>NC_060130.1:588928252-598928252 GCF_021461395.2 Schistocerca americana
TAGAAGAACAAACACAGTAAAATATAGATATAAAGGAGAAAATGACTGGAGTAAAAATATTTTCCAAGAATTAACTAAAGAAGATAATAAAACATTTATCAAATTTTGATACACAAAATCGTGATAAGCAATTGAAAATTATGCGTTTTATAGATATTTATGTTACTGAGTAATTACCTAATAAACCAAAAATTATTTCAAGTTGAATTTGATTTAGATTTTTCTGAGAATGTTTTACTCACTGCATTTATTTTATTAAAAGCATTTGACAAAAAGTGTTTTTCGGTCGTTTCATGGCAATATACTAAAATAATTTACTAATTATTTGGGAAAAACTAGTTATATTATAATATTCAAAGAATACAAAATTTTGATGAATGTATTTCTGGTCATTTATGTTTATTTGTGTGTAAATTTAGGTGAAATAGAATCAAAACTTAATACAGATATTACTGAACTTGAATTAAATCCAAAAACAGAAAATTTTATTATACCATTTCATAAAAAAAATTGGCAATATTTTCTTAACAGGTAAGAGTGACATTGATTATACAGGTAGATGACTGGTTGGTGTTTCTGATCAATTGAGTAGTTATGGTGTAGTGACAATAAAATATGTAGAAAATAAATTAGTGCAGCTAAACTGTACTATGCTACCAAAGGTGGATACGTACCTATTTTTACACAGTTTAATAATTATGTTACTAAAAATTATACAGGAAAGTAATTTAAAAGTTTTATTACAAAATCTGAATGTACAAGCATTCAAACCCAATTCAATAAATGAAATACAATTTATGACAATACAATTGGAATCGTAAAAGGATAACTAACACTTATTCAACACTTAATTACACCTCATATGAATTTGATGGACTAAAAAATAAGATATATGAAACAAAAATAACTATTTTCATTTATACCAAGGAATGACCAAAAAATTCATGATACCGGGTATGTACTTCTCCTTAAATAAAATTGTTGTTATTGGTAAAAATATAGGCAGACTTATCACTTTATGATTTTGTTATTTGATTATGCGTGTACAGTAATCTTTGAGAAATAACTACTGCTAACTGGTCTATAATAGTAGTGTGTAAATCAAATTTTCTAACTGGTAAGAGATCGAAAAATTGAAGAAATACAGCATATGAGTTAAAGTTCGAATAAGTAGATTAAAAGGAATTTTTGACAATGGATATACTGATAATTGGTCAGCAGATAAGTTTGAAATTAAATATTTTATATATTTAGATCGAATAACATATAAATTAAGAGATATAAAAGGACTTTTTTATTAAATGTACGACTAAAAATTAAATTTTCCAGGGTACATACGTTTTAGAAAATGTTAATAAATTATAGATGAACTTTTTGTAACGTGACTTGGTTTTCATAAATCTTATAGTAGTTTGGTATCAAAACAATATGATAAGATAGCAAACAAATTTTAAATTAGTTTCTGAAAGTCAGTACCTTTAAAATTAATTGTTTGGAGTGAATAATATTAAAATTCAAAGTCGATATCATAAAGCATTCGATTGCCTCTGTTCTGCTTATCTAATATATTATAATAATTTTGATGATATTGAAGTCTTGAATTTTCTGACTGTTTATTATTACTTTACTGAATTAGGGCAACAAACAACTCTTAACATTTCCTCACAATAAGGGTGTCAATTTCAAACTTCATTTAATTGTTTGCCTAGTCCCTTTCTCTGTGTCATCCAGCAGAATAATTAAATCTAAGCTTAAATATATATTATCTTAATATTGTTAATGTTAATTGTTAATTGTTGTTATTTCTATCCGAAATGCAGCATGTGGTTTATTATTCTATTTATTTCATGATTTTTTTCGTTTATTACACCTGAAACTGTTACACTTAAATTTTATATTCCTGTCTTTTCCCGTTTATTTCTTTATTTTTTAATTTTTATTGTTTTCTATACAATAATTTTTGTTTTATATTTTGTTTCCTAATTGAATTTATAATGTCTTTCCATATTTTATATTCACCATGTTTTTTATAGATGATAACACATCTTTAGAAACCCATCTTCAAATCTTTTACATTCTTTCTTACAATACAAAATTATAAAATATAAAACAGATTAACTAACAAATATAGACGATTTTTCATTTCCTGTTATGGGTGTCTGGCAGACCCCCTTTATATTTTCATAAATCATCTTACATCTTTATCAATTTTTCTTAATGACTTGTTTTATACCTTCATATTTTAAAATTTCAGGAGCATCATTAGCTTTAAACCAAGGATTAGTGTTTTCATCAGTAATCATTAAATATTTTTTTATCATTATAATTAAGTCTTTTGGTGAAGAATTCCATTTAATACAGAAATTCTTTTAGTTTTACAGTCTTCATTTTTTAAATATTATTAGTTTTTCATTTTATATTTTTACGTTCTTGTGTTGTAGTATTGTTAATTTCTTGCATGTATTATTTTTAACGGTTTTTAAATATTGCAAATATTCAAATTTTTCATTTTTCTATGAAATGTTTTGTAAATAAATGGAAGCCATCGAATTTGATAAGTGTGAGGCTTGTCTAGTAGTGAATGCAATTAATTATCTTTCTTCACAGAAATATGCAAAAAGATGGCTATACAATGATGTGTAATACAAACTACTGTATTTACAAAAAATCAGTTTTATTATGTGTGTGGAAAATAAGCTTCTAAACATTATTGCAAATAACTCTTAAAACGGATTCTGGCTGAAGTACAATCAAAAATATTATTACCAGTTAAAAATGATTAAAACATTAAATACATAAGATGCCAAATACTTTAATTCACAAAGTGCATAAATTGTCAAGATATTTAAGATTTATATTATTTTACTAAGAATCCAACGTCTCAGGATAAATATTTTTCTTCAAATTATCCCAACTAGCGATATAGTCATACTTATAAACCCCTTTTTAGATCTTAAATTTATTATATCTTTAGAGAAAATTTTTTTTACTTTCCATTTGTTTATTTTTTTAAATTTGAAGACAGTTTATCAGGACTTGAAGTTATTAATTTAAATGTATCAATGAATTCTATTTTCATTTTTTTGCCTTTTTATAAAACTAATTCATTCACTTTCATTATTTGGCATCACATCTATCTATTTTTCATTTTAACCAAGTAATTTCACAAATAAATGAGCACCATATTCTAATGACTTACGTTAATGAACTGATACAAAAGTTGAATGCTTCAATCGTAAATTACAATTAATACTCAATAGGTTCATATTTTCTTGTGAAATGATATTCATGACGACTTTTTTATTATATTGCATAATGTTATCTACACAGAGTACAAATTATAGAATTGCTATGTCTTGTGTGTTCTTAATAAGTTAAAGCTTTCATTTCTTCTTTGTCAGAATAAACCTTCATATTTCTTCAACTTCTTTTTGTGTACCTCCTATAAACTGTTATGGCTGTACACACTACAGGATTTTTATAGTGTTAATTTTTGGTCATCTGATTTTTTATTATAAAAATTTTATAAACACAAATCACAAAAAATTTTTTGATGTTCTTATTTATTAATTTCGCATGAAACAAGTGTATATGAATCTCTTAGCCAAGAGTAGTGTGTGGCATTTTATTCTTTAAGCCATATAAATTTATATGTTTTTGCTTCTTTATATGCACTAGTTACTAACTGTATACCAATAATTCTGTTTAAAGTCCATTCTGACCTGTATGTTTGAAATTAGCCATTTGTGTTTAAATATTTTGTTCCCCTTTTTTAAAATTTTTTTGATATATCTTTTTCTCTAGTAATCTTATAATTCTGAATGTGATGCCCAATTTCCATAACTTCATTACTGGTCTGCATTCTGCACTCACAATAAAATATAAAATTTACTTTCAAACTGTAATATTTTGTAAAATTTTCTTTCACTACTTTCATAGTTTTTGGTTTCAATGCATTCAAGAAATGAATAGTTCATTTTATTTTCGAAATGAATTATTTGTAATGTATTTTAAATGCTGTATTAACTAAAATATTGACCCCTGTTGTTCTCTTTTTCTATTTTCTCAAATACATATTAGTAGGAAAAGCAAATACATCATTTCATTGTTTAGCTTCACCCTTTTTCAAAAACGTCATCACTATTTTCTCTTTTAGAATAAGTTCATTGTTCCCAATTTTTCTTATGATTTTTCTCCAATTGATGATAATGTGTTTAATTGTAAAATTAATTATTCTAACCATTTGCAGTTTATAATATCCCCTTAAATTATTTCTTTTACATGAAGTTTAGCTACAGTGAAATTATTTAATTAGTCTCTCATTTATAACGAAAGTTATTTAGCACCTTTTTAAATAATGAAAAGTAAAAGATTTTATTTATTTAAATAAAAATGAAAAATTAATAGATATAAACAGAAATGATTAAAAAGATTCAGTAGGTTAAAACAAAAAGTGAAACATAAAAGAATTCAATAGATTAAAATAGAAATGGAAAAACAAGTTTATATTTTCTCATATGGGTTGAGAAAATCTGAATACTTTATTTTGGGAGATGATTTATACAATAAAAATTTACTACGATTTTAAATAATGAAAACAACCAGTTTATACGTAAATGATTGTTGCTTTATATTCTAGGATTTATAGTCTTCAAAATAAATTTTTCTGCCTAAAATATAGTATATAATTTTAAAATTTTTCATCCTTGCACTTATGTATGAAATTTTATTTGCAAAATGTTTTCATACATTAAACATTTTAATGCCATAAAAATTTGTTATTTTGTTGATTTTTTACAGTATTCACACAAAATTAAAATATTTTATTTTGCCGATTTTTCTACCGTTTTTGTTCATGATACTCAGCTACAATTTCTAATTTTTCTGACTACTCTATTTGGTTAAAAATGATTGAAAATATTCGCTTGACCAAGAAGATTTTCAGAGAACACACGTTAAACTGCACTCATAACACGAAAAACCTCCTACTTACAGGCCAAATGATGGCCTCCAGCATCTAGGCTCAAGTGACAACAGTATCCAAACACTGTTTCGTTGACCTGTTAAAGCCCATGCTGGGTTACTTGTGCGTTTTGCTGTTGTCTTTTATGTTTAATATGTCATGTCATTTGTTAATCCAGAAGTGAGAAGTAGCTTTTCACAAAATAGTTCGTACTGACATGTTTCTTCTGTGGACATGAAAATTGTAAAAAATATTTAATAATGGTGAAATGAAAGTACAGTAGAGCGTCGATTATCCGAAGTAATTGGAGGACATGGGTGTTCGGAAAACTGGTTTGTTCGGATAATCGAACTGTACATGTTTATTTGCCAAAAAGAAGTACTGTACAGTAAATTTATTCATAAAAACAGGCATCTCTTTTAGTATCACAAAGTTACATACAAAGGCAACTTCAGTGGAATATATAGTATGTGGCACAGTTTATTAAACAAAAATATATACATATTACATACGCATTTTGCATGAACAATACACACAGTATACCAAATTTACATTTTAAAAAAAAATCCTTTATTTTGTTCTGTCTAAGCAAGCCTACATGCTTACAAGCAGCTAAGTCACGTACTTTTTTCATTACAGTTATCTGAAACTGGTCACTTTCATCTTGGGCTTCAAACCATCGCAAGGCAGTATCTAAACAAGTGAACGCCTCAGAAGCTGTTGGTATACTTTCATCTTCACTTTCTGGAGCACTGATTGATGAGATGCTGGAGGCGTCATCTTTATCAGCGACGACGTTTACAATCTCGCTGTCCTGCATGATTTGGTGTCCTGGATCTGCATCATCGATATTCATCCATTCATGAACGTCTTCTTCATCACATTCGTGGCAATCTATTTCTTTTAGCATACCGAAAATTTCGGACATATCATTCTGTTTGTCATTTCTTCTGTGTGTCGGGTGGGAGCATAACAGGTGTGAGTGAGTACACAGTTCGGTTAAGTGGTCGTTCGGTTGACCGACGTTCGGATAATCGACGTTCTACTGTATATATATTGAAATTTTATACTGTAAAATACTTGAGTTAGCAGACATTTGTGTTAGCAGTCTACATGTGCTGTCAGACTACTTTTATTGGATACAATTCCAGCTTTTAATGTAAGACATTCGCTGATCTGTTTGCATCATGTCAGTAAATTGCAATTTTCGTTTGCAGATAGATCCAAAATTCCAGGATGTGTCAGCAACTACTTGGGCATGATTAAAAAAGCAGGCTATGTAATGGTACTGCGATTTCCAAATGATAAGGACCAGGCAGCTGCATGCTGTACAGCTATCCACAAAATGACTGGAAACCTTCAAAATACACAGTTGTTTGCATCAAATGTTTTGAAGAATGTGATACAAGTATTGTAGACATTTCTTGCAATAGGGAAGGAAATATTCAATAATTCACTACGAATATAAACCTATTGAAACTCAGTGCCATGTCACAGGTATTCCCAGGTTTAAAAAAATATTTTAACCATCGCAGTACTTTATCTCATATTGATCCTGTTGTGACAAGAGAGACACAACTTAAGATATTTGAAGAAAAACATAACCAGTGGTTGGAAAAGAATTCTGTAAAATAATTTGAGGACTTTTTGAGTAAGATAAATGACAAAAACAACTACAGCTCCAACTGGAAACTGTATCCAGAAAATTCTTTCTTGTGTTTTACAGTGTAGATGTATACCCAAACTTCCTGTTAGTGTTGTTATACAAAAGGATTTAAAATTCCAGTTTGTATTAACAATCAAATTTTTAGTGCATCAGTGGATACTTCCTGGTCACAAACTGTACAGATGGTTTCAGTTGCAGAACTTGTTGGCTAGGTATATTGATTCTTTTCTTTAATATCTAACTTAGAAAGGATAGCATTTTCTTCTATGAAGCTGTTGTGGTTCAAAAATGGCTCTGAGCACTGTGGGACTCAACATCTTAGGTCATAAGTCCCCTAGAACTTAGAACTACTTAAACCTAACTAACCTAAGGACATTACACACACCCATGCCCGAGGCAGGATTCGAACCTGCGACCGTAGCAGTCCCGCGGTTCCGGACTGCAGCGCCAGAACCGCTAGACCACCGCGGCCGGCATGAAGCTGTTGTCTAGCGAACAAACCGTTGAAGGTAACCAAATAAGCAACTGCTTTTCCTACTGGAACAAATTGTGCTTATTCTCAAAAAGAAGAGCTGTAAATAAAGCTCTGTTTGTGTTCAAATGTTACAAGTGGAGACAGCAATTATTTGGAATCAACTTGAAATATGCTAAGTGACAGAGAGAAGCACATTGTTGTTCAGATATATAAAATTTATGTTCATGAGAAGCTTTCATTTCTTCATGGCACTATAATGGAGTTTGCTGAAAATCAACCTGTTTATAGTGCATAAACAGTGCTGGCTTTGCTGGCTTTCATGATTTCATCTGTATTTGGTCATTTGAAAGAAATCGTCCATTTATTTCCAGTAAGAAACCTTACAGGTCCCGAGTTACTGCTGCTTACTTTAAAAGTACTGTCATTCATTTCAAGCTGTAGGTTCAAAGCGCTCATTGTCATTCCTGATAATACTATACGTGACTTTAATAATCCAGTAGAAAATGCACATATGCATGCAAATTTTTCTGTAATTAAAGACCTGTACAAAACTGAAAGAAATAAGTTAGTTAAAACTGCACCAAAAGTCAATCATAAGACTGTGTATCCCAATACTATAGAGGGACAGATAGATTAATTGATAATATTTTTCATGAAACCACTATCTCATCTCTGAAATTAAGTAATAGTGATTTAGGTACTCTGATGTCTCTTGAAACCATTCACATATGGTGGAAAATTGTTAACTTTCCCAGTCAAATGAAAGTAACCTTAAAGAGGAACCTGTTGGAACTGCAGTTTTCATCTGCAGATGATGAATATTTCAATTATATAAAAATGTTTCTAAAGTGGTTAGAAATGTGGAACAAAATCTGTGTTGCAAAAAATTGTTCAGGAAGTTTCTTGATGAAGAATAAATTTTTTGTAATGCATCATGCAACTGAAACAATTAAGGAAATAATTTTACAAAGCTTAACTGAACTGAAGGTTCCATAAGTTCTGCCTGCCAAATTTGAAACTGCTGGTTCAGGAAACCTCATTAGTTCATAACAACAGCTGCCAGGTGAGAATTACAATGTTTCAGTGGTATAGGTTTCATATTCCGAAAAGAAAATTTGGATCAAAAAGGATTTAGGATTTCATTCTGCAAATTATGGCTGAGTGAAGTTTGATGTCACCTTACTACAATTTGCAAATGCAAGGGAACCTACTGGCAGTTGTGACCATAGAGAAAGGTTTTTTGTATTCATTTGTAACTGAGTATTTCACAACAGATTTTGATGTTTGTATGTCTGCTCTTGCTTATATAAATGGTTATGTTGCACATAAGGTCCTGAGATACATTAATTGTAGTTGGCGCTCTTTGTGTGTTGTAGCAATGACGTTCAGATTATACGCTGCAGGAGTTGCGATGTTAGTAATATTACTGTCATGACTTTCCGTTAGGTGCTGGTACTGGTATGGTAGGGTTGAAACACCAAAATCCGTGTGCATTACAGATGCAGATAGTCAAAATGCGTGTGAACAAGGTGAGAACGGCTTTGCTCGTCAAGTTGCTTTATCAAAACAACGGCAATAGTGCCGCTGATCTTGGCGAGTATCTACGCATTGCTCATGAGCTCACTCGGTTACTCCTTAAAACATTTGGAGGAAACCGAATCACTGTCCGTTCGTTCCAAACTGCTTGGTCACCAACATCACCAAATTTGACCCCTATGATTTCTGGCTGTGAAGTTACCTGAAGGGCAGAGTTTATCAGCTGAACACTAACACACGTTGGAGGCTGAAGATGAGCACAGGGAGGGAGGTGGTCAACATCCCACCTGAGATGTTTCAGGCAGCAGTAGAGCAATCTCTAGTGTGGTTATAGGCTATCGTGGATACAGTTGGTCATCACACTGAGCAATTTTTGTAACCTGTAACGTAAACACGGAACGCAATTAACAAATGTTACTCACTCACGAGGAAATTAAAATGTGTTTCTTTCAGTTGTTTACACGTTATTTCTCATCTGCATGTCCTTGATCGGACCTTTACAACTGTTTGCAAAAGTTTCATCGTATTACGTCCAATCGTTTTTCGTGGGGGCCCTCCCAAGCAGCGAAAGTCTGATTATAACCACCCCATACTTTTTGCGTTTCACTGAAATGCTGTCATTTGCATATCCAAGCATGTAGAAAATAGATTCCAATTTTATGTTTGTTACATACTGTTTTTCTAGCGTTACAATTTTAATGGCCATCAGCGTATTTCAACTGCAAAAGGTTGCTACAACTAACACTTTCTGAGAATGTTCACTTCTGACGAAACCTCATGCTTTTGGTCTGTTAGTTTTCATCGCCTTGGTCGTATAACGGCTTGCGGACCCAAAAAACCACTATATATTTCAATTTAACGTGCATTCAGGTGCAAGATCTAAAATGCTAACGATGTAGGGCCTGGTCACATGTGTATGCACACAGTCGTACAGCTGATGTCATTCTACGTATGTATAACCCAGATAACTTTTCTCGCCCTTCCTTGCGACAGCTCAGGCTAGTCCGTCGCTCTCCGTCTGTGGGCGGCCTCCATCAGCGACTCGTTTGCGTCTGTTTACTGCCGCCAACGATCTGGCAACGCGCCGCCAAAATGTCTCGCGTAAATATTTATCAGACGTACTGTTTCATCAGCGAGGAGGTGGTCTTGTGAACACCCGTTCTTTACATAGTGGAATTTACTTGAAGCATCGCAACCGTTTTCACATGTCCATATCTTAAGGAATATAATTTCAGTCTGTCGGGCTCGGGTTCACTTGCAAAATTTGCCTCATGCAAACGCATTCGTTCGAACGTAATTTCCATTTCTTCTTCTAATTGCTGTTTTCTTCCTTGTATCACTTGACTCCCTGTGAAATGTAGCAACGTGGAATAACCCCACTTGTTATAATTCTATTCCTTAAATAAACATTTTTTTCCGTTCATGCTCTGTATTCCATTTATATAATTGCATTCACTGTTCATCTTCGTTTGGTTTTAGATTACTTTAGTTAATGTCTTCAAATCATGTACGTCTATTTGAAAACGTCATATACAGTGTGTGCCATAAAACTTGAAGCACATGAAAATAGAGGAGAAAACTAAATGAAACTTCACAGGTTGAAATGGTATGTGATGTAATTTCAGTGATTACAATATCGAGTCAAATTTACAAAGAACATCGCAGTATGAGCTTACTCATCAGTATGATGTTGCATCCTCTTTGGCTCGGAAATACGTCCTGATGCGTTTGTAATAGAGTCGTAAAACCGTTGTATCAACGCCTGAGCCAAGCTGGCCCACAACTGTCGTAACTGGTGCTGTGATGGCGTTGACATCCGAGCTGCTCTCACACGTTTTATCGGGTAAAATCTGGGGATAGTGCTGCCCACGAGAGTGCCTCTACATCAGGCACACAGTTTGATATAGTCACAAGCCATGTTTAAACAAGCATTGTCCTGCTGAAAAAACGCCACACGATATGAGGTACATGAGGGGTACCACAGGAAGACGAAGGATGTCTCTAACATACTGGTCTGCCATCACAATTACCTCTGCCACTACCAGCCAAGACCCGAAGCAATACCCACTGGCTTCCCGCATCATGACGCAAGAAGCAATGCCGCTGTGTCTCTTCAAGGCATAAGAAGAATGGAACCTCTCCACACGTAACCACCATGGTCGTCGACTATGGTTGTCCGGGGTGGTGCAGAACCGTGATTCATCGTTGAACACAATATAACAGCATTCATCAACAGCCCACATATCTAGGTCATGGCATCATCCGAAACATAATGGCTTGCATCGTGTTGTTAAAAGAAGCCTATGCATGGCACATTAATTTGCTACATAATAGTTTTTCCGGAAACAGTCCTGTAAAGTATGCACAATCAGAATGTAATGACCCATTAGGTCGGAATAATTATCTGATACCGAGAAATGCAGTACATAACAGTTCCAGTCGCGTTATTCGAATTTGCATGCTTTATGCAAATAAGAAGACGTTGAAAGCATATTGAGATGAAGTGACAGTTCTCGAGTGGGCAGTGGAGTCACATAGGCAAACAAGAAGAGACACTAGCTCAATGGCTTGCAGTCCGCCACACAATCTTTTGCTGGGCCATGCTTGAGTGCCTGATGGATAGCAGGCAACACAGATAAGATCTCCTGTGGTATGAGGCCCCAAGCAGCGACCTCTTAACAATACAGAAGCAGAAAGAGAAGGAACACTGTTTTTAGCAAAGTCCAGGAAGGCACTATTGCGCACAAAACGAAAAAAGCTATTTTCTTCGGAAGTCACTGGAAGGTATTGATAAGATCTCGAAAAGTGAGTGAACGAAATGTATGGGACGCCTTTGAAAGCGTAAGATGCTACTGGACGTTGAGTACCCAAAGATCAAATGTTTACACAACATAAGAATTGCCTACATTGTCTCATGTAAATAAACTGGAAGTTGGAGAGAGAAACTTGGCTGTGTCGACGAGGACCCACCTCTGTGTCATTGGTTAACTGCCTGAAGAGTAGCACAGGGAAGGGAACAAAAATTTTCTATGGAACATTTTTATAGGTCGGCACTCGGAAGATTCGTAGCCCAGCCAAGTAAAGAGCACAAACCACAGCAAAGCAGGTTTCCCTCCTAGCGAGCATGCGGTACCAAATCACCTCATCTTCTTCATCTTGAACGTCAAACTTCATCTCTTGAATTCCGGGAGCCTCCCACACCTGACGTCTCTTCCACTGACCTGCAACACCGCCAGAACAGATGAACTAAGAGACTTAGAGACATTTCTGGCTGATTGGTGTGCCAACAATGGCTGTTTCTGCAACCACTTCAGCCTTCACCTACACTCTACTGTAGTGATGCTTCAAATGGCTCTAAGCACTATGGGACTTAAAAACCTGGAACGATCACATAGATAATATTGTGGGTAGATCAAATCAAAAACTGCGATTCTTTGGCAGAACACATAGGAGGTGCAACAGGTCTACTAAAGAGACTGCTTACACCACGCTTGTCCGCCCTATTCTGGAGTATTGCTGTGCAGTGTGGGATCCGCATCGGGTGGGACTGACGGATGACATCGAAAAAGTACAAACAAGGGAAGCTAGTTTTATATTATCGCGAAAAAGGGGAGATAGTGTAACACACATGATACGTGAATTGGAGTGGCAATCATTAAAATAAAGGCGTTTTTCTTCTCATGAAATTTCAATCAGTAGTTTTCTCCTCCGGCTGCGAAAACATTCTGTTGGCACCCACCTACATAGGGAGAAATGATCATCACGATAAAATAAGAGAAATCAGGGCCCGCACAGAAAAATTTAAGTGCTCGTTTTTCCATCGTGCCGTACGACAGTGGAACGGTAGAGAGACAGCTTGAGGGTGGTTCATTGAACCCTCTGCCAGGCACTTTATTGTGAATAGCAGAGTAATCACGTAGATGTAAATGTAGATCACTCCCCTAGTCTTTAGGTTAGTTAGGTTTAAGTAGTTCTAAGTCATCATACACATCCAAGCCCGAGGCAGGATTCGAACCTGCGACGTAGCAGTAGCGCGGTTCCGGACTGTAGCGCCTAGAATCGCTCAGTCACAGCGGCCGGCTTGCTATGGTGAGATCGAGCCTCATCTGCAAGATGATATGTCGGGACACTGAACTCATGTTACAGTATTTCAGTAACCTCAAGCTCCACACTGAAGACTTGGATTCAATTCAATGATCGGTTTGCTTTCAACACTGGCTACAGCTGCAACGCGTGCCCTTCTTTAGCGCTGTCTTTTTTTTTCTAATAACACCAAGGCAAACGCAGTACTGCATTGTGACTGCAGCTGTTTCATTTACGCGATTATCGGAATAGTACTCGGCAGATCCTTTATTTAGATGTGTCAAGGTTTTTTTTTTATTTATGTATTTGGCCAGCTATGGATCGCATACAATTTAAGACTTATGGCGTTCTTTTTTCTTCCGTTCTTCCCAGTACTTTTTAATATTTTTTAAAATTTAAAAAACCTCTCTCACACCGGCCTGATTTAGCTTCACTGATCAGGATAGTAAAAACATGCGTATATTAAGGGAATTTTCATTGACAAAGCAGGCTTATCACATTCACGCAGTTCAATACTGTTCTATCCTGATTAAATTGAGCTTAACTTAAATTCCATAAGGCAGTGAAACAATTTCGAAGTCTCGGTGCGACGAAAATTGTCAGTCGATCTCCTGGAAACATTTGTAATCATTATTAACTTATGGTGATCACATGGGGAAGACTGGAGATCTGCTGGTAAGACCGTGTTAGCCTATTTATTTGAAATAACTGGATATATTGAGCATAAAAAACGGCAGGTTCGTCCAGTGTAAATCAGACGTTCCCCACTGATCCCGTGCAACACAGCGTAGTAAGCAAACACTGTCAATAATAATCAGTTAAATAATATGCGAACACACTTACTTTAGTCTAGTTCATGTATTAAATTCCTTCTCATACAGAATATCATCAAGATGGCGACTAGCTCAACAATACATACATATACATCCTCCTTTCACGACTAATCGGCAAGAAGTCCTCCGTCCTTTTCATAAGAGAAAACATAGATAGCAGAGAAGCTATTCCATGGAGTAAATGGACGCTCCAAGGAATAATTGGGCTTGAAACTACTTTGCATTGATAATCGGTAAGATAAGAAGAGATATTTCGAGATATGTACTGAGTTATATAATTTATAAAATTCTGAAAATATCGCGGAGAGACCGCTGCAAGAGACATTACAACTTCTCCATTTTCTCGCCAACTGCTCGTCTCTGCTCATCTGTCCACACTCTCTTGGGTCGAGGTTTTGGCTCATCTTCTTCATAGTTTGCGTTTTCTATAAGTAGCCTAAAGTGATTCCTGTCACGTATTATTTCTTCTGTAACACCTATTTTGTTGGCGTCTTTATTTACTGCTTCTATCCATCCTACATTTTTTTTCAGCTTACTAATGTAATTAAAAATTTTCTTTGTAATCTGTGTTTCTTCCATTCTTTTTAAATGTCCATAAAAATTTATCCATCTCTTCCTCATTGTATCTGTGATCATTTCTATATTTTTGTATAGGCCTTCATTTCTCCTTTTAATCCACCTATTTTCCTTGTTTTTCTCAGGACCTAGAATTTTTCTTAGTATTTTTCTCTCTCTTTTTTCTAGTTCTCTTAATTCACCTTTCTTATTCAATGTTAGGGACTCTGATCCATTCGTTGCTTGTGTCCTAATAACTGAATTATAATGTTTAATCTTCGCGTGTGTGGATATTGATTTCTTATTGTAGTAGTTTGGTGTGAATTTATATGCAAATTCTAACTTTTTTATTCTTTCTTTATTTGTTGTGTTATCCAGTCCATTGGCTTGGATCCACTCCCCCAGGTATTTGAATCTATCAACTCTTTTAATTTTTCCATACTTTGTTTTCATAAACTTTTCTGTATTATGTTTTTGTTCTATATACTCGGTTTCTTCATAGGATATTTTTAGTCCAGTCTTTTCAGCAATCTCGTGTAACAGATCAAGCATAACTGTTGCGTCTGTTCGGTTTTCAGTTATCAATGCCATATCATCCGCAAAGGCTAAAGATTTCACTTCAAATTTGTTCTTTCCTTGGCCCAAGCTTATACCCTTTGTGCCTCTGTTTTTTAATGTGCTTTCCCATGTTTTTACTATTTTATCATTGCTTGTGAAATGTTTTACCCGTCACTTTAATGGAGGAGACCAAATTAATTGTGATTCTTCTTTCATTTCGTATCCATTGAATTCCTGATTCATTATTTCGGATCTATCTAATTAGCATATGTCGAATTACAGCACCCAGCTTGCGTACCTCGTTTTAAATCAAACAACTGATCTCTAAAATTTTTGGCGACTCCTGCCCAGGAGTCGTTGATTTGTAATCTCCTGACACACAGATAGAGTGGAGAAACTTAAAACTGACAGAAGGACTCGCGTTGCTATCTAAAAAATAATTATATTCTCTTTGCCTAAAATTAATTTCTATATTATTTTTATTGAGGTGGGGTTGATACAGGGTGACAATTATTGAACTGTATGAAATAAAATCGCCATTACTTCTGAACGGTTTGTGTTAGGAAGCTCAAACTGCACAGTTGACCGCAGGGCATGATGGGAATTAGCATAGTTTGACTTAGCGACGAAGCCCATTTTAATTTGGATGGGTTCGTCTATAAGCAAAATTGGCGCGTTTGGGGGACTGAGAATCCATATTTAGCGATCGAGAAGTCCCTTCACGCTCAACAGGTGACAGCATGGTGTGCAATATCCAGTCACGGAATAATCGGTGCGATGTTCCTTGATGGCATGGTGACTACCGAACGGTACGTGAAGGTTTTGGAAGATGATTTCATCCCCATTATCCAATGTGAGCCTGATTTCGACAAGCTGTGGTTCCTGTAAGGCGGAGATCGACCCCATGGAAGCAGGAGAGTGTTTGATGTTCTGGAGGAGCACTTCAGGGACCGCATTCTCTTCTGGCTCTAGGGTACCCAGAGGCCACTGGCATGCGCCTCGATTGACCACTATATTCTCCGGATCTGAACACATGCGACTCGTTTTTGTGGGACTATATTAAAGACAAGGTGTGCAGGTAGGCATAACCTAAATCTGAATATCTGTAGTGACGTTTACATGTTGAATAAAGTGTGTACGCGCCGTCGTTTGTAACTTATTTACGTTTCTTTTTCATATAGTTCAATAATCGTCACACTGTACATATCCATTATTGTCCAGCTGAAGAACCATCGTTGACATTCCGCAGGGGATTTTATTGGCTTTGTGTATGTTATACATTATTTGTTACGAGGAGATTGAATTTTAGTGCGTGCACAAGGACTGAGATATTTGGTAAGAGGTTGGTTAGTTTTCTCTTAAACATCAGGTGTATATGAAAAATTGACGGTTACTGCAGTGAATACCAAGGTTTAAAAGAGCGAGGACGAGAAGTTTATCATGTATGAGAGAGGCAGAAAGGGAAAACTCACGTAACGGTGAAACATTAAACAGTGCCGCAGATATAGAGGCGCCACAAGGAAGTTTTCAGGGGGTAGATAATAACGAACTGTATGACGTAGCGTCTCAGGACGAAAAAAAAATCATTAACGAAAAAGATCAGGAACAGAGTAGTAACGAAATATCTGAGATAGAAATTAGGAGAACAGAGGAGTGTGAAACTTCACATGCTGCGAAAAATTCAGGAACTGCAGGCCGCGAAAGTGCAGCACAAAATGATGACTTTCTGGAGCCTATGCCTCTACTACCCACAGCATTCGATCTAAGGAGCCTGCGAAGTTTTCTAGTGGAAGAGTTTAAACAGAATGTGCAACTGCTAACGAAAAAAGAAGAAAAGAATGACACACAACTCAAGAAACCAGGTGAACGACGCGAAAAAAACAGACAACCTATTAAAGAAAAGCGAAGAAACCAGGAATGCGAGAAGCGAGGAGCTGACAAACAGATCGGAGCTGTGAATCAGAAACTCAAAGACAACGTAAAGAACTGTGAGGAGCAGGGAAAATTTTAGATAAGAAGATAGACTACAAGACGCAAGAAATGGTTCAAAAGTGGATACATTATTGCAAGTCACTACGTGAACAGTAAGCGATTTGACGAAAGATGTCAACGTCAATACTAAATATTGAGAAGCAATTAAATCACAAAGGGAAGAGAAAGTAGTAGAGCAAGTCGAAGTACTAACCAGCACCTTCGAGCAGGTACCTTATCTTAATGAAGCAGAATCAGACAGAATGGTACTAATAAACATAGAATAGTAAGCCGAGATACGAGATTTAGTGCAGTTTAAGGACGCGCAGGAAACCATAAATCGCAGGAACATGGAGACATCAGACGCCCTCACGAAGCTACTACCACTGTGATACCTTAGTAAAGGATCTGGCTGAGAATGCAGGAAAATTCTGGTCCTATGTAAAATCGCTAAGTGGGTCTGAGGCTTCCATCCACTCGCTTGTTGACCAGTCTTGTGTGGCAGTTGAAGATAGCAAAGCGAAACCCTAAGTTTTAAATTTCACGTTCAAGAAAGTGCGCAGCAGCAAAGTACAAACACACCGTCATTTGACCATCGAACAGACTTTCATATGGACGACATAGTAATAAGCATTCCTGGCGCAGAGAAACAACTGGAGGAGTTGGAAACAAATAAGTCACCAGGTCTGGATGGGGTTCAAATTCCGTTTTACAAAGAGTACTCTACGGCATGGCCCCCTACCTACCTGCATTTATCCTGAATCTCTCGACCAGCACATAGTCCCAAGAGAATCGAAAAAAACATTGAGGACTCCAATATATAAGAAGGGTAAAAGAAAGGACCCACAAGATTACAGACAAATATCCCTAAAATAGGTTTGCTGCAGAATCCTCGAACATATTCTCAGTTAGAATACGATAAATTTTCTTGAGACCGAGAAGCTTACGTCCACGAATCAGCATGGTTTCAGAAATCATCGTTGGTGCGAAACTCTGCTTGCCCTGTTCTCACAAACTGTGTATGAAGGTAGATTCCATAGTTCAAGATTTCCGGAAAGAGTCTGAAGGGTGCCTCACTGCAGGCTGTAGAAGAAGGTACGAGCACATGGAATATTTACACAAATATGTGAGTGGCTCGAAGACTTCTTGAGTAATAGAACCCAGTATGTTGTCCTCGATTGTGATACGACCGCTATTATTCTCTATCACATAAATGATTTGACAGGGTGGGCAGCAGTCTACGGTTGATTGCCGATGGTGCTGTGGTGCACAGTAAGCTGTCAAAGCTGAGCGACTGTAAGAGGACACATGATGATTTAGACAAAATTTCTAGTTGGTGTGAAGAGTGACAGCTAGCTCTAAACGTAGAAAAATATAAGTTATTGTGGATGAGTGAGAAAAACAAATGCGTAATGTTCGGGTACAGCATTTGTAGTGTATTGCTTGGCACAGTCATGTCGTTTAAATATCTGGGCAATATGAAATGGAACGACCAGATGACGATTGTGGAGGGAAAGTGCATGGTCGACCGGTTTATTGGGAGACTTCTTGGGAAAGTGTGGTTCATTTGTAAGGAGACCGGATATAGGACGTTAGTGCGACCTGTTCTTGAGTACTGCTCAAGTGTTTGGGATCCTTGACCGGTCGGATTAAAGAAAGGCATCGAAGAAATTCAGAGGCGGGCTTCTAGATGTGTTACTGGTAGGTTCGAACAACACGCTGGTTTTAAGGAGATGCAACTTAAATGGGAATACCTCGAGGGAATAGGACATTCTTTTCGCGGAATACTACTGAGAAAATTTAGAGAACCGGAATTTGAAACACACTGCAGAACGATTCTGTTGCCTCCAACGTACATTGCACTTAAGGACCACGAAGATAAGATACGAAAAATTAGAGCTCATGCAGAGGCATATCACAATCGTTTGTCCCTCGTTCTATTTGCGAGTGGAACAGTAAAAGCAATGACCAAAGGATTACATATCAGAGGAGTTACATGACGTTCAGATCCGCCAGCAGTACCATCGTCACTGCCGATACTGTATAAAGCAACATGGACGAGGAGGAAGTTAAGGAGCAGTTCGTGTCGGTGCAAAGGTTTTTATTATTTCCGGACACTGTGAACAGCCAACACTCGAAGCTATGGATCGAAAAATTCCCCGAAACACTACCAAAATTTGTGTTCTAAAAATTGGGTTCATAAATGCTCACTTCAGAGAGGAAGCAGCAACGGAGATGTGATCGATTGAGGGATAGTCCACGACATATTAGGGAATCACATGCACCTTTCTCGAAGAATAGCACTCGAAAGGAGTGCAAAAACAGATCAAGATTGGAATAATGATAACATAAAAATTACGTAGATTCGAGGTGGCCAGATCCAGTGCAATTTTTCAAAGATGTGGTAGGGAGGAACCAATTTTTAGACGCGCCGTATGCACCATTGGAACTCACACGCATTTGCTTGACGAAACTCTCGAGTCAAAATTAGAAAGAAATAAGGATAGCTGCGAGAAACATGCACGATATTCGAGGATTCAGCAGCTCCTGCATGAATTAGGATATGAGAGGAGTGCAAAATCGAGGGCACAGGTACACTTGGTTCAGACCAACTTTTCCGTCTGTAAACAAACAAGTAGGCAACCAGAAATGGGGACTGAGACACCCACCAAGAAGGAACGGAAATGTATGGGACAGAAGAAGTGATAACAGTCGTTGGGGACATCACTATCGGCCAGATGACCGAAGAAACAACTGGAGAGGTGACGACCAACCGAATAACGACAGATGCGATGATAGACAAGAGCGAAGAGTAAATATTGTTGCAGTTAAAGAACCTGACTCCGACAAAACCCCAGGAATGAGAAGTAGAGAAACGGCTCAGAAACTGATTAAAAATACCCGCTCCAGAACGGAGCGTTCAGTGTGCTAGAACAGCAGGAGCATTGTTTAGATAACTTACGGGAATGCAGCCGGGTGACGTCATCGACAACTGCAGATATTTCGATAGGTGCACACCCTGTTATTTTCAAGACAAAGTTGCAGCAAGTAAGCGCTGTGAAACGGAGTTTAAAACTTCGGTTTGCAGAGAAACTCTGTTAACATCTCTCTCTCTCTCTCTCTCTCTCTCTCTCTCTCACACACACACACACACACACACACACACACACACACACACACACACTGTAAAAACGAGCACCATCGCAAACCAAAGATCACCTGTGTCAGAAGTTATCGATAGTGAAATTCATAATCAAAGGATGAGGTAGCAGTAACTCTGTCCCTCTGTTTCTTGACGAGGGAGAGAGCAAGATTCCATACAGAATTTAAACAAGAACCACTATCTCTATTTATAAAGTTACTTGCTAATTTAATTTCAACTTGCTTCTTTAATAACACTATCCTAACTGCGAGAAGTACATGTTGCGCTGTTGTATTCCGTAGGATGACTGGTGCCAAGGCTATTTTCTGCAATGGCGGATTTTATCAGCTGCTGTAAGCGTGTGTGACGCTTATGATCAGTACACCAGTCCTCCCCAGTCTTGATAGTCTGACCAATATATGACATGCCACAACTGCAAGGAATAAAGTAGACACCCGTCTTGCGCTAACCAAGATCATCCTTTAATTGATGTAATAGGACACTGACCTTTGATGGTGGTCGAAAAACACATTTCACATCATATTTCTGCAAAATACCTGTTGGAAATAGTCCCTGCACAACGTAAGTTCACTATCGATAACTTCAACATCGGTGATCTATGGTTTGTGATGGCTCTAGTATTTACAGTGTGTGGGTGCGTGCATGTATGTGTGTGTGTGTGTGTGTGTGTGTGTGTGTGTGTGTGAAATCGCTCTGGAGTTTCTCTGCAAACCGAGGTTTTAAATCCTTAAACAGCGATTACTTGCTGCAGTTTTGCCTTAAAATGACAGGGTATGCTCCTGCCAAAATAACGGCTATTATCGACGACGGCACCCAGCTACATTTCCATATGTTATATGAACATTGCATATGCCGGGAGAAACTCGGGTCTCAGAGCAGTAGTATTGTATATAGGTTTCGACAAACTTAGGAGAAGGAGGAGGAAGAGGAGAATAGGTTAGAGTTTTTGAGTACCCATCTGTAAATATAGATTTTTGATGGTAGATTAGTCTAGTGTGTTCATTATACAACTAGTGAAGATTCAGTTTCAGATAAGAGCATTCACGATGTTTGTGATAAGGGAAAGATATGGCCAATGTTTAAGACAGCAAAGGCAATGGTTAGAGGAGCTAAGTGTGACAAGTTCTTCACTTAGGAGAGAATTTCGTTTCTGCATAGGTAGCAAATAAAATTGTTGTTCTGCTTTCCTGTAACTATGTGGAGAAGGATGGAAGACAAGGAGCTGTAGCACTGACATCTGTTGGAACCCACGAGAACCAAATCGAAACAGTTTATGAAGGAATAGAGGCGAAATTTCGACACAATGAATCCCCGAATTAAAGAGCAAGACTTGAGAATGTTTAAAAATCACGTGCAAGAGTGTTTTCACATGCACCAGTAACAATATGAACTTTCTTGCATAAATTTAAGGTTAAGGAACATCAAAAGACTTTTCTTAAGCCCCACTAACTGTCGCTCATATACACTGAAGAGCCAAAGGAACTGTTATAGGCATGCAGATTCAAATACAGAAACATATAAACAGACAATATACAGAGCTGTGGTCGGCAACGCCTATATAAGCAACAAGTGTCTGCTACAATGGCAGAGTATCAAGATTTATGTGAGTTTGAGCATGATATAGTCGGCACACGAGCGATGGGATACAATCTCTCAGAGATAGCGATAAAGTGGCGATTTTCCCATACGACCCTTTCACGAGTATATCAGGAGTCTGGTAAAACATCAAATTCTCTACATTGGTGTGACCAGAAAAAGATCCTCCAAGAATGGAACCAACGACGACGGAAGAGAATCATTCAACGTGACAGAAGTGCAACCCTTCTGCAAATTGCTGCAGATTCCAGTGCTGGGCCATCAACAAGTGTCAGTGTGCGAGCCACTCAACGAAACATCATCGATACGGGCTTTCAGAACCAAAGGCCCACTCGTGTACCCTTGATGGCTGCACGACACAAAGCTCTTCGCCTCGCCTGAGCTCATCAACACCAACAATGGACTGTTGATGACTAGAAACACGTTGCTTGGCCGAAAGCATCTCGTTTCAGATCCTATCGAGTAGATGGACATGTATGAGTATGGAGACAACCTCATGAATCCATGGACCTTGCATGTCAGCAGGGGACTGTTAAAGCTGGTGGAGGCTCTGTACTGGTGTGGGGTGTGTGCAGTTGGAGTGATATGGGACCCCTGATACATCTTGATATGGCTCTGACAGATAATAAGTATATAGGCATCTTGTCTGATCACCTGCATCCTTTCATGTCTATTGTCCATTCTGACGGACTTGGGCAATTCCAGCAGGTCAGTGAACACCCCAAACGTTCCTAATTGCTACAGAGTGGCTCCAGGAACACTCTTCTGAGTTTGAACACTTCCACTGGCCACCAGAGTCTCCATACACTAACATTATTGAGCATATCTGCGATACCTAGTAACCTGCTGTTCAGAAGAGATCTCCATCCCCACATACCCTAATGGACTTATGGATAGACCTGCAGGATTCATGGTGTCAGTTCTCTCCAGTACTACTTCAGATATTATTTGAGTCCATTCCACATCATGTTGTGGCACTTCTACGTGCTCATGGGGGCCCTACACGATATTAGGCAGGTGTACCAGTTTCTATGGCTCTTCATTGTATAACGAAAAGATACAGAACGAGATCAAGACTATGTTAAAGGAAGGGTTCATAGAAGAGGCAGTTAACTCATATAATAACCGGTGGTAGTAGATACATTTTGAAAGTTTTGGCGCACTAACGCTATTTTTAAAAAAATCTGTATTTTATAAGTATGATATCTGATTTTTAAAAATTCAGTATATTTAATAAAATAAACGGATTTTAAAATGTTAACTAAGTAACTAATTTTTATAATAACACAACTAAATATAATAAACAAATGATTTCTAACTTCATTATTTCCTTTAAAATGTGATTTTAACACAATAACATGTAGCTGTTACAAAAGTATGTTATTTTTAAACATTTTAATCTGTGGATGTAAGTAAATTAATTAAAATGCATTAGTTAACAAAGTACATTATTTTAAAAATCACATTGCGAATGTAACTATATTAATTAAAATGTATTAGTTAACAAAAGTAAATTATTTTAAAATCATATTGTGTATCTAAGAAAATAATAAAAAGTATTAGTTAATAAAGTAGACTAAACTAGTAGAAAACTATTTTAGCAAAAAACTATTTTTGCAAAAAATTTAAAGAAGGTAAAAGAGATATTTTAGAAAAGTATCTAATTTTCAAGCTCAATACATTTATTGGATTGCAACTAGCAATTAGTAAATATATTCCACTAAAAGGATCATCTCATACTGATTTCCCTAAAATAATAAAAAACAAAAAAGCTTGTATTAATGTAAAAAATAGTGATGAAAAATACTTCTATGGTCTATAAAAACAGCTTTGTTTCCTGTAGTTTAGATGCTGAAAGAATATCAAAATATAAAAGTTTTGGCATTGATCTTGATCTTGATTTAAAAAACATCAAAATATTGAATTTCCTATATTAGTTGATCATATTCCAAAAATAGAAAATATAATTAATGTATCTATTAATGTTTATTCATTTGATGGTGAAAAATATCAAGTTCATCCATTAAAAACTACAAAATCTGAAAAATAAAATCATGTATATCGACTTTATTTCAAGAAAAATTATAATTTACACTATTGTCACATAAAAAATTAATCTAGACTTGTATCAAGTCAAATTACCAAAGATGAAAAAGTAAAATTTATTTGTGATTTATGTTTACAACATTTAAATAGTAAAGAAAAATTAGATACTCATACACCAAATTGTTCAATGAAAAAACCATTAAAAGTTGAAATGTCAAATAAAGGAAAATGTGTATATTTTTAAAAAATATCAACATACACAGAGGGTTCCATTTGTTATTTATGCTGATTTTGAAAGTTTACTTTTAAAAATGAACAATTGTGAACCTAATCCAGAAAAACCATATACAATGAAATATCAATTGCATGAACCAAGTGGATTTTGTAACTACATAAAATATATACACAGAAATTATAAAGATCCCATTGTTTACAGAGGACCAAATTGTCATACAAAATTTATGGAGTGTTTAAACAAGAAGTCGAATAAATTGAAAAATTTAATCTGAAATTGAAGAAACAAAACCATTTACATTTGAAGAAAACAACCTACATAATAATTATAAATTTTGTACATTGTGTAAATCTTATTATACAATAAGTAATAAAAAAGTTCATCACCATGATCATTTAACGTAAAAACATTTTGCTCCATTGTGCAATAATTGTAATTTAAAACTACAAGACATGATTTAGTACCTGTTTATTTACATAATTTATCTGGTTATGATCCTCAGCTTTTTGTAAAAGAACTTGGTTATAATAATAAAGATACAGAACTAATACCAAACAATGAAAATAAATACATTAGTTATAGAAAACGTCCAAAAATATTAAGAATGAGATTTGTTGATACATTTAAATTTATGGCTTCTTCACTTGACAAACATTCAACAAATTTAAAGAAAAATCAATTAAAAAACGTTAAAAAGATTTTTCTCTAGAACTATTTAATTTAGTAATTAGAAAAGCAGTTTATCCATATGATTATAAGGATTCCTGGGAAAAATTTGAAGAAACACAATTACCAACAAAGGAAATTTTTACAATAAATTAAATGATTGTAACATAACTGTTCAAGTTTATAAACATGCAAAATATGTTTGGGAAAAAATCAATATAAAAAATCTTGGTGAATATCATGATTTGTATCTTAAAACTGATGTACTATTGTTAAGTGATGTTTCTGAAATTTTAGAAAAACACGTATAAAAACATATAATCTAAATCTTTCTTGGTATTTACAGCACCAGGTTTATCTTGGGATGCAATGTTAAAACTAGCTGAACAAAACTTCGAATATTATTCGATTATTATATGTTTTTAATGGTTGAAAAAGGAATAAGAGAATGTATATCACAATGTTGTAAAATATATGTAAAAGCAGATAATATATATTTCAAAGATTTTAATAATAACGAAATATCAAATTATATAACATAACTAGATTCAACAAATGAAAAGAAAAGTGAATTAAAAAATGTTAAAAAGATTTTTCTCCAGAACTATTTAATTTAGTAATTAGAAAAGCAGTTTACCCATATGATTATATGGATTCTGGGGAAAATTTTGAAGAAACACAATTACCAACAAAGGAAAACTTTTACAATTAATTAAATTATTGTAACATAACTGTTGAAGTTTATAAACATTCAAAATATGTTTAGGAAAAACTCAATATAAAAAATCTTGGTGAATATCATGATTTGTATTCTACAAAACAATATTTACCATATGGTGGATTTCAATTAGATGAATCAAATAATTTTTATTGTACAAAAAAATGAAAATTCAAACTATTGTAAAAAAGCGTATATATTTGAAGTAGATTTAGAATATCCAAAACATTACATGGTTCACATAAAGATTGTTTCTCGTTCCAGGTACAAATGAAAGTAAATTAATAATTGCAAAAGATAAAAACCATAATTGTGGAGTACATTATAGAAATCTTAAACGATATTTAGCTCCAGTAGTGGAACTTACAGAAATACCTAATTTTTTAAAATTTACACAAAGCTTTTGATTAAACAAGAGTATAGACTTAAACACACAGTTAGGGGCTAAAGCTACAAATGATTTTGAAAAAGATTTCTTAAATTAATGCATAATTCTGCATTTGGTAAAACAACAGAGAATATAAGACACAGCCAAGATTTATAATTAGTTTCGGATAGTAAAGTATGTGATAAACTAGGTAGCTAAACCAAACTTTAAACATAGAACTGTATTTCATGAAAACCTTGCTATTACTCCTTCGTATAAAACTAAAAATACATTTGATAAACCTATTTATGTTTGTTTAAGTATACCTGATATATTTAAAAAATTAATGTATGATTGTCACTATACAATTATGAAACGTAAATATTAAGAAATAATTGATTTATATTATCAAAATACATATTTTAATATTAAAATCAATGACTGATTCCTTTGATAAAAGTGATTATCAAACAGATAATACAAAAAAAATTTCCACAAGTTAACAAAAACTACATATTTTAATATTAAAATCAATGACTGATTCCTTTGATAAAAGTGATTATCAAACAGATAATACATAAAATTTTCCACAAGTAAAGAAAAAAGTTGTTGGTGAAATAAAAGATGAATGAAATGGAAAAGTAATTGAAAAATTTTGTGGTTTAAGAGAGAAAATGTATGCTTATAAAGTTTGTGATAATATAGAAAAAATATCTAAAGGAATTAAGAAATGTGTTTTTAGAAACAAAATAAGTTTAAATGATTGTAAAAAAATTTTTCTATAACGATATAAAACAATACTGAAAAATTAATTTAATTCATAGTGAAAAACATGAAATATAATCAATTGAATTAAACAAAAAAGCACTAAGTCCTTATAATAATAAAAATGTATACTAAGAGTACAAACATTAAATTAAATAAGCAGAATAACCATTAAAATAACAGATCAAAAATTAAAAGCAAATATGAAAGCATTAAATTAAAAGATGAAGGAATTGAAGTCAAAGATGGAAGAATTAAATCAAAAGATGATCAACTCAAAATTTCATACAAATAGTTCATACTTATTTAAAAACTTATTGATTTTTAAACTAAATAGTAAATGAATCATTTTAAAAAAGTAATACATTCTTAGACTAATTTGTACAGTAAATAGTAAACTAATTCTTATAAAAACTAATTGATTAAAAACTAATTGTTTAAAAATTAATTAATGGTTAAACTAATTGTTTCTTAAACTAAATAGTAAACTTATTCTTTTAAAAATTAATTGACTGTCAAACTAATTGACTTTTAAATTAATGGTGAACTAATGGTTTTAAAAAATTCATTAAAAACTAACTGATTGTTAAACTAAATAGAAAACAAGTTCTACATAAAATTATTTTATCTTTATTCATCCAACTGTTATGTGATTTATAGAAACCTAACAATTTAACATAAACTTGATTAATTTCTTTCTTTAATCCTTTTTAACTAGGTATATATCTGGATATTTAATTTTCTGTAGTTCTTGTTCATAAATATTGCCTTTTATATTTTTAATTTATATTCAATTAAATTAGAATTAATAACATCTTCAATTCCATATATTTCTGTTGACCAAATAGCTGTATATCCCTTTTTAAGAAAGTCCTATAAGTTTACTAGTTCTAATTTTATCCCCTTTTTTAAATTTAGCATACAATGTTATTTAATTCTCAATTTTTTCAGTAACTTCTATTGGTTCCATTTTTATTGTAGAATTCTTTGTTTTATTGTATTCATCAATTAGATTTTTAACTAAATTTAACAATTTATAACTTCCTTGTAAAGCAAATTTCTTCCACATTTTTTCTTTAAGTGTTCCGTTAAATCGTTCAACAACAGATGCTTTTCATTCAGAAAAGTTGAATAATGATTTCATGGTTAAATCTTTAAATTCTTTGTTATAGAATTCTTTACCATTACCTATTTGTAAATTATTTGGCTTTCAAACTATTAAAATATCTTGAAAAGCATGAACTACATATTTTTTATCTTTAATAGGAACAGAAAATGTTTTTTTTTAAAAATAACATCATTTATTTTAATATATCTTTTTTACCTTTATTTATTTTTGAAATTTCTTCTAAATTACATGAATCGATTTTAACTAGATCAGCTTGCCATAAATAAATACTAAAAGAAACAACATTTTTGGTTTTAAAATTCTTTCTAATTGGTTTATGTAATTCATTATATACATTTTCACGAATATTATTTAAACCTTCGCCATTTACAAAACGTTTTTAATGAATTTCCTTTTTTTATTAACAAATTGTACTTATACCTTGAGTTCTTTTGTCTAGTTGTTATTCTATTAGGATTATTTGTTTTTGTAAACTTTTTAGAGTTTAAACAATAAATGTGATCGTCTTTAAGAACAAAATGAGAACTATGATTTTCCAACTATATATAAAAATATAACTAGATTAAAAACTTAAACAGATAAAAAATTTATATAAAAACTTTATAGAGATTAAATTAGACAACAAATACAATTACATTTACATCTACAGGACCAGTTTTCATAGAATCTTTCAATTTTACAGAAATAAAATTTGATTTGTCTACCGTAATTAACTGATTATAATTATATATTTCATATAGCTCATCAGCTACACTTACTGTTATGTAGAAATCATCAAGGTTTAAATCTCAATTTATATTTTTACCAACAACAATTATCCATTGAAGCATGAAATCAGATTCAAAATTGTACATTTTTTGTTCACCACCTGTTATCAAAGTAAATTCAATTATTTCCTAATCAAAAATTTATCTTTTCAGATTACTTAACTTATTTAAGTATGGAGTTAAATCTGTTGTTGAGAAATAATCCGAAAGATCTTTTTCTACTTCTTTTTCCCTAAGATAATTATTGAATTCTGTTAGAATGCCTGTGTATTCTGGTTTTGTAACATATCCTTTTTCTAAGTATTTTTTGTTAACTACATTTTGTCATCAATTTGAGCATTTATATTAGCAAGTCTTGTATTTTTAAAACAAATATAACAATTAGTTAATTTAAAAAAGTATTAGATTCTTTTTTAAATTGTCTAACTGCATAAGTTATTTTAGAATCTATTTTTGATTGATGTTGTTTAATAATAACTTCATTTTATCAAATTTTTCAATTTGTTCTAAATTGAATGTAAGTGTATTAAGTACTTGTTCAGTTTGTTTAATTAAATGTACCTTATTTCCAAATATAACCATTTATTAAATGTAATATATAATTGCAATCATAATTCTCATAAGATAATTTTAAAGCAAATAAACATAAATGACCGCATTTTACTTCATATAAATAATCTCTGTACTGTAGTTTATTTCATTTTTTCCTAGTTAGTTAACTAATTGTTTTGGTATATTAAAACTAAATGAATAAAAACAAATTTTTATCATTATTTTTATATGAACAAATCCAATGAGTACCAGGATTATAAATGTATCTAAATTTAATTAGTTTTTCTATATCAAAATTATTTAATGCATTAGGATATTTATCAATTATTTTTCAAAATTTTTTTTGTTTTCTTTATTCCATTATAATGTTTTTCCACTTCTAAGTCGTGTCTTTCTGTACTTTTAATTTTTTTATTATTTTCCTTTTTGTTTAATACTGAATTTGCAATTGCTGTTTAAACTCCAGCTAATGAACCAATTGTTGCTAAATATGAAAATGCTGCTAATAATAATGGTAAAAATCCATCTTCATGTTGTGTTAATTCTTTACCATCTTTCTTTTTCGTTAAATATTCAATCTTTTTTTAACAACAGGAACAGCTAATGTAACAAGTAAATTTGCACCAACTTTCTTTTCTTTCTTTCTTTTTTGAACATCTGTTAAAAATGATTCGATTGCATTTCATTGTTCATTATGTAATTGTAAAGTTATCCATTTATATAGTTAAAAATCTAATAAAGACTGTTAATATAGTTAAAAATACATATATTTTAAATTCCATAATGATTTTTGTATAGTTAAAAATTTATGAAGTTATTTTATGTAGTACAAAAATTTATAATAATTTTTACATAGTTAAAAGTTTATAAACTTAATTATATACTTTGAAAATTTATACAGCTAAAATATTTTAAAATTTTTTGATTTAAACAATTATAAAGAATTTTATAATCCCCAACCATTTTGATCAATATCAGCATTAATTTCCATATGTAAGTTTCTATTTCTATACATTATTCCTCTAACAGCTGATGCTGTAACTTTTTACCTAATGTAGCATCATTTGTATACATTCTTTCTTTTGCAGCTAACTGAAGTACTTTATTTGCTATTTGTCTTTTTCTAAATGTTTATCAACTCTGTGATCAATACATGTCTTTTACAAGCTTCAGCTTATGGATTTATACCTTCATCACCTTTAGCTAATCTATCTTCCTATTTTGTACCTAGACAACAAAATTTATAATCTGGAACATGCATTTCCAATGACAATTTGTGAATTAAAGTATTTACTAATCCTTTTCCATATTTATCACTTTTCTAAAATGTATGTGGAAGATTATACAAACATCTAATTAAGTATGGAATTCCTTTCGGATTATCAATTATAAAATCACTAAATTTATTTGTTAACATTTGTGAAATCTTAACTTTTTCATTATGATAAATTTTATTTCCAGATAGGTCTTCATCCTGAATTACTGCTAATCTATCAATTAATTGTCTGATCTCATTCATCCAAACATATTCAATTGCTTTATCTGTACATTTCTTAACTGAAGCTTCAGCTATTTTTTCAGGAGAACTAATATTTGAATCATCTATAGTTGTTGTTCTTAAGTTTGGAAAACAATCCTCAACAGTCGATTATTAAATATTTATATTTATTACCTCTACTTTATCTTAATTTTTTGGATTATTATCAGAATAAAATGCTCCTGAATTTAATAATATATCTGCATAATTTGATTAATGTTCACCATTATACTTTTCATTTAAATCTTCTATAGCCATTTGTTTTTCAGTTAAAAGTCTCATTAATCCATCTCTACCTTTATATGTTTCTTTAGCAGTTGTTAATTTATCGCCATTACATGTAAATTAACAACATATTTAAACATACCTACAAGTTTCGAACCAAATACTTTATCTTCACTATGATTGATATACTTTAACATTCTTCCACTAACATTTATGTTTTTAGATTCATTTGTATTTTTAGTTCCATTAATCTTTTAACTTTATTTTCTTCTTCATATTTCTTCAGTACATCTTTAATTTCTGTTTCACTTAATGTTTAATCATATTTTCCAGGAATATCATCAGACTGGTCTCTTAATGGTTTAATTGGAGACAAACCTTCATAATTTTCTACATGATGGTATGGAATCATTTGTTTTCTCAATTTTCTTCAAGTGTTTTTAAAACATTACCACCTAAACCTTCAATACCTTGTTATACTTCTTCAATTGCATCAGTAACATGTTGATCTTCCTTTTTATATTTCTCATATTCTTTTCTTGGTTGCTTTTTCCAAAGAAGATGTGTATGTATATGCATATGCTGGAGACATAGCCGTAGGTTCAACAGATATACAGAAGCTGCAGAGAATCCTTGAGAAAGTAGACAGATGGTGCAGTGAACACAAACTACACATAAACATAAGAAAGACAGAAATGGTAATTTTCAGAAAAGGAGGCAAAACACCCAAGAATGCGGAAATCAGTATCAGAGGACAAAAAACAAAAATCTCATCAGACTTTAAATACCTAGGAGTGACATTGCAACCAACAGCCAAATGCTTCACAAAACATACAACAGAACGTGCAGCCCAAGCAATAATACCAATACAGTACATCAAAAACATCTGCCTACTCAGTCTAGAAACAGCCATGAAATTATTCAACACAAAAATCTTGCCAATCCTGGCCTATGGGATGGAGGTTATATGGGACCACCTGACAGAAAAAAACCTAGTAACACTAGAAAAGGTAAAATCGACCTATCTAAAAAGAGCACTAGCTCTCTCAAAGACAACAAGATCTAGACTAGTGTACCTGCTAGCGAGAGAGACATTCCTAATTGAAGACATCAGACTTCGATATATGATGCCACACACCAGGGCTTCCAGAAAGCAACTGAAGATCATGGAGGAGAAACGAGAAAAAATATGGCCGGAGTTTTATGGCACCGAAGCAATGACGAACCGCTCATGGACAGCACCAAACTTCGAACAGCAAAAAGTCGTAACTAGACTTTCTATTCACGGCTTTCATCATTTAATCTGCAAGAACAAAACTTATCATGACCCAACCGCAACATGTGTATGTGAGCTGTGTAACGAAGCCTGTGAACGATATCACATAGAACTGTGCAGTAAAAGAGTGAAATCGATAAATGCAAAAATGTAAAATGTAAATGTAAAATGTTAAGCAAAGTAACTGTATATGGCTATTTGGCTGCAATTTTATTAAATAAAATTTTTTTCCAAAGTTTAAATTTTTCTTTTAGTTCTTCATCTTTCTTTATATTTTGTTTAGCTTGTTTAAGAACTGTTTCATTATACTTTTCAAACATTTATTACTGAAGAAAAAACATTAATTCTGTTTTTTATTTATGCTTAATGTTAAATGTATAATGTTTATATTTATGTTAATTTTAATGTTAAATGTTTATGTTTAATGTTAAATGTATAATGCTTATCTTTATGTTAATTTTAATGTTAAATGTTTATGTTTACATTGACATTATTGTTATTATTAAAGTCAATGTTTATCGAGCGAGGTGGCGCAGTGGTTAGGCACTGGACTCACATTCGGGAGGACAACAGTTCAATCCCGCATCCGGCCATCCTGATTTAGGTTTTCTGTGGTTTCCCTAAATCATTCCAGGCAAATGCCGAGATGGTTCCTCTGAAAGGGCATGGCCGACTTCCTTCCCCATCCTTCCCTGATCCGATGAGACCGATGACCATGCTGTCTGGTCTCCTTCCCCAACCAACCAACAAAAGTCAATGTTTAATGTTAAATCTTTAATGTTTTTGTTTAATGTTTCATGTTTATTTGTTAAGAAACATTGTATTTTATTTCTAAACTTACATTCATTTGGTTTTCTAGACATATCTATTGTTAAAAAACCAAATTCATCATTCCAATGTTTACTACACAACTTTTTAAAATTACCAGACTTTAAATCTCTGATAACTAACTCATGGTAAATATGATTTAAATTTGTATTGTCTTGTGTAAAATTATTTAAAAAATTAAAATTGTCTGTTACTAAGTGTTTTGGTATTTTTGAATAAGATTGAGCTAACTAAAAGCAATCTGTACCTTCATGTCTACCTCTAGTAAATTAATTTCTAACAATATCTTCATTTTCTATAATAAAGTCATCAAATACTAGACCTGAATTGTCTTCACATTGATCTGATAGAATAATTTCTTCATTATTTTCAATAAAACTAATAATTTATTTATTAATTTTATCTTCAATTTTTATGTTGTTTTATAAATTCTTGATATTTTGTTTGTTCTAAACTTTTTGAATAAATATACAAACGTTAAATTATATTACAATTTAACCATCCTATAGCTAAAATATAATTACCAATCATTAATGTTGTTTTACCACAACCCCTTGGTCCAATTATTGCACATCTTAAAGAATTTGTTTGTTTTCTAACTTATTTTCTGGAATTCTTACTTTAGGTTCCCAGTCTGTATTATTCAGTTATTTAATAATTTTTCATTTATTGATAATTTTTTCATTTATTAATAATTTTTCTGTTTATTGATAACTTTTTCATTTTTTAATAATTTTTCATTTATTAATAATCTTTTCAGTAGTAAATGAGTAGATTATTTAAACTTAGTGTTAAATCTTCTATACTGAGAAAACGATTAACTGTTTCAATATATGATATTTATACTAATGTTTCATTAGTTGGTTTTTATTCAACTTTTTCAACGCCAAATGTTACAACAAAAAACAATAAACTTTATTGTGATGGTGAAACAATAGAAATACCTATAGGGCAATACAGTTTGAAAAATTTATAATTTGAAAAAACTTAATATACCCATATAGCAGATGAAATTTTAAACAGAATTGTTATTGAAGGTGATTTTAAATTGCATATCGATGTAGCAGAGAGCATTGGAAGTTTACTTGGTTTTAATAATCAAGTTGTTCAAGCCAATGAAAAAGCTGTAGGTAAAGATGTTCCTAGAATAATTCCTTTTGAAATAATCAATATAAATTTTAATCTTGGTGATGGAATGCTTGTAAAACAGAACGATCATTTTCTAAAAGAAACTAATATTATTGCTTCATTTAAACAAAATGCAGAATTTGGTGGACCAATAATTTAGGAAACAAATTATCCTGTAAGTGTTCCTATTTTTAATACAATTCAAGATTTAGAAGTTACTATAACTGATGAAAACGATAATTTAACTGACTTTTAAGGTGCTACAGTAATAGTTACTGTAGAAATATCTTAATAAATTTTTCCCTTAACAAATAAGTTATTGCTAATACAATTATGAATAAATTTGAAAGTTATCGGTTTTGTTCATTTCCTGTTAATGAAAAATCTAAAAATAATTAAAATGTTCCAAACAAAGGTACAGAAATTGAAATAAATATTGGTGATGGTTGGCTTCATCCAAATCAAATGAATTTTAGTATTATTGGAAATGATGGTACAGATTATCTAACTCATGATAGGAACATCAAACATAAAATTAATTGATAATTATGTAACTAAATTGTTTGACTTTATAACAATAAAAAAAGAAAATGATATATTATCTAGAATCGAACATCCATTTATTTCATTAACAAGCTTACTGCATCTAACTTCATCTGTTACTGACAAAATAAGTTTAGAAGGCCATAACCATAATATAGGAAAAATAAATAGTAACAAAAATGAAGTACTTTATCCATTGTCAATGTTTGGTAGATTTTTTAAAGATTATAAAGAAATTATGATTGAAGGAAACTTAACTGTAGTTTTTACATGTAGTTCATATTCTGGAGATGCAATTTAATGTTGGTTTAATAAAAATGATGCTGCTGTTGAAATAAAAGATATACTTCCTAAAGAAGGTAAAATAGTTATAGAATCTATGGAAATTCGTGTACCTGTTGTTAAATATGAACCAAATTACGAACCTGAACAACATGAAAATATTTTGAAAATCCTAAAATTCCTATTTCTTTATGCTAACTTCAAACAGTAGAAGTTGCTGGAATATCTGGTAAAAACGATTTTGAACTAGATATAACAAATTACTGTAACTCTACAGAAATTGATATGCCATATTTTGTTTTTGTTGTATTTCAAACAAATCGTAAAAATAATCAATTAGTTGATTCATCATTATATGATCATGTTAAACTTCAGAGTATATATTTAAAAAATAGTAAAACTGAAGTGTTTCGACAAGAAATGCAGAATATAAATCCACCAAATAATTTTATAAAAGCATATGATGCATTTCTAGATGTATGGTAAAAAGCATCTTACATATGATGCACAACATGGATTACTTACTGAAAATTTTTAATTATTAACATATACTTCTATATAAATAATGAAAAACTGAGAAAATTTATAAAAGTGTTAACTTCATTCTTATATACATTTGTGAAACATTTTAAGAAAGATAGAAAAAATAAAAAACGAAAATTTTAAAATAACTTACTTTTGTTAACTAATACATTTTAATTAATTTTCTTAGTTTCACAATGTGATCTTTAAAAGTAATGTACTTTGTTAACTAATACATTTTAATTACTTTACAAATGTCCACAGCTTAAAATTTTTAAAAATAAATTACTTTTGTTAACTAATACATGTTACTGTGTTAAAATCGTGTTGTAAATGAAATAAGAAAGTTAGAAATCAGTTGTTTATTATATTTAGTTGTGTCATTAAAAAATATGCGTTTAGTTAACGTTTTAAAATCGGTTTATTTAATTAAATATACTGAATTTTTAAAAATCAGTTGTTTTACTTATAAAACACAGAATTTTTTTAAATATTGTGTTATTGCGCCAAAACTGGCAAAATGTATCTACTTGTGATGTGTCAACAAAAAGGATGGATCCATCTGACTTGTATGTGATTCCTTTAAGATATATACATTATGACAAATGGCGACAGACAGGCCAGATTTTCAGCTATTGATTTGGATATTTTGTCATATTCTCGGTACATAGATGAAATTTTGATCACATACAGTAGTTCCCAGGAAGGTATTCATCAAATGTTTGGAATTTTTAATAATACTCATGAAAAAATCAGCTTCACTTGTGAATTAGAAAATAATGATTATCAGCAATATTACTTAGAACTTAGTATTGCCACAAACAATGACAGAGTTTCCTTCAAATAACTATCGAAAAACCATTAATACACATCAGACTGTGCCTGCTAGTGAAGTACAAACTCATTTTCATAAAAAAGCATTGTTTCATTCAGCCATTCATCGTGAGGTGTCTGTACATTTTCACAATGCAAGCTTAATGATGGGAAGAAGTTGGTAAAATTATTACATTTAATAACGGTTGTGATCCTTCGTTAGTTGAAAACATCTTCAGACTGAAAACTTACGCTAAAGTGACTACTTTTGGCAGCAGTGCTGTTTCTGACAGTAACGAGTATAGAAAAGCTTTTTCGGCTCCATTTTAGGCCCTATTTCTTGTAGAATTCGTCGTCTTAACGCTTAAAACATATGGATGCAAAGTTGCCATTTGTCTAACAACTCCTTGTAGAAAAATCTTATTTAGAATCTCAAGTCCACAGTTCCTTCTATACACAATTCAGGAGTTCATGAAAATCACTTGTGATACAGGTCCTGTTTATTACAGATACAAGGAACATTTATTGGGAAATAGAGGCACTAATGTACATAGCTCCACTTTTGCTGGTCAGTTGTTAATTTCTGGCCACAAACCGAAAATTGTTGATGAAATTACCATTTTAAACAGGAAAAAGAAACGTCACAGGCTCGTCGTACTTTAAGAGTTGGAGATTTTCAAGCTATTTCTAAGAAAAAAGGCCTTATCTTCAACGAACAGTTACAATTACATAACAAATTTTTTTTCAGTGGCCTTAGTACACTACTCGAGGAATTTTGATTCCTTTATTTTTTACTACGTTTTTTGCCTCTGGTTTCGAAACATCTTTTTTTCCATTCAGATATGTACTCCTAACGTTTCTTTCATGTAGATGTTTTCTTTGCGTAAATATTCTACAAGATCTGTACTTTATGGAATGGATTTTTCTGTAAAACTTAATACATGGGTCTTAGATGTACTTCATTTACTCAACTACTTTCTACTCTTAAAAATACATGAAGCTCTCATCCTTTGTATTTTTTTTTAGTATTAACTGTCATTCAATTCGATTATTTCTGTTGTATCATCTCAAATGGGCATATTTTACTCTCTGCACCTGACAGGTGGCGCAACTTGTGTCCTGTTTTCATAGCAACAATGGAAGCCATTGGGCCGATCAGCCCGATGTTGTTTATTGCAAGGTATCCGTACCAAAGGCTGGAGCTTGTCTACTCGAAACTTTGACTACTGCCTTCTCACAATGTCACTTTACATGAGTAACCTTTCTATCTTATGACATTTTTTATCTTTGTTAATGTTTCTGTCAAACATATTTTACTGCATATTATTTTCTAGGGTTTTTAGAATCTCATCCTGATGAAGACATCTTTAGAGGTGTTGAAACCTAGGTCAATGTATTAAAAAATTAATAGCAACCAGTTGGTTGTGTTATGTCTCCATTGAAACTTACGTAAGATGGTGAAAGGCAGCCATGTTCAACATTGTAATGGTAGTGGATTGAAGTATGACAGCTGTAAATAACTTATGGAATGTACTTCTAGTTCAGACATGACCATGCTGTTTGCTACCTGTAGAGTAACTGTATATGGGAATGTGCACTACAAATAGCTAGTTTTGTCTAAGTGGTTTACTGTGTTGGAATTTCACATATGGATAATACAGCAGAAATTCTTAGCAAAAACTTCTTCTGAAGGATGAGCTCTATAAAGCATCACTTGACAATTCCATAAAATCTGTACATCTGAAGATATGACACAATGTATGGTTTTGTTGACATATATCAAGTTTTTGAAAATTATTGCATTGTATAGTATTCTAGTTGTCAATGTAAATTTCGCTATTCTTGGGTAGTTTTTACACATTGTGTGGTAATTCGGCAACCTGTCAGCGTTTGAGACTTGACCAATTGAGTTATTTGTGCCGAATTCTGAAATAACTGATATCAATCTTATTCTGACAGCACTACCTTCACATGTGCAAACAATGGCCTTTCGAGAATTAGCACTACAAATAACTTTCGACTTGATAACAACTCTGTAACAACACATTTAACGTTGCACAGAGCAACACTACATTCATCTGTGCACTGTGCAATACTAGTGGCATAGAGGTTGGAGGTAGTGGAAGCTATATGTGATGGAGCTTGTCTGGAAACAGTTTTGTGCGCTACTCTAGTACGTTAGATGTTGCATCTGCTGTGTTGATTTCTGGTTTTTAGTTATTATTCCTATATTAAAAAAATAGTAGGGTAAAGGGAGTTCTGGTGCAGTTTTGATATAAAACCAATTGACTAAATACCCCCTCTGGGAAATACGCAGCTCATCATAGGAGGGGGATGCCACCTGCCCCTCTGGGAAATCACCAACCCTCCCCACTCCTCACCTATCTCCTTCGCCAATTCTGCGCCACTTTGATAGCAAATTAGTTTACTAATTAATAAACCTGATAAATTAATTATCCCCTCTACCCCTGAGAAATCCCCAACCCATTGGAGGGTCCCTCTGCCCCTCCCAATCTGGGAAATCCCCAGCCCTCCAAATCTCATCCCCCTCTCTGCATCTCCCTCTGGGAAGTCTCCAGCCCTCCACACACCACCCCTTTGGTGGAATATTCAAAAATCGGTAGGAAATTCCAATTTTCTTGGAAAATTCGAATTTTTGTGGTAACTCTAATTAAACTGCAATGCAAAGGACATAATAATAATAATAATAGTTTATATTAATGTAGTCTATTTATAAAAATTCATTTTTCATTTCGGTGGTGTAGAAAAATGCAGGGTACTCTCTTTATTCTATCGTCTCTGGAATGCTGGCACAGGCTAACTACATTATCACAATCCAAAATGACCAACCCAGAATACTGGCGTAATGTAACTCCCCTCCCCCTATTAGCAGGAAATTCAAAAATTGGTGGAAAGTTCAATAATCAGTGGGAATATTCAAATTTTTCCTCTGCCAGTGAAACATTGGAGTTGGAGAGGTGTAGTTACCATTGATCAAGCGCTAGAGAGTAGCACTATCTGGTCTCATTAACAACTGCTGGATGTAGAGAGGATATTTTGGCTATTAGTCTAGCTCTAGAGAGTTGTTCCAGCCAGTCTAGCCAATACCCCTGCATTGGAAGAATGGGTAATAATAATAGAGCAGCAAACTATCGCTGAAGTGCAGGGGAATAGCCTCTTCCTGCTCTACTAGTGCATAGCTGTTGAAAGGGACATAAGCATGGATGATAATATTAGGACAGCGACCCACTGTCCCAGTGCTCCAATTTTTTCTTTATTGTTATATCATTCCCACTCGTTCCATACAGGAAGGGTGGTAGGCTGGCAGCAGTACAAGTAACCCACTCTTCAGCCAGTAGAACGTAATACTAACATAGATGGTGAAAACAGTGACGTCATGAGCGAGTGACTGCGTGTGAGATCGCTCTCTAAGTTTTTATATATTTTTAGGTTTCAGATAGATATTTTAACGGTTTATGTGATAATATTTACTATATAAGTGACTTATTAGTGGTTTCTTCATTCACTTCTGCCTTTCTTGTGTTGTGACCTGATATTTGTGAGGGTTTCGTATCGAGCAACTTAACCTCTTACCTGTGTTTACATTCTGCACTGACCAGTTGCAGCTGTAGCGGTGCATCGAAAGCTAAGTACTAATTAATTGTATGTGTATAGTGGTTTATTTAGCAACTTTAGCAGTCTTCAAACGGTGTTCTTGGTGTTTTCTGGTGAAATAGTTTCAGAAGAACCTTTTGAGAACTGTTTTCAGTTTCGTTACTGTGTCATTAGACGTTTGATTCTCTTTCTGTATTAGTCTTTTGTTATATTCTCATTTATTGTTGATTAATATTGTTAATAATAGTAGTTACTTCCCTTGTAGAGTAAGTTTGTGATTATTGTAGTCAGGTTTTTAACATCTTCTTATTGTAGTAGTGGACCTTAGATAAAGTAGTTTTCTTGTTTCAATAAGTGTAAAATTTTACCATGAGTGAGAAGTGTGGGCTTTGCCGTAGGTTCGTGAGTAGTGCATTGCGGTGTGACACTTGTTCGAATTATTTTCACTGGGGGGAATGCAGTGGGTAAGCCAGTGGACATTCTGGTGAGATCCTCTTCTGGAACTGCAGGTTATGTAGCAAGAGTAAGTTAATAGAGGAGCAGGAGCGAAAGATCTGTGCCCTTCAGGTGCAGTTGAAAAACGCACAGGAGGAGCTAGATAGGATGAGGAAGGAGAAGGGGGTTGGGGAATGGGAGCTGGCTGTTGGCAAGAGATTTGCTAGGAGAAGAAGATTTTCTGATAGTTTTACTATTGGTGTTTGGAATAGATATGACCAACTGTCAGAGTCTAGTGGAGTGGAATCTCTGGTAGCTGTATATGTAGGAAATATGCAGCAGACCTCAGCAGTTACGGTGGCTAGGACAGTTGCATAGTCGAAGAGGAAGAAGAAGGTTCTGCTGTTAGGTAGTTCTCATGGCCGAGGTGTAGGCCAGCAGTTGCAGGAACTGTTGGGGAGTGAGTACCAGGTCACCAGCATTGTGAAGCCTAATGCAGGATTGGCTCAGGTGAATGTTAACATAGGGGGGTTATGAAGGGATGTTACTAAAGAGGATCAGGTAGTGATCGTGGGTGAGGCAGCCAATAGTATTGATAGGGATGGGGACTATGACATAGATGGTGACCTGGAAAAGATAGCCACTCAGACTGGCAACACGAATGTGCAGTTTGCGGAACTGTTTCAGCGTCACGATCGGCCTCATCTTAATACAGCCGTCTGGCGTAATAACATGAGACTTGGAGGTGCGCTGATAACAGAAAGCATGGGTCACATTTCAGTGGTGTCAGTGGAGCCTATCAGCAGGACGGGGTTCACTAGACATGGCCTGCATCTCAACAGGTATGGAAAGGGGAGGTTGGCAAAGCTTATAGGTGACAGCATAGGTGGCGGTGGTGGGATCACTCATGGGAAAATTCCTGCAGTAGTGGGTGTTAGAGCTGCACCTTTTTTAGATTGAAGTCAGCTGATAGGTATTCATGCTTAAGAGAAGTCTCTCTAACAAAGGAACCACTTTTGACAAAGCTTAGGTATCTGAGTAATGAGGGAATTAGTACATTTCATCAAAATATACAAGGTATTAGACATAGAGATAGTGAACTGCTTATAGATGTTGACTCTGAAATTATTGGTATACCTGAACACTTCTTAAATAAGAAGATAATTCAAAGGCTTCCTTTACCAGGATACAGGTTGGCTGGCAGCTTTTCTAGGAGCTCTTTGCGGTGTGGGGGAGTAGCCATGTATGTGAAAAATGGCATCCCATTTGAGTCAGTTGATGTTTCAAAGTACTGCACTGAAAAGGTGTTTGAATGTTGTGCAGGTGTGGTTAAATTTAATGGAGCTAAACTTCTAACTGTTGTTATTTATAGATCCCCAGACTCCGATTTCACAAGATTTTTGCTAAAGCTAGAGGAGGTTCATGGTTCACTTTACAGGAAATACAAAAAGTTAGTTATATATGGTGACTTCAACATTAATTGTATAAGTGATTGTGCAAGGAAAAGGATGATGGTAGACCTCCTTAATTCATATAATCTTATGCAAACCGTATTCTTTCCAACGACAGTGCAAGGGAACAGTAGAACAACCATAGACAACATTTTTGTTCATTCCTCATTACTAGAAGGGCATTCTGTTAGCAAAAAGGTGAATGGCCTTTCAGATCATGATGCACAAATTTTGACTCTAAAAGATTTTTGTGCTGCAACACATGTTAAATATAGTTATCAACTGTTTAGGAAAGCTCATCCAGTTGCTGTAGAGACCTTTGTAAACCTTATCAAGGAACAAGAGTGGTAAGATGTTTATAGCGCTGATACAGTAGATGATAAATATAATGCTTTTCTCAAGACTTTTCTCGTGCTCTTTGAAAGTTGTTTTCCGTTAGAACGTTCAAAACAGGGTACTAGCACAAACAGGCAGCATGGGTGGCTGACTAGAGGGATAAGAATATCTTGTAGAACAAAGTGGCAATTATATCAAAACATTAGAAACAGGCAAAATCTAAATGCAGCAGCCCATTACAAACAGTATTGTAAGGTGCTTAAAAATGTTATTAGGAAGGCAAAAAGTATGTGGTATGCTGATAGAATATCTCAGGATAAAATTAAAACTATATGGTCAGTCGTAAAGGAAGTGCCTGGTCTGCAGAGAGACGTCGAGGACATAGAATCAGTGCGTAGTGGGAATGTCCATGTTACTGATAAGTCGCATAGATGTACAGTATTTAATAATCACTTTCTGAATATAGCAGGTGAACTAATTAGAAACCTAGTCCCAATAGGGAATCATATAGCGCTCTTAGGAAAAAGTGTTCCGAGACTGTTACCTGAAATTCTCCTCCATGATACTGACAAGAGGGAGATTGAGTTAATACATAAATCACTAAAGAACAAGAACTCTCGTGGATATGACGGGGTATCTAGCAGAATACTGAAGTATTGTTCTATGTATGTTAGCCCAGTTCTCAGCCATATCTGTAACTTTTCCTTTAGGAGTGGTCGGTTTCCTGACCGATTAAAGTACTCGGTAGTGAAGCCACTTAATAAAATGGGAGACAGGGATAATGTTGACAATTTTAAACCTATTTCTATGCCATCGGTGTTTGCTAAAGTTATCGAGAAGGTTGTATATACAAGGTTACTGGAGCATTTAAATTCACATAATTTGCTGTCAAATGTTCAGTTTGGTTTCAGAAATTGTTTAACAACTGAAAATGCTATATTCTCTTTTCTCTGTAAGGTTTTGGACGGATTAAATAAAATGTTGCGAACGCTAGGTTTTTCTATGATTTAACGAAGGCTTTTGACTGTGTTGACCACAAAATATTACTGCAGAAGTTGGACCATTATGGAGTAAGGGGAGTAGGTAACAATTGGTTCGCCTCTTACTTTAAGAACAGAAAGCAGAAGGTAATTCTCCGCAATAATGAGAGTGGTAGTGATGTTCAGTCCCAATGGGGCACTGTTAAGTGGGGCATTCCCCAAGGGTCGGTGCTGGGGCCATGGCTGTTTCTTATTTATATAAATGATATGCCTTCTAGTATTACAGGTGATTCAAAAATATTTCTGTTTGCTGATGACACCAGCTTGGTAGTGAAGGATCTTGTGTGTAATATTGAAACAGTATCAAATAATGTAGTTCATGAAATAAGTTCATGGCTTGTGGAAAATAATTTGATGCTAAATCACAGTAACACTCAGTTTTTACAGTTTCTAACTCACAAGTCAACAAGAACCGATATTTTGATCTGACAGAATGGGCATATTATAAGCGAGACGGAACAGCTCAACTTCCTAGGCGTTCGGATAGATAGTAAGCTGTTGTGGAAATCCCATCTCCAGGATCTTGTTCAGAAACTAAAAGCTGCTTTATTTACCATTAGAATAGTATCTGAAATAAGTGACAGTTCAACACGAAAAGTAGTCTACTTCGCATATTTTCATACGCCAATGTCGTATGGTATCATTTTTTGGGGTAATTCTTCTGATTCAAAAAGGGTATTTTTGGCTCAAAAACGGGCTGTTCGAGCTATATGTGGTGTAAGTTCGAGAACCTCTTGTCTGTGAATTCTGACATTGCCCTCACAGTATATATTTTTTTTAATGTCATTTGTTGTGGGAGGAGGTGTTTTAGGCATATTGGCAGTGTATAAGAGGTAAAGGAGAGGGGAGAGAATGGAACTTTGGGGCACTCCCACAGTGAGCTGTAAGGTATGAGAATAGGTGTTGTTAAAAATGAATATGATGAACGACTGGAGAGGAAGGGTGCAGTAAGGCAGATGCAAATGGCTCTGAGCACTATGGGACTTAACATCTATGGTCATCAGTCCCCTAGAACTTAGAACTACTTAAACGTAACTACCCTAAGGACATCACACACATCCATGCCCGAGGCAGGATTCGAACCTGCGACAAGGCACATACAGTTTATTGCAACTGCATAAGCCTGGAGTCTGAAAAGGAGACCAGAATGCCATATGTGGCCATATGCATTTTTTAACTCAAGGGAGACAGAGATGGTGGATTTACAGTTGACAAGCTCTTGGGATAGAAGATGGGGCGAGGTTCAGGAGTTGATTATCTGCAGAGAAGGGGAGACGGCAGCCACACTGGGTGATAGGAAGCAGATGGTGTCAGTGCAGATGTCAGTGGATGTGTCAGGAGAGGATGGATTCAGAGACCTTGCTAAAGACTGAAGTGAGGCAGATGGGCAGTACGAGGAGCTATCAGTGGGGGATTTCTATAGTTTGAGGAAAAGTAGGAATTTTGGAGGTTTTCCACAGGTCGGGAAAATAGCTTGTGGAGAGGACAGTGGTATACAGGACTGCAACAGTTATGAAAACGGAGAGAGGGCATTTTTTGAGATGTGACAGGTAATACGGTCATCAGCGGGGGATGTGTTGCATTTTCTGTGAAGTACTTGTTTTATTTATGTCCTGTGTGGTGAATGGGGCATTTAATTCTCTTTCTGGTATGTTTTTCAGGTACTGGCAGCTGGGAGCCAGGTGTGGCACTGTGATATATGTTCTTTTATATACAGCAGGGAGTTGGGAGTAGTCAAAGTGAAGGTCGTCAGGGATGGAGAAAATGTCAGAGAGATAGGACACAGAGTGATTGGCTTTGCGCAGTTCGTCTGCTAAGGAAAGGTTGTTGTGAAGGATCGGTTAGTGAGGGATAGGCTGGCTGCCAGTAAGGTCGTGGAATGCTTTCCAGTACTTGGAGGAGTTAACTGGGAGTGTAGCACTGAGTCTGATGCATAACTGGCGCCAATCCCAGAGTTTATTGGCATTGAGTAAATTTATAATGTCTCGCTGTATTTGCCAGGTGTTTGTCAGTGTATGCCAGTCAGGAGTAAGGAAGAAGGCGTGATATCAGCGATGGGAGAAGGAGTGCAGCCTGTGGTGGGAAAGTGGTACGTTAAGGATTTATGGCTTTAGTAGAGATATGAGTGGAAACAGTATCTGACAAGGTATGTTGGAGAAAGGCTGTGGCATGGGGGATATCATTGGGTTGCTGTAAAGTTAGGGTATCGCTTCCAATCCAGGTATCTACTGATTCCCGGTAGGCACAGGAATACTCATTGACTTTTGGACCGAGAATGGGATGGGGTGTATGGGGACGGGGTAATGTGTAGGACATGGTGAGGAGCACAGGTAGGTGGTTACTTCCAAATCGATCAAGGACATCTGCAGTGAGGTGTCAAAGGAGGCTGGGAGATGCTAGAGTGACAGATGTGCTGTAGGATATGGACAATATCGCCAGCAGGGATTTGGTAGACTGATGCCACTACCAGAGTTGTGCAGGGGAATATTATGGATACTGACCTTAGTAACAAAAATACAGGTGGAAAACGTAGGGACGATGTGGGTGAGGATATCATAGGGGATGCGACTGTTAGGTCGGATGTAGGTGGTAGCACAGGTAACAGTGAGTGTTTTGAAGAAAAGGCTGAGCATAAAGTGTTCGCTGGGATGTTGATTGATCTAAGATCCTATATACAGGAGTCCTGTAGCAACGGCATTGGACAATGAAACACACTTATACCTAGTTACTAGTTACAAGTCGCATCCTAGCCAACAGAAACGTGGAAAACACATGGTGCGATATTTCTGGCAAATGTAGTGCTCATTATCTTACTTCAACACAGCAGTTCAATGCGGAAAAACTGGCTTGGCACCTCTTGTCTAGTCCAACACCATCTACAAAATGTATTGTGTAGCTGAAGATCAGGAACCTTGCTCTGTACCTGCTGGTCGCGACACGCTAAGCTGCGGCTTCTGGTCGGCCGAGCCCTCCTGAATGCGCGTGACGCTAATTACGGATTGGCGTCACTCTAACTCCTAGCGCACTGAGAGGCAAGGACGCGCGGCTTGTACGTAGAGTTCTAACTGCAATTCCACCCCCAACATGGACTCCCCAGTTTGAAATACCTACTTTACCCAATTCGGAATAGGGATGTTGTTGTCCATACATCTAGAATTTCTCACCCAAAATATAGATTCCTTCCTGCGCGTTATTTTCGAGGAACATTATTTAGAAAATTTAGAAACCTGACATTTGAAGCCTTTGAAGCAGACTGCAGTAGAATCCTACTGCCATTAACACACATTTTGTATAAGGACCACAAAGATAAGATACCAAAAATTAACACTCTTACGGAGGTATGTAGGTAGTCTTTTTTCCCTCGCTCTGTTTGCGAGTGGAATACGAAAGGAAATGACTAGTAGTTGTACAGGACGCCCTCCACCATGCACCGTACAATGGTTGTGAATTATGCATATAGGCGAAGATGTAAATTTAGTCTACCTGTTAAGATGTTAGTGGCCGAGCGGTTCTAGGCGCTACAGTCTGGAATCGCGCGACCGCTACGGTCGCAGGTTCGAATCCTGCCTGGGGCATGGATGTGTGTGGTGTCCTTAGGTTAGTTAGCTTTAAGTAGTTCTAAGTTCTAGGGGACTGATGACCTCAGAAGTTAAGTCCCATAGTGCTCAGAGGCATTTTTGTTAAGATGTCAGTCCATCTATTTATAGGCGCACAAAATTCACAGAAGAATTTTGTATCTTATTTATCGAGAATACAAAAGATGGAGCTTCTGCTGCTGATTCTCTATCAGAAAAAACTTCGTATTAGCCTCTAATTTTCATATGGCAATCACTTTGCATGACGTATGTGAGAGGCTGTTATATGTCTGCCCAAAACACTAAGAAGAAGCGGTATAGAGTTCACCTCTCAACTCCTCGGTTTTTGGAGTATCGCTAACCCGCCATATTCTCACGAATCTTCAAGTCTTTCATATATATCATTTGAATCCATCTGATTTTGACGAGTAGGAGATGTCCTCCGCCAAGTCACAGACCCCTGCTAATTGTCTCGAAGTCCTGTCAGGTTCTGACAGTACTGCTCCATTAATTGGAAGGCTGTCTACTCCCCCACTGACTAGGTAGAGAGCTATCACAAAGAGAAAAATAGCACATCACACTTTGTCCTGCAGCCGCACCACCGTGCCTGCCCTGCACTTCCTATTTATCTCGTTCCTAAGGTTTTACCAACGTTCCGTGAACACTTGTATACTTCCTCGATCAATTCGTGGATGAGTTGAGGTAGAGCCGCTAATTTTCTCATTGTAGTCACTTCAAGAGAGGTATGTGGGATGGAATAATGTATTTACTCATAACGATTAGAAGACACGGTAAAGAGATCAACCCTCAGTTTCCCTTTGTCAGAGTATCGCTTACCCCCCACATTGACACGATTTTTCCAGTCTTAGATGCAGAGCGATATATATCAGAGCCATCTCACAGACACCTGCTAATTTTCACGAAATCCCATCACGTAGCCACAACACTCTTTCATTAATTAGAAGGTTCTCTAGTCCTCTACACTTCTCTGGCTATCTAGACAGCTATCACAACGAGAAAAATAGCACACTACTGTTCAGGGAAAAATTCTGCATCATGTGGATGCTCGCATCCATATATTTTTTACGGTTGATACTGCTTCTAGTGATTTGTAGTCAATGATGTAATAGAACAGTAGCAGGTGTCTTCTACTGTTTTAGATTCAATAGTTACATTTATCTACATTCAGCTCCAACGCCCTCCAATCACCAATCCTCTGCAAATCGCTATAGCTTACCGTGTCGTACCCTTGCTATAGACAGGAGCCTACATCTAAATACGTATTCCGCACGTTGTGGACTACGTCATAGCAGCATTATCGATTTCCTCGTTTCTTTTTCAGTCACATGCGTAATGATCGAATAAAGATGATTATCTGTATGCCTCTGTATATACCCTAATCTCCTCTATGATCGCTACGCCAGATACAGTTTTTTTTATGGCCAAGGAGGCTTTACACCTGCATTTCTACTGTGCGAGGACTGCACAAAGAAAATTTGATGTATCTGAAATTCATCAATATCGAATGATTGTCTATAAATATGTCCATGTACGTGTCCTAGTCTCCTCTATCGTATTCCAAATATCACTACGCTAGCTAGGTGTCGGTTTACTGGAATGAACCATCAGCCTGTACTATTGCAGTGGCCTTCTATATATGGCTACTAGCTAATGGATTCGTATAATTATATTGGATTTGTGCGAGTACATAATGTGTGGGAGAAACGTTTACATCTTCCTCCACTAAAAAGAACCTAGTTTTTAAGCTTTTGTTTGCAACATTGGAAATCGACTGTTCGAGTTTGATCCTCTCTAAATGCCAGAGATACGGAAGTACATTTCAAAAATCAGTATGGGATGTATATGGTGCAGAAGACTGCATTTTTAATCGAACATTTGTTAATGATGGACAGGAGTACCACTGATAGCATCATTGTACTTAAATTGACCTGAAAAGCATTTGGAGATTTAGTTACACACATCTCATTCCATTGCATAGCTGGATTACTGGGTACTATTTTTTCTTTTTAAGTAAATTAGATTTCGAAATCAGGAGGGGATCTGTATGTAGGTATATGGCATGGAAGACTGTAGATTTAATGACATATTTGTTAATGGTGAGAGGGAGCACCACACTCAGCACAGCTTTACTTAAATAAACCTGACAGATGTTTGGTAACTATGTTACAGACATCTGACACCATTGTTTCGCTAGATGTACTGTATTTTCATCGTAAGCAGATTACAGGGTGGAGTCTATATGCATGTATAAGACGTGGAAGACTCTAGATTTAATGGAACATTTGTTAATGATGGGAGGGAGTACCACACACAGAATCACTGTACTTAAATAACAATGACTGGCGTTTGGAAACTATGCTACAGCATTTCGCAAATAATTAATTTTTGTATGCGTTGAATTCCACACTTATTGCATGCAAAAACTGATGGAGTAGGTATACCATCTTGCTATGAACCATCGTTGATATTATAATGAGTGAGTGACCTAAATCACGAACAGCAAGTTTCCATCTTAATGCACCCACTATTCTAAACAAACCAATACCACAAATCTACTCTCGCTGCACTGCAGCACATACCACTTCCTGCAGACCATGTGTGTTTGCGCCCCTTTGTTGCTTTAGAAATACGTCCTGTAGTGACTCTGGAGCTGTTAATTTTAACGTAGCAACACCAAGCTCAGTGAGTATTGATGCATTAACACTGCTGCTGTCGAAGATGGGAATGCCAAGACAGAATATGTCGTACTTAGCCGTCAACTGTCCCTCGATATATATGCCAGTTCGGCACACAGCTTCCTCCACTCTATCTGAACGACTCCCATATTCGTACCTCACTTTCCACTACGACTTTGCGGTCATTGTCAGATGCTATCCCGACATTAACATGTATAGAGACGTTTGTAGTTAACTGATATGTACTAGTGAACAGTAACATAGATTCGACAGCTCGACACTCGACCTGCTTGCAGACAACTCTGTTACCTAATATTCAACAAATAAAACAAATACATCACACCAGTATTATCGATTACCCTTCCATCCCAATCTCACGCTCTGATCCGCTTTAGATGGATTTCTTTATATCCCCGCTGCATCCATACCAATTTCTCCCAATATACACCATTCTCATGACTATGAAGTATGATACAATGTCTGTAGCATGCAAAGACTCCCTCCTGTTAAATACTGACATATGATATCATCCAGCCATCATGCATACATTAAGAAACCAAGCACCTTCAACCGCTAATCCCGATTAAATCCGCTGTTTAATGCTGTGTATTAAAGTAATATCACACATGGCTGTAGGCACCTTTAAGATTTTCTTTTTCATCCCGCAGTACACTCCTACACAGAATCTAGCCGCTACTAGCTTAGTGGGGCGTACATGTGGCAAAGCACTCGTCATCAGATCATATGAAACTGTTTTACCCAGATTTTAACAATAGTACACTGCTGGGAGACGAAATGATGTTTTCAGTCCGATAGAAGACTGCATACGTTGACAGAACGGTGATATTGTATGTCAGTTCCACGCTTCGACACTAAAAAATCAAGATCCTTCAATGCAGGTCAGGAGGTGGTCACTTCGTAATCATATATATCATATTAAGAGCAGGCTTGAATCTGACTGATGTAGGAATAAACAAGAAAAGTTCGTGTTATAACGACAATGCTTTATTCATCACAATGTGTATAATAAAGTCTAAATATACTTCATACAATAATAGCATCTCTGACAACAACACTGCCTTCATAAAAAAATGCTCTTTTTGTAGCTCAGATAGGTCTCTGACACACAGCAGACGAGAAAAGGTTAGGTCCACATTTAACTCAGACAGCAATATGTATGCAAGGGAAGAATAGCACTCCTACTTCTTCCTAGAAGCAGATTTTACGCCGGTGAGCATTGTCAGAGGCCCTTATAGTCACATGGTATTCTGATACCACTTTTAGAAGATTTGATGTAGTTTTAATATTAGCTGCAAGCAAAGAAGCACCTGAAAAACCACACAACTCGTTCAACCCATTGGTTATTCATTTTCTCCCAATATTTCAGCCCTCCATCACAATGGAAACACATGGTTTCTTCTACATCACCGGTATAAAAGAATTCAGCTTCACTTAGTTTGTCATGGCGTTGCTTAATAGCTAAACACCAGCCTTTGAAAGATGTCAGCTTCCCATTGTATGTTCTATACTTCGGGTGAGCTAACCTAACCTCCTGCACACCACATCTTGAACTGTATAACGACACTAATTCAGGAGATGAATGTGGGAGCATCTCCATTCTGCACAGGTTACAAATGTTGTGTAAAACAAACAGTTCGACCCATCGATATACCACCACACCACCCCAATGCATCCACTATGTTACACAGCGACACTCCCTTTATATATAGCCTACTCTAAAGATCCAAGATGCAAACACTTCTGTTCACATGGTCATGATGTCATTTCGGGCAACGTATTCTAAATTTGCTTGTAAATGCAATACAATTGTAAACACTTAATGCAAATGCGCTGTTATTGTGTAAGTGTGCGGATCGGTTTTTATTACGTCAATGACTACAAATCACTAGAAGCAATACTAATCACATAAAATATCTGGACATGAGCATCCACATGATAGTGAATGTTTCCCTTAATGGAGGTATACTATTTTTTCTCGTTGTGATAGCTCTACATAGCCAGTGACCGGTAGAGGGCTAGACAACATTCTAACTAATATATCAGTGCTATCGCAACTTAATGGGATTTCGAGAGACTTAGCAGGGGTCTGTGACTTGGATTGAGGTGCATATAGCTATATATCGAAGAATGGAAAGTTCAAAAAATGGTTCAAATGGCTCTGAGCACTATGGGACTTAACAGCTGTGGTCATCAGTCCCCTAGAACTTAGAACTACTTAAACCTAACTAACCTAAGGACATCACACACATCCATGCCCGAGGCAGGATTCGAACCTGCGACCGTAGCAGTCGCGCGGTTCCGGACTGCGCGCCTAGAACCGCGAGACCACCGCGGCCGGCTGAATGGAAAGTTCATGCCAATATAGGGGTAAGTGACACTCTGACAAAGGGAAACTGAGAGGTGATTCCTTTACCACTTCCTCTAATCGTTATGACCCAACACACTACTTCCTCCCACATACTTCTCTTGAAGTGACTGCAATGATAGGTAGACTAAATTTACATGTACATCTTTATGCATACTTCACAAGCCATTGTACTTTTCGTGGTGGAGGGTACTCTGTACCATTACTAGTTATAATCTTTCTTATTCCACTCATAAATAAAGCGAGGGGAAAAAGACTATTTACATGTCTCCACATGAGCTCTAATTTCTTGTATCCTGTCTTCGATATCTTTACGCGAAATGTATATTGGAGGCAGTAGAATCCTATTGCAATCAGCTTCAAATGTCAGTTCTCTTAATTTTCTCAATAGTGCTCCTAGAAAAGAACATCGTCCCCCTCCAGGGATTCCCATTTGAGTTACCTGAGGAGCGTAATTCGACTGGAGGAAAAAAAATTACTCACCATGCAAAGGGATTCTCATAATCAGTTTAATTAACAAGTGATTAATTTGATATCATCTGGGTGGGTGAAACCGAGGGCGAGATTGGCACAGATATGATTCGCGAGTTGGAGCGGTAAATAGAGATCTTTTTAACGAAATTTCAATATGGCAAACGCAATAAAATGACCTATATTAGTGGATTGATAAACTCATGCATAGCGTTAACCTGGTATTACAACGCCTTAGGGCTGCTATTTGGCTGTCTTAAGAGACTTATTAGGTGCTGAGGTACTTCACTACCCTAAGAGATTTCTAAAGAGAGGAGGCATCCTATGGCAGATGTAGATCATGATCTTAGCTCTTGGTCATGACCCAAATATGAGTACAATATTGTAGTCCTGTGATGCAGGACATAATAGATATTAAACTGATAAGGACAGATTGTGTTTCCTGTATGAGAAAATACATAGAGGATATATAGCCTATGTCATACTGTTGTACTACATTTTCACAACAAGCAACGATACATTAGCGATGTGAAAACGTCTTCTCTGTCTTCGAAAATAACTCACATAAAATGGGGGAATCTACGTTTCAGATAAGAAATTTGACGTGTTTGGACAACAACATCCCCATCTTGGAATGGGTAAAGTATTTTTTTAAACTGCAGCTTCTATGTCGGGAGTGGAATTGCAGTTAGAACCCTAAGGATAAGCCGCACCTGCGTGTCTCGCCGTGTGCTGGGAGTTAGCTACTCCCGTCCCATCCACGGATAAGGCATGCACAGTCACGAGACGTCGGCCGACCAGAAGCCGCGGCTTAGCCTGTTGCGACCAGCAAGTAAACAGCAAGGCTCTGGCTCTTCAGGTACACAATACACTCGGTATATGGCGCTGGACATCGTCTTGAGATGCCATGTTCAAGTAAGATAATGAGCACTATACTTGTCCAAAATGTAGTATGATGTATTTCCGACGGTTCTGTTGGCTAGGATATGACTTGCAACTCATAAGTACCTATAAGTGTGTTTCATTGCCAATTGCTGTTGCTACAGGACTCCTGAATATAGGGTATTGGATTTATAGGCGCACCGGACCTTGCTCAACATCCCACCGAACATCTTATCCTAAGCTTTTTCTTCAAAACACTTACTGTTACCTGCGCTACCATCTGCATCCAATCTAACAATTCCATCCCCGACGATTTTCTCACTCACATCGACCACACCTTTTCCACCTATATTATTGCTACTGACAGTCTGCCTGCTTAGCTGGGTGGTAACGTGCTTGCCGCCCGTGCAGCGGGACCGGGTTCGATTCCCAGGCGGGTTGGTGATTTTCTCCTCTACTGGACTGGCTGTTGTGTTGTCATCATCATTTCATCCTCCTCACCTGCGCGCAAGTCGCCCAATGCGGCGTCGATTGTAATAACACTTGCAATTTGCGGCCGAACTTCCCAGGTTCCGAAAACCCATACCAATGACGTTTCGTTGAATGATTCGAACGCTGACACTTCTTGATGGCCCAGCATTGAAATCTGCAGCAATTTGCGGAAGGGATGCACTTCCGTCAGGCCGAAAGATTCTCTTCAGTCGTCGTTGGTCCCGTTCTTGCAGGATCTTTTTCCGGTCGCATCGATGTCGGAGATTTGAGGTTTCACTGGATTCCTGATATTCACGGTACACTCGTGAAATGGTCGTACGGGAAAATCCCCACTTCATCGCTGCCTCGGACATGGTGTGTCCCACCGCTCATGCGCCGACTATAACACCACGTTCAAACTCACTTAAACCTTAATAACCTGCCATTGCAGCAGCACTAAACGATCTAACAACTGTGCCAGACACTTGTCTTATATAGGCGTTGCCGACCGCAGCGCCGTATTGTGCATGTGCCGGCCCTTGGCCCCCGTTTGAAGATGCATGTCTTCTTCTTCTTCTTCTGCTTTTACGGCCTCATTGGACCACTTCAGTCAATCATTTCTGGTCCTCTTCTTTGGTATTTTCCCCTTCCGAGTGGCCCAGTATCTCTTCATTCGTTCCGATGCTTTTCGTCGTTCCTTATCTGTAAATACCCTTTTCATTGTATGTCGTTTGTCAATTTTTGGTTTAAATCTTATTTCTGTGTCCCTCAACTTCTTTAAATTTGGCGTTTTGTTCTGCAAATCATCCAGAGTTATTTCCAGTTCTTCCATATCCTCTCTTATTTCCTTAAGCCATCCTCCTTGTTGTTTCAAATTCCAGAGTTTCTCAATAATTTTCCTTGATAATCTGGTTTCTGGTGTCCTCAGAATGTGACCACAAAAAGAGATCCTTTTCTTTCGTATAGTATCAGTGATGGGCTCCAGTTCTCTGTATACCACTTCATTTGGAACCATCCGCCATTGCCCAGCTTTTTGATATTTCTTATTTATGCATGTTCTAGCAATTCTTCTCTCTACTTTTAAAATTTTGTCAATTCTGTTTTTCTGGGTGACTTTAAAAAGAGTTTCACTTCCGTATGTAACCTCTGGTTGAACCACCGTCTTGTAATGTTTTAATTTTGTTTTAATTGATAGACATTTTTTATTGTACGTAGACCATGTTAGTTTTTGAGCTTTTATCATTTTATTAGTTCTTGCTCGCCATGCAGGTTTCTCGTCCAATTCATGTGTTATAATTTCACCCAGGTATTTAAATTGTTTCACTATTTTAATTTCCCTATTGTTCACTGTGATGTGATCTACTACAAGTGGATCCGTTACCATTATTTCAGTCTTTTCAAATGATATCTGGAGTCCTAATTTTTGTGCTATATTTTGTAAGCTTGTTATTTGTTTCGTGGCTTCCTGAATATTATTAGCTAGTAATGCTAGGTCATCAGCAAATCCCAAGCAATTTAGGTTTATTTTATCTTTCTTAGTTCCAATTTTAATATTCATAGGATTTTCCTTGTACCATTCTCTCATTACATATTCAAGAGCACAATTGAATAGCAATGGTGATAAACAATCTCCCTGCCTCAACCCTGTTTTAATCGTAAATGGTTCAGATATTTCTTCTCTAAATTTTACTTTGGATTTGGTGTTTGTTAAGGTTAACTGTATCATTTTTATTAATTTAGGATGAAGTCCAAAATTCCTTAATATTTTCATCATTGAAGATCTATGGATGCAATCATACGCCTTTTTGATATCTACAAAGGTTATGACTAGTTGTTTTTGCCTTCTTTTGTAGACATCCATAACTAACTTCAAGGTGATTATCTGTTCTGGGCAGCTTCTCCAGGATCTAAATCCTCCTTGATGCATGTCTATACCAGTTGTTTTTTTTTTTTTTTTGGTGCTTCAGTATACTTTTGGCGTGCTGAAGAGGTATAATTTTTATCTGGTACAGACTGTTGGCATACGGACAGCCGTAGACCATTTCATAGAATTCTGCACTCAGGTTGCTGTGTAATAATGGCTTATTTAGTTTCATAATTAGAAAAACGTGTTTCACACACATATGTTGACTGAAATATTGTAACATTATGAAAACATAGAAACTACGTGAGGAAAGCAATGTAGACGTCCTAGACAGTTTCAACGTTATAGGCATTAGTCCTTAAAATTGTAATTACCTCGCAAATCAATCAATTACATCTGTCGTCCACTGGAGTGCTTTCAACTAAATCGGTAAACGGTGTCGAAAGCGGCTCGAAAACACATACAAGATGGAAAGTGTCCTCAAAACGTTTAGGAAACTGTCCCTGAATTCTTTCAAGACCTCAATGAATTCTTTAAAAATCTTGAGCTTAGGGAATTGAAGTGTGTATGTCAGACTATGTCCATTCTAAAACGTGATTTTCTTTTGAAATGAATCCCCATCACATCTGAAAAAAATTTGTTTCTCTCCTTGCAATGTCCTACGGTGGGCAGTGTTCAGTCAAAATTCAAGCTCTCCAATCCATTCCGGTTGTTCTAACTTTCATTCCTGCACTCCTTTTTTCTTCATAAATTCAACAATATCCAGTTTTAAATCGAAAAATCATTCCAGGCATGCCTTTGGACTTAACGAATTAACTTTTCAGTAATATACAAAGTCTCGATGCTCTTAGTTCAGTACCATCGAAAACAGTTGCAACCGACAGTGAAATAACGTGTGCGGCTTCAGAAATTTTACTGTTCATACCATCAATTTCTTCGCGTGCTCCATCCCTGAAAATTTAGCACAGAGTGCTTCTTGATCTACAGAACAATAAATCCTGTCTGTTGATCGTTGTAGTTTTTTGCTTTTTCGTTGCCAACTAAATCTTCAAATTCCTTCTGCATGGTATTCTACTCTCGTTACACAGCAAATTTGGAGTATCCGTCGGCTGTATAACGTACATCGAGAATTCTCATTTCTTCCTTCTGTCATTCCTATTCATTTTAAAGGCTTGTGACGATAGGTCGCTAGACTTCCTCTTCTTTTGGAAACAGCACTGGACCTGTGAACGTCCTTCATATCACGAACAAACAGCGAAGGGTAAACAGCGCTGACACCACGATTCTGTCGAATTGAAGAGAGTTGTGCCGACCGAAAAATGCCACACCGCAATAGGAAGTAATATGTTGCGCTATTGGCAGTATTTCCGGGAAGGAATGCGCAAAGCCTAGTCACAGGCCGGGCCTTGGCCCCCATGCAGCCAGCGCGCCCTGCATTCGTGAAATTTGGCACGCCGTGCCTGGCCCTGCACCAAGGCCTGAATTTCATCAATAGAAAAAGCTGTTCTGTCACGTCTAGGATTATTTTGCAGCACTTAAGTATGAGAAGTTCACGCTCCTTCTGCTAAGCTGAAACAGTGACCTTCAAGAAGTGACTATATGGACTGTAATTATTTTGTTAGGATTTACGAGAGAAAGTCAATTATTATCCGCAATTTAGTTATATTTTTGTTTATTTTTGTAGTACTGTCGTTTTACGTTGACGAATCAGGCTTTGTTTATTTGTTGTTAAATCTTTGCAATTTTCAAGCTGCTAGGTTAGTCTCGTTATCGCTGCCGTGCTGTTAATCATGATTTCTCCGCTGTCTATTTGCACCAAATAAGAGCAACGTTCAGTGACCCGGTTTTTGTGGTCGTAAGGCGTATCAGGGGCCGAAATTCATCGATGACTTTCGGTACAGTACAGGAAAAGTGTTTTGCCACAACGGGGTGTCTACGAATGGATTGAGAAAGTCCGAAATGCTAGAAAGTGTTACTCACGATGAAGGAGCCGAATGACCGTTTACCGCCACAATTGAAGAAACCATTGAGCGTTAATGTGAAATGATTCTCTTAGACAGACGATTAACTATTGACGAAGTGGCACATCGTCTGCAAATTAGTCACGGTTCTGCCTACGAAATCACAGACTTGGGTTTCATAAAGTTTGTGCAAGATTGGTCTCAAAACAACTCACACAGTTGCATAATCAAACTCACTTGGACATCTGCAAGCCGAGCGGTTCTAGGCGCTTCAGTCTGGAACCGCGCGACCACTACGGTCGCTGGTTCGAATCCTGCCTCGGGCATGGATGTGTTTGATGTTCTTAGGTTAGTTAGGTTTAAGTAGTTCTAAGTTCTAGGGGACTGATGACCTCAGATGTTAAGTCCCATAGTGCTCAGAGCCATTTGAACCATTTGACATCTGCAAAAAACATTTGGATCCCTATGGTAACGAACGGGACAACTTCTTAACCAGGACCATTACTAGTGACGAAACATGGATCCATCATTACGAGCCGGAGAGTAAACGGCAGTGTGTGCAATGGAAACATCCAAGTTCAAGACCCAACCGTCCGCAGGAAAACTGATGCTTACGGCTTTTTGGGACGCACAGGGTCCAGTACTGGAACATTTTGGGGAAAGGGGCACAACAATAAACAGTGTACGTTACAATGGGATGCTTACTGCCATGCTAAAGCCTGCAGTTCGAAGCAAATGCCGAAGATTGATGACAAAAGGTGTTGTGTTGTTGCACGACAATGCCCGTCCGCATACTGCTGCCCACACTGCTGAAACGCTCCAGAAACTCAAATTTGAAATCCTGGATCACCCTCCATACAGCCCTGATCTTCTGACTATCACTTGTTTGGTCCACTCAAACAGGCATTAAGGGGCCGTCGATTTGCCTTGGACGAAGCAGTGAAAGAAGCGATGCATTCCTGGCTCGCATCTCAACCGAGAACCTTCTTTTATGAGGGCATCAGGAAGCTTGTACAACGATGGACCAAATGCGTTGAAACGTAAGGCGACTATGTCGAAAAATGATGTTCTTGTAAGTTTCCTATTTTACTATAATAAAATTTTATAACTACTTTGCTGATAATAATTGACTTACCCTCGTAAACTGCTGGGAAACCATTTCAACGTTAATTCCTTGATTTCGGCACGAAATTGAAAAATCAAGTTGCATTCCTTATTGAGGCTAGAGTCTACGAAATGGAGAAATGAATGGGGGGGGAATGTGATCTATAATGTTTCTCTATCACAACTAGTATACCTGCGCACTGATTGAGGAACTTCTCCAAGTCCATACTCGCGATCGTTTTACATCACGTTTCCTGATACTCGCTGTCGTGACCAGCAAAAAGAATCCCGCACAAGTGCCCATGTTGAGCAAATCACACCGTCATCCGGCAGAAAATGGTTTAGAAATCCTATGGAAGCGTGTAAGTTTGCTAATAGAAGTCCCACTATCCCACCAATCGCTTACGATCATGTTACACATAACAGTCACATCTTCAAATTCCTCAGCTGTCACTATTTGGCTATCCGCTGTAAATGTTAGGTGTCTCATGTTTAACCCAAATACACTTGCAATTTATATGAGGAATCACCGAAAACTCACTTCAAATTCAGTACTAATGTTTAATATGTGATCCAGAGAAGAGCTTGACTATAACCATCTGTTGGATGAAACTGTGAGAAGCTGTACCAGAAACTCGCTCTCGCACACATTTCGTTTTATGATCGTGAGTGTACATACTGAGAATAGCCTATTTCGGCAGTTATTTACGTAATACTACACTACGATGACAAAATGGCTCTGAGCACTATGGGACTTAACATCTGTGGTCATCAGTCCCCTAGAACGTAGAACTACTTAAACCTAACTAACCTAAGGACATCACACACATCCATGCCCGAGGCAGGATTCGAACCTGCGACCGTAGCAGTCGCGCGGTTCCGGACTGAGCGCCTAGAACCGCTAGACCACCGCGACTACGATGACACTGAGCTGCAATGGTTCACAGGTCCACCTGACGTGTACCCCATAAGAAATCCACTATGATGTTGAGTGTCATATGTACAACGTAAAACGTTTGTAATTTATGTGATCAATCGCTCAAAATCGCCTGAATACTAAAATCGTCTGTATACTACATCAATTTTTGTTTATAGGTGGGATGACTCGAGTTTTGTGTGTCCAGGGGACCATCGAGAATCGCAGTGACTTCAGTGTATTTATTGTCTTTGAATAAAAATTTCATTTCGTTTCGTCTCTTCGCATACTTCCTTCAGTTATCTTCTTCACTGTACTGTAGCAGTTCTTTCCATGTATGGTCCAAGTTTCATCGCACTATGCTCCATTTTGCATACGAGTATATATTCGTGTACATACAATAAATGTTTATTACATGTTTCATATTGTGTTGTCCATATTAATTGTTTTATAAATTACACACCGTGATCACATACGTCGCGAAGTATGCAAGCCATCTACCTTGCCCAGCAACGAATATTTTGTGATAGTGTACTTGCTTTCACAACCAACCTACCGAATGACATTACACGATTTGTTCCATTGAATAATAATCACTTCAGCCGTATCCACTCACTAATCACTTGACAGTAGAATCAAATGTATTCATTGTCGCCTTCGTCACCAGAAATGAATGTGAAACTCCCATAGAATTTATTAGTGCATCGCAAATCATTTCATACCCTACAATAACCCCGCAAATACGCAATAACTAATAGCACTTACAACAAAGGTACTTCATGCACTGCCATTTACTGCTGGTACACGGAAAAAATTTGTCGTTGTTTGGTGTCAATGTTAGTACTGACTATTTTCTTAGAAGTAAGAAAACATCTACATTTCAGTAAAAATGGAAAATATTGTTTACCATGAAAGTCAAGTTCTATTTGTACTGCAAAAATAGAATCAATTACCGAATTAATCTTTCCTTACTCGACATAACTGTAGATCTATAATGTTGCATGATACTAACTGTGTACTTAATTACGGGTACACAATAAAGTAGCATTAGTGCGAGGAAGGGTAAAAATTCTGAACACTGCACTGAATATACGAGGTATGTCCACAAAGTAAGTTCCGTTTGGTTATGTAAAACAAACGTGTACAGATACAGAAAAAATATTTATTGTACAAAAATCTACAACTGTTGAACTACGTTTCTACATAGCTTCCGAAATTTTGTAGGCACTTTTCATACCGTGGCACAAGTTTTTGTATGCCTTCTTCATAGAATGTTGCCGCCTGTGTATTCAACCATGTGGTAACATGTTCTTTCAGCTCATCATCGTTGTAGTGTTGACCACCAAAGACAGATTTGGGGTAAGAAGAGATGAAAGTCGTTAGGAGCGAGGTCCGGGCTTTGCGGAGGACGATCAAACGCGTCCCAGCGAAATTCCCGTAAGAGTTGTTTGGTCACATTCGCCGTGTGAGGTCGGGCATTATCGTGGGAAAAAAAACACCTTTTGAAAGTAATCCTCGGCGCTTGTTCTGTATTGCGCTGCGCAATTTCTTAATGGTCTCGCAGTAACCATGTGCATTGATTGTTTGGCCTCGTTGTAAGAAATTAATCAGCAAAATGACTTTTCGAGGTATCAAGATTTGCTTAGGCTTAACCTTCGTTGGGGATGAAGTGTGCCTCCATTCCATTCATTGCCGTTTTGTTTCAGGGGTGTCGTACGATACCCAAGTTTCATCCCCCGTGGCTATCCGAGAAAAAAAAAACCATCGCCTTCTTCATTGTAGCGTGTCGAAAACTGAAGTGCACTGCCCATCCGTTGTTTTTTGTGTTGTTCAGTAAAAATTTTGGGTATCCAACGTGAGCAAAGTTTTCGAAATTTCAGTTTTTCAATAACAATTTTATGAATTAGTGATCGTGAGATTTGCGGAACTTCCATAGCAGGGGCAATAAGTGCAAACTTACGGTAGTGCTTAAACTTCTCTTCAATTGTGTGAACCAGTTCATCAGTAACCACAGTTGGGCGTCCACTTCATTCTTCATCGGGCACCTGATCACGTCCTTCATTGAACAGTCTGACCCATCTTCTAACCATTGAATCACTCATAGCATTTTGTCCGTAAACCTCGCAGATTTGTCGATGAATTTCCTTTGGTTTACCTTTCTTTGCGTTTAGAAAGCGAATCAAAGATCTGATTTCACACGCTGCGGCATTTTCAATTACGGCTGACATTATAAAGATGCACTACAAAGCACACGTCGGCAGCAACGATCTGAAAATGGCGTACATGTCTTCTCTTTGAGTCAGAGTAACTGCCGCGTATGCTCGGAACTGCGATCGTAGCGCTGCCGCGGATTGAAATAGAAACGGAACTTACTTTGTGGACGACCCTCGTAAATTTAAACTTGTAAATCTTGAGGCACTGATGAAAACTGAAAGTGCTACAAATGAACAGCTTAACCAAAAATTACCAGTAGTCCAGCATTCCCATACCTATTGGATATGTTGATTAGCATTTCATTCATATGCAAATTTATTTTCAGTAGTTTCCATAAATAATTAACAGTTTCTTAGAATATTGTGAGCACATGATGGCTGCTGGATGCTAGTATTTCACTGCCAGTACGAGCTCAAAAAATGATGACATCAGTATCAGCACTTTCTTGTGGTGTTGTACAGGGTGGTCCAAAAGTCCGGAAACACCCTGATAAAATACAAATGGAGTACCAAACAAGGAAACAGAGTCCCTACACTCGAGGAACGGGAAGGGGGAAACTTTATAGGCTACGCCACCAACATGGCGGTCACCTTGAAAGCCGCCACCTTGGATTCAACTCCAAAATTTCAAACAGGAATGTGGTCCTGTGACATATCAAACAGATAGAGAATTTCACCAGAAAAACAATGAGGTTGTTATTTTAAACATAACTTCATTCATTCTCGGGTTATAGCCAATTACTTGCGGCAGCAGTGGGACGCTCAGCAGCATGAGTATTACGTACTGAGAAGTCATAAAATGGAGTCTGAAACGGTGCAAAGTGACTATCCCATGCCTGATATGTTACATGTGTTTAACTTTTAGGTACCATTTACTCATGCTAACGTTTTAATCATTGTTTCCCTCGTTGTTAACAGAGGACGGGACATTTCCGGAAATCTTCCAGCATGATGGAGCTCCACCACATTGTGGGCACAATGTGCGAGCAGACCTGGCTGTACAGTTCCCTCAAAAGTTGATTGGTCGTAGGGGTGCAGTGGAGTGGCATTAACAATCCAACATAATGGACAACATATCGAGCCATTCCTATGACTGTTGGTGGTCTCTCGGGACTGTGTAACATCGGCGTAATGTCTCTTCGGCACATAACACACATGCTGCCGAGCGTCCCACCGCTGCCACATGTAACTGGGTATATAGTCCAGTGAAACTGTCAGAAAAAAAGCCTGTACCTTGCAAAAGGTGGGGTAGAAGATTTTATTTTTTTAACTCGTTCATATTGTTGGAAAGGTTAGAAAACGAAGTTTTGCCAACAAAATTTCTCTTGGGAAAACTTTCTGCAGTCAAATGTCAGTTTTTTCAAAATATCTCAGTTACATTTGCTCCTATCGCTTTGACGTCTATTTTCTTTTTTAAAGAGCATAAAATTCTCTACAAATTTGATTGTTACCATTTTTTTCTACTCCCAGTATCTAAGGCGCTACAGCACGTCAAAAAGTACCATTATTTTCAAATTTCAAGCAAAGTGGCAAATTACCTAATTTTTGAACACTGTTATTTCAGTTTCTATTTGTGTAGTATAAACATATTACTCATCATGTTATTCATTGGAATTTACCATCTCACTCTGCTGCAGGGCGAGGACGAACAGCATCATATTCAGTAACTACGAACACATTCACGTCGGATTGCGTGAAGTTTATTTGTGTTACAATATGTAATAAGATTGCATGCAGGTGCCGTACATTTTCTACAGTTCATTGACGTTAATGATCAGTTATAATAAAAAGTATGTAGGAATTGTTCTTTAGCGGGCAAAAGCGTATTTATTCGTTGGCCTTCGTTCCAGTGGAAGATGTGAAGTCAGGTGGACCGAGCAAATTTTTTGTCATTGATGGAGGGTACCTTATCCACAAAGTGACTTAGACTCGAAATGTTTGCTTCAAGTCAATAGCCCAAAGCTATGTTTCTTACCTACAACGTCATTTTGGATCTCAATTTGCTATTGTATTTGATGGGTATCCATGTGAGGGAGACAAATTTAGCACAAAGAGTGCTGAGAGGATTCGTAGGTCCAAAAAACATTCTTCGGTTGACGTTGTGGTTGAATCAGAGATGGTGAACCAAGTCCCTCAGGACAAGTTCTTCTACAACGAACGAAACAAGATGCGTTTGATCACACTTCTTAAAAAGGAATTTCTGGAGTGTAGCATTGAATTGCTCCAGGCACAAGAAGATGCTGACGTTATGATTGTAACATCTGCCATTTCAAGAACCAAAGATTTTGGAAGTGTTGTCATTGTAGGAGAAGATGTTGACCTGCTTGTGCTCATGACCGGTTTGGGCAAAGCATTGAAAACTTATTTTTCTTAAAGCCAGGAAGAAGAAATGCAGAAGACAAGTGTTTTTCCACTGCAGCTTACAAGTTTCACAGCGAATATATTCTGTTAACTTACGCCTTTAGCGGATGTGATACAACATCCGCTTTTTTCGGTCAAGGAAAAATTAAATGCTGCAATATTGTTGCGAAAAATGAACACCTAACCTCAGAGCTTTGCACGTTCAATAAACCACTTGCTACCCGTGTAGAAATAATAACAGCAGGAGAACAGGTTACTATCGCATTGTATACTGGAGGTGTCAGCAGTTCCCACACACTAGACCATTTGCGGTACCAGCTATTCGCCAAGTCTGCCACAAAAAGCAAACTGAATCTTGCACGGTTGCCACCTACACAACATGCTGCACATCATTCGTTGCGGACTTACCACAAAGTCCAAAGTTGGATGGTAAACTGGAAACCTCCTGAGAAATGGGGCTGGAATCACAGTGACCACGGTCCAATACCCGTTATAACGAGCCAAGATCCAGCACCTGAAGCACTTCTTCACATTGTTTCATGCTCATGTAAGCTGAATTGTGGCGGAGCGTGCTCCTGCACAAAAGCGGGTTTGAAATGTTCTTCAATTTTTAAGAAATGTATTGGGGTCAACTGTGAAAACGTGCCAAAATTTTTATATGAAGACAGTGAAGAAGATGTTATGGAGGATGTTGGGAAACCGCTGACGAAATCAGCGAACTTGCTGAGGCTGACTCGCTGTTTAAAGAAGAGGTCACACTGGGATCAACTCTATGTACAGACCCTGAATCCGTAACTCAAGGTATATCTGGTGACACTGAGGAACCTGGCCCATCAAAACGTTGGAAGTGATGCTCGTATCTGTCTCAAGTGCGCTGAAGTGCGATATTGCAAGTATTGCACACCCAGAACTGTCAACATTTTTTAGTAATTGACAATGCATTTTAATTGTAATAAAGCTACTTATTTTTAATGTCAACTGCGTTGCTTTTATGCACAAAAGTAATTACCTACCTAATTAGCTTGCGTATTGCAGCTAATAATAGTTCAGTTTCCTAAGACAAATTATTTTGTGTGCGTGTGTATGTGTGTGTGTGTGTGTGTGTGTGTGTGTGTGTGTATGACTCTTAATGCTGTATTTTTATATTTATAGTTTTACAAATATCAGGGCAGAGGTGCCCCATAGTGAACTTGAGGTAGTGATGTAAGAATCACAATAGTAGGGTGCCCAGCAATCCTCATGTTGCATACGGAGAAATTGAATACCTGAAAGTGAGGTGGTAAATTCCAACATATAACTTGACGTATTATGTATTTATACTACACAAACAGAAACAGAAAAAATAGTGTTCAAAAATAAGGTATCTCGCCACTATGCTCAAAATTTGAAAAATTGGTATTTTGTTAGGCGCTGTAGCGCCTTAGATATTGGGGGTAGAAAAAAATGGCAAGAATCAAATTTGTAGAGAATTTTGTGCTCTTTAAAAAAGAAAATAGACGTTAAAGCGATAGGAGCAAACGAATCTGAGATATTTTGAAAAAACTGAAAAAAGACCGAAATTTTCCAAGTTTTTTGACTGCAGAAAGTTTTCCCAAGCGAAATTTTGTTGGCAAAACTCGGTTTTCTAATCTTTCCAATCATATGGACGAGTTGAAAAAATAAACTCTTCTACCCCACCTTTTGCAAGGTATATCTGCAATTTGACTGGACTAATAATCCGAGAATGAATAAAGCTATGTTTAAAATAACAACGGCATTGTTTTTCTGGTGAAATTCTCTATCTGTTTGATATGTCACATGACCACATTCCCATTTGAAGTTTTGGAGTTGAATCCAAGATGGCGGCTTTCAAGAAGGCCGCCATGTTGGTGGCATAGCCTATAAACGTCCCCCTTCCCGTTCCTCGTGTGTAGGGACTCTGTTTCCTTGTTTGCTACTCCATTTGAATTCAGCTGAGACAACTGCACATGTTATATTTCGCTGACGGCAGCGTCATTACTTCCATATCTCCAAGGCCACTCCAAGAATCGTGACATCTGACCTTGTGTACCCATGGAACGGACTCGAGTGGAGAGGAAAGGAGGGGAGGGGAGCAGGAGGCCTCCGCCCAAACCCATGCCCATTGCCCTATCCTTACTTTGAGTGGCTCCACTCAGTATCAAAATGTGGTACTGTATCTGAGTTGCTAAAACATTTACCAGCTATGTTTGCATTACTGAATCCCAGAAATACGTTTAAGGACTGTCTAACAAGACACACTGGAATATTTCAGTTGAAGGTATGAATCATTAATCATACAATACTGGAATGAATATGTAGCATATTTCTCTACAAACAATTAAAAAGCAACATTTGCTTTTAAGATATAAATTGTGAATTAGGAATTCATATTTGCTGAAAATGAGTTTTACTTTAAATACTATCCCACAAACCCCGAAAACGCTAAATGGAAACAAGTTTTGTTTCATATCTTGCTTGCTCCTGTCACAAGCTGACAGTTGCACTGTAGAAAAGTGTGCTTACTGCCACAAGTAGATAGCTGCATGGTAAAATCGAGCAATGTTCGAAATGTACCAAGATTTGTTACTGCCACCAAAAGATTGCTGCATGGTTGAAAGAACACGACAGAGTCGTAAATTAATTGTTTTCCATATTTAAAATGCATAAATAATTCAAGGATGTCTACAAAATGTGTAGGTAGGACAAAACGCCGACTTTACACCAGTTAACCAGGATCATGGGTCATGCTAAAAAGTCGCTCGCACAACGGTCAGTGAGGGCGGCGGAGGACAGAGACGGCGAGCGAGTGATCAGGGGCAGACCTCTCCACGGGGACCTGTCAGTTTCAAACGGCTGGCGGTTACGTGACGTCACGTTCCAGGACGCGGCTTTAAGACTATGCTTTATCCATTTTTGCGTTGATTACACGCAGGCGCAAGTTCGTACAACAAAGTACGATACGGGAAATCAAAGAGCAGTTCGAGAGGAATCAGTCCAGACGGTAATACGGTTTACACGAATTTTGCATCAAAACTGTTAAATAAACAAATATGAAAGATGTGCAAATTTATAACATTTGAACCAGTCCAGGTACAGAGAAGAGCGAGTGCTCATTTTAAAGGTCTCGTCGAAACGTTACGACTGAGATACTTGTATAATTTGCAGCATTAATATTCCCTGCAAAACACTAATTTTATTAATTTGTTGCTAATAATTAGTTAAAATAAATAATTCAAGACAGATACACGAATATCAAGGCATTATACGATAGCGGGTGTCGTTACACACATTTCAAGATGACTAGTTTGGTATGTTTGCAATTATTATGATATGTTGTCTTTCTTTATTAATAACTTTTGCATAGTTTTGCCCATATTTATTTAACCTTTCTATATACATAAATTCTTATCAGTGTATCAGAAAGAAAGCTTCAAATCTGTGTGGAAAGTGGTGTCCTATAAAGGACTGTAATGTTATTTAGTGGGACAAATGGACAAAAATTGTTTTCACACTCTGCAAAGATAATAGCAAAACTTTAAAACATCAGTTCTGGGAAACTAATGCAGCTACAAATTTGTGTAATGTATGAGTATTTGTGCTTGTATAATAATACAATACAGAATTAAGATTACTTTCCTATGTAAAAACTTATGCAGAGAAGTGGTGATGAACGGAAACTAGCTGCGTGCCGTAGATTGGGGAATTTCGGATCACGGGTATTTTAGCGGAACTGACATAAGCTGCAGGTCGAGTTCGGCCTGAGCCAGCGAGGAGTGCTCATCGCTGCCGCTGCGCGCAACGCTTTCTCGGCCGAAGAGAGCTCCAGAAGAAGTTCTGTGCTTTGGGTGCCGCGATAAGCAAATTGTCGTGTGTTGTTTTCACAACGCCCGCAAATTGTCGTGTTCTGCACCCCACAGCATGGGAAAGAAGAACGCACAGAAGAAATCTGCTGCCAAAAGGGGGCCTTCGGTTGTGTGACTCACTGAGTCGCTCGACCAAGTAAGGAAGAGCCGAGGATAGGAGTCGCGGCCTGTCCCCCCTTTGTACGTCAAGTGCAGAGGCGGGTGGGCAGCGCTGTTCGACTTGATGACGAACTGCGCCAAGAACGAGGTGGTCTACGAGTCAGATCTGCGTTCTCGCAGCGAACATAGCCCACCACAGGGCGATCGAGAGCGTTGTGGCCGCCCACATCGTCGACGCGCCGCCGTCGCGTGGAAGGCGCCTTCCGATGGAAGAAAGAAGACGACCGAGGCACTCCTAAGGGGGTTGCCCTGGTGCTGTGGTGAAGCAGCGGTCCGGGAAGGGCTGCTGCGAGCCGGGTTCGGTAACGCAACCGCAAGGTTGCACAACCGGACGAACAAGAAGAGGGCGCCGCTATGCCGTGACCGTGCAAACGGCCGACGGCGAGGGCGACATCTTCGGCTTGCGGAAGCTGCTGGGATTCCCGGTTACGACGGAGGCTCTCCCGACCGCCATGGACCCCTAGCTCCAGTGCTTCAAGTGCCAGGGCGAGGGCCATGTCGCGAAGTACTGCCGCAACGCGGCGCGGTGCGTAGAGTGCTCTGGCGACCGCGGCAGAGAAGCTCTGCCGACTTGCGCCCTGTGTGGCGGCCCGCACGTCGCCAGCTGGCGCGGCTGCCCGGCTTTTTCAAGCCACAGTCGCGCCAAAGGCGGGGGTTGGCCGCGGCCGTACCGACGCAGCGAAGAGACGACGACGGGCGCGGACCAGCCCGGCCCAACTGAGGGACAGCGCAGAAGCAGCACCCCCCGCCAAGAGCGGGGACGGCCGCCCTGGGTCGGTCGAGATGCAGCTATCGTACCTGAGAAGAGCAGCGGCGTCGGCATCAGCACCGCCGTTGAAGAAGCCGCAGCAGCCCTCAGAGCCGTCATGGCGGCAGAGAGGGCTGCCTTCGCAGCCGCCGTGGCTGCTTAGAAGGAAGAGGCCTTGAGGCAACTGCGTGCAGTCCTTGCCCAAGGCCTGCGTCCAGCAGGAGTTCGAGCCCCTGCGAACGCTTCTGCAAATTCGCAGAAGGGCTTTCGGGTGCCTGCTCCGCCGGCCGCCCCAGCTGCGCCGCAGGGGAAGGGCGCAGAAAAGACAACCGCCGACCCAACGGTATCGCCGGCGACACCGATCGCCGTTCGCCATTGGGGCAGCCCCCGCAAGGGAACGAGAAGTCAAATGGGCAGCCTACATCGCGCATGCGCGAGAGAACGGCCTGGACACTGCGACGCAGTACGTAGAGCTAGCAGAGCTGCTCGAGGAGCAGCTGCGGCAGAACTGCGCCACGCAGTAGCTGGGGACGCCGACCAACGGCGAGCTGCCGCCGTTCGGTACCAGCCTGATGAAGCTCTGTCAAGTCACTGACGACACGGCACAGCAGAGGGCGTAGGGCAACGCGTTGTGCTGCCGCACCGGACTCCTTTTATTATAACGACCGTGGCACTGACACGGTATCTTCTTGCATTATATCCGCTATTAACATAACCTACCCTTCCATGAACTGTCGCAGTCAGCAAGACATCCGCTACTGCTCTTACTACCCGACCTTTCCCTTGGCGCTTGCATTGGCACTTTTTTCCCTCTGCCCTTCAAGCCGCTACCCTTCATTCGACTTTCGACCCAATCTATCTCCAGATGAGCGCATATTAATGGTTAACCTTAACCAGACGTACGAAAACATCGCAGTACCCACATCCTGCGACACCTCACTCAGTGAAAACTAACTCTTACGCGGAGATGGCAGTACACCTTTTGAGTTGGCTATCATGCTGGTGTGGGCGTGGAGGGGCTCCACCTCGTGTAAAAAAAAAAAAAAAAAAAAAAAAAAAAAAAAAAGCTGCAGGTCAGAGTTCTGCGTGCCCTTGCCGACGCCGAACCTGTGTTGCTCGAGGCGACACCTTAGTGATAATTTAGCGGTTCCAGAAATGTTGAACTTAGCGAATTTCGCGTGTGCGCCCAAACGGAATCAGTGTTTTTTCATGCGTTGTGTCTTTTGGTGATTGTTTTTGTAAGCAGGCGGGACTACACTGCAAAATTGTAGCTGTGGGACTCTGTTTCCATTCGACTGCCGCCACACTTAACTGCTGAAGCGCTGCTGTGGGACTCTGATTATTTTCACCCGGTTTAGGTGACTGATTGTGAAAACTGGATTTTAACTGTGTTTAAACGAGCCAGGACATTGAATATTTTGTGGCATCCAACAATTAGGAATTCATGCTAGTGTCGAGTGAACTTGAGATCATCAGGATTAGGCTGTGTTTTAGCTAACTGATCGATTTGCTAAATTTCAGTCGATGTTCTTCAGCATTCACCGATTGGGGTTAACAATATGCCAACATAAAGACATTCCTTGGGATACGCAGTTGAAAAAGGTCCACATAAACATAAAAAACACATCTGACGGTGTTTGTAGCACTTAAAACACATTTGAGTCAATAGCACAGGATAAAAGTAGGCCACCATATTAAAATCCATACCAAAATCCAAACACTGCACCAGATGTAGCACATATGACAAAGGTTAAATCCGTGAGAAAGAAAATGAGAGGGACCTGACGAGGGAGGGAGGCGGGGGGGGGGGGGGGGAAAGGAGAGCTGAGAGAAGGGAGGACAAGAGGGAGGAGGCGGCAGTGCGGGACGGGAAGCTGGAGAGGGTGGAATGAAAAAATGGGGTCGGGTGGCACACCAAGGGGCAGAAGACAGGTGGGGTGGTAGAGGGAAAGCAAGTTAGGAGGGACTGCAAAGACTCAAAAGGGGTTCGCTGGAAAGGTAGGGGATGGGGCGTAGGAGGAAGGAAGAACTCCTCAGGGCATGGGAAAGGAGGTTAGCCCTGGAGAGAGGGAGAAAGGTGGGGTTAGAGTTGGTAGGAAGGGTAGATATCAGGGGAAATCTCATCATCCAGGAGGGGTGGGCGGACGTTGCGTAGGTAAAGGAGGTAGAGGGTGTGGAGATGGAGAGAGGGTGGGACACAATGGTAGAGGCGCGGCACCAGCCAGGAGGTAGAGAGGATAAGAGACACCAGTGGTTGAGGGGGATCAAGTCTGCAGAAGATGTACAGGGTTCGGATGTGTTCAAGGAAAAGAAGATGATGTAGGGGAGGTGGAAGCGGAAAGCGAGACGAAGTGCATTGCGTTTGAGAATTTGAGGGCTTTTGTAGAATATGGATGGGGTGGAAATCCAGGCGACGCTAGCATAGCAAAGGATGGGACAGATCAAGGATTTTTAGGTGTGAAGGATGGTGGAAGGTTGCAGTCCCCATGTCTGGCTGGACAGGAGTTTCACGAGGTGGAGCCTACTGTGGGATTTGTGTTGAACTGTGAGGAGATGAGGAAGTCCACGTGAGGTTACGGTCGATGGTGAAGCCACGGTATTTCAGGGTAGGAGTGAGGTGGGTAGGACGACCATAAATGGTATCGGGGCTGGAACGATTTACCGCTTATATACCCTCGATTACGGCTGCTGGCATCAATCAAAAAGGGCCGAAACAATGCGTGCACGAAGTTGAGTTGGGCAGCTCATAGCAGCTCCGGCCCGCCGCGGGACGAGTGACGTCAGGTGGCGCAAGAGGACGGCGCCACGTTTGAAACTGCCGCTCCCACCTCCCCACAAGCGTTAAGCATCCAGCGTTGCTTCCTTTCGACTTCCAAAGCCCGCCGCCACGCCTTACTCAGTGGGTACCTCTGGTCTCAGTTAAAATTGTTGCTGTTCATTCTAACTTCAGCCACCTCTTTTATAACGGAGCCCCAGTACGTTAACGCATAAGCCAAGACCCTCGTGTTCTTAAAATGTATTTTGTGCCCGTTTTTCAGGCAATGTTCAGCTATGGCCGACTTGTAGAGCTCCCTTTGTTTAATAAGTCTCTTGTGCTCGGTACAACGCTCTGAAACTGTGCGAATTGTCTGGTCTATATAGGTGCTGCCGCACTCGCAAGGGACACCATACACACTGGCCATGCCGGCCGAAGTGGCCGTGCAGTTCTAGGCGCTGCAGTCTGGAACCGCGAGACAGCTACGGTCGCAGGTTCGAATCCTGCCTCGGGCATGGATGTTTGTGATGTCCTTAGGTTAGTTAGGTTTAACTAGTTCTAAGTTCTAGGGGACTAATGACCTCAGAAGTTGAGTCCCATAGTGCTCAGAGCCATTAAAAAAAAAAAAAAAAAAAAAAAAAAAAAAAAAAAAAAAAAAAAAAACACTGGCCACACGAAGAGCTATGTCGTCTTTAACAGGACGCTACATATCTCGTATGTTGGGTGCGGGCCGGGACTCTGGTGTCAATCTATGTCTCTGCAAATGGTTCAAATGGCTCTGAGCACTATGCGACCTAACTTCTGAGGTCATCAGTCGCCTAGAACTTAGAACTAATTAAACCTAACTAACCTAAGGACATCACACACATCCATGCCCGAGGCAGGATTCGAACCTGCGACCGTAGCGGTCGCTCGCTTCCAGACTGTAGCGCCTATAACCACACGGCCACTCCGGCCGGCCACGTCTCTGCAGTACACGTCCTAACTTGCTGGTCGTTGCCCCACAGTATGGCAGGAAAGTCGCCGACCCGCCGATTCATTGCCTGAGCATTGCGTGAAAAACGGACACAACGTACAGTTTGAGAACACGAGAGTCTCGGCTCATGTGTCAATCTACTGGGATTCCGTTATAAAAGAGGCGGCTGAGATTAAAACTAACAGCAATAACTTTAACAGAGACCAGGGGTACACACTGAGTATGACGTGGAGGTTGGGGTTGGAAGTCGAAAGGAAGCGACGGCGGATGCTTAACGCTTGTAGGGAGGCGGGAGCGGCTGTTTCAAACATGGCGCCGGCTCCTCGCGCCATTTGACGTCACTGGGTCCCGCGGCGGGCCGGAGCTGCTGTGAGCTGCCCAACTCACCTTCCGCACACGCGTCGTGTCGGTCCTTTCTGATTGATGCCAGCGGCCATAATAGTGGGTACACAAGCGGCAAATCGCGCCATCCCCGGCAGTCAGTAGTTTTACTCCTGTAGGTGATGGCGGGGATAGCCATCGAAAGCTTGAGCATTTTGTTTGAACTGACGTGGCCTGAAAACCGAGAAGATTTTATTCGTACGTACCACTGCGAAAGACTTCGAAGACACAATAACTAAAATGGCACGTAGCTGTTTGGAAGATACCACCAGAGAATTGTATTTAGTTATGAGTAAAAACTTGCGAATTTTAATGAACTTAAGACACGCATTCGATTCGTCATTTGATATGAGCCTCCTAGGTTGTACTCTCGTTAACATTTGTACTTGTCGGTCAGAAGCGTCGAGAGTATTTTATTTATGCAGTGTAACAGGTGGTAACTCACGTGTCTGGCAGTGGAAAGGGTAGATCATCCCCGAGTTACACGACGAGAGCGAGCGAGCAGAAGCATTTGCACCCCCTTTCCCATTCTCCGAGCATCGCAAGTGGCGGCTCATTCGGAATTTGGAGCAATTGCAGCCCCATTCCCATTCCGCCAACAGTCGCAACTGGGGGCTCGTCCGCGTTTTATGATGCGTCACAGGTAGACCTGAAGGCCAGGGACACTGGGAGTGCTACGTATGAAAGACATGTGTCGTCGAATACGCGAGTCCTTCACCAGTTCAACGCACCGCGCCGCCTTCACGCCAGCCGTCCCGCCGGTGCAGCCACGCAGAAGCCGTTTGTGCCCCAACGCCGACGAGAGTCCGTGTCCAGCAGCCACTTGCCAGCCAACTCCACGCCAACCGACGCGCCTCAAGCAGTCTGCGGCCACACGCCAACGGCAGCGCTCAGGTCGCAGCGTAAGTTACGTGAGGGCAGCATTTGCGTTTACGTGTTGTTGTGTGCAGTTTTTCAAAAAAATGGTTCAAATGGCTCTAAGCACTATGGGACTTAACTTCTTAGGTCATCAGTCTCCTAGAACGTAGAACTACTTAAACCTGACTAACCTAAGGACATCACACACACCCACGCCCGAGGCAGGATTCGAACCTGCGACCGTAGCGGTCGCGCGGTTCCAGACTGTAGCGCCTAGAACGGCTCGGCCACCTCGGCCGGCTGCAGCTTTTGAGCCGTAGCCAATGGTATTAAGCTGTCGCCCAATGAGCGAGGGTCAGACGGTGTTGAGATAATATGGGTAACCCAGCTAGGTCTGAGGGAGAGGAGAATAGAGTTTTTGGGGACATTGAGGTTAATGCAACAGCATTGAATTTGGCAGCAGATAGCTAGCAGACTCAGTTTTTTCTTATGATACAAAAGATCAAACTGAAATCAAAGCTCAATTTGAAAATCAAAGTGTAGTAAGTCAAAACATGCAAACTCAGATGCAAAATCAAATTTAAAATCACAGAGAGGAAGTCGAAACTCGAGTAGAGGGGATTAACAGTAAACTAGAAGGGTTTGCCATCCAGATCGAAGAGACAGAGCAGAGGCTAGAAGAACGAATTACTGCAATTGAGGGTAGTTTGGAGGGAAGAGTAAATACGGTCCATTCAGACTGCAAGAAGAAGACTGAAAACACAGTATTTGTGCTGAAATTTGTTACTGAACGTGTAGATAATGTTGTTCAGTGCCAGGAAGCAGAGCCAGACTCAGTAGAATCAGAGGTAGAAGACAAAAAAAGGAGATAGAATTATTGAAAAATACAATAAGGAATATAGCTGTTTAGTCAGCTGGGGAAGGCACAAATTATGACGAGCCATAAAATAAAATTTATCGCTGGGAAGGGAGGTATCATATAGTTGATTTCCTTGCTTCATGTAAAGACAGTTTTGTTTTGTGGTATGTCAGACGAGACAAAAATTAAGTTTGTGAAGCGACAGGTTGATGGTGGAGCACAAACATGGGCCGACCAAACTGCAGTTTCATTCATAGGTTACGCCACGCTTGAGGTTCTGTTGCTTAATAAACACTGAAGCATCGGCAAACAAATGCAACTTCAAAACGCGTTCCTAAATGGGGATGGGTATCGCAGTAACCGCGGGAGGATGCAGGAAGTTTACGAGTCAGAATTTCAAAAGTTGGTGCACTTAGACAGATCACTGGGTACGCGGACCGAAATTTCGACTTCGAAAAGGTGAATGCCAGAATCGTTGAAGTGGGACTTAGTACACAGCCCCACCGATTCGATCGAGAATTTCTCGACTTTGTAGAGCGGATGGACAGGGCTATGTGCTATCGAAATAAGGGGAGTAATTTGAACAATGGTTTTAGTAACCAGAAAGGCAAGCAATACAAAAGTTGGCAGGAAGCAGATCGCGAGCGCTTCCAAAGCGATATTAATAGTATGAAAAACAAAGGAGAACGGTTTAAGAGTAAACCAGGTGACAGTAGCATTCAGCAAGTGGACAACACTCGACAGCAGTTGGGAAATTATAATCCCTCTTGACCGTGTTCCGTGAAGGGAGAGAGCAGGAAAATTCAAACAAGGCCAAGAAAAGGATAACGTATAGTTGCAGCAATGATAATAGTACGATGAGTGATGAGTTTTTAATGTCGAAACAATTTTAGGCGTCAATTATCTGTGCAAAGGATGGAGGCAGCGCGATAAGGTGTGCAGGAAACAACGTAAACAGGAGAGTGAACCTGTAGAAGTAAAATTCAAAGTTTCATGCAATGAAGAGACTTGGGAGGAGGAAGTAATCGGGTTGGCAGCACTATAGCTATAGTGTCACGATCGTCTTAATGTAGCTGACAGTTACGGCGACAGTGGTAACAACGTTAGGGAAGGCCACACAGATATAGTGTTTGAGCTCGATGTTTCAAAAGAATATGCCCAGGGAGAGCAACCTGACACTTCCGAAAATGTTGTAATCAGACCCGGCGATGATCTCGAGCGTCCAGACAACATGTTTCTTGTACAACAAGGCGCTGCGGCGAACGTCAAGTCAGACCCGGCAAGCGGCACGCTAATGGCTGAAAATGTAATTTTCGACGATAAGAGTACTACAGGGTGCCGTGATGAAGTGAAGACATTTGTCATAAATGGCGAGGAACAAGTAGCCCTGAATGACATGGGTACTGTTTGGCTCAGCAAGAATGAGAGTGAGTTTCAGCCAAGTGATAATGTCTCACAAGCAAAATTCTTAAGTCGTTTGTGTCCGGGAGGTTGGGCAAATTTAAGTTACCCAGAAAACTGTTTTGGTTATGATAAAGTAAACCAGAATTTCGTGGTGCCTTCGACGAAATATTCAGTGTTGATATCGATATTGAACCTCCAAGTGAGATCACTGTAAACACAATGTGGTTTGACAGCTTTGAGGAGATAGAAAGCTGAAACAGAACTCAGGAAGGAACCTGTTCAAAACATTCAGCCTATAATTAACGTAACTGTTAATGGCACATTGGTTAATTGTTTAGTTGATACTGGTAGCGATATGTGTTGTTTCGCTGAATCATTCATTGACCATATTTACACCGATGACTTAGTTTTTATAGAATAAATAGTGTAAATATTAAAACGACTACTGGAGGGCACAGTAAGCCGATCAAAACCGATGTCACCCTGGAAGTAAATATAGATAGAACAATCTTCGTGCAGGGTTTCTAAATTGTGACGAACTTGCGCAGTATCATGTTGGTCGGGTTGGATTTCCTGGCAAAATATTCAGGCAACTTCAGTCACCGAAACCGGTTTGTGGAATTAAATTAGGGAGCAAACCGAAAACGCTTTATGTTTAAGGGCTCGCTAAGTGGTGAGGAGTTGGTAGCATAAATATAGATGGTAGCGTCAGGAGTTAGATATTGTTGAAAGCATCAGGCAGAAAATAAACGAGACTAAAGGGTTGTCAGCTAAGGACACTGTGAACTGTACAAGTTGCTATACACTACTGGCCATTAAAATTGCTACACCACGAAGATCACGTGCTACAGACGCAAAATTTAACCGACACGAATAAGATGCTGTGATATGCAAATGATTAGCTTTTCAGAGCATTCACACAAGGTTGGCGCCGGTGGCGACATCTACAACGTGCTGACATGAGGAAAGTTTCCAACCGATTTCTCATACACAAACAGCAGTTGACCGGCGTTGCCTGGTGAAACGTTGTTGTGATGCCTCGTGTAAGGAGGAGAAATGCGTACCATCACGTTTCCGACTTTGATAAAGGTCTGATTGTAGCCTATCGCCATTGCGGTTTATCGTATCGCGACATTGCTGCTCGCGTTGGTCGAGATCCAATGACTGTTAGCGGAATATGGAATCGGTGGGTCCAGGAGCGTAATGCGGAACGCCGTGCTGGATCCCAACGGCCTCGTATCACTAGCAGTCGAGATGACAGTCATCTTATCCACATGGCTGTAACGGATCATTGCAGCCACGTCTCGATCCCTGAGTCAACTGATGGGGACGTATGCAAGACAACAACCATCTGCACGAACAGTTCGACGACGTTTGCAGCAGCATGGACTATCAGCTCGGAGACCATGGCTGCGGTTACCCTTGACGCTGCATCACAGACAGGAGCGCCTACGATGGTGTACTCAACGACGAGCCTTGGTGCACGAATGGCAAAACGTCATTTTTTCGGATGAATCCAAGTTCTGTTTACAGCATCATGATGGTCACATCCGTGTTTGGCGACATCACGGTGAACGCACATTGGAAGCGTATATTCGTCAACGCCATACTGGCGTATCACCCGGCGTGATGGTATGGGGTGCCACTGGTTACACGTCTCGGTCACCTCTTTTTTGCATTGACGGCACTTTGAACAGTGGACGTTACATTTCAGATGTGTTACGACCCGTGGCTCTACCCTTCATTCGATCCCTGCGAAACCCTACATTTCAGCAGGATAATGCACGACCGCATGTTGCAGGTCATGTACGGGCCTTTCTGAATACAGAAAATGTTCGACTGTTGCCCTGGTCAGCACATTCTCCAGATCTCTCACCAACTGAAAACGTCTGGTCAATGGTGGCCGAGCAACTGGCTCGTCACAATACGCCAGTCACTACTCTTGATAAACTGTGGTATCGTGTTGAAGCTGCATGGGCAGCTGTACCTGTACACCCCATCCAAGCTCTGTTTGACTCAATGCCCAGGCGTATCAAGGCCGTTATTACGGCCAGAGGTAGTTGTTCTGGGTACTGATTTCTCAGGATCTATGCTTCCAAACTGCGTGAAAATGCAATCACATGTCAGTTCTAGTATAATATATTTGTCCAATGAATACCCGTTTATCATCCGCATTTCTTCTTGGTGTAGCAATTTTAATGGTCAATAGTGTAATATTTTGGGAGTTTTGTTTATGTATATATTTGTATGTTTACATACATATTTTGGGGGTAAATTGTGTTTTAATTAAATTTATCGATTAATTATTGGTGTACGGAGGTGGTGCTGAATTTTACAATTATATGTGGATTAATTCTTTGTGTGCAGAGGTCGCACAGAATTTAATTCTTATTTATGTGCAAATTTAATGCTTATCTGAAATGTAAATTTGCTCGGTTTTGTGCCATGCTTTGTGTAATTAGCTGATGCATGATTCGATTGATTCACTGCACTGAAGTGCATAGTGCAGGCGTAGATACTTTTCTCTGACGTGTGCTGTGTTGCGGTCAGCGTTCTTTCCACCTAAAGACACTGATGACAGCAGGTGAAGCAAGAAACGGCAATCGTGTGTCGTGTTCTCGGCACCGCAGCTGTACTTGTATTTCTTTCTGCTGAAGGGCTCTCAGCTGTATGTGGTTTGTTCTGCCAAGGGTGTGACTCAGTAGGTTCTCGCATTCGGGAAGACGACGGTTCAATCCCGCGTCCGGCCATCCTGATTTAGGTTTTCCGTGATTTCCCTAAATCGCTCCAGGCAAATGCCGGGATGGTTCCTTTCAAAGGGCACGGCCGACTTCCTTCCTCGTCCTTCCCTGATCCGATGAGACCGATGACCTCGCTGTCTGGTCTCCTTCCCCAAACAACCCAACCCCAACCCCAGTAGGCTCACCTATACGGGCGTGTTATTTATCCGGGGCACATTAGTTTATGAGAGACTTTGCTTCTTTGTCAGAATTAGATCTGGCTGACACGCTGCAAGGGGCATCGCCGCAATGCTGGCTCCACGGAGTTCGTCGTATCTGCGAGAACAGCTGATTCTGTAAGCTGTTCCTCTCGTGCGCAACGTCGTGTGAGTGAAATAGTGTAGTTCTTCGAGAGTAAGATGTTCAATCAGCAAACTGTGGAAGACCGCAAATGTCTATAGGCTCAATTATAGGCGCAAAGTTTCCAGATAAAACTGAACGATTTATTGTTCATGATTACTGTGACCTGTGGGTTACGTTCAGTGTGATTTCTTGTAATTTTTATGCAGTTTTGTTTGTGTAATTGTTTGTCACACTATCACACTTACTTAGATGTTTCCGACAATAAGCACAGCATGGACTGACCTTGCCCATGACGAAACTGTTACACTTCTTTTTGTATGTAATCTGGATGGAGAATTGATGTATTTGAGGTATTAATTCTTAGTGCTGCTTCTTTTAGCTTAGTCAGTATGTGAGAGCTAAGATAAGTTGAGGTATTGTGACACAACAGTTGTTTATTGTCATTTGGAGAGAGAAGTTTGATAGCGGGTCATGCTTAAAGAGCGCGCGCATGGCGGCCGGTGAGGACGCCGGTTGAAGGCGGCGGCGAGGGAGTCGTCAGCTGCAGATCGCTCCACGGGGACCGGTCAGTTTTAAGCGGCTGGTGGTTACGTGACGTCACGAGGGTTTACCCCGTTCCAGCGCATTGGCTTTAAGACAATGCTTTATCAACTTTTGCGTTCTTTACAAGTAGACGCAAATTTGTACAACAAAGTACGATGTGGGAAATGAAAGAGGAGATTGAGACGAATCAGCCGAGACGCTGATACAATTTTTACGAATTTTACATAAAAATATGAAGTAAACAAATATGCAACGTGTGTAAATTACTGAACAACTTATAAGTTTTGAACCAATATAGGTACAGAGTAGAGCGAGTGCTCATTTTAAAGGTCTCGTCGAAACTCAATGAGTGACATACTTGTATAATTTGCAGCATTAATATTCCACTGCCAAAACACCAATTTTATTAATTTGTTGCTAATAATTAATTAAAATAAACAATACAAGACAGATACACGAACAGCAAGGCAGTGCATGATAAGCGCGTGTCGTTTTATACATTTTAAAATAATTGGTTTGGGATATTTGTAATTATTATGATGTATTGTCTTTGGTTATTAGTAAGTTTTGCATTGTTTTTCCCATGTTTATTTAACCTTTGTATATACATAAATTATGATCAGTGTATCAGAAATAAAGCTTCAAATCTGTGTGGAAAGTGGTTCCTTATAAAGAACTGTAATGTTGTTTAGCGGAACAAATGGACAAGAACTGTTTTCAGACTCTACGAAGATAATTGCAAAACATTAAAGCATCAATTCTGGTAAACTGTTGCAGCTACAAATTTGTGAAATGTATGTTACCTGATGAGAATTTGAGCGCGTATAATGATGCAAACAGCATTAAGATTGCTCTTCTATGTAAAAAAGTTATGCAAAGAAGTGGTGATCAATGGAAAGCAGTCACGTGACATAGCTTGGGGAATTTCGGATCAAGGGTATTTAAGCGAGGCTGACACATAGCTCCAGGTCCTGTTCCTTGAGCGAATACGGATCCTCTACGTCCCACCCTTTGGTTTCCCACATCCTCTCCCACCCTAGCCCAATGCTGCACCTGTACCAGAGTTTTTCTTGTGGGAATTCGTAAAAGACACTGTTTATAAAGATGTTTCAACTAAACCTGAACATATGCGAGAGAGAATTGTCAGAGCATGTGCTTCGATAAGCGTCGAGGTGATAAGAAATACCACTCAATTCATGATAAGAAGATTGCAGCACTGCATTGATACCAATGGTCATCACTTCCAACACCTTCTGTAAATGGACGTTCATGCCACCTTTGTGACCTTCATTGAACTTTAAAGACCTTACTGTTACACACCATTGGATTCGTCTCAATAGCCGCTATCAGAAAATAGGTTCATACTATAGCATCCCATTTTAAGAAACAAAGTTGACCTTCATACCTCTGAAGCGACCCCACCTAGCAACAAAAAACCAATGTGATATTATGGCCCCTGTTGTCTGATGCAACTTTTGTCCCACAAGCTTTTCAGCTCCCATCATACTTTCGGAGCTATTCTTGGTGGCAATAGTTAGTGACTCACCCTATAGATTGTGGTCATTCGAAGATTATGTTAGACAAGATGACGGACTGTGGAGAAGAATACAGGCATCCGAGTGTGTGGAGACTATGTGTACTGGATGAAGTGATCGATTCTGTGGCCAGCGCTGCAAAGGTAACTGTCATGTGTCATGCTATACATCAACTGATGTATCTTATAGTGAGATGTAATAGAAGAATACCACTATACTTAGTCATTCCAGCCTCTGTTATCTCGTTTGTAAATGGATTTGGGGAATTGTGGATAGTTAACTGCCGCAAAGAGCCACAGATCCCTCCAAGAAGCATGTATGTAGCAAATGATGAGCCATTAATTGAAGAGCAGCTGAGCATGATAGAAATCTTCCGTGACGAGTCTGTAGGCGAGATTAGCACTGCAAGACAAGATCTTCATGATCGGCTATCGCCATACCTAACAAAGGAACAACAGGGGAAGCTACTTGCCATTCTTCAAGAGTTCTCTGAATGTGAAAAGCAAGTCAGACAATCCGAAAATGAAGCTCTGAATTAATACCGGTGATCACCAGCGTATCAGTCAGAGAGTATATCATGTGTCAGCAATGGAACATAAATCGTGAAGAGATAGAGAAAATGATGAATGTCGATTTCATTCAGCTATCGCAGAGCCATATGCTAGTCACCGATGGCTCCCGTCAGAAAGAAGGATGGCAGTTGGCAGTTTTGCGTCTATTATAGGAAACTTAATAAGATAACTAAAAAGGATGTTTATCCTCTTCTGTGAACTGACGATACACTGGACTGTCTGAAGGGAGCTAAGTTATTTGCAACTTTGGACCTATGCTCAGGATACTGGCAGTTCGAAGCAGATGAGGCTGATCATGACAGAACTGCATTTATCACCGCTTAGGGCCTATATGAATTTAAAGTAATGCTGTTTAGTTTGTGTAATGCACCAGTAAATTTTGAACAGATGATGGATAATCTTTTACATCACCTCAAGTGGACAATGTCTCTTTGCTACTTAGATGATGTAATAGTTTTCTCTGAAACATTTTATGAGCACATAAAAACACTGAGAGCTGATCTTAAGTGTCTCAGATAAGGAAGATTAAAACTTAATTCAAAAAAGTATCTTGTTGGAGCAACAGAAATCAACATACTTGGACAACTTGTGTCAAACTGAGGTGTGCAGCCAGACCCAGAGAATGTCAGATCTATAACTGAATTTTCTATTCCTAAAAGTAATAGTGATGTGAGAAGCTTGCTTGTACTCTGTTGTTATTACCAGCGCTTTATTAAAGACTTCTGTATCAAAGCCAGGCCACTCCAAGAGTTGTTAAAAGCTGATGCTAAATTTATCTGGAGTAAACCTCAATAAGTTTCTTTCAATACCCTGCAAAAAGCTCTGACGAATGACCCGATTCTTGGTCTGTACGATGAGAGAGCACATACAGAGCTACATACAGATGGCAGCTGCTGTGGGATTGGTGCCACTCTGGTACAAATTTCAGATGGAAAAGAGAAGATAATAGCTTACACTTCCGGGACACTTACAATAACCGGGAGATACCACTCAATGAGGGAATGATAACGTCCTGCTACTATCTGGGCCATTTGTAAATCTCGATAGTGTCTCTATGGAAGACCATTCACAGTTGTTACATATCATAATTCACTTTGTTATTTGACAGGCCTGAGGGATATATCAGAATGACTTGCCAGGTGGGTACTATACCTTCAAGAATATGACATTACCATAGCGTACAAAAGTGAAACAAAACATCAAGATGCTGACTCTCTCTCAAGAAAACTTCTTCAAGATCATCAGGAGAATTACGTAGATAGTGACTGCCTCACTGCACACCATGACAGAAGAAGAATGTCAAGTTATTGCAAATTATATATGCTTTAAATCAGTTGGAGGATGTGAAAGGAGAACTTTAGGTAATTAATGGATTCCTTTGCAAGGAAAACTTTGACAGCTTTCGAAGGAGATGTCAACCAGTGATTCCTAAACATATGCTCTTAGATGTTCTACAGAAATTCCATGACACCCCTGAGGCTGGCCATTTATGATTTATTTAGATATACGACATAATCTGCAAAATATTTTTCTGGCCAGGATTATTCAGGAGTGTTTGTCACTATGAGTGCCAGAGCAGAAAGGCAGTTTCTCAGAAACCACCTGGAAGACTCATACCAATTTCACCATACAAAAGCTGTGAAAACAGGTGTAGCATCCGAGGTAGCCAAATTCATCGTGGAAGACACTGTATTAAAACATGGTGCCCAAGATCGATAATTACGGATTGGGGAAAATTGTTTCAGTGGAACCTGGTGGTGAAAATAAACCGTCGGTGCAACATTACACAGCACATAATGACTGCCTACGATCCTCTCGAACTAACAGGCTTACTGAATGTCTTAACAAGACCTTAGTCGATATGCTATCCATACATGTCAACGTCGAGCAGAGAATCTGGGATGTGTTACTTCTCAAGACGTTCCCCTACAACACCGCCAGACAAGAGATTACAGGATTTACGCATGAGGCAACTACGACGATTGACACTGTGTTTCCGTTGTATCGTGACGACGCCGACGACGATTACTATTGTAAACTGCTGTTATTTAGATAGACTCCAGACGGCCCATGTCATTTGTAATAATAGCAGTCATTTTCAATCATTATCATCGATTACATTTTTTTCGGTGAATAACATGACTCCTTACCTCTGTCTCTCTTAAAATGCTGCTTAAGAACGTTTTAAATACGGAAATATTTACTTTGTGAGTATCTTGTAACTTAAATCAAGATTAGACCTAATTAGTTACATTAAGTCTGTTTATTTGCCTGTTTAGTATTTTTGGCTAAAACGTATTTTCTGCAATTATAAGCCTGGTGAGATTAGTTTTATGACATCTAAATGGAGAAATATTTAATTTGAGGGTGTGTTGTGACTTATATCAGGAGTAGGCCCAATAAGTTACATTCAGGCTTTTTGCCTGTTTAGCGCAGCGTTTTAACTAACACAATTTATTTACTTATTTATTTTTATATATATATATATATATATATATATATATATATATATATATATATATATATATATTATTTATTTATTTTTATTTTTTTTTTTTTTTTTTGCAGTTGTAACTGTGGTCAGATTAGTTTCACAGCCTCGAGCTATTAGGCCTACATTCTAAAATGTCAACAGTTATTAGGTGTTGAAATCTAGCAATGGGATATATACTTTACAGTTTTGTACACTAATTCACGAATATGCGTATATGTGGAAATTAACTCATATTTTGTTTTACATTGCAGACGTATTTTTGCAATATTGTGACATTTCATTAACTGATTTCAGTCTTATAGCGTTTTTCCATGTGTTAACCCTAACAACGTAAAAATCGCACTTTTGTCGCTGCCGACGTATTTTGCAGACTTTTAGAATTTTTCAACTTCTTAGAGTGGAAAATAATTAATTTATGACTCTGTAGCCTTTATTAACCGTGCAGCAGTCTATTAATGGCAGTAATAAATCGTGGTACAAAGATGTAACATTGCTCGCCCTCCCCTCCCCTCCACTCCTTGGAATTGGAACATGTCCCCGGTAGGGCCTTGAATAAAAGGAAGTGCTGGTGGTGCTGTCAGTGCAATATAACATGCACAACTGTCTCAACTGTAATATGACACCACATATAAAAGAACGCTACTGAGATCAGTGTTTCTTGGGCTCATACCAGCAGTGCCACACTACTATGGATGTGTCTAACGTTACTGGAACTTTTCATGTGAGGATTACAACACAGAACGCCCAGAGGGCGCTCACGTTCAGCTTTCAGACTTTGGGAGGCTCGAATGATTGGCATGTGTGACACAGGGGCATCATATGGACAGATTACAGTCTGTTGGCTCTAGTACATTGGCTGCAGAATAAGTGGTGACCAGTGGACTGTGGACAACAGTGGGGCAAGAAGAGTAGGCACGGGCCCTTCCAGAAAGACTACACCACGAGAAGGTCGTAGGATTGATCGACTTGCTCAGACGAATATATGGATGACAACAGCTGAAATCCTGGTAGAGGTTGCTGGCAGAGAGTCAATACGAACAATCTAGAACAGATTATCGGAAGCTACTTTGAGATCTCGAGTCGCCACGCGTCGTTTATTCTCATATTATATCACAGACGAAAGAGACGTGGATGATGCAGACCCAGAGTCATCATGGACACTGAACGGCGCTCTGTTCCATTCAGCGATGAACTGCGCCTCTACATTGCACAAGGAAATTAAAGGATCACTTTTTCGAATTATCTCCCATTGTAAAGCAGAAGTTTGAAATTTAGCTCAAAGATGCACTCAGCCGTCCTTTGTAATGCTGCAAAAACGTGGCGCCCTACGAGACACTCTCGGGCTAGACGACACTTCAGACAGCAAGGTCTCGACACATGCGAAAAAAAGGCAACAGCTTAAAAGTTCATGTGAGCTGCAACGTTGGTTAATGACGTCTCATTTGCACCAAATTTCACCAAAATTCTCGCCAACACCACCGTCGACGTGTCACACGATGGGAAGGTCGTCACAGCCCCTCTTACCTACATATCACCGCCTCTTATTACGCCTCTGCGACTGAGGTCAGAACCAAGACGCCCAGCGTTGAAACGACGCTGTGTTCTTATTAATGGCCGAGGAAAACTTGTCAGACACAATGACTCTCAGAATCGACACGATAAGGCCTCAGGGGATGGCATAAATGACGTCAGTGAAACCAACCCTTTCCTTTTGGATTTGATTCCCACATATTTCGCAGTCGAAAACGATAGTTCACAGCAGCAGGATGATATTCTTCACAGCCTTTGAGACTGATGACACCTCCTGGAGCTTCCTACGCGTCTCTACGGACATGGTGGGGCTGCATCCCTGTTGAATGTGATCGAATCCCTATGGAGTGCAGTGCGACCGTGATTTTTCCTCTCGTGTGCAGACTGGAACCACTAGAGACAATTCAAAGCCAGTAGACGAAATTTGAACATAATCAAAGGTAGTAAAGGGTGCTTATGCTTTTTCAGCCCTCCTGTTTCGCGTCCTCTTGTGGCGTGATCAAGAGGGGGGGGGGGGGGGGGGGGGAAATTGATACGTGCATGAATAAAACACCACTGTATCCCTCTATGTAGTAGTCCTACGTACCTGCAAGCAGACAACCCCTTGACACCTCTCCGAAGCCAGTTCCTTGCCTGCAGGCGCCAACGTCACAGGTTGTCTTTGTACAGGTCCATTTTTAAAATTCTCAGTAAAGTGCGCGGGTACCACCGAAGGTTTTGCCGAAGTAAAAGGGGGGAGGGGGGGAGTTCAAGACAGCCTTTGGCGTTTTATTCACGAATTTGTCGAGAACGTCATCCCGTTGCTTCGAACTATCGTTTTCGACCATAAAATGTGTATAAATCAATGCCCCAAGAAAAGGGGTAGTTTCATTGACACCCTTTATGCCACCCCCTGGGCCTCTTTCGTGTCGATTCTGAGTGGCGTTGTGTTTAGTATGTTTTTCTCGGCCACTCATAAGAAAACCGCATGGTTTCAACGCTGGGCGTCGAGGGGCCAAAGAAGAGGTGAAATGTAAGAGGGTCTGTGACAACCTTTCCATCCTGTGACACGTTCACACTGGCGTTGGGCAAAGTTTTGGTGAAATCTGTTACCAATGAGGCATCATTAACCCACTCTACACGTCCCACGGACTTCTGAGCTGTGGCCTTTTTTTCGCATGTATCGAGACATTGCTGTTTGCAGCATCGTCGAGCCCGAGGGTGAAGTCACAGAGCGCTGCGCTTTTGCACCATTGCAGAGGAATGTTCCAGACAGCTTTGAGCGAGATTTCAAGCTTCTGAGTTGCAATGATAGACAATTACGGGGTTTCAAAAAAGTGATCCTTTAATTCTGTGGCGCACTGTCCTTGTGGCGGTCAAATCGACGCGAATGTATCCGTAGATGACCTGTTGAATGGTACTGGTAATGGAACCATGTCGTGCGGACCTATTAGATATAACAATAGGACAGATTTGATAATCTTTGTCCGTGGTTTGTTCAAAACAAAACTTAGATTTGCAAGAAACATAAAAAGAGCCACCCCAGAGACAAGTAAGGTCCTTGTGAGCTGCTAGACTTTAGGACACCCCCTCACAGTATGTACTTAGAACAGCAGTGCAGCGTGTTAATGAGAACAGCTGGAAACATGCAAGCAGGCGTGTACCAGCGTATTAAGTAGTTTGCCTTACAACTGGGTATTCTTTATAGCACGACATAAAATGGTGCTACAATATGTTTGACAAACGTTAAAAGCGGCTGTAAACATCTCTCGAATATTGCGTTCCGTTGGACGTGTCCGATATCACCCTCCCCTTCTCTACTGAGGAGAAATGGAAATGAGAGTTTGGCGTCATTGGCCAGGAGGCCCCTTGCGGGACAGGTCCGGCTGCCTTGGTGTACGTCCTATTACATTCGACGCCACATTGGGCGACCTGCGCGCCGGATGGGGATAAAGTAATGAAGACAGAAAAACACCCAGTGCCTGAGCGGAGAAAATCCCCGCCCCAACCGGGAATCGAACCCGCGCCCGTAGGATGGCAATCCATCACGCTGACCACTCAGCTCTCGGGACGGACTCCATCGAGCAGAGATTAGGTGGTACTGCATAACACAGAGAGGTATAAATGATTTACGATAATCCCTTCATAAGAAAACTGCCTTAACTTCAGTGATGCCTCCTGGGAATTGCGTCAGGATTCGATACTGAGTAGGGCAGGATAATAGGCTGCACCATTTCCTCAGGTACCGGTGTGATGTTTAGGCACCAAGCATGGCTACTAGCAATGACTTTGCATTCTAGGAATTTGCATCTCGTTCCATAGCTCCAGGGCTGTCGTGAAGGACCACTCGACAATACGGGGGTAGTCATAATGTTTTAACCACCTAGAAAAAATAAATCTACGTTATCAATTTTTTATTCCTTTGCGATTACATGTCCACAGTGTTGGCTGCGTATTAAGCACACTTGTATTATGTATTTCCTCTTCAAAACTTAGTGGAACGTGGAACTTGGGGATAACATGATTTACCATCTTTACAAAATTTCAGACTTGTGTTGCATTCTACATCTACATCTACATCCATACTCCGCAAGCCACCTGACGGTGTGTGGCGGAGGGTACCCTGACTACCTCTATCGGTTCTCTCTTCTATTCCAGTCTCGTATTGTTCGTGGAAAGAAGGATTGTCGGTATGCTTCTGTGTGGGCGCTAATCTCTCTGATTTTATCCTCATGGTCTCTTCGCGAGATATACGTAGGAGGGAGCAATATACTGCTTGACTCTTCGGTGAAGGTATGTTCTCGAAACTTTAACAAAAGCCCGTACCGAGCTACTGAGCGTCTCTCCTGCAGAGTGTTCCACTGGAGTTTATCTATCATCTCTGTAACGCTTTCGCGATTGCTAAATGATCCTGTAACGAAGCGCGCTGCCCTCCGTTGGATCTTCTCTATCTCTTCTGTCAACCCTATCTGGTACGGATCCCACACTGCTGAGCAGTATTCAAGCAGTTGGTGAACAAGCGTACTGTAACCTACTTCCTTTGTTTTCGGATTGCATTTCCTTAGGATTCTTCCAATGAATCTCAATCTGGCGTCTGCTTTACCGACGATCAACTTTATATGATCATTCCATTTCAAATCACTCCTAATTCGTACTCCCAGATAATTTATGGAATTAACTGCTTCCAGTTGCTCACCTGCTACTTTGTAGGTAAATGATAAGGGATCTATCTTTCTATGTATTCGCAGCACATTACACTTGTCTACATTGAGATTCAATTGCCATTCCCTGCACCATGCGTCAATTCGCTGCAGATCCTCCTGCATTTCAGTACAATTTTCCATTGTTACAACCTCTCGATACACCACAGCACCATCTGCAAAAAGCCTCAGTGAACATCCGATGTCATCCACAAGATCATTTATGTATATTGTGAATAGCAACAGTCCTATGACACTCCCCTGCGGCACACCTGAAACCACTCTTACTTCGGAAGACTTCTCTCCATTGAGAATGACATGCTCCGTTCTGTTATCTAGGAACTCTTCAATCCAATCACACAATTGGTCTGATAGTCCATATGCTCTTACTTTGTTCATTAAACGACTGTGGGGAACTGTATCGAACGCCTTGTGGAAGTCAAGAAACACGGCATCTACCTGTGAACCCGTGTCTATGGCCCTCCGAGTCTCGTGGACGAATAGCGCGAGCTGGGTTTCACACGACCGTCTTTTTCGAAACCCATGCTGATTCCTACAGAGTAGATTTATTGTCTCCAGAAAAGTCATTATACTCGAACATAATACGTGTTCCAAAATTCTACAACTGATCGGCGTTAGAGATATAGGTCTATAGTTCTGCACATCTGTTCGACGTCCCTTCTTGAAAACTGGGATGACCTGTGCCCTTTTCCAATCCTTTGGGACGCAACGTTCTTCTAGAGACCTACGGTACACCGCTGCAAGAAGCGAGGCAAGTTCCTTGGCGTACTCTGTGTAAAATCGAACTGGTATCCCATCAGGTCCAGCGGCCTTTCCCCTTTCGAGCGATTTTAATTGTTTCTCTATCCCTCTGTCGTCTATTTCGATATCTACCATTTTGTCATCTGTGCGACAATCTAGAGAAGGAACTACAGTGCAGTCTTCCTCTGTGAAACAGCTTTGGAAAAAGACATTTAGTATTTCGGCCTTTAGTCTGTCATCCTCTGTTTCAGTACCATTTTGGTTACAGAGTGTCTGGACATTTTGTTTTGATCCACCTACCGCTTTGACATAAGACCAAAATTTCTTAGGATTTTCTGCCAAGTCAGTACATAGAACTTTACTTTCGAATTCATTGAACGCCTCTCACATAGCCCTCCTCACACTACATTTCGCTTCGCATAATTTTTGTTTCTCTGCAAGGCTTTGGCTATGTTTATGTTTGCTGTGAAGTTCCCTTTGCTTCCGCAGCAGTTTTCTAACTCGGTTGTTGTACCACGGTGGCTCTTTTCCATCTCTTACGATCTTGCTTGACACATACTCATCTAACGCATATTTTACGATGGTTTTGAACTTTGTCCACTGATCCTCAACACTATCTGTACTTGAGGCAAAACTTTTGTGTTGAGCCGTCAGGTACTCTGTAATCTGCTTTTTGTCACTTTTGCTAAACAGAAAAATCTTTCTACCTTTTTTAATATTTTTATTTACGGCTGAAATCATCGATGCAGTAACCGCTTTATAATCGCTGATTCCCTGTTCTGTGTTAACTGTTTCAAATAGTTCGGGTCTGTTTGTCACCAGAAGGTCTAATATGTTATCACCACGAGTCAGTTCTCGGTTTAACTGCTCAAGGTAGTTTTCAGATAAAGCACTTTAAAAAATTTCACTGGATTCTTTGTCCCTGCCACCCGTTATGAACGTTTGAGTCTCCCAGTCTATATCTGGCAAATTAAAATCTCCACCCAGAACTATAACATGGTGGGGAAATCTACTCGAAATATTTTCCAAATTATCCTTCAGGTGCTCAGCCACAACAGCTGCTGAGCCAGGGGGCCTATAGAGACATTCAATTACCATGTCTGAGCCTGCTTTAACCGTGATCTTCACCCAAATTATTTCACATTTCGGATCTCCGTCAATTTCCTTCGATACTATTGCACTTCTTATCGCTATAAACACGCCTCCCCCTTCACTGTCCAGCCTGTCTCTGCGGTATACATTCCAATCTGACTTTAGGATTTCATTACTGTTTACGTCTGGTTTCCGCCAACTTTCTGTCCCTAATACTATATGGGCGTTGTGACCGTCTATTAATGAGAGCAGTTCTGAGACCTTCCTATAGACGCTCCTGCAGTTTACTATTAGCACATTAATATTGTTATTCCCTGTTGCATTTTGCCTACTCCTACCTTGCCGCGTTTCAGGAGGGGTCTTGTTGGGCCTAGGGAGGGAATTGTCTAACCTAAACACCCCACCTGTGCACTCCACACGTACTCCGCTACCCTCGTAGCCGCTTCCGGCGTGTAGTGCACGCCTGACCTGTTCAGGGGGACCCTACATTTCTCCACCCGATAGCGGAGGTCGAGAAATTTGCACCCCAGATCTCCGCAGAATCGTCTGAGCCTCTGGTTTAATCCTTCCACTCGGCTCCAAACCAGAGGACCGCGCGTGGTCTTCACTTTCTTTTAGATAACTTTATCTCACGCCTTTAAATCATATAGACCTATTTAATAGAGTCTCCTATTTACACTAACGAACCAAAACATCATGACTACGTGTTTAATGGCTTGTTGGTCCAGGTTTGGAACGCAATAGAGCAGCAAATCCCCGTGACATGGATTCGACAAGTTCTTCGCGGATTTCTGGAAATATGTGGCACCAGGTGTCTACTCACAGGTCACGAAATTGTCGTAATTTAAAGGCAGGTGGTTTGCGAGCGCAGACCTGGCGCCTGAAAGCGATCCAGACGGTTCCTTCTGGCTCATATTAGACAGGTTTGGTGGACAAGACATCAGTGTGAGTTCTTACTTCTCAAGCCAGCGTAGCACTGTTCTATACTTGTAACATGGACAGTTACCCTGCTGGAAGATGCCATCGCCCTCGGGGAAGACATCTACATCTCCATCTACATCCATACTCCGCAAGCCACCTGACGGTGTGTGGCGGAGGGTACCTTGAGTACCTCTATCGGTTTCCCTTCTATTCCAGTGAGCATGAAGGGTTGTTGGTGCTGTGCAAGAATGTTCACGTAGTCCACAGCTGTCATGGTGCCTTCCATTACTGCCAAAGGTCCAAAGAAAGTCCACAGAATAATGCAGCCCCATTAGCCTGCGTCTGTGGCAGAGTATATATATCATGAGCAGCCATTCAACTGGATGATCGTGTATCTGGACACGATCATCGACCAGGTGCAACAAGAAATTCGATCATATGATGAAACTACACGTTTCCATTGATCCACGATCGAATCTCGAGGATCCTGTGCCCACTGTCGTGGTAACTGACGATATCGTAGCCTCAACTTCGGAACATGTAGGGGTCGTCTGCCGCAGGGTCCCTTGTCCAACAATGCGCGCTGAATGGTGTGCTCCGAAACACTTGTGTCTCCACCAGCGTTGTACTGTGTCGTCAGATCCTTCACAGATCGCTACCTGTCCCACTTTACAGAGCGGGCAAGCATTCCGACGACCACGTTCTGTGATGAGGCGTAGACATCCAACTTCCTGTCGCCTACTCGTAGTTTCATCGCCATTCAGCCACTTTCCATATACTTTCGCAACAGTAGCATGCTAACAGCCATCTATTTTCGGGGATGGTCGTTCCCTAACGCCATGCCACAACAATTATACCTTTGTCAAGGCCCTTGCATCAGTGTATGTTCCCATTTTTGTCCCGTGTCTTCACTGGAATCATTCTCTATTCGTCTGTGTTCCGGTTACAAACTTTCCTTACCGCGTATCGTGCTCGCAACACCACCAATCGGTATTTAGTTTCGTATTGGCAAGTGGTTATAATGGTTTCGATCATTAGTGTATTTCATATTTTGAAGTCTTTGTACACCAATATAAAATTCAGTGTCATGGCCTAAAGATAAGTTCTGTTCTGTGCGTCGTGAAAAACTGCCAGCTCAGCGACCGTAATAGCTCGGTGTGGCCAGTGACCGTAATACACTCAGGGGGAAAAATCGCGACACCAAGAAGTAATTGTGTGACATAAACGGAAGTTGGTAGGCGTGTTTCTACGTTTGAAAGATGATGTCTGCTCAGATTTCACCCCAATCTCATAAATGTGGCACCAGTAGCACCACTATGAGGATGCAACCATATTTTCTGTAATAACGAACTGTAACGGTCGTGAGCGTTAGTTGCCTCTGTGATTGGAAGTGATGAGTTCATCTGAGTCAAGAATTCCCTTAAGACAACAAAGACGTCATTATCAGAATCTCGCTGAGTTTGATGGAGATCGTGTAATGGGGCTGCGAGAAACTGGATGTTCCTTCTGTGATGTTGCAGAAAGACTTGGCAAGAACGTAGCCACTGTACATGACTTCTGGAAGCAGTAGTCACGGGAACTCACGGTCGCCAGAAGACCGGACTACAACATGGCACTACAGAAAGGGAAGACCATCGAGTTCGGCATATGGCTGTGGCTCATCCCACTGCATCTGCAGCAGCAATGTGAGCAGCAGTTGCCATCACAGCGGCACAATGAACTGTTACTTCAAAGACAGCTCCGAGCCAGATGCCCCGTAGATGCCCAGATGCCGCGCATTACACTGACCCCAAACCATTGCCATTTGTGACTTCAGTAGTGTAAGGCGAGAGCTCATTGGAGGGCAGGGTGGAGGACGGTTGCGTTTTCTGCTGAAAGCTAGTTCTCCCTCGGTGCCAGTGATGGCCGTGTGTTGGTTAGGAGGAGGCCAGTTGAGGACCTGCAACAAACCTGTCTGCGTGCTAGACACACTGGACCTACACCTGGGGTTACGGTCTCGCGTGTGATTTCGTACGACAACAGGAGCACTCTCGTGGTTATCCCACTCACTCTGACCGCAAAGTTGTACATCAGTCTGGTGATTCGACCTGCCGTGGTGCCATTGATGAACAGCATTCCGGGGGGTGTATTTTTGGAAAATAATGCTAGCCCACATACCGCTGTTGTAACCCAAGATGCTCTACAGAGTGTCGACACGCTGTTCTGGCCTACAAGACCACCAGATCTGTCTCCAACCGATCACGTATGGGACATCATTGGACGACAACCCCAGCGTCATCCACAACCAGCATTAACCGTCCCTGTATTGACCGACCAAGTGAAACAGGCACGCAACTCCATACCACAAATTGACATTCGGCACCTGTACAACACAATGCATGCACGTTTGCGTACTTACGTTCACCATTCTGGCAGCTACACTGGTTATTAATGTACCAGCATTCCACATTTTCAGTGGCTTGATCCTTCAGTGTTTATCACTTATGTATGTTAGCTCGACAAATGTATTCCATTACCCCCCCCCCCCCCCCCCCTCTATTAATAATATTTTGGTGTTGCGATTTTTTCCCTTCAGTATATAATCAGACTTCACACTAAACATCTAAATGTCAATCAGTTAAAGTTGCGCAAAACAGGAGATATCAGAATATTTGATCGCAGCGGGGGCAGACGCATTGGACAATCCATTGTCAGCGTCGTGCGGTTTCTATAATTCTCGCGAATCACAACTGTACGGGTTCATCGTAAGTAAGTTAAAGGAAAACCGTAACTGCCAAGTCCTACTGCTGTGGTGAACAATGTTTACTTGATGGGAATTGCCGTCAGATGTCTGGGATCGAAAAATGAGATAGATGGGCTTCAAAGAAACGCTTCACTTCCCATTTCAGTGCTGAGTAGTAGCAACATATTACAAAAGTATCTCCTATTCAAAAAGCTATTGATCCGCAGGAGAACTTTCTTTATCGCATTCATAAGGTACAGATACTGTCATTGGCCCAGGAATACTGTCATTCGGTGCTTAAAGCATTGCGAAAAGGTCGTACCGGTCAAAAAGCACACGTGACAGCGCATGCCCCATTGCCAGCAGGTCGTAGTGCGATGGATCGAAGTGTTGCTATATGGGAACGTTTAATAGGTATGAAATCGAACTAAAGACAAATTTACCATCATCCTAATCAGCGTAGATCTTCCATATTAGGTGCTCCCTTCTATTCAACCTCAAGATGCCCTAGACACCTTGGCTCTAGCTTATATAATTTATTGTTACCGGACAAGGTGGCGCAGTGGTTGGCACACTAGCCTCACATTCTAGAGGAAAAAATGGTTCAAATGGCTCTGAGCACTATGGGACTCAACTGCTGTGGTCATCAGTCCCCTAGAACTTAGAACTACTTAAACCTTACTAACCTAAGGACATCACACACATCCATGCCCGAGGCAGGATTCGAACCTGCGACCGTAGCAGTCGCACGGTTCCGGACTGTGCGCCTAGAACATTCTAGAGGACACCAGTTCAAATCTCCGTTCGGCTATCCAGATGTAAGTTCCCGTAATTTCCTTAAATCGCTCCAGGCACATGCAGCGGTGCTTCCTTTGTAAAGGACACGGGCGATTTCCTTCCCCATCATTTCGTAATCCAAGTTTGTGGTCCGCTCTCGCTGTCGATGGGACGTTAAACTCAAATCTTTCTTCTTCCCATCCTTCTTTTAAAGTTGCTGTTTACTGGTATGTACTTGAAGACTTCATGAATTTATGCATGTAAATCGGCAAAGTCAGGAAATTTCTGGATATCACACTTATCTCTTAGCATTTCACCTCGTTGTCTCGTCCAGGGATGTAAGACAATGGCTTCTCTTCAGGGTTTGAAGTTTTCAGTATGCTTGAAGAATAAACATTGCTTAAAATATTTCTATACTTATTCCTTAAAAAATTTAAGTACAAATAAAAAAACAAGGTGCGATAGCATCGCCATAGTATGAAAAACTTGATATGGATGTATGGAAGCATGAAGTTTGTGCCCACCAACAAACTGATGCAGAGGGTGGATAAAAATAAGTAAATACAAACACAGCCCATTATCATGCCTAATACGGTGTAAAAAAAACCGATGGCATGTAAAACACCATCCAGTCATCTAAGAATGGATAAATACAGGTCGCCGGCCGGGGTGGCCGAGCGGTTCTAGGCGCTTCAGTCTGGAACCGCGTGACCGCTACGGTCGCAGGTTCGAATCCTGCCTCGGGAATGGATGTGTGAGATGACCTCAGAAGTTAAGTCCCATAGTGCTCAGTGCCATTTATAGCTAAAGAAAATACAGGTCTCACGTGGTTTCTAAAAGAATCTTATACCATACTTCCTGCAAAGAAGTGACAAGTTCAGAAAACAATACGGAAGGCTGATAGTGGTAACGCACCATTCTCTTCAAACTAGAGCATAACAGCTCAGTAATATTAAGATCTGACGACTCTGGTGGCCAGGGGCGATGCGTCGATGCATCCCTGCGCTCACAAAACCAGTAGTGAACGATGAGAGTTTGGGACACAGCATCACCATTGGGGAACAAACACTATGCCATGGGTGGACCTCATCAGCCAAAATAGTCACATAGTCCTTGGGAGTAATGCGACCTTGCAGAGTAACCAGTGGGCTCATGGAATACCACAATATATCTGCCCAAATCATCACCGAACCCCGAAGTCTTCCAGTCTTGTCACGTAAACTCCACCAGAAGTTGGAAAATATGTGAAGCAAAACTCGTCCGACCAAATTACTATCCTCCATTGCTCCATAGTCCTGGTTTTACAGCTTCGGTATCACGTTTTCCTGTTACCGACATTTACAGTACTGATGACTGGTTTTGGAATTCCACCTCGCCTTGTAATGCCCTGCTTCTGGAGCTCCCTTCGTCTTGTTTTAGTGCCGACAGGGTTCGCGGGTCCCACAATGAGTTCTGCAATGACTTCTGCAGCTGTTGCTCTCTTACTTTTCTCTTCAATGACCATCCATCAGGATAACTCAAAACACACTTCCGTTCATGTTGTGACTTAGCGGATGATGTTTTTCGCCTTTTCCCTTTATGCAGTGTACACTAAGGTGACAAAAGTCATGGGATACCTAGTAATACAGTGTCTGACTTCCTTTTGCCCGGCGTGGAGCAGCAGCCCGTCGTAGCATGGACTCAACAAGTCGTTGGAAGGCCCTGAAGGAACATTCAAGCATGCTGCCTCTATAGCCGTCCATAATTGAGAAAATCTTACTTGTGCAGCATTATGTGCAAGCAATGACCTCTCGATTATGTGCCATAAAAGTTCGAAGGCATTCATATTGGGAGATCTGGGTGGTTAGATCGTTAGCTCGATCTTCCCAGAATTTTTTCAAATCAATCACTAACAATAATGGTCTGGTGACATGGCCCATTGGCCCATTGTCATCCATAAAAATTCCAATGTTTTCTGGAAAGCCGGCCGGGGTGGCCGAGCGGTTCTAGGCGCTACAGTCTGGTACCGCGTGACCGCTACCGTCGCAGGTTCGAGTCCTGCCTCGGGCATGGATGTGTGTGATGTTCTTAGGTTAGTTAGGTTTAAGTAGTTCTAAGTTCTAGGGGACTGATGACCTCAGCAGTTAAGTCCCATAGTGCTCAGAGCCATTTGAACCATGTATGAATGGCAGAAAACGGTATCCAAGTAGTCGAGCATAACAATTTTCAGTCAATGATCGGTTGAATTAGACCAGAGAACCCACTCCACTCCATGTAAACACAGCCCACACCATTATGAAGCCACCACCAGCTTGCACAGCGCCTCGTCTACAACTTCGGTCCATGGCTTCGTTGGGTCCGCGCCACACTGGAACCCTACGATCAGCTTCTACCGACTGAAATCAGGACTCATCTGACCAGTCCACGTGTTTTCAGTCGCCTAGAGTCCAACTAATATGGTCTCACGACCCCAGGAGAGGTACTGCCGGCGATGTCGTGCTGTTATGAAAGCAACTCGCGTCGGTTGTTTACTGCCACAGCCCATTAACTTCAGTTTCGCCGCTTTGTCATAACGCATTCATTCGTCGTACGTCCCACACTGACTTGTGCAGCACTGACAACTCCACTCAAACGTCGCTGCTCTCAGCCATTAAGTGAAGGCCGCTGGACACTGCGTAGTCCGTGGTGAGAGGTAATGTCTGGAATTTGGTGTTCTCGCCACATTCTTAACGATGTGGCTCTCGGAATACTGAATTCCCTAACGATTCCCGAAATGGAATGTCCCATGCATCTAGCTCCAACTGCAATTCCGCATTGAGTCTGTTACCGCCCGTCGTGCGGTCATAATCACATCGGAAACCTTTTCATACGAATGACCTGAGTACAAATGACAGCTCCCTTTGTACTTTGCGTACACTATACTACCGCCAGCTGTATACGTGCATATCTCTATCCCATGACTTTTGTCACCTCGGTGTAAATCTTCGATACGATGTCTCTTGAAACACCAAACACTTTGGCTGCCTTGGTTAGGGAAGCACCCAATATATGAGCACGAACAATTTGCCCATGTTCGAATCACTTAGCTCTGAGATAATGCACTCGCAACTACTCAGAACACTGTTCTGACCACGACTGACCGTTGCAACATATTGATGACATTACACACGTGCCGGTCACGGTCAAATGCTTTAGTTCAATTTGCTGGCTTACGATCTATATTTACGTTCCATCATGAATTTTCCGCAATGTTTTCATCTTTTTGTTCAACCGATATAGTCACGTCGTTTCTCCACTTACACTTAATTCAAACAGACCATCTTTAACTTGTGGTTTGTGCCGTAATTGTTTTCTTAGAGGAACGACGTTAAGCATCCCAGCCCCACTGCATTCCACTCTCTAACTGCTGATTTGGTAGTCTACTGAGTTCGACATTAGTGGGCTATTGACGTAGATGTGCAAACATGACATGCACAAAGTAAATGTCTGTTGACCAGCGCTTAAATACGTTCACACGAGTGCAGCAGTTGCAATTAAATATAATTTAATGGGCATTAAAATTGTAATATCATTAAGGAGGCTTGCAAGAACGTCAGATTTGTATGCAGTGAGCTTCATACACAGGTATGCAAATAGTAGCATTTCAGCGTAATCACACTAAGTAGCTGGGAGTAACACCATCTACACAATGTACACTGTCTGATCAAAAGTGTCCGACACCTATTGGCGGACGTTAATATGGAGTGTGTCCACCCTCCGCCTTTGCGTCGGCTTGAAATCTGCTACCGAAACTTTCAATGAGGTGTCTCAATGTATGTGGAGAACTGGCAGTCCATTCTTCCTCAAGACCCAAAACCAGAGAAGGTAGTGATGTTGGGCGTCCAGGTCGGAAGCGAAGTCGACGTTCTTACTCATCCCAAAAGTGTCCTATCGGCTTCAGGTCGGGATTCTAGGCAGGCAAGTCCATTTCAGAAATGTTATTGTCCACAAAACATTGCCTCCCACATGCATGTTCCGAACTGTTCCTTTACTGTTACTAGTACACATTGTTGTAAAATGCGTTCATGTCCTTTAGCGTTTAGTGTTTTCTAAAGTGCGATCTCACGACCACGCCCTAATCAAAAAAACACACTCATACCATAATAATTCCTCCTCCGTACATCACTATTTTCACTACACATGATGGCTGGTAGCGTTCTCGAGGAATTCGCCAAACCCAAACGCAACAAATGTTCAAATGGTTCACATGGCTCTGAGCACTATGGGACTTAACAGCTGAGGTCATCAGTCCCCTATAACTTAGAACTACTTAAACCTAACTAACCTAAGGACATCACACACATCAATGCCCGAGGCAGGAGTCAAACCTGCTACCGTAGCGGTCGCGCAGTTCCAGACTGAAGCGCCTAGAACCGCTCGGCCACTCCGGCCGGCCCAAACGCAACAGCTAAAATGCGATTGCCACCGGGTATAGCGTGATTCATCTCTCCTAATCAGTCGTTTCCAGTCGTTCTCTATCTCCCTTGGCGTCTCTCCTTACGCCACCTCACTCGTCACTTAACAGTGTCTACAGAAATGTGTGTCTCTTGAGGAGCTGTTCGACCATTGTACGCCATTTTTTTTAAACTCCTTAGCACATCGATTGTGCTAATTGACTGCTGGTGGGGCTTTGAAATTCAAGAGTGATTATTTCCGCTTGATTCCAAGAGATTTTTACAACCACCCTCCCCAATGCTCGACGGTCCCTGTACTTCAAAACATGGTACCTGGTTGGGGACCGAGTGAGGTGGTGCAGTGGTTAGAACACTGGACTCACATTCAGGACGACAACGGTTCAAACCCGCTTCCGGCCGTCCTGATATAGGTTTTCCGTGATTTCCCTAAATCGCTTGAGGCAATGCCGGAATGGTTCCGTTGAAAGGGTAAGGCCGATTTCCTTCCCAATCCTTCCATAATCCGAGTTTTTCCTCCGTCTCTAATGACCTTGTTGTCGAAGGGACGTTAAACACTAATCTCCTCCTCCTCCTCCTGCCTAGTCGCCGTTTAGCTATTGTTGTTCCATCGCCTTTCCATTTCACGATCACTCCACCAACAGTCGACTTGGGCCACCTTAGAAGGGTTGAAATGTCTCTGAATGATTTGTTACTGAAATGACGTCCAATGATTCGTCCTCGTACAAAGTCACTGAGCTCTCCTGACCTTCCCATTCTGTGGTTACTCTTCTCTACTGATAACACAGAACTCGCTGCCTCTGTTTATATTGGCAGGTCCACATCCCGTGACATCTAGTGGTCAATTACGCATTCCACATGGATGCCTGGATGATGTTTTTATCGGACAGTGCGTAGTCGGTTTCGCATTTTAATGTCGGTTTATTTGTGAAGAAATTGTGTTACGCCACGTGTAAGAAGGAGAAATACCACAGCGCCTGCATCGTAATCTATCGACACTGCGGCTCTTCGTTCTGCAATATTGCTGCCCACATCAGTTGACTGACATGCGAATATAGAATCTATAGGGTTAGGACCGCCAATCTCTACGCCACACAAGACCTCCAGGACCTTGCCAGTGTCACACGGACTCAGAAACTATCATGATCGTATGAGGTGTCATTGGATACACAATACGATTACTTCTTGTTCGCATATCCCGTAATTTCGACAGCTCTCACAACCACTGAAAACTTTGACCATGGTTTGCCGAGAGACTGTCATGCTACCACTATGTCTGATGAGCTTTGGCATAGAGCTGAAGCGCCGGCCGGAGTGGCCGAGCGGTTCTAGGCGCTACAGTCTGGAACCGCGCGACCGTTACGGTCGCAGGTTCGAATCATCCCTCGGGCATGGATGTTTGTGATGTCCTTAGGTTAGCTAGGTTTAAGTAGTTCTAAGTTCTAGGGGACTGATGACCTTAGAAGTTAAGTCCCATAGTGCTCAGAGCCATTTGAACCATAGAGCTGAAGCACTATGAAATCGCATACCCTATGGTGGCTCTTACTTGCTACATTCTCAAATACTTTTTTAATTTTTCTTAGTCTGTCCCACAGCTTACTTTCACTCCATGTAAAACTAAGCTATGTTAAATTTGAGCTCTGTAAGATGAGGGATAGGGCTACTCAAGGGGAGGGGGGGCGGTTGATGAATTTCAAACAGAAATCTGAAAAACTGTCCCAGCTTACAAATAATGTCCTTAGTGACATATGCAATGCATCGTTGGCACAGGGAATTTTCCCAGACAGGTTAAAACATACAATTTTTATACCACTTCATAAGACAGGTGACAAGACGTACTTGAACAGTTATCGTTCAGTTCTCTTACTGATATCTTTTCCTATAGCTTAAGAAAAAGTAATGTACTCAATAGTAGTGTCACACTTTAGTGAAAACAATTTACGTAGCGTATGACAGTCTGGATTCCAGGAGGGTTGCTCGACTGGGAATGCTATTTACACATTCACTTATCCAATGGTACAATCCTTAAATGATAATATATCGCCAATTGGTATTTTTTGCGATCTTTCTAAGACGTTTGATTATGAAGATCATGTTACCCTCTTAGTAAAACTCAAGTTTTATGGAACTGATGGTTTTATTCACGGCTGGTCTGAATCACACTTAACAAACAAAATGCAAAAGGTTGTGCTGAATAATTCAGACAATGTCACAAAGGTTGAAAATTTTAGTGACTGTGAACAAATCACAAAGGCAGTCCCACAGGGTTCAGTTCAGGGTCCACTACCATTCCTTATACAGGGTGAAGTGAAATTCGCGCACTAGGGCTTCGCAGCACACCTCCTCACATGCCAGCGATAAAAAAAAATGTCTCTCGCAAAATTTCGTCTGGTGAATGCACACGGCAGAAAAAGGATGTTAAAGAGTGGCAATCTGGCAACACTGGGTTGGGTTGGGTTGGGTTGATAGGGAAAGGAGACCAGACAGCGAGATCATCGGTCTCATGGAAGGAAGTCGGCCGTGCCCTTTCAAAGGAACCATCCCGGCATTTGCCTGGAACGATTTAGGGAAATCACAGAAAACCTAAATCGGGATGGCCGGATGCGGGATTGATCCGTTGTCCTCCCGAATGCGAGTCTAGTGTCTAACCACTGCGCCACCTCGCTCGGTCTGGCAACACTGTAACCACATGTACGGTAACTAGTTTTGTCAGGAGTCGAAAGGTCCTCTGCACAGATGGTGCAGGGAATAGAGTTCTGGGTTCGCATGCAGGATGCACTTTTTTTTTTATTTGCTAATTTCATTCTGACATTTCATACTGTAATATACGCCGTTTCTTACGTCACATGTAGCCTAAATTTACAACATTTTGTAACTCTGAACGTAACAAATACATGGTTAGACAAATAATAAATAGATAGTTGAAGCAAATAGCCTGTCATAGGACAGAATAACTACAAAAACAATATCAATTTCGAGATGCTATATATGCGCCTGTTCCACGTAATGCGCATTACCCCTCTGACAGATATTGTTCTGCACGATTCATACCAACATCGCTGAGAAATGTTTTGTTTCGAATTACACTGTGTGTCCCTAACGGTAGTAGACGTGGTGTTTCCACAATCCCACCAATAGAATAATAATAATAATAATGCACTGAAATACGTACTCAACAGCATGCAGTTACCAGACTCAGTGTTGAAAGACATTGGAAAATGGTGGTAACACATACATATAGTGACCGAGTTTGGACATTATTCGCAAAGCACATTGGTAGTCCTATTGGTAATGTGAGGCCCTAACGAAATGTATGGACCTGAACGAGGCAAGAATAATAGTAGCTACTAATCTCTGGGACCATTGTCAGAGGATACAAAGAAAACAGGTTTCACATCTAGTGGATGAGGTAATTGTGAAATTCCACGACATGAGAAGGGCTTCTTTCAAAGCTGACCAATCTTCCATTTCTACAATTGTAGTATGTAAGTGCAAGTGTTTTCTAGAGGACCCGCTACAATCACTGTTGACTATTAAGATGCCAGATACCGTACCACCTGCACTATACAATAAAAAACATAAGCCTCAACCCAGAATAGAACCGTCGCCCTTCTGCATGCTAACCCAAAACGCTATGCACTGCACCAATTGTACACCACAAAGACTGTATGCTGTCAGAGGTACCAACCATACATGTGGTTACAGAGTTACCAGATTTCCATTCTCTAACGTCCTTTTTCTGCCGGATGTACTCGCCAGACGAAATTTTGTTATAGACATTTTTTTATCGCTGGAATGTGAGGAGTTGAACTGCGAAGCCCGAGTGCTCGAATTTCGCTTCACCCTGTATATCTGAATGATCTCCCACTTAAAATTCAAAAGCAAAATTGGTACTTCCATGCAGTCAATACCAGTTTTATAATAAATCCCATTATAGAGAAAGCAATAGAAGAGTTGATAAATGATATTTTGCAAACAACTCAAAAATGGTTCAAATTGCTCTGAGCACTATGGTACTTAACATTTGAGGTCATCAGTCCCCTAGAACTTAGAATTACTTAAACCTAACCAACCTAAGGACATCACACACATCCATGCCTGAGGCAGGATTCGAACCTGCGACTGTAGCAGTCACGCAGTTCTGGACTGAAGCGCCTAGAGCCGCCCGGCCACCGCGGCCGGCTACAAACAATTCTTAAGTGGTTCTCCGTAAATGAACTTTCCCTAAATTTTGAAAAACACACTACTCACAGTTCTGTGCAATAAACAGAATCATACCAACAACTGATATAGTAGATAAGTATGAATCAGTAAAAAAGGTAGGATGCTCCAAATTTTTAGATGTACATGTTGATGAAAACTTGAACTGGAAGAAGGATATTACTGAGCTACTCGAACAATTAAGTTCAGCTACTTTTGATATTCGTATAATTTCCAATCTTGAAAACAAACGAAACAGCCTCGTGACATATTTTGCATATTTCCCCTCAATAATGTCTTACGGAAAATTTTCTGGGTTAACTAATCACTTAGAAAGAAACTATTGGTTGCACAATAGCGAGCGTTAAGAACAATATGTAATGTTCACCCACGGACGTCGTGTAGGTACCTCTTCAAAGAGGTAAGCATTTTAACTGCGCCATCACAATACATACATTTGCTAATGAAATTCATCATAGGGAGTCTATAACAAGTTGATAAGAACAATGATGTCGATAACTACAACACTAGAGGGAAAAATGACCCTGTCAGTGGTGCAGAAAGGAGTTCAATAAGCAGCAACAAGAATTCTTGATTAGTTGCCCAGTGACATAAAATGTCTGGCAGGTGGCTAAGCAAGTTTTAAATACAACTTAAAATGATTTCTCCTGGACAACTTCTATACCAGTGACGAATCTCTACTTTAATGATAAAAATACTAAGCAGTTTCGGTGTCTGTCCCAAATTAATAAAAATGATAAACTTAACTCTAACAATTACCAGATCTAAAGTAAAGTTCACAGGAGAAGTATGTGAGCCATTTACGATTTAAAACTGGATGGATAGCGAACTGGAGCCCTTTTCAGGTACTATACCGAAAACGGGGCTCTTTTTGCGGTCACACTATGAGGACACCAGAAACCAGATTATCAAGAAAAATTGTAGACAAACTTTGGAACATGAAACACCATACAGGATGGATAAAGAAAATCGGGGAGGATATGAAAGAGCTAGAATTAACTCTGGGATATCTGCAAACCAAAACAAAAAACTAAAAGAAACTGAAAAACATAAAAATAAAATTTAAACCAAAAAGTAAACAAACGACAGACAGTAAAAAGAGTATGTACAGATGAGAAACGACAAAGAACAACAGAACGAATGAAAAGACATCGTGCAATTCGGAAAGAAAACCTATTAATGAAGATTTCCAGAAAACGCTTGACTGAAGTGGACTAATGAGGTCGTAAAAGCAGAAGAAAAAGAAGAAGTGTAGTTCCACGAATAAGACTAAAAATAATAATATTAACGCTAATCATGTACACATATCTTGTAAACTGACTACTTCCACATCGTTTCGATAAAAGAACCGTTCAAATGATTGATGGAACTCGTAATTAGCTAATTAATAATTAATTAGACCTTCGAAATCGGAAAATCCATAGAAATGAAACCGTCAGCTTCGTAAAATATGGCTTATGCACGATAAATTTATTGATTATGCAGTGTAAGAAATCTTTTATTTTTACTTTAGACTGCTTTCGTTTTCGTGTCACAGACTTTAGTGGATGGGTGACCTGACTAGTCAGTGACCACAAGGCAAGTAGAGAGAGGACACAGCGAGACGAGCCGTTCCCTTTCACGACCAAACACGGACCATCCCAGAAGTCGTTCACTTTCGAATCAAGGAAGCAGTCTTACCAAGGACAGAGTCGTCATCTTCAGGAGTGTTACTCTCACGAAGCAACTGGAAACAAACCGCCATTTGCCAAACAAATGATATGGGCTTTCTTTTACGATTTATTGGTGTATAAATTAACTGCGGGTCAAAGTTTTACTCCAGCTGTGCGGGAAGTGGCGATTTATTGGGAAGAAGCACAATTTCCAGCACAGGAGCTGAGAACCTATATACCAAAATTTGAAGCTTTGTATCAGCAATGGACAACTATAAAAACCTGCTCGAACGTAACTGGACGCTCAAAAGCGAATAGAAACAGACTTGAAACTTTCTGGCAGATTAACACTGTGTGTCGGACGGAGACTCGAACTCGGGATTTTGCCTTTGGTGGGCAAGTTCTCTCTCAACTGACCTACCTAAGCACGATTCACGACACTTCCTTACAGCTCTAGTACCGCCACTAGCTCGTCTCCTTCCTTCGAAACTACACAGAAGTTCCCCTGCGAAACTTACAGGACTAATGCTCCCGCAACAAGCAATATTGCGGAGACAAGGCATAGCCACAGTCCGTGGAATGTTTCCAGAATGAAATTTTCGCTCTGCAGCGGATTGTGCTCTAATATGAAACTTGAACTGATATGAAAGTTTCATGTCAGCGCGCTCTCCAGTGCTGAGTGAAAATTTCATTCTAGAAACATGTTTTTCCAATAACTTGATGGTATTTTTCACACAGAACATTCTAATGCTTAAATAGCATTACCACTGCAGAAGACAAATAGTCTTTGATGAAGACAAACAGTTTCTTATCAACCGCACGGCCAGAGTTAATGGATGAAAACGGTCACTAGCTACTTGAGAAAGTGAGAGGAGCATCTGAGCGAGCAGAGGCAGCTCGGAACAGGCGAGATGGAATTCAACGATTCCGTAAGTCTTTTGCGCAGCAGTAGATAACAAATTTTTTATATAAATACATTTAAAAACCAAATAAAAGAAAAATCTACTACACTTTCAATGCTGTTAATTTTACTCATATTTCGGACGTTTACATCTACATCTACACCTACATGATTACTCTGCAATTCACATTTAAGTGCTTGGCAGAGGGTTCATCGAACCACAATCATACTATCTCCCTACCATTCCACTCCCGAACAGCGCGTGGGAAAAATGAACACCTAAACCTTTCTGTTCGAGCTCTGATTACTCTTATTTTATATTGATGATCATTCCTGCCTATGTAGGTTGGGCTCAACAAAATATTTTCGCATTCGGAAGAGAAAGTTGGTGACTGAAATTTCGTAAATAGAACTCGCCGCGACGAAAAACGTCTTTGCTTTAGTGACTTCCATCCCAACTCGCGTATCATATCTGCCACACTCTCTCCCCTATTACGTGATAATACAAAACGAGCTGCCCTTTTTGCACCCTTTCGATGTCCTCCGTCAATCCCACCTGGTAAGGATCCCACACCGCGCAGCCATATTCTAACAGAGAACGAACGAGTGTAGTGTAAGCTGTCTCTTTAGTGGACTTGTTGCATCCTCTAAGTGTCCTGCCAATGAAACGCAACCTTTGGATCGCCTTCCCCACAATATTATCTATGTGGTCTTTCCAACTGAAGTTGTTCGTAATTTTTACACCCAGGTACTTAGTTGAATTGACAGCGTTGAGAATTGTACCATTTATCGAGTAATCGAATTCCAACTGGTTTCTTTTGGAACTCATGTGGATCACCTCACACTTTTCGTTATTTAGCGTCAACTGCCACCTGCCACACCATACAGCAGTCTTTTCTAAGTCGCTTTGCAACTGATACTGGTCTTCGGATGACCTTACTAGACGGTAAATTACAGCATCATCTGCGAACAACCTAAGAGAACTGCTCAGATTGTCACCCAGGTCATTTATACAGATCAGGAACAGCAGAGGTCCCAGGACGCTTCCCTGGGGAACACCTGATATCACTTCAGTTTTACTCGACGATTTACCGTTTGTTACTACGAACTGCGACCTTCCTGACAGGAAATCACGAATCCAGTCGCACAACTGAGACAATACCCCATAGGCCCGCAACTTGATAAGAAGTCGCTTGTGAGGAACGGTGTCAAAAGCTTTCCAGAAATCTAGAAATACGGAATCAACTTGAGATCCCCTGTCAATAGCGGCCATTACTTCGTGCGAATAAAGAGCTAGCTGCGTTGCACAAGAACGACGTTTTCTGAAACCATGTTCATTACGTATCAATAGATCGTTCCCTTCGAGGTGATTCATAATGTTTGAATACAGTATATGCTCCAAAACCCTACTGCAAACCGACGTCAGTTATATAGGTCTGTAGTTCGATGGATTACTCCTACTACCCTTCTTAAACACTGGTGCGACCTGCGCAATTTTCCAATCTGTAGGTACAGATCTATCGGTGAGCGAGCGCTTGTATATGATTGCTAAGTAGGGAGCTATTGTATCAGCGTAATCTGAAAGGAGCCTAATCAGTATATCTGACCTGAAGACTTGCCCGTATCAAGCGATTTGAGTTGCTTCGCGACCCCTAAGGTATCTACTTCTAAGAAACTCATGCCAGCAGCTGTTCGTGTTTCAAATTCTGGAATATTCTATTCGTCTTCCCTGGTGAAGTAATTTCGGAAAACTGCGATCAATAACCCCGCTTTAGCGGCACAGTCGTCGGTAACAGTACCATCGGCACTGCGCAGCGAAGGTATTGACTGCGTCTTGCCGCTTGTATACTTTACATACGACCAGAATTTCTTCGGATTTTCTACCAAATTTCGAGACAATGTTTCGTTGTGGAACCTACTAAAGGCATCTCGCATTGAAGTCCGAACCCAATTTCGCACGTCTGTAAATTTTAGCGAATCTTCGGGATTTCGCGTTCTTCCGAACTTCGCATGCTTTTTCCGTTGCCTCTGCAACAGCGTTCGGACCTGTTTTGTGTACCATGGGGGATCAGTTCCATCTCTTACCAATTTATGAGGTATGAATCTCTCAATTGCTGTTGCTACTATATCTTTGAATTTTAGCCACATCTCGTCTACATTTGCGTAGTCAGTTCGGAAGGAATGGAGATTGTCTCTTAGGAAGGCTTCTAGTGACACTTTATCCGCTTTTTTAAATAAAATTATTTTGCATTTGTTTCTCGTGGATTTGAAAGAAACGGTATGGAGCCTAGCTACAACGACCTTGTGATCACTAATCCCTGTATCAGTCAAGATGCTCTCTATTAGCTCTGCTATCGATTAGATATTTCTTATCTTTTTAGCGTTCCCTACCTCAGTTGGTAAAAATGAGACCCTTAGAAGATTACTTTGTTGTCCGTATGTTTGTCTGCCAGACGGTTAAAAACCATTTTTCTCAGGATCGGGTAGGCGTTTCAAGTTGAAATTTATTCCAAGCACTAAGGTCAACGGTCCCTTCACAGTGCATGAAATCGAAACTTCTGTGTCACGGCAATCAAAAGATACACATACAGTCATGAAATTTGCCATGAAGCAAGTATCACAGTGTAAGTAATGGAAAAATCTCGAAAATTGTTAATTTGTAATATCACACTAAAAAAAGTTTTTTGGCGTTTGTAATCAGACTGACTGTCTGTCGTTCGTCTGTTTAGACGCATTTTTCTCATGAATGGGTAGACGTATCGAGTTGAAATTGACGCCACACGCTTAGGTCTGTGGTCCTTTGGTGGTGTAAAAAAGTTGAGTTCTAAGTCAATGTAATCAAAAGATACGGTCATTTGTATGATACTTTATCATACGCAAAAGCACTCATTGAAATCTATACGGTACATACCCTTCGCCTAGAATCATGAAATTGGGCAACAAGCAAGGTTTCATAGTACAAGTAATGGAACAAATCCGAAAACTGTTGACTTGTAGTTTTATCAAGCTAAAAAATTTTCTTTTTTTCATTTGCTAACCGGCTTCAAACTAAAAATTTAAGCATTCTCGAAAGCCTCGGAATTCCCAGGACTGATAATCTACCAGAAACAATATCGATAACAGGGAAAAATCATCGAGACATCGATTTCCGGGATCGATGAATTGTCTATATACGTAATTAAGTTTGTACAGAACCCTCAGATTGCGTGCCCTACTCACACCTTGTCAGTTTTGCTTTTTCTCAGACTGTCTTTCCGAATTTGTGGCGTCAAGCTAAGTTAGTGGTGAATCAGAGTTACGTGATTTCCAGGAACGTCCAAGAACATATACCGACAACACTGTCTCAAAAATCCCGTAACCACAACTATAATGGGAAGGAGACGTCAAGCAGGAATGAGTCTAAAGCTTGCTGATAACTATAGGATGAGTGATATAGAAACAGTTCTCATTCTGACAGCTTCTGTTCAAGAATTTGATCAAGATATTGGAGATTCTGACGTCAAGAGGAGTTCTGTTCGTAAGCCCCGAGAAAAATTACGAACGGAAATGGCTACTGAAATCCAGAATCAGTTTAAAGATAAGAAATTCAGGCTGATATTGTATTGCAAAGTTAAATTCCTACCAGTATTGACAGTTAACAGTGCGGTAGATGGACTCCCTGTGGTTATTTTAAGTTATGGCTTTGAGCAACTTATTTGAGTGCCTGCATTACGATCTGAGACCATAAAAGAGCTGGTTACAGGTTTGCATGAAACCCTTACTGAATGGGGCCTTCAGTTCTATCATAAAACATTAGTTTTTGATGCAACAGATGGGTTAATTCTTAGTTGTGCGTGTTCTTTGACTGAAAAGTTTTAAAAAGATATTCTTTAATTTACATTGCAAGAATCACATATATGACTTGATTTTCAAAAGTGCTTTTTAGAATAAGATACGGCTGTCGAAACCTAGCTTGGGCTATAACAACCTTTAAAAAATTTCAAAACACTTGCATCGGAATTCAGCACGATAAGTTATGGAACTCTTGGATCAAGTTGTTGTGTCTTAAAAACACGATGTTGTAAGAGGTATTTTGAGAGAACGGCAATTTATAAAGGAATATAGAACTTTTTAGTTGACTGAGATCTTTCTTGGTGAAGCGCCCTCTCTTAGAGTACATTTCTGTACTCCAGGCATTGTTCGCCACGCAATGTCACTTATGACTCGGAAACATTTGTGTTCAGTGATAAATCTGAAGTATCACCACAAGAAGAGAATGGATTTGTCATGTTTGTATTTTGCTTGTCACTGTATATGTCGATATACGGTTTTCTGCCTATTATGCAGCCAAGTCACCTCATACAGAATTTTATTAATATATGTTTGTCGATTGTGATATTTCTCGTGTGGCTGTACAAAAACTGAAAAATTAGTTATGCTACCTGTTTCCTCAGTCTGCCGCCTTTGCAATCTTTGATTATAATTTGCCTTTTTACTCAAAAATGTAAATGGTTAATGCACTGAATCACGGGGCGGAATTGTCAGAGAAAAAATTAAAAGGGTTGAACTAGGAATCGATCAAATACCAGAAATCATCAATAAGGAAGAGCAGATTGTTTATTAAATGAAAAACAATATTCGACTTCAGTGATGCCATTTCACAATGGCATGAAAATGAAGATTTCATTAACACTCTAAACACAGTCAATAAAGAGAAAGTTGTAAATTTTCCGGCGCCATGCTCACAAATGGTTCAAATGGCTCTGAGCGCTATCGGACTCAACATCTGAGGTCATAAGTTCCCTAGAACTCAGAACCACTTAAACCTAACTAACATAAGGACATCACACACATCCATGCCCGAGGCAGGATTCGAACCTGCGACCGTGGTGGTCGCGCGGTTCCAGACTGAAGCGCCTAGAACCGCTCGGGTCACACAGGCCGGCGCCATGCTCACAGAGAGCTACCATGAATTATTCTCAAAAAACGAGAAACGAAGCCGTATGTGCTTCTTTTGCATCTGAATATTCCAGAGCATAAAAAGAGACTTTGTCAAAAAAAGTTATCTATAAAACAAAATTTGATTTTATCGTCATATTTGCTTCACAAAAATTCTATTTGGAAATGTTCTATGCTGAGCTTGTCTGTTACTACTGACAACTCTACGCAAACGCCGCTGCTTTCGGTCTTTAAATGAAGGCCGTCAGCCGGTGCGTTGCCCGTGATGAGAGGTAAAGCCTGAGATTTGGTATTCTGGGCACTCTCTTGACACCGTTATTATCGAAATATTGAATTCCCTAATGAATCACCTGAGTGAAAATGACAGCTCCCCCAATGCATTGCCCTTTTATACCTTGTATATGCGATACTATTGCCTTCTGTATATGTGCATATCGCTATCCCTTGACTTTTCTTTTGTCACAGCGATGTAGACTGAATTATTAAAGTTACAAATGAATAAATTAGAGTGAAAGTAACTAGTTAATCGGCTACTTCAGCGTATTCGTTTTTTTTAAATAAAAAGTAAATGAGGTCTTTATGTTACGTCTCGGCTTTTTCTCAAATAGTGGGGTCTGGGGCTGAGACAATCCTCTTTTCCTATGGAGACCAATGCCTTTTTGACAAGTAAAACTTTTTGACTCTGTCTGCTCTATACACCACCAACATCAGTCACACACAACTCCCTTTTTCATGCAGTGGAACCGGATTAGGGGGCTGCACAATAAAAAAGTCAAACTTTAAAAATATGAGTCATCCTAGGCGTACCCATCTCTGTCATCCAAGCTCATTACAAGTGGATACTCAGTCAGGTTAGAGCCATTGTCAGTGCCAGTGGTGATAGTTCTATGTACGAACGTTTGCACCCTATAAATAATTTTAAACATCTATATTCCCTGCTCCACTGTATACGCACAATAAGTAAAAATTTCGTTATTAGCTATCCTTCCAAGTCTTCCAGTTTTAGCGGCCAGCAATGTACAACCAATAAAATGTATGCCAGCTATATGAATGGAAGACAAAACTAATATTTTCTTTTATTTGTATGCATTATTGACTTGTTACCGTGGCTGCCCAGCTCAAAACATGACAATCCTGGACACACTTCTTTTAGTACACAGGCTGTAACGGGTATAAGTGCAGGTATTTTTATATGTATTACCTTAGTTCTAAGCAAAGAAGGGAAAGCAGAAAAGTGGAAGGAGTATATAGAGGGTCTATACAAGGGCGATGTTCTTGAGTACAATATTATGGAAATGGAACAGAATATAGACGAAGATGAAATAGGAGATATGATACTGCGTGAAGAGTTTGACAGAGCACTGAAAGACCTAAGTCGAAACAAGGCCCCAGGAGTAGACAACATTCCATTAGAACTACTGACAGCCTTGGGAGAGCCAGACCTAACAAAACTCTACCATCTGGTGAGAAAGATGTATGATACAGGCGAAATACAGTCAGACTTCAAGAAGAATATAATAATTCCAACCCCAAAGAAAGCAGGTGTTGACAGATGTGAAAATTCCCGAACTGTCAGTTTAATAAGCCACGGCTGCAAAATACTAAGACGAATGGAAAAACTGGTGGAAGCCGACCTCGGGGAAGATCAGTTTGGATTCTGTAGAAATGTTGGAACACGTCAGGCAATACTGACCCTACGACTTATCTTAGAAAATAGATTGAGGAAAGGAAAACCTACATTTCTAGCATTTGTAGACTCAGAGAAAGCTTTTGACAATGTTGACTGGAATATTCTCTTTCAAATTATGAAAGTGGCAGGGGTAATATACAGGGAGCGACAGGCTATTTACAATTTGTACAGAAACTAGATGGCAGTTATAAGAGTCGAGGGGTATGAAAGGGAAGCAGTGGTTGGGAAGGGAGTGAGACAGGGTTGTAGCCTATCCCCGATGTTATTCAATCTGTATATTGAGCAAGCAGTAGAGGAAACAAAAGAAAAATTCGGAGTAGGAATTAAACTCCATGGAGAAGAAATAAAAACTTTGAGGTTCGCCGATGACATTGTAATTCTGTCATAGACAGCAAAGGGCCTGGAAGAGCAGCTCAATGGAATGACGAGTCTCTTGAAAGGAGAATATAAGATGAACATCAGCAGAAGCAAAACGAGGATAATGGAATGTAGTCGAATTAAATCGGGTGATGCTGCGGGAATTAGATTAGGAAATGAGAGGCTTAAAGTAGTAAATGAGTTTTGCTATTTGGGGAGCAAAATAACTGATGATAGTCGAACTAGAGAGGATATAAAATGTAGACTGTCAATGGCAAGGAAAGCGTTTCTGATGAAGAGAAATTTGTTAACATCGAGTATAGATTTAAGTGTCAGGAAGTCGTTTCTGAAAGTATTTGTATGGAGTGTAGCCATGTATGGAAGTGAAACATGGACGATAAATAGTTTAGACAAGAAGAGAGCAGAAGCTTTCGAAACGTGGTGCTACAGAAGAATGCTGAAGATTAGATGGGTAAATCACATAACTAATCAGGAGGTATTGAATAGAATTGGAGAGAAGAGAAATTTGTGGCACAACTTGAGTAGGAGAAGGGATCGATTTGTGGGACATATTCTGAGGCATCAAAGGATCATCAATTTAGTATTGGAGGGCAGCGTGCAGGGTAAAAATCGTAGAGGGAGACAAAGAGATGAATACACTAAACAGATTCAGAAGGATGTAGGTTGCAATAGGTACTGGGAGATGAAGAAGCTTGCACAGGATAGAGTAGCATAGAGAGCTGCATCAAACCAGTCTCAGGACTGAAGGCCACAACAACACCTTAATCTGTACACACATCAGTGTGTGGTTTGTGTTTTCTCTGTGTCGATCAGTGTTTCCACAAAAATGCAAAAACATTTCAACCAAATGTTTGCTGCACGTTAGTAACGGAAGCTCTAAGTAGACTACGCTTGTCAGTGCAGACTAACCGTTTTGCTTCCATGCATCCCCCCCTTAGCTTCTGACCTACTGCTCAGGGGAAAAGAAGCAGTAATGGCTCTCTTGTACCATGAGTACATGAATGTTCCACCCAAAACGAAAACATTCGACCTGCTCTAGCTACAATTATTAGTCTACAAATGGTGTAAATACTGATGTAATATCTGGAGTTATCCTCATTACACCATGTATTTAAGAATTTAAAGACTCTTGATAAATATGTACATCTGGGTCGATGTGTAAAGGTTTAAATATTTTAGGCCCTTTGGAATCTGTACTTGGCCATGACGGTACAACTGTACGATATTGTCCTTCAGAAGAAAACATGATGATATTTGCATGGCAGGTCGAAATGAAATAAGGAGGTCGAAGCTAAAGTTGCGGATGCGAAAACAGAAGGATAAGGAACCAAGATTTCGTAAGCGTACTAAACACTTTTAGTAATTCCAAACTTCATCGCTGTCCTTCCAGCCACACATTTGCTTGGTCGAGCTATACCACTCGGGTCTTCTTGGTAAGCAGGACTTGTTGCCTCTGTCTGCTCTAAACAAAAGCCTTACAACAATTTTGAACCATGGGGTCCGCACTTAACCAGAGCAAAGTGCGCATTTCAAGTGCTGGGGCTCCAGTGAGCAGCTCGTACTCGGGAGGGGAGGGTTCGAACAGAATTGACGAGGTAAGTGAAAAATCTGTACTTCAGTTGTTGAAGACTATGACTCGTGAGTCGGTAGCAAGAACCAGTTTTCGTTTCACATTGTTTCATTTAGAGAGTCCTTGGGCATTTCGGAAACTTTTGGTAGACAGCAATTTGGCGATTATTTACCCCACTCATGTCGAAACAAAAGGAAATACCAATGTTTTTAGCAGATTTACAGTTTTCTGTACATTTTTATTACTGTTGGAGTATTCAGTCCGAAAAATGGTGTGAATCATCTCTCCACGATAGTCTATCCTGTGCAACCTTCTCCATCTCTGCATAACTACTAGAACCTACGTCTATTTTAACCTGCTTACTGTAGTCAAAACTTGACCATGCTCTATAATCACCACCTTACCCCCATTCCACACAAACACACACAAACGCGCACACACACTCACGCACACACACACAGACACACACACACACACACACACACACACACACACACGTACATATCTGACGAATATTTTATCCCTCAAGATGTGTCCTATCAACCGATCCCTTCTCTTTTGTAGCAGCAGATTTCAAAACATTTCATTCTCTATTGTCTGAAATTTTCATCATCCAAGTTTCTACAATCCTACACTACAGACTAAAGCCATCAGAAAATATTTCCAGACAGTTAAATGTATTTTCAAGGTTAACAAATTTCTCTTTTTCAGGCTGTTTTATATCCCCCATATTTTGGTCGTAGTCACCTATTTTGCTGCACAAATAAAAAGCGAACCGACTCCTTTTACTGTCTCATTTCCTAATCTAATTCCTTCAGCATCTCCCGATATAATTCGAGTGCATTCAATTGCCCTTGTTTTACTTTTTGTGGTGTTCATCTCTATCCTCACCGTTCGGTTGCTCTTCCATGTTATTTGCCGTCTCTAGCAGAGTTTTAATGTCATGGGCAATGTTCACAATAGCGAATGCCACTGATCGTGATTAAAAGACATCGCTTTGTACCGATTAATTGTTGATAGAAGTGTCGTAAGCACACGCACCACATAACATGCAACAGAAGTCCATATTGAGATGTGTTGTAGGGCAGTCGCAACATTTGGCCAACCTCCGGTAGGGGGCAGCCACGGGCCCAGGGGCTCCGCAATAATACTGATAGGAAGAGCACGGAGCTTCCCGCGATGAGCTAATCAGTGGTCATATCCACTCAGTTAAGATCCATTACAACTCTCCCACTCGCTATACAGATGATACTCTCGTCCTCGACTGGATGCTAAACACCAAGAAGAGATCAAACGCAGTCCTCTTTGAGGAAAGAGTAGTAGATCACGGTCAACCAATTCGCACGATCAATTGGGTCTTCCCTTTTTTCCATTAACGGTAATTTTTGTTTGAAATATAACATCCTGACGACAGTGTAATGATGAGAGACACGAAATTTATTCCCGTTTAGAGAGAAGTATGTAAATAGCGACCATCGGCCACATCCTAACCACCACGAACATTGCCGAAAATGATCGTTTTGATGGTCAAGGTGTTATGGTGTAGGGTGGCACAATGTTGCATGGGGCGTCCTGACCTCCAAATCTTTGAACGCGGTTCGCTCACTGATGAACGTTGTAGTCACTCTGTATTCCTTACCCACATGCGTCTTTTCGGGGGTGCATTTCGCCCTGACTTCATTTTTATGGATGACAATTCGGTTCACATCGATCTGCGCAGGTAGAAGAGCTCTTGAAATGAAAAAAATATTCGTCGAATGAAATGGCCTGCCCGTTTCCTCTACTTAAATACCCTAGAGCACCTGTGGGATGCGTCGGTAAGAAGTAGCGCACAGTTGTCAGTCACACTGGGAGAGGAATGGAATACCTTACCACAACAACGCCTTACCGGCATTGTGGCTAGCATAGGAGCACACTGTCGTCCGTGATGATCGTACACCCTGTTAAGATCCGCGTAGCACGTTTTGTAATGTCTAGGGCACCATCATAAATCGCGGTGACATCAGTGTAATTATTGTTTTTGAATACAAGTGTCATTGCTGTTCATCGGATTGCGTAGAAGCTAAGCGATGTCAAAGTTAGCGTAAGGAGGGCTATGCGTGAAGCATTCAGTGAATTCAAAAGTAAAATTCTATGTACCGACTAGACAGAAAATCCTAGGAAGTTCTGGTCTTACGTTAAATCAGCATATACAGACACTCTGGGATGATGATGGCATTGAAACAGAGGATGACATGGGTAAAGCTGAAATATTAAACACCTTTTTCCAAAGCTGTTTCACAGAAGAAGACCGCACTGCAGTTCCTTCTCTAAATCCTCGCACGAGCGAAAAAATAGCTGACATCGAAATAAGCGACCAAGGAATAGAAAAGTAACTGAAATCACTCAACAGAGGAATGTCCACTGGACCTGACGGGATACCAATTCATTTCTACACAGAGTACGCGAAAGAACTTGCCCCCCTTCTAACAGACGTGTACCGCAGGTCTCTAGAGGAACGGAAGGTTCCAAATGATTGGCAAAGAGCACAGGTAGTCCCAGGTTTCAAGAAGGGTCGTTGAGCAGATGCGCAAAACTATAGGCCTATATCTCTGACATCGATCTGTTGTAGAATTTTAGAACATGTTTTTTGCTCACGTATCATGACATTTCTGGAAACCCAGAATCTACTCTGTAGGAATCAACATGGATTCCGCAAACAGCGATCGTGTGAGACCCAATTCGCTTTATTTGTTCATCAGATCCAGAAAATATTAGATACAGGCTCCCAGGTAGATGCCATTTTCCTTGGCTTCCGGAAGGCGTTCGATACAGTTCCGCACTGTCGCCTGATAAACAAAGTAAGAGCCTACGGAATATCAGACCAGCTGTGTGGCTGGATTGAACAGTTTTTAGCAAACAGAACACAGCATGCTGTTCTCAATGGAGAGACGTCTACAGACGTTAAAGTAACCTCTGGCGTGCCACAGGGGAGTGTTATGGGACCATTGCTTTTCATAATACGTATATATAAATGACCTAGTAGATAGTGTCGGAAGTTCCATGCGGCTTTTCGCGGATGATGCTGTAGTATACAAAGAAGTTGCAGCATTAGAAAATTGCAACGAAATGCAGGAAGATCTGCAGCGGATAGGCACTTGGTGCAGGGAGTGTCAACTGACCCTTAACATAGGCAAATGTAATCTGTTGCGAATACATAGAAAGAAGGATCCTATATTGTATGATTATATGATAGTGGAACAAACACCGGTAGGAGTTACTTCTGAAAAATATCTGGGAGTACGCGTATGGAACGATTTGAAGTGGAATGATCATATAAAATTAATTGTTGGTAAGACGGGTGCCAGGTTGAAATTCATTGGGAGAGTCCTTAGAAAATGTAGTCCATCAACAAAGGAGGTGGCTTACAAAACACTAGTTCGGCCTGCCTGTACTTGAGTATTGCTCATCAGTGTGGGATCTGTACCAGGTCGGGTTGACAGAGGAGATAGAGAAGATCCAAAGAAGAGGGGCGCGTTTGTCACGGGGTTATTTGGTAAGCATGATAGCGTTACGGAGATGTTTAGCAAACTCAAGTGGCAGACTCTTCAAGAGAGGCGCTCTGCATCGCGGCGTATCTTGCTGTCCAGGTTCGAGAGGGTGCGTTTCTGGACGAGGTATCGAATATATTGCTTCCCCTTACTTATACCTCCCGAGGAGATCACGAATGTAAAATTAGAGAGATTCGAGCGCATATGGAGGCTTTCCTGCAGTCGTTCTTCCCGCGAACCATACGCGAGTGGATCAGGAAAGGGAGGTAATGACAGTGGCACGTAAAGTGCCCTCCGCCGCACACCGTTGGGTGGCTTGCGGAGTATAAATGTACTTGTAGATGTATTTCAACCAAGTACCTTCTGTACTATACAGTTGTACTTCTTTCTATGTATGGTCCAAATTTCATTCAGCTACGTTACTTGGCAGTAACACGTCAGGCGAAAGTTACTTTCTTCCGTAAGTTTTGCACGCCACTGACTAATTAGAATGTCTATGACATGTTTTCAGTAAACAATATTCAGTCAAAATGAGTACAGATTTTCTTACTCGAATTTCTGAATCCATGTGAAAGGCATTCTGACAAATGATTGGACGTAACTATAGAAACAAAAAACCCCTTTTTCCACACCACTCTACCCATGACAGTGCGTGAAGTGAATTATTACACTCTAGGAGCGAAGCCACAATTCCGACCCAGAGCAAGTGTTTCCACGATGGCCAAGTCCAGCGCAGTTGGAGGTGAAGGAGAGCATGAGCATGAAGACTGCCGCAAAATAACATTTTACTGAGGGCGTTTATGGATTTACATACACCATTTTCTAATTTTCGCAATTCAGTTTCAGAGAATAAAACACATGAAACTAAGATCCTCTAAAAGATAAGGATTTTCACAAACTTAAGGACGTTGAGTAAGCCAAGACAGAACGGGGAACTATCCCTCTTCCCCCTCACCCCCCCCCCCCCCCTCCCCAAAAAAAAGAAATACAGAAAAACACAAAGATACTTCCGTGAAGCAAGCAAAAGTTTCTTTACGTGTAGCTGCAGATTTCGGGCCGGTGGTTTATCTTCCTGTCACGTAAACCATGAAGGTAATTTACTTCTCGCGCATATTAAACGTCACACTCTACATTAGAGGCTCTTAGCCCTTAGACCCTACCCTGGGTACTAGGGCACTCTAGTACCTACATTTCCCAGTTTCTTAAAGCGAGTTGATAGCACTGACTTGTACTTTCACATACCTTTTTGCTTGGCCTTGAAGTTGTTGATTTTGCTCTCTGAATGACAAGCTTCGGTAAAGAGATGAAGTTCCAGGGTAGTGTTATTGATATTGCACTTATTTAGCAGTCACCATTGGAAAGGAAGTAATTTTAATATGTTTCAAATATGATGTGTGTTAAACAGATAGCTGATAAAACCATATGACCTGAAAAACATCTGGCTAAGACGAAAGTACCAAAGGTTGTTGAGAGTTTCAGAGGGAGCATTAGGCAACAACTGACTTTAACAGGGGAAAGGATTTTACATCTACACCTACATATATACTCCGCTAGCCACCAAGCAGTGTGTGGCGGAGGGCACAACTCGCGCCAAAGTCTCGCGCGAGGGAAAAACGACAGTCTGAACGCCTCAGTACGAGCTCCAATTTCCCTTATCTTTGAATGGTGATCATTGCGCGATTTGAAAGTTGGTGGTAATAATATATGTTCTACATCCTTGGTGAAGATCGGATTTCGCAATTTAGTGAGCAGCCCCTTCCGTTTAGCGCGCCATCTTTCGGCGCCGTCTATCTGCGAGTGTGCCCCACTTCAAACTTTCTACGGGATTTGTAACGCTCAAGCGATGGCTAAATGTACCAGTCACGAATCTTGCCACTCTTCTTTGGACCTTCTCAGTTTCTTGAATCAGACCCATCTGGTAAGGGTCCCATACAGACGAACAATATTCTGAGACTGGAGGAACTAACGTATTGTAAGCTATTTCCTTTGTTGAAGGACTGCATCGCTTTAGGATTCTACCTATAAACCGCAATCTCGAGTTTGCCTTACCCGTTACTTGTGTAATCTGATCATTCCATTTGAGATCATTTCGAATAATCACCCCGATACTTGACGGATGTTACCGCTTCCAAAGACTGGACATTCATTTTGTACTAGTACATTAATGGGGATTACTAATATTGAGAGATAACTGCCAGTCATTACACCACACATTTATTTTCTGCAAATCCTCATTGATTTGTTCACAGCTTTCGTGTGCTACTACTTTCCTGTAGACTACAGCATCATCGGCAAACAGTCTAATGCCGCTGTCAATACCATCGACCAGATCGTTTACGTAAATCGTAAAAAGCAGCGGACCTATTAGCTGCCCTGGGGCACACCTGAAGTTACGCTTGTTTCTGTTGGAATCACCCAGTTCAGGACGACATACTGCTCCCTATGTGTCAGAAAACTTTCTATCCAACGGCATATGTCATCGGATAGACCGTAAGCGCCCATTTTTTGGAGCAAGCGACAGTGCGGAACTGAGTGGAACGCCTTTCAAAAGTCGAGAAATATGACATCAACCTGGGAGCTGGTATCTAGAGCTTGTTGTATATCATGCACAAATAGGGCCAGCTGTGTCTCGCATGACCGCTGTTTCCTAAACCGGTGCTGGTTTCTGCAGATGAGCTTCTCAGAGTCTAGCAAGGTCATTATGTCTGAACACAAAATATGTTCCATGATTCTACAACAAATCGATGTCAGTGAAATGGCCGGTAATTTTGTGCACCCGATTGTCTACCCTTTTTATAGATTGCTATAACCTGGGCCTTCTTCCAGTCCCGTGGAACTTCCCGCTGTTCCAATTATCTCTGCCGGCCGGGGTGGCCGAGCGGTTCTAGGACCCCAATTAAAAATTTCACTCCTTTTTTTCTCAAAGCATTCATGGGGGCTTCCTTTTCGGCAAATCCAGGAATAAATTTTCTAAAAAAAATTGGCCTAGCCTATAAATCTTGCCATCTGCTTCACATTACAGGGCGTAGTAAGTTTAGTAATAGCCCTAAATCCCTCACAATCTATAGTGAGACCCTCTGCAGATATTACAGGCCCAAGGAACTGTATCGAGGGACAAACAAACCTCATCTTCTGAGGATTGACCATAAGGCCAGCTTTATGTAACCTCTTGATAACTATCTCAAGATGCCGGAAATGATGTTCCATAGATGCACTATGAACTACCTTATCATCTAGGTAATGATACGGACATTCAAATTTAATCCCCTTGTAAGAGGTCCATGACTTTTTCCAAGAATTTTCAATTTATTCAGAATGATCTTTCAGGGCCATGACGCAGCACCACTGACGTCCAAATTTACCAGTTTGGATTCAAAGTCAGTTAATTATTGAAAGGTTATATGTGAGTCACAATTTTATTGAGAGACAAGTCACGTTATTATTACGAGGGTACGGAATAATAAACTATTGCGAGGTTACGGAATTTGATACATATCTTTTCTGTTGGGAGGTTACACTGAATGTGAATGTTATAATTATTTTTACTGTTGGGAAGTTTAACTGACTGTGAATCTAAACTGGTAAATTTGGACGTCAGCAGTGCTGCGTCATGGCCCTGAAAAATCATTCTGAATAAATTGAAAATTCTTACCTCAAGGAAGTCGCCGGATAACGCGTATATATCTGCTCCTACAAGAAATTTTTCTGGCACAGCCCAGTGCAATGCTGGCCGCTAGATATTTGCCATGTATAAAAAGAAACAACTGATTTTTCTTTACGTTAATTGGGATGACCATGGATTGCAGAAATTAGTAAATTCTTTAAATTCAAATGAATGATTGTCAAAAAACTTAATTTTATAAAAAAGATTATTATTAAAAGATTTTCTTAAAAATTTACATAGGACTTGATATAACAATAGTACAAATTTAATTTAACAAACCACATATGCGCGCGGCTATTTTTTACCTTATACTACATCGCTCAGGCACCGCCATCGCTCCCCACGACCGGCCCAGCCAACTCCATACACACGATTGCTCGCTACTACTTACTGCTACTACTGCTCTTACTGCAACCAACACTGTTCTCTGGTCTGAGATTCTCTTATAGCTTACATATCGCAGGCAGTGCGTGAGCAATCCATCGAAATTACATCTGCTCGAGTGCGCTAGCAACAAATTCCTTAGTCATGGACCTCTTACACCCTCAAAGACTCGATCCAGGAGTTGAGACAGTACTGCAGCATCTGTTGAAAGGCCGAACGGAACCCGGTTAAATTTGTATAGGTTTCAGTCTGTGCTAAATGCGGTTAACGCCTTAGACGACTCTTCAAGGGGTATTTGGTAGTATACCTGATTTAAATCTACAGTGCTGAGAAAGGCTTAGCTTCTTTCAACTATGCAAAAAAGGAGTGGAGATCGGTCAACGGTACCGGACACAAAATTATCTACATATTAAATTCATGGTAGTCAACAACAGGCCGAATTCCTCCTTGCGACTTCTTAACCTTGAATACAGGAGTAGAATAAGGCGAAGAGGATGGTTGGACAACCCCCTGTTGCAACATCTTTACTGTGAGCCTTAGATGTTTCATGCGAGAAGGGGCAACCTATAAGGCGGTCTCCGAACGGGTAGGCCATCACTTACCTCAATATCATACTTCAAATGAGTAAGCCCTAATGTCTCAATTAGGACACCAGGCAATTTATCACACAAAATTGGCATCTTAGTCTTATCTTCCTCAGACAAATGCTGAAACTGCTCTATCGTTTCACACAACTGTACTTCTGGCTGCAACCGCTGTTTCCTCCCCCGTAACTTACCTTGGTGTTTCGCGCACTGATGTTGATAAAATGTAAATTTTTTTCTTTGGCAAACTTAAACTGAAAATACTGATCGGCCAAATTGGGCACAAAACCGACCTTGACAATAAAGCCAGATCCTAGTACTAGGTTTGTCGCAAGATTATCCACGACCATAACCTGTACTTCCACTTTAAGTTATTCATCCGTAGTTTTACCTCAACAGTACCTATAACTCCAACTCATGATTTGTTAGCCACAATACGAGTATACCTTCCTCCGTCATATCGCGTTGTCGGAAATTTAGAATGTGGTTGGTTCTTTTCCACCCACTGGCTATCAGTAGCTTCAACGGCACTTCCCGAATCCAATAATCCGCAGACGGTTTCCTCGTTAACATAGCAACACACAAACGGGAGTGGCCCCATCCTTTGTTGCAATATTCCGGCTATATGGTATTTGCTCTTACGTCTCCTTCTCCGCCGCCTCCTTAATTGTCAAATCTCTGTTCCGCCTCTACTCTGATCACAAAACTTCTGGATGTGACCCCTATTTCCACACCCAAATCTTTCTCCTACCTCCTGCTTGCGTCGGACCTGGAGATTAACCTGCCTTCTTTGGTCTGTATACGTTATTCCCTGAACCTAGCGTGATACGTCTCCAGCTGTTGATAATTCTGCGGTACTTGACACAATAATAGTCTCACCCTATCCTCCGGTCTTATACCGTTAATAATGTGGCGTACCATTTGCTTTTCTGTATATCTCAACCCCAGCCCCTTAACACTTCGTTTCACTCTCCGTATATGATCAACTATCGGTTCTTGGGGTGCCTGCTCTCTACCGTAATGTACGTACACCAACTCTTGGAGGGCGCGCTCGGGTACCGTCTCTTAAAAAAAAAAAAAAAAAAGTGGAAATGAGCGTATGGCATACGGGGAAGTTCGGCCACCAAGTGCAAGACTTATTTCAGTCAACGCCACACTGGGCAACTTGCGCGCCGGTGATGAGAATGAAATGATAATGAGAACACCACAACACCCAGTCCCCGAGCGGAGAAAATCTCCAACCCCGTCAGGCATCGAACTAGGGCCCGCTTGCAGGGGAGGCGAGCACGTTACCATCCAGCTAAGCAGGCGAACATAAGATAGTAGTGAAGTAGAAGTGGATAGTTCCTGTGAATTATTATGGGTGGAGGTTACACTAAACAACCGAACTAGGTTAATAATTGGCTCCTTTTACCGACCTCCCGACTCAGCAGCATTAGTGGCAGAACAACTGAGAGAAAATTTGGAATACATTTCACATAAATTTTCTCAGCATGTTATAGTCTTAGGTGGAGATTTCAATTTACCAGATATAGACTGGGACACTCAGATGTTTAGGACGGGTGGTAGGGACAGAGCATCGAGTGACATTATACTGAGTGCACTATCCGAAAATTACCTCGAGCAATTAAACAGAGAACCGACTCGTAGAGATAACATCTTGGACCTACTGATAACAAACAGACCCGAACTTTTCGACTCTGTATGTACAGAACAGGGAATCAGTGATCATAAGGCCGTTGCAGCATCCCTGAATATGGAAGTTAATAGGAATATAAAAAAAGGGAGGAAGGTTTATCTGTTTAGCAAGAGTAATAGAAGGCAGATTTCAGACTACCTAACAGATCAAAACGAAAATTTCTGTTCCGACACTGACAATGTTGAGTGTTTATGGAAAAAGTTCAAGGCAATCGTAAAATGCGTTTTAGACAGGTACGTGCCGAGTAACACTGTGAGGGACGGGAAAAACCCACCGTGGTACAACAACAAAGTTAGGAAACTACTGCGAAAGCAAAGAGAGCTCCACTCCAAGTTTAAACGCAGCCAAAACCTCTCAGACAAACAGAAGCTAAACGATGTCAAAGTTAGCGTAAGGAGGGCTATGCGTGAAGCGTTCATTGAATTCGAAAGTAAAATTCTATGTACCGACTTGACAGAAAATCCTAGGAAGTTCTGGTCTTACGTTAAATCAGTAAGTGGCTCGAAACAGCATATCCAGACACTACGGGATGATGATGGCATTGAAACAGAGGATGACACGCGTAAAGCTGAAATACTAAACACCTTTTTCCAAAGCTGTTTCACAGAGGAAGACCGCACTGCAGTTCCTTCTCTAAATCCTCGCACAAACGAAAAAATGGCTGACATCGAAATAAGTGTCCAAGGAATAGAAAAGCAACTGGAATCACTCAATAGAGGAAAGTCCACTGGACCTGACGGGATACCAATTCGATTCTACACAGAGTACGCGAAAGAACTTGCCCCCCTTCTAACAGACGTGTACCGCAAGTCTCTAGAGGAACGGAGGGTTCCAAATGATTGGAAAAGAGCACAGATAGTCCCAGTCTTCAAGAAGGGTCGTCGAGCAGATGCGCAAAACTATAGACCTATATCTCTTACGTCGATCTCTTGTAGAATTTTAGAACATGTTTTTTGCTCGCGTATCATGTCATTTCTGGAAACCCAGAATCTACTATGTAGGAATCAACATGGATTCCGGAAACAGCGATCGTGTGAGACCCAACTCGCCTTATTTGTTCATGAGACCCAGAAAATATTAGATACAGGCTCCCAGGTAGATGCTATTTTTCTTGACTTCCGGAAGGCGTTCGATACAGTTCCGCACTGTCGCCTGATAAACAAAGTAAGAGCCTACGGAATATCAGACCAGCTGTGTGGCTGGATTGAAGAGTTTTTAGCAAACAGAACACAGCATGTTGTTATCAATGGAGAGACGTCTACAGACGTTAAAGTAACCTCTGGCGTGCCACAGGGGAGTGTTATGGGACCATTGCTTTTCACAATATATATAAATGACTTAGTAGATAGTGTCGGAAGTTCCATGCGGCTTTTCGCGGATGATGCTGTAGTATACAGAGAAGTTGCTGCATTAGAAAATTGTAGCGAAATACAGGAAGATCTGCAGCGGATAGGCACTTGGTGCAGGGAGTGGCAACTGACCCTTAACATAGACAAATGTAATGTATTGCGAATACATAGAAAGAAGGATCCTTTATTGTATGATTATATGATAGCGGAACAAACACTGGTAGCAGTTACTTCTGTAAAATATCTGGGAGTATGCGTACGGAACGATTTGAAGTGGAATGATCATATAAAATTAATTGTTGGTAAGGCGGGTACCAGGTTGAGATTCATTGGGAGAGTGCTTAGAAAATGTAGTCCATCAACAAAGGAGGTGGCTTACAAAACACTCGTTCGACCTATACTTGAGTATTGCTCATCAGTGTGGGATCCGTACCAGGTCGGGTTGACGGAGGAGATAGAAAAGATCCAAAGAAGAGCGGCGCGTTTCGTCACCGGGTTATTTGGTAACCGTGATAGCGTTACGGAGATGTTTAATAAACTCAAGTGGCAGACTCTGCAAGAGAGGCGCTCTGCATCGCGGTGTAGCTTGCTGTCCAGGTTTCGAGAGGGTGCGTTTCTGGATGAGGTATCGAATATATTGCTTCCCCCTACTTATACCTCCCGAGGAGATCACGAATGTAAAATTAGAGAGATTAGAGCGCGCACGGAGGCTTTCAGACAGTCGTTCTTCCCGCGAACCATACGCGACTGGAACAGGAAAGGGAGGTAATGACAGTGGCACGTAAAGTGCCCTCCGCCACACACCGTTGGGTGGCTTGCGGAGTATCAATGTAGATGTAGATGTAGATGTAGAAACCACCCTCCAACTTTGATGCTATTAAAACTATCAATCCAGTATCTGCAATACCAAACAGTCCACCCTTCTCTTGTAAATCAAGTAGCATATACAAAAACTTAGCCACATTGTGAATAGAAGTATCACACATCACATCAATACCACGCATAAAATTCTGCAAGAGATGGGGCAGTTTACCAAATACTGTGTCTCCTTTGTTTCAACCAGTCACTAACCCTAAATTACATTGACCCTGTACTTCTCTGTCTTCCACACCTTCACCACTCCCCAACTCCACCAACTACAACAATACACTCAGTTCATTTTGCAGTTGCCCCAACTGCCTTTGCATTTTCCCCGCTACCCTAATTCGACGAGCATCCTATCCTTGCCTTTAATCTCCGCTGCTGAGCCAATGACGGTTTACCGGTGTCGAAAAGTTCTCTAACTGCCTGCAACTCGGCGACTGCGTCCTTAATAGGCGATAGCGCGTCTCTCTCCGTTGCACTGCCATGAAACAGGAACAGACGCTTACCCCAAATTCTTGAGTGCGCCAAGTAGCTCCTGCACCGTGTCTTCATTCTGGCCTCCTCGAATCCAGACTTCATATTTTAGTTCCTCCTGCCTCAGTAGGTGTGGGTCTCGGACGGTACGTACGCTTATTCTGAAACAGTCGCAAAAGAATGACTAACAAATCAACAACAGTTCAGTCGGACTCCCACACCCCTAAACCACGGACCTCTGGTTTATGGGCCCAGCACGCTTCCAAGGCAGTATTATAGAAATAGAAGCGGACGTAGATGAAAATGAGATGGGAGATACGATACTGCGAGAAGAATTTGACAGAAGACTGAAACATCCAAGTCGAAACAAAGTCCACTGAAAGTAGATATCACTCCATCAGAACGACTAGTGATAACCTTGGGAGAGCTAGCCATGATAAAACTCTTCCATCTGGTGTGTAGGATGTATGAGACGTGCGAAATACCATCAGACTCCAAGAAGAATGTAGTAATTCCAGTTCAAAGTAAGTAGCTGCTGACAGGTGTGAATATCATCGAACTATCAATATTGCACCCAAGTTGAAGTCTTGTTATTCTGATGGCGATTGTTGCATTTTCGCAAAATGAATAGCAGTAACCAAAGAAAGAAATGCGCGCAACCACTCACTGAGAATGAAATTACGAAACTAATACGGAAATCATATTATGAATACTCCGAAATAATGATTGCGAGTGTAGTAAGGAAATTAATTCTTCAGAGAATGTAGAGTAGTATGTTTCAGTAACAACTGAAAACAATGGGCCTGAAAAAAATAGTGATGACGAGTGTTCTAAATAAAGTAGTTCTTCAGGGAATGGCGACAAGTGTATTTCAGGGACTTCTCTTCCAACTGGTGAAGAAGACTCAAGTAGTGAATCTGGAGGTCTCCTTTCTGTGACTGATGTGCGTGATAGTCTTTTTGGCAAGAATAAATTCGAATGGAGTGGTAAAAAGCCAAAGAACGTAAGATGTTCTCCAAGAAACATTGTGCTTCATCTTCATAGGAACAAAGGTATGGCAAGAAGCATTTAACTGTGAAGTCATAGTATAGAAATTATTTTTCACAGAAGAGGTACTAAGTGACGTTGTAAGTCATACAAATGCAGATATTCCCACGCAGCATACAGAACATTCCAGTAATCGATATAAAAAAATGAAAATGATGAAGAGCAATAAGACCATCATTTACACGTGAGACAAATGTTTCGGAATTGAAAGCAGTTTCTGGATCATATCACCCTTCTGGGGTTTTGAAAATGTGTTCTCTAACCACTCGTGTAGTACTTAAAACACACAGATGTAGTCAGTTTTTATGGTACATCATCACAGGAAAGATTGGAATCCCTGACTAACTGCTTACACTTTGATGATGGCGAACGTAGGGGTGAACGTCGAAAAAATGACCGACTGTCTGCAATGAAACAGACTTTCGATCATGTAATCATAACCAGCCAGGAACAGCACGTGCCATCAGAGTACTGTACGGTTCATGACTAGTTCAGTGGTTTCCGGGCTGCTGCATTTTTAAGATGTTCATCCCATCCATATCTGATAAATATGGTATAAAGATAATAATGAAGTGTGATGCTAAGACGTTTTATATGTTAAATGCAGAAGTTTGTACCGACAGGCATTAAACTCTTAAGGGAATAATTTTTGCTCGGTATTATTCTCTGTAAATGGTCAAACGTATACTTGGTTCACTTCTGTGTCATTGCCAAATACATTGCTAATGACCTCTATGTGACAATGGTGGGAAGAATGAAATCAAACAAGCCAGAAATCCTCCAATATTTGCAGAGCTCCGTGGCAGTAAAAGCAGCAGTGCAAAAAATGGTTTATATGGCTCTGAGCACTATGGGACTTAATATCTGAGGGCCTCAGTCCCATAGAACTTAGAACTACTTAAACCTAACTAACCTGCGACCGTAGCGGTCGTGCGGTTCCAGACTGAAGCGCCTAGAACCGCAAGGCCACACTGGCCGGCGCAGCAGTGCAATGTTTGCTTACAGTGGTGAAACGACTCTTCTGTCCTACTGTCCTCCCAAGAAAAAGTAAAAGATTGTGACTATACTGTCTACAATGCATGATCGAAAAGGATGAGGGTCGAATGGTCACAGTTCCCAAAACCATAGAGTTCTACAATGCAACAAAGAGTGGCTTTATATGCTTCGATAAATTACACCGTGGCTACTCGGCACCAGGAGGATTCATAGATGGTCTATATGCATGTTCAGCGGGTTGCTGAATGCCGTCGGAATCAACTAGGTGGTAATTCTCCTGGGATATGATTCAAAATCTTAAGAATTCCTGTCAAATCGACGAAAATATTTAAAGAAGTTAGTTATTGATTTGATAAAGCCACACATTGAGTCAAAAGTGAAGATCCCAAGCTTGTGTCGTAATCTCCGAGAAACAATGGCAGGAATTCTGAGCATACCAGTAAAGCAGCAACTGCCTGTCCTAAGGAACACTACTTCAGGCAGTTGTGCGTTCCATACCTGAAGCAAGAACCCTAAAAGCAAAACTTGCTGCAAAACAGGCAATAAATTCATATTTGCGGAACATCAAGCGAAAATATGTCCAGAATATGCAAATGTAAGACAATAAACAAAGAAAAGGCTTCTCTGATGTATAATTAGTTCAGCCGTTTGTGTAAAACAAAATTCTTCAATTATGAATCCTTATTTATTGAGTTTTAAATATGGAGTACTCCAGTACTCCGGGTAGGGTAAATATAATATTTGGGATGGGTAGTATTTAAGAATTAATACCCCTCTGAATCCGTGAACTCTCATCAGAGCTCCTGCGCTACCAGACCCAGCTTCCTGCCACACCTCTTGCAACACCAGGCGGCAAAAATGAAAAGAACTTGCCCCAGTTTGCGGTCGCGGAAACATTAACAGCCCGCCGAGATTTAAAATTGATTTCCTATCCAGTATCCGATCGTGTAAAGGTATCTTCACATAGGAAAATAACTCCAACAAACAATAACACACAACTGTTGTACGTTTGGCAAACTTGCAACTGTTGTTAACTGGTGCAAAATGTTGACAACAGCTTCAGAATTTTGTAAACACACACATTCGGCGTTTTGGATTTTTACTGTGAGGATACATTAGCACTTTATGCTATAATTCTTTGTATAATTGTTTGTCACGAAAATCGACCCAGAAAAAGACGCATGTCGTCCAGAAAGTTTTTGTTACAAAGAGAAACCCAAGAAGCTTATAATTCTGTATTGACGGAGCTCTATATTGAAGATAGGTAAGATTTCAAGAATTTTATCAGAATGACATGTGGGCAGTTTGAAGAACGATTGAGGCTAGTACCACCACATATTCAACGGAAAGACATAGATCCTAAAGGTGCAGTAATATCAGTAGAACAACTTATTGTAACCATTCTAATTTTGGCAACAAGTGACAGTCATATAAGTTTTAGTACTATCATCGAATAACACTGTTCAAGGTAAGTGAAACTGTGCCTGGAGTGTGCTGAGTTATTGTGGATGTACTCAAAGTGAGTACTATTAATTTACTTTCTATGCATTCTTAACACATTAACACATTCATGCTCAGAAAAAAAGCAGAACACTTTGAACGGGTAGAGACAGGACGTCCATATTCACAGGACATGTACATTAGTAAGTAATGCAGAAATGATTAGCATTTCAGTCACCTCGATTTAGCAAGTACCTGTTGCTTAGTAGGCACAGGGTTCGCCATGGGCCTTGATAATTTCTTCCGTGCTTTATGGCATCGACACCTATGAGGCGCGAATGGTGTCCTGTTGCATAGCCATCCGTGCTCTATTCATCTAGTTCAAAGCTCTTCTGTGGTGGTTAGCATTGGGTCACAGCGCTGCACCTGTCCTTTCACGATATCCCACACATTTTCGACTGGCGACATGTCTGGTAATCTGGCGGGTCAGGACAAAAGATTGACATCCGGTGACACCATGAAGGCACGTGTTCATGCGGCATTATGTGATCGTGCATTGTCTTGCTGAAAAATGGGGTCTGGTATTTTGTACAGAAAAGGTATGGTTACAGGTCGCAGGATGTCATTCACGTAGGTCACACTGGTAACAATGCCCTGGAAACACGCCAACTGTGTACCCAATAGCACCCCGCACCATACGGCCTTGAGTTGGTGTTATATGTCTTGTGCGAATGCAGTCACTGTGTTGCCGCTCCCCCCGTCTGTGGCGAACCAAAATGCGGCCATCATTTTCAAACAAACAGAGCCTTGATTCGTCCGAAAATACTGTCTGGTGCCATTCCTGTCCACAGTGACGTCTTTCTGTACACCACGGCCGTCTAGCGTGGTTCTGCACATTCGTCAAAGGTAGGTGGAAAAGACGACGACGCGCACGTAACCCATGCCGTAAACAACGGCGACGGACTGTCACCCCTGACAGTATACGATGCGTTTCACTGTTCCACTGTTGCACCACAGTCGAGGAAGAGGCAGATCCGTCCTGCAATGCCATTCTGACGAGTGTCGATCTTCGTGTTCTGCGGTCTTCCGTGAGCCATTGTGCACACACTCGTTGCACTACCGAAACACTTCGTCCCACACGAACAGCAATTTCCCGTATGGATGTATCACATTCTCTCATGCCAATAATGCATAAGTATGCGAGGCATACTGTACGTCTGCGCAAGTCATACTCATCCATTACCTTCGGTTTATAGCGACAACGAGAGCCGCTGGCACGTTTTACAGGTAGGTGGTGTTGCGTCGCGATATCGATGTTGACCTTGAATCCGGGGTCTGACATGGTTCAAATGCTAATCATTTCTGCAGAACATACTAATGTACATGTGAATATGAACATCCTATATCTACCCGTTCAAGGTGGTCTGTTTTTTTTTTTTTTTCGAAGACTTATCGGCACATAGTATACAATCAGATGCTTCCCAATATCGCACTGTCTGCAGGCAAGGTACTGAAAGTTCTTGTTAAGGTCTCAGATTACCATAGTAGCTGACAGGCACTTCAGCCTTCAAGTAAAAAATATAAGTTTCCAGAAACACTTAAGATACATACAACTACACTCAGATACACTATATCATGCGGCCATTTCCCTCTGAAAGGAAGCAGCCAAAATATATTTTAAAACCCAAAATGAACATCATAGTAGATGCCATTGCCATAAACTTAGAACAAAAAAATGTTAAATTGAATCAACTTATTCAGAACATTATTGAATCAGCAGGATCCCAAAGAGACTTCCTAACTTCAGTTTCTAATAAAAACTATATAGTTACTTCCGTGGACCATTCGGGAGTCGCCACTGTATGAACACAAGAAAGAAACGAAGCTGACATACGCCGCTCACCCAAATCTGCCATATTTTTGCTCACTGGCCTTAAACTACAAATCCCAGACAAAACTTCCGTAAACTGGCTTTTCAGACTTGCGATTTCAAGCAGCTTCTGACGACACTTGAAAACTGAGTCAAACTTCGAGTTGAAAACAGTTGTCAGCCGAGTTTATTGGAAGTGGTTTTCGGTGTGAAGGTACCTAAGGCGCCGGCAACTATCCTACTTACAGGAGACCCACATTGGACGATATGATAAAAAAAGCGTGAAGATCTCACAATGACATAAAGACTATGAATTGAATCACAGATAGAGACACAGTAAAATGTTCCTATTTTTAAGATGTTCCAGCGTATCTTTTCTTACCCACAAACTGAAATATACTCAATTTTTATCTACTACTTCCATGAATGGGTGTAAGTCAGGTTGCCGAAATACAATAAGGTGACAGAAGTAAGGGGTAGCGATATACACATATACAGATGGCCGCAGAATAGCGTACACAAGGTATAAAAGGGCAGCGCATTGCCGGAGGTGTCATTAGCACACAGGTGAATCATGTGGAAACGTTTCCGCCGTGATTACGGATGCGCGACGGGAATTAACAGCCTTTGAACGTAGAATGGTAGTTGGAGCTACACGCATCCCGAGATCTACGGTATCAACACTGTCCCGAGATTACCACATTTCAAGCATTACTTCTCAACACCTACAACGCAACGGCCGACGGCCTCCACTTAACGATCGAGAGCAGCGGTGTTTGCGTAAAGTTGTCAGTGGCAACGGACAAGTAACACTGCGTGAAATAATCTCAGAAATCAATGTGGGAAGTACGAAGAACGTATCCGTTAGCACAGTGCGGCGAAATTTGGCGTTAATGGACTATGGCAGCAGACGACCGACGCGAGTGCCTTTGCTAACAGCACGACATGGCGTGCAGCACCTCTCCTGGGCTCGTGACCATATTGGTTGAACCCTGGAAAACAGTGGCCTGGTCAGATGATTCCCGATTTCAGTTGATAAGAGCTGATGGTATGGTTCGGGTGTGGCACAGAACCCTCGATGCCCTGGATATAGGTTGTCAACAAGACACTGTGCAAGCTGGTGGTGGCTCCATAATGGTGTGGGGTATGTTTACATGGAATGGGCTAGATCCTCTAGTCCAACTGAACTGCTCGTTCGCTGGAAATTGTTATGTTCGCCTTCTTGGAGACCACTGCAGCCATTCATGGACTTCATGTTTCCAAGAAACGATGGAATTTTTATTGATGACAATGCATCGTGTCGCCGGGCCACAATAGTTCAAAATTGGTTTTAAGAAAATTCAGCACAATTCGAGCGAATGATGTGGCCACGCAGATGGCCCACATGAATCTTATCAAACATATGGGGCATAATCAAGAGGTTAGTTCATGCACATAATACTGCACTGGCCACACATTCACACTTATGGACGGCTATAGAAGCAGTATGGCTCAATATTTGTGCACGGAAGTTCCAGCGACTTGTTGAGCGAAGCTGCTGCACTACGCCGGACAAAAGGAAGTCCGACACGATGTTAGCACGTGTCCCATGACTTTTGTAACCTGAGTGTGTGTATATAAATGACCTCACTTGAAACAGACAGACTCTTCTCGCATGATCAAGCAGTTATGTTGGATACTCATCTAGACGATATCACTTGTCTGCTAACACTACATGTCACAAAGTTCGACCCAAGACTGATATAACGTGGCTGCCGTCAGTGGTACTTATGTAACATTCAACTGTTTTAAATACATTCTCAGTATCGTTACAGTGGTGCATAATTAAACTTCCAGTTGAAATTTATGAACTTTCGTGAGACTGATTACAAAATTTAGTTTTACAAATTGTGGTAACAAGTTTCAAGTTTTTACACTGAAATTTTTTGAACATCTTCTGTAAACAAATGCGTCCGTTTATTTGTTTATTACATTCTAACATTAAACGACTATCGATGCTAACATGTTTTCGACATTATTTTGTTAGATATTACAGTTACAGTTATTGATATTTTTACGTTCTGGAATTACCAAAAATCTTATGGTACATTATTTTGCATTATTAGAATCAGATTTCATTTCAGTTCGGTGATTGATTGATTGATTGGTTTGGGGAAGGAGACCAGACAGCGTGGTCATCGGTCTCATCGGATTAGGGAAGGATGGGGAAGGAAGTCGGCCGTGCCCTTTCAGAGGAACCATCCGGGCATTTGCCTAGAGTGATTTAGGGAAATCACGGAAAACCTAAATCAGGATGGCCGGACGCGGGATTGAACCGTCGTCCTCCCGAATGCGAGTCCAGTGTCTAACCACTGCGCCACCTCGCTCGGTTCAGTTCGGTGAATTACATCGTAAATTGTCCCTTTTATCTAGATAACATTAATACAAAACGTATAAAACTGCATTTACTTCACATATGCAGTGAGTGATATGGGTACTACAATTTTTGCTTGACTTTATATCGATCTGTTCTTAATGCATTGTCCCATTCTGCCACATAACATCAGGACTACGATCAAACAGTAAAGAGAATACTGAACCACGAGAAGCAGATCACGATAACAAACGGGCAGATTTCAGTGAATTTTACCACACGGCTGGCGCCGTTAGTTTGCAGTCATTGCGCGATGTACTCGAGCTCGCCGAGAAAATGAAATGACGAGCGCACTCGAACGATATAGCTGGCGAAGATGCTGATGAATCAGCAGCTGCTAGTCCGTCTCAAAGTTCAAACAGAATGATCTGGTCGTGGTAATCAAAATGGCTCTGAGCACTATAGGACATAACTGCTGAGGTCATCAGTCTCCTAGAACTTAGAACTACTTAAACCTAACTAACCTAAGGACATCACACACATCCATGCCCGAGGCAGGATTCGACCCTGCGACCGTAGCGATCGCGCGGTTCCAGACTGTAGCGCCTAGAACCGCTCGGCCACAGCGGCCGGATCGTGGTAATCGCCAGACCTTTTATTGGACGACTGGCATCACACTCTAGCAGACTTACATACAACAACATAGCGCTGTAGCTAACTAAGTGAGAGGCTGAGGGGCTGGAACCTGCCTGCCTTAGACGTAGTAGTTGACCACAGCTTTTTTTTTGACACTATACGCGAATTTTGAGGAACGATGTTTCCCTGTCTAGCCACTCACATTTAGGTTTTCCATGATTTCCCTCGATCGGTCAAGGCAAGTGCCAAGATGGTTCCTTTGAAAAGGGCATGACGATTTCCTTTCGCATCCTTTCGTAATCCGTGTTAGTGCCCCGTCTCCAATGACCGTGCTGTCGCCGGGAAGTTAAGCTGTATTCTTCCTTCTACGTCGGTTTTGCTACAGACGTTTTCTACGCAGGCGCAAGCCCGACCGCCAAACGACGGTTTTTCACTATCAAGAAGACGACCATTTTGGACTTGAGCTGCTTTTAACGGTTGCTGCTACCTTGAGTGAATTGTTAACTCATCTCAAAATGACGGCAGCCGAAATCAGTTGCCGGATTTCGGATCCTAAGTATGCTGTTAGACATTATCATAAAGTATATTTTCTCTAGAAAATTTCGTTACAGTTTTAAACCGCGATTCAATTTTTAAGTAATTCGAAATAAAGTTGACAGGGGAATTCTGGATACAGCGACGGTTTTTCATTACCAAAGGATCCTGAATCTGTCTCCTGAGTGATTTTTTATTGATTCCTACTTGACTCTTTCTTTGTTTGCTGCTTTGTGTGACCGCCTAGGCGCGCGCCGCTGCACTTGGCGGTCTGGGGAGGTTCTTCATACGTAGTGTTACTCTCTCTCGCCAACATAGCACCTAGCACGAAGTCCATTGTAGTGGACACATAACTACTCGACGAGAAAGTTAAGCATTCGCTGCTCCCGCAAACTGACAAAAGTGAACCTGAGTGATCCTGTTTCAAACTACCTGTACTTTAAGTTTTTATAAATGAAAAGCTCAAAGTTGTGGCTGTTCTTTAATATTAATTAATTTAATTAAGCACTGATCAACAACACTGAAAAACATATCAAACATGGAGCGTCTGGTGCATAAACGAAGTAAATTTCGTCGTTGACGAATATGTTAATACGTGACGTGCAATCGCAGTTGCGGATACGAACACCCATCACCTGTCTAATGGAACGATGACAATGAAAACTTGTGCCAGAGCCAGACTCGAACCCGAATTTGCAGCTTCTTTACGCGAGCAGTCGCCTTCACCGCCTTTTCTCGATCTCATTTTCTTCGTTATTGTTCGTAAGTAAATTATATATTCCATCATTGCCTAGTGTCCCTCATATTGTAGGAAATTTTGTAGTTGCAGGAACTCTGTGGTTCGAACACACTATTTTATACTTATCCGAACTGTGAGAGACTACACCACTTCCTGCAAACCTTAGAAAGTACGCAGAGGGAGCGAAAGAAGGGATATAATTCAGTTTTTGTTTCTTATTTAAGATTTGGTCAATCAGGACCAGGCTATAGTCATTGGTTGAGACAGTAAATTTTATAGTGTCGAACTATGCTTCTAAATCTTGTTTGGGCATTGGAACAGATATGACACAATGCACCACTGAATGGGAAAACGATTTTCTGTGTGCTGTTGGGTGTTGAAAGACTCTGTGTTATCTGCCATTAGGGAGATTCCATGCTATTGTGGGTTCTCTGTTTCCTATTACCACCCTAAGTTGAAGTTCCTGAAAAGCTACATCACTGTTACAAGTAATTTCTGAGAGAACTCAGCAGACCGTTTAGATTTCCATTACCTGACTGGTTGCGCCTCCCAACTAACTCCCAGAAGAGATGTCCTTATGCTCATGGTCTCCTACTTTATACGAGGGCGTGCCGAAAAGTAATTCTTCTGATTTTTTTATTCTGTTCTCAATATCTATTGAGGTATTACATATCATACACATCACTGTGTCGATTTTCCCGCTTTGCTGGCCCTAGTTGCAACCCTTTGCCGCTAGAAGCCTCCGAACTGTATCGTGTAACACCGTGATGTGTAACGTAACTATGTCGGTGCGTGAAAAACAGTGTGTTGTAATCGAGTTTCTAACCGCAAGAGACGTGCCTCCAACTGAAATACATTGAAGAATGAAAGCTTTGCACGGTGATGATTCTATCGACATCAGTAATGTGACAGGAGATTAAAACCGAGCTCACCATCTTGATCATGATAACAAGAGAGCATCAGTGGTGTTCCGCCACAAAGGATCACCAAAGCCAAGAAAGCTCAAGACCATGCCAACAGCAGGCAAAGTTATGCTCACTGTGTTCTGGGATATTCAAGGTGTGTTGTATTTGGAAAAAAATGCGTGTGAAATCTTATGGGACTTAACTGCTAAGGTCATCAGTCCCTAAGCTTACACACTACTTAACCTAAGTTAACCTAAGGACAAACACACACACCCATGCCCGAGGGAGGACTCGAACCTCCGCCGGGACCAGCCGCGCAGTCCATGACTGCAGTGCCCTAGACCGCTCGGCTAATCCCGCGCGGCTGTTGTATTTGGAATTCATGCCTAAAGACATCACCATAAACTCCGCATGAAACTGTGAGATCATCAGAAAACCGAAAGCGCGAATTCGAAGAGTTCCTCCACAGATGGAGCACCCCCTCCTTCAGCGTGACAATGCCAGACACCACACGAGCACTGTGACATCTGCAACTATCCGCCGCCTTGGATTCACTCTCATACTTCATACAGTCCCGACTTGGCCCCATACGATTTTCATGTGTTTCTAGAACTGGAAAAACACCTTAGGGGACTTCGCTTTGGTAATGATGAAGCGGTGCATGCAGAAGTAGAATTGTGGCTCCGTCAACAATGTCAAACATTCTATAGTGACAGCGCTAACAAGTTGGTCTCTCGTTGGGAGGAATGTGTCCGTCGTCAGGGTGACAGTATCGAGAAATAAACATGTAGACATGAAGAATAAAGATGTAGAATGTTAAAAAAATCTCTTTTATTCAAAAAGCTTTAAGAGTTTTTCATAAAAAATTCGGAGGCATTACTTTTCAGCACGCTCTCGTACAAAGCAATCTACGTAACGCTAAACTTCATCTTGATAGAACTTGATAATTGGAAATTTAAATTAGTTATGTCACATTTACGAGAATCCAAACATACTTCATTGCTTAACGAATAATATGATCTGACTTCCGTCTCTATTTTCTCAGGGACCTATAGAAAACTATTATTTAAGTTTCAAAAATTCCTATGTCTGCGGCAAAGTGAAGTGCATTTCTTATATACACATTATGTTATGCTGCCCGTCGGAATTACCATTCACAGTGTTGCAAGAGCCAGCCGGAGAAAAGTTTAGCCTATAAGGAGATGTCTTACCATGGACCTAGACCACTGCTTGTAAACATTCGCTCATGGTACTATCTGAACAAGGCTGCAAACTTAAATGTGAAATACAAGACACATTTTGTAATTAAGATGTAAACTGCGTATTAAAGACACGTTGTGATATAGGAGCACTGAGTACTGACATAGTGAAACTGCTCCATGTGCAGTTATTGTTTTTACAGACAACACTGCTGTGCCGGCCGTGGTGGTCGAGCGGTTCTAGGCCCTCAGTCCGGAACCGCGCGACTGCTACGGTCGCAGGTTCGAATCCTGCTTCGGGCATGGATGTGTGTGATGTCCTTAGGTTAGTTAGGTTTAAGTAGTTCTAAGTTCTAGGGGACTGATGACCACAGCTGTTAAGTCCCATAGTGCTCAGAGCCATTTGAGCCAACATTGGTGTCAGCAACCCACGTAAGCCTACAGACATTCTTGAAAGATAACGATTAGCTCCTGGTAAGTGTGAGTTGAAGAGGCCGATGATTTAGTAAATTTTATACGTGTCTCAACGTATCTGAGAAAGTGGAATACATAAGGATGTGTGAGTACTGGAGACTACAGAGATTGAGAGTCGGCTTTATGAGGGCTACTGGGTGGGTACGGAAGAAGGTACCAGATAATGAATATATGATTTACAGATAGGATTAGAACGTACTGCCCGATAACGCTCAGGAGGTGTTTGGAACCGGAAACGCTCTGAAAAATATCTACACCTTCAAGAAGTGCATTAATGGAGAAACTTGGTAAGGGTCGTTGATTGCCTGGAATTTTGAGGGTAACTGGAAGAAAGCTCGACGATGTGTTTCTGGTTCAGAGAAACTGTAGTTTTAGAGTGTTTTAAAAATTTAAACAAAGAAGGCGAGTTAATTTGTAGAGGTTAATTTGATATAGAAAATGAGGCACAAACTGTAGCGGTCTAGGACCTGCAGAGAATGATAGAATTTAGGAATAAGAGAGACCCCAGCGATGATGTATTTCTTTTGGCGCACAACATCGAAGTCTTTAGCGTTAGTTCTAAAACCTTATGAGGTGAATGTACTTAAAACGAGCAAAAATAAAATTTCTTCGAAAATACAGATACTGCATTTCACTAACACCCATAGAGCACTTGTACGCAAGAATGCATGCCGCAATGCTAATTTTTTTTCAGGGTTCTAAAACAAGAAGTCAACGAGTTAGCACAGATTGAAAATTGAAAATACCGGCATTTGTCTTCTCCAGACATCAAAAATAAATTAAGGGGAAAAATGAATAAACAGATGCTTTGAATTTTGAAGAAGAAGCAGAACTGGTCTTCTAAGGTGTTGTTCAAAATTCCTACCACCATCTACTATACAAATGTCCAGTCTGTCACATAAAGAGTGATGGACACGTTCCAGAATTTCATTAGAAACTGATCGTAGACAGTTGAAATATGTTGTTCCATATCACATGCTTTAGTCTTTATGTCATTACAAACAGCATTCCCCAGAGAAAACAATCTAAGGGAGTCAAATCTAGTGAACAGTAGCACTATGAAATCTTTATAGTGTGATTATTTTACTTATGAGTTAGTTAATGTTCTAGGAACTTATCGTTTGTTAGCTGTGCCATATATATAATCAAGTGATTTTTTTATGTCTAAACCTTGTTATAAACTTTCGAGGCTCGGTAGAAAAAAAATCTGCAGTAGTACAGCAAAACATAGTTGGACTAAAGAAAGATGAGCCTATAAGGAGATATCTTATGATGCAGTACTGTTACTGGTAACGTGTTATGATGCCTTTATGCCTTTATCGTTAACTTCCTAAGAATAAATGGAAGGCTGAGCCCCACCGAAAGACATAAACTCGAGCAAAGGGTAGTGTGAACATAATAGTTTACATCTGATGGCACCAAAAATGTGTTTTGGGCTACGAATTCTGCTCCAAGGGGTGTGTGCATCAAGGCAGGAATTTGTTGCCAACAACTGAGACACCTTTCGGTCGAAGGCTGGAGTTGGAACAATACATTAACGTTCCCGTTTTACAACTCTCGTCGCTCGGTGATAATAGGGTTTCACTTCCCACTGTGGGTCTTTTATATACACACTACGTTAATCACAGATGAGTATGGTTTATGTGGTAAAAGATTAAATATTTCAATGAAAATAAGTGTTCCTATGTCAGCGTGCACACACACACACACACACACACACACACACACACACACAGAGAGAGAGAGAGAGAGAGAGAGAGAGAGAGAGAGAGGATTAAGCTTGTACATCAACAGAGAAAAGACTAAAATACTACAACAGGCACGTAATGTCTGGCTGATCATCGATAACTAGCCATTGTGCAGCTCGCTAAACTCTACACCCTTAAGTATCCGCGTGGGTTGTCGTAAATAAGCAAGATTTTAGAAGTTTTATCACACTCATTTCATTGTCAGCTAAAATCAAGGAGAGATCCCCATTTAACTTTGCTTCTGTTTTCCTCATGATGTAGAAAAATTAACGGTGTTTAAATGTGGCATACGATTATTTGTACGTCAGAAGTACCAAGGACTAGGGAGTCCCCCCCCCCCCCCCTTAAGTGTGAGATAGAAGCGCACTGCCATATTCAGCGATGAATCAGGTTTAACGCTAACTCCTATTAGAGTGGGAGGTATGAGGTCCAGCACGGCCGGACGGTGATTCACCGGCTGCAGCTCATTGCCGCTCACTGCCGGTCACGTCTCTTCCCACAGTTGCATGGCTGCCTGACTCAACCATGAGATGGCAGTCTGCAGGCGAATGAAACAGAATGTCACATTGGGATCGCTGCGTGCCCACTCGGCTGCTACGCCACTTTGCTCGTTTTGCTGAGTATCCCTGTGTCCGGATACCCAACGGAAATCGCTCACGTTTCCCCCGTAGGTGAAGAAGAAAAGGGTCTTTTGTATCTTCTGCCTCACTCTCTCTGATGGGAACATCTGTTTTAGTACTCGTAGAGCAGTGAGGGAATCAGTGTAGACAAGAAACATGTGATGTGATGACACTTCAGAGACCCTGCACCCCATACTTGCCTCTCTCCTTCCCACATCCCTCCCTACCTGGCCCTCTTCCGCGCGCCCCCCATTCCCCTCCCCCATCTCTTCCCCTCCCTCCCTTCTTCAGGTCTCCCTCATCTCCTTGAACCTGGCAGATCCTCTGTATTGATTATCATCAGTGTGCCACATCAGTGTTGTGTTTAGTGCTGTTTCTCGTGTGCGTCAAGAGGTGTGATTTTAATTGTGTACTGCCTTGAGGTTCGCCGTCAGTGTTACGTTGTGTGCTATGCCATCCGTCAACACCTTTATGCTCCAGTCATACTGTGCCTTGTGTTCTTTTAATCGTCGCAGTGTGTGGCTTTTTGTGTGTGCTACTTTTAAACAGTTTTTTATCTCCATTTTACAGTCACCCCGTTTTTTTTTCTTTGTCTATTGCCTTCCATGATGTTCTCCCTTTTTATATCTATGTTCGCCTTCTTCTCTCCTTTGCTGTTTTTAAATGTCTTCTATTGTTTTGCTCTATGTCTTTCGGCTGAAGAGCAGCGCATATGCTGCTGCCAGCCCGCCCCGATGGGGAATTGAAACACAATAAAGAAAAAAAATGACACTTCATCTGTTGTATTGCCTTTCAGATGCTTACAGTGAGGTGACAAAAGTCATGGAATATCTCCTAATATCGTGTTGGGCCTGCTTTTGCCATCGGGCAGTAGGAGTGTGGCCACATCATTCGCTCGAATTGCGCATAATGTTCATCAAACCAATCACGAACAATTGCAGCCATGTGACATGGCGCATTGTCATCCATAAAAATTCCATGGTTTTTTGGGAATATGAAGTCCATGAATGGCTGCAAATCGTCTCCAAGTAGTCGAGCATAACAATTTCCAGTCAATGAGCGGTTCATTTCGGCCAGAGGACCCAGTCAACACAGCCCACATCATTATGGAGCCACCTCCAGCTTGCACAGTGCCTTGTTGACAACATCGGTCCATGGCTTCGTGGTGTCTGCGCCACACTGCAACCCTACCATCATTTTGCATTATCAGAGGCATTCGCGTCGGTCGTCTGCTGCCATAGCCCATTAACGCCAAATTTCGATGCACTGTCCTAAAGGATACGTTCGTCGTACCTCCCACATTGATTTTTGCGGTTCTTTCACCCGATGTTACTCGTCTGTTAGCAATGACAACTCAACGCAAACGTCGCTGCTCTCGATCGTTAATTGTGGGCTGTCGGCCACTGATTTTTCCGTGGTGAGAGGCAATGGTTGAAATCTGGTGTTCTCAGCGCATTGTTGACACTGTGGATCTCGGAATACTGAATTCCCTAACGATTTCCGAAAAAGGAATGTCCCATGTGCCTAGCTCCATCTACCATTCCGCGTTCAAAGTCTGTTAATTGCCGTCGTGTGGCCACAACCACGTCGGACACATTATCGCGTGAGTCACCTGAGTACAAAGGACAGCTCCAACATTGCATTGCCCTTTTATACCTAGTGTAGGCGACACTACCGCCATCTGTATACGTGCATATCGCTAGCCCATGACTTTTGTCACCTCAGTGTATAAGTTTATACTATACACAGTACATTCTTTAGGAAGAAGAAACCTGAAGTTACAGTTGGGGTAACGAACGAACAAACAACTCCGTCAGTGCATACTACAATAAAATTACGTTGCTTTTATAAAATCTTGGGGATAAAGAGTTAAAAGTTACAGGTAGGGCAAGCTATAAAGTAATTATGTGCTTCTTAAGGATCGTAAATTATCGCTCTGCTCTAGTCTTAGTGCAAAACGTTGATACGAACCATTCCCATTTTTAAAAGACAATTTCTCGTACAGATCCCAAAATGCCTTATCGCTCGCTATCGATTATCAAACAGTCGTTCCATCGGTGAGCGGGCGCCAATATGGCATTCAAGTAATTACTGATAGTATTATACAGTACAAACGACAGTGACGAGAAGAGGACAGTGAAACAAGAGAATAATCCTAATAAACATATGTCCAGGAACCAATTGTTTCCCCTACACGGTGTATCCGCAAGTGAAGTCATGCCAATTTTTCAACGCTATCACTATCTAACGCTACGTTTTCGATGATGTTTCTTATAGTGAAAGGATGCGCATGTGGTACACGAATGACGGTGCACCGACACACTTCCATGTTGCTGTTCGTGAATACATAGCACGACTCTTCTACTATAATTGCATCGTTCGTGTCTCTACAATACCATGGCTTCCCAGGTCTCGCGACTACAACACGTTAGATTTTTTTGTCTCGAGATATTTCGAGATATTTAAAATCTATGCTGTATTTCAGCCCTCTTGATGGGGTGTATGAACTCTGGGAATACTTTGTGTGTGGTTGTCACTGCATTCGGAACACACTTGGGATTTTTGAACGTGTGCTGGCATCGATGAGGGGAGATACTGAAGCCTGCCTTCACATGAACGGTGGCCGAGCGGAAAACTTGTAATATACACTCCTGCAAATGGAAAAAAGAACACATTGACACTGGTATGTCAGACCCACCATACTTGCTCCGGACACTGCGAGAGGGCTGTACAAGCAATGATCACACGCACGGCACAGCGGACACACCAGGAACCGCGGTGTTGGCCGTCGAATGGCGCTAGCTGCGCAGCATTTGTGCACCGCCGCCGTCAGTGTCAGCCAGTTTGCCGTGGCATGCGGAGCTCCATTGCAGTCTTTAACACTGGTAGCATGCCGCGACAGCGTGGACGTGAACCGTATGTGCAGTTGACGGACTTTGAGCGAGGGCGTATAGTGGGCATGCGGGAGGCCGGGTGGACGTACCGCCGAATTGCTCAACACGTGGGGCGTGAGGTCTCCACAGTACATCGATGTTGTCGCCAGTGGTCGGCGGAAGGTGCACGTGCCCGTCGACCTGGGACCGGACCGCAGCGACGCACGGATGCACGCCAAGACCGTAGGATCCTACGCAGTGCCGTAGGGGACCGCACCGCCACTTCCCAGCAAATTAGGGACACTGTTGCTCCTGGGGTATCGGCGAGGACCATTCGCAACCGTCTCCATGAAGCTGGGCTACGGTCCCGCACACCGTTAGGCCGTCTTCCGCTCACGCCCCAACATCGTGCAGCCAGCCTCCAGTGGTGTCGCGACAGGCGTGAATGGAGGGACGAATGGAGACGTGTCGTCTTCAGCGATGAGAGTCGCTTCTGCCTTGGTGCCAATGATGGTCGTATGCGTGTTTGGCGCCGTGCAGGTGAGCGCTACAATCAGGACTGCATACGACCGAGGCGCACAGGGCCAACACCCGGCATCATGGTGTGGGGAGCGATCTCCTACACTGGCTGTACACCACTGGTGATCGTCGAGGGGACACTGAATAGTGCACGGTACATCCAAACCGTCATCGAACCCATCGTTCTACCATTCCTAGACCGGCAAGGGAACTTGCTGTTCCAACAGGACAATGCACGTCCGCATGTATCCCGTGCCACCCAACGTGCTCTAGAAGGTGTAAGTCAACTACTCTGGCCAGCAAGATCTCCAGACCTGTCCCCCATTGAGCATGTTTGGGACTGGATGAAGCGTCGTCTCACGCGGTCTGCACGTCCAGCACGAACGCTGGTCCAACTGAGGCGCCAGGTGGAAATGGCATGGCAAGCCGTTCCACAGGACTACATCCAGCATCTCTACGATCGTCTCCATGGGAGAATAGCAGCCTGAATTGCTGCGAAAGGTGGATATACACTGTACTAGTGCCGACATTGTGCATGCTCTGTTGCCTGTGTCTATGTGCCTGTGGTTCTGTCAGCGTGATCATGTGATGTATCTGACCCCAGGAATGTGTCAATAAAGTTTCCCCTTCCTGGGACAATGAATTCACGGTGTTCTTATTTCAATTTCCAGGAGTGTATTTTTGTCCTCAGGTGTGTATCTGCAATTTCAATCCTGGGGATTTGCTGTAAGGTGTTAGTGTACTCAGTCGTCGGACCTATGTTTATTAGCATTATTTGCTTGTTTCATTGTACTCTACTCGCCCCTTCCGTTTCAGACACCACTAACCTCATCATACATACTGGGAGTGGGGCAGGTCATGAAAACCCCTGTGGCCGTCCTAATTTCATCATGGTGCGCCACGTATAACATTTTTAAATCATTTTTAAATAGGACTGGTTGGTGTGCACATAGATCATGAACCCATAATCAAGCAACGAGCACACGGAAGCTCTGTAAAACTGGAGCCCGCTGGCACTGTATGTTCCCCATGAATTTTGACTAATGCTTTTTTAAATACCATAAACTTTCATAGACCATGTTTTCTTAAGGTGTCACAGAAAGGTAAGCTTCGAATCAAATGTGAGATCCAGAAACCTTGCCATTTCTTTTTTTAGAACAGCGACCCTCAACGTCAGCCTAGGACAGTAAAAAACAGAACGAACGGCTACAAATATGCAAACAGATTTCTCGGTTGCCAGCTTAAGACCTCTCTTATTCGCCGAGTCTTCCAGCCTCCTTAGTTTCAGTTGCAGCTTCTCGTGAGGCTGGAGGAAGAACACAAGACAGAGAAATCGTCAAAAAATAAAGAATGCTGAACTGGACTTCTCAGTGTGTGCGTTATTAGATATTATGCTTAAAAAGGGAATCACACTGAAACCATTGCCTTGGAAACAGAACTATGGTGTTTGATGGGATCTAATAGTACGTCCCTGACAACATTACATAAAACTTGGGAAGAAGGAGGACCTTACAAACGCGGGACGACATCCTCTGAAGCCCCGTTCTTGGAGCTGTCCGAAGATGTTATGCCTAGAAGTAGTATAGTAACACCTTTTAGAGTCGAAGAAAATACCTGTTAGGTATCGCCAAAGTAAGACAGAATGTCACATAGCCGTACCAGCAGGGTCATATTATTTTCAGTGGAGTGTTGTCTCCAGAAGCCACAGTGAAAACGACTAAGGAGATGCCTGGATTCTAAGATCCACAGGAGTGGTGGTTGACGGCCATCTCTAAGGTCTTCCCCCCACAGCTGGTGAGAGCAACACAATGACAGTTACTAGGGCATGGACAGCCGTACTCAGGTTTCAAGAGTGGTGTTATAATTGGTTCTGTCTATGGCTCGAACACTTGTCCTGACTTCTAGATACAATTTAATGTTTCAGGAAGTTTGTTTACTTCTCTCTGTGAGATATAGCAGCATGCTGAATTGGATCATGCCATAACCATGTCGAGTGTCTCAGTCCACATGGACAAGGGGCACTTGTATGTTTAGCCATTGGTAGAACTAAGTCCCAACCGACCCATTCCGTAACCGTCCAGTGGCATCTGAAAGCTGGATCCATACTGGCGGTGACGGTAATTCTGGAGAAATATTTCACCATTGCTTGAGCTGTGCCTCGCGAGGTCGTCTGCAGACATCCATTTCACATAACAGCAGCGAGTGGCCACCTCCCATTTCTTCTAGAAATTCTTCTAATGGTCTCACATTGTAAAGGGTTTGTTTAATTTTGTGTGTCTGAGAACTATCAACTGGCTTCCTACTCTTATCTTGATTGTGTCTGTGTTGATTGTGAACCTGAATACTACAAGTGTTGTGATTACGCAAACACTATCTGATAAAAAGAGTCGCCAAATCCATCTAACACTGTGTTAACTGTTGCCAAATATAATTAAAAATCCTAAAACTGTATGCCTGTGGAATTCTGTATTGAGCAGTGCAGTGACCAGTGGTACAATGCGTGTGTCTTGCAATTCAACACACGCACAACTAACAGGGTAAGAATTCTAAATAATATTGCAAATCGAATTTTGAAATAACAACTGACCAAAAGGCTTCCGCAAAAATGCCCTTTAAATTTACATACGCAATCTGACTAAATAAAATTCCAAACACGAAATAACACACAAACACATTATTACCGCTACACTGTAAGAATAAGATAGTCTGAGTAAATGAGATCTGATTTAAATTGTATTGGGCTGAACCTGACGATAATTTTGAAATGCATAGCTTCACTATGAACGATTTTATTCTGTCCTGACTGATGTTAAACTTTCCCTAACAATATTTTTGACTTACCTTGTCACAACGGAAACTCGGTACTGTTCGAAAGTCATAAATATTAAAATACAACGCTGCAGCAAACCAACTGAAGAAAAACCTTGCTAAGTGCAACGCAGGGAAAAGCATCTATAATTTGCACATCATGCTGTATGCTTTGAGTGGCTGTGTTCTACTCAGTGTAATGCAGTAATACACAATTACAAACATAAACTTTCGTAAGGAAATGGAGGAAAAAACTCGACTTGCTAAATGACTGAAAATTGACTAGAATTGAAACTGTATTGTGAACCTCATTCCATAACAATTATAACCATCTTTACAAAACTCATTTCGTATAAAAGATATCACTCTTCCATACAATACATTATAAATGGTAAAGGAGTGGTGGATTTGTATCTCTGAGTCAAAGCCATGTAGACTGCCAGCTTTGTTTATTCACGTTTCGGTAATCAGACTTGCCCGAATTAATAACTAAAAAATCTTGCTAAATGTTTGCCTTTCTCAAATTTGTGATAAATTACACTCGAATAAGTAACACAGTGACAACATAACCTGAATATCGTCATACTTCTCAATTCAGTCTTTACAAAATAATATTTCCAAAAAGTAACATTCTCTGCATTTGCATGTCTGGGTTCTGCAAGTTATTTCCAGACCCTTTAGCAGCGTGATCAACACCTGACACTCTCACTCACTTCTCACTGACTGTTACACTGCTGACGACAGAGCTACTGACAACCAAAGTTCACCCTGCTTGTATTCAGTATCTCTGTGGCGTAACACGCTGACTATTGATGACTTCTGTTTGAAAAATATCCATAGTATGGATATGAAGGACGTAACGTCACGCGTATTCCGTCCAGTTGCGGTACGAGGTAAGATGAATTTGTTGTATAGCTGAACACCAGCACCGCTACGAGTGAGTCCAGGTGCAGAGACAATCAGGGCGTGACCGGAAATGGAGAAAATTCCTAAGCTGTAAATTTAGATGGCTGTTACTCGCATGGCCTTTGAGCAGAAGATGCTCGAAGAAATGGCAGAGTCCCAGACAATATTCAAGATGGGTAAGTTACAGCTCTCCGAGATTCGACAATAACTCACATCAAATATTAATGCAGATCTGAATACGTCTGCGATATCAGAAAAATGAGGCACATCCAATGACGCAACAACAATTCAATATCTTTAAGACAACAGACGTTAATATTTCACAGTAAAATATTTAATCAATGAACATCTTGATTAACAACTTTTAATAGCTTCATGTGATTTCGACAAACGACATCTCAGATCATACCACTGCACTATAGCTATCATCCCTGAAAGCTATGTATTTGTATCTAGTTTAGTTATTGATTTATGAGTCTTTCATATAATTTTCATTACGCAAATGTTTGTCAGTACATCGTATTCACCACATTTACACAGAAAACGAACACAGCATCAATATCTCATATTTTGTCATACTTGTGTTTTTATTTAATGGACAGTTTACTATTTTGGCAGTAACTGTATTGAAATGTTGATTCCAGGTACTACTAAAAACTGTGCCAATTTAAACGTGGTCAATGTCATGTGTTAGAGAACACCACAATTGAAAAGAGAACCAAAAGACGCTTCTGTCAAAAAGGGATAAATAATTGTTTAAATAATATTTAACGACATTTCCTTGTCATTTAACGTGAGCGCACTTGCTCAAGACTACTAGCTTATATATCTATGGGTAATCCTTTATTTTTACTTATTGTGAATATTCTGAGTGTGACCGAATATTTATAATCTTTATTTTATTTAAATATTGTTGAAATATATAAGATGAGTACGGAAAGTGATCAAGATGAGACAAATCATGTATGTAGAACGTAAGAACGATATATCTTTGGTAGAGTGGCCATCAGCAAATGGAAAAGCAGACAGAAGTGGAACACTGCAGGAGTCAAGTGAGGACTGAGACTTTTCGAGTAGAGAGCTCAAGGGAGCGATACTCGACACTTTGAGCTGTCCTCCTTGAATAAACACTGTTCAACATAATTCTCTGTCGTCTACATCAATTACAGACGTTAGAATAGAACGCTTGTTATTAAATTATTCATTTAACTTTTATTTTGTATTTCTGTATATTTTATTAACTCACAGTTCTAGCCAATGCATAGACTGTTTGACTGCAGGATCACAGCTATCAGGTTACCATTTGCAGCGAATTAGCTGCGTATCTTGAAAGTAGACGTATACGGTTCGACCCTATGACTAAAATGAGCTATTCTTTTTTTAAAACAGAGCCATACATAGCCCAAGTATCTAAAGTATGAGTAATCACAAGTAAAGACGCAAGTGGTTTGCTCGTATTGGATGTTGTTTAGAAATACAACTACACACAGCAGTAATCATTAGGTACAGATGCACGTATGACATATTGAATAAAAAGAGGCCTCACATAACTTTCATTGGATACCAGAAATAAGCTAGAAACATCACAATATATAATCAGACACTTAGCGCAACGTTTTATGGTGTTCAGAAACTGTTACCACGTTACCTTATTGCTTCCCTTAATAATTCGCAAACATACTAGAGGCTGACAGATTCTCTTGGATCTAAGCAGAGCTGCCCGCTTATCCTGAACTGCGGAATGGCATTCGTCGCTGTTCCAAACGACAGACTGTCTTGAACGTTGGTCCAAAGATTGTCGGGTGTATGATTCAGCACCGTAGTGGATTACATAATTATATTGTTAACACGGTCCACTGATCACATTGGTAATATGTTGAATGTTGTGACAGCTAGTTTAGTACTGCAAGTCGGCTGAACAATGTGCATCCTCTCCAACAGAGAAAGAATCTGAGTGGCTTACTTTCTGACATCGCTTTGTCTGAGAGGTCACTCCAGACAGGTAATTTATCACTGGATAGCAAATCGCGCGCCCATTCACAATATGGAAAAGGTACGATGGCTGGAGAGCACATTGAAGGATTTATGCTAGAGAACAACCCCATAGCACGCTTAAAATATGTATTCTGACCCGTAGTTAGGAGGCATAACACTTCTGGAGGTGAAACTCAGGACAGATCAGTCCCAGTGTCTTGAGGTGGTAAAACCCCATAGTTCACTGCGAGCAGTGAGCACCGACAAACGAGGGACAGGTAGCTACGCAGAAAGGCCATTGACAGCCTCTTGATTTAAAAGAACAGTGACTATCCAACTGCCCTGTATGGTATGTCGATACTGCTCTCACGATTGTGCTGCGGTGGAGAGAAAAAGAATGGTATTTACTGTTGACATATACAGGTTGTACATAAAGTTCGGGAACACTTTCAATTATTTATTGCACAAGAACCAAACATTGTACAGATATCATTCATATGTCATTTTGAAGATAAAACCTGAAAGATTTTTTTTTTCATGTATATCGCCACAACGTGGTTTGGTAATTTGCCAATTTGCAATTTGCCTGGCAGAGGGTTCAATAAATCACCTTCATGCTGTCTCTCTACCGTTCCACTCTCGTACGGCACGCGGGTAGAACGAGCACTTAAATTTTTCTGTGCGAGCCCTGATTTCTCTTATTTTATCGTGATGATCATTTCTCCCTATATAGGTGGGTGCCAACAGAATGTTTTCGCAATCGAGGAGAAAACTGGTGATTGAAATTTCATGAGAAGAAAAACGCTTTTGTTTTAATTATTGCCACTCCAATTCACATATCATGTCTGTGGCACTATCTCCCCTGTTTCGCGATAATACAACACGAGCCGCCCTTCTTTGAACTTTTTCGATGTCATCTGTCAGTCCCACCTGATGGGGATCCCACACCGCACAGCAATACTCCAGAATAGTGAATAGACTAGTGTAGTGTAAGCAGTCTCTTTAGTAAATCTGTTGCATCTTCTAAGCGTTCTGCCAATAAATCGCAGTCTTTGATTTGCTGTACCCACAACATTATCTGTGTGATCGTTCCAAAAAATGGTTCAAATGGCTCTGAGCACTATGGGACTTAACATCTGAGGTCATCAGTCCCCTAGAACTTAGAACTACTTAAACCTAACTAACCTAAGGACATCACAAACATCCATGCCCTAGGCAGGATTCGAACCTGCGACCGTAGCGGTCGCGCGGTTCCAGACTGAAGCGCCTAGAACCACTCGGCCACACTGGCCAGCGATCATTCCAATTTAGGTTATTTGTAATTGTAATTCCTAAGTATTTAGTTGAATTTACAGCCTTCAGATTTGTGTGACTTATCGCGTAATCGAAATTTAACGGATTTCCTTTAGTACTCATGTTATTCAAACTTCACACTTTTCTTTATTCAGGGTCAACTGCAACTTTTCGCACCACACAGATATTTTATCTGGCCCATTTTTCAATTCGTTTTGGTCATCTGATGACTTTACACGACGATAAATAACAGCATCATCTGCAAATAATCTAAGAGGGCTACTCAGATTGTCTCCTATGTCGTTAATGTAGATCAGGAACAATAAAGGGCCTTTAACACTTCCTTGGGGAACACCAGATATTGCTTCTGTTTTTTCTCGATGACTTTCCGTCTATTACTACGAACTGTGACCTTTCTGACAGGAAAACACGATTCCAGTCGTACAATTGAGGCGATATTCCATAGGCACACAGTTTGGTTAGAAGACGCTTGTGAGGAACGGTGTCGAAAGCCGGAAATATAAAAATATGGGGTCAATTTGACATCCCCTGTCGATATCACTAATTACTTCATGAATATAAAGAGCTAGTTGTGTGCCGCAAGAACGATATTTCCTGACTCCGTGCTATGTTCCAATAAATCGTTTTCTTCGCGGTACTTCACATTGTTCGAATATAGTATATGTCCCAAAACCCGACTGGAAATCGACGTTAGTGATATGGGCCTGTAATTCAGCGGATTACTTCTATTTCCCTTTTTGGGTATTGATGTGACTTGAGCAATTTTCCAGTCTTTAGGTATGAAACATTCTGTGAGCGAGCGGTTGTATGTATTTGCTAAATTTGGAGCTATTGTATCAGCATACTCTGAGAGGAACCTGACTGGTACACAATCTTGACCGAAGGCTTTGCTTTTATTAAGTGATTTAAGCTGCTTTGCTACACCGAGGATATCTACTTCTATGTGTCTCATCTTGGCAATTGTTCTTGATTGGAAGTCGGAAATATTTACGTCGTCTTCTTTGGTGAAGGAGTTTCGGAAAACCGTGTTTAATAACTCTGCTTTCACAGTTGTTATCGCGCATTGAAGGTATTGATTGCGTCTTGTCACTGGTGTGCTGTGTATATGAGGAGAATCTCTTTGAGTTTTCTGCCAGGTTCAGAGACAGTGTTTCGTTGTGGAAATTATTAAAAGCATCTCGCATTGAAGCACGCGCTATATTTCGAACTTCTGCAAAACTTTGCCAATCTTAGGGATTTTGCGTCCTTTGGAATTTGGCATGCTTTTTTCGTTGCTTCTGCAACAGTGTTCTCACCCGTTTTGTGTACCATGGGGAATCAGTACCATTATTTATGTGGTCTATATCTCTTTTAAAAAGGTGTTAAGAGTATTTTTATCTGCTTTTTTTAAATAGATGTATTTGCGTTCGTTTTTGATGGTTGTGGGTGTTACAGTATTCAGCCTAGCAGCAACTGCCCTGTATTCGTCATGATACTCCCTATTTGTCCAGGATTATTTGTTGCTAAGACGTCAAGTATGCTTTCGCAATCATTTACGCTTCGAGTGGGCTCATGAACTAATTGTTAAATAATAATTTTCTGAGAAAGGATTCCGTACAATTTCGGATGACATTTTATGCCTGCCACCGGCTTTAAACGTATAATTTTTCCAGCACGTCGAGAGTAGATTGAAGTCGCCACCGACTATAATTGTATGAATGGGGTAGCTATACCATTATAGAATATAAACTGCATTTTATAATTAATAAAAATTAGCTGATCGCATAGCTCCTGCGCTTTTATGTAACCAAACCAGTAACTTTTGATGCAAGTACAGTTTACATGCACAAACGTAAAAAATCTATATAAGTATCGCTGTTATTTTGTACTCAATAGAACGTTCTTCATCACGATGAAAGGAAAAAGTTTTCTGTTATTGCTGATAAATGCGAAAGCTTTTTGTGGAAATTAATCAGTAACAGTATATTCTGTCACAATATCTAAAACAATCTGACAATGCTAGAGTAGTTTACAAATTCTACGCCTGTAAAAACGTACTGGTTCTAACGATGTCATTAACACAGTGTAGTTTGAAGAGCACTTACGTCAAGAAATGAGTTGCCTTGGTGGTTGATCGATCAGGAGCAGGAAAGGTAAAATTTTACGAGTATGCGATCAGAGGAACAAATGCCTGAGAGATGACTTCCCTATCAATCTCATGGGTAGTTTTGTTTCTCAAATCAACAGAGTGCGTTATCATGCAGTGGCACAAGTGATATAGATTTGTCGGTCGATTTTCTTGCACTGCGACCTAAAGGTGTCTCAATTGTTGGCATCAAATTCCAGCTGTGATGGACACATCCTTGGGGAAGAATTCGTAGTGCAAAACACACTTTTGGAGTTATCAGATGGAAAATATTATGTTCACACTACTCTTTGGTCGAGTTTATGTCTTTTGGTAGGACTCAGCCTTTCATTTCTTCTTAGGAAGTTAACAATAAAGGCATCATAACTCGTCACCAGCAACAGTATTGCATAGGAATGCTCAATGAGCGACCTGATGACATTCAAGCAAAATTGCAATAATAGTAATTCTATTGAGCGTGCAGTACTCCTACACCAGACTTCTGAACCTTGCCTGTTGAATGCAAATGTCGCATGACAGTTAAATGGTAATCCATCACTTATATCAGTAGTCGAGACTTCCTTATGTGGAAAATCATTCATGCCAGAACGATCTTTGTAAAAACAAGAATATCTCCCAAAAGCACTCGAGCTGCACACAGTTCAAATCTTTCGAGCTGCCTCTTCCTCATTTACTCTTCTATTACACCAAAAGTAAATATTTTGTTCAGATGTTGCACCTTTCTTCACAGTTTTACAACGCTTAACAGCAGTTCATGATTTTCAAGTATGTAATCTTTAACTGCAAGATTCTAATATTCTGCGTGGTGTCTGTTGTTCTAAGTCGTGTCTCCCTACCACTTTCGCGCAACGACGCTCTGAGCGTGTTTTTTAGGGAATTGACTAGTTTGAACCTGGGACCTGTTGCTGGTAAGGAGACGCCAGACCACACATGACATGTAGAGTTCAGAAGAGTTCAGTGAGACTAGCGATGATATAATCAAATACTTAATGATTTCAGCGTCAGCTCCACTGCACTCCCTGTAAAAGAATCTTAATACTAACTAAATTTAGTGGAAGGGGTTCAAGGCTTTCCTATTTTTAGTTAGCTGGTAAAATAACGTCGAAAAAAGCAATTAAGTTTAACATTGGAAATTTTATTGTACTCACAAAACATTGTTTATAAATTGCACTATTGATAAAAGGAAATGTTTTAATACAGGATGATAAAAATCAACTGTGTTCAACAAAAATGTGAACGAATATTCCCTGAATGGGTTTCCAAGTTCTACAATGGATCGAAGGATGACCTATGCCATATCACATCTATAACCTAGGTTTAAATTAAGTTTCACAAAAGAGAAAACCATCAAAATGGTCTACAGTGACCCTCAATTATCTTTAATTACTTATCTAACTTGTCATAAATTACAGTGGCTGATGTGGCTTCTCAATAATTATATAACAGAGAAATCATCGCGTTTCAGATTTTAACTTACGTAGCAAATGTGAATACCATGAGATTTAATTGACGATCGACACTAGTATTACGTAAAAAGGGGATGTAACAGATGAGATTTCTGCAGTTCTGAGTGAAGCCTTATGCGCTCAAAAATGCGGCATCGCATGCGTTCATTACCCTGTCGATGTTCGTCAGGAGGCGGCGGACAGCACAGCTCCGCTCACCTTGCCGTCTCGGAAGCAACTCCCCTCTAACTTCTCCGTACTACAATTTACCGAAGTTGGTTTTTTAAAAAAACTATCTGGCTGTGTTTTCATCTGACCAATCAGGGTCTCAATGTTAACCTTAAGCTCTGCCTACAAAAATTCTGTCTATCCAATGAGAAACGTTATACTTTTCGTGGTAGGGCAATGTTTTTAAAGTTTGGAACGTAACAGAGACGCGAAAAAGTCTCATGCTAAAACTTGCGGCTGGTGTGGCCCCTTTTAGTGTTATCGTAAGATCTATACTGTTCTTCTGGAGGGCTCTAGCATTTAACATGGGCTGGGGGGGTGGTCCTGTCGGTTAGCTGGTGACGTGGGTGTCCGTCCCTTATCGTAGGGCCTTCTAGCTTAACACGGTTCTGCTCTCGGCTTCTGTTCTCGTTTCTCCCCTCGGAACTGCGTCTGTCTCACGGTGGGAAGGTAAGACTTGCATTTAGGCATTCTTGTGTTAGTCTGTGGTATTCCATTTGTTCACTCGTTACTCGTATTACTTTGATTAATTTAATGTCACGATTTATTCGGAGCTATGTGACATACTACTGGATTTGCTTATCATGTCAGGGTTTTCATGGAAGGTGATGGATTTGCCTGACACCTTACAAGATGATAACTAGAACTTCAAATTCGAAAATGACAGCTGATACACACACTGACAGCGTCGCGCCGCGTTCACCTGGGCGGCGCCCGATTTAAGGAAGTGGGTGGTGTCTGGTCGTTGGCCGGTAGCCGCTGTAGCGCGAGGAAACGCTCGAGCGTAAGCTGTTGTGATCGCGACGCAGCCAGAAGCTGTCTTGCGGAATTGTTTCTGGAAGTATTTGTTATTACTGGTGTGTAGAATGTGAAGCGAAATATGTTAGATGTTCAATCGGCTCGTAACTTTAGACAAGGGCCAAAATGTGGTTAAAAAAATTAATAGAGACAGTCGGACGCGAACACTCGACTATAAGTTTAGAATGCACGACGATTACCACTTTTCTTTATATAGTTCGTTGCGTTTTGGTCTGGGCGGACGTCAGAAGACATCCGTTCGAGTCGATCATTGATTCCTTGTCTCAGTTATTTATTAAAGAGAGCATGCAGCCCTCTGACCGAACTACTATTTCCGTTTGTTCGATATAGTTCGTTGCGTTTGGTCTTGACTGTACCGGTGATTTTAATGATAGAGAATTTTGATTAAAGTGGGTGATAAAACATATCAAGTGATAGGGCTATACTAAATTTGAGATTTGTAGTACTAATATCTGCTGACATAAGTTGTTGTAAAGATATGGTTCAGAGGTAATGATCTACCGTTAGTTCCACGATAAAAATTCTAGAAGGCAAAGTTTTCATTCTAGCGACCTGAAACTTTTTCGGTGATTTCAAACAACTTAACTGAATACAAATAAAAATTGAAAGGTTTCTGAAGTAATTCTTAACTATATTATTAAAGTTTATGTGCCCTAGAAAGCGGTACTCTGGAGGCTGCTCCAGTATGCAGATAGCCGTAGAAAACAGGTGTTCCCTCGGCCGTTCGCTCCGGCACCTACATAAAGACAGCCCGAGAGGCAGTAGAAAGGTTCACTTCGCACTCAGCTACTGTAAGATCCACGTGTGTTAAACGTCGGATCGCGCTCTGCCTCGGATGACGTCAGAGCCGAACTTGTCAAAGCGCGTATTTTGCGGTAAAAACGGATAGTGAACTCGCGAGGATTGTACACCGTCCTGGATCGCTTAGAATTTGCCAGAGTAACTGCTAGTGTGCCGTCCGTGTGTATTACCAATTCAGCGTGGCAAGTGGTGACTTTATTTCCACTTTTATGTCGAACATTAATTTTGAGCATTTATTGCAAACTTTCGTTGAGTAATTTTAGTTAGGGCGAAAGACAATCTGGTAGGAACGTACCCTAGAGGGTGCATCTGAGCTGCTAAATGTGGTGTTAGAATAGAAAGACTTGCTTTCAATTGAAAATAGTGAATTTCCAAGTGTTGTATGTGAGAAACTTTACGCAATATAATTTTGATTGGAACTTTATATTTTTATTTAAAATCATAGTCCTGATCCCGCAAAGAAATAGGAGGATAGAATCTTTTCTTTCAGTGGGTTGGACCAGAATGTGGCAGTGCAGACTTCAATTTCTGGCTGACCACAAAATTAGTTTGATATTACAACGAAATGAATACCCTTAGCTGCATACAGGCGTTGATATAAGTCAACGGGGACAGTTGAAAATGAGTGCCCCGACCAGGACTCGAACCCGGGATCTCCTGCTTACATGGCAGACGCTCTATCCCTCTGAGCCACCCCGGACACAAAGGATAGTGCGACTACAGGGACTTATCTCTGGCACGCTCCCGTGAGATCCACATTCGCAACTTATTGCTCCGCACTATATTCATAGTGTCCCTGCCCATTATACTCATCACTCGCGGCTTTACTGCCGTTTCCCGTATGAGTTCGGGCACTGTTTGTGCATCTACACAGAAGAAGATGTGACAAATGGCCGGTGTGCCTTAAATGAAGATGGTATCTGTTCTTTCGGACATACATGTAGTTAAGGCCCAAGATTTACGTTGGTGGTAGCAAAATGGTCGTACAGTTACACAGGTTCTCCTAATTTACACAGCATGATTTCGCGAGAACTACCTCATCTTTCTTCCAAAATTTCTATTTAACTTCTCCGAGCATCTAAGTTATATTTTCGTATGGGCTATACCGACATCCTATGATCCTGGCACCGCGTCTGTGAATTCGTTCGATGTCTGTTTCCATGCCTACTTGATAAGGACTCCAAACACTACAACAGCTCTCTAGAATTGGTCGCACTAGAGTCTTGTATGCGATTTCCTTTACAGGTGCACTGCACTTCTCCAGTATCCTTCCCACGAATCTAAGTCTTCCATTTAACTTCACGAATACTGATTTCACGTGATCGTCTCATTTAACATTGCTTCTTAGTACTACTTCTAAGTACTTATGCGATGTGACATGTTCAAGATGTTCACCACTAATCTTATAATCAGCTGCTACTAGCAATGTGCCCCGACCTCGTAAGTGTAGTAGAAAGTATGTACGGCAGGACGACTCGTTTTTCGTAGTAGTAATAAATTATATACACAAGCCTTCCTGGTGAATCAGTTTACCTGTTAGTGAAATCCGTATCAGAATCTCTACAATAGTTCCTGAGATTAGCCTTCACACACAAACAGAAAAATGCGGCGAGAGACTTACTAATATGTATAGATGAGTAGATACCTTTCTTCCTTTTTGTTGTAGACTCTGTTTTCACTTACCCGCATTTGAAGAGAGCTGCCTGACTTTATACCCTTCTCTACATGTTTCTACATCTATATTCATCAAGCAGCGGTGACAACACCACAAGTACAATCGAGATATTGTGTTACTCGTCTACAGTTTGATGATGACCCTGAGTTTTCGCCATATGAATCCATTCCGCTGTCATGATGTAACTACTTCAAACAGACGAGTTCCACGTTTCAATCATTTAACATACTTAAGAGAACTCACTATGCTCTGTAATTTTTTTATTTAAAATTATGACAACTTTGTGAACCATTGCACCTCCCTTTTTAACACAACCAATACATTCCCTTCTGTGACACATTCTCTGTCCATTTTCCTGGTGGAACTCCCTTTTCGACTAATGTCTGTTGTTGCTCCTATACGGTTCATTCATCACTTTGGGAGTCTTTTTAGACGAAGAGTAGGAAAATCATGGCGTTCCCACAAGCAGTTATGGAAGCAAGGGTCAAGCCAGAGAGAACCTAGACAAATGAAATATAAGTGACATGCGGCAGAATTTGCCTACTAAGTACTGTTTCGACGTCCATCTATCAGCACATTGCACACCTTGATAGAGATTTGCACAGTCCTCCCGATCCGGTCGCTTAATCCAAGATTCTCGATCTCTGAGACTACGTGCCACCTTCGCACCTCGCAACAATCGCTGAAACATGTCCAGAGCTTCCCGGTGTAGAATACCATGCAAGACCAACTAACCCCTAGGCCGAGAAACTCGGGTTCGGAAACCCATTCTCAGCCAAACGTAGCGCAGTTCACTGACGTGCTCGCCATTTGGCACGGCACAGGGGACATACGTAGTTTACTTAATTCTAGCGATATGGCGAGATTATTGTACCACCCATTCCTCAGATACACAAGCGACGTTGACGAAGCTGAACATAGGTCCTGCTAAAGAGAGCATGATTGCACAAAGGTATTTTTTCCGAGGGGATTCGCTAGTTAGTGGTTTTTTTTCCATTACAGCCTTCATGCTTGTTGGTTAGTCAATTGACTCCAAAAGTTAGTTTTCAGTCGGATGTTAGTTTAGTCTAGTTTATTGAGCTTGGGGAGAAGGAAGATTAGGGCTTAGGGTCCCGTTGATGACAATATTGTTAGAGAGGAAGCTCAAATTCACACTAGAACAAGGTAGGGGGAAATAAATTGACCGCGCTTTTATCAAAGGATTCGGTCCTGAGTTTGCCTTAAACACTTCAGAGAAACGACAGGAAATGTAAACGTGATTGCTCAGATGGGGATTTGCACTTAACTTCTCCCAAACGATGAAAACGGATGTGAACATTGTCAATGGCACGGTTTTTGAACTATGTAGGTGGAAAAGTGTATTGTATACCATGTTATTATTGTCTGAATTTCGAAAGGATTCGGTTGTTAGTGGCAAATATCACACTAGGCGGTTAATTAGTTTAAGAGGAACTCAAGTGATTTTCAGAATCTCTAGAGGACTAGTTGGAGAATATGTTGAAGTATTTGGACAGTGAAAGAATAAACATGTGTAGTTTGACATGTAAAGAAAATACGGGAATGTGGACGCTGTGAAGATCTGCCGTGAATAGTTCTTTAGACGAAACTTAACGTAGGTAATAGTAACTTAAGAGAGACAATGTGATAGAAAAGAACCGTCAGGTGAACATGAATACAAATATTGCAAGTTCATAAGTTCGAACACACTTCCCTCCTTGATAGAAGTCAGACCATGACAAGATGGGGTGCCCTGCATGCCTCAACGATGCAGATAGCCGTACATTAGGTGCAATCGCAACGGAGGGGTATCTGTGGAGAAGCCAGACAAACATGTGGTCCCTGGAAAGGGGAAAAAGCCTTTTCAGTGCTTACAGCGGCAACAATGGATGACTGACTGATTTGCCCTTGTGTCAGCAGCTAACATGCCCTTGCTGTGCTGGTACTGCGAACAGCTGAAAGCAAAGGTGAACTATAGCCATTATTTTATCCCGCGGGCATGCAACTCTACAGTATGGTTAAATCATCATGGCAATTTCTGTATCACCAGACGGGGGTGCTCTTCAGGATTTCGTCGTCAGTTACAAACAAAACTGGCATTCTACGGTACGGAGCGTGGAATGTTAGATCCCTTAATAGGGCAGGTAGGTTAGAAAATTTAAAAATGGAAATGGAGAGGTTGAAACAAACTGTGGATTCCACCATATCTAGCTTCAACCTTTCAGTTTTCCTTTTTAATGAAGTTCGGTGGAAGGAAGAACAAAACTTTTGGTCAGGTGAGTACCGGATTATAAATTCAGTATCAAATAGGCCTAATGCAGGAGTAGGTTTAATGATGAATAAGAAAATAGAAATGCTTATAAGCTACTACGAATAACATAGTGAATTCATTTTCTTAGCCAAGAGAGACACAAATTCCACATCCATCACAATAGCACAAGTCTGTACGCAAACTAGCAACGAAAATTATGAAACGATGGAAGGAATGTATGGTGAAATTATTCAGATAGTTAAGGAAGAGGCAAATTTAATTGTGGTGGGGGACAGGAATTCGATACTAGGAAAGGTAAGCGCGGGAAAAATACTAGGAGAATATGGACTGAGAGAAAGGAATGAAAGAGGAATCCGCCTGGTAGAATTTTGCACAAAGCTTAAGTTAATCATAGGTAACACTTGGTTTAAGAGGCTTGTACTCGTGGAAGAGACCTAGAGACATTGTAAACTTTCAGATTGATTATATAATGGTGAAACTGAGATTTTTGGAACCAGACTTTAAACTTCGAGGCATTTCCAGGGGTTAATGTGTACTTTGACCACAATTTATTGTTTATGGACTGTCGATTAAAATTGAAGAAACTGCAAAAATGCAGTAATTTAAGGATATGAAACCTGGATAAACTGAAAGAATGATTCAAATGGCTCTGAGCAATATGGGACTTAACTTCTGAGGTCATCAGTCCCCTAGAACGTAGAACTACTTAAACCTAACTAAACGAAGGACATCACACACATCCATGCCCGAGGCAGGATTCGAACCACACTGTAGCGCCTAGAACCGCTCGGCCACACCGGCCGGCAAACTGAAAGAATCAGAGGTTGTAGAGAGTTGTGTTTTATGAGTAGGTTGGACACTGAAACTGCAGAAATTATAGAAAGATATGAAATTAAGGAGATGGGATCTGGATAAGTTAAAAGAATCACAAGTTGTTGAGAGTTTCAGAGGGATCAATAGTCAACAATTGAATGAAACAGGGAAAATGAATATAGTAGAAGTCGAATGGGTAGTTTTGAGACATGAAATAGCGGAGGCAGCAGAGGATGAAATAGGAAAAAGGACAAGATCTAATAGAAATTCTTGGATATCACAGGAGATATTGAATTTAATTGATTCTTCTTCTTTTTCTTGTGCCTTTTCCTGCATCGGAGCAGGGTCGGCATGGTTAGGAATGGATTTGACATGGTTAGTTAAAGAGGTGCCCGGATGCCCTTCCTGCCGCCAACTGAGTTTAAATAATGAAAATCGAGAACATAAAACTTCAAAATGTGAAGCAGGCAAAAGGAATACTGGAGTGTAAAAATAAGATTGACAGAAAGTACAAAAGGCTATGCAGGAATCGCTAGAGGACAAATTCAGGACTATAGAAGCATATATAACTACGGAAAGGTAAGTACCCTCTACAGTTAAACTGAAAACGCCTTTGGAGAAAAGATAAGCACCTATATGAATACCAAGAGCTCAGCTGGAAACGAACATGAAGCAAAGAAACGAAAGGTTAAAGATGGAAGGAGTATATGCAATATGACAACATAGAAAATAAGAGCGGCCGTATTACACTTCCGTGCGGCACCCCCACCGACGCCTTCGTCTCCGATGAACACTCACCGTCCAGGACAACATACTGGGTTTTATTAGTTAAGAAGTCTTCGAGCAAATCACATAAATTAGCACCTATCCATTCCTTATGCTCGGACCTCCGTTAACAATGTGCAATCGGGCACCGTGTCAAAGGCTTTCCGAAAATCTAGGAATTTGTTAACCTTCCAACGCCGATTGTACAGAAGTGCAGAGTCTTACAGATAAATTACCTTGATGAGTGAAAAGAGCCTCAGCATCAAAGGAAAATCCAATTCAGTTTCATGTATACTGTAACTTGTATTTAACACATCCCTCAAAACATAAAATAGGCCCAGCCACTCAAGATGATTGTCTGCGTATCTTACAGAGTTGTCTCAGCAGTTGCAGTTTTTCCAGCGAACTGTGTGCCGAGAGCCAGAGTAACACGTATTCCAGGCATCTGGCAATGTGTGACTCGATCACTGCAGGGCGCTCATAATGAAGTTAGCAATGTCAACATTTCATTTAAAAAAAATGGTTCAAATGGCTCTGAGCACTATGGGACTTAACTGCTGAGGTCATTAGTCCCCTAGAACTTAGAACTAGTTAAACCTAACTAACCTAAGGACATCACAAACATCCATGCCCGAGGCAGGATTCGAACCTGCGACCGTAGCGGTCTTGCGGTTCCAGACTGCAGCGCCTTTAACCGCACGGCCACTTCGTCCGGCCAACATTTCATAAGTTCCTTAGTGTTTCCCAGGTTTGGTTTCACCATTATTAGAAATTGAGTGAAGGATGACATTATTTCCATTAATACCATACAGTATACTTGCTTAGAATACGGTTTGTTCTTGTCCATGTCACTGTTGGCCAATTTCAACTAAAAAACTTACAGAAAAATCACGCAGAGCATAGATTCTGTTTCTACGAAATTTAAAAAGCATTGCAATAGTTGAGAATTTAGAAATCAAAACTCCACCGACAAATTTTAGGAGGCTGTCCAGCGATATTTTCGGAGAATTTTAGTACGAGGGTTCCATAGTCTCAGGTGGCTCGTTAAAGAGTAATAACGTATTCGGTTTATTACCCTAGTTACCTTTGATTCTGTGAAAATACCCTTACAATAGTGCAAAATCATATGATAAGCAAACAATAAAATGAACACAGAACACAGAGTATTGCAGCAGTCCTTAAATACCAAAATACAGTCATGTGGTTGCCATCGCTGCGGAAGCAGCTCAGCATAGCATCATTCTGTCGTTCTCCCATTGCACTGAGTGAACCCATGCAAGAGATTCACATCATTCTACTCTTTATCCGTAAACCTGTCCGTTGTGCTGCGTATCGGCGTTAACGTACAACTAACACTGCCCGGAAAAGAAATGCGAGACAGAACGGAACAGTGCTGAACGGAGGCTTCAGAGTGAATACCAAGGCATTACTGTTACCGACAGAAGGTATTGTGAATGAATGAAATGAGTGTATTGGCCGCGCGGGGTTAGCCGAGCGGTCTTAGGCGCTGCAGTCATGGATTGTGCGGCTGGTCCCGGCGGAGGTTCGAGTCCTCCCTCGGGCATGGGTGTGTGTGTTTGTCCTTAGGATAATTTAGGTTAAGTAGTGTGTGAGCTTAGGGACTGATGACCTTAACAGTTAAGTCCCATAAGATTTCACATACATTTGAACATTTTTTTGAAAATGAGTGTATTTACAAACAAGACACGCCCAGTGCACACCGTCTACATTTTCACTTTTCTGCAGGTATTTTCAGTGCAGTGTAGATATAAGACAAATGGGGTTAGAAGTCAAACGAAATATAATTGCATTACCGGGTGGTTATACAGGGTGTTCGGAAATTCCCGTTACAAACTTCTAGGACTTGCAGAGGGGAGTGAGTACATAATATTTTGAATAGGAACCCATGTCCGGTAATGTATCGTTTCCGTTCCACGACGGTTCCAATTCAGACGTTTAACTCACCCACTTCTGCTTGAGGAAATGAATTAGGCGTGACGCAGTACTATTATTAGGTAGCAGTTCAAAAGAAAAAATAACTAAACATCCATTTATCACTTAAGCACATTTTTTTGTATTAACACTTAAATATTGCGTGTTCACACTATTCCAAAACAACGTACAGAACAGTACTGATGCATTACAACAGCTGCGCGATGTGGCAACCACCAATATTGTTACAGGCATTGTACCATTGTTCTGCTGCGCACACTCCATCCCACCTAATGTCTCTTTAATTTCTAGTGCAGCGGCTAGAACGCGTGCCTGCAAATCTTCCTCTGTCTCTGCAGGAGTCTCGTAAATTAAACCTTGCATACGACTCAACAAGCAGTAGTCCACGTCACCCCGTCTACCCTATTGCATAACAGGACAAGCAACTCTGAGACTTTTCTCTTTCCCTCAGCAGACGTGGACTCATTACACCTCTTAACTGAAACCGTCGTAGATAGGAAACCATACGTTTCCGGACTTGGGTTCCTGCCCAAAATATGATCTACTCACTCCGCTTTACAATTCCTAGAAGTTTTTAACGGGAATTTTCGAACACTCTGTACTTAAACTTAGGCTACTTGAACCAGTGTAGATGAAAGCAGCCCTTGCCCATTAACCTCGTTACTATCGGCGATTCGCTGATGCCCGAAAGAGCTCGAGCGTGTTTGTCCACCTGCACTGGAAGGAATAATCGGGCCGTCTCGCCCTAGATGTTTATATGTGGTGTCATGTTTCGAACATGTCCGAAAGAACAGACACCACTTTTGATTCTGCAGCCTTATATGATTATGATCCACAGGAGATGATGACGTCAGCTGCCAATTGCCAGTACCGGCACAAATTGTTGAACAAGTTACTGTTGCCATGGCTGAGAATGCTTTACGCAATGTACGATCTTCAAGCAGTGCACGAGCTGTCGCGACAGCTGAGCATTCCATGATCCACCGTTCGAAATGTGTTGCGAACAACTGTGCAACGGAATCCTTAGTGCGGTTCCAGGATGTTGTGTATGCAGACTGTCGTCGCTCTGATCAACGTTTCTAACCTGGAACTTAAACACGGTATGCAGTTAGAAAATGTTACCCCGTCATTCTTTCAATAATTTAATCGTTATTTCTCTTCTACACGCCCTTACAAATATTTACCCGAATTTTCATTGTCCAACGCTCACTCATTTGTCATGGAGCCCTCTCAAATAGTGAATGTTTAAACATAGCCACCCTTTAGCGAGGCTGTGCAAGGGAAATGAACTTGAAGGCAATATTAAACAGAAGAAGAAGTAGATGAAAATGAGATGGAAGATATATGATACTGGGAGAAGAATTTGACAGAGTGATGTAAGACCTAAGTAGAAATAAGGCCGCTAGAGTAGCACACATTTCCTCAAAAATACTGATATAATTGGGAGAAACAGCCACGACAAAACTATTCTACCTAGTGCACAAGCTGTATGAGACGGGTGAAAACCCTCAGACTTCAAGAAGAATGTAATAATTCCAATTCCAAGGAAAGCAGCTGCTCCACAGGTGTAGTATTACCGAGCTATAAGCTTAATAAGTCATCCTTGCAGAATACTGACACGAATTACCTACAGAAGAATGGAAAAGACTGGTAGGAGGTGGCGTCAGGGAAGATCAGTTTGGATTTCTGAAAAATATGGGAACAAGCGAGACAATAATGACCCTACAGTTTCTCTTTGAAGATACGTTAAAGAAAGACAAACCTACGTTCATAGCATTTGTAGACTTGCAGAAAGCCTCTGACAATATTGACAGGAATACACTCCTTGAAATTATGAAGGCAGCAGGGATACAACACAGCGAGCGAAAGGTTATTTACAACTTGTACAGCAACCAGACAGCAGTTAAAGGGAAGCAGTGGTTGAGAAGGTAGTTAGACGGGGCTGTAGCCCATGCCCAATGTTTTTCAGTCTTTACATCGAGCAAGCGGTACAGTAAACCAAATAAAAATTTGGAGGAGAGATTGAAATTCACGGAAGTGAAATAAAGTCTCTGAGGTTTGCCGATAACGTTATGATTCTGTCACAGGCAGCGAAGGACTTGGAAGAGCAGTTGAACAGAATGAACAGTGTCTTGAAAAGAGAATATAAGGTGAACATCAACAAAGGACAAAACAAAGGTAATGGAATGGAGTCGAATCAAATCAGGGGATGCTGAGGGAATTACATTAGGAAATGAGACACTAACAGTGGTAGGTGAATTTGGCTATTTGTGCAGTAAAATAACAGATGACGACCGAAGTAGAGAGGATACAAAATGTAGACTGGCAATGGAAAAAAGAGTTTGTGAAGAACAGAAGTTTGTCAACCTCAAATACAAATTTAAGTATTAAGAAGTCGTTCCTCAAGGTATTTTGTCTGGAGTGTAGCTTTGTATGTATATCAAACGTGGACGATAAGCAGTTCAAACAAGAAATGAATAGAAGCTTTTGAAATGTAGCGTTAGAAAACAATGCTGAAGATTAGACTGGTAGATCACATAACTAATGAGGAGGTAAGTAGTTACACAGTACCAGCACAGGATGAGGCAACAATCTTATTTCAATGTCACTGAAAAGGACTTCCTGAGTCAGGTTGCACTTGACCTTGTGAGAGTATGAAGTTACAGCTGAGGCAGTTGGGCAAGATATATCCAACGTCAGTCCCCTCATCCTACCCACACACATGTATGTGGTATATTCAAGGTCAACCCCGCCTCCTAACCCCCTCAGGTTCCTGCGGCACTGCCAGTTCTAGATACAAATGACCTTGTGTATTAGGCTACATATCCTGCTCACATACCCATCCACCACCTCTTTCCTCGCCCCACTCCACTTGGACCAGTAATATTCAAGCTCCCTTTCCCCCTTCTCATCCTTTATAACTAGAGCAATTGTGTGGGCGACGTTAGTCTTGTTGTGTGAACCATTGTGTGACGATCTTGTTTTATTTGGGAAAAGGGTGTGCATATTTGTTACAAATGGCAATAATAATTACAAATTAATTTTATTATTATTCCAATTACACGAATTTTGCCCCACTACTCTCGAAGTCATGTCACTATCGCCTCATGTGAACATCGCATTACATTAACATTGTGTCACGTCAGTGACATATCACATCAGTGTCGTGTTATGTCGTTGTCATGATGCTCTCAGCCAATCACACGACAGCCTGTGCTCAAAAATATCCAAATGGTACAAATTATTTATCAGTCATGTGCTGATCCTCTTCATTTGAGGCCTGTACATTGTAGTGGAAGGATCATCATGAAGCCCCAGCAAACTTAAGCAGCCATCCCCAAGTAGAATAATTGGTGTTTTACAATCCTGAGTTAATTTGTTGAAATTTTGCTGATTACCACAATGCATTATTTAACAAAGTATATCAGTCTCCCAAGTTAAACAATTCCCTCAATGCAGTACTCAAAAACAAATACGCTCTTGGCTAGACATTGAATGTTTAACAAATAATGTAAATATTCTGAGATAGCTAATTTCTGCAATGTATTATTTAGCAACAAACACATTCTTGGTGATACATTAAATTTTTAACAAATTACATAGATAGTCCATGTTAAACAATTTCCAAATGCATTATTAACAACAAACATGCATTTGCTGAGACACTAAATATTAAACAAGTACCACAACACAATATTTAAACAAATACCCTCCTGGTGTTCACTAAATCTACGTCGTCCCGATATTACTAGTATGTGTGGCGTCAAAGTGTATGTGTTAAAATGCCCACATTGTCCCATAGGCACGAATACAGCAGTATAATTACTGTATATCACGACATATTTTGCAAAAAAATCGGTAAAAAGTAACAAATGTATGATGTAAGACATTTTGACTGTACAGTATACACAAAATTAATGGCGTCATAGCAAACTCTGTAAGCACACCAAACTCCCATTCCAGACTTACTGATTTTTTCCCTCTTACCAATGTTGTCAAATGAAGCAGTATTAAGATGAAATGTGCTAGCAAAGTTATCCTGGGAAGTAAACACATTTATTATTTCGTTAATTTTCCTACAAAATACCTACTGCGAACGTCCACAGTTCCAGGCCAGGGCAATTACCGACGCAGACGCCGATATCTGCAGGCTACAGAAAACGACACATCGCGGTCACGAGCAACTATTGAAAGCTTCTCAGGCACACACAGGGGAGAGAGCAAGTGAGAAGGAGCATATCCCTCTCGCACTGGGCGCCAACTGAACAAGTCGTCCACCATACATTAGATATCGGGCAGCAGGAAGTAGTCAGCAGGCCACATCGATCACAAGGCAGAACTCACGCCAAACTGTATGGACCCAATCTCGATAAACAGCAGAATCAAATCTGTATTAACTGCTCTCACGAAGCATTACACTGCGTCCGCCAATCCATCTGCCGCCATCGCCTTGGTCAGTTTAGTCTGGAAGGAACATCTAGTAGTTCCCCTCAAATGTGGGCACGAGATGCGTGATGCGAGCAATACATTTCACATGAATTTCTCCACGTACGTTTCTAGGACCAGCTGCAGTTCGCACCATGCCTTCAACGGAGGCACACAATATTTGTCAGCCACCACCAAGAGCTGTGGTGTCATGCTGCATATCTGTGTAGTACCTGCTTTTCCTTCACACAAACGCATTGAGAAATGATCATATCCCTTCATTACTCTTTACTGGTATACGGACGCTTGAGGAAAGAGACTATCGTGATGTTAATCACGCTGCCAGGTCCCTACCACCCACGAGGAACCTGCAGACCGAGCGAGGTGGCGCAGTGGTTAGCACAATGGACTCGCATTCGGGAGGAGGACGGTTCAATACCCCGTCCGGGCATCCTGATTTAGGTTTTTCGTAACTTCCCAAAATCGCTTCTGTCAAATGCTGGGATGATCCCTGTGAAAGGACACGGCCGATTTCCTTCCCCATCCTTTCCTAATCCGATGGGACCGATGACCTCGCTGTTTGGTCCCTTCCCCCGAATCACCAACCAACGAGGAACCTGCACTCCACGCCTCTCTCTCTCTCTCTCTCTCTCTCTCTCTCTCTCTCTCTCTCTTTGAACCAATAAGAATCAAGCTCCTGCCTGAGAGACAAGACCAACCCATCGTACCTCTCGTATATGAAACGTCTACCCCGGAGGAAGAACCGCTAAGGCCTCAACGTGTGGAAAACACATACGTATTCTTTGTCACTTACTGCGAGCCAAACGTCCTACGCAAAACTGATAAATGGATGATCACCAATTTGTGTCGCTCTCGTTAATGGTCCAGATTTCCTCTCGTCGACACGGACATCGCACCTGCCTGCGTGCCTCCTCCAGATAACCTTCACACCGCCTCTTGAAAGAACCCCGCGTGATAGTCCCACCCACGCACGGAGATTAAAGAGACGTGCGTGCTCTCAGAAGCGGAGAGGGGTTCAGTATGCAGGCGGTCTTGAAAACATTCAAAAATTATTTTTATTACACGGCTCACGTATGCCGGCAAGTGCATCTGTGAGCTGCTGGATTATTAACAAAATACGTCGATATCCTGTGTTAAACAATTTTCGCAAATGCATTATTTAACAACAAATACACTCCTGCATGTACTTGTGCTTTCCCTTCACTACAATAAGATCATCAAGTTTAAAGTCCGCCCGCGGTAACTGAGTGGTAGCCGGCACGGTAACTCAGCGTGTTCGGTCAGAGGGTTAGCTGCCGTCTGTAATAAAAAAAAACTGAGTTAATGGATAGAACAACGAACTGAAACGGGCGTCTTGCAACGTCCGCACCGAGCAGATGAAACGAACGTAAACGAACAAAATGAGATAAAAAAAAAGTGGTCAGCGCGACAGAATGTCAATCCTAGGGGCCCGGGTTCGATTCCCGGCTGGGTCGGAGATTTTCTTCGCTCAGGAAATGGGTGTTGTGTTGTCCTAATCATCATTTCATCCCAATCGACGTGCAATTCGCCGAAGTGGCATCAAATCGAAAGACTTGCACCCGGCGAACGGTCTACTCGACGAGAGGCCCTAGGCATACGACGTTTACATTTATCAAGTTAAAAGTACTGGACGACATTAAGATCTATCACAAATCCCTCTCTCCTGTTTCTCACATGTCGTTTTTGTATCGTTAGAACAGTAAGAGCGCGAGGAACGTTCCGTCTAAGACAATGTCACTGAAGAGGAAGCATAGATCGCTTAATATCAGAGTCCAATTCAGTAACCATTTGTTTATGCTTGGTGCTGCCGAGAGGAGAAATCTTTTGATAGGATATTATCTATCTATCTCTGTTTAAACCTTTTTCGTTCTCTGTAAGGAGGTAGACACAGCACTACGTTTGGAAGGCGCCCACAATCCTTGCAATTGATGATTTGTTCTTAAAGTTCGCACTCTGCTGGGCAGTTTTTGGAGAACAAATGTGTAAGATATGTTCTGCGTTAATTATACCCCACACCGCTGCATCTATTAATCCAATGTGGTAATAGTCTCAGACTGATAAGAAAGCCTCATAACCTAATGTATTGGTACGTAACATAGGACAAAAATGCACTTGATAAACCGAATCATTTCTCTAAACGTTTTATGCAAGTGATAAACAATTATAGACTAGATCGATAATGACAGGTAATCGCAGGTATTTTACGATAGCATATTGACATAAGAGCAGCGTGTTGAAACCGTAGCTCATTCATTATTCTTTGTAGCAGGAGGGCTAGAATCTGCCCAGCCAATCGTGTAACACGGCTTTTCACCAGTACTGCCAATATGTGCTCTAATTTTTTTTTTTTTACAAAAAATGACTGGGAGTAAAGTCATGATTACATGATAGACTTCCCAGTAGACCAACTGCAAACGTATATACATATATACACTGACGGAAAAAAATATCGCAACATCAAAAAATAGTTGATATAGAGTAATGAAATTTCTGGAATACAATTGTCTGGGTAAAATATTTAAGTGATTAACATTGCAAGATCACAGGTTAATGTACGCGCGAGATAAGCTATTGCTGCTACATTAATAATCGGTGTAATCACTAAATGTTGACTGCAAATGTGCATACATTGTGCCGTAAAGGCGCCGGATGTCATTTTGTGGGTTGGACTTCCTTACCTGTTGCACATGGTTGGTAAGTGTAAGGACAGTTAATTCTGTTTCTGTATGTCGAATCACCAGACTGACATACAATTTTACAATTTTGCAATCAGGACGCGTGAGATAACCAAGAGAGGGCTTCTGGTGTCATGCGAAATCGCACCCCAAACTATAACTCCAGGTTGCAGGCTGCAGGCCGTCAACCAGCCACAAGGCCGTCACTGGAACCGAGGCAGACCCAACTTTCATCAGAAAAGACAACCTGCACTCCAGTGAGCTCTCGCTTGACACGACTGAAGTCGCAAACGTCGGTGGTTTGGGATCAGTGGAACGCACGCTACAGAGTATCTGTGTCGGAGCTGTCCTTGAAGTAACTAATTTGTAACAGTGTCCCTGAAACTATGGTGGCAAAAGTGCAGGGTTGGGAAGTCCTAGACGGAGCCACAACAAATGACCATAATGTGATTGAAATAATAATAGTTGAAGGACAAGACCAACCACATAAGTGGCAGACAATAAAGAATTACGCAAAAACTAGTTGGGAGCTGCTTCTCCAGGAGTTCCAGCCTTCAGAGCCGGAGGACGATCTTGTCAGTCTTGAAATTAACATCCTTCGCCTTGCCGCAGTGCAGACAATGTTCGTCGGTGTCCTGCATGACACATATAAGGCAGAGTGGGGAGTCTGTGATGTAAGTGTCGCACAGTCGTCGACAAGTGACAGTCTTGCGGTTGATTAATGTACATCAAGACCAGCTCACTGCCGTGGCGAGGAGAGGCGTATGAATAGCTCGCCAGATCTATCGCCTATCCCTGGTTGGGTATTTAGGCTCGACAACATTGCTGCCATGATGACGCTTCAAGTTCCGATATATCTCACGGGTTGTGGGGATCCTTGTAGAAGGTATTTCTATCCGAACATAATTGAAATCAACAAATGATCCCGCAACGTGAGCCAAAGGAGGCGATACTGTGCCTACCACCACCGGCGGTTCAAAGGACGGCGGAAGAGGAACGTCTAGGATCCCCAACGTGATAGTGTGTTGCCATTGGTTCCAGGTCCGTAGCGTCGCTCCCAGGTATAGAGTGAGAGCCTCGTTCAGCACATTCATGAGATTAAGTCCTCCAGAATGGTGTGGGAGAGTTAAAGTCTCGTATTTGACCTTAAACAGCATCCCTTGGCTGACATAGTATCCAAGGCCGCCATTAACCTGTCAGCAATATCATGTGGCATTTCCAGTACCTGTACCAGGTGTGGCAGTCGTGAGGAAAGATGAACATTAGTATATTACACCCTTTGGAGTGAATCGTTGCGTATGTGCAGTCGGACGTGTTGGAACAGTCGCCGGCCGGTGTGGCCGAGCGGTTCTAGGCGCTTCAGTCTGGAACCGCGCGACCACTACGGTCGCAGATTCGAATCCTGCCTCGGGCATGGATGTGTGTGATGTTCTTAGGTTGGTTAGGCTTAAGAAGTTCTAAGTTCTAGGGGACTGATGACCTCAGATGTTAAGTCCCATAGTGCTCAGAGCCATTTGGAGCAGTCGCCGGCAGCGATCGTGTGATCAAAACTCCTAAGCATCGCATGATGTCCACCGTCGTAAACGGACTGTACAGAGCGTCCAGCTCCCATCGATGTGCATAATCTTCGTTTTATTCGCGTTGACCCTTCTTTCCGCCGCCATACCGTACGCAGTAAGAAGAGCAACGACCTTACATGCTTCATTCTCCGATCGGACGAGTATCATCTAGTCGTTGGCATATGCGCAACACGTGAAGGAACTCGCACGGAGTCGGACGCCTGTAAGAGTTCGTCGAAAAGTCTGCATCAATGCTTCGAGCGCTATTGCAAACATAACTATCAACAAGGGACATCCCGTGGAGTCTTGTACCACAAGGAAGCAAGGGAGAAAATGTTGGAATAAGTGACTGGTATCCCCTTTCCACAACACAGTTGCAAACGTGGATTAATACGATTCTTTATTTACATGAAATGAAAACATTTCCTTCATCTGAATAGAGTCCATGATTTGTGGTACAAGCTCATCAGTAATAGTCCTCTTGCAGACTGAGGTAATGTCAATATCGGCAATCTTGCTATTACAAACTTTTGTTTCTCACTGCTAATAAAGGACAATTCTGGTTGAGGTAAACTAGTCCCGCTATAGTCACTAATCTGGTCGTTATGTACTGTCATAGCCTGTGACGAGATAAACCCGCTCTGCGATTAAACTGACAGACACCAAACTGGATGACTGAGAGGGGCCCTCCGGTCAGCAGCGGCAGTCTAAATACACTCCTGGAAATGGAAAAAAGAACACATTGACACCGGTGTGTCAGACCCACCATACTTGCTCCGGACACTGCGAGAGGGCTGTACAAGCAATGATCACACGCACGGCACAGCGGACACACCAGGAACCGCGGTGTTGGCCGTCGAATGGCGCTAGCTGCGCAGCATTTGTGCACCGCCGCCGTCAGTGTCAGCCAGTTTGCCGTGGCATACGGAGCTCCATCGCAGTCTTTAACACTGGTAGCATGCCGCGACAGCATGGACGTGAACCGTATGTGCAGTTGACGGACTTTGAGCGAGGGCGTATAGTGGGCATGCGGGAGGCCGGGTGGACGTACCGCCGAATTGCTCAACACGTGGGGCGTGAGGTCTCCACAGTACATCGATGTTGTCGCCAGTGGACGGCGGAAGGTGCACGTGCCCGTCGACCTGGGACCGGACCGCAGCGACGCACGGATGCACGCCAAGACCGTGGGATCCTACGCAGTGCCGTAGGGGACCGCACCGCCACTTCCCAGCAAATTAGGGACACTGTTGCTCCTGGGGTATCGGCGAGGACCATTCGCAACCGTCTCCATGAAGCTGGGCTACGGTCCCGCACACCGTTAGGCCGTCTTCCGCTCACGCCCCAACATCGTGCAGCCCGCCTCCAGTGGTGTCGCGACAGGCGTGAATGGAGGGACGAATGGAGACGTGTCGTCTTCAGCGATGAGAGTCGCTTCTGCCTTGGTGCCAATGATGGTCGTATGCGTGTTTGGCGCCGTGCAGGTGAGCGCCACAATCAGGACTGCATACGACCGAGGCACACAGGGTCAACACCCGGCATTATGGTGTGGGGAGCGATCTCCTACACTGGCCGTGCACCACTGGTGATCGTCGAGGGGACACTGAATAGTGCACGGTACATCCAAACCGTCATCGAACCCATCGTTCTACCATTCCTAGACCGGCAAGGGAACGTGCTGTTCCAACAGGACAATGCACGTCCGCATGTATCCCGTGCCACCCAACGTGCTCTAGAAGTTGTAAGTCAACTACCCTGGCCAGCAAGATCTCAGGATCTGTCCCCCATTGAGCATGTTTGGGACTGGATGAAGCGTCGTCTCACGCGGTCTGCACGTCCAGCACGAACGCTGGTCCAACTGAGGCGCCAGGTGGAAATGGCATGGCAAGCCGTTCCACAGGACTACATCCAGCATCTCTACGATCGTCTCCATGGGAGAATAGCAGCCTGCATTGCTGCGAAAGGTGGATATACACTGTACTAGTGCCGACATTGTGCATGCTCTGTTGCCTGTGTCTATGTGCCTGTGGTTCTGTCAGTGTGATCATGTGATGTATCTGACCCCAGGAATGTGTCAATAAAGTTTCCCCTTCCTGGGACAATGAATTCACGGTGTTCTTATTTCAATTTCCAGGAGTGTACATGCTGTCGAGAGGACGTTGTCGGCGTGTTGCTTCCAGATGTATCTCTGGCCTCTTTCGCGATAGGTGTGCTTGATCCAGTGCCTACTAATCGATCTTACTGCTTCATATTCGCCGACCGCTGTGCTGGCAACAGCTTACTCCAGCACAGATCCTTACCTAACTGAGCTGTAAACAGGAATTAAACAGGAATTGTCCCTGCCTCCATGCCATTGACTCTCACTATCTGACCGAGCGAGGTGGCGCAGTGATTAGACACTGGACTCGCATTCGGAAGGACGACGGTTCAATCCCACGTCCGGCCATCCTGATTTAGGTTTTCCGTGATTTCCCTAAATCACTCCAGGCAAATGCCGGGATGGTTCCTCTGAAACGGCACGCCCGACTTCCTTCCCCATCCTTCCCTAATCCGATGAGACCGATGACCACGCTGTCTGGTCTCCTTCCCTAAACAAACCAACCTCTCACTGTCGAAGGAGCGCCGCGAAGGAGGAGCATGAGGATCGCAATGAAATCCTGACGTATCGCCATGCGTCGCATGGTCAAGTCAAGGAACCATGGTTGTTCCTGTCAAAGTCACGATCAAAATCCACTGATAAGAAAGCCGCTCGCATGTGACATGCTTCCATCAGGGAAATGAAGTCACGGTATTCACCTAGGGTAGAATGGATGTTGCTCTGAACCGCTAGACAAGCCTGGTCTGGTGGTAATGTCTTGCACATTACAGTCTTGAGCCTTGCCGCGCAGAGTGGCCGCGCAGTTAGATGCGCCATGTCACGGATTGCGCAGCCCCTCCCGCCGGAGGTTCGAGTCCTCCCTCGGGCATGGGTGAGTGTGTGTTGTTCTTAGGGTAAGTTAGTTTACGTAGTGTGTAAGTCTAGCGACCAATGACCTCAGCGGTTTGGTCCTTTAGGAATTCACATACATTTGAACATTTTTTTTTTTCCTCTGCCTTGCCACCGACATTCGTGAAAAGATCTTTTAGTCAGTAACGAGCATCGTGAACAGTCGGAATTGATGGACGCTGACATTCCCCGTCGGTTTCGGTATTCGTATATGCATTCGCGCCATGAATTGCGACTGGACGTCTGCGTCAGGGCACAATAACTCATTATACATCAACACCCGTTCGGACATTTATTTTTTTATTATACAGCAGGTCGTACATTGTGTGATTTTACATGTTCTGTCATACAAATTCAGTTTTATTACCAGTACATTTCTTTTTTTGTTGAAAATTTTACACCCACATATATATATATATATATATATATATATATATATATATATATATATATATATATATACAAGTACGATACTTGTACCGGGGTTGCGTAGACAAGAGCTTTCAAATGCCCCCATAAATGAAAGTCAAGAGGGTTGAGGTCAGGAGAGCGTGGATGCCATGGAATTGGTCCGCCTCTACCAATCCATCGGTCACCGAATCTGTTGTTGAGAAGCGTACGAACACTTCGATTGAAATGTGCAGGAGCTCCATCGAGCATGAACCACATGTTGTGTCGTACTTGTAAAAGCACATGTTCTAGCAGCACAGGTAGAGTATCCCGTATGAAATCATGATAACGTGCTCCATTGAGCGTAGGTGGAAGAACATGGGGCCCATCACCAACAATGCCTGCCCAAACGTTCACAGAAAATCTGTGTTGATGACGTGATTGCACAATTGCGTGCGGATTCTCGTCAGCCCACACATGTTGATTGTGAAAATTTACAATTTGATCACGTTGGAATGAAGCCTTATCCGTAAAGAGAACATTTGCACTAAAATGAGGATTGACACATTGTTGGATGAACCATTCGCAGAAGTGTACCCGTGGAGGCCAATCAGCTGCTGATAGTGCCTGCACACGCTGTACATGGTACGGAAACAACTGGTTCTCCCGTAGCACCCTCCATACAGTGACGTGGTAAACGTTACCTTGTACAGAAGCAACTTCTCTGACGCTGACATTAGAGTTATCGTCAACTGCACGAAGAATTGCCTCGTCCATTGCAGGTGTCCTCGTCGTTCTAGGTCTTCCCCAGTCGCGAGTCATAGGAGTCATAGGCTGTAATGTTCCGTGCTCCCTAAGACGCCGATCAATTGCTTCGAACGTCTTCCTGTCGGGACCCCTTCTTTCTGGAAATCTGTCTCGATACAAACGTACCGCGCCACGGCTATTGCCCCGTGATAATCCATTCATCAAATGGGCATCTGCCAACTCCGCATTTGTAAACATTGCACTGACTGCAAAACCACGTTCGTGATGAACACTAGCCTGTTGATGCTACGTACTGATGTGCTTGATGCTAGTACTGTAGAGCAATGAGTCGCATGTCAACACAAGCGCCGAAGTCAACATTACCTTCCTTCAATTGGGCCAACTGGCGGTGAGTCGAGGAAGTACAGTACATACTGACGAAACTAAAATGAGCTCTAACATGGAAATTAAGCGTTTCCGGACACATGTCCCCATAACATCTTTTCTTTATTTGTGTGTGAGGAATGTTTCCTGAAAGTTTGGCCGTACCTTTTTGTAACACTATATATATATATATATATATATATATATATATATATATATATATATATATATATCGCAGCAGGATGGCAGCAGACCGTATTATTCGTTTCGGACCTCTTGATAAGTATGGAAGTGTGATTACGCATGTCAATCACATCGAGATTATGGGCAGCATGGGGTTCACGCCTGAGCCTCAGGACGTGCGCTAGCAGCGCATGTCGGGTGTTCCAAGCGTCAATTTCGCGTCTCAATATCTCGGGATGTAATGGGAATATTGCGATGCAATCAACGCCATTGTGTATCTGCTTTGTCATGCTATGGATTGCTGAAGAAAAAATATAGGAGGTCCATTTAAAAAAACATATGTTTGTGTTAAAAAAACACATATGCTTTCGTTTTAGAATGTTTCCAAATATGTACATTCATGGGCCCCAGCCCAACATTGATACCGGTGAAAGTCGTTTTCCAATAGCTGTTATTGTTCCAGAGATATTTTGGGTGGACAAGATAGCTGGGACACCCTGTATATCACTGTAAAACTAAGGTTATGCATAATAAATGGGCAGCTGCTGGACAAGTAACACTGAGCGGCAACATCCTAAACAATGTTACAGAATACGTAGAACGGGTTAATATTCTAAAACGGCAGTGGGCAGGACATATTGCACGAACGAAGGATGGAAGATGGACAAAATCAGTTTTAGAGTGGAGTCCCAGAGAAAAACGAAGATCACCAGGGAGACCACCTGATCGCTGGGATAAGGAACTCGGGAAAGTTGCGGGCTTCAACTAGCAGAAGACAGCAGCGGACAGAGATGCACGGAAAAACCTCTTAAAATGCATTTAATAACTTAAATAGGCTACATCTTTTATAGATTGAATTAGCTGAACAATATATATATATATATGCAATTTTGTTTAAACATGTTGCTAAATTAGATAATGGTAGTAATGAGATACATAATAGGTTGTGGATGTTTTTTAACTTAAATTTAAAAGTGTATTTAATGGAAGAAACAAGAAACGGAAATTTGACTCAGCTATGACGTGTCAGTTCTTCCCCTTATATCTTCTGCATGTATGATTACGTCTATTTAAATTGACAGTGATAACAATTTAATGTATTGATTAGTTACGTTGTAATGTGTTTCCGAACTTAAGGTAACAGTGTAGATTGGGAGTTGATTTAAATGCCATGGTCACCTGCATCAGGTGCGAGGGCTCGGTAAAACTTCGAGCCAGCTACACCTGATGCAGCGAAAGAAGAAGAAATGTCACATCTTCAGTTAGTGTTACATAGCATGAAATGTTATAACAAACAACTGCACAGAGAGGGTTTTTTTCAGATTAATTCAACGTAGTGTTGTAGAACCTTCGCGTACTTTTGTTATGTTTGTATATTTGTCTCGTCTTCACTTCCTGTGTGTGATGTAGCATCCGATTCCGTATCTGTGCTTGTGTCTGTGTCGTTTACTGTGTACTGCTTATCTGTGCGACGTGGAGCCTGTCTTATTCTAGCGCATGGTCTCTCCTGTTTGTATGTCGCATATAGTGCTCGCGATACTTCGTCTGCGATGTTGTTTATAGAGTTACAGTCATCTTGTCTGTGTATTAACTGTCCTATGTCCTGGTTTCCTAAACTCGGTCTTATGTGTCCTAGGGCATCGCAGATGAGCACAATGTGTTCAGGTGTACCATTCTCACCACAGGCACAAGTGTGAGTCTGGTTTAGGCCAAACCTGTGGATGTGCACATTTTCGAGTCCTTGTCCTTAGCGTAAGATAGTTTAAGTTAGTTTAAGTAGTGTGTAAGCCTAGGAACCGATGACCTCAGCAGTTTTCTCCCAGAGGAACTTCCCACAAATTTCCAAATTTTTTACCACGCGCAGTGCCTCAATCGAGGTCGTGTCGAAAGCCCCCGAGATTCTGAGTAGAACACTCCTGTGGCCGCGTCTCACACTGGTTTTATGCGTACCTAGACATAATCGACGTGTCCAAGCACTAGCCGCAAAACAGGTTATTGTCTCAAAGAGTGCTGTGTAATATGTCCTCCTTGTCTTAGGGGTAGTCTGTATCTTATAGTGTTCAGTCTTGCAAGTTTATGGATCAGTTTCGTCGTTTTGTTAATTGTCAGTCTGGCATGCTTGTTAAAGTGTAAATGTTCGTCAATATAAATACCAAGGTATCTTGTCACAGCTTTTCTTTTTATAGATGTGTTGTTGAACTTTATAATTTGATAACTTTTCAGCGTACCTCTTAGATGTAGGTAAACAGTTTTGTTTCTTGTTATTGGGAGTTTGTTGTTTCTGAACCATTCACGATGAACGCGAGGAGCCGCGTGGCTTTACTCTCTGATTGGGGCCTTGAGTTTCCACATACTATGACCATAAAGTCATCGACCTAAACCCCGTTAGCCAGGTCGTCGTCTTCTAGCGCATTCAGTAGTGGTTCTATGGCTATGTACCAGAAACTCGGTCCGCATATGGATCCTTGCGGACAACCCTTTGTTACCCTAAGTATAACCTTTCGTCGACCACTCTTCCATTCCACTATCCTGTTCTTACAATAATGTCTAAGGCTGTTGTATAGAGCCAGTGGAACATTCATCTCTCTAAGAGTCTAAGCCTTGGAAACAGCGCCGGCCACCAAAGGTTGTCGAAAGCACCAGTTATGTCAATTAGGATTGGTTCAAATGGCTCTGAGCACTATGGAACTTAACTACTGTGGTCACCAGTCCCCTAGAACTTAGCACTACTTCAACCTAACTAACCTAAGGACATCACACACATCCATGCCCGAGGCAGGATTCGAACCTGCGACCGTAGCAGTCGCGCGGTCCCGGACTGCGCGCCTGGAACCGCTAGACCACCGCGGCCGGCTCAATTAGGATTGCTGCTATGTATTTGTCATGTATTGTCTGTGTCATTTCTATGGCCCTATTTACCGCGTTTTCGATGGCTTTATGTGGTCGAAAACCAAACTGATGTGGACTAAGGCTGAAGAGCTGCCGGTGTGACTGAAGAGTGTCGCACAGCAATCTCTCCTGTACCTTTACCAGAATGTTAACGAGGCATATTGGTCTGGCTGTCTTAGGGTAAGTCGGCTCTTTGTCCTCCCCTTTCTTGATTATAACTGCATTGCCCGTCTTCTTTATGTTTGGTATTCGTCTTTCTGGTAGAGCATCATTCAGCAAGTCTGTCAGATATGGTACGATAAGTGGAGCAGCTTGTTAGATGGTTTCGGGGTGGATGCCATCAGGGCCCGGAGCCTTTTTCTTCTTTATTTTGTCTATTGCCAGCGGAACTTCCTCTTGAGCGAAGGGGATGGTGATACCTTCGTTTTCATATTTGTCATAAAGTAGTCTGCGAAGGACGGTGTGAAGTTGCTTGTCCTGAGTGTGGTCATCGTCAGGAAGTAGTTTGTTGAAGAGGTACTGTGCTGTGCATCTCCAGCCTCTTGTGGTAGTACCATCTGGTTTGTTCAGTGTTGATAATAGTTGAGTAGTCTTCATACGTTCAGTCTGCAGTTTATACGGCTCCTCCCAGATGTTGTTCTCTTGGGACATCAAGAGATCTACAAATTCGCGATAAAATTCGAGTGTCAACCCATCTGGCCCAGGAGATTTATGCACCGCACTCTTCGTGAGTGTCATCCGTATGTCATCTTCCGTGAGGAGTTCCAATAACCCCTCTGCATACGTACCATCCATCCCCGTTTGCATCTGTCACAAAATCTATTATCCTATCCGATCGTCCCTCGGCTTCCCAGTGAAAAGGACACGGTGATGCTCCAGGAACCAGCAGCAATATCCTGTTGTGGCGTCAAGGGCTGATCATCCCCATCATGGAGCACTGTGATCATGGATTGGCAATTACGCGCATGTCCCCTGGACGCATGATGTACGGAAATACGTTCTCTATCGACTCTGTCCAAGCGCCGACCACGGATCGAAATTCCGTCCAATTGACGTCTTGTGATCGATAAAATGCACGCCTGAATGCGATGGACTTCCGCTTGACACTCGGGAGATGGAGCCCTGGAGGACAGGTCACGAAGCACCATGTAGTAGTATTCAAGTGTATCTCGGAGCCATCTCGCTTTTTCCTTACCATAAGTTATGAGAGCTCTCCGTACCGCCGGTTTTGCACATTGCAGCCACCATCTAAGAACGATACGGTGCATCGGGAGAGGACGAATGGATGTCTGCCATGCTTTTTCGATCCGCTGGTGACATTCAGGATCCACCAATAAGGATGAATTAAGTTTCCACAAACTACGGCTCCACCAGACCCGCTGCCGTGGGAGGGTGAACGTGCATAAATATGGAAAGTGATCCGTAATAGCTGTGGGCTCAACGTTCAGCAGCCAACATGTGATCTCGTAACCCATGAAAAACATAAATCGAATCCATTCTGCTCGCTGAGTGGCTAGTAAAAAACCTGTAGCCCTCACGCCTCCCATCGATCTTTGCTGACGGGTCCATTAGTGCCGCGTCTCGGCAGGTCGGGTACAATGCATAGCAGAGGTTAAAATTCGGGGTTTGATTCTTCGGTGTGAGAACACGATTAAAATCCCCTCCTACGAAGATGTAATTACATCTGTCATAGAATAGGGGCGCAGTCTCCTCTGAATATAACTGCGCTCGCGCCTGTCGATTGTCAGATCTGGAGGATGCATAGATGTCGACAATACGAATGCCGTTCACTGTCATCGCCAAACCTCGGGCCGAAGGGAGATAGCTGCGGCCACACACTGGAATCCCTTCCGCGACTAATATCACTGGGCCACGTCCTATGTCTGGAGTCGGCGCTAGGTAAGTCTTGTAACCACGCGCGACTGGAAAGGCAGCATTGCAGGTTTCCTGCACAGCAGAATATCCACGTCCATGGCGTAAATCGTGTCCCAGAAAAGTGACAGTTTTTCAAGCGATCATTCAGTGTTAATTTTTACTGTTCCCAGCTTATATGGTTGGTTCGTTGCCGTCGTCGTGCTCATATCATGTCATTGTAGACTCCAAAGGTTTTACTCCACTATTCGTGCTCAGAGGGTTGCCCGCCAACGGGCTTCCCTCCACTGCTTCCGTTCTGTGTATGCGTCCAGCAAGTGAACCATAATCAAGTTGGGGTGCCAATTCCGGTAGCCCTTCGACTTGTTCCGCCCAGTCACGTTGGTCAAAAATCCCGCCCAGTCACATTGGTCAACAATCCCAGAAACACCCTCTGCTGCATTTCGATGTGGCTGCTGGGACTCTGCCGCTGATCCTCCGTCGGCAGTGCCTGGTCAGTCGGTGTCAATGAAGAGGGACCGTCTAAAAAGTAGGACACCCAGCCACCATCTGAAGGAATACTTTCAACGTTCCTCTAAAGGCACATGTTTAATGCCAGACGTCTCTTCGGCTCGAAGAACTTCCGTGTCCCCTAAATTAGGGAAGGACGTGTTACCCGAAATATGGCGGCGCTTTTTGCGACGTTTCGGTGATTGTTGTTTGCGCGCCTTGCCCTCTGCCACCGTAGGTGACGCCTCAATGTTATCATTGGGCGCTCGTTGGCCCGTTGCTGCCGCCACAGTCTCGACCACCACTTCCACGCCGCGTGTTACTTGCAAGGGTGCGGAAGGTTCCTCCCTCATCTGTAGTGAGGTGGGTGTAGGGGCATCCTCTGTGTCACCTCCCTGCTCCCCTAACTCCGTCCCCTCTCGCATCAACACGTCCGTGTCACGCTCCGAGCTGATATGTCCTTCTCCACCACAGTCAAAACATGCCCGCGGCTGGCCATCGTAAATCACAATAGTTTGAAATCCTCCAGTATATAAATATGAAGAGATACGTTTGTTAAGGACGATCCGCACCTGTCGGACGCCGTTTAGCACGGGCTAAAACTCGCCCATCGTTCAGACGTATAATTGAGTACCGTTCCGAATGCCCCTCACTCCCAGGCCTGAAGAAGCTACTGTTACATTATTGATATGACCATCAGAGTGTCGAAATTTAAATCCCCTTTGAGCAGCGGCGATAGTTCTTTCACATGCAGCTTCATCGGTCATCTTGATGTACATTGTCCTGCTTACAATGGATAGATGTATCCCAACTTGGTCTGTAGCAGGTAAACGAAATTTTTCCCTCAAAACACGCTCTATTTCAAAAGCCTTGGGTCCGGAGTAGTCGCTGTTAAACGTAAATTGGATCATAGTCTTTCTAAAATTGTGTGCCATGGCAATCTATTCAGACAAAAACAGGCGCGAGTATCAGTCTTGTAAACACTGCCTCTCGCTGCCGGGACAACAGGTCCGAGCCGCGCCAATGCCCAATTCAGACTTCATTTGGATAAACTACTACATATTGAGTGTAAAGGCATAAACAAATATAAGGCAACTAGAGGGAAGATGCAATACCTAACACTTATGTCAGGCCGGCCGAAGTGGCCGTGCGGTTATAGGCGCTGCAGTCTGGAACCGCAAGACCGCTACGGTCGCAGGTTCGAATCCTGCCTCGGGCATGGATGTTTGTGATGTCCTTAGGTTAGTTAGGTTTAACTAGTTCTAAGTTCTAGGGGACTAATGACCTCAGCAGTTGAGTCCCATAGTGCTCAGAGCCATTTGAACTTATGTCAGTTTACTATCAAAAATAAGTGATGGACAAAAACACCAATCATATCAACGCCCTGGTCGGTTTTTAAACTATTAATCACAGATATATTAGTGTGGTTAATGAAATGTCAAACTGAGAAGTATACATTTACCTGGAGGGCAACAAAACTGGCATGTTCCCCCACCATGTTCAAATGGGTCATAAATCCCCTAGAACTTAGAACTACTTAAACCTAACATCACACACATCCATGCCCGAGGCAGGATTCGAACCTGCGACCGTAGCAGTCGCACGGTTCTGGACTGAGCGTCTAGAACCGCTCGGTCACCGCGGCCGGCCCCCACCATCTGGGGAAGTTGCCAATTAATATGGGGGAAGACGCAACATATCTTAAAATGACAAATGTGACGGACAAAATTACAAAATTTATTTCAACATAAAAGGTACACTGCACAGTATCCATTATTAATCACTGGGCGGGGGGGGGGGGGGGGGGGGGGGGGGGGGGGAGAGGGGGGCTGGGGGAGACAGGGAATAGTACATTTATTTCGAAGCTTTCTGTTCAGCATTTACTGCAGTGCAAATTGTCCTTGCTGCAGATTTCATGTAACCATTTCTTGCACTGAACCCGGTCGCATTTTGAGCACGTTTTGTCATAAAGATATCCCTTACACACAATACAAATATCATCGTCCTCCTCGAGAGCGGAGAATGCTGAAGATTAACTGTCCTTACTCTTTCTCTTCTGCGGTATTTTTCTCCCTTTCTTTGCCTTCGGAGCAACCTTTCATCTCAACACCTCCCGTTTCTCCACCGTCGTAAGGACTTCTGCAGTTTGCTTCTTTCTTCTAGTTTGCTTAGTTGACTGCGATCTGGGGATAGGACTAATTTCCCTAAAGGAAATTGTAACACCACTACTGCTTTTTGTAGCTACTGCCGGAGGGGCATTAAGTTCGTGGTTGTCAGTCAAATTCCCATCCATATTGTCAGAAATGGTAACCGCATGTTCTGTAATGTTTTGTGGATCTTATGGATAAATTATACTTGCACAAAATCCCATGCTGCTATTTCCAAGAGTGGCTGCCCTATTCCACCCAGCGCTCAACAAAAACCCATAATGAAGTCTGCTGAATCTGCGACTCGGGTTAGAATGGATCCAGTCGTTTAGGGCCTGCTGTCAAAATGTATTCAGTGGCTTGAAACAAGTCGCGTGACTTGGGAGGCAGAGCAGTATCACTTTATGTTCGGATACGAAACCCAGTAGGCCGGCCGAAGTGGCCGAGCGGTTCTAGGCGCTACAGTCTGGAACCGGGCGACCGCTACGGTCGCAGGTTCGAATCCTGCCTCGGGCATAGATGCGTGTGATGTCCTTAGGTTAGTTAGGTTTAATTAGTTCTAAGATCTAGGCGACTGATGACCTCAGAAGTTAAGTCGCATAGTGCTCAGAGCCATTTGAACCATTTGAAATCCAGTACAGAAACAAGACGAAAATGTGTTCTGTGACCATCTAAAATAAGGAGCACCTTCCCAGGCTTTTTCCGTGGGACAAAGTGTGTCCTCAGCCAATGAAAGAAGATATTTGAATCGACATACAATGATTCTTCGTTCATCTGAAAGACGGAACCCGGTGGCATACCATTTTCAAACGCGACCTTCTTTCTTTTACCTTTAAAAATCCAGTATAGAGGCAGATATCTTCCTTCTGCATTGGAACATGCCACTACGGTGATGGTCTAATCCATCTCTCCTGATGTGACATCAGGAACATCACGGGAACCTTTCATTGCAAAAACTGCAGACCACATTCAGCCATTTTGTAAATCTTGCTTGGATGTCCCGCAAAGCCATTTTCGTCACATACTTGCAGTAAATCGGAGAAAGACGAAGGTAATGAGAAGTAGTAGAAATGAGAACAGCGAGAAACTTAACATCAGGATTGATGGTCACGAAGTCAATAAAGTTAAGGAATTCTGCTACCTAGGCAGTAAAATAACTAATGACGGACGGAGCAAGGAGGACATCAAAAGCAGACTCGCTATGGCAAAAAAGGCATTTCTGGCCAAGAGAAGTCTACTAATATCAAATACCGGCCTTAATTTGAGGAAGAAATTTCTGAGGATGTACGTCTGGAGTACAGCATTGTATGGTAGTGAAACATGGACTGTGGGAAAACTGGAAAAGGTAAGGAATGAGGAGGTTCTACCCAGAATCGGAGAGGAAAGGAATATGTGGAAAACACTGATACGGAGAAGGGACAGGATGATAGGACATCTGCTAAGACATGAGGGAATGACTTCCATGGTACTAGAGGGAGCTGTAGAGGGCAAAAACTGTAGAGGAAGACAGAGATTGGAATACGTCAAGCAAATAATTGAGGACGTAGGTTGCAAGTGCTACTCTGAGATGAAGAGTTGGTACAGGAAAGGAATTCGTGGCGGGCCGGTTCAAACCAGTCAGTAGACTGATGACCAAAAAAAAACTTGCAGTAGCAGAGTGAAGTAGTTTCCAACTTCGGCGCCGTTCATTCCCAACCCCCTTGCCATCGAAATTCCTTGCGCCGTTCGCACAGTTACCTCAGGATGTCTTCTCCGAAATGACTGCAGCTAGTCGTAGCCGCCGGCCGGAGTGGCCGAGCGGTTTTAGGCGCTTCAGTCTGGAACCGCGCGACCGCTACGATTCAAAATGGCTCTGAGCACTACGCGACTTAACTTCTGAGGTCATCAGTCGCCTAGAACTTAGAACTAATTAAACCTAACTAACCTAAAGACATCACACACATCCATGCCAGAGGCAGGATTCGAACCTGCGACCGTAGCGGTCGTTCGGCTCCAGACTGTAGCGCCCAGAACCGCACGGCCACTTCGGCCGGCCGACCGCTACGCTCGCAGGTTCGAATCCTGCCTCGGGCATTGATCTGTGTGATGTCCTTAGGTTAGTTAGGCTTAAGTGTTGCCAGCGATTTTCGTTTGTTTGTTGAAGTGGAGGGTTATATTATTCTTTTAGGCAAATCAAAAGGCCAAACGTCGGATGTCTGCTCCTTCTCTCATGTTCTGTTCCGAGATAGCCTGTAAATAATTGTAAAGAATATTTTAAAACGGATTTCTTTTAAACAGCACAAACATTTATTAAAGGATAAACATAGCTAACATGAAGGTCCGGGCGATTCTTTCACAAAATTAGATGTCTCAAGACGCAGCTTTAATGTTTTGTATAGTATTTCAAATGTTTTGCTGCATCCCGTAATTTCATTGAGCCATTGTTCACTACTTCACAAGCCTTTTGCAGATCCTCTTCTGACCGAGCTGCAAGTTGAGTTTTACGCTCATGCGTTCTCCCTATGATCTGTTTTAAGGCATAATGAATAACTAATTAAACACATGCATAAACAATGTGTTTCTAACATGATTATTAATCAAGATATGTTCAGTTTATGGCATTATTTACACTAATCTGGCGACTTCTATGGATTATTAATGTTCCTATCTTACAAAATAACATATTTAGTGTGTCGATTACAGAAGAATGCTGAAGATTAGATGGGTAGATCATATAACTAATGAGGAGGTGTTGACTAGAAGTGGGGAGAAGGAAATTTGTGGCACAACTTGACTAGAAGAAGGGATCGGTTTGTGGGACATATTATGAGGCATCAAGGGATCACCAATTTAGTATTGGAGGGCAGCGCGGAGAGTAAAAATCGTAGAGGGAGACCAAGAGATGAATACACTAAACAGATTCAGAATGATGCAGGTTGCAGTAGGTACTGGGAGATGAAGAAGCTTGCACAGGATAGAGTAGCATGGAGAGCTGCATCAAACCGGTCTCTGGACTGAAGACCACAACAAAAACAATAGCAGTATGTCGATTTGAATTGTTTTACGTTCATTCTGCAACATATATAATTATAATGAACGAGACAATATTCATGAAACTGGATCTGTTTAGTAGTTGGCATCTTATCCCAAGCACTGGCGGAAGATGACACAACATCTACATCTACATCTACATCTACATTTATACTCCGCAAGCCACCCAACGGTGTGTGGCGGAGGGCACTTTACGTGCCATTGTCATTACCTCCCTTTCCTGTTCCAGTCGCGTATGGTTCGCGGGAAGAACGACTGCCGGAAAGCCTCCGTGCGCGCTCGAATCTCTCTAATTTTACATTCGTGATCTCCTCGGGAGGTATAAGCAGGGCGAAGCAATATATTCGATACCTCATCCAGAAACGCACCCTCTCGAAACCTGGACAGCAAGCTACACCGCGATGCAGAGCTCCTCTCTTGAAGAGTCTGCCACTTGAGTTTGCTAAACATCTCGATAACGCTATCATGCTTACCAAATAACTCTGTGACGAAACGCGCCGCTCTACTTTGGATCTTCTCTGTCTCCTCTGTCAACCCGACCTGGTACGGATCCCACACTGATGAGCAATACTCAGGTATAGGTCGAACGAGTGTTTTGTAAGCCACCTCCTTTGTTGATGGACTACATTTTCTAAGGACTATCCCAATGAATCTCAACCTGGCACCCGCCTTACCAATAATTAATATTACGTGATCATTCCACTTCAAATCGTTCCGTACGCAAACTCCCACATATTTTACAGAAGTAACTGCTACCAGTGTTTGTTCCGCTATCATATAATCATACAATACAGGAGACTTCTTTCTATGTATTCGCAATACATTACATTTGTCTATGTTAAGTGTCAGTTGCCACTCCCTGCACCAAGTGCCTATCCGCTGCAGATCGTCCTGCATTTCGCTACAATTTTCTAATGCTGCAACTTCTCTGTATACTACAGCATCATCCGCGAAAAGCCGCATGTAACTTCCGACACTATCTACTAGGTCATTTACATATACTGTGAGAAGCAATGGTCCCATAACACTCCTCTGTGACACGCCAGAGGTTACTTTAACTTCTGTAGACATCTCTCCATTGAGAACAACATGCTGTGTTCTGTTTGCTAAAAACTCTTCAATCCAGCCACACAGCTGGTCTGATATTCCGTAGGTTCTTACTTTGTTTATCAGGCGACAGTGCGGAACTGTATCGAACGCCTTCCGGAAGTCAAGGAAAATGGCATCTTCCTGGGAGCCTGTATCTAATATTTTCTGGGTCTCATGAACAAATAAAGCGAGTTGGGTCTCACTCGATCGCTGTTTCCAGAATCCTTGTTGATTCCTACAGAGAAGATTCTGGGTTTTCAGAAATGACATGATACGCGAACAAAAAACGTGCTCTAAAATTCTACAACAGATCGATGTCAGAGATATAGGCCTATAGTTGTGCGCATCTGCTCAACGACCCTTCTTGAAAACTGGAACTAGCTGTGCTCTTTTCTAATCATTTGGAAGCTTCCGTTCCTGTAGAGACTTGCGGTACACGGCTATTAGAAGGGTCGGGGGGGGGGGGGGGGGCAAGTTCATTCGCGTACTCTGTGTAGAATCGAATTGGTATCCCGTCAGGTCCAGTGGACTTTCCTCTGTTGAGTGATTTCAGTTGCTTTTCTGTTACTTGGACACTTATTTCGATGTCAGCCATTTTTTCGTTCGTGCGAGGATTTAGAGAAGGAACTGCAGTGCGGTCTTCCTCTGTGAAACAGAGGCTTTGTGCACTGCGGCTTCCGCCTGGTTGTTTCACATGCTTGCTTCTGCTCCCTAGCTTGCGTCATTTTAAAATGGATTTCATTTAAACAGCACAAACATTTATTAAAGAATAAACATGGCTAACATGAAGGTCCGGGCGATTCTTTCACAAAATTAGATGTCTCAAGACGCAGCCCTTACACTGAGGTGACTAAGTCACGGGATAGCGATATGCACATATATTTAGATTGCGGTAGTATCGCGTACACAAGGTATAAAAAGGCAGTCCATTGGCGGAGCTATCGTTTGTACTTGGGTGATTCATGTGATAAGGTTTCCGACGTGATTATGGCTGCACAACAGTAATTAGCAGTCTCCGAACTCGGAATGGTTGTTGGGGCCAGACGCAAGAGACATTCCATTTCGGAAATCTTTGGGAAAATCGACATTCCGACATTCACAATGTCAAGAGTGTGCTGAGAGTACCACATTTCAGGTATTACCTCTCACCACGGACAAACCAGTAGCCGACAGCCTTCACTTGACGACCAAGAGCAGTGGCGTTTGCAGAGAGTTGACACTGCCAACAGATAAGCAATAGCGCGTGAAAGAACCACAGAAATCAATATGAGACGTATAACGAACGTATCTGTTAGGACAGTGTGGCGAAATTTGTCGTTAATGAGCTATGGCAGCAGACGACCGACGCGAGTGCTTTTGCTAACAGCACGACATCGCCTGCAGCGCCTCTCCTGGGCTCGTGACCATATCGGTTGGAGCCTAGACGACTGGAAATCCGTGGCCTGGTCAGATCAGTCCCGATTTCAGTTAGTAAGAACCGACGGTAGGGTTAGAGTTTGGCTCTGGCCCCACGAAGCTAGGGACCCGAGTTGTCAACAGTACGCAGTGCAAGCTGGTGGTGGCTCCACAACAATGTGGACTGTATTTACATGGAATGGACTGGGTCCTCTGGTCCAATTGAACCGATTATTGACTGCAAATGGTTACGTTCAGTTACTTGGAGACCATCCACAGCCCTTCATGGATTACATGTTGCCCGCATCTCGTGGTCGTGCGGTAGCGTTCTCGCTTCCCACGCCCGGGTTCCCGGGTTCGATTCCCGGCGGGGTCAGGGATTTTCTCTGCCTCGTGATGGCTGGGTGTTGTGTGCTGTCCTTAGGTTAGTTAGGTTTAAGTAGTTCTAAGTTCTAGGGGACTGATGACCATAGATGTTAAGTCCCATAGTGCTCAGAGCCATTTGAACCATTTGATTACATGTTCCCAAACAACGATGACAGTCCGCCATGTCACCAGGTCACAATTGTTCGCGACAGGTTTGAAGAACACTCCGTCACGGTCCGCGCGGTTCCCCCCGTCGGAGGTTCGAGTCCTCCCTCGGGCATGGTGTGTGTGTGTGTGTGTGTGTGTGTGTTGTCCTTAGTGTAAGTTAGTTTAAGTTAGATTAAGTAGTGTGTAAGCATAGGGACCGATGTCCTGAGCAGTTTGGTCCCATAAGACCTTACCACAAATTTCCAAATTCCAAGAACATTCAGGACAATTCGAACGAATGATTTGGCCATTCACAGAACGTTTATGGGACATAATCGAGAGGTCAGCTCGTGCGCAAAATTCTGCACCGGCAACACTTCCGCAATTATGAACGGTTACAGAGATAGCATGGATGAATATTTCTGCTGGGGACTTCCAACGACTTGTTGAGTCCATGCCTCGTCGAGTTGCAGCACTATGCCGGGAAAAAAGAGATCCGACACGGTATTAGGACGTATCACATGACTTTTGTCACCTCAGTGTATCATAAACACAGTATAGGCAAGCTTCAATCGCGAAAACAAGAAAAGTGTTCTGGTGAAGTTGCTGATGCTTTAGATCGGAGGCAATATTTTTCAGTGTAGTAACATAGAGTCTTATACTTCGTCCTTTTGGCGACAGAGCAAGGTATCATCAAAGATGTGGAAGAAATTTTTCATATTATCCAAGGCAGCGAATCTGTAGTCGATGTGAAACGTTACAACAAACATAATACAAAAAAAATGGCTCTGAGCACTATGGGACTCAACTGCTGTGGTCATCAGTCCCCTAGAACTTAGAACTACTTAAACCTAACTAACCTAAGGACACCACACACATCCATGCCCTAGGCAGGATTCGAACCTGCGACCGTAGCAGTCGCACGGTTCCGGACTGCGCGCCTAGAACCGCGAGACCACCGCGGCCGGCTAAACGTAATACAGTTTGTTGTAGTTGTAGTTGTTGTGGTCTTCAGTCCTTAGACTGGTTTGATGCAGCTCTCCGTGCTATCCTATCCTGTGCAAGGTTCTTCATCTCCCAGTACTTACTGCAACCTATATCCTTCTGAATCTGCTTAGTGTATTCATCTCTTGGTCTCCCTCTCTGATTTTTACCCTCCACGCTGCCCTCCAATGCTAAATTTGTGATCCCTTGTTGCCTCAGAACATGTCCTACCAACCGGTCCCTTCTTCTTGTCAAGTTGTGCCACAAACTCCTCTTCTCCCCAATTCTATTCAATACTTCCTCATTAGTTATGTGATCTACCCATCTAATCTTCAGCATTCTTCTGTAGCACCATATTTCGAAAGCTTTTATTCTCTTCTTGTCCAAACTATTTATCGTCCATGTTTCACTTCCATACATGGCTACACTCCATACAAATACTTCCAGAAACGACTTCCTGGCACTTAAATCTATACTCGATGTTAACAAATTTCTCTTCTTCAGAAACGCTTTCCTTGCCATTGCTAGTCTACATTTTATATCTTCTCTACTGCGACCATCATCAGTTATTTTGTTCCCCAAATAGCAAAACTCCTTTACTACTTTAAGTATCTCATTTACTAATCTAATTCCTTCAGCATCACCCGACTTAATTCGACTACATTCCATTATCCTTGTTTTGCTCTTGTTGATGTTCATCTTATATCCTCCTTTCAAGACACTGTCCATTCCATTTAACCGCTCTTCCAAGTCCTTTACTGTCTCTGACAGAATTACAATGTCATCGGCGAACCTCAAAGTTTTTATTTCTTCTTCATGGATTTTAAAACCTTCTCTGAACTTTTCTTTTGTTTCCTTTACTGCTTGCTCAATATACAGACTGAATAACATCGTGGAGAGGCTACAACCCTGTCTCACTCCCTTCCCAACCACTGCTTCCCTTTCATGCCCCTCCACTCTTATAACTACCAGCTGGTTTCTGTACAAATTGTAAATAGCCTTTCGCTCCCTGTATTTTACCCCTGCCACCTTTAGAATTTGAAACAGAGTATTCCAGTCAACATTGTCATGAAATACAGTACGAGGGAATATTTCAAAAAGGCCTGTTCCAGTATTTTTAATGACAGTGAAGTACCAAAAAAGACCAGACTACATTGCCATCCATGGAGTAAGATGCCGTGTGAAGCCCTTTTTACCATCCGCTTTTCAGTGTCTGATCTGTTTGAGATTTATACACGGACGTAATTAGTATCGTAGGAAACCTATAAATGTCTTCACTGTGGAGGGCTTCATAAGGGCAATGACGATAATCATGATACAGACACTCCTACACTCATGCTACACGCATTTAATGCAGAGCTCATCGCAAGGCTGCAGTCAAAGTTTGCCCAGATTTTGCCAAATGAAGGGAAATAAAAAGGAAATGAGAAGAGTTGGATTTAACATGTCAAGAAATTGTCGCGGTGGAAGGTAAATGATGCCGTGCTACTGTTGGTGCACGGAAACATGCGTGTCACGTGTCAGCTGCTCCGCCGCCAGTGCCCAGTAATACCAGCGGCAGCTCCCCCCACCCAGCCAGCCAACATTCTTCGCGCCTGCAGACGCATCTGCCCCACCGCGCGCCGTGTTGTGCAGACATTGACCAGCAAGCGCGCCGCCGCGCCGGTCCCAGTGGTGCAGGTCGCGCCTACTATCCCCATTCAGACGCACAGCACCAGCCGACCCACGCAGCAGATGGCAAGACACGAGCGACATCCCGACACTGTCTACATGGCAAAATGGTTCTCATGACGACAGCAAATTCACCCACACTTCACAACCCGTATCCATCTCAGCACCATCAAAAGGCACACCCAAGTAACAACAATGAGAATATGGTGAATATTATATTGCATATTATCGTGACTGTTCCAAGAGGTACGCCAAACACAACACAGATCAACGATTGGATGTAAAGCAATAACTTTAAATCACTTATCTGCGAGGGCGTTCAATAGGTAACGAAGAACATTTTTTTCTAGGCCAGTTTCGTCTGAAAAAATGCGTAATTCGTTGTGGGACATCGTGGAATACTCCCGCCACAGCTCCTACAGTTTCATGAAGTTCCAATAGGTGGCGGCGCTAAACGTAGCCTTCAAAATGGCGTCCGCAACGGAGGTGCATTCCGAGCAGTGGGCTGTCATTGAGTTTCTTTTGGCGGAAAACGAGAGCATCGCAAATATTCACAGGCCCATGCAGAATATCTGGGGACACCTGGCAGTGCACAAAAGCACGGTGAGTCGTTGGCCGAGGCATCTGTCATCACCTCAACAAAGTCGCGCAAACCTGGCCAATCTCCCACACGCCGGCCGGCCGCAGACAACTGGGACTCCTGCAATATTGGGACGTGCAGACTGTCCCAGTCGAGGTGATCGACGGATCACAATCAAACACCTCCCTGCGATATTGGACATCTACCCACCCGAGAGGAGCTCACAAAACTTCATTGGAATGTTCTTCCTCAACCTCCCTACAGCCCGGATCTTGCACCTTCAGACTTCCATCTGTTTAGCCCAATGAAGGACGCTCTCCAGGGGAAGCAAAACGTGGATGATGAGCAGGTTATTGCTGAAGCAAGACGTTGGCTCCGACGTCGACAGGTCTTATTACATTCGACGCCACATGGGGCGACCTGAGCGCCGGATGGAGATGAAATAAAGACACCACAACACTCAGCTCCTGAGCGGAGAAAATCCCCGACGCAGCCGGGAATCGTTGCGGATGTCACATGACATCGGTTCCGTTATAGTTCGTTTGTTGATCCTTCCTCTCAGTTTTTTATTACAGAGGCCAACTAGCTCTCTGACCAAACACGCTGAGTTACCGTGCCGGCAAAAAAAATGTGGAACGCTTCACGATTTTGCGCAGGGGCCATACTGATCTTCTGTATATCGTTCCAATTTTGGTATATGTACCGCCGAAGCCAGTACACTAAATAACTTTGTGTAATTTCAGTATGTCATTTTCAGTAGCTTTTGTCTTTGTTTTATATCATCGTCATTAGTGTTAGTCTTACAAATTTGATTTCGTTACCTACACCAGTTGTATGTAAGAGAGCGTGCTGAAAAATAATGAGTCCGTTTTTATTTTTAACGTAAAAGCTTTTAAGGCTTTCTGAATGAAACAAACGTTACTAACATTCTACATCTTTATTCTTCCTGTCTCCATATTTATTTCTCAACATTTTCACCGTGGTGACGAACACATTTCTCCCAATGAGAGACCCATTTCTTGATACCGTCACTGTAGAATGTTTGACATTGTTGACGGAGCTATAAAATCACCCCTGCTTGCACTGCTTCTTCACTGTCAAAGGAAAGTCCTCGAAGGTGTTCTTGACGTTTTGGAAACAGATTAAAATCAGATGGGTTCAAGTCAGCACTGTATGGAGGAGTGTAACAGTGAACCCAAGGTGTCGGACTGTTGCAGACATCGTAACGCTCGTGTGTGATGTGGCATTGTCATGGTGAAGGTTAGGGTGCTCCATGCATGGACGAATTCTCCGAATTCGAAACACGATTACAGCTTGCTGGTTCTCACGCACCGACATAGTTACGTTACAAACCGCCATGTTAATTCTGAGCCCTTTAGCGGCAGAAGTTTGCAAATATGTAGACATGAAGAGCAAAGATGTAGAATGTTAAAAACCTTTGATTTATTTAAAAAGTTTTAAGAGGCTTCACGTAAAAAATTTGGAGGTATTTATTTTCAGCACGCCTTCGTAATTCTTATTTATTTACGTGGATGGCTGTATAAGGTATACTCAAAGGTCAGAGAATAAATAAAATGAAGTAAAATAGAAACTCCTCTATCTAAGAAGTTTCGAGCACTATATAAAAAGTGTATCTTTTCTTTTAAAAACATTGTTGCTTCAATAATTCGAAAAACAAAACTATGTAAGCGTTATCAGTAGAGAAAATTACTTATGCTTTGCATGCTATCAATTAAATGAAACTTGGTTTCGATAGCTAGAAGCACATACGTGATATTCAGGACATTGGAGTAAGGCAGTTTTGTGTGTATACAGGACGACTTTTCGGCGGGAACAGAAAATCAAACGATGTATGCATAATGCTAAAGGGAAAAAAAGTTATTTAGTATTTTTCAGGCAAATTAATAGACTATTATTCACAAGTACTGTCGGGGTTGTAGAAGGTGACTGCACGAAATTACACGATCCTCTGACATTAATGTAACCATCGCCTATGCTCGACGTCCACGTGCAATACCACAACCGAGTGATGTGGTGCAGTGGCTATCACATTGGACTCTCATTCGGGAGGACGACGGTTCAAACCCGCATCCGACCATCCTATTTAGGTTTCCCGTGATTTCCCTAAATCGCTTCAGGCAAATGCCAGGACGGTTCCTTTGAAAGGCCACGGCCGACTTCCTTCCCCATCCTTTCCTAATCCAATAGAACCGATAACCTCGTTGTTTGGTCCCCTCCCCCAGATCAGCCAGCCAACCAATAAAGAATCACAGATAGCAGATGGCAGCACTAGCAGCGGAGGGTGTATAAAGCGTGTCGGGGGACGCGCAGAATAGCGCAGTCGTTGACGTAATGCGGAAACGGAGCGATATATCTGACGTCCAAAGGGGTATCATCATCGGCTTTCGGGCCAAGGGTGGAAGCATTACCGAAACGGTTAAGTTTTTAAACTGTTCGAGTGCCGCTGCGGTTAAAGTATACCGCGCATGGCAAGATGGCGCTATTCAAAAGCAGCGCCGAGGCAAATGTGGTGCACCGAGGGCCACAAATGACAGGAGTTAACGACGCCTACGGAGATGTGTACGGGTGAATAGACGTGCAACTGTTGAGCTACTGACCGCCCAGATGGACCAAGGGGCCACCAGCAGTGTCTACTTAACGACCGCTAAGCGAACGTGACTGGTTATGGGCCTGCTGTTCGTCGGCAATGTAGACTGGAGTTTGCACCCCAGCACCGCATCTGGACGTCCACCGAGTGGCGACAGCTGGCCATTTCAAATTAATCGCGTTTTATGGTCTGGAGAATGTTTTCGTAGTATTCCCTGGGTGATATTGTCACTCTCGAAGGGTCAGCAAATATGCATCTTTTCTTAGAGACCATGTAAACCTCTTGATGCACTTTCTTTTGCTCGTCAGGATGCCATCTACCAGCACGACAACGCAACGCGTCACACAACTCGTAGTATATGTGCGTGGTTCGAAGAACACCAGGATGAATTTACTCTACTCACCTGGCTACCAAACTCCCCGGATTTAAACCCAACCGAGAATCTGTGGTACCATCTCGATAGTGCTGTTCGAGCCATGGATCCTCAACCGAGAAACCTAACGCATGTGGCTACGGCACTGAAGTCGGCATGGCGCTACACCGCTGTCGATACCGTCCAGTACCTCATTGACGCTCTTACTGCTCGTCTCGCCGCGGTTCGCGCTGCAAATGGTGGTTATTCAGACTTTTGACGGGTGGTCACTTTAATTTAACTATACAGTGCACAAGCCATACAGAAAATTGATACATATGAGTGGATGGACCATCTCTCCAAGTTTTTAACTCTCATTACAGGTGCTCAATAGGGGCACCATTTGTGACGTGGCAAACGTCAATACGTGTATGCAATTCACTGAAATCGATGCTACTACCGATACTGCGCTACTGCCACAGAGTGCGCAGAGACAGCAGCCTGCTTTCCATATCTATTTGGTTGCCTACATGCAGGCGCGAACTAATCCGATGGGGCAATACGGAGCGGGTGATTTGTCCACATGTCCCGACACGCTTGCTCCCTAGTGGTGCGCTCTTCAATCACGTCACATCACGTATTACGAATAAAAAGTTAGTGAGATGCTCTATCCAGCGATTTATGTCATTTTTTGCACGTCTTATAGTTTTCACGCTGCCGTCATCTGAAACCCCAGAGGTAGTTATGAATAACCCTGTGTTTATATAGCTATCGATACTTTTCTGTTGTTCACAAATGATTTGTTGGAACGATATAATACTAACCAATTGAACTAAAATGATCACATTATAACGATTTCATAAGCTGCTTCGTCTAATCGAAGCACGTTAATGGCAAAAAGTAAGGTAAGCTTCAGTACTGAACCGAACGAAAGAGGGACGCGACTTCAGAAACACTGCATTTCCTTCAGTCTGGACCACAGAGTTACTTGGTGAATGTTGTCAATCGAATGTGGTATACTTTTCGTCGTACGTGTCCCCTGCGTATTGTCAACACGAACCAGGAAGTCTCTCATTCAGCTGCTTGTTGCGACATCTGCCCGTGGCTTCCTATCCTGAGCAGTCAGTTTCTCAAGGCCATTCCTATGAACAGCAAAATTTGACGGTAATTATTGTCTAAACTGTGGTCAAACAAACCAGTGGAAGCGAAATTTCCGTTCGCAGATTATCTCTACTCTCTATATGTAACATTCCCATACGCACTTAAAAAGTCACAACTAATTTCTGCGCGGTTCTGGCGCTGCAGTCTGGAACCGCGAGACCGCTACGGTCGCAGGTTCGAATCCTGCCTCGGGCATGGATGTGTGTGATGTCCTTAGGCTAGTTAGGTTTAACTAGTTCTAAGTTCTAGGGGACTAATGACCTCAGCAGTTGAGTCCCATAGTGCTCAGAGCCATTTGAGCCTAATTTCTGCGTGAAGGAAAATGGAAAGTTATGCTTCAATTTGTCATAGGTATCATTATAGTATGCTGTGTAAACAACTGTCCCGAAAATGTTATAACTGTAATGGTGAATTATTTCTATGCTACAAATATACATGGCGACGCCCTATGAACCTCGCCCTCAAAGCAAAGAAACGATATTCCTTCTTTCCCTTCATGTCATTCATATATTGTCAGTTTCGGGGCTAACAAGGATTATAGACAGAGCGTATCCCTCCGCCCAGGCTTGTCCCTGACCGATCAGTCACGACGTGTCGTTGTCATAGCTCAGTACTCTGTTACATTTGTGACTCCTCTGTGTAATTACTGGTTTCCCAACACCTGATGTAGTGTTTGTAATTCTTAAGTCCGGTAATGTGGTTAAATGTTTTAAAGTTAAGCATTTTATTGTATGACAATCGCCCTTTTTTATACTTACCATATTTAGCTTCACTTAATTCGTGTTTATTTTATTGTATGTCAGGCCAGCGACGTTCCGCTTCTAAAAAAAGTGTGACGTAGACTAATGTGCTGACAGTAGCCCAAATATATATTTTTAACGGATTGTAATCCGTAGTTACGTTTCCTTCTGTCGGCCAGACAACCAATTATTGCTTTATGCTTCGTATTTTAATTACGTTATATATGATATGCACTGCACACACTTGAGAACGGCTACACAGCCGAAACTGCGTAGTAGTGAACAACACAACATAAAAAGTTGCTTTAATCCCAACAATGACGGGTAGTACGGCTAACCGATACAATTCAAGAAATATACATATTGGGGCGATTTTCAAATGCGCACGGGAATATGACCCACAGAGAGCACAGGTGGTGTACGGAAGAAAATTCCGCTTCCATTTTTTGGTTTGACCAACAGTTTAGTCAATAATTACCGTCACATTTTTCTGTTCATAGGAATGCTCTTCAGAAACTGACTGTGGGCAGAATAGGAAGCCACGTGCAGATGACGGAACAAGCAGCTGAATAGGAGAATTCCTGGTTCGTCTTGACAATATGAAGGGGATACGTGTGAGGAAAAGTATGCAACATTCGTTTGTTTTGTTTGACCACAGTTTAGTTAGTAATTAACGTCAAAGGTTTTTTGAACTACTCCAGTTTCCTGATTGACATAGATTGTAAGAGGTCTGTTCAAAATATTTCGAAACTTTGTCCTCAAAATTTTCCTGCGCTTACCTTTTACTCACTGTGCATGGTATCCTCCACAATTGATACACCGGTACCAACGCCGTTTCCACTTCAGGAAGCAGTCTTGTTACGCCTCTTGCTGGAACGCGCGAAGAACCGTCTGCGAATTTTCTTTTATCTCGTCTCTCGTTGCAAATCTTCGCACTTTCAACGGGGTTTTCAACAATGGAAATAAAAAAAGTCCACAGTGACCAGTTCTGGAGAGTTTGAAGGATGAAGTGAGACAGTCATTTCGTTTCTTTGTGCAGTAGTCACGCACCAACAGCGATAAACGTGCGGGTGCGTTATCGTGATGCAGGCGCCATCAATTGTATCGCCATATTTCCAGCCGTTTCCTTCTTACATTTTTCTCGCAGGCGTCGCAACACGTCCCTATAGCACCACCAAGTAACAGCTTGTCCCTGTGGCCCGAATTCATGATAAAGTAATCCTTCAAAGTCAAAGAAAACTATCAGCATGGCTCTGACGTTTTACCTGACCTGATGAGCTTTTTCCGGTCTTGGAGAACCTCTCCCGACCCATTGTGAAGATTGAACCTTGGTCTCATCATCATAACCGTAGACCCACGTCACATCACCAGTTACGATTCTCTTATGGAATATCTCGTTCTCATCTGAGCGATCCAAAGGCTCATCACAGATTGCGAGGCGAAGGTCTTCCTGGTCTTGACTCGTGAGTCGTGGGACGAACTTGGCGGCAACACGATGCATACCAAGATGCTGTGGCAGGTTTTCATTACATGATCCATTTGAAATGTTACATTATTCGATTGGCACGCACAATTTCGTTGACGTTCCTGACATTAACGTCGTCGGTAGACGTCGAAGGACGTCATGAACGAGGCTCATCTTTAACTTCCGTCCGGCCATCTTGTGAACCACTCGTAGCACAGAGTACGTCTTATGCACTCATCATCGTGGGCTTTCTGTATCATTTGGTGTGTGTCTGCGAAGGTTTTCTTGAGTTTCACGGAAAATTTAATGGAGACACGATGCTCCTCTGACCCTACCATCTCAAAATTCGGGCACTGTGCGACACAACGTTTACTCAATACAGCACTGAACGGTAACTAACAGACATACAGCAATGAAATTTCCGGCAGCTACACATTAAACACAGACGTGTGAAGGAATGCCAACCGCATTTTATGCTTTGAGGGAAATGCGAAATACCTGGCAGCCATAATAGACGCGCAAGTCGGTATAGATGTAAAATTAAACTGGATTTTCCTCTGATGCTGAAGCTGTGTAATCTATCAAGATAATTTGTCTGCAAAATTTTGCATTTCTGTACAATCGGTGTTGGAAGGTTAACGAATACCTGGAATTCCCGAAAGCGTTTGACACCGTGCGCGGTAGCAGATTGTTAACGAAGGTCCGAGCATACGCAATAAGTACTCAGGTATGTGAGTGGCTCGAAGACTTCGTAAGTAATAAAACCCAGTACGTTGTCCTGGAAGGCAAGTGTTTATCGGAGACAAAGGTATCGGCGGGAGTGCCCCGCGGAAGTGTAATACGGCCGCTTTTGTTCTCTATACACATAAACGATCTGCCGTATATGGTGAGCAGCAGACTGGGACTGTTTGCTGATGACGTTGTAGTCTACGGGAAAGTGTCGTCGTCAGTCGTTGAATGACTGTGGGAGGATACAGAATAAACGGAACAGAATTTAGTTTCGGTGTGACGAATGCCAGCCTTCTCTAAACTTGAAAAAATATAAGTTAATCCAGATAAGCAGGAAGAACTATCCTGTAATGTTCGAAAATGACAGCCGGCCGCTGTGGCCGAGCGGTTCTAGGCGCTTCAGTCCGGAACACCGCGGCTGCTACGGTCGCAGGTTCGAATCCTGCCTCGGGCATGGATGTGTGTGATGTCCTTAGCTTAGTTAGGCTTAAGTAGTTCTAAGTCTAGGGGACTGATGACCTCAGATGTTAAGTCCCATAGTGCTCAGAGCCATTTGAACCATTTTTCGGAAAATGACATCAGCGATGTGCTGCTTGACACAGTTATGTCGACTGGAGCATCCAGGCGTAACGTTGCAAAGCGACAGGTTGTAGGGAAGACGAAAGGTCGACTTCGGTTTCTTGAGAGAATTCTAGGAAATTGTTGTTCATCTAGATTGCATAAAGAACACTTGTGCAACTCGTTCTTGAGTAACGCTCAAGTGTCTGAGATGCCTGCAAGGTCGGATTAAAGACAGACATCGAAACAACTCAGAAGCGTGCTGCTAGATTTTTTACCGGTAAACTCGACCAACACCCGAATATTAGGGAAAAAATGCTTCAAATGGCTCTAAGAACTATGGGACTTAACATCTGAGGAGGTCATCAGTCGCCTAGACTTAGAACTACTTAAACCTAACTAACCTAAGGACATCACACACATCCACACCCGAGGCACGATTCGAACCAGCGACCGTAGCAGCAGCGCGGTTCCGGACTGAAGCGCCTAGAACAGCTCGGCCACAACGGCCGACAGTATTATGGAAATACCTTGTGATCCCAAGGGAACAAGACAAGCTTTTCGTAAAGTGCTATTGAGTAAGTTTATAAGAGCGACGTTTGCGACAGACTGCAAAACGATCCTACTGCCACTGACGTTAAGTTACATCTCGCGTAATTCCCGTGAAGACAGGATAAGAGAAATCAGGCTCCTGTGGAAGCATATACAGGGTGGCTCAAGAAGAGTGGTCAGTATTCAGGAATATGACAGGAACGATCATTCGAAGCAATAAGTCTTGTAAACATGGACTCTAAAATGCATCCCCTAAGAGTTATGAGCACTACTTCACCTTTGATACTGTGAAAAAAGTCTCGTCTGTTGCAAGTTCTTTGCTTTCTGTGTTTTGATGGGTGTTTTTTTTTCTTTTTCTTTTTTTAATCATACCGGTTGCGGATTTCTTACAAATCCATCTTCAGATGGCTCTTACAGACTTTCTTGCTTCTCTGTAGGGCACTCGTTTTGAAGTCGTTATAGGTATCTTATGTTTTTGTTACTTATATATAGCTTGAACACGTCTTGCCAATGTCGAGCGTGTGTGCTGCAAAACAGAGTAGAATGGCACGTATTCAACCGGTTTTTCGAGAATTTAATTGCACTCACACGACGCACGTGCCAAAACGTGGATTTTTTAAAATGTGTAACAGAAATACACGACGATTACATTGCACTGAAATATACACCACTGCACAAAACCAGTAACGATTACAGAACCAGTTCCCAGCAGGAAAGTGAAAAAGACTGTAAGAGAAAATGGGTTTGTACGAAATCCGAAACCGGTAACGGTTTGAGGTAAATAAACGTGTTTTAAGCCATACTTGTGGTTGAGTACTGTTACAAATTATAAACCTCACAATTTTTTATCGTTATTATCAGTTTAAACGAATAACGGATTACTAAACCGCATCGTTCCTTGGTATCGTCACTGTGCAAATGGTGAAGGAGAAGCGCGCCTTGCCCCCTCCCCGTAGGCCAGCGACCAGACGTGCTGCACGAAACGCACGCCAGCTGGCGCCAGCGGCGTGGCGCGGCAGCGCGCGCTCCCCACCATGCTTCTCATGCAATGATGCCAGATTTCCGGTCATGTGATCCTGCCATTGCCGCTTCCTTTCCCCATGTGGGAAGGGCGATAAAATGTTGAAACAGAGGATGTGCAGTAAAAGTGGCGCGGGAACCACAGCCGACCTCAGATTTAAGGACGCTGGGCACAGCGTACACTGCGATAACGTCTGCCCGCGCGCCGCCAGACTGCGCCCTGTCTAGCTTCGCACAGCATAGGCTCGCGCCTGTCTAGTGCTCCTTATATACTCCACATGCGGTAACCAACTTCGCGGCTCTTTGCGGGCATGTGCGGTTTTTCGGTGCTTTTTATAATGTCTGGCCAAAATTTTTGTTCCTTAAAAAAACTCCGGTTTTTTTCATCGTCTGACGAACTTCAGTGTAGTCTCACTGGATTGAATTATAAGCTGCGCACATTTGGCTGTATATTTTTTCGCGATGTCCGCTACTAATGACGTGATTGGCAGAGAAAAGTTGCATTCGTAGTCGACGTATACGATACCTCGATTCGTGGTATTGTAGTTTGTCTAGCACTGTCTCGATATTTTCGTTGTCGACGTATGAGATATCTCGATTCGCGATATTGTAGTTTGTTTAGCACTGTCTTGATATTTCCACGCTGTGAAACAACAGCTGGGTAGTTAACGTCTGATTTGAAGTTAAATAGTACCGATAGCAGAAAAAGGCAGTGCAAGTTCTCAGACAAAATAAAAGCAAAATACCGACGTTTTGTATTTGTGATGAAACGAAAGTGAAGCTAAATGTGCCGTGTGTGATTGTTACGTTAATATGGGAAATAACATAATTAATTTGGAGACATCTGCTTCTGTTATATTAATATTTATTCAAACCACGACCGGTGTCGGGTATTCCATCTAACAGGTGTACGAAATTATTGATCTCTCTAAATTAATTATCATGCCTCTCAGTTGCGGATGTCTTATGGGAAATAAGGCTGTTATGGACTTCGAAAGACATCTTAGCTCAGAAAAATATAAAAGGATAGTCCAAACCAGCTTCACATCTTGCTTAATGCTAGATTTTGTGAATAAAAAACCTCCATCTGTAGTTAGAAACGTTCAAGCCACACTAGCACGCCACACGGTTTCCCACCATAATTCGTGCAAATCGATGGATTGTACAAGCAAATGAAATATAAAACTCATTTCAGAATCCGAGGTAGCACAAAATTTATCTTGTGGGAAAACTAAAACAGAAGCCATAATAAATTATGCCATTTCACCTCACATTGTAGATGTTTTTCTCAAAACTTTGAATAACAAAGTTCCATATTTTGGCCTGGGGAGAGATGCAAGTAATCATGGTGTACTGAAAATTTTCCCTGCTGTAAATTAATAATTTGATCATGAAAACGGTGGTATTCAAACAAAGGTCGTTGGTTTACAAAGTTGTACAAACGATACTTCAGAAAATATTGCCAACTGTATTATCAACACTTCGAGAAAGTACACCCTTACTACTTCTCAATGCCCCGCTTTTGTTAATGGCAGTGCAAATGTTAACTTCGATGGTCTTGCACGCAGAGGAGCAAAAAATGTGTATTCTGCTCTCAAACGACAGATAAAAGAAAGCATAATGGGAGTTGGATACCTTGCGTATACTAAATTCTCTGCTGCTTTTCTCCTTGACCATGCACATTTTTCACTGCAAAATTATGTCTGTTGAAAATGAAAGCAGTTCTATTACAGAAGTGCATGACTTATTAGAAACTATTAATTTCCCTGAAAAACAGGTTTGAGAATAAGCTCATCCCTCTCAGTCAGACTAGCTTTGAATCCTTTTCAGAAGCTCGCTTGGAAAAAGAGTGCCAGGTATACGTGGAAAGTATATCTAGTGTCTATGAAACTTGCACTGAATACCTAGAAAAGTGGATGCAGTCATGGAAATATTCAAGTTCTTGAAATGGCTTAAACTGAAAGACTTAAAGGATCTTTGCTTTGAGAACAATCTTCCATGTTTCCAGCACTTGCAAACCAAAGGTATGAAAATAGATGTTCGAAATGGTTTGATCAATTCAGCAACATCAAGAATTGTGTTAAAACTATAACGCTGAACGAAAACTCTAAACTAAACCAACAGTAGTGTCACTTGTTTAAAAAGTGTCAAAAAGTCGAACCATTTTCTGAAATTTTGAAAAATTGGCCACTTTTTCATTGCGATTCCTAGTAGCAAGCATCTATTGGACGTATTTTTTTCTTTCATAGCTGCTCAGTGGACAAAAGAAGGGAACCGTTTGTTGATACATTCAGAAATAGTCATTTTACTGGTCAAATAAAATTTCACGGAAATGCGTTGAGAGGAATTTTATAGCTATATTCTTCAAGATAATAATTGACCTTTCCCTCAGTAGTATATTCTCTTGTAAAATACACTTTCAAAGCGTACACTACTGAAGAACACTGATAATTTCTTCAAGATGTATTTACGATAATTAAATACCATTGTTTAATACAACAGGAGATTTTCAATTTATTATTTTCTGTTCATTATGAGATCAGAGCATGTTTGTTACCCCACTATGTTAAATATAAACAATTTAACGATTCTAAAATAAAGTGTCAGACTCTTTTAAAAAATGTCAGGCTTTTTGTGAAGCACCGTCCTGCTTTTGATAAAATGGAGCTAGTAATCCTAACGCTGTGGGAATAATTCACTTTTATGGTCTTAAATTGAAAATTGTGAATTTAAATGTGAGATGAAAGAAAGAAATAGTATTTACATCCTACATAAAATCCAGAGATTGTCAGATATATGCATGCCATCTACAGTCAGATAATGTCAGATTATTAGCAACTTCTGTTCCATCTAAGAAGTCCTCAAGTGGGCAGAAGATAAAATAAAAAAGCGAGTGAGATTGCGAATAATGATGTGTCCCACAGGGCTAAAATAGTGAGGAAGGTATAAACATCGCCAAAGAAAAGTATTTAAATAACAACAAGCTAAGACTGCAAATGAACAATTGAGATCTTCCAATGAGATGTGACATCTGTTCCCGTATGTTACTAATTTTTAAAACTCCGTCCAAAGCTTCAGAAGAACAAATAACGATTTCTCAGCTGTATGGGCGAAAAGTGAAAGAACATACAGTTCAAGAGCAAATCTTCATGGATTTACTTGCCAAGCTCATTCACATTTCTTTTTCTAGACCTGATCTCCTCGTCTCCTCTTCCACAGTATAAGTTTCAGCTTACGTTCATTTGATCTCAGTTTATAGCCCATTCCTCTAACTTTGACACACGGTCATCTATTATGTGTCTTTACAGCTCCGAAAGCAATTCACACTTGCATTACAGATTGCGGCCTTCATTCTTGTAATGAACTATTATTGGATCTTTAAATTTTGTTCAATTAACTGAAACGTCTTACTTTCCAAAAGGTTTTTGATACCGTTCCTCACAAGTGGCTTCTAATCAAATTGCACGTGTATTGAGTATCGTCTCAATTGTGTGACTGAATTCGTCATTTCCTATAAGAAAGGTCACAGATCGTAGTAATTGACGGAAAGTCACCGAGTAAAACGTAAGTGATATCTGCTGTTCTCCAAGGAAGTGTTATACGCCCTGCGATGTTTCTAATCTGTATAAATGATTTAGGAGATAATCTGAGCAGCCATCGTAAATTGTCTGCAAAATGATAGTGTCATTTATCGTCTATAGAAGTCATCAGAAAATCAAACCCAGTTGCAAAATGATTTAGGTAAGGTATCTGTATGGAGCAAAAAATGGTAACTGACTATAAATCATGAAAAACGTGAGGTCATGCACGTGAGTACTACGAGCAAACCGTTAAATTTCGGTTACACCATAAATCATTCAAAACTAAAGGGTGTCAATTCCAGCAGATACCTAGAAATTACAATGACGAACAACTGAAACTGAAACGATCGCCTGGATAATGTGGAACGAAAGGCGAACCAAAGATGCGTTCTGTTGACAGAACATTTAGAAGATGCAACAGATCTACTGAAGAAACTGTCTAAACTTCGCTCGTCAGCCCTCTGCTAGTGTCATTGTGTGGTGTGGGATCCTTAGCAGGTAGGATTGACAAAGGACATCGAAAAAATCAAAGAAGGGCAGCTCTTTTTGTATTATCATAAAACAGGTGAGAGAGTATCATGGATATGATACGCGAGCTGGGGTGGGAACCTTTAAAACAAAAGTGTTTTTCGTTACTGCGAGGTCATGTCACGGAATTTCAATTTCCAACGTTATCCTCCGAATGAGAAAATATTTTGTTGATACCCACCTAAATAGGTATTAATTATCATTGTAATAAAATATGAGAAATCAGAACTCTCACGGAAAGATTTACATGCTTTTATTTTTGCCACGAGCTGGCCCAGAGTGGAACGGTAGAGAAATAGAGCGAACGTGGTCCGATAAAACCTGTGTCAAGCACTTAAGTGTGAATTGCAGAGTAGTCATGTATGTATGTGGTGCTTAGTAAGGTATGAGTCGATATGCTGTACTCACCTCCAGCGATAGTAAATACACTGTTCCTAGCATTACCTGTGTAATGACGTACATACAGGAGCACTATCGCTCTGCGACCTGTATAACTTGTGTTTCTTCTTTTTTCATATTTTAATTTTGTATATAATGTGTATTCGAGGCATTATCATCGAAAATCAGCCAAGTGCTGCCTGAAAACTTACACATGGGGTACACTTCGCGATTAGAACCGATGAGACAGAGAGGAAGGAGGGAGAGAAAGAGAAAATGTCATTTAGGCCAATCAAAAGTGCCTATAAATGGCATGCTGTATATATGTTGGAGAAATCTGGAAGATGGCCTCATATCGAGCACACTGTGGTATCCTCAGCAGAGCCTAATATTAAATTTTAGAGTCCTTTCTGTTCTCTGTGTAGATTAAAGATGCGTTCCTTGGTATGGTCTACAAATAAAGGCGTCGTACTTCATATTCACATGTCTGAGCCTAAAACTCATCGCCCTGAAAGAAAGTTCATTGGAAATACTTCTAACAGTACAATAACAATGCAATTACATTTCCATTCTCAGGAACAGAACAGAATATGATTTAAAGTGAACTGTTTACAAAATAGCAGCCGTAATCTGTGACGGCTAGACAGCGTTGCAGTCTACAATATTTAAGCGCTGTCATGAGGAAAATTATTCTCGAACATTTGGCCATGGTATAGCGATGACTGTCATTTGGTTTGAACTATGGAGTGCACTATGCCATACATAATTTCTTCGTCATAGCACTTACTCGTCGTGAAGAGAGGCAGGTTCGTTTCTGGGATTATTATTACTAGCAGTTTTCAGATAAAAATGAAACGAGTTCAACATTTAATGCTGGAAACGTTTACGTGGTCTTTCTCAGCACGCTCAGGCGCTTGGCTGCGTAATAGAAAATTCGTCACACTTCAGATACTTAAAACTTTGGCTTGTGTTAAGGACGTGTCACAGATCAAGGATAATTCTGATTTTTTTTTTAAGATATCCGCCCTCGTGTCTACAATCTTAGTGCTGCAGTTAGGGGAGTTACAAATCTGAACCATCATCAGGTCAATTATCACAGTGATTACGTATCTAGGCATGCTTTCGTATGTCATGGAATGTTCTCGTTTTCCGCGAACATTACAAAGATTTTAAATTGTGGAGGGACCTTCAGTTTAACGTCAATTTTCATCTGCACATAGCATTTCTTAAGGTGCAAGTAACGTTAAGAGCCAGAAAAAGTCGTAAAACTAACCGAGGATCGAACATTAGTCTTTTTAATTAGCAGGCTATTACTTAACGAACAGTAAACACAACGCGAAGTAAAAAATTGGAGGTCATCGGTCCCTAAGCTTACGCACTACTTAATCTAACTTATTAACTTACGCTCAGAACAACACACACACCCATGCCCGAGGGAGGACTCGAACCTCCGACGGGGGAAGCCGCGCGGGCCGTGACAAGACGCCTCAGACCGAGCGGTTAGTTTAAGTATTAAAGGTAATCACATCTAACAGAAAACTCACCAATTCGATCCTCAGAGCGGTTTTCTATAACTTTCACCCATCTTAATTTTGATTCAGTCACCTTAAAAAATTTCCTTAGTATGTAGCTCTCTATATACGTGTAGTTGGATGGTGAGAAAAAACTTAAAGAAGCCTTTACTTAATTCCAAAAATTTGGTAAAAGGTAGCCCAACATAGACCACAGATAAATCGAATTACATCTTATCAAAATGGTTTGATACTGTAGCTAAAAGATTCGGGGAGTTTCCATACTGTTCACCACTTCCCGTTTCTAGGGGAACCTAGTAAGACACTGATAACTAGAGACCGGATTTTACGCATTTGTATGTTGTACATGCATATGCATATTTGGCTCCTTTTCATCGGTTATTGCATATTTTAACTAAAAGCTAGTGACGATGCATATTTTCGCTCTATATTTACAATATTTTAAAAATTTAGACGGACGGTCTCTAGCTCGATCTAGTTTTGATGTCTCACAAATTGACCGCGACCTAGAACTGCGTGCAGTCGCTAACCGAGAGGCCACCGCGTAGCGAAATCATTACAGAAGAGGAACAGGAACAAGCAGACAGAGTCAATGCTCCTGCGCCCGCGCTCCTGGTTAATCCCCTCCACTGTCGTATCGGACGCGTCGGCAACAGTTAAAGTAAACTATGCAAGCTTTTAGCCGCACGTCCATTGTTTCGGTTTAGCTTTCTATTTACTTGTACACAGTTGAACGTGTTTACGAGATGTAGTGTGTAACGTGGTGTGCGCCATGCCGCCCGAAAAAAGAAACGTCGTTTCGTGAATGGCTATCCATCCTGGAACGTTTACATATGACGGAATTGTTTCATATTACCAAGTTTGCCAGAAAGACATTTCGTGCAAAAAAAGTTTCAAATAGAGCAGCATGTCAAGGCAAGTCTTCATATCGCAGGAATGCAGAAGAAAGAACCACGACAACAACTTTTGACAACAGCAAGTTTCGGTAGCAGGGATTTGTCCAAAGGTAACCAAAAAAGTCGGGGTAACATGGATTTATGTGAAGCATTCACTGCAAGCAATATTCCTCTTCACAAACTTACAAACCCTATCCTCAAAGGCTTCCTGCGCAGATATTGCTTAAACCAGAATATATCAGACGAATCAAATTGCATAAAAATTACTTACCGACAATTTACGTAAAATAATATTCTGGAATAAATACGCAATGAACTCAAGGACACCATTATCAGGATTTCAGTTGACGAAACTATAGACACTTGTGGCCGTTACATTGCAAATTTAATCGTTGGTGCTTTAAAAGAAGAGCCTTCTTCTTCCTATTTAGCGGCCTGCAAAGAACTTGAAAAAGTAAATCATTCTACAGTCGCCAGATTTGTGAATGAGGGTATTAGAAAAATATTTCCAGAATATTCTGCAGATGAAAGGGTGTTTGTGTTTATTTCAGATGCTGCTCCCTGTACGAACAAAGCAAGAAAAGCCCTTCGAGTATTTTATCCCAATTTCATTCATTTGACGTGCTTCGCCCATGGAGTACATCACCTTGCTGAAGAAGTACGTTCCACGTTTGTGAATGTAAATAAACTGATTTCATCCACAAAGAAAGTGTTTCTAAAGGCTCCTGCTAGCATCAAGACCTACAAATAAAAACTACCAAATGTGCCTTTACTTCCCGAACCAATGGCAACTCGTTGGGGTACGTGGGTCGAAGCTGTGTTGTTTTACAATGAACATTGCGAGGCCATTAGAGGGGTAGTAAACGACTTCTATATTGCAAAGGCTTTGGCAGTTTGCCAGTGCAAGGAAGCTTTTAATGATTCCGGTATTAAAAAAGACACTGCTGTGATTAGCACTCATTCTTCCCATATAACTGCAAGTATTAAAAAGCTTGAAAGTCAAGGTTTGCGGTTGAATGAGTCTATTCAGTTAATGAATACAATTATTTTAGTGAACTCCTCATTGCCGGAGGTATTCTCAAGAAAACTTAAAGAAAAGTTTGAAAACATTTTAAACAATAACCCAGGCTTTGAACGCTTGTGCCAAATTCATAGTTTTATTAATGGAATGGGTGAACCTTTACCACAAACAATAAGTGCCAAATTCAAATAGCGCGCAGTTACCTCAGCTGATGTAGAACGGTCCTTTTCTGCTTATAAAAATGTTCTGAGTGATCGAAGACACAATCTTACTACTCGACATTTGGAACTGTACTTTGTCGTTTATGTTTACAATAGCAGAAAAATGTAAAATAAATTGTAACTGATGCTTTGGTCCAATAGTAGTAATGAAAAGTTAATGCTGTTCAAAAAATTCATTATTTTATGTTGTTTTTTTAAATAAAATATTACGGAGTTTTTGAGCGTGTCCCTCTGCTGCGATATATCTCGAATTTGGTCCTTGACGTATAGATTGTTTCGCTGCGATTCACTCGCATCGCATCCGCTTGTTACCGACAACAACAGCAAAGAAGGAACAATCCTTGAAACACGAAACACGGTATGCGTCCCCATTTCGCAAATTTGTAGAAAGTAATCCCAAAAAGGCCCCCTTTCCTAACCTCTATCAGACAGTATTCAGAAAATGTACCGATTCCTGGCGTGGCCGGCGCTCTTCCTCGTAACTGATATGCACAGGTTCGACTTTGAGATATAATGCATACAGTAAGTATCACGTTCTTTTACTATTTGATCATGCATATTTCGACACTTTTCGTGCATTTTTAAGCATTTTAATGCGTATTTTAAGGTTTTTATGATGCATAAAATCCGTACTCTACTGATCATATATGTAAACAAAGAGATCTAAATGAGGTAACGCCCTATAGGTATGCAACACACCTAACACACAGGAAACGCGATTACGATCGTAACTGACCATGGCTACTAGAAAATCTACCGTAGTCTACACTTATTTATGAAAGTGGTAGCCTACTGTAGTTTTACAGCTCTAGTCGCTGCCGATTTCCTGCTTCATCCTTGTCCAATCCAACCCTGTGCTCCGTCGCAAAGGACATCGATGTCAATGGGGCTTTAAACTCTTTATTTCCTTCACTAACATGGTACCTATCTCTTATGCTAATAATTATAGTAATGATGTCACTTGGAACAACGTCCTGGGACAAATCCTTCAATTGAACACCTTTTCGGCGATTTGTTTTTCCCTGTGCCAACGGCATCCGGCATTCCAATGCGGTCACCCACCGCCGGTGTGATCTAACATTGTAAGGTAGAAGGCATCTATCTTTCTAATTCTTGTGAATATAAACTTCATTGCTGGATTTTATTTCCTAATTCCGAATATTTTCTGAATTTAATTCTCTATTTGGAACACAGAAGGTAATGAAGCAGTTATTTCCCTCATGCTATTAACTACAATATCAAAATACCTTGCTAAGTTGTAATTCGTTTTATCGATGGTCTATGTTGAACAATCATTTCGCACCTTTTGTTGAATTAAGTAAATGATTCCTTAATTTACCCTCATCACCCAGTCGCACATACACTGATAAGCCAAAACACTATGACAACTGCCCATCGCGACGTTCGATGCCGACTGCTGGCGCTGCGGGCAAGAGATACTGTAACAAAAGTATGTAAACGGAGCAGACATGGACGGGGGTCACCCTACCCTAGGAATCGACAGCAGATGGGAACATCCATTGAGTTATGAGTATTTGACAAACGACAAATTATTATTACGCACAGCGTGTGAACGAGTATCCCAAAAACGGCGAAGTTGGTTGAATGTTCACGTGCTACTGTCGTGAGCACCTAAGAGAGAAACAGTGAAACTACCAGTACATGCTAAATGGTTGGACGTCCAAGACTCTTCACAGAACGTGTGGTTCGAAAACTAATCTGCTCTGTAAAGTAGGATAGATGGTGATCTTGGCGTCTCTGCCAAAAGAGCACAATGCTGGTGCATGCACAAATGTTTCACAGCACACCGCTCACCATACATTGCTGGACATGGAGCTCCTCAGCAGACCACCCCCACGTGTTCACATGTTACCGCAACGACATCGTCTATTACGACTGCAGTGGCCACGGGACCATGACGATAAGACCCTCGATTACTGGTAGGCTCTGCGGGTGAACTGCATTTTTGCTACACTAGGTCGATGGTCGTTTCCACAAACGCCGTCATCGATGTGAACCGCCGCTCGAAACGTCCAGCGCACCACGGACAGGCCGTTGGTAGCCGTATTATGATATGGGAAACATTCCATTGCCCTAGCATGGGCCCTATGGTAGTAATCGAAGACACGCTGACAGCTGCGAACCACTTGCATCCCTCCATGCTTGATGTCTTCCCTGATGGCAATGTCACCTATAGGCTGTATTACCGTTCGTGTATCAAAGCCAGAACCGCGCACCAGCAACCCGTTATTTCCGCGAATTACATGACCTGTGGTTAGACAGCTTATGCCATATAAATCCACAAACCTACCAACAAACTGTCGGAGCCCTGACATGCATATATAGCGATAAATTTCATTCTAAAGACGGGCTAACAAGCTATTAAGCAGGTGTTCATAATGTTCTGGCTCATCAGTGTTTATAGAGAGTTACGTAAGAAGTAATTCTTTAATGTTACTGAAAAAAAACTGAAATGGATAACAGTGAACGAAAACCCCCGTGCAGTTGTGAGCATTCTGTTAAATTTGTGTTAGAAACGAACACATTGGTCGAAATTATTATGTCACTGCTTATAAATGTTGTCATAGCATGTTGTAAAAGCACAAGCAATTTCTAACCACAGACATTGTATCTATCAGAAATACCACATCGCAATAGATGAACCACCACTACATTACTAGATTGTGTGGCGTCATTGTAAAATTCTCGAGTTTCCATCAAAGTCATTATGCAATATATGATCAAAAGTGCCCGGACATCCCAAAAAACATACTTTTTCATTTGAGGTGCATTGTGCTGCCACCTACTGCTAGGTACTCCATACCAGTGACCTCAGTAGTCATTAGACATCATGAGAGAGCAGAATGGGGCGCTCCACGGAACTCACGGACTTGTAACGTGGTCAGGTGATTGGGTGTCACTTGTGTCATACGCCTGTACGCGAGATTTCCACACTCCGAGACATCCGTAGGTCCACTGTTTCCGATGTCATAGTGAAGTGGAAACGTGAAGGGACACGTACAGCACAAAAACATACAGGTCGACCTCGTCTGTTGACTGACAGAGACCGCCGACAGTTGAAGAGGGTCCTAATGTGTAATAAGCAGACTATCACACAGGAATTCCAAACTGCATCAGGATCCACTGCAAGTATTATGACAGTTAGGCGGGAGGTGAGGAAACTTGGATTTCATTGTGGAGCGGCTGTTCATAAACCACACATTACATTCGGTAAATGCCAAGCGACGCCTCGCTTGGTGTAAGAAGCCTGCACATTGGACGATTGAACAGTGGAAAAGCGGTGTGTGAAGTGACGAATCATGGTACACAATATGGCGATCCGATGGCAGGGTGAGGGTATGGCGAATGACGGGTAAACGTCATCTGTCAGCGTGTGTAGTGCCAACAGTAAAATTCGGAGTCGGTGGTGTTATGGTGTGGTGGTGTTTTTCACGGAGGGGGCTTGCACTCCTTGTTGTCTTGCGTGGCACTAGCACAACACAGGCCTACATTGATGTTTTAAGCACGTTCATGCTTCCCACTGTTGAAGAGCAGTTCGGGGATGGCGACTGGACTTTTCAACACGATCGTGCACCTTTTCACATTGCACGGCCCGTGGCGGAATCGTTACACGACAATAACATCCCTGTAGTCGACTGGCCTGAACAAAGTCCTGACGTGAATCCTACAGAACACCTATGGAATGTTTTGGGACGCTGACTTCTCGCCAGTCCACACTGACCGACATCAATATCTCTCCTTAGTGCAGCACTGGAAGCTATCATCAAGGCTAAGGATGGGCCAACACCATATTGAATTCCAGCATTACCGATGGAAAGCGCCACGAACTTGTAAGTCATTTTCAGCCAGGTGTCCGGATACTTTTGATCACATAGCGTAGGTCCAGTATGTCTGGCATGCGGACAGGTTAGATACAGACCCTCAACTGGCGTCCTAACAAAAACACAGGCATCACTGGCACCGAGTCAAAACCAGCTTTCATCAGAATATACTACAGACCTCCACCCAGCCCTCCAATGAGCTCTCGCTTGACACCACCGAAGTCACAAATAGCGATGGTTTGGCGTCAATGAAACACTCGTGGGCGTCTGGCTCGGTGCTGTCGTTGCAGTAACCGATTTGTAAAAGATCTTTGCGTCACTGTGGTGCCAACTACAGCTCAACTGCTGTTGCAGATGCAGTACGATGAGCCACAGTCATACGCCGAACACGATATTCTTCTCTCTCGATAGCGCCACGTGGTCGTCCGGTGCCTGGTTTTCTGTAATATCGCAGAAGGAACATCGAGCTTCTCGTAGCCCTGTTCCACAATCTCGTTCAGACTCAGTGAGGTGTTGATAATGGTGTCTTGTCGCCTTAAAGGCATTCCTGACTGACATCAACTCACCCCCCCCCACCCCCCCACCCATGAACCATGGACCTTGCCGTTGGTGGGGAGGCTTGCGTGCCTCAACGATACAGATAGCCGTACCGTAGGTGCAACCACAACGGAGGGGTATCTGTTGAGAGGCCAGACAAACGTGTGGTTCCTGAAGAGGGGCAGCAGCCTTTTCAGTAGTTGCAGGGGCAACAGTCTGGCTGATTGACTGATCTGGCCTTGTAACAATAACCAAAACGGCCTTGCTGTGCTGGTACTGCGAACGGCTGAAAGCAAGGGGAAACTACAGCAGTAATTTTTCCCGAGGGCATGCAGCTTTACTGTATGATTAAATGATGATGGCGTCCTCTTGGGTAAAATATTCCCGAGGTAAAATAGTCCCCCATTCGGATCTCCGGGCGGGGACTACTCAAGAGAATGTTGTTATCAGGAGAAAGAAAACTGGCGTTCTACGGATCGGAGCGTGGAAGGTCAGATCCCATAATCGGGCAGGTAGGTTAGAAAATTTAAAAAGGGAAATGGATAGGTTGAAGTTAGATATAGTGGGAATTAGTGAAGTTCGGTGGCAGGAGGAACAGGACTTTTGGTCAGGTGACTACAGGGTTATAAACACAAAATCAAATAGGGGTAATGCAGGAGTAGGTTTAATAATGAATAGGAAAATAGGAATGCGGGTAAGCTACTGCAAACAGCATAGTGAACGCATTATTGTGGCCAAGATAGATACGAAGCCCACACCTACTACAGTAGTACAAGTTTATATGCCAACTAGCTCTGCAGATGACGAAGAAATTGAAGAAATGTATGATGAAATAAAAGAAATTATTCAGATTGTGAAGGGAGACGAAAATTTAATAGTCATGGGTGACTGGAATTCGAGTGTAGGAAAAGGGAGAGAAGGAAACATAGTAGGTGAATATGGATTGGGGTTAAGAAATGAAAGAGGAAGCCGCCTGGTAGAATTTTGCACAGAGCACAACATAATCATAACTAACACTTGGTTTAAGAATCATGAAAGAAGGTTGTATACATGGAAGAACACTGGAGATACTAAAAGGTATCAGATACACTCCTGGAAATGGAAATAAGAACACATTGACACCGGTGTGTCAGACCCACCATACTTGCTCCGGACACTGCGAGAGGGCTGTACAAGCAATGATCACACGCACGGCACAGCGGACACACCAGGAACCGCGCTGTTGGCCGTCGAATGGCGCTAGCTGCGCAGCATTTGTGCACCGCCGCCGTCAGTGTCAGCCAGTTTGCCGTGGCATACGGAGCTCCATCGCAGTCTTTAACACTGGTAGCATGCCGCGACAGCGTGGACGTGAACCGTATGTGCAGTTGACGGACTTTGAGCGAGGGCGTATAGTGGGCATGCGGGAGGCCGGGTGGACGTACCGCCGAATTGCTCAACACGTGGGGCGTGAGGTCTCCACAGTACATCGATGTTGTCGCCAGTGGTCGGCGGAAGGTGCACGTGCCCGTCGACCTGGGACCGGACCGCAGCGACGCACGGATGCACGCCAAGACCGTAGGATCCTACGCAGTGCCGTAGGGGACCGCACCGCCACTTCCCAGCAAATTAGGGACACTGTTGCTCCTGGGGTATCGGCGAGGACCATTCGCAACCGTCTCCATGAAGCTGGGCTACGGTCCCGCACACCGTTAGGCCGTCTTCCGCTCACGCCCCAACATCGTGCAGCCCGCCTCCAGTGGTGTCGCGACAGGCGTGAATGGAGGGACGAATGGAGACGTGTCGTCTTCAGCGATGAGAGTCGCTTCTGCCTTGGTGCCAATGATGGTCGTATGCGTGTTTGGCGCCGTGCAGGTGAGCGCCACAATCAGGACTGCATACGACCGAGGCACACAGGGCCAACACCCGGCATCATGGTGTGGGGAGCGATCTCCTACACTGGCCGTACACCACTGGTGATCGTCGAGGGGACACTGAATAGTGCACGGTACATCCAAACCGTCATCGAACCCATCGTTCTACCATTCCTAGACCGGCAAGGGAACTTGCTGTTCCAACAGGACAATGCACGTCCGCATGTATCCCGTGCCACCCAACGTGCTCTAGAAGGTGTAAGTCAACTACCCTGGCCAGCAAGATCTCCGGATCTGTCCCGCATTCAGCATGTTTGGGACTGGATGAAGCGTCGTTTCACGCGGTCTGCACGTCCAGCACGAACGCTGGTCCAACTGAGGCGCCAGGTGGAAATGGCATGGCAAGCCGTTCCACAGGACTACATCCAGCATCTCTACGATCGTCTCCATGGGAGAATAGCAGCCTGCATTGCTGCGAAAGGTGGATATACACTGTACTAGTGCCGACATTGTGCGTGCTCTGTTGCCTGTGTCTATGTGCCTGTGGTTCAGTCAGTGTGATCATGTGATGTATCTGACCCCAGGAATGTGTCAATAAAGTTTCCCCTTCCTGGGACAATGAATTCACGGTGTTCTTATTTCAGTTTCCAGGAGTGTAGATTATATAATGGTAAGACAGAAATTTAGGAACCAGGTTTTAAATTGTAAGACATTTCCAGGGGCAGATGTGAACTCTGACCACAATCTATTGGTTATGACCTGTAGATTAAAACTGAAGAAACTGCAAAAAGGTGGGAATTTAAGGAGATGGGACCTGGATAAACTGAAAGAACCAGAGGTTGTACACAGTTTCAGGGAGAGCATAAGGGAACAATTGACATGAATGGGGGAAAGAAATACAGTAGAAGAAGAATGGGTAGCTTTGAGGGACGAAGTAGCGAAGGCAGCAGAGGAACCAGTAGGTAAAAAGACGAGGGCTAGTAGGAATCCTTGGGTAACAGAAGAAATATTGAATTTAATTGATGAAAGGAGAAAATATAAAAATGCAGTAAATGAAGCAGGCAAAAAGGAATACAAACGTCTCAAAAATGAGATCGACAGGAAGTGCAAAATGGCTAAGCAGGGATGGCTAGAGGACAAATGTAAGGATGTAGAGGGCTATCTCACTAGGGGTAAGATAGATACTGCCTACAGGAAAATTAAAGAGACCTTTGGAGATAAGAGAACGACTTGTATGAATATCAAGAGCTCAGATGGAAACCCAGTTCTAAGCAAAGAAGGGAAAGCAGAAAGGTGGAAGGAGTATATAGAGGGTCTATACAAGGGCGATGTACTTGAGGACAATATTATGGAAATGGAAGAGGATGTAGATGAAGATGAAATGGGAGATATGATACTGCGTGAAGAGTTTGACAGAGCACTGAAAGACCTGAGTCGAAACAAGGCCCCCGGAGTAGACAACATTCCATTGGAACTACTGACGGCCTTGGGAGAGCCAGTCCTGACAAAACTCTACCATCTGGTGAGCAAGATGTATGAAACAGGCGAAATACCCTCATACTTCAAGAAGAATATAATAATTCCAATCCCAAAGAAAGCAGGTGTTGACAGATGTGAAAATTACTGAACTATCAGTTTAATAAGTCACAGCTGCAAAATAGTAACACGAATTCTTTACAGGCGAATGGAAAAACTAGTAGAAGCCAACCTCGGGGAAGATCAGTTTGGATTCCGTAGAAACACTGGAACACGTGAGGCAATACTGACCTTACGACTTATCTTAGAAGAAAGATTAAGGAAAGGCAAACCTACGTTTTTAGCATTTGTAGACTTAGAGAAAGCTTTTGACAATGTTGTCTGGAATACTCTCTTTCAAATTCTAAAGGTGGCAGGGGTAAAATACAGGGAGCGAAAGGCTATTTACAATTTGTACAGAAACCAGATGGCAGTTATAAGAGTCGAGGGACATGAAAGGGAAGCAGTGGTTGGGAAGGGAGTGAGACAGGGTTGTAGCCTCTCCCCGATGTTGTTCAATCGGTATATTGAGCAAGCAGTAAAGGAAACAAAAGAAAAATTCGGAGTAGGTATTAAAATTCATGGAGAAGAAATAAAAACTTTGAGGTTCGCCGATGACATTGTAAATCTGTCAGAGACAGTAAAGGACTTGGAAGAGCAGTTGAATGGAATGGATAGCGTCTTGAAAGTAGGATATAAGATGAACATCAACAAAAGCAAAACAAGGATAATGGAATGTAGTCTAATTAAGTCGGGTGATGCTGAGGGAATTAGATTAGGAAATGAGGCACTTAAAGTAGTAAAGGTGTTTTGCTATTTGGGGAGCAAAATAACTGATGATGGTCGAAGTAGAGAGGATATAAAATGTAGGCTGGCAATGGCAAGAAAAGCGTTTCTGAAGAAGAGAAATTTGTTAACATCCAGTATTGATTTAAGTGTCAGGAAGTCATTTCTGAAAGTATTCGTATGGAGTGTAGCCATGTATGGAAGTGAAACATGGACGATAAATAGTTTGGACAAGAAGAGAATAGAAGCTTTCGAAATGTGGTGCTACAGAAGAATGCTGAAGATTAGATGGGTAGATCACATAACTAATGAGGAAGTATTGAATAGGATTGGGGAGAAGAGAAGTTTGTGGCACAACTTGACTAGAAGAAGGGATCGGTTGGTAGGACATGTTCTGAGGCATCAAGGGATCACCAATTTAGTATTGGAGGGCAGCGTGGAGGGTAAAAATCGTAGAGGGAGAACAAGATATGAATACACTAAGCAGATTCAGAAGGATGTAGGTTGCAGTAGGTACTGGGAGATGAAAAAGCTTGCACAGGATAGAGTAGCATGGAGAGCTGCATCAAACCAGTCTCAGGACTGAAGACCACAACAACAACATCAACTCACCACTTCCAGTTTCAAAGGTAATTAATACTCACGACAGTTACAGCGTGTATTTAAAGCAAACTTGATTTCAATTGTCATAGTGGCGCTACCAGCGCACTCTTATGCGACTGGCACGAAATCTAAATAAACATCATCTTTCAGATGTAGAAGCACGCCCACCAACTTTCGTTTTTGTTGCACAACACCTTCTTGGTGTTGCGACTTTTTACATTAGGAGTAATTAGAACCACACTTCCTTCAGTGTTCTTGTATGGATATGGTGTCTGTTTTTTCGGATATGTCTGAAAGAACAGACACCATATCCATATAAGTATATAGTTCTGGCAACACTGACCGTGACCTTCTTCTTCTGTGCGGATGCAGACATATTCCCCGAACTCTTACGGGACTTGGTCAGAATGTCTTCCAAGAGTAATGAGTGTGTAGGGGTGCGACACTACGAATGTAGTGTGTGGACATACAAGGTGAGAATGTGGGTCTCGCGGGAGGCGTGCACGAGAGTCCCTGCAGTCGCGCTATCCTCTGTGCCCTCGGTGGCTCAGATGGATGCCGGCTCGGTAGCTCAGCGTGTTCGGTCAGAGGGTTAGCTACCCTCTGTAATAAAAAAACTGAGTTCACCGATCAACAACGAACTAAAAAAACGGGTGTCTTACGACGTCCGCCCCGAGCAGATGCAACGAACGAAAGCGAACTAAATGAGATTAAAAAAGAAAAAAGATGGATAGCTCGTCTGCCATGTAAGCAGGAGATCCCGGGTTCGAGTCCCGGTCGGGGCACACTTTTTCACCTATCCCCGTTGATATTTATCAACGCCCGTTAGGAGCTGAAGATATTAGTGTAATTCTAATTCCTTCAGTTTTAGTCCAATATGTATTTTATATCCTTACAAAATATAAATTGCATTTTATAAGAAATAAAAACTAGCAGATAGTGTAACTTCTGGTCTTTTATGTAACCAAACATAAAAAATCTATATAATTATTCTCGTTATTTTATAAGTAACATAAACACGTTTCATATAATCACAACGAAGTACTGAAGCGATCTTTGATATGTTTTTGCTTGCAGTTTTTTTAATTTTACCTTTTTTTGAGGAAACTGCGTTTTGTAAGGTTACATCATAAACCTGCATTTTATTACTGCAACATCCCCCTGTTTCACGTTACAAATCAACAATTTTCGAATAAAACCTGAATTAAAATTCACAGTTTCAATTTTGCTATAAATAATGTTTATTTTCAAGTAACAGACAGGTATATGACTATGTAGATCAAGAACGTTCCATAGGTTATGCTGACTTTTGAATATTCTTATTCAGTTTCCAGACTGTTCACCACTTCCTGTTTCCAGGGGAACCTAGTAAGACACTGATAACTAGAGACCGGATTATACATATTTGCATGTTGTATATGCACATGCATATTTGGTTCCTTTTCACCGTTTACTGCATATTTTAACCAAAAGTTAGTGACAATGTTTATTTTCGCTCTGTGTTTACAATATTTTAAAAATTTAGGCGGACGGCCTCTAGCTCGATCTAGTTTTGATGACTCACACCGCCATCTATAACTGCGTGCAATCGCTAACCGAGAGGCCACTGCCTAGCGAAATCATTATGGAAGAGGAATAGGAACAAGCAGACAGAGTCAATGCTCCTGCGCAAGCTTTTAGTCGCACGTAAATTGTTACAGTTGAGCTTTCTATTTATTTGTACACAGTTGAACGTGTTTACGACATGTAGTGTGTCACGTGTTGTGCGCCATGCCATCCGAAAAAAGAAACGTCGTTTCATGGATGGCTGACCATCCTGAAACATTTACGTATGATGGAATTGTTTTATATTTCCGAATTTGTGGGAAAAACAATTCATGCAAGAAAAAAAAAAGTTTCGAATAGAGCAGCATGTCAAGGCAAGTCTTCATATTTCAGGAATGCAGAAGAGAGGACCACGACAACAACTTCTGACAACAGCAAGTTGCAGTAGCAGGGATTTGTCCAAAGTTAATCAAAAAAGTCGGGGTAACATGGATTTATGTGAAGCATTCACTGCAAGCAATTCTGCTCTTCACAAACTTACAAACCCTATCCTCAAAGGCTTCCTGCGCAGATATAGTTTAAATCAAAATACACCAGATGAATCAACATTGTGTAAAAATTACGTACCGACAATTTACGTAAATATTCTGGAAGAAATACGCAATGAACTCAAGGACAGCATTATTTGGATTTCAGTTGACGAAACTACAGACACTTGTCGCCTTTACATCGAAAATTTAATTGTTGGTGCTTTAAAAAAAGAGCCTTCTTCTTCCTATTGAGCGACCTGCAAAGAACTTGAAAAAGTAAATCATTCTACAGTCGCCAGATTTGTGAATAAGGGTATTAGAAAAATATTTCCAGAATATTCTGCAGGTGAAAGGGTGTTTATTTTAGATGCTGCTCCCTGTATGATCAAAGCAAGGAAAGCCTTCCGAGTTGTTTATCCCAATTTCTACGGAAAGAGGTAAAAGCACAGTGAAACTACCACTAGGCGCTAAATGGTTGGACGTCCAAGACTCTTCACAGAACGTGTGGTTCGAAAACTAATCTGCTCTGTAAAGTAGGATAGATGGTGACCTTAGCGTCTCCGCCAAAAGAGCACAATGCTGGTGCATGCACAAATGTTTCACAGCACACCGCTCACCATACATTGCTGGACATGGAGCTCCTCAGCAGACCACCCCCACGTGTTCACATGTTACCGCAACGACATCGTCTATTACGACTGCAGTGGCCACGGGACCATGACGATAAAACCCTCGATTAATGGTAGGCTCTGCGGGTGAATTGCATTTTTGCTACACTAGGTCGATGGTCGTTTCCACAAACGCCGTCATCGATGTGAACCGCCGCTCGAAACGTCCAGCGCACCACGGACAGGCCGTTGATAGCCGAATTATGATATGGGAAACATTCCATTGCGCTAGCATGGGCCCTATGGTAGTAATCGAAGACACGCTGACAGCTGCGAACCACTTGCATCCCTCCATGCTTGATGTCTTCCCTGATGGCAATGTCACCTATAGGCTGTATTACCGTTCGTGTATCAAAGCCAGAACCGCGCACCAGCAACCCGTTATTTCCGCGAATTACATGACCTGTGGATAGACAGCTTATGCATTATAAATCCACAAACCTACCAACAAACTGTAGGAGCCCTGACATTCATACATAGCGATAAATTTCATTCTAAAGACGGGCTAACAAGCTATTAAGCAGGTGTTCATAATGTTCTGGCTCATCAGTATTTATAGAGAGTTATGTAAGAAGTAATTCTTTAATGTTAGTGAAACAAAACTGAAATGGATAACAGTGAACGAAAACCTCTCTGCAGTTGTGAGCATTCTGTTAAATTTGTGTTAGAAACGAACACATTGGTCGAAATTATTATGTCTCTGCTTATAAATGTTGTCATAGCATATTGTAAAAGCACAAGCAACTTCTAACCACAGACATTGTATCTATCAGAAATACCACATCGCAATAGATGAACCACCACTACATTACTAGATTGTGTGGCGTCATTGTAAAATTCTCGAGTTTCCATCAAAAACACTATACACTATGTGATCAAATGTATCTGGACACCCCAAATACATACGTTTTTCATATTACGTGCATTGTGCTGCCACCTTCTGCCAGGTACTCCATATCAGCGACCTCAGTAGTCATTAGAAATCTTGAGATAGCACAATGGAGCGCTCTGCAGAACTCACGGACTTGTAACACGGTGAGGTGATTGGGTGTCACTTGTGTCATACGTCTGTACGCGAGATTTCCACACTCCGAGACATCCGTAGGTCCACTGTTTCCGATGTCATAGTGAAGTGGAAACGTGAAGGGGCACGTACAGTACAAAAACATACAGGTCGACCTCGTCTGTTGACTGACAGAGACTGCCGACAGTTGGAGAGGGCCCTAATGTGTAATAGGTAGACATCTATCCAGACCATCACACAGGAATTCCAAACTGCACGAGGATCCACTGCAAGTATTATGACAGTTAGGCGGGAGGTGAGGAAACTTGGATTTCATTGTGGAGCGGCTGTTCATAAGCCACACATCACGCCCGTAAATGCTACGCGACGCATCGCCTGGTGTAAAGAGTGTACATATTGGACGACTGAACAGTGGAAAAACGTTGTGTGGAGTGACGAATCACGGTACACAATATGGCGAACCGATGGCAGGGTGTGGGTGCGGAGAATGACCGGTGTACGTCATCTGTCAGCGTGTGTAGTGCGATAAGCAAAATTCGGAGGCGGTGGTGTTATGGTATGGTGGTGTTTTCCATGGAGTGGGCTTGCACTCCTTGTTGTTTTGCGTGGCACTATCACGGCACAGGCCTACACTGGTGTGTTAAGCACCTTCTTGCTTCCCACTGTTGAAGAGTAATTCGGGGATGGCGATTGCATCTTTCAACACGATCAAGCACCTGTTCACAATGCACGGCCTGTGGCGGAGTCGTTACATGACAATAACATCCCTGTAGTCGACTGGCCTGAACAGAGTCCTGACGTGAATCCTACAGACCACCTTTGGGATGTTTTGGAACGGCGACTTCGTGCCAGGCCACACCGACCGACATCAATATCTCTCCTCAGTGCAGCACTCCGTGAATAAGGACTGCTATTCCCCAAGAAACCTTCCAGCACCTGACTGAACGTATGCCTGCGAGAGTGGAAGCTGTCATCAAGGGTAAGGGTGGGCCAACACCATACTGTATTCCTGAATTACCGATGGGGAGCGCCACGAACTTGTAAGTAATTTTCAGCCAGGTATCCGGATACTTTTGATCACATAGTGTATCTGTAGCGCTGTGGTGCTAAATACGCCCATGGAGAGGTGTGTAGTATCTGCAACGACTCTCGTCAAAAGTACGTTGCTTGCACGGTAGCCCACCTCTCTGACTCCGACATTTTAGGCGTAGCCACGGACAATACCCACTGCAACCTACGGTGGTTGAAAAGTTGGAGATTATTCCTCTCTTGTTCATGGCTGACAGTGCTGTTATGTCTGTTCTGACTCCGGGATCTCCCTCAAATAGACTTCAAGATGTCGTTGGGAATATCGATGACTGATGCAAATTCACACTTAAATTACGGGAAACTGATCCCATAATTCGCCGGATAATGCATGTTGAATGAGTGAGGCGACATTCTGGTAGAGTATGGAACTTCTCGAGTGGCCGCGACCATCACCGAATCCATTACTGCAAACGGGGGAACTCCGCCCAACACTAAGTCATATTGTCCCCCCGGCATCGTAGAGAAATTATACGTAATCATCTTCAATCTGGCAGCTGGCGCAGAAGACGCTAAATCATTCATGGAAGAGGCATACCACCTGGGCAAGAAAGTCGCTCACAGAAACCTTCACACTCACCAGAGGGAATCTGTGGAGCCCTTTGCAGATAAACGTTGCTACCAGTGTAACCGCCAAGCACTGCCCTCCTCTTCATCCCTCCTGTCTGGACCAATCAGAAACAAGATCCCTTCTCCCTCAACCACCAAGCTTTTAAAGCTTTAGTTTTTGAACTAGCGTGGACGACCCCATTTTCAGCCAGGCAGCAGTTCCACGTGGAATTTGGAAATTTGTGGTATGGTCTTATGGGACCAAACTGTCATCAGTCCCTAAGCCTACACACTACTTAATCTAACTTACACTATGGACAACACACACACCCATGCCCGAGGGAGGACTCGAACCTCCGACGTGGGGAACCGCACGGACCGTGACAAGGCGCCCGAGACCGCGCGGCTACCCCGCGCGGCTCATGTAATTATAATTACGACATCTTAAATAAAATAAACCTTGGAACATTATTAGTTTGCAGCGATGCTAGATGGCTTGTAAATACAATCCTGCAAAAACGCTGACTGTTGACGAGATTCGTCAGGACTCCCTGGCAGAATAAAAAGACGTGAAACTCACAAAATATTATGTTCGATGTCAGTATAAGGCTCATAAATAGATGAAAAAATAATTCGAAGTGTACACGTTTCTCACCATACACAAACGAGACTGAACAATGGCCACAATGTAGCAAACATAAACTCTTCCCACATTCAATCAACGAATCTCGGAGGTCACGACATATCTTTCACTATACGATAAAAAATGCGATCTTAGAGACTGAGCACCGTCTTGGTTCAAATGGCTCTGAGCACTATGGGACTTAACATCTGAGGTCATCAGTCCCCTAGAACTTACAACTACTTAAACCTAACTAACATAAGGACATCACACACATCCATGCCCGAGCGAGCACCGTCTGTCGATAACCTTATTCTCCAAATATCAAGTAACCTACAACCAATATGATTCAAATTGTGAACTACATATGCACAATGACAGTAGAGTCACCTCTATTTCCACCAAATTCCTGCATCCATAGAAGGATCCAGGCAGCTGAAACGTGTAGTAGGAACATTACGCTCAGAGTAAATAAAATATCTAGCCCTGGAGCCCAGAAACAGAATGTATAACGGGCTGCAGATTTCACGCACAATGTCTGTCAATAAACCGATCCTCCAAAGATACAGTTACAATTGACCAATTAACCTATCACCAATGTGATTCAAAATCGAACAACACACGCACAACGACTGCTGAAAAAACAGGCTGCAATACCTGATAACTGTACAATCACATCCATGTTTATGACGGGATGCTATGCCTCTCTGTCGATGCTGTCGACCCGGGGCCGCGGGCAGTGACTCTCTGTGGGTCACTCCATTTAACGGTCAGAAATTTGCTCTCCACACCTGTGGCTGTGGTGTCCAGAAGTTTGAAATCGCAGTGCAGCCGTTAAGAAGTGATACCTGAGCAACGCCAACACACTAGCGACGGTGTCAGTAATCACCAAAGGCCGTTTTGATGAGGCTACCAGGACGGCCTCTGTCGAAACGTAAAGCAGCCAGGGGACCAGTTGCGTCGGCGCGGTTCCTTTCGTCCATTACCTGCACCTACCTGTGAACTCGTTGCAGCAGATCGCCGGTACGAAAACCGACCAGAAACCTACCGTACTGCAACTCGCACAAGGCTGCATACAACGTAACTATTCTAAGAATCGGGAGAAGGTCTTAATTTTGAATGAAAGGTGGAAATATTGGCAAAACTTCGGAATATTCTGAACCTTGATAATGTACACTCTCATTACCAAACCCGTACTAATCTCAACACACTCATGCACAAACCCTTTCATTCACGTTAGCAAGTTTATGTTAATGTCTTTCCCGAAATCTGAACAACTACTGAGCACAGGTTGTTCTTAAATGAAAATGCTCGGCATACTATTAATTTTATCGGCGTCTAATGCATTCAAGTTTCTAGTCACCGATTTGCTCAATATACCACACGGAATTACTGTCTTTTCTCCTACACAAAGTTACTTAAAAACTGTACTTTCTAAAAAAACAACCGGAACAAATTGCCTTGGCTTTAAAACACTTTTGGAACATGTAGCACAACTAAAACCAGCAAATTATAACTTCCTTCGGAACTCATACTACACACGACTGCACCATTGAAAGGCTGGGCTCCGACTCCTTTAGACTTCTGTCTCCAAGAGAAAAGACGAGCGGAGAATACTCCGTTCTGATTGGTCAGTTTTCGTTAAGGCCAATAGAAAAACATTATTCTCTCGCGTTAGTCCGCGCTTTTCATGACTAACCAATCAACAAATAACACACTTTCGAACTTCTAATATTTTGTTTATACTTTACGTTATTAACTATTTCCATTTGCACTCGAATTAGCTTTCCTTTTACTATAAACTTACTTAACATATTATGACACAAAATTCCCCGTCGTACAACGTTCATCAGTAGAACAACGATCAACATATTTACTTTAGACCACATTCACGAATCATTCACGCTACTAAAAACGTATACAAAACTGTACAAACATAAATAAACAACAAAGCATTCAAGAAATAAACAGAGCAATTCACAAAAACATTCTTTTGACCCTTTCCTTGATTGTGTCTGAGCACTACTGGACTCTGGTGGTAAAAATTCTTAACCACATTACGGTTCTTCCTGTTTAGTCCTATCCGCTACTGACCTCTAGCAGATGAAAATTAGACCTACATACTCAACTGAGCCTGCTTCAGACAATCTGTCATTGTGCACATGTGAGTCATTCTATCCGATACACAGGCTGTATAGAGGAGCAAATTAAGGCACCGTGCCTCACACCCCCTATGATTACAAAGTCTTTTTAAGAAATTTTTAGAATTTTCAAATTATCGCTCCTGGCTTCAAATATTAAATCTTTAAAAAAATTCTCATTCTTCTAAACTAAAATTACAAATTTCTTACTCCGGACTTGGCAGTCTCCAACTAACCTAGCCTAATCTTTTAATTTCTTTATGAAAATTCATTTCTTACTTGACAAAACTGATGCAGATTTTGAAAACAAATTTTCAACATTTTAATAACATTTTCAAGATTTTGAAATTCATGTTTCATGAAAGTTTTTCGAAGTTAACCACTTGTTCACTTTTTCATTTAAAGGCAACGTGATTTGTGTCCTTCCATTTAATAATTGTATTTTATCCTACCTTAGCACCAGCACATCACTATCGTCTTTTCGTCACAGACATTTCCCTGGTCTTTGATTATGGCACCTTTACATTATAGCGCCCATAGCATTCCTCGATTTTTTGTATATCTGTCCCTCCACAGTTTATACGCAACGTTGTCCCTGAAACCATACTTCTGTCTAAGACTACTTTCTTTACATACATCCTAATACACGATCACTTATTGCTACAAGAAGTTATTTACAAATTTAATATTTCATTTAACTTGACTTCAAGTGAAAGTACATTAATAGAGCCTTGCTTCTTTATTTTACTTTAAACAGCAGGATCAAATCTACTAGAAAAATGTTTTCAAGAATTTATTTCCTTTAGAATACTTAATGAAAATTTAAAAAAAAACTGATTGCTATTGAAAGCAAAACTTTAATTTTTCTTTACTTTAACTCAACTTGAAAACATTTAATTGTGAAAAACACATTTCACACAAAACAATTATTTACAAACATTGTATAATACATAGTTTCCACTTTTATGCAGTGTCTCTTCTTCATATTTTTTTACCACTATTCCACTATTTAACAGAAATAAAAAATTTTGTACTATATATATATATATATATATATATATATATATATATATATATATATATATATATATATATATATATATAGGGTGGCCCATTGAAAGTGATCGGGTCAAATATCACACGAAATAAGCATCAAACTAAAAAACTACAAAGAACGAAACTCGTCTAGCTTGAAAGGGGAAACCAGATGGCGCTTTGGTTGGCCCGCTAGATGGCGCTGCCATAGGTCAAACAGATATCAACTGCGTTTTTTAAATTAGGAACCTCCATTTTTTATTACATATTCGTGTAGTTCGTAAAGAAATATGAATGTTTTAGTTGGACCACTTTTTTCGCTTTGTGATAGATGGCGCTGTAATAGTAACAAACGTATAAGTACATGGTATCACGTAACATTCCGCCAGTGTGGACGGTATTAGCTTCGTCATACATTACCTGTGTTAAAATGGACGGTTTACCATTTGCGGAAAAGGTCGATATCGTGTTGATGTATGGCTGTTGTGATCAAATTGCCCAACGGGCGTGTGCTATGTATGCTCCTCGGTATCCTGGACGACATCATTCAAGTGTCCGGACCGTTCGCCTGATAGTTACATTAGCTAAGGAAACAAGAAGTGTTCAGCCACACGTGAAACGTCGACCACGACCTGCAACAAATGATGATGCCCAAGTAGGTGTTTTAGCTGCTGTCGCGGCTAATCCGCATAACAGTAGCAGACAAATCGCGCGGGAATCGGGAATCTCAAAAACGTCGGTGTTGACAATGCTACATCAACATCGATTGCACACGTACTATATTTCTATGCACCAGGAATTGCATGGCGACGACTCTGAACGTCGTGTAGAGTTCTGCCACTGGGCACAAGAGAAAATATGGAATGATGACAGATTTTTTGCACGCGTTCTATTTAGCGACGAAGCGTCATTCACCAACAGCGGTAACGTAAACCGGCATAATATGCACTACTGGGCAACGGAAAATCCACGATGGCTGCGACAAGTGGAACATCACCGACCTTGGCGGGTTAATGTGTGGTGCGGCATTATGGGAGGAAGGGTAATTGGCCCTCATTTTATCGATGGCAGTCTAAATGGTGCAATGTATCCTGATTTCCTACGTAATGTTCTACCGATGTTACTGCAAGATGTTTCACTGCATGACAGGTTGGCGATGTACTTCCAACATGATGGATGTCTGGCACATAGCTCGCGTGCGGTTGAAGCGGTATTGAATAGCATATTTCATGACAAGTGGATTGGTCGTCGAAGCACCATACCATGGCCCGCACGTTCATCGGATCTGACGTCCCGGGATTTCTTTCTGTGGGGAAAGTTGAAGGATATTTGCCATCGTGATCCACCGACAACGCCTGACAACATGCGTCAGCGCATTGTCAATGGATGTGCGAACATTACGGAAGGCGAACTACTCGCTGTTGGGAGGAATTTCTTTACACGTATTGCCAAATGCCGTGAGCATTTATTGCATTAATGTGGTATTTACATGTAATCACGCTGTAACAGCATGCGTTCTCAGAAATGATAATTTCACAAAGGTACATGTATCACATTGGAACAACCGAAATAAAATATTCAAACGTACCTACGTTCAGTATTTTAATTTTAAAAACCTACCTGTTACTAACTGTTCATGTAAAATTGGAGCCATATATTTGTGACTATTTCAGCGCCATCTATCACAAAGCGAAAAAAGTGGTCCAACTAAAACATTCATATTTCTTTACGAACTACACGAATATGTAATAAAAATGGGGGTTCCTGTTTAAAAAACCGCTGTTGATATCCGTTTCACTTATGGCAGCGCCATCTAGCGGGCCAACCATAGCCATCTGGGTTCCCCCTTCAAGCTAAACGAGTTTCGTTCTTTGTAGTTTTTTTTGTTTGACGCTTATTTCGTGAGATATTTGGCCCAGTCACTTTCAATGGACCACCATATATATATTCTTCCCATTCATTCATTTTCTTTTCATAATAAATGTTCTTCAGTTTTATCCAGGTATATTTTTCATCATATTTGTTAGACTTGCTTTAACTATGTGGCCACTGTTTATCCCTTTTCATCATTACAACACGTCGTTTCCTGACCAATACACTTAAGTGTTCATCATCAAAATCTCCTTTATTAACTGCACATCTCACATCCGGTTACTTTCATTTCCCTACATTTCACTCAGCCTCCCAATTATTTTTACATATTCCAACAGGATATTTCTTCCTATCTGCCAATATTCTATCTGCTACATTAATGCTTCGTACACTTCCACATATCATGGAATAACTTCTCGTATTACTAAAGACAGTCCCTACTGTCAGCTCTCAGCGTCACCTTCATACCTTAATTATATTCCTACGTCAACATACTTATGTTAGCACCTCTCTGCATTACAATTTGACCCCCATTTCTCTCATCATAAAACTTATTTCGTCATAAGACACAACAACGTCCTCTGAGGCTCTCAAACACTTTACCTTCACTGATAGAGAAGAAAATTAAAGATGATAGATTCAGCTCAGACTGACAGAAAAGGAAGATTGACAATACGAAAAGAAACTCAAATAGCATTGTCAATAACCTGAGCACCTAGTCTTCGCCAAACACCTAGCACTGCATAGGCTGCAGCGCCCTCTGACGCCCCCATACTTTTCCTGTACCACCATCATTTACTCTGGGTCCACCCCCACATCATCTCCATACTCATTGTAATCTTCCATCCTTCTACAATACCTAATTGATATACTGACTACTTCTTCTTTGGTCACACTGTTTTTTCGAAAAAAATGGTACAACCACATCTTTCCCATTTAATTCAAAAATTACCACTTTTTATTAAAATTTAATCTCCCTTTGTACTGATTAAAGAAATCTACACCAACTAGCATTTTTATAAATAGATCTGTGATTATAAGGAACTTATGGAGTACTTGCACACCATTTATTTTTACTGGCAACAGAACTTCGTGTTTAACTGGTTCTTTAACTTTTCCTGTCGCTACAATTATCTGCAGCCTTATTACTGGCATTATTACAAGTTCATTTCTATTAGGCAACGATTCTAACCAACTTTTACTCACAGCACATAAATCACTGCCACACACATCAGTGTTACACACTTCACTGGCTGATTCGGCGTCTTTCTTTCATTACTAGTGTCAGAATCCTCCTCCATCAAATCGTTCACAACCTCCCTTCTATCGAAACCTTCCCTGTTTCCAGAAATTACACAGACTTTTGCAGAATTACCCTTATCATTATTCTTCCCCACACTAACTATTCACCGAGCGAGGTGGTGCAGTGGTTAGACACTGGACTCGCATTCGGGAGGACGACGGTACAATCCCGCGTCCGGCCATCCTGATTTAGGTTTTCCGTGATTTCCTTAAATCATTCTAGGCAAATGCCGGGATGGTTCCTCTGAAAGGGCACGGCTGACTTCCTTCCCCATCCTTCCCTAATCCGATGAGACCGATGACCACGCTGTCTGGTCTCCTTCCCCAAAACAACCAACCAACCAACTAACTATTCTGTCCACTAACGACAGCTCAACATTTTTTTCCGCCGTTTCGCCATTCTCTCTCTCTTCCTTTTTTCCACAATTAATTGACTGACCTCCATTTTGGTCACCATTTTGAACCTCTCCCTTATAGCTCACAAACGTCGTCATTTATAGCCGCTAGTATTTCTTCTACACTGACATCACTAATCTCCCACAATTCTGCAGCTTCTGTATTTTCTCCTGTCCGAAAACATGACTCGACTTCAACCTGGTAGCTAAAGACTTCCTGATAATCATGTCCTGTCACGTTTTCCACTAATACATCACCCATATCGTCTGCGATACAGTGCTTATTTTGTTTATGTCTGTCCAAAAAAAAACCTAAACCTCCGTTAAATGCACAGATCTTTATCGATCTCGTTTTGTCTGTTGTTACTACCTCCTTCTGCTTCTCACTTATAATCCCTGTCTGTTTTGTGCTAACACGTACAAAGTGTTTTATTAGCGGATTCAAATTACTACTTCCCATCTTTAACAGACGGCTTTTAGTTAAACGGATTGTGGGATTTAGTGCCATTTCTTACGTTTACCTCCATTTGCTGTCGCCTTGGCGCAACTCCATCCTCTCGCACCGGAGAATACGATCGACAATTTTGCACCTGCTCCCCGTTATTTCGCCTATCATTTGTTGGATAGCGCCACCTCACGGCACCCCTGCTCTTGCTGTTACCACGGCACACGCTAATTGTGTTAACGTTTACATTCTGTCTCGGCTCTGCATTATTTGGTGGTCTGACATTACGATTTGCATGCTCCTCCACATGCAATAACTTCTCAGCTCCTTCCGAATAACTAATGAATTTATGAACGTCATCCCTCGGAGCTGCAATAATTTTGTTTCGCCAGTTCAAGGGTAGTTCACCCTCCAGGTCCATAACAATTTGTTCTGGCTCGACTTTATTTCTGTCTCTAATATTTGTTCAGAAATATATGTAAGCTTTGCACAGTCAGCAAAATACGTTTCTATGGTAGTTGTTCTTACGATAACTGTAGCCCACATCCATTACACCAACCTGATAAGTGCCTCAGACTATCGATCAGACCTCGTATTTTGTCATAGCACATCACGAAAATCCTAAACATGTTACGTATATGATAAATAATTACTAATTCAAAGACCAATCGTAGGTATTTGCTTACAACACCATTCTAACATTGGAACTGTGTATTGGAACTGTGACACATCTGGAAAAACAATGTTTCTGCCGCTCATAGCTGCGAGTGCACCCGGTGTGGCCGTGCGGTTCAAGGCGCTAGAGTCTGGAACCGCGTGACCGCTCCGGTCGCAGGTTCGAATCCTGCCTCCGGCATGGATTTGTGTGATGTCCTTAGGTTAGTTAGGTTTAAGTAGTTCTAAGTTCTAGGGGACTGATGACCACAGATGTTAAGTCCCATAGTGCTCAGAGCCGTTTGAACCATTTTTGCGAGTGCACAATAATAAAACTAATTTCCCAGTCTTGGTTCTATTGAAAGTAATGTGGACAGGCGAAATGATTTCAGTCATCGGACAGAGTAACTATGAATTCCACTATTAGACTGGCTAGAAAACGGATATTAGTATATCTGTTTTTGTGTAATCGATTTCCACATTAAGACTGTAGGCATGCAGTGCATGATTTCACTAGGGGCTTTCAATAAGTAAAACAACACATTTTCTTCTCGCCCAATTTCGGTTCAAAAAATGCGGAAATGGTTGTGAGACGTCGTGAAATATTACCGCTTCAATCACTATAATTTCATGAAGTTCCGACAGGTGGCGGCGCTATACGTAGCTTTCGAAATGGCGTCTGTAACAGAGATACACTACAAGCAGAGAGATGTCTTTGAGTCTGTTTTGACGGAAAACTAGAGCATCGCAGATATTCATATAAGCTTACAGAATGTCTATGGAGACCTGGCAGTGGACAAAAGCACGGTGAGTATTTGGCACAGCGTATATCATCAAAGTCGCGCAAACCTGTCGGATCTCCCGCGTGCCAGCCAGCCGCACATAGCTGTGACACCTGAAGTGTTGGAACATGCGGAAATCCTCATTCGAGGTGATCAACGGATCACAATAAAAAAAATCCTCTCTATCCAACGGGACGTCTCTGTTGGTAGTGCTAACAAACTCTTCCACCAGTTGGGGTACTCAAAGTAGTGTGCACGCTGGGTTCCTAGCCGCCTAACAGAAGACCTCAAAGAGCAACGAAGGACCAGTCTTCTGGCCTGGCGAAGGATGCACTCCGTGGGAAGCACTGCGTGGATGAAGGGGAGGTTATTGATGCAGCAAGATGTTCGCTTCGACGTCGACCATCAGTGTAGTACCATGTGGGCATACAGGCACTCCCAGTAAAGTGGAGTAAGGCACTCCCACTGAAAGGAAATTATGTTCAAAAATAGGTTGGTTGATTTGAAGGAGGGGATCAAACAGTGAGGTCATCGGTCCCATCGGATAAGGGAAGGATGGGGAGGTAAATTGGCCGAGCTCTTTCAAAGGAACCAACCCAGCATTTGCCTGAAGCGATTTAGGGAAATCACGGAAAACATAAACCAGGATGGTCGGACGCGGATTTGAACCGTCGTCCTCTCGAATGCGAGGCCAGTCTGCTAACCACATTTTTTAATGGGAGAACAAATTAATTATGATAACAAAACAATACAAAAGGAGAAAGGAAAAAAAACGAGAACATAGCTGAAAAACCACCACCAAGCTCTCATGATATGTATAAACAATTTTTTTATATATATTTTTGAATTTATTTAGGTTTTTTAATTTTTATTTACTTTGTATTATATAGAATCTAAAAGCAGAAAGACAACGAATCAGATCATATTCTAAATTAGTAAACTACGAAAAATTTCAATATGATTTCAAGGATTGTATACGCTCAGGTGTATATATACTTCATCTACACATTTTACAATAGAACTGAGGCGATACTGAGTCAAAACACTAAACAAAACGAGCAAGGAAACTACGAGAGAACAAACCGAAGCTAATCAGATGGGAAACATTCATAACAAGGAAAACACCTATCATTATAAAAATGAAATTAAACAACACCTTCCCGACGGGAAACAAGATTCAACATGTTGGCGAAGAGGTCTCGATATCGAGGCATTCCCAAGCATGTCCAATAGGCCGTGAATATGTACTGCATGAAGTTCATGTGATATTCCCCTTCGCCTTCTACAAGACAGTGTACGAAGTGTCCCAGTAACCACATAACGGTGTGGGTTTCCGACCGTGGAAAGTAGGAAGAATCCGGTCGCAATACGATGTCCGTAGTGTATAAGATCGGGTAAGGAAGGCCAATTGTGTCCTAATCCGAGACCAATTTGCCATATGACATCCATAAGTAAAGCGATATCGTATCGTATCTGTAGAATTATAACGACTACATAAATTCGAGTCGCTAAGCCCAATACGGACAAGTCGCTCGTTCATTGGAGTCAAGTTATTGCTACTTTATACCAAGTGGACGCTACGAGCATCGGCAATGTCGGAAGACTGATATTGCACCAAACTGTCGCCCAGTTTGTTTGCGGCGATCCTCTTTCAACGAGGTTCGGGCAAGCGACTGCTTTCCAACGACTCTGTAGGAATGACAGAGAACAGGTCTATAAAATGTCAGCTCCTAAATAGCTCACCGCAAGACACACGTGACGAAAGTCTTTTAACTTATAATTTATGCTACCAACATCAATAACGGGTTGAAGACTAGCAGGACGGACACAGAGAAATAAACGAGACGTGAATGTATGATTTTCTTGAGTTATCATCAAAACTGTACGTCGTACCACAGATAGCATCTGCGTCTTCCTTCCTATGTCAGCGAGGCCCAACACGCCTAAAAAACAAGGTATGGTAACCACCTCATACCGTAAGCGAGAGATTTGTCTTTTCCATAAGAAACGACCAGACAGTTTCTGTAGTTTCTTCGACATCATCGAGGGAAGTGGATAAACTTGGGCCGCGTAATAATACTTGCATAAAACATATGTAGCCAGTATTCGGACTTTCTGGAGCAGAGTAAGAGAACATCTTTCATGTTCTAGTATCGCTCAAATGGCTCTGAGCATTATGGGACTTAACAGCTGAGGTCATCAATTCCCTAGGACTCAGAACCACTTAAACCTAACTAAGCTAAGGACATCACACACATCCATGCCCGAGACAGGATTCGAATCTGCGACCGTAGCGGTCGCGCGGTTCCAGACTGTAGCGCCTAGAACCGCTCGGCCACCCCGGCCGGCTAGTAGTATCGCTCCCTGAATTTTTTTCCGTAACAGACTTCCAGTTGAACGACGCCATTTTGAGTGGACAACGGCCAATGATGATACCGAGAGACGTATGCCGATTCACCATAGTAGCCCATAGAACAACTGCGTCATCAAAACCTTGCAAAGCAAGAAGCATGAATTTCCCTTCATTAAGTGTTGCACCTGAACTCCGACAATAATCATCGATTACAGCCTTCAGTCGAGGTATCTCCGCAGAATTGCAGAGCAGAACCACCATATCATCTGCGTATGCACGAAAAACTGTAGTTCCTTCGGAAAGCGTCCAACCTTTCAGCTGGGATGCTAGCATCCGAAGAAAGGGCTCCAGAGACACCACAAACAAAGTCATTGACAGCGGGCTTCCTTGAGGCACTCTCCGACGGACACTTATCGCGAACGTCAGTTGGCCATTAACCACCACCGAAGCTGGAATACCTGTAAACAGATTTGAGAGCACTCGCCGTGTGTCAGCAGTAAAACCAACTTCCTCCACAATCCGAGGCAAGAAGTCGTTATTAACACGATCAAATGCTTTAACAAATTCTAGGAAAGCAAGGGCACAAGGGACGGACGTTACAGCAGCAATCGAAACCACTTCACGACACTCGACTATAGGAGTAAGAATGATACGACCAGGTACGTGGCTTAGATGTTTGCCACCAATCATCTCCATCAGAGCCGACATCCTAATAGTAACTGCCCTCGCCACAGTCTTATAATCAAAGTTTAACAAAGTAATTGGGCAAAAGCTATCAGGGCAAGCCGGTCCAGTGCGTTTCGGGATTAAAACAATTTTTCCCACTTTGAACGAGGTCGGCACTACTGTACCCTGTAACACTTCATTCAGAAGAGACGTAAAGGTAGCATCCCACAGTGGCAAAAGCGTACGTAAAATTCCTTGGGAAGTCCATCCAGACCCGAAGATTTTTGGGAAGGCGATCCCACAATAAGTTTGTAAATTTCCTCAGGCTGAAATGCAGCTAAGAGCGTTTCATTATGTTCAGGTGTAAATGTCGTATCCAAGATGCTAACGAGTGGGTCGTAAGGCGTTGCGCTGGACTCATCGATGTCGTAGATGTCTACATAATATTGGTGTAAGACACGCACTATATCAGCTTGCTCCAATACGTTACGTCCATTATTTGCCGTGAGAGAATGAATACAAGCGCGTCGCGCGACGGGTCTGATCGCGAAGCAAATGATATAAGGAAGTCAGTTCTTCCGTCACCAATGATCGTGGCTTGGATCACATTTTAACGCTTCCATTTGTATTCTTTTCAAAGTGAAAAATTTTGCCTTTACACACCTAACATCCGCTACTCTCTCTGGCTGAGCCAGATGCAGCTGCCTGCCCTGTTTCAAGGGATGATCCTCAGCCTTCAAGGTCCAGGCAATCCCAGAGGGTGGGCTTATTGGTAGTTGGGAGCTCCAATGTTAGGCGCGTAATGGGGCCCCTTAGGGATATGGTGGCTAAGGAGGGGAAGAAATCCAGTGTGCACTCCGTGTGCATTCCGGGTGGAGTCATTCCTGATGTGGAAAGGGTCCTTCAGATGCCATGAAGAGCACAGGGTGCAGCCAGCTGCAGGTGGTGGCACATGTCGGCACTAATGACGTGTGTCGCTTTGGATCTGAGGAAATTCTCTCTGGATTCCAGCGGCTATCTGATTTGATGAAGGCTGCCGGTCTTGCTTACGAGATGAAGGCAGAGCTCACCATCTGCAGCATCATTGACAGAACCGACTGCGGACCTTTAGTGCAGAGCCGGGTGGAGGGTCTGAATCAGAGGCTCAGACGGTTTTGCGACCGTGTTGGCTGCAGATTCCTTGACTTGCGCCATAGGGTGGTGGGGTTTCGGGTTCCGCTGAATAGGTCAGAAGTTCACAACACTCAGCTGGTGGCTACACGGGTAGCGGAGGCTGTGTGGCGTGGACTGGGCGGTTTTTTAGGTTAGAAGGCCTCGGGAAAGTACGGGGTGGGCTGCAATCTCAAAGGGTGCACGGAAAATACAGGACGTGCTTGGATCAAGGAACAGTCGGAATTGTAGTTGTAAATTGTTGTAGTTGTGCTGGGAAAGTCCCTGAGCTTCAAGCGCTAATAGAAAGCACAGAAGCTGAAATCGTTATAGGTACAGAAAGCTGGCTAAAGCCTGAAATAAGTTCTGCAGAAATTTTTACGAAGTCTCAGACGGTGTTCAGGAAAGATAGATTAGGCAGAATTGGTGGTGGAGTGTTTGTGTCTGTCAGTAGTGGTTTATCTTGTAGTGAAGTCGAAGTAGATATTCCGTGCGAATTGGTATGAGTGGAGGTTATACTTACCAGCCGAACTAAGTTAATAACTGGCTCCTTCTGCCGACCCCCAGACTCCGATGATATAGTTGCTGAACAGTTCAGAGAAAATTTGAGTCTCGTAACAAATAAATACCCCACTCATACGGTTATAGTTGGTGGGGACTTCAACCTTCCCTCGATATGTTGGCAAAAATACTTGTTCAAAACCGGTGGTAGGCAGAAAGCATCTTCCGAGATTGTCCTAAATGCTTTCTCCGAAAATTATTTCGAGCAGTTAGTCCACGAACCCACGCGAATTGTAAATGGTTGCGAAAACACACTTGACCTCTCAGCCACAAACAATCCAGAGCTAATAGAGAGCATCATGACTGATACAGGGATTAGTGATCAAAGGTCGTTGTAGCTAGGCTCAATGCCGTTTCTTCCAAATCCACCAGAAACAAACGCAAAATAATTTTATTTAAAAAAGCGGATAAAGTGTCACTAGAAGCCTTCCTAAGAGACAATCTCCATTCCTTCCGAACTGACTATGCAAATGTAGACGAGATGTGGCTCAAATTCAAAGATATAGTAGCAACAGCAATTGAGAGATTCGTACCTCATAAACTGGTAAGAGATGGAACTGATCCCACATGGTACACAAAACAGGTTCGAACGCTGTTGCAGAGGCAACGGAAAAAGCATGCGAAGTTCAGAAGAACGCGATATCCCGAAGATTGGCTAAAACTCACAGACGCACGATATTTGGCACGGACTTCAATGCGAGATGCCTTTAATAGGTTCCATAACGAAACATTGTCTCGAAATTTGGTAGAAAATCCGAAGAAATTCTGGTCGTATGTAAAGTACACAAGCGGCAAGACGCAGACAAGACCTTCGCTGCGCAGTGCCGATGGCACTGTTACCGACGACTGTGCCGCTAAAGCGGAGTTATTGAACGCAGTTTTCCGAAATTCCGTCATCAGGGAAGACGAATTGAATATTCCAGAATTTGAAACACGAACAGCTGCTAGCGAAGTAGATACCTTAGGGGTTGCGAAACAACTCAAATCGCTTGATACGAGCAAGTCTTCAGCTCCAGATTGTATACCGATTAGGTTCCATTCAGATTACGCTGATACAATAGCTCCCTACTTAGCAATCATATACAACCGCTCGCTCACCGATAGATCTGTACCTGCAGATTGGAAAATTGCGCAGGTCGCACCAGTGTTTAAGAAGGGTAGTAGGAGTAATCCATCGAACTACAGACCTATATCATTGACGTCGGTTTGCAGTAGTTTTGGAGCATATACTGTATTCAAACATTATGAATCACCTCGAAGGGAACGATCTATTGATATGTAATCAGCATGGTTTCAGAAACATCGTTCTTGTGCAACGCAGCTAGCTCTTTATTCGCACGAAGTAATGGCCGCTATCGACAGGGGATCTCAAGTTGATTCCATATTTCTAGATTTCCGGAAAGCTTTTGACACCGTTCCTCACAAGCGACTTCTAATCAAGCTGCTGGCCTGTGAGGTATCGTCTCAGTTGTGCGACTGGATTCGTGATTTCCTGTCAGGAAGGTCACAGTTCGTAGTAATAGACGGCAAATCATCGAGTAAAACTGAAGTGATATCAGGTGTTCCCCAGGGAAGCGTCCTGGGACCTCTGCTGTTCCTGATCTATATAAATGACCTGGGTGACAATCTGAGCAGTTCTCTTAGGTTGTTCGCAGATGATGCTGTAATTTACCGTCTAGTAAGGTAATCCGAAGACCAGTATCAGTTGCAAAGCGATTTAGAAGAGATTGCTGTATGGAGTGGCAGGTGGCAGTTGACGCTAAATAACGAAAAGTGTGAGGTGATCCACATGAGTTCCAAAAGAAATTCGTTGGAATTCGATTACTCGATAAATAGTACAACTCTTAAGGCTGTCAATTCAACTAAGTACCTGGGTGTAATAATTACGAACAACTTCAGTTGGAAAGACCACATAGATAATATTGTGGGGAAGGCGAGCCAAAGATTGCGTTTCATTGGCAGGACACTTAGAAGATGCAACAAGTCCACTAAAGAGACAGCTTACACTACACTCGTTCGTCCTCTGTTAGAATATTGCTGCGCGGTGTGGGATCCTTACCAGGTGGGATTGACGGAGGACATCGAAAGGGTGCAAAAAAGGGCAGCTCGTTTTGTATTATCACGTAATAGGGGAGAGAGTGTGGCAGATATGATACACGAGTTGGGATGGAAGTCATTAAAGCAAAGACGTTTTTCGTCGCGGCGAGATCTATTTACGAAATTTCAGTCACCAACTTTCTCTTCCGAATGCGAAAATATTTTGTTGAGCCCCACCTACATAGGTAGGAATGGTCATCAAAATAAAATAAGAGAAATCAGAGCTCGAACAGAAAGGTTTAGGTGTTCGTTTTTCCCGCGCGTTGTTCTGGAGTGTAATGGTAGAGAGATAGTATGATTGTGGTTCGATGAACCCTCTGCCAAGCACTTAGATGTGAATTGCGGAGTAATCATGTAGATGTAGATGTAGATTCGCAGCATCATAAAGTACACGCAGGACGGAATAGTAATATTCGTACGTTCTCCGAAAGTCTCGCGCCTTGGCAGCACAGAAAAGTATCAAACTTTGCCTGAGCCTCGGTTTTGCCAGCTGTGTCCACCAGTCAAGGATGGAAGAGCTTTCCCAGTGGACCGTAGAGTACGCTCCCACTCGGCTCGCATCACGTCATCGAGAGAGGAGTCCGCTAGTTGAGCGACGTTTAACATCCACTGAGTGCGAAACAATTTGACTGGTTGCCGTTCTAGACTGAGAGTTGTAGTCACAGCACAGTGGTCCGTAAAGGAAGCTGGGATGAATTCAACATTAAGAATGCAATCGCGTAGGCAGTCTGATAAGAAATCTATCTAACCGGCTACTAGAAGTCGCAGTAAAGTGAGTAAATTTAACTAACGGCGGGTATTTACATACCCAGACGTCTTGCAGGCATAAGGAGCGCACCAATTCATGTAATTCTCGACAGAAATTAAAACTTGGGGATTGACCTGCAGGACGCAACACACAGTTAAAATTACCACCGAACAGAATACCCGGAGGACTCTTACGCAACAGATAAACAGTATTCTCTTTATAAAAATGCGAACGATCCACTGCGTGACCAGTGCCAGAAGGAGCATATAAAAGAACTAAGGTAACATTAAAAAGTTGACAACTTATGCCCCTGCCAGAATCCAACATTTCCACCTCAGCAACAGGAATTTCTTCGCGGAACAATAAGGCGGTCCCCGTAGAATATTCGGGTGCTACATTAAAGATCATACTAAAACCAGGCAAGGACAAATGCCTAAACAGCACCCCCTGTAAGAAGACTATGTCCGCACATGAATCATAAATGAACTGACGCAGCGAAGCCAATCGCAATTCTGATTCCACACGATTAACGTTTAAGGAAAGGAATGTGTAGGCTTGGGTCATTGATCACAGCTATACAGGGATGTACTGAACTGCCGAGTACAATTAGGTAGACAGCTGAGAGTGAAGGTCCATTGCGGAATCCACAGAAGAATCAGACATCAAGGGACCAGAACCGCCGTCATCGCAACCTTTTTTGTTAGATTTCTTACGTGCCACCGCACGGTCAGGTTGTATACGCTGTTTCTGTCAGCTACGTGGCATGGCGGCTTCTGCAGACGGACGTGTGGGGGGGGGGTCATAGGCACCGCTGCCTGCCCCTCAGTACTAGGGTCATGTAATGCAGTTCCAGTCACTAAGACGGAAGCATTCTGTGGAACTGCCAATGCAACAGTTGATACTTGGTCACTAATTTTATTCTCCTGAGGAGTTGCTGCAGTCGGCAAATGCATGGAATCGTCGGCGGCTGAAGAAGAAAGAGCAGGAATACATTGGATCGTCTCAGACTGTAACGGAGAAAACAAGACAAATGGGGGGGGGGGGGGGGGACTCCGCTCCTTCCTCACACTCAGGCAGCTCAAAAGGAGCCATTTCGCGAGCAGGCGGGACACTGGAGGTAACTCCGCCATTCACCGTACCACGGACGGGAGGTATCGTAGCAAAGAGAGGAGCAAGGGACACAATCAATGCGGAGGAGGTTGCGCAGAAGGCACAGCCAAATCCTCTCCATCACCATCTTGAGTGCGACGTCGCTTGTTTGTCACAGTTACATGTTCTATCCTTAGGCCAATAGGATTCTGAACCTGTCGCGGAGGTAAAGACGGAAATTCATTGACACGATTATCAGAACTGACTGTTTGTTCATCATAATTCGAAGCAGTAGTACTTCCGACGGCAGGAGTGGAAGGAACAAGATCAGCAACCGTCAATTTGCGACGCTGCACTAATGACGGCCTTACTACAAAAACCCTCCGCGGACAATTAGACCGAACGTGTCCACTTTCATTGCATAGGAAGCAGGTTCCCTCTTGACCAGTATACGTGACACAGACGCGGTAACCACACGCGTGTAAATGTGATGGAGTATTGCGTTTGACATGCATTTCCACGGAACGAATCACACTATAACACTGTAATCTCTGTTGAGTAGACCAGCGTTCACGACGGACGTTTTTCACGTTACCATAAGGAGTCAACATGCCCTTTAGAAAGTTTTCATCAACTTCCGGCAGGATGTTGAACACTCGAACATTGGTATATTCGATTTCAGCATCTGCGAGTGACATCATACTAAGGGAATTATTGCGATGCTGGAACAGGACTTGAGAACCATGTCGCGACAGTAATCTTTCAACGTAAAGGGGATCCAAAACTTTCACGTAAAACATGTACTGGTCTGCATCAAAATAAGCGGTGTGGACCTGACCAGATTTCACATGAATTGTATGGACAAGCCAGTCGTGGATTTCTAGAGACCCGGGCTGCACGTGTCGCGTTGTTCTATCGAAAGTAAAGCTCACAGTACCTTTTCGTGGAATACAAGTGGAAACCATGGTAGCCACAGCGAAGCGGCCATCGCCGCTGCAAGTAGACGAACACAGACAGACAGTAAGGCGGAGAGGAGGCGCTACGACTCACTCGGCAGAGGAAAACTCCACACAAGCGACGCTGCAGCAAGTGAAATAAACAAGAACCTTCCTGCTCGGCGCTCGAAGCGGAACTAGCAAAGTGGAGTAAGGCCCTCCTACTGCAAGGAAATTATGTTGAAAAACAGGTTGGTTGATTTGGGAGAGGGGACCGAACAGCGAGGTCATCGATCCCATCGGATTAGGGAAGGATGGGGAAGGAAATGGCCGTGCTCTTTCAAAGAAACCATTGCCATTTGCCTGAAGCGATTTAGGGAAATCACGGAAAATATAAACCAGGATGATCGGACGCGGATTTGAACCGTCTTCCTCTCGAATGCGAGGTCAGTGTGCTAACCACTGAGTCACCTGGCTTGGTGAAAAAAATCGGGCTTTGTGCCAAAAAGAGTGTGAAATACTATGATTTATTGGAATACTGACTAAAATTAACCTCATTTCAGAAAAAAGTATTTCATTGCCTATTTATTTATTATTATTTTTTATTTATTTATTATTATTTTTAAGTAGAGTATCGAGGTATTGCATCCCGCCGTTATCGAATAAATCATTAAAACTATAGTCTTCCACAACATGTGCATATCCAGCTAAAAATATAACACATACGTATTCTAGTTTTAGGAGTTGTAACAGTAAAATGACATCATCGTCAACAACATCTGATCTAGTATTACACCCCCAAATCTAAATAGCAAAACGGTCTTACGGATACATATACGAAAAATTTAATAGGCAATGGTCTAGGCCTGCATAACAAACAGTTCCTCATTTATGTATCAGGAAGGCGTAATTTGCTCCATGTCGTTTCCAGCAAGACAGCCGAGACTTATATTTGCTTTATCAGCATTACCGTATAAGATTTTTTTCCAAATTATTAACACCCTAACAAAAACCTCTCGAGAGAGTTGTACGTTTGACAACGACAGGAACCACAAGTAACAAGCATGTTTCAGACCCACGAACTTGGCTCACAAAATGATTTTAGAATAGACAGCCACATCCTTCCACCATTACCAGATCTTTATAGATCACGATTGTCTTTTTTTAAAGTAGAATATCGAGGTAATGCACCCTGCTATTACCGAATAATTCGTTAAAATCACAGTCTCCCAGCTAAAAAATATAACACTTATATTTTCGAATTTTAGGCGCTGGAACCAGAAAAGACGTCATGCTAAACACCATCAGAGCTACTATTACCTCCCCAATTGATAAACTGCAGAACGTTGTTAGCTTTGCATATACCTTAAATTTAATAGACCTACTCAACGGACATTGCCTTTTTTACGTATTAGGAACGTATGATTTGTTCTATATTTCTGCCGGAAAGACAGTCAGACTCTCAGGAGATATACAGGGTGAGTCACCTAACGTTACCGCTGGATATATTTCGTAAATCACATCAAATACTGACGAACCGATTCCACAGACCGAACGTGAGGAGAGGGGCTAGTATAATTGTTTAATACAAACCATACAAAAATGCACGGAAGTATGTTTTTTAACACAAACCTACGTTTTTTAAATGGAACCACGTTAGTTTTGTTAGCACATCTGAACATATAAACAAATACGTAATCAGTGCCGTTTGTTGCATTGTAAAATGTTAATTGCATCCGGAGATATTGTAACCTAAAGTTGACGCTTGAAACCTCCGACGTTCAGTTGCATGTTGTAACAAACACGGGCCACGGTCGGCGAGCAGCATCTGCAGGGACATGTTTACGATGACGACCGTGTTTACGAGTGTGACTGTAGTGCACTGTTGTGGTTTGGTCTAGCTGTCGCAGTGTCCGCATGTAGCGCTTGCTGCTATTGTTATTCTGCATTCGTCTCTGCACGCAGACCAACTGTAGTACACCGTGTTACCAGACGTCTGTGATAGTGTAGTGTTGTAGGAACTGTGACCATGGTGTACTCGAACTCTGAAAAGGCGGAGATGATACTCATCTATGGCGAGTGTCGACGAAATGCAGCTGAAGCCTGCAGGGTGTATGCAGAACGGTACCCGGACAGAGAGCATCCAACGTGCCGCACATTGCAAAACATCTACCGCCAACTGTATGCAACAGGTATGGTCGTAGCACACAAACGGGTCCGTAACAGGCCCGTCACAGGAGAAGCGGGTGCAGTTGGTGTGTTAGATGCTGTTGCCATGAACCCCCACATGAGTACACGGGACTTTGCGAGAGCCGGTGGACTGAGTCAAAGTAGTGTCATGCGCATACTGCATCGTCACCGCTTTCACCCTTTTCATGTGTCGCTACATCAGCAATTACATGGTGATGACTTTAATCATCGAGTGCCATTCTGTCAATGGGCATTAACAGAGAATGCGTTGCAGTTCTATGTGTTTACCGATGAAGCGGGTTTCACAAACCACGGGGCAGTGAATCTACGGAACATGCATTACTGGTCCGTGGACAATCCTCGCTGGCTCAGACAGGTAGAGCGACAGCGACCGTGGACTGTAAATGTATGGTGCGGAATCATTGGCGACCACCTCATTGGTCCTCACTTCATTGCAGTGGCCCAAACAGCTCCAACATACATCACGTTTCTACAGAATGATCTTCCAACGTTGCTCGAAAATGTCCCACTGGAAACGCGTCGACGTATGTGGTATCAGCATGATGGTGCACCTGCACATTCCGCAATTGACACTAGGCTGACCCTTGACAGGATGTTCGACGGGCGTTTCATAGGACGTGGAGGACGCATAAATTGGCCAGCCCGTTCTCCTGATCTTACACCTCTGGACTTCTTTCTGTGGGGTACGTTAAAGGAGAATGTGTAGCGTGATGTGCCTACAACCCCAGAGGATATGAAACAACGTATTGTGGCAGCCTGCGGCGACATTACACCAGATGTACTGCGGCGTGTACGACATTCATTACGCCAGAGACTGCAATTGTGTGCAGCAAATGATGGCCACCACATTGAACATCTATTGGCCTGACATGTCCGGACACACTCTATTCCACTCCGTAATTGAAAACGGAAACCACGTGTGTACGTGTACCTCACCCCTCATGGTAATGTACATGTGCGTCAGTGAAAAAGACCAATAAAAAGGTGTTAGCATGTAGACGTAATGTGCTGTTCCAGTCTCTTCTGTACCTAAGGTCCATCACCGTTCCCTTTGGATCCCTACGTAATTCGGTGCTCTCCGATACACACGGTCGAACAGCGGAGGAGTGGTACTCAAGCGTCATTTTTAGGTTACAATATCTCCGGATGTAATTAACATTTTACAATGCAACAAACGGCACTGATTACGTATTTGTTTATATGTTCAGATGTGCTAACAAAACTAACGGGGTTCCATTTAAAAAAAACGTAGATTTGTGTTAAAAAACATACTTCCGTGCATTTTTTTATGGTTTGTATTAACCAATTACACTAGCTCCTCTCCTCACGTTCGGCCTGTGGAATCGATTCGTCAGTATTTGATGTGGTTTACGAAATATATCCAGCGGTAATGTTAGGTGACTCACCCTGTATAGCTGCTCTGTGCATTCTCTTATTGACAATCACTAGAATTTTTTCATATTTTTAGAGCTATTAAAAAATCTGGGGTCGTATTATATCTCATACTGATTGCTTACGACGAATAGGCAGGCATCCAATATACTTTAGTCCACAGTAGAACTGTCAGCATCGCTGTTTCGTGGCTCATGTAGTCGATTTTCACAATAAGTAATACGTACAGAGCATAGGTTTATAACCAATTATTGACTCTGATTATGTGCAATGTATCCACAGCAACACGAGTCAACAGCATTTACCTAAATTCTGCGGAAGATGTTATTTTACACCTCACGTCCATCAGCCTTAGCATTCATAAAAGTGTAAGACAAACACTGGATTGCATCTTAACGTGGAAATATGATCATCACCAGCAACTATTTTTACTATAACGATTTTTCACTGTACGGGCAAAAAACCGTTAGGTGAAGACCTTGATGGCGACGTTCACAGTAAAATTGGACATTTGTGATGAATTCCTATGGGACCAAACTGCGAAGGTCATCGGTCCCTGGGCTTACGTACTACTTAATCTAACTGAATCTAAACTACGCTAAGGACAACACAAACACCCATGCTCCAGGGAGGACTCAAACCTCCGTCGGGGGGAGCCGCGCGATCCGTGGCAAGGCGCCCGAGACCGCACGGCTACCTCGCGCGACACGCTCCCAATCACACGATCTTATACATGTGACAACTCGCCACGGGGCCACGGGGTGGAAGGGGAGGGGGGCTGCCTGGTATCCAGCATCGACAAGCAACATGCGTAGCGCTGATCTGTGCTCCAAGAATACATACCTAGCGGTATATATTTATTAAGGTATTAGCCTGTGTCTATAAGAAAAATGCAAGATGCAGCCCCCATTTCTGACAGCTATATAGAAGATCGTGATAATGCAGCCCTAACATGTAGGGTCGTCATAATATATGAATGACTTTGATATCGTTTTAAGAAGAACTAAGACGTGTATTTTGATAAAATAATATGCATAATCTAGACTTAAGCCCTCAGTCCAACACTTATGCACCCTCTGTAGTAGTAGTAAAAGGCTCAGAATACATTGTTTTTTATACGAGCACACACCTACAGTACGAGTTTACGTAATAATCGATTTTCACGTTAAATAATTAAAATAATGGGCCGATGAATAATACCCAGCACATGTCAAACACAGTTAGTCGATCATCCATGCACCAGAAACATATGAGGAGATACCCCAAACGACAGCACTTTCGTTCATAACCTCTAAGTGTGGTTGTAATTACACTCTTTTACCTGATTATCCCGAGGCCAGGAGTAGTGTGGAGTGGTTTTATTTCTTGTATGTATGACGTTACCCAAAACGCATACTAATGGAGGAAATTCCCTTAAAAGTTACCTATGCCGATTTATAGCAAGAGAGCAATTGCTTGTATTTTTAAATAACAATAACGTATAACAGGAAAATGCGTAAGAGCGGATGGTTACAGAAACTCGCAGGCAGGTAGGCAGTCACAGGTATCTGGAAGACTCTGAGGATTCAGCCGCGAGATAGCTGTGACCTGCTGTGCACCACCGTGGCGAAGTAGAGACATGAAACCAGACATCGGGCTGACAGCATCTCACGAGTCTCCAATCTTTCTTAAATTTTGCAGTGCCTATTCAGTATCGTTTTAAAGTGTAAGGAGAAAGCAGAGAGGGAAGAAGTTTCTAATTTGATAACAGTTACGGAAACTTTTGATTTTGTCCTGCCTCTCATATTTCAAAGTAAGATTTTGGAAAATATTAACCTAAATTCCAAAGTGCTACAGTCCCCTAACGCTGACATAGAGAATGCCTCTCAACTTCTTCAAGAAACGATCGAGTCACCTTAAGAAACAATTTTGAAGTTGTAGCAGAAAGACTGAAAGTACTAGAAAAAGTTTGGAGCATTGATCCCAAAGTTCACCTCAAAACGTATCCATACGAGAAATTTTTTGACGAACTCTCTGCAGATCATAGATATGTGGATAGACTTACATCTTTTCAAGTAACAGTTTTCAAGGCTTTTGTTGATATTTTAATTCAACAATTAAACAAACGTTTTACCAGCCTACAGAATGTTAAAGATTACTTTTCTTTCTTACACTCATTTCATCTCATTAAGTTAGAAAATACAGATATTCCGAAAAGAACAGAAACGCTGGTTAAAAAGTACGAATCAGATTTTATCACAAATATTTCACATAAATTTGCTAGCCCAAAATACTTATATCCCAAGATTTTGGAAAGACAGGACACATGTAGTAAATTGTTTGTGGGAAATATAAGGGGCAGTCAAATGAAACGAGACAGGTGGAATAAGAGTAAGAAAATTGTTTATTATTTTAAGGTTAATCGCCATAACTGTTAATACATTTATCTCACTGTGACACAAAACGTCAATGCCTTCGTGGAAAAATAATTGCGGTTGCCTCCGAAATCACGATTGTACGCAGTCGTTCACCTGTTCGAATCAAATCAACGGCCACGAATGTCCCCCTTCAGGGCTGCCAAAACATGAAAATCACATACGGAGAGATCGGTACTGTATGGACGATGTGTAAAGGCTTCCTAGCGAAACTTCCGCAGAGTAGTCGAAATAACCTAGCCAATATAAGACCCTCCAACATGTTTTTTCTATCTGTCTGTACATGAAGCAAGTCCATCTCTTAACTTAGATGGCGTTGTCGAAAAGTTGTTTTGCGTACTAAGCGTAGGAAAACTGGAAAGACTGTTTCCTTTAGCATGTATATTCACTTCACAAAGGAAGCGTTGTTTTTCTTTAGGCGAGAATATACAGTATCACTTTTAAAATAAGTCATGGTGTGTGAATGTCTAATGTTTTTATGCCGGCCTCAGTGGCCGAGTGGTTCTACGCACTTCGGCCCGGAACCGCGCGAGCGCTATGGTCGAAGGTTCGAATCCTGCTTCGTGCATGGATGTGTGTGATGTCCTTAGGTTAGTTAGGTTTAAGTAGTTTTAAGTTCTAGGGGACTGATGACCTCAGATGTTAAGTCCCATAGTGGTCAGAGCCATTTGAACCATTTTTTCTATGTTTTAATGGTTGTTGTTTGAATATTTATTAGTAAACGAGGCACCAAAATTTATAAGCTGGGAGGAAGGAGGCGTGGGGGGGGGGGGGGGGGGGGGGGAGACGGGGAGCACAATCATAGTTGCGCCACTGCTCAGGCTCACATGAATAAAGCGAGTCCGAGAATATACTTCACCTGAGAATGCTCTCAGCTTGAGTAAAAGGATGGGGAAGTTGCTCAATGCGAAGAACATTCTTTGATTTGGTATTATGAATAAAACTATGGAAGTTTCTCACAAGCGGAGAACATTCGTCATTTTTTTGAAGCGAGCACTGTAACATACTTCGAGCTGAATAAGTTCTGTCGAGATCAAGTTTTACCGAATTCTTTTATTAAAAATGACAGCATTGATGTTGCTCCCAAAAGAAACCTAACTCGAAGAAATGCTGAAGAGAGAAATTGTAGAAGTTTATGCAGGTTTAACAATAAAAACATTATTTGATTATTTGGCCACAAGCGAGCTTCCTTCCAGAAAATCGTGAAAGAATAGGGAGCGGTGTGGGGATGGGGGGAGGGGGGTCGACATTTCAAACGAAACGAAAATTAATACGTTTTTGTGCTATATAGCAGATCCAGGTTTACAGACTGGTGTAGGAGAACATACAGGTATACAGCAGACAACTGCCTCGCTGACATTTTCAGATGTACTTCATCATGTTTTCTCACGGCATAAATTTTGTGTTTTGTTATGTTGACGGATCAGAAGAAATGATAACCGTTCTATTGCAAACATAGCGATGTTTCCCGGAACGAAACCGCACGGGCGACCGCTTACGTACTTGCGCAAGTGGACTATTGTGCCTCATATTTAGCCAAAATTATCTCGTATTAGAAGACTCTGGTAGTGTTCTGGTTTGAAGTAGACGAAAATGTGATGTATTCTTAAGATTTCGTTCGCATATTGTGTACACCTAAGTTAATAACAAGACGTTTCCCTCATGTAGAAAATTCGGTAAAAAAATGCATTTCCGTAAGCAGTCCGTATATCGCCTCAATAATTTGTTGTAGCTCATAACACTAACATGTAAACTAATTGCAACGCTTCCAGAACACATTGATACCAGCTCCATATTTGTACATTGAATAGTTTGCCTGTTTGAGCGCGATGAATGAAATGTAATCTAACGCGTGTGTTCTCTGCCGAGTGTGGCAGACGACACAAACCGAGAACCTTATCAAGAAGAAGGCGAGGTAATGAGAAAACACTCTCTCCTCAGAGCATATGCTTCAAAGTTTTTATTCTCCACTCCCTGCCCCTCGCTGAGTAAGCCCATGTTGGCCCCACACGGAGTACCACTGTATGGCTGCCCAAATGATCACCGGACCCTCAGCATGTTTCACTCCTGGGACGTAAACTCGTCCAGAAGTTGGAAACAGTGTGAAACAAGACTCATCCGATCAAATTACATTCTCCTGTTGTTCTATAGTCCGGGTTTTATGGCTTCCGCACCACGTTTTCCTGTTACGGGCATTTGCGTCACGGATGAGTGATTTCAGAATTCCAGCTCACCATGCAATTCGCAGATTATGCAGTCCCTGGCCAAATTATTAGACGCATTACACATTTTTAATGTTATTTGTAATAACTATGTGTTGAGTACTATATTTAATGCGATTAGTAGGAAAATTTGTGACATTTATTCAAGGCACTTATTACATTGTTGAATTTTGTATCTATTGTTGCTGCGTGACATTGAATTGTTGACTTATTGTAGGTATCAATGCGCAGAGTACAGCGCACAGGAAAGGACCTGTTCAATGGTGTTCTCGCGTGTAACTGGTGTAACACTTTGTTCGCTTTGCTTATCAATTTCGTAATACTGGCATCACACTTGATTGTTTAACAGCCAGATATTACTAATTGTGGCCTTTAAAAATGGGTAAAAGAGAGGACATTTCACTACGCAAAAAGGCTGAGGTCAAAGCCCTCGTTAACACGAAAATGTATTCCAATCGGGAAATTTCAACGAAGGTTGGAAATGTCAGAAGCTAGCGTGACGCGGATAAAGAAGAAAACTCATTCAGGTGAAGAATGGAGCCCCAGAATGAGGGATAAATGTGGAAGAAAACCAATTTCCACCCCAAGGTCAGAAAGATTTCTCAAACGAATTTGCCTAGAAAACAGAATTGCTACAACGAAACAGATACAATGTCAACTGGAAGAGGCTAATTTGAAAGCATCTGAACACACTGTTCGGAGAAAGTTGAAGGATACTGATTTCAAGGCCTGTCGACCAAGTAGAAAACCAAAGTTAGCAGCCAGAATGAAAGCAAAGCGTCTGAAGTGCGGGTGTGATAATGATGTGGACTTTTGGAGATCGGTAATTTAACTTTAAAATTATTATTTACGATATGATATAACCTATGTACATTTATTCATAGTATATTAATTACATATGTTTCTTGAATTGTACAGGTATGCTTCATTAACTAACAAATCTCAGTACGTGCGCCGTCGAACAGAAGAAAAATTTCGTTCCGACTGCATTATTCAGACCGTAAAACACGCAACTAAGGTGATGATTTGGTTTGTCATTTGTGGCAAGAGTACAGGACGTCTTAAAGGCATAATGGGGTAAGACCAGTACAAGGAAGTCCTGCAAAAACAGTTCGAGTCTCGGTCCGGCACACAGTTTTAATCTGCCAGGAAGTTTCACATCAGCGCACACTCCGCTGCAGAGTGAAAATCTCATTCTGTTAATACCACAGCTCAGAGAATGGTTCCCAAATGAGGAACCATTTATTTTTATGCAGGATGGAGCTCCCTGTCACATAGCCAGGTCAGTTAAATCCTTTCTGAAGGAACAAAATACCCCTCTGTTAGTCTGGCCAGGTAATAATCCCGACAGGAACCCCATAGAAAATGTATGGGAAGTAATGAAGAGGGAGGTGAAAAAAGATGCAATCACAACAAAAACACAGCTCTTAGAGAAGATCATCCACGTGTTGTATCATCAATCACAAATGCAGGACACAGTACAGTTCTGCATCGACAGCATGCCACGTCGTATTAAGGATCTCATAGTTGCAAAAGGTGTCTCGAAAAGATATTAAAACTAATGTTTTCACTTTCAAAATATTTTAATTTTTGTTGTGATTATTGAAATAAAATATTTTCTACAAATACTACGTTTTATTTATTTGTTATATCACCTTTGTTATGAAGTAGACCACACATAATCATTTTATCACAATTTATGTATTAAAAAACCAATTTCGTTAGACATAAATCAAAATTTGCTTAAAAACTGTAGTGCTTCAAATAAATTGGCCAGGCACTGTAGAGATACCTTCCTCTTGTTTTGCTGCTGGCAGGGTTCGCGAGAACGACGTTCAGTTCTGCAGTGACTTTTGCCGCAGTCGTCCTCTTAGTTTTCGTCACAATCATCTTCGATAATCGTCTGTCACGATCATTCAACGCATAGTTTTGTCCGCCTTGCGACTTAGCGGACAGTGTTTTTCCACTTTCCCCACACACGGTATAAACATTCGATACGGCTCCTCTTGAAATACCGGACACTTCGGTTCCCTTCATTACGGAATCACCCACCATAGGAGCACCAACAATTTACCCACGTTCGGATTCAGTTAACTCCGGCATAATGCACTCACAACTACACAGATCACTTTTCTGACCACGACTGACCCTTGTAAAATGTCCTTTATTCTTTGCTTGGACATTTAATTCATTAGGTAATTTTTTATTCTGTTAGGACAAGAAAATGAGTGTTCACCTCATGCATTTGAAATCGGCACAGTTAGAAAAATTTTCAATATAATTTCCACATTAGGAACAGTTGATTTCATGCTTAATACAATTTTGTACATGACTTCACCTGAAAAGGTTAAAAACCGTTCAATCTCGTCTTTAAAATTACTCGAGTCAATGTCTTCTTTATACACTATGTGATAAAAGTATTCGAACACCTGACTGAAAATGACTTACAAGTTCGTGGCGCTCTCCATCGGTAATGCTGGAAATCAATATGGCGTTGTCCCACCCTTAGCCTTGATGACAGCTGCCAGTCTCGCAGGCATGCATTCAATTCGGTGATGGAAGGTTTCCTGGGGAATTGTTGCCCATTCTTCACGGAGTGCTGCACTGAAGTGAGGTATCAATGTCAGTCGGTGTGGCCTGGCACGAAGTCGGCGTTCCAAAATATCCCAAACGTGTTCTATAGGATTCAGGTCAGGATTCTGTGCAGTCCAGTCCATTACAGGGATGTTATTGTCGTGTAACCACTCCACCACAGGCCGTGCATTATGAACAGGTGCTCAATCGTGTTGAAATTTGCAATCGCCATCCACGATTTGCTCTTCCACAGTGGGAAGCAAGAAGGTGCTTAAAACATCAGTGTAGGCCTGTGCTGTGACAGTGCTAGGCAAAACAACAATGGGTGGAAGCCCCCTCCATGAAAAACACCACCGCCTCCGAATTTTACTGTTGCCACTACACACGCTGACAGATGATGTTCCCCTGGCATTTGCCATACCCACACCCTGCCATCGGATCGCCACATTGTGTGGCGTGATTCGTCAGTCCACACAACGTTTTTCCATGGTACAATCCTCCAATTTTTTCGCTCCTTACACCAAGCGCGGCGTCGTTCGGCATACACCGGCGTGATGTGTGGCTTATGGGCAGCCACTCGACCATGAAATCCAAGTTTTTTCATCTCCCACCTAACTTTCATAATATTTGCAGTGGATCCTGAAGCAGTTTGAAATTCCTATGTGATAGTCTCCATAGATGTGTGGCTATTACACATTACGATCCTCTTCAACTGTCGGCGGTCTCTGTCAGTGAACAGACGAGGTCGGCCTGTAGGCTTTTGTGCTGTGCGTGTCCCTTCACGTTTCCATTTCACTATCACATCGGAAACAGTGGACGTAGGGATGTTTAGCAGTGTAGAAATCTCGCGTCCAGACGTATGATACAAGTGACACCGAATCACTTGACCACGTTCAAAGTCCGTGGGCTCCTCGGAGCACCCCATTGTGCTCTCTCACGATGTCTAATGACTACTGATATATACTTATATGGGTATGGTGTCTGTTCTTTCGGACATGGAGCTGTCTAGAAGGAAATTAGAATTATATTAATAACTTCAGCTGCAAACGGGCGTTGATATATATCGACGGGAAGAGGTGAAAATGTGTGCCCCGACCGCGGCTCGAACCCGGGATTTCCTCCTTACATGGCAGACGCTCTATCCATCTGAGCCACCGAGGGAACGGAGCATAGTGCGACTGCAGGGACTATCTCGCTCACACGCCCAGCTTGGCCCGCATTCTCTACTTGTATGTCCACACACTACATTCGTAGTGTCCCACCCCAACACACTCATTACTCGTGGAAGACATTCTTACCAAGTCCCGTAAGAGTTCGGGGAATATGTGTGCATCCGCACGGAAGAAGAATGTCATGGCCGGTATTGCCAGAACTATATACTTATATGAATATGGTGTCTGTTCTTTCGGACATGTTCGAAATGGATTTGGTGTCTGTTCTTTCTTTTGTAACAAACAAATTAAGAATAACTACACAGATTCCATTTTTTGCCTTGTTTCACAAATTCTATTATGGTTACTGCAGAAACTAGGTTTCGGGTTATAAGCCCATCTTTACGTACATTACTGATTCCAAAGATGACAATGGAAAGATAAACATGATGATAAGGCAAAGGTAGTCGTTTCCGATTGTTAATGTATCGATCCTTGACTTAATGTAAAATTACTTCAATGATCAATTTTGACACATTGCATATGGAACAACACAATTCATCAATTACACTAATATTACTAAACAACCTAGGAATAAAGTTACGCATCAGCCAAGAGCTTTTTATTTGCTGGTGGACTGAGTCCCGAAGTTTTACTTCTATCCCGGAGTGTGATACCATTTAAAAGTGATGGCTAATTAAATTGGGTTTGCTCGTTTAATAATAGGTGTGGGGATGTACACATTAGTTTTTTAATTTCTAAAATTTCTGACTGGCTGAGTTTAGCCCCCGTTTCCTTTGCATGTAAGAATTGTACGTCTATTACGTATTTTTGGTTGTTGTTAAAGCAATGTTCCTCAAAGGCTGAATCAGGCTTCTTCAATCTCCAGCTTCTATGATGTTCTTTAAGCCTGGAGCAATTTATCCTACCCGTCTGTCCTGTGTAGCAGGACTGATACTCCCGGCATACGATTTTATAAATCCCACTTTTTGTAATGGCTGGTTGCTTGTCTTTTGGGCTGGACGCGGTAACCAAGCGGTTCTAGGCGCTACAGTCCGGAACCGCGCGGCTGCTACGGTCACACGTTCGAATCCTGCCTCGGACATGGAAGTATGTGATGTCCTTAGGTTAGTTAGGTTTAAGAAGTTCTAAGTTCTAGGGGACTGATGACCTCAGATGTTAAGTCCCATAGTGCTCAGAGCAATTTTTTCTTGCCTTTTGCATTGAACAAGCAACTACCTATTGTCTGAGGGACATAGAAAAGCACAGAGAAATCCTTTGCCTTCAAAATGTTACTTATCCTGTTTGACATTTTCCCTATAAAAGATAATCTGCGCAATTTCTTTCCAGTTTGTCTGTGTTTTTCATTGGGGACTGTAGGGACCTGGCTTGCTTCTTAATCTTTTTACCTAGAATTTTGTCCATGATTTTTAGGTTACATTTATAATTTGTGGCTATTGTTTTTATTGTATTAAGTTGCTGCTCATAGTATTCTTGGGACATAGGGATAGAAAAGAGATGTTGTATCATGTGGTGGAATGCTGCATGTTTATTGGCTGTAGGATGTTGGGAGGAAGCCAGGACGAATGCGTCAGCAAATGAGTCTTTTCGATAAATTTTAAATTTATGGTTGCTGTCTTCCATCTTCAAACTAAAGTCCAGGAAATTTATGCCGAGCCACCCCCAACTCCAACTCCAACATGGACGTATTTGACAAGCCCAACAGCGACTAAAGGCCAACGGCCTTGCCGCAGTGGTAACACCGGTTCCCGTCAGATCACCAAAGTTAGGCGCTGTCGGGCTGGGCTAGCACTTGGATGGGTGACTATCCGGTCTGCCGAGCGCTGTTGGCAAGCGAGGTGCACTCAGCCCTTGTGAGGCAAACTGAGGAGCCACTTGATTGAGAAGCAGCGGCTCCGGTCTCGGAAACTGACCTACGGCCGGGAGAGCGGTGTGCTGACCACATGCCCCTCCATATCAGCATCCAGTGACGCCTGTGGGCTGAGAGTGGCACGGTGGCCAGTCGGTACCTTTGGGCCTTCATGGCCTGTGCGGGAGGAGTTTAGTTTTAGTTTAACAGCGACCAAAACTCATGTTTGGGATTGGCGACCTTTTTGTGGTCTGCTTAGATATATTAAGGAAAATTTGAATATTTTTTTCACTACCATAACTCGCAAATTATATTCTATATTCGGTACTTCTATAACACTTTTGCAATAATGTAGAGAGGCATACGAAGAAAATATTTACACCAAATAACTCTCTTACGGTTGTGGGTTCTTCAGTGCATGAGAGGAGAGAAAGAACTTGTTTTCCATGTAAGAGGTGAGTAAGCCTTGTATCACCGTATTCCTGACTCTAGCACTCATCTTACATACCAACAATAATGAGTAATAGCTTTGCTGAGTAAATAAACATGATTCCTTCCTGTATTGCACCACTCATGAAGCAAGAGCAACTTCCGCTGTGAACTCTCTCGTTCTAGTCTAAGGAACAAAACAAGTAAACATGTTACAACAACGAGTCTCCCAGAATGCAGTGTACTGTTATACAGTTTGCTTGCAGTGTTGGAATGAGTTAAGTTCACTTCACTGTTTGATTCCAAGTATGTCCGTGTGCAAAACTGTACAATTCGTTGATGTTTCGCGATGGAACCTAATTCTAAATACGAACAACGTTACAGATACGTTTGGGAATCCTATCCTGAGTTTAAAGTGTGGTTACGTTCTGTTGAAAATGACTCTGAAGAAGCCTACTGTACTTTCTGCGCCGGCCGGAGTGGCCGTGCGGTTCTAGGCGCTGCAGCCTGGAGCCGAGCGACCGCTACGGTCGCAGGTTCGAATCCTGCCTCGCGCATGGATGTGTGTGATGTCCTTGGGTTAGTTAGGTTTAATTAGTTCTAAGTTCTAGGCGACTGATGACCTCAGAAGTAAGTCGCGTAGTGCTCAGAGCCATTTGAACCATTTCTTTTTTTTTTTTTTGTACTTTCTTCAAGTGCGAAATGAATGTGAAATTAAAGCATGGTAAAACACAGCACATTTTCTTATCCTTTCGAAAGTTCTCGAAACGGAAACTTCCTTTTTAAATCGAGACTAAAACAAATGCCATTAACTATAGGAAGCAGGAATTTGCATGTTCGCCGCTGAACATAGTTCATTTCTTTCGTATGATCACTTGTCAGAATTATGTAAAAAACAATTTTCAGATAGCAAATGTGCAGATAACTCCAGTTACACGGAACTAAGTACAGAGAAACTGTCGTAATCGTGTTAGTTTAACAATTTTCGGAAATTTTGCGTCAAGATATTGGTGAAAATGAATTCAGCTTAACTTTAGATGAATCAACAGATATATCCATTGCAAAATTACTCGGCGCTTGTATATTCTATTACAGCACCTCAGTGCAAAAAAATTGTGTGCACGCTCTTGGGTTTGCTGGAATTAGAATCTAGCACAGCTGAAGCCATTGTTAATTCAATAGAAGCGTTGTTGGGGTATCGTAAACTTAACCAGGAAGATATTATTGTAGTCGGAGTTGACAAAGCTTCTGTAAACACAGGAATAAACAATGGTGTATATGACAGACCTATCACACCTGATTATGATGCGTTGTGTTTGTCATTCATTGCAGTTATCAGTCTCTTATGCAGCAGAAGAGACACAGCCAAGAAATAACGACTTTTTGGTTTGAGAAACCTACAACTGGTTTTCGCATTCTTCTAAGCTCCAAGCAATGTACAGGGACATTTATAAAACACTAAATGAACGGGAAGAACCTTTGAAAATTCCAGCTGTGTGTGAGACGTGATGGTTTTCTACTGAGCGAGTTGTTACAGTAATATTGTCACAGTGGAAAGAAATGAAGCTTCACTTTCTGATTGTCAGACCTAAAGAAAACTGCTACATCAGAAATGATGTACAATATGTACTGCGAACCTGCGAGTAAGTTATATTTGTGTTATTTGAAACCAATAGTGAGAATGTTGACCCTACAAAATTACTTCCGGATTTGACAAATTTCATCCAGTCAGCGCGTACGAGAATTATAATACCTACAGCGAAAGTAGATATCTTACAAGTGATGCTGATTCGTATGTAGATCCTAAACCATACACAGGGTATGAAATTGAGCAAATGATTTCAGAAATTAAACTCAGTCGTGAAACTGAAAATGTCCTTCATAAACGGTGCATAGATTTCACAATAAAACTCACTAAAAAAACTAAGAAAGAGGCTTCCTAATAACGTTCACATCCTGAAAAGTTCTCTGTAAACGAGGTTCTAAAGTCTCTTAAGGAACCAATTACTGAATTAACTGAAATATTTCCTTGTACGGAGCCCGACGTAATTGAATCCAACATTTGTCAGTTGCGAAACATCAGTTCATAAAATGGCGCAACACTAGTAATACAGCGGATTTTTGGGCTGAAGTAGGTGTTCCTAAAGATTCCACAGGCATGAATTCCTTTCAAGAGTTATGATGGCTCGATATTAAAGTGTTAAGTTTCCCTCATTCAAACGCAGAAGTGGAAAGCGTTTTCTGTCAAATGAGCATTGTGAAATCAAAATTGCGTATTAGAAAGAATATCGTTACCCTGAAATCGATTCTTACATTAATAAGTGGGATAAAGCACAAAGGAAAGTATTGTCATTGATATGAACCACCTGGCTCTGTGTTGCAGCTGATAGAGACAATATCAAGTTACACCAGACTGTATGCTCCTGACAATGGAGCAGCCAGACCTATTCATTCATCTTCAAGAATGGAAAAATATGTAAGTGAGGATGAGGACTTAATGTAAATGTAAATTTAAAATAAAAAAAAAACACTTTATTTTTGTTGGCATCTGATTATCATTATCAATTTCGTTTAAACATAATATCAAATTTTGAGCTAAATTTGATATTTTATTTGTTTTAAGTTTGGGGTATTTTGCTTGAAAACGGCGACTTTTGGAACGGCTTTTGGGAACTTTCAGTACCACCGAGTTGGCAATACTGGTCGTGGTACTTCTACCTCCGCACTTCTCGCTCCCCTCTGCTGAAGGAACAGATTTTAGGTTGTTATATACTCTGCAAGTAAAATAACTAACATAACTTTATTTTAGTTGACGTAATTAATTTTTGATCTATAATTTAAAATGTATTGCACTGTAAACATTTCACTTCCGCTTAACTGACAGGTGCCTCATACCTGGTGTTAAAGATGTATTCACGTCAGAAAGACTTACAAGTAAACGGGAAAGTAAGACGTCATGGAAAAATGATATTTTGAAAACGGATGACTTCTTATGAAAATGCATTGAGGGGGAGGGGGAAGGGCGGTAGTTAATATTTTCACACGAGGCGACAAAATCTCTGGAGCCTCCCTGCATTATGTGCTACTGTGCTCTACAGTACTCTAATCATGGTTTCCCAAACTGTTCTGCGGAACACAGTGTTCCGCTGGAAGTGAATAAGTTCTCCGAGAAAAGCTATTAATAACATGGAGTAATTTTCGTCATTTTTGTCGATACTTATGTAACGGATGTAATTTTCATAACTGATCGCTGTTGGCGCCACAAAAATCATAACACTACACATTTATGCCACTTCATATTACTAATGAAAATAGCTTATACTGTGGTACCATATTAACTTGGTCCCTTCCCGTTATTAATAATGGTAGATAGAAGTTTGAAGCTGTTATTATTGGCACAACTGCCAACCTACGCGTAGCCAATTGTGCTACGTCCACTAACCTAACCTCCAGAAAAAATGGCGGGAAGTTTGAATTTTGGCGGGAAAAATAGATCAATTGTACTATGTCCACTAACTTAAGCCTTCAGAAGGAAAAATGGCGGGAATTTTGAATTCCAACAGGACAATGCATGCAAAACCGTACTTGTCTTATTATTATTCGTTATTATTGATTATCATTTATTATTATTTTGTTATTATTGACCTGCCTCCACTAGCAAATTCCCTCCAAATTCAAATTCCAACACGATAATCGCTGTAAAACTTTACTTGTCTTTATTACTATCCATTATTATTCATTATCATTTATTAACATTCATTCTCATTCATTGTCATTTATTATCATTCATTATCATTTATTATCATTTATTATGATTATTATTATTATTTATTATAGGCCTACCTCCACTAGAAAATTGCGCCAAATTCAAATTCCAACACGATAATGTCTCGAAAACTGTACTTCTGTTTATTATTATCATTTATTACTTATTCAACATGTCCGATTTTCTCGGCGAGACAGCCATTTGCCTTACATACATAACAAAAATCTATCCCAAGTTCAAATCCCAACACCATAATTGATCACACGTACCAACTTTCTCCGTCACTTATCTGTTTTCACTGGTAACCTATCAGAATTGCGTCAAATAATAATGTACACTCATATTAACCTAAGTCTTGTCCTTAGATTTTGCAGGGGAGGAGGGACTGAAGTCTTTATTTCAAGCAGTACGGTCATCACTTGTTCTCCAACACAGTCAGCACACATATTTGATATCGCAGTGCAGTCGCCACGACGTCCGCGCTCCAACCGAATTACTTCAAATCCCCGCCACACCCTGGCCACGCCTCTCACGTGAGGCGGCTGCTTGCACTGGACTGCCGGTATGTTGGGGGCGAGTCCAGCTATCGCTCCCACGTCGTAAATATGTTTTTGCTGGACACATTCGAACTTGCCGAGTTTGACGTCACTGCGGTCCCTTGTCCGCTCACCATGTGTATTCCTCACCTGCGCACGTTTCCCACCAAAATTTTTTTGCCTCGGAGCTGGATCACACAACGGTCGGCCGTTCCCTGCCACACTTTTGGCACCGAAGTTGTTTCTCTGGGCACGGTGAAACCTGTCGATGCCAACCGCTCACCGTCCACCATGTGTCCTTGTGCGAGCGAGAATGCAGTGCTACACTTTTAGCGGTTAAGTTTGCACGACAGTGGAATCCACCATGACTGTATAACAGCACTCTCTCTCGCGCACGCGCTATAACTGGACAATCGCTGCGCCGCTTACGTCACACACCCTCCATACAAGCGACAGACATAGTCTTCTGTAAATATGCTAACTCCCACATCGCTAATCTAACCTATCAATTACCTAAGTACTTAATTCCATTTCAGTTTTAATCATATTAAATAATTCAATTTACAATTTCATATACATATGCAAAGGTGTTCAACTACCTAATTTCAACTACTTTTTGAGGACCAGGCAGCCACCTCTTCCTAGGAACTAGCGCCGAGTTTGAATTCTGGCAGTAAAGAAAGTTCACTTCCGCTTTCTCTACCAACCTAACAAAATTGTTGGAAAGAAAGGGCACTTGTACTAACCTCAGCCACCTGACCGCCACTTCCTACTAGGAACCAGCGCCAAGATTGAAATCTGCCATTAAACGAAGCTCACTGGCGCTTCCGCCACCAACCTAAGAAAATTGTTGCAAACGAAGCTCATCACCGCTAAACTAAGCCACCAGCACTCAGCCTCTTCTTACACTAGGCCCATGGATGGAGGAACTAATTTACTTTATTTAGGAATGGAGTGTATGTATCACACCGACATGTTCCACACCATACTGACCTGCAAAACACTGCTACATAACTCATTTACAGTGCTCTAGACACACGCTTGCTAATTGTAAACAGTTAAAAATAATGCATAGCACAGCCTACAGACATGCGAACCGCTCGTAAATAATGCAAAATATTTACGTCCAAATAGCCAAACAACTCCCAATTTTCGGAAATAATTTCAGTGCATAGGCTGATGGAAGGAGGAACGAGTGGTCTTTATTTATTTGGGACATATCTTTATGAAACTTTTGCTTCTGATAGGTTTCGATATGTAAGGCTGACCTAAGGCATGTTCTGAACTCCAGTAGTGCACTACACTTGGCAACACAACCACACCCATCAAGATATTCATTCCAATCCAGACCTGTAACTCCTCTACAGATAAATTTGTCCAGTTATTTGTCGACTCACTCACAGTCTGACCAGATTGCCGTTATTGCGCAAAAACCGCTCAGACTGTGCTGTGCTGCTCGGGGAAGTAAGGAAGGAGTGCACTGTATTTATTTCAAGCCCTTTTATTTAGTTGTGGAGTATATTTGTCACAAAACAGCCGCGCTGATCCGACGGTGGCCATATGACACAGGCCACAAACACCTAAACAACTCCTAATTTCACCACACAATAGCAAACTGCTCTTAAATAATGCAGTACACAATATCCCCAGACGAGCTCTGTACTCTGAAACTCTCCAAATAAAGCACAGCACAGTGCACAGACATGCTCGCAAGCCGGCTGGAGTGGCCGTGCCGTTCTGGGCGCTACAGTCTGGAGCCGAGCGACCGCTACGGTCGCAGTTTCGAATCCTGTCTCGGGCATGGATGTATGTGATGTCCTTCGGTTAGTTAGGTTTAAGTAGTTCTAAGTTCTAGGCCACTGGTGACCTCAGAAGTTGAGTCGCGTAGTGCTCAGAGCAGAGCCTGCAGATCCACTCGCAAAATAACTCATTTAGGTACGAAAAGGGGTTCGCTACGCTTTCAACTACCTAGTTTCAACTACTTTTCAAGGTCATCCAACGTCTCAGTTCCACATCCGAAATACAGGCTCATAGATCGTTGTATATGGGAAATGTCTTACGATTTTCGCTAGCTTCGCAAATAAGAGAGGTCTAAATTCTCGTGTAAAACATTTATTACTTTTGCATATTCATCTACACACAGAAAACAACTAGTTATAATAATGTCCAATTTAATTTTTAGCTTATAACTTAAATGCACATCCGAATCATCTATTTCTTTCTCCGACCAGTAAGTTGACAAATACAGACAAGGTATATTCTCGAATTCTAGTACATATCTAATTTTCTTCCTGTTAAATACTTGGTTTACGGCTTTAACTATTAGCTCTGTTCCTAAGTGCAGCTCTTCTAGGCGAGAGCATTCGGGGATTTTAATTTTTCCTCGTATCTCCTCCATGACGCTTCAGTTAAAGCGTTCCACGTCTTCCTGTGTGTATGTCGGCAACTCTTCTGCTCCACATTCTTGCGGGATTTCTGTGTATAACATTAAGTTTACAACTTTTGCAAACGAGTGTCCATTAAATGTAGTTATTCCATCAGTTTTAAACTCGGCAAATGGCTGTTCTGTTGCTAGGTGGACAATATCTAGTTCGCCACACTTAGATACAATATAACCATCCTTTTTAAGCCGATCCAAATGGGAACAGAGCTTAATAAACACATTTTTCGTGTATCCCTTGATATAGTAAACGTTCTCGACTCCACTGATTTCGGCCAGTACTCCAACACGTGACCAGTTTCCATGGCTGTTTACAGTAAATGCCAATATTTTGTATCCCCCCTTCGTAGAGAGAGATTTTTCCAGACACTGTGTTTACCCGGCCTGCACATCCGCAATAGCCTCCTCCTTTTCCATTTGCAGCTTATATTCTTCCTTTATCGCAGCTGTCTGCTCTGTATACTCTAGTTTTCTTTTCTTTAGCTCGATGTCATCCATTTCCAGTTTCCTTTTTCGTGCACATAAAACATTAACTGCACTTAAAAGAGTAATTTCTTTAATGGGGAATGGTTTAAGTCTGTGTGATACATTTACTCTTCTTCTTAAGACTTGGGGTATATCATTATTTCTAGAAACCAGTCCCAGTTCGGCGATATCTATATCGTACGGTATTGTGGAGAACAGAGTTCTAGATTGAGAAAAATAACTTTCTCCTGCTTTAACATAACACTTCTGCGTTATACTAATATTGTCTTTGTTGGAGTCTGTGTTAAGAACCTCTACGTAGTTTACAGGCAGGTAATTAAAACTGTATGCAGGCAGACTTACGTGCACACCAGTCAATTTTCGAGTGTTCTTATTACCCCAGTAGACAAATTGCAGAACGTTGTTGAACACCAGACAGCAACTGTGCTGTAAATTATTAGTTAGCTGACACCACATAGACGCAATTGGCACAGAGTAAAGTGGAGCACATTGTAAATACCGCTTGTTAGTGTCTAATACACGTAAACAGCTCTGCACTGGGTCGAACACACGATCCATTCTGTAGCTGTATATAGTAGCCTCATCTTCCCCGAACCTGCATGCTACAGTAAAATTCCAACATGGCTTTAGTTACACCCTACACATCGTTCAGCTGATCCCATTTTCAGATCTTTGCACATCTGATATCTGCAATTTAAGTCCGAGAAAGACATATCCATTACCTTCTGCAGTCTGTTTAGAAACAGGACGACCTCATTTACTGCAACAGGACCTTGTCGTGACCATTCGCCGGAAATGCGAGCGCCGTCGGCGGTATTTCAAAGCCACATATCTGTCCATCTAAACAGCTGTCCACTCAGCCGCAGGACCATCATGCCAAAGTGGACTCTCTCTATACCTGCTCTCCAGCTATTGTCTAACCACATACACTGCACAAATGGATTCCTGAATAGCGCAGATCTCTATGCTCCCCTGCATCTCCAACTCGACATGTAAACACTGTCACTTCCCCAGCCAACGAACCCGACGTCATTCACGCTGCGCTGACAATTTCCACTCACAAATCTTAAACACTCTCATATATAAAAGCCTACTCACTCCTGCCAAAACTCACTTAATAATAAAAACCATTCTCCCTTTCTAAGCATATATTAGTATGCATTTAGAACAAATAGACAAACATAATTCCAAGCAGAAGTCATACATATGATTAAAAAGAAAAAAAAAAGACCTTAATTTAGGTTATCCGACATTTATTTACATGGCCTAATGATACAGTCGTAGATGAGTCGCGTCATCAACTCGCTCGGTCCTTCAACACACTTTCACAGAACTTGTTCTACTTATATGCCCCCCCCCCCCCCTCCCGTTATGATAATTTTGTACAAGCATTTACGCCCCCCACATACAACCCTGCTCAATAGAACATAATAATTCCTTTTTCCATAGATAGTCATAATCGGTGAACAATTAAACGTAAATGTAGTCAAATAAGCAAATACTTTTATCTACATACGCACCCCTCTCACTGAGGATAGGGCATTTAATATTATATACTTAAACACAGACCAATGATAACAATATTCCGACTCGCACCTTCCCCTCGTAATAAAGGTAAAATTCATTTTACTATACGGTACAAAATAGCCATTTTACATCAATGCACCCTCAGTCGACCCAAGTCGCCCTCAGAACAGTTCAGCTAATTCGAGAGCCTTTTCTCGTTGGCAGGAACGCGTCAGTCTTTCCGATCAGAGCCTGCTCCCTTTTATACAGACTCGCATATTAGAAGACCAAAAATATTTTTAATATAATATTATAAAATTCACCTCGTACTCGTCGATATTAAGCACAGTCCTAGTACTTTAGCGGGCCCTAGACCTCTGACTAGCTAGAATCCCTGCCCTGCACAGACATTAACACAGACTGATGCACGGCCTCTCACAGGAAACTATACCCTGCACCTTGTAAATCATATTCTTACAGTCGATACCATAACATTGAATGATTTTAAATAAAGGACAGCCACAACACAAGGAAAATAGAAGAGCCTGGTGGCGTTGTGCCGACTTTCCAAACTACCCCCCCGAAAGTGACTGACTGCCTCTACATTTAACTCATATGTCGCAATGACCCAATAGTTGATAATTCTGCCTTCCATCCCTAGTGATTGTTCATTTTGCGCACAAGTACGAGATCACCGTTCTCGCTGCTAGCAACCCCAGAAGTTGCGGTCCATCAACCAAAATTTGTTCCCCAACTCATACAACCATTGTCACTCAATCATTATGTGGCACCCAATTCATGGCTGGTATGGTTAATACACCACGGATCTACTGTAATATTAACCATCACAACTGATATCGCGAAAAATTTTACAGCAAGTCCAACACTGGCCAATAATGTGACAGCATGTATTCCTAATTTCTGCATCATAGCTAAACCATACCTCATCTACATTGCAAGTATCATTGCGAGCACTGATAGATGACTGCTCAGTACATACATTCACACTTAGTTCTCGAACACATTTCCCATATACAGCGATCTATGAGCCTGTATTTCGGATGTGGAACTGAGACGTTGGATGACCTTGAAAAGTAGTTGAAACTAGGTAGTTGAAAGCGTAGCGAACCCCTTTTCGTACCTAAATGAGTTATTTTGCGAGTGGATCTGCAGGCTCTGCTATGCGTTATTTGGATAGTTTACGAGTACTGAGTGTATCTACACATCAGTGTGAAGAATTATTTAGTAGCAGTTTGCTATTGTGTGTACTGAAATTATGACTGAGTGCGTGTCTGTGGGCTGTGCGACATGGCCTAGGGCAAATCTGGGTGGGTGTTTTGTGATAGTGTGATAGATATACTGTATGGTTAAATAAGTTGTTCGAAAAAATAAATAGAGTGTTGGCAATCATTACACGCCCATGCAGTGCAGATCAGAATGATCGGTTTTCCGTGACTGCAGTAAGTTTTCGCAGTGGCGTTATTCGTGTGTGTCGACGAGCTATGCGCTATTCTGACAATAGACGTGAAGGCAGCTCCAGACCTGAGACGCCGGTGGTAAACATGAGAAGAACAATGCAGCTTTCACATGTGTCAGAGGAGAGTGCCCTTTCTGGTGGGCTGTCACGAGCGAGGGCGGAAGCTGAACTTGGGTGTAGGCTCTGGAACCCTCTCTCCCGCCGACCGCATGCGCGGCCGCCTGCCTTGGAGCGTAATCTAAGGCGCATAGGCGATATCAATTACTCCGGTGTTAGGCGCGAATGCGACAGTGTTGTGGTCATGTTTGGGGGAGACCGAGCAGAGACTTTTGGTCGGTTTGGCAGCTGGGGGTGTTTGGGAGCGTCTGTTGCACTATTTTGCGAGCATGTCTGTGCACTGTGCTGTGCTTTATTTGGAGAGTTTCAGAGTACAGAGCTCGTCTGCGGATATTGTGTACTGCATTATTTAAGAGCAGTTTGCTATTGTGTGGTGAAGTTAGGAGTTGTTTAGGTGTTTGTGGCCTGTGTGTGTCATATGGCCACCGTCGGATCAGTGCGGCTGTTTTGTGACAAATATACTCCACGACTAAATAAAAGGGCTTGAAATAAATACAGTGCAGTCCTTCCTTACTTCCCCGAGCAGCACAGCACAGTCAGAGCGGTTTTTGCGCAATAACGGCAATCTGGTCAGACTGTGAGTGAGTCGACAAATAACTGGACAAATTTATCTGTAGAGGAGTTACAGGTCTGGATTGGAATGAATATCTTGATGGGTGTGGTTGTGTTGCCAAGTGTAGTGCACTACTGGAGTTCAGAACATGCCTTAGGTCAGCCTTACATATCGAAACCTATCAGAAGCAAAAGTTTCATAAAGATATGTCCCAAATAAATAAAGACCACTCGTTCCTCCTTCCATCAGCCTATGCACTGAAATTATTTCCGAAAATTGGGAGTTGTTTGGCTATTTGGACGTAAATATTTTGCATTATTTACGAGCGGTTCGCATGTCTGTAGGCTGTGCTATGCATTATTTTTAACTGTTTACAATTAGCAAGCGTGTGTCTAGAGCACTGTAAATGAGTTATGTAGCAGTGTTTTGCAGGTCAGTATGGTGTGGAACATGTCGGTGTGATACATATACTCCTTTCCTAAATAAAGTAAATAGGTTCCTCCATTCATGGGCCTAGTGTAAGAAGAGGTTGAGTGCTGGTGGCTTAGTTTAGCGGTGATGAGCTTCGTTTGCAACAATTTTCTTAGGTTGGTGGCGGAAGCGCCAGTGAGCTTCGTTTAATGGCAGATTTCAAACTTGGCGCTGGTTCCTAGGAGGAAGTGGCAGTCAGGTGGCTGAGGTTAGTGCAAGTGCCCTTTCTTTCCAACAATTTTGTTAGGTTGGTAGAGAAAGCGGAAGTGAACTTTCTTTACCGCCAGAATTCAAACTCGGTGCTAGTTCCTAGGAAGAGGTGGCTGTCTGGACCTCAAAAAGTTGTTGAAATTAGGTAGTTGAACACCTTTGCATATGTGTATGAAATTGTAAATTGAATTATTTAATATGATTAAAACTGAAATGGAATTAAGTACTTGGGTAATTGATAGGTTAGATTAGCGATGTGGTAGTTAGCATATTTACAGAAGACTATGTCTGTCGCTTGTATGGAGGGTGTGTGACGTAAGCGGTGCAACGATTGTCTAGTTACAGCGCGCGCGAGAACAGAGAGTCAATTAGCGATCGTTCTAGTGCCGGCCAAATGTGCTGTTATACAGTCATGGCGGATTCCACTGTCATGCAAACTTTACCGCCAAAAGTGTAGCACTGCGTTCTCGCTTGCACAAGGACACATGGTGGATGGTGAGCGGTTGCCATCGACAGGTTTGAACGTGCCCAGGATAACAACTTCGGTGCCAAAAGTGTGGCAGGGAACGGCCGACCGTTGTGTGATCCAGCTCCGAGGCAAAAAAATTTTGGTGGGAAACGTGCGCAGGTGAGGAATACACATGGTGAGCGGACAAGGGACCGCAGTGACGTCAAACTCGGCAAGTTCGAATGTGTCCAGCAAAAACATGTTTCCGACGTGGGAGCGATCGCTGGGCTCGCCCCCAACATACCGGCAGTACGGTACAAGCGGCCGCCTCACGTGAGAGGCGGGGCCAGAGGTTGGCGAGGATTTGAACTAATTCAGTTGGAGCGCTGACGTCATGGCGACTGCACTGCGATGTCAAAGATGTGTGCTGACTGTGTTGGAGAACAAGTGATGACCGTACTGCTTGAAATAATGACTTCAGTCCCTTCCCACCTGCAAAATCAAAGGACAAGACTTAGGTTAGTATAAGTGTACTTTATTATTTGACGTGATTCTGATAGGTTACCAGTGAAAAAAGATAAGTGACGGAGAAGGTTCGTACGTGTGATCAATTATGGTGTTGGGATTTGATCTTGGGATAGATTTTTGCTATGGATGTAAGGCAAATGGCTTTCTCGCCGAGAAAATCGGACATGTTGAATAAATATTAAATGATAATAATAAATAGAAGTACAGTTTTCGAGACATTATAGTGTTGGCATTTTAATTTGGCGCAATTTTCTAGTGGAGGTAGGCCTATAATAATAAATAATAATAATAGTAATAAATGATGATGAATGATAATAAATGACAATGAGTGATAATGAATGTTAATAAATGATAATGAATAATAATAAACACAAGTAAAGTTTTGCAACGATTATCGTGTTGGAATTTGAATTTGGAGGGAATTTTCTAGTGCAGGCAGGTCAATAATAATAAATAATAAAAGCAGATACTGAATGATAATAAATGATAATAAAGACAAGTACGGTTTTGCATGTGTTATCCTGCTGGAATTTGAATTTGGAGACTATTTTATCTGGAGTATTAGGTTAGTGGACGTAGCCATATTGGTCTATTTAAATAATAATAAATGATAATGAATGTTAATAAATTATAATCAATAATAATGAATAATAATAAAGACAAGTACGGTTTTGAATGCATTATCCCGTTGCAATTCAAAATTCCCACCATTTTTTCTTCTGGAGGCTTAGGTTAGTGGACATAGCACAATTGGTCTATTTTCTCGCCAAAATTCAAACTTCCCGCCATTTTTTCTGGATGTTAGGTTAGTGGATTTAGCACAATTGGCCTATTTTCCCGCCAAAATCCACTAGCTTGGATGACGTCATGCACTGTTGCCAAGTCTACATGCTGCCTACTTGGATGAAGTCATCGCCGCCATCTTGAATAAATTTGGCAACAATGCAGTGTGACCTGACACATAGGTTGCCCTACTACTTTTATGGAACCCATCTGGGTCGCTATTGGGCGCATCAGTGCCTACGCAAGTCAACGGACCGTTATTTATGCGAATTGCATGACTTGTGCATAGACATCTAATGCCACATACCTCCACGAACCTACCAAAAAACTGCCGAATCCCTGATGTGCAGACTCAGTGATGTATTTCGTTCCAAAGATGGACAAACAAGCTATTTATCAGATGGCCATGATGTTATGGCTCGTCAGTGTACATCACCTGAAGATGTGGCTTCCAATATCATGAAACCGGTAGTGATGTAAAAATAAAAGCTTAAGTAAAGATGATGCGATTTAGTGATATGGTTTAAATGGCTCTGAGCACTATGGGACTTAACTTCTGAGGTCATCAGTCCCCTAGAACTTAGAACTACTTAAACCTAACTAACCTAAGGACATCACACACATCCATGCCCGAGGCAGGATTCTAACCTGCGACCGTAGCAGTCTCGCGGTTCCAGACTGTAGCGCCAAGAACCGCTCGGCCACTCCGGCCGATTTGTTAATACCCTAAAAGAGAAAATGCTTTATAAGTATCGATAGTTTAAGTATTATTGAAATCGTTGTTGCATGAATAGTGGAAGATCGGAATTTGGTGTATACTCTTGGAATAGTGACAAACCATACTCAAAATACCTCAGATCTCTCAGAAAGAATGCAATCATGCAATTCTATTGAAATGTTCACACAGTCTAACATATTAAAATTCTTTGCTGAAAGTTACACATTACTGGTGTTGCTGATATCGTAGTAGTGTTTCTTGCCCCTCTAAATTGTTTGCACTCTTAGGGGGAGAGCCAGTGCGTTAGAAATGGTGTATATGTGTTATGCAGGGTGTTTAATTTAACTGAAGACATTCAAATATCTCGAAAACTACACATCGGATAAAAATAGTTATAATTTCAATTTGTTTGTCTCGGAGGGGGACATGCAACCATATCACACTCTACCTGCCAACCCAACCATGCATTAGCGGCTAGAGGCAACTTTGAAATCATCCATGGAAACCCTACTTTTTAATACAGATTACTGTTCTATGGCAGAATTTACCTATGTTTTGTCTGAAGCATTTTCTTTGTTTCGCCACAGATGGCGCTGTAATTGGAAGAACAGAAATGGGTTCATAATCGTAATTTATGACATGCTACTCTATGGCCCTTGAATATCTAGTGGCCCCCCATTCAATGGGGGTAGAATAGGCCAATATTTCATAACTTCTAACTGGAAACCATATGCGCAACGTTCTATTCCTCCTTCATATCGAAAGGGGGACTACTCGTCGCCGCACCGTGGTCGTGTAGCGAACTGCGCCGTATCATATCAGGAAGTATACTGCGACTGGAGCTAAAGGCCAGTTCCCACTACAGCGCGGCGTGCGACAACGGCAGCGGCAAGCGTTTTCCGCTTCGACGCGGCGGCCCGCGGAATTGGCGTTCCCATCTGGAAGCGGCAGGCGCTTGCGGTAGCCAATGGCGGACAGCCACTGAGGTACGGGGCGGGACCCACTGAAACGCCCGGTGCGTTTGATTAACTGTATCTTGCACCTACATGAAAGAAAGACGAAGTTGGGTGAAGACATACCAGTTTTTCATTTTCTGTACAATGTACTCCTTCACATATTTCATTATTCATGTTTTCTCATTTCACCATAAACAGATTTCATGACTACCGTTCATGATTGTTCACTATCTCCTAACACATCAAAACAAAGTACGATAAAAGAGATTATTCAGATAGTTAAGCGAGACAAAAATTTAAAATGTGATACGGTAGCAGGTACAGGAAAACAGTAAGAACACAAAGTCCTGAGGGGAGGGATGAAAGTGGAAGCCATCTGATAGAATTTTGCACAGAGCATAATGTAATCATCGCCAAAACCTTGCTTAAGAATCATGAAAGAATAATACATATTTTGAACAGAATTTTCGAAACCAGATTTTAAATTGTAAGACATTTCCCGGTGCAGAGGCAAACCGACAATAATTTATTGGTTACGAGCTGCAGTTTACAACTGAAGAGACAAAAAAAATATTGATATGTGTGTGAAACCTTATGGGACTTAACTGCTAAGGTAATCAGTCCCTAAGCTTACACCCTACTTAACCTAAATTATCCTAAGGACAAACACACAAACCCATGCCCCAGGGACCAACCACACAGTCCATGACTGCAGCGCAATAGACCGCTCGGCTAATCCCGTGCGGCAACTAAAGAGACAGCAAACGGTAGCAAATTAAGGAGCTGGAACTTGAATAAGTCAAGACCCACAGTTTTTCGATAATCTTAAAGTTACCGTAATGCACCGACAGACTGAAACAGAGGAAGGAATCCACTACAGTACGAATGGATATTTTTGAGAGAAAATGTGGTGAATGCAGCAGAGTATGTGAACGGGAAAAAGGTAAAGTAGAAATCGTTGGATACAACGTGATATATTGAATTTAATTGACAAGAGGAAAAAAATAAAAATGCAGCAAATGAAGTAGGCCATGGGAAATAGAAATGTCTAAACATGACGCTGACAGAGAGTCCAAAATCGCAACGCAATTTTATACTTCGAAAATATAGGGGAATGAAAATGAGAAAGAACAAAGAAAAGTTTGCTGGAAGGAGAAAAAATTGTCAAGAACTCATTTGGCAAACCGGAACTAAGCAAATAAGAGAAGGTTAGAAAATTGAAGGAATATGTAGAGAGGAGAGGGGGAGGGGCTATACAGACTAACATAAGCACAATGTTAGATTCCAATGAAATGTCTGAACACGCAAGGCAAGTGATCCTACCGCTTAGCTAAGAAGACAGAATGAAGAACTGCAAAACTGTATTTATAGCATTTGCATGTTTAGAGAAAGATTTTGACAATCTTAATTGAAAAACATTCTTTGAAACTCTGGAGATGTAATTGATAAAACACAGGGACACAAGATTATCTACAACTTGTACAGAAACCAAACTACACTTTTAAGACTTCAATCACTTTAAAGGGAAGCAGTGATTGAGAAGGCAGAAGAAGAGAGGATATAAAATGAAGACTGTCAATAGCAAAAAAAGCGTTCTGAAAATTTGTTCACATCGAATATAAATTTTAATGGTTCGATACTACTTTACAAAGGTATTTGTGTGGAGTGTAGCCTTGTATGTAAGTGAAACGTAGACGATGAACAGTTCTGTCAAGAAGCAAGTGGACGCTTTCAAAACGTGGTGATAAATAAGACTGCTGAATATTGGATACGAGGAGCGTGTAACTAAAGAAGAGGTACTGAATTAAATAGAGGAAGAAGAGGAAATTATGGCACAACTTGACTACAAGAGGAGTTAGTTGACAGGACATATTATGCGACATCAAAGAATCGTCAGTTTGGTAATGGAGGCTAAATGGTAGAGTGAGACCAAGGCTTACCAACGGTAAGCAGATTAGAATGGATGTAGGATGCAGTAGCTATGTAGAGATGAAGAGGCCTGCAGATGGTGGACTACTGTTGGACACTGTATCAACACACAGACGAATTGTACACTACTGGCCATTAAAATTGCTACACCACGAAGATGACGTGCTACAGACGCGAAATTTAACCGACAGGACGAAGATGCTGTGATATGCAAATGATTAGCTTTTCAGAGCATTCACACAAGGCTGGCGCCGGTGGCGACACATTCAACGTGCTGACATAAGGAAAGTTTCCAAACGATTTCTCATACACAAACAGCAGTTGACCGGCGTTGCCTGGTGAAACGTTGTTGTGATGCCTCGTGTAAGGAGGAGAAATGCGTACCATCACGTTTCCGACGATGATAAAGGTCGGATTGTAGCCTATCGCGATTGCGGTTTATCGTATCGCGACATTGCTGCTCGCGTTGGTCGAGGTCTAATGACTGTTAGCGGAATATGGGATCGGTGGGTTCAGGAGGGTAATACGGAACGCCGTGCTGAATCCCAAAGGTCTCGTATCACAAGCAGTCAAGATGAAAGACATCTTATCCGTGTGACTGCAACGGATCGTGCAGCCACGTCTCGATCCCTCAGTCAACAACTGGGTACGTTTGCAAGACAACAACCATCTGCACGAACAGGTCGACGACGTTTGCAGCAGCATGGACTATCAGCTCCGAGACCATGGCTGCGGTTAACCTTGACGCTGCATCACAGACAGGAGCGCCTTCGATGATGCACTCAACGACGAACCTGGGTGCTCGAATGGGAAAACGTCATTTTTTCGGATGTTCAAACGTGTGTGAAATCTTATGGGACTTAACTGCTAAGGTCATCAGTCCCTAAGCGTACACACTACATATCCTAAATTATCCTCAGGACAAACACATACACCCATGCCCGAGGGCGGACTCGAACCTCCGCTGGGACCAGCCGCACAGTACATGACTGCAGTGCCTTAGACCGCTCCGCCAATCCCGTGCGGCTTTTTCGGATGAATCCAGGTTCTGTTTACAGCATCATGATGGTCGCATCCGTGTTTGACGACATCACGGTGAACGCACATTGGGAGCGTATATTCGTCATCGCCATACTGGCGTATCACCCGGCGTGATGGTATGGGGTGCCATTGATTACCCGTCTCGGTCACCTCTTGCTCACATTGACGGTACTTTGAACAGTGGACGTTACATTTCAGATATGTTACGACCCGTGGCTCTACCCTTCATTCGATCCCTGCGAAACCCTACATTTCAGCAGGATAATGCACGACCGCATGTTGCAGGTCCTGTACGGGCCTTTCTGGATACAGAAAATGTTCGACTGCTGCCCTGGCCAGCACATTCTCCAGATCTCTCACCAATTGAAAATGTCTGGTCAATGGTGGGCGAGCAACTGGCTCGTCACAATACGCCAGTCACTACTCTTGATGAACTGTGGTATCGTGTTGAAGCTGCACACGCCATCCAAGCTCCGTTTGACTCAATGCCCAGGCGTATCAAGGCCGTGTTCTGGGTACTGATTTCTCAGTCAGTATGTGAGGTAACGGGCGAGTCGTCGCGACCTGAAAATATTCTAAGTTCGGAGGAAGCAGTGGCCGCACGGGCCGCTTGGTGGGCGCGGGCCGCTCGGCAGGCCGAACACGTGGTGCCGGACGCTGGCCGAAGCCACAGGGGTCCAGCCGCGTGGCTGGGAATTCCATGGTGACGCTGTGTTGATGAAGGAGACACGCCGGCAGTGCCAAAGATGGCGGAATTTGTGAAAGCCTAATGGCAGACATTTCACAGTTCATATAGAAATTAATAGTAGCCAGAGGAATCATGATACCTCAAAAAGAAACATGTACATTACCATTATTTGCACGACGATTCTGATGATGTAATCAGATTTTCAATATCTTTATTAGTTTAAAGTTTAGTATCTAACGATAAATTATACTTACCACTCAACTACAAGTTTACATAAATGCTACCAGATGGTAGCATGATTCATGGTGTGCACAGCTAGCCCTTACCACTCAACTACAAGTTTACATAAATGCTACCAGGTGGTAGCACACTGCAGCAGACTTTTATCCCTTTTCGCTTGGCATAAATTCCGCTAGTCGGTAGCACACTCCTCAGATATTCCAACACACTCACTATACAGGGTGGTCCATTGATACTGACCGGGCCAAATATCTCACGAAATAAACTTCAAATGAAAAAACTACAAAGAACGAAACTCGTCTAGCTTGAAGGGGGGAACCAGATGGCGCTATGGTTGGCCCGTTAGATGGCGCTGCCATAGGTCAAACGGATATCAACTGCGTTTTTTTAAAATATGAACCCCCATTTTTTTACATATGCGTGTAGTACGTAAAGAAATATGAATGTTTTAGTTGGACTACTTTTTTCGCTTTGTGATAGATGGCGCTGTAATAGTCACAAACGTATAAGTACGTGGTATCACGTAACATTCCGCCAGGGCGGACGGTATTTGCTTCGTGATACATTACCCGTGTTAAAATGGACCGTTTACCAATTGCGGAAAAGGGCGATATCGTGTAGATGTATGGGTATTGTGATCAAAATGCCCAACGGGCGTGTGCTATGTATGCTCCTCGGTATCCTGGACGACATCATCCAAGTGTCCGGACCGTTCGCCGGATAGTTACGGTATTTAAGGAAACAGGAAGTGTTCAGCCACATGTGAAACGTCAACCACGATCTGCAACAAATGATGATGCCCAAGTAGGTGTTTCAGCTGCTGTCGCGGTTAATCCGCACATCAGTAGCAGACAAATTGTGCGAGAATCGGGAATCTCAAAAACGTAAGTGTTGAGAATACTACATCAACATCGATTGCACCCGTACCATATTTCTATGCACCAGGAACTGCATGGCAACGACTTTGAACGTTGTGCACAGTTCTGCCACTGGGCACAAGAGAAATTACGGGACTATGACAGATTTTCTGCATGCGTTCTCTTTAGTGACGAAGCATCATTCACCAACAGTGGTAACGTAAACCAACATAATAGGCACTATTGTGCAACGGAAAATCCACGATGACTGCGACAAATGGAGCATCAGCGACCTTGGCGGGTTAATGTATAGTGCAGTATTATGGAAAGAAGGATAATTGGCCCCCTTTTTATCGATGGCAATCTAAATGGTACAATGTATACTGATTTCCTACGTAATGTTCTACCGATGTTACTACAAGATGTTTCACTGCATGACAGAATCGCAATCTACAGTCTTAGACATAAAAACTGACCGCCGGCCGGCCGCCACAAACACTAAGTCTGAGTCGTTCACTTAAAGTGGCCAATAAAACCGACCGCCCCTGACAACGCTGTCTAGTCATCTACACAATCTGGCAACACTGTTAGATGCGGAAGTGTCAGGAGGCAGTGTTATCTACTTCCGAGACATGGTGGTGTTGGCTGAGCCCGTGGTGTAGTGCTAATCGTCGCGAGTTCGCGTCCAACTTTCTGCCCTCGTCTAAAGTTATGAGTCTGATTGAACATCGAAGATAATTGGCGTCACACTCTACCCACCATTAATAACTAATACTTCCATAAACAATTCCGAAGGACAGCTCGTGGCTGCGTCGCGATCACAACAGCTTACGCTCGAGTATTTCGTCGCGTTGCAGCGGCTAACGGCCATCGGCCAGACGCCAGCCGCCTGAAATCTGGTGCCGCCCAGGTGAAAGCTGCGCGACACTGCCAGTGTGTGTATCAACCGCCATTTTAGAATCTGAAGTTCTAGTTATCATCTTGCAGTTAAGCACTGGATTTTGAGTACTTGAAAATCATAAACTACAGTTAAACGCTGTAAAACTTGAGTCGCAAGTGGAAAAAGGTGTAACATCTGCAACACAGTATTTACTTTTGGTATAATAGAGGGGTGAATGCAGAGGAGGCAGCTCGTAAGGTTTTAACTGTGTGTGGAGTGAGTGCTTTTGCGAAAAATACGACAGAAAAAGTTATTCTTGTTGCAACAAAGATCGTTCTGGCGTGAATGATTTTCCGGATTAAGGAGGTCTCGACTACTGATATAAGTGATGCATTACCATTTCACCAGCATGCTACATTTACATTCAACAGACAAGGACCAGACGTCTGGTCTAGTTGTACTGCATGCTCTAATTCGAAACAACAAAAATCAAGAGAGTGACTATTATTGCAGTTTTGCTTTCACGTCATCAGGTCGCTCATTGAGTATTCCCACGCAATACTGTTACTGGTGACGAGTTATGATGCCTTTATCGTTAACTTCCTAAGAAGAAATGAAAGGCTGAGCCCTACTAAAAGACGTAAAGTCGAGCAAAGAGTAGTGTGAACACAATATTTTCCATCTGATAGCTCCAAATGTGTGCTTTGCACTACAGATTCTTCCCCAAGGGTATGTCCATCAGAGCTGGAATTTGTTGCCAACAATTGAGACACCTTTCGGTCGCAGTGTAAGAAAATTGACCGACAAAACTACATCACGTGTGCTACTACATGATAACGCACTCTGTTGATTTGAGAAACAAATCTATCCAGGAGCTTGATAGGGAAGTCATCTTTCAGGCACTTGTATTGATAGGGAAGTCATCTCTCAGGCACTTGTCCCTCAGATCGTTTACTCGTAACCTTTTACCTTTCCCGCTATTGATCGATCAACCGTCAAGGCAATTTATTTCTACACGAAAATGTTCTTCAAACTACACTCGTTTCATAACATCGTTAGATCCAGTAGGTTTCTACAGGCGTAGAATTGGTAAACTACATTAGCATTGTCAGATTGTTTTACATATTGTGGAAGAATATACAGTTGCTGAATAATTTCTTTTTAATGATTTCTGTTGTGTACAATAAACTAATGGAAAACGCAATTAAAATATTCACTGTACAAAAACAAATTAAATTCAACTTACTACAGAAACATCTCGACGGCAGTCTACCTTAACAACGCATGAAGTGCCTGTGACACGACTGTGCCTATTTTAACACGAATTCTTAGGATATTGCCGACTTTTGACTTCAGAAAGGTATGTATTTACTTCACGCCCTATATCATACTCAAGTATTATGAAAATATGGCAATTCATAGATAAAATTACGTATTCACAACAACAAAAAATATGTCGGCAGAAAACAAAAGTGGCAGTACCATAGGGTTTTCGCTCTGACACTAAGGGGTACTGAAAGTAGGAAGACGACTTTTGCTCGAGCGTAGTCTTAAGATTGCCTTATTGAGTTTCTACGTGCCTGCTTGTAGCTCTGCTACAAAAAGTATTAAAAACCTGGCTTTCAGCGAATCTCGAAAGGCGTACGAAAGCAACCTGCACCTGGTAGGCAAGCACTTTACCTCGTAGCTAGCGGGAAGGTGCGGCATCTGTGTCTTACTTATTCGCCCAGTAGCCTCTAGGACAGATAAATCGCAACATAACAGACGAGAGTAATTGTATTTCCCTTGTGGAAAGATGTTCATGGACTCAAAAGCATTAACTGATGTCCTTTTATCACATCTCAAGAGAAAATCACCCACATTATTCAATTGAAATGACATGATAATATCAAATGAATATAGCAGGATAGTTCTGTACCATCAAGGAAGTAACTCGTCGGTCACAGAGTTGCCATACATATTCTGCGTAGTTGCACTGTTTCAGTTATATATCAGGACGGATACCAGCTGATGTATTCTGTGAGTGACCTCGGAAGTGACTATAGCTTCGTCTCAAAGCTGTGGGTGGCTAGGGCCGGAATACCCTCATTATATGACAATGAGCCTTTATCGCATTTCGCTAACTAGGTTTAGAGACTAGAGTGTAATTACTTGTAACACATCGATGCACTAAGTGTAAACGATACGTCATAAAGTAATAACTGCGAAATTATTTACGTTTTAGTGTCTTAATCGGACCGAAACCTTGAAAGCGTATTCACCAGACGCGGTTCACAATTTTGGAGCTTCTCCAGTGGTTGAGTTCGCAACAAATCTTTACTATACAATATTGTTATTGAGATCATTATCATTGGCACACCCGAAAGAAGACTGACATGACCTGGGTTCCTGTTGTCAGCTTTTCTGACGGGTATTCTGCCGTTGCTCGAAACGTGAAGACTTAAGTTGAATTCGAATATACCAGATGGCGAAAATCTGATGTTTCTATTCTTCCAGCTGTAACAATCAAAAGATAGTTACAATAAGCGGCAGAAAAGTGCCTGTGAACCAACAATTAATAAAGCAGTCATAATTAGTGGAATCTTACGAAAGCCATCTGAAATCTGATAGTTGTGGGAAACTACTTTTTTCATCTGCACAGCACCGCAGTATGAACTTAAGGGTTTCGTAGGATTCCTACACTTAATTTCGTTGTGATCGTTTTCAATGACAGTAGAGGAGCAGAAAAACTATCTGACTTGAAATACACTTGTCCAGCGGGATATGAATCTTTGGCTACAGTTACAGTAGTGCATCCAGTGAGGTATCAAGGATGTGAGCATTCACTCATTGCTGGAGCATAGGCTGAGGCAGAAAGTAGCGGGTTTCCACAAAGTAAACGATGAGAGACACCCTAATTATTGCATAAAGTAACCATCTCGCAAACGTAAGTTTTCCAAATCGCTGTCACATATAAAACATGAATTGTTCAGAAAATTACAACTATATCTAATGAAATGATTAGCTAAGTTGCCAAACACGTTCCGAACAGCACTTAAGACAGAAGAGTGTGTGTGTGTGTGTGTGTGTGTGTGTGTGTGTGTGTGTGTGGCGTCTCTTCTATCGGACACTGCGATTCGAAACAGACTGACTTGTTAATCAATCATATGTCGAAGGAATGATGTCCAGGATGTCACACGGCGTTAAAATTACAGCTACGGCGGCAGATGAAAACAAAACGAGAATTCATTGAACCCAGATGTATGTACTCAATAAAAAGTGGCGAAATTTCTGCAATTTGTTTACACTGCTACCTCCGACAATATTAATATTCCTCCTGAAACATCCTGTATAATTATTCAGGTCTCGATGTATCATCTAAAGTTTTTAGTGCTAGACGCACGTCAGTAGTAGGGCAACTTTCACGTCAGGGCACTCTGCATTGTTGTCCAATTTATTGAAGATGGCGCCGATGACGTCATCCAAGATGGCGGCATGTAGACTTGGCAACAGCGCATGACGTTATCCAAGATGGTGGATTTTGGTGAGAAAATAGGCCAATTGTGCTACGTCCACTAACCTAACCTCCAGAAAAAATGGAGGCAATTTTGAATTTTGGTGGGAAAATAGCCAAATTGTGCGATGTTCACTAACCTAAGCCACCAGAAGAAAAACTGGCAGAAAGTTTGAATTCCAACAGGATAATGCATTCAAAGACCGTACTTATCTTTATTTACTATTATTGATTATCATTTATTAACATTCATTATCATTTGTTATTATTTATTATCATTTATTATTATTTATTATCATTTATTGTTATTTATTATTATTGACCTGCCCCCACTAGAAAATTCCCTCCAATTCCAAATACCAACATGATAATGGCTGCAAAACCTTACTTTTGTTTATTATTATTCATTATCACTTATTAACATTCATTATCACTCATTGTCATTTATTATCCTTCATTATCATTTATTATCATTCATTATCATTTATTATTATTTATTATTGTAGGTCTACCTCCACTAGAAAGTAGCGCCAAATTCAAATTCCAACACGATGATGTCAACAAAACTATACTTCTATTTATTATTATCATTTATTATTTATTCAAGATGCCCGATTTTCTCAGCAAGAAAGCCATTTTCCTTATATCCATAACAAAAATCTATCACATGTTCAAATCCCAACACCATAATTGATCACACATACAAACCTTCTCCGTCACTTATCCTTTTTCACTGGTAGCCTATCATAATCGCGTCAAATAATAAACTGCACTTATAGTAACGTAAGTCATGTCCTTTGATTTTGCAGAGGGGAAGGGACTGAATGCTTTATTTCAAGCAGTACAGTCATCACTTGTTCTCCCACACAGTCAGCGCACACAGCTTTGATATCGCAGTGCAGTCACCACGACGTCCACACTCTAACTGAATTAGTTCAAATCCTCGCCAACCCCTAGCCAACGCGCAGAGACACTGCCAACGCCTGTCACGTGAGGCGGGCAGACACTCCCGCTGGACTGCCGGTACGCTGGGGGCGAGCCGAGCGATCGCTCCCACGTCGTAAACATGTTTTCGCTGGACACGCTGGGACTTGCCGAGTTTGACGTCACAGCTGTCCCTTGTCCACTCACCACGTGTATTCATCGCCTCCGCACGTTTCCCGCCAAAACTGTTTGCTTTGGAGCTGAATCACACAACAGTCGGCCGTTCCCTGCCACACTTTTGGCGACAAAGTTGTTTGCCTGGGCACGTTCAAACCTGTCGATGCCGACCGCTCACCGTCCACCACGTGTCCTTGTGCGAGCGAGAACACAGTGCTACACTCTGGCGGCAAAGTTTGCTCGACAGTGGGATCCGCCATGACTATGTAACAGCACGTTTGGTCCGCAATAGAACGCTCGCTAATTGACTCTCTGCCGGCCGCGGTGGTCTCGTGGTTCTAGGCGCTCAGTCCGGAACCGCGCGACTGCTATAGTCGCAGGTTCGAATCCTGCCTCGGGCATGGATGTGTGTGATGTCCTTAGGTTAGTTAGGTTTAAGTAGTTCTAAGTTCTAGGGGACTGATGACCTCAGATGTTAAGTCCCATAGTGCTCAGAGCCATTTGAACCATTTGAATTGACTCTCTCTCGCGCGCGCATAATAACTGTACAATCGCTGCGCCGCCGCCCCGCTTATGTCACACACCCTCCATACACGCGACGGATATAGTCTTCTGTAAATACCTAAGTACTTAATTCCATTTCATTTTTAATCATATTAAATAATTCAATTTACAATTTCAACTACTTTTCGAGGACCAGACAGCCACCTATCCCTAGGAATCAGCGTCGAGTTGGAATTCGGGCAGTAAAGAAAGATCACTTCCGCTTTCTCTACCTACCTAACAAAATTGTTGGAAAGAAAGGGCACTTGTACTAACCTCAGCCACACAACAGCCACTTCATCCTAGGAACCAGCGCCAAGTTTGAAATCTGCCAGTAAACAAAGCTCATTTGTGCTCCCGCCACCAACCTAAGAAAATTGATGCAAACCAAGCTCATCTCCACTAAACTAAGCCACCAGCACTCAACCTTTTCCTACACGTTTCGGGTAAAAGGACTCACCTTGCTCTAGGCCCATGGATGGAGGAACCAATTTAGTTTATTTAGGAATGGAGTGTATGTATCACACCGACATGTTCCACACCATACAGACCTGCAAAACACTCCTACATAACTCATTTATAAAGCTCTAGACACACGCTTGCTAATTGTAAACAGCTAAAAATAACTCATAGCACAGCCTACAGACATGCGAACCGCTCGTAAATAATGCAAAACCTTTATGTCCAAATAGCCAAACAACTCCCAATTTTCGGAAATAATTTCAGTGCATAGGCTGATGGAAGGAGGAACGAGTGGTCTTTATTTATTTGGGACATATCTTTATGAAACTTTTGCTTCTGATAGGTTTCGATATGTAAGGCTGACCTAAGGCATGTTCTGAACTCCAGTAGTGCACTACACGTGGCAACACAACCACACCCACCAAGATATTCATTCCAATCCAGACCTCTAACTCCTCTACAGATAAATTTGTCCAGTTATTTGTTGACTCACTCACAGTCTGACCAGATCGCAGTTTTAGCTAAAAACCACTCAGACTGCGCTGTACTGCTCGGGGAAGTAAGGAAGGACTGCACTCTATTTATTTGGAGTAAGTCGTGGAGTATATTTGTCGCAAAACACCCGCACTGATCCGACTGTGGTCATCTGACGCAGGCCACAAACACATAAACAACTCCTAATTTCACTACACAATAGCAAACAGCTCTTAAATAATGCAGTACACAATATCAGCAGACGAGCTATGTACTCTTAAACTCTCCAAATAAAGCTCCGCACAGTGCACAGACATGCTCGCAAAATAGTGCAACAGACGCGCCCAAACACCCCCAGCTGCCAAATCGACCAAAAGTCTCTGCTCGGCCTCTCTCAAACATGACGTCGACACAGTCACATTCGCACCTAACACCGGTGAAATTGATATCGCCTAAGCGCCTTTGATTACGCTCCAAGGTTGGCCGCTCGCGCGTGCTGCCGGCGGGTAAGGGGGTTCCAGAATCTGTAGCCAAGTACAGCTTCCGAGCGCTCGTGACAGCTGACCAGAAAGGGCACATGTGAAAGCTGCATTGTTCTTCTCATGTATACCGCAGGCGTCTCAGGTCTGGACCTGCCTTCACGTTTATTGTCAGAATAGCTCATAGCTCTTTGCCACAGACGATTAACGCGGCCGGGAAAACATTTACTACTCACATGCAACTGAGATGGTGACGGAAAACCAATCACTCTAATCTGCTCTGCAGGCACGTGTAATCATTGAGACCACTCTACTTATTTTTTCGAACAACTTATTTAACCATACAGTATATCTATCACGCAATCAGAGAACACCCACCCAGATATGCCCTGGGCCATGTTGCACAGCCCACAGACACGCACCCAATCATAATTTCAGTACACACTATAGCAAACTGCTACTAAATGATTCCTCACACACATGTGTAGATACGCACAGTACTCGTAAACTATCCTAATAACACACAGCAGAGCCTGCAGATCCGCTCGCAAAATAACTCAGCAGACGTGCGCAGGTACCCCCACTCTCCACCCTGCCCACAGGATCGTGAAGTCACCCACCCATCTGATTTCAGACCTCGCACAGCCCTTCTCGGCTTCCGCAAGCGTGAGTTGGCGCGGTCAACGCGCTCGTCAACGGTCAAAGCACACACATACGTACGTCCAGGGGCGCGATCCCGAGCCGCAACCACCGAACGCGGCTGAAAGTCAACTTTATATCAATGTAGGATAATTCCAAAGCGCAGCCACCATACGCTAGACACATCATAGCAGCACATGTCTTTACCTCCTATGACACTGTAGCACACTGCACATTGCTCCTCACACGACATTACACGGCCCTTTAACTAAACATAACTACGCATCCCTGCTCTCGCCTTGTCCCATGACCAGCCATCTAAAACCTTCTCAATATTATTCTTACTTTACAACATTAAAAAAAAAAATAGATCTAATTTACACCTCCCACCGCACCTAACCTCACACCCGTCCCACCATCAACATACGCAAACGTCCTCGACCCTATCTTGACACTCATATATCACCCCACAAACCATGTCCCTCAATCAATTTACCATTCTTATCTCCTCTTTTCGAATTACAAACGTAGCCTCTATCTAAACACCATTCAACTCATCTTTCTCGCACTTTCAACAGTAAAATTAATTCTACGCACACCCAGAAATACCAAACGCAATTAAAGAGTCAAACTTTTATACAGAGCATCAAGCGCGTACCACACTCACACCAATAATCAAAGCCTGGTCCATATTTACAACCTCCACCTAGAATTAAATATTATTAGCATTGCCGCATCATTCTGCCAGCGTTCGATTTGTGCCTATTTTCCGCTCTTAACTGTTGTCACTAGCGGTCGAATATCACTATCTATAGTTTGCATAAATTTCCACATAAAAAAAATCTCGCCCCACCGTTTAGAGACTCCTATATCCAAACACACAGCAACATTCAACTATCACTTGCTCTTATCTAATAATTCACCCATCAGGTCTGGGGGCAAGATCACCCCTTTCTTTCTTTCTTTCTTTCTTTCAGCAGCAGACAGCTATTTTTTTTTACAGTGGTAGCTAAATTGCGCCATCAACTTAACATCACCATTCGCGAAACATATCTTCAAATACGTAAACACACTTACTCAAATATACAGCGGTCCTGCTGAGGACATGACCTTCAATATTACAGTTCTTAATCCAATAACCACCGAAACAAGTACTAAATGCTCAAACTAATCCCATAGCGCCTTACAAAGCGAGTGTCCGAGCGCCGCCGCCGGCATGTCAAAGCCACATAGCTGTCCATCTAAACAGCCGTCTACTCAGCCCTCAGGACCAGAATGCTGAAGTGGTCTCTCCCTATACCTGCTCTCCAGATTTTGTCTAACGACATACAGTGCACAAATGGATTCCTGAATAGTGCAGATCTCTATCTCCCCTTTGCATCTCCAACAGGACAGCCAGCAAACCCAACGTCATTCACCCTTCGCTGACAATTTCGGCTCACAAATCTTAAACACTCGCATATATAAAACCATATTCACTCCTGCCAAAACTCACTTAATAATAAAAAAGCATTCTCCCTTCTAAGCATAGATGAGTATGCATTTATCTTCACCCATCTGATCTCTGCAATTTAAGTCGGAGAAAGACATATCTATTACCTTCTGCAACCTGTCTATAAACAGAACGATCTCAGTTACTACAACAGGACCTTGTTTTGACCATTCGCCGGAAATGTGCGCAATGTTGTACACCTCAAATTAGGTACAAGTACAACAGATCCTCAACACCCTATCATCTTTATCCTCTACCATCAAACAGTGAAAAAGTCACGAAGGCACCAATGCGATCCACCTCCAGCGTGGATAAACAGAATTCACAATCCTCCCTCCGAATAACTCAGAGTGCGACCATCGAAGACTTCCTAACAGCTCGCCAAGTCTGACACCTCAAACTACAGATGTCTATATGAACAAGATCATATTAAATATACACACGCTGCAGAGACCCCTTTAAAGTTTGATCACCCATACTCTAAGCGAATGAGAAGCTCTCTCTGGCCCTTGTTCAAACAGTGTTTTCTAACACGCTTTTGCACACTGCCGAGCATTTCGTCTTTCTGCCGCGACTTCGAAGTCAGTGTCTGATTCTAAACAGACATTAACACGGACTGATGCATGGCCTCTCACAGGAAACTATACCTTGCACCTTCTAAATCATATTCTTACAGTCGATAGCATAACATTGAATGATTTTAAATAAAGGACAGCCACAACACAAGGAAACTAGAAGAGCCTGCTGGCGTTGTAGCGACTCCCCTTGAAAGTGATTGACCACCTCTACATTTAAACTCATATGTCGCAGTGACCTAATAGTTTATAACTCTGCATTCCATTTCTAGTGATTGCTCATTTTTGCACACAAGTACAGGATCACTGTTTTCGGTGCTACAACCCCGGAAGTTGCAGTCCATCAACCAAGATTTGTACCTCAACTCAAGCAAGCATTGGCACTCAATCATTATGTTGTACCCAATGCACAAATGCGATGGATAAGACACCACAGATCTACTGTAATATTATCCATCACAGCTGATATCGCGAAAAATTTTACAGTAAGTCCAACACTGGCCAATCACATGACAGTTTGTTTTCTTAATTTCAGTATCATAGCTAACCCATACATCCTCTACTTTACAAGTATCATTGCTAACATTCATAGATGACTGCTCAGCATGTCCATTCACACTTAATTCTCAAACACATAAAGACAATCAAATTATACCAAACAACGCTATGCATATTTCTAAGACCTCGCGCATTGTACTCGATCAATCTCTCTGCGTATGGCAGTCACAGAGCTATCTAGTCCTCTTACGTTAAAAGATCATCCGCACCTCGCCACTGACCAACCTACCCCACAACATCGCTACCCAATTGGCAGAAGAGCCAACACTGTTTTTCTAGAGGGGGCCGAAATGCACGCGTTTAATTACACGCTGACTGGCATGAGGTCTGGAACAGGACAATATCTTGAGAATTGCAAATAAAGTACGTAGATGATGTAATACTTAACTTTAATCCATAATTGGAGTACATCGCTCTTGATGATACGAAAGTATAATAAGCTCAATATAACTGGTAATGGCGCCTTGCTAGGTCGTAGCAAATGACGTAGCTGAAGGCTATGCTAACTATCGTCTCGGCAAATGAGAGCGTATTTGTCAGTGAACCTTTCCTTGCAAAGTCGGCTGTACAACTGGGCGAGTGCTAGTACGTCTCTCTAGACCTGCCGTGTGGTGGCGCTCGGTCTGCTATCACTGACAGTGGCGACACGCGGGTCCGACGTATACTAATGGACCGCGGCCGATTTAAAGGCTACCACCTAGCAAGTGTGGTGTCTGGCGGTGACACCACATTCCTCCCCCGCAAATCGGCAAACGGTTGTATTGCTCTAATTTACTTGTCATGGCATCGCCACAATCTCCAGATGTACTGTCCGAATTTTATCGCTTGCAGAATCAGCAGACGCAGGCCTTATTGGATGCCCTTGGACAGCTCATCCAGGGTCAATGTGCAATGCAGAACGATGCGGCAGCCGCCGCTCCACCGCTACCGCAGCCACAACATGCAGTTGCACCACCTTTTCGTCAATTTGATGCGGCACTGGAAAGCTGGACGGAGTGGTCACGCCAATTTGGATTCCATCTCGCCGCCTACAGAATTCAAGGTAATGAGCGGCAGCCTAACTTATTATCATGTGTCGGCGTCCAGACGTACCGTGTGATAGTGAAATTGTTTCCCCGACGTGATGTAGCAACTCTGTCCTACAAAGAAATTTTGTCTGCGTTAGATGCATATTTCAAGGAATCAGTCAATGTAGTTGCAAAACGGTATACGTTCTTTCGTACAAAACGTACAGCCGGTCAAACTGATCGGGAGTGGGTTGCAACTTTGCAAGGCCTTACTAGGGATTGTGCTTTTGAGTGTGAATGTGGACTCCCTTATTCAGATACTATGATGTGTGATGCAATTGCACAGAACGTTTCTGATGTTAGTATACGGGAGCAAATTTTGAAACTAGTCAATCCCTCCCTTCAACAAGTGATAGACATATTGGATAGGCAAGACACACTTGACTTTGCTCAGGAATCATTTGAAACTTCGCCAGCTGTGTATCACGTTAACCGGCCCACCGGGCGCGCTGCACGGAACAGTAAACAGCCCTCGCGCTCGTCCGCGCAGCTGCCGCCAAGCTCTCCGCTACGTGTGCCGCGTAAGCAGGCAAATGCAGTGCCAAAATCATGCCCGCGGTGTGCTACTAGACATTCGCGTGAGAATTGCCCGTCACGCCAAGCTATTTGCTTTTTCTGTAATAAAAAAGGACATGTTCAGAGTGTTTGCCAGAAAAAGCTCAGATCGGACACTCACAACGATTCCAGGCCCTTTGCTTCGCGCCGGAATCGAACCAAGAATACTCAGGCTCGTGAACCTTCGCCCATGGAAATTCATGCAGTTCATTCCACTCCGCCCAGTGCCTCTCTCTCTAACAGTGACTGTGTTCGTCCCACAAATAGTGTGCGTCGACGTCGACGGAAATCCCATCCTCGTCGCCAATTTGTAGTGTTGGCAGAAGAGCCAACACTGTTTTTCTAGAGGAGGCCGAAATGCACGCGTTTAATTACATGCTGACTGGTGTGAGGTCTGGAACAGGACAATATCATGAGAATTGCAAATAAAGTACGTAGATGATGTAATACTTAACTTTAATCCATAATTGGAGTACATCACTCTTGATGATACGAAAGTATAATAAGCTCAATATAACTGGTAATGGCGCCTTGCTAGGTCGTAGCAAATGACATAGCTGAAGGCTATGCTAACTATCTTCTCGGCAAATGAGAGCGTATTTGTCAGTGAACCTTTCCTTGCAAAGTCGGCTGTACAACTGGGCGAGTGCTAGTACGTCTCTCTAGACCTGCCGTGTGGTGGCGCTCGGTCTGCTATCACTGACAGTGGCGACACGCGGGTCCGACGTATACTAATGGACCCCGGCCGATTTAAAGGCTACCACCTAGCAAGTGTGGTGTCTGGCGGTGACACCACAAATAGCATACAGTTAAGAAGAACAAGAATGGAGCGATATTTATACACAACATAGTTCGATACATTTTTAAGTAAATCATCCAATCTATCACGTGTAAAGAATTGTTCTAGATTCCATGATCACTGCATTGAAGGTTCCGGTACGAGAGAGAGAGAGAGAGAGAGAGAACATAAATACACACACACAATCCTAAGACTAGAACGTTTAGAAATTAAAAACGGGCAATAGCCTTAGATCGCTTACTTTGCCGTCCTGTCAGTCATACATCCTTCTCCCCGGTCACCCTACACTGAGCTACCTCTACCCCAGTCGTAAAACTTTTCCATTCTGTGATACGAGCCCAATATAGCCCTGCGGACACGTCTAGCGCCCAATGATCACACCAGATCACGAGTCAGAAATAATAATATTATTCCATCAGGTCTATATAACAATGATAGTTATTAGCAGCCGGTACATCCTAAAAGCAAACAGATACACATAACTGCAGCGTCCAACATGTGAAAATTACAAGTCATCCCGTCACCAACTCTGTAAACACCCGCCTGTTGGGTAGGTGTGTACACAATGATTACAGCCCCTCACAAATACCCACAGCTAACTTAGCTATGACGCTGAAGTCTCGATTTTACACCAAGCATGTGACAGGGTGGGGATCGCGTTAATCAAAGTGCGTTTAGAGGAATGTATCAACTTTCATCACAGATGAGATGGAAGTCCTCTGATGACCGATGGGTTCACTGTTAACTATTGCAAGTAGACAGTGCCTTAAACCACATGCCAAACACGTAGCCGCATATGACTAGAATGCTGGCTATATCACGTGACTAAAGCATCCAAATAGAATACTGGGAAACAAATCTACCTTCAGCAACTTGTCCTTCTCTAGAATAAATGAGTCAAAGTTTGAATCGTACCGACTTTTGGTCGGTTTGGCAGCTGGGGGTGTTTGGGCGCGTCTGTTGCACTATTTTGCGAGCATGTCTGTGCACTGTGCGGTGCTTTGTTTGGAGAGTTTAAGAGCACATAGCTCGTCTGCTGATATTGTGTACTGCATTATTTAAAAGCTGTTTGCTATTGTGTAGTGAAATTAGGAGTTGTTTATGTGTTTGTGGCCTGTGTCAGATGACCACAGTCGGATCAGTGCGGGTGTTTTGTGACAAATATACTCCACGACTAAATCAAAGGGCTCCAAATAAATAGAGTGCAGTCCTTCCTTACTTCCCCGAGCAGCACAGCGCAGTCTGAGTGGTTTTTGCGCTAAAACTGCAATCTGGTCAGACTGTGAGTTAGTCAACAAATAACTGGACAAATTTATCTGTAGAGGAGTTAGAGGTCTGGATTGGAATGAATATCTTGGTGGATGTGGTTGTGTTGCCACGTGTAGTGCACTACTGGAGTTCAGAAACTGCCTTATGTCAGCCTTACATATCGAAACCTATGAAATGCAAAAGTTTCAAAAAGATATGTCCCAAATAAATAAAGTAGACTCTTTCCACCTTCCATCAGCCTATGCACAGAAATTATTTCCGAAAATTAGGAGTTGTTTGGCTATTTGGACGTAAAGGTTTTGCATTGTTCACGAGCGGATCGCATGTCTGTAGGCTGTGCTATGAGTTATTTTTAACTTTTTACAATTAGCAATCGTGTGTCTAGAGCTTTATAAATGAGTTATGTAGGAGTGTTTTGCAGGTCTGTATGGTGTGGAACATGTCGGTGTGATACATACACTCCATTCCTAAATAAACTAAATTGGTTCCTCCATCCATGGGCCTAGAGCAAGGTGAGTCCTTTTACCCGAAACGTGTAGGAAGAGGTTGAGTGCTTGTGGCTAAGTTTAGTGGAGATGAGCTTGGTTTGCATCAAGTTTCTTAGGTTGGTGGCGGGAGCGCATGTGAGCGTTGTTTACTGGCAGATTTCAAACTTGGCGCTGGTTCCTAGGATGAAGTGGCGGTTGTGTGGCTGAGGTTAGTACAAGTGCCCTTTCTTTCCAACAATTTTGTTAGGTAGGTAGAGAAAGCGGAAGTGATCTTTCTTTACTGCCCGAATTCCAACTCGGCGCTGGTTCCTAGGGATAGGTGGCTGTCTGGTCCTCGAAAAGTAGTTGAAATTGTAAATTGAATTATTTAATATGATTAAAAATGAAATGTAATTAAGTACTTAGGTATTTGCAGAAGACTATGTCCATTGCGTGTATGGAGGGTGTGTGACATAAGTGGGGCGGCGGCGCAGCGATTGTACAGTTATTATGCATGTGCGAGAGAGAGTCAATTAGCGAGCGTTCTAGTGCGGACCAAACGTGCTGTTATATAGTCATGGCGGATTCCACTGTCGAGCAAACTTTGCCGCCAAAAGTGTAGCACTGTGTTCTTGCTTGCACAAGGACACGTGGTGGACGGTGAGCGATCGGCATCGACAGGTTTGAACGTGCCCAGGAAAACAACTTTGGCGCCAAAAGTGTGGCAGGGAATGGCCGACCGTTGTGTGATTCAGTTCCAAGGCAAACAATTTTGGCAGGAAACTTTCGGAGGCGACGAATACACGTGAGCGGACAAGGGATGGCTGTGATGTCAAACTCGGCAAGTCCCAGCGTGTCCAGCGAAAACATGTTTACGACGTGGGAGCGATCGCTGGGCTCGCCCCCAGCGTACCAGCAGTCCAGCGCGTGTGGCTGGCTGCCTCACGTGACAGGCGTCGGCAGTGTCTCCGCGCGCTGTGCCAGGGGGTAGCGAGGATTTGAACTAATTCAGTTGGAGCGTGGACATCTTGGTGACTGCACTGCGATATCAAAGATGTGTGTGTTGGCTGTGTTGGAGAACAAGTGATGACCGTACTGCTTGAAATAAGGTTATCAGTCCCTTCCCCCCTGCAAAATCAAAGGACATGACTTACGTTACTATAAGTGCAGTTTATTATTTGACGTGATTATGATAGGGTACCAGTGAAAAAAGATAAGTGACGGAGAAGGTTCGTATGCGTGATCAATTATGGTGCTGGGATTTGAACATGTGATAGATTTTTGTTATGGATGTAAGGAAAATGGCTTTCTTGCCGAGAAAATCGGACATTTGAAAAAATAATAAATGATAATAATAAATAGAAGTACAATTTACGAGACATTATCGTGTTGGAATTTGAATTTGGGGGAATTTTCTAGGGGAGGTAGGCCTATAATAATAAATAATAATAAATGATAATTTTGGGAGATACTTGAAATGGAACTGGATAGATGCTCAAAGAAGAACATAAAAATGTTAGTAGGCGATTTTAACGCACAAATAGGAAGGGAGAAAAAATACCATGGAACAGTAGGCCTCTTCCCAGGTCACAAAAGAACTTCAAAAAATGGGGAAAGGCTTATAGAGGTATGTAGGCATTTCAACTTGAAAATAATGACAACACAGTTCAAAAAGCTGAGCCGAAAAACTAAAACATGGAGATCACCAAATCCACTTCTCGGAGAATTCCAAATTGACCATGTGGCTATCTCACTTCATTGTCAAGAAGAAATTCAAAACACTAAAGTGCTGAAAAGCCTTGATGTTGATTCAGACCACTATTTGACTACGATTAAATTCAGACCACTCCCATTTCGAAAAGAGAAGAAAACCTTTTACAAAATTCCAAAATATAACACAGAAACGTTAAAAAATGAAGAAATTAAACAACGGTTTCAAAGAGCATTGCACAAAGATAGCGATGGCATATCCACAATAAATAAGGAAGCGGGATGGGAGGAGATCAAAAACGAAATAGTTGAAATAGCAAAAGAAAATTGTCTCGTGAAAAGAGTAAGAAGACATCCATGGTGGGACAATGAATGTGATGAGAACCTGGAGAAGAGACTGAAATTGTGGCAGAAATGGAACTCCACAAAAGATCCTCAAGATCTTGACAATTTTAAAATCCAGAGAAGAGAAACAGCTAAGCTTTTCCGTAATAAAAAAAGAAGACAATTTCAGGATAACCTAGAACAGATTGAGGAAGACTTTAAAAGAAATAATTCTAGAGATTTCTACAAAACTTTTAGAAAACAGCTAACCAAATACCAATCCCCAAATTTATGTTTTAAAGATGAAGAGAACAAGCTAGGTTTGACAAACAAGACTAATTGTGAAATATTAGCAAAATATTTCGAGAATCTACTAAATTGTGAACCACCCAAAGATAAAATGAGTTTTGAAAACCACCGAAATACTAATACCGAGTCAAAACCTCCAGACGCTGAAGAAATAAAACACATAATACACAGTCTAAACAACAATAAAGCCCCAGGTGAAGACTCCATAGTACCAGAAATCCTAAAAATAATGGATACCAACCTCCCACAAGTTTTGGAACATATGTTTAAGAAGATCTGGGACGAAGAAAGAATTCCTGAAGACTGGCAGTGTGCCCTGATACACCCACTACACAAAAAGGGGGATAAGATGAATGTTAATAATTATAGAGGGATCTCGCTACTACCAGTAGGATACAAAATTTTGTCAAGGAAATTACTTCAAATCGTGGAGCCAGTTCTGGATAAAAAAATAGGTGAATATCAAGCAGGTTTTAGACAAGGTAGATCCTGTGTTGAACAAATATTTAACCTGAAAACACTAATTCGTTACAGAATCTCAAGAGGCCAGAGATTTGCAATAGTATTTGTAGATTTCAAAAAAGCATACGACTCGGTAGATAGAGAAACATTACTGAAAGTATTGGAAGAATTTGGGGTCGATACGAAAACAATTCAAATTATCAAACAGACGCTAACAAACAGTAAGGCCAAAGTTAAATTTATGGGTGAAATTTCAAGGAAGTTCGAAATTAAAACAGGTGTTAGACAAGGTGATGGTTTATCCCCAATCCTCTTCAACTGCGTACTGGAAAAGATATTGAGAATATGGAAAGAAGAACTCAAAGGCACCAAGAATGACATCAGAATTGGAACAAAAAAAGAAAAAATAGAAGTGGACTGTTTAGCTTTTGCAGACGATCTGGCAATAATTACAGAAAACGAAGAAATAGCTCAGAACTACCTGGAGAAACTACAAGAAGTTTCGGCCAGAGCTGGACTGCAGATTTCATTTGAAAAAACCGTGTATATGTCTAATCATAGAAATAACAAGAAAAATCTTATTACTAAATACGGCAATATTAAGAGAGTAGAAAAATTTAAGTATTTAGGTGAAATAATTCAAGTGAATGGTTTAGACAAGAGTGCAAACCAGGCGAGAGCAAGGAAAATGGAATTTGCTTTTCAAAAAACCAAAGACATATATAACAAAAAAAACATTTCGATTCAAGCTAAATTAAGACATTATAAAACTGTCATTAGACCAGAATGCCTGTATGCATCGGAGTGCCTAACTCTTAACAAAAAGGGGGAAATAGAAAACATGGAAAAGAAAGAAAGGAAAATTTTGAGAAAAATATTAGGACCGAGAAAGATTGGAGAAGAGTACAAGCTAAAGAGTAATAAGGAAATATACAAAACTATTGAGAAAGTGAGTGAGGCAATGCGTAAACGCAGACTAACGTTTTATGGTCACCTGTCGAGGATGGATGGAAACAGACTAACAAGAAAAGTGTTTGAACATAGTAACAGGAACGAAAAAACCAACAATAAATGGATACAGATGGTGAAAAAGGATTTGGCCTATTTTAATGTCACCCGTGAGTCAATCAGGGACAGGGAAAAGTTTAGACAAATAGTGAACGAAATTAAGTGTTTTCCAGAAGAAACGAAACTAAAGAATAATAACAGGAAATGGTCGGAAGAGCGGAGGAGGAACCACTCGAAAATGATGAGGAAATATTGGGAAGAGAGAAAAAAAGATCAAAAAGGCGGGCAAGTGAATTGTTGAACGTGGTACAAAGATGGCCGAAATCGAAAGAAGAAGAAGAAGAAGAAATGATAATGCCTAACCCCATGAACCATGGACCTTGCCGTTGGTGGGGAGGCTTGCCTGCCTCAGCGATGCAGATGGCCGTACCGTAGGTGCAACCACAACAGACGGGTATCTGTTGAGAGGCCAGACATGAATGTGGTTCCTAAAGAGGGGCAGCAGCCTTTTCAGTAGTTGCAGGGGCAACAGTCTGGATGATTGACTGATCTGGCCTTGTAACACTAACCAAAACGGCCTTCCTGTGCTGGTACTGCGAACGGCTGAAAGCAAGGGGAAACTACAGCCGTAATTTTTCCCGAGGGCATGCAGCTTTACTGTATGGTTAAATGATAATGGCGTCCTCTTGGGTAAAATATTCTGGAGGTAAAATAGTCTCTGATTCGGATCTCCAGGTGGGGACTACTCAGGAGAACGTCGTTATCAGGAGAAAGAAAACTGGCGTTCTATGAATCGGAGCATGGAGTGTCAGATCCCTTAATCAGGCAGGTAGGTTAGAAAATTTAAAAAAGGAAATGGGTAGGTTAAAGTTAGATATAGTGGGAATTAGTGAAGTTCAGTGGCAGCAGGAACAAGACTTTTGGTCAGGTGAATACTGGGTTATAAATAGAAAATCAAATAGGGGTAATGCAGGAGTAGGTTTAATAATGAACAAAAAAATAGGAGTGCAGGTAAGCTACTACAAACAGCATAGTGAACGCATTATTGTGGCCAAGATAGACACGAATCCCATGCCTACGACAATAGAAAATTTTTTTATGCCAACTAGCTCTGCAGATGATGAAGAAATTGATGAAATGTATGATGAGATAAAAGAAATTATTCAGGTAGTGAAGAGAGTCGAAAATTTCATAGTCATGGGTGTCGGGAATTCGAGAGTAGGAAAAGGGAGAGAAGGAAACATGGTGGGTGAATATGGATTGGGGGAGAGAAATGAAAGAGGAACCCGTCTGATTGAATTTTGCACAGAGCATAACTTAATCATAGCTAACAATTGGTTCAAGAATCATAAAAGAAGGTTGTATACATGGAAGAATCCTGGAGGTACTAGAAGGTACCAGATAGATTATATAATGGTAAGACAGAGATTTAGGAACCAGGTTTTACATTGTAAGACATTTCCAGAGGCAGATGTGGACTCTGACCACAATCTATTGGTTATGAACTGTAGATTAAAACTGAAGAAACTGCAAAACGGTGGGAATTCAAGGAGATGGGACCTGGATAAACTGAAAGAACCAGAGGCTGTACAGAGTTTCAGGGAGAGCATAAGGGAACAATTGACAGGAATGGGGGGAAAGAAATACAGTAGAAGAAGAATGGGTAGCTCTGAGGGATGATAAAATAGTGAAGGCAGCAGAGGATCAAGTAGGTAAAAAGACAAGGGCTAGTAGAAATCCTGGGGTAACAGAAGAAATATTGAATTTAAGTAATGAAAGGAGAAAATATAAAAACTCTGTAAATGAAGCAGGCAAAAAGGAATACAAACGTCTCAAAAATGACATCGACAGGAAGTGCAAAATGACTAAGCAGGAATGGCTAGAGGACAAATATAAGGATGTAGAGGCTTATCTCACTAGGGGTAAGATAGATACTGCCTACAGGAAAATTAAAGAGACCTTTGGAGAAAAGAGAGCCACTTCTATTAATATCAAGAGCTCAGATGGAAACCCAGTTCTAAGCAAAGAAGGGAAAGCAGAAAGGTGGAAGGAGTATATAGAGGGTCTATACAAGGGCGATGTACTTGAGGACAATATTATGGAAATGGAAGAGGATGTAGATGAAGATGAAATGGGAGATACGATACTGCGTGAAGAGTTTGACAGAGCACTGAAAGACCTGAGTCGAAACAAGGCCCCGGGAGTAGACAACATTCCATTGCAACTACTGACGGCCTTGGGAGAGCCAGTCCTGACAAAACTCTACCATCTGGTGAGCAAGATGTGTGACACAGGCGAAATACCCTCAGACTTCAAGAAAAATATAATAATTCCAATCCCAAAGAAAGCAGGTGTTGACAGCTGTGAAAATTACCGAACTATCAGTTTAATAAGTCACAGCTGCAAAATACTAACACGAATTCTTTACAGACGAATGGAAAAACTGGTAGAAGCCTACCTCGGGGAAGATCAGTTTGGATTCTGCAGAAATGTTGGAACACGTGAGGCAATACTGACCCTATGACTTACCTTAGAAAATAGATTAAGGAAAGCCAAACCTACATTTCTAGCATTTGTAGACTTAGAGAAAGCTTTTGACAATGTTGACTGGAACACTCTCTTTCAAATTCTAAAGGTAGCAGGGGTAAAATACAGGGAGCGAAAGGCTATTTACAATTTGTACAGAAACCAGATGGCAGTTATAAGAGTCGAGGGGTATGAAAGGGAAGCAGTGGTTAGGAAGGGAGTGAGACAGGGTTGTAGCCTATCCCCGATGTTATTCAATCTGTATATTGAGCAAGCAGTAAAGGAAACAACAGGAAAATTCGGAGTAGGTATTAAAGTCCATGGAGAAGAGATAAAAACTTTGAGGTTTGCCGATGACATTGTAATTCTGTCAGAGACAGCAAAGGACTTAGAAGAGCAGTTGAACGGAATGGACGGTGTCTTAAAAGGAGGATATAAGATGAACATCAACAAAAGCAAAACGAGGATAATGGAATGTAGTCGAATTAAGTCAGGTGATGCTGAGGGAATTAGATTAGGAAATGAGACACTTACAGTAGTAAAGGAGTTTTGCTATTTGGGGAGCAAAATAACTGATGTCGGTCGAAGTAGAGAGGATATAAAATGTAGACTGGCAATGGCAAGGAAAGCGTTTCTGAAGAAGAGAAATTTGTTAACATCGAGTATAGATTTAAGTGTCAGGAAGTCGTTTCTGAAAGTATTTGGGTGTAGCCATGTATGGAAGTGAAACGTGGATGATAAATAGTTTGGACAAGAAGAGAACAGAAGCTTTCGAAATGCGGTGCTACAGAAGAATGCGGAAGATTAGATGGGTAGATCATATAACTAATGAGGAGGTACTGAATATAATTGGGGAGAAGAGAAATTTGTGGCACAACTTGACAAGAAGAAGGGACCGGTTGGTAGGACATGTTCTGAGGCATCAAGGGATCACAAATTTAGCATTGGAGGGCAACGTGGAGGGTAAAAATTGTAGAGGGAGACCAAGAGATGAATACACTAAGCAGATTCAGAAGGATGTAGGTTGCAGTAAGTACTGGGAGATGAAGAAGCTTGCACAGGAGAGAGTAGCATGGAGAGCTGCATCAAACCAGTCTCAGGACTGAAGACAACAACAAAAACAAAAAATGACAATGAATGATGATAAATGATAATGAATGATAATAAATGACAATGAATGTTAATGAATGTTAATAAATGATAATGAATAATAATAAACAAAAGTAAGGTTTTGCAGCCATTATCATGTTGGAATTTGGGTTTGGGGGGAATTTTCCAGTGAGGCAGGTGAATAAAAATAAATAAAAATAAATGATAATAAATAATAATAAATGATAATAAATAATAATAAATGATAATAAATAACAATAAATGATAATAAGTAATAATAAACTATAATGAATGTTAATAAATGATAATCAATAATAATAATAAAGATAAGTACGGTTTTTGAATGCATTATCCTGTTGGTATTCAAACTTCCGGCCACTTAGTGGACATCGCACAATTGGGCTATTTTCCCGCCAAAATTCAAAATTGCCACCATTTTTTCTGGACGTTAGGTTAGTGGGCGTAGCACAATTGGATTATTTTCCCGCCAAAATCAGCCATATTGGATGACGTCATGCGCTGTTGCCAAGTCTACATGCCGCCATCTTGGATGACGTCATCGCCGCCATCTTGAATAAATTTGGCAACCTTGCAGAGTGCCCGGACGCGAAGGTTGCCCTAGTACTCACGTCATCGTCGAAACTCTCGCGGGAATACAGTGTGGCTGCGAGCGAGTGGAATAATGGACGGCGGGGTACCGCGTATGTGGTATGCGCCAAAGATGGGAATTTGCGTCTGACTAGGAGCGTGTTTAGATAGGTCCTGCAGGTAGGTTGGCCGTTGTGTTCCGATAGTGCAATGGTCAGCGCGTCCACCTAGTAAGCAGGATGTGCGGGTTTGAACCCCAGTCGGGCACAAATTTTGTTCTGCCGCCATTACTGTATTTAAACGCCCTGTGGCAGTGTGGACGTCTGTCTTTCGATATTTAAGATGTAATTGTTTTCTGAGGCAATACGGGTGATTAGCGAACATTTATCTTGCCATCAATATAATGGGACTTCAACGGCATCCATTCCTTAGTCATTGCTTTGTGATGGCGCTAAGTCATGGTGCTAACCCATGTCATATACATGCGAATCAGATTCTAGTGCATATTTGGTCGAATAACGAATGGTCAGTATACAAGCATTTACGAACAGTAGAAGCAGGATTGCAGCCAAGTGATCGCTTAACAAAGTGCAACGAAGAATACCTGTGAAGTGAGTCATTTCAGCTGCATAGCCGACGGTAATACTTGTAAAGCAGTTCACTGAGGAATTAATGTAATGATCTCTGTAGTTATACTGTATCACTAGCAGCTCGTGAATGGAGTAGGCCTACTATGTTCGTTAAATCAGATTACTCAAGCTAATGCCAAATAAAGAGGAGCGACGACACCACCTCACTATCTTTACTTAGGTATTCAGCGCTAGATTATTTGTGCCGCCACTAACGTTATTGTAAGCAGTTTGTCAGCATAACACCACCACATCCACTGTCAGCCTGTACCATTATCATCATTCAGTAGTTACTCGCAATGATTACAAGTTACTGATGTTTGTCAAGAATAGTGGAAAGTGCCTTATGAATAGTTCCATTTGCATCACGCCTAGGACAGAGAGAATCGTAAATTAACAGCAAGAGGTTACCCAGGGATGAGTCCACGGATTGTCTCGAGTTCTTGCAGTTTCATACTAATGTATTTCCCGACGGTTTCACACTAGCGGATTCTTTTGGCTATCGGAATTTTCATATGGGTATTATCAAAGTGTAATTGCTAGAACACTCAACTACCTTAATGTCACCTCATTTTGGTTTGAATATGACTCGGAAAGCGGCGTTGAATTGACGTTTCCGTCCGTCTCCTGACGACTTACTGAATGAAGTCTGAAGTGCACTCACAGTTGCTGCCTGCCGCATGAATTCTGTAAAGTGTTGTGGCAGCAGGCAGTCATTGCTGAATACAGACATGTGCAATTGTCTTCACTGCTCTAGGGCAACTCGACTTCGTTGCATTTTTTCCATACCATAATTAGCACAACAACATAAGGCTCAGTCTGCTGAAGAACTTGATGCCCGCAAGCCTTAAACAAGAATCTGCGAGCGGTAGTAATGTATGAAAGGAAACATAATGTTGGACAAAAGAATGGAGAGCTCCCGGCTTTTTGCGTTTCCATTTGGCCTACGATAAGAATCTGCTGTCATATTATGCTTCAGAACCCTAAACTGTTTATTTTTCACTTCATACTGAAGCAAAAGCTATGAGATGAAAAGAGGAAATGACTTATATGCGCCGGCCGGAGTGGCCGTGCGGTTCTAGGCGCTACAGTCTGGAACCGAGCGACCGCTACGGCCGCAGGTTCGAATCCTGCCTTGAGCATGGATGTGTGTGATGTCCTTACGTTAGTTAGGTTTAATTAGTTCTAAGTTCTAGGCGACTGATGACCTCAGAAGTTAAGTCGCATAGTGCTCAGAACCATTTGAACCGTTTTTTGACTTATATGCTTCTCAGAAACTTTAGTTTTTTTGTGTTTATTTTCTCACGTCACATTAAAACAAGGGCGTTGATATGAAAGGAGGAAGTGAAATATAGGCTTCCAAGACATAATATTTCCTTGTGTGCTACTAATTCGTGCATGAAAGCTCTGCAGTTAATTTTTGTGTGTTCGATAAATTTTGATATCACCTCACATTACTTTGAGAGAAGATTCCTATTTTCTTGGAATTCAAATAGAGTGGACATTTCATCACTGGTTAGTATTCTGATGACTAATGACATGATACCCGTTCCAATTGCTCCATGGCACCTGTTAGTTACTATACGTTGGTTACTATAAGAGCATGAAGGCGGTGAAGTCCGTTCACTGCAGTCAGAGCCAAGGTGATTTCTTTCTGTTTATGGCGAAGCATCTGCTGCAGTGTCCACGCTCAGCCAGTATGAACAAATCGCGGCGCCACTGGGCACTGCGAATTGCTGCACTTGTCGCGAGCCGCGACAACAAGAGCGCACTGTCTCTGCTAACGATATTATGGGGTTAATAGATTTTACTTACTTAACATAATATGCAGGATGTGGATTGGGTAAAAATAGTATTGAGTCAGACTGTGCGTGAAAACGAAAACACACACGCACACACACACAGTTATTGATTCCAGAGAGAGTGATGACTGCTGTCTGTTGAACAACACATGCGTCAATTAATTCCTCAGTTGGCGTCGAGTGGATGAGATTTTTCAGTTACCTTGCACTGCAAGAATTGTGAGGAGGAGACTGAAACTAAAGGGACTTGTATGCTAAAGAGGTGCGACAAAGCAGAGCATGACTGATTATTATCATATGATTGTTCACTTGGGTTTGGTGGACGAGTATGCTCTTAGTAACAAACTCACCCACCATCATTACGTAAGATTTCTCAAAGGTGTCGAGGCATTGATTCCACTACGGTCCTCGATAGTGTAGCGTGATGTTTTACTTCCCATCATACGTTTTCTCTGTTCGTCCAAAGGTTGCTTGCATTTGTAGGTCCACATGGCAATGGGCTCGTTACCGCTGCCCACATATTCTGTATTCGGTTGAGGTCTACATCTACATCTACATTTATACTCCGCAAGCCACCCAACGGTTCTCGTGGAACAAACGGCAACAGCTTTATCCTCTCTTGGCACTGAAACCAATCTTGCAATGCTCTGCTCTGATGGATTGGGCTGTGATCCTGTAAGTAAATTGCTATCTCGTTACTTCATATATTTATATTTAAATAACGTATTTGTAAAAAGCACATTGTATTAGTATTTTCTATTGTGTTTAAGAATTCAAACCCTGTCATAGGTAAGTGATCTAGATTCATCAGTCCGATTAGGAATGGTTTACCGAATCTATCATACGATGAGAGTCGTAGTCGGAAATCCACATTAAGACTAACTGGCTGAATTCGATCAGAACGATCTGGTGTCGAACTGAAACTACAGAAATTGGATAATTTGAACGTCTGTGTTGCAACAACGTAGCACACATAAATTCCTTTGATGGAGTAACAGGTAGCAACTGCTAAGAAAAAGTGAGGAATATGTTAACTAGGAGCAATGCAACGTCATTATAATATATGTGATGAGAATATTGAATCGAACAATACACATCCATTTCAGTGGTGGGAAGATACACCATATCGGATTTGCTGACGACATAATAAAAATAATAATACTAACACAATCCAGGGCGATTAAATACAGTAATGGCGGCAGAACAAAATTTGTGCCCGACTGGGGTTCAAACCCGCACATCCTGCTTACTAGGTGGACGCGCTGACCATTGCACTATCGGAACACAACGGCCAACCTGCCTGCAGGACCTATCTAAACACGCTCCTAGTGAGACGCAAATTCCCATCTTTGGCGCATACCACATACGCGGTACCCCGCCGTCCATTATTCCACTCGCTCGCAGCCACACTGTATTCCCGCGAAGGTTTGGACGATGACGTGCGTCTAGCACAAAAACTTTCGATGGTACATCGAGACCTGAATAATTATACAGGATGTTTCATGAGGAATATTAAATATTGTAGGCGGTAGTAGTGTAGACAAATTGCAGAAAAATTGCCACTTTTTATTGAGTACATAAAGCTGCGTTCAATGCATTCTCGTTTTGTTTGTTGGTCCTTACAGGACCCTGTTGTCTACACTTCCTTGAAAATGAGCTTCCATCATTACTGGAAGAGGTTCCTTAGGCTACAAGAAATCGTATGTTCCTCCAGCATGACGAGGCTCCTGCACATTCTAGTCGTCAGGTGACACATCATCCAAACGTAACATTTCCAGGAAGTTGGATCAGTAGATATGGGTACTTCTCTTGGCCACCAAGGTCTCCGGACCTTATCCCATTGGATTTTTGTCTGTGTGGATGGTTGAAAGGCGAAGTCTACAAAGAAGAAATAAACCAAAGAGCCGATTTGATCGTTCGGGTTATGCATAGTGCAGCCCTCATAAAAGAACGCAAAGATGACCTCAGAAGAGGTAAGAAAGAAAAGACACCACGCATCCAGGTTCGAACCTGGTCAGGCACAAGTTTTCATCTGCCGCCGTAGCTATAATTTTAACGCCGTGTGACATCCTGAACATCATTCCTTCGACATGTAATTGATTAACAAGTCAATCTGTTTCGAATCGTGGTGTCCGATAGAAGAGACACCACACACACACACACACACACACACACACACACACACACACTCTCTCTTCTGTCTTAAGTGCTGTTCGGAACGTGTTTGGCAACTTAGCTAATCATTTCGTTAGATATAGTTGTAATTTTCTGAACAACTCATGTTTAATAAGTGACAGCGATTTGGAAAACTTACGTTTGCGATATGGTTACTTTATGCAATAATTAGGGTGTCTCTCATCGTTTACTTTGTGGAAACCCGCTACTTTCTGCCTCAGTCTATGCTCCAGCAATGAGTGAATGCTCACATCCTTGATACCTCACTGGATGTACTACTGTAACTGTAGCCAAAGATTCGTATCCCGCTGGAAAAGTATATTTCAAGTCAGATAGTTTTGCTCCTCCTCTACTGTCATTGAAAACGATCACAACGAAATTAAGTGTAGGAATCCTACGAAACCCTTAAGTTCATACTGCGGTGCTGTGCAGATGAAAAAAGTAGTTTCCCACAACTATCAGATTTCAGATGGCTTTCGTAAGATTCCACTAATTATGACTGCTTTATTAATTGTTGGTTCACAGGCACTTTTCTGCCGCTTATTGTAACTATCTTTTGATTGTTACAGCTGGAAGAATAGAAACATCAGATTTTCGCCATCTGGTATATTCGAATTCAACTTAAGTCTTCACGTTTCGAGCAACGGCAGAATATCCGTCAGAAAAGCTGACAACATGAACCCAGGTCATGCCAGTCTTCTTTCGGGTGTGCCAATGATAATGATCTCAATAACAATATTGTATAGTAAAGATTTGTTGCGAACTCAACCACTGGAGAAGCTCCAAAATTGTGAACAGCGTCTGGTGAATACGCTTTCAAGGTTTCGGCCCGATTAAGACACTAAAACGTAAATAATTTCGCAGTTATTACTTTGTGACGTATCGTTTACACTTAGTGCATCGATGTGTTACAAGTAATTACACTCTAGCTTCTAAACCTAGTTAGCGAAATGCGATTAAGGCTCATTGACATATAATGAGGGTATTCCGGCCCTAGCCACCCACAGCTTTGAGACGAAGCTATAGTCACTTCCGAGGTCACTCACAGAATACATAAGCTGGTATCCGTCCTGATATATAACTGAAACATTGCAACTACGCAGAATATGTATGGCAACTCTGTGACCGACGAGTTACTTCCTTGATGGTACAGAACTATCCTGCTATATTCATTTGATATTATCATGTCATTTCAATTGAATAATGTGGGTGATTTTCTCTTGAGATGTGATAAAAGGACATCAGTTAATGCTTTTGAGTCCATGAACATCTTTCCACAAGGGAAATACAATTATTCTCGTCTGTTATGTTGCGATTTATCTGTCCTAGAGGGTACTGGGCCAATAAGTAAGACACTGATGCCGCACGTTCCCGCTAGCTACGAGGTAAAGTGCTTGCCTACCAGGTGCAGGTTGCTTTCGTACGCCTTTCGAGATTCGCTGAAAGCCAGGTTTTTAATACTTTTTGTAGCAGAGCTACAAGCAGGCACGTAGAAACTCAATAAGGCAATCTTAAGACTACGCTCGAGCAAAAGTCGTCTTCGTACTTTCAGTACCCCTTAGTGTCAGAGCGAAAACCCTATGGTACTGCCACTTTTGTTTTCTGCCGACATATTTTTTGTTGTTGTGAATACGTAATTTTATCTATGAATTGCCACATTTTCATAATACTTGAGTATGATACAGGGCGTGAAGTAAATACATACCTTTCTGAAGTCAAAAGTCGGCAATATCCTACGAATTCGTGTTAAAATAGGCACAGTCGTGTTACAGGCACTTCATGCGTTGTTAAGGTAGACTTCCGTCGAGATGTTTCTGTAGTAAGTTGAATTTAATTTGTTTTTGTACAGTGAATATTTTAATTGCGTTTTCCATTAGTTTATTGTACACAACAGAAATCATTAAAAAGAAATTATTCAGCAACTGTATATTCTTCCACAATATGTAAAACAATCTGACAATGCTAATGTAGTTTACCAATTCTACGCCTGTAGAAACCTACTGGATCTAACGATGTTATGAAACGAGTGTAGTTTGAAGAACATTTTCGTGTAGAAATGAATTGCCTTGACGGTTGATCGATCAAGAGCGGGAAAGGTAAAAGGTTACGAGTAAACGATCTGAGGGACAAGTGCCTGAGAGATGACTTCCCTATCAATACAAGTGCCTGAAAGATGACTTCCCTATCAAGCTCCTGGATAGATTTGTTTCTTAAATCAACAGAGTGCGTTATCATGCAGTAGCACACGTGATGTAGTTTTGTCGGTCAATTTTCTTACACTGCGACCGAAAGGTGTCTCAATTGTTGGCAACAAATTCCAGCTCTGATGGACATACCCTTGGGGAAGAATTTGTAGTGCAAAGCACACATTTGGAGCTATCAGATGGAAAATATTGTGTTCACACTACTCTTTGCTCGACTTTACGTCTTTTAGTAGGGCTCAGCCTTTCATTTCTTCTTAGGAAGTTAACGATAAAGGCATCATAACTCGTCACCAGTAACAGTATTGCGTGGGAATACGCAATGAGCGACATGATGTCGTGAAAGCAAATCTGCAATAATAGTCACTCTCTTGATTTTTGTTGTTTCGAATTAGTGCATGCAGTACAACTAGACCAGACGTCTGGACCTTGTCTGTTGAATGTAAATGTCGCATGCTGGTGAAATGGTAATGCATCACTTATATCAGTAGTCGAGACCTCCTTAATGCGGAAAATCATTCACGCCAGAACGATCTTTGTTGGAACAAGAATATCTTTTTCTGTCGTATTTTTACCAAAAGCACTCACTCCACACACAGTTAACATCTTACGAGCTGCCCCCTCTGCATTCACCCCTCTATTATACCAAAAGTAAATACTGTGTTGCAGATGTTACACTTTTTTCCACTTGCGACTCAGTTTTACAACGTTTAACTGTAGTTTATGATTTTCAAGTATGCAAAATCCAATGCTTAACTGCAAGATGATAACTAGAACTTCAGATTCGAAAATGACAGTTGATACATACACTGACAGCGTCGCGCCGTGTTCGCCTGGGCACCGCCGGATTTCAGGTGGCGTCTGGCCGATGGCCGGTAGCCGCTGCAGATCGAGGGAACGCTCGAGCGTAAGCTGTTGTGGTCGCGACGCAGCCACGAGCTGTCCTGCGGAATTGTTTCTGGAAGTATTAGTTATTACTGGTGGGTAGAATGTGACGCCAATTATCTTCGATGTTCAATCAGACTCATAACTTGAGACGAGGGCCTAAAAGTGACAACAACAAAAAACACGCGAGTGTAAGTTTAGAATTCGCGACGATTGCCACTACACCACAGGCTCAGCTAACACAGCGATCGCTCAGAATTGGATAACACTGCCTCCTGACACTTCCGCATCTAACAGTGTTGCCAGATTGTGTAGATGGCCGGACTTAGCGTTGTCAGGGGCGGTCGGCTTTATTGGCCACCTTAAGTGAACGACTCAGACCTAGGCGCTGTGGTGGCCGGCCGGCGGTCAGTTTTTATGTCTAAGACTGTACATCACTCCACTTTTGGACCATACGCTACTTCGCGTGTATCAAGCTGCATCAAGGCGAGCGTCTAGCAAAATAAAATACTGGCGGCCACAGCCAGGAATATCACACATCCCCCTCCTTCTTTGATTTCGAAAATTGGCCTCATCCCAAAGACAACTAACGAATTTGGAAATGAGAAAATTCTGCCCAAATATGAAAAAAATCAAGTTTCCAATGTCTCTGTAGCTCCCCTACTCTTTCATTTATGGAAATTCTGTAAAAAAAATTAGAAATTGCTGTTCCTAAAACATTATCCCAGTTAACCAAAACCATTGACTTACTACTGCTACACATATGCTTTCTCATCTTAATTCTACCAAGCACCCATTACATCATGAACTTCTTCTTGCTACAAAATATCATTTATTATTTTCAGCACACACGAGTCCTTTAAATTTTCTCTAGTCTTGTTATTCAACAATAAACATCGGCACTTGCACCATTAAATCTCATCATAAACACTCACTACACTTATTGATGTTTATATATGATAGGAACTAAATAATATATGCCGTCGGCGCAATGCCGTCCATCTTTACACAACACATGTTTTTATCTCATATCTGCAAAATGCCGTCCACTTTTTAACAAATAACACCCCCATTATTTTCATCTAACATCAGAGCAGTGCCATCCACTTCTACCTAACAACACTCACATTTTTTTTTTTTTTTGCTTATGGCAGCACTAGGCCATCCATATGTGTTGTTTAGTATCACATAGCTCAGAAATACTCTTAAATTATATCAACATATAAGTTTCCTTACATAATACTCACTGGCCGTTGTGGCCTAGCGGTTCTAGACGCTTCAGTCTGGAATCGAGCGACCGCTAAGGTCGCAGGTTCGAATCCTGCCTCGGGCATGGATGTGTGTGATGTCCTTAGGTTAGTTAGGTTTAAGTAATTCTAGGTTCTAGAGGACTGATGACCTCAGATGTTAAGTCCCATAGTGCTCAGAGCCATTTGAACCATTTGAACATAATACTCGCACATAGATGTTACATAGCTTTGTGATATACACAGTATTGCATTGAACATAATATAATAATATTTACAAAGACTTTGTGTGGTGTGCGTACTGTAAGACCTTCGGTACACACACCATCAGATTATTTGACTTGTCGCTCTAACGAAGTAGGCGAGTGTCTGCAATATGTCTCGTGGTCTTATCGTGGCACGTTTATCTTCTGCCGTTAGGTCAGACGATAGAAATGCCACTTGCACGCTTAGAGTAGCAGATTGACGGTGCCCAACTTTAAACAGAACTTGATTAATTTTTACACACATTTATTAAAATAATAAAAAGCATAGATATTACGTAACTTGATTCTGGATGCTGTTTACAATTGACAATGTGAAGTTCCTTTGGGCTTGGTACATAAATCTTATTCTCACATATCTCTGATACTTGACAAAGTGTCTATACATTTCTCTTCATGGCTGTGTACAGGAATATGATAATCTTATTAGGCGCAGACTGAAATTTGACTACAGACTAATGCAGACTGACTAATCGGAGGTCTGTATACTCGTTATAATACCACGCGCATTCAGGTATCACTGCGCGAGTGAGATCCGTGAGGAGAAAAGGTTCTACGTTAGCAGCAATCTCATTGGTTGCGTTACATATTAATACGGGGATCGGCGGAAGCAGAATTTGGTCCGTCTCTAAGACAGCGCCATCTCGTAGTGCGGAGACGGACGAGCGCTGCGCCTGCGCTGTTGTGCTTAGCGGGGCGCGCTCTGGCGGGAAAGTTGTGTACGCGCTGACTACGCGGAACTAAGTACACAACATCCCTCCTTTCCGGGGGAAGAAAAAAAGCTTTTGAAGTTTGTTGAAAAGCCTTTTTTTTCTGCTTCCTTGCTTGCCGGCGTGCGTATGTCTATGGGTGCGCACATGTTGCTCCCCGTGGCATTCGCTCACAGTCCGCTAGGAAAACCCACTCAAAACCTATGGAACAGGGAACGGGAGAAGCAAAAATTTTGTTACATAATTGCATTTCAACATCGATACATTGGTCATAGCTTAAATCTAATTCTTCCTCGACGTCCATCTTCTCTGGGGATGTCGGCTGTGGACGGCTGGTGTAGTCGGCTGCCCCTGAAGGTGCTGCGTCGGCGTCTGTGGCGGTGGCTGCGTTGGCTGCGGCGGCGGCGGCGGCTGCCGGTGACGGCTTCTGGAATCCTGCGAGCTGCTCGGGGTTGACATCTGCTTCTGAGTCTGCAAAATGAAACAGCCTAGGAGTTCTGCATATATGTGACTGCTGTCTTTGCTACCTTAATTGATTAATATGGCGAATAACTATGCCGCTTTGCGTTCTTATTCTATACATGACATTTCCAATGCGTTCTACAATGATTCCTTGTGTCCAAGTACGCTTTCCTCAACTGTAGACAGTTACGAGGACTTTGTCGTTTACGTGGAATCGTCGTACTTTCAACATTCGTTGATCATTTTCTGGATGCATTGTGGGTTTTAGGATAGACATCAAAGTCCTGTGTTGTCGCCCGTGCAGTTTTTTCTGCTGGTGACTGTGCCTCGTGCGGAGTAGCTCTGTATTGTGACAGCAAAATTAATAAGGAAGTCTCTTTGTTGTACTGTTGCACTAACTTTGTCATGTGTGCCTTGAACGTTCGTACAAATCGTTCGGCGATTCCATTAGCCTCAGGGTGAAATGATGCCGTCCTGTAATGTGCAATTCCGTTCATCTGACAGAATGACTGGAATTCTTGCGACGTAAATTGTGTGCCGTTATCGGTCACTATGGTTTGAGGCAATCCTTCAATGGAAAAGATCTTTGACAACGCTTGAATTGTTGTCGCTGAAGAAGTTGTACGCATTTGTAGTACAAAAGGGAATTTTGAAAATGCATCAATGACAGTTAACCAATAAGTTCCAAGAAAAGGACCTGCATAGTCAATATGCAATCTTGACCAAGGTTCTGTTGCCTGTGGCCACGGAAAATATTGTCTTGGCGGAGCGGATTGATGCGTCTGACATAATTTACAGCTAGAAAGCATTGTTTCAAGATCTTTATCAATGTTCTTCCAGTAGCAATGTTCTCTGGCCATGCGTTTCGTGCGTACTATGCCCCAATGACATTGGTGTAACATTTTTAACACTTTATTCCTGAGAGTTTTGGGTATAACTACTCTTGTTTTTCCCATATCACTGTGAACTAATATGACGCCTTTGTGCACTGTGAGCGCATGTCTCATGTTCCAATAAGATTTCACTTCTGGCTGAGCTAACATGTTCTTATCGGTTGGCCATTCCGTAAGAATATACTACTTTATCTTTGATAACACTGGATCTTTGGGCACCAACTTAGCTATTAAGGTGGCATTGACGGGGAAATTTTCGACGATGTCCTCACTGATTACGTCTGTCTGAAAACATACGTCCTCTGATTTCTCAAAATGTTTATCTTGACCCGCCGGCAGACGTGAAAGTACATCGGCGTTGGCATGTTTTGCCGTCGATCTATATAAGATCTCGTAGTTGTAATTAGACAGTAGCAATGCCCAACGTCGTAAACGCTGTGCTGTCTTAGTGGATACGCTATTATGGCCGGCCAGGGTGGCCGAGCGGTTCTAGGCGCTACAGTCTGGAACCGCGCGACCGCTACGGTCCCAGGTTCGAATCCTGCCTCGGGCATGGATGTGTGAGATGTCCTTAGGTTAGTTAGGTTTAAGTAATTCTAAGTTCTAGGGGACTGATGACCTCAGAAGTTTAGTCCAATAGTGCTCAGAGCCATTTGAACAATATTATGTGGTCCGAATATTGTCACCAATGGCTTACGGTCTGTGAGCAGAATAAATTTTCGTCCGTATATGCAGTCATTAAACTTCTTCACTGCAAGGATAATTGCTAGTGCCTCTTTTTCTACTTGGCTATGGTTTCGTTAACTTGAGTTTAAAGTTTTCGACGCGTATGCAATCGGTCGTTCAATTCCTTGATGTTTATGGGACATGACTACACCAATCCCGTAATCTGACGAGTCCGCTGCAATAGTGATCAACTTTTGCGGGTCATATGTCGTAAGACATTTTGCGTCTACTAAACTTTGTTTCAGTTCGTCGAATGCGCGCTGGCATTCTTTGGACCAATCCCATCCTCGTCGCCAATGTGGTGTGCATACTGTAAGACCTTCGGTACTCACACCATCAGATTATTTGACTTGTCGCTCTAACGAAGTAGGCGAGTGTCAGCATATGTCTCGTGGTCTTATCGTGGCGTGTTTATCTTCTGCTGTTAGGTCAGACGATAGAAATGCCACTTGCACACTTAGAGTAGCAGATTGACGGTGACCAACTTTAAACAGAACTTGATTAATTTTCACACACATTTATGAAAATAATAAAAAGCATAGATATTACGTAACTTGATTCTGGATGCTGTTTACAATTGACAATCTGAAGTTCCTTTGGGCTTGGTACATAAATCTTATTCTCACGTATCTCTGATACTTGACAAAGTGTCTATACATTTCTCTTCATGGCTATGTACAGGAATATGATAATTAGACCGCGGATTTTAGGTAAAAACCTATTTTGTTCCTGAGTTCCTATTTGCATAAAATTTTGTACTTATGCGTTTCATGACTATTTACACTTAATAGCGTTAATTCTATAGGACCTAAAAAAGCCTATTTTGACTTTAGTGCCTATTCTTGCCTATTTCGGCTTTAATATCCTAAAAAGTGCCTATTTCATCATATAAGACAGTGGCTCCAAGTTTTTCCACACTATACGACAGATGGAAAAAAATATTTTCTGCCCACCGTGCAGCAAGGTGGCTAGTTAATATGCGCTCATGCTTCGTATTTTCCTAACACTTTGGTCTTTTTTTATTTTTTTATATCGCTATCCCTGTTAATACCAGATACTCTTTATAGGTGTTTTATTATTCATATGTAAAAAATAGATCACGGATCTTTAGGTTAAAACCTATTTTTTTTTCCTAAGCTCCAATTTGCATATAAGTTGGTACTTATGCGTTTCATGACTAACTAAACTGAATACCGTTACTTTTATAGGACCTAAATTTGCGTATTTCGACGTTGACGCCTAATTTTGCCTATTTCAGCATCAAAATCCTAAAAAGTACCTATTTCGTTAATCTAACATAAGAGTTCTTGTGTTTTCAAAGATTAGAAAAAGGAAGTAAACTTAGGGCTTTACGTCTGGTCGAAGCCGAAGGTCGTTAGAGACTGTTTATAATTCCTTTGCTTGCCTTACCACCAACAGCACTCAGCACGGTTGAATGGTCATCCATCCAAGTACGCGCCGAGCGCGACAGTGCTTAACTTCGGTGAGCGAATGGGAACCGGTCAAAGATTTGATTTACACATTAGAATCGAACGTGGGAGTACTAAATGTTATATTTGAAAATATTTCGTTCGTAGGATTCTGGCCAGCTGTGTATTTTCGCAAAGAAACGGTTTCATGGGCCTTAAGCTGAGCACGGGTTAAAAAATCACAATGTTAATCGTAGACGCCCTCTATAGCTAAATTACTGCCCTTCGCGCATTTTCTCGCTGCTGTCTACAGGCAGTCCTATCAAACTACTCTGTTTCGTGAAAGGTATTATACGTGAGTTTTCCGGTTCCAAAAATAGTTTGCCAGTAGTGAGGTGTTTTCATCTGAAGCACCGGTGGATTCTATTCGCTTGTTCAGAAGGGGCGGCCATGTGTCAGGTGCCATATGCCCAGCAACGAGTACGGTACTTCCCATACCGCTCCCATGCACCGCAGAAAAAACCAGGAAAACAGGTCATCGTTCACTTTTTCCCAGCGAAAACAAATCAGTACATTGTGTAGCGACCGACGTGTTAAGTGTTACTGACGTTCTAAGTACAAAATAAATTCTAGTTTCTGTGTGAGAATACTACGCCATCCCGAAAACAGCTAGTTCAAAGTCTACTCATATAAGGCAGTGGCTGCAAGATTTTCCGCATTATACAACAGATGGGAAAATTATTTTCTGCCAAGCATGCAACAAGGAGGTTAGTTGATGTTTTCCTTTGACTTCCTATTTTCCTGTCACTTAGGATTCTTTTTTATCGCTATCCTTTAGTAATACGAAATACACTTTATATGCGATTCTAAACTGCATTTCCCTTTTCTCTCGTATTAGGTTTTTAGTGTTAAGAAATCTCACTTAACTCAGCATGCAGATGGAATCGCACATAAAGCTAATGTTGAACGAAAGTCAAAATTTAAGCAAACTCTTTTAATCAATAAATCTGGTGAATCCTACGAAAAAAAACAAGTTCTGCAGTGATTTGTGTCATGCACTTGTGGCAGCAAACATCCCCTTTCGGAAACTAGAAAACCCTATTTTCCGAGGTTTTCTTGAGAAGTACTGCCATCAGTATATTCCTGCAGAGTCAACTTTACGTAATAATTATGTGGATTCAGCTTACAATGCTGCACTGCACAGAATCCGAGAAGATGTTGGAGAACCTTGTATATGGATTTCTGTGTATGAAACTACTGACAGTCTTGGCTGTTACATTGCAAACCTGATTATTGGCAAGCTAGATTCAGATGCTCCATCCAGGGCTCATTTGATTTACTCAAAAAAGCTAACAAAAACTAACCAACAAATAATAGCACAGTTTGTGAACAATGGGCTTTACGTGCTATACCCAAACTGAGTGGATGAGAATAAGGTGCTTCTGGCCATCACTGATGCTGCTGCATATATGTATGATAGCAGCGTTTCAACTATTAAAAGTATACTACCCACTGATGCTGCACGTAACTTGTGTAGTGCATGGGACCAACCGCATAGCAGAGCAAGTAAGGCTACCATTTCCTAAAGTAAATAGAGTAATATCTATGGTGAAGAAAATTTTTGTTAAGGCACCATCAAAAATACAGGCACTCAAAGAACAGCTTCCAGATGTCCCATTGACGCCAGAGCCTGTTGTCACCCGCTGGGGCACGTGGCTGATAGCAGCAGAATACTATAGTACGCATCTCTCAGCTGTCCAGAAGGTGGTTGAAAATATACCGGAAGATGCTGCATCCGACACTGCAGCAGTGGAGTTACTCAAAGATTCTTCTTTAAAACGGGACTTATCTTACATTAGGGCCCACAACACATTTATGGCAAGAATAATTTCACAATTAGAAGGATCAGGGAGACCTATCTACGACAATATTTCTTTGCTTGAAGAAGTCAAAACGAAAATTAATGAAGCACCAGGTGAAGTAGGAAAAAAATTACGGGCAAAAATGCAAACGGTGTTGCAGAAGAACACTGGCCTGAAGGAGTTGTGCACAGCTGCCGACATACTTACAAGGGGAGGCCGCCAATTGTGAAATTCAGATTCGATTCATACTGCGCATAATAAAAGCTCATGGCCAGAGGTGTAATGTGGCAAAGCACCAAGATGCACTTCTCAGCCGTTGTCGAGAAAATCGACAATTAAAAGAAACCGTTGCGCTGAAATACTCTCTACGATTAATAGTTTTCTGCAGCGTCGTGGCGCAGCGGTTAGCGCTCGGGTTCGTAATCCGAAGGTCGCCGGATCGGATCTCGCGCCATGCTATTTTTTTTATTGTTAGTTTTTTGTAATTCAAATATATATATATTTACAGATCTGGCGTGACTCATCCCAGTCAGCGCTCACTTTCATTGAAGGTAATAACGGCGCTCGATGCACTGCTATCTTACGTCTATGTATTGGAAATGGAAAAGATATGAAAATAGTTCTCATTTTATACTTCAGGTTTTATTTTCATTTCATTTGATAACTTAACTAGGCATTCACACAAGATTCACAGTTCTTTTGAGAGAACTGAAGATATTGTGGGTAACATTTCTGCGTCGTGATACTATTAATAATAATGCTTCGGCGGAAATAACTCACCTACTAATCCCTAAATGTGTGGCCAACTCTCACGTCGCCTGTTACCTTCCTATTCCCTATCATCAAATACGAATGGTCGACGTCTGTGGTCGATCCAAAACTCTTTCACTATCATTTATATACAAGTGGTCGACTTCTCTGGTCGATTCAAAACATTTTCATTCTCATTTTAACTGTGGCTGGACTCATCCTAACCTAAAGATGTATGAATTGCAGCGGAAACCTCATCACTGCTTGTAATCACTCGCAGACCATCTACCAACTGTTGCTAATAAATTTTAATATAATCGTCTCAGGACCACTGCGTATTGTTTTTTCTAATTGTGTCCACTTATTTGGTTTGGCGCCGTCCTCTTCCTCTGTGTCAGCTGCAAGCTAGCTAAATAAAGAAATATAAAAGATTGTTTTCTCCGTATGCATGCGTATGTAATTTCCTTGTGTTTCGTAACATACATAAAAAGTTTCTGTACGTAGTCTGTATGGATGATTATTTTAGGTCTTGTAGCCTGGGTTCTGTACTTGTTTGCACACTTTACGCTGCATATTATCTTTTGTTATTCGTAAGTATAGTTTTATTCAATTAGTACATCTTCTGTTTCAATTGATCCCTTTTTTGTCTCTTTTTATCTTGGTTAGAGAAGAAGAATAGATGACAGATTTTAGTTCAGAATGATGAATAGGGAAGAACCAGCAGCGTGGAAAGAAAGGATGTAAACTGTTAGTTAATTCGCGTGCCTAGTAGGCGTCAGCTACCTAGCAATGCAAAAAGTGCTATTGCCCCCTGAGGTTTGCACTGCGGCGGTCTGCCCGCCAGCCTACCGGCACTTGTCTGTTCCCTGAAAGCGCGTCCAGCTGTTCTAATACATACAGGAAGTTCTTAACCTCATTGTTATTGACATGAATCAGTTTCTACTGTACAGACACTGGAAACGTAAGAACTATTATTTCTACTAAGTCAGATTCACGTAAAGGATCAGTTACATATTGGTTCTTTTCCCAGTGGTGCTGAAAGAACTCTTTATAACTATGGCAGCCACTGCTTTCAAAGTGCCTAGCATCAAATATTTCTGTTTTTATACTGTTTTATGTACCTGTGGACCAGTATTGGTTTAAGAAGGTTCCAACGAATTCTTGGTCTGTTTTACATGTGTTACTGGCTCCTGTTCTCCATGATATTGCGTCCCCCTCAAAACGACTAGATACAAATTTGATTTTCTGCTGTTCTATCATGTTGACAGGTATGATACCCTAAAACTGACGAATGAAAGCAACAGAATGTATACTACCTTTGCTAGAATAGTTACGAAATTTGTAAGCACTGGAATTACTGATTACTTCATTAATATGAACAACACCTCTACGTTTTTCCTGATCAACGAACCTTTCGAGTTACTGTTTTAACACAACTTCCATATTATCTATATTTTTACTCGTGTCACTTGATTGATTCAAAAAGTTCAAATGGCTCTGAGCACTATGGGACATAACATCTGAGGTCATCAGTCCCCTAGAACTTAGAGCTACTTAAACCTAACTAACATAAGGACATCACACACATCCATGCCCGAGGCAGGATTCGAACCTGCGACCCTAGCGGTCGCGCGGTTCCAGACTGAAGCGTCTAGAACCGCTCGGCCACACCTGCCGGCTCACTTAGTAGAGGTATGTTTTCTACCTTCTGTTCTATTTCTCTCAAATGACCCTGAATCGCATTTGTATTGCCATTACATACAGATTCTATTCTTCATACTTTACGCCTAAGGACTGAATTTTCGTCCTTTAAGTCTACGACTTGTTTGTTTTGCCTTTCATGAGTGTCTTTGGAAGTTTTGTTTATTTTACACGATCATTACTTAATTTAATGACTTCATCCCTAACTGACAATACAAAAGTATCTTGAGCTTGCATGAGAGCATTTATTTTCGCTACTTCATGATCAATCTTATGATTAACCTCTTGCTTTTTGATCCCATTCTTTACTCTCATGTGCAATTCTTAACTCGCAAGCCCCTGTTCTAGTTTCATGAGAATCAACCCTGCTCTCTAAATGTTTAGACTCACAATTAATTTTTGCTAACTCCTCGTTTGTTGCTTCTATTTTATCAGCAAGTAATTTTTGCCATTGTTCCATCTTTTCTTCTAGCCATATTTTTAATACTTTTCGCCCATCTACTAATTCCATTAATAATCCAAATATCTTTTTATTATTATCTTGTGTAGGCAATGTATCAGCTGATGCTGTTTTACTTTACACTATGTGATCAAAAGTATCCGGACACTCCCAAAAACATACGTTTCTCATATTAGTTGCATTGTGCTGCCACCTACTGCCAGGTACTTTATATCAGCGAACTCAGTAGTCATTAGGCATCGTAAGAGAGCAGAATGGGGCGCTACGCGGAACTCACGGACTTCGAACATGGTCAGGTGATTGGGTGTCACTTGAGTCATACGTCTGTACGCGAGATTTCCACAACCCCTAAACATCCCTAGGTCCACTGTTTCCGATGTGATCGGAAGTGGAAACGTGAAGGGACACGTACTGCACAAAAGCATACAGGCCGACCTCGTCTGTTGACTGACAGAGACCGCCGACAGAGGGTCATAGTGTGTAATAGGCAGACATCTATCCAGACCATCACACAGGAATTCCAAACTGCATCAGGATCCACTGCAAGTACTACGACAGTTAGGCGGGAGATGAGAAAACTTGTATTTCATGGTTGAGCAGCTGCTCATAAGGCATACAAACGTTGTGTGGAGTGACAAGTCATGGTAAACAATTTGGCGATCCGATGGCAGTGTGTGGGTATGGTGAACGCCCGGTGAACGTCATCTGTCAGCGTGTCTTGTGCCAACAGTAAAATGCGGATGTGTGGTGTTATGGTGTGGTCGTGTTTCTCATGGAGGGGGCTTGCACCCCTTGTTGTTTTGCGTGGAACTATCACAGCACAGCCGGCCGTAGTGGCCGAGCGGTTCTAGGCGCTACAGTCTGGAACCGCGCGACGCTACGGTCGCAGGTTCGAATCCTGCCTCGGGCATGGATGTGTGTGATGTCCTTAGGTTAGTTAGGTTTAAGTAGTTCTAAGTTCTAGGGGACTAATGACCACAGCAGTTAAGTCCCATAGTGCTCAGAACCATTTGAACCATTTTTTATCACAGCACAGGCCTACATTGATATTTTAAGCACCTTCTTGCTTCCCACTGTCGAAGAGCAATTTGTGGATGGCGATTGCATCTTTCAACACGATCGAGCGCCTCTTCATAATGGACGACCTGTGGCTGACTGGTTACACGACAATATCATCCGTGTAATGGGCTGGCCTGCACAAAGTCCTGACCTGAATCCTACAGAACACCTTTGGGATATTTTGGATCACCGACTTTGTGCCAGACCTCACCGACCGACATTGATACCTCTCCCCAGTGCAGCGCTCCGTGAAGAATGGGCTGCCATTCCCCAAGAAACCTTCCGGCACCTGACTGAACGTATGCCTGCGAGAGTGGAAGCTGTCATCAAGGTTAAGGGTGGGCCAACACCATATTGAATTCCAGCGTTACCGATGGAGGGCGCCACAAACTTGTAAGTCATTTTCAGCCAGGTGTCCGGATACTTTTGATCACATAGTGTATATTACGAATTTCATCTAGCATGCCCTGTAATTGGCTTGCCTCTTCCATTTCATTACCCTGAGACTGTACTGCCTCTCTACTTCTCAGATTGTACCGCTTTACACTTTCCCCGACATATTGTTATAAAAAATTACTATGAAACAATTTAACAATATTCTTAAAAAATCCCTATGGTTGTCAATATTAGCTTCCTCTTGCTAGCTGTAAAGTGATTAGCGAACACGCTACCTTTCTTCTCCGGTGCGATGCTGCTTCTCGCCGCATTATTTTTGTCGTGTTGGGTGTCTTCAGCCGCCATAGTCGACCACAGACGTCTATCCCTGCCCTTTGCCGCTCTCTGACGTTCGACAGCAGCTGGTGGAGGCGACAGGTGTTATTCCATGGCCGGCCGGTGTGGCCGTGAGGTTAAAGGCGCTTCAGTCTGGAACCGAGTGACCGCTACGGTCGCAGGTTCGAATCCTGCCTCGGGCATGGATGTGTGTGATGTCCTTAGGTTAGTTAGGTTTAATTAGTTCTAAGTTCTAGGCGACTGATGACCTCAGAAGTTGAGTCGCATAGTGCTCAGAGCCATTTGAACCATTTGTTATTCCATGTCATCGGCCGCGCCTGCTGTACGCTGCTCTGCAATCTGCTCCCTGAAACGTTATTTGTGCTAGCAGTGAAATAAAACGTAATCCATTTGGACCTCACACACACAACGTAATCCCTTTGGACCGCGCACACACTTCTAACGTTGCACTTCGATTTGCGTTTCCGCATTTTCACTTTCATCTACGCGACGCAGATTAATTAGCGGCATTTGTAGATTTTGTTGCCTAACAGATAAAAAGAAACTTACAAAAGTTCAAACAGGATATAATTTCACAGTTCACACAGCGCCGCTTTTTATCTGTTTCACTGTTTATACACTAATGATACGGGCGTTTTATGATAATCATTGCAGTACACTGTTATCACTATGACTTTCACGTTTCACCAGTTCACAGTTCTCGTTAATGGATAGCAGCCCCTTCTCTAAACACACGTTCCCCACAAGGGATGCCATGTGAATTATGCGTGTTCTTTGGAAGTCAGATCTGGAAGCTGGAGAGATTGAATAAGAATCCCTAACCGTTCTTACCACCACCTTGTCGTCTTCTAAAGCTGTGACCCAGCGCAGAACACAGCTCGTCAATCGTGGGATCTTCTTCGGCGGAGGCTGCTATGCCGTCATCTGGAACCTATGGTTGTGCTTTCTATGTGATGCCACTTTCCAAGGTTAGTCTCCGTATCTACAGGGGGCAAGATCAGCAGACTGTGTTTTTTCCAACTAGGGTACAGGGGAACAGTCGCACAGCCATAGACAACATTTTTATTCATTCTTCGTTACCAGATGGGCATTCTATTAGTAAAAGAGTGAATGGTCTTTCATACCATGATGCACAAATTTTAGCACTAAAAGGCTTTTGTACTCAAACAAATGTCAAAATGGTTCAAATGGCTCTGAGCACTATGGGACTCAACTGCTGAGGTCATTAGTCCCCTAGAACTTAGAACTAGTTTAACCTAACTAACCTAAGGATATCACACACATCCATGCCCGAGGTAGGATTCGAACCTGCGACCGTAGCGGTCTCGCGGTTCCAGACTGCAGCGCCAGAACCGCGCGGCCACTTCGGCCGGCAACAAATGTCACATATAATTACAAACTATGTAGGAAAGTTAATCCAACAGCAACAGAGAGTCTTTAAAACCTCGTCAAGGAACAAGAGTGGCAGGATTTTTATAGTGCCGATAACGTAGATGAAAAATACAGGGTGATTCAAAAAGAATACCACAACTTTAAAAATGTGTATTTAATGAAAGAAACATAACATAACCTTCTGTTATACATCATTACAAAGAGTATTTAAAAAGGTTTTTTTTCACTCAAAAACAAGTTCAGAGATGATCAATATGGCCCCCTCCAGACACTCAAGCAATATCAACCCGATACTCCAACTCGTTCCACACTCTCTGTAGCATATCAGGCGCAACAGTTCGGATAGCTGCTGTTATTTCTCGTTTCAAATCATCAATGGTGGCTGGGAGAGGTGGCCGAAACACCATATCCTTAACATACCCCCATAAGAAAAAATCGCAGGGGGTAAGATCAGGGCTTCTTGGAGGCCAGTGATGAAGTGCTCTGTCACGGGCTGCCTGGCGGCCGATCCATCGCCTCGGGTAGTTGACGTTCAGGTAGTTGCGGACAGATAAGTGCCAATGTGGTGGCGCTCCATCCTGCTGAAATATGAATTGTTGTGCTTCTTGTTCGAGCTGAGGGAACAGCCAATTCTCTAACATCTCCAGATACTGTAGTCCAGTTACGGTAGCACCTTCGAAGAAAAAGGGACCAAAAACTTTATTGGCTGAAATGGCACAGAAAACGTTCACCTTAGGCGAGTCACGTTCATACTGAGTTGTTTCCCGCGGATTCTCAGTGCCCCATATACAGACATTGTGACGGTTGACTTTCCCGTTAGTGTGGAAAGTTGCTTCATCACTAAACACAATCTTTGAAACGAAAGATTCATCTGTTTCCATTTGAGCAAGGATAAAATCACAGAAATCGATTCTTTTAATCTTATCAGCTGCAGACAGTGCTTGAACCAATTTCAGACGATAACGTTTCATGACTAACCTTTTTCGTAGGACTCTCCATACAGTTGATTGTGGAATTTGCAGCTCTCTGCTAGCTCTGCGAGTCGATTTTCCTGGGCTGTGAACAAATGCTTGCTGGATGCGTGCTACATTTTCATCACTCGTTCTCGGCCGTCCAGAACACCCATTCTCTGTAAACTGTTTATACCAACGTTTAATACACCAGCTATCAGGAGGTTTAACACCATACTTCGTTCGAAATGCACGCTGAACAACTGTCGTCGATTCACTTCTGCCGTACTCAATAACACAAAAAGCTTTCTGTTGATCGGTCGCCATCTTAGCATCAACTGACGCTGACGCCTAGTCAACAGCGCCTCAAGCGAACAAATGTACAACTAAATGACACTTTATAGCTCCCTTAATTCGCCGACAGATAGTGCTTAGCTCTGCCTTTTGTCGCTGCAGAGTTTTAAATTCCTAAAGTTGTGGTATTCTTTTTGAATCACCCTGTATAATGCCATCCTTAAAACATTTCTCATGCTCTTTGAGACTTGCTTTCCATTAGACCGTTCTAAACGGGGTACTAGCAGTAAAAGGCAGCCTGGGTGGCTGACTAGTGGGATAAGTGTATCATGTAGAACAAAGCGGGAATTACACTCCTGGAAATTGAAATAAGAACACCGTGAATTCATTGTCCCAGGAAGGAGAAACTTTATTGACACATTCCTGGGGTCAGATACATCACATGATCACACTGACAGAACCACAGACACATAGACACAGCCAACAGAGCATGCACAATGTCGGCACTAGTACAGTGTATATCCACCTTTCGCAGCAATGCAGGCTGCTATTCTCCCATGGAGACGATTGTAGAGATGCTGGATGTAGTCCTGTGGAACGGCTTGCCATGCCATTTCCACCTGGCGCCTCAGTTGGACCAGCGTTCGTGCTGGACGTGCAGACCGCGTGAGACGACGCTTCATCCAGTCCCAAACATGCTCAATGGGGGACAGGTCCGGAGATCTTGCTGGCCAGGGTAGTTGACTTACACCTTCTAGAGCACGTTGGGTGGCACGGGATACATGCGGACGTGCATTGTCCTGTTGGAACAGCAAGTTCCCTTGCCGGTCTAGGAATGGTAGAACGATGGGTTCGATGACGGTTTGGATGTACCGTGCACTATTCAGTGTCCCCTCGACGATCACCAGTGGTGTACGGCCAGTGTAGGAGATCGCTCCCCACACCATGATGCCGGGTGTTGGCCCTGTGTGCCTCGGTCGTATGCAGTCCTGATTGTGGCGCTCACCTGCACGGCGCTAAACACGCATACGACCATCATTGGCACCAAGGCAGAAGCGACTCTCATCGCTGAAGACGACACGTCTCCATTCGTCCCTCCATTCACGCCTGTCGCGACACCACTGGAGGCGGGCTGCACGATGTTGGGGCGTGAGCGGAAGACGGCCTAACGGTGTGCGGGACCGTAGCCCAGCTTCATGGAGACGGTTGCGAATGGTCCTCGCCGATACCCCAGGAGCAACAGTGTCCCTAATTTGCTGGGAAGTGGCGGTGCGGTCCCCTACGGCACTGCGTAGGATCCTACGGTCTTGGCGTGCATCCGTGCGTCGCTGCGGTCCGGTCCCAGGTCGACGGGCACGTGCACCTTCCGCCGACCACTGGCGACAACATCCATGTACTGTGGAGACCTCACGCCCCACGTGTTGAGCAATTCGGCGGTACGTCCACCCGGCCTCCCGCATGCCCACTACACGCCCTCGCTCAAAGTCCGTCAACTGCACATACGGTTCACGTCCACGCTGTCGCGGCATGCTACCAGTGTTAAAGACTGCGATGGAGCTCCGTATGCCACGGCAAACTGGCTGACACTGACGGCGGCGGTGCACAAATGCTGCGCAGCTAGCGCCAGTCGACGGCCAACATCGCGGTTCCTGGTGTGTCCGCTGTGCCGTGCGTGTGATCATTGCTTGTACAGCCCTCTCGCAGTGTCCGGAGCAAGTATGGTGGGTCTGACACACCGGTGTCAATGTGTTCTTTTTTCCATTTCCAGGAGTGTATATCAAAATACTAGCAGTAGTCACAATCACACTACAGTAGCCCATTACAAACAGTACTGTAAGGTGCTTAGAAAGTTATTAGGAAGGCAAAGGGTATGAGAGTATGTGGTACGCAAATAGAATAGCTAATTCGCAGGATAAAATTAAAACCTAATGGTCAGTTGTGAAGGAAGTGTCTGGTGAGCAGCACAACGTCGACGATATAAAGTCAGTTCGTAGCAAAAATATTTCTGTTACTGATAAATCAGATATATGTACAGTATTTAACAATCATTTTCTGAGCATTGCGGGTGAATTAAATAAAAATTTAGTTTCTACAGGGAATCATATAATTCTCTTGGCAAATGCCTTTCGGAGATTGATGTCTGAAATACTCCTCTGTGGTACAGACAAGGGGTAGATTGAGTCAATAATTAAATGACTGAAGACTAAGGACTCACGATTATGATTGAGTGCCTAGCAGAATATTAAAGTACTGTGCTTCACATGTTAGCCCTGTATTTAGCCATATTTGTAATTTTTCCTTTAAGAATGGTCAGTTTCCTGAACGATTAAAGTACTCAGTAGTAAACCTGTTTTATGAAAAGGGAGAAAGAGATAATGTACACAATTTTAGATCTATTTCTACGCCATCAGTGTTTGCTAAAGTTATTGAAATGCTGTGTATCTAAGGATAACTGATCATTTTGTATCACACGATTTGCTATCAAATGCACAGATCGGCTTTAGAAGTCGTTTAAGAACTGAAAATGCTATATTCTCTTTTCTCTCTGAGGTACAGTATGGGTTAAACAAAAAGTGTAGAACGCTAGGCATATTTTTGATTTAACTAAGGCATTTGATTGTGTTGATCACAAAATATTGCTCCAGAAGTTGGACCATTACGGAATATGGGGAGCAGCTCACAGTTGGTTCACCTCTTACTTTAGCAACAGGCAGCGAAGGGTCATTATTCACAGTGTTGAGAATGGCTGTGATGTGGGGTCTGAGTGGGGTATGGTCAAATTTCAGGTGCCACAGGGATCAGTGTTGGGGCCACTACTGTTCCTCATTTATATAAATGATATTCCCTCTAGTATTATGGGTAACTCTAAAATACTTCTGTTTGCTGATGACACTAGCTTGGTAGTAAAGGATATTGTGTGCAACATTGGCTCGGTTTCAAAAAGTGCAGCTCATAACATAAGCGCATGGCTTGTAGAAAATAAACTAACACTAAATCACAGTAAGACTTAGTTTTTACAGTTTGTAACACACAATTCAATAAGATCTGACGTTTCAATTTCACAGGATGGGCATATGATTAGTGAAACTGAACAGTTCATATTTCTAGGTGTTCAGATAGATAGTAAACTGTCATGGAACGCGCACATTCAGGATCTTGTTCAAAGGTTTAATGCTGCCATTTTTACTATTCGAACGCTATCTGAAGTGAGCGATTGTTCGACACAAAAATTAGTCTACTTTGCTTATTTTCATTCGCTTATGCCGTATGGTATTATATTTTGGGTTAACTCTTCCCATTCTAAAAGGATATTTTTGGCTCAGGGATGGGCAGTTCGGGCAATAAGTGGTGTAAGTTCGCGAACCTCTTGTCGACACCTGTTCACGAGTCTGGGTGTTTTGACATTAGCCTCCCTATATATATATATATTCCTTACTGTCATTTCTTGTTAACAATATTATCTTATTCCCAAGAATAAGCCGCTTTCACTCAGTTAATACTCGGCAGAAAACAAATCTGCATTTGGATCGGACTTCCCTAACTCTTGTGCAGAAAGGTGTGCAGTATACTAATGTATCCATTTTCAGTAAGCTACCACGAGAATCCGAAATTCTTAGCAGTAATCCACACGCTTTGAAATTGAAACTGATGAGTTTCCTCATGGGTCACCCATTCTATTCTGTCAAGGAGTTGCTTGAAAAATTTAGCTGATTCTTGTTGTATTGTTGATTGCGTTTACCTAAACTTATGGTTTGACACTTTTAGGGGCCACAAACATTTTATTTTTCTCTGTTATTACATTTATGTTGTAATTTCAAGTACTGACACGTTCCATGTCCTTGGAGATTTGCTCCTCAATTTGGCCCCACGGAACTTGCCGTGTAAATAAATAAATAAATCTGTAGTACTGACAATGACTGTAGGCGACACTTCTCATTACTGTATCCTGTTTCGTTATATGTTTAGATATAACGCTTTTTACACTGTCTATTACAACACTCGACATTGCTTTCTTAATAGTACGGTAACTTTTCTGGCAACTTCCGATATAGAGTATGACATGTCCGCCCCAAAACAGAGATACATGTCCAGCTCTGAAGAACGACCGAAACACTCTTACACGTCCGGTCCTCCGAACGACCGAAATGGAATTCCGTGACCAAACCTTCTGAAAGCCCGAAACAGTCTGACTAGCGCAGCCGAAGTAATTAGTCTCCTAAGCGCGCCCAAGTGACCAGAAAGTGTCCGAAGCACTTCAGTTGCAATATCATTATTCTCATGTTTCTCAAAACTGGTGAAACTAAATGATCAAAAACGATAAACTCGTATGGTAACCATGAGAGATTGTCATACTGAAAACTGGGTTAAATACAATGAAAAGTATATAAATTAATAAGAGAATGTAGGCGTTTTGGCGCCTAGCACCCGAATGTGCCGACCAGTCAGAAGCAAGTTCAGTACAATTAGCAGACACTCTTACGGGACTGGTACATACTGTACCATCTGTCACTTTTACGTCAATCCACTTTTGTATTATATGCTACTTCGTGTGTATCAAGCTGTATCAAGGCGAGCTTCTAGCAAAATAAAATACTGCCGTCCACAGCCAGGAATATCAAAATCTGAACGGACAATTAATGCGCGTCCTTCAATAAAGGAGTACGTCACTGCGAGGTGCCGGGGCTAGCAGTGTATTTAACACTAAATTCTTCTCAAATCTTCATATGGAAATGATGCTCTAAGCCCCCCCTTTACTGGCTCCTACTTTTGCTGTTGCACATGGATTAAGAAGAAATGCGAACTGACTGTAATCGACCCTGCAAGTGGAGTAGAAAAGAGTTTGGCACCTGCAATAATTTAATTTGATAGAGATTAATTAAATAAAGGAAAGTTTCAGTAACATAGTGAGAAATGAAAGGGTTGCTCTACCGATTAACAGAATGAAAGTTCTGTCCAAAATAACAATTTGATTTATTATGTTGTTGTTGTTGTTGTGGTCTTCAGTCCTGAGACTGGTTTGATGCAGCTCTCCATGCTACTCTATCCTGTGCAAGCTTCTTCATCTCCCAGTACCTACTGCAACCTACATCCTTCTGAATCTGCTTAGTGTATTCATCTCTTGGTCTCCCTCGACGATTTTTACCCTCCACGCTGCCCTCCAATGCTAAATTTGTGATCCCTTGATGCCTCAAAACATGTCCTACCAACCGATCCCTTCTTCTAGTCAAGTTGTGCCACAAACTTCTCTTCTCCCCAATCCTATTCAATAGCTCCTCATTAGTTACGTGATCTACCCACCTTATCTTCAGCATTCTTCTGTAGCACCACATTTCGAAAGCTTCTATTCTCTTCTTGTCCAAACTAGTTATGGTCCATGTTTCACTTCCATACATGGCTACACTCCACACAAATACTTTCAGAAACGACTTCCTGACACTTAAATCTATACTCGATGTTAACAAATTTCTCTTCTTCAGAAACGCTTTCCTTGCCATTGCCAGTCTACATTTTATATCCTCTCTACTTCGACCATCATCGGTTATTTTACTCCCTAAATAGCAAAACTCCTTTACTACTTTAAGTGTCTCATTTCCTAATCTAATTCCCTCAGCATCACCCGACTTAATTTGACTACATTCCATTATCCTCGTTTTGCTTTTGTTGATGTTCATCTTACATCCTCCTTTCAAGACACTGTCCATTCCGTTCAACTGCTCTTCCAAGTCCTTTGCTGTCTCTGACAGAATTACAATGTCATCGGCGAACCTCAAAGTTTTTACTTCTTCTCCATGAATTTTAATACCTACTCCGAATTTTTCTTTTGTTTCCTTTACTGCTTGCTCAATATACAGATTGAATAACATCGGGGAGAGGCTACAACCCTGTCTCACTCCTTTCGCAACCACTGCTTCCCTTTCATGCCCCTCGACTCTTATAACTGCCATCTGGTTTCTGTACAAATTGTAAATAGCCTTTCGCTCCCTGTATTTTACCCCTGCCACCTTCAGAATTTGAAAGAGAGTGTTCCAGTCAACATTGTCAAAAGCTTTCTCTAAGTCTACAAATGCTAGAAATGTAGGTTTGCCTTTTCTTAATCTTTCTTCTAATATAAGTCGTAAGGTCAGTATTGCCTCACGTGTTCCAACATTTCTACGGAATCCAAACTGATCTTCCCCAAGGTAGGCTTCTACCAGTTTTTCCATTCGTCTGTAAAGAATTCGCGTTAGTATTTTGCAGCTGTGACTTATTAAACTGATAGTTCGGTAATTTTCACATCTGTCAACACCTGCTTTCTTTGGGATTGGAATTATTATATTCTTCTTGAAGTCTGAGGGTATTTCGCCTGTCTCATACATCGTGCTCACCAGATGGTAGAGTTTTGTCAGGACTGGCTCTCCCAAGGCCATCAGTAGTTCTAATGGAATGTTGTCTACTCCCGGGGCCTTGTTTCGACTCAGGTCTTTCAGTGCTCTGTCAAACTCTTTACGCAGTATCTTATCTCCCATTTCGTCTTCATCTACACTCCTGGAAATGGAAAAAAGAACACATTGACACCGGTGTGTCAGACCCACCATACTTGCTCCGGACACTGCGAGAGGGCTGTACAAGCAATGATCACACGCACGGCACAGCGGACACACCAGGAACCGCGGTGTTGGCCGTCGAATGGCGCTAGCTGCGCAGCATTTGTGCACCGCCGCCGTCAGTGTCAGCCAGTTTGCCGTGGCATACGGAGCTCCATCGCAGTCTTTAACACTGGTAGCATGCCGCGACAGCGTGGACGTGAACCGTATGTGCAGTTGACGGACTTTGAGCGAGGGCGTATAGTGGACATGCGGGAGGCCGGGTGGACGTACCGCCGAATTGCTCAACACGTGGGGCGTGAGGTCTCCACAGCGCATCGATGTTGTCGCCAGTGGTCGGCGGAAGGTGCACGTGCCTGTCGACCTGGGACCGGACCGCAGCGACGCACGGATGCACGCCAAGACCGTAGGATCCTACGCAGTGCCGTAGGGGACCGCACCGCCACTTCCCAGCAAATTAGGGACACTGTTGCTCCTGGGGTATCGGCGAGGACCATTCGCAACCGTCTCCATGAAGCTGGGCTGCGGTCCCGCACACCGTTAGGCCGTCTTCCGCTCACGCCCCAACATCGTGCAGCCCGCCTCCAGTGGTGTCGCGACAGGCGTGAATGGAGGGACGAATGGAGACGTGTCGTCTTCAGCGATGAGAGTCGCTTCTGCCTTGGTGCCAATGATGGTCGTATGCGTGTTTGGCGCCGTGCAGGTGAGCGCCACAATCAGGACTGCATACGACCGAGGCACACAGGGCCAACACCCGGCATCATGGTGTGGGGAGCGATCTCCTACACTGGCCGTACACCACTGGTGATCGTCGAGGGGACACTGAATAGTGCACGGTACATCCAAACCGTCATCGAACCCATCGTTCTACCATTCCTAGACCGGCAAGGGAACTTGCTGTTCCAACAGGACAATGCACGTCCGCATGTATCCCGTGCCACCCAACGTGCTCCAGAAGGTGTAAGTCAACTACCCTGGCCAGCAAGATCTCCGGATCTGTCCCCCCTTGAGCATGTTTGGGACTGGATGAAGCGTCGTCTCACGCGGTCTGCACGTCCAGCACGAACGCTGGTCCAACTGAGGCGCCAGTTGGAAATGGCATGGCAAGCCGTTCCACAGGACTACATCCAGCATCTCTACGATCGTCTCCATGGGAGAATAGCAGCCTGCATTGCTGCGATAGGTGGATATACACTGTACTAGTTCCGACATTGTGCATGCTCTGTTGCCTGCGTCTATGTGCCTGTGGGTCTGTCAGTGTGATCATTTGATGTATCTGACCCCAGGAATGTGTCAATAAAGTTTCCCCTTCCTGGGACAATGAATTCACGGTGTTCTTATTTCATTTTCCAGGAGTGTACATCCTCTTCCATTTCCATTGATTTATTATGACTAAACTCAAAATCATAAACAAAACACATGAAACATTTACAGTACATTAAAATGGATCAAATTGGATACTCAAATAAATGCTGTGAAGGTGAAGTTGTCCATAAACTAGATTGTGACATTTATGACGAAGTGCTATGTGGAGCCAATCCCTTGCAACTCAAATCTTAAGAGAAACACACAACCAACCCAACATTAATTGCTGCTCGAGTAGTGAGAACTCAGACAATGAACACCCAAGACAGAACAAAGTTAGAAAAAGACGCACAGGCGTGCTCTGCTGAGCTCTGATTATCACAGTGCAAATTCCCTAATCTGCCGGTGCTGCGGTCATACATTACCAAGCTGTCTTCTTAACTGCAAGGACACGATCTGGCGTACCGGAAGCGATGGCTGTTTGCTTCGACGTCCCATCGTGGTGATGATAATGTCGCAAGTATAGCCCGAAACAAATTGTCCTGGTCTGATTGTTCCAGACCAAAGACTTCCTATCAATACAAATGCGCCTCTGAGGGAGACGAAGAAGGCTCGCCATTCAATCACTAACAGTACAGTGATTGATTTTAACAAGCGAAGTCACACAGTAACTCCGATTCAGTCAACTTTAGCCAAAACTGCCCAAGACAGACAACATAGGCCACTTGTACGCAGAACGCTCAATTGCCAACTATACTCGGAAAGTTACGTTGAAGTCGAAACTTCAGCAACTTCGTTAAACAGTTACAATCAAATAAAAGTATATTAGACAGCCAACGGAAGACAGGCTGTCCAGAGCAGCGAGAGCTCAGTCTTGTAACCTACTCGGACCGAAAGGCGCGAGCCGACTCCCTCAAGAGCACCCGTACAAGCCGAACACAGAACATTCCCGCCCCCACGACAGTGGCTGTGGTTAAACGTTCCAATCAGCAACTTGAAAACCGGCGGAAAATTCCACTCTATTGCCGAAGCACTACCATTCCACCAATGGAGATTCTTGGCGCCAATTTCTGCACCGATTTTGCTACGTCACTGAGCTATGCCCTGAGCAAGCCAATCACAGTTACGATTTTGCAGAAAACGCGGGAATTTTCCTGCCAAGATTGCTTGGGAACACAAGTCATTCCCACACCTCGCCGGTAGCCTGCCAGAATGTGTTTTCGCTAAGTTTCTGCGAAGTAACGGAATCTCTAGCCGAGCTGCTCCTTCAGGCCCATGCGGGCGTGTCTCCGCCGCTATTATGACAATGTCGGCGTCTGGAAAGCATTCACTCGACTCCCTCACACCCGTCGGCTTAAGATCAGCAGTGCGCGCCTGTCACCGGACCACCCGGGTGACGAGAGACGCTGCGTGGGAAGTCCGCGTGTGAAGGAATAGCAACTTTTCACCGCATGCAATTAGAGATTAAAATCGAATTACGCAGAGTAAGATATAGATATGAGAGGGGGCTTCTGCCACCTCTCAACATAATTTGGTTCGCGATTTGTGCATCATGCCAATAGTACTTGAATTCATATCACGGTCATTAATGTGACTTCGCACAATGTCATGGAAGCTCCAACAAACAGAGGAAAGGCACGTTTCAATCTGTTGCATTTCTGTAGTTTGCGATATCTGAATCCAGTTGTGCCAATTATTCTTAAGGACGGCCGGCCGGAGTGGCCGAGCGGTTCTAGGCGCTTCAGTCTGGAACCACGCGACCGCTATGGTCGCAGGTTCGAATGTTGCCTCGGGCATGATGTGTGTGATGTCCTTAGGTTAGTTAGGTTTAAGTAGTTCTAAGTTCAAGGGGACTGATGACCTCAGAAGTTAAGTCCCATAGTGCTCAGAGCCATTTGAACCATTTTTATTCTCAAAGACGCCAGATGATTTTCCCGTGGCTACAGCAAAACGCTCCAGAAGAATTTGTGTTTAACTTTGCCTTTAAACTCTGAACAGTTGTTACAGTGTTCATGATCTTCCTTTTACCACCTATACAAGTCATTCAGGATTAATAATGCTTAATCATAAGCGGTTATTGCCACCTTCATTCAATGGATACATCACCACATTTTTTTTCTTTCTCTGTCAACGTTGCTTTGCCAATGTAATTTATTTTCTATAATTATAGAGACATAACGGGGTTTTTCCAAAATACTCATACCAATGGTTCTGTTGACACAGCATAATACTTTGTTTTATGGCCGGTTTCGAAATTTGCTTCACCTTCAAATTGTATTTTTCGTTACGAGAGTGACACGGCAGTAGATAATCTAGGACAGTTCTGCCGTGATTTTCTGATGAGCTCACATCATTATGAATCATAGGATTTCTCCACACCCAACCCTGCTCCCTCTGACAAAGGTCAATTTACCTACGTATAAAATAGCGAGAAATTCAAATTTTGGCTGGAAATTCAAATTTAAGTGGAAATTCAAAATGGCAGGATATCTAAAAATAGCTCAATTGCCCTAGTGGGTTTCCTATGAAAGCAGGATTTTTGTTCTAAGTATAAATTGGCAGAAAATATAAAAATGAAAGATAATACAGGGTGGCAATTATTGAACTATACGGAAAAAAGTCACGACTTCTAAACGGTCTGCGTTAGGACGTTCAAACTGCACGTGATTTGGTTTAGCGATGAAACCCACTTTCATTTGGACGGGTTTGTCAATAAGCAAAATTGGCGCATTTGGGGGACTGAGAACCCGCATTTCGCGATCAAGAAGTCTCTTCATCCTTAATGGGTGACTGTGTGGTGTGCAATGTCCAGTCACTGAATAATCGGTGCGATATTGCTTGATGGCACAGTGACTACCAAACAGTACACGAAGGTTTTAGAAGATGGTTTCATCCCCATTATCCAAAGTGATCCTGATTTCGACACGATGTGGTTGATGCAAGCCGAAGATTGACCCCATCGAAGCAGGAGAGTGTCTGATGTCCTGGAGGAGCACTTTGGGGACCGCATTCTGGCTCTGGGGTACCCAGAGGCCACTGGCATGGGCCGCCATATTCTCCGGATCTGAACACATGCGACTCCTTTTTGTAGGGCTATATTAAAGACAAGATGTACAGCAATAACCCCAAAACCATCGCTGAGTTAAGAACAGCCATTCAAGACATCATCGACAGCATCGATGTTCTGATACTTTAGCGAATCATGCAAAATTTCGCTATTCGTCTGCGCCGTATCACCGCCAATGTTGGCAGGCATATCGAACATGTCGTAACGTAAATCCGCATACATGTAGCAACGTTTAAATGCTGAATAAAGTGTTTGCACGCCGTAGCTTATTACTAATTTGCGTTTTTTATATAGTTTAATAATTGTCACCCTGTTCATTGTCATGCTGGCTGAGATGGAATACCAGCCGTGGCTCTATGACATCACAATCCAGCTCAGAAGTGTTGGGCTGTTTATAACAGGGTAGGATTCTGGTATACTGCTACAGAGTTGGAATACTGCCACTAGCTATATGACGTCAAAATCCAGCTCAGACTTGTTGAGTTATTCGTAACAGTGTAGAATTCTGCTATACTGCTCCAGAGCTGGAATACGAGGATACTCTAACTATGATGTCACAATCCAGATCAGACCTGTTGCATATTTATAACAGCGTGGAATTGTGGCATACTAGCTCAGTCTTGAGATACTGGCGTAGCTCTACTATGATGTCAGAATCAGATATGGCTGACCTGGAATACAAGATTGAACATGGCATCCAAGGCATACTGGGGCAGGCTCTATGTTGGCAGAATCCATGTTCTGAAATAGTGGCCCTGGTTCTATGCCGTTAGACACAAAGGACGTTTGTGCATGTCCAGCCCTGTCTGCTGGCCAAAGGATGTCCTACCTGACACGTTTTCCCAAGCTACTATTCACACAGAGGTGTATGGTCACTACAAATGCTTCTCCAAACTCTAATTTTTGATTGCCTATCTACATTTTTATTTAAACAAACACTGGAGGAAATAAAGTTCTCTTCTCCCCCCCTCTCCACCCTCAACCCTTCCGACATTACAGTTTAAACAATTCTCTCCATCACAGCAGCTACCGAAGTTCAGAATGTTGAGAAAATCCTCTTACCTCCAGTTTAAAGTGTTGGAAAACCTGCTGACTGCCAAACTACAAAGCACTCGCCCTAACTTCAAAAATGATTACCTCACTGATGCAACTTTTATAGCCTCGTGGGGTACACGTATGGTCTCAGGCACCTTGCAACGGTTCGCATGGCTCCGCCCGTCGGAGGTTCGAGTCCTCCCTCGGGCATGGGTGTGTGTGTGTTGTCCTTAGCGTAAGTTTAAGTTAAGGGCATGGGTGTGTGTGTGTTGTCCTTAGCGTAAGTTCATTTAAGTTAGATTAAGTAGTGTGTAAGCCTAGGAACCGATGACCTCAGCAGTTTAGTCCCATAGAACTTACAACAAGTTTCCCACCTTTATAGTTGTCACTGTCATGTTTAGTAGGAACAGGAGAAGTATCCCCTTGGTTCTTTATTAAAATAAACATCACACAGGGGAGGGTATCTGCCATGCGCATCATGAAGTTTTGCATCGCTGTACCACCGTCAGTCGGCTGACGAACCATGTGTCGCTGAGCTGTCGTTACCCCACCGCCAGAGAGCGTGCATCGCTGTGTAACATACAAGGCTGTCTTCAAACTGTTGACAAGCCCTGGCGCCGAATGCTGCAGTGCGCACATTGGCCTCTTACTCACGGGCGATTTTCATCAGCGCTGCCGAGCAGCGTGCGTCCGTCCCCGCAGTCTTTGTTTTTTGTTGCTCTGCTTAGCAGCACTGCTGCTGCGCGTAATCGGCGCTGCTCGCGTCGCTCAGTCGATGGTACGGACTCAGATGAAAAAGTATTGGCTCTGGCTTTGTTGATCAAACGAAAATTCAGGCGCCAACGTCGTAAACGTAAATACTGGCAAGACCCAATGTGCACCACTCGTACAGTGTGTAAACTTTTAGATGGCAGACCTCTCCCTAGTCCTGAATCGGTAGAAGTCGGTAAACGTCGGGAGGCATCGGCAGGCACGCAGTTTCGACTGCTGCCAACATTACGTAGCTGACTGTGTTGTACAAGGTAGCCATTGTCGTCTGTTATTGTTTTGCGCTGTACTGTTCTACGTGTTTTTATTGTGCAGTTGTGCTAAACATTATCAAAATGAGTGAAGAGGCAGTTGCTGGCCCATCTCGGGAGTCGCCAACAACCCCTACCAACCATTGCAATCGGATGAATGGTTTGTGAGCGCATAGTAGACAAACATATATATATATATATATATATATATATATATATATATATATAGATTTTAATGTACATGACGATTTCAGTTTCGTTTACGAACAACATTCAAAGCGAGTTTTACATCCAAGCCTTTCGTCTGCTTTCGTGTAAGCATGACGCGCAATTTGTAGTGCCAGCACTGCAACTGGTAGGCGTGCGTTGTCCCCCCCCCCCCCCCAATGGCTCCTTTCCCCTCGCCAGCCAATGCTTGCTTCCTCCTCTCCCCGCACTCCCTTCACAACTCTGCCGTCTTACAGTTAACACACAATATTGTGGACAATATATGGACACATCTGTACTGTATGTAGTGAGTTATGTGAAGACAGTGCCAAGTTCTTCAACTACTTCAGGATGTCAGTAGCGACCTTTGAGGAACTATTACATTTGCTGAAAACACACATTTCACACCAGAACATTTGAATGTAAAACAGTACTTCTGCAGAGGAAAGGTTGGCCATCACATTAAGGCAAGTACAAATAGTTGATGTAAAATTATTTTAATTTAGCAATTTGTGTTCCATAAGAAAATTACAGTATGTGTAGACATCCTAAAACAAATCTTCGTACACTGATGTATCAGAAAACTGGGGTGGTGATTCCAACGACGTCCTTTCTGCTGACTGAGCCAGCTTTTTCTCATAAGTGGCCATGGAAGCAGATGAGCCATGTTCCACAAAGTGTGTTCCACTTACATTTCCCTGTGATACAGCCACGTTTCCATGAGCAGTATCGCCTGTAATGTATTTCTGCAGCGCACTCATAAGTTCTAAATTCGCATTAAACCGCTTTTCTTCAGGTATGGCCTTGAAATGAGGTAGCAATGACAAGAGAAATAATCTATCATTATCTTCCTCCATTCATTTTGATTTCTTTTGAACACTTTCTGCAAGTATCCTAAACAATTTCTGCTCTTCTGAAAGTCTCCTTTTGGAGCCTGAGCCTGAGACAGTAGGAGATGGTTCTTGATAAGTGCTTGACTCTTCATTTGTCATATTGTCTGTTTCTTTCTCAACAGGAAGTTTAGTTTCGCATACAGGCGCTAAAAACCAAAGTTGCTTGAATCAAATGTACTGCTTCCTGGCATCTGCCTCTGAACCACTCATCACATTTTTCGGTTTTTACACCTCTTTTGCAACTGTGTTGCTGAAGTGAAGACATTTCTTTTCTGATTTCAGATATCTTGCATCGGAAATATATTCACAGATCTGCATTACACATATAAATGTGGTGTTTCTACCATCTCAAGCGCAGTAAAGGACACTTGTCAAAATATTTGGAATGCTCTGAAAGAATCTACATTTCCGATGCTTACTGAAGAGGACTGATTGAATATTGCAGAAGGTTTCAAGACAAAAGCAGATTTAGAAAACTGTATAGGGGCAATAGATGGTAGACACATGCGTTTGATTAAGCCGCGACATAGTGGCTCACTTTACTTCAATTACAAACATTTTTTCTCAGTTGTGATATTAGCAGTCTGTGATGCGAATAAGACAAAGAATTTGCCAGTTATCAGAATGATATGTAATTATCACGAGCGAGACGTTTCATAGAGAGTACATTTGGACTACTCAGCAACAAATGGAGAATATTCCATCGTCCACTCAATGTTTCAATTGATTTGGTCTCAAATATAATAAAAGCATGCTGCATATTACATAATTTCGTTCGTCGTAGAGATGGGTATACATTCGAAGACACACTGAACATCGTTGGACTACATGGAGTCGAGGAAGCCCTAATGTCGAGAACAAGGAACAAATCAGCCGCTGTTATCGCAAATGCGAATGCAGATGTAGGTCTAAAGATAAGTGAAGACAAAACTATATACCTGGTTACTACTAGAATGCCAACAGCAGTAGGTCAGGAAATGTTAAGAGTTGGAGACATGCAGTTTGAAAAAGTGAACACATTTAAGTATCTAGGCGTGGAATCACTTCGAGAAATGAGATTGAATCCGAACTGACGAAGAGATTACGGGCGGGAAATGCGTGCTACTTCTCACGGAATAGATTACTTTCATCACGGATATTGTCTAGGAATTTAAAGATTAGAATATACAAAACTGTTATTCTACCAGTTATGCTGTATGGGTGTGAGACTTGGTCTCTCACTGTGCAAAATGAAAAGCCGTTTCGAGTATTTGAAAACAAAATTTTGAGGAAAATTTTCGGAGCAAAAAGGGATGACATTAGCGGAGAGTGGCGAAAACTGCATAACGAAGAGGTTCACGAACTCTATTCTAGCCCTGACATAATCAGTATCATTAAATCACGTAGGCTGCGATGGGCGGGTCACGTAGCTAGAATGGATGAGGGCAGGGCAGCGCGCAGAATACTGGTAGGGCACTTAGAGGGAAAACGTCCTGTGGGGAGACCGAGGCGTAGATGGTAGGACAATGTGAAGGCTGATTTGAGGAGCCTAGGTATTAAAGGTGAATGGAAGGAAATAGCCCAAGACAGGGACAGATGGCGAAAATACGTTGCTGCGGTAATGGACTCTCGAGTCCGGTGTGACCAGTGAGTGAGTGAGTGAGAATCATCAGAGATAAATTTGTTAAATTCTTTGCAAGTGAAGAAGGTGCACAAAATTTGATCCAGGGATTTCTAATATTTGTACATAATGCTGTAACATATTGTACATATAACTCTAAATACGTGCCTTTTTGGCCGGACGAGGTGGCCGGGCGGTTCTAGGCACTTCAGTCCGGAACCGCGCGACTGCTACGGTCACAGGTTCGAATCCTAGTTCTAGGGGACTGAAGACCTCAGATGTTAAGTCCCATAGTGCTCAGAGCCATTTGAACCACTTGATGTGCCTTTTGGTTTTTGAAATCTGTTGTTTCATTTGCAAATCCTGGAATAAACAGTTGACACAATTCTTCCCATGCTCTGCGATTTACAATCCTGTTGCTGTATTCTCTACATCTTGAATCCCAAATAGCAGGCCGCATGGTGCAGTGAGAACGACTGATACGCTAATGAAACGCCATGTGTGAAAGGTACCAGGCGTGAAAACGCCGCTGCCAGCAGCGGGCAGCCGCTCGTGCACAGATGGTCGCGCGGTTGCCCCTGCCGCTGGCGTAGGAATCGCCACGTGTGTAAATTGTCCCATCTATTTGCACTATGGAGCGCTGACCGCTGCCGCCAGGCTGCTCAGCAGCGCTGCCGGAAATCGCAGGGCCAAATGTGCCGCTACGGCCTCACCTGTTTTCATCCAGCCGCAAATCCTCCGCCGGACTGCAACGGCGGCGCGACGCCGCAGAGCGCAGGCCGGGCGAGGCTCACTGCTTCGTCAACGCCGCACCACACTCCTTGCCACCGAGGAACAGAGTCCGCTGCTCCATACCTCACCGTGCATGTCGTATATGCAACTGATAGACGCTCCAGTGCACCGCCTGGTGCTGTGCACATGGCCGCTTTCACCCCTGAAGTACGAGTCTGTAGTAACAGGCCCCATGTCATACAGTGAGGAATGCAAGCTGACATCTCTCGCCTTTCGCCCGACACAGCTCGTGTGTCCTTTCACAATCGACGCACTCTAGATGACTGACCAGTACACACTGGCGCAGCTCCATGACGTCAGAATCCGAATTGCTGGGACAAAGGGAAGTCACTTGTCTGTAGGGCTACACTACGTGTGTGTGTGTGTGTGTGTGTGTGTGTGTGTGTGTGTGAGAGAGAGAGAGTGAGAGAGAGAGAGAGAGAGAGAGAGAGATACATATCAAAGTTTCACGTCAGTTTTCCGTTGAAACAGCGAGAATATTTAGTTGAAATCGTTGCTTATGCTACAAATTAATCAATCTGCCACGGAGATCGAGGAATTTCCATCTCAAACCTAAATCCCCACCCCCCACTTCTGGACATACACATCGACGAATCAAATGTAATTACCCCCTCAGCCAACGACACGTAATTCTTAACATTAGGTGCCTCCATAGAAGACATACATACAACAAATCATAGACTTTTCATGTCAGTTTTATAGTGAAACCAACAAATAACATATAGAAATCATGAAATTTTCATTTAAGGAAGTGTTAATCCCCTTTCCATTTGAAATTTGTTTTAACACCGACCATAAGTTCCAACAAATGCTGACACCATAATCGAAGGGCAGTTTCTGATTTGTGCACCATTCCCATTAATGCTACAGATTCAAAACCACCACATTCCCGTTTCTGCTACAGATACGCCGCGCGGGATTAGCCAAGCGCTTTAAGGCGCTGCAGTCATGGACTGTGCGTCTGGTCCCGGCGGAGTTTCGAATCCTCCCTCGGGCATGGGTGTGGGTGTTTGTCCTTAGAATAATTTAGGTTAAGTAGTGTGTAAGCTTAGGGACTGATGACCTTAACAGCTAAGTCCCCTAAGATTTCACACACATTTGAACTTTCTGCTGCAGATACAAAACAACAACAACAACTGGGAAACCGAGAGTGCCACACACATTTTTACCGAATACGGTTGCCGGTTGTTTAATGACCTGTTAATGTTTCCAAGAAATCTAAGTCTTCCATCCCCTTCTTCTGTAGGCGGCCTCTCCCAAGGTGCCCAGACATCATACACTACTCGTCCGGAATGCAACACCATTAACATTCCATTCTAGGGAATCTATTTCCAGCGCCTGACCAGCAGACCAACATTCAGCACACAAGTTCCACTCACTGTAGCTGCAAACTTTCGACAGGCATCACAACGAATCACATCTCACATAAGAATCTTGAAAATAGGAAATATCACGACTCGTACAGAGGCATACAACAGTTTTGCCACCGCTTAAGTTACGTTACTTGATGTTTTGCTATGTTTTTACCCAAACTGCAAAGACTCAACGATGTTAGACGTCGACAGTCCTAGGAGAAGGCATGAGACCTAAAACCATCGTACAGTATGTTGTAGGATAGACGAGGACAGGAACGTTTATTTATTTATCTAAGAAATCACATCGTGAGACGATCGATACGTCGTGCTCACCAATCGCTGCAAAGTCCAGCACAGCCGAAACTGTTTCGTCATGTATGTGCGATAGCTTGGGTGACGCTGTTGGCTACTCCCCCTACTCTAGTGCGTGAGACACGGCAGCCGTCATTCATTGCATCGTATACCTCTGCACCATCCAACGAATGAAGCACATAACGTAATCACATTCCAATGCCCTGACTACCATTCTGCAAAAGCTGTAGGCAAACTCCTAAACAGAAATGGACGTGTGCAGGACAGCAGCGTTTGACGTCCGAACTTACAGTACGCTGCTGTTACTTCGAGAACAGGGACAGAACAGAACATTACATCACAACAATATCACTCTCGCACACCATAAATGTCAAGCCTATCAGAACCTCAGCAAAAACTATAAATGTTATACATAGAGGATCCAACATATGCAGCGGATGGGACCATCTTTTGGGTGAGGACGTGTTGATGATAATTTAACGTCATCCAGCGATTGTTAGGTCCATATGTTAAAGTAAAATCAACCGAGCAGTACTGCATTGGTCTACGGGAGACACAAAACTCCTCTCGTCCCTCTTGTATAGGAGTCTGATACAGCTTTCACAGTACAGCATTCACTGCGGTCGCATCACGACAGACCCGCGGCCACAGCAGTGCAGACAGCTCTAGCAGACAACTGCGCTAGATAGTGCTACTCTGTGGATCGGGAAGTCCCGGTATTTGATCCCCCGTCAGTCACTCGTAGGATCTGGATCTGTCACTTAACATATCTTATTACTCTCTAAATCTTTGCTCGTGTACAGAGAACAGTGTAGTTATAAATTGTACTCTAATGCCATTCCTTCTTTAGTCAGACACTTCATACGTTTGGTAAGGTGACTATAGAGCCGTAAGTAGCGTTGGAGTCTGTGAAATCGAGTTCTGCGTATTCTACATGTAAGTTAACCACTATAACAAATGAATTGTTGTTAAATGCAGTTATTCCACCAGTTTTTAAAAATGTGCCATACTGCTTCCCAGCATTTAGATGGACAATGTGATCTAATAACTCAGAGCACACAGTTACACAGTCCACATCACACAGAAGCATATGACACAGGAAGCATTACAAAAACTGGTTCTCAGTGCGAATAATACCTAGCAGCGCCGTGGATTGCAGACATAAACTTAGCAGTACGTTCCTTTAGTCATGGTATCTTCTAAATCCACCTATAAACTGTGGCGCCTAGGCGAAAGTCAGGTCACAACACAGACGCAGAACAAGATAGCGCTCTCATGATGGAAGGAACACGATGTAATTGTTGTGAGAGCTTTTTCCATCAATACACCTTTAACTAACGCTATTTATAGTGCACAAGCCTTATATTGAAACGATTGTCTGAAATGCTTTGACGTTTGGAATCCTACCCACTATTAATATGCCTATTAAAGCCCCTTGTCACACATGTACGTGAAACACAATCTCGCCAAATAAATCTTACATGAAGCTTGAAAAATCTAATGGCATGACCTGAAACACCTAAATGCAAATGTTCTTTGCTGTGAGCGTCTGGCGTGTGTTTGAGGCATTCTAAAGCCATCATATCCAAAACATTTCACTTCTTTAGTCCAGCGATACGTAACTAATAGAACACAGTGTGTTATAGTGGATGACGAATGTCACACATCTCAGTATACATAAACGATTTATCATATGGGAGCAATAGCACCAAAAGATTGTTCGGTGACAATGCTCTTGTGTAGAAGGAAGTATAACCGTAGGAAAAGCGTAAGGAATTGCAGAAAACCAAGGATAAACCGTATGATAATGGCTATAATACCGAGCGAGGTGGCGCAGTGGTTAGACACTGGACTCGCATTCGGGAGGACGACGGTTCAATCCCGCGTCCGGCCATCCTGATTTAGGTTTTCCGTGATTTCCCTAAATCGCTCCAGGCAAATGCCGGGATGGTTCCTTTCAAAGGGCACGGCCGACTTCCTTCCCCGTCCTTCCCTAATCCGATGAGACCGATGACCTCGCTGTCTGGTCTCCTTCCCCGAAACAACCAACCAACCAATGGCTATAATAAGACCCCACACGCAAGTGTGAGAGATATGATCCGGGAATTCAAATGGAATTTCATGGAGGAAAAACGATATTAATTCTCGTATATGTCTCTCGGAAACACCTGACCAAGTAAAGATGCATGATGTCAGAAAGCGAAGTCATCCCACTGATGGAGACGTCTTCTGTCTCCCGAACACGTAGTCACATTATAGACGCGAGAACAGTTATCATACACGCAATAAGAACTGAACCTTAAACGGGAAAATCTTACATGAGGCTGAAATAAACCTTTGGGTGTGATCCACAACACCTATATGCTTTTGGGCAGCGCATGGAAAGAGTATGGGGCATTCTGAAACATCTCATTCATAACACTCTAACAGGACACTCAGAATCGTTTCCAGACTTTGCCCTGACGAAGCATGCTATTCGAAGTTACACTGCCCTACATCATTACCCTACAATAGTGGCCAACATGTTGTTGTTGTTGTTGTTGTTGTTGTTGTGGTCTTCAGTCCAGAGACTGGTTTGATGCAGCCCTCCATGCTACTCTATCCTGCACAAGCTTCTTCATCTCCAAGTAACTACTGCAAGCTACATCCTTCTGAATGTGCTTAGTGTGTTCATCTCTTGGTGCCCGTCTCTGGTTCTTACCCTCCACGCTGCTCTCCAATACTAAATTGGTGATCCCTTGATGCCTCAGAACATGTGCTACCAACCGATCCCTTCTTCTAATTAAGTTGTGCCAAAAATTCCTCTTCTCCCAAATTCTATTTAGTATCTCCTCATTATTTATGTGATCTACCCATCTAATCTTCAACATTCTTCTGTAGGACCACATTTCGAAATCTTCTATTCTCTTCTTGTCTAAACTAGTTATCTTCCGTGTTTCACTTCCATACATGGCTACACTCCATACAAATACTTTCAGAAACGATTTCCTGACGCTTAAATCTATACCCGATGTTAACAAATTTCTGCCGGCCGCAGTGACCGAGCGGTTCCAGGCGCTTCAGTCTGGAATCGCGCGACCGCTAAGGTCGCAGGTTCGAATCCTGCCTCGGGCATGGATGTGAGTGATGTCCTTAGGTTAGTTAGGTTTAAGTAGTTCTAAATTCTAGGGTACTAATAACCTCAGATGTTAAGTCCCAAAGTGCTCAGAGCTATTTGAACCATTTGAATAAATTTCTCTTCTTCAGAAACGCTTTCCTTGCCATTGCCAGGCTACATTTCACATTATCTCTACTTCGACCATCATCACTTATTTTGCTCCCCAAACAGGAAAACTCATCTACTACTTTAACTGTCTCATTCCCTAATCTAATTCCTTCAGCATCACCTGATTTAATTCGACTACATTCCATTATCCTCGTTATGTTTTTGTTGATGTTCATCTCATATCCTCCTTTCAAGACACTGTCCATTCCGTTCAACTGGTCATCCAGGTCCTTTGCTGTCTCTGACAGAATTACAATGTCATCGGCAAACCGCGAAGTTTTTATTTCTTCTCCATGGATTTTAACTCTTACTCTAAATTTTTCTTTCTTTCCCTTTACTGCTTGCTTAATATACAGTTTGAATAATTCCCTTTTGAATCACTACTTCCCTTTCATGCACCTCGACTCTTATAACTGCCATCCGGTTTCTGTAGAAATTGTAAATAGCCTTTCGCTCCCTTCAGAATTTGAAGGAGAGTATTCCGGTAACACTGTCAAAATCCTTCTCTAATTCTACAAATGCTAGAAACGTAAGTTTGCCTTTCCTTAACTATCTTCTAAGATAAGTTGTAGGGTCAGTATTGCCTCACGTGTTCCAACATTTCTACGGAATCCAAACTGATCCTCCCCGAGGTCGGCTTTTACCAGTTTCTCCATTCGTCTGTATACAATTCGTGTTAGTATTTTGCAGCCGTGACTTATTAAACTGATAGTTCGGTAACTTTCACACCTATCAACACCAGCTTTCTTTGGGACTGTAATTATTATATTCTTCTTGAAGTCTGAGGGTGTTTCGCCTGTCTCATACATCTTGCTCACCAGATGGTAGAGTTTTGTCAGGGCCGGCTCTCCCAAGGTTATCAGTAGTTCGAATGAAATGTTGTCTACTCCCGGCGCCTTGTTCCGACTCAGGTCTTTCAGTGCTCTGTCAAACTCTTCACACAGTATCATATCTCCCATTTCATCTTCATCTACGTCCTCTACTATTTCCATAATATCACCCTCAGGTACATCGCCTACGCTGGCCGGAGTGGCCGTGCGGTTCTAGGCGCTTCAGTCTGAAACCGTGTGACCGCAACGATCACAGGTTCGAATCCTGCCTCGGGCATGGATGTGCGTGCGTCGTCCTTAGGTTAGTTAGGTTTAATTAGTTCTAAGTTCTAGCGGACTGATGGCCTCAGATGTTAAGTCCCATAGTGCTCAGAGCCATTTGAACCATTTTACATCGCCTACCCTCTACTTATTCCTTCTACCTTTCTGGTTTCCTTTCTTTGTTTGAAACTGGTTTTCCATCTGAGCTCTTGATATTCATACAAGTGATTCTGCTGCTGCCCCTCTCAACAGTTACCCTACATTGTGGTTGCACCTACGGTACGGCTATCTGCATCGCTGAGGCATGCAAGCCTCCCCACCAGCGGCAAGGTCCATAGTTCATGGGGGGTATACTACTGACTAAACCAGAGCACATTCCATCAGCTGTTTATAACTATCCTTCTCCCACTCCAATCTACAAACTCAAGTCTACAAACATGTTTGCCACGTGTAAACCACGTAGCAGTATAATGATACTTCTATGAGTGTCGATTAGACCGTCAGCGAGAGCAGCACTGCTAGTACCTGCCACTAATAAGGCGAGTACACCGCTCGCTTGCTACATATTTTTACGAGCTTCAAACAGGAGTGACTTATTTTCAGTTATCAGGATAGTTACTAGTTTATTTTTGTAATTTCTTGCGTGTTTGAGTGCTTACTAGGCACAACCTTTTATTTCAATAACAGTGTAGCGTACAGTACCGCCGTTGTTATCGACACTTGTCTCGACTCTCGTATTGTACAGGCTTTTGCTTGTTTGGTTAGAACATCTCAGTGTCGGTTAGACTGTCAGCGAGAGCAGCACCGCTAGTTCCTGCTACTAATAAGGCGAGTACACCGTTCGCTTGTTACATATTTTTACGAGCTTCAAATAGGAGCGACTGCAGTAATGGATAGGAACTGTGATTGTTGTGTACAGATGCGAGCTGAGTTGGCGACCCTTCACTCACAGCTTCAGGCTGCTTTGGCTTCTGTCACACAGCTTGAGGCTGCTGCCAAGGGGCGTCACTGTGAGGGATCGGACGCGGGGATGCGAGGGACGTCGAGCACGTCCCACGTGTCCGATCAGTCCACTGCCGTGGCCACGCCAGGTACTGCCTGCATTGAGGTTGACTGACCCCTCACCCGTGGTCGAGTGGGAGATCATTCCAAAGTCCGGCAGGCAGCGAAAAACTTCTCGAGGGGCCAATCGCAGGGCCTCCCAGGTTCGTTTGACGAACAGGTTTCGGGCGTTATCTGTGGCTGACGATGTCTCTGAGCCGGATGCAGTCGTCCACCCTGTTCCAGAGGAAGCTTCTCGGCCCGCAAGTTCTGGGCATTCACAGAGGGTGGATTTGCTGGTAGTTTGGAACTCCAACGTTAGGCGCATAATGGGGCCCCTTAGGAACATGGCTGCCAAGGAGGGTAAAGAAGCCAGAGTGCACTCCGTGTGCATTCCAGGGGGAGTCATTCCGGATGTGGAAAAGGGTGCTTCCGGATGCCATGAGGAGTACAGAGTGCAGCCAACTGCAGGTGGTGGCTCATGTCAGTATCAATGACGTGTGTCGCTTTGGATCGGAGCAGATTCTGTCTGGTTTCGGGCGGTTAGCGGAAATGGTAAAGACTGCCAGTCTTGCTTCTGAGATTAAGGCGGAGCTCACCATCTGCAGCATCGTCGATTGAACCGACTATGGTCCTTTGGTGCAGAGCCGAGTGCAGGGTCTGAATCAGAGGCTCAGGCGGTTCTGTGACCGTGTAGGCTGTAAATTCCTTGACTTGCGCCATCGGGTGGTGGGTTTCCGGGTTCCGCTTAATAGGACAGGAGTCCACTACACACAGGAGGTGGCTACACGGGTAGCGGGGGCTGTGTGGAAGGAACTGGGCGGTTTTTTAGGTTAGAGAATCTCAGGGATTTTTTCAAACGATCTAACAGTGTTTAGAAAGGATAGATTAAATACAGTTGGTGGTGGAGTATTTATTGCTGTCAGAGGTAGTTTGCCTTGTATCGAAACTGAAGTAGATAGTTCGTGTGAAATAGTATGGGTAGAGGTTTTAAATGACAATCAGACTAAACTATTAATTGGATCGTTTTACCGACCCCCCGATTCAGAAGATATAGTTGCTGAACAGTTCAAAGAAAACTTTCAAATAAGTACCCCGCTCATACACTTATAGTCGGTGGTGACTTTAATCTACCCTCGATATGCTGGAAAAATTATACGTTTAAAGCCGGCGGCAGGCATAGAACGTCATCCGAAATTGTACTGAATGCTTTCTCAGAAAATTATTTTGAACAATTAGTTCATGAGCCCACTCGAAGCGTAAATGGTTGCGAAAGCATACTTGATCTTTTAGCAACAAATAATCCAGGACAAATAGTGAGTATTGTGGCGAATACAGGGATTAGCGACCACAAGGCAGTTGCTGCTAGGCTGAATACCGTAACACCTACAACCATCAAAACGAAACGCAAAGTATATCTATTTTAAAAAGCTGATAAAAATGTTCTTAACGCCTTTTAACATACAGTCTTCACTCCATCCGATCTTATCATGTAAGTGTAGAAAAGTAGTGGAATGTTTTCAAAGATATAGTACCGACAGCAATTGAGAGATATATACCACATAAATTAATAAGTGATGGTACTGATCCCCCATTGTACACAAAACGGGTCAGATCGTTGTTGCAGAAGCAACGAAAAAAAGCATGCCAAATTTAAAAGAACGCAAAATCCCCAAGATTGGCAAAGTTTTACAGACGTTCGAAATACGGCGCGTACTTCAATGCGAGATGCTTTTAATAACTTCCTCAACGAAATTCTGCCTCGAAATCTAGCAGAAAACCCAAGAGATTCTGGTCATATATAAAGCACACCAGTGACAAGTCGCAATCAGTACCTTCACCGCGCGATAACGACAGTGATGTTACTGATGACAGTGCCACTAAAGCAGAGTTATTAAACACGGTTTTCTGAAACTCCTTCACCAAAGAAGACGAAGTAAATATTCCTGAATTCCAATCAGGAACAACTGCCAAGATGAGAAACATAGAAGTAGATATCCTCGGAGTAACGAAGCAGCTTAAATCACTTGATAAAAGCAAGGCCTCCGGTCCAGACTGTATACCAGTCAGGTTACTCTCAGAGTATGCTGATAAAATAGCTCCATATTTAGCAATTATAGGCTATACAACCACTCGCTAACAGAAAGATCCGTATCTAAAGACTGGAAAATTGCTCAAGTCACACCAATACCCAAAAAGGGAAGTAGGAGTAATCCGCTGAATCGCTGAATTACAGGCCTATATCACTATCGTCGATTTGCAGTAGGGTTTTGGAACATATACTATATGCGAAGATTATGAAGTACCTCGAAGAAAACGATTTATTGACACATAGTCGGCACGATTTCAGAAAATATCGTTCTTGTGAAACACACTAGCTCTTTATAATCATGAAGTAATAAGTACTATCGACAGGTGACGTCAAATTGGCTCCATATTTTTAGATTTCCAGAAGGCTTTCGACACCGTTCCTCACAAGCGTCTTCTAACGAAACCGCGTGCCTACGGAGTATCGCCTCAGCTGTGCGACTGGATTCGTGATTTCCTGTCAGAAAGGTCACAGTTCGTAGTAATAGACGGAAAGTCATCGAGTAAAACAGAAGTAATATCTGGCGTTCCCCAAGGAAGTGTTATAGGCCCTCTATTGTTTCTGATCTACACTCCTGGAAATGGAAAAAAGAACACATTGACACCGGTGTGTCAGACCCACCATACTTGCTCCGGATACTGCGAGAGGGCTGTACAAGCAATGATCACACGCACGGCACAGCGGACACACCAGGAACCGCGGTGTTGGCCGTCGAATGGCGCTAGCTGCGCAGCATTTGTGCACCGCCGCCGTCAGTGTCAGCCAGTTTGCCGTGGCATACGGAGCTCCATCGCAGTCTTTAACACTGGTAGCATGCCGCGTCAGCGTGGACGTGAACCGTATGTGCAGTTGACGGACTTTGAGCGAGGGCGTATAGTGGGCATGCGGGAGGCCGGGTGGACGTACCGCCGAATTGCTCAACACGTGGGGCGTGAGGTCTCCACAGTACATCGATGTTGTCGCCAGTGGTCGGCGGAAGGTGCACGTGCCCGTCGACCTGGGACCGGACCGCAGCGACGCACGGATGCACGACAAGACCGTAGGATCCTACGCAGTGCCGTAGGGGACCGCACCGCCACTTCCCAGCAAATTAGGGACACTGTTGCTCCTGGGGTATCGGCGAGGACCATTCGCAACCGTCTCCATGAAGCTGGGCTACGGTCCCGCACACCGTTAGGCCGCCTTCCGCTCACGCCCCAACATCATTCAGCCCGCCTCCAGTGGTGTCGCGACAGGCGTGAATGGAGGGACGAATGGAGACGTGTCGTCTTCAGCGATGAGAGTCGCTTCTGCCTTGGTGCCAATGATGGTCGTATGCGTGTTTGGCGCGGTGCAGGTGAGCGCCACAATCAGGACTGCATACGACCGAGGCACACAGGGCCAACACCCGGCATCATGGTGTGGGGAGCGATCTCCTACACTGGCCGTACACCACTGGTGATCGTCGAGGGGACACTGAATAGTGCACGGTACATCCAAACCGTCATCGAACCCATCGTTCTACCATTCCTAGACCGGCAAGGGAACTTGCTGTTCCAACAGGACAATGCACGTCCGCATGTATCCCGTGCCACCCAACGTGCTCTAGAAGGTGTAAGTCAACTACCCTGGCCAGCAAGATCTTCGGATCTGTCCCCTATTGAGCATGTTTGGGACTGGATGAAGCGTCGTCTCACGCGGTCTGCACGTCCAGCACGAACGCTGGTCCAACTGAGGCGCCAGGTGAAAATGGCATGGCAAGCCGTTCCACAGGACTACATCCAGCATCTCTACGATCGTCTCCATGGGAGAATAGCAGCCTGCATTGCTGCGAAAGGTGGATATACACTGTACTAGAGCCGACATTGTGCATGCTCTGTTGCCTGTGTCTATGTGCCTGTGGTTCTGTCAGTGTGATCATGTGATGTATCTGACCCCAGGAATGTGTCAATAAAGTTTCCCCTTCCTGGGACAATGAATTCACGGTGTTCTTATTTCAATTTCCAGGAGTGTATATCACAACCTGGGCTGTATCTGTAAGATCTGTTGCTTTATCGAGCGCAACAGAGAAACAACCAAGTATTTAGCCTTATTTATTAGCTGCCTGTGCAGATCGCCGGCCATAGCACTGATACGTCTTGTCACTGTTTGTTTGATGGACTGATTTCTTGAAACCTTCTAGAGCACGTTGTCTGGCACGGGATACATGCGGACGTGCATTGTCCTGTTGGAACAGCAAGTTCCCTTGCCGGTCTAGGAATGGTAGAACGATGGGTTCGATGACGGTTTGGATGTACCGTGCACTATTCAGTGTCCCCTCGACGATCACCAGTGGTGTACGGCCAGTGTAGGAGATCGCTCCCCACACCATGATGCCGGGTGTTGGCCCTGTGTGCCTCGGTCGTATGCAGTCCTGATTGTGGCGCTCACCTGCACCGCGCCAAACACGCATACGACCATCATTGGCACCAAGGCAGAAGCGACTCTCATCGCTGAAGACGACACGTCTCCATTCGTCCCTCCATTCACGCCTGTCGCGACACCACTGGAGGCGGGCTGCATGATGTTGGGGCGTGAGCGGAAGACGGCCTAACGGTGTGCGGGACCGTAGCCCAGCTTCATGGAGACGGTTGCGAATGGTCCTCGCCGATACCCCAGGAGCAACAGTGTCCCTAATTTGCTGGGAAGTGGCGGTGCGGTCCCCTACGGCACTGCGTAGGATCCTACGGTCTTGGCGTGCATCCGTGCGTCGCTGCGGTCCGGTCCCAGGTCGACGGGCACGTGCACCTTCCGCCGACCACTGGCGACAACATCGATGTACTGTGGAGACCTCACGCCCCACGTGTTGAGCAATTCGGCGGTACGTCCACCCGGCCTCCCGCATGCCCACTATACGCCCTCGCTCAAAGTCCGTCAACTGCACATATGGTTCACGTCCACGCTGTCGCGGCATGCTACCAGTGTTAAAGACTGCGATGGAGCTCCGTATGCCACGGCAAACTGGCTGACACTGACAACGGCGGTGCACAAATGCTGCGCAGCTAGCGCCATTCGACGGCCAACACCGCGGTTCCTGGTGTGTCCGCTGTGCCGTGCGTGTGATCATTGCTTGTACAGCCCTCTCGCAGTGTCCGGAGCAAGTATGGTGGGTCTGACACACCGGTGTCAATGTGTTCTTTTTTCCATTTCCAGGAGTGTATTTCAATTTCCAGGAGTGTATTAGTCAGCATTAGGGCCAGGACGGTGCCACCTTAATTTCCATTGTTCCCAGATGTAACCAAGATGGCGGCGATGACGTCATCCAAGATGGCGGCCTGCAGATGTGGCAACAGCACATGACGTCATTCAAGATGGCGGTCATGACGTCGTCAAAGATGGCGAATTTTCGCAGGAAGATAGGTCAATTGGGTTACCTCCACTAACCTAACAACCCTCTCCTTCTCTCCCCCAGAAAATGGTGGTAAGTTGAAATTCCATCAGGACAATGAAACACACCTCTACTAAGGTAAGAAAATGGCTGGAAAATGGATCACTTGGGCTACCTCCACTAACCTAAGTCATCCAACCGCCACCTCTTACTAGGAACTGGTGGGAACTTTGAATTTTGGCAGTAAAGAAAGGTCACTTGGGCTATCTCTACTAACCTAAGAAAGTAAAGAAAGGGCACTTGAGCTACCTCCACTTACCTAAGTCATCAAACTGCCACCTCATCCTAGGCAATGGTGGGAAGAGGACTCGACCTGTGCTGGACGTAAGTCTTTATTTTGCATGCACTATTTACTTCAACAATTAGAGCCAGTACCACCATCAAGTGTAGCCCCCATGCAATCCAGAGTCCAACTAACTTAGTAAACAGTACTGCCACAAGAGGGTGCTGTCGTCCATTCCGTGACATAATCCAAGATGGCGGGAGAAAATTGCAGGAAACCGTATTTATCAAAAGGTCTGGACCTAGTATATAGTACTGCCACCAGAGAGCACTGTCGTCCATTCCGTGACATAACCCAAGAAAACTAATCTAATCTCTAACCTACTGTCCGGAGGGGCCACACGCCACACAGCCTACAGACCTGTAAACTACTCCTAAATAATGCATTACAGACACAAACAACTCGTAAATCACTGAAATACATCTACATCTACATGTATACTCTGCAATTCACATTTAAGTGCTTGGCAGAGGGTTCACCGAACCACAATCGTACTATCTCTCTACCATTCCACTCCCGAACAGCGTGTGGGAAAAATGAACACCTAAACCTTTCTGTTCGAGCTCTGATTTCTCTTATTTTATTTTGATGATCATTCCTACCTATGTAGGTTGGGCTCAACAAAATATTTTCGCATTCAGAAGAGAGAGTTGGTGACTGAAATTTCGTAAATAGATCTCGCCGCGACGAAAAACGTCTTTGCTTTAATGACTTCCATCCCAACTCGTGTATCATATCTGCCACATTCTCTCCCCTATTACGTGATAGTACAAAACGAGCTGCCCTTTTTTGCACCCTTTCGATGTCCTCCGTCAATCCCACCTGGTAAGGGTCCCACACCGCGCAGCAGTATTCTAACAGAGGACGAACGAGTGTAGTGTAAGCTGTCTCTTTAGTAGACTTGTTGCATCTTCTAAGTGTCCTGCCAATGAAACGCAACCTTTGGCTCGCCTTCCCCACAATATTATCTATGTGGTCTTTCCAACTGAAGTTGTTCATAATTTTAACACCCAGGTACTTAGTTGAATTGACAGCCTTGAGAATTGTACTATTTATCGATTAATCGAATTCCAACGGACTTCTTTTGGAACTCATGTGGATCACCTCACACTTTTCGTTATTTAGCGTCAACTGCCACCTGCCACACCATACAGCAATCCTTTCTAAATCGCTTTGCAACTGATACTGGTCTTCGGATGACCTTGCTAGACGGTAAATTACAGCATCATCTGCGAACAACCTAAGAGAACTGCTCAGATTGTCACCCAGGTCATTTATATAGATCAGGAACAGCAGAGGTCCCATGACGCTTCCCTGGGGAACACCTGATATCACTTCAGTTTTACTCGATGACTTGCCGTTGTAACAACAACGACGCTGTACTATTGTGCATATAAGTAAAAAAAATTTTCCATCTGATTTTTCGATAAATTAGTGTAACTGATGTTTTGATTTCTTTCTTTTTTGTTTCATGTCATTGTGTTAAGAAAACTGTAAACAATTTTCAATGTGAATATTAATGTTTATTTCAAATGTCAAGTAATATTGTAATGGAATTGAAATGTAACAAATGTTGAAACTATTGTAAGATGTTGAAAATTGTAACCGTGCGTCTGGTCCATACGTAGGCAATGTGTTAGGATATGTAGAATGCAAAACCTCGGGTGAATACCCTGTCTGTAAGGGAGCGCTAAAAGGTGGATGGAGGCGAGCGCGGGAAAATGCGCACGGGCACGGTACGGCACAACGGGCTCAGCAGTAGTAGTTGGAGTTTGGCATTGGTCTGAGCAACACCTTCTGCAGCGAGGAGGCTCTCCTGGATGACGTAGTTTCACTGAGCCTCGGGTATGCTGTTCCAACGCCCACACAACATGGCAAAATTCCATAGGCACTAAATGGAAAAGTATTGCGACGCTAAGAAGAATTAAAGTGCCGATACATCAAGAGCCATAGCTGTGGTTGTATGTGTGCTCTGTGCCTCGCCATCTCGCGGCTCACCAACCGCCGCATCGATACAAGCAGGTTGAAACCTTTAGTACTGTATTCGTATGGACCATAGAGTGAACTATTCAATAATAACCTAAATTTTGCCAGAACTTTCCCATCATTTAATTATCCTCACAACTAACCTAGGCAGGGTCCTTTCCAAATGTTGTGCAATCCGAGTATCCCGAAATGAAAAATTAAATTTTGTGTTAATAATAATTACTTGCAGACCTAGTTATGTTAGAATGGTGTTTAAAGAACTGTTTTGTTAATGAACCAGTAAATGAATAAGGAAGTTGAAAGGTATCTTTAATATCGATATAGTAATGAAGTTTAATTATTTCGAGACAGATATAAAGGTATTTAAATGAGAAGTAAATAAGATAAAAAGAGTAGTAACTCATATACTGGACATCTTGAACGCGTGATAATTTCAGTAATCAATTTTTTAAATATAGTGATCATAACAGTTTCAGGGTCCCCTCCCCCCCTTTATTCATTTGAATTCTGAAGTGTTCCACATTGGTTTGACCAGCAAAAGTTAAAGTCAATATATAAGTCAAAATTTATCAGTGTTTTATCTTTATCAAAATTGACATTTTGTGTGTGGCTCGAAAGTGCTATTTCTAGGGTAACCTATGCCCGATTTTAATCAGATCAATAGACAGTCGGAAGCTTTGTAGTATACATTATAGTGTAGTGTTATGTATTCATGGTTTTTCCATATCAGTCCAGAACGTGAAACTATCAGTTCAATAGATTTTCTGTTTTTAAAATTTTACTATATTATGCAGTGTTACTACGTGATGTTTTGCATGAATATACACCAACTTGTACAGGGAAGAAACTCAGTTAATGCCTAATTAGGCTGGCGACCGTATTATTATTATTATATTGGTAGCATCTTCAGTGTTGCTTTTGGTACTTACTGACGTGTAATTGCATTTTGAACTTACTTCACGGATCATTGTTATTACAGAGTGGATGTAAGTCTGATTTGCCACCATTCAGGTACACGCGGTCAATATCTATACGAAAATCCTGTCTCGTAAGGTGAACCCCGCTCACTTACCATAGTACAGGCTTTAATGAGTATTGTGTGCCCCACGCGCACGTTACACCGTCTATTACTACGAACTGTGACCTTCCTGACAGGAAAACGCGAATCCAGTCGCACAACTGAGACGATACCCCATAGGCCCGCAGCCTGATTAGAAGTCGCTTGTGAGGAACGGTGTCAAAAGCTTTCCAGAAATCTAGAAATACGGAATCAACTTGAGATCCCCTGTCGATAGCGGCCATTACTTCGTGCGAATATAGAGCTAGCTGCGTTGCACAAGAACGATGTTTTCTGAAGCCATCAATAGATCGTTCCCTTCGAGGTGACTCATAATGTTTGAATACAGTATATGCTCCAAAACCCTACTGCAAACCGACGTCAATTATATAGGTCTGTAGTTCGATGGATTACTCCTACTACCCTTCTTAAACACTGGTGCGACCTGCGCAATTTTCCAATCTGTAGTTACAGATCTATCGGTGAGCGAGCAGTTGTATATGATTGCCAAGTAGGGAGCTATTGTATCGGCGTAATCTGAAAGGAACCTAATCAGTATACAATCTGGACCTGAAGACTTGCCCGTATCAAGCGATTAGAGTTGCTTCGCAACCCCTAAGGTATCTACTTCTAAGAAACTCATGCTAGCAGCTGTTCGTGTTTCAAATTCTGGAATATTCCATTCGTCTTCCCTGGTGAAGGAATTTCGGAAAACTGCGTTCAATAACTCCGCTTTAGCGGCACAGTCGTCGGTAACAGTACCATCGGCGCTGCGCAGCGAAGGTATTGACTGCGTCTTGCCGCTTGTGTACTTTACATACGACCAGAATTTCTTCGAATTTTCTACCAAATTTCGAGACAATGTTTCGTTTTGGAACCTATTAAAGGCATCTCGCACTGAAGTCCGTGCCAAATTTCGCGCGTCTGTAAATTTTAGCCAATCTTCGGGATTTCGCGTTCTTCTGAACTTCGCATGCTTTTTTCGTTGCCTCTGCAACAGCGTTCGGACCTGCTTTGTGTACCATGGGGGATCAGTTCCATCTCTTACCAATTTATGAGGTATGAATCTCTCAATTGCTGTTGCTACTATATCTTTGAATTTGAGCCACATCTCTCTGTATCAGTCATGATGCTCCCTATTAGCTCTGGATTGTTTGTGGCTAAGAGGTCAAGTGTGTTTTTGCAACCATTTACAATTCGCGTGGGTTCGTGGACTAACTGCTCGAAATAACTTTCGGAGAAAGCATTTAGGACAATCTCGTAAGATGTTTTCTGCCTACAACCGGTTTTGAATAAGTATTTTTGCCAACATATTGAGAGAAGGTTGAAGTCCCCACCAACTATAACAGTGTGAGTGGGGTATTTATTTGTTACGAGACTCAAATTTTCTCTGAACTGTTCAGCAACTATATCATCGGAGTCTGGGTGTCGATAGAAGGAGCTAATTATTAACTTAGTTTGGCTGTTAAGTATAACCTCCACCCATACCAAATCGCACGGAGTATCTACTTCGACTTCACTACAAGATAAACCACTACTGACAGACACAAACACTCCACCACAGCCTAATCTATCTTTCCTGAACACTGTCTGAGACTTCGTAAAAATTTCTGCAGAACTTATTTCAGGCTTTAGCCAGTTTTCTGTACCTATAACGATTTCAGCTTCTGTGCTTTCTATTAGCGCTTGAAGCTCAGGGACTTTCCCAGCGTAACTACAACAATTTACAACCACAATTCCGACTGTTCCTTGATCCAAGCACGTCCTGTATATGCCGTGCACCCTTTGAGATTGCAGCCCACACCGTACTTTCCCGAGGCCTTCTAACCTAAAAAAACCGTCCAGTCCACGCCACACAGCTCTGCTACCCGTGTAGCCGCCAGCTGAGTGTAGTGAACTCGTGACCTATTCAGCGGAACTCGAAACCCCACCACCCTAAGGCGCAAGTCAAGGAATCTGCAGCCAACACGGTCGCAAAACCGTCTGAGCCTCTGATTCAGACCCTCCACCCGGCTCTGCACCAAAGGTCCGCAGTCGGTTCTGTCAACGATACTGCAGATGGTGAGCTCTGCCTTCATCTCGTATGCAAACCGGCAGCCTTCACCAAATCAGATAGCCGCTGGAATCCAGAGAGAATTTCCTCAGATCCAAAGCGACACACGTCATTAGTGCCGACATGTGCCACCACCTGCAGCTGGCTGCACCCTGTGCTCTTCATGGCATCCGGAAGGACCCTTTCCACATCAGGAATGACTCCACCCGGAATGCACACGGAGTGCACACTGGATTTCTTCCCCTCCTTAGCCGCCATATCCCTAAGGGGCCCCATTACGCGCCTAACATTGGAGCTCCTAACTACCAATAAGCCCACCCTTTGTGATTGCCCGGACATTACAGGCTGAGAATCATCCTCTGAAACAGGGCAGGCAGCTGCATCTGGCTCAGGCAGAGACAGTGCCTGAAACCTGTTTGTCAGACGCACCGGGGAGGCTTTCTAATCAGCCTCCGGGGACGTTTTTTACTGCCTGCCACGCCTTGGAACGAACGAAATAATTTCAGTACACAGCATACAAACCTGCAAACTACTCGTAGATTACTGAAATAATGCATGCATAATGCTCTGCAGACATGCTCACTACTCGTAAACTGTCCAAACAACACATAGCACAGCCTACAGACCTGCTCGCAAAATAATGCAACAGACATGCAAAGAATGTGCACAGGCACTGCCCTCCATCCCATGTCCACTGGGACCGCACAGGACACTACCACACATGATCCCAGAAGTCGGGATGCACCGGCAGCCCCCATAAACTGACGCGACCGTCAGCCACCAAGCCATGTACAGGTGCCCGTTTGGGTCCCTCAAGCACGAGGTGGCTGCATCCCTTTCATACTTGACACCTGAGAAACTCCTCTCGAAAAGCATGATCACCTACGCACCTTTGCTGACATGACCAGATAGGAGTGAAGACCTATTTGCAGAGCGCAGATGCTCCAAGGGCGCGTGCACGTCGACGCCACTGCTAGCCACTGCCAGACGCAAGCCAGTGTGAGCCATCACTCTCACACCGCTGCCAACAGCATGTCAAAGTGACTTCTACAGTTAAAGTTCTTTCAGTGTTATACGGACGTCACATGTCTGTCTAAATAAGCGCCAAGTCATCCTCAGGGTCGCACATGTATGTTCACCACTGCTGGTGTGATTCCTCTCTCTACCTGCGGTCCAGCAAAGACCTAATTGCCGAGCGACTCACCTTCACAGATGCTGCAGAAATCCGTTCCAGAATTGCACAGGGTGCATTGTTCCTCACGATCCTAGCGGGACATGTGTTACATGCATACTGACATCACAGGTCGTGCAATAGCAATCTGTTCAACCGCTCGCGATTCTAATGGGACAAACGTGACGTGTAGCTGATGCATCGCTGCGCATAGCTATATACCATCTCAAGTGCATCTAGCAACATTCTCAATGTTATACTGAAGTCACATGGCTATCTAAAATAATATCAAGTTGAACTCTCGCAAATTGTGTAGTGTCCCAGAAATACTTAACATGCGCATTTATAGGAGCTTTCGTGATGTCTCGGCTTATTTGCACAGAAATTCTTGCCTTAATGGAACCTGTTTACGAAAATAGCGCAGAATAACGTCGAATACATTCTTCCTTTTGGTCCTAATGTGGCTCCCTGTCCATCACGTATTACCCCTCCTGCTTTCAACATACGCAAACATTCTCGCCGCCATGTAGAGACTCCTATACCCCAGCAGAAAGGATGTCTTGTGAATGAACTGGGCATTATGATTGGCTCTTATCGAATTTACCCGCTGAAGTACTGATGCCGCCAGTGTGGAAGCACCATCCGCCTTTTTTTCCTTTCTGCAGACGAGACTCTTAGGCACAAAAAATTATTTTGTACAGATACCCATATTTCACCCAAAATTAATCCTTTCAAATTGCCCTACATATTACCAAACACAGAAATACTCTTACTCAATCAAACTGCTATCAGACTGAGGACTGAACCTTGAATATTAGAGCATGAAACTGATCTCCAACGCAGCAATATGTCACTGCGTACCGTGTCGATGTAGTAAACATACAAATCATATCCTGCACCGTACAAAAATCGCCCCTCATTCGTATAGCTATCGACCACCAGACACACGTGCATAAACTGCGAGGACAGACAGCACCACTTATACTCCTTGCAGCACTAGATATTTTCCCATGGTCGACAGTCACAAGTCATCCACTCCCAGTGCCTGACCAGACCACCTTCAGCAGACTGAAGTCACTCTCAGAACTGTTCTACAAATTCAGGCTCGTTTCCCCTCAGCACAAATGTGTTGCTGTTTCTGGTCTGGACCTGTTTGCTTACTTGCTTTTCTACACCCATAACCAGACTCTGGGATGAAAAGAACACGTTTATTTTCGCATGGTTTGCCATTATATTATACCAGTTCCGCTGTACTTCTCGATATCAAGCACACAGCAGCATTCTACTGATGGCTCGTGCAACATTACTCCAAAGATATAGACCCGAATTATTTCTCTACAAACCCTAAACTTTAGTGAGGTGGAGCATGCTGTAAACAACTGACTAATTAGAAACTTATCCCCTCTGTGAAGACCTTTACGTGAGAACTCGAAAAAAAAAAAGATGAAACTGATATTTCCACTCACGAATACCGATTCTGGTGATGTAACAGATTCCAAATCATGCCTATAATTTACAAAGCCAACTAAGGTGTTTCTCATGTCTAGAGAGAACCAGCAAACCTGTCTTTCACCCGTCTTCAACCTGCAAGATGCACACACCGCAATAGATGTTCCATCAACTAAATAAAGGCCCGAAATGAGCAGAAGCAGTGAACCAGACAATTTACATGGAAGGGAATGATGGTCCAACGGAAACACGTCTGTATTGACTCTTCTCAAAAATTTCCATGCGATCACGAAAACTATCCAACACACACTAAGTATTAGTTCGTTATTCGGTCGTCTAGAGGACAACGTGGTTACGTCAGCTACATTCCTACACTCCAACACGCCTCTGCATTTGTTCACCTCCCCTAGTTAATGGGAAACCTGAATCATTCCTGACACAGGTCACCGGCACTGCACATCAAGCACGCATAGACAGAAGCATCCTAGGAAAAAAACTGGTCTCATATATATTTTATCCCTGTACTTGCAACTAAATGCTACCATTGTGGTCTCAGTTGAATGACATTCAACAATGAGCGAAGTATCGGAAATACACCCTGCTGACAGTTGTGGCTCTGGTTCAAATGGCTCTGAGCACTATGGGACTTAATTGCTAAGGTCACCAGTCCCCTAGAACTTAGAACTACTTAAACCTAACTAACCTAAGGACATCACAGACAGCCATGCCCGAGGCAGGATTCGAACCTGTGACCGTAGCGGTCACGCAGTTCCAGACTGTAGCGCCTAGAACCGCTGGGCCACCCCGGCTGGCTGTGGCTCTGGAAATAGAAATATCATTACCATTCTTATGACTTGACATACTCCTCCCTTTGCTATCACAGTACTGCACATCAAATCCATACGTTCCTTACGACTGGACAAAGTCATACTCTCTGAAAATCAACCATTAGTGGGCATGTCTCATAAGTTTTTCTTGCAAGTGCTACCACCATGTCTTAGAAAGAGAGGCGTAATCATCATACAGACTGGTATGTTCTAAAAAAAAAAAAAAAAAAAAAAAACACAACTATGTTACCATCACAAGCGGTCTTGGTCCTACAGGTGCACACAAGTATCCATGTTAAAAGCTACACCAGCTTTTCAAATCCACACATAGCATTAGCTATGAATGGCGTTGTTTTCCCAGACCAATACCGTGACACTGAAAATAGACGGTGATAGCCGGAGTGTATATTATCACACCAGCAGTGCGGTTACACGTCGCTGACGGTTCACCCTCGTAATAAAATTACCGAATTTTGAAAGTGATTTGGCTAAGGAGCGTGGTATGAAACCGGTATTTGCAACTTCCTCACACCACCACCCCTTGGTATTTCTCCAGTATTTGTAACACATTCAGTCTCAATGCCATGTCAGAGGTTCTGTATTATATCCACTGGGTTATAGGCGATGATTGATTCAAAAATGTTCAAATGTGTGTGAATTCGTAAGGGACCAAACTGCTGAAGTCATCGGTCCCTAGACTTACACACTACTTAAACTAACTTAACGCTAAGGACAACACTCACACACATGCCTGAGGGAGGACTCGAACCTATGGTGGGAGGGGTTGCACAATTAGTGACATGGCGCCTCTAACCGCGCGGCCACTCTGCGCAGCGATGATTGATTGAGAAGGATCACAAACAGTAGTAGATGGTGTGATGACTGAGGCCGTAAGAAATGTACGCTAGCTTTTCAGATCTCCAGTGCTACCCTTTCGATGGAAATGATGTTTATGATTTGGAATCAAGTCTTTCCATTCAACCAAATACCTGCGTTACGTCCTATGGAGAAGTCCTTTAACGATTACAGCCACTAGTGAATCATATTTCTAGCACTCTCATATCTCCAACCGAGCCACCTTTCTCGAAATTATCTGCCACAGTAAAATTCCAATATAGTTTTAGGTAGCCCCCATGCATCATGCAACTACCCCTCAGACTATGCACTACCATCCCTGCAGCTTTGCACACGTGATTGTTCCAATGTAAGTCGGAACTAAATAGAAGTTGGAGAAAGCTATACCTACCACCCTCTGCAACCCGTGTAGAAACAGGTGAAGCTGAGTTACTGCGTCAGAACTGTGTTTTGACCATTCGATGGAAACGAAGCTTGCTACTGCAACATGAGGTAGTATAAAAGACAGTACAGGAACTGGATGAAGGACATGGATTTTGCTACTGCATTGTGGTGCTTCTCCAAACTACAAGCAGGTACTACAGATCCACATCCCTCAGAACCCATTTACGTCTATCACCCCAACATCCTATCATTGTTCTTCTGTTCCATCCACCAGAGAAAAATTACGAACCATAAAAGCTTCACTAACTTCATCTGACATATCAAAGACAAATACCGCATGCATGCTGGCTTCGAGCTCATTTGATGATCCTATTAAATATACAGGTATTGATCCACTGCACAGACCAGTTTAAAGTTTCATTACCTATGCTATAGGAGGATGACCGTATCCCACATACTGGACTGTAAGGCGCAAGAGACACTCCCTGTGACCCTGTGTCGTTGTTTGAAACATTGTTTTTTTTCTGCTGTAACACGCTTTGTACACTGCCATACATTTTGTTCTTCCGCCACGACTTCGAGGTCTGTGTCTGGTTCAAAACTGACATTAACACATTCTAATCCATTGGCTGTGATAGCAATCTAGACGTCGCACGGAGTAAATCATGTTGTTACTGCATCTACCACAATACACCGCACACACTGGATGATTTTAAATAAAAGAGAGTTACAACACAATGAAACTGGAAGAGTTTGGCGACGTTGTGAAGAGTTTCCAAACTGCTGTCTGAAAGTGATTGACAATCTCTATATTTAAACTCATCTGTCACAGTGACGGAATAGCTGATGGCTCTGTGTTCCATTTCAACTGATTCCTCATATTGCAGTCATGTACGCGATCACTGTTTCGGCGATATCCGTCCCCAGAAGGTGGTGCCCCTCCACCAAAACTCTTTCTCCATCTCAAATAAGCGAGGTCAATCAATCATTGTGTGGTAACCAACAGCGTACCAGAGGATGGATGGGATCGAAAAGAAACCCCCGATGTACTGAATTAATAAGCATTACAGTTGATTGTGTGGACAATTTTACCGATTTACAGTAATTTCAACACTGACCAATGATGTGACAGCATGTTTCCCAATTTGAGTATTATAGCTAAATCACTCCCTCCCCACTTTGCAAGTATCATTACAGATGTGTATAGATGACTGTGCAGTACGTCCATGCATTGTTAATTCTCGAACACATCCATCATGAAAGTATATCAGACAGCGCTCTACATGTTTCTAACACTTCAAGCATAGTGCTTAATTTACGATCTATCTCTATGCTGATGGTAGTCACAGAGTATTCTCGCAGTCTTAGCGTAAAATTAGAGACTGAAAGACCCCCCTTCACACTGTCGTTGGCCAACCCGCCCTGCAGTGCCATTACCGATTTAATCTGCAATCGACTACAAGTAGACCGCTACATTCCACGTCTCGGGAATGGTGGGAGCTTGCCGAGTCCTCGCCCATATAAGTGCACAAGATTTCTCGAGATCCACCCATGTCGAGAAGGTTAGCACTCTTATCGAAGTATAGTAACAGATCTGAAAGTGTTGTGATGTAATAGCAGACGGTGAGGAAGAACAAGAAACGGGTGATTTTTTTGCACGATGGAGCTCCAGACAGATGGAGTTCGAAGCATTTTTATGTAAATCAACCAAGCTATCAATTTTAAAATATCATTCCAGAGTCTAGGATCAGTACCTAGAAGGTATTGGTAAGAGAGAATATATCCTAGGGCTACAACGTTCTGTGCTTAAAAAGGGGTATAATGTTAGATTGCTTGCGTTTACAAACTATCATTCATATGGAATGTAGTGCTGTTAATATTCCAATGTAAGAAATGTATTTCAACTGCATTACATACATCCTTCTTCCCAATGATAAACTATGTTATCGAACTGTAAAGCGAAAAAACTGCTTCCTTAAAACATTGTCTCTGTGTGTAACGAGCACAATATAGCTTTCCTTAGATGTATGGCATCCACTGTTCACATCCGATCACGCTTCAGAAATTACACTATGCCTGTATCAGCCCTATATAAAATTGTGATTAGTAACGGGGAATACCTCTTACAAGGAAACAGATAAACGCATAGCAGCAGTATCCGACATGTGAAAATTACAAGTCATTCCGCCACTAACCCTGCAAACAGCACATCAGTCTTGCAAATGTATACATGGGGATTGCAGTGCCTCACAAGCACCTATCGCTAACTTAGTTATGAAACTGATGTCTTGATTTTACACCCAAGATGCGACAGGGGGGATGGAGTACATCACATAAATCACAGTTCGATTAGAGTAATGTGTCACGTTTTATCACACATGAGATGGAAGACATCTGATGAGCGACAGGTTTACTGCTAACGATCGCAAGTAGATAGTGCTTTAAATCACTTACAGAACACGTGGCTGTATACGAGTTGAATGCAGGATATGCCACGAGAATGATGAATCCTGACAGAACAGTGGAAAAACTGACCTACAGAAACTTCTCCCTCTCTAGAATGCATCATCAATCTACCATTAAATCATACGACATACGTTGTTACAGCTCCATCTCAATCAATCACCCCATCCACTGTCTGTCATCCTATATCGCAGATGCATGTAAGTTCAAAGGGGGATGGTCCTCTGTCTTCCTGAAAAGCGGCAAATGGAGTAGTCACCTCGCGTGTGTCACTGGTACCTGATATACTTTAATGATGGAAGTGTTCGAGAATTAACAATGCATGGATATACTGCACAGTCATCTATACACATTCATAATGATACTTGCAAAGTGGGGAGGGGGTGATTTATAATACACAAATTGGGAAATATGCTGTCATATCACTGCTCAGTGGTGAAATTACTGTAAATTGGCAAAATTGTTCACACAATAGACTGTAATGCTTATTATTTCAGTACATCGGGAATTCCTTCTCCATCCTATCCATAGGTGCAGTAACAACATGATTTACTGCGTGCGACGTCTAGTTTCCTATGAGACGCAATGGATCAGAATGTGTTAGTGTCAGTTTAGAACCTGACACAGGCTTAGAAGTCGTGGCAGAATAACAAAATGTATGTCAGCGAACAAAGTGTGTTGCAGCAGAAAAAAACATTGTTTCAAACAACGACATAGTGTCACAGGGAGCGCGTCTTGCAACTTACAGTATAGTATGTGGTATACGGTCATCCTACAGTATAGGCGATGGAACTTTAAACTGGTCTGTCCAGTGGATCAATATCTGCATATTTAATAGGATCGTCACATTTTTCTCTGGTGGATGGAACGTTGGGGCGATAGATGTGAATGGGTCCTGAGGGATGTGGATTTGTAGTACCTGCTTGTAGTTTGGAGAAGCACCACAATGCAGTAGCAAAATGCACGTTCTTCATCCAGTTCCTGTACTGCCTTTTATACTACCTTGTGTTGCAGGAGCAGGCTTCTTTTTCGTCGAACGGTCAAAACACAGTTCTGTCACAGTAACTCAGCTTTGCTTGTTTCTACATGGGTTGCAGAAGGTGGTATATATAGCTTTCTCCGACTTGTACTCAGTTCTGACTTACATTGGAATAATCACATACTCAAAGCTGCAGGGACGTTAGTGCAGCTGAGGGTTAGTTGCAAGATGCATGGGGGCTGCCTAAAACCATGTTGGAATTATACTGCAGCAGATAGGTTCGAGAAAGGTGGCTTGTTTGGAGATATAAGAGTGCCAAAAATATTAGTCACTACTGGCTGTAATCATTAAAGGACCTCTCCATAGGATCCAACACAGGTATGTGGTTGAATGGAAAGACTTGACTCCAAATCATAGACATCATTTCTACTGAAAGCAATCTGAGAAGCTAGTGTACATTTCATACGACCTCAATCATCAGACCATCTACTACTGTTTGTGATCTTTCTCAATCAATCATCGCCTATAACTCAGTGGATATATCACAGAACCTCTGACATGGCATCGAGACAGAATGGGTTACAGATACTGGAGAAATATCTAGTGGTGGCGGTGTGATGGAGTTGCAAATACCGGTTTTATACCATGCTTCTTAGCCGAATCACTTTCAAAATTCGGTAATCTTATTACAAGGGCACACCGACAGAGACGTGTAACTGCACTGCTGGTGTGATAATATACACTACAGCGATCACAGTCTAAATTCAGTGTCACGGTATTTGTCTGGAAAAACCAAGTCATTCGAGCTAATGCCATACATGGATTTATAAAGCTGGTGTAGCTTTTAACATGGATACTTGTGTTCGCCTGTAGACCTAAGACCGCTTGTGATAGTAATATGGTTGTGTTCTGCTTTTAACATATAGCAGTTTGTAAGATGATTATGCCTCTCTTTCTAAGACATGGTGGTAGCACTCGCAAAAAAAGTTATGAGACTTGCCCACCAATAGTTGATTTTTGGATAGCATTATTTCGTATCACCAGCAATCGGTTATTGATGAAGTATTATACTTAGTAGTAGGGGGGTGCACAATAGGTTCGCCTTGAGCATCGTGCTTATAAAGTATGTGTTTGTATTCCAACATGCAAAGGAAATGACTTTGTCCAGTCGTAAGGAAGGTATGGATTTGACGTACTATGATAGTAAAGGGAGAAGTATATGTCAAGTCATAAGAATGGTACTGATATTTCTATTTCCAGAGTCACAGCTGTCAGCAGGGTGTATTTCCGATACTTCGCTCATTGTCGAATGTCGTTCAACTGAGACCACAATCGTAACATTTAGTTTTAAGTACAGGGATAAAATACACTCCTGGAAATTGAAATAAGAACACCGTGAATTCATTGTCCCAGGAAGGGGAAACTTTATTGACACATTCCTGGGGTCAGATACATCACATGATCACACTGACAGAACCACAGGCACATAGACACAGGCAACAGAGCATGCACAATGTCGGCACTAGTACAGTGTATATCCACCTTTCGCAGGAATGCAGGCTGCTATTCTCCCATGGAGACGATCGTAGAGATGCTGGATGTAGTCCTGTGGAACGGCTTGCCATGCCATTTCCACCTGGCGCCTCAGTTGGACCAGCGTTCGTGCTGGACGTGCAGACCGCGTGAGACGACGCTTCATCCAGTCCCAAACATACTCAATGGGGGACAGATCCGGAGATCTTGCTGGCCAGGGTAGTTGACTTACACCTTCTAGAGCATGTTGGGTGGCACGGAATACATGCGGACGTGCATTGTCCTGTTGGAACAGCAAGTTCCCTTGCCGGTCTAGGAATGGTAGAACGATGGGTTCGATGACGGTTTGGATGTACCGTGCACTATTCAGTGTCCCCTCGACGATCACCAGTGGTGTACGGCCAGTGTAGGAGATCGCTCCCCACACCATGATGCCGGGTGTTGGCCCTGTGTGCCTCGGTCGTATGCAGTCCTGATTGTGGCGCTCACCTGCACGGCGCCAAACACGCATACGACCATCACTGGCACCAAGGCAGAAGCGACTCTCATCGCTGAAGACGACACGTCTCCATTCGTCCCTCCATTCACGCCTGTCGCGACACCACTGGAGGCGGGCTGCACGATGTTGGGGCGTGAGCGGAAGACGGCCTAACGGTGTGCGGGACCGTAGCCCAGCTTCATGGAGACGGTTGCGAATGGTCCTCGCCGATACCCCAGGAGCAACAGTGTCCCTAATTTGCTGGGAAGTGGCGGTGCGGTCCCCTACGGCACTGCGTAGGATCCTACGGTCTTGGCGTGCATCCGTGCGTCGCTGCGGTCCGGTCCCAGGTCGACGGACACGTGCACCTTCCGCCGACCACTGGCGACAACATCGATGTACTGTGGAGACCTCACGCCCCACGTGTTGAGCAATTCGGCGGTACGTCCACCCGGCCTCCCGCATGCCCACTATACGCCCTCGCTCAAAGTCCGTCAACTGCACATACGGTTCACGTCCACGCTGTCGCGGCATGCTACCAGTGTTAAAGACTGTGATGGAGCTCCGTATGCCACGGCAAACTGGCTGACACTGACGGCGGCGGTGCACAAATGCTGCGCAGCTAGCGCCATTCGACGGCCAACACCGCGGTTCCTGGTGTGTCCGCTGTGCCGTGCGTGTGATCATTGCTTGTACAGCCCTCTCGCAGTGTCCGGAGCAAGTATGGTGGGTCTGACACACCGGTGTCAATGTGTTCTTTTTTCCATTTCCAGGAGTGTATATATGAGACCAGTTTTTATCCTAGGACGATTGGATAGGTTTCGTGATCGCGTGGAAATTTTTGAGAAGAGTCAATACATCGTGTTTCCGCTGGACCATCATTCCCTTCCATGTAAATTGTCTGGTTCACTGCTTCTGCACATTTCGGGCCTTTATTTAGTTGATGGAACATCTATTGCGGTGTGTGCATCTTGCAGGTTGAACACGGGTGAAAGACACATTTGCTGGTTCTCTCTAGACATGAGAAACACCTTAGTTGGCTTTGGAAATTAGAGAGATGATTTGGAATCTGTTACATCACCGAAATCGGTATTTGTGAGTGGAGATATCAGTTTCAACTTTGCAGAGGGGATAAGTTTCTAGTTACTCAGTGGTTTACAGCACACTCCACCTCACTAAAGTTTAGGGTTTGTATTGAAATAATTTGGGATCTATATCTTCGGAGTTATGTTGCACAAGCGATCAGTAGGATGCTGCTGTGTGCTTGATATCAAGAAGTACAGCGAAACTGGTATAATCTTATGGAAAACCATTCAAAAATAAATGTGTTCTTGTAATCCCAGAGTCTGGTTATGGGTGTAGAAAAGGTAGCAAGCAAGCAGGTCTGGACCAGAAACAGTAATGCGTTTATGCTGAGGGGGAACGAGCCCGAATTTGTAGAACAGTTCTGAGAGTGACATCAGACCACTGAGGGCACTCTGGTCACGCATCGGCAGTGGATGACTTGTGACCATTGGCTGCGGGAAAATATCTAGTGCAGAGAGAAGTATAATTGGCCCTGTCTGTCTTTGAGATATATGTACGGGTGTCTGCTGGTTGATAGCTATACAAATAAAGTAGAAGGGACGATTTTTGTATGGCGCAGGATACGAATTGTAAGTTTACGACATCGACATGGTACGCAGTGATATATTTCTCGGTTGGAGGTTGGTTTCATGTTCTAATATTCAAGCTCCTGTCCTCAGTCAGATAGCAATGTAATTGAGTAAGAATCTTTCTGTATTTAATGATATGCAGGGCACTTTGCAAGGTTTAATTGTGGGTGCAATATGGCTATCTGCATAAAATAGTTTTTGCAGCTCAAAAGGTGGTCTGCAGAAAGGGAAAAAAAAAGGCGGACAGTGCTTCCACCCCCATGGCATCAGTAATTCGGCAGTTAAATTCGATAAGAGCGAATCGTAATGCCCAATTCATTCACAAGACATCCTTTCTGCTGGGATATGGTGCCACATTAGGACCGCGAGGAAGAATGCATTCGACGTTATTCTGCACTATTTTCGTAAACAGGCTCTGTAAGTCCAAGAATTTCTGTGCATACAAGCCGAGACATCACGAAAGGTCCTAAAAAGTGCATTTAAATTATTTCTGGGACACTATACAATTTCCGAGAGTTCGACTTGATCTTATTTTAGATAGCCATGTGTCTTCAATACAACAATGAGAACGTTGGTATATGCACTTGTGATGGTATGTAGCTACGCGTAGCGAAGCGTCAGCCACACATCACACATATCACATTAGAAATGCGAGTGGTCAAATAGATTTCTATTGCACGTCTGTGACATCACTATGCACATCACAGACGTCCCGTTAGGATCGCAAGGAACAATGCACCGTATGCTCTTCTGGAATGGATTTCTGCAGCGTCTGCGAAGGTGAGTCACTCGGAATTAGGTCTTCGCTGGATCGCAGGTACAGAGAGAGATCACACCAGCAGTGGAGAACACACGTGCACAGCCCAGGGGATGACTTGGCACTTATTTAGACAGACATGTGACGTCAGTATAACACTCGAAGAACTTTAACTGTAGAAGTGACTTTGACATGCCGTCAGCAGCAGTGTGAGAGTGATGGCTCACACTGGCTTGCGTCTGGCAGTGGCTAGTGGCGGCGTCAACGCACACACGTCCTTGGAGCATCTGCGCTCTGCAAATAGGTCTTTGCTTCTGTCCGGTTGCGCCAGCAATGGTGCCTAGGTGTCCATGTATTTCCAGAGGAGTTTTTCAGATGTCGAGCATGAAAGGGATGCCGCCGCCTCATGTTTGAGAGACCCGAACGGGCTCCTGTGCATGGCTTGGCCACTGACGGACGTGTCACTTTGTGGGGGCTGCCAGTGCATCCCGACTTCTGGGATCGTGTGGGGTAGTCTCCTGTGTGGTCCCAGTGGACATGGGGCGGTGGGCGGTGCTTGCGCACATTGTTTGCGTGTCTGTTGCATTATTTTGCGAGCAGGTCTTTAGGCTGTGCTATGTGTTATTTGGACAGTTTACGAGTAGCGAGCATATCTGCAGTGCATTGTACATGCATTATTTCGGTGACCTACGAGTAGTTTACAGCTCTGGATGCTGTGTGCTGAAATTATTTCAGTGATTTAAGAGCTGTTTGTGTGTCTGTAATGCATTATTTAGGAGTAGTTGACACCTCCAGACAGCCATCTTGGGTTATGTCATGGAACGGACAACAGTGCCCTCTTGTGGCAGTACTGTGTACTAGGTCCAGACCTCATGGTGAACACAATTTCCTGCCATTTTCCACCGCCATCTTGGATTACGTCATGGAATGGACTACAGCGTTCTCTGGTGGCACTGTGTACTAGGTCAGGTGGACTCCAGACCCCATGGTGACCACACTGTTTCCTAGCATGTCAGTCTGACATCACAGAGCTGCCTCTGCAATCTAGGTCAGCCATCTTGCATTCTGACGTTCTGTAGTCATAGAGCTGCGCCAATATACCTGTCAACCATCTAAATCGCATCGTTTGTGACAGGACACACGACCTGTATCGAGCGAAAGGTGAGAGATGTCGGATTACATTCTTCACTGTATGAAGTGGCACCTGCTGCTCCGGACTCGTACTTGGGAGGTGAAGATGGCCAGGTAACCAAAACCATGGAGCACCTAATTGTCAGTTGCAAATACAACACGCATAGTGTAAATGTATGAGGTTTGGAGCAGCAGACTCCATCCCTCGGTGGCAAGGTGTGTGATGCGGCATTGGCAAGGCAGCTTGCATTGCCTGGCCAGCTCTCTACAGCGTTGCACTGCGAGGGCGTGGCAGTGCCGGTGATGGTTTGCAGATGGATGACATGGCACCTACTGCTCTATACTTTTAGGTTATAGAAGGGGAGTCCATAGCAGTACATCGCCCTGCTACAGTCGGTGCCAGGGCTTATCAACAGTCTGAAGAGGATGTTACACCTCACTGCACGATCTCTGGCGGTGGGGTGGCGGCAGTTCAGCGATGGTAAGCTTCATGATGTGCAGATACCTTCCCGTGTGTGTTTGTTTTAATGAAGACGCAAGTGGATACCTCTCCTATTCCTATGGAACATGATAGTAACAACCAAACAGGCTGTATCAGTTTCTGCATTAGAACAGTGCTCTATAGTTTGACATTCATCAGATTTCCTATCATTTTAAACTGGGGTGAGTGAATTTTCTCAACGCTTTGGACTTATGGTAGCTGCGGTGGAAGGATGAATTGTTTTAACAGTAATGTTAGGGGGGGGAGGAAGGGGGGGGGGGCTGAAGAGAACTGTCCCTCTGCCAGCATTTGATTACATAAAGATGCAAGTGGGAAGATCCAGAATTATTGTTCAGAGAAGCAGTATGCTGTGACAATACACCTCTGAGTGATAGTTTGGCAAACAGTCATATCAAGTAGGACACCCACTGTCAAGCAGATAGGGCTGGACCTGCACAAATGTCCTTTGTCTCTAATGTCACTCCGCCAAGGCCAGTATTCCAGAACTCCGATTCTGCCGACATAGAGCCTGTCCCTGTATGCCCTGGTCGCTATCTTGCATTCCACGTCAACCATCTCTGATTCTGACATCACAGTGAAGCTGCACCAACATCAAGTCTGGACCAGTATGTCAGAATTCCATATTGCTGTAAGTTGCCCAACAGGTCTGAGATGGATTGTGACATTATAGAGCTAAGGCCAGTATTTTATCTCTGAGACACTGTAACACTGTTCTACGCTGTTTTAAATAGTCCAACAGGCCATAGCCAGGGCTAGTATTCCGAGTCAGCCAGTATGACATTGCATCTTTTTAATTTCCCGCCAATTTACACTTAGGACAACAATCCTGCTTCCATAGGAAACACACTAGGGCAATTGTGCTGTTTTTTAATTTCTCACCTTTGAATTTCTCTCATAAATTTGAATTTCAATTTCCCGCGATTTTATTCATCGGAAAATAGGCCTTTGTCAGAGGAAAGAGATGGGGAAATCCCATGACCATCGATGACAGCACACCAGAAACTCACGTCAGAACTGTCATAGAATATCTGCTCACAGCTGATCTAAAGATAAGGTAAACCTCGAAAACGGCTATTATAAAAATAATTTTGGTTCTAACTTTTACTTTGTGGATGGTCCATATTCAGATTCGTCGCTTACTTTAACTGATTTTTTAGGAGAGTTACTCCCTCATTTATCAGTTCTTCAATGGTTACCACACAAATGTCTGCATCCTTTACATGTCCGTCCCAAAGTGTACCTATCTCTTCACATATCAGATAAATCTGATGTGTATTCTCTGTGGGTAGTTTTATTGCAGAACATCCACAGGATCAGCTATCGCCTACATGACTAAACTGAAGATGGTGGACTTCTGCGAAGGAAAACTTTTGGTGATGATGGTGTTATCTGGAAGCTTATGAGAAACTAATAATAATGTGCGCTTCTGTCCTCCATAAAGTGTTAAAGCGATATCCTTCCCAGTGAGTAAATGGCATTCTTGGAAGACGAATATGTAATATCTGCAGCACGGGAGCGTCTTTTCCCTTTCTGTACCCGGATCAGAATAACAAAGTGTTAGCAGCACAGTTGAGCGTGGAAGGTGGCGATGTCGGGTCGCCAGTGTGTGCGCGCGGTATGGCTGTAGCAGCAACAGCTGTGCCATTCTTTATAGACTACCTTCTTACGCCGCCTTTTAACACACTGAGTTCGCTTTACAGGTTCGCAGTATCATTTTGACTTAAAAAACGCACTCCTGTGTATAAAATGATACTTTATTCCTATTATCTGTATATCTGAACGGAGGCAACAGGAAACGTACTTGTCTTTTAAAATAATGAGACTAAATCACAATCACTTGTCGTATTCGATACGAAAGAACGCAAAAATGGATCTGAATCTATCATGTGAATAGAATAACTAACAACATTAGAAGACTGTAACTGCTTGAGTACTTACCAAAAAAATCAAAATGGCTCTGAGCACTATGGGACTTCACTTCTGAGGTCATCTGTCCCCTAGAACTTAGAACTACTTAACCTAACTAACCTAGGGACATCACACACATCCATGCCCGATGCAGGATTCGAACCTGCGACCGTAGCGGTCGCGCGGTTACAGACTGAAGCACCTAGAACCGCTCGGCCACATCGGCCGGCGACAATCGTTAACAAAGATGTCTTGTTGCCACTGAATAACTCTGCCTCGCAAAGAGTAATGCATACCTTTTTATAAGTGGATGTTCTTTTCTCTCGCAATACCCATATATATGTGGCGACGAACAGCATCTTGCTAAAAAAGAGTCCGAGTTTGTTACTCGTGGTTCGGTCCTCTTTTGACCGGGTGTCTGCAGTTTTTCTCCTTACAAATTTCCACGACAGTGTTTTTACGTACCTTCAAAGAGTCTGCAGTTCTTATTACTGCCTTCGTTAGAGGTAACAGAGTCGCACCATTGTCTCTCTCCTTCTAGAAATATTTCCTCACCGAGAAAAGAAACTTACGTATCTGACCACGCAAACCGTGAGTAGATCAAAACTTTCCGTTTGGCAACTACACTTTTTTGCAAAATTGCACTACAAACTTCTGACATTCTGCAGCGCAAAATAATTTCACCGCACAGAGAAACAAAGCACACAACGAAACGGACCGCAACTTTTACGTTACCGCCCGTGAGGATCATCTGCAGCTGGCTACAGCAGGCTCCACCTGCAATAGCTGAGAGATTTGACAACCATGAACGGAACAGGACGTACGGCCAAGCGCGTTCTCTGATTGGCTTTCCTATGATAGCAGCCGTGTAAGCAGCTAGAAGTCAATCATTTTGTAAATCAGATCCAGGTATAGAGACTAAATCGAAACGCCAATAAGTCATGGAGTCTGAACAACTAGTAGTGTGGGGACAGCAACTTCCAGTGGTATCGACCTCTTTCTAGCGGGCGCTAAACCGAGAAATCGTCAGTAGTTTACGGATTGTTTCTTTCTCCTTTTTTTCCTTACTTTTAGTACGTGTCTGCAGGTACCATTTCGCAGATTTTATTTAGCAGTCACTACGCATCATTAAAAAAATCCGGAAATACTCTAGCTGTAGTTGTTGTTGTTGTTGTTGTTGTTGTTGTCTTCAGTCCAGAGACTGGTTTGATGCAGCTTTCCAGCTATAACTCTATCCTGTGCAAGCTTCTTCATCTCCCAGTACATACTGCAACCTACATCCTTCTGAATCTGTTTAGTGTATTCACCTCTTGATCTCCCTCTACGATTTTTTACCCTGCACGCTGCCCTCCAATACTAAATTGGTGATCCCTCGATGCCTCAGAATATGTCCTACCAACCGTACCCTTCTTCTGGTCAAGTTGTACCACAAATTTCTCTTCTCTCCAATTCTATTCAGTACCTCCTGATTAGTTATGTGATCTACCCATCTAATCTTCAGTATTAATCTGTAGCACCACATTTCGAAAGCTTTTATTGTCTTCTTGCCCAAACTATTCATCGTCCATGTTTCACTTCCATACATGGCTACACTCCATACAAATACTATCAGGAACGACTTTCATGACACTTAAATCTATACTCGACCTTAACAAATTTCTCTTCTTCAGAAATGCTTTATATCCTCTCTACTTCGACCATCATCAGTTATTTTGCTACCCAAATAGCAAAACGCCTTTACTACTTTAAGTGTCTCATTTCCTAATCTAATTCCTTCAGCATCACCCGACTTAATTCGACTACATTCCATTATCCTCGTTTTGCTTTTGTTGATGTTCATCTTATACCCTCCTTTCAAGACACTGTCCATTCCGTTCAACTGCTCTTCCAAGTCCTTTGCTGTCTCTGACAGAATTACAATGTCATCGGCGAACCTCAAAGTTTTTATTTCTTCTCCATGGATTTTAATACCTACTCCGAACTTTTCTTTTGTTTCCTTTACTGCTTGCTCAATATACAGATTGAATAGCATCGGGGAGAGGCTACAACACTGTCTCACTCCCTTCCCAACCACTGCTTCCCTTTCACACCCCTCGACTCTTATATCTGCCATCTGGTTTCTGTACAAATTGTAAATAGCCTTTTGCTCCCTGTATTTTACCCCTGCCACCTTCAGAATTTGTAAGAGAGTATTCAAGTCAACATTGTCAAAAGCTTGCTCTAAGTCTACAAGTACTAGATACGAAGGTTTGCCTTTCCTTAATCTATTTTCTAAGATAAGTTGTAGGGTCAGTATTGCCTCATGTGTTCCAACATTTCTACAGAATCCAAACTAATCTTCCCCGAGGTCGCCTTCTACCAGTTTTTCCATTCGTCTGTAAAGAATTCGTGTTAGTATTTTGCAGCCGTGCCTTATTAAACTGATAGTATGGTAATTTTCTCATCTGTCAACATCTGCTATCTTCGGGATTGGAATTATTATATTCTTCTTGAAGTCTGAGGGTATTTCGCCTGTCACATACATCTTGCTCATCAGATGGTAGAGTTTTGTCATGAATGGCTCTCCCAAGGCCGTCAGTAGCTCTAATGGAATGTTGTCTACTCCCGTGGCCTTGTTTCGACTCAGGTCTTTCAGTGCTCTGTCAAACTCTTCATGCAGTATCGTATCTCCCATTTCATCTTCATCTACATACTCTTCCATTTCCATAATATTGTCCTCAAGTACATCGCCCTTGTATAGACCCTCTATACACTCCTTCCACCTTTCTACTTTCCCTCCTTTGCTTAGAACTGGGTTTCCATCTGAGCTCTTGATATTCATACAAGTGGTTCTCTTTTCTCCAAAGGTCTCTCTAATTTTCCTGTAGGCAGTATCTATCTTACCCGTAGTGATAAGCGCCTCTACATCCTTACATCTGTCCTCTAGCCATCCCTGCTTAGCCATTTTACACTTCCTGTCGATCTCATTTTTGAGACGTTTGTATTCCTTTTTGCCTGCTTCATTTACTGCATTTTTGTATTTTCTCCTTTCATCAATTAAATTCACTATCTTTTCTGTTACCCAAGGATTTCTATTAGCCCTCATCTCTTTACCTACTTGATCCTCTGCTGCCTTCACTACTCCATCCCTCAAAGTTACCCATTCTTCTTCTACTGTATTTCTTTCCCCCATTCCTCTCAATCGTTCCCTTATGCTCTCCCTGAAACTGTGCACAACCTCTAGTTAAGTCAGTTTATCCAGGTCCCATCTCCTTAATTCCCACCTTTTTGCAGTTTCTTCAGTTTTAATCTACAGTTCATAACCAATAGATTGTGGTCAGAGTCCACATCTGCCCCTGGAAATGTCTTACAATTTAAAACCTGGTTCCTGAATCTCTGTCTTACCATTATATAATCTATCTGATACCTTCTAGTACCTCCAGGATTCTTCCATGTATACAACCATCTTTCATGATTCTTGAACCAAGTATTAGCTTTGATTAAGTTATACTCTGTGCAAAATTCTACCAGGCGGCTTCCTCTTTCATTCCTTACTCCCATTCCATATTCACCTACTACGTTTCCTTCTCTTCCTTTTCCTACTATCGAGTTCCAGTCACCCATGACTATTAAATTTTCATCTCCCTTCACTATCTGAATCATTTCTTTTATCTCATCATACATTTCATCAATCTCACTGTCATCTGCGGAGCTAGTTGGCATATGAACTTGAACTACTGCAGTAGGTGTAGGCTTCGTATCTATCTTGGCCACAATAATGCGTTCACAATGCTGTTTGGAGTAGCTTACCCGCATTCCTGTTTTCCTATTCATTATTAAACCTACTCCTGCATTACCCCTATTTGATTTTGTATTTATAACCATGCATTCACCTGACCAGAAGTCTTGTTCCTCCTGGCCACCAAACTTCACTAATTCCATTATATATAACTTTAACCTATCCATTTCCCTTTTTAAATTTTGGAACCTACCTGCCCGATTAAGGTATCTGACATTCCATGCTCTGATCCGTAAAACATCGGTTTTCTTTCTCGTGATAACAACGTACTCCTGCATAGTCCCCACCCGGAGATCCGAATGGGGGACTATTTTACCTCCGGAATATTTTACCCAAGAGGACGCCATCATCATTTAACCACACAGTAAAGCTGCATGCCCTCAGGAAATATTACAGCTGTAGTTTCCTCTTGCTTTCAGCCGTTCGCAGTACCAGCACAGCAAGGCTGTTTTGGTTAGTGTTACAAGGCCAGGTCAGCCAATCATCCAGACTGTTGCCCCTGCAACTACTGAAAAGGCTGCTGCCACTCTTCAGGAACCACACGTTTGTCTGGCCTCTCAACAGATACCCCTCCGTTGTGGTTGCACCTACGGTACGGCTATCTGTGTCGCTGAGGCACGCAAACCTCCCCACCAGTGGCAAGGTCCATGGTTCATTGGGTGCCTAGCTGTAGAACAAAATCAAATAATAGCGTGCAACTTTTGGCTGTATTTATATTAATTTCGCATAATAGTTGCTGGAGCCTCATAAGATAATGTGCACACTTGCCAGACTCGTGTACATTAATGTTTCCGAAAATAAGTCTCACTTTTCAGAGGATTGACGATCTCGCAAAAAGCCTTGCTGAGGCAGAAGCAAGCACACATACCCCAACAGCGTTTCTTAGTAGTAGTTTCAGCATGGATGACAGGCTTACACTGTGATGAAATAGAAGGTCTGGGGAGATGCCCAACTATGGCAAGTGTGAGGAAGAATCGGTAAGCCTACTATCCACAGATTAAGAGGCAATTCAAAAAGTTTTATGCATTAAAAAAATCAAGTTGCATTCAGAAATTTGTGATGGTGTTAGTAATTCTCTACCTACTCACCCTTCAATGCGTCATATTTCGGTGCATTTTTGCCGTACACTTCCACCAACTCAGCAGGGATTGTTGTAGCATTGTTTTTCTGGAAAGTGGGGGTCATGATCCCATCCCCTCCCACAGAACTTTCTATTATAAGCATTTATAATCAACTTCCAAACAACTAAGCTAACTTTCACAGAATAAAGTAACGGAGAAACTAATTGTCTCGAAATGGCAAGGTATTTTGGAAACTTATGACTTATTTTTTAATATTGTACAGTTTTCAGCTTCTTGCCTAAGAGCCTGCCCACATGGATGTGCTTGCAGCCTAACTGCCTGGGGGGAAACTTCTAGGGAGGAAAAGTGCCCGTTCACAGGCTGCCCGCAGCTAACAACCAATTCGACACAGTTCATGAGAGAACACGTAGAACAGGCAACCCACAAGAAGTTGAGGCAGGCAAGGCAGCAAGGTAAAGACCCTCCATTAAAGAAAATGTTATAAAACGATACAGGGGTTGGACAAAAATATGGAAACACCGCAAAAAATGCATGTTTGAACATAAATGCAGATGCTAACCAGCCCATATTTGACCACGAAAGGTGCCCGTGCAATGTCCACAATACGTTGCAAGCGTCAGTCGTGGTCAGAATAGTATTCTGTGTAATGAGTGCATTATGTAGCAGCTAAGTGAATTCGAACAAGGGCAGATTGTTGGTTCTCGTATGTTGGGTCCTTCTGTGACCAAGAGAGCCGAAGTGTTCGGTATTTCAAGACGCGACCTATCAAAGATTTATACCGCATACGGGGAAAGCACAAAAGCATCATGCGCCAAGTTTCAATGTGGACAAAAGTGTGTGTTGATTGATCACGACAGATGATCATTGAACCAGATTGTGACGAAAATTAAGGTGACGACAGCTGCAAAAGTCACTGCAGAACTGAACGTTGCACTCGCAAACCGCGTCAGCACCAGAACAACATGTAGGGAGCTCCATAAGTCGGAAATTGCAGGATGAGCTGGAATTCCAAAACCACTCTTCAGTGATGCAAATGCCCATGACAGGAAAATGTGGTGCCAAAGTTATAAAACTTGAACTATGGGGTAATGGAAGAAAGTCATGTGGTAGAATAAGTCTTATTGTAGACTGTTTTCAACTTCTGGCTAAGTTCACATCCCAAGAGTGAAATGGGCTGGGGTTCAGTGATGATTTGGGCACCCATTTCCTGGTGGTTCACGGGCCCCAAGTTACGCTGCAAGGTCCCATTTACCCCCAAGGAACAATGTTTGTTCACCAATGGTAATACTGTGTTCCAAGATGAGAGGGCCCCTGATCACACAGCTCACATTGCCCAGGAGTGGTTTCTTGAGCACGAGGATGAACTGCCACATCTCCCCTGGCCACTATAATTACCAGATCTCAATATTATTGAGACTTTGTGGTCTACTTTGGAGAGAAGGGTGCGTGATAGCTATCCACCTCAAACATCGTTACATGAACTTGCCACTATTTTGGGGGAAAAATGATACGAGATTCGGTTGAAAACCACAAATAACCAGTATTTACCCATTCCGACATGACTGGAAGTTGTTTTGAATGGCAATGGGTTTCCTATGCCCTATTAAGCATGACAATGTGTTGTATTTTTGGCGTTTCCATATTTTCTCCTAACCCTGTGTAGTAGAAGTAGCAGCGGCAGCAGCAGTGTAGTAGTACTAGTAGTAATAAAACTGTGACCCTGCCTCCCCAGGACAACACTCACAGATCTGTACTTGTCCAGCCCAATAGGGAATGGCACAGAAGGTTGATTAATCACTTAAGTATATATTTAACTATTTTTATTACCTGTGACACGAAGAGTCCTTTGATTTGGTAGTTCTATGGATGGCAATTTTATGGTATTCATCAGACATAATTTAAGTAATTCATAGGAATGTTTTAAGAGTTAGGCAGGGAAAGAAGAATCCAAATGGATATATGTCTTAATGTTAGTCATTCAAAAACAAAACTAGAATTGACACTCCCAAAGAAATACACATCATTACAGATGGGACTGTCAATGTACAACATATGCAACAGAAAAGATGTCAGTACAATTTCAAGAATTCTTTTTCATAGCATATTCTGAGACACTTATTTAGCTTCTGTTGTTAATGAAAACTGCACCCAGAACAGATGTCTGGTCCAATAATATTCTGGTTAAACACATTGAGTAACCAGAGGAAAAAAATATTGTCATGAAGGAAAACATTAGAGAGTGCAATTCATATCAGTGATTTGATTAAAGCTGCAAAGAGGTAATATGCAATCTTTGATCTTTTGACAACAGTACAAAGAAAGTTTTAGTCAGGAAATATAGGCAAACTAAAACAAATAACTAACAGAACTTGGTGATTTAGGAGAAAAAGACTTTCCTGTCAATCTTACAAACACTCAAGACTTTAAGGTTCAGCACACTTGTCTTATGTTAGGGAGAAGCGGAGTTCAAATCCCCATGTATTTTGGTATCGTTGCCCAATGTGTGTGTACTCCAGTTCTAGTGAGCATGTCATCATTTTTAATATTTCAGACAATTACTTGAAGCATCTATAAAATTAAACAGGAATGTATGGCATGTTTCTGGTAAACTAGACACCAGTTTATAGATGCAAGAAACAAAGGGAACTGCCAGTCCGTGTACGTTCCAGTACTACAGTACTATAACAAAAGAGGCACTCTTAGCTTCACAATGTGATTCGAACACTGGTAGTGAATAACTGACAAGAAATACTGTTATCAGTTTCGTAATGAAACACTTAGATACTTATATTTATATTTAAATTGCATTTACTTTGGAATTGGCTGACACAATGGCAATTTAGGATGGAGTGTTAGTCACAAGAAAGGGAGAAAGGAGGCAAATGATGAATACCTGGATATGTTATAATGAGCAGTAAGGTTCAGATTCCAATCCAACAACCCTAATTGGATTTCCCATGGTTGCAACCAATTATTTTCCAAGTGAATGATATGGAGGTACCCCACAAAGTTGCACCCATTTCTTGTCACATTATATTAAGCTCATTATATACACCTGCTACTGCTAACAAAATATTATGAACCTACAGTGCTACTATGTTGAAACTACTGATGACATATTTCAAAAAATCAATTTAACAGTGTTCCAGATACTCCTATCAGTATTTTGGTACCTCCACCTAACTGCGCAGTTTATTATACACTCCTGGAAATTGAAATAAGAACACCGTGAATTCATTGTCCCAGGAAGGGGAAATTTTATTGACACATTCCTGGGGTCAGATACATCACATGATCACACTGACAGAACCACAGGCACATAGACACAGGCAACAGAGCATGCACAATGTCGGCACTAGTACAGTGTATATCCACCTTTCGCAGCAATGCAGGCTGCTATTCTCCCATGGAGACGATCGTAGAGATGCTGGATGTAGTCCTGTGGAACGGCTTGCCATGCCATTTCCACCTGGCGCCTCAGTTGGACCAGCGTTCGTGCTGGACGTGCAGACCGCGTGAGACGACGCTTCATCCAGTCCCAAACATGCTCAATGGGGGACAGATCCGGAGATCTTGCTGGCCAGGGTAGTTGACTTACACCATCTAGAGCACGTTGGGTGGCACGGGATACATGCGGACGTGCATTGTCCTGTTGGAACAGCAAGTTCCCTTGCCGGTCTAGGAATGGTAGAACGATGGGTTCGATGACGGTTTGGATGTACCGTGCACTATTCAGTGTCCCCTCGACGATCACCAGTGGTGTACGGCCAGTGTAGGAGATCGTTCCCCACACCATGATGCCGGGTGTTGGCCCTGTGTGCCTCGGTCGTATGCAGTCCTGATTGTGGCGCTCACCTGCACGGCGCCAAACACGCATACGACCATCATTGGCACCAAGGCAGAAGCGACTCTCATCGCTGAAGACGACACGTCTCCATTCGTCCCTCCATTCACGCCTGTCGCGACACCACTGGAGGCGGGCAGCACGATGTTGGGGCGTGAGCGGAAGACGGCCTAACGGTGTGCGGGACCGTAGCCCAGCTTCATGGAGACGGTTGCGAATGGTCCTCGCCGATACCCCAGGAGCAACAGTGTCCCTAATTTGCTGGGAAGTGGCGGTGCGGTCCCCTACGGTCTTGGCGTGCATCCGTGTGTTGCTGCGGTCCGGTCCCAGGTCGATGGGCACGTGCACCTTCCGCCGACCACTGGCGACAACAACGATGTACTGTGGAGACCTCACGCCCCACGTGTTGAGCAATTCGGCGGTACGTCCACCCGGCCTCCCGCATGCCCACTATACGCCCTCGCTCAAAGTCCGTCAACTGCACATACGGTTCACGTCCACGCTGACGCGGCATGCTACCAGTGTTAAAGACTGCGATGGAGCTCCGTATGCCACGGCAAACTGGCTGACACTGACGGCGGCGGTGCACAAATGCTGCGCAGCTAGCGCCATTCGACGGCCAACACCGCGGTTCCTGGTGTGTCCGCTGTGCCGTGCGTGTGATCATTGCTTGTACAGCCCTCTCGCAGTGTCCGGAGCAAGTATGGTGGGTCTGACACACCGGTGTCAATGTGTTCTTTTTTCCATTTCCAGGAGTGTATTTCTTGTTCTTATGCATAGAAGCATTTACACTTACTAACATATACACCTGCTATTGTCTATGCAGTATGAAAATATAAACCTCTAGTAAACTTGACTGCCAGCTGTATGGTAATTTTCATAAAGACAAAATTGTTGTTGTTGTGGTCTTCAGTCTAAAGACTGGTTGATGCAGCTCTCCATGCTACACTATCTTGTGCAAGCCTCATCTCCAAGTAACTACTGCAACCTACATCCTCCTGGATCTGCTTACTGTATTATTCCTCTACGATTTTTAGCCCCCACACTTTCCTCCAGTACTAAATTGGTGATCCCTTGAGGCCTCAGAATGTGTCCAACCATTTGTACAACAATGTAAAAGTAATGTACTGCTAGAATATTGTTTGATAACTATACTTCTTGTTATTTTTAAGTCTGTGAACTAAATCCCTAAAATTATATATTGACATGTCTCCAGTACAAGAGATCACATGATCTGAATATCGTATGTTATGAGATCAAATAAATCAAATCAGATCAACTGATTCCTCCTCCTAGTAAGGTTGTACCACAAATTTCTCATCTTCCCAGTTCTGTTCAGTACCTCCTCATCAGTTATGTGATCTACTGATCTAAACTTCAGCATTCTTCTGTAGCACCACATTTCAAATGCTTCTATTCTCTTTTTGTCTACACCGTTTATCATCCATGTTCTGCTTCCATAATGGCTACACTCCATACAAATACTTTCAGAAAGGAATTCCTGACACTTAAATCTATACTCAATTTTAACAAATTTCCCTTTTTCAGAAATGCTTTTCCGGCCATTGCCAGTCTACCAGCTATTTTGCTCCCCAAATAGCAAAGCTCCTTTACTACTTTAAGTGTCTCTTTTCCTAATCTAATTCCCTCAGCATCATCTGATTTAATTAGACTACACTCCATTATCCTCACTGTAGCGGCACCACCATTTAGGACAGGGAAAGTTAGTTTTGTGCAATATTTGGAGCACGAGTTACAGCCTCGTGTGGGCAGGATTGCAATAAGTTATGCATAGCAGTAGTTGCGAAGGCAAATAGAGGCCACAGGGGTGTAGAGCTGCTGGAGAGGGTGCACACAGCAGTTTCCATGGCACAAGTCACAGGCAGAAGAGGGCAACTGGCCAACTTAAGTGTTATGCATACGTGACGCGAAGCAGCGTGCTTGGCAAAACAGAGACACACAGCCGAGCACAAATAGGTGCCGTTTCTAATGAAATTTATACAAGTGTGGTAGCTCTCCTGGACAGCGGTGTGTATCACACTGCTGGGCTACACGCAGCAACAGATGGGGTGCAGGGTCCCAGTCCACGGCGGGTCGTTGGTTCGACCCTCTGAAGCCGACGTGGGGTCCGCAGCCAGCCAGCGGCGGGCCACTTTTCGTCTCACTACCGCAGGCAGTCGTCTCAGCTCCCGACACACGCCAGAGACTTCCAAGGCAATGGCCACAGATTCGGATGCTGGATCGCAGGCAGTCGTTGCCGCCATGTTCTCACCTATGCCAGCAAAGAAGAAGCAGTAGTGAGGCCAGCCTACTGCTCCCGGCAGAGCAGCGCAGAGTCAACGGGGATGGTGGCCACTGAGTCGGCTGCTGGCACAGCCATCCTGATATCATCGGAGCTCAGCAGGCCGGCCAAGGCTGGCACGACACAGCATTGTGTTGCACAGGCCGCTTCACTGCTTTCTCAGCATTGCGAGGCCCTACGACGCAGACCGAGATGAACAGAGCACTGTAGTGGAAACAAATAAATTATATGGAAAGTTCTCACCGAGTTTTAATACGGCACCTCCTGGCACCCATTTTGCTTTTGTTGATGTTTGTCTTACATCCTCCTCATTAACGACCACTGTTAACTTTCTGTGTGAGTTAATGAACCAATACTGAGAAACCTCTCAAAAATACAAATTTAGAAGGTCCAAATTATTTCAGTTTATAGTACTAAGATTTGCGTAACCAATTTTTGCAATAATAAAGTATAACAATCTAGAAAATTAATTTATGATTCAGCACATTACAAAATTAATTTTATTGTCACCTTACTACAGCACATAAACAATGTTAAGGATGGCTCTTGACATTTCTGGCATCACACTGTCACGTAAATCCATGTTAACGATGGTAAGGGACACAATTTTACATTGTTCACTTGCTTCAATAATTATTCACATTTACCTGATTAGCAACAACTTCTGAGGTGCATTTGCATTCAGCAACATTGGCACGATCTTTCCCCTAAGTTATAGTTATCCACATCATTCTCAGATTTGTACAAATTATCCTAAAAAGTATTTTCCTGGCACAAACACCACACGTTACTATTACTGGCAGCCAGGGTTTTGGCACTTATTACTATTTATATGCCCACATCCACTATTTACATCCACACATCCTCACGAAGTTGCCATTAGTGATATTCTGAAATTAGAGATAGAGTTGCCATTTCTCTGTTTTCAGGGAACTATAAAATAATATCAATAAAGCATACCACTTACCAAGTTTACATGCAGTAATTCTGTTTCTCATCAACTGTCCCTTACCACTGTTTACAGTCAAGGTCTTCATTATCATTTTAGTGGCTAGTAGACACTCCTGTCTCAAATTTTACAATTGATGTCATGTGGTATTCACTGTATGTCTTGATTTGCTGAACTGGTTTGAAAGCATTTCAAAAAGGGAGAATCAACAAATGCAATCCTCAATGATAAGCATTATTTGTGATCCCACAAATAATCCAAAATTGTGTGTCAAGCTATATAACCTCATAGGCAGTTGTAATTCGCTGCAAACTGATTTCATTAACACTGGAAAATCTACATGCAAGTAATTTGAAAATAGTAAAAAAATTATTCCATCAAGCAAGAAATGAGATAAAGAAGCAAAGTTAGAGTTAACATTTTGTCAATGTAATTAGATACAAAATGCCAACTACTGTAGACAAGACTGAATGGAGGATTCAGTTATTTCCTTGATGGAGAAAACATCCAGTCATTTATCTATAGCAATTTAGGAAAACCATGGAAAGTGGAATGTGCGGTTATGTGTGATTTCAGCAGATGTGATCACCACACAAAACCAGTAGACACTGTGTGAGGAGAATATACTTCCATAGTACAACATGAAGAAGGGGATACTGTTCACAGCGTGCGCAGTGAAGTTACTCCTCCTCAAGCAAGTAGAAATACCTTGCAAAATGTGGATAATTACAGTAGTTATCCTGATCAAAACTTAAACATGAAGGTAATAGACTAACTTCAGGATGGGGGGGGGGGGGGGGGGGGGGGGCAGATTGCAAGGCAGAGGCACGATGAAGGTGTTCTGGCGTAAGTCAACTTAATTAATGATAACTAGAGCTGTGCTTTATCAGACCTACAGTTCAGACATTTTGGTACTATACGTAAGTGACATGGTAAATGGCAGGATTACCAGGAGTATTGGTAGCACTCATACATAAATCAGTGTGTGTGTGAGAGAAACTGGCAGCTGACAATTTCTCTTCATTTTTTGTTTGTTTTGCACAAAATTAGAACCACACAACACTCAGTGTTGGTCCATTGTGTATGCTGTATCTTTATAAAATATAAAATGCATTTTATAAGTAATAAAAACTAGTATATCATTTAACTTCTGCTCTTTTATGTAAACAAAACAATTATTTTTAAGCAAGTACATTTTACATGCACAGACAGAAAAAAATCTGTATTTTATTGCTGTTGTTTATTGGACTTAATAGAACATTCCTCATTGTGCTCAAAGGCAAGAGTTTCCTGTTATTACTTTTAAGTGCAGGTGTTGTTTATGAATAACAGAAACATGTTTCATGTAGGCTTGATAAAGTACTGAAGCAATGTAACTCTTCAGGCTTTCCCGGCAAGATCTTTGACATGTGGAACAATCGGGTCTACTGCCGGATGTTTGTGTCGCTCTGGCGCAATATTTCGGCCATGTAACTCATTGCCTTCTTCAGGTGCTACCTGAGACTGCCGTGTTGGAGGACCTTGTCCAGTATTTATGCCCAGAGGGCGCTGGGTGCCCTCTTTGCTGTCCGCGCCCGCTTGGCGCTGCTTGTAATGTGTTGTCTCTTCCCCGGTGTTCCCTCGGACATCCGCCCCCGACTTGGGCGCCATCTGTGGCAGCTCTCTGAGGCCTGTCCTGTGTCGGGCGTTCCATTTGTGGTCCGCGCCCGCCAGGTGCCGCTCCCGAGGTTTTTACCCCTCCCTGGTGCTCCCACGGACGTCCGCACCCACTTGGCGCTGCTCCCGAGGTGTTGGCACTTCCCTGGTGCTCCGACGGATGTCCGCACCCGCCTAGTCCACCATCTGCAGTTGTGGCAGCTGTCTGAGGCCCGTCTCGCGTCGGGGGCTCTGTTCGCGGTCCGCGCCCGCCTGGTGCTGCTTGTAAGGTGTTGTTTCTTCCCCGGTGCACCCTCGGACGTCCGCGCCCGACTTGGTCTCCATCTGTGGCAGCTCTCTGAGGCCTGTCCTTTGTTGGGCGGTCCGCGCCCGCCTGGCGCTGATCCTGTGGTGTTGGCATTTCCCTGGTGCTCCGACGGTCGTCCGTGCTCGGCTCGTCCATCATCTGCAGTCGTGGTGGCTGTCAGAGGCCCGTCCTTCATCGGGAGTTGCATTCGCGGTCCGCACCCGCCTGGCGCTACTCCTGCAGTGTTACTACTTCTTGAGGAGTTTGTTGGTTCATTTCGTTGAGCCCTGATAAGCTCCAGAGCCGGACTCCACGCCGAGCTGAGCTGGTAACCGCTGTCTCAGTTTATTAGGTTGTCTGTGACCTTGATCTCGATGGTCTCCTTTATGACACTGTCCCAAAATCTTGGTGTCTGTGTCACAATTTTGGTGTTGTTACAGTCCATTGAGTGGCCGAGCTCCAGACAGTGCTCCGCTATGGCAGATTTTGTTACCTGTCCGAGTCTGGTGTGCCTCTGGTGTTCTTTGTACTTGACGTCCACCGTCCTGGTTGTCTGGCCAATGTATGACTTTCCACACTGGCACGGGATGTTGTAAATGCCTGGTTTACGTAGCCCCAGGTCGTCCTTCACACTCCCTAGCATGGTCCCAACTTTGGAGGGTGGACAGAAGATACTCTTTATATCATATTTTGAATGAATTCTGCTGATCTTTGCAGAAATAGGTCCAGCATATGGCAGGTATGCCACCTTCTTCGCCTCCTCTGGCTTCTCTTGTGTACCCTGTGGTTATGTGGCCGAAATATTGTGCCAGAGCGACACAAACATCCGGCAGAAGACCTGATTGTTCCACATACTGAAGCAATGTTTGATACTTTTTTTTATTTTATCTGTTTTGAGGAAATTGAATTTTCTATCACTGTATGATAAAGCTGTAATTTATTTTTATTTTTGCTCAACATACCTCTGTTTCAAAAATAAAGCAACAATTTTCAAATAGAACCTGAATTAAAAATTGACAACTTCAGTTTCACTATAAATACATAAAGGGCAGGTGGATTACTATGCTCAACAAAAATGTTCTGTAGGTTATGTGGCCCTTTTATATAGCCTTACTTTGTTTCTTGATGGTTCATCACTTCCAGTTTCTAGAGGAATCTACTAAGACACTGACTGCATGTGCAAACAAAGTGATCAAAATGAGTTAACACCTGATAGGTATATGAAACACGCCTAACACAATCTTAACTTATCAAAGCTACTAGGAAAACTACCATAGTCTACACTTACTTGTCATAGTCTACAGTAGCTTATGGTAGTTCTACAACTCTAATGATAACCAACGAATGTCTAAAGGATATATTGTATATCTTTGCTAACACTTATGTGAACTAACATGGTGTTTTTCAGGTGTTTAAAGAGTTTAATATGTATCCCTCTTTCCTACACTACCATTACGCCATTGTGCCATGCCACAAGCCGTAACTCTTGCCACGTCTCTCTGTGGGCATCCCATCCAACAAAATGTGTATAAAGACCTCTAAGGGTCTCCAAGGGTCCTACGCTCTAAACAGTATGTTAGCTTGTTTCCTGTTTGAAGTTAGTATTGTTGTCAGTCACTCAGGGGCCACAGCAACAACAGCTGTGGTTAGGTAACAAAGAAATATCAGTTCCTCTCCACCTTTATGATCGCAACTGAGGTCAACTAGTAAGCAGAAAAATTGGTGAGTCACTCTTTACACAATACATAAGGACAAAAGAACAATACACAGACCTAATTTGTAATGCTCCCCAATTTGCCTGAGGTATCTACTGCAAGTAGCAGACATTAACGTAATATTAGATTTATAGCACTGCCATAGGACTGATGACAGGGTCCAAGTCACACAAGAACAAGAGTTGGAAAAATGAGAAGGCAACCACATACAATCACAGAGCAGATGTGAGCAACAATACAGATATATTAGTAACAAATAGGAGCACCTCAGCAACTAGCAAATGCTCAATGGTCTTACTTTAAGTGATCAAAATGGTAATCATCTAGAACTTCAGAAAACAGGCAGAAAACACATGCACAGAGGATCATTACATTTGAACAGGGAGAACTGATCAAGGCTTACCGGTAAGCAATTTGCAGAACATTTCCATTTCACGTCATATAGCAGAGAAAAGACAGCAAAACATATGGCCCCACTGAATTAATTCAAAAATTGCAATGGACTGTAATACTCACCAAATGCAACAGTGCCAAAGTGTCCCATGGGCCCAAGAAATAAGCAACATAAGGTTAATAACACGCATAGCCAGAAGGCTCAATCAAATCTCTACAACAGCTACAGATACAGAAATATCTTTAAAATAATACACATAATTTAAAAATAAGAACATACCTGTTGTATTTCATAAAATAAAGATGAAGTGGGATGAGTAAGCACCAAATTGGAGAGTAACATACGGTGAGTACCATGCAGCTCCTGGTATCACAAGTGCAATCCTCCATGGGCTAGGAAGTGAGTGTCATTTGGGAAGTCACTAACAGATGCCTACAAGGATTCCATATTTCTAGATTTTACATGGTGCCCTGCAGCAGACTTAATGAAGTTATCTGAGTCACTCAAAAACTTAAGTAATAGAACCTAGGCAGCAAGTGTTTATCAGAGCCAAAGTTGTCATCAGGAGTGCCCCAGTGAAGTGTGACAAGACCGCTATTGTTTTTTACATACATAAATTCTCTGACAGACAGGGTGGGCTGCAATCTACAGTCATTTACTGACGAGAAGGAGTTTAAGTTGAGTGACTGTAGGACGATACAAGATGACTTAGACAAAAATTTTTTGTTGATTTGATAAATGGCAGCTGGCTCTAAATGTAGGAAAATGTAAGTTAACACATATAAGAAGGAAAAACAAACCCATAATATTCAGATACAGCATTAGTAGTGTCCTGCTTGACACAATCACATCATTTAAATATGTGGGTGTAGTGCTGCAAAGGGATATGATATGGAACAAGCATGCGAAGATTGTGGTAGGAAAGGCGAATGGTCAACTTCAGTTTACTGGGAGAATTTTGGGAAAGTAAAAATCAAAAAACAGAAAGAAGACAAGAACTGGATAAACAGTGAGTAGACACTTTGGCACTCATTTTAAGAAAGAACAAAGCTACACAAAGTACATACACAAGAGTAAGACTAACACAAATAATGCACAACTTTGTTCATGCAGACTGCTTATTCAGGATGCTGATTTGTGCAATGTGAGCATACCAAAATGCAATGCTCCAGTCTAGTACATGCTTTGCAACCAGTACATCACCTATACGTGGAACAGGATAACTGGAGCATTGTGTCAGAGGCATGCTGCCACGCCAAGAGGTATCTAGGACACTCAGCAGCAAGCCAGTGGAATCATTCTATATGATGTTCGGAATATACCCAGTAGACTTCAGTATGTTGTCTGAAGATGGGTAAATTGGACATTTTTGATGAACTTCTCTAAAAATATATGCCTCACTTCACATGCGTAAGAATCAAGTATCATTTCATCTAAATTAATGGTGTGTCTCATTAAAAGGTAATGTTAAAAACTCAATGTCTCATCAATACAAAAATACATAGTGTTTAATATATGTACAGTATGCACTGTTGTGCCCATTTCTGCAGTGTTCTTTGGTTTTCGGATATGTAAATGACTACCAAAAAACATCCATTATATTTCAAACTATTTTGCCCTGTTCATGACTAAAAAAATTTCTTGCAGAAAAGTGGAGTAATGCAAATGAAGTGATTCACATAAATCTAGACATAAAAAAAAAAATCAAATCATTTTAATAGCAAATGGAATATAAATGTGTGGGAGCCATAACCCAGTACAAGGAAGGGAAAATATTTGAAAATATTATCTCTATCATAGAAAATTTGATACGTAATTATTATATCTCATATCAAGAAAGACCTGTAGAAAAATTTACAAACTGGCTAATAAAGTTCAACAATTAGTCAAAAAATAATCTATCTGATAAATTGTGAAAAATGGAAGGTACTGTCATAAATGAAACTGACAATATTCCAGTGTCAATATTTCCAACAATTATATCAGTGTACTATATATATCACCACTACCAGACTTTTGCAAATACAGAAATAAAATGAAACACTGCTAAGCCCTAGAATCAAATATTTTCCTTCAGCAGGGGACCACAAGTATGTTAGTTATGCAAATTATTTAGTGGGGTACTCCTCAACGTGTGGAAAAGTTCAGAAATGGGAAAGTTCATAAATGCAAAACAGTATAGTGATTAGGTAACATTTTTAATACTGTGTGTCTTACAGAGATCACTTTTAACATTCACAATACTATTAATAACAATTCAGAGATATAGAAAGGAATAAGAAAGTCTATACAGAGAAATGTATAATTCATACATCACACTACAGTTTCATGTGCTTATTTAGAATTTAAATTAACTTAATAAAGTTTTAAAACACCAACAGATAAATAACAGAGCTCAAATTCCATGTATTTCATAAAATTATTTATCACAGACTGTTTAAACAAAGTGCTGCATAATTTTCTCTCAGTACAGTGACAGAGGTTCTCTAATTACTATTATGTGTAAACAAAGACAAAATAGCTTTGGTGAAACATTGAACTGGATGACATGAGCTAATAAAAAATTTTGTACACATCCTAAAGTAGTTCCAGCTTTATATGAATATTTCTTGATTCATACACTCACTATTAGCTGGCATATGTTTCCACAGAAATCAAGCCATATTTAAAAATCTTTTAAATACTTGGTGACAATTTTCTGTGCCATATCATTATGTACTGACAGCATTCTCAAATAAATCAAGTAGTTTCTTGATCGCCTTTCTGGTTATACCATAAGGAATTCAACATACGATAAATTTCAAAATGACACAGTGTGTTGTTTAGAGTAACATGCTTATACAAGGCAGAGAACAATTCCATATTTCAGTCTAACAAATGACAACCATACAAACAATTTTATTGCTATTTTGAGTAAAAGAGAAAGAAAGGAAGATGGCCTTTTGACACGTACTTAAAGATTTTTGGAACATTGTTCCAGGAGAAACAGTGATCTCTTAATATTATAAATTATTTCAATACACACAGTCATGACTGCATTTTAACTGTTTAGTTTTATTTTCAGATGACTGGTTTCAATATTTTAAGATTCCCCTTCAGATCTTACATTCCTTGATGACTGTAGGAACCTTTGGCTTGCTTGCATGGTTGGTTGATTAAAGGGACTAAACTTCTAGGTCATCAGTCCCTTTTTCCACGAACAGACAGGTCTGTATGACTGTAGAGCAGATATAGCCTACCATGCAAAACCCAACCCCAAGGTCTACAGAAGATCAACAAAGACAAGATAAGGGACAAAAAGAAGAAAAGAGGACAGAGGAAGAAAGGCAGGCAAGGTGCCCCATCTAGGGAGCAACCGGAAACCCCTGAAACTGGTGGGCAATGAGGGGACACACGGTCCACACCCCCCGGCACTTACCAGAGATATTCCACTCAGAAATTGCCTAGGAAGGACTAGGAACATGGATAGGGCAAGAGAAGCACACGGAGACAAAAGATGAACAAGTCTAACAGACCACACAAGAGGGGAGAAGAAGAGTAAAAGAGCATGAAGGTCAAAGATCAGGCTGGACCACCAAACCCAGACAGCCACAGCCCAGTCTGGGCACAGCAGACAACAGAGTGTTCGGCCAACCACTCAATGGGCCTATAAGGTTAAGTAGCTCTCCCTTAAAAAGACTGGTAAAAGTCTCCTTTACGAATAAAATGTAAAACTAAGTCAGCCACTGAGGCATTGTCTCCTAACACCAGGGGTAGCTAGTTAGGGTAGCCACAGGCTGGCTAGGTTGGGATAGTCCAGCAAAATGTGGACCTCTGTCAAACTGGAACCACAATGACAGTGGGGCAGGTCCTCGCAATGGAGGAGATGACCACAAATCAGCCAAATATGACTGATGTGGAGCCAGCAAAGGATGGTAGATTCCTCACGAGAGGCCTCCATGGAGGATGTCGACATATTCATAGTCTCCTTTATCACTCGTGGTTAGTTTGAGGAAGTCAGAGTGAGCCATTCCGTATTCCAGATTCCTGGAACTTGATGGCACAATACTGATCAGAGGTCTGTTTCCAGAATACTGATCTCAAGAGTCAGTTTAATGGTGACCAGTTTGGCCAGACTATCAACGACTTCATTCCCTGGGATCTTGATGAGGCCTGGGGCCCAGACAAAGGTCACTGAGTGTACACATTGTCTGAGTGCATGCAGGGAATCCTGGATAGCAATGACCAAGGGATGGCAATGGTAAGACTGGTTGAGAGCTTGCAAACTGCTCAAGGAGTCACTGCATATGAGAAAGGACCCTTCAGTGCATGAACAGATATGCTCAAGAGCACGAGAGTTGCAGTGAAAACACTACAGCCAGAACTTTTGGAATGGAGCAGGTCCATTGGAGCATGCGTGGCAGTGTTCTCCATTCCTGCACAGATGTACCTGCTCCACGACACCAGTTCCTACAGTCATCGATATCTCCCCCCGCCCAACGCCCAAAACAAAAAAAAAAAAAAACCGCACACACACACACACACACACACACACACACACACACACACACACACACACAAAGTGATCATCCATCTCATCAGATTAGGGAAGGACCGGGAAGGAAGTCGGTCATGCCCTTTCAAAGGAGCCATCTCAGCATTTGCCTGGAGTGATTTAGGTAAATCACAGAAAACTTAAATCAGGATGGCCGGATGTAGGATTGAACTGTCGTCCTCTAGAATGCGAGTCCAGTGAGCTAACCTCTGCGCCTCCTCGCTTGGTCTACTTCATCTTCTTCAAACGAATGATGCCAGAACCCACTTTGCATATAGCAAGACAGTAGTTTAAACTATTCTTCTCCCAAATGTGGCTCGATTGTTTTAACCAGTGCACCATCTTGTGTGGTCCATAGAAAAGAGTATCCAAAATACATACTCTGGACAGTTATGGTATTTCAGAGAGAAAGATAATCATTTCAGAGGGTAATTTTTGGGAAAATTTCAATCTTTAAAGTTCATAGAAGTATGCATCCAATTTTCAGTGTGCGTAAATATGGCTGCTGGAATGCAATTAGTGGAGTGCCAATGTCTATGCATAAGTCTTAAACTGAAGACCAATACTCTTTGCTCTAGCATCTGAATTATATTGGACTGCAGTTTCAGGCTGGTTGTGTGGTAATATACATATTTAAAAAAGAAATTGCATGCACACACATAAATACTGAATATCTTGGTTCAGCATGTGACAATGCAGACTTTCTCAGTGTTTTTCACAAATGTATTTTTCTTGGGCTATTAGCCAAGTAATACTGGAATTCAGTCTTCATCTGATGACACAAACAAGAAACTTGTTGAAATGCTTCTTAAAGAGAAGGTTGTTACCTGGCTGACAAAACAAGAAATTTTCATCAGCTACGATACGGTATTTTAAAATGGAATTACTCTTGTTATTTCTGAAGATAATCAACAAGATGTACCTAACTTCAGAGTACCAGATTCAGAATATCATTTATGTTTTCAGAGACATTTACCAGACTAGCACAATTAGTAGCACACGTATTTCTTCCCGAAAAGCAATTGAATAAAATGTCAATAAAGCACAAGTCATTTTGCAGCCAATAGAACATTCCTTCCATTAGCACAAAAACAACTGCTACATGAATAGGTGTTCCTCTCCCACAAGTAGATGTGCTTGACAACTTTTTAACTGAGCCTAATATTTTACCAAATTGTCTTACAAGGACCAAGTATGGACACTTTCTATAAACTGAGTTGGCACTTTTATCTGAAGAGTTTTCCTTAGATTCAAAACTGAGGATGTCATACAGCATTAAAATTAAATACAGGGTGTTCAAATCTTCAGTGCTCAAACTAACAAGGATGATACAGGAGGCAAAAAATCGTAAAGCAACCATTTGTCAGAAACCTATATTGCATGAGCACTGAAAATGCATAGGCAATACGTGAGTGGATCAAATAAAAGTTTCAAATAACTTCCGGGAATTCAGCCAGGTAACACTTTCAGCGACCACCGATATTTCGGCGGGAGAACACCCCGCCATTTTCAAGGCAAACTTACACCAAATGTTAGTTTAAGATATATAGAATGTTGCAACACTGAATTACTAAAAATTGGGTAGCAGTAGTGCCTCCATGACAGTTGCAGGGTTAACATGAAGCACTACACATGGGGCAAACTGCAAGACATGTACAGAGTATTCTTTGATGCTCACCTGACAATGATATTCGAGGAGGTACAGCTAGATATCAGGAAGATGAAGTGGTTTCAGCACGATTGGGGCCCAACGCACTTTGCAGAACTAGTCCGAGCAGTAATAACCACTAATTTTTCCAATCGTTGATCGACCAGGGAGGATCTGTACACTGGCCTGCAAGGTCTTTGCCCCATTAGAGTTCTTTCTCCGGGGCTACATGAAAGCCAAAGTGTATTCTACCCCTGTTAACTCATAAATAGAATTGGTTGCAAGAATTCTTACGACAGCCACACAAACACAAAACACACCGTGATTTTTCCTGCAAACATGGGACTCACTGCTACATCGATACTGACCCTGCACTGAGGATATGGGTGCTCATTTCTAACCTTTATTGTAATGTAATAGTGATCGGAACAATAAATCAATGAAAAACATTTAGCACTGTTATATTCTCAATCACACACAGTAACTTCCTGCACACTCAGTACTCCAACAACATCTGTTTGTGACACATGGTTGCTTTACAAAATATATTCATTTTTGTCTCCATCATCATCCCTGCTAATTTGGACACTGAATTTTTGAACACCCTGTATAGAATATGCCACTCATTACAAATCTAAATTCAACAACCCCTGTTTGATAAACCAGTCACACCATTCATGTTCATTTGCCATAAAGTTTCCCAAGATCATTACATTTTCATCTGTAGGGTTGGGTGAGGTGCGAGACCTACAGAAACCTGACAAAAGAAAAACTTATTACTCGCATTATGAACAGTGCTATCCTCATGAGGTTCCCTGAATAGCTAAACATAATCTTGTGAAGAGATCAGGGAAGTTAACTGAAGTTGGTGTTGGAGTTATGAAAATTTAATCTGGACTTATAAGTTATTGCTGTGTTTTCACCAATTTATGAGCTCTTGATCATTCCTGTAAAATGCTTCATTATACATACCATTAATTCAGCCTACACTAACTTAGTGGAAAGAGTACACATTTTATGCCATTTCTAATTTAGTATTTTCCACATTCCTTCTTTCTGAATATTTACCAATCTTTCCCCAACACTGACAGCTTTCAGTACATTGCCTGCATGTAATTACTGCCCCTCCCCTACTAACTTATACAGTGCTAATGTTCTTCTGTGACAAGTGTGTAAAAATCAACTGACACAAAAATATGTGAATTATGCAAACAAAATGCACAAAATATGATCTTTCATTTACGGCATAATCTATGTACTGTAGATGTACAGAACTTCACATACTCACAAAATCATAAAACATTTGGTTCATACACTCCAATATTACAACAGAAGATGTCTCATGAATAATATAAAGTGAAGTAACATCAAGCTACACACTTTACTTTCCTAACAGTAGCAAACTCTATCAGTAGGTATAGTTGTTCTGGCCACATACTACAGAAGAACAAATCTAAGATCACATGATTCATCAGATTCATTAATGGGTGATGTTAATTGTAGGTTTAGACAACCAGATTCATTTCGTAACTACAATAAAACCACAATTATGATTTTATAATGAAATCACTGACAAGGAGACCACCTGGAAATTATATTTATCACGTGTAATATTCAGAACTCAAATATTGATATTCCATGGCAGTTTGTCACACGTCTTCTAGTTTCTAATTACATATCACATGCACTGAAAATATAAATTCTCGATCATTGATATTTTATAGAAGATTATTTAAATTAAAAAATATCAAAATTTATTAATGATCTTACATGTAATATTGATAATCAAGAATTTATATTTGCAGTGAACACTGGAATTTTGCATGTGATATGTAATTAGGAACAAGAAGATATGCATTTTTCTTAAAAAATAATGATAGGATATGTGTTGGTTAGGATATGTTTGATCAGTTTTATATACTAATGTGGAGGTATTCAAACTGGGAGAAAAGAGACCGCAGCAAGAGTCAAACAAGCGATCCATTGATTATACGATTACCATTCTCCAATGGCACCAGCTGAGCCATGCTGCCAATCAAGGAATTCGCCATAATTTTAGGGAATTAAAGTCCCTTGGAAAACTTGAAAGTCAGTTTTCTCAAAAATTTCAGAGAGTTGAATTGACTTACTTTGGAAGACTGACATTAAAAAATTACAAAAATCCAACTGCTGGGTGGCATCCCTGAGAGATGAATTTCTACATGGAGGAATTCTTCACTTAATCACACAAGATTCAGTGGATACAGGAAGCAGGTTAGACATCATCATAATGTTTGTAATTAATAACCATACTGACTATGTATGTGCATGGTTTTTTTCCCTTGTGATTGTGTCTTTGTGAACACACCACAATAATACAATATCGCAACTACAGATCATTATTCACTGGGATATCTATTCATTCTCTGGGACAATACAAGCCAAAGCTAAGTCGTCAGGAAACAAGTCTGTATACGGTTCACAAAATGCTGATTATGAACGTTACAAGTGAAAGAAACTAAGGAATTAAAAGAAAACAAACAGAAATTGTGAGAGTATAAAAAACAAACACATTAGAGAGAAACATTTTCAACTACAGCGAGGTACTCCTGTATGCAACAGAAGCAGTGTGCCACAGGGAGACCTTTTAATTTATATCTGAAGTCTTGGGGTTTATCACTCTGTTTTTCTAGTTCTGCTGGAGGGCTATTGGAAATGAAACTTTCTGAATAGTGCACATATTTCTGAGCAATGCTTAAGAGAGTGTCATTCACATGCAAATCAAAAAAGTGGTTCAAATGGCTCTGAGCACTATGGGACTCAACTGCTGAGGCCATAAGTCCCCTACAACTTAGAACTACTTAAACCTAACTAACCTAAGGACATCACACACATTCATGCCCAATGCAGGATTCGAACCTGCGACCATGGCGGTCGCGTGGTTCCAGACTGTAGCGCCAAGAACCACTCGGCCATTCTGGCCGGCCATGCAAATCATTTTTCCATCAAGTGTTCACTGAATGAATATTGCACTTTCTTTTGAATGAGTCAGTTCTGTCAACAACAAACCCCATGAGGGAATATACACTAACAAAGGAAGCAGCTACTTGGGTAGCAGAGTACTTGTGGAGTACACACGAGTGTTTTTTAAGGCTAGGCAATAGTTTAAGAGCCTCTTATTAATGTTCGCCAGCCATTAAATAGAGAGTAAACCAAGATCACGTACAAAGTAAAGACATTTCAGCTGACAAAACTTTAACAGCAAATTGTCAAAGTAGTCATAAAAAAGTTCCTGAATTTATTGCTCTCCAGAAAAGTTGTCACACTCAAATTATTCTCAAAACCAATAGTGGCTGAAACCCAATGTACAAAACACCAAAATATTTAGTGAGGTGTGGAATATTTACCAAAAAGACAGATCAGAACCCAATAGGAGGGGAAGTGTTCATTGCAGTCAATGAAAACATTGTGTCCATCAAGGTGGAAATTGAGTCTAACTGTGAAGTTATCTGGACGCAAGTAACAGGCTTAGGTGAACACAAGTCAGTTGTGTTCTGTGCAACAGAAGTTAGTTGTTGGATGTTTTTACTGCCACCTGATTCCACTACGACAAAGAACGTTTACACTCAGTAACATGGAAGTACCCAGCGCATGCAACATTAGATGGGGGCAACTTTAACCTACCGAGTATTGACTGGGATGTCTATGGACTCATTACAGCTATTATGGACAGACAGTTGTGTAAAGTAGTCTTGAAAATGTTTTCTGAAATCTTTATTGAGTAGCTCATTTGACAGTCTGCACACAATGGAAATGTTTTAGTCCTTGTGGCTACAAACAGACCTGACCTTATCAAAAGTGCCAGTATAGAGACAGGAAGTAGTGGTCATGATGTCATCATAGGAGAGTATTTTTGCTAGAAAGAGCAGAGAAGCAGTTTGTGATGAAGCAAGCTGGGATGTTTTTTATTTCCCCTCTTGTTTAGCCATCTGCCTCCTTAAAATTCATTTTTTCACTTTTAACTAATTACCATTAACTTAAGTGAGTATAATCTGCATCTTCATAAAAGAGAAAGTTTGGCCCTCAGTTTTAAAGAATATAACACCAGGTATATGTAATTGATTTTCTAATTTATTTTGACTATTACTAGTTAGTATATTTTGTTATAGGGTATATCAGTAATTGTTTCTTAACTTAAATTCTATTGTTGACTTATAAACAAATATAAATCCTGTTTAGTTGTAAATGTTTGGAGGAACAACTAACAGTATTCTTAAAGAATTTGTTTGGCTTTATTTGAAAACATGTTAGCAAAGCCAGCTCTTAATTCCAAAGTAATTTTCAGTTTCATCGAAAGTATTGTTTGCATAACTATATTTGTTAATTTCATGATTTAAACAAATAATATGGCTTAACCTTTGTAGTAGAAGAAACTGTTAAAAAGACTCAATTTTCTGATGTATGGAGTTAATTGAAGGAGTTAAGTTTTAATTGTAATTTCTGTAAATTAAACATTGAACAATCTGTAGTTTCAGTGCCTATTATTGTGATGATGTATAAGGGCCCGATTTTCGGGCCTGAAGCAGTCAGTCCATGGCCGAGTTTCAGACAAAGAACCCGTATTGGTTAGAACAACAACAATGCACCCACTTAACTGTGAAATAAGTGTAATAGGCGATGTGCTAAGACAATGTCACTATCTGTTCAATATGTACCATATTATGCGGCAATAACTGTGTGGTTGGGTTTTAACTGCTCGTAGATGTCCAACAGTAAACACTTGTAGCAGTGCTTGCTTGCAACCTATTAATGAGACTTATCAAATGTTAAACAATACTGCACTGGCCACATAACTGTGTATTATTGTGGGGTTGTGAACAATGAAAGTAAAGAACTAGGAAACACAAATATGCACCTGTAGGTTACATCATTTGAAGTAGTTAGTGTTGAACTTCCACTCCCCATTATTCAGCCAGTATCGCAATGCAGTACGTCGAGACCAAGGACCATCAATCAAGAAATAAAGCAGGCAAACGTCACAAGTTGCTAGCATCCCACTTAGACAGTGAATGGACATCACTCAGTTCCAATACTACAGACACAGAGGAATTATGGACAAAGTTTAAACCGACTGTAAATCACGCTCTGGAGGAGTACATGCTGAGTAACTTCATTACGAGTGGGAAAGACCCACTGTGATTTAATAACAAAACTTCATAAAATACTGAAGAAGCACAGACTGTTGCACTCCCAGTTCAAAACAGAATGCGTGAATGGTGTCAGGAAAAGTTAGCAGAAATCTGAGCTTGTAAGAAGGTCAACGAGCAAAGCATACAACAACTTCCACGTCATACCTTAGCAAAAGATTTTGTCAAAAAACCAAGATAATTTTAGTCCTGCATAAAATTGCAAAGCAGGTCGAATGCTTTTATCCAGAAATTTGTTGACCACTCTGGTGTAACCATAGAAGACAGCAAAAGGAAAGCTTAAGTTTTTAAATTTAGTGTTTAAGAAAACATTCACACTTGAGAATTATATAAACATACCATCATCTGACTTCCATGTGGAAGACATAATAATAGGCATCTCTGGCATAGAGTGTCACCCGAAAGAGTTGAAAATAAATATGATGCCAGGTCCAGATGAAAGGCTAATTCAGTTTTGCTGAGAGTGCTCCACAGTACCGGCCCCTTACTTAGCTCGCATTTATCACTAATCTATCACCCACCACAAAGCCCCAAGTGACTAAAAAAGTGCAGGTGATTCCTGTATACAAAAAGGATGAGCAAACTCACCCACAAAATGATAGACCAATATCCTTAACATCACTTTCATGCATAATTCTTGAACGTATTCTCAGTTTGAATATAATAAATCTCCCTGAAAAGGAAAAGCTTTTGTCCGCAAATCAGCAGAGATTTAGAAGGCACTGCACATGCAAAACTCCGCTTGCCCTTTTCTCACACGAGATCCTGTGATCCACGGTTGAAGGGCAACAGGTATATTCCATACTCCTAGACTTACAGAAGACATTTGACACGGCACCCTTCAGCAGGTTGTTAAAGAACATCGGTGCGTACGGATTAGGTTCACAGATAAGTGAGTGGCTTGAAGACTTCTGATGCAATAAACAACTTTGTCAGAACTTAACAACTGCTACAGCTGCAACTGCAGCCGTGAAATGTAAACACACAGCTAATATTTTGATGAGCGACTGAGAACTACTAAATTTAATATTTGAATACAGTGCACAAACAAATCAGTATGTTGTCCTCAATGGCGAGTGTTCATCAGAGACAAGGGTACCGCCCAGAATGCCCCAGGGAATCGTGATATAACAACACTTATTCTCTACAAAAATAAATTATCTTATCGACAGTGTAAGCAGCAATCTGGAGCTGTTTGCTGATGACGCTGTGGTGTATGGGAAGGTATCATTGTTGAATAGCTGTAGGATGATACAAAATGACTTTGACAAAATTTCTAATTGGTGTGATGAATGGCAGCTTGCTTAAAATGTAGAAAAATGTAAGTTAATGCAGATAAGTAGGGGAAACAATCATGAAACGTTTGAATACAGCACTGACAGTGTGCTGTAGGGATGGCAGTCATCACTGAAATAACCAGTTCTGTTACACTAGCTTTTCTACAAGTTCAGTTTAACCTGACTGTTAAAACTGCTCAAAATAAGTAGTTCCTGAAATAAATAAATTTTCAGTTTTTACTGCTATTATTTCAGTAAGAAATACAGACTTCAAATAAAAATTGAAACATTCTGATGAAGGGGAAGGAGCAGGAGATTTCAACTGATATGAGCCTGAGACTGAAAGAAATCTGTCACATTGCCTCCTGCAAAGATTGCAAAGGGAAAATGAGTGGTTCAGCAATGGTGACAGCAAAAGGTCACAAGTGGATGAGTTTTCTGCATCTTCATTTTTGGAATATATCGATTTTTCACCCTGAAGTAATCACAAAAGTAAGGGTTCAGTTACTATCCCAAGTTAATGGCATGTCAATAAAACTGTATGTATATCAAACAAATTTACCTTCTTTCTCAAGGAATTTTGTGAATGTTTCCTGTTTATATAATGTCACAACTTTGTTGGGACTACCACTCTTTTTAATCAATGCTGTTCCAATTCTTACGGCGTGTATTTGTTGCTACTTTCTAATGGCACTGTCATTATTAAAATAGCACTGTTCACTTTCCCATTTTTTTTACAAGAACACAATATTTACTTGTTTTTGAAAAAACTTTTATTTAAAATCTGAAAACTTTGGCACTGAAGCTATGGCAAATCGATATGCTGGTTTTTTATCTGGTAATTAGTACAAAAAAGAAAAAACTGTTATAACACAGGCCACACAAATACCAAAAAATATCCTACAGTGTTGCTTGACAGTGTCACATCAATTAAATATCTAGGCATAATGTTGCAGATTGGTATGAAACAGAATGAGCACATAAGGGCAGCAGCAGGGAAAGCAAATACTCAACTTCAGTTTATTGGAAGAATTTAAGAAAAGTGTAGATCATCTGTAAAGAAGACAGTGTTTAGAACACTAGCGTGACCCATTCTTGAGCATCGCTCATGTGTTTGGGATCCCCACCAGATCGGATTTAAAGAGAACATGGAAACAATTCACAGGCAATTGCCAGATTTTCTACTAGCAGGTTCAATTAACATATGAGTATTACTGAGATGCTTCTTGAACTCAAATATGAATACCTGGAGGGAAGACAATGTTCTGTTCACAAAGTACCAGTGAGAAAATTAAGAGAACTGGCATTTGAAGCTGACTGCAAAATGAATCTACTGCCACCAACATACATTTCACATAAGGAGCACAAAGGCAATATAAGAGAAACAAGGGCTCTTATAGAAGCATATAAACAATCACTTTTCCAATTGCTCTATTTGCGAAAGGAACAGGATAGGAAATGACTAGTTGTGGTACGTGGTACCCTCTGCCATTTGTCACACGTCGGCTTGCGGAGTATGTATGCTGGTATAGATATATGTACAGGGATGCCAGTATTCAAATTCCAAGACATGTGAACAGTGGCCTACATGCAGTTCACGAGCTGACACTGCAGATCTGTCTCACTTCCCTTTTCTGGACTACTAATATTCTTGTCGAGTCCACATATATGCCCCCAAATAATGATATCATACGGGACAGTACAAAAGCCAGCAAAGTGAACAAGCCTTTGTATTTCAGCGTCAGTGACAACTGGGCTTATGCTTATAGTGAAGGCAGCAGTATTCAATTTCTGCACAAGATCTTTAACGTGATACGTTTAAGAAAGCTTTTCATCTGCCATCAGTGCTGGGAATTTAACATTGTTGACTTCGCTGACTGTTTGACCATCTTAAGGCAACAATATTTACAAGAGTTCTGTCAGAAGCTGTATGCAATGTGTTTTGTTGCAATTAAGCATTAATCTGTTCTGTGAAAGCCATGTGCTGTTACAAATTACCCTATTAGCAAGATCATTTACATTATATTCCACATCATGCACAATAGCAGTGAAGGATGGAGATGACTGAAGAAAAAGGAAAAACCACAAGTCACAGGATTTGTACAAACTGCTGGGCATTATGGCTGTGTATAGGAAGAGGAGACTAAAGGGGTCTGGGCATGTTGTGTGTCAAGAAGGCGATATCATCCCAGGCAACAGATCCAGGGGAAGACCACGGCTGAGGTCCAAGAGGATACAAATATGATGAAGACTAGCTGGAGAAGAATACGTGGACCGAGGAGGCTGATTGGTGGGGCCAAAGACAGACTGTTTGTGTGGCCGAAAAAGTAAGTAAATAAGTAAGTGAATTATGTTTAATGGTAGGTGATTGATGCATATCAAGTAAAAGCAATGGGTGCAGAACAGAACACACTGTCAGCACACACTTTACATGACCGAAGTAAGACAAGGCTCTTATATGTCTGTTGACACTGTCCCCGGAGGACAATCTTCTGCTCCCTACTTTCCTTATATGAAGTGAACATTGTTGAGCTTTTCCCCAAATTCTATAACGTACCAATTTATGCAAAAGTGCTATGAAGTCTACACTATTAAATGCTATTGTTAAATCAACAAACTACTGTCCTCAGCCTACTGTTCAGCTCCACTAGCACCCAACACAAAAAAGTATAAATTTCAATTTCTGTAGATACTCCTTTCTGGGACCAAACTAAGTGTGACAATGAATTACGTGCACCACGAAGTTCCACTGCTCTCTTATTGTTACATTCTCAATAATTTTAAAAAACACCGATAACAAAGAAACTGGTCTGTAATTGTCTTCTTCATCTCTTTCACCTCATTTAAAACTGGTTTAAGGTACGAGTATTTCAATCTGTCAGGAAACTGACCACATCTGAAATACATTTTGCACAGGTCACAGAACACAAGCAGTATATGGTGCACTGATCTTCATCTTACTACTTGATATTTCATCATACCCACAGGAGTCTTTACTCTTACTGATTTAATAACTGATTCAGTTTCATATTTGCTTGTTTCATGTAGCTGCACGTGGTATAATTGTTTCGGGACACCAGCTTTTAAGAGTTATAAAACTTTACTTGTGCCAACAGAAGTTTGATTTATCTTGCCAAGTAATGACAAGAAGTGATTACTAAATATCCTACACAACCTGGATGGATTACTAACAGTTTGATCCATTTGTGAGAAAACTAATGAGCTGGAAATAGATACTTTCCCAGCAAAAGTCTATTAACAACATCTCAATTTGTAAGTTATGTAAGTAACAATTCCTTTTTAAATTATATATTTGCTTATTTATTGTTATTTAAACACCACCAAAAGGAACTTATTTTCAGGCCTCCCTTCAGAAACGAGGCAAACAGAAATGTTGAACAAAGATGGTGCCAACAAGCTTGCAGTACACAAGTAAATGTTTTGTCTAAGATTCAACATCATCAAACGTCTGTGCGTGTGTACCATGGTTTCATAGCTAGTTTCTATATACTACAGAAGTCAGAAACGAGAGTCACAACGAAGAATTTTTACCTGAAACCTGAGAGTTTCATAAAAGCTGTGATTTTTATTGTTCCCCTGCCTGTACCTATTTGATGCAGCCACAGTTAACAGTGTCAGTGACTAACACTTGTTTTGCTTCTTATTAATTGATAATAAATTCAAGCAATCCCCAATAGTGTATTCTCAACTCTGAAAGAACAATACGTACCAATCAACCTGCAGCCTGCATTCTACATGCAATGAAATGAGAGAACATGATTTCAACTTCAATTTGAATTCCTTTTTGGATTTAGGACAAATGTGAAAACTACACTAGATGTGCAGTCACATGTATCTCAACATGTTCATCATTTCTGTACACGAGTTGCATTCTGATAAACATATTCATTTAAAAGTGTTAATGTACTAACATACTAAACATATGTGTCTTTCATTCTGTTCCACCTTCAAGGTGAACCTTAGAGGAAGGACAAATGCATGTATAGAGGAAATGTCAGAAAATAACTACTTAGCAAGGATCCTGAAGGGAATGCCATGGACATTGTGGTTAAGAGTGGTCGTAATGTTTACATATTTTCAATCCAGGTAATGAGAAATTCAAATATCCAATAACCAAAGGTAGTAACCCAATTTTTTTTGCAAAAGCTGGGGCATAATTACATATAAGTGGGATATTTCATTATATTAACAACTACACAGCGGCATTTAATTTATTACTGAGATATTCAACTTCCAGATCATCTGAGAATATATAATATGTCTACTGTCAAATTCAAGAAACTGATGACAGTGTACACAACGTAAGAAACAGAAAATATTTTTCAATCAGACTCCACACTGAACTCATCAGCCACATAATAGCCTACTAATAAGTTCAAATATTTTAAAATACAGGAATTGCTAGTTAATGAATGATATTTTTAATTAATTGACAAAAAGAGTTCAACATATCGAGATTGAGCCATAAGCAGCTATATCAAATGTTCCTTGCTTCTAAGTTAGGGAAAAGTTGGAATGATTATCATGAAGCTAGGAGTGCAGCAAAGAAGACAGTTGTGGCAGCACAATTGGCCCATCTGAGCGAAATTTATGATAAACTTGAAACACCAACTAGAGAGCTTGAAATCTACAGACTTTCAATACAGCATGATAGACAAACAGCAGACAAAAAAATCCTGTGGAATTAACAATGAAAATGCAAACTTGTCACCACTAGGAAGAAAGTAGCAGAGTGATGGCAGCAATACTTTGCGAACATCTGCAATGAGGAGTTTCCACAGGCTTCAGTTCTAGTGTCAACACCTGTACAGGTACCCACTGTACCAAGCACCAAGGATGAGGTAGCTGATACTCTGCATAAAATGAAAAATGGAAATGCAGTGGGACCTTCAACTGAATGGCTGACAGTTTTCTTAAAGAAAATTGTTGAAGAGAGAAGGATCCCAGCTGACAGGACTTGTAGTAAAACAGTTCCAATTTGGAAGCAGAAGGGTAACCCAGGTGAATGTAGCAACTACTGTTTGTTACATTTTCTAACACAAACAATGGAGATCTTCAGCATCATTGATAAAAGGATCTGACAAATGATCTGTCTCACCACTCTCATCACCAATCAATGTGGATCTGTGATGGGATGTAAGATGACAGATGCTATTTGTGCTGCCCGCTTATTGAAAAACACTGAAAAGTCAAGGCAGCTACACACTGTTAAAGTATACCAATACGTAATCTGTTTAATTGCACTTTATGGTGCTGAATGCTGAAGTGAAACAGTGACCTGCTGTCATGGAAATAAAGATTCTCAAATGGACATCTGGAGTAACACTGCAGAATCATGTCACAAATGATGAGGTTTGTAAGTTATATGAAGGAGCATCAACAGTACATAAGATGACAAAGTCATCTACAATGGTATGGCCATGTTCTTAGAGCAACAACAGTGACAAAGACTGATTTTAGTTTGAAAGGCAAATGATAAATGGCCAGTAAGACGACACAGGAAATGATAGCTTGACATGCTGCACGAAGATTTCAAGATCTCATGCTTGCACCCTGACCAGACACAAGATCAGATAAAATGGTGAAAGACAGCCAAAACAGTGGACCCTGATAGCATGAAGGACAAATGCTAAGGAAGAAGAAGAATATTTCACATGAGGGTGGTGCATGCCTAAACAGGTGTCTAGTGTTGAGTACTGCCAATTTTCTAACTGTACGTCCACCCAAGCAACACTTATGATTCCTTAACTGAAGTCCCTGTCTGCTCTGGCAGCAGATCTTTCTGTATCTGATATTCCACTCTTATTGCCACACCAGTCAGGTGGCAGGGTCCACTGTTTTGCCTGTATGTCACCATTTTATGCTATCTTGTGTCTGGTCAGGGTGCACGCATGAGATCTTCATGCAAGGTGTCTAGCTATCACTTCCTGTGTCATCCTATCAGCCATTTACAGTTTACTCTTCAAACTAAAACCAGTCTTTGTCTCTATTGTTGCATCTGCTCTAAGAACATGCCCATGCCATTGACCATGTTAATAAATGTAAAGCTTCTCTTAAAATAATTAGCAGCAATGAAAGCAAAATTTGAAAAGTCTTATTTTCAAATATGCATCACAAAATCCATTTTTACACCAACTGCAATTTATTTTCTACGAAAGCTTTGTGTCTTTTTATGTTATTGTCGATCATTAGTATCAAATTCAATACCACTGTAAATTTACAATAAGAATTGCATATGTGGTTCATGTTACAGTAAGTAAAGCAGTCACCAAACCGAAGACTGTTTTGAACACCACTGTACTTTAATAGGCACAGTCTTGTTGGAGGTGGTATGCTGTTGCCTTCATCCAACCTCTGAACTGACTTACCCAGACAATTATAGGGGAACCTACAGTTTAATGTGAATTCTGAATCACAGTGCAACTCGGCATTTTTCACATCTACAAACATTGACAGAGGTGACAGCAGCAATAAGTGACACATAAAAATCCTAGGAGTGACTGGAGATTGAACCCGAGACCTTTGGATTTGTAATCTGTTACCGAGTCACCAAGGTACAACAGTAATAAAGAAATTATTGGTTTCTGAAAACACAGAAGTTTTCTTACAAAAGGACAAAACTGGACAGTAGCATTGCTGAAACACCCACTGTACATGCTTATGCACATGAAATGAAGGTAAATGTGCTTAGGGACTGTTACAATCTAGTTAAAAAATTTAAGTAGTACTCTACCTTCATAAACTATGAGATACTATTAGAAAAGGTAAATGTACATCGGAAACAAAAGGATACAGTTGTTCAGAAAGTTTGTATATTCGTGTCATGAACTTGCTCAGCTCTTCACATTTAGCCATGAGCTGGTACATCAACTAAAACATGAAAAATATTACAGAAAGCAAATAAATAAAACAGAGGAATTCAGGCAAACAATAGTATTGAAATTTTAGAATACCAGTTCAAAGTAATGTTAGAGACACAGAGCACATGTGCTTTAACACTTGGTTCAAATAATTTAAATAGCATATTATTTGCTCACAGCATACTTGATTAACATCACTTCTTTATGAATGAACTTCCATTTCTATGCTGTCATTCTATTTTTTTCCCTTTCATCTTTCACAGTTGTGGAATGAACTGAACTATACAATTGAGAACTACACAACTGACAACTAAACTATATAACTATGGCAAAATATTATAGATAACATTTTTTTTAACTTACCTTAATATTTGAATCAACAGCATCACATGTTTTGCAAACGGCATCCCTGTATGTTTCCAGACACTCAACTGTAATAGCTGATACCTATAACAAAAGGGACAGATATTCATTCCATAATTACTCTGGACTTCCATGTTTAAGACAAATAAAGAAGCACAAATGTGTTCAATAGGTATACCAACACTGTGCAAAATCCCTGCTAGGTTTTCTGTTAGGGTATCGACAGATGTAGCTAACCTCCTCACTTCCTGCTCCAAATCATTTAGAACATTGGGATCAACAGAAGGAAGCTGTGGCATTAATGCTTGTCTATAAAGACAAGGAGTTGAAATCCGCGATCCAGGAAACGGAGGCGTATCTGTAACGTTTACAGTTACCACAAATATCAGCGATGGAAGTACCAGTAGGTCTACTGACAACACACATTAGCACTTTCAGTGTTAGAAAAGAACGCTAAAATGTAATACATACCACCTTTCTTTGTAATAGGACTTGAGAGCTTTATTTTGGTTTCCAGGTCTTCTGCAACGAATAACACCATATCACCTTCCGTAGTAACAGTGCCCTCCAAATGCAAATCCTGCAATGTCTTATGAATAGACTGTACATTCTTTTTCTGCAACGCGGAACTTTCAGCACACCTCTGTAGCTCCAGCTTGTCAGGTCGTTTATTATCGCTGTCCTGCGGCTCAAACCTTGCACCCTCCGAATCACTCTTCTTCTTGCAAGCCATTTCGTCTGAGCACGGAGACCCACCAAACGAGCGATTTTCAAAAATTGAAGCATCTGGAGGTGACGTTAGCGAATCGAATGATATTTCTGAATACGAAGCTGTCATCTCGTGCAGCTGAGAAAACGAAAGAGGTGAAATTTCATTCATTTACACATTCATACAGGCAATAATTCGTCCATATATACCCACAAAAATCTTACCCGATCATCATACATATCAATCGTAGAAACTTCTTCGTTTCTTGGTGATATGTGTTCCAATTTGTTGGATAATTCTGTAGCAAATTCCGGATTAAAAGTTCCGAAATCATTTTCGCATGGAGAAACTTCATCTTTCCGTTTTTCTGGAAATGTTGCCATGGCTGTCCTATCACTTTTACTCAGCGCGTCATGAAACAAGTAAATCACAGCTGACACAAATAAACAGCCTAAGCGTCTGCAAAACACGCCGCTCAACAAATGACTGTTCCCTGCGGTTGCATCTTTGACCAGAGATGTTCTGTTCCAAAATAGACAAGCCCGCACTGATGTGTGGCTGTGCGAATACTAGTATGCCAACGAGTGGGTTCGCTCCTTTCAAAATTACACGATCAAGACCGTTTAGCTTTCCTCATGGAAGTCTTCTTGGATTTCGCGCTCCATCGTAGATTAAATACACAAAGATCGATAGTGAGTATATACTCATGACTGTATAACATATCACAGAGGCGGGTCAAATGGCAACTACCCGTCTGTGCACGCAATAACTCGCTGCAAATCGCGCGCTAGCGCGCGCGCACACACACACACACACACACACACTAAACAGTTTCAGTCTACAGCTGGCCCGTCAACTGTTAGTCTAAGAAAGAAATTTAATTGGCGAGCCGCTACGTTCTCGCAAAGGATATTTCAGTTCAGGGCACTAACTCGTAATGGAGGAAATTCTTCTGTGGATTGTATTCGCAGTTTGTCTTAAAAAAAAAAATAAGTAAAAGAAAAAAATTAAAAAATGCTAGAGACAGAGAGAAAACTCTAAATAACAGTGACTCCTTAAGCGACGATAGTATTCACATTTTAATCTCCTTTGCGAGTTACAGGACGAACTTGACTACTGGGGAAATTATTCGCAAATGGACATGAAGACGTACAAATAGCCATTGTCGTTCGTAAATCCTCATGTACGATTTCTTTTGACTGGTACTCAGTCGTGTTCCTCCCATGACTCGGTATTTCCCAATCGGCCAGAAAGTGCAGAACTTACGTATACCAAAAACTTGACTTATACTGGGTGCCTCTCCTACGGGTCGTCAGGCGCATTTTCTCTCGTGTTTTGGCAGATATTTGGAATTTCTTTATTACAACTTGTATCTGGCGTCAGCCCAAACAAATCCTGTTCATCACGTCTGTCACACGATTCCCAGCGTCGACGGAATGCGTCAGTTTGTTTTCCGTTTCAAACAAAATTGTTTTTAAATAGGAATTTTACGCGCCTATTCCACAGAACGCTTCGAGATTTGTGTAGTGCGATATTAGTTTTATTGATATTTATTAACAGGAACAGTAATACATGATAAATAATCAGCGTTCCAGCAGCGACTGTGCAGCGTGCTTCTGCACGGCGGAACCAGTCAGTGCGGGCCATTGCTGCAGAGTACTCGTCATTCCTCGTGTTTTACTGTCCATGTCAATATATATCGGTAAAAAGAATATCGGCTGCGGTCACAGTGGCACCGATATCAGTGGATTCCGCCGACAATCGACGTCAGCTGACGACGGCTGATCTTTTCAAATCAGTACGCCACTACATGCACGATAACATTGTAACTGATCTCATCATCGAAGTGTGGAGACTTCGAACAACAATCAGTGAAATTCAAATCAGTTTATATGTGTCTGAAAGAACTGACACCATTTCTATTCTGCAGCCACTATGAATCAAGACACAAAGGAATTAAAGGCATTAGCTGCTAGTTGGCACTGATGTACATCAATGAAGCAAGTTCAAAATTTGTGGCCGGCCGTTGTGGCCGAGCGGCTCTAGGCGCTTCAGTCCAGAACTGCGCTGCTGCTACGGTCGCAGGTTCGAATCCTGCCTCGGGTATGGGTGTGTGTGTGATGTCCTTAAGTTACTTAGGTTTAAGTAGTTCTAAGTCTAGGGGACTGATGACCTCAGATGTTAAGTCCCATAGTGCTTAGAGCCATTTGAACCATTTTGAAAATTTGTGATGAACAGGGATTTGAACCCGGGTCTTCTGCTCATTAGGCAAATGCGCTAACAGCTATGCCATCTGGACAGAGTGGTCACCACAGCTGCACAGACTACCCTAGCACACCTCCTGTCAGACCCAAATTCTCAATTTATACCACACACTACTGATGTAATGCCCTTGCTCATTATTCTCATTACTCATGGCATCTCAGCATAAGAGTTCGAGCCTGGTGTGCACCTGCTCTGAAGGGATCATTGGCCATCATCGTCTTAATTATATACATGTGGTGTCTGTTCTTTTGGACATGTCTTAAACAACATACACAATTTTGATACTGCAGCCACTATGAATCAAGACACAATTAAATTAAAGATACTAGCTGCTAGTGGGCATAATTTACGAAAAGTTATCGTTGGCTTGTATATCAATGGGTCAAGTTGAAAATTTGTGCAAGACCCGGACTTGAATGTGGGGCTTCTGCTCACTAGGAAGATGCACTGACACCACATTTGGAGAACTGGATTCTGCCTCTCAGCCATTCTGCTGCTTACAGTATGCTGCATCAGCCACACAGCCAGCAACACACAAGGAACACATGCCAAGTGGTCAGAGGAACTTCCATTTGTCAGAATCATCTACTGTGGCAATGACGTGTTCCCAAACACATGTTCATGGGACATTTTTCCTCCATTTCCAGTCAGGAATCCATCCCTTCAATTTGTTGGTCTTATTAATGTTCACCCTGTATAATTAAAGCAATGACGACCAATGATCCCTTTGGTATGAATCTACATTAAGCTCAAATGCTTATGGGAATCGGCGAGTTGCCGCAAATTTGTGACTTGCCCCACTGACATAAATCAACACCACCTGTCAGTTAATGTTTGTAATTCCTTTGTGTCTCAAATCAGTTTGCTTGCTTTGGTCAAATCGACTGACGTTATTACTAATGAAGTATGGACTGTGAGAAGCTAATAAATTTATTCCGAGGAAGATAGAGTTTGTGGCATCCTGAGGATGAAAAATTTCATAATCGGGATATAGTTTGGAATCTATAGACTGAAATTGCAGGTTTATTGGAAACCACAAGTAAGCAAAATTTTTATTGGAAATTTTAGGCTTAAAATTATAACCTCAAAAAATAATCTGTTCAATTCAGAATGGTGGCATATCTTATGCTTATAGTTACTGTAACGGGTCTTTTTTGGGTTGTGGTAGGTGCGTAGTAGCTGCCTACAAACTTTTACTACTGCTTCCTGACATTTCTATGGAAGTTGGATGGTGACTGTTATATGAAGTGGTTAGTAAATGTGGTGTTTTATGTTTGCACTTTTCATTGCTTTAGGTGTTCAGTGTACCTTATTCTAAGCTTTATGTTTGTCTTTCACATGACCCTGAAAGGTAGTCATTGAAGGTTAATTGACATATTTCTGCACAACTTCAAATAAATACAGCAAAACAGAATGTTTGTAATTTTGATTTTCATGATCATAATCAATCATCTCAAGTATGTAACAGATTGTTCCGCCCTCAATCTCATATATTCAAAAAACCTATCTGGTTATTCCGATAACTGAGGATCAAGTGTACAGTACCTGCCATGTTATTTTCCAGACAGATATAGCTCACTCAGATGCATTTGATGTCTGTTTAATACTTTCTAATACCAAAAGCCAGACTGCAGCACTCGTATCCAAGCACAGAGACGACATAGTACCCATCCCACCCTGGGTTAAAATAACCTAATTAATACTGTACATAGAATAGATTCTGACCTAACCTAATCTCCTTGACCCTGCCACAAACTGATGAAGGGGACTGGACATACTGTGACCACGCTGTTGGTCAACATTATCGGATGGTTCTGGCAACTGTTATCAGTGCCACTGTGGATGCAGTGTAATTTGGGACAGCTCTGTCAAATGGGCATGTAAAATTTCACATTAATAGTAATTTTGTTTGTAACAGTAAACAAATTGACACTTTTCATCATTGCTGGGCATTGCATGAAACACGTGATAAGCAGCATTTGTTTGGGCTGACTCCAGCTACACACTGAAAAAATAAAATTGCAGATATCTGCCAAAACACCAGGAAAATCTATCAGTAGCTTTGGTTTCACTAGGCATGACCTGTACCTCAATAGATATGGGAAGGACAGACTGGCAAAGCTTATGGGTGACAGTGTAGTGAGCAGTGGTGAGATCACTCATGGGAAAATTCCTGTAGTAGTTGGTGTTAGAGCTGCACCTTTTTAAGACTGAGGTCAGCTTATAGGTATACCTGCTTAAAGAAGTCCTTCTAACTAAGGAATCACCTTCAGAGGTGGTCAGGTATCCAAGTAGAGAAGGAATTAGCATATTTCATCAAAATGTAAGAGGTATTAGAGATAAAGTTAGTGAACTGCTTATAGATTTTGGCTCTGACATTATTGGTATATTGGAGCACCATTTAAATAATTTGACAGTTCAGAGGCTTCCTTTACCAGGATACATATTAGCTGGCTGTTTTTCAAGGACTTCTTTGTGGAGTGGGGGAGTGGCCACGTATGCAAAGAACAGTATTCCATTTGAGTCCATAGATGTATCACCGAATTGCACTGGAGAAGTATTTGAATGTTGTGCAGGGGCAGATGAATTTAGTGAAACTAATCTTCCAATTATTGTTGTTTATAGGTCCCCTAACTCTGACTTCAGAGCCTTTCTGCTCAAGCTACAGAGGTTTCTTGGTTCACTTGATAGGAAGTACCAGAAATTAGTTATATGTGGTGACTTCACGTGCAAGAAAAAGGATGTTGGAAGATCTCCTAAATTCGTATGATCTGATGCAGATTGTGTTTTTTCCAACCAGGGAGCAGGGAACAATAGCACAGCCACAGACAATATTTTTATTCATTCTCCATTACTAGCTGGGCATTCTGTTAGTAAAAAAGTGAGTGGCCTTTCAGACCATGATGCACAAATTTTAACACTGAAAGGTCTTTGTACTCAAACAGATGTTATACATAATTACAAACTATGTAGAAAAGCTAATCCAATGCCAATTGAGCATTTTTTAAACCTCGTTAAGGAACAAGATGGGGAGGATATTTATAGTGCCAATAACATAAATGACAAATATAATGCTTTCCTTGACATATTTCTCATGCTCTTTGAGAGTTGTTTTCCATTACAACAGCAGTAAAAGGTAGCCTGGGTAGCTGACTAGTGGGATAAGGATATAACATAGAACAAAGTGAGAATTATATCAAAATGTTAGAAGTAGTTCACAATCAACCTACAGTAGCCCATTACAAACAATATTATAAGGGGCTAAAAATGTTATGAGGAAGGCAAAGAGTATGTGGTACACAAATACAATAGCTAATTAACATGATACAATTAAAATTGTGTGGTCAGTCACGAGGGAAGTGTCTCGTTAACAGCAAAAGGTCAACAATATAAAGTCAGTTCATAGTAAAAATATTTCTGTTACTGGTAAGTCAGATATGGCTGAAAATGGCTCTGAGCACTATGGGACTTAACTTCGGAGGTCATCAGTCCCCTAGAACTTAGAACTACTTAAACCTAACTAACCTAAGGACATCACACACATCCATGCCCGAGGCAGGATTCGAACCTGCGACCGTAGCAGTCGCGCGGTTCCAGACTGTAGCGCCTAGAACCGCTCGGCCACACCGGCTGGCAAGTCAGATATATATACAGTACTTAACAATCGCTTTCTGAGCATTGCTGGTGAATTAAATGATACTTAGCTTCTATGGGGAATCATATAAATCTCTTGGAAAATGCCTTTCTGAGACTGAGTCAATAATTAAACCACTGAAGGATATGGTATGGATATGATGGAGTGCCTAGTAGAATATTAAAGTACTGTGCTGCACATGTTGGCCCTGTACTTAGCCATATTTGTAATTTTCCCTTTAAGAACAGCCAGTTTCCTGAACAATTAAAGTATTCATTAGTAAAGCCACTTCATAAAAAGGGAGAATGCAAACAATTTTAGACCTATTTCTAGGCCATCAGTGTTTGCTAAAGTTATTGAAAGAGCTGTGTATGTAAGGATAATTGATCATTTTATTTCACATACTTTGCTATCAAATGCACAGTTCGGCTTTAGAAGTGGTTTAACAACTGAAAATGCTATATACCCTTTTCTGTGTGAGGTACTGGATGGATTAAAGAAAGGTTTTCTAATGCTAGGCATCTTTTTTGATTTAACTAAGGTATTTGTTTGTGTTGATCACAAAATATTGCCCCAGAAGATGGACCCTTATGGAATATGGGAAATAGCTCACAGTTGGTTCATCTCTTACTTTAACAAGAGACTGCAAAAGGTCATTATCCACAGTGTTGAGAATGGCTATGATGTGGAGTCTGAGTGGGGCACACTCAAATGGGTGGTGCCCCAGGGATCAGTGCTGGGGGTCACTCTGTTACTTATTTATATAAATGATCTGCCCTCTAGTATTACAGGTGATCCCAAAATATTTCTGTTTGCTGATGACACTAGCTTGGTGGTAAAGAATGTTGAGTGCAACATTCACACTGTTTCAAACAGTGCAGTTAATGACATAAGTTCAGGGCTTGTAGAAAATAAACTAATGCTAAATCATAGTAAGGCTCAGTTTTTACAGTTTCTAACAGACAATTCAGCAAAACCCTACATTTTAATTTCACAGAATACGCATATGATCAGCGAAACTGAACAGTTCAAATTTCTAGGTGTTCAAATAGATAGTAAACTCTTGTGGAAAGCCCACATTCAGGATCTTGTTCAAAGACTTAAGGCTGCCATTTTTACTGTTCGAACAGTATCTGAAGTAAGTGACAGTTCGACATGAAAAGTAGCCTATCTTGCTCATTTTCATTTACTTGTGACACATGGTATTGAATTTTGGGATGACTCTTCCCATTCTCAAAGGATATTTTTAGCCTAGAAATGGGAGGTTCAGGCATTAAGTGAAGTAAGTTCGCAGACCTCTTGTCGACCCCTGTTTATTAGTCTGGGTATTCTGACATCGGTCTCTCAATATACAGGGTGATTATAATTAAAGTTAAACTTTCAAACCGCTGCAGAAATAACACCACTGGTCAGAATGACATCAAATTGCAATGGAATATTATCGGAAAAGAGGGAAAATGTATGGAAGAAGAAAAATAGAGAGTTACAAAATGTAACGATAGATGGTGCTTTACACATCATAATTTAATAGTGGTTGACTACAAATGACAAATCAATCATACAACAATGTCTATGGTGTACGTTTGACATTACACAAACTGTACTACTCAGTGTGCATGGGTATATGGATGTGATACTGTTAATTATGTAAGCCCATCCACCACAGCAAGATCATATCACATTAGATGGGAAAAATTGGTTTTTAATTGTCCTGAGGCCAAAAACCGCATAAAAAGCATCAATCAAAATCAAATTGGATTATTAATTTCAGTGTGGCTGGTGCAAAAAACGTTCAATATGCTGTCCACCATTTTCTGAAACAAGTTGAAATCGAGAAACAGCATGTTCCACAACTGATCGAAATGTTTCCCGGGTCACGTTCAGAATGTATTGTGCCTGCCATGCATGCCTTCAATGCAGCTAAGTTTGCAATCAGAACACGGAACACATCTTTCAGATAGCCCCACAGCCAGAGATCACACGGATTACAATCAGGTGATTGGGTCGGCCATGCTGTAGGGAAATGGCGGCTGATAATTCTAGCATTTCTGAAATGACGCTTAACTGGATTTGCAATGTGCAGAGGTGCGCCATCTAGCATAAAAATGATCCCATCCACACATACACACTGTTGGAGAGCTGGAATGACGTGGTTGCACAAAAGACACTGTTAGTGCTTACCAGTGACAGTACAGGTAACAGGACCAGAAGCACCTGTCTCTTCAAAAAAATATGGCCCTATGATAAATGATGCTGTAAATCAGAACCACACAATGACCATTTCAGGATGAGGTGGTACTCGCTGATCTGCGTGTGGATTTTTCATTGCCCATATCTGACAATTCTGTATATTGACGTATCCTGTCAGATGGAAGTGGGCTTCGTCTGCCCACAAAGTCTTCCACGGCCAATCACTGTCCACTTCCATGTGAGCAAGAAATTCTAAAGCAAAGGTCTCTCTTCTTGAGAGGTCAGCAGGAAGCAACTTGTGCACACAAGTAATTTTGAATGGAAAGCAAAGAAGGGTAGGATTTTACGCACCGTGCTCACGGGTATATCCAATGTTTGGGCAATTCTCCGTGCACTAGACGTTTGCATACCACCACTCATCTCCTCCTGCATTGCTGTGGCCACTGCTTCCACTGACATCAATTCTTTTCCTCCCTTTACAGGGTTGCACACCAAAAGAACCCGTCTTTTCAAATTTCTGAATCATTTTCTCCAAACCCATGGCAGTCATTGGACCGACGCCTTTTTTCGAACTCTTCAGTGCCTGTAACTTCTGCAGAGTGACGTGTGCATAGTCATCATTCTTGTAATACAGCTTTACAAGCAGAGCATGATCCTGTATTCAGACAGTCATGGCAAACATTGCAGATGCGAAAGGAGGAAAAGCCGTGTACCAAGAGTGTTTATACCAACTTCAATGGATTGTGCACATGACTAAACTGAACAAACAGCCAACTCATACTCATTTTGTGAACCAGAAATGCGGCAATTTCCAGTCCATGTGCAACGGTTTGTCTAAGCAGATGTGATTTTCACACAAAGATTTGAGTAATTTTTGTCAAACCTCCAACTTTCAAGTTTGGAATACCTGTGCTAATTTCTGGTCCACACACTACAATTTGTTCGCTCATTTGTGTGCATTGCATCTACATCCATACTCTGCAAACCACTGTGAAATGTATGGCAGAGGGTACTTCCCATTGTACCAGATATTAGGGCTTCTCCCCGTTCCTTTCACATATGGAGTGCAAGAGGAAGAACTGTTTAAACGCCTTTGTGTGCACTGTACTTAATCTAATCTTGTCCTCACATTCCCTATGGGAGCAATACATAGGGGGTTGTTGTATATTCCTAGATTAAGTTTTTAACACTGGTTCCGAAATTTTGTAAGTAGGCTTCCTCTCAATAAGTTATGTCTATCTTCAAGTGGCAGCCGGTTCAGTTACTTCAGAATCTGCATGACACCCTTCCATGGATCAAACAAACCTGTGACTATTTGTGCTGCCCTTCTCTGCACACATTAAATATCCACCGCTAGTCCTACTCGGATAGGTGCCACACACTTGAGCAATACTCTAGGATGGGACGCATGAGAGATCTGTAAGCAATCTCTTTTGTAGACCGACTGCATTTCCCTAGTATCCTACTGATGAACCATAGTCCACTACCTGCTATACCCATGACTGCATCTATGTGATCGTTCCAGTTCATATCCCTACAAAGTGTTACATACAAGTAATTGTATGAGTTGACCGATTCCAGTTGTGACACATTGATACTTTATTCATAGGATAGCATGTTTTTTTATTCTGTGAAGTCCACAATTTTACATATCTGAACATTTTAAGCAAGTTCCCAGTCTTTGCACCTTTGAAATCTTATTGAGTTCCAACTAAATATTTATGTAGCTTCTTCAGACTGCACTTCATTACAAATAACTGCATCATCTGCAATACGTCTGAGGTTACTATAAATATTGTCTGCAAGGTTATTAATATAAAACATGACAACAAGAGACACAACTCATTTCCCTGGGACACACCCGAAGTTACTTCTACACTTGTTGACAATTGGTAAGCAACAGAGACATTGTTGGATAGGAATAGCCACAGGCAATGATGGACAACATGAAACACTGTGCATATTTAGAGATATCACGACATGGGAAAGCAGGATAGCACACAAATAACATGCATGTTTTATACAGGAGTATGAAATGTGTCAAACACCGCAGCGATCCTATGTGGGCGGGCTTTCTCACCCATAAACAGGAAGTCAGGATCCACCACACCACAGATATGATCCAGAATAATCTCCCTGCAGTATTGCTGTGCTGTAGCAGGACCTTGCACAGTGATATCCAGTGTTAGTCAGCCCCTGTATATATCAACTGTTCACATCCTAGTGCCTCGACTATACTGATGTTGCTGAGCCCAACCAACATGCTCCCTACACCAACTACCTCTTTCTTGATGATGGCATGGTTGATGTGGGATGCATTTAACATGCTTCCAAGCGTACAAAGCACTGTGATTTTATTGGTGCAAAATGGTTCTGCCAGGGACATGTGTGCCAGTAATGGTTGCCAGGTATGCAGCGATCTGCATAGGAGTGAGACATCTGTTACTAGGAGTGAGATGTCTGTTACTTTTCACCACTAGAGCTACATGTCAATCTTCTTGCGACAGCGTGATCCATCTACGACCACTGGTATGCTTTCGCATAGCATTTCCACCTTCAGCAACCTTATTTAATCGTGATATGATACTTTTGCACATATCCATTATTGTGGCCACAGTAGTGACAGTTTGACTAGCTTTGAGCCATTCGAAGGCTCTTCCACAATCGTAAGCACTCAAAAGATATCTTGTAGACATATTGCCACGTCACACAGAATGTGACACTAATCGGCTCCACAACAACCTTTGTCAAACCCATACTGCATGAACTATCGAACACTTACAGAGTGTTTGTGTACCAGCTTTGCTGCAGTTAATACGTCCTGCCCTCTATAGTTCCTTTTACACTGATAGAAAAAACCCAAAACCAAAAAATAATCAATGTAAAGTAATGAAATTTTGGGAGTACATTTGTCTAGGTAACATATGCAAGTGATTAACATTGTGAAATTACTGTTTAATGTAAGGGCAAGGAAGATCATTACCAATGTGTACTGCTGGTACATTAATAACCAGTGCAACTCCCAGAATGTTGAACGTAAGCATGAAGTGCCAGATGTCAATTTGTGGGTTGTATTTCCATGCCTGTTGCACTTGCTCAGCCAATATATGGATGGTTAATGCATTCTGTGAATGATGCTGGAGCATGTTGGGTTACAACAACGGTATGTGGGTGAGCGTTATCCTGTTGAAAAACACCCTCTGGAATGCTGTTCATGAATGGTAGCACAACAGGTCAAGGCACCAGATTGGCGTACAAATGTGCAGTCAGGGTGCATGGAATAGCCACAAGTGTGTCTCCTGCTGTCATATGAAATCATATCCCAGACCATAACTCCAGGTGTAGGCCCAGTACACCTAGCACACAGACAGGTTCGTTGCAGTCCAACTGGCCTCCTCCTTACCAACACTCAGCCATCACTGGCGTTGAGACAGAGCCAGCTTTCATCAGAAAACACAACAGACCTCCACCCTCCCCTCCAACAAGCTCTCGCCTGACACCACTGACGTCACAAATAGTGGCGGTTTTGGGTCAGTGTAATGCATGCTACAGGACTACAGGCTCAGAGCTGTCCTTTAAGTAACCGATTTGTAACAATTTGTTAAGTCATTGCAGTGCCAACTGCTGCTAAAATTGCTGTTGCAGATGCAGTACAATGTGCCAGAACCATACACCAAACACCATAGCCTTCCCTCTCGGTGTGACCACTGCTACCAGCAATCATATACAGTGGCTACATTCCTGCCAACTCTTTGTGGAGTATCACAGAAAGAACTTCCAGCTTCTCGTATCCCTATTACACGAGCTCATTCAAACTCAAAGAGGTTTTGATATTGGCATTTTTATCACCTTAAAGACATTCTTGACTAACATCAACTCACCACATCCAGTCTCAAAGGTAACTAATGCTCACAGTTGTTACAGTGTGTATTTAAAGCAAACCTGATTTGCATCATCATAGTGGCACTCTTATGTGACTACCACAAAATTTAAACAGACCTCTTTCAGATGTAGGAAAATGATCCACCAGCTTTCGTATGTGTCGCATAACTCCTTCGCGGTGTTGCAACTTTTTTCTGTCAGTGTGTATATTAATCACAGTGTATGTCTGCGATCTCCTTCCAAACCCATGGGTTGATTTCAACCAAATTTGGTACAGGAACAGCGGGCCTCACAAGCATTAGCACTGTTGAGCTTATAACCTCCTAGCTCCAATAAGAGCAGAGATACAGACAAAAATGTGTTTTTTTTCAGCCCCTGGTGTATAGCCTGCCTTGTATGACAGGCATGTTACTTTTGAGTAGTAACAGCCTGCATTGCATGGTAATCTGTATGACAGGGGCAAATACTTCAGTTTCAAGGCCCTGCTGTGTAGCCTGCCCTGCATAACAGGCATGTTGAGGGAGTGGTTCAAATGGCTCTGAGCACTATGCGACTTAACTTCTGAGGTCATCAGTCGCCTAGAACTTAGAACTAATTAAACCTAACTAACCTAAGGACATCACACACATCCATGCCCGAGGCAGGATTCGAGCCTGCAACCTTAGCGGTCGCTCGGCTCCAGACTGTAGCGCCTAGAACCGCACGGCCACTCCGGCCGGCCGAGGGAGTGGTATTGGGCTGCTTTACTCACCTGCATTGCAGGGGCTAAGCATGCCAAGGGCATGGCAGATGACAAATTGAGATGTATAGAAGCAGAGCTGAACAGAGTGAGGGGGAGATACATGAGGCAGATGGAAGGCGTGGAGGGGTAGTGGGCATGTGGAAAAGCGAGAGAGGGAGAAAGATATTGCCTAAGAGAGGGGGTGGAGGAAATGGACAAAGAGACAACAGTTTTCTTGCAAGATGAAGCCCCACTGCACCGCACATTGCTCATGAAGTTCGCCTGTTTCTCCAAAACACATTTGGAAACAAATTATCAGCCAATCATTTCCAAATGCTTGGTCGGCATGATCACCTGATCTCACGCCCTGTGATTTCAGGTTGTGGGGCTCCATGAAGGACAGGGTTTATCAGGGGAACATTCACACATGTGCTGATCGGAAGCACAGCGTATCAAGAGAGGTAGCCAGCATACCTATGGACATGCTTAATTATGCTGTGCAGAATGTAGTCCTGGCTTTCAGACTCTTCTGGACACTGATGAGTGCCACATTGAGCCCCTTTTTCGGCAGTAATGGTACTGGTATGTAATGGTATGATGTATCATAGCAGCACATTAAAAGTGTTTCAGTTGAATTATTTTGCATTATTTCTATTCCCCATGTCCTTGACATTAATGCTACCAACTGTGGTACTCATACGGTAATTAGTTTCCATGTTATAATGTGTTAAATAGGGAAAGTTTAATTGTAACCATCCAGTATAGTAGAAAACTTTTCTGGTGATTTATGGAGGAGCAAACCTCAAATTTTCTTAGAAAGGCATTAATTTCTCCGGTCATATTCTTTGTAATGCCCATTACAGTTACTTTGTGTCAGCCCATTTATATAATATAAATGAAAATTTAGAAGCTGATTATTAAGGGGGGCACGTTTTCCACACACAAACCTCTTCAATTAAAGTAGATATGCAGACAAAGTACATAGGAAAGATTCTGTTGCTCTTTTTGTCCTTGTTTCAATTGCTTTACAGTGCGCAACAGATACTGAAACAACCATTGTGAAGAAAGAAGTGGAGTTTGTATCTATAAGAGTGCTTAGAATACTGTTATGGTTATAGGGTAATTAGTTTTGTAACTTGCTTGCATAATTCTGTAATTTTATGTTTCAAACACATTCCAAAACAATTCATAGGCGAATAAATTGTGTAACTACTACACATAGAATCTGTATTCATATCATGGAATTTGAACATGTATAAGTAGAAATTCTTCCTGAGTGTAAAAGTCTGAAATGGACACTTATTTTTCTCACAGTGAATTATAACCTTTTGCACAAATTACAACATATTTCACTATAATGTCTTTCTCTGAAAACTACTTACAACAAATAGTTTGGAACCCCACTCATGATGGAAATATATTAGATCTAATGGCAACAAATAGACCTGACCCCTCTTTGAGGACGTTCATGTCAAAACTGGTATCAGTCATCTTGAGGCAGTTATAGCAACACTGATTGCAAAAGTACAAAGGGAAACTACAAGAAATCAAAGGATTTGTATTTTCAGCCAACTAGACAGAGGCAGTAGTGTCATATCTCAGTAAGAAACTCAGAACATTTAGCTCAAGGAGAATGTAAAAGAACTGTGACTCAGATTTAAAAGAACAGTTGACCATGCACTTGATAGAAATGTGCCTATAAGAGTGTTCATAATTGGGTGGGTGGGGGGGGGGGGAGGGGAGGTACCCTCCATGGTTTACAGACACTGTAAAGAAACTCCTAAAGAAACAGAGGCTATTACACAATAGGTATAAAACAAAGCACAGCACTATAGATAGAGAGATGCTAATTGAAACTTGTTCAGCTGTCAAGAGAGCAATGCTGAACTCAGTTTCCATACATTTCTTTACAAATGAAAATCCTGGGCTATTGACCCAGTATAATCCTTGCACCACTGCAAAGATGACATAGATATTAGTGTAAATGGTGTTGAGAAACAGCTGAAATCGCTAAAACTGAACGGACTTCCAGGTCCTGATGGCATCCCTATCAGATTCTACACTGAATTTGCAGCTGAGTTAGCTCCTCCTTTAACCATAATCTACTGTGGACCCCAAGAAAAACCATGCCCAGTAGTTGGAAGAAAGCACAAGTCACACCTGTCTACAAAAAGGGTAACAGAAGAGACCCACAAAGCTACCATCCCATATCCGCAATGTCCATTTGTTGTAGAATCTTAGAACAAATTCTGAGTTCACACATAATGAGGTATGTTGAACAGAATGATCTCCTCCATGCCAATCAGCATTAATTTCGAAAACATCGGTCAAGTGAAATGCAACTTCCACTTTTCTCATATGGCATCCAGAAAGCCATGGATCGAGGCAGCCATGCAGATGCAGTATTTTCAATTTCCAAAAAGCATTTGACTCAGTACCACTCCCAAGCTTCTTATCAAAAATATAATCATTTTGGAGTAACAAGTGAAATTTGTGACTGGATTGAGGATTTCTCGATACAGAGAATGCAGCATGTTATTTTGGATGGTGAGTCATTCACACACACAGAAGTAATTTCAGGTGTGCTACAGGGAAGTCATGTTCTATACTAGTGACCTTGTCGACAATATTAATAGTAACCTCAGAAATATAGCAGATGATGCAATTATTTATAATGAAGTACCCTGAAAGAAGCTGCAGAAATACTCAGTTGGAACTTGATAAGATTTCAAAATGGTGCAAAGATTGGAAACTTGCTTTAAATTTTAGATGAGTAATACTGTCCACTTCACAGAACGAAGAAACATATTTTCCTATGACTACAGTATCAGTGCATCACAACTGAAATTGGTCCACTCACACAAACACTTGGATGTAACATCTTGTAGGAATATAAAGTAGAATGATCACACAGGAGCAGTCATCGGGAACAGTAGATAGCAGACTGTGTTTCATTGGTAGAATATTAGTGAAATGCAATCAGTCTAAAAAGGAGACTGCTTACAAATCACTAGTGCAACCATTCCTACAATATTCTCAAGTGTGTGGGACCAAACATAGCAAACAGGAGAAATGGTACATATACAGAGAAGGGCAACATGAATAGTCACAGATTTGTTTGACCCACTGGAGAGTGGCAATGAGATGTCGAAAAAAAATTAAGTAACTGACTCTTGAAGCCCAACATAAACCATCCCTATGAAGTCTACTTACAAGATCTCAAGAACCAGCTGTCAATGATGACACACGGAATATACCCTCTGCTTCCATAACTAAGTGGTCAGTACAACAGACTGCCATGCAGGGGACCAAGTTTCGATTGACTCAGCCTTGTGATACCATTTGAGGAGCTACTTGAGTAGTGGCAGCAACAGGTCTGTTAACCCAACAATAGTGGGAGAGTGATGTGCCACCACATCTTGATGATGCCATTGGCTGAGAATGATACAGCAGTCAGTTGTGCCCGATTGGTACGTCTGTGATAAGAACAGAGGTGCTAGGAATATACTACAAAACCCCACCCTAAATATCGCTTCCATATGGATTGTGAGGACAATATTAGATTAATTTCAACATACACAGCGGCATTTAGTCATTCTTCCTGTGCTCTGTACATTACTGGAATGGGGAAAAACCCCTAATTACTGGTACAATTGGACACACCCACTGCCATGAACTTGACAGTTATTTGCAGACTATGGATGTTGATGTAGATCACATGTCACTAGCAGATAATTTCTACACTAGACACTTTGATTGAAAAAGAAAGCCAAACTGCTTTCTTTGTATACCTTTGAATTAAGCACAGTCAGTCATGCATATTGAAAAACCAATTTAATGATTCTACAAATGTAGGCTAATGGAGCTCTGAATTTTTCCTGTCCTGCTACAAATTCTAGGTTTCCGGACATTACTGCAATTAGCAGTGTCATTTACCTAAATGGCCTACTCACATCTTTGCTCCCATTCAGTACTTTATCTACAACTGCAGACTTCATCTTTGATACTTTCATTTACCTTTTGCTTCTGTATTATGGAATGATCATCATAATGTACTACAGTCAACAGTGCCTGCTTCAGTTTTTATATTTGGTGAATAATACATCAGTATTGAGAAAAGGAAAGTTGCTACTTACCATATAGCGGAGATGCTGAGTTGCAGATAGGCACGACAAAAAGACTTTCACCAATAAACACTATGTGATCGAAAGGATCCAGACACCCCCAAAAACATACAATTTTCATATTACATGCATTCTGCTGCCACCTACAGCCAGGTACTCCACATCAGCAACCTCAGTAGTCATTAGACATCGTGAGAGAGCAGAATGGGGCACTCCGCGGAACTCACGGACTTTGAACATGGTCAGGTGATTGGGTGTCACTTGTGTCATACGTTTGTACACGAGATTTCCACACTCCTAAACATCCCTTTGTCCACTGTTTCTGATGTGATAGTGAAGTTGAAACATGAAGGGACATGTACAGTGCAAAAGCGTACAGACTGACCTCATCTGTTGACTGACAGAGACCGCCGACAGTTGAAGAGGATCGTAATGTGTAATAGGCAGACATCTATCCAGACCATCGCACTGGATCCACTGCATGAGGATCCACTACAAGTACTATGACAGTTAGTTGAGAGGTGAGAACACTTGAATTTCATGGTTGAGCGGCTGCTCATAAGCCACACATCACGCCAGTAAATGCCAAATGATGCCTCGCTAGGTGTAAGAAGCGTAAACATTGGAGAATTGAACAGTGGAAAAACATTGTGTGGAGTGAAACGAATCACGGTACACAATGTGGCGATCCGATGGCAGGCTGTGGGTATAGCGAATGCCCGGTGAAAATCATCTGCCAGACTGTGTAGTCTCAACAGTAAAACTTGGAGGCAGTGGTGTTATGGCGTGGTCGTGTTTCTCATGGAGGGGCTTGCCCCCTTGTTGCTTTGTGTGGTACTTTCACAGTGCAGGCCTACATTGATGTTTTAAGCACCTTATTGCTGCCCACTGTTGAAGAGCAATTTGGGGGTGGTGATTACATCTTTCAACACGATTGAGCACCTGTTCATGATACATGGCCTGTGGCGGAGTGGTTACACAATAACAACATCCCTGTAATGGACTGGCCTGCACAGAGTCCTGACCTGAATCCTATAGCACACCTTTGGGATGTTTTGGAATGCTGACTTCATGCCAGGTCTCACGAACCAACATCGGTACCCCTCCTCAGTGCAGCACGTCATGAAGAATGGGCTACCATTCCCCAAAAAACCTTTCAGCACCTGATTGAACGTATGCCTGCGAGAGTGGAAGCTGTCATCAAGGCTAAGGCTGGACCAACACCATATTGCATTCCAGTATTACTGATTTCAGCCAGGTCTCCGAATACTTCTGATCACATAGTGTAGCTTTCGGCCAGTAAGGCCTTCGTCAAAATTAGACGAAAAACACACACACATACACACTCATGCAAATGCAACTCACACACACATGACTGCAGTCTCAGGCAACTGAGGCCACATTGCGAGCATCAGAACTAGTGCGTATGTGTGTGTGTTTATCGTCTAATTTTGATGAAGGCCTTACTGGCCAAAAGCTATATTTATTACAGTCTTTTGTTTTGTCTATCTGCAAATCAGCATCTCCGTTATATAGTGGGTAGCAACTTTCCTTTTCACAATATTGTTACATTCCATCCTGGATTTTCCATTGTTTGAATAATACATCAGCTGTTCCCTATCTCTCACATTTTAGTATATGAAGATACTGGGGAATTGCTAGCAGATTATAAAGGAAATTACTTCTACATCTACATCTACATTGATACTCCGCAAGCCACCCAACGGTGTGTGGCAGAGGGCACTTTACGTGCCACTGTCATTACCTCCCTTTCCTGTTCCAGTCGCGTAAGGTTCGCGGGAAGAACGACTGTCTGAAAGCCTCCGTGCGCGCTCTAATCTCTCTAATTTTACATTCGTGATCTCCTCGGGAAGTATAAGTAGGGGGAAGCAATATATTCGATACCTCATCCAGAAACGCACCCTCTCGAAACCTGGCGAGCAAGCTACACCGCGATGCAGAGCGCCTCTCTTGCAGAGTCTGCCACTTGAGTTTATTAAACATCTCCGTAACGCTATCACGGTTACCAAATAACCCAGTGACGAAACGCGCCGCTCTTCTTTGGATCTTCTCTATCTCCTCCGTCAACCCGACCTGGTACGGATCCCACACTGATGAGCAATACTCAAGTATAGGTCGAACGAGTGTTTTGTAAGCCACCTCCTTTGTTGATGGACTACATTTTCTAAGCACTCTCCCAATGAATCTCAACCTGGTACCCGCCTTACCAACAATTAGTTTTATATGATCATTCCACTTCAAATCGTTCCGTACGCATACTCCCAGATATTTTACAGAAGTAACTGCTACCAGTGTTTGTTCCGCTATCATATAATCATACAATAAAGGATCCTTCTTTCTATGTATTCGCAATACATTACATTTGTCTATGTTAAGGGTCAGTTGCCACTCCCTGCACCAAGTGCCTATCCGCTGCAGATCTTCCTGTATTTCGCTACAATTTTCTAATGCAGCAACTTCTCTGTATACTACAGCATCATCCGCGAAAAGCCGCATGGAACTTCCGACACTATCTACTAAGTCATTTATATATATTGTGAAAAGCAATGGTCCCATAACACTCCCCTGTGGCACGCCAGAGGTTACTTTAACGTCTGTAGACGTCTCTCCATTGATAACAACATGCTGTGTTCTGTTTGCTAAAAACTCTTCAATCCAGCCACACAGCTGGTCTGATATTCCGTAGGCTCTTACTTTGTTTATCAGGCGACAGTGCGGAACTGTATCGAACGCCTTCCGGAAGTCAAGAAAAATAGCATCTACCTGGGAGCCTGTATCTAATATTTTCTGGGTCTCATGAACAAATAAGGCGAGTTGGGTCTCACACGATCGCTGTTTCCGGAATCCATGTTGATTCCTACATAGTAGATTCTGGGTTTCCAGAAATGACATGATACGCGAGCAAAAAACATGTTCTAAAATTCTACAAGAGATCGACGTAAGAGATATAGGCCTATAGTTTTGCGCATCTGCTCGACGACCCTTCTTGAAGACTGGGACTATCTGTGCTCTTTTCCAATCATTTGGAACCCTCCGTTCCTCTAGAGACTTGCGGTACACGGCTGTTAGAAGGGGGGCAAGTTCTTTCGCGTACTCTGTGTAGAATCGAATTGGTATCCCGTCAGGTCCAGTGGACTTTCCTCTATTGAGTGATTCCAGTTGCTTTTCTATTCCTTGGACACTTATTTCGATGTCAGCCATTTTTTCGTTTGTGCGAGGATTTAGAGAAGGAACTGCAGTGCGGTCTTCCTCTGTGAAACAGCTTTGGAAAAAGGTGTTTAGTATTTCAGCTTTACGTGTGTCATCCTCTGTTTCAATGCCATCATCATCCCGTAGTGTCTGGATATGCTGTTTCGAGCCACTTACTGATTTAACGTAAGACCAGAACTTCCTAGGATTTTCTGTCAAGTCGGTACATAGAATTTTACTTTCGAATTCAATGAACGCTTCACGCATAGCCCTCCTTACGCTAACTTTGACATCTTTTAGCTTCAGTTTGTCTGAGAGGTTTTGGCTGCGTTTAAACTTGGAGTGGAGCTCTCTTTGCTTTCGCAGTAGTTTCCTAGCTTTGTTGTTGTACCACGGTGGGTTTTTCCCGTCCCTCACAGTTTTACTCGGCACGTACCTGTCTAAAACGCATTTTACGATTGCCTTGAACTTTTTCCATAAACACTCAACATTGTCAGTGTCGGAACAGAAATTTTCGTTTTGATCTGTTAGGTAGTCTGAAATCTGCCTTCTATTACTCTTGCTAAACAGATAAACCTTCCTCCCTTTTTTTATATTCCTATTAACTTCCATATTCAGGGATGCTGCAACGGCCTTATGATCACTGATTCCCTGTTCTGTACATACAGATTCGAAAAGTTCGGGTCTGTTTGTTATCAGTAGGTCCAATATGTTATCTCCACGAGTCGGTTCTCTGTTTAATTGCTCGAGGTAATTTTCGGATAGTGCACTCAGTATAATGTCACTCGATGCTCTGTCCCTACCACCCGTCCTAAACACCTGAGTGTCCCAGTCTATATCTGGTAAATTGAAATCTCCACCTAAGACTATAACATGCTGAGAAAATTTATGTGAAATGTATTCCAAATTTTCTCTCAGTTGTTCTGCCACTAATGCTGCTGAGTCGGGAGGTCGGTAAAAGGAGCCAATTATTAACCTAGTTCGGTTGTTTAGTGTAACCTCCACCCATAATAATTCACAGGAACTATCCACTTCTACTTCACTACAGGATAAACTACTACTAACAGCGATGAACACTCCACCACCGGTTGCATGCAATCTATCCTTTCTAAACACCGTCTGTACCTTTGTAAAAATTTCGGCAGAATTTATCTCTGGCTTAAGCCAGCTTTCTGTACCTATAACGATTTCAGCTTCGGTGCTTTCTATCAGCGCTTGAAGTTCCGGTACTTTACCAACGCAGCTTCGACAGTTGACAATTACAATACCGATTGCTGCTTGGTCCCCGCATGTCCTGACTTTGCCCCGCACCCGTTGAGGCTGTTGCCCTTTCTGTACTTGCCCAAGGCCATCTAACCTAAAAAACCGCCCAGCCCACGCCACACAACCCCTGCTACCCGTGTAGCCGCTTGTTGCGTGTAGTGGACTCCTGACCTATCCAGCGGAACCCGAAACCCCACCACCCTATGGCGCAAGTCGAGGAATCTGTAGCCCACACGGTCGCAGAACCGTCTCAGCCTCTGATTCAGACCCTCCACTCGGCTCTGTACCAAAGGTCCGCAGTCAGTCCTGTCGACGATGCTGCAGATGGTGAGCTCTGCTTTCATCCCGCTAGCGAGACTGGCAGTCTTCACCAAATCAGATAGCCGCCGGAAGCCAGAGAGGATTTCCTCCGATCCATAGCGACACACATCATTGGTGCCGACATGAGCGACCACCTGCAGATGGGTGCACCCTGTACCCTTCATGGCATCCGGAAGGACCCTTTCCACATCTGGAATGACTCCCCCCGGTATGCACACGAAGTGCACATTGGTTTTCTTCCCCTCTCTTGCTGCCATTTCCCTAAGGGGCCCCATTACGCGCCTGACGTTGGAGCTCCCAACTACCAGTAAGCCCACCTTCTGCGACTGCCCGGATCTTGCAGACTGAGGGGCAACCTCTGGAACAGGACAAGCAGCCATGTCAGGCCGAAGATCAGTATCAGCCTGAGACAGAGCCTGAAACCGGTTCGTCAGACAAACTGGAGAGGCTTTCCGTTCAGCCCTCCGGAATGTCTTTCGCCCCCTGCCACACCTTGAAACGACCTCCCACTCTACCACAGGTGAGGGATCAGCCTCAATGCGGGCAGTATCCCGGGCAACCACAGTCGTAGTCCGATCAGGGGATGCGTGGGACGAGCTGGCCATCCCCGACAAACCCCCATCCCGACCCCCACAGTGATGCCCATTGGCAACAGCCTCAAGCTGTGTGACCGAAGCCAACACTGCCTGAAGCTGGGAGCGAAGGGATGCCAACTCAGCCTGCATCCGAACACAGCAGTTGCAGTCCCTATCCATGCTAAAAACTGTTTTCCTAAGAACGTCTGAACTAATCTACAGAGAGCGCAAACAAATCGACAAAATTTAAACGGTTATTAAAATACAAGATTGCCTAGTAAATGCAGTAATGCTGCTACTTGCGACCTGCTGACACTGCTCGGCGGCGGAAGGAGACTAAGCGAAATTACACTATTCAGGTACTAAAACACGATGCTACACTCTCAAATACTATAATAGCCCGAAATTTATGAATTAAACAATGCAAGAACCAAAAACACGCAAAGAAATTAAGAATTAAACTATGTAACAAATGAGTGAGCTAGGAGTATACGACTTGCTGCTCAGCTGCTTATCCAACGGCGGCAGGGAGCACACTGACTGCGACCAACCGACACTGGCCGTTCAAAACAAAACAGTAGACAAACGACTACGCGAATTTACACTATTCAGGTACTAAAACGCGATGCTACAACTCTCAAATACTATAATACGCTCGAAATTTATGAATTAAACAATGCAAGTACCGAAAACACGCAAAGAAATTAAGAATTAAACTATGTAACAAATGAGTGAGCTAGGAGTATACGACTTGCTGCTGCAGCTGCTTATCCAACCTCTTGCATGACTTATCATAGAATATTGCTCAAGTGTATGGGAGCCATTTCAGATATGACTAACAGGGGATACTGAAGGACCTGAAATGGCAGACAGTTGAAGATAGACACCAACTATCCCCTCAAGCCCTACTTACAGTTTCGGGAACAATTGTTAAGTGAGAAATATACTACAACCTTCTAGGTACCACAAAGACAATATTAGACAAATTACAGTGTGCATAAAGGCATTTATTTAAGCAGTAACTCTTCCCATATTTCATTCGTGAATAGAACCATAATACGTCATACATTGGCATGTACCCTGAGTCAAGCATTTCACAGGTGATTATTGATGATTATCTGTTTCAAGGGACTAAATTACTTGGTCATCAAGCCCTCCATTCTGTGAGGAAAACACATAAAAAGGTAAAAAGTGAAAAAAGTGGGGACTTGGCTGCTCCAACTATATAAGCAAGTCAAAGAGTTTAAAAAGGGTGTGACAGTGTTTGTAACAAGATAGGTACAAGAAAATTGAGATAACTCAGGCAGCAGACTGAATGCACAACAAGATGAGTGGGGAAGAAAGTAACCTGTGGTCATAGGAGGGGGGAGGAGGGGGTACACCTGCCACAAGGGGAGGCTCTCTGGCCCCCAATCCCCCACACACACACAACCAACCTCTAACACTGAAAGTGGGGGGTGGGGGTTACAGTTTAGTGTCAAGTCCACTTTCCCTCAGGAAATTCAACACTTTGGTAGTGGCTGTCTCGTCACCTGCAAGCATCTGAGGTAGTGAGGTAGGCAAACTGAGAGCATGCCACAGATCAGCCAGCAGAGCACACTCAACAAAAACTTGCACTATCATCAGTAGACTACCTCAGCTGCAGTGAGGAGGATCCTCCCGATGCAGAAGGAACTTGCGGGGGAGTCTCATGTGGCCAGTGTGTAGTCAACATAACACAACGGCATCTTTCTGAGGGGCCTGTGAAGATGTACACTCTTTGACATAAAACTTGACCGGCGGCCGGCCGCTTCAGAGGCTAAGTCCGCGCCGATCGCGACATGGGACAAAAAAACTGGCCAACTCGCTAATCCTCTTAAGTCCGGTTATCTGCACAATCTGGCAACACTGTAGACTGCGGCACTTCCTGGAGGAAAACTTGTCCCATGATAGAGAAACTCTAGGCTGATTGCGCCTGTGGTCTAGCGGTAGCATGCGTTGTTTTTGTTCATAATGTCAGTGGATCGAGAGCAGCTGGTATAAAATATTTTTATAGCCTCTTCTGTCTGAATGCTGAAGACGTGAATGTAATGGTAGCGCAGATTCAATCTATTTCGCTTTGTGACACACCGATATCAAAATTTTATCCAGTAACGATTTTGCGGCAGATTTCCTGCAGACTGTCCTCCTCTGGACGCCGTATGCGGCAAAACTCCGGGATCCATTTGCTGGCTACTGGCAGCGGCCGTGGCGACAGCAGCGGCGCTGCACTTCCCCGTTCTTTATCGAAAGCGCCTGCTACCGCTCATCGCTTTTGATGATTTAAAACGCTTTATTATTAAATGTTGCTCCACAGAAAATTTCTACAATTTCCATTCACGCTCAAAAGCAACGGAGACAGACGCCCTGATTAGTAGGCGGGTATTATATTACATTAATCAACAAGAGCTGAGTATGGCCCGAAATTAATTTTATAGACTGGGACGAAATGAAACCACCTCACTACATTCGATGAATTTATAAATGCTTCATACCTCGTTTCTTTTCCTTTCAAACTCAATTATTTGTGCAACTTTTGGTCAATGTTTGGATGTTTTCGTCAAGCCAGAGTGAGCGTCTGTGGTGTAAAGTGTATTACAGTTCTTGTTTCATTCCTTATGGTAAGTCTATGCGATAAACTGTGTGAATACCTTGCAATGCATGCTCTGTAGCAGTGCAGGAACACTGCACATTTGGAGTTCATGAAGTATTTATTGTTGATCGGAAGTGATAGTTAAGGTCATCAGATTTAAACCAGAAAAATTTGTCGTTTTCAAGGTTTCAGAGAACGGAAAGGAATTGCTAGCGCCGGTGTTAGAAAACGTCTACAGTTAAATGCTATTGCAAAAATTTAGAAGAAGGGAACTATATTAATGAACATGTGCACTTCATAAACAACCTTCTGACATGTTAGACCTATATGACGAACAATGCTCAAATTTATATCGTTGACAGTCGGTTTGAATCTTTTCAGGGTCTATTTTACAGTGAAGCACCTTGGAATTTGCAAAGCAGAAATCCATGATATTAACTTAATTTACTAAGTCGAAACCGGACGAAGATTGATGTTTAAAGGCATTCTTCAGATTTCGCATAAGAAATTTTTACTAGCAGTTTGCAACTCCATTAATTAAAATGGAAAATAAAAGGTTGTAGTCAGAGGCTTCTACCGTGATTCGAACTGCTATGTCTTATAGTACAAGCACTGCAACGCACAAGGGAACCTCTGAGCTAACGACACACTGGCTGCCAGAGGCGGAATATAGTCACTGCGATGTTGCCTGAGCCTCAAAACGCAACCTTAAACACACGAACAGAGGAGGTGGAGATTACTGTTTTAACGTCCCGTCGACAACGATGTCATTAGAGACGGAGCACAAGCTCGGATTAGGGAAGGATGGGGAAGGAAATCGGCCGTGCCCTTCCTAAGGAACCATCCCGGCATTTGCCTGAAGCGATTTAGGGAAATCATTGAAAACCTAAATCAGGATGGCCGGGCGCGGGATTGCACCGTCGTCCTCCCGAATGCACACACAAACAGGTGTTACTTATGTGAAGAACGCCGTTCTTGGAGCCCAGAAATTAAATATACTTTCTAATTGTGTCATCTTGCAGTGGATTATATCGTACGAGTCTTCGATGTGGAAAACGAATGTCAAGTGAATTTAGCGAGGTAACGCCGACCTACACCCGGAAGTAAATGCACTATCAGAGTGTTGACAAATACTTGCTACGACGCTGCCATTTCTAGGCTCTCTGACGAGGCAGCTCTTCAGCGAAATGCTTGCCGTGATTCTCCGATACGGTTCTTCAGAGTGGAGACGCGCGCGCACGTTTGGTTTTTATGCGGCGTTCTCCCCTGATGGTTTCTGACGTCGCCTTGTGGGCTATGTATGCATATGAGACATTCAATTATCATTAATCCAGAATCATACAAGTTTCAGCTTCCGGCGTGGAAGAAGGCTGTTGACGCCGACATTATATCATTTCAACGTAGGGAAAGCAAAACGGATCATTCAATGTTTCTCATTCAACATAAAGCATGTGAGATAATTTTCCGTAACGTTCATAATCATCTAAAAATACAAACGAAGTAAAAATACACCGGAAGCTTATTCGAATTGAATATAACGCTTTGCACCTCGATGTCGAATTTGTCCACTTGCAATCTTTTGCAGCATACACATAGAATGTCATGATTACCACGAGAATGAAGAAATATGTTGGTAAGGATGGAAGCAAGAAGAGACGCAGTCAACAAATATTCTATTCCTCATGGCATTCATTTCATTTGACACGTAAGAAGAGGTAAAGCGGGAATTTACTTTCGTTAACACGAAAGATATGGCGCACATATTGATAACGAGGAAGTCTGCGTCTTCATACGTTTCCTCCTTGAAATCTGTATGCTCTATTATATACTAAGTAGCCCGATCATTGTTTCAGTAATGTTACCCTCTTGTTTGACCCCGTAACGATGAACAGATTCCAAATGCATGTCTCCCTTCCTGGGTTGTTTTTTGTATTTTATTGCTTGGAATTCCTGAAGCAGACCACTGTGCCTTCCCCCCCTCGTGGGTTAGGTCTCAAAACTAAACCGCTTTGTATCCAATGGCATAATTTATTCAGACAGCATCAGCATAAGACTATCAAACAAAGCCTTCCATTTACAGTTGCAGCACTCTAACCAGCACTGACCAAAGTGTAATCCACGGTCATGGTCCTAAATTACCAGCTGTCTGCTACTGTGGCAAAGTCCGTACTACACTTTCGATTCCGCAGGACCATTTTACCTGGTAACACTGTGTAGTTGCACAGTTGTGCTACCAGGTCTGTCTTCACACTGTCAACTTTATGTATCTCACTTCTCCTGTAGCGTAGATCACGAGGAGCCGAAGTAAATGAGTGTATTCTGCATGACGTAACATTCAGTATTCCCTTCTTTCATAGCCACTCTTCATGTGCATCGATACCAAATAGGAATGCGAAAACTCTTGCGAGTGAGAGAATGACAATAACAATCGTAACAAGAACAATCAAATAATGAATGATGTTTATTCCAACGCAGAACGAGAATGGCTTTAAACATAAAAATCTATATCTATATCCATATCTATTGATCTTTGAGTTGGCACAATGCAAATATATTCTTAGCATTTAGTTACTGAATTTAGTTCTGGATGTTTGCAGAGAAAAGGAAAAGTCGGTACTTCTCGCTAGTGTAATATAATGTGAACCAGCAACTACCCTTTCCTTAGAACACGACTCAAGCAGGTCCTCAAGTAGGTAGCAAGGCACTGCTGCATTCTGTTCCCTGACATTGCTCTGATGACGGTTAATGCAGATAGTTCCGATTATGAAATACAAAACGTATTGCAGGTTAGTTCCTAGGATAATAACATTAAATTTGCGTTGTAGACGGCACATGAACGTGACGACTATCCATATTACTCATCAATATAAAAAGACAATATTTTGGGAATTTAGCAGGATTACTCAAAATGAATTCTGAAATTGGGTGACTGACTGCACAGGTGCTAAACGTCGTCAAGAGTATACGATGTCCTAATCGCATTAGGAATATGAAGATCGTCTTCGACAGCTCGCAACTTTCACATTGCTATCTCCACCCTACTCCAGACAGCCCTCGGTGGAGTTGCACTACGTTGCCGATGTTATGGAAGGCCTTCAAACCGACAACAGACCGCATATTGAAAAATACAAGCGAATTCTCTTGCAGCGTAAGCTTATTGTAACTAATCTAAAAATTATTGGAGAGGAACATTGTCCTATTCAAAAAAAGTAAAATGTTACACATTGTTGACGTCAAACGGACATTATCTATGTCCTGTCTTGTGTCCTACTCATCTATAATATCAAGTGTACTATGAAAATGATTATATATAATGGATGATAGGGTAATGCATTGATACCAGATGGTGGGGGCCGGCCGGTGTGGCCGTGCGGTTCTAGGCGCTTCAGTCTGGAACCGCGTGACCGCTACGGTCGCAGGTTCGAATCCTGCCTCGGGCATGGATGTGAGTGATGTCCTTAGGTTAGTTAGGTTTAAGTAGTTCTAAGTTCTAGGGGACTGATGACCTTAGAAGTTAAGTCCCATAGTGCTCAGAGCCATTTGAACCATTTGAACTATTTAACACAAAATGACATTAAAAATTAAAGTTATTCACGAGCAGCTAGTTGAGAATATGTATGAACATTAAATGACACGACGAACTGAAATAATATGACGAAGAGTTCAGCGCTCACTGGGAATAGAGCCCCACACATATCGTTGTTGACTACACACAAAGAGACGTCAGCTACCGAATTTTTCTCCACCAGCTGCTCAGAATAGCATCTTGAACTTACAGTCATCTCGCAAATAGTTCTGTGTCTCACTGGGAGTTAAAAACGTCAGATATCGTTAGTGTTGACAACGAATGAAAATACATTAAAAATCAAAATTATTATCCACCAGCAGATAGGTGTTCTCCTGATAGAGCTTGATAATACATAATTAAATCTTTAGTGCCGGGCCAGGATTCGATCCCATTCACGCGTAATATGTGAAGGTGTTGAGGAATCTGCAGTTTTGAACAAACAACAAATTGTAGTCGAGCTGTATTGCCACGAAGGGATCAAATTCCGCGTTAAGGGCGGTCTGAGTTGCATTCCCAGTTTAGAACCAATTTTATCGACATACAGAAGCTCAAATACAAGTTGGAATAAGTGTCCTGTGACCATACATAGCGTTTGTGTCGTCACTTGAAATAAATAACTAGTATAAGAAAGGTTACTGGTGATTGAGTTTCTACATGTCGCCACTCCAGACTTTATTGTGGTTCAACCTACCGTCTACGTGGTAAAGAAGGAATATCATCTTTAATGTGAATTTTCAGACCGCGCAGCCATTATATCTCCTTCACTTGGTGTAGCCAGGAGAGAATGGAATCTGTCTCTCCCTATCTAAAATCATTGACGGAAGTGGGAATCGAACCCAGACCATAGGTATAACAACCTACCATCCGTCCAACAGACCACGAAATCCTCTTCTCTGCGAGTCATTTTTCTATCGTAACGCAGTTGCGCCACACTGGATGAGAATTCTGACACACAGGCTCCCTGTAGTAATTTGCAGCTTGTTCAGTAAATTCATTTACTTGGTTGACCGAATCACCATGAACTAGCTGCCTCGGCTACCCAGTGCATACATTCGACTATTTTGTAATCACAGAAATAAAATCACGTAACTGTCACCTACACACAACTGCCAACAGTGTAGGATGCAGAAGTTTAAATAGGAAGTGTTCCTTTCCACTTGAGCTATTCTATTGCGCTATCTGTTACTAGAAAACGTCGTTCAGACCAAAAGAAAAGCTGTAACTGTTTGTCTCTCAGAAGTCAAGACCTGGCCATATGCATAATCTCACAGTGCTGTGGAATCCAAAAGTTCTGGAGGAATAGTTGCCGAGCTCTGGAGCTTATGTAGCTACGTGTCAGCTTGTAGCATAGATAAGATGTCGCGAGTTCGAATACATTCAGTGCTACATTTTTTAAAACGCAATTCTGCTCTCTGCTGAAGGTATCAATCTAATGGAACTTTGAACATAATTCCCTTCACTTCTCAACCCAAAGTAGTCGCATGTGGAAAAAGGGCTAACTACTGTGACATTTTGTTCTATTCAGGTTTAATAGACAGCAGGCAGCAGATGCATCTCGAAGATGTGCAGGGAGAGCGCATCGTGCAATAATATGTCAGAAAAGTATTTTCTACATTAGCCGTCGTGTGGTAGTGATATTTTATTCTTCTTCAAACTTTGTTTGACAGCTTTAACACAGAACAAGTTTTCTACATGCATGTAATCAATAAACTGCATGTGCATTGTCAGACTGTCATAGGTAACATCAGAGAATTCGCATATATCGTTGATGATTAATTTCTCTCTCATGTTTACTATTGTTTTAACAACACTAAAGGAAACCTTACGAAAATTGTGCACTGTATTATAAGAAATGAAATAAAACTAACCATGATAACCTTACGACGAAAGTATCTGTACACAAGCATGCCTCTATCGACACGAATTAGTAAAATACTACTCACTTAGATTTTGATTGGGTCTGTGTTTAATTGGTATGCTGTGTCATACTCAAGAGGTATGCAAATGTGGCAATTCATAAATATAGTTACGTATTCCTAGAAACCCAAAATTCGCTTGGCAGCAGCGGAAAGAGGCCTTACCTGTTGTGCAGCATTGTAAGTTTTTCAACATTGCACTATGAGCTGAAAGCATTTTCTTGCGATTTCCTTATTGGTGTTTGATCTGACTGCTTGTAGCTCTTTCACAGAAGGGATAAAAACGTTACAGTCAGTGAGACTGGAACTGCGAACCGTAACAGACGCTTTTTCACAGGTCAGCACGTTACCACAGAGCTGGCGAGGAGGTATGTGTCTGAGCTTCCTATTACGACAGCAATAGGAACTCGAACTCGTAAACCGCTATTTGAAGGTCGAGATTAGTTGCGGTTTCCACCTGCAACGACTTTCCAGGGCTGAAAACCGTAAATTTTCAATCTTTTGTTACCCTTCAAGCGATAATAACTCAGATTATTCAATGGAAATGACAGGTAAAATCAAGTGAACTTTGAGGCTTAATTCCGTGCACACCAGGAAGTAACTCGTCGATCACAGAGTTGCCAAACATACGTTGCCTTGTTGCCAAATCTCAGTTACAGTACCAGCAGGAAGAAGACGAACCGATGTGATCCTACAGCGGTCTGGGAAGTGACCATAGCTGGTGTCTCCATGCGTCTGATTCGCTTTCTGTAACTAGGTTTAGGGACTGGAGCGTAGTTACTAATAATACTCAGAACTGACTGCAAACTGAGCATCATAAATCAGTAACTCTCATTGTTGTTTTTATATTTCTTTCGTAAGTGTACTCAAAACTAAGAAAGTCATTCACAGGCGTTTTCGTGCCTTGCCGATAGTCGAGCACAACATACAAATAAAAATAAAAAAGAATGTGTGTGTGTGTGTGTGTGTGTGTGTGTGTGTGTGTGTGTGTGTGTGTGTGTGTGCGTGTGTGTGTGTGTTTGTGTTTGTGAGAGAGAGAGAGAGAGAGAGAGAGAGAGAAAGAGAGAGAAATAAAAAGCAATGAGAGAGAGTGTAAAACATTGTTGTAAAGAAATTTACTCATGGTATTTAAAGAAATCTTTCATTAAAATGACACGTTCCACATCATTACGAAATGTCGTATTCATGATCTATGGAACGAGAGTTAATCTAATGTAATGTAATCTAATCTAATCACATCATATTGATGATTAGCCATGAAGAGTCATGAATTACCGAAATTTTGGCCCATACCAGTAACCAAATCTAAACTTGAAAATAAAAGACGACAATTTTTGTAATAAACCGTGACTCCTATCAAGACCCTTTCGTCCCTGTTATCTAACCACGAAAGATGTCTGATATACCTCCATTCTGAAGTAACAAAGTGTGCATGCATTTAAAGATGAAGTGCATGATGTGAAGTTCTGTGACGGAGATACGAACCCAACACGTAATCCGGTTGTTAACTAAGAAAAATCAAATGTTACGTATCGGTTTTTCTTACGAGCCGCTAGGTGTCTGAATCTAAAATAAGGATACAAACTTTTGTGCCTAAGCGACAATCGAACTGCACACCTACCGTGCATCCACGAATATAGCTTAAGTATCAGTTGCTTACTCATGAACAGTAAGATGTGCGCGTGTCTGATCAGAAATAACGACACGTGTTGCGATTGTTGGAAACACATGAACAGACATTGAAATTGCGCGTTAATTTTCACTAGCAGGTGGGTGTGCACTTGATAAAGCTAGAAATGAAATTATGAATATTTTTATACTGGATCAGGTTTCAGACCCACATACTTACCTTTGGAGGAGACCTAGAGAAAATTGCAGTCTTGGGAAAAGGAACGAAATGACTGAACTATACTGTTCCGAGAGATTCAGATCCTCGAAAGAGGAGATACGAATCCGAATCGCAGTCCAGCACCAAATTTTTAAACGTCTCTAGTTCAATCAAGTACAAGTGAAATAAGAGCCCTGTCCCTTTAAATGGCTATCGGTTCATCAAATAAAATAAAATTTTCTAATGTAAGTAAGCTTACTGGCGACTGTATTTCTGTTTACAATGACTTTCGCTGTGTCATTTCCCAACGTAAACCGGCTCTGCCCAGTTGGTAATGAAGGAACATGATGTTTAATGCGGATTCTGGATTATAACGTCTTTCTCTTGAGGCTACCACAGGTAAAATAAATCTGTTTGTGCCTCTTAAAAGTAAATGCCTGAATCCACGCATTGCACCTGTGATAGTTCGTTCCACCAGACCATTGTGGCCACATTACCCAGCCCCAAGAGTGTGCTGTAACGGATGATGTGCTTAGCTTACAAAATTACTCACGGTGGAAAAAATGCGAGTCTATTAAATGGTCAAGTAGAAGCAAGCTTCTGACGCAGAGATTATACTATTCTCATGTCAGCAGAATGTAAAGACTCTTCTAGGCATCATAGGCTGGATGTGAAGCCATTTTGATTTTTCACAAATTCAGCAAATTTCTTAGTTCGAGAAAATCCACTGTGAAGCGTGAAGTTGCCGGATAATTCGATTATTACTGTTATTATTACTATCATTTTATTCATACCGCTGCTGTAACACAAGTGCTTGAACATCATTTAATGCCTTTTGGTCACTATAGATGTAGTTTCCCAAGAACAGGTTCTTTCCCTGTCTACGGAATCCCTTTCATGTTAATATCATATACCAGAAATTACTCGTAGATTACTTTAAAACTAAAGTAATTGACGAAGACGTTACTTGGTAACAAAAACGCACTGCCTTTCTTCATTTACTTTCGCCTAGAAATGGCTATCGAGTACTGACAAACCAAAAGGCAAGAGATCTTACTGCCTTCCGATATACGTTGCTGTTAGTTCTTCCACATGATTTGGTCGACATGACCTATTTCAAGTTGTGTATGACAGACAGTGTTTTAGAAAATCTATTGTTTCCCTTTGTAATAAACAGAAGTATTTTCATTCTAAGCTGTCCAAGTACAAAATTTTCGCAATATTAGTTCAAATTTAATATTCGCTTCTATAATGTAGGAAAGTATTTCACAGTCGCAAAACTCGCATCCGAAACGTTGACCTTACACTTAGTCGCTGCCCATAAATTCTAGCTCAGAGTGACACCAGTTTAAATAACCTAATGTAGCGAAGACTGTTTGCCAGTGCTCTTTTTCACCGGAAAATACGCAATTCACTCATTTGGCTCCATAAGTACACTGTAACAGTACTTTCTGTGTGAAATTTGTCAGTATGCTTTTGCCTTCCAACCGGCAAAATACGACAGAGTACGGCCGGTAAACAATTCACAAACCACGATTTAGTGCCAATAAGACGATTTCTTTAAACATTGTCGAAGCTGAGGGAATTTAGTTTCTGCTTAAAACGTCTTAAGCAGCAACGTTCACAGATATCTCAAATAGGAAAAAGCTGAATATCCAGGTACGAAGGTTGTAAAACAAACTTCCCACAGTTTGTGTCAGGTTGATCGTTTCGTCTGATAACACTGCTTAAGTATTTTGTCTAAGAGGTATCACAAGTAGTATCCCTGTAGCTGTGGGAATCATTGGTTGAACACGAGTTTAACACCAATGGGTACAGTGCTGCTAAATTTTCACAATTATTATCAACCTAACTCTGAGTTCATCCACAAACTGAGGCGTATTTATAATATTGGAGCTAGACTGTGTATCCTTGTCTTTCTTGAGTGGTCATTGGAAGGCGTTTACACACACGTATACAATACTATGAATACTTCGAACGCTATGGTTAACGTTGCTCTCATAAATTACTTTTTTTTTAAATTCTTCTGGGTCTTCAGCGTGCAATATGTGTTGTAGATACAGTCTCAGACCAAAAAATTGACCGCCGAGTCGTTCACGTAAGGTGGACAACACAATCGTGCTCCTCTCAGAATTCTATGTCTGGCAATATGCTCGATCTAGCATCATGTAGACTGCGGCACTTCAGAGAGGAAGTCTTGACTCCAGTCTTAGTACATTACTCTTGACTACGACCGTAGTCTTGAGGTAAAACGCGAGACCAGCTAATATGATATTGTAGATTCGCTTGAATTACACTCATAACTTCAGCACCGAGAAGAAAGGGCCGATAAAAATTTTGTCGATATGTGCTTTCGGTCGCCAGACGTCATATTAGCTGGTCTCGCGTTTTACCTGAAGACTACGGTCGTGTTCCAGCAGCGGTATGAATAAAATGATAGTAATAATAACAGTAATAATCGAATTATCCTGCAACTTCACACTTCACAGTGGATTTTCTCGAACTAAGAAATTTGCTGAATTTGTGAAAAATCAAAATGGCTTCACATCCAGCCTATGATGCCTAGAAGAGTCTTTACATCCTGCTGACATGAGGATAGCATAATCTCTGCGTCAGAAGCTTGCTTCTACTTGACCATTCAATAGACTCGCATTTTTTCCACCGTGAGTAATTTTGTAAGCTAAGCACATCATCCGTTACAGCACACTCTTGGGGCTGGGTAATGTGGCCACAATGGTATGGTGGAACGAGCTATCACAGGTGCAATGCGTGGGTTCAGGCATTTACTTTTAAGAGGCACAAACAGATTTATTTTACCTGTGGTAACCTCAGGAGAAAGACGTTATAATCCAGAAATCGCATTAAACATCATGTTCCTTCATTACCAACTGGGCAGAGCCGGTTTACGTTGGGAAATGACACAGCGGAAGTCATGGTAAACAGAAATACAGTCGCCAGTAAGCTTACTTACATTAGAAAATTTTATTATATTTGATGAACCGATAGCCATTTAAAGGGACAGGGCTCTTATTTCACTTGTACTTGATTGAACTAGAGACGTTTAAAAATTTGGTGCTGGACTGTGATTCGAATTCGTATCTCCTCTTTCGAGGATCTGAATCTCTCGGAACAGTATAGTTCAGTCATTTCGTTCCTTTTCCCAAGACTGCAATCTTCTCTAGGTCTCCTCCAAAGGTAAGTATGTGGGTCTGAAACCTGATCCAGTACAAAAATATTCATAATTTCATTTCTAGCTTTATCAAGTGCACACCCACCTGCTAGTGAAAATTAACGCGCAATTTCAATGTCTGTTCATGTGTTTCCAACAATCGCAACAGGTGCCGTTATTTCTGGTCAAACACGCACACATCTTACTGTTCATGAGTAAGCAACTGATACTTAAGCTATATTCGTGGATGCACGGTAGGTGTGCAGTTCGATTGTCGCTTAGGCACAAAAGTTTGTATCCTTATTTTAGATTCAGACACCTAGCGGCTCGTAAGAAAAACTGATACGTAACATTTGATTTTTCTTAGTTAACAATCGGATTACATGTTGGGTTCGTATCTCCGTCACAGAACGTCACATCATGCACTTCATCTTTAAATGCATGCACACTTTGTTACTTCAGAATGGAGGTATATCAGACATCTTTCGTGGTTAGATAACAGGGACGAAAGGGTCTTGATAGGAGTCACGGTTTATTACAAAACTTGTCGTCTTTTATTTTCAAGTTTAGATTTGGTTACTGGTATGGGCCAAAATTTCGGTAATTCATGACTCTTCATGGCTAATCATCAATATACCATGATTCAATTTCTTTACAACAATTTTTTACACTCTCTCTCATTGCTTTTTATTTATCTCTCTCTCTCTCACACACACAAACACACACACACACACACACACACACACACACACACACACACATTCTTTTTTATTTTTATTTGTATGTTGTGCTCGACTATCGGCAAGGCACGAAAACGCCTGTGAATGACTTTCTTAGTTTTGAGTACACTTACGAAAGAAATATAAAAACAACAATGAGAGTTACTGATTTATGATGCTCAGTTTGCAGTCAGTTCTGAGTATTATTAGTAACTACGCTCCAGTCCCTAAACCTAGTTACAGAAAGCGAATCAGACGCATGGAGACACCAGCTATGGTCACTTCCCAGACCGCTGTAGGATCACATCGGTTCGTCTTCTTCCTGCTGGTACTGTAACTGAGATTTGGCAACAAGGCAACGTATGTTTGGCAACTCTGTGATCGACGAGTTACTTCCTGGTGTGCACGGAATTAAGCCTCAAAGTTCACTTGATTTTACCTGTCATTTCCATTGAATAATCTGAGTTATTATCGCTTGAAGGGTAACAAAAGATTGAAAATTTACGGTTTTCAGCCCTGGAAAGTCGTTGCAGGTGGAAACCGCAACTAATCTCGACCTTCAAATAGCGGTTTACGAGTTCGAGTTCCTATTGCTGTCGTAATAGGAAGCTCAGACACATACCTCCTCGCCAGCTCTGTGGTAACGTGCTGACCTGTGAAAAAGCGTCTGTTACGGTTCGCAGTTCCAGTCTCACTGACTGTAACGTTTTTATCCCTTCTGTGAAAGAGCTACAAGCAGTCAGATCAAACACCAATAAGGAAATCGCAAGAAAATGCTTTCAGCTCATAGTGCAATGTTGAAAAACTTACAATGCTGCACAACAGGTAAGGCCTCTTTCCGCTGCTGCCAAGCGAATTTTGGGTTTCTAGGAATACGTAACTATATTTATGAATTGCCACATTTGCATACCTCTTGAGTATGACACAGCATACCAATTAAACACAGACCCAATCAAAATCTAAGTGAGTAGTATTTTACTAATTCGTGTCGATAGAGGCATGCTTGTGTACAGATACTTTCGTCGTAAGGTTATCATGGTTAGTTTTATTTCATTTCTTATAATACAGTGCACAATTTTCGTAAGGTTTCCTTTAGTGTTGTTAAAACAATAGTAAACATGAGAGAGAAATTAATCATCAACGATATATGCGAATTCTCTGATGTTACCTATGACAGTCTGACAATGCACATGCAGTTTATTGATTACATGCATGTAGAAAACTTGTTCTGTGTTAAAGCTGTCAAACAAAGTTTGAAGAAGAATAAAATATCACTACCACACGACGGCTAATGTAGAAAATACTTTTCTGACATATTATTGCACGATGCGCTCTCCCTGCACATCTTCGAGATGCATCTGCTGCCTGCTGTCTATTAAACCTGAATAGAACAAAATGTCACAGTAGTTAGCCCTTTTTCCACATGCGACTACTTTGGGTTGAGAAGTGAAGGGAATTATGTTCAAAGTTCCATTAGATTGATACCTTCAGCAGAGAGCAGAATTGCGTTTTAAAAAATGTAGCACTGAATGTATTCGAACTCGCGACATCTTATCTATGCTACAAGCTGACACGTAGCTACATAAGCTCCAGAGCTCGGCAACTACTCATCCAGAACTTTTGAATTCCACAGCACTGTGAGATTATGCATATGGCCAGGTCTTGACTTCTGAGAGACAAACAGTTACAGCTTTTCTTTTGGTCTGAACGACGTTTTCTAGTAACAGATAGCGCAATAGAATAGCTCAAGTGGAAAGGAACACTTCCTATTTAAACTTCTGCATCCTACACTGTTGGTAGTTGTGTGTAGGTGACAGTTACGTGATTTTATTTCTGTGATTACAAAATAGTCGAATGTATGCACTGGGTAGCCGAGGCAGCTAGTTCATGGTGATTCGGTCAACCAAGTAAATGAATTTACTGAACAAGCTGCAAATTACTACAGGGAGCCTGTGTGTCAGAATTCTCATCCAGTGTGGCGCAACTGCGTTACGATAGAAAAATGACTCGCAGAGAAGAGGATTTCGTGGTCTGTTGGACGGATGGTAGGTTGTTATACCTATGGTCTGGGTTCGATTCCCACTTCCGTCAATGATTTTAGATAGGGAGAGACAGATTCCATTCTCTCCTGGCTACACCAAGTGAAGGAGATGTAATGGCTGCGTGGTCTGAAAATTCACATTAAAGATGATATTCCTTCTTTACCACGTAGACGGTAGGTTGAACCACAATAAAGTCTGGAGTGGCGACATGTAGAAACTCAATCACCAGTAACCTTTCTTATACTAGTTATTTATTTCAAGTGACGACACAAACGCTATGTATGGTCACAGGACACTTAATCCAACTTTTATTTGAGCTTCTGTATGTCGATAAAATTGGTTCTAAACTGGGAATGCAACTCAGACCGCCCTTAACGCGGAATTTGATCCCTTCGTGGCAATACAGCTCGGCTACAATTTGTTGTTTGTTCAAAACTGCAGATTCCTCAACACCTTCACATATTACGCGTGAATGGGATCGAATCCTGGCCCGGCACTAAAGATTTAATTATGTATTATCAAGCTCTATCAGGAGAACACCTATCTGCTGGTGGATAATAATTTTGATTTTTAATGTATTTTCATTCGTTGTCAACACTAACGATATCTGACGTTTTTAACTCCCAGTGAGACACAGAACTATTTGCGAGATGACTGTAAGTTCAAGATGCTATTCTGAGCAGCTGGTGGAGAAAAATTCGGTAGCTGACGTCTCTTTGTGTGTAGTCAACAACGATATGTGTGGGGCTCTATTCCCAGTGAGCGCTGAACTCTTCGTCATATTATTTCAGTTCGTCGTGTCATTTAATGTTCATACATATTCTCAACTAGCTGCTCGTGAATAACTTTAATTTTTAATGTCATTTTGTGTTAAATAGTTCAAATGGTTCAAATGGCTCTGAGCACTATGGGACTTAACTTCTAAGGTCATCAGTCCCCTAGAACTTAGAACTACTTAAACCTAACTAACCTAAGGACATCACTCACATCCATGCCCGAGGCAGGATTCGAACCTGCGACCGTAGCGGTCACGCGGTTCCAGACTGAAGCGCCTAGAACCGCACGGCCACACCGGCCGGCCCCCACCATCTGGTATCAATGCATTACCCTATCATCCATTATATATAATCATTTTCATAGTACACTTGATATTATAGATGAGTAGGACACAAGACAGGACATAGATAATGTCCGTTTGACGTCAACAATGTGTAACATTTTACTTTTTTTTGAATAGGACAATGTTCCTCTCCAATAATTTTTAGATTAGTTACAATAAGCTTACGCTGCAAGAGAATTCGCTTGTATTTTTCAATATGCGGTCTGTTGTCGGTTTGAAGGCCTTCCATAACATCGGCAACGTAGTGCAACTCCACCGAGGGCTGTCTGGAGTAGGGTGGAGATAGCAATGTGAAAGTTGCGAGCTGTCGAAGACGATCTTCATATTCCTAATGCGATTAGGACATCGTATACTCTTGACGACGTTTAGCACCTGTGCAGTCAGTCACCCAATTTCAGAATTCATTTTGAGTAATCCTGCTAAATTCCCAAAATATTGTCTTTTTATATTGATGAGTAATATGGATAGTCGTCACGTTCATGTGCCGTCTACAACGCAAATTTAATGTTATTATCCTAGGAACTAACCTGCAATACGTTTTGTATTTCATAATCGGAACTATCTGCATTAACCGTCATCAGAGCAATGTCAGGGAACAGAATGCAGCAGTGCCTTGCTACCTACTTGAGGACCTGCTTGAGTCGTGTTCTAAGGAAAGGGTAGTTGCTGGTTCACATTATATTACACTAGCGAGAAGTACCGACTTTTCCTTTTCTCTGCAAACATCCAGAACTAAATTCAGTAACTAAATGCTAAGAATATATTTGCATTGTGCCAACTCAAAGATCAATAGATATGGATATAGATATAGATTTTTATGTTTAAAGCCATTCTCGTTCTGCGTTGGAATAAACATCATTCATTATTTGATTGTTCTTGTTACGATTGTTATTGTCATTCTCTCACTCGCAAGAGTTTTCGCATTCCTATTTGGTATCGATGCACATGAAGAGTGGCTATGAAAGAAGGGAATACTGAATGTTACGTCATGCAGAATACACTCATTTACTTCGGCTCCTCGTGATCTACGCTACAGGAGAAGTGAGATACATAAAGTTGACAGTGTGAAGACAGACCTGGTAGCACAACTGTGCAACTACACAGTGTTACCAGGTAAAATGGTCCTGCGGAATCGAAAGTGTAGTACGGACTTTGCCACAGTAGCAGACAGCTGGTAATTTAGGACCATGACCGTGGATTACACTTTGGTCAGTGCTGGTTAGAGTGCTGCAACTGTAAATGGAAGGCTTTGTTTGATAGTCTTATGCTGATGCTGTCTGAATAAATTATGCCATTGGATACAAAGCGGTTTAGTTTTGAGACCTAACCCACGAGGGGGGGAAGGCACAGTGGTCTGCTTCAGGAATTCCAAGCAATAAAATACAAAAAACAACCCAGGAAGGGAGACATGCATTTGGAATCTGTTCATCGTTACGGGGTCAAACAAGAGGGTAACATTACTGAAACAATGATCGGGCTACTTAGTATATAATAGAGCATACAGATTTCAAGGAGGAAACGTATGAAGACGCAGACTTCCTCGTTATCAATATGTGCGCCATATCTTTCGTGTTAACGAAAGTAAATTCCCGCTTTACCTCTTCTTACGTGTCAAATGAAATGAATGCCATGAGGAATAGAATATTTGTTGACTGCGTCTCTTCTTGCTTCCATCCTTACCAACATATTTCTTCATTCTCGTGGTAATCATGACATTCTATGTGTATGCTGCAAAAGATTGCAAGTGGACAAATTCGACATCGAGGTGCAAAGCGTTATATTCAATTCGAATAAGCTTCCGGTGTATTTTTACTTCGTTTGTATTTTTAGATGATTATGAACGTTACGGAAAATTATCTCACATGCTTTATGTTGAATGAGAAACATTGAATGATCCGTTTTGCTTTCCCTACGTTGAAATGATATAATGTCGGCGTCAACAGCCTTCTTCCACGCCGGAAGCTGAAACTTGTATGATTCTGGATTAATGATAATTGAATGTCTCATATGCATACATAGCCCACAAGGCGACGTCAGAAACCATCAGGGGAGAACGCCGCATAAAAACCAAACGTGCGCGCGCGTCTCCACTCTGAAGAACCGTATCGGAGAATCACGGCAAGCATTTCGCTGAAGAGCTGCCTCGTCAGAGAGCCTAGAAATGGCAGCGTCGTAGCAAGTATTTGTCAACACTCTGATAGTGCATTTACTTCCGGGTGTAGGTCGGCGTTACCTCGCTAAATTCACTTGACATTCGTTTTCCACATCGAAGACTCGTACGATATAATCCACTGCAAGATGACACAATTAGAAAGTATATTTAATTTCTGGGCTCCAAGAACGGCGTTCTTCACATAAGTAACACCTGTTTGTGTGTGCATTCGGGAGGACGACGGTGCAATCCCGCGCCCGGCCATCCTGATTTAGGTTTTCAATGATTTCCCTAAATCGCTTCAGGCAAATGCCGGGATGGTTCCTTAGGAAGGGCACGGCCGATTTCCTTCCCCATCCTTCCCTAATCCGAGCTTGTGCTCCGTCTCTAATGACATCGTTGTCGACGGGACGTTAAAACAGTAATCTCCACCTCCTCTGTTCGTGTGTTTAAGGTTGCGTTTTGAGGCTCAGGCAACATCGCAGTGACTATATTCCGCCTCTGGCAGCCAGTGTGTCGTTAGCTCAGAGGTTCCCTTGTGCGTTGCAGTGCTTGTACTATAAGACATAGCAGTTCGAATCACGGTAGAAGCCGCTGACTACAACCTTTTATTTTCCATTTTAATTAATGGAGTTGCAAACTGCTAGTAAAAATTTCTTATGCGAAATCTGAAGAATGCCTTTAAACATCAATCTTCGTCCGGTTTCGACTTAGTAAATTAAGTTAATATCATGGATTTCTGCTTTGCAAATTCCAAGGTGCTTCACTGTAAAATAGACCCTGAAAAGATTCAAACCGACTGTCAACGATATAAATTTGAGCATTGTTCGTCATATAGGTCTAACATGTCAGAAGGTTGTTTATGAAGTGCACATGTTCATTAATATAGTTCCCTTCTTCTAAATTTTTGCAATAGCATTTAACTGTAGACGTTTTCTAACACCGGCGCTAGCAATTCCTTTCCGTTCTCTGAAACCTTGAAAACGACAAATTTTTCTGGTTTAAATCTGATGACCTTAACTATCACTTCCGATCAACAATAAATACTTCATGAACTCCAAATGTGCAGTGTTCCTGCACTGCTACAGAGCATGCATTGCAAGGTATTCACACAGTTTATCGCATAGACTTACCATAAGGAATGAAACAAGAACTGTAATACACTTTACACCACAGACGCTCACTCTGGCTTGACGAAAACATCCAAACATTGACCAAAAGTTGCACAAACAATTGAGTTTGAAAGGAAAAGAAACGAGGTATGAAGCATTTATAAATTCATCGAATGTAGTGAGGTGGTTTCATTTCGTTCCAGTCTATAAAATTAATTTCGGGCCATACTCAGCTCTTGTTGATTAATGTAATATAATACCCGCCTACTAATCAGGGCGTCTGTCTCCGTTGCTTTTGAGCGTGAATGGAAATTGTAGAAATTTTCTGTGGAGCAACATTTAATAATAAAGCGTTTTAAATCATCAAAAGCGATGAGCGGTAGCAGGCGCTTTCGATAAAGAACGGGGAAGTGCAGCGCCGCTGCTGTCGCCACGGCCGCTGCCAGTAGCCAGCAAATGGATCCCGGAGTTTTGCCGCATACGGCGTCCAGAGGAGGACAGTCTGCAGGAAATCTGCCGCAAAATCGTTACTGGATAAAATTTTGATATCGGTGTGTCACAAAGCGAAATAGATTGAATCTGCGCTACCATTACATTCACGTCTTCAGCATTCAGACAGAAGAGGCTATAAAAATATTTTATACCAGCTGCTCTCGATCCACTGACATTATGAACAAAAACAACGCATGCTACCGCTAGACCACAGGCGCAATCAGCCTAGAGTTTCTCTATCATGGGACAAGTTTTCCTCCAGGAAGTGCCGCAGTCTACAGTGTTGCCAGATTGTGCAGATAACCGGACTTAAGAGGATTAGCGAGTTGGCCAGTTTTTTTGTCCCATGTCGCGATCGGCGCGGACTTAGCCTCTGAAGCGGCCGGCCGCCGGTCAAGTTTTATGTCAAAGAGTCTACATCTCAGCTTAGTGGACTGCTTAATCACTCTTAACTTGTTTTGGGTCATAGTAGCCTGCCATTCCAACCCCCAGAGCCTCAAAATATTGTGTTGAAGTTGTAATCTTAACTCAGAGCCTGGTATTCCAACATCAAGTTGATCCCCTGTAGTGTCGTCTTTAGTGAGATGATCAGCAAGTTCATTTCCTGGAATGCCTATGTGGCTCGGAGTCCAGATGAAGGTCACAGTCTTTCCAGATCCGTAGATGTCAACCAGTAGGTCCTGGATGTTGATGACCAAAAGATTTTTGTGATAACACAGGGATATGCCTTTTAAGCAACTCGTAGAATTGTTACAGATCAGAAAGTTCATCGTGGCAAGGGATTTGACGTACAGCAATGCCTGAGATATAGCAACCAACTCTGCAGTGTATACACTGCAGGCGCTTGGCAGGAAGTGCTTCTTGTGTCCCCTTGCATGTATAGAAGCGTAACCAACCCTGTCGTTCACTTTCAATCCATCTGTGTAGATGCATAACGAATTAGAATGATCATGGAGAATCGAACGAAACAGATGTCGGAGAAGGTTAGAATCAGCATCCTTCTTGGGGCCACAAAAAAGGCCCATCCATATCACAGGACAGGGTACAGACCAACGGGGGTGGGGTCGAAAGGGAGCCCTATGAACGCACACTAAGGGAGGCTGTTGGAGGTCTCTCAGTAGAGTATCAAGTCTGATACCAGCTGGTCTACCCAGTTTAGGGTGGTGTGCGAATAGCCTGAACTGTTGGCTGCGGAACAGAGTTGAGTGACATGGTTTAGCAGGCATGAGACTGACTGTGACTGCATAATCAGCCACAAGTTGCTGTTGTCTAACAGAAGGGCACTGGGTTCTGCCAGGTGGCTGTTAACAGGGCTTGTACGAAAGCCCCCATTGCCAACTGCACACCAGTGCAGTGAACAAGGTTCAGCAATCTAAGTGCGGATGGTGCTGCCACCCCATAGGCAACACATCCATAGTCCAAGTGGGATAAAATAAACACTTTGAAAATCTCAGAAGAACTATGTGGTCTATGTCCCATGAGGAGTTACTAAGGATACAGAGATAATTTAGCTTCTTCGTTTGGGTGGACTTGAGCTGGTGGACATGTGGCAGGCAAGTCAGCTTCTTCTCAAATAAAATACCCAAGAACAGAAAGTTTCAACAACTTCAAGTAAATGGTCACTAAGATAAATTTTTGGGTGCATGTGCACAGTCTGCAAAAATGCACAACTTATGATTTTGCAGGTGAAAACGTAGCCATGATTCAAAGTCCAGTCATGTACTCTCCAGACAGCCCCCTGAAGCTGACACTCTGCTGTGTGCAGTGATGCTGAGCACACAAGTACAAGCAAAGATCATCCACATACAGTGGGGGCCACTGCATTTATGATGCCACTGATGGTGATAGCAAACAGTGTTACGCTCAGAACTAATCCCTCAGGTACTCCAGTTTCCTGTACATATTTGTTGCTGAGAGTTGAGCTTATCCAAATCTGGAAAAATCGGAGATAGGAAATTCTGGATAAAAATGGGTATACTGCCCCAGAATCCCTACTCATGCAGTGAAGACAGGACATGATGTCACCACGTGGTATCATATGCCTTCTGTAGGTCAAAGAACACAGCAATCAGATGTTGGTGATGTGTGAAAGCATTGTGCACTGCAGATTCCGAATGAACTGGGCGGTCTGTGGTGGACTAGAAGGCCCAAAAGCCTTCGTGATATAAGCCTTCCAGCTCCAAGGCACCACCAACAACCGCAGTTGACCATTTGTTCGAATAGCTTATGCAGACCATTTGTCAGAAAGATCAGCCAGTAGTTAGTTAAAATGTGTGGGCCCTTTCCCAGTTTCGGGACAGTAATGATACTACCCTCATGTCATAGAGTGTGAAATTTTCCTTCCTGCCAAATATAAATAAAAAGTCTGAGAATATGTTGCATGATGTCACACGAAGATGTTTGAGCATTTGGTTATGGATTTTTTCAGGTCCAGGGGCCGATTTTGACACACTGCCAAAGCACTGTGAAGCTCCCATTCATTGACAATAGCATTATATGATAGAGAGTCGTGTGCATGGAAGGATAGTGGGCAGCAGTCAGCAAGATTTTTATGGGTTAGGAAATGAGGGTGGTAATTACTGCAAGCAGGTACTTCAGCGAAGTGAGCCTCAAAACAGTCGGCAAGCACCACAGAATCAGTACACGTGTTACCATTGACAAGAATGCCAGGAGCCGCTGTGGGTGGTAGACAGCCACAAATGCAACGGAGATTAGTCCATACTTGGGACGATGGAGTGTAGGATCGCACAGATGATACATATTGCTCTCAACATTCCTGCTTCCTTTTCTTGATTAAAAATCACATTTTCACCTGGAGTCTCTTGAATGCTATTCAATTATGCATTGAAGGATAGTGCTTGTGCCATTGAAGCACCCTGAAATGTTCCCTGATAGCTGTTGTTGGGATGAGCCAGAGGAGTAAGGGATCGTTGGTCACAATGGCTGCCCTCATGGGATGCCTGTCCACATGCCCAACAGATAGACTCACTAGAACAGTGGGAGGACATGTGTCCAAACCTCTGGCATGCAAAACATCTCAACATCTCATCAGAGGAGGAAGATAAGGCCTGACATCACACTTATAAACCATGACCATAACCGTCTTGGGTAAAATGTTGCCACTGAAGGCCAGGATAAAAGCTCCATTGTCCACTCTATTATCTTTGGGTGCCTTCTGGATGTGATGAATAAAACGGACTCCACACCGTGTCAGATTAGTACGCAGCTCTTCATCATTTTGTAGCATTTGGCCCAGATGGAGGATAACACTTCGATTCTGTTGAGCTTGTTATGAGGAGAAATGGTGCCTAGTATATCTCCTATCTTTACACACGCCTGAGGTGCATGTGATCGGTTGGCGTGCGATGTTTTGATCAGCAAAGATGCACTTCTCATACTCTTTATTTCTGAAACCTCCCCAAATCAATCCTCAACATTTTCAACAAAAAAACAGTGGCTTCATTGTAGCTAAAGGTCAACCGTCAGTTTGGAAACAAACCAAAAACTCAGCAAACTGTCCACTTCCATTTCTCCTTATCTGGCTCTCATCTTGAGCCATGGTCAAAAACGGAAATGCCATAAGATTGTAAACCTCTGTGTCAAAATCACTGTTTCTGACTGTTGAGACAGCTGTGTTAGCACAGCCGCCATTAAGTTTGATCAATTTCATTGCAGACCATCCACCTCAATGCCACTCACTCTGATCACAGGCTCTCCCTATGGGCACTATCCCGCCAATGCAAAGGCCATTTGGCTCAGCAGCCATTGCCTGAAGTCCCAGTACCCCAAAGTTGATAGGTACCTACTCCTTAGCTAACACGAGGAGGTATCAGGCATCAGCAGTGTGATCCCTGCATTGTCAGGGGCTACCTCCGAGAGGGTACATGACAACCACACCATGATGGACTGGCTACTGTGCCAGATTTCAGGTGCAGAGGCAGATCCACTTGACTGGTAGGTGCAAAAGATAACAGTGCATAGTGGACAGTTAATGCATGACAGTAAGGTGTCCTTTCCCAAGTGGTCTGCACTTCTGTAAAATTTGGGAAGTGGAGGTCAAACTCAAAATGGGGACCAGAATTTAAAATGCCAAAAAATGTGAGGGGAAAAAGCATCAAAAATTGAAAACCTTAGGAAGTCCACAGTATAGTCAAAATACCAAGGTAAAAACATCACCAAATAAAAAGAATCCTATTAGTCACCTCTTACGACAGGCAAGGAAGGGCTGCGGGTCTATTCTACCTTTTTCTACAACTCACATTCCACCTAGTACTTTCCATTGCCATCTTAGATTTAACAGTTTATGTCACCACCTTTCTTCAATAAAAGAGAATGGGGAATCAAAGTAACAATGGATGAAGTAAGTGGTATGGTTGTGGTTTTTTTTGTGTGTGTGTGTGTGTGTGTGTGTGTGTGTGTGTGTGTGTGTGTGTATGTGTGTGTGTGTGTGTGTGGGGAGGGGGGGGGGGGGGGGTAAAATGTGATATGATGTGATGCGATTCAGGTCACTATATTTATTCATATTTCAGATACAGGAATTCATTTAAGATACAGGAATGCATTTCTAAACACAATTCTGTATACACTAGTATGCGCAGTTATGGATACTGCATGTCAGTGTGTGGTGGTGGTGGTGGTTTTTTATTTTTATTTACTTATTTATTGTTCCGTGGGACCAAATTAAGGAAAAGTCTCCATGGTCATGGGACGAGTCGATACATGAAATTATAACACGATATTAGAAACAGGTAAAATGAAATATAAAAAAACATATTCAGGTGACAAGTCGTAAGTTTAAATAAAGAAAATCAACAATGTAACACTGGAATTTGCTTAATTTTTTAGCTCTTCCAGGAGCTCCTCGACAGAATAGAAGGAGTGAGCCATGAGGAAACTCTTCAGTTTAGACTTAAAAGAGTTTGGGCTACTGCTACGATTTTTGAGTTCTTCTGGTAGCTTATTGAAAATGGATGCAGCAGAATACTGCACTCCTTTCTGCACAAGAGTCAAGGAAGTGCAATCCACATGCAGATTGGATTTCTGCCTAGTATTAACTGAGTGAAAGCTGCTAACTCTTGGGAATAGGCTAATATTGCTAACAACAAACGACATTAAAGAAAACATATACTGTGAGGGCAATGTCAGAATTCTCCATCTATTGAATAGGGATCGACAAGAGGTTCTCGAACTTACACCACATATAGCTCGAACAGCCCATTTTTGAGCCAAAAATACCCTTTTTGAATCAGAAGAATTACCCCAAAAAATAATACCATACGACATGAGCGTATGAAAATATGTGAAGTACACTACTTTTCGTGTTGAAGTGTCACTTATTTCAGATACTGTTCTAATGGTAAATAAAGCAGCATTTAGTTTCTGAACAAGATCCTGAACATGGGCTTTCCACAACAGCTTACTATCTATCCGAATGCCTAGGAACTTGAACTGTTCTGTCCCGCTTATAATATGCCCATTCTGTCTGATCAAAATATCGGTTCTTGTTGAATTGTGAGTTAGAAACTGTAAAAACTGAGTCTTACTGTGATTTAGCATCAAATTATTTTCCACAAGCCATGAACTTATTTCATGAACTACGTTATTTGATACTGTTTCAATATTACACACAAGATCCTTCACTACCAAGCTGGTGTCATCAGCAAACAGAAATATTTTTGAATCACCTGTAATACTAGAAGGCATATCATTTATATAAATAAGAAACAGCAGTGGCCCCAGCACCGACCCTTGGGGAAAGCCCCACTTAACAGTGTCCCATTGGGACTGAACATCACTACCACTCTCAATACTGCGGAGAATTACCTTCTGCTTTCTGTTCTTAAAGTAAGAGGCGAACCAATTGTAAGCTACTCCCCTTACTCCATAATGGTCCAACTTCTGCAGTAATATTTTGTGGTCAACACAGTCAAAAGCCTTCGTTAAATCAAAGAAAACACCTAGCGTTCGCAACCTTTTATTTAATCCATCCAAAACCTCACAGAGAAAAGAGGATATAGCATTTTCAGTTGTTAAACCATTTCTAAAACCAAACTGAACATTTGACAGCAAATTATGTGAATTTAAATGCTCCAGTAACCTTGTATATACAACCTTCTCGATAACTTTAGCAAACACCGATGGCATAGAAATAGGTCTAAAATTGTCAACATTATCAGTGTCTCCCTTTTTATAAAGTGGCTTCACTACCGAGTACTTTAATCGGTCAGTAAACCGACCACTCCTAAAGGAAAAGTTACAGATATGGCTAAGTACTGGGCTAACATACATAGTGGTGGTGGTGGCGGTGGTGAAAATGATGATGATGGTGATGCCTGATTAATAAGCCATTATTCAGCAACACTTTGAATAATGTAGATCAATGTTTTCATCTGTCTGATGAGGAAGGCCACATCAAAATGAGAAATGATTGATCATGTGTAAGCAATTGGTAAATGATTGCAGGCACTGTATTCAAACACAAGTTGCATGAATCTGTAACATACAGAAGGTGTCTCAAGAGTGGATTGAGCAGAGGAAAATAAATATTAAAACTGACGCATATTGATGGAATATGTAGATTGTAACTGATGGAAGAGTCCACACAGAAAATAGTCACACGTAATAAGGGAGCTCTCCATCTACCGATAGAAAACCCTATCAGCTGTGCCACTGCACATAGCTACTGCCTATGAAACACCCTTTTGGGAAATTTGTGTGATGTTCTTTCGAGGGTCAAAGTTCTTAATGCTCCTTTCTTAACATGACTACAGGAAAGCAGTTACAACTAGAGGTGAAACATTTCTACTCTAGGTGAAGTATGCACTCTGCTGAAAATTAGTGGCAACATGACCACTATCAATCAAAGTATCTACCACATGTGATATCTAAGTGATCATACAGTACACACAAAAGCAGGCTGTGCAGCATACCACTGGCAGAAAAAGATGTACTGAATACTGGAAACAAAACCTTGTGAAAACTGTAAGATTTCCATAACTAACTGAATAAAATCATTTAAATGTCTGAATGGATTAACAAAGGGCTTAATTTTCCAAATATACATGTGAATACAATTTTTATGTATTTTCTTAACTTGAAAAATGTTTAACACTCAATATGAAAGATTAGCATTTTCTGAAGATCACATGCTTCGATGCATATGATGGAACAAACTGTTTTTATCTGTGTGAGATCTGATGTATAGAAATAACTAGAAAATCTTAATTATCACACAATGAACTGTTTTGGTTTTAACCATTTCAGTATTAGGAGATCCATAAAGAGATACAGAAATACAGTACATTGATAATTTTTAGTTCTGGACCGTCTAACTACAACTGAATGATATAATTTTCATGCTGTACGTATTTTGCCTTTTTTCTCTACCTGGCATCTTCAATAGCCTGAAATATGTACATATTTTTACTATTTAGTTTACACTTTGGGGCAATTTATCTATAGGTTATAAACAATTCTGGTGGTTGGATAGAGAGACATTGCCGCACGAGATAAACTAAATAGTAAAATATATGTACATATTTCAGGCCACTGAAAATGCCTTGCAGAGAATAAAGGCAAAATGCGTATGGAACGAAAATTGTTTTTTATTCAGTTGTAGTTAGACAGTTCAAAACTAAAAATTATCAATATACCATAACATTACCAAGCAGCTGAGGAAGACAGGACTACAAAAGTTAAAAATGTTAGATACGGAATTACCACCCACATGTCACAAAGTTGTTGATAGTTTCCGACTTCTTGACCATCCAGTGCAAAATGAGAAGTGGCTCAAATTCCAGTTTCCATAGGTAACCAAATATTGCACTCCAGTGTTGCAGATGAAGTCAAATCTATAAATCTATTCTGAATAAAAACAGTGCTTTGTAGTATTTAGTGCATAGAAATTTTCAGCAGTGGTTGGGCATGTGAACATTGCACAGAACATTACATCTCAGCCTCTGACATGTATTCCATATAACTGCAAAAGTAAATGTCTTAATTAGTCTTATCCTATGGGCTACAAAATTTTTTGTTATTTTATTGTGGTAGCTAGTGTTTTTGTCTCCAACTTTAAAAATAGTAACTTAAAAATAATTGATAGTGCCTGATGAAGGGCCACTCATGATTTAAGGAAGTTGCTCTCAATTTCAAACTGTTAAGTGGTTTACTTCAGCCATTATTTGTCTATAGTAAATGGCATCAAAAAGAATGTGACTTGTACAGAACATTCTGCATGTTCTTTGTCTTTCTAACTATCCCTTTTAAGATTCTAATCTCTGATTCTTTCTTCCAGGCATCAGCTACCCTTCTCACCCTTCCCCTTTTCTCCTCACCACTACACTTCTCAACACACACCTCATGTGTGTGTGTGTGTGTGTGTGTGTGTGTGTGTGTGTGTGTGTGTTTTCTGTTTTACTTAGCTCTGCAGGAAGGCACTGAAAGCTTATTAATGTTCCCAATGTTGTTTATGTTCCTACTGTCCGCTCAACATCTCAACTGTAGGACGAGTTGCTATCTTTACTCTTCCCTTCCACCCAGAGTTTTCTATTTTCATATCTATAAAAACTAGCTTCATATTAAGTGTATGATCACTGACTTCATGCCATCAGTTTCACAACATGCGAAAGCTGGGTTCCACCCATGACAAATTTTATTGGTGTTATTAAATCAACTACATCAACATACAAAAAATACCAAGTCAAGAAGTTTATAACATACTGAAGATAAACAAAACAAAGTGTGGCACACTATCTTTTTTCCTATTTGGCACATTAGATACAATGTATGTACATTTGTTGCTTTAAACAATAAATTTTAGCAAACACATACTTTGTATTTCAAGAGCAAAAAGCACAAACACCTTTTTTCATATACAGTAATAAATTTGTTCTGGTTTTCTGTCACAATGACAACAGCGGATCATATAAGGTTCTTAACTCTATTTAAATATCATCTACCAGAAATATTAGTTCCACAAAAATTACCTGCTAATACTGAACAATAGAATATAGAAACTGTAACTTGTAATATACAAAATGAAAAGTATATTTTTTTATAAAAATTTCTTTTCAATTATTTGAACAAATGAGGCACTCATGTGTGTCTTGAAATTTCTGTACCACTCAGTGACTTGTATTCTCCTTGCAGCTTTTTCTTCAATAGTCAACTGTGATTCCTGGTGAAGCACAATATGAAGCTGGTGCCAGCTTTTAACATAAATAATTGGGGCCCCATACTGCTTCAATAACCTTAGTGGAGAGTCTGCAGACGTATCACAGTTTCCTGGAGTAACAACATCTTCTACAACAGGGACACTTCCTAATGACATTGCTTCATAAATACGGTAACACTCAGTATTTTTTCCCACTGGACTAAGTGTTAAGTCTGATTTAAGAATTGCTGACATATATATCTTGAGCGTTTCTGGAGTTTCACTTGGCTGCCACCTGAGACAGAAATGTCAGAAGAATGAATGAAAAGATTTTACAAAGAGAATCTAAAGCATACATACTAGAGGTACTGTAAGAAAACACACACACACACACACACACACACACACACACACACACACACACACACACACACACAGTCTTCTGTGAAAAGGTTATAACTATGGAGCTGTGTTCATTGGACAGCTTTCTTCGTGGATGCAATCAACTAGTCACATACACAAACTGTCAAGGCTATATTTTGACAAAAAATAGAATCAGGAACCAAATTTTAGAGCAATCTGCTCAGCACAATGCAGTGAACTTCCAATGGATTTTTGATCAGCCATGTTATCTGGATCCTGATGATAATCACCTTTTCTAAGTTTTGCAGATAGGAATTATACCTCCTGAAGATCCTATGGATCTGTAACCCTTCTAGTCTCAATGTCCAGCAGTCTTAGCTTGCCAACTGCCTTTTCTCATGTACCCTGTTACACTAGAAAACTGTAACCATCTTTCTTTCTTAACCTACCCATAATAAGTCCACACTTAATCACCTTGCCACCTGTACCTCAGTCCCCAATTTCTCACATATTAATAATGCTTATTTTTAGGTTTATCATTTCATTCTCTCTTGCTCTGGGGCTTCTGCTCACTTTCCTCGTTCCCACTCACTAATCCATGTGCCAGAAACAAGACCACTACCCCATTAAAAGGGTAACGGTTCTGAAAAAAATACATGTGCTGTAGATCTCATAAACAATTATTTTACAACAAACAACACAGCATATAACATGTAAGGAATGTTCTTTGGGATGCTTTTATAGTGCAATTTTTTGTTCCATATGATAATTTTGAATAAATGTAGCTCACAAAGTGCTACCTTACATTCACTGCACTGGTAGCTAGCACTTCTGTAGCACACAATTCTGCTTAGTCTCTTGCCGCTCTAGGAACACACTACACAGTATTTTCAGAAGTTTGCCCCTTGCTTATCATGTGTACATGTCATTTGTCCCCCTTACACAGTGCCAAAAAATTCCCTCACTTACAACATTTGAAACCTTTCATTGCATGAGGTAATGTACCTGAATTTTCATGTTCCCACAAAAGCAGTATTTGCAGCCTCCATCTCTGAAATACTGGATTTTCTTTTGTACTCTGTAATAAATGGTCCAGAGCACTATGATGGCAGTGGAGCTATACAGGGTGGTCCATTGACAGTGACCGGGCCAAATATCTCACGAAATAAGTGTCAAATGAAAAAACTACTAAGAACGAAACTCGTCTAGCTTGAAACGGGAAACCAGATGGCACTATGGTTGGTCCACTAGATGGCGCTGCCATAGGTCAAATGGATATCAACTGCATTTTTTTAAAATAGGAACCCCATTTTTATTACATATTCGTGTAGTATGTAAGGAGATATGAATGTTTTAGCTGGACCACCTTTTCCGCTTTGAGATGGATGGCACTGTAATAGTCACAAACGTATAAGTACGTGGTATCACGTAACATTCCGCCACTGCGGACGGTATTTGCTTCATGATACATTACCCGTGTTAAAATGGACCGTTTACCAATTGCGGAAAAGGTCAACATTGTGTTGATCTATGGCTATTGTGATCAAAATGCCCAACGTGTGTGTGCTAAGTAAGCTGCTCGGTATCCAGGATGACATCATCCAAGTGTCCGGACCGTTCGACGGATAGTTACGTTATTTAAGGAAACAGGAAGTGTTCAGCCACATGTGAAATGTTAATCACGACCTGCAACAAATGATGATGCCCAAGTAGATGTTTTAGCTGCTGTGGCAGCTAATCCGCACATCAGTAGCAGACAAATTGTGCGAGAATCGGGAATCCTCAAAAACGTCGGTGTTGACAATGCTGTATCAACATCGATTGCACCCGTACCATATTTCTATGCACCAGGAATTGCATGACAATGACTTTGAATGTTGTGCACAGTTCTGCGACTGGGCACAAGAGAAATTACGGGACTATGACAGATTTTCTGCATGCGTTCTATTTAGTGACGAAGCATCATTCACCAACAGTGGTAACGTAAACCGGCATAATATGCACTATTGTGCAACGGAAAATCGATGATGGCTGTGACAAGTGGAACATCAGCGACCTTGGCGGGTTAATGTTTGGTGCGGCATTATGGGAGGAAGGATAATTGGCCCCCATTTTATCGATGGAAATCTAAATGGTGCAATGTATGCTGATTTTCTACGTAATGTTCTACTGATGTTACTACAAGATGTTTTCACTGCATGACAGAATGGCGATGTACTTCCAATATGATAGATGTCCGGCACATAGCTCGCGTGCGGCTGAAGCGGTATTGAATAGCATATTTCATGACAGGTGGATTGGTCGTCAAAGCACCATACCATGGCCCACACATTCACCGAATCTGATGTCCCCGGATTTCTTTCTGTGGAGAAAGTTGAAGGATATTTGCTATCGTGATCCACCAACAATACCTGACAACGTGCGTCAGCGCATTGTCAATGCATACGCGAACATTACGGGAGGTGAACTACTCGCTGTTGAGAGGAATGTCACTACACCTATTGCCAAATGCATTGAGGTTGATGGACATCATTTTGAGCATTTATTGCATTAATGTAGTATTTACAGGTGATCACGCTGTAACAGCATGCGTTCTCAGAAATGATAAGTTCGCAAAGGTACATGTATCACATTGGAACAACTGAAATAAAATGTTCAAATGTATCTACATTCTGTTTTTTAATTTAAAAAACCTACCCGTTACCAACTATTTGTCTAAAATTTTGAGCCATATGTTTGTGACTAATGCAGCGCTATCTATCACAAAGCGAAAAAAGTGGTCCAACTAAAACATTCATATTTCTTTACGTACTACAGGAATATGTAATAAAAAATGGGAGTTCCTATTTTAAAAAATGCAGTTGACATCTGTTCGACCTATGGCAGAGGCATCTAGCAGGCCAACCATAGTGCCATCTGGTTTCCCCCTTCAAGCTAGACAAGTTTAGTTCTTTGTAGTTTTTTCATTTGACACTTATTTCGTGAGATATTTGGCCTGGTCACGATCAATGGACCATCCTGTATATATTGATAAGTTTTGAAATAGCAGCAGAGCTGCACAAGCCTGGTTTGAAGCTGTGGAACTACAGAAAAAACAATGCACAGATGGGTGTAGATGCTGCTGAAATGCTTACAAAGTGAATCAAGAACCAAATTGTACCCAAAATAGAAGACAAGTAGTCATAAGCCCGGTTGAGAAATTGAGAGTAAAGTCTGAAGTATAAACAAAGGAGAGCCGAGAAGTATACAGGTATATGAATGTCGCTTCGCATACACATTTTACTGAGTGTCAGGACAGTGTTCTTACTGGTCACAGCATGCTGCACCACCACCCCTCCCTTGCCCCCCCTCCCCTCCCCAAACAACCATTGGACTAGTTTTGCATATCCCACCCATTTCTGCCTGGAGATTAGAAGCTCTCTGCCATCTTGTCCTAGTTGATATCTTCGTCAGAGGGTAATGTGTAAAATGCATCTACATAGAAAATGTAAATCTTCCTACATAAGTTGCCTAGCAATTCTTTACTATGGTCAGTGTCACACCTCTCACATGCAGAAACAACGATATCCTGTACATAAACTGCATCTGATAAAATGAACAGATTGAGGTCACATTTATTTAGTTTTTGTATGATGCACTGTCCGAAACACACATGCCCATGAAATTTACTCCATCCAAATTAAACTTCTGTATGCTAAAACAGATAGAAATCTGTAATGGCTTGTCACAGAAATTGTGTAACATTAAATGAATAAAAAAATTAAGTTCAGTTAGATTAAAAATATATACAACCGCAAATGATCATGGACAAGAGTAATTGGCGGTAATGACATTAGATAATTACTTTAATATTTATACTAACTGCCAAATTCACTAAACTGGTCATAGTCATTCAAAATTAGCATTTGTTTGTGTGGATATACGGTGATCATATCACAATAGTAGTGGGAGAGTTTATCTTGGCTAATATTGACAATGAAAACTACACATGTTACCAAAGGTATACACAAACGGTACTGCAAAGTAATCTTGAACACATTGCTACACAACTGTCTGAATCAATTAGTCCAGTAGCCTGCAAAGAGTTGTGGTTAAGCCTCAAACATATGACAAATTGTGCTATTGTGAAAAGCTTAACAAATAAGGTAATAAATGATGAGAAAGATGCATCTTTTAGAGACTGTTACAAAAAAATATTGTTACACATTCACTTCAAACTAGATTACAGGTAAACTGACAGAGAAAACCAAATGGTAACACATGCATCCATAAAGGAGGCTATACATAATGCCTACAATTTCGACAACCAGATCCTTCAGAAAGACCAATCTGAAAATACTAGTAAGTTCTGTTCCTATGTCAAGTCAATAAACTGATCCAAACCTTTCATTTGGTCTCTTGTGGATCAGTATGCTATTGAAACTTCCGACAACATGCAGATGGCACAAATATGAAATCTACAATTAGAAATACATTCACAAATCGGGATGTTACTATCATACCAATGTAAAACCACCACATATACATTCAAATGAAAGGTACTGAAACAAGCTTAAATATTAAAAAGCAGAAGTACTGAAAATGAACAAGATCCTGGTTCAGTTACTGTTAAATTTTACATTTAATACACCATCGAATTAGCTTCTTACCTGCTCAGTTCATACTTACTGAGAACCTCATGAGCAAGGGAAAATCCCCTGTGATTGGAAAAAGAGACCAGATGACTCTTGTTTACAAAAAAATGGCAGAAGAATGGGCACACATTATTACAGATCAGTACTCCTAAAGTCTGTCTACTGCAGGAATCTCAAGCATATTCTATGCTCAAACACAAAAAAATTAATGAAAGGAAGGAAGTTTCTCTGGAATATTCACCATGGGTTCAGGAAAAAATACAGTTTCTATTTTTCATTCACAATGTCTGCAAAGAATAGATGAAACCAAACAGGTATATTCTGTCTCCCTAGATTTTCACAAGACATTTGAAACTGTGCCAAATCATTTAGTAATAACCAAGATATGATTTAAAGGATTATATTCTCAGGTACATGACTGACTCAAGAAAGTTTACACTGATTTAACACAGTATGTCATACTGGATTGCAAACATTCAACAGAAATTGAAGTAATTTTGTAGGAAAGTTCCAGTAGAACACACAGGGAGAGACAAGTGGGGAGTACAGAAAGGGTTCATATCGGATACATGGTTCATATCGGATGCCCATCTGCCGGTTCATCTATAGTTTTACTGCGGAGTGACAGGTTCTTATGTGCACTTACACCTTGGAAGTCATGGCATTAGAAGTATCGGTTTTATATAATCTGCAGATATACTTCCAGGGTATGAAAACAGTCACCATGCAGGGGGGAAAAAAGTAAATAAATGAATGGAAATTGCAGATTTGGACTTTCACTCAGTTTAACATAGATTATTTTATCATCTTTGATTTTAAATTGTCTGATTGTCCTTCACATTATGTACAAGTTCTTTAGATGTAGTTGCCTGACCTATAATGTTATTTGCCTTTCCATTTTTTTCATGTCCCCATTCTCAAATATGATTATGAAAACCATTTTCATGAAGCTACTGAAGCATCAAAACATTATAATTATGAAATTTACATGGCTTAAGTATTTTCATAATACCAGTTTGAGAAATACCCAGAAATTTCTCCAACACTTCCAACGGCTTTTTGTGTACATTTGTATCATGCAAGTAATTACACAATACGAGGCAGAAGAAACAACAACTAGGACAGAAATTTTTTGTGAGTAACAGTAATTCACTGTTTGATGTTTTTAGTTAGCACCCACTTTCTTTGACAAGAAACACATCAACAACACAATTAGTAAAGCACAAGATTATTTATTACAGATGTTAAGACCCATGTATATGTTTCTTTCAGATCCACCACAAATAATGTTTGTACTAGTCATCCCTATCTGTGAAACTAGATGAACTCCACTGCCAAACTAAAGTGAGCCTGACAGATATATCACTTACTGCAGCATAAAGTAGATTTTCCTTGTGTAGGACAATAAACAGAAATGGAAAACAACTTTTAACATTATATCTGTACGCTTTGTTTGGTACAACAAGGTCAAATCAATGGAAGTTGTTCTTAGAAGGGTATTGAGTTAAAGAAGGGGCCGTGTACGTATAAACAAGATTATAGGGGATATGTTCCAATAAAAAAGAAGAAACTAAACGAGGTGAAGATTATTCTATAATACATACCAGATGAGCAGAAACCATTTTATAACAGCATTTGCCAGAGCTTTGCTGTATTTTGCTTATAGTTGTATTTTGAGTACACCATGAATAAACCTGTGTGCTCATAACACACATTTTTATTGCTATAATGACTACAAAACAATATAAATTTGCATAGCACAATCCTTCAACTGGAAACATAATGGTAGTTCCCTCATAAACATCGCCAGGTTTGAAAAGGGATGTTCTCCAGTACACTCAAATTCTATTATGAACCACAGTCAATGGCTCAAGTATATTGTAATGATGTATATTGTTCCACATTGGGGCCAATTGCTATGTAGCAACTTCATGACACCATGCTTAATCCCACTGCGTAGTAAATCAGTTTTTTGTCCCTCCTAAAAAATTTACTTTCTGGCACATGACCTCTTTTCCACCTCACTGATACAGTTGTTTAGTTAGTTAGGAGGACTGTAACTTTTTCTCATGGGATTTAACACTCCAATAAAAAAAATAGAAATTCCAGTTGAAAAATTAAGTTACTGCTGATTTCACCATTAAAATTATCATCTGTTAGAAAACTGATAGCAATATTTATTTCCCCCTTTGTATAATTAGGTTTGCTTATGGAGGATTTGTTTTGTTATTCATATTTCTCAAGATACTTTGATAGATATTTCTGCATGCAGCATATACACACAACTGAAGTAAAAAGGAATAGAACCAAAATCTTCAATATACTGAACTTGAAATAATTTCAGATAGAAGCCTGTAAACAATTTAAGCATGTTTGCACATGATGTAAATGTTCACATGCACCATAAAAACAGTCAAAGGTTGCTGCACAGCAAGATATATTGACAGCCAACATTCACTGCCTACTGGCATTTATATATAGGCACAAAACACTGCAGAATATTTATAGATATGTGTCAGAAAATCAACTACGGTGAAGAAGGAATTCAATCTAAAATCTAACACAACAGAAAACCTGTTGTTCGAAAAAGGTATACCGCAGTCATTAGAGATTAAAGATGGTACATATAACAAAGAAAAATACTAACTTCTTACGGCCTTTTATGTAACAACTATCCTGCAGACCAGACTTTTTTATTACATCCGTTAGTAACTGGCGTGATGAGTTCTCGTATATTGTTCCCAAAAAGTTACAGGTGAGGGATCGAGATGACTTGAGATCCAAATCTTTAGGTTTCACATCTGGGAAGCCACGGTAACTGGAAAGAAAGAAAAAGAATAGAGAGAGACTGGTGAGAAAATGAAACATGTCATGTAAAATCTGTAATGGAAATAAATCATCAACTGCTCACTGAAAATTATGAGCACACAGGTGAGAACTGCCAAAGGCACTGGTCACTCTCACAAGGCATATTTGACCATTGTGCTCCTAGCTATGTTAGGCTTTATGGTTTACCACAGCAACATCTTACAGGTTTGACAACTACAAGCAGCACTGGCTTATGCAGCCATATCTCCTAAAACAAAAATAAAATAAAATAAAAAAGTTGAATAGTGATGAGTTTAACACTCCTACATCTAATTCACAAAGGGCCAGGTGTCTTTAATAGGTGAAAATTTCATTTATCAATCCTGGAAACAGTCGTATGGTTCCATTGAGTGAGTGGTCTACAGTTGGCCTAGTTAGAAAAGCAGTTTCGCTCATAAGCTGCTGCCATTTTAGTCTACTGCCTTTTAAGGTCTTGGGTCATCTGGTACCACTCATCTTTCTTTCTTCTGTTACAAACCATATTTTGGCTGTTCTAATACAAGCAAACGTTTTTAATTTGATATAGCACAGAGCACCATGAGTGGCTGTATCATACAGATTTGGTAACATACACCATTATTCTTTATCTTGCCCATTGTTTTCTTGAAAATTCTGTTTCCCATCTGGTACTATTTAGACTGTATGTGGTAACTGGTAGAAAGGAGCTCTTGTAGAATGCTTTTCTGAAAGAAAAAAAAAACTAACTTTATTCTGAAGTAGTAAACACATGCTGTTTTCCATCTTTTAATGTTACAATTTCTTGGAATGTGCACTTATCATAACTTCTTTTCTGTAGTATTAGTATTTATCGTTAGGCAATGAGCAGTGACACCAAAGTTTTTTGTGACCTGCCTTGACACTAGAATGCTATTCAGTTCCTTTTTATTTCAATTTCACTTCTGCCTCATTCAACATCATTAATCATGGCAAGCAATTTAAATTCAGATAGTTTTCAGAACTTAATCCTCTTCTTTATTTGCATTTGTCAGAACTTAATTCTCTTCTTTATTTTAAATACTACATTAACGAATAAAAGCTTGTATTGTATGTTGTCTTGTTTTGGGCTGAAGCAACTGGAACACTGATTACCACTGAACATAACTTTGGAATTTTTCATTCATCATTTTGACTTAATAAATGTGTGTGGTGTACATCTATCTTCCACACATTACAAAGTCTCTGAGTTTTTTATCACCACCATAATCACTAGTCTTTCAATCAAGGATAATAAAGGTAATATGTTCCTTTTCCTCATAAAATTTCTCAATAATCAGCCATATAGGTAATGACTAATCCATTGTAGTCATATTTTCCTAAAACCATACAACTGTTCTTCGCTGCAGTTCAAAGGAAGCTCACATCACTATTTTATGACTACTACTAATCTACTATATCCAGTTATCAAAAATTGAAATATTTATATTTCATTGGCATCTGCATTTCATTAGCATCAAATGATGCCAAATGAATGTAGTGTGTTTTTTTCTGAAAACGAAAGAATAATTTTATAATTTAACAGAGTTTCAGATGAAATTGTGAGCTTATTCATAAGCTAATAAGTCATGTTTCAAAAGTAATGTTTGACACTCAAGTTAAAATTAATTATTTTATGCATATACACTAAGAGAAATTTCCTGTATCACTTTAAAGAAATTAAAAAGGAACTGTCCATATGATTAGCTTGTTATCTCCTGTAATCATTTATAGCCTTCTAGATTACAAAATATAGAAGTATTGAACCGTACATCTGAAGACGACAATGACGATGGCGACGACGATACCTCGATGTCATCATCGAGGAGGGACATTTAGAATTGTGCTTCTTGTTGGTGTCAGAACCAACAGAAAATACCAGAACCTGTGTTTCAGTGATGAAATGCAATTTTAAGTATAAAACCTATAACCTCTATTTACACAAAAGGAAAAGTCATGATCTGGTACTCATGTGAAGAAATGCAGCAATAAGATGTGCAGTATGGTTAAAATTGATAACATACTGGAATAGGATAATTTAATTTTTAAGAACTCTAAAGTCAGTATTCAAAATAAAAGCGCTGTGGTAGATGAAGTGTTAAAGCACATAAGTGGGGACAAAAAAAAAATTTTTTTTTAAATTTACTACAGATTTAAATGCAAAGCAGCAGAGGTATTCAGAGGAACTATCAGTCTTCTCATAGGATAAAACCTGAGAATACTGATCAGCTGAGAGTCTGCACTACAAACCAATACCAGTGATAGGAACAATATGTTAAGAAGCCTTACAAGGGAAAGCCATCAAATTTTGTCACTGCCACAAGAAAAAAAGTTATGTAATTATTTTTATTTGCTTGTATATCTAAAAAGAAAGATGATGAAACTTACCAAACAAAAGCGCTGGCAGGTCGATAGACACACAAACAAACACAAACATACACACAAAATTCTAGCTTTCGCAACCAATGGTTGCCTCGTCAGGAAAGAGGGAAGGAGAAGGAAAGACAAAAGGATATGGGTTTTAAGGGAGAGGGTAAGGAGTCATTCCAATCCCGGGAGCGGAAAGACTTACCTTAGGGGGAAAAAAGGACAGGTATACACTCGCACACACACACATATCCATCCACACATACACAGACACAAGTAGACATTTGTAAAGGCAAAGAGTTTGGGCCGTAGTTTTTTCGAAATTTTCCCGAATTTCTCCACCCTTTAACGTGTTTTGGCGGCAACACAACCACCTAACCTTTATGCACATCATTATCTACCTACACAAGTTCACCACAGGATCAACATAGCCCAGCCCTAACTAACCCTTTTTCGCCTTTTTTCACACCAGATCTCCATTTGCTTTCTAATTTTACCTTTGGCCCAAACTCTTTGCCTTTACAAATGTCTGCTTGTGTCTGTGTATGTGTGGATGGATATGTGTGTGTGTGCGAGTGTATACCTGTCCTTTTTTCCCCCTAAGGTAAGTCTTTCCGCTCCCGGGATTGGAATGACTCCTTACCCTCTCCCTTAAAACCCATATCCTTTGTCTTTCCTTCTCCTTCCCTCTTTCCTGACGAGGCAACCATTGGTTGCGAAAGCTAGAATTTTGTGTGTATGTTTGTGTTTGTTTGTGTGTCTATCGACCTGCCAGCGCTTTTGTTTGGTAAGTTTCATCATCTTTCTTTTTAGATATATTTTTCCCACGTGGAATGTTTCCCTCTATTATATTTTTATTTGCTTGCATGTACATAAAAGCAATCCTGATACATACTGAAATCCCCTAGCCACAGCACAACAGCACGCTGCTACAGGAGCGGAAACAAACTGATGCACCTCATTAATAAAGTCGAGTACATACTATGAGTAGTCATCAAGTTTTAATTATTACTTCGAAAAATCGAGCCGAGTAGTGAATTTTTTGATGTTTGCATGTAAATGTCTAAAGTCCTGGTATATACTGAAATTATTGGGCCTCAGTACCACATCACACAATTAGGAGTTAGTACAAACTGACACACCCCCAACTAAATTTTATCAATGGGCTGTGCCTCGTGTCTTTGCTCCTCTGGCAGCATGCTACGATACTGTAGCACAAGGATTTCAATGTTTACCAGGTTTGCACATATGTATTTGCAAAAGAACAAAAAATTAGTTATGTAATTCTGTGTATTTCAGGTGATAATGCAAACTTTATAACTATCTCTTGTAATGCTTACAAGAAATGTGGTAGGAGAAATCTGTTCTTCAGAAATTAGACATCGAAAGTAGCAGTAAATCTCAAAATATCACATTAAAATGCTTAGATTTATGACAACAATAAGGCAGTCAGTGCCTCTTCAGCTCATCGTGGTATACTCCGTGACAAAATAGTTCACAGGTGAGTGGCCAGATGTCAGTGTCAAAGACGAAAAGTATTTCGGCAAGTGACCGTGTTGCCATCATCGTGTACACTGACGAATTGACTGCTTGGGGGCTGGAGTTGCATTTTTGTCTCTTTGTCTCTTCCTCTCTTCCCCTCCCTCCGACCTGCCACTCTGTCCGTCATCTATGCCCAGCATAATCTCCCCCACCCCTCTCACCAACACGTTGCTCCGTACTCGCACGTGTGCCGGCAGTTCAAGTCCAGGTATGCAGGCTGTGTCACCTCTGCTGTTCCTCCTCTTGCCTCCACACTTGGTTCATAGTGGGATACCTCCTTGCTCTTCTTAATCAGACTCAGTGCAGGTTCCCAAGCCTTACTAAGCATGTAGCCGCTATCACAATCGATCAGTGGTTCCCTCACTCAAATCTCGACAGATTCCTTAATAACACAGTTCTAGAAGTTAGACATCTTTGGGATTGGTGATAGTCTTGCAGGGAGCATCACATAGTTCTCTCTCTGATACACACTCTAATTTTGATGTCTGACATTCAGGACCTCAGAGAAGACTAGAAGACTGATACTGATCCTACCAAGACGGTGGGGAAGATGACTATAGTGTTTCTCAAAGAATCCAGCTTGCCAGACAACTTTGTTAAGAAGCTACTACAGACAGCAGCAGATCCACTGAGACTTTATGAAGAGCCAAAACCCCACAAAGATGCAGTGTCTTTTAAGACCCACTGTTACCAACATCGGTGTCCTGGTGTACTCACTTGCTAAGCACCTGAAGAATTTGCTTAGCCCCTATGTCAGGAAGTGTTCACATCACATATGCAACTCCATGGATCTTGTCGGATGCTTATTTCAATATCTCATATCTGTGAGAATGTGAGGCATTCAACACTGCTACAGTAGTTCCATATTTGTGAATACATTTTTAAGCGAAGAATTTCCTATTTCCACTCTGTGTCAGCTGTCTTCAATTTCAAGACCAGACTGACCCATGACAAGACTGTATGGAATGCTTGGGTCTATTCACTGACTTTACCCATACAACCAGAATTTTTTAGGATATTCTGACAGATCTTACATGAGGATCTGACAGCGGAAATCACTCCACGCTTCACTCGTATATTTTTTCATGAATGCACCTAATTAAATTATGTTTCTCTGCGACTTTCCCAGCACTCTCTTTTGTAGTGAGCAAGTAGTAACCTGTGTTTATGAAACAATTCTCTCAATGGTAGCATTAAACCGAGACGGGTATTTGCTGTCTTTTATTACTTCACATGGTATGTTTTTGTCTGGAATATGGTTGACCTCTTTAAATTGAATGTCCTCAATTAATGTTTGAAATAGGTTGATAGTGTGCACTGATCAGCCAGAACATTCAATCATGTACCTAATAGCTGGTATGTCGACCTTTGGAACGGATAACAACATCGACGCATCGTGGCACGGAAGCAATGAGGACTCGGTAGGTTGCTGGAGGGAGTTAGCACCACATGTGCACACACAAGTCACCTAATTCCCGTAAATTCCAGAGAGAAGGGTGATGAAATCTGAGGCCATGTTCAATCACATCCCAGATGTGTTCAATTGCGTTCAGATCTGGTGTGTTGGGGGGGGGGGGGGGGCAGCACATCAATTGGAACTCACCACTGTGTTCCTCGAACCATTCAGTCACACTCCTGGACTTGTGACATGGCACATTATCTTGTCGAAAAATGATACTGCCGATAGGAAACGTGACTGGGTCTGCAACCAGTGTACGATACTTTTTTGCCATCACGGTGCCTTGCATGAGCTCCATTGGATGCCCATGTGAATGTTCCCCAGAGCATAATGGTGTTGCTGCCAGCTTTTCTCAATCCCACACTACAGGTGTCAAGGAGCTGTTCCTCTGGAAGATGACGGATTCGTGCCCTCCCTTCGGCACATTGAGGAAGGTATCTCCATTCATCAGACCATGTGATATTCTGCCACTGCACCAACATCCAGAGCTGATGGTCAGATGCCCATTGCAGTCGTAGTTGCCAAAGTCATTGTGTTAACACTGGCACATGCGTGGGTCATCAGCTGCAGAGGCCAATCAATAGGAGTGTTTGGTGCACTGTGTGTTCAGACACACTTATACACTGCCCAGCATTAAAGTCTGATGTTGGTTCCGCAATAGTTCATCACCTGTCCTGTTTTATCAGTCTGCCCAACCTACAATGTCCAACATCTGTAATGAGTGGTGGCCGCATAACCCCACAACATCTGACGTAATTTCATCTTGGTTTTGTCACGTGTTGAAGACACTCACCCCAGCACTCCACGAACACCTGACAAGTCATTGAGTTTTTGAAATGCTCGTGCTCAGCCCCCAGTCTATAATGGTGAAACTTAGATTGATCACATGCCTTCCCATTCTACACATGGACAGCATGCTCACTGATACTACGTGTCCCATGCGTGTGTCTGACTAACAGTCATTCCTCGCCAGGCGATGCTGCTATCACTTGGACTGGTTTATATCAATAGTAGGTTGGTGGTGAAAAGTTCTAGCTGATCAGTGTATATCTAACAGTTTGGCATTTGCCATTGGGACAAGACCGTTTCACAAAATTTCAATCACCAACTTCCCTTTCCAAATGTGAAAAGATCCTGTAGACTCCCACTTACATAGGGAGCAACTATCATAATAATAAAATAAGATAAATCACAGTTCAGAAATAAAGATTTAGGTGTTCATTTTTCCTCGCACACTATTGGAGAGTGAAAAGTCAGAGAAACAGTCTGAAAATGGTTCAATGAACCATCTGTCAAACACTTTACTGTGAACTGCAGAGTTATCATGTATGTGTAGAACAGCATCATGCTCACTAATCCCTCTCTTTCTGGTGACATTTTCAAAAATATCAGGTTTACTCCCTCCTCCAACATTAACTTTTTTTTGTAGAGGTAACTGATACCATGTACACTAACAATTCTTGCACAGGTTAAAATTATCTCACCCATTTCACTAAAAGAATTCATATTACTTTGTATGCGATGCGTTATATTTCAGATTAAAATGTATAAAAAAGAAATTCATTTGTTACAATTGATACGTAGTAACATTTAAAATTACTCTTCTTTTAAAAATATCGGAAATTACAAAATTTCTGGTATACTTAAAATTCATCTAACTCTAGTTATTAAATTTATTTCTGGATTTATTTATAAAAATAATGATATGATTTGGTGAAGAAAGTTTGTAAACTCTTTTGCTTTGTGAACTCTTTGGACTAATGTGAGTACCGCAAAATGTAAGTATGGTGGGCATGTCTCTGATGGAAGTAGATGTTTTCTAAGTTTGTCACTAACAATGTAATTATTGTTTTTTTTTAATGTGGAAAATGTAAATACGGTGTGATGTTGAAAGATGTAACAAAGAATAAAATTCACGAATAATACAGGCAAATCTTCATAAGTTATTTAGTAATCAAGAATAATGAATCACCCTCCTCTAACATTAAAACTTTTTTCTGTAGAGGTAACTGATACCATATACACTAACAATTCTTGCACAGGTTCAGCTGCAAGAATGTACCCCTAGACAAGACTTTGAGCCATCAATGACGACGACGACAACAACAACAAACCAAATTTCCAGTTTTCCTCCTTATAAGTTATCACCACACTTTTTTGTTTCATATATTGGTGTCAAAACAGGAAGTTGCATTCAGTTCACTTTCTACATCAGTTTTTCTTGTGCTGTGGTGTTCTCACTGTTACAAGCAAGTATTTTGGAGCTGTTAATGTCAGTTTTGAGTCCAAGTTAAACAACTGCAATAATTCATCAAAATGAGTAAAATAGATAGTTTCTTACATGATCAGTAAAAAAAGGAAGGCTCGCAGAGTTTGTTGAATCTACACATGGTCAAGAAAAGAAAGATACTGTTTATCAATGGCCACAGTGTTGGACACTGTTGCAGAAAAATCACTTTTGTCAGAGAAATGAGGAGTTGCGTGTCAAGAATAAAATGTTGGGCAATAAACAGTGCAATGATATCTGAAGTCTAGCTGTTAATAAAAGGATGGGAATGAAAATTTCAGTGGAGAGAGCAAATGGTAAAATCAGTCATTTTGGAGAATCCCACAAACAACAGTTAGGCCAATGTCCCTAAGAAAAAAGATACACAATCGCAAGGAGAGTGTGGGGCAAAAAGCTTACCAAAACATAATATTTGAAGGAAAAAAAGAAAACAATGGTTGAAGTGTATGATGTTAAGAATTCCACTGACAGTTGGCAAAATTTTTGTTTTACTGACACACAACTGGTTTCGCAGTCATCATCAGGTGCAACCAACATCGTAAAAAACAATACACAGTGTCTCAACTATATAGATTATTAAAATTAATAAAGATAGTATCTAATATACACTTGCAGTGTTAAATGGTCATAGGTGTATTCATCACTCCTAGTCAAGATATATTATTCAGTGAATACTGTCTACATTACATCCTGGCGATTAAGGGTGACAAGGAATGATCTGTTAATTTTGTTAAAACTGCTGGCGGGTGGATCTTGTAGTTATAGATCCTTATTTTAATATTTGCCAGCATCTAAAAGAAGAAAAGACATTTTATAGTGAGAGGACACTACAGAAATTTTTGTGAAAAGCCATATTGGCTATTAAATAGTCACTACTAACTTGTTTAGTAGGGGCACAATGCAAATTTCTGTATGGAATGGTATAAGGTGGCACTTTCTTACTGGTATGATGGCAGGGCAACCCAGATGTCGGAGAGAGTAGAAGTGGCCTGCACAAGCGACTAAGTCAGACTAACAGGCTGGTGGAATGGAAACTATCTTGAGGATGGTGTGACATCATGTGCTCATGACTAGGAGCACTCGGTTGCTCTATTTACAAGCCAATTTAATACTTAATTTTCTTATGTACTAATACTTGATTGTATAAATAAGAAAAATTTAATCCTAATTGATTACTAAATATGAATTGTGCATTTTTTATTTATTTTTTTACACCTCAAAATGTCTATTTCCTCTACTACAGGGTGGCGCACGAAATGTGTTACCAATTGTTTCTTTCACAATTTACGATGCACATTAGATATCCCGCTGGGATCTCTACAGCAGTACCAGCAGAGCTTGGAAAAACAAATGAGTTACGAAATGATGTGTAATTCACAATACTGCCGCTAGGAGACTAGTAAGCAGCAATGGCTGACAATGAAAGACTGACGACACAGCAACGATCACCAATTGTGTTACTTTTTCATGAAACGAAAAGCCTTGTTGCGACTCAGAGGCATTTTCGACAACAGTTTAACACATGATGGGTCCCTTGCAAGAAGACCATCCACAGGTTGTACAATAAATTTGTACAGGAAGGAACAGTATTTGAAGCGAAGCGACCTCAGCCTAAGCCTGTTTGTTCGCCGAAGAATATTGAAGCTGTACGAGTTGCTGTACAGAGAAGTCCTGGGAAATCGTGTAGAAAGGCAGCAGTGCAACTGGGAATATCCAGACGCTCCATTCAACGCATTCTTAAAAGTGACCTCCATATGTACCCATACAAGATGATCTGTGCACAGAAGCTCACTGAAGAACACAAGCAGCAGAGACTACTGTTTGCTCAGTGGGCGGAGGATAGGGAAGAAACTCTCAACAACGTTTGGTTTTCAGACGAGGCGCATTTTCATTTAGACGGTGTGGTTAACAAACAAAATGTACGCTTTTGGGCCACTGAAAACCCACAAGTGCTTCATGAACGACAACATTATGCTCCGAGGATTACAGCGTGGGCAGCAATTTCCAGTCATGGACTTATTGGACCCTTTTTCTTTGAAGAAACTGTGAACAGCGAGCGTTATTTGAGCATGCTTCGCAATAGCTTCATTCCACAGCTTCTTGCTACTGCCTTGCCCTTCAACACGCAGTGGTTCATGCAAGATGGAACAAGGTTACATACTGCAAACACTGTGTTGGAGTTTTTACACGAGTATTTCGACATGTGGATCATTTCACTTAGGTTTCCAGGTCGCTTCAATGACGGACAAAATTGGCCCCCCAATAGTCCAGACCTCAATCCATGCGACTTTTTTCTTTGGGGTACCTACAGGAAAAAAATTTCCCGAAATGTCCACATGATTTAATGGAGCTCAGAAGACTTAGTCTTCAAGCTTGCAGTGAAATTACGGAAGACATGTGCCGTAGGGTAATCACTAACTTCAGTGTTTGTTTGAAGGAAGTTAGGAAACAAAATGGTGGACATATTGAGCATGTGCTGAGTTAGAACAAATCTCCATGGATGGCTCTTCATTGTAGTATATGTTCCTTTCAGATTGTACTGACAATAAAGTTTATATTCAAAAACAAAATGGTAACACATTTTGTGCGCCACCCTGTATATTCAAAATTTGTTTTTTATTTTTTAAGAAGTATTTTTAAATTTTCTGAAGGTTTTATGACACTGTGCACCACTTTGGGTAAGTGTGTTGTTAATGCGGACCAAGGATTATTTAAGTTAAGGTGTTCTTGCAAACCTCTGCAAAATGACCTATTGATTTGTCATATGTATTTCTTAGGGCAACCACTGCCCCTAATGCAGTACATACCCACTTCATTTTATTTATTTACCACAGCTTTTTCTTATACCTGAGTTTACTACATAGATCCGAAGGCATAAAACAAGCTGGAAAAATGTTTTTAGGCTTCACACATCTGCCTGCTTTTTGGATAATGCACCCAAATATGTTATTCGACTGAAATTAGTGTTCTTTTGATTGGCTGGTGTAAGCATTAGATCTGCCTCTGACCTGCTATGGGAAAGAACATTTTTCTTTTTTAATATACTTCTATTAATTGTGGATCAGAGACAGATTTCAACAATACCTTAACTCAAATAATCCCTGATCTGCATTAAGAATGCACTTCCGTGAAGTGGGGCACTGAATCACCAGACCTTCAGAAAATTTAAAAATACTTCATAAAAAGAAAAATTTTCATTGTTTCTATGATTAAATATTAGTATGTATTCAAAAGGGGAAATGGACAATTCAAGTTAGATGTAGGGGGGCTTCGCAAAGTTCAGTGGCAGTAGGAACAGGACTTCTGGTCAGGTGAATACAGGGTCATAATACAAAGTCAAATAGAGGTAATGCAGAAGTAGGTTTAATAATGACTTAAGAAAATAGGAATATGGGTTTCTGTGAACAGCAAGGTGAAGGCATTATCATAGCCAAGATAAACACGAAGCCCATACCCACCACAGATTACAAGTTTATAAGTGAACTAGCTTTGCAGATGCTAAAAAGATTGAAGAAAGGTATGATGAGATAAAAGAAACTGTCCATATAATTAAGGGAGACCAAAGTTTAACTGTGATGGGGGACTGGAATTCGATAGTAGAAAAGGAAGAAAAGGAAAAATAATGGGTGGATATGGGCTGGGGGAAAGGAATGAAAGAGGAAGCCGCTTGGTAGAATTTTGCACAGAGCATAGTTTAATCATCACTAACATTCGGTTTAAGAATCAGTAAAGAAGGTTATATATGTAGAAGAGACCTGGGGGCATCGGAAGCTTTCAGACTGATTATATAATGGTAAGACAGAGATTTTGGAATCAGATTTTAAATTGTAAGACATTTCCAGGGGCAGATGTGGACTCTGGCCATGCAGGTGTGGGCTCTGACCACAATTACTGGTTATGAGTTGTAGGAAATTAATCAGATGGGACCTGGATAAGTTGGAAGAACCAGAGGTGGCTGAGAGTTTCAGAGGGCACATTACACAATGATTGACTAGAACAGGGGAACCAAATACTGAAGAAGACAAATAGGTAGCTTTGAGAGATGAAATATTGAAGGCAGCAGAGGATCAAATAGGCAAAACAAGAAGACCTAGTACAAATCCTTGGATAACACAGGAGACACTGAATTTAACTGATGAAAGGTGAAAACATAAAAATTCAGCAAATTAAGCATTTGAGTGGAAATACAAATCTACAAAATGAGACTGACAGGAAGTGCAAAATGGCTACACGGAAATGACTAGAAGACAAATCTAAGGACATAAAGCACATTTCACAAGGGGAAAGATAGACACCACCTACAAGAAAATTAAAGACGCCTTTGGAGAAAAGAGCAGCACCTGTATGAGTATCAGCGACTCAGATGGCAAACCTGTCCTAAGCAAAGAAGGGAAAGCTGAAAGATGGAAGGAGTATATGGAGAGTCTATATAAGGGAGATGAACTTGAAAGCAATATTATAGAAAGGGAAGAGGACACAAAGAAGATGGGATGGGAAATACTATACTGCAAGAAAAATGTGACTGAACACTGAAAGACCTAAGTTGGAACAAGGCCACAGGAGTACACAAAATTCCATCAGAGCTACTGATAGCCTTGGGAGAGCCAGCTATGACAAAACTCTTCCAACTTGTGTGCAACGTGAATGAGAAAGGTGAAACACCCTCAGACTTCAAGAAGAATGTAATAATTCCAATTCCAATGAAAGCAGGTGAGAATATTACTGAACTATCAGTTTAATAAGTCATAGCTGCAAAATACTAACACAAATTCTTTACAGAAGAAAGCAAAAACTGGCAGAAGGCAACCTCTGGAGAGATCAATTTGATTTCTGGAGAAATGCTGGAATGTGAGGCAATACTCATCCTAAGACTTATCTTAGAAGATAGGTTACAGAAAGACAAATCTACATTTATAGCATCTGTAGATTTAGAGAAAGCTTTTGACAATGCCGACTGAAGTACTCTCTTCAAAATCCTGAAGGTATCAGAGGTAAAATAGAGGGAGCAAAAGCTATATATAACCTGTACAGAAACCAGACAGCAATTGTAAAAGTTGAGGGGCATGAAAAGGAAGCAGTGATTGAGAAGGGAGTGTGAGAGGTTGTAGCCAATTCCAGTGTTATTCAATCTGTACATTGAGCAAGCAGTAAAGGAAACCAAAAAAAAAATTTGGAGTAATAATTAAAGTTCAGGGAGAAGGAATAAAAAACTTTAAGGTCTGCTGACAACACTGTAATTCTGTCAAGAGACAGCAAAAATTTTGAAAGAGCCGTTTAACAGATTGTACAGTGGCTTGAAAGGAGAATATAAGATGACCATCAGCAGAAGTAAAACAAAAATAATGGATGGTACTCGCATTAAAACAGGGACAGCTGAGGGATCTAGATTATGAAATGAGACACTTAAAAGCAGTAGATAAGTTTTGTTATTTTGGCAGAAAAATAACTGATGATAGCTGTCATAGAGAGGATATAAAATGTTGACTGACAATGGCAAGAAAAGTGTTTGCGAAGAAATTTGGTAACATTAAATATAGAGGTAAGTGTTGGGAAGTCCTTTCTGAAGGTGTTTGTATGGAGTGTAGCTACAGGGGATAGGCAAAATAATGTGAACAGTGGTAGTAATCAGATGGTTGTGTTTGATGGTCAACAAAGCAGGTAAGGCATGTGTCACGCTGGACTGTCTACGTTCAGTATGGACCAGACATCAGTGTGGGTTGTATACAAGTAGTGCACACTTCATACTTGCAGTCAGAGGATGAGGTCAACGTGCAATAATAGACCTAACAGGGTTCCAAAGATGGTAGATGGTGGGGACCTGATTAGTTGGAGCATAAGTAACCAAGACAGCCAACTTATTGAACATTTCAAGAGCAACTGTTTCAACAGTGATGACAGCCTACACAAAACATGGAAAAACATCATTGTGTAAACATAATATTCGACGCGAATCAAAACTAAATGGCAGAGATCATTGTAGCTAACATGAATTGTGTCAGAACAACACAAAACTACGGCAGCTAAAGTGACTGCAGAGGTCAATAGCCATCATCAAGACCCCGTATCTATTGACACTGTCGGCTGAGAACTCCATAAAGTGAATATTCATTGATGAGTTGCTATACCGAAACCATTAGTGAAGACAACCAATGCAAAGAAGAGTAAAACATGGTGTTTGGAGCATAAATCCTGGACATCTGATCAGTGGAAACACGTCATATGGTCTGACAAGACGTTCTCATTATTTCCAACATCGAGCTGGGTTTACAGCTGGAGAATTCCATAAGAAGGCTACAGTCCCGACTGTTTGATTCCAATGGTTAACCATGGAAGTGGAAGTGTGATGGTGTGGGCAGCCACATCGTGGTATTCTGCTGGTCCCATCATTACTCTCAAAGGCCATGTTACAGTCAATGATTATGTGAACATTTTAGGTGATCAGGTGCACCCCCACAATTCGAGGAACATGTAACTAAACTGCAGTGTCTTCTCCAGCCAGCACAGTCCCCAGACTTGAACATTATTGAACCCTTGTGAGCGGTATTTGAGTGCAGACTCAGGAGCAGATTTGCACCTTCCTCATCACTACATGAGTTAGAAGAAGTTCTGATCGAAGAGTAGCATAAAATTCCACTGGAGACTACACAATCATTATATGGCAGTGTTCCAAGAAGAATCACAGCTGCATTACAGGCAAATGGGAGTCCAACCCCTTATTAATAAACCTTTTCCAAGTACAGGTGTTCACATTATTTTGCCTATCCCCTGTATGTATGGAAGTGAAAAATGAATGATAAACAGTTTAGACAAGAAGAGAATACAAGATATTGAAATTTGAATATTAAATGAGTAGGTCACATAAATAATGATGCGGTAGTGAAAATAACTGGGGAGAAAAAAAATTTGTGTCACAACCTGACTAGAAAAAGGGATCACTTGGACACATACTGAAACATTGAAGTATCACAAATCTAGTATTAGAGAGAAGTGTGGAGGATAGAAATTGCAGAGGGAGAGCAAGAGATGAATACAGTAAGGAGATTTACAAGGATGCAAGTTGACATAGTTATTTGAAGATGAAGAGGCTTGTACAGCATAGAATTGCATTGACAGCTGCATCAAACCAGTCTTCGGACTGAAGACTATAACAACAACATTAGTATGCAATAAAATTCAATATTAAACTGGCTTGTAGAGGGAGTGACCCCTCTGTCATGAGTACATGATGTCACACCATCTACAAGACAGTTTACATTCCGCCAGCCTGTTAGTCTGTCTTACATCACTTGAGCGGGCCACTGCACCTCTTCCTCACATCTGTGTTGCCCTGATATCACACCAGTAAGAAAGTGCCACTTTACACCATTCCACACAATAATTTGCACTGTGCCTCACTGAACACATTACTGGTTACTAGTGACTATTTTATAGCCAATACAGCTAATTTTTAAAAAAATTTCTTTAGCGTCCAGCCAATTGCAAGCTGACAGACTCCTCCCTAGGACGACAACACGATGGCAGTGCTCTCTACACAAAGAGAACATAAGCGCTGCACCCAACTGGCCGCGGCCCATTTGAAGACTTCCAGTTCTGCGAGTTCTACAGCAGCGAGTTCAAGAAGAGCATCAAGACTAGTCACTTTCTTGCTACTATGTCGCATTGTCTATACTGAAGAGATTTCTTGTTTTGTCTGTCACCCTTTGCCTGTGACACATCTGTATTTCACAAAGTTAAGTATTGTAATCACTTCCTTTTGCAATAAACTTCATTAATATGATTTGCTTGAATTGATCTGAGAAAGCAGGTTTCCTAGGCACCCCATATTTGATGAGCAGGCAGGATACAACACTCTCACTATAAAATATTTTTTCTTCTTTTAGCTGCTGGAAAATCTTAAAAAAAGAATCTACACCTACATGATTTATCCACCAGCAATTTTAACCAAATTAACAGATAACGTCTATGTCACCCTTTGTTCGCCAATGTAATGCAGACAGTATTCACTGAATAATGTATCTGCACTAGAAGCACCTGTGAGCAACTAACCCATATTCATTGTTATTACATGTGTAGATCTTCCAAAACTTTCAGCTCCAGAGAGTCTTTTCCTATATTTAATAGAATTATCAGATGTAACTGCAAATGGAATTGTAAAATCTTCAGTCATTTTGAGGATTTGGGACTCTCTAGAGATTACTTAAAGGTGTATCTATTGTCTACAACTTTTGATGGTGCAGCCATGCAATTTGGCATGCAGAAAGGTGTAAGGAGCCTAAGGCAAGAAAAGTTTCCTAATATTATTTCCTGGCAACATGTTAATCATTCCCTCGAATTGTCGGCTAGTTAAACAGTGAACAGTTACACGGTGAACAGAGTGGCAGCAGTGAACCACTTCAGGAGTTTTATGAACTAACTTTACATAACTGGATCTTCATGTTCCTAAAATTGACAGAATTTTATGCACTCACAGGGTTACATCTAGCTTTCACACCGTTTCTGCAGTGTTGCAACACTTTGAAGCCCTTATCCATCACTTTCAGAAAGAAAAAGAAGACAATCATGAAATTCAATAGATCTGAGCTCCACAAAAAGCAGTTCTGCAGTTAGGTCATCTGATTTTTATAAATGTCTGAAAAAAGTTGTTGGAAAGTGACTGCTTCAAGGAGATGATTCTGATTTGTCTGAGTGCACCATGACTTTAGATTCTAAGTATTGGCCAGAAAATCCTGGGAAGTATCTGACAGGGAAGGAGGAAGAATTAGAGATAATAGAAACACATTATAACAGAATTCTGTGCGAAGAGGCACCAGATATTAGGTTTCTAAATAAAAAAAGATTGGTAACTTTCAAAAGTGGTTACAGAAAGAACAAACTACATCTCATAGTAGAGAGGCCAGGAACAATGGGATTGATGTTACAGGCTGAGAATACCGAATAAATGTAAAGAACACACAAGTAAGTCTCAATTGGCACACTGTAGAGTAGTGGTAAACTCTATGTGATTATCAGGGACACACTTTTGAAGAAATACACATAGCTAATGCTAAATATAAAAAAAAGGTTCTCAATATGTAGCTATCGTTAAATACAGAAACAAATTATTTCTGCCTACCATGCAGCAGCAATAAAAATGCAACAAAAGTGACAACATTGTTGAGTACTGTAAGCTACCACATGAGGTGACGCAGTAGTTAACACACTGGATTTACATTCAGGTTGGTAGCAGCTAACACCCTTGGATTACTTGGAGAAAATGAGACTACATCATAAAACAGGACAGTTTACTATATTCTTAGGTCAAACAAGGCACCGCAAGACAGCACAAGAGAGAAATCAGGAAACTGTTATCTCACCATCACATCAGGCAGATCTATGCATGATCTAATGTGAGGTCTGCTGTTGAATAATCACTTACACACATACTAAGCTGCAACTCTTGCCTACAACAACTGACCAGATATTCATGTTCACACATGAAAATGCACTGGCAAATCTTGAAGCTTTTTGTACTAGAAGAATAATTTCCTTGATTTCTCTGAATCATTAACTTCCAACGTAAGACACAACACTATCAAACAGTGCCTCAGTCCCAGAATGACCATGACCCCACAACCAACACCCAGGGACACTGCCAACGGACGCCTAGATTTTTCAAGGTCCAGGCAACATAAAAACTGTTTAAACATTGAAGATTTTCAACTAAAAAGACTTGACTTGCAGAATGATTGCTGTGTACGGACGCAGGAGGAGCTGACCACTGCTTGTGAACAGCTGAACGTGCTGATGGCCACGGTCAGCCGTCTTCGGGCTGCTACCTCGGAGTGTAGCGGCAGTGGGGAGCCTGGTGCACCGCATGGTACACCCCAGGTGTTGCATGCTTCACCCACGGTCCCTGCTGTCGAGACATCTTCACAGGTAGCGGGCACAGTTGGGCTACCCTCTACCAAGGGGAGTGGCAGGTTCAGCGGCGTTCGCGTTGCACGAGGCGGAGGGTCAATGTGGAGGCTGGCCATGTGGCATTGCCTGCTCTGCCTGTGAGTGGACATGTGGCCACTCCTTCAGCAAGGTCCGAGCAGGCACACAGAGGGAGGGGTTTATTAGTAATTGGGAGCTCCAGTGTCAGGCGGGTGATGGAGCCCCTCAGGGAAATGGCGGAAAGGTCAGGGAAGAAGGCCAGTGGTCATTCTGTCTGCTTGCGGGGGGATCTCATCTGAGATGTGCAGGTGACCCTGCCGGCAGCGATAGAGAGCACTGGATGCACCCGACTGCAAATTGTTGCTCATGTCAGCACAAATGACTCCTGCCATCTGGGTTCAGAGGTCATCCTCAGTTCACACAGGCAGTTGGCGGAGTTGGTGAAGTTGGAAAACCTCGGTCGCGGGGTGGAATCTGAGCTAACTATTTGTAGTGTCATTCCCAGAACCAATCGCAGTCCTCTGGTTTGGAGCCGAGTGGAAGGCTTAAACCAGAGGCTCAGATGATTCTGCGGAGATCAGGGTGTGCAAATTTCTCGACCTCCGCTATCGGGTGGAGAAATGTAGGGTCCCCCTGAATAGGTCAGGCATGCACTACACACAGGAAGCAGTTACAAGGCTAGCGGAGTATATGTGGAGTGCACATGTGGGTTTTTTAGATTAGAGAATTCCCTCCCTAGGCCCGACAAGACGCCTCCTGAAACACGACAAGGTAGCAGTAGGCAAAACGCAACAGGGAATGACAATATTAATGTGGTAATAGTAAACTGCAGGAGCGTCTATAGAAAGGTTCCAGAACTGCTCTCATTAATAGTCACAATGCCCACATAGTACTAGGGACACAAAGTTGGCTGAAACCAGATGTAAACAGTAATGAAATTCTAAACTCAGATTGGAATGTATACCACAGAGACAGGCTGGACAGTGAAGGAGGAGGCGCGTTTATAGCAATAAAAAGTGAAATAGTATCAAAGGAAATTGACGGAGATCCGAAATGTGAAATGATTTGGGTGAAGGTCACGGTTAAAGCAGGTTCAAACATGGTAATTGGATGTCTCTATAGGCCCCCTGGCTCAGCAGCTGTTGTGGCAGTACACCTGAAGGAAAATTTGGAAAATATTTCGAGTAGATTTCCCAACCATGTTATAGTTTTGGGTGGAGATTTTAATTTACCAGATATAGACTGGGAGACTCAAACGTTTATAATGGGTGGCAGGAACAAAGAATCCAGCGCAATTTTTTTAAGTGCATTATCTGAAAACTACTTAGAGAAGTTAAACAGAGAACCGACTCGTGGCAATAACATATTAGACCTTCTGGCGACAAACACACTCGAACTATTTGAAACAGTTAACGCAGAACATGAAATCAGCGATCATAAAGCAGCTACAGCATTGGTGATTTCAGCCGTAAATAGAAATATTTAAAAAAAAGGTAAGAAGATTTTTCTGTTTAGCAAAAGTGACAAAAAGCACATTTCAGAGTACTTGATGGCTCAACACAAAAGTTTTATCTCAAGTAAAGATAGTGTTGAGGATCAGTGGACAAAGTTCAAAACCATCGTACAATATGCATTAGATGAATATGTGCCAAGCAAGATCATAAGAGATGGAAAAGAACCACCGTGGTACAACAACTGAGTTAGAAAACTGCTACAGAAGCAAAGGGAACTTCACAGCAAGCATAAACATAGCCAAAGCCTTGCAGACAAGCAAAAATTACATGAAGCGAAATGTAATGTGAGGAGGGCTATGGGAGAGGCATTCAGCGAATTCGAAAGTAAAGTTCTATGTACTGACTTGGAAAAAAATCCTAAGAAATTTTGGTCTAATGTCAAAGTGGTAGGTGGATCAAAACAAAATGTCCCGACACTCTGTGACCAAAATGGTGATGAAACAGAGGATGACAGACTAAAGGCCGAAATACTAAATGTCTTTTTCCGAAGCTGTTTCACAGAGGAAGACTGCACTGTAGTTCCTTCTCTACATTGGCGCACAGATGACAAAATGGTAGGTATTGAAATAGATGACAGAGAGATAGAAAAACAATTAAAATCACTCAAAAGAGGAGGCCGCTGGACCTGATGGGATACCAGTTGAATTTTACACAGAGTACACGAAGGAACTTGCCCCCCTTCTTGCAGCGATGTACCATAGGGCTCTAGAGGAGCTTAGCGTTCCAAAATAATGGAAAGGGGCACAGGTCATCCCCGTTTTCTAGAAAGGATGTCAAACAGACGTGCAGAACTATAGACCTATATCCCTAACGTCGATCAGCTGTAGAATTTTGGAACATGTATTATGTTCGAGTATAATGACTTTTCTGGAGGCTAAAAATCTACGCTGTAGGGTTTCGAAAAAGACGATCGTGTGAAACCCAGCTCGCGCTATTCGTCCACTAGACTCAGAGGGCCAAAGACACAGGTTGCGAGGTAGATGCCATGTTTCTTGACTTCCACAAGGCGTTTGTTATAGTTCCTCACAGTCATTTAATGAACAAAGTAAGAGCATATGGACTATCGGACCAATTGTGTGATTGGATTGAAGATTTCTTAGATAACAGAACATAGCATGTCATCCTCAATGGAGAGAAGTCTTGCGAAGTAAGAGCGATTTCAGGTGTGCCGCATGGGAATGAGGGGAGTGTCGTAGAGCCATTGCTAAGTGTTGTGTACATAGTTCTGCATAGTCAGCGCGTACACAACTTTCCCACTAGAGCGCGCCCCGCTAAGCACAACAGCGCAGACGCAGCACTCGTCCGTCTCTGCTCTAAGAGATGGCGCTGCCATAAAGACGGACCAAATTCTACTTCCGCCGATCCGCGTATCAATATGTAACGCAGCCAATGAGATTGCTGCTAACGTAGAACCTTTTCTCCTCGCGGATCACACTCGCGCAGTGATACATGAACGCACGAGACCTCTGATTAGTCAGTCTGCACTAGTCTATAGGCAAGTTTCAGTCTGCGCCTAATAAGATTATCATATTCCTGTACATAGCCATGAAGATAAATGTATAGACACTTTTGTCAAGTATCAGAGATATGTGAGAATAAGATTAACGTACCAAGACCAAAGGAACTTCAGATTGTCAATTGTAAATAGCATCCAGAACCAAGTTAAGTTATTTTTATGCTTGTTAATATTTTAATATATGTGTATGAAAATTAATCAAGTTCTGTTTAAAGTTGGTCACCATCAATCTGCTACTCTAAGCGTGCAAGTGGCATTTCTATCATCTGACCTAACGGCAGAAGATAAACACACCACGATAAGACCCCGAGACATACTGCTGACACTCGTCTACTTCGCTAGAGCGACCAGTCAAATAATCTGATGGTGTGTGTACCAAAGGTCTTACAGTACGCACACCACACTAACCTTGTGGATAACACTGGAAGTTCACTGAGGCTTTTTGCGGATGATGCTGTAGTATATTGAGAGGTTGTAGCAATGGAAAACTGTACTGAAATGCAGGAGGATCTGCAACAAATTGACGCATGGTGCAGGGAATGAAAATTGAATCTCAATGTAGACAAGTGTAATGTGCTGCGAATACATAGAAAGAAAGATCCTCTATCATTTAGCTACAATATAGCAGGTCAGCATCTGGAAGCAGTTGATTCCATAAATTATCTGGGAGTAGACATTAGCAGTGATTTAAAATGGAATGACCATATAAAATTAATTGTCGGTAAAGCAGATGCCAGACTGAGATTCATTGGAAGAATCCTAAGGAAATGCAGTCTGAAAACAAAGGAAGTAAGTTACAGTACTCTTCTTCACTCACTGCTTGAATACTGCTCACCGGTGTGGGACCCGTACCAGATAGGGTTGATAGAAGAGATAGAGAAGATCCAATGGAGAGCACTGTGCTTGGTTACAGGAGTATATAGTAATCACGAAAGCATTATGGAGATGATAGGTAAACTCCACTGGAAGACTCTGCAAGAGAGACACTCAGCAGCTTGATACGGGCTTTTGTTGAAGTTTCGAGAACATACCTTCACTGAGGAGTCAAGCAGTATATTGCTCCCTCCTAGGTATATCTCACAAAGAGACCATGAGGATAAAATCAGAGAGATTAGAGCCCACACAGAGGCATACCAACAATCTTTCTTTCCATGAACAATACGAGACTGGAATAGAAGGGAGAACTGATAGAAGTACTCAAGGTACCCTCCGCCACACATCGTCAGGTGGCTTGCGGAGTATGGATGTATATGTAGGTATAAGGCATACAGTCCCATTTATCATCCATTCCTTCTGCTAACAGTAATTCTCTGGAAAATCTCTAAATCTTCAAGCTAGCCTAACAAATGTGGAACACTAATTCACCAATCATTTCGAATCTCACTGACAGCTAACTTTAGGTGATTAGGGGAAAACTGATCCATCAGATCCCAGTTTCAAAGCAAATACCCTTAGTCCACTGGATTAGTGGAAATCCCAGACGGCACCATCTCTTGCATTGCTAATGTCTCCAAGTCACATCTGTCTATCAGATCCAACTTAAAAAAAAAACACTAGCCTCTACTGGCTCAAAAATTGTAGATTACAGTCTGTATATTATGAACAGTTGACAAAAATCACTATTGGTATGAACAGCTCTGTAACCTATGGTCTTTGCGTAATGTTAATACAGTCACCTTACTGCTGTATCAATGCTTCACACCTGTAGTGTCGGCAACCACTATCACATCAGTTCTTCGAAGATGCCTAACAAACAGGGGAGAATTTTCCTGAAGTTAGATGGCCATGCTCTGACCATCCACAAGGTTAAGTGACGCTACAGGCCGCATAGAGCTATTCTCTTCTGCAAGGCCAGCTATATCCTAGTGACGAGTAGTATGTAAGGCAGTGGTCAATCCAGACAAGGCTCATTCACTCCAAGTGAGTTCCCTGGGCCAGGCGCCATTTCTGCAAGGATTCCATCAACCAGGAGTCTCACTCAAGAGCCACCCCCATGATGTTGCTCCCATTCACATCTCACTTTGTGACCCCAGGAGTGGCCAGCAGTGGACCTAAAGAGTGTTCGTGGCGTCCGTGACAAAGAAGACAGGGACATTGTCATCGTGGCAGAATTGTGGACTGATAAATTTATTCCTGTTTAGCTTTCAAACAGCTAAATGCCAGACTTAAACAATTTTGCTACCTACGGGACTTAAATTCTGTTAATTCTGCTTGTAATTTAACACTGAGCGTCATACTGGACTCTGATTTCCATAAAGTGTGTCTTAAATGAACTTAGGCTCAGTGACAATCTAACTTACCTTCATCTACCTGTAATATTACTGTTCTATTTCAAGAAGCGATTTATTTTATGTTTCCAATCAATGGAAAGTCCAGGGCGGATTAACAACAACGCTATGAAAAGGATGGATTCCCAGCTTATAGAGGAGACACTACTATACATTTTAGCTTTCAGCTAAATATGGCCTTCTTCTAAGGTGCGCACCCCCCTCCCCCCCCCCCCCCCCCAAAACACACACACACAGAAGCACAGCTCACACACTGTTTCTGGCTGATGTGGCTGGACAGAGTCATAACTGTATAACTGTGCCTCATGGACGCAGCAATCTGGGGCTAAAGTTTAGATCAGGGTTAGCGGATGTTAAAGCAATGCTTAGCTACTGCTCATAGGTTGGTAACACGACAGTTTTGCATTGCCAATGGGATGATGCTTTGACATAACTAATGAGGGGCGAGAAGAGAGGGAATGTATTTCTAGCACCAAAATTGAGACCATCATCTTGCTTCCTGTTTTTTGGTGTGCTGGTGAATTTCGAGAGAAAGTTTTCTGATTATGGCAGTGAGCACTATAAAGTGGATTGACGTTGCTGCATGTCTCATGGATTAGTTGCAGAGATATTAAAATGTATGGCTCTGAGCACTATGGGACTTAATATTAAAATGTATCAAACATGGTCATGAAATGAGAACGCAATCGGGGTCTGTGTGAGCTCACTGAGTAAGTGCATCAATGCTTTTTAATTAAATCATGGGAGAAGAGAAGTGGATCAATGTATGTTCATATTAACAAACATTATTGATGCACCTGCCTCCTCTGATAATTTAATTAAAAAACATTGATCCACCAACCTCCTCCAATGATTTAATTAAAAAAAAAAACATTGATTCACCCATCTTCTCCCAAGATCTAATGAAAAACATTGATTCACCTACCTCCTCCCATAATTTAATTAAAAAACATTGATGCACTTACTCATTGTGCTCACACAGATTGATTGCGTAGCAACATAGAGCAGAGAAATATTTCACTGCTTTTTTGAATATATCATGGGTTGCAACACTGTCCTTGGTTTGCAGATTCTGGCACAGTTTAAACAACAGTAACTCAAACCAGGAGCAATTAAATTTATAATCCCCATTTACAGCAATGTTTCACCCTGTCTTCCAAAGTATTACATTGCCACACACCATCTGCCTGCCGCTCTCTCACTGGTTGCATAACACAAACAGCTGACACACCTTCACTTGTTCCCATCATACTGCACACCAAACACTGACAATATTCCTGCAAAAAAACACGTAAGTATGCCACTGGCCCAATTCCAGAATTTTACCCAATATGGTGGTGGGGGTAAAGCAAGGCATAGGGTTGAGAGGAGGGGGGGAGGGGGGGGGTACAGCAGGGTAGGGTGGGAGAAAGTGTAGTGCTGCTTGTGGGAGCATGCAGGGATATGGCGAGTGTAGGGAAGGGCTGTTAGGTGCCGTTGGGACATTTGGGGGCTGGGGATGGGGAGTGGAAAAGGAGAGGAGGAGGGAAGGGGAAAAGGACTCGTAGGGGTGTTGGAATAGAAACCTGTGTTATGCTGGAGGGGGAGCAGAGAAGGGGAACATGGACTAGCAAAAGATGAGGTCAGGAGTTAGGGGATCGTAGAATATATCCGCCTCAACCTTCACTAGTCCCTGTCCTCCACACCTATTTCCTTCTCTGCTCCCACCAAATCCACTAACTAGTGCTTTTCCCCTTTTCCATCCCCTCCCCCCAATCGTCCCAACTGCACCCAGCAGCCATACCCTGTCCCCACAACATCCCTGCACACTTCAACAAGCAGCACTACACCTTCTCCCACCCCATCCCGTTATCTCCCTCCCCCCCCCCCCCCCCCCCACTTCCTCGCCTCTTTACTCCTCCTTCTTAGAATTGCTGTCCCATTAGGTGCAATTATGACTCAGTCTGGCCACAGTGGAAAAAGACAGTGATCATATATATATATATATATATATATATATATATATATATATATATATATATATATATATATATGTGCGCGCGCGCGTGCGTGCGCGCGCGCGCGCGCGCGCGCGCGCGCGTGTGTGTGTGTGTGTGTGTGTGTGTGTGTGTGTGTGCGCGCGCTTTCTACTTCAGAAGAAGGATTTTGGCTGAAAGCTAAATCGTATGCCAGTCTTTCCATCATGCCTGTCGGCAACTCAGAGTCTTCTCTATATGGTGAGTATAACTCCATCCTCTGTATAATATTGTTATTTTAGGTTTTGTTTCAATCCACATCAGAGTATACATGCTATTAAACTTTGATAAATAAGCTTGTTCAATCATTGCTAATGGAATATTTTTTCTGCCACCATCGGAGGACATATCAGTTGGCAATGAGGTTTTGTGTTCACAGCTGGCTCACAGGTGTGCTCTGGTCCAGGTAGTCACTGCTTGCATGTGTTTTGCAGTTGACAATATGCCCATTATAACATTGATGACAGTGTGATGGAACCAGTCGATCCATCTGCCCAGACGTTGATTCTACGCTAGCAGATAAAGCACACCCACAAATACCAGATCGAGTGCCTGGCCGCCATCTTCCATGTTGCCTTGGGAAATCTCCTCATGTCTCTCCAAGACTGGCTCCACGGTCAAGGGTTTCTGGTCTGAGCGTACCCTTGGATCAAGACCCAGCGTTCGACAAAGATTCCCCAAATGTGTTTCCACCTCAACATCGTTGCGGAAGAAGCTATGGCCAATTTCCTACTGGATGCCAAACTCATCGCACGCCACACCACAGAGGGCCCAACCCTCAGAGAGATCCTCTGCCTGGTGTGCCACAGCTGGCCATCAAAATGGCTGCACCTGGGTGGTCATCCCTGCAGCTTTCCAGCAGCATGTTTTGACTCTTCTCCATGTTGGGTGCTGGGGCTTGGTGCTCACTAATTGTCTGACCCGCCACCATGTCTATTGGTGTGGCATAGACACTGCTGTTACTCAAATGGTATCCTCTTGCGTCATGTGCCAGAGCATGTATGCCACCCCTCAAAGCTCTGTCTTCCCTTGACTAGACTATTGCAGTCCTTGGTCGAGGCTTCATTTGGATTTCATGGGACTTTCTTGGGCCACACTTGGCTCATTGCAATAGACACTGGCAGCAGGTTCCTATATGTTTCCCTAATGTCTGTCACATCAACTAGTCAAAATTATTCAAACCCATCTCACATTTTTTTTCCATTAAAGGAGTTTCTGACACCACTGTCACAAACAATTGTCATGAATTAGCATCTGCAGAATTCTCCGCCTTCTGTGAGAAAAATGGCTTTGCCCTCATTCACACAGCATCCTTTCACCCTGCCTCAAATGGACTAGTGGAACAATTCGTATATACTTTTAAAACCCAAAAGTCTAAAATTCACCATCGCCATCCTCTGGACAAAGCTCTCATCCTTTCTCTGGCATCCTACAGGTCAACATCACAGGACAGCTTGGCTCCTGCTGAGAAACTTCTTATTGGTCCCAACTTTCTATCCTTCACAACCCCCCCCCCCCTCCCCCCCTAGTTCATAGCCCATTACTCAGAGGTCTAGCTGCCACCATTTTTCATTTAAGGATTCAATTTTGGCCCCTGTTCTTAGTAATGGATGCCTAACACTGGTTTCCGGCCATAATTTCCAAGTAACTAGTCAGGCCCATGGCTCAGGCGACACTTAGGATGCCAAACTGTGCCACAAACATGGCAACGAATACGATGCCATGGTCCTTTTCCCAACACCGAGATCCTATCACTATCTTTTGTTCCAGAGACAGAGCCACCCGTTGTTTCCACCCTAGACACTACCATGTCATCTCAAACAGTGCTGGTGGCTAGCTCACGGCAGAGGCCTTCTTCAGTTCCACATCGTCAGGACCCTCACCAATGGATGTAGACATCATCCCCTCCAATTGCCCCAGAAAGTGGTGGGAGTGGAGAGGGATGCCTAACAAACAGGCGACAATTTTCTGAAAGATGGACAATCATGCTCCAGCCATCCTCCAGGAGGCAACTCAAGCTCCATTATGGGCCATGGGCCACACGGACATATTCTCTTCTGTAAGACACAATATTGAAAATAGACCCAGCTGTACCCTAGCACCAAGTGGTATTTAGCGCAAACCAGTTTGTTCTGAGTGAATTTTTTAGGCCAGGTGCTGGTTCTGCGAAGACTCCATCAATCAGAATTCTCATTCAACAGCTGCCTTCATTATATTGCTATGATTCACATCTGACTTCATGACCCCGGAAGCTGCCAGCTGTGGACTTACGGGTTTTCACAGCCTCCTTGCCGAATAAGAAGAGGACTCTGTTCTTGTGACAGACTTCTGGACCTGTAAATTTATTCCTGTTTAACTTTCAAATGGCTACACACTGCACTTAAGACAATTTTTGTCTGTTAGGGACTTAAATTTTGCTCATTCAGATTTTGTTTTAACAATGAGAATTCTATGGGACTTTGAGTTCTATAAAATGTGCTTAATGAAGTTAGGCTCAGTAATAATCTAATCGGCCTTCATTTGCTAGAAGTATTATTGATCTGTTTCAAGAAATGACTTATTTTATGTTTTGTTTCCGTCAACGTCAGAGTAGATGTGCTATTAATCTTGGATAAATAAACTTGTTCAATCACTGCTACCTGGATACTTATCAAGCCACCTTTGGCAGACGTATCTCCTACAGGGGAAAAAAATCATATTTCTGAAAATATTTGCATAGTATTTCAAACAAAAGTTATGTCATCACGTATGTCAATTTAGAAAAAGCATATGACAGTGTAGACTGCGAATCCCTATTTGATGTGTTTTCAGAATTTGGACTAGATCAAAAGACAACAAACATCATAAAAGAAACACTCATGGAGACCAAATCCAAAGTAAAATTTATGGGGGACTTGAGTACAGAATTTGAAATAGACACAGGAGTACGACAAGGGCTGTCCCCAGTTCTCTTCAATTGTGCTTTGAAAAAGAATTTAAATATTTAGGTGAATAGATTGCAGAAAATTGTAATGAAAAGAAATCTGTCAGATCAAGAGTCCAGAAAATAGCGACGGTGTTTCAGTTAATAATAAACATTTACAACAAAGAGTGTCTCTCCTGGAACTGCAAAATAAGACACTACACAACAGTAATTAAACCCAAAGCTCTCTACACATCTGAGACACTAAATCTTCAACACAGAACACTAAAAGGGGAATTAATAAAAGTGAAAGAACTTAAAATAATGAGGAAAATCCTAGGACCAAGAAATAAAGATGGTGTGCACTATCCGAAATCCAATGCAGAAATATATAAAAGTATCTCCAAAATAACGGACAAAATGTGCATGAGAACAATCCAATTCATGGGGCATTTAGAAACAATGGACTCAAACAGATTAATGCACAAAATCCATACATTTTTAAACAACAAAAACTACAAGACTGAACTGGTACAAACAGATGGAAAAATACCTGGGAGAATTAGGGTCTCCAAATGTGCATGACAGAAATGAAATCAGAAAAATCACAAACACACTGGGTTTTGAGGAAGAAGAGAGAAAAACTAACCAACATATGTGGTCTGCCCAATGAAAACTAGCCCATTCGTTGCATATGAAGGAATACTGGGTGAAGAGGAAGGCCAACAAATGTTGATTTCGAGTGGTCCTAAGCAATCCATCTGCGAAGAAGAAGAAGAAGAAGAAAAAGAAGAAAGAAAAGAACTCCCTGAGATATTGAGGTTCCACTGATGTAACATTACGCACAAAAAAATTGATTCCCTCCACATTAATTTTTCAGTTTGCAAAAAAGTTTTTCTTTCAAATCAATAATCAATTCTTGTCATCATCTGAGAAACATAGGCTACCAATAAATCAAACAACAGCCATGTTCAACATCAAATGAAACACTTGTGAAAATATTAATCTCCCAACAGAGAGCAATAATTCTAATCTCTTGTACTTCTTAACTTGCACATTTTGCTTAAAAAAATAAGTACATATAAGCACAGAACTGAAAGCAACTAGTAGTTACAGCATTATTTGTATAGTTGGTTAATAATTATTAAATTTTATATTTGCATCAATAACTGCACTATAATTACTTACATCGCAACTCCAAGAGGCCACTGATAAAACTGGACATTATCGATCAGCGGTGAATCATACACCAGAAAGGCAACATCAATTCTTCCTCCTCTGGACTTCATATATGGAAGGAGCCAATCATTACTACAACCTTCATCTCCTAATAACACAACTGCAATGTGGGTCAGTTTTTTGTAAAGAGGAACATAATCTAACCACTGCTTTGCAACGTTTATTTTCTCTTCTGAGCGACCATTTAACACTAGCACAAGTTTTTCCACATCACTAGGCACTGTAGTTTGTATAACACCTGGTCCATACCGATACGTAAAGTTGATGCCATGCAGTATTTTGAAACCTGTCTCAACTAAACCACCTTCTCCATTTTCAACTTTTCCATCCAAAATATGATGCCACAGATATTTCGCTATAGCAGCTTTTCCCCAAATTTCCACATTACTTCTTTTATCTGTTGTCTCACTGTTCAAATTGATTTTCAAGTACTCTGTTTTGGAGATATGAGTATTCATGCCAGGATAATGCAGTTGGGAAATGCCATCACTTTCTGAAAAATGAACATCATACTTTAAAACAGTATTATTATTATTATTATTATTATTATTATTATTATTAGTAGTAGTAGTAGTAGTAGTAGTAGTAGTGGTGGTGGTGGTGGTGGTGACCAAAAATCTAAAAGCAGTACTTACTAAATCAAAAGTGTACAAAATCATCACTGAATTACTACCATCTTCCCAAGCTGTAATTCCAACCACTAGTCACCATATGTCCACAGAAAATAATAATAAACATGTTCATTACGCTTGACTACAGCTAGTTATATTACACTGCACAGGAGCCATATTAATATACGCAAAGCTTAAAATGTGGAGTCTGAGTTATCAGTAAGCAGATTCGTGTGCTCCTAGTACTTATACAGGACCATATGGAGGGTAAGATTAATTTCATATCTTTCAGTTTCTAACCCCTCATAAGTGGTGCAATGAGCAACTATCGGATACATATCCACTTGTTTCGAACAATTTCATATTACCCACTTTGCTGTTAACAAATGGGTCAAATCATCTGAGATTTTGACCAGAGTGTGATCACAGTTCAAGAGTGTTGTTTAGTCTATTATGTATTTGATTGGTCCAAAAAATGTACCAGTAATCATGTTGCTTAAGGAAATGAACATGCAGAATTTAAATGATAGGCTTGCATAATTGTTGTGAGTACTTGGGCCATTCTTTGTGAATGTTTTGGGCACTGTCATATGTCTGGAAGGTTGATTCTTTATATCCTCAGAAAGAAAAACAGGAAATACATATGATAGCAGTTGCCATTTATTTTGCAGCAACATGAGAGGTTTTTGTTAATAAAATTGCAATGTGCTCCACAAAATGTCACCCTTACTGCAACCCAGGGAACAAGATGACGCATGCAGAATGAAGAGTAAGTAGGATAGAAATCAAAATCCAAAGTCGACTGTCAGCAAGCAAAGATTTTGCAACTGTGTACCGGGTTTCAGAAACTGCACTGTTCCTAACTTCCTTCTTGACAGAAATACGATAACTGCAGTATACTACTCCATGTTGCTGGGTGACATGAATAACACTCAGCAAAATAAATAATGCTGGTGACACATTCACAAACCTTTGTTTTTTTTTTGTAACAATGTAAAGCCACATACTGCAGTCAAAACTCAGTTTATCACCATCTTTACAATTTCCTAGCACACCAGAAGTGTGTGCTGGGCAGGAGCTCAAATCAGGCTGCCTGTCATGGTCATGATCATGTTACTCACTGAGTTATCATCACAACTCATCTTCAGAGCTTAAATTCTAGCAGTACTTCTCTCTCAGTTTCCAAATATCACAGAAGTGTAAGTTGCTGAACTACTATTCACAGAAGAAGCAGTATGACAAAGAACAGGCTTAGCTACAGCCTGTGTGTCATTTCCAAAATAAATATTTCACTCTAAAGTAGAATGTGTGCTGTTTTGCAACTGGACTGTTGGAGTTCCCATTCTCCTCACATACGTATCTGGCAGAAGACATGCATTTATCTTCAATAAAAATATGTAGCCAATTACTGGGAAGTTGCTACAATAGTGCAAATCATTATACTCTTGCCACAATGCAATGTCTCCAACAACAGGGGTCCAGAGAACAACTACAAAGAAAAGTTCATTTTCTGCACTAAGAAGAGTTCAATGGAAGTGTCCACCCATCTGTTTTGATCCGGGATGTAATAATGTTGTGGAGTGACATTACTATGTGGCACTGTGTTTTTGAGTTGGTTGTGTTTGTAGATGTGATGTTGTTGTATTTGATGGTGTCCTCTGGTGGTGGATGTGCTGAGTATAACAGGTGGTATTGGGTTCATTTGAGTTTTGGTTGTCATTGTGCTAACACAGTTCATAGTTTAGGTAGTTGGTGCAGTAATGTGGGTTGTGGAAGTGTATTCAGGGAGTTACTAAGGCTTTTTTTTCTGTTTATGTGTTTGGTGTGATTGTTAGGTCTGATTAGTTCAGTATTTGTTGTGCAGAAAGTACAGGTGGTACTACCGGAGGCTTCTGTCAGTAATTTTTGTTTTGGCTTTATTTTAAAGTAATTGTGATATGGGGTATTTGGGTTGTTGGGGTTTTGGCTCCACTTTTTGGAGTCGTAGGTGTTGGTTTTTTTTTTATATCGACAGCTGCAATTGAAGTCAAGGGAAACGTCTAATTCCACCTTTCAGAGATGTAAGTATTGGTTTTTTGGTATCAATAGCTATAGATCAAGGGATATGTCCAATTCCTGTGGTTTTGTTGGTGTAGCGGAATGTTGTGATTAAAAATTTTTTTTATATTATTTGTTTTAGGATGTTGCAGTGTATTTTTGTTATTGTTATGTTTTTAGCTTGTCCCTGCTCTTAACCCCCAGTTTTCCACAGCTGTCCCATTAGTTTCATTTTATTTTTGTAGTGAAACATTATTGCGTCATTTTTATTTTTGTTCATGTTTGGTGGTGTGTGTATGTAGTGACATCATTGTCACCATATTGTATTCACTGGAACTAGCTGTTTCCGTCATATTGATGACATCATGGGTCAAAGCAGACGGGTGGAATCGGGCACTTCTGTAATGCCCTAAAAGGTGTGCTGTACCCTGCACTTAGAAAACATACATCCTCTGGTTGTATGAAGTTCTCAGTTAGTCAACTTGTGGGACATTGGCTCTATGACCACTCAAATGTTCAATGGCGGAGATTGCTTAACAAATTCAAACACTCTTCAAGAGAAACATGAGCACGAAATTAGATACAGAAAAGTGTAGTGTTAAATGGAGTACTGATAGAGAAAGCAATCACTTGCATTTGCTGCTGGTGTGGAATAAGAAACATTTCCCAGTTAGATACCTCAATTCTCCTCAGTCTCAAATCCATGACAACCTAGCATTGGATAAATTCATGTGCAGTATCATTGCATTTGTTCAGCTACAAGGATGGTAACGAAGAGGAAAAGCTTTACTCCATATTGCAATATTCCTATCTACCATTATAGTCAGCATCATCTGATTTGCTCCTTTTATTTTGGTCCTATCCTATAGCTTTGTCCTACATTACGATAGCTCCTTTCTTGATACTGAGAGTAAGGGAGGAGGAGGAGATTAGTGTTTAACATCCCGTCGACAACGAGGTCATTAGAGACGGAGCGCAAGCTCGGGTGAGGGAAGGAAGGGGAAGGAAATCGGCCGTGCCCTTTCAAAGGAACCATCCCGGCATTTGCCTGAAGCGATTTTAGGGAAATCACGGAAAACCTAAGTCAGGATGGCCGGAGACGGGATTGAACCGTCGTCCTCCCGAATGCGAGTCCAGTGTGAGAGTAAGGGCATATTCCTTTCATGCAGAAGTTTTTCTCTGATTATTAAGACATTCAAGTTGATTACATCATTATCTATTCTCAATGCTTTCAGTGTGACAGCAGGGGTGTTCGTTTCCACACACATGCATAAGAGTTCATGTTTATTTCTAGAATTTTAACTGAGTAAATGTAGTACCACTTACAACACTAATTCACCAAAATGCAGAAGTGTTCAGTTTTCAACAGGCACACACAAAGATGAAGACCTTGCTTATTGACGATTCAATTCTTTGCATCAAACTATGTATAACACGACCTGTATCGGTAGCCTAATCTAGAACGTTCACTTTGTCATTTACTATCACGTCTGGAGTCTCTCAATGTTTCTGTTCTCGTCTAAAGAGTTGTGCTCACTATTTGGCATTAACGCGTGAATTTCCAATGGTACTATTAATCCTTCCTACATATCTACTAATTTTCATCACTAATGATATTAAGGATGTTAAGCTGCAGAGGCAGTACGAAATGAAAGGTATGTCAGGAATATGGCATGTTCTGAGGCTCAAAGGAAACTGTACAGCCTTGAACCATTAACACCATGCATCAGGTTGAACAAAGATACCCTTCCTCAATCCGTATTACCAGTTCCTCAATCCATACGTACCCGTTGATCAATAATACTTCACAAGATTGATATAAACAAACTTTCACGTCACAAGAGCCGATGAAACTAAATTATTATCTAACTCCATTTGTGTGAAAAAATGCAACTTAAATAAAAACTGGTACACAGCCAGCACAGAAAACACATTCTCTTTGTTGTCCAGGAACACAGCTGTGAGATAGTGAGAAACATAGAAAAATACAGTAACGTACCTTTGTCACCAACCACACAGTATAGTTTGTACACAGCTATCAGGGTGACAACCACATAAACAACACACGAAGAAACCATTAAATATCGGCAAAATCGTTTCATTTCTTACTATGCCGTCAGTTACTAACAGTTTCATTTTTCTCTTTATATGTATCAGATTTGTTTTTCAATCAAAGCGCGAAAAACAAAAACAACCAAAGATGACAATGGATGCTGTTGACAACTTCCACCACAGATATTGATCTATGGTCGAATGTTGCTTACGAAGCTGTTAGTACGATTAACGTCGATTCACACTTGACGTACAGGAACGGAAAATCAAATGGTGGAGTTCACATACGCTGTCAACGGAACAGAGCGGGACGTCGAAGTCAAGTTTACTTAGGAAGAAGGTTCTTGCATGAACGGTGGTGGGCCGACTGTGTCGTCTGCTAATCTAGGAGTTAAACCCAATTCACACTGACCGTCACATTACGTCAAAACATTCCACTGTACAATTTAAATGGCAGCATTCACACAAGCCACCAACGGACCATCACGTCACGACACGTCACAGTTTCTTGGAAAGGAAGTTTTGGCGGCCTCATCGTCTCCTGATATCGAAAGTTAACTTACTTTCGCCCCGCTCACTCGTTTTAAAATAATGGATTTCATGCTTTTGTATCTTCTTAATCTTTATTTTTATATATATATATTTTTTCTACTAAGTCTTCTTCCACAACAATCGAGGTCAGATATCTGAAAGCGAACAATTATTTAGGTTTAACAGTAACAGGACAGAACTGGCGGCCACACTGAACATAAATAAGAACACAAGTTGATGAAGCAATTTTCATTAAATAAAGGAAAAAGTCAGATCTAATGCAGGAGAAAAATTCAGTTGTTTATGACGATATTAGTTATGGAAGAAGAAACACATAATGGATAAGGCAAACAGGCGTAATGATTGGTGTGTAGTAAATAGCGGGCTATTTCTAATTTAGCCCCCAACTCAAGAGAAAGTTTCATAAATAGCTCCTTGACATTCAAATGCTTATGTAAGTAGTTCGACAGTGGCAGGATTGTGGACTATCAAGACTGGTTTATCATTCTTTGATATTGCTGCTTGTGTTGTTTAGGATTCCACGAATATCATGTGAATATGGAAATGAAGGGTTCAGGAGAGCCATACTTAGTGCTATGCAGGATCTCAGTGACAAAATATGACTAGCATCTGTGGGGAAGAACATATTGTTCACTCAGCTGCAAATGACTGTACAGGCACATCACCTGCCTTGAGTCAGGAGGGGAGGGAGGAAGAATTTACTGGGACCATACCCTGCGCCTCTTACTGCTTTTGCAAGAAAGCCACAAAAACATGCCACTGAGCTCTACTCGAATCTTCGCCCCATTTATCCACACAATTTACTTACCATTTGGCGCCCTTCCCTCTACCTCCTTTTCTCTTGCACACTTTAATCCATGTTAATTTTCACTACTAACTGTGAATTGCATTGTATACAAATGTTTCACTTGGGCGCCCATGGTTTTCTCCTTACCTTGATGCCTCAAGCATCTGCTACTAATTATGATATGTTCTGATAGAAAACTTAACTGCTGTGGCACATCTGGTGCCTCTCTCAGTTTGGCACCCCAAGTGGAGGATTGTGTCGCTTGTGTCTTAAAGTGACCCTGGCTTGACTCTCTGCTTCACTTTTCTCTCTCCCTTGCGCAAATCATGTGTCTGACTCAAGTTCTGCATTTCTCTTCCTTTCTGGCGTTTCCCTGTCTATATCTACCATTTCCATTAATTCAGTTATCGGCTGCAACGTCCTTTTACCTGGGTGTGGGGAAAGGGATTCTAGTTTGCTACTGCCTCTCCCCCTCCTCCCCCCCCCCCCCCTCAATTATATCTTGCCCTCACTCTCACTTCCAAAATGTCACAGAAACCTATGATTTTAATAAAATAATAAAATCTATTAAAAAGTTAATATAATAATTGTAACAATAATTTATTTAGATGATTGCTTAGTACATCGCTTTATCAAAACTACAAAGAATTATAATTCAAAGAAACACATAATATGAAAAGCATTTGTTCGAAAAATTGAAATTTACATGTTTCGTGCAATTTATCTAAAAACTAAACAGCAAAATACTCTCATGACCATGACAAAGACCTAATTTAAACACAATAAACGTAAAGTGTGTGCTCATTATTATCAGTGTTTCACTTAGCACTATCATTGTGAACATGGCTCTGTAGATGACAGCTATGTGAGGGTGTAAATGGTGAGGAATGATGTTTCTCTAAGAGGATTCCATTTACATCCTGGCAAGTCAGTCGCTGTTACTTTTTTTCTTCATCATGCATCTTTCGTTTCCTGGCTTGCACTACTTAACTTCTCGTAGTTTGCCAATTCTTATTGTGGACTCACAAATCATGTTGGACTTTTGTTGACAGCAGCTATGGTCAGCCAGTGAATGGGCGCCTTTTCCTGGCTGCATTGTTATCTGCAGCCAGTTAGACCGCAAGTCCATCCATGTGATCTAGCAACTGGTAGGTATCCTGTATTAAAGATATTTTGTAATATTCTGGAATCCTTGTCATCTTCGAGACTCTTAGTTTCGTGCCACTTTATTCTTCGATATTTATAAATTGATTCCCTCCCCCCCCCCCCCCCCCCAGATTTTCGCCTGCTTTCCAAGTTAGTTATACCCCTTTTACGATACTATAATAATTTTTGTACTGCAAAAGACGATACTATCAACGCAACACCAGGGTGTTGTAAGAGCTGGTGATACTATGCCTTTTTTCGTTGTTTATCGTCCACATGGGGAGACTGCCGGTTTTCTCCACTTGCCCTTCTAGTAACGTGATTTTTATCTTTCGTCATCCTATCAGGAGGTTCCAAAAATGAGGTCTTCGTTAGTATATAGGATACTTTTAGTTGGTAGAATGTCGGAATTAGAAGCAGATTAAGACATACAGTTCCAAAGAATCACCTAGTTACACATTCTTCTTTCTTATGGAACATGTATTATGCTCTCACCATTTTGGAGAACGAAAATCTCCTCTACAATTATTGATTACACAAAAAATCTTGCAAAACCCACCTCTGACTATCTGTCCATGTGATCCAATATGCAATAAACAAAGGAGCCCATGTTGATGTGATGTTCCTTGACTCCAAAAGGCATTCGATACTGTTCCACAAAGTCGTTTAGTGAACAAACTACGAATTTAGTGAGTATCAAACCATATTTGTAACAGCAGTCTGGACGTCGTTGCAGGTACACAGCCTGACAAAAAAAGTGGAGCACCCAGAAGGGGAGGGGGACACGAAATGAAACTTCACAGGTTGAGAGAGTATGGGATGTTATTTCAGGGGTTACCAAATTGAATCAAATTCACAACAAATCTGGTAATATGAGCCTACTTTATGACGTTCCCCCCCTCTGGCTTGGATGCATGCAATGATTCTGTGGAGAAAAGTGTCATGATGTCGTTGTATCCTCTGCCGAAGTAAAGTGGCTCACAAACGTTGTAACTAGTCTCTGATATCCTAAATACTGGCACTGGGTTGGAGTTGACATCCACACTGGTCCAAAACACGTTCTATTGGAGACAGCTCTGAGGATCTTGCTCAGCATCATGCAAGTAGGTCAGAGAAAGATGTTTCTTGTGTGGACAAGCATTGTCCTCTTTACAAAGGGCACAATGGTACTGTTGCATGAGGACACAGAATGTCCGTGACATACTGTTGTGCCATCAGAGTTCCCCCAGTCACTACCAGCTGTGACCTAAAGTCATACCCGATTTTTCCCCACACCATGACACCAGGAATAACACTGCTGCATCTCACCAAAACGTTGAAAGAATGGGACCCCTTCCCAGGTAGCTGACATACTCACTGATGATATTCACTCGAGGTACTACAGAACCACAATTCATCACTAAACACAATGTTTTGTCATTCATCAACAGTCCCTGCTTCCAGTCATGGCACCACTTCATATCTACTCATTTGTGTGGGATGACATGGAATGTTGTAAGAAGGCCATTACTTGCTCTTGGATCACAGGTGCAGGTGTGGGAGGGGTATGATGTGTTTCGTGCACAATATGTTGATGCTACCTTGTGGTGATCAGACACTGTTGACTGGAACCTGGATGACGAGTATGCCTGCCCTCACGTTCCTGTACAGTCCAAATTAGCCCACTGTCACATTCAAATGCCTCAAAAATCTGGATACTCCACAATTAGGCCTACTGGCAAACCATGTCAAACACTGTTAACACTTCCTCACAACACCTCTGTCATCACTCAACTGTTGATTATGTTAGCATCCCTTATATATCCCATCAGGCTTGGTAGCAACATTAAATATGAACAACACTAATACACTCTTGTGGCCTTTCTGTCTTCCTTCCTTTCTAGTGCCCTTTATCCAGCCAGGTCAGAGCTGTTATGGTTCTTCTGCAGTTTCATAGAAAACAGTCACATCGTCATACAGTGACAGTGTTGGCCTGTGCAAATGCATTTTAAAGCTGTTGCCAGTTTCCCCTCTCCTCCTCTGCAGTGAGAATCCGTGTATTCCTTCTGCTTGAGTCTACTGCAGTCTCATGGTCAACTGCGTTATTGCTTTGCGAAGCATTTGTGTAATGTGTATAGAAAGTGGAACATTGGAACCAGCCTGGCATTTATCTAGGTGGTTGTGGAAAATCGCCTAAAAACCACATACAGGCTGGCCAGCACACTGACTCCGATCATTACCCGCAAGGCTGTTTCGATCTGGAGCTATGGCTGTCATTTTACCTGTCACAGAAAATTGTAACTATTATCATTAACAGACACAGCGGTGGTGTGTAGATATGGGAAAGTGCATTGGCATCTGACCACGTCTTCTGAGTGATCCACTTTTTTGAGCAGGCAGTGTAGAACTCAACATGTTGCTTTTAACGGAAGAAAATCGACAGATGCATAATTAATTTTGGGTGTACTCAACTAGAGAGTTATACGCTCATTATTGTTTACATTTTATGTTAATGAATTACTGTGTTGTGATATGGCTATCTGTAGAGTAGCACGTCACTTCCATATGACTTTGCCAGTGTAGTGTCTGAGACACCTGCACAAGCAAAGAATCCAAGTACAATACTATGTTTATTATTACAGTTAAACAAAATATAGAACTCTAGTATAATTGAACATTAATAGCATTTCCTAGAACAGATAGCCATCAATAACTAAGTCTGCAACTTGACATGCAGTATAAGTCTGATAGTTCCTCTTAATAGTCCATATCTACCAAGTTATTTTCCAAGACGACACCGCTGCGATGGTGGTGGTACCACCAGACCTGAATATCCGAGACCTGGATGTGGGCATTTGGTTTGTGGACACACAGACTCAGACACTGGAGAAGATCAAAGCGCAAAATGTCAGCGGATCTGTATGAACGTGTGACAAGAAATTGCACCAGCACACTGTGATTGAATGGCACTGCACCTGCACATGACAACTACCACCAAGCAGCACTTCATGGAAAGTATAGTTTTTGTGAGCACCTGAAAAAACAATTGTGGAGAACCAACTCAAGCATAAGTATCTGCAGTAATAAATAGAGTTACAAGACCCAGTATCTACTTAAAATTTAACAATATGTCCATCAGTGACCAAACCCAGAAAAACTGCACGATAAAAATGTTCAGGAACTAAGACCACATTAGTTCCAATAGAATTAGCAGAAGAACAAATACTTTTATCTTTATCTACATTATGTTTAATAGAATGTACAGTAAAACAAACATCTTGAGCAGCACCACCTTTACAGCTTCATAACTGAATATGAAGCACCTTACTTTCAAGTCTCAGGGGAGAGTCGCATAGAACACTGGATTGCCTGCAGCACCAGAAGGATTGGTGCAGTGCAGTATTTATAAATGTACTTCAGCTTTGTGACCCTGCATGTGCCAAAAGAGGCATTGCAGGTCTCGAAAAGGACAAGATGCCCTGTCATAGCGCATGAGGCGTTGGGCACAAGATTTGACAGGCAATGAGTAGAGGGAGTTGATGGGTTCTGGTCCTGTGGAGTAGCCTGAGGTCGTAGTGAGAATGTCTTGCGGTATCACGTATTGCTACCACTTCATGGGCATCATAAATTGTCAACAGAGCTGCAAGTTTCGGACAGATGCCAATAACAGTCGTTCAGGCTCTGGCGGACCCAGTGGTGCATGCCCACTGACCTATGCCTACTGCAGCACCAGAAGGATTGGTGCGGTGCAGTATTTATAAATGTACTTCAGCTTTGTGACCCTGCATGTGCCAAAAGAGGCATTGCAGGTCTCGAAAAGGACAAGATGCCCTGTCATAGCGCATGAGGCGTTGGGCACAAGATTTGACAGGCAATGAGTAGAGGGAGTTGATGGGTTCTGGTCCTGTGGAGTAGCCTGAGGTCGTGGTGAGAATGTCTTGTGGTATCACGTATTGCTACCACTTCATGGGCATCATAAATTGTCAACAGAGCTGCAAGTTTCGGACAGATGCCAATAACAGTCGTTCAGGCTCTGGCGGACCCAGTGGTGCATGCCCGCTGACCTATGCCTACTGCAGCACCAGAGCACTGTGGGACTCAACTGCTGTGGTCATAAGTCCCCTAGAACTTAGAACTAATTAAACCTAACTAACCTAAGGACAGCACACAACACCCAGCCATCACGAGGCAGCGAAAATCCCTGACCCCGCCGGGAATCGAACCCGGGAACCCGGGCGTGGGAAGCAAGAACGCTACCGCACGACCACGAGATGCGGGCTATGAGTCTTTGCACGCTTGGAGAAATACAAGTTAAGTAAATCTTCTGTTTATTGTGTTAACTTATTTGCAAATTATTTCTGTTCCTGTCCAGGTTTGGTACGATGATAGTTGCTACACCGCTCCATAGCCCACCTCTCCTTACCATTGTGTACGAAGTCGTACACAACATACCCAGTGACGAGTCATGATGCCTATTTGTGGCTGTCTTCGAGTTTTCTTTCTCCCTATTCTGTTGTCTATTGCTATTATAGGTTTTTTTTTACATGTCTTTTATGTCCCCGCCGGCCAGGGTGGCCGAGCGGATCTAGGGGCTACAGTCTGGAACCGCGCGACCGCTACGGTCGCAGGTTCGAATCCTGCCTCAGGCATGGATGTGTGTGATGTCCTTAGGTTAGTTAGGTTTAAGTAGTTCTAAGTTCTAGGGGACTGATGACCTCAGAAGTTAAGTCCCATAGTGCTCAGAGCCATTTTAACCATTTATTTTTTATGTCCCCAGTGTTTGCCTTGCTTGTGCTCTTTATGTTCTACGTTTCAAGGTTACTGCTTTCGCATCCCTTTTTGCTTTCTCTGTGCTTGTTTGTCTTGTTATAGTGTGCATCGCTTAATTAACACGGCTACTAATCTGCAATCGGCTGCTGAGTTGCCTGCAGCTGATCTAACTCAGTTTATTCAATTTCAGAGTCAACAAATGGCGCAACTGCTTGAAGTGATCAATTACCCAGTGATTTCCCTAAATTGACAGATGACTTCACACAAGACGCCGGACCCAACGCAGCGCCACCCCCTGCACTGTGTGCATATATGCCGCCATTTCGTGCGTTTGACGAGGCGAAGTAAGACTGGACGGAGTACCTCGTACGGTTCAACTTGCCCATCGCAGAGCATCACACACAAGGTACTCTTTTTCTTGGGCACGGCAGGAGTGACTATTCATCGGCTGTGCCCGAAGTTATTTCCAATGTCGTGCTCTGAGCTGGTACCATATGAGGACCTGTTGCAGGTGCTTAAAAAGTATTATGAGGACTGGGTACAAATGGCTGCTGCCCGTTAGAAATTATTTATTATTTAGGTTGCGTAAGCAACAAGGACAGACATACCGTCAGTGGGTGACTGAATTGCAAGGCCTTACTATACACTGTAGACTCAATTGTGACTGTGGCAAGTACTACGGTAATGCCATGATTCGTGATGCCATCACGCAAAATGTAGCTGACTCTCGAATTCAGGAACAGATTCTTTAATTTAAAAAAATGGTTCAAATGGCTCTGAGCACTATGGGACTTAACATCTGAGGTCATCAGTCCCCTAGTACTTAGAAATACTGAAACCTAACTAACCTAAAGACATCACACACACCTATGCCCGAGGCACGATTCGAACCTGCGACCGTAGCGGTCGCGCGGTTCCAGACTGAAGCGCCTAGAACCGCTCGGCCACACCAGCCGGCTGATTCTTTAATACCTGCATCAGAGTCTGCAAATTCTAGACTATCAAGATTTCTGCAGAAATGCAGTAAACATTTTTAAGGTAGCGCCTGCTCGTTCTGTAGATAGCGGCGACAAACAAGCCTCGCAGCCAGCTCGCAAACAGTGGCCCGGCCGGCCTCAGCCACAACGCTCAGATAAACATGTATCGCGTCCGGCAAAAGGTGTGAAGTCATGCCGTAGCTGTAATACGGCACGTGATCGCTGATCTTGCCCCTCACGTGAAGCGACTTGCTTTTTTTTTCCAGCAAAAGGAAACATATACAGTATGTGTGCTAACAGAAGCGCAAGACGTCCCCTTTGTTACTCTTCACGCAAGTCTATCACAAACAGTGTGTAGTGTGTTTTCCAGGCGCTACAGTATTGTTAGTGCAAAACAACAGTGTAATAGCCGTCCAGGACAGGTTCCCAACTCTTCTGCAGTGCTACCTGAGAACAAAAAAGTTTTTGTGTCTCGTACTACTGGTGGATTTTGGGTTGGGTTGTTTGGGGGAAGAGACCAAACAGCGAGGTCATCGGTCTCATCGGATTAGAGAAGGAAGTCGGCCGTGCCCTTTCAAAGGAACCATCCCGGCATTTGCTGGAACGATTTAGGGAAATCACGGAAAACCTAAATCAGGACGGCCGGACGCAGGTTTGAACCGTCGTCCTCCCGAATGCGAGTCCAGTGTGCGAGCGACTGACCTGCGGTTGTATGCTCCAAAAGGCACTTCTGCCGATTCTGTAAGTCAAATGGTTCAAATGGCTCTGAGCACTATGGGACTTAACTTCTGAGGTCATCAGTCCCCTAGAACTTAGAACTACTTAAACCTAACTAACCTAAGGGCATCACACACATCCATGCCCGAGGCAAGATTCGAACCTGCGACCGTAGCGGTCGCGCAGTTCCAGACTGTAGCGCCTAGAACCGCTCGGCCACACCGGCCGGCTCTATAAGTCATCTCAATAAATTTATATATCATTCCAAAGTTGTAAAGTCCTTTTTGGCTCACCCTGTATGTGTTTTTTCAGATTGAAATTGAGTACTTAGGACATATCATTATAGCCAGGGGGTTCACCCCTTGCAATCAAATTTGCTTGCTATCTGTGCCCTTTCACCCTCACGCAATGTGTAGGATTGCAGTCTATGCTAGGGAAGCTCACATATTACATCCGATTTATTCCTGACGCCACTCAAACTGTGACTCACTTTCAGGAAGAATTTTCCTTTTGTTTGGTCGCAAGAATGTCAGTCTTCTTTCCGGAAGTTGAAAGATGTTTTGATTATTGATCGATGACTCGTTTGTTTTGATCCAGCCAAACCTGTGTTCTTGCCTGTGGATGCTTCCTCTTACAGCATCGATGCAGTTTTGTTGCTTAAATCCAGTGCTGTTGACAGGCTGATTGCCTTTACATCGAAGCTGTTGAACAAAGCTTGATGTAATTATTGGAAGATTAAAAAGAAGACTCTCGCCATTATTGGTGGTGTCAGTAAGTTTCACCAGTATCTATTTGGCGCAAAATTTTACTTGGTTACTGACCATAGGCCTCTACAGTCTTTGTTTAGTCCTTCTCCGTCAGTCCCAACGGGCACAGCGCAGAATCTGCAACGATGGGCTCTCCTTTTATCAAATTACCAATATGAGATTGTGTTTCAGCCCGCTTCTGAGCATACGAACACAGGTGCTCTTTCTCACCTCCCTGTTGGCCCAGATTCCGCATTCGGTGAGTCCTCTGCTTCTTGTTGTTACGTTGATGCAAAAGACACAGATGCTTTGCGTAGTTTTTAGCCTAATCACCGGAAGATTGTCCAGGCCACTGTAGAGGATCCTGATTTGCAGTTTCTGTGGCACTACATACGCACTGGTTGCCCGTGTGCAGCCAGACAAATTCATAGTTCGATGGTTCGCCGATATTTTGCCCATCGGCACGTCCTTGCAGTTTACAGTGGTGTCACTTTGCTTCACACCAGTAGTGACCATTCACTTGGTGTGGTACTCCAGGCTCTCTTGCCTGATGTGCTTCGTTTGATGCACCAAGGTAACTGGCCCGTCGTCTGCACCAAGCAGTCGGCACGACCCTATTGCATTTGGCATGGTCTGGATGCGCCAATTCAATAGTGAACTTCTCAGTGCCACATGTGTGCTGAAGTTCAGTCAGACCCGCCTCAGTAGTTCTTTGAATGGCCCAAACCTCGTGCACCTTTGCGACGTTTGCACCTGGATTTCGTCGCTCCTTACTGGAATACACGCTGTTTCATCATCATTGACGCTTTCGGCAAATTTTCCTGATTAGTTCATGTGCACTCTACTAGAGCTCGTTCCACAATACAGGTCTGTTCATCAATCTTTTGCCTCAACGGTTTGCCTGAAATGATTTTGACTGGCAATAGACCTCAGTTGGGTGATCGATTTGCACGAACATTTAAGCAACAGATGGACAAACTTTGTGCCTTCAACACATGGGATCAAGCCCTGTTGCTATTCTTGTCTTCCTACTGCTCCTGGCCAAGTGACGGACCATCGCTGCCATTGAGTTGTTACATGGATGCCGCCACTGCACCTTGCCTCGATTGCTACGCCTACTTTGGCAGGTTGTGCCCACTCCGTCCAGACAGGCAAAGTATCACACTAATTATTCGGTCTTTTACAGATTGTATGGAAGACGGAGGCGCTGGGGCGAGGCATCATTTTATGGCTTCTTAGACATTCTCTCTTTTTACTGCAGGGACCGAGAGAATTGCTAAGATACCACAAGGATCAAATTTGTCCACGTGAATTGCATGATCCTGCGGCAGGCTTTGTGCTTTCAGATTTCTTGCCACCTGGACACAGAGCCCTTGCTGCATCCAGCTCCCATCCACAGCGTCGGCCCCGGTCCCCGAGCTCATGGAAGTCGATGCTCTTTCATATTAGTGGCTATCTAGACAGCCACAGTCGTCTGGGGTGGGCCTCTCTTCCCAGCTGATGTACGATGTCCCGCCTCAGGTCCCTCAGCAGTTGTCGAGATGCCTCCAACTTCACTTGCTGCTCCACCACTGGATGTAGATGTGTACCCTCTGCCTGGTTTTTGGCTAAAATTCCCAGGCAGGCTCAGGGTGTGTGTCAGGGTGAAGGTGGGAGGTCGGCACCAGCCTCAGTTTTGGCTCCCGTCTCCTCATTGCGACTTGCATCCAGCCCTTTCCCCTGTCGTCGTTCTCTCATTTACACTACGTGACAATGGTGAGGAAGTTTGGGGGAGAAGGGATGTGGTGTCATGTATTGATACCACCGCACAGACCTCACAAGTTGTCAATGGAATTTCAAGTTTCCGTCAGATCTCGATAGTGATCGTGCTCGATCCAGTGGACCCAATTGTGCACACCCACTGAGCCACGCCTCCACGCGTCTCACTATGAGCGCTCTATGCTATTGCAATACAGGACGGCCAGTGGCAGCGATACAGCCCATTCGCACATGGAGACTCTTCTCTACGTGACGCTAGACAGACATAGCCTAGTCGCGACTCTGGTACCATCATTCATGTTTACTTCAGGGAGCTTCGTCCTTGTTGCTGTTGTATGAACTCAATTCTGTCGCTTGTTGCATTACTTGTATTAAGTCTTCATACGCTAGGAAGAATACTAGTTAAGTAAATGTTCTGTTTATTGTATTAACTTGTTCGCTAATCATTTCTGCTCCTGTCCAGTTTACCTACGACAACTGTTGCTGTACCAGTCTGTAATCCACACCTCCTTGCCATTGTGTACAAAGTTGTACACAACATGTTTGGAAGGCGAAATGGAATGTTGGTGCAAGGCATAGCCTAATACCTAGGTGGCAGACGACCACCAGAGGAAGGGGAGAGGGGGGGGGGGGGCTAATGTGTGGCCTGAGGTCTGGATGTCTCGTGTAGATGACCTGACAGAATCATCGCTAATGCCAGGGTGGTGCAGATGACCTGACTGAGAATCATCACTATTAGCAGGATGCTGAAAAATCATCTGAAACACATCAGAATCATTGCACCGAAATGTCTCTGCAGTGTTTTGAGCTTGTTAAAAAGCACACACCACTAATAAACATTAATATAAATAGCGATTTTTCAGATGGAGAAGGTCATTCTGGAGCCCTGAATCCAGATCATGAACTAGTAACGTGTGCCTGACCGCAGAATCTGTGTAAGACCAGACACAGTTCGGATTTTCACATCTAAACTGACAATCACAAGTTACACCTTGCAAGGAGGCAATCCATTCAGTATATGACTGTCCAGATTGTTTCTATGTACGAAAAAATTATCGTGTGCTTCCGCCATAGGAAAGTTATCCTGGAAATATGTGCTAGTTTACTCGTTATGTCCGTATAGCTCAGTTCACTTGCTTGCTTATCCAGAAAAAGTTGCTTCACAAGTTCAAATACAGGAGCACCAGGGGTGGACAAGAAAAATGCATGCTTCGTTATATCACCATAATGTGCATAAATAGCAAGGTGTTATTTCAAGGAGTCCATGTAACAGGTCCACTGGTCCTGCATAACGTCGAATAGGAAGGAGAATGCAGGAGGTGGACCCTGAAAGTCTAGGTTGTGCTGTGACTCTTCCTCCAAGTGCTATAGCAACCGGCCCTGTGCAGCTACCAAAGTGTCCAGCGTAGTCTGCAGGAAATGGAGGAGGGTAAACATGGGAACAGAGAAGCCAACAGGTTCTGCCATCTGAGATAATACAATCACAATAAGAATTAGTAGCATGGAACATGCAACCAATACTCGGGTAAGCAAAACATTGATCGAAGTTCCAGTACAAGGCCACTAAGGAAATACCCAGGGATCAGAGGAAGCACAATGCACTGCAACGAAATGTGAAAATAAACAGAATGTATCATGATGGAAAAGGTCACATTGTCACTGCGCAAGCACTTGAAAAGAGTTAAAAAGAAGTTCACTCCCTGAGCAGTGCAGGAGAAGTGGGAGTTTCCAAACACAGTACCGAGGAGATGCAAAATGTGTAGGCTAGAATCAAAATCGACTGTGTCACTGTTGTGGCATGTCTATTTGTCCAGTAGTATGTCACCTCAGTATGCCCGTTGCAGTATAGTGCCAGAGACAACCACATAAATAAATAATCCAAGTACTACAACTATGTTTGTTAGCACACTCACACGGAATGTAGAATTTTGGTTTAATTTAACATTAATAGCGCCTCCAAGAACAGGTAACCTCCCATAAGTAAGACAACATCTGGATATTCAGAACAGATCTGATACATGCGGTACAGATCTGATCTTACAAGTCAGTATCTACCAAGTTATATTCCAAGATGACATCCTGGAGGTCCACTGCACTGGCTGTGGTACCGCTCTCCGATGACTGCCGTAAGTGGTAGCTCACTGGCTTTTTAGCGTGGACTCAACTGTGGACTGGTCACACTGTGAACTCACTGTGGAAAGAGCGTAGACTGACTGTACAGGCCTGGTGACGCTATTTATATTATCACACTGATGAGTGCATTCAATCCATGTCATTGGATAGCCGGCCGGGATGACAAGCTGCTTGCTGATTGGCACTTCACGCAACATGTTATCATTCGATGAGTGATCGATATCTACGGAAGGCTAGTTCCATTAGCTGCAGTGCTCTCTTGAAGCGACTGTCGCTACCAGTTTTGCCAAACGGCTACTCCTGCTGATTATGCAACTGGTGACACTGTATGATACAAAGGGATGTCGTCCAGTGGGCACTGGAGGACGTAAAACACTGGATAACGTTGGGGGCTCCATGAGACTATTCGGTGAGGATGCTGTTATATATAGAAAAGTTACAATGCCAGAAGGATACAACGACATTCAGGAGAACCTGCAGCAGATCAATGACTGTTGCAGGTCTGGTAGTTGAGTGTAGGGACTGGAAGTTGACTCTGAACGAAAATAAATGTAACGCCTTGCGCATAAATAGGCATAAAGAATCACCCACTGTTCGACTAAACTACGGATGATAAATCACTGGGAACAGTTACTACCGAAAATACCTTGGAATGACCATCAGGAATGGTATAAAGTGGAATGACTACATAACAAAAATAGTACGAAAGACGGATGTCAGGCTGAAGTCACTGGGAAAATTTTAAGGAAATATAATTCATCCAGAAAATAAGTGGCTGACAAAATAACTGTTTGACTGATTCTCTAGTACCTTTTATCGGTCTGGGACCTTAATGACACAGATAGATAAGAAAGAGAAGGTCCAATAAAGACCAGTGTGTTTTGTCACGTGATCGTTGACTCGGCGCGAGAAGTTTCGCACTGTCAGGCGCTACAAGAGAGGAGTTGTGCATCACGGAGAGGCTTAGTACTAAAGTATCGAGAGCGTACAATCAACGAAGAATCAAGCAATGTATTACTTACTCCCATATACGTATTGCAAACGGACCAAAATGTGAAGATCGGAGAAATTTCAGCTTATGCAAGATTTTCCGGCAGTCATTCTTCCCATGTGACATTCGTGAATGTCAAAGGACTGGGGAGAAAAGGTAGTGGTCCGAGAAATATGCTTCGACCCACACCATAAGGTGGTTTGCGGAGCATAGATGTAGATGTCAAATTTATAAACCCACGACTGTGACCAAAAAACTAATTATGAACCAAACTAATAACAGATTGTATGCAAGAACTGCTACAATCGAGAACCATCTGTCCATCATCTAGTTGCTAGTAGAAAGTCCCAGCACTCTACAAAGCAGCCAGCGTGTACACTATAACATTATCTACTACTGTTAGTACTCCTGTTACAGGCCCCTTCCGCCGGAAGTTCGAGTCCTCTCTCGGGTATGAGTGTGTGTGTTGTTCTTATCATAAGTTAGTTTAAGTCTAGGGACCTATGACCTCAGGAGTTTGGTCCCTTAGGTATTCACACACATTTGAACTCGTGTTACAGGAAAAGTCAAGTATAACACTACATGTTACATTAGAGCAAGTCCCTCATAATGTTACTCCTTTGACGGAAATTTTAAAGTTGACCGTGCTCGTGTATTAATGAAAATAATTTGTACCATATTTCTTCACCAGAAAGAGTACTTACTGAGAGGAGATAGCAGTTATTTTAGCGGTAATCGAACGAACAATATTACAGTTGGAAAGTAAACTTGTCAACAGGCAAACCAGTATGGTCACCAGTCGAATTAGGCACAGTAATTCCAAGTACACAGACTGTTAATCAAGTAAACTAACTGCTGTATGTATCTTTACTTGGAAGATAAATCTGTTTTGTAAATTGGACACGAAAAGAGCATCACACCCTAGTATGTACTGGTAAAGTAAGCAGCCACGAGCAAATCAGATAAAAGCTTAAAATGTATTATCGTAGTCATGGCTTTTGCTGTAAGACACTGTAAAATATCTTCTTGGAGTCAGGATTTTAGAATTTTGAGCAAACCCATAAATGCCATGATCTAGTAACCACTATAAAGCCACATCCGAGGCATAATTATTCCACTCTTGCTACAATTCTTTCCTCATTAAAAACTCAGGATGTTAGTTAGTTGGATGCTGGCCAACGACTGTCTCTGCCACAACGACCTCTTGAGCTACTTCACGCCAAATCACTTTGTACAGTCCCACCTAAAGCTTTTCATTGTGAAGGGACTTACCCCTAGGTTTTACATTTCACACAATCCTACATCCCCCGCGTATGAAGCAATTTATGTACAATACTTTAACATTTTTGTATTATGAAAGAACAAAGCTTTCGGAAATACACTGAAGAGCCAAAGAAACTGGTACACCTGCCTAATATCGTGTAGGGCCCCCGCGAGCACCCCGAAGTGCTGCAACACGACGTGGCATGGGCTCGACTAATGTCTGAAGTAGTGATGGAGGGAACTGACACCATGAATCCTGCAGGGCTGTCCATAAATCAGTACGAATACGAAGGGGTGGAGATCTCTTCTGAACAGCACGTTGCAAGGCATCCCAGATATGCTCAATAATGTTCATGTCTGAGGAGTCTGGTGGCCATCGAAAGTGTTTAAACTCAAAAGAGTGTTCCTGCAGCCACTCTATAGGAATTCTGGAAGTGTGGTGCGTCGCATTGTCCTGCTGGAATTGGCAAACTCTGTCGGAATGCACAATGGACATGAATGGATGCAGGTGATCAGATAGGATGCTTGCGTACGTGTCACCTGTCAGAGTCGTATCTAGAAGTATCACTGGTCCCATATCGCTCCGCCGGCCGGTGTGACCGAGCGGTTCTAGGCGCTTCAGTCCGGAACCGCGCTGCTGCTACGGTCGCAGGTACGAATCCTGCCTCGGGCATGGATGTGTGTGTTGTCCTTAGGTTAGTTAGGTTTAAGTAGTTCTAAGTTCTACGGGACTGATGACCTCAGATGTTAAGTCTCATAGTGCTCAGAGCCATATCACTCCAACTGCACACGCCCCACACCACTACAGAGCCTCCACAAGCTTGAACAGTCCCCTGCTAACATGCAGGCTCCATGGATTCATGAGGTTGTCTCAGTACCCGTACACGTCCATCTGCTCGATACAATTTGAAACGAGATTCGTCAGACCAGGCAACATGTTTCCAGTCATCAACAGTCCAATGTCGGTGTTGACGGGCCCAGGCGAGGCGTAAAGCTTTCTGTCGTGCAGTCATCGAAGATACAAAAGTGGGCCTTCGGCTCCAAAAGCCCATATCAATTATGTTTCATTGAATGGTTCGCACGCTGACACTTGTTGATGGATCAGCACTGAAATCTGCAACAATTTACCGAAGGGTTGTACTTCTGTCACGCTGAACGACTCTCTTCAGTCGTCGTTGTTCTTTCAGGATGTTTTTCCGGCCGCAGCGATGTCCGAGAGTTGATGTTTTACCGGATTCCCGAAATTCACAGTACACGCGTGAAATGGTCGTACGGGAAAATCCCCACTTCATCGCTGCCTCGGAGATGCTGAGTCCCATCGCTCGTGCGCTGACTATAACACCACGTTCAAACTCATTTAAATCTTGATAACTTGACACTGTAGCAGCAATAACCGATCTAACAACGTGCCAAACACTTGTGTTATATAGACAGTGCCGACAGCAGCGCCGTGTTCTATTTCTTTACATAGCTCTGTAATTGAATACGCATGCCTATGCCAGTTACTTTGGCGCTTCAGTGTATAGTCACAAATTAATTCAGTTATCATAATTTTACAGAAATAAGAACATTCATATCCACATGTGTTGAGTCAAAGACTATTATAACACAGATATTACAATATTCGTAGGGACCATCTAAGTTATTACGCATGCTCTGATGTTGCATGCTACACTGTCCTGCATCACAACACCGACTTCTCGTATTGATGGTATCGCCAGTTAGCTACACTCCTGGAAATGGAAAAAAGAACACATTGACACCGGTGTGTCAGACCCACCATACTTGCTCCGGACACTGCGAGAGGGCTGTACAAGCAATGATCACACGCACGGCACAGCGGACACACCAGGAACCGCGGTGTTGGCCGTCGAATGGCGCTAGCTGCGCAGCATTTGTGCACCGCCGCCGTCAGTGTCAGCCAGTTTGCCGTGGCATACGGAGCTCCATCGCAGTCTTTAACACTGGTAGCATGCCGCGACAGCGTGGACGTGAACCGTATGTGCAGTTGACGGACTTTGAGCGAGGGCGTATAGTGGGCATGCGGGAGGCCGGGTGGACGTACCGCCGAATTGCTCAACACGTGGGGCGTGAGGTCTCCACAGTATATCGATGTTGTCGCCAGTGGTCGGCGGAAGGTGCACGTGTCCGTCGACCTGGGACCGGACCGCAGCGACGCACGGATGCACGCCAAGACCGCAGGATCCTACGCAGTGCCGTAGGGGACCGCACCGCCACTTCCCAGCAAATTAGGGACACTGTTGCTCCTGGGGTATCGGCAAGGACCATTCGCAACCGTCTCCATGAAGCTGGGCTACGGTCCCGCACACCGTTAGGCCGTCTTCCGCTCACGCCCCAACATCGTGCAGCCCGCCTCCAGTGGTGTCGCGACAGGCGTGAATGGAGGGACGAATGGAGACGTGTCGTCTTCAGCGATGAGAGTCGCTTCTGCCTTGGTGCCAATGATGGTCGTATGCGTGTTTGGCGCCGTGCAGGTGAGCGCCACAATCAGGACTGCATACGACCGAGGCACACAGGGCCAACACCCGGCATCATGGTGTGGGGAGCGATCTCCTACACTGGCCGTACACCACTGGTGATAGTCGAGGGGACACTGAATAGTGCACGGTACATCCAAACCGTCATCGAACCCATCGTTCTACCATTCCTAGACCGGCAAGGGAACTTGCTGTTCCAACAGGACAATGCACGTCCGCATGTATCCCGTGCCACCCAACGTGCTCTAGAAGGTGTAAGTCAACTACCCTGGCCAGCAAGATCTCCGAATCTGTCCCCCATTGAGCATGTTTGGGACTGGATGAAGCGTCGTCTCACGCGGTCTGCACGTCCAGCACGAACGCTGGTCCAACTGAGGCGCCAGGTGGAAATGGCATGGCAAGCCGTTCCTCAGGACTGCATCCAGTATCTCTACGATCGTCTCCATGGGAGAATAGCAGCCTGCATTGCTGCGAAAGGTGGATATACACTGTACTAGTGCCGACATTGTGCATGCTCTGTTGCCTGTGTCTATGTGCCTGTGGTTCTGTCAGTGTGATCATGTGATGTATCTGATCCTAGGAATGTGTCAATAAAGTTTCCTCTTCCTGGGACAATGAATTCACGGTGTTCTTATTTCAATTTCCAGGAGTGTATTTACACGCATGAAATGCCACTCTGTATTCTCCTACTATAATTACAATGTAACGTAACATAATCTCAGGTTTTTTTCATAAAATACCGAGTGATCAAAAAGTCAGTATAAATTTGAAAACTGAATAAATCACGGAATAATGTAGATAGAGAGGTACAAATTGACACACATGCTTGGAATGACATGGGGTTTTATTAGAACAAAAAAAAAATACAAACGTTCAAAAAAATGTCCGACAGATGGCGCTTCATCTGATCAGAATAGCAATAATTAGCATAACAAAGTAAGACAAAGCAAAGCTAATGTTCTTTACAGGAAACACTCAATATGTCCACCATCATTCCTCAACAATAGCTGTAGTCGAGGAATAGTGTTGTGAACAGCACTGTAAAGCATGTCCGGAGTTATGGTGAGGCATTGGCGTCGGATGTTGTCTTTCAGTATCCTTAGAGATGTCGGTCGATCACGATACTCTTGCGACTTAGGTAACACCAAAGCCAATAATCGCACGGACTGAGGTCTGGGGACCTGGGTGGCCAAGCATGACGAAAGTGGCGACTGAGCACACGACCATCACCAAACGACGCGCGCAAGAGATCTTTCACGCGTCTTGCAATATGGGCTGTTTTCTTGGGTTCTAATAAAACCCCATGTCATTCCAAGCATGTGTGTCAATTTTTACCTCTCTATCTACATTATTCCGTGGTTTATTAAGTTTTCAAATTTATACTGACTTTTTGATCACCCAGTATATAAGCTTCATTCTAACAATTAGCTCTCATTATGCAGTAATGTTTCACAAAACATCTTTACATACTAGCATGTCAAAATCAGGAATAGAAACGAGTTAATGCTGATTAGATTACGCAGATGTCTCGGTTTTAGTCAGTAGTTAGTAGAAGTTTTTCTTCTTGTGGCGGTTCACAACACTTAAAGAGATCTGGAATAGTATTGTGTCAGTGAGAGTGTGTACGTGTATAACATGCTGAGTGAGTTGGTTAACTGGTGTGATAGAAAAGGTAACAGAAATGAATGAGAATACATATTAGCTGTTTCGTTTAAAATATCTTATGCTTTCGTTTTCATTTCAGGCTATACTGATGATCATGACGAGGTTTCCTCCTATGGTCCTATCCACAGATAGGTGTAGCTTGACCAGAAGTAGATCACACGTAATACTGAAAGAGAAAAACTGCACCGAGCAAGCTTAAACTGTGGTCAAGTCACTCAATTAGTTTTAGGGGATAAAATGGTAAAAATATAAATTTAGTAAACTGATTTAGGTTTCCCTTAGTTTCCCTAAACAGGATATTTCCTCAGATCAACACCATGAGTTATAACAACCTCCATCATCACCCAATTAAGTTATTGCTCTGGTTCTAACAACGTAAATGTCTATGGGATATTAAGTTCCGAAACGTTCTATCTGCCTAAAGCCCTTCGGTAAAAAGAAAAAAATTCTCTTGTGTATCGTTGATGCTAAACATCGTCTCGGGCCAGATATTACGATATTAGGTCAACTGCACGCCGACCGGAGTGGCCGTGCGGTTCTAGGCGCTACAGTCTGGAACCGAGCGTCCGCTACGGTCGCAGGTTCAAATCCTGCCTCGGGCATGGATGTGTGTGATGTCCTTAGGTTAGTTAGGTTTAATTAGTTCTAAGTTCTAGGCGACTGATGATCTCAGAAGTTAAGTCGCATATAGTGCTCAGAGCCATTTGAACCTTTCTTTTTTTTTTTTTTTTGTCGACTGCACGGCAATTAAAAAGGTCAGTAAGTGAGTTTTCGAAAACCAACACATGAGCCGTAATGTGGCGTACTTGTTGACAGCATTAACTTAGAAGCTTAGATTTTGTACAGAACGAAAGGTCCGGATACCTTAGTATGTGACACAAATGTCCACTCGATATCTGTAACCATTCCCAATAGAAAGGCGAGCAATGTGATAGTCTGGCATTACGACAGTACGAAAACAAATGACAAAAACAAACGTTCTCTTTTGATTTTATTACAAATTAATTCTTTTCACGTTTTCTTGTGTAATGTTGCTACCGTACCTCGTCTCTTGCCATGTCTTACGGTTCTAGGTCAACTGCATGACATGTAAAATGGTCAATGAGTGAGTTTCCGATAAGCAAAATATGAGACATAACATACCATACTTCTCGATTGCATTGGTTTAGAAGCTTCTATTTTGTGCGGAAGGAAGAGACCAAATATCTTAGTACATGACACAAATTTCCACTCGATACCTGTAACAATTACCAAGAGAAAGGAAAGCAATGTGATGTTCTGGCATTACGGCAGTACAAAAATAAATGACATAAACGTAACGTTTTCTTAAGATTTCATTACGAATTGATACTTTTCTCGTTTTCTCGTGTCTCTTGCCAAATATTACGGTCAAGGTCAAAACCATGGATGAAGAGCATAAGACAGATTCCACATTCGCAGATTTCTGGAACGCCCATGACACTGTGCCCTCTTGCAGACTGTTAATGAAGGTACGAGCATACAGGATATATTCTCAGATATCAGAGTGGCTCGAAGACTTCTTAAGTAATAGAACCCAGTGCGTTGTCCTCGACGGCGAGTGTCCGTCAGAGACAAGAGTTTGGTCAGGAGGGCCCAGGGAAGTGTGACGGAATCGCTATTATTCTTTGTATACGTTAAACGATATCGTGGACAGGGTGGGCGGCAACGTACGGCTGTTCGCTGCTGAAGCTTTGGTGTAAAATAAGGTGTCCTCGCTGAGTGAGGATGATGTAGATAGAATTTCTGCTCGGTATGATGAATGACAGCTTGCTCCAAATGTAGAAAAATTTCAGTTAGTGCTGATGAGTAGGAGAAACAACCCCCTGGTATTCGAAAACAGTGTCAGTCGTGTTCTGCAGCACAAAGTCAAGTCCAATAAGAATGTACTGAAGAGCCAAACAAACTGATACACCTCCTGAATATTGTGCAGGGCTCCCGCAAGCACGCAGAAGTGCTGCACCACAACGTGGCATGGACTCGACTAATGTCTGAAGTAGTGCTGGAGGGAACTGACACCATGAATCCTGCAGGGCAATCCATAAAACCGTAAGAGTACAGGGGTGGGGCGGGGTGGAGATCTCTTCTGAACAGCAGGTTGCAAGGCATCCAAGATATGCTCAATAATGTTCATGTCTGCGTAGTTTGGTGGCCAGCGGAAGTGTTGAAACTCGAAAGAGTGTTCCTGGAGCCATTCTGTAGCAATTCTGGACTCGTGAGGTGTCGCATTGTCCTGCTGGAATTGCCCAAATCCGTCGGAATGCACAATGGACATGAATGGATGCAGGTGGTCAGGCAGGATGCTTACGTACGTATCACCTGTCGGAGTCTAGACGTATCAGGGGTCCCATATCACTCCAACTACACACGCCCCACACTATTACAGAGCTTCCACCAGCTTGAACAGTTCCCTGCTGACATGTAAGATCGATGGGTTCATGAGGCTGTCTCCATACCCGTACACGTTCATCCGCCTCGATACAATTTGAAACAAGACTCGTCCGACCAGGCACCAAGTTTCCAGTCATCAGCAGTCCAATGTCGGTGTTGACGGGCACAGGCGAGTCATAAAATTTTGTGTCACTCAGTCATCAAGGGTACACGAGTGGACCTTCGGCTCCGAACGCCCATATCGATTATGTATCGTTGAATGATTCGCATGCTGACACTTGCTGATGGCCGAGCACTGAAATCTGCAGCAGTTTGCGGATGGGTTGCTATTCTGTCACGTTGAAAGATTCTCTTCAGTCTTTCAGGATCTTTTTCCGGCTGCAGCGATGTCGGAGATTTGATGTTTTACCGGATTTCTGATATTCACGTACATTCGTGAAATGTTCATACCGAAAATTCCCACTTCATCGGTATTTCGGACATGCTGTGTCCTATCGCTCGCGCACCGGCAGTAAGACCACGTTTAAACTCACTTTAATCTTGATAACCTGCCATTGTAGCAGCAGTAACCGATCTAACAACTGCGCCAGAGACTTTTTGTCTTATATAGGCGTTGCCGACCACAGCGCCGTATTCTGTCTGTTTACATATCTCTGTATTTGAATACGCATGCCTGCACCAGTATCTTCGGCTGTTCAGTGTATAATCTTAACGTTGCAAAGCTATGTGGAAGGAAACGAGCATGCAAGGACTGCAGTAGAGAAGGCGAATGGTCGACTTCGGTTTATTGGGAGAATTTTGGGGAGGTGTAGCTCACTTGTAAAGGAGAAGGGGTATAGAACGCTGGTGCGACTCACTCTTGATTACTGTTCGACTGATTGGGATCGTGACCAGGTCGGTTAAAGGAATATACTGAAGCAACTGAAAGGCATGTTGTTAGATTTGTTGCCAGTTGGTTCGATCAGCACGCGAGTATCGCAGAAATGCTTCGCGAACTCAAATGGGAATCCCTGGAGGGAATGTGACATTCATTTCGAGAAGCACTGCTGAGAAAATTTACAGAGCGTTATTTGAGGCTGACTGCAGAACGATTCTACTGCTGCCGAAGCATATTTCACATAAGGACAACGAAGACAAGAGATATCAGGGCTCGTACGGAACCATAGAGACAGTCGTTTTTCCCTCACTCTCTTTCCGAGTGGAAGAGGAAAGTAAATGATTAGCAGAGGTACAACGTACCCTCCGCCACGCATCGTATGTTTGCTTGCGGAGTATGTATGTAGCTTTAGATGTACCACAACGTACACAAGTTGGTTAAGCTCTGTCAGAAGAAAGTTCCAGTTCTCAGTATGTTGATCTTCCTAAGGTGATATCGAGATGAACAAGGTTCACCAATCCTTCAGTTGAAACTTCCGGGCTGAGAGGCCGTGGTCGATGTATAAAATTTCCACCTGACGTTTCGTCTCCATCTGCGGGAAACATCTTCTGGGGTCGTCCGGCTACTGCCACTGAGGCTCCAGGTACTCTCGCATTTATAGAGCGCATAGAGGGCACCACCATTCGTCACGTGATGCCGACGGTATGCCTATTTTTGGAAGGCGTCATCATTCTCGATGAAGAGTAATCGATTGTCATTCTGCTGGCGCAACGTCGACGTCCATATTCTGTCCAACTTTAAAACTTCCTCTTTTCTATTAAAATTGTTATGGTGTTTGTGAATTTCTATTGCTTCTCTATACATGCGAGCATGATAATGGGATGTTCGTGCTAGAACGCTTGTCTCATTAAATTTAATTTCGTGATTCCCATCTCTAAAAACATACTCAGCTACGGCCGATTTTTCGAGGTGTCCTAAGCGACAGTTACTTTTATGTTCAGCTAAGCGGGTGTTTACACTTCTTTTCGTTGTTCCAATATATACTTGTCCACGCCTTCCAAAGATAGGCATACCGTCGCAATCACGTTACGAATGGTGGTGCCCTCTATGCGCTCTATAAATGTGAGAGTACCTGCAGCCTCAGTGGCAGTAGCCGGACGACCTCAGAAGATGTCTCCCGCAGATGGAGACGAAACGTCAGGTGGAAATTTTGTACATCGACCACGGCCTCTCAGCCCGGAAGTTTCAACTGAAGACAACGCCGGCCGTGAAAGCCTACATTGTATGAAGGTTCACCAATGTTCGCCAGGTATGTGCCCCGTATAAGCCTGGCATTAGTATGAGAAAGAATACGTGATAGTCGACGAATGCTAGGCGTAACTTGAAAAATGCTTCGTCTCCAGCTTTACCTGGCGGTTACAGTCTGTGTAGATTCTTGAGATTAGGTTGACTATATCACCGGTCACAATCAGAATCAGTGCAGTTAGAAATGTCTGCACGTTAGAAAAAAAATCGACCTATTGCAACAAGTAATCGTGCAGTAAATAATCTCAGTGAGATGTGAACGAGAATGTAGGGAAGATCCTTGCTAAAGGACTGAATTACGTGCCCATTCGAAAAATGCTATCAATAGCAGATTACACCATCTCCGCGACGTACACATATCAAAAAAATCTTTTGCATCATCTTGGTTCCGAGAGTTCCGGAACCTGCACAGAAAATTCGAATAGAGATCAATATAAACATCATTTTCGCTCTTTCTACTGCTCATGAAAACTACACATTGCATGTTGTACCACCATACAGCGAGGCCGTCAGAGGTGGTGGCCCAGATTGCTGTACACACCGGTACCTCTAATACCCAGTAGCACCTCCTCTTGCGCTGATGCATACCTGTATTCGTCGTGGCAGACTATTCACAAGTTTATCAAGGCACTGTTGGTCCAGATTGTTTCAATCCTCAGCGGCGATTGGCGTAGATCCCTCAGAGTGGTTGGTGAGTCACATCGTCCATGAACAGCCCTTCTCAATCTATCCCAGGCATTTTCGATAGCGTTCATGTCTGGAGAACATGCTGGCCACTCTAATCGAGCGATGTCGTTATCCTGAAGGAAGTGACTCACAAGATGTGCACGAGGGGGGTGCGAATTGTCGTCCATGAAGACGAATGCCTCGCCAATGCTTTGCCGATATGGTTGCACTATCGGTCGGAGGATGACATTCACGTATCGTACAGCCGTTACAGCGCATTCCATGACCACCAGCGGCGTACGTCGGTCCACCCACCTCGAAACAGCAGGGAACCTCAACCCTGCTGCACTCGCTGGACACTGTGTCTAAGGCGTTCAGCCTGACCAGGTTGCCTCCAAACACGTCTCCGACGATTGTCTGGTTGTAGGCATATGCGACACTCATCGGTGAAGAGAACGTGATGCCAATCCTAAGCTGTCCATTTGGCATGTTGTTGGGCCCATCTGTACCGCGCTGCATGGTGTCGTGGTTGCAAAGATAGACATCGCTATGGACCTCGGGAGTGAAGCTGCGCATCATGCAGCCTATTGCGCACAGTTTGAGTCGTAACACGACGTTCTGTGGCTGCACGAAAAGCATTATGCAACATGGTGGCGTTGCTGTCAGGATTCCTCCGAGCCATAATCCGTAGGTAGTGGCCATCCATTGCAATAGTCGCCCTTTGGCGACTTTAGCGAGGCATGTCATCGACAGTTCCTGTCTCTCTGTATCTCCTTCATGTCCGAACAACATAGCTTTGATTCACTCCGAGACGCCTGGACATTCCCCTGTCGAGAGCCTTTCCTCGCACAAAGTAACAATGCGGATGCGATCGAACCGCGGGTATTGGCCGTCTACGCATGGTTGAACTACAGACAACACGAGCCGCGTATCTCCTTCCTGGTGAAATGACTGGAACTGTTCGGCTGTCGGACCCTCCGTCTAATAGGCGCTGCTCATGCATGGTTGTTTACATCTTTGGGCGGGTTTAGTGACATCTCTGAACAGATCAAAGGACTGTGTCTGTGATACAGTATCCACAGTCAACGTCTATCTTCAGGAGTTCTGGAATCTGGGGTGATGCAAACCTTTTTTTTTTTGGTGTGTGTATGTTGCAGCTTTACTAACACCGTAAACAGCGGATGAAGTACCCCGCGAGACCTGTACAGCGCTTACCAGGGCACTAATTCTACGATCTTCCATCTCCAAGAGAGAATGAGTAGCTCAGAGAAAACCATTAGAGAACAAGGAACTGTAGTTCTACCGGCCGTCAAGGCAACACTACGATCCAAATGTCGCGTGTGGACTGCAATAACAAGATTTTCGATCTTGGACTGACGGAGTAGGGAATATCACACCAGCTTTGTTGTTGAATTAAAGAGTTCCTTGGAAATTGAAGACAGTACGTCATTCTGAAAAAGAAAGAAATCTTCAGACGTAAAAGTAACTTAGAAAATGACCCAACGGAGTGTTATGGGACACTGACCACCACATACAAGTAATGACGAAAGCTGCTTGAGGCTGTATGGGTACTTAGTTGTCGTATACACAGAAGTCAAATGGTTCAAATGGCTCTGAACACTAACATCTGAGGTCATCAGTCCCCTATAACTTATAACTACTTAAACCTAACTAACCTAAGGACATCGCGCACATCCAAGCCCGAGGCAGGATTCGAACCTGCGACCGTAGCGGTCGCGCGGTTCCGAACTGAAGCGCCTAGAACCGCTCGCCCTTAGCGGCCGCCTACACAGAAGTCCCGATATTAGGTATTTGCAGCGGAATGTGAGAAGATATACAGAAAATCGATGCTTGGTGCAGGGATTGACAGTTGGCCCTAAACTTAAACCAATGTAAATTACTAAGCATAAATAGGTGGAAAGAACCGTCGTGCACGGTGACAAAATGTTCCAAAAAGCTGTGCAAGAATGCAGTTTTTCAGAGGGTCATATCTCGGGTTCTACTGATCACAGAGGTAAAGGGTCAAATGTTTTGGGTAGCACTTGGCCTAACGATCATTTTTATACACTGGTGTCCAAAGTTAAAACTACAAACCGATATTTTCCAAACCGATATTTTCCAGTCCTGTGTCTAATTCACGATGTAATCATACAAACTGTCAAGCAGATGTCCGTACGATTGTGTTCCGATCAACAGACAACCATGCCAAAGATGACGTCAGTGCACCTATGAAACGCGGTAGTGTTTGCCGGGTAGCCCCACGTCCTCAATCGCTGTCTACACAGTCACAGACGGTACAGTATGGCACGGAGAATATACCTATAAGACTCTCTGCAGTGGAGGGATATAGAAAGAATGAAAGCAGGACAGTCGCAAGCTGACGTGGACCGATGGCTTGATGTGAAGCATTCTGTTGTTTCTCGGATGTGGTGACGGTTTATAGAAACAGAAGCTGTATCCAGAAGACAAAGGGCAAGGCCGACCACGTGTGACTTCAAAAGACAAGATCGTTATTTTGCTGTGAGATCACGACAGCACCGCCTTAGTACTGCATGCCAACTGGCATGCGAGTTCGCAGCATCCACTGGATGTGTTGTATCGAGGCAAACCGTGTGCAGAAGGCTTCGGCAGAGTGGCCTTTATTTTCGGAGCCCTGCTGTATTTCTACCTCTGACGCGTCTTCACAGAACGGAATATCTAGAGTGGAGTCATCATCGTGCCACCTGGACGGTCGAACAGTGAGCCAATGTTGTTTTCTATTTTTCAACCATTCCTGTAGTGCAACTGAACGTGCGTTGCAAAATACATGTAGAACCCAAGACTTATCCTGGGCCCTTGCCTTCATACCGAAGTAATGCTGATAGGCAGTCTTCACAAGAGGCGTCAGACTGCGTTTCTATGAGGAAAATGTTATTTCACCACAAATGTAACAAAATTATTTACCTTATTTACAGATTTTCATGGCATTTTTAAGAATTTTACGCTACAAAAGAACTGTCAAACCAGAAATTCCGCTATAATTGCACCATAAACTATATGAAACTCACAATCACAGCAACAGTATCTATGTTTATGACTTACAAACAGCTTAAGAGCATTTGTGTTTTGTTATTGGACAGCTGTGCCAACCTTGAGAACAAAATTTCCCCCAAACTGAAAATGTTGGCTATGAAAATGAAATATCACTTTACTTCCAAAGCAAGAGCTAATCTGTCATTTTTCTGGTGATTTTTTAGTTCAGCAGAAGGAAATATCTGAGAATTAACTATTTTTGAGCTCGAAACATTTTCATTGTTGGCCAGTGTAATTGCCGGAATTATGGAGTTGCCACTCTGTGACGCAGCCATCATGCAGAACTTAAAAACATAAACTACATTATTGTTAAGAATGGCTATAGTGCTGCCATTGTAAACACTCCTTAAAAAGCTGATTTGTCTAGACAGCGTGTTAACATTTCGAGCAATTTGTCTGATTCCGAAAATAATTATGTACTATTGCCCTTCTTAGGTAACTTCTCCCACCACCTGCCTAGACTCTTTCTAGGGATGTACGTGCAAGTGATTTCTTTTTCTTTTGCAAATACCAGTATTTAGTACAAGTACATGAATAATGAGCAGCCGATCAGAGATAAGTATCGAAATACAGGTGTTTACCTACTGTCATGCAATGTGTGTCTGGATGCGTACATTGGCCAAACTGGCAGAACTTCTAAAAAAATCATGAATATCTGTTGAACAAGAAAGGCTAAGTCGAACACAACTTGGCCTTCGCAGGAATTCTCAAGGCTAATGAAAATCCGGCCCATAAGCTACAAAATTAACAAATTCTCCACTTCGGCCAAGAGGGCAAAAAACTAAATATTTTGGAAGAAATGGAAATAGCCAGACACGAAAATCCCTATTACCGGTCTCAAGTGTCCTAGTGACTCATCATCAAATCGTGCAACTCTCAGTGATGCTATCACAGGACACAAAGAACTGCGCCATTTGATGGTGAGTCGTTAGACCATTTCAAATAGTAATGGCAAAATAAAAATTCTACCATCATGAAAGGCGACTGTTCGCAGTCATTGCTGAAAATCTAAATTCATCGCAGTTACAGTGTTCCACATCCGTAATGTTCAAATGTGTGTGAAATCTTATGGGACTTAACCGCTAAGGTCATCAGTCCCTAAGCTTACACACTACTTAACCTAAATTATCCTAAGGACAAACACAAACACCCATGCCCGAGGGAGGACTCGAACCTCCGCCGGAACCAGCCGTACAGCATCCGTAATGAATAAAAGTCAGATATTGCTCTCGTTTCCTCTACTGCCGAATACTACTTCACGTAACATCATCTTCCGTGGGGTGCACAGCTACCAAAGCTCGAGCAACATTACAAGCATCTATTATTGTCCATGAACCCTAAATCAAAATGGTTCAAATGGCTCTGAGCACTATGGGACTCAACTGCTGAGGTCATTAGTCCCCTAGAACTTAGAACTAGTTAAACCTAACTAACCTAAGGACATCACAAACATCCATGCCCGAGGCAGGATTCGAACCTGCGACCGTAACGGTCTTGCGGTTCCAGACTGCAGCGCCTTTAACCGCACGTCCACTTCGGCCGGCGAACCCTAAATCATTCACTTAACCTTTCCCCATACCACCTCTGTCACTTACGCTTCCTCACAGGCATTTCCCCCCTTTGTCGTCATCACTAATGGCTGACACTCATACACCCATTCCTTGTAGTCTCACCGAGCGAGGTGGCGCAGTGGTTAGCACACTGGACTCGCATTCGGGAGGACGACGGTTCAATCCCGCGTCCGGCTATCCTGATTTAGGTTTTCCGTGATTTCCCTAAATCGCTCCAGGCAAATGCCGGGATGGTTCCTTTAAAAGGGCACGGCCGACTTCCTTCCCCGTCCTTCCCTAATCCGATGAGACCGATGACCTCGCTGTTTGGTCTCTTCCCCCAAACATTCCATTCCTTGTACCCTCAGACTTTTGCTGTCAGGAGGACAGAGGATCAAATACCCATGTGGCCATCTAGATGTAGGTTTACCTGTCTTGTTTAAAGAAAACGCACAGGTGTTTCTTCTGAAAAGGACTGTCTTTCCATTATTTCTCTAATCCGAGCTTGTTCTGCGCCCCTAATGACATCGTCGTCGATAGAGCATTAAACCCTAATATTCTTCCATTTCTTCTATTTGCATCGCTCAGGCTTGCGACTGTATTGTTGTTCACCGCACTTATTCATATCATGCCTAGTATATTATTTAATACAAGGTTTATTAATACTCGTAATTCACAGTTACATCTCGTTTGGAGGAATTTGATCTATTTTATTGCAATAAGTAGTGATAAGTTATAAAAAAAAAGTCTGGAATCGTTTGTCTGGTCGTCACTGACGACATCTTTGACTCATATCATGGATTACTGGACGCACCAAACAAAATTCTTTTAGCCATTAATTCGTGCATTGTAGTGTATCGTACTGACTGAAGTAGACGTTATAACTAGAATTCAATGAAATGCTTTGTCTATTATATAAATTTTGGAAAATCTGTTAACTTTGTCAAATAGATGCGAGTTAGCATCCCAAACATGTTCGGGCTCATATACGGTTCCTCTTCGTCTAAATGCCTTAGTTCAAACTCGTCCAGGGGTTGAACCGCACGTATCGCATTACACGCCCTAAATTAGACACTTGTGACCCTTTGCTTAAATTGTCTTACTGATGGCAAGTTTGCGAAATTGTATGAAAAATGCAAAGTTAATATAACGTATAATAACAGTAATAATAATATCAGGAGCTAGATTAACGACCCACATAAATGATGTAGGCCGCACAGTTGCGATTTGGTTAGAATAACGTTTATTCAGAAAGCAAACTAACAGCGAAAGTGGTCGTATTTAGAGTTACTGTTACACTCGAGTGCATATCCATTTGACACAGTTCGATCATTCACAATCTCATCGCGAAATACACGTTACACCAGGTGCGTGGCTGCCCCCTGCTCCACATAACGTGGAATTTTCTGTCATTTCACTTCCTAGCTACCTAAAGACCGACTGTCCGCTTTCGCGTCTCAATCCAAACTGTACCCTTTGGTGTCTAGACCAGCACTGACCACTTTGGTGTCTCCAGGCGAACTGCGCGCTTTCGCGTCTGCACCAGCACTGTCTCCCTGCCCGTCCGTCTCCGGCCGCGTCTCCCGCGTGCCGAACATCGTCGCTCAACTGAGTGAGGCCGTCCATCTGATTGGCTACAGCTTATTCTACATTATTTTACATTTTAACATATTTGAATTATTATAGCTTGACTACTTTCATGTTCTAGATAAAGTCACAATAATATCCATTACCTAATAACGTTAAATTATTTTACGTAAAACCAATACATTTTCCTTCTTAACGTTGAATGTGACGGCCAGTAGCCTTGCAACAATGGCCTTTCTGATAAATAAATAAAGAACGAAAGTAATTATTATGCACTAAACTTTACAACAAATATTCTATTACCTAATGACTCAATAAGGTGTCATGCTGTCACCGTTCAATGGATTTTGTGTGGAGGAAATGATGATCTGATGCCTAACTGAAAATGCTGATGATTTAAATTTACTATATCTTTTAAACAAGTAAAGTTACAGAGTTGGTATTTACAACATTGTCATTTTAATGATGTGCTTTTATATGAAATGTCGATCATTAAGATCGACCGAAATTTTAGCATTCAGCTCTTTGTTATAAAACTTGTTAATTTCACTTTAACAGTAAATCTTAAACTATTATAGATATGATCAATATTCGAGTTTTATTGGGATCACCATGAAAATTTAGTAAAGATAGTAGATTAAAAATACTGTGACGTCTTTCCCTGAAATACTACAGAATTAAATAGTTTCGACAAATGTTTCCTTTTATGGACGATCCCAGGCCCGCCATATTTTACAATGCTACGCCTCCCTGGGCCCAAACAGCTCCTACGGGGTTTTCCTATGACGTTGGTTCTCGTCTGTCTCACTCGTACACTACAGCGCTTATACCTTTTAACTTTTTTTTTTTTGTGGGATCTAAAATTTAAAAAACCTCTCTCACACCGGCCTGATTTAGCTTCACTGATCAGGATAGTAAAAACATGCGTATATTAAGGGAATTTTCATTCACAAAGCAGCCTTATCACATTCACACAGTTCAATACTGTTCTATCCTGATTAAATTGAGCTTAACTTAAATTCCATGAGGCAGTGAAGCAATTTCGAAGTCTCGGTACGACGAAAATTGTCAGTCGATCTCCTGAAAACATTTGTAATAGTTATTAACTTTCGGTGATCATATGGGGAAGACCGGAGATCTGCTGGTAAGACCGTGTTAGCCTATTTTTAGGAAGTAATAACTGGATATCTTGAGCATACAAAACGGCAGCTTCGTCCAGTGTAAATCAGACGTTCCCCACTGATCCCGTGCAACACGGCGTAGTAAGCAGACACTGTCAATAATAATCAGTTAAATAATACGCGAACACACTTACTTTAGTCTAGTTCATGTATTAAATTCCTTCTCATACAGAATCTCATCAAGATGGCGACTAGCTCAACAACACATACATATACATCCTCCTTCTTTCACAGCTAATCGGCAAGATCTCCTTCATTCTTTTCATAAGAGAAAATATAGACAGCAGAGAAGCGATTCCATGGAGTAAATGGACGCTCCAAGGAATAATAGGGCTTGAAACTACTTTGCGTTGATAATCATCGTATTTTAAAGTTTAGGAATCGGTAGGATAAGAAGAGATATTTCGAAATATGTACTGAGTTATATAATTTATAAAATTTCTGAAAATATCGCAGAGAGACCGCTGCAAGAGACACTACAACCTGATCAGCCTGGCCTCCTTCAGCACAATAGACGCCTGTGAACTTCCCCAGCTCGTGGCAAATCTGCGCTCTGTGTGAAACACGGTCCTGAACGACAGGATTCGTTTCACAATTCCTGGATGGCTGTATCTTTCGCCCATATACTTAAATGAGAGCGAAATTCTCGTTAACTCACATACACTCACAGGTAGCGGGAGGTCGGGAAGGAGAACGCACTTAGTATTTAACCGCTCATAACTAGTAGATGAGAAGATTAAAACAAACTTTTCTCGTAACGAATTATTGCTGGTTTATTTAGGAACAACAATATCAGTTGCAGTTGCCTAACTTTTAACACAAAACTTAAATGTCAACATACGTATGGAAAAATTCCTGTAGTAGTTGGTGTTAGAGCTGCACCTTTTTTAGATTGAATTCAGCTGATAGCTATACCTGCTTAAAGGAAGTCCCTCTAACTAAGGGCTCACCTTCAGAGGATGTAATGTTGCCAAGTAGAGAAGGAATTAGCATATTTCATCAAAATATAAGAGGTATTAGAGATAAAGTTAGTGAACTGCTAATAGATGTTGACTCTGAAATTATTGGTATAGCAGAGCACCACTTAAATAATTCGATAATTCAGAGGCTTCCTTTACCAGGCTACAGATTAACTGGCTGTTTCTCAAGGAGTTCCTTGCAAGGTGGGGGAGTGGCTCTGTACGTAAAAAACAGTATTCCATTTGAGTCCATAGACATATCACGACACTGCACTGAACAGATATTTGAAAGTTGCGTAGCGTTAGTTGAATTTAGTGAAACTAAACTTCTAATTGTTGTTGTTTATAGGTCCCCTAGCTCCGACCTCAGAGCATTTCTGCTCAAGCTAGAGAGGGTTCTTGATTCACTTTGTAGGAAGTACCAGAAAGTAGTTATATGTGGTGACTTCAATATTAATTTTGTATATGATTGTGCAAGAAAAAGAGTGTTAGTAGATCTCCTAAATTCATATGATCTGATGCAAACTGTGTTTTTTCCAACTAGGGTGCAGGGGAACAGTAGCACAGTCATAGACAATATTTTTATTTATTCTTCATTAGTAGATGGGCATCCTGTTAGTAAAAGCGTGAATGGCCTGTCAGACCATGATGCACAAATTTTAACGCTAAAAGGTGTTTGTACTCAAACCAATGCCATATTTAATTAAAAACTATGCAGGAAAGTTAATCCAACAGCAATAGAGAGTTTTTTAAAACTTGTCAAGGAACAGGAGTGGCAGGATGTTTATAGTACTGATAACATAGATGATAAATACAATGCTTTCCATAACACATTTCTTATGCTCTTTGAGAGTGGCTTTCCATTAGAACATTCTAAATGGAGTACTAGCAGTAATGGGCAGCCCAGGTGGCTGAATAGTGGGCTAATAATATTATGCGGAACAAAGCGGGAATTATATCAAAATGTTAGAAGTAGTCACAATGAAGCTACAGTAGCCCATTACAAACAGTATTGTAAGGTGCTTAAAAATGTTATTAGGAAGGCAAAGAGTATGTGGTATGCAAATAGAATAGCTAATTCACAGAAAAAAAATAAAACTATATGGTCAGTTGTGAAGGAAGTGTCTGGTCAGCAGCACAAGGTCAGTTCGCAGTAAAAATATTTCTGTTACTGATAAATCAGACATATGTACAGTATTTAACAATCATTTTCTGAGCATTGCTGGTGGATTAAATAAAAAAATTAGTTTCTACAGAAAATCATATAACTTTCTTGGCAAATGCCTTTCTAAGATTGATGTCTGAAATATTCCTCTGTGATACAGACATGAGGGAGATTGAGTCAATAATTAAATCACTGAAGACAAAGGACTCTCATGGTTATGATGGAGTGTCTTTAAGAATATTATAGTACTGTGCTGCACATGTTAGCCCTGTATTTAGACATATTTGTAATTTTTTCTTTAGGGATGGTCAGTTATCTGAGCGACTAAAGTACTCAGTAGTAAAGCCGCTTTATAAAAAGGGACAAAGGGATAATGTAGATAATTTTAGACCCATTTCTATGCCATCAGTGTTTGCAAAAGTTATTGAAAAGGCTGTGTATGCAAGGATAATTGATCACTTTGTATGATACGATTTGCTATAAAATGTACAGTTCGGCTTTAGAAGTCGTTTAACAACTGAAAATGCTATATTCTCTTTTCTCTGTGAGGTACTGAATGGGCTAAACAAAAAGTTTCGAACTCTTGGCGTATATTTTGATTTAACTAAGGCATTTGATTGTGTTGATCACAAAATATTGCTCCAGAAGTTGGACCATTACAGAATCGGGGAGTAGCTCACCACAATTGGTTCACCTCTTACTTTAGCAACAGGTAGCAAAAGGTCATTATTCACAATGTTGATAACGGCTGTGATGTGGGATCTGAGTGGAGTACTGTCAAGTGGGGGGTGCCCCGGGGATACATGTTGGGGCCGCTACTGTTCCTTATTTATATAAATAATATGCCCTCTAATATTACGGGAAACTGTAAAATATTTCTGTTTGCTGATGACAATAGCTTGGTAGTAAAGGATGTTGTGTGCAACATTGGCTCGGTTTCAAATAGTGCAGTACATGATCTCAGTTCATGGCTTGTAGAAAAAAACTAATGTTAAATCACAGTAAGACTCAGTTTTTACAGTTTCCAACACACAATTCAACAAAACCTGACGTTTTAATTTCACAGAACAGGCATATGATTAGTGAAACTGAAAAGTTCAAATTTGTAGGTGTTCAGATACACTACTGGCGATTAAAATTGCTACACCACGAAGATGACGCGCTACAGACGCGAAATTTAACCGACAGGAAGAAGATGCTGTGATATTCAAATGATTAGCTTTTCAGAGCATTCAACAAGGTTGGCGCCGGTGGCGACACCTACAACATGCTGACACGAGGAAAGTTTCCAACCGATTTCTAATACACAAACAGCTGTTGACCTGCGTTGCCTGGTGAAAGGTTGTTGTGATGCCTCGTGTAAGGAGAAGAAATGCGTACCATCACGTTTCCGACTTTGATAAAGGTCGGATTGTAGCCTATCGCGATTGCGGTTTATCGTATCGCGACATTGCTGCTCGTGTTGGTCGAGATCCAATGACTGTTAGCAGAATATGGAATCGGTGGGTTCAGGAGGATAATGTGGAACGCTGCACTGGATCCCAATGGCCTCGTATCACTAGCAGTCGAGATGACAGGCATCTTATCCGCGTGGCTGTAACGGATCGTGCAGCCACGTCTCGATCCCTGAGTCAACAGAAGGGGACGTTTCCAAGACAACAAACATCTGCACGAACAGTTCGACGACGTTTGCAGCAGCATGGACTATCAGCTCGGAGACCATGGCTGCGGTTACCCTTGACGCTGGATCACAGGCAGGAGCGCCTGCGATGGTGTACTCAACGACGAACCTGGGTGCACGAATGGCAAAACGTCATTTTTTCAGATGAATCCAGGTTCTGTTTACAGCATCATGATGGTCGCATCCGTGTTTGGCGACATCGTGATGAACTCACATTGGAAGCGTGTATTCGTCATCGCCATACTGTCGTATCACCCAGCGTGATGGTACGGGGTGCCATTGGTTACACGTCCCGATCACCTCTTGTTCGCATTGACGGCCCTTTGAACAGTGGACGTTACACTTCAGATGTGTTACGACCCGTGGCTCTACCCTTCATTCGATCCCTGCAAAACCCTACATTTCAGCAGGATAATGCACGACCGCATGTTGCAGGTCCTGTACGGGCCTTTCTGGATACAGAAAATGTTCGACAGCTGCCCTGGCCAGCACATTCTCCAGATCTCTCACCAACTGGAAACGTCTGGTCAATGGTAGCCGCGCAACTGTCTCGTCACAATACGCCAGTCACTACTCTTGATGAACTGTGGTATTGTGTTGAATCTGCATGGGCAGCTGTACCTGTACACGCCATCCAAGCTCTGTTTGGCTCAATGCCCAGGCGTATCAAGGCCGTTATTACGGCCAGAGGTGGTTGTTCTGGGTACTGATTTCTCAGGATTTATGCACCCAAATTGCGTGAAAATGTAATCACATGTCAGTTATAGCATAATATATTTGTCCAGTGAATACCCGTTTATCATCTGCATTTCTTCTTGGTGTAGCAATTTTAATGGCCAGTAGTGTAGATAGTAAGCTGACGTGGAAAGCCCACGTTCAGGATCTTGTTTAAAGACTTAATACTGCCATTTTTACTGTTCGAACGGTATCAAAAGTGAGTGATACATCGACACGAAAATTAGTCTACTTTGCTTATTTTCATTCGCTTATGTCGTATGGTATTATATTTTGGGGTAACTCTTCCCATTTTACAAAGATACTTTTGGCTCAGAAATGGGCGGTTCGAGCAATAAGTGGTGTGAGTTCACGAACCTCTTGTCGACCTTTGTTCATGTGTCTGGGAATTTTGACATTGGCCTCTAAAAATGTATATTCCTTATTGTCGTTTCTTGTTACCAATACTAGTTTATTCCCAAGAATAAGTAGCTTTCACTCGGTTAATACTCGGCAGAAATCAAGCCTGCATTTCCCATTTTACAAAGATACTTTTGGCTCAGAAATGGGCGGTTCGAGCAATAAGTGGTGTGAGTTCACGAACCTCTTGTCGACCTTTGTTCATGTGTCTGGGTATTTTGACATTGGCCTCTAAAAATGTATATTCCTTATTGTCGTTTCTTGTTACCAATACTAGTTTATTCACAAGAATAAGTAGCTTTCACTCGGTTAATACTCGGCAGAAATCAAGCCTGCATTTGGATCGGACTTCCTTAACTCTTGTGCAAAAAGGTGTGCAGTATACTGCTGCATCCATTTTCAATAAGCTGCCACTCTAATTCAAAAATCTTAGCAGTAATCCATGCGCTTTCGTATCGAAACTGAAGAGTTTCCTCATGGGTCACTCGTTCTATTCTGTCGAGGAGTTCCTTGAAGAATTAAGCTGATTCTTATTGTACTGCTGATAGCGTTTACTTAAACTTATGGACTGACGTTTTTCAGCTTCATGAACATTTACTTTAATCTGTTATTACTTTTATGTCGCAATTTGATGTACTGACACGTTCCACGACCTTGGAGATTTGCTCCTCAATTTGGTCGTACGGAACTTGACGTGTAAATAAATAAGTAAATAAAATAAATAACACTGCTCACTCATACTCTTAGCCGCATAGTCTGGTGAGAGTAAATGACACGAAGTCAAAGAGTACTCACTAATATGAATCACAAGAAAATTCACCATGCCCTAAATAAACTGTGCATTCTTTGTGCTATCATTGGGAGCAATCATCGCACTTCATCCAGACTTTCTAGATAGCTTCTTGTAGATTTCACCACATGCTGGGCATATCAAAATATCAGATCCCTCCTTGGATGTGGACCAGGTTCTTCTTGAAGATGATGGCGCAATTAAGTCCTGATTAGCTCTAGAGATTCTGTATTATTCATTACTGGTACGGGTGACAATTATTGAACTATATGAAAGAAACGTAAGTTAGTTACAAATTGCGGCATGCACACAGTTTATGCAACATGTAAACTTCACTACAGATATTCGGATTTAGTTTATGACATGTTTGATATGCCTGACATCATTGGCGATAATGTGACGCAGACAAATTCCGCATGACCCTCTGAAGTATCGGAACATCAGTGCTGTCGAAGATCTCATGAATGGCTGTTTTCAGCTAAGCAATAGTTTTGGGTTTGTTGCTGTACACCTTGTCTTTAATATAGTCCCACAAAAAGGAGTTGTATGTGTTCATATCTGGAGAATATGGCGGCTAATCGAGGCCCTTACTGGTGGCCTCTGGGTACCCTACAGCCAGAACGCGATCCCCAGAGTGCTCCTCCAGCATATAAAACACTCTCCTGCTTCGATGGGGTCGAGCTCCATTTTGCATGAACCACGTCTTGTCGCAGTCGGGGTCACTATGGATTATGGGGATGAAATCATCTTTCAAAATCTTCGCATAGAGTTCGGTAGCCACCATGCCATCAAGGAATGTCGCATCTATTATTTCGTGACTGGATATTGCACACCACACAGTCATCCATTGACGGTGAAGAGACTTGTCGATCGCGAAATATGGATACTCAGTTCCCCAAATAAGCCAATTTTGCTTATTGACGAACCCATCCAAATGAAAGTTAGCTTTGTCACTAAAACAAACCATATTCACATACTAATTCCAATCATTCCTCTCGGCCAACCGTGCAGTTTGTACGTCCTAACGCAAATCGTTCAGAAGTTATGACGATTTTATTTCGTATTGCTCAATAATTGTCACTCTGTAATTTGTCTCCCTTTGGTTTCGTCAGGTTTAGCTCGTTTGTCTAACAATGCATTTTTATACAGAGACCCAGACAAAATATTCGATTTTTTTGCCATTTCCTCCTTTGTTGTCGGTCGATCATATTTTGGCAATGGATAAATACTGGGGAGGCCTACACTCTGAACTTAATTTGTTTTACATTCTTGGTTTCTTCCTGGTGCCTGCACAGACACATCCTCTGTCACTGACGAGCAGCATTTGTCTGTGGGCTCCTGTTGAACTCCTTTGTCTTTGCAAATTCGGCTCCTTCAGTGATTCCTGATAGAGCTAAATCTTCTGCTGTGAAGATAGCCTGTTTGAATGGGAATATTCCGATTGACTTAAGGATTTCTCAACTGTTGGATTGTGGCTACATTAGAATATGCAGCTCGAAATAAAGCACCTACATCTGTCTGCCTAATGGGTTTCCCTGAGTTAGTGAACGTTAGAAACAAATTAGGAGGAGTTGGAGAGTTAAGAGTACGTGCGTAGTCTTTCCCACTATCTTACAAGCATACTCTTAACCAATGCACCACAGAGTTCAAAAAAATATCACAAATGACAGTCAATGCTTGGTTCCGCTTTTGTCATGCCGTGGTTTGTTCCTCACAGAACAGTGATTCTTTTGGCAAATAATTTTATTTTCTAGAGAATACCTAGATAGTGCTTATTGTTTGCAATATACAACTTAAAGACTACGCAATTCGAAACAAATACATATATTTACCTGTTACAACCAATAAACCAGGCAGAGCTCTTCAAAACTACACATGACGGTGTCGCTATAGAAGCAACAACTGAATGTCGGTTTTCATTCTCAGTCAGTGTTGCCAACGTAAAGAAAATGCCACTGCACACTTTTATCAAGTGCGTACTCTTAGCCGACCTTATCCTATCTATGAGAGTTCCCCAGAAAGTAATGTACCGCATTTTTTTCTTCGACAATTCTTTACTGAACATAATGAGAATTACACATACGAGAAATGGTGTTTTATCTACACATCCTATTTTCCCACGTAATCTCCATCCCGTTCTATGGCCTTCCTCCGCTGTGAAACAAGGGCGTGTATTCCCTGTCGGTACCAACCCATGCCCTGGTGGTGGAGCCAGTGCTACACTCTGCGAATCACCTCTTAATCGTCCTCAAAATGTCTTCCATGAATGACATTCTTTAATGGCCCAATGGAAGTCCGAGTTATGTCTACTCACTGCTTGGAATCCTACCAGACTGTGTACTATTGTTAGTTTCGCACCATAGAAACAACTCGATAGAACACCCAGAATTAAAACATTCATTACTAATTAATCTGTTGTAATGCTGACTATGTAGAAAAGCCTGTTGTAGAGGTGATTCAGAGAAGAAGTAAACTGAAAAAATTAAATATTGTTATGAAAAAAGTGTTTTTAAATAAAGTTATATATGCCATATAATAGCAAAAACGTGCAGTTTAAGAATAGAATTAGTAAAGTAAATTTATTTCTTGAAGATATATTGAAGATGAGCTCCATTTTTCCACAAACCTCTGCAGTGTTTTAGCTAAATAGTGTATATTTCAAAGTAATATTTGATCAGGAATTTCGGCAATTCCTATTCGGATCTTAGCTTTCAAATTTTCTGTTATTGCAAGTGCACTACGATACACTTTGCTTTAAAGGTGACTCTAAAAAAAGAAATATCTCGCTGACGAATCAGGAAACCTGGGAGGCCATAGAATGTCACTTGTTTCTGGAAATTATGAGTTTGTTAAACAATTGACGTACAGAAGCCACAAATATTCGTGCGGTGTGAGGCCTTGATCCGTTTTTCTGAAACCAGACATAGTCAGTAATTTGAAGAAATGTCTGCAGTTTTTGCACAACAGAGGTTTCAAGCAAGACGACGTCCTGATTCAGTGTGACTGTGGCCGCAAGGCCACTCTCGCACTCAAAACAACAAGCGCCTATTATGCCATACGATGACACATCGTACCCACAATAACATTGTTGCTGCGCAGTGGACGTTGGTGTCGCTGAGTAGGATTTACTTGAGCTCATTAAAGAAGGTTTTGTTCATTAACAAGTACTTTAAGATGTAAATGGACTTCGTCAGACGTCCACTGGCTGTTAACAAACTCATTTTTGTCATTCATATTTTCAGATATTCGATCACAGAATTGTCGGTGCATTGGCTTTCAGTTCCTAGACTATCTGCATATTGTATGGATGGTAATTCACGTCCTGTAATAATATTCTTCGAGTACTGGAACTATGCAACTGTAAAGTCGATGCATGGCAACAGAGATGAGCATCTTATGACAGCAACTCGAAAAGCTTCGATATTATCTGCTGTACGGATGGTTCCCACAAGGCCTCCAGGTTTCTTTTTCATTGATGAACCAGAAGAAGAAGAAGAAACCAACTTCCATTTGTCTCATTTGTTGTGCTGCAGCCTGCACAATATGAAAGTTCCCACTCTGTGCAATCGAATAGAACTTGTCATTGAAGATTTAATATTAAACTTCTTAACTAAGCTTTTTTTCTTCGAAGGAAGGTTATTTTTATTTTTTGTTGGAACAAAAGGTGCATTTGGGTGTAGACATTACAGCATCGTTCGCACAAATGAGAACACACTACATGAACTGCCAACAAGATTACGTAAACTTTGTAGTCTGTCTTCTCTGCCCACAGAAACCGCTAAAATGTTATAAGAATAAGTGGGATAAGAGTCGATCCAGCACATCTCACTGCAATAAACTGCAAAAATTATTTGCTTTTTAAATTAGAAAGACAGTGTCAAGAATATTCACAACATATTTGCATGCCAGCTAAAATTCCGGCGACGCGGGAAACAGAAGCCAAAAAAGGAACTGTCCCCTTTTCTTTACGAGACGAATTCCAGCCGGCAGGTGTGCTTTTCCTGTGCACTGACAACAGAGAAACAGGCGAGAATGAAATTAAATTATTCTGCAGTGTCGTTCTTTCATAGGACAGTTACGTCGAGTAATCCGAGTTGGCCAGTTCATCGCTCCGTGTTTAAAGGAAAAATCTTTATGCTCGTGCGCCGTGTTTAAAGTAAAAAGCATTGTGCTTATGTGCGGTGTAGTACGATTTGGACTGGATACAGTCTTTCTTTCTTTCCTTTTACATTTTTTTCTTTTGTTTTGACTATTGGTTGACAATTTTGTAAGTGCCTTAACATGAATAAGAGTGAAAAAAGCAAGGGTGCAAAATTACGAGGGGTGGCATTTCGGAAATTGTCGAAGGAAAGGCGAGAACGAGAAGCCAGTGTTCTAAAAACGCTTGGCAGAGTAGATAAGTTTTTCGCAAAAAACGTTACTGTTTCGACTTCGAGTTCAAGTAGTACAGATGATATTTCTGGTACTGTAACTGTTGTAAAATAAGTGAATAAGGACGAAAGAAAAGTTAAAAATGAAGAAAAGCAAATTGTTCCTGATTTCGAGTTTCACGAAAAACTAAGCGTCGAGTCAGACATTACAAAAAGAAATAACCTTGTTTGTGATGATCCTGCGGAATGGTGTGTCAATTAATCAGCAATCGACAGTCTCTTACAACGTGGCATTAATCAACATTGTAACGGTGATTTTTCTAATTCAAGAAGATCAGTACGCGATAAAACCAGATATTTGGACAAAAACGTATTTTACTGTAAACTTTTAAATGGTGAATCAACTTTGAGTGGTTTTCTAGTATACTCCTGTACCACCGGTGCTGTTTTTTGTGCATTATGTAAATTGTTCAGATTGCTGCTAATGGTATTGCAGATTGGAAAAATATTTCTGATATTTTATCTCATCATGAGAATTCACTTGAACACAAAAATTCTGAGTTATCATTCTTAACAAGAAAAAAGTCGCTTGGAACAATAAATAACCATTTGGAGTCATCTGTTGAGACAAAAAAAATGTACTGGCGCAGTGTGTTGAAAAGGATGTTTGCACTAGTGAAGAAGCTAACAAGTCGTGGACTTCCCCTACGTGGACATGTTGAAAGATTCCATTAATTATATAATGGTCATTTTATGATGTCTCTTGAACTTATAGCCGAGTTTGAGTCTTTTCTCGCAGAGCACATTGAACGATATGGAAATCCAAGGCAGGGACATACAAGTTATCTTTCTTCAACAATCTGTGGTGAAATAATAGAGCTTCTTTCTGAACGAATAGAATGAATTATCATAAGTGAAATAAAACAGGCCAAATATTTCTCTATAATAATAGGTTCTACAGCGGACATTTCAGATATTGATCAATTATCTTTCATATTAAGATATGTGAACGAGAATGGTGAACCTGTTGAACATTTTCTTCCGTTGTTACCAAACTCGGGACAGAAGTCGGAAAACTTAGCTGAGCCATACTAAAAGGCCTGTCTACAGATTCCGTTGATATTACTCACTCTAGAGGCCAAACAATATGTCAGGAACCTGCACTGGTTTGCAGGCACGCATTAAAGAACGAAATCCGAAAGCACATTATGTGCTTTGTGCAACACTTTCTTTAAATTCAGTGGGCACTAGTGCTGCAAGCTGTTGTCGGGAAGCATATTAATTTTTCAATGTAGTGCAAAACCTTTATCATTTTTTCTCTGCTTCGACATAGCGCTGGAATAAACTTCTTTCTTTCATGAAACCAGGGTGCAAAACAGTAAAACGTTTATCAAAAACACGTTGGTCAGCAAGAGAAGAAGCGTGTGTAAGTCTATATGAAAACTGAGAGGGCGTTGTCAATGCCCTCACACATATTGCCAATAATAAATTTGAAAAACCACTTGTGCGAAATGAGGCTTCAGCTTTGTTGAATCAACGCAGAAACAGCAATCATGATGACTAGAAACAGTATTCATGATGACAGTTTGGATGGACATACTCCAGAGATTTAATAATGTAAATCTGAAATTGCAAAGTGTAAATATTGGTACCAAAATGGTGCATGAATTATATGAATCACTTGTTGGATTTATTGCATCTATTCGTGGCATGTTCGACTACTATGAAAATAAATCCACGCAGATTGTGACTGATATAGACTATATGAATGCAACTATAAAAGGTCACGAAAACGCAAACTTCATGATGACGAAGAAGCGGACTCTAAAGAAGTTTTTCTGACTGGAAGGGAAAAATTTAAGGTCGAAACATTTCTCCCAGTACCCGACAGCCTGTATGCCGGATTAGTGAGGAGGAAGGAAAGCTATAGAACACTGTTGGACTCCTTCAGTTTTCAGTAACCTTAGAAACTGTTCACCTGACGATATTGCTGAACGTGCAGCAAAACTCCAAGCGTCATATGACACAGATTTAGAGCCTTCCTGCCCTACTGAATGTGTACATTTCGCGGAACTTTTGAAATCTTCTGAGATTAGTGATATACCAGTCGAAATAAGTAAATTTTTACGAAAAGAGAGGTTACAGCCTGTGTTAACATTGCTCTTAGAATATTTCAATGTATGGCACTTACAAATTGTTCAGTAGAACGCTCGTTTTCGGCTCTTAAAAGACTGGAATCGTATCTACGTTGTCTGAGGAGAGATTGAACGCCTTGTCCATTCTTCACATTGAAGCCGACGTCCTAACTGATAACCGTCTGAACTATGAAGATATGGTCGACGAGTTTTCTGCTATCAGAGCCAGGCACAAACTTTGATGACTGGAGTGTTTTTTTGCTTATTCATATTAGTTTCAAAAACTAAGATTATAATGTGATTTTTACACACATCAAAAAAACTTTTGCATCACCTCGGTTCCGAGATTTCCTGAACCTGTATAGAAAATTGGAATAGAGATCAATATAAACATCATTTCCACCCTTTTTATTGCTCACGAAAACCACACACTGCATGTTGCACCACCATACAGCGAGATCTTCAGAGGAGGTGGTCCAGATTACTGTACACACCGGTACCTCTAATGCCTAGTATCATGTCCTCTTGCATTGGTGCATGTTTGTATTCGTCGTGGCAGACTATCTACAAGTACATCAAGGCACTGTTGGTCCAGATTGTCCCACTCCTCAACGGCGATTCGGCGTAGATCCCTCAGAGTCCATAAACAACCCTTTTCAATCCATCCCACGCATGTTCGATAGGGCTCATGACCGGAGAACATGCTGGCCACTCTATTGGAGCGACGTCGTTATTCTGAAGGAAGCGACTCACAAGATGTGCACGAGGGGGATGCGAATTGTCGCCCATGAAGACGAATGCCTCGCCAATATGCTGCCGATATGGTTGCACTGTCAGTCGGAGGATGGCATTCACGTATCGTACTGTCGTTACGGCAACTTCCATGACCACCAGCGGCGTACGTCGGCCCCATATAATGCTACCCCAAAACAGCAGGGAACCTCCACCTTGCTGCACTCGTTGGACAGTGTGTCTAAGGCTTTCAGCTTGACCGGGTTGCCTCCGGACACGTCTCAGACGATTGTCTGGTTGAAGGCATATGCGACACTCATCGGTGAAGAGAACGTGATGCCAGTCCTGAGCTGTCCATTTGGCATGTTGTTGGGCCCATCTGTACCGCGCTGCATGGTGTCGTGGTTGCAAAGATAGACATCGCTATGGACCTCGGGAGTGAAGCTGCGCATCATGCAGCCCATTGCGCACAGTTTGAGTCGTAACACGACGTTCTGTGGCTGCACGAAAAGCATTATGCAACATGGTGGCGTTGCTGTCAGGGTTCCTCCGAGCCATAATCCGTAGGTAGTGGCCATCCATTGCAATAGTCGCCCTTTGGCGACTTTAGCGAGGCATGTCATCGACAGTTCCTGTCTCTCTGTATCTCCTTCATGTCCGAACAACATAGCTTTGATTCACTCCGAGACGCCTGGACATTCCCTTGTTGAGAGCCTTTCCTCGCACAAAGTAACAATGCGGATGCGATCGAACCGCGGGTATTGGCCGTCTACGCATGGTTGAACTACAGACAACACGAGCCGCGTACCTCCTTCCTGGTGGAATGACTGGAATCGATCGCCTGTCGGACCCCCTCCGTCTAATAGGCGCTCCTCATGCATGGTTGTTTACAACTTTGGGCGAGTTTAGTGACATCTCTGAACAGTCAAAGGGACTGTGTCTGTGATACAATATCCACAGTCAACGTCTATCTTCAGGAGTTCTGCCAACCGGAACGATGCAAAATTTTTTTTGATGTGAGTGTTATAACTTAGAGCACATTCATTGGATTTACAAACTACATATACATAAACCTCGTTTATGTGCAGCCGTGACCGAAGGCGCCCGACAATGCTAAACAATACCCGAATGACCCAGGCCGCTCGGCGCTGTACAGGCAAGTCATACTGATACTGTAGTGTGTTACAACTGATGCATATTTTTGGCGTCAGCTGAAATATATTAATATCGCGGAAATATACGTTATCGGAGAGTACGTTCAGATGAAAAAGTGTTAATAAATAACGTAGCTCAGTTCAGTCGATAAATACGTAAAAGCTCTGCTAATACCGTTAGAAAGAGCTGTGATGAGAGCAGCAGCTGCAGCACAAAACTGTTCAGCCCTTACATGGATTAAAGGTATTATGCACACTTATTATGCAGCTTCTAACTACACAGACCCTAATGCTTTACACATTTAATATTATATTATAAAACAAATTAGATTTTTCCACACTCGTCTTTAATTTATGTAATACCAAATCCAGTTCTGTGTTTGCTCGTCTGTATTTAGTTATTAGTTCGTGCACCGAAATCTCTATTTCATTTACATTTCTGACGTTTGCCTATAGATTCACGTATTAATACCGAACGTGTTTTTTTCATGTGCTACACATTCAACTTAGTAGATCGTAAAATGACAGTTTAATTCTGATCTTGAACGCATCTCTGTAAAAGTACGTATTAATTTCTAATGTATGACACGTTCGCTTCAATCTTTAAATCGTAACACAAATTTTTTTATTTTCATTTTCAACGGTCTCGTGTAAATGAACATATTAAAAGTGAATGTATAGCAAAAATCCGTTGTCTCCTACACGCTCTACTGAATTTTTAGGCCATAAAAGAAAAGTTATTTTCCTTGTGTTCGTTTCTGTTGTCTTTCGACAGAAGAATGTGTTAACACAATGCAGTTTTAAGTTTGTTTTAACCACTGCCGTACACCAAGTACAGTTCAGGAACCATATTACATTTTGATTGAGCGCGACTAGACAGCTCACGTGTCCTTCAGAACAACGAATAGCAGAGTACGGTAACAGCTCACAGCGGTGCCACCCAAAATTGTGAAGTGATTGGGTAATAGTTATTATTTAAAACATGTTTTTTGGGGGGGCATATAATATGGTGTGCGTAGGGGCGCAAAATTTTTAAATCCGCCATTGTTTGCTCTGCATTACAGGCTTCTTTGGCAGCGTGGATGACATAACCTGTTTTATAGCTACTGAAATGAGTACGTCAGTCTGTGTGGACATGGTAACTCTTTGCAATAGTTCTTCCACTAATGTCGCAAATGGTGTTACTTGGGTTTGCGGGATTTGCATTTTGTGTATTTTGCTATGGGAAAGCTGTTCTAGTCCCGGCTTCTATTGAGATCCTCAAGGACCAAGATCTACAAGAAAATAATACAACCTGTAGTCTTATATGGAGTAGAGACCTGGACCATCACCCAAAACATGGAGAGAAAACTCCTAACATTTGAGAATGCCATCCTCAGACAGATTTTTGGACCAGTGAAGGATGGAGATGAATGGAGAAAAAGAAAGAACTATGACTTGCAGGAGCTATACAAGTCGATGGACATCGTGGCAGTGATCAAAGAAAGAAGACTGAAGTGGTATGGAGACGTAATACACCGAGAAGGCCAGGTCATCAGGCAGGTAGTGGAGGAAGATATTAGAGGCAAAAGACCACGGGGAAGACCACGACTCCGATGGATTGATCAGGTCAGAGGGGATATGAGTACGCTGGGGCTGTCTGAAGAAGAATACGTGGACCGAGGACGCTGGAGGAGGCTGATTGGAGAAACCAAAGACCGACTGCGGTTTGTGTGGTCAACGCAGTAAGTATATTTTTTCGCATCACGATGAGGCACTAAGTTTGTGCTTTCATTTCCTTGGACTTTCTTCTCCTCAGAGTAAATGGGACACTCTCGACTCCACGCAGCGTAGATTTCCACCATAATTTACTCATAAGAGCAGATATGTGAGTGAGGCGACAAGTTCATGAGCAGCTTTGTCCCGATTTCCGCATGTTTTCTGATCAGTGTAATGTGTTTGAAATGGTGGCATTTAAAGCACATTGAAGGGTTTGATATGTAGGATCAGGCTATTAAGTGGATAATCCCTGCTATGATGTATTCAAGAAGAGCAGCCGTATTAGAGGTCAAAATAAATACAGCTGTCTTTTGCAGTCTCCTATTGACTTTTTTCATGATGTTACAAACATCAGTGACTTCATCAGCCTCCTTTTAATTCGTTTGTGTCTACATGCATTATGTCCCTGTAAGTCATAAAAATTTTGCTAAAATTTAGGATACTATGCAGCTCCATCATGATTGCATAGCCATCAAATGATGATTGACTTGAAGAGCAATTTACCATGACATTCTAACACTGTCCCATTTCGCACACACTTAAATGATTTCAGTGCCTCTGCTAATCCCTAAAACGCGTCCGTACATTGAATGGTGACAACTTTTCTAATATAATGTTTTCTCTCTGATTAGAAACGTGTTCTGGGAGTTGATCAGTACTGTTTTGTTGTTGTCTGGACTCATCTTAGCTTGTTTGTATACAGGTTGCTGAACTCCCGGCTTCTCTTAATGGATTCGCTGTTATTGCTACTCAATGTCCCATATGAACTGATGTGAGCGTGTTTTGGATATTGTAAGTTTTATGGACGTTTCATTGGGGTGTGGCAGGCGTCCCAGAGGTTGCCCACTAAATACTGTTCCATCTCAACAGCCAAACTTTCCATTATCTCATCGCACACCTTGAGAGTTAGCGATTTTTGTAGAGATTTCTACCATCCTCGTTGTTTGGGCTGTCAGGCCACAGTACCTGCTCCATGTCTTGCACACTGTTCCACAGTCGCATCATACAGCGGCCGCTAAACAATGCATAGCTCCTGCGGTTGCAGAGGAATGGTCTCGCAGGTTCCCCAAACCCCTAACCCACCAAGGATGACTGAGCTCGCTAAAGTTCTTGCTGCTTGGCACGGCGCAGAAGGGATGTGGGGCATATCGAATGCCAGTGACATGGCGAACGTTGTCCCCTTTGTTTTTAGATGGCTAATTTGTAAACTACTATACCAGCACTCTTTTCCTGGTGTCATAGACTAGTAAACATTCAATGGCTCATGACAAAACAGTCGATGGTATAGGAATATGTTTCTCTTCATTTAGAAGTTTTCTAGTCATTCTGAGACTCTGAAATATTGGCGAACAATAATATTCAAGCACAGGTCACTTCGGACTTTTTCAGACACACATGCGGTCTTTGTGTGTGTACAAAAACTAATTTGTACACATTACGTTTGATTTGCATAGATTGTTAAACATCTCATCTGGAATACCACCTCCTCTTCCCACTTACGAATTCACTGATATCTGTAAGGAAATCATACTAACCCCATTAAACCTAACTTCATCATGGCGGTGAAATCGGAACAATAGATTTATGCACGGAATTCGTGATAGCAATTAACCCTTGGAAAACTAAATGGACTGGCAAAATATATTGCGGCCTGTCGTGTTAACTGGACAGCTAACTCAGTTTCCAATGTGCGATTTTTGCCTTGTATACGTTCTGTCGCGTGTAAACGTGGTGTGAAATTGCTCAGAGTTTATCAGATGTATACAGAAAAGCCGCAGCATTAAAAATTGTTGTGAAATGGAGGAAGACCTAGAGAGTATTAGACTATATTATGTGGAACAATCTCAAGAAAACTATCTAAGGAAATGAGGAAGGGGCCGAAATGATATTTTATAAATTAATAGCTGCGTTAGTTTTGCTGGATAGATTTAGAAATGACAATGTACAGAAATAAATAAGCCTTTTTAAAATGATGACAAAATAAAATAAAATAGCGAAAGATGTCTGTTAAACCAGAACAAGAAAGGTGAATATCAAAAGAACTTTTATCATATAGACCAAATGGAGATGATAAACATGGAGCCCAAGAAAATATTGGTGAAACGACCTCTGTAATTGGAACACTGGGATGGTTTGTTTGTTGAAAGAAGAAGATGTCTGTGATATGGATAGGAAATTTTCAGAGAAAGACTGCACACTTTGGAATTTATTTGTTTGATCATCAAAAGACTGTACCAGAAATGTAAGAAAAATACGGGAAATAACCTGTTTCTCAAAACTGACTAAGATTTGTCGCAAGGCACATTAAGAAACTATGACACTCTCTCATATATTGTAAACCTTACATACTGATCAGTGGCCGCAATCACACAGGAAACAGAGACCACAGATCATGTGATCCGTACGGATATACAACGGACAAAAACATGGGAACACGAAAGAAACAAAAATTACCATGCCTAATATGATGAACGAAAACAGTTGGCATCCAAAACAGATTCCTGTCTTCTTGGAAGTGATAAATAAAGCTCCTATATGGTGTTCAAGAGAATCTTACACCATTCTTCCTGTTAAATAGCGGCAATTTCAGTGAATGGTGATGGGGAAAGACGCATCGTTATCTCCAAATTAGACCGTTAATGCTGAGTAACATTGAGATCCGGCGACTGTGGTGACCAAGAGAGATGCAACAATTCATCCTTGCATCCTTGTGCTCAAAAAACCAGTCCTGGACAACTTGAGCTGTGTGAATGGTATCATTCTTGTCCTGGAAATTAGCATCACTATTTCAGAACAAATAATGCACCACACAGAACGATATATATATATATATATATATATATATATATATATATATATATATATATAATTCGAAACAAAAACGTCAAATAAAGATGGGCTCTAAAACGGATACCGTAAGAGCTGCGAGCAATTTTTGATTTTCGATAGTGTGAAACAAATCTCTTCTACTGCAAGCTCTTTGCTTTCAATATTTTGGGATGTGGTCGTATGGACCAAAACAAAGAAACAATGTCCGGTAAACATGTGCTCAAAAATACATACCTTAAAAGTTATGAGAACTTATTCATTAGAAGAGTTGTGTGTCAAAGTAGCGAAGATGAACAAGTGCTCATAGCTCTTAAGGTATGCATTTTAGAGCACATGTTTATTGGACATTTTTTCCTTGCTTCGGTCCATACTACCACTTCCTTAAATATGGAAAGCAAAGAGGTTGCTGTAGGAGAGACTTGTTTCGCAGTATCGAAGATCAAGAATTGCTGATATCTCTTGGGGCATGCAGTTTAGCGCCCATGTTTACTTGATTTTTTGTTTCGAATGATCATTTCTTTTCCTGAATACTGACCACCACGTCTGAAACACCCTGTATATGGTTTGTATGGTAATTGACTGATCACCTGATTTCGTACGGAATAATCGATTGAGGTGAGCCAGTGGCGCAGTTAGGGAATTAATCTCAAGGTTAATTAAACATATCTCCATCATCCTCTAATTCTCCTTGCTCGGCGATAAATAATTTACATTTAACAAGCAGAGGATAAGCCTCTATTGCCAATGGTTAGTGCGCATTCAGATACTGGTTTTTCTGGATGTAGGGCTGATTGAAAGTAGTCGACTCACAGTTTAAATCTATCATTACTGGAACAATCAATCTCTTGCACTTTATAAAATGAATCTTTACTTAACAAGAAAATAAGAGAGTGGGCCTGTGTACATTGCACAAGGAAAAACGATGTAGGATGTATCCTATAAAACAGAAACTGGGATGTGCGGGCTAAATCACTAGCAGTAACAGTGAAATTCAATTGTAAATGGACTTAACGTTTATTCTATTCAGACAGTTAGAAAAACATGACACATCTAGATGAAAACATATGGTATGGTGCCTGGTGGCTGTTTTGGATAACTGACTGACTCCAAAAAATAACGAGAATCCTGTCCTGATGGACATGTAAATCATTAGATACTCATAAAATAGGAATAATTTTGTGCTAGGGGAATCACATACACCTTTCACATTCACACTAACACCATACAGAACAAGGAAAAGAAACTAGAAGGAGAATGTACCACAATCACATACAATCGGCAAAGGTTTCCTCCACCTACCTAACACTTCAACGATGAAGACCTAAAATCCATACCATAGAACTGAGTTAAAATTACGACACAAAATGTTATTTAGATTGGAAATGGAGACTCAATAACGCAAAGAAATACGGATAAACCTAATGAACCAGGGAAGAACCATGTGGCCCAATCCACGTAAATCCAGAGCAAGAGAAAATATAAAATTTCTGAAAATCATTTATTCTGGTGAAACAATTACCTACATATACGAAATAATAGCAAGAGGAAACAGATTCTGAGAAGTGAAGCCTCTCTAAACCATACTGTAGCACGTGAATTAAGAACATAAGAAACTAAAGTGTAGGCACATTCACACTGAGAAAAACGAATTCTAACTGATACCAATCATAGTTTTTACACCACCCTCCCACATTCTTAATTCCTGACTGAACAAACTAACTACCTATTAATTCGAACGATAACACAAACCCTATCACTTCAGATGCCAAATAAAATATTCTGTATAACTATTAATATCTGGAGCTGTAAAAGAAATGGGTCAACATTTCAGCTAAGCTGAAACTTATACAGACTCACTTACCATACTCTTCTACTGCAAACGAGCTTCCATAAGCAACCTCATTCACCAAAATCCCAGGACGAGTAAAGAACACCCTAAGAAAATCAGTGTCCATACAGGTAACGGAAGTGGTTAGAGAAAACCCTTTCAGCGCCCTGTCAACTTGAGCGCAATAGCGCCTCGACAAGAAGGAAGCAACCCTCTTTGTCTCACTGTCAGCAAAACTGGCACAGTAGTTGACGAGAAGTTTACACAGCACCCAACACTATGCAAACCTAATACACAGACGTGTTCACTCGCCCTTTCATTCAAGCAGAGGAAGAGAGGGAAAGAATGGCGGGAGTGCAACATTAATACATCATAATCAACTGTGAGGAACGTAGCGGAAACACAGACACTTAAAAGGACGACATATTTGCGTGCAAAACAGATACAGAATAAACCGAATTCAGAGACTGGATGGAGTTGTGGCTGATAGGGACATACTCAGCTGCTGGCGTGCTTCATTAAATACACCGACAATATGAGGTGGCAAAGGCATTACAAATGAATTTAAAATTTAGTGAAACGTTATGAAATGGCTCATATACAGACCTGTCAGTGGGATGGACCTGCTTATCCAAAATGGTCACATAATCCTTGGCAGTAATGCGACACTGCAGAGTAACTATGGGGCCCATAAGATACCTCGATGTGAGTGACGAATGCATCACCACCCCTGGCATTTTTCACTCCTGGCAGCAATCAGTCTGCATCATAGGCCTGGGACGCTTATGCCAAACATAAACTCCATCGGGAGCTGGAAACAGTGCAAAACAATACTCATCTGATCAAATTACTCTCTTCCATTGCTCCATTGGTCAGGTTTTATGGCTTCAGTACCACACTTTCCTGTTATGGACTTCTGCATCACCGATGTGTGATTTTGAAATACCAGTTCACCCTACAGTTCCCAGCTTACGGAGCTCTCTATGTGTTATTTGGTGCTGACAGGGTTCCTGAGTGCGACATTTAGCTCTGCATTGACCTTTGCGTCTCTTCTTCTCGCATTTTCCGTCACAATACTGTTCAATGAACGTCTTTCACGATCACTCAATACACACTTTCGTCTGTGTTGTGACTTAGTGGATGCTGTTTTTCATCTTTTTCTGTATGCGGTATAAATCTTCGATATGGTGTCTTTTGAAATATCAAATCCCTCGGCTCCCTTAGTTACGGATGCACCCAAAATTCGAGCACCAACAATTTGCTCACTTTGGAATTCATTTAGCTGTGGCATAGTCCACTAACATTACACAGAACACTGTTCAGACCACGGCTGACGCTTGTAACATATTGAGGGCATTGCACAGGTACCGTTGGTGGTCAAATACAATAGCGACGTCAGCATTTTGCTCAACCATTCATTTCTTGCATTTTTTCCATATTCTTGATCTCTATACTACCTCGACGCGAATCATGGCTGTGAGAGCACTCTGTCCAAAGATCCTCTCGTTTCTTGACTAACAACAAGACAGTGGCTATGAAGTGCAAGTAGAACACAAAAGGAAATATTTCTGCGTACACACAAGACCATTACAGCAATAGTTCTAGATATCTGCAGAAGGATTAAATGAGCTACTTGAGCAAAACTTTTTGTGATGACGCTCTTGCATTAAATATCCTCAGACTACTCAGTGCATAAATTCTGGGTAATACTTCACGTTTTCAATGATTGCCACCGTCGTCTTCGTCATGAACAACTGACTGTTGTGACTGCTACTGTGGTGGCTTTTAGAGCGCATGGACTGCTTGTGATTGATCGGTAATTATGTCATGCTGCCTTGGATAGTGTCAACGTCTGCGCTGGTGTTGCCACCGGTCCCATAAACAATGTGGCAAATTTCTGTGTGTCTTCTCAGCGTCGAGAGCTCGCTTCCACGTAGCACTAAGATTATATGAAGACCTCCGCTGTAGACAATGGTAAGTGACATTTTGGCTGTTTCGAGAAATTCCGCAGTAAAGTTTGAATCAAATCTCATAAGTAAGATATTGCATGTACATCCAAAGTGATTTTTTTTATCCAGATATGCCATTGTTTTCACATATATCCACTGTGGAAACGTATTTTTAAAATGATAAATTCTACCCACAATTTTATTCTTAAAATTTCATCAGTAGATACTTAACAATGTTTACTAGCAAACGGAATCCACTTAAGGGGACTTGTATATGAATAACTGTCAAAAAATCGGTTTTTTAAATTTTTGTCTAAAAAATTCTCTGTGGTTTTCTGAACAAGGGAAAGTTTACTTCCAGGAAAATGGTCCGCAGAAAGTACCAAAATTAGAGGAATTTAAAAGTGGCTGCACGCACCACGACGTTCCCATGCACACAATCAGCTCCATTAAAAATAAAGTTCTGCTCTCATTTGTTTCGTTTTTATGGCTTTTTAGGCCCTTAAGTTGGCTAACCTGCGAAAGCTTTACAGTTGCTTATCTTTTGTTTGTACAGCTAGTTCTTCATTGTTTGCTGTTGTTTTGTCGCGAATATTTTGTTTACAGTGAAGTAATTGCGTGCATGAGTTTTTTATTCCACTTGAAAGCAATGGGAACAAATAAGAACTTCAGCGTTAAACAACGTAAATTTTATGGTAATCGCTTCACCAAACAGATTAACTCTGCTAATACTGAAATAAAACTTGATACAACACGCTTCGAAGCTTAAACTGAAATATTTGGACAATGGGCTTGACAGTATTAATGCTGATAATATAGAGGTTGTGTTATTGTTGAACTCCCTGCTCCATCTGAATTAATAAATAGAGTTTTGCAGTATAAGGAATGTGGCAATAATGGTGTGGAGGTAGTTGAAGAGATACGTACAACAAGTGTGTGTGCATCAAAATTAAGAGTTGTTTGTAATTTTTGTGTTTTAAGTGAATGTGGTTATACTTGTGGCATAACTAAACAGAGAGTGTATACCACAAATATTAAACCTGCTTATGCCATGAGGTGTATAGGCAAAGGGTACAGAAGTGCACAAATTTTCTATGCTCTTGTGGACATACCTTCCCCTACAAGGTTTGACAGGTACAATAAAATTATTCTACAGATTTTAGAAGCAGTAGCAAATGATAGTATGGAAAATGCTATTCAGGAAAGTGTAGACATGAATGACAGCAGTACATATATGTGTGCAGCCCTGGATGCATACTGGCAACGAAGAGGCCGTAGTTCCTTAAATGGTATAGTGATAGGTACCTACTTGGAAAATGGTAAAATCATTGGTGTGGAATGTATTACCAAGTACTGTCATGGTTGTACAAGTGGAACCGAAAATCATAAATGTTTGATCAATTTTAGTGGTTATAGTGGAGGGATGGAATCTGAAGGTGCTGTGAAGATATTTCACAGGACAGTGCAGAAATATGGTGTGATGCATCTCTTACCGATGAGATGGACACTCAAAAGGGTACCAAAACGTTTTTGAACCCAAACCATATGCTGACACAAAAATAGAAAAACATGGAATGTGTTGAACTTGTCTAGAAAAGGTTAGGTACAAGATTGAGGAACTTGAAGAGGAATTTGAAGGGAAAGAAATTAGCTGATGGTAAGTGCATTAGTGGACATGGTCGGCTTGCAGACAAAGAAATAGCCAGGTTGCAGTATTATTATGGACAAGCCATAAGACAAAATAAAAATGAGCTCGAGGAATGAAAATGCAGTATGGATTACCTTCTTTCATAAATCCTCCACAGATGACAATCCATATCATGCACTCTGCTCACCTGGCAGTGATTATAAAACCTATTATAGTGATCTTAGTTACATAAGATTATTAGAGAAATGTTTACACAATAGGACTCAAAATCTAAATGGTAAATTCAACAATTGTATATGGGAACGGATACCAAAAACTATTCTAGTAGGTCTAAATACACTGAAAATAGGTGTGCTAGATGCTGTCCCATGTTCCAATGATGGTGCAGTGTCAAGGCTTAATGTTATGGAACTGATTCGGGTGCCTGATGGACTAAATATACATAGAGCTCTAATAACCATTCACTGAAGCAGACTCTTCGAAGAAGAAAAATCAGTGTTGGACGCCACCAAAGAAGCAAGACTAAGAAGAAGTGTGAAAAAGAGCAGGGAGGACGAACAACACAGGAAACAAGATGAATATGGACCTGGGATGCATTAGAAAGCAAGTTTTAACTTTAACTTAAACTTCTCGAAAGTTAAATTATTTCATGTTATGGTAAATTATTAAAGATAGGCAGCTGAAATTCTGTATACTGTGTTAAAGCATACTTAACTACAAAGTAGACAACTCTCGCGACTTAACTTTGAAAATAAAATGTTTTTTTAAAGAAAGACCCTGAATTCACTTCCAAAATTTTTGATAATCATATTTAAAATTTTTTTGGACGACAATTTTTGACAGCACCATCTTTTCAATAGTCTGCTTTAAAGATAATAGTTTAAAAAAACTTACAGGAAAAAAATAAACCTTCTCCTTTGTTTGTATTTCGATTAATGTTTGCCTATGATGTACACAAATAATTAGCATGATTTATTTCAGTTGCAGCAAAAAATTCAGTTAAGAAAAATGTGAGAGCTAAAGCTCACACATGGAAATATTCCAAAAAGACGTCTTGAAATATTGTTAGCGTGGTATGGGCTTACAAATCTTATTCTTTCAGTTACACTGTTTAAAAGCTGACAGTTTTTTCAAGGTTTCTCCTGGTATTCACAGACCAGTTCCCTTAACGTCAGTTACAATTGACCTACACTGTTTACTTCCTGAGCGAATTAACAAAACATTACTGTGAAACCTCTCCAAAATTCAAATTTAAATAGTCATTTTACAGAAAACACTTTTTGATCATAAACAGCATTTCACAACACACACCGTGAGTATTGGGACAAAGCTTAACCACCCTACTGTCCATTCTTTCCAGATGTATCCAAGATGGCGGCGATGACATCATCCAAGATGGCGGATTTTGGCGGGAATATAGGTCAATTGGGCTACCTCCACTAACCTAACCCCCCTCCCCTCCCCTTCCCCAGAAAAATGGCGGGAAATACAAATTCCAACAGTAAAATCGCGGGAAGATAGGTCACTTGGGCTACCTACACTAACCGAAATCATCCGACTGCCACCTCATCCTAGGAACTGGTGCCAAGTTTGAATTTTGGTGGGAAGATAGGTCAATTGGGCTATCTCTTCTAACCTAAGAAAATGGAGGGAAAGAAACAGCATTTGGGCCACATCCATTAATCTAAGTCACCTGACCGCCACCTCCTCCTAGGGATTTGCAGGAAATGGACTCAACCTGTGCTGGATGTAAGTCTTTATTTTCAGTCTTTATTTAAACAATCTGATGCACTACTAACATCCAGGGTGTTCACCATGAGGTCCGGACTCCAACTGACCTAGTACACAGTACCACTGTCAGAGAGTGCACTCATCCATGACATAATCCAAGATGGCGGTCGCGATATAAGCTGATGACGTAAGTACCGTTATCCAAGATGGCAGGAAACAGTGTGTTCACCACGAGGTCTTGACCTAGTACACAGTACACCACCAGAGAGTGCTGTCATCCATTCCCTGATGTACTTCAAGATGGTGGGGGGAAATGGCAGGAAACAGTGTGGTTGTCATATGGTCCAGAGTCCAGCTAGCCTAGTACACAGTACTGCCACCAGAAGGTGTTGTCATCCATTCCGTGACGTAACCCAAGATGGCGGTCTGGAGAGGGGGAAAATGGTGGGAAAACGACTCTGCCTCTGCTGGGCATAAGTCTTTATTTCGTAGGCAGTGTCTCCACCACAAGATCTAGACTCCAACAGACCAAGTACACAGTACAGCCACCAGAGAGTGCTGTCATCCCTCCTGTAATGTAATACAAGATTTGTGGTCTGGAGCAGGAAAATGGCGCGTAAATGACTTAGCCTGTGATGGGTTGCTGGAGAGAGTATGGAATTAGTGTACTTTATTTATTTTGGAACAATATATTTAGGGATGGATATTAGAGATAGTATATTTATCACACTGATACAAAAGACATGCTCTGACATGCTTGGAGTCACGCCACACATCCCACAGATCTGTAAACTATTCCTAAATAACGCTCTGCAGACACGCAGACAACTCCTAAATGACCAAAATAATTTCAGTACAGACATGCAGACTCCTCCTAAATAATGCAGTACACTGATGTGCAGACACGAAATCAACTTGTAAACTGTCCAAATAATGCATAGCGCAGCCCACAGACTCATTCGCAAAATAATGTAACAGACATGCAAACAACATACGCAGACACTGCCCGCTGGCCTCTCTCCATTGGACCGTACAGGAGGCTATCGCACATGCTCTCAGAATTCGGGATGCACTGACACCCTCTGTGAAGTGACGCACAGATGTCCATTCAGGTCCCACACGCATGAGGTGGCGTCATCCCTTTCATACTTGCTACCTGAGAAATTCCTCTCCAAATATGTGTTCACCTAGGCACCATTGCTGATTCGACTGGACAGGAGTGAAGACCTATTTGCAGAGCGCGTCGCCATCACTGTTAGCCACTGCTGGATGCAAGCCAGCGTTAGCCATCGCTCTCATGCCGCTTCTACCTGCAGCGAACAGGTGAAAGTTGCTTCTATTTTCCGGTATACGCGTAGAGACCTCTGAGTGTTATACTGACGTCACAGAACTCCAACGCATGCTCAGACTGGTCCCGTATGTGAGGCACCTCTGGGCAGCACAGGTGTTTTACCATTGCTGATGCAATACTTGGGGATACTAACATTACCAAATAGCACAGGGTGCATTGTTCCTAGCGTGAGATGCGAGATGTGTCTAACCATGCTTAACTGCCCAGTGTGACTGAGGCAACACCACGAATTGTGCACGTGTAGCTACATACCATAGCAAGCGCAGTAGACCCGAGTTACCATTCCAGTGTGTATCCGCCGTGCATTATATCGGAGCGATGTTGGGATGCAGATCGACAATATGCTGTGCACGGAATAGGGTTTGAAGGTGGATCTGCCACACACAAAGTACGGAGCGGTGTTGGGATGCAAATCCACGATATACCACACCTGAGTGCAGGTGAACCAATCACGCGTTACATACAAATATGTGCTCTATGTTCGAAGTTGGGTCCATTAGCGGGAGGACTGGGTCCTTGAAGCCTTCTGCAACACACGCACATACACAGACATACAGAAAACAGATCAAACACTCTGCAAATGTGGAGGTGACTGAATACAATCGAGTTCAGTGCTATACTGCACCTCCCAATCAGAAAAAATAGTGAACTCGCGCTAGGTATCGGCAGCTGTACTATATTTACAAGCAGTTTTAGAACACAGAGCGAGAGGTTATGTCATGATTGCATGGGTAGAAGTGTCATAAAAATCGACAGAATTTCGGAAAATAAGTATATATTGAAGGAAAATACTCTGAAACCCAGGGAAATGGAAGAAGTGCTTGCGTGCCTTCTGCTTGATGCAGAACAATTTGTATATGGGGGTAAGTATTTGACAGCAAGAGAAATCCGGGAAAACGTCGGCATGGAAGCGATCTAAAGCAGGGAATGAGTCACTTTTTCTTGTATTGAGGCGGCATTCAACTGTACGTCTATTGAGGTAACAGTGATACATGCGAGTTGACTACTGTATTTGACGATGGTATACATCTCTGGAAAGCTATATTGTCCATGTATCACACAGAGCTGGTGTTTTCAGTTTGTTACCATAGTTTATAGTAGAGAAACCTGCAAGATGGATGTATGTCATGTGCTGGAAATATTTTTCTTACACTAGAATATTAACAGCGCTGCGTTCCACATGACTGATAGATCAGAAACGCAAGCGATCTAACAACATGTAGTTGATTTACGTGAAATGCTTCGAACTCCATCTGTCTGGAGCTCCATCATGCATAAAAATCACCCATTTCTTGTTCTTCTTAACCTTGGGCTATTTCATCACAGCACTTTCGAATCTGTTAGTATACACCGATAAGGGGTGCTAACCTCCTCGACATGGATGCATCTGGGTAAATCTTGTGCACTTGGATGGGTGAGGACTCGGCAGACACCATTCATTCACGAGACGTGGAATGTAGCTGTCTATTTCTGGTCAGCTGCAGATTAAATCAGTAATGGTGCTGCAGGGCGAGCTGGTCAAAGACAGTGCAGTGAGGCATTGCAGTCTCTAATTTTGTCCTAAGATTCCAAGAATGCTCTATGACTCCCATCCACATAGAGATAGATCATAAATTATGCACTATGCTTGAGGTTTTAGAAATATTTAGAGTGCTGTCTGGTATACATTGATGATTTATGTGTTTGACAATTTACAATGAATGGACGTACTGCACAGTCATCTATCTTCATTCGCAATGATACTCGCAAAGTAGAGAAAGGGGGGTTTAGCTATGATACTGAAATTGGGAAAACATGCTGTCACATCATTGGCCAGTGTTGAAATTACTGTAATGTTGCTAAAATTGTTCACACTATCAACTGTGATGCTTATTATTACGGCACATCGGCTGTGCCTTTTCTGGGGGTTGTTGCCACTGCAATAGGCATTGTGTAAAAGGTTCAAATGGCTCTGAGCACTATGGGACTTAACATCTGAGGTTATCAGTCCCCTAGAACTTAGAACTACTTAAACCTAACTAACCGAAGGACATCACACACATCCATGCCCGAGGCAGGATTCGAACATGCGACCGTAGCGTTCGCGCGGTTCCAGACTGTAGCGCCTAGAACCGCTCGGCCACACCGGCCGGCTTGTCATCGTGTAAATGAGTGCAATATGAGTAATCAGTCGAGATGGAATGCAGAGCCATCACTGTGACAGATGAGTTTAAATGTAGACATAGCCAAGTTGCTCTATCTTCCTTCCAAAGTTCAAACTTCCCACCAGTAGGGGCCGGCCGCGTTTGCCGAGCGGTTCTAGGCGCTTCAGTCCGGAACCGCGCGACTACTATGGTCGCAGGTTCGAATCCTGCCTCAGCCATGGCTGTGTGTGATGTCCTTAGGTTAGTTAGGTTTAAGTAGTTCTAAGTTCTAGGGGACTGATGACCTCAGATGTTAAGTCCCATAGTGCTCAGAGCCATTTGAACCATTTTGAACTAGTAGGGCTTGACATGGGGTGTTTCACTTTCCCACCATTTGGGTTACGGTATTCACGTCATCAGCTGACATTACAGCAGCCATCTTGAATGACGTCAATCACATCACAGTGCAACATCTTGGATAACTGTTCTTTGGTGAGATGTCCTTGTTGTCTGCGATAGGCCATGGATCAGAACTTCTTAATGTCAGTTTAGAACCTGACACAGACCTTGAAGTCGCGGCATAAAAAGAAAATGTTTGGCAGTGTACAAAGCATGTTAGAAAATAATGTTTCAAACAACGAGACAGGGCCACAGGGGGCGTCTCTTGCGATTACAGTATAGTCCGCGGGATACGATCATCCTCCTAGAGTATAGGTGATAGAACTTAAAACTGGTCTGTGCAGTTGATCAATACCTGTATATTAAGTAGGATCATCACATGTGCTTGATACCTGCACACATGCAGTATTTGGTTTCGATATATGGGAGGAGAGAGATGAGTTTAAAAATCTTATCTATCTCTCTAGCGGATGTAGTTAGTTGAGCTTTTATAGTTCATAATTTTTCTTTGGTGGATGGTGCAGAATAACGAAGATAGCATGTTGGGGAGATAGATGTGAATGGATGTGGATGCGTAGTATCTGAATCCAGTTTGGGGATGCACCACAATACATGCATTTCCACCAAATGGTGAAAACACGGTCCTGTTGCACTAACTTAGGTCGCTCTGTTTCTACATGGGTTGCATGAGGTGGTAGATATGGCTTTCTCCAACTTCTACCCAGTTCCGACTTAAATTGGAACAATCATATGTGCAAAGCTGCTGAAATGGCAGCCAACACAGGATGTGTAGGGACTGACTAAAACCACATTGGAATTTTACTGTAACGGACAGGTTCGAGAAAGGTGACTCGTTTTGAGATATGAGAGTGCCGGAAATATGATTCACTTGTGGCTGTAATCCAACGCAGGTATGCAGTTGAATGGAAAGAAAGGTTCCAAAACAGTAGTTCTTGGAATCGGGTTTTTTAACATCTGAGACGATTATGCCTCTCTTTCTAAGACACAGTGGTGGCACTCGCAAGAAAAACTTATGAGACATGTCCACACATCGCTGATTCTCTCTCAGTATTATTTCGTATTGTAGACAGTAAGTTATTGACGAAGTATTATACTTAGTAGTAGGATGTGCATGATAGGTTAGCATTTGAGCATCAGGCTTATGAAGTATATGTTTGTGTTCTGACATATGCAAAGGAGATGACTGTGGAATACTGTGATAGCAGGGGGAAGACTATTCAAGTCACAAAAATGGTAGAGATATTTCTATTCCCATAGCCACTGCCATCAGCAGGATGTATTTCTGATACCTCGCTCATTGTCAAAAGCCATTCACCTGAAACTGTGATCGTAACATTTAGTTGTAAGTACAGGGATGAAATATATATGTGAACGATTTCATAGGTTCATTCTGCCTATGCGTGCTTGGTCTGCAGCGCTGGTGACCTGTGCGGGAATGATTCATGTTTCCCATTAACAGTAGGAGCTGTCAGAATGAAGAGGCCTGTTGGAGTGTAGGAATTTAGATGAATTAACTGTGCTGTCCTCTAGATGACTGAATAGTGAACTAATACTTAGTATGTGTGGGGTAGCTTTCGTGATCGCGTGGAAATTTGAGAAGATTGAATAGGGATGTGTGTTTGCGCTGGACTGTTATTCCCTCCCATTAAAATTGTTCAGTTGACTGCTTCTGCACATTTCGCGCCTTTATTTAGTTGAGGGAACATGGATTGTGGTGTGTGAATCTAGCAGGTGAAAGACATGTTTTGCCGGCCGAAGTGGCCGTGCGGTTAAAGGCGCTGCAGTCTGGAACCGCAAGACCGCTACGGTCGCAGGTTCGAATCCTGCCTCGGGCATGGATGTTTGTGATGTCCTTAGGTTAGTTAGGTTTAAGTAGTTCTAAGTTCTAGGGGACTAATGACCTCAGCAGTTGAGTCCCATAGTGCTCAGAGCCATTTGAAAGACATGTTTGCCAGTTCTCTAGACATGAGAAACACCTTAGTTGACCTTGTAAATTATATTGATGATTTGCAATCTGCTACATCACTAACATTGGTATTCGCAAGTGGAAGTATCAGTTTCCTCTATTTGTTTCGAGTTCCCACGCAAAGGTCTTCACAGAAGGGATATGCGCTAAAGTTTTGGGTTTGTAGAGAAATAATTTCAAGTCTATATCTTTGGAATTATGTTGCATGAGCGTTCGGTAGGATACTGCTGTGTGCCTGATATCGAGAAGTACCGTGAAAATGGTATAATATTATCGCAAACCATGCGAAAATACATGTGTTCTTGTAATCCTAGAGTCTGGAGAAGCATGTAGAAAAGCAAGCAAGGAAGCAGGTTCAGACCAGAAACATTAACGCGTTTGTGCCGAGGGTGAATGAGCCCGAATTTGTAGAACAGTTCTGACAGTGACTTCGGTCCGCTGAGGACGTTCTGGTCACCCAACGGGCGTGGATGACTGCCGACCTCACAGGGAAATATCTAGTGCTAAAAGGGGGATATACAGCGCTGTCTGTCTTCGCAGTATATGTACGAGTGATGTAAAAGGGATGATTTTGTATGACACAGGATACGAATTGTATGTTTACGACATCAAGATGGTAGGTGGTGATATTTTGCTGGATTGGAGATACGTTTCACGCTCTAATATTCAAGCACCTGTCCTCAGTGGGAGAGCAGTGTAATTGAGTAAGAGTCTTTCCGTATTTGACGATATGTAGTGGCACTCAGCAGCGTTTAATAGTCGATACAATATGGAAATCTGTGTAAAATAGTTTTTTGCCTCTGAAAACCCCATCTGCAGAAAGAAAGAAAAGGCGGATGGTGCTACCACACCAGCGGCATCAGTAATTTGGAGAGTAAGTTCGATAAGAGCCAAACATAATGCTCGGTTCATTCACAAGACATCCTTTGAGGGGGGATATAGGAGTTTCTACATTGTGGTGAGAACGTTTGCATATGTTGAGTGCATTAAGGGTAACACATGATGGATGGGGTGCTACATTAGGACCGTGAGGAAGAATGCATTCGACGTTATTATGAAATATTTTCGTAAACAGGTTCAGTTAGGACGAGAATTTCTATGCAGAGAAGCTGAAACATCAAAAAAGTGGAATTTCCGAGAGTTCGACTTCGTTCTTATTTTAGATAGTTACGTGGTTTGAGTATACCATTGAGAACGTTCCTAGATGCGCTTGCAATGGTAAGTAGTAACGCTCGCACAATTCGCGGCGTTACGTCAGTCACGCTGGGCAGTTAAGCACTGTTAGACATGTCTCGCATGTCGCGCTAGGAACAATGCACCCTGTGCTATTCGGTGACGTCATTATCCCCACGTATCGCATCAGCAATGGAAAACACATGTGCTGCCCAGAGGTGTCTCGTATATGGGATCGGTGTGAGCATGCATTGGAGTTCTGTGACGCCAGTACAACACTCAGAGGTCTCTAACTGTATACCCGAAATTGAAGCAACTTTCATCTGCTTGCTACAGATAGCAGTGGCAAGAGACCAATGACTAACACTGGCTTGCATCCAGCAGTGGCTTGCAGTGGCATCAGTGTGCTCTATGAATAGGTCTTCCCTCCCACCCGGTTAGCACACTGGACTTGCATTCGGGAGGACGACGGTTCAATCCCGTCTCCGGCCATCCTGATTTGGGTTTTCCGTGATTTCCCTAAATCGCTTCAGGCAAATGCCGGGATGGTTCCCTTGAAAGGGCACGGCCGATTTCCTTCCCCATCCTTCCCTCACCCGAGCTTGCGCTCCGTCTCTAATGACCTCGATGTCGATGGGACGTTAAACACTAATCTCCTCCTCCTCCCACCCGGTCGCATCAACAATGGTGCCTGGGTGAACACATATTTCGAGAGGAATTTCTCAGGTAGCAAGTATGAAAAGGATATCGCCGTCTCATGCGTCCGGGACCTGGATGGGCATCTGTGCGTCACTAGACTGGGGTGTTGGTGCATCCTGACTTCTGAGAGCGTGTGTGATAGCTTCCTGTGTGGTCCAATGGAGAGAGGGCAGCGGGCGGTGTCTGTGTACATTGTTTGCATGTCTGTTACATTATTTTGCGAGTGGGTCTGTGGGCTACGCTATGCATTATTTGGACAGTTTACAAGTTGATTTCGTGTCTGCACATCAGCGTACTGCATTATTTAGGAGGAGTCTGCATGTCTGCACTGAAATGATATCGGTCATTTAGGAGTAGTTTGCGTGTCTGAAGAGCATTATTTAGGAATAGTTTACAGATCTGTGGGATGTGTGGCGTGACTCCAAGCATGTCAGAGCCTGTTTTTTGTATCAGTGTGATAAATATACTATCTCTAATATCCATCCCTAAATATATTGTTCCAAAATAAATAAAGTACACTAATTCCATACTCTCTCCAGCAACCCATCACAGGCTAAGTCATTTACGCGCCATTTTCCTGCTCCAGACTACAAATCTTGGATTACATCACAGGAGGGATGACAGCACTCTCTGGTGGCTGTACTGTGTACTAGGTCTGTTGGAGTCTAGATCTTGTGGTGGAGACACTGCCTGCAAAATAAAGACTTATGTCCAGCATAGGCAGAGTGGTTTTCCCACCATTTTCCCCCACCCCAGATCGCCATCTTGGGTTACGTCATGGAATGGACATCAACACCCTCTGGTGGCAGTACTGTGTACTAGGTTAGTTGGATTCCATACCCCCTGGCAACCACACTGTTTCCCGCCATTTCCCCCCCTCATCTTGGAGTACATCATAGAATGGACAATGGCACTCTCTGGTGGTGTACTGCGTACTAGGTCAAGACCTCATGGTGAACACACTGTTTCGTCTTGGATAACGGTACTTGCGTCGTCAGCTTGTGTCATAACCGCCATCTTCAATTACGTCACAGATGAGAGTGGCCTCTGACGGTGGTACTGTGTTATATGTCAGTTGGAGTCTGGACCTCATGGTGGACACACTTGATGGTGGTACTGCATCAGATTGTTTACATAAAGACTGAAAATAAAGACTTATGTCCAGCACAGGTCAAGTCCATTTCCCACGAATCCCTAGGAGGAGGTGACAGTTGGGTGACTTAGGTTAGTGGAGGTGGCCCTACTGCCCTTTCTTTCCTGCCATATTCTTAGGTTAGTGGAGCCCAATTGACCTATCTTCCCACCAAAATTCAAATGGCTCTGAGCACTATGGGACTCAACATCTTAGGTCATAAGTCCCCTAGAACTTAGAACTACTTAAACCTAACTAACCTAAGGACATCACACACACCCATGCCCGAGGCAGGATTCGAACCTGCGACCGTAGCAGTCCCGCGGTTCCGGACTGCAGCGCCAGAACCAAAATTCAAACTTGGCACCAGTTCCTAGGATGAGGCGGCAGTCAGATGCTTACGATTAGCGGAGGTAGCCCAAGTGACCTATCTGCACATGATTTTGTTAGGTTGGTAGAGATAACTGTGGTGTGATGCATTATCCTGTTGGAATTTGAACTTTCCGCCATTTTTCTGGGGAAGGGGAGGGGATGATGTCATCGCCGCCATCATGGATACATCTGGCAACAATGTTGAGTGGGGTGGGAAACAGCTTTGTCCCAATACTCCCGTTGGCCTCTCTATGTTCTATGCTCTTTCCTTCTTTTCTTTTTTCTTTATTTGTTTCTGGATACTTCCACGTTTTACCCTCTTCCAACATCTCTGTCGACTCTGCTCATCATTTACATCAACTGTATCTCTTTGTAGAACGTCAGGACCTCGTACATCTTTGGAAGGATACACTTGTGTGATGTTACTGTGAACCTACAAAAATTCGGAGCCATTAACATTCTCATATTTCACAATAATTTTATGCACAAAAACAAAATACATCCTCTTATAGTTTCTATTATGTACCTGTTAGCACCCTCAAATATACGCCAAATATACATGCAACACAGGCCTCATCGAATATATAAATGTAGTAATAACAGTGTGCATAAGCAGGTGGATAAATAATGGACTTTGGTTTGTATGATTTTCCAAGTATATATACAGACATAGATAATGCAAGCACCTTACTACAGCATGTCAACATCTTTATTAAGGATGATGCTTAACTTGCCTACCATCCCACTGTCAAGTAAATGCACATTAGCTATGCTAAGTGATTTAACTGAATATTATTTACTTGCTTCATGAAATATGCAAGTTTACCTGATTAGTAACACTTTTTCAAGCTCATTCCCTTTCAGCGACATATACAGGTTCTTTATCGTAGCCATACATATCCACATCATCCTCTGATTTGTGCAGGTCGTTTATGGGAAATATTTTCTTGGCACAACCACAGCACACGTTATGACTATAGACAGTCAAGTTGGAAGCACTTACCATTGTTTACATGCACACATCCTGCCAAAGTCGCCACTAGCTAGAATCTGATTTTCGAGACAGAGCTGTTATGTCTCAGATAACTGTGGAACTTTCAACTAAAAGGAAAACCACATCACTTACTATGTTTTGCATGCAATAACTCGGTTTCACATGGAATGTCACTTACTACTGTTACAGCCATGGTCTTCATATCCACTGTCCTGGTTAAAGATGTTCTTACACATTCTTATTGCTACCACCTCTTTAGTAACATAAACCCAGTATGTAGAATTCTAATACAAAACTTTGTTTCGCAGAACAGTACTTTTGTTTATTTGTGAGACTGTGCTCAGCAACTCCTGATTCCTCAGGTTTCCAATCTTTCTAATACGTCTGTGATGTTCTGCACAGTGGTCGGAGATGGAATGGATGGACTGACTGATGTAGTTGCTTCTTCACTCGAGGAGGATATTATAAATCATAGGGACCTTACGGCCAAGTCTGTCCTTAACTAGGAACGCCATGTCTGTTATCTTCTTAGACTGTCAAAACTAGGTAATATTTCTCACCTTCCTGGGATATCTAAAAATGGCAACATTTCTTCTCACTATGTCTCGACAGTGAACTGGAGGTTTGGGTGGATACTGTTCATGTGTTCAAGGAACCGTTCAACGATATCGACGCTTGATGGCCAAAACGTAAACACGTTGTCAACATGGGTATAAAGTGAAGATGTGAGAAATGGAGACAAATTTAACGCACAGTCCTCAGAATGTTCTGTTGGCTACTGCTGGAGACAATGGGGAACTTGTAGCCATTCTGTCTGTCGTTTCATAAAATCTGCCGCCATATAAGAAGTAGGAGATTGTCATAGCATGCCAGAACAACTTCTACTTCTACATCTACATCTACGTGATCACTCTGCTGTTCACAGTAAAGTGTCTGGCAGAGGCTTCAATGACTACCTTCAAACTGTCTCCCTACCGTTCCACTCTCTAACAGTGCGGGGGAAAAAGAGCACTTAAATTTTTCTGTGAGAGCCCTGATTTCTCTTATTTTATCGTGATGATCATTTCTCCCTATGTAAGTGGGTGCCAACAGAATGTTTTCGCAATCGGAGGAGAAAACTAGTGATTGAAATTTCATACAGATATCTTATCTAAATCATTCCACAATTCGTTTTGTTCATCTGATGACTTTAACAAGACGGTAACTGGCAGCATCATCTGCAAACAATCTAATAGGGATACTCAGATAGGGCTATGTCGTTAATGTAGATTAGGAACAATAGATGGCCTATAATACTTCCCTTGGGGAAAGCCAGATATTCCTTCTGTTCCACTCGATGACTTTCCATTTATTACTACGAACTGTGACCTTTCTGACAGCAAATCACGAATCCAGCCGGCTTATGTGGGCGAGCGGTTCTAGGCGCTTCAGTTTGGAACCGCGCGGCCTCTACGGTCGCAGGTTCGAATCCTGCCTCGGTCATGGATGTGTGTGATGTCTTTAGGTTAGTTAGGTTTAAGTAGTTCTACGTTCTAGGGGACTGATGACCTCAGATGTTAAGTCCCATAGTGCTCAGAGCCATTTGAACCAAAGCACGAGTCCAGTCGCACAACTGTGGCGATATTCCATAGGCACGCAGTTTGGTCAGAGGACGCTTGTGAGGAACGGTGTTGAAAGCCTTCTGGAAATCTAAAATTATGGGATCAATTTGACATCCCCTGACGATAGCAGTCATTGCTTCATGAATATAAAGAGCTAGTTGTGTTTCGCAAGACCGATATTTTCTGAATCCGTGCTATGTGTCAATAAAGCGTTTTCTTCGAGGTAATTTGTAATGTTCTAAATCAGTGTATGTTCCAAAACCCGACTGCAAATCGACATTAGTGATATGGGCCTGTAATTCGGCGAATTACTCCTACTTCCCTTTTTGGGTATTGGTGTGACTTGAGCAATTTTCCAGTCTTTAGGTGCGGATCTTTCTGTGAGCGAGCGGTTGTATAGATTTGCTAAATGTGGAGCTATTGTATCACCATACTCTGAAAGGAACCTGACTGGTATACAATCTGGACCAGATGCTTTGCCTTTATTAAATGATATAATAGCTGCTTTGCTACACCGAGTATATCTACTTCTATGTTTCTCATCTTGGCAATTGTTCTTGATTGGAATTCAGGAATATTTACTTCGTCTTCTTTAGTGAAGGAATTTCGGAAAACCGTGTTTAATAACTCTACTTTAGTGGCACTGTCATCAGTGACTTCACCGTTGTTATCGCGCAGTGAAGGTATTGATTGCGTCTTGCCACTGATGTGCTTTATGTATGACCAGGATCTCTTTGGGTTTTCTGCCAGTTTCCGAGACATAGTTTCGCTGTGGAAACTATTAAAAGCATTGAAGTTCGCCCTATATTTCGAACTTCTGCAAATCTTTGCCAATCTTGGGATTTTGCGTTCTTTTAAACTTGGCATGCTTTTTTCGTCGCTTCTGCAACAGCGATCTGACCCGTTTTGTGTACCACGGGGGATCAGTATCATCACTTACTAATTTATGTGGTATATGTCTCACAATTGGCCGGCCCGTGTGGCCGAGCGGTTCTAGGCGCTACAGTCTGGAGCCGCGCGACCGCTACGGTCGCAGGTTCGAATCCTGCCTCGGGCATGGATGTGTGTGATGCCCTTAGGTTAGTCAGGTTTAGTAGTTCTAACAAGGGAACCTCCCCATCGCACCTCCCTCAGATTTAGTTATAAGTTGGCACAGTGGATAGGTCTTGAAAAACTGAACACATATCAATCGAGAAAACAGAAAGAAGTTGTGTGTAACTATGAAAAAAATAAGCAAAATGTACAAACTGAGTAGTCCATGTGCAAGATAGGCAACATCAAGGAGGGTATGAGCTCAGGAGCGCCGTGGTCCCGTGGTTAGCGTGAGCAGCTGCGGGATGAGAGATCCTTGGTTCAAGTCTTCCCTCGACTGAAAAGTTTATTTTCGTTGTTTTCGCAAAGTTATGATCTGTCCGTTCGTTCATTGACGTCTCTGTTCACTGTAATAAGTTTAGTGTTTGTGTTTTGCGACCGCACCGCAAAACCGTGCGATTAGTAGACGAAAGGACGTGCCTCTCCAATGCAAACCCAAAACATTTGATCGCAAGGTCATAGGTCAACCGATTCCTCCACTGGAAAACACGTCTGACATATTCTATACGACACTATTGACGGCATGTGCGTCACATGACAGGAATATCTTGTCGACCCACCTAACTTGTACACTTGGCGAATGGGTAAAAAGATTCTTCTACCTTGCCCGATTTACGTTTTCTTGTGGATGTGATAATCACTCCCAAAAAAGTGATGAAAACATAAGAGTTTGTCACATAAACTGCAACAAATGAATGCAACAGTTTCACAGTCGCACAGTTTTCCCTGTGCTCTGTCAAAACATATGTTTTTAGCGTTTTCAAATTTTTCCGTGTGTAGACCGTCAAATCCTGCATATGTACAAGCAAATCTGAACATGTCCTGGAATTCTGGAGAGCGAAGTTGATTATGTGTAAGTGCCTGAATTTTCATGATTGTCTGAAAATAAAAAATTAAACTTTTCACTCGAGGGAAGACCAAGGATCTCTCGTTCCGTCGCTGCTCACGCTAACCACGGGACCACGGCGCTTCTAGGCTCGCACCCTCCTTGATGTTGCCTATGTTACACGTGGACTACTCAGTTTGTATATTTTGCTTATTTTTTTTCGTAGTTCCACACAACTTCTTCCTGTTTTCTCGATTGATCTGTGTTCAGTTTTTCAAGGCCTATCCACTGTGTCAACTTATAACTAAATCTGAGGGGGGTGCGATGGGGAGATTCCCTTGTAAGTTCTAGGAGATTGATGGCCACAGTCCCATAGTGCTCTGAGCCATTTGAACCATTTTTTTGTTAAGTCCCATAGTGCTCAGAGCCATTTGAATCATTTTGTCTCACAATTGTCGTCGATACTATCTCTTTGAAATCATTCCACATCTTTTCTACGCTTACGTGATCAGATCGGAAGGAGTGGAGACTGTCTCTTAAAAAGGCGTTAAGAGCATTTTATCAGCTTTTTTAAATAGATTTACTTTGCGTTTCTTTTTTATGGTTGTTGGTGTTACGGTATCCAGCCTAGCAGCAACTGCCTTGTGGTCGCTGATCCCTGTATTCGTCATGATACTACCTATTTGTCAAGGATTATTTGTTTCTAAGGGATCAAGTATGATTTCGCAGCCATTTACGATTCGAGTGGGCTCATGAACTAATTGTTCAAAATAATTTTCTGAGAAAGGATTCAGTACAATTTCTGCCTGGCGCCGGCTTTAAACATATAATTTTTCCAGCATATCGACGGTAGATTGAAGTCACCACTATAAGTGTATGAGTGGGGTACCTATTTGAAATGAGACTCAAGTTTTCTTTGAACTTCATTGTTTCAATAGGAAACTGCTCTGTCAGCAGTTTCAGTGTGTCCTCCACAGGGAATTTTGCATATAAAGAGACTGAATCCAGGCTGACTAAAGTATCATTTGGGCCAACTCTAATTTGTTTGATTTCCTCGGTGAACTTCTAAGAGCTTTAATGGATTTTCGCAGTGGCCAGCTGTTGGAGTCATTAACTTGATTGGATATTTAAGTGATAAGAGTCATGGGATACCTCCTAATATCGTGTCGGAGTTCTTTTGCCTGACACAGTGCAGCAACACGACGTGACATAGACTCATAAAAGTCGTGAGAAGTCCCCTGTAGAAATATTGACCCACGCTGCCTCTGTAGCCATCCATAATTGCGAAAGTGTTGCCGGTGCAGGATGTTCTGTACGAACTGACCTATCGATTATGTTCCACAAATGTTTGATAGGATTCATGTCGGTAGATCTGGGTGGCTAAATCATTCGCTCGAACAGTGTAGAATGTTTTTCAAACCAATCGCGAACAGTTGCGCACCAATGACATAATGTTGTTGTTTGGGAACATGAAGCCCATGAATGGTTGCAAATGATCTCCAGGTAGCCAAACACAACCATTGCCAGTCAATGATCGGTTCAGTTGGACCAGAGGAACCAGTCCATTCCATGTAAAAGCAGCGCACACCAGTATGGAACCGACAACAGCTTGTGCAGTGCCTTGTTGACAACTTGGGTCTATGGCTTCGTGGGGCCTGCACCACACTCGAACCCTGGAATCCGCTCTTACCAATGAAAGCGGGATTCATCTGAGCAGCGCGCGGTTTTTCAGTCGTCTGGAGTCCAACCGCTATGGTCACGAGTCCAGGAAAGGTGTTGCAGGTGATGTCATGCTGTTGGCATGGGCACTCTCGTCGGTCGTTTGCTGCCATAGCCAATTAATGCCATACTTCGCCAAACTGTCGTAAAAGATATGTTTGTTGCACATCCCACATTGATTTCTGTGGCTATTTCACTTAGTGTTACTTGTCTTCTAGCACTGACAACTCTACACAAAGGCCACTACTCTTGGTAACTAAGTGAAGGCCGTCAGGCACTATTTTGGTGAGAGATAATGCCTGAAATCTGGTATTCTCAACATACTCTTGATACTGTGGATCTCGGAATATCGAATTCACTAAGAATTTCTGAAACTGAATGTCCCATGCGTCTAGCTACAACTACCTTTCCGCGTTCAAAGTCTGTTAATTCCGTGCGGCCATAATCACGTCGGAAACCTTTTCACATGAATCACTTGCGTACAAATGACAGTTCTGCCAACGTGCTGTCCTTTTATAGCTTGAGTACACGATACTGCCATCATTTATATATGTGTATATCGCTATCCCATGACTTTTGTTATCTCAATGTAATCTACGTCTCAGGTGGGAGAACAAATAGCAATAACGATAGTCCTTTTTGGCAAGCTTTCTTTGTGGGCTTTGGGTTACCATACAGACTGGGAGGTCCAGGAGCTCGAGCTCTGATATTTTTCGTTCAAATGGTTCTGAGCACTATGGGACTTAACTTCTGAGGTCATCAGTCCCCTAGAACTTAGAACTACTTAAACCTAACTAACCTAAGGACATCACATACATCCATGCCCAAGGCAGGATTCGAACCTGCGATCGCAGCGGTCGCGCGGTTCCAGACTGTAGCGCCTAGAACCGCTCGGCCACTTAGGCCGGCTAAGGTTCTGGAGCTGTTTTACATTCTAGTATGCTGTCTGCACGTAAGCCATGAAACTGAAGAAGTTGTCTTCTTCCTGTCTTGTGATGGTGTAATGTATATAATTTGCTAACAGCCAGATCACCGTATTATTCTTTGTAATCGGGCAGAATTCTTCTTCTGTCTTCGTGAGTATCGCGGTGGTGTAATTAGATACCGAGCTCCTTGACAATAAGGAAAATTTTTCTTTCATCCATCGCTAGTTGTGAACATGACCACAGCACGTGAAGCGGTGAGATAATGTGTCAGCGGGACCGCACTTCTGAGACATATCGGTGGTCTGTATTCCTATTTCATTTGTAAAACCGAACTTAGACGTAAGCTCCTGTGCTTTGACCTGCAAAGAAAATATAGAAATTTTAACTATTGAGCTACATTTATGTACTGTAACATCCGTGTACAAACCACCCAGTGCGAGGTTCAAATTTACGGAGCCTGGAAATTTCCATTCAAAAAACGTTAAAGTTGTACTAGGAGATCTTAACTGTCACGGTCTCGCATGGGGCTATAATGAGACAAATGACGATGGCGAAATGCTGGAGATCTGGGCAGACCAGGCTAAACTGAAACTGATACATGACCCAAAGTTGCCTGTATCATTTAAGGGGCTCCGGAACGCCCTATACTTGCAATGTTGAAATAACGCTTATAAATTACATCTTTCCTCACAAAGTATTTGAGGTAGGAAGTTGAACTTTTAACAGATTATTTATTGGAATATGGGCTACAACTTAACACAGGGATTTTACAAAATTTTAGTTCAGTTATTAAAGATGATTTTTTTTCAATTGTAATGAAAATTCACAACATTTTTTTGCAATTTTTTATTTATATATTAAAAAATATACAGTTTTTTGGAAAAAGGCTGTGTTAAATTATGCAGAAGGTACTGTGTAATATTTACTGAAAGTTTGAAACAAATATGTTTGGAAGATCCTTAGAAAACATGTAATTAGTATGAGAAAATAAAAGTTTTGGGAATCGAGCGACAAAGATTGGATTAACTTTTTAGTGCATTCCAGGTCCATAGGATGGATTATCTTCATCCTCTGCAAACTCCTCCTCCAGCTTCCTCTTGTTCCTCCTCCTGTTTACTCTTGCTTGTATTTCTAGACTCTTTACAGCCCTGTCTGCAGCCCGAAGGCGTTCCTTGTCTAAAGCATCGCTCGTTGTTGTGTTCGTAGATTTTGCTACCATTTTCTTCAGTTGCAGTTACTGCAACACTGTTCCAAAAGGTGGTCATGTATGAACACTTATCACATTTCAGTTGTATTTCACTAGCAAGTCCTACGTGCTTTATTATGGAGAGTTCCAGACCAACTTCACTACAATGAATACATCTTACACAGTTTGAAAAAATTCCTTTCAGAACCGACATATCAAATATTTCATTCACATCCGACTCGCCCATAAAACATTTATAGTTTTCACTCATTGAACCAAGCTTCTTCTGTGAAGTATTTTCTTTCCCACTTTGACTGCTATGGGCAGGTGTACTTGAGAGGTTAGGTTCACTCACTTGGTTATCGTCTTTATTGTTTACAGTAATAACATACCTTTGGCTTTCCAACATTTCTCCTTTTCTTAAAAGCTTTCAGAGGATTTCTAATAACTTTACTTTTACTCATTATTATACTTCAACAAAACAGAGACTCAAGAAACAGAATTAATTACGAATATTTTCGAAATAACGACAGAGTAAATAAACATGAAACAATCGACAATCACACCAGCGATATATATTGAACCATCACAGGTTAGCCACAACACATACTTTATCTCACATCACTAAAATGTACCTGATGAACACGAACGTTAATAATAACACCATTTGACAGCAGTTTAACAGCGCCACAGTGGGTCACACCCATGTAGAACACATTTCAAAAAAAATTTAAAAATAGTTGTAGTCTTCGGAATTGAATAAATTATATAGCTATTAAAAGGTAATAGTCTGCAGATTCAGAAAACACAAAAAAGTAAAAATTGAACTTTTCATGATTTTGAGCCTTTCCGGAGCCCCTTAACAGCGGAAGATGCAAACGAGGGTATAATCCAGATAACATCTCTCTCTCCGACAAGGTATCCCTGCAAACTGTAATGCAAATCGAGGACCCAATTCCAAGATCGCAACACAGAGCAATAACTTGCTGCATTACGGCAGTAATCAAATCAGATGGAATGTCCTTCAAGAGATGCTTCAACTTCAAAAAAGCTCATTGGGAACTCTTCACAGAGGACATTGATAAGGAGGTCTTGGAAATTAAACCAGAAGTACAATCATATGAAACTTTTATAGACCTCATCAAGAAAATCTCTCGACAGCGCATACCTCTCTGAAAAAGTATGAAGAACTTTACAATAAGGACCCCTTCTCAGAGGAAACGATCCAGGCAGGTGAGGTACAGATGTCTGGTATCTCCGAAGCGAGAAAGGAAAAGTGGTGCAACCTCCTACAAGAGACGGACATAAAGCACAGCAGTAGGAAAGCATGGAAACTGCTCAGAAGTCTCAGCAACGACCCAACAGAACCACAACCAAATTACAGTGAAGTTACACCTGATCAGATAGTTCACCAACTGCTCATGAACGGAAAAACTAAGAGAAAGATCAGGAATGGCAAAATCAAAAGAAAATTGAACGAGGAGTTTAGCTTCCTAGCTCGCCCGTTCTTCATTCAGGAGCTACAAGACGCCATCAACGATTTGAAAAAACAATAAGGCCGCTGGCCTCGACGATCTGAGATCTGAGCAAATTAAACATTTTGGACTGAGAGTACGAGCATGGATCCTAGAGCTAATGAATAACTGTATTATAACAATGCAAATTCCTAAACTGTGGAGGAAAGCTCGGGTTGTTGCGTTACTAAAACCAAGGAAAAACCCAGCTGAAGCTAAAAATTTCTGGCCTGTCTCACTGCTTTGTCATCTATTTAAAGTGCTGGAGCGAATGATCCTCAAACGCATAGCTGATTATGTGGACAAAGCCCTCATTAACGAACAAGCTGGATTTCGACCAGGAAAATCATGCTGTGGCCAAATCCTTAATCTCACACTGTACATCGAAGACTGCTTTAAGAGAGGAGAAGTAACTGGGGTCGCATTCCTGGATCTCAGTGCCGCATATGACACAGTTAACCATGAGTTGCTTACCCAGAAAGTGTATAATGTCACTAAGGACTACACCCTTTCTATGTTCGTGCAATGCATGCTACAGAACAGACGCTACTATGAAACCTTACAATCTAAAAACAACCGATGGAGGACACAGAAAAATGGAATTGCATAGGGTAGTGTCTTGGCTCCAATATTATTTAACATCTATACAAATGACCTTCCCATCAGCCACCAGACAGGAATGTTCATTTATGCCGATGATACAGCAATGGCCACACAGGATAAAACCTTTGAACAAGTGGAGGCGAATCTCACAGGAGCCTTAGAAAAACTTGCTACCTATTGCGAAGGCAATAATCTCAAATCAAACCCTAGTAAATCTCAAGTATCCGCCTTCCATCTTTGGAACAAACAAGCCAAACGGAAACTCCGAGTCATGTGGCAAGGGGAAGAGCTGAAGCATACAAACAGCCCAAAATATCTGGGAGTAACATTGGACCGAGCGCTTACTTTTAAGCAGCACTGTCACAACACTAAAAACAAGGTCTGTGGCAGGAACAACATACTGCGGAAGCTAACGGGCCCATCGTGGGGAGCTCAACCACACGTTTTGCGCACCACAGGTCTGGCGCTGAGTATCTTAGCAGTGGAATACGCGGCGCCAGTTTGGAGGAACTCTGCTCACAGTAAGCAAGTTGACGTCGACGTAAACGAAACTGTACATATTGTCACAGGATGCCTCAAAACAACTCCCAAAGACAAAATTTATCCCATCATAGGCATAGCACCACCCACTATCTGCAGACAAGTAGCCGCTGAGATATAAAGATCAAAACAAAAGAATGATCCTCGACACCCGATGCATATGCACCGAAAACAACGTGTCTGGCAGAAATCCCGCAGGAGTTTCATTGAAACTACTGAAGAGCTCGCTACCAAGCCCGTCGCAAGGCGGCTATCTCTTTGGGAAGAAATGGTGCCACACTCCACAATGGAACTACTTGAAGAGGGATCTGCAGGATTTCAACTACCTTTTATAACTTGGAGGTCATTAAACCGGCTGCGCACTGGAGTAACTGGATGCAGATCAAACCTATGTAAATGGGGCTACAGTGATAGCGATAGGTGTGAATGCGGAGCAATACAGGACTTGGACCACCTATTGATTTGCCCAGATATGTCTATAACATGCACTAAAGACGATATTTTGAAAGTCAATGACAAAGCAACCTACGTTGCTAATTACTGGGAATGGAAGATATAATTGGTGCATCCGGATACGGAAGAAGAAGAGTTCCTATTCTATATAATTTTTCATTCGTAGCTATCGTGTTGTGTGCCACATGGTATCACATTGACGCTACTTCCATTCTGTGGATCTTCAGGATCACGTCCTTCCGTACTACCTTCCAGTGCCAAGACGGATACTTCGTTTGAACTGTGCGGGGGTTATTTCTCCTATGGCATTTCTGTGTTATGTCATTGGTGATTAAAAAGGGGTTTCCGCAGCAGGGCTTCATCTACGTCACTTGCTTCAATGTAAAGTTCACGAACGTACTTGAGTTGCAATCTTATTGTGTGTAAATCGACTGGCGGTTTCGTACTTTCTGGACGGATTATCTGGAAGAGCATTGCAGTTATGTTTCTTTGAATATTGTATATTATTTGTGAGGTTCGTTTCAGGAAAAGAGTAATGGCCTTTTTTTGTATTCAACTCCAACCCTTCCGATCTTGATTTTGTTAGTGTGCTGGGGTCCAGTTAAAAATATTTCCCTTCCACGGGAACCTGCTCGCTAGTGTCATCTTTCTAGCCTGTAATAAGCTTTTGAAAATAATACGTGTATTAATAATCTTCATTTTTTCAATCAAGGACACGGCTCGCCAGTTGCTTTCTACGAGGAGAACCTGCGTGTATGCTGTTATTGCTTTCCAATTTGCGGCCGCCATCTTTAGTGAACGCCTGTCAATTATAGAGCCAAGGGTTTTAACATTCTCGACTTTCTGGGCGCAAAGAAACTTATGTACTTTTCCCTTCATTAATTATAGCACATGATGCCATGCAGTTTATGTCAATCTCCATTTTAATAGTTTCTTAGTCATCTTCACCGCGTATCAGGACAGCAACAATCAAGGGTTTTAACATTCTCGACTTTCTGGGCGCAAAGAAACTAATGTACTTTTCCCTTCATTAAGTATAGCACATGATGCCGTGCAGTATATGTCAATCTCCATTTCAATAGTTTCTTAGTTATCTTCACCGCGTATCAGGACAGCAACACTCTGATAGCGAAACATGCACCCGATGAAAATACGCCCGTTAATTTACACAGCAGTCTCAAGAGGAAGGGTTCCAACGAGAAAGCGAAGAGCATCGTTGAGGGTGGTATCACTCTCTTGAGTGGTATTGCTCTCGTTATTTTCTCGCTAACGACAATCCTTGCTGTGATACCCAGGAAATGTTCTGGAGTACGTGAACTGCTTTGTGTTCCAGACCAACCCTTTGCATGGCTTGCATAAGATACGACTGACTGTATCAACCGCTTGAGAAAAATCGACAAACAGTAAGACATCTGTAATAGTGGTTGATGTAGCGATCGATACAATACACCTGATTTGTGTCATCATGGACATAGTAGTCGTGCCTGGAAGACATGACTTGTGGTTTTGGATGACTTTTTTTGCTCTAAGTTTCAGTCCACTTTTAACTGCCCTGGCTATAGTCTTACAATCAAAATATAATAACATTATGGGCTGGAAGTTGTCAGTGGTGTAATGACCTCTCTATTTCGGTACGGGTACTACCTTAACCACCGAGCGAGGTGGCGCAGTGCTTAGCACACTGGACTCGCATTCAGGAGGACGACGGTTCAATCCCGCCTCCGGCCATCCTGATTTAGGTTTTCCGTGATTTCCCTAAATCGCTTCAGCCAAATGCCGGGATGGTTCCTTTGAAAGGGCACGGCCGATTTCCTTCCCCATCCTTCCCTCACCCGAGCTTGCGCTCCGTCTCTAATGACCTCGTTGTCGACGGGACGTAAAACACTAATCTCCTCCTCCCTACCTTAACCTCTTTCAGCCATGTTAGTTCACGCCCACATATAATTTCATTTAACATGTCTGCGAATACGGGGCTGATAATATGCCAGAACTTGTAATAAAGCTCTTTAGGAAGACCATCTGGTCCAGGGGATTTGTTTTCTGGCGATTGAGTGATTAATTTTAAAACGCCAGCAACATCAATGTCTACCAAAATTTCCACGTTCACCTCTGCTGTAACGTCAAAATTTAGTGTCTGAATCAGTTCCGTCGCCATAGTGTTGCCGGTTGGGACTTAAGAATATACGTTTTCAAAGTAATAGTGAAATTCCTGCAGGATGTCGTTTTGAAACACAACTTGCTTACCAGTTTCAGCAGCAATCACCTCGTCAATGAATGAGTGTACACAACTGGCACGATGTATGATAAGATGGAATAAGGATGCATGCATGTCCAAAGGAACATTGCATCGTATTTCAGAATAACGCAGGCACTGCATATCGTATTTATCCGCCGAAACCGGGCAAGCAACGTTGTACGGGAATATATGTAAGTGATGTACGGGTACAGGTTGTAGACGCATGGTTGACGATATATGGAAATTGGGTCCGGCTGTGAGTGGTGCACCGATAGCCAAATGGTAAGGCGACCGATCGCGGTAAGCGGGAAATTCGGATTCAAGTCCCGGCCCGGAACAAAAATAATTGTCATCATTCCCTTCTACAGCTGATGGCTGTCCATATTCGCAACTGGGAATGCATTTGATGTATAAGATGAGAATATATTTGTGTTTTTGGCTGACAAGGGGAACATCATGATTGTTCTTAATGCTATTTAGTATCATAATAAAGTAATGTCGCTGTTGGAGGATGATAAGTACAAATGCATAAAACTGGAACCTACACTGTTATGCAATAGAAAAGCGGTAGAGCTGCTGAAGAATTCGGGTCTACCAGATGTTGTCGTAAAACATCTCAGAACTCAACTTCCTGTAGTCCTGCAAAGAAGGTCTATACCTCTACAAAGGAGGCCTGCTGTTGGAACCTTTCGTTAGTGCTACTGGTTCTCCCACCGACAGACTAGCCAAATATTTAACTAAGTTAATGACTAAGACAGTTTGTCACTGCAAATATCACATTCAAAATGCCGAAGTACTCATTGAGAAAATCAAACAAACTAGTATTGGCCCAAAAGATATTTTACTCAGACTGGGTGAGGTGTCTCTGTTCAAAATGTTCAAATGTGTGTGTAAATTTCTAAGAGACCAAACTACTGAGGTCATCGGTCCCTAGACTTATGCACTACTTTAACTAACTTGTGCTAAGAACAACACACACACCCATGCCCGAGGGAGGACTCGAACCTCCGGTGGGAGGGGCAGCGCAATCCGCGACATGACGCCTCATACCGCGCGGCCACTCCACGCGATGAAGTGTCTTTGTATATGAGAGCATGCTGGAAAGTAATAACTCAGAATTTTTATCAGAAAACTCTGAAAGCTTTTTAAATAAAGCTAACATTATTACATTCCACATCTTTATACTTCATGTCTATGCACATGCAGAGCTCTGCCACTAGAGGCCTCGAAAATGTTGCATGTACAATGGCGGTATGTAACATAACTATGGTGATGCGAGAGAAGCAGCATACTATAATCGAATTTCCATCCACACATAGGGTATCCTCTACTTCAGCATGAAAATGCCGATAACTCGCTGACCACTGTAGGCACTGAGATGATGGATACATAAGAGTGCCCAGAATACAAACAAAGAGAGCGTATGATACCCTGGAATTGCTGGAGAAGATTTGATCTGCATAAAAAGCTTACCAGACAATTACAAATATACTTATACACGACGAACACCAGCAGGTTCTTGGACAAAGCACAGACACAAACTGTCCAGGCCTCACACAGACTCAGTCATCACAAGCAAGTGAATCGGTTGTGGGGCCACTTTTATGACAACTTTGGAATGCAGAAAAATGTCAGAACTATGTGCTGGATTCATTGTGGCCAGCGCTGGGAACAGCCATGACAGAGAACACCTGAGAAAATCCCAAATTCCCGAGTTACAGACCAGCCAATACAAGATTGTAAATTTCCACCATGCAATGGGAGATATGGTCATCCCATTCGGATGCTCATTGTCAGTTTATGACTTATTATTTTCCTTCTCCATGTTGAGTTGATGAATCAGTGTCGATCAGTGCTCGGGACTGCAGCATGTCTGCACATTGCAGTTTCTTTGTCTGACATCTGCCTCACAACACTGCCACAACGCTACTTCTGTGAAACAACCACAGTGGCCAGCTGATGCGAAAACAGTCCCATACCTTGCCAAAAAGCTGTAGAACACGGAAGGTGAAATCTCCCAACTAAAAAATTACCTCCCTACAGCTATGAGACGGTCTGCACGCTGTACCGACCTTGCATCTACTATACATGGTGCCATGCAATGAATGACTACAAAGAATGGAGAGGTGATTGAGCCCCCATTCTGTATCTCAATAACTGAGGCTTCTCAGCGCCCAGTCAAACTAGCCCTGATATTTGTCTTTGTATAAAGATATTTTAATGAATGTACATACTCAATGTCTTAACCCTTTAATTAATCTGTTTGATTTGAATATCAATTCTTAGTATTCACAGCATTTTTGTGCCCAATGTGGGGCGATCTCATTAGTGATTTGTTGATTTACTATCAACTGTTTTTACTGAGAAGCATCTGGACTCAAAAAGCAATCATCTGAAGAACATGTCCCAAAGGAACGGCTATGACTCACATGATATAAAGTCAGCACTCTCCAAGAAACGGAAAAATGAAAATATTGAACAATCACATGATGTGTTCCGTTCATTCTGTGGTGCTACATCTAACAAAATAGTCAGAGTCCTGTGTAAAATATCTATTTGCGAACAGAAAAGAAGATGAAGGAGATGCTGAGGCTGGTTAAGTCTCTGCTCCTGGATTCCTGGATTTATAACATCACCTGTGAGTGCAGAGGCAACTACATCAGTTGGTCCATCCATACCGTTTACAAAAGCTGTGTAGACTATCAAGGACACAATAAAAACTGGGAATTTGAGAAATCAGATGTTGCTGAGCACAGTCTCACAAATAAGTACAAAATACTGTCTGATAGAAGAAAAGTTTTTTCCCAGGATTATATAAAGTGGGATTACGTTATTTTCAGCCATAATGGCTATGTTTCTGTACCGTGACTGTGTGGGATAATTATTTATTTCAAGATTCTGCTACCAGTCACTTTTTATTTTATTTTATGCTTAATCTAACATAACATAACACGTTTCGAACATGTTCTGTTCATTTTCAAGCGTTAATACATACATACATACATACATAGAGAAATTTTACTTAAAAATAAACAATCTTAAACTAGATTAGCCTAAGCACTTTGTTGATTGTTTTTTAATTTTTTTAATGTAGCTGCTGGTGTGGCATTTGGGGGGAAGGAGGGGGCAGTGTATACATAGAAATCGAAATCACTTATGTCCTCCGCTGGTTTTCTTCTATGTTGTTGACTATGTATATTACAGCAATTTCATTGCCTTGCTGCTACACTTGCATCACTGGTGTAATGGCGGATTACGTTATTCAAGAGATCATAGAATTAAGAATGTGCAAGAACAGCTTCACCTGGGAAAATGCAGATATAATCTTAGCCATGGATGGAAGCGATGTCTCGATACTGAGAAGAAACAGCGTAATTTGTGTCTTTTTTAACGCTCCTACTGGAATGGTGGCGCCACCAACACAGACGTTAGCACCATCTATGGCACCGTGACGTAACTGCTGGCAAATTGCAGTCCGTCCATGGGCTATACCAGGCTACGACAGAAGCAACCATGAGTCAGTTGCTACCAATAAAGGCTGTGGTGGTAATCGTTGACAACCTGAGGTCTTACCTAGAACTGAAATGGCAAAAAGTCCAAAATATTTTATACAGCAAAATGAATTCTTATAAAACAGGTGCAAGAAACTGTGTCAGTTCTGCTTAGAATTTCAAAATTCTACTGTGATCCAGACATTCCCAGCTTGAGCTGAAATTGATTCTGCTTCATTTCACTAATGCTTTAATCATACATTACCTTGTCATTCAGAATAATGTCGTGAGATGCAGCAGAAATGGTTAAATTATTACTATGTTAGTAAAAACCTTTAGGCAGATGTAATTTGTAGCATAAAGTAACATGAACAATGGAGACACCTCTTCAACATTGCTTGTTCAAACATGCCACTATTAATGACAAAAATTATGGATGAACTAAATTATTACTCAGTAAGTGTAAAATGGTATTAAAATCTGTAACGACAGTATCTTCTCAATCAAAATGAAATACAGCTTGACATCTTAAATGATGTATTTTGTGTTAGCATTTATGTTGCCATTCACTGTTGTAGAGTGGAAACTTCAAATGAAACAAAGTATTTATCTCAACAGTACATTTTATATAGAGTTTTCAAGAAGGGTGTCTGCACTTCTGGGAGCTCCATGTGATCTATTTTGACAACAGGCAACAATGTGACAGGTAATGAATTTTGTCAATAACATTAAAAACCCTGTCTCTTTACTGTAGGGTACACACAGGAAAAAAGCAAAGAATATGAAATATTTCTGTAGTACCATAAAATGGTGTGAACGGAAACAGTGGGATGAACAGAAGCAAAACTGCCAAAAAGGTTCTATGCTATGTTGTCAGAAGTAAAATGGGAGTGTCATTCAAAGATTTGTTTGTCACCATTCTTAGTGAACCGGTCTAACTCAAATTACGAGTTTCAAGCTTGATTGACAGTGCTGTTTTGTTCACCCTACAACAAACATCTGATGGGGTTCCGACTTTGCTTACTTCAAAATGTATTTATAAGTATCAATATTAATTGTGTTGTTTTAATTTAAGTGTATGATATGCAAAATTGCAATCTCATTTAATTAATCAAGCTTTTAGTGTTAATGTGTAGTTTAATTTGTTGTTTAAAAGGCAAATGTTATGTTGGTATTTTCTAAAAAAACAAGGCCAATTAAATATGTTTATTTTAACACATAAGAAGTCATTTTTTAGTCAAGATATTCGAATTCTCTTTATTACTTACAGGGATATGAACTGTAGATTCAAAGACATCATGTTAAACCATGATGTTGATGACTTAATATATTAACAAACAAATCAAGTTCATCAATTTAATGTTACAATATAGTACTTAGAAATATAACAGTTTTCATTTGGAAAACAGAATAACAAACCACAACTGATGCAATGTTTTTTGTTTTTGTACTGAATAAAAATTTTTGGAGACAGATAAATTTCGTTCCTTACTCTCCTAGATTCAAAACAGGTTTTCAGACATCCCTATTTACCCCAAAGACCAATAAAAAAGAAAAATAGTAAGATTAACACGTGTTTCTATTAGCCCTTCTCTGCAGGGTGAATGGAAACACAGAATTGCTATTTTTTATGTTATAAAAGTGTGATCTACGTCCAAAATCTATTTATGAGTTTGAAGTTTGGCACAATTCCTATAGTTCCATATAATTTTGATTTCAATATTTCCTTTTAAGCTTATCAGTTTATCCTTTTCAAGTTAAAAACCATTTCCATTCACCCCATTTTATAGTACTAAATTTTCTGTTTCCATTTGCAGGAACAAAACCGCAAGAGTGACTGTAAAATTCATGGATTATGTGAAGAAAAGAAGTATTCCCCTACTCAATTAAGAACAGTTCACACTAGATGTTAATGGAGCATCATGTCATGTGACTGTCACATCATGGTGTATTCACACTGGACGCATGATAAACCATGTCACATCACATTGCCTCAGTTCGCTTAAGCCCAGTACCAAACGCCGAAAATGAGGCCATAAGGTACATCTGTGATACACGAAATTTGACTGTAATATTGGAATTGAAGAACTAACAGTGATAAGATTTATTAATGGCCACAGCAAACTTCATAATCTATGTTCTTGATCAGTATTGTGTCATTATCTCCTGAGAAGTGAAACAACATTTCAAAACATCATATATTTGCTAGCAAAAATATATATTGCCTTTATTACCAGTTTTTTTTTCATTCACCATCCATGGCAGGACAAACAGCGTCAATTTTATAATAATATTACCACATTAAAATTAATAAAAATTTCAGTTTGAACTATGATACTGTGGTGGCAGCACCGTCCAACGCACGAAGGGCTGAACTACGACACTGCCGACACAAGTAGGGGCAGCTGTACCGTTACGCCGAATTTCGGCAACGGTGCGTCGCACACCGGACCGCACGGGAACAAAGCAGGCGGCCAGTGCGAGCTAGTCGACGCGACGCGAAACACGTCTCCCAGTTCTTCCGCCGCGGTCCAGGTGCGTCGAGTCAACGCGACTCCGCCGTAAATGCGTACGCGCGGTCGTAAGCGCAGTCGCCGTTAAAGTGTCTTCCGCTCCTTCGCGGACGTTACAGCGCCTCCGGTCGCGCCAGGAGCAGAACCTTCTGTGACGCGGCCTTTTGTCCCGCTCGGTCCACGCGGTCGCGCCACGGCTCGCCACTGGAGTGTACACCCTCCGGGATCGGTGATCGAGCCGTACCGCCAGTGCAACGCACCTGTATAGACGGACATTAGCGAAGAATGTTATTTGTCATTTATTGTAACGGTAGGAAAATAAATGTGTCCTGTCCCGAAACCGCTCTAGTCGTTTATTGACACAAAGCCTCTCCCTTGAGCATAGTGCGTGGGCGCGGCGATAAAGCCGGTTCACTGCACATAAGCGGAGAAACAACACGTTCCTGCTTCAGTACTAAAGTAGGTACTATAAAAGATATATTTAACAAATAGATTACAATACGCATTACAATAACAGTACAATCATGTAATTAAACAGCAGAGTTGCTGCTGTTGTCATTGGTACTGAACTGTAACTCAGATAGACACTGTTCTGTCATCAGAGAAGTATTCTTTTACACTGTACTAAGGTTGCTCTGTTAGTAGACACGAAATTTTAGTCCTAAATTGTTTAATTGGTAGTGACTGTATATTCTTAAGCAGAGCATTAAATAATTTTAGGGCCATCATTGGGAAGCTGTTCTACATCTTAGTTAATCAACATCTTGGCCTGTCTATACTGTCATTATAGAGTGTGCTGTGTTGATGAACTTTAATGCTCTTTCTGTAGAGCCCATGATTTGTCTTTGTGTGAACAAGGTAGTTGAAAATATATTGGCTGAAAACAGTCAGCATTCCTAACTGCGAAAAAATTGGTTTGCAGTGGTCAGTTTTTTTGCTTGAGATAATGATCCTCATTACCTTTCTTTGTATTAAAAGCACATTCTTGCAACCTGCAGAATGGCCCACAGTAACAGCTTATAGCTGATGTGACTGTAGAACATTGCATAGTAAACTGTTAATAGGTACTGATGTGGTGTAGCACTTTTTAGTTTCCTCAAGAAGATAGGACCCATGAGAGTTTGCAACATACATGTTCAGTGTGCCATTGGCAAGTTAACTTTGTGTCAATGAAATAGCCCAGAAATTTATCAGATGCTGCGTCACCTAGTGCTCCAGTATCTATTAGTCTGCATATCATCCCCCGTGCTTTGTTTACATTGATTCTCACATTGTTCATGATGAACCAGGACTTCACCTCACTGAATAGGACTTCCGCTTGTTGAACAGCTTGAAGAACGTTCTCTTCTTTTGAGAACGAAGTTGTGTCATCTGCAAACTAGAAGGTGTGCACATTGGAGCCAGTGTCATGAATGAAAATTAATAATAACAGAGCCCTATTACAGATCCCTGTGGCGCACCATATTTTAACTTCACCTCACCTGATTATGCTCCTTACAGTGATACAATCTGTCATCTGTTATTTAGGTAGAACAACTCCCCCAATTCCATATGATTGTAGTTTGCTGAGCAGGGCTTTACATAGGGTACAATCAAATGCCTTACTAAGATCACTGAGTACCAGTGCTACAAATAGACTCCTTGTCTTCAAAACCCTGACGTATATTTGTAACTATGTCAAGTGCTGCTGTTGTAATTGTCTTTCCCTTCCAAAAGCCGTACTGTGTATCATAAAAGAGGCATTTATTTATTACTACTGAGATTGGCTGAGCAATTTCGCAAACTACAGTTTTTAAATAGTACGGGACATGACATAAATATCAGGGCTCCCTGAGTCTTTGTAGTCTTTTATTATTTTTGTTATGTGTTTAGGATACACATTCTTCCACATTGCCATGCTGCAGTTATTTCCAAATTTCATAGTTCTGAAGTCAGGAATATCACCTACTGTGCTTTCTACTATGTTTATAAATTTTCATTAAATTCATCTGGACTGCAAGAATCTGAGCGATCCCATGGTGCCTTGCAAGGATTGTGAGCTTCTTCAGCAGATCTGACATTGCTTTCCATTTTTACTTTCCCTACTTCCTTTCTGTGCATCCTTTTGGCCTGTAGGTAATTGCAGTATAGTCTGTCCTTGATGCCAATATCTTCACTGGCTCTGACTTTATCATTTAGTAGTTGTACAATGCATTTTATTTTACCTAATCTAGAGGTATACCAACTGGTTACTTTTACAGTTTTATGTGTGTATTTCGATTTGGCACTTAGATATCTCTTGGGTTTTAGTGTAAAAATTTCATCAAATTTGGGTTTAAGAGACCAGAACATGGAACTGAATGTATCATTTGGTGCCAATTGTTCACAAATCTGGTCAAGACAGACATCTCTTCTTGTTGGCAGATAACTTTCCACAAACAGTCCATAGCTGCTTACTAAGTTCATAAAAGCTCTGTCTTTGTCACTGCCTTCCCCGATATGGATGCTGAATTCTCCAAATAAGACAATTTTGCTCTTCCGTGCACTAGATCACCCAGACAACTTTCCAATTTGTTAATGAAGTTTTCAAAATTGCCATTTAGGAATGGTACACAGAAACAACAATTAAGTTAGCATCTGGCACCCCTAAGGCAACCAATTCTAGATCCAAGTCCACACAGAAGTTTCTTACATCAATTTTCTTGGCACTGAGATCACCATTTGCGTATAGAGACACACCATCATGTATAGAAGTTTCTCTACACCATGCATCCACCATTTCAAGATATTCAATATATCCATAGTAATCTGCTTCTTTATGGGCTAGCCAGTGTTCACATTTACATAATACATCTAGTCTCACTTCCTCAGGAAACAATTGCAATGTATCGAGTTTTATCCTAAGGAACTGCACATTTGTGCTACCTATAATTAAGCTTGCATTTTTTTCAGTGGTGACATTCCCTTTTCAGTACATACAAACACATCAGACAACATTTATGAGGGAATAAACGTAGCCTATTTACCTTATCAACTATTTTTTCCTTACATAACTACTATTGCCATAAATATCTGTATTTTTCCTCTTCAGCAGGGCTGACATTTTCACATAAAATACTATTCAATGAAAATTGCATCATCAGTTTCTGTTCTTATATATACAAAGTGTATGCATCTGCTCTATTGTGTTATTATAAAATCCAAAATAAATTTCGCTTTCAGATACCTGACCTCGCTTATGTATGAATCCTCAATGGAAAAAATATCCAAGCTGTAGTGGAATATTTGCAGTTTAACTCGAAAACAATTCAAAACGATGAAACAAAAGTTAAGTTGGCACAGAAGCACAATATCCATTATTATTGCATGAGTGAATATGGAGAAAATAGTTTGAATTTCAGTGTTAATAGATGACAACACTATCAATACTTCCTTCTCAAGAATGCATGACAGTGATGTGACATGCTGCAACATGACGGTCTGTTGACAGCCTGTGTCAGTGCCGCCATCTGAAATAGGCTGTGGAATGTTTTGACATCATGTGACATGACGAGATGTGACAGTAGGTGTGAATTGGCCTTTACACTCAGTAACATATGGTTCACAGCTATGTATAACTGAACGATTCTTAATATGTGCACACTAATTGATATGTTTTACCTAATTAAAACATGGCAGAAGATGCAAACGAAAAGAATCTGCAGGCACTTAGAAGTTCTACGCTCAGAGATCTAGCCAATTCACATTGACATGGCCATCTTCATCATGTAAGAAGCACTGGCCGTCATGACACCATCACATGACAGCACCGTCATGTTAGATTGTGTTCACACTGTCCTGCACATCATGTCATGTCAAGTCAAATGAAGTCACATGGTATCAACTCACATGGCTGTCGTCAACTGTTTTCAGTCTATAACAAATAACAAAAAACAACAAAGAGTGTGTAACGAAGATGTAGAATAACAACCAATATCAATGACAAACACTATGATCAAAAGAAAGCAGAATGAAACAAAGTATGGAGGAAGGGAGCATGGCTGTTTATCAGAAGGAAATGAGCTTGGGGGTCTTCTGATCAACAACAGAGAATACGCAAGCCTTCAAAACTTTGTTCCTGAGAAACCTTGGTGGTGCCATGAGGTGATGTGAATGCCACCATTTGAAATGTATTGTGGAATGTTTTGACATGCTGTGGCATGATGTGACAACATGCAGTTAGTGGCAGAAATGTATCAGCTGGAAGTGGTATTGGTTGTAACATGTGAAATATCTGTCTTCATGATCTTTGTGTATGCTAGGACATAAACAGCCAAATATATTGTTGCAGGGAAGAATATGAATACTATTGCTCCTCATTTCACTCGCAGCAATTTGAGCTCACCCCTTAGGTTCTTTCCTAGCCACACATGGAAATCAACACATATTCGGAAATTAACAGCCAAACGTTTCACTCCTAGCAATTTAAACTGTCCTCATAATGTCAGTTCACACTGAATGTTGTGGCATCATCACCTCAGAGCACCATCATGTCAAGGTGTATTTACACTGTTTGTCACGTCATGGTGTGTCAAGTCAATTCAGGTCATGTGATCTCAATTTGGATGGCTGTACTCAACTGTCTTTTTGCAGAAATTTCGATGTTCACACAATAATTTTCAACTTTTTTATGCACAAAGTGGAGATACACAATGTAGTAGCTTATATATGTGGGTGCTGCAGTTCTCATTTGTGGAAAATGGCATTTATTGGACTCGAATAATCTGTAGCTTGTAGGAATAGCTTGTATATTCGAGAAGGAAGACAGAAGTGCAAAACAACTCAAAAGAGAGCATGGACCCAAAAAGTGTCATTATGTGGTACAGAGGGGAATTTTAGACATTATACACAGAGCTCAAGGAAGAGGTATCTGCATCTTCTAAGTATTTTAGCAAGCTGAACAACACTTTTTTTTCATTTGTTAGATCGAATTGCACCCAGAGTTACTAAAAGGAACACACTGTTATGAGCTACTACCACAACCAGTGAAAAATTGGTTCGTTAAATTTTAGTTGCCAGTCCATTGTAATTTTTGTGCAATACTCACATCTCCATCAATAACTTTCTTTTTAAGATTTATAGATTTTCTTTACATCTTGTAACTGGACTCTAATAGTTTAATTGTCTTATTTATACTGGGGTTAGCTAGTGAAACCACATGAATATCGACAACTGACATTTCCAAAACTGTTTCACACACAATCCAGAGAGCTACTTAACAATAAATAAGCCTGCCATAAACATATATTTAACCAAACAACTCTTAATACATTACTTAGCATACACTGCCACTGTTGCAGGGTCTGAAGACTTCAGTCCATTTCTTTATGAAACATTACAAATACATGACAACATGCAAATAAATTACACTTACTAATCAATCTGATTCTACCCACAGTACTTTTTCAACTGGAAGTTGCATCCATATTGCAATGTATTTCATGTCATTTATTATAAAATTATAAATCTTGACAAAAGAAATAACAAAATGAAACAATTCATAGGAGACAATGAAACTAATGAACATCAAACAACTGATATCTGCCATGAAAGCCACTATCAACAGAAATATGCCGATGTGTGCATGATGATGTATCAGGAGGAAATAAACTTGTGGGTTACATGATTAACAGTGGATAGATGACATCCACGGCCAACTCCAGGGGCTGGCAACCCAGCCATTTATCCTGGACAACAAAATTTAAGAGTGCCATTTTGGCTGTCAGTGTGAGAAAAATATTGATGTGTTAAATACTCAATACCAGGAAAATATTACTGTATGCAAGCATAAAATAGAAGTAGTAGTCATGCAAGTGGTTTCCATTCTGTCTGTTATCTACACTTTCATTATTATGGTGATGTCACCCATTGCACAATCGGAGTGTCCGTATGATCTTTGCTGCGTCCTCAGCTGGCAAAGCTTCTCTGATGCACCACTGTCATGGTTGTGTGCCCTATATTGTTATGTGGCTCATGCTAAAGTGAGTGACAGCTGTATGTCATTGATGATATGGAACTCTCAGAGCATGAGTCCTATTCACACTTACCCATTTTTTTTATAAGCGAAGTGCATCTATACTTTGATAGATATTAGTTTGCCTTAAATCGATTATTGAATTGAAACAATTGGACTTTTAAAGTAAAACAAATATTTAATTTATACAGAGAAACTGTTTATTGAATCAATAAACTATTGCATAGAATTTGAATGTGCTCATTATGCATAATTACTTATATTTTTGCTTTATAAAAATAATTTTTTGGATCAACAATATAAGAAATTATTAAGTTCACAGCTTTGATAAAACACGGTTTACAGTAATATATTTAATTAATGAACTAAATGAAATCCGAAAACCAAGAATTATAAAATTGTTTTTAATGACTATTATCTGCTGAAATATTTGTTATTATAAAATACACATTTAATAACACTAGATTTTCTTTAGATTCACAGGATATGAAAAAATTTATGTAGGCCATAAATATATTTCTGTTGATTTTTTGATTATAATTTCGAAGTTATGTTAATTATCGTTTTAGCTTATTTAGAAGAAAGAAAAATTATGATATCTTATATTTCTTATAGCTTCCATTGTTTATGTGTGTGCCTTATCCAGAATGCCTAGAGATCAGAGAAAACTCTGGTTACCCATACATAAAAAGGGGCCTGTAAAATGAACCCAAAAGTCAAAAACAAATAAACACATTAACAAATTATATCCAGAGTTGTCCTAAAACAAATGACAACTCTGAGAAACCAACATAAAGCACGGTTATAAAAGAAAGTACAGAACAGTGAATGGATGAAAATGACCAACAAATGTTTGAAGTTTGTAAATCAATTGGAACTTATGAGATTCTTACTCAGTCATCACCAAATGAAAACACTGAAAAAGTTCATGTGAATGTATGCTTTCCCGGCGTATACAGCTGGCGAAGAGTTCTCGTGCTTCCAGCCGGGTGGCGGTGTCTTCAAAGACACCGCCACCTGGCTGGAAGCCCGAGAACTCTTCGCCAACTGAAAATGTTCACAGAAAGCATTCTACAAACTTTGAGTACAGATGCAGCATTGTGGCCAAGAGTTTTAGAAGACTTCCAAATAAGTTTTCAAGTGAGACAAGGTCCACCAAAACCATTGTATGATTACTAATTTCTTTCTAAAGACACTGGTTGACATTTTAGAGCAACTTATTATACATGAATTTAAGAAATGCAGAGCAAGTTTTACTAGAATGACTAGTGTACACACCTTCACAAAACTGCATTTACTGTTTCTGTTGCAAAATACTCGGCTGTATAGTTAGTACTCTTTCAAAGATAGGTTTTAAAAGTTGGAAGCACGTCGGCGAAACTTTAAAAGAGCACGAAGGAATTCTAAAATCATAGTGTGACCTAAAAATCGTGGCTAGTAGTAAACCGAAGGATAAAGTGTTGTAAAACTACAGATGCAGACTCTCAAAGAATTATTAATGTCGAAATAAATCGTTGGAATGAAGTTCTTCTGAGAATCATAGCAATTACTAAAATGCTTGGTGAAAGTGGTCTGGCTTTTCAACGTACAAGTGACAAGTGGTTCGAGTATAATAATGGTAATTTCTTAAAAACAGTTGAGTTGCTATATGACTTTGGTCCCATTATAGAAGAGCACATCTGTATACTGCTAAAGAAAGAAGAGAATGAAGCTCACTCACTACCTTGGGAAAAATATACAAAAAGAGATAATAAATCCCCTGCATCGAAACGCAACGTGTCATATTTCTGATGAAATAAAAAAATTCGAATATTTTTCCAAGATTTTTAACTGTACTCCTGACATTAGTAAGATCGAGCTGATGACTTGCAATCATATGTATGTTTCAGGCAATAAAATTTAAGCCGATGTTGAAATTACAATTAATGAAAACTTTTTAGGTTTCTCATCAGACGAAAGATCCACAGGAAAACAAATATCTGATATTACAACTGAAGAATTTAATGACTTGGTTCAGATTTGCAGAGGGTAGAGTTACTACAATGGGTCCAATATGAGGGACGATATAACAGGAGTACATTACAGAATTGAACAATATAATTCATAAAGATTATGTTCTCTATTTTGTTATTAACAATGCCGCAAAAGCATCCATGGATGACGCTAATTTCTTCAACTTTTCTGTTTCAAAAATATGTATTTATTTTTCTCCACAAAGGGGCGGCAATTTGTTTTTTGAAATAACTACTATACGGACCTTGATAACTTTACAACTTTCTTCTCCAGAAACCTTGATTGTGCCATGATTTGATAGGACAGTCAGTGTGAATGCCGTCATTTGAAATGCATTTCAGAATGTTTTGTCAAGATATGACGTGACATGACAGCCAGTGTGAATTGACCTTTAGGTTCCTACCAATTCACATACCCGGAAATCGCTGCATATTCGGAAATAAACAGCCAAATATTATTTCATCATTTGTTTTCTATCCAGGTGGAAATGTAAATAACATGAATATTGAAGAACATACGATTACTTGTACTACATTAATATATTAAAGTCTCAGAATGTATTAACAACGTTAAGATGGAAAATAAAATGAGCTTATAGCGGAATGTGAATAAACATCATTGGACTCTGCGATTCACGACATTATTTGTTATGCTATACCCATTGAGGTAAATTCTACCTCCATGGCTATACCAATGGTATGAACATTTTTCTCTTTTATCTCGGTTGTTATAGTATCTCTGGAAAGGTTATATAGTTAATGCACCTTTGACTCACAGTTAATGATAAGGGTAAGGTGTTTGTGCCAAACCTTCGATGCAACATTGTCTTGAAACGGCCTACTGAAAATTATAATATAAAACAGCTTAATACGCCAAAACGAATAATGCTTTTGTCGTATCGAGTCAAAGACAGTACTAGTATGATGTAAAAGTCTGTGGCCCAAAACGGAAGCGGTATAATTCTGCCGTTACGTATATTAGCGTGACGTGACGGCCAATGTGAATTGGCCTTTCAAGACTCTGTCCCGCACAACCACGCGAGTTTATTAGGAAGGTTCTTCGCCATGTACTCTATGACCCCATGAAGACTAGTGTCTGTGTGCAGAACAATTTTTTTTATTTTTTTATCCGCTTCTGATGACTAAAATTCTTAGTAATGTCAGAGGTAATTTTACCGTAGTTCATACGTTGGCTACCCTGTCCTATCAGCTGGCGGTGACATTTGTTTGTGATGGAGGTGTAATGTTGTTATTTGGTTCGTATGTACAGAACCCGGTGAATGTGTCATTTTGTTCTGAAATATGAGTGTGAAAGCATTTGAGTGTACCTCTGTCATAGACTCCTTTCACGGCCCGGGAGACAGCGAAATTTCAAAGGTAGTGTGTCTGCAATCTGTCTGTCAGTATGGTAGAAATTTCAAAATGCTGTAAGAAACATTGTTCTTCATCAGGAGAGGGGCGATTGCTACTGTTAATGCAGTTTTTAGTTTGAAACAGCCATTAGTGTATGCGGTTACTGTTCATTCAGAATACGCTTCAGCTGATTCCATTTGGAGATGTGAAAAATTCTGCTTCTTTCGCTGCAGCTTTTGTAGTACACGGCCTTAAAATTAGTCTACAAGCCACGTATGGAAACCTTTGTCACGAAATTGATAGTATTTGTTTATAAATGTATTACCTCATTAAGGCGAAGAGAAATTACCGATTGAGGTGGTGAAGTTCTGACGCATAGATATATATTGTGTTTATGTATATTTTGAGCAACTTCTTTTTGTTGTATTAAGTTGACAGTTCCTGTAACATTGTTGAGATGATCCCTGGATTAGTAAATAAAACCTATTTTTTGGCTGCCACCTTCCTGTCCGAATTCTTATTTTCTTAGCTCTCCTTAATCACTTGAAGCAAGTGCTAAGGTGCCACTTCAGTTATTTTCCTTAATGATCAAACTTGAATATCACATCTTCAGTAATCCTGCTGAGTGTGTAAATTTGCTAGGATAGATATTGAGTGGAGAGGTTGTTGTCTTTATAAATTTGTCCACCCATGGGTAAATAATTAGGTGTTAGAACCTTAACAGAAATGTACCATGGAACAATATTAAAAGTGCAGAATTTTGCTGCGCTATTGTTCCATAAATGGAATGAACACACAATTGCTAAGCTGGTAATGGCTGTTACATTATCCCTAAAATTAGAAAAATCAAAAGAGGAAAGCAATTTCTGGGCTTAGCAAACAATGCTATACTGTGCTGGTAGATGTCTCAACGTAGCAGGGTTATTCAATGTCAAATTAACAAGTGCTACAACCTGACGCTCTTAAATTTATTTTATGTTAAATATGTGTGTAGTATTAGTAGATGGTAAATAAAACAGTTGAATTTTTGACTTGCAGAACAGTATTGATTCGTTCACAACTTCTAATTAAGCTATAACAGTGAAACTGAGCTCATGCAAAAGTTTTGTTAAAGATCTTTCATATGATATAAAACGTAATTGATCGAATATAACTATACAGTTTTTTGTAAAAACATCATTTGAATTTACTGAATTTTGAAAAACTGTGTTTTTAAAATTCTCAAGTATATGTGAAATATACTGTTTTCCACTACATGTCCAGAAAGCCTCAACTTTCAATGAGCGTGGGATCACTATCAAAAGTAATTTTATATTTGTTATGATTCTGTTAAATGTCAGTTATTTTACTACCCATAACAATTTTACAAAATCATAGTTGGATTTATTGCTTTTGCTACAAAATTGTTCTTTTCATAGAAATAACTATCTTTTAATGTGTAGCACTAGCTAAATTAATAACTCAAAATTAATAAATAGACCTACATATTTAAAATATATATTCTAATATGAGCAAAAAAAAAAAAAAAAAAAAAAAAAAAAAGAGGAGGCTGTATACAAAATCCTAGAAAAGGAAAAGGTTTGGTGAAGGCCAACAGTGTTTTGTCTTCTCCCACACAAGAACCTGGCAAGACACAAAAACAGACAATGTGTGTTTGTTTGTTTGTTTTACTCAACAAAACTTCAAACTTGTGTGGATTGGGTGTAACATTCCTCTGCTCACAGAAGAATGATACTCCAATAAGACCTTACAAAGATGGCATTGCAAGAGGTGTGTGTAACCTTTCATTGCATGTTTGCCAGTTTTTGATGAATGTTGGTTCTGTCCAGGGACAGAAACACTTAAAAAGTCTTGTAAAAACTTGTTAGATGCTGGTAAAAGCCAGATAACATACAAACAATCGGTCTCTATTGATTGTACATCTCTATAAACCATCAAAAAATCATCAGATGACTTCTTTTTAGAAATTAAAATGATTTACATGGCTTTTCTTTGTGGTCAGTCAGCCATCAACCTCCCAAAAATATTGAAAAATGAACTTACAGAACATGAGTTCTTGGGTTACCATTGGCCCAACACACAAGCAACAATTCATACCTTTGTAGCTTATTACAAAGATGGCGACAAACTAGAGCGTGTCTTATCGTCTCTGAATGCCTCACACGACACTTGCTTTGCCTGTGTTCCAGTCATACTTGATCGACTTTGAGCAACCAAATTTAACAGATAACCAAGTAAAATATATCACTTCACTGGCGGAGTGTCAGTTCCATATAAACATAGAAATAAATTCATCAACCTAAGTTGTTCTAAAGACTTCCACATTAAAACCCAGTGGCACTTTCAGCCACCTCTTGTGGTAATGGAGCTAATTGTGATGGTGGTGGAACAGTCAAGTGACTGGCTGCCCAAGCAAGTCTGCAACACCCATACACTAATCAAATCATGACACCCAAACAACTTTTATTTTTTAATCCAACACTTGTAAGGCAAATACAGTTTTTTCACCTGTTATAAGCTATTTATTTTGATGTCTGTGTAGATATATGTAATAACACACAGCTGAAGAGAATTAAACCTAATATTTAAAACAAATTAATTTTTGAAATTGTTTTAGAGCACAATCTTAAACATAAAATTACTTTTAATAGTGATCGCATACTCATGCCAAGATGAAGCTTTCAGAATATGTAGAGAAAAACAGTATCTTTCACACATATTTTTCTTTGAGAATTTTAAAAATCCAGCTTTTAAAAGTTCAATAATGATGTATTTATTTAAGAAGTGTATATTTATATACAACTAATTATATTTTATCATATGAGAGCCATTTAAAAGAGCTTTTAAGTGAACTGTTTCATTGTTCTAGCTTAATTAGAAAAGAAGTTATAAACCAACCAATAATGTTGCGCAAGTCAAAATGTCGATTGTTTTTACATTTTTGAACACCCATTACTTAGCTACCGTTAATCACAAAAATGTGAAAAAAATTGTTGTGTGTTACTATTTATGAACGCTACATGGACATTTAATTTCAAATAAATCCAAGAGGGTAAGGTTGAAAATCACACTTTCATTTATTGATTTGATATAGACGTGAAGAACTGACAAATGGTTCACATCACTAACAACACGTAAACATTTGCAAAATAAAATTCAATGAACTAACGGAAATAGGGGTGTTGTGCATGGAAATGTATTTGCTATTAACATCTTCAAAAATATTTGGTGACTTATAAAATTGGACTGAAGTGGGAAAATTCAGGGTTGTAGATGTAACTATAGAATGTGTGATGTATATAAGAGGTATGTCACTACATATTCATTATTTTTCCAACTCACAATTAACATTCCCCTTGCAACGTCACTTAGACTGTTCAGTCTGTTGTGACAGCCTCACAAAATTAAAATATGTTAGTCTAGTTACAACACAATCCAAAATATTGTTCCTATCAGTGGATTGCCATCTCCACTAGACATATGTGGGTCTAGTAAATACCACCATCTAAGCCACCAGACACAAGAAATGCTGTTTTTAAACAAAACATAGAAACAAGAAGGTCCCAGATGCCATCTGTGTAATACATGACACTGAACTTTAAACAATTTACCAAGGGCTTTAATTGTTCACTAAACTCATTGATTATTTTCGAAACGAGTAGCCTATATGACAGCATGGGCTACACACGCTCTTTCTCATCAACAACCGCCCAAGTATGACATTACTCTTTCCATACACTCATCAGTTTTCTACATTAACACAAAACTGACACTTTGCGATGGAAAGGTGCCAAATGGATGCAAATACTGAAATCTTTCAGATTCAGGTGGATGAACTTCCAGGGGACATTACAGCCAACAGTGCCATATGACATTTCCATTTCCATGCTTCAACCATAGCAGCTATGTACTGTATAGTGGAATCTTAGTTGCAGTGAACGTTGGTCCCTTCAGTGATAAGAGGCTTTTGTAAACCAAGAATCCAAATATTTACTGCCACCGTTGTAAGAAAAGATGACAAAACTTTTTTTTTACCCAGTGCTTCTGCAGTTGTAACTAATTGAAGTCTCCATTATTTGATAATGAATATTCAAGAATGGAAACAGAAAACAAAATTGAGGGAGGACAGCCCTTTATCTGCAGTTGGCTGGTGGGTGGTGATGCACAGAAAACACCTTGTAATAACTGCGGGATTAACAGCTCATTCAAGATACAGTGATATTTGCTGAGGTGATATGTGTGCGCTATGCACTGCCTGTCAGTCAAGTGTGGGTGAGCAGTTTCCTTTCTGCATTTTTGCTACTAATCATCCATTCAATTTTTTAACTATGCATTGTCATACCAAACAATCTACTAAGTTAATAGAATAGAAATTTAGAGCATAATTTGTATCTAACATTGCACCACAGTGCATGTGTGTGCACCCACACACAGTCAATGTAGAGTATGCCCAATTGCTACTCACTATATAGCAGAGATGCTGAGTAACAGATAGGCACAACAAAAAGACTGTCTCAGATAAGTTTTCGGCCAGCAAGGCCTTCATCAAAAATACCCCCCCTCCACACACACACACACACACACACACACACACACACACACACACACACACACACACACACAAAAAAAAACTGCAGCCTCTGGCAACTGAAGCCACACTGCGAGCAAGAGCACCAGCACATGATGAGAGGAGTGACGGGGTGGGGGTAAGGAGGAGGCTGTGGTGGGAAGGGAGAGGGATAGTAGGGTAGGGGTGGGGGACAGTGAAGTGCTGCTGGGGAGTGCACAGGGATGACTTGAAGAGAGGCTAGGGCAGCTATGTGCAGTCGGGATGTTGGATGGAGAAGTGGGGGGCGGTGGGGGTTGCAGAAAAGGAGAGAAGTAAAAAGATTGGATGCAATGGTGGAATGAAAGCTGTGTATTGCTGGAATGGGAACAGGGAAGGGGCTGGATGAGTGAGGACAATCACTAACAGAGGTTGAGGCCAGGAGGGTTATGGGAACAGCGGATATATTGCACGGAAAGTTTCCACCTGCCCAATTCAGAAAAGCTGATTTTTGTGGGAAGGATTCATATGGCACAGGCTGTGAAGCAGTCATTGAAATGAAGGATGTTGTGTTGGGTAGGATGTTCAGCAACAGGATGGCCCACTTGTTTCTTGGCCACAGCTTGTTGGTTGTCATGCCCACATAGAATACAGCACAGTGGTTGCAGCTTAGCTTGTAGATCACATGATTGGTTTCACAGGTAGCCCTGCCTTCGATGGGATAGGTGATGTTTGTGACTAGACTGGAGGAGGTAGTGGTGGGAGGATGTATGGGACGGATCTTGCATCTAGGTCTATTGCAGGGATATGAGCCATGAGATAAGGGGTTGGGAGCAGGGGTTGTGTAGATATGGACGAGTATATTCTGTAGGTTCGGTGGATGACGGAATACCACTGTGAGGCGGGGTGGGAAAGATAGCGGGCAGGAAATTTCTCATTTCAGGGCATGACGAGAGATAGTAAAACCCCTGGCAGAGAATGTAATTCAGTTGCTCCAGTCCTTGGTGGTACTGAGTTACGAGGGGAATGCTGGACAGTGAGACTTTGGTAGGTGGTGGGAGACTGGAAAGATGAGGCACGGGAGATTTGTTTCTGTACAGTTGTGAGGATAATTATGGTCTGTGAAGGCTTCAGTAAGACCCTCCATATATTTTGAGAGGAACTGCCCTACCCTCTCTCCACCTCAACCCTGTGTGCTTCCCAGCAGCGCTTCACTGTCCCCCACCCCTACCCTACTATCCCTCTTCCTCCTTGTCCCAGCCTCCTCCCTACCCCCACCTAGTCGCCACTCCCGTCATTCACTGCTGTTCCTGCTCGCACTGTGGCTCCAGTTACCAGAGGCTGTAGTCATGTGGAAATACTGAACCATACAATGGCAACCAACTGTTTTGCCCCATTGTTTCTTCAAAATGGTGGTAATAAGCAAGGTCTAAATCCAGTATGCTGGTTGTGATGTCACAAACACAGTAAACATGTAACAGCAATTACACATTATTTATAACAAAATTATTCTGGCAGAGTGATTAAGAACCAGGCTACTGCTCCAAAGAGCTGGGATTTGATACTTGGACAATCCTAGGATGTTTATCTTTTACTTCTTTCACTTCTGGCAAAGTTTCTTGATGTGAAAAATGCCAAGCAGCACTGTGATTCAGAGTATATATTAAACCATAAATCCTTCTCAAATTGATTAGGTAAGTCAATTCAAAGATAGAAGTAAGTAAAGGGCATACCACCCCCAAAAATTAAACACCATTATTTCTTGAAAATAAACAACATTGAATGAAAAAAGAAACAGAACCAAATTAAATACACAAGGGAAGGCTGAAAATGGAACGAATAAATAGAAAGACTATACAAAGGAAATGGCTTGAAGGCGGGGAAAGTAAGAGGAAGTAGATGAAGATCACATGGTACATATGATACTGCAAGAAAAATTTGATTGACCACTGAAAGATCTAAATCATAAGAAGTCATAAAGAGCAGACAATGTTCCCTCAGAATTGTGGAGGTCCTTGGGAGAACATACTGTAGAAAAACTACCTCACTTTTTGTGTGCAAGATGAAAGAGACAGATGAAATATCTGACATACAAGAAGATTATTATACTTCCAGTTCTAGTGAAAGCAGGTGCTGCCAGGTGCAAATGTAACCAAACTATCAGTTTAATAAGCCATTGTTTGAAAATACTGACACATAATATTTGCGGAAGAATGGAACAACTTATGAGAGGTGACTTGGCAAAGATCAGTTTGGACTCAGGAGAAATGTAGGAACACATGAAAAAATACTGACCCTGAAACTTACCATAGAAGACAGGCTGATAAAAGGCATGCTTATTTTTAAAGCATTTGTAGACTTAGAGAAAGCTCTTGATAATGTTGACTGGATTACTCTCTTTGAAATTCTAAAGGTAGCAGGAATAAAATACAGGGAGCAAAATGTTATTTACAACTTGTGGTGAAACTGACTGCAGTTATAAGACTCCAAATTCATGAAAGGGAAGTGGTAGTCTGGAGGGGAGTGAGACAGGGTTGCAGTCTATCCCCAGTGTTATTCAGTGTCGACATTGAACAAGCTGTGTAGGAAACCAAGGAGAAATTTGGAAAAGGAATTAAAGTTCAGGGAGAAGAAATAAAAAAGGTTTTAAGGATTGCCAATGACATTGTAAATCTGTCAGGGACTGCAAAGGAGTTGTAAGGTCTTTTGAATGGAATGAATAATGTCTCAAAAAAAAGTTATAAGATGAATACGAACAGGAGTAAAACAAGGGTAATGAAATGTAATTACATTAGATCAGGCAGTACTGAAGGAATTTAATTAGAAAATGGATGTAGGTTGCAATAATTCTGCAGAGATGAATGGTCTTGCTCAGGATAGACTAGCGTGGAGACCTGCATCAAGCATCAAACCAGTCTTTGAACTGAAGAAGAAGAAGAAGAAGAAGAAGGGAGGAGAAGAAGAAGAAGAAGAAGAAGCAGCAGCAGCAGCACTCTTCTTCCTCAGCTTGCCATCCTTAGTTTCATCACCCTCCTCTCCCCCTTCAAGAGTTGTACTTGGTGGAGATTTCAGCCTGTAAGCCCATGTCTAGTGCTTTGGCCCATATGGGTCAGAGGATAGCTTGTGTGGTGAGTTGAGTGCCACATACAGTGCCTGAGGCAGTGGGATATTATTCAAGCCTGTAAGCTTACCAGCCCACTGCACTGTGTGCTCTTCTTACATTATTTGCCACTTCAATCTGTTGCCCCCCAGGATACCTCTTTTTTTTGAGTACCTGCTTGGCCACCACAGGGTTTCAGCCTTTGCAGTGCTACTTCCCTTTCCTTGCTGCACGTGTCATTCTACTATTCTTTTTCCTATTTGCCTTTCCATTGTTGATGGTCTTTCTGCACTGATTGTGCTTGAATCTGATTTGTGATTTTGGACAATTATTTTCTCGCCTGCTGGCATTCAACAACTTTTTGTTCTTTGCTATATGGTCCCCTGGTTAGGTCTGACTTGCTACTCCTTTCCAAAATTTAACGGAAGTGCAGATTGTGCAAGAAAGTTCACCCAGCATAGTGTATATTCCACATTTTGTGCCTTTCTCTCTTTGTACCTTTCCTTTCTTGCACCCAGCTCAGTTGTATAAGGTTTACTCAGGCACATGGGGCCCTGTCTGAGTGGACCCTTATTCCTTAGCTGCTCGTGGGACCAAGATGGAACCCTCGAAATCATCTTCTTATCCTCCCAGCGGGAAGGGAGTACTGCCTGGGAGTATTCACACCCATTCATACAAATGAATGAGAGAGGCTAGTCCTCTTGATGATAAGAATACTTTGGACTGCAGTAACAGGGATCATGGAGTCATGAACAACAATGTGTTTATGGTGATAATGAGGAAGGATTTCTCCTTTTTGATGAGTGTCCCCCATTTATATCCACAAGGGTTTGCAAGGCCTTGCTGTAACATTAAAATCTATAAAATGATAGCGTAATAGCTCACTGTTGGTCAAAACTAACAGGTCAAAGTAGGTAGACCTTCTTAAGAAATCGCAGAATCTGGATGACCATGATATCATCGTTGAGATGCACGCCTCTCTCAAATCCAGTAAGGGCATGGTCACATTCCGAGATATCATGGACATGGACATAGCAGAACTGAAGCAAGAATGGACATCCCAGGGAATAGTCAATGTGGAGCAACTAACACGCAGGAATAATGGGGAAACTGAAAAGACTGCCAGTTTCATTGTCACATTCAATTCTCCAACACTGTCTGAACATCTTACAGTGGGTTTCCTTTGACTTAATGTTTGGCCTTACATTACAAACCCTATGTGGTGCTATAAATGCCAGCATTTTGGCCATACAACCATGAGTTATGGAGGTGAAGCGATATGTGGGAACTGTGGAAAAGCCGCTCATGATGCTGGGACTGACTGCATGTTCCCGGCGATCTGCATTGACTGCTCTGGGAACCACCCAGTCTGGAGCCAAGACTACCCAGATTTTGCTGAAGAACACAAAATACAGGAGATAAAAGTGACCAAGTCGATTTCCTATGCTGAAGCCAAAAAAGAATATAAGGCAATGAAACCGCCGTCTTTACCACCTCATATTCTTCCATGGCGCCTAGTATGCCTGTATCCACTAGAAGCACCTGTACTTGCATGTGTACATGTCAAAGGAAAAGAGTAAGGACAAAGCAATCCAGGCAGTTGCACCAGGAAACACCAAAAACAGTACCACAGCAACCGTCCAGAAGGTACAAGAAAAGCAGAGTGCCTCTCAGTGCCCCCTTTCCCCCTCAGCCTGGAAAGGACAGGGTTCAGGGGAAAGCTCATAACATTCAGGTCAAAAGCTGTTCCGAGTGCCGTCAGATGTCATTCTTTCCCATCTGACTGATGAGGAGGATATCATGGAGTTAGATGCCTTGAATCCAGGCAGCCCCTCCACTCTCCCTTGCTCTTAAAGTGCTTCACCTCCCCGCTGCAAAGATAGGGGTAAATTAAAACCACACCAATGACATGGCTTCCATACTACAATGGAACATGAATGGGTTCAGGACTCATAGGGGAACTGAAACTCCAAGCATAGGCACGTCCCTTGTGCTTTTGTTTACAAGAAATGCATTTTAAAGATACAGGGATATACACTGTACCACAAGGATGACCTATCGGGGGGAAAGGGCCAAGGGCGGTGTCCCAGTGTTTGTCACTAATGCGCACCACTCCTCTGCCCTCTCCTTGGCTACTGACCTGCAAGCAGTTGCAGTTCAAAATTATGTGTGTCAAGGGATCACAGTTTGCTCACGTGTGTTTACCTCTGCAAGATGCACTAGAGTCTGAGGCTCTCACGGATCTTATCTAGGCATGGCCTTCACCTCAACAGGAAGGGCAAGGGTAAATTGGCTGGGGAAATAGCAGGAAAGTTAAAGGGGGGAGGCACTGTCGTGAGTGGTAAAATACCAGTGGTTATAGGATTCAGAAAAGACCCTTTTTTAGGGTAGGGAGGACAGAAAGAAAGCAAATTTTAAGAGAGGTTAGAACTGAGACAAACCTTCAGTTTGAGAAAGAAATAAAAAAAAACACAATTCCAGCTTATTACATCAGCATAAACAGCCATTGGTTAAGAATTTTCAACTGTCAGCAGATATTTTAACTCCACCCAATTTTAACTCAGTCAATGTGAAATGTCAGCTATCTTTATTGCATCAAAATATTCGAGGACTGAGAAATAAAATTAATGAATTAACTATCGGCATAGATGAATTAGAGTCTTCAAACCCAGCTGACATAATCTGCCTCTCTGAACATCATGTGACCACTGGTATAGAACTTTTAAGTGTTACAGGATTTAGGTTAGCATCTCACTTTTGTAGATCAGAAATGGAGAAAGGAGGAGTTGCCACATTCATCAGGAACTGTCATAAATTTAAGAACATAGACATTCATAAATTTTGCCTAGAACAGCATATGGAAGCATGTGCAACAGAATTAGAATTTCACAAAAAATCCTTCATAATATTAAGTGTATATCGAGCACCTGCAGGTAACTTTAATCTGTTTGTAAACCACGTTGAAGCTGTACTGGCCCATTTAACAACCAAAAACAAAGAAATAGTGGTTGCTGGTGATTTCAATGTAGATTTCCTTAAAGACTCTCCCAATAAGAACTTATTTGAGTTAGTAACACTATCATTCAACTTAATTCCCACTGTGCAGTTCCCCACTAGGATAGCCACTTGCTCACAAACAGCCATTGATAATATCTTTATAGAAAAGTCCAATGAACAAAATTATATTACAAAACCAATAGTCAATGGCCACTCAGACCATGACATGCAGTTCCTTCTGTTAAATGTTAATACTGAACAGGATATAAAATCTGTTAAATCTGAGCTCAAGAGGGTAATCAGTAAGCCAAAAATTGATTATTTTAGGACACTCCTCAGAGACATTCGCTGGACTGATGTTTACAGTGCTCATGGCATGAATGAAAAATATAACATTTTTGCTAATAAAGTGCTTACCTTATTCGAGCGCTGCTTTCCCCCAAAACTTACCAAGGTTAGCGCAAAGTCTACAAAGAAGCCATGGATTACTCGAGGAATTAGGGGTATCTTGTAAAACAAAAAGATAACTGTATCTGTCAATCTGAAACATTTCCAATGTTGATGCTATAGCACATTATAAGAAATACTGCAAAATATTAAAGACTGTAATACAGATGTCAAAGCAAATATATTACAAGGAAAAGATAGTCATATCAGATAACAAAATAAAGACAATATGGGATATAGTGAAGGAGGAGACCGGTAGAACCAGACATGAAGAGGAACAAATAGCATTAAGAGTACATGATACATTGGTGACAGATGTGTATAGTGTTGCAGAACTTTTTAACAAACATTTTACGAGGGCAGTTCAATAAGTAATGCAACACATTTTTTTCTGAAACAGGGGTTGTTTTACTCAGCATTGAAATACACCACGTTATTCCCCAATCTTTTAGCTACGCAACACTATTTTTCAACGTAATCTCCATTCAATGCTACGTCCTTATGCCACCTTGAAATGAGGGCCTGTATGCCTGCACGGTACCATTCCACTGGTCGATTTCGGAGCCAACGTCGTACTGCATCAATAACTTCTTCATCATCCGCATAGTGCCTCCCACGGTTTGCGTCCTTCATTGGGCCAAACATATGGAAATCCGACGGTGCGAGATCGGGGCTGTAGGGTGCATGAGGAAGAACAGTCCACTGAAGTTTTGTGAGCTCCTCTCGGGTGCGAAGACTTGTGTCAGGTCTTGCGTTGTCATGAAGAAGGAGAAGTTCGTTCAGATTTTTGTGCCTACGAACACGCTGAAGTCGTTTCTTCAATTTCTGAAGAGTAGCACAATACACTTCAGAGTTGATCGTTTGACCATGGGGAAGGACATCGAACAGAATAACCCCTTCAGCGTCCCAGAAGACTGTAACCATGACTTTACCGGCTGAGGGTATGGCTTTAAACTTTTTCTTGGTAGGGGAGTGGGTGTGGCGCCACTCCATTGATTGCCGTTTTGTTTCAGGTTCGAAGTGATGAACCCATGTTTCATCACCTGTAACAATCTTTGACAAGAAATTGTCACCCTCAGCCACATGACGAGCAAGCAATTCCGCACAGATGGTTCTCCTTTGCTCTTTATGGTGTTCGGTTAGACAACGAGGGACCCAGCGGGAACAAACCTTTGAATATCCCAACTGGTGAACAATTGTGACAGCACTACCAACAGAGATGTCAAGTTGAGCACTGAGTTGTTTGATGGTAATCCGTCGATCATCTCGAATGAGTGTGTTCACACGCTCCGCCATTGCAGGAGTCACAGCTGTGCACGGTCGGCCCGCACGCGGGAGATCAGACAGTCTTGCTTGACCTTGCGGCGATGATGACAAACGCTTTGCCCAACGACTCACCGTGCTTTTGTCCACTGCCAGATCACCGTAGACATTCTGCAAGCGCCTATGAATATCTGAGATGCCTTGGTTTTCCGCCAAAAGAAACTCGATCACTGCCCGTTGTTTGCAACGCACATCCGTTACAGACGCCATTTTAACAGCTCCATACAGCGCTGCCACCTGTCGGAAGTCAATGAAACTATACGAGATGAAGCGGGAATGTTTGAAAATATTCCACAAGAAATTTCCGGTTTTTTCAACCAAAATTGGCCGAGAAAAAAAATGTGTTGCATTACTTATTGAACTGCCCTCGTATAACTGTTACTGAAAAGATGGGGTTGTCAGGTTCGGTAGATGCTGCTATGGATTACCTTAGACCAGACATTTCAAGTAACTTCCATGATATGAATTTGACCCTCACTACCCCAACAGAAATAATGTCCATCATAAAATCTTTAAAATCAAAAACATGTAGTGGGTATGATGAAATATCAACAAAGTTAATTAAAGAATGTGATTCTGAGCTTAAGTAACATATTAAGCTATCTGTGTAACCAGTCGTTTATCAGTGGAATATTTTCTGAGTGGCTGAAATATGCTGAACTTAAGCCACTGTTTAAGAAGGGAGATAAAGAAATAGCATCAAATTTCCATCCAATTTCACTGTTGCCAGCATTCTCAAAAATTTTCGAAAAAGTAACGTACAGTCGTCTTTATAACCATCTTATCTCAAATAACATACTGTCAAAGTCACAGTTTGGATTTCTAAAAGGTTCTGATATTGAGAAGGCTATCTATACTTACAGTGAAAATGTGCTCAATTCATTAGACAAAAAATTGCAGGCAACTGGTGTATTTTGTGATCTGTCAAAGGCATTTGACTGTATAAATCACAATATCCTTTTAAGTAAACTAGAATATTATAGTGTAACGGGAAACACTGCAAAATGGTTCAAATCTTATATCTCTGGCAGGAAACAAAGGGTGTTATTAGGAAAGAGACATGTATCAAGCTATCAGGCATCATCCAACTGGGAACTAATTACATGTGGGGTCACACAAGGTTCCATTTTGGGGCCCTTACTTTTTCTTGTGTATATCAATGACCTTTCATCAGTAACATCACCAGATGCCAAGTTTGTTTCGTTCGCCGATGATACAAACATTGCAATAAATAGCAAATCAAGTGTAGCCTTAGAAACATCAGCCAATAAAATATTTGTGGACATTAATCACTGGTTCCTAGCCAATTCTTTGTCACTAAACTTTGAAAAAACACACTACATGCAGTTTAGAACTTGTAAGGGGTGTCCCAAGAGTATATGTCTAACATATGATGACAAGAAGATAGAAGAAGTGGACAGTGTTAAATTCTTGGGATTACAGCTTGATAATAAATTCAACTGGAAGGAGCACACCACAGAACTGCTGAAGCGTCTTTAACAAATCTCCGTTTGCAATGCGAATTTTGTCAGACATAGGGGATATAAAAATGAGAAAGCTGGCGTACTATGCTTACTTTCATTCCATAGTGTCTTATGGGATTATTTTTTGGGGTAATTCATCAAGCCAAGCTAAAGTTTTCCGGGCACAAAAACGTGCAGTAAGAGTTATATGTGGTGTGAACTGAAGAACATCCTGCAGAAGCCTGTTTAGGGAACTAGGGTTACTAACTACTGCTTCCCAATATATTTATTCCTTAATGAAATTTGTCATTAAAAATATATCACTTTTTCAAACCAACAGCTCAATTCATGGAATCAATACTAGAAATAATAATCTTCACAAGGATTTAAAGTCACTTAGTCTTGTACAAAAAGGTGTGCATTATTCAGGAACACACATTTTCAATAACTTTCCAGCAGCCATAAAAAGCTTAACAACCAATGAAATTCAGTTTAAGAGAAGCCTAAAGGATTTATTGGTGGCCAACTCCTTCTACTCCATTGATGAATTTCTTAGTAAAACCAACTGATTTGTATATAAGTACAACATAACTTCTGCACCATTTCAGTGCAGTAATGTGTTCATTGTAAATAAGTATTACAGTAGTTGTGTTACATGTTTATTACCTTATAAATAAATAAAAAAACTTTTTTATTTTAAATTCAGTGCATTAGTATTTGTAAAATGACTCTTAGTGTTCATTAAAAAATGACGATCATTCCACTTGGGACCTGTGGAATGGTACATTAGCTTACTTGTTTTAGTTGTAAATATTTGTCGTGTATTGTTGTTTTTCTGACATGTTCCTCATCCTGGAGGACCACCTCACTACGGATCAATTGGAATGAAAGTAAATCTAATCTAATTTAATCTAATCAACTGCCACAACCATTCCTCCTCCTAGGAGACTTCAATGCCCATCATGACCTGTGGGGCTTGACCAATACTTGCCCTCAGTGTTGGATTTTGAAGGGCCTCATGACGTCTCATGAGCTGTGCACCCTCAACATGGGTACTCTTCATTTAGACCTCTCTATATGTACCACCCAACTTGCATGTCGGTTTGAGTGGTATGCTCTTTCTGATACGTATTCGAGCGACCACTTCCCTTGTGTTATCCATCTGCTGCATCATACCCCATCTCCATGCTCAACTAGTTGGAACATCTCCAAAGCCGACTGGGGGCTCTTCTGTTCCAGGGCGACATTTCAGGATCAAAACTTCACAAGCTGTGATAGTCAGGTCGCACACCTCACGGAAGTCATTCTCACTGCTGCTGAATATTCCATCCCTCATACTACTTCTTCTCCACATCACGTACCGGTCCCCTGGTGGACCGTGGCATGTTGAGACTCTATAAGTGCTCGTCGATGTGCTTTACGCACCTTTAAACGCCACCCTACGATGGCGAATTGTATTAATGATAAACGATTACGTGCGCAGTGTCATCGTGTTATTAAAGAAAACAAGAAAGCCAGCTGGGCTGCTTTCACAAGCTCCTTCAACTGTTTTACTCCTTCTGTTGTCTGGGGTAGCCTGCGCCAGCTGTCTGGCACCAAGGTCCACTCACCAGTTTCTGGCTTGACGGTCGCGAATGACGTCCTTGTGGCCCCTGAGGATGTCTCCAATGCCTTCGGCCAATTTTTCGCAGAGGTTTCGAGCTCTGCTCATTACTACCCTGCTTTCCTTCCCTGAAAACAGGCAGAGGAGGCAAGGCCACCTAACTTCCACTCCTCGAATCGTCCCCCCTGCGGGTCCGGGGTAAGAATAGGCCCGAGGTATTCCTGCCTGTCGTAAGAGGCGACTAAAAGGAGTTTCAACCGTTTCGGCCTTCCATGTGATGGTCCCCCTTGGGGTTTGATCTCCATTTTCCAAAATTCTACAGAAGTACGAGCCTTTTGGGGAAGGACACCTTACGTGGTGTACCACTGGTCCTAAGTGCACTAAGACCTTGGCACTCAGCATTGTACCGGCGTTGTAACCATGCCCGCTATTCCTCAAATTGGGCCTAAACGCCTGATGGGTTGTACAAGTTACGCCCATAGTGCGTCCCCATCTGTACCAGCGATCATGATGGACTTTCCATGGCACCAGAAATCCAGCACGGTAGCCAGCCCGTTGTGGTGGGGTCGTCATGTACCCTCTAGGTTGTAGCCCCCTGACAACACAGGGATCGTACTGCCGATACCTGAGCTGCACCCTCCCCACGTCGGCCAAGGAGTAGATGCCCGTCTCCTTGGGGCATCAGGACTCCCGGCAACGGTCATCCTGCCAGGTGGCCCTTGCTGAGGCTGGGTGGCGCCCGTGGGGAGAGCCCCTGGTCGGAGTGGGTGGTATCGGGGCGGACGTTTCGCAGATTAAACGTCAACACGTATCAGGTCGCTCTGCAGCCAAGTCTTTCAAAAGAAAAGGTACCGTTTCTAGTTCTGGTTCTCCTGCCCTTTCCCCCTTGGCCACTCCCTGGGAGGAGGGACAGGCCCGCCGGCTTGGGGCGAAGTACTTCCCCCGCCATTTGGTCTGTTCTCGAACCGATGGGGGGACGTTCGCCACCTCCAAGCCCATGTTCTTTGTTCAGCACATTGAGGACATCTTCGGGGAAATTGAGGCTCTCAGCAAGATGCGTTCAGGGTCCGTTCTTATCAAGACCACCTCCGCCACACAGTCGGGAGCGCTCCAGGCGTGCGACCGCCTAGGGGACATCCCAGTGTCCATTGTCCCGCATCTGGCACTAAATCGGACGCAGGGGGCTATTTTTCATCGTGACCTCCTGCTACAATTTGATGAGGAGCTCAGGGCCAACCTGGAGCGCCGAGGCGTGCATTTCGTCCGGCGAGTCCAGCGCGGCCCCAAAGACCGTCGCATCGACACCGGGGCCTTTATCCTCGCCTTCGAGGGGGATGTTCTCCCGGAGAAGGTAAAGGTGATGTGCTACCGGTGCGACGTGCGACCTTACGTCCCGCCTCCTATGCGCTGTTTTTGGTGTCTGCGCTTTGGGCACATGTCGTCACGGTGTGAGGCTGAGCCCCTTTGTGGCGATTGCGGAAGTCCTCTTCGTGAGGAACATACGTGCACCCCACCACCTCGGTGCATTAATTGCCCTGGCCTCCACTCGCCTAGATCCTCAGACTGCCCCGCATATCAGGAGAAGAAGATACAGGAACTCAAAACTTTGGATCGGCTCTCTTATTCTGAGGCCAGGAAGAAGTACGACCGCCTCCATCCCGTGCCGTTGACCACTTCGTTTGCCTCAGTTGTGTCCACTCCTTCCGCGGTATCCTCACCCCTATCCTGTCCCCCCTCCGCCTCCTCCGCCCATCAGGGGGCTCTGCCTCCGCCTCCCAAATCCCTCCCTTCCAAATCCTCCTCCCCCGTGGCTCCTGCCCCCTCTGCCCCAGGGGCCACCCTTCCTCCTCCTCCTCTCCCCCCGCCACCTGAGAAGCGATCGTCTTCTCAGGTGTCCATCGGGGAAACGTTCCGGACCCCAGCTTCCGAGGTCCGGCATTCCAAAACGGACCCCGCGCTTGAGGACCTTCTTCGGGTCCAGCCCACCATCCCTGTGCCTCCTCGGCCTTCCAAGAAGGCCTCAAAGAAGAAGTCTCTATCCCCCTCTCCACCCCGGCGCGTTTCGTCTGACGCTCCATCCGTGAGTCGCTGCTCCCGGCCGTCCTCAGTTTCGCCGGGACGCTCTGCTGCCAGGCGCTCAGCTGGCCTCTTGTCGGCAAATGATGCTGCCCCTCCTACACAACCAGGGACAGCGGCCGCAGCTGGCGACGAGTCGATGGAACCGGATCCGCCTCCCGTCGGTTGTAGCGTTGTTCCCTCGCAACCTGGCCCTCCGCGGCCGTCGAGGTGACCAGCTCTTCCCCGTCTCGTTCCCCCAACTTTTTGACTAGCGATGGCGTTGTTTCATTGGAACATAAGAGGTATTTGATCTAATCGGGAGGAATTACAACTGCTCCTCTGCCTGCACTGTCCGCTCGTCCTTGGTCTCCAGGAAACCAAGTTGCGCCCGGCTGACCGTATTGCCTTTACCCACTATACCTCGGAGCGGTATGACCTCACCCCTGTGGATGGTATCCCAGCTCATGGTGGGGTCATGTTGCTCGTTCGGGACGATGTCTATTACCATCCCATCCCATTGACCACCCCACTCCAAGCAATAGCTGTCCGCATTACTCTTTCTGCTTTTACTTTTTCAGTTTGTACCATCTACACTCCACCGTCATCTGCTGTTAGTTGGGCTGACATGATGCACCTGATCGTACAGCTTCCCCCGCCATTTTTATTGTTTGGCGACTTCAATACCCATCATCCCCTTTGGGGCTCTCCTGCATCCTGTCAAAGAGGCTCACTCGTGGCGGATGTCTTCAACCATCTCCATCTTGTCTGCCTCAATACCGGCGCCCCGACTTTCCTCTCGGACTCTACTCATACCTACTCCCACTTGGACCTCTCGATCTGTTCTACCACTCTTGCCCGTCAGTTCGAGTGGTATGTCCTTTCTGACACCTATTCGAGTGACCACTTCCCCTGTGTCGTTCATCTCCTGCACCACACCCCATCCCCACGTCCTTCGAGCTGGAACATACTGAAAGCTGACTGGGGACTTTACTCCTCCCTGGCGACCTTTCCGGACCACGATTTTCCCAGTTGTGACAGTCAGGTCGAATACCTCACGGCTGTTATCATCAATGCTGCCGAACGTTCCATTCCTCGTACTACTTCTTCTTCACGTCGCGTTTCCGTCCCCTGGTGGAACGAGGCTTGTAGGGACGCTATCCGTGGTCGACGACGTGCTTTACGCACCTTTCGCCGCCATCCTACGTTGGCGAATTGTATTGCATACAAACGACTCCGAGCGCAATGCCGTAGAGTCATCAAAAACAGCAAAAAAGCTTGTTGGGCCTCCTTCACCAGATCCTTTAACAGTTTTACTCCCTCTTCCGTCGTTTGGGGTAGCCTGCGCCGGCTGTCGGGCATTAAGGCCCACTCCTCGGTACCTGGCCTGACCTCAGGTAATGAGGTCCTTGTTGATCCTGTGGCTGTCTCCAACGCCTTTGGCCGCTTTTTCGCAGAGGTTACAAGCTCCGCCCATTACCATCCTGCCTTCCTTCCCAGGAAAGAGGCAGAAGAGGCTCGGCGACCTTCCTTCCACTCGCAGAATTTGGAAACTTATAATGCCCCCTTTACTATGCGGGAACTCGAACGTGCTCTTGCACTGTCCCGGTCCTCTGCTCCGGGGCCAGATGCCATTCACGTTCAGATGCTGGCACACCTTTCTCCGGCGCGCAAAAGCTTCCTTCTTCGTACCTACAATCGCGTCTGGACCGAAGGCCAAGTCCCCATGCGTTGGCGTGACACCGTTGTTGTTCCTATACCCAAACCCGGGAAGGATAGACACCTTCCTTCTAGTTACTGCCCCATTTCTCTTACAAGCTGTGTCTGTAAGGTGATGGAGCGCATGGTTAATGCTCGGTTAGTCTGGATTCTTGAATCTTGACGACTACTTACTAATGTCCAATGCGGCTTTCGTTGCCGCCGCTCCGCTGTTGACCACCTTGTGACCTTGTCGACATTCATCATGAACAACTTTTTGCGAAGGCGCCAAACGGTAGCCGTGTTCTTCGACTTGGAGAAGGCTTATGATACCTGTTGGAGAGGAGGTATCCTCCGCACTATGCACAGGTGGGGCCTACGCGGTCGCCTGCCCCTTTTTATTGATTCCTTTTTAACGGATCGAAAGTTTAGGGTACGTGTGGGTTCCGTATTGTCAGACATCTTCCTCCAGGAGAACGGAGTGCCTCAGGGCTCCGTCTTGAGCGTAGCCCTTTTTGCCATCGTGATCAATCCAATTATGGATTGCATTCCACCCAATGTCTCAGGCTCTCTCTTTGTCGATGACTTCGCGATCTACTGCAGTGCCCAGAGAACATGCCTCCTGGAGCGCTGCCTTCAGCGTTGTCTAGACAGCCTCTACTCATGGAGCGTGGCAAATGGCTTCCGGTTCTCTAAAGAGAAGACGGTTTGTATCAACTTTTGGCGATATAAAGCGTTCCTTCCGCCATCCTTACATCTCGGTCCCGTTGTTCTCCCATTCGTGGACACAACTAAGTTTCTAGGGCTCACGCTGGACAGGAAACTGTGTTGGTCTCCACATATCTCTTATTTGGCGGCCCGTTGTACACGTTCCCTTAATGTCCTCAGAGTTCTTAGTGGTTCATCTTGGGGAGCGGATCGCACTGTCTTGCTTCGCTTGTATCGGTCCATAGTCCGATCGAAGCTGGATTATGGGAGCTTCGTCTACTCGTCCGCTCGGCCATCCCTCTTACGCCGGCTCAACTCCATCCACCATCGGGGGTTACGTCTTGCGACCGGAGCCTTCTACACTAGTCCTGTCGAGAGTCTTTATGCTGAAGCTGCCGAGTTACCATTGACCTACCGGCGCGACATACTGCTGTGTCGGTATGCCTGCCGGCTGTTGTCTATGCCCGACCACCCCTCTTACCAGTCCTTCTTCGCCGATTCTCTCGACCGTCAGTACGGGTTGTATGTGTCTGCCCTGCTGCCCCCCAGAGTCTGCTTCCGTCGCCTGCTTCGACAATTGGATTTTGCCCTCCCTACCACCTTCAGAGAGGGTGAGAGCCCGACACCACCTTGGCTCCAGGCTCCGGTTCATATTTATCTCGACCTCAGCTCACTCCCGAAGGAGGGTACTCCGGCTGCAGTGTATTGCTCACGGTTTGTCGAATTTCGTGCTCGACTTGCCGGTCACACCTTTATTTACACCGATGGCTCCAAAACTGACTATGGTGTCGGCTGTGCCTTTGTCGTCGGGGCCGCCACCTTTAAATACCGGCTCCTCGACCAATGTCCCAGCTTTACGGCCGAGCTTTTTGCTCTCCATCAGGCCGTTCAGTATGCCCGCCGCCACCGCCATTCATCGTATGTACTCTGCTCTGACTCACTCAGTGCTCTTCAGAGCCTTGGAGCTCCCTATCCGGTCCATCCCTTGATTGAACGGATACAGCAGTCCCTCCATTCTTTCACTGATAATGGTGGTTCTGTCAGCTTTCTGTGGGTTCCCGGACATGTAGGAGTGCCTGGGAATGAGGCTGCAGATGCTGCAGCCAAGGCTGCAGTCCTCCTGCCTCGGCCAGCCTCCCATTATGTCCCGTCATCTGACGTTCGTGGGCATGTATGTAAGAGGCTTGTGTCGTTGTGGTGGGATGCTTGGTCATCCCTCCAAGGAAACAAGCTCTGGGCAGTAAAAGCGCTCCCAACTGCTTGGACAACCTCCTCCCGACCATCTCGGCGAGAGGAGGTCCTTCTGACCAGGTTGCGGATTGGGCATTGCCGGTTTAGCCACCGCTACCTGCTCTCCGGTGACCCAGCCACGCAGTGCCCTTGTGGTCAGGCATTAACAGTGCGCCATGTTTTATTGTCGTGTCCCCGTTTTAGTCAATTTCGTGTTGTCCTGTCCCTGCCATCTACTTTACCGGATGTTTTAGCTGATGACGCTCGAGCAGCTGCTCGTATTCTCCGTTTTATAACTTTAACTGGCTTGTCCAAAGACTTTTAACCTTTTTACTTATTTTATCTGCATCTTTGTCAGGTCCTTCTGGTGTCCCCCCATCCCCTTGAGTTTTAGCAGATTCCATGTGCTCTAACACCAGTGACTGGGCGCTAATGATCTCAGCAGTTAAGCGCCCTTCAACCCTACCAAAAAAAACAAAAATCCTCGAATCGTGAAAGTTATAATGCCCCATTCACCATGCGAGAACTCAAAAGTGCACTTGCCCGGTCACGGTCCTCCGCTCTGGAGCCTGATTCTATTCATATTCAGATGCTGAAGAACCTTTCTCCTGCGGGTAAAGGTTTTCTTCTTCGTACTTATAATCGCATCTGGATTGAGGGTCATGTTCCCACATGCTGGCGTGAATCTATTGTTGTCCCGATTCCTAAGCTGGGTAATGACAAGCACTTGCCTTCCAGTTATCGACCCATTTCCCTTACCAGCTGTATCTGTAAGGTGATGGAACGGATGGTTAACTCTCGTTTGGTTTGGTTGCTCGAATCTCGACGCCTACTTACCAACGTACAATGTGGATTTCGTAGGCGCCGCTCTGCTGTTGACCATCTGGTTACCTTTTCGACCTTCATTATGAATAACTTTTTGCAGAAGCACCAGACAGTGGCTGTGTTCTTTGATTTGGAGAAGGCTTACGATACCTGTTGGAGGGCAGGCATTCTCCGCACCATGAATACGTGGGGCCTTCGCGGTCACCTCCCTGTTTTTATTCGTGCATTTTTAATGGATCGAAAGTTCAGGGTATGTGTGGGATCTGTCCTGTCAGACGCCTTTCGCCAGGAGAATGGGGTGCCACAGGGCTCAGTTTTGAGCGTCGCTCTCTTCTGCATAGTGATCAATCCAATAATGGATTGCCTCTCAGCTGATGTATCAGGCTCCCTTTTCGTGGACGATTTTACCATCTACTGCAGCGCGCAGCACACACGTTTCCTGGAGCACTGTCTTCAGCATTGTCTTGACCGTCTTTACTCCTGGAGTGTTGCCAATGGCTTCCGTTTTTGTGCCGAGAAGACAGTCTGAATTAACTTCTGGTGCTACAAAGAGTTTCTACCACCGTCCTTACATCTTGGTCCCGTTGCTCTCCCATTCGTGGAGACAACAAAATTTTTAGGTCTTACATTTGACAGGAAACTTAGCTGGTCTCCACATGTGTCATATTTGGCTGCCCATTGTACCTGTTCCCTAAATGTCCTCCGTGTTCTCAGCGGTACGTCATGGGGAGCGGATCGCACCGTCCTACTTCGCCTATATTGGTCGATTGTCCGCTCAAAGCTGGATTATGGGAGCTTCGTATTCTCCTCTGCACGGCCGTCCATCTTACGCCGCTTAAACTCTATACAACATCGGGGGTTACGTCTTGCGATCGGAGCGTTCTATACTAGTCCCGTCGAGAGTCTTCATGCTGAAGCCAGTGAATTGCCACTAACCTACTGGCGCGATATACTGCTTTGTCGGCATGCCTGTTGGCTATTATCAATGCCTGACCACCCGTCTTATCGTTCCTTTTTTTATGAATCTCTCGACCGTCAATATGGGTTGTATGTATCTGCCCAGCTAGCCCCTGGAGTTTGCTTTCGTAGCCTCCTTCAGCACCATGATTTTTCACTCCCTGCAACCTTTAGAGTGGGCGAGAGCCAAACGCCACCTTGGCTCCAGGCTCAGGTTTGCGTTCACCTTGACCTCCGCTCGCTCCCAAAGGAGGTTACCCCAGCTTCGGTATACCGCTTGGGGTTTGTCGAACTTCGTTCGAAGTTCATTAATATGACCTTCATTTATACAGATGGCTCTAAGACCAATGACGGTGTCAGGTGTTCTTTTATTGTCGGGGCACACAGTTTCAAATACTGGCTCCATGGGCATTGTTTGCTCTTCACAGCTGAGCTATTTGCCCTCTATCAGGCTGTTCTTTACATCCGCCGCCACCGACATTCCGCTTATGTCATCTGCTCTGATTCCCCGAGTGCCATCCAGAGCCTCAGTGATCCGTATCCAGTTCACCCTTTCATGCACCGAATCCATCGCTCTCTTCAGCAGCTGGTGGATGACGGTTCTCTGGTTACCTTTATGTGGGTTCCTGGCCATGTCGGTATCCCTGGGAACGAAGCTGCAGATTCCGCGGCCAAGGCTGCGGTCCTCCAGCCTCGGACAGCTTGTTGTTGTGTGCCTTCATCTGATTTTAACAGGATCATTTGTCGGCGCATTTTATCACTGTGGCATGCCGATTGGTCTACACTTACTGAAAACTAGCTTCAGGCCTTGAAACCTCTCCCCACGGCTTGGACGACCTCTTCACGCTCTTCTCGGGGGGGAGGAGGTCGTTTTGGCCCGGTTATGGATTGGACACTGCCGGTTCAGCCACCGCCATCTGCTGACGGCTGCGCAGGCGCCGTTCTGCCCATGTGGGCAAATGCTGATGCTATGCCACATTTTAACGTTCTGTCCGAATTTTAATACACTGCGCATTGATCTTGGCCTGCCATGTACTCTGGATGCAATTTTAGCCGATGAACCAGAAGCAGCTGCTTGCGTTCTTCGTTTTATCCACTTGACAAACCTGTCTAAGGACATTTGATTACGCTGTTTTCTTTTAATCCCTTGCCTGTTAATGTGCCTTTTATAGTGCTGTCCTTGTTAGTTGCTGTTTTAACATTGTGCCTCGCAGTGCATTCATAATTTAGTCTGGGCTCTCTTTCTGTTCTCCTGCCCTCGCTGACTCTGTTCAGTGGGACTCATTGACAACGTTCATTCCAGTGACCACTTCCCAATCCGCCCTCACCTACTAAATGGCTCACCATTGAAGCTAAGCCCTCAAAATGGATGGTCAGCAGGGCTAACTGGACATGTTTTAGCAAGCTGGCTGTGTTCAAACACTGTGACGGCATCCAAGGATGGGTGGACTACATCACACTAGTGATTCATCATGCCGTTGACCTCTCCATCTCACCATCCTCAGGTCATCTTAGGAGATGGACAGATGGTGGACAGATGAGTGCTGTTCGTGATGCAGGAAAGGTGTGCGGCTCTTCAACATTTTAAATGCCAACCGACAGCAGGCAACCTTAGGGCCTTTCGAGTTATGAGGGTCAAGGCTCAATGTGTCATTAGGGAGACTAAGAAAAGGTCATGGCAAACATTCCTGGACTCCATGAATTGTTCCACTTCTTCTATAAAGGTATGGGAAGACATTCAGAGGATTTCTGGTAAATGCGGCAGTGCTGAAACAGGGGTGCCTCCAAACAACACCCAGAGACATTGCTCTGGCACTGGCCAAACATTTTGCACAAACTGCTGCCAATGCAACCAGGATCCGGCTTTTTGTCACTATCGTGTGACTGTAGAGAGGGAAAAGTTGGACTTCAAGTCCAACAGTTCTGAGGCCTACAACGCCCCTTTCTCGATGTGGGAGCTCAAATTGGCACTGACTGAGATTTGTGACACAGCACCTGATCACAACCAAATCCGGTACTACATGCTTCGACATTTGCCAGTGGCTTCAAAGTAAATCCTCCTCGAATGTTTCATTTTAATGTGGCAGACAGGCAACTTTCCCAACCCATGGAGGGAGGCAATTCTGATCCCTCTCCTAAACCAGGAAAGGGCTGAACATGTCCCAGTAGTTATCAGAGTATTGCCTTAAAAAGCTGTGTAGGAAAGACCTTGGAGTGAATGGTTAACCATCGTCTGATCTGGCTGTTAGAGACCAGGCAACTCCTTAGCCACTCTCGGTGTGGATTCCGAAGATTTTGGTCCACTGTCAACAGCCTTACCCTCCTACAGGTGGCTATTTGGCAGGCTTTCCTCTGTAAGCATCACTGTATCAGCATATTCTTCGATATGAGTAAGGCATACAATACTCCTTGTAAACACTGTGTTCTCACACAGCTGCATCCATAGGGCTTTCGTGGCCACCTCCCCATCTTCATACGATTCTTCCTGTCTCAGCGGTGTTTTAGGACCTGAGCTGGTGACACACTGTTTAATCGATTTGAGCAGGAGAATGGTGTTTCTTAGGGCAGTGTTTTAAGTGTCATCCTATGTGCCATAGCCATCAACAGTATCACATCTACTGTAAGGAGCCCTATGCAGTGCTCTTTATTTGTAGACAATTTTGCTGTTTTCTGTTCCTCCTCCAGTGTTGCAATGGTGAGCCATCAGTTGCAACTTACAGTGTGGAGGTTAGACGAGTGGGCTGCAAAGATGGGTATCCAGTTTTCTGCATATAAGTGTGTGTGTGTTCATTTTAATCATTTTCATTGTCTTTTTATTTGGTCTGCCTTGACTATGGGGGACACCAACCTACATTTTAGAGACACAGTGCGATTTCGGGGCCTCATTTTTGACTCCTGATTTTCATCGTTACCACACCTGCAAGACCTGAAATCCAGAACCCTGAAGGCACTAAACATCATCAAGTGCCTTAGCCACAAGTCTTGCAGAGCAAACAGGGTGCATCTCCTTCAGTTTTATAGGGCTTTTGTGCATTTACGGCTGGACTATGGTTGCACGGTGTATGGGTCAGCGAGGTCCTCATACTTTTGGATTATTGGCACTGTCCATCATGAGTGGATTCGGCTGGCCACAGGTGCTGCAACCACAGCCAGCTTGCTGAACAGTGTCTTGTTAGCTTTGAGATGATCCACTTCAGCAACGTTCTTTCAAGGATTGCTCCATTCAGAAGGTGACTCGAGAGTCAGAAATAGTCACTGAAATGAAGCTCATCAGTAAATTCCCACTAAGAAGAGTCTGTGGGGTCAGTGGACCAGTAAAAAAGGTCTTTGGCTGAGTACGACGCAGCAGTAGCGGAGAAATGACTGGGATTGCCCGTGTTGTGGATGCATAGCTCCTCAGAGATTATCTTAAACTTGATTCCTGGAGTGAGGAGATTTCCCTAAATCACTTCAGGTGAATGCTAGGATGGTTCCTGTGACAGGCCGTGGCTGACTTCCTTCCCCATCCTTTCCTAATCCGATGGGACCAATGACCTCGCTGTTTGGTCCCATCCCCTGAACCAACCAACCAGACAACCTGAAGCAAACCCTCTGCGGGTCTGGGGGTTAGAATAGGCCCGAGGTCTTCCTGCCTGTGGTAAGAGGCGACTAAAAGGAGTCCATCCCCCTCAAGGGGGTAGTTAGCGCCTGCATCCGGAGACGGACGGTCCCACGACCTATATTTGTGGTCTTTTTGGTTTTTCACTTCTCGTTTCTTCCTTCTTTGGTTGGTTCCTTTCTTTGTTCTTCTCCATCTCACTGTCTTCCTTACTCTTTCCCTTGCCTTCCTCCCTGTGCACGCCTGAAGGCCGACCCTCGCGTTCGCACGCATAGCCGGTGACGGGGGTAACGTGTAATTCCCCGCCCTGGGTAGACAAGTAAGGCACGCACGTACCCCCTGGTAAAGGCCAGGCCCAGGGAGGGGTGATTGCCTGAGCTGATACCTTCTGACCATGCTGATTGGTCCCTCCGTCTGTTTCTCGGGAGGTGTGACCTGAGGTGTAAACATTCACCTAAGGCAGGAGTGCCCTCTGAGAGGGTCCCCATAAGGAAGGAGCGCGCCATCGGAGACGCTGGCAATCATGGGGGATTCCTCCGCAATGGATTTCTCTTCTTCTCTCTCGACTTCTGCCCACAAACGGAAACATGACCAGCCCCCAGTGACAAAAGTACTACCGCCTGCCCCACAGTTCCTCGTCATTTCTCGATCTGAGGACGGAAAGGATTTTTCCTCTGTCAACCCTTTCGTTATCCAGAAGGGCGTAGATGCCATAGCCGGTACTGTTAAGTCTTGTATGAGGTTGCGTAATAGTACCTTGTTATTAGAAACTGAGAGTGCCTTTTAGGCACAGAAACTGCTTCGAGCCACACTCCTGTACACGTTCCTTGTCCGGGTGGAGGCTGACCAAACTTTGAATTCGTCTCGTGGTGTGGTCTATACTAGATCCCTCGACGGATTGACTGACGAGGAGATTCAGTCTTTCCTCGCTGAGCAGGGCGTGACGGCTGTCCATAGGGTCATGAAAAAGGTCAACAATGACCTTGTACCGACCTGGACAATTTTCTTGACCTTTGATAGTGTTAAGCTGCCATCGCGCATCAAAGCGGGCTACGAGGTTATTTCTGTTTGCCCCTATGTCCCGACACCTACGCGCTGCTACCAGTGTCAGCGTTTCAATCACACTCGACAGTCTTGTTCCGATGCGGCTAAATGTGTCACTTGTGGCAGGGATGCCCATGTGGGTGACTGTCCACCACCGTCTCCTCGTTGTGTGAACTGTCAGGGTGACCATGCAGCATCCTCCCGCGACTGTCCCGTCTATAAGGAAGAACGCTGTATCCAAGAAATTCGGGTCAAAGAGAAAGTGTCCACCTCGGCTGCTCGCAAGCTATTGGCTAGTAGGAAGCCCACGCTGCTCCCAGCGGGGAAATACAGTACTGTCCTCGCCTCTCCTCGGACTACCAGGGAGGTGGCAACCCAGACATGCGATCTGACCTTCAGCACCACGGTCGTCCGTTCGGCCAGTGCTAAGATCGCGCGGTCGACTTCTCCTCTTCCTCCCATCACCCCACAGACACCAGCCCCTTCATCAACTTCTGCTAAGACGAAGACCCAGAAGTCAGATGCACAAGCCTTCAAGAAGGAACCGTCCCGTGCAGACTTCCTACGTACCTCGACCTCCCAGCCATCGACCGGTACTTCCACCAAACGACCTTCCAAGAAGGCTCATAGGAAGCACAGTTCTCCTTCTCCGCCACGGCGTATTTCTTCTCCTGCGCCACCCAGCGGTTGCCGCCCCAGGCCGTCATCCGTTTCGCCTGGTCGCACCGCTGGTAGCCGAACATCTGGCCGTTCACCGGCAGAGGAAGCTCCCCCTCCCGGCAATCTTACCAAGATGGCCGATGAACCTATAGAACCAATGGACGATGACTGTCCGCCTACTGATAGCGGCGGCAGTGCTCGCTCGAAGCCAGGCCCTCAGCGGCCTTCGAGGTGACCCCTTCTTTCATCTTCCTTTTCTTCTTACGATGGCACTTATTCACTGGAATATTCGCAGCATTCGCTCCAACCGAGAGGACTTGAAGTTGCTGCTCCGCTTGCACTGTCCGCTCGTCGTAGCCCTCCAGGAAACGAAGCTACGCCCATGCGATCAAATTGCCTTGGCACACTACACCTCTGTGCGTTTTGACCTACCCCCTGTGGTAGGTATCCCGGCTCATGGAGGGGTTATGTTGCTGGTCCGGGATGATATTTACTACGATCCCATCACGTTGCACACCGGCCTGCAGGCAGTTGCCATCCGAGCGTTTACACTCCATCGTCGTCTGCTGTTACCAGGGCAGATATGATGCAAATTATTGCTCAGTTACCTGCACCATTTTTGTTAACTGGAGACTTCAATGCCCATCATCCTCTTTGGGGCTCTCCAGCATCCTGCCCGAGGGGCTCCCTGTTAGCAGACCTTTTCAACCAGCTCAATCTTGTCTGCCTCAATACTGGCGCCCCTACTTTTCTTTCGGACACATCTCACACCTATTCCCATTTAGACCTCTCTATATGTACTACCCAACTTGCACGCCGGTTTGAGTGGTATGCACTTTCTGATACATATTCGAGCGACCACTTCCCGTGTGTTATCCATCTCCTGCAGCATACCCCCTCTCCGTGCTCATCTAGTTGAACCATCTCCAAACCGGACTGGGGGCTCTTCTCTTCCAGGGCGACCTTTCAGGATCAAACCTTCACAAGCTGCGATCGTCAGGTCGCACACCTCACGGAAGTCATTCTCACTGCTGCTGAATATTCCATCCCTCACCCTACTTCTTCTCCACGTCACGTACCGGTCCCCTTGTGGACCGCAGCATGTAGAGATGCTTTACGTGCTCGTCGACGTGCTTTACGCACCTTTAAACGCCACCCTACAGTGGCGAATTGTATCAATTATAAACGATTACGTGCACAGTGTCGTCGTATTATTAAAGAAAGCAAGAAAGCCAGCTGGCCTGCTTTCACAAGCACCTTCAACAGTTTTACTCCTTCTTCTGTTGTCTGGGGTAGCCTGCGCCAGCTATCTGGCACTAAGGTCCACTCACCAGTTTCTGGCTTGACGGTTGCGAATGACGTCCTTGTGGCCCCTGAGGATGTCTCCAATGCCTTCGGCCGCTTTTTCGCAGAGGTTTCAAGCTCCGCTCACTACCACCCTGCCTTCCTCCCCCGCAAACAGGCAGAGGAGGCTAGGCCACCTAACTTCCGCTCCTTGAATCGTGAAAGTTATAATGCCCCATTCACCATGCGGGAACTCGAAAACGCACTTGGCCAGTCACGGTCCTCCGCTCCAGGGCCTGATTCTATTCATATTCAGATGCTGAAGAACCTTTCTCCTGCGGGTAAAGGTTTTCTTCTTCGTACTTACAATCGCATCTGGATTGAGGGACATGTTCCCGCATGCTGGCGCGAGTCTATTGTTGTCCCGATCCCTAAGCCGGCGAAGGACAAGCACTTGCCTTCCAGTTATCGACCCATCTCACTTACCAGCTGTGTCTGTTAAGTGATGGAGCGAATGGTTAACTCTCGTTTGGTTTGGCTGCTCGAGTCTCGACGCCTACTTACCAATGTACAATGTGGATTTCGTAGGCGCCGCTCTGCTGTTGACCATCTGGTTACCTTGTCGACCTTCATTATGAATAACTTCTTGCGGAAGCTCCCGACCGCGGCTGTGTTCTTTGATTTGGAGAAGGCTTACGACACCTGTTGGAGGGCGGGCATTCTCCCCACCATGCATACATGGGGCCTTCGCGGTCGCCTCCCTCTTTTTATTCGTTCCTTTTTAATGGATCGACAGTTCAGGGTACATGTGGGTTCTGTCCTGTCAGACACCTTTCGCCAGGAGAATGGGGTGCCACAGGGCTCAGTTTTGAGCGTCGCTCTCTTCGCCATAGCAATCAATCCAATAATGGATTGCCTCCCAGCTGATGTATCAGGCTCCCTTTTCGTGGACGATTTTACCATCTATTGTCCTCGCAGCATACATGTTTCCTGGAGCGCTGTCTTCAGCGTTCTCTTGACCGTCTTTACTCCTGTAGTGTCGCCAATGGCTTCCATTTTTCTGCTGAGAAGACGGTCTGTATTAACTTCTGGTGCTACAAAGAGTTTCTCCCACCGTCCTTACGACTCGGTCCCGTTGCTCTCCCATTTGTGGAGACAACAAAATTTTTAGGTCTTACATTTGACAGGAAACTTAGCTGGTCTCCACATGTGTCATATTTGGCTGCCCGTTGTACCCGTTCTCTAAATGTCCTCCGTGTTCTCAGTGGTATGTCGTGGGGAGCGGATCGAACCGTCCTACTTCGCCTATATCGGTCGATCGTCCGCTCCAAGCTGGATTATTGGAGCTTCGTATACTCCTCTGCACGGCTATCCATCTTACGCCGCCTCAACTCCATACAACATCGAGGTTTACGATTTACAATCGGAGCGTTTTATACTAGTCCCATTGAGAGTCTTCATGCTGACGCTGGTGAATTGCCACTCACCTACCGGCGCGATATACTGCTTTGTCGGTATGCCTGTTGGCTACTGGCAATGCCCGACCACCCGTCTTATCGTTCCTTTTTTGACGACTCTCTCGACCGTCAATATGGGTTGTATGTCTCTGCCCTGCTACCCCCTGGAGTTCGCTTTCGTCGCCTCCTTCAACACCTTAATTTTTCACTCCCTGCAACCTTTCGAGTGGGCGAGAGCCACACGCCACCTTGGCTCCAGACTCAGGTTCGCATTCACCTGGACCTCCGCTCGCTCCCAAAGGAGGTTACCCCCGGTTCGGTCTACCACTCCCGTTTTGTCGAACTTCGTTCGAAGTTCATTAATATGACCTTCATTTATACAGATGGCTCTAAGACCAATGACGGGGTCGGGTGTTCTTTTATTGTCGGGGCACAAAGTTTCAAATACCGGCTCCATGGCCATTGTTCGGTCTTCACAGCTGAGCTCTTTGCCCTCTACCAGGCTGTTCTTTACATCTGCCGCCACCGACATTCTGCTTATGTCATCTGCTCCGATTCCCTGAGCGCCATCCAGAGCCTCAGTGATCCGTACCCGGTTCACCCTTTCGTGCACCGGATCCAACGCTCTCTTCAGCAGCTGGTGGACGTCGGTTCTCCGGTTAGCTTTATGTGGGTTCCTGGCCATGTCGGTATCCCTGGGAACGAAGCTGCAGATGCCGTGGCCAAGGCTGCGGTTCTCCAGCCTCAGACAGCTTCTTGTTGTGTCCCTTCGTCAGATTGTAGCAGGGTCATTTGTCGGTGCATTTTATCACTGTGGCATGCCGATTGGGCTGCAGTTACAGACAACAAGCTTCGGGCCTTGAAACCTCTTCCCGCGGCTTGGACGTCCTCCTCACGCCCTTCTCGGCGGGAGGAGGTAGTTTTGGCCCGGTTACGAATTGGACACTGCCGGTTCAGCCATCGCCATCTGCTGACGGCTGCGCCGGCGCCGTTCTGCCCATGTGGGCAATTGCTGACGGTCCGCCACATTTTAATGTCCTGTCCGGATTTTAACACACTGCATCTTGATCTTGGCCTGCCACGTCCTCTAGATGCCATTTTTGCAGATGACCCATGAGCAGCTGCTCGCGTTCTTCATTTTATCAACTTGACAACCCTCTCTAAGGACATTTGATTATGCTGTTTTTTTAATCTTATGCCTGTCAGTCTGTCTTTTATCGTGTTTTCCGTTTCGTTGCTGTTTTAAACTTGTGACTCGCGGTGCATTCCTAACGTAGTCTGGGCGCTAATGACCGTTGAAGTTGTGCGCCCAAAAAAAAAAAAAAGTTTGGAGCAAGTAGAATGAAAGCCTCATAATGCATTATGGACATTGAGGTCTCCCAGTAGGATGAATGGCCCAGGGAGTTGACCCAAAAGATCTGTGAGGGCCTTGGAATCTACAGCTTTCTGAGATGGTAAATACAAAGTGCATACAGTGATCCTTTGATCTACATGAACATCAGTGGCAACTGCTTGCATGTTAGTAACTGGATTTAGAGCAGAGGAGTGGTATGTGTCATTGACAAACACAGCTACCCATCCCTTGGCCCCTTTCCCACTTGTCATCCTTGCAGTGGAGGGTGTAGCGTAGTAGTACAGGGGTGTCAGTTAGTTTAAAATGTGTTTCTTTTAAACACAAGCACAGGGGACATACCTTTGCTAGGAGTTTGGTCCTCCACACATCCTCCACACATGTCCAGAACCCATTGCTGTTCCACTGTAATATGGGAGCTATTTTATCAGTGAGATTTTTCTTCCGCCCCGTCTATCGATTGGTGTAGAGATCCTGCAGAGTATGGAGGCTTGGTCTGGGGGTTAGATGGTTATCCAAACAGACTTCATATTCCATTATATCTGAGACCAAATCATTAGAACCGTCAGAGGGAATGAGTTCTGTATGGTCTGACAGTTTATGACCTGTCTTCTTCTTCTTCTTCTGCTGCCGATGCGTGCCATTTGGTTTCTTTGCCAGAGAAGACTTCATAGGAACTTCTGCAGCAGTATTAGTAACAATGCTGCCCTGCTCACTAGAGTCTACCTTTTGAGGTGCTGGAAGCTCTACTATGTTGGCATCTGTGGCCTAGTCTTATGTTCTGGGAGAGCTATGGGCACCAGAATAACAGCACCTTTACAGCACTGACAAACACAGATGGCAGTGCCCACACTATCAACCTCTGTTTGTGCAGAGGCATTAGCTTTTGGAATAGGCTTTGTTAGAGGTGAAGCAAATGAAGTAGTGAAAGTGGGAGGCTGCATGGCCTTATAGGACTTTTTGACATCATATGTGACATGCTTTGCTGTTGCGAGCTCCTGTATCTTCCTTCCCTTGAGGTAGATGCTGCAGTCTCTGCTACAGAAAGATGATTCCAAAGAGAATGACACACTTTGGAGAAGAGCAAACAATGCCTTTGTGGGCAGCCTTATCACATTTACCATAAGTGGCTTTTCCCTTACAAGCTACAGAGGTGTGCCCGTAGTGCTGGCATTCAAAACAGTACATTGGGTTTGGAACAGAATGCTGCACATTTAAATGAAGGAAGCCGGTCTTGACACACCCGATAAGTATTGGGCTACTAAAGGTAAGATTGAAGGAATCTGTTTTAACCAGTTCGCCATCTACCCATTTCATTATATTTTACATATCAGTGACACTTTTGTGAGTACACTCATCTCTCAGTTCATTTGTGGCAATTTCAACAATATCTGTGCATGACAGAACACCTTCACTGTAGTTCAAGGTGTTGTGTAGCTCCATTTTGATAACATATTCCACAAGGCATTTAGCTTTCTGGAGGTTTGCCACTTGTTGGAAACTAGAAGTTTTAACCAACATTATCTCACTTCTCAATTGCTTAACAGAGTTTAAAGTGACCAAGCACCATCTCAACCCTTTTGAATGTAGAAAGGCGAAACTTTCTCAAAGCTGTCGTCTTTTCTTGTAACTATTGAAACAGAATTCCAACAGCATGTATTCTGTTATTATACATGGAAACACCATGTGTTATGAGGACTGGCTGCATGAGCCATCTTTTTAGGTTGGATATTGTTACCCACCAGCAATACACACATTCTGCTGGGAATTGAAAGGGATAAGTTCAAGGGTCCCATCTCAGTCCCATAAGCAGTTAGGGAAATAGCGGTAGTCCACTCAGAGCAGGCCCGAGATGTCTGGTAGGAATTATACAATTGAGGTGTGGCATTTTACCCAGATGTTTCCCACTTACGACCATTCCACCTCTAGTTGAGTATCTCATCGACACGCAGCACACTTTGAGACTCAGGGTTTTATATATGTTTTGACCATACTTACAAACTAGATGGTTAAGCCAAGATCCCCATTCCATGTGACACACAAAATTTCACCATTGTGCCACATGGTGGTTGCTGAAGCAGGCTCAGAGCTTACAGGTACACAGGATTGGTGGTGCTCATCATTCTCTCCTAAGGAAACCAGGGTTTGCCAAACCCATACCTAGCAAATGAATGCTGTTGGGGTGCTCGCAATTTAGGACACCTTGGGGCCATGTGTGGCTTTATCACAAATAGCATGGATGCGGAAGGTGATTTAGTACAGCCTTAATGTGTGGTGCACCAGTCTCTTGCCTTACGTAGTAGTTTTTACTCTTCAGTGATTTCATAATTGCTTAAATTTCTTCCTTTCCTATTTCTTGTATCTCTATCGTGTAATTGTCTGTAACTCCAGTTTCTAAAAGTCCTGCGTATTTGCATGCACAAATCAAATTTATACTTGGCAGTTCTGTAACTGGAATGTGCCTGTCCTACCTATTATAATACAGCTCCTGTTTCCTTTTGCATGGAATTAAACTGCATTTAGCTAACTGAACTGGCTACTTATTACTATATCATTTATGACTGCAAAATTTGTCACGTAAATAGGCAGTCAAGTAAAATAATGAATGAATGGATGTATACATGTGTTACAATCATAGTAAAGGAGCTGAATTATTGGGCACAAAATGGCTTGGGTGGAATAAGCAAATAGATTATGTGAACACAAAATTATATAAGAACTGTCAGTTGCTCCATGTTACGACATCCTACAATAAGGAGTAAACTGTTGGTAGTAGTTACTATGCATAATGTTAGGTTCACTTAAAGTGTGAAATTACATTTAGTGTTAGCTGCAGTCATACCCTGGCATTCTATCATGAAGAATCATCACATACACAAGAATCATCAGACATGTGAAGTGTATTACACATACATGCCAAAATTAGATCACTGTTGGGTGAGATAAAAGTCAAGAGTGTAAAAAATAGTTTATAAATGCAGTGAGATGTATGGTTCATATCATAAGAATAATTTCTCTCCTACCTCAACATCAACTCCTCACCACCTCACTCTAGTCTGATTAATCTATTTACTAATTTACACTGGTAAGAGTTTAATATACACTGCAGAACACAATCAAAGGGCCACTTTTTTTGAAACCCCACAACTGTCTCCCATTTTGACACCAAAGTTTGAAATTTGGCTCGAAGGTGCTTACAATCTTCCTCTGTAGTGGTGCAAGAGAATGGCACTCTGCAACATCATCCGCAGGCTCAGCAATGCTCCATACACCAGGATGTCGACATATGCGAAATAAAAGGCCAGAGCTCAGAAGTTCACGTGAGGTGAAGGTGAGTTAATGATGTCACATTGGCACCCTACAATTCTGCCTAATGCCACCATGAACGTGTTGCACAGCGGAAAAGTCATCACACCCTCTCATGCCCACATTTCAGTCCTTCCTGTGGTGCCTATGAAATGGAGCTCAGGACTGCAACATCGAAATCATGCAATTTTTTATGGGTGGTAGGGGAAAACATTTCAGACATACCTGTGCTCAGAATCCCCATGAAAATGCCTCAGGAAATGACGTAAAGGACATCAGTGAAACTACCCCTTCCCTAGGGGCATTCATTCCCACACATTTCGTGATCAAAAATGACAATTTGCAGTGTGGTTCTTGACAACTTTGGACACTGCTGAGACCCCAGATGATTCAACCTTTTATTAGGAATGTTGTGGGGCTGGTTTCCCATTGGATGTGATCTGACCCTATTGGAGTGTAGTGCAGCTGAGGGTGTTGCTGAACTGAGTGCTCTTAGAAAGACCTTTTGCCATTTTATTTACACATCCTGTAATCACACCACAGGAGGGCTGAAAAAACATAAACACCATTTTCTGCTTTGGATCACACTCTAATTTAATCAAATGGTTCTGAATGGTCCCTGGCTATTCCACCCTGTATACCCAAGCAAAAATTGTAGTCCCACTCAAAAGGGGTCAGATTGCATTAAATGGATTTACAGCACCACAGTGTCCTTAGAAAGGGATTGAATCAATTGGGGGGGGGGGGGGGGAGTGGGGCATCAGCAGTGTTGAAAGTTGTCAAGAATATCAACCGCACTTTGAAATGTCATTTTTGATCACGAAATGTAGAAGAATCAATGCCTCAAGGAAAGGAGTGATTTTACTGATGCCATTTATTCCACTTCCTGAGGCCTTTTCATGAGAATTCTGAGTGGCAGTGTGTCTGAAGTGTTTTCCTCGACCAGCCATGAGAAAACTGTGTGATTTCAAGGGTGGATGTTGTGATTCTGACTTGCATCACAGAGGCGTTGAAAAACGGAATGAAGTGTGTGTAAGAGGCGGTGTGATGATATTCCTATAGTGTGATGTTTGCAGTGGGTTTGGGTGTTCAACGGTGGTGAGATTTGGAGCCAATGTGACATCATTAATCCACCTTACACTTCACATGAACTTCTGAGCTCTTGCCCCTTTTTGTGTGTGTCAGTACCTTGCTGTCTGAAGCATCGCTGATACCGAGCGTGACATCAGAGCTGCCACATATTTGTACCATTACAGAGGAAGATTGTAGGCACATTTGAGCCAAATTTCAAACTTCTACTTCACAGTGGGGGAGAATTATGGGATTTTGAAAAAGTAATCCTTTAATTGTGTTGTACAGTGTAGTGTACGGACCTGTCTTTATCAGAAATTGATGCATTGATAGCGAGTTGTGTGTGGCAGTGGAAAGTGAACCTGTGTTGGGACACATTGTCCAATGCCATGAATTGTGGAAGGACCTAAAAAGTCTACAGGTACAATCATTCTAATTCCAAAATTTCTAGCAAATTAGTCATGAATATCTGACTTTTCACCTGACACTTTACCATTGGTGTACTCTAAGAAATGCTGAAAAATCACAAATGTTCAAATAATTTTGACAATTTAATGTTAAGAGAAGATGACAAGTACATTGTCACTTCCCTCATATGTATGTTCTAAGCCTGAGACATGGACAATGAAGTACGTAATTGTTTGGTACATAGTTTCTTTTAATTTTTTAATAACTTTTGATGCAAATGTGAAACTTCATTTTATGGTGTATGGTTCATGATTTAAATGTTATGGATTTCTCTATTTATACTCTTTAATTTAAAAGGTCCATAAGTGTGCTTGTGAAAGCATTTCATCACATATTGTGAAATGGATTACAAGAGATATTTTCATTTATTGCAAATTTGTACTGAGTGGGAAATATTCTTGTTGCCAAAATATTTGCATAAACATGTGGGGCAGTTGTTTATTGGTTTTATTTGTGAACTTTGTCATGCAAATGCTCCTATTGGACTTTTGAGATAATTAATTGATCTCTTTATTTTGCAGATTGAATCCATAGAATGCTGTGGCAAAGATCTTTACTTGGGCACGACTGATAGGTAAGCAATAGATTTTCCACATTTCAAACCTAGATTCTTCTTGTAACCTCTGCGCCAGTGTGAACAATCCATTACTAGTCCTCAGGTGTTTGAATTTAATGTATCTTAATAATTAATTACATTATGTGATATGTATATTATGTATGAAATTTTCAGCTGCACAGGACTCATTCTACCTGTTAATGTAGTGAAGTGGTGGTGAGAAGTATTTGTGGTTGTAACAGGCAGAATACAGTACTGATTGAATGTCAGTCTCTGTTTTCCCTACCACTCTCTCCTCAGTGATCCAAAGTACAGAATTCTGGTCTGTGATATTGTGGTTTTTAGATGATTTCTTACATTGGCTTCAAAAACATGGTACCATATCTTCATTTCTCCAAGATTTGTATATTTCAAAATAATTGCATAAAGGAATTTTAAAAACTGCTAGAGTTAAACTGAGTGTTTTTATGTCTTACAGTAATAAAATTAGTGTGGAAGATCGCAGTTGGCTGGAATGCTCATGTATTATGGGCAAGTCTCCTCTCCTCCATCATGTTTACCATGTGCTTATTCTCAAACAGTCTTAATAACCCATTTTGTTAGTTTAAACTATTAGAACAACTTTTTTGTGAACTTCATACAATGTCAACCATGATAATTGATTGTTTAACCTACATTTAAGAAAATGCAACATAAATTGAGCAAATAGCAAGAAGGTAGCATATAATTTAATTAAAGCATTATGATAAAACATTTACCCAGTTACATTAATAAAACACCTTGGCATAACACAGCCATGAAAAGGTCAGTCACCATTTTGAAACTTAAAGAGATTGAAAGACAGCTGTCAGCCAACAGTGATCATTCAGATGTATGAAACTGACAGCTTACAATGCACTATCTTCCAATATTGTTAATTTCTGATTTGCGTCAAGTCATATAGACTGTAGTAGCTGAAAGAAGAGTTTTGTATTCTGTGAAAAGCCATTTTTGAAATTCTGAGAACCTGCCTTCACTGAAGATTCTAATAGTCTGTTATTTCAACATGAACACATATTGTACATGGATCAAAATGACAATGAGAGGAATTAAGACACACACACAAGTATACAAGCTTTAGAGGAGAGAGAGGTGTTCACCACTCTGTTACATTTGATAATCTACACGTGTTCGTTAGATCGTACCAAATGGAAAGCATCCCAATTCAAGTCCCCACATCAGCTTCAGCATTTACTGCTTCCCGCTGGCTCCACCAACTGTGCATCACTTGCCTAGCACATGTACCTCCCACCCCTCCACCCTGGATTCCTAGCTGGGAAACTGGCTGCCTCCATCTGAGCCACAAGCCACCCATCCCCAAACCCTTTCCCTGCCTCCCACCTGTCTTGTCCTCTGTCCACCCCATTGCATTTTTAAAAAAGCAAGAGGGACATTAGTAGGAGAAGGAAGGCAAAAGATGATTAAATATGCAAATGACAGAGCAATGTTCACAGAATCAGAGGAATGACTGCAATGTGTGATAGAGAGGACATTAAAAATGAGAAAAGACACTGGAATAAATGTAAGTACAGGAAAAACCAAAATGATGAAAATTAGGAAATATGAAGGTACCATCAAAGTATCATTCAAAGGAAAATCCTTGGAACAAGTGAAACTTTGAAGTATTTAGGAAATTTGGTGATGGAAAGTGTAAGCTGCGTGGTGGAAATGAACAGACTATCTATGGGCAGAAAGCTTTTGAAAAAGATGAAAGATTTATTGACAGCAAAAAAGATTCCCATTGAACTATGAGACAGATTTGCAGAGTATTTTATTTGGAATGTGGTCAATCACAAACAGTTGAAAAGAAGAAGAAAAATGGTTTGATAACTCTGAACTGCATTTCTGGAGAAAAATACATACAGTGAAATAAGACAAGATTGGACGAGGAATGAAATACTTGAAAAGGGGGAAAGATAAGACAACGAGTGGAAATGATACGAAAGTGAAAATACGTTGCCTCGGACATACAGTGTGAACAAATTGCCTGCAGTGAAGAGTCATCAAAGGTAAGAGGAGAGGAAGGAGGAGGCTGGACATCATCAAAAAGGAGTGGAACAGAGGACTGGAGAAGCAGAAGCTCATAGGAATGACTTTGTTAATACTTATTCAAATAAAAATTGTTCCAATGCTGTTCGTGTGTCATATCAAATTAACAATTTCCAAATGGGGCAAAGGGCTTTAGACACTCCACTGTGAGCTTTAACTCAAAAGCGTATATTTAACAGTAACAGAACACTATGTCTCTTAGAAAGTGTTCTTGATTATGGAATGAAACTTCATTCAGCAGCAGAATGTGTGCTGATTTTAAAATTTGTGGCTGATTAAAACTGTGTGTCAGACTGGGCTGGTACTGGAGACAGGTGCTCTACCAACTGAGCTATCAAGGAATGACCCACAACCCACCCCACAGCACTACTTCTACCAGTACCTTGTCTCCTACCACCCAAACTTCTCAGATGCAGGATAGTTACTATGAGGTTTGGAAGGTAGGAGACGAGATACTGGTGGAAGTAGCACTGTGAGGGAGGGTCATGAGTTGTGCTTATCTGTGAAAGGCAGTGGTCTCAGGTTTGAGACCTGGTCTGTCACCCAGTTTTAATCTGCCAAGAAGTTTCAAGTGTTCTGGATCTCATGACCAATGTATGAGCACAGGAAGTTGGAGTTCCTGTACATCACACACAGTGGCAAATGTAGGTTGTGTGACTTGTGGTGCTCTTTTTACTTTATTCATTTTTCTTTTTTCTCAAAATCCTGGCCACCAAAATCTCAAATAAGAGCTGGGAGAATGTATGGCATTGTTAGTTGACTGATGTCATCCAGGGTGATGGACCTGTTGTAACATGCAGCATTTGTAATGTCTCTGTCACAATTAATGCTAAGTGTCAAAGGCCTGTAGACAGCACATGGCAATCACTAAGGGTGCCAAGAATAAGAAACTACAATGCGGCAATGTGTGACAGTAGTTGATTGGTGAGACACAGGCATCTTAATGTTCAATAAGTAGAAATAATTCTTTTGACACAGTGGTGGCATTCCTACTATGTGGTATTTCCCTTCCAAGCTCGGCAATCTCATTATGAAATTGTATTTGGGGAGGTATGTCAGAAAGTCTGTTCCCTGTGAGATTACTTTAAGAAAATTGTATCTTCAACCTTTATATGTAAAAAAGTGTCACAAATCATCTGATGATCTGGTGTATTTTATTCTAGTTGAAACCACTTGCAATCAGAATAGATATGTAATGAATATTTTAGTGGGACCCCTGAATGGAGAAAAAGTCAAACCCATGTGTCTGTTAATTTGCTTTCATATAAAAACAGACAATACTACCTTATGAATGGTTCGTGTTGTGGCCTGGTGGAATAAAATATGATTGAGTATGATTAGTGCTTACATATCATCCTTCTTACCAATTGCTTGCGTTTTCAGTCTAAAGTCTGTGTTCTGTAAGTTAAAACACCTGACCTAATTGTCAAGTTGGCAAGATGTTAAAAGATGACGACTCATTTGTGAACAAATTTGTATCTTTCATTGAGAAAATCATTATAAAGGAACCTACCAGAATACAAAAGTACATATGAATTAAAACACTTTCCTTAGCATCTTCTTATATCACATAAGCTTGGGGAAACTTAATTGGCATCAGTATTGTAGATCTGTAATATTTTTCAGGCTATATGCAGATTTTTAGATGCTTTGTCAGATGATTCTTCAGCTGTAAGATAGATGATAGAACTAGTAGGAGTAAAAGAACTGCATGATGATTGTCATACACTAACACTCCTTCGTGACTTCAGCCATGAGAACAATGGAGGAGAATTTTGAGAAAGAATCCCAGTGAATCTTAGTGACAGTAATGAAGGATGTGCGTAAAGGTGTTGATAAACAGCAAATCTTAGGCAAAAATTGTGAAGGGGAAGATGTGGCAATTAACAAGAATAGTGCTTGCTGTTTAAAAACAAAATCCACATATATTGTGTCTGTTGATGTAAGACATACCTTTTCTATTTACAAATTGTTGAAGTGTCCAATTTTGTTTGTTTCAATAGTTTTTTGAGTGATTGATAGAAGTAAGTCAGTGTGTTCAGTGATGTGTTTCAACAGATTTTTCAATGCTTGAGTGAACTGTTTCAGGAGTTTTGTCATTCAGTTACTTGGAAAGTGGTAGCTGAGAAGGGAGTAAGACAGGGCTGTAGCTTATCCCCAATGTTATCCAATTTGTGTATTGAGTAAGCTGTAAAGGAAACTAAGGAATTTGAATAGGGCTTTAAAGTTCAGGGAGAAAAAATAAAAACATAGAGGTATGTTAATGACATGGTAATTCTGTCAGAGATGGCAAAGGACTTGGAAGAACGGTTGAACAGAATGGATAGTGTCTTGAAAAAGATGATAAGCTGCATATTAATTACAGTAACTTAAGAGTAATGGAATGTAGTCAAATTAGATCAGGTGGTGCTTAGGCAATTAGATTAGGAAATGAGATACTAAAAGTAGACAAGTTTTGTTATTTTGGCAGCAAATAAGTGACCAAAGCCAAAGTAAAGAGGATATGAAATGCAGACTGGCAATAGTAAGAAATCTGTTTCTGAAAAAGAGAAATTTATTTATGTTCAATTTAAATTTGAGTGATTCTTTCCTGAAGATATTTGCCTGGAATGTATCATTGTACATAAGTGACATATGGATGATAAACAGTTCAAACAGTAAGAGCTCTTGAAATGTGGTGCTACAGAAGAATGCTGAAGTTTAAATATGTTGTTGTTGTTGTTGTTGTTGTTTTTGTTGTTGTGGTCTTCAATCCAGAGACTGTTTTGATGCAGCTCTCCATGCTACTCTATCCTCTGCAAGCTTCTTCATCTCCGAGTACCTACTGCAACCTACTTCCTTTTGAATCTGCTTAGTGTATTCATCTCTTGATCTCCCTCTACAGTTTTTACCTTCCACGCTGCCCTCCAATACTAAATTGGTGATCCCTTGATGCCTCAGAACATGTCCCACCAACCGATCCCTTCTTCTAGTCAAGTTGTGCCACAAACTTCTCTTCTCCCCAATCCTATTCAATACCTCCTCTATGTGATCTACCTTCTAATTTTCAGCATTCTTCTGTAGCACCACATTTTGAAAGCTTATATTCTCTTCTTGCCCAAACTATTTATCATCCATGTTTCACTTCCATACATGGCTACACTCCATACAAATACTTTCAGAAACAACTTTCTGACACTTAAATCTATACTTGATGTTAACAAATTTCTCTTCTTCAGAAACGCTTTCCTTGCCTTTGCCAGTCTACATTTTATATCCTCCCTACTTCGACCATCATCAGTTATTTTGCTCCCAAAATAGCAAAATTCCTTTACTACTTTAAGTGTCTCATTTCCTACTCTAATTCCCTCAGCATCACCCGACTTAATTTGACTACATTCCATTATCCTAGTTTTGCTTTTGTTGATGTTCATCTTATATCCTCCTCATCATAACAGTATCATAAGTTCATAAAAAAAAGTCATGATGATGTCCAGAGTTCATTCACAGTAGATTAGCACTCACATGGTTTCACAATGCCACTGAAAATAGTATTGCTTTTCTCATTCATCCCAGTTGCCATAAAATATTAAATGTTGTCCCATTTCATACGAAACTAATATAAATCAACAATTATTAATGTTCACACCTAATTTCCTTCCTCCAATCTGTGATTATGCACATCGCACTCTCCTGCAACTTATTCTGCGACTTCCCTCAGACCAATACCAAAGTGCCAAATCAATAGGTGTCCACCCACTCCTATGCTCAGATGATGAGGCATTGCTGCGCAACCTGTGGGCTTAAGAACTGTATCAATATTTGTAATCTCACAAGTTGTGTGTGTGAAAACATTTTACAGCTGTTTACCCTAATGAATTACATCAATATAAATTGTTCGACTAATTTTTCTAATGAGCTTTGATTCTTGCTTTGTTTTCATTGTTATGTTGAGTGATTGTTATTGAAATTTTCCCATTTAACTCCTTTTGCAGTTGCATCATAAGTTATGTTTTGGAAGAAAAATACCAGGAAAATGGTAACATTGTGTACAACTGCAGGAAGGTGAAACATAGGAATCTTGAACAGGTTTGTATCAGCAACATTTTTAACACTTTCTGTTGATTAATTACTATTTGTTTGCAAGCTTTACTATCAGTAGAGGGGTATTAATGTACTGTGATAAACTTTCCAAAACTTTCAGCTGTTTTGTGGCACAAAATATGGACCGTATTGTAGTATCAATTCTTAGGCCCATACTGTGACAGGTGCTTGAGAAATATGGAGACTACTTAAGCTTTATGTATGTATGTGTGTGTGTGTGTGTGTGTGTGTGTGTGTGTGTGTGTGTGTGTGTGTGTGTGTGTGTGTGTGTAAGTGTAGCAAGAAATATGTTCAGTTTAAATGAGTAGAGACAGGTGGAAAGTAAAATGTTTTCTGTTCAAGAGAAGGCACAGTATTCATCTTGGGACTGGCCAGAATGAAATTCACAAATAATGTTTTTGGACTGATCATTATCTCATCATTCAGAACAGTTTTCTACACCGGAAACAGCAATTTCGGGGGGGGGGGGGGGGGGTGTTCAACCACAATGGTGACAACGCGTAAACCAGTGGTACCCATGACGATACTGTTGTGGAAAAGTAGGTTGTATAATAAGATGTAAAACTCTATGCTGCTATAAACCCTAACATTGTGGATATGGAACTTACAGAGGAGTGGATGGGGAAAGGGGTAGGGGGGGGGGGGGAGGGGTGAGGGAGGAAATGGAGATGTCAGTGCAAACAACATGAGATGGACTGAAATTGGTAAATTTGATTAGGGTCCATGGGCACATAATTTTAATTTTTATCTGTAAATGATGTCAGTATACCATTCATCAAGATATCTTTGTACTGAAACAGTAGGAATATCCTCTAGGACAAACACACTGTTCGTTAGTACAGCAGAACGTGTACTGTTTGTTTGATGATCTGACAATGTAATGACTCAAATGTACAGACTATATAAAACTACGAACCTGGAGATGGCAGCTCATCATGCAAATCTGAGTATAACGGAGGATTCTTTTTGCAGCAAATAAGTGACCAAAGCCAAAGTAGAGAGGATATGAAATGCAGACTGGCAATAGTAAGAAATCTGTTTCTGAAAAAGAGAAATTTATTTATGTTCAATTTAAATTTGAGTGATTCTTTCCTGAAGATATTTGCCTGGAATGTATCATTGTACATAAGTGACATATGGATGATAAACAGTGCACACTTTTGAAGACATGTGAGTGAGTACAGACAATTGCAACATCAGTGATTCATGAGTCAGATAGTGTTTAGCAAAAGGCAATGCAGTTCCTGAAAGGAACTCTGTTGAAAATATTAAAATAGACCGTGTTGTCACTTTGTGTAGTTCCAATCGCATCTCCCAGCTATGGCAACATGTAAAGCAAACTGGACAAAATATTAATCTCTTCCCCCCCCCCCCCTCCCACACACACACACACACACACACACACACACACACACACACACACACACACCACCACACCACACCACACCACACCACACCACACCACACCACACTTCGAAAGGGTCATGTTGGAGCACTGTAGGTGTTCTAGAACTCTTACCAGCTGTGCATGTGATACTCCACCTCGATGTGTAACATCCAGGGAAGTGGTTTATATGTGCCAGTCAGTTGTATGGAATCAGTGCAGTAAGGTGTGGAGCCATCACAGAATGAAGCTGTTATGTTTCAGACATGTCTATACCACACCACAAATGAAGTCACCTGATTTGTTAATGTATCAAAGTGAACTGTCCAGTGTGTATGAGGTATGGTGTCCCAACTGCAGCAATTTAATGTGGCATAAGACTAGGTGCCTTAAAAAGATCCTAATCATCTGAGAGTGGATAAGAGTGTTACACTTTGTCAGGGACAGTTGGTTTCAAAGCTTATAGGAATTTTTGCTTTAAGTTGATGCATGTCCGTCTCAGCTAGTGTCCAAGCTAACTTTGCAAAGGAAACTGCATGCACTGGGCGTTCGGAGTCAGGTACCTTGCAAAAGGCCATTGATCACTGCGGTACATTAAGCTGCGTGCCTTCAGTGCACAATACAACACAGAAACTGGGTGGTTACTGACTGGGAGCCAGTAGTGTGAAGTGAAGAGTTAAAATTTTGTTCCATTGCAAATGATACAGGGTGTCAAGTGCATCAGTGGCCCAATAGGTGTGGAAGGTGCAGTTCAGATCGGAGTCAGTTCTGTAATGTTTCTTGGGACCACCCATTCATGTTACCTTGAATATGAACCTGGCTGTTTGTTTTAAATTCCTTGACTGCCAAGTGTTATCCTTTCTTGCACTCAAAGGAAAAGGTAATTATTACTTTCCTGAAACTGGCATGTCTGCTGTTTTGACTACATTACAGAAGTTTTGCTGGGAAGCTGTAAGAGCCGTCCATACAGTCCCAATCTCTCATGATGTGATTTCCACATTTTTTGAGCCTTGAAGAAAGACATTTGTAGCCGTAAGTTTGCTTAAGGTGGGGAAGTGTCTCTCTTCGTACAACTGGGGTTCTTTATGCAACTGCAAACATTTTTCCACAAGGCATTAACAGTCGTGTCTCATAGTGGGCTAAATGTTTAAATGGTTATGGTGATTGCTTTCAGAGTAATAAACAATTTACTTACTTTTTTTCCATCTGCCTCATTTTTATTTGACTGCCCCTTATACATAAATGCAAATATTAAAAAGAAATGGTAAAATGCCCATGACGGAATATGATATAAAATTTACAGAACAGTAGTTAACAATTGTAGGGTGTCAGGTGAAAGATGAAAAAGTAAAAAACTTAATTTTTCAGGAAAGTCTAATAAGCCTTTATTTTTATTGTTATAGTACAAATTTATTTGAAAAGACTCTAATAGTTTACTAACAGGATTCAGTATATCTTTATAATACACATATATGAATGAGGACAGCTCTAGGTACTTTCAGTGTGGATGCACCCTGCAGAACTTCGTGAATGCTATGAGCAGTGGGGTTAATGGGAGGGACACTACTTGCACATTATGGGTTGAATATTTGTGTCAGCTGTGAAGTGTGTCAGTATGGCTGAGGCAATTGAGACAGCCATTCTAGAGAAGCAGAACACCTAGGTTCGAGTCCAAGTCGGGCATAAATTTTCAACCTTCACCACCCATTTATATCAGTGCCCGTAGGCAGCTGAAGACCTGTTTCTTGTAAAATTGTATCTTTATGGCTACTGTATCACCAGTAGTGTCTGTTCTGTTGGACATGTCGGGCAGAGCAAACACCACATTTCAATGTATAACTTGAAGTAATTTGCAACTAAAGAGCACTGTTCTCCCCTCAGTCACATACATAATTCTCAACAATACATGGGTACTTAAGTCACTTATGTAATATCTCAAAAATGTGTGGTATTTACAGTATTGATATAATTAATATTTTGTGTTATGTGCATGAAGAAAAATTCATAGAGAATTATTTATGCATGAAAGTGTGCTCAACAAAAAATGTGCATATTTGACATAAATTGTTTCATAGAATGCAAAGTCTTTCAGTGTTAAAGTTTGTAAAATACGAATTATTAACAATTGGTTCTGAAATAATTTTCTATTAAACAATGTCCGCACCTAGTAGCTGAGTGGTCTGCACAACGGAATGTCATATCTAATGGCCCGGGTTCAATTCCTGGCTGGGTTGGAGATTTTCTCCGCTCAGGGACTGGGTGTTGTGTTGTCCTTATCATCGTCATTTCATCCCCATCAACACGCAAGCCGCTGAAGTGGTGTCAACTCGAAAGACTTGCAACAGGTTACCCGACAGGAGGCCCTAGTCACACAGCATTTCCATTTCCATTTATTAAACAATGTAATTATTTTGATTACCAATAATTACAAATGTTTCTGCACAGGAATTACATTTTTTAGTTGTGGAAGTTACTTTGTACTTTATGTTATACATTACTAAACAGTCTTGATATTTCTATGCGGATGTGCTGGAACCTTTAAAATGATAATTTTATATGAAAATAATTGCGTTACAAAATGGAGTTAATATTCCTTTAAATTTGACAGTTTGTTTTAGCTAAATGTAAACTTGTAGACATTATTAAAAATTATTAAAATTTGTGATTGTGTTGATGACTGTGTGTTTAGAATGAGTCAATATATAATCTACAGTTCTTCCATACAACATTACATAATGAATAATAAATTTGAAATTTGGCACACAGTAGTAAAATACTCAAAATCAAGAAATACATTAAAAGCTGTGTATCACACAGTCCAATATCATATTAAAGGCTGTTATGTTATACAGCATCCATCGCCTTTCACCATTCATGGTGAAGTTAAAGGAAAACTAGATAGATCGTTAAGTATGAGAGTAATATCCTCATTTATTTATTTATTACTTGTCATTAGCCAACGTTTGTTGAAATAGACAGTTTTGACATTACATTTGATAGTGCATCTAAAATTGGGAAACTATGTACATTCAGATTACATTACGTGAGGATAAAGAGTTATTCTCTACATTATAATTCCTTAACATCATAGTTACTCTCTACTACATTCCAATTCCTTAACATCATAGTTACTCTCACTCTCTACTACATTCCAATTCCTTTACATCATAGATACACTTATCAGCTAACAATTTGTGCAGCTGCTTCTTGAAGGCATCACCTTGTAGGTCTTTCAGTGATGGTGGTAACTTGTTATATAATTTTAATCCTGTTTGCTTAAAGCTACTTTGGACCTTAGACAGCCTAGTAAAGTCTACATCAAGATTGTTTTTATATCTGGTATCATGTGAATGAACATCTGTTCTGGAAGGTAAGGTATGTATTTGTTTTTTTATGGAAAGAAGACACGTTTTTATATACAGAGAATGTAATGTTAAGATGTTAAGTTCCTTAAAGTGCTTTCGACATGATTCTTGGCTTTTTGTTGTCTAGCCAATGAGCAACACCCATGGTAGTATCTTAAGAAGCCAAATGGATCACTTTGAATTTGTGGCCACTTCAAGTCTTCCATTAATACTCAAGCTAATGTAGGTATTTATCTAATTGCTTGGACAGAGTATTTGTTGACAAAATTAGCTGGGGGCCCTTCTTTCTCCAAGACAGATCTCACTTATGCCTATTTACAATTACCTGTAGATGATCAGACAAGACAGTTTTTAGTGATTAAAACACAATTTTGCAGGTATTTTTATAAGAGACTTCCATTTGGGTTGCAAGTGCCCCGCAATATTTCAGAGATATCTTGAACAACTCATCTGAGGTATCCCTAATTGTGTTAATGATTTAAATGGCTTGTTAATTTCTGTGGCCACTTGGGAGAAGCCTCACCAAAACCTGTGAATGTTGTTTGAGCACCTTCTGGTCTATTGTATGCATTGTTGCCCCTTTGAGCCAAGTGTAGAGTACCTAGAACATACTTTTGGTAAAGAAGGGCTCATACCCACACAGGATCATCTGGATGCAATCAATAACTTAACAGCTCCAAAATAACTCAACTGCCATTATTCATAGGTAGAGTTCATTATTATGCAAAATTCATTCCCTTCATGGCCCAGATATAACTGCTTAATCAATTGTGTATAATAAAAAAAAGGAAGAAATTAAATTTGTGTGGTCATAGGTGTGTGAGGAAGCTTTCTTACAATTTAAAAAGTGCCTTAAGTCTGCCCCCTGATGTCGGGAGCAATGTTCAATCCAGGCAAATTCTCAACACTTTGCACTGATGACTCAAATTTTTTCATTGCTACAGTGCTGTCCCATAAAAATGCCAATGGCATAGGAAAGCACATTGACTTTGCATCTAAAACATTAAATGTGGCACAGTGAAACTATTCGCAAATCAAGAAAGTGGCATTGGCTATTGTATACAGCATCAAGAAGTTTCAGGTCTCTCTCTGTGGTACCAAGTTTCACCTAATCTCTGATCACAAGCCCTTCATTTCTCTATTTGGCCCCCACTTAAAACTTTGTGATAAGATGCCACAGCAGGTACAATGGTGGGTGTTACTCCATAGTAACTTTAACTACAAGATCCATTATAGGCCTACCACATAGTGTTCAAACATGGACACTTTCCTTCTCGTATTGTGGCCCTTATACAGAGTTTGACAGGCACAAAGCCAATCAGCAACACACCCTTGATGAATTCCGAATTACGGTGTGTAAAGTAGCAACAGAATCAGTCCACAATCTACTGCTCTGCAAGATGTCTGCTGTACAGATGGATTAAATGCAACTGATGGGGCTGTATTGTCAGCCATGGATGAATCTGAACGATGGATGTTCATTCCACTCATTCTCCGCTCCCATGTACTGAAGCTGCTCCACACTGCACAATGGATAACGTGCAGAATGAAATTAATATTGCAACATTGTGTCTGCTGGTCCGGTGTTGACATCACCATAGAACATATGGCCGGAAACTGCCAGACCTACTCCCACAACCAATTAGCTCTGCTGCAGCATGTCAGCCTTCAACCATGCTCTTACTACCACTGACAAAGAGTGCCTTTTTTTTTTGCCGGACCGTTGCAAGGTGCAAGGAGAAATATGGTTGCTAGTTGTTGGTACCCTCTCTAGCTTCCCATATGTGGCACAGATGGCTATTGCTACCATCACCACCACTGCTGCTGCTGCCACCGCCCTCTCCCCCCCCCCCCCCCCCCCCCCCTTCCCCACCACCACCCTGGCAGCTACCATCTGTGCCATGTTCATCATATTTGCATTACAGAAGACATGTTCCACCATGGTTTCTGACAATGGCCCTCAGTTCAAGGGTTCTGTGTTTCAAGATTTTTGTTAAGGTGATGTGTCTCTACACCTGACCACCACCTTCCCATCCAGTCCAGAAGGTGAACTGATGGTCAGAACCTTCAAGCCATCCTGCAACATCTTTGATCTGCTGCACCTGGCTCAGCAGGCCCAACACTGTTACACTCCCCCTTTCCCCCTCAGTAGGTGATCGGGCATGTCTCGCACAACCATGCCCAGAACAAACCTCCCCAACAGCTTACTTACCTCTGTTACAACCTTTCTCCTCATTTTAAGTGCTGATAAGGAGTTGACAATGACCATTGATGGGACCTGTTGGGGAAGGAATGCCGTCCACCCCCTAAGCCATTTACAGCTCTCACCAGCAGCATAGGCTCCTCACGAAACAACTGGGGGAGGTTGAGCATTCTCATACTGAGGTACTCATGGAGGCTGAACCTTTGTTCTCATCTGAATTATGTCTGGCACCCTGCAAGCAGGATCGAGCAGCACTCTGGAAACCATCGATTTGCTGGCATTTCCACAGGCAGCACCGTCATCCGACCCATCCGATTGCGATGAGGAAATGACATGGGTGCCTTTTTTGGGGAATCCAGTGTGAAGTTGGCTCAGGCTAGCTTTCCGGCCCCATGTGCTAACTAAACCGGGTGAAGCGTTTGGTATCTAACAGTGATTCAGAGTCCCTGCCCAGCCCAAATATCGATATGAAAGAGACCATAGAGATACTTGTGCTTCGTACCATAGCTGCAGCTTACTTCCACTGAGGGCACCATTTCCACCATGTGTATATCATGTGGGCTCATCCATTTATGTGACATAGTCTAATAATGCTGTGCCCCACACTTGTGTGCCAGTTTTCGCATTTCTCTGAAGCCTTCAGTATGCACCAATACAGTAACTGACCTTCCCTTTGTTTACATTTTTCGAATCGGATCACTCCCTCAGCTTTTCCTTTTATTTCCCCCTCCCACACTTATGATGACTTGTGCTATGCTGTGGACTGTGCTTCTGGCTGGCCACTCACTTTGGGAGCTCTGCTGTCATCAACATACAGGGTGAATCATAATTAATGGCATAAATGCATAGAGTTGAAAGTACACAATAGTAGAAGCAAAAAAGTCTCAATAAACATAGGGTCAAAAATGCATACCTTAAGAGCTACGAGCAATTTTTCATCTTCGATACTGTGAAGCAAATCTCTTCTACTGCGGGCTCTTTGCTTTCCATATGTTGGGAAATAGTAGTATGCACCAAAACAAGAAAAAAGTGCCCAGTAAACATTTGCTCTAAAATGCATATCTTAAGAACTATGAGCACGTGCTCATCTTCGCTACTTGGAAACAGATCTCTTTTAATGAAAAATTGCTCATAATTTTTAAGGTATGCACTTTAGAGCAAATGTTTATTGGGATTTTTTTTCTTGTTTTGGTCCATACTACTACTCCCCAACATGTGGAATGCAAAGAGCTTGCAGTAGGAGAGATTTGCTTCACAGTATCGAAGACGAAAAATTGCTTGTATCTCTTAAGGTATGCATTTTTGACCCTATGTTTACTGAGACTTTTTTGCTTCTAGTATCGTGTACTTTCAACTGTATGTGTTTGTACCATTAATTATGATACACCCTGTATAAGTCATATGTTTGGTCCCTGTCTCTGCATCACCACCAGTGCAGGTTAACATAAACTGTGTTACCAAGAGAGGTGGCGCAGTGGCTAGCACACTGGACTTGCATTCGGGAGGATGATGGTTCAATCCCATGTTCGGCTATCCTGATTAGGTTTTCTGTGGTTTCCCTAAATTGTCCCAGGCGAATTCTCTTTTTGTAGTCTCTTAGTGTTGCATACACAGTGTGGCTGTAAAATAATGTGACTGATGCCGTCACAGAGTAAGTACACATGTGCCAAAGATGAATGACCAATAGCTGTGAAGCCTTATCAGTCAAATGCAGTATCTCTGGTGTCTGTAGACAGATCACTGTGGCAGTGGCCTTCATCTGTGTAAGAGCTGCTGTCATTTTTTGCCAGAAAAATGGCAAGTGTAATAATAGAGCAACAAATTGTCATTAAGTTTCATGTGAAACTTGGAAAAACTGCTACCGAAACCTATCTGTTACTAAAAGACGTGTAGGGCAAAAACTATTTATCCCATACGTGACTTTTTGAGTGGTTTAGCATTTCCAAGATGGCCAAGAAGATATTGAAGATGACTCCTGCATGGGATGCCCTTCAGCATCCAAAACAGATGGAAATATCAGAAAAGTGGGTAATCTGAGTCATCTGACAATTGGTTAAGTATTCGGTTGATTGCTGAAACTGTAGGACTTGACAAAAAATGCATAGCGCAAATTTTACATGACAGGTTTAACATGAGAAACATTTGTGCGAAACTGGTGCCGAAAATTCTCATCATTGAACAAAGAAAAGCTTATGAAAATGTTTGTACTGACTCCCTGAATACCACTGAAAATGATCCTGATTTCTTCAGAATAGTAGTAACATTTGTAACATGTGATGAATCTTGGTTTTTCACATATGGTCCAGAACCCAAGCACCAATCCATGCATTGGAAGGTCCCAACTTCATTAAACGATGATGATTTTTTTTTTTTTTTTTTTTTTTTTTTTTTTAATTATTTGTGGAATTGTCTCTTCACTGGGTTCCTGAAGGTCAAACTAATAATCAACATTACTGCCTTGAGGTTCTTGCTCAATCCATGAGGGGGGGGGGGGGGGGGAGGGGGGGGGGAACCTGAACTGTGGAAGAACAAGTGCTGCATTTTTCAGTTCAGAGGTTTCTAGCGAAGTAAAACATCCCAGTGTTGGACCACCCACCTTATTCACCTGACCTAGCACCATGTGATTTTATCTATTTCCCTAGGGCAAAAAACAAGATTTCAGTCTGTTGAAGTAGTGAAAGAAAACGCAGGACAAGTCATCACGACTTCCAGCACTGTTTCCATCAATGGAAAATTTGTATGGAGCATTGTAGGGATGGAAGAGGGGAGAGGGGGTGTATATTGAGGGTGATTATAACTAAATATGTATGTTTTTTAAATAAAATGTTTTGCATCAACAGTTCCCTTATTTTATAGCCACATCTCATATACTCATCTCTTAACCACCCTGCGCGCGCGTGCGCTCGCGCACACACACACACACACACACACACACACACACACACACACACACACTCTGAATGAACCATAGACAAACCAATTTCCGAAAGATTTGTTATTTTACTCATTCCAAATCTCACAGACAGTGAAAATTTCTCGCTTTGATGCTGGTGAGTTGTACTTGCACTTGCTTTTGTGTTTCCATTTCATTTTTATGACACTTCATTGATGGAATGTGTGCAGGCACTGAGCTATTGGGCCATGTATTACAGGGTGTTGCTGGGGCTACAAGTATGTAGCATCTCTGCAATATCAATCACTTATTGCTGAGTCATTGTTCTGCAACCTTTGCATTTGGATTAATTTGGGACATTCTTTGTGAATGTTGTGATTAGTGTATTTACAATATTTCATGTAATTCTTGATAATAGGTTTGGGTTGTTTGGGGAAGGAGACCAGACAGCGAGGTCATCAGTCTCATCGGATTGGGGAAGGATGGGGAAGGAAGTCGGCCGTGCCCTTTCAGAGGAACCATCCCGGCATTTGCCTGGACTGATTTAGGGAAATCACGGAAAACCTAAATCAGAATGGCCGGACGCGGGATTGAACCGTCGTCCTCCCGAATGCGAGTCCAGTTTGATAATAGGAAATAATTGATAGAAATGATGTAAAATAAATTGATTTGTCTTGTGACATGTAAGAACCAATACCAGAAACTTTCATAAATAGATACGTTGCAAATGTTAGCGCTATTGCCATTTACTTGGCTCTCTTATTTTATTTCTCCTTTTCCTTCAATTTTGAGCCTTCACATCATTTTATTTGCTGTAATGGCCAGCCACAATAAAATGGCATATTAAAACTTATTTGTTTTAGTCTTTGTATGATAGGTATTTAAAGTTTCAAAGAGAGGTATTGCACATAGGTCAGAATTTATATGTAAATTTTGTTAACAGTGAACACCTGTGATTCAGTGTGCCTTAAATCTTCATTCAAAATTGCTTTTGTATGTACTCCATTATTGATAGTAAATGTGGTTTTCTTGATTTCAGAGGAAGCCAATACATTGCATTAAATCACTATCAGCAATAAATAGACTGCTTGTTCAATGTGATACCTCTCTGCTACTTTTTAATGTTCCTGAATTGGATATCATTGGCAATGGGCCAAGGATTCGAAGTGTAACAACATTTTGTATGAACCAGAACCCAACATCTTGTCCATTTCCACTGGTACAGGTATGTTTTAGTCTACTACTTGAAACTGGTATCAAAGTTAACTGAATGTGCATTGGGAATATTTAAGTATTTCAAAGAATTCCTGTGAACCAGACCCAAGCCAGTTAGCTTGGAACACTAACTGTTATTGCTGGTGTTCTAGAAATGTGTTTGAAATTTATAGAGAACTATTTGGTCAAGCTGTTGTTTTTTTCTTCTTTCTTCTTTCATTTGCTTCATTTTTATACACTGCAAGCATAATTTGTTTCTTTGCATATGTGATCATTTTAATAAAAGTTTTAATTGGCAGCAAAGAGTAGTGAATAAAATAGATTCCAGTTAAAAGTTTCAGAAGCAATCAGCTCTTGGTATGGTTACTACAACTGTTCAAAATGGAAAATTAACTTTGAATTGGGGCCACAATAGTAGTAGAGAATGTGCTAAAAATAGATTGGAAAAAGTTGTAACTGTGCCAAGATGACAACTTAGTTGACTCTAAGCTTTTTATGTTTAGTATCTCATTCAGTTCGGAAGAGTTAAATGGTAACATGCAAAAACTACTCATAATTATTAGTGGTAATAGCAACAATATAGTGATTGGAATGGATAGGTTATTAATGTCAAAAGTATGTAGAAGTGAGAGCATTAATTCCAAATAGAATATACACTGAAGCACCAAAGAAACTGGTATAGGCATGCATAGTCAAATACAGATATATGTAAACAGGCAGAATACGGCACTGCTGTCGGCAACACCTATATGAAACAACAAGTGTCCGGCACAGTTGTTAGATTGGTTACTGCTGATACAATATCAGGTTATCAAGATTTAAGGGAGTTTGATTGTGATGTCATAGTCAGCGCATGAGCGATGGGACACAGCATCTCTGAGGTAGCGATGAAGAGGGGATTTTCCCATATAACCATTTCACGCGTGTACTGTGAATATCAGGAATCTGGTAAAACATTAAATCTCCAACATTGCTGCAGCCAGAAAAACATCCTGCAAGAATGGGACCAGTGCCGACTGAAGAGAATTATTCAACATGATGGAAGTGCAACTCTTCTGCAAATTGCTGCAGATTTCAATGCTGGGCCATCAACAAGTGTCAGCATGCGAACCATTCAATGAAGCATCATCGATATGGGCTTTCAGAGCTTGATGACTGCATAACACAAAACTTTACGCCTTACCTGGGGCCGTCAACACTGATATTAGACTGTTGATGACTGGAAACATGTTGCCTGGTCGGACGAGTATCATTTCAAATTGTATCGAGCAGATGAACATGTACGGGTATGGAGACAACCTCATGAATCCATGGACCCTGCATGTCAACAGGGGACTGCTCAAGCTGGTGGAGGCTCTGTAATGGTTGGAGCGTGTGCAGTTGGAGTGGTATGGGACCTCTGATATCTCTAGATATGACTCTGCAGGTGACATGTACGTAAGCACCCTGTCCGATCACCTGCATTCATTCGTGTCCAATGTGCATTCTGACGTACTTGGGCAATTCCAGAAAGACAATGCAACATCCCACACGTCCAGAATTTCTGCAGAGTGGTGCCAGGAACACTCTTCTGAGTTTAAACTCTTCCGGTGGCCACCAAACCCCCCTGACATGATCATTATTGAGCATACCTGGGATGGTTTACAATGTGCTGTTCAGAAGAGATCTCCACCCCCTCATACGCTTACAGATTTATGGACAGCTGTGTGGGATTCATGGTGTCAGTTTGCTCTGGTACTACTTCAGACATAAGTCAGGTCCTTGCCATGTCATGTTGCAGTACTTCTGCGAACTCGCAGGGGCCCTATGCCACATTAGGCAGGTGTACCAGTTTCTTTGGCTCTTCAGTGAATATCAGAAAGATATGCTGTTGTGCTGTTGAATGGGGTACATATACTACAGTTTTCCTTAATTGTCGACAGATGTGTGTGGCACGAAAACGCCAGTTGCAGGTTTTCAACTTGGCAGATGACAGGCTGGCTCTTGTGAAAGAGATAAATGTATCTGAACCAGTGCAAAAGATGGCAATGATTGGTCCATACATATGTACAGCTCTGCAGAGTCAGTATTTGTTGTATAACTTTGAGACAAATGATATGCAGCAACTGTTCACATATGGTGGAGATAATTTTCTTCCACTTATTTGCTCAATATCACAGGTAATACACTTAACAATAATTTCTGAAATCTCAAATGTTTTGTCAAGTAGAAATTATTTTACACCCAGTAGCTATTATTTGTATTTGTATAAAATTTGGTATGTTCTACATCGCTTGGTTTCAAATTTTTGTAGTTATGATTTCTTTCTGTAGGATGAATTTCTTGTTAGTGCACGTGAGGACTTAGGAATGTTTGTGACGACTAAAGGTATGTCAGAACGTCCTCCCGTGAGATGGCCATGCCCTCCTATTTCTCTGACGTACTATCATCCTTACATTCTTGGCTTGAATGAGGAAGTGATTGTCGTATATAGGTACGTAAATGCTGAGGAACTAAAGTGTGTTTTTATGTAAATCATGTGTAAAAGAATTTCATGTATAATTTTAATAACTGCTTTATTTATTTAATATTAAGAGCTTTTGTCTTGTGGTGAGACAGTAAAGACTACCAAAGAAGAGTAAACTTTTAATTTGCATTGAGATTAACTATTTTAACTCTTTTGTTTCCATTATGTAAGATATCTTCAGTTTCATTTTTTTAGCATCTGAAGAGAGTGATAATTTGCAGCACCTTGAAGAATGTCTTGATACAGATTTTCAGAGGGAACTCAAATAGGTCTTTAAACTGAACTGAAGTAAAATTTTTGATAACTAGGCATACAATGACAAGCTCTGACATGTTGCTTCATATCCACTGTTTCACTTAAGGTTGCATGTCCAATACTGCTGCTGTATCTTTTAATGTGTATAGAAATTTAAAACTATTGAAAGCATGTTAACAGAAAAGTGAGAGAGCTATCAATCAAACGAGAAGAAGAAAGGATCACTCATCTGACTTTGAAGTTATAAGAGATGGAAGGGAGAACTGAGTGGGATCTTATTGATGAACTATGCAAGTATTTGCCTGTAGTGATTTAAGGAACCTGCAAAAAATTTAATTCAGGGTAGTTCTGATGGGGATTTAATCTTCCCTCCTTCCAAATCTTACTCTAGTAGCTTAACCACCTCTTTATCTTGTTCCCTTGGACAAATGAAGATAATTTCAAATTGTCTAGAATTTCTTCATGAAATTATGGTATTCTCAGTATCAGCAAAAGATAGTAAAAATTTGGACTATATGATATCAAAAAACATTTTTTCCTATGTAATTGTTCTTTGTAAGAGATAAATTGAAAACAATTTACAGTGCAACATAAAATCCTCAACAAACAGTATGTTTGTCTCTCTGTCATTCTAACTAACCAATAGACCATAGCTTCCAAAAAGATTTACAGTAACCAGCAGCAGGCTGTAAAATTTCTCCAGTTCATTGTTGTTTAATGTAGTAATGCTGCAAGAAAACCCAGAAATATGAAACACTTTGTAGAGGGTGGTTAGTTATGCTTAATTGTTCCATAGATAACATACATTATAAATGTGTTATTGGAAAAAATGGAAATGCCAGTATAACTTCTATGTTGTTATGAAGCTGAACAGGTGGAGAAAATGCTATATTGTAGATAGTTTGTGAACAAGCATGATGCAGTAATTTAGATGATTAGTGCAATGTTACACTTTTTTACACTCATGAAACTAATTAGGGGTCATTCTTAGTAGCTAGATTGTTTTCCTGAAGTGTATCATTACAGTTGAGCTTCTAAACAATTGCATTGTTTAAAACTAAACTAATTTGGGAGGATGATGGCACAGACCTGTGATCAGCAATTTTGTAGAGAGAAGTATTTATCCCACTAAGAATATTGCTGCCAGCTGTGCTACATGCTTTGTAGAGTAATGGTGCTGCAGATAACCAGTTCAGATGTGACCACCAGCAAATATTTGTTATTTAGTATTTATCATTTCTGTACGGTTTTAAAAATTTCTTATGTTTTTAAAATTTGTATATTCTGGAATAGTCTACATTTGTATAAATAGCAGCACTTTCCTGTTTGCACGTTGGTGTCTGCAATAAACATGCTTCAAGTGCAACGTGTTGTACTCAGTTGAGAACACTGGTTTTGGATTTGGGCTTGATTGTTTGGTGGAGGCCCAGGGTACTTCAAAAGTCTTACATCACCATGGCTCCAATTAGACAACATAAAAGCCATCACCTGCATGGACAGGAATTGGAATAAGTGTTTTTTAAATGGTTCATTTGCTGATACGAGTTAAGTGACTTGAGTAAAATAGCTTTTTAATGTAGAATAAGCTCTGTTTAATTGCATATGAGGTATTATTTGTGTGGGTGATTGTCGGTCACAGATATGTAAACTGCTCAACTCTCTCAAATTATAATTGCCCAAAGTCATTGAGAGTGCCATGTTCTCCTTACATCTCTCCCAGGAACCATATATTTTGTTTTATGTAGTTAGATATTTGATTAGAGATTACTAATGGTCTATGCAAGTGCAATGAATGTCTCTTCCATTGCCTCCAGAGTTCTTGCAAATACACTCCTGGAAATGGAAAAAAGAACACATTGACACCGGTGTGTCAGACCCACCATACTTGCTCCGGACACTGCGAGAGGGCTGTACAAGCAATGATCACACGCACGGCACAGCGGACACACCAGGAACCGCGGTGTTGGCCGTCAAATGGCGCTAGCTGCGCAGCACATGTGCACCGCCGCCGTCAGTGTCAGCCAGTTTGCCGTGGCATACGGAGCTCCATCGCAGTCTTTAACACTGGTAGCATGCCGCAACAGCGTGGACGTGAACCGTATGTGCAGTTGACGGACTTTGAGCGAGGGCGTATAGTGGGCATGCGGGAGGCCGGGTGGACGTACCGCCGAATTGCTCAACACGTGGGGCGTGAGGTCTCCACAGTACATCGATGTTGTCGCCAGTGGTTGGCGGAAGGTGCACGTGCCCGTCGACCTGGGACCGGACCGCAGCGACGCACGGATGCACGCCAAGACCGTAGGATCCTACGCAGTGCCGTAGGGGACCGCACTGCCACTTCCCAGCAAATTAGGGACACTGTTGCTCCTGGGGTATCGGCGAGGACCATTCGCAACCGTCTCCATGAAGCTGGGCTACGGTCCCGCACACCGTTAGGCCGTCTTCCGCTCACGCCGCAACATCGTGCAGCCAGCCTCCAGTGGTGTCGCGACAGGCGTGAATGGAGGGACGAATGGAGACGTGTCGTCTTCAGCGATGAGATTCGCTTCTGCCTTGGTGCCAATGATGGTCGTATGCGTGTTTGGCACCGTGCAGGTGAGCGCCACAATCAGGACTGCATACGACCGAGGCACACAGGGCCAACACCCGGCATCATGGTGTGGGGAGCGATCTCCTACACTGGCCGTACACCACTGGTGATCGTCGAGGGGACACTGAATAGTGCACGGTACATCCAAACCATCATCGAACCCATCGTTCTACCATTCCTAGACCGGCAAGGGAACTTGCTGTTGCAACAGGACAATGCACGTCCGCATGTATCCCGTGCCACCCAACGTGCTCTAGAAGGTGTAAGTCAACTACCCTGGCCAGCAAGATCTCCGGATCTGTCCCCCATTGAGCATGTTTGGGACTGGATGAAGCGTCGTCTCACGCGGTCTGCACGTCCAGCACGAATGCTGGTCCAACTGAGGCGCCAGGTGGAAATGGCATGGCAAGCCGTTCCACAGGACTACATCCAGCATCTCTACGATCGTCTCCATGGGAGAATAGCAGCCTGCATTGCTGCGAAAGGTGGATATACACTGTACTAGTGCCGACATTGTGCATGCTCTGTTGCCTGTGTCTATGTGCCTGTGGTTCTGTCAGTGTGATCATGTGATGTATCTGACCCCAGGAATGTGTCAATAAAGTTTCCCCTTCCTGGGACAATGAATTCACGGTGTTCTTATTTCAATTTCCAGGAGTGTATATCCATATCAGTGTCATAAATGAGAATCTGTACTGCTTAGTAGGTCTCCATCCCTCATAACCTTCTCCAAGGCAACATTAAAAAAGACATGCCAGCACATCTCTTTGCCTTACACCATCTTGTGTATGTGATGGATCAGACATCAATTCTCCCATTCTTATACTACTCTGTACCTCGTTCATTGTAATTCTCACAAGTCATAACAATTATCCAGGAGTTTCTAGTGCAGCCAAAGCACACTACAGTTGCTCTCTGTCTGTGCAATCATATGCTGCCTTGAGTAAATTTTCTCATGAGTAGACCAAAGGAGTGATCTCTTGTACTTGTTTTTTGCAATGTGCTGTGTTGTAGTCAATAAAGAGGCAATGCATTCCAATCCCATATATAACTGTCTTTCCTAAAATTTGCTTTAGGGCGAAGATCTGATCTACAGCTGATTTCCCTGGAAGAGATCCACACTGCTGTGTGTCAGTCTTTTTCTAAACAATTGGGACAGTTGAACACCATGATAGAGAATGCTTGATATCCGAAGTTCAACACCAAAATTCCTTGATAGTTGCTATGGTCCAGCATATCTCCTTTCTTGTATGCAGGGAATATAATTCCTTGTCTCCATTATTGGAACATTTCATATTGAAATGTCCAGCTTTAGGAGCTTGAAACAGTTCTGCTTGAATATTATCTATTTCTGGTGACTTATTGTTGTTCAGTTTATTCAAAGCAGTTCTCATCTCTTCCAAAGTTGGTGAGCCAGGAATTTTATCAGAGTGATTCTTTCCGTACACACGTATGAGATCTCTTGGTATCATTCTGGAGTAGAGGAGTTTATCAAAATGTTAGCACAATCTCTTACAGATCTCTTTCCCCACCCCTTACAATTTTCCCTATGTTATTCTTTACCAAGCTAGTTTCCCCACTGAAGGGATTTTGAGCAGGGTTTACTGTGCTATAAATTTCTATATCACAATTTTATACCTCAGAAGTTCCAGTTCTTTGAAGTTTCCTTTCATCCTCTCTCTCTCTCTCTCTCTCTCTCTCTCTCTCTTTCTTTCTCTCTCTCTCTCTCTCTCTCTCTCTCTCTCTCTCTCTCTCTCTCTCTCTTTCTTTCTTTCTTTCGTTCTTTCTTTCTCCCTTTGTGGTTGATATATCCTCTTTTCAGTCCTCCATTTTTCTTTATAAACTTCCTCCAGTCCTCTTGTACAGTTTGATTATATGATTATTTTGTATGCCTCATTCTTTTCCACGTGTTGTCTCATGCACAGTATCAAACCATGGGAGATCTTATGCACCTAGTTCACTCGAGCCCTTTCAAGAATTTCCTGGTATTGGTTCCTAATTTAAGATGATTCCAGGGCTGTTATGTTATATTTGTGTATGTTTATTTGGATTCCTTTTGACGGATTGGATGTTCAAGCCCTCGCCCATCCCCATACCAAAAAGTGGTCTGAATCTAAGCTCACCAGCCAAAAAAAAATCAGTCACCCCTAGAAAAATCATTACAAGAATAATTTAACACTATGCAGTTCTGCCCCTGGAATTCATAATTGCCTTGATTCAATTAGGTTGCAAGTCCACAAGGTTGTGCAGGTATTTCACATCCACATTAAGCAACTCACGGAAGAGTTGATTGTGCAATTCCATCAAATTGCGGGGATGTGGATGTCGGCGTTTTACATACTGTTCCTAGATTCCCCATAGATTTTGTATGGGGCTCAGGTCAGGTGATTTTATAGGCCATTCAGGATGTGATAGGATGGTGCAGTGTTCTCTTCCAGCTTGATGAACTGTGCTGTCATCATCCTTCTGTGTTTGTGTGAGTAATGGCCTCTCATGAAGTGACCAACTCCAAACGTTCATTGCATGCAGTTCCCATCACAATGTTCTCTCACTAACAGGTTGGAATGGACTTTTATTGACAGTCTTCAGCAATTCCTGTTCGTTTGTAAGTGATTTTGATTCACAAGCGGTGAAATGAATCTCCTGACCCTCTCGGTCAGTATCTTTTTCTTACCACAATTCTGACATTGTGTTTCATGGTCACGTGTGCTACACCACTGCTTGTAGACATGTTGAATAGACCACCATGAATCACCAACAAATCCAGTAACTTCACACACCATATGGCCATGGGCACGGTCAAATGCAGTTGCACCTTGTTGCATCCTTGCATTTACCCATGTTTATGTACAGTGTCCACTTGCAACATAAAAGTCTCACTGATTTCTACTACCTTGTGCTCACATAGAGACAGTGCACATGTGGTTGAGTATATGACTTCATTGCTGCACCATCTGTAAAAGTTTGATTCATCTGTGAGTGCACTCTAGTGTGACTAATTTTTTGTCCAGTGAGCTTACACTTGTGTTTCTGTAGCTCTTCACCTTCAAGAGATCCAATTTGTGCCTTGCATCATTCAAGTCTGACAATTGGTCTGACAGTGGTATGGAGTGGGTCAAGGTGTAATTATTACAATGTTGTTGTCAAGATCACTGTGTGTTGTTTGAATAAATTTTGTTTTGATACAGTGAAACCTCACTAGTTTGGACTAATTGGGGGCAAGTTCCAGACTAAATTATGAAAAGCTTGAATTATACATAGGTTTACTAAAATATTTACCTGAAGATTAGTTAGGAATATAACCCACATTGTACGATGGGGTTAAATAAAAACTGGATGAACAAATAAAAACTTGATGAACAATAGGATTAAAAAAATTTAAAGTTGCAATACATATTCAAAGATTATATTACTATATGAGTTAAAAAAATGTGTATCAGCACTTTACTGGAAATTTATATGGTGTGTTAACTGAAGGATGATGATTGCTTTACCAATTATTTGCTGCTGTCATCTGGATCTATAATAATATGGTAAATAGCAGCCAAAGAGGCACTATTACCTGGTGTTGATGCTATAGCAGTATGTTCAGCCACAATATCTCTTGATAACGGCATAAAGAACACGTACACAGCATTGTCATTGGTTGCAGTTTTGGCTCACATGCCTGTTTTTTTCCCAACTAGTTTATCTTGTTTTAGTATAAAGTCTGAAGTTTTGATGTGATTTTCTGTAATGTCATAAGAAGTTGACTTGTTAACCCATTAATGCCCATTGTCCTCAGTTGATGACAGTCCATTTTTCTGTCACTATTACAATGTGTGCTACTCCAAACCAACAGTGGGCTTTTGTTGTTGTAAAGCAAGCTTTCTGTCAACAATGGATACCATTGTTATCTCTCTACTACAGTTATTCAGTTGAAGACTGTTAACAGAAGTGGAGTATTTTTGCAGAGCCTGCTGGTTATTTCTATTTCTGTTTTAGTGTCTGCATCTAAGGTAATGAAAAATCTCACTTTCTGGCTGCTGCATAATTTAATACTGTGAAATGATTTGGTACTTATGAAGGCAAAATAGTTTATTGCATTTTGTGTCCCAGTGCATGAAAACTTGCTGTCCTTGTTTGAGGGCACTGGGCATTTCCATGGTAAATGTTAGATTTTTCGGTCTTTTCAGATTTCTTTTCCATGGCTTGCCATGTTTTTTATAACTGTTTTCTGAGGAAATAGGAGCAGAAACACTCACTCTATCTCCAGATGTAGAGGAGCAGACCGATGAGGAAAATATTGAAGATGATCTGTTGGGAAATATGTATTTAAGCGCTATTGCAGGTACTACTGAAATTTTACATGAGAGAGACAACAAAGACATTCCTCATGTTTCTTCTAAAAGAGGAAGTTAAATGGCATGATCAGGTTCGGAAATATTCATTTCCTGACTTTGGAGAGAAAGCTTCTTGTTTGTCGCATGAACTGAAAGAAAAGTTGTAAGGTCTGTCACGTGTAGGTTTTTGAAAAACTCTCTGCAGAAGATATTGTAAGCATGGTTGTAGAGGAAACTGAGGCATATGCTAGGGAATGTAAAAACAAATAAATTTTTCAGTTTTACCTGATGAAATTGGTGCATTTGTTGGGTTCTTGATCTTTACTGGGTACCATAAATTGTCCATTGAAAGAGTTTATTGGTCTGAAGAGGACAATCTCGGTGTTCAGATAGTGAAAGATGCAATGACTCATAACAGTTATCTTGAAATGAAATCTGTAATACATTTCAGTTATAATAAAAACGCAAATGAAAACAATAGTGACATATCTTTCAAAATAGAACCATTAGCAGAGGCTCCAGTAAAAAAAAAGTTATCAAAAATGGAGAGCCTTTGAGGAAAATCTGGCAGTTGATGACATGATTGTGAGATACTATTGACATCATCCTATAAAGCAGTTTATCAGACTGAAGACCACAACAACAACAACAACAGACTGAAGCCCATACACTTTGGATATAAACTTTGGGCCTTACGTGGTACTGATAGCTACTGTTAAAATTACTGACTGTATTGCAGGAAGGACCAGAATGATGATGATGGAAAATCTGCCATTAGGTTCCAAAGTAGTTTTGAAAATGTTGTCTATTATTGATGAGCCAAACAGTTACGAGGTGCATTCAAGTTCTAAGGCCTCCGATTTTTTTTCTAAGTAACTACTCACCCGAAATTGATGAAACTGGCGTTACTTCTCGACGTAATCGCCCTGCAGACGTACACATTTTTCACAACGCTGACGCCATGATTCCATGGCAGCAGCGAAGGCTTCTTTAGAAGTCTGTTTTGACCACTGGAAAATCGCTGAGGCAATAGCAGCATGGCTGGTGAATGTGCAGCCATGGAGAGTGTCTTTCATTGTTGGAAAAAGCCAAAAGTCACTAGGAGCCAGGTCAGGTGAGTAGGGAGCATGAGGAATCACTTCAAAGTTGTTATCACAAAGAAACTGTTGCGTAACGTTAGCTCGGTGTGCGGGTGTGTTGTCTTGGTGAAATAGCACACGCGCAGCCCTTTCCGGATGTTTTTGTTGCAGTGCAGGGAGGAATTTGTTCTTCAAAACATTTTTGTAGGATGCACCTGTTACCGTAGTGCCCTTTGGAATGCAATGGGTAAGGATTACGCCCTCGCTGTCCCAGAACATGGACACCATCATTTTTTCAGCACTGGCGGTTACTTGAAATTTTTTTGGTGGCGGTGAATCTGCGTGCTTCCATTGAGCTGACTGGCGCTTTGTTTCTGGATTGAAAAATGGCATCCACGTCTCATCCATTGTCACAACCGACGAAAAGAAAGTCCCATTCATGCTGTCGTTGCGCGTCAACATTGCCTGGCAACATGCCACAGGGGCAGCATGTGGTCGTCCGTCAGCATTCGTGGCACCCACCTGGATGACACTTTTCGCATTTTCAGGTCGTCATGCAGGATTGTGTGCACAGAACCCACAGAAATGCCAACTTTGGAGGCGATCTGTTCAACAGTCATTCGGCAATCCCCCAAAACAATTCTCTCCACTTTCTCGATCATGTCGTCAGACCGGCTTGTGCGAGCCCGAGGTTGTTTCGGTTTGTTGTCACACGATGTTCTGCCTTCATTAAACTGTTCCACCCACGAACGCACTTTTGACACATCCATAACTCCATCACTGCGTGTCTCCTTCAACGGTCGATGAATTTCAATTGGTTTCACACCACGCAAATTCAGAAAACGAATGATTGCATGCTGTTCAAGTAAGGAAAACGTCGCCATTTTAAGTATTTAAAACAGTTCTCATTCTCGCTGCTGGCGGTAAAATTCCATCTGCCGTACGGTGCTGCCATCTCTGGGATGTATTGACAATGAACGCGGCCTCATTTTAAAACAATGCGCATGTTTCTATCTCTTTCCAGTCCGAAGAAAAAAAATCGGAGGCCTTAGAACTTGAATGCACCTCGTACAAAGTATTTTTTGGCAATTACTTTATTAGTCGTAACCTGCTAGTTCAACTGGAGGAACTGGGATTCTGTGGAAGTGGACCTATAAGAGAAAGCAGAACAAATAAGTGTCCCTGTCACCAGATAATGTTATGAAAAAGAAAGAAAGGGGACATTTTGAATTCAGATTTGGCAGAGAGTAGGAAGTTTAGATTATAAAATGGAATGACAACAGGTGTGTTACACTAGCAACTAATTTTGACACTGTGCTTGCTAATGTCAAAGTCCAATGTTGGAAGTTATCCTAAAAAGAAAGGAAAGGTCAGTGTTCTACAACCACATGCATTGAATATATACAAGAATCTCATAGGAGGCATCGATGTTCTTATGTTACAAAATTATCTGTCAGATTCTTGTAGAAACATACCACTTCAGTGCTTGTTAAAAAGTGGTACTGGTGTCTTTTTACAAGGATGCTAAATTTGACTGTTGTGAATGCATACTTGGCTTTCAAAATATGCAGTGAAGGAAATTCTCTTTTGGTGAAAGAATTCAGATGACGGATTGTGAGAACATACCTGAAGAAAGGTCTTGAAATGAGGTCAGCTAAGGGAAGACCAACAAAGCTCATCTCATCTTCCAGGGGTAATGTACCAGATCTACAGTATGACCAGAAGCCGCATGTCATCCAGAAGCGTGAAAAGTGAAGACAGTGCCAGTATGAGAACTGCAAAGGAAAGCTGAGAACATATTGTGAGAAGTACAATGTTATGCTCTGTATGGAATGCTTTCCCAAATATCATATCAGGCCTTAATGAAATTTCAGTTTTGGAGAGTAGGTTAAAACTTCCGTAAATGTTACTTATTGTAAAATAAATAATAGTTTTGGAATGTTATTTAAGGTTTATTATTACAAATTTCTTTATCCGTTGTTGTTTTTCATAGTAAGCAGTGTAATGACAAAACAACTGCCAAGTGCCCAACATCCTCAAATGGGAACCGCCAAAAATTTCACATTTAGGCAACAAGTGAACAAAATTTCTTCATATTTCCATAAACTGGATTGTCAGGATAAAGTTTTCCAGAAATACAGAATACACGTTAACTAAAAATAAATTGGGCACTAATGGGTTAATGCTGAACTCAGTCATAGCACTGTGGGCAGAAGTTTCGGATTGGTTTTTATAAAGCATTCTCAGTTTATCTTCTAAAATTAATGATTTATGTTTCCTCCTAACACTCATGTTGGTTACTGTATTTTAGTGTACAACACTTTAACACACTTTCAAACGATCACAGAAATGGATTTTAACATGACTTGTGTTGTGGGCTTCACCAAGCAAACATAGCAGTTTTTGACTTTGTGGTTGTGACCAATAATGATACTTACATTGCTGTTACTCATTATTGGCCACACATGAAGGAAATGGGAAGGGTGAGGATGCATTCAACATCTTACAACTAATGAGCTAGGTGCAAATTGTGTCAGGTATAGTAAGGCAGTGTTTCACTTCGCCTGAAATAGAAAAGTCTTAATTATTGCAAATTCTGAATTAGTGAGGGCTTACTGTTGTAACTGTTATAGCAAAAAGTAAGAACTCTAATTTGGTTTATTGTGTGACACCTTCCCAATCACAGCATGTATGTAGTAAAATGTTACTCAATTACTTATCAGTGACTGAAATAATTTGTTATAAAATTATCTGTCAGATTCTTGTAGAAACAAACTGCATAATCATTTTTATGTAGTAAATTCTAGCAGGTGGCAGATTTAGCCTGTAAATATAAAAACAGCATAATAATAATCCAATTTAGGATCATAGTAAGCAGTTTTTTTTTTTTTACGTTTCAGTATTCTTGATCAACAACAGAAGCAAGTGATACCTTTTAGTGGTGGCAGGACTATTGGTAATTTTGATGGTAGACTCTATGTTAGTTCTGTCACTTCAGTTAATGCCCTAATTGCAATATCGTGGGAAGAACAAGTTGAGGTAAGTCATGTTCTGCATAATTTTCTAGTGTGTGCAAGGTTAATATTTGCTGGTACTATCCCCCTTGGTAATTATCAGCACTGAAGTACATTAGACTCTCAACACACACACACACACACATGACTATACAGTAGTTCTTACCTCCTCATTCCCTTTCAAATTTCCACATAATGCTTCTAAAAAATTACCATCATTTGAGAGCTATAGTGTTTGCAAAAGGTTCAAAAGCATGTCATTAGTGGTTCTGTGCAGAGACAATTATATTAATGCATAACATACCTGTGCAATGAAAAAATTGTTTTGGCAATGTGAGAGAGAGAAAGTTTCTCTAAGAAACCTCAGAATGCAGTACACTTTGAGGACTGTGAAACTGCGTTTTGTTGCTTGAACTAGTACAGATTCTAAATTAACATGGGTCCAAATACTTCACCACTTCTGCACCTAACTGTAGAATATGTGATTATGCAGTCTTTCTACAACTTTTCAGTGATGAGGAATTGCTTGTGTGCTTCAGAGTCCCGTCAGTATTTTTCACTTTGTCACACGTCTAGGTTAATGTGGAAAAAGTCTTAGTAAATTAATTTTCTGAAATTACGTAGACAGCAAATTTATCCTCATTTAGTAGCAATGAATGACATAGTTTCCTTTTAAAATAATATTTAAAGCATAGGTATAAAGTGAGCTTTCATTAGGACAGACACTGAACTGAAGTTATCATCTGCAGTATCACAGATATAGATGCATGGTGAATAACATAGCGCAGTTATTTTCAGTAAGGTACCTGTATAAAATATGAAATTTTTTGGGAAACTAAACTAACATTTTTGTACACTGAAATGACAGAAAAAAATCTTCAGGAGCATGTGTATTCCACGTCGAAATCATTTACATCCCATTATTTAGAAACCTGCATATATTTACATCTATCAAATTATCATTGTTGTGTACATTAAATTGAATAACAATTTCCACTATTCACATAATAAAATAAATAAAAATTATTGGCTCCATACCTATCATTTAAAGTTAGTCTCAGCCACTCCCTCCTCCACCCAAAAATATTGAGATGAAAATCTATAACACATTAAAAAGTATTCTAAACCTAGGTCCACTGAAAAAATGGAGGAGATATGCATGATACCCTGCCTTAGAGATGTAAAGACTCGCAGAAGAGTTCATGAGGGATGAATTGATGATTTGTGCAGGATGTGCAGTGCAACATTAGACTGTATTGAGTAGACCATGAAAATTACACTAATATTAAAATACTGCCACCTCTTATTACTTGTATCTGTAGGCCATGAAGTTATGTTATATATTTGGAGTTATATATTGATCAAACAATTTGTAAACATAAGTGGATGAATAAATCAGAATTCACTGTTCAAATCAGAGGAAAACTTGACATTTAGAAATATAGAAAATCTGATGCTTAAAAAGTGATGAATAAAAATACAGGCATTTTAACTTTATAAAAGTCCAGGTACTCGCATATTTTACCATTTTACTCAGATTTTGAAAGACTACACTTATTTTTTATGAATGTTTCAGTTTTTTTCTGTGGACTCTCTACCCTCAAACTTTGATAACCACAACCTTTTAATACCATCCCTTAAGACACTTTTACTATAAAAAATTTGCTATAACTATTTGGCTTTATTGTACCATACATGCATTTAATTCTTTGTGGGCTGAAAAGGACAGAGCACTGTAATTTCTGACAAGTGAGAGCTCTCACCTTCCCTTATTGTAAGTTTGTGAAAATGAAGCTGAAAATTTGAGACTTAAACACAGATGGTATGACCTGCTCACAAGACAAGAGTGCACTTACTCATCTCATGTGTAATCCTACCGGATGAAGTTTGTGAACTTTGTTTGAGGAGAGACCCTATGGAGAATACCTGCATCTAATCCTCAAGCTGCAGTGGCTGATGACAGATAAGAAGGTCCTGCAGCAGCAATGACTGCAACAGGAGGCTTCCCAGTGTGTCATCTGTCCAATCCAGTGCTGCATCTACATGGAGGTGACAGTAGGAGATTAGAGTTAAATGTCCTGTTGACAGTGGGGTCATTAGAGATGGAGCAAAAATGCAGGTTAGGAAAGGATGGAGAAGGTAAGCAGTCACGCCATTTTGAAGGAACCATACCAACATTTGTCTTAAATGATTAGGGTAATGGATGTGGGTTTAAACCTTCATCCTCCTAAATGTAAGTTCAGTGTGCATTTCCATGGAGCTCCTGTCAAAGGGCATGAGAGAGATGGTTATGCTCATGATATCATTTCTGCATTTCCAATAGCAGCAGATGCGCATGCAGATTCAGTATCATCTGTGGATAACCCCCCTATATCCACATGAAGTGGAATGTGGTGAACATGTTAAACTGGCAAGTATAAAAATCACAAAATGGTGAAATGCAGTGAAAATCAGAATTTCCTGTCTAATACAAAAATATTTCCAGCATTTGGAGTCCTACTAAAAATGATGTTCAATTATGAGCTGACTAACTACCAAATTATCAAAAAGTTTTTATGTCCAGTTGGAGGATACCATTACTCTTAAACACCTTATCAGAGAGCTAAGCATCGTATAGGGAAATACCTAGCAAGGTGTCAGTGGTTAGCACACTGGACAGTTGAAATCCCCATCTAGCCATCCAAATTAGGTTTTATGTGATTTCCCTAAATCACTTCAGGCAAATGCTGGGCTGGTTCCCATGAAAAGGGTATGGCTGATGTCCTCCCCCATCCTTGACACAGTCTGCACTTGGGCTCCATCTCTATGATCTTACTGTCGATGGGATATTAAACAATAATTCCCATTCTCCTCCTCCTCCTCCTCCTCCCCCTCCTCCTAAAGGGAAATCTGTGATGCATCCCACAACTGAGGCATCAGATAGAATTAATTTGAGAGTGAATAACTGTCAACAGAGTTTAAACCATCATGTGATCTTGAACAGGTGTTCACAAGAAGAAATTAGCCATTCAGCAACAAGCAATTATATGTGGTTTTTGTAAAAGAATATGGATGTGTGTATTTTGTCCCAGCTTTCTCCTCTCCAAAGTGCTTTGTTCACACTCAGTACACATAAAGGGATAAATATACTACAGATGCATGACTAAAATACAGAAACTAATATGGTTGACAAGCTGGTGTTGATGTAGTCTGTTTGTGAGAACCATATTGTAGAAACAATAGGCTCCCACAATTTCCTGCATATATTTTAACAATTATTGGCCATAATGAGACAGTGCCCATCATTGTCATTACAAATAGGAAGTTCACTGTGATTAAATTCAGGGTGTTAGCCCTGTATGGACATTGCGTGTGCCTCCTTGTGGCAAAAAATGTGAATGCAAAATCCTCTCTGTGGCACAGCAGGCAAACTGATGAATGAGATACTAGAGGATGCAGTACAGGAACTGCACTTACTTTTAAATGTAGAGGACCAACTGAGTACATTTGAGGGACAAGCAGATGTTACCACTAATATAGCTGTCACTTTAGCAAACCAGATGGCAGCATCTAAGATTAATAGCTGGCAATTGCTTTGGTACCTGACATCCAGTGACCATAATGCAGTTGTCATCAAAGAAGAAAGTGGCAACAATAGAGGGAGACAAGCGGAGGAAAGCACGAGTGAATTAGATATCAGGAAAATGAACTGGCGTAGCTTAATTGCTTACATTTTAGCATTTTCAATGAAATAGCTACTGTTACATCTAGACTTGGGTGTGCAGCTACTAATTGAACTCCTGAAAAGAGTACAAGACATTTATAGCCCAAAGAAAAAGCCAGCTGCGGTGGCCGAGCAGTTCTAGGCGCTTCAGTCCTGAACCGTGCGACTGCTGTGGTCACAGGTTCAAATCCTGCCTCGGGCATGGATGTGTGTGATGTCCGTAGGTTAGTTCGGTTTAAGCAATTCTAAGTTCTAGGGGACTGATGACCTCAGATGTTAAGTCCCATAATGCTCAGAGCCATTTGAACCAAAAAAAAAAAAAAAGATAAATAGTTAGGCTACAATTTCATGGTGTTCAGAACTTTCCATGCTGAAGCAATGTTCTAGATAAAGAAGAGGAGCTTATCAATATGACAATATGTCTGCACTGTGAAGCTCCATGAATATAAGGCAATTCAGATGCACTATAAAACATTGATTCAGGAAATCAATAAAATGCACTGGGAAAAGTTTCTATGAAGACAACTGCAATTTGACATTTGGAGAAGACTATATAAGGTATTGATTGAAAAGGTTAAGGGACCTACTGTCATGCCTATATTTTGTAGAGGGGATGAGAATATTTGCTAACTGCGCTACTTCCTGATAACGACACAAACGCAGATACTGAAATACACATACAACTGTCACAAAAACTGGAAGGACACCATGTTGAGATGGTGTCTATCCAGATGTCATGCAGATGATAGGTCCACTGACAGTGCCTTATTTGATAGTATTTGTAAATTAGCCATTGGTAATAGAATCCCAGCAATCTGGAAAACATTTAGGGCAGTAGTGATTAAAAAGGGAAAGGATAAAGACTTGGCCTCACCAAAAAACTGTAGATCTATTTGCTTATTAAATGTCTTGCCCAAGGCTTAGGATGGTCTGCTTTGTGACTGGTTGGAGGCATACATGGAGCTCTTGAGTCCAAATGAATGCCAATATAGATTCAGAATAGGGGAGTCTATAGACAGTGCAGTTAACAGAGCTCTTCAGGTGGTAGAAAATTTGATTCCAAAGCATACAGTTGTGCTGATGATTGGCATCACAGGTGCTTTTGATAATATTTGGTGGCCTGCGATGTGCACAGATGGCTGCACAAGAGCTTTGTTGATTACTTTAGTGGACATAGTGACCAGTGGCTTGTGGGGAAGAGAAAAGTAATCAAAAAGATTACAAAGGTCTGTCCCCAAGGCTCTAAAGTGGTCCATTGTTCTTGGTTCTTAGTATTGGACACCTAATACATCTCTTAGACATGGAAGATACTGTTGAAGGCAGTGTTGCATAAAGTAGTTTTGTCTGTGGACACCAGGACGAGACTTGAGGAAAATTGGTCAGATGCAGCAGTTGTGCATGGGCAACAGACTGACTGCAGCTGTTCATAAAACCGCATACATACTTGTGAAGGGAAGACTTTCTCTCACCAAAATTCCTTCCCCGGGGCTTGATAGAATCCCTATAAAATGCAGCACTGTTTGCAGGTGTCTAGGCATCCTTGTAGATGAAAAAAGCAACTTTCTGGAACTTTTAAAACCCGTTACTCATAAATCAGCTACAATTACACACAAGATTGCCTGTCCCGGCACTGGTGATCACCATTATATGTTGTACAGTCGTATCACGAAGCTATCTTCAGTGCTATTGTGAGCTTTGCAGCCAGTGTCTTGATGCATCATCTTTGACTGGAGAGCTACAGAACAATACAATGATGATTTTAGTGGAGCAAAGTTCTCAGGCTTACTGGTGCATTTTGCACTACACCTTTTGAGGGTTTACAGTGATTCTTGGGATCTATATGATGGATACCTTATAGGACAGCATTGTATTGGTTGGGGTGTGAACAATATGCTTGTGTGTATGAAATGACAGGACCTAATATTACTGATAAGACATTTATGAAGCTAGAAGCTGGATGAATTGCAGTCTGACTGGGTCAATAGAGAGACTGCCAGGTAATACAGCATATTACTGAGCATCAGAAGTGGCCCGGATTGAGTGACATTTCCCCTACCCGATGTATGATGCACCAATTAACAGCTCACGGTTTATACCCTGTACCAAGTGGATTGTAGTAACACACCAATCTGTGAATATGGAGAGGAAGGTATTGTGAGCAGAGGCTGACATGGTGCAGAAAAATTCAAGAACCAGCAGAAACAGGTCAGTCAATCGAGGGCTGACAACAAGAAGTCGCCAAGTGTGGATAGGAGGACAATGAGAGGAAGATGGACAGTGGAGATGGCACAAGGAGAATACCTAGTCAGAGCAAGTATCAAAAATTAAAACCTAAGGTGTAGTGATCCAGAGAGTAAACAATATGACACATGAGCACAGCTAGCTTTATAATGCAGCCATGAGCACCAGTTGGCCGGCAAGATAGTGTGTATCTGCAGCTGGCACTGCTGTGCAAGGCTAGTGCTCACTGATGCACAGATGTAGCAGTCATTGGTTCTGTGCTGTCTGGCGAGCTTTCAGAATCGGTGGGCCACAATACCAGATTCCTCCTCAAATGGGCGCACAAGGCCAGAAGTGCACTGAATGATGTTTTGGAAGGCAAACTGGTGGCACTGTTGGTGTTCCAGCACTTAAGCCCACTGGCTGGTCTCTCTCTGGAGAGCCGAGAGTGGAGAGGGTGTCTCGAGACCACCACATCCACGGAAACTGCTGCATATGTCCTGGAGCACAAGTTATACTCGTGCGGACGTGGGACTGGCAATGCCGAACATTCCATGTCTGATTGAGCTGTCTACAGAGGTGCAGTCGGCAGAGTTGGTTGATACTGTGGCACTAGAAACTCCTTGGACCATCAAATGTTGTAAGCTGCTGCCCACAGTTTGCTCCTCCCTTGTTTGTATATGCTCAAGGTCTTCTCTTAACCCAACCTGATATGGGTTACATATTCTTGACTAATATTTAAGTATGGGCCATACAAGTGTTCTGAATGAAATCTCTTTTGTAGACAAACTGCACTTCCCAGGCAACGTACCAATTTATTACAGCATGCTGTTTGCTTTGCCTATAACAGAGCCTAAGTGATTGTACATACCTCTTCACATTTCTACACACTGTTTTTCTCAAATACTGTATGACATGGTTGTCCTTAGATGAGATCCATTAATCTGTCTTCAATTATAATGACATATGACACAATGATACCAAGCTTTTACATTTTGTGGAGTGCAGAACTTCGCATTTCCCTAAATTATGATCTTTTTATCAGTCTTTGTACCAGATACTATTTTTTTCAGGATTGAAATGGATGCTACTGCAAGTTTTAGTAGAAAGAACTTCCTCATAGATGAATGCATCATTCATGAAAAGTCTGAGATTTGGACTTACACAGTTTTATACGTCATTAATGTGTAAATGAACAACCACCCCCCTCCCCAATTACACTTTCATGGGGCAAACCAGATATTGTAGGCAACTATGCCGGCTCTCTGGTGGTCATGTGTGTGTGTGTGTGTGTGTGTGTGTGTGTGTGTGTGTGTGTGTGTGTGTGTGTGTGTGTGTGTCTTTTACTGATGGAAAGCTGTGGCCAAAAGCTATATGTAAGTATCTTATAGTTGTGTCTGTCTACAACTTGCCGTGGCTTCTTTACCATAAGTGGCAATCTGTTTCTTTGGTGCAGTGTTGTGTTTTGTTTAGAATGTGTTGATGTGGTATTGAACCAAAAGCTTTTTGAAAGTCTAGTAATACTGAATCATCTTTTTTTCTGTACCTGTGGCACTGAGAGTGTTAGTTGAGTTCTGTGTGATTGATGTTTTTGGAACCTGTGCTGATTTCCAAGAAAAAAGTTGTTACATTCCAGATAGGTCATAAATTTTAACTGAGAAGGTGCTCTAGGATTCCACTATAAATGGCTGGCAGTGACACAATATGCTGTTTCTATGAATCAGTATTACTAAATGTCCCCACCCAACACTTTTTAGATGGCTTTGACCTGTGTTTCCAATCATGATAATCATAGCTTTGCTCAAGAGATTGAGCAAGATGTTGCAGCTTTGAGACATTGGACTCAAATTCAGAAGGGCAGTGGTTAAAGTACTTGTCCAGCCACCTGAATTTGTTTTCTTTTTCTTTCTTTCTTTTTTTAATTTTTCCAAAAATACTTAGGCCTTAAGGCAAAGCTGGCACGGTTTCATTGAAAAGGACAAGGCCAATTTCCATCTCATTCTTCCCCAGCTCCATCTCTAATGAGCTTGTCATTTGCAGGACTATGGACACTTAGTTTTCTTTCTTTTGCTCAAAGAAATTTCACAGGAAATCATGAACAAGAGTGAAGCTAATGTAGTCATGAATTCTCCATAGAACTTGACAGGGTCTCTATTGTACCATGAGATCTTATTGAATTTGGCAGTTTAAACTGTTTCTTGACACTGTTTTTACTGATTACATTGTAGCTCATCTTGGCGGTATTACTGTTAAATGATCATGACATTGAGTTCACTGTGTAAAGGAACATTTGAAGACAGATTTCAAATTTTGTTTTGCTATTTCATATTTCAGCTCCTGTTGTGTATAAAAATGTCTGGATGTTGTTTCTTGTCCCACTGACAGACTTATACAATAAAAATTTTTTGGAATTTTGGGACTGGTTCTCCAATAATATTTTACTATAGCAGCTATTGAAGGATTAGTTTATAAAAGGTAATGTCTTGTTCACATGCTACTTTGTTATTGAGGCTTCATGTGAACCCTTGAGGTATGTGTTGTTAGTGATGCTGTCCTTTCTTATCCGTATTTTATACTCCAGTGTACACGTGTAGTGCGTGGCTTAGTGTGCACAGTGCTGCACTTGATAGAGCTCATGCTTGCACTTTGGGTTTAGCCTCAGGAATATCCATTACCATGAGGTTATAGTTGTTGTGACAGTTGCTTTTGGTCACTTAAATTTGTATGTGTAGTAGAGAATGAAAAATTAAATATATATTATAAATTCACACAGTAGTATTCTCAAGAGAGGTGCACCCTGTAAGGTGCACAATGTAAGTAAATTCAATGGTCTCAGTTTTTATGCCTCATTCTGTTATCCATTACTGTGTGTTTAATGACAGCTTAAGATGGAATGTCATAAAGCTTATCATTTGCTTAATTATGAAACAAATATAATCAGTGGTGGCTGCTGTGTAAGAGCACATGAACACCCTGACTTTTGACAGCTTGTGGGTTTATTAGTTATTTTTCTTTGAGTTCTGTTAAATGTAACATAGATGCTGCAATCTGAAAGATATGGCACTACTGCGGTACTGCTCCTCTAGATTCAGTGAAACTTGGCAACAGGGTTGCGAGCACACCTCCATTTTGTGCATATTTTAATGAGCTTTTGCACATGTGCAGCTTGCGTGACAATTGCCTTATGGGCCAAATACATACTGATTGGTAAATAATGTCCATGGTTCACTACATGCACAACTGGCCCTTGCCACTCAACTGGAAGTTTCCGTCAGTGCCACCAGGTGATAGCACACTACAGCAGACTTTTATCCCCGTTCTCTCAGCGTAAATCCTGCTAGTTGCTAGCAGACTCCTCAGATGTGCTAATTTACTCACTGTGTACTGTGGAGAAATTAGATCGGACTTCAGTATATGTGAAAGTTGTACTGACAGTAAACCTATTTCATGAGTTTCTGAATGAGTTGTAGTATGTTAAGTTACGGATTTTGTCATACAGTAATCCATTGGAGGTGCTGAGAATCATAAGAGTCTAAAGCACATCACTGTCGATTGTGAGACTATAGCATTTATTTATGCTTCTGAAATCTGTTGATCTTATGGTGAGTCAGGTTTATCTGTGCTGTAGACCCACACTGCATATGTGAAAATTCACGAAAAGCTGTATCACTAGTTTCTCTGAAATTTACTTAAATGTGCGATCAACGACGGTGTGCTTTAGGCCTTTATGGATCTTGACCCCTCATTTGTATTCTATACAAGTGACCATGTTGGTAGACATTACTACTTGAGTTTAATCATTTCCACAAAAGGTACTTTGTATTTGAAGTTGGTTGGTTACTGTGCAGGTATCGGCTTTCACGTGCAGTGTAAACATGAACTATGTTGAATCTATTTTGAATGCTAACAGAAAAGTAAAGCTGTGAGGACGGGTTGTAAGTCATGCTTGGGTAGCTCAGTCGCTAGAGCTCTTTCCCATGAAAGGCAAAGGCCCCGAGTTCGAGTCTCGGTCCGGCACACAGCTTTAATCAGCCAGGAAGTTTCATATCTGCACACACTGCACTGCAGAGTGAAAATCTCAACCTGGGAACAGGAAAATAAATTACCAGGAAAAATTAGCTGCAAAGGAACTAGAGCCTCCGAGAATAGATCCTTTGATTGAGAGAGTGACGAAATCAAATAAGTGTGACTACAAGCGAACATTTAACAAGGAAGTGTACAGCTATTACAAGTTGTGGGGCTGCAACATAAGAATATATGATTTTCAGCCCAGAAGGAAATTCGTGAACTAATACTCTCTGAGCAATCTTGTACCAGGTGTACCGGTATGAAATGTGTCGATAGAGAACATTTGTTGTGAATGAGCCTTAATTTTTTTGTTTTTGTTTGGTTGGTATGACATCTGTCAAAGATATTTAGTATACATCAAGTCATGGAACAAACATCATCATATGTTTTCATTGTGTTAACAATGTCAAATTTTGTACCAGAAAGTGATGGTTTGCAGAAACCATTAAGTTTTTGTTTTCATTTGAAAAAAAGTGCTGCAGCGTTGCATCGAATGCTTGTCGAGGCATATGGTGATCGTACTCAATCAGAAGCAACATGCAAAAGATGGTTTCAACGGTTCAGAAGTAATGATTTTGATGTAAGAAATGAAGAACATAGAAGACCACCATAAAAGTTCGAAGCCGCCGAATTGCAAGCAATATTGGATGAAGATGATGAGTCAGAAGCAAATGACAGCAATGCTAAATGTTGCACAACAAACAATTTCTGACCGTTTGAAAGCTATGGGAAAGATCCAAAAGTGTGGAAAATGGGTGCCACATGAATTGAATGAAAGACAGATGGTAAACCAAAAAACCATTTGTCAAATTTTGCTTCAAAGACATGAAAGAAAGTAAATTTTGCATCAAATTGTTACTGGCGATGAAAAATGGATTTATTTTAAGAATCCTAAATGGGAAAAATCGTGGGTTAATTCGGGACAACCATCAATATCGACTGCAAAACCAGAGCGATTCGGCAAGAAGACAATGCTCTGTGTTTAGTGGGATCAGAAAGGTGCGGTGTATCATGAGCTTCTAAAACCGGGTGAAACTGTGAATACTAATCGCTACAGACAACAAATGATCAATTTGAACTATGCATTGATCGAAAGAAAGAAGACCAGAATGGGCCAGAAGACATGGCAAAGTAATTTTTTTACACGACAATGCACCTGCACACAAAGCAAAACTGGTTCAGGATACAATCAAAACACTTGGCTGGGAACTGCTACCCCACCCGCCGTATTCACCAGACTTGGCCCCTTCTGACTGCATTTGTTTTCATCAATGGGACACGCATTGGCTGAGGAACACTTAGATTTCTACAAAGAAGTCGAAAATTGGGTGTCTGATTGGTTTGCTTCAAAAGACGAACATTTCTATTGGCGTGGTGTCCACAAATTGCCAGAAATGTGGTCAAAATGTATAGAAAGCAATGGTCAGTGCTTTGAATCAAATGTTTTTACTTTTCAATTCAAAATTGGTGTTTCATTTTCACAAAAAAACTCTCATTTGATACTGGTACACCTAGTACATACACTCCTGGAAATGGAAAAAAGAACACATTGACACCGGTGTGTCAGACCCACCATACTTGCTCCGGACACTGCGAGAGGGCTGTACAAGCAATGATCACACGCACGGCACAGCGGACACACCAGGAACCGCGGTGTTGGCCGTCGAATGGCGCTAGCTGCGCAGCATTTGTGCACCGCTGCCGTCAGTGTCAGCCAGTTTCCGTGGCATACGGAGCTCCATCGCAGTCTTTAACACTGGTAGCATGCCGCGACAGCGTGGACGTGAACCGTATGTGCAGTTGACGGACTTTGAGCGAGGGCGTATAGTGGGCATGCGGGAGGCCGGGTGGACGTACCGCCGAATTGCTCAACACGTGGAGCGTGAGGTCTCCACAGCACATCGATGTTGTCGCCAGTGGTCGGCGGAAGGTGCATGTGCCCGTCGACCTGCGACCGGACCGCAGCGATGCACGGATGCACGCCAAGACTGTAGGATCCTACGCAGTGCCGTAGGGGACCGCACCGCCACTTCCCAGCAAATTAGGGACACTGTTGCTCCTGGGGTATCGGCGAGGACCATTCGCAACCGTCTCCATGAAGCTGGGCTACGGTCCCGCACACCGTTAGGCCGTCTTCCGCTCACGCCCCAACATCGTGCAGCCCGCCTCCAGTGGTGTCGCGACAGGTGTGAATGGAGGGACGAATGGAGACGTGTCGTCTTCAGCGATGAGAGTCGCTTCTGCCTTGGTGCCAATGATGGTCGTATGCGTGTTTGGCGCCGTGCAGGTGAGCGCCACAATCAGGACTGCATACGACCGAGGCACACAGGGCCAACACCCGGCATCATGGTGTGGGGAGCGATCTCCTACACTGGCCGTACACCACTGGTGATCGTCGAGGGGACACTGAATAGTGCACGGTACATCCAAACCGTCATCGAACCCATCGTTCTACCATTCCTAGACCGGCAAGGGAACTTGCTGTTGCAACAGGACAATGCACGTCCGCATGTATCCCGTGCCACCCAACGTGCTCTAGAAGGTGTAAGTCAACTACCCTGGCCAGCAAGATCTCCGGATCTGTCCCCCATTGAGCATGTTTGGGACTGGATGAAGCGTCGTCTCACGCGGTCTGCACGTCCAGCACGAATGCTGGTCCAACTGAGGCGCCAGGTGGAAATGGCATGGCAAGCCGTTCCACAGGACTACATCCAGCATCTCTACGATCGTCTCCATGGGAGAATAGCAGCCTGCATTGCTGCGAAAGGTGGATATACACTGTACTAGTGCCGACATTGTGCATGCTCTGTTGCCTGTGTCTATGTGCCTGTGGTTCTGTCAGTGTGATCATGTGATGTATCTGACCCCAGGAATGTGTCAATAAAGTTTCCCCTTCCTGGGACAATGAATTCACGGTGTTCTTATTTCAATTTCCAGGAGTGTATGTCTGAGACAACGGAAAAGCATGAAAACTGTTACTTACACAAAAATGTGAAATAGAGTTTCAAACACTTACACATTATTTCATTACTGGCCTAAACTGTATCTAATTATGCACAAAACAACAAAATTCCACAGAAACAATTCCTTCATGTGTCAGATAAGTTATGCATATTATTATTATTATTATTATTGTTGTTATTATTGGCAGTGGCTGTAATTGTATAAATTTGTTGATAAGTGTAACTTTTATAGAGCATATGGTATTAATTTCACACTCTCAAATTTATTGTTATTTACTAGTGAACACTCAGAATGTTTACTCACGAGGTGCCACTGAATATAGTTATTAAAATATTTTAATAATTGCATATGATGTACATAACTCCCCCTATCCTCTCCCCTCTTGTCCCACCAATTCCTTTGATTCATAGTTCAATGCAGTTCATTACTCCACGTCTGCATTTTTCCTAGTTTCCCCTGAAAATTAATAACCTGGAACTTCCACCTCTGTTTGTGTTCTACAGCCTTCATATTAGAACAGTGAGCACCCAAGCTGTGGCTGCAATACTGCTGCTGCTCTGGTTAATTATGTTTTATTGCTGTTTCAGGGGTTGTTGCAGGATTCAAGAGTTAATGAAGCCCTCCAGCTAGCACAGAATTCTAACATGAGTGGAATGACAAAGGAAATGTTTCAGATGAAGCTAAGGAAAATTGAGCAGAAATGTGGATTTATTTATTTTGCTAACTCTGAGTTTGATAAAGCTAGAGAAATGTTTGATAGTGGTGGTATCGATGTGCGAGAGGTTATATCGTTATTTCCTGGATTCTTACCATCATCATCCAATTTCATAAGATCTGTGCCGCCTCTTCATGGGATAGCAGATGTCAACCAGTTGTTTCATGGAAATGAACAGAAACTGAAGACTGCTAAGTCGTTTTTACTGCATTTTTTGCGAGATCTTCGTGATTCTTCATCTACTAAACATGCTCTGGTAAGAAATTATTTTCCAAACTTCATGCAATGAGGGCCCCGCACCCACACTAGCGTGGACACACACACACACACACACACACACACACACACACACACACACACACACACACACACACACGATGACAACATTGAATCTACAATAAACTGTAATGTGACGTATAAAGACTACAAATCTTTTTATTAGTCTATGTGTTACACAAGACTGCATGAGAGTGTTGCCAGGTAAACTACATAGAAAGCAAATGTTCACATTTGAGATGTAATTGTGGACAGCCAACCAAGGAGCAGCTAGCTGATTTGAAATGTTTGGAATAGAAATATTGTTTTATAACTAATAGTATCTGATATCTTCAAGAACTCCTGTCTGTACAAAGGCGTGAGTTCAGTTTTATCATTCCCACTTAGATTTCCATTAGTTTATTGCAGTAAGTGCTGTATTGGGTTTTTTACACTGCAGGTATAATCCAGTTCAATATTTATGTTAGCAAGTCTGCAATGACTTTACTTCTAAAAGCAAAAGTAATTTCTCACAAATAAAAGAGAAGTATAAATCTGTTGTTTGTCCATTGCACGGAGTCCCATATGGATAGTATAGTAATATGGATTCCTGGTGTAGAGAAACAACTGAAAAAGCTCAAAACAAATAAGTTTTCAGGTTCAGATGGAATTCCAATTCAGTTTTACAAAGAGTACTTCACGGCATTGAATTTTTACTTCGCTTGCATTTATTGCAAATCTAATGCCTAGTGCAAGATCCCAAGCGACTGGTAAACAGTGCAAGTGGTTCCTGTGTATAAGAAGAGTGAGAGAATGGACCTACAAAATTACAGACCATTATCTTAACATCATTTTGCTGAAGAATTCTAGAACATATTTTGAGTTCTAATATAATAAATTTCCTAGAGACCAAAAAGCTTATGTTCATGAATCAGCACAGTTTTAGAAAGCATTGCTTATATCAAACTCGGCTGGCCCTTTTCTCACATGATATACTGTTAACTATGGATGAACATGTTATAGCAAGAACTAACATTGTGTATGGAACATAGTACTTTATAGAGCCAACATAAGATACAATGAAGTAAAAGTTGTGCATGGGTGCTGAATACATTGAATGGACAACAGTAATATAGGTTATAGAGTAGGCTGAGCACTTGTTTGTGATTGCTTAAATAATACTGTTTCTTCGGTGGCTCATTAGAGTGCACCAGGGGCCAACCCAGGTGCCCCTTATAAGCAGATCTGTGAACTGTATGGACATGCAATCATGCGCGTCATGAGTGACGGTACGTCATTTCTCCCATCTAGGAGGTAGGAAAACCACATAAATATATAAAAACAATAGACACGGAAAAAAGCATGGTACAGAAAAATGGCGTGGCACAGAAAAAATGCATGGTACAGAAAAAAGCATTGACTTCACAAGGCACTGAGATTACTAGTAATGGAAAACATCAATGATGGCACTGATGTCCATTTCATCACCCAACAATGGCAGCTGCTGCAGCATGTGGCGGGCAGGCACTGGCGAGTAGGGGCGGAAAAGATGAGGGGACAATTTGACACGCTGTCCGGTCTTTTGTGATAGCCATAGAGCAGGAACGTGTGTGGAATCTCCATAGGGATGTTCTTGTCGAGGTCAGTGGGGAGCGTCAGAGCCGACAGCCGCACAGGACCCAGCAAGGTAGGTGGCGGCGGCTGCAATGTCAGGTGCAGTGGGGGCAGCACTAGCAAAGGCAGTCGAGGAGTGGGGGTGGAAGCAGGGATCCCAGACAGTGATCTTCCAGGCAGCAATCCCCGCTGCAGGTGAGGGAGGTGGTGAGCCCATGGGAACAGACACCATTGTGTATGGCTGCAGCTGGTCAAAGTGATGGGACATCCGCCCTTCAGAAGTGTGGACAAAGCTCAGTCGCCGGCCCCGGCAACTCTCAATGATGGCAGGAACCCAGTTCTTTTGGTGGCCAAAACCACGAGCCCAGACAGGTGCACCTTGCCAGAACCAGTGACACCAGTGGACGTTGTGTTGCATGCAGCAGAGGAAGTAGGGTCCGTGGGTGGCACCCCTGTAGCAGCGTGGCTGGGCTCTTGTACATCACTGGAGTGGAACAGTGCAAACCCAAAAAATGGTCTAAAGCAGTTCCAGGGGACCTACCAGATACATACTTGTGCATCTGAGTTTTAAATATCCAACCCATGTGTTTGGCCTCAACATCAGATTGAGGATGAAACGAGGGAGCTGTGAGATGGCGAACACCACTAGCCTGAAAAAAAGATCAACATCAGATTGAGGATGAAACGAGGGAGCTGTGAGATGGCGAACACCACTAGCCTGAAAAAAAGATGCAAATTCTCGAGAATGAAACTGGAGGCTAATATTGGTAATCGTGGAATGTGCAAGTTCCTCAACTGCAAAAATCTTAGACAGGGCTAAAATACTGGCTACCACAGACATGGACAGACAACTGGCTACATAGGGAATAGGCATCCAGTACAGTGAGCCAAAACTGATTTAGGAAGGGCCCAGCAAAATAGACATGTAGACACTCCCATGGGCATTGCAAAGTCAGCCAGGGGGAGAAAGACACCTACAAAGCTGCATGTTGCTGAACACAGTGAGTGCAAGCAGTGATAAGCAAGATAATGTCCTCATCTATGCCCAGCCAATACACATGCCATCAGGCCAAAGCTTTGGTGCAAGAGGTCCTCCAATGACTGACATGCAGAAGCTGCAGTACAGTACACTACTGCATGAGGAAGCAGTGTCCTCTGTTGCTAAAAAAAGAACCCCATCGAACACAGAAAGGTGGTGCTGGAGGGAGAAGTAATTACAAAAGGGATCTAAGCACGGCCTGGGGGTTTTTCCGGCCAACCGTGCTGCACAAAAGAGAGTACCTGACTAAGTACAGGTCCATGGCAACAGCTGATGCTATTGTAGCACTAGTGAAAGAAAACTGTTGACTGCATTCTGGCTCTCAGTATATAAATAAAAACAAAGCAACTTGTCCTGATCGAACGCTGATTGAAAGGCAAGATAGGGCATTGGTGTTGGCATGTCCCATTGTCGGCCGGTAATGGATCTAATAATAATGGGAGAGGAAGAGAGCCCTTTGCTGCCTTGTCTGACATGGAAGCCAAAGGGTTAAAAAGAACAACCATTAGCTTGTGATCCTTGATTAAATGGAGCTTAGAACCATACAACAAGCTGTGAAATTTCTTGAGAGCTAACACAGTCCCTAAAGACTCCTTTCCGATCTGAGAACACCACTGCTGAGCAGGAGTTAAAGTCTCAGAAGCATAAGCAGTGGGTCGTTCAGACCCATCCACGTATTTGTGCGCCAACATTGTGCCAAGACTGTGCTGAGAGCCAACACAAGATGCTGACCTGACTGAAAAGTGGCCAGACATGGGGCAGATTGAAGCTTAGATTTAAGCAAACGAAGGCTGGGTCACAAGTAGGGCACCAGAAAAAGGGCAGATATTTGTGCAAAACCACATGCAGAGGCTGAGCAACAGTGAAAGCATCTGGTGAAAACTTATGGTAGTACGCAACGTCACCTAGAAACACCTGCAGTTCCTTAACGGAGGTCTGCCGCAGCAAAGCCGCGATTGTGTCAACGTAGTGACACAAGGCCTGATCCTTGTTCAACAAACATCAAAACCTAGGTACTCAATTGATGGCTGAATAAATTGAGATTTTGTAAGATTGTACTTGAGACTTGAAAGTCTACAAAACAGAAAACAACGCTTGGAGATTGCTAACGTGGTTGTCGGTAGGAGAAGCCGAAATAACAGTATCATTGAGGTAACTGATGCAGCCAGGCTCAGAAGCTCTTAGCTGTTCTAAAAGATGCTGAAAAATTTCAGGTCCCACTCCCCACCCCCCCTCAGCCCCCTCCCCTCCCTCCCCAGGGGGCTAGGGGGCTCACAGTTATTTTGTGAGTTCATGCATGGTGCACACGGGGTCCTGAGCTATTGCAGCCCAGTCTTCCTTCCCTAGCTGCATTTTCTTCACTCTGCCCCTCCCTCTCTATCCTCACTCCTTTCCCCCTGTCCCCTGCTTCCCCTCTATTGGTGTTCTGATTTATGTCGACCTGGCTACCCACCTGGTTCCATGTATTTCTTGCAGTTTTGTTCCTCCTGCCTGTTCTCTTTCATCGTTTATGGTGTTCACATCCCCACTTGAGGTTTGACCTTTGTTTCTAAATTTTCTGCTTTTAGTGTGAGCCATTTTGGGAAGAACTCCCTCCCCAGTGACTATGGTGTGGATTCCTCTCCCCCCTTCCTTCCCCATCGTAGCCCTTCTCTACTCTGCTAGGTCTTCAGCATGTGTAGCCAGTTCGTGTGGTGGGGCTGTTACATACCCATCTGGCTGACTCCTTCACAACACAGGAATCGTGGTACTGATACCTGAGCTGTTCCCTCCCCCTGTATGCCCCAAGGAGTAGCTGCCTGTCTTTCTGGAGCATCAGAACTCCTGGCAGTGGCCGCCGTGCCAGGTGGCCCGTACTGTGGCTGAGTGGCGCCCATGGGGAGAGCCCCTGATTGGAGTGGGTGGTATCAGGGCAGATGCTTGGTGCATGAAGCATATCAAGCTGCAAAAATCTGGTTGTTCTCAAATGTCCGTCTCTTCAAATGGTGAAGGATCATTGAATGCAGCATCATATGACCTGGCAGCCTTCCCTTCCCCGGCTACACCCTGGGAGGAGGGCCAGGCTTGCCATCTTGGGACTAAACACTTCCCCACTACCTCATCTGTACTAGGATGGGCGGGTACACATTTACTGCCACAAAGCTATTGTCTTTTGTTGAGAATGTCAAGGACAAGTTTAGTGAAGTGGAGTCTCTCAGTAATATGCTGTTGGTCACCCTGTTGTTCAAAGTTTCTTCAGCTGCCCAATTGGCAGCTCTTCATGATTGTGATTGTCTTGGCAATGTCTCAGTGACTATTACCCCTCACCAGTCTTTGAATGTGGTCCAGGGAGTGACTTTTCATAGGGGTCTCATCCTGCATCTGGGCTAATCTGGAGTGACGCAGCATTCATTTTGTTCAATGAGTGCAGAAGGGTCATAAAGACAACTGCTCCGATACTGGCACCTTCATTCTGGCCTTAGAGGGGGGATACTCTTCCAGAGAAGGTCAATGTTATGTGCTACAGATGTGACATGAAGCCGTATGTCTCACCATCTGTGAGGTGCTTTTGGTGTTTGTGTTTTGGGCATATGTCTTCCTGCTGTATGGCGGACCCTCTGTGTGGTGACTGTGGACACCCACTCCATGAGGGATGCATCTGTGTTCCGCCACCTGTGTGTGTGTGTGTGTGTGTGTGTCAATAGTCATGACTACCACTCTCCTCACTTGCCAGATTGCCCAGCTTACAAGAGAGAATAGAAGATATGAGACGCAAGTTGCTTGATCGCCTGTCTTATGCTGAGGCTCGCCAAAAATGAGACACTCCATCCGGGGTCACTTTCTTCAACTTTTACCTCTGTTACATCCTTTCCCCTCCCCTAACTTTTCCTTACACCAGCCTCATCCCCTTTTCGCCTTCCCCTCCTCTGCAGTTCCTATTTCCTCCTGACCAGGAGCCACTCCCCCTCCCTGGCCAAAGAAGTGCCCCCCGTCTTTGGCACCTGCCAGTGATTGGGCTCACTCCTGGGACCCTTCTCCCCAGCGTCTCTCAGGCCAGAAGACTCCTATCACCACTTGGCTACGAGATGCACCATCGGTGCGCCCCACCGTTGCGCACTCTTTTGGGTTTCAGGACAAAGCCTCCCCAGTGCCCCTGGAGGTGCCATCTCTCTCCTCGCAACCTGAGTCCGACATCTTATTTATGGATGTCCACCCCCCCCCCCCCCCCCCTCCCTCCTTGTCGGTGATGACCACTGAGCGAGTGACATGATCTGCTCTCGGCTTCTGTATGTTTAACCTGGACTCTCGCCACACGATAATCCAGTGGAATTGAGATGGATACTATTGTCACCCACCGGAAATACAGTGTCATGTTTCCTCCTACCTTGTGTTCTGTGTAGTTCTTCAAGAGTACTGTGTCAATCACCATTTGCAGTGTCTGCCTCACTCCAGGTAGGCCACTTTCTTATGTTGAACTGTCTATCTTAATATAGCAACTCCCACTCTTATTTCTCCTCCTCTGGGACTTTAGTGCTCACCATCTCACGTGGGGGAGTGCCACTTCAATAGGTAGTGGTCTCCTTACTGAACAACTTATTACAAACTCCGATTTGTGTCTCCTCAATGATGGTTCCCCTATCCACTACAGTGCCGCTCCTGGCACCTTTACTGCTATCTATCTATCGTACGATCTCCTCCCATGCTCTTGTGGCTTCCCTACATTCATTGCCCCATGATCATCTTTGAGACAGTACCACTTTCCAGTGATTCTGTTGTTACCCTGCTACTGCCAGGCAGACAGGTCCCCACGGTGGCATTCTGCAGGGCCAATCGGCTTTTATATGCGTGTACTTTGCACTTCGACACCTTTCTCTCGAATTGCATTGATGCGGTTGTGCGGGGCATATCTGCCACTATTCTTCATACTGCTGGCACTGCTGTCGCCTTATCCACAGGCCCCCTTGTCATTGACCAGTACCGTGATGGACTGAAGACGTAGTAGCGATTTCTATCCAAGACCGCCTATGGGCGCTGCAGCAGTTTAAATGACACCCTTCACAGACCAACTTCCTTGCTTTTAAGCATCTCCATGCTGAGATGCTGAGGCAGAGTGAAAAGTAACACTGGGAGTGCTATGTCCACCCCACCCCCACCCCCCACCCCCCCTGCCAGGGGATGTATGCCTCTTTCTTGCATGTTTGGTCCAAGCTCTGTAGCCTTCTGGGCTGCCAATGACCGTCAACTGTCCAGGGTCTTATCCTCCAAGGTTGTCTGTGTATAGATTCATTGTTCCTTGCAGAACACCTTGCAATGCACTTTGCAACTGCATCAGCATCCTCTTCCTATTCCACTACCTTTCTTCGGCATAAATGCGGAGTTGAACAGACCCCCTCTGTTTCATCCTGCATCATGTTGAGCCCTATAATAAACCCTTTACTGAATGGGAATTCTTGCAGGATCTTAGCTCTTCACGAGACACAGCCTCAGGCCCGAATTCCATCCACAGCCAGATGATCCAACACTTGGACGTTACCCAGAGGCTACATCTACGCAACGCCTTCAACCACGTTTGGCTCATGGGTGTGTTGCCATTACAATGGTGAGACAGTATAGTTATCCCCGTCCTTAAGCCCAGGAAGAACCCAATGTCACTTGACATCTACTACCTGATTGGCCTTACGAACGTACTTTGTAAACTGCCCGAGAGGATCATTAGCTTCCAATTATGTTAGGTACTTGAATGGCGGAGCCTTTTGCCTCAATCAGTGTGGTTGCCAGGAAGGATGACCTTCTGTTGACTATTTACACAAATTGGAAACAGCAATCTGACAGGATTTTACTTACCTCCGGTACCTTGTCGCAGTCTTCTTTGACCTACATGGGGCATAAGACACGGCTTGGTGTCATGATGCAGGCTTACAGGGGCCCCTTCCAACTTTTATCTGCAAGTTTTTATCCAACCGTCCTTTCTGTGTTCAAGTTGACACTTCACTCAGCACCCCTCAGATTCAGGAGAACGGTATCCCGCAGGGTTCTTTGTTAAGTGTTACACTCTTTCTCATAACCATCAATGGGCTTGTAACCCCTGTTGGCCTGTGATTACCCTGTCATTGTACGTCAATGATTTTTGCATCTGGTGCAGCTCCCACTCAGTAGCATCTGCCTAGCTTTGGACCCAAGGTGCCATCTGATGGACCTCTGTATGGACCATCTCCCATGGATTCCAGTCAGTTTTCTCCCTGCAAAGTGCGGGTTATGCATTTTTGTCGTTGACCCACAATATGTCCCGGTTCAGAACTTTATTTAGGTGACCAGCTCATAGATGTTGTAGAACAGTCTTGTTTCTTGGGCCTTATTTTTAATAAAAAGCTGACACGGTTGCCCCATATTCGCCACCTGAAGACTACAGGTGTGTGGAAGCTTAATGCTCTCCACCTCCTGGCCCACACATCTTGGGGTGCAGACCATACCACTCTTCTCCATCTTTACTGTACTCTGGTCTTGTCGAGACTAGATATGGTAGTCAGGTTTATGGTTCAGTGGCTCCTTCCACTCTGAAAATACTTGAACCTGTTCACCATTGTGGGGAGCACCTTGCTATTGGTGCCTCCCTCCTGATAACCGCCCATGGGTGGCATTGTTGGTTGCAATGCATCTAACTTCCCTCTGTCAGGATCTCCATCTCCACTCATCGGAATGCATCCCATGTATTTCCAACCCCCCCCCCCCCCCCCCCCCCCCCCCCCTGCGCTGCCCTCCCCAGGATCGTATGGTCTCTGTCACCCCCATGGTCTTCCAGCATCTTGTACATTCTGTTCTTGGAGAGTTCCAGGGTGCCACCATCTACTACACTGATAGTTCTAAGATGATAGATAAGACAGGATACACTTTCACGTATCCTACTGGCTTAGAACACAGTTTATTGTCAGGATCATGCAGTGTGTTCACAGCAGAGCTTCTAGCCATTCACAGAGCCCTCCATTAATGTTTGCCTGAAAACCAGTAGTACATCTGAGCCCAGGGGAAAACAGTGCTGAAAACTCAGAGCAGAGGGATTCCAGTTGCTGATGTGGAACTTGATCTGAAACTAAATTTACCTCATTGGCACTGGAGAAACTGAAAGCATTAAATGCATCTAACCTAAACAGGTCTGCAGTACGGAAATGATCCACAACAAGGAAGGTGAGAGGGCAAACAACAGATTTGTAAGATACAGGAGTGGAGAACTGACCTAGGATTGGAATTTGCTGTTTATTGTAGCTAACTAACTTCCGTGAAATCTGTATGAGGGTAGGGGAGCCCAAGTCCACTTATGTTTGCACATTTACTAAAGTCACTGCAGCTCGTGTGTCTGTTTATATTTGTTGTGGTTTATTAAACACACACAAGTCAGTAACCAATTTGTTTGGCAAGACAGTCATTATAGAGATACAGTTTGTGTCCATCGGTACCACTGTGTCCACCACATTTGAAGAGTTACACACCGATGCAATGTGCCCTTTCTTTCAACATTTGTTGCAGGCAGCCCAATGCTTAGGGCACACAGCATGCTCATGCTGGACAAAGCAGTATGGGCAAGAGAGAAGGGGGGCATGCAGCTGCTGTTGTGACGTGGCCTGTTGCTGCTGTGGTCATAACCGACACTGCTCCATACGACGCTGAGTCGAAGGTTATACTGCTGCAATGGCTTCCCCTTCATCCTGAACACTTGCATCAGGCCTAACAGGGATTGACTGAGCAATTTCCGATACCTCCTGCCACACAGTAATCTGATCACCTGCGGCTCTTGATACTTCAAAGGACTGCTATATTCAGCACACCCGTAAGTGTTGGATTCTCACATTGAAGTGGTTTTTTGTGGACTCCCCTATCTGGGACCAGATGAATAATATCATCACGCACCATGTGATCAATGTAGGATTTGTGATGGGTACTTGTGATAAATTTACGATGACAGTTCAGTCTGTGTAATTCTGCTGCCAAGGCTTTGTAAGATTGGTTTGGATTTTTCTGACAATTCTAAAATTCCACACACATTGCAGTGACATGGGTTCTGTCACAGTAATAGGTTGAGAGAAGCTTGCAGATTTCGTCAGATGATAAGCTGGCAGGTTCTTGCAAAGGCACAAGTTGGCACAACTTACAAATACACGGTGAAAGTCAGGAAAGAAAGAAAGCCTTACACAGGCTTGCATTGTCTATGCAAAAAACATGGAAATGTTGGTGTAACCATGTCTTATAGGAGTCCCAATCTTCAACTGATTCATCTCATGCCAGAAAGGGCAGCAGTTGCAATGATGGAAGAGTAACTTGCCGCTAACATGCAGATGCCACTTGATTGATAATGGTGGTGAGAGCCTACTGCTGTTCTGCGAAAACTTGCTGCTGGGTAATGATACGGCAGAGTATTTCTTCTGTCGAGATATTTGTCGGGTGGCCTAGCACTGACTCTTAACACACAGAGAAAACATAACCCTCACTTGTCGTCAAGTTTGTTATAGCAAGAGCAAATGCAATTTATCGAACATAGTACGTTATAGAGCCAACGTAAAATACAATGAAGTACACCTGCATAGCACTGAACACATTGAATGGACAACAGTAATACAGGTTACAGAATAGGCCAAGCGCTTATTTGCGATCACATAAATAATACTGTCTCTTTGGCGGCTCACCAGTTTGCGTCATAAGTGGGCCTACAAACTGTATGGACGCAGGACCTCTAAAATCGTGTGCATCATGAGTGAAGGTACATCAGAACGACAACAGGCAGATTTCATATTTCTAACATTTCTGAAAAGCATTTGACACAGTATCCCCCTGCAGGCTGTTAATGAGGGTACAAGCATATGGAATAGATTACCAGATGAGTGAGAGGCGCAAAGACATCTTAAATAGTGGAACCCAGTATGTTGTTCTCGATGGTGAGTGGTCATCAGAGTCAAGAATATTGTCAAGTGCCCAGGGAAGTGTGATAGGACTACTATTATTTTCTGTGTACATAAATGATCTGGTGGACAAGGTGGGTAGCAATCTGCTGTTGTTTGCTGATGATGATGAGGTGTACGCAAAGGTGTCGAAGATAAGTGACTGTATGATGATACCAGATAACTTGGACAAAATTTCTAGTTGGTGTGACGAATGGCAGCTGATTCTAAATGTAGAAAAATGTGAGTTAATGCAGATGAGTAGGAAAGACCAACCTGCAATGTTCAGATACAGCATTAGTAGTGTCCTGCTTAACAGAGTCACTTTGTTTAAATATCTGTGCATAACGTTGCAAAGTGATATGAAATGGAAGGAGTATGTGAGGATTGTGATGGGACAGGCGAATGGTTGGGTTTGGTGTATTGGGAGAATTTTAGGGAAGTGTGATTCGTCTGTATATAGATGGCTAGTGCAACCTATTGTTCAGTGCTGCTCGACTTTTTGGGATCTTCACCAGGTCTGATTAAGAAAGACATCAAATCAGTTCAGAGGTGGGCTGCTAGATGTGTTACTGATAGCTTCGAACAACACACAAGGGTTATGGAGCTGCTTTGGGAACTCAAGCGGGAGTCCCTGGATGGAAGGCAATGTTATTTTCGAGGAACACTATTGAGAAAATTTAGAGAACTGGCATTTGAAACTGGTTGCAAAACAGTACTACTGCCACCAACATACATTTCGTGTAGGACTATGAAGAGAAGGTAAGAGAAATTAGGGCTCATTTGGAAGCATATGGAAAATTGTTTTTGTCTCATTCTGTCTGCAAGTGGAACTGGAAAGGAAATGACTAGTTGTAATACAGGGTACCCTCCATCAGGCACCATATGGTGACATGCAGAGTATGTATGTAGATGCAGAAATACAAATCCAGCTCTATCTCACTTTATGGTCATAGTGACAAGTAGATGTATTTAGTAATTTCAAGAGGGGTAGTTTGAACCACAGTATCAGTAAGAACTACTTCAGGGATTTGTTTCTGTAAAAGGTGTAGTTTTCAAGCACAAATAAAAAGTGTTTGCCGTTGACTATCTGAAAGTAAAAGAGCATCATTCTTACAGAACTGTTGTTGACAACAGCATAAGCTGATGTATTAATATTCCTTGTGGGCAGTTTCATATTAAATTTCAGCAACTGTAAAAGCAGATTTTTTTCCCCAATTGTAAAACTGGGGGAAAAGCTACTTGCTCAACAGTGGTGCGTGCACCCCCCCCCCCCCCCCCCTACACACACACACACACACACACACACACACACACCCCTCAGAGTATTGGAAGAAACAGGAAGTTTGGTCATGCATAAAATCAGCTAACAGGGTGATATTACATATTTGTTCAGCTGTTGACTATACAGGGTGATTCAGGAGGAATGTCACATAATTTGTGAGGTGGTTCTACATGTGGAAAAAAAAAAAGTTCTATGAACATGTGTCAGATTTTTTATCATTATGGAACTGTAAATTCAGAACACTACCCTGTGTACACATAACATCAGAATGTGAGGCTGTCCAGTCAGTTGAGGAAAAAGAAGACATTATTGCAATGGTGCAATGGAGTTCCACCACCAGTAAATGCTGCATTAACCATCAGCTCAATATTCTACAAATGCAAGTGTGCCATACACTACATTCAAGGGGCTTGTGCCGATTCCATGTACAGCTCGTGCAACATCTGCCTACAGGTGACTCAGTATGCAAACAACAATTTTGCAAATGGTTGGCTGTACACAGAAACGTTGTGCAATACATTTTATTTACAGATGAAGCTACATTTACATGCATTGGTATCATAAACACCAGAAGTTCTCATACATAGTTGATGGAGAATCCACGACTCCAGAGAAACAAGATTCCAAGTTAGGTCCTAAGTAATCATTGGTGTGGTATGATTGATGACCTGGTGATAGGGCCTGTGTTCCTGCCAAATTGAGTGACAGCTGCAGCATATCTACGTTTCGTGCTAGACGACCTACCTGCACTTTTGGAAGACGTAACATTAGAGCAATGAAGGCAAATGTACCTGCAGCATAATGGATCACTGATTCACTGTACCAGACAAGTATCCCAGTAACTGAATAACACATTTCCTCAGTGCTGGATTGGCCGCTGCAGACTCATTAACCAGACTGCCAGATCACCCAACTGAACCCCATTAGACTGTTTTTGGGGCTGGTTAACGGGGGTGTATGTATACTACCCGCCAACGTGTTTATAAGTACATTTGAGATTGCGGGGGCGGGGGGGACTTTTAGAACATCTCTTTTAGGATGACTCAGTCATCTGTCCTGCCATTATTCTGTCAACCACAGCACCTACACTGCATTTCAGTAAGTAATAGTTACACTTGTTTTCATAATCATTCATGGTTGTCTGTAGTCTTCAACCTGCTCCAGTTGCATAACAGCGAAAATCAGACACATGTTCATAGGACTTTTTTGGTTTATTTTCACATGTAGAATCACCACACAAATTGAGATATTCCTCCTGAATCACCCTTTATAATCACAGAGATGGAAGAGGGTTGAAATTTTGAATTATGTCTTCTGGAAAGGTATCATTTAATAATGTAATACTGGAGCCCATGCTCTTTGATCATAGCATCGACATGAAAATGAGAGAGAGAGGGGTAAATGATTGGTCTTGGCCACTCGATAGTGGCAAGGACACTGAATCTAATAGAATACCAGTTTCATTGTATGATATTTAATATAACAAAACTGGTCTTTTCTAGAAGCAGTTTGCCAAAAGTTCTAGCAGCAACAAAGCATCCAGTGTAATTAGGAAGGAGCAGATGATGTTTATGTTTTTGTGTAGTATCATAGAATGGATGCTCAAAAATACAGACCAATATGAATCTGAATTTGTTTTATTGTTGCGGAATACATTTTGTGGTTGTGAAACAAAGCCTCAGACACAACCAGTAGAAGGCCATTATACAGTTCCAATTGATGTGTAGTAAACAAAACATATGCCTAAGTCACTGGATTTAGAACTTGCTGGTAGATAGGATCAAATATGTCTTGCTCAGTGGAGATACCTTCATAAAAAAAAGTGCCATTTGGTATGTATAAAGGAAGTGCAATAGGACTGCTGATTTTCACAGTCACTCTTAGCTGTCTCAGGAGAGTGAGACAACCTAGAAGCATGTTTATCATTTTTCAAAGTTTTTAATTGAGGTTATAATGTTTATTTTAGATCTCATTAGTGTGTTCTGTGTCACTAAACTTGTTGCATTGTTAGAGAAATTAACATGAAATTTCTGCATTTCATTTTGTTATGTACAAACTAAACGTGTTGCTTGTATTTTAATTTGTTAGTCTGATATTTCTTGCCATTATACCTATGCGAGTTCAATCATTTAGTATAACTTGGGGATGTAAGCTTATAGATCGAATTAGAAATACCCTATTGTAATTCCAGTTTCCAGGCATGGGGTAGGCAGGAATTTGTGTGTAGCTGAAAGCTTCTTTGACCAGTGTCAAGCAACTGAAACTTGCTGCAGATGGTTATGATAACACTCAACTCAGAAAAGTACATGAAATACCAACAATACCTCAAATACTGTCCAATCCCATAGATATGGATTTTTCTGTAGGAAAAAAGGAAAAAAACCTGGCCTGCAAACTGTGCATCTTTCTGATTGTAAGAGATATGTTAGTGGCAGGCCTTGGCACTTTGCATAGCAGAAGCAGGGTACTAGGGCAGGGGATGGTGGTAGAGGGATGGGTAAGAAGGGGAAGACATCAGGACACTATACTCATCACCTTTACCAAGCACTGATTGAAACGGAGAATATAATGTACTTATTCTGTTTGACAGCCTACATCATATTGTGCCAGGTCAAAGTAGTTTGCAGAGGGCCAGTAATTGGTGGTAGTTGTTACGATGTATCAGTGAAACTCATAATGAGTAGGATCACATATAGAATTGGCTATGAACATCTGGTTTTACCCAAGGGCTAAACCTCAACCAGAGACTCAGGCAGTTCTGTGATGACTTAGGGTTTGTGATTTCCTCGACTTGAATCATAGTATAGAAAGATTTAAAGTCCCACTAAATTGCTCAGTGGTGCGTTTCACACCAGAGGAAGCTACCAATGTAGCTGATTGCTTATGGAATCTACACAAGGGTGGTTTCGACAAGGTCTCTATCAAGAGAGGGTTATTATTGTGTCAGACAGCTCTAAAATTCTCATATCCAATTTCAAGAAATGGTCCCAAAAGTAGAGAATATTGAGACAAAAGTGATCAACAGCAGAAACATTCTCAGAAAATTGCTAGTTTGAAGCACTGTTGAAAAGCTATAGGTCTGACATAGTACTTGCTAACAATAGTTCGTGAGAACTGGGAATTGATATAGTGAAATCTTTGGGATGAAGCCAGATTTTTCCTGAATGGGCAGGCTCAGTGAGAGGGGAGGTGGTGTCTTCACAGCAGTAGATCAGCATCTTAAAATAAATTGAGAGAGAAATTGAATCAGCTTGTGAAATTGTTCGTACAAGAACAGCTTTCAAGGACAGGATAAAGGTTTTGGTTCAGTCAATAAACTGGCCTCCATTCTAATCTACAGAAGTAACTGAGAACTTCAGATAAACCCTCAGTTCAGTAACAGTAACATAGCGAAAGTTACAAACTCATTGTAATGGGCAGAACAAAACTTCCTGCAAAACAGCTATCAATGATTTCTGTTAAAATTGCACAGATCAAATATTTTGGACCACTACCCATGATAGAAATACATTAGATTTGTAATCAATGAGACTTGGACCTATGGAGGATGTTAACATGGAGCCAGGTATCAGTGATCATGAGTTGGTTGAAGTAACAGTGATCTCTAAAGTTCAAATAAGAACAGAGTTAGAAGAGAAGTCTACATGTTCTGTAAAATGTATATGGAAGGATGTACCCCATTTCAGCGAGGAAAACGTGGATATTCTTCAGACTTGTACATACCAGTACCATAGAGGTTGCGATGATAAAATTATACTAATTACCACTCACACAGAGATATTCAATCAATCATTCTTGCTCTGTGACATCTGGAATAATAAGAAGCCGTAACATGTGGTACAATGGGAAATATCCTTTGCCATACAGTCCGTAGTGAGTTGCAGAGTATAAATGTAGAAGTACATTTATGTATGTAGATAAATGACAAAGCCGGCAACATTACTGCTACTGAGACCATATGGCGGTGATCTGTTTAATACAGAGAGTTGGCATAATGAGAACTTTGTTTCTAACCAAGGAAGTCTTGTCTGTCTGTCTGTCTGTCTGTATGCTGCTGCAGGACATAACTTGACAGTAGTAACAGCTTAGAAATCCTTTTCTGCAGTTAAATACATATTGAGCATGACCATGACAATGAAATCAACAGGCTCATAAGTAGGGGCTGCCTGACTTAGTTAGGCACAAGCTGCTTTTCATTCTTTCTCATTCTCAAATCATACTCAAAGTTTGAAACATCAAATAATTTTTTCTTGTAAATAGTAACAGTTGCATAATCAGTAACCTGAGTAAACAAGGTAGTGTGTTATTTAGGGCACTGAATTCGTATTCAAGAGGACCAGGATTTAAATCTGCATACAGCCATCCAGATTTTGGTATTCCCTGGTTTCCCCAAATTGCTTCAAGTCACTGGCAGAATGGATTCCAGACAGTTTCTTCCTTCATTGCACTAATTACACTAGATCAGGAAGACCAATGTGTTCAGTATGTATGGGTTTAGGGTACATTGTTTGGGTACAATGAATTGCTGCATGGAAATGGCCAATTGTCAATAAAGTGAATGAACATTGGCTCAAAACAGTGTGTAGAATTGAGTATTGCATTTCACTGTGAAGTTCATAAATAAGAGTATAAGGTTTCACGTAATATAAGCAATATTATAGTGACTTTAACAATTTGTCATAACTTGCAGCATCCATGAGAACTACTAAATGATAAAGATCAGTGATTCAAAGTAAATAATTAGGAAGTTTTTTTGAGACAACTAGTACATAACTACACAAATAATAAATCTAAGATTGTTTTTCAGTTGTTATTCTTAGTAATTAGAACATTTTGCTAATAATAATTACTTTTTCAGGAGGTTGACACAGCTCTGTTAAAACTGTATTCAGAATTAAATGCTGCAGAACTTGAAGCCTTTATTGTTGCGGGAGAAATTACTTGTGATGTGAAAGACTGCAGCAGTTGGCTAGAGCGTCATAAATGTTACCATGCACTTGCTCTACTGTACCGTCACTCTCAGGATCATGAAAAAGCTCTCTCAGTATGGCTTAAAATTATTTGTGGGGAATACCAGGACAGCAGTTTCCCAGGACTTCAGTTTTTTGTGGAGTGTTTAGCAAAGTAAGATTTGATTTTCAGCATTGAATTTTATTTTTTTGTGTCTTTGATTAAGTGCAGTACTTCTGTAATTCAGTTGCAAGGCAGATGAAACATGGTGTCACTTTGAATGATCTATATTTTTCGAGCTCCTATGACAGTTCAAAATAATACAAAATAATATTTGTTAAGCTTCTCTGTATAAAAGAACTATTCATAGTAAAATATCAAAGTTTCACTAGCAGGATTAATGACCTGTATTCCTTTCAGGTATAATTTTTCAGCTGATCACAATGGGAGAAAAGAAAGTCAATCATTCAACAATAATGTGAAATAGGAAAAACTGAACAGTGCATACTTTTCCAAGTTTTACGAATATTTTGTTTTAATTATGGGTGGTAATGACTGACATACACACTTTAACACATTGAATGACATAATGAGACAAGGTGAGTGGTTACCTAGGAGTAGGAGATGGATAAGGGACATTAAAATGATGCAATCAGGATCGAGTGTGTAATAAAGTGGTTAGGGAGGACTAAGTAGGAGGAGGTGGGGTGGTAGCCAGATATCAGTGTGCATGTTGGAGTTCTGGAAGACATGAAGGAATGCAGGAAAGTGCCAGGCAGGAGAGTCACTGTGGTAGGCAAATGAAATGCGGCAGAGAAACTGCAGACACAAGACAACAGACCAGGAGAAGGACAAAAAGTCTCTGACGGTTTTATGAGAAGTGTGGGTTTTTAAAGGCAAATTACACATAAAAGTAGCAGAGATTACTGAATGCTCCTCAGAGCAGTGCAAAGTATTGTAGGTAACTGTTTCAGTAAAAATCCAGCTCACACAGTATCAGAGTTCTGCCGATAATGAACAGAGTCCAAAAGATAAACGCCATAAACGAAACCAATAGCACACAAGGTGCACACATCAGTGATCACGTTACAATTGTCTTAGACTGGTTGTTGGCTGGCTTATATGCAGGATTTTTGCATGGTCTAATCAAAGGGTATTCCTGGCAACAAGTGCCATCAGAGTAGTAGTGCCATGGTGATTGACAGTAATTTTGTACTAGCAGCTTGGTTTCCATGGTGACACAGGGTGACACAACTATGGTTGAAGAAGGTACACTGATCAGCTAGAACATTATGTCTGCCGACCTACTATCAGTATAAACCCATCAAAGTGACATCAGTGTCACCTGGTGAAGAATGACTGCTAGTGAGACATGCATGGTGCATGTAGTGTCAGTGAGTTTACTGTCTGTGTGTAGAATGGGGAAGGCACGTGATCTATCCGAGTTTGACTGATGGCAGATTGTGATGGCCCCAAGGCCTGGCATGAGCATTTTGGAAACTGCTCAACTTGTCGGGTGTTCGAGGAGAGCTGTGATGAGTGTCTTTAAAATGTGATGAAACCAAGGTGAAACAATGTGCAGATGTCATGGGATTGGGCAGCCACATCTCATAACAGATTTTGGATATTGTAGGGTGGGCATACTGGTAAAACAGGACAGGTGGTGAACTGTGGTGGAACTAAAATTAGACTTCAATGCTGGTTAGAGTATATAGGTGTGTCTGAACATATAGTGCACTGAACACTCCTAACGATGGGCCTCTGCAGCTGATGACCCGTGCATGTGCCAATGTTAACACCACAACATCGGCAACTATGACTCAAATGGACACATGACCATCAGCACTGGGCATTGGCGCAGTGGCAGAGTGTTGTGTGGTCTGATGACTCCAGAAACCTTCTTCATCATGCTGATGGGAGAGTGTGAATCCGGCATCTTCAAGGGGAACAGCTCCTTGGCGCCTATACTGTGGTATGGAGACAAGCTGTTGGTGGCTCCATTATGCTCGGGGGAACATTCACGTGGGCATTCATGGGTACAGTGAAGGTCGTGCAGGGCATCATGATGGCCAAGGAGTTTTGTACATTGGTTGCAGACCATGTACATCCCTTCATGACAATTATGTTCCCTGATAGCAGTGGCATGGTTCAACAAGATAATGCACCATGTCACAAGGCCAGGAATGTGACGGAGTGGTTCGAGTAACACAGTGGTAAGTTCCAGTTGATGTGCTGGCCCCCCAACTCTCCAGATCTGAACCCAATAGAACACATCTGCTATGTGATTGAAATCGGCATCAGAGCTCATCCCCCCCCCCCCCCCCTTTCCCCAGAATTTACTGGAATTAGATGACTTGTGTGTGTGTGCAGACCTTCAGAGACCTATTAAGGCCTCATTGCTTCCATGCCATGAAGCGTCACTGTTGTTATCTGTGCCAAAGGTGGACAACTATTAGGTAGGTAGTCATAAATTTTGGATGATCAGTGCAAATTGCCAAGCACATTGTTGTGTGTGAATCGGTTGTACATCTGTTGAGCTGCTGCTTATTCAGGAAGCAAATTTGTTGTATTAATATATACTATGAGGCAACAAATGCAGCATCTTTGTCTGATGACACTGATATTTTCACAAGACTGCCTAAGTTTGATTGAATGGATGATACTTGTTATAACAAGTGCAGTTGGTGTCGGAAATGTAAATCGCTAGGATATAAAATGAGAAAGCATACAACCTCGGGTTACAACGTAATGGAGTGCCAGCATATTTCAGAATTAACGTGTGAACATAGGCGATTGTGGACTTTGGTAAACTGGAGAGATTGAGTGAGAATATGGTTAGAATATTCACTTGATGTAATGTCCCATGATTTCTTTCTTTGGGGGGGGGGGGGGGGAGTTGCATTTCGAGATTATGGTGTACATTAATACAATTGACAATGTAGCTGAACTCATTGTCTGAATCAGCTGTGCATTTCAAGAAGTGAAACAGAATCCTACCATGCCCAACAGAGTTAGACTGTCATTGCTGCAAAGGGATCAGGTGTGTAATGAGGATCAGGGCCGGCTATTTGAACATGTGTGTAATAAAATCTAATTTGTGTTCAGTTGCTGACACTTAATTTCAGTTCCTTACTTGACATATCATATGCTTGATGTATAAAAAGTGGGTTAAAAGAATGTGTTCCTTAACAATAAATGATCTACAGTATGTGACATGATGTTCCTCAAACTTCACTGGAGATATCCTGACAAATGCTGAATTTACACAATATAGGAGACAGTTGAATTCATAACAGAAGAGATCACTGAATACTTAAAGATTTCTGAAGTTGGTTCACTGCGCTTACTGTGGTCTAATCAAGGACACATTGAAATAATACAGGAGATTTTGTTTGTAGCTAGGCAGTTCATGTATTTTTAATATTTGAAAGATGGTTATGACCATTACAGTCTGCCTGAGATGTTCCTTGTACTTGGATGAATGTCTGCATTGAGGGAACACCAACTAATTCAGAAGAAAACACAGTATGTTAAATTTTTTTGGCTGGTGTAGCTAGATGGTCTGCATCATGGAGCAATTTCCACATATAAGTGTGATATTAAACCCTAATTGTCATTATTTGTTTCATTGTGAAATGTAGAGTGATGTAAACTGAAACATACAGTAAGATGCAGCTGTTGCTAGAGCCTGAGATATGTCTTCTGGTGTAGATGACATCAGTTGCTGCAGATTATGTGAAAAAATTGTTGGTGTTAATTTGCTATGAAAAGAAAATTTAGCAACATAGTCTGTCAATGAGGTGACAGAAGCCATGGGTTACACCTAGATCATGTTGGAACTCCTTTTGCCCAGTGTAGTGCAGCAACTCAATGTGGCATAGACTCAACAAATAGTTGGAAGTCCCCTGCAGAAATATTGTCATGCTGCATCTATAGCCAGTCATAACTGCGAAAGTGTTGCCACTGCAGGAATATCGTGCATAAACTGAACCCTCAATTATGCCCCATAAATTTTTGATGGGATTCATGTTGGGTGATCAGGGTGAACAAATCATTGACTCAAATTGTCCAGAATGTTCCTCAAACCAGTTGGGAACAATTGTGGCCCAGTGACATGACATCATTGTTCGGAAACATGATGTCTATGAATAATTGCAAATGGTCTCCAAGTTGCTGAACATAACTATTACTAGTCAACGATTGGTCGATTGGTTCATTTGGATCAGAGGACTCAGTCCATCTCATGTAAACATCCCCCCCCCCCCCCCACACACACACCATTAAGGAGCCATCAACTGCTTGTACAGTGCCTTGTTGACAACTTGGGTCCATGACATTGTGGGATCTGTGCCACACTCGAACTCTATCATCAGCTCTTACCAACTGAAATCGGAACTCATATGACCATGCCACAGTTTGCAAGTCATCTAGGGTCCAACTGATACAGTCATGAGCCCAGGAGAGATGCAGCAGTCAATGTTGTGCTGTTAGCAAAGAAACTCATGTCAGTCATCTACTGCCACAGCCCAGTAATGCCAAATTTCGGTGCACTGTCCTGACGAATATGTTCGTCATATGTCCGACATTGATTTCTATAGTTTTTTCATGCACCATTGCTTGTCTATTCGCACTGGCAACTGTACACAAACACTGCTACTCTTGGTCATTAAGTGAAGGCTGCTGGCCACTGCGTTGTCCATGGTGAGGGATAATGCCTGAAATTTGATATTCTCGGCACACTTTTGACACTGTGAATGTTGGAATATTGAATTTCCAGATAATTTCTGAAGTGAAATGTCCCATGCATCTAGCTCGAACTACCTTTCTGCATTCAGAGTCTGTTAATTCCCACTGTGCAGCCATAATTATATTGGAAACCTTTTCACTTGGATCACCTGAGTACAAATGACAGATCCGTCAATCCTCTGCCCTCTTATACTTTTTGTATGCACTTCTACCACCACCTGTATTGTGCATATCGCTATCCTGTGACTTTTGTCACCTTAGTGTATAGTGTCTGTGAATAGGAGGTACAATAATTACCAAAGAGAGACCAAGGAGAAAATGGATTCTGTGCATATTAGTGAGAACACATTTTATGTAGGGAGCTGAGTATGATGGTAAATGGGTATGAATGTTTCCAGTTTCTTGTCAAAACATTGTTCTTAGCACTGAACTATTGAAGTCTGATTAACTGAATTTTAGTTGACATGTGGAGACAAGGACAATCAAAGTTGACTATGTGATGGGACAAGTATTCCACAATGACCACAGATATGAGGAAATATTTGTATCTATGTGCGATTGTAAGTGCGGTGCTTGTTCAGAAGGGTTTTTGTGTCAGTTACATCGCCAGATGTGGAACTTAAAATAATAGTAAGTTTCCTTTAAACACAAAGTATATACTATTGAAGAGTGACTTGCTTAAGAAAAGTGAGGTTAACTCTGATGTTAGAAACTCCCGTAAATAAATCCTGGAGGATATTTGCATGAAACTGAAAGAGAATTTTGCAACTGTTTTATGTAATTTGACACAAAGTTTAAGCTTAAACACATCTATCAGGTAGATAGAAAACTACTGGAACAGCTTTACAGTTTAAATTCCATTGTGAATTTAGAGGACAAAAATGAAGAGAGATTTGTGATATGTGGAAAGGGTGTACAAGGTGTTTGAGAAGGCAGTTCCATCATTTATATGTCACACATGTTTTTATCACATCAGTATCGAATTCTGTTTGGGGAATTAAGAGAAGTAGCAAACATATCAAGTTATTAAACTTTTCTCCTCCTCCTCCTCCTTCATCTTAATCTTTTGTGGCTTTACAGCTCCTTGTAAGATTTGGCTTCTTAAACAGTTTCCCACCATTTATGTCAGCCCATTGTAAGAGCTCTGCAATTTCTGTAACCCATTTTCCAGAGATCCTCACTGACTCCATCCTTGAATTTGATCCTTGGCTGACCAGACTATCTCTGTCCTCCTGGATTTTCTTGTAATACCTTTCTGGGTACTTCAGCATCACCGATCTGGGATATATGCCCAGCCCACCTCATTATGGATGATTTCACTATTCTTCTGGTATGTGGGCATTTGTAAATGATGTATAACTCATGAGTGTATCTTTTCATCCATATTTCTTTTTCACAAATTGGGCCATTGATGCTTTGAAGAATCTCTCTTTCGAACGTGTGCAGTATTTTGATGTCGTTTGCAGTTGGGTCCAAGTTACGGAGGCATATGGAAGCACTGGTCTTATAAGAGTTTTGTAGGTGAGTAACTTGGAAGTACAGGTCAGGAGCCTTGATGATAAGAATCTTGTTAGTGTGAAATATTAGTCTGTGTTTGATTTTGTAGGCAGTGTCATATGAATAGGTGACTGTTGAACACAGATACTTGAACTGCTCAACTAACTCAAATGTGTAGTTTTCCACTGTTATTGAGACTGATATTTTCCCCTTGTGTACCTCTCTGGCACCCATGTATATTGTGTTCTGCTGGTTGATGTTTAATCCAGTGTTCCTACTAGTCCATTCAAGGGCAATAAAAGTCTCTTATATTGCCTTTTGGGTTCTTCCCACTATATCTGTATCATCTGTGTAAGTGAGCATTTGCTCTGATTTATGGGAGATTATCCCTCAGCTCAAAATGTTTGCATCTCTCACCATCTTCTCCAGGGCAGCATTAAAAAGGAAACAGGCCAGTGTGTCACCTTGCTGTACCCTGTTTTCGATGTTCAGTGTATCTGAGACAACATTCTTCCAGTTCTTATGCTACTTTGTGCCTCGCTCATTGTCAGTCTCACTAGCCTCACTGTTTTGCTGGGGATTCCCAACTCAGCCAGGGCATGATATAATTGCTCTCTATCTATATTATCATATGTAGCTTTAATGTCTATAAAGAGCTGATCTGTGCCAATCCCGAATTTGATCATCTTCTCTAGGATTTACTTTAGAGTGTAGATATGATATACAGTTGACTTTCAATGGAGAAATCCACACTGATATGTCTCTATCTCTCTCTGAATTGTAGGAGGAAATAGTCAAATACTATATTGGAGAAGAATTCTTCATACTCCAAGTTAAGTAATGTGATCCTCCAACAGTTACGCATTCTAACTGATCTTCTTTCTCATACATGGGACATATTATTCCTTCTTTCCATTGCTGAGGCATTTTCTCCTCTTCCCATACTGAAGTAGCCATCTTTAAGAAGATCCATTCTAATTTGTTACCTCCTTGGTGTCCTGCTGTGATGCAGTCTGTTCCTGCTCTCATGTTCTTTTTCAGTTTCTTCATGGCAGTTCTTATTCCTCATAGGTTTGGTGGATCTATGCCATAAGCATCTTTTTCTCCATGTACCCCTGTTGGGCTTCTTGATGCTAGTATTCTGGAATGAGTAGTTTGTCAAAGTGTTGGAACCATCTTTCACGCCGGCCGCGGTGGCCGTGCGGTTCTAGGCGCTCCAGTCCGGAGCCGCGCTGCTGCTACGGTCGCAGGTTCGAATCCTGCCTCGGGCATGGGTGTGTGTGATGTCCTTAGGTTAGTTAGGTTTAAGTAGTTCTAAGTTCTAGAGGACTGATGACAACAGCAGTTGAGTCACATAGTGCTCAGAGCCATTTGAACCATCTTTCACATATTACTTTCCACTCACTTAAAAATTTCATCTTTTATCAGGCTTGTTTTACAACCAAAAGGTTTCTATACTACATTTACTTCTCTGTAAAACTTCGTTGCGTCATCCTTATTCCTCAGAAACTATATTTCTTCTCTGGGGAGTCTTCTTTCCAGTCCTCCAATTTTCTTTGTAATCTTCCACATCCTTCATACACTGTGATTGGTGCCCTTTTGTATGCCTTGTTTGTTTCTTTCATTACTATTCTGCATTTGGCATTGAACTGTGAGGGTCTTGTGTACCTTACTTCACTTCCTAGCAATTCATTTGCTGATACCTTGTATGTGTCTTTAATTATTCTCCATTGGTATTTGATTTTACTGCATTCTCCACCATTTTTGAGTATCTGTGTTATCCTCTTGTGGTACTCTTCTCTAATTTCAGCTGATTCAAAAGCTGATATGTTGAGGCATACTGGCTAATGTTCCTTGCACTGCATCGGAGATTGTAGAACCCCCCCCCCCCCCCCCCCCCACTCGTGCCCGTACCAAAAAATGATCTGAATCTATATTTGGGTCTCTAAGGCTCCTCACATTCGACAAATCTGATTTTTACCTTGCGTCTTGCAGCACGTGATCAGTTTGATGTGATGTTTTCCATGTTCCTTTATGTATTTCTTGATGTGGGAACGGTGTTGGGCCTGCCACCGTGCTTATGAAGTGAAGTCCATTTTTTGGTTTGGAGATCTGTTCTTTCCCCAGTTGAGCATTTAGGTCAAAAACTGTTATTTTAATGGTGTATTGTGGACAGCCATTGTATGAACTTTCCAAAAGTTCTTTCTCTTCTTCTTTGGATTCTTCTGTTTGATGCATGGATGTTAATTGTAATTAAATTTTCACTTACCACTTCAGTCTACATACATAAAATCATATCTGTGTGAGACCAATAAAGTCTTCAGAGACTTTTCTGTTCTCACACAGATATGATTTTATGTATGTAGATTAATGTGGTGAGTGAAAATTTGTACTAAGGCCGGTAATCGAGCCTGGGTCTTCTGCTTACTAGGCAGGTGGCAACTAAGCCACCTTGGCACAGCAGTTCACACACTGCATGGATTACCCTGGCATGCCTTGCTCCTCGATCCTAATTCTTACTGCCACCCCAGTCACTGCCACCTTGCCCCCAGTAAGCAGGAGACCTGAGTTTGATTCCTGGCCTCGGTACAAATTTTTGCTCACTGCTTAAGTCTATATTCGTAAAATCATATATGTATGTGACCAGTAAAGTCTCTGAAACTGGAACAATTCATTTATGTAACTAACAGCATCTGGGTTTCAGGCTGGATCCACCATTTACATTTGATGCGGAGGTACTATTCCAGAACATGGAGAGCCTCGGCAGTTCTGTTCGTGTGTAAAGGGAATTTAAAGTAGACTGGTGTGGCACTGAGAATGTGGATCGAGGAGGGAGGTGTGCCAGAGTAATCTGTGCAGTTGTGGGAACCGCTGTGCCAAAGATGGCTTAGAGGCTAATACACCTGCTTAGTAAGCAGGAGAACAGTGTTTGCCTCATGGGCTTGGTACAAATTTTCACTCCCTGCTTTGGTCTATATACGTAAAACTGATTACCAAATGTTTTAGTTGTTGTTGGACCATGAACCATGTACCAGACTCATGCTTTCTCTCACTGCAGCTGTAAAATGTTAGTTTCTTTCTTTTCTAGATTCAACCTTCCAGCCCACCTTACTTCTTGCAGCACTGTGATGCTCTGTGTCAGTTTCATTGTTCAATCAAGCAACTCTCTCAAGGTTCCTGGATGACATGTAGATCTCACATTACAGGTTCCCATATATAAATCTGACTTACACTTTGTGTGCCTTTTTTTTTTTTTTTCTTCCCCAAGTCATTTGTCCATTGCTGTCAGTCCTTTCCATGCTTAGTCCATCTTCCTTAATCTGTCAGGCTTTCCTTTGTTGAAGTTTCACAACAGATTTTTTTTGCAAAGCAGGTTGTCCAACTTCTGCCACAGGACGGGGGTGATTTTTAATCATGGTATTCTTCCCTTAGCCTCTGGAGAACAAACCACAGAATCTAAAATGCATCAGCTTGTCTCTTTATTAACCCCAGGTGCCTTTCTAAAGTACTTCTTTCCCACCAAAGCTGCCATTGGGATCTTCACCTTGTTCCTGGCTAGGGGCCCTTATAAGGTATTATCATGTGGGCCAGTTGATCAAAGTTTTTTTAATATGGTGTTACTCCACTAGCTCCTTCTTCCCCACTCCTTGCAGGTCCTCAGGCTTGCCACCCGTTTACCAGAGTTCTTAAATTTTTCACAGTCATCAAAGTGTTAACTCATTTGTGTCTGATTAATTTTGGAGGCTGCTGATGTGTTTACATGATTGGTGAAAGAACTCTTGCTTACTGACTCGCTCTTCATGTTAAGTTTTTACAGTTAATTCAAGTCTTGGTTTTTGTGGTGACTACCGTGATGTGTCGCAGAAGAAAATATACAGACAAGAATATCGCTTTGCTGTATCTATCAGTAGCTGGATGTCAGCACATATGTTGGAACCCAGGAGAGAAATAAGTGAAGCCGCAATGAGGATGGGTCACCTTTGGAAGAGAACACGACACAAAGCAATAGCCAACCTAACCACAGCTGACTGATGGTGGATGGGACACAGACAAGGACAAGATCAAAGCAACCTATATAAGAACAAGATGTAAAGGGAAAACCTTCACCACAACAATGCCAACAGGCCAGGAAAAAAAAAAGAGAAACAATCCAAATCGTGACCAGAGGTGGGGGGGGGGGAGGGGAGGGGAGGGGAGGGGAGGGGAGGGGAGGGGTGGAGAGAGAGAGAGAGAGAGAGAGAGAGAGAGAGAGAGAGAGAGAGAGTGTGCCAGTGCCAGGCAAGGTTGTTATCAAATAATCTGTAATACAGTGATGATAGTAATGACAATATCAGACATGAGTATGGAAATGATTGACCATTAGCTGGACAGTTGTATTTATACCGGCTGCGAGAAACACTGTTGGCTGGTTTATACATGTGGTGAGATGTGTGGTATGCTCACTGTGCGAGCACAGTGCTGCTGCAATACTATGCCATCTGACAGCCTCCTAGGTCCATTTCCTACCACGGAGCTGAATGCCAGACCTTTTTATGATAATTAGCAGTGGATCTATTGTTTCTTAATATGCTGAAGTTTGAGGAGATCAGTTAGCTTTTTTAAGGTTTGATTCCACAGTAAGTAGAAATTATTTCAAATGCTACATTACTTCTACTTGGACGAAATATTTTGTCAATAATAGTGTTTATTTGTTCTAGTATTGGTCAGTTTTGGCTGTAGAGCAATTACCAAGTTGATTTGACTGTACAATATCATGAATACAAGTCATGTGGAAATCTCATGTTGATTGTAACTAATCATGGACCCACTCATGCAGGTGAAGGATAGGATCCTATCCTTAGAACTTCTTTTCATCTTCCTTTTTTGTATTTGAAAAGTTAATCTGAATATGTAGAGATTGAGATCCAGGAATGTTTACGTGGTTCTTTTGAAAGCCCATTAGGTGAAAAAAATTAGTTTTCAAAATCACACACAGTCATGAGTGATAGGTACACACAAATAAGAGGCAAAACAGAAAACTACTGTGATTATATCATTTCCAATTAATAACTTCAGTTCTTAAGTACATTGCATGCAGTAACATAAACCCAGACACCTTGAAATTTAGTTTTAGTTTTTTCATGTTCTGTGAATCATATTCATGACAAATCATCATTACACAGAATGTATCAATAGGTTCATAAATAAAATGTTTTCTCTGTGAAAGCATGGCTACATGCTGGCCATTTACAGAACTAGATTTCTCGCTTTCAAAATTTGAGACACACAACCCAACCACATGTATAGAGATTAGACAAAAATATGGAAACGCTGTGAGAAATGCGTGCCTGAACATAAATGAAATGCTATTCAAGCCTGCATATTGTGCTGTTGTATTTGACCATGAAATGCACCTGTGGAATGTATTAGTCATGGTCAGAATAGTGTTGTATGTAGTTGTGAGTGGATTGTATTGGAGCTAAGTGAATTAGAATGTGGACAAATTGTTACTGCTCATATTGTGGGTGCTTTCATAACCAAGATAGCCGATGTGTTTGGCATTTCAAGAAGCGTCATGTTAAAGGTTTATACTGCATACAGAGAAAGCAGAACAACATAATCTGCCAAGTCACAATGCAGACATAAGTGTGTGTTGCTTGACTGTGATGGACAATTGTTGAAGAGGATAGTGACAGAAAATCTCCATAAGTTAGGAATTGCAAGGTGAGCTGGAATTCCAAAATGACACCTCAGCTATGGAAGTGCCCATTTCAGGAAAACATACGGAAGCCATAACACCTGGACTATGGAGTGCTGGATAAAAGTCATTTGTTTGGATGAGTCTTGTTTCACACTGTTTCCAATTTCTGGCTGAGTTTATGTCTGGCGTAGGTTGCCCCAAGCATGCAGTTCAGGCTGCTTGCTGCCAAGAGTGAAACATGGTTTGTGTTTAGTGATGACTTTGGCAGTCATATTATAGCATTCCTTGGGCTCCATGGTTATCCTGCAAGGTCACATTACTGCCAAGGATTATGTGACCATTTTGCGTGATCAGGTTCATCCCACGATACAATATGTGTTCCAAGACGAGTGGGCCCCTGCTCACACAACTGTCATGATCCAGGACTGGTTATGTCAGCACAAAGACACCACAGTCACCAGATATCAATAACATTGAGCTTTTGTGGTCTACTTAGGCAGGAAGGTTGCACAGTCACTATCTGCGTCCATCATTGTTACCTGAACTTGCCACTGTTTTGCTGGTAGAATGGTATAAGAAATACAGAATGTGTGTGTATCCATTCTGAGACAACAGGAAGCTGTTTTCATTGCCAACAGTTTTCTTGGATTATATAAGGCATGGTAATGTGTTGTGTATTTGATCTGTCCATATCTTTATCCACCCCTTGTGTACTATCTACTCATAAATTAATATATGGGATAGAAGGAGGTGTCAAGCAGAAATGATTTGAATTTGTTTTTAAAACTTTCATTATATTCCAGTACCTATAATTATCTAGTGCGTTGATCAAATGTTTTTATGGCAGCATACTTTGCTTCTTTATGTGCAAGAGCGAGGTTATGTTGTGTTTGTTATATTTAACTTGAAGGAAGACAACTTGTGAGTGAAGATTGTATTTGCAAAACCTTTATTTACAATGACTGGTTTTGCTAAAACAGAGTTACTGTCATCTGATCTTGGTATAGGTTAATGCAAGCACCCAGTTAGATCTATAAATGTACTCCATATCTTAATTAGCTGGATAGTTGATGTAAGATGCGTTGGCATATCTAAGTTGAAACCAGTATTTATAATATGTTTTGCCAAGTGCATCTGTCCCATATTACAAGCCACAGAGTACACCACTGATACAAGAGCGCTGTTGAACAGTTCAGCGGTGCTCTTGTATGAACCACAGAGCATATCTGTTATAATGTATTTATGTATGCCACATTTTCTTTTTTTTTCTTTTTTTTCTTTTTTTTTTTCTTTCTTTTTTTTCAAATAATGCCTAATTCTTCACAACACTTTCATAAAAGATTAAAGTATTGTGAGGCTGTTATTAGAATGCCAGAGTTTTTAAACAGTTGCCCAAATGAAGTTCGAGGATGAACAGTAGATATTATCCTTACAGCATGCTTCCATGTAATGCGTACTGTGGAAGTGCCCCATACGATTTGTCCGTATCTCATCAAAGAATGAAATAATGCAAAGCAGCCCAATTTTCTGGTGGTTTCATCACCAAAACCAGCAATTACACATAGAGCAAATGTTGCTGAACTTAAGTGTTTGAGAATACCTATAATATGTGATTTCCAGTTCAAATTATGATCAGTATGCACACCCGTAAATTTTGAACATTCTGTTTCAAACGTGTCTTTAAAAATTTAATGTGTTGTCTGTTCTGTTGGGTGTGATTATGGTGCTTGTATCATAAGCAAGGAGCAAAATTCTGCTTTATCACTGTGAGATGGGTGGTCATTTATATATAGCAAGACCAAAACTGAACCTTTGAATTGCCAGTTATAAGTTGCCCCCACCCAGAAGAAGATTCATCATGAGAGCTGAGGTAGCTATGTAACATGCCCCTCTGCTTCATATTAGTTAACCAAATGAGGTGATGCAGTAGCTAGCACACTGGACATGCATTTGAGAAGACAGTGGTTCAAATCTGTGTCTGGCCACGCAGATGTAGTTTTTCCATTATTTCCCTAAATCACTTAAGGCAAATGCTGGCATACTTTTTATGAAAGGGCATGGCTGATTTCCTTCCCCATCCAGCCCTAATCTGAGCTTGTGCTCCATCTCTAATGGCCTTGTCAACGGGATGTTAAACACGGATCTTCCTTCTTCCTTTCCTATCAGCTGAATATAAAGTGAAAGACTTACACATTATACCTTGAAAGTTATGAGCTTTTAAGTTTCTTTGAAAGAATGTTGTGATTTGCACAGTAAAATACATTAGACAAATCACAAAAAATCACTGTAGGTGAATCTTGGCATGTAGATATTTTAATAGATAGTCAGTGAAAACCTGGAAGGAAAGTTTAGTGGAGAGGCTGTTCTTTATATCAAATTGCGACTGACTCAGATTATTATATTTGAAGATATGCCCAACTATACTTAAAGACATTATCTTTTCCATAATTTTTGAAAAGGAAGTTAATAATTATATGGTTGATGGGTTTTAATATCTGTCCTTACTACCTTTCTGAAAATAGAGATCTTATAATGGCATACTTTACTCTGTGTGTAAGTATACCCTGTGAAAGTGATGCATTAAATTTATGATTGTTAACCCTTGAGTGGGTTGCGCAGTGTACTTTCTACACATATAAAGAATAGCTATCTTTATGTTTCCAAGGTAAATGTGTATGAGCATAATCACAGTTTAATCATAGTTAAATTAAAAATGATAAAATAAACTTTGTTATATGAGCTAAATCACTGTTTAATTAAGCAGTAATAAAATTAACTTTTGCTGTATCACTCTCTTGCCACATACATGTGTTACCGTGGGGCATTAAACAGCATAATTGCATCAGATACCTGCCAAAAGCTTATTTGATTACTAATTGTCTCAGAGACAACTACCTCATTGTGGGACTGCGCTGCTAGCCCAGAATCTGGGTCATTTTCTTGCACAGATTGTAAATGTTTTCTCACCTAACTCACTGTTTCTTTTATATTACTGCTGCTCGCTTGGACATATGACAAGACAGCTTATCACTGTGTTAGCTGAAGCAATGATGAGAGAATAGGTACGAGCTCACATTGTTGAACAACTCAGTACAGTACAAGACAATGTTATTTGAGGTTGGCACAATTTATACATCGGCGAACCCACTAGAGTGTTAAAGAGGCTTGTTACAAGTTTGGTGTTGTGGACCATTTGGTCATTACCTTTAATTCAAAGAAAACTATGGTAATTACTTAATGAAAATTCAGAAACATAGCAAATACTAAATTAATTATGCTACAGTGATACAAAAACATTCTATGTGATGCAATTGGGCAACTGGGGAACATTCTGCTTTTCTTGTGCTGGGCTGTGATGCAGTCTTGATAGTTGAACAGTCTAAAATCAACCTAATGGCACTGCATTGATTATGTTTGAAGAAGTGAACGTTCTTAAATTTCAGGAATGATAAAATATTTAGGCTACATATTATTGACATTTCCACTGGTTTTATCATTGTTAGACATTGATAGCTGTGCACCAATACACACTAAGATATCAGCACTTACTTGTGACCTTACATAAGTAGAACTGTATTTTTGCTTTGTTCAGTTGAACCATAATACCCACAATATGTATTATGTTATATAATATCATTATACATTTAGTTGGCTGTAAGTATTAAACAAAAGTAAATGTGGAAAATTTACATCCAAATAAAGGAGAAATTATGTCACTTGTGCAGCTGCGGACTCCAGTTTAAAGAAATTGGTAAAAAATCTCTCATAGTTTTATTGGGAATGATTCCATGTTGTTTTATTGAAATAATCAATGTAATCAATACCAACAAAGAAAATTTTTTTGTTAGATATTTTTCGAGGAATTCTGTCTCCCTCCCTCCCCCCCATCTCCCTCCCCCCCATCTCCCTCCCCCCCATCTCCCTCCCCCCCATCTCCCTCCCCCCCATCTCCCTCCCCCCCCATCTCCCTCCCCCCCCATCTCCCTCCCCCCCCATCTCCCTCCCCCCCCCATCTCACTCCCCCCCATCTCCCTCCCCCCATCTCCCTCCCCCCCATCTCCCTCCCCCCATCTCCCTCCCCCCATCTCCCTCCCCCCTCTCCCTCCCCCCCCATCTCCCTCCCCCCCATCTCCCTCCCCCCCATCTCCCTCCCCCCCATCTCCCTCCCCCCCATCTCCCTCCCCCCCATCTCCCTCCCCCCCATCTCCCTCCCCCCCATCTCCCCCCCCATCTCCCCCTCTGCCACCCCTCTGCCCCCCCCCCCCCCTCTGTCCCCCTCTGTCCCCCCTCTGCCTGCTCTCACTGTCTTTCAAACAAATTGATCAAGTAAAATGATTTTGTGGCCAAGATGATAGACTTGATTTCAGAGGAGTGGGCTTCAAATCTCAGTTTGGCCATCCAGATTTAGCTTTTCCATCATTAATATAAACTGATAAAGGTGATGGCTAGGATGGTTCCTTTGAAAAGGATACAGCCAATTTCCTTCCCCACCCTGATCTGATCCAAGCTTGTGCTCAGTCTCTAATGGCCTTGTCATCACGTGAAAGATAAGCTTCTATCTTTCTTTTTCTTTGACATATTAAAAAATTGTGAACACGATATCTTTTGGGTGTTGTATGTTTGAGACCTGTCTATATAGGCTTGTTTGTGTTTAATATTCAACAACAGAAATGCATCAGTTCTATTAGTTTGTAGCAATTATCCACTGTAAATAATCTATCATGAAAACACAGAATTCTTCCTTAATAATTACATCTTTATCTCATAACACAGGTTAATATTGGAACCATAATGTTTTACCTGGTGGCACATTGTTTTCCAAGGGCACAAGCACTTGAACTTGATTAAATTATTCCAGTGAATCCATTAGCAGTGTAGGAGAGGGAGAAGACAGCACACTTTGCAGTGAATTTTATTGTCCCTCATTTGCCGCATGACAAGACTGTTAAAGACTGGTTTGTTTGCACCCTTAGTCTTACATCAGGCACAGGTTACATTTACTGTATTGTGTAACATTATGTTCCCTCATATTTATAATAAAAATATATTAACTGATATATTATGATTTCATTCAAAGCTGCATGCTCTTTTTGCTAGTACTGGTGTTTTTAATGTTGTTTCATACTTGTAGTATAGCTTTTATTTAATAAAATTCAGAATTAAAATCACATAAAAAAGAACATTATATTTAAAGAGTAACTACTGTGTTTTTTTTACAGTCTTAAAGATACTGATCTTATATGGAGGTATGCAGACTATGTCTTAAGCCAAGATGAAGAAATTGGTGTTGGTGCTTTCACACTGCGTTCACAAGATACTCACCAGGATGGAGCTCTGAAGCCTGATGTGGTGGTAGAATATCTTTACCGTTACCCAAAAGCAGTAATAAAGTACCTCGAATATATAGTACTAGACAAGAATTTGCAGGTAACTACAACACCACGTATCTGATGATTCATGGCAGTCACAAAATAGTCAAAGTGAGGCTTTGCTGTAATGCAGTGGAAGATCAGTCATATTTTGTCCCTTTAACTAGTATACTGTTTATTTTTCAGGTTGAAAAGTTTCACACTCAGTTAGCTATTTTGTATTTAGAAAACATTGCAAAGCTCCAAAAAGATGGAACTTCACTGGAAAATATTAAAACTATTAGACTGAAACTTCAGACATTGCTTCAGACTTCCAACCTTTGTCGCACGCAGCTCTTGTTGGGGAAAATGCTTAACAGCAACCTGCATGAGGAATGTGCAGTATTGTATGGAAAGGTATTTCATCACTTAAATATTGTGTTGTTAATTTTTACAATTCCTTATATGTTCAGCCTTGCACCCCTAATAAGGAACTATACAACATCCTTTCAATGCCAGTACTAAAAAGTAGATAACTAGATTGACATAAAAAGCAGCAGTTCACAACAATGGCTCCTTCTGGTATAAATGTTCTATCTCCAATAATAGCATTACTTAAGATGATTTTACATAGAAATTTTGAAATATTCCACAAGAGAGCTAGGTTCAGATCTTGTTCTGAGTGTCTTGGTTCAAGTTTCCTGCATTTCCCTCCTCTTAACTTAAGGATAATGTACTGGAAAACTTTCTTCACGTTAACATTCCAGTGCAAAAAGTTTCACTGTTTTGAAGCGTTTGGACTGTCCTTCGATACAATGCACTATTTTGAGAGTTTTGTTGAAGCAACTGAGTTTCATTATGAGGTGCATTCAAATGAAACCCAGTCACTAGTGTAAGGTAACAGTCATGATTTTATTAACTCAAAAATATGTTTATATACTGTACACATACTCAAAAATAGTTGCCAAAACTGTTGGCCCATTTATCCCATTGCAACACTAGCCAGTCGATTCCATCCTTGAAGAAGCTAGTAGGCTGCTGTCTGATCCAGGCCTGGACCCAGTCACACACTTCATCATCTGTTGTGAATCGGCCGCTAATAGTTTGTTTTAGAGGTCCAAACATATGAGTCACACGGTGGAAGGTCGGGCCTGTATGGTGGATGTTCCAGCATTTCGCACTGAAACTGCTGCAGTGTTGTCGTCACCGCATTGGCCGTGTGTAGGTGAGCATTATCATGCAGGAGGATAATAACATTGGACAACATGCCTCGGTGTTTTGGCTTGATGGCTCATGTAAGGTTCCTTAAAGTGGCTTGATAACGCTGGGCATTGATGGTGGTTCCCTGTTCCAGGAACTCGACAGGCAGTGGGCCCTTACGGTCAAAAAAGGAGGACATCATGACGTTACCAGAACTGGTGTGCATGTTGTTTGTTTTCTTTGGAGGTGGTGAAGTAGCGTGCTTCCACTGCTTGCTCTGACGCTTGCTTTCCAGTTCAAAATGGTGACACCATGTTTCAGCACCTATGACAATATGCGATGGAAAGCCATATTTCTCCTCATGATAATGTTGCAGATGACTCAAAGACAGCACCATTTGAGTATTGTGCTGTTCAGCAGTCGGTTGGTGGGGAATCCACTGCGCACAGATTTTTTGAAAGTTCAAGTGTTGATGCATTATGGTGTGGGCAGTGCTCATGCTAATATGCTGTAACCGATGGATCTTGTCCATGGTGATTCTGTGGTTGTCCAAGACTAAAGCATTCACTTCCACAACCATTTTCAGTGTGATGACACGATGAGTCTGTCCAGGACGAGCATCATCTTCCAGTGACTCACATCCCTCAAGGAATCATTGGCGCCATTCCACAACACTTGAATGACTCAGACTGTACTCAGTGTACGCAGCCTTCATCTGTCGATACATTTCACGGCCTCCAACTCCCTCCGCCGCCAAAAATTGAATGACTCCTTGTTGTTCCTACTTACTCACGTGTTTGGTAGTGGACGATAACATGTGTGAGCACCTTCTCTTCGGTGTGAAACCACACTGGTGGTATGCAACATCAAACGGTGTGCACACTTCAGTCTCTCTACCAATAGATGGCGCCACCATACCCATAATTATGTGGTGCCACCATATGTGTAAGACAAAGGTAGATGCACTGACCTGGTTTCATTTGAAAGAACCTCATAGATAAAATGTTATGTGGGTGTTTTGATTTTGTGTCTAGTGTATTCCATCAAATATTCTGTAATTGGTTTAAAAGGAAGAAAAAAGATTTTGGTAAGTGATAGTTCCCAAAGGGACAAGTATTTTGCAGTCTATCGGCTATTGACAACTTTTTATGTAAGTAAACATTAGAGCAAAAATTTTTTTATGTAGTTATGGGCTTTTCTTCCATTAACACTGTAGAGTGATAGAAAGAATGATTACAGTGATATAAGTTGCCTATGTTTTACTCTTAACTTTGGGCAGAATGTGTGTTGATTGCACCTGTAATGTCGGGATTGCTAGAATACTGTCATTTAACCTCCAAACATAGACTAACATGACAGAAATTGAGAAACTGTGCTGTCAGGAGATGCTGTTTGCAGACATTCATGAAACACAGTTGTGTTGTTGTTGTTGTTGTTCTTGTGGTGGTTATCAGTCCTGAGACTGGTTTGATGCATCTCTCCATGCTACTCTATCCTGTGCGAGCTTTATCATCATCCAATACCTACTGCAACCTACATCCTTCTGAATCTGCTTAGTGTATTCATCTCTTGGTCTCTCTGTACTATGGTTTTTACCCTCCACACTGCCCTCCAATACTAAATTGGTGATCCCTTGATTCCTCAGAACATGTCCTACCAACTGATCCCTTCTTCTAGTCAAGTAGTGCCACAAACTCCTCTTCTCCACAGTTCTATTCAGTACCTCCTCATTAATTATGTGATCTACCCATCTAATCTTCAGCATTCTTCTGTAGCACCACATTTCGAAAGCTTCTATTCTCTTCTTGTCCAAACTATTTATCATCCATGTTTCACTTCCATACATGGCTATACTCCATACAAATACTTTCAGAAACGACTTCCTGACACTTAAATCTATACTCGATGTTAACAAATTTCTCTTCTTGCCATTGCCAGTCTCCAGTTTATATCCCCTCTACTTCGACCATCATCAGTTGTTTTGCTCCCCAAATTGCAAGACTCCTTTACTACTTTAAGTGTCTCATTTCCTAATCTAATTCCCTCAACATCTCCCGACTTAATTCGACTACATTCCATTATCCTCGTTTTGCTTCTGTTGATATTCATCTTATATCCTCCTCTCAAGACACTGTCCAATCCGTTCAACTGCTCTTCCAAGTCCTTTGCTGTCTCTGACAGAATTACAATGTCATTGGCGAACCACCAAGTTTTCATTTCTTCTCCATGGATTTTAATACCTACTCTGAATTTTTCTTTTGTTTGCTTTACTGCTTGCTCAATTACAGATTGAATAACATCGGGGAGAGGCTACAACCCTGTCTCACTCCCTTCCGAACTAATGCTTCCCTTTCATGTCCCTTGACTCTTATAACTGACATCTGGTTTCTGTACAAATTGTTAATAGCATTTCGCTCCCTGTATTTTACTCCTGCCACCTTCAGAATTTGAGAGAGAGTATTCCAGTCAACATTCTCAAAAGATTTCTCTAAGTCTACAAATGCTAGAAACGTAGGTTTGCCTTTCCTTACTCCTTTCCTTACAACAACAACAACAACAACAACAACATACATCTTGCTCACCAGACGGTAGAGTTTTGTCAGGGCTGGCTCTCCCAAGGCTGTCAGTAGTTCTAATGGAATGTTGTCTACTCCTGGGGCCTTGTTTCGACTCAGGTCTTTCAGTGTTCTGTCAAAGTCTTCAAGCAGTATCATATCTCCCATTTCATCTTCATCTACATCCTCTTCCATTTCCATAATATTGTCCTCAAGTACATCACCCTTGTATAGACCCTCTGTATACTCCTTTCACCATTCTGCTTTTCCTTCCTTGCTTAGGGCTGGGTTTCCATTGGAGCTCTTGATATTCATACAAGTGGTTCTCTTTTCTCCAAAGGTCTCTTTAATTTTCCTGTAGGCAGTATCTATCTTACCCCTAGTGAGCTAACCCTTTACATCCTTACGTTTGTCCTCTAGCCATTCCTGCTTAGCCATTTTGCACTGCCTGTCAATCTAATTTTTGAGATGTTTGTATTCCTTTTTGCCTGCTTCATTTACTGAATTTTTTGTATTTTCTCCTTTCATCAATTAAATTCAATATTTCTTATGTTACCAAAGGATTTCTACTAGCCCTCTTCTTTTTACCTACTTGATCCTCTGCTGCCTTCACTACTTCATCCCTCAAAGCTACCCATTCTTCTTCTACTGTATTTCTTTCCCCATTCCTGTCAGTTGTTTCCTTATGCTTTTCCTGAAACTCTGTACAACCTCTGGTTTAGTCAGTTTATCCAGGTCCCATCTCCTTAAATTCCCACCTTTTTGCAGTTTCTTCGGTTTTAATCTACAGTTAATAACCAATAGATTGTGGTCAGAGTCCACATCTGCCCCTGGAAATGTGTGACAATTTAAAACCTGGTTCCTAAATCTCTGTCTTACCATTATATAATCTATCTGATACCTTCTAGTATACACAGTTATAAAATGAAATACCCTTCTTCAGACACAGAGCTTACTACTTAAAAGCTGGACAAAAAAGAAAGAAAATGAAGGAAATCAGGACAAATTGGAACATACAAAATTCTGATTGATGGTATGGATACATTGTGTGTCTTCAAGTTTTAAATTTTTATTTCACAGTGATCTCATTGCTCCATATTTGAATTCATTTGTAATAAATACGATATCATTTGAACTAATGACGGAATTTCTTGTGCACTGATCGGAACATAAAAGAATTTGAGTAATATGGACATTTTGTTAAGATGCATAATGTTGTTATTTCCATCTGAGAAGTCTGCCAGCATTAAGACTGTGAAGCAATTTCATGAGTGGTGCACACAGAGTGCTACTTAAGAGCTGAATCTGACTAACAAGGGGAGGCCGCCAATTGTGAAATTCAGATTCGATTCATACTGTGCATAATAAAAGCTCATGGCCAGAGGTGTAATGTGGCAAAGCACCAAGATGCACTTCTCAGCCGTTGTCGAGAAAATCGACAGTTAAAATGAACCGTTGCAGTGAAATACTCTCTATGATTAATGATTTTCTACGGCGGCGTGGCGCTATATATATTAATTGTCTTCATAATGTTAACCACATATAGTTAACGGAAGACGTAGAAACGATATTCCGAAACGAATACGTACAGCGGACGTTAGAATTAGAATAGAAACCCGACGAACACAAATTTTCTGTGGCAGGTATGAAATATAAACTCCGTTACTCACTCGTTGCACTTGAAGGACAGATGTCGAATGGGCCAAAACGAGCCGCTGCATAATAGCGTAGTTGCCTGCTAACTTCGAAAGAAGGTAGATGCGGTCCCTAGCGCAACTTATAACATCGTCGAAAATCAGTATATGCATGTTGGTGAAGGCGGATCGCTCTCCAATTGTACCGCCTCCATTTTTCCGTTTGTTTAACAGGGTGTACCAAAGCTCATTGATATTCGACGATGTTATAAGTTGCGCTAAGGACCGCATCTACCTTCTTTTGAAGTTAGCAGGCAAGTACGCTGTTATGCGGCAGCTCATTTCGGCCCATTCAGCATCTGTCCTTAAAGTGTAACGAGCGAGTAACGGAGTGTATATTTCATACCTGCCACAGAAAATTTGTGTTCGTGGGTTTCTATTCTAATTGGAACGTTTGACTTACGCTATATGTATTCGTTTTGGAATATCGTTTCTACATCTTCCGTTAACTATACGTGGTTAACATTATGAAGACAATTAATAACATTTGTGAAATACAACTTTGTTTACGGAAAACATAATGATGTTTGAAGTCGCCAGTTTTTCCACGACAAACGACTTTCAACAACTTATTATATGCATAATTGTTGCAACTGATTGCTGGGAAAAATACAAATAACAAATACTAAAAAAAAAAGAAAAAAAAAAAGTTGCATGGCGCGAGATTCGATCCGCCAACCTTCAGATCACGAACCCGAGCGCTTACCGCTGCGCCACGATGCCGTAGAAAATTATTAATCGTAGAGAGTATTTCACCGCAACGGTTTGCTTTAACTGTCGATTTTCTCGACAACGGCTGAGAAGTGCATCTTGGTGCTTTGCCACATTACACCTCTGGCCATGAGCTTTTACTATGCGCAGTATGAATTGAATCTGAATTTCACAATTGGCGGCCTCCCCTTGTAAGTGACATAAGGTGACAGTTATTTCCACGAATTATGCTGGTGCAGTAAGTTGGGATAAATGTAAATGTGGAACATGAACAAATTGTTCTTTTAAGGAAGAGACGAAAGACAGGACTGAACGGGGCATGACATCACATATAGCCAGGTGCCATGAGAATATTGTGACATTTGAAACAGTGGTAAAGGTACAAAATATGACACACAAATGAGCATAGATTATGGGTTACTTTTACTGAACAGTATGTCATTTCACTAGTGGAATACAAAACTTCAGCACAGGGTGCTATCTCCTCAAATGACAATAAGATACCTGCCAACATCCAATATTATGGGTAAGACAATCCAGCATCTGCCTGTACCGAGCAAGGTGGCGAAATGGTTAGCACACTGGACTCACATTCGGGATGACGGCAGTTCAATCCCACATCTGGCCATCCTGATTTAGGTTTTCTGTGATTTCCCTAAATTGCCTCAGGCAAATGCCGAGATGATTCCTTTGAAAGGGCATGGCCGACTTTCTTCCCCTTCCCTATCCGATGAGATCAATGACTTCGCAGTTTGGTCTCCTCCCCCCAAATCAACTCGACTCAACCCAACCCCATCTGCCTGCAGTCTAGGTTTGGGCTGGTGAGGGTAGTGCATGTCTGTGAAGATCTTAGTAAGACTTTCAGAATACTGAGCATAGGGTTTCTCATCAGTGCAGCTGCACCGTCCACAGGTGACCAGACTATATGGGAGTGACTTTGTCTTGTGGAAGGAATGGCAGGTGCCAAAATCCAGTTACTGCTGATGGGTTTGATATGGATGGAGGTTTGTTTGTATGAAGCCATCAGAAAGGCAGAGGTCATTATCTAGGTAGATGTCACACTGGGCTGAGGAGGACCAGGTGAAGCAGAGGGGTAAGAAGGTGCTGAGACTACGGAGAAATAAAGACCAGCAAAAAATGCTGCTGTCAGACCACAAATAGGTGAATAGTTCCTCTTAAAAAAAGTCTGACAGAAAAGTGGGTAACCAGCTGCCTCAACCCCCATTCTGCCATCCTCACCAAATTTTTGGCGTGCAAAGATATTCAAGTTCTTTCGACACAGAAAATTGTAAATCATTTACCAAATCTGTCTTTGTAATAAAGCCTTCATACTCAGCATCTCCCTCCACTGTCACTGTCAATATTTCTTTCGATCTCCACTGTCTATTTTTCTCCCACTGACACTTTCTCCAGTCGGTCTCCCACTGTCAGTGTCACCATTCCTTTCTTGGGCTCTCCCTTACCACTGTGTCCTCTGCCACTTCCACTGTGTCTCTGCCCCACTAACATTCCCTTTGTCCTGTTCTTTTTCTCTCCCATTGTTACTGTCTCTTTCTTCCTTTCTTACAGTCTGCTGTGCTTCTCTTAAACCACCATTGTCTCCTCTCCACCCGTGTACTTGGCGAGAGTGTGCATGGGGTTGTGACCCCTAGACAAGGAAATTTCAGTGAGTGAGTATTCTCTTTCAGTGCCATTGTCTCTCACCATCACTATCTCCTCTCTCTCTCTTTGCCTTCCACTTATATCGACTTCATCCATCTCTCTTTCTTTTTCACTGCCATTTTCTCCCCACTACACCATCTCGTCTCTCTTCCACTGTCACTGCCTGTCTGCTACTATCTGAAGCATTAAAAAAGTGCAAATATGTTCGCATGTTAAAATTTTTGGTGAGGAAGGTGGAATGAGGATTGAGGCAGCTGGTTCCCCACTTTTCTGTCAGTGTCTTTTAAAGAGGAGCATACTTGCCTTTTTTGTGGTCAGGCAGGAGCATTTTTCCACTGGTTCCCTCCTTTTCCCCACTACAGCAAGATGTACTGATGATATAAAATGAAGTCAATACACATTCATGTACTTTGACACATATAAAAAAAAAAATAGATATGCATATTAGAAGGTGAACACAGAATGCAGGATGGTTCTTTTTGCACGAATGGGAATTGCCGTTTGTTTCATCCAAATACAAAGTATTGAGTCCTAAGTTACATTCAATGAAATGTTGAAACTGCTGTCTGAGAAATAAAAACAAAAGGTTTTAAAGCGTTACAACAAAGGTACCGTGTAAATTGACAACACATAAAATATGTGCATCATATAGTTTAAAGTGAGTGCAGGACTTTCATTCAACACATGTTCACTTTATACTGAAACTTTTCTTTATACTATTTTACATATAAATGCACAACATTTTAGGGTACAATTACAGTATACCGAAAAAATGTGGTGTTTGATTCGCAAGTACAAAGAGTTTTATGTGACAAAATTTTATGTAAATATTATGAAAAGGATAGATTTCTACTCACCACATAGCGGAGATGTTGAGTCACAGGCAGGCACAACAAAAACACTACTAAACATATAAAGTTTCAGCCAGAACGCTTTCCTCTGAAATAGACCACACACACACACACACACACACACACACACACACACATTCACAAAAACACAGCTCACACAACACATGACCACTGTCTCTGGCTGCAGGGCCTGGCCCTGAGAGAGAGAGAGAGAGAGAGAGAGAGAGAGAGAGAGAGAGAGAGAGAGGGGGGGGGGGGGGGGGGGGCGCGGAATGGCACATTGTCTATTTTGGAAGGAGGTCTTCTGCCTATATAGGCATGAAGTGCTCATTATACAGACATTATTGGTGAAAAAATGGCAACTGAAAACATGGTTTGATGACCTCAGAACCTCAGCGATGACCCCAGAACCCTTGCCATTGTTCACAATGTCAGTTAAAACTAAATTTACCCCTCAGACTGAATATTACTTGCATGATAAATTTGAAGCTATGGATCTCAGTAATGGATGGTGATATAAAAAAAGGTTTAAAGGGTCTCTGAGAAAATAATCTTAAGAGCATATGGTAAAAATTTTGGCTATTTTCAGTGAATGAAAATGATAGAAGTGGCCATCCCCACAATTGGTACTTTTGGTACCCAAAAATTGTGGTTTTTATGGTACGCTTTGATAATGAATACAGATAGAAAATGCGTAAATGGCATTTCCAGATGATTGTCTAAAGAATGTACAGTTAAAATTTAAGCCATTTGGTATCACATTTCTATGCACCCCTTTTTGGAACATATTGCTACTGTGTGCTGTTGTGCACAGACCGATAGAGTTTCTTGCCCTGGGTGCAGGTCACGAAGGTATTGTTAGCGAACCTGAATCAGTAAGGGGTTTGGAATTTTGGGTGGTTAGGAAGGTTTCCTATAGATGGCCTGCAAACAGTTTGGCACAAAGGGGATGCCATGTAGGTGCCCATGGCAGACCATGGATTTGTTTGTAAATATTCCACTCAAAGGAAAAGTAATTATGTGTGAGGGTGTAGTTAGTTAGTTATTTATTCAAGGAATAAGGTGGAAGGTGACCATGTGGTAGTTAGATGGCGCTAGGGGATGGTAATGGTAGGATGAAAGTATGAACTGGGCAACCAGTGTTCAGTGTTGGATTTTGGATGGCTTTGGTTGGAGGGATTAGTGGAAAAAAGTGTTTTGTCTGTAGAGTTCAGGAGAATGAGAGTAGGTCTTTGATAAGTCCAGCATGGTTGTAACTGGGTGTAGGGCAGATGGTGAGGGCTTTGGATAGGACTGAAACTTCTGTAGGTTTCAGGTTTTTCGTAGACAGATTGACAACAGTGTTTTGGGTTTCTTTAGGTGATGGGTTTTGTGGGCTGTTGGGAGGGAATTTTTTGAGAATATGGCTGCTGGAAAAGGTCAGCAAGGCAAAGTCTGGATGCTATGAGAGATGGACTTGGCGGTTCACTGGGGGCAGGTATCAGTGGACAGTGGTGCCCTGTGGCCAGTGGTGGCTGATACCACACAATATAAAATATTTTCTTTGATTGTTTGAAGGAAAATATTAAGTGTATACTCATAGCATTTTAGTCTCTGACACTATTTTGTTACCCGAAATGCAGGTTTAACCATGCACAATGCAAAAGCACCACCACCACCACCAGAAATGCCTTGACACTAGAATCTGCATTCCATGGAAAGCATTGTCAAAATGTTCATATATGCAAAATCCCCATAGCCGTGTTGTCATTATATGAAGATAAAAATTAAAACAAAGGGTATAAAAATTTTGTGATCACTTGTCTTGTAACCTTGTCCTCATCTTAAAATGCAACCTGTCAGTAACTGTAGTTCAGAGAAAATAAATTGGCATATGCGGATTGTGAATCTTGTTAGTGTCACAGAGATAGTCATTTGTGTACACAGTCTCTTTTCCTCCAGGAAATGCACATCCTGATTTAAACAGATACGTGACATGACCTTGAACGTCTTGTGCACATAATCAAGGATTTGGCCACTTCCACTAAGTATCATTGATATCAAACACAGTGTATGGAAATTACTGAGATTCTTAATTATGTCACATACACTTCATGCCTCAAAGGCACCCTTATCACTAATATAACTGGTATTTGTAACAGTTCCACAAAATTGGAAAAAATGTTATTTCCATTGTGCTTAAACTTTGTCCTGGGAAAGATAATAACATGGAAGGAATCCATGAAAGGAGGAGTGGAAGAGATTTGCTTTGCTCCAAAGAAACGGGTTTTGAAGATGGAGTGGGTAAACACTCAATGATTTTGGCATTGTTAGCCAACAGTAGAGAACAAGCTCTAATAGTGCTGACAAAACTACATGAGATACCAGAAAGAACAGGACTCATGATATTTTATGAAAAAATGGAATACAAGGAGTACAAACACGATGGAGAAATCCATCTGAATGCAAGGTTCGGAAAAATCAAGAAAACAGATACAGTCAAGTATCTTGGTGAATGAATCCAACTGAATGGGCTTGATAAAGAAGCAAAGGATGAGCCAGAAAGATACACCATCATACAGGTTATTACAGAATAGATATAACAAAAGAACCATTTCCTGCAATGCAAAGATTTGACACATCATCATGGTTATTAAGCCAAAAGCACTTTACAGTGTAGAATGCCTGATATTGAATAAGAAAGGTGAAATGGAAGCACCAGAGGATGATGAAAGAAAAATGTTTGGAAGATCCTCAGACAGAAAAAAAAGAAATGATGATACATGGAAGAAGATGAGAAATTGATCTGTATAAACAAGTGGAGGCGATCACAGACACTGTATGCAAGGCTGATGTTTTATGGCTACCTCTTCAGAATGAGTGAATGTAGATTGACAAATAAAATCAATTGCATCATCAAACTGAAAGCAACTTTAAAATGAATTGAGGAAAGAAGACAGAAAATGGAGAAATTAGGGCTCAATCAGAAAGAACCCTGGATAAAGATGTGTTTCAAATGAAGGTTGAAAGCTTCAAGGGGTTCCATTAAAAACAAAGTACAAAGACGAAGACCATCTAGACAGAGGAGAGCAGGAGGAACCTGAGCAAAAGAATGAAGAGATTCTGAGAGGAGAAAGAAAGACTAAACGGCAAACTGGATGTTCCCATAATCTGCTTTACGCTGAAGTTGAGGGAGGGGGATGTTCATTTAATATATTTTTATTTTTTGCAGTTTGCACTGTAATTTCCAGTTGTTTTAACAGATCCAGTTTCCTAAAATTATTTCACACGTGCAAGATTGTGAAACCCTCTTCAGTTCCCAACAAAGCGTGGCCAGTTACAGAAATGTACAAGGACACAGGTACCTTTTGCAAATTATTGAGCTAAAATGCATTCTTGTGTGAACTTTATTCTGTTTTGAAGGACCTGCCAGTTTGACCATTTTAATTTACATGACAAGTGTTGCACTGAATTTTGCAGTCACCTGCTTTCTTAATCTGATCAGTTTTCTGTTTTAAGAGTTTATATGATAACACATTGTTCATATCAAATACAACTTGAATCTTAAACTGCTTAAAATGTTATCTGCCTTCTGTAACAAGTTACTAAAATATGGAATTAGAATTCTCTTAACATTGAGTTTAGCATTCCTGTTTTGTGCTTTGCATCTTACATATTAATTAGTCACCATGTTTTCTTGGTGTCCACTTCCTTTGCATAACTGTAGTAATATTCAGGCCCATATTCTTTACCCATAAAAATTCTGAGTTCTCTGTCTACTAGACAATAACAAAGGGCAGATTGTTTTCCATTGGATGAAAAGATTTATTGTGTATCAAAATATCCATTGTTGTTGACTTCCATACACTCTATATGTGCCTACTTTCTTGATTCTCAGTACTGGTACAAATGGCTCTGAGCACTATGGGACTTAACATCTATGGTCATCAGTCCCCCAGAACTTAGAACTACTTAAACCTAACTAACCTAAGGACATCACACACATCCATGTCCGAGGCAGGATTCGAACCTGCGACCGTAGCAGTCGCGCGGCTCCGGACTGAGCGCCTAGAACCGCTAGACCACCGCATTCTCAGTATTCAGATCAAGGAATTACAGTTCACCATTATTTTCATATTCAGTGGTAAATTCAGTTTTATCATGCAAAATACACACTAAGGCGAGAGATAGATAGATAGATGAGAGAGAGAGAGAGAGAGAGAGAGAGAGAGAGAGAGAGAGAGAGAGAGAGACTATGAAGGACTATACAAGTGGGATGGAAATCGGTAGACGTGACATACATGTACAGACAAACAACTGGTTATAGGTTCAGAAAAATTGAATGATTTATTCAAGAGAAAGAGCATCACAAATTGAGCAAGTCTACAATGTAGTCTACAAAGGAGTTATTCAGTTTGGCATTGATTGACAAAGTTGTTGGATGTCCTCCTGAAGGATCTTGTGCCAAATTCAGTCCAACTGATGCATTAGAGTTCAAAATCCTAGCTGGTTGGATGGCCTTGCCCTTGGAGGGCCTAGCCCATAATGGTTCAGACATTCTCAGTTGCGGAGAAATGCAGTGATGTTACTGGTATAGGTAGGGTTTGACAAGCATGAAAACAAGCAGTAGAAACTCTTTCTGTGTGCAGGTGGGTGTTATGTTGCTGAAATGTATGCCCAGGATGGCTTGTCATGAAGAGCAACAAAATGGGGCATAGAATATCGTTTATGTACCATCGTGCTGTAAGAGTGCCACAGATGGCAACCAAAGGGGTCCTGCTATGAAATGAAATAGCACCCCTGACCATCACTACAAGTTGTCAGGCCGTTTGGCAGGTGAGTGTCTGGTTGGTATCTCGCTACTGTCCGGGGCATCACCAGACATGTCATCGCTGGTTATTAGAGCCTGGAATCTCATTGACTGGAGTAAAATTGTGTTCAGTGATGAGTCCCACTTCGAATTGAGCCCCAATGACGAGCGAAGACATGCCTGGAGACACCCTGTACAGTAGTGGGCTACCAACCTAACTGTCACTCACGATATGGTCCAACAAGCAGGAATATGGTCTGGGGTACCATTTTATTTCATAGCAGGACCCCTTTTGCTGCCATCTGTAGCACCCTTACAGCTCAGTGGTATGTCAATGACATTCTTTGCTCCATTTTGTTGCCCTTCGTGGCAAGCCATGCTGGGCTTAAATTTCAGCAAGATGATGCTCTTGTGTACATGGCGAGAGTTTCTACTGATTGTCTTCATCCTTGGAAAACCCTATTTTGTCTAAAAAGGTCACCAGATCTCTCCCTAATTGAGAATGTTTGGAGCATTATGGGCAGGGCCCTCCAGTCAACTCAGGATTTTGATGATCTAACATTCCAATTGGACAGAACTTGGCAGGATATCCCTCAGAAGGACATCCGACAACTCTATAAATGTTTGCCAAGCTAAATAGCTGCTTACATAAAGGCCGAAAGTGGGCCAGTGCATTGTAGACTTGCTCAATTTATGAAGTTCTTTCTCTCGAATAAAACATCCAATTTTTCTGAAATTGTAATCATTTGTTTGTCTGCGCATGTATGTTACATTTACCAATTTCTGTCACATTTGGATAGTTCCTTCATGGTGTGTCACTTCTTTTGTCTTAGAGTGTATTAAATTTATTAACAATCTCCATAATATATCATTCCCTGCCATCTACTAACAACAGAGTATTGTCTACAGAGTGCTTGTAGTACCGTCAAACGGAGTGATTTTGGACACTGGGGCTAATTCGGACAGTATGGCTTATTTGCTCTTTGTTACTGCATAGAAACAAAGAGTTACTTATTTTTACATCCATGCACCAGTTATTTTAAGCACAAGATTGCATTTATCACTTTCCACAACTTTTATTTTGTGTCAATTGTTTCCCTAGGTGAATAAATGACGAACAGTCTCAGTGTTAAAGATCCATGCATTTTCGTGAAGTGGAAACTTTCTATTGTTGCGCCAAATGGGAAGTTACTGTATCCGTAATTGTTGACGTGCTCAGTGGCTAACAGCATTGAGACAATTTCTGTACAAGTTTGTAGAGTTTCTCGTGCAAGGTTATCAAATAACGACGGTTTTTGTAATGCTGTGTGCTGTGTGGGGTGATTTCGGACAATGCCAAGAATGTATAAGAGCAGGAGAGGTGCTACAGTATGGTGTAATTATGACCTGAAACTTTTAGATAAAGCTGTTCGTGATATTCAGAGTGGTAAATTATTGTACAGAAAAGCATGTGATTTGTATTGTATACCTGAATCAACCCTACAAAATAAAGTGCAGGAAGCACATCCGAAAAAAATGGGAGGACAGCCAGTGCTAAATAGAGAAGAAGAAGAAGAAGAAGAAGAAGAAGAAGAAGAAGAAATGATGTTGAAGCAAGGTATCTTGAGGGCTGCATATTGGGGATTTCCCTTCACTAAATTGGATATTAGATATTTAGTTAAAGGCTACCTTGATAAATCTAGCTGAAAAGAGAGGAAATTTCATAATAATTAGCCAGGAGAAGAATGGGTGCATTTATTCCTCAAACAACACTCAGAAGATCTTTCTGTTCGCGCAAAAATATTAAATGAGCCCATGCAGAAGTGAACAAAGAGACTCTTTATTTAAATTCTTGCAAATTAAAAACGTATCTGTAATATATAAAATTCATTATATCATTCCATATCACATATTCGTAACAAAAGGCTGCCTTAAAAATGTATAAAATGTCACCAAAATCAAATAAAAAGCATGTAGAATTTTAAAAAAATGCAGTAACTGTCAGAATTCACCCTCTATATACAGTAACTTCGGACAGAGATTTAAAAAACACGTGTGTCCTAAATCACCCCAATCCATGAGGTGACTTTGGACACTTTATTTAACTGCCTCAGATAAATATACCTACACATACACTTTCTGGTTCTGGGATATTTTATTTGTTACACTTATACCCTACCACTTCCATAACAATCAATTTAATCTAACAATATATGCAAAAGTTACAATCAAAATAATGACAAAACCATCCGAAATCACCCTATTTGACAGTACAAAATTTTACTGACCAAATGTAGCGCATTCATCAAAATGATTATGAAATCCGTGAAAATTAATGTTTTTGCATTGTGAGGTGTGGAACATACATTTCAATTTGCAAATTGAATACAGCCATGACATAACATTTAGTTATGGATAAAGTCAAACTTACAATTAGCATTGCAATTTTGTGGTCAGGTGGTAACCCACAGCCCATTTCTTTTCATGTTGGAGTTACTTGTCACTTAACTGGAAGATGAAGTGATTAAAAAATTTCTTAGGTTTTTGCTCTATTGCCAATATTGATAGGTTTGTTTTCTTTAGGACAGACCTCAGGAACATACATCTGAATTAACATCAACCAGCATTTAATGGTTCGTCCATCCCTCTATCATAGCACTGTAGCCACATAACTTATAAAAAATTTTCACATTAGTTTACAGAAAAAGGCACATAAAAGACATTACAATACAAATTATTTACTTTCAGTAAGGTTCTTAAGACTACATTTAAGCTCACAAATCTGTGGTACATGTATGAGACCTGTGAGACTACCCAGTCTAGCAAATGAATGGGAAGGTATGGCTGCAGCTGCTTTTGTCAACACTTGTCAACTATCTAAATTTATTTCAAAGAATAAATAAAAAATTGTTTCTGAAAGAAGAAAAATTTGAGCTTAATGCAATCACAAATATGTGTTGGTATGATATCATTACCTTAACTCATCATATTTGAACAGAATAGCTACTCAGACTAGTGACACTAATGTGCATTTTGTGCAGCTATTTCAGCATCATGATAGGCCTCATCTTAATGTGGCTGGAGAAGACACTGATGGCATAGGGCATGGGTCACATTGCAGTGGTGCCAGTTAAATCTACCAGTAGATCGGGTTTCACAAGTCATGGCCTGCATTTCAATAGGTATCGGAAAGGGGAGGCTGGCAAATCTTATAGGTGACATCTTAGTGGGTGGTAGTATGTTAACCCATGGAAAAATTCCTGTAGTAGTTAGTGTTAGAGCTGCACGTTTTTTAGATTGAAGTCAGCTGATAGGTATGCCTGCTTAAAGAAGTCCTTCTAACTAAGGAATCACCTTCAGGGGTGGTCAGGTATCCAAGTAGAGAAGGAATTAGCATATTTCATCAAATTATAAGAGGTATTAGAGATAAAGTTAGTGAACTGCTTGTAGATGTTAACTCTGAAATTATTGTTATATTGGAGCACCACTTAAATAATTTGACAATTCAGAGTCTTCCTCTACCAGGATACAGATTAGCTGGCTGTTTTTCAAGAGTTTCTTGCGGGGTGGGAGAGTGGCTATCTACGGAGGGGGGGGGGGGGGGGGGGGGGGAAACACTGTATTCTATTTGAGCCCATAGACGTATCATGGCACTGCAATGAACAGATATTTGAATGTTATGCTGGGGCAGTTGAAGTTAGTGAAACTAAAGTCCTAATTATTGTTGTTGTTTATAGGTCCCCTAACTCTGACTTCAGAGCATTTCTGCTCTAGCTAGAGAGGATTCTTTGTCCACTTTATAGGAAGTACCAGAAATTAGTTATCTGTGGTGACTTCAGTATTAATTTTGTATACGATTGTGCTAGAAAAAGGATGCTGGTAGATCTCCTAAGCTCATATGATCTGATGCAGACTGTTTTTTCTCCAGCTATGGTTCAGGTGAAAATAGCACAGCTGTAGACAATATTTTTACTCATTCCTCATTACTGGGTGGACATTCTGTTAGTAAAAAGGTGAATGGCCTTTCAGATCATGATGCACAAATTTTAACACTAAAAGGCTTTTGTACTCAAACAAATGTCACATATAATGACAAACTGTGTAGGAAAGCTAATCCAATAGCAATTGAGAGTTTTTTAAACCTCGTTAAGGAACAAGATTGGCAGGATGTTTATAGTGCCAATAACATTGAAGACAAATATAATGCTTTCCTTAACACATTTCTCATGCGTTTTGAGAGTTGCTTTCCATTAGAACATTCTAAATGGGGCACTGGCAGTAAAAGGCAGTCTGGCTGGCTGACTAGTGGGATAAGGATATCGTGTAGAACAAAGCAGGAATTATATCAAAATGTTAGAAGTAGTCACAATCAAGCTACAGTAGCCCATTACAAACAGTACTGTAAGGTGCTTAAAAATGTTACTAGGAAGGCAAAGAGTATGTGGTTAGAATTGCTAATTCACAGGATAAAATTAAAACCATATGGTCAGTGTGTCTGGCAGCAGCACAGGGTCAATGATATAAAGTCAGATTGTAGTAAAAATGTTTCTGTTACTGATAAGTCAGATATATGTACAGTATTTAACAATCATTTTCTGAGCATTGCTTGTGAATTAAATAAAAACTTAGTTTCTACAGGGAATCATATAACTATCTTGGAAAATGCCTTTCCAAAATTGATGTCTGAAATACTCCTCTGTGATACTGACAAAGGGAAGATTGAGCCAGTAATTAGATCACTGAAAACCAAGGACTGTCATGGATATAATGGAGTGCCTAATAGAATATTAAAGTACTGTGCTGCACAAGTTGGCCCTGCACTTAGCCATATTTGTAATTTTTCCTTTAAGAATGGTCAGTTTCCTGAAGATTAAAGGACCCGGTAGTAAAACTGCTTTATAAAAAGGGAGAAAGAGATAATGTAGACAATTTTCGACCTATTTCTATGCCATCGGTGTTTGCTAAAGTTATTGAAAAGGCTGTGTATATAAGGATAATTGATCATTTTATGACGTAATCTGCTATCAAATGTAGAGTCATTTAACAACTGAAAATGCTATTTTCTATTTTCTCTATGAGGTGTTGTATGAATTAAACAAAACGTTTCTGTGCTAGGCATCTTTTTTTTATGTAACTAAGGCATTTGATTATGTTGATCACGAAATATTGCTCCAGAAGTTTGACCATTACGGAATATGGGGAGTAGCTCACAATTGGTTCACCTTTTACTTTAACAACTGACAGCAGAAGGTTATTATTCACAGTGTTGAGAGTGGCTGTGATATGGGGGCTGAGTGGGGTATGTTCTAATGGGGAGTGCCCCATTAGTGAAACTAAAGTTCTCTGACTTCAGAGCATTTCTGCTCTAGCTAGAGAGGGTTCTTTGTCCACTACTGTTCCTGATTTATATAAATGATATGCCATCTAGTATTATGGGTACTCTAAAATATTTCTGTTTGCTGATGACACTAGCTCGGTAGTAAAGGATTTTGTGTGCGACATTGGCTCTGTTTCAAATAGTGCAGTTCATGGCATAAGTTCATGGTTTGTAGAAAATAAACTAACCCTAAATCACAGTAAGACTCAGTTTTTACAGCTTCTAACACACTATTAAAAAAAAAATTTTTTTTAATTTCACACAATGGGCAAACTGAACAGTTCACATTTCTAGGTGTTCAGACAGATAGTAAACTGTCATGGAAAGCCCACATTCAGGATCTTGTTCAGAGACTTAATGCTGCCATTTTCACTATTCGAATGGTATCTGAAGTGAGTGACTGTTTTAAACAAAAATAAGTCTACTTTGCTTATTTTAATTCACTTATGTCTATGGTATTATATGTTGGGGTAACTCTACCCATTCTAAATGGATATTTCTGACTCAGAAATGGGCAGTTCGGGAAAAGGTGTACGTTCACGAACCTCTTGTCAACCCCTGTCCACTAGTCTGGGTACTTTGACGTTGCTCTCTCAATGTATATATTCTTTACTGTCTTTCTTGTTAACAGCATCAGCTTATTCCCAAGAGTTAGCCGCTTTCCCTCAGTTAATACTTGGCACAAGTCCAGTCTGCATTTTGATTGAATTTCCTTAACTCTTGTGCAGAAAGGTGTGCAGTATACTGCTGCATTCATTTTTAATAAACTATCACAAGAATTAAACAATATTAGCAATAATCCATGCACTTTCAAATCGAAACTGAAGAGTTTCCTCATGGATCACTCCTTCTATTCTGTTGAGGAGTTCCTTGAAAAATTAAGCTGATTGTTGTTATATTGTTGACTGGGTTTACTTAAACTTGAGGCTTGACCTTTTTGGGTTCATAAACATTTTACTTTATCTGTTATTACTTTTATGTTGTAATTTCCTGGAGTGACACATTCCATGATCTTGGAGATTTTCTCCTCAATTTGGTCCTATGGAACTAGACATTTAAATAAATAAATAAATAAATAAATAAATGAATATCTTTTATGTTCAGCTGTTTTACTTGTGGCTATATATTTGGTCCTATGGAACTAGACATTTAGATAAATAAATAAATGAATATCTTTTATGTTCAGCTGTTTTACTTGTGGCTATATATACTTATCATTCAGTGCACTCTACCTTCGTGTGCTGTCTCTGATCTGTTTTTTACTGTGGGCTGATATTTTATGTAGCTTCCCACTTAAAATAAATTTTTGTTTTTTCACTTTATTTTGTGCATTCTCCTAATTTCTTTCTACATCATGTGTGTATGGAGGATTAATCCTTATTACTGTACCTCAGTATTTTGCTCGTGGAAGTTGGCATCATAAAATGTCACTTGTGGGGTAGTTTTCCCCACAATCAAGCAAAATGTATGATCATGAATTTCTGCTTCTTTCACCTTTATGTGCCTCTTGTGATAACCTTCATTAATATGCATACTAGAGAAAAACTAGGCACCACTAGGAAACATTAAGCTAATAACATTTAATACTTTATAAAGACTTCCTGTCTTCCTTTATATACAGCTCAACTTATTCATCGATTAGAACCTGTAGAGCTACCAATTTGCAGGATGTTGATTGGTATATTTTACCCACTGTTCCAAATAGTCTCTCAAATTTTCAGTGTGGGATTGGGTGTTTTAGTGGTCCAATCAAGGTGGAATAGGGTGCCTGAGTGTTGGTCAAACCAGAAAAATATGTATGCAGTCCTTTGAACATAGTTGTTATCCTGGAAGATAGGAGTATCTACAGCATACTAATAATGAAGATGTAGAAGAAAAGGTAATGCTCAGTCACCAAGAAAGTTTAAATAAATGTCCTGGCTCATGTTAACAGTAACCTAAATAAGTGCACCCAAATTATGGTACGAGAAACACCCCCAAAACATCACTAAACCACCTCTTGCCTGAACTAGACTTTCCACATACTGTGGGTTAAATGTGTCATTGGGCTGCCATTGCACTCAGTGATATGCACAAACTTTGTAACCACTGACTGCTACACCCATTGAATGAGCTTCCATCAAGCTGTGCTTGGGTAAAAGTTTACAACTACTGAACACCAGTGTATTAGCTGCCAGATGTAAGGGTTATATTCAGAGTTCTTATCTGCCTGGAGATGGAGTTGGTGACTTTACATGAGAAGTTTCAACACAATTATTCTGTAAACACAGAAAAATCTGTCAGCAAGAGAATGCAAGCCACTCAAAAAATACAATACAAAATCCAGATTCACTGGGCTTGTGTAGCATGTACCAAACAGCCTCATATACTTGAGTGATTTATTCTGGTGTACATTATGCTGGACTTTATAGACCACTTGATGCCAGAGAGTTTGTCCTACATAGTTAACATATGCAGTGGCTTCTTGTTCTGCCCACAGTCTCTGCACTGTGCAGATCGTATCAATATCTTCACCTGATGGTAGTTCAAACATATGTGTCTTTGTCACTGGTGGATCAGGATACCATATTCCTCTTTCATTTAACTGGCACATAGGACAAAAATTGTTCAAACAGTGCTTTGCTGGTGATGCTGGTAATGCCACTAACAGCTCTGCTGTCATGAGAGGAGAGACAAGATAGTGATATCATCTACCATGTTTAAGTGAGATAGCAGGGGCAGCACATTTTCTGTGTAGTCAGTGCTGGTGCCTGCCTCCACAAGTTTAACTGGCTTTCCGAGGTGTGTGCAGGGACTGAGATCATAGGGCAGTGTAGGGTGCAGTTCAACCCTCATAGGTTTGCTTCATGTGGGTTGTGGTTACAGTGCTGGAGAAGCATGAGAACAGAAGTCTTGTTGCCATATAGGTGGAGATCGGGACGATGGCTGGCTGCGGCTAAGCGCTCAGTGATCAAAGGGCTTATGTTGCTGTTAGGGGGTGTGGTGGTGTCCTGTTGCGGCCACGAGTGTTGATGGTGGCAGACCAGTTGGTTTTGCCCAGCCTGGATTTCGAAAAATGAGTGTCCCCTTTGTTCACAATGGTGCCTATGGTCCACACCAAGTTGCAGCCAAATATATGAGCCCTTAAATGGGAGCCCACATGATAATACAGTGCTGTTCTGGGCTCTATGGATTGGCTGCAAAAGATCTAACAGTGGTACAGGTGTTATGTTATTTGTTATGTGATTTATCCATCTCATTATATACAATTTTCAAATAATTTTGATTTGATGTACAGGAGACATGTCAAGGTTTACAAAAAGAGACTTTTTCCTCTTTTTTAAGAGCAATACAGAAGTTTACATTTCTAAGTTAAAGCTACACAAGTACATAAAAAAAGACTTTTTCCTCTTTTTTAAGAGCAATACAGAAGTTTACATTTCTAAGTTACAGCTACACAAGTACATAAACTAATACGTGTCATACAATCCCTGTGGTCAGACTGTGAAGCTGTCCGCAATGAATTCTTTGATGGAATAACAAGACTTTTCCATCCGAAGAGTAAAGAGCAATCTTTTCAATGAACCAAGCTCCATCTTAAATATATTACTGCCTTTTATTTTATTGAAAATTTTTAACCCCAAATACTCTGGCATTTGGGCATAAAGTTTTAAACGATGTGTTGGAAGTTTGAAATTATCTCTGTGGCAAGTGCTGTAGTTGTGGTCAAAACAGAAAGCGTCTAGTTTATGTTGATTTTTATATAAGAACACCACCACCTCATATATGTAGAGTGAGGGGATAGATAGTATTTTTAAATTTCTTAACAATGGTCGACAGGATTCCCATTTTTTAGCAACATACATGTTTCTAATTATCTTCTTTTGTAATACTAGCAGCCTAATGACATTTTCTGAATTTCACGAGAAGATTATGCCATAATGAATAACTGACTCAAAGTAGCAGTGATAAACTATCTTTTTGGTATCCATGTTTGTGGCACCTGACAAAGTTCAGTTTATTTGCTAAGTAATCTATGTGTACCTTCCAATTTAAATTTTTATCAAGATTTAGGCCTAAGAACTTCATGTGATTTGCTTCTGTGATATCCTTATTGTTGCAAGTTATCTTTATTTCAGTCCTTTCTACCAATTTATCTTCAAATTGCGTCATTTTGGTTTTAGTTACATTTAGTTTTAGTCTGTTTTGATGGAGCCAAGATTCGAGTTTTTCTAAAGTATTTTTGGCTTTTTCTGGAATACTTTCAGATACCCCATTTTCAATTAGAATTGATGTATCATCAGCAAATAACACTGAATGAACATCAATAGAAAGTGGTAGATCATTTACATAAAAAAGAAACAGGTAGGGACCCAATATCAAACCTTGTGGGACTCCTTGGGGAACTGTTTTCCAGTCTGAGGAATAATTGGTTCCATTTGAAGTTAAAATGACTCTTTGTTTCCTGTCCGACAGGTAAGAGCTAAACCATTTTAAAGCCTGTGTTGCAGTTCTGCTGGACTATGACCATTGATGAGGGCTGACCACCACCTCATGAGGAAACTTATTTAGATTTCGTAGGAACTAAGTTTGTGTTGCCTTTCTTATCTAAGTTTTAAATACCCTGACTGGCCAATTTGATGCTGGTTGCAAAGGAGCAAGTGTCATGTTGAATAATATGTTCCTCTGGCAGTAATTTTTGATCCCAGATGAAGGGTTTACATTGAGAATATCTGGCCATATTTGGGAAATGGGAGAGAGTGCCACCAACAGCCACATTGCACCTTTGAACAGTCCAGAATAACCTGTGGGTGTTCTGGGATAAGTGTTCAGCAGTGCCTGGCTGATTTTGGGCACAGGCGTGACAAGTGCAGACCATTATTTAGATTTCCTTACCATGCCTGGCCAGTTGCACTAATGATTTGATGCAGCTCATGCCCCAGTGTAACTGATGGAAGCAACTTTAGAATTCTTGGTTGGAGAATGAGAAGAATGATGACAAGACATTCTGTAGTCTCTATGGCCAACAAAAAACCATCCTTGGCACTAAGGTGGTCTCGGAGGGAGAAGTAGGTGTGAAATGTGGGTCTGCTCCTTTTGATAACTGTCTTAACCACCAATGTTGAACTGGCAATGGTACCCTGTGAAGAAGCATATCCCACTCTCTTTCTGTGGGAAGATGGGGAAATCATTTAATGTTTGCTGCATATGGTTGTCAAGTTGAAAACGTAGTGCCTCCTATGTATTAAACTCTTTGGTTGACACCATAGTTAGTTGGGACAATGCATCCATGTTAGTATGCTTAGAGGTGAGCATATAATGGTACTGGCTAAGAACAGTGCCCACTTCGATAGTCACTGTGTTGTCTTTTCTGGGATCTTTGAGTGGGGGGATGAATAAGGAAATCAGTGGCATATAGTCCATGATAAAATGAAATTTGGTGCCATAATTGGTTGCCACATGCTGTCAGTATTTTTGTGGGATAGTACTGCAGTGGTTCCATATTGCGATGTGTCAATTACTAGCATCGGCTAGTTTGTAAAGCAGTGAGCAGATTGTAAGTACCTTTTTAATTGTTGAAAAGTTGTGTTGGAGACCATTTAAAACTAACACCCTTTTTGCATAACTGGATTAATGGGTGAGCTACTTGAACCATATGGTGTATGAATTTGCCATCACATGATACTTCCCATAGGAATAATTGTAATTCTTTCAGATTTTTGACAGCAGGTGGATTATTTATTTCTTCAACATGCTTAACTCTTGGTTTTACCTTAACTTTACTTGATATGTGCCCTAAATTCATGACAGCATTTAAGGAAAAACTACATTTATCCAGATGACAGTTTCACTTGTTTGACTGGAGTCTACCAAAAATACTTGTAGATTTTGAAGATGTTGCTCTCTTATGGCCCTTGGGACGCTAATGTCATCCAGGTAATTTATACCTTGAGGAATTCTCTGGACGAGTTATTGCAAGTATCTCTGAAATAAGGCGGGTGCACTTGTGACACCTAAAGGTGATCTATTGTACCTGTATAGTTCATACACTATAATTGCCACTAAGAGGTTCTGGAACTTAACATCTAATGGTAACTGGAAATATGCATCCAATAAATGTATTTTCCAAAAGTTTTGCCAGTAACTTATTTGGCTTTCGAATAGCATAGAAGTCAGTATTGTCTGAACATTGATAGTAGCCTTAAAATTGACACAAATACACACAAACCCTGTAGGTTTGCCCATTGACTATATGTAATGGGTTTAATAACCCCTACTCCTTGTAACATGTCTAGTTTTGCCTTTATCTGTTCATGCAGGATGAACGGAATCGAATGAGCTCTGCAAAACTGCAGCTGAGCCAACAATTTGAGTGATGGATGAGCTACAAATTTGTTTTCACCATCTGGATCAGTTCAAACAATTGCTTATATTTACAGAATGAAAGTCCACAGCAAAGTTGTCATCATGTAGCTAGTATGGCATCTTCTGCACAGCATCATAGAGTAGAGTGATCTCTTGTGCTGTACAGTGTGGTGGACTTTATCAGCATTGTGATGTCACAGGGTTGTTAAGTGCAGTTGGCATCTGCAGCTGCCTCTAGTTCTGTATATGACCTATGTTAGGCTCTACCTCCCAATAACATATCTTATGCTGACCATATTGATATCCTCATCCAGTGGTAGATAAAAAAATTTGGCATATTCGGGATTTATGCACGAGGATACAACAAAAATAGTCAAAATGCTTCCTATCAGCTACTGTCCAGTTTCTGCATTGCTTGGTCCATAAAATACATGCAACTCTATGTGCTGCTGTGAGCAGTGGCTGTTTGCAAAGTGCAAGCATCCATTGCATGCAGTTCCATTTGCAATGTTCACTTGGGAACTGTTTGAGCAGGACCTATATTTGTTGGCCTATGTTTGTTGGGTTTGAAACTGATTGTAATTGACAATGCACGACACTCGTCTGTACCCTGTTGGGTAAGGTCTTCTTACAACCACTGTTCTTACACCGTGTTACCTGGCTGAGAATGGTACACCATCCATGTAGATACATTGGACAGTCTGCATCGATTCACCGACAGATTAGATGATTTCATTCACTATGTGGTCATTGGCAAATCCAAAGACGATAGCTCCTTTCTGCCCTTGTCATGTCTCCACACCTTACTGGACTGATTCCTTACAAGCAGCTGCCACAAACACACTACTTCACTGCCACATCTTACATCAGTGAAGGGCAATGGAGGGTCACATGACCATCTGGAGTCTGTTCTATATCAGTATGCTCTTTTAAGTGGGTGACAAATATCTGGACTAGTGATGTTAAATGGTTAATAAACATTGTCACAACCCCTGTGGCTTCAGTACATTAAATTAATAATGCTATTACAGTATACATATAGCTGTGAGTCCACGTGTCACTAACTGCCCCCCCCCCCCCTCCTCCCCACACACACACAATTTGACAAATTAACAAGAACCCTCAGAAGAAAACTTATTATTTCCAGTTTTTTCTTTACTTTTCTACTGCTGCATGTCTCTCTCTCTCTCTCTCTCTCTCTCTCTCTCTCTCTCTCTCCCCCCCCCTCCCCCTCCCCCTCCCCCTCCCCCTCCCCCTCCCCCTCCCCCTCCCCCTCCCCCTCCCCCTCCCCCTCCCTCTCCCCTTCTCTCTGTCAAGTAACACAGTTCTTTTACATGCACCTCTGGCAGTACTTGTAATCAGAAGTTTCCACACAAAGGACACCATGTAAAACATTGCAACTTCTTACCCAATTTTGCCACTGGATCTGTAGTGGTATTTGTTGAGTGGTAACCTAGATTGTAGCCTACAGGGCATGTCGTATTGGCTCAAATGTAAATTCTAAACATGATTCACAGTCTGCTACTGTGTCAGTGAGTGACCACTCAACTGGCATTCCTCAATAGATATTGTACATCCCTCCAATCCGAATGCTACAGGACCTTGATATGTGTTACTTCAGAAGTAGGCTATGGCATATGACTATTGCAAAATAGTAATGAAGTCACTGGGGCAGCACATACTTTATTGCAACAATTCAAAAAAAGCATGAAAACGGTTACACTCAGCACAACAACAAATAATTTAAAAAAGTGGCTTCTCCATATGTGGCATCACGTCACATCTTTCCAAGAATGTAGTTCAATTTAGTAAATCAACAACAAAATTACTTTCTGTCATCAGTCGAGCATTTTAATGTCCACTTTTCTTCAACATTGTAAACTTCAAACATTTTCATCATGAAATTCACACTTGATCATACTGTTCAATATGAATGGCCTTCCTCACTAAGCACTGTGATCGCAGGCTGTCTTTACCTGAAAAGTCACTTGCAGCTTCAAATGTCAGTGCTGACTATCTGCAGCAAATACATCTTGTAGATCCCATGCTAAGTATCGAACTCGTGAAGTGGGCCAAGTCAAGCTTCTAGCTATTCACAGATTCCCTCTGCACCTGCGCACAAGAAGTGCAGTCCCTAGGTAAATGAAATTCTAAAACAGAAATAATTAAGCATTTGGAAGATTTAAAAGAACAAAAACTGTTTAACCTGATATAAGAGTTTACAAAACTGTCAGTCTGCAATTCTACATCTAAATCACTACATTAATACATATGGCAGTTAAAAGGAGCTCAAACTGGCTGATCTGCTGTACTCGAAAGGTAAAAAGTCCACAGCCTGACACAGTGATGATTTTGATATCAGTGAAATTTTCTTATGTTGGTACATGTGTAATAATGTGTGTGTAAGTTCCAACTTTACCTATGGAGTGTTTTTGTTTATTTAGTCACATTGTGTGTGTTTCATTCAAATGGACATCCTGGAAATACATGCTACCATAAAATTCTTTGCTTGATTTCATTGACTGCCAACGTAAAGTCACCTAAAACTGATAAAGATCTGATAGAAATTTGTTTATTTATTTTTAACAGTTGACAAATGGGTTGCTGAATTTGAAAGTGGAAGATCTCATAAAACTGCAACCACAGATGAAAATGCAAATAAAGTCCACGACTTGGTATTGGCCAAACAGCCACTCACGGTTTATGAAATAGCTGATGCTACAGGCACAGCAGAAAAAAACTTTTAAATAAGAGTTAACTATGAGGAAGCTTCATGCTAAACTGATGCAACTATTGTTGAACAGTAGTCAAAATGATATGCAAACAAAGATTTCTCAGGAATTATTGGGACCATTTTGAAAAGCCTTAAACATAGTTTCGCACCAGTATTTCATTATGTACAAGATTTGGTCTGTACCTCAAACTAATCGCTAATCAAAGCAGAGGATGGAAACTTATGGCCCTTTACCAAAAAGGTGATTTTATTTCATCTGCTGGAAAGTTTGTGAACAGTGTTGTCCAAGATGCAAAACAGGCTCTTGTTAGTGTAAAACTTAAAAAGATAAACTGCATAAAAGCATACATACAACACGGCTCTGTTTGTGAAAGAAAACAAGTCTTGCATCTAATCTCCATCTACTACCATAGCCAATAAAATTTGTAGCTGGAAAACAGTTTTAGTTGACTAGCTGGAAAACAGTTTTAGTTGTTTAAAAAGGTCTTGACATCCATACTTCAGGGCTGGAGTCTACTTGATGGGAAAAAATTGAGTGTGTGCACTTATGCCAAAAACGTGCTTTTTGGCCCAAAAAGCACATTGTTCAGTTTCCAGTCCCAGAAATTTTCACCATGCCATTTTACTGAGATCATAACATGTGACTAGTTGTTGTAAGCATACAAATAAGGGAATAAGACAAGCTGTGGAAAACAAACTATCCAAAACGCCCCTGCTACAGAAATCCTAGGAAATGAGAAGTAGCCTAACTGGGCTCACTGAAAATACACAAACCAATAAAGAAATTAAAAATCACAACTGATCACAAACTAAAGCTAGTACCTGTTCATTTACACATGGAATCATGTAATAAAGAAGCTAAACTAAACCCACTGCACAAACAAAGTACGATGGATGTTGTTAGTGATGTTACTAATTATGGCCAGTTGTGAAAACTGGCACACTACTGTATGTACTGCCAGCAGACACACATAAAAGCAGAAACAACTATCCTAATTTTTGGAACTGTTCAATTCCTTCCTCAGTGTGAAAAGGGGGATATATTGGTGGGGATTGGGTTGTTCGGGCCTCATCTTTGGTGGGTACCACTTGTGAAGATGAGGGAAGGCAAAGATGAAGTGGAGGTAGGAGAGAGAGGAGGGATGAGCAAAAGAGTGAGAGTAACAGAGTAAATAAATAGAGACTACCAAAACAATTACTTTGTGATTGAACCTCCCCATTCCCAAAAATGTGTGATATTAATTCTTTCACAAGATTTTTGCAATGGTTAATTAAAAATATCACTTTAAGTGAAACATTTCTATTTTGAAAGAATACCATAAGATGAGGTTCTAGGCGATTTCATGTGCTGTTCACTGAGTTTATGGAGAACTGTTCTGTTCAGCTGTTTGACTTTCATTTATTAATGGAAATACAAGGAAAGTGTGGAATAATGTTCACCTATGATCACTTCTGGGTCACTTGAGTTTGAGAAGTGTCATATTCCTTCAGTGCCAGCAGTTTGTCATTGTTAGGGCTTATGTCTTGTGGGAAAATTGTTACTATTCAGTTATTGTGTTACCATGTCAAAATGTTTGGAGCCATCACTCCATAGTGCACTCATTTACATCTAAAGGACTGATGCGGTTTTTTCTTCTTCTTCTTCTTCTTCTGTGAGTACCTATAGACGTTTGGGCATGGTTTAAATTTGCAAATAAATAGTAGCCATTCTTCATTTGATTCTGAGTATGAGTATAATTGTGATGTGCAAAAGAATTGAGTCTTTACTTGCTCGCATGTAGTAGTACATGTATGCCTCATTACAGCTCCTCATCCGCATCTACTGGCATTTGAGAACACTTAATGTCTTCATGAAATTGACATTTCTTGTGGAACGTAGTAATATGCCAGTAATTGTAAAACAAATTCACACATTTAACCTTTTTTTTAAAGCCTTTCTTCCTCTTTTTTGTGTTACAGATTGAAGAGCACGAGAAAGCTCTTGATATTTTGGTGAACCAATTAAAGGATTTTAAAGCTGCAGAACTGTATTGTGAGAATAATGCACAAGGAAAGGAGCAAAAGTATCGAAATGATATTTTTTATACTCTTTTGAGTATTTATCTAAACCCTAAAATAGAGTAAGTATTGTGTGTGTAAAAGCTAATGTAAATTGTAACATTGTATAGTCAGCCTTAGCACTCTATTTTGCTTTGGGCTCCTTGTTCCTTTGTCTTTGATCATGTTTGCTAAACTGTAAGTTCTGAAGTTCTAATCCTAAACATTCTCATTTGTAACATCTCTCGTACTAAATATGTACCAACTAGCTGAATCCATAGGAGAGATGCACGAAGATGATTGCAGGAGGACAGTGTATATGAAAATTGTAAATAAGTGACAAAAATTAAATTAACATTAATATTTGTAAGATTTCTGTTCTGAGAGAAATATTTTATTGGAGAACTAACTGTACAGTCTTAACACCCATCAGCTGCCATTATGCTGCCATAGAGTTGTGTGATGTGTTACGTCATTTAGTAAGCCGGCCGTTGTGGCCCAGTGGTTCTAGGCACTTCAGTCCAGAACCGCACTGCTGCTACGGTCACAGGTTCGAATCCTGCCTCAGCCATAGATGTGTGTGATGTCCTTCGGTTTGTTAGGTTTAAGTAGTTCTAAGTTCTAGGGGACTGATGACCTCAGATGTTAAGTCCCATAGTGCTCAGAGCCATTTTTGAACTGTCATTTAGTAATAGACTTGGAAACAGAAGTCTGTAGCAGCAATATGTTGTGAAAGCACACATTCTGAAACAGATATTTTAGTTGTTCATGAACTTTAATTAAAAATTTGATAAATGGAACCCTTAAAAGAAATAGATACAAAAGTTGTGCATTAGAAGTAATAAAATTCAGTATACATGTGAGAATGTTATGATATTCTTGTTTCAGTGACCAGTGATTTAGTTACACGGAATGAGCAATCAGTTGCTGAGGAGATTGCCTTCATATTGCATTATATTAAAAAACAAAGAAACTTATCTATTTATAGCTCCATTTATGTATGGGCATATATTCTTTTTTTCTGTTTGATATTTAACAACCATTGAATGCTGACTTCTTTGAAAATGGAAGATTTGTTCAACTGAGCAAAAACAAAGAAATAAGTAAGTTTTGCTATTGCAGAAGGAACAATTCGAGCATTTGCTGTTGAAAGTATAGCTGAAATTAAACAGCGTAACAAGTACCTGTTGGTTTGATATTTTGAGTCATTAGTTTGGAGTATCAGCAAGAATATGTCTGTTATTGTGGACTTCAGACTGAAGACTGGTTTGATACAGATCTCCATGCTACTCTATACTGTGCAAGCCTCTTCATCTCAGAGTAACTGCTGCAACCTACATGCTTCTAAATCTGCGTACTGTATTCATTTCTTGTTCTCGCTCTGTGGCTCTTCCCCCAGTATCTTGTTTCCTAATCTAATTCCCTCAGCATGACCTGATTTAATTTGATTTCATTTCATTATCGTCATTTTGCTTTTGTTGATGTTCTTGTTATATCCACTATGTCCATTCCATTCAACTGCTCTCCCAAGTCCATTGCTGCCTCTGACAGAATTACAATGTCATTAGCAAATCTCAAAACCTTTATTTCTTTTCCCTGGACTTTAATTCCCACTCCAAATTTTCCTTTTATTTCTTTTGCTGCTTGCTTAGTATACAGATTGAATAACATTGAGGATAATCTACAACCCTGTCTCACTTACTTCTTAACCACTGCATCTGTTTCATGCCCCTCAACTCGTATAACTGCTGTCTGGATTCTTTACAAATTATAAATAGCCTTTCACTCCCAGTATTTTATCCTTGCCACCTTTAGAACTTGAAACAGAGTATTCCAGTAACATCGTCAAAATATTTTCTTTGAGTTTACAACTGCTATAAACATAGATCTTCCTTTCTTTAACCTATCTTCTATGAAAATTTGTAGGCTCCGTATTGCCTCTTGTGTTCTTGCATTTCTCCATAATCCAAACTGATCTTTCCCGATGTTGGCTTCCACCAGTTTTTCCATTCTTCTTCTGTAAAGAATTCGTGTTAGTGTTTTGCAACCGTGACTTACTAAACTGATAGGTTGGTAATCTTCACACCTGTCAGCACTTGCTTCCTTTGGAATTGGAATTATTGTATTCTTCTTGAAGTCTGATGGTATTTAGTGTGTCTCGTACATCTTTCTCACCAGATGGAAGACTTTTGTCATGGCTGGCTCTCGCAAGGCTATCAATAGTTCGAATGGAATGTTGTCTACTTCCAGGGTCTTGTTTTGACTTGGGTCTTTCAGTGCTATGTCAAATTCTTCACGAAGTATCATATCTCCCATCTCATCTTCATCTATGTATTTAATATTTCCCTCATGTACATCTCCCTTGTATAGACCCTCTATATACTCCTTCCACCTTTCTGCTTTCCTTTCTTTGCTTAGGACTGGTTTTCCAACTGAGCTATTGATATTTGTACAGTAGGCTCTCTTTTCTCCAAAGGTCTCTTTAATTTTCCTGTAGGTAGCATCTATCTTTTCCCTAGTGATGTCTGCTTCTAAATCCTTACAGTTTTCCTCTAGCCATTCCTGCTTAGCCATTTTGAACTTCCTATCAATCTCATTTTTTGGACGTTTGGATTCCTTTTTGCCTGCTTTATTTTCTGCATTTTTATATTTTCTCCTTTGATTAATTAAATTCAGTATCCCTTGTGTTACCCAGGGATCTCTTCTAGCCATCATCTTTTTAATTACTTGATCCTCTGCAGATTTCACTATTTCATCTCTCAGAGCTACCCATTCTTCTTCTACTGTATTCCTTTCCCCTGTTCTTGTCAATCATTCCCTGATGTTCCCTCTGAAACACTCTACAACCTCTGGTTCTTTCAGTTTATTCAGGTCCTGTCTCCGTAAATTCCTACTTTTTTGCAGTTTCTTCAATTTTAATCTTCAGTTAATAACCAATAATTGTGATCAGAGTCCACATCTACCCACAGAAATGTCTTACAATTTAAAATCTGTTCCACAAATCTCTGTCTTCCCATTATACACAAATAAAAAAAGTTTTGCATCACCTGGGTTCTAAGAGTTCTGGAACCTGTGCAGAAAATTGGAATAAAGATCAACATAAGGATCATTTCTACCCCTTTTATTGCTCATGAAAACCACACATTGCATGTTGTACCACCATACAGCAAGACCTTCAGTGGTGATGGTCCGTATTGCTGTACACACCGGTACCTCTGATACCCTGTAGCATGTCCTCTTACATTGATGCATGCATGTATTCATTGTGGCATACTATCCCCGAGCTCATCAAGGCACTGTTGGCCCAGATTGTCCCACTCCTCATTGATGATTCGGTGTAGATCCCTCAGAGTGGTTGGTGGGTCACATCGTCCATAAGCAGCCCTTTTCAGTCTATCCCAGGCTTGTTCGATAGGGTTGCACTATCGGTCGTAGGATAGCATTCAAGTATCGTACAACCATTTCGGTGCCTTCCATGACCACCAGCATTGTACATCAGCTCCATATAATGCCAGGCCGAAACAGCAGGGAACCTCCACCTTGCTGCACTCGCTGGACCGTGTGTCTAAGGCATTCAGCCTGACAAGGTTGCCTCCAAACACGTCTCTGAAAATTGTCTGGTTGAAGGCATATGCAACACTCATCGGTGAAGAGAATGTGATGCCAATCCTGAGCGGTCCATTTGGCATATTGCTGGGCCCATCTGTACCACTCTGCATGATGTCATGGTTGCAAAGATGGACCTTGCCATGTACGTCGGGAGTGAAGTAGCGCATCATGCAGCCTATTGCGCACAGTTTCAGTCATAACATGACATCCTGTGGCTGCACAGAAAGCGTTACTCAACGTGGTGGCATTGCTGTCAGGGTTCCTCCAAGCCATAATCAGTAGGTAGCGGTCATCCACTGCAGCAGTAGCCCTTGGGCGGCCTGAGTGATGCATGTCATCGACAGTTCCTGTCTCTCTGTCTCTCCTCCATGTTCGAACAACATCGCTTTGGTTTACTCTGAGACACCTGGACACTTCCCTTGTTGAGAGCCCTTCCTGACACAAAGTAACAATGCGGATGCAATCAAACCTTGTGGATGACATCGGAAGTTCGCTGAGGCTTTTTGCAGATGATGGTGTGGTGTATCGAGAGGTTGTAACAATGGAAAATTGTACTGAAATGCAGGAGGATCTGCAGCGAATTGACGCATGGTGCAGGGAAAGGCAATTGAATCTCAATGTAGACAAGTGTAATGTGCTGTGAATGCACAGAAAGATAGATCCTTTATCATTTAGCTACAAAATAGCAGGTCAGCAACTGGAAGCAGTTAATACCATAAATTATCTGAGAGTACGCATTAGGAGTGATTTAAAATGGAATGATCATATAATGTTGATCGTCGGTAAAGCAGATGCCAGACTGAGATTCATTGGAAGAATCCTAAGGAAATGCAATCTGAAAACAAAGGAAGTAGGTTACAGTACGCTTGTTCGCCCACTGCTTGAATACTGCTCAGCAGTGTGGGATCCGTACCAGATAGGGTTGATAGAAGAGATAGAGAAGATCCAACGGAGAGCAGCGCGCTTCGTTACAGGATCATTTAGTAATCGCGAAAGCGTTATGGAGATGATAGATAAACTCCAGTGGAAGACTCTGCAGGAGAGACGCTCAGTAGCTCGGTACGGGCTTTTGTCAAAGTTTCGAGAACATACCTTCACCGAAGTGTCAAGCAGTATATTGCTCCCTCCTACGTATATCTCGCGAAGAGACCATGAGGATAAAATCAAAGAGATTAGAGCCCACACAGAGGCATACCGACAATCCTTCTTTCCACGAACAATACGAGACTGGAATCGAAGGGAGAACCGATAGAGGTACTCAAGGTACCCTCCACCACACACCGTCAGATGGCTTGCGGAGTATGGATGTAGATGTAGATGTAGATGTATTGACCGTCTAGGCATGGTTGAACTACAGACAACACGAGCCATGTTCCACATGACTGGAACTGATCAGCTGTTGGACCCCCTCCGTCTAGTAGGCACTGCTCATGAATGGTTGTTCACATGTTTGGGCGGGTTTAGTGACATCTCTGAACAGTCAAGGGGACTGTCTCTGTGGTACAGTATCCACAGTCAACATCTATCTTCAGGAGTTCTGGGAACTGGGGTGATGCAAAACTTTTTTTTGTGTGTGTATAATCAGTCTGAAACCTTCTGTTGTCTCTAGGTCTATTCCATGTGTACAACCATCTTTCATGATTCTTAAACAAAGTGTTAGCTATAATTAAGTTATGATCTGTGCAAAATTCTACCAGGCGGCTTCCTGTTTTATTCCTTTCCTCCAGTCTGTATTCACCTACTATTTTTCCTCCTCTTCCTTTTCCTACTAATGAATTCCAGTCCCTCATGACTATTAAACATTCATCTCCTTTAACTATCTGAATAATTTGTTTTATTTCAGCATCTATTTCTTCAATGTCTTCTTCATCCGTGGATCTAGTTGGCATATAAACTTGTACTTCTGGGGTGGGTGTGGCCTTCATGTCTATTTTGGCTATAATAATGCGTTCAGTATGTTGTTCATAATAGCTTATCCACAGTCCCTTTTTTTGTTCATTATGAAACCTATTCCTGCATTACCCCTATTTGATTTTGTATATATAACCCTGTATTCACCTGACCAGAAGCCCTGTTCCTCCTGTCACTGAAATTCACTAACTGCCACTATATCTGGCTTTAAACCATCCATTTCCCTGTTAAATTTCCTAATCTACCTGCTTGATTAAGGGATCTAACATTTCACGTTCTGATCTGTAGAATGTTGGTTTTGGTTCTCCTGATAACAACGTCCTCCTGGGTATTCCCTGCCCATAGATCTGAATGAGGGAGCATTTTATCTCCAGAATATTTTACCCAAAATGATGCCATAATCATTTAACCATACAGTAGAGCTACATGCCCTCAGGGAAAAATTATGACTGTAGATTTCCCGTGCTTTCAGCTGTTTGCAGTACCAGCACAGCAATGCTGGTTTGTTTGATGTTATAAGGCCAGATCAGTCAGTCATCCAGACTGTTTGCCCCTGCAATTACTGAAAAGCCTGCTGCCTCTCTTCTGGAACCACATGTTTGTCTAGCCTCTCAACAGATACCCCTCCATTGTGGTTGCACCTATGGTACAGCTATCTGTATTGTTGAGACACGCAAGCCTCTCCACCAGTGGCGAGGTCCCTGGTTTATGTTGATTAAAAATATTTCCTACGTCTGGTATCGGGCACTGCAGAGTTTGAATGCCCGTCAGAGGAGATAGATTTAGTCATTATGGGCACCACAACCACACAGTGCTGTGCTCACATGGTGAGAGCACCACTGTCTCGCCACATGAATAAAGCAGCTGGTAGCACTCCATGCCGCTGGTATTTAGGCAGCTGCACAATTACAGCTCATCAGTTCAGTGCTTGTGCTTGGTATTGTTGGTTCTATCTACGCTGTACTGGAATTGCTTTATAGTTACTTTGTTGGTCACCTGGTTACTTTCTTTGGTCACATTTTGGATTTCTCTCTCCACTGTCTGGGCCTTGTCATCATTGTTGTGGCGAAGGCTCCACGTAGCACCTCATTGTAATCTGTGTTGCTTGATCTTGTTCTTGTCCTGATCTGTTGTTTTGACTGCAATCTCTCTCTTGTGTTCCACTCACCTGTTAGTTTGGTTTACTCTCCTGCCTGGCAGCTTCCTCCATTTCTTCATTTCTTACGGAATTCACACACACACACACACACACACACACACACACAGACCAATACCAATACCAATACCAATACCAATATCCAGCTACCCACGGATATAGCATTGGCAATCTGGAAAAAGGATGTTATTTAGTAACATGGATGCCCAACTGGTTTGCCTTCTGGAGCAACAGCAAAGTTAATTCTGCAACAGCAGCTTCAGGTGAACAAACTCTGAGTACACAAGGCTCAGTTGCACCAGGTCTGAGCGCCTTTTGCCACTGGCTCCCCAAAACATCTTCTGTTGTTTCCACCTTTCAGTGATGATAAAGGAGCACTGGGACCCTCTGGTGCCATCACCTTCAGCAATGTCATGATGGACACCACGACCACTCTCACCATCCAGTATGTTTCTGCCTGTACGTGTTTGTTTAAGGGGGGGAGGGATCTGCTATCGGGCGCGGCGGATTTTGAATGCCTCTCAGAGGACGACGACTTAGATGGTCGTTAGGGGCCACCATGCCCACACAGCGCTGTGCTCATAGAGTGAGAGCGCCACCATGTTGCCACATGAATACGGTGGCCAATAGTGTTCAGTGTGGTCAGTATACATGCAGCCGCCCAGTGCATGGCTGTTCAGTTCAGTGCCCATGCTAGAAATTGTTGGTTCTTTCTTTGCTGTACTAGGATTGCTTGATAATTACCTCACTTGTTACCTGGTTACTCTTTTTGGTTGCATTTCGGATTTCTCTCTCCACTGCTCTGCTCCTTGTCATCATCATTGTGGTGGAGGCTTCACTTAGCACCTTGTTGTTGTCTAGATTGTTTGTCCTTGTCCTTATCTCTGTCCTGGTCTATTGCTTTGCCCACAGTCTCACTGTCGTGTTTTGCTTGCCTATGGTTAGTCTGGATATCTTTATCACAGGCACGTCTCCAGCCTGGTGGCTTCCTCCATTTCTTCAGGAGCTCCAACATGTGCACCGATATCCGGCTACTTGCAGATGTAGTAATTATTGTTTTTTTATACTGTTATTTTATTTGGTAAGGCTTGAGTCATGAGACCTCATTTTATGTCAAGCCATATGTGATCGTAATTGCATTGGACATTGCATTGGACATTGAATATATGATATTAATCGTAATTTAAAGCAAATGTGGCAGTACACTGTAATATGATGAAATGTAAGAATAAAAATATTAATGAATTAAAAGAGCCAAAATATAATTATAATGGCAAAAAGGTTATTACGATTAAAGTTACATTGTCCATAGTGCACTAGTTACATCGAAAGAGAGAAAAAGTTAATACAAAGAACAAAGTAATATGTGGACAAAAGTATTACATAAAGATACAGAAAAAAGGAGGCAAGAGGGTAATATAGAGAGCAGAAAGAAAGTAATAAAAGAAGAAAATGGTACGCAGGAGGAAAAAATAAAATCACACCTGTAAATACTGGACAAAAAGCGGATATTAGTATCTTTAAGTAAGAGATTATTATTTTTGCACGTGGTCTTGTGTATTCCTAAATGTGTCAAATTTACCACAATGTTAAGTATGAAGTAATTTCTGTTTATATGTCCCACCATTTCATTATTTTGACTGAGGAAAATGGCACAGCTGTTGAGTCACTGCACTTCCATTTCGAGGGGGTAGAGTTCAAATCTCCAACCAACCACATTTTTAAAATTTTTCTAAGTTACTATAGGAAAATTGTTTGAGATTGGCACATTAGTCATACTTCTTAACTTAATATGGATTCTGGTACTGCTTCTTACGATTAAATGGATTGTAATATGACAAATCATTGGCAGTACTACAAGAAGTAATGTAATATAAGCCTCAGTTTTTGTGTGTAGGTAGCTGTTTTATGTAAAGGATTATCAGTTTAGTTATAGAAATGTGAAGGTTTTACTATGTATACATAACAGCTGGATGTAAACTGGAAAATCTGAAACTTTTCTGCTAATTAAGATTTTTTTACAATAAATTTAAATGTTCTAGAATGTGGGCATCCCCTTCTTGAATAACATAAACGGACTAACAACAAAGAAGTTAGCTGTTGGCCTAGCTTAACTTTGTTTGCAGCTTGTGGTCTAGTGGTTAGCGTTGCAGCCTCTGGATCACAGGGTCCCAGGTTCGATTCCGAGCTGGGTTGGGGATTTTCTTTGCCTGGCGACTGGGTGTTTGTGTTGTCCTCAGCATATCATCATCATCATCATTTGTTATAGTGGCTAGATTGGACTGTGTAAAAATTGGGACTTTGTACAGGCGCTTGATGACTGCCCCACAAAGCATACATTATAGTCTAGCTTAACTTCACTAGTTCTTCACTCATTTCATCTATTGAAAAGTTCACAATTATACTGAGACCTGTACAACATTATTCGTGAGTTAGTGAATGTGGGTTTTGTATCCTTGATAATCAAAGGAATTGCTTGCCCCAAGGGCAGGAGGCTGTAGCTGAGAAGGGTTGGATTTTGCATGCTATTTGATAATGGTCAAAAGTCAATAGTGATGTATGATATGAGTAAAGAGGTATCCCTAGGCTTGTGTTTCAGTAAAACTGAAGATGATTGATAAATGAACTTAATTTACATGATGTATACATAGCCGATAAAGTTGCTAATATACAGGTGAAATAATAGAGCAGTAACAGTGGTCTGTGCAATTTAGAAAATAATATGCTTCAAAGATGACTTAAGTTCACAGAATACTGTTTTATCTGTCTGTAAGGAGGTTCTTGAACTACTTTGGCTTGCTGGTGTAAAAGACTGAGCTTGTTAATCTTTAAAGAACCATGTTTTAAAGTTGACAACATCCTGTACATATGATTGCTGTTACAAAAACCTGATTGATACTTACCTTAAAAGTTTAAGATGCTCAGGTGGTCCACCAACTGCCCTTGAACAGTATGGATCAAAACTTTGAACAGAACAGCTAGAATACTCATTTTGCTGTCAGTTGTAGAGCCGGTGCTCATCTCACTTGCACAGAATAAATATAAATGTATTTGCCATGGAGAGTTGTGAACTTATAACAAAGCTATTGAACAATTAGTCAAATACAACTTTGAAAGCAGCACACTGTTATGCAGTAACGGGAGGTGCCACCAAGAAATGTTAAGAGTACCTCAGCCACACATCAGTAGCCATGCAACCCATTGCTGAGATAAACAGTGCTTCACTGCCACAGGCCAGCAGTTTAGCTCACGCCAAGGATGCCAGACAGTTATGCATAGGGTTGGATTATTGACAGTTACTTGGTTGTTGTTTAGGGCTCTGATGAATTGTATACTTGAATTTGTTGTGCATTTTCATTGTGGATGTTGGTTGTGGACTGGATGGAATAATTGGCTGGCATTGAAAGACAGATCAGTCATTGTTAAGAAATCAACTAGAGGTGGAATTGTGTATGTATGAATTTGTAATGGTCAAAATACAAAATTGTTGACAAGTTGCTTCGAACTCTGTTGTGCAATAGAAGTTCCAGAGTGCATCACCATGGATCCAGTTTTTGCAGTATCTTGAGAAGAAGGGGAAACATTTTGAGAAGCAAGAGAAACAGTTGGAGAAGATAAGTGAATGTTACCAGTAGCAAACTGCACATTTTCCAAAAACAGCACCAAGAGCAGCTACACACATTACTGCCATTCCTGCAACAGCACCAACTAGTACAAGTGTTCCCCAGAAGTTTGTCCATGCAACCAACAGAGCTACCACCATTATTCAGATCCTTCCTGGAAGATAAGGAGGTTGGTTGGTTGGTTTGGGGAAGGAGACCAGACAGCGTGGTCATCGGTCTCATCGGATTAGGGAAGGATTGGGAAGGAAGTCGGCCGTGCCCTTTCAGAGGAACCATCCCGGCATTTGCCTGGAGTGATTTAGGGAAATCACGGAAAACCTAAATCAGGATGGCCGGACGCGGGATTGAACCGTCGTCCTCCCGAATGCGAGTCCAGTGTCTAACCACTGCGCCACCCCGCTCGGTAAGATAAGGAGGACTGGGACAGTTATGAGAAATGGCTTCCTCACCATCTTCAAGGGTACCAGGTACTGGACCCATAAGCTCAAAAATCTCTCTTTCTTACTCCATTCTCAAAATCTACAGCTCATATGGAATTTCTCTCCACTCATCAATCTGTTAGTGCTGACATTTGATAAAATTTTTAATCTTTTGTGTAGTCATTACCATGTTCAGACCCATATGGTGGCTTCCTGCTTGCAACTATATTCCTGACACAAAAATAAATTCTATTGTCCATACATCATCAATCTAAAAGGATTAAGTCAGGTTGTGATTTAACATGTGATGGCTATTAGAAATCTTAAGCAGGTTCTCTTATATAGGACATTGTTGTCCAGATTTGCTCATGACCCAAAGATTTGGTGAAATACACTTAAGCTTTCTATCCCCTCATTAGCAGAAGTCCTCCAGACTACTCCTGCTTTTGAAATGGTGCACTTGGTCAACTTGCATCTACCAGAGTGTCCCAGTTCATATGAAGTTACTGGCATTCAACTGACACCTTGTATGCCAGCACAACCCCAGTCACATGTCCCCAGTTGTCAACAGTTTTCTCCCTTTACAGGCAACAAACATGAACCACTGTCTGATGGACATTGCAGTTAAGGAAATACTATTGTACTTCCCAGCATTGGAGTGAGTATCCAGTTTTTCCAGATCTTTTTCTAGGACCACCGCAAATCCCAATGCCCATACTGCATCAAAACCTGCCTAGGTTGACATGGTGGAAGCTTGTAAAGGTAAACCACGAGCCCATGACGTTGACATGCCAGTGGATGTCCATGCTATTACACCAATGATGTGTCCAGAATCAGATACTCCTGTGCAATTTTTTTTTCTGCAACTTGAAATTAACAAGCAGCAGGTGCATTTCCAGAGTGATACAGGTGCAGTAATTTCTCTCATTAATCTCAAGATGTAGAATGGCATGGTTTGCTCACTACAGTGGTACACACCTCTTAAGCTTGTTGCATATCACAAACAAACCATTGTCATGCAAGGCATGATTGTTGCACAAGTGACATACCAAAAGGTCCGAGGCCCCTTGGATCTGATACTTATTGAGACCCCAGCAGCTGCAGATATGTTTGGACTAGATGCATTTTTGCTCTTTGGTTTCTATATCTCGGACCTTATTAACTTGGTGTCTGACGTCATTCCATAAAAAAAATATTTAGGAGAGCTGTTGAAAATATGCATTCCTTTTTGAATCTTGGTTGGGCTCCACTAATGATGCCCTAGCCCTAAATTGGAGATTACTGTGGATTTGAGAAAAAACACACAATAATCTCCAAATTTCTTTCTGTGGGAGCAGAACTCTTCAAGCTTAAACCTATTCTTAAAGCTGAACTTTACCGCTCCCAGGCATTTGAAGTAATTGAATCCATCACCGCTAGCCCTTGGGCTACACTTGTCATGGTGATAAGGTCAGAAAAACTTTGGGTGGATTGCACCTATGTGGGGATTTTAAGGCCACCATTAATATTCAAGCCATCATCAATTCGTATCATATCCTGTGGCATGAGGAGCTGCATCCAAAGCTGGAATCGGGGAAATACTTTACTATGGTACAGGCAGATGCTTACCTACAACTTCTGCTGGACTTAACGTCTCATCTTATTGTTCTGAGTGCACCTTTTGAATTATGTCACTATAAGCACCATCTTTCTGAAACAAATTATCAGAGACATTCAAAAAATCTTCACGTTATGTTTTTTATTTATTTTTATCTGCAGGCTGCTCTTTCACTGTAACCTGCAACTCTCTCTCTCTCTCTCTCTCTCTCTCTCTCTCTCTCTCTCTCTCTCTCTCTCTGTGTGTGTGTGTGTGTGTGTGTGTGTGTGTGTGTGTGTGTGTGTGTGTGTGTGTTGGGTGGAGTGGGGGTTACAAAACTGCGTTGAATACCTGGACAATTTCCTCATGAAATAAGTCATTACACTGACAGGTCATCATCTCAGTGCTGTGGACCATATAAAATGATCAACTAGCTCTTTACGGCTGCAGTCCATTTTGGAGAAGGTTAAGTTTTATGACAAATTGATCCCCAGCGCAGCTCAGATTGCATACCCATTAAATCAACTTCAATGAAGAGAAGTTAATTTTGAGTGGCTTGCAGTGTGTAAGCAAACTTTCCAAGCACCGAAATAAGGCCGTGGACTCTGCTGTGCTTAGTACATTTCATGGCAAATCACCCAGCTATGACTGCAGTGGGTATGTCAGAGTACAGCATCAGTTCTATTATTTTTCATTGCTGTGTAAATGACATGGGACATCCAATCACATTCATCTCCAAAACTTTAATAGAGGCACAACACAAATGAACTCAGATTGAGAGAGTCACTTGGTATAATGTTTGCTGTCACTAAGTTTTGGCAGTAAATTAGTGGCCCCTGTTTTCAATGCTTCACAGACCCCAAAGCTGTTGTGATGACTTTTGGTCTATGCAACAACCTATCCGAATGCGCGGGTCAGAGATTACAACATTGGGCCTTATATTTAAGCATCTACTACTAAAAGACTCACTATCACAGTACTGAGCCCGCATCTCGTGGTCGTGCGGTAGCGTTCTCGCTTCCCACGCCCGGGTTCCCGGGTTCGATTCCCGGCGGGGTCAGGGATTTTCTCTGCCTCGTGATGGCTGGGTGTTCTGTGCTGTCCTTAGGTTAGTTAAGTTTAAGTAGTTCTAAGTTCTAGGGGACTGATGACCATAGATGTTAAGTCCCATAGTGCTCAGAGCCTCACTATCACAGTACTGAACAGTATGCAAATGCAGACATATTATTTTTCCTTCCATGTGGGTCCTATGCATCATTCAATGAGAAAGAGATCTTGTACCTCTGCATAAAAGAGTAATTCTGATAAATCCATGATGATTTTCTACATGCTGCAGCAACAGGTGCCAAAGCAGTACAGGCTTTACCCCTTTGTATCAACAGTTTTAATCTCTGTACGGCATGGGTGGTTTGCATGCGTGCTGTTGTCAGCATCTGCACATCCATTCTTCATCAATCAACACCATTTTTGAAGGCTTTATAGCATTCCCCTTTTCACCACAGAAATAGAAATTATGTGTGTAATGGTTCCTACTGTGCCCCAGCAGAAAGTTTGCAGCTATTAAATCCATCCCACTGTGACACTGTGCATACTGGTCTGCTGTCATCTCTACTGGCCTGCCATCTATGATGATTTGGAAGTCATAGTTCACAACTGGCCCCAGTGCACTAAACATGAGGCCACACTGCTGCCTCAGTGTTTTGCACCATGGTGCTACAAATTCAGCCATGGAAATGTTATCTGTCTGAACTTTGCTGGAGCATTCTTCAAACACATGACTGATCATCACTGAAGCTATTTCAAATTTTCCATGTGTAATCCCAATGTTGTCTACAACCATTGAAGCTATATTGAAGGTGCTAGTCAAAATACTCCCCCATTGAAGCTCTTCCCAAAGTCATCATCTCAGACAATGGACCATAATTTACTTCAAAGAAATTCCAGGAAATCTACCAACACAGTGGCATTCCATCCTCAAAGTAATGGGGAGGCTGAAGATATCATCATCATCATCATCATCATCATTGTTGTCTTCATGGGTTGGGCCTTTTGACCTGTTTCGCCTCAGAACTGTTCATGCCATCTTTTTAATAGATGTTCAGTGCTCCTATTGCCAGTTGGGTTATGTTGTGTTGCCAATTTAGTTATTCTATCATTAGACATATGTTCGGCACGGTCTTTCCAGTTCAGATGATATTTTTCAGTTATGTGTGTAACATTTAGTTCTTCTCTAATAATGGCATTTCTTTTATGGTCCAGCAATGAATATCCTGCTACAAAACACAGGAACTTCATTGCTGATAATTCGATTCATCGCAGTTGATTAGATGTTAGGTTCTAACATTCACTGCCATACAGAAGCAAAGGCTATGCTGTTTCTGGAAAGAGTTTAATGTTTGTTTATATTTTGATGTACATTGTATAGTTCCACAAAAATGTCTGAATCTGGCCTGTTTGAGCTCTGCATTATCTGAGTTGGGAAGTTTTAAAGCTGCATCATAAATATTTAAATCCTATTACTTGTTCAGTTATTTTTGCATCTATAACAATTTTGGCTCTTGTGAGTTTCAGTCCTTGAAATTGCATCACTTTTGTTCCATCTGTTGATTTTCTCAGTCAGTATTTAGCAGCAATTTGACTCAATTTGTCTACTGAAATTTGAACCTTTCTTCAGATTTTCCAATTATAATCTAATCATCAGCAAATAGCATCATCATACAACTAAAATTATCACTTCTTAATGTTTTATTTAATCAATGTAAACATTAAAAAGAGTGGAGGACAGTGGGTGGCCTTGTCTGACTTCTTGATTGATATTGGCAGATTCCGTCCCATTCTGGACAGTATGGATCATTATTATTATTATTATTATAATTTATAATGACTGAATTGCTGTAATCAGATATGCTGCAACTCCCAATTTCTTAAGTGATTTCCATAGCATTTACCTTGTCAAACATCTTTTCATAGTCAGTAAAAACACGGTAAGTCGGCAATCTAAATTCCAAACATTTTTATTGGCTGAGATCCAGCAACCGTACGTTATTTTGTTACAGGATGTGTATATAGCCACGTTAGTTGCACAAAATTTTTGTCAAAATGTTGCTTGTTACTATTCTGATGAAGAGTGCCCTATGCAGTCGAAACCGTGGTCAGTTTGACAAAAATTTTGTGCAACTGATGTGGCTATATATACATCCTGTAGCAATCTAAATTCCCTTATTTTCTCAGTTACTTGTGCCAAAGTGAAAGGACAACCAACACATGATTTACCTGTTCTAAAACCATGTTGCACCTCTAACATATGCACTTCGATTATTGGTACAGATCTCTTGTTTATAATTTCAGCATACAGTTTGTGGCAGGAATTTAGCAGACTTATTCCTTGGTAATTTATGCATTGTAATTTATTGCCTTTCTTGTAAATAGGGCATACCAAAGCTTCATTCCATTCGTTTGGCACATGTCCGTTCAGCCAGCAAACGTTCATAAAATTTAAGAGTCTATGCTTTGGATGATCAGATCCATATATAATCAGCTCCATGTTTATACTATAACTGCCAGTTGACTTTTTTTTTTAATCACATTTTGCAGCTCTTCCATTGTTATCAGATATTATCAGAGCCAGTTGACTTTTTCTGTTTTGTTTGTTTGACCACATTTTGTAGTTCTTCCATTGTTACCAGATCTACAGAGTTGATAGTATTGGTGGTTATTTCTGCCTCTCCTTCATTATCAGTCCATAGACATCTGAAGTATTTTAACTATTCCTTTTTGGATATAAAATTTAATATTAAAGTATCTCATTCTTGTTTATTCAAGTGCTTCATAATTTTGAGAGGTATGTTTTGTCTTCCTTGAATGTTGTGTTTTATATGACTCACATATCAATCCCAAGTCAGAGGGTTCTTATGATGGGCAACAGAGTGATTATGTAAAGGCTCCATTTTTACTGATTGGGCTACAGAATCTTAAAAAGGAATATTCTGATGGAATATGAAGATAGCTGAGAGAAACCACAGAAAATGTTTCCCAGAAGTGAGGTGATTGTGTACTGTGGTTAGGTTAACTTAGTTGGTCACGTGAGAGAGAGAGAGAGAGAGAGAGAGAGAGAGAGAGAGAGAGAGAGAGAGAGAGAGAGATGTCTCGTGATGGCAAAATTATAGTTTCATGAATTATGTGTGTTGAGTGCACTGTGCAATAATCACAGCAAGTGGAGGTAATTTTCTTCATGTCTGTGTTATTCAATAAACTCTCCACATCCCAGGAATCATGCCAACTAGCACACCTGTAAGGGAACTCTGCTAGTTGGGTGCTGTTTAGACATCTATATTAAATACTCCACATGACTTAGTGACCACTGCTTGACATCACTGAACATTCTATTTCCCTGGGAGTAAGCCCAGATTGTGAGTATGGTACAAACCTCAATTTTAAAACATAATCCAACTAAAAGTGAGTTACATACCAATGGGTGTGGATGGGTGTTGAACGCTTGCCCTGGTATGTGGAGCTCTGTTTGAGTTAACATGTATACCCCTAGATGATCTTGGGACTGAGATGGATTCTTTTAAATTTTCTGTCACAATCATGTGTGCCGCTGGTGAGTGAAAACTACAAAACCAACTAGAGAATGCGTCAATAAAAATTTTGCTCATAAAAGTGGCATAATTTTTCTTGTAGAGTAAAATTAAGTGATATTGTGGAGTTAAAAAGTAAGGTAGTTCTATTTGGATAAAAAATGAAGTTGATGTCTTTATCTTGGTGATTAATAAGGTTAAGGCATATTGATCATCAATATATAAGCCTTTTGTGACCTCAACAAGATAGCAAAAGTTTATTAGAACCTTTGCTATACCAAATGATATTTGCGATGAAAATGTTAGGTTACTCAGTCTGTAGACGGAGTATTAGTATGTCATGCATTCTATTAAAATTTGCCGTTGAACTCATAATCCACTTACCTTTTTATAATCTAATGCTTTTAGGTCTCCAAAGAGGGAAGAATTTGCAGTTAATGCAATAGAATTGTTGTGTACAAGAGCTGTCGACTTCGATGCTACCCAGGTTTTACAGACAATCCCATCTGCATGGTCTATTGCTGGTGTTGAAATGTTTCTTACATCCAGCATAAGAGGTTCTATGCACAAGGTTAGTTTTCTCTCTCTCTCTCTCTCTCTCTCTCTCTCTCTCTCTCTCTCTCTCTCTGTGTGTGTGTGTGTGTGTGTGTGTGTGTGTGTGTGTGTGTGTGTGTGTGTGTGTGTGTGTGGTTTTATTTCAAAAGCAAACTAAAAATATTTTGTTTTTCCTTCTAGTATCGCATGAGAAAGGTGGAATCATCACTAGCACGTGGTGAAAATTTATGTAAAGCATTTGCAAGATATGATGTAGAACGAACATCATGTGTATTGCAGGAGACAAGGTGAGTAATAATATTTCCTGAAATGCTAAAAAATATACATTTACTTGACTTTGCATCATCATAAATTTTAATTGCAGTATACTTGTTACTTATTAGCCAACCAATGTACTACTTTATTTCATATTGTGTAAACCATAATTATTAGACAACTTTGATCATACAGTAGAACAACAAAATATTTAGAAATTTCAAAGGATGGCAGAGATGCATTTAATATTCACATACGTAAATATCTGTAGCCCTAATTTTACACCCCTCCTTGAACCCTGTGTTTACGTCATAAAACTGTTGTGGAATTACTCTACACAGAAGTACCATATGTCAACGGATGGATATTAGTTTTGGTTCCCCCTAATGTAACTCCTCTTTTGTGTGTTACAAAGTACTGTTGTGATTATAAATGCCACAGATTACAGTGAATAGGGGCTTTTAGTTAAGTAGATATGAACCAAAGCCCTTGCATAAAATTTTTACAAAAAATTAAGTTATTTATATTGTTATTTCTTACACCTCAGAGTAACAAATACTTTGTTTTGCAGTTACTGTTGTGTGTGTAAGAAACCATTCACAGACAGTACTTTTGCGAGACATCCAGACAGTGTTCTTACTCACATTTCATGTGATAGAAAAGATAATGATAGTTCTATCACAAGCAAGCATCATAATATCTTCGAAAGCAGATGACTTCTGTGTATGTTAGAAGTCCTGCAGTAAGCATACCTAGTCAATGCAACTGTATATGTCAAGATGTTTCTGTAAGTATCCTCTGTAATTGTACCAGAGCTGTTATTCAAGATGCACTTTATATCTTATACTATTACTGCATTTTCATCTGTTAATACAGTGTTAGTACATATACTGCATCTACTGCTATGAAAATGAAAAGTCGTAGTACTTTATATGTAGGAGATTTGATGATGGGTAAAGTGAGAATTGAGAAACACAATTCACCCTACTGTAAATGTGACTTTTTGTTTGTTTATGTTGACAGCAATGTTGTTGTTATAAGAGGCTTCTCTTAGTTTATTCATTGGTTTCTGTGGACTTAAGAGATGTGCTCATCTGCCAGCAAGATGTCATTTCATTTTATGAGTTAATATATTTCTGATATATTTGTTTAACTGGACTTCAGCATTAGCTTATTTTATTTTTTGAAAAAAATAGTATTTTTGAATGTGGGATGATCAATTAATACATAGACTCCTGTAACCATTATGTAACTGGCAAGGCTGCACGCCAGGCAATCTGAACATTGAGATATGTTACAGTTTTCTTTGTTTCTTGTGGTGAAGATAGGTATGTTGCAAATTGAGTATATTATCTTTTCCAGTATTACTGGAATATGTTTTGCTCAAGTGTTTTGGATTATGGGATGTAACTTTGGACAAGAGAAGTGGGCTTTTGATGGTTTTTGTCTCATAATGGCAAAAAGCCATTAATTGGCACTTTCTTCAGAGTAAAATTGTTATTTTAAATGTGACATAATTGGTACAAAAAAATGTATGGACCTTTTATTAGAAGCTTGTGATTTCCACCATAGATACTCAGTAAGCTCACCAGACAAAAACATTAATCACCTAGTGTGTCAAAGTCAACATGTGAACAGTCGTCCTCTAAAGAAAGTGTACCACAGCACAATGTCTTAGAGGTTTACCAGTATGTAGCAGACATAGCCTACTAATCTATATGGGATTCACATCAGACTTCCAGCCAAAATACTATCATGGTGCACTGGGACTGATTGTCGTAAAATGAAATCGTGGTGAACTGGGACTGATTGGTTGTGTTCTGGTTTGAGGCTAGAAATCTTTGCAATGAGCTGGAAGTATGTGCAGGACATCAACACAAATCCTTCTCAACCTTTTTGTGAACAAACACACTGTGTGAAGTCACCATGTATGAACATTTGAAACATTGTTTTGAGCAAGAGGCCTTTGCTCTCTTCCACCAACAGTGTTGCTTCTTTTGCAGTGGGTGAAGATATAGCAACAAAGATGTGGAGGACTGAAATTGTATCTGTTCAAATGAATCACTCTTTTGCCTATATCTCAACTTGACATTGTGTTCATCACAACTCAAGAGTAGCCTGTGTCTGCTACATATTGGTAAACCTGTATGACACTGCTCAGTAAGCTAAAATGTTTCTTTCTAGATATCTTGAATCAGAATTACAACACAAAGCTCCCAGACAACCAGGTTTTCTTGTTTGTACATTATCTTAATGAGGACTGCAAAGTTTGATTCACAGTGGACGTCAGGTCATATAATAAAATGTCATGTCAGAACATACCTAATGTATATCAAATGGAGTCGATCACACCAACCTCTCAGGTTTTCATGGTTTGATTGATTGGTGGTGTGCTTCTGGACATTTAGCTGAGTTATTTTATGCACAATAAATAAACATGTCAGAAAACCTAATAAACAGGGATGGAGATTTCAGTTTAAATAAAGTTTGGGGTCAGGAACTCAATTTATTAAGATCTCACCATGTGTCACAACAGCTGTAGCTGGGAAATGCTGAGATAATGTGGATTTCACAGAACACATGAGCAGGCTCTGAAAAACAAAAGAGCATCAGAGGGTTTAGTGGGCAACATTAACAAACTCGGCTGTAAACAGCCACATGAGACCAACGAAAGTTCAGTCTGGTTGGAGTCCATGCTGTGAGTACACCCAACAGCACAATTCGAAGCACCTGGTTGTCGAAATATTGCACATAAACTGGAAACGACGACTTGGCTGAACACCCTGAAGCACAACATTAATTAACACCAACTGTCAATATAATGGAAAGGGATGCCAACAGCTGAAACTTCATGATTCTGTAGAATAATGTCTTTATATTGTTGGGACAGTGGACCACATGACTCCTTGGTTCTTTGCCTAGATCTGATGTTAACCTATTTTCACTGCACTTACGTATGTGAAATCTCCATTATTTCATTCACACTTGCACAGTAAATATGTATTGCCATAACTAGTTTAGACTATGTATGTCAACTTAAAATAGGCCCAAAACCAAAGGAAGTCTATGGTAAACATGTATCATTTACGACATCTTGGGTTGTCGGGTGTTCTGCCGGATATCAGCGTCATACTTGCGAGAATACAACAATGCTCAGAAGATAATACAGTACACTGAGAATCCCAGAGAGCATCCCAGAGTGCAAAGAAGAACCCAGAGAGCATCCCAGAGTGCATCGGAGAACCCAGAAAGCATCCCAGAGTGACCCAGGGAGCTACAACACTAAGAAGAATCGCTTCTCGGCTTTTGGCAAGATCATTGTGTAGTTGTGTACTAACAATAGAAATCATAATCTAAATTATAATTAGATAAGCAGTCTCAGGTCGCACCTGATGAAGGTCACGAGCTACGTGACCAAAATATCATGCAAGTACGATGCTGATATCCGGCAGAACACCCGACAACTCAGGATGTCATTAGATCTCCGGGAAAGCCTGAAGAGTTACATGTATCATTTAGATTTTTACTATTTTATAATGGAACCTGATGTGTAATTTTGTGCTTTTATGCAGTATTGGAAAACTAGTATTGTGTGTTACTATACATGTAAGTTTCCTGAAACAGCACTAAGTAGCAGTAATAGGAGGTTCTCTTTTATGAATATTAGCCCCATATGGGTGAAGAGTAACCTTATCTGTCAGTTGGTGTGAAGCAGAAGTAGTATGAAGACATTTGTGATTATGAGAGACATGGTGTATAAGCTGGAAAGCACATTAGTTGTGATTTGAGGTACACATTTATTTATGTTGTTTCCTGAGACTTCCTTTATCTCTAGGGGTATAAGAAGACATTGTATTTATAGTGAAAACAAGTTTAACATAAACTACCACTTGCTATGTTCTTTCTTTGCCAATCATAGCAAACATGAACAAGAACTTACTTATATTAAGATGTGGACTTTGTACTTCTTAAACTTTGCTTGCCCCCCACCTCTCCACAGCCCTTGGACACATGTTTTATGAGGGGTGAATGTCTAATAGATAGTCCTAATTATTGAAAAAGGTTGTCCGCATCTCGTGGTCGTGCGGTAGCGTTCTCGCTTCCCACGCCCGGGTTCCCGGGTTCGATTCCTGGTGGGGTCAGGGATTTTCTCTGCCTCGTGATGGCTGGGTGTTGTGTGCTGTCCTTAGGTTAGTTAGGTTTAATTAGTTCTAAGTTCTAGGGGACTGATGACCACAGATGTTAAGTCCCATAGTGCTCAGAGCCATTTGAACCATTTTTTTTGAAAAAGGAATCTTATTTAGATTTTACTATACATAGCCTATTAAAAAGTCCACCTATGTCTAAATAAAATCATAAATAAACATCCTGCAAAGCAATCTTCATCACAGTGTTTTAGCACTAACAGACAGAAGGGAAAATAATGTAAAACAAGCCTATATTTGACTGTTAGAAGAAAATAAGATGCAAAGGATAAAGTAAAAGGATGTTATGAACACTTGTATAAATTTTCACAGTTAATATTTTAGGGTTGACGTCTCACCGTGTTTTTAAGACCTATTCTGTTGGTTTCAGTCCCCTAAAGTGTGTAGAATTTATCACATAAGCTTTGTCGAAAACATTCATTGTAAATTTTGTTTAGTCTTAGGTTGGTTGACTTCTGGGAGGGGCTTTGTTTTGTCTTACATAAATGTGACTGCTATCATTTAGGCTAGTTACTTAATTCTGAGACTATCTCATGACTTTTCAGAAGGTGGACAGTTCTCCATAACCTAACTTTCACTGTTCAGAACTGGGCTATGTGGCATGATGCTGATATTTTGTGCAGTGTGAACGAAATTGCCATTTGAGGGCTGTTGTCATTATGTAATATGACATCCATGGTGAACAACCTGAAAGTTACCAACCATGTCTCCCTTTGGGCATAGCCTGTATGGCACGAGGAACACTGAGCAGTGGTGGCACATCTGAAATTCTGGAACTATGTGCCAAATATCACAAATGGCAACCTTGCAGTCTGGCTTACCTGTGAGTGTTGTGGCACGTTTGTTGAACATTGATACCTTATAGGTTCAGGAATATGTACCATCCTTATGATACTGAGTCACAGGTGTTAGTGATTTGCATGAAGGCATTGGATTATTAAGATGAAGGTGACCAATTTTTGCGTGGCGAGCTTTTTATTTAATGTGCTATCTGAAATATCTCCTTACAAAGACTTCAGTTACAATTGTGCTGTCATTATTCTTCAGTATTAAACTACCCAAAAAACAGGAAAATGTACACAGAATATAAATATTTAATTGTTGAATGTTTCAGCTGTATAAAAGTTTTTACATTTTATGAGAACTCTGAAACTGACTTGTTGAAAAATAAATGAGTACTGAAAGAAATGCAGTTTATGTATTGCATGATATTTCATAACTCGTGCACTACAATAATTTGATATGAAAAGTTAATCTTCAGTGCTGTATGCAATAGGACTATTGCAAAGATTCTGTAGTTTTGTTTATTTTATAAACTCAGTGACAATGTAGGTCAAATAACAAACAGCTGAATCTTTTTTTCAAATCAGTGTTGTGTTTATATCCTCATTTCAGTCTTCACTATTGTCAGTCACCATAAAGTATAAGTGCAACTAATCTTTACCAAATATGTCACTTTTACCTTTAAACAAAATTGCCATTATTAGTAGGGTACCTGAAATACAGAAACAGTGTAAAAGAAAGATTAAATAATGGATGGTTAATACTACTGTGATGAACTACAGGTATGTACTGTAGTGAAACTTACTACACTGGAAAGTACTGTATGATTAAGAGCTCAAGCCATCACTTTTTAAACGCAAGATTAAATGCCAGTGACGGGACTATAAACTGTGTTCATATTTAATGAGCGTTCGACATAGTTTCTTTTATAAAGGTGCTCAGAGAAAATTAATACTGTATTTCTCTTTTTTCTGTAACAAATATAAGTCATGATGCTAGCTCTCTAAGTTTGTATCAAGCTGTATGTGACTGCATGAATTGGGAAATGTTTTCCTTGCTGCAGATATTGTACTAATGCTTATTTTGAAACTTCCTGGCAGATTAAAATTGTGTGCCATACTGAGACTCGAACTCGGGACCTTTGCCTTTTGCGGGTAAATGCTCTAAAGCAATGTCCCAAGTTGGAGTCTCGGTACAGCACACAGTTTTAATCTGCCAGGAAGTTTCATATCAGCGCGCACTCTGCTGCAGAGTGAAAATCTCATTCTGGAATGTTTATTTTGTTCTCTCAAAAATAGCAGTTGAGACTGAATTTCTGAAGCTGTTCTGTCTCCTCTTCTCCCCTCCCCCGCAAAAAAAGAGTCATTGGAAAACTGTGAAATTAAGCACATACATCAATAATTATGGTACAAGTAAATATTGTAGTTTCATGTTCTGGCATTTGTGATGCTACTGTGAGCTGTTACAAGACTTTCTGTACATTACAGGTAGGCCATACTTCAGCTATTGATGAGAGAACTGGCAAATGTACATAGAGTATTATAAGATATTACAATAAGTTGCAGGAGCTCAAGTCTTTTGGCATACTCCTGGTCTGGCTCTGTCACGTTGTGACCATAATGCATGATGCACCTCTACTACGCAGCATATTAGTTCTTCACCCACATGAATGAAGCAGCTATTAAAATCACATGAGTTAAAGGTCACTTGGCAACTGTACCATCAGTACCATTGAGTTGTAGACTCTACTTGAAATTATAATTGGAACATTACTCTATAAATGCTGAATAAATCACTAGCTAAAATGTCATCAGCTGGTGAATGAGAATGAATGACTTAATATTATGTATTTCAGTATAATCCATCATCAGATGTCAGGTACATCAAGTTGTAAAGATGAACTGAAGTTACATGCTACATACATAACTGTCAGAGGCAGGCTGCTTCCTCGAGACTTTTTGTCACACCTCCAACTACTTGTAATTGCCTGGCAAATGCTGCCACTTATTTGATTCTTTGATACAACAAATACCAGATAATCTTTGGCTTGTAACAAAAACTAATTTTTTAGTTGGAATATAGTTGTAGTAATACGCTGAGGTGACAAAAGTCATGGGATACCTAATAATATCATGCCGGACCTCCTTTTGCCTGGCACAGTGCTGCAGCTGGATGTGGCATATACTGAACAAGCCACTGGAAGTCCCCTGCAGAAATATTCAGCCTTACCGCCTCTATAGCCATCCATAATTGCAAAAGTGTTGTCAGTGCAGGATTTTGTTCACAAACTGACCTCTCAATTATGCCACATAAATGTTCGATGGAATCATGTTGGGTAAACTGTGTGGTGAAATTGTTCACTTCAATTGTCCATAATGTTCTTCAAATTAATTGTGAACAATTGTGGCTTGGTGAATTGCTGCATTGTCATCCCTAAAAATTGCATCATTGTTTGGGAACATGAAGTGCATGAGTGGCTGGCTGCAAATGGCCTCCAAGTAACTGAACATAACCATTTCCAGTCAATGATTGGTTCAGTTGGACCAGAGGATGCAATCCATTCCATGTAAACAGAGCCCATGCCATTATGGAGCCAACATCAGCTAGCACAGTGCGTTGTTGACAACTTGGGTCCATGGCTTTGTGGGGTCTGTGCCACACTTGAACTGTACCATCAGCTCTTACAAACTGAAATTGGGACTCATCTGACCACGTCACAGTGTTCCAACTGTCTAGGGACCAAACGATATGGTCACGACCCCAGGAGAGGCACTTCAGGTGATTTCGTGCTGTTAGCAATGGCACCTGCGTCAGTTATCCGCCACAATAGCCCATTAACCCCAAATTTTACTGCACTGTCCTAACGGATAAATTTGTCCTACATTCCACATTGATTTCTATGGTTATTTCATGCACTGTCACTTGTCTGTTAGTACTGACATCTCTACACGAACGCCGCTGCTGTCAGTTGTTAAGTGAAGATCATCACCCACTGAGTTGTCCATGATGAGAGGTAATGCCTGAAACTTGGTATTCTTGGCACACTCTTGACCCTGTGGATCTCAGAATATTGAACTCCCTAACACCTTCCGAAATGGAATGTCCCATGCATTTAGCTCCAACTACCACTCTGCATTCAAATTCCTTTAATTAACATCATGCGGCCATAATCACATCAGAAATCTTTTCACATGAATCACCTGAGTACAAATGACATCTCCGCCAATGCAACACCCTTTTATACCTTGTGTATGCAATACTACTGCCATCTGGATATGTTCATATTGCTATCCCATGCCTTTTGTTACCTCATTGGATGAACCATCTATTGCAAATATTCATTTATATAAATATTAGTCATAACTAGAATGAAATACAAGATTTTCTGAGTGCTTCTTTCTAAGTTCTGCAGTTTATTTTTCCAGCACTTGGCTTTTTGAACTTTTAATGGACAAGTTGGTACTTTGTGTTGATAAAGTGCCTTACCTCAAATATCCAGTTGTGCATTTCCATGAAGATAGGAACATAAACAAGAACTGTAACACTGTAGCCCAACTTTCAAATTTGCATTCTTCTGAGCGCACACGTGCGCGCGCGCGCCCACACACACACACACACACACACACACACACACACACACACACACACACAGAGAGAGAGAGAGAGAGAGAGAGAGAGAGAGAGAGAGAGAGAGAGAGAGAGAGAGTGGGGGGGGGGGGGGCATGCCTATCATGAAACATCTGCATATAGAGAACAGAGAACATCAATTAAAGTAGTGAAGAGCTTAACAGTTTCACTTGTAGGCTTTGAAAGTGTGTCAGAAAGATTACCACTTCTCCACTAAGGTTGTGGAAATAAGATGTATAATTTAATTAGTATTCAACCCCCAGTAAATGAATGTTGGCAAGAAGGGAGTTAAAGTTTTGGGAAGAGTTAGAGGCCCTTTAACAAAGTACTGAGAGGAGTATTAGGCTGCCAGTGGGTCATTTAGTAAAAGTAAGGAAATACAGAAATAATGGGACACTACACAGAGCACATAACTAAAAAGAGGCTAGCACAATGTGTCAGGTTTCGGAATTCCAATTGATGATAACAAATTACAAAGAAAATAAGACCTATGGGGATCTGCCAGTCCTGTCTTGATGAATATAAGCTGATTGTGTGGCAATTTACAGAGAAGCAAAGGCGAAAATGCATGAAGGTGGGAAATAGTAAGGGGCGCAGAAGTACGCACCAGTTGGGTCTTCATTAACCCTCGCATTACCAAGCGGGGTATTCTGACTACCCCAGGTTGATTTTTTTCTCTATAATAATGTTATCTGAAGGGCCACATGCCTTTGGTTTCATGACTTTGTACTAAAATGATTGACGTTGTATTCACACTCACGACTGTCTAATTTTTTTGGCTTTATCATTGTTATTCGAGTCAAGACTACCTCGCTTGGTATGAAACATCTTATTTTCTTATTTGTAGAAAAAGAAGGTTTTGGGAAATATATTTGTCATTCATCATCTTTATTGAGTTTTGCCATAGATCCAATGTTTGTTATTGTTGCTGGTTACTATTGTTGAGTTGAATTTGATGTTCACTGTTGAGCTGACATTACATGAGTCAGTATTTCATCTGCAAGTAAGGATGTCCAAAGGACTTTCTAGCAAAGAGATCATGGAAATTCTATACAATTCTGATGTCAGTGACAATGAAAATGAATGGGACATTGATAATGAACTGAATGAATATATGGAACCTCTTGACAAAGACCATACCATAGCATCAGATGAAACTGATGATGAAATATCAGAAGACACTACACATTCATGTGAAGAAGAAGAAGAAGAAGAAGAAGAAGACACAGGAGATTTGTTTGCTTCTAGAAGTGGACTACAATTTTCTAGTGAACCACCAAAAGGTGTGCGGCATGTCGCAACATTTTGAACGTTAACACCTGGCCCAGTGAATGATGGAACAACAATCAAAACAATAACAGAGAAATTTTTATTATTTATCTCACCAGAAATCGTGAGCATCATTGTAAAAGTAGCAATTCTAATAGGAGCTGGTCAAACTCATGGACATAGCACAACTGCTTCTGATATGTGGGGAGGTAATGTTGCCTTTCAGCAACCATTATTTTCTGCTGCCATGTCAAGAATCTGATTTTTGTCTAAACTGAAATTCTTGCGATTGGACAACAGAGACACAAGAGCACATAGAACTGAAGAAACCAAGGACAAGCTACAAGCCATCAGGGTAGTGTTCAACAAATTTCAATCTAACTTGTGCAAGAACTTCTATCCTTATGAATACGTGACTATTGATGAACGAATAGCAATGTACCGAGGAAACTGCCCTTTTAGGGTTTATATGAAGAGCAAGCCTGGCAAGTATGGCATTAAAATTTGGGTCTGTCCTGATGTGAAGACATCTTACTTATTACGGATCCAAATTTACACAGGAATGGTGGAAAATACTTGGGAAGTGAATCAAGGACAGAGAGTTGTTTTGGATCTGATGGAACCATTTCTGAATAATGGTCATAGTGTAACAACTGATAATTTTTTCACCAGTTTTCCATTGGCTGCTGAACTACTAAAATGAAACACGACATTGGTTGGTACCTTGCGTTTCAATAAGAAAGAGATTCCGAAGGAATTCTTGCCAAACAGAAAGAGAGAATTTCACTCTTCAATGTTTGGTGTCACAAATGACTTGACCCTAGTTTCCTATGTTCCAAAGAAGGGAAAGGCCGTAAAACTACTCTCTACTCAGCATAATACGAGACAAGTGTGTGGTGAAGAAAGTGAACACAAACCCGAAATCATACTGCACTAATACAAAACCAAAGGTGCTGTAGGTGATGGGGACAAAATGACAAGAGAATACAGTTGTGTTAAAGGAATGAGGTGGTGGCCACTAAGAATCTTCATGGAAATGATAGATATTGCAGCACTGAATGCATATATTCTGTACACTCAAAGATTTCCTGAATGGCAGAAGAATAACCGAAGCCGACGTAAACTCTTCACGACTGAACTGGCATTTGGACTCAGCAAAGGCAACATGGAAGAAAGGGCCAAAAATATCAACGGTCTTCATAAAGATGTACAAGATACACTGAAAGCTTGTGGTATTGCAATTCCTACAGCAGTGATCCAGACCCAGTGTTCCAAGTTACCAATGCCACAATGATGTCAAGATTGCAAGAGAAACGAAGATCCGAAAATGAGTGTAACTGTGTAATGTGCAAGAAACCTTTTTGTAATATACACAGAGAAGAAACTGTTACTGTGAAATGCATGCAGTGCAAAAATGTACCCGACTGAAAAGTTAAAAAAAGTCTTGTGTTATTTTACTGCAGTGACTGTTGAGGTACATAGATTATTAATTTTCTGTTCGTTGAGTACTGAATTTAGTGAAAAATAAAAAAAAAAAAATGTAATTTGTATCTGTGATCTGATTAAATACTTCTAATAACCTGAAAAGCTGTTTTTCGATACTAAATAAACCCATTCAATGGAAATAATGAAACCTGAGAACAAATATTACAATAAAACACAAAACTCTTTTGGGGTAGTCCAAATACCCCACTTGGTAAAATAGAGGTGTGAAAAAGCTTGGTAACGGGAAGGTTAAAGTCAAAATTACATTTATGCTCACAATAAAAAGATGGAAATGCAAAAATATCTGGTGATATGATGAGACAAGTTGTTAATTTATGGGAGAGAACGTTTCTGAAGCAATTGTACTAATGGTGTCAATCTGCACTAGACACACTGGACATGACTGGGAAAATTTAGATGGGAGGAACAGAAAGAACTGACTCACAACTGACAGACACAGATCACCAATCAATTTTAAGAGTGTTTTAGTGAAAGTAGACAGAAAAAAAATGTGATTTGGAAGTAAAAATTTACTTATCAGTATCTGCGTAAAAGAAAGACTTATGGGCAGAGGCTTGAAGTAAACGGGGAAGAAATGGCCAAACAAGAAGAAACGGAACTAATTTGCATAAGAATGAAAAGTTATCTCATATCAAAAGGAAAGGCATAAATGATGGAGAAAATGCACAAAACTGTGAAATGAGTTCCTTAATATGTTGAACTAAGAAGTAGTATCTTTGTAAATTTGAGAATGGGAAGTCATGAGTGGAAGGAGTAAAGAAAACATCTCACTGTATAGTTGAGCAGTTGATAAACAAATAAACAAGACTGAAAGCATTGCTAAGTGTTCGGACGATGTCATCCTTCAGTGCTTCTCTCTCTCTCTCTCTCTCTCTCTCTCTCTCTCTCTCTAGTAGTATTAAGCTCTGAACAAGTACATAGTTTGAATGCTTAGCAGTGTTTTCAGTCTTTTTTAATGTGCCTGTCAACCTTTCAGAGTTTCAATATTTCTTTGTTCTTACTCAAATATAACAATGACATTTGGGTCAGGACTGCAGGAGATAAAAAGTTCCATACAGAGTATCTTCTGTCACAATGGAGAAAATAATACAGCATCCAAACTGTAAAAACAAAGCATCCACTGTGGAAAACTATCAAAACCCATTGTCTATGTCACTGTCATCTTGTTACCAGTTGCTCCAGTTTTGTGATTGTCATGTAGACTTTGACATGGTTCAGATACAGTGTCATGTTAGCAAAACAGCTATAGCTGGCACAGGGTAACTGATGTAAAATGCCATCTATCCACTGCTGTGAGCTTCACCATATAAGTCAACTCGTTTGAAATCCATCCCATGTTCCTCAAGGGTTTTGGAAGACAACTGCACCATAACTACAAGATAGACAGAAAAGTTAAACGTGTCAGTGAATAGAGCATATCTCCAAGTTTTAATCTGTAATATGCACCATGGTATGGTTTCAGGGTGTATCACTGGGGGCAGCCATGTCAGAACATGTACACACATCATCTGCTCAATATTGTCACATTGGATTCGTTCACACATGGAGGTGAGCAACCCAATGAACAGATTTCTAAAGTGGATTGTTGCTGTTGTGCACGAGCGCACCCACGTACCCACCCACAGCTGCACCTGCACCTGTGTATAATTTCCCGAGTCACAAATAATGATCACATTGAGCACCTGCAATGAGAGGTAAAACTGGGAGAGATTCTCTTTCTACTGACATGTGTCTACTCAGAGACACAAAATTATGTTGAATCTTTCTTCTTTAGGTTAAGAAGTCACATGGTGCCAAGCATGGGGAATAGATCAGGTGTGGAACTGTGGTGAAGCACAAATCCTGTAACGTTGACCTTCTAACAGCCAATTAGCAGCACTAGCTTGCAGCAACTAAACCTCTGTGGTCCTAATCTTAGTTGCTTCCACTTACGTTTATTAACCCACTGTAGAGAAACTTGGCTCCATCACTAAACTGCAGTCAAGACCCTTAAATAACAACACCAAAAGTCCTCTTAATTATGATTTACACAAATCAAAAAAAGTTTTGCATCACCTCAGTTCCGAGACTTCTGGAACCTGTACAGAAAATTGGAATAGATGTAAACACAAACGTCACTTCCACACTTTCTATTGCTCATGAAGATCACACAGCGCATGTTGTACCACTATACAGCGAGACCTTCAGAGGTGGTGGTCCAGATCGTGTATTCATTGTGGTATTCTGTCCACAAGTTGATCAAGGCACTGTTGATCCAGATTGTCCCCTTCCTCAATGACGATTCAGTGCAGATCCCACAGAGTGGTTGGTGGATCATGTTGTCCATAAACAGCCCTTTTCAATCTATCCCAGGCATTTTCGATAGGGTTCAAAATAGGGTTCATGTCTGGAGAACATGGTGGCCATGCTAGTTGAGCAATGTTGTTATCCTGAAGGAAGTCATTCACAAGATCTGCATGATGGGGGCACGAATTGTTGTCCATGAAGACGAATGCCTTGTCAATATGCTGCCGATATGGTTGCACTATCGCTTGGAAGATGGCATTCACATATGATACAGCCATTACGGTGCCTTCCAGGACCACCTGCAGTGTACATCGGCCCCACATAATGCAGCCCCAAGACAGCAGGGAACTTCCAACTTGTTGCACTAGCTGAACAGTGTGTCTAAGGCATTCAGTCTGACCAGGTTGCCTCCATACATGTCTCCAGCGATTGTCTGGTTGAAGGCATATGTGACACTCATCTGTAAAGAGAATGTGATGCCAATCCTGAGTGGTCCATTTGGCATGTTGTTGGGCCCATCTGTACCATGCTGCGTGATGTTGTGGTTGCAAAGATGAACCTTTCTATGGATGTCGGGAGTGAAGTTGCGCATCATGCAGCCTATTGTGCACAGTTTGAGTCATAACATGACATCCTATGGCTGCACAGAAAGCGTTATTCAACATGGTGGTGTTGCTCTCAGGGTTCCTCCGAGCCATAATCCATAGGTAGCGGTCATCCACTGCAGTAGTAGCCCGTGGGTGGCCTGAGCAAGGCATGTTATCAACAGTTCCTGTCTCTCTGTATCTCCTCCATGTTCAAACAACATCGCTTTGGTTCACTCCAAGACACCTGGACACTTTCCTTGTTGAGAGCCCTTCCTGGCACAAAATAACAATGCGGACATGATCAAACCGTGGTATTGACAGTCTAGGCATGGTTGAACTACAGACAACATGAGCTGTGTACCTCCTTCCTGGTGGAATGACTGGAACTGATCGGCTGTCAGACCCCCTCCATCTAATAGGCGCTGCTCATGCATGGTTATTTACATCCTTTGGTGGGTTTAGTGACACTCTGAATAGTCAAAGGGACTGTGTCTGTGATAAAATATCCACAGTCAAAGTCTGTCTTCAGGAGTTCTGGGAACCGGGGTGATGCAAAACTTTTTTTGATGTGTGTGCATTTTCCAAACACTATGTCAAAATGTCTTTTTCTGTACTCGACAAAGGCAGCACCCATCATGCATTCAGCTTCTTTCTGGGTATTAAGTATCCATTCATATGATGTGCTGTAGCTTCAAGTCTCTATAATGACGACATGTATTATATTGACCATTTCATCATCAGATATCTGAATCTCGAATTCAGAAAATCTGCAGTACTCACACTACCAAGTTAAATTCATTTCTCCAATAATAAATGATCTTTAGTGATGGTGCGATATTCTCATCAACTTTTATCAGCTGATTTTGTGACTAATTAAAGAATAAATAACCAAATGACACTTGAATCTACCTATTTCTATGAAATCTGTGACACCAATCCACTAACAGTAGCCGCAAAGAAACACCTGCATCTCACACCTGTTTCATATTTTAAGCAATAACATTATAAAAATTTCATGCAGTAAGTAAGACATAATTTAACAAATTTTCACTATTTCTAAATATATGACACATTTTAATTCACTCAAGTGTGTCTTATTCATACCTCCCACCAATCCTTAGTGTGTGCTGGCACTTTTTTTTTTTTTTTTTTTTTTTTTTTTTTTTTTTTTTTTTTTTTTTTTTTTTTTTTTTTAGGGCCATGGCATAGTGATAGTGATAAATATTTAACTGACTGTCCATTCTAAATTGTTCCTCACTCAAAAAGCTAACTTTTACTATGAGACAGAATGGAACCCGAACCTCTGTGGGAGAATGAAGATTTGAGCAGGTAAACTAGACATTCTGAGTTGTACAATTACATTGTTGCTGTTGCGAACTTAAGTCGGAGACAGGTTTTATATGGTTCTCCACCCTAGTTTATCCAATAACTACTGCAAACTACATGAGATTTGGACTTGCTTACTATAGTCAAGCCTCGGTCTCCCTCTAGAGTTTTACCCCTATTTCCCCACTCCTGCCTGCATTACCAAACCGACTATTTCTTGATGCTTCAGGATGTCGTGTCAAGTGATTGTTTCTTTACGTCAAGTTGTGCCATAAATTTCTTCTCCCCCAATTCAGTCAACTGCCTCCTCCTTATTTATGCATTTAGTCATCAGCATTCTTTTGCACCACCAATTGTCAAAAGCTTCTATTCTCTTCTTGTCTGGTATGTTTATCATTGTTTTACTATTTCCAGTCTGCATTTTATATCCTCTCTACCTCATCCATTATCAGTCATTTTGCTGCTACTACTTTTAATGCCATATTTCCTAATATAATTCCCTCCGTGTCACCTAATTTAATTAAACTACACTCCACTACCCTTTATTTAATTTTGTTGATGTTCATCTTATAACCTGGTTTTGAGACCTTATCAATGTCATTCAACTGCTCTTCCACATCCTTTGCCATCCCTTATAGAATTACAATGTCACTGGCAAACATTAACATTTTTATTTCATATAACAGAAATGTAATTCCCATCCCAGATTTTTCCTTGGTTTCCTTCACAGCTTGTTTGAAATACGGATTGAATAATAATGGGGATAGGCTAGAACTTTGTCATATCACTCACTTGTAAACTACTTCCTCTTAGCTGCAATCTGGTTTCTGTACAAATTGTAAATAACCCTTACTACCTGTATTTTTTTCATGATACCTCCTGAATTTCAATATGTCTTCCAGTCAAAAGCTTTCTGTTGAACTACAAATTCTATAAACATAGGTTTGCCTTTGTTCAGTCTTATCTTCTAGGATAAGTGGTAGGGCCAGTATTGCCTTAAGTGTTCCAATATTTCTCCAGAACCAAACTCGTTTCTCCCAGGGCTGGCTTTTATCAGTTCTTTTTTTCATTATTCTGTAAATAATTTGTATTAGTGTTTTTTCAACTTTGGCTCTGATGGTTTGCTGGTATTCACACCTGTCTACCTTGGAACTGGAATTATTACGTTCTTCTTGAAGTCTTAGGGTATTTTGCCTGCATCATATATCTTTCACACTAGATGAGACAGTTTTGCCATGGTTGGTTCCCCACAAGGATCTCCGTAATTCTGAGGGAATGTTGTCTATTCCAAGTACCTTGTTTTGATGTAGGTCTTTCAGTACTCAGTCAAATTCTTCTGCCAGTATCATATCTCCCACCTCATCACCGAGCGAGGTGGCACAGTGGCAGCACACTGGACTTGCATTCAGGAGGACAATGGTTCAAACCCATGTCTGTCCATCAAGATTTAGGTTTTCTGTGGTTTCCCTAAATTGCTTCAGGTAAATGCCGGGGTGGTTCCTTGCAAACGGCACAGCTGATTTCCTTCTCCTTCCTTCCCTAACCTGAGCTTGTGCTCCGTCTCTAATCACCTCGTTGTCGACGGGATGTTAAACACTAATCTCCTCCTCCTCCTCCTCCTCCTCCTCCTCCCCCACCTCATCTTTGCCTGCTGCTTCTTCACTTTCTGTCTTAAAGCCTGTTTTCCTTGTGTTGTGCTACTAGATATTCGATCCATCTTACAGCAGTCCCTTCTTTACTTAATAATGGCTTGTTGTATGAACTTTTAATATTCATATAGGTTCTTCTCTTTTCACCAAAGGTCACTTTAATTTTCCTGTAGGCATCACCTGTGTTCCCTATAGTCGAGCACATTTCTACAGCTCTGCATTTCTCTTTGTCCGTAATCTCAATTTTAGATGTCTGTATTCCCTGACTTGTTTCGTTAGTGGAAATGGATTCGTACCGTTGCATACAGACAGTTTTTTGTTCTCACTCTGTTTATGGGTGAAACAGGAAACAGAATGACTACATAGTGGCACAGGGTATTCTCCATCACACACATATGATTACTTGCAGAATACTGTACAATGTGCTGCCCACATGTAGGCCAAAACTCAGCACATCTCGACTTTGCTCAGTCCTTCTCAGCACAGCACGATATTTCATATAGCAATGTGATGGAACACTTTCTACCAGCATTTAGTGCAAGTTATTTTGGCCGGCACAACTTTGTTGAGTTCAGCAGAATCATGGTTTAAATGCTGTTTATGCTTCACTGTTTGCTTGTGGTATAAAGGAAGATCGCAGGTCCAAAGGCTGTTTGCACAAAGGGGGAAGTTTAATGATCTATCATCACAATTCTTTAAAAATGAATGAGAATCACAGAGGACAAGGATGAGAACTCTCAATATCTATTACATAGTCACATAACTGATAGGTACTACAAATTTTCTATGAAACGGAATTCCAACATCATGCAGAAAGAATTTAAAGATTTAATTGGTGACAAAAAAGCTAAAAATTGTAACAGTCAACAGAGGATTTGTATGGGGTTCCTTGTTCTATACATAAAACAGCACAGTGTTAAATATGCAGGCATAGAACATGTGGTGGAAATGGTGGTGTGAATTGTTAAGTTTTTGATGTCATACATATTATTACATCATCAGTACAATAATTTTTAATGGAACTGAAAGAAGAGTATGGAGACTTTATAAATTACTGCAAAGTACATTGGTTAAGTCAAAGGACATGCCTGGAATAAGTATTTGGTTTCAGACTTGCTATTGTTGAATTTATGAAGGAAGAAGGAAAGCAAGAATGAAAATTAGAAAATCCAGAATGGACTGTACACCTTGCATTTTAAATAGAATTGACTGCAGACTGCCCTCAGTAAAATAGTGCTAGGTGAGAAGCAATTTATTTCTAATCTCATAGTCAAAGTGGATGCATCTAAAAAGAAAATCGGATTGTGGAAGCAACAACATCCGACAAACACCGCCCATTTCTGTAAGTTCACTGATTTAAAGAAAATGTGAATTTTGAGCAATCCATTGTGACATTCAAAGAATTCCAGGAATAGCTCTCTAAATGTTTGAGAAAGCTGCAAATGTTACATCTGTTTTTGAGATGGTTTTCCATTTCAGTTGAAAGTGCCTGTGTACATCTGCAGATGGAACTAGTCAATATGCAATGTAATTCCCATTTAAAAGACAAAATCTATTATGTTACAACTGTCCAGTAGTTCTCGACTGTTTTCCTGGAGAATAATTTCCATGTCTACATAATGAGGTAGAAAATGTGATACTAATATTTCAATCAACATATGTGTGTGAAAGACTTTTTTTGATTAGGAAACTAAATAATCACAATTACATGGCAAGATGAGTGACAAAAATCTATGAGTGTGCGCATGGGCACTGGGAGCGGGGTGCAAGGAGATGCACTTGCAGCCCCCCCCCCCCCCCCCATTTACCTGTCTTCGAAGAAAATACACACAGGAAAAGATGAGAAAATAAAAAATTTATTATAATCTTAGTTAAAGAAATTATTTCAGTGTAAGCTTTGGAGACAATTACCATGCGACTAGAAACTTGAAGTGTGTAGGCTGTTGTCCAAAATTGTTTAACATCTTGTCAGTGAATTCTATGTTCTCCTTCACACTTCTCCTGTGTACAATGAGCATGCACAGACCACTGAGTCTAATGTCTCCCATCGTAGACCAATTCCACATCTGGAAATGTCACAATGTACTAAATGAATGTTCAGTACTACATGTTGTCACTCAAATAATCAGGTCAATCCTGACTGCCTCACAAACAGCCCAGTAAAACTGAGTGGCTAGATCAATCAAAACTGTGTATTCTGTGGATTTATTTAAGGTTATATCACTCACGTCATGTGCCTTAAACATTTTGTACCAAGTGGTAGCCTCAGGAATAAAATACCATAAAAAACCTCCACAAAAGTTCTGTATGTCTTCTGCAATGGATAAAAATGAGGAGTTGTCTAAGTTTGTTCTATTTTCAGGATGGAGCTGCATAAGCAAAAATGCCTTTTTGTGTGTAGAAGAAAACTGATCTCTCAGAGAGGAAGTTACAGTGTCTAATTATGGGATGAAGACAGATATACTGATAAATCCTTCTACATCTTCAGAAGGTTGATTTGCTCTGTAGGTCTGTCATGCCATTACTCACAGACATTTAAATTCAACATCTAGTTCTTCACAAGTTGTTTTAGCTTTGTTGAAGATGACCTTGAAATCTGCCAAGGCATTATGATGGTGTGGTTGAAGCATGTCTTTTAATTTATTTGTGTGGTCATGAACTGTCTTTACGTTTATATTTACTTGTTTATAATTGGTTGCACATGGAACCATCATCAACTTCCCTGTGAAGCGAAATATCGTGGTGTGTGAAATTAATATTGTTGATACAAGTGACCAAAGTTTCATGTGGTTTTCTTAAACTTCATTGTGATATGCTGTATTTAAGCATTCGTGAACACTCAGTCCCAGTTTGCCCATGACCGTTTCAAATGTTTTTGAAGAAGCCAACATGTCACAATGCCACTTCTTTAGCCCATGAGACTGTGCAGCTTCATGAAACTTTTGAAATGAACTGTTCTTGTTGGCCACATTGTACTGGAGGTCTTAACAGAATTCACATTCGACAGCAAGGTCTTTCAGCTATATCTTATCAGGCCAACAACAGCTAGATTGTAAGCTATTCAGATTGAAAGGCTCATTTATCCACAACACATACATCATTTTTAAAATGGCACATTTTACTGGGTGTTGAAGGAATTCTTAACAACTTCAAGTCTGTAGTTGTGTTGCTGCTTGTGAGATCAAGCAATGTATATTGTAGAATATTTTTACTGGTACCAATAAGCAAAAGAAGAGTGTGCTTACACTCTTAAAATTGAACTAGTGACTTTTCACCAGAAATTAGTGAATATTCTCAATCTGTTATTGATAAGTTTGTAAAGTTAATCCTATTTCAGTGTTTTACAGAATGCAGTCTGTGCAACTCACCATACCCCACTCTCACTTTTTAAATTAGAACCAATATATGGGTAAACTGAACATGACACAAACAAACAATCAATATGTGTGAGATGTATTTCATGCAAAATTTCTGTTACATAGCAATAATTTCAGTAATTCACTTTCAGAGAGTGACAAGATTAAGGTATGTAGAGACAACAAAAGACAGGAATTAATTCGCGTACAAATACAAAAATAACATACCTGGACTGGATACCATAATATGAGAAGTATCATCATCATAATTGATGTTGATCTAGTGTCTTTTGCACAGAAAACTTCGTATGTGATGCATAATTTAAGAAAACACACAATTACTAACTACACACACTCTCTCTCTCTCTCGCACAAGTCAATAGCAGAGACGTATTTCAGAAGTGCAGATTCAAATAAAGGCATGAGATGCCTATTTAGATTCATATTTGATTACAGTGTGATTTAAACTTAGCATAAATGCCCAATTTAATCTAAGTGGGTTGACCTACTTAGATAGTGTAATGTGTAGATCAAGAAGCCCCCCCCCCCCCAAAAAAAAAGAATCCTTGGTGGCACCCTTGTGTCTGTGTCTTTCTGTATGCTGACAGTTTGTAAAATGTAAACACCACTCATGGATTAGGTCTGTTTCGAATGCTGCCTACAAAGCAGTACTAGGAGTGATTCCTCCAGCTGTTATTGCCAGTGGATGAATTCTGATGATGCCACTGCTTTTTTATTCCACCAGCTGCTCATTAGGCCTCACAAGGGCTTATTGGACCTCATACCAGACCTCCCTACTTCAAAGAGAGGGAAACAAAAGTCCGAGCACGTATGTGAAATCAAACCCTGGTCCTTTGGCACCAGAGGCAGTGAGGCTAATCACTTGGTTATGAAGGCTGCCCTGCCAATAATGGATCAAGTAGGTAAAAAGACGAGGGCTAGTAGAAATCCTTGGGTAACAGAAGAGCTACTGAATTTAATTGATGAAAAGAGAAAATACAAAAATGCAGTATGTGAAGCAGGCAAAAAGGAATACAAACGTCTCAAAAATGAGATCGACAGGAAGTGCAAAATGGCTAAGCAGGGATGGCTAGAGGACAAATGTAAGGATGTAGAGGCTTACCTCATGAGGGGTAAGATAGATACTGCGTACAGGAAAATTAAAGAGACCTTTAGAGAAAAGAGAACCACTTGCATGAGTATCAAGAGCTCAGATGGAAACCCAGTTCTAAGCAAAGAAGGGAAAGCATAAAGGTGGAAGGAGTATATAGAGGGTCTATACAGGGGCGATGTTCTTGAGGACAATTTTATGGATATGGAAGAGGAGGTAGATGAAGATGAAATGGGATATATGATACTGCGTGAAGAGTTTGACAGAGCACTGACAGAAAAAGTCGAAACAAGGCCCCGGGAGTAGACAACATTCCATTAGAACTACAGACAGCCTTGGGAGAGCCAGTCATGACAAAACTCTACCATCTGGTGAGCAAGATGTATGAGACAGGCAAAATTCCCTCAGACTTCAAGAAGAATATAATAATTTCCAATCCCAAAGAAAGCAGGTGTTGACAGATGTGAAAATTACCGAACTATCAGTTTAATAAGTCACAGCTGCAAAATACTAATGGGAATTCTTTACAGACGAATGGAAGAACTGGTAGAAGCCGACCTCGGGGTTTGGTTTCCGTAGAAATGTTGGAACACGTGAGGCAATACTGACCCTACGACTTATCTTAGAAGAAAGATTAAGGAAAGGCAAACCTAATTTTCTAGCATTTGTAGATTTAGAGAAAGCTTTTGACAATGTTGAATGGAATACTCTCTTTCAAATTCTGAAGGTGGCAGGGGTAAAACACAGGGAGCGAAAGGCTATTTGCAATTTGTACAGAAAGCAAATGGCAGTTATAAGAGTCGAGGGACATGAAAGGGAAGCAGTGGTTGGGAAGGGAGTGAGACAGGGTTGTAGCTTCTCCCTGATGCTATTCAATCTGTATATTGAGCAAGCAGTAAAGGAAACAAGAGAAAAGTTAGGAGTAGGTATTAAAATCCATGGAGAAGAAATAAAAACTTTGAGGTTCACCGATGACATTGTAATTCTGTCAGAGACAGCAAAGTACTTGGAAGAGCAGTTGAACAGAATGGACAGTGTCTTGAAAGGAGGATATAAGATGAACATCAACAAAAGCAAAACGAGGCTAATGGAATGTAGTCAAATTAAGTCGGGGTGATGCTTAGGGAATTAAATTAGGAAATGAGACACTTAAAGTAGTAAAGGAGTTTTGCTATTTGGGGAGCAAAACAACTGATGATGGTCAAAGTAGAGAGGATATAAAATGTAGACTGGCAATGGCAAGGAAAGCGTTTCTGAAGAAGAGAAATTTGTTAACATCGAGCATTGATTTAAGTGCCAGGAAGTCGTTTCTGAAAGTATTTGTATGGAGTGTAGCCATGTATGGAAGTGAAACATGTACAATAAATAGTTTAGACAAGAAGAGAATAGAAGCTTTTGAAGTGTGGTGCTACAGAAGAATGCTGAAGATTAGATGGGTAGATCACGTAACTAATGAGGAGGTATTGAATAGAATTGGGGAGAAGAGGAGTTGGTGGCACAACTTGATTAGAAGAAGGGATCAGTTGGTAAGACGTGTTCCGAGGCATCAAGGGATCACCAATTTAGCACTGGAGGGCAGTGTGGAGGGTAAAAATCGTAGAGGGAGACCAAGAGATGAATACAGTAAGCAGATTCAGAAGGATGTAGGCTGCAGTAGGTACTGGGAAATGAAGCAGCTTGCAGAGGATAGAGTAGCATGGAGAGCTGCACCAAACCAGTCTCAGGACTGAAGACCACAACAACAACAACAACATCAGCAGCCAAAAATAATTAAATACACACATGAGTGGAGTTGTTGACCATCCCTGATATTGACAGACATAAGAAACAACAGAGGATCAAAAATAGAATCGTGTATGATTGTTTCATATTGTGAATGACTATTGTTTTCTACTATCTGCTTCCTTATCCCACAGATAAGAACCATGAATGGGAGAGGGAGAGTGAAGTGGGAGGCAAGGAGAGGGATTGGGGGTGGGTGGCTAGTAGCTGGGAGGGAGGCAGCCAGTTTGCCAGCACGGAATGCAGGAGAGAGAGGTAAACAGTCTAGCTACAATATGCATGGTTGTCAGAGCCTGTGGAGAGTGGTGCATGCTGAAGTTGACTTGTGGGCTGGAATTTGGAGGCAATGACAGGAAGGAGGAAGGGCAACTGTTAGGTGAAGGGTGCAAGGACAGCAGGTTGTTAGATATTCATGCCAGGGCTATTATGGGAACGAAGGATGTGTTGCAAGGATAACTGCTATCTGTGTAGTTCACAGAAGCTGGTGGTGGAGGAAAGGATCCAGATGGCCCAGGTGGTGAAGGTGATTCACCCTGTTGGACAGTTAGTCAGTGGAGGTACTGACATAAAAAGCTGTGCAGTGTTTGCAACAGAGTTGCTATATGACATAGCAGCTTTCACAGGTGACATTGCCTCTGATGGGATAGGATAAGCCCCTGACAGGACTGGGAGTAATAAGTACTTGGTGGGTAAATTGGGCATGTCTTACACCATGGTTTACCCTTCTGACAAGGATTTGGGAGTGGGAATGGCATAGGGATAGACTCTGTGTTTTTTCTTTTTTTTTTCCTCTATTGGGTGGGTGATAGATCTGGATCTACATGCATCACTTTTGATGCCACCACCGTCCCTCATACCCATGCCCTTGCCACTACCAAACACTGCCTCTCCCAATGTCCTTCCATCTCCAAATCCACACCTCATTCCTTATACACTTTACAAACTATAGATGGTCTCTCAACTACTTTTCCTTTGAAGGGAAGTTGCACAAACAAATCTGCAGCACAGACATGGGCACCCGCTTGACACCTTCCTATGCCAACCTATTTATGGGCCATGTAGAGGAAACCTTCCTAGCTTCCCAGAAATCACTCCCAATCCCTAGTCTGGTTCAGGTTTATTGATAATATATTGTTGATCTGGATCCAGGGGCAAGACACCCTGTCCACATTCCTTCAAAGCCTCAACACCTTCTCCCCTATGCACTTCATCTGGTGCTCTCAACCAAACATGCAACTTTCATGCACATTGTACATTGACATCCACCTCTCTGTGGCTCCATCCACACCTCTGTCCATATGAAACGCACTAACCGCCAGTGGTACCTGCATTTTGACAGCTGCCATCTGAGTGAACCACACCAAAAGATCTCTCCCACACAGACTAGCTACCTGTGGATGGCATAATTGCAGTGGCAAGAACTCCTTGCCCTGTAAGCTGAAGATCTCGCGAAGGTCTTCACAGACAGGCACTGCCCCCAAACCTAGTTCACAAACAGATTTTCCATGCCATATCCTCACACACCTATAACCATCTCACTACTCAAAAGAACCAGGTAGAAAGGAGTACTGCATCCTCATCACCCAGAAGTGGAGCAGCTGAACCATATCCACCATCATGGCTTTGATTATGTCTCATCATGCCCTGAAATGAGGGAATATGACCCAAGATCCTCTCCACCCCTCCCCCCATGCCACTCCCACTCTCAACCCCTTGTCACAGGGGTGATATCACTGCAGTAGACCAAGGTCCAAGACCTGTCCAATGAAAGCAGCTATGTCATATACCAACTCTGTTTTAAGTACTGCACAGCTGCCAACCAGTTGTCCACCAGGATGGAAGGCAAATGCCAAACCGATGCTTATAACCAAGTTGACCACTTGACGGCACAAAATGGAACTGAGCACAACTTGCTCAGTTTCAATGGCTGCTTCACAACCCTGGGCATCTGGATCATTCCCTCCACCACCAGGTTCTCTGAACTATGAAGACAGGAGATATCCTTGCAACATATCCTTCATTCCCTTAATCACCCTGGCCTCAATCTCTGGTAGTCTGCTGTCTCCACACCCTCCACCCAACAGTTTCCCCTTCCTACATCCTATCAGCTCCTCCCAATTCAGTCCCCATGTCACCTTCAACGTATGTCACTCCCCACCAGCTCTGAGAATTGTGCATCACATGTCTAGCCCATGTATCTGCCACCACTCCCTCCCACATTCCTAGCCAGCAACTAAATGCCCACCCTCAATCCCTCGCTCTGCCTCCTATCTCTGTCTTCGTCTATCCACCCTACTTGACACAAAGGTTAGCAAGTTTCCTTTCTTTTTGTGTGCACCTATCAACAACTCGACGTTTATGCTTTTCGGTAAGTGGTCTTAATAGATCCTTAACTGTAGGAAATACACTGACTTTGCGGTCTCAGTGTATCTTTACAAATGTTGTCAATACCAGTGCTGCTGGTTATCTTAACTCTTTTTGCAAATTATATTGGAGAAGTTAGGTGCAGTGTACAGAGAGAGGATGGGGCAAGGACGTGGTGTGTGTAGGAAATGGGCAAAGTCCGCAAGAGCAAAGTGTTCGTGCTATGAATAGCATCAAATATGTCATCTTCATGATCAAGGTATTGATGCAATGGATCTTTTACAACTTGTAAATGTTTAGCAGTGATGAAAATATTGAGTGCATTCAATATAATTGTAAAAGAAATATGGCATATTAGACAGTGAAGGAAATGAACAATTAATCTATTTATTTCCACAAAATTTCAAAAAGATTCTGTATTGTCACACTAAGAGGAGGACAGCATTCAGACAAAAACCCAAGTGAGAGGAGGTATCTAACCTTTTCTGTACACCATGCAGTCTGTCCAACTGCATTGATAGTTTAGAGAGTACACACAAAAGACTAAAGGCACAACAAAAACTAGAATATACCTTTTGTAGATCTTATGGTCTGCTGATGTAATTTTATAGTGAACATAGATGACTATGGAGCAACATCCATTTATGAGCTTTGTAACAAAAACGTGTTCATCTGTCAGAATTGAGTCCATTATCTGAAGAAATGTAATTTCTGACAGGAACTGATTTTATTGCATTAAACTATGTTATAAAGTTAACTAGGTCTGAAACTTGCAAACTTTCTCAAGTGGTAGCAATTAGTAATAAGATTTCATTATCCCTGAGACCATGCAGTGCCACATTTGAACCGTGTTATGAATATGGCACCCCACATTTGGTCATCTCTGCCAAACATCACTTCGGAGTATCGTACATTGTGTGATGGAAGAAGGGATATGTCATTGGCACACCACCACTGTATGTTTAGTACAGGGGGTGACCTGAAACAGTACCACACTACCTTTTATGCCCCTTCAGTGTGCATTGTACATTACATTATATGAAATAGAAATTGATTCCTGTACAGCTCTAAAAACTTTAAATTATCATCTCGATTTAGTACTGACTGATTCTGTTTGGAAGGTGACATGCTTAATGATGTCTCAAATTCTTTTATGAATAACTCAAATTGATTAGATGGAGCCCTTTATATTGTGACTATTACTGTTAATTTTCCATAAAATTCTACTTCTGTGGCACAAACTTCTCAATGCTAATCACTAGAGCCTGGATTTTATGTAATTATATATTCTGTTCCTTTATATGTTGTCATAAGAAAAACTAAAATGTCGACAAATCACACTGAAAGAATCCTTATTTCAAAGCTTTAAATACATATTTTGAGGTATAATACATATTTCACATTACACTACATACCGGTGATTTTACATATTTGGATATTATTGCCGATTTGTTACACGTGTTCATAAGTCCCATACATTTTTATTACAGAGTAAGAAAACAAAAAAAAAAAAAAAAAAAATTAAGTTTTATTATTGTGTTTCTCACATCATCGCCAATACTGTTTAGCTTTGAGTTTAACTGCCCAAGTTTGATATGGACCACAATGGTACATTTTAAACACTTACTTCTTGTTCTCAAATGCTTCACAACGTGTAATAGTCAGCTGCATTAACTTACCCATGGCACCAGTTGCGTCTTCATTGTCATCAAAGCTGTAAACAGGTATTTCTATTGACAGTGCTTTAACCACTGATGGTAAAATAGTTCTCTCCCAAACTTGTCGTCAGGGTTGCCACAAGTTCCCCCTAGTGAAATTACCTGATTTTTCCCTGAAAAATTTTGAGTCTCAAAGGTAAGTTAAGATGTTAGATGACAATCTGTCTTTGTAGCTTCAGTACAAGAAACAATAGTGCAAATGAGGAAACATGTAAAATAAACTTGCAAGCAGATGGCGTTTCCCAAAGTGAACAAAAATCTTTAGTACTAACATCAACATCTTTTCTAATGAACTGTTTTTAGATGGAGAAAGCAAGCCAAATGGTGTGTGTGTTTCATTAAGACCACTGATGTTATTTTATTTCAGTAAAACGAAACACATTTGGTGAAATAAAGTACGTATTTCCTTGGAGTCACAAGACAGATTTAAAATACCTTCACTGATTTCAGAAATAACCTCAGAAAAAAATAGGCCTCTTGAAAAAAGTGTTTAAGGCGGGGAAGAATTGTGTAAACCAGCACTGTAGGCGATGGTTGGTTCTACTATGTTCGTTATTGTCGGTTATTACCCACTGTGTTATATCTGTTGCTTTACAGTTATTGTGTGATTTTTCTTTCAAGAAATATATGAGAACTTAGCATACAAACCATGATACTTTCTAATATATAAACGGCTTTCGAAGTGCCAAAATGTGTTAAAAGAAATAAAATGTCTATAAATTGCCACACTGTACAATGTACTTGTGATGAGATGGTCCCAATTCCTGAACATCCTCCCCCTGTGGGTTCAGGGGGTTGGAATAGGCTAACGTATTTCTGCCTGTCGTAAGAGGTAACTAAAAGGTCTCTCTCACATTTCGGCCTTTGTGATGGTCCCTGTAGGGTTTGACCTCTGTTTTTCAAAATTTTCCTGAAGAGCGAGCCAATTGGGGAAGGGTGCCTTACATGGTGCATCGTGCGCTGAGACCTATCACATCCTTTGTTGACGTGGATCTGCACTTCTGCTCATTCTCCAACTGCTGGGTGAGGTCACCCTCCTGGGTGCGTATTTTTCCATCAGCTGTGCAGTATCGTTTTCTACGTTGACGATGATAATGGACTTGTTTGCTTAGTTGCACCTGATATCCAGCACGGTAGCCAGTCCGTTGTGGTGGGGCCACCATGTACCTGTTGGTTGTAGCCCCCTGCCCACGCAGGGATTGCTCTGCTGATGCCTGCGCTGTTAAATCCTCATGTATGCCAAGGGACAGATGCCCATCCCCCTGCAGCATCAGGACCTCTGGCAATGGCCATCCTGCCCAGGTGGCCTCTGTTGCGGCTGGGTGACGCCTGTGGGGAGGGCCCCTGGTCGGAGTGGGTGGCATCAGGATGGATGACGCAATGAAGCGTAGTACATCATCTTTTGTTGGTGGTCAAACACCAGCAGTCTCTAAGCATTCACGGGCTCAGTTCAATGCACAGAAGTATGACCCCAAATCGTTCCCCTCCCTGGCCACACCATGGGAGGAATGTCAGGCTATAAGGATGGCAGTGGCTCTTATTCGCCATGGTACCTTGTATGTTAGAGAGCTGACAGGGAATCTTTCATGACGATGAAGCCTCAGTTTTTTGTTGAGTATTTAGAGTACAAGTTTGGGGAGGTGGAGGGCTTGTCCAAAATGAGATCTGGATCTGTCTTGATCAAAACAGCAGCCTCTGTCCAGTCACGGGCATTACTCACTTGTGACAAACTGGGGGATGTTTCTTTAACCATCAGGTCCCATAAGATCTTAAATATGGTCCAGGGACCTTCTTTTGCAGTCTGACAATGAGCTGTGCGCCAATTTAGAATGGCGAGGTGTACATTTTGTTTGGCGTGTCCACTGGGATGAAAGGGACAATCAGGTTGCAACCGGTGTCTTCATCTTGGCCTTCTAGGGTGATACATTAAGAATGTCAAGGTGATGGTCTACCGCTGTTGTGTGAAACCCTATATCCCTCTCCCAATGCGGTGCTTTTAATGTTGGAAGTTCGGTCATATGTCTTCCTGCTGTACTTCAGTGTCATGTGTCGAGATTGCGGACGCCCATCACATCCCAATACTCCATGTGCCCCGCCTCCCATCTGTGTCAACTGTGGAGAGCACCATTCGCCTTGCTTGCCAGACTGCAGGATTCTCCAGAAAGAAAGGAAAGTCATGGAGTACAAGACCCTGGTCCGACTGACCTACACTGAGGCAAAGAGGAAATTTGAGCGCCTACATCCTGCACACATGACACCATCTTATGCCGCCACTACAACAGTTCTTGCCCCATCGGCTCCGCCAACCACAGTCACCTCTCAGAGCCAAAAGACTACACCTGCCCCCTTGATGTTGGGGGCACTTTGCTCCCTGTTGCTCCTGCACCACATACTTCAGGAGCAACACCCCCCAGCCATCGGCAACATCTGTCCCCAATTCCAAGCCAGAGAAGTGTACAACTTCTTCAGCTGCTCTCGCTAGGAAGGGGTCCCTTGGGTCACTCCCTTCCCAGGTTTCTGCTAGTTGGAAAGATTACACCTGCCAGTGACTCAAGAGCCCAAAAGCAGCTGATTGCAGGGCTTCACACTCATCCTCAGTGCTGGCGACTGAATCAGTGAAGCCCTCCCAGCCAGGGAAACCCAAGGACCAGCTAGAGAAATACAAAAAGAAGGTCCCCAAGACCAAGGGAATTGCGGTGATACCCACATCGCAGCTACCTCCAAGCTTTGCATCTGTAGATGAGGTGGAGATTTTGGCATCTGCTGAAGACCTACATCTCGCCAGACCCTCAGACAAAATGGATAGAGACTGCTCAGGCAAAAGGTCAGTGGCAGCAGGTGACCCTGAGGCGTAAACTGCCCCATTGAATGTTCCATGCCTTCCTAGTCTCACAATGACGTCATCCTCCATTGGAATTGCAGTGGTTTTTTCTTTCGCCTGGCTGAGCTGTGGCAGCTGTTAAGCTTTATACCTGCTTTCTGCTTTGCCCTCCAGGAAACCTGGTTCCCAGCAATGGGGACCCCTGCCCTCCGCAGCTATAAGGGATACTATAGGAACCGTAGTGACTGTTATCGAGTGTGAGGTGGGGTTTGCGTTTATGTCCTAACTCAGTCTGTAGTGAACCTGTGCCACTTGAAAGCTTGAAGCTGTGGCTGTCGGAATAAGGAAGACAGAGGAAATGCAATGTATGCCTTCCTCCAGATGGTGTAGTATCCTGGAATGTATTAACTGCACTGATTGATCAACTCCCTAAACCTTTCCTACTTTTGGGAGATTTTAACACCCATAACCTCTTGAGGAGTGGCACCGTTCTTACTTATCGAGGCAGAGATGTCGAAACTTTACTGTCTCAGTTCGGCCTCTGCCTCTTAAATACTGGGGCCGCGACACATTTCAGTGCGGCTCAAGGCAGTTACTCGGCCATTGATTTATCAATTTTCAGCCCAGGACTTCTGCCATCTGACCACTGGAAAGCGCATGACAATCTGTCTGGTAATGACCAGTTCCCCATCTTCTTGTCACTGCCCCATCGTCAAGCCCACGGACGCCTGCCCAGATGGGCTTTAAACAAGGTGGACTGGGAAACTTTCTCCTCTGTGGTCACTGTTGAATCTCCCTCACACGGTAACATCAATGTGATGGTTGAGCAGGTGACTACAGCAATTGTTTCTGTGGCAGAAAACACGATCCCTCACTCTTTAGGGTGCCCCCAGCGAAAAACAGTCCCTTGGTGGTCACCGGAAGTCACTGCAGCAATTAAGAAGCATTGGCGAGCTCTACAGTGGCACCCTTCGCTGGAGTACCTCATAGCCTTTAAATGGCTCTGTGCTCGCGTTCGCCAACTTATCGAACGATGGAAGCAGGAGTGTTGCGAGAGATATGTCTCCACTATTGGGTGCCATACGTCACCTTCCCGAGTCTGGGCGAAGATCAAACGTGTTTTTGGGTACCAGACCCCAACAGGTGTTCCTGGAATTAACAGAAATGTGTTATCTACCGATGAAAACACGATTGCCGAGCACTGTGCTCGAGCCTCTGCATTGGAGAGTTACACCCCCCCCCCCCCCTTCCCCAGCCTTTCACACTCTGAAACGGCGGCTGGAAGGGAATGTCCTCTTGTTTACTACACGCCACAGTGAATCCTATGAGGCCCCATTTACAGAGTGGGAGCTCCTCAGTGCCCTTGTACATTGCCCTGACACAGCTCCTGGACGGGATCAGATCCATAGTCAGATGATTAAACATCTGTCATCAGACTCCAAGTGACATTTCCTCGTCATCTTCAACCAAATCTGGTGCAATGGCGTCTTTCCATCGCAATGGCTGGAGAGCACCATCATTCCGGTGCTCAAATCTGGTAATAACCCACGAGGGTCACTCTACCACTGATAATCTTGCGTCCCCAGAGTCTGCCATCCGAACAGCCTTTTCCAGACGCCAACACCTGGTTGCCGCCTTTTTTGATTTGCGACAAGTGTATGACATGACCTGGCGACATCAAAGCCTTGCGACATTATACGAGTGGGGTCTCTGAAGCCCACTCCCGATTTTTATCCAGAATTTCCTGTCGCTTCGTACTTTTCATGTCCAAGTTGGTGCCTCCCATAGTTCCCCTCATATCCAGGGGAATGGGATCCCGCAGGGCTCTGTATTGAGTCTCTCTATTCTTAGTGGCCATTAATGGTCTAGCAGCAGCTGTAGGGCCGTCTGTCTCACCTTCCCTGTAAGCAAACGTCTTCTGCATTTCATACTGCTCCACCAGTACTGTTGTTGCTGAGCAGCATCTACAGGGAGTCATCCACAAGGCGCAGCCATGGGCTCTAGACCACGGTTTCCAGTTTTCAGCTGCAAAGTCGTGTGTTATGCACTTCTGTCGACATTGTACCATTCATCCAGAACCAGAACTTTACCTTAATGATGATCCACTCACTGTAGTGGAGAAATATTGATTCTTAGGATCGGTTTTCGACACCTGATTGACTGGGCTTCCTCACCTTCGTCAGCTTAAGCGGAAGTGCCTGCAGCACCTCATACCCTCTGCCTGAGCAACACCAACTGCAGTGCAAATCATTGTACGCTGCTGCAGCTCTACAGAGCCCATGTACAATCCCGCCTTGACTATGGGGATCTGGTTTATGGTTCGGTGGTGTCCTCAGCATTGTGTTTACTCAACCCAGTGCACCACTGTGGTGTTTGCCTAGTGGCAGGAGCTTTTAAGACAAGTCCGGTGACCAGCGTCCTTGTGGAAGCCAGAGTACTTCCATTTGCAGGTTAGGCATGCACAACTGCTGGCCTGTTTCATAGCACATATTCATAGTTCTCCTGTGCATCCAAATCACTGTCTCCTCTTCCCATCCACGGTGGTTCATCTCTCACATCGATGGCCCAGGTCAGGGCTTCAAATTGCAGTTCGTGTCCGATCCCTTCTTTCTGAACTGGAGTCCTTGCCTTTACCACCTATACTTGAGGTCCATTCACGTACACCTCAATGGTGTACACCTAGGCTGCAGCTTCACCTGGACCTTTCACATGGCCCTAAGGACTCAGTTAACCCCATGGCTCTCCGCTGCCACTTCCTCTCAATTGTTGACAAGTACCGAGGCCGCGAAGTGGTTTACACCAGTGGCTTGATGGCTGATGCTCACGTCTGCTTCACGTACGTTCATGGAGGACATATTCAACAGCGTTCCTTGCCCAATGGCTATAGTGTTTTCACTGCTGAGCTGGTGGCTATATCTAGTGCTCTTGAGCACATCCGTTCCTGCCCTGGGGAGGTGTTTCTTCTGCATACTGACTCCTTGAGCAGCCTACAAGCTCTCAACCAGTGCTACTGTCGTCATCCTACGATAGCAACCATCCAGGAGTCCATCATTGCTCTGGAATGGTCCGGTCATTCAGTGGTGTTTGTCTGGACCCCAGGTCACGTCGGAATCCCAGGCAACGAACTGGCCAAACAGGCTATGCGGAAACCGCTTATGGAGATCAGCTTCTCTGCCACTGACCTGTGTTAAGTACTATGCCACAAGGTTTTGCAGCTTTGGGAGATGAAATGGCATAACCTCAGCATGCACAATAAACTGTGTGCCTTTAAGGAGACTACGAATGTGTGGCAGTCCTCCATGTGGGCCTCTCGCAGGGACTCTGTGGTTCCCTGCCGGCTCCACATTGGCCATGCTTGGGTGACACAGGGCTACCTCCTGCACCGTGGTGACCCACCTCAGTGTCGTTGCAGCACCTGGCTGACAGTGGCCCATATCTTGATGAGCTGTCCTCCTTTGGCTGCCCTGCGACAGACTCTTCAGCTACTGGACTTGACACCATTAATTTTACCTGACAACACCACATCGGCTAATTTAGTTTTACGTTTTATATGCGGTGGTGGGTTTTATCATTCTATACAGGGTGTTACAAAAAGGTACGGCCAAACTTTCAGGAAACATTCCTCACACACAAAGAAAGAAAATATGTTATGTGGACATGTGTCCGGAAATGCTTACTTTCCATGTTAGAGCTCATTTTATTACTTCTCTTCAAATCACATTAATCATGGAATGGAAACACACAGCAACAGAACGTACCAGCGTGACTTCAAACACTTTGTTACAGGAAATGTTCAAAATGTCCTCCGTTAGCGAGGATACATGCATCCACCCTCCGTCGCATGGAATCCCTGATGCGCTGATGCAGCCCTGCAGAATGGCGTATTGTATCACAGTCGTCCACAATACGAGCACGAAGAGTCTCTACATTTGGTACCGGGGTTGTGTAGACAAGAGCTTTCAAATGCCCCCATAAATGAAAGTCAAGAGGGTTGAGGTCAGGAGAGCGTGGAGGCCATGGAATTGGTCCATCTCTACCAATCCATCGGTCACCGAATCTGTTGTTGAGAAGCGTACGAACACTTCGACTGAAATGTGCAGGAGCTCCATCATGCATGAACCACATGTTGTGTCGTACTTGTAAAGGCACATGTTCTAGCAGCACAGGTAGAGTATCCCGTATGAAATCATGATAACGTGCTCCATTGAGCATACGTGGAAGAACATGGGGCCCAATCAAGACATCACCAACAATGCCTGCCCAAATGTTCACAGAAAATCTGTGTTGATGATGTGATTGCACAATTGCGTGAGGATTCTCATCAGCCCACACATGCTGATTGTGAAAATTTACAATTTGATCACATTGGAATGAAGTCTCATCCGTAAAGAGAACATTTGCACTGAAATGAGGATTGACACATTGTTGGATGAACCATTTGCAGAAGTGTACCCGTGGAGGCCAATCAGCTGCTGATAGTGCCTGCACACACTGTACATGGTACGGAAACAACTGGTTCTCCTGTAGCACTCTCCATACAGTGATGTGGTCAACGTTACCTTGTACAGCAGCAACTTCTCTGATGCTGACATTAGGGTTCTCATCAACTGCACGAAGAATTGCCTCGTCCATTGCAGGTGTCCTCGTCGATCTAGGTCTTCCCCAGTCGCGAGTCATAGGCTGGAATGTTCCGTGCTCCCTAAGACGCCGATCAATTGCTTCGAACGCCTTCCTGTCGGGACACCTTCGTTCTGGAAATCTGTCTCGATACAAACGTACCGCGCCACGGCTATTGCCCCGTGCTAATCCATACATCAAATGGGCATCTGCCAACTCCGCATTTGTAAACATTGCACTGACTGCAAAACCACGTTCGTGATGAACACTAACCTGTTGATGCTACGTACTGATGTGCTTGATGCTAGTACTGTAGAGCAATGAGTCGCATGTCATGTCAACACAAGCACCGAAGTCAACATTACCTTCCTTCAATTGGGCCAACTGGAGGTGAATCGAGGAAGTACAGTACATACTGACGAAACTAAAATGAGCTCTAACATGGAAATTAAGCGTTTCAGGACACATGTCCACATAACATCTTTTCTTTATTTGTGTGTGAGGAATGTTTCCTGAAAGTTTGGCCGTGCCTTTTTGTAACACCCTGAATAAGTTTTAGCGCATGTCCTTTGTCCCTTTGTGTTCTCCACTCTAATGCTTTTAGGGTGGATGTTTTAATGTGTTGCAGAGTGGTTGGCTTTTCCTTTTTCTTCTCATGGTTGGCTAGCGACGCTCATCTGCTCCCTTGTTCTTACCCGTTCTACCCGTTTCTTGCTTCTCTCTATGGTTTTCTTTTCCTGTTCTTGTCCATAAGAGTATTGGGTGTCCTTCTGGTTCTTCCTTTCTCTTGTTATTGTGCTGTATGTCTCCTTTCTTTTCTTCTTTCCATTGTGTAATTATTTTACTGGGAACAAGGGACTGATGACCTTGCAGTTTGGTCCCTTCCTCCCCGCCCCCCCCCCCCCCCCTTCCTCTTTTAAACAAACAAACCAACTAACCAACCAATTCCTGAAATTCATCGCCTGTGGCCTCTGGCCTGCCAAGGAGCACTGCAGTCCTCTGTCCACAGATAAACCACGAATATTCACTGCATTACGCCACACACAAATAGACCCGGCCTGTGGACTGATCAGTGAGACTAGATCCGATGGGCAGGGCCTGCACATTGGTGGGAAATGAATGGCTTCATGATCAGCAGGCCCAATCCATTGCAAATACCTGCAGAAACGGCCTGCTGTTTTGGCCCGTCATAGAAATCCATTTGTGTGGCCAGCTATTCACGAGCCACAGACAGCATGTCGATGAAATGAGACTGCGGTGATCAATCCGTGCAACAGATAACTTGTTCAAATACGCTGAGAATCAATAATAGTGAGGATAGGTAGCAACTCACTGTAAAGATGATTGGTGAGCCACATACAGGCTCATAGAAAAGACAGTCACCGTCTCACAACTAAATTTTCTGCCCTAGCTTTACACACACACACACACACACACACACACACACACACACACACACAAGCTGCTAGGCTAGTGACAAGAAATGACGGCAGCACTGACTGCAAGCTGAGGGGAGTGGTAGGAAGGGGAGAAGCAGTAAGAATGAGGGAGAAGGGAAACAGTACATGTACTCAGCTGCATCCAGCCAGTGATGATGCATGACACCTCAATAAACAAAGCATTTCATCTACTGAGACAAAAAATGAGATTTTTCCAGTGTTTTTTTCAAATTTCCCTGATGTGTTTGAAATTCCCTGATTTCCAGAACCTGAGGCAACTCTGGTGATAAACATATAGGATGTATGATGAAATCTCACACTGATCTACTTTTTCGAAGCAATCTACATATTAGAAATAAACAACGGATTTGTTTAAAGAAACAGGTTCTACTTACACAGTTGCATGGACAGCCTACCTCATCTAATAGTGATTTTACAAAGAACTGTGTTTTGTATTGGTTACAAGGAACAAACTACAGGTACCTGAATTTAAACATTTCGTCCAGAAATAGTGCAACATTCCCTATGAGTTCACTCCCTGGAAGAATAATCTTGCTATGTTGACACATCACCTATATGTATTTCTTCTGATAAGACAATGGATGCTTTAGGCTGTTTCATTGCTAATCTAATTGTGGGCAAGTTGGACTCTGAGGCTACAGCTAAACCCTATTTATTTTATTGTAAACCTTTTGAGGCAACAAACAGTTATAGAATTGCTAGATTGATTAATGATGGACTTAAGGTACTATGGTGAGATGGTGTAGAGGAAGAGAGGATCCTATTTATGTACACAGATGCCCCTCAATATACGTTGAGAGCAGGGAAATTGCTTGACGTATTTTCTCCAAACTTAGTGCATGTTACACGTATGGCTCATGCATTGCAACAAGTGACAGAGTGAGTTACACATCATTTCCCAGAAGTAAATATACTGATAGCTACAGTGGTGATTTTCTTGAAATGTCCTTATCATGTACAATCCTGCAAGCAGCAGCTACCTGTTGTACCTCTGCCTCTGGAGCCAGTGGTAACGAGGTGGATAACATGAATTGTATTTGTGATTTTCTACAGTAAACACTTTGAGCCTCTGAAGTCAGTGATGGAGAACTTTCCTTCTGATCCTGCAGTGTCTGTGAGTGAATCCCTGTCAGCATTCAATAGTTCTAAGGTGATCTGTTCAATTTCATGTGTCGCAAGTCACTTCATGACGGTATCAAGGAACTGAAAACTTCAAATATGCCTCTCCATGAGGCTGTGGGAATAATGGAAGATGCAGTTTGCATTATCAGTGTTGTACCAGGTCAGCAGGTGGTGTCACTTTGGCATCACCACTGGTCCTCCCTTCATGGGAACAAGCTCCGGGGAATTAAGCCTCTCAGCCCTCTCACCATGAGGACATCATTTTAGCTATGTTGTGTTGGGCACTGTCTTTTTAGCCATCCCTATTTGTTAAGTGGTGCTCCCCCACCACTTTAAGCTCATTGCCCTCAACCTCTGACAGTTCGTCATTTCCTGATGGAATGCCCCTCTTTTTAACCATTTACATTCTCATTTATGTTTGCAGTCTTGAGTTATCAGCAATTTTAGCAAACGACGCACGGGCTGTCGACCGTGTTTTACTTTTTATCCTTTGTAGTACTATGGCAAAGGACATTTAATCTTTAGTTCATGACCTCTGTTCTCTGTGGCGCATTTTATGGACCTTTTTCAGAGTCCCTGCTTTTAGCTATCTTTCCTTCCATCGATTGGGCTTAATGTGTAGTAGTTTAACTTTTTTTTTCCCCCTTCCTTTGTGTTCTATGGTTCTGACATGGGTGTGTGCATCTGAGCCTAGTTGTCTTTGAGCCCTAAAACAAAATGAGTGTTGTACGAGGTGAAGTGGGTGGTGCGGTTTCCACTAAACTGCAATCTGTACTCAAATTCTTGTTATTCTGTCTCACTTATTTAATGGTGAAATTGTAAAAGGCCCTGAGAATATTATTCCTTGCACAATCCCTTTGTATAAATATGCAATGTTGGCTTTTTGCAAAGGTGAGTGATTTTTCTCTATTTATAAAAACATATTGTCAGAAGACTGTGCATGGCAACAGAACATTTGGAAAGGTAAATTATAATTACTTATGCATCCCCTTACAGTGTGGCTTGAATAGCAGACATGTGTACTTAAGCACTTCGTAGTGGAAGTGAACTGATTAAGAATTAATGTATATATTTTGACTAGCCTACCTGTGAACTTACGTTTTCTAGAAAAATATAAAATTTTGGATTTTATGTATCAGTGTTTCATTACATATTTCATCAATTTGTAAAATCACTCCAAATTTTAAGGGTATCGAAGTTTTCTTAAATATAGGTGACAAGTATTTCTTGCTCGATACCAGACCTTCACTAACTCAATGCTGTGGTATATCCACTCTCATACTACAACTACAAGATTTGTAGGATGCAGTTCACCTTAAAAAAGGTTTTATTTTTTAATCCTATTTTGTTGCAATAAGTTTACTTTATTTTCCTTTTTATCTTTGTCAGATTTAGTCACTACTACTAATAGCCCATATCTGAGTTTACACTTCCCACCTGTTACTATAAGGATACCCTCCTGTGTGGCAATGTCCTCCCTTCCCCCTCCAGAAAGATTCTGCTATCGATCCAGCCAATGTTGCTTTCCTATTGAGATGTAGGCCACAAGTCATAAACCCTATCTGCTAATAGAATTACCAACAGAAACCAAATTAATGTTTGAGTAAATAACTGATATAAGCAGTCAATGTTGATATGACACACACAACTTTCCAGCTGAGGCTGGTAACATCTCAAAAGTGGAACAATCTCAACATTTGTATAGTTTGTTGCCAAAATTTATTTTCACAAGATCACTCTCAATATTGTAACACTGATACGTCTCAATACTGTTTCCTGCACCATTATTTAACTGAAGTTACGAAACCATTTATTTTAGTTAACAAGTGTATAAATTAAAAGATTTCACCACCTATTACAGATCAAATAATATTTGCTCCTACAGATGTGCTCTCTGCATTCTGTACTGAGGGCAGCTTTTTATTTTTTATGGCTGTATAGCTTGCTAAATGCTGGTGCCTGAGCTGATAGATGCTGTTCCATCTGGTATGAAATACTTATGACCTGATTTTTCGGAGACTTATGTGAAATTTTTTTTTTTGCAGATTTTATAGTATTATCTTTGCTCATAAAGAACTGAATATATTTTTGTTATCCTTCATACTTGCTGTGCTGCATCAAATTAAGAAAAACATTTTAAAGATTTTGCAGAGATAAAAATGTACTGCGTAAACTTTGTGTATGGTTGATTTAGCTCATACATTGCAATAAATGAAATGTAGCTCATATATCTAAATTTTATTTAAAATTGAGAACAGAACGATATCTCACTCCATTCTTGAGTTACTGGGTTTTATATTCAGCCCATGTCCGTGCACATCGCAAATTGTGTGGTCATACTTCAAGCGATTCAAGATACAGAAATGAAGTGGTTTGCTAATGATAGCGTGCAACGAGGCACTTACGTATTCTGATAAACACTCAAAACTTATTTTATTCACCAAGATATGGAAGTAACTCATCCACAGCAGTAAGATGTTGGCAGCTCAAGACGTATACTGACATCCACAGCAATGTAGGAAACCCAAGGGTGCACGTATACATGACCACAGCACCTGGGGAATGGTGTAGTACGGCGTTTATGCACACCCGTAGCAGCGAAAGGCTTAAGCCAAATTTCTTTGTCAAGTTATGTAGAATGTACATTTTCACTCTCCACAGCCAATCTTCAGTAGTGAAATGGAACAGTATGTAATTTTGAAGCAGGAGAAAGTGTTGATTGTAGCTGTTTTTCCTTGGGCTATAAGGCAAATTAGTGTATGTGGTTTGCTAAATATTGTGATCTGATATTAGGCTGAATTGCTCTGTGTTATTTTAACACACCCCCTACTGTCAGAGCAATTTTCCCGTATGTCACTGTGTATATGTTTCAATGTTATCCCCTTCCAGTTAGAAAGAGATAGCATTTATTATAAATGAATTTCAGCATTGCATGTTGTGGTGATATGAAAATTTTATTTTAATGATTATATACAAATATATTTTTTGTTTAACGTCATATTACAAGTTTGAAAATATGGTATTGCTTTATTTTTCTGATTCTTCTGGCCTCCTGTAAGGAAATAACTTGAACAAACTCACTTTGTCACACACAGCAGAAAATAAAATAAAATTCTCAAGACTCCGTTGAATTCTACTTTCATCACAGACATATTAACGTGAGTTCTTTATATTAAAGCATATACAACAGTTATGTGAGTACTCATGCATTTTAAAGTACTCTACAAAACTGACCATTAACATCAGTGTAACAACAGAACCCTAACACACACACACACACACACACACACACACACACACACACACACACACACACACACACTACTTCTGAAATGGGAGGCCACACACTTTAGAAACCAGAGTACCACATAAATGCTCTTCAAAACTTCGAGATCATGTAATTCACAATGACCACTAGTTAGTTGCACACTATACTAGGTAATATAAATCAGCAAACTATGAACTCTGGAATAAATTTAAAAAAAGACAAAATGATAACAAGTGTTCCTGAAGTCATGCCTCACTTTCCTAAACACATTTTCTTTGGAAAGAAACACCATGTACATAATACTGCACAGAGTTCTTAACTTAAATAATCTGTATAAAATTAGGCATCTAAGACATTGAGTTCTGTTATCTTTCAAATCTCAACTTACACGAAACATTTGCAGGTACACTTCAGTACATGCCGATAAAATTGGCAACTCTGCCATACAGAGATGTAAGCATTTCCATAATTTAAACTGGTACAGCAATAACCCAGTTACAAATAAAAAAAGAGTTCTATTCCACAATTACAACCAAAGTTTTAAAGCAGTTTTGCTTCATTCTAAGACAAACACCAGAACTGGAAATACCCTCCCACATATTAACAGTATGGTGCTCCCCGCTGCTGATGTCTGGCTGCAGAGAGCAGATCTTTAAAAACATCTCAGATTTAGTAAATTCTGCATGTAAAACTTAATATTTACAAATGTTAAAGGTACGAAATTATGAATGTGGTCCCTGAAATTTGTCAAAAATTTAATACATAGTTCTCTTAACAGTTGATAGCCTTCTAAGAAATCCAGTACAAGCTGAATTGTCCAAATGACTACTTTAAAATTATGAGCAAAATTGCTGGTCAGGAGGCATGTCCGTAATACTAACCTAGCTTTGAGAATTAATAGTTCCTTCCTTGAAGAGGTGATGTAGACTGTGGAACGTTAAAGAGGAAGGGCAGGTTAGTTACTCAGACCACGGGATGAGATGAACTGACATGCTGGCCAGCAACTCTGTTCCACAATTTTATAGTTCTCCTTTTCTTTTCATCCAATAGTATACAGTTTATCAGTTGCTGTCAGCTGTTAAAGCATTTCATCATCACTACTAAAGTCCTTCACAACAAATGCCAAAATTTAAAATTATCATTTTCTCTCATCTGGAACCTGTATCTACGCAGCTTTACCGCTTTTTTTATTATTATTAATCTTTCTTCTTTGAAACTGGTGTCAAGGCACCTCTGATTCTTTGTACCACTTCAGTGAATATGATTGTGCCTGAAAAGACTAGTATAGTTCCAATCCAGTGAATGAGGGTGAAGTCATTTTTGAAATAGATAATTGAAAATAACAGACTTATAAACTTTCGTAAAGTTACAACAAGGGTGACAGTAAGAGATGAGCATTCTGTAGTCAGGACATAGACTGAGCTGATGCACATGTATCTGGTCAAACGTTAAGGATTTACTTAACACAATAATGTGAAACACTTAAGTTGTAATGCACAAGAAACTGAATTATATTTTGGATTCTCTAAATACTAATTCATGCTCCCTAGCAACATTTACACTCCACTTGCATTTTTTTTATAAGTTCAGCAACCAGAAATCACAAACACGTGAATGATTACATATAGACAACTGAGACTGTCACAGTGCTGTGGTGGATTTAAAAAAAATAATAATAATAATAATGATGCCCTGTGGATGTGCAAAGGGAGTAAAATCATTACACAGGTGAGATGTGTAGATATGACATGTCCAGTCTGCAAAGTAGTTATAAAATTTTATTGTAATCAAATAGAAAACTTACAAGAACATCATTTTTCAACATAGTCTCCTTGCATTTCAACGCACTTGATCCATCGTTTTACAAACTTCCTAATGCCCTCATAAAAGAAGGTTATCTGTTGAGCTGCGAGCCAGGAATGCACCCCTTCTCTTTCACTGCTTCGTCCGAGGCAAATTGATGGTCCCTTAATACCTCTTTGAGTGGACCAAACAAGTGATAGTCAGAAGGGGGCAAGATTGGGACAATATGGAGGATGATAAAGTACTTCAAATTTGAGTTTCTGGAGCATTTCAGCAGTGTGGGCAGCAGTGTGTGGACGGGCATTGTCATGCAACAACATATCACCTTTTGACAGCAATCCTCGGTGTTTGCTTTGAATTGCATGTTTTAGGCTGGCAGCAAGCATCTCACTGTAACATACACTCTTTATTGCTGTGCCCCTTTCCCCATAATTTTCCAGTACTGGACCTTGTGCGTCCAAAAAACCATAAGCATCAGTTTTCCTGCAGACGGCTGGGTCTTGAACTTTTTGTTGCACAGCGAATTTGGATTTTCCATTCCATACTCTGCCGTTTACTCTCCAGCTCAAAATGATGGATCCATGTTTTGTAACCAATAATGATGCTGTCTAAGAAGTTGTCCCGTTTGTTACCATAGCGAGATGTCCAAGAGCATTTGTTTACGCAACTGTGAGAGTTGTTTTGGGACCCATCTTGCACAAACTTTATCAAATCCAAGTCTGTTGTGGATTATTTCATAGGCAGAAACATGACTAATTTGCATACGATGTGCCACTTCGTCAATAGTCAATTGTCTGTCTACAAGAATCATTTCAGGTGAACACTCAATGTTCCTTTATTTGTGACAGTAAACGATCGTCCAGCTCCTTCATTGTGCGTAACACTTGTGCGACCATTCCAGAATTTTTCCAGTCCATTTATAGACACTCCGTTGTGGCAAAACACAGTTCTCGTTCTGTACCAAAAGTCTTCAATGAATTTCGGCCCCTGGTATGCCTTCCGCCCACAAAAAACGGATCGCTGAACATTGCTCTTCTTTTGTGCAAATAGACAGCAGAGCAGCCATGATTAACAGCACAGCAACGATAATGAAACTAGCCTAGCAGCTTGAAAATTGCAAATATGTAACAACAAATAAACAAAGCATGCATCATCTATGTAAAATGACAGTACTACCAAAATAAACAATGATATAACTAAATTGCGGATAATACTTGACTTAACCTTGTACAATAAACTGTCTCATGAATGATCATGCAGCACTGGATTAGTATTTCAGAAAGGTCATTAGAGTATTGAAACCATGCTGTGCCTGCCCTAGCATCATAATTTAGAGCACAGGGCGCTTGAACACACTAAAGGTGGTTTTCACATTACTGAACTTGCAGTAGCAGGGGCTATGCGGGTCAGAATTCCAATTGGTGTCTCTTCACTTCACTTCATTCCATGGTTGCTGACTGAAGAGAGAAATTACTACTTACATACTTATCATAAGATAAGATAACTTTCTCTGGAAAAAATACATGTGACAAGATATAGGTGTACTGCATTCTGAAATTCAGAGAGCAGCAGTGCAGCTGTATTGGGAGTGCAAAGGTTTTCTACTTGGAAATTGCCTACAGGATTGCTGAGCCATTAAAACTGCCCACCATGCTTTGCATAAATCCACAGTTTCAGGTGCATACTGTCAGTCAGTCCTATGATTACTTTTTTTTATCTCACCTCTGCAAGTTGTGTGTTAAAACAAAAAATGTTGAATTGGATCATGGTTTCAAGACCACTTGAAACTGTAGGTCCGCTTATAACTATCTGGTATGTCGATTCAAAGGTTAGAGGAAGGCAAGGGCCTCCAATAGGACTCTGTGGTGATCAAACCAATTTCCAGATTGATGTTTCTTCACTAACAAAAGTTGGAACAGTGCGCTACTCAGTATAGTGCAACAAGGATCAGGTTTGCGTTGCTTCTCCCGGGCAGCACCCGACTCGTTACAATAATAGTGTAATTTCTTTGGCTGGTATGTAACAGAACATACACCCCCTCCCCCCCCCCTACATCCCATGATTTCCATCAACTTACATGTAAACTGTTGCAGCTATTAAGGTAAGTGCCTTATTTGTACATTTTTACACTTAAGAAAATATGAGTGTTTTACTTTAACACATTTGGATTTCAGAACCCAGACATTGCAACAAGACTAAAAATGTCAGATACAGATGGTGAACTGTCAAAGTATGAAAAATTGCAACATACAATGAATGTGCCACCTCCAGTGCTCAATTACTAAAACCTGGCACCTGGTAAATTTAATTTTTGTGTTGACTGCCTTGCTTTAATACTGGCATCTCATTATCTTACTAATTTTATGAAAATACAGATTCATAATTTGATGAATACCACCGCACATACCTAGATTTGTTAAGATAAATTACACACAATCAGCATCAATAAAAGAAAAATAAGTATTTCACATGCAGCAAATTTGATGAAGGATACTGTGTCAGAACATTTCCAGCAAGATAAACAACCATCTTTGGTATAGCACCCACTATTGGAAGAACCATAGGAGCACTTTCAAAAACCGATATTATATGCTGATAAATATCATAGCCAACTATTAGGAATCCTGGCAGAGGTAACAGATGCTGAAAGAAGAAAAGAATGGATTGTGATTTCCTTTAGTTAACTGTACATAAGTTTATAAATATTTTATACATAAAATCTCTCTCTCTCTCTCTCTCTCTCACTCACTCACTCACTCACTCACTCACACACACACACACACACACACACACACACACACACACACACACACACACACAAAAAAAAAAAAAAAAAAAAAAAAAACATGGGAAGCAGCTAACTTAAAATACTGAAGACTAGATAAATGCACATGAATGACAACTTAAAAATGAAAAACACGTATAACCTGCTTACCGTTAACAAAAAGTGGTTGAACCTGTGTAACATCCTTCCTAAATTCATAATGCTTGCCTCATTTTCACCTAAATCATTCCGCACATTCCCTATACAACTCCAGGAAGTGTTAATCTGTCTATAATTTGATGTTGACGTGTGGCATAAAAGACAGCCGTGCAACAGTGGACAGTACCCTGTTGGCAGTGAGATTTCACCTTGATGGATGGCCAGAGTCAGAATTGTTTATCCACCTGTTCAGTTTCCCATTGAGACGTGGTCTTTTAGATACACAGTGTATTTTGCAACATACTCCGTCGCATTCCTCTTTGGGCCCTGCCTTTGTTTTCTAGTTCCGCTAGACTCCCATCCCAGCTGCCCAGCAAAATGTAACTTCATTTCCTAGTACCAATGTCAATGAATGATCCCCTTTCTTTGAGATCCTATTGTGGTTAAACTGTGTAGTGGCATTTCACAGTACACTGTGCGTGTTTTCCTTATGCATTATGAAAATAGATCTGACACAATCTGATTCTGGAAAAGTGGAATGAAGACAAGTTCATGGCAAACGATGGCATCTGTTTTACCAGACTAGTGACCACAAAGTAGTTGTAGCTAGATTGAATACCGTAATATCCAAACCCACCAGAAATATATGCAATGCACGTCCGTTTTTAAAAAATCAGATAAAAATTCACTTGACACCTTCCTAATAGACAGTCTCCATTCCTTCCAACCTGACTATGTAAGCGTAGACCAGATGTGGTTTAAATTCAAAGAAATAGTATCAATGGCAATTGAGAGATGTGTACAAAATAAAGCAATAAGAGATGGCATTGATCCCTCCCCTCCCTGACTCTACACAAGGCAGGTCAGAACACTATTGCAGAAGCAATGAAAAAAGCATGCCAAATTTAAAAGAACGCAAAATCCCCAAGATTAGCAAAGATTTACAGACAAAATTTAGTGCGAACTTCAATGCAAGATGCTTTTAATAGTTTCCACAACAAAACTCTGTCTCAAAATCTGGCAGAAAACCCAAAGAGATTATGGTTGTATGTAAAGTACACCAGTGGCAAGATGCAATCAATACCTGTGCGATAACAATGACGGTGATATTGATGACAACGCCACTTTAAGTAGAGTTACTAATACATTCGCAAAAGGAGATGAAGTAAATATTGCAAAATTCTAATCAAGTAGATGTCCTCAGTGTAGTGACGTAGCTTACAACACTTAAGAAAGGCAAGGCTTCCAGTCCAGATTGTCTATCAATCAGGTTCCTTTCACAGAATGCTGATACAATAGCTCTATACTTAGTAATCATACACAACTGCTCGCTTGTAGAAAGATCCATATCCAAAGACTGGAAAGTTGCACAGGTCACACCAATAACCAAGGAAGGAAATAAGAGTAATCCACTGAATTATAGATCCATGTCACTAACATCAATTTGCAGTAGGATTTTGGAACATATACTGTTCTCGTACATAATGAGTCACCTCCAAGAAAACAATTTATTCACAAATAGCCAACATGGATTCAGAAAACATTGTTCCTGTGAAACACAACTAGCTCTTTATTCTCACGAAGTAATGGAGTGCTATCAACAGGGGATGTCAAATTGATTCCATATTTTTTTGAGTTCCAGAAGACCATCAATACATTTCCCCCATAAGTGACTTCTAATTACATTGTGTGCTTATCTCCTCTGTGTGACTGGATTCGTGATTTCCTCTCAAAAATGTAACAGTCCGTACGCAATAAATGACCTCAACATCAGCAAGTAAAACAGAAGTAATATGTGGCGTTCCCCACGAAAGTGTTGCAGATCCTCTATTATTCCTGATCTACATAAATGATTTAGGAGACAATCTGAGCAGCCCTCTTAGATCGTTTGCAGATGATGCTGTCATTTATTGTCATGACAAGTCACCAGTCTTTGTATGGTGAAAAAAGTGGCAACTGACTCTAAATAATGAAAAGTGTGAAGTCATCCACATGAGCACTAAAAAGAATCCACTAAATTTCAGTTATATGGTAAATCACACAAATCTAAAGGCTGTAAACTCAACTAAATACGTAGCTATTACAATTATGAGTAACTTAAATTGAAACGATCACATAGATTATGTTTTGGGGAAAGCAAACCAAGGACTGTGATTTTTTGGCCGAACACTTAGAAAATGTAATAGGTTTACTAAAGAGACTGCTCACATTATACTTGTCTGCCCTCCTTGGGAGTATTGCTGTGCAGTGTGGGATGCACATCAGATAGGACTGATGTAGGACATTGAAAAGGTCAAAGAAGAGTAGCTCATTTTGTATCATCACAAAATAAGGGGGAGAGTGTCATGGATATGATACACAAACGGGGGTGGCAGACATTAAAACAAACATGTTTTTTGCTGTGGCAGGACATTCTCATGAAATTTCGATCACAAACTTTCTCCTCCACCTCCTTAAATAGGGAGAGATTATGATCATCACAAAATAAGAGAAATCAGAGGTCACATGAAACGATTTGTGTGTGTGTTTTTTCCTGCACGCTGTTCAAAAGTGGAACATTAAAGAAGTAGCGTAAAGGTGGTTCGATGAACCCTATTTCAGGCACTTAATCGTGAATTGCCGAGTAATCATGTACATGTAGACTGGATGAAAAGGTGGTACAAATTACCATTTGGAGATGTTGCAGGATTTTTTAAGGGGAGGGGGGGGGGGGGGGTGGTTTAAGAACATTCCTGAAACATTATCAAATTGATTAGCAGTTTTACTAGATCACGCTCAGTGTCAGACAATGACAAACCTGTTCATTAAAGACAGAAAGGGACCTACTATTGTATGACTTTAAAACAATGATATGGAGCTTCCATCTAATGCCAAATCTTATAATGAACGTATGAAAGCACTTCCACTGGAATATGTTGGATCCTATATGAAGTCATAAGAATTCCTTTCATTCAGTGTATTGCGCTCAACTGATAAACTGAATGGCTTCTGTTACCTGTGGCACATTGCGAATTCAACACTTATGAGCTTTTGTGGGCGTTTATGAAGACACTTGACAACTGTGTCACTTCACTGCACAAAGTGTTCCCAAAGTATCTTTATTTGCACACAACTGAAATGCATATGCCAAAAGATATCTGACTTAACAGGACAACAAACTGAGTGCTTATTATCTCCCGCAAAATTTGTTCTGGCTAATCATTACACATCAAATGTCAATTTGCCATATATGGTTAGAAAATGCATTATACATTTATTCATTTACTTACTGAAAGCTGCTTGTGTAGCTACAGTTCATCTACACCTACATCTACGTGGATACTCTAAAAATCACAAGTAAGTACACGAGGGTTCATCAAACCACCTTCACAATAATTCTCTATTTATTCTTATCTCGAACAGTGCACTCAAGAAACTAACACCCATATCTTTCTGTGCAAGCTCCGATTTCCCTTTTTCTTTTTTTTAGTGATTTTCGTTTCTCCCTATGCTGGTCAGTATCAACAAAATATTTTTTCATTCAGAAGAGATAGTTGGTGATAGGGATTTCGTGAGAAGGTCCCGCAGCAACAAGAAACACCTTTGTTTTAATGATGTCCACCCCAAATCTTCTATCATGTCCATGACACTCTCTCCCCTATTTCTTGATAATACAAGACGTGCTGCACTTCTTTGAGCTTTTTCGATGTACTCCATTAAATCTATCGGGTAAGGATCCCACAGAGTGCCAGCACTACCCCAAAATAGGATGAACAAGTGTAGTGTAAATTGTAATGTCTAGGTATTTAGCTGAAATTAATGCCTTTAGATTTGATTGACTTATCATGTAACAGTAATTTCATGGATTACTTTCAGCACTCATCTGGATGATTTGACACTTTTCATTATTGAGGGTCAATTGCCAATTTGCACACTTAACTTTTTTGCAATTTGTTTCGATCTTGTGATGGCTTTACTAGATGATAAGTGACAGCATCATCTGTAACTACCCAAGACAGCTGCTCAGATTGTCTCATAAATCATTTATATAGGTAAGGAACAACAGAGGGTGCACAACTTTTCCATGGGGAATGCCAGAAATCATTTCTGTTTCACTTTGTAACTTTCCATTAATTACTATGAACTGTGACCTCTGACAAGAAATCACAAATCCAGTCGCATAACAGATGATATTCCATAAGCAAGCAATTTGATTACTGGCTGATTGTGAGGTATGGTGTCATAAGCCTTCCAGAAACCGGAACCAGTTTGAAATGCCTTGTCAACAGCAGTAACACTTCACCTGGCTAAAGAGCTAGTTGTTTTTCGCAAGAACGACGTTTTCTAAATCTGCGTTGACTGTGCGTCAATAGACTGTTTTCTTTGAGGTAATTCATAATGTTAGAGCACAATACTTGTTCCAAAATCCTGCTGCATATCAAAGTCAATGATATGGGCCTGTAATTTAGTGGATTACTCCTATTGCCTTTCTCGAACATTGGCGAGATCTGTGTCACTTTCCAGTCCTTGAGTACAGATCTTTTTTTGAAAAAGCTGTTGTATGTGACTGAAGTATGGAGCTATTGGATCAGCATACTCTGAATGGAATCTAATTGGTATACTGCCTCAACTGGAAGTCTTGCTTTTGTTAAGTGATTTCAACTGGTTCACTACTCCAAGGTTATCTACTTCTAAGTTACTCATTTTGGCAGCTGTTCTTGATTCAAATCCTGGAATATTTACTTCGTCGTCTTTGGTGAAGGAATTTCAAAAGGCTGTGTTTAGTAACTCTGTTTTAGCAGCACTGTCATAGATAGTATTTCCACTGCTATCATGCAAAGAAGGCATCATTGTGTCTTGCCACTAGAATACTTATTCTGCTAAGTTCCAAGACAAAGTTTTGTTGTGGAAACTATTATAAGCATCTCACACTGAAGTCCACACTAAATTTCAAACTTCTGTAAAAGATCACCAATCTTGGTGATTTTGCATTCGTTTAAATTTGGCATGCCTTTTTTTTCTGCAACAGTGTTCTGGCCCGTTTTGTGTACCAAGGGGGATCAGCTCATTGTTTTTTACTTTATTTGGTATAAATGTTCTTGAATTCATGCCGCATCTGGTCTACACTTATATTGTTAAATCGGAAGGAGTGGATATTGTCTCTCAGGAAGGCACCAAACAAATTTTTATCTGCTTTTTTGAACAGGTATATTTTTCCATTTATTTTTGGATGATTTGGGAGTTACGGTATTCAGTCTCTTACAACAACACTGTATTTACTAATCCCTGTGTCTGTTTTGATGCTTGTTATTAGCTCAGGATTATTTGCTGCTAAGAGGTGAAGTGTGGTTTCACAACCACTTACTATATGAGTGGGCTTGTGAACTAATTGCTCAAAATAATTTTCAGAGAATGTATTTAGCACCATTTTGGATTATGTATTGTGAGTACCCCTGGATTTGAACGTGTATTTTTACCAACATATGAAGGATCAATTTAAGTCACCACCAACTATAATTAAACTGTATGAGTTGGGTACATTTTTTAAATTAGACTCAAGTTTTCTTTGTACCTTTCAGCAATTGTATTATCTGAATTGGGAGGTTGGTAAAAGGATCCAATTATTATTTCATTCCAGTCACCAAGAATGACCTCTAACCATACTAATTCACAGGAACTATCTACTTCAATTTTGCCACAACATAAACAACTACTACTACTACTACTACTACTACTACTACCAGCAACAAACACGTTACTGTCACCTGTGTTTAGGCTATCCTTTCTGAAAACCATTAGGTCCTTCACAAAAATTTCAGATGAACTTATCTCTGGCTGTAGCCAGCTTTCAATGCCTATAACAATTTGATCAGGATTTTCTATTAGCACTTGGAGCTCTGATACTTTCCCAACACAGCTGTGACAATGTACAACTGTTGTACCAATGGTTCCTAGATCTATGTTCTTCCTGTGTTCAAACCTGCACCTTTTGAGGCAGAAGCCCTTTCTGCATTGCCCCTGAGACCCTCTAACCTAAAAAACTGCCCAGCCCACACCTCACAACCCCTGCTACCCATGTAGCCACTTCCTGCATGTAGTGTACTCCTGATCTATTTAGCAGAATCCAAAACTCCACACCCTATAGTGCAAGTTGAGGAATCTGCAGCCTACACAGTCGCAGAACCGTCAACCTCTGATTCAGACCCTCCACTTGGCTCTGTACCACAGGTTCAATCCGTCCTGTCGACTATGCTGCAAATGGTGAGCTCTGCTTTCACCTCGCAAGACTGGCAGCCTTTATCACTTTTGATGGCTACTCTAAACCAGAGAGAATCTCTTTGGATCCAAAGTGACAGACATCATCGGTACTGATGTGAGCCAGCTAACTGCACCTTGCGCTCATCATGGCGTCTGGAAGCACCAGTTCCATGTCTGGAATGGCTCCACCCAGTGTGCACACAGAGTGCACATTGGCTTTCTTAGCCTCCTTGGTAGTTGTGTTACCAATCTGAAAGTTAAATTCTTGTTGAAGTGCCAAAGATTTAGACTCGCAGTGCTGCACTGAAGTTCAACAATGGAGTTGGTGTTGTTTGGGGCAGACTGTGTGCTTATCACAGCCGAAACATACTGATTCCACAACTATGCTGGATCACAGTGTTACACAGATTTTTGTCACCAAACAATTACTTTCCAAATATTCGTAAGTAAAGGTACGTGATTTTAGCAACAGCTGTAGTTTTCTACCCCAATACACACTATATCAAGCAGAATCATAGCATTTTGCATTTGATTTTATTGATAAGAAATGTATGAAAACCTGCTAGTCAATAGAAAAGGGCTAAGCACAGGAGATAGATCACAAAAATACTGTCCAGTTTCTGTAACTTTCCAAAGCTAATGAGAGCAAGAGTGTTCTCACAAAGACTTCTGAACATGTCTTCCCCATTCTAAAAAAGTATATTATTCACATTTAAAATGTAAAAAGAGCACAGCCATGGTCTTGGCACATGGATGCACATCATCCAATGACAGAATTTAAACAGGAGTTCAAAATGAGAGTCAATCATTATGAACAGCATGAGGGTATCATGAATATTTCTCATAGTTTCCTCCACTGGGTTCATCTGTTTCACAATCTGTATGAATAGATGGAGGAGAATTCACAATGCAAGCTAATAATATAGTGGAATATTCAGTGCCATCCCTCTGTTTAAAATGACCAATGTAACCTATAGTAAAGTTGTAGTATTAAAAATTAAGCAGAGTAATAAATCTTTTTTTTAATAGATGATTACGTAAGTTCTTTGAACTCAAGTAAATGTTGCCAGAAGAAAAAGAAAGAAATTAACATGAAAAAAGAGGTAAAATGTGCTGATAAATCAGTCTGAAGTGTCTATCATATGAGGTGAAGGTCAGGGAATTAATAATGAACTAAAAACTAAAGATCAAGCACAAAATAAATGATTTCTTGTAATTGAGTGGTGAAATTCTACAGCAATAAATAGGTACAAATGGAAACATTGGATAAGGAAAGACAGAGAAAAAGAATGGACAACAATATTTGAGACAGGCAGTGGCAGACAACAGTGGTATTTCTTTGTGTGTGTATGTGTGTGTGTGTGTGTGTGTGTGTGTGTGTGATGGGGCAGGGGGCGCGTGTGCGCTAGTTACAGTCACTAAAGCTAAAGTCATTGGACACCACCACCCATATGACGAATTTTCACACCATTACCATAAACATATCGCAAAAACGCATGTAAAATCGTTCAGTAATGCACCTGCCTATAATTTTACAGCTGACTTGAAAATGTACTCACAGTGTAGAACAAAGCTTCCTTTGGGTGCTTCCCATATCTAGCATATAGAGTTTCTTGGTATATTCCCATCCTTGCAGACACAAAAAGGGCTACTGTCAGGAGAGTAATACCTGGAAAAGAAACATTACAGGTTTGTCACATTTCATTAACCATACTATTAAACTATGGACAATTTTCATTTGTACCTTCATCTTTTTAAAAGCCTACAAGACTTTACTCTGTAACAGCTAAAACTTCATATTTTGTACTGCATTTTATTGACACTGTAATAACATTTGATCACTCTTCCTAAATGTCATGTCATCTAAAAAGGGGGTCTTTGTGTGTGTATGCGGGCGTGCCATGCAGAGGGGGTGGGGGGTCAGATGCCAGGTATCCGTATGTAGTACTGATGACAGCAGGAATAGTTTCATTAACAACTAAATTCACTGTAGAGCATGTCGTACACTGTATCTGATAACAATCCTATATTCCATATCCGGTGAATTCTATTCTGTTTGTTGAAGAAACACCATGACACATCTAACCACTGCTCCATTCCCAGTATCCAACAGTGAAATGAAGGGGATGGTCCAGGTGAATACAACAAGAATTATTCACACACTGCTTCACTTCTTACTTTTAAACCTCAGTGAAAACAGATCCCTTGGCCAAGCCAGCACAGGCTCACTGATGTGGACTTGCACATGGTGCTGTACACGGGGGTTGGCACATGGGGTTGTCGCTGGTCATATGAAGTGCCACCACACAGAAACTTGGATGGCAACAAAATCAGTCCTAACAGCAAGCACTTAATGACTACACGCTCCCCATAAGATGACATCAGGGCCAGGGTAACCACAGTAGATCATCACCACTGTCAGTTTTGAAGAAGAGCCAGCATAAGTTCACAACAATGCCCCTAATTACACAGTACATGATAGCTGCGGACAATCCTTAGACCCCTGCAAGTCCTAGGTACTAGCTCTGCCCACACAGAAGGTCCATCCCACAGAGCCACAGAGACCACCACTGGCAGACCGTAGTTCAGCTAAAGGTGGGAACTGGCAAAGGTATGACATTAGTGTGAACCATGGAAAGAGCCATTAGTATTTTACAGGAAATAAAGGCAGCAATACAGCAGTGAATTGGCAGACCGTATCTGGTTATGAAGCCTTTCTTCGCCAACATTCTGTTATTGATTCTGAACTTTCTTGGACCTGGGCTTGAGTATGGAACTACATATTTGGAGTTGTGATAAACATTTCTCAGCTCTGTACTATGAAGTAGATTGGGCTAGCAGCTGCATGCTTACCATCATCCGCTTTAAGGATGCTGGACTAGGCACTTACCACAGTTCTCTACACTTTCTTTCAATATTAATGGTGCTCTGTATTTTGTAGTGGCTTGAATGACAACATACTATGTATTAGATGGAATCCTCATGTTACAACTTGGGAAAAGAACAGTTTTGTGACACATGTAGGACTTTACCTAGGATTATGTGGGGGTGGGTTGTGGGGCATGCATTTATAATGATTGTAAGAAATACTGAAGAATATCTTTTCCTATCAATGCTCTTACTGACTGACACTATTCAGGCTTTGATACAACACAAACTCACAGTTACTACATCAGGGAGAATCAAAACAATACACGTTATACTGCAGAGTTGAAGTGTCATGTCATTCTAAACAGGCATTATTAAACTCTTTCTTCCAGGAGTGACTCCAGCAAGGTCTGCAGGAGAGCTTCTTTGGAAAGCAGGTGAGGAATAATGGTAGAACTGAGATTGTGAAGTGAGTCCATGAGTTGTGTGTAGCTACTGCACTGGTCAGACCAACACATTCAAAAGGCTAGGGTCACAATTTGGCACACAGTTTTAGAGGCAATAGAATTCACAATTTTAAATGTACTCACCTACTGTCCACCAGAAGAACACCTCTAAATGTGATGCTGGTACTTCTGGCTCTTTACCTACAGCATATGTTGCTTTCTAAAGAACAAAAAAAGTAATAAGAATATATTTTCAGGTGAATACAATATTATTATATACATACAGGTCATTCGAAGCCAAATGAACCAGTAGTTAACACATGTTCATCTACAACTTGAATGAAATTTTGCAGTTATGTTCCCTACAGAACCTACCGAATAAAACTAAGCTGGACAAAATGAGATATATATATATATATATATGTTTATTTATTGATTCAAGGTTTTATGAGGTATTCAATGGAGGGCTGCAAACTGCTGTGTGAGCTCTAGCTAAGTTTTGGCCAAATTTCAGCTGGCAACTAATAGTAATGTGAGGTATGTGGATCAGATGCACAACTTTTTGTGCTCTTCACAGTGTTAAAATATCAAGGCTGTGTCAGTCACTCTTTTCATGTTAGATGAGGAAAAGTTGCAGGAAAAACAAAACCATGATATTTTTTAGCTATTTTATGCCTGCAATAATATGTAAACAAAGTGTACTGAAGGCTCTTTAGTAGCTCCACAGAGAAGTTCCTGTTGTCAGTTCTACCAACCTGTAGCAATAATTTGCAAGTACTGTACTCAATTTATTGATACGTAAACATGCTAGTCACATATTTTGCATTTGATAATGTCATATTACTAAATATTATCACCTATTATTTTTTACTATTGTTTCACTACTAAGAGCAGATGGTTTGGATTTCATTTTGTAGATCCTTTGGACAAGGATTAAAAATATCTTGAAAATACTACCATCAAACATTTGGAAACCCATCACTTCAACATGTGCACTTTGTATAAGCTAAAAAGGTTAGTATAGTAGTTATATTCTTTAATCAGAGTATGACATACAGCTTTTGTTTTGTCTACTTAATGCATTCTCACAAAAATACACCATCTTTGAAGAAAGCAAAAACCCTGCATTTTATGTCATCAGAAAGGATGTACCCATTCCTCTTGTGAGCACTGGTAGTCTATAGCGAGCCTCTGGTGACAATGCTGAATACATTCATCAAGGAATATCACAAGCAACACAAGGGAATTATCAATATTTAAGTCACTTGCAGGAATGCATGACTGGTATTAACATTTCCACCATTTCTCTACAATACAAATATGCTGGACTTCCGACACTGTTCACAGGTTACACAAATAAACATTAAAATATTTTTAAAAAAGTGTCAAAAGAGGTCCAAGTATACACCAAAACTACTTGGCAGTTTAAATGATTCATTCAGGAGGAGGCAGATGGTGCTACATTGAAGATTAGGGTGGCCATCAAGAAGAAAACTTCAAATCTGTCCTGTCACTGCCGCATAGGAGACAACTGTGCATCCCAAATCTGACTTACTAACATGGGGAAGAGAGAAGGGAGCTCATGGTTTAATCTCCTGTCACTGGAGGCTGATCACAAGCTTGGATTGTACAAAGACATAGAAGAAACTTGGTAGAGTCTTTTTCAAAGAACCATCCTGGAATTCATATGAAATGATTACATAAACCAAGGAAAATCAGATTTCAGTTGCTACATGGGGATTTGAATCTTGCCTCTCACAAATGCAAGTCCAATGTGTTGCATCATCATGCCAGCTCATTTACTCTGGAAAAGAGCTACATATCAAGGAGTAGCATTTTTTCAAGATCCGATACTATGCTGCTGTGGTAAAGTGTACTAGGAGAATGATGAAGTATCCTCATGGGAATTAAGAAATTATGAATGACACACTCAATTTGAGTGTGACTAACACGGTAGAATGTTAGAATTACAGATTGGCTTGATTAACCACTTTAAATATATTGTATCTCATAAATCTGAAATCATCAATAAGGACTGCAACAGTAGTTACACCAAGGTGAACACATGATAGAAACAAACATTTAGGTGGAACTTACGACCTACTGGAGTCTCACTGAGCAATATGAGCTTCTCCCTCCACTATGATTGTGGTCTTCTTCTGTTCTGATAAAAGTAACAATCACAAAATGATCACACTACATGCATTGGTGACATCATCATTCATCTCTATGCCACTAGATTTCATAATGTTTAGGTACTTCAGTACCTGGTAGATCAAAAGGCCTATAATATGCTGTCAAAACTTGTTACAGTTCTGTTCTTGGTTATGTTATTCAATTTTTAGAACCAATTTACATATACTGGTATGGGGTTTACACAAAACTTTTGTAGAATTAGTTCATATAAGGTCAGATATAAGTGGAAAGAACCATCAATAAACTATAGTGCAGGTGATTAACTAACGACTGTGAATTCACAACAGGCATTTAGTCAGCAGAGAAATTGTAGAGCTTGTTATTTTTCACTTTTGTGGCAAAATTATTCAAGGAAGAACAGAACTGGACCTTCACAGACTGGCAGCCACAATAAGCTGGTATGCCTAGTTCATTCTCTGAACTTTTACATCTACATACATGCTCCACAAACCACCAAATGGCACTTGGTAGAAGGTGTCCTGTACCACTCGCTAGTCATTCCCTTTCCTATTTCACTCACAAATGCATCAAGGGAAAAGGGCTGTCTATATGTCTCCATATGAGCCCTAATTTCACTCAGTAAGTCTTCATGGTCCTTAGGTGAAATGTCTGTTGTTGGCAGACGAAGTGTTCTGCAGTCAGCCACAAATGTCACTTCTCAAAATTTTCTGAATAGTGTTTCACAAAAAGAATGTTGTCTTCCCTTCATGGATTTCAATTTAAGTTCGTAATACTCTTGTGTTGAATGAACCTACTGGTAAAAAATCTAGCAGCATGCCTCTGAATTGCTTTGAGGTCTTCCTTTAATTTGACCTGCAGGTATCCCAAATACTTTAGCACTACTCAAGAAGTGGTTGCAATAGTGTTCTATATGCAGTCTCCTTTACAGAGGAGTTACTCTTTCTTAAAATTCTCCCAACTGACCAAAGTCGACCATTCACTTCCCTATTACTAACCTCATGTGCTCATTTCATTTCATATTGCTTTGTAGTGTTATGCCTAAATATTTACTTGATGTGGCTGTGTCAAGCAGAACACTGCAAATGCCATATTCGAACACTACACAATTGCTTTTCCTACTCATTTGTATCAACTTACATTTTTCTATGTTTAGAACTAGCTGCCATTCAAACACACCAAACAGAAATTCTGTCCTAGTCATCCCCTACAGTCATTCAATGACAACACTTTCCCGTACACTACAGTGTCATAAAAAATTCACAGATTGCTGCTCATCAATCTGTCAAATTGTTTATGTACAGGGTGGTTACATTTTAATTTTTGTAAGGGATCTTGGTGGCCACACAGTTTGGCACCATCAGTCAATGATTTGGTTTTCTCCAAATGTGTTACAGACTAATTGAGAGACTTCACGGGCTATGTGAGGTGGAGCTCTATTGCGCATCAAAACAGTTGAGTGCAAAGCCCCTCTCTTCTGCAGAGGAGGGACCACACATTGGCAAAGCAGATCACAGTAACATTTGCCATTCACACTGCATGTCCTTGGTCTTTGAGGTCCCAGTTCCTCAAAGAAAAATGGACCAGTAATGAACTATGCCATGAAGCCACACCACACAGTTGGTTGGTTTGAGGTATAAAGGGATCAAACTACAGGGTCATCAGTCCCTTTTTTCTGATGCAAGCAAGGCTCGAGGTACAAAAACGCCCAACACCACACCTAAAAATAAAATGAATGGAACGAACAAAAACGGGGAAACATTCACCACAAGGAAAAGTAGAACAAGGTACTAAAAAACCATAGAGCATTTGGTCTGGGCTGGATGATCACAATAATAAAAAGAGTATGAGCCAGCCACTCTGCGACACATTAAAATGTCCACCCCAAAAAGACAAGGTGAGCTGAACACATGTAGGGAAAAAGATGACCACAAAGACAAACAAATGCAAAGAAAGTGCGACAGAGTTTAAACGGAGGGAGGGCAGCGACCTCAGAGAGAAGGCTAAATGGTTGATTGATTGGTTGGTTGGTTTGTTTGTCTGAAAGGGGGGGGGGGGGGGGGGGGAGGGGACGGGACCAAACTTCGAGGTCATTGGTCCCTTGTTCCCGGTAAAATAATTACAAAAGGGAAAGAAGAAAAGAAAGGAGACGAACAGCACAATAACAGGAGAATGGAAGAACCCAAAGAATGACAGAAGGACGATCAACACTACTATGGACAAAACAGGAAAAGAAAACTGCACAGAGAGAAGCAAGAAACAGGTAGAGGGGGTAAAAACAAGAGAGCAGATGACTGTGGCTGGCCGACCACGAGCAGAAGAAGGAAAAGCCAGCCACTCTGTGACACATTAAAACATCCACCCTAAAAACATTAGAGTGGCAAACACAAAGGGACAAAGGACATGCACTAAAACATACAGAATGATAAAATCCAGCATCACGTATAAAAGGTAAAACTAAATTATCTGATGACGTGTTGTCAGCTAAAATTAATGGCAAAGAGTCAGGTATCTGAAGAGTCTGTCGCAGGGCAGCCATAGAAGGACAGCTCACTAAAATAAGGGCCACTGTCAGCCAGGCGCCGCACCGACACTGAGGTGGGTCATCACGGCATAGGAGGTAGCCCCATGTCACCCAAGCGTGGCCAATGCGGAGCCGGCAGAGAACCACTGAGTCCCTGCGAGAGGCCCGCATGGAGGTCTTCCTCACATTCATAGTCTCCTTAAGCGCACACAGTTTGTTGTGCACACTGAGATTATCCCAAAGCTGAAAAATCTTGGGTGTAATAATGATGGCAGGTCAGTTACAGGGATGCCGATCTCCATAAGCGGTTTCCGCATAGCCTGTTTGGCCAGCCTGTCGGCAAGTTCATTTCCTGGGATTCTGAAGTGGCCTGGGGTCCACACTAACATCATGAAACGACTGGACCATTCCAGGGCATCGATGGACTCCTAGATGGTCACTACCAAAGGATGGCGGGGGTAGCATTGGTCGATAGCTCGTAGGCTGCTCAAGGAGTCAGTACAGAGAAGAAACAACTTGCCAGGGCATGAGCAGATGCGCTCAAGAGCACGAGAAATGGCAGTCAGCTCTGCAGTGAAAACACTGCAGCCATCTGGCAAGGAGTGCTGTTCAATATGTCCTCTATGAACATACACGAAGTCAACATGACCCTCAGCCATTGAGTCATCAGTGTAAACCACTTTATGGTGCCAGTACATGTCAAGAATCGAGAGGAAGTGACAGCAAGAGCCATGTGAAAGGTCCAGGCAAAGCTTTAGCCTAGGTGTACACCCCGTAGATGTACGTGAATGGACCTCAAGTATAGGTGGTAAAGGCAAGGACTCCACTTCATACAGAAGAGATTGGACGCAAACCACAATCTTAAGCCCTGACCTGGGCCTCCGATGTGGAAGATGAACCGCCATGGATGGGGAAAGGAGACAGTAATTCAGATGCTCAGGAGAACGATGAATGTGTGCAACATAACTGGTGAGCAGTTGTGCACGCCTGACCTTCAATGGAGGGACTCCGGTCCCCACCACGACACTGGTCACCGGACTCATCCTAAAAGCTCCTGTTGCTAGTCAAACACCACAGTGGTGCACTGGGTTGAGTAAATGCAATGCTAAGGGCGCCGCCGAACCATAAACCAGATTCGCATAGTCAAGCTGAGATTGAACAAGGGCTGTGTAGAGCTTTAGCAGTGTAGAGCCATCTGCACCCCAGTTGTTGTTGCTCAGGCAGTGGAGGGCACTGAGGTGCTGCCAGCACTTCCGCTGACGAAGATGAGGAAGCCATTTCAATCAGGTATCGAAAACCAATTCTAAGAATTGATATGTCTCCACTACAGTGAGTGGATTGTCATTAAGGTAAAGTTCTGGTTCTGGATGGACGGTATGACGCCGACAGAAATGCACGACACATGACTTCACGACTGAAAACTGGAAGCCGTAGGCCAGAGCCCATTACTGCGCCTTGTAGCAGATGGCTCCCTTTAGGCGCCGCTCAGCAACAGCAATACTGGAGGACCTGTACGAAATGCAGAAGTCGTCTGCATACAGAGGAGGTGAGACTGACAGCCCAACAGCTGCTGCTACACCGTTAATGGCCACTAAAAATAGACGTACACTCAATACAGAGCCCTGTGGGTCCCCATTCTCCTGGGTATGGGGGGGAACTATGGGAGGCACCAACTTGGACACGGAAAGTAAGGAGTGATGGGAAATTCTAGGTAAAAATCAGGAGTGGGCCCTTGAGACCCCACTCATATAACATAGCAAGGATATGATGTCTCCAGGTTGTGTCTTAGGCTTTTCGTAAATCAAAATAGACGGCAACCAGGTGTTGGCGTTTGGAAAAGGCTGTTTGGATGGCAGACTCAAGGGAAACTAGATTATAAACAGTAGAGCAACCCTGGCATGGAGCCAGTAGGCCATGTGACTCCAGGACCAAACAACTGCTGACTTACCATACATTCTAACAGCTTACAAAGAATGTTGGTGAGGCTGATGGTGCGATAGCTATCCAGATCAAGCAAGTTTTTACTGGGTTTGAGCACTGTAATTATGGTGCTCTCCCACCACTGCACTGGAAAGATGCCATCGCACCAGATCTGCTTGAAGATGACGAGGAGATGTCACTTGCAGTTGGATGAGAGATGTCTGATCATTTGGCTCTGGATCCGATCTGGCCCAGGAGCTGTGTCAGGGCAGCGTGCAAGGACACTGAGGAGCTCCCACTCTGTAAATGGAGCATTACTGGATTCACTGCAATAGTCGGTAAACAAGAGGGCTTTCCCTTCCATCCGCTGCTTGAGGGTGCGAAATGCTGGGGGTAATTCTCTGACGCAGAGGCCCGAGCATAGTGCTTGGCAATTGCTTTTGCGTCTGTAGATAACATGCCATTGATATCAATGCCAGTAACACACATGGAGTCTGGTACCTACAAACACATCTGATCTTTGTCCAGACTGTGGAAGGTGATGTATGACACCCAATGGTTGAGACGTACCTCTCCCAACATGCCTGTTTCTGTCTTTTTATAAGCTGGCAAACCTGGGCCTGGAGCCATTTAAAAGCTATTAGGTGCTCTAGGGAAGGGTGCCACTTATGTCACTGTAGAGCTCGCCGATGCTCCTTAATGGCCTCCGCAATTTCAGGCGAGCACCAAGGTACTGACTTTGGCCGGTGGCACCCTACAGAACAAGAGATCGTGTTTTCCGCCACAGAAATGATTGTCCTAGTGACCTGCTCAACTGCCACATCGATGGTACCATGTGGGGGAGATTCAATGGTGACAGCAGAGGTGAAAGCTTCCCAGTCTGCCTTGTCTAAAGCCCATCTTGGTAGACGTCCAGGGGAATGGTGCTGGGGGAGTGACAGGAAGATGGGAAAGTGGTCACTACCATGCAAGTCATCGTGGGCTCTCCAGTGGACGGATGGGAGAAGTCCTGGGCAGCAGAGGGATAAATCAATGGCTGAGTAAGTGCAATGAGCCATACTGAAATGTGTGGGGGTCTCAGTATTTAAGAGGCAGAGGTTGAGTTGAGACAGGAAAGTTTCAACGTCTCTACCTCGAGCAGTAAGCACAGTGCCACCCCTCAAGGGGTTATGGGCGTTAAAATCTCCCAGAAGTAAGAAAGGTTTAGGGAGTTGTTGAATCAGTGCAGCCAATGCATTCAGGGGTACTGCACCATCTGGAGGAAGATATACATTGCAGACAGTTATTTCTGCATCGTCCTTATCCTAATAGCCACAGCTTCAAGAGGGGTTTGAAGGGGCAAAGGTTCACTGCATACTGAGTTCAGGACATAGACACAAACCTCACCTGACACCCTATTATAGTCGCTACAGTTCTTGTAATATCCCCTACAGCTGCAAAGGGCAAGGGGTCCACATTGCCGGGAACCAGGTTTCCTGGAGGGCAATGCAGAAAGGAGGTGTAAAGCTTATCAGTTGCCGTAGCTCAGCTAGGTGGTGTAAAAAACCGCAGCAATTCCTCTGGATGATGACGTTATCGTGAGGCTGGGAAGGCATGAAGCATGTAAGTAGTCAGGTTACACCTCAGGGTCACCTTCTGCCACCGATTGAGTGTGTGTATCCATACCTATTGTGGATGAGACATCAGTGAGAACCAGGTCCTCAGGGGATGCTGAGATCTCCACCTCATGCACAATTGCAGAACTGGCAGGGAGCGGTGGTGCTGGGGCCACTGGAGGGTCCTTTTTCTTAGCAGATTTCTTTGTTTGCTTGCCCTCTTGCTTCCCTTTAGGGGCTTGCTGGGAGGACTTCTCTGAAGTAGCTTCAGGCATGGAGGAAGACCATGAAGCTCTTTGTCCAGCAGCTTTTGGCTCCTTTAGCCACTGGCAAGTGTCTGCTGTGGCACTAGTGGACCTTGGGAGAGAGGCATTACTGGACCTTGGGAGAGAGGGTCCCCAGGGACCCCTTCCGCACGAGAGGAGCCAGAGGAGGCTGCTGCTTTCTGTTGCTCCTCCGGCTAAGGGGGGGGGGGGGGGGGACTTATGTCCCCTTCGTTTGGTGGGGGGGGGGGGGGGGGCAGGCCTTGCTCCTGAAGTACTCTGGGAGCAACGGAAGGAGATTTTCCCCTTACCACCAAGGGGGCAGATGTATTCTGTAGGCCTGGGGCGCCCACTGCTCGTGGCACAGAGAGTGGTATGACTGGTACTTGTAATGGTGATGGTAATGTAGCTGCAGCGTATGTGGACATCAACCGAAAGGGGTGCAATCGGGTAAGTCAACCAGTCCAGGGTCTTGTACTCCATGATTTTCCACTCCTTTTGGAGTACTGTGCAGTCCGGCAAGCAGAGGGAGTGCTGCTCCCCGCAATTAGTACAAGTGGGAGGAGGAGCACTGGGAGCATCTGGATGCAGTGTATGCCCGCAGTCTAGACATGTGGCACTGGAAGTGCAGCAAAAAGGTATGTGCCTGAATTTCCAGCACTTAAAGCACAGCATAGGGGGAGGGACGTATAGTTTAACGTCACAGCGGTAAACCATCACCTTGACCTTTCAGGCAATGAATCACCCCCAAAGGCCAAGATGAAGGCACCGGTAGCAACCCCGTTGTCTTTGGGTCCCCTGTAAAGGCGCTGGATGAAACGAACACCCTGCCGTTCTAGATTGGCACAGAGCTCGACATCAGATTGCAAGAGGAGGTAGCAATGGAAAATAATCCCCTGGACCATGTAGAGGTTTTTATGGGGAGTGACGGAAACAGGAATATCACCCAGCCGGTCACAAGCGAGTCACGCCCAGAATTGGGCTGGGGATGCTGTCTGGATCCAGACGGCACTGCTTCTCATCTTCGACAGTGCTGTCACTTCCCCAAACTTATCCTCAAGATGTTCAACAAAAAATTGAGGCCTCATAGGTAGAAAGGAGTCCCCGTCCATTCTACTACAGACTAAATACCGAGGTGAATACGGCTCTCATCATTCTGTAGCCCTACATTCGTCCCATGTGTAGTGAAGGAGGGAAAAGAGTTAGGGTCATATCTGTCAGCATTGTACTCGATGTTGACCTTCTTAGAGGCTACTGGCGTCGTACAGTCACCAGCAAGAGATGACTTACTCTGCTTCATTACGGGTCATCTGCCCTGATGCCACCCACTCTGATCAGGGGCTCTCCCCACGGGCGCCTCGCAACCACAGCAAAGGCTACCTTGGGTGATGGCTATTGCCGAGATTCTTGATGCCCCAGGAAGACAGGCATCTACTCTTTGGCATACATGGGGAGTTTACAGCTCAGGCATCAGCAGTGCGATCCCTGTGTTGTCAGGGGGCTACCACCAAATAGGTACATGAAAGCCCCACCACAACAGACTGGCTACTGTGCTGGATATTGGGCACAGAGAAATACAATACTGTCATGGGGGCGAAAGAGGACAGGAGACAACGGAAGAAGATGATTTACCCCAGAAAGTGTCCTTGCCCAAATAGTTGAATTGCAGGTGGAGATGCAAAGCAATGACAAGAGGTTCAGAAGATTGAATCTAAGGGCACTGTGGATAACTCAAGCACCACGCAAGGTGTCCTACCCATATGGCCCGCACTTCTGTAGAATTTGGAAAGTGGCAGGTCAAACCATAAACTGGGACCTAAAGTTATAGGGTCCAAAAGTGTGAGACTCCTTTTAGTCGTCCCTTATGACAGGCAGGGATACCTTGGGCCTATTCTAACTCCCGGACCCACAGAAGGACACCACACAGTGATACGTCCCTATGCAGAAGAACTTCACGAACGTTCATGGGCAGTGACGATCCCCCAATAAGACAATTGTGTGTGCTCTACCCCAGTGAGAATAATATGTGCTTCATCACTTCACAAAATTTTCCAAAGCCACACGTCATCAACTTCAACTTCAGAGTCTTCTGGAATGTCTGTCGCGTGGCAAAGGTTGGCGAGTAATGAGAAGTTTGTATGGATAACATTTCACAACTGTTTCCAGCACTTTTAGAATGGTGGACCACAGAATGTTCAGCTGTCAGGACAAAGCTAATGCACAGCTTGAAGATCGCATGTTACGCCCAGCTTTCTCAGCCATGGCAACAGTGACTTTTTCAACAATTCATGGCACTGTTGGCTGACTGCCTCTTTCAGGGGCAATTTCCTAACCACCAATTAATTCACACTTCTGAATAGCATTCTTCAACTCCGCTGCAAAAAGAAGACCTTTCTGTATTCCTTTAATGCACCAATATTTGTGAAGAGTGGCAGTCTGATAAAACAGCTTTATGAGTAAAGCTCTGCTCACCTTGTCCAGACCGATGTTGACTGACATCTTGTGTTTCAACCCAATCTCCCCACAGTAGTACCAGTGCCTAAAGGCACATCTTGACACTAACAATACTAACAAAGCAAATCTAGCAGTGAGTCTGGACATCATTCCCATAAAGCTGTGTACCCAAATGGTAAATAGTTTTCCGTCTAAAGTGGCTAACATAGTGAAAGTACAATTACTCATGCTCTGTACTGAGAACAAGAATGGTCCTATCACACTTTCCTGCGGCACTCCTGCTGAAGCTCTTGTCTCTGATAATGTATAACTAATTCTTAAGTTGTGCAAAACAAGCCTACCACAGTCCAGTGCCCAAGAATAATCAATAAAATTCTGCTTATCTGGTATGCATACTACTCCCTAAACATTATTCCATGTGTCTTCTGGCTGCTGCACAGCTCAGTTTTTTAAAACTGTTGCTTACTTTTTGACAGAGAGAGGAGGGGGTTGTGTGTGTCTTAATATCAATTACTTTTCAGAAACTAATGCGCTGGATGAACTACACATAATAAAATACAAGACATCAATCGGTGACAGAAAAACATCATAACGCAGTTAAAACACTGAAGGAGTTGATTAGAGAAAGCACTACACAGATAAAGTAATGAGCGACACAAAATAATGAAGTAGTATAGGAAGACAGATGAAAACTGAATACCTAAAGGAAAGTAGTTCCTTGACACAGCTGTTTTGGAGTAACAATTACAAAATGAAACAACAAAAGATGATGAATGCTCCTAGTAAGGTAAAATAACCTGGGAATTACTGTGCTAAACAAACCCAGCATGAAAAACAGAAAAAAAATCTACGTAGTATATGGTGAAGTAATCTACCAGTGAACAATAGCATTGCATTCAGCAGGAAATCTTTTGGCCATGCTAAGAATTTCTTATCCAAAGATGCACAAATCATTAATTTAAACTCTGCACATTATCACAATAATGGGTTATTTTGTAATATAAACAACTGTTAACTATTTTATTATCCCAATGAAAAATGTGTGGCTATAACTTTCTGCAAAAAAGTTACTTAAAACAGCAGAATATACACATAAACATTTATCTGTACAACAGGATGAAACTTACCACTTCTTTACCAGAAACCACTGTGCACATAACTATTCCAAACGTAATCATGAAGACCGACAGATATTTTGAAAATGTGTATTTTTTCTTCAAAATTATAATTCCCATAATCATGTTTGCTATCAGAGAGCCCTGTAATATGAAAAAAAAACTATATAAGAATCCATGCATGAATGTAACAGTAATTACTAGGAAGGAAAAATCAAACAGTGACATTAATGAATTATGAATATAATCATCATTGAATCTTCACAGAAGAGAAATTTGAGGAGAACGCAAATTTAATTTTAATAAGTATATTAAAAATGATGGATTTTTTTTTATTTCAGCATTTAATTAACTGGAATGTTGCAACAAAATATTAAAACTAAAGCTAAGGTCTGTCTTTACTTACAGCTCTAAATATCATGTGCAAAGGCATGGGAATGTTGAAATTAAACGCATAGTTGTTGCAGAGGTTGGCAATGAAAAACATTGCAACTAGAATACTGTAATCTCTGAAACAAAAAAACAAAGAAATTAGAAAATCTAAGGTACCCTAACACTTAGAAAAGTAAACCAAGACTAAAATCACAAACACCAACTGCTATACAAATGGTAACATTACACACACTAGTGATTTCTGTACATGATGTTGCCACATACAATACCACAGAATACTCATACCTTTCAATCTACTATGTGTGACAATGTATTCTATTCTATCTTCCAAAAGTGATCTTACAGGATGATCACTCTTAAGGCTCTGAAAAACTAATGAATCACAGGTAAGTTTCTGATCATACTGTTTTAATAGGGAGAGACTTCAATTAACCAGCCACAAAATGGGAGTCGTGTGATTAAAAGTGGTACCAGAGGCAGTGATTCATGTGAGATTATTCTGAATATACTATTGTGAAGAATACTTCAAGCAACAAAGAACAAACCTGTAAGGGAAATATTTTTAACCCCCAATCAATAAACAGATCCACACTTTTGAATCAATTAACTGGAAGAGTGTATCAGTTGGCACAAAGCCATTGTAGCATTGATGACAAACTGTCACAAGACAAGTTAAGACAGGTAGGAAAATATTTTTGCAAAGTAAGGAGAACAGGAAACAAATTGCAGAGTACCTGAGCAGTCAACATATAATATTCAGCTCTGGGGATGGAAGTGTGGAGCACAAATGGATGAAATTCAAAAGGATTGTACTATACATTTCAGATCAGTACGTACTGAGCTAATGTTGGGAAACACCTACATTGGCTCAGCAAGGGTGTTAGAAAGTTTCTACAAAAACAAAGAATGTAATCACAGATTTAATCAAAGTCAAAGTCTTTTTGGCAAACAAAAGTTGATCGCATAAGAAGTGTAAGAAGAGCAATTCTAATAAAAAAATCCCAAGAAGTTTTGGTCTCAAAAACAGCCAAAAAATGGATTAAAATCATCTATTCACCTCCTCAGTGAGCAATTTGGTACCAAAATAGAAAACACATAGAAAACAAAAATCTTAAATTCGGTCTCCTAAAATTATTTTCATAAGGTTCCTCATTTAATCAGTGCATGAACACTGAAATGGCATTTACTGAGATTAGTGATCACAAATTAGTAAATCAACTAAAACTGTTCAATAGAGCAAAGGGATCTAGAGCTACCTGTATGGTTAGCAGGGTGCATTAATGCACCACTTGCATGACATGTGGAGGTGAGTCCGACCTGATTTGAATCCACTTCGCAGATTAACGATGAGGGTTGGTGAACTGGCCAGCCTGGATGTGCTTTTTAGGTAGTTTGCCACGTGCCAGGAGGTGAATATCAGGGTGGTACCCACATTCTGCCTCTGGTACATGCTACACAAACATTTAGAAAATGTTCTCACACTTTCCAGAATGAATTTTCACTCTGCAGCTGAGTGTGCACTGATGTGAAACTTTCTGGCACATTTAAATTGTGTGCCAGGGCTCAACTGCGGGACATCTGCTTTTGCAGGCAAGTGCTCTACCAACTGAGCTACGCAAGCATGACTCCCAAACCCTCCTCACATATTTACTTTTACTTTTGACAGTACCTCATCTACTACCTTCCAAATTTCACAGTTCTCTTCCATAACTTGCAGGACTAGCACTCCTGGAGGAAAAGATACTGTGGAGACATGGTTTCACCACAGTCTGGGAGAATGTTCCAGGGCACTTGCCTGTGAAAGACATAGGTCCCATGTTCGAGTCCCAGACTGACACACAGTTTCAATATGCAAGGGAGTTTTATTCTCACAGTTGCACATAGAATTTATTCTAGAAACAGAGATATGAGTACATCTATTTCACACTGGAAAGGGGGGAGGGGGTGGGGAGGGCATTAACAGGAGACTTATGACCCTAGGTGTTTAGTATTCTTAAACCTATCAGCAGCAGCAGAGCTGGAGCTGATTAAGTACCTGTAGGATTTGACAATCTGTGTGGAAAAATTTAGTCCCTATAGCAGCAGTTTATGCCACCTTACAATCCTATGTGGCATTTGGCAAATTAAGTTTCCATGATAATGATGGCCAAAACTGGTTATGATGGTTATAATGTTGGGAAACACGGAAGCGTCCAATCCCGCCTGTCTGCTTTGACCCATGACGTCACAAATATGGTGGAAACGACCATAAACCACGATTCCAATACTGCGCATATAAAGTCGTTACGTACACATTATCAGGACAAAAATAAATCGAAAAACAACCATACACACGTTCCACAAAAAGCCTAATGACACTAACGGGACAAGCGTGGGAAATAGGGGGGTTTTGGCTGGGGGCAAACTAAATATAAACAAATTTAGACACCCACCCCCATACGAAACCACGCAAAACGACGAAAAAAAAACTGACATCACAGAACTCCCCAAATACCACTAAACACAATATCATCTGGAATCGGACACTTCCCTTGACCTATATAGCTCAACAGCAGCTCCCGATCCCATAAATTAGGGCCTAACACTTCCCTTGACCTATATAGCTCAAAAACATCTCCCGATACAGCCACACATTGGGATCGAACACTTCTCTTGCCCTGTTATTCTTACAACATCTCCACATACAGCCGTCCCTGGTCCGAGACGCCGGAACTTTAAGTAAGCCTCATTTCTTCACAGCATACTGAACACTTCACGACTTCATCCAAAAATTCGAATAGTTGAAGAAATTTTATTAGAGACAACGCACTGTCCCCCACCATAGCCGACAACCGAAAACTGTTGACCCTGTCAGTCATATCCATACCTACCAAAGACGTAAAAAAAAAAGCATTTACCAAAATTCACACACGGCGCCACACTCGCAAACTAAACCAAAAACATCACCTAACACACCACCAGAGAGCACCACCGATCGCATCAAAACGACACCTACAAACACGCCACTCTCAAACTAAATTCTGCGTCGTCGTGACGTCACACACCACAACAGCCTTACGTCACGGGTCAAAGCTGACGGGTGGGATCGGACGCTTCGGTCGACCCTAATGTTGTGTGATTGTGTTCAATGTTGTCTAGAGTATGGTGCTGGACCTGGACCTTGCTTTCATCTCTTCCATTACATAAATGTCAACAGGAAAGATCTGAAAGCATGACTGCCAGCTATCCACATTGCCATATATGTGGAAAACTACAAAGTGTCTATGTCATAAGAAGGAATTTCTTCTTTCTGAATAGGTAAAATTGATACCTTAATTAAGAAACACATTTATATAGAGAACTACAAGGAGCATTTTGGTGTATATTACCAGTAGGTTTATGCATACATCAATTACAGGAGACAGGTTTAAACACACATCTAGTAAACTACAATACATTATTCACTTACTTTAAACCAATACTTGGCTTCTTTGTACCACATCTTGATGTAAATATAAAACCTTCTAGAGCAATAAATAAGAACTGAGAAAATGTAATTATATTCCCAGAACTTGGATCCTCCCTGAAAAATAAGTAAAACGAAGAGTCATATATATGCATTCCAGTTGCTACCATTAAAAATCTATTAAAGCTGTCTGATCACAACATTTTTAAGACAAATGAAAAATTTGAACATTGATATAGCAGAATGATATTGAACAGTTATGGATCTATATTGGCAGAGATGTTACTTAGAAAATAAATTATCAAGAATATTGTTGTGACCTTCAGTCACAAGCCTAATTTGGTGCAGCACTACAAGCTAGTACAACCCGCGCAAGACTTTGCATCTCTACACAACTGCTGAAACCTCCATCTACTTGAACCTGCTTGTTGTAGTCAAGCATTAGTCTCCCCCTACAATTTTTAACCCCGACACTTGCTTCTATTACCAAATTTACTACTGCCTATTCCTTGATGCCTCAGGATGTGACCCACCAATCAATCCCTTATTTGAGTCAGGTTGTGTATCAAGTTTCTCTTCTCCCAAATTTGGTTCACAACCTCCAAATCAGTAATGCAACCTACCCATCTAATCTTTCATATTCTTCTGTAACAAATTTCAAAAGTCTCATTTTCTTTTTGTTTGAATTGTTTATTGTCCACAAACTTCCACTGAAGGCTACATTCAACACAAATATCTTCAGAAAAGACTTTCTAACACTTAAATTTCTGTTTGATGTTAGCAAACTCCTCTTTTTTAGAAATGTATTTCTTGCTATTTTATAGCATCATAAGTTACTATACTGCAAAAATAACAAAACTTACCTACTACTTTGATTGGTGTCCTTCCTAAGATAATTCCCTCAGCAGCAGCTGATTTAATTTTACTACATGCTGTTACCCTTGCTTTGTTTTTCATAATATTCATATTACATGCTTTTTGCACCCAACAGTCTATCCGTTCTATTTACCTGCTCTTCCAAGTCCTTTGCACCTCTAACAAAATTACAATGTCACTGGCAAACATCAAAGTATTTAATTGTGCTCCCTGAATGTTAATCCCATTTGCAGATTCCTCCCTTCACAGATAGACTACAACACTGTTTCACTTCCTTTTCACCTTCTGCTCACCTTTCATGAACTTTACTTCTTATAACTGCTGTCTAGGGTCTGTAACAATTGTAAACAACATTTTACTCATGCTCCGTTTTAAAGAATTGTCAAAACCCTTCTCTAAAGCTAGAAATGCAGTAAAGGCAGGTTTCTCTTTCTTAATTCTTGAGGTTTTAATTACGTGTTCAAAATAGGGCAGTTATTTCATAAAGAGAGAAGTGGAATCAACCAATGCAATCTTAACGCTATTTGTGATATCAACAACATGAATAGTGGCAAACTTATATGGGACAACTGTCAGACAGGCCAACTGAAAGGTACATCACAAATTGTCATCTGAAAACTGGTGCAGTGCTAAGAAAGTTATGTATAAACCTTTGATGATGAAATTGTTCATACAGGCACTGTTCCCTCAAATTAATGTTTTACAGGTGCCACAACTTTCTCAAGGCCAAACAATAGCAACTGCACTCATACATAAATATAGCATTACTCTATATCTTTTAACATAATTGCCTTTTGTAACCCCACAGATATGCTTTCCCAATACTCAGATTGTTTCTTTTTACGTGAGCTATATGCAATTAAATGTCAGTGCTTAAGTTGATAAGAAATATGTGAGAGATACTACTAAATCACAGATTTTTTGAGGTGGACACGGGTGGACGGAGGTAGCTTCATTTCAATTTTGAAATCAACGATACAAGGAAAAGAATCGGGACAAATGAAAATAGTAATCACCTTTGATAAAACTTGTTTTATTAACTGCGAATCAGTTCGTAGAGTATATCACAGAACTGTCTTTAGAGTTACCTTGTCCTCCACCAAATTAGAAATTAATTACAAAACTACAACCAATAGAAGATTCGCGGGCTATGAAAATGCTCTCAGCAGCATAACCATCATCAAAGTGCCGGGGACAGTAGGGTTGCTGGAAAGTATTTTTGATTTGTATAAACAGGTTACCCCACGATAACAGCAACCAATTTTTCTATAATGTCAAAGCTTATTTACAACGTTTTATGAAAGCTAATCATCCCTTACAAACTGTAATGTGATTATGCTTACTTAATAAGAAGCTCCAAAAACACGACGTTGCTACAGCAACCAATAAATACAAACAAAATTGCGAGTGCGGCTTTCATCTTCAATCTTAGTGCCAAAACACGCACACGTTAAGTACCACACGTCACATCTACACACCAAAACTCCACACAGCAGAACACACACGCCACGACTAGTTTAAACACAGCTGAACCATAGTGTCTATACCCATTGCCTTCTGTTGCGTAATTCATGCCAAAGATGTCAGTACTAACAATCACACAGTCTAACATTAGACTTCGTCATACATTACATGTTTGTGCAAACAAAGTAAGAATTCTATTGTTCAGATCAGAACCCAGATATTCTTACCCTGTAGGCCTGTATTCATTTGCTAAGAGATACTTGTGAAAGCGTTGATTTTTGTCTTTAATGTTTATGGATTTATAAATAATACTGATGACTTGAATTAATGGTTCTTAATGGGCGATTCACACAGTACGTCAACAGAGAGTGAAGGAACAGCGAGCGAAGTTGCTGTAAAATGCGGGTGTGTTCAAAATAGACGAAACGTCAACACAACATCACTTTCCTTAGCCCAATACCGAATGGTAAAAGTGAGGTTATAATATACTATCTGAGATAACAAAAGTATCAGAACATAGATCAGGATTAAGGAACTAGCCATGACACAATTTATTAATGGCTACATATTCTTGACAAAGTTTGTCGGGTACACTGCTGAGAAGTGAAGCTACAGGAAAAGTGCCGTACACACATTTCAAAACATCTACATTTGTTTGCCAGAGAAAATATTTACTTATGAACACATTAAACAACGTTTAGAGGACAATACATAGAGCCTTTTTACCTTATTAATTGTATTTTTTCTTTCTAAGTAAAAAAACGCAAAAAACTATATTTTTCTCCTTGAATAGTGCTGAATTTTCACTGTCGAGAGGTGGTTATTAGTCAAAATTGTTTCATCAATTTATATGCTTATTTGTGCACAGTCTAAACTTTTTTCTTTTTTCAGGTATTGTGAAAACCCAAATAGTTTTTTGCTTTCATTTATCTGGCCTTTTGTGGAAGAACATTCATCGGAAAATATCCAAGGCGTTATGGATAATTTTAAATGTGTCACGAAAACAAATCAATTAATAATTAAATCAAATGCTTAGAAGACACAAAAACACAAAATTCACTACTCTAATGTTAGTAGGCTCGACGAGAGGGGGTTAACTTCTGATATTACCAGACTCAGTTACCACCCTCCACTTTCCCAACCCCGTCACACCTCGCCAACGTCACCACTTTCTTGTCGATAAATCTTGACACTGACAAATTATTCTGGGCAATCTTGTTCTGTTCTGTCAAGAGTTAGCCGACTTTAAACAAACTCTCTGCTTAAAATTATATGTAATTACTGAACTGCTTATGATAATCAGAAATAATAAGTTGTGAAATATCAAGGATATACAAAATTAACTGAGGAACAGGTTTTCAGCAGGACAATACGGAATAGTTGAAGTAATATGAGCATAAGATTCTGTTTTGTTGCAGCACAACTGCGAAATGAATTTCAACTAAGGACTTCGATACTTGGAACACGCTCACGTAAATGTGCTTAATTGTTTTTTTCTTATGCATTTAGATGTGAAGAGCACTGGATGTACTGTAACACACTTGTCTAGAATGGAATATGCCTGTTATGTGGTGCAAGTATATAGGCAAAAGGTAGATGTATTGTGGTGAGACCCACCACCAATAAGACAAGAATTATAGGTATTACTACATTAAATTCAATAATTCCTCCATTGTAAGATTTGTAGCAAATAGAGTTATATCAGTGTAAGGAATTTAGCACGCATTTTGTTTATTTCATGTGATTGTGGGTAATTGTGAAACATAAAAAGTAATTTCTGAATGAATTTTTCACTTTGCAGTGACATGTGCACTGGTATGAAACTTCCTGTCAGATTAAAGCTCTGAGCCAGACATGCACGAACTTGGGACTTTTGCCTTATATGGGAAAGTGCTCTAGAATCTGACCTACTGAGCACAATTCCTGGGCCATCTTCACAGCTTTACTTCCGCCGTGAGTTTGGAAGATAGGAGATGAGGTACTGGCGGAAGTAAAACTCTGAGGATAGGTTGTGAATTGTACTCAGGTAGCTCAGATGGTAGAGCGCTTGCCTGTGAAGAGCAAAGGTCTCGAGTTAAGTTCACAGTTTTTGTAGAAAGTGATATCCATTCAGTGTAGTGTATAACAGTGCATTTCAAAACCATAAATAGTAGCAGCCAAACACATATATAATCAGTGGCAGCAAATAATGACAATCCGCATGTGACAGAGAATAAGTGAACGATTTGCAAAACTCAGTTGGTTACAGATATTTGGGCAGACTTATCAATGGCACAACTCTTGTGCATGTACAACAACAGTAAATGTTTTCTGAACTTGAAATAGCCCCATAATGGAATATTATGCCGTGGAGCTATCATATTCACCAAATTTAGGAAATGATAACTGACCATCAGACTTGCAGTAGTTACCATCACCATCAACCATCTGACATCTTCCACTAGGAGAATTCCTTCTTTAAGCTTTTCCATGGATTACTGACTTAAGCTGTATGTATCCATACTGTTTCTGCATCTTTTCTAATGTCAAACATCCTCTTTCCACTAGATTGTGGTGTTTGTGGTTTGGTATTTATTGGATCTCAACAAATAACTTCCTTGATCCATTTACCATACATTCATATGTCGAGGTATTTCATCTACCTCCACCTGATTTTCGTTATGGTCATAATCACATCTTCTGATCTAGTCTGTTCCCTGATTTTTTCTTTGTTTTACTGTCAGTTAGCTTCAATTTCAGTTTTTTTCGTGTTCCATAGATTTACAACTCGCCATGATGTGAAACGAGCCAGCAAATTCACAAGTACAGTACATTTCTTATGTAGAAATATAGCTCCAGCCTTTCAATTACATTGTTTTGATCTTTATCTAAAAAAATTGTCATACAAAACCAAAAAACACACAAAATATTTCCTCAGAACTTCATTAATGGAGTAGAAGGAGTTGTCAAGTAGAAATTATTTCAATTTGTTTTTAAAAAGTTCATTAAGTGGAGGATGCTGCTGTTCCTAGTTTTCTATTTATGAATGCTGCTATTTCTTCCAATTAAGAGTGGAGGCTGTTTCTTTCCCTAGAGTTATGCCGTATGAGGTCAAGTAATGTGAGAGGGTGAAGTAAGCTATTTTTCTGATGCTTTCATTGCCAAAATCAGCAGTTACACTTAAAGCAAATACCACTAAATTGGAGGCTGTTTTTGTTCCTAGAGTTATGCCATATGAGGTCAAGTAATGTGAGAATGTAAAGTAAGCCATTTTTCTGATGCTTTCATTACCAAAATCAGCAGTTACACTTAAAGCAAATGCCACTAAATTAAAGAAATTTGAAAACATCTGTAATATGTGAGTTTCAGTTCAGGTTATGTTCTATATTAATATCACTATGGAGACCCATGCTGTACTGTTGTTAATGGTGCTATGTCATACCCTGTATAGAACTGAATGAATTGAATAGGACAAAAAATGACTGTATGAACAGGACAAAAAAATGAATACCAATGAAGATACCTAACATGAATAGGCGAAACTTGTCTGGTTCTCAAGAATTAATTCCAGCTGTAAACGACATAAGTTTTCTTACCTTTATTATAAAATATAATTGAAGCTACAATTAGCAACTAGGAAAAACGAATGCAAATATACTGAGGTGACAAAAGTCAGGGGACAGTGATACATACATATACAGATGGCGGTGGTATTACATACAAAAGAGTAGTGCATTGGCAGAACTGTCACTTGTACTCAGATGATTCATGTGAAAAGGTTTCTGAATTGATTATGGTCCCAAACAACAGGAATTAACAAACTCGTTGGAGTTAGATGCATGGGACAAAACGGGAGATACGTCAATTGTCCACATTCCACAGTGTCAGAATTGTGCTGAGAACACTACATTTCAAGCATTACCTCTCGCCTTAGACAACACAGTGGCCAACGGCCTTTACTTAACTACTGAGAGCAGTGGTGTTTGCATATAGTTGTCTGTGCTAACAGACAAGCAACACTTTGTGAAATAACCAAGAAATCAATGTGAGGCATACAACGAATGTACCCATTAGGACGATGGAACGAAATTTGGCTTTAATGGGTTATGTATGGCAGCTGATGGCCGATGCCAGTGCCTTTGCTAACAGCATGACATTGTCTGCAGTGCCTCTCTTGGACTCATGACCATATTGGTTGGACCATAGACAACTGGAAAACTGTAGCCGGGTCAGTTGAGTCAGAATTTCAGTTGGTAAGGACTGATGGGAGGATTCGAGTGTCATGCAGACTCCATAAATCCATGGACCAAAACTGTAAACAAGGCACTATGAAAGCTGGTGGTGGCTCCCTGATGTTGGAGGCCATGTTTAGATGTAGTGGATTGGGTCCTCTGGTCCAGCTGAATGATCGTTGACTGGAAATGGTTATGTTCAGCTATTTAGAGACGATTTTCAGCGATACATAAACTTCATGTTACCAAAAAACGATGGAATTTTTATGGAAGACAATGGGCTATGACACTGGGACAAAGGTTTGAAGAATATTCTGGACAATTCGAGCGAATGATTTGGCCACCCAGACCATCTGATATGAATCCCGCCGAACATTTATGGGACATAATCGAGAGCTCAGTTCGTGCACAAAAGTCTGCATCAACAACATCTTTGCAATTCAGAATGGCTACAGAGGCAGCATACCTCACTGTTTCTGCAGGGAGCTTCCATGCCACATCGAGTCGCTGTACTACACTGTGCAAAAAGGGGTGCAACTCGATATTAGGAGGTATCCCGACTTTTGTCACCTCAGTGTATTAACAGTATGAATGAACAGGGTTTCTTCTGAGTTAAGTGACAGACAATTTTACAAGAATCAGTCAATACTATTATTAAGTGTTTCACATGTGAACAGCCGGATATCAGTGTCCAATGGGCACAACATTTCGGCAAACTACCACACTGCCAACATCAGGTGTACAATGGCAAGGTGGTCGTTAGCTGAAATATTGTGCTCATTGGACACTGGCATCTAGCTGCTTACCTGTGAAATAGTTCATCGTGAATTATACTGGGAGAAGTTTAAGTATCTTGATCAATATTACTTTTGTATATTTCAGTTACTGCTTATTGTGCTTGCATCATTAGTAAAGAGAAAAATTCCTGCTTTTTCAGTGTAATGTGGGAGATTATGTATATAATCTCCCACATTACACTGAAATATATATATATATATATATATATATATATATATATATATATATATATATATAGCAAAAAAGTCATGGTCCCAGAACTGATACCTGAGAAATGGCATTAGCGGTTTGTCCCCATTCAGAAAAAGAGTCACCATGAGAGCTGCTAGAGCTATCTAACATGATCCTTTGTTTCTTATCCCATCATTCCATGCAGAGGAGTCCTCAGTTTTTAAACAAAAAGAAGTCCATGCTTCACTGTCAAAAACTGAAACTGGTAATACAAAGTTCGAAGCTTAGTTTAGAAAGCTTTATTTAGATTTCCAAAAATACACCATAAATACGAAAACACAACTGATTCTATGAACTGAAAGTTAATTTGTACAATTTTCCTTTTGGTGGGTTGAATTTACGTTGTTTTTGTTGTATTTGAATTGATTTTCACGTGTGGTTTTAAAATTTCTCTCTTAAGTTTTTCCATAAAATGAAGATGTTTCATGTATGTTACATTAATGTACAGTCCTTGTCTGTTTATCATATCAACTCAGACTGTAAACAAAGGTATCAGCATATGGAGTAGGTACCCAGATATGTGAGTGGCTCAAAGATTTCTTAAATAACAGAACCCAGTATCTTGTCCTAGACTGCAAATGTTCATCAGAGACAAGGCTATCATCAGGAGTGCCCAGGGAAAGTGTGACAGGACCGCTATTATTTTGTATATATGATCTAGTGGACAGGATGGTCAAAATACGATGTTACCTTATATGAATATGGTGTCTGTTTTTTCGGACATGTCCAAAAGAACAGACATCATTGATGACACATTTTCACCTGTACCCGTCGATATACATCAACGCCCATCAGCAGCTGAAGGTATTAATATATAATTCTAATTTCGTTCTAGACGGCTGCAGGTCATCAATGGTGTCTGTTATTTTGTGTCCGAAAGAACATACACCATATTCATATAAAGTATATGGTTCTGGCAATATCGGCCGTGACCTTTCTCTTCTGTGCGGATGCACACGTATTACCCAAACTCTTACAGGACTTGGTAAGAATGTCTTCCACGAGTAATGAGTGTGTTGGGTAGGGGCACTACAAATGTAGCATGTGGACATATAAGGTGAGAATGTGGGTCTCATAGGAGGCATGCATGAGATAGTCCCTGAAGTCGCACACTCCTTGTGCCCTTGGTGGCTCAGATGGATAGAGCATCTGCCATGTAAGCAGGAGATCCTGGATTCGAGTCCCGGTCGGGTCACACATTTTCACCTGTCCCCGTTGATATATATCAACGCCCGTCAGCAACTGAAGGTATTAATATATAATTCTAATTTCGTTAAATCTTTTGTTTGCTGATGATGCTGTGGTGTACAGGAAGATGATGAAGTTGGGCTACTGTAGGAGGGCACAAGATGAATTAGACAAAATTTCTATTCAGTTTGATGAATAGAAGCTAGCCCAAAATGTAAAAAAAATGTAAGTTAATCCAGATGAGTAGGAAAAACAAACCTATAATCTTCAGATACAGCATTACTGGTGTCATGTTTGACACAGTCATGTCATTTAAATATGAGGTCATAACATTGCAAAGCAATATGAAATGGAGTGAGGATGTGATGGACAGTATGGACAGTAAATGTCGACTTTGGTTTATTGGGAAAATTTTAAGAAAGTGTGGTTCATCTGTAAAGGAGACCTCGTATAGAATGCTAGTGTGACCTCATCTTGAGTACTGCTTGAGTGTTTGCGATCCAAACCAGGTTGAATTAAAGGAGGACATCGAGGCAATTCAGAGGTGTATTGCTGGGTTTGTTACAAATATGTGCAAACAACATGCAAGTATTACAGAGATGGTTCATGAACTCTGCTTAGAATCCCAGGAGGAAAGGTGACATTTCTTTTGAGGAACACTGTTGACGAAATTGAGAGAACCACCATTTGAAGCTGACTGCAGAATAATTCTACTACCATCAACATACATTTTGCGTAAGGAACACGAAGATGGCTCATGTCGAGACATACAACCAGTCGGTTTTTCCTCAACAAGAAAGGGAATGACTTTTAGTGGTACAGGATACACTCTGCTGCACACTCTGTGGTGGCTTGTGGAGTATGTACGTAGATGCAGATCAAGGAATCTGAAAACCTCTCCTAGTACTGCTAACAAATCTTTTTGTGATATTGGACCATTTTGTCAAATTATTCTTTCAGTTCTGAATTTTCAGTACCACAGTGAATATAACATAACAGAAGCCGTAGCAGTGATGTATAAATTCTTCAGTAAATTTACGTGGGTTGAATCACTGACTTGTTTATCAAGGGCGATTAATACAGACTTCGTTGAAACCAAGTCAAAATCTTTCTCAATACCTATGAATCTGTGAGAAAGTCTTGATTCATATTCATTGTTCTAGTTTGTATCTCTTGTCCATTGTGCTATGACTACATATGAAGCCAGATTATTCCTTTGTCCGATTAAAATCTAATGTTTTCCTTTGTTAATGATGATAATTGTACTGAATGTGTTGTAGATTTTGCGAAAGGTGGTGACAGATCTATAATTTTCTTATTTGCCTCTTTCTTGTGAAGGAAAATAGTTACAGCATTGTTCCAATTTTTGAGGACTGCCTTCTTTCACGAACACTTTGTATATAACTTCAGTTATGTTTTATCATAACGATAAGAAAACTTCTGTCTTTTGCAACTGAAATTTATTCTTGAGTACCAGACATGTTTCGCCTGTTCATGTTAAGCCTCTTCAGTGGTCTACGATAACACAAAATTATTTAATTACACGTATTTTGATATGAGATTTGTAGTAATTCTTTTGCAGTTTGGTTAGATCTAGCTATTCCTATTTACAGTTATATGTTTGTGGTTTTTGCTTACATTCATTTTTGTCTCCTATTGATGCGCAAAGTTTTTGTCCTGTATCTGCTAAATGCTCATAGCATGCGTTTTCTCCAGTAAAAATATGTTGTACATAACCTATACTGTTGAAAACTGCACGTTTGCACTGCTCTTGGTAACATGCTTTAGAACTGACTGAGAGATCATGGGAACAGATTGAGGGATCCTTGGAAAGTTGAGTGGGGTGTTGGTGAAGGGATAGAGGCAGGTTGGGTGGTTGGGCACTTTGCGTGTGTGTTTCTGGATGAATGAGCATCTCACTTGAACAAGTGGAATATTTGAGAAGGTGTGTTATTTGATTCACATGTATTTCAGGCGTTTGTTTATAGTTGCAGTGCACATTACCTGATCACAAAATATTGCACACTGACTGATTTGAAACACAGGAGAAATATTCATTAACATAAAATGATAAACCAAAAGCTTCTTAGTGTATCAATATGTCACCCCTCCCTCTCTCTGTGTATTTTCATGTGTGAGCATGTGTATGGGTGTGTGTGTGTGTGTGTGTGTGTGTGTGTGTGTGTGTGTGTGTGTGTGTGTGTGTGTGTGTGTGTGTGCATGTGCTTACATAGGTAATTCGTCTAATGTGTGTACTTAACATTGTTACATCAACATACAGAACTAAAAGCTTCATATAGGCAGATGTGGAGACGTGTTTCAGTGAAATATGGCTGACATCGAAATAAGTGTCCAAGAAATAGAAAAGCTACTGAAATGACTCAACAGAGAAAAGTCCACTGGACCTGATGGGATACCAATTCGATGCTACACAGAGTACACAAAAGAACTTGCCCCCCTTCTAACAGCTGTGTACTGCAAGTCTCTAGAGGAACGGAAGGTTCCAAGTGATTGGAAAAGAGCACAGGTAGTTCCAGTTTTCAAGAAGGGTCGTCAAGCAGATGCCCAAAACTATAGACCTATATCTCTGACATCGATCTGTTGTAGAATTTTAGAACACGTTGTTTGCTCGTGTATCATGTTATTTCTGGAAACCCAGAAGCTACTCTGTAGGAATCAACATGGATTCCGGAAACAGCGATCGTGTGAGACCCAACTCACTTTATTTGTTCATGAGGCCCAGAAAATATTATATACAAGCTCCTAGGCAGATGCCATTTTCCTTGACTTTTTGAAGGCGTTCGATACAGTTCGGCACTGTCGCCTGATAAACAAAGTAAGAGTCTACAGAATATCAGACCAGCTGTGTGGCTGGATTGAAGAGTTTTTAGCAAACAGAACACAGCATGTTGTTCTCAATGGAGAGAAGTCTACAGACATTAAAGTAACCTCTGGCGTGCCACAGGGGAGTGTTATTGGACCATTGCTTTTCACAATATATATAAATGACCTAGTAGATAGTGTCGGAAGTTCCATGCGGCTTTTCACAGATGATGCTGTAGTATACAGAGAAGTTGCAGCATTAGAAAATTGCAGCGAAATGCAGGAAGATCTGTAACGGACAGGCACTTGGTGCAGGGAGTGGCAACTGACCCTTAACTTAGAAAAATCTAATGTATTGCGAATACATAGAAAGAAGGATCCTTTATTGTATGATTATATGATAGTGGAACAAATACTGGTAGCAGTGACTTCTGTAAAATATCTGGGAGTATGCGTACAGAACGATTTGAAGTGGAATGATCATATAAAATTAATTGTTGGTAAGGTGGTTGCCAGGTTGAGATTCATTGGGAGAGTCCTTAGAAAATGTAGTCCATCAACAGAGGAGGTGGCTTATAGAACACTCGTTCGACCTATAATTGAGTACTGCTCATCAGTGTGGGATCCGTACCAGGTCGGGTTGACAGAGGAGATAGAGAAGATCCAAAGAAGAGCGGCGCGTTTCGTCACAGGGTTATTTGGTAATCGTGATAGCGTTATGGAGATGTTTAGCAAACTGAAGTGGCGGACTCTGCAAGAGAGGCGCTCGGCATCGTGGTGTAGCTTGCTGTCCAGGTTTCGAGAGGGTGCGTTTCTGGATGAGGTATCAAATATATTGCTTCCCCCTACTAATATCTCCAGAGGGGATCACCAATTTAAAGTTAGAGAGATTCGAGCGCGTTGGAGGCTTTCCGCGAACCATACGCGACTGGAACAGGAAAGGGAGGTAATGACAGTGGCAAGTAAAGTGCCACACACCGTTGGGTGGCTTGCGGAGTATAAATGTAGATGTAGATGTAGATGTAGATGAAATCCTTACACTGACCTTTTGGAATCCTGTTGTAATATACTGAATAATAATGACCTATTGTAGTCTTGTGTGTTAGGTAACAATAATTAGGTAAATGATCAATTACGTTTTCAGTAATACTGGTGTTACACCAACAGTGAGTCCAGAATGATCACTACCATTATTTAGAATAATGAAAAAAAAATTCCTGGATTTTGACTGCAATAATTAAGGAACCTGTGGTAGTCCCCATCTGCCTCAACAGCCGAAGAGGAACTGAAATTATAGCCTGCTGGTAAGCCAGGTTAATGTGTTGGTGTAAGTGACTAACAAAGGAACCAGTGAGATGGGAAAACATATGACATCCCCAGAAATGTAAGGGAAACAGGATTGAAAGGTCAGTCCATTTACATAGTTGTGGCTTACAAGATAGAAAAGAGATAAATCGGTAGAAAAAAGGAATAAATATAACATAAATGTAAAAGTAAGTTTTAAGCACAACTATGTACATTTGCATGTATATTATATTCATTTCTTTTTTCTGTCTTTCTATTTCTTTTCTATCTTGTTAGCCACACAGATGTAAGTAAACAGACCTGTCCGCCCTGTTTTCCTTCAATTTTCTGCTATGCCCCATGTTTCCTCATGTCACTGATCCTTAGATTAGTCGCTTGCACCACCACATTCAGCTGTTCTGCAGTTGGCTGCAATATTCAATTCCTCATCGGCTGTCAAGGCAGGTGCCCTGGTTGCTGTACCTATTCTTGAGTACTATTATTTATGTATTATTGTTTTTCTTTTCTTTTGGACCTCTCCCTCTACGTTAGTGTCTTTGTTTCACACCTATTTGTTGTTTGCCATAGTCTCGATCATTTGTGATTGACGGTTCTGACTGCCACACCTTCATAATTTTGAGTAATGCCATTTTCATGGCTTTATCATGTTTTGTCGAGAGTCAACACAATAGTTCTGTAATCTAGTTGCTCCTCTTCTTGTTCTCAGCTGATGGCACCTGATGATGGAGCTCTAATTTTGTGAAACTGGCCATATAACAAAAAAGACTAATTACTTGCCACCAAAGTGGATTTTTGTTCTTTTAATACGCTCCTTGGTTGTCGATGTTCTCCTGATCAAATATTTTGAATACTTCTTCAGTTTCATTTTTCAGTAGACCATACTTGTAGTAGGTGACCATGGCAGCATAGGAAAAGGTTATTAAGATGCCAAATTCTCTCCTCACTTAAGATTTCAAAAGGAATAAACCATTTTTTTAAAGAACAATCAAAATCCACACAAAGTGTAAATTACGCTAAACAACAATACAGCTCATTTAGTGATGTGTGATATTGTTAATGGTATCGGGCTTAAGCTTCATAGGAAGTAAATGACATCCTACTTCCAAAGATTGCTTCAGCATGAGGGTACTTCTGGCAGACACACTTACTGTAAACTCTCAGGTTTCCTTGGCATGATTGATTAACGGTGTACATCCAGGTGTTCTACCTAACTGCAGTACCTGAAGACTTCGACTGGATCAGTTGTCGAAATATCATGCATAAAATGGAAAGAACAACTTGGCTGGACACCTGGAAGTACACCATTATACTTGCTCGCTTTTTTTCTGTCTTGAGTCTAGTGGCTGGTTCAAATGTGTGGAAATTCCTGAGGTCATCGGTCCATAGACTTACACACTACTTAAACTAACTTATGCTAAGCGCTAAGAACAACAGACACACCCATGCCAAGGGAGGACTCGAACTTCCGGTGGGAGGGGCCGTAGCGACTGGTTTGATGCAGCCCACCACAAACTCCTGCAATGTATCACTCTCTTCATCTCAGAGTAGTTATTGCACCCAGCGTCCTCATTTATTTGTTGGGTGTATTCCAGTTCTTCACTTTCTCTATAGTTTTTTTCTACTCTCTACAGATTCTTCAAGTACCATGAAAGTTATCGCTTGATGTCTTAACATATCATCCTGTTCCTTCTTCTTGTCAATGTTTTCACCAATTATGCAGAGAATCTCCACATTTCTTAGCTCATCAGTTCACCTATTTTTCAACATTCTTGCAAAGCACCAAATCTTAAACTCTTCGAGTCTCTTCTTTGTTGCTTTCCCACAGACTGTGATTCACTTTGATGCAATAGTATGCTTCAAACGACTTTTCATAAATTTCTTCCTCAAATCAAGGCCAATGTTTGATGTTAGTTGGCTTCTTTTTGATGTTAAGTTCATCGCTAATCTCATATCTGCTTCTCCTTATTACTTCTGTCTTCCTTAAAAGTATCATTGAGAGGTCGTCTGCGAGTAATCTCACCCTCAATTTTAAAAAGACGCAAATTATTCAGTCCTGCATATCTAGGAGTACTACACCAACGATAAGTGTAACACATTGTGAGGAAATAATAAATAGGATGGAAACTTCAAAATTCTTAGTGATCCATATTGAAGAGAATTTAAACTGGAAAAAGCACATTTTGGAACTTCTTAAATAATTTAGTTCAGCCACATTTTCAGTTAGAACCATTGCAAATCTTGGGGAGAGACAAATCAATAAGTTTACATGTTTTGCATATTTTTCTTCAATAATGTCATATGGAATGATGTTCTGAGGTAACTCATCTTTAAGAAAAAAGTCTTCATTGCTCAAAAACGTGCAGTAAGAATAATATGTGGTGCTCACCAACGATCGTCTTGTAGACACCTGTTTAAGGAATTGGGTGTTCTGACTACTGTTTCACAGTATGTTCATTCCCTCTTGAAGTTTGTAATAATTAACCCACTGCAGTTCAAAAGAGGCAATGACGTAAATAATTGTAATACCAGAAGAAAGAATGGCATTTATTACTACACATTAAGGCTGATTGTAGTACAAAAAGGGGTACACAAGTGTGCATTAAAATTTTTTTATCACTTATTGAGTGATGTAAATATCTAAGAGGTAACAAAGTTAAATCTGAAAACAAACTAAAACAGTTTCTCCTTGACAAACCCTTCAATTCTGTAGAAGAATTTCTATTTTTGTAATGTGTGAGAAGTGGTGAGTAGGAAGTAATAACACAACTGTATTACAAAAATTGTAAATGGTCAGTTTGTAGCCATATTTACAAATGAATGTATGATGTGAGTGTAAAATGACTTGTGTTACATCATTAAAATTAATTACACAAATGATCTGTAGAACATGAAACTAATTACGTTCAATATCCCCTGTTAATCTTGTCTGGCATGGATAGCACACACTTGAGTAATATTCTCGGATGGGTCACACAAGCATTTTGTAAGGTATCTCCTTTGTAGACTAAATGTATTTCCCCATTATTCTACCCATGAAAGCAAGTTTGCCACCTGCTTTAACCATGTAAATGTGTGAAAGGTGCTGGACAGGAATGATTAACTCACTTCTGTAGATGTAATAACAAAAAATTAACAAAAATGAAAAGTTATGAATATTCAGCATGTAGCCATATTTACAAATTAATTTGCAATCTAAATGTAAAATGAATTGTTCCACATCATTACAATTTATCATGCAAATGATCCATGGAACATGAAACTAACTAACTGAATAACTAACTAACTAAGTAACTCTGGTTTACTGTCAATCCATAGTGTCTGCTCATTAGACATTTTATTCCATTTAACAGGTCCTGCAATTCTTCCTTACTTTCACTTTGGGTAGGGACCTCATCAGCGAAACTTATCGTTAGTATTCTCTCATCTTGGATGTTAATCCCATTCCTGCATCTTTCCTTTATTTCTATGAGTGCATCTCCCTGCCTCATAACTCTCTAAACCGAGAGCTTCGATCTTAGTCTTCCATTCTTATTTTTCCTCTTGGTTTTTGTACATATACTACATTATCGGTCTTTTCATATAGCTTACACCTCCTTTGCTGAGAATTTAGTGTATGAAGCACTATTTTACGTTGTTGAATGTTTTTCTAGGTCGACAAATCTTAACTCTTGCATCCATTATCAAGAGCTTTGACTGAACTTTATCTTTCCTACATCGATACTAATCATCATCTAACATACTCTCAGTTTCACATTCTTCTGTCTGTTATACTTGTCAGGAAGTTGGATGCATGAGCTGATTAGCTGATTATGCAGTGGTTCTCGTCCGTATCTGCTCTTGCTGTCTTTGGGACTGTTTGGGTAATATTTTTCTGCAAGTCTGATGGTGTGCTTCCAGGCTTGTTTTTTCTGCAAACCAACTTCAGTAGTCGTTTGGACGCTACTTTTCACGAATGTTTTAGAAATTCTGAAGGAATGTTATCTATGCCTTCCTCATTATTTGATCGCAAGTCTTTCAAAGCTATGTTATACTTTGACTCTACTACTGGACTGCCTGTGCCACTCATGCCAACTCTCATCCCATCTTCTTCTCTTACGTCGTTAGACAGTTCTTACTCCTTGAAGATTATCATTTATTACCAGATCTGCCTCACTCACTAGCTATGGCTGACAGACTGCCAAGGATTTACAATGGTAATAAGTTATAGGAAAAACAACATAAAGAATATAACTAGTTTAAGCAAATTAAACATTTAAAAGTAGATTACATTTATGATCAATATATATTTTATTAATAGGTTTATTAAATGTGACGAAAGTTCATTAGATCTATTCACTGTCACCAGAAACTCCTGCATTGAGTATGGTGGGCGTAGTTTTAGGTCTCTTATAATATTTTCTTGCACTTCTCCAGCAGTAAGATCTGCACTACCAAGGCTAGTGAAGTAAACGTTGTCAGAGCAATCGTTGGGAAGCTATCTCTTGTTTTTGGCAGTCATTATATCCTATCTTATGATAATACTTCGAGTCTTCTTTTGCAGTAGTGTCATGTTCTTGCAACCTGACACATTACTCCACAGCTGTAGCCCATAGGCTACATGAGTGTGTTTCATAAACTGCCTGAGCAAAAAGTGAAGCAATGTAGCTTTGTAAACATACACGCAATGAGATGGTATATAAATGATTTAGAGTTGCAATTCTCTTTGACAGGCAGAACTGTCACCAATTTGCGTTAGTGTTGTCCGTGTTCAGTGTTGTTATGAGGCCTGGTAGGATATATAAGGATCGTGAACAGCGTCAGATGTTCAGTGATCACTATGAACGGCATGAAAATGCCACATATTCTAGAGACAGCGTCCTCAGCGCCTGAAAGAGTTTGAAATAGGCTTATTGTGGGTCTCCGTTTACCAACTGATAATATTCTAATTAGTGGGTCATTCAGATGTGACAGGGCCCGATGTTGGAGTGCATGGGAGTGTGAGAGCAGGCATGCTCAGCGCCAAAGTTCCAGTCCACTACCTCTGACCACCACAATGGACGATCTTCATATTGTGCACCAATAGTATTGCAACACCTTGACATTTGCGCCTGCCGTCTGAGAAGAAGTAATGGACTCCCTGCAACATTTTTGTCATCCTGCAGCATTGGTTGTGGACTAACAGCAGTCTTGACTACGGAATTAACGTCTCATACATAGGCTGCCTTTAAATTTGCAACACAAACGACTGTGGTTGGATTGTGTCACGACCGGGAAGCATGGACTGCCGACGAAAGACATTGTATTGTGGTAAGTGATGAATCACTGACCCATACTATGTCGGATGACTATAGTCGGTGAGTACGGCGGCTGCTTATGGCGAGGTCCCATTCTTCCAATGTTTTAGAGATGCGCAGCGGTGTTACTCCTGGAATTATGGTGCGAGGAGCCATTGGGTATGACTTTAGATCATGGCTGGTAATGGTTGATGGAACTCTGACGACACAATAGTATGTCACGTACATCCTGTGTCCTCGTGTGTTACCTCTCATGCAACAGTATCGTAGTGCCGTTTTCAGCTACACAATGCTCGTCCACTCACGACATGTGTCTCTATGAACTGGCTACGTGATGTTGACGTGCTTCTGTGGTCAGCAAGATCCCCAGATATATCCCTGATAGGACGTATGTGGGGCCAGTTTGGACGACGACCCTGTCTCAGAGCAAGTATCCAGGATATCGGGGACCACTTTACCACAGCTGTGGGCCACACTGTCTCAGGAGAGAATGTAACGGATTTTACACTGTTTCCAATCGAATTAGTGCATGCATCTGGGCCAGAGGGGATGCAACGTCATACTGATAAGAGGGCTCATGGCCTCAAGTTCTTTTTAAATTTGGCTCGATTTTGTAATCACTGAAATAACATGACATACTCTCTCAATCCGTGAAGTTTCATTTCGTTTCGTCATCTCCTTCCGGGTGCGTCACTTTTTTTGTCAGTGGTAACATCGGTTGTCGTCATATCACCGAAGCGCTGTCGGACTTGTCTTGGATGCATGACTGTACGCCGACCGCTGTTGGCAAGCGGGGTGCACTCAGCCCTTGTGAGGCCAGTTGAGGAGCTACTCGACTGGAAAGTAGCGGCTGCGGTCACGAATACTGCCAACGGCCGGGAGAGCGGTGTGATGACCACATGTACACATCTAGTGAGGATGCCACGGTGGTCGGGAGGTAACGTTGGACGTTTAAGGTTTGTTCGCACGATGTTTAGTTTTAGTGTAGTTAATAGACGCTAGCGTTTAGTTACTCTTTTCAGTCCCTTTAGATGGTACGTTACATGTGACAGTTTCTTGCATACATAATCAGTGTGTCCATGCTTTGGAAGTTTGTAATATTTTATATAACCCAGCAATTTTGCCATTTCTCATTGTTGTTTTTGCTGAGGCTGCACACTATACGCTGCGTTGTTCCTTCATTTATTTTCATCTTATTTGGCATGAGCCACTCAATGGCCTTCTAAATAGCAAATCTGATTCTACGACTGCATATTGACTTCGATCATTTACAGAAATGAGGAAAAGAATGGGGTTGTGATAGAACTTGGTGGCACACCATGTTATATCATCTGCTCCTGAGATATTGTTCTGTGAACTGAAACAATCTGCCACCTGTTTCCTAAGTAGCACTGCAAAGTAGATAGTGCAGCACCTACCACACCATAGTATTTTAATATTTTAATATGTGTGACCATTCAACTCACACCATTAACATGTTTAAAATACAAAAACAATTTGTTCATGTAATGTATAAGAAGTATTCTACAGAATTCTGTTATCCTTATACAAAGATGAGAATAGTGACAATTGTCAAACTTCAAATTTCTGTCTGTACTGTTTAAATCAAAAGTATAAGGGGGTAATTTGTGTTGTTACCCCGGATGATGATTAGGCGAAATATTTGTCAGGATTTGTGAGAAGTGGTTCCTTGAGGTAGGGCAAGACGCGAACACTGAGAAGTAAGTTTAAACAGTTTTATTAACAAAGACTGATTATAAAACACACACGCTATGCGCACTCATGATCACTGTGTCTGACATCCTAATAGCGGCTAATTATAGTCGTATCGAAAGGCTCCATGGTGAGCTAAGAAAAGAGACATATTCGCGCCCAATGCCGCGCTATTTAATACGGCGCGCTGCGGACGGCGGCCAGTGGCATACTCGCGTCGCAGTGCGGCTGGACACGTGTCTGCTGACCAGGCAACTGTCACCATTCCAGACAGGTCGGCTTCCGAGCGGGTGTTATGTACTGTATGGCTGCGCGCAATCCATAGACCCTTACATCACTCTCCCTAGAGAAAAAGAGCAACCATAGGTGGCTCAAAACGACCTCCTGGGCATTATGAATCTATTTCGCCATTTGTGGCATCAGAAGGCATTACATCATGTATTTCATTTGCACACACAGTAACGTTCGGTACAGAGAAGCGTGCCTTCAGGATGACAATTTCATACAAGACAAATGCTGATGACAAAAGACAAATTAATAAAATCAATAAGAACACAATACCGACAATCAATTATGCATTAACATTACTGGATGAATCGAAGGACTTAATTCTATTCGTTGCTTCACTGATGTTTAACTCATTATTGGAAGAGATTACATTTTCATGGATGCCAAAAATGATTCAAATGGCCCTGAGCACTATGGGACTTAACATCTGAGGTCATCAGTCCTCTAGACTTAGAACTACTTAAACCTAACTAATCTAAGGACAGCACACACATCCATGCCCGAGGCAGGATTCGAACCTACGACCGTAGCAGCAGCGCAGTTCCAGACTGAAGCGCCTAGAACCACTCGGCCACAACGGCTGGCTTCATGGATGTCCTTAATTAAATTATTGTCTTCAGATAAACTTGATAAGGAGTGCTTTCTATATGTTAATATGTATGAATCATTGTAATAAACAGATAACATTCTCGTTAATGGCAAATATCCTATTGCATGAAATGTAGTTGACAATTCACTAGGCATATCAAATAGTTCACCTGATAAATCACAATGTGTGGCATTCAAGATTAATCCTCTATTATTCAATTTGAGTGTAAAGGGTAGCCAAGGTGTATCATAATTTTTGCATGTAAATGTGACATCAAGGTTGGAGTTAAATGAGAAAATTATACCTTCAGAATATCGTTTAAGAAATGGATGATAAAAATGCGTTAAAATTCTGGGGCAATCATCTCTTGGGGGATGATTCATAAACAATTCTTTCTCACAGCTGTACACTCTACTATCTAAGAATACTGCCGATCCAGGGCAAATTAACTTATGACTAGGTTTACACATATGCAAATCATTTTCATTTGTAGACACAAAATGTCTTCGATCCTTGCTTATCAGTAGATAATCATTCAGTACGTACTTTACATGAGTACCTGCCTGTTTCCATTTCACAGGGTAAGTATAAATTTTATACATTTCAAAATTATGCTTTGATCTAGCAATGGGTATAGAAACAATAACAGTTAATTCATCTTCAATCGTTAAAGAGTGTGTGGTGGTTAACTTGTAGTAAGCATATAAATTGTAAGAGTTAAAAGGGTAAATCATAGTATATGTTGCATCTAGCTTTTGTTCAATTGCTAGTAGGATCTGTAAAATTTGTTCTGGATGTAGTAGTACACTGCTCAAACAATCGTTTGAACTTCTTTCTAAGGCTGTTCTTAAGTTAAGGTTATCCATTCTAGAATCATTAACAAAAGTGTGTTTAAATCTAAGTGTTCACTCACAGCATTTAATCCTTGGAATAATCCCTGCATATTTGCGTTCGTTTCATTATGAATTACGTGGAAATGTGAGATAAATTGCTTTACAATCTGTTCAATGAAAATTGTGTGGTTAGTAATGGTTCTTTGTATATTCTGTAATACGATAATTTCATTAGAGAGGTTAGTTGAATCTGTACTGGACTGTTGTTCAAAAGCTAATATTTTGCTTTTAACTTCCAGTAGATCTGGACTAGTTAAAGTACCAAATATAGTACGAAGAATACTCTCTCCAAAATTAAACCAGGCACGTTTATGCCTAATTAAAGTTTTGTGTGGCAAAAGTTTTAAAAAACAGTAAATCTCTTGTTCATAATTAGCAAATGTAGACTCTACCTGCATTTTGGCTGTGATCTAGTTATTATACCAAGATGTACCCATTTCCAAAATTGTATCATTACCCTTAACAGAACGAATTAGATCAATTTGCTTCTTTGCCGAATTGAACTGTTGCTGGATTTCACTCAAATTGTACTTGAGGACAAGTTTTGTATTACTTGTTGAAACTACCACGTCTGATCGTGGCTCAAACAAAACACCTGTACTCTGTGGTACTATTACTACAGCATTAGTAGAATACGCTATCATAGCAAACACTAGAATAAAAATGAACATGGTTAATTAGTTCTAAATACTTGGGCTAACAATGAACATAAAATAAATGAGTTTCTTCTGGTAACCTGTGGAATAAAAGGTTTGGTTTCACTTGTGCACTTGTGCAATAGCTTCGATTCTAAATTTTCACAACACATTCACATAAGCACATGGCTGAAATAAACACACGCATTGCACTCTCAAACACTGCACAAGTTTACACAGATTGTAGGGGTGTCTTGAAGAGGATCGCTCGGAATGTGGTGATGCCTCGGTCTCAAAGTCTGGACTGCGACCTCGCGATTCTCGCTTCCTGGGTTTGAGAACAGCAGGTCTGCCTCTCGGTCGGTCTTCGTCGTCTTGTGATACTACAGGAAATCTACCCAGAAATGGCTTTACACGATTGACAAGCGGCAATCGAAAGAAAGGGCAGTTGGAGCTAAAGGGTGACTGGCGACAACACTTCCAAGATTGGATATGGTCCTTTCCAAAATTTCTTAAACTTTTTGACTTGTGGCTTCTTTAACACCACGTTGCTCAGATACACAAGATCTCCAACTCGATACTCTGGCACTGCGGCTTGGCGGTCGTGTTGTCTCGCTTGCTGAAGGAAGGACTGATGATTTTGCTGTTTCACTCCCCTCCATGCTTCCTTTAGCTTGCGTGCTAGATCCCTTACGTGTTCATTGCTGATTCCGGCAGTCGATCATCCAAAGTCCAAGGATGAATGCATTCTTCTTCTGCAGACGATCTCATATGGACTTAGGCCAGTTGAGCTGTGCATTTTGGCATTGTAACAACTTACCAAGTGCGGTAAACAGACATCCCAATTGTGGTGTTTTCTGCTAACGTAATGGCTAACCATTTTAATAATTGTGCTGTGGACTCACTCGATTCTTCCATTTCCTTCATAGTGTGCTGGTGTAGTCCTTAACTGAGTTATTTGCATGAGATTACAAGTCTGTTTAAGTAATTTACTCATAAAATTCGTTCCCTGATCACTAATTATACTTAATGGTGATCCAAACTTAAGAATCCATTATTTTACAAAAACTTTAGCTAGCTATAGTCTCAGCTTTCTGATCAGGTATTGGTATCATGAGAAGGTATCTAGAGAAATGATCTAACATTGTCAATATGTATTTGTTTCCATCTTTAGTCTTAGGCAACGGTCCTACAACATCTAGTCCTACTCGTTCAAATGGTTCACTTGTTTCTGGCAGTTCTTGCAATGGTGCTCTACTTTTTCCTACATTATTCCGTCTGTTACCGGCATCACATTGTGAAACAAACTCAAAAACGTCAACTTTGTGGCTCGGCCACCAAAACATTTGAGCTCATTTAATGTTTGTTGCTTTTTTACTGCAATGTCCTGATAATAAAGAATCGTGCTGCTCTCTCATGATTTGCTCTTTCATGCTTTATGGAATAACTAGGCGGTTTCCTTTACTAGTGATTTTGTACAATAATCCATCTATTTCGACAAAACGTTGATCATTTTTCCATAGTTTGCATTGTGTATCTTCTTCTTGAGCTGCCTTTAACTCTTCTTCTCGACTTATTGTAACACAAACATTGACTTTTCGACTCATTGCATCAGCATTCACATGTTGTTTACCAGGTCGTTGAATAACTTTAAATTGGTACTCACTCAGTCTTAATGTCCATCTTGTTAATCTGGAACTTGGATCCTTTAAGCTCAGTAACCATTTAAGTACGTAATGATCTGTAATAACTGCAAATTCTCTTCCTGTTAAGAAACATCTGTTATGTGTTATACCAAAAACCAAAGCACAAAGCTCCTTCTCAGTAATAGTATAATTACATTCTGCTTTATTTAACTGAATAGAAGCAAATTAGATTGGATGTTCATGACCATCAACTTCTTGAAACAAGATGGCGCCTATGCAAAATTGGATGCATCTGTTGAACGAATAAAAGGTTTACTGAAATCCGGATAGGCTAACACTGGGGCTGTGGTTAGAGCAACTTTAAGTTCTTCCAATGCCTTTTTGCATTCTGTTGACCAATTAAATGTGGCTCCTATCTTTAGTAGCTGTGTCAATGGACGTGCTATATTCGCATAACTGGCTATAAATCGTCTATAGAAACTTGACAGTCCCAAGAATGATTGTAGTTCTTTCAAGTTATGTGGTTCAGGAAAATTCATTACATCCTCAATTAATTTTGGATCAAGTCGAACACCTTCACTGGTTATAACATGACCAAGATAGTTAACTTTACTTCGTGCAAAATGGTATTTATCTATTGATAAAGACAGGTTTGCGCTTCTTATACGCTCAAAAACAGCTTGTAGTCTCTCAGTATGCTGCTTCATGTCTTCAACAAAAATTATTACAACATAAAGGTAAACAAGTGCTTGTGTTGGGGTGAGCCCTCGCAAAAATGAATCCATCAGGCCTTGAAATGTAGCTGGAGCATTACGCAGTCCAAACAGCTTGCAAAGATACCTGTATAATTCTGTTGCTGTTGCAATTGACGTTTTTGCTTAAACATCTGGATGCACTGTTAACTGGTGATAACCACTTGTTAAATCACATACTGAAAACATTCGACATCTGCCCAAGTAATCCAAGGTTTCCACTTAATCTGGTAAGGGGTAAATGTCGGGTGTGGTCACAGCATTCACAGATCGATAAAAAAAACAGAAACGGAACTGTGGTTCCCTAGAAATTGATTTCTTCTTTACAATTACAACAGGCGAACACCACGGTGAATCTGAAGGATCTCTTGGTTTTATAATTCCGGCTTCTAATTGTTCTTTAACCATGTCTTCTACCAATTCTCTTTGACCAAATGGTATTCGGTAAGGTTTCTGTGTGGTTGGGGCTGCATTGCCTGAACTAAATGAGTGACAGGTAAATTTGCACGTTCTCGGAATAAATCTACATCCTCAAACAAAACAGGCTCTAAAATATTCTGTTCATCAGCTGTTAAATGTTCTATCTTTTTCCAAATCATGCGCTTCAGTTCATTATTCTTTGTCTCCTCGTTGCAATTTTGCGGTACTGTTACAAAAATCTGTGTTTATAACTGCAGCATTTGTTACCTCATCTGGATTCTGTATTACGTCACTGTTACTTACGCTCGACACTTCAGCAACTTTCGTTCCTCGTGGCAAAATAACAACTTCATTGCTCATATTCATTATTGTAATCAGGACTTTTGCGACATTCTGTCTCACCATTGTAGCGACACCTACACTTATAGCAACATAATAATGCATTGTATCCAGTAACTCACTTTTCTCGGATCGCTCAATTAATAACAAAGTTCCTTCCTTGCATCGGGGTGACTTAACTTCAACGTAGATTGTCTTTCCTGCTCCCTTGGGAATTTGCTGAGGCTGATCAATTTGAACATCGACTCGGACGGTTTGAACTGATGCATCGTTTGGGCGGTCCATTCCGATGATGTCAGTATTGCCGCTCCTTTGAGTACGATCTGAAGAACGATGTCCTAGGTTCTAGTTACTTCTTTCTACGACAAATTTCTCTGCCTCGTTAGCGGACAAGAAATCAAATCCAAGTACACCGACGTAGCGCGTTTCGTTATTTGAAACTACTTGCACCCTTGCTGTGTATTCATCTTTATTTTCACCTTCATCTTGGCTAATTAATTCCACGTCAACTTCTCCATAGTTACATAGCTTTCCTCCGTTTAACCCTCGCACTTTTAATAGCGGCGGTTTCAATTTATCCCGTTTATCTATGCCACACCACATTAATGAGGTCTGTGCTCCTGTGTCAAAAAGTAGTTTGATGTTTTTCCAACGATATACAGCACCTATCACGAAGTAATTTTCGGTCTAATTTTCGCTGGAACTAACAGGAATCACTGTCTCTGGCAAGGGGCGGACGCAGTGGTGGCCCGTATGTTCCCGTACTCGTTTAAAGATCTGGCAGATTGTCTGTTGTTTGCATTACCTTTCTTCTTGTTGCGACAATCTCTCGAAACATGACCCTGCATCCCGCAGTGATAGCAGATTCGATTCTCTTTACAATCCTTACGCTTGTGACCCAGCTAATTGCCTCTGTAACATTGTGCTGTTGTGTTGAAAGCTCTCTGTTCTTGTTTCTGCATCTCATTCGGTCGTCTCAGTGCTTCAACGAAACCAACAGCTGATTCTATTGCTTCCTGAAACGTTTTACATGGTGCCAATCGAACAGATTTGTTTACTTCCTCTCCGTACAACCCATGAATGAATGTGTGCAAGGCTCTCTGGTCGGCTTCGAACAACTGAATGTGATTTTATTTTCATCTTCTACTAACTCGTACGTTTGAGCGTTGATGTTTCGAATTCTGTCGGCAAACTGCTCGATAGATTCGCCTCGTCGCATTCTCAAAATGTGAAGCTACTCTCTGTAAAATATGATCGCGTTTGTACGTTTAAATCTCTGAACAACAATCGTTCTAAACTCATTGTAATCTTCTGTTTTCATGTAAGTAGGCTCTGCGCTAATGAAATCTTATGCTGCTCCCCAATTCTTAATTTGGCAACCACTAGTTTATCGGAATCTGTCCATGATCCTAACAGGGCGGCACCTTCAAGTTTACGAAAAAACACCTTCACATCATCTTCGGGTTTCCCGCTAAACACTGGTACTGGTGGAAATAATGAACAGCACGGCTGCACGCAGTCCGTAGTCCCTTACAAAAGTAGTAATAGAGGACTTGTAGTCAGGAAGAAAACTCAGGATTATGATAGAAGAACTAAAGCAAATCTGGTTATTTCAAGATTAACCAGTAAGGGAAAAGCACACAAACATAACCAGAAACTTCAACAAATTATCACTCGCTGGCTGGTCTTTGCCTGTTACAACTTTTAAAATGAAATGGTGTAAGTGGCTTACAAACAATCCATTTTATAGCTGAAAAGGGTTTTCTGAGATGCTGGATAGTGACACTAACTTTTAGAAATTTTACTTCATTATACTCTACTTGCCTACTACAGTAATACGTACTTCACCAATGGTATCACAATCTATTAAGAATTTTATAATTTTGCTGCACAATACAATTCTGAATACAATATTATTATGTCCTTTGTAGATTGTTCAGTAGATTTTAAGAATAATACAATATTTAAGAATTTTCTGGTAGCGTACACACAGAAATTAATATGATATTGTACTGTATCAGTTAGGACGTATATTGTCTTGCAGAGGTATGTGATCAATAACGCTTCTTGATCAGAATGTTTCACTTGCAACTTAACTATTCTCCCCTTAGTTGCATGTGTCAGTTTGGACTTACTAACAACTTAGTTTATGAATATACCGTAAATGGCCACATAATCCTTCTTTTGCATGAAAAATGCACCCAGCGGAAGTTCAATGAATAGTTGAAATTGAACATAAGTGAATTAGGCAAAGGTGGGCTTGCACACACATTGAAAGCTTGACCACACGTAAATCGATCACCACTATCAGACGCCAGCTACTGTTTAACACACTGCAATTGGAATATGGAGGTCCTCTGCAGAAATATTGAGTCATTCTGCCTGTATAGCCGTCCATAATTGTGGAAGTGTCGTCAGTGCAGGGTTTTGCACACGAACTGACCTCTCAATTATGTTCCATAAATGTTCAATGGGATTGATGTCAGGCTGCCTGGGTGCCCAAACCGTTACCTCGAATCGTCCAGAATGATTTTCAAACCAATGATGAACAATTGTGACCCGGTGATACGGCACACCGTCATCCATAAAAATTCCATCGTTGTTTGGAAACATGAGGTCCATGAACGGCTGCAAATGGTCTCGAAGTAGCCAAAAATAATCATTTCCAGTCAATGATTCACGTAAACACAGCCAACTCCATTACAGAACCACCAGCAACTTGCACAGTGCCTTTTGACAACTTGGGTCCATGGCTTTGTGAGGACTGCGCAATTCTCGAACCATACCATCAGCTCTTACCAACTGAAATTGGGGCTCATCTGAACAAGCCACGGTTTTCCAGTAATCTAGGGTCCAACCGATGTGGTCACTAGTCCAGGAGAAGCGCTGGAGCCGATGTGCTGTTAGCAAAGGCACTCGCGTTGGTCGTCTGCGCCATAGCCCGCTAACGTCAAATTTCACAGCAATGTCCTAACGAATATGTTCGTCGTACGTCCCACATGGACTCAGTGGTTATTTCACGCAGTGTTGCTTGTATGTTAGCACTGCCAACTCGAAGCAAACGCCGCTGCATTGTCTATCGTGAGAGGTAATGCACGAAATTTGGTATTCTCGGCACCTCCTTGACACTACGGCTCTCGGAATACTGAATTACCAAACGATTTCCGAAATGGAATGTCCCATGTGTCTAGCTCCAAATGCCAGGTCCGCTTTCAGAGTCTGTTAATTCCCATCGTGTGGCTATAATCACGTCGGAAACCTTTTCACACGGATCACCTGAGTACAAATGACAGCTCCACCAACGCTCTGCCCTCTCACTCTTTGTGTACGCGGTACTACCGCAATCTTTGCAAGTGCATATTGCTATCCCATGACAGTTGTTACATCAGTGTATATGGGCATAGTTTCCAACATGCTGTCCATTACAGTAGCTCTGGTGGGTGTCAGTTTAACTGTTAATTTTACCTAAACAGTACTGGTGTAGAGAAGCACTGAAAGAGATGATACTAAAGGGCTCTACACATGCACTCAGGCGAAACAATGTCACGGTACAAGATAAATACAATCTTTCGAGTTCCCAAGAAAACAGATTCTGCCAGCCGTGAACATTACTGTATTATTAGTTTAATTAGTCATAACTGCAAAATATTTACACAAATTATTTACAGAAGAATGGTAAAACCGGTAGAGGCCAACCTTAGGAAAAATCAGTTGGGTTCTATAGAAATATAGGAACAGCAAGGCAATAATGACTCTGTGACTGCCGGCCGCGGTGGTCTAGCGGTTCTGGCGCTGCAGTCCGGAACCACGGGACTGCTACGGTCGCGGGTTCGAATCCTGCCTCGGGCATGGGTGTGTGTGATGTCCTTAGGTTAGTTAGGTTTAAGTAGTTCTAAGTTCAAGGGGACTTATGACCTAAGATGTTGAGTCCCATAGTGCTCAGAGCCAACTCTGTGACTTATCTTTAAAAATATGTTATCTAAAGGTAAACGTACGTTTATAACATTTATGTACGTAGAGAAAGATTTTGACATTTTTGACTGGAATACAGTCAACGACATTCTAAAGGTAGCAGGCTGTAAATGCTACACATTAACAGCTGGACGTTATTTCGTAGCCATATGACACATTATCTGCCTCTCTCCTGTATCACGCCCCTTTCGTTTGTCTTCTGAAAACATGGCAGTGAATTATTCAGCTTCGTTCACTCTGGTCGCGGTGTTGCCTCTGTCTCTTAGGGCAGCGCTGTGATCACTGGATGCAGTAGGCATTGTGTAGGATGCCACGAAATTGGTCAGTCGGTCGGTCAGCTTATCAACTGGTGCATGTGTAGGGCCCTAAATCTCTAATATTTAGTGAAGGAGTTAATTTCTCACGGAAATAATTCAGGTGTATCGAATATCCTAATAAAAGAACATGTGACGATGACTAATTGCCAACTGGACCAACGTCGAGTAAAAAGCAAGATAACCAAAGTTCCCATGATCACAGTAACACTTAATTCGATTAAGTTGCCTTTGTGCTATACCAACGTTAAACACGATTAGCAAAACATTTCAGGTAAGCAGAAATTTAACCGCGATTAACTCTGTACGTTACTGAGGAAAGCGCCCGTTGTACATGCAGAGATAATGATAATCACTGTCTGTGGTATTTGCGCGAGATTTTCTGTTAGTTATCGTAACGTGGGTATTGTTACTGCGCTATGGAGAACAAGAAAATGATGCCTAATTTCTCAAAATTTGAAACTGGTATCGTTTTACAGCTGGTCGGCTGGAATGCGAAAACTTTAGAATGCAATATAACGGACGGGCGTAGTGTTGAGAAGAATCGAGACTCGTCGATCGCTTGAACAGCGAATAATGCTGTACAGTGATCTGAGATAGATACTAGCAGAAGTTATTCGTTAACTCAACTGAAACTTCATGACATTTTCGGATTTAAGTTGAATATAATTAAACTAAAGTGTCTAATGTCAGTTGGTACACGCATGATATCCACATTACCACTGCTGGATTGACTAGCGTCACTCTGAAGTGACGTACTTCATCACATACATTTCTAGATCGAGATTCGTTTCGTAATTTCATTTGAATGGAAGAAGTTTTTTCGGAGCTGCTTAGCATCTCTGAAAACGATGTTTATCGACAAGATACAAACATGAGACTGTCCATAAAACCACGAGATAGGTATGAAGTTTCATAATAACAAAAACTTACATTGTGTAACTTGTGTTTACTGTTGACTGATACCCCTAGGTGAAGATTTCTAGCCACTGGGCTAGCATTCCAGACGCTAGCCTTTGCAACAAGAATTGCAGCAAATACGTTATTTATAGGACATAAGACAGATTACTGCATGTAATACTTCTATTAAATTAAATATAAAGACCTAGAATCATTAGGAAGCAAAAGGCAAAAGAAAATTTGGAAGGAGGTGGACACGAACCTGCTACCATTCTCTTTAGAGCTCATGGCGTTATCAATTAGCCTACAGCTTCAACTTTCCACTTAGGTACACACTGTGTAAAGACTGTATCTACAAATGTTGTTATTTGATATTTAACTGTGAGAACCTGTATAAAAACGATGCACTTATAATAGATCATCACTGTACAGTAGCATTAAAATCCATTATATCGCTGACTCCAGGAAATCCATCCAGTACCCAGGAACCATCTATCACGGAGCGTAATTTTACTCGAGAAGGAACCTTTACGTACTGTGGATACATTGCTGCTACAATCCCCGGTAGATCTTTGATAGTTCTTTTCGCTGTTGTACTCTGAACATCAGCAGTGTGAACAGTAACTATATTAAATGCACCAGTTGCATATGCCCTTAATGTAATTAGAAGTCTGTTCGTCGGCGAGATATAGTTATTCCGATAGGAAGAAAATTCCAATCTCTCGTTGATTTGACATAATAACCACCACACTGTCTCTTTTAAAGGACAAAATCTCTTTTCAAATTTCCTGGCACCTTAATTTTCGAAATTATTTCCCCTTCCCACAAAGTACACCAATACGGTTGTGACATAACATTTATTCATCTTCTACGCCATCCAAAACATCGTAACGCTCCACCATCTTAATATGGTACGTGTTCATTTCATTTTAACCGCGATCAAATCATGATAAACGAGTTTCCAACCTCGGCCAACTTTAACTGCAATTAACTCTCTTGTTTTAACTGTAAACGAGGTTGTTGCAGTCGAATTTTGCGTTGACCATGGCTAAATGCCGACTTAATCGCACTTAACGTTTAATCGACGTTGGTGCAGTTGGCCATTAGAGCCATTTGCAAATCAGTCTTGAGTAAATATAATTATTTGAATACGTTTTGATGCATTGTGATTACGTGAAAATTTTATTCAAATCAATAGTAGCTTAAAATCTCTGATCGAATGTACAATCAAAGGTCAAATTATTATTCTGCATTACATTTATTTTAAAATTTAGTTTCAGTGACCAGTGGGAACACTTATCAAACACTGAGAGTTTTGCAGAAATAGGATTTCCTGTAAGGTGATCCAAGTAAGCAGTATCAGTGCGGATGATACTACATTAAGACAAATCAGTGATAAGTGTGAATTGTCATAGTCTAAGAATGAGATTCCTGTCACTTAAACAAGTACATTTTGATACTTTAAAAATATTTAGTTTACTTTTATTTCACGTTTATTAAAGACCCAGATACATATGGTAAAAGATAGAAGATTACAGTTTTATACTCAGCCCCGATTATACGCTTGCCAGACAAATTATTAGTCACTGTCTTAAAAATGCACACTGGTCGTCTGTGGGCACTGCACATGGCTTGGAACTGATACTAGGCTGTCATGGGACCCTCCGCTGCTGGTGTAAGTCATTACAATTATATGGACTGTATGCGTCTGTCAGTTGTATTTAATCAGAACAGTAAGATGGTTCCAGAAGGAGATGTAACAGAATATCAGAAAGGAGTGTCACTTTTGGATGGACACAAGACCACACTGTCAATGGAGATGCCCAATTTGTTTTTGTATCAGAACAGGCTGGCCAACGTTTCTACAAGGAGCTCTACATCACTCGCAGCCATATAAAATGGCAAAAGAACAGTAGATCTCAAAAGATTCTAATGAATAGGAACAGGAGTTGAGAGCCACACTTTGTCACTGACGGTCGGTTTCAAATGCAACGGGAACTATCAGTGAATGCAGGTTCATCCCAATCAGTTTCCGAGCGAACATTATGAAGAGACACGCAGCAGACATCTGTAGTCAGGTGTCTTGCGAAAGACTACACAGCAGCACATCTACTTCTTCTTCTTTTTTTGTGCCTTTGTCGTGCATCTGCAGAGCATCGGCATTGTTATGTACGGATTTGGCGTGGTTAATTTAAAGGGTAGCTGGATGCCCATCTTGTCTCCGTCTTGTTACCCTCCGGGACAGAAAGTGTGTACCATCGTTGTCTGCATGTTGTGTTATTCACGTGTACAAAAGTCTTCTAAATGTTTGAAAATCTTGTAACTGAGGTGAGTCTTGGTTACCAGCTTAGTATTCACCTATTTGGATGTACGAAACCACGTAAAAACCTCACCAGGATGGCTGGCATACCGACCCTTGTTGATCCATCAGGCTGATTCGATCCAGAGCTGGGGCACCTCCCTGCCCTAGAAGTATTGAACTGCTATCTGGGTGGATCACGGTAATATGCCTTTAGTAGGCCAAATACCTCAGAAAGTGGACAGTAACCGATCTGCTTCGTGTAGTATAGTGGAACTAGCCACTATTTTGCCACTAATCAAATGATGCAAGACATCAAGTGCACCAATGAGGCGTTTACCTTACAGTATGTGGAGGACACAGATGCACTGGAGGTGACTCTATCACATTTTGAGGGTGTCTTTCATACCATGACTTGGGCTCACATATTCAGTTTACCATGAAGATGGACCAGAAAGTTTATTTCGATATCACTGCTGATCAACTGTAGCTCTGTAGCGATCAACATACCAGTAGTCTGGTAAGTCTACAGGATCTAAACATCAATCAGTGCCAGAATGAGATTTTCACTCTGCAGCGGAGTGTGCGCTGATATGAAACTTCCTGGCAGATTAAAACTGTGTGCCCGACCGAGACTCGAACTCGGGACCTTTGCCTTTCGCGGGCAAGTGCTCTACCAACTGAGCTGCCGAAGCACGACTCACTTTCTGAGTTTGGAAGGTAGGAGACGAGATACTGGCAGAAGTAAAGCTGTGGGTACCGGGCGTGAGTCGTGCTTCGGCAGCTCAGTTGGTAGAGCACTTGCCCGCGAAAGGCAAAGGTCCCGAGTTCGAGTCGCGGTCGGGCACACAGTTTTAATCTGCTAGGAAGTTTCATCAATCAGTGGTTTCAGCTGGGTATGGCTTACCTGAATAAACTAGTGTACTCTCTTTCTCAGCCAACTGATGTTATAAAAGCCAGAAGCGGTGTCACTCTGTACTAGAATGATGTCACCTGAACTTGTCTATTTTTTCTGCTTTGTGTGTTTACTTTTTAGAACTGCATCAATTAAACCTTCTTCCTTTGATGTCTATTATTTTCGTGCTCGTTCCAAAGGTATGTTCTTTTGTCAGTTTAGTTACTGAGCCACATACCTTAAAGGTAAAAGGCGCAGCAATCAGGAATCCAAACTCAATTCCTTCATAAGCATCTGAGACATTACAGTTGCTTGATTACAGATATTCCAACCACTTTGCGACATGACGTCTTCTTCTAAGATATGCAAATGAATTTATGGAAACTTGGTACAGTTGAAAATGATAAAACTTGCTTCAATTTTAAACTAGACGGAATGTTTACAGTCCTTTTGAGTGGTACATCTCTGGATATTTAACTTGATTTCTACTCGTTGTTCTGGTGTTCTTACCAAGAACTAGATTCAGACATTAAGTTCATTTAGTATATTACGTGGATTAAGGAATAGTACGCCTTTATGCTTTTCACCTGCATTTTTATTGCACAAAGTTATGAAGGCGAAGCGTTACAAAACCTCCGATCAACAGTGATGCTCAGTGATCCAACTCCTGTCCCTATATAGATCCTAAACAATTCCTTTACCTTATAATTAAATGTTTCCATGAGGCATTTAAGTCCCTTTTTGCTATCTACGATAATGATCGAAGCAGACGAAATTAATTAAAATATGTGCTGCTGCCGGGACTCGGACTTCTTGCTTGCCTTTTTGAAAAATAGAAGCTAACCCATGATTTGTAGTCCACGTTGAACTGTAGGTCCTGCTATAACTGGTTAGGTAAGTCAGTTCAGAGGGTGGAGGGAGGCAAGGGAATATCATCTCCAATAACACAATGTGATATCTAACTAATCAGTTTCGGAAGCATACTGCACTGATCGATATCACAACCCTTAGTTCATTTAGGGCAAGTAAACACCCCGATTTCAGTTAACAGGAAAATTATAATGTCAGAATCATGTTAAAATAGCAATCTCTAACTTGTAAATAACACATAAGGAATTATGAAACATCAGCACACCAATTTATAGAATTTATAGAACTGAATTGGTAGGAACGTCGGGAATTAAGGTATTCTGTTGTAATTAACAAATAATGAAATAATGTACTATGTATTTTCGCCTGTTAGTCAAAAATACCTGAAATATGTGAACTGCTACTGTCAATTTGTAAAACAAGTGTACGTAAAGTAAGTCTTCAATTTTCAAACCAATTTAAAAAAGTTGCGGAATAATGCAGTTTAAAAGATATGAACAAAATTATCAAAATGTCGTTTTGGCATGAAGGCCAGAACTACTGTTTATACGAATAAAAAGGTCTAATCATACATATATCAAAAGCATGGTAGGAATACTGAATCTAATTTCGTCTTCATGTAATTAATCATCGAGCAAGTACGTTGTTGTAAAAACTACAACAGCAGCTGTTTTTATGTCTTACCAATGCCTTAACCTTGACCTATAGCAAAACCATTCCAATGTATTCCGTTGTTGATGCTTGCTCAAGTGTAAAAACGCATAAAATGCATATTTGACAATTTTATTTTAAACCGAAATATGAACCGGATTAAGTCTTGGTCCGTCTTCGTGGATAAGGGTTAAAATGGTTTACGCCACCGCATTACATTAGTTGGTACTTAAATAATGTGTAGTGTGTGCCATGAATATCAATATATGACACTGGAATTTAAGAAGCAAACATACGATTACCAAATGTACACAGAGCAGTACTAAAGAGAAGATTCTATGGAGTACCAATTTGCGAAAGAAAAGTGGTGGAAAGGAGACTTTAGAAAATGCAAAAATGGAAAATAATGTGACCATATTATTTACTCTTTATCAAGCCCTGTGAGGTACCAATTTGCAAAAGAAAAGTACTGGAAAGGGAAGAACAATTGATGAAAAAGTGAAAAATTAGTAAACTCCCTCAGGGGGACACACTTTCGCCGGCCAGAGTGGCCGCGCGGTTCTAGGCGCTACAGTCTGGAACCGCGCGACCGCTACGGTTGCAGGTTCGAATCCTGCCTCGGGCATGGATGTGTGTGATGTCCTTAGGTTAGTTAGGTTTAAGTAGTTCTCAGTTCTAGGGGACTGATGACCTCAGATGTTAAGTCCCATAGTGCTCAGAGTCATTTGAACCATTTGACGCACTTTCTATTGTGTATGATACATGTGGCAAACGCAAGGGACCACAGCCACGTGATATTTTCTTCCACTCTTCATTTTTCTCATGTCACATCTTCTCATATTGAGCTTTGTGTCTACGTTCTGGAACTCCTTCAACTTAATGAATCTATCTACCTTATACGTATAGTTGTACACTAATCATAAGGAATATGAAGTGGGATAAAACAATACCTGCATAAATTTATATAACATGAAAATGAAATGTGTTTCTTCCGTCCACAAAGCTATACAGAAAAATTCTTAATATGAACGTTTATATTAATTAAATATTATTTATACTTATGAAGTAGTTACAATGAATGCACTGGTAATTAGCAGTCGGAATAGTGCAAAAGCAGCACGAATGCTGAAAGTAAGACACAGATGAACGTTCAGGATAATCACCACATCACCAGCTATGTAGTAGAGAACAGAATTCTACACTATTGTCTGACAGACTACTTGGAACAACCCAACCATATGACATCGAATTTAGCTAAGATATATTTTACCTGTGAAAACATAACTGTCCATTGTACGGTATTTCATGTTAGATTTTATATATTTGATCTTTTATGAGTGCAATGGTATGTCAAGGTACACATATAATTTCCTTACTCTGTATTGAATGATCTTCCCATGTGGTGATTACTTCTGCACTTACTAACAGTTACTGATTTTGGAAGGAGTTGTTCTCGCATATGAATGGTTAGCGAACGTTTTCTTATAGTCAGTAGTATGTCAAGGTACACATATAGTTTCCTTACTGTGTATTGAATGATCTTCCCATGTGGTAATTACCTCTGCACTTACTAGCAGTTACTGATTTTGGAAGGAGTTGTTCTCACATATGAATGGTTAGGAAACGTTTTCTTATAGTCAGAATACTGACACTTGTATCAATGTCTGTATTCATTGTGGGTAGCAAGAGAACAGTTGGTGGTTTCACTCTTTAAAATTTCTATAAGCCTTCATGATCCTCATACCATGATGAAATTATTCTAAACGTAGTCGTAGCAGGATCATTGTGACCTAATTATATGTCTGATTGAAACACGAATCACATTTGTTATCTCACACTTAAAGAGTTAATACCTGAATGAGCCACTGTACACGAAAGAGCCAAAAAAACTGGTACACCTGCCTAATATCGCGTAGGGTCCCTTGAGCACGCACGAGTGCCGCAACACGGCGTGGCTTGGACTCCACTAATGTCTGAAGTACTGCTCGCGGGAATTGACGCCATGAATCCTGCAGGGCTGTACATAACTCCGTAAGAGTACGAGGGAGTGGGGATCTCTTCTGAACAGCACGTTGCAAGGCATCCCAGATATGCTCAATAATGTTCATGCCTGGGGAGTTTGGAGGCCAGTGGAAGTTTTTAAACTAGAAGAGTATTCCTGGAATCACTCTGTAGCAATTCTGGACTTGTAGGGTGTCGCATTGTCCTGCTGGAATTACCCAAGTCCGTCGGAATGCACAATGGACAGGAATGGATGGAGGTGTTCAGACAGGATGCTTACGTACGTGCCACATGCCAGAGTCGTATCTAGACGTATCAAGGGTCCCACACCATTACAGAGTTTCCACCAGCTTGAACAGTCCCCTGCTGACATGCAGGGTCCATGGGTTCATGAGGTTATCTCCATACCCGTACACGACCATCCGCTAGATAAAATCTGAAGCGAGACTCGTCTGACCAGGCAACATGTTTCCAGTCATCAACAGTCCAGTGTCGGTGTTGACGGGCCCAGGCGAGACGTAAAGCTTCGTGTCGTGCAGTCATCAGGGGTACACGTGTGGGCCGTCAGCTCCGAAATCCCGTATCGATGATTTTTCCTTGAATGGTTCTCAGTCTGACACTCGCAGATGGCCCAAGCATCGAAATCTGCTATAGTTTGCGGAAGGGTTGCACTTCCGTCTCGCTGAACGATTCTCTTCAGTCGTTGTTGGTCCCATTCTTGCGGGTCTTCTTCCGGCCGCAGTGATGTCGGAGATTTGATGTTTTACCTGGTTCCTGATATTTACGTTACACTCATGAATGGTCGTACGGGAAAATCCCTACTTCATCGTTATCTCGAAGACGCTGTGTCCCATAGCTCACGCGCCGACTGTAACACCACGTTCAAACTCACTTAAATCTTGATAACTTGCCATTGTAGCAGCAGTAACGGATCTAAGAACTGCGCCAGACACGTGTTGTCTTATAAAGGCGTTGCCTACCGCAGTGCCGTATTCTGCCTGTTTATATATCTCTGTATTTGAATATGCATGGCTATACCGGTTTGTTTGGCGCTTCGGCGTATATTTAACATATTTCACACGTGTCTGTACATTTATTTCCCCTATATCTCTAACATATTTCCCGCTGAAGTTTCATTTTCAAGCCGGTCAATGTTTATTCTTCATGTCTTATGAACTGTGACGTGATTGTTCTAGTTCATTCAGTGGCATATGCGAATACTGTCTGCAAAACATGTATCTAGTACAGTTAGTAGTACAGAAGTAATATACTAAAACGTCATGCTTCATGCAGCAGTTTTACTGTACGAACAGCGAAAATGTAGTAAACGATAAACCTTTCTACTTTCGTCATTTTGTAGCGCTCGTCAGCGAGAAAAAGTTACGTAAGGGTTTGAAATTAAGTGGAAAGTTTGTTGTAAGTCTCTACGTGCTCTCATTCTCAAGTACCGTGTGACTGAAGTATTAGTATTGGCGCGTCATGGACTACATTGTATTATCATCCCCACCCGTTTGATAGGTAGGTGGTTCTTAACCGCACATCGATGATTTCCATACAGTAGGTGATATGTGTACAAGGTTGGTTGAAATAGATCCAGTGGTTTAGGAGGAGATGTGGAACATACATACATACATTTTAATAATATGTATGCATTCGAGGAAGTTTATAAACATATCTGTTTCACAAAGGCTGCCAAATATTTAAGTGAAAGACAATAGTTTGCTGGCGGGAAATGGGACCAAGGCTTGGCATTCCGTGAGCTACAGGCTCCGAGAGGAACCGACCGTTCTGCTCACGTATCTCCGCTGGCCGACAAGGCCGCGAGAACCGCAAGTCATTGGTCGACCTCTACGAGTAATCGTGATCCTTGAGGAAGCTGTGACATCACAGCTAGCCTCTCAGTCTGCTGAATCATAGCGCTGGCCGATGGGCAATGGCTGCTCCACCCATCTACATCTACATGATTGTCCTACGACTCACTTAATTGTCTGGGAGAGGCTTCATAGATCCACTTTCAGACTTATTTTTCAGCAGTCACACTCTGCAATAGCTCGTTGGAAAATCAACATCTAAATTTTTCCATGGGATCTCTGATTCCTCTTATTTTATTAGGATGGTCATTTCTCCACATGTAGAAGGGAGTCAACAAAACATTTTCGCACTCGGGAAGTTGGTGATTGAAATTTAGTGAAAAAATGTTCAAATGTCTGTGAATTCCTAAGGGACCAAACTGCTTAGGTCATCGGTCTCTAGACTCACACACTACTTAAACTAACTTAAACTAACCTATAATAAGAACAAAACACATACACACACACACACACACACACACACACATGTCCGAGGTAGGACTCGAACCTCCGGCGGGAGGGACCGCGCAGCCCTCGACATGACGCCTCAAACTGCGCGGCCACTCCACGAGGCTTTCGTGAAACGATCTCGCCGCAACGAAAAACGCCTTTGCCTCAATGATTGCCACACCAACACGCGTACCATATCCGTGATACTCTGTCCCATATTTTGCGATAAAATTAAGCGAACTGCTCTTCGCCAAGCTTTTTGCCCCTGTACAATTGGCCAGCCGAAGTGGCCGAGCGGTTCTAGGCGCTACAGTCTGGAACCGCGCGACCGCTACGGTCGCAGGTTCGAATCCTGCCTCGGGCATGGAGGTGTGTGATGTCCTAAGGTTAGTTAGGTTTAAGTAGTTCTAAGTTCTAGAGGACTGATGACCTCTGAAGTTAAGTCCCATGGTGCTCAGAGCCATTTGAACCAACTTGTACAATTTCGGATACCCCCTGATCTGTGTCTTCACGTTTACTGTATTTTATTGGTGGAATAGTTCGCAGAATGCTATAAAATGGTTGCGATAGGCCATACACATAATAACAGGTTCGAAGATCGGCAGGACGGAAACATGGTGTGTGTCCACGTGTTCGGTATCGAGTGTAATGTGCCGTCAGTACGAACACAACTACATCATTTTTCCATATTTTCTTAAGTGACAGCAATTATTAATAAAACTTTTTCGCTTTTAATAACGAGACATACAGTTTAAATGCCTTGATGACTGAACATATAACTATGTTTCCTCTTGCCTTTTTAATGACGCTGTAATACACGGAAAGGTGTCGTCGTTGAGTGACTATACGAGAATACAGGATGACTTGCGCAGAATTTGGTTGTATGGAAGACTAATGGTTTATTGTGGTTAATTGGGAGGGTTCTAGGAAGGTGTAGCTCATCTCTAAAGACGATAATTTACCGAACACTAGTTCGATCTGATCTCGAGTACTGCTTGAGTGTTTGGGATTCATCCCACGTCGAATTAAAAGAAGACGTCGAAACAATTTAGAGGGCTGTTACCGGTAGGTTTGATCAATACACGAACATTACGAAAATGATCCTTGAAGTCATATGGGAATCCCACGAGAGAAGCAGACGTTCTTTTCGAGAAATACTATTGAGTCATTTATAATTCCAGCTTCTTTCGGGCGTACATCCGGCATATTGTTAATTCTTGTTACAATATTTTGGCTGAAAACCTTTTTGTAATTTTCAAGGTAAGTAGCTTGCAAGATTTTTAAATCACTTTACGCGATACTGTGGAGAAACCGCGCATGTGTCAGGGACAACATGTCGGAAACAAAAGCGTCAGTCACAGATAAAACTTTATGCGTCTAAAAGTAAAGCAAAGTAAGCCCAGAATCAGCAAATCCACAGTGCTCACGTAGTTATTATGGGTGGCATATGTTGGAGTGCCAGGCGGTGCAGAGTTAGAACAATATTTTCTTCGAGACCGCAGTCGTGAAATGAGGGGTTTCCATCATTTTTTGAGTTCGAAATCGTCCTCTCGGTTGAGCAGGTTGTCTGCCAATTGTATTTCCACTCTCTCTTGACTAATGAAGCCCACTAGGTTGACGTTGGGACCAGTATCTTAACTTTACCTTAGCGTAACCCATGGAATGGCCACCGGAAATGCAATGTTCAGCCACTGCAGATTTATTGGGCTGTCAAAGAAGGGTGTGTTGGTAGCGTTCAGTGCGACGTTCTAGTACGGTGCATAGTGTTTGTTCTATGTACCTTTTACCACACTCGTAAGGAATTTCAAATATACCCGCCTTTCGTAATAGCAGATCATATTTCACAGATTCTAGAAGAGCTACCGTCTTGGCTGATGGAAGGAAGATTGCATCCACTTTATGCTTCTCCATTTCTCTTACAGAGTCTGAAAAAAAAACCATATCCGACGTACGGTAGAAAGGTTGTAGACCTTAGATCTGTTTCCTTTTGCTATTCTTTTGGTTGGCGTTTTCACTTGCAGAGCTCTGTTAATTTGATGTTTTGTATATCCATTCTTATGGAAGATTTCTTCCTACTGCACCATTTCACACTGTAGGCAAACTGCTCCGTTTGCGGGTGGAAGACGAAAGGACATGAGTAGCAGTGATACAAAGTACCCACCGCCAAGCCCCGTATGGTAGCTTGTGGAATAATATATAGACGCAGACGTATTACGTTAGAGCAGAACATATAAGAGATAAAAGTAATACGCTACCTGTTAAATACATTTACAAGTATTAACAGAGATGGAACTTAAACTCCGTTGAATAAGGATACTTGGTGCAATAAGTTTTGTCTTAGTTTATGGAATCAACCCAGAATTCGCCGGAAATGATTTAGCGCGATCAAGGTAAACCTTTAACGCTAGGCACAAATTGAGACGCGTATAGCGCGTGTGGCGCGGCGCAGCGCAGCGCGCATTTTTGTAACTTCACAGGTTCAAACGGGACCGCGCAAATTGGGACGCGACGCGACTGCACTAGCTCAAGTAGAGAAAGTTTAATTATAACCACCATGTACAATGAGAGTAATGTTTTTGATAGAAACAAATAGTGTCGAATGCTCATACCATCATGCAAAATACTGAAAAAAAAGGCACTCCGTCTTCAGGCCAGAAGTGGCCCATCGGGACTATCCGACCGCCGTGTCATCCTCAGTTGAGGATGCGGATAGGAGGGGCGTGTGGTCAGCATGATGGTTTTCTTTGACCGGAGCCGCTACTATTCAGTCGAGTAGCTCCTCAATTGGCATCACGAGGCTGAGTGCACCCCGAAATAATGGAAACAGTGCGTGACGGCTGGACGGTCACCCATCCAAGTGCCGGCCACGCCCGACAGCGCTTAACTTCGGTGATCTCACGGGAACCAGTGTATCCACTGCGGCAAGGCCGTTGCCAGGCAAAAGACTGAGATGTAGTAAAATTTAGTAGCTTCATGCTGCGTCAGTGTATTGCCCTCACTGCAGCCTTCTGTACTAATGTTAATTAGTCTCTAAGTTCACTGGCACCAGAAATCAGAGTCTTAAGCATTGAGGTCATGTGAATTTAGCCCTCTGGTGGCTTGTATGCGTGTTGGCCCCTATTGGAGATGGCAAGCTATGGAAGAGTGTACTCGCTTACGGTGCGCTGGCGGCGCGCTGGCGGGAGTTTCTTTCTTTATTTCTTTTTTTTAGTTGGCTTTCGGGTCGAGCCCATACAGCCATCTGAAGAGAGGAATGTCAGTTATGACGATACCGGCGTAAGGACAACACAACACACAGTCCTGTAGTTGAGAAAATCTCCGACCCGACCGGGAATCGAACCCGGGCCCCTTCAATTAGCAGTGACGGGAGATGAAATGGACCTTCTCTGGCGTAGCTGTGGGCGGCGCGTGGCGTGCTGGGATGTGGTCGATGAATATGCCATTGATACCACTCTGTGTAATTCAGGGGCGCTACAAAGATATCGGCTCAGCTTTCTTTGTTAGGCCACTGCTTATTGAGGTTTGGAGAGCAGATGGTGCTGCGAGAAAACTTTTACTCTGAGCAGCTGTGAGAGTATATTATCCAAATAGTATCGAGGTATCATTTGCCGGACTAAATGTGAAGGAAGGTTATTAACTCGCTGCTTACTGATCAGGGGTAGTAATAAGTTTATGTTGTTCTTTTTTTGTTGCTGTTATTGTTGTGGTCTTCAGTCCGGAGACTGGTTTCATTCAGCTCTCCACGCTACCCTATTCTGTGCAAGCCTCTTCATCTCAGAATGACTACTGCAACTTACATCCTTCCGAATTTCCTTACTGTATTCATCTCTTGATCTCCTTCTATGATTCTTAGCCTCCCTCCCATCCACCCCCACACGTCCCTCCAATACTAAATTGTTTACCTCTTGATTTCTCGGAACGTGTCCTGTAACCGATCCCTAGTCAGGTTGGCCCACTTATTTCCTTTCTCCCCAATTCTATTAAAGTACTACCGCATTAGTTACGTAATCTCCAGCTTTCTTCTGTAGCACCACATTTCAAAGGCTTCTATTCTCTTCTTGTCTAAACTGTTTATCTTCCATCTTTCATTCCCATATGTGGCTACACTCCATACAAATACTTTGAGAAAAGACTTTTCAACACTTTAATCTACAATGAATGTTTATGAATTTCTCTTCTTCGAAACGCTTTTCTTCCCATTGTCGGTCCATATTTTATCCTCTCTGCTTCGACGATCATCAGTTATTTTGCTGGCCAAATAGCAAAACTCAGTTTCGTTTACCGCATGCTCAACATACAGATTGAATAACATCGGGGATGGGATACAACCCTGTCTCAGTCCGTTCTCAACCACTGCTTCCCTTTCATGCCCTTCGACTACTATAACAGCCGTCTGGTTTCTGCACAAGTTGTAAATAGTCTTTCGCTCCCTGTATTTTACCCCTGCTATCTTCAGAATTTCAAGGAGTGTATTCCAATCAACATCGTCAAAAGCTTTCTGTGCGTCTACAAATACTGTTAAAGTAGGTTTTTTAGTTATCACGTCGTAAAAAAATCAAGCTGAGACTTGGTGATGGTGTTAGTTCTCCTTTGCATATTCACCCTTCAATGCAACACATTTTTACTAACGATGGAAGACGTGTTGGAGAACTTGGTTGTAGAAATCAGCATGTTGGCTATTCAGAAAACATTCCACCTTGAAAAACACCTCGTCATCGTTCTAGAAATGTCTACCACGTAATGGTTACCTTACTCAAAGAAACAGGAAGAAGTCACTGTGTGCCATCTCGGGAAAATACCGGAGCTGAGGGAAAATTTGATGGCCCAAAGAAGCACTCTGAGTGACTGTTTCCTGTGTAGAATGAACTGAGGAGTTGTCGTGGACGTCAGGAGATTTCGGTCCTCTGACGGTTTCACGTAACGAGCATAATCTGCTAGCATCACTTAATGGCAGCTGCAAAAAACACCCAGTATCATGTTTCGCGACGATGGTCAGGTTTTGCCTTTTCGGCGGTGGTGAAGCCACAAGTTTCCACTGGCTGCTCTGCTCCTTTGCCTCGGGATCACAGTGAGACACCCAGCACTAGTTCATGGTGACTGAGCAATTAAAGAAGCCACCTGGACCGGCCTGAAACATTTCCGCTGCTGCCTTGACACAGCGGACTTCTTGAACTGACATGAACAGTCTTGGTACCCAGCGTGTTGTGACATTTCACATGTTAAAATGTTGTGCAAGATAGTGAAAACTGACCCACGACTGATTTTCATTTTGTGAACTATCGCTTCGGATGTGATAGGCCGGTCTGCGAGCCCCAGGGCTTCCAGTCTCTTGCGATTCTTGGTTGTTGGCATAGAGATGTCCTGCCACTTCGTTGTCATTTACACTTTTTGGAGCAGACTGGAAACGTCTGTGCATACTAACCACTGTATCATACACTGGTCAGAATAAATGTTGCATACTGCAGAAACTTTGATACTAAACGTTGTGATCCAGAAATACATTATAGTATCAATAGATTATTTTGTTTTTAATGTAACAGTCCATGTTTCGACCGCGAGGGGGCAGTATGTGCAGTCCATGGCAACCGTGTCACCTGTAAACATTGCATTACCAGAGTTGCGTTGCTCCAGTATGGATCGAACAACAACAACAACGTACAATAAGAGGCTCCTTATCGTGACTCTAATGGAGCAGGTAGACGTCACAGCGAATGTCGCTGTGAGTCAAAGTTCGACAGGATCAGCTGACGATCGGCAAAGAAGTGATCGAAGAAGAAAAACAACAGGTGTGCACGACCGATAATTTCGTGTAACAGCAAGCAGAAACCCTCAACACAATGCTACGCCGGCCGAAGTGGCCGTGCGGTTCTAGGCGCTGCAGTCTGGAACCGCGAGACCGATACGGTCGCAGGTTCGAATCCTGCCTCGGGCATGGATGTGCGTGATGTCCTTAGGTTAGTTAGGTTTAACTAGTTCTAAGTTCTAGGGGACTAATGACCTCAGAAGTTGAGTCCCATAGTGCTCAGAACCATTTGAACCACAATGCTACACGTCTACGGTGGTAGTTGCAAACAGCTGCAGGAGTGCAGGCGTCAACACAAATTATAAAAAATAGGCTCTTTGAATAGGTTTCGTGGCAGAAGACATCTCAAGGCTCATCCTTAAAATCGTGTTCGGGGAGTGGTTCGTATTCCATGGGCAACAAACCACTCTTTGTGGATTAGATGGCAGTGAGAAACAACGCGCTTTTCTGATGAGAGCCGTATCCGTCTCCAACTTGACAGTACTGATATTCGCATGAAGAGGCAACGAGGACAACGTTTAAACACAACTGTATAGTACACCGCCACTCTTATCAAGGCATTTCACTCATGTTTTGGAGTGGAATCATGAATGGCCGCAGGACGCTCCTAGTGCCAATACGTGTGAAGTATCGGGACGACATCTTTACATGTATTATGGTTCGATTTAATTAACATATTGGAGCGAGATTCAAGGTGACGGATGACAATGCTTGCTCCATTGTCACATCCTTTTGAACACCTTTCTAGCGCAGCACAGAATCGGTCGGATGGAATGGCCTCCATATTGGCATATTGGGACAATATTACAAAGGGTTATCAGTACAATTTGGTAAGCAGTATGCCGAAGAATATTAAAAAGTGTCTCAAATTATGAATAGGGTCAATTGATCAATAACAATATGTTGTGTAAGATGACAGGACAAAAAAATGTAGTGTTTGTAGTAGAATAATTTGTAAGGGTTTGTGTCCTTCGTTCGTTTGTGTTTATCAAGTGGAAATGTGTTTGACTTCTTCATTTTTGTTTTCTTAACGACTGTACTGGACAGAACAAAATTAGTTTTTTTATTATGTCCAGTACTAACAACAATGCAATATGCAACATTTATTTTGACCACTGTACGATGACAGATTATCACCGTACACATCCATCAACTCAGCATCAGTTGTTGGAGCGTTATTCGAACACAGAAAATAAATTACTGCACGTTACTCTACTGTATAAGTGGATTGCGCCATTTTGCCGGCCGAAGTGGCCGTGCGGTTAAAGGCGCTGCAGTCTGGAACCGCAAGACCGCTACGGTCGCAGGTTCGAATCCTGCCTCGGGCATGGATGTTTGTGATGTCCTTAGGTTAGTTAGGTTTAACTAGTTCTAAGTTCTAGGGGACTAATGACCTCAGCAGTTGAGTCCCATAGTGCTCAGAGCCATTTGAACCATTTGATTGCGCCATTTTATTTTGGTTCCACTAGCGACGAGGTAACGTACTGTGGTGCGGGTATTTCAGTTCGTATCACGTCTGCAGACTTGCAACTGCAAACAAACAAAAATCATTATGTAATTTTATTTTTTCGATGCGATAATTGAATATTTTTGACTAAACCTCTTATTCTACTACGCATGTCATTAACTACTTTGGTTCAGTAGGGCAAGGATGGAGAGGGAAATCGAACATGGCCTATTCAGGCGAACTACTCTAGCCTTCGCTTGGATTACTTAGGGTTCCCAAGGCAAACCTGAATGTGCATGATTCGACGATAATTTGTACCCCATTCTACCTGAATACGACTGAAGTGCTTTAAGCGGTGTTAACCGCTGTTTCCTGGATTCAAATTCCGGCGGAGCGTGGCTCAAATCACGGCCCAGCCATTCAGATTTAATTTTTTAACGGTTTATGTGAGTAATTTAAGTCGAACGTCAGGATGGAGTCTTTCATTAGGACGTGGCCGATTCTCATTACCGTGTTCGTCCAATTCGATACTGTACTCCGTGTCTAATGATCTCAACGTATATGGGGCGTCAAGAACTGTTTACTTCCTTTAATTCTACAGAGATGAGATTCTAGATGACTCTGAATTCTTAGGCTGAATAATTATTACGAAAAGACGAGAATGTTCATCGAGACAGTATTCGTCTTGTGGACGAGCTTCAGCGTACCGAGTAGCTAGCTCGATCTTCATAATTGAATTTCATAAAGCACGGTCAAATTTCTTCAAGCTGCATGTTACGCTTAACACAAGGGATTTCCAATCTTTTAGTTTATCTGGGCCACACTGGAAGAAGGCCAGTGTTCTTGGGCTGCACATAATGTGGTTCAAATGGCTCTGAGCAGTATGGGACTTAACTTCTGAGGTCATCAGTCCCCTAGAACTACTTAAACCTAACTAACCTAAGGACATCACACACATCCATGCCCGAGGCAGGATTCGAACCTGCGTCCGCAGCGGTCGCGCGGTTCCAGACTGTAGCGCCTAGAACCGCTCGGCTACTCCGGCCGGCGCGCACATAATGTACTTAACACTAACAATAACCGCAGAGAAGGAGAAAGAAAGAGTGAGAGAGAGAAAACAAACAGCATGGATCAATGAGAGAACAGCATCATGTGGCGGGAGTTTCAGATTAAAAATATTCAATTTATCATAACTTTACACTAACGGAATTTTATGGATTTTTGGTTACTGAGAGTGTGACAGATGTTCGCTTCTTGGGCCGCATTGATATTTGCTTTGGGCCGCATGCGGCCAGCAGGCCGCGGTTTGGACACCCCTGCTTAACATACATCCGCTGCAGTCACGCATAGGTCAGAGGAAGGCAGTGCCATGCACCTCAACATTTACGACCCTGCACAGGATAACAGTGGACTTTAGCCTCTCCATACTCACACTTAGTAGCGAGTATCTAACCGAGTTATTTACTAGACGTACAAAAAGATACAACTATGTTTCGTTAGGGTCGTCCATCTGCCCTAGCCTGTAGCAATTTTACGATTCTATCTTCAGTTTTTGGAACAGGAAAACGAAAAGATTAATGAACGCCACGTTCGTAGTTATTTTATTAAAATCTTAAAATGTTTAATGAGGAAATTGTTAATATCGCGCAAACCTTTTCGTAACTACTACGTCGTTTTTCGACAGTCAGACAAAATACACTCTTATAGTTGTGAGTAAATTAGTAATGGATATACTGTAATCGCAAAAAATACATGACAACAATTCTTGAAGTTTGTCGTTCGATCCAGACGAAAGAAAGATATGCAAGCAGCGAATCCCTCGGGAGTACTTAATTTGTCTCGTGAAACACTCGCAAGAAATCGTTCGCTCGATTGCTCCGTAAATTGATAGTTCATTATCTTCTTCTTACCTTTGCATTACAAGAATCTTAAATTTGAAGTTGCCAACAAACAGAAAGTGAAAGACGTTGATCCTGTAAATATCTGTAACAGTGATGGAGTATGAAATTTTACAGAAGTTGCACTATAATGAATGGTACGTTTTATTGTAAAAATTACGGTATGGCACTAACTTTGTAAACGAGATGACTTAGAAAATATTATTGTTTCTACATCGGTAAAGTTAATCACACCTATGAATGCATAGGGCTCATAAGCAGATTGTTTAGTAGCAAAGTTTTTCTTAAGAATGGTAACGTAACCAGTTGCTGAGCCAACTGGTGCTATGTGGCTGAGATTGTTGATCGTCATGAGGATATCCTGTGGCCTCAGTCCACAATATAACCCACATAATTCTCTACTATGATTAGTTTTTTAATCAGATGTGCACATCACTACAACTGCGACGCTTTTATTCGTATTAGAGATATGGAAATGTTTCCTCCCTGTGCTACGACATGCTGTACTTCAATAAAGTGCTGCCTCCGGACGTAGATCCGTACGGAAAATTTACGTTAGGGAAAAGCTTCTCTCTTTATAAGGTTGTCCGAACTCTACCTTTCATCTCCGAGTTAGTTGCCGTGATGCAGAGAAAAAATTGTTCAAATGTGTGTGAAATCTTATGGGGCTTAACTGCTATGGTCATCAGTCACTAAGCTCACACACTGCTTAACCTAAATTATCCTAAGGACAAACACACACACCCATGCCCGAGGGAGGACTTGAACCTCCGTCGGGACCAGCCGCACAATCCACGACTGCAGCACCTGAGACCGCTCGGCTAATCCCGCGGGACGTGACGCAGATATTCTATATTTCTTTGACTTACTACAACTGAATGACATGATATGACAAGTTACGGAATTCTGTCCCTCCTATAATACTGAACGTACCAAAGGAACTCACAAGACACTGATACTGATACAGGAGAAGAACGCGCGACGGGTACACGCTATATTTGCCTCTAGTACAATCCGCATTTTAAATTCCTACACCGTCGCTCAGGTCTATATTAAAGCGATTTCCGGCTTATGTCAAATCATGTAACTTACGAACTACTTCTGCGTTTCTTATCAACCGAAACTACCGCATAGATTCTTTTCATTTTCTGTGCCCTGTCTGATGTCTTCGTTCGTGTATCCGTGAAATGGATGACAGAGCACGGTTGCCCGATTAGCACCATGACTTGCAGGATTGCATCATGTACGCTTCGTGGCTTCAGGGCCAACTTAAACCACTTACGTTATCACATATAACTGATAGCTGAGAACGTAAACCTCCTCATGCTACGTCACGCTCCGTCTCTCGTGTGATGGCAGCAGAACACTGTTATACTCTCCTGTGTATTTAACGTTTGAATGTCATGGAGGGTTTTTTTTTTACCTCAAATTGTGTAGTGTGTTACACATTGTTACATCCGGGTGTTCAGCAAAATTTTACAAAAGCATTGGTATGGCTGTCATAATCAACAGCAACATATATTTAAAGCACATTAACAGGATAATAGAATCAATTTAGAGACAGAGGTGTGTTGCACGATTTTGAACACTAACTACGAATCATCTCGAACGCAGGAAACATACACTCGTGTATAGGACTAAGGACTATGTGTATGCCGGCGTAGCTCTGAAGGTTGATGCAGAAAGCGGTGACCTTGTAATAAGGACTGTAAGGAAATTTATGACAAGAGGGTTCAAAAGAGAAAATATTTTTCTGTAGTTTTCAGCAACCGCACACTATTTTCTACTGTAGGTTATACCGGCGTACGTGGGATGATATGAAAGAACTATAACATTAATTAAATGAGACAATGAATTAAATAGAAACGAGAAATTGTTCTAAAACGAGTACAATGAATAAATGTAGTCTCTTGACTGCATTGTTACGAGATCGTGGAGATTTGGTAAGTGAATTTCTTCGCAAGCAACTGAAAAAACTGCTTTAAGTCTTTGTCATACTGTCCCAAAGTGAGCCTCCACTTTCAGAAAGCATTTCAGTGAACAAGACGTAGTACCTCTTGAGCTTTTATCGTGCGTTTCTTTCGATGGTCACTTTTACCCGTGAAAAGTATACGGTAAATTAACGATAATAGACAAGCAAGCCATGCCTGATGCATTGTAGTTAATATACTGACAATTACATTCTCGGCAGATTTACTTATTGTGTGTGAGTCATGGCAGACCAGATGCCAGGGAAGATGTAATGCGGTACCTCCATCTGCGCGGGAAATACTCAGCACGAAGCAGTTTCACGCAATGGCGCAATGGCATGAAACAGAGTTCACGGATAGGGATCAGTAATACAAAGGAGCCATTATAACTCGAAATTGATTGTTAAACACTTGAGAGTTTAACGATGCGATTAGTATTTGTCAAACGTCCTCTGTCAAGATGGCATTGAACATTATGAACGGATGTGGAGCCACCAAACTATAGCCTGTCAGATGTAATCTATAAGGTTCAGATCAAACGAATTTTGTGACTAAGATATCAACGTGAGTTGGCTGCCACAATCCTCAGACCACTATACTATAATTCTAGCATTGTGACATGGTCAGTTATAGCAGTTATAGCAGATAAAATTTCACTTGACGCCTTCTTGAGAGACAATCTCCACTCCTTCCAAATTAGTAATATAAGTGTAGACCAGATGTGGCTTGAATTCAAAGAAATAGTATCGGCAGCAATTGAGAGATTTATACCAAATAAATTAACAAACGACGGAGCTGATCCTTCTTGATAGACAAAACGGGTCAGAACACTGTTGCAGAAACAACGAAGCAAACATACCAAATTTTAACAGACGCAAAATCCCCAAGATTGGCGATCTTTTACAGAAGCTCGAAATTTAGCACGGACTTCAATGCGAGATGCTTATAATAGTTTCCACGAGGAAACTTCGTCTCAAAACCTATCAGAAAATCTAAAGAGATTCTGGTCGTATGTGAAGTATGTTAGCGGCAAGAAACGATCAATACCTTCTCTGCGCGATAGCAATGGAGATACTATCAAAGACAGTGCTGCCAAAGCAGAGTTACTAAACACAGCCTTCCGAAATGCCTTTACAAAAGAAGACGAAGTAAATATTCCGGTATTCGAATCAAGAACTGATGCCAACATGAGTAACGTAGAAGTAGATACCCTCAGCGTATGAAGCAACTTGAATCACTTAATAAAAGCGAGTCTTCTGGTCCTGACTGTATGTCAATTAGGCTTCTTTCAGAGGATGCTGATACAATAAATCCATACTTAACAATCATATACAACCGTTCGCCCGACGGAAGATCCGTATCCAAAGACTGGAAAGCTACTCAAGTCGCACCAACATCCGAGAAAGGTAGGAATCCACTAAATTACAGGCCCATATCATTAACGTCGATATTAAGTAGGATTTTGGAACATATATTGTGTTCGAACATTATGAATTACGTCGAAAAAAACGGTCTATTGACACACTGTCAACATGGACTTAGAAAACATCGTTCTTGTGAAACACAACTAGCTCTTTATTCACATGAAGTGTTGAGTGCTATTGACAAGGGATTTCATATTGATTCCGTATTTCTGGATGTCGGGAAGGCTTTTGACACAAGCGGCTTGTAGTGAAATTGCGTGCTTATGGAATACCGTCTCAGTTATCTGACTGGATTTGTGATTTCCTCTCAGAGAGATCACAGTTCGTAGTAATTGACGGAAAGTCATTGAGTAAAATAGAAATGATTTCTGGCGTTCCCCAAGTTAGTGTTAGTGTTAGTGTTATAGGTCCTTTGCTGTTCCGTATCTATGTAAACGATTTGGGAGACAATCTGAGCAGCTGTCTTAGGTTGTTTGACAGATGACGCTGTCGTTTATCGACCAATAAAGTCATCATAAGATCAAAACAAATTGCAAAACGATTTAGAAACGATGTCTGAATGCTGTGAAAATTGGCAGTTGACCCTAAATAACGAAAAGAGTGAGGTCATCCACATGAATGCTAAAAAGAATCCGTTAAACTTCGGATACATGATAAATCAGTCAAACCTAAAGGCCGTAAATTCAACTAAATACCTAGAAATTGTAATTACGAACAACTTAAAATGGAAGGAACACGTAGAAAGTGTTGTGGGGAAGGCTAACCAAACACTGCGTTTTATTGGCAGGACATTTAGAAAATGTAACAGATCTACTAAGGACGCTTATCCGTCCTCTTTTAGAATATTGCTGCGAGGTGTGGGATCCGTAACAGATAGGATTGACGGAGCGCATCGAAAAAGTTCAAAGAAGGGCAGCAAGTTTTGTATTATCGTGAAATATGGGGAGAGTGTCACTGAAATGATACAGGTTTTGGCCTGGACATCATTAAAACAAAGGCGTTTTTCGTTGCGATGGAATCTTCTCACGAAATTCCAATCACCAACTTTCTCCTTCGAATACGAAAATATTTTGTTGACACCGACCTACATATGGAGAAACGATCACCACGATAAGATAAGTGAAATCAGAGTTCGTATGGAAAGATATAGGTGTTCATTCTTTCCGCGAGCTATACGAGATTAGAATAATAGAGAATTGTGAAGGTAGTTCGATGAAACCTCTGCCAGGCACTTAAATGTGATTTGCAGAGTATCCATGTAGATGCAAATGTAGATGTAGGTCCTGCTGGAAGATGCCAACACCGTCGGGGAAGATATCGAGTATTAAGGGATGAAGATGGAACGCAATAATCTGGACGTACTCCTCAGCTGTGTAGTGTCTTCGATGACTACCACAGGTCCCAGATGATTGTCCACCATTACATAATATCGGCCCCATCGGCGTGCGCCCATAGTGAGGTGCATGTTTCGAGCAGGTAACAAGAAACGTGATTTATCCGACCAGCCGACACGTTTCCATTAATCCACTGTTCAGTCTCAATGGTCCCTATTGAGCTGTCGAGCCCAGTAGACGTGTTTTGTGCGCGCTCCGTTTGTAAACATTTCGAGCCGCAGGGAAACACGGTAAACAATGCCGTTACTAGAAGCAAGACTATAATACTACTGTCTGTCGTTCATCGTCATCTCAACAGGGAGCTGAATCCTTCTGAACACCTGGTGCAACTCTCCGTGTGTGAAAAAAAATGTGCCTCCAGATGTGAGGGATGTGTATCTTCGCAACTGTAGCAAGGCGCGATTAAATGTTGCAAAAGGACCTCTACAAAAGTAAGTGAAACTTATTAAGTAACACTAACGATCTGCGTGTGAAACTTTAGAAGTGGTTTAGTACTGTTGTTCTAACATAAATGTGGTACCTATATCCTAAGTGATAGTTTAATGGGAACCTTGCTAACACTTTGTGTACTGGAAATAGGCCCTTTTGGACAACTGCCGGCCGTTGGTGGCCGAGTGGTTCTAGGCGCTTCAGTCTGGAACCGCGCGACCGCTACGGTCGCAGGTTCGAATCCTGCCTCGGGCATGGATGTGTGTGATGTCCTTAGGTTAGTTAGGTTTAAGTAGTTCTAAGTTCTAGGGGACTGATGACCTCAGATGTTAAGTCCCATAGTGCTCAGAGACATTTTTTTTGACAACTTTTAAGTATTATCAATGAAAGTGATATCAATTTCTACTAGAGTGTTCAGTACAGATATAGAATAATCGCAACACTCCAAGCTATTCCTGTGAAATAAGAAAATCTTCAGAACCAGGAAGATGGGAATCTAACCATAAACCATCAATACTCAAAGTAAACACAAATAAGAACACAATACAGTTTGTTTTCATAGTAACTGTTGTTTTAATTCCTGTGAAGTTTGAGATTTGGAAATGGACAACATGTGATTGAAAAACTTCTCTTAATGGTCCAAGATCATTTGTTTATCTGAGAACAGCAATATTTAAATTCTGTTTTTGGTCAACTATTGTGCATTTATGGTAATTAAAACTCAGTCTTTAATGGTAAACATTTTTCTATAAAGTGGTCAGATTTTATATGACGACCGCTGTTAGTTATTTATCACGTAATAGCTTTTTGCTAGTGCACGTAGTTACACGATTGGTTGTCGTGCTGCGCTGTAGTTAGCACAGTGTGAGCACCATTGCCTTCCCTAACCAACGTAAATAAGGCACAATGCGAGAGCCACGTGGTGGACCAATACACTTTTCTTTTGGATAGCTGTAAGACTACTAATAAGCTAATTTATAACTATTAATTATATAACCTGTACAGTATGCTATTTCTGTCATATCTTGCTTAGAACTTTGGGAAGTATTCTCATAATTTTTAAACTCCTGCCTGTCTGAAATACTCGGACACTGGAGAAAACCAGCTGGGCAGAGCTGGCTTCCGCTAAGTCTCGTGGTGATTGTACACCTGGTACAAATATCCCCATTGCGTCTAACAGCAAGCGAAGTAGTGATGGAACGCCTGTGGCCAGAAACACAGGCGCCATAGGGCGGACATATCCAATTGAATCAATTCCGCAAAGATCTGAAATGGAATCGCGGATGATACAGGCGGTTGACGAGATTCTAGCTGACTTTCAACAAGAACTAAAGCAGAAAAAAGTGTCATCCACAGTCACATCGCAAGTAAGGGATAAGATCTGGGCGTTAGCGCTAGGGCAAGTCAAGCTGCATGGTCAAAATGAGGAGCTCCGATCGGAAAATGCAGAACTTCGTAAAGAACTCGCGGCGGCTGCACCTCCCGATTCATTAGAGCGAATACAAAAATTAGAAGCGGAAATTATGGATCTCAAGCTAGAAAATCAGAAACTTAAAAATGAAAGTAAATCCTTCCCATTGTCCTTCGCGGCTGTAACTGCCACAAGCACAAGACCATTAAACAGGGTACAGGAGCATATACAGCAGGCAAAATTCAAACAGTCGAGTACTCTCTTCTTTAAATCCGAAACAAATCAGGATGCCAGGGCCATACGTGAGGCAATTACCCAGAGCGTAAACCCCAAGCAAGACAAGCTCAAAATTAAGGCAATACGATCCACAGCAAATACAGTAATAATAGAAACCGAAACACAACAGGACAAACAAAAGCTAACAGAAAAAACGGCAAAGCTACAAAACATTAGATGTGAGGAACCTAGGAAATTCAGACCTCTCCTTGCAGTTTACAGAGTAGGAACATCCCTTACAGATGAAGAGTTCCTAGAGGAGCTGTATGAAATAAATCTCAGTGAGCATATAAACAAGGAGGAGTTCCAAAATGAGGTTAAAATTAAATTTAAGAAGGGTATAAGGGGAAGACGAACTGTCAATAATATTCTTGAAGTAACATCAAGGGTTAGACTACTTCTCTTACAAAAAGAAAGAGTCTACATACAGTTTGAGTCACTTCACATTGAAGATTACGTGGCTGTTCAAAGATGCTCTAAATGCTGGGGTCTTGGGCACTCACCGAAGTACTGTGAAAAACCTACAGTATGTGGTAAATGTGCGAAAACAGGCCATAAACAATTGGAGTGCCAAGAGGAGACTACAGTGGGATGTATACCATGTATGTATAGAAACAGGGTATGTAATAAAGCGGAGGGCCCTGAGTGTCCGACATATAGACAGCTATATGAAAGGCAGATAGAGCGCACAGAATATGAAACCGTTAACAACGTAGAATAACCAAGAAAGAAGCTACAGTAACCACATCAAAATAACTCCCCGAAAAACACATGTAAGAATTTATAAACTTATTGATGTAGAGTCGTACAATATAAGTTGGCTCAAACATAAAATATTAAGTAACGGGTTAGGGTTTCTGCAGCGAACAACTAGTGTTAGGCGAAGCTCAGACTCAATGTTGAGCATCGTATTAAACAACAAATTTCACGCTAGCAGACCTGTATGTGTCCACAGACGAGTTTCCCATTACCTGTATATAATCTCTATGGATCTGGCTAGAATATATGGACGAGTCTCCTTCGACCCTAAACAGCCTGTGTCAGAGAGTTTTCTTTTTCTGGAAAATCCGCCTTGAAGGTTATCCAAGTGAACTCGTAGTAGTAAATAAAAATATTGCAGTTACAAAGATCGCTCAGCTATGTTCTGAGCATGTGGCCACCGCCGGAATAGCTGTAGGCCAAGATATATGGATAATATCGTCAATTTATGCTCAATTTTCCTACGATATCCAACCTTTTGTTGATAAAATAAGGGACATAGCTCAATTCTCGGAAGACATAAAACTTTTAATTGTGGCAGATATAAACGCAAAGTCGACGTTATGGCATTCGAGCAGAACGGACGAGAGGGGACAAACAGTGATAGATGTAATTAATGAGTGCAACTTATTCATCTTAAACAAAGCAGGACAACCACCAACTTTTCGTGGACATGCAGGAGGCGAAACCAATATTGACATCTCACTAGCGAACACCAAGTCTATGCCACTCATTAATACCTGGGAGGTTGTGGACCGAGCCACATGTAGTGACCATAATCCCATTGTCATTGGGATAAGCCGTCCTAGGTCCATACAAAATAGGGACGCTCAACATCAGCGTTTATTGATGAGTAAGGCAAATTGGCCAAAACTCGGGGATATGGTCACGGCAGCATCTTTGTTAACAATCAATGGCAGCGTAGACTACAGGACACACGTTCTAACAAGTGTCCTACAGAAGGCGCAGCGTGTAACTATCCTCACGGTACATGATAAGGGCGGAAAGCAGCTGCCATGGTTAGCGGAACTAACCAGATTGCGTAGGGAATCTAGAGTAAAAAGTAAAAAGAAAGCACTACCAGACCGCGAAAACGGCGCCGGAGAGACAAATAAGGCTTCAACTCTACAGAAATGCAAGACAGAAGTAAAAAGAGGAATTACACAAAACGAGGAACAATCATTGGACAAACTTTGTTAAAACAGAATTACAGAAAGACATATGGGGGCAGCCGTATAAACTTCAGTCAGAACGCCTAAGGGCACCGACTGTACTCTGAACATTAAAACAATCTGATGGCACCATGACGGAGGGGTGGCGGAGTTCGGCTGAGTATCTTTTAAGCAGACTGCTGCCAGATGACGACCACACACAGGATGTACAGTGTCACTTAGATCTTAGACGGAAAATGAGGGAAATTTATATAAGTGACAGAATTACTTTGCCATTTTCACAAGAAGAAGTCGCAATAGCAATCAAAAAGCTTAAGAGTGGTAAAGCACCTGGCCCAGATAAAATCTTTCCAGAAACAATAAAACAGGCAGTCACCCAAATTACGCCATTTCTCACAAAATTGTTTAATGATGCTTTAAACATAGGTAGAATCCCACATTTGTGGAAAACAGCTGACGCGGTCATTATAAAAATGTCTGAGGACAAGGATCCAACTGATCCTAAAACATACCGTCCTATATGCTTATTAAACACACTGGCTAAGGTGCAGGAAAGGCTATTGTGTGATAGGCTACAGTCACAAAGACGTCTTACTGGCCTTACACCCTTCCAATATGGCTTCAGAGAGGAGAAGTGCATAGACGATGCTATCAATCAAGCACTACAAATTACGAATAGCACTCCTGACAAGTACGTGATGGCTATACTTATTGATGTAGCTGGAGCTTTTGACAATCTATGGTGGCCATCACTGTTTGCTCGCCTCAGAGAGATCCAGCTACCTACATCTTTATATAAGTCTACTAGACTATTGTCGCAATAGAGTGGAGAGGAGGCACCAGAAAAGTAGTGAAACGCATGAGTAAAGGCTGCCCACAAGGCTCGATATGCGGCCCGATTTTTTGGGACATCGTCTTTGAGCCCCTCTTGGATATTATGGCCCAAGATCACCGCGCAAGAGGGGTGGTTGCTTGTGCTGACGATCTCCTACTTCTGACGTCGGCGAACTCACGAGCTGCACTCGAACAAAACGGCACGCAACTCCTCATGAAAATCGACGGGTGGTGTAAGAAAAATAAACTTCGTATTGCTGCAAACAAAACAGTTTACATACTACTCAAAGGAGTACTGCAGAGAAATCCGATTCTGAAACTAAACGATGTTAACATACAAAGAAAACATGTTACGCGTTACCTCGGCCTACACTCAGATGAAAAGCAAAATTTCAGCGAACACATGAAACTCACAATAGATAAAGCCAGTAAAATCATGCATAAGTTGGCCTGGTTGAATTCGACGCAGTACAGATTGCCTCTAAAGGTACTACGGACATATCACATAGCAATCTTCGAGGCCATAGCATGCTTTGCAGCAAGTACTTGGGCACACCGATTAGTGCTGCAAACCAACAAAACTCTTATTGGAAGAGGACAGAGAAGTACGCTATTGAGAATGACTGGCGCTTTCAGCACGACATCTGCGGAAGCTCTGTGTGTGGTCATGCGAATCTACCCCATTGACATCACAATAAAATATAAGGATGCCTCCTATTGGCTTCAAAAAGGAAGAGGAGATAAGGTGCGGGAGATAACTGGGGAAGAGATCAGGGACAGACTGGGACTTAAAAAATGGCGTAATGTAACATGGCAAAGGGAATGGGACTCCTCGGATAAAGGTCGTCGCGTCTACTCCTTCTTTCCAGATATTGAGGAGAGGCAAGACAGATGGAACACACTCAATGACATAACAGACAAGGTCTCTACAGAGATGTATGACCTTTTTAGAAGGCAGAATCCCAATGGTAGGAGACAGGGACATCATGGTACACAAGGCCTAAATTACACTACAGAAACAAGTACTGATACTAATTCTGATAGTGATACACAAAGTGAAGTGGATCTAGAATGAGACTGAATTGAAGTATCTAGCCTGGTAGTAATTATGAAGGTTTTTCAGCTATATGAAAACTCCACACCAGAAATGACTGGAATCAGACACAAAACAGAGATCTGGAAATGTCTGAAGTTGTTAGTACCCACTACACCCTTGGCAATTATACTATATCCTAAAGTAGCTACACTTGAAGGGCCTGTGCCTGCTGTTATGTGCATTATATATATTTGTACTGCTGAGAGCCTTTTATGTTTTGTATCTTTTTAATGCAGCTTTAACTAGATGGGGTCAGGACCCTATAAATGACTAATTGTATAACTATCAGTAAATTTGTGTAAATTTGTGATGCCCCAATACAGTAAGAGAATGCAAATACGTTAAACAATGTGTGCAATAACTATAATCCCAAAGTAGTTACATTTGAAGGGCCTGTGCCCGCTTTTATGGGTGTTATATGTAATTGTACTGCTTAGAGCCTTTTATGTTATATATCCTTTAATGCAGTTTTAACTAGATGGGGTCAGGACCTTATAGAAGACAAATTGTATAATTATCAGTAAATTTGTGATGCCCCAATAGAGGAAGGGAGTGAAAATACTTTGGATAATGTGTGCAGTAACTACAATCCCAAAGTAGCTATATTCGAAGGGCCTGAGCCTGCTGTTATGGGTGTTATATATAATTGTACTGTTTAGAGCCATTAATGTTTTACATCTTTTAAATACAATTTTAACTAGATGGTGTCTGGACCCTATAGAAGACTGATTGTATAACTATCAGTAAATTTGTTTTAAATTTGTGATGCTCCAAAACAGGAATGGAGTGTAAATACTTTAAACAATGTATGCAATAACTATAATCCCAAAGTAGCTACATTTGAAGGGCCTGTGCCCGCTGTTATGGGTGTTGTATATAATTGCACTGCTTAGAGCTTTTATGTTTATATCTTACATATACTTGCACTACCTAGAGCCAAATTCCCGCCTTTTAGTTTTATATCTTTTTAATGCAGTTTAACTAGATTGGGTCAGGACCCTATTGAAGACTAATTGTATAACTATCAGTAAATTTGTGTAAATATTAGTAACTGCTCTAAACTAGTTGCAATAACCAATCTCAAAATTTATACTTCGTTATGTTCTCATGTTATTAGTTTTATCAGTTGTAAGAGAGTGTGACAGGCGTTGGTTAATACCAGTATGAGTACATTATTAAGTATTACTTTAAATGTTCTAAAACAGTACAATATAAGACAAGGGTGTATGTAGACCAATGTAGACCAATCATAATACTGTAGTGCCTCTTCTCTTTAAATTTGTGATGCCCCAAAACAGGAATGGAGTGCAAATACTTTAAACAATGTATGCAATAACTATAATCCCAAAGTAGCTACATTTGAAGGGCCTGTGCCCGCCGTTATGGGCGTTACATATAATTGCACTGCTTAGAGCCTTTTATGTTTTATATCTTATAAATACTTGTACTGCTTAGAGCCTTCTGTGTATTATATCTTTTTAATGCAGTTTTAACTACATGGGGTCAGGGCCCTATAGAAGACTAATTGAATAACTATCAGTAAAGTTGTGTAAATATTATTAATTGCTTGAAACTAGTTGCAATAACCAATCTCAATATTTATACATCGTTATGTTCACATGTTATTAGTTTCATCAGTCGTAAGAGAGTGTGGTAGGCCTTGGTTAATACCAGTATGAGTACATTATTAAGTATTACTTTAAATGTTCTAAAACAGTATCATATAAGACAAGGGTATATGTAGACCAATGTAGACCAATCATAATACTGTAGTGCCTCTGCCCCTTATTGAAGTAGACAATGCAGTCTGTATTAGAAATGTTTACCTGTTTTTAATCAAGCTTCTAAGCTACAAGGTCAGAGCAACTATAGGCAACTCTCAATAAATGTAAATATTTTTCGTTTTATTCTATTCGTGTAAAGTAATATTGCTCCTTTCTAACTCACTATGTTCATATCTTCTTTATATTTCATTTAGTCTTATATTTATACTAAATATTATTAACTATGTTCATATCTTCTTTATATTTTATTTAGTTTTATATTTATACTAAATATTATTAACATGATAATACTTTGTAAATGAAACAGTAAACCACGCACGCAGCGTGCAGCATGTGATAGCATAGATCTGGTCCGCCTCCTCGTGGCTAGGGACGGAAACGGTGCAGCTACTCGCAAATAAACCACTTGTTAGTGGCCGCAACGGCTAAGAGACCATGACCTGCTGCATACATACTGAAATCAGTAAGCTAACAACCCACCATAGTTATCAAGGCGGTGGGTTTCGCATGTGGTTAAATGAAAAAAAAAATGTTCAGTCTCAATGATCCCTTGTCCACTGCAACCATAACAGATAAGCGAACCGTACCAGATACATTGTTGCGTTGTATTTAACACACTCGCAGTTATATTCGCAGGAGATTTATTGCTCGTGAGTGATGGCGGATCAGATGAGAGTTCCACAACGTGCGATAAGTGGTGTACTCCTAAATAATGATACTTGCACTAGCACTGTAGTCTGTCGTCAGACATGCCACAGATAGCAGCCTGTCCTACTTTACAGACCTTCGTGTTCTGTGATAAGGCGTGGACGTTCAACATATTGTCGCCTGCTCTTGGTTTCATCGTTCTTAACCACTTTCCATCGATGTTCGCTACAGCGGCACGCGAACAGCCGACCAGTTTAGCCGTTTCCTAGACAATCGTTCCCAGACACCGATCCATAACAATCTGACTTTTGCCAAAGTCGTTTATGTGAGTGGTTTTCGCCATTTTCTGTCCATATTGCCCATTCGTCTTTGCTCCGGTTATTTACGAGGGGCGTTCGATAAACAATGCAGCACATTATTTTCTCTGCCAATTTCGGCTGAAAAAATACGGATTTTGTTGTGGGACATTGTGGAATATTCCCGCTTCAGCCGCTGTAGCTTCATGAAGTTCTAGGCGTAGCCTTCAAAATGGCGTCTGTAACCGGGGTGCGGACCAAGTGGAGAGCAGTGGCGAGGCGTGGTATTTTTAGTGGAGTAGGTTGAGAATTACGAATACCGGAAAAAAATGGAAAAAAAATCTCAAAACACAAACCTGTAAAATGGAAACACAGCAAAAACAACTTAGTTAAATATTTCTACTAAGATTGAAACTACTACAGGAAATGTTATAAATAAATACAGTATATAAAAATATTAAACAGGTAACTGTATATAATAATATTAAACAGCTACAACTTAATAAAAATATAGTGCATAGGAACTCATTGTTACATCTTTTTATGAATTAGCTCTATCCTACCTTATTCTGGGAGTAAACATCGATAATACGAGATATGAACTCCTGGCGCTTCAAATGGCTCTAAGCACTATGAGACTTAACATCTGAGGTCATCCGTCCCCTAGACTTAGAACTAATTAAACCTAACTGACCTACTGACATCACACACATCCATGCCCGAGGCAGGATTCGAACCTGCGACCGTAGCTGCTGCGCGGTTCCGGCTGAAGCGCCTAGAACCGTTCGGTTACAGCTTCCGGCTCCTGCCGTTTCATTGAAGATTTCACAGTTCCCTTCTTTACAGCCAAGTAGCCAAGTCTGACACTCTTTCATTTGTCATTGTGTAGCTTTCAACGCGTTTTAATGTAATCATGCTTTTCTCCCAAGACGCGGTGGTTGCTTGAATTGCAAGAACCAACGACAGTAGTTTCACACATTCAGAGAACACGTTTTTTAGTCCATTGTTTATAATGAATTTAAGGTCGTCCTGAGGCTGTAGACGTTTATTCTCTCTGCTGTAAATAAACGTGTCCCTTCAGTTTTTCACTGTCAAAGAAAGGATATATTTTAAGTAGTTTTCAACTTCATGTTTTGGGGTATGTTTTTGGCCTACTATAGCCTGAGGACCTTTTTCTCATTTACAAGTTGTGTAAAATCTGTTTTATGAAAGTCCTGCCGGCCGCGGTGGTCTCGCGGTTCTAGGCGCGCAGTCCGGAACCGTGCGACTGCTACGGTCGCAGGTTCGAATCCTGCCTCGGGCGTGGATGTGTGTGATGTCCTTAGGTTAGTTAGGTTTAAGTAGTTCTAAGTTCTAGGGGACTGATGACCACAGCAGTTGAGTTCCATAGTGCTCAGAGCCATTTGAACCATTTGAAAGTCCTGGAATCTAGTTTTCGTGTTTACTACTACTGTGTCAATTATTTCGAATGATAGCCTTCTCAATTTCTGAATACTTGCTTCTGTTTCGTTAAAATTAATTTCAGATAATCCCACTAAATTTATAAGGCTCTTAGCTTCCACTGGGCATTTCAGAATAATTTCCTCACATCTTAGTCTTTCAACAGCCTTAATGCAGTTTCAGTTTCGAGCTTACAGCGTCTTATATCCACAGGTTTACTTTATAAGGTGTCAAACAAGATACTTGTATGTTTAAAAATCGAACTGTACAGCTTGTAGTAGAAAAAGGAAATTTTGATCATCTAGTATGCTATTTAGTCAAACTGCATGCTATAAAGAATTATTATCCCACCCTTCATTATTGATCACATCATTAAATGCTGCTCTGAGGTCTGTATACTGAAGAATAATGTTTTGTACAGCGTGTGAATGAAAATTCTACCTAGTTTCACAAGGACGTGGTAGTTTAAATCCCCTTCCCTCAGAAGTTAACTTCTTTTACTGTGTCTAAAAAATGTGCGAAATCCTGATAGATTTGCCACAAACATTTTTACTTGCGTAATTTCTTTACAATCATGGAGGAGGACTATGGTGAACTGAAGTTTTCTGCACTGGGTAAAGAGAGCATGAGGATATACTTGTTGCACAATAGAATGGACACCATATTTTTCCCTGCCGTTGCACTGAAGCCGTCATATATTTTCGATACCAATTTGCGTTTATCAAAATTCCAACTGCTTAGCACTTGCAAAAAACGGCGGCAAAGCCTTGTGCACTTCGATCTTTGGATACGCCATAAAACCCTACTAATTTCTCTTGTGTTTCTCCTGGTTCGTTATTTGTAAAACGAAAAATTACACTCATTTGAGCCGGCCGAAGTGGCCGTGCGGTTCTAGGCGCTGCAGTCTGGAACCGCGAGACCGCTACCGTCGCAGGTTCGAATGCTGCCTCGGGCATGGATGTGTGTGATGTCCTTAGGTTAGTTAGGTTTAACTAGTTCTAAATTCTAGGGGACTAATGACCTCAGAAGTTGAGTCCCATAGTGCTCAGAGCCATTTGTACCATTTGAACCACTCATTTGAATTTTGGTTGAGACATCCGTTGTTCTGTCTGCTTGTACTGATATAATAGGACTATCTTTAACTTCTCTTGAAAATTCTTCTTTAACAACATCCGTAAAAAAAGCTATTAATTCAATCAGTGTGTCGGAGGAAGTGCCGTTAAACACTCCATCGGATGCTAAATGATCTTTCGTGTATGGTTCTTCTTCTGTCGAGAAATCGAAAAGTTCTAAATAATTTCCTTTATATACTGTCGCCTCAGATACGTGATGACCCTGAAGAGCTAACTCTTGCGGTACTTAAAAGCAGACAGTCAAAATAGTCTCTTAATTATTTCTGCTTCGATCAACCCTCTCTTTATGTTTCAAAGATTCCAGGTGTGTTGCTTCTGAAACAGCATGGTTGGTTCTTACTGTACCTAGCTGATCGTATTTAACAGCTGCTGTGACATGTGAAATGGAACATTCATGCTTTTTAGCCTTCGAAAGTAACTTTTGAAGACTCTCTTCGCCTGCTCCTCAAAACCGTCATTACCAATTCTAAATAACACATAGTACAAACAAAAAGCCGGCCGCGGTGGCCGAGCGGTTCTAGGCGCTTCAGTCCGGAACCGCGCGACTGCTACGGTCGCAGGTTCGAGTCCTGCCTCGGGCATGGATGTGTGTGATGTCCTTAGGTTAGTTAGGTTTAAGTAGTTCTAAGTTCTAGGGGACTGATGAGCTCAGATGTTAAGTCCCATAGTGCTCAGAGCCATTTGAACCATTTTTGAACAAACAAAAAAGTTTCTTCCTTACAAAGCTGCCACCTAACCACGGTTCTGAAATGTACCATTGTGTTTGAAACAGACAACTTAAGTTTTCCTTTCGACAACACAATGACACGATAAATTGACAACGATACCCCACACTTGAGAGGGCACAAGGAAATATAATTCACTAATCAGTTAATCACTACCACTTCTTACTACACTTCAACTACAAAATTAAGTTTTCACGTTTCACCATTAGCACGTCTAGTACTATTGATATGAAAACTTTCAGACACGCTACGGAACTACGAACGTTTGAAACAAGTAAGGCCACAAAATTTTAAACTGAGAAACAATGAAAATGTATAGGCTACTTCGTATCATCTTGCAACAACATTCAATGATACATTGCATTTATTTTTTATGAATTAGGAATGTCTTCTTGTTCTTTTTGTTTTAAGTAAGCACTTGAATTAAGGCCTGGCTTGCCGCTAGCGCGCTAGATGATTCGGAATAGCGCTATCTCTTAGGGAACTGCTGAATGACTAGTCATTCCACCTTGGCGTGTGCCCACCTGCTGGCGAGAAGTAAAAACAAATTAGAAATCGTATCCACGCTGTAGGAACTCCAGTGCGCCATGTGGAAGAAACGGGCACGCTTGTAACAAGCACGGAATTCCGAGCTGCTATTGGTTGCAAAGCTAGATGAATGATGCATTATACTGACGGATGCATAGACGAAGTTCAGACGTAAAATATTTTAAAACATTTACGAGGATACCAGATAGTGTTCAGATCGGATTAAATTCTGTTTGGACGAATTATTTTGGAACTTTTTGGGTAGGTTCACCTTTGGAGGCTTAACGGACACTTCGCCACTGGCAGAGAGCTGTCACTTGAGTTTCTTTTGGCGGAAAACCAGAGCATCGCAGATATTCATAGGCGCTTGCAGTATACACTATCTGATCGTATCCGTACACCCCCCAAAACATAAGTTTTTCGCAAAAAAAAAAAAAAATGGTTCAAATGGCTCTGAGCACTATGGGACTTAACTTCTGAGGTCATCAGTCCCATAGAACTTAGAACTACTTAAACCTAACTAACCTAAGGACATCACACACATCCATGCCCAGGGCAGGATTCGAACCTGCGACCGTAGCGGTCGCGCGGCTCCAGACTGTGGCGCCTAGAACCGCTCGGCCACTCCGGCCGGCCGTTTTTCATATTAGGTGCATTGTGTTGCCACCTACTGCCAGGTACTCCATATCAGATACCTCAGTAGTCGTTAGACATCGCGAGTGTACGCGAGATTTCCGCGCACCTAAATATCCCTAAGTCCATTGTTTCCGATGGGATAGTGAAGTGGAAACGAAAAGAGACACGTAAAGCACAAATTGTACAGGCCGACCTCGTCTGTTGACTGACAGAGGCCGGCCGTGGTGGCCGTGCTGTTCTGGCGCTGCAGTCCGGAACCGCGGGACTGCTACGGTCGCAGGTTCGAATCCTGCCTCGGGCATGGGTGTGTGTGATGTCCTTAGGTTAGTTAGGTTTAAGTAGTTCTAAGTTCTAGGGGACTTATGACCTAAGATGTTGAGTCCCATAGTGCTCAGAGCCATTTGAACCATTTGACTGACAGAGACCGCCGACGGTTGAAGAGGTTCTAGTGTGTCATAGGCAGACATCTATGCAGACCATCACACAGGAATTCCAAACTGCATCAGTATCCACTGCAAGTACTATGACAGTTAGGAGGAAGGTGAGAAAACTTGGATTTCATGGTCGAGCGGCTGCTCATAAGGCACACATCACGCCAGTAAATGCCAGACGACGCCTCGATTGGTGTAAGGAGCGAAAAAATTGGCCGATTGAACAGTGGAAAAATGTTGTGTGGAGTGACGAAACACGGTACACAATGTGGCGATCCGATGGCAGGGTGTGGGTATGGCGAATGGCCGGTGAACGTCATCTGCCAGAGTGTGTAGTGCCAACAGTAAAATTCGGAGGCGGTGATGCTATGGTGTGATTGTGTTTTTCATGGAGAGGGCTTGTACCCCTTGTTGTTTTTCGTGGCAATATCACAGCACAGGCCTACATTGATGTTTTAAGCACCTTCTTGCTTCCCACTGTTGAGGAGCAATTTGGGGATGGCGATGACATCTTTCAACACGATCGAGCACCTGTTCGTAATGCACGGCCGGTGGCGCAGTGGTTACACGACAATAACATCCCTGTAATTGACTGGCCTGAACAGAGTCCTGACCTGAATCCTACAGAACACCTTTGGGATGTTTTGGAACACCGACTTCGTGCCATGCCTCAACGACCGACATCGATACCTCTCCTAAGTGAAGAATGGGCTGCCATTCCCCAAGAAACCTTCCAGCGCCTGTTTGAACGTATGCCTGCGAGAGTGGAAGCTGTCATCAAGTCTAAGGGTGGGCCAACACTACATTGAATTTCAGCATTACCGATGGAGGGCGCAACCAACTTGTAAATCATTTTCAGCCAGGCGTCCGGATACTTTTCATCACATAGTGTATCTACGGAGTGCTAGCAGTGAACATAAGCAAGGTGAGTCGATGGGTGAGGCGTCTGTCATCATCGCAACAACACGCTGACAGGCCGGTCGGCCACACATGGCTGTGACTCTTGCAATATAGGAACGTGCGGACACTCTCATTCGAGGTGGTCTACTGGTCACAACCAGGCACCTCGCTGCACAACTGGACGTCTCTGTTGGTAGAACTGACACAATCGTCCACCAGTTGGGGTACTCGAAGGTGTGTGCCCGCAGGGTTCCTCACCCCCTAATAGAAGACCATAAGGAGCAACAGAGGACCATCTGTGCAGAATTGCTTGCATGTTACGAGGTTGATCGTGACATTATTTTATCGAACATCGTCACAGGCGATGAAACGTGTGTTCATGACTTCAAACCGGTAACAAAGCGGCAATCCATCGAGTGGCGCCATGCCACCTCTACGAACAAAAAGTTCAAAGCCACACCCTCAGTCGGTGAAGTCATGGCGACAGCCTTCTGGCACTCTGAAGGAGTTATTCTGTGTGATGTCCACCCTACAGGTGTAACGATAAATTCTAAAGTGTACTGTGCTACCCTCAGGTCACTGAAGAAACGACTTGAGCGTGTTTGTCGCGATAAAAGTACAAACGAACTTCTCCTTCTCCATGACAACGTGAGGCCTCACACAAGTCTGCTCACACGAGAGAAGCTCACAAAACTTCATTGTACTGTTCTTCCTCAATCATCTTACAGCCTGGATCTCGCGCCTTCCGAGTTCTATTTGTTTGGCTCAATGAAGGATCAATCCGCGAGAGTAGCACGTGGATGATGGGGAGTTTATTGATCCTGCAAGACGTTGGCTCCGACATTGATCAGTAGAATGGTACCGTGCAGGTATACAGGTCGTCCCAGGAAGGTGGCGTAAGCCCGTAGCATTGAACGGGGATTATGTTGAAAAATAGAGTGTTGCAATCAAAAGAGTGGGGAAGGGAATAATAACGAGAGAAGCTCAGAAAACTTCATTGTACTGTTCTTCCTCAATCATCTTACAGCCTGGATCTCGCGCCTTCCGACTTCCATTTGTTTGGCTCAATGAAGGATCAATCCGCGAGAGTAGCACGTGGATGATGGGGAGTTTATTGATCCTGCAAGACGTTGGCTCCGACATTGATCAGTAGAATGGTACCGTGCAGGTATATAGGTCGTCCCAGGAAGGTGGCGTAAGCCCGTAGCATTGTACGGGGAGTATGTTGAAAAATAGAGTGTTGCAATCAAAAGAGTGGGGAAGGGAATAATAACGAGAGAAGCTCAGAAAACTTCATTGTACTGTTCTTCCTCAATCATCTTACAGCCTGGATCTCGCGCCTTCCGACTTCCATTTGTTTGACTCAATGAAGGATCAATCCGCGAGAAGTAGCACGTGGATGATGGGGAGTTTATTGATCCTGCAAGACGTTGGCTCCGACATCGATCAGTAGAATGGTACCGTGCAGGTATACAGGGCCTCCCAGGAAGGTGGCGTAAGCCCGTAGCATTGAACGGGGATTATGTTTAAAAATAGTGTTGCAATCAAAAGAGTGGGGAAGGGAATAATATAGTGTATTGGGTTTCTGGATAAAACCAACGTGCTTTCGGAAAAAAAGTATTGCATTACTTATTGAAGGCCCTCGTTCTTACCTTAGCGCGTCACCTGCCCGCATTGCCACTACGTGACGTGGGCAGTGCTCACATGTTTACGCTCATCGAAATCGAAATCAGAAGTCGCAGTTCTACTTGGAAATACCTGGAAAATATTAAGGATTGTGTTATGCTAATGGAATGTGGGTACTTGTGCTTCTCTAGGAAGGGAATATCAAAACACACTGTGACAACGTCCGTTCTGGCGGCATGGTGAGCCACGACAAATATCTTCATATTCGTATCTTGATAAAAGCTGGATTCGATCCTGGACGCTGAAGCAGACATCCATTCAGGTTGTCACGCCAATCGTTCTGAAGAGAATCGTCAACGAACTTGTCGATATTGAGAGTTTCGTGTTACATGGCACAAAGACATTCTAGAATACGTTCAGCAAGATGAAGTGACTTCGTAGTGTTGGACACAGTGACTGTTCGGAATAACGGAGCTACAGCCATGATGTAGGTGTTAGATGAACAGTAAGCCAGTCTGGTTTTACGGAGATTTCCATTATGTTCCGTTCAGAGAAGACTACCATAGGAAGACGGAGTCGCAACGGCTTGAGTGACGAATCTCGCCGAAATGAATCATCCTATCTTCCTAAATTTGAGGATGCAGTTCTTTCTAATTGTTCTACTTGTTCTATATATTACCGAATGATTTTTGCGGCCTGCTGCGTGATCATTAACTTTCACTCTTGACACTGCGGTGATAAATTAGTCTTGTCGGGTCTTTCTCGATGGTTTGCGTCACTCGTTCTGGAGGATCAAAAACGCCCATAGTCATCCTTCTACGCAACCAGTCATCACCAGAAATCTATCAGTGATCACCTGTTTGCATGATGTTATTTGCCAAGCATGCAACAGTAAAATCAAAGAAACTTTGGGCAAAAGTAATCCCAAGGCATATTAATGACCTTCAAATCAAAGTGCGTAAGCGATTCATTCTTTCCCTATACACCGACATACGTATAATAAAATAATTACTGTTTCTGCGGTCTTCGGTCTACAACTGGTCTGAGAGAGCTCTCCACACTAGTCGGCCGGCCAGAATGGCCGTGCGGATCTGGGCGCTACAGTCTGTAACCGAGCGACCACTACGGTCGCAGGTTCGAATCCTGCCTCGGGCATGGATGTGTGTGATGTCCTTAGGTTAGTTAGGTTTAATTAGTTCTAAGTTCTAGGCGACTGATGACCTCAGAAGTTAAGTCGCATAGTGCTCAGAGCCATTTGAACCAGCCACACTAGTCTCTCCTGCACAAGTGTCTGTATCTCTGTATACCTACTGCAACCTACATCAATCTGAAATCTGAACCTGCTTCCTGCGTTCAAGCCTTGCTTTCCCACTGCAGTCTCCACCCCCCTTCCCTCCCTCACCTCCCACACACACACACACACACACACACACACACACACACACACACACACACACACACACTTCCCTCCTGGTTATCAAACTGACGATTCGTTGATGCCTCAGGATGTGTTCTATTAATCGACCCCTTATGTTAGTAAGGTTGTGTTTAAATTTTCTTTTTGCGTAGTACGGTTAAGTAGTTCGTCGTAAACTACTTGGTCTACCCATATAGCCTTCCGCATTATTCTGTAGCACCATTCAAAAGCTTCTTTTCTCTTGCTGTGCCGGCCGCTGTGGCCGAGCGGAGCCGCGCTGCTGCTGCCGTCATAGGTTCGAATTCTGCCTCGGCATGGATGTGTGTGATATCCTTAGGTTAGTTAGGTTTAAGTTGTTCTAAGTCTAGGGGACTGATGACCTCCGATGTTAAGTCCCATAGTGCTTACAGCCATTTGAATCATTTTTTCTCTTGCTGTCCTAACTGTTTATCGTCCAAATTTCAGTTCCTTATAAGGTTACACTTCAGACAGATATCTTCAGATAAGACATACTAACACCTACATTTATATTCGGTGTTAATAAGTTTCTCTTTTCCAGAAACACTTATCTTGTTACTAACAATCTGCATTTCACATCTTCTCTACTTCAGTCACATTTACTTAGCTTCCCAGAGAACAAAGCTCATCTTCTACTTTCAGTGTCTCATTTCCCACTCTATTACCTTCAGTATCACCTGATTTAATTCGACTACGTTCCATGACCCTTGTTTTGCTTTTTTTTTATATTCGTCTGAGGACCTCGATATTACACATTCCATTCAACTGCTCTTCCAAGTCCTTTGCAATGTAATTGGCAAATCTTAAAGTTTTTATTTTTTCTCCTTGAACTTTAAGTCACACTCTAAATTTTTCCTCGATTTCCTTTACTGCTTGCTCAACGTACAAATTAAATAATATTGGAGAGAAGCTACAGCCATGTCTCACTCCATTCACAACTATTCCTTCTCTTTGATGTCCTTCAACTCTTCTCACTGCAGTCTCGTTTCTGTACAACTTACAAATAAATTTTTGCTTTCTCCTTTTTATTCCTGCTACCTTCAGAATTTCAAGGAATGTACGTTCTAACACAAGAGAAAGACGCTCCACGAAGGACATCGGGGCGCAGGTCAATGTGGGACTCTTGACTGAAGACAATTATACTCCAGTCGGTGAGATTCCAGACCGAAGACGTGTCTGGAGACGCCCCGGACAGCGATGGGACACATCCACACGGGTCTACAACCACGAATGATGGTCGTGGGTGCAATTTCTTTTAATGTCAGGACCTCTTTGGTTGTCAACCGCGGCACCCTTTTTGACCCTCAAGCCAAGCCATCCTGGGCTCACGTTTCACCAAGACAATGCTCGCCCGCACACGGATTCATGCTCGTCAGCCCCTAACTAGGCCAGCAAGGACGCCGCATCTCTCACCAACTAAAAACATTTGGAGCATTATGGGAGGGTCCTCCAACCATCTCAGGATTTTGACGATCTAACGCGCCAATTGGACAGAATTTGGCAGGATATCCCTCAGGAGGACATCCAACATATCTATCAATCAATGCCAAGCAGAATAACTACCTGCCTAAGGACCAGAGGTGGACCAACGCGTTACTGACTTGCTCAACTTGTGAAGCTCTTTCTCTTGAATAAATCAACCAATTTTTATGGAATTGTAATCATGTGTTTGTTGGAACATGTACAGCACAACTACCGAGTTGCGACCCACTCGGATAATTCCTTTCTAGTGTGTCCTTCTTTATTGTTTAAGAGTGAATAACAGTCAACATTACTAAAAGCTTTCTGTATATCTACAAACGATGTAAACGTGAGTTTGGCTTTTCTTAATTTATCTTTTAGGACAAGACGTAAGATCAGTATTGCCTCGTGTGTTCCCGATTTTCTCCGGAACCCAATCTGATCATCCCTGAGGTCGGATTCTACCTGTTTTCCGCTCTTCTGTAAATTATGTGTGTCAGTATTTTGTAAGCAGGACTTATTAAAGTGATAGTTTTGTAATATTTATACCTGTCAGAACATATCTTCTTTGGAACCGGAATTGTTACCTTATGCTTGAAGTCTGAGAATATTTCGTCTGTATCACATATTTTGATCACCAGGAGGAATAGTTTGGGCATGGCTGGCTTCCCCAAGAATCATAATAATTCTGAAGAAATGACATGCACTTCAGAGACCTTGTTTCGACTTGGGTCTTTAAATGTTGTGCCAGATTCTTCTCGCAGTATCATATCTCCCATCTGATCTTCAGTTACTTCCTCTTCCCTATCTACAACGTCTAGTATGTTCCCCTTACACAGACCAACTACATATTGCTTCTACCTTTAAACTTTCCCTTCGTTGCTTAGTAATGGCTAGCCATCTGAGCACTTGATATTCATATAGCCGCTTCCCTTATCTCCAAAGCCCTCTTTAATTTTTCTAGTAGGCAGCATTTATCTTTTCTGTAGTCATGGATGCTTCTACAACCTTGAATTTGTTCTCTAACCAAACCTACTTAGCCACTTCTTTCTGTCACCTCATTTTTATACCTCTTTATTGCCTTTTACCTGCTTAATTTTTGCATTTTCTCCTTTTATCCATTAACTTCAGTAATTTGTGCGTTATCCAAGGATATCTACTGTCCCTTGTCGTTTTACCTATTTGATCATATGCTGCCTTCACTATTTCATTTCTCATGGCTAACCATAATTCTTCTGTTGTGTTCCTTACCCCAATTTCAATAATCGCTGCAGAATGCTCCGTTTGAAATTCTCAAGAACCTCTGTTTTTTTCAATGTACCCAGGCCCCATCTCCTTAATTTCCTACTTTTCTGCAGTCTTTTCAGTTTTAGTTTACAGTTCATAACCAATAAATTATGGGCAGAGTCCTAATCTTCCACTGTAAAATTTTGCAGTTTAAAATCTGTTTTCTAAATCTCTTTCTTACTCTTACGTAATCTATCTGAAGCCTACTGTTGTCTGAAGGTCTCGTCGACGTATACATGTTTTTCTCACGATTCTTAACCAAAGACTTTCTTCTGTGCTAAATGCAACGAGACAGCTTCCCCCTTCATTCTTTTTCGCCAGTTATTGTTCTCCGATTATTTTTACTTATTTTCCTTTTCCAGCTATTGAGTTATAGTTCCTCGTCAAATTAAATCTCCGTTCTACATAACTATGTAAATAACTTATTTTATGTCATCAAAGTAGCAGAGACAGTCAGAAAACCCTGTATTGACGGTTTTTGAGGGACCAAAGCGTCGTCCGTGTAAAACGGGTCCCGCTGTGCGCCCAGACTGTGGTATCAGTGCGTGCTGGCACGGGCGAGTTTGTTGCGTCATGGTCGAGCCCGTGGAGTACGTTTTGCAGATAACAGTACTGAAGACGACATACGAGTGCCGTCTTGCAAGACTACTTCTCAACATTTTGCTGCAGTTCGGGCTCTTGTAGCAGAGACGTTCACTGATCTTCACGTGCACGCGCTTATTTAAACTATGTAGACTAAGCAAACACCGTATGCTCAGATAGAGCGAAAATTAGCTTTCGAATCCCATAGTATCGATAGCAATTCTTTGACTGTCAATGATTGGTACTGAATTATATTTTATTTTTTTATAAATTCTTGATGGTGTACAGCAGCCAAACACAAGCTGGTTTTAGATTACTTCATTCAAACAGGACCGTTACCGGTTTAGAATTTTTCACAATTCGTCATCAGAAGGTTTTCATGCTTTTATCAGGACAAATGATACAATGTTTCCAGTGAGTTGCCGTGAAATGATTGGCGCATTTGTTTCTTCCAACGAAATATATTCTCAAAGATGTTCGTATCTTCACAATCACATACGTTGGTTTGAATCTTGTGAATCAAAACATGTGGTGCACTCTGAAAATTCGTTTTGTGAGCAAATGAAAATGTCATCAGCGTAAAACGCGTCCAACTGTACGCCCATTGAAAATACAAACATCTTTGAGAATATATTTCAAAAACAAATGCGTCAGAACCTTCTGATGATGAATTGCGAAAAATTCGAAACGGTCCATTTTAAATAAAGTAACCTAAAACCAGTTGGCTGCTGTACACTATCAACAATTTATTATACAAAACAGTCACAGTCTCCAACCATGTCTTTATTTGACAAAACTGCATTTTATTTTTTTCTAGAAATGAACGATGCTCCCATACCAAGCATACTGGAATTAAGCTTTTGATAATGACCTCAGCTATAAAGTATCCTTTTTCTTTTAAAATAACTACGTCTTTCGTCAAAATGAAAAAAATTGTGTTCTCTATCAACCCTAAGTCTATTTTATTTTTTAAATCTTTTGTCCTATAGCTGCCTCACAACCCATTTTACACAAATTTTGTGTTCAACCAAGATAATTAAATTTTTTCGTGAAAATTTTAACCTGCCTCTAAAAACTCTTCATACAGCATTTTCGTATACATTACTGATTTTATGCAGGTATCAGTTACATTTTTTAGTTTATGAGTTAACTCTTCAGTTCTTTTCTGAACAATCAGAGCAAATTTCCCACATGGTTCTTCTACACATAAGAAAAAGTAAGGGGCTACCTTTTCTGGTGCACTTATAGTATACTGTGCTGTAAAGCAGTGCCTAATCTTGTTCAAATCATTTTTCTGCACAGGTATCGTTTTAGATCCTAGTTCCGCATAGGACCTACTCTGAGTGACAGAAGTCGTGGGATAGTGATATGCACATATGCAGATGGCGGTAGTATCGCGTATACAAGGTATTAAAGGGTAGTGCATTGACGGAGCTGTCATTTGTAGTCAGGTGATTCAAGTGAAAAGATTTTCGACATGATTATTGCCGCATGACGGGACTTAGACTTTGAACGCGGATTGGTTCAGGTGCTTCATCTGAGAAGTCCGTTCCCGGTAGCCGAGTGGTCAGCGCGACAGAATGTCAATCCAAAGGGCCCGGGTTAGATTCCCGGCTGGGTCGGAGATTTTCTCCTCTTAAGGACTGGGTGTTGTGTTGTCCTGCTCATCATCATTTCATCCCCATCGACGCGGAAGTCGCAGAAGTAGCTCTAACATTCTGCGTGGTGTCTGTTGTTCTATGTCGTGTCTCCCTACCACTTTCGCGCAACGACGCTCTGAACGTGTTTTTTAGGGAATTGACTAGTTTGAACCTGGGACCTGTTGCTGGTAAGGAGACGACAGACCGCACATGACATGTAGAGTTCAGAGGAGTTCAGTGAGACTAGTGATGATATAACCAAATACTCCATGATTTCAGCGTTAGCTCCACTGCACTCCCTGTAACAGGATCTTAATACTAACTAAATTTAGTGGAAGGGGTTCAAGGCTTTCCTATTTTTAGTTAGCTGGTAAAATAACGTCGAAAAAGCAGTTAAGTTTACCATTGGAAATTTTATTCTACTCACAAAACATTGTTTATAAATTGCACTATTGATAAAAGGAAATGTTTTAATACAGGATGATAAAAACCAACTGCGTTCAACAAAAATGTGAACGAATATTTCCTGAATGGGTTTCCAAGTTGTACAATGGATCGAAGGATGACCTATGCCATATCACATCTATAATCTAGGTTTAAATTAAGTTTCACAAAAGAGAAAACTATCAAAATGGTCTACAGTGACCCTCAATTATCTTTAATTACTTATCTAACTTGTCGTAAATTACAGTGGCTGATGTGGCTTCTCAATAATTATATAACAGAAAAATCATCGCATTTCAGATTTTAACTTATGTAGCAAAGGTGAATACCATGAGCTTCAATTGACGATCGACACTAGTATTACGTAAAAAGGGGATGTAACAGATGAGACTTCTGCAGTTCTGAGTGAAGCCTTATGCGCTCAAAAATGCGGCATCGTGTGCGTTCATTACCTTGTTGGTGTTCGTCAGGGGGCGGCGGCCAGCGCAGCTCCATACAGCTCGCCGTCTCCGAAGCAACTCCTCTCTAACTTCTCCTTACTACAATTTACCGAAGTTGGCTTAAAAAAACCTGTCTGGCTGTGTTTTCATCTGACCAATCAGGGTCTCAATGTTAACCTTAAGCTCCGCCTACAAAAATTCTGTCTGTCCAATGAGTAACGTTATACTTTTCGTGGTGGGGCAATCTTTTTAAAGTTTGCAACGTAACAGAGACGCGAAAAAGTCTCATGCTAAAACTTGCAGCTGGTGTGGCCCTTTTAGTGTTATCATAAGGTCTATACTGTTCTTCTGGAGGTCTCTATATTTTAACATGGGCTGGGGGGTAGGCTTGGCGGTTACTTTTCGTGGTGGGGCAATTTTTTTAACGTTTGCGACGTAACAGAGACGCGAAAAAGTCTCACGCTAAAACTTGCGGCTGGTGTGGCCCTTTTTGTGTTATCGTAAGATCTATACTGTTCTTCTGGAGGGCTCTAGCTTTTAACATGGGCTGGGGGTGGTCCTAGCGGTTACTTTTCGTGGTGGTGCAATGTTTTTTTAGATTTGCAACGTAACAGAGACGCGAAAAAGTCTCACGCTAAAACTTGCAGCTGGTGTGGCCCTTTTAGTGTTATCGTAAGGTCTATACTGTTCTTCTGGAGGGCTCTAGCTTTTAACATGGGCTGGGGGTGGTCCTGGTGGTTAGCTGGCGGATGTGGGTGTCCGTCCCTTATCGTAGGGCCTTCTAGCTTAACACGATTCTTCTCTTGGCTTCTGTTCTCGTTTCTCCCCTCGGAACTACATCTGTCTTATGGTGGGAAGGTATGACATGCATTTAGGCATTCTTGTGTTAGTCTGTGGTATTCCATTTGCTCACTCATTACTCGTATTACTATGGTTAATTTAATGTCACGATTTATTCGGAGCTATGTGACATACTACTGGATTTGCTTATCATGTCAGGGTTTTCATGGAAGGTGTTGGATTTGCCTGACACCTTACATATCACCACCCTTCGAACTTAAATTTTGCACTGAATTTAGGCAATGATTGAATCGTTGTCTAAGTCAGTCAAAAATTATTCCTTTATCTAAATTTTGTTGCCTACTGTTCAGCCACGTTATTCTGGTTCTATGCCAGTTTATATTACCAATTTATATTTTTATGTTCTTCCACATTATTCTCAAAAATATTTTTATATTGACAAGAGAAGAATATTTTTATTCAGTTATAATTATTATTTTTTAATTATTTTCTTTCTTTATTTAAGTGTGAAGTTTGTTTTTTTAATAAGTTTGTTATCGAAAGTGAGGAGTCTTTCACATCGATTTTCTTGGAAATATTCTCTTTTTATAAATGTAGTAATTAAGTAAAATCTATTCCTAACACATTTTCTAAATATCATGTACAAGTAAAATGTTTTTGTTTCTAGACACTCATTTCAACATTGTTACACTAACAAATAAGAATTATTTCCAAGAATTGCTTTTACAAAGAAATATACATACACAAGTATTCTGATATTATCCTAACAAGTGGTACAAATGTTAAAAAAAAGGGAAAACATCCAACAAGATAATTTGTTATTCTTTGTTTTTATAAGGAGAAAATAAGTAAAACATAGTTATTCTTTTATTTTTATGAGGAGAAAATAAGTGGCATATAGTTTTAGTGTTTATTATGCCTTACTTTTGTTCTTTATATATCGTCCATTTCAGAACTAATGACTTATTTTTATCGATAGTCTATTTTTTACTTAAGTCCATAGTCAATGACTGTTATTTTGTAGTTTATTAGCTGTCTGGTGTGCTTAACTTATATAGTTTTTCACACGTTTCTTTTGCACAATTCCTACATCACATAATTTGATTTCACACATACACACAATCCTATGAATGCTTAAGCATGAAGTTGGCGAATGTTTTTGCACGAAGGTGATGGACTTGAGCGAGATGGTTGTGGGCAAGTATTTGATGTACAGCTTCGTTCGTCATTCCTTGTTGGCTTTGCAAGTGTATGTCACTGTTGTGGAGGTTCCATAATGGAATGGAGCTGTGAGTGCAGAATCTCATGGTTTACTGGCTTTGTATGCATGAAAGTCATCGTTATGTGTCGCTGAAAGCGGTCGTTTTTTGTAGTAATACTTTGCAGACGACTAGTTTACAATAGGATAGGGATTAGGGAAGGTATGTCGTCTATTCTTCACCCATCTTCTTTCTTGGTCTCAATCTCGCGAATCTTCAACTTCTGTTCTTCCTGCTTTTTCTCTTCTTCTTACTTGATTCTTGGTTCTTCTCTGGGCAGGATATGGAAATATTTATTGATAACTAGTCGCTTTGAAGTTCTCCTCTTAGTAACAGTTTGATAAATTGTTTGGGCATGTCATTTTTACTTTGTGGAAGTTTTCTTCAGTTTCGTGCATCAGCGTGCTGTTTAATAGCAGTATTGTGACTTTTACACATATTTTTTTGCCAGTGGTGGCATGCCCAAGTGGTCTTTTTGTCGGGCTGTTTCTTGCTCGCTCCGCTGAGTCGGGGCGTCCCAAGATCCTCTTGACCTTCCGTGTTCTGTCACAGCAGGGTTCTGCTTAGCGGGCAGATTTACTGCCCACATCAGATACAAGGGCCCTCTGTTGGTCTCACTGTCCTTTCCCTTCTCTCAACGCTTCTGCCTCGTAGGAATCGTGTCTTGCTAATTACGTCCTTTTCTTTCTTGATACTTCTCGCATTGCAGCTTGTGGGTCATTGCATCTGGTCTTTGGTGGAGTTTTTACAATGGTTCTTACAAAAAGTTTTATTTATAATCATCTAACATATGTTTAGTACCTACATTGTTTTACGCCTTCTTAAAAAGCTTTACAAATTTCGGCGCCCTTTCCATGTTACAATTCTAAGATATTTTGAGTCTTAACTTCTACAAGAATACTCAAATTCGTTTTTTATTTTTGTGTAGTGTTGTGGTGTATAGCATTTTAGTATTTCATGCTGTTGGACTATCTACGCTTTATCCCTTCACCTTAATCTGTGGTACTATTGGTGTTATTTTTGTTTTTGTTTTTATTGGAACTACTTTCTTTTTCCCACCTTCCTCTCTCTTCATTCTCCTTTCTCCTGACGATCTTATCTGCAACATAATCTTGAAATATTGTGCTGATTATTTACCAGTAATAAAATTAATCTTCAAACTTTTTGATATGACTCACATGGTGAAGTCCTAAGGTTTGGCCTGTTTTACTTCAAACTTGTACTGAAAGTATTTAATACTGCCAGTCTTAGGTAAAAATACCTCTGCTTTATCTCGTAAAATACCCGCTAATTCTCTTTTACTGTGTTCCGAAATACCTTGAACTTCTTGCAATTTTCGTCGATTTCTTTATGGACTTCTAACATGAGTTGAGGCGATTCCCCCTTTTGTGCATACCATTCTAGTTCTTCATCCTCTTTATCTCACATCATTCTTAGTGGTTTGTTTCTAACTGGTAGTTCTTCTAATTTTAGCTTTTGCTCAATGAGAAGTGTGACATTCCCGAATGTTACGCTACCTTTCCCCATATCTATTATCGCTCGTCTCTCATTTAAAAAATCTGCACCTATAATCAAATCTACAGTTAGTTTATGTATAATCACGAAGTTGGCTTCGATCTTTAGACCTTGACACGAAAGAGTTAACCTTGTTTGTCTCGTAACTTCCGCAGCATTGTTTCTAATAGGACCTTTTACTTTAATCTTACGTGTTTTCACAACTGGCAATTCTTCATTGGCATTACACTGCATGAATAAATTTTCTGAGATCGCAGTCAGTTCACTTCCGCTATCAGTTACAATATTGACTGGGATATGCTTTACCATGGCCTTCACAATTGGTTGAATTTGAAAGGGTTGGTTCTGTTCTTCTTCTTCTTGCATCAACGAATCCTCCACTGAATCATACATGAGTCTTTTTAGGAATTTCCCTTGTGAATTCGAACTTTCTGTAGGATAAACTTCGACTGCTACTTCTCTCTCTTTTATTTCCTCTTCTCTATTTCTTCCTTCATTTACGCTTTCTTCAACATCCTCTACTTTTTTCTCATCCTCGTCTGTCTTCTCCTTCTTCGTCGCTACTTCCACATAATCGCATCTAAATGCTCTAATTATCGCTTCATAACTTCCTTCATTATATACGTTGGGTTGTGTGCCCACTAATAACTTATTTTCAACTTCTGTCGACTGCGCATTATCCTCATTGAATTCGCTTTCCCTGGTTTCCATCTCAAATAGCTCTACAATACTCATTACTTCGTCCTTTCCTCCTACATTCCTTGTGCATGCCTCTGGTAATTCATCTTCCTCGTCAGTATTCTCCCAATTAATTTCGTCCCAACACGATATTGTTATTTTCCTGTCTTCGTTTTCATCTGGTCACTGCGGATTTGTTTCTTCCTTCTTCTGTTCTCGTGATAAGATATTTATTTCTCTGTTCAAGGTGCTGCAATTGTCCTGGGTCGGTGCGTCATTCTCTTTGGCATGGGCGCTTAGCTGTAAATTCGAACGTTTATCGGGGTTTGGTGGCCTTACCTCCACCTCTTATATCTGTATTCTCTTTTCTTGCTCCGCTTGTTGATATTGGTTTCTTTGTTGATAATTTGTCGGTCTATTGGCGCTCCAATACCCGTTGCGGTTGTCGTTATTCCCTCTGTAATAGTTGTTGCCGTTCCTGGGTGAATTATAGTTATTGCCATATTCTCTTCTAAATCCATAACCGGTTCTTTGTTGAAATCTATTGTCGTTGCTTGGTGCGAAGTTATCACGTGGTTCGTAATTATTGTTTCTTCGTACTGTGTCTTGTGGATTCCACTGCTTTTGCTTTCGTTTTCACGTGCACTTCGTCGTTTTCTTGGGCCATCTTCCGAAAATATGAACTCTAGTTCCCTTAGAATACCTTTAAATGCTTCGACGTCATTGCCTCCGCTACCTACTAATGATTGCTGGTATTTCAATGGTAACTTCATCTCGCATAATTTAATCAACTCTCCGTCAATGTATGGTACATCTAATCATTGATTTTTCGTTGCCATTAATTCGAAAAATTTCACGGCACTCTTCTCTCCTGAATTTTCAAAATATGGGTTCTGTAGTAATTCGTACTTCACTCTGTTCTGTGCTTCGCTGGACCAATATCGTGAGAGAAACTTCTCTCTGAAATCTTCGTACGATCGGCATGTCGCTGCAATATTCTGCATGGTTTCTGCGACTGTTCCTGACTTGTGTGCACATATAAAGTCTAATTTGTGTGCTAGCGTCCAGTGTTCTGGTAATCCAACTCGGAATTGATCAATAAAAGTAATGGATGTAATGAGTTTCCTTCTCAAAAGTGTTGAAATTTTCTGACTGTGAGGAAATGATCGTTATCGTACTTCGTCATAGTTCCATATGAAATTCACGATTCTTCACCACTTTTGTTTCTGATTATTTCTCCAGTCGTTCTTTCCGGTTGTGGTAGATCCAGTGGATATTGTCCACTGTAGCTTTCGCGTACCTGCGGTGCAGGCTGTCTGATTTCACGTATGTTACTTTCCGCCTGTGATTGGAATAGAAAATGCATGAGATCTTCGTTAATTGCTTGTTTTTCCGGTGCTGTTACAGATACGGATGTGGTTGCATACTCAGTGCTTGTTCGATCCTGTTCACCACGCTCTTCAATGGTTTGCAACAACTCTGTTCGCAATTTCTGAAATTGTTGCTTTGTTTGCGCTTCTATTTTGACTATGCGGTTATCATATCTTTTCAGCGCTGCTTTTGTGATACGTTTGTGTAACACACTGTTTTCAACAATTTCACGCGCTGTACCTGCTGCTGGTCTAGTAGTTACGTTTATCTGTTTCTCTAGTTTCATGACTTCTCCCTGGGTGTTGTTACGTAATGTTTGGATCTCGTCCTGAGTGTCATTACGCAATGTTTGTACGTCCGCTTGTACCTTGTCAATGTCTGTTCTCAATTGATTGTGACCTGTTATTAAGTTTCCTATCACTTCTCGAGATTCTTTTGCCTCGTCTTCAATATGACTTAGGTGTAACTGAATTTTTTTGTTTTGTTCTTTAATCTCACGCATTTGTCTCGTGGTTTCTGCAATTTGGTTCGTCATTTCTGCATTCTGAATTTTAATTTGGTTCGCAATTTCTTTATTTTGTCTTGTCATGGTTTCCGTCATTAATTGTAATAATTCTGCCAGATTGGTGGGTCCTATTGCGTTTTCTTCCGACGTCCTACACTCTGTGTTTTCGCCCAAGTGTTGGTTTGCAACCGATTGCATTGAACTGTGCGGTGACACGTTTCTGCTCGAATTCCTTGTACTCTGTGGTGAGGAAGCTCTGATTACTTGTACTATGGGTTCTACGTATTCAAGACGCAAGTTAGAATCCTCATCGGCTGTCTCTCTACTTTCCTGCTCCTCTGTCGTATGCTGACCTAGGTTTTCTGTGCCTTGGCGTTCATTATCCTCGTTATGGTGCGTTATCTGTCCCATTTCTCGCGATACTGCATCGTTTGTTGTACTGTCCTCTATTCTCTGTCCATATTCATGTTGGGTCTCTACCTCAATTCGGTCAAGGTCTCGATCTGCCATTGCTAATCTTTCTGAATCCCTTATTTTCTGTTTTAAAAGCAATTCACGCGCCCTACTTCGCGTCAACATGCGCTCATACGATCTCACGCGTTTCATAAACTTTTTGCATACACGACTTGACAATAAATTCACTTACTTGTTGGGTCATAACCAACTTGTCAACGATGTATCCGCCACCTGTGCGCTTGCATTGGAGAGAAAACTTACTTCTAACAATATTAAAATTCATAACTTAATTATGCTATTGTCTCTGCTAGAATGTCTCACTTTCTATTGAATACTTTATTACTATCTATCGCTGCAGCTACTGTTTTCAACTATTTTGCCTTTACAAAAAAAATTTGTTTATTAGGAAAATTTTTCAACAGGATATTTTTCTGACCTAGTTAGGCATGTGGTCGACCTTCAATCATGGTATTTTACCATCCTGGCAGGGTCGCCATTCTCTAACATTATGCATGGTTTCTGATTGTTGTAAGTCGTGTCTCCCTACCACTTCCGCGCAATGACACTCTGAGCCTGTTTTTTAGGGAATTGACTGGTTTGAACTGAGACCTGTTGCTGGTAAGGAGTCACCAGACCACACATGACATGTAGAGTTCAGAAGAGTTATGTGAGACTAGTGATGATATAACCAAATACTTCACGATTTCAGCGTTAGCTCCACTGCACTCCCTGTAAAAGAATCTTAATACTAACTAAATTTAGTGGAAGTGGTTCAAGGCTTTCCTATTTTTAGTTAGCTGGTAAAATAACGTCGAAAAAGCAGTTAAGTTTACCATTGGAAATTTTATTCTACTCACAAAACATTGTTTATAAATTGCACTATTGATAAAAGGAAATGTTTTAATACAGGATGATAAAAACCAACTGCGTTCAACAAAAATGTGAACGAATATTTCCTGAATGGGTTTCCAAGTTGTACAATGGATCGAAGGATGACCTATGCCATATCACATCTATAATCTAGGTTTAAATTAAGTTTCACAAAAGAGAAAACTATCAAAATGGTCTACAGTGACCCTCAATTATCTTTAATTACTTATCTAACTTGTCGTAAATTACAGTGGCTGATGTGGCTTCTCAATAATTATATAACAGAAAAATCATCGCGTTTCAGATTTTAATTTATGTAGCAAAGGTGAATACCATGAGCTGCAATTGACGATGGACACTAGTATTACGTAAAAAGGGGATGTAACAGATGAGACTTCTGCAGTTCTGAGTAAAGCCTTATGCACTCAAAAATGCGGCATCGTGTGCGTTCATTACCTTGTCGGTGTTCGTCAGGGGGCGGCGGCCAGCGCAGCTCCATACAGCTCGCCGTCTCCGAAGCAACTCCTCTCTAACTTCTCCTTACTACAATTTACCGAAGTTGGCTTAAAAAAAACCTGTCTGGCTGTGTTTTCATCTGACCAATCAGGGTCTCAATGTTAACCTTAAGCTCCGCCTACAAAAATTCTGTCTATCCAATGAGTAACGTTATACTTTTCGTGGTGGGGCAATGTTTTTAAAGTTTGCAACGTAACAGAGACGCGAAAAAGTCTCACGCTAAAACTTGCGGCTGGTGTGGCGCTTTTAGTGTTATCGTAAGATCTATACTGTTCTTCTGGAGGGCTCTATCTTTTAACATGGGTTGGGGGGTAGTCCTGGCGGTTACTTTTCGTGGTGGGGCAATGTTTTTAACGTTTGCGACGTAACAGAGACGCGAAAAAGTCTCACGCTAAAACTTGCAGCTGTTGTGGCCCTTTTTGTGTTATCGTTAGATCTATACTGTTCTTCTGGAGGGCTCTAGCTTTTAATATGGGCTGGGGGGTGGTCTTGGTGGTTAGCTGGTGTCGTGGGTGTCCGTCCTTATCGTAAGGCCTTCTAGCTTATCACGGTTCTGCTCTCGGCATCTGTTCTCGTTTCTCTCCTCGGATCTGCATCTGTCTCACGGAGGGAAGGTATGACATGTGTTGTGGACTGACAAGACAGCCAGTCCACAGTGACGGGTAACCGAAAGGCACGCACTTAAACTCACGCAGGATGGCGTGAGGTCTGAAACAGGATACGTAATGAATGCTATAAAGAAAAGTACGTAGCTTCTGGAATACTTAACTTTAATCCATCATTTGTATACAGCGTTCTTGATGATACAAGTGAGACTCTCTCTAGTTAAATGCAATATAATGCTAATGGCGCCTTGCTAGGTCGTAGCCATGGACTTAGCTGAAGGCTATTCTAACTATCTCTCGGCAAATGAGGGAAAGGCTTCGTCAGTGTAGTCGCTAGCAAAGTCGTCCGTACAACTGGGGCGAGTGCTAGTAAGTCTCTCGAGACCTGCCGTGTGGTGGCGCTCGGTCTGCGATCACTGACAGTGGCGACACGCGGGTCCGACATGTACTAATGGACCGCGGCCGATTTAAAGCTACCACCTAGCAAGTGTGGTGTCTGGCGGTGACACCACAACATGCATTTAGGCATTCTTGTGTTAGTCTGTGGTATTCCATTTGCTCACTCGTTACTCGTATTACTTTGGTTAATTTAATGTCACGATTTATTCGGGGCTATGTGAGATACTACTGGATTTGCTTATCATGTCAGGGCTTGCATGGAAGGTGTTGGATTTGCCTGACACCTTACATCGCGTCAAATCGAAAGACTTGCACCCGGCGAACGGTCTACCCGACGGGAGGCCCCAGTCTCACGACATTTACATTTTATTCATGTGAAAAGATTTTCGACATGATTATTGCCGCACGACGGGAATTAACAGACTTAGAACGCGGGTTGGTAGTTGGAGTTAGACGCATGAGGCATTTCATTTCGGAAAACGTTAGGGATTCAATATTCCGCGATTCACAGTTTCAAAATGTGCCGATTATGCCACATTTTAGGCATTGCCTCTCACCTAGGACAACACAGTGGCTGACGGTCTTCACTTAAGGACCGAGAGCAGCGGCGTTTGCGCAGAGTTGTCAGTGCCAACAGACAAACAACATGGCGTGAACTAACCGCCAAAATCAGTGTGGGACGTACGATGAACGTATTCATTAGGACAATGCGTCGAAATTTGACGTTATTGGGCTACGGCTGCAGACGACGACGCTAGTGCTTTTGCTAATAGTACGACGTCGCCTGCAGCGCGTCTACTGGGCTCGTGACTATATCGTTTGGATCCTAGACGACTGGAAAACCGTGGCCTGATCAAACGAGTCCCGATTTCAGTTGGTAAGAGCTGACGGTAGGGTTTGAGTGAGGCCCAGCCATGGATCCAAGTCATCAACAAGGCAGCGTTCACGCTACAGTGGTGGCTCCATAGCGGTGTGGGCTGTTTGCATGGAATGGAGAGTGTCCTCTGGATATTCGGCTAGTTGGAGAGCATATGCAGCCATTTACGGAATTTTTAAGGATGACAATGCGCCATGTCACCAGGCGATTGGTTTAAAGAGCATTCTGCACAACTCGATCGAATGGTTTGGCCACCCATATCGTCCGACATGAATCTCATCGAACATTTATGGGACATAATCGAGAGATCGTTCGTGCACAAAATCTTGCACCGGCAATACTTTTCAATTAAAGACAGCTATAGAGGTAGCATGGCTCGACATTTTTGTAGGGGATTTCCAACGACTTGTTGAGTCCATACCGCGTCTAATTGCTGCACTACGCCAGGCAGAAGGAGGTCCGAGACGATACAAGGAGGTATCCAATGACTTCTGTCGCCTCACTGTATTGTGCGTCGATTAGTACTGGCAGCCAGTTTGATTAGTATTAATTACTTAATAGAGGTAAAAATTATGGATGAGTACTTTCGTCTTTATCTGGAATCTTTCTGCGGCTGCTAATACTTCGTCCATCGTTGTGAACGCCTTGGATTTATCCAAATATTTGGAATTAGAGCTACGAACCACAAACGCGATATACTCTTGAAGAATGTGTTATGTAATGATCGACTTATTAATGAAATCACTACGGCGAAAATTCACATTTTTAGATAATTTTGCATGACATATACTATTTAATGATACTCTGTCCGATGAAATTAAAAAAAATAAAAGTACACGAGTATGGATCGGACCCATACCGCATTAGTAACAGTGAACCTTAGCCCCAGCGCTACGCATGCTCGGTCGCAACATAATTATCGTTACAAAGATAGGATGTACCTTAGAAATGCAGCATCGATTTTCTCCGAAACTAGGGGCTATCGCATGTTAGCCTGGTACTCAGGGCAAGTCGCTCTACAACATAGCAACAACTCATTAAAATCCTCGAGTAACAGGTCAAATTTGCCCCCATAGTAAGTGATGGTTTTGGAACATAAATTGAACTTCTAGCACGTGGAAAATCATATACTGTGCATAAATAAATCCTACTTGCATTCACGCGATTCGTGCAAATTGGGACGTTCCGCATTGCCGAATAATATTCTTGTAATTTGGTCCCATCAGAATCCAGAAATAATATCACCAATTATAGCAATTTACATCGTTGAGTGAGTGATGAACTTTTTACGTGCTGTAACACAGGTAAAATTCAGGGATGATTAACTTATAAAGGATGAATCACATAAAACTTGCACTTCAAACATTGCGGAAATGGAAAGCGCTATTAATGTGCGTTTCTCACAGAATGGATTGATAGTCAGGGGCTAGTATTGTTAGCCAATGAACAGATTGTAATAATACTTTTAAAATGTATTTTTGTGCAAATACACAGTTTTTTAAATGGAACAATGTCTATTGGCATTAAAAAACTAAAAGTAGGGTAAATTAGAATGTCAGTGGTGTTTGTTGCCGGATTCTGCGAATCCTTTACGAGATATTGTATTCTGAAAAGTGCCCACACGGACACTTGTACAATACCTGTGGTAGCACACGCTAAAGAACAACACAAGTGGATACACTAGTTATGTGGATTCTGACCGTAACGAGACAACTGACCATAGCAGGTTGGATTCAAAATGACCATAGGCAGCGGCTACACGCTTCGAGTCTGGTATGGAAGACACGTGTTAGCATTTCAGCGGATATGTCCGAACAGGCTGCAGTAATAGTAAAGCATATCATCGTATGTAGTTGGTACGTCCTTGTAAACAGCGTCTTTCAGCTTTCCCCTCAAAAAAAGGCAAAGTACGGGTCCTCTGCGTTCAATCCAACGCGGTAGTACTTCGTGCACTATGGGCTGGACAGTCATCAAGCTGTTACGACAGGTTCCTCCTAGTATGCGGAGGAACGTCTTCTAGCAACCGTGGAAGACGGTCTGATAGGAGGCTGCGATGCTTATGCGCATTCAGTGTTCCGCCTACGAAAAATGGGGCCTTTAAGCTGATGTTTCGCTATCCCATACCACACGTTTACACTCCATGGACGTTGACCTTCCACCTGAGGAAGCCAACGGTAATTGTCAACAGTACAATAGCGCATGTTTCGGTGGTGTACCAGTCAATGATTGGTAAATGTGGCTTCATCACTACACAAGATACGTGATGCTTCTGGAGTATCCTGTCTTAATGCCTATGTGCAGAAGTTAATACGAGTCTCATAATCGTTTCCATGCGGCTCTTGACGGAGAGAGATGTGATAGGGATGGAACCTATATCGATGGAGAATGCGTAGGACACTTGTCTGACTCATATCACTTTCTCGTGCGACTGCGCGGGAACTAATGCGCGGATCAACTGGAACAGCAGCAAGAACATTAATTTCCCCCTCTTCTGTGGTCACTTGTTTCCTTCTGCTACGTTGTCTAGGCGTTACACTACTATTTTCACGTAACTGGTTGAAGAGGTTGATAAATAACTGCAGAGATGATTGTCGTCAGTTGAGATATCTTGCCGCATACACCGTACAGGAATGAACTGCATTCTACCTACACTCTCCATACACCATGAGGATGTCGGCTTTTTCTACATTGGTAAATCCCATTGTCCAGTCACGACCTACTGCTTGGACTTTCACACAATAACTGACTAGCAAGTCACAGTGCACTCAAGAAACACACAAGCACACTGAAAGGAAACGTAACAACATCGTACCTAGCAACTGCGAAGGTTAAATGACACAAACAAGTGTCGGTGTGGAAACTTTTCAAAATACAGTACCTCGTCAACGACTCGCACTATAATCTCGCAACAAAAACTACTGACGTTCTAGTTTACCCTACTTTTAGTTTGTTAATGTCAATAGGCATTGTTCCATTGGAAAAGTGTAAGTTTGCACAAAAATACACTTTTTAAATATTATTACAATCTGTTTATTGGCTATCAGTACGAGCCCCTGACTACCAATCCATCCTGTGAGAACCGCACGTCAATAGCACTTTCCATTTCCACAATATTTGCGGCGCAAGTTTTAGGTGGTTCACCCTGTATATTGATACTATTATTACTCGTGTACAGTCTATTTACAGCTCCTCGTCGATTCACTTAATGAATTACACAAATGTTATTGTTGCAGTCCGTTTCCTAAAGAAAAGACCGTAGCCCTGTCTCCAAGGCCGTCTTTTAATCTATGTATGTTAGAAATCCATTGTATTTTTGATGTACTTCAGATAACTTTTTTCTCGGTGTCCCTCTTTTCCTTCGTTATAGGTCCTTATTTCGTATCCCAATACGTTTCCTAAGAAATTTTAATGTTTCATAAAGCCATCTGCAAGTTCATCTTAAATCATTTTCGTCACCTGTTTAGGTAGATACCTCCTTCACAGATTTTTTCATTATTTCGCAGAACTTTTTCTTGTCTATGCAAGACATTCCGTGGAGTTTTATCGTCATCTGCATCTCCATTACCTCCAAATGGTGTCTTCATGACTTTTTAATGCCCAGTTTTCAACATCATTTAAGAATGCGACTCAGACAGATAATTTAGCAAACAACTTATTTGTTTCTATGCTCATGTGACTTTGTCTAAAAAGTTTTCCACTTTCAGAACTTTTATTTGCAAGAAAAGTCCTTTTTCATTTTTTCAGTGTCTGTGGTCTTCTGTAATGTCACTACCCACACAACAGAACTGAGTTACATGTTCACGTGCAGACTTATTTAATGATACGTTTGCCTGTGCTGAATCTGCTTTTTATGGACGGCAATAGAGTTGGTATTGTTATTGTAATTATTAAACCAGGGTTATACGCTTTACTAGAGATACAAAGCTGCAATGGAAAAACTGTAACAAAATATGTCCCTCGTTTAAGCGCTGGTTTTTCATTTATTTCTCTGTTGTTCGAAAATCTCTTAGAACTTATGAAGTCTTTGGACATAAAAAGGAACAAAGGAAATGGATGGTGGCACGTTCATCATGTTTATCAAATGGCTCTGAGCACTATGCGACTCAACTGCTGAGGTCATCAGTCGCCTAGAACTTAGAACTAATTAAACCTAACTAACCTAAGGACAGCACACAACACCCAGCCATCACGAGGCAGAGAAAATCCCTGACCCCGCCGGGAATCGAACCCGGGAACCCGGGCGTGGGAAGCGAGAACGCTACCGCACGACCACGAGATGCGGGCCATGTTTATCATTAACTGCTCGAGTCTTTCTCTCTCACAAGATACTTTCACTACAAGGTGTTTCTATGATTTCGGGTCAAAAGTAGACCAGTAATAGAGGGATCCAACGCGAAAGTAGAAAAAAAGTTATGAACCATTAGCTAGAGAACAATGCAGACGTGATCCGGGAACAAGACGGAAAAAAAATTGTCTTTCGCGAAAATCACTTCTAACTCTACCTCAACAAAAGTAGAATGAACCGAGAGAAATTACCAAATTGACGCTATTTCTACATATACATCTACATACATACTCCGCAGTCCACCATACGGTGCGTGGCGGAGGGTACCTCGTACCACAACTAGCATCTTCTCTCCCTGTTCCACTCCCAAACAGAACGATGGAAAAATGATTGCCTGTATGCCTATGTACGAGCCCTAATCTCTCTTGTCTTATCTTTGTGGTCTTTCCGCGAAATGTAAGTTGGCGGCAGTAAAATTGTACTGCAGTCAGCCTCAAATGCTGGTTCTCTAAATTTCCTCAGTAGCGATACACGAAAAGAACGCCTCCTTTCCTCTAGAGACTCCCATCCGAGTTCCTGAAGCATTTCCGTAACACTCGCGTGATGAATATACCTACCAGTAACAAATCTAGCAGCCCACCTCTGAATTGCTTCTATGTCTTCCCTCAATCCGACTTGATAGGGATCCCAAACGCTCGATCAGTACTCAAGAATAGGTCGTATTAGTGTTTTATAAGCGGTCTCCTTTACAGATGAACCACATCTTCCCAAAATTCTACCAATGAACCGAAGACGACCATCCGCCTTCCCCACAACTGCCATTACATGTTTGTCCCACTTGATATCGCTCTGCAATGTTACGCCCAAATATTTAATCGACGTGACTGTGTCAAGCGCTACACTACTAATGGAGTATTCAAACATTGCAGGATTCTTTTTCGTATTCATCTACATTAATTTACATTTATCTATATTTAGAGTTAGCTGCCATTCTTTACACCAATCACAAATCCTGTCCAAGTCATCTTGTATCCTCCTACACTCACTCAACTACGATACCTTCCCGTACACCACAGCATCATCAGCAAACAGCCGCACATTCCTATCCACCCTATCCAAAAGATCATTTATGTAGATAGAAAACAACAGCGGACCTACCACACTTCCCTGGGGCACTCCAGATGATACCCTCACCTCCGATGAACACTCACCATCGAGGACAACGTACTGGGTTCTATTACTTAAGAAGTCTTCGAGCCACTCACATACTTGGGAACCAATCCCATATGCTCGCACCTTAGTAAGTAGTCTGCAGTGGGGCACCGAGTCAAACGCTTTCCGGAAGTCAAGGAATATGGCAAGCTAAGTAAGGAGCCAGTGTAGTAGAGTACTCTCTGTAAAACCGAATTGGAATCCCATCTTAATTATTGTGTGTGTGTGTGTGTGTGTGTGTGTGTGTGTGTGTGTGTGTGTGTGTGTGTGTGTCTGAATTTCTAAGGGACCAAACTACTAAGTTAATCGGTCCCTAGACTTACACACTACTTAAACTTACACTAAGCACAACACACACCCATGCCCGAGGGAGGACTCGAAGCTCCGGCGGAAGGGGCCGCGCAATTAGTGACATGGTGCCTCTAACCGCGCGACTACTCCGCGCGGCTTCTTAGTTACTGATTGAATGGGCCCACTGTTTAAATTGGTCAGGAGCAGGGTTAAAATCCGTGTTCAGGAATACTGATTTCGCTTTTACTCAGTTTCCCTAATTCACTTCGTGCGAATGCTAGTAACGTTTATAAAACACGGCGACGTGCAATTTCAGTCCATTTCCTTGCCCAGTATGATTTTTTCGTTCGTCTATAAGAGGGGTTGCCAAGAAATTGGCTCACGAGCTGTGCCTTGGCATGAGTGCCATGGCGCTCAAACTGGATGGCACAATTCCCCCACCCCGACGCTACGTTGTCTGACCGTGAGGAGAGGGAGCAGCTGGGTGCCGAGAATGCACCGCATTTGAATGGCAGTGCAGTCGCCCTGCACACGACTTATTTTTATACATCACACATTTTTCAACAACATAGGTCAAAAACAAGACAAATATTCAATACTGTTTAGTTATCTTTGCCACACTGAAGGCATAATATATTTTTATGCAAACTATCAGCATGCAGACAATTTCACAGATTTTTGCTCTCAAGTTGGTACGTAATCATGACTTATTTAGTTTCATAATCGAAAAAACGTCTTTCACACACATATGTTGATCTAAATATTGTAGCACTTTTGCAACTTTATTATGGGGACGTGGAAACTCTACCTGAGGTAAACTGTGTAGACGTCCTAGCTAGACAGTTTTAATAGTAAAGGTATTTGTCTTTAAAACAGGAATTATCTTTCAGATCCAGCAGTTACATCTGCACACGCACAGGTTCACTTTGAACTGAAACGGCTAATGGTCCCGTAAACGGCTTGAAAACAGATGGAAGACTGGGAGTGCCCTCAAAATGTTTAGGAAACAATCCTTGTAATTCTTTCAAGGCCACAATCAGTTCTTCAAATATTGTGTTTTCTTCAACGTCAGTGAGCTTTGGGAACTGGACTGTCTTTCTCAGAATGTTCTACAACGCGTTTTTCTTTTTAAATGCATCCTCATCAAATCAGAAGGAAGTTACCTTGCAATGTCTTACTGTGGGCAGTGTGTCAACTCTGCTTAAAATGCAAAGTCTACAATCCATTCCAGATGTTCTAATATTCGTTTCTGCCCTCGTTTTTCCTTCATAAATCCAACAATAGCGAATTTTAAATCGAAATATCGTTCCAGGTATGGCCCTTGACTTAACCAACCTATTTTGAATTGACGTATAAGGTCTCCATAGTCTTAGTTCAGCACCTTTGAAAACGGTTGCAACTGACAAAAGAATAACGTGAGCTACTTCAGAAATTTTATTATTCGTGTCACCAGTTTCTTCACGTGTTCCAGGCCTGCAAATTTACCACAAAGTGCTTCTTGAGATACAGAACAATGAATCCTGTCTGTCGATCGTTGTAATTTTTTGCCCTTTCATTGTCAACTAAATCTTTAAATTCTTTCTGCATGGTATTGTAATGTCGTTTCATAGCAAATATGCAGTACACTTCGCTTATGCGGACTGAGAATGCTCATCCCACTCTTCCGTCATTCCCATTCATTTTTAAAGGATTGTGACAATAGATCGATAGACTATCTTTTTTTGTGCAAACAGCCACTGGACCCATAAACGTTCTTCATACCAAGAACACGTAGCGAAGTGTAGATAGCGCTGACACCGCGATTCTGGCGAACTTTGAGAGGTGTGCTGACCGAAAAGTGCCGCACCGCAATGCTGAATGACATGACGCGTTGTTCCGGTTACTTCTGAGACGGAACGAGCAAAGCCGACTGACAGGCCGGGCCTTGGCCCACACGCGGCACGCACACGCTGCACACGTGAAGTTTGGCAGGCCGTGGCCGGCCCTGGTCTATATATCACAGACGTCGGTAGGACGCAAAACTCTAAGCTTCATTCCTTTCATTTTTCATACGAAATGAAAGACAATTCTCATAATCAATAGGAATTATCACTAGAAATGGAGACGATGGCAGAAGACGAAGTGTTTCACATCTGAGCTAGAAGAGATGGGTCTTGTATCATGCAGAAGAATCATAAACAACTGGCAGCTGGCACAATATCCTTTCCACACGCATTTCTAAAAGTATTGTGTGATGCTTACTACGAGCTCAACTACTGCACTTACACTGAAGATCCAGAGAAACTGGTACACCTGCCTAATATCGTGTAGGATCCCCGCGAGCAAACACAAGTGCCGCAACATAACGTGTCATGGACTTTACTAATGTCTGAAGTAGTGCTGGAGGGAATTGATGCCATGAATCCTGCACGGCTATCCATAAATCCGTAAGAGTACGAGGGGGTGGAGATTTCTTTTGAACAGCACGTTGCAAGGCATCCCAGATACGCTCAATAATGTTCATGCCTGGGGAGTTTGGTGAACAGCGGAAATGTTTAACTCAGAAGAGTGTTCCGGGAGTCACTCTGTAGCAATTCTGGACGTGTGGGGTGTCGCATTGTCATGATGGAATTGCCCAAGTCCGTCGGAATGTACAATAGACATGAATGAATGCAGGTGATCAGACAGAATGATTACTTGCGTGTCACCTGTCAGAACAGCAACCAGACGTATGAGGTGCCCCATATCACTCCAACTGCACACGCCCCACACCATTATAGAGCCTCCAACTGCTTGAACAGTCCCCTACTGACATGCAGGGTCCATGGATTCATGAGGTTGTCTCCATACCCGTACACGTATGTTGGCGAAGTGTCAGTGATTGTCATTTACGCAAAATAATTTTATTTGCAGCCTCCAGTAATCTTTCCCTGGACGGAACATGAGATACAAGTGGTCACTAATAAGTCATTGACATAGTTCTTCATTACTGATATACTTCAGCATTATTGTCACTTAGGCTTTTCATTCCACAATATTTTTACATTTAGTAGTGATGATCTTTCTCTCTGTAATGCAAACTATGTGAAGAGGACGTAACTGCCTGAACCGGTCATAGTTGCAAGAGTTTTTTTGACACTGTGAGTGCCAGGAGAATTGTTTCCTAATTACACTTATGTCCGGAAACTTTGGGATCTTTTGAGTCCATGAAGAAACAGTGCATTATTGGGTCACAGTAAGGACTTCTTTGTGTCAGCACAACATGGGAACTTTGCACACCAGCCACTATGTCGTTTAGTGAGCCTGCTGCATTATACACTACATGATCAAAAGTATCCGAAATCCTATTAGTGGACATTAATATGGGATGTCTGAATGTCTGTGGAGCAATGGCAGCCCATTCTTCCTCAAGAGCAAAATCAGAGATGGTTATGGTGTTTGACACTGGGGTCAGGGGCGGAGTCGATTTTCTAACTAATTCCAAAGACGTTCCATTGGGTTGAAATCTGGTCTGTGAACAGGTCAGTCCATTTCAGGAATGATATGGTCCTCAAAGCGTTGCCTCGCAGATGCTGCTGTATGACAGGGTGCATTCTCATGCAGATACATCCATCGTCTCCGAACTATACCTCCACTTTACGCAGTACACAATGCTGTAAAATGTATTTGCATCCGTTCACATTTAGCGTTTTCTTAAGCACAGTAAGGACACCACACCATAGCCTCGAAAAACACATCCCATATTATAACACCACTTCCTTCGCGCTGTACTGTTAACACTATAGAGGGTGTCCGTTGATAGTGCCCGGGCCAAATATCTCACGAAATAAGCATCAAACGAAAAAATTACAAAGAACGAAACTCGTCTAGCTCGAAGGGGGAAACCAGATGGCGCTATGGTTGGCCCGCTAGATGGCGCTGCCATAGGTCAAAAGGATATCAACTGCGTTCTTTTAAAATAGAAACCCACATTTTTATTGCATATTCGTGCAGTACGTAAAGAAATATGAATGTTTTAGTTGGACTACTTTTTTCGCTTTGTGATAGATGGCGCTGTAATAGTCACAAACGTATAAGTACGTGGTATCACGTAACATTCCGCCAGTGCGGACGGTATTTGCTTCGTGATACATTACCTGTGTTAAAATGGACCGTTTACCAATTGCGGAAAAGGTCGATATCGTGTTGATGTATGGCTATTGTGATCAAAATGCCCAACGGGCGTGTGCTGTGTATGCTGCTCGGTATCCTGGACGACATCATCAAAGTGTCCGGACGGTTCGCCGGATAGTTACGTTATTTAAGGAAACAGGGAGAGCGGTGTGCTGACCACACGTCCCTCCTATCCGCATCCTCAGCGGAGGATGACACGGGGTCGGATGGTCCCGATGGGCCACTTGTAGCCTGATGACGGAGTGCTAAAGAAGCCTCCTTATCCTCCAAATAATAATAATTATTCTCCACATTTAATTAATAAATATGCTGTGCTTATTAAATTTTAAAGTAACTTTGAAATTGAAATAATTTGTTAATCTGGCACTCAGCCATTATTGGCACTTATGTCATTGTCATTATCTATGATGATTTCGGAAGTTTTAAATAGACTTAGTTTATGAAATCCCTTCTCACAAGTTATTTAGTAATTAATAGGACCCAAAGAATCTCCTTGTTTTATTGAATTCATCCTTAGTAACAATAAGCTTTAGCCGCTGCTGCTGCATGCTTCTGCGAATTGCTGTAAACCACATGGAAAAAGGCAGCCATCTAAAGAGGTGAGTGCAAAACTTTGGACCAAAACAGAGACACTGACACACCACAACATGTCATGTACATCCAGTAAATCCCGTTGCAAAAGCCAGATTCTGTATCACTTGTAAATTCTTGTTCAAAAAAGCAATCAGATAGCTTAGGTATTAATTGTCACAGGTTCATTTGTTCATTTAGTTTTTCATATTCAAATACGCAGTCAAATAGCTTCTCCAAATGTTAGTTTCAAGTTTTTCATGTAACGATCTGTTGAGAGCTTAAATGACAGTGAAACTGACACTCATACAACACGCACACAGTGTTACGCAGTTTAGGTTCCGTTTACTGAGAGCTCAGGTTGCTTATCGAGTCCATTTTTACAGACTAACATAGGCATTATTTGTTGTAGCTACGTTTTAACATCTAGCGGTCAGTTCTGCATTACAGAAGGATGTGCAGTTACTTTTGACCAGATAGTATATAGGGTTTGGACAAAAACATGGAAGCAACTCGAGAAATGCGTGCTTGAACATAAATGGAGATGCTAATGTGGTGTGACAAGGAGGTCTAGACAGTTACATCATGTCCTACCGCTCAGTTGGCAGGTGAGCCACTACTACAACGATACGATGACCTATGTTGAATAACATTAATGTTAAATATTGTTGTTATGACTAAAAAATATTTGAACTGTATACTCAATGTTCTGTTTGTATTCTATTCCGTGTCGAGGAAAGGCGCCATAACTTGAAATCCACGCGGGGTAGTCTAAGGCGTTCCGTCACGGTCCGGGCGGCTGCCCCCGTCGGAGGTTCGACTCCTCCCTCGGGCATGGGTGCGTGTGCTATCCTTAGCGTAAGTTAGTTTAAGTTAGATTAAGTAGTGCGTAAGATTAGGGACCGATGACCTCCACAGTTGGGTCCCATAAGACCTTACCACAAAAAAAGAACCTTGCAGTCGGCAGCATATTCGACGCCGCCGCCAGTGACCGTGAGCTGGCCGCTGTTGCCCTCCGCACGAAGGCCGTCGGGAGAGAGAAGACCGTCTTGGTGCGTGTTATTGCCTTTGACTTGAATCAAATTAATGAATGAAAATAAACGTTTGCAATGTTTTGTAATAATGGAGAGCTATGTTGCAAATGGAAAAATATCATGTTTAAAATCAGATCTTGTTTAAACTTGATACTAAGAACATCTGTGTTAGTGTATGACTTCTGACTTGAAAATATACATCGATAATTGTGAAAGTTGACGTGTTTCTCAATAAAGAATATTGATATTTTGGAAAATGATAAAGACATGTATGATTTTTTTTAGCCTGTCGTCGTCATGTGATGACTGATTTGAGGACCGAATATCACTGATGAACTTTGGAAGGTGCTTAAATATTAAAGTGAGGCACCCATCGATATAATGAAATTTGCCAGCAGAGATATTAGGCAAATTATGCAATTTGGAGAAAGCCAAGAATTTGTATGAATGTCTGAGATGCAGAAAACTGCATCTTTCTCTCTCTCAACTTCGGAACTTTCAGAAAGCTAATCAGAACACTTCTTGGGGTTAATTCAAATTTGCGTTGTGGTGCTCCACTGGAAAAGAGGTCTGTTAAAGCCAACATTTGGTACTTTCCACATATTATCAAAAGTTTCATTACTGTAGCACATATCTGTGTTGTAACCTTTTTAAAACCGGGTGTGGAGCCGCACTGGTTACACCCACATGTTGCGCTGTTATACACTCCTGGAAATTGAAATAAGAACACCGTGAATTCATTGTCCCAGGAAGGGGAAACTTTATTGACACATTCCTGGGGTCAGATACATCACATGATCACACTGACAGAACCACAGGCACATAGACACAGGCAACAGAGCATGCACAATGTCGGCACTAGTACAGTGTATATCCACCTTTCGCAGCAATGCAGGCTGCTATTCTCCCATGGAGACGATCGTAGAGATTCTGGATGTAGTCCTGTGGAACGGCTTGCCATGCCATTTCCACCTGGCGCCTCAGTTGGACCAGCGTTCGTGCTGGACGTGCAGACCGCGTGAGACAACGCTTCATCCAGTCCCAAACATGCTCAATGGGGGACAGATCCGGAGATCTTGCTGGCCAGGGTAGTTAGCTTACACCTTCTAGAGCACGTTGGGTGGCACGAGATACATGCGGACGTGCATTGTCCTGTTGGAACAGCAAGTTCCCTTGCCGGTCTAGGAATGGTAGAACGATGGGTTCGATGACGGTTTGGATGTACCGTGCACTATTCAGTGTCCCCTCGACGATCACCAGTGGTGTACGGCCAGTGTAGGAGATCGCTCCCCACACCATGATGCCGGGTGTTGGCCCTGTGTGCCTCGGTCGTATGCAGTCCTGATTGTGGCGCTCACCTGCACGGCGCCAAACACGCATACGACCATCATTAGCACCAAGGCAGAAGCGACTCTCATCGCTGAAGACGACACGTCTCCATTCGTCCCTCCATTCACGCCTGTCGCGACACCACTGGAGGCGGGCTGCACGATGTTGGGGCGTGAGCGGAAGACGGCCTAACGGTGTGCGGGACCGTAGCCCAGCTTCATGGAGACGGTTGCGAATGGTCCTCGCCGATACCCCAGGAGCAACAGTGTCCCTAATTTGCTGGGAAGTGGCGGTGCGGTCCCCTACGGCACTGCGTAGGATCCTACGGTCTTGGCGTGCATCCGTGCGTCGCTGCGGTCCGGCCCAGGTCGACGGGCACGTGCACCTTCCGCCGACCACTGGCGACAACATCGATGTACTGTGGAGACCTCACGCCCCACGTGTTGAGCAATTCGGCGGTACGTCCACCCGGCCTCCCGCATGCCCACTATACGCCCTCGCTCAAAGTCCGTCAACTGCACATACGGTTCACGTCCACGCTGTCGCGGCATGCTACCAAGGTTAAAGACTGCGATGGAGCTCCGTATGCCACGGCAAACTGGCTGACACTGACGGCGGCGGTGCACAAATGCTGCGCAGCTAGCGCCATTCGACGGCCAACACCGCGGTTCCTGGTGTGTCCGCTGTGCCGTGCGTGTGATCATTGCTTGTACAGCCCTCTCGCAGTGTCCGGAGCAAGTATGGTGGGTCTGACACACCGGTGTCAATGTGTTCTTTTTTCCATTTCCAGGAGTGTATTTGACCATGGACGGCACCTGTGCAATGTGCTCAACACGTAGCAAGAATCAGTGCTCAGAGCAGCGTTCTGTGAAGTTGTGAGAGCATTGTGCCGGAGTTCGAACTCGCGACAATTGTTGGTGCTCGTATGATCGATACCTCTGTAACCAAGCTAGCTGAAGTGTGTGGTGTGTCAAGAGGCACCGTATCGAAGATTTGTACCGCATGCAGGAAAGCAGAAGAACTTCATCTTCTAAGTGGCGCAACGCGGGCGAAAGTGTGTGTTGAATAATCGTGGCAAACGGTCAGTGAACAAGACGAACAAGATGGTGACGAAAACGAGGAGTACTGCAGCTGTAAATGTCACTGCAGAATTGAATGTCGCACTCGCGGACCCTATCAGCTCGAGAACAAAAGAAGGGAGCTGGGAATTATAGTGTGTGCTGGAATTCCAAAAGCACACATCAGTGATGCAAAATGGTTCAAATGGCTCTGAGCACTATGGGACTTGACATCTGTGGACATCAGTCCCCTAGAACTTAGAACTACTTAAACCTAACTAACGTAAGGACAGCACACACATCCATGCCCGAGGCAGGATTCGAACCTGCGACCGTAGCGGTCACGCGGTTTCAGACTGAAGTGTCTAGAACCGCACGGCCACTCCGGCCGGCCTCAGTGATGCAAATGCCCGTAAATAGAAAATGTGGCTCCGAAGCCGTAAAACCCGGACTGCACTGATTCCAACTACTGGCCGGGTTTACTTCCCAAGAGTGAAACATGGCGTATTCGGTGATGATTTGAGCAGCCATATCGCGCTGTTCTATGGACCTCATGGTTACTTTGCAGTGTCGCATTACTGCCAAGGATTATGTGAGCATTTTGGCTGATCAGATCGATGCCATAGTGCAATGTTTGTTCCCCAGTGGTAATGCTGTGTCCCAAGACGAGAGGGTTCTTGTTCTCACAGCTCGCATCGCCCACAGCTGGTTTCGTGAGTATAAAGATAAATTATCGCATCTCCCCTGGCCGTCAGAGTCACCATATATCAATATTATTAAGAGTTGGAGGTCTGCTTTGGAAAAATGGTGCGTGAGCCCTCTAAACCTCCAACATCGTTATCTCAACTTTCCACTATTTTGCATTAAGAATGATAGAAAATTCCCCTGAAAACCATACCATTCCGAGACGAGTGGAACCTGTTTTGAATACCAACGACTTCCCTACAACGTATTAGGCATAGTAATTTGTTTGCGTTTTGTTTCCATATTTTTGCACACCCACTGTCAGAGATCAGTAGTCTCGAGTGCAGTGGTTTTGATTACGTGTTGTGTGCGTATGGAATACAATATTTGAGTCTTGGGGAAGCAGGATAGCAGGGCAAAATACTTCGGATGATATTGCACTCGGCCAGAACATTGGCATATTTGAGACCAGGCGGAATCAGCGGTAGATGAACATGTTAATGAATGTGCCTTATAGAGTCAGTTCATTGCTGTGGAGAAGATTCCAGGTGGAGGAAACATTTAACATCCGGGCAAGGCCAATCACATGCTACAGTCCAAGGGAAGGTTCGTTACCTTGCACTAAGTACCGGAAGAGCCCGTAGAACTTGCAGCAGCCTCTGGATTAAATATATACCTTCACAACGCTTCCCGTCGGCTTCGAGAGCTTGTTATGTTTGCTCGGCAACCTGCTGGATTTATTCCCCTCACAAATGTGCACAAAGTGACTCAGCGAACGTTTTGTGTTACCCAGCGTAAGTGACCGAGTAAGATTGGGATAGTGTTATGTTCACTGTTGAGAGACTGATTAGCCTGGAGAGTGATTTACGCTTTCTGTTCATCTGGCACACCTCCACAGTGCGTTTATCCAGCAATAGGTGGCGATGCCGGAAGCCATCTAGACAGCCTATTCCATTGAACGGGGATCTGCTTCGTATCGTGTGTTGCCATGAGAGAGCGTCACTTCCCATCCACCGCTATAGCGACATCACACACTGTAAGTGCCAACCATTACCATGCCCGGTTTCCCGGTATCGTTATATCCGTATCGCTGAGCCAGATGTCATAATGTTTCCAAATGTCTTCTTAATGAGCACATTATCGACGTGCGCGTATTGTTTGGTGGCACCAGAGGTCCCTTAATTTGTGGACGTGAGTGAACATCTTAAAAAGAAAAGAAAAAAAAAGATTTTACATTTGAGCTACCTGACATCTCATGCAGGAGCCAATCAGGTTAGAGTGTGTACGGTACATGCATATTTACAGTTATAAAAAAAGTGTTCAAATGTTTGTGAAATCTTATGGGACTTAATTGCTAAGGTCATCAGTCCCTAAGCTTACACATTACTTAACCTGAATTATCCTAAGGACAAACACACACACCCATGCCCGAGGGAGGACTCGAACCTCCGCCGGGACTAGCCACACGGGCCATGACTGCAGCGCCTTAGACCGCTCGACTAATACAGTTATAACTGTGAAAGCAATTGAAGGGTTAACACCTTGTTGCTTCTCATAAGGACAAAGTCTCTAGAAGCACACAAGAAAATAGCGCCGCATCGTCAATAGGTTTACAGCCTCTGAAAATGTCTATTGAATTCTCCACTGTCTCAGTACAGTCTGATCCGTAGTAGCACAGCCCACTCAGGAACGCCACACAATGCCCCGGACTTAGTTATAATCTAGCTCCGGCTGTCCACAACTGCAATGACACCGTCATAAATAGCTTCCCTCCTATGGACCATGTTTCATGATTAGTGGCTGGTCTCACACTGAGATTGTGCAGATTTCTGACATTGAATTCTACAGTGAATAGTGCGCATGCAAACGTAACACGTCACGTTAGACTGTTTGTCACTGGAGCAGAATACTGGCACAACATGCACGATAACGACTAACATGACAGGTTATTTTATAAGAAAATTACTCCAGAATGACGTTCAATTTCCAGTAATGTGATCATATTAGGAAACCAAGTAGCTTGGATTCTCTAAATTTATCCATCCACGGCTAGGAGTGGAAACAAAGCGTTTGAGTGCAAAAAAAAAAAATGGTTCAAATGGCTCTGAGCACTATGGGACTTAACATCTTAGGTCATCAGTCCCCTAGAACTTAGAACTACTTAAACCTAACTAACCTAAGGACATCACACTCATCCATGCCCGAGGTAGGATTCGAACCTGCGACCGTAGCAGTCCCGCGGTTCCGGACTGCAGCGCCTAGAACCGCACGGCCACCGCGGCCGGCGTTTGAGTGCAATGCATAATATTATGTTTGCGGTAAAGTACACTTATTTGACTACAGGAAATGTATTCGCAGTTGCGAATGTGAACCACCGTCAGCTGTATATTCGAATGACGAAAATAAAAATTTGTACCTGACGGGGACTCGAACCCAGATCTTTTCTCTTTTTTTACCCTTTTTTAAGTTTTTTTCATAACTTTAGACGAGTGCCGAAATGTGGCAAAAAAAAAAGAGATACGGTTGATCGTGAACACGCGGAGGGGTGTCATGGAAAGGAGGGCGGGGAGGGCAGAGCGGGCAGGGGTCGTAACCCGATGCCTGACCACAATGTCCCCCTCGCCTGTCAAAGTATCAGGGATGGTGAGGGGAAACAAGTTGTGGGAACTTATTTTTTTATTTTATTTATTTATTTTTAAATATATTTTTAATTTGTATTTACTTTATACCACACCGCAAATACATGTACTGAGCACCGCATCATGCTCTGATGTATCTCGGTGCTTTCCTACACCGAGGTAATATGTAGGGGGAAATGTGCTTCATACACGATGCAGAAGGATGTGTCGCTATTCTCCTGACACTTCATCATCCAGGTACTTCTTCACGCATGTCGTATGTTATTCCACCGATAATCGAACATGTTCTTCTCAGCTCAGTCAGTGGGTATCTTCTCCTACCTGTTGATGATCCAGCTGCGTGGAGAGTCGCGTAGGGTACTCCCCAAGTAATTAGATAAATGCTGTCCATATTTTGGATTCGGTGCAATCTTGGAATGACGTTCTTGTAGGTAGTTCCAAAAGTCCAATACATCTGTAGGTCCATCGTGAATAAGTATTGTACCGCATGCCCACGAACCCACGTGATTGCGTTTGTTTTGGTGAGTGGGAAATATTGTTCATCCGGAAATAATAGAAGCCGATGTGTGATGTTCTTCGGAGTCAGCCGTAGAAAATACGACAAAATTTTTGGCACCAAGCGCCATACGTCTTCTGCCGCGCCACATGTGAGAAGGTGCTTGTCCCTGTCCGGTATTCTGCAGTATGCATATAGGGGCGAGTCCGCCATATTTATCTTGTGGAGGCATGATCGGGTGATCTGTTTACCGCTGACTGTGATGTACCATGTGCATTTTACGTCTGTATCCAGTGTAACCGTGCGTATCGTCCGCCACATCACCTGCCAACTAACCTGAGGGTTTTTGGTCTCCACGATGTTTGGTGGGCTCCTCTGCTGTAGGACGTGATATATATCCCACCCAGACGCCAGTTTCGTCGGTGGTACTGCGATACGGACATAATTGTGTTCAATGTAAAAGTACCTGAAGTAGTAGAAGGGTGGGGTATGTTTAACGTCGTCAGTGGGGACATAAGCTAAGGACTCCAGCAGCAAACCTGTCAAACTTTCCGAGTGGTGGCGCCACAGCTTGATGTGCGAGCTGACAAACAGAGCCACCGATCTGTCGTGGACATGGACTAGGCCAACACCTCCCCTTTCTGGGGGAAGGGTCAGCGACTTATAACTGACTTCGAAGAGTATGCCTGTACTGACGTAGGCTCCGATGCCGGTAATAGACGTCGAGCCATCAGTAACGGTACTGGAAGGACACGCGCTATGTGTGGAAGGCGCCATGCGAGGTAAACATTGACGAAATGTGTCGTTTGAAGAATGTCGAGGGTCCGCAGACGAAGGTTGGAGATCTGGACCCGAATTTGTTGTAGTAAGCGGCGGTAGTTGAGGGCCACCGTGCGCTGTATATCGGCGTGTAACTCTATTTCGAGGCATTTGATAGTGCCACTAAGCTGTAGGGGGTCGACACACGCTGGGGTCAACCTGTCTCCTATGGCCATGGCGACAGATTTGGGGACGTTGAGACAGCTGCCGGAAGCCACACCGTATGTGGTTATCCATTCTAGTACGCCTGGTTACATTGCCGCGGAGTAAGGGAACTAGGTCGTCTGCATATGCTATATAGCGAAATGTGACGTCACGTAAGGTGAGTCTGGTGAGGCGTTGACGGAGGCCACGGAGGAGCGGTTCCAGCGCCAGAGCGTAGAGTAAGGTCGATAGGGGGCTGCCTTGACGCACCGATCTGAAAATCGGGAGGGACCGCGTGAGACGCTCGTTAACGAGCACCTTGGAAGTCGCCCCTCGGAGGAGGCACATAACGACGTCTGTGAATTTCTGTTGGAGAACGGACGTTAGATACGCGTGTTCCACTCGATCGAAAGCTTGGCTAAAATCTAGTGATGCCAGCGTTCCTGGGATGCGGCGTGCCCTCGCTGCGCCTAGTTGTCACGGTATCGACACAGTGCTGTGTGCATGTTATTGATACCCCCTAGGGAAGCCTGATCTGGTGAGATGACGTGAGGCAGGGTCGGTTGTCTACGGTTTGCTAATAGTCTGGTGAATATCTTCATATCGCAGTTGGCGAGTGTTAGCGGGCGGTAATCATGTATTCGAGCACTACCTTTAGGTTCGTCAACCGCTATAATTATTCCTTCCACGAAGGCCGCGGGGACCAGCACCGCGGGGAGCATAAGCTCCCGACAGATGTCTGTCAGCTTGGATGCTAGTAAATACTGGAAAGTTCTAAGGAACTACACAGCGAGCCCGTCGGGGCCAGATGACTTGTTCGCCGCTTCTCTTACCGATGGTGTCGATAACTTAGTCTTCCATATATTCGTTCAACAATTCAGTTTGTAAATTTTGTGGGACAATGCCGTATACCAGTCGCGAGACTCCTGTCACCGTCGTCGGGTCGGAACATTGAACAGAATAAAGTCGTGCGTGATGGTCGAAGAGGGCTGCACCAATATCGCATTGTGTGATGTGGCGACGGCCGTCCACAGTGGTGATGGCTGTATCAGCGCCCGTATTCGCAGTTTACGTCCTCTAATGACTTGGTACATTGTGGGTCGTTCTGTTGCGAGTCTGTCATGTGTTCGCGCTCGGACGATCGTCCCTTTGAGGTGCCGGCGCATATGGGCTACGATCTGTGCCATTGCACGCTGTACTGTCATCTTCATTCTGGTGTGGGTGGCAAGAAGGCACATTCGCGAAGGATGGTGAAACAAAAATCGAGGGTCTGCCGCCTCCAAGAACAGGTCTCACGACCATACGTAATAAAGGTACTCCGTAGGGCCGGCTTGGAGCAGTTTAACCACCAACTGATCGATGTGGGATGCACGAACTCCACGTGTTTTCGATGACGCGTCGATAATCCGGAGAAGCGAGATGAGCAAGGTTTAATTTCCAGGGATGTCGGCTGCGCCACACCCATTGGCGACGAAGGGTGACGGCACATGTATAGGCCTCGTGATCAGAAAACGCTACTGGCCACACCTCCGCGTCGCTCACTATTGCTGCGAGAGAACAGGAGGCGTAAATCCTATCGATGTGACTAGACGAGTGACTCGTGAAATGAGTGTATCCCGGTCGATTTCCTCGGACATGTTCCCAGGTATCGATGATGAGTGTCCCAAGGCCGGAGCACGGTGAATTGTGTGGCAGCTGATTTTTAGATGCTTGGGTGCTATTGAAATCGCCCCCTGATACCAAGTCATCGTGCTTGCCCTGAGAAAGCGGTGCTACTCCTTCTGCGAAGAAGAGCGATCGGTCGCGGTAGCGATTCGTTCCGGAAGGGACGTACACATTGATAAACTGGACGCCTAGCACCGTTACGGCAGTCCTCTAGAGTCGGGGAGATATCATACTTCGTCCGCCTCGAGGCCCTCCCTGAGGAGAACTGCGACTCCACTGTTAGTTGGTGAGCCGTCGGACACATGAGCCGTATAACCATACATGTACGGGAAATCGGCGACGAAGACTTCTTGAAGAAAGACGATGTCAACGTCTTCTGCATTGAGCATGTCTTGGAGCACAAATTCGTACGTGTCCGAATAGTGTTAATGTAAATGGTCGCTAAGCGATAGGTCTGTAGATCGTCTCCTTCAATGCAGACCGTCGTCAGCGTCGCCGTGAAAGTTGGGGCCTGTAATCTGCAGGCCGCGTCCGCGCCGTCTTCCGGTGCTACTCGGGAGGGGCCGAGGCGTGGGAGGAGAGACCCCTCTCCTCATCCACCACAATGGGCGTAGAATCGTCTTTAGTGTCGTCCGCCCGAGGTCCTTAAGTTAACAGTGGCTGCGGTAGAAAACTTGTGAGATGAGTGACCAAGGTGACCAGTGGTGGGCGCAGTTCTTGTGATCTGTTTGGCCGATAGAGCGGAAGCGGGTGTGTCGAAATCACAGAAAGTGACAAGTGAGAGCCATCCTGTGTCATGCATTTTTCTCGTGTCGTCGGCCTTCCGGTCGTCAACTGGAGAAGACGTCTGCTGGAGGCAATCGCCTGAGGGTGTGCGGCGTCGTTTTTTATGTTCCCTCGGTGATCTTTGTTTGCCAACGTGTGTTTCTGCGTCCGAAAGAGTGTGTGGTTCCCGCATCGCATTCCCCTCAGGGAGAAAAGCCGAGGTCGGTAAAACCCTAGCGTCGAGTTCCGTTCTTTCGTCTGAATCTTGTTGAGGAGTCGATGGGCGGGTTTCTGCCATCTCTGTGGACTCCGTAATGGTGTTGGTCAATCCAGGACTGGTGACGGGTATACATTCTAACGCTTCCTGTCTTCCAAGAGGTCTTTCGTCTGCCGTGACGGCCGATCGTGTCACCCCTGCGTAATTGAGGGGGAGGGCCGAGAGCGTAGGACATGGTGCCTTGTCATCTAATGGAATTTGTGTAATCCGACGTTGAATACGTGCCGAGAGTACATGACCCTCCTGGCCGCAACAAGAACAAATACGAGGCTGTCCATCGTACATTGCGATTGCTCGACATCCACCTATGACTAAGTAGGGTGGCACGTGTTTCTTTAATTCAGTTTTGACTTGTCGGACGCCATTGAGGACCTGTTATGTCTCGAAGCTGTTCTATTTTTCGGCCACGTGGATAATTACCGTCCCATACGGGCGGAAAGCTGCGGTAACTACGTCCGGCGGCACTTCGAATGGGATTTCGAAGACTCATAATGTGCGTAATCCTAGTCCTGTTTGTTCAACGGTAACCGCCCCGAAGTGACAATCGGACTGTTTGAACCTGAGAGTGTTCGCACATCTGCTCACAACAACGTGACATAACTCGTCATCGACCATCTTGACGTAAACGACGCTACTTGTGATGAATACGTGGATACCGATGATGTGCTGTGGTGGTATTTGAACTTCGTCATGGGTGAATCGTTCTATTTCAAAGGCTCGCGGTCTCTTATGGTCGGGCTGGAAGCTGGTCTTGATGGTAACTTTTCCGTACGAATGAGCCATAGCGACTCAATGTCAACGGACGCAAGTACTAGCTGCGGCGAGGAAGTAAACAAACTACGCGCGCTCGCGACTCAGCGGACGGGGCGTAAACAAGACGTCCTCACCGCTCGCCTCCCGAAAGCAGACTGATTTCACGCTTTGCGAGAACGATTGCCTTAACCACTTCAGCCATCCGAACTCTAATCGCGGCTGCAGCGAAATTTACATATGTCTTCATCCACGTGTTGCAACCTGCACGGATACGTTACGTATGTTCGCGTCCAGGAAGGACATATTTATTGAGAGTCAAGAGCCTACTATTGTATATTAAGTTCCATAACTGCGAACTAGCCAAATATCGTGTGCCAACAGCCTTGTCACAGTGGTAAATTTGCGTAGTCGTCTGTCTTCTGTTTTTGTTTTGAATGGCCACTGTCGATTGGTCACAGCCAGTGTGCTCCCTGCCGCGGTGGAACAAGCAGCTGCCAGCAGCAAGTCGTATACTCTTAGCTCACTTATTTGTTACATAGTTTAATTCTTAATTTCTTTGTGTGTTTTTGGGTACTTGCATTGTTCAGTTCACAAATTTCTGGCGTATTATAGTATTTGAGAGTTGCGCGTTTTAGTACCTGAATAGTGTAAAATTGCGTAGTCTCCTTCTGCCGCCGAGCATTGTGTCAGCAGTGCGCAAGTAGCAGCAAATGGCTTATTTAGCGTTCATATAAGCGTAGCAGTCAAGTTGAAAATTTGTTTGAGTGTTCTTAGCGCACTTGTTCAGTTAAATCCGTCAAATCATTGTGTAGTTTCGTAATTAGCAGGGACAGATTTGCATTTTAATATCTGTGACGTGTAAAGTCGCGTAGTCGTCTGTCATTTGTTTATTTTTTTAAAATAGTCTTTGTACGTTACTGACAGGAGAGTTAGCCTTCTGCCACCGAGCAGTGTGTCAGCAGTGCGCAAGTAGCAGCATTACCTGTGTCGAATTGTTTGTGCTCTCTGTATGTTAGTTCAGACCTTCTTTGCACAACAGTATATAGCATGGATAGGGACTGCGACTGCTGTGTTCGGATACGGGCAGAGTTGGCATCCCTTCGCTCCCAGCTTCAGGCAGTTTTGGCTTCGGTCACACAGCTTGAGGCTGTTGCCAATGGGCATCATTGTGGGGGTCCGGACGGGGGTTTGTCGGGGACGGCCAGCTCGTCCCATGCATCCCCCGATCGGGCTACGGATGTGGCTGCCCAGGATACTGCCCACATTGAGGCTGACCCCTCACCTATGGTAGAGTGGGAGGTTGTCTTGAGGTGTGGCAGGGCTCGAAAGACATTCCAGAGGGCTGAACGGAGGGCCTCTCCAGTTTGTCTGACGAACCGGTTTCAGGCTCAGTCTCCGGCTGATACTGACCTTCGGCCGGACATGGCTGCTTGTCCTGTTCCAGAGGTTGCCCCTCAGTCTGCAAGATCCGGGCGGTCGCAGAGGGTGGGCTTACTGGTAGTTGGAAGCTCCAATGTCAGGTGTGTAATGGGGCCCCTTAGGGATATGGCTGCAAGGGAGGGGAAGAAAACCAATGTGCACTCCGTGTGCATACCGGGGGGAGTCATTCCAGATGTGGAAAGGGTCCTTCCAGACGCCATGAAGGGTACAGGCTGCATCCATCTGCAGGTGGTCGCTCATGTCGGCACCAATGATGTGTGTCGCTATGGATCGGAGGAAATCCTCTCTGGCTTCCGGCGGCTATCTGATTTGGTGAAGACTGCCAGTCTCGCTAGTGGGATGAAAGCAGAGCTCACCATCTGCAGCATTGTCGACAGGACTGACTGTGGATCTTTGGTACAGAGTCGAGTGGAGGGTCTGAATCAGAGGCTGAGACGGTTCTGCGACCGTGTGGGCTGCAGATTACTCGACTTGCGCCATAGGGTGGTGGGGTTTCGGGTTTCGCTGGATAGGTCAGGAGTCCACTACACCCAGCAGGCGACTACATGGGTAGCAGGGGTTACGTGGCGGGGAATGGGCGGTTTTTTAGGTTAGATGGCCTCGGGCAAGTACAGAAAGGGCAACAGCCTCAAAGGGTGTGGAGCAAAGTCAGGACATGTGGGGACCAAGCAGGAATCGGTATTGTAATTGTAAACTGTCGAAGCTGCGTTGGTAAAGCACCGAAGCTGAAATCATGGGTATGGAAAGCTGCCTGAAGCCGGAGATAAATTCTGCTGAAATTGTTACAAAGGCACAGACGGTGTTTAGGAAGGATAGATTGCATGTAACCAGTGGAGGCGTGTTTGTCGCTGTTAGTAGTAGTTTATCCTGTAGTGAAATAGAAGTGGATAGTTCCTGTGAATTATTATGGGTGAAGGCTATACCCAACAACCGAGCTAGGTTAATAATTGGTTCCTTTTACCGACCTCCCGACTCAGCAGCATTACTGGCAGAACAACTGAGAGAAACTCTGAAATACATTTCACATAAATTTCCTCAGCATGTTATAGTCTTAGGTGGAGATTTCAGTTTACCAGATATAGACTGGGACACCCAGATGTTTAGGACGAGTGGTAGGGATAGAGCATTGAGTGACATTATACTGCGTGCACTATCCGAAAATTACCTCGAGCAATTAAACAGAGAACCGACTCATGGAGATAACATCTTGGACCTACTGATAACAAACAGACCCGAACTTTTCGACACTGTAAGCGCAGAACAGGGAATCAGTGATCATAAGGCCGTTGCAGCAGGATTTTCTCTGCCTCGTGATGACTGGGTGTTGTGTGCTGTCCTTAGGTTAGTTAGGTTTAGGTAGTTCTAAGTTCTAGGGGACTGATGACCATAGATGTTAAGTCCCATAGTGCTCAGAGCCATTTGAACCATTTTTGAGGCGTTGCAGCATCCCTGAATATGGAAGTAAATAGGAATATAAAAAAGGGAGGAAGGTTTATCTGTTTAGCAAGAGCAATAGGATCAAATCAAAACGAAAATATCTGTTCCGACACTGGCAATGCTGAGTGTTTATGGAAAAAGTTCAAGGCAATCGTAAAATGCGTTTTAGACAGGTACGTGCAGAGTAAAACTGTGAGGGACGGGAAAAACACACCGTGGTTCAACAACAAAGTTAGGAAACTACTGCTGAAACGTCCCCTTAGAATACGTTTATGAATTACTGTGCTGATAAACCTCTTACGTTATTTGATTTTCAAACAACTGAGCAAAACTGAACGTACTCAGACATTTCTCTCTTTACGTATTCTGATCAACACTAAACTGACACCCAATATTTTTAGCGCAACGCAACCTGACTTTCAATAAACCCTACAAAAGAATGGCCCTGACTAATATTAACCTATACCCTTCACGAATCACTTACCTCGCAAAAATCTTCGTTACTCGAACTACTGCAATACAGCGAGCGCCAATACTGCTAGCTAAATAAAAGATTCTAACTACTGAAGGCGCTAACTACTGATAGGCATAGTTAGCAAAGGAAAGATTTTGATAGAGAACAAACAATGTATTTAAAAGTCATAATATATATATCAGTTCATGACATCCAGTCTTTCAAATTTACCGTCTCTGATGGACACACGTCCAGATCATCCGCTCTCAAAACTCCGCCATCTCTCTCCCCACATCCACCACTGCTGGCGGCTCACCTCCAACTGCGCAACGCTACGCGCTGTTCACATCCAACAGCCCAACACTACAATAGCAATTATTTCAACAATGCCGACCAGCCACAGACTGCACAAAGCACAGTCAGTGATTTTCATACAGAGCGCTACGTGGCGTTACCAACATAAAAACCTAAACAGTCTACTTACATAGCCCCTGTGCTTCCCACAAAAATTTTAAGAATTGTTTTGGGCAGTGGCCAATACAGAATTGAAAAAAATTTTTATAATTACAATAACAAAGATATCAAATGCACACACTTATTGATGCACTGTTGGTCAAAAACAAAAAATGTTCTTATAGAGACAGACCTGATCATTCATCACAGTAGCAACTGCATTGCACAAAGTCTGATCAGAAATAGAGAATGCACACGGAAGTAGTGGATTTCCATGCAGTCTTGAAGAAGTAGTGTTGTCCTTCCAACGGAAAGACAGTGCTGACTTTTGACATGCAGACAGGTAATGGGCCACAACAGAGCAACCCCACAGCAGAGTCAGTCGAAGTTCTAAAGAATTAGGTAGGCAGGTCATCACAGAGCAGACCCACTGTAGTCCTGGTAGAGATTATGGTATTGGTGGGCCACCAGAAGTGCAGACCCATTGCAGTTGTTGTAGAAATAATGGTATTGGTGGGCCATCGAAGGTGTAGATCCACTGCAGTCCTTGCAGAAATAATGGCACTGGTGGGCCATCGAAGGTGCAACCCACAGCTGTCCTTGTAGAGATGGCCAGCATCTGTTGCGACTGTGTGGGTGCACAATGACCATCAAAGAGTCTTGCAGACAATATAGCAAGTCCATAAACCACCACTTGTGCACTCACAAAGTTTTTGGAATTGTCCTTAGAACCAGCAATTCTGTTAACCAGTCCCTTGCTGAATTATTAACACATGTGCAAACACTAACAGTCCCAACTTCTCACATATTGTGCATATACTATGACCAACAGAAATGTATGCACTGAAATGAATGCTTACAAGTTACTTAATTTGATGAACTGGTGTCAACTACAATTTTATCACATGAGAATACAATAAAAAAGGTACAAAATACATCATTAAAGAACGTAACAATACAGATAACTTTTGTAGTAACACAGGCTTTACAAAAGAATCGAAATAACATATACATCAGTGTTACAGGAATTATGACATAAGTACATACATAAAAGATCAGAATAACTTTCGAAACATCAACTTCACACATGAGCATTAAAACAAAACGGAATAAATAAAGTTATACATATTTGCAAAGTAAATAACATATTATTAATGCAAATTATATTTGAGGATAAAAGTAATCCTAATCATAATGAATGTAGCTTAGTACTAGAAAAATTCTACCACATAAATCTTATTAGCTAAACAGATAAAGACAGGAAATCACAAATACACAAGGGTACACAAACCCATAGAAGAATAACACAAAAGGAAAGGACAGGGTTTGTTTTCCGTGAGATGTCTGGTACTGCAGTCCAACACAAAACTTCATTCCATAGATCTTCCCTCTTATTTCAACATTTGCTCCTGTCAAAAAAAAAAAAAAAAAAAAAAAAGCCTATCTAAGCCTGTTGTCCTTAAACCCTAATGTTTTGTTCATATCCTCTTTCAAAATAAATATTTCTCATTGTACAATACTCATTTTTGCCCAAATCTTTTTCATATAACTTCTCAATGGATTCTTTCCCTATTCTTCATAGTTAATTTCTTATATAGTCTACCCATCTACCCGCTCTTAAGCTAACTTAAATCTACTGAGCTCAGATATATATACCAAGGGACGAGGCAATGCAGAAGCACATAATAAATTAACACAAACAGCAATGACAAAAAAATGCAAATTGGCAAGGCAAGCAGCAGTGTATCTAAATTAGCAAAGCAACTGCACTATTACAACTAATATAAGGCACTGTGCAGCAACAAGAAAAATGAAACAGTAGTAAAACTGGCTTAAAAGAGTAACACAAAGTGAAATTCAGAAGCACTATGCCTGGCAAACAGCAGCAGCAAATGCAATAACTTATACCTAAATATGACATAGCTCTAGCAGAAAATAGTACACTAAAGACAACAATGCAGATGAGGGAAATGCCTGTTCACATCTTAATGTCTATGTCATTAAAGTGGTGCAACACAACAACTTATTCTATAACAAAAATTACCAAGTACATGAAAAGAAAATTATGTATGCAGTTACTGTTATTAGTCTCTTCTTATTGATGTTTCCTTTCCAAGTGTTCCTTTTTTGGAGAATGTGGATCATAAAATTATTATTTAACAGATCTGTTGACAGAAAGTGTTCACATTAGCAAATGCATTTAATTTTATTTTATAAAAACCAATGCTGCAACACAGCTGGAAACCAGATATCAAATGAAATAAGCAACTATATACAAAGCAAAGCATAAAAACATTATTCAATAGCCATGTGGCATTTCATAAGTCAGTAGAAATTCTCTCAACTCTCGTAGAAAGACACTTGTCATAATCTGGCGTGCAGATGTAGGAATATTTCCCATCGATTCATAAGCATTTCAGTAAGTAGCACAAAGTATGTGCTCCACATAATAATCATATGTTTCCAAGTAATAGCATGTCATATTTGCGATGCTTTCTACAAAGGAATGTCAATAGCGAGGTTAATGGCCTCTTTTTTCTCCACCTAATGGCTTTTTCTCCAGGCTTCTGGTGCAGCTAGGAGCCCACAACGCATTACGTCAAGGTCACTTACCTTTCTTACCGAAATATTTACGACAGCAGTTTGCACTACAGTGGCAGTCTCATATAAAAAAAATTTCACAGGTCGAGAATTTGCGTTACAAATATGTAGAAACTAAATCCTATAAATATAACAGTGTCCAAAAAATTTTCGCCAGCATTGTGAGACATAGACGCGTGTACACACATTTCATAACTCTTAAAGTACGATTCTTGGTTTCCAACATCCTTTTTCGCAAATCAGAGTCCCTAACCTCTATTCATTATTTATATACATATAAACACGTAATCACATTCCTCATATACGGTAGTATCAGCTTATTGATCATAAGCATACCTCAACAGCGTAATACACATCGTCATCGTAATAATAACATCATAACAGATCAATCACATCTCAAAATCGTCGCAACTTCTTTCAATAATTTCAAGACCTTCAGTAAAGTCATCTACCTCAAACGTACTTCAGAAATCATGATCCCTTACCAAATACGACATTCATAGCTCTCATAGTACCACAATGGTCCTGAAAAAATATGAACAGTTCACAAAGTACAGACAAAATACAATTTCATAAGTGTGAAGTTATCCAACTGTGTAGCTGCATAAACATGTGTCACTGACATAGTAAAAAAATGTTAAATGATCACATAGCTTTGTAATTCTGTGTTAGAGAAATACGGTACCGATGTGTAAATGGTATAAGCAAATACCATATTAGCTAGGACTCCTAGCACTCGCCACGCTTAGTACATAAAGTAGGCATGTACCCCCTGAGGATTAATGTAATTATACCCTCGGGTGTTACAGATTACGGCAATGGAATGAAATATATCATGGAAAATCTTTGTATCTTTGTAATTCAAAAATCTTTAAAAATAAATGTTTTAAGTACAAAATTAATCACTCAAATACGTGTACTGTAGCGCTAAACTGTGCGTCTTGTTGTAAGATAATCTCTGTCATTACTTAAGGGTAAAAAATGTGCCAAGTGTCGTAATTATCGTCGTCCGTAAGCAAAGTTCTGTAGAAGTCAATGTACTTACCTCGTAATAAACAAAAGTGAAATGCTATGCGTATAGATATCATAGTTATTACATACCTTACCGTGATCAAGAAACTGCTATACTGTAATGTATTGTTGTGATACGGAAAAGGCTGTCTCATTGTAGCTATACCACAAAAGTTACTATTGAAACATGTTTTACTTTCCAGAATAATACAGAAAAACTGTGCAGATATAAAAGAGATACAGTGCAAAAGCAATCATATAAATTGTGTCACACATCAGTAGCGTCGTGATCTAATCGTGTAGCTGTCAAATAAACTAACCACTGTGTCATCTGGTATCTCTCAGAAAGTACTTTAAATCCAGAATGTATTTTCAAGTAAACCAAAATGCTGCATTACAATGTCATTAGCAGTACCGGCACATGTTCTAAATACGTAAGCCTTATAGTCGTTACATAATCATGCAACGAACAAGGAAGAATGTACACACAACACTGTATCTTCTGTTCACTATATAAATGCATTCGTAATTACTGTCTAAATAAGTTGCCTAGGTTCTTGACTGTATAGTTAACTTTATATCATTGTTGCACGTTAACAGTTTCTAAGTGTGTCAAAGCGTACTACTAATGTGAAGTGAAAAATATTATAGCAAAGAATAAGTTAAAAAGCAGATTATCTCTCAATAAACGGTTTTACATGTGAAATGTGGTGCAATCCTTTACTCTTCCTAGTACGCAGAGTCTCAACTTGAATGCAGATATCATGCGGTATACGTTGGTAAAGAATACTGGAATTTTTCTCAAGGTTAGCTTATGTTATTTTTCTCAAGCCCAGCCGTTACACGTGGCTGCCTGCGGTGTGAATCATTGTCTGTCTCTTTGTTGGCGCGCGTCGTTATTAGGATTAGGAGACCTAACTTCTACAAATTCACCTTGTCGAGAGGGCCCTGCCCTGTTTGAATCCCGACAGTTCTGATGAAATTGAGGTCTGTCGTTACGATTATATCGTCTGTCGTCATGTCGGTAGATTCCATAGTTTCTTTCTTGTCGGTCATGTGGTGGAGAATTTCTCCCTGAGTCGTAACTGCGCGCTGAACTGTTGCATCTGAAGTTATTCTGTCTCCCTTGATGATAATTGCTTTGGTTCCCATATTGTCTGTTCCTATGGTTATCTCTGTCATATTCATTACTATGGAAATGCGATCTTTCTCTGTAACTATTATTCTGCCAACGGTTGTCATACAGATGGTGTCTGTTTTGGTCACGTTTTGCATTGTAAGAATAGCCTTGTCGTGTCCAGTTATTATTTCTTTCATCGCGGAATTGTGACGGATGTGACCTGTAATTGTTGTGTTCCTATTTCGCATCCCGCGATTGTCAGTGTCAATTTCCAACTCTTGTAACAGTCCCTGAAAAGCTTCAATGTCGTCTTTGCAACGTCCTGCCAAAATAATATGTCTTAAATGTTCAGGAAATTTGATTAAGCAAATGCGGATGAGTTCTGAGGGGCTGTATGGGTTTGAAAGATACTGATTCTTATGCAACATGTCTTCATAATATTTCACAAGACTGGAAAATTCAGATTGTTCGAAATGTTTCATCATTATGATGCTATGTTTTACTCGGTCTCATGTAGCTTGAGATCAATATGCTGAGAGGACGGCATGATAAAATTCTCCTTCACTGTAACAATCGTGAATGACCGATCGCATTCTTACAGCTGGTTCATTCTCTAAGTAGCCACACATGAATTCTAACCTGTGCTCCAATGACCAGTTGGGAGGAAAACAGTGAGAGAATTGATGAAGACATGCTTGTGAATGAATGTCGTTGCCAGAATTCTTAAATGTTTTGAATTTACGTGTAGTAATGAACAGCTTATAGTCAAAATCATCATGTCGGCGAGTCGCATATCGGTCATTGTTACTTCTTTTCAGCGGTCCCATCTCAAAATTCGGTGCACCTTGCCAATTTCTTTCACAATTTCCGAAATGCTCTGTGTTATTATTTTGTGGCTTTTCCGTATTTGTAAGTCCCTCTTCCCGTATTGGAGCGCGAGTGTCCTCGGAAATATGTAATTCTTGTATTACTTGTGCCAACTGATCTTGTACTCCTCGGGTTTCTCTTTTGTACTGTGTATTGATTTGATTTTGATTTTGTGTGAATTTTCTAATTTGTTAATACTCTTCTGTGCCATTAAAGACTACCGATCTTGTGTCATTCAGAGTATCATCTACCTTAGTAGATAAATTATTTAGCTGATCCGAAAGTTCGACTACTTTCTCTGATAATGAACTAATTTCCTGCATGTGCCTTTCTGCACCAATTTTCAGAGTATCTACTGTGTCCTTTAAGATTTCCTGAGTTTTTGCGAGCTGTGTAACCGAATCGGTAGATGCAACTGAGTCAATTTTAGCCCGCAAGGTCTCGTGATTTTCATGAACAATAGTTTGCAGTTCTTTTATGGCTGCTTCGTGATTCTGTAATGCATTTTCATGACGCGAAAAAATAGGTTGGAAATGCTCACAAATTTGTGTTTTTACGCCATTACAGACTTTTTGACATTTTGATTCGATTTTAAGTAACTCAGCAGTTAACCCTTCACGTGTTTGTTCCAGCGAGGTGTCTAACTTTTGAAGCTGTCGCTGTGACTGTTTTTGATTTTGTTCCATTGCGTCTAACTGTTGCTGTGTTTGTCTCTGGTGTTATTCCATTGTGTCTATTTTTTGAAGATTTTGTTCCATTGTCTCTAACTTTTGAAGATTTTGTTCCATTGTGTCTAACTTTTGAAGCTTTTGTCCCATTTGTTGCATTAATTGTAATAACAACGCACTGGTGTCTGAAACATGTTTCTCAGTGCTATTCGGCAGTGCATTTGAACCGGCAATATTCGCATTTTGAAAAGCACAAAATGTGTCTTGACTTATTTGAGGAAACGGTGAGGACGCAAAACCTGAATCTACAGTATTTCCAAGATTGTGTCCTGTCATTTCGGAATCCAGAGGCGAGCTGTTGCCGACCGATCGATCGATAATGCTTCCTTGTTCACTAATTGTTTCACTGTCTGCACCATTATTTGCCGCCCACACCATTTCCCTATGCACAATTACCAAATTACAATGTTTAACGTTAATTAATTCATTACACGGTGGCGCTAACACACTACTCTCGTCTTCACTGTCAATTCTCAGTTTACTTTGGAGCCTAGTATTACGTTTTTAACACGCCATAATTGTCACAATATTTCACACGGTAACACAGAAAAGCACAATTTGAAGAGTAAAATAATAAAAAACATTAAAATAGCACTGAAAATAATATCTAATTAATTGAAAGCACAGCTGCGAAATACCTGGTGCAAATCTACATGCATGCCACAACCGTTTTACAGTACAACAATGAAAAACTACAACTACAAAGAAGATTCTCTCTACAATTACGAGCTAGCTAATAATAGCTACACTAATTATACAAACTACAAGAAAAAATCAGAAGATTCCAGCGCGGTATCCTCGGCTACGGGTCGACATATGACACGTCCCCTTAGAAAACTTTTATGAATTACTGTGCTGATAAACCTCTTACGTTATTTGATTTTCAAACAACTGAGCAAAACTGAACGTACTCAGACATTTCTCTCTTTACGTATTCTGATCAACACTAAACTGACACACAGTATTTTTAGCGCAACGCAACCTGACTTTCAATAAACCCTACAAAAGAATGGCCCTGACTAATATTAACCTATACCCTTCACGAATCACTTACCTCGCAAAAATCTTCGTTACTCGAACTACTGCAATACAGCGAGCGCCAATACTGCCAGCTAAATAAAAGATTCTAACTACTGAAGGCGCTAACTACTGATAGGCATAGTTAGCAAAGGAAAGATTTTGATAGAGAACAAACAATGTATTTATAAGTCATAATATATATATCAGTTCATGACATCCAGTCTTTCAAATTTACCGTCTCTGATGGACACACGTCCAGATCATCTGCTCTCAAAACTCCGCCATCTCTCTCCCCACATCCACCACTGCTGGCGGCTCACCTCCAACTGCGCAACGCTACGCGCTGTTCACATCCAACAGCCCAACACTACAATAGCAATTATTTCAACAATGCCGACCAGCCACAGACTGCACACAGCACAGTCAGTGATTTTCATACAGAGCGCTACGTGGCGTTACCAACATAAAAACCCAAACAGCCTACTTACACTGCGAAAGCAAAGGGAGCTTCACTGCAAGATTAAACGAAGCCAAAACCTCTCAGACAAACGGAAGCTAAACGATGTCAAAGCTAGCGTAAGGAGGGCTATGCGTGAAGCGTTCAGTGAAATTGAAAGTAAAATTCTATGTACCGACTTGACAGAAAATCGTAGGAAGTTCTGGCCTTACGTTAAATCATTAAGTGGCTCGAAATAGCATATGCAGACACTCTGGGATGATGGTGGCATTGAAACAGAGGATGAGACGCGTAAAGGTGAAATACTAAACACCTTTTTCCAAAGCTGTTTCACAGAGGACCACCGCACTGCAGTTACTTCTCTAAATCCTCGCAAGAACGAAAAGATGGCTGACATCGAAATAAGTGTCCAAGGAATATAAAAGCAACTGAAATCACTCAACAGAGGAAAGTCCACTGGAGCTGACGGGATACCAATTCGATTCTACACAGAGTACGCGATAGAACTGCCTCCCCTTCTAACAGCCGTGTACCGCAAGCCTCTAGAGGAACGGAAGGTTACAAACGATTGGAAAAGAGCACAGGTAGTCCCAGTTTTCAGGAAGGGTTGTTGACCAGATGCGCAAAACTATAGGTCTATATCTCTGACATCGATCTGTTGTAGAATTTTAGACATGTTTTTTGCTCGCGTATCATGTCATTTCTGGAAACCCAGAATCTACTCTGTAGGAATCAACATGGATTCCGCAAACAGCGATCGTGTGAAACCCAACTAGCTTTATTTGTTCATTTTAGATACAGGCTTCCAGGTAGATGCCATTTTCCTTGACTTCCGAAAGGCGTTCGATACAGTTCCGCACTGTCGCCTGATAAACAAAGTAAGAGTCTACGGAATATCAGACCAGCTGTGTGGCTGGATTGAAGAGTTTTTACCAAACAGAACACAGCATGTTTTTCCCAATGGAGAGACGTCTACAGACGTTGAAGTAACCTCTGGCGTGCCACAGGGGAGTGTTATGGGACCATTGCTTTTCACAATATATATAAATGACCTAGTAGATAGCGTCGGAAGTTCCATGCGGCTTTTCGCGGATGATGCTGTAGTATACAGAGAAGTTGCAGCGTTAGAATATTGCAGCGAAATGCAGGATGATCTGCAGCGTATAGGCACTTGGTGCAGGGAGTGGCAACTGACCCTTAACATAGACAAATGTAATGTATTGCGAACACATAGAAAGAAGGATCCTTTATTGTATGATTATATGATAGCGGAACAAACACTGGTAGCAGTTACTTCTGTAAAATATCTCTGAGTATGCGTACGGAACGATTTGAAGTGGAATGCTCATATAAAATTAATTGTTGGTAAGGTGGGTGCCAGGTTGAGATTCATTGGGAGAGTCCCTAGAAAAAGTAGTCCATCAACAAAGGAGGTGGCTTGCAAAACACTCGTTCGACCTATACTTGAGTATTACTCATCAGTGTGGGATCCGTACCAGGTCGGGTTGACAGATGAGATAGAGAAGATCCAAAGAAGAGCGGCGCGTTTCGTCACAGGGTTATTTGGTAAGCGTTACGGAAATGTTTAGCAAACTCAAGTGGCAGACTCCGCAAGAGAGGCGCTCTGCATCGCGGTGTAGCTTGCTGTCCAGGTTTCGAGAGGGTGCGTTTCTGGATGAGGTATTTAATATATTGCTTCCCCCTACTTATACCTCCTGAGGAGATCACGAATGTAAAATTAGAGAGATTCGAGCGCGCACGGAGGCTTTCCGGCAGTCGTTCTTCCCGCGAACCATACGTGACTGGAACAGGGAAGGGAGGTAATGACAGTGGCACGTAAAGTGCCCTCCGCCACACACCGTTGGGTGGCTTGCGGAGTATAAATGTAGATGTAGATGTAGGTAAGACCGGTTCCCGTCAGATCACCGAAGTTAAGCGCTGTCATCGTGGCTACCACTTGGATGGGTTAACCTCTGTGTCTGTTGAACGCTGTTGGCAAGCAGGGTGCACTCAGCCCTTGGGAGGCCAATTGACGAGATTCTTAATTGAAAAGTAGCGTCTCCAGTTGTAATCTTACCCTCCCACGCATCACTATTAAACTCATTGTCTTAGTATCTTCACTATTTTCAAAAGCTTTGAGAGGTGTAAGATATACAAAATAATAATTTTCTACTTATTTCGTTGTTGTTGTCGATGAGTCAAAGTCTTGTCTACGGGTACATTCTTGCAGCTGAAATTTCGATTTCTTAGGTTCTTGATGACTAAATAACTGATGAAGATATGTCTGTATTATTCTTGAATTTTATTCTTTGTCACACCTTTAAACGTCACACCTTTTTTTTTACATTTTTCTCATTCAAAAAACCAATAAGTACATATATGGCGACAATCTTCCATCAGAGGCATGCCCACCACTGCTTACTTTATGCAGTATTCACATTATTCCGAAGAGTTTACAAAGCAAAAGTGTTTACGAAACAAAAGATGAATCATCCCTAAAATATGTCATTATTTTATAAATCAATCTAGAAATAAATTTAATAATCAGCGTTAGAATGGGCAAATAATAATATGAATTTTAAGTATGCCACAAATTTAGTAATTTCAATTATTTTTAAAATAAGAGTAATTTTAACTGTGAGTACATATCGATTATAACACATTAATTTCTTTTTTATGCATTTTAGCTTGAAATATAGTACATCGTACACAAAATCATAAGAATTCTCTTAATGAAACAGCTGAGATAACTTTAACCTCTGCAAGAATCGGTAGTATACATGGTATCGGTTATTTCTATAAAAAAAGGTAATGTTAGATGAGGGTGATTCGTTTTACGGTCACTAAAACTGACAACAGCAGTACGTGTGGTGTCTTTCCATATCCGCATCCAGTGACGCCTCCGCTTGAGGATGACACGGCGGTCAGTCCGTACCATTGGGCCTCCGGAGACCTGTTCGTGACGAGACAGGAATCTAAATTCTGAGTACAGATCAATCGCAAATTACCGCAATCAAATTTTGGAGTTTGGACTAGTTCGCCTAATACGATATATTCGGTGTTCAAAAATGGTTCAAATGGCTCTGAGCACTATGGGACTTAACATCTATGGTCATCAGTCCCCTAGAACTTAGAACTACTTAAACCTAACTAACCTAAGGACATCATACAACACCCAGGCATCACGAGGCAGAAGGTATATTCGGTGTCCACAAGTTGAAAATAATTCAGATTATTCGCGTCCACGCCTCTACACTTGTCGCCCGGGGTGGCCTCAAGAAAGTAGTTAAATCAAATTATAAGAAACCATGCAAAAAACCTTGGCTTACTAAAGGAATAAAAATATCTTGTAACCACAAAAGGGAACTATATTTAACAACAAGAAAGAGTAATGACCCAGAAACAGCCAAATATTATAAAAACTACTGTGCTACATTAAGAAAGGTTATTAAAAAGTCCAGAAGCATGGGCCTCATGTCTGAGATTAGTACCTCTGATAACAAAATCAAAACAAGTTGGAATATTATTACAAGGGAGACAGGGCAACCAAGAGTACAGGATGATGGCATCACCATCAAAGCCAATGGAAACTTGATAAACAACAAGCCGGAAGTCGGAAACATTTTGAATAATCATTTTTTAAATGTTGTAGAGAAAATAGGATCTAAATTTTCATTAGAAGAAGCAAGGCAGTTAATGGAAGAGGCCTTACCCACACCATTTGATACAATTGAAATTCTGCCCATCTCTCCTGCTGAAATTAGGAAAATAATAAACTCTCTCAAGAATAAAAGCTCACATGGAATTCATGGCATTTCCAGCAGGATAATAAAAGCTTGTTCCCCAGAAATAAGTGGGATTCTTAGCCACATATGCAATAGCTCTCTGAAGCAGGGTATGTTCCCAGATAGACTGAAGTATGCCATTGTTAAACCACTGCATAAAAAAGGGGATACGTCTGATGTCAACAACTACCACCCAATCTCTCTTCTGACTGCCTTATCCAAAATTTTTGCAAAAGTAATTATTGTAGAGTAGCTTCACACCTTGGTAAAAATAAAGTTTTAACAAAATGTCAGTTTGGTGTCCAAAAGGATTTTTCAACGGAAAATGCTATATATACTTTCACTAATGAAATATTAAATGCTCTGAGTAACCGGAAGTCACCCGTTGGGATTTTTTGTGATCTATCAAAGGCTTTTGATTGTGTAAATCATGGAATACTTCTAGATAAGCTCAAGTACTGTGGTATGAATGGGACAGTGCACCAATGGTTTAAATCATACCTAACTGGAAGAATGCAGAAAGTTGAAATAAGCAGTTCACATAATACGCAAAAAACTGGTGATTTCTCAAACTGGGGAAGAATCAAGAATGGGCTGCCGCAAGGTTCGGTCTTGGGTCCTCTGCTGTTCTTAATATATATTAATGACTTGCCATTCTATATTCACGAAGATGCAAAGCTGGTACTTTTTGCCGATGATACGAGTATAGCTATCACACCCAACAGACAAGAATTAACTGTTGAAATTGTAAACGATATTTTTCAGAAAGTCATTGTGTGGTTCTCTGCAAATGGGCTCTCATTAAACTTTGACAAAACTCAGTATATACAGTTCCACACAGTAAATGGAATGACAACGTTAATAAATATAGACTTCGATCTGAAATCGGTAGCTAAGGTATTCAAAATTTCTAGGTGTATGCATTGATGAGGGGTTGAACTGGAAAAAACGCACTGAGGATCTGCTGAAACGTTTGAGTTCAGCTACTTATGCTATTAGGGTCATTGCAAATTTTGGCGATATACATCGCAGTAAATTAGCTTACCACGCCTATTTTCATTCCCTGCTTTCGTATGGCGTCATATTATGGGGTAACTCATCATTGAGTAAAAGAGTGTTCACTGCACAAAAGAAAGTAATCAGAATAATTGCTGGAGCTCATCCTAGATCATCCTGCAGACACTTATTTAAAGAGCTAGAGATCTTCACTGTAGCCTCACATTATATATATTCACTTATGAAATTTGTTATTAACAATCCGAACGAATTCAAAAGTAATAGCAGTGTACGTGGCTACAACACTAGGAGAAAGGATGATCTTCAGTACTCAAGGTTAAATCTAAATTTGGCTCAGAAGGGGGTAAATTATGCTGCCACGAAAGTCTTTGGTCACTTACCTAATAGCATCAAAAGTCTGACAGATAGCCATATATCATTTAAAAGGAAATTAAAAGAATTTCTTAATGGCAACTCCTTGTACTCATTAGATGAATTTTTGGGATATAATAAGTGGGTAATTTCCCCAACCCCCACAAAAATATTAATTGTCATGTAATATTTTGTGTAATGTAATATCTTGTATAGACACCTTTTATTAACCTGACACGTTCCACATCATTACGAAGCGTCGTATTCATGATCTATGGAACAAGTACTAATCTAATCTAATCTAAGCGCTACAGTCTGGAACCGCGCGACCGCTACGGTCGCAGGTTCGAATCCTGCCTCGGGCATGGATGTGTGTGTTGTCCTTAGGTTAGTTAGGTTTAAGTAGTTCCAAGTACTAGGAGACTGATGACCTTAGAAGTAAAGTCCCATAGTGCTCAGAGCCATTTGAACCATTTTTTGACTCTACACTTAACGCCGCTCACATATACTGCCTCTCCCATATCTCAAACCCGATTACTCCATGAATCCGAACCAAAATATCCCGTGCAAGATTGCTGCCTCTATTTAAACCCTCGCTTTGACGTGAGGCACACACTTCCAACTTCTGCAAAATACTTAAAAACTATACATTTAATGTTATAAATGTGTATCATACATCAATTTGCATGTAAATTTCCACAGCTTTCTATTACTGCTCTTGGCTTTCCTCTAGTTCTTGGCTTTCCTCTAAGTTAAATAGTTTGTTCATAAATAGCGATTCTGTCAAGGCAAACACTGATTTACTCTGTTTTTCCTAATAAATGTACACAATTAAAACTAGCTGCATTCATACATACATATCTGTATTTACTTTGTAATACTGCCGCACCTTTCAATATTTCATTTATTATTTAGGTAAAAATTCAGGTTTTTAAGTACAGAATGCTCATTCCGATCTGTAATTTAAATTTGCCATGATCTCGCAATAGTGCTTAAGGAGGCCTACCTGTTCACACTTCGTTTGTGAAAATCGCTTGAGATGTTGTCGCGGTATTAATTTTCAAATTTCATTTTATACGTAAAACATTTAGTATGAAATAAGTTACAAACTAGTCTCCGAATCGAGGGCGCGTTTTTACCCACACACTAGTCTTATTTTTGTCTTTGTAACTGTATTAGTGGCTTCTCAGTAACTACTCGGATTCAATTTTTATTAGTTTTGTCTTATTTAATATCTGTGTTGGTCACTCAGTTCAGCTATGGCGGTTAACCTCTTCACGAACGGCTCAATATACCTCCATTATTTTCGGTTTTGTTGCATGAACTGTGTATTCTTAGCAGGCTGTTTAAGTGCTGAAAGAAGTTTCTCAGCTCCACGTCCCCGTCTGGCCAGGTAATGAAAATGTCATCCACATATTGTAGCCAATGCAGGGAGTTATGTTGCAGAAGCTATGGTCGTTTGCTCAAAAGCTTCCATGAAGAACAATAGAACGAGACCATTTTTGGACGTGGAAGTAAATAGAACAGCCAATGACAGCCTGGGAGGCAAGGTGTACTGGAATCTAACACACGCCAGGTGGTATCTGTACGTGTGGAAGCCACCATCAGCCAGCTCAGAAGTACTCTGTCCTGCATATGCTGACTGCCCATGCCTACCGCATAAGTGATACTAATCATATCAAAGAAGGCTGGAGGAAGCTATACCACACGTTCGCAACAATGAGTATGGCAACAACATTATAAGAAAGAAAGCCAAGGTCAAGCACATTCAAACAAGATTATGTATGTGTGAATTGCTAAGGGACCAAACTGCTGAGGTTATCGGTCCCTAGACTTACGCACTACTTAAACTAAATTTTGCTAACAACAACAACAAACACACACCCATGGCCAAGGGAGGACTCGAACCTCCGGCGGGAGGGACCGCGCAATCCGTGACAGGGCGCCTCAAACCGCACGGCCACTACTAGCGGCTGAAAACAAGAGAAGAAGGAGAGGAAGAGAAGCTTCCTCAAGCGCCCCTACCGTAAGTGAAGGGCGTCAGTCAGTGGCTAGGCAAGTCCTTTCGCCGACGAGGTTTCAATCTGATTTTCCGCAGCAGTCGTAGGATCCAAGACATGATAGCTTTCACCAAGGATGTGGCGAACAATCTGAATACTGCAGGAGTACGAGAGCTATGTTGTGAGTGTGGAGCTGCCTACATAGTCGAGACTGGGAGGCCAGTCAGCACATGCATAGCAGAACATGAACGCTACGTGCGCTTAAAACGGCGCAATAAATCGGCGAGAGCAGAACACCACTGTAATTACGGACAACCTATCATGTCCCAGGAATCCTGTGCATTAGTAAAAGAGTGTGGATGCACCAGCGTAAAATACGAAAAGCAACAGAAAATATCAAGCAGCCTGACAACATTAATAGAGAGAATGGCTGTAAACTTCTGGAGTCCTGGCTGCCAGCTGTCCCAGTTCGACGAGCCGCAAATAGTCGCGGGACTGAAGCCTCACCGGGCACGGTCATGGCAGCCTAAACAAACGGCTATATAGGAATTATCAGTGTATTGCTCCGCATACCAGGAAGAAAACATGGCCACCAGAAACCAAGCGTTTGTTTGCAGACAAGCACTTGTCTTTGACAAGATGCATAGTCCAAGAACATCTTCCTTCCTACCCTCTCCCTTTTTTTATGAACGACAGTTTACATTAAATAGGGGCATCTTTTCTGCAGTAAAACCAGTCTTGCTCTGAATAAGGCCGTTGTAATATGCCTGAAACATCCGTTTTATATGATGTGTGATAGTTGAGGTGACCAATAAAGACAATCAGCCATCTACAAAAGAGTAACAAATTTCTAAGTTTGGTAAGAATGTGTACACTTAACAATTGAGGTATACATAACTCTGAAGCGTTGTAGGTTCTTCTGTGGTACTGAGTTATATACAGTCGGAGTGATGATGTTAATTGAAACAGTGTGTTGAATGCTGATACAATCCGATAAGCTGCTGACAAATAGAAATGGTTAGTATCGTCGTACTGCAGAGATGTAATTTTCTCACTGCAGTGTTCCATATTAAGATAGATATGAGTCTGAAAGTGTACTGAATCTAGGGCGAAGCTCTGTGCGCGGCTGCTGAAAAAGGCGTCAGTCAATTACAGTTGCAGGCAGTGAGATTATGGGAATTTAACCTCCTCTGGAGGTGTATATGCTTGGCGCCACCCATTGGAGACAGCGAGCAGTGGAAGAGCGAGCTCGCTGGCGGGGCGGTGGTGGGAGATTTGAAAGTGTAATTTCCCGCGTAGCTGCGTGCTGCGTGCGGTCGGCCAAGACGCCGTCGATATCGTGTATATATTTTAAAGTACACTAAAAAAAGACGCACAACGTAGGAATTTTCCGAATGAGACTGAAATCGGTAGACGTGATGTACATGTGCAGACAAACAAATGACTACAATTTCAGTAAAATTGGATGATTTATTCAAATGAAAGAGCTTTACAAACTTATCAAATCAAGGATGAGTTAGTCCACCTCTGGCCCTTACGCAAGCAGCTATTTGGTTTGACATTGATTGATAGAGTTGTTGGATGTCTTCCTGAGGGATATCGTGCTACATCCTGTGCAATTGGAGCATTAGACCGCAAAAATCGCGATCTGGTTGGAGAGCCCGGCGTATAATGCTCCAAACATTCTCAATTGGGAATAGATCCGGCGACCTTACTGGCCAAGGTGGGGCTTAGCAATGACGAAGAAAAGCAGTACAAACTCTTATCGTGTGTGGGCGAGCATTATCTTGCTGAATCTGAAATGTAAGCCCAGAATGTTTTGCCATCAAAGCAAAAAAACGGTGCTTAGAATATCCTTGACGTACAGCTGTGCTGTAAGGGTGCCACAGATGACAACCAAAGGGGCCCTGCTATGAAAACAACTATCATCCCAGACCATCATTCCTGGTTGTCGTTCAGTATGGTGGTCGACAGTCAGGTTGACATCCCACCGCTGTCTGGGCCGTCTCCAGAGTCGTCTTCGGCCTAGAATCTCATTGACTGGACTAGAATTGTCTCCAGGATGTCCCGGACAGTGGCGGGATACCAACCTGACTATCGCTCGCCATATGGCCTGACAACCAGGGGTGATGGTCTGGGGTGCCATACGTTGTCATTCTCGGCACCCTTACAGCACAGCGGTACGTCGACGATATTCTACTCCCCGTTTTGTTGCCTTACATGGCAAGCCAGCCTGGGCTTACAGTTCAGCAAGGTTGTCGGGGAATGAAGACTCCTACGCCATCTGTTGGTGTTCTGTTAAGTCTGCACATTGTGCTGCCCTCTGCAGCGGATATATTTCTACGATAACTGTAAAATGGACGTGTGAGAATAAAGGTGTGTGTGAGCAGAAGTTTTACTGTGTCCTTGATTTCACTAGTGTGTAGCAACATTTTGGTGCCGAAACCCGGGAGAACACGAAGAGATAGAGTGCTACTACACATTAAAGAGGACTCGACGCCGGCGGAGAAGGTTTTGAGCGACTTCAATCTCAAAATCCGGTCACGTCACGCCACGTTCAGCTCACACAGATAAGTTGCGGCATTGCTCTGAAACTGTAGCAAAGGACACTGCGGGGCGATTGATTTGTATGTGATGTTACTTGGTGCATGTTTGTTGGTGGCAGAGCAATAGAGGGCAGTTGGCGTATTATTTGCAAAGCACAAAGGGGACTTGCTGACGTATTGGTAGACTGCAGCGCCATCTGTTAGCAACAGCGACCACTACTAAAGGTCGCGGAAGTTGAAAACTGCACGGCCGCGCCATCTCTTGAGAACTACAAACATCACTAGGGGCTGCTAACGGTTCACACTCCAGGACAGCGCCATCCCTTAGCGGTAGCATCCAACTGACCTTGAACGCACTCTCGCGACAGAAAGCAAAACCACCAACTCACCATGGCAGAAGCAGTAGCTACGAACTTGGGGAGGCTGCGCCGGAAGCGGACGACCTTGCGATCGAATGCGACGCGTTTCGTCAGCCAAATAAACGCCTTCGATGGTTCTACAGCTGTAGAAGAAGTAGAACACTTCCAGGAACGCCTACAAGAAACATTAGAAGAGCTGACCCGACACAACGATACAATACAGGACTTGCTGGATGACTCTGAATACGAAGCCGACACGGAAGCTTGTGAGGAATATACTGATAAATGCAAACGCGCCCTCCGAAAGGCGAAAGGCCTTCTAGGAGGAGCGCGCTCAGGAGACAGAAACGTGACGTCAGCGGCTCAACAACACGCCTGTATGGACATAAAATTGCCTACTATCAAACTGCACGCATTCTCAGGGAATATAGAAGCTTGGCCTCGATTTTGGGAACAATTCACAGCTTCCATAGACGAGAATCCGATGGTGTCAACAATGAACAAGCATGTATTCCTCCGTGGTTACCTTGATGGGGAACCTAAGGACTTGGTCGATGGCATTGCTGTTACAGCTGATACATATGAGCAGACTAAGCAAATTTTGAAATCCAAATATGGGGATAGGAACAGAATTATCCAAAGTCACCTGGATTTCTTGGAGAATCTTAACACTTCGACTTCAGGCAGTCCAGAGGCTCTCAATTCCACCTACATTGAGTGCCATAAGCGCATCCAAGCACTACGAGCACTAGGAGAAAATGTCGATTCTTATGGGAGAGTGCTTGCACCCAAACTTCTTCGAGCCTTTCCTGAAGAAATTTGCAAAAATTGGCTTGTTCATGCCCGAAGGCAAAAGATTGAAGAAGGGAACCTCACCCACCTTATGGAGTTCTTAAATGAAGAGGTGGAAGGAGCTATCAACACACGCAAAATTCGTGGAGATACTGTACCACACGAAAATTACGTACCAACAGCATCTGCCTTCCACGTAAAGGTTAAAACGAAGAGGGACAAGAAGAAACAACAGAATTCAGAGCCCTTCTGTGTGTATTGCGGCGAAAGAGGGCACTGGGGCCAAGACTGCCAAAAGATTGCAAGCTTGCAGGCAAGAATCGACGCCCTCAAGACAATGAACCGTTGCTTTCTATGCCTGAGACGTGGCCACAACAGAAATCAGTGTTTCAAACGGGGAAAGGCGTCCTGTGCGAAATGTAAGGGAGAACAATTGCCCATGGAATCAAAGATTGCTCGATACAATCCCTTTATATCGGATGGCATCCTTCGTCTTGGTGGTAGGCTGCAATGTGCTGCACTGTCACACTCAGAGAAGCATCCAGTTATATTGGATGGACGTCACCATTTCACTGAGCTTCTCATCAGACACACACATGTAAGACTGCATCATCTCGGTGTGCGGATTGTGTTAGGGGAACTGCGAGAAGAATTTTGGATTCTGCGAGGACGACAAGCTGTTCGGAGAGTTCTTCACTCTTGCCTGCCATGCAAGATAATACACAGTCGCCGGTATGAAGAGATGGAGGCCCCACTACCACTGGACAGGGTTCAGCCTTCAAGACCATTTGCAGTAACAGGCATTGATTTTGCCGGACCATTATATGTCAAATCTGGACATCAAACAAAAAGGTCCTACATGGTCCTATTCACATGTGCAACAACACGGGCCATTCATATTGAACTTGCAACTGACATGTCCACTGACAGATTTTTGATGGCCATGCAACGCTTTGCAGGACGTAGGAGCCTACCAGTCACTGTCTACTCAGACAATGCTACAACATTCCATGCAGCCAACTCAGAACTGGCAGAGCTTTTCAAAACCATGCAGCATACTGACGTACAGCTCTACTGTGCCCACCGTGGAATCACTTGGAAATTCATACCACCACGTGTGGCTTGGTGGGGAGGCTGGTGGGAACGCATGATAGGCTCAGTCAAGCGCTGCCTGAGGAAAGTCCTTGGTCGCTCCCAGGTGGATGAAGAGAGCTTAAACACCACCTTGATCAGCATAGAAGCCGCAATAAACTCACGACCCATCAGTCAAGGAGAGAGCGACACTGCATTGACGCCAGCTCACTTTCTGAATGGTGGGAAATTAGTAACAATTCCATGTGGGCCAGAGCCAGCAACTAGAAAGGACCTTGCCAAGGAGTTCCGACTCAGACAAAAGGTCAATGACGAAATCTGGCGCAGGTGGAAGACAGAATACCTCCTGCTGCTAAGACAATATCATGAGGTGAAGGGATATCCTTCGCAAAGGAAACCGAGAATTGGAGAGGTTGTTCTGCTCCAAGAAGACAGCAAACCACGGCACTTGTGGAAGAGGGCTGTGGTAGAAGAAGTGCGGCATGGCAGAGACACTAAAATACGGTGCATCATCCTCCGCCAGCCAGATGGTATGAAGATCTGTCGACCGGTCCAGCTGGTCATCCCCCTCGAGATGGACCAGGGTGGGGAGGATGTCGGGGAATGAAGACTCCTACGCCATCTGTTGGTGTTCTGTTAAGTCTGCACATTGTGCTGCCCTCTGCAGCGGATATATTTCTACGATAACTGTAAAATGGACGTGTGAGAATAAAGGTGTGTGTGAGCAGAAGTTTTACTGTGTCCTTGATTTCACTAGTGTGTAGCAACAAAGGTAATCCCCACCTGCACACGGCGAGAGTTTCTACAGCGTGTCCTCATCGTCGTCACACCCTACCTTGACCAGTTTGTTCGCCGAATCTCTACCCAATAGAGGACCTCTGGAGCGTTACGGGCAGGGTCCTCGAACTAGCTCGTGATTTCTGCGATCTAACGCGCCAGCTGGACAGAATCCCTCAGGAAGATATCTACATCTACATCTACATCCATACTCCGCAAGCCACCTGACGGTGTGTGGCGGAGGGTACCTTGAGTACCTCTATCGGTTCTCCCTTCTATTCCAGTCTCGTATTGTTCGTGGAAAGAAGGATTGTCGGTATGCCTCTGTGTGGGCTCTAATCTCTCTGATTTTATCCTCATGGTCTCTTCGCGAGATATACGTAGGAGGGAGCAATATACTGCTTGACTCTTCGGTGAAGGTATGTTCTCGAAACTTTGACAAAAGCCCGTACCGAGCTACTGAGCGTCTCTCCTGCAGAGTCTTCCACTGGAGTTTATCTATCATCTCCATAACGCTTTCGCGATTACTAAATGATTCTGTAACGAAGCGCGCTGCTCTCCGTTGGATCTTCTCTATCTCTTCTATCAACCCTATCTGGTACGGATCCCACACTGCTGAGCAGTATTCAAGCAGTGGGCGAACAAGCGTACTGTAACCTACTTCCTTTGTTTTCGGATTGCATTTCCTTAGGATTCTTCCAATGAATCTCAGTCTGGCATCTGTTTTACCGACGATCAACATTATATGATCATTCCATTTTAAATCACTCCTAATGCGTACTCCCAGATAATTTATGGTATTAACTGCTTCCAGTTGCTGACCTGCTATTTTGTAGCTAAGTGATAAAGGATCTATCTTTCTGTGTATTCGCAGCACATTACACTTGTCTACATTGAGATTCAATTGCCATTCCCTGCACCATGCGTCAATTTGCTGCAGATCCTCCTTCATTTCAGTACAATTTTCCATTGTTACAACCTCTCGATACACCACAGCATCACCCGCAAAAAGCCTCAGTGAACTTCCGATGTCATCCACAAGGTCATTTATGTATATTGTGAATAGCAACGGTCCTATGACACTCCCCTGCGGCACACCTGAAATCACTCTTACTTCAGAAGACTTCTCTCCACTGAGAATGACATGCTGCGTTCTGTTATCTAGGAACTCCTCAATCCAACCACACAATTGATCTGATAGTCCATATGCTCTTACTTTGTTCATTAAACGACTGTGGGGAACTGTATCGAACGCCTTGCGGAAGTCAAGAAACACGGCATCTACCTGTGAACCCGTGTCTATGGCCCTCTGAGTCTCGTGGACGAATAGCGCGAGCTGGGTTTCACATGACCGTCTTTTTCGAAATCCATGCTGATTCCTACAGAGTAGATTTCTTGTCTCCAGAAAAGTCATTATACTCGAACACAATACGTGTTCCAAAGTTCTACAACTGATCGACGTTAGAGATATAGGTCTATAGTTCTGCACATCTGCTCGACGTCCCTTCTTGAAAACGGGGATGACCTGTGCCCTTTTCCAATCCTTTGGAACGCTACGCTCTTCTAGAGACCTACGGTACACCGATGCAAGAAGGGGGGCAAGTTCCTTCGCGTACTCTGTGTAAAATTGAACTGGTATCCCATCAGGTCCAGAGGCCTTTCCTCTTTTGAGCGATTTTAATTGTTTCTCTATCCCTCTGTCGTCTATTTCGATATCTACCATTTTGTCATCTGTACGACAATCTAGAGAGGGAACTACAGTGCAATCTTCCTCTGTGAAACAACTCTAACAGTCAATGCCAAGCCAACTAACTGATTCCGTAAGGGCCAGAGGTGGACCAGTGCGTTGCCCACTTGCTTAATTTGTGAAGATCTTTCTCACGAATTGGTCATCCGAGTTTTCTGAAATTGTAATGATTTGTTTGTCTGTACTTGTACATCACATCTACCAATTTCTGGCCCATTCGGATTAGTCCTTCGTGGTGAGTTGTTTCTTTTGTCTTAGAGTATATACAGGGTGGTCGGAAATTCCCGTTACAAACTCCTAGGACATGTGGAGGGTAGTGAGTACAGAACATTTTGAATAGGAACCTATGTCCGGAGTCGTATCATTTCCGTTCTACGACAGTTTCAGTTCAGATGTGCACCTCGTCAACGTCTACTTAGGGCAAGATAAACCTCCTTCAATCCCAGCTCACGGATCCCGCATACTTTACTTAGTCTTCCTACGGCACGTACTGGACCCGTTCTTGGAAGCTGTGCCATTGAATGTCCGTCAGGAAATGTGGTTTCAGCATGATGGAGCACCACTTCACTTTTCACTGGCTGTCCGGAGACATCTCAACAGACGGTATGGTGAAAGATGGATAGGCCGTGGTGGTCCAACGGCGTGGCCGCCACTATCACCGGATTTAACCCTTATGGGCTACTTCTTGTGGGGACGTATGAAGAGACTAATTTATGAGACACCTGTAGAGACAGAGGAAGATCTGTTGACACGAATTCTGGTCGCTGCACAAGACATTGAAGAGACACCAGGTTGGATGGAGAGAGTGTACCAGAACATGCTTCGGAGGTACAATGTGTGTAACAACGTTGGTGGTCGCCACATCGAGCCGCTGTTGTAATGTATCGGTACGTTGCGGCTGGTGCCAAAGATGCTCGTTCTTGTTGTTATCGACTGATGTAAACAAAAAGGTGTAAGTTGTAATGCAAATGCGTGAGTAATAACGGAACGAGTCAGTATTCTTTTCAAATGGATTGCAACAATTGTACTGGGTCACGACTAAGTACATTCCTCACGTGGGTGTGGATGAAATAATAATCTACATTGAAACTGTCGTAGAATGATACGTTTCCGTACATGGGTTTCTATTCAAAATGTTATGTACTCGCTACCCTCTACATGTCCTAGAAGTTTGTAACGGGAATTTTCGATCACCCTGTATATTGACGTGTTACAGCACCCCGAACAATTTTAATCATTTTTACATAGTCCATCGTCTATATCGTTTATATATTTTAAAGTATTTTATTTTATACAATGCCGTGATATAACAACCAGATGAATATTAATGCCGGCCGGAGTGGCCGTGTGGTTCTAGGCGCTACAGTCTGGAACCGAGCGACCGCTACGGTCACAGATTCGAATCCTGCCTCGGGCATGGATGTGTGTGATGTCCTTAGGTTAGTTAGGTTTAATTAGTTCTAAGTTCTAGGCGACTGATGACCTCAGAAGTTAAGTCGCATAGTGCTCAGAGCCACTTGAACCATTTTTTTGAATATTAATCATTTTGACATCACCCGTCGTCTACATTTATATGCTAGAATATTATGACCATTGACCTACTGTCGATATAAACCAGTCAAGGCGATAGCGGCGTCACCTGACGAGGATTGACCACTAGTCAGCCACGCGCACAGCGCATGTAGTCTCAGTGAGCGTGCTGTCCGCGTGTAGAACGGGGAAGGCGCGCGATCTGAGTTTGACCGACGGCAGATTGTGATGACCCGGTGGATCGGCACGAGACTTTGGGAAGCTACACCACTTGTCGGGTGTTCGAGGAGAGCTGTGGTGAGTGTCTTCAACACGTGACGAAATCACAGGTAAAACCAAGTACAGACGTCATGGGAATAGGTGGCCACCCTTCATTACAGATGTCGGACGTCGTAGGCTGGGCATACTGGTAAAATAGGACAGGAGGCAAACTGTAGCGGAACTAAAATCAGACTTTAATGCTGGGCAGATTACAAGTGTGTCTGAACACACAGTGCACCGAATACTCTTTACGATGGGCCTCCGCAGCCGACGACCCCTGCATGTGCCAATGTTAACACCACGACATCGGCAACTACGACAGAAATGGGCACGTGACCGTCGGCACTGAACGTTGGCGCAGAGACAGAGCATTACATGATCTGATGAATCCCGATACCCACTTCATCATGCCGATGGGAGAACACGAATCCGCCGTCTTCCAGGATAATAGCTCCTTGACATCTGTACTGTTGGACGGAGACAAGCTAGCGGCGCCTCTATTATGTTCTGGGGAACATTCACATGGACATCCATGGGTCTAGTAGAGCTCGTGCAAGGTACCACGATGGCCAAGGAGTATCGTACACTGGCTGCAGATAACGTACAGCCCTTCATGACGATCTTGTTTCCCGGCGGCAATGGCATATTTCAAGTTAAAGCGCCTTGTCACAAGGTCAGGAGTGCGATGGAATGGTTCGAGTAACACAGTGGCGACTTCCAATTGATGTGCTGGCCATCCAACTCGCCAGATGTGAACCCGATCGACCACATCTGAGATTTGATTGAACGTAATGTCAGAGCCTAGCCCCCCTCTCCCGAATTTAAGGGAATTTGGTGACATGTGTGTGCTGATGTGTTGCCATCTCCATCCAGCTACCTTCTAAGGCCTCATTGCTTCCATGCCACGACGCGTCGCCAGTTATCCGTGCCAAAGGTGGACATACCGGCTATCAGGTAAGTGGACATAATGTTCTGGCTGCTCAGGGTATGTCGTTTGGTATATTTTAAGGTATTTTATTTTATACAATGACATGATACAACACCCAGAGGAATTTCAATCATTTTGACATCACCCGTCGCCTGTATCGTTTCTATATTTTGAAGTATTTTAATTTATACAATGACGTAATACAACACCCAGAAGAATTTTAATTATTTTGGCACCGCCTGCAGAATCCCACGTAGTTATGTTCTGTCTACCCCATTCTGATCGTTCTTTGCCATTTGTAACTACTCCCATGCTCATATTTATTATCTTTGATTTACTATGAAGTTTCGACATGGTTAGGAGGCTTTTTTACGGATGTGCTAGGCGTATCAGTTTTTCCTTCGAACAAGTTTTTGGCGCTGATGGGCCTAAGTGTATGCCACCTCCCTGTAATCTTAATCACTAATTGTTGGTACAACGCTTTACACATCCTCTGCGCTAGGCTTCTTTCCAGGCTTTCTTTCTTCCTATATGTAGCCATTTACATACACTTTCTTGTAGCAATGCTCAGAGTAAATCCATCTGTGTCTGAGATTAGGTTAGTACATCGTGTTTCTCCCATACTGTGCCCAGTTAGGTATCTAGCACTGTATTTCTGTAATGTAATTTCGTGAAAATTGTTTGCTAAAAGTGTGATTTTTCAGGTTTGCTTGTTCCTAAGTACACTTAATTGAGTTATGGGAGTATGATTCACTTAAATAAATGCAACAGTGGACGATGGCATTCATACGTGATTACTTTGACTTGCTTGATTGTTTTATTGTGACTGTGAATCATAAAAATGAATGGAGAAGTACGAAAGTTGTTCTTGTAAAGGCGCCTCTGTATCTAACGTAGGCATCCTGACGTCGGTTTTCAAGGTTTCACTAAAGTTATTCCAGGGGAGTGCTGAGACGATACCTACTAATAGTTCATTCCTGATATCTTTTTATTGCTTTCTCCATTATTAAAACTTGTAAACTGAAATAAATTATTACAGGATTTGAATATTATTAACATTATTACTGTTGTTGTTAATGTTGATTTTCAGTGTTACTTTATTCCGCCATTTTACAGTTTCGAGTTTCATTTTCTATCGATAAGTGATGTTCATGTTATGGCGTATTCTGTGAAACTGTGGCATCGAAACTTATGTCCAATCAGAAAACAGTTGAACAAGCTAATAAGACTCAGTGCGTCACGAGCTTACTTTACACTGGATGTTATATGTTACCTGATACCTACTCGACCACCTCCTGGCCAGATGTCTTTTCTTATGGTCTGATACTAACAGAAGTGTAAAACTAAAAGGGAAAGGAGAATCATTGGCAATTTACAATGATGGCATGCTACTAAATGTTTTCTTGCAGATCTCTCAGACAGTGCGATAAGCTTGTCTGCAGTGTATTTGTGGCAGATTTATGGATCGGGATATATATATTGACCCAGCGAAAGATTACCAACAGAAAAGACGATCTTTGGAATCTGGTGTCACCCTGATATAGGATACGAGAAATTATAACATCTTTTCTTTGCCGTTACACTACTATTACTGCTACTATTCGATAAAATTGTACGTTATTCCACATGTCCCAACCGAAGTAGCTGTGACGTGAACCGAACGACTTTACTGTGAATATTTAACAAAATTTTTTAATGAATTTTAGATTTCGTGTGTGTCTATTGTATTTTTTTTTAATTCTTAAAATGTATTGACTGATCCACGTAGCGATAGGGATAATCAGTAGAAAAGGTGACTAAGTTTGAGCAGGAAAATTACGGCGAGAGTCTCTATGTAAAAGAAAGATTAAGAGGAATCAAAGGACAGGCGAGAGGATCCGGCTGTATACGAGTCAGGTAAGAAACGAAGCCCAGTAGGACCGACATTGGCTTCGAAACAAGACGTACACACAATGCTCAACCTAGTACAAGTAGTTGGATCAGATAGCCTGACATGGACGTTATTAGCGTATAAAATTTCTGGAAGAGTGACAGCAAGGATCCATAGCATGTTATCCTATATGGAACCGGGAAGGAGAGACTAAATCCGGCCAACAGTGCTGTTGTGAGTCGTATGTAGAAAGAAATTGCACGTAAGACGGGAACAGAATTCTGCCACGACACAGCTTTGCACTACCTCCAGACACAGTATTATTTGTAACTGTAAATGCATCGATCAGTACGTGTTTTCCTGAACTGAATACTTTAGATGTGAAGCTATAATTATGTGACTGCAGCCTATGAGAGTCGCAATTCTTGTTACCTGGGATATGTTCCTTTCTCCATGTCCCGTTAGTGAGCCATAGAGTCGTAAAATAATAAAAAATTAGAATCACATTTCATAACCGACTGTCAGTGTTAAAAAAATTATTATTGCTTAGTATTGCTTAGATACCTGCCTCTGTAGCCAAGGTCTCCAATGTATGCTTGTGCGGTGGCACCCGACTCAGAGATAAGCCGACTCGAATCTTGGTGGTGGATGACATTTTCGCTGCCAGTATCTGGCCAGCAAGTAGTGGAGAGATGGTGGCGATAAGTTTCTGATCACCATTCTTTGCGCCAATGTTCTGGATTAAATTCCAAACCTCTCTGCTTTATTTCACGAAGTGAGGGCAAGTGACACCGTTGATGGTGACCGGTCCATTGGAAGGGGACGTTATGCTCTGATGCCCCCTTGGTGCTATATGAGCGAGGATTAGGCAATGTGCCAACACCGAGTTACACACCCTCCCGTTCTTTCATCCATAACAAAGCAAACATAGCACTATTAGTTAAAAAAATGTTCAAATGTGTGTGAAATCTTATGGGATTTAACTGGTAAGGTCATCAGTCCCTAAGCTTACACACTACTTAACCTAAATTACTCTAAGGACAAACACACACACCCATGCCCGAGGGAGAACTCGAAACTCCGCCGGGACCAGCCGCACCACTATTAGTCGACCACAATATTATTGCACCTGAGAGTGAGGGCGCTTCGATTGGCTAACCTGTTTTTATAGTGCTATTTTAGGAGGACACGATCCAAAAATTGATAGTTTATACACAACTGCCTTGAAATCATTCGCAGTGCGATGCGCTTTCTTAAATCACAACTGTACTTGTTTATAGCAACGTCACCGAGTGCTTCTGATAACGGTCAAGGGAAGCCAAGTGCAATAATATCGTGGTCGGGTAGTAAGTACACTGTACGAACACTCATCATAGTCATCCACACAACCCAGGTACACACTTAGCACTTCATAACAGGCTAGAGGAAGGCAACGCCTAACTACCTCCACTAGAATCTCGCAACGAGCAGCAGTGAAGGATTCCTGCATTTGCTCCGCTTCTCTCGCCTCCTGAGTACGGGACTACTTATTTATTCATCAAATACTTCAAGTGTGCAGTAACTACAGACCACCTATCCCACCCGGTTAGCCGTGTGGTCCCCGGCACGAATCCGCCCGGCGGACTAGTGTCGAGGTCCAGTGTGCCGGCCAGTCCGTCGATGGTTTTCAAGGCGGTTTTCCATCTGTCCCACGATTGCGGGCTGGTTCCCCTGTTTCCGCCTCAGTTACACTATGTCGGCGACTGCTGCGTAAACACTTTTTCCACGTACGCGTACACCATAATTACTTTACCACCCAAACATTGGGGTTACACTCGTCTGGTGTGAGACGTCACCGGGAGGATCCGCTGGGGGTTGAACCTCACAACAACCCTGGGTTCGGTGTGGGGCGGTGGTGGGTTGAGTGGACTGCTGTAGCCTGTTGTGGAGTTGTTAACCACTGAGGGCTACGGTGAGGACGAAGCCTGTCCGTCGTTTCTAGGTACCCAATCCCATACAATACACTACAACTATATGCCTGAAAGTTATTTAAATTTAATGCACTGTCGGAAAAAATTAGTACACCTGGAAAGATGACGTCCATTTTGATCCGATAATGACATATGCCACCTGGGGGATGGTAGATGTACTGATAACTGGTTTCATTGTCCTCCGCCAACAGATAGCGTAGTGGCATAGCTCGCAGAGCGCCACCTGTGTCTACCCTTTAATAGGGAATGCTCACAGTCAGAAGGCTCAGTGTAACGTAAAATTGCGAAGCAAGCAGGCAGCTGTGCCACGGAGACGCCCAAGTGCTTCGAACAGCCAGCTGTGCGAGTTTGAAAGGGGTCAAATTACGCTGCACTCTCCACCAACTCTTCCAAGTACTGGAAAGCATTCCATCTACTCACTGATAATAACTCCATTCCTCACTACCTGCTACTGTACAACAACCATTCCTGACATGACAACCTGAGTAAAGCTAATCTATCTCTCCAAAATTTTCTCCATCCTTGATGACCCTTATTCTGATTACTCCCTGCTCCCTATTGTTCATGATCCGCCCGGAGTGGCCGTGCGGTTCTACGCGCTACAGTCTGGAACCGCGCGACGGCTATGGTCGCAGGTTCGAAACCTGCCTCGCGCAGGTTAGTTAGGTTAGTTAGGTTTAAGTAGTTCTAAGTTCTAGGGGACTGATGACCTCAGATGTTAAGTCCCATAGTGCTCAGAGCCATTTATTGTTCGTGAAGGCACAAACGCCGTTGTCCCAAACCTGGCTCCCAACTTTCAGTGCTTGGACAACATACCGCAAACAGAGTTAAACATCCCAATACCAGTACATGGCACAAAACAAGTACTTCACAGAAAATGCAATACTGGTCATGACCATATTACCTATCGTCACATTCAAGAATGCCCTGTCTTCTTTTCAGTCACCCTCGAAACCATTTATACCACTATTCTATCCACAGGTTACTATCCAGAGCTGTGGCAAACCTCCAGAATCCTATTGTTCCTCAAACTACACAAACTCCCTGTTGATACCTCCTCCTACTGTCTCATCTGCCTCACCTCAGTCTTTAGCGAGGTCTTCTAATCCATTCTTTCATGATGCATGCAATAACACCTGAATCAAGACCACCTCCTTCCCAAGTATTTCTGAGTCTACAGGACTATTGGCTAAACAGCCTTATGGTACTCTTGTTCCCAGTATGCCATTTGTTTTGTCTACCAGGAAGAAGAAGAAATTAAATGCTGATGAGTACCTTTTTATATGGGCCAAAGTTGGAAATGGCAATTGTAAAATAAAGATCAATGGTGACTGTATGTTGTATTATAGACAATAAAGTTCCTTATCCCATTTCCTTATGCCTGTGTGCACCGCCATGTTGGCCAAAGAGCTTGAGCACCACGGATAAAATGCTCCAAGTCAGAGATATTAATCAGTGTGGCTTCCATCTCACCTTCTCCTCTGATTACCAGCTCCTACACCTCACCCATCTCTTATCCCACCAACTCAATACCTGTAAATCCGCTGTTTTTCTCTCCATCGACCTAAAAAAAGCCTACAAACGTGTATGCCATTCCGATACCCTCTTCAAATTTCAGAGTTACGCACTTCCACTTAATTATGTCCACATTATTGTTTCCTTCCTCTGTAGTCACCCATCCTTTGTCACCATTAACAACACAAATTCCCACACTTTTTGTCCCACTGAAGGCATGCCCCAACTCTCCGTCCTCTCTCCTCTACTCTCCTCTACACCGCTGATATGGCCAAACCATCTCAACCAATCAGCCTCCTTCAGTATGCTGATGACACCACTTTCCTCACTCTCTATTCTATACTCAAGAAATCCCAACGATCCGTCCAAATCAATCTCAATCAATTTACCTCCCTGTGTAACCATTGGGTCCCGAATACCAACCCCTCCATAACTTAGGCAACAACTCTACGACACACGACTTACACCTTCCATCTGCATGAGTTCTTCCTTACCATTTACTACCGTCCTATCCGGTTAACTAACATGAACTAGCAGTTGACCTGCAACTAACATGGAAATCTCATCTACAAACCATACAACAGGAAACCCACAATAGACAAAAACTATTAAGACCACTAAATGGCCAAAGTTGGGGATTACACCTCTCCACTGTTCTCCACATCTACGAAACCTTTCTTTGCTTCGCAAATGTTGCATGGATAGCCAGCCCCCAAAAGTTCTATCAGTCCCTCCAGATCCTTGAACGCCATGCACTCCGCCTCGCTTCTGCATCTGTTTACCTTCCCCCACAAGGATCTTTTACCAACTCATCAAATTTACACCTCTCCTCACTCACACTGAACACCTGTGAACAACCTACACCATCCGCAAACTCGACTCCACTCTACTCTCGAATCCTAGTACACTGCCCCGCCTGTACCAACACATCCGATCAACTCTACACCTGCACGCCCTCCACATACTCTTCCTATGAAATTTCTAGTGTGTCCTCCTCCCAGACCATGAACTTCATCCCAACACTTACCTATCCTACCAACTCTAAATCCACTCCATTCTTTCCGTCTCCTGGGGGCTCCCTGTCTTTCCCATCCCCATATTTTCCCTACCCCTTTTTCTCCTACCCCACTCTTTCCCTACTCCCTTTTCCTTGTCAATTTTTTTCACCTCTCCAATACCATCTACTCCTTCTTTCTTGTCTCCCAACGGTCAGTACTACCTCATCGAGACCACGTATCAGTCCTCCATCCTTGTATTACCACCCTCCAACTCTCCTCAGTAACCAACTTTTTCCCCTACATCAACGGATCGCAGCAACTTTTTCCCCTATATCAACGGATTGCAGGGCAGATCATTCCCCTTTTAATGAAATGGAAGTGCCTCTTCTAAAGATCAGTGTTTTATGTACTGTGCTTCAAATGTTTTAAATGTATTGCTCTCGTTCTCTTTTTTTCTTCGTTTTTAGAGTTCCGTACTTCAACTGGTAAAGACGGAAACATTATAGGATCACGTTGCTGTCTCTCTCTCTGTCCGATTTTTTCTCGGGAACAGGTAGACGTATCAGTGTGAAATTTATGTCACATATTAAGGTCTACGGTCCTTTGGTAATGAATAAAAGTGAAGCTTCTAAGTCGTTACAATCTAAGTCAGTACAATCAAAAGATACGGCCATTTATGTCACATGTTTTGATACTTGCAAACTCTCTTATTAAAAACTTACCAGTGCTTTCACTTGACATAAATAACGGAATTTGCCAAGAAGATAGGTATCACAGTACAAGTAAGAGGAAAAAATTCGAAAATCGTAATTTGCAATTCTATCACACGAAAAAATATTTCTTTTTACATTTGTTAGCCGACTTCTGATTTGAAATTAACATATTCTTGAAAGTTTTGGAATTCCTGGACCGATATCTTGCCAGTATCAATGTCAATAGCACACAAAAACCGTCGTGATTCTCGATTTCCGGAATGGATGGACTGTCTATATACATAATTAAATTTGTACGGAATCCTCAATGCGCGAATCCCACTCGCACCTGACCAATTTTTACCTTACATTATCACAGTTTTAAATTACACATGAAGATATCCTTGTTACGTATAATGTAAATACTCACATTATTTTTCATCTTAAAAGATCTTTTAAGTTATTTGTAAATATATCACCTTATGTTAGTGTTTTTTGCCGTCTCACTTAGTTTAACTTACCAGTTACCTGAAGAACGGGTTGACTGTACCGTTGACAGTCTTCCTCCGCCCGTTTGGGGCGACGGGGGATGAAATAACAATTGAAAAAAGAAAAAAAACAAGATCGCGAGATATGGCATCAGATTTTTGTTTATGTGGTTGAATGAAGTGTGAGGTCACGCGAGAGTAAATGCTTGGTAGCATCATGGACGCTCCTGTCCTCATTAGGGGACGTGAAGAGGGACTCAGACAAGCAACATTCCAAGAGCGCACAAATCGACTGCAGTTGGCGGTGGTGTATTCGGACAAGGTGAATGTGTTAACAATTCTCATATTTCAATTGATACTTTGTAAAACACATGTTTTAATGTTTACTAACTGTTGTACGTGTGTACAATAGGTGACAGGATTCGCGAGACCCCTCGCCTCATCGTTGTGATGAACTAACAGCTTAACTGTGTGTTAGGGCCGCATAACATGCAATGTGACGAAGTGCTATCAACATATTGCATATAGGTGTGAAGTTAAACTATCCAAACAGCGTTAAACTGTTTTAGATAATGTGGGAAACTATATTCCTTCTAATTTATTCCAATAAACTAACAGAGAAACGCTATCTGGTATGCACTGTACAAATGCAAATGAATTACAATTTATCATGATAACGTTACAAAAAAGTAAAACAGAGTATCCCAAATTATGAAGAATTAGCCGGATAACACGCACATTCGGCTTCGAAACAGTCTGTTTCTACGTTCAGTTCACAGTCGTACTGAAGTAGCGTTACAGGACTACCACGAAACCATGCAAATGTAGCAATTGGGGTAGATACATAACAAAATCCAGTTAACAAACAATAAAGTGCTACAGTTAAGTCAATACGATTGGCAGAAACAGAAAAAGCAGGCTTTAACTTGTGTACAATCCAGTAACTTTTTCACCTTTAGATCTACACTGTACAGAATTAAGGTGACGATGAAGCTTATGGAGAAGTTGTCTTAGGATTTCTTTACTGTCTGTCGATCTGCCTGCTAATGGCACTTTCACAGAAGAGGTAAGAATCTTTTCTCCAAAAGATTAGAACCGAAAAGTAACGTATCCTTTCGGTAGAAGGTCGAACACTTGACCGCTAAGCTAGCATACAATTGCGTTAAACAGCGCTCCCTTGGTATCCAAGTGATGACTGAGAAGAGAATTCGCTACGTAACTGGCGAAGTAAGCTGCAGTGTTTGTCGGAACGATCTTCCTGGACTCATAAGCATAAATTTGCTGCTTCTGTGTCATCCCTTAAGTGAGAATAATTCAGGATATTTAACCTAAATAACTAGAAAATATCGAATGAATTGACCAGGATTATTCTGAACCAAACCAGGTAGTAAATCAATGGTCACATAACTGCGGAACGTATTCTACAGTGTTGGAAATTTGCCCATTAGAGTAGCGACAGGCATATTCCATTTACTCAGGTAATGTGTTTCTTGAGCCGGATGGCAGTGGGAAAGCTTGTCCTTTGAAATTGCGATTTCGCTGGCTGCCACTATATCGATTAGGAGCAGAAATACACAGTAATATAGGCCAATGAATTTTATTCATATTTCTGTAACTATGATTTGGGTCTATAGCGCAGTTATGAATAATATTCAGGGGCACTAACTGCAACTCTAACAACACAATTAAATAGCAGGGAAAATCATTTCGGTGGTTCTCCTCTTCTGTAGCTATCGTAGATATTTTTGTTTTCCTGCCTTAAGCAAACTACAAACTAAAACTTTCATTCATGGAAAGTGATTGGTTTTTTTACCATCACCAGACACTGTTTATATTATGAATAAATGACATTCATCTTAATGTTATATACTTAACAAGAGTTTTACTTATGAAAGCTTGCGTGGTACCGCCTCTAATACATAATAACACAAATGAAAAGACAACATAGTACTGCTTGTGGATATTCGGCTTTAGTAATCAAGTTTCATGTGCTGCGAAAAACATGTAGTTTTAAATCACAAAAGGAAATTGTGCAAGAAAATCTTTCGAAGTGACCGAAAAATAGGACTCAAAAGCTGCAAAGATAATTAGCAAGCAAGTTAATCATTTTAGTGCAAGTTGGATACTTGTTTCTAATAACCTGAAAGGAGACGCAGTTGTGATGAGAATGTGACACAAGGAACAAAAGGTGCCGACAGTAATGTGTCAAATATGTCATTCTTAAGCAAAACTGACATTCATTCAATAAAAACCAGGGACACGAAAAATATCGTCTAGTCGTAATGATTACAGTATAACTGATGATGATGCTTTGTTAATAACAAGGAAAAGCGTCCGTTGAATGAGTTTCTCAATTTTCAGACAGGCTAAGCAAACTATCAAAAAGATGGTACCGTAAGTGACCGTGGGATAGAATTTCTATGCAATATCTCGCTGGTGGCGCATTATTCTCTTAGTCTGTCAGTTGATTCACGCTAAAGATACCTCAAGGCTATCACAACATTCATATATGAACTATCGAGGTGTAATTGTTAAAACAGATTGCAATTTTATACATTACGCTACTTGTGGCTGTATCTGACTCACTGAACAACACTAACAGTAATTTCATTTCATCTGGGAGACTGTTGGAATGGCGTAATAAAACTTTCGAGATAGTCACTGCACACATCAACTTCTCTCCTGACACAATTGCTCATTGGTTCTTGCTTGAATAAAAACTTGAGGGTCAGATAAATACGGTAAAAACAGAAGGATAAATAGGCATGGAGACTAGACACCTCACTCTTTATATCACTGTGGAATAACTTGAAAAAGTTAATCATTGGTAAGTCAACGACTTTAGATGAAATGAGGCTGATGAAATAAACTAAACCTTTTGAAACGTCCCCTTTTGAAAAATTACTGACACACAATATTTTTAGCGCAACGCAATCTGACTTTCAAAAATCCCTACAAATGAATGGCCCTGACTAAAATTAACCTATACCTTTCACAAATCACTTACCTCACCAAAAATCTTCGTTACTCGAATTACTGCAAAACAGCGAGCGCCGCTACTGCCAGCTAAATAAAAGATTCAAACTATGGATGGCACTAACTACTGATAGGCATAGTTAGGAAACGAAAGATTTTAGTAAAGAACAAACAATGTATTTACCTTAATAGTCATAATATATATAGCAGTACATGACAAATTTCAAAACTCCGCCATTTCTCTCCCCACATCCACCACTGCTGGCGGCTCACCTCCAACTGCGCAACGCTACGCGCTGTTCACATCCAGCTGCCGCTGCCCAACACTACAATGGCAGACAACAATGCAAACTAGCCACAGACTGCACACAGCACAGCCAGTGCTTTTCACACAGAGCGCTACGTGGCGTTACCAATAAGAAAACATAAACAGCCTACTTACATAGCCCCCATGCTCCCCACAAAAAAATTTTACAAATTTTTTTGGGCAGTGGCCAATAATGATTTGATAAAATTTTTCATAATTACAATAACAAAGATATCAAATGCATATACTTATTGATACAATGTTGGTCAAATGCTAAAATTTTCTCACAGTCCATAAAGACAGTCCTGATCATTCATCACAGTAAAACTGCCGTTTCTTTTCTCAAAGTCTGAGCAGTAAAAGAAAATGCACACGGAAGTAGTGGAGTTCCATGCAATCTTGAAGAAGTAGTGTTGTCCTTCCAACGGAAAGACAGTGCTGACTCTTGACATGCAGGCAGGTATTGGTCCACAACAGAGCAAACCCACAGCAGAGTCAGTCGAAATTTTGAAGAATATTGGTTGGTAGGTCACCACAGAGCAGACCCACAGTAGTGCTGGTAGAGATTATGGTATTGGTGGGCCACCAGAGGTGCAGACCCACTGTAGTCCTTGTAGAAATAATGGTATTGGTGGGCCATCAAAGATGCAGACCCACTGTAGTCCTTGTAGAGATGGCTAGCAGCCATCCGTTGCGACTGTGCAGGTGCACAATCACCATCGAAGATTCTTGCGGAAAATATAGCAAGTCCATAAACCACGACTTGTGCATGCACATAAAATTTTTTTTGAAATGTCCTTAGAACCAGCAATGCTGTTATCCGGTCCCTTGCTGAATTATTAACACACATGCAAACACTATCAGTCCCTACTTCTCACATATTGTCCATATACTATGATCAACAGAAATGCGTGCAGTGAAATGTAACTTACAAGCTACTTAATGTGATGAACTGGTGTCAATTACAATTTTATAACATAAGAATACAATAACAAAGGTACAAAATACATCATTAAATAACATAAAATTACAGATAACATTTGTAGTAACCCAGGCTTTACAAAAGAATAGAAATAAACATATACATCAGTGTTACAGGAATCATGAAAAAATATCAGAATAACTTTTGAAACATCAACTTCACACATGAGCATTAAAACAAAACAGAATAAATAATGTCTAAACATCTTTACAAAGTAAATAACATATTATTAGAAATATTCTACAACAGAACTCTTATTAGCTAAACACATAAAGACAGGAAAAACAGAAATATACAAGAGTACACAAACACATAGCAGAATAACATAGGAGGAAAGGACAGGGTTTGTTTTCAGTGTAACATTTGATACTGCAGTCCAACCCAAAACTTCATTCCATAGATCTTTCGTCTTATTTCAACATTTGTTTCCACCAAAAAAAATCCTATCCAAGCATGCTTTCTGTACTTATATGTTCACATATTTCTTACCTCATTATTTATTTTCCATTATCTTACTACATCATTTATTTCCAAGAAAATCCTACCTAAACCTGTTGTCTCTAAACCCTACTTTTTTGTTCATATCCTCTTTCAAATTGCTTTTTTTGGCCAAACCATTTTCTTATAGCTTCTCAAAGTATTTATTCCAATTCAGCACAACTCATTCTCTTATATAGTCTACCCCCTCTTAAGCTAACTTAAATCTACTGAGCTCAGATGCTAAACTAAGGGACGAGGCAATGCAGCAGCACAAAACAATTATTACAAATAGCAATGACAAAAAAATACAAATGGGCAAAGCAATTGCTATATTACAACTAATATAAGGCACTGTGCAGCAAACAGGAAAAATAAATCAGTAGTAAAACTGGCTTAACAGAGTAATACAAAGTCAAATTCAGTAACACTATGCCTGGCAAACAGCAGCAGAAAATGAAATACCTAAACATGACATAGCTCAAGCAGAAAATATAGTACACTAAAGATAACAATGCAGATAAGGGAAATGTATAATCACATCTTTATGTCTAAGTAATTAAAGTGGTGCACCACAAAACTAATTCTACAAAAAATTACCAAGTACTTGAAAAGTAAATTATGTATGCAGTTCCTGTGAAGGGAAATGTCTTTGTGCTCCCTCATTTTTTTTAAAAAAAATTATTATTTACTCCATCTGTAGACAGAAAATATTTATATTAGTACATCTATAAAATTTTATTTTAACCAATGCTGCAGTGCAGCTAGAAACTAGATATTAAACAAAATGAGTAAATAAATACATAAAGCCAGCCATGTGGCATTTCTCTCAACAAGCAAGACAATAGCCATGAAATGTTTCTCATTGTTTCATTAGGCATTTTAGTAAATATCGTAAATTAAGAGCTCCACAGTGTAATCATATGTTTTCAAGTTCGAGCGTGTCCTATTTGCGATGCTTTCTACAAAGGAATGTCAATAGCTGGCCTCTTTTTTTTTTGCACCTAATGGCTTTCTTTTGTCAGACGTCTACCTCTCAGCTGGGCGCCCAAAACGCATTACGCCAAGGTCACTTACCTTTCTTGCTGAAATATTTACGACAGCAGTTTCCGCTACAGTGACAGTCTCATACAAAAATATTTCACAGGTAAAGAATTTGGGTTACAAATCTGTAGAAACAAAATCCTATTGATATAAAAGTGTCCAAAAAATTTCCGTCGGCATTGTAATACATCCACGCATTTACATACATTTTGTGGTGTCACCGCCAGACACCACACTTGCTAGGTGGTAGTTTTAAATCGGCCGCGGTCCATTAGTACATGTCGTACCCGTGTGTCGCCACTGTGTGATCGCAGACCGAGCGCCACCACAAGGCAGGTCTCGAGATACGGGATAGCACTCGCCCCAGTTGTACGGACGACGTAGCTAGCGATGCACACTGTCGAAGCCTCGCTCATTTGCAGAGCAGATAGTTAGAATAGCCTTCAGCTAAGTCTATGGCTACAACCTAGCACGGCGCCATTAGTAACATTGCATGTATCTACAGAGTCTCACTTGTATCGTCAAGAGCGATGTATCACAAGTATGGAGTAAAGTTAAGTATTCCAGAAGCTACGTACTTTTCTTTATAGCATTCATTACGTATCCTGTTTCAGACCTCACGCCCATTTGCGTGAGCTTAGTGCGTGCCTTTCGGCTACTTCCGTGGAGTGGCTGTCTTGCTACGCCACAACAGTTGGCGACGAGTCAAAAAGGGGTCTTGTTCTTTCTACTTGCTTACATTTACTTGTGTCATAGCTTCGCCAGATGTACTGTCCGAATTTTATCGCTTGCAGAATCAGCAGACGCAGGCCTTATTGGATGCCCTTGGACAGCTCGTCCAGGGTCGACGTACACTGCAAAACGATGCGGCCGCCGGCGCTTCTCTGCTACCGCAGCCACAACATGCAGTTGCACCCCCATTCCGTAATTTTCAAGCGGACGTGGAAACATGGACGGAGTGGTCACACCAATTTGGATTCCATCTCACCGCCTACAGAATTCAAGGTAATGAGCGGCAGCCTCACTTATTGTCGTGTGTAGGGGTGCAAACGTACCGTGTGATAGTGAAATTATTTCTCCGACGCGACATATCAACTCTGTCCTATGAAGAAATTTTGTCTGCTTTAGATGCCTATTTCAAGGAAACGGTTAATGTAGTTGCAAAAAGGTATCCGTTCTTTCGTACGAAACGTACGGCCGGTCAGACTAATAGGGAGTGGGTTGCAACATTGCAAGGCCTTACAAGGGATTGTGCTTTTGAGTGTGAATGTGGACTCCCTTATTCAGATACAATGGTACGTGATGCAATTGCACAGAACGTTTCTGATGTTCGTATACGGGAACAGATTTTGAAACTAGTCAATCCCTCCCTTCAACAAGTGATTGACATATTAGATAGACAAGACACACTTGACTTTGCACAGGAATCATTTGAAACTTCGCCAGCCGTGTGTCACATTAACCGGCCCGCCGGGTGCGCTGCACGGACCGATAAACAGCCCTTGCGCTCGTCCGCGCGGCTGCCGCCTAGCTCTCCACGTGTGCCGCGCAAGCATACAAATGCAGTGAAATCATGCCCGCGGTGTGCAACTAGACATTTGCGTGACAATTGCCCGTCACGCCAAGCTATTTGTTTTTACTGTAATAAGAAAGGACATGTCGTCAATGCTCAAGGCATACACCCCAGTCCAGAGCACCTCCGTGCCATCCACGACTTGCCTTCGCCGCAGAATTTGAAGCAGCTACAGAGTGTGTTGGGAAAAATTAACTATTATCATAACTTTGTTCCCCATGCCTCTTCCATTTCAGCTCCGCTTCATCGCTTACGCCGTAAAGGTGTTCCGTTCTTCTGGACGCCGGAATGCGAACGCGCTTTTCGCCAGTTGAAATCGGCGTTGCTTTCAAATACTTGCCTTACGCCATTCGATCCCAAGAAACCCCTTTTGTTGGTGGTAGATGCATCGGATTTCGGGATCGGTGCTGTGCTTGCGCACAAAGATGGTTTGCATGATCGCCCTATTGCCTTTACGTCCAAATTGCTCTCGTCAGCGCAAAGAAATTATTCACAGATAGAGAAAGAAGCTTTGGCTCTCATGTTTGGTGTTACAAAGTTTCACGATTTCTTGTATGGTCGTCACTTTACCATCATCACAGACCACAAACCTTTGACATCGCTTTTTCATCCGACCAAGCCCGTACCTCCACGTACAGCGCAGAAATTCATTCGCTGGTCTATTTTCCTCTCGCAGTACCACTACGATATCTTGTATCGGTCCACTGCTAAGCACGGAAACGCTGATGCGTTGTTCCATTTGCCTGTTGCTGAGGATAAAGCATTCGCGTCTTCCGAACTTGCGTGCATGTTCATTGATGCGGAAACCAATGACGTGGTCGAATCGTTTCCGATTGATTTTCGTCATGTAGCTACAGCCACAGCTACTGACCCTGTCCTTGCCACCGTTTTGCGTTTTGTTGCTACGCAATGGCCCTTGTCAAAGTCGCAGATCGAGGATCCATTGGTTCGCCGATTTTTTGCTCACAAGGAGAGACTTTTTGTACGACGTGGTGTTTTGTTGTTGCGTTCTGATAATGATCAGTTCAGAGTCGTGGTCCCACGTTCGTTACAGTCCTCTGTCTTACGGCTTCTCCATCAAGGACATTGGGGTATAGTGCGAACGAAACAACTTGCTCGTCAGCACTGTACTTGGTTCGGAATCGATGCTGCGATTACGAATATGTGTTCTTCTTGCATGTGCCGAACAACAATCTGCACCGCCACGGAATGTCTTTGCATGGCCAAAAGCCACTTCCCCTTGGCAACACTTGCACATCGATTTTGCTGGTCCATTCTGGAATGCTCGATGGTTGGTTCTGGTAGATGCCTCCAGTAATTTTCCTTTTGTTGTCCGGATGTCTTCCACGACGTCAACTGCCACCATCCAAGCGTTGTCTGCTATCTTTTGCATTGAAGGTCTTCCACAGACTACTGTTTCCGACAATGGCCCACAATTCATGTCCGCAGAATTTCAGTCATTCTGCACGGCCAATGGTATTCAACATCTGACATCCGCGCCGTTTTCGCCTCAGTCAAACGGTGCCGCTGAATGATTGGTCCGGACTTTCAAGTCACAGATGTTGAAGTTGAAAGAGTCGCGTTCTCGGGAGGACGCGTTGTTGCTCTTTTTGTCTTCGTATCGCTCTCAGCCCCGAGATGGTCGCTCGCTGGCTGAGTTGCTCCACGGTCGTCCTCATCGAACCTTGATGTCTTTGCTGCATCCGCCGCATCAGGTTCCTGTGCAGCGGCAGACTCCTGCTTTTGCTCCAGGCGACGTTGTATTCTATCGCAACTATCGAGGTTCACGGCGTTGGCTCGCAGGGCGCATTCTTCGCTGCCTCGGCCGCGCGATGTATTTGGATTTGGGGGCCTCTGGTGAGGTGCATCGGCATCTCAATCAGCTGCGCCTCTGTCGTCGCACGGGTTCTGCCGCTCCCCGTCTGCTTTCAGCGACGGTGCCGTCCGGTCAGCGCCCTGGGGACCCATCTACTGGCTCGCCTCATCCCCAGGTGTTACCGACGATGCCTTCCATTTTGCCCCATGGCGACGCGCCGCTGCCGCCTCCGCCGCCGCCGTCTGTCCTCCAGCCGGCGCCGTCCGCAGTGGACGCTTCGCTGCAGCCGCCAAGCGCCTCCCTGGGTCACGCGCCGCCGATCGCTTCCCGTGACCAGCTGTCCTCCGCCATGGAACTCTTGCCCGCTCCGGACCACATGACGTCATCGCGCGTCGTATACCCCGACGCAATGGAGGTCGACCCTTCGGCCACTCCTGTCTCTTTACGGGCGCATACACCGCATGTTGACGTGCACCCTGGACTAGGTTTTCCGGCGTTTCCTAGATCCCCTCGGACCGAATGGCCGGGTGCGGGTGGCACAGCCTCGCCTGTTGTTAGGCTCCCCACCTCATCGCATACGTCAACATGGGGTCCTCCCCACGGCGAGCGGAAGCCTTATAACACGACCGTTCGCCGATTTGCGGGGGAGGAATGTGGTGCCACCGCCAGACACCACAGTTGCTAGGTGGTAGTTTTAAATCGGCCGCGGTCCATTAGTACATGTCGTACCCGTGTGTCGCCACTGTGTGATCGCAGACCGAGCGCCACCACAAGGCAGGTCTCGAGATACGGGATAGCACTCGCCCCAGTTGTACGGACGACGTAGCTAGCGATGCAGACTGTCGAAGCCTCGCTCATTTGCAGAGCAGATAGTTAGAATAGCCTTCAGCTAAGTCTATGACTATAACCTAGCAAGGCGCCATTAGTAACATTGCATGTATCTACAGAGTCTCACTTGTATCGTCAAGAGCGATGTACCACAAGTATGGAGTAAAGTTAAGTATTCCAGAAGCTACGTACTTTTCTTTATAGCATTCATTACGTATCCTGTTTCAGACCTCACGCCCATCTGCGTGAGCTTAGCGCGTGCCTTTCGGCTACTTCCGTGGAGTGGCTGTCTTGCTACGCCACAACACATTTCATAACTCTTAAAGTACGATCCTTGGTTTCCAACATCCTTTTTCACAAGTCAGAGTCCCTAACCACTACTCATTATTCCTTACCATATTATACATATACATATTCGTCGACACTTCTTCATTACTTCATCATAAGAAATACATAGAATAATCAAATTCCTCGTATACGGTAGCATCATCTTATTGATCATAAACATATCTCAACAGCGTAATACACATCGTCGTCGTAATAATATCATAACATCTCAGTCAATTCTCAAAATCGTCGTAGCTTCCTCCAATAATTTCAAAACCTAAAAAAAATTCTCTGCTCATTTCAATAGTGTCATCTACCTCAAACGTACTTTAAAAATTATGATCCCATACCAAATACATCATTCAAAGCTCTCATAGTATCACAATGGTTCTGAAAAAATATGAACAGTTCACAAAGTACAAACAACATACAATTTTGTAAGTGTGAAGTTATCCAACGGTGTAATTACGTAAACACCTGTCACTGATGTAGTAAAAAGAATGTTTGTTTCTCTGTTATATGATCAGATAGCTGTGCATTTTATGTGTTAGAGAAATATGGTACTGATGTGTAAAGTTGTATAAGCAAATACCATATTAGCTAGGGCTCCTTGTGCTTGCCAAACACATGGTACACAAAGTAGGCATGTACCCCCCTGAGGATTAATGTAATTATACCCTTAGGTGTTACAGATTACAGCAATGGAGTGAAATGTATCACGGAAAACCTTTGTATCATTGTACTTCAAATATCTTTAAAAATAAATGACTTAAGTACAAAATTAATCACTCAAATACGTGTCCTGTAGCGCTAAATGTGCGTCTTGCTGTAAGATAATCTCTGTGGAAGTGTCGTAGTTGTCGTCCTCCGAAAGCTAAGTTCTGCAGAAGTCAATGTACTTACCTCATGATACACGAAAGTGAAATGCTTTGCGTATAGATATCTTAGTTATTACGCTTATTGCCGTGATGTAGAAAGTACTGTGCTGTAACGTATTGTTGTCCTACAGAAAAGGCAGTCTCCTTGTAGCTATACCACAAAAGTTACTACTGAAAGATATTTTACTTTCCAGAAGAATTCAAAAAAACTGTGCAGATATGAAGCAGATACAGCACAAAAGCAACAATGTAAATTGTGTCACACATTAGTAGCGTCGTGATATAGTTGTGTAGCTGTCAAAGAAACCAAGTGCTAAGTCATCTTTAATCCCACAGAAAGTACTTCAAATAAAGAATGTCTTTTCAAGTAAACCAAAATGTTACATGAAAATCTCATTAGCAGTGCCGGTATATGTTCTAAGTATGTGAGCCTGATAGTTGTTACCTAATCGTGCAACTAACAAGCAAGAATGTACACACACAATAACACTGTGTCGTCTGTTCACAATAACAATGCATTCGTAATTTCTGTTTAAATAAGTTCTCTTGGTTCTTGACTGGATATTTAACTTCAAACATTGTTGCATGTTAACAGTTTCTTAAGTCTGACAAAGCATACTAGAAATGTGAAGTGATAAGTTTTATACCAAAGACTAAGTTAAAAAGCAGATTATCTCTCAATAAACGGTTTTACATTTGAAATGTGGTACAATCTTTTACTCTTCAAAGTACTCAGAGTTTCAGCTTGAACGCAATTATCATGCAGTATACGTCGGTAAAGAATACTGGAATTTTTCTCAAGGTTAGCTTCTATGTTATTTTTCTCTGAGCCAGCCGGCGCACGTGGGTGCCTGCGGCGCGAGTCATTGTCTGTCTCTTTGTTGGCGCGCGTTGTTATTGGGATTAGGAGACCTAACTTCTACAAATTCGCCTTGGCGAGAGGGCCCAGCTCTGTTAGAATCCCGCCAGTTCTGATGAAATTCACGTCTGTCGTTTTGTCGGTAGTTTACATAGTTTCTTGTTTGTCGGTCATGTGGTGGAGAATTTCTCCCTGAATCGCTGGACCATTGCATCTAAAGTTATTCTGTCTCCCTAGATAATAATTATTTTGGTTCCCATATTGTCTGTTTCTCTGATTGTCTCTGTGATAGTCATTACCACGGAGAGGTGATCTTTCCCTGTAATTATTACTACTCTGCCAACGGTTGTCATACGGGTGGTGTCTGTTTTGGTCACGATTTGTGTTGTGAGAATAGCCTTGTCGTGTCCAGTTATTATTTCTTTCATCGCGGAATTGCGACTGATGTGACCTGTAATTGTTGTGTTCCTGTTTTCGGATTCCGCGATTGTCAGTGTCAATTTCTAATTCTTGTAAGAGTCCCTGAAAAGCTTCAATGTCGTCTTTGCAACGTCCTGCCAAAATAATGTGTCGTAAATGTTCAGGTAATTTGATTAAGCAAATGCGGATGAGTTCTGAGGGGCTGTACAGGTTTGAAAGATACTGATTCTTACGCAACATGTCTTCAAAATATTTCATAAGACTGGAAAATTCAGATTGTTCAAAGTATTTCATCATCATGATGCTATGTTTTACTCGGTCTTGTGTAGCTTGACACCAATATGCTGAGAGGAAGGCATGGTAAAATTCTCCTTCACTGTGACAATCGAGAATGACCGATCGCATTCTTACAGCTGGTTCATTCTCTAAGTAGCCACACATAAATTCTAATCTGTGTTCTAATGACCAGTTGGGAAGAAAACAATGAGAGAATTGATGGAGCCACGCTTGTGGATGAATGTCGTTGCCAGAATTCTTAAATGTTTTAAATTTACATGTAGTAATGAACAGCTTATAGTCAAAATCATCATGTCGGCGAGTCGCATATCGGTCATTGTTACGTCGTTTCGGCGGTTCCATTTCAAAATTCGGTGCACCTTGCCAATTTCTTTCATAATTTCCGAAATGCGCTGTGTTATTATTTTGTGGCTGTTCCGTATTTCTATGTCCCTCTTCCCATATTGGGGCGCGAGTGTCCTCTGAAATACGTAATTCTTGTATTACCTGTGTCAGCTGATCTTGTACTTCCCGGATTTCTCTTTGGTGTTGCGTATTAATTTGATTCAGATTTTGTTTCAGTTTCCTAATTTGTTCGCACTCTTCTGTATTATTAAAGACTACCGGTTTTGTGTCATTCAGATTATCATCTACCTTCGTAGATAAGTTATTTAGCTGATCCGAAAGTTCAACTACTTTCTCTGATAATGAACTAATTTCCTCCATGTGTCTTTCTGAACCAATTTTCAGAGTATCTACTGTGTCCTTTAAGTTTTCCTGAGATTTTGCAAGTTGCGTAACCGAATCGGTAGATGCAACTGAGTCAATTTTAGCTTGCAAGGTCTCATGATTTTCATGAACAATAGTTTGCAGTTCTTTTATGGCTGCTTCGTGATTCTGTAATGCATTTTCATGCCGCGAAAAAATAGGTTGAAAATGCTCACAAATTTGTGTTTTTACGTCAGTACAGACTTTTTGACATTTCGATTCAATGTTATGTAACTTAGTAGTTAAATCTTCATGTGTTTGTTCAAGCTTATGTTCCACTGAGTCTAACTTTTGAAGCTTTTGTTCCATTGCGTCTAACTGTTGCTGTGTTTGTCTCTGGTGTTGTTCCATTGTGTGTAACTTTTGAAGATTTTGTCCCATTTGTTTCCGATTTTGTTCAAGCGCTGTGTCTAACTTTTGAAGATTTTGTTCCATTGTGTCTAACTTTTGTAGCCTTTGTCCCATTTGTTGCATTAATTGTAATAACAATGCACTGGTGTCTGAAACATATTCCTCAGTGCTTTTCGGCAGTGAATTTGCACCGGCAACATTCATATTTTGACAAGCGGAAAATGTGTCTTGACTCATTTGAGAAAACGGTGAGAACCCAAAACCTGAATCTGCAGTAGTTGCAAAATTGTGTCCTGTCATTCCCGATTCCTGAGGTGAGCTGTTGCCGACCGATCGATCGATAATGCTTCCCTGTTCACTAATTGTTTCACTGTCTACACCATTGTTTGCCGCCAGCTCCATTTCCCTATGCACAATTACCAAATTACTACTTTGAACATTAGTTAATTCATTACACGGTGGCGCTAACACACTGCTTTCGTCTTCACTGTCATTTCTCAGTTTACTTTGGAGCCTAGTATTACGTTTTTCACACGCCATAATTGTCACAATATTTCACACGATAACACAGAAAAACACAATTTGAAGAGCAAAAATAGGAGAACACATTAACATAGCACTGAAAATAATATCTAGTTAATTGCAAGCGCAGTTGCGAAATACTTGGTGCAAATATACATGCATGCCACAACTGTTTTACTGTACAAGAATGAAAAACTGCAACTACAAAGGCAATTCTCTCTACAATTACGCGCTAGCAATAAACAAAATCTGCACTAATTACACAAACTACAAGAAAAAATCAGAAGATTCCAGTGAGGTATCCTTCGCTAAGGGTCGACATATGAAACGTCCCCTTAGAAAAATTATACAGGACTGTGCTTAACCTGACACACAATACTTTTAGCGCAACGCAATCTGACTTTCAAAAATCCCTACAAATGAATGGCCCTGACTAAAATTAACCTATACCTTTCACAAATCACTTACCTCACCAAAAATCTTCGTTACTCGAATTACTGCAAAACAGCGAGCGCCGCTACTGCCAGCTAAATAAAAGATTCAAACTACGGAAGGCACTAACTACTGATAGGCATAGTTAGGAAACGAAAGATTTTAGTAAAGAACAAACAATGTATTTACCTTAATAGTCATAATATATATAGCAGTACATGACAAATTTCAAAACTCCGCCATTTCTCTCCGCACATCCACAACTGCTGGCGGCTCACCTCCAACTGCGCAACGCTACGCGCTGTTCACATCCAGCTGCCGCTGCCCAACACTACAATGGCAGACAACAATGCAAACTAGCCACAGACTGCACACAGCACAGCCAGTGATTTTCACACAGAGCGCTACGTGGCGTTACCAATAAGAAAACATAAACAGCCTACTTACACTTTCGAGATGAAACGTATATCATTTCTCCCGTAAGTATTTCCGTTTTAAAATCACTACTATATAGCTAACAAACGCTAAATACGCGTAGCTGAAGACCTCTTCGAGTCGTTTTAAACACTTTCGTAGCTCCAGGTCGCAATGGGGAGTGTTCGCCACCCGATACTACCATCATCCCAGTCCTAGTGCTATGCAGTCCACACTATCATCCTACAATTTACTTTAAAAGCTCAGCAATGATGCAGTTTCAGGAAGAAAGTTACAAATAGATAATAAAAAGGTCCGCAAATCACAGGAAATGAAACAGGTCTGTTTCCACGGAATCAATAGAGTCGAATCTTACTTTAACAACCCTAATTACATCATAGTAGTCCTGAGGAATGCAAGAGGTGGTGATTAATTTCGATAGTATACTAATTTCTCAGGACCGACATTTGGGACCCATGGGGATTGATCGAGCTATGTTTCTGGGCGGAAATACTGCAAGAACTCTATCTCCATTTGAGGTGTGGCGTTACATTAGCAGTTTCCTGAAACTACAAGGTGTTGGGAAACTGTTGTTGTAGACTTAAAGGACTTGTAGAGGGAAATGAGTATATGATATTTTAAGCAGGGACCCATTCCTGGAATTGTACCGTTTCCGTACTAAAGCCGTTTGAAAACACATTTTCTAGGGAGGTATGCAATAGGGTCGTCATGGTCGAGAATGGCTACGTCTGATCGGCTGATGTCATTAGATGTCAGTCATATCTCTCTTACCTTGTTCGAGCCTCATTCAGTGTCTGTGAGTGTTAGAGCAACATCGTTGAGTACACGTTTGCAGAATACACCGAAATGATCCTTCTGATTGGCAAAGCTCTCGGTAATGGAAGAGCTGCACATCACCTTTATCAAGATCGTTATGCACAACGTCCAACTCCATCGCATACCCTTTTCGCTATGATTACGCAACGGTTTCGAGAAAGGGGCACCTTCATCGCCAGCAGGTGTGATAGTGTTGCTCCTAGGAGAAGCAGCACACCCGAACTGAAAGAGGCCGTATTGCATCACGTTGAAGAGAACCCGTCAACGAGTATACGACCGATTTCTTTGGCTATTAATGGGTGGGATTGTAGAACAATTGATGTACTGGGTCATGCCTAGTGAATAACTTTTAAAAGTGGTCACGTTAGCTACATGTTTTCAAGTGGTTGAAGCTCGGAAATGGTACGTTTCCGGACATGGGTTCCAATTCAAAACATTATCTACTCACTCCCCTCTACAAGTCCTAGAAGTCTATAACGGAGACTTCTGAACTCACTGTGTATTTTACAAGGAGGAACCACAATAGGTCGCTCTCAGATACAGTCGAGTCTTCGTTTGGTGAAAGAAGAGCTAAAATAAATTGTTACGTACTTTGTCTTATGTGTCAACACTCAATAATTTTCAAGAAAGTAACAGTCAATGTTTTGATGCTACTGCGTCAGTTTGCACACATGGTGTTACTTGTACACCACCCAAACTGGTAGCGTAGTGGCTAATAGCACAGGTTCCAATTTTTGCGAACCGTGTTCAAATGTAATCTTACGTTCCCTTTTTCTCCTTTTGTTGTCGCGGAAACATGTTACATCAATGACATCACTATTTTTGTGACATCGGGAAATACAATGGAATTATTTACAAAATAAATAAACATTTCAAATATTGAAAGCAGTTTTATGATAAAAAATCTTATATAACCCAAAGTAACTAACAGTAATTGAAAATGAAAAACCTGTAAGTTCTAGTAGATCAATTTTTGCTTTGACTTTTACTTTTGTACATCAAGAGAACCAGCGTATCCTACATGGTAATATTCGACATAAAAGGTTAAAAACATAAAAAATCGAAGCAACACCAACAACATGCGAAGGCACATGTGCAACAGTCGTATTCTAAATACCTCGCGCTACGGCGATAATTTCTCCGAAAACGAAGCTAATGAAAGCGTTTTCTCGAAAGCCGGAGCCTGCAGTTGATTACGGATCGAGGCGTATATTTTATTAATGTCACCACTTCAACTTGATTTCCGTTTACTGTGCGATGAGAATAGGGCACTTTTATAAAGGGCGACTGTAATTCTTCACCTGTCGGTAAAAGTGTACATTGTAATGTTGACAGAACGGCATACACTTTGGCGGAATTGCTTTTAATGAACACGTCGATATTCCGATTTCGCTGAGACCATAAAGGAAGAATAAACTTTGTCCAGTCCACGAGCCAATAACGTACAGAAACGGCTCCGTTTTTATGTAACGTTACAAAGCTTTGTCCAAAAGCTGATGATAGGTATCTTTTATGAGCTTTCCAGATTTTGTGTCTGGTATGTACACATTATGACGCCATTCCATTGACTGGTTTACGTCTTGGACTCGAGTACCAAATTTGTAACTGACTTCTTGGAAACAAATAAACAGTTTAGTAACAGTTTCTCGGAAACAATTAATCCGTATTGGGCTGTGTGTGATTGCGCAAACTCACAAGTACAAAACAGCTATCGCGATGGAGGGTCAAAGTGACAAACGGAGGAGTGACTCGAGGTAAATATAAAAATATAAAATAAGAGGCTAGAAACATTGGACACTGTGGTAGTGAGCAATGACTGCGGCAGTCAGAAAGTTTTGATTTCAAAGTGTCAAACACCTGGTGCTATTCATTCACGGGGAAGAACAGAACTGGCAACATCGTATCATCAGTGAGAAGCTTAAGTTTGAGGAATGATGGGAAACAGCAACATTCTTTCAAATTCAAACATTCATTCTAATTCCTCAATTCACTACTTATTTCGTTATAAGTACGGATCAAATAGAATTTATTACATCTTTAGTAAGAGACTGTTATCGTTTTGAGGTGAGAAACTTACTGAAATAGCTGCCGGCGAACACAAACAAAGAAATCCGTCGTCAGGTTTTGGACAAAGTTTTCCGATCTTACTTAAGAATCCGGGAAAGTACGAGAAGGACTCGCACTCTGAACGTTGTTGTGCTTCTATTGCAACTACGTATTCAAAGTTGGGTTGGGTTGTTTGGGGGAAGAGACCAAACAGCGAGGTCATCGGTCTCATCGGATTAGGGAAGGACGAGGAAGGAAGTCACCGTGCCCTTTCAAAGGAACCATCCCGGCATTTGCCTGGAACGATTTAGGGTAATCACGGAAAACCTAAATCAGGATGGCCGGACGCGGGATTGAACCGTATTCAAAGTACTGTAAGAAACTGCACTGCAAGGAAATTATTACTGTGAGATTAATGGTTTCAGTATCTATTTAAAATTGCCTGTTAGAAATATTTCAGTGAATTAAGACTCTTTTCAATCTGTCTAATTGCGTCTTGGTAATAAAAGCGATTCATTAGATTCGCATTGCAATTTTACACCACTAACGTAAGACTGTTCAAGAAACTGGTCAATGTCAATGAACGTCCATACTGGACAGGCGGCAAGTGGCTTCATTTTTATATTTCATGCGAAGCGACTTTTGTGGGTCACTTTTAACCATACTAGTTTCACCATTTATTGTTTTTCTAACTGTAGTATCCTATCATTACTGCATTATACTGTGATGATACAGGAGAACATGCTGTACCCTTTATTGCAACGAGATTACGAACAAAACACTGCTTCAGTAAGTAGTTAAAGTGCTTGCTCAGTTATTTTTCCTTAAAGGAATAAGCAACGTGCTGTGCCGATTGTAGTAGTTGTTTAAAAGTATCTATTTTTGACATGATAATTCAATGAATTTTTGTGGCAGGTGCAGTCACGTTATCGTGTCAACGTTTACGTGCTTTTAGTGATCATCCACTTCGTTACAGTGCCTCTTTAAATTTCGAGACTGCAATAAAGACATGTCGGTTGATGATAAACTTTAGTAAATACAAGAAATAAATCCGTTCATATAATCGTTAAACGTTAATGCAAATAGGGAAAATGTATCCTAAAGCCATTAGAATGCAAATTCACGCTATTATTTCATTGCAGACAGTTTTTACCAACCGTAACTCGTCGAGGGAGATTACCTGACAGTCGACTGAAGTTATAAAAATACGATCAAAAAATTTAACAGACAAGGAAGACTGAGGTTTAAAGTGCTATATACGACGGGGTTATTAGGAAGTTTACATAGTGCTGCATAAGGATAGGGCAGGCAATCAACCACGGTCTTTGAAGTGAACAAACCTGAAATTCACCTTAAATGACTTAGACAAAATTTGCAAAACGCAAATATGAGTAGACAAATGGGGACTGAGCACCGGTTCTGGAGAATGTGAGTCCAGAGCTTTAATCACTGTGGCACATTTAGTGGAAATACAAGCATACAAGCTATTTGAAGCGAAAGCACAGTTTAGTCAGAAGAAGGTAGACCCCAACCAACGTACTCATGGACGAACAAAGCATACCACACAAAAATTTTATTACCACAATAGCTATGATTGTCACTCTCAGATCATGAATTCAAATAAGGTGATATGCAACCTGTTATGTGCGTAGGCTGGTGAACATTTAACTTCAGAACACTTGCATAGTCATTTCTCCTTCTATTCCCTGGACGAATTTCTCTTTAAAAGCTGATAGCCTATAAAAAACTTAATTCTAATTGGAGTTGAATGAGTAGGACTAAAAAGTGTTCATTAATATTAACACTAATCGTTTGTACATATCACGTAAAATGACACGGGCTCTGAGCACTATGCGACTTAACTTCTGAGGTCATCAGTCGCCTAGAACTTAGAACTAATTAAACCTTACTAACCTAAGGACATCACACACATCCATGCCCGAGGCAGGATTCGAACCTGCGACCGTAGCGATCGCTCGGTTCCATACTGTAGCGCCTAGAACCGCACGGGCACTCCGGCCGGCTAAACTGACACGTTCCACACCATTTCCATAAAAGAATCGTTCACATGGTCTATGGAACATGTAAGTAATTAACTAATTAGGCGATCACGATTTTTCAGTACCGTACAGAACGTTGCCTGCAGTCAGATTGTAGAGCAAAGATTTAGGTGTCGGGTGTTTTATAGCAGCCACTGTGTCACAGAGTACTTATTAAAAGATGACTAAGTCTGAGTCCAACTTTTTTAATTTAACCAGGAGGCTTTTGAGTACACGAACATCTAGAACAATGAAATAAGATATAGGTTTCCTGTAAGTTTAGCAGTATTAAGCTATGCAGCATTTCACACATTTACTGTTCGATTCAGCTTCTACGCAAGTTTGAGAAATTCTGAGCATTTCCTAAGGATTGTTTAGTGCTGAGACATACTTTTATTGATGACCTTTTGTGTTTCAAGAACGTAGTAATATCTGAAACACTTTAGTGGGGCTTAAGGCATTCAAGAAAATATATTGTGACCATTGTTAGAAGCCATACTATTGAATAATTGGAAACGGCAACAATTTCCGAGCCACCATGTTTGAAATGCTCCAAGTTCGACGTAACGACCGCTAATCTGGATTCTACAAAAACGATACGCCCCCTCTGTATTGCTTATCATTATCTAAAAGTGAGAAGTTATTTAGCGCTTGCCGACTTTGTGAGATAAGGTTAGCCTTCCACACGTGAGTGTAGATTTGCTCTCCTACGTCACATTTAAATTTAAGTCTTATGTTAAGAAGGAAGGAAGATTAGGGTTTAAAGTCCTATCAACGACGAAGACTGAAGGCAAGCTCAAATTGGGCTGGACTTTGATTTGAAGCGACGTCTTCCCGAATGCTTGTCCAGTGTCTTAAACAATACACTGGCTCACTCGAGCTTGTGTTAAAGCTCATTCAGCATAAATGTACGTCACCCATCCTAACTGAGTACGCAACCTTCTCCCCAGCGAATTAAGAGAAGTAATCACTCATTCTTTTTCTTAAGGGGTAACGTTTCACCATGCCCACTAGTTGACCAATCTCAACTGGTCGTGGCTCGTGATGTGCGCAGCAGTGGCAGAAATCAAACAACAATAAGTAATAGTCAAGTCATATGATACTGAGGGTGGAAAAAAATGTGGCTCAATATAAAACACAGGATATTTGATGCGAGTCAGAAATGTGGTAGTTCAGGCCTGAAGAACACTAACTCAAACATATACACAGGAAACTGCTACAGAATTGTGGTGTGTGTTTGTGTGTGTGTGTGTGTGTGTGCGCGTGTGTGCGTATGGCGGGGGGGGGGGGGGGGGGGAATCTGCTTTCATTATGTCAGCGTTACTATAACGCTCTCGTTGTTCGTTGAACTTTTCCGGTTTTGCTTCATATTACACCTAAATACTTCTTTCTACTCAAAGTTTTCCGCAGATTTATACGTTGTAAATACATTAGTAGAAATAAGATTTACTTTAAGAAATCGACTTACCGCCGTTGTAGTTACTCGTATGGAGTTGTTATTTTGACATAATTTCTACGGAAACCATGTGCTGCTATAAAATACAGCGTATTGATCAAGGTCAGGTTAACTAAGACTAAACGAAAATGATTCTTATGACTGCGTACCAGTTGTAAGCACAGGCTTGATATTTAATTTTGAATATTTCTCTTTTAATACAACGAGCTGTTTATTCGTTTCTCCATGTTCGGAGGGTGCTGATTCCACAATTCCGTAACCGTATGTTCAATTAATGAACAGTCACTTCAGTTGTTAATAAGGAATTAATTAAGTCCGCGACTGGTTTAGGGCTTTACATCGGGCCATTTTCAAGTGGCTCTGAAACTGCCACTGTAAATGCATAATATGATGGATTTATAAATATTTTACACAAAAGTCACATTGCTTGTATACAGCACAATGTAAGTTATACATTCTTCCTGTACTTTTACTGTACGTATCTAAGCTATGTTTTTAGATTTTTTTGTATAAAATATTTATATGTCCATCATGTTACGCGTTAAAAATGGCATTTTCAGATCAACATTTAAATGGCACCACGTAAAGGCCGAAACCGATAGTGGACTTAATGAAGTTCTTATTAGCAACTGGAGCAGCTTTTCATTAACTAATAACTAGATGTGTTAGTGCATCTAATGGGCATTTTGTTATCATCTTTCAGGATGTAAGTGGTTGTAACTAGATAATGCGTACACAATGATCCCAACAATTTAACATATAGCGCCTGTTAGTAACTAAAGTGAGAAAAATATTATTTTCACTAACGCGACTTGTGTAGGAATCTTTTTTTCCTCCCATTTTCTATCCTCCACTGTTAGAGTGTGCTTTCCAAATGAAGTTTTATTCGTTAGTTAATGCCTTCAGATACAACCTATGCATCTATTCTAGTTCCTTACTATGTATTTGCAACTTTTATGTGATACGTAATCTTCTACTACTTTTATTTCTCACAGTAAAGTGAGGTTGTCCAACTTTAAACAACTTTATACTGTTTTTAAAGATATTCCCTGGAAACACTTCCACCACAGTGTATATGGTTAAACATCACTCACGGGTTATTTTCAGTCAAACGAGTCAGTTTGCAAATCCATCATGACATCATATTGTACGGATAAGTGCTTATCTTATCGGAAAGTGATTCTGGAATGCTAAGACTTATCTACAGATAACTAAATTATCGAGAGATATTCTTACACGTGATCTAACACCTGTCATGATCTAGGTATTTGAACATCTGTCTGCACGATAGCTCTTCCAGCTGATTTTGATTAAAAAAAAACAGCGTTAATGATTAAGTGCTACGTCGAGTCACGTTGACGGAAGTGATTCAGAAAAAATTCAGGATCTGTAATAAGTGAAGACGAACACTATATAAATGAGAAAAGTTTCGCTGATGAACTCAAATATTATGACCACCTGCTTAATACTACTTTGAACCATGTTTAGAACGCAATACAGCTCAGTTCTGCTTGACATGAATTCGAAAAGTCCTCGGTAAGTTTCCGCAGGTATGTGGCACGAGACATCTACGAATAGGTCAAAAATTCCTATATATAGAGTCTTCCAGGAGGAATGGTCAATAATCAGGGATATGACAGGAACGATCATTCGAAGCAAGAAGTCTAATAAACATGGGCTCTAAAAGTATTGGCAGGAACAACCGAATGAAAACGACCGATTCAGTCGGTTTTAGATTTACGTGTCGGTCGAATTCATTTATGTCGCGTGAAATCAGTCTCTGGGAGCAACAGAATGAAAACAGTTGACACAATCCGGTGGTGTTTTGCGTACTGAGTAAGTTACTCATTCATTCATTTCAAGTGAAACCAATCTGTCGACTGAAGCATGTATTCGTTCGTTCATCAACTAAAACTACTGATTAGCGGCTTGGTTGGCTGAATTACCCAGTTTTTCTTTCCAGTGAAAAAAGTCTGAAGTACTTTTATTATTTGTCTTTAGTGGTTTAGCTGAGTTATACAGTTATTCTTCTGAGTAACAACCTGTCTGTAGTACTTTCATTAGATGAAGTAAAAACTGTGGTACACATACCCTCCACCCCCGGAGGGTCGATCACCCCCAGGTGTACGCGCAGACATACATATCAATGAGTATGCCAAAGTTAAAATAAGCAATATGCATATGCCTTTAATTATGCACTGAAAAGACTAATTAATTCTTCTTTTCACCATTTAAAACTGATAAACAGATTGCTAATGCATTGATTGTTTGTTGCAACTGTAATTAATAATACAAAACGAATAAAAGCTTCGTTATGCGTACAAAGTTGAGCAAGCACAGAAGTTCTCTTAGGAGTGCGTGAAGAAGAAAATAACGTTGTCAAATTGACTGGTGATGTCCGTTATTTAATTAAAATTTCGCTCCAAGTCAGCGTCCTGCTGCTGTCACGGCCAGGGTGGCAGACTGTGCGAGGAGGTACCCAGCCACCCCTAGCGCAGGTCCCAGCTATACGGCGCTATACGCGCCGTCTCCTCGCGCCGGCTGTACTCCTTGCCCCGGCAGCAGCAGGAGTAGGCTACGGCGGCGCCCGCCCCCATGGCAAAAAAGGTGAAAAAGTTATATGGTAGTGAAATCACTCAAACCCCAGACTCTAAGTGAAAGCATTCATATAACTGGCGTAACCGACAGATACTTGGGTCAGTCGGTTCTCTCATGTTAAGGAAACTATTCAAACCTGGATAGAGTGTCTGACATTGGTTGTTTCGTTCGTCCAAAAAAAACCGTCTAAACGAAGAAACAATCGACTGGGCAATCGATTGTTGAACACGGTGTTCCATCACCATCTAAAACGCATACCGCAAGAGCTGCGAGCACGTCCTAGATTAGATTAATTATTCATTCCATAGACCCATAAAAGAGGGAATGCTCCTGGGTGTGGAACATGTCAGACAAACACATTACAAAAATGTAATTAGAAAAACCTGAGTTTCATTAATTTTGATGATCCTCAGTCAATAAACAGTAAAATTATGTACATGAATTAAACTTAAACTTCTAATATTTACAGGTTTAACACTTGCATCTGCTTTAATTAAATCCATCATTCAGACATTTGCTAGTTTCTTGGCTATTACAACCAAGTATTGTCAAAAATTAATTTTTTGCATAGTGCAACAAAAAATTATTTGTAATGTATGCACATCCTGTACTCCAATGACATCCTAGAAACAATTAAGTGAAAGTAACCAAAGCAGTTAGTCTGTCGCTCCTCCGAGGTTTTCCCCAGGGTTTCCCTACGGCCGCGCCAAATGGGGAGCGAATAGTTGACACCCCTGGGACTTCAAGTATTACGGACTAACTCGTGATTGTATACCTTTGAACACTGCAAAAGTTGCAACCCTAAAAAGAAGCAGCCAAAATGAAACTAATTGTATTCTATGTCCTTTTGTACATGACTGTATATGTAACCAATTGTATATTATATTGTTATGTAAATAACTTCATCTGTATTACACTTTGTGTACAACAAAACTCAGTAATCAGAACGGTTTAAACATACGGTGTGACATATGTAGACTGTGAAGGAAAAATCTGCGTGTGGACACTGTGGGCACGAAATAGGAAATATTTATGTCAAAAAACACGAACATTTTTTATGACATAAACATTTCGGGGGGCAATATAGCGTCCCCGGTGAGGTAATAAGAAAACACTTAAAAACAATATTTATAAAGAAGAGACATTTAAAACTTGAATGATACAGATTTTTTATAGTGTACCCGTAAAATAATAATTTCTCTGTGTAAGTTTCGAGTGCTACGAAATATAACAAAATGATCTAAAGAGACGACAAGATACGCTCTTTTGTTAATTTTTAGTCGTCTTCACTTCTTCTCTTGTCTTGGTTGTGTGTAGACGGACATCTTGCGAGTGCTGGCAAATGCAAGTGATCCTCATTTAAGAACAGTCAGATTATGTACAAGATTTAAAATTAAACTTCCGCTATTTACAGACTTAAGACTTAACATCTGCTTTCCATACATCCAACATTCACACAGTAGGTAGTTACTTGGCTGTTACAACCAAGTATTGTCAAAAATTAAAGTATAATAAATTTTCATTAAAATGGTCTACTGCACTTGTTGAGAAACTCATGGATGGAATAGAAGGAGTTGGCGACCAAAAATTCTTTTAGGTTATGTTTAAATTGTGCCTTGACTGAAACTAAACTCTTAACGGTTGCTGGTACCTTATTGAAAATATGCGTTGCTAAACCCTGGACTCCTTTCTGGGCAAGAGTAAGTGATTTTAAATCTTTATGTACATTGTTCTTATTCCTATTATTGATACTGAGTACTAAGCAGTTAGTTGGAAAAAGAGATGTATTATTTACAACAAACTTCATTAAGCAATAAATATACTCAGAAGCTGTGGTTAATATGCCCAATTCTTTGAACAGGTTTTGACATGATGTTCTTAGATTTACACTACTCATTACTCTTATTATACGCTTGTGTACTCCAAAAATTTTTTCTCTGGTTGTGGAGTTACCGCAAAATATGATACCATATGACATAATGGAGTTAAAATAAGCAAAATATGCCAGTTTTTTATATTTATATCTCCTATGTCTGACATCATTCGCATTGCAAACACAGACTTGTTTAGGCGCTTTAGCAGTTCGTTAGTATGTTGCTCCCAACTGAATTTATTATCAAGTTCTAATCCCAAGAATTTTGCACTCTCAACTTCTCTCATTTCCATGTCATCATATTTCATACACACACCAGAAGGAAATCTCTTGGAAGTTCTGAACCGCATATAGTGGGTCTTTTCAAAGTTTAATGACAGTGAATTGGCTATGAATCACTTATTAATATCAGTAAAAATTTGATTAGCTGCCCTTTCTAAATTTATATTTGATTTACTATTTATTGCAATGTTCAGTACTGTGAAACAGATCTCTTCTAATGCCACCCCCTTTTCTTCATGTTTTGAAGGTTGTAAAAACAAGAAAAATGTCCAGTAAACATGGGCTCCAATGTGCTTATCTTAGGAATTATGAGCACTGGTTCATCTTCGCTACTGTGAAACCCATCTCTTCTACTGAGCAAGTACTCATAGCTCTTAAGGTGTGCATTTTAGAGCCCACTTTTAGTAGACTTTTCTTGCTTCGAATCAACGTTCCTGTTATATCCCTGAATATTGACCACTCCTCCTGGGCACCCTGTATTACAGGCCATTGGTTTGTGGCTGCGGAGCTGGCGCCCAGTTACATCCCAGATGTGTTCATCGGTTTCAGATCACACGAATATGGCGGAGAAGGAAGTTCACTATCGTGCTCCAGAATCCACTGTGGCACGATTATTGCTTTGTGACACGGGTAGTTTATCCTGCTGGAAGATACCATTGCCGTCGAGAAAGACGTGTAGCGTGAAGGAATGCAGGTGGTCCGCAACAATATAGCCCACATCTGTTATGATACCTTTGATTGGTACCACAGGTCCTATGGAAACGCAGTTGAATGACGTAGGGAGGGGAAAAACCGACCAGTTAGAACCGATACAAGTATTTTAGTTCCGAATAACCGGTATTTTTCGGCAATTGTTAGCTCTCGATTACAACAGATGTTTTTATTGTTTACTCATAACCGAGTAAAATAAATATCAATTAGCCATACCGACAGTGATAGATTTTTTTGTTTTTAAATAAACCTTTTGTTAAAAAGGAGTTCATCGAAGGAAAGATAATCAAAAAGATAAACACTTTCTGTCATTTGGGATCCATTTTCGAAATCGAGGGAAAATCAGAGTCAGAAATCAATAAAAGAGTTAGTAGCGGACGGAAGGTCATTGGGATGCTTAACTCAGTCTTATGGAGCAGGAATGTAATGAACAGAGCTAAAAAATTAATATACAAATCCATATTAGAAAGTGTTGTTCTGTATGGAACGGAAACCTGGGCAATTAACCTGAAGCACATTGAAAAATTACAAGCTCTAGAGATGGACTTATGGAGAAGATCGGCAAGAATCTCCAGGAAAGAGAAGATAAGGAACACCGAAATAATATGGAGAACGGAAATAAAAGCAAGAATATATGACGTAATGGATAGGAAGAAATTACAGTGGTACGGGCATGTACGACGAATGGAGGAAGCCTGAATGCCAAAATTGATACTGGAGTGGGAACCGGAGGGGAGAAGAAGAGGACGACCTATGAACACCTGGCTCCAAAATGTACAGCACACAATGAGGAGAATGGGTGCAAAAATATCTGCAGACTGGCATTGGTGCCATTCTGCAATACAATGGATGTCTGTCGACGACAGCGAGAAACTCCCGTGCAGACCAGGTGGGGGCAAGACTTCCACACTGCATGTACACGCGCACCTTCAGCCACAACACACGGCGATAGGGACTTTATTGCCTCAGCAGTGCTGTACCAATTCTTATGCCATGTGTTTGTTACTCTTTTCTGTCGGCATTGTTATTAAAACAGCATTGATCCCTTTTCCATTCTCTATAGCAACACAGTATTTCAAACTAACGCAAATTTCATCAATAAAAATTACTCCTTTTTTATTCATTTATTATTTTGAGCTTTGCCTCATTACAGAGGCTTATCTCCAACATAATAATTTACTAGGAAATTACTATACAAAGAATAAACGTTCTCAAACTACATTTTTAATATATTCATCCAGGTGTTTCGATCTTTATGTTGGAGATAAGCCTCTGTAATGAGGCAAAGCTCAAAATAATAAATGAATAAAAAAGGAGTAATTTTTATTGATGAAATTTGCGTTAGTTTGAAATACTGTGTTGCTATAGAGAATGGAAAAGGGATCAATGCTGTTTTAATAACAATGCCGACAGAAAAGAGTAACAAACACCTGGCATAAGAATTGGTACAGCACTGCTGAGGCAATAAAGTCCCTATCGCCGTGTGTTGTGGCTGAAGGTGCGCGTGTACATGCAGTGTGGAAGTCTTGCCCCCACCTGGTCTGCACGGGAGTTTCTCGCTGTCGTCGACAGACATCCATTGTATTGCAGAATGGCACCAATGCCAGTCTGCAGATATTTTTGCTTAATTTGATTTAAAATATTAAAGATTTGTCTGTCATTTCTATGAAGTAATAAAAAAGGTAGGAAGTTGTGTTAGGACTAATAAATTAAAAACTTAACAATACACTAATAGTATACAAGAAAAATAGAGAGTAGCTTATCTGCTACCTGTGTCTACATAACATGCAGTTATCTACTTGTAGCCCTCGAAAAGGGCAGATTAACACGAGAAACAGAGTTCTTCAACCTCAGTTTTCACCCTTTAGCACTGACTATACGTAATGCCAAAATAGCGGTATGATCCCCAGTCACAACATGACTTTTGAGCAGAGTTTCAAAAAATTACAGTGAAGAGGAGAATACTGATGTTTTTTGTAGTATTCAATCATTTTTAGAGGGTAGCAGCGAACGGTGAACGAACTAAGTTTCCTTTATTTGAGTATTTAATTTAATATTTTGATTCTGTTTATCCTGAAATGAGTCAAAATTTTTCAATCGTTGTTTGATTTGTACCTTTATGATAGGAAATGATAGGAATAAAAAACCGAGAACCTGTTATTCCAGAAACCAATTATTTTGAGCGGTTTTAACTGTCAGGTTAAACTGGAGTGGGAACAACCGTTATAACGGAAAACCGGCTGTTGCAGAGATAACCGCCATTCCTAGAGTGACCCTACAGCGTTATATCGATCTCAGCTGCCCGCGTCGGCGGTGCAGCCGTTCGCCTGGATGACGGAGTAAACGGACACGATCAGCGACCTGGTGAAACCAGAAGCTTCATTTATCCGACCAGCGACACGTTTCCATTGATCCACGGTTCAGTCTCGATGAACCTGTGCCCACTGCAACCGTAATTGACGATGGCCTTGAGGCAACATGGGATCGTCTGCTGCAGAGCTCCATGTTCAGCAATGTGCGCTGAAAGATGGACTTGAAGTCCATTGTAACTGTTATATGTTGACTCTTACACAGAAGATTACGGCAAACAGCCACTATTTATTTAAACAGCGCTGTTACCGGTTTCAAACCGATAGATTCATCTTCAGACGGCTAGTTCACGTTTTACATTACATTTCGTGTTTTGTTTCCCCACCTGACGGAACTCCCTTGGGGTGGCCATGCCCTACAACCAAAACAAAACGCGAGACAACGTCTTTTTAATTGTAAATGTGCCTCACAACGATTTTAAGTGGTGTAAACGAATGATTATTATTAAATGGAAGGTGTTTCGGTTTCTTACAATGAATTGTAAGTAACCGAAACATCGTCGTGAGGCACAATTACAATTCAAAAGACGTTACCTCACATGTTGTTTTGGTTGTTTCGTCGGGTGGGGAAACAAAACGGGAAATGTATTGTAAAACGTGAACTAGCCGTCTGAAGATGAACCTATCGGTTCGAAACCGGTAACGGCGCTGTTTAAATAAATAAATAGCACTGTAAAAAGTGGCTGGTTGCTGTAATCTTCTGTATAAGAGTCAACCTATATTTTGTACACAGCCACGGGCTCAATATGTCAGTTTCTGAGAAAACAGCATATAATTGTGCCTGTACTGACATTGCACTCTGTCGTTAGATGTGTTACAGGTAGCCGCCAATCCTGCTTAAGCCGGGTTTCCGTGGTGCATCGTCGTCTCAACAGTAGCAAAATACTGAATATGTTTTCTGACAGAGCGCAATGCTTAGTGTGCCATCGCTATACGTCAGTCGTGAGAGGCCAGCTGGTTCTGGACGAGACTAATGCGTTACCCTGCGTTTACGGTGAGGAATTGTTGCAAGTTAGGTAAAGTTCGAGTGCAAAATGACTACAAATTCTGCTAAAAGCCATAAGTGCGTTACAATTTCGAGGAAGGTAAACTCTAATTTGATACAGTGTCTGTACATGCCAGTGTATGGGACATGATGAATCCAGACTTTCAAAAAGGGTAAAAGACGACGTGATCTGACGGAAATTTGTCAACAAGGCAAACAGGTACAAAATGAAATAACGTTAAAGGAGGCAATGGATAAAACACCATACGTTGTCCTTCATTTTTTTATTCATTATTAATTGTTTTTATTACTATTATTTATTTTTCTGCTGGTAATATTTTCAATTACACATTTTAATAACGCATTATTCTAACAGATTATAATTTATGGTACAACATTGTTATCAAATTCTAAGTACAGCATTACTAATAATATCTAAGTAAGTTATTATGTTATTATTACTATATTAATAACAACGACGATAACAAGCACATAAGAACGAGACACACGTCGGGAAGAACGGAACTGTAGTAACACATAACGTAGGTTTCACAAATTTTTTAAACGGCAACAGCAAACCTAATTTCTGCTACTGACAAGTAAACCTACCCAAGGGATACACTTCGATTTTAATCGGCTTTGAATATGTTGTAGTGTAGAGCAAAATATGAGGCCCATACGGTCGTTGAGGGGGTGAAATACCGGCTTAAAAAAAATGACTAATGTTTCTGAATGAATAACGTTGAAACTGTACAGTTATTAAAAAAATCAGATGAAAGTTCCATTGTTTTTCATGTACGTTACAACAGTGCGCCCCGATTTGTCGAGAAAAGTCATTTTTTTCGAAATCCTCTCTCCCCGACTATTTTGTTTTTAATTTCGATATTTGACTAATAGCAGAACGTATAGCGTCGTTAATACCAAATTCAATCGTGTATGATGAAGTGTTATTCCAAACAAGCATTTGTTGGAAATGAGTTAGAAATATTTCTGTATTGCTGAATGCGTGTTTGATATGTGCCTGTTTCGGTGCCAATTGCTGTTGTGGGTTGTTAAAAGGTCTTTCCCAGATAAATATATTTTACATGAACGTTCCAAATGTATATTATTCTAATTTTATGAAATACAAAATTTTTGTGTTTCATTTGTGTATTCTCTTCATATGTGGCGTATTTCTTGTTTTCAAGTTGTAATCTTTTTGAACACAATTATGTTATATTTGATACTGTTCGTATATTATTGTTGTAACATCTGTGCAGTAGTGAGGAAGTGCAGAACTGTTCGGGTCAAACAAATGTTGAATGCAATTTGACTTTGTTCACCAAGCAAATCAAACAATTACCATATCACTTCGTGATATATGTTTGAATTTGCTATTAACTATGCTATTAGTCAAATATCGAAATGAAAAACAAAAGAGCAGAGGAGAGGGAATTTCGAAAAAAATGAAATTTTTGACAAATCTGAGTGCACCGCTGTAACATACACTGAAAACCACAGAACGTTTATTAGAAGTTTTTTTTTACATGTACCTGTTACTGTTTTAACAGTATTCATTAAGAAATATTAACTCAGTTTTTTTCAAGGGTTTGTTTCAACACCTTAATGGCCGTATAGGCATTCATAAAATAAACTATGTGTCTCCTATTTTGCTCTACACTACAACATATTAAAAGTCCATCAAAATCGAAGTGCATTCTTTGGATAGGCTTGCTTGTGAGTAATCTTTGACTCGGCTTCTGTCTTGGGGTCATTGAGACAGAGCAAAACTTCCTCTACCTGCTAGAGTAATCGCGTTTCCCACTGGAAACTCCTCAACTATTTCCAATCCATCCTTGCCATTTGGGTTAACAGAAAAGTATTCTTCCCTGAGCATATTGTGTAAATAACCACACACAAGAGTTATCAAATTCTGTTTCAGTTCTTAAATTTATGAGAGTGAAGACAATTCTGGAAGTGACTTAAAGCATTCTCTGAAGCTCTTCTCTCTCTGTCCTTTTTCTTGCATCATCCAACACTTGGTATTTGCAGCATCGTTTCGTGATGTGTTCGCGCAGCCTAAAGCTTCGTCACCTACTATTACATGTGGTACCAAGACGCTTGAACATGGGAGATGTTGTGGGGAAGAAAATGTGGATTTATTTTTTACCCAAAGTCTCATTTTCAACTTTCTAAGTATTCCGACGTCAACTTCTTTACTTATAAGAACCCACACCAGCAACAGAAAATTTGCAATTGGCATCAACCGCGTCAATATTTACAACCGAAAAATACAAATTTCTGTTATTCGCGGTCGCTACCAATCACATATCCTTACCATCAGTGGCTGAAACACAGTTAGGAAAAACCCAACGAGTTCTAAACTCCTTGGCTTTTCGTTCCCAGTCTGTTTGGTCCGAGGGAGGTAGGTAGGAATGCCGGCACAAGCTTTTTACGAAGAGTTGTGATTACTTGTGATACAAACGTGCTTATAAGATAGAGAGATGCGGTAAACAAATACCAGTGACTGGTACGGTTCTCCTGCTAGCGGTTTCGTTTTCTGGGAAAACAGTAATGCCCGACGTATTTAAGATTCGCGTCCCTGTCGATGCCAAACGCCCCCCCCCCCTCCACCACCACACCTGTTCGCACTGAGCATTATTCTTGCCCCGTGGAGAGCCCGGCTTTACAGAAGCGGTCAAGCCTCCGACCTCCACGTTCTGTCGATGAGGCGTGGACATCCAACACATTGTCGCCTACTCGTGGTTTCGCCACCCTTCAACCACTTTCCTTAGATATTCTGGATAGTACCACGCCAACAGACGACCGTCTTCGCCGATTCCGAGATGCTCGTTCCCAAATGGCGGGCCATAGCAATATACCCTTTGTCAAGGTCGATTACGTTAGTGGATTTTTCCATTTTCGAATGACTCCAATTCTACTCTGTTCCGGTTATGCGGGTTGGTCAGCAACATTCTCAAAAGCTTGTAAGGGTTTGCAGGGTAGCTTGTGCTGAGAATTAATTGTTAAGAAAGAAGTTCGATGCGTTGCTGCGTGTCCTAGTTAATTAGCATTGAATTTAGCCAATCAGGCCGTTCCGCGCGCAAATTCGAGGGCTCGCCGGACACAATTAGTGTCAGTTGTACTCACGGCATAGACCAGGGGAGGGCAAATGCGGTACTGCGGACGCGGGCGCCTGTGGTTGCCCACTCCGCTTGCCGGCGGGCGCTGTCAGCCAGCAGTTCCCCCTTCACCTCTCTGCTAACATCAATCGCTTATTACCGATGTGCACGCGGCACTACGGGTGTGTTTACTTCGTGTCGTAAGCATGTGCGGTGTCGAAGTCTCTTTGGCATTTGTGGTGGGACAAAACTAGTGAAAGAAAAATGACTGAGGAGGAGCTAAGGTCCTCAAAAAGAAATTCCCTACGCTTTAACCATAGTGGGAAGAAGATTATTTTTTAACTGAAACAGAAACTGACCCTCAGTATCAGTTTTTTAATGCTGTTTTACAGGCGTGGAAGAAGAACAACATGAGGCAACATTTTCAACTCCTTCGCGAGAAATTCGTGATCACTTTGTTACCCTAAATCTTCTCGAGCAATAAGAGGAACGAGAGAAAGAGGGAGGTTAATATAGATATACGTCATTTCTTGAAAATGTTACCATTATTTATAAACCATTATGTGGTTTTGCCTTCTATTTTATAAAAAAGAATGGTTCAAATGGCTCTGAACACTATGGGACTTAACATCTTAGGTCAGTAGTCCCCTAGAACTTAGAACTACTTAAACCTAAATAACCTAAGGACATCACACACATCCATTCCCGAGGCAGAATTCGAACCTGCGACCGTAGCAGTCGCGCTGTTCCGGACTGCAGCGCCTAGAACCGCACGGCCATCGCGACCGGCTTTATTTTACCACTTCCTTGTAGCGTATCTATAGGAAGAGAAACATGTCACCCACAACGATGGTGTATTTAGAGTGAGCTATCACATAGCTCTTAAAATAGCCGAAACCGTGCGTCCTTCAGCGATGGAGAATTTCTTTAAGTGTTTTCTTACTGACGCAGCAATCCTGTGCCCAGAGACTCTTCCGGATTTGGAAGCAGTTCCTTTTTCAAGGAGAACAGTTGGAAGGCGCACAGAAGAAATGGCAAACGACGTGGAAACGTAACTGAAAAATAAGTCTAGATATTTGGTGTTTTCTGTTTAGCATTGGATGAAATCATAGCTGTAACGGAAGTTGCTCAGATTGCTGTATTTGTGATGGGTGATGACCTTCTAACGAACACACGGTCATCACTGGCATCAAGGAAGAACCAGCTTTGATTAGAAAACACAACAGACCTCCACCCTCCCCTCCAATGAGCTTTCGCTTGACACCACTGAATTCGCATATGGTGATGGTTTAAGGTCAGCGGAATGCACGCCACAGGGCGTCTGACTCGAAGCTGTCCTTGAAGTAACCGATGTGTAACAGTTCGTTGTGTCACTGTTGTGCCAACTGCTGCTCAAATCACAGCTGCAGATGCTGTACGATTACGACAGTAATAGGCCGAACACGATGTACTTCCCTCTCGGTAGTGCCACGTGGCCGTCTGGAGCCCTGTCTTCTTGCGATCGTACGTTCTCCTGACCACCACTGCCAGCAATCATGTACAGTGATTACATTACTGCCAAGTCTTTCTGAAATATGTCAGTAGTAACATCCAGTTTCTCGTCGCCATGTTACACGACCTCGTTCAAATTCAGTGAGGTGTTGATAATGGCGTCTTTGTCGCCTTAAAGGCATTTTTGACTAACATCAGCTCACTACGTTCAGACTCAAAGGTAACATACGCTCATGGCCTTTGTAGCGTGTGTGTCGAGCAAACCTGATTTGCATCCTCATATAGCCGGCCGCTGTGGTCTCGCGGTTCTAGGCGCGCAGTCCGGAACCGTGCGACTGCTACGGTCACAGGTTCGAATCCTGCCTCGGGCATGGATGTGTGTGATGTCCTTAGGTTAGTTAGGTTTAAGTAGTTCTAAGTTCTAGGGGACTGATGACCACAGCTGTTAAGTCCCATAGTGCTCAGAGCCATTTGAACCATTTGCATCCTCATAGTTTTATACTAGCGCAACTCTTTTGCTACTTGCGCGAAATTTAAACAGATATAATCTTCCAGATGTAGATATACGCCTACCAACCTTCGTTTATGTCCCACAACTCCTTCTTGGTGTAGTGATTTCTTTGTTTTTGCGTCAGTGTATTTCGCATTGCCTAATCTTGATAAACGAAGTGCGCAGTAATAGGTAGGTGATACATTTTCGACATGTATCGGTTCATATCTGTATATCTGCTGCACATCCGCATGCATTCACGCCTATGGCCTGGATAATGCTGAGCACCGTATTAATGTAAATAGACGAAGATCCCTGGTACACATTCCTAAGCACCTTTTTAATTTACGTAGCTTTCACTGAAACTGGTAATGCTTCAGAAGTTATCCTTTTTCGGGTTCTGCAGAAATGTGCCTTCAGATGTGTGGTGGTGGATTTATAAGACAGGAGAGCAGAGCATTTACCACCGTACATGTAGCCGACATCCTTATCAGTCACTAATGAAAATCTCTCCCAAACATTGTTATGACCACCGTCTTTCACTCTCGGAATATTTTCTTTGGAATCAAGTTCCGCATTCGTCTCACTTCGCGCACCGTGATCACGCAGCGAGCGACTGAGCGGCACTCAGGTAACTAGAGTAGAAGACCAGGCAATTTGTACATGGAATGGTCGAACGAGCGCCAAGGAAGTCGAGTGCAGTTGATCATCGTGGCAAAAGCGGCTGCACTTACATCTTCTGGACTTACGCGGAACAAACCGCACCGAGCAATTCGAGCGACAATAAATTTCAGATGCGGACCTCTAGTGGGCAGTGGTCGTAACGGTATAAAATATCGTGTAGCTTGTTCTCTAGCTGGATGATGAACAGCAACTTGACTAGGGGTCGATTCATCTAGTGAATGGAACAACTGTAAACTAATAACGAGAAACACTCTGCCAATAGTTGCCCGAAGATGCCCGATATTTACGGCTGGGAATCTGTCCACAACATTGCAGAAATTTTCACTTGCGTTCATACCCGACGTTGTAGCAGGTATATTGTTTTAAATTCTGCAGAATGCTCACGGAACCCCTTGGGGACATTTCTTGTATTATATGCGCATGGGGTTTCAAGCTGTCTTTTAAAACGAGGGTCATCAACTGACTTACCTAAGAGGAGCTATGGACGCAGCACCTGTACTTGTCAAACATTCAACCTGTATTTGGCATCGCTACAACTACAGCAAGTATAAAGACTACCTACTTCAGTAACAATTTTATCGTGTTTTATTGAATCAAACGATGTATTTCGGACCCTGTGGTTTCATCGTCGGGTGATAATCTTCTTAACACGTCATTTACTTCTGCTTGTGTATGAGATGATGCGAAACGTAAGTTCCGAAAAACAAAGGATGAACATTTCATTCTGAAATGCATAATCAAGTGTGCATCTTAAGTGAAGTAATGTGTGATTGCAGAACAGATAAACGAATGTCTTGTGGCATGTTCTTCCTCCATTTTTTGAACATGTATTTCGCTTCTCCTCACACGAGAGCAGAAATAAATAATGTGTTAACACCATTTGTACCTGACGATGAACTTACTGTTTCGAAATGTATCGTGTGATTCAATAAAACACGAAAACATTGTGAACGAAGCCGCTATTATTCATATTTTCTGTATACTGAATACAATTACCTTCGGAACTACAATACACAGATAACTTTAAAAAAAGGAAAAACACTGCGCTTTCTTGATAACGAAGATCCATTGCCCGATGTGATCTTAGCCGTACCTACAGCTAATCAACACCAAGAACCAAAAATTACCTTAACTCATCTGACAAATATATTATCATAATCTGTTATTATAATATATTATTATAATGAGGACCACTTGGTGTGGTTTACTTATGCTTCGGACAATAACTGACAACACAGTGGTAATATAGCGGACTCGTATTTGGAAGGATGGCGGTTTAAATTCGAGTCTTGCTATCTAAATTTAGCTATTCAGTGACCCTCTAAATCACTAATGGTGAATGCTGAGATTGTATACTTGAAAAGGGACGGCCAATTTTCTTCCCCAAACTAAGATTGAGCTCCGTCACTAATGGCTTGGTCGTCGATGGGGTGTTAACCCTTAGTCTTCCTTCTTTAGGATAATTTGCTATTTTTTACAAGTCAAGATCACCAAATTGCCACGTCCAACTAGTTAGGCAGAAATGCTGTCATTACAGTAGTCAAGTAACATAGTGGACCAAGGAACGCCCGATGTTACATGCCCTGAAAGCTTGAAGCTTATACACTACTGGCCATTAAAATTGCTACACCTGGAAGATGACGTGCTACAGACGCGAAATTTAACCGACAGGAAGAAGATGCTGTGAAATGCAAATGATTAACTTTTTTAGAGCATTCACACAAGGTTGGCGCCGGTGGCGACACCTACAACATGCTGACATGAGGAAAGTTTCCAACCGATTTCTCATACACAAACAGCAGTTGACCGGGGTTGCCTGGTGAAACTTGTTGTGATGCCTCGTGTAAGGAGGAAAAATGCGTACCACCACGTTTCCAACTTTGATAAAGGTCGGATTGTAGCCCATCGCGATGGCGGTTTATCGTATCGCGATATTGCTGCTCGCGTTGGTCGAGATCCAATGACTGTTAGCAGAATATGGAATCGGTGGGTTCAGGAGGGTAATACGGAACACCGTGCTGGATCCCAACGGCCTCGTATCACTAGCAGTCGAGATGACAGGCATCTTATCTGCATGGCTGTAACGGATCGTGCAGCCACGTCTCGCTCCCTGAGTCAACAGATGGGGACGTTTTCAAGACAACAACCATCTGCACGAACAGTTCAATGACGTTTGCAGCAGCATGGACTATCAGCTCGGAGACCATGGCTGCGGTTACCTTTGACGCTGCATCACAGACAGGAGCGCCTACAATGGTGTACTCATCGACGAACCTGGGTGCACGAATGGCAAAACGTCATTTTTTCGGATGAATCCAGGTTCTGTTTACAGCATCATGATGGTCGCATCCGTGTTTGGCGACATCGCGGTGAACGCACATTGGAAGCGTTTATTCGTCATCGCCATACTGGCGTATCACCCGGCGTGATGGTATGGGGCGCCATTGGTTACACGTCTCGGTCACCTCTTTTTCGCATTGACGACACTTTGAACAGTGGAGGTTACATTTCAGATGTGTTACGACCCGTGGCTCTACCATTCATTCGATCCCTGCGAAACCCTACATTTCAGCAGGATAATGCACGACCGCATGTTGCGGGTCCTGTACGGGCCTTTCTGGATACAGAAAATGTCCGGCAGCTGCCCTGGCCAGCATATTCTCCAGATCTCTCACCAATTGAAAACGTTTGGTCAATGGTGGCCGAGCAACTGGTTCGTCACAATACGCCAGTCAGTACTCTTGATGAACTGTGGTATCGTGTTGAAGCTGTATGGGCAGCTGTACCTGTACACGTCATCCAAGCTCTGTTTGACTCAATGCCTAGGCGTATCGAGGCCGTTAATACGGCCAGAGGTGGTTGTTCTGGGTATTGATTTCTCAGGATCTGTGCACCCAAATTTCGTGAAAATGTAATCACATGTCAGTTCTAGTATAATATATTTGTCCAATGAATCCCCGTTTATCATCTGCATTTCTTCTTGGTGTAGCAATTTTAATGGCCAGTAGTGTAACTATCCCACAAAATGTTATTGCTCACAATAATCGACAAAATCTCTAACATGAAACTTAGTGAATCATCACTGCGCTGCAGTATAAGAATTGTCCGTTGAGTGGCAGTTATGTAAAAAGTCAATCTTTACTTATATTTTCGATGGTTACAGTAGTCGAGTTGCTGTAATTTTCTGTCCATTAATGTTCAATAAAGAGGTCCAGGTTTACTTCATAAAATGACTGAAAACTTATTATTTGCTGTTTTATGTTTATTACAACGCTTTCTTGAATGCAGGAATTATCATGACAGGCTTTGGAACAGAGTGAAATAATTTCATTGACTTTACTCTTGAATTCAGGTTCGTAATTTTTACAGCAACAACAAACAGTGTGCATGTGCCGTAACTTCACAGAATCGACACACAACCACGATTACTCGTCCCCACGTGGCGCCAACAACCTCCAAAGACAAGGTTCCACTGCAGATACATATTGTCACTGTTTACACAAAAACAAAATATTTCCTGTAATTTTACGGTGTAATTGACAAACCGTGTGTTCATACACTATTTCGTTAGATTAACTTATTTTCATTTTTTGAAACATAATGCAGCGCTTCAGCAACCGTGAATTGTTCAGACAATAAGAAATTCAGCCTTCAGTTGCAAGGCAAAATTTTTTTAGTTTACCTAGGTTTCGATGCCAATAATGGTATCTTCTTCAGAACAACAATTAAATTACGTGACCAACGTTTGGCCCTCAAAATAATTTAATTTTTGTTCTGAAGAAGATACCATTATTGGCATCAAAACCTAGGTAAACTACAAAAATTTTACCTTGCAACTGAAGGCTGAATTCCTCATTATCTGAACCTATTTTCACTTTACAAGATATATCACTTTATTCATTTTTATTTAAATTAAACGTTATCAATACCAGGTTGATTACTTTAGCATAAAAGTCGTACCGAGTGTTCTCATAAATATCAAATAGGATAAAGATATATAAATAATTGATAAACGCAACAACAACACAAACTCCCCCTCTAAAATCATTTACTACATAAATATGACAAAAAATGAAATCGGACGACTCATAAATAGAGATCAATTCAATTTGGAAAATGAATATCAGTCTAGGGTTGTTACGAGCAGCAGTGTCCGAGTTTCTTGACACTTCCCAGGCTCGACTCGTATTCTAGTACGTAAGTTATTACCATCCAACACATATGGCGTAGGATTCTATAACCCCTTCATCAGTAGAGAAGATGCTTCTTGCAATCAGTTCTTTCGTTTTAGGAAACAAGAAGAAATCACAGGCTGCCAGATTAAGTGAATAGCGGAAGTGTAGACGCACTCTTCGGAGGAAGTTTAAAAACATTTGCTACAGAATAGGAGTCCACTGTGATAATTTACCGATGTTGGCTGATCTGTTGGCAAAGCGTTTCTGGGAGATGCTCAAGATCAGCATTACTTTAAGACTGTGGCCAAAACTCTTGATATTTAGGTCGGCACTGTATTACGACTGTCATTAGATGTGGCCAACTGAAATCGTGCTGATACTGAAGAAGTAAGGTGGACGGGCCAAGTGCTTACAACAAGAGCTCGAAAGCATTGCACAAAGTTAGCGATGATGCAGACAACATTCACAACATGTGAAGCAAACATAGGTCCAATTTAGACCAACTACTGACACAATAACAACCATATTGTTAATTATTGCAGAAATTCTCGTCAGTTGCTAATTTCAATTACGTTTTATCGTAAACTTCCGTCATTTGCAACTGAAATTTGTGCTTGAGCACAAGACCTATTTCGCCTATTCACGTTAGGCATCTTCGATGGCCTATAATACATATACAGTTATTTAATTATACGTATTGCATATGAAATTTGTAGTGATTCTTTGGCAGCTTGTTTAGATCAAGCTATTAGTATTTACAATTATGTGGTTCTGTTTTTTACTTACATTCATTCTTATGTCCTGTTCATGCAGCCATTTGTTGTTCTACATTTGCTAAATGCACGTTGCATAGGTTTTTTCCAGCAAATAGTATTTCTTTGTATATAACCTACTCAGTAGTAAACCGCACATGCTTGCACTGCTCTTGGTCACACGCTTTTAGAGTTGACTGAGAGATCATGGAAACTGACTGAGGGATCCTGAGAGAGTCTAGTGAGGTTTTGGGTGGAGATGGAGGAAGGGTGGATGGTGGGGCACTGTGCGTGTGTGTGTGTGTGTGTGTGTGTGTGTGTGTGTGTGTGTGTGTGTTACTGTTTTTTTATGGTATACTGTGAATTAGTATGAATATTGGTCACCTATTGTTGCTCTTTTTGGTGATGGAGGATATTTTCGTTTTTACTTGTGGCCTTCTGTATGAAATATTCTTCCTGTAAACTGAGCATTCCTTTTCTTTTGTTGTTATAGCATAAGACTGCCATGCTTGTTTTTATCCCAGTGTGATGATGATTTTTCTTTTGTTAGATGTTCAGCATATGTGGGGTGGGTACACTCACAATTCAATGCCCTTGTATGTTATCTTTCCCTGATCTTAAAATTTCTTGCAGTCATCCCAATGTATACATTTGCAGCTATTACATATTAATTCATATATTCCCAAACCGTTGTACTTATATTTCTCTTCCATCACAGTTTTTTGTTTCTTTTGTATTGTGCCACGTGTCTTGAATGGTACATTAATTTTATGCTTTTTGAAGACGTTATTAATTTTGTGTGTGAGCTGACTGTGGTATGTCATGGTGTGCAATTTTTTGTTGAGTCAGTTGTTTTCTGGTATGAGCATGCATTGTGTATTATTACTATTTATTGGTATATTTGGATTCTTTTTAATTTTTCTGTCTTCTGTCTACTTTTTCTTTTAAAGAGTGTCTTGTAGTTTGTGAACTATGTGGTTGTTCTGTCCATTGTTTTGTGGTATGTTAATGATTATGTTTAGTTTTTCTTAATAGTTCTGTGACGAGTAGGTCCTGACATGATCTGAACACGCACCCTCCCTCTGGAGGACATCATGGATGACACCATTGTCCATACGTTCATCTATATGTGGATCTGCTGATTTGGCCGCCAGTTCGAGTCTAATCTGTTTGACCGGCTGTGTGCTCTGTGTGGTGTGTCGAAGTTCCACACCACGCCCTACCACACACAGAGCAACGACCTGGCTGAACGCTGGCACAGGGCACTCAAAGCTGCATTCATGTGCCATGGAGGTCTCTGGTCCGAGGCACTTCCTTGGATACTTCTAGGCATATGAGCAGCACACAAGGAGGACCTGCACGCATCACTCGCCGAAATCCTGTACGGGGAGCCACTTATCCTGCCTGTCGAATTTGTGGACGACGTCCCATCTCCCCCTCAAAACTTACCACGTGTGGCTCTTCAACCCTCCCCAACTCTTAACCACGTAAAATGCTTAATGCACAGCACCAATACTATGCACATCATGCTCAATAGCAAATCTCAAACAGTAATGGTGCGCTGTGAAAAGCCCTGGAAGACTCCCCTGAGGCACTGGGTCCCACATTGCTCCAAGACGACACCCCTCTGGGGCCTCCCCTAAGTGCACAAACATGATGAAAATGCTCCCACTGAACCCACACAAGCTAATGCGCCTCCCGTCTCCAGAGCTGGGCGCCGTAATCAACTGTCCTGCTAGCACAAAGACTACTACTTTTTGCTGCAGTCAGTCTTCTATGCCACAGGGCCCCCAGACAACCTCTCCAGCGTGCTACGCACATCAGGGGGGGGGGGGGGGGGTTATGGCAACTATCGATAAGTAAAAAGTGTGTTTTATCTGTGAAGGATTTTCTTTGGACGAGTCGGATGGTGGCTCGCTCACGTGCTGTAACACTCACTTTTTCTGCTGTATTGTGTCTAGTTATTGAGAATTTAACAAACGTATTTCCATCAAAACGCGTGTTATTAGCGACGTATGTTACTTTAATTGCATTAATAACTACAGTTCCATTTGCTTAGAGGTATTCTGCATAGTCTGTATACCATGCAAATGAGGGTTCCAAGTTTTTGAGAATGTAGGTGGTTTGATTACTAGTGAATTATCATGTCTGTTGCTGTTTCCATTCTGAAAATGTTGAAACTGTGTCTGTTTTTAGATTTTACGATTTTCAGGCCAAGGTAACATACTGCCACTTCTGTTTCTGTTTCCATGCTGAAGTGTATGTCGTGGTGTATATTATTTATCTGTCTGTGTAAACTGTTTATATGTTCTTGTGGTTCACCTGTGAGGTATATGATATCATTTACGTATCTGTACCAGTATATTACTTCATCTTTTTGTTTCTATTATTTCTGCAATACTTTTGTTTGAGTGTGATTCATGAGGATATTTCCTACTATACACTATGTGATCAAAAGTATCTGGACACCCCCAAAAACATACGTTGCTCATATTAGGTGCATTTTGCTGACACCTACTGCCAGTTACTCAATATCAGCGACCTCAGTAGTCATTAGACATCGTGAGAGAGCAGAATGGGGCGCTCCGCAGAACTCGCAGACTACGACTGCGGTCAGGTGATTGGGTGTCACTTGTGTCATACGTCTGTATGCGAGATTTCCACATTCCTAAAGATCCCTAGGTCTACTGTTTCTGATGTGATAGTGAAGTGGAAGCGTGAAGGGACACAAAAGCGTACAGGTCGATCTTGTCTGTTGACTGACAGCGCCGACAGTTGAAGAGAGTCATAATGTGTAATAGGCAGGCATCTATCTAGATCATCACACAGGAATTCCAAACTGCATCAGGATCCACTGCAAGTACTATGACAGTTAGGCAGAAGATGAGAAAACTTGGATTTCATGATCGAGCGGCTGCTCATTAGCCACACATCATGCCAGTAAATACCAAACGACACCTCGCTTGGTGTATGGAGCGTAAACATTGGACGATTGAACAGTGGAAAAACGTTTTGTGGAGTGACTAATCACGGTGCACAATGTGGCGAACCAATGGAGGGATGTGGGTATGGCGAACGCCCAGTGAACGTCATCTGCCAGCGTGTGTAGTGCCAACAGTAAAAATCAGAGGCGGTGGTGTTATGGTGTGTCGTGTTTTTCATGGAGGGGCTTGCACCCCTCGTTGATTTGCTGGCACTACCACAGCACAGGCCTACATTGATGTTTTAAGCACCTTCTTGCTTCACACTGTTCAACAGCAATTTGGGATGGCGATTGCATCTTTCAACACGATCGACCACCTGTTCATAATGCACGATCTGTGGCAGAGTGGATACACGACAATAACATCCCTGTAATGGAATGGCCTGAACAGAGCCCTGACTGGAATCCTATAGAACACCTTTGGGATGTTTTGGAATGCCGACGTCGTGCCAGGCCTCACTGACCAGCATCGATACCTCTCCTCAGTGCAGCACTCCGTGAAGAATGGGCTGCCATTCCCCAAGAAACCTTCCAGCACCTGATAGAACGTATGCCTACGAGAGTGGAAGCTGTCATCAAGACTAAGGATGGGCCAACACCATACTGAATTCCAGCATTACCGATGGAGGGGGCCACGAACTTGTAAGTCATTTTCAGCCAGGTGTCAAGATACTTTTGATCACATAATGTGTATGAGACTGGGATTCCCACTGACAGACCTTTTTACAAATAGAATGAATTCTCAAACTGAAAGTAGTTTCGCTCAGTGATCACTTTAATAATTTGTATAATTTCTTCTGTAGCTGTTTTTGGAATTTCTTGATACTTTCTTATAATGTTAATTCTACCATCAAGCGAAACCAAAGTGTTACGTCTTTCGCATCAAAGGATATCAGTTTTGCAGTTGATAGGATATGAGTATCTTTTATTTTTTGGATCAATTCCAAGAAGCTTCTTATATTTCTGTTATTTTCTAGTTTGAAATGTTCATTGTGGTATTTGTGTGCAAACTTTTCAATGTGGTTTGTGGGAGCACTCTTGAAATTAATATCAGGTCTCGAAGAAATGTTATCTTTACATGGTTTGGTTGGCTTCTAGGCATTGGTGCTGCTGGATTTTTTGTATTAAGTTTTGTTCGTGTTTTTATGTGAGTATGGTTTTGATATCTTTTACTCAACAATAAATTTCAGATTCAAAATACGGAATTTTTCTTGTCTTTATGATAAAACGTAATATAATAAAAACAAATTGTCAAATAATTTATTTTTTCCGAAAACTCAGGCTCATGCCATTTCACGACGTGGAGCCAGACTAAAAGTACGACAGTTCTGCATCTGGGGTAGGTAAAATAGAAACTAAATTCATTGACTGCAAAGTTACTGCTGTTGTCATCTGAAAGTTACAACTAAGGAACAGATCAGACAGTTGTTTCGTACTGCCTGTTGATATCCAGGTAGCTTTACTCAGAAATTGAATATTTAATGCTAATTGCCTGCTACCAATCGATTGTCTTGAAGGACTATCTCAAGTACATTGCAAGAGACCCCTTTTTTAGAAAGACCGTTGTGGTATTGGCTGAAGTACTCTAGAGGTGACATAGCACATAATACTTGGATGCAAAAGTACGACAGTAACGGAGTATACCACCTAGTATGTCTAACAAGGAGAGGCCACGAGGTTGGGTTCAAGGAATTACTCCAAACTTTGTACACCTTTAGTAGGCCATTAAAATAATGTAATGTGCAAGTAGTAAGGTGCACTACCCTGGCAATTCCGAGAAAATCGCAAGAGAAATTTTACGCGTCTATTATGTACCTGATGTATCTGTGCGAAGGCATCAGCTGCAACAAGTCGTTACGGTCAAGTGGTAAGTCAGCTTACGGCCGTGGTCGCGTGCGGACCGGCTCCGCGCGGCGGAAAGCGCACCGCAGTTATTTACTTCCGCGTCGCGATATTTTCGTGTTGTGTAGCGTCCATTACTACTGCGCCTCATGGCGCACTGTCACCGCCGAACGACACTTAAAATAACATTCCAAGCCGAACGTGCACGACCACGTGCTTATGAAATTGAACCATTCATTCGCGAAGAGCTCCGTCTGGACCCCCAATAAGTGATAGGTATTCACTTCTCTATCACTGGCAGTATCGTCTATATTAAAATGACGACGGAGGAAGCATGTGCTGAGGTAGTTCGACAACTCAAGTTCAAGCATTCTGACGGGCATATTGGAGAGGTAACGGTAGATCACGCTGGTTTCGTTCTTCGAACAATTCGGATCTTCGAGCTCCCTTTCGAAGTGCCTCAAGACGTGGTTGTCGAAGTTTTCCGACCCTACGGCAGTGTTGTGGGGCACATCGCGGAAAAATGGCAGACGTTCACGACATAAAACGTGTTGAATGGTGTCCGCCAAATCAAAATCGAACTCTCCAAACATGTACCATCCTATCTGCTGATAGGTGGCGTCGAGCCATCGTTATGTATGATGGGCAGCCTCGGACATGCGCTGGTTGCGAACAAGAGGGCCATGTTCGGTCAGACTGTCTCCGCTGACATTTGCTCTAGGTCCTAACCAGTCACTCAGCTCCAAAAGTGACACTCACTTCTTTACCAGACAGCTACGCCACAGCCATATGCAGCCCCAATGTATCACTTCAGGAAGCGCCTGTTCTCCCCCCGGCACTCCCCACTGGAAATGACAGTGCTGCCACAGCCTCACCAGCACCATCTCCTCTGACGGCTATGAGACCACCAACTCTCCAGAGCTCGATGACCAGCCCGCCCGCTGCGATGGACATTGATGCAGGTGCGGTGCCTACCTCGGCTTTTCTTCAGACGGGTGCGACATCGGACATTGAATGTCCACATTCTGATACAGAACAGCACCTCCAAAAGCAGCGGTCGCCCCTAAAACGAAAGGAGAGAAGTCAAACGCCATCCAACGACACACTTCTTCATGTGACATCACAGGCAGTGGAGCGTATTCAAGACAGTTATCTCCCTTCGAGAGCCCTGACGACAGGAGTGGCCACTCATGATGTCTCAACTGAGGAACGATCCCACCTGACAATGATGGGTCCCATGGAGGGAGAATCCCTGGACCCCTCTACAGCAGCATCACCACAACTCGCCATCAAAGAGTGTGACAGTCATTTGCCACCTGTTCCAGTCTCCTGGACTTATGATTTCGATGACAGAGCAGATCGACATGGTGGCCTCCCGTCAGACAGTGCCCCTTGGAGGTGCCTGGGCCACCTTCCACCCAGTGGTTGCGACTACAGTGACTGCGCCGGATGTTACACGCCAGCTGGACATCTCTGCCAGAACATCTGTGCCAATGGTGGGAGCACGCCCACAACACTACCGCATTGCGACGACGAATCTGGCCACCATTCAGGCTTCCCACAAAGTGACAGTGTTCTAAAAGACCATTTATACTGCTGATGTCGACATTTCACTCCTCCAAGAAGTGATCGTCGCTGATTTCTACACCCCCAGTGGCTACGCGGCACACATCCCTCATGCTTCTGACAACAGTAGTGGAGTCGCCATCCTCCTCCGTTCTGGACTCCCTGCTGAGGATGCAGTGTACCTTCCTAATGTTAGAGGTATGGCTCCCACGCTGATGGCGTCCGCATTCTCAATGTATATGCGCCGTCTGCCTCCAGTCGACATGATGACCGACACACGTTCTTTGCTGACGAGATAACGCTACTTCTTGAGGTTCCCCTGGATGAAATGGTCCTCAGTGGCGATTTCAACTCCACACAAGGGCCTGTCATTATTTTCTGTGTGCAGCCCTCTCCATCGTCATCGACAGACTTCAATTTGTTGACACATGGGCAAAGGTTATGGCACCTGCACAGGTTCCACATACTATATGGCGCATTCGTCCAGTCGCCTTCACTGTATATACCTCACCTGTTCTCTAGCCGCTGACACTCTACATGCCGAAGTATGGCCTCTGGCTTTCTCTGACCATGATGTCTACATCTGCGATGTTGTCCTCGCCCGCCAAAAGGTGTGGCACAGCTGCGGCCTATGGAAATTAAACATTTCCCACTTGACTGTCCCCGATTGCCGACGGATCGTTGAGGATGCGTGGGCCCTCTGTCGTCGTCACCCCGCATACACATCCACCTTATCCTGGTGGCTATCCTGCGTGAAACCAGCTCTACACGGGGCACTGATAGGATATGGTGTAACTAACCACGTCACTACAGGTTATTCCTTATTATTGGGAATGGAAATACTTATTGCTTATGAAATCAACGTGAGAAGAATAGGGTCGCCACCGACTCAAACCATACAACTAATCAAAGATTTGGTCGAGTCGGAAAATAAATTAAATTGATCACAGACCAAAAACTCACAAAAATGCATACGTTGTGAGGTCGCTCACAGTGGATACGATGTAATTAATAGTATTGCCCATGCGCTGTTCACGACAATCAAACATTTAAAATAAAATAGAAAATGCATGAACACTGCTTAAGATCAGCTCCCAGCAACACACCTGAAAATATGACTTAATCTAAAGCATTTGTTATAAAATACAAGAGGAGACTAATCACTGGACCTCTGCATAAGGAAACGCATTGGATGTGCTAATGGGAAAGCTACAAGGTGAGTGGCTTAGGCGTAAAAACGTAATCTCGGAACACAAGAGAAAATTGTAGATAAAATCATTTATTCCTAAACTAAGGATGTGAGGCATGTACACGATTCCTGATAACACGTGGTTTGTGGAGGCACAATTTCTAGGTATAGTGCCAAATTCCAACAATATCACATCATACAATCATGTTAACATTTTCTAAAACAAACATGCGATCGGACAGTTAGTGATGCCGGTAGCCCAACAACTATAATGTTCTACCACGTGGTTGGCTCCCCACGGACGAAAGACACGGAAAGTAAGGAAAATTTAAGAGAAGGCAAGGCTCTAAATATTTAGAAAGGTGAAAGCTTATACAGGCACAGCTGAAGGCAAACAGACATTCATACAGAAGCGAGTGCTCACTTCTTATCGACACCTTTGTGTGGCGCTCTTCCGGCGGATCCAAGTCTGCTACAGAAATTTGCTAAAAGAAAAATCTGCCAAAGTTTTGCATTCCTTGCTGCGACAAGGCAAAGCAATCTTCCAGATTTGAAAAGCGAGACCAAAGGCTAACAGCTCTCCCCTCGCCAAGTAACAACGCGCCACGCGGTCAGTCTAACTCACCCTTCTTCGACTGGAGCACAGCTGTGGACGCTTCCCGTACCGGCGGCAGACTGCCTCCCGCTTCTCCAGCCTCTTCCACGCTCCGCGTGGACCGGAAAACCCCAAGATGCCATTTCCGCCACCAACCCAACGCAGGTGGATTTCTCACAAGTAGCGGAAACCTCTTTGCCGACTTGACCACTACGAGAGTTGGCTATTCTGTGCAACTGCTGCTGAATCTATACGACTATCGCAGACTTTCTGCAGCAGACTACGCCACCGTCTAGCAACGTGACACACAACCACATTCATTCAATCACACTACTATGAGAGTAAAGAGAATAGAGAAACAAGGAAAAGAAAGAGAAATGGTAATGAAAATGGGCTGCCGCACTAATGAAAGGTGGCTACAGGACCCTTTCATCACCCCAAACGTCCCGGAGAAGACTGTGCCGCGAATTTCCTCGCCATGCTAGGAGATTCGCCAACAGTCTTCAAAACAAACATACCCTAACGAGCAACAATTGCAACAGGCAAACAGCAACACAAAAGAATTGATTGATCTCTTGGATCCAAATGAGTTTTATCTGACCTTAGTCAATAATTGTGACCTCATGCGATCGGCAAGGCTAACAAAACAAATTAAATTAAGTGTGATACTGTACACTAACATCATGTCATCTGACGTACAACGACAACAAACATGAGATATTATCTTAAAATTGCTTAAACCTATTATCAAAAGTTAACATAGAGACATAGATGAACAGGTACAAAAAATATATACATATATAAACAAATTCAATGTTGCAAAATCATTATCTCGAACCAAAGCAGTATCAGCTGTAAGTGAAAGTGCAAAATACAATTTTCACAACAAATACGGTGATACAAAATCATTAATGAACCCAATGGAATGACAGCTGGTAAATAACCACCTATGGAAAATAAGACATGAGTACAAAAACACACCCAGAAACCAGCTCGTTGACACGCTGTCATTTTGCAGTTTCGTCACATGGTATTTTCACTGGGTACTCTTTAGGTGCTAGGGTGGGAGTCTCTTCTAAAGGCGACTTGGAGAATAAGCTACTAGGGGACCACAACACTGAACTGGGGAATTCGCAGCGGCGTTGATTGTAACGTCCGTTGTAACCCAGGTTGTTCATCCTAGGCAGCACCCCGCGACGTTGCCTCGTGCCCGTTTCCACCCTCTGCGTCCATACTCCGGGATGGTTCGGCGTTGCAGATTTGCAGGACATCGCGACTTGTGGGCCCTGCCTCATCATCGAGAAGGCGGCTTGGCGGTCGTCGTCCCTGTGTTGTGGAGGAATGTGTTTTACCGACACACGCCTCCGTCTCCTGTCGTGTCAATGGGGAGACACGCGCTCTTCTGTGTCGCATCGAGGTCGACGTAAACTCGTGCGGGTGTCGGGCTTGAGACCCGCTTATCACCTCTTTGCACCGTCTCAGCTGATGCGCCAGTGGTGGGACCCGTGTCCCTCCGGGCAGTGGGCGTTACCTCACCGCAGCAGCCGTCTGGACTAGCGGCGCTCAGGGATCGGCGGCCTCGCCTGGTGTGCGTCATACTTTCCCTTTCGCTTGTCAGATGACTAGCGCATGGGGTGGAACGCCGGCCATCAGCTGGCGCTGCCGTGGTGACACGCCTGCGGGCTCCGGCATGAGCCTGCGCCTGGGGGAAGACCAGCATCCCCTCCCCTCTGATGGGGAAACAGCTGTGACCGCTCGCCGCACCACTGCTTCGCCGTTGATACCAGGGTTCTGCAACGCCTGCCAGTGGACCAAGCCCTGTGCTTTCTGATGCGGAGGCTCCCTAGGCGGCCTTGCACCCACTTAAGAACTGCGCTCACAGAGATCGTTACAAAATATCATGTGTACAGATTACCACAAAATCTTCGGAGTTTCTCACTCCTGAATAGTGCCCAAAATTAATTTGACAAAAAGGGCCTTCTTAACATTACTAATAAAAAAAAACAATGAAGAAAATTAAATAACCAATATTCAAACAAACAAAAAATCCTTTTTATAAAATATAGTTCCAGCATTACATCTGCTGTCAATCATCCAGGGTAGATCTGGTACAAGGTTTGGTGAGGATTTGGATAGGATTTGGCGCTGGTGCTAGCTACAGACACAAAACTCTACCTACTCCTAACTACGCTCTCACACACAACCTACACAGCTCGTACTAGTCACCATCACCATATAGCCCGACTACAATTCCCACATATAAACAAAATATTCCTTTCAACACCAATACCCATATCGTTGTTCATTGACTGCTCCTCCAAGGTTTGCAGAACATGTTTGCTGATCTGTGAAAAATTTCCGAGACTTCTTTTCTATGGACATTGCATAATAAAAGTTATGATTAATGAGACAGAGAAGGTTCATTCACGTCACATCTGGAATGGTAAATGTTTCAACATCTATTCATCAGATTAATGCAAAAGGTCAGTGGGCATAAAAATGGAAATAAAAATCATCCTATCCTATTAGCAAACACATAAACACTTCGTCCTATAAGTACATAAAAAAATACTGTCAAAAGAAATCCATTGTCCAGGGCCATGAGTACCCAACTTACTGCTATCATAAGATACTCATAATGATTACACACTTACTCACCACATGTCCCCAGGGGTCCTCACCTACCGTCATGTTATTTTAGCTTGGAGGTAGTCGCATTGATTCTCTATTAAATATCAAGCTGCTTGAGTTTATAAGCTGTTTCCATATACATCTTCTGGGGTTTCACATCCTGGTGTCCTCAACCGTACCTAGTAGTATGTGACGTCAAGTTACACTTCCTAAATATCTTATAAGATGGCAACTCTGAAAATCAAACACTATTAATCTCCCTTCATACACAAGTCCTTCACCTACAAGTCACCAAGTTGCTTCATTAACATCGCAGTACATTTGAAAAATCTCACTGAATCATGCTCACCTAAGGGGAATAAGAACACTAAAACTGTAATTAATCATCAAGAATTACCTTACGACCATTGACTCGCCACGCCAACACACCCTATACCTTTTTAGTCATCAAAGAACGAAAGCCATCTTACTGTAATAGGAAACGCTTCATATGAGCCTCATAATCATTCACATTCAGATGTTTTGAAGCTGCACAACACTACTCCTTTCTGCTGACAAGAAGAAATGACTACACACATATTGGGGGACCCTTTACAATACACAGAAAATGTACACTTTAATTTTAATCACACCAGAGTGAATCAAAACATTGGAAAATATGCACTGTAGTTTTACGAAACAGAAGCGACTGGGTTTACCGCAGACATACCAATACTGTGGCCCTCCCTCAACAAATCTTCCATAATAACGTCTTACTCTATCAAATGCACATCAATATCATCAATAGCACCAGTCCTCATTAAGTTGACGCCAACCGAGCCAGCCAACAGTCATTGATCCCTTTGATTAGAGGCATTTGTCGGATTGTGCCGCGGGTTTACGGGACGAATTTCAACACCCACTGGCGGACCACCTGTACTGTTTACGGCACCCCTGTTGTTGCTTGTTCGATAATTATTCTGTGGTCGATCACGACTACCGTTCCTAGGTCCGCTGTAACTGCGCCTAAATCTCTGCTCATTACCATATCTTCTAAACTCTCTGGGGTGTCTTTGATTTCATCTCGGCGAATGATGACCATTGGCATCGTTTGTTCTGCCCGCGTTCCGTGAGGAGTCGCGAAGCTGCCAACGCTCGCGCGCCCTGTAACTCTGAGGCGACCCGTTCCGTCTGGAGTGCCACCTGTCTCTACGGCTGCGGCTTCGCTCGCACGGCCGCTGCTCGTAGGCGCTCTGACCGCAATTCTGCGTGGTGTCATTCGCATCGCACTCATGCTCTAAAAGGAAATTGCGAAACCCCTCTACGTCATCCTTACATCGCCCTGCAAGGATAACGTGCCGCAACTGCATTGGAAACTTTCCCAGGCAAATACGAATAATTTCCGAAGGTCCATAAGGATCGTCAAGATGTTCATTCGCCTGCAGTATGTGCTCGAACATCTGCACAGGGCTGGAGAATTTTGACCTATTTAACTCTGGTAGCATAATGAGTCCGTGTTTTACACGACTTTGCGCTGCCACTGACCAATAGATCGACAGGAAGTGTTGTCGAAACTCCCCAACAGTGTAGCAATTGCGTGCAATTGACCTCATCCGCGCCGCTGGCTCACCTTCGAGGTAGCCGCACATATCCTCCATCTTGTGCGCACTGGGCCACGTAGGAGGAAGGGAGAACTCGAACTGCTGTAACCAGGCCCGCGGGTGAATCCCCGTAGCCGAGTTACGGAAGTCTTCAAACTTCCTCACCGTCAGAAAATGTTTAAAGTCAAATTCGTGAGTTTCCCTTGGCGAACGTTCCTGAGGGGATCCGCGCCGTTCCCACCTGGTACGAGATACGTGATCATGACGATGATCAAATTCGCCATCGTTCCCGGAATCATCGTCGGAATAATGGCCCTTTCGTTCATTTCTTTCAACTTCATGGGCCTTTAACCCTTTTAGGTGAAGTTCTAAATGGGCAATGCGCTCACATATTCCCTCGGTAACCCCTCTTTATTGTATTTTTATTTCACACTGTCCACGCGGACATTTCGTTATCGACCGTATTTCGTCTGCATCCGCTGATGACGAGGTAATCGTTTCCCTATTATTGTCAGACTTATGCGCCACTGCGTCTGAGATCCTGGCTATTTCTTCTCGCATCTCTCGGTGGGCCGTGTCTTGTTTTGTTTGCGTAAGCCCTTGCTCTCGCTCGAGAGCTATTATCGCCTGGCTAAGGGTTTCTACCTGCGCGCTAAGGTGGACCGGGCACTTCGCCGCAGTGTCCTCTATTCGGGACACAAGAGCCGCGTGGTCACTCTGGCATTGTTCTGCTAACGCGCGGAGATCCCTGGCGGAATTTTGTCCTACTCGGGACTCAAGAGCTGCTTGTTCACTCTGGCATTGTTCTGCTAGTATACGTATATTCCCAGCGAACCTTTCTTCTTGCTCCATCACCTGCTTGCTAATGACTTGCTGCCCCTCTTCTAAGGCGGAGATGCGTTGGTCAAAGATCGCCAGTTTCTCCCCAACACCATGTACTATTTCACTAGTCAATCTTTTATTCGCTTCCTCGATATGTCTCCTATTTTCTTCTGCTTGTTTTTTATTCACTTCCTCGATATGTCTCCTATTACTGTCTAGTAATTGTTGTAGCATAGCCTGTAATGAATTTGCATCTATCGAATGATTTGAAATCACTACAGCGGGCTCAGGATGGACAACACTTGTACTTGCGTTTTCCGCGTTTCGTTCCTGGTCGGACTCGACGTTTTGACCTCGTCCTTGTTCAGGGTTATTGTCTGACAGGTTTTTCCGATCGCGGCTCCCTGAACAGCAACGCGTCTCCATCATAAGGATAGCTACTCCATTCTCCAAAATACAACAAGAATAATGCCAAAGTCTCCTAATGGACTCACAGTCCCCACAAGCCACCCAAGATTTACTATATGACACCGATACACGCCGCAGGACAAGAATCAACCCACACTTGTAACACAATTGAATACTAAATCACAATGTCTATACAGTAATACATATACAAGATAAAACATGTAAGAAAATGCACGCCTATATCATAAATTCACGTAAATTCTGTATTACAGAAAAACAATATACCAATTAGCACATCCAACTGAAAATAACTAATCCTCACTGTGCATCAGAAGATCTCTGGTGTACCGAAATCCTGGCAGGGTCACCATGTGTAACTAACCACGTTACTATGGGTTATTCCTTATTATTGGGAATGGAAATACTTATTGCTTATGAAATCAACGTGAGAAGAATAGGGTCGCCACCGACTCAAACCACACAACTAATCAAAGATTTGGTCGAGTCGGAAAATAAATTAATTTGATCACAGACCAAAAACTCACAAAAATGCATACGTTGTGAGGTCGCTCACAGTGGATACGATGTAATTAATGGTATTGCCCATGCGCTGTTCACGACAATCAAACATTTAAAATAAAATAGAAAATGCATGAACACTGCTTAAGATCAGCTCCCAGCAACACACCTGAAAATATGACTTAATCTAAAGCATTTGTTATAAAATACAAGAGGAGACTAATCACTGGACCTCTGCATAAGGAAACGCATTGGATGTGCTAATGGGAAAGCTACAAGGTGAGTGGCTTAGGCGTAAAAACGTAATCTCGGAACACAAGAGAAAATTGTAGATAAAATCATTTATTCCTAAACTAAGGATGTGAGGCATGTACACGATTCCTGATAACACGTGGTTTGTGGAGGCACAATTTCTAGGTATAGTGCCAAATTCCAACAATATCACATCATACAATCATGTTAACATTTTCTAAAACAAACATGCGATCGGACAGTTAGTGATGCCGGTAGCCCAACAACTATAATGTTCTACCACGTGGTTGGCTCCCCACGGACGAAAGACACGGAAAGTAAGGAAAATTTACGAGAAGACAAGGCTCTAAATATTTAGAAAGGTGAAAGCTTATACAGGCACAGCTGAAGGCAAACAGACATTCATACAGAAGCGAGTGCTCACTTCTTATCGACACCTTTGTGTGGCGCTCTTCCGGCGGATCCAAGTCTGCTACAGAAATTTGCTAAAAGAAAAATCTGCCAAAGTTTTGCATTCCTTGCTGCGACAAGGCAAAGCAATCTTCCAGATTTGAAAAGCGAGACCAAAGGCTAACAGCTCTCCCCTCGCCAAGTAACAACGCGCCACGCGGTCAGTCTAACTCACCCTTCTTCGACTGGAGCACAGCTGTAGACGCTTCCCGTACCGGCGGCAGACTGCCTCCCGCTTCTCCAGCCTCTTTCACGCTCCGCGTGGACCGGAAAACCCCAAGATGCCATTTCCGCCACCAACCTAACGCAGGTGGATTTCTCACAAGTAGCGGAAACCTCTTTGCCGACTTGACCACTACGAGAGTTGGCTATTCTGTGCAACTGCTGCTGAATCTGTACGACTATCGCAGACTTTCTGCAGCAGACTACGCCACCGTCTAGCAACGTGACACACAACCACATTCATTCAATCACACTACTATGAGAGTAAAGAGAATAGAGAAACAAGGAAAAGAAAGAGAAATGGTAATGAAAATGGGCTGCCACACTAATGAAAGGTGGCTACAGGACCCTTTCATCGGCAAAGACTTCAGAGCTTGCAAGCGAGCATCATGTACTTTTATTATGCAGTGCTTCGTGACTGCACGTCATTGGCATTCTCTCCTGTCCGTCAGACAATAGTACATGGTGCTAAAGCACAGATCATTTGACTCATGTGATGACACTTGGAAGGGACCTTTGTCAGATCCTGCACCCGTGACCATATGCCTTACAAACACCATTGATGTACCACCTCCTCACAGAATGCCGACGTCGTCTTCGATCTCTCGTCAACGACTTCACTGATGCAGAAGGATGACGATACACTATACAATGCACGATTCTCATTTCTGCTGGTTGTACGCTGCCGTCCCACATCCCCCTACCTTAATTGAGGAGGTAGCAGCACGGACTGTCAACACCATGCCAGAGGACGTGGCTCAAGAACTTCAGGAACAAGTGATCTCCGATGACCTCCTAGATGCTATCACGGTGGGAGCTGCCAACGAGTCCCCTGGACCTGATGGCCCCCCTCTCGAATTTTACAAGTGTTTTATCTATCTTTTGGTACGCACTTGGACGTCCATCTGTCGTGAAGTGATGTCACCCAGAACGGCGATCCTAGCAACCTTCCTTGATGGGGTCATCATTCTGATCCCTAAGCCACATGGGCGATCACGGATCTGTGATTATCGGCCCATCACCCTACTCAACCCTGACGTGAAAATTTTTACCTGTTTGTTGGCCTCATGACTCAAGAAGGCAGTAAGATACGTAATCTCCCTTATTGAGACTTCGCTGGGCGGGAACAACAACATACATACGGCCCTTTGCCGTTCAGGGACATGATCGCGCTCGTGCGGTCGCAACATTTACGTGGTTCATTAGCATCGCTTGACTTCAGTCAGGCATTCGACCGTGTCAACCATATCTTTCTGAAATCGGTCCTCCAACACATGGGTTTTCCAGCTCGTAAAGTGACAGTGGTATTGTGGCCTCTTGAACAGCGCGACTTCAAGAATACTCTGTAATGGTCGCCTCACCGCGCCTCTAGCGGTCAGGCGCTGTCTGACAGGGTTGCCTACTTTCCACAACGCTGTATGCTTTGGCATTAGAGCCTTTACTCCAGGAGCTTCGCCATCGTCTGGTGGGCCTGACATTGCAGGGATTCAAATAAATGGCTCTGAGCACTATGGGACTTAACATCTGAGGTCATCAGTCCCCTAGAAATTAGAACTAATTAAACCTAACTAACCTAAGGATATCACACATCCATGCCCGAGGCAGGATTCGAACCTGCGACCGTAGCGGTCACGCGGTTCCAGACTGAAGCGCCTAGAACCGCTCAGCCACACCGGCCGGCAACATTGCGTGGGCACCGCTTCTGTTGTACCGCATCTGCTGACGATCTAGTCCTCTACCACCGCAATGAAGATGGTGTTCGCGCGGCTCTGACTTGGGTGGAGACATATGGGGAGGCATCGGGCAGTTCTCTTAACATTTCCAAATCTAAGGTTCTGCTCATTGGCGAGGGTCTACCTGAGAGATATGTTGCTGCTCTAAGTGTGGCCACCAGCTTCCGCGGTTTGGGCATTGATTTTATGAATGACCTCCGTCGTTCAGCGGCGACCAACAGTAGACGGCTCCTCCAAACGATCTGGGCTGGCCTTCTGGACCACCGGCTTACGTGAATGTTTACCATGACTCACACATCCCCCATGTGGCACACGTTTTCCCGGTCCCGATTACCCTCGCACGTCTAATGTTGATGGCGATGGGATCCTTTGACTGTACCGGGATATTATTTAAAGTTCAATATCCCTCCCTTACCCTCCCGCAGGAGCGTGGTGGAGTGGGCTTATCCATACGCCAGACGGAGTTACAGCACATTTTGTTAGCTCCCAACTGAAAGTCTGGCATCGCTGCCTGACAAGCCTGACCGGACTGCTTTTGCACGAATACGCGCCAGTCTCCAGGTCAGCCCAAGTCATGTTATCAGACATTCCACCCCGCTTTCCTCACTTTCGGCACTTCTTTCGTGAATTAATTTACGTCCTGCACTCCTTACCCCATCCACGTATACTCCAGACGAAGACTGTACACGACACATTACAAATGTGTCGTACCCCCAACCCCATCGAACACAAGATTCCCCAGATCATATGGCGTTGTGTGTGGAAAGCGGTGCATGCTGGTTATCTCGACACTAGCGTCCAGTCCACCTGGTATATCACCGTCAATAGCAAACGGCTCAACCAGTTTCGTTTTCACCGCATCTACGTAGCTGACACACCCCTCTGTGTTCACATCTACATCTACATCTATACTCCGCAATCCACCATACGGTGCGTGGCGGAGGGTACCTCGTACCACAACTAGCATCTTCTCTCCCTGTTCCACTCCCAAACAGAACGACGGAAAAATGACTGCCTATATGTCTCTGTACGAGCCTTAATCTCTCGTATCTTATCTTTGTGGTCTTTCCGCGAAATGTAAGTTGGCGGCAGTAACATTGTACTGCAGTCAGCCTCAAATGCTGGTTCTCTAAATTTCCTCAGTAGCGATTCACGAAAACAACTTCTCCTTTCCTTTAGAGACACCCACCCGAGTTCCTGAAGCATTTCCGTAACACTCGCGTGATGATCAAACCTGCCAGTAACAAATTTAGCAACCCGCCTCTGAATTGCTTCTATGTCCTCCCTCAATCCGACCTGATAGGGATCCCAAAACGCTCGAGCAGTACTCAAGAATAGGTCGTATTAGTGTTTTATAAGCGGTCTCCTTTACAGATGAACCACATCTTCCCAAAATTCTACCAATGAACCGAATACGACTATCCGCCTTTCCCACAACTGCCATTATTCGCTCTGCAATGTTACGCCCAAATATTTAATCGACATGACTGTGTCAAGCGCTACACTACAAATGGAGTATTCAAACATTACCGGATTCTTTTTCCTATTCATCTGCATTAATTTTCATTTATCTATATTTAGAGTTAGCTGCCATTCTTTACGCCAATCACAAATCCTGTCCTGTTCGCTGTGGTGTAGATGACACAGACGCTCATCGGTTCTCCTGTGGTCCATCGTCTGACATCTGCAGGAGCGCGCAGCGTATCTTGGCTTTCCTTACCCGACAGACAAGTGCTCAGATCACTTTCTTGATACTTTTATTCCCGGATGTGATTCATTACCCCACAACAAAAACTAACGCTGTGAACTGGATATGCGGTCATACGGTCCACTACCTTTTTGGCCCCGACGAGAAATCAGAACTAGGTTATTGGACGTACCTTAACGATCGACACTGTGCACTTGTTCGCAACCCCAGATACACGCAGTCCTTTTCCAATTTTCTACGGAGCGCCTTTCATGACCCGCCTTCCAGCTGGAAAGTCCAAGCCATGAGATGCTGCTTCTCTAAATCCTCGCACAAACGAAAAAATGGCTGACATCGAAATAAGTGTCCAAGGAATAGAAAAGCAACTGGAATCACTCAATAGAGGAAAGTCCACTGGACCTGACGGGATACCAATTCGATTCTACACAGAGTACGCGAAAGAACTTGCCCCCCTTCTAACAGCCGTGTACCGCAAGTCTCTAGAGGAACGGAGGGTTCCAAATGATTGGAAAAGAGCACAGATAGTCCCAGTCTTCAAGAAGGGTCGTCGAGCAGATGCGCAAAACTATAGACCTATATCTCTTACGTCGATCTCTTGTAGAATTTTAGAACATGTTTTTTGCTCGCGTATCATGTCATTTCTGGAAACCCAGAATCTACTATGTAGGAATCAACATGGATTCCGGAAACAGCGATCGTGTGAGACCCAGCTCGCCTTATTTGTTCATGAGACCCAGAAAATATTAGATACAGGCTCCCAGGTAGATGCTATCTTTCTTGACTTCCGGAAGGCGTTCGATACAGTTCCGCATTGTCGCCTGATAAACAAAGTAAGAGTCTACGGAATATCAGACCAGCTGTGTGGCTGGATTAAAGAGTTTATAGCAAACAGAACACAGCATGTTGTTATCAATGGAGAGACGTCTACAGACGTTAAAGTAACCTCTGGCGTGCCACAGGGGAGTGTTATGGGACCATTGCTTTTCACAATATACACTCCTGGAAATTGAAATAAGAACACCGTGAATTCATTCTCCCAGGAAGGGGAAACTTTATTGACACATTCCTGGGGTCAGATACATCACATGATCACACTGACAGAACCACAGGCACATAGACACAGGCAACAGAGCATGCACAATATCGGCACTAGTACAGTGTATATCCACCTTTCGCAGCAATGCAGGCTGCTATTCTCCCATGGAGACGATCGTAGAGATGCTGGATGTAGTCTTGTGGAACGGCTTGCCATGCCATTTCCACCTGGCGCCTCAGTTGGACCAGCGTTCGTGCTGGACGTGCAGACCGCGTGAGACGACGCTTCATCCAGTCCCAAACATGCTCAATGGGGGACAGATCCGGAGATCTTGCTGGCCAGGGTAGTTGACTTACACCTTCTAGAGCACGTTGGGTGGCACGGGATACATGCGGACGTGCATTGTCCTGTTGGAACAGCAAGTTCCCTTGCCGGTCTAGGAATGGTAGAACGATGGGTTCGATGACGGTTTGGATGTACCGTGCACTATTCAGTGTCCCCTCGACGATCACCAGTGTTGTAAGGCCAGTGTAGGAGATCGCTCCCCACACCATGATGCCGGGTGTTGGCCCTGTGTGCCTCGGTCGTATGCAGTCCTGATTGTGGCGCTCACCTGCACGGCGCCAAACACGCATACGACCATCATTGGCACCAAGGCAGAAGCGACTCTCATCGCTGAAGACGACACGTCTCCATTCGTCCCTCCATTCACCCCTGTCGCGACACCACTGGAGGCGGGCTGCACGATGTTGGGGCGTGAGCGGAAGACGGCCTAACGGTGTGCGGGACCGTAGCCCAGCTTCATGGAGACGGTTGCGAATGGTCCTCGCCGATACCCCAGGAGCAACAGTGTCCCTAATTTGCTGGGAAGTGGCGGTGCGGTCCCCTACGGCACTGCGTAGGATCCTACGGTCTTGGCGTGCATCCGTGCGTCGCTGCGGTCCGGTCCCAGGTCGACGGGCACGTGCACCTTCCGCCGACCACTGGCGACAACATCGATTTACTGTGGAGACCTCACGCCCCACGTGTTGAGCAATTCGGCGGTACGTCCACCCGGCCTCCCGCATGCCCACTATACGCCCTCGCTCAAAGTCCGTCAACTGCACATACGGTTCACGTCCACGCTGTCGCGGCATGCTACCAGTGTTAAAGACTGCGATGGAGCTCCGTATGCCACGGCAAACTGGCGGACACTGACGGCGGCGGTGCTCAAATGCTGCGCAGCTAGCGCCATTCGACGGCCAACACCGCGGTTCCTGGTGTGTCCGCTGTGCCGTGCGTGTGATCATTGCTTGTACAGCCCTCTCGCAGTGTCCGGAGCAAGTATGGTGGGTCTGACACACCGGTGTCAATGTGTTCTTTTTTCCATTTCCAGGAGTGTATATAAATGACTTAGTAGATAGTGTCGGAAGTTCCATGCGGCTTTTCGCGGATGATGCTGTAGTATACAGAGAAGTTGCAGCATTAGAAAATTGTAGCGAAATGCAGGAAAATCTGCAGCGGATAGGCACTTGGTGCAGGGAGTGGCAACTGACCCTTAACATAGACAAATGTAATGTATTGCGAATACATAGAAAGAAGGATCCTTTATTGTATGATTATATGATAGCGGAACAAACACTGGTAGCAGTTACTTCTGTAAAATATCTGGGAGTATGCGTGCGGAACGATTTGAAGTGGAATGATCATATAAAATTAATTGTTGGTAAGGCGGGTACCAGATTGAGATTCATTGGGAGAGTCCTTAGAAAATGTAGTCCATCAACAAAGGAGGTGGCTTACAAAGCACTCGTTCGGCCTATACTTGAGTATTGCTCATCAGTGTGGGATCCGTACCAGATCGGGTTGACGGAGGAGATAGAAAAGATCCAAAGAAGAGCGGCGCGTTTCGTCACAGGGTTATTTGGTAACCGTGATGGCGTTACGGAGATGTTTAACAAACTCAAGTGGCAGACTCTGCAAGAGAGGCGCTCTGCATCGCGGTGTATCTTGCTCGCCAGGTTTCGAGAGGGTGCGTTTCTGGATGAGGTATCGAATATATTGCTTCCCCCCTACTTATACCACCCGAGGAGATCACGAATGTAAAATTAGAGAGATTAGAGCGCGCACGGAGGCTTTCAGACAGTCGTTCTTCCCGCGAACCATACGCGACTGGAACAGGAAAGGGAGGTAATGACAGTGGCACGTAAAGTGCCCTCCGCCACACACCGTTGGGTGGCTTGCGGAGTATCAATGTAGATGTAGATGTAGATGTAGACATGATGTTCTGAACGCACTACAAACGGAATCTCCATTAAAAATTCGAGAAGACACGTTTGGATGTTCCGCCACTCGGAAGGCGCAGGCGACTCTTGGAATTCTGGTATATAGACTAATTTAATAAAAAAATATACAAATAAAAAAATTTATAAGTAAATAAAAGAAAATAAAAATATACATACAAAAGACACAAAATACAAAAAAATGCAATAAAATAAACTACAAAAACAAAAGCCCGTCCACAACTGCTTTCATTTTCATCGCTACTCTCTATGTTCTTCTCCCCTACTTTCTTCCTTTCCTACACCCTCGTAGTAATATGTTAGTTGTTTTGGGACAGGCGTAGACAGGAGCCAACGCCTGAAGAGGTGCACTTTATTTATTTGTCAGGGTACAAGTGGCGGTGGCAAGTAGATTTTTTCTGTAGTTTCCCTTTCCTGTCCAGCTGCGGAAAAAAAATTTAAATTAAAAAGAAAAGAAAAGACCAGGGATCTAAACTGAGGGAAGGCAAATATTTTTATTTCCTTTTAACGATAAAAAGAAAAAACAAAAAAGTGGTTAGTGTTCGCTCGTTGCAAGAGGGTCGTGGACGAGGCACCGGTTCGAATTCTACTAATACTTATTTATTAATCTATATTTCTTTCATCACTGGTCACATTATTTGATTTATATGACATTTTAGAGGTAATAGAGTGAAAAAAAGTCCACATACATTTTCATGAAGTTGTAGCGAATTTAATATGTTATATGACTATTTACTATTTGTGATTAAGTTTTCAAGGACGAGGAACAGGCTTGGAAAACCCAAGTCAAACATTGATAAATAATGATGCGAAGGACGGTATTTACAATCAGTAATATAGTAAGTCACAATCAGCCAGACTACAAGAGTAATGTACAGTTACTCGTGGGATGTACTCTCGGGATCACACGATGCAGGACCGTATTTGTTATACAGACATGGAAAACATAAATTGGAACTCCATCCAAATATTTTATGGAAATACACGTGGTATTTTTATTATATTACCTCTCAAATGTCATATAAATTAAATAATATGATGAAAAATAGGTTAATAATTAAGTGTGAGTGAGAGTTGAACTATCGCTTCCTATACCTTCGTCTTTCAAAGCTCGAACGCTAATTACTTGACCAGCATGAACTCTGTCGTACAGCACCTACGTACAGATACGTAAGCCACATAATAGAGTAGCAAAACTTCTCTTGCGATTTTCTCAGAATTGTTAGAGTAGTGCACCTTAGTACTTGCACATTATGTTGTTTTTTAATTGGCCTACTAAAGGTGTACATAATTTGAAGTACTTCTGTGATCCCAACGTCGTGGCCTCCCCTTGTAAGATGCAGAAAGCTGCTCCAGTGTCTTGAACAGAAACACATATGCATATTTATGATAATATCCTTAAAGAGTGTTAGAAGATAATAATTTGCCATGTTACGGGCTCGGACCGATAGGAACTTCTAGACAAATGTTAACCCCCTAACTGGCGCGCCCCTCTACTTCACAAGTCAACGTGTAGTTTCCCCTGCCACTGTCTGGAACACACGTGTCACGTGCTTTCATCACTCATTTAAATAAAAATTTCTTAGTTGATTTTAGTTTATGGACCAAAATTAAAGTGGATTAGGATCGAATAGGATATATTAAAGAAGATAATAATATATTATTTTCACAAAGTTACAGGTATTTTCTGTCTGAAACATTTTGAAATCCTCGCATTCTGCACACCAATAAAAGAGTGCGAAGGCCTCTTTATCGTGCATACACCACATATTTTTTCAGCCTGCTCCAGGATATCTGACGGCTTTGAAATTGGGGATCACTCCTACAGAGGCTCCCGAAATACTTGCTACAATCCATGACAGCACTTGGCTTTTGCTCAGTACCATTCTTTGAATTTACTTCTTGAAATGTATCGTCATGGAACGTGCTGACGATCAAAACATCCCTCTTTCCTTCCTTTCTCTAACATCTGCTTATTAATGTACGCCGTCACGTATTCGCTCCTCTTCAGTGTATCAGCTTCCATTAAGTCAGGGAATTTCAATCGGTTCGCCACGTAGGGCCGACAACATCGGTGTTCTTACTCGTTAGTATGTCAGCCGAACTTGGAATAGTGCAGCAGTTGTCGAGGTCGATACAATAATTATTTCAAGCAAATCATGAACAAGTTCCAAAACAATTCGAGAAGCTACATTCTTTTTAGGAAATGACTGCCATAATTTGTGTCTTTACCAGGATAAACAACGAAATACGTTATAATTGGCCGATAAAACAATACCTTGTGTGACAAGAGATAGTATCCAGTGGCGAAAGAATTAACTTATAGCATTATGACACCAGAAAGCCTTAAACTCGTCCTTCGCATTAGCTACAAGTCCCGGGGGGTATATCCGGCCCGTGGACGAATATACCCGTCATGGCCACTTAAAGGTTTAACAGACAAACTTGATGATCATCTTAGATACGTTAGCGGCAGCACATGGCTAACTGACGTCGCGTTTACCAGTAACAAACACATTCGAAGCTCACGAAGAAAACAAATGACTAACCTGAACTCACAGAAACAATAGAGAGGCGGTGTCATGTACCACATCTTATTACATTAGTTATAATCACGTGATTGCACAGACCATGCCACAAGAACTCACAGAAAAAAGTCGTGGAAAAGTAAAAAAACAGAGAGCACTTCATAGTGAGCTATTACTTGAGAAGAACACAAAAGGCGAAATCATGATCGTAAGTAAATAAATTTAGTAACTGTAGACGAGGAACATGTTATTTCTAAAAAACTAAAGCAATAGCCCCCCATGCATGTCGTTTTATCCATATACATTGAACCGCCATAGAAAATGGTATAGGCACGCGTTTTCTAATACAAAGATATGTAAACAGGCGGGAAACGGCGTTACTGTCGGCAACGCTTATATAAGACAACAGATGTCTGGCGCACCTGTTAGATCGGTTTCTGCTGCTACAACGGCAGGTTATCAAGATTTAAGTGAGTTTGAGCATGGAGTTACGGTCGGCGCACGAGCGATGGGATACATCATTGCCGAGGTAGCGATAGAGAGGGGATTCTCCCCTGCGGCCATATCACGAGTGTACCGTGATTATCAAGAATCCGATAAAATATCAAGTTTCCGACATCGCTGAGGCCGGAAAAAGCTCCTGCAAGAACGGGACCAACGACGACTGAAGAGAATCGTAGAACGTGACAGAAGTGCAACCCTTCCGCAAATTGCTGAAGATTTCAGCGCTGGGACATCAGCAAATGCCAGCGTGCGAACCGTTCAACGAAACATCATCGATATGGGCTTTCGGAGCCGTAGTTCCACTCCTGTACCCTTGATGACTGCACGACACAAAGCTTTACGCCTTGCCTGGGCCTGTCAACACCGACAATAGACTGTTGATCACTGGAAATGTTACCAGGTCGGGCGAGTCTCGTTTCAGATTGTATCGAGCGGGTATGGAGACAACCTAATGAACCCATGGTCTTTGCATGTCAGCAGGGGCTGTTGAAGCTGTTGGAAGCTCTACAATGGTGTGGGGTGTGTGCAGTTGAACTGATACTGGACCCCTGATACGTCTAGATGCGATTCTGACAGGTGACACGTACGTAAGCATCCTGTCTGATCACCTGTATCCATTCATGTCCATTGTCTACTACGCCTGGCTTGGACAATTCTAGCAGGACAATGCGACACCCCACACGTTCAGAATTGCTACAGAGTGGCTCCAGGAACACTATTCTTAGTTTAATCACTTCCGCAGGCCACTAAACTCCCCTGAAAAGAACATTATTGAGCATATCTGGGATACATTGAAACGTGCTGTTCAGAAGAGCTCTACACCCCGTCATACTCTTACGGATTTACGGACAGCCCTACAGGATTCATGGTGTCAGTTCCCTCCAGCACTACTTCAGACATTAGTCGAGTCCATGCCACGCCGTATTGCGGCACTTTTGCTCCCGGGGGCTCTACGCGATATTAGGCAGGTGTACGAGTTTCTTTGACTCTTCAGTGTATTTTACAGGCTGCACACCGCTGATTATGATAATCAAGTTTTACGTGGCAATGGACAGATTGTCTTGGACAACAATTTTTCTGGCTTATATAGCTTGCTTTAATTACAGTGGAGTCAAGTAATTATGAATAACAGACCGCTGAAGTTTCCAAACGCGTTAGAGAATGCGTTGTATAGCGTGAGAAGCAGCTGTATGAATATGAAGAGCTCAGATGGAAAACAAATCCGAAGCAAAGAAGAGAAAGCTGAGACGTGGAAGCAGTATACAGAGGGTCTTTACAAGGGAGATGACTTGCAGGCAGTATTATAGAAATGGAAGAGGACGCAGATGGAGAGAAGATGGGAGGAATGATACTGCGAGAAGAACTTGACAGAACACTGAAAGATTAAACGAGGCCTCGAGAGTAGACGGCAGCCCGTCAGACCTCCTGACAGCCTTGGGAGAACCAACAATGGCAACTCTCTTCCACCTGGCGTGCAAGATATATGAGACAGGTGAAATACCCGCAGGCTTTAAGAAAAATGTAATAATTTCAATTCCAAGGAAAGCAGGTGCTAAAAGGTGTGAATATTTCCGAACTATCAGTTTAGTAAGTCACGGTCGCAAAATACTAACGTGAATTCCTTATAGAGGAATGGAAAAACTGGCAGAAGCCGACGTCGGAGAAGATCAGTTTGGATTCCGGAGAAATGTGGGCACACACGAGGCAATACTGACCCTACGACTCATCTTAGAAGATAGGTTAAGGAAAGGCAAACCTATGTTTATAGCATTTATAGACTTCCAGAAAGCTTTTGACAATATTGACTGCAATAACTTCTTTGGAATTCTGAACGTAGCAGAAGCAAAATTCAGGGAACGAAAGGCTATCTATAATTCGTACAGAAACCAGACGGCAGTTATGACTCGATGGGCATGAAAGGGAAGCTGTGACTGAGAAGGTCGTGAGACAGGGTTGTAGCCGATTTCCGAAGTTATTCAGTCGGTACATTGAGCAAGCACGAAAGGAAACCAAAGAAAAATTTGGAGTAGGAATTAAAGTTCAGGGAGAAAAAATAAAAACTTTGAGGTTTGCTGATGGCACTGTAATTTTGTCGGAGACAGCAGAGGACATGGAAGAGCAATTGAACGGAATGGACAGTGTCTTGAAAAGCGGATGTAACATGAACATCAGCAAAACCAAAACAAGGATAAAGGAATTCAGTCGAATTAAATCAGATTATTCTCAGGGAATTAGATTAGGAAACGAAACATTTAAAGTAGTAGGTGAGTTTTTCTGTTTGGGCAGTAAAATATTGACGATGGCCGAAGTAGAGAGGATTTAAAATGTAGACTGGCAATGGTAAGCGAAGCGTTTCTGAAGAACAGAAATTTGTTAGCATCGAATTAAGATTTAAGTTTTAGGGAGTCTTTTCTGAAAGTATTTGTATGGAGTGCAGCCATGTATGGAAGTGAAACAAATGCAATAAAGTGTTTAGACAAGAAGAAAATGGAATTTTCTCAAATGTGGTGCTACAGAAAGTGCTGAAGATTGGATGGGTGGACACGTTAATAATGAGGAGGTACTGAATGGAACTGGGCAGAAAAGAAATTTGTGGCACAATCTGACTTGAAGAAGGGTTCGGTTGGTTAGACACATTCTGAGATATCAAGGGATCACTAATTTATTTTTGGACGGAAGTGTGGGGGATAAAAATCGTAGAGGAAAAGCAAGAGATGAATACACTAAGCAGACTCAGAAGGATGTAGGCTGCAGTAGTTATTCGTAGTTGATGAGGCTTGCACAGGATAGGGGAGGTAGCATTGAAAGCTGCATCAAACCAGTCTTGGGACTGAAGACTGCAAGAACTACAAAGTTTAATTTAGATTTGTCAATTGAAGATATTGTTAACTGCCATTTGCATTTCAATGAAATACAACTTAAAAAATGAAAAATGGAAATATATCGCTAGTTCTGAAGCGGAGATTCTTATTTTTAATGGAATAATTATGATTAGAATTACGTTCGCGTAACTGTCAGCTCTACTCGTTATGATGACATTAGTCTCTACTTGCGCCGAAAGAAACATTGTACTTAGAAGAACGTAAAATTTGGTTAAGTCGAAATTTTGAACCATAAAGTTTTCTTTTACTAAATATGGTGATTAAGAAAACAACAAATGAGTGAGTAACAGATGTTATGTAGTTGTGTAACCTCATTGTATGCTTACTGTAACAAATTCTAACAGACAACTCTTTCAAATACTAAAATACCATCCATAACGTCCATTCACTGAACTAGTAGCCTTTACATAATCGACAAAATACTATTATAACCCTAGAATTCGACAGCAAGAACGTCGACACAAACAATCAGAGTAAGCACAAAAATTAATCAACATAGTTGAATGAAAAGGAAAATACTAAAACTTGCCAGGTTATATCATTGTCCAATTTCTAAAATTTTAGGTGCGAGTACGTATGTCTTCAACCATACAGTTCCCCTAACCCCTCCCCTCTTCCCAGCCATAACAATCTTCTTATAATGTACACACACACACACACACACACACACACACACACACACACTGACAGAGAGAGAGAGAGAGAGAGCGAGAGCGAGAGAGAGAGAACCATGCCCCACGGGCCAGTCCATCGCATCATGTTGGTGAACAAATGTCATGGCAAAGCGGCAAATTGTACGAGAAGTTGCGTTGTGATTTCACACATGTGTACTATTTTAATTCTCCGGTGCATCAAACCAGTCTTCGGACTGAAGGCCACAACAACAACAACAACAACAACAAAAACTTGAGGTGTGACTGCCCGGGAACCGTCATGTTGGATGAGCAAATCACCCAGACACTGTAGTAGGGTCGCGATGTGGGTTATATTATGTTCTGGAGGCATCCTGGACTGTTCAGTGTCACCTCAACAAAGATTAGACGTTTATGGATGTTATACTCTATGGCTCCTCACACCATGATCCCAGATCTGAGTTGAGTTTACTCATAAGTAGTTGTGTATTCTCTATCCTACTGGGTGGTCCATTGATAGTGACCGGGCCAAATATCTCACGAAATAAGCATCAAACGAAAAAACTACAAAGAACGAAACTCGTCTAGCTTGAAGGGGGAAACCAGATGGCGCTATGGTTGGCCCGCTAGATGGCGCTGCCATAGGTCAAACGGCTATCAACTGTGTTTTTTAAAAATAGTAACCCACATTTTTATTATATATTCGTGTAGTATGTAAAGAAATATGAATGTTTTAGTTGGACCACTTTTTTCGCTTTGTGATAGATGGCACTGTAATAGTCACAAAAGTATAAGTACGTGGTATCACGTAACATTCCGCCAGTGCGGACGGTATTTGCTTCGTGATACATTACTCGTGTTAAAATGGACCGTTTACCAATTGCGGAAAAGGTCGATATCATGTTGATGTATGGCTATTATGATCAAAATGCCCAACGGGCGTGTGCTATGTATGCTGCTCGGTATCCTCGACGACATCACCCAAGTGTCCGGACCGTTCGCCGGATAGTTACGTTATTTAAGAAAACAGGAAGTGGTCAGCCACATGTGAAACGTCAACCACGACCTGCAACAAATGATGGTGCACAAGTAGGTGTTTTAGCTGCTGTCGCGGCTAATCCGCACATCAGTAGCAGACAAAGAATCGGGAATCTCAAACACGTTGGTGTTGAGAATGCTACACCGACTGCACCCGTACCATATTTCTATGAACCAGGAATTGCATGGCGACGGCTTAGAACGTCGTGAACAGTTCTACCACTGGGCACGAGAGAAATTTCAGGACGATAACAAATTTTTTGCACGCGTTCTATTTAGCGACGAAGCGTCATTCACCAACAGCGGTAACGTAAACCGGCATAATATGCACTATTGGATAACGGAAAATCCACGATGGCTGCGACAAGTGGAACATCAGCGACTTTGGCGGGTTGATGTATGGTGCGGCATTATGGGAGGAAGGATAATTGGCCCCCATTTTATCGATGGCAATCTAAATGGTGCAATGTATACTGTTTTCCTACGTAATGTTCTACCGATGTTACTACAAGATGTTTCACTGCATGACAGAATGGCGATGTACTTCCAACATGATGGATGTCCGGCACATAGCTCGTGTGCGGTTGAAGCGGTATTGAATAGTATATTCCATGATAGGTGGATTGGTCGTCAGAGCACGCACGTTCACCGGATCTGAGTCCCCGGATTTCTTTCTGTGGGGAAAGCTGAAGGATATTTGCTATCTTGATCCACCGAAAACGCTTGACAACATGCGTCAGCGCATTGTCAATGCATGTGCGAACATTACGGAAGGCGAACTACTCGCTGTTGAGAGGAATGTCGTTGCACTTATTGCCAAATGCATTGAGGTTGACGGACATCATTTTGAGCGTTTATTGCATTAATGTGGTATTTACAGGTAATCACGTTGTAACAGCATGCGTTCTCAGAAATGATAAGTTCACAAAGGTACATGTATCACATTGGAACAACCGAAATAAAATTTTCAAACGTACCTACATTCTGTATTTTAATTTAAAAAACCTACCTGTTACCAACTGTTCGTCTAAAATTGTGAGCCATATGTTTGTGACTATTACAGCGCCATCTATCACAAAGCGAAGAAAGTGGTGCAACTAAGACATTCATATTTCCTTACGTACTATACGAATATGTAATAAAAATGGGGGTTCCTATTTTTAAAAAATGCAGTTGATATCCGTTTGACCTATGGCAGCACCATCTAGCGGGCCAACCATAGCGCCATCTAGTTTCCCCCTTCAAGCTAGACAAGTTTCGTTATTTGTAGTTTTTCGTTTGACACTTATTTCGTGAGATATTTGGTCTGGTCATGATCAATGGACCACCCTGTATATTACTCCACAAGCCAGTTTGTGGTGACTTTTCCCCCTACTCTGTTTCTGTATTGAGGAAAGGAAAACTAACCACCTATAAGCCTCTGTACGTGCGGTAACGTCTCTTTTCTTATACGTTTAAACGCAAGGCGATTGACAGTGGTAACTATCATATAGTCAATGTTTGCGTGTAGATATGGCATATCACTCGCAATGTTAGCTATTGTTGTTGTTGTTGTCTTCAATCCTGGGACTGGTTTGATGCAGCTCTCGATGGTACTCTATCCTGTGCAAGCTTCTTCATCTCCCATTACTTACTGCAACCTACATCCTTCTGAATCTGCTTAGTGTATTCATCTCTTGGTCTCCCTCTACGATTTTTACCCTCCACGCTGCCCTCCAATGCTAAATTTGTGATCCCTTGATGCCTCAGAACATGTCCTACCAACCGGTCCCTTCTTCTTGTCAAGTTGTGCCACAAACTCCTCTTCTCCCCAATTCTATTTAATACCTCCTCATTAGTTATGTGATCTACCCATCTAATCTTCAGCATTCTTCTGTAGCACCACGTTTCGAAAGCTTCTATTCTCTTCATGTCCAAACTATTTATCGTCCATGTTTCACTTCCATACATGGCTATATTCCATACTAATACTTTCAGAAACGTGTTAGCTATAGGGACAAGGAAACAGTTGTATTGGGGCTGTCAGAAACTGGCCCCACATGTAGCGTCATTGCAACATAAGAACGTTAGTTTCCAGAAGGCGCTACTAACCAACGAAGTTTTACAATGCCGTGCCTCTATAATAATACAAGGAACTGTCACGTAGCGAACTACTTCTAGATTCATGTTACATACAATATGAGGAACTATGTTCAATTTCTAAAATCTGTAGTAACCGTTTACCGAACACAGGCTGTTCGTCAAGTGATACAAAACTAGAACATACTAAAAAAAGAAGGGATTAATATGGTCACTGTTCAAAACAGTATAATATTTTAAGACACAGGAAATTATATACAGTGTCAATGATCAACAAAATCATAAATCCACAATATTGAAAAATAAAGTGAGAAATACTGTAACCGGAAGTCTAGGTGCCAATTACAATCGGTATTACAAGTGGCCTTAATTATAAACCAGTTAATAGATGAATAAAACCTAAGTGGTACAACTGAGCCAATAGATGTTACATTAAAGTCGGTTACAAGGATCGAACTTCATGAGTATAATCATAGTACCTTACGCCTAGGTATTTTGCTACAGAATGCATCATTAAATAATAGCACATACGATACATGTCAAAATACATGATAACTGATGAACAATAAGTATTATTTCTGTTTACTCTGTGATACACGTTAGTGAAGTCAGTCATACTCAAACCAACATACAGAGGACATAGACGTATGTATGATTCAAATGAAGCTTAAGGTATAGGTGTTACATACACAATACGTACATACCGAGTAAGATGACTCAGTTGCAATGCTTCATATAAGAGAAGCAAAGAGATTAATTTACATGATGTTGTAACTTCGGCTGTAGATGCTAAGTATAACCATCATTATTATGTAGTCCCTGTTACGATGCACAACAAGCAATATAGGAAACTCAAAAGCGGCAGAATTGATCTATCAGATATTAACTACAATCATGCCGGCCGCGGTGGTCTAGCGGTTCTAGGCGCGCAGTCCGGAACCGCGAGACTGCTACGGTCGCAGGTTCGAATTCTGCCTCGGGTATGGATGTGTGTGATGTCCTTAGGTTGGTTAGGTTTAAGTAGTTCTATGTTCTAGGGGACTGATGACCACAGATGTTAAGCCCCATAGTGCTCAGAGCCATTTGAACTACAATCATAAGTAGCCTTAAGCTTATGTATAATACGGAATAAGGTATCAGTCGATCGTATGTGTAAAGGCACAAATTGATTGAAATATGTTCTAAGACCAAACTACTAAGATGTAAGACAAAGACAACAGATACAAACCAAATGTACCTGAGGGCCTATATGCTAGATACAAAGATGATGTATCGAGTGATGTAGCTCACAGTTAAGTACTTCATGTAAGAGTGCTTCCTGGAATGTGTTTTGCTAACAGCGAACTCCAGAAGATCCTGAAGAAGATAATAGCACAGGGTTCCAAGCGTCGATCGTGTAGAAGAACTAGAAAATCATGGTATGGCCAAACAATGTAGAGCATTTTAACTGCAATGTCTAGAATGTCCAGTCACCAAGTTAGTGAATTTCGTCGCGGGAAGATTCAGCTGAAAGCGCTTCGATAACAACATAAGTCAGCACCGAGGACCACGTGTAGTGAAACGGCGACGCGGCATCCATGTGACTCACTACGAACCGTGAGATATGCTGCTGCGGTGGCGCCTAATTTTAGAGTGCGGCTTCAGTCGACTCCACCGTGCTGTTCAGTTCGACAAGCTCTGATAATACAATTAGTACGTTATAGGTTGTAAAATTTTAGTATCCGGTATGATTTGCATGGCATCAGCAGTGTAAGAGAGTATCACATGAGTTCAGAAAGGACAAAGCACGTTATCAAATGGAATACTTTTAAAAAAGACACATTTAAGGGAAGCACATTTACGCAGTCGGGCAGGTGTCGCCTGGAATAAGGGCTCTCTGAAGTAAATGTTTGGATTATCAGAAATAAATGCACAAGATGGTCAATGACATGTTCCACAATCCTACCCGCTAACGCCTGCGCAAAAAAGGGCAGTAAACTTTACTGAGAGGTGAGTACCAAAGGATGTAAAGGTCATCAAGGGCATGGGCTGCTGTATCATCGAGATATGCCTTTGAAAGAGATGTTACCTATTGAAGCTTTTGAATTATCAAAGGTACTGACAGTTATGGACAAGCCAGGTTATCCATACAGGTCAGAAATATTCTCGAAACCGTCTCCTCTACATGGACAGGCACACACACATACAGGCAAGGGCGCACGCGCGCGCGCGCACGCACAAACTAATGAAGACCTCAGAGAGCCCTTTGATTCTGAAATAGACACAAAGAAATACATTATTATGAGACGCGCTGTTGTATGGTAGTTATTCGAGGACTCCTCATATTTTCTGGTTAGTGATTCAATGTTCGATTCCAAGGGAATGATTGTGCCCCACGACAGTGATGTAATCCAGGACAGAAAGAATGTCAGCATCGGCTGTAATGTCATCTATTTTTTATTGCCTTGTAGATCGAGATTTCAACTGACAGTGCAACTATCATCATTGTGTTATAAGTAGTCATGTAGTCTGAACGTAATTACAATGACACAGCCGGCCGCGGTGGCCAAGCGATTCTAGGCGCTTCAGTCTGGAACCGCGCGACTGCTACGGTCGCAGGTTCGAATCCTGCCTCGGGCATGGATGTGTGTGATGTCCTTAGGTTAGTTAGGTTTAAGTAGTTTTAAGTTCTAGGGGACTGATGACCTTAGATGTTAAGTCCCATAGTGCTCAGAGCCATTTGAACCATTTTGAACAATGACACAGATTTCAACCTAACTCATGCATCTGCAAGCGTTAGTTGGACTAAAGCTTGTATATGCCTGAGTTAGACTGGAAATGTGTCACCTTTAATTACGTTCAGTCTACATGAGTACTTCTAACACACTGAAGATAGCTGCACTGTCCGTTGTAATCTAGACTTGCAATGCAATAAAAAACGACTGATGACACTGCGACCGATGGGACCTTCTTTCCCTTCTGCAAGCTGTTACCCCCTGAAGACATCTGGCTAGGTGACTTGGTTTTGATAGTCCTATGCAGATTAAGTGTTTTGGTGTACTATTGATTGTTCATTACGAAATCTGAGTTCTTAAATTTCATTAAAATGGGCAATAACATACGGAGAAACACGGTCTGCATAGCCATTTTGCCAGATGTTGCGTTGTCAACTTCTTTGGATTGGATGAATTGTTTCCATGACATACTTTCAGGCTTTCTTGCTATTTCAGATTAATAGCATCATCTTTTGTGACCCGCAAGCCGCAGAAATTGTTCGTCCTTTTTAGTACGGCATAGTGTATGCTGCAAATTTGAGAGTCATGAGCCGTTCTTTTGTAACATTACGAGCGGTGCGTTGGCTATGTACAAATTAATCAAAGAAGGGAAGGCATGGTCAAGTATCATATAGCTGGCAAGTTACTTCGAGGTGGCTGGGACACGCAGGTACGTAAGTGGTGTGGAGATTTCCAAGTGACTGCAGCAAGCATGATAAAAGGTGGTGTGGTGTCACCGCCAGACACCACACTTGCTAGGTGGTAGCTTTAAATCGGCCGCGGTCCATTAGTACATGTCGGACCCGCGTGTCGCCACTGTCTGTGATCGCAGACCGAGCGCCACCACACGGCAGGTCTCGAGAGACGTACTAGAACTCGCCCCAGTTGTACGGACGACTTTGCTAGCGACTACACTGACGAAGCCTTTCTCTCATTTGCCGAGAGATAGTTAGAATAGCCTTCAGCTAAGTCCATGGCTACGACCTAGCAAGGCGCCATTAGCATTATATTGCATTTATCTAGAGAGAGTCTCACTTGTATCATCAAGAACGCTGTATACAAATGATGGATTAAAGTTAAGTATTCCAGAAGCTACGTACTTTTCTTTATAGCATTCATTACGTATCCTGTTTCAGACCTAATCCCATCCTGCGTGAGCTTATAGCGTGCATTTCGGTCTCCTCAAACCACACTGTGTCGGCACTTCTGTCGACACGTCAGGTGGTGTGAAGACCAACAGGCCACTGAGCGGTAGCAGCCTGAAATTCCCGCGGCGGCAAGTACAAACCATGTCACCGCCTGGTTATGGACGCTAACACCCAAAAACATCCAGATGTCAGACACTCAGATCGGTACCAAACTTTGTATGTCGATAGAGTATCAACTAAAACTCCAGTTTAGTTCGTACTATGTACTTTCGTTCAGCAGAACGGGCGTAAACGTTAATCAAAAGGAACACCACAACTACGGAGCACAGGGAAAGCATAACTATGAGGACGTGCTATATATGGATTTCGTGGAGAAGTTGGTTGAGCGTTATATCGTCTTACCAGAGGTCCTGGGTTCATAACCCAATGATTGCTATTTTTTTACTTTATTACTCGTGAAAGTTTATATAGAAATAGAAATACTTCCGCAAGTATGATGCAGTTGTTTCTATATTCTACTGTTCCGATTGTTTATGTTTATTCTGTGAAACTAGAAAAGCACTAGCTGCTTCATCACGAGTCGTGTCTGTTCTGTCGCGCATGTCCGACAGAGCACCACACCTATCTATACAGATGTACTCTTAAGGTTTGCTACTTTCAACTAACGAAGCGAAAGCAGACTGACAAAAGAACATTTCTGCAAACTCCGAAGAGTCCTTTTACATATCAGGAAAACATTCTAGCGTGTAAAAGTTACAAGCGCAAACAGTTAAAACAAGATGTCAACAGTGGGCTCTGAACGCAGGATCCTTGGTACGATGATCTCACTCTCTACCAGCTCACCCACGGAAGATCTGCAACTCGTTTACTCACTGATACACCTTCCCTGTGCTCCGTAGTTCTGGTTTTTACTTTTAATAACCGTTTACACATGTTCCACTGGACGACAGCACATAGCACAACTAAAACGGTGTTTTCGTTTATGCCTTTTCTATATACAACGTTTGGTACCGATCTGAGTGTCTGATGTCTGGAGGTTTGAGTGTAAGCAGCATGACGAGATCATGACTTTGTTAATACCGAAGTTTCAAATATTCACCAAAGAGACTATAATCACTTCGCGACCAGCTACAGAATATCTGATGACAGCGTTGAAAACCGCAATAAAGAGACAAATTCATTAAAATAAACACCTAATTTACACAACAAATGTTAACAAAGTTATTAATATTTATGTGTAAAATTGTTCATAAAACTGCAACAATAGTTATAGACACGTTACATGTGTGTACGACATACCATCTGAAGAGACTAGAAGTCATCTAGAAAATGGACATATTTATCTTAATACTGAAGAGAGAAACTAATTCTTCTAAATAAATCATTTAATAGTTATTAACTCAGTCCTAAAACGAAGAGTTCTCCGCCGATACATGATACATTAGCTCCAGCATGAAAGCTCTGTACTATTGTTCAATTTTATGTTTGTTTAAAAAGAACATTTGTAAGTCAATGTTTATAAGATGGATGTTTGAGTAATGTAATGGCGAAGCAGCAAGCTAAATAAATTTGTTTATTTGACTAGCGCTTACCGTTTCTTCTTGTGCAATATATAAAATGTAGCTTAAAGCTGATTATCCTAGAACTTTTAACGTGTAATGAAGTAATACACTGCTGAAAAAAAAGTTAATAGACCTGTAAAGCCGCCCGTTGTGGCCGAGCGGTTCTAGGCGCTTCAGTCTGGAGCCGCGCGACCGCTACGATCGCAGGTTCGAATCCTGGCTCGGGCATGGATGTGTGTGATGTTCTTAGGTTAGTTAGGTTTAAGTAGTTCTAAGTTATAGGGGACTGATGACCTCAGATGTTAAGTCCCATAGTGCTCAGAGCCATTTGAACCATTTGAACACCTGTAAAGACGACGTCGATTTTGATTCGATTACAGCATATGCCACCTGGGGGATAGTAGATGTACTGATAAATGTTTCCACGTCGTCCGACCAACAGATAGCGTAGTGGCATAGATACCAGAGCGTCATCTATGTCTGCTCACAACCAGAAGACTCAGTGTGGCGCAAACGTGTGACGCAAGCAGGCAACTACGCTACAGAGACACACTCGTGCTTCCTACAGCAAACTGAGCGAGTTTGAGAGGTGTCGAGCCGGCCGGAGTGGCCGTGCGGTTCTAGGCGCTACAGTATGGAGCCAGGCGACCGCTATGGTCGCAGGTTCGAATCCTGCCTCGGGCATGGATATGTGTGATGTCCTTAGGTTAGTTAGGTTTAATTAGTTCTAAGTTCTAGGCGACTGATGACCTCAGAAGTTAAGTCGCATATTGCTCAGAGCCATTTGAGGGGGGTCGAATTGTGTACTTCCGAATGGCGGGATGGTCCTTTCGCAGAATTGGCACGCAGGCTGGACGTATTGCGTCAGCTGTGCAACGATGCTGGTATCAATGATAATGAGAGCATTCTCACACCGTAGACTGGACGTCAGTAGTAGGGCGAACTGCGTTCTGAGCCATTTTGTTAGTGCAAGTCGCATACATTCAGAGGCAGGCATCCATTCAGGGGTAAACTTGATCGATTTACGATTTAATCTATTGTTTGACTAAATGGTTTATGACACCCTGAGGGTTGATTTATGATCCCTGGGGTATTCCATCCTTCTGAGAAACACCTGACTGCTTCCCGTACCTCTCCTCCTTCATATTGTTCTATATTGTCTCACATTCATATTGTCTCATATTGTTCTGTGGAAACACAGACCAACAGAAGAGTTTTCAAGTTACAATGATTAAATAAATAAATGCTCTGTTCGATGTGTGTATATTCTATATCTTCTCATAAACCACTGGACTGATTTCAACCAAACTGGATACACATATTACGTATTGTGCGAAAAGAGCCGCTAACTTCTCATTAGGGTGAGAGTGAAAATGGAGTGACATAGAAGATGGTCAGAGAAAGGGGAGAGGAGATGAACACTGAGGGGAGGAGGAGCAAATGGAAGAGAAAGGAGGAGAAAGAGATGGACACAGGGAGGGGTGTGGAGGTGATGGACACGGACAGGGCATGAGAGGAGATGCTCAGAGACAGAGGGGGAGGAGGTGGACAGAAAGAGGTGGGAGGAGGAGGTGGACAGAGAGGAGGTAAGAGGGGGAGCAGGAGATGGACAGAGCGGAGTGGAGGAATTGGAAAGAACGGAAAAGAGTTTACAGCTAGTATACGCATATGAAGTCACCTAGATGTAATTCACATAATTATTGTTCTTATATTTTACTTGCTGGGTTTGCGATCATAGAGACATTCTTTGAGAGTGTTGTGCTTTCCACAGAAGTTTGTGTATGCACTTCACCAATGCACATGAAGTCATATACATCATGAGCTAATAAGCTAGCTATGACACAACTCTCCCCCATCCCCCTCACCAATACAAGCACACTTTTGATATCAAATGAATTGACAAATTAATTAAATCAATCAATTAATTAGCCCTCCATCTCTGGTAAATCCCCCAGCACTCTCCCTCCCCCACCTGGAATTTGTTGGGAGAGGAAGGAGTTCACCACAGGAAATTCAATTACATAACAGAGGATATACTGTATATTTATACAGTTCAATTTTCAGGGGTTGAATCTTTTTATTTGGCAGGAAAATCTCATATCCAGCAAATAACGTCCTTGTTACGTAGTTACACTGCTGCAGATTGGAAATGTTGTCTTGCTGGAAAATTTTCGTGTCCACTACTCACTCTGTGATGGAGAGAAAGGATTTCATGACACGAAACGCAATTCAATGTCAATAATATTTTGATGCATATTCTTTATTTAATCAGTTTGTGAGAGATAGGACTCCTCCACTTGGGCAGAGCTCACATCTGCAACCTCCAACCCCGCTTCCCATGACGTGTTGATTTTGAGTACTGAGGAATGGATGAAGTGCGGTATAGTAGCCACCGTCTGGGGTCTCCCATGTATTCGTCTATCATCCGAGAACTGCCACAAAATTTAAAAACCGCCCAATGTCGTAATTAATGATCACAATATTAAACATTTCCGAACTGGCACTGGATAACGGTCTCCTTTGATCTCGTGGTCCCAAACAAAGGATCAAGTTGCAGCATTCTGTTGACCGGAAAATTCCAGACTCGTTTCTTGTCTCTGTCCCTCACAAGAGGCCACTTCTTGTTTGTCTTGTGAACCAACGCCTCCGAGCACGCAAATGTAGGTTTTCATCTGTACTCAGAATATTGTGTTCCTACCGGCTAATGCTGGGGCAAAGGGAGACTGACGCAATTTATATACCGAAAAAAGAGGGAAATAGTTCATTTGCACTACCCTAGTAAATAAATAGTTTAAAATTTTAAATGAGTCAAATAGATCGCTTAAAACACACATTCTAGTAGATAGTGTCGAAAGTTCCATGCGGCTTTTCGCGGATGATGCTGTAGTATACAGAGAAGTTTCAGCATTAGAAAATTGCAGCGAAATGCAGAAAGATCTGCAGTGGATAGGCACTTGGTGCAGGGAGTGGCAACTGACCCTTAACATAGACAAATGTAATGTATCGCGAATACATAGAAAGAAGGATCCTTAATTGTATGATTATATGATAACGGAACAAACATTGGTAGCAGTTACTTCTGTAAAATATCTGGGAGTATGCGTGCGGAACGATTTGAAGTGGAATGATCATATAAAATTAATTGTTGGTAAGGCGGGTACCAGGTTGAGATTCATTGGGAGAGTCCTTAGAAATGTAGTCCATCACCAAAAGAGGTAGCTTACAAAACACTCGTTCGACCTATACGTGAGTATTGCTCATCAGTGTGGGATCCGTACCAGGTCGGGTTGACGGAGGAGATAGAGAAGATCCAAAGAAGAGCGGCGCGTTTCGTCACAGGGTTATTTGGTAACTGTGATAGCGTTACGGAGATGTTTAGCAAACTCAAGTGGCAGCCTCTGCAAGAGAGGCGCTCTGCATCGCGGTGTAGCTTGCTGTCCATGTTTCGAGAGGGTGCGTTTCTGGATCAGGTATCGAATATATTGCTTCCCCCTACTTATACCTCCCGAGGAGATCACGAATGTAAAATTAGAGACATTCGAGAGCGCACAGAGGCTTTCCGGCAGTCGTTCTTCCCGCGAACCATACGCGACTGGAACAGGAAAGGGAGGTGATGAGAGTGGCACGAAAAGTGCCCTCCACCACACACCGTTGGGTGGCTTGCGAAGTATAAATGTAGATGTAGATCGTCACCTATCACATAAATACATTATACAAACAAGTAATTAAATTTCCGCCCCAAATAGATCGCAGCGCTAAATATATCTGAGGTCTTGTACGCACCGATGTTCGAGAGCACAAGCATCCTCCTCCACCGCACGAAACCTGTCAGACGAAAAAATCAAAACGATCACGCACACTCGTGATCGCGAAGAGCGCACCGTCCGCCGACTGCCGGGAGCCGCACTCGTGCACTCCACCGCCAGCAGACACACCGCATCGCCTCGCGGGAGCCGCTGAGGAGAGACCCGCACACGGCTATCTCGGGAGCCGCGCGCCCACCCTCCACGGCTATTTCGGGAGCTGCGTGCCCACCCTCTGGGCTGCACAGGCCCACCGTACCAAACGCTCAGAAGTTGCAGAGACTGTCACCAAGCAGTCTACCTATCAACTTACATGGGAGGAATAACCATCCGCCACAAACACCCATGATTTTCAATCTTCTCACGCAACACACACGGCCGCTTCTGTCATCGCTCAACCAGTACACTAGTCACTTAGCTAGGCCCAGCTGCAGTGGGCAGGAGTAGACAGGTCAGCATATTCTTTGTACCCAACTGCCCGTCAAAGACCGAGAAAATCCGCGACTTGGGGTCGCCGACTCCTTGTGATCACTCATGCCGCCGGCGCGGCGCACTGTGAGTCAAGCACCAATGGTTTGGATGTATACAGTAGTTCCGACCTTACACAGAGCCCCTCAGTTGAAAAAATCCGAAACGGGAATGTTGTTGACCATAAACCTCGAATTTCTCGCGCGAAATGTACACTACTGGCCATTAAAATTGCTACACCACGAGGATGACGTGCTACAGACGCGACATTTAACCGACAGGAAGAAGATGCTGTGATATGCAAATGATTAGCTTTTCAGAGCATTCACACAAGGTTGGCGCCGGTGGCGACACCTGCAACGTGCTGACATGAGGAAAGTTTCCAACCGATTTCTCATACACAAACAGCAGTTGACCGGCGTTGCCTCGTGAAACGTTGATGTGATGCCTCGTGTAAGCAGGAGACACGCGTATCATCACATTTCCGACTTTGATAAAGGTCGGATTGCAGTCTATCGCGATTGCGGTTTATCGTGTCGCGACATTGCTGCTCGCATTGGTCGAGATCCAATGACTGTTAGCAGAATATGGAATCGGTGGGTTCAGGAGGGTAATACGGAACACCGTGCTGGATCCCAACGGCCTCGTATCACTAGCAGTCGAGATGACAGGCATCTTATCCGCATGGCTGTAACGGATCGTGCAGCCACGTCTTGATCCCTGAGTCAACAGATGGGGACGTTTGCAAGACAACGACCATCTGCACGAACAGTTCGACGACGTTTGCAGCAGCATGGACTATCAGCTCGGAGACCATGGTTGCGGTTACCCTTGACGCTACATCACAGACAGGAGCGCCTGCGATAGTGCACTCAACGGCGAACCTGGGTGCACGAATGGCAAAGCGTCATTTTTTCGGATGCATCCAGGTTCTGCTTACAGCATCATGATGGTCGCATCCGTCTTTGGCGACAGCGCGGTGAACGCACATTGGAAGCGTGTATTCGTCATCGCCATACTGGCGTATCACCCGGCGTGATGGCATGGGGTGCCATTGGTTATACGTCTCGGTCACCTCTTGTTCGCATTGGCGGCACTTTGAACAGTGGGCGTTACATTTCAGATGTGTTACGACCCGTGGCTCTACCCTTCATTCGATCCCTTCGAAACCCTACATTTCAGCAAGATAATGCACGACCGCATGTTGCATGTCCTGTACGGGCCTTTGTGGATAGAGAAAATGTTCGACTGCTGCCCTGGCCAGCACATTCTCCAGATCTCTCACCAATTGAAAACGTCTGGTCAATGGTGGCCGAGCAACTGGTTCGTCACAATACGCCAGTCACTACTCTTGATGAACGGTGGTATCGTGTTGAAGTTGCATGGGCAGCTGTACCTGTACACGCCATCCAAGCTCTGTTTGACTCGATGGGCAGGCGTATCAAGGCCGTTATTACGGCCAGAGGTGGTTGTTCTGGGTACTGATTTAGCAGGATCTATGCACCCAAATTTCGTGAAAATGTAATCACATGTCAGTACTTGTATAATATATTTGTCCAGTGAATATCCGTTTATCATATGCACTTCTTCTTGGTGTAGCAATTTTAATGGCCAGTAGTGTAGATTTCTCCCTTTCATACAAGTTATTTTAGAAGACAGAAGAAATCGGCCATACACGCGTTTTCACATTGCCGAAGTATCGTTTCTTGTGAAAACCCTGTAACAGTATGGTTCAAATGGCCCTGAGCACTATGGGACTTAACATCTGATGTCATTAGTCCCCTAGAACTTAGAACTACCTAAACCTAACTAACCTGAGGAGATCACACACATCCATGCCCGAGGCAGGATTCGAACCTGCGACCGTAGCTGTCGCGCGATTCCGGACTGAAGCGCCTAGAACCGCTTGACCACTGCGGCCGCTGTGACAGTATGGCATAGCCTATATTTGCTCTAAGTGTTCTCGCATCAGGAAAAAAAGTGGTTCTAATGTGCTTAGTATCTGCTACGTCCTGCATCACAGAACTAGACCAGGACTAGATCAGCATATTAAACTAATTTTTTGCTCATGACAGAGTACTAAGATCTACCTCTGTGACAGGATGCCTCCTCGCTTTCGAACTCCCTTAAAGTAACCAAATGGTTAGCCACATACAAAGTCCCTTGAGGTAACAGCACAGAGATGGTGTAACTATCAGGTTTATCCTACGTTTCACTTAATAAATTTGGCAATACATCTGATTTTATTATGATTATCATCTCTCCCTGTGTAGGTGGGAAATAGAAACTTCGTTGGCAGATATCGCACAACTAAAAATACGCGCCCGCATCTCGTGGTCGTGCGGTAGCGTTCTCGCTTCCCACGCCCGGGTTCCCGGGTTCGATTCCCGGCGGGGTCAGGGATTTTCTCTGCCTCGTGATGGCTGGGTGTTGTGTGCTGTCCTTAGGTTAGTTAGGTTTAAGTAGTTCTAAGTTCTAGGGGACTGATGACCATAGATGTTAAGTCCCATAGTGCTCAGAGCCATTTTTTTTAAAACTACGCGTGATTACCGCTCCGGCTCCGGAATTATGTCTGTGGTACGCTAACCATTGCTTTCAGCCGCCAGGCGGCACGTCATTGATATCAAATTAATAGAATAATTAATTAAATTGATTATGAGAATCACGTTGCATCGCGAGTAATATTTTTTTCCAGCAGTCGGATTTCGCTTGCCAGGTAACTCTAATGTGAATGATCTTTTCGAGAAACTCTATTAAGAGCACATTTGAAGCTGACCGCAGAAGGATTCTACCGTCGGCATCATACATTTCGCTTAAGGGCCGCTAAGACAAGATAACAGAAATTAGCTCTTATAAGGAGGCATAGAGGCGGTCTTTCTCTATCGCTGTATTTGCGAGTGGAATAGGAATGTGAACGACTAATAATGGTACAGGATACCCTAGACCACATGCCAATGGCTTGCGTAGTAAACATATAGATGTAAATGTAAATTTGGTCTACCAGTTGACATGTCAGTCCGTTCATTCATAGGTACACATATCTCACTGAAGAATGTTGTCTCTTATTTATCGGGAAATCAAAAGGTGGAACTTCTCCTGCTGATTCTCTCTCGGTAAAGATCTTCATATTAGCCCCTAATTTTCTCACTGCAGTCACTTTGCAGGACGAATGTCAGAGGTTGTAATATGTTTGCTCACAACACTTACAATAAGCGGTATAGAGCTCACCTCTCAACTCCCCTTTCGTCAGAGTATCGCTTCCCTACAATATTCTCACGAATCATCCAGTCTTTGATGTATAGCATTTGAAACTACATCATTTTCACGAGTAAGAGATGTCCCCCGCAAGCCACAGACATCTGCTAACTCTCTCGAAATCTCATGATGTTCTGACAGCAGTGTTCCATTAGTTAGAAGGCTGGCAGGTAGAGAGCTATCACAACGAGAAAAATAGCACACTAACGTACAACAGAAAATTCACAACCATGCGGAGTATACGCGGACTGTACAAAGAAATTCAGAGGCATAACACCTACAATTTATCTGTACCGAGTTACGGTCTTTAAATATCACTCTGTACCTGTCCTCATCTCCTTTATCGTATTCCTATGATTACCACGCTAGAAAGGCAACAGTGTCATGGCGTCCGAGTCTTCGTTGACAGCACAGTCTCTCTCTCTCTCTCTCTGTCTCTCTCTCATTCTTTCATTCTCGCTCTCTCCCTTCGTTGTTTTTATAATATCCAATTAAGGAAAACTACGAACTATAAAAGCTTCACTAACGTCAACTGGTAGAGAACTCAATAAGATTCTACCCTGTCTCCCTCTTCCGATATAACGGGAAACAAATACCGTCTGCGTGTTGACATTGACTATGTGTATGATTCCATTAAATATACATGTATTTTCCACTGGAACAGCGACCAGTGATCGAAGTCGCTTCCACATACTGAAACGTTTTGTTGCCTGTACTTGAGGAAGACCATATCGACTATCAGCACAGGGAGAAGGTTCTTGTGTTGTTGATTCATAAGCAGTTTGGTAAACTTTTTTTTGCTGTAACATACTGAAGCAGTGTATGACTACAGCTTTGTACAAAGCCATACATTTTGTTTTTCTACATGACTTCGAGATTTATGTTAGGTGCTAATACGACATTACCATGTTTCAATCCATTCGCTCTCACAGGAAGCTGGACATTGCATGGTGCGAACTAGCACTCCCATAACACACAGGGTGATTTCTCATTGACAAAAATGTGGAAGACATCGCAAGATATGGAAACTGGAAGAGTTTCCAAACAGCTGTCCATAGGTGATTACCTCTACACTCGATCTCATCTTCTGCAGTGATGGGGTAATGTATACCTTGGTGTTCCATTTCGAAGAGATCAAGAGCATTGATTCCTCATATTGCAGCCACGTACGCTATAACTTTTTCGGTGCTGCCCATTCCCAGTAGGTGTTTTTCCCACCAAAACTCTCTCCATCTCAAACAAGTGGTGTCAGTCAATCACAATGTGGTAATCAACAGCGTACCAGTGGACGGATGTAATGGAAAATACACTGTTGATATGGGATAACTAGTAAAACACAGTTTAAATTAATCGTTCACGCTGTACAAAAGTAAAACTAAAAAAAAAAATCTTATCTGGTGGCTGTAGGCTAGGGTGTGGCGAACAATTATGACGGCTACACTACCCACAGTACGGCCTGCCAGTATCTTCCTGTATGGGCTCAATTTCTCTTCTTGGCGTCGTTCAATTTTACATACAGTAGCCCATCAACTCGCAGCTATGCCGTAAGCCGTTTGCAGTCTTCATCCGAGGCATTTTGTGCGAATTTGCAGGCAAAGCTTCTCCTGTTCCACAAAAGTGCTGCATCAGTCACAGCTGCCTACAGACTGTGTGACTTACTTCCCGTGCTTGCTCTAGGTAGCACACCAATTCGCCCTTGCCACCTTTTCCACTCACCAGACCACTTTCGTTTTAAACAAAAGCACACAGGTTTTATATAATACCTATTTCTTATATTGTTGCTAAGCATGACCATCTCTTAAATTGTCAAATTTACATCAACATGAACAATTTATACACACAAAATATTTTCAAATACGAAAGGTCACCAGAAAATTATTTGACATAATAAACAATTTACATAGTATTTTACTTACATTACTCACATACAATACAAAGAACTTCAACCTCCAATATAACACTCTTTACTTTACAGATACAGAAAATAGAGTACCAATATGCGAAAATTTTAAAGGAAAAAAATTATAAAATTTTTAATGAACTATAAACAAATATTGTTATATTCCGGCCGCATAATTTGCTAACTGTCCGTCTATAAATGACACTGCCGGGCAGACGCACTTTGTAGGTAGAGAGAGAAAGGGAAATTCTTATGGCCCAAGACATTAACTCAGTTGACACACTGTCAACTAACGAACAGCGTATTACTAAATTACTATTCACTTATTAATAATAATAAATACTCGAAAGCTATAGCCCGCATCTCGTGGTCGTGCGGTAGCGTTCTCGCTTCCCACGCCCGGGTTCCCGGGTTCGATTCCCGGCGCGGTCAGGGATTTTCTCTGCCTCGTGATGGCTGGGTGTTGTGTGATGTCCTTAGGTTAGTTAGGTTTAAGTAGTTCTAAGTTCTAGGGGACTGATGACCTTAGATGTTAAGTCCCATAGTGCTCAGAGCCATTTGAACCGAAAGCTATAGTTTGTAGATGTCCTGACACGCTTATGGCTATGTATTGCAGTTGGAATATATAAACATAAATAACGAAGCACGCCTGGTAAGCAATAAGAGCATATACATATGGAAAAAAATCTGAGTAGCAACAGATATCAACTTTGTACACATGTCAACACCCTGTTTCAGATTCCCACACGATGGAGAGGAAGACAAATGAACATGTAGAACTGTTTTCAGACTTTGAGTTACCAACATGTGCAGCACTACATAGGTCTGCACACATGCTCTATGATGGGTCAGAGTAATAAACATAATTGTTTACAGTCTTCGAGTTTCCAATGTATCCATCATCTGCACCACTAGTTGAGTCTCATATAGGTACTAAATGACTGTTACTATGCTTCTCACGAGTGTCCCACCCAAGATGCATGCTTGTGGATCAGGAAGAGGGGAAGTCTTAGGAATTCATATCATAGTTTCCGAACCATAATCGTGCTTGATCTTCGTAAACAACAGAGGGGGGGGGGGTGTCATATACCTACAGAAACCCATGTAATGTTTCTGTTACAAAGGATCCCGATAAGTATGAGACAACATTGTTCAGTGAGATTTGTGTACCCATCAATGGACAGACTGACATGTTAATTGGTAGACTAAATTTACAGTTACATCTATATGCTTACTTCGCAAGCAATTGTAGGGTGTATGGCGGAGGGTATCCTATACCACTATTAGGCATTTGCATTCCTATTCCACTCGCAAATAGAGCAAGGGAAAAAGATTGCCTGTATGCATCCTTATGAGGAAGAGATGACCATCGTAATAAAATTAGATGTATTACCGACTTTATAAAGTGATACATAGTATAAATATGACGTTTACACATTCTCTGTGCTGTTACCCTAAGGGAGTTCGTATGTGGCTAAGCATTTGGTTACTTTAAGGGAGTTCAAAAATGAGGCGGCATCCCGTGGCAGAAGTAGATCATGGCACTCCGTCATGACCCAAACATGAGTTTAGTATGCTGTTCCTGTAATGCAGGAAGTAACAGATATTACAAATATTTTACCTGATGAGAGAATACTTAGAGCAAATATAGGCTATGCCATACTGTTACAGGATGTTCACAACAAGTAACGATACTTCAGCGACTTGAAAACGCGTGTATGGCCGATTTCTCCTGTTTTCAAAAATAACTTTCATAAAAGGGAGAATTCTACATTTCGCGTGAGAAATTCGAGGTTTATGGTCAACAACATTCACGTTTCGGATTTATAAAACTGAGGGGCTCTATGTCAGGGTGGAAATACTGTATAAATCCAAACCATTGGTGCTTGGCCCGCAGTGCGCTGTGGCTGGCGACATCAGTGATCATGAGGAGTCGGCGACCACAAGTTGCTGATTTGCTCTGCCTTTGACGGGCGGCATGGTATAAAGAATGCGTCGACCTGTCTGCTCTAGCCCACGGTTACGGGGGCTACCTAAGTAAGTGACCATTGTGCTGGGTGAGCGGCGACAGAGGCGGCCGTGTGTGTTGCGTGAGAAGACTGAAAATGATGGATGTTTGCGCTGGGCGATACTTCCCCCCTCCCCTCCCCCTCATGTAAATTGATCAGTTAACTGCTTGATGAGAGTCTCCCCTATCGCTGAGCGTTCGGTATGGCGGGCGTGTTGACTCTGTGGTGAGAGGGGGGTGGGGTGGGCGGGACGTGCAGTTCCCGACATAGCCGATTCGCGTGTACGTGTGCAGGTCTCTGCTCACCGATGTGGATGAGATGTCCCTGCCGGCGGCTCCCGGCAGTCGACGGACGGCGTGCTCTTTGCGATCGCGCATGTATGTGATCGGTTGGATTTTTTCGCGTGATAGGTTTAGTGGAAAGTTTGTGGTGGAGGAAGGTGCCTGTGCTCTCAAACGTGGGTGCATACAAAACTGCGGATATATTTAGCACAACGATCTACACTCCTGGAAATGGAAAAAAGAACACATTGACACCGGTGTGTCAGACCCACCATACTTGCTCCGGACACTGCGAGAGGGCTGTACAAGCAATGATCACACGCACGGCACAGCGGACACACCAGGAACCGCGGTGTTGGCCGTCGAATGGCGCTAGCTGCGCAGCATTTGTCCACCGCCGCCGTCAGTGTCAGCCAGTTTGCCGTGGCATACGGAGCTCCATCGCAGTCTTTAACACTGGTAGCATGCCGCGACAGCGTGGACGTGAACCGTATGTGCAGTTGACGGACTTTGAGCGAGGGCGTATAGTGGGCATGCGGGAGGCCAGGTGGACGTACCGCCGAATTGCTCAACACGTGGGGCGTGAGGTCTCCACAGTACATGGATGTTGTCGCCAGTGGTCGGCGGAAGGTGCACGTGCCCGTCGACCTGGGACCGGACCGCAGCGACGCACGGATGCACGCCAAGACCGTAGGATCCTACGCAGTGCCGTAGGGGACCGCACCGTCACTTCCCGGCAAATTAGGGACACTGTTGCTCCTGGGGTATCGGCGAGGACCATTCGCAACCGTCTCCATGAAGCTGGGCTACGGTCCCGCACACCGTTAGGCCGTCTTCCGCTCACGCCCCAACATCGTGGAGCCCGCCTCCAGTGGTGTCGCGACAGGCGTGAATGGAGGGACGAATGGAGACGTGTCGTCTTCAGCGATGAGAGTCGCTTCTGCCTTGGTGCCAATGATGGTCGTATGCGTGTTTGGCGGCGTGCAGGTGAGCGCCACAATCAGGACTGCATACGACCGAGGCACACAGGGCCAACACCCGGCATCATGGTGTGGGGAGCGATCTCCTACACTGGCCGTACACCACTGGTGATCGTCGAGGGGACACTGAATAGTGCACGGTACATCCAAACCGTCATCGAACCCATCGTTCTACCATTCCTAGACCGGCAAGGGAACTTGCTGTTCCAACAGGACAATGCACGTCCGCATGTATCCCGTGCCACCCAACGTGCTGTAGAAGGTGTAAGTCAACTACCCTGGCCAGCAAGATCTCCGGATCTGTCCCCCATTGAGCATGTTTGGGACTGGATGAAGCGTCGTCTCACGCGGTCTGCACGTCCAGCACGAACGCTGGTCCAACTGAGGCGCCAGGTGGAAATGGCATGGCAAGCCGTTCCACAGGACTACATCCAGCATCTCTACGATCGTCTCCGTGGGAGAATAGCAGCCTGCATTGCTGCGAAAGGTGGATATACACTGTACTAGTGCCGACATTGTGCATGCTCTGTTGCCTGTGTCTATGTGCCTGTGGTTCTGTCAGTGTGATCATGTGATGTATCTGACCCCAGGAATATGTCAATAAAGTTTCCCCTTCCTGGGACAATGAATTCATGGTGTTCTTATTTCAATTTCCAGGAGTGTATTTGTGGCGGAGATTTAATTAGTTGATTTGCATAATATTTTCATGTGATACCAAAACGTTGAGAATATGTTTTTATTACGAAGAAGAATCATCGTTAGGTGATGATAAGTGTTTTAAACGATCTATTTGACTCCTGAAAAATTTTAAACAATTAATTTACTAGGGTAGTGCAAATGGACTATTTCCATTTTTTTAAAATCGAAATTGCGTCATCTTTCCCTTTGTTCAAAGCACTAGCCGATAGGAATACAGTATTCTGACAACACATGCTACCACTTAATGCTTTATACTTGAAAAAAGAGACAGCATTGGTCGTATATTTTTTACTATTGCAAAATCGATTTTCTGTCACTGAGTGACCATCTTCAGTGCTATATTGTATAACTTAAATTGGGATGCACTGTTGTCACTAAGCTTACGGCAATCACATAGAGTCTATGTGCATCCCAATTTAAGTTATACAATATAGCACTGAAGATGGTCACTCAGTGACAGAAAATCGATTTTGCAATAGTAAAAAATATACGACCAATACTGTCTCTTTTTTCAAGTATACCTGTTACCTGGTCGTAGTGCACAAGACAACATGGAGTCGCCAATCAATGACTTAATGCTTTGTTTGGGGCCGCGATATCAAAAGCAGACCGATATCTGGTCCGTGGTCGGCGGTATTTAGTACTGTGATTTGTGATTAGGACGTTGGGAGAATTTTGACATTCGTGGTGGCGCTCGAACGATAAACGCACACGCGGGAGTCCCCAAACGGTGGCTACTATACCGCACTTCATTCCATTCCTCAGTACTTACAGTTATCACGTCATGGGAAGCCAGGTTGGAAGGTGCTCACGTGAGCTCTGCCCAAGTGGGGAAGTCCTCTCTCCCAGAAACTGACTAAATAAAGAATATGCATCGATATATTATTGACATTGAATTGAATTTCGTATCGTGAGATCCTTCCTCTCCAGCATAGAGTAATTCTTTTTCCCGCCAATTTTTTATACGTGGGGTAGGGAGGGAAGGGGCCAGAGGTGGGGGTGGGAAGTCCTCTGGTGGTGACTTTGTCCACTAGCTCAGTCGATTCCTGTATGTCAAGGTGAGTGCACATACCAAAATTTCCCAAGAAGACAACGTCTCCAATCTGCACCTGTGTAATTACGTAATGAGGAGATAAGTTGCTGGATGTGAGTTTTCCCCGCCAAATAAAGAGATTCAACCCCTGAAAACTGAATTTTATGAGTAAACAGTATATCCTCTGCTGTGTAATTTAATTTCCTGTTGTGAGAACCTTCATTCCAGCACTGACTTAATCCTTTGCTGACCAATTTCTAGAGGGGGAGGGGGACTGGAGGATTTACCAGATGGAGAGGGGTTAATTAACTGATAGATTTAATTAATTAGTCAATTAATTTGATTTCAAAAGTGTGCTTGTATCGACGAGGATTAGGGGGGAAGGTTGAAGGTTCCCAGAGGGGTGGAGGAGGAGGATGGGGAGGAGGAGTGGTGGGTGTTTCTCAGAAGGATGGATTATTACCATAGGGTCATAAATAAACCGTCAGGGTGTGATAAAACATTTACCCAAACAATAGGTTAAGGTCATAAATCTATCAGGTTACCCCTGAATGTACGCTTGGCCCTGAATGTATGCAACCAGCGCTAACAAAATTGTTTGGAAAGCAGTTTGCTCTACTACTGATGTCCATGCAGCGGAGACACCCACCAGGATTGTCATATTTTAAGGGTAGCAGTGGCAGACATTCAGCTACTGCAGCACAGATAAGACGGCTTGTGAGCCTAGACCTGTTAACACGAACTAATGCGAACCAGTTATTAGCAGTGGGACTATGGGCACATATAGCTCTAGCCCATCTGCCTTGCACACTACAACATCGATGTGCACGGCTCGACTGGTGTCATCAGAGAACCTCTTGGAAGGTGAACGGCAGATTGTGGTCTTCAGTGATGACAGCAGAGTCTGCCTGGACTCAAGTGATGGTTGTTTTGCGCGTACGACGTACATCTGGTGAGCGCTGCCTCACAGAATCCATGTGTGTAAGGTACACCGATGTGGGGTGCAATAAGCTACAACACTCGTTCACCTTTGGTGTTTCAGGAGGGGACGCTAACCAGCCCTCGGTACATGCAGAATGTTGTTAGACCTGTTTGTTTTCCGTTCTTGCAACAGGAAGGTGATGTGTTATTCCAACAGGATAATGCTCGCCCACACACTGCCCTTGAAACGCAACATGCCCAGAAAGACGTGCAGCAACTTCCCTAGCTAGCACAATCTGCGAATATGTCTCCAATCAAGCATGTGTGGTATGTGATGGGATGAGAAGTGACTCGTGCGACTCGTTAACCAACAACCCTTACAGAACTATGTGAACAGTTCGAGTAGGCGTGGTATAACGTATCCCAGGACAGTATTTGCCCTCTGTATGATCGACTGGATCCCAGAGTCAGCGCCTGCACTGACGCCTGTGAATGCGTGTGATTAATAGGCAGGCAGAACACGTTTCTCGTTCTTTTGATGTACGTAGCTGGTGGCTAAGGATCTCGGTAAGGTTTGGCGGCCAGCGAGCAGCATGTTTTCATGTTTGTTTGTGGATAGAATTATTCCGATATGCACCTGTTTGGGACTTAGTAATTTTTTGTAGTGTAACAGTTTGTAACTTTAAAAAAATGTGAACAGTGAGTGCTATGTCTGAAGTTTGCTATGGTGCATTGTTTATTGGATATAAACTTGGATGAACTTGCTGAGCATTAGCAACTTTGTTCAGTTTAGGTGGCTTTGTTGCATGCCACAATGAGTTTGGCTCACATTAATCAATGCCTGCTTACTCTGCTAGATCAGTTATTTCCTACCTAATTTATTTATTATTGGCTGTGTAAGGTTTCCACCAGAGCAACTTGATTGATCCAGTTAAACTGATACTGAACTTTTATTGTGTGATCAAGCTACATCATTACCCTGATAATTTATTTCTTATGTCATTCATTTAATAATCAGTTCATTCATTTATGTGTTGTGTGATGTCCTTAGGTTAGTTAGGTTTAAGTAGTTCTAAGTTCTAGGGGACTGATGCCATAGATGTTAAGTCCCATAGCGCTCAGAGCCATTTTGAACCATCATTTATGTATTTTTGTAAGCTGCTCACTGATAATTGATTAGGCTGGCCGTATGGTTAATCGTTGCTTCCATAAGGGCACAATGCAACAGTACACAACCGAATACCTGAGTTTGAAAACATGTTCAAATGTGTGTGAATTCGTAAGGGGCAAAACTGCTCGCCCTCTGGTGGTTAGGCAGCAACAAATAGGTTTCAGCTGAGATTTGATCTCACAATACTTAGCTGCAACCTCAAATACCCGGTAACTTTGCACTCTGTGATGTTAATTCAGCGTCAGCAACAAACTTTCCAATTATTAAGACCACGATAAAAAATGTTCTTAGTCATAAAAATCGGAATTCATATTCGGGAGAACGACGGTTCAATCCTCGTTGGCCAATTCAAATTCAGGCTTTCCAAGCAGCCTGTCGTTAGGGTTTACGCCGCGCGCGGTAGCCGCACGGTCTACGGCGTCTTGTAACGGTCCACGCAGTTCTCCCCGTCGGAGGTTCGAGTCCTCCCTCGGGCATGGGCGTGTGTGTCCTCATTAGCGTAACTCACATTAAATAGTCTGTAAGCTTAGGGACCGATGACGTCAGCAGTCTGGTCCCATAAGACCTTACCAGAAATTTTCAATTTTGTCGTTAGTGTTTGACTAAGACGTGGCAAATCTGCTACTTCCTGGCGAATTTCCTTGAACTGTGGCACCGGTTTCGAATAGTCGTTCTAAACGTTCACTGGTTTCCCTACATAGCTTCGTCTGTTCGTCATATGCCCACTAGTTTGCATCCTTCGAAAGATCGGTGTCAAGTTTCTTCCACATACTACCCCAATGCGAGCCTATAATGACTTCACCTTCTACGGGACGTAAAGACCCTAACTTCCCTTCACACTGGATACGCATTCGGGACGACGACGGTTCAAATACGAGTCCGCAATCCTGATTTAGATTACCCGTGTTTTCTGTAAATCTCTCCAGGCAAAGTCCGCGGTGATTCCTTTGAAATCGCACAGCCGATTTCCTTCCTAATCCTTTTGTAATCAGGGCTTGTGGTCCGTCTCTGCTTTCGACGAGGCATTAAAGTCTTTCCTTTCCTTTTTTTCCTTCTTCTTGAGTGGATTGTCAAGGTCCCGAAAGACATTGTCGTTTACGACTTTGTGTATTTGACCAAGCGGAAGATCAGCTATATCCTCATGGCTTTCGTGGATACTGCCACCAGTCACTAATTGTCGTTTCAGAAGCTCAGATTTTCGTATGTGATTTTCATTAGACATATAGCCACCAGTTTGCATCCGTCAGCCACTAAATATGATATTGTTCGTAAGTCCTGTTTGGATGGGGCCTTTTAGTACACAAGGAGAAAGAAACTCGATAATTTAGCGAGACACCCACACGGATTGTGTGCCTGTCCCTGAGCTTACAAAGGAACAACACATGCTTTTTATGTGTTTCATTGAACACATCTCATACATAAGAGAAATTACAGCTAATTTTATGCGAACTATTAAACGTGAGATGAAAGGAAGAAAGAATAGGGTTTAAAGTCCCCTAGACTGGATCAAATGGGTCTGAGCACCATGAGACTTAACATCTGAGGTCATCAGTCCCGTAGAACTTAGAACTACTTAAACCGAACTAACCTAAGGACATCACACAGATCCATGCCCGAGGCAGGATTCGAACCTGCGACCGTAGCGGTGAAGTCCCCTGGACTAAGCGGTCATTCGCCCTGTTAGCCGTGCGTTCTAACGCACTGTTTTCCGGACGGGAAGGCGTGCTGGTCCCCGGCACGAATCCGGCCGGCGTATTAGTGTCGAGGTCCTGTGTGCCGGCCAATCTGTGGATGGTTTTTAAGGCGGTTTTCCATCTGCCTCGACGAATGCGGGCTGGTTCCCGTTATTCCGCGTCAGTTACACTATGTCGGCGATTGCTGCGTAAACACCTTCTCCACGTACGCGTACACCATAATTACTCTACCACTCAAACATTGGGGTTACACAAATCCTGGTGTGAGACGTTCCCGGGAGGGTCCGCTGGGGGCCGAACAGCGCAATAACCCTGAGTTCTGTGTGGGGCGGTGGTGGGGTGAGTGGACTGCTGTAGCTTGTTGTGGGGTTGTTAACCAGTGAGGGCTACGGCGCGGACGAAGCCTCTCCGTCGTTTCCAGGTCCCCAGTTCCACAACATAACATAAGAGGTCATTGGGTGGGAGCACAAGCTCATATTATGAAAGGATGGCCAAAAAATCGGTTGTGCCCTTTCAACGGAACCATCCCGGCATTTGCCTTAAGTGATTTAGGGAAATCACGGAAAACCTGAATCTAGCTAGCCGGAAGCAGATTTGGACCACCGCTCTTCAGTGTGTTAGCACTGCGCCAGCTCGCCTGGTTTCAGTGAGAGAAAAGTACGACGTAGCTGCAGACAGAAAGCGTTGAATTGGTGTTGTAATTATCGGCTAGAGTGATGTAAGCTCTTACCTTGCGTTTTGCGCAGTGCGTCACACGTTGTTTACTTTAGGAACACATGTCGGCTCACAGGTGGCGGCAGAGAGAAAACAAGACTGTTACTTCCACGAGATACATCTGACACCAACATAGCACAGTAATTGTCGCCACTTATAAAATTCCTGCCTGTTTCCTGCTAAACTATTATTATTTATCTAAATTGCAAGAATAAATGAATACCTTTCCCGTGCGGATGTAAACAGAAGAATAAACATCGAAAACGCTTGAAGGAGTTAACAGTTAACACTTGAGTGCCAGTCACGTAAATCAACTTACCCCATTGCCAGACTGTTATCTTCATATCCTTCATCCAATGCCGCCCATTCTCGCTATAATATGACTCTCTGGTATTAACTCAAGAAACAAAGTGAAACTCTTCTCTTACATCGAAATAAAGCATAATAATTGCTTTTTTAAATAAGTGTAAACTGTGTTATGTTAACCTCTCATCAGAGGACGTGGAAAAGAGTCTCTTTATAAGGTACAAAAATTATTTTAGCATTTCGTTTACAATTTACGACTAAATGGTATGTTTAATTTTACATACAACGAAATAGAAGAATATGTTGCAAGAATTATTAATATTTCAAACACTTCTTTTTTGTGTGGCAGAACTGGTTCTACTCACAACTCCACTTCCCATACAGCTTACTGAAACGACGTATCTGCAGTTATGCTCCAGGGACCCGAAATTCATGGTTGCTCGCTAACACTCATATCCAAAATGGCTGCAATCCCTTGTTTCCTTACCTGTATCAGACAAATTGTAAGCAGGATCTTCAACCGTGTCATCAGCATTAAAATGGTCGCTATAATTATATTCAGATTTTTCGAGAATGCGAAGAACCTCTGCATCACTGATAATGGGGCCGCTCCTACTCGTCATCGATTTCGTTCAAATCTATACTACTATATAAAGAGAAGTCGTTGTTCAAAGTTGTTACAAAAAATCTCGGAAAGTACTTGACCGATTTACTTCAGACTATTACACGATGCTCTAATAAACGTTCGGACGGATCTAGCTTGCATATTTTTTAAATATATCTAGTTTATAAATTATACAATAATATACAAAGAGGAAACATTGTAAGCCATAATTTCGAGGAGATTTATATAAAATTTTCACAAGATATTCCAATAAACATTTGGACAGGAATACTTTTTTTAAAAAAAATGTACAAGTTTTCTGTTGCAACTAACTAGAAGTAAACTAACTAAACACCATCTGAACAGAGCTTGGAAGGCCCAATCATATCGACCGACTGCAGTGTCAGCCTCAGATGAGAGGCGTTACTGGATGCCGACATGGAGGGGCATGTGGTCAGCATACCGCACTCCCGGCTGTTGTCAGTTTTTGTGACCGTAGCCTCTGCTTCACAGTGCAGTAGCTCCTCAATTGACCTCACAAGGGGTGAGTGCAACCCGCTCACCAACAGCGTTTAGCAGACCCCAACGGTTACCCATCCAGGTGCTAGCGTTACAAGCAACTACGAGAAAGTAAATACTGCGCTGTGAAATGGTACGGTTTTGTTTTCCTTCTCGCGGTCGGTTCTAAGTAGTATAATAGTGTGATTCAACCAATAGACAGATTGTTTCTCCCATCTATATTCTTTCTCATTATATATAATTTGAAACAAAATTTGTGTACGTAACTGTTTCCTGTTTTATTTTCTTCCTCACAGTCGGTTTTAAAAGGTAACAAAAAAGTTACATTGAATACTCGTCGGCTTAAAATTTATTAGAATACTACACAGTCTGAATCACATAAAAGTTAATAACCCTACGCGTCTGCAGATTAAAATTATGCGAAATACTCGCACTGAAGCAACTATCCTCACAGACCCAGCAGCAGGAGAGCTCTCATACTCTGCATACTAATGATATCAACCGATTTACCCATTTATTTTAAGAGACTGTAACTCCCAGTCAGTTGCCTACAACAATAAACAAGTTTCAAGGTCAGCAGGGGAAGGGGGGAAGAGGAGATGCAAAGAGGAAGGGGGCAGGAAATGGACATAGTGAGAGGGAAGGAGGAGATGGCCAGAGAGGAAGAAGGAGGAAATGGACAGAGAGAGGGTAGGAGGAGATGGCCAGAGAGGAAAGAGGAGGAAATGGACAGAGAGAGGGTAGGAGGAGATTGACAACGAGAGGAGGAGGAGGAAGAGGAGGAGGAGGAGGAGATAGCAGAGAGAGGAGGGATGAGAAGATGGACAGAGAGAGGAATGAGGAGGAGATGGGTAGAGAGAAGAGGGAGGAGGGGACAGACAGAGAGGAGGGAGGGGGAGATAGATGGAGTGAGGATGGGGTAGGAGATAGACAGAGAGAAGAGGGAAGGGGATATGAACAGAGAGAGGAGGAAGGGAGAGGAGGAGGAGGACAGGTTGGCGCTCACGGACCAAAAACATGCTGCGTACCTGACTAGCGTGACTGCGATATGCTTCGTCAGCATGTCATACCTGCCCTACAGGAGAGAAAGGGGGGGGGGGGGGACGATATACACTCCTGGAAATGGAAAAAAGAACACATTGACACCGGTGTGTCAGACCCACCATACTTGCTCCGGACACTGCGAGAGGGCTGTACAAGCAATGATCACACGCACGGCACAGCGGACACACCAGGAACCGCGGTGTTGGCCGTCGAATGGCGCTAGCTGCGCAGCATTTGTGCACCGCCGCCGTCAGTGTCAGCCAGTTTGCCGTGGCATACGGAGCTCCATCGCAGTCTTTAACACTGGTAGCATGCCGCGACAGCGTGGACGTGAACCGTATGTGCAGTTGACGGACTTTGAGCGAGGGCGTATAGTGGGCATGCGGGAGGCCGGGTGGACGTACCGCCGAATTGCTCAACACGTGGGGCGTGAGGTCTCCACAGTACATGGATGTTGTCGCCAGTGGTCGGCGGAAGGTGCACGTGCCCGTCGACCTGGGACCGGACCGCAGCGACGCACGGATGCATGCCAAGACCGTAGGATCCTACGCAGTGCCGTAGGGGACCGCACCGCCACTTCCCAGCAAATTAGGGACACTGTTGCTCCTGGGGTATCGGCGAGGACCATTCGCAACCGTCTCCATGAAGCTGGGCTACGGTCCCGCACACCGTTAGGCCGTCTTCCGCTCACGCCCCAACATCGTGCAGCCCGCCTCCAGTGGTGTCGCGACAGGCGTGAAGGAGGGACGAATGGAGACGTGTCGTCTTCAGCGATGAGAGTCGCTTCTGCCTTGGTGCCAATGATGGTCGTATGCGTGTTTGGCGCCGTGCAGGTGAGCGCCACAATCAGGACTGCATACGACCGAGGCACACAGGGCCAACACCCGGCATCATGGTGTGGGGAGCGATCTCCTACACTGGCCATACACCACTGGTGATCATCGAGGGGACACTGAATAGTGCACGGTACATCCAAACCGTCATCGAACCCATCGTTCTACCATTCCTAGACCGGCAAGGGAACTTGCTGTTCCAGCAGGACAATGAACGTCCGCATGTATCCCGTGCCACCCAACGGGCTCTAGAAGGTGTAAGTCTACTACCCTGGCCAGCAAGATCTCCTGATCTGTCCCCCATTGAGCATGATTGGGACTGGATGAAGCGTCGTCTCACGCGGTCTGCACGTGCAGCACGAACGCTGGTCCAACTGAGGCGCCAGGTGGAAATGGCATGGCAAGCCGTTCCACAGGACTACATCCAGCATCTCTACGATCGTCTCCATGGGAGAATAGCAGCCTGCATTGCTGCGAAAGGTGGATATACACTGTACTAGTGCCGACATTATGCATGCTCTGTTGCCTGTGTCTATGTGCCTGTGGTTCTGTCAGTGTGATCATGTGATGTATCTGACCCCAGGAATGTGTCAATAAAGTTTCCCCTTCCTGGGACAATGAATTCACGGTGTTCTTATTTCAATTTCCAGGAGTGTAGATAGAGAGAGAGGGAGGAGACAGACAGAGAGATGTGGAGGTGGTGATGGATAGAGAGAGGGCAGAAAGGAGGAAGTATTGCTGGGTTTGCTCGTTTATGGTACTCTTCTACGCAGTAATGAAAGTGACGGAAGTGGGAGCTCCAGGTAGCCAGGCGGTTAGAAAAAATAACGTATAGGGCGCGAGTCGGGAGAGCGATGACCAGTTTATGTTGTCGTTTCCAGGCAGAGGTAGGCACAGTAGAAAGAATAGAGAACGGTAACCCCAGGGTTATGGGGTCAAGCAGCTAAGTGGTAACTTCTGTTTTTTTTTAATTTTCGTTACGTACACTGCAAACGAACAGAAACGATGCTCGGTATATTGTGTATAGTAATATTTTCATAAAAGGTATGAAAGGATAGGCAAAGGAAAATTTGAGACTGTAAAGAGCTTTTCACGAAAGGGCTGTAAGGCACTCATAAGAACTTGTGAGTTAACGAGCATTGCGCACTCATTTAAACATATGGCCGAAAAAGTCAGCCTTCAGGAATTGTGAAACCTTCCCTGTCGTCCAGAACCCTGTGCCACAAAGGGTGCAGATTCACCACGAGATGGGAAAACCCACAGGCGTCTATTGTCTATTGAGGCCTAAGTGCTGTAGTGTGCGAGTGAGACAGACAAGAACCTACGTCATACGGAAAACCAGTAGAAGCCGTTTGTGGCCGAGGAGATATAGCAATGTTAAATATGGCGGACCTAAGATCGGCCATAAAGGGAAACATTTATGAAAACTATTTACTCCTGTAGTAATGTAGGGAATGAAGCCACAGTTATTTTAATCTACCATCCTCCATAAATTTTCATGGTGATCCCAATAAAACTTGAATATTGACCATATCTACAATAGTTTAGGATCTACTGTTAAAGTGAAACCAACAAGTTTTGCAACAAAGACCTGAATGCTAAAATCTGAACGCTTTGGTCGATCTTAACGATCGACATTATGTATAGAAGCGCATCATTAAAATGACAAACATTGTAAATGTCAACTCTTGAACTTTATTTGTTTAAAATATATAGTAAGCTTAAATTATCAGTATTTTCAGTTAAGCATTAGATAATCATTTCCTACACACAAAACACATTGAACGATAACAGCATGACACCTTATTGAATCATTAAGTAATAGAACATTTGTTGTAAAGTTTAATGTATAATAGTTACTTTTGTTCCTTATTTATTTATCAGAAATCACATGGGTGTAAGCCTACTGGCTGTGACATTCAAAATTAAGAAGGAAATTGTATTGATTTTTTGTAAAAGAATTTAACGTTTATTAGGTAAGGGATATTATTGTTACTTTATTTAGAACGTGAAAGTGGTTAAGCTTTGATTAATTAAATATGTTAAAATGTAAAATAATATAGAATAAGCTGTAGCCAATTAGATGGACGGCCTCAGGAAAGGGAACTGCCCTAGTTAGTTGAGCGAAGATGTTCGGAGCGGGAAAACGCGGCCGGGGACGGGCAGACGCGAAAGCGGACAGTTCATTTCGGCTGGGGACACCAAATGATACAGTTCGGATTGAGACGCGAAAGCGGGGGGTCGGTCTTTAGGCAGCTAGGAAGTGAAACGATTTAGAAAATTTCGCGTTGTGTGGTATCGCGGGACTTAGTCTCTGAGCGGTGAGCAGCCACGCGCCTGGTGTGAACTCTTAACTTCTCGCGTAGATAACTTGTATTTCGCGATGAGATTGTGAATGATCGAACTGTGTCAAATGGATATGCACTCGAGTGTAACAGTAGCTCTAAATACGACCACTTTCGCTATTAGTTTGCTTTCTGAATAAACATTATTCTAACCAAATCGCAATTGTGTGGACTACATAATTTATGGGTCATTAATTTAGTTCCCGATATTATTATTACTGTTATGTTATGTGATGTTAACTTTGTATTTCGCAAACTTGCCATCAGTCAGACAATTTAACCAAAGGTTCACAAGTGTCTAAATTAGGGCGTGTAATGCGACACGCGCAGTTCAAGCCCTGGATGGGTTTGAGCCAAGACATTTCGACGACGAGGAACCGCATGTGAGCCAGAACGTCTCTGGGATGTTAGCTCGCAAACTTCGTAAACAAAATTGGGTACGTTTATTACTCTACAATTAATGATTCACACGTGCTGTGGTGATATCGAAAAACCAAGGGAACCAGTAATTTTTTCGTCGTCTTGCGCACATTGTAAATGCCGCATTTTTACAATTAAATGGTGCTTTAAAGGTTCTGTTGATAAAAAAACTTGGTTTACATACATAAAAGGTTATCTCTCATCACACAGTTTGGCAGCAACCTACGCGCAACGCTAACGCATCATTTCGCCAAATACTGGCGAGGATAGCTGGTGATGTACAGTGGAACGTATTTTGATTCAGTCATATTCCTTTTCATGACTTTTACGAAAATTTAAGAAATGCAGGTTATTGGGGATTATTTCGTTTTATTTTTAGCGTACATAATGTCAAAATTTAAAGTAAAAAAAAAAAAACCAAAAATGTCTCTGCATAACGTTCACGACCCATCAACACTCGGGTTATGTTTCTGTATTCGTACATCTGCATCAATGCTGCTTGGAAACCAAGCCAACATAAATAGCTCATGCCTCTCCTGACCAGCACCAAGGGCGTTACTTTTTGTAACTTGAGTTACTTTATTTCTGACCAAGCTCTGCCTATACCATAAATTTGGACAAAATCGTTGATGAATGTTTGGCACAGTATCCTTATTAGTGGACTGTTACCAGACATATTGTTTCCAGTATACAACGCGCTAACAGTGGCTCCTCAAAATCACCTGACTAGTTTCACTGTTTCGATTATCAAGTGACGCTGTTGTGAACCGAACTGACAGAAATGTGTACTAGGCGTGTTTTTTCCCTTCATTGTTATTTTGATACCTTTACAATAAAGGTAGACTGGCAGCGGCCTATCTACGCCGCTCTTCGGCCATAGAGAATACATACAGTAAACAGAAAGACAGAAAAACAAACAAACAATCATGGCGGATAAATACGGGAGACAGACATAGTAAAATAAATGAAGCATTTCACGGGCGCACTGTTTGGATAAAAAACGTTCATCACTGTACACAATGGAGAAGCATGAACAGAGAGACATTGATGCACCGACGTGAAGACAAGCACGAGCACTGGTGACGATCTCCGGCGTACGAAGATGCACGTTCACACGAAAAAGCCGAGGGGCCTGCCAGATAGAAGAGGTGCGGGTAGGAGGGAGAGGGGGAGGGAGTAGATGCCAGTGGGCGAGAAGAAAGGAGGGGGAGGGGAGAGGGGAGGGGGGTGTGGAAGCCTGGGGAGGTGGGAGGGGGAGTGAAATAGAGGATGGAGAGAAGGGAAAGAGGGTGCCCTGGAGGAAAGGCACAGGTGGAGGAAGGGGAGGATAAAAGTTAGTAGGAGGGGTAGATGGAGGGGATGAGGGCAGCATTAGGGTGGGGGAGTTGGCGGAAGCCACCTTGGGCAAGGGTATGGAGTGTGTAGAGATGGAGAGTGGGTGGGATGTGGGAGTACAGGCGCGGCAGCGGACGGGAGTGGGAAAGGATGGGAGAGACAAGCGGGTGAGGGGGATCAAGTTTGCGGGAGGTGTAACGGATCTGTATCTGTACTAGACGTGTTTATGCGCATTCTCTTATTTGCTGGGCGGCTAATATTATTCACGAGAGCTAACGACTGAATGACAAACGCTGCCCGTAATACCGGGTCGTTATAATCAAACTTTCCCTATTTAACACGTTATAACACGGAAACTAAATACCGTACCAGTACCAAACTTCGTAGCATTAATGACCAGAATATGGGGTGCACGATTTCCTTGAGTCTTAGCACCACTGTCCAGTTCCAACTATGGCTTCCAGGTGCCGTGATAAGCCATCGTGATCCATAGTCTCCCACCCCTGACCAGTTGCAGTGCACCTGTTGACGTGCATCAGCTTGGACAAAAGGAGAAGGGCCGATGACCGGTTGCACCACAGGTGGTTGATGAAATCGGTGTTGCTACGGCAGACAATACTGCGCGTAATTCCCGATCGTCAGGCAGTGCTTGTGCTGAGTCACGACAGGTGAACATCCCTTGGTCCACTGTAGGGAAGGTGCTTCGAAGCATTTTCATGGTGTCATGGTGTCCGTACAAGATTCGTATCGCACAGCAGCTTGCACCTCTGTAAGGTGAATGTGTCATACTATTGTGTGGCTTTACGGCTACGCATCGGCCCGTTTTTTTTTTTTTTTGTTTTTTGTTTTTGTTTTGAACAGGTTGTCGCTCAAGAACCAAAGACGTGCTGTGTGACTGGCCAACGTGACTGCGATATGCTTCGTCAGCATGTCATACCCGCCTTACAGGAGAGAGACGCACTGAACTCAACAGTATTCATACAAGATGGGGTCCCATCGCACATCGCTCGAGAAGTTCAGCTGCTTCTCCTAAACACATTTTGAAAGAATCGAATTATCAGCCAATCGTTCCCAAATGCTTGGCCGGCACGACCACCTGCTCTCACTCCCTGTGATTTATGGTTGTGGGTTTACCTGAAGAACAGGGTTTACCAGGGGAACATCCACACATGTGCTGATTAGAAGTGCAGCATATCAAGAGAGGTAGCCAGCATACCTATGGACATACTTGGTTCTGCTGTGCAGAATGCAAGCCTCCGCTTTCAGAGTCTTCTGGACACTGATGGGTGCCATATCGATTTCATTTTGTAGCAGTAATGGTACTGGCATGTAATGGTATAATGTAACGCAGCAGCACATTAAAAGTGTTTCAATCGATTCTGCGTTATTTATTTTCCTCATGTCCTTGACATTAATGCTGCCAAGTTTGGTACTCGTACGGTAATTAATTTCCGTGTTACGACGCATTAAATAGGGAAAGTTTAATTATAACCACCCGGTATTCTGGGCGTGGCAGCCCTCACTAATATGTTGTGCCAGTAATGCAATTTTTTTCGACATTGAAAACAACGTAATATTTCGGGCATGGCATTCTCTTCAACATCGAAAACAACGTAATATTGCGGGCATGACATTCTAAGTGTTAAATATAGCAGAACAGATATTAGTATCACAATGTTTTCTCATAGCCCATAAACGAGGAATTACACTTTATGTCGCAGAAACTTTTCCAGGCATTCAGTCAGCTATCTGTCCGTTTTTTCCAAAGATTCGAAAATCTACCTCGGTGCTATTTACCACAGTCGCAAGGAATAATACTGATGGCGTACCCTCTGTTTGGAATCTAATCATACACCGATAGAATCGTCTTTTATAGCTGCACTAGAATACTGATGATGATGATGATGTTTTGGTTTGTGGGGCGCTCAACTGCGTGGTCATCAGCGTCCGTACGCACTCCCAATGACACTAGAACACTGTTGCCCACAACAACCCACTTTCCATGTATGGTGGCTACAGTGACTTCTACATACATATAAATTTACAGACGCGGTCATTTCATTCGATTAATCGGCCACACAAACAGTCTACAGGCAACGTGAAGTGCTGTAGACTGTTATTTCATTATCATCTGAAACTTCATTGGACGATTATTTTGGAGGATTAACGTACCACCTTCCGACCATTTATGTTGGCTTTCGAAACAGTGTCCGAGAGTTCTCGACAAAGCAGCACATCAGTTACTCTTATAAGAACGCCGTACACAAACAAAAAGCCGGCCGGTGTGGCCGTGCGGTTCTAGGCGCTTCAGTCTGGAACCGCGTGACCGCTACGGTCGCAGGTTCGAATCCTGCTTCGGGCATGGATGTGTGTGATGTCCTTAGATTAGTTAGGTTTAAGTAGTTCTAAGTTCTAGGGGACTGATGACCACAGATGTTAAGTCCCATAGTGTTCAGAGCCATTTGAACCATTTGAGCCACAAACAAAAAGAATGTTCAAAACTAGGGTGAGGCAGAGGCTGACAAAACAATGTTCAGGAGACATGCGCTAACATCGGGTGTCGGCACACCACAAAAGATGTGGAAGCAACGGATTCGTTCTGTTTCCGGAATATATCGGTTTGCGAGAATTTGGCTGCATCGGCAATATACTATAATAAAAAATTGATTTATATAGGACTGGTGAAACGAAGCAGTTGTAAAGTACTGTCAGTCCTGCAATAACTCAGCGTCACTCAGATTGAAACCAGAGGTCGGAGGAAGTTCGTCTCTGCAATGTTCTAGTTGGTACCACATCAGTGCGACGAATATGTCGTTTTCCGCATTTCAGTAACACTCATTAACCGTTTGTTTGTTTATAATGTAGAAGAATATCATAGGTCGTTAGTGAGAAGGCACACATTATAGCAAGAAAGCAGACACTAATTTCCTACATTAGATTCGTTTTCGGTAAATAAATATAATCAGCAGGTATTAAACCTTTGTAAAGACTTCAAGGAGAACTGGCTGACCTTCTGGCGCAAGTCTCTCATATGAATGCCTGTATGTTATTTCGTAAATGTTAAAGTCTAAACGCCAATAAGTTTCTTAGATGCAGAGCAGTACGAATAAGCAGAAACCCATGGAACTTATCACGCTGACGGAGGAAATGTCTACCGTTCACCTTTATGAGTGAGATACCAAGAACAGACTAAATCAGAATGGGTTGATAGAGATATGAAACTTATTTCTATCGATAAGCAACGATACAGTCGATTTTCCAGGAATCCTAAGGCTATCGAACAGTTGCTTCAAGTTTCAATAAAACTCAAAGCAATCAAATCTTCGTTTCATACGACGCTAAACAACGGGATACTCAGAACTTACTTCCGACGTCAGGGTGACCACCTCGTAAATAAACCATCCGAATACTGTAAAACTAGAAACCGAAATGTGGATAGTCTTCCTCTGCAAGTATACGGCCTCAAAATCAAGGGCTCCTGATTCTTAGAGACACCTGGTGATCCAGAAATAACAGAAAAAGAAGAAATTCAATAGTCTGAAAATTATTGCTTTTAGTATGATATATTTTCTACAGAAATTCGTAGAAACAAATCAAATTTGACTACAGTTAAAAATATAATGGCGAGAATAGCTGCTTTTCCATACACAGGTGGTGTTTTAGCAATTCAAGGGCAGATGTCCTTTGTTATTGAGATGGTTTATTGGCTGGTTCTAACGAAAACTTACATGGACTTGCTGTCAAACGTCCAGAGGCTCCCATGTAAAGCGGGTATAGATGAGCACAATTATGAACTGTACCATACCACCGTAAAAATTACTGACTTGGAGAATTACAACTAATTGCTGGAAAATGTTGTTATTGTTTTAAAAAAAATGTAGAATCTATGTCCATCATGAAGACGATGGCTACTAGTGGATAGCTTGTTTTAGGTCGTAACGTCTAAGGTATACTCGTGGCCTTCAAAAGATGCTTTTATAATTCTAAAATAGCGTTTAAGGCAGATAGAAGTTTACCTCTCCCTTCAGCTTTCCACAGGCTCCCTGAAAATCGTGAAAATTTTTGTAACTTTAGATCTTCCTGATGTGATACGTTGATGTAAGCTACTACCAATTTTACATAAATCATAACACTAAGTATTTACAATTTTGGTAAACATTTGTGGAATACAGTGATCAATATATTATTATATTTTTACTAAAGTTCAGTTTTTATTTCCTTTATTGTAATTTTAAACACCAATACAGGCGGGCTGTCAGCAGCATAGTACGCTGCTCTTCAGCCTTAAGTGGAACAATATACAGGACAGAGAGGTGATATATACAATACAAAAAACGGCGGGCAAAAAAGGGAGATACAAAAAAACAATAAACAAGAAGCCGTTCACGTTGGATGAAAAAAAAAAACACTAACACTTTGAGACACGGTGCACAAAACACGGAGAACGGCGACGGCACATGTGAACAGTTGAGTTGTAACTGCACGAAACACAAAACGATGCACACACACTAAACACTGATGGCGATGATCTCCGGCGCGCGAATGTTCACTGAGCGTGTACGAGTCCGGGGACCTGCCAAGAGAGGAGGTGAAGGAGGATAAAGTTCAGTCTTGATCACACCATTTATGTTTCAATTGAAACATAAATGGTGTCATCAAGACTGAATGGTGTGATCAAGACTGAACTTTAGTCAAAATATACTAAGTATTTACTTTCATGCGGTTTCATTTGTGTTAAAATACTACTGTTACAACGGACAGCAGTTTTACTTTGACAACGCTTTGTGACTGTTCATGGACAATGAAGTTGTACAGACAAATGATGTATCATTAGAAAACGGTTAGGAAATGCAGAGACATCTAGTGAATGCTTGGTGCAAATACTAGCGGATAACCCTCAATATACGCATCGTACGGGATAAGACTGGACTGCACTCAGTCACAATTGTCAGATGCTCTATTTAAGGAATCCCTTCGGGGAGACTTATGTGGAATGTCCACGGAACTCTAATTGTGGGGCGAACGATTGCAGATTGAGAGTCATTCGAAGAACCGGTTACTGAATATTATTTGACAGTCGGAGACATGCGAAAATGAGTTAACCGCAGAGTTAGAGGAGATCCAACGAAGAGCTGCACAGTTTGTTACGCCCTCATTTACTCCATATGAGCCAGCCGGAGTGGCCGTGCGGTTCTAGGCGCTACAGTCTGGAGCCGTGCGACCGCTACGGTCGCAGGTTCGAATCCTGCCTCGGGCATGGATGTGTGTGATGTCCCTAGGTTAGTTAGGTTTAATTAGTTCTAAGTTCTAGGCGACTGATGACCTCAGAAGTTAAGTCGAATAGTGCTCAGAGCCATTTTTGAACACCATATGAGAATGTACCGAAATGCTGAAATTCCGGAGATAATGTTAGAAACTCGTTGTTATAATTGCTCTTAAAGTTTATAGCTGACGTTTCAAGACCCTCCAAGAATTGTAACGCTTCCATACTAGTGTATCTCATGTAATAAACACAAAGAACGAAAACAGTATTATCTGCGCCGAAGACACATTTAGTTTTGTAAATGATGTCTGATTGTTCGTCCAAGCTTGAACAATGAGGAGCAGGATCTCAGTCCAATAAGAGTGCTTTCTGTAAGGATTCTGTCGACTCTCCCGACTTTACTCGCGTTACTCGTTTATAGTTATCATGCCGACTCTAACTGACGCATGTAGAAGAGACACAACAGCTCACAAACAATCTGTGATGTCATTTATTTTGATTGACAGTTATTACTCGCTGCCGAATGGGAGTTGATTTCGTGTTCTCTTACCTCTCGCAAGTCTGCAAATTAAGTTTAACATACAAACGAACAAATCGTGTGGTACTAATTGACTTACAGGCTACGCAACATTTCCCTTATTATACACTCCGCTAGTTGAAAGAAAGCTCATTCTGAACGCTACATACATTGTCTGATTTGTTGGACACTAAATGCTGGTAATCACGAGGTGGCCTGACTACGTTGCTTCAAGCTGAACAATGGGCGTTAACGGATGGTTAATTTGAGCCGATACCGGGCTAATGAAGCTTATTCGCAGAAGTGACCCCTTGTTATTGGTGCCACGTGTGGAGTATCTGGCTGAAATGGCGAGCGGATGCGCAACTGCCGCTGTGTGACCTTTTCGCGACCCGTCAAAAACATTTGTTATTCATGAGTAGTCACTTACTGCACGGTGTGGCAAATAAAAGTGGCACGGATAACTGTTTTCCAGGATGCAAAGAAACACAGCAGAGGACAAGAAACACACTACTAACGTGATTACAGAAGATGTTGAAAACGACCACCATTCATCTAGTGGCATTTTTGGGCCCTGGTCAGCAAGTTGCTGAAGGCGGATCGAAGCTGGGCTGCTGGAATTGCTGCATCCGAAATGTTCTGCTGCAGTTGTTGAAGACTATGAGGGTTGCTGTGATTCACTTTAGACCTGAGGGCTACCCACCCAAAGTAATCGCACACTGACAGATCAGGTGACCTGGATGGCCAACTAGAGCCGCGCCTGTGACCTCTGATAACAACTCTGCTAGGCGTTAAGATTGTGTAAATGTGATCCAAATTTAGGCCTGCTGTATGGGCAGTTGCTCTATCCTGTTGGAAGTAACTGTAGCTCTTTTCTTCCTCCGTTAATGCTGCCACAAATTGACGTCCAATCGTATCCACTCGCCTAGGGCACTTTTACTGCCCCATCGTGTATAACATATGAAGTGAAAGGTTTTTCCACAATTCCTGTTTAACCGACTTAGTACTTTGTTAAACGATTACATGCAATGACTGCTACGGTCGCAGGTTCGAATCCTGCCTCGGGCATGGGTGTGTGTGATGTCCTTAGGTTAGTTAGGTTTAAGTAGTTCTAAGTTCTAGGGGACTTATGACCTAAGATGTTGAGTCCCATAGTGCTCAGAGCCATTTGAGCCATTACATGAAATAATCGATAAATAGAGAACCAGTGACTACGATCTGCTCGTTTGTTGTTCAGAACTAACAGAACTTTCCGGAAATGAATACTTGTGCCCAAATCTTTCTGGAGCTGGAAGCAATGGCTAGAACAGGCAGGCGATACTATTTCTGTAAGAATGTTCCAGTCTTGTGTCAACATATTAGACAGGTTCATACGGTCTTGTGGTTCAGATAAGTTAAATACTTTTTCCTCTCTTATGCTACTCATCAAGTACTGATTTATCAAGTGTACTGAATATTGTGCTGTACGAGCAAGTTACAGGAACCTTTTTCTCCACGTTCCTCCGATAAGTCTCTTGCCGACAGGCACTCGCATTCACCCTACATTTTTAACTAGTTTCCTTCCTCAACCTGCTACACATGAAATGTTGCTCTGTCACTCTGTGTTTTTCTTCACAATAAAGCTAAATCTGTTTTTTTTTATAGATTTTCTCTTAATTGGGTGTCATGTCAGTGTATAAATGCCGGTTTTTATTTGAAACATATCTGATTTTCAGTTTTGGGTATCATTAATACAGCTACGTGTTTATTTGGATTTATAAAATGTCACGTAATTTTTTTCGTGTACTTGGACCTGTGTGTAGATAATAAGCATTAGCTGGTAAAGGAACATAGCTCTCTCTCTCTCTCTCTCTCTCTGTGTGTGTGTGTGTGTGTGTGTGTGTGTAGAGAGAGAGAGGGAAGAATTCTGGAAGTGTCTGCGAAGAAAATCTCACTAGTTATAGCCGTGAAGGAGTATCAACTTTATCTGGTGGTATGGCTGCCTTGAAGCGAAGGAGGGAATTCCAACGAATAACAGTTGGTCGATCGATAACTGATTACATGTGATAAACTGGAATCCAGTGCGGAACTCGAAACCAGAAACTCACCATTTACAGACAAGGTCCAATAAATCACTAAGACACTGTTCATTGAGTTCACCCCTAATCGATATTCGATAAATACTAATAATACCGTTCGACAGGGCAGTAATAAGACATAACGATACGCAATACCTACACTACAAACCTTGATTTAAGACAGATCTCGGGTCGTAATGCTGCGATTGTGACAATTTAACGAGGAAATTCTATGGAGAGCGTGGTCGCTTGTACACTGTCCAGCCACATTAATGCGACTAAATGTCAAAAGTCCGAATAAACACCTTTTTCAGAGCTGACTGCTGCGAGACGTGGACGAAAAGAGTGAGTGAGGTTCTGGAGGGATGTGGAGCCACCCGACTCCAGTGCCGCCGACACCTGCGCTACGTTTCTCGGTTGAGGATCCATGGAGCGAACAGCTCGATCGAGGTGGGCCCACAGATTTTCGATTGGGTTTAAAACAGGGGACGTTGGGGGCCCGGGGAGTATGGTAAACTCACCCTGGTGTTCTTCGATGAGACTTAACGGTGTATTATTCAAAGGCACACCATTCTAGAGAATGTGTATGTAGGGTGCTATACTAGAAAATAAATAACAAGTGCAAACATGAAACTTCTTGTCAGATCTAAACTGTGTGCCGGACCGAGTCTCGAACTCGGAACCTTCGCCTTTCATAGGCAAGTGCTCTACCATCTGAGCTACCCAAGCACGACTCACACACCCTTCCCCACAGCTTTACTTCTGCTAGTACCTCGTCTCCTACCTCCCAAACTTTACAGAAGCTCTCATGCGAACCTTGCAGAACTAGCACTCCTGAATGAAAGGATATTGCGGAGACATGGCTTAGTCACAGCCTGGGGGATGTTTCTGGAATGAGATTCTCGCTCTGCAGCGGAGTGTGTGCTGATATGAAACTTCTTGGCTGATTAAAACTATGTGCCGGACCGAGACTCGAACTCGAGACCTTTGCCTTTCGCGGGCGAGTGCTCTACCATCCGAGCTACCCAATCACGACTCGCGCCCCCTCCTCACAGCTTTACTTCTGTTAGTATCTCGTCTCCTACCTTCGAAATTTTACCAAAGCTCTCCTGCGAACCTTGCAGAACAAGGAAACCTCCCCTAGGCTGTAGCTAAGCCATGTCTCCGCAATATCCTTTCTTTCAGGAGTGCTAGATCTGCAAGGTTTGCAGGAGAGCTTCTGTAAAGTTTGGAAGGTAGGAGACGAGGTACTGGCAGGAGTAAACCTGTGAGGAGGGGGCGTGAGTCGTGCTTGGGTAGCTCAGATGGTAGAGCACTTGCCCGCGAAAGGCAATGGTCCCGAGTTCGAGTCTCGGTCAGGCACACAGTTTTGATCTGCCAGGAAGTTTCATATCTGCGCACTCTCCGGTGCAGAGTGAAAATCTCATTCTAAGTGCAAACATATGATTTCACACAGATGAGTTCTTCTGCCAGTTCGATAGGAATTGGTGTATTTTGGATGCTACTGCAATACCAATGAAGCTCAGTAACTAACGCTAACGAAACAAAAATGAGTTAGGATATGCAGGCTGAGTGTCAGTACTTACATACAGAATACTACAGTCCGTTAATCATTATGTTTTCTATTCCTCTGGAATACGCTATAGAAATGGTGAAAACATAAAGAAGCAGAAGAAGGTAAAATACAAGAAAAACATTTAAACCGTACGCAATTATTGAATAAGATAAAAAGTTCCTGGTCAAAACTAAAATGTAAATGTACAGAAAATTGCTTCTTTTACATATTTAAAAAGTTTCACATTAAATTAGCAAAAGAGCATTTCTTTAAAAAATACGATAAAATCTGTAATACAAATTTCCCTTTTCATTCTTATACTTGACTCTGCTGGAAACCGTGACTGTATTTCCCTGTCAATGGAAAGTTCGTCTTGTTTCATCACTACAAAAATTATTCACAACATCTTTACTAGAAGGAAGAATATACCATTATCTATTTGCGAAGGGTTGGAACTTGTAAGTGTCAGAAGCGATAATGAACATGTTAGATGTAATTAGTGTTCCGACTTTCAGCTGTTAGATAAAGTCGAAAAGGTTAAAGATCACGTTACCCTGTCGATAGCTGAATATCTGATTTACGGCGGAGGTTCGAGTCCTCCCTCGGGCACGGGTGAGTGTGTTTGTCTTTAGGATAATTTAGGTTAAGTAGTGTGTAAGCTTAGGGACTGATGACCTTAGCAGTTAAGTCCCATAAGATTTCACACACATACATACATAATATCTGATTTAGCTTTAGACACATGCCCTCAGCGGAAAGGGATTCAGTGGCGTTAAAAAAGGGTTAAAATATAAAACAACTGAAGTAGAAAGCATTCTAGAATGTCACTAGAGAAACTCAAATAAAATGTTGTTTAGTTGTTGTTTGAAGAAGTTTGAAACTCTTGTGCCAATTTTTTTATCATTTCATATATAATATTAATTTCGTTTTCCAGGAAAAGTAAAAATAACGTAGCTGTAATCATAGTCGTTTCATCAAAAGGATCTTGATGATTATACTGATTTTTTTCTTTCCTAACTTCTAATTATGTTTAATATTTAGGCTATCGCCAGAAGGCGAATTTTCAGTATTTTGTGATGCATCGTGGCCATATTGGTTTCAAGCTGTAAACTCAACGAATACACAAACACGATAGTGCAGTGCCTGTCTTGTTCAGAAGTATGACGTGAAGTACCTTCGGACATTAGTGCATGACAGAAGGAACAGGCATTGCGGCGACTACAGCCGTTATTAAATACATGAAATGTTTTCGCAGGACAACCTTTAACTGTGTCATGAAATGACGACAGTGAAAATTTGTACGGATCAGAATTTGAACCCGGGTTTCTCGTTTATAGCGAGCGGTCGTCTTACCATTACTGCAATATCGCATTTATCCGCCGAACCGGACGAGTGGCTTTCAATTAGAATGTCTCCCCTGTAGGGGAGTGTACGTAACGGATGTACGTGTGCTGGTTGTACGCTTCGTGGCTGGCGGCATATGGAAGTTTGCGTGGGGCCGTGAGTCGAGCTCGGATGGCCTAATGGTAATGCGACCGCTCGCGATAAGCGGGAAACCCGGGTTCGATTCCCGCTCCGCCACGAGTTTTCATTGTCGTCATTTCATTATACAGCTCATGGTTGTCCATCTTCGCAACTGCGAATACATTTCATGAAGAGACATTTCATGAAAACACAAACTGTCACTGCGCAAACGTCTGATTTTGTTTCTATACATACTTTAAAGACAATTTAAGGAAAGCATGTTTCGAAGTTTTATCAGTTATTATGCTGTGCAGTAGTGACTTCTGCAGGGATAGGAGAGAATCTCTTATTGCAGGAATATTTCAGACCTTTGATTTCGCGATACGAAAAGTCGTAAATGGGTAACTAAGGAAGCATAAACAAGCCATTCTTCAGGAGAACTGTTGCGTCTTTCGCGAGTCGAGGCTGTAGTGTAAGATGCAATTACAGGTTGCGTCACCTTCTTTGATAACGTCTCCAGATACTCCCTGCAAAAGCTATCTTATCATAGCTAAGCGAGGCTGAAGTTTCTGTCCGATTTTATAGTCTCGACCCATTTTTAGTCAGTTCCTGATACTAAACACTATATCAGAAGATTTAATTTGATGCAATGAACTGCCTGAAATAACACAATACTTACTGTTTTTTTTAAAACTGTGATGTTTAACTTAATATCGTTGGAACTACAATGTGTCTATTGTATGGAATAAGGGATTCTTAAGGAAATACAATATTCAAACGGTATTTTTCATCTTTTTAGTAATATGTTTAAAAATAGGACAAATTTTACGTGGTTATAAATTACGTGTCGAGAAACTTAAGATTTAATTAATTTGTGCTGAACTACTACTGCTGCATTAAAATTGCCGAAATTATGAGTCTTTTTCTTCCTTCTTGTTTAGAAGTAGATTGCTAGATGTTTATACTGGCTTCTGTGAAGCGGAACGATCATAAAAGCATGAAGTTCCTTGAAAACGGAAAGCACTCGAGAACATCTGTAGAAAGAGGAATCGATGCCCCATACTTAGTTTATTTATGTCCTAACTCTAGAAATCTGAATATAAATAATAAAAAGTAAACAATACTTAAGCAAAGAATCGAAAAATTAGGAATGTAGAAAACGAGAGGGAAACCGTAAAATGATGTACCACTTTAGAGTGCGCCAGAGCCTCAAACATTGATTACTATCAAGTGGATCTATGACATATTGTTTATCGCAGTGGAATGGCAGGTCAGGGCAGGCATACGCTTCAAGATATTATAATATATCATAATGGAATCATACAGGTGGATGTGTGTAATTTGATACTGTCGAATCAAACAATATTGAGTTGTGGATACCTACCAGGTGGTTATAATTAAAGTACAGTTACTCTCAGAGGTCCAATGTCAGACGTAATTATCGTATGGCACCGGAACTTGGTAGATATTCTAATGAGTTGCTGCGGAACCGATTTGCGCTGAAAAAAGGTAGTTCCAATTTTGTCCACCATGTGCAAATCTGGTGTTGTGAATGCAAGGAAAAGTTATGCAAATGTTTCCACATGCAATGGATTAGGAACGAGGCGCGAGCAGAAAAGGCCAAACAAGTCAGAAAGGAATTATGTTGATTTTATTGTTAATCACCGCATATATAATTTGTTCAATATGAGCACCGGACATGTTGACGAAATGCTGTACAGCGACAGATCTGCACCTGGTGTTCAAAATTGGAACTAAATTTTTCTAGCGTAAATCTGTTCAGTTTCAACGCATTAGTATACCTATCAAGTTTCGCTGTCATACTATAATTACAGGCCACACTGTATCCCCCTGAGTTGTCGCACTTTAGTTATAAGCACCCTGTACGAAAGATCAGAAACTATTGACAGATAACTAGAAGGAACTGGACGGTTTTGCGAACTTTGTCATTGCCGTGTGCACTAAATGTGTGAATGTAACTCTGTACAGATATATGGCTAGCCGTACTTTAGATGGATTACTCACTTGTTGTAAGCAGCTGTCACTGTGCTGAACGACGTTTTCGCTTTATTGAGTTGTCTGTATGATGCGTAAGTCGTTATAGGTTACTGTGTGTGTGTGAGTGTGTGTGTGTGTGTGCGTTTGTAGCTTAGGGGCTCTCAACGGAGGCGTTATCAGCGCCCCTTGTAGGTTATAGAAGCCCCCTCCCCTCCCCCACCCCCTTTGGGTCCAGAGGCGAACTGCTTGCCATATTCGAACTTACACCAGCCACAATGTTCTCAGAGAATGCTCGTCCTCGTAGATAGGAATAGAAAAGGTTAATGTGATATTAGTAAACTGCAGGAGCATCCAAGGAAAGGTCTCAGAATTAGAATTGCTTATTGAAGGCTATAATGCCCATATAGTATTAAGAACAGAAAGTTGGCTGAAACTGGGAGTGAATAGCAATGAAGTACTAAGTTATGACTGGAATATTTCTCGTAAGGATAGGTTAGTCGCCAATAGTGGCGGCATTTTTATTACAGCAAGTAACTCCAGAATACCTAACAGGATTTCCACGGATCCCGAATGTGAAATAACATGGGCGCAGTTCAGCATCAAAGGTAGATAAAAAATGGTAATTGGATGGTTTTATAGAACGCCTGGGTCAGGAGCTATAGTGTTAGGACGCTTCGTAGAGAACTTACAGAATATCGTTGATAATTTTCCTGATCATGCTGTTGTATTGGGGGGGGGGGGGGGGGACTTCAACTTGCCAGGTACAAATTGGGGAAGTCATGCTATCAAAACTCGTGCCAGAGACAGTGATTCGAATGACAATATTCTGAACGTCTTGTCCGAAAATTACTTTGAGCAGATGGTTAGGGAATTACGGGTAGCTCGTGAAGGTATCGTCTTAGACCTCTTAGCAACAAACAGACCTGAACTTATGGAATCAGTTAACGTAGAGGAAGCTGTCAGTGATCATAAGGCTGTGATAGCAACTATGACTAGTGAGTCTTACAAGGTATGTTAAGAAAGGTAGGAAGATATTTTCGCTTAGCAAGAGTGACAGGATACAAATTGCAGAGTATCTGACCAGTCAGGATAAAATATTTAGTGATGAGGACGAAGATGTGGAGCACAAACGCAAAAAGTTCAAAAGCGTCGCTCAATATGCCTTAGACAAGTGTGTTCCAAGCAAGGTCTTAAGGGTTGCGAAAGACTCGCCGTGGTTTAAGAGGTGTATTGGAAATCTGTTCCTAAACAAAGAGAGCTTCATCTCAGATTCAAGAGAAGTCAAAATGTAACTGACACACACAAGCTGAATGAATCGAAAACGAGCGTAAGGAGAACATTGAGAGAAACGTTCATTGACTTCGGAAGTAAAATTTTGTCAACCGATCTGAGAAAAACTCTTCAAGATGTGGTCTTATGCAAGTGATTCGAAACCTTCTATTCATTCACTTAGCGGCAAAACTGGTACCGAAACGGTAGATAACAAGAGAAGGTCGAAATACTGAATTCAGTCTTCTTAAATTGTCCGACGACACAAGATGGTATTAGCAGTTCCTACTTTCAATCATCGTGCGAACATCGAAATGTCAGATATTGAGATACCCGATCGCGAAACAGAAAAGCAACTACAACCGTTTAGCAGTGGAAAGGCATCAGGACCAGATGGGATACCTATAAGTACCTACAAAGATTATGCGAAAGAGCTTTCTCCCCTTCTAACGGCAGTTTATCGTAAATCACTGGAACAACGAATGGTATCTAGCGACTGAAAAAAAGCCCAGGTCATCCCCATTTCCAAGAAGGGCCGCAGGAGAGAGGCACACAATTACAGATCTACACTCCTGGAAATTGAAATAAGAACACCGTGAATTAATTGTCCCAGGAAGGGGAAACTTTATTCACACATTCCTGGGGTCAGATACATCACATGATCACACTGACAGAACCACAGGCACATAGACACAGGCAACAGAGCATGCACAATGTCGGCACTAGTACAGTGTATATCCACCTTTCGCAGCAATGCAGGCTGCTATTCTCCCATGGAGACGATCGTAGAGATGCTGGATGTAGTCCTGTGGAACGGCTTGCCATGCCATTTCCACCTGGCGCCTCAGTTGGACCGGCGTTCGTGCTGGACGTGCAGACCGCGTGAGACGACGCTTCATCCAGTCCCAAACATGCTCAATGGGGGACAGATCCGGAGATCTTGCTGGCCAGGGTAGTTGACTTACACCTTCTGAAGCACGTTGGGTGGCACGGGATACATGCGGACGTGCATTGTCCTGTTGGAACAGCAAGTTCCCTTGCCGGTCTAGGAATGGTAGAACGATGGGTTCGATGACGGTTTGGATGTACCGTGCACTATTCAGTGTCCCCTCGATGATCACCAGTGGTGTATGGCCAGTGTAGGAGATCGCTCCCCACACCATGATGCCGGGTGTTGGCCCTGTGTGCCTCGGTCGTATGCAGTCCTGATTGTGGCGCTCACCTGCACGGCGCCAAACACGCATACGACCATCATTGGCACCAAGGCAGAAGCGACTCTCATCGCTGAAGACGACACGTCTCCATTCGTCCCTCCATTCACGCCTGTCGCGACACCACTGGAGGCGGGCTGCACGATGTTGGGGCGTGAGCGGAAGACGGCCTAACGGTGTGCGGGACCGTAGCCCAGCTTCATGGAGACGGTTGCGAATGGTCCTCGCCGATACCCCAGGAGCAACAGTGTCCCTAATTTGCTGGGAAGTGGCGGTGCGGTCCCCTACGGCACTGCGTAGGATCCTACGGTCTTGGCGTGCATCCGTGCGTCGCTGCGGTCCGGTCCCAGGTCGAAGGGCACGTGCACCTTCTGCCGACCACTGGCGACAACATCGATGTACTGTGGAGACCTCACGCCCCACGTGTTGAGCAATTCGGCGGTACGTCCACCTGGCCTCCCGCATGCCCACTATACGCCCTCGCTCAAAGTCCGTCAACTGCACATACGGTTCACGTCCACGCTGTCGCGGCATGCTACCAGTGTTACAGACTGCGATGGAGCTCCGTATGCCACGGCAAACTGGCTGACACTGACGGCGGCGGTGCACAAATGCTGCGCAGCTAGCGCCATTCGACGGCCAACACCGCGGTTCCTGGTGTGTCCGCTGTGCCGTGCGTGTGATCATTGCTTGTACAGCCCTCTCGCAGTGTCCGGAGCAAGTATGGTGGGTCTGACACACCGGTGTCAATGTGTTCTTTTTTCCATTTGCAGGAGTGTATATAGCTGACGTTAATCTGTTGTAGAATTGTGGAAGATGTTTTACGCTCAAGAATTATGTCGCGTTTGCAGAACGAAAATCTCCTCTATAAAAATCAGCATGGATTCTACAAAAAGAGATCTCGCGAGACTCAGCTCGCTCCGTTCCTCCATGAGATCTATAGCGCTGTAGACAAAGGCGCTCAGGGTGATGCCGTGTTCCTTGACTTCAGAAAGGTATTCGACATCTTACTGGCGTTTAGCGAAAAAAATACCAGCTTAGCGAGTATCAGACCAGATTTGCGACTGGATTCAACACTTCCTTCCAGATAAAACTCATAACGTTGCTCCTAAAGAAACAAAATCGACGGGTGTAAAGGTAATTTTCGAAGTAACCCAAGAAAGTGTAATATGACCGTTACTGTTTACAATGTGTATAAAGGATCTAGTAGAAAGTGTCGGATGCTCCTTAACACTGTTGCGGTTGTCTATTAGAAAGTATTTTTGTTTATTTGTTTTGGCTTTTGTTTTATGACCATACAATCTACCATAGTTTAAACATATCCGTAACAACTGTCTCTTTTGATTATTATATATGTACATATTTCAATACAGTTACAACAAAAGAAGTATAAGTTTATAAAACTGGTATGTATTACATTCGCGTATCTACGAACAAAATTTAATTTAAAAAATGTTCAAATGTGTGTGAAATCGTATGGGACTTAAGTGCTAAGGCCATCAGTCCCTAAGCTTACACACTACTTAACCTAAGTTATCCTAAGGACAAACACACACACCCTTGCCCGAGGGAGGGCTCGAACCTCCGCCGGGACCAGCCGCACAGTCTATGACTGCAGCGCCCTAGACCGCTCGGCTACTTCCGCACGGCTTAATTTAAAGTCAGTCACAACAGAAAGTATATTTTTTAATTAAATAATTGTGTACAAATACACTTCACTTCGTGTGCGATTTTCCTTCCGATGTATTGCGTAACTGTAGTCCGTCCTCCAGGCAATGCATTCTTTATTTCTGCTCTGTCCCCCCGGAGTCTCCCCTCTTGCCTCTGGTCTTGCGTTGCCGGTCTCCTCCTTCTCCCTGCCGTACTCTTAGGATCTAGATTTTGACGTGCCTAATTATATTGACACTACTAATTTCTTGACAGCTGTGTATGGGAGTTTTTACACCCTAACGTCTATTGCTGCCAAAAGAGTGGTAACACAGGGGGGCCATTGTACCCCAAAGCCCTCAGTTGCTTTACTGTTACACCTATCCTGTACGTCTATCCTGTATGTCTTTTCGGGGCATATCATATGGTTCATGTATTCTTCTTCTCCACAAATACAAAAAGAGCTGTCGATCAGTCCTAAGCGATTAAATCGTTTTTTAAAACGACAGTGATTGAATTTCATTCGTGGAATGGTTGTATAAAACCCTCTTGATACCGTGTGCTTCGTGTACCGATGTGTTGACTGGATCACAGCGTGTATTGCTCTGTAATGTTTCCCTTTTTCGTTGGTTCGTCTGCTCCATTCATCATAGCACCTCATTCGCATCGTCCTTTTAAGTCACTGAATGAAAGCTGTGTGCGGTACAGCTGAATGACATGATTTTCTTGAAACTGCGCCTTGTTTAGCCAGAAGGTCGCTTGTTCGTTGCCGCGGATGTCGCTGTTGCCTTTCAAATGGTTCAAATGGCTCTGAGCACTATGGGACTTAACATCTGAGGTCATCAGTCCCCTAGAACTTAGAACTACTTAAACCTAACTAACCTAAGGACATCACACACATCCATGCCCGAGGCAGGATTCGAACCTGCGACCGTAGCAGCAGCGCGGTTCCGGACTGAAGCGCCTAGAACCGGTCGGTCACACCGGCCGTCGCTGTGGCCTTTGACCCAGGTTAATGTTACTTCTTTTTGCTTATTTTGTAGCTTACTGACTTGCAGCACAATTTCATAAACGACTGGGTTGTTGTGTCGCTGTGGAAAATGGTTTCCCAAGATCGTGACTACTGCGCCAGACTGTTCACTCTGAACAGAGCGAGGGAGATATGAAAACAACATTGGTAACAAGGTAGAGTTGTAGTGCGCTTCACGTTGTGCTGGAGTTTTTCTAGTTCAAAGTGATCTAGAACATATGTCGGCGCTTGTTTGTTGATCCAGTATCGTCCGGTAAAATAGTAGATAGCCACCATCCGGATATTCTGCATAACCAACGATCTCGCAAACTGACGATGTTTTAGCATGAACTTAAATGCGAGATAACGCCGTCGGAGGTGTAGTGGTGATTCTAATGTCTCCAATAACGATGCATTTGTTGGCTTAGATTTCGTCGCACTGACAGAGGCGCGGAGCTCTTTATATCGTATTTTGTCCAGTTTAAATAGGGTGGACTTACTTTCAAATCCTAGTAGATTCATGCATATTCTATGTAGGGACGAATAAGTGCCCTGTAAACGCTTAGAGTCATATTGGGGTCTGTTCTCGTGCAATACTCGTAACTGCTCGTAGGATATTTATTACTCTTTCTCGTTTTTGTGTTACTCTTCCAACATGTGGGCTCCATGTCAGTTTGTGGGCTATTTCCAAGCCTAACTATTTAACAGTTTTTTTTGCTAGAAATGTGTATGGGCCTACTTTTATTTGATTCAAGCCTATATATCTGTTTGTAGTGAATACACTGACAGAGGTCGTACTATATCAAGTGAGTTATTTAGCAGCCAAGACTAGAAGTTCTCCATCAGTTGTCCTAATGTCTCTAGGCTGTGATTTAATGTCTCTCCGGCTGCAAATTTGAAGATCTTAGTGACGTCCCTCACTAGATCATGTATGCCCTACTGTAAATCTTGAAGAGGAATGGGGACAAAATAGAACTTTTCGTCAAGCCAGCACTCGTCATCCACGGTCCGATTATTTGTAGGCTATTTCTGATGACATTTTGTCGGTACGGTAATACCTGTTGTAGATTTTGAGCAAATCTTTTGGGCATACAATAGTTAATCAGTTTATGTGTTAAAATCGGTACTGATACGTTCTGGTAGGCATTTGTGAAATCTGTGAAAATTGCCAATAAGCATTTATTTTCATTTAGGAATATGTGAATGACGGTTGTTAAAAGCGTTAGAACTACGTTTGTCCCATTCCCCTTCTAAACCCAAATTGGTATGGCGCAGAACGCCTGTCTTTTCCGCCCACCTCTCCAATCTATACCTAATCATTATTTCCAATGTTTTGTGTGTGTACGTTAACAGCTTCATGTCTACACTATTCAACTTTATGTCTGTTCTTGTCTTGTTTCTCAATTCTCACTATTTCTGCTCGTTTCATGGACGGAATAACGACACATTGATCCCATATTCTGTTCAAGATACTAATTAGGTTTTGTATTCCAATCCGTTGGCCCGGTGATGCACATTTCGCGTGTGGTGATGCTTTGTACATCATAATTTTATCTGTTTTGCCATAGTCTTAGTTGCTGTATCTTTATTGGTGGATGCCATTTGTGTAATTGGATTCCACTGATTGCCCTAGTTAATGTACGCTGTTTGTTTTCCAATACATCCAGCAGGCATTTATTTGTATTTAGGGACAGAGTTTCGGCTGCACACTACTGGTTTCAAAGCAGTTTCATAATATTGTATGTCTGCGTTTCATAAAACACAGTTTTTGTTGTAGACCGTCCCCGACGTTTGCAAGGCTGTTTCTCGTTTACGTACTTTTTCCTTAAGCACTTTATTCTGCAGACCGTTTTTATTTATGAATCACTCAGAAACTTAAAATTTTTGTACTCTGCAAACGTCTCAATATTTCGTCCAAAGAGTTTTTTTTTTGGGGGGGGGGAGGTTTTGATTTTAATCATTACTTCTGTTTTTGAAATGATATTCAGTGGTTTCCTTTAACAGTTCTATCTAAATCCTAGCGGTTTATACATCGTTTGACAGAATGGCTTTATCATCAGCAAAAGCTAGACATTCTACTATGGTTTTTTGGATTTAGTTCGCATTGTTATCGGGCTACCGCTATTTTTCATTTTTCATTCAGTTTCTGGGATTGTCTCTCGGCGCAACACCACTTGACCTTCCCTTGTTTATGACACAACCAATTAGAATTACTATTACTTATTTTTTCAGTGAAGGTGTCAGTTCCTTCCGCTTAAATTAGGCTACCTTATGGTCCAAATGGCTCTGAGCACTATGGGACTTGACTGCCGAGATCATCAGTCCCCTAGAACTTAGAACTACTTAAACCTAACTAACGTCACACACATCCATGCCCAAGGCAGGATTCGAACCCGCGGCCGTAGCGGTCGCGCGGTTCCACATTGTAGCGCCTAGAACCGCTCGGCCACCGCGGCCGGCTAGGCTACCTTACTGAACGGATAAACTCGTCGGTTGCTCGTATAAAGGCGACTCCTGTTCTTTGTCGTCGGCAGTCCTTCCAGCGTCCAGATGATGTTTAGATGAACATTTTGGGCAATATCCACCAAAAACATCAGTAACATAGTACATAAACAAATTTTACAGCAGTAAGTACAGTTTCTCACCAAGAACTTTTGCACTGTTTTTTTAGGCAATATCCTATTGGAGTTGAAGTGGCCTTGCCTTTCCCGGATCTTTGAGCTGATTTAACCAGGCACTTACACGGAGAGTCACGGTTTAACGTAGACTCCAAACACGGGTAGAATTTGAAACTCTTCACATGGTAAAAATGTATTGCCGAAAGCGAGAGGTTGTTACTATATGAGAAGTGGCAGTTTTGTTTGTTATATTTGCTACAGTAAACACTTTTCCTTAGTACAAGTGTAAATGGGACTATCTGGATTCCGAAAATTCTGCTTTTGCCAGGCAACCAGTCCGCGTGTGCAAGACTTCGAAGCCGAGCGTTGGCTGAAGTAGATGTGTGCACAGGTCTGGAGGCCTGATTTCGGAACACTGTGGCTGTAGCTTGGTATACCTTAGAGAAGGTAATTCGCTGCGTGCGATAGCTTTGTAGAAATTGGGATGTCGTGTTTAGAGAACCTTTTCAGTTTTGGTTTGTAAATTTCGTAATTCGCATTGTTTGAGTATTTGGTACTAGTGTTTCAATTAAGTCGGAATATGCATATACTAAGGAAAGACTCACTTCACGCTTTGTCCCCCCTCCCCCCCCCCCCCCCCCCACCCCGCCTTATTAAATTTTGTTTAAAAAGGTAACTTCATGAATGTAAGAAGTTTCGACTAAAGTATTAATTTGATGAGCTTTGAGTTTACTTTGCACACTAAAGTAACAATAATCAGTAATGCAATTTTGTACTCCTCTCTAATTTCGCTGAATAATATACGATTAGATCAAAACAGTTTTTAGATTATTCGACATTGAGCCTCCACATTCCACTAGTTATTTAAAAGCTGTTTCTTTTTAAACATAGGAATTCGGACTCTAATAGCAGCTGACGAGATCAGATTATCACTTGCAGTGCACTACGCAAGTTGTATTTAAGTAGTAGCAAGTTGTGTTTAAGTAGTAACCAAAGGAATGTGGTTTCTTCCAGCGTAATCCAGAGAAATGCAATTGCTTTGCAACAGCCTGATTATTCGTTGTCGCACAAGTAAGCCAAGTGATCGTTTGGACCAGAATTAAACATTTTTTTGTGCACTTAGTGAGCAGTGATTGTCTATTCAGGTTCCATTCAGTAAAACGATAACTGGTTTGATGTATATTGTGATATTATTTAGTTCAGTGGTTGTGTAAGTTTTCGGCAGTGGAAATCCAAATATTGATTTTACGTATAAACTTTATAACAACCATGTAGTTATCACATGTGTTAGGTAAGATATGTTGTGTTCATAAGGACTGCATGTAATGTTCGTAATTATGCACGTAGGTACTTTAAACACAGACGCTTCATATGCGGTACAAGTAATGATTGCATATAGTTACCAGAAAACATAAATAATAGAAAAATGCTAGAACTGAACTCTTAGGCCTTTGCATTTGTAGCGTGACATCCACTTGACAACTAAAAGTTCGTATTCGGTATAAATTTCGCCTTTCAGGAAATTTTATCGGGGAGTGGGTGGCGTGGGTGAAAATTTACTTCTTTTCATGTTCAAAAGATCAGAATGTACAGACGTAACCCACTGAGATACAAGAATAGTTAATAACAGAACCTGAAATATATACATTGTGTTTCACTATACCTATTACAGCTTCTAAGCGTTGTAGAGAGGACTTTGTAGATAAAGTTCTGATGAGGAATCTGTCTCTGGAAATGTACCGTTTGAATAAAAAGTAAGTATAAAGATCGTATGGCTTTCAAATCTCCCGCTTCATGGTACACATAGAAACTGAGAAGAGCGCCGTTGTCAGCAATGTAATTGTAATTATGACTTCACATGCCATGTTCGTCCAATTATAATGACGGCAGCGACGAACTGTTACGTTCGCACCTAGAAGGGTTGACTGGTACTCTATGAACGCCCCGCGCTCTCGACTGTGAAGATAATGTCCTTCGTCATGCGGAACAGAACCCGACGACAAATAATTGAAACATTGCCCATACCATATGCTCTTGTTGAGCACAAAGGTCAGAGCTCATTGTCTACGCTGTGTACGTACCGTGAAACGGAAGATTTGAAAGTAATCCGATCTTCAAACATACCAGGTGGTTATGATTAACGTGCAGCTACTCAAAGAGGTCCAGTGTGGGCTGCAATTATCGTATTGCAGCGAAACATGGTAGATATTGTAATGTGTTAACTCGGAATCGATTTACGCTGGGAAAAAAGTTCCAGGTTTGGCCACCAGATACAAATCTGGAGCTGTGGATACAAGAAAGACTTTTAGGTAGAACCTGAGCAACGTGATCCTATATACAGGCCTTCAGATCAGGTACAGACCAAAAATATCTTTGGTAAACACGTTCTATTAGATCAGGTGATCTTGTGGGCCATGTATCTGGAAAACCTCTGGAGATAACAAGTTCGTGGAAGGTTGCATTAAACGGATCTTTCACTGGGCGAGCGACGTGAGGTGTTGTCCTGCCTTGCATGACAACAGTGGTTTTCACACAGTTACGCTCTTCCAAAGCAGGAATCACATGCTGTAGAAGGAGGTCTCGATAACGTGCAGATGTCACGGTATATCTGACAGGCCCTCTGCGGGTATTCACTTCAAATAACGGACCGAGAATAAAAGTGTTTGTAAACCCACACCACACAGTCACATACGGCAAGTGTAACGACTCTTCGTGCATAACACTCGGTTTAAGAGTACCCCCAATTCGGTACATCTGTATATTCACTGCACCCTGTATGAGTAGTGTAAAATATGCCTCATCACTCCGTAGAATGTTTTCTGGCCACATGTCATCAACTTCGATCCGTGCCAGAAACCATAGAGCAAATTAGGAATGTTGCTGCGGATCATGAGATGAGATTCCAACTGCTGCACCGTCTGGATCTTGTGCGGGTACCAGTGTAAAATAGACCGCTAAACTTTCCGTATCGTCGACACTGGATGGACAATCCTCGTGACACTACACGAGCACTAGCACTACCCGGGGCGGGGCACGTACTGTATGGTCAACTACAGCAACAACAGTCTTGCCAGTAAATTGCACCTGGATAGAACGCTTTCCTCTTCCAGGTGCCACACCAAGCTCATCCGTGTTTTAGAATTTCATTATTATCACCTTTAAAACATTTAATGACAAAGGGAGTCACGTCAGACCTTTGTCGGCTATACTCTCTCAGTGCAGCATTGATATTACTGCCCATCACATACAACAGTTTCACTAACAGCACACGGTATCTCTGCTCGATAGCCAGATTGTTTGCTCATGTTATGGCTTGTCAAATGACAGCGTGAATGCCATACCGTCATACAAACAATGTACAACGGTAGTTTTGCACCTGGTGGCCACAACTAGAACTAAGTTTTTCCAGCGTAAATCAGTACCTCATTAACGCATTAGCGTATCTACTAAGTTTCGGTGTCATACGATAATTACAGCCGACGCCGGACCTTTGTAAGTTGCTGCACGTTAATTATGACCACGCGGTGATTTACGTGCAGACGGCACTTTATCCGCTAGTTGCCCTCCACAACACCTACAAACCTGTAACAGCAATTATAAAACACCCGATATAAAACGCAGCTAGAAGCTTAATATTAACATATAGAGGGTTGGATCCCCTCCTTCGAAAGCGTCAGATTGCAAAGCCTGGGCTACTCTCAGGGTGGAATCTCCGTCTCCGAAGATTGTGTCTGTCTGTCTGTCTGCCCGCCCGCCTGCCGATAGCTGCTGTAGCTGTTAGTCCGTCCGCTTGCCTGCTCGCCGTCCTTCGTCGTCGTCGCCGCAGCCGCCGCCGCCGCTGCCTGCTGTCCGTCCGTCTGATCATCGCCGCCGCCTGCTGTCCGTCCGTCGCCGTTCGTCTGCTATGAGTCTTCCCACCTCCACTGTCATCTGAACCTCCCCTCCCCCTCTCCCACAGTCACTTCCTGGAGTGCCGCCCCTGACCTCCCTCCTTACACCTCACCTCCCCTTCCCCCACTTACCCATCCCCCTATCTGCTCCCCAGCTGTATACCCACACCTCTACACCCTTCCTCCAGCCTCCACACCCACAACAGCTCCGACTACTACCCCCGCCCTCACGTACGCCTCTGTTGCCGCCTCTGCTGCCACCCCTCAGGTGGTCAGCTTCCCCTCTCACACCCACCCCGTCGCTTCGTCGTCTGCATCTCCCGCACGCATCGCATCGCGTCGCGCCGAGCCACCGTCGCCACCACTGAACCGGCTGCTTCTCCCGGCACCTCCACTACGCCACAGAGATCTGCCAATCGCCACCTCCTCTCCTCCCCGTCCCTCTCCGCTCCCCCCAGCCTCCAGTCTCCAAAAAACCCCAAAAGCGCGTCATTACCGACTCTGCTCCTGCCACTTCCCACAAAAAGTCAACACCACCTCCCCCTCCTCCTGTCGTCTCCACGGACACCACCCCTCCTTCAGCCACCCAAATCCTGGCCCCCACCCTCCACACCTTTGTCCTGTCAACTCCCGATCCTAAGTTCCTCGACGCTCATACCCTCACCGTGGAGATATGAAAGTACTTACCTGGTGCTCCCATCTCCCAACTCATTCCCCGCAGGGATTCAGTCCTTATCGAGTCCCCGTCCCCATCCTTTCACGCAGACCTCCTCCATAAACTCCCACGAGTTATGTTTGGCCCCCGCGCCTCTCTGACACCCTTCCTTTCCGCTTCCACTCCTCGTCAGCCCCAGCCTCCCTGTCGCCCCCCCCCCACCTACACCACTCTGATCACGTAGCTCAGCCTGGTGATCACGGTGGATGAAATGTTGGCAGAACTGAACTCCCACCCGGACTTGGAAATCCACTCTGCCCGCCGTATCCACGATGCCTCTGGTAACACCTACCTCGTGCGGGTCTTCTCCGAGTCCGCCCCCTCCATTGACCATCTCCTCACCCAGGGTGCCCTGATATACCACCGTCGCCACCCTGTCGAATCCTCCAAATCCCCTCCCCAATCCTACTGTTGCCAGCAGTGCCTGCTGTACAGTGACCACCTGACTCCCAACTGCAAACCCCCCCCCCCCCTACCTGTCCCCACTGCAAGGCCTCCCACTTTCTTACGAACTGCCCCAACCTCGCTGCTCCTCCTTCCTGTAACATCTGCAATGGTCCCCATCCCACATACTCCCACAAGTGTAAAGCTAAACCCCCTCCAGCCACCCCTGAACTTACAGTCCCTGTTCGTCCCGTCGATCCCCATGTCCATCCCAACAATTCCCTCCGTCCACCCCCCACGGCCGAGGACATCATCCGGTTCCTTACCGTTGTACTCCAAAACATTCACCCTTTTCAGCGCCCCCACACCTTCCAACAAATCTCCCTTGCCGCTCGCTCCGTTTTCCACCTGAACACCTTCGCCACTTACTTCCACAACTGAGCCCACTTCACCTTCACCTGCCTCAACACCCTAGTTTAAGCCTCTTCCCTTCCCTCTCTCCCCCCCCCCTCCTTCCCGCCATGGCGCGGCACGAGTATCGCATCCTCTTCCAGAACATTCACTCCTTCCACTCCAACAAATACCTCCTCATGCACACCCTCTCCCACCACCAGGTCGACACCTTCCTCTTGAACGAAACCTTTCTCCAGCCCCACCATTCTATCCGCACCTCTCCCTATACCCTCCACCGCACTGACGTTCCTGGTCCTCGTGCACAGGGTGGAGTCGCAATTGGCCACCTTAAGCATATCCCCATCCAGCCACAACCTCTCCTCAATGACCCCACTGAACACCTTATCCTCAGCATCTTCTTCCCCTCCTTCACCATTACCCGTGCCACCATCTATGTCCGCTCCACTGCTCCTCTTCCTTATGAATTTATCTCGTACATTGACTGTACCTTCTCCACCTATGTGATTGCCGCCGACCTCAACATCCATAGCCGCACTCCTGCCGCCCTTCGGCGGTGGCATCAGTTCCTCTCCATGATCCAAGGTGACCTTGTTCCCCTTCCCCAGCACACCCGACCCAAAAGTGACACCACCCCTGATGTTGTCCTTGCCTCCACCAACCTCCTTGGGCGTATTGCCATCGCCGTCCTTGACCCCACAGGTAGTGATCACCTCCCTGTCCTTCTCACCATAACGTCTGCTCACTGCCCCCCTCCGGCTCCGCACCCTGCACCCCCTCCCAAGGTCGTCCATGACTATCACTGTGCCAACTGGGCTGCCTACCGGGACTCCATCTCTACCCAGGTTGAAAGCCACCCTCTTACCTATCACCATCCTGACGACATCATCCACACCTCGACCCTCCTTCAGAAGGTAATTACTGACGCTGTGGAGGCCCATGTTCCTACTAAAGATGCACCCACACCGTCCCACTCTCTCTCCGCGGGCTGTCCTCCTCCTCCGTGAATCCTGCCGCCTCTATCGCTCCTTCCTGCGCACTCATGACAGGGATACACTCCAATGCCACCGGCAAATACAGCGACATGTACGGAACCTTATTACAGCAACGAAACGCCGAGACTGGCGCCAGACCTGCACACAACTCAATGCCACCCACCCTATCAACACCTCCAAGTACTGGTCCGCCTTCCATCGCCTTACTGGTTCTCTTTCCGCTCCCCACTACCCCCTTCTCCATAACGATCGCCCCCTTCCTGACAACCTCAGTAAGGCCAACCACTTCGCTTCCCACCTTTCCGAGGTCTTCTCCATCCCAGATGATCCCCACTCTGATTATTCTCTTTTCCCCACCGTCATGGAACGTGCCGATACCTCGGTCGCTCCACTTGCTCCTAGTCTCCAGTACTTGGGACAGTTGCCCCCCTTCAACATAAACACTCCCATCACAGCACAAGACATTAAACTTATCCTCCGGTCCAAACACAACACGGCCCCTGGTCACGGCTGTGTCACCTACCGCCACCTTCGAGAAAGCCCCTATTCCTTCCTGACTGTCCTCACCCATCTATATAATGTCATCCTCTCTACTGGCTTCTACCTTGACCTGTGGAAGACCTCCCGCATCCTCTTATTCCTCAAATCCAACAAACCCCCTTCTGCCGCCTCTTCCTGTCGTCCCATCTGCCTCACCTCCATCTTCAGTAAGGTCTTTGAATCCATCCTCTCCCACCGTATCCATCAGCACCTTACTCAGCACCACCTCCTCCCCCTTACCCAGTGTGGCTTCTGACCCTCCTTCTCAGTTGAAGACCAACTCCTAAACCTCGTTCACCTTCTGTCCCTCCAGCTCAACTCCCATCGCTCCCCCATTTTTCCAAAATGCCTATGACCGTGTATGGCATCCCAGTTTCCTCTTTAAACTCCAAACCCACGCCCTGCCTATCAATTTTGTCCGTCTGGTCACTTCCTTCCTCTCACACCGTCCTTCCTATGTCACCCTCCACAACACCAACTCCCATATCTTTTATCCCACAGCTGGCATCCCCCAGGGTTCTGTCCTCTCCCCTCTCCTTTATCTCTTGTATACGGCTGATATGCCCAAGCCACCCCCACCAGTCCACCTTCTCCAGTATGCTGATGACACTGCCCTCCTGGCTCTCTATCCTACCCTTCAACGGTCCCAACGTACCCTCCAAACCCACCTTAACCAGTTCACCACTTGATGTAACCAGTGGTTCCTCCGTCTCAACCCCTCCGAAACCTAGGCAATCATCATAGGCTGCACCACTCGCTCCTTTCGCCTCCATGATTTCTACCTCACCCTTTATGGTTGTCCCATCCAGTTCATCCCCACCCTGAGATACCTTGGCCACACCTTTGACCGACACCTCACCTGGACCCCTCATCTCCAGACCATCCAGCAGAAAGCCCATTCCCGCCTCCGCCTTCTGAAACTCCTGTCTGGCCGGACATGGGGATTGCACCCTTCTACCATCCTCCACACCTACAAATCCCTCATCCGTCTTAACCTTTGTTATGCCAGCGTTGCCTGGATCTCTGGCCCCACCCACTTTTACAAGGCCCTCCAAATCCTTGAATGCCATGCGCTCTGCCTTGCCTTCCTTATCCGCCTTTCTTCCCCCACACGGCTCCTGTATGAACTGATCCTCTTCCCCCACCTCCTCCTGTTCCTCCAACATCTCCGCATCCTTTACATTGTCCACAGGCTTGATCCCCCCCACCCTCTGGTTTCCTCCTTCCTCTCCACCCCACACCCATTGCCGCCCCTCTATCGCTGTATCGCTCCCTCTCTCCACCTCCACACCCTCTATCTCCTTCATCAGGGCAATTTCCAGCGCCTCCCCCTCCCGAATGACGAACTTCGCCGTGACATCTACCCTTCCTTCCAACTATAACCTGGCCTTCTTCCCCCCCCCCCCCCCCAGGGCCCCCTTTTTCCTCTCCCCTCCTTCTCCCAGAGCGGATTTTCCTCCTTCCCCCCCCCCCCCCCCTCCTGAGACCTTGCACCCCATATTTGCCTCTTTCCTTCCCACATCCCTCCCTACCTGACCCTCTTCAGCGCGCCCACCCGCTCATCTCCCCCCTCTCTCCCCCTCCCTCCCTCCCTCCCTTCTTCTGGTCTCCCTCATCTCCTTGCACCTGGCAGATCCTCCGTTTTGATCACCGTCAATGTGCCACGTCAGTGTTGTGTTTAGTGCTGTTTCTCCTGTGCGTCAAGAGGTGTGATTTTAATTGTGTACTGCCTTGAGGTTCGACGTCAGTGTTTGTTATGTGCTACGCCATCCGTCGATACATTTTATGCTCCAGTCATACTGTGCCTTGTGTTCTTTTAATTGTCGCAGTGTGTGGCTTTTTGTGTGTGCTACTTTTAAACAGTTTTTTATCTCCATTTTACAGTCGCCCCTTTTTTTTGTCTATTGCCTTCCATGATGTTCCCCCCTTTATTGTATCTATGTTCGCCATATTCTCTCCTTTGTTATTTTTAACTGTCTTCTATTATTTATTCTGTGTCTTTCGGCTGAAGAGCAGCGCATATGCTGCTGCCAGCCCACCCCAATGGGGAATTGAAATACAATAAAGGAAAAAAAATTAATATTAACTATCTGGATGACAACATCGTTGAAAGTTAGTAGGTCTTATGTTCCGTTTATTCAGTCGACTCCCAGCTAACACAGTTTCTGTCCACTTTATGAATGACAAGGTGCACGTTCATTTCTTACAAGCTGTTTGTTTCAAAGGACAGCGAACAATAACATGTTCTTTGAAAATTCATTTTTCCACTTGATTTGATCGCACCACCACCCTCTCCAATACAATAATTATCAATTTGTCTTTCAGTTCCTTGTTAAGATTACGATTAACAGCAATTTTTATCTCAACCAGACTGCCAATTTCATCGTAATAAAACACCTCTCTTCGCTTTTACCACTTGGAGACAGTCCTTCATAAATTGAGTAACTGTTCCTGATGCTTTTCATCCTCACATTTAAAAAGTAGGGAATATTTTATGAGAAAAGAGAACGGACAAAAACCGCACAGAAACATACAATCTGCACCGAGAATCAAACACGTCATCAGCTTTCTTAGACATGTGCGTTGATCACTTTTTTCCCCTTTCTCAACGAAATTTATTTAATTTGAAGTAACGATATATAAGTTTTTCAGTAACTTCAGCTGTCTTACGAAAGACTGAAAAATACTGCAAGAAGTGAGATCTGACTCCAAGCCAATTGACTGTCATCTGAGCGCAATGTATTTGCATCTAATCTAAATCACAAATTGTTAGAGTTTTCAGAAACTTTAGGTTGCGAACCTGAAGTATATAAATAAAATTTCTTTATTTTCGAGTGTTCCAACGAACCTAATTGGCCAGAAATAGATCTCGCTTTGACCTCGATTTTCTCGAAAATGGGAGCGTAATGATCTAAAATCTTTCTTCACAGCACAGGCACTGCAGTATCGTATTTATCTGCCGATACCACGCCTGCAGCTTACAAATAAAATGTATCGCCTGTACGGGAATAGCATTAATAGAATGAACGAGTATTTGCACGACACAAGGACGACAATGTATAGAAGTTTGTGTGTGGCCGTTGGTCGTGCTCGGGTTGCCGAAGCGGTTAAGGCGACCGGTCAGGTAAAGCGGGAAATCCGGTCCGGCACAAATTATCATTGTCGTCGGTCAATTACACAGCGTGAGGTGGTTCATATTCGCAACTGCGAATACATTGCCTGTCACTCACTTTCCTGTTCTGCCAGCGCGGTGGGTGTGTTCGCTTTACATAACTGTCTAGTGGGTTGCATAACCTGACGGCTGACAGGTTACCGAACGCTTTCCGCAGGTGCTTTGACGCCACAGTTCTCAAGCTTCGGAGCCCCACAGGATCCAAAGTATGCATTTCAAGAGAGAGGTTAGCCCTTGAAAAAAATGACTATTTTGCTGCCACGCAGAAAAAGAACCGTTCTGCCATCCCACACTGCTCATTAAACTCTGTTCTTTTTTTCTCCAAATATGTATATAAGTCTAGTGTATAAGTTCAATGGGTAACGAGGCGCTACTTTACAGTTCAGCTAACTGAACTTAAAACTCTCTTAGAACAAAAGGGTAAAGGCATTAGCTTGTCAGACCTCAAGAACAGCAATGAGTGTTCAAACACTGATAAAAGTTCTTCCGGAAAGGTAGCAACTGAAATAACCACACAAAATGAAAATGATCTATAGAGCAAGTTGGTGATATTGAAAATGTTTTGATGAGAGGGAAGCAAGTGGGGTTCAGTCGCAGAAAAGTAATAAGAGATGGCAAAGAGATCTGTTGTCAGTATGATTACATTCTTCTAACGTTGAAATGCGGAATGATTCAGTTCTGAGGTTTTCGGATGATCCTTTCCTATGAAAAGGACATAAAGAAATCTGCGTGTCAGAAATCGAGAGTAGTGGTGATTTAATGACTGAATGTTCTGATAATTTAATGACTGACTACACTGACAATGTAGTAATTCTGAAAGTAACATACGTGTGTCATTTGAAAATCGAAGCCATCAGTCAGGCAATTCTAAATTTCCAAATAAATAAGGATCAGCGTATAAAAAATATTAATAATGAACAGTCACTATAATATTACTGAATAAAAATTGATTATTTATAAGATGAAGGTAAACTAGTCCATTAAGTCATAGGCTGTTTATTTTGTAAAGACACTTCGTAAAACTCTGAGTTGATACGTAACACGTGGAAGGACTGTGAAGATGGTAACACTGATTTCTAAACAAACAGTCTGCAGCCGCATGATTACTCTGCCATTCACAATTAAGGATTTGATAGAAGCCGCATGAGCAAATTTCGCCGGCCGCTGTGGCCGAGCCGTTCTAGGCACTTCAGTCCGGAACCGCGCTGCTGCTGCGGCCGCAGGTTCGAATCCTGCCTCGGGCATGAATGTGTGTGATGTCCTTAGGTTAGTTAGGTTTAACTAGTTCTAAGTCTAGGGGACTGATGACCTCAGATGTTAAGTCCCATAGTGCTTAGAGCCATTTGAACAATCTAAGCAAATTTCAAGAATATTTATCGATCGTTCCACTCTCGAATAGCACGTGGGAAAAATGAGAATGTAATTTTTTTGTCCAAGCTCTGATTTGTCTTATTTTATTACAATGGCCATTTATCCCTGTGTAGGTGGGAGTCAACAAAATATTTTTGCGTTCAGAAATGATTGAAATTTCATGAAATAATCTAGCTTTAACGAAAACTGCTTATGTTTTAATGACTGCAACCTCAACTCTCGGATCATATCTTGTCATTTGTGTTCCTCCCAAAGTCAGGGTTTCACATGGTAAGTCTCTATGCTCTCCTGCCTTCTGCCACCCTCTTCAGGACTGCGTAATTTCCGCTTCCCTTGATGGCGTATCGTGTCTGTCACACACTGTTCCCTATTTTGCGAGAATACAAACGAGCTGCCTTCTTCGAACTTTTTCAGTGTCCTCCGTCAATACTATCTGGTAAGGATCTAATACCCTAATGCTCCAGAAGAAGACGGACAAGCGTAGTGTGGGCACAGTCACTTTAGTAGATTTGTTGCATGTTCTAAGTCTTCCAATAATGAAACACAGCCTTTGGTTCGCCCTCCCCTTAAAATTTTCTGAGTAAGTGTCCAATTTAAGTTGTTCGTGATTGTAATTTCTAGTTATTTACATGCATCGGTAACTTTTAAATATGTATCATTTGTCGTGTAACCGAAGCGAAAAAAAAGTTGCATCGTATCGCAAAATTTCCAAAATCCTAAACAGACTCTTGTAATTGAGAACATAATAACATTTTTGCAAGACACATGCACTTCACGTCATTTACCTATAGCTTCTGTTCACCTATATTGCTCACATTTTAGGTAAGCTCTATTTGGAAATTCGAAAAAACGTTACAAGATATAAGGATTTCTGCAGACATGCCCCACCAGAATGAAAGAATATTTCAGAATCAATTATTAACTTCCAGCACAGACTTCAAGCGACAGTAACTTAATTGGTCAGTCAATACACTACTGTTATTGTGTAAGGTTACAAGTTTGAGCAGCTGCGTAACTCTGTGACGAAATACTTCTGACATACCCGCCTGAAATATTAAATGGTGCACCTCTTTTATCAGGCTTCCTTGTAAGGCTACTGCTAACTCCATGGATTTATTCTCGGTAAAATAATAAGCCATGCTGACTTTTGCACCATTACAGAAGAAGGTTGTAGGCACCTTTGAGCCAAATTTCAAACTTGTACGTCACAATGGGAAATAATTACGGGGTTTCGAAAAAATGATCCTGTAATTGTATTGCGCAGTGTATGTTAGGCTATCGCCTGCAACTACGGCTACCCAGCAAACAGCTAAGGCCGTTTGGTTGCCGCGCTACAATACCACAGACACTCACACAGGTGTCACCTCACAAACCGGCAGGCAACGTTATCGATCAGAACAGTGGCTGGCGTCCGCCACGTACCATGTAAGCAGTACGATCGACCAAAACACGCTGCTTGTTGTCAATGGAAACTCTGGCAGATGTCACGGAAACCATTTTGGCAACATGCTACGTTTGTATCACCGCTGGGGGCACGACATTCGCGGACGCTACTTCGTGTCTGCCAGTCACGTGTCCACCAAGCACAGAATTGGTATCCGTCCACTGGGCGTGTATTTAAGATGGTGCTCAATCATTAGCAGCTGAGCTATGTTCGCTCAGCCAAATAGTTCCGTCGCAGAGAGAAACCTGGATCTACACGTTGCACTCATAGCCATTCCAAACACCACGCCATCTTGGTAATTTCGCCTCTGTAGCCACTGTGAGCAACCAGACGTCGCTTCCGAACCTCTGCCTCTTTGGTATTGTCCTTCCTTGGGCTCTGGGCGTCAGCACTTGGTATCTGCTGGTTGGTATTGACTTTCGTGATTGTATTCAAGAACTGTCGTCTGAGATTTGGTTCAGTCTGGGTTTAGACTAGTACTCTAACACTTTGGGGTGACTGAAGTCTGGCCCGGACATATTTTATTCAAGTGTTAGTGTACTTGACATGAACTATAGGAGACAATTATTCGATATCGATGCAGAACAAGAACATCATTTATTTGTGGTGTGCTAATCTTGTTAATTTGGTACATGTGTGGACATGAGTTATCAAAAATTAATTTTCTCGGTATTAAAAATAAGTGTTTAGGTTTCATCTGTACCTTGGAATCTTGATAGGTGCTGTGAATCGCGTAGCGTCACTGCATACGCTGCAGAAAAGTAGATACAGTCCAAGCTTTGACATAGCTGAAGGAGCACAATGGATTTAGTAAAACGGAAGTTGTTACCTAAAGTCACTTGACTCCCTGCCAATACATGACACACTAGATACAAATTATTTTTTTGTACTAGACTGTGGCTCGAACGCAGACTGTTACTTTAGCGAATAGAGTTATCAGCTTTCCTATCCTTACACGTGGCCGGCCGGAGTGGCCGAGCGGTTCTAGGCGCTACAGTTTGGAACCGCGCGACCGCTACGGTCGCAGGTTCGAATCCTGCCTCGGGCATGGATGCGTGTGATGTCCATAGGTTAGTTAGATTTAAGCAGTTCTAAGTTCTAGGGGACTGATGACCTCAGAAGTTAAGTCTCATAGTGCTCAGAGCCATTTGAACCATTTGAACCTTACACGTGATACATATCGACTCAGCATTTTAACTTGTTATTGCTTGTTTCACCTCAATACACAATATGTTTCTGACATATATTCTATTCTCACACTGTTTCGTATGCTTATGTTCGCAAAAATGTAAATTTATGATTTTGGATTATGATAAAGGCAGGATATGTTTCTTTTAGAGTTTTCAAATCTTGCTGGCTCAGGATCTCTCGTTTGCGAGAAGTTACTCGATAATAGTGTTGATCTATAGAATCAGTAAGTTGAGCATGACCTGGAAACGAGAAAAAGGGAAAGAAGAGAGGTTAGGAGGTAGTGAAAATGGTCAGCAGGGTTTCTGTACAGAACAGAAGTCTGCTGTAATAGGAAATAAATACTCTCTGTTTCTAAAAAACACTTAATTCAAAGATAACGGAAAGCAGTGTATTATTCCTACGAAGTTATCACTGTAATTGTGAGAGACGTGTGACCTCATATGAAAGATTACTGGCTAATGTCATTAAGGCGTCACTTGGGAGTTGTTTTGAATGGCAGAATTCTAGGACCCTTCGAAGCAAAGCAGACATAGGCCATATTGTCAGCCGTGTAGAAAGTGTCACACCCTGACGCATAAAGTGTTTTTTGATGATTCATAGGCAGAGGTAACGTTCCTCGTAGGCTAGCACCAGGTTAACCAAAAGAAAACTTTCCACAACACGATGGAGACCTAGTCATACTTACACGACTGAACCTGACGATTTCTGCAAGACAGTTACGTACAGAGTCTTCATCTGCCTCATTTTCCCAACAAAACGTTTATCAGAAGTACATAACAATTAGTCTGCGACTTTAGTGTGCACAGTTATTTTTGTCATACATTCATCTCGGAGGAAAGTGGCAGACAGTGCACTCGCAGTAGCATTGTCCAACGAAAAAAGTCTGGTGTTGTGTTGACCCTGATATGGGAAAGTATCACCTTAGATAGGTGTACGGAGCTTCACATTTCAATTGGCGATCGAAGTACTATTTGTCCAGAAATGCAGAAATGAAGTGTTTCTACTAAACTGTCAGTTTTCAGAGGTGTGGTTAATTTTTTTTCATGGACAATGAATCCGATCTACTTCATGATAGTGAAGTGGTTGAATTTCTGAAATGTGAAGCTATTCACCACATGGACAGGCCAGAAACGTCTCCGAGCATTAATCCTGCAGACCACGACTGGTATGCTATTGGGCGACGAAATGGCGCGACAGTTCTTTAAAATGGGTAAAGCTTTCGACAAAAGATCTTCACACTCCCCTTATCATTTGGAAAATTTGAAATGTATTCCTCTGACATAATCACGCACAAAAATTACCATATATTACACTTATTAAAGTTTTTATTCAGTAGTACTGTAGTGATTACACATTATTAACACTTTTTTGTACACTGACACTTATTTATTTGACGATCTAGAGTACCCTGATTGATGGTTTCCATGTACGAATGACACAGTTCTCTTGCCTTCCGAATTACCATATTTAGAATTAAATTTTCGTTCTGCAGGGCAGTTTGCGCTGATGTGAAACTTCCTGGCAGATTAAAACTGTGAGCCGGGCCGAGACTCAAACTCGGGACCTTCTTCTTTCACGGGAGAGTGATGATTTCATTCTGGAAACATCCTCCAGACTGTGTCTAAGCCGCGACTCTGCAGCATCCTTTCTTTCAGGAGTGATAGTCCTGCAAATTTCGCAGGAGAACTTCTGTGAAGTTTGGAAGGTAAGAGATGATATACTGCTGGAAGTAAAGCTGTGGGTACAAGTCGTTAGTCGCGCATGGGTACTTCTCTCGATAGAGCACTTCCCCGCGAAAGGCAAATGGCCCGAATTCGAGTCTCGGTCTGGCTCACAGTTTTAATCTACCAGGAAGTTTCATGCCATTGCACTGTCAGCGTACAGGCAGACATTAACTCGTCACTATTTTCAGTTCCTGACATGCAAATTTCCTTACGTCTTTTTTCCAGGAACGGATCATCTGGAAACTTCAGAGCTGAAGCATTCCGAATTTCAACGCGGGAGGAATGTAATTATGTTGACAACAGACCTATCTGCGATTTCTTATCACTTTCCTGCTATTGGACACTCACTTGCTTCTTCGTGACATACGGCACCATCATCGAAAAACCCTCCGCACTCATACCAAAATATTTCCAATACTACCAACTTGCTCTATAGTTCACTTTCAGTCACTGTGGTTATTTCAGTTACTACCTTCTCGGAAGAACTTTTGACAACGTTTGGACAGTCGTTGTCTTTCTTGATGCCTGACAAGCTCATCTCCTTACGCTTTTGTTCTATGAAAGTTTCAAGTTCATTTAGTTGAACTGTAAAGTAGTGCCTCTTTATCCGTTGAAAACATACACTACATATATGTACAGAGCGTTTGGAGAAAAACCAACAGGGCTTAGTGAGTTGTGCTGAACGGCAGATTCGCTTCCCCCCGCGGGACAGCAGACCAGTAATTTTTTCTAGGTAGCCCACGTCCAGAAATGACTACTTTGGGCTCTGCGAGGCGCCGAAGTTTGAGAACTGTGGCATCAAAGTTTCTGTGGAATGCGTTTGGTAATCTGTTAGGCTATGCAACCTTCTTGACAGTTACGTAAAGTGAATGCACCCATTGCGCCTGCAGAACACTTACGACGAGGCCCAGGCGCTGCGACGCACAGATTTAGACGAGCTTTGCCACACTAATTGCGGACCAATCGTGAAAGTACTGAGGTCACTATGCTCCCATTTTCAAGAAAATCAAAGTCAAAGGCATAACACAAAATGTATTTCGGATCGGGTGGAATCGTTGGAACACTCGAAAATGAGGAAATTTTATTCATAGTGTCAGGTTCGTTACCTAAAGGTTTCTGAGAAATCAAAGGATTTGTGATTTCAGTTTGATCCAGATATACTGCGCTCAGGTGACAGTCAATTCCTTTGGCATCGAATCTCACTTCTTGCAATATTTTTCATTCTTTGGTAAGACAATGGAAGTTTCTGCAAGCTGTGTGAACAAGGACCTTCCCGTCTTAGAACATAGCGTTATCGTTAGGGAACAAAACTGGGCCTTGTGAGGGACCTAATCAGACAAGATGATCACATAAACCTTGGCAGTAATGCGACCTTGCAGTGTAACCATGTAGTTGCCCAACTTCTCACCGAATCTCCGCCGTGTTTCAGTCTTGTGACGTAAGCCAGAACAGAAGTTGGAAACAGTGTGAAACAAGACTCATCAGACCAAACCAATTGGCATTCTTCCATTTCTCCATACACAAGGTTTTATGGCTTCGGCACCACGTTTTCCTGTAAGGGGCATTTTCATCATTGATGAGCGGTTTTGGAATTCCAGCTCACCATGCAGTTCTCTGCTTCTGGAGCTCCATTCGTGATGTTTCGGTGCTGACAGGTTTCGCGAGTGCCCATTAAGTTCTACTCTGACTTTTGCAGCTGTCGTCCTCTTATTTTTCCTCACAATCCTCTTCGATCACCATCCGTCACGATCACTCAACACACACTTTCGTCTGGGTTGTGACTTAGCGGACGATGTTTTTCCGGATTACCTGTATGCGGTATGCATTTTCGTTACGACGCCTCTTGAAACATCACACACTTCAGCTAACTTGGCTGCAGAAGCATCCACCATAGCAGCACGAACAATTTGCCATGTTCGGACTGACTTAGCTCCGACATAAAGCACTCCCAACTACACACAACACTGTTATGACTACAACCGACACCTATAACATACTAAGGACTTAGCGCAGGAACCGTTCGTGGTGAAATACAACAGCGCAACCTGCAGAATAGGCTAGCATCTGCATTTGTATGGTTCAAATGGCACTGAGAACTATGGGACTTACCTTCTGAGGTCATCAGTCCCCTAGAACTTAGAACTACTTAAACCTAACTAACCTAAGGACATCACACACATCCATGCCCGAGGCAGGATTCGAACCTGCGACCGTAGCGGTCGCGCGGTTCCAGACTGAAGCGCCTAGAACCGCTCAGGCACTCCGGCCGGCCTGCATTTATATTCAAGCATGCAATTTTCGCGGTGTATCCATATTTTTGTTTAACCCCTGTGTAAGTTGATAAGTTGATAGTTCAGTAAGTTACATTTCAACACTCCCCAGAATTCCTTGCATAAGACTATGTTTGGGAGTCTGTTAGTCTGCTAGTGCATAAGTAATCTGTTACGCCCCCCCCCCCCACAAAACGTGTATTTCTTTGCATAGTTTATCAAAGCGATCCCAACAATAATGTCGAAATATTAAAAAAATGATTGATAGAAATGAAAATTTCAAATTTCTTGAGGCGTTGCTTCTCTCTTCTTTATTGGTTTCTGTTCCTTGTCTTATGGTTCTCAGCGTCTCTCTACTATGGCTTTTCATCTACCAATCTGTCTTTTGAGATTCCTACAATAGCAAGTGCCAGGTATTAGTGTCGATGCAGGACTTCCTGTCACATGGGCAAGCATGTACAAAAACTAAAACAGTTTGTACTAGACGGAATTTGTTTTGACCATAGGAATTTTCATTAATACAATACAGAAATTTAAATATTCGTAAGTACAGTTTACTGTGTATAAATAATAATTAATTGTAATCTATATAACGTATAACTACAATTTTTGAAAATCTGATCTTTGTCAAAATTATTAGCAGAACATGATTTTTGTGTGTTTAATGGAACGTATTAGAAACTCTGTCTGTTCTCAGGTGTGAGTATTAGCTTATTACATAGAAAATAAACTTGCAGACAGTATAAATTACTTTGTAGATTTTACAAATTTATTCTCAATATCACAACTTCTTGCTGCTATATAGATTTCTTATACAGCTCTTGCTCTTACTTTATCGTATGTTTTGTCCCGATTTGTACTAGATTTGCGGGGGTAAAAAATCCCACATTACTACTTACATGATTGTAAGTGTTACATTAGCCTTTCATGGCTTATCACGAGTGATTAGGGGTGATTTTACTAGTTCCTAAACTTTATATGAATATTAATAATTCTCGTTCATTATATTAATTGTCGGAAAAATAAAGGTGTTACAGTTACTGCAAAGAACAACATATCCGTGCTTTATATATTGTTATCCTTAATATCTCTCGAACATTTGCTACGTTCTTCAAAGACCAGGAGGCCCTTTCAGGTGAATCACATATTATGCGCCATGGACAGATGGTCGTTGGCGTGTACCGCTTGAAACGTCTGAAAGCAAGCACCCTGCAACTCTCGTCGGAAGGGTCTAGGCCGGAGAAGGGAATGTTTCCCTAAGTGATCTCGTAATTCTGGCAGTATATGCAGTTTGTTTTTCCTCGGCATGATGGCATAATTGCGAATTCGTGGTACCACCTCGATTGGGTCCTGGATCCTCAACCGAGAAACCTAGCGCAACTAGCCACGGCACTAGAGTCGGCATGGATCCTGTACGTTCCAGAACCTCACTACTCTCTTCCTGCACGTCTCGCAGGGTTTCGCACTGCGAATGGTGGTTGTTCAGGCTCTTGACAGGTGGTCGCGTTTACGTGACTGGATAGTGTACGTCATGTATACATGCGCCACATGACTCAGTGAACACAACCTACTGCGTCCCTCGGGCATGTGTGTGTGTGTTGTCCTTAGTGTAGGTTAGTTTAAGTTAGATTAAGTAGTGCGTAAGCTTAGGGACCACTGACCATAGCAGTTGGGTCGCATAAGACCTTACGACAAATTTCCAAAACAACCTACTGTATTTTATGGTTATTTGTCTGTTCTGATGACAGTTGCCGAAGTGGAACAAAATGCGTTAATGACAGATATTCCCAGGGGTAACAAACAATCAAACACATTTATTTAAGTTACTGTGCATTTAGTGAAAACACAATACAATAATTAACTGCGGTCCGGCACACAGATTTAATCTGCCAGGGAGTTTCATATCAGCGCACACTCCGCTGCAGAGTGAAAATCTCATTCTTCCAGGAGAGCTAGTTCTTCAAGGTCTGCAGGAGAGCTTTTGTGAAGTTTGGAAGGTAGGAGACGAGGTAGTGGCGGAATTAAAGCTGTGAGGACGGCTCGTAAGTCGTGCTTGGGTATCTCAGATGGTAGAGCGCTTGCCCGCGAAAGGCAAAGGTCCCGAGTTCGAGTCTCGGTCCGGCACACAGTTTTAATCTGCCAGGAAGTTTCACATACAACTGAAATTTATTTAGTCAAGAAATGATCCCTCTTAACTAAGTTAACAAGTAGAAATTAGAGTCCATTTGAGACCTGAGTCTCTCCCAGCGTATTAAAAACTTAACTCCGCCCGAACAGACCATGAAGGCGCAACGGTACCGACGTGCCACAGTATTCAAATAACTTACGGGAGAGCAGCCATGTGACGTCGTGAACAATCACAGAGATTTCGGAAGGAGACCTGTCATTTTCAAGGCCAAACTGCAGGAGGAAAAGGGTCGGTTTTCGGAACAATTCCGGAAAGATAGCTCATACACACACTCACACAGACACACAGGCACACACACACACACACACACACACACACACACACACACACACACACAGTGTAAACACTAGCGCTACTACACCAACCAAAGATGAATAATGCCAGAAGTTATCGTTAGTGAAAATTACGGAACAACGCTTGAGATAACAATAACTTTGTCCCTCTGTTTTTTGACGATGGAGAGAGCAGGATTCCACGCAGAATTTAAGCAAAAATCTGCATCTCTATTTAAAAAGTTACTTGTTAGTATGATTTCAACTACCTCCTTAATAACACTATCCGAATAGGTGGAAGTGCATGCCAGAATCTCCGTGGTGTGATATTCCACACGGTGACCGGTGCCAAGACAGTGTTCTACAATAGGCGATTTGCTCTGCTGTTGTAAGCGTGCGTAACGCTTAAGCTAGTACACTTGTCCGCCACGGTCGTGATAGTCTGACCAATATATGACATGCCACAACTGCAAGGAATACGATATAGATACCTACTTTATGCAAGCCAGAATCATCCTTAATCGAACTTTAAAGGGTCCTGATCTTAGTTGGAGGTTGTAAAACACATTTCACATCACATTTCCACGAAATATCACCCATCTTACTGGAAATGCTCCCTGCATAGGACATAAAGGCCGTAAATCTTGGTGCCAACTCGCTATTATCATCACTCACCCGGTGCACGGTTTGTCGATAGCTCAACGCATGTCTCATCTGTCTTGCACTATACACATTCTAACGAAACGTGACCTCATGATGGGTTAACTTAGCTGAAAAACTCTCAGGGTCTGAAATGGCGTGGGCACTGAGAATCAAGGTACAAAGTACCTTTTCATGCTGAGCCGGGTGGTGACAACTATCAGCCTATAGATACTGTTTAAGTCAGTTTGAGTAGGTTTCCTATAAACAGCATGTCCCAACGTACAATCCATCTTCCTCCTGACCAATACATCAAGGAGTGGATGGCAGACATCCTTTTCCACCTTCACCATGAAAAGAATATTCGGCTGGATTGAACTGAGGTGTTCTTTAAAGTCTTTCAAATTCTCACCGCCAAGAGGCCAAACAAAACAAAAAAAATATCGTCTACGTATCTGGAAAAGAACATAGGTTTCGAAACCACTGAGTCCAAGACATGTTCCTCGAAGTCTTCCATAAACAAACATACAATAATAGGTGACAACGGTCTTCCCATCAAAGCTCCATCTGTTTGCTCATAGTACTGGTCATTGAATAAAAAATAAATTAAGAACTGACGGATTTCTTATGTCCATTGGAGGGAATGCGTTTGGATGACTGACATTCTCGTAAATTTTGATGTGGTCCCTATCCTCACTCGTGTTCCTCGGTCTGATATGTTTCGGTTAACTGAGGTTAGGATTGGTGTTTCGACGTGTGTTGACCAGTACTATGAACCGGTGACGGGTTCGCGGGGGCCTTAGCCAAGCCTGCCGAAAAATATGCTTTCATTTTCCGTCGGTTAACGCCTGCACCTGCAGCAACCCTTCAACTCTCTTGCAAAGTAGCTGAAGTCTTAGGATATAGTTCAAAAATGGTTCAAATGGCTATGAGCACTGTGCGACTTAACTTCTGAGGTCATCAGTCGCCTAGAACTTAGAACTAATTAAACCTAACTAACCTAAGGACATCACACACATCCATGCCCGAGGCAGGATTCGAACCTGCAACCGTAGCGGTCGCTCGGTTCCAGACTATAGCGCTTAGAACCGCACGTCCACTACGTCCGGCTTTAGGATATAGTATTATCCTTAATTGTAACATTATTATCATATCTCTCCCAATACTTCAATACTACTGATAATAGCTCATAACATTCCTGAGCACAACATTACAATTATCATATTTACCATTATTATAATAACAATACTCTATGAAGAATCAACACTTCATCGTAACTGTCACTATCTCATTCCAGTCCTTATTATGTGAGTTCGTAATTATCTAATAACATCAAAAATGCAGTTAATAAACATCCTTTCCATGATTACATTACTGTAGACTAAACATTCTCAATATCATAGCTAGTGCATTTTCGAGATACGTTGCTCAGATCATTGCAAGAAATAAATCAGTTATTCGTTTTACTATTTACATTAATTTGTGTTCCGACTTCACAAAAAACTTTTCTGCCATTCCCACAATCAACAGTTACTTCAAATTATGAATGACGTAAATATCAAAAGCTGTTACACATGACATTCTAAGTTAATGATCAGTATTTTCTACATATAAAGTATTCTGTTCTTCCAAACAAATAATCCTTTATTACTGACGTCCTTTACGTAACATGATTGTAGAATAGCTAGTCCGACTTTCTACTGTTTTCAATAGCTGCTCCACCACTATTTCAGGACTGACAACAACAGCATAAGAATTATTTGAATGTCATCTTGATCAGTAGCATAGTTCGCTATAGAATAAGAGGGTATATGCTCATGACACAAATTATGTGTCATCTGAGCTAAAAACATGATGGATAAGGAAAAATATTGGACCAGTTTCAGAAAATAATGCAAATTTGCATGAAGGAAACATAAATATAAAATTATTATCAAATGTAAGATCAAATTAAATGAAAAAGTTATGTCATTACCACTAGCAGTACTAACTAACAAAACGACAGAAAGAGGTTGCTTATAATGAAGAATTAAGTCAGCGCAGAATGATGCAATGTGAAACTGAGCTACTTGGCTTGGGACCTGTGCTAGGCATAGACATGATATGCAAAGAATGTATACCTTCCTGATAGTCTGACAAAATAAGTAGTAAATTAAAACATAACATATGACAATAATCACTATCTACAACTCACATCAGGGGTTTGCGTCATTGCTTTCAAAGTACTGAGACAGCGTAAGAAAACAACTCTGCCCTCAAGCGGAAATCAGAATTTTGGAATAAAAAAGTCACATAATTAAACTGAAATTCCAAAATTTTATCAAAGATACTAAATGAAATTAACTTCTTAATTATTATTAAATTTCATGAACATAATGGAACTATGTTGAAAATTAATGATTAAAAAACATAAAATATATATACTGGCAAGTAACACATCTCGGAAAAAAATCCTTGAACAATTAATCATGCATAGCACAAAAACAACCACATATATAACTACCCCAGCCTTCAGAAGAAGAATAAAAATGGCAATGGCAGATAATGTTCGGTAGATAGATAGTATTGTTGAAGAAATGATGCAGGACCGAAAAATGAGAACGATAAACGATGTCACATAACTTAGAGCCGCGTTCTCGCCAAGCGTATAGCCCACAAGGAATGTGAACCCTCCTGGAGACCCAAAACTATAGAACACTTAAAAGAGTATTTTTTGTACTCTAATTCTAACCAGAATCTGTTTGACAGTATGTGTTTTGAAAGAACATTGTGCAATCTCTTTGAAATATCAAAACTGTTATTGCAAAGACTTCCATTCATACATATCTTAGTAAAATCGTATTTTAAAGGCCTATCTTCAAGTTTTGTTCCGCATGGAACTTTTTAAAAAATAAGATTTTCATTCACAGTCATCTCTGGGATAAAATTTTGATTGCAAATTAGTGCCAAATTTACTGAATGTACATCTTAATTAGTAAATCTCTTTAAATGAAAATTTTGCCCTCATTTATCAAAGAACAGTTTCCTTGTTACTGTTTCACGATATTTCGTTTCTTTTGGCAACAAAGGGCGTTATATTCATCAATATTGCAAATTTTCAATGATAAAATTGCTAATATTTTTCTTTATTTTAACACTTACGTCCAAAATATTTGTTTGACTATTATAATACAGTATTTCGTCTGCTGTGCCAACCTCTCAGCACCAAATACTACAATTTCACCTTCTGCAAAAATTCGTCTGCTGCTGTCGACCTTTCAGCATCAGATGCTACAATTTCAATTCTATCTGAAACATCTTCTCTTTTACAACAACGAAATATTTTATTTCTTCGTTTGGGACTTCTCTTTCTGCCGAAAATGTACAATTTCTATATAATTATTACCTTTCGCTCATACCTTGCTACTGCAATTAATTTTACTTTTTACTGCATCAAACTAAGTTTCTAAGATATTTAAACCATGCTCAACACCCAATTCATAAATTTTTCTGTATTTATGGATTTAGACTTTTACAGCTTTCCCCATTTTCCTCATTTGGTAATTCCAATCCCGCTAACTCTTCGTTATAAGCTGACAACCAGCTTTCGATTTTTGAAAATGTTTCACTATTTGCCGCCAAGTGATTTTTATATGTAAAAATTTTACATTGTTTCTTTTCGCAAGTATTGCCGCTCACCTTGGTATTTTTTCCATCTCCCTCACACTACTTGTTCACTGATCACTGTCTGATACCTCGTACCTCTCTCCCCACCCGATTACCAAATTTACTACTCATTCTACTTTTATTCGACCACGAGACTCAGAGGGCCATAGACACGGGTTCCCACGTAGATGCCGTGTTTCTTGACTTCAGCAAGGCGTTCGATACAGTCCCCCACAGTCGTTTAATGAACAAAGTAAGAGCATATGGACTGTCAGACCAATTGTGTGATTGGATTGAAGAGTTCCTAGATAACAGAACGCAGCATGTCATTCTCAATGGAGAGAAGTCTTCTGAAGTAAGAGTGATTTTAGGTGTGCCGCAGGGGAGTGTCGTAGGACCGTTGCTATTCACAATATACATAAGTGACCTTGTGTATAGCATCGGAAGTTCACTGAGGCTTTTTGCGGATGGTGCTGTGGTATATCGAGAGGTTTTAACGATGGAAAATTGTACTGAAATGCAGGAGGATCTGCAACGAATTGACGCATGGTGCAGGGAATGGAAATTGAATCTCAATGTAGACAAGTGTAATGTGCTGCGAATACACAGAAAGAAAGATCCTTTATCATTTAGCAACAATATAGCAGGTCAATAACTGGAAGAAGTTAATTCCATAAATTATCTGGGAGTAGGCATTAGGAGTGATTTAAAATGGAGTGATCATAGAAAGTTGATCGTCGGTAAAGCAGATGCCAGACTGAGATTCATTCGAAGAATCTTAAGGAAACGCAATCCGAAAACAAAGGAATTAGGTTACAGTACACTTGTTCGCCCACTGCTTGAATATTGCTCACCAGTGTGGGATCCGTACCAGATAGGGTTGATAGAAGAGATAGAGAAGATCCAACTGAGAGCAGCGCACTTCTTTACAGGATCATTTAGTAATCGCGAAAGCGTTACGGAGATGATGGATAAACTCCAGTGGAAGACTCTGCAGGAGAGACGCTCAGTAGCTCGGTACGGGCTTTTGTTAAAGTTTCGAGAACATACCTTCACCGAAGAGTCAAGCAGTATATTGCTCCCTGCTACGCATATCTCGCGAAGAGACCATGAGGATAAAATCAGAGAGATCAGAGCCCACACAGAGGCATACCGACAATCTCTCTTTCCACGAACAATACGAGACTGGAATAGAAGGGAGAACCAATAGAGGTACTCAAAGTACCCTCCGCCACACACCGTCAGGTGGCTTGCGGAGTATGGATGTAGATAGATGTAGATGTAGATATCTCCCAGTTTGTAATAGTCCACGTCCAGTACTCAGATCAGACGTCATTCGTTTTCATCCATTTCATTTTCTCATCCAGTGCATCCTCACACATCTTCCATCCGAACTGTCGTTTCTTTAATTTCAATAATATTTCCGTTCCTTTTTAAAACCACAAATATATTCACAGTAATACCGAGTTAAATGATTTTAGAGTTGACGGAGTTTAATCCCCCTTTTTAACGTCCCCTTGCCATCTAAATCCTCAGAAAAGTTAATATTATCCTCACTGCAAAGCAAATTGCAGGCGCATTAATTCGGATAACAGCTGATTCTAGAGCATCACTTGCAATCAGTGTACAATGGAAGTTAAATATTCTTATCGGTAAATAATACCTTACCTACTTCACATAGTTAGAGATTCAAGTTTTTTCTGAGTAACCAGTGTTTAGTTGATCCAACTCAATTTATTTCACTTAGGCACAAGACTCGAACACAACGAACAAGGGTACTTTTTGGCCAGTGTAAAGAAGCCTGAACAACATAGAGCATTTGCACTGTGAGATTATTTATATTTTTCTAACAATTGACAAAAATATTGTACTATTATTAGAAATAGTTTAGTGAATTTTAATCTACAGTCACACTTTTAAAATTCCTGTCACGTCGTAAATAACTCATTGCTTCGGTTGATGAACGGTAACACAATGACATTTCATGAAAATTATCTTTCTTATGTAACTGAATGAAGTTCACATCAGACGCGCTTTACATTTCTCTTACGACATTTTAACCCTACATAAGGTTTTGACAGTTGTCCATTTATATATTGAGCAATTATTTGTCATGAAATTATCATATAAAACCTACTTTCTTTAAATAGGATTATTTTTGTATAAAAATTGTATCATTTTATTGCAGGTAACAATGAAGCATAAAATATCGCTGCATCATTAGGAATCACAAAATTACGTTTTAAAATTTTAAATGAAAGAAGTAATGTCTCATTTCCATACCAACAGGTTAACCATCTACTTATTAGCACACCAAAATACCATTCTCCTGGATAAGAAAATGCATTAGATGACGAAAGACATGGTTATCGCATATTTCACTAAACTGTGATATCAGATACTATGTTAACCCCCATATGAGTCAGTTATATATACAACTTCACAAAATTTTGATAAATAAGTGCACTCAGATAACAGGAACAAGAAATAAGCTCATTATATTATGATACTGTCAGACAGTACATATGGAAGAAAGGCTATATAATGGAGCTCCGTATTGTAAAAAATCACTTGGTAGGTACGATAGTACAGATCAAAGCGAAAGCGCAACACCGAAGTTTTCGAAAGCGAAAATATTGGGCATGAAATGGAACTGAACTTACTTATAATCAAAGGGCGGTAAACGTTGCAAAACACATTCATTATTTACGATAACTCTCGTTAGCCAAGGCCCCTATCATGTGAGCTTCAGAAGGAAAAATAATACACAACTTGAAGACTTTTAAATCTGAATTCATGAGGACCCAAAATTGTAGACACGTACTGGTTAGTTCAAGACACTTTTATTAACTGTCAGCTTGCTTAAACTCTTCACATTTGTTTTTAGCTGGAATAACGAGGCGAACTATCTCGAAATATAGGCCGATACAAAGGCAATACCAAATACTAATTCACTCTATGTGTAAAGACATAAAATGACTAAAACTGCTCCTGAATTTAAGGAGGACGTGCAAAAAGTACTGCTACGTCGGAAGGATTTCGTTGTGACGTAACGCTGAAACCAGCTGACAGAATGAAGCAGTTTATTTTGTTCTTTTGTTGCTGTTGTGGTCTTCAGTCCGACGACTGGTTTGATGCAGCTCTCCATGCTTCTGTATGATGTGCAAACCCCTTCATCTCCGAATAACTACTGCAACTCACATTCTTCTAAATCTGCTTACTTTATTCAATTCATGGCCTCTCTCTACAATTTTTACTCCTCACACTTTCCTCCAGTACTAAATTTTTGACCAGTTGATGTGTCAGAATGTGTCCTGTCAACCGGTCCCTTCTTTTAGTCAAGTTGGGCCGTAAATTTCTTGTCTCCCCCATTCTATTCAGTACTTTCTCAACAGTTACGTGACTTACCCATCTAATCTTCAGCATTCTTCTGCAGGACCGCAATTCAAAAGCTTCTCTTATCTTCTTGTCTGAACTGTTTATCGTCCACGTTTCACTTCCACACAAGGCTACACTCCACACAAATACTTTCAGAAAAGACTTCCCAGAACTTAAATCTATATTAGATGTTAAGAAATTTCTGTTTTTCAAAAACTCTTTTCTTGCCATTGCCACTCTGCATTTTATATCCTATCTACTTCGGCCATCATCGGTTAATTTAGTGCCCAAATAGCAAAAACTCATCTAATGCTTTTAGCATTTCGTCTCCTAATATAATTGCCCCAGTATCGCCTGATTTAATTCTACTCATTCCATTACCTTTGTTTTGGTTTAGTTGATGTTCATAACATATTCTCTTTTCAAAACACTATCGCTTGTTCGTCGCTGTTACAGGTTCTATAGTGGGGACAATAGGATTCTGAACCTGTCGCGGAGGTACACAATTATCAGAACTGACTTTCTGTTCATCTAGATCTGAAGCAGGAGTAAGTCAAATGTCGGGAGTGGAAGGAACAAGATCAGCAACCGTCAATTCGCGACGCTGCATTAATGACGGCTTTAATACGAAAACCCTCCGCGGGCAGTTAGACCGAACGTGTCCACTTTCATTACATAGGAAGCAGGCTGCCTCTTAACCAGTATACACGACACGAACGCGGTAACCACACACTTGTAAATGTCTTGGAATATTGCGTTTGACATGCATTTTCACGGAACGAATTCCACTATAAAACTGTAATCTGTGTTGAGTAGACTAACGTTCACGACGGACGTTTTTCACTTTTCCTCTGCTGGAAGGTTGAACAATCGAACATTGGTATAGTCAATTTCAGCATCTGCGAGTACACCGAAAAAAAAAAAAAGGCTTTAAGCACTATGGGACTTATCTGAGGTCATCAGTCCCCTAGACTTAGAACTACTTAAACGTAACTAACCTAAGGACGTCACACACATCCATGCCCGAGGTAGTATTCGAACGTGCGACCGTAGCAGCAGCGCGGTTCCAGACTGAAGGGCCTAGAACTGCTCGGATGAGTGACACCATACTAACGGAATTATTGCGGTGCTTGAACGGGACTTGAGAACCATGTCGCGACAGTAATCTTTAACGTGAAGGTGATCCATAAATTTCACGTGAAACACGCACTCGTCTCCAAAGTAAGCGGTGTAGACCTGATCAGAGTTCACATGAATTGTATCGACAAGCCAATCGTGGATTTCTAGAGACCCGGGATGCACGTGTCGCGTTGATTTATCTAAAGTAAAGCTCACAGTACCTTTTCGTGGAATACACGAGGAAACCATGGTAACCATAGCGGAGCGGCCGACGCCGCTGCAAGTAGACAAACACAGGCAGTAAGGCGGAGCGGAGACGAGGAAAACCCACAAGCGACGCTGCGGCAAGTGAAATAAAGTATAACCTGTTGCACTAGTAGTTCCACAGAATGCTTCCGCCTCAGTGACTGGACCTGCATTACATGTCCCTTGTTCTGAAGGCCAGGAAGCTGTGCCTATGTCCCCTACCTCACCTCCGTCTGTAGAAGCCGCCATGCCACGTAGCCGACAGAAACAGCGTATACAACCTGACCTTGCTGTAGCACGTAAGAAATCTAAGAAAAAAGGTTATGATGACGGGTTCTTGTCCTCCGATGTCTGATTCATCTGTGTACTCCACAATGGACCTCGACGCTCAGCTATCAACCTAATTCTGCTCTATACGTTCCGTACATCCCTGTATAGCTGTGATCAATGACCCAAGCCTACACGTTCCTTTCCTTAAAAGTTAATCGTGTGGAATCAGAATTGCGATTGGCTTCGCTGCGTCAGTTCATTTATGATTCATGTGCGTACATAATGTTCTTACAGGAGGTGTTATTTAGGAATTTCTCCTTACCTAGTTTTCGTATGATCTTTAATGTCACACCAGAATATTTTTGGGGACCGCCTTATTCTTTCACGAAGGCACTTCTATTGCAGAGGTGGAAATGTTGGATTCTGGCGGGGTCATAGGTTGTGAACTTTTTAATCTTACCTTGTTTTTTTATATGCCCGTTCTGGAACTGGTCGCACAGTAGATGGTTCGCGTTTTTACAAAGAGGAAATTGTTTATCTGTTGCGTAAGAGTCCTCTGGTTCTTCTGTTCGATGGTGATTTTAACTGTGTGTTCCATCGTGCAGATCTATCTCCAAATTTTAGTTTATCTCTTGAATTACATGATTTGGTCAGGTCCTTACACCTGAAAGACGTCTGGGCATGTAAACACCCGACGTTAGTTAAATTTACCCACTTTATTGCGACTTTTAGTAGCAGCTTAGATAGGTTTTACTTAGACTGCCTGAGCCATAGTGTTCTTAATGTTGAAGTCATCCCAGCTTCCTTTACGGATAACTGTGCTGTGACCACTACTCTCAATCTTGAACTTATGATTATTACTATTCCATCCTGCGTGAACGTTACGCTGCTTCGGATCACGCCCCTCTGCGGATTGCAGATGTTAGGCGTGTAAAGGCAAAATTGTTGACCTTGACGAGAATACAAATAGAAGGTTTGAAAATCCGATCGAAGCCGCGTTCAGTGGTGACGGATGAACTAACTTACTTATATAATTTTCTTCGGCATCAGACCCGTCGCCAACGTACTTGTATTCATTCTCTCACGACAAATAATAGACTTATCGTAATGACGCAAGCTGACATATTGCGTATCTTGCACCAGTACTATGTAGACATGTACGACATCGATGAGTCCAGTGAAACCTTTTACGACCAACTAGTCAGCATCTTGGATATGACAATTACACATGAACATAATGCAACGCTCTTAGCATCCTTTCAACGTGAGGAAGTTTTCAAACTTAATGTGGGATCGCCTTATCCAAAGTCCCCGGGTCTGGATGGACTTCCCAAGGAATTTTACGTGCGCTTTTGGCCGTTGGTGAGTGCTACCTTTACGTCCCTTTCGAATTAAGTACTACAGAGTAGAGTAGTGCCGGCCTCGTTCAAAGTGTGAAAAATTATTTTAATCCCGAAACGCCCTGGACCGGCTACCCCTGGTAGCTTTCGCCCAATTACTTTTTTAAACTTTGATTAGAAGACTGTGGCGAGGGCAGCTAATAATAGGATGTCGGCTCTGATGGAGACGACTGTTTCAAATCATCAAAGCTGCGTACCTGGTCGTACCATTGTTACCCCTATAGTCGAGTGTCAAGGCGTGGTTTCGGTTGTAGCTGTAACGGCCGTCCTTTGCTTTTCTAGACTTCGATAAGGCATTTGATCGTGGTAACCACGACTTTTTGCTTCGGATTCTGGAGGCAGTTGGTTTTACTGTTGGCTCACGGCAAGTGCTCTCAAATTTGTTTATGGGTATTTCGGCTTTGGTGATTGTTAATGGCCAAGTGACGTCCCAGATAAATATCCATAGGGGAGTGCCTCAAGGAAGCCCACTGTCAATGACTTTGTTTGTGTTGTTTCTGGAGACCCTACTTCGGACGCTAGCATCCCAGCTGACGGGTTGGACGCTTTCCGGCGGGGCTATAGCTGTTCGTGGTTCTACTTAGCAACCCTGCGGAGTTACCTTGACTGAAGGCTGTAATCGATGATTTTTGTCGGAGTTCAGGTGCACCGGTTAATGCAGGTAAATGCAGGCTTCTTACCTTGCGACGCTTTTGATGACACGGTTGTTCCATGGGCTACTACAGTTGATCGGCATACGTCTCTCGGTATCATCATTGATTGTTGTCCACTCAAAATGGTGACGCTCAACTGGAAGTCTGTTACGGAAAAAAATTGAGGGCACGATACTAGAACATGAAAGGCGTTTTCTTACTCTGCTCCAGAAACTCCGAATACTGGATACATATGTCTTATTCAAAGCTTATTACATGGCTCAAGTTTATCCGCTTTCCTCAGTGATGGCGAAGAAACTGCAACAACTGTCTGGTCGTTTCTTATGGAAAAGACATATATTTCGCTTACGGTAAGAGGTGATCACGAAGCCACGTTCCTTTCGGGGTCGGGCCTGACTGATATACGAAGAAAGACGCAGACGCTATATGCGCGTCGTACTGTTTTGACGATGTCTCGAGAAACTCACACATACGTCCCGTTTATTTCTGTGTGTCCATCCAACTAGTCTTGAACCCCCTATTGATGTTGGTCGCATAAATTATAAGTCAAAACACATTCGTGACGTCGTCTATCTTACGGTGAGCTTTTTAGGGGCTGACATTTTATGGAGACCCGTCCTCACCATGAAATTCCTAGACTCATCGGGAAGCAGTCACTTGGCCGAACATCGTTGAAAGAGAATTGCTGCAAACAGCCTGGACGACAGTTTGGATCTATATCAGTCTTCCGATTTTGCCGATGCGCGTAGCATCCTCGTGATATAAGATAGTAAATAACTTGATTCCAACGAATGAGCGACTTTTCCGTATTGGGTTTAGCGACACGGGTTTATGTAGTCGTTGTACGTCTACAGATACGATACGACATCGTTTTACTTTTGGATAACATATGACAAATTGGTCTTGGATTAGGACACAGCGGGCCTTCCTTACTCGATCTTCTGAGACTTTATACACTACGAACATCATATTGCGCCCAGATTCTTCCTTTTTGCACGGTCGAAAATACATACCGTTATGTGGTTACTGGGACACTTCGTTCAGCCGGCCGGGTTGGCCGAGCGGTTCTAGGCGCTACAGTCTGGAACCGCGCGACCACTACGGTCGCAGGTTCGAATCCTGCCTCGGGCATGGATGTGTGTGATGTCCGTAGGTTAGTTAGGCTTAAGTAGTTATGAGTTCTAGGGGACTGATGACCTCAGAAGTTAAGTGCCATAGTGCTCAGCGCCATTTGAACTATTTTTGAACACTTCGTTTATTATTTTGTAGAAGGCGCTGGGGGAGATCACATGAACTTCATGCAGTACATGTTCACGGCCTACTGGACATGCCTACGAATGATTCGATATCGAGACTTCTTCGTGAACATGTTGAATCTTGTTTTCCGTCTGCAAGGTGTTGGTTAATTTCATTTTTCTGATGATAGGTGTTTTTCTTCGTTATGTATGTTCCCATCTGATTTGCTTCGGCTTGTTCTCTCCTTGTTTCGCTGTTCGTTTTGTTTTGACTCAGCATCGCTCCAGTTCTAGCAGCCCTTTAAATCAAATCGGGATTTTTCTTAGTTTGTTATTTAGAATCTAATCTGATTTTCATGTCCTTCTGCTTTTAGATTCTATATAAAAACTAAAACAAAAAATACATGCAGAAAATACAAAATAAAAAATACTTAAATATGAAAACTATAAAAAAACAATTGTTGATACATATCATGAAAACTTGATGGTTCAAAATGGTTCAAATGGCTCTGAGCACTATGGGACTTAACTGCTGTGGTCTTCAGTCCCCTAGAACTTAGAACTACTTAAACCTAACTAACATAAGGACATCACACACATCCATGCCCGAGGCAGGATTCGAACCTGCGACCGTAGCGGTCGCGCGGTTCCAGGCTGTAGCGCCTAGAAGCGCTCGGCCACTCCGGCCGGCAAACTTGGTGGTCGTTTTTCGGCTACGTTCTCGATTTTTCCTTTCTCCTTTTATTTATTATTCTGTTATCATAATGAACTTATCCCCCCATTGCAGCTTATATTACATGATGATTTGACTATGGTCTACTGAAGTGTCATGATAGTACCAAGTCATTCCGATAATAAAAAAAGTGGCCAGCGTTGTTGCCTCTAGATCACGGGGTCTCGGGATCGATTCCCAGCCGGGTCGGGGATTTTCTTCGCCCGGGGACTGGGTGTTTGTGTTGTCCGCATCATTTCATTATCATTCGTTAAAGTGGCGAATCTGGACTGTGTTAAGGTTGATAATCGTGTTGTTGAGCGCCACAAAAACCAAATATTATCATCATCATCATCGTCATCCTTTACAGATGAACCACATTTTCCCAAAATTCTTCCAGTAAACCGAGGTCGACGATTCATCTTCCCTGCCACAATCCTCGCATGCTTGTTCCATTTCGTATCGGTTTGCAGAGTTACGCCCAGATATTTAAACCACCAAACTAGTAAAGTTATATCAGTATAATATCTGGTCTCTTAGTACATGTGATAACGTTTTCTTTGTAGCTTTACGGAAGTTTTTTTCCGAACTTCTCGTTATTTGATCAACTATCAGAAATACTTTCAGTATAATATATGGTCTCTTAGTACATGTGATAACGTTTTCTTTGTAACTTTACGGAAGTTTTTTCCGAACTTCTCGTTATTTGATCAACTATCAGAAATACTTTCATGCATATGCACAAATCTTACATAAATAACCGAAAAACAAATTTTAACGAAATAGTATTTTTGTCTCAGTTGTCTACGAAATTGAGTCCTCCGATAAACTAGACAATAACAGTATAAACTAATATTATAGGATGTTTCTGCGGCGAAGAGTATCATGTATGAGCATATTTTGAACTCTCTGATAAATAGTTTTATACCTAATTGTCCACAATGCAACTCTGTGTCGACTGCAATTACCTCAGAAAAAAAATATACATGCAACTTGAGTAGGAGTCCGTAAAACGCCGTTGCCATTACGTAAACCCTCGGTGCCGAGTGCAATGCTTCACTAACAGGCCTGCAATCTCGGTGTGTGCAGTACCGCGTTTGCCTGTAGCCCACTCTGACCAAACGGTTTGCCCTTTCGCGGCCAGACGGTACTAAGCCACGTGTCTTGCATCCCGAAGCGACGCAGCTCCAGTCGTAATACGATTACCACCCAGAGGGCCGTTTCCCTTGATTGCCGTTAGAGCGATTGACCGACCCCTTCCAACTAGTAACTCACTGTCAGTCCAACGTTTGTCTATCAGACGATAGACCATTGCCTCTTTTCTTGCACACCTGAGAACAGTTAACGCCCCTGTACTGCGATAAAGAAAACGTAGAGCCCTTGTATACCAGTCTACGAGCCGCAATTCTCAGCCACCTTTCTGATAAAATAAAAAAGAATTAAGTTTTAACATTCGATGAGACAAGAATGGAAGGCTACTTTACTGCATCAGATTTCCCTATAATTCCGTAGTAGGATGAAAAGAAGACGAAAGCCTGCCGATAACGGAAGAAAATACTACAGTAAAAGCATAAGCAAATTATATCCTTTAATTTCGCTCGCTGTGACCACAATGTCTTCCTTTTTCTGGATACTTTGTTTTAATCCGGCTGGCTCTTCTGCTGGCCAACATTTCGCACGGCTCATATTTACCTTTCGACTGGTTTAAAGATGGTTTAGAAATTCACATAGATATAAGTGGCCTTTTGCCACGAAACTTTATCATACTCGTCACGCAATCATACACTGACTGAAAAAAATAGTAACAGCAAAAAGTAATTAACGTAGAATAATGAAATTTCGGGAATACATTTGTCTAGGTAAAATATTTAAGTTATTAACATTGCAAAATCACAGGTTACTGTAAGCGCGAGATGAACCATCGCAAACATGAAATGGTAGTACATTAACAGTCGGTGTAAATGACAGAATTTTGAACGGAAGCATGCAAACGTGTGTACCCAGTGTTGTACGCGTGCCGGATGCCAGTTTGTGGGATAGAATTCCATGCATGTTGCCCTTGGCCGGTCAATACAGGGACTGTTGATGTTGTCTGTGGATGAAACTGGAGCTGTCCGCTGATGTCTCATATGTGCTCGATTGGAGACAGATCTCGTGATCGAGCAGGTCAAGGTAACATGTCAACTCTCTATAGAGCATGTTGGGTTACAAGAGCGGCATGTGGCAAGCTTTAGTCAGTCGAAAAACACCGGCTGCAGTGCTGTTCGTGACTGGCAGCCCAAGTCGAATCACCAGATTGTCCTAAAAATCTGCAGTCAGGTTGCGTGCGACAACCACGACATTTCTCCTGCTGTCATACGAAATCGCTCCCCAGACCATTACCCCAGGTGTAGGTCCAGTGCGTGTAACACGCTGACACACACAGTGGTTACAGTTACTACAAGCCACACCACAAGTTGGGAAACGGGGCCAAATTTCTAGTAGTTTGGCGTCGAGTTGAGATTTTCACAAATGTTTTATTCGTATCTTACAGAAACCAGCAGTTCGGCAGTAAAAAGCCTTTTAAACACGCCGCTAACGGCAATCAAGTAATTTATAGCAATACAACAACTAAAAAAAATAAAAAAAAACGCAGAAGCTAGCAGTATGGCAATAAACAACCTTTTAAAACACGCCGCTAACGGCAATCAAGTAATTTATAGCAATACAACAGTTATAAATTTTTTTTTTAAGAACACAGAAGCTAGCAGTACGGCAATAAACTACCTTTTAAAACACGCCGCTAACGCCAATCAAAGTAATTTATAGCAATACAACAATTTAAAAAAAATTTAAAGAACATTAGTAAACAGGCTACTAAAGTAAATACAGAACTTCGTTAATAAGGTACGGTGAGGTAGTGAAATTACCAACACCGCCATTAAAAAATTGAACAGGTCTCAGCAAACACACGATTAATGGCAATAAAAGGAATTTACAAACTTAGAGAAATTAAAAAAAAATTTAAACAAAAGTGTCCTGGAATATCATTAGAACATAACAGATATGACGGACCCGTGTAAGGCGGCCACAAATCACCCACTCAGGGATGCTCAGGCTAGACAGAATACTGACCAATTTAAATACGCCCGTAAACACAATTGCCACTCTCAGGCTGGTCACTGCACCGACTTTTAGCCAGCGAAAAGTTGTTATAAGATGGCTTAACTTGCTGACAGAATTAGAGCTAACCTCGTGCAAGGAAACATTACACCACTCAGTCCTGAATGAGCGACCACATGATCAACCAACAAGAAGCATGAATTTACTCATAACCCACGACAGAATAGCGAAACAATTAAACTGCCAAAACTACACCTCCCCTCGGACAGTAACGAGAGGAGGAGGAAAGATCAATGTCTTCAATTACATCGGTGCCAGGGACAGCAAACCCGGTCGCCGGAGGCCACAAGGCAGGAGAGACGCTGGTTACACAAAATTATTACTTAATGATTAAACTTTCCACTAACTTAACTTGCAATTATGCTCGAATAGGCAGTACACGACCTCCGATGGCAAGGATCCACACATCCGACCACGCACGCGTCGCCAGCGTACCCAACACGCCACGGTCACGCGACAACACGCTCTGTCACCGGAGTTCACGTCTTCTCTGCAACGTTGACGGGTAGTGACCGCTCGTACATGTTAGGTGTCTCATTTTAAACTCCAGTGTTGAAACGGAGGATTTAAAGAAGCTTGTTAACGCCCCACCAAGGCGAAATGAACAGCAACTACTCGTGGGGCGATTCTGTATACAACGAACACGCGGCGAGCTCTTCCGTCAACTCGACCCGCTCGTTACACACAACCGACATATATCACGTGGCGACTCGGTACAACCGACCACGCCTGCTTCGTGCTGGAGAGCCACACTCCCTCCCGTGTCCACCACACTCTCTGCGCGCAACCCCCTACTTCCGCGCCACCACCCGAGGTTACAACCGGTCAAAGATCTCACTTCCTCCATAGCAGTTTCCCGGAAGCAAAAACGCAGATATCGATAGCAGAGGGAAAAGACAACCAAGCAGCCACTTAATGACAGACAACATATCAAACAAACATGTCAGGGGAAGAAAAGGAAAACCAATGCAATCTAAACACAAGGTGTAGCTCGAGTCGATACACGGCTCACACGCAGACAGGTTGGTGGCAGACCCTCAGCTAGCAACTAGCAAACTATCCTCCTTCTAATCATCACATGGCCATCCGTGTCACGGAGGCAGAAAACATAACAGACCTTTCGCTTGACACCACTGAAGTCGCAAATGGCGGTGGTTTGGGGTCAGTGGAATGCACGCTACACGGCGTCTGTCCCAGAGCTGTCCTTTAAGCAACCGATTTGAACTACGTCGTTATTTCACTGTGGTGCCAACTGCTGCTCAAACGGCAGATGCAGTACGATGGGCCAGAGCCATACGCCGAACATGTGGTCTTCCCTCTCGCTAGTCCCACGTCGCTGTCTGGAGTCCGGTCTTCTTGAGACCTTACGTTCTCGTGACCACTGCTACCAACAATCATGTACAGTGGATACATTCCTGCTAAGTCTTTCTGAATATCGCAGAAGAAACATCCAGCTTCTCGAAGCCCTATTATGCGACCTCTTTCAAACTCAGCGAGGTGTTGATAATGACGTCTTTCTCGCCTTAAAGACATTCTTGACTGACATCAACTCAGAACCACCAATCGCAAATGTAACTAACGCTCACGACCGTAGCAGTGTGTATTTAGAGCAAGCCTGATTTGCATCCTCTTAGTGGCGCTACTGGCGTCTCTTTTATGCTATTGGAGTTAAATTGGATTAGACATTATCTTTCAGATGCAGAAACACGCCTGCTAGCTTTTGTTTATCTCGCACAACTCCTTCTTGGATTTGCAATTGTATGTAGTGCACGTTTTCAGGTCGCAAAAAATATAATTGTTCCTATCATATCTTCATCATTAGCCATTTACCATCCTCTATTGTTTTTTTTTCTTTCTTTTTTTTTTTTTACTGATATTGCTTCAGCGCGATTTTCAATATCATTTTCCGACTTTCAATTAGATCGTCGTTCGAATTTTACTTTCACCTTCAAATCCAGCGAACAGCAGCCACAGTCTTTCGGTAATCCTCCCACTTCGTTAAACTTAATTAATTTGGTCGTGATTACGAATACCTAATAATTCAGTAAGGCATCATTTTCAGAGTATTTTGACGAATTCGACATTGGAAAGTTTACATCTAACCACCTATACGGCACTTAACACACAGTTGAAGTAAACACGTACTTAACGGAATCTTAACCAATAAAGTTCAATTTTGATTCTCAGCCGAGAGAGTCGTCGATTGCTATTTGTATTTCAGTGTAATATTAATAAGGTAAAGAAAAAACCGGCGCCTATCCTTAAGCGGACAATTTGTTTTTAATCAATTAATTATGATTAGGATCATGTTCACGTAATATCAGGTTCTATTCCTTCTGATGAGCAGTTGCTTTAATTACCCCACTACCTAGCTGATTGAGTAGTTAAGATGAGATATAAGGAGTGTTCTTGCCGTGACCCATTACTGCGTCGGACATGCTAATAGCGCAAGTTGGTCCTTGCTGATTGTTGCATGTGGAGGACTGTGTTGGAGGTTTCTCACTTGCAGTTTCCCTAGTTCAAAAGTAAAAGGTTTCCTTACCCCATGTTTTATAAACCTGTTCGATGTCCCCACTGGTTTTCTTCTCCGTCGGTAGCAGGTTCTAATATGCATACCATCAGATGTGAATAATGGAATGGCACGTGGAAAAGTCTCTACGCCACTTCAATGAAAGTCTCAAAATAATTCTTTTTAATTAAAAACAAGGGAAAACACGGACTTCAGAGCCAGTCTAGCACCAATAATTAAATCTAAGTTCACATAGTCTGATTTTCACTTTTAGAGCACCAGTGCGAGTTCATAAAATTATTTCCACCCTTCTTTAATGACCATTCAAAGTCACACACACGGACATTGCACATAAATCTTTTACGAGACACTTTTAATCACTGAATAGCTATTACTTTGTAATACAATCCGTCCACAGAACATATGTGTTACTTCTCCAAAAACTGGTTCAGAAACTAACGCCAGTGTTATCACCTCTGTTTGCAAAGGGTCCGTTTCTGATTGGTCGCTTTAGTCGACTAGTGATTCACAACATTTAGGTATCTGTCAGTGTGGATAATGTTGATGGTCTAGTTGGAGACGTATATAAAAATTTAAGTAGTTAATGATAATAAAGGAAGTCTTGCATTCGCTGCCAAGCCTAGATGTGTGAATCACAGCGTTCTCCGTACACTCCAGTACCACACGGCTTTTACTCTCAGATCCGTTCTCACACTTCGTGACCATATGTCGCTTTGTGGGAGAGGGGTGCTACCACTCTTAACTGTTCGCTGGCTTACATCAAACTGCACCTTACTATACTGTATGATGAAATCTAATAAAATGTGATCTGACATGGGGCATAAATGCCGCACCGTCAACCCCTACTCATCCAGAAGCAAATTTTGTACTTAGCGAATCGGAGAATTCTGTTAAGTAATAATTTTGATTCATAACATTTACAGTTACTAAATACAGTGATTAATAAACTGATGAATGAGTGAACAACAGCTGCAATGAAACTTCGTGACCTCATTGTACCTTATACTATCACAAATTTTAACAGCCAAATCTTTTCAAATGTACAAATATCATAAGTTCATTGAAATAATAAGGCCTTTAAATAGGCGACAAAATAATTTTGGAAAACTATAGTTCGATAGCCAAAAAACGAACACAGAGTCACAGTTGGCACCAAAAAATAGTCAATAGTTACATAAAAAAGGAAGTTACTAAAATTTGGCAGATTATGTTTGCCTCACCAGGTTCATCAGTATAACATAAATAAATTTAAGAAACTGTCTGGATCGTGATTAATGGATGACACTCAGACTAGAGGACAGTAGGATTTGGATCTTTGTCCAGGCAATAATGAGTTGAGAAAATGAGCGCTGTCTATATTTGCGCTTGGTAAAATACCTGTCATGCGTAAGAGAAGTAGGTCTTATTTAAGATAAATCCAGACAGCAGATCTCCTGCCTATTTCCAGCAGTCTGAGAAATTCTGAAATAATCACTCACAAAATAGAGTCTAACAGTAAGTATCACATATAACACATGTCACAAAGAAAAAGAAGCTACTGGAAAAAATAAGATGGGGCAATTCTTTCATCATAACAAGCAATCAATCAAAAATAGAACATAGTAATTTGAACTTCAGCTCCAATATTTGATCTGCACAGTAGTTTGTGCTACTGAACACTGGTGAGGAGAAATCCAGCTTGTAGTATTATTGTTGTGTGAAATGACAGTCTCTTACTGTAGGAATACTTCAAAGGGTTGAGGATCATGCATTTATATCAGAAAAGGAACACAGTTTTAATCACGGCGTGTCTTTAGTATTGTATATGAAGACAAACACTTTAAAATTTCAGCCGTTCAATTAGGAGGGCTTGATATCACCAAAAAATTAACAATTTTGTGTGTGTATCAACCACTCAGTGGTACCGAGGACACTCTTTTCAGTAAATTGACGGAAGTTCTTGATAGAGTCTCAAGTACAAAAGTCAATATAATATTGTGTGGATACATAAACGTACACACAAATATCTTAGATGAAACTGGTAAAATCAAATATACTTCAGAGTTTTGGTATGTTCTTGTCGTTCAGTAGTGCAACTAGGATTACTTCAATGACTGCATCAGTAATCGACCATGTGGCGTGAAATGTGGACAGACAAAAGAGTGTGGTGTAGCTGTAAGAGATCTTGCAGTATCAAGTCTATTTCTTCCAAATAATAACAGTAAATTCGGATATGGCAAAACAATCCCTAAACTGTAGGCCTAAAAAAGACGTTTCCCATAAATGAAAATACAAGATTTTCAAGAGAACTAGCAAACCAAAGTTGGGATGAAGTGTATACAGAAACTGGCGTAAATGCGAAATTCTCAACATTAATTAAATCGAACTTTGGAAAGACATTTCCAAAAGTACTACATCAGTATCAAATTAATTGAATGATAATAATAATAATAATAATAATAATAATAATAATACCAAAACTAGCGGCTGTATTTGAATCCACGTAGTTTATTCCTTTTAACACATGACCAGTTTTGACATCAAATGATGTCATCTTCAGGCCCCTGCATGTAGAAACAAACATAACAGGATAGAAAAGTATGAGAGCATAGTCAACATAAATCACAGTTTATGACTAAAAAAGATGAATAAAACCATAAAGTTACATCATAATGAGGTATAGCATTGTTATCCATACAAAACAAAATTTAGCATTTAACTTATACTGCAATTTTTTTGTATACCAATCACCTAATGGACTTGAGGGGATCTCACACGTACAGTGAGTTGAAAACTATCGCTGAGGAACGTCCTGTGTGGCAATAGTTTGTTGACATATATCATGTATACCTCTTTTAACCTTGTGGGTGCAATTTGGCGGTGACTATTACTAATGTTGGCAGCATTGTTTTTGTCCGGTAGATTTCTTGGAGTTAATAGGGACTTTGGTGACACGCTTCGTTGTTTCTTTGGAGATATTGCATCAAAGGTACTTTATATACGCAAGTTACACATTTGCTAAGCTTGTATCATGGACATTAGAGATATGACTGGGTTGCTTTAGAATAATATGGCTCTGAGCACTATGAGGCTTAACTTCTGAGACCGAGCGAGGTGGCGCAGTGGTTAGCACACTGGACTCGCATTCGGGAGGACGACGGTTCAATCCCGTCTCCGACCATCCTGATTTAGGTTTTCCGTGATTTCCCTAAATCGCTTCAGGCAAATGCCGGGATGGTTCCTTTGAAAGGGCACGGCCGATTTCCTTCCCCATCCTTCCCTCACCCGAGCTTGCGCTCCGTCTCTAATGACCTCGTTGTCGACGGGACGTTAAACACTAATCTCCTCCTCCTCCTTAACTTCTGAGGTCATCAGTCTCCTAGAACTTAGAACTATTTAAACCTAAGTAATCTAAGGACATCACACACATCCATACCCGAGGCAGGATTCGAACCTACGACCGTAGCGGTCGCGTGGTTCCAGACTGTAGCGCCTAGAACCGCTCAGCCACCCCAGCTGGCTTAGAATAATACAACTTGGTATTATGTTATTAGTTTGTTTCGTTTTTTTATTATTGCTATATCTCGAATTTGTAGGTATTCCCCTGAGGGATATATATGACTGCGATCGATTTGGTGGTATAACTCTTTGTACGTCTGGGCTACCCTCAAGTCCATTACGTCATTGGTATATTAAAAAATTTCAATAAGAGTTGGATGCTAAATTTTGTTTTGTACAGATAACAATACTATGTTGTTATTATGTAATTTTATGATGTGAATTATCCATTTTTAGTCATAAACTATGAGTCTGTGCTCTCGTACTCTTCTATCATGTTGTGTGTGTTTCCATGAGCAGGGGCCTGAAGATGACATCATTTGGTGTCGAAACTGGTCACATGTGTTAAAAAGAATAAACAGCGTGGATTTAAATACAGTCACTGGTTTTATTATCATTGTTGAAGTACTTCATGTCCGGCTGCAGTCTCACTTTTCTTGCTGGGTTACCAAGGGCACATCAGTATCAGTGTCTCCCAGAAAGAAATGGATAACAGCAGGTATTAAGACGTCCTCCCAAATCCTTAAGCACCACACTTCAATAAAAAAAAGATCATAATGAGCCAGAGTTCTGAAATTTCTGTCATAGTTACCAAAATATTTGTAGGAAGGTGTTGATTGCTGAAAAAAAGTTATTTAATAACAAAATAATGTACAATGCAGAGAGCAAAGGCAAAGCCATGTCAGTAGTCATTAAATAGGAATGAAGGAAAGGCGAACGAAAGCATAACACTATACTCATAAGGGAAGGGGATAAAGTAATAAATGATCCACACCACCTAGCAAGCTATGTGAATGGCCATTATTTAAGTACTGCAGAGAAATTAGAACAAAAATTCCAAAAAACCATATATCACCTTTAAATTATTTTTCACAAAGTACAGTGATGTCACTACCAACCACAGGGCATGAAGTCAGTAAAACTATACAAAACCTAAAGAGTTAAAAGCCAGAGGCTAGATGAAGTACCAATGTGTGTCTTACAATAACGCATACATTGAATAAAGGCTCCCTTAACGAACATAATAAATGAATCATTCAAATCGGCGAAATTTCGAGAGTGTTAAATACAGGCAAGAGTTGTACCTCAGCTAAAGAAAAGTAATGTGAATACATAGAAAACTACTGGCCCATTTTCTGTTGTCACTATTGTCGAAAAAACTGAATCTATTATGAGAGACAGATTAACGAATAATTTGAATATATACGGCATTTTAAGTGAATCGAAGTTTGATTTCTGAAATGATGAAATGATAAAAGTACATAATCAGAGACAGCAAAATTCACTAAAGTGGTACTTGATGCTCTTGACAAAGATGAGTGTGCCACAGGCATACTTTTATATCTGCTTAAGGCTTTTGATAGTGTTGGCTGTAAGATTCTATTAATTAAGTGAGAAGCATTAGGGATAAGAAGCGTAATTGATACCTGATTCTGATCATACCTATCAGACAGAGCACGAAGAGTAAAGGTAGCATATACCTCAAATCAGTGTAAAATTTTAGTAAAACCCTTGTCAGATCAAAAATACATTATGCAGGAGTTCCTCAGTGTAGCATACTAGAGCCAATACTCTTCCTAATATACCTCAATGACTTTCCCAATACTAATCATACTAATCATATGGAAAAATTGGGCCTACAATTAATATTGACTATCAGATGAAGTTGTGTGAACACACAAAGATACAAACAGAATGTTATCAGAATGTTATGCCCTTCAAGCTCTCTCATCAGTTTGTTAGAGCCAAGTTCTTTTAGTTACATACTATGTTTATTTAGTTGTTAGTTATGGGATTCTTTTCTGGAGAACAAATGAACAAAAGATAAGCACAGTTTTCACACTACAGAAAAGAGCCATGAGAATAATCACGAATGGATGATTTCTAGGAGATATGTACTCATAAAATTTTCTAGGGCTTCCTAGCATCTTTAAAGCGACCGAGCGTTAATAATGATACCACATCAAAGTTGACCATAATATCTTCTTGTAGAAGGAGACTTTATGGCCAGCTTTGATGTGGCGCCATTATTCACGGACGTTCTCATCAAAGAGTCTATAGATCTACTCTCCCAGTTAGTTGACGATATTGTTGTGGATCTATTTAAGCATACGCTTCTACTTTGCAACCCTTTGGATACCACTAACGCCAACTTTGTACTAGGTTTCAATCGCAGGAGATACACTGTATGAACAAGCTCCAATACATAGGCGAAATGCAACGTCAGCCAATGTAGCACACTCTCGTAATACTACAATTAGTTGTCGTGACAAGATCTTGCCTACACTCAATTACGTAATCTGTGTGACGTGAAATAATCGTCTGTACTAACACAACGACCTCACGTTAGACTTTATATTCAGCTTCTTACGCTATAAATTACACTACCGCTCGTTACGACCTCACTATGTACGAGAAGATGGCCACAATAACACTTTTAATGGTATAATGGGGTCAGTGATAGCTATCTGGATATTAATCACAACAACGAATCTGACTCTCAGGGCTCACTAAGTTCGAAAGATAAAATAGCACCAAAGCTAGTATCAGTCACCAGAAAAATATCAAATGCGAGAGTGTACGGGGAGTAGAAATGATGTATTTACTTTTATCAAAAACAGCAACGTATATTGGCGAATACGTTCACAAGGCAAGGATATAATTTTATGCTGTTTATGTCTTGTTGTTAATCAGCGATGACCTCTACAAGTAGCGCCTTGCTACAACAATATCCTTGAGTCTACTGAAATTTTATCATAATGAACTATTTCTTTAACCTCAATCTTTCAGAAATAAATGGACTAACTTTTCATTTATAATCAATTACTTTTTCATACCTCGCAAACTTACTTTCCCTGTCTAAAGATTAATTATCTTTCTTTTCGTGACAAGTCGTTCACTGAAAAATACTACTCCTTTTCTTTAATTTCGTTGAACTTTGTTTTTATCAATATTTCAGTCTTTTTCTTTCTTGGCCTTTGGATTTACTTTATTCCTACAAGACATATTCCAGATATAAGTCTGCTCTCAAATAGGCCTTTGATTTGTTTTATTGGAAATAGTTTGGGTATAAAAGACCGATCGGGTACAAACTTGTTCAGTTTAAAATCATTTTCTTTATTTCCTGCAATTAAATCATTTACAGCTACAGGTCAGCGTCTTATTTACGAGTGCTGGTTCACTATTCAAAACTCCACTAAGCGGAAATGTAAAAAAAAAAAAAAGGACAAAAAATCAGATTGCCATCGACACTTTTCAGCTATATAAGCTCAAATAATCAGATAATTCTCCACCACTTCAGGTGTTGACTACGCGACCCACTAATATTTGAAATTCAAAACACAGCAGTCGGGGATCTCTTTCAGAGAGAATTAGTGTGTTCTCTTTTAAATTGTTCTTGATTTGTCGTTTAGGGCCAAAGGGAAAAGCTGTCACATTCTCAATAAACTTCCGATTGTTTCTCAATAAATAACTATTGCTTAGGACGGCCGTTCTCTTTAATACAGACTACACATTCAGTCCAACGAGGTTTCCGGAATTTACTGTATTGCGACGGTCACGCCGAAGTCACACAATAAATCCTAACCATAATATCGCTAAGGCACTACTCCTTAGTGCTTGCGTACACCTATACGGCCACAATAATACAATACAACGCTACCCTCCCTTAGTGCATGCTTTAATCCTCAACCACAAAGTAACTTAACGACTTCGCGTGAACACGTCTCTTCACATACACCATCCAACGGAAAATCTCATAAAAATATTTAAATACGGTTCGCTTACCACTGCGTGGCTATTTAACAGTACAACGCACCATTAATCACATCAAGGAGAAACTAATCTCACATTTCAGTACTTGAGAGCTTTCCCTAGTGAGTCTACACTCTACCAAAAATCGGCGAAATAGTCATTTTCTACAGAAGCCGATAATCTTCCCAAAATACCTTCCTAAACCACTTAGAACTGATTTGAACACCTTTGAGTTCTATCCCCATTGCAGACTAGTTCATGTATCGTACGTGTGAGCCGATCTCATCACACTCTTGAGATAGTCCCTCTCGAGGTTACTACTCGAATAGTACAACTGAAATTCTCATAGGACAAGCCAAGAACCATTCTCTGCGAACAAACGTAGCACACTAAATCTCTCTTTAACAATAAGTGTTTCTGCATTGCAGTCGCCGGCAAACGTTCGTAGTGGGCAGCTGCACCGTAGTTGTTATCTTTGCCGCACGCCGCGGTTCAGCAATCGGCTGGGCGTTGCAAACTCGCAGACTTGACACGACCCAGCTTTTCTCGACCATCGAGTGTCACACATCTAAAACATTTTAAGACAAAAATGTATGAAAACTATGTAAACAACTTAATCTTTTCATTCTTCTAGCACATAAAAATCGATGATAAGTTGAGGCGATACAAACAAGTGATGCGCTGTGTTCGACCTCAAGTCGGTCATCGTATTTTTTGTATGGTGGATCTCATTTTAACCAGACGTGCGGAGTCACACTGAGGAGCCCATTAGATCAGGTTACAGCAAACCTAATTATGGAGTACTTTGAGGACATCGCCCTGGACATGGCTCCTGCAAAACCTAATGGCTTTTATCATTACATCGACGACACTTCCGTTGCTTGGTCTCATGGACTTGAAAAGCTAGGAGAATTCTTGGACCACATCAGTAGTATCCACGACAACGTCAAGTTCACGATGGAGTTAGAAGCAAATGGTGCCTTACCGTCTCTTGACGTCTTCATCTGTCATAAAGAAAATGAGTTTCTCAGCCTCACTGTTTACCGTAAATCTGTCCACACGGACTGATATGTGCAAACTAACAGCTATCACCACTCGTGAGAGAAACCTTCTGTTCCGAGGATCTTGGAGCATCAGGCGGAAGCCGTCTCAGACGTTGAAAACCTGGCGAAGGAAGCCATTTACGAAAAGTATTCAAGGAAAACGGTTACAACAACCGCCAGATTTCGCAAGTCACCTTTCGGAAAACATGTAAACAGAACACGATTTATCTAACGGTTTCCTGCTGAGTAGCTGCTCTCTAACCAGCAGTCCTTACGGGCAAACCAATTGCGGCATTATCTGACATTGCTTGCACATTAGGCAGTTGGGCTATGCACTGCTCTGTTTAAAAGGAATAGCTCAATGTAGTCATAGGGTCGAGCCGCCCATGTCTGCTTCCATTCCCCACCAGCTAACTCGTTGCAAATAATAACTTGTAGCTGTTATTCTGCAGTCAAATTGGCTATGCATTGGCTAGATTTGCGAAATAATAAATACACAGAAATATAAAATAAAAGATAAACGGACAATTTAATAAAAAGGGTTCTGTTATAACGTCTATAATTGATGTAGACAATAGAGAATTATGTTGAACAATGTTTATTCATGAATGTATATCTCAAGTAAACGGAAAATGGTCCCTGGATTTTCAATTAAAATATAGACAGAAAATGACCTTATAAAATGTAGAAAATTTGAGTTGAGAGCGATACGAAAACGGTAGCTGAATTCACACGCTACATAGTCATCCAAGAAGCGCGTGAAATCTAGGTGCATTTTATTATATCAGTACACGAAATGTTCGCCAACTCAAAATAATTCAGAGTTCAGTATGACTATTTACACAATAAAACCTGAGAGACAACGAGTAGGAACTCATATTCTGTCTATTCTCAGTTCTGTAATGCAATCTGAAAAAGTTAGAGAATCGTAGCGGCCTTTCACTGCCCAGAATCAATCACCCTCTCGACCGAAAAGCGCACTATATCACCGGAAGGTCTGCCATCTTCTAGAACGTGACATAACGTGCCTTCTTCAAGGTACAAATGAAAAGTTCCCTCAAAAGTTAAAGTCTTGTAGTGGATGTTTACCGCCCCGAATCTGTCACCTACGCTATCAATTACCACTCGTTACAACAGGCACGTCTGCTTCTTCAAGAACAAACGTAAAAGTGTCCTTCTTGGAGATATCACGTAAAAGCATCGCTCCCTTGAGCGCACCGCTCGAAAAAAGGTTTGTCTTCACTTGACTCCAGTAGTGTTCCGTCACTGCCTGCTTTCCCATTGGCTGAAAGCCATCCCCAACAAAAATATGTCATTCCTAAGTTCTACAGACATGATTTGACTCAACTTGACCACTTCCCACACTAAACTAATGTATTACAACAACATTTCAACAAAAAAATGTTATAAACATTCGGTAACACTCAGACCATTCACAATAATTACAAACAGAGGTTTGTTAATAAATAAATGAGCATGTACTCTTGCACAAGTGCGCTCCCGTTAAGTGACATTGAATCATTGATAAATATTGTTTAAACAAATATTTGCCGGCCACCTGTGGCCGAGCGGTTCTAGGCGCTTCAGTACGGAACCGCGCTGCTGCTACGGTCGCAGGTTCGAATCATGCCTTGGGCATGGATGTGTGTGATGTCCTTAGTTAGGTTTAAGTAGTTCTAAGTCTAGGGGACTGATGACCTCAGATGTTAAGATCCATAGTGCTTTGAGCCATTTGAACCATTTGACACAATTATTTACGTCTTTTTGTTAGAAGCGTCTTTTGGATCTCTTTTCAATAGTAGTGGTAGCCAACACATTTGATTGACCACTTCTTAAATTACATGATTTTGTATTAGGCATTGTAATAAGTTGTTAAATAAATGTCTGTCAAAAATAGTAACACATTCATTAAAGAAATACGGCTTTGTAAGTGAATTACGGTATTTCTGTTCTTCTTAAATTGCAGTACCATGATATCTCAGTATCCTTGTAACAGTGATGTATGGATGAATAAAGTATCTACTACTGTTACTATTACTATTAAATTTCTTACAAAAATTATATTCATCAAACATCAGCAAGCCTTTTAAACTGCTGATAGTCTGTATTGGTTTGCAAATACGAAATAGCAGTGTTTGTGTTATTAAGAAGTTCGATGATATGTTCCCTCGAACATGCGTGTATGTCCAAAGAAACATTGCATCGTATTTCTTAATAACACAGGCACTGGTATTTCTTATGTATTCGCCAATACCAGACCCTCGACTCTCAATAAATATGTCCTTCCTGGACAGGAATATACGTAATGTACGAGAGCAGGCAGTGACACATGGACGGTGACATATGGAAGTTTGGGTCTGGCCGTGATTTCTGCGCGGAGAGCCGAAGCGATTAGTCAGGCTTCGTGGTGTATGCTGTTTGCATACCATTAGCGGAGTCGCGTGTGCGATAGTTGTTTAGTACATAGTCGCCGCTAGTTCAGAGTCCATCGCCGGCGACATAAGATGGCGCACTCATACTGACAAACCACTATAAAGATCAGTTTTCAACCTGGTCATGCACGGCCGCGAGGTTTTGAAGTGTTATACGTGACGACGTAAAAATTTCTCCACGGGTCATCATCGGTATCTCTATTACGATCAGTGTCCTCTACATCAAATCATTCAATGATGAGATGTGCAACAGAATCATGCGCGAAAATTCAAACACTCCGATAGCCATTTTGGGGCAGTGTCTATCAATTACGCGGAACTTGGCTTCCTCACGCTACGAGTTTTTGAACTTCCTTTCGAAGTACCACCGGGCGTCGTCACCGCGGCTTTCCAACCTCATGGCAAAGTTCCAGCTACATGATAGAAAAATGGACCACTTTTACAACATACCCGGTCATGAACGGGTTACGACAGATCAAAATTGAGTTGAAGAAACACGGATCATGCCACTTCGTCATCAAGGACACGTCAGGTCGGCGTGTCTGCGACTTGCTCAAATGCCAAGTGAAATTGTGACTCCTCCTACGATCACGACCCTCACCATCAGTTATGCAGATGCTGCACGGACGGCCGTTCCAACCAAAGTCGACTGCACTTGTCAAACAGACGCTCCTGAAAGAACGAACATGGTGGAATCAGAAGTATTGGATCTATCCACTATAATGGTGCCCCATTCAGAAGACAATCAACGGCCGACGTTGCATGAGGGTATGGACGAGAAGATGGACAGTGGCGCACGGGTGGTATCGACTAGAGCCTTTCTCCACAACAGACGTCTACATACAGCGTTCCCTGCGAAGAGACAAGAAACGGTGCCGTGCTCGGTCAGAACACTGCCTAATGCTTACGTCTGAACAGGATTGTGGACAGTCTGACAGGGATACAGGTATCGCAGTAGCACCACACGTTTTTGATCTCATTGACAAGGCAAGGGCTTCAGTTCTTCCAGCCCTTCTGTAAGACAGTGTCGCATGGAGATACCCACCGCAAATTTCCAGCCTGCAGTGCCGGCGGAGTCTGTGCAAAGAGCCGCAGCTTAGATATCCCATCAACGATCGACGGTATCTCATTAAGACTGGGCGGACAATCATGAAGAAGACTCATCGCACTTAGTGTCGGACACCGCTCGGAGGATTTCATCCCATGATTATTGATTCCTCGCCGCTGTCACACACCACGGTGAGATACCCAGATGTAACTCGCTCACACCACTCACAGGGGTGTTGATGGCCAACACAGGGGTGACGGGCAGTCTAAAAACTTACCGTGTTGCTACTATTAATGTTAACACTATACGGATGGACATTAATTATCCGTCCTTCAGGATATGCTGAATGCTGCGGCCATCGATATAGCTTTTCTCCAGGTCGACGATTTTCCAGGAGGGAGGGGATAGTGGCGGACGATATTCACTACCTCCATCAGGCTCGGGGAATGGTTATCACAGTGCTGGGTAAGGCTTATATATACGCATCTTCAGGCACGGATAGACGTCGCTTCTTTGCGGAAGACGGTGTGCCGCTCTCCCAAGGCCGCCACGAGCATGTAATGTTCGGTGGTGACTTCAGTTGCGTCCTGGTACCCAAAGACCAGCTCCCTCGACATGATAAATTCCCGGAACTCACGACGCTAATCCGGGACCTACAGATGGTGGACACTTTGGAAAATATTGACGACCAATATCTTGGGTTCACACACTCCACGAATCACTCTTCCAGTCACACTGACCGGATTTGCGTTTCACGTACTCTCGCCCCTCTGATACAGGATGAGGAACTGTGGCCTGCCGCATTCTTGGGCCACTCGACTTACGTATGTGCCATCACCCTTCGTCGACAACGAGTGTGGAGAAGCCGCAGTCCGTGAAAGTCAAACGTCGCTCACCTGGCTCACCCGGAATGCGGGCAAGCCATTGGGGATACCTGGCATTTGTGTGAAATCCGCCTCCGTGCATATCCTACAACGATCCGCTGGTGGTTGGAATGCGCTAAATCGGCGCTACGACGAACGCTAATGAACTACGGTCGAGACCACGCGGCTTGGCGCAGATGTACGGTTGATTTCAACTACAAGATACTGCGGGAATATGATAATATGGCACCATCTCCAGAACGAAAAACGCGACTCACCATGCTATAAGGCTCAGATCATCGCCCACAGGCGACGCCACCTAGAGGACGTAGGATAGGACAGCAAGTGAACCCCTGAACGCCCGTCTACATTCCATGTACTTCGTGAACATAAACGACACCGAAGAGCGCTAATAAACTCACTCGACACGGAGGACGGTAATCGCCTCTCCTTCCAACACGACATAGGCATTGCTTCCAACGATTATTATTCCCAGCTTTATTCAGCTCAGACTCCTGATCCAGCGGCGTTAGCAGACACTTCTAAAACGATTTACGGACCACTAGCCGGCAATGGAGACAGCTCTGTTGGAAGAAATTTCGGAAGAGGAAGTGATAAGCGCCATTGATAAAGGGACGGCAAACAAGTCTCCGGGCCCTGACGGCCTCCCCTGAGAATTTTACCAGACGTCTGGACATTTATTAGCCACCCGATGGACGGACATCTGTCTACAGACGCTCCCTCCAGCTTTGTGTAAGGGATGACTATACCAATTTACAAACCGTCCTGTGGCTCACGGTTATAGGATTACCGCCCGCTGACGCTTCTGAATAGTGACGTTAATATTTTTTCCAGACTGTTGGCGGCACGTTTAAAGCGAACCTTACAGCAAGTTATTTCACCCGATCATACGTCTCTAGGAGGTAACAATAATATTACAACAGTACTCAGGGAATACCGTGACTTGATCGTACTGTCGAGGACATGTCGTCCGAGGGGTGCATTGGCATTAATTGATTTTTTGTAAAGCCTTTGAGTGCGTGAACCCTGACTATTTGGAAGCGGTTCTCCGACATATGCGAAACCCTTGGCCATTTATTACCGTCGCGATGTGACTCCTCCGTGGTGCGAACATCGTCAACGGCCGAGCTACGCCTCCCCTCACGATTTCTCGATCAGTACGCTAAGGCTGTCCTCGGTTTACACTGCCGTGGATCTCGAACCACTATTATGAGGCCTGCGCTAGCGACTGATGGGTATGACGTTACGAGGTCATACAGTCCGATGTAAAGCGTGTATTGGCGGCCTGGTGATTGTGATCCGCAATGGCAACGACACTGGTAGCGCACTATATTCGATCGCCACGTATGGCATGGCCTCGGCTGGTCGTATCAATGTCGCCAAATCAGTGGTAATGAATAACAGGGTCGGGCTGCCTGTTGACTGTGTACCCCACCTCCCCCCCCTCCCCTTCAGCTCAGAGCTACCATGAAATGCCTCAGCATCGGTTTCACTGACGATATACGACTCACCGCTGCTCACAGCTACCGACGGCTCTTACAAAATGTTTGGACAGGGATTGACTCAAATCAATTAAAGGCACTGGATATCCTCCAAAGGACTCGGTATGTCCACACACTTGTGGCTTTACGCATCCCACACATCGCTCAGATACTGCTTATACGGAAGATGTTAACTCGCCTTATACTAGTGGCTTTTGGGTTCTTTGTGAGTTCAGGTATGCTTTTCGAAAATCAAATACGAAATTCTCACATTACTGCCGGATAGGGGAAGGCTTGTCCATGTTTATGCCAGGGCGGTCGCTTTGTTTGTAAGCACGTTAATCAAATTATGGCACCGTCGCCTGAACAGTTTGACGGGTTTGTTACTAGGGGAACTGGTGTCGCCCTACCTAACGCCGCCTGTGAAGACACAACATGTCCCTCCGTGGCTCTTCTTCATCGGTATCTTTTACCTTGACCTCAGTTACGTCCGACTGTCCCTACCAGCGATCGCAAAGGGCGACGGCACGTGCAGTATATCGTATCGTGCAGCGCGGACGACCAAATAACGTAGTGGAGGGGAAGCACCTGAACGTCTGTTGGAACGTAGTGTGCTGGACGTTTCACCATATTACGCTGGACACCGCCGTCTCTGCGATGTGATTTATTACGGTTAATGGCAAGTGGGTGAATAGATCGAGACTTTACGAACGGATTCGCCACTGTGCACGGGCTCTGGACTCTTAAGACAACGATCAACACCGCCTTCGCTGTGGCGCATCGGCGGCAGTGTGGCGTATGGCGAAGCAAATGTTGGCGTGCTTTCTTCGAATGACACCAAATCGTGTTGAACCTAAGACTTTATTCTTCCCGGATGCGACATAATACCCGCGAAACAAAACTAATGCTGTGACGTAGCTTCGCGGACACGCAGTGCATTATTTGTTTAAAACCCTCCTGACTTCTATCTGTTTGGCCCAATGAAGGATGCATTTAGCGGGGACCAGTACATGGATGAAGGGGAGGTTATTGATGCAGCAAGACGTTGTCTCCGACGTCGACCAGTAGAGTGGTACCACGCGAATGTTCAGGCCCTCCCCGCCTCCCATTAAGATGGCGTTAGGCAGACGCTTTGAACAGAGATCGTGTTGTAAAATAGTGTTTTGTGGCTGAAATGGTGGGGAACAATACAGTGCAATGGAATCCTGAATTAAACCAACCTGCTTTAAAAAAAAGTGTTGCATTTCTTATTGAATGCCCCTCGTATATCTACAGAATGTTTCAGTTACACCCGAATTTCGTTGCCTACTGTCTTTTTTTTCGTCTAGTATTTTGATTTCACGATCTACCTTTTCCTCGAGGTTATGACAAGTACCATCTTGACCCAATGTACAAGATTCCAGTTTATCGTTAATTTCTTTAACTGTTTCCAAAATGATTCGTTACTTCCGATAATTATTTCCCCTAGGTATTTACGAGGGCGTACTGAAAAGTAATACCTTGGATTTTTGTATGTGAAAACTCTTAAAGCTTCTTAAATAACACAACCGTTATTAACATTCTACATTTTTATTCTTAATGTCTATATATTTGCAGCCCTCTGCCGCTAAAGGGTTCCGAATTGTAGCATGTAACATAGCGCTGTGTAACGTAATTATGTCGCTGCGTGAGAAAACGCGTGTTGCAGACGTGTTTCGAATTCGAAGAGTTCTTCATTATATGGAACACTCTCTTCTATCAGCATGACAATGCCGGACCGCACACGAGCGCTACATCTGCATTAGTCCGATGCTTTGGGTTCACTCTCATCGATCATCCCACAAACAGTCCCGACTTGGCCCAACTGCATTTTCATTTGTTTCCAAAACTTAAAGAAGACCTTAGAGGACTTCACTTTGGTGGTGATGACGCTGTGCTAGCAGAGGTGAGAACGTGGCTCCGTCAACAAAGTCAAATATTCTACAGCGACAGCTTCAACCAACTGATCTCATCGTTGGGAGAAATGTGTCCATCGCCAGGACGACCATATTGAGAAATAAACATGTAAAGAGGAAGAATGAAGATGTTAATAACGTTTGTTTTAGTTAAAAATATTTGAGAGTGTTCACATAAAAAATCCGGAGGGATTACTTTTCAACATGCCCTCGTATTTTATTACCAACGTACTGTCCATTGATATGCTGAAAGAATATATTTTGCTACCTAACTTGAATTGCCGAAGGAATCTATTTTATTTTCCACCTTACTCTCCAGGTTTCCCATATAATTACTCATGTTTCCTATCTGCATGAAACCTACATTATTTTCATTACTGTGCCCCCGTTACGCTTTTCATTCAGCTTTGATTCCATTTTTGCTTCAACATTATTCGTGTAGTATGCGACTGTCTCTTCCGAGTTTTCATGATAAAAAACCGTGATCTCTTGTTTTGTAGTCACATAATTTTTATTTTCTGTAGTTATTGGACAGTTTATGTACAGTTCACGAAAAAACTTAATTAAGAAATTCTTAACTACACTCCTGGAAATTGAAATAAGAACACCGTGAATTCATTGTCCCAGGAAGGGGAAACTTTATTGACACATTCCTGGGGTCAGATACATCACATGATCACACTGACAGAACCACAGGCACATAGACACAGGCAACAGAGCATGCACAATGTCGGCACTAGTACAGTGTATACCCACCTTTCGCAGCAATGCAGGCTGCTATTCTCCCATGGAGACGATCGTAGAGATGCTGGATGTAGTCCTGTGGAACGGCTTGCCATGCCATTTCCACCTGGCGCCTCAGTTGGACCAGCGTTCGTGCTGGACGTGCAGACCGCGTGAGACGACGCTTCATCCAGTCCCAAACATGCTCAATGGGGGACAGATCCGGAGATCTTGCTGGCCAGGGTAGTTGACTTACACCTTCTAGAGCACGTTGGGTGGCACGGGATACATGCGGACGTCCATTGTCCTGTTGGAACAGCAAGTTCCCTTGCCGGTCTAGGAATGGTAGAACGATGGGTTCGATGACGGTTTGGGTGTACCGTGCACTATTCAGTGTCCCCTCGACGATCACCAGTGGTGTACGGCCAGTGTAGGAGATCGCTCCCCACACCATGATGCCGGGTGTTGGCCCTGTGTGCCTCGGTCGTATGCAGTCCTGATTGTGGCGCTCACCTGCACGGCGCCAAACACCCATACGACCATCATTGGCACCAAGGCAGAAGCGACTCTCATCGCTGAAGCCGACAAGTCTCCATTCGTCCCTCCATTCACGCCTGTCGCGACACCACTGGAGGCGGGCTGCACGATGTTGGGGCGTGAGCGGAAGACGGCCTAACGCTATGCGGGACCGTAGCCCAGCTTCATGGAGACGGTTGCGAATGGTCCTAGCCGATAACCCAGGAGCAACAGTGTCCCTAATTTGCTGGGAAGTGGCGGTGCGGTCCCCTACGGCACTGCGTAGGATCCTACGGTCTTGGCGTGCATCCGTGCGTCGCTGCGGTCCGGTCCCAGGTCGACGGGCACGTGCACCTTCCGCCGACCACTGGCGACAACATCGATGTACTGTGGAGACCTTACGCCCCACGTGTTGAGCAATTCGGCGGTACGTCCACCCGGCCTCCCGCATGCCCACTATACGCCCTCGCTCAAAGTCCGTCAGCTGCACATACGGTTCACGTCCACGCTGTCGCGGCATGCTACCAGTGTTAAAGACTGCGATGGAGCTCCGTATGCCACGGCAAACTGGCTGACACTGACGGCGGCGGTGCACAAATGCTGCGCAGCTAGCGCTATTCGACGGCCAACATCGCGGTTCCTGGTGTGTCCGCTGTGCCGTGCGTGTGATCATTGCTTGTACAGCCCTCTCGCAGTGTCCGGAGCAAGTATGGTGGGTCTGACACACCGGTGTCAATGTGTTCTTTTTTCCATTTCCAGGAGTGTATATAGTTGATTTTAGGGTGGTCACCGGAAAATACGGGTGGTAACTGTCTCATTTCCGTGAAATACTGTTAGAAAAATGAAAAAAATCCGCCAGGCCTAAAGCAGATACACTTATTTAGAATAGAATGACTATGATTATAATTATGTTCACATAACGATCAGTTCTACTCGTTATGATGAGCTCAGTAACTATTCGCGCAGAAGCCATTTTTGTGCTTGGCTAAGTAGAAATTTTAAACCGTAATTTTTTTTTTACTAAATATGTTGATGAAGAAAATGATAAATGAGTGAATAACAACTGTTATGAAGTTGTGTGTCCTCACTGTAATGCTTACCATGACGAGTTCTGGTACAAATACTAAAATGTCCCCAGTAATATCTCTTCATTGGAACAGTAGCTGTTACATAAGCGCCAAAGTACAATTAGAAGGTTAGATTTCGACAGCTGAGACACAAACGCACATAGTAAACACAGAAATCAATCAACTTAGTTAAATTAAAAAGGAAATATCTTAAATTTGCTAGTTTATATGCTATTTTCGACAGTTTCAATAGTTAAAAATTAAAAATTTCGTTACTGTCAAAATCATCAACTATGGACTGATACTCAGAGTGTGGGGCAGTTAGATTGCATTCTGTTCTGGCAATAATGATAAGGAAAATTTATGACTTTATTTATTTACATTTCATACAAGTATTACATTGTTAATATTATGCAAAACAGTGGCAAACTTTTATGTTGCAAAAAGTCTGTAGTTTTTTGATTTTATAGTTCATACTGAAGCAGAAGCGAGATAGTATATTGGTAGCAACAATATTCCATGCTTCCACACCTTCATAACTCGCTTCCGGATGATAATGTGGCTTTTACTTACTTTGTCAAAGTGAATGCTACTACTCTACAGTAGTCTTCCTTCTATGCATCTGCTGGCCGGGGTGGCCGAGCGGTTCTAGGCGTACAGTCTGGAACCGCGCAACCACTACTGTCGCAGGTTCGAATCCTGCCTCGGGCGTGGATGTGTGTGATGTCCTTAGGTTAGCTAGGTTTAAGTAGTTCTAAGTTCTAGAGGTCTGGTGACCTCAGAAGTTAAGTCCCGTAGTGCTCAGAGCCATTTCAACCATTTTTTATGCATCTCAGAGCATCGGAATTAGTAGCTAATATGCTGTGGCCGTTGTATTCTGAAACTCGCAGCTACATGAACTTGCTGCTTTCGTCTCCGCTGCACCACAGCCACTGGCTCTTGCACGAGTTCTCCCTCCCAGTTCCAGCACTACTTTTATCCTACATTAATATCAGGTGGAGGGTTTCACACTGTATATCAGGAGCTTGTAAATGTCAGTTGAGAGTTGGGGTATGTGAGCGTCTCCAACAATTTGCCTCATCATATGACAGTAGCATGAAACACTGAAAGAGAAGCCGATGAAACGAATATGATTGCCTTTATGTATTTTTGTAAGGTGCATTCCTAAATATTAATATTGTTTAAGATTTCTATAATGTACCACTTAGTTACACTTTCAATTGAAAGTAGTTATTAATTTACTTTCATTTGTCCCTGAAACAAGTTTAGTTTCAGGTGCTAATGGTAAATCTTTATGTAAATCATGTAATTCTTTTGGATATTCTAAATCTATTTCAAATATATAACTATTTACAAAATTATTTGGGATTTCATTTATTTTTGGACAATTATAATTATTTTGTTCTTCCCATTTAAATCCACCATATGGTAAATATTGGTTCATAGCATAACCATATAAATTATTTGCATCTAGATATATTATGTAATTTTATACATCTTTATTATTATAATCTTTTAAATATTTATTATTTGCTTTTACATATATTTTACAACATTGTGAAGTTCCACCTCGTATTCCTTTGTCAACCATTAGAAGCATATCATAAACATGTAATATTTCAAGTTTTTGTTCAGTAATTTATAACATTGCATCCCAAGATAAACCTCGTACTGTAAAATACCAAGACGGATCTAAGTAACATGTTTTTCTAAAATATTCAAAAACATCACTTAACAATAAAACATCAGTTTTAAGATATAAATAATGAAATTCACAAAGATATTTTATATTGAATTTTTCCCAAACTAATTTTGCATGTTCATAATCTGCATCAGTTACATCACAATCATTTAATATACTATAAAACTTATCTTTTGTTGATAAATGTGTTTCTTGAAATCTATTCCAAGAATCCATGTGATCATGTGGATAAACACCTTAACTAATTACTAAATTAAATAATTCTGGAAAAAAAACTTTCCAATATTTTGAAATTTTATTTTCAGTAAATTTGATGACAGTTTATTAATTGAAGAAGTCATAAATCTGAATGTTTCAACAAATCTCATTTTTAAATTTTTTGTAGGTTTACCGTCACTAATATATTTATTTTCATTATTTGGTATTAATTCAATTTCTTTATTATCATAACCAAGTACTTTTACAAAAAGATGTGAATCATAACCAGATAAATTATGTAAATAAATAGGTACAAAAACAGGTTGTGTTAGTTTTAAATTACAATTATTACATAATGGAGCAATATATTTTCCAGTTAGAAGATCATGATGATGAACCTTTTTATTATTTTTGTATAATAACATTTACATATTGTACAATATTTAGAATTATTATGTATTTTACTTTCTTCAGTTGTAAGTGGTTTCATTTCTTCAGTTTCAGAATATATTCTTCCAACTTCTTCAACATCTTGTTTAATACATTCAATAAATATTTTGTGAGAATTTGGCCCTCTATAGACAACAGGACCTTTGTAATTTCCATATGTATATTTAATACAATAACAAAATCCACTTGGTTCTTTTTTTTATATTTCATTGTATATGGTTTTTCTGGATTTGGTTCACAATCATGCATCTTTAATAGTAAAATTTCAAAATCAGCATAAATTACAAGTGGACTTTTTGTGGAAATTGATAAGCTTTAAAAGAAACATATTCACCTTCACTTGGCATTTCAACTTTTAATGGTTTGTTAGTAAAACAATTTTGTGTATGATTATCTAATTTTTCTTTACTATTAAATTGTAATAAACATAAATCACAAATAAATTTTACTTCAGTATGTTCAGTAATTTGACTTGATACAAGTCTAGATAAATTTTGTATATAACAATAATGTGAATTATTATCTTGCTTGAAATAAAGTAGATTTACATGTTTTTCTTTCTTACATCTTGTAATTTTTAATGAATATACTTGATAATTTTCATCTACTTCATCACATGAATAAACATTAATACATACCTTAATTATATTTTCTATTTTTGGAATATGATCAACTAATACAGGAAATTCAATATTTTCAAGTTTATTGTCACGATCAAGACCAACATTTTTATATTTTGTTATTCTTTCTGGATGTTCATCTGCAAGAAACAAATTCGCTTTTATAGACCATAAAAACATTTTTGATCATTGTTTTTTACATTAATACAAGCTTTCTTATTGTTAACATGATCTGGTAAATCAATATAAGATGATATTCTAAGTGGAACACATTTATTAATTGCTAGTTGTAAATAAATAATTCTATTTAATGTCCATCCTGATCCTTGTGCTTTAAAGTTAGAAGTTTTCTCTAAAATATGTCTATTATAATATTTGAATTTTTTATTAATATCTTTTTCTGTTGAAACAGTATCATTTGGTGTTTGTTGTCCAAATTCTTGAACTTTTTCATAGATTTCATCTTTTCGTAGTTTATATTCACAACATAAATTAAAATATATCTCTACACCATGTTATACCTTCATACAGTTTTTAACAACTTTTAAAAAAGTTTTGTTTTCAGTGCATTTAAGAAATGTTTAGGATCAAGTATATCTATACAATTTTCTAAATTTATAGTTTGTAATCTGTTTCCAAATGCTTTATCTACTAAGTAATCTTTAATGGTTTTTCTGTCTCTTGGTTTCAGAAATATATTTGTGCAAAATATATATATTCTTTTTAATGGTTTATCTTCTGTAGATAGAAAGACAGCATTAATATCATAAAATGGTAACTTTTTCCAAATATTTTCACTACTTTCATTCTTAACAGTATTTGTATTAACTTGTTCAGGTACATAAATATTAACAGTATTTTTATAATTTTTACTTACTTCAGGAATATAATTTTTTATTTTCACTTACTACAGATTTATTATTATTTTGAACAATATTTGTATTATTTTCACTTGTATTATTTCCAGCATTACTTGGATAATTAGTAATATATTTGAACGATTACTAATAATAAATGTAATTAAATCAGTTTTACGAAATTTTGAATATCCTCATAAATTATTTACTTTACAAAATTTACAAAGTCTAGCAACAGTGAATTGTTTTAGTTGATCAGCAATGTTACTTTCCATTTTCCTCTTCTATTTATTACAAAAAATTATTAGATTTGTAAAAAATATATCTTTTATTAATAAATTGTTAATTATTTCATAGATGGATAAGGATTATTATTTAATTAATAATTAATCAAAAAGAGAAGTAGTTTATTATTTAGTTTCACAATCAATTTATTTAACAATCAATTAGTTTACTATTTAGTCTAACACTCAATTAGTTTTTAAACAATTAGTTTATTATTTAGTTTTTAAACAATTAGTTCTTAAAAAAACTGTTTTTAAAAGAATTAGTTTACTATTTAGTTTACTGTTTACCTTAACAATCAATTAGTTTGCTCTTCTATTTATTACAAAAAATTCATTAGATTTGTAAAAACTATTTTTATTAATAAAATGATAATTATTTAGTAGATGGATAAGTATTAGGATATAATAGATAATTAATCAAAAAGGATTCTTATTTAATGAATAATGAATCATAAAGTTAAAGCTTTCTTATTCTTAATATATTCTATATTAGATTTATTATTATTTTTATCTTTATGTGATGAATTTATATGAAAACAATTTAAATCTTTAATTTCTTGACAAATTATACATATTTTTGTAGATGTAGTTGTTTCTTCAGTTACAACTTCTTCATTATTCGTCGTAGTTTTAGATTTTTCTTCATTATTCATTGTTAATAATAATCTTGATTTCGTCTTAAATGTCCTTTGAAACAATATTTAGCAACACTTTTTCCACATACACAAGGAAGTAGATTTTTAGTGTAATTTTTTACATGATATTTATTTATACATGGTCTACATATAGTTCCATAACCACCTTTTGTAAATTTGTGTAAAGTAAAATTATCAACTGATTTTTCTGTATTACAATATTTACAAAATTTAGTTTTCACAGAACATTCTTGATGAACTTGAACTTGCTCCATTTATATAGAAGCAATTACTAGATTAGTGAAAAAGTGATTTTTTATAATTTCTTAGATTTTAATTGTAAATTAATTATATAAATTATTTTAAATATAAGAATCATCCGAATCATCATCACATTCATAATACTGATTCCTAAATTGTTGAGTTCTATATTTTATAGGATTGAGAATTGTTCAAGAGACGTAATTACAGTTCCTGGTATATAATTAGGTGCAGCTAATATATCTTCTGATGTTGGTTTTTTATTTTTAATAATACTTCTACGAAGTGGACTTCTACAAAATGGGTAATTTTCTTTTTCCTTTAACCATTTATCAATACATTCTTTATGAAAAATATGATTGCAATTTGTTTTAACAGATTGATTATTATTTTCATTATTTAAAAAAATAAGACAATCAATATCTTTTCCACATACCTCAATTAGTGCATCAGCTTCTTTTGGTTTAGTTTGAATTTCGTTTCAGTTCCCCATTTATAAGAAATAATGTTTATTAAATTTGTGAAAAACTTAAATTCTCTAATTTTTGAACTGTATCTTTCGATACATTTATTTCTTTAGGAATTAATTCAAATGTTTTATGACAATAAATACTAAATAAAGATTTATCTATTGTACCAGCTCTAACTACTTTTTTTCTAAATTCACTGTATTTATAAAATGTATCATCTTTGATAAAATACAACAAACCACTTTTGTATCTAAATGCGGAATTCATTTTTGGTGGTAATCCTGCAAATTCTCTAGTTATAGTTCCTCATGATTTGTATGTAAAAGTACATTCATTTAATTCTACATAGAAATATTCGTTAAAATATAAAAATGTTCTACCTGAATAAGTGTTTACTATACTATTCAATAAATTTTTTTACATAATCCTATGGTAGTTATTGTCTTTGGATATCCTGAAATTAATTGTAATGTGTGTAAATATACCATATAAAACATATTATCAATAAATATTACAATTTCACCACTTTGTCTTTGATATATTAAATCTATTTTTAGTAAATCTTGTGGTAAAAATGTTATCCAATTAGTTATTAAGTTAGGTTTACTCTTATTTATCGCAACTCACTTATTATGAAAAATAAATAAAATTCCATTTACAAATAGTAGGTGATCAAATTTCTTAAGTTCACATAATGATTCAATTGGTTCAATTGGTTCAGGTGACATAGTAGTAGTAGTAGTATTGGTAGTAGTAGTAGTTGTTGTTTGTGTTCCATATAAACTTTGAATATCATCAATATCATCTTGAGATAATTCTAAATGTGAACCGTTATAATAAGGATACATTATTGATTCAAAATCATCTGAATGTTCTAAAACTAATGTATGACCAATTTCACATACTTAAACTTCAAATAGATTTGCCTGATATTTAGGTGTATTTTTATGAATTTGTGAGTACCAGTTTTCGTCTTTATCCATATGTATTTCTAATGGATCATTATTCCTATTTGGGAAAAAAGCATAGCCTAACACATTTCCTTTTCCAACTCCTTTGGACAATGTTGACCATTAAATTCATTTAAATGTTTTTGTCTTTTACCTGTAATTAAAATGTCAGGATCATTGATATTATGAATGAACTGAATACCACTATATTTCTGCCACAAACTAAAAGCTGCATCTGTTAATTCCAATACTCTGTTATTTGATCCTTTATAATTCCATTTCATATTCTTTTTATTCCATTTACACACTAGTTCTATAACTATTAAATGAATCTTTTACACCACATCTAGGTTTGTTCATCAGACATGAAGTTTCTTCAGTTAATTCACCAGTAACCTCATGATTGTGTGTTAGTTGAAATAGCATTAATGATTCTCTTAATACTTCATCACTAACTTTGGTTATTTTAGTCTTTGGTTAAATATCTAAGTAACCTAAATCAATTAAATATTTAGCTACCTTGTTATTTTGCAGTTCTAAACTTGGTGCAGCTATTATTATTTTCACAAACAGCAGTAACAGAAATATTTTCATATAAATAGAGTTAAAAATAATATAATACATAAAGTTATTTTGATTTACAATTCAATTTAATCATAAATGCAAACTACAAATTTTAGCTACTGTTTATTTTTTTGCCAAACAACTAAAAAATATTTCTCTTAAATGGGACCGATTGTAGATATCAACAACAATAAGCTTACTTACTACAATAAACAAGTTTTAATGATTATTGGTGAAGAAACAATCCATGGTTTTGAAGCTAAAGAGCTAAAGATGTTGCTGAGATTTTTTGAATATGGTCAAACACATAAAGCTTTTAAGTATGTTGGTGAAGATGATAAAAATTATTAGAAAATTTAAACTCGTCCAATTTGGACACCTTGAAAGTGAATGAAAAATCAGCAAAATTTATCAGTGAGGGAGTCTTTATACTGTAATTTTAAAATCACAAAATAAACAAGCCAAACAATTTAAAAAATAGGTTACTCATGAAGTTATTTCCATTAATCAGAAAATATAGTGAATACAAACTACAAAATACAATTAATTATTTAGAAAATAAAGTTGAAGGTTTAGAAAATGAAGTTAAAAGTATGAAAAATAGTAATAATATTGTGTCCAACTTTGTTAGTGATATAATTCAGGAGAAAGATGAAATTACTGATGAAGATGCCACTCCTCCAACTGTTAATCTAAATAAACATAATGAATTTATTTTAATAAAGAAAAATCATATGTGAGAATATGCATGTTATAAGAACTGTAAATATTTCTGTAAATTCTAGTGTGAGTGAATTACTGATAGATTATCCAGAAATGGAAATAATTTTAAGAATCAGTAATCCAAACTCAATAAATCTATATAATTTAATGAAAGAAAGGTTATCAATATTAGCTCAAGGAAATTATTTTGAAACAGTGAAAATGACGATATTCTTACAAATGAAATAATGAATATTACAATTGAGCATTAACCTTTTACACCTGATAAAATTACTGGAAAGATAAAGATATGGAAAGAGATAGCCAACATCTTTAAAACAAATTTTACTCAGTAAGTAGAACAAATTATATTTCTAAAAAAAATTAATTTTAATAAATGAATCCACTATCTTGCTGCTGTGGACTAGATAGTTGTATAGATAAAATATTTATACTCTTAATATTTTTGCTATCACAAGGATGTTTACTATGTATCTTTTACTTAATTTATGAGTTTTATAGTAGAATAGACATTTAATGAAAAAGATATTCAGATTTATAATCGAACAGCTTTAGATATACTATTAACAAAATTACAAAATTAAAGGAAGTGACAAACATTAAAAAAAATACATTATCTTTTTTTACCCAACTGTTGCATGAATTATCAAAACCTAACCATTTAACATAAAATTTATCTCCTTTCTTTCTTAAAACTTTTTCTACTAAGTGTACATCCAGTCTCAGGACTGAAGACCACAACAACAACACACATCTGGGTATTTCGTTTTCTGCAGTTCTTGTTCATAAAAATGTTCTTTTATATCTTTTAATTTATATGTAATTGGATTAGAATAAATAACATCTTCAATTTCAAATATTTCTGTTGACCAATTATCTGTATATCCTTTTTCAAAAAGACCTTTAAGTTTACTAATTCTAACTTTATCACCTTTCTTAAATTTAGCTTTTTCATTAGATATAGTACTACTTACTTTTAAATTTTTTCACTTACTTCTATTGGTTTCATTTTTATTAAGTGTTCTGTTAAATCGTTCAACAACAGATGTTTTTAATTCTGAAAAGCTGAATAATGATTAGTTTTATATTTTTCATTAATTTTTTAAATTCTTTGCTATAGTATTCTTTACCATTATCTGTTCATAAATTATTGGCTTTCCTAACTATTAAATTTTTTTGAAAAGCATAAACTATATTGTTACTTGTTTTTGAAGAGGAGGTTCCAGACAGTAGGGCATTTTACTTTATTATATGAACTTCCAAACGGTAACTTTATTTTTCCATTGCAGCTATGCCACGCCCTGCAGTGTTAGCTGCCTGTAAATTCTTTCGTGCCACAGTCTAATAACAGGAAGTCAGCACAGATGAAGGGCACCTTGACCACGCGCCTCTCTCATTTTCTTACGAGGTAATGGCGCCCCAGGCGTCGCTTAGAAGGCAACACTCTGGAAAATTCCATGTCGCCTGCACGATTTTCTCGGTCTCGACCAATTAGGGCAGAAGAAGCCGCGTGGTGCTTCGAATATACCCGGCTGCCCGTCGCCGGGCCCGCTCTCTTCTATTCTTGCTCACCCGCGAGTCGGATGCGCGCTCTTTAGCATTGAACATCTCCCACTTCTACCAGTGCTGCGGCACTGTGGACTTAGTTTTGGCAGACAACAACTTTCGGTATCTTCGTAAACTATGTTTCGCCAAACTCTACGCTCTGGCTCACACTCACCTCTCTAGGCCCATGTGACCCCTCTTTAACATGCTTTCGCCAATAAATGGCCTTTGTCTAAATGTTGTCCTATTCATTTCATAACACCCACCGCCTGCCCATACGCCCATCCTGTACAACTGGTATCAGAAGTGGGATCCGTTCCCATAGCGACTTTGTCGCTACACTGAATTCGTTCCGGCAAGACGCCGTGCACTTCGCGCATGGAACGCGCCAACCGGCCGCCAACTTTGCTCCACGTGGGACGTGGCTGCTCCAGTAAACACGCAAAGAGCGCGTGCTAGTCAGCCACGTGAGCCGGAACACCGCCGCCTCCGCGCCGCCCAGCGACGCCCGCCGCTGTCGCCGATGCGCCAGGGGCCTGTCGCCATCGCGAACCGGCCGAGCCAACGCCGTACGCCGCCAACACATTTGCCGCCGCCCGAGTGTCCGCATGCCGCCGCCGTCCGCTGCTGCCGCAGCCACTCCACCAAGCCGTCGCTGCCGCCAATGCGTCGCACCGCCTCCACCGCCATGTAAGTCGCCGCGATGATTTCAATATTAACTTCGTCGATCGTCTGCCGCTGAATTAGGAACCTTTGTGGCCGTCCTTTTTTTGTAACAATTATTACTTTTTTTTTGGTCCCATAAATATGTAAACATGCTGATAGGAACACGAGCTAAAGAACGGGATACTCCCGCAGAGGGCCTCAAAAGACCCGCTCGAGGCCAAAAATGCACAAATGCGCCAATTATTATCACAAAATCAGGAGGTACTTCTACATCTACATCTACATACATACTCCGCAATCCACCATACGGTGCGTGGCGGAGGGTACCTCGTACCACAACTAGCATCTTCTCTCCCTGTTCCACTCCCAAACAGAACGAGGGAAAAATGACTGCCTATATGCCTCTGTACGAGCCCTAATCTCTCTTATCTTATCATTGCGGTCTTTCCGCGAAATGTTAGTTGGCGGCAGTAAAATTGTACTGCAGTCTGCCTCAAATGCTGGTTCTCTAAATTTCCTCAGTAGCGATTCACGAAAAGAACGCCTCCTTTCCTCTAGAGACTCCCACCCGAGTTCCTGAAGCATTTCCGCAACACTCGCGTGATGATCAAACCTACCAGTAACAAATCTAGCAGCCCGCCTCTGAATTACTTCTATGTCCTCCCTCAATCTGACCTGATAGGGATCCCAAACGCTCGAGCTGTACTCAAGAATAGGTAGTATTAGAGTTTTATAAGCGGTCTCCTTTACAGATGAACCACATCTTCCCAAAATTCTACCAATGAACCGAAGGCGACTATCCGCCATCCCCACAACTTCCTTTACATGCTTGTCCCACTTCATATCGCTCTGCAGTGTTACGCCCAAATATTTAATCGACGTGACTGTGTTAAGCGCTACACTACTAATGGAGTATTCAAACATTACAGGATTCTTTTTCCTATTGATCTTCATTAATTTACATTTATCTATATTTAGAGTTAGCTGCCATTCTTTATACCAACCACAAATCCTGAACAAAACCGCGTCTTGCAACAGACACTGGAAGCTAATGCACAAACTTCCATACCAGTGGCTAGCTCCACTCCTGTAACAAATGCTCAAACAGTGGCAACTAACGGTAATTCTGTCTCTAATGCAAACGCCACAATTGCTGCTAACATGGCGAATGTAAGCAATTTTCCTGCGGCTGATTTCATTCCCACCTTTTCTGGGAAGTCCCACGAAAGTGTGGCTATGTTCCTAAAAAATATTCGTGATGTGGGTCGCACGTGTGCCTGACCACATGATCTATTGGTCAATGTAGCCAGACTGAAGTTGGCAGGGGAAGCCCAAATGTTTATAGAAACAGTGGACGAATTGTGTCATACGCATGAATTTGAAGTATTGGCCCGCGGATTGACTACGGGCTATTCCGGTACCAGAGGTACCGGATATTACAGAGATCAGTTATCAACCCTTAGGCAAAAGCCTAATGAGGATTTTGAAGCCTTTGTAGATCGTCTAAGAGCCGTATCTTGTCATACCTACAAGCTAGGTGCAAATGCCAGTAAAAATAGGATCTTGCGCTCGGAAGTGGAAGCGCGTGCAATTGATGCATTTGATCGCGGTATTGACCCCCGCATCGGAGGAGCAGTCACAGCAGCCTCCCCCACTTATCTGTTTGAAGCTGTTCGTTTGTCAATGGTACGCGAAGATGTATTGCGCTTTTGTGCTGCCGCACCGCGCCCGCAGGACTCAGTACCGGCTCCATCGAGGGAAGTATTTTGTCAGCGTTGTGGGAGGCCCATCCATTAGGCAATGCGCTGTTGCGCACCGTATTGCACCATTTGCCAGACAGCAGGTCATGCTAATAATGTTTGCCCCACAAAGTCACCATTTTCAAATCAGATGCGCGGTCACCGCCGCAACGCGGGATCGAATCAGGGAAGTGCGTGGGGGGCAGGTTCCGCCACCCACCCGCGCCCCCGACAAAAATAATACACCCGGTTAGGACAGGAAAATGTAAAGAGATGGAACACGTTAGTCTAGTTGGCGTACTCAGGAACAAAATAGGCAGAATATTAGTTGATACTGGTGCTCAAGTTAGTGTATTGTTTTGGAGAAAAATGATCGAAGTGTGTTACAGTCACCCCGATTCCATATCAGGGGCCTTATAGAGGAAGTAACTCTCCCTGCAAGTTCGTGTGTAGTGAATATGCAAATAGACTAGGTCAGAGGATGAAAGTAGTAAGGCTAAAGAAGGGTGGATTTGGCATCGTACTAGGGAATGACTTTCTGCACCATTATCAGGGGACAGTGGCTTATCGAACGTGAACTGTGCAGTTCGGCGAAGTAATTCACCGATTTGGCAGTGCGCACCCCCATCAGACGCGAGGGAGTTGTGAAAGGCGCCGTTCACAATCTCCCATAAAACCTCAGATGTGGACGATAAAAACCACCGACCCTGTGAGCATAGAAGGCGGAAGTGGAAAGATTCTCTGGATAGATGTAAAAAATGAAGAACAGCCTAAGAGAGACATTCTGGTTGACCCGCTCACCCAGAATGATGTCTTAGATCGTCAGTCAGTACATATAAAGAGAAGTATCTGCCGACCGGAAAGAAGACAGAAGGGTTTTGCGATACCAGTAAGTATAGATAATTTTGGTGTAAAAGATGTTGTGATACCGAAGGGTACTATTGTTACCAGTGGACAGGAATTTTTTGAGGAAATAAGAGGAGCTGAGAAGCAGTGAGACAAAGATGAGAAAGGAAGGAGAAGAAAGAAATGTTCAGTTAGAGAAGTGCGCTATGTCGCGTCGACGTTAAGGAGTCAGTTAGCGGAACGCACAGCGATCGTTCATTTTGACAGATTGAAACTGTGTAAAGGACCCGAGCCACCCCCACCTAACAGTGAAACCGGGACTATTACGCCAGTAGTTCCACCTAAGAAAGCAAGAAAGAAGGTAATACAACCGCCTAGACAGCAACGTAGATATGCTCTAAGGTGAAACCCCTATGATTTACGTTCCAGAAAGTAGATCGGAGATGGTATGTAAACAGTTGGAAAAGTTCTGCATGCAGCAAGAGAATTAATTGACGGAAAACACCGTCGTTACTATACACATTTAATTAAGTTGTGCATGTTAGTTATAAGTAGACATAAGAATTGGCAACCGTTCGTAATTGGTAATAGAATTTATGATGTCTTAAGTTATTGAAGTTTTGAAATCATTTTATCTTGTGTCATTTAAAGTCTTCAGTAATGTTATCGTAGCAGTCGAGAATTAAAAACACAAATATTCTTTAATCATGAAATTAAGGTGAAAGTTGTCCTTGTCAAAAGAACACGTAGAGAAATAATCAGTTAATCTTATATATGTCAAAAGGATTCACACTTCACCTGTTGATTAAGTGAATAGTGCACAAACACAGCTATTAAAGCGTTGCCATAAGAACATGATATTAACACGCCTTTGTAACTGTCAGTAGATCAGTGACTATCTGCTGACATCTACCTGACATTTGAAATACGCCCTATTACATGTATGTTTTGCTAAATGATCACACAACGATAATAACATGAATAAGTACGTCCAAGTTAAACAACAAATATGTTACTCTAAAGTAAAAGCGAGTCGTCCTCGAGTGCTATTTTATTATTTTCGTGATGCGGACAACAATGTAAGTTTTTTTCTTGGTACCACGTATTTCTTTTAATTAAATGCCACGGAAGGAGTCGCGTAAATACCGCCGCTGTTACCTACAGCTGTTCACATGCGGCGAGTCCCGCCCCTCCCTGTCAGCTGGCGACAAGGCCCCCTTCCCTTCCCTCCCTCCTGCCTGCCGAGAGAGCGGCCATTGCAGGTCCCCCTTCCCCAGCCCGCTTCCGCTCGCTTTGGCGCGTGCAACATCTGCAACTTTCCCCTCGCGCTTCCTGACCACCCACCCTTCGCCGTGCAGGCCACGTGCCTCAGCCACGCTACATCTTCGTACGTTAGTACGTTGCAGTTTAAACAGCAAACCTAAAGGGATAGTTATAGAAATAAATTCACCAGCTTAATATTGCCCTATAGATGTTATTAGTTTATCTAAAGATGGGAATCTATTTCTGTTATCTATTTGAGTTTTCAGTAAGGAACAAAATCGTGAGAGAGAACTTTTTCCAGGTACGCATTGTCTAAACCATCAGGATTAGAAAACGTTGGAATTTCAGATCGATCTCCGGCTATGTTGTATTACCACCACGGTCAATAAACGGATCTATATGGCGTCAAGGAAGCCGGCACTTGCGGCTTTATCTATCTTGTAAACGACCGCTGTATGGGAAATGTGTTAGCCAAGGAGTTGGGTTTGGAATGCCATCGCAAAATACAGTTTATTTAGAAGCCTAAAACCTACCAGTTACCTAAATCTTTGGACAGGGTATCTAAACGAATAAATGAGTCATGATCATTTTGCATAAGCTAACTCTGGAAGGAAGTTTTGTGACAGTGCCGAGGGACTAAACTCCACACATAGCAAGAGGACAGACCCAGCGTGAAAACCAGTTCTGCCGCCGCGCCAGTGAAACCGGACACGGCCCTACTGTCAGCTGTGCTGTCAGCAACTTACAATCTCACGAGCGCGACGCCTGTCGCACCTCAGCACCTCAAGCTGCACTGAATCTCAACACAGAAATTCTTAACCATTATATAACGAGCCCTTGAATAACTTTACGCACATTTTCAATACTAAGGAACTGACTTTCCTTCCTATACACATTACACATGACAATTGGACTCTAATATTATTTAAAAACAAAAGCACCAGCAGGTAAGTCATATCGACGTCTTCGAGATGCAAGTAGCTTCGTCGAGCCGCCAATAATGATTATATGGAAGCAGGGAGGTGAGAGGATTAACAAATGGAACAACAATCATATTTGTGACTGGGTGACTGATAACCACCAATATTTGCAAATACAAAGCAATACAAGAAACAGCATATCACATGTTTAATAGTTATTGGTCTGTTCATTGAAGGAGACATAAAACCACTTTTCATCAGAGTCTTGTTAAAGGAAGTAGAAATGTGACATTACACTATTCCACAGCATTACACACAACGACAGTTTCCTTGTAGGTAGCAGTACCAAAGACTATCAGTTGGTATGAAAATATAAACGAGAGCATAAAAGAATACCAGGGGATACTTCCATTCATTTTGCTACGAAATGTAACTGGAGAATAAGGGAATTTTGTGCAAAGGAAATAATATTTTGAACTTTTGCTTTTGTTGCGGTTTTGCCACCGCTTATATCACTATGACGAGTTGCCAATTACTTATGGCCAATAACTTATTCCTAATTATTTATGTCCAATTACTTATGTCGATGTGTTATTTTTACTATAGTTCATTTTGTCCATGTCTCATTGATGCTATTATCAAATGTTTAGAGAGTTTTAGCTGGAGTCTGCCAGCAACAGTAATCTAGTATTTCTATCAACCTAGTGTTTCCATGTGTCGCTGTGTTATTAGATTGATGAGGATAACAATTTTTGTAGGATTTCAAGTATGCTATGATAAGTTCCCAAGTATTGCTAATTATTTAAGTGTTTAGTAATAATGATGTCTTAGGTAAGAAATTATTTTGGAAGGGTAATTTAGGATGTAACCATGTTTTATTTTCATTATTATTTTGGAAGGGTAATTTGGGATGTAACCATGTTTTATTTTCATTTGTATTTGAATGTTTATCTGGAGGGACATACCACATGCCTACCCCCGCGTTAGGTAACATAAATAGAGTGAATCGTGCCCACAGAACGAGCAAGCTTTGGCCATATACCTAGTCAATTGGATGAACAAGAGAACCACACCCGTAGCGGCACGTACCTGACGTGACGCGGCTGGCGACAGCGCGGACCCTTAGCTGTCTGTACCTTTTCTTCACTTTCCAGTTTCGCGGCATAGTCCATCCTACCCACTTTCATCTTTCCTCTCTCAACAGAACAACACATGAAAAGTCATGCACCACCCGCAGGGGCACGTATCTCACGTGACGCGACTGGCAATCGCGCGGAAACCCTAGCCGTCTGCGTCGTTTCTTCACTTTTCCGTTTCGCGACATAGTCCATTCTAACCATTTTCATCTTTCAACTATCAGCATTTGCAGGCTCCAGCTGTCGAGAAAATGAATTGATATGCTTGATCTGCCGTGAAATTATCGCCAGATAGCTTGATATTTGACAACATTAACAAGGTTGCTTTTCCTAGTGATATTAACACTAAAATTTGTTATTGTGTCAGATGTGTCTACACACGTTGCTGTTAGTGCTCTAAATTTTTACGTTTTGGATGTCATAATGATATATATCACTCTAGGGAATGCTCTGATTCTCTTGCATGGCTCTGAGCACTATGGGACTTAACATCTATGGTCATCAGTCCCCTAGAACTTAGAACTACTTAAACCTAACTAACCTAAGGACATCACACAACACCCAGCCATCACGAGGCAGAGAAAATCCCTGACCCCGCCGGGAATCGAACCCGGCAACCCGGGCGTTGGAAGTGAGAACGCTACCGCACGACCACGAGATGCGGGCTCTGATTCTCTTGAAATATAAAAGTAAAAAGAAAAAAAAACTTAGAAAAATTACAATACTAGAATTTGCATGCTTTTCATATAGGGCTGTATAAGATCTGTGATGATAAAATCTATTTTTAATAACATTTGAAAGGCTTATTTGTTTTATAAATGATTACATTGTATATCACAAAAAATATTGATGTCATTTATGTCACATGCGTCGATTACAAATAATAATAATAATAATAAAAACGTAAGACTGGTTTCGAACACTGCACACAAAAAATCGAAACTGCAACTATGCTGCCGCCTGGTTTAATTCTGCGGGAGCTAACTGATGTTGCTAGGCGCTTCAGTCTGGAACCGCGCGACCGCTACGGTCGCAGGTTTGAATCCTGCCTCGGGCATGGATGTGTGTGATGTCCTTAGGTTAGTTAGGTTTAAGTAGTTCTAAGTTCTAGGGGACTCATGACCTAAGATGTTAAGTCCCATAGTGCCCAGAGCCATTTGAACCATTTAACTGATGTTGTAGCACCAAAACTTTCTCGGAAACTATTGAATGTTGGCACCTAAGACAAAGTAAGTGACTCTTTACTTTTACTCTTTTTTCACCAAACGATGTTTTGACCGCGTCACAGAGCGAACTATGGTAGGTTCCCCTTGTAAGATATACTGGCAAGAAAGGGCTTCATATCAGAGCACGAACGATGGCCTTCGTTAAGTATAACCACACAAGAAACATGGTTCCGCCAATCCCTACGGATCTAAGACATCTTTCTTGAGAAATTAATTTGCTATCGAAATTAATCATTACGTCCTGGGTCCCTCAGGACTCCTATGTTGATATTAGGCTTGTTACAGTTAGGTTGAACTGTACTGATCCGTGGGTACTGACTTGTTTCATTTCTCGTGATTTGTGAAATTTTGACCTCTCTTTTCGACCCTCTTTTTGAAACTACATCATTGCTGAGGTTTTTGATGAAACTGTAGGATGCTAGTTGGGGATTTCATCGCACCGGACTGGGATGACGATAGTATCGGTTGGCGAACACTCCCTGCAGTGACAACGAATTGTGAAAGCGTATTTGGCGTTTCTTAACTGTGTAGGAATGATTTAAAAACGGAAATACTAATGGAAGAAATGAGAGAACTTTCCCGAGAAAGGCAAAGGTCCAGACTTCGAGTCTTGGTCCGGCACACAGTTTTAATCTGCCAGTAAGTTTCATATCAGCGCACACTCCGCTGCAGAGTCAAAATTTCCTTCTGAAATCATTTAGGTTTTCGTATCGAAATGTTTCATTTGTTTCGCCAACTTCATTTCATCTAGTTCGTTGTCGTACCAGTGCTTAACTGTTTCAAGAATTCAGCGGTCATGAAAAGAATGAGTTGTCCAGTCTTCCTGCCTATTTATCTTTCTAGTTCAAATGTTCAAATGTGTCTGAATTCCTATGGGACCAAACTGCTGAGGTCATCGGTCCCTAGACTTACACACTACTTAAACTAAGTATAACATACACATACACACACACACACACACACACACACACACACACACACACACACACACACACGCATGCCCGAGGGAGGACTCGAACCTCCTGCGGGAGCGGCAGCACAGTCCGTGATATGGCGCCTCAAACCGCGCTGCCACTCCGAGCGGCTATCTTTCTAGTGTTACCTTATTTATGTGACCCTCAACTGTTTACTTAAGCAAGAACTGATGAGCGATTGTATCCGTAGACGCGTTGGTGTGCACAAGGGCGATCTTGAAAGCGTTATTAAGCATTTCCAATAGTCTCCAAGATGAGATGATATTACAGTTAGCGTTGCCCACTATGTCAGATTCGGACGCAAGTGCCGTAATATTTAACATAGGCATCTTTTTTAACAATTATATCTCGATAATAATTCTAATATCTATGTTATGATAGCTAGAGGGGCAATTAGTGTAAAACAACCGGGAAATAAGCTGCGAACAATACGAGTCACCTGCGACATACTGCATAGAAATTCCGCCCCAGGCTCGTCTAGGGTAATCTCAAATTCTTACTTTGATTCCTCTCTCTCATAAGCTGTCTGAAAGTTGGAAAGCTCATTCATCAGGCGTTTTCCGCTTTTGTTGGCAAGTCATCACCAGCAGTTATATTACCATCGTTGCGAGTAGATGATACTTTTCGTTTCTTTGGTTTTTATAGAATGAACGACAGTTTTGTTTAAGAATGACATATTCGACACATTACTATAGGTACCTTTTCATAGTACTTCACATTCACATCACAACTGCTTCTTCTTTCATGTTATCAGAAGCTAGAATCGAACCTGCACTGCAGTGATTCGCTTGTTTACATATCTTTACAGCTTCTGAGTTCTATTTTTATATCATTGCAGTAGATTTTCTAGCACGGTATGCTTTTGTGGTCTGGGCTACTCTGGGCCACTCAGTAAAGGTATCACTTTTTCCACACACCGTAATTGTCTCCCATTGTGATGCAGGAGTTTGAAGTTTCTCTCAAAGGTTCCTGCAGCCTTCCTCTTGTAGGTGCAGAAACGTGGCGCCCTGCGACGTCAACCTCGCGCTCGGCGAAGCTTCGGACAGAATAGGTGTCGACACATGAGCGAAAAGGCCAGAGCTCATAAGTTCATGTGAGCTGTGAGGTGGGTTAATGATGTCACATTGGCACCAAATTGCACCACAATTCTACCCAAAGCCACCCTTAACGCATCACTCAATTTGAAGGTCGCCGCACATCCCATTAGCCACATTTCAACTATTCTTTTGACGCCTATATGATGGAGGTCAGACTCGCGACGTCTAGCGTTGCAATCATTCAGTTTCCTTATAGGTAGCTGAGAAATACCTTTCAGACACACTGCCGGTCGGAAACGACAAGGAAACGCCTCTGGGGGTGTCATATAGGCCATCAAAGAAACCACCCCTGTTCTTGGGGCTTTGATTCCAACACATTTCGTTGTCGAAATAGAGAGTTCACAGTGCAGTGAGCAAGAGTGCGACGATCTTGAAAACCTTTGTCACTACTGAGAGCCCTCGGATAATTAAACGCCTCTTTACGGATATCATGGACCAGAAACCCCACTGAATTCCGAAACTGCAAAGGGGGTTTACGTTTTTTCAGCTCTCCTTCTTCGCACCTGCCTATGATGTGATCACGGAGAGATACAACACTGACACACGCATAAATACAACTGAAAACCACCCAGTTCGGCAACACATCAGTTTCACCAGCCTGCCTTTGTTGAGCACTTTATAAAAGTACTTGTCAGAGGCGAAGGTGACAGGAGTCCTAGGAATGATTGATGCTGTTGTATGGTAGCGTAGCTACAAAGTTTTTGCCTTTCAAGCGAAACACTTCGTTAGTTTTGGCTTCTAGTATCACTGGAGGAAAGATTTTTATCTCTCCTGTAAAAGAGCCACTAGCTGGCAGATCGACAATCGGTAAAGTAATCCTAAGACAACTTCTCCCCCATAAGTTTTGTCGCCACCTTGATTTTATACCCTGTAGATCTGAAGGTGAAAAACTTGCTGAATTGCACAGTTGTTAATGCGTCCTTGTTCTGCTTCTATCAATTTTATTGACTTAACTGTAGCGCTGAATGGTTTGTTAGCTGAATTTCGTTACGTATGTACTACCACTGCTACATTTGCATACTTTCATGGTAATTGTGTAACGATACTTCAGTATGACTGTGGACTGAACCGAGACACAGACGATTTACAAGTCGAAAGTGCGTAGTATCTTGCTAATTAGTGACAATCTGGGATAGTTTTTTCTGTTAAAAAAGATGTTTTACGTCGTATGTATTAGTACAGTGTATACTAAACAGCGTTTTTCTTATTTTGTTTAACATAGCGTGTGAACATAAGAGATGAAGTAATCAGCAGTAATATATTCTCCCACAACATCTAAAACAGTCTGAGAATGCCCGAATAGTTTCTTGACTTCACGCCTGTAGACGATATGTTGGTAACAATTATATACAACCGCTCGCTGACAGTAAGATCCGTACCTAAAGACTGGAAAACTGCTCAAGTAACACCAATACCTAAAAAGAGAAATAAGAGTAATCTGCAAAATTACAGGCCCATACCACTAACGTCGATTTGCAATAGCGTTCTGGAACATATACAGTATTCGAACATTATGAAGTACCTCGAAGAAAACGATTTATTGGCACATAGCCAGCACGGATTCAGAAAATATCGTTCTAGCGAAACACAACTAGCTCTTTATACTAATGAAGTAATGAGTGCTATCCATAGGGTATGTCAAATTGAGTCCATGCTTTTAGATTTCCAGAAGGCTTCCGACACCGTTCTTCACAACCGTCTTCTACCAATCTGCGTGCCTGTGGATTATCGTTTCAGTCGTGCGACTGGTCAGAAAGGTCATAGTTCGCAGTAATAGACGGAAAGACATCGAGTAAAAGAGAAGTAATATCCGGTGTTCCCCAAGGAAGTGTTATAGGCCCTCTATTGTTCCTGCTCTATATTAACGACCTAGGAGACAATCTGAGTAGCCGTCTTGGATTGTTTGCAGATGATGCTGTCATTTACCGTCTTGTAAGGTCATCAGATGACCAAAACGATTTCAAAGTGATTTAGGTAAGATATCTGTATGGTGAGAAAAGTGGCAATTGACCCTGAATAAAGAAAAGTGCGAAGTTATTCACACGACTATTAAAAGAAAACCGCTGAATTTCGATTACACGGTAAGTCACACAAATCATAAGGCTGTAAATTCAACTAAATACTTAGGGATTACAATTACAAATAACATAATTTGAAATCATCACATAGATAATGTTGTGGGTAGAGCAAACCAAAGACTGTGATTCATTGGCAGAACACTTAGAAGGTGCAACAGATCTACTTAAGAGACTGCTTACACCACGCTTGTCCGCCCTATTCTGGAGTACCGCTGTGCGTGTGGGATCCGCATCAGGTGGGACTGACGGGTGATATTGAAAAAGTTCAAAGAAGGGCTGCTCGTTTTGTATTGTAGCGAAATAGGGGAGATAGTGCCACAGACATGATACGTGAATTCGAGTGGCAATCATTAAAACAAAGGCCTTTTTCGTTGCGACGGGATCTTCTCATGAAATTTCAGTCCCCAGTTTTTTCCTCCGATTGTGAAAACATCCTGTTGGCACCCACCTGCATAGAGAGAAATGATCATCAAGATAAACTAAGAGAAATCAGGGCTCGCACAGAAAAATGTAAGTGCTGGTTTTTTCCGCTCGCTGTTAGATAGTGGAACGGTAGAGAGAGCTTGAAGGTTTCATTGAACCGTCTGCCATGCACTTTATTGTGAATAGCAGACTAATGAAGTAGATGTAGATGTAGATGAAAATTACAAAAATAGCAATCACAGGTGCCCCGAATACGATTATCATGTCGTACTTCATTAAGTATATTAATGCTTAGTGCGTAAGTGCTTCTTACTTTCAAACCCCTTTTATCTACTGACTGATGGTCAGTTTCATTTAGTTGTACATTTGTTCGCTTGAAGCGCTGTTGACTAGGCGTCAGCGTCAGTTGATGCTAAGATGGCGACCGCTCAACAGAAAGCCTTTTGTGTTATTGAGTACGGCAGAAGTGAATCGACGACAGTTGTTCAGCGTGCATTTCGAACGAAGTATGGTGTTAAACCTCCTAATAGGTGGTGTATTAAACGTTGGTATAAACAGTTTACAGAGAATGGGTGTTTGTGCAAAGGGAAAAGTTCTGGACGGCCGAGAACGAGTGATGAAAATGTAGCACGCATCCAGCAAGCATTTGTTCGCAGCCCAGGAAAATCGACTCGCAGAGCTAGCAGAGAGCTGCAAATTCCACAATCAACTGTATGGAGAGTCCTACGAAAAGGTTAGTTATGAAACCTGAACGTCAACTACCCGAGGCGATGGATCGGCCGCCAGGCAGCCCGTGACAGAGCACTTCGTCACTGGCCTCCAAGAAGCCCTGATCTTACCCCCTGCGATTTTTTCTTATGGGGGTATGTTAAGCATATGGTGTTTCGGCCACCTCTCCCAGCCACCATAGATGATTTGAAACGAGAAATAACAGCAGCTATCCAAACCTTTACGCCTGATATGCTACAGAGAATGTGGAACGAGTTGGAGTATCGGGTTGATATTGCTCGTGTGTCTGGAGGGGGCCATAGTGAACATCTCTGAACTTGTTTTTGAGTGAAAAAAACCTTTTTAAATACTCTTTGTAATGATGTATAACAGAAGGTTATATTATGTTTCTTTCATTAAATACACATTTTTAAAGTTGTGGTATTCTTTTTGAATCACCCTGTATATGGAGGAAATTATTAGTGAAAGTTTTGATGGTAGGAGAGGAGATTGTATAGGGGGTCGGAGAGTGGAGTGTATATGATTTCCATACGACATGGTTGTGATGGCAGAGAGTGCAAGAGAGATGGAACAAATGTTAGATGATCTAAACACAAAATTAGAAGAATATGAAATGAAGATTAACAACAAGAAAACGAAAAGCATGGTAATTGGAGGAAAGGGGAGAAAATTGCCGTATGAAAATAGGAGGAGAGGAAACAGAGCAAGCGAATAACTTCACTTACTTGGGAAGTGTAGTGATGGATGATATGTATTGCTCAACAGAAATTAGGAAAAGAACTGCAATGGATAAAGAAGTATTCAAGAGGAAACAGAAATTACTTTCTGGATCACTAAACAAAGATCTGAGGCAAAGACTTACCAAATGTTACATCTGGAGCGTTGCACTATATGGTGCGGAGACCTGGACATTGAGGAATGTAGATGAAAGAAGATTGGTGGCGCTAGAGATGTGGATATAGAGAAGAATGCAAAACGTGAAATGGGAAGACCAAGTAAGGAATGAAGAAGCATTAAGAAGAGTTGGAGAAGAAAGAAACATGTTGAAAATCATCAGAAAGAGAAAACGGAACTGGATTGGACATTGTTTGAGGAGGGACTGTTGATTGAAGGAAGGAATAGAAGGAATGGTGGAGGGAAAAAGAGGAAGAGGAAAAAGAATATATCAAATGCTGGACAATATAAAAGGAGACAAATATTCAGAAATTAAAAGAGTGGCTATGGACAGACAATAGTGGAGGAGGCTTAACCCATGACAAGACCTGCCGTATGGCAGAATACCATACTACTGCTACTACTCCTCTACATGTTTTAATTGTAAGTCATATACGAGTCAAAATCCCCAAAGTATGACTTTAAATACTCGCATTAAATGTAATTTCAAAGCTATATTAAAATATCATTAACAGTGTATTTTAATTTAATGTAAAGAGGAGGAAGAAAAAATGAAGTAATTTAAGAATGTTTTTGTAATAGGAACTGAATTGAAAAAAAAACTAGTGTAACAACTTTAAGAAGATTTTTAATGTGAAACCATAATCTTTAAAACGCGCTATTCACCAGTAAACACTGATGACTGACTTTATTCAGCATTTTAGTATCAATTACAGTTACTATTGCAAGTATTACTGTCACGGGGAAATTTAAATAAATGAATGCTCTCCAAAAGTAAGCTTGATCACCAACTTGAAAGTAGATCTTCAGAAGGAATGTGCCATAAGGCTTATGAATAGAGAGTAGGCACATGTACTTGCTCTCTGAAGTATACAGGGCACAGTGAACCAGGCATATTTCAGATACGTAAATACCATACACAGAAACAGAAATAACAGCCGTGATCCGTAGACAGTTCAGGTCGTCTAACAATTGAGCACAGACAATCTAATCGATGATCCAGAGAGAGAGCCATATAACGTCTGCAAATGTTCGTCTTAGAATCAGATGACGTGTTGAGCGTGGTTTGGAGCTATTGAGACACAATACTGACAGAGAAGTCGACAGGTGTCGTGGTGAACTCCCGGTTCAAACTTCGGTTAGTGCACGTGACGGCGTGTGGTTGGTTGGTGTCTGGGGGCGCGGCTGGTCAGTGGCGCAATACTGGCGGGAGCTGGGTGGGCTGTGGAGGCACGTTTGCTTGCTTTAAGGCCATTTCCCGAGCTGTATCCATGGCAACAGCGGCGAGCGCTATACGAGTGTGGCAGAGGTGTATACATTCCGCTTTTTATCTACCCATGCTTGCCTGTTACCCAGGCACGAAAGCCGCAGCACGTTGTCAGCAAAAAATGGTTCAAATGACCCTGAGCAGTATGGGACTTAACTTCTCTCATCAGTCCCATAGAACTTAGAACTACTTAAACCTAACTAACCTAAGGACATCACAAACATCCATGCCCGAGGCAGGATTCGAACCTGCGACCGTAGCGGTTGCGCGGTTTCAGACTGTAGCGCCTAGAACCGCTCGGCCACCCCGGCCGGCCGTTGTCAGCAAAATGGTCAGATTGCTTTACTCCCATCCAAGCCAAGCTATGACCAAACCAAACCGGCTAAAGCAATCTTGCTTGCCTGCCTGTCTTTCCGTGGTGTTGCGCTGCGTAGCAGTTTATTCTGGCCGCTTTCATTACAGTGTTATGAATAGGGCTCGGAAGTTGATGAAAAGTATACCGGAATATCACAAGACAAATCTGAATGAAATATACATCGAAGCGCGAAAGAAACTGGTATAGGCACGCGTATTCAAATACAGAGATATGTAGACAGGCAGAATACGGCGGTACCGTCGGCAACGACTATATAAGACAAAAAGTGTCTGGCGCAGTAGTTAGATAGGTTACTGCTGCTACAATGGCAGGTTATCAAGATTTAAGTGCGTTTGAACGTGGTGTTATAGTCCGCGCTCGAGCCATAGGACACATCATCTCCGAGGTTGCGATGAGTGGAGATTTTCCCGGACGACCATTTTACGAGTGCACCGTGAATATCAGGTATCGGGAAAAACATCAAATCTCTGACAGCGACGGGACCGGAAAAAGATTCTACAAGAACGGGACCAACGATGACTTAAGAGAATCGTTCAACGTGACAGAAGTGCAACCCTTCCGCAAAATTCTGCAGATTTCAATGCTGGGCCATGTGTCAACGTGCGAACCATTCAACGAAACATTATTGATATGGGCTTTCGAAGCTGAAGGCCCACTCGTGTACCCTTGATGAATTCACAACACAAAGCTTTACGCCTTCCCTGGGCCCGTCAACACCGACATTGGGTTGTTGATGACTGGAAACATGTTGCCTGGTCGGACGAGTGTCGTTTCAAATTGTATCGAGCGGATGGATGTGTACTGGTATGGAGACAGCCTCAAGAACCCATGGACCCTGCATGTCAGCAGGAGATTGTTCAAGCTGGTGAAGACTCTGTAATGGTGTGGAGCGTGTGCAACTGGAGTGCTATGGGGCTCCTGATACGTCTAGATACGACTCTGGCAAGTAACACGTACATAAGCATCCTGTCTGATCACCTGCATCCATTCATATCCATAGTGCATTCCGACGGATTTGAGCAATTCCAGAAGGACAATGCGACACCCGAACCGTCCAGAATTGCTACAGAGTCGCTCCAAGTGTTTAAACACTTCCGCTGGCCACCTAACTCCCCAGACGTGAGAATTATTGAGCATATCTGGGATGCCTTGCAACCTGCTGTTCAGAAAAGATCTCCACCATGTCGTACTTTTACGGATTTACGGACAGCCGTGCAGGATTCATGGTGTCAATTCCCTCCAATACTACTTCAGACATTAGTCGAGTCCATTTGACCTTGGTAGCTGAATGTCGTGACCCGATATCGTTGGCCGCTGTTAGTTCCGTTCCTGGTGCTCTGGCGTTTTTGGTTTTTGACAAGGCATTCGTCAAGGTCAACCACGGCTTCCTCTGGCAGGTACTGGAAGGCGTTGGGTTCACAAATCAAGCTCGTAGGGTCTTGTCTTATGTGTTTACAATTATCCGAGCTTCGTTGGCTGTCAATGGCGAAGGGTCTTGTCTACTTTGTTTACGGGTATCCAAACTTCATTGGCTGTCTGTGGCCAACCGACACCTATTACCAACCGTATGCGTTTTCCACGGGAAAGTCCACTTTCAGTGAGGCTGGTTGTTTTATCACTTGGACCCCTTCTTCGAAGGATCGTCGCTCAGTTACAAGGATGGTCACTCTTGCGGGAGACGATCTCGTTGCACACATACGCGGTGATGGTGTTACTCCATTCTTCCACTGAAATTCCATCGCTCAAACCTACGTTGCATTCCTTTTCCCTTGTATTTGGCGCCAGCATCAATAATGGTGTCACTTCGCAAGCGATGGTGATCGGTAGACATAAGTCTTCGGAAGTCATAACTGATCGTTCTCCACTCAGAATGGCTACAATTAATTGGAAGTCAGTTATGGAGAAGATACAACGTGAAATCGTGGAATATGAACGGCGTTCCATTAACCTCCTTCAGAAAGCTTGGATAATGAATTCCTAAGTCTTGTACAAAGCGTATAACATTGTTCAGATCTTTCTTCTTCCCGCGATGATAGCTAGGAAACTAAAACAGTTGTCTAGTCGGTTTTTATGTAAGCATCACATTTTTAGATTACAATACGAGGTGGTTGAGCGTGTGCGTTCCCTCGGGGGTCTGGGACTTTCCGATATTCAAAGAAAAGCGTCTGTGTTATTTTTTCGGCACACAGTTTTGACTATAACTCACAAAATACACGCATTCACGTCTCAATTATTTTACTGTCTGCGGTCGGGCAGTCTGGAGCCGCCTCTCTATGTTAATCGAGTGAATTTCCAGTTAAAAAATGTCTGTGAATTTTATATTGCTGTTAGTTATTAGGGGGCTGATATTCTACAGAGGCAGCATCTTACTACCATAGTTTTGTAAATGCGCGGGGGAGGAACTGACTGTACGGCGCCTATTGAACGCTCATTGCCACGAACTTCTTGGAAGACAGAATGGGTTCATCTTAGGCTTCTTGTTCTGCCAGTGGCGGTGACATCTTCGTGTTATCAAGTGCTACACAACCTGTTATCCGCCAAGGAGCGCCTATTTCGTATTGGAGTTAGTGTCACGGATCACTGCAGTCGCTGTGCCATCATAGACACGCTAGACCATAGATTAACCTGTCATGGTCACAAAGCGAACTGGCACTGGCTTACAGAAACAATTAGCGTTTCTAACTCGATCCGTTGAGACTGCCTTTTCGGCTGATATCCTACTGTGTCCACACTTCTACTTTCCAAGGGCAAAGTCAAAAGCAACTGTATGGCTGTTGTGCCACTATGTTCATCACATTGCAGATGGAGGGCCAATAATGAGCCACTCGCCTTACACCAATACATGACCAGTGTGTATAGGAAAAGTTTGTGCTTGCCATGGTATAGCGACGTATTCGCCAATATGTTGACCTTATATTTCGCTGTCAAGGTATCGGTTGGGTTTGCCAGTCCACGTGGCATTCTTGTCCTCATCCCTTTTCAAGTACTTTGTTTCACAGTTTATTTCATTTTTGTGGCCCTTTTGGTCTTTTTTAAATTAAAAAAATAAATGAAAAGAAAAAGATAAACGAAAAAATAATTGCAATCAACCACTGGAAAGGGACCAATCGAATTTTCTTGTTAATTGTAAAAATGGTGGTGCCATTTAGGGTTAACTCCGAATTGTTTACCTAAGCTAACCTGACACATTTGCGACATACCACTTACTTACTGGTTCTGTCTCTGCCTATGGCGTGACCGCTATTTTCTCGTAGCAACTAGATCTTAGCACGGACGACAGACGGCCCCAAATTCCGGCATTCGGACTGCGACACATTAGCTCAGTAACTGTTGGACGTGCTGGCCTGGGGTTATGCCTGGTCCATATATTTTGAACTTCCGTTCGAAATGTCGGCAGAAGACGTGATGGTGGCAGTGCGCCCTTATGGATCTGTACACGGGCTAGCAGCAGAGAAATGGGCAAACTTCACTACATAACCAGTTTTGGAATGAGTGGAGCAAGTCCGCATTGAGCTAAAGCATCCTACGTTTTCATCGTCGGATGCCTGGCCATAGTCAAAAGCGATGGGCAGCCAAAGCCCTGTTCTAGTTACGGTAAAGAAGGACATGTGCTAAACGAACGCCTCCAACGCAGAATTACGCAGCTGTCGACTGACGACGCTTCTCCCCTTCCGGCTATGACACCCCTTCCACACACCTACGCAGTGAAACAGGTCCGATAACCTCCAGAAGCCTGCACAGCAACTTCCACAAGATCTTTCACAACCTGCATAGACCGGACGAGGTGAGGCCAGCCGTCTACAACAGCGACCGGCCATTCGGCCGGAGATTCCAGTGCCAAATAGGGATGTTGACAGAAGTGAAGGTGACATGGATCTCGATGTCATGGTTGTACGTACAGCCACCTGCGATCCTGAACGTCGCAGTCCGCAAACAAGATTACCAAGTCGACGCAAGAAGAGGAGGACGACATCGACGTCAGAATCTAAGTCGTGCCTCCAAGATGAATCTGTCACACGCTTGCCAGATGATTCTCAGGAGGACGTCTCGCACTCAGTTGCCGGTATCCACCACCTTGATGGTGTGTGACTGGAGAGCACGGTAACGCCCTGAAGACCCCAACGGTGGGTCTTCTCACGCCGACAGCATGGATACCCTGACGACAATGGATCCTCGACACTCAGACGACAACCGATCTTCCTGCATCAGTGCTGGTCGGATCTGACGGCCTCGTTTGGTCGCCGGACGACGTTGTCCCCACCAGACGAAGAAATTCCACAGGCTGCCTCGTTGAGCCGAGCATGATCAGGAGACAGACAATGCTTAAGAACCGACGACATTCGTTCTTACCAAAAAGGGTGCGCATGGAAATGTTCTGCCTATGCAGGCAGGCGTACAGAATTGTCATCATCAATTTCAATATGATTGGCTCCTATGTTAAACTACAATTGTTACATGACACGCTACGTGCAGCGGACGTTGACACTGCCCTGTTCGAAGAGTTACGGAGTGAGACTTGACCCGATTTTTATGGTTACGTCACCCATCCACCAACGTTAGGAGTGGAGCAGCGATTATCGTGCGCGATGTCATTTCAGAAGACGTCAATTGCTTGCTGCCAATACACGGGATCAGACTAGTGAATGACTGTGAACCATCCAGCATAGACCAACGACGAGAGAGCTCACAGTTTTATTCTGAAACAATGACACAGCTTTTTCTGGGACGATACGAGCATATAATTGTCGTCGAAGGTTTCAACTGTGTTCTCGTAAGGAAGGACCAATATCCAAATTTTACCACATGTCGCGAACTCCATTGCTTAGTATGTCGACTCAGTCTTGTAGACACTTGTGAACTGGTGCTCGGCGATCGCCTGGAATATACTTTCTGCCCTGCGTTCATACAGCTCGGTCGCCGCACATAAGATGCGGCCACCGCCTTCTCGAGCACCGTGTGCCAATGCTCCAGTGGCAAGCAGCACGGCATACTTCAAAGGGCTCACAGTGGGGGCGCCACAGACATGCAGCAGTCGTACTGCTGGAGACGATGGAGCCAATCAGGATGAAGCCCCACGTAATTAGGTCGCGTCGTCGTGGCCGGGAATGGGAGTCGTCTGGTGCGGCTCCTGGAGTACGGAGGAGGTCTCCTCTTATTCGCGACGCTGTTATTGTGATAGAGTTTACAGGAGATGGACTTTGGCTACGGACCGGGACACGAGCGACTACGCTGAGTTATGTTTCACCTTGTTTTCAGTATAAATCTTCTAATATGTCATTAATTCAGAGTTTCTACTTGGTAGTTTGTACCTGGGACACAACAATGTAAGTACGTCATAAGCCACTCAGCCAGTCGATTGGATCGCGTCTACGTGACTTGCACGCTCTCTTCGGTCGCCCGGAACGCGGAAACATAGTCTTTTAGCCTTCTCAGACCATAGTGTAAATGTGTGGACGATCAACCTTCAACGTCAATGAATATGGCGCAGTCGGGGTCAGTGGAAACTTAACGTTGCCTTTTTACAGGAACCGGGATTTCGACGAATGATCAAGATCACATGGGAATTCTGTGAAAGACGCATCACACAATACTCGTCTATACTTCTATGGTGGGTGCAATATGGAAAGCCAGGTCTACGTTGCACACTAGTCCAGTATGGCAAGGAACGAATGCAGCGGTTCCGAGACAACAGAATTTTACTACACGGTCCTCTAGGGCCTTATGGACCACCCGCTGTCCGTAGAACATCAGGTAGAGGATCAACGCGTCAGGGTTAAATTTTGGCCCTTACTCGGCGCCCACAGGAAGGTGCAGTTGTCTGAGCGCGATGCCAAGACAGTATTAACGGAGAAACGCCCTCATTGCATGATATCGTTGCAGATCTCAGACGCCGTCTACAAGCGCTGATACGTTCTTTAGATTTACCTGACAGCCGACGGCTGGTATTGCAGGCCAACATCGCAACAACTTTCGAAGCTCACTATCGTCATTTCTGTCGTGAGGAAGACACTAAAGTTGAGGCACTTACAGACATACCACAAACAGTGGTACCTTCGATGGCTAGGTAACGGACTATATTTTAGCAAATATCTCCGCTGAAAACATCACTGATGAATTCACAAAGGAGGCGCTCAATCGATGCCCAGGACCAGATAGCCTGCTGTTAGAATTTTATAGGAGTTTCAAGGACTTAATGCTGCCGGAATGGAGGGAAATATACCAGGAATTACTGTCCCCTACGACACTGCCAGCACCGGAATTTCTGGAAGGTCTAATTATTTCGATAACAAAACCCTCTGGAGGCATGTGACTTGAAAGCTATCGGCCAATCACTTTACTCAACTCGGACTTTAAGATTTTTAGGCGACACCTCACGATGCGTCTGAGGCGAGTCCTGTGCCATGGTATCCTTGGGCGAATATATTAATATAAAATCAACACTATGTGATTACAGAGACGTCACCGTCATTGAAACAGTCTGTCGACTGCAGGGAACCATGTTTTCCGTCGATTTCGACCAAGCATTTGATCGCATGAATCACAAAGGTGATTGAACAGATGGCTTTCCCAACTGCCTCCGTCCTCCTAATTATGCGCCTACTTCGTAATGCTTCGTGGAGGGTGATGGTGAACCGACTGATGACGACACCAATATCGATCGCAAGGTCGGTCGCACAGCGTTGTCCTCTTTCACCGATCATGTACGCCATCGCGCTAGAACCGCCTCTCTGAGGCTTGCAACGTCGTTTATCAGGGATCATCCTGCCAGGACACACATTCAAATGCTGTACCTACGCAGGCGACCACGTCTTCATGGTACGCACCGACAAGGAACTTTAAGGGGTAACACGGTGGATCGAGCGATATGGGAGCGGAGCTGGCAGCCACATGAAATTGGCCAAATCCTGCACGATAACGACTGGACGGGGACTCCCAGAAGAAAGTGTGCTTCCGTTCAGAACAACGGAAACTCTACGCGGTCTAGGAATGGTTTTCATTCAGGACATCCGTCGCACCACGGTGATCAACTTTGGGTTTCCTCTTCAGAACATCAGGACGAGCGTTCGAAACCAGTTATTGTGAAAAATGGATGTGTTACAAAAGGTGCAGTTTATTAACATTTATATGGCATGCCACATAACACTTATTGCACAAATTTTACCTACCTCTACCGTGATGGCTCATCGGATCCAAGCAGCCTTCGATTATATTGCCAGTTCCGGTCACATATTCACTGTCAAGTATGACATCCTCACACTCCGTGAGCGAAGAGGTAGTCTCGCCCTGGTCAGTGTCCATGCGCGCCAGAGCTCTTAACGTACATACAATCTTGAAGTTATGGAATCACAGCCTCAACAGCATCACAGGACTTGTACTCGACAAACTCGCACCTAGTTCTTGTCAACCACCGCTCGCCCTGACCCACACTGCACCATTGCTGTCACATATCAAACTTTTTCTTGTTGAGTACAGTTATGTCCATGAAGACTTTCCTCGCACTATGGTCCCTCTACACGAGATATTTATCACTTATTAACGCGGACTCACCCACCCGGGTGGCAAAGGCGACGTCGAGTCTGAGCGGCGGAATGGTGCTGGCGAACTTCTGCTTCCGCTGGCGGAGATGGAACTGCCTGCTGCTCGCCGGGCGTGGGCAGTTATACTCACGTAGCGGATGACTATTAGAAAAGTATTGATTTAGCTATGTCTGCTCGGATTGGTTGGAGAAATTGCCCCGACGGATGCACCAAAAGGTTCGTATCTGTGGCACCTCTACTGATCTTGTGCACGTGCGCTCCCACGGAACTAACCTGCCAGGTCAGGCGAAGTTACGGTGACTTCGGCCGGTGCGCCTCCGGAGCTGGAGCGATGACCCGCACAGCGGTGCGACGTTGCGGGTTGGTGGCGTTGTAGGCGACTCCGGAAATACGCCGACGTCACCCAGACTAGGGCTGTTGACGAAATACCTATACATCGATACTTTTTCCAAAATTACAATGTATACCTCTGATATCTCTCCGTGAGATACATCAGTACATCGATACTAAAATGACAATATCTAGTGCCGATATTTTTTTCGCAATTTTCGCTAAATACTCGAAATTGTTCTTTTGAACTCGTAATACAACGTTAACTTATTTTAACTGTGTGAAGGGAGTGTTTGTACTTTTTGAACTTTCATCACGCCCAGTGTTTCTCTTTGACTGTGTGAAGCAGGTATAGGTGCCACAAAAGAAGAAGTCCGAATACACTGAGAGGTGGCGAGGTGAATGGAATAACAAGATTTCCGATGAGAAGAAATAGCATACCAGTTGCGTTAAAAAAAGTCAGTAACTCAACTAGTGCGAAATTTCTTCACATCGGTATTCTTCAGAAACAATAGCTGAAAATGATGAACAAAAATCTAAACTACAAGATTGGTCGACGGGGAAACGCTGACGCAATTGGCACTCGGCGCTACCAACAGAAACTGCAACGTTTAACTTCACCACGCAATTATGACACTACAACTGCTAGATCGCTGGCGTTTGCAGAAATGAAAAAGAACAGGAAAGTCGACAAGAAGTGTTTAGGACAAACCCGACATGTGACGAAACCGAACGATGGACTTATCGGACACCTTTTATTGTTTCACTTATATGCATATACCACTGTTAGCAAAGTGGCTATCGCCAAGTGTGAACGGGCATCGTTTTCCTTGCAACCGTTTCTCTAAGGGGGATAAGTAGGCTGCTAGCTTGTTAATGTACAGAAAATCTAATAATAAATCAATACGTAAATATATACCTCTGAAACAGGCAATATATTTACAATGTACAGACGTTATTTTTATGGGCCAGTAAGTCGATATTTTCGCGTCGGTATATCGATGCATTTTCTCAATATATCGAGAGACAATACTGATACTTTTCTCAAATATCGAGATATCAGACTCCTGATATTTTTAAAAGTATCAACAGTCCTAACCCAGACGTTATGTGGCCGGCGGTGTGGCTCGTAGTCATCAACCATACTTTACCACGAAAACGAGCGCCACCCGGTACATCGGCGTCAACGCGACGTAAGCTCCAAGACATCACCCTGGCAGACGCACCTCTCTATCTGACGTGTAATGTGGGCGTGTAATGTGTGACTTTCCTTACCTGCCCAGCTTCACTGTTTTCGAGATGTTCGTTCCCGGGCGTTTAGCTTTGCCAAGGTCACTTATGTCAGCAGCTTTCCCCGTTTGCGACCTGTGTCATCACTGGAATGATTCCCCATCGCCCGTGCTTCGCTTATATAACCTCAGAAGTAAACAATGGTAAGGGACGAGTTGGTTGTTTTGAGAAATTGCACAGAAAATTCCAGTAAACTTCCATAAATGAAATATTTGAAGAACAACCACTGTGATACTTTCATTCACCTAAGTCACTGGTTTCAAATATTTCTAAGGTAACGACATATTTTTAAAATCACAAATTATATCCAGAATAGATTATTAAAAATATGTCAGTGGATACTTTACATTTTTACTTGCAAAGTGAGTACACTTAATGTGAGTTACCATTGACTTACAACTGTTTTCTTGCTGGGCAACTTAACGAAACATGTCTGTGAAATCTCCCAAAAATAGAAATCTGGAGCGCGCTAATTGTACTAGTTTAAGTGTAATAAGATTTGCGTTGCAAGTTCTACATCTCATCTACATGGCTACTCTGCTATTCACATTTAAGTACCTGAAAGAAGGTTCTTTAACCTACCTTCAAACTATTTCTCTGCCGTTCCGCTCTCGAACAGCGCGTGGGAAAACAGAACACTTAAGCCTTACAATGCGAGCTCTGATTTATCTTCTTTTATTATGATGATCATTTCTCCTATGTAGACTGGCGGCAATAAAATATTTTCACATTCAGAGGAGAAAGTTGGTGACTGACATTTCGTCAAAAGATCTCACCGCAACGAAGAACGCCTTTGTTTTAATGATTTCCATCCCAACTCGTTTACCATATCTGTGACACTTTCTTTCTTATTTCACAATAGTACAAAACGGGCTGTCCCTCTTTGAACTTTTTCGTTGTCCTCCGTCAATCCTATCTGGTTAGGATTCCATACAGCACAGCGATACTCGAGAAGAGGACGAACAGACATAGTATAGACAGTCTGTTTAGTAGGTCAGTTGCATCGTGGAAGTCTTCTGCCTATAGAACGTAGTCTTCGGTTTGCCTTCCCCATAACATTATCCATGTGATCGTTCAGATTTATGTTATTCGTAATTGTAATTCCTGGATATTTAGGCGAATTGACAGCCTTTAAAATTTTGCGATTTATTGTGGAACCACAATTTAAAGGAGTTCTTTTTGTGCTTATGTGGACGATCTCACTTTTTCTTACTGAGAGACAATTGCCACTTTTCGCACTATACAGATGTCGTGTCTGTCACTTTGCAATTGGTTTTGATCCTCTGATGACTTTACTAGACAATAATAAGAGCATTATCTGCAAACAATCTAAGACGGTTTCTCAGATTGTCTTGTAAATCGTTTGTGTAGATTAATAACAGTAGAGGACCTATAACACTTCTCTAGGGAGCGCCGGATATTATTTCTGTTCTACTCGATGATTTTCCGTCTATTACTGCGCACTGTGACCTTTCTGTGAGGAACTCATGAATCCAGTCGCTATTTGATTAGAAGTCTTCTGTAAGGAATGGTGTCAAAAGCCTTCTGGAAACCTAGAAATACGAGATGAATTTCAGGTCCCCTCTCACTAGCACTCATTAATGCGTAGGAATAAAGAGCTAGTTTTGTTTCACAGCCACAGTATTTAGTGAATCCGTGCTGGCTGTATGTCGATAGACCGTTACCTTCGAAGTGATTCATGATCTTCGAACACATTATATGTTCAAAATCCTACTGTAAATCGACATTAGTGACGTAGGTCTGTAATTCAGCTTATTACTCTCATTTTCTTCTTTGAGTATTGTTGCGACCTATGCAACTTTCCAGTCTTTTGGTACCGATCTTTCGTTGAGCGAGCCTATTGTATTAGCGTACTCTGAAAGGAACCTTGCTACTATGCTGTGTGGACCGCAAGACTTGACTGTATTAAGTGCTTTAAGCTGCTTCGGTATACCGAGGATATCTACTTCTAAGTTACTGATGTTGGCAGTTGTTCTCGATTCGAATTATGGAATATTTACTTTGTCTTCTTTGGTGAAGAAACTTCGGAAAACCTTGTTTACTACACTTCTGAAATAATGAAGTACAATAACCTCAAAAATTAATCTATGCATCAACACAATACAAAATTTTTTATTGCCGCCTCACTATAGCACGAAAACAATGTTAAGAGCAGCCATTAACATTTCTGCCATCATACCGTCACGGAAATTCACGTAAACAATGATAAGGGACACAACATAACATTGTTTACTTGCTTAAATAATTATTCCCATTTCTCTGATTAGCAACAACTTTTGAAGTGCATTTGAATTCAGAAACATATTCAGGATCTTCGTCTCAATCGCAGTTATCCACATCATCCTCGGAAATATATATAAATCGTCTTTGAAAAGCATTTTTATAGCGCGAAAACCGCACACGTTACTGCTCCTAGCAGCCACGAGTTTTGCACTTGTCAGTGTTCAGATGCACACATCCTGACAAAGCTTTCATTAGTGAAAATCTAAAGTTAGAGATAGAGTTTATCGTGAAACTCTTAACTAATATGATTAAGGAACTAGCGTGCCACGTTTGACGTGCTATAACTTGTTTGTCATCGACTGCCGCTTACCGTTGTTTACAGCCGAGGTCTCCATACACTTTTCTTGCCGTATCGTGTGCCCGCAAGGCCACTAGGTAGCACTCAGCCTTGTGATGAGCAGTGGTCATAACGCTTTGGCTCTTCGGTGTATACAGAATGTTCCAGAAATGTTGCGAAAAACTTCGGAGGGCTGTAGAGTGTGTCTTGACGAACAAATTGAGGATGGAAACACATGTCTGGACACGTCATCGAACGACACTACAGAGAGTCGAAGTTACGGGCGCTGGTGTGTGCCACTCCTTTGGGAACTAACGAAACTCTATACGCTAACAGGCCGTAGGCGGAACGTCTCATAATATTATTTATTATTCAGTGATCGCGACTAATTGCCACGATTGCAATTGACGAAGAAGAAGCTAGTTGCTGCGTAGAAAGGCCTTGTCAACTGTGAATGCGATGCTCTGTTTCCTCTGTGGATGACGGTTTCACACACAGGTTTCCATCTGCACTTTATTTTTCTCCCGTGCACTGAAAAATAACGGAGATTTTAGGTGGTTCCAGGAGAAAGACACTGTGACTGGAAACCCGTGTCCAAAACCGTCATACAGCAATGGAAATGAGCATCGCATTCATAGGAGACAAGGTCTTTCTATGCAGCAGCTCGTTCCAACTTCCCCACGGGCGATCGTGGCAATCAGTCACGATAACTGAATAACAAACAGCATTGCGAGACGTTGTGTCTGCTGTCAGTCAGCGCACAAAGTCACGTTAGATGCCAAAGGGGTGGCCTAGTATCAGGCGTCGGCGCCTATAACTTTGACGCTCCGTGTAGTCGTTGGATGTTTTTGGACATGAGTTCCTGTCTTATATTTGTTCCTGAAGACACTCCTTTTAACCCTTAGACGTTTGTCGCAACACTTCTGGGACCCATTGTATGCCCTAGAAAAAGTTACGACGAACATAGCCAAATGTCTCGATGGAGCTGAAGTACGATAGTTATTGTAGGAATGGGGAGCTAGGTAACCATACGACTGCTTGTATCGAGCCCGCGTACTCGTTTGCGCCTGTTAATCGAGAAGTACTACTGTTGGTCGGGATAAAATTATGTGCCCAATCTCTTTGGAAGTCGATGCCCCACATTCCACAGATGACATAAACAGGTCTGCAGATATGGAATGATGGAATTTAAGTTGCAAAATATTTGACTGGCTGATAGCAAACACCTAAATGACTGAACTGAGGTTGACTGATTGCACTAGTCAACAGACGGATTTTGCATCTGGGTTGTGATTCATCAACTAGTATATATTTTGGTGTGTAGTATCCGAATAAACCTTTCAAAATGTTCTAGCACGTACCATTTTTGAGTTTTTAAAGGTTTTTTATTTTTAGTATTCAGTATTTCGCTTTTTGCTGTTCTTCTGTTTTGATGTTTAATTGTTTGTTTTTGATTTGCAAAGGAGAGCTAGAAGATCTACAAATCGTCAGTAAATGGTTGGCGTGATAATCCAGTGGTGTGAAAGAGATATTCAGTGAGTGTTTCCCGTGAAAGATAGTGCAAACTTTTTGTGTTTAAAACTTACACTAAGAAAAATGGCAACTAGTAAATATCGTTGTTGTCCAAACCACCCCGACAACCTTTGTTATGTGTGTGGGAAATTCACTGCAAAAGCCCAAAGAAAACCAATCACTGATTTGGTTAACAGCCAACAAAATATTTTCGCATTCGAAGGAGAAAGTTGGTGATTGGAATTTCGTGACAAGAGTCCGGCGCAACGAAAAACGCCTTTTTTTAAATGATTTCCAGCCCAGATCCTGTATCCTTTCTGTGACACACTCTCCCGTATTTCGCGATAATACAAAACGTGCTGCCCTTCTTTGAACTTTTTCGACGTACTCGGTCAGCCCTATTTGGTAAGGATCCAACACCGCGTAGCAGTATTCTAAAAGAGGACGGACTAGCGTAGTGTAGGCAGTCTCGTTAATAGATCTGTTACATTTTCCAAGCGTGCTGCCAACAAAACGCAGTCTTTGGTTAGCCTTTCCCACAACATATTCTATGTGTTCCTTCGAATTGAAGTTGTTCGTAATTGTATTACCTAGGCATTTAGTTGAATTTACGGCTTTTAGATTAGACTGATTTATCGTGTAACCAAAGTTTAACGAATTCCTTTTAGCGCTCATGTGGACGACCTCACACTTTTCGTTATTTAGGGTCAACTGCCAATTTTCGCACCATTCAGACATATTTTCTAAATCGTTTTGTAATTTGTTTTGATCTTCTGATGACTTTATTGGTTTATAAACGACAGCGTCATCTGCAAACAACCTAAGACGACTGCTCAGATTGTCTCCCAAATCGTTTATATAGATAAGGAACAGCAAAAGGCCTATAACACTACTTTGGGGAACGTCATAAATCACTTCTCTTGTAATCTATGGCTTTCCGTCAATTACTACGAACTGTGACCTCTCTGACAGGAAATCACAAATCCAATCACATAACTGAGACGATATTCCATTAGCACGCAATTTCACTACAAGCCGCATGTGTGATACCGTGTCAAAAGCCTTCCGGAAATCCAGAAATACGGAATCGATCTAAAATTTCTTGTCAATTGCACTCAACACTTCATGTGAATAAAGAGCTAGTTGTGTTTCACAGGATCGATGTTTTCTAAACCCATGTTGGCTGTGTGGCAATAGACAGTTTTCTTCGAGGTAATTCATAATGTTCGAACACAATATATGTTCCAAAATCCTGCTGCATATCGATGTTAACGATTGGGCCTGTAATTTAGTGGGTAACTCCTACTACCTTTCTTGAATATTGGTGTGACCTGTGCAACTTTCCAGTCTTGGGGTACGGATCTTTCGTCGAGTGAACGGTTGAATATGATTGTTAAGTATGGAGCTAATTCATCAGCATACTCCGGAAGGAACCAAATTGGTATACAGTCTGGACCAGAAGTCTTGCTTTTATTAAGTGATTTAAGTTGCTTCACTACTCCAAGGATATTTACTTTTACGTTGCTCATGTTGGCAGCTGTTCTCGATTCGAATTCTGGAATATTTACTTCGTCTTCTTTTGTGAAGGCATTTCGGAAGACTGTGTTTAGTAACTCTGCTTTGGCAGCACTGTCTTCGATAGTATCTCCATTGCTATTACGCAGACAAGGCATTGATTGTTTCTTGCCGCTAACATACTTCAAATATGACCAGAATATCTTTGGATTTTCTGTCAGATTTCGAGATAATGTTTCGTTGTGGATACTGTTATAAGCATCTCGCATTGAAGTCCGCGCTAAATTTCGAGCTTCTGTAGAAGATCGCCAATTTTGGAGATTTTGCGTCTGTTTGAATTTGGCATGTATGTTTCGTTGTTTCTGCAACAGTGTTCTAACCCGTTTTGTGTACGAAGGAGGATCAGCTCCGTCGTTTGTTAATTTATTAGGGATAAATCTCTCAATTGCTGCCGATAGCCGGCCGCGGTGGTCTCGCGGTTCTAGGCACGCAGTCCGGAACCGCGCGACTGCTACGGTCGCAGGTTCGAATCCTGCCTCGGGCATGGATGTGTGCGATGTCGTTAGGTTAGTTAGGTTTTAGTAGTTCTAAGTTCTAGGGGACTGATGACCACAGCTGTTAAGTCCCATAGTGCACAGAGCCATTTGAACCATTTTTTTTGCTGCTGATACTATTTCTTTGAATTAAAGCCGCATCTGATCTACACTTATATAATTAATTTGGAATGAGTAGAGATTGTCTCTCAGGAAGGCGTCAAGTGAATTTTTATCTGCTTTTTTGAATTCTGCTTATGTAGAGATGTCAATTTTCTGATGATTCAGCCAGGTGTACAACATAATCCACACGAGTGGCGACTATGTATTGACTCCAGTACAACCAGCTTGAAAGCAGTACTACTTCATAATGGCAATGCTTTTCCATCGATATCTTTGGCTTACGCAATAGACATGAAAGAAACTTATGCAACCATGGATTTGCTGCTAGAGGCAATCAAATATAAGGATCATGAATGGCAGCTTTACTGTGGTTTAACAGTTGTTGCACTCCTTATAGGGTGATAGGCTGGATTCACGAAATACTGCTGCTTTTTGTGCCTTTTGGACCGCCGTGACACCAAAAACCACTATACAGTCAAGGAATGGTATATAACGAAGTCATATGTTCCTGGAAACGTAAATGTGAACAATACCCCATTGGTTGAGCTCAATAAAATTATTTTGCACTCCGTCTTCAGGCTACGAGTGGCCTACCGGGACCATCCGACCGCCGTGTCATTCTCGGAGGGGGATGCGGATAGGAGGGTCGTGGGGTCAGCACACCGCTCTCCCGGTCGTTACGATGGTATTCTTGACCAAAGCCGCTACTATTCGGTCGAGAAGCTCCTCAATTGGCATCACGAGGCTGAGTGCACCCCGAAAAATGGCAACAGCGCATGGCGGCCTGGATGGTCACCCATCCAAGTGCCGACCACGCCCGACAGCGCTTAACTTCGGTGATCTCACGGGAACCGGTGTATCCACTGGGGGAAGGCCGCTGCCCAAAATCATTTTGCTCCCCTTCATATCAAATGGGGCCTTATCAAGAACTTTGTAAAAGCTCTGGATAAAGAAGGCGAGGCTATCAGTCACTTAAAGAAAAGTTTCCCAAATTAAGGAAAAACTGAAAGAGAGTATATTTGTTGGACCACAAATACGAAAATTGCTGAAAAATACAACCTTTGTTACCAAACTCACTGGAATACAATTATCTGCTTGGTCTTCTTATAAAGCAACTGTGAAGGGCTTTTTGGGTAACAGAAAAGACAAAAACTATGTTACCATTGTGAATGATCCGTTAGATAACTGTAAGAGCATGGGGTGTAGACTGTCGCTTAAAATTCACTTTTTACATTATCACCTTTCTGCTTCCCGGAAAAGCGTAAGCGTAAGCGATGAGCGTAGTGAATCCTTTCACCAAGACATTCTTACCATGGAACGCCGTTACAAAGGCCATTGGAACCCTTCGATGATGGGTGACTATTGATGGAGTCTTGTTAGGGAGTGTGATGAAACTGCAAACAAAAGAAGAGCTCCATCGTCGCATTTTTCAAAAACCAAAGACGATTAAAGGTGAAAAATCTTCTGAACTAATTTGGACCTTTTTTGGCATCATGCCCATATATACATACAAAATAGTATTGATTTCAAAGGTTCTGAATGTATATTTTTGTTCGACTTAATTGTGTCAATTTTCTCTATTACCATTTTTTATTCTGCTGTGTATCTAGGAAATGTGACGTCATAGAGAAAAACTGGATTTACCAGAGTACACAGCACCCCAAAATTAGTTAAATCCACCCATTTACAACCCAGCTGCAACAAAAAAGTTTGAATTTGTTAACTAGTGTTAGTTGATAGCCGCCCCATGTGAGAGTCCAGTCCATTCCGGCTCTCCATACTCAAAGGAGCAATGAATTCCCCACATTAATGGGTTAACACACTTGGATCCTTTTTGTTTTACTAATCGTTGCTAAGAAATATAATGATAGTTAGTGAAACATTTGGCCCAGATTTGTTAGTTTAAATCTTTACAATGAGTTACATCACGTAGGTAAACCATGGCTCAGATCGTCTAAAGTCTTCGGGATAAGAAACTGTTAATTAAATCTCGTTTCCTGTAGACACTCAGTGCTCACGTACGGCCGCGTATCGCAGTTTCATTTTTTCCCCCTTATTTTTCAGTCCTCATGTAAGCGAACATTTTTTCATAGATTTAGCTGGCAGTGTTACTTACAAAACAATGTTCTGTGTTTTACAAGATAATTTATGTTCATTTGCCTAATGTGTTCGGTTAAGTAATTCACGCAGTGCTGACCAGTGCTTGAGACCCGTGCTACGCTTCCCGTTTTGTATGTACGAGGTGTGGCTAGAAAAAAACCGGACTAGTACTGGTGAAACAATAAAACGAATGCAATAAGGCTGAAAGTCGCGTGGCCTGTCACGTGACTCTCGCTCCGCCTACTGCTCGAGTTTTATCTGCCTCCTGCACTCAGTCTGCCCGTGGCGTCTGTTTTAAGTAGTTGACGTTTTGTCTGTGCGTCGGAAAATGTTGAGTGTACAGAAAGAACAGCGTGTTAACATCAAATTTTGTTTCAAACTAGGAAAATCTGCAAGTGAAACGTTTGTAATGTTACAACAAGTGTACGGCGATGATTGTTTATCGCGAACACAAGTGTTTGAGTGGTTTAAACGATTTAAAGATGGCCGCGAAGACACCAGTGATGACACTCGCACTGGCAGACCATTGTCAGCAAAAACTGATGCAAACATTGAAAAAATCGGTAAACTTGTTCGACAAGATCGCCGTTTAACAATCAGAGCAGTGTCTGAGTTAACAGGAGTTGACAAGGAATGTGTTAGGCAGATTCTTCATGAAAGTTTCAACATGAACAAAGTGTGTTCAAAAATGGTTCCAAAGTGTCTCACAATTGAACAGAACGAACGCCGAAGAATGATTTGTTCTGACATCCTGGAAAACATTGAAAGTGATCCCACATTCTTACAAAATGTTATTACTTGCGATGAATCGTGGTTTTTTACTTACGATCCCGAAACTAAACGCCAATCGATGCACTGGAAAACTCCTGGTTCTCCACGACAAAAAAAGCACGAATGTCAAAATCGAAATTCAAGGCAATGATGATTGTTTTTTTTGACATCAAAGGGATTGTGCACATTGATAGGGTACCAGAGGGACAAACAGTGAATCAGCATTACTACATTAGCGTCCTGGCTACCCTACGTGAGCGAGTACGGAGAAAACGGAATGATTTGTGGAGAAAAAAGTCATGGATCCTTCACCAAGACAATGCCCCAGCTCACAGTGCGTAGTCAGTGAAGACGTTTTTGGCAAAACACAACATTCCCATCTTAGATCATCCACCCTACTCACCTGATTTGGCCCCCTGTGTCTTTTTTCTTTTCCCTAAAGTCAAGTCAGCTTTGAAAGGAACTAGATTTGAGACTGTTGAAGCAGTAAAAGAAAAAGCGACGGAAGTAATGTATGGGCTTACCGAAAATGATCTGCAGCATTGCTATGAACAGTGGAAAATTCGTATGGAGCGGTGTAGAGACCGAGGAGGAGAGTACATTGAAGGAGATAACATGAAATTGTAAATAATTGTAAATAAATGTTTTTTCCAGCATCAGTCCGGTTTTTTTCTAGCCGCACCTCGTATACGGCACTTCTTTCAGGCTGATACGCGGTTTCTATTTAAAAGCGAGAGATGAAGTATCCTGTCATATGTCGAGATCTGCAGTTTACCGAAATTTTCACCTTCAGTCAGCTGACGGGATTGGCAACCAAAACGTTAGAAACAGTAACAGTACTTCCATTTAAATGCATTATGCAACGTGGGGCTCGATAAAAATGTTTATTAAAAATTTGAACGTCATTTTTCTTCTGTTCTTTGCGTTCTATTTCAACAGCCTTAATTTAATTTCGTATTCCTTACTATAAATATATATCGTATTTGAAGATGACCATGACTGTAATGCGCATTCATGGATCCATGTTACTTCCGTTTGAAATTTATACCATAACAGCTGATCGGTGCGATGCACGTACACCAGTGAGTTATCAGCACCGAAAGACAAAAAAGAAAATATTCCTCCTTTCACCACCCTCCAACACTGCAGTGTTCACATTACTTGACCCTCTGCCCCTGAGGTTAACGGCCTACTTGGCTTGACTCACTGTCGAATTTAGCAACGTCAATTAAAATTAAGCACATCTTAGAACATTGCTTTCCCAGTACTTACTTTTTTTGTATCTGAACAGGAAAACTACATCCTTAAGAAGCTCTTAAGATTAGTTGCCTCTTTGTCTCGTATGTTAGTTGTTAGATGCGTCTTACTATAAAATACGGATGAGATCCCCCAGCCGCAAGAATACTTGATAGGGGCCGCACGCGGCTCGCGGGCCGCACTTTGACGACCACTGCATAGACTCTTGTTGCACGGGTTCCGTATTACATGCTGCAACACATTTTATGATTCTTTCTTCAATTTCTTACACCCATTGTTTCTCTGGTATGGATGACGTTCACACATCACATTTACGAAGCCATTAATGGATTGGAAATCTAGTAGTTCAAAATTAAATTAAATTTGTTAACAGTACTTCGGTACGATGGACCATCTTGAGGTAACAAACACAATAACTGGAAGAGCAACGCAAGACCGCACTCTGAAAACAGCTTGTATAAGGGGCAGTCAGATGAAAACTAGATGTATGGATAAAGGCGAGTAAAGTGTTTAATGTTTCAAAAGTAATCGCCATAGCTGTTAACACGTTTATCCCGCTGTGAGACAATACGGTCAATGCCTTCATGAGAAAATGTTCGCAGTTGCCTATGGAACCATGATTGTACACCAGTGTGAACGTCTTTGTTCGAAGCAAATTGACTGCCACGAACGCCTTTCTTCAAAGCTCCAAAAATATGGAAATCAAATGGGAAGAGATCCGGACTGTATGGAGGATGTGTAAGGGCTTCCCAGCGAGACTCCTGTAGCGTAGTCGAAACAGTCTTGGCTACATGTGATCCAGCATTTGTTGGCAGGCTGTTTCGCCTATGCTGCAGATGTTTCACTGGTAATCGGTCACAGATCCTCTGTACAGTTCCGATCCATATTTTTGGATCCCTGAAGAAAAACATTCGTGGCCGTAGATTTGCTTCGGACGAATAGGTGCACGATTGGGTCTAATCATGGCTCCGTAGGCAACAGCAAACATTTTTACATGAAGAAATGGAGCATCTTGTCTCACGGTGAAATAATTTTTTAAAAGTCTGTAACCATTAGTTTCGAAATAATAGACGGTCGATATGTCTCGTTTTCATTTTACTGTCCCTTACAGGTAATGCCACTTCGCAGGCGATCTGACTTCACATGATCACCAGACAGTGGCAGAATATCAGCGACTTCTACATCAACGCATTTTCAATTTTTCAAGTACGTAAAAACACACAAACTTGAGTAAAAATTTTTACCTAAAAAGCACCTACCTACACTAAGAGCACAGCACTGCCAGATAATCAGATAATAGCAGAAAAAAAATCGCCACTGTCCGACGCATATACAAATAGTGAATCACTTAAGAGTGACATTATAGGGACAAACGGAAGCATATTAGATATCGAAAATAGATTTAGTAGCGTCCGAGGATACTACTGGGCAGCAACATAAGGCAGGCTGACAAATATAAGCTTTAATGTCAACAGCCCACGTAGGCAGGAAAAACATTTAAAAAATGGTTCAAATGGCTCTGAGCACTATGGGACTTAACATCTATGGTCATCAGTCCCCTAGAACTTAGAACTACTTAAACCTAACCAACCTAAGGACATCACACAACACCCAGTCATCACGAGGAGGAAAAACATAAACTTGACACCCAAAGAAACATAAAAAGGAGATAAAGCGAATTAATGAGGAACTACATGATCTGAGATCGAGGGTAATTAAAAAAAGAGGAAATGACTGCAAGAAAATAAAATAAAGATTACGATACAGAGAGATGCAGGGGTTGGACGAAAGTGTGGAAACACAACGCGAAATGCATACTTTAACATAAATGTAGATGCTATGAAAGCCTACAGGTAGCGTTGTTCTATTTGACCATGAACGGCTCCTTTGCAATATCCCCAACACTATGCAACTGTTAGTCGTAGTCAGAACAGTGTTCTGTGTAGTTGTGAGTGCATTACGTCGGAACTAAATGAATTCGAACGTGGGCAATTTGTTGGTGCTCGTATGGTGTGTGCTCCCGTAGCGAAGATAGCCGAAGTGTTCGATGTTTCATGAGGAACGGTATCGAAGATTTATATCTCATACTGGGAAAGCGGAAAAACATCATCCGCTGAGTCACAAAGCGGACGAAAGCGTGTACTGAGTGATCGTGACGGACGCTCATTGCAGAGGATTATGATGTAAAATACGAGGCCGACTTTCGCAAAGTCATTGCAGATTTGAATGTCGCACTTGCGAATCCTGTCATCTTCAAAACAACAGGAGCTGGAATTCCAATAACACACATCAGTCATGCAAATTCACCTTACAAGAGAACGTGACGCTGAAGCGATAAAACCTAGACTATGATGAAATGGAAGAATGACACGATGCCACATTTCATCAAGAATAGTGACTGGCGTATTGTGACGAGCCAGTTGCTAGGCTACCATTGACCAGACGTTTTCAATTGGTGAGTGATCTGGAGAATGTGCTGGCCAGGGCAGCAGTCGAACATTTTCTGTATCCAGAAAGGCCCGTACAGGACCTGCAACATGCGGTCGTGCATTATCCTGCTGAAATGTAGGGTTTCGAAGGGATCGAATGAAGGGTAGAGCCACGGGTCGTAACACATCTGAAATGTAACGTCGACTGTTCAAAGCGCCGTGAATGCGAGTAAGAGGTGACCGAGACGCGTAACCAATGGCATCCCATACCATCACGCCGGGTGATACGCCAGTATGGCGATGACGAATACACGCTTCCAATGTGCGTTCACCGCGCTGTCGCCAAACACGGATGCGACCATCATGATACTGTAAACAGAACCTGGATTCATCCGAAAAAATGACGTTTTGACATTCGTGCACCCAGGTTCGTCGTTGAGTACACCATCGCAGGCGCCCCTGTCTGTGATGCAGCGTCAAGGGTAACCGCAGACTTGGTCTCCGAGCTGATAGTCCATGCTGCTGCCAACGTCGTCGAACTGTTCGTGCAGATGGTTGTTGTCTTGCAAATGTCCCCATCTTTTGACTCAGGGATCGAGACGTGGCTGCACGATCCGTTACAGCCATGCGGATAAGATGCCTGTCATTTCGACTGATAGTGATACGAGGCCGTTGGGATCCAGCACGGCGTTCCGTATTACCCTCCTGAACCCACCGATTCCATATTCTGCTAACGCCAACGCGAGCAGCAATGTCGCGATACGATAAACCGCAATCGCAGTAGGCTACAATCCGACCTTTATCGAAGTCGGAAACGTGATGGTACGCATTTCGCCTTCTTACACGAGGCATCACAACAACGTTGCACCAGGCAACGCCGGTCAACTGCTGTTTGTGTCTGAGAAATCGGTTGGAAACTTTCCTCATGTCAGCATGTTGTAGGTGTCGCTACCGGCGCCAACCTTGTGTGAATCCTCTGAAAAGCTAATCATTTGTATATCACAGCATCTTCTTCCTGTCAGTTAAATTTCGCGTCTGCAGCACGTCATCTTCGTGGTGTAGCAATTTTAATGGCCAGTACTGTATGTTATTGGACAGTTGCCAATTAAACATTCCATCAAGCAAAGGAGACTACTGTCCACCACTCATTACCTAGTAATTGTAGAATCGCTCCTGGATGGTAGTTTGCACTGACAAAAACAAGGCCTGGAATTTTCCGATGAGAGGACGGAGCTCAAGTCTACCTGGATAATATTAGCTTTATCATCAACAACAATACGGAATTGTTGTTGTTGTGGTCCTCAGTCCTGAGACTGGTTTGATGCAGCTCTCCATGCTACTCTATCCTGTGCAAGCTTCTTCATCTCCCAGTACCTACTGCAGCCTACATCCTTCTGCATCTGCTTAGTGTATACATCTCTTGGTCTCCCTCCACGATTTTTACCCTCCACGCTGCCCTCCAGTAGTAAATTGGTGATCCCTTGATGCCTCAGAACATTTCATACCAACCGATCTCTTATTCTAGTCAAGCTGTGCCACAAACTCCTCTTCTCCACAATTCTATTCAATACCTCCTCATTAGTTATGTGATCTACCCATGTAATCATCAGCATTCTTCTGTAGCACCACATTTCGAAAGCTTCTATTCTCTTGTAATCTAAACTATTTATCGTCCATGTTTCACTTCCACACACTTCATACAAATACTTTCAGAAACGACTTCCTGACACTTAAATCAATACTCGATGTTAACAAATTTCTCTTCTTCAGAAACGCTTTCCGTGCCATTGCCAGTCTACATTTTATATCCCCTCTACTTCTACCATCATCTGTTATTTTGCTCCCCAAATAGCAAAACTCATTTACTACTTTAAGCGTGTCATTTCCTAATCTAATTCCCTCAGCATCACCCGACTTAATTCGACTACATTCCATTATCTTCGTTTTGCTTTTGTTGGTGTTCATCTTATACCCTCCTTTCAAGACACTGTCCATTTCGTTCAACTGCCCTTCCAAGTCCTTTGCAGTCTCCGACAGAATTACAATGTCATCGGCGAACCTCAATGTTTTTATTTCTTCTTCATGGATTTTAATACCTACTCCGAACTTTTCTTTTGTTTCCTTTACTGCTTGCTCAATATACAGATTGAACAGCATCAGGGAGAGACTACAACCCTGTCTCACTCCCCTCCCAACCATTGCTTCCCTTTCATGTCCCTTGACTCTTATAACTGCCATCTGCTTTCTGTACAAATTGTAAATAGCCTTTCGCCCCCTGTATTTTACTCCTGCCACGTTCAGAATTTGAAAGAGAGCGTTCCAGTCTACATTGTCAAAAGCTTTCTCTAAGTCTACAAATGCTAGAAACGTAGGTTTACCTTTCCTTAATCTTTCTTCTAAGATAAGTCGTAGGGTCAGTATTGCCTCACGTGTTCCAACATTTCTACGGAATCCAAACTGATCTTCCCCAGGTCGGCTTCTACCAGTTTCTCCATTCGTCTGTAAAGAATACGCGTTAGTACTTTGCAGCTGTGACTTATTAAACTGATAGTTCGGTAATTTTCACATCTGTCAACACCTGCTTTCTTTGGGATTGGAATTTTTATATTCTTCTTGAAGTCTGAGGGAATTTCGCCTGTCTCATACATCTGGCTCACCAGATGGTAGAGTTTTGTTAGGCCTAGCTCTCCCAAGGCTGTCAGTAGTTGTAATGGAATGTTGTCTACTCCCGGGGCCTTGTTTCGACTTAGGTCTTTCAGTGCTCTGTCAATCTCTTCACGTAGTATCATATCTCCCATTTCATCTTCATCTACCTCCTCTTCCATTTCCATAATATTGTCCTCAAGAACAACACCCCTGTATAGACAGTCTATATACTCCTTCCAACTTTCTGCTTTCCCTTCTCTGCTTAGGACTGGTTTTGCATCTGAGCTCTTGATATTTATACAGGTGGTTCTCTTTTCTCCAAAGGCCTCTTTAATTTTCCTGTGGGCAGTGTCTATCTTACCCCTAGTGAGATAAGCCTCTACATCCTTACGTTTGTCCTCTAGCCATCCCTGCTTAGCCATTTTGCACTTCCTGTCCATCGCACTTTTAAGACGTTTTAATCCTTTTTGCCTGCTTCACTTACTGCATTTTTGTATTTTCTCCTTTCATCAGTTAAATTCAGTATCTCTTCTGTTACCCAAGGATTTCTACTAGCCCTCGTCTTTTTACCTACTTGATCCTCTGCTGCCTTCACTATTTCATTCCTCAAAGCTACCCATTCTTCTTCAACTGTATTTCTTTCCCCCATTCCTGTCAATTGTTCCCTTATGCTCTCCCTGAAACTCTGTACAACCTCTGGTTTAGTCAGTTTATCCAAGTCCCATCTCCTTGAATTCCCACCTTTTTGCAGTTTCTTCAGTTTTAATGGTCAGAGTCCACATCTGCCCCTGGAAATGTCTTACAATTTAAAATATGGTTCCTAAATCTCTGTCTTACTATTATATAATCTATCTGAAACCTGTCAGTATCTCCAGGGTTCTTCCATGTATTCAACCTTCTTTCATGATTCTTGAACCAAGTGTTAGCTATGATTAAGTTATGCTCTGTGCAAAATTCTACCAGGCGGCTTCCTCTTTCATTTCTTAGCCCTAATCCATATTCACCTACTACGTTTCCTTCTCTTCCTTCTCCTACTGTCGAATTCCAGTCAGCCATGACTATTAAATTTTCGTCTCCCTTCACTACCTGAATAATTTCTTTTATCTCGTCATACATTTCATCAATTTCTTCATTCTCTGCAGAGCTAGTTGGCATATAAACTTGTACTACTGTAGTAGACGTGGGCTTCGTGTCTGTCTTGGCCACAATAATGCGTTCACTATGCACTATGCACTCCTATTTTACTATCCATTATTAAACCTACTCCTGCATTACCCCTATTTGATTTTGTATTTATAACCCTGTATTCACTTGACCAGAAGTCTTGTTCCTCCTGCCACCGAGCTTCACTATTTCCCACTATATCTATCTCTAACCTATCCATTTCCCTTTTTAAATTTTCTAACCTACCTGCCCGATTAAGGGATCTGACATTCCACGCTCCGATCCGTAGAACGCCAGTTTTCTTTCTCCTGATAACGACGTCCTCCTGAGTAGGCCCCGCCCAATGGGGGACTATTTTACCTCCGGAATATTTTACCCAAGAGGACGCCATCATCATTTAATCATACAGTGAAGCTGCAGGCCCTCGGGAAAAATTACGGCTGTAGTTTCCCCTTGCTTTCAGCCGTTCGCAGCACCAGTACGGTATTAGGGATGGATAAATAAATAATCACTCAGTATAGTGAGGCAGCGGCCGTTAAGGTTACTTGTCAAAAATGAAAAAAAAACTTGCTATAGGTACTGATAATACTTTCTTCAATCAAGATTGGCACCAAATGACTGGGAATAGGGACACGGATTATGGCAAATCAAAAATGTCAGTTTTATAAAAAAAAATAGCTATACTCTAGTAAACAACAGAAGAAGACAATTCAAGGAAGTTTAATAGACTCCCGATAGGTGACTTTAAAAACACCTGCGTTGTTGGAAAAATAAATTACACTGCTACTATATTACCAGGTTTCACACTGAGGGCCAGGAGTATATAAACGATATGCTCTTTTTTGGGGGAGGGGCAATATCTTCAGTATCTCTCTATTCAGTGCGAGACTACCAACACAGCAAGCGACGGGAGTCGTCAAAAATGCCTTAGTCCAGTTCACTGTAATGGTCATTAAAGAGTCGTAGTGCCTACACCTTAATACAAGCGACTTTGAACTCCATAACAAAATGCTTATTTCAGAACTTGGAACCTAGACAGAATGCCTGGCTCAAAAATTTAGAAAATATAATTTAAATAAATTATCACTTGAATTACGTTCGTAGATATTAACAGGAACTGATCTACGTGCGCCGGCCGCGGTGGTCTAGCGGTTCTAGGCGCTCAGTCTGGAACCGCGCGACTGCTACGGTCGCAGGTTCGACTCCTGCCTCGGGCATGGATGTGTGTGATGTCCTTAGGTTAGTTAGGTTTAAGTAGTTTTAAGTTCTAGGGGACTGATGACCACAGATGTTAAGTCCCATAGTGCTCAGAGCTATTTGAACCATTTTTTGATCTACGTGCAGGAAATAACACATTTGATTTGTTATAACCCTCGAACAGACTAACTATAGTAGGGATGGGACAATTTGGCCGTCAGACCCCAAGTGGTAATCGTTAAAAGTCGGCACCATTTGGAACACTTGCTGTCGACTGTCCTCTGTTTCAGGTGTCTGCTACATTAGTGACCCAAAGTTGTAACAATATAATTGCCCGAAGAAGCATTGTTGTGTTATCGGTGCGAGCGATGACTAGTTGATTGATAACAGTACTTGTATTTAAATCATTGTCCGCAGCTCGTGGTCGTGGGGTAGCGTTCTCGCTTCCCGCGCCCGGGTTCCGGGGTTCGATTCCCGGCGGGGTCATGGATTTTCTCTGCCTCGTGGTGACTGGGTGTTGTGTGATGTCCTTAGGTTAGTTAGGTTTAAGTAGTTCTAAGTTCTAGGGGACTGATGACCATAGATGTTAAGTCCCATAGTGCTCAGAGCCATTTGAACCATTTTTTTTGTAAATCATTATGCTGTATGAGCCACGACAACAAACGTTTTGAGTATAATTTTTCTTCTGCTCATTGTGGTGAATTACAATACGTAAACTTAATGTAATTTAATGTTCCTTGCTACAAAGAAGTACCGCATATGAAGATGACCTTCTGTCTAGTGCTCATTCACTTACTCATGTTACTTCATTGTCCGTCCATATCAGCTGATCGCTACGAGTCGCGCACGCCCGTGGGTTGTCAGAACCGGAAGACGAACAGTAAAACATTCCCCCTCTCACATCCTCTAACCGTGCAGTGACCATGCTATTTATCCCTCTGCCCCTGAGGAAAACAGCCAACTTTGCTTACATCACTGCTGAATTCATTAAAATTATGGACATCTTAAAATATTCCTAAGTATTTATTTATTGTTACTGAGCAAGAAAACTACGCTCTTAAGAAGTTCTTAACAGTAGTTGTGTTTTTGGATTCGACTTTAACTGCTAGATGCATATTATTATAAAATACGCCTGAGAACCGCGAGATGCACGAATACATGGTTGGGTGGCTTGCGGCCACCGGGTCGCAGTTTGACGACCAAGGTGCCTGGGCCAAGGTGTGAATAAATAGTAGCAATCAAGTCTTACGAACATGCGAAAGAGCAACATGGTGTAAGCCATTTAACAATTAGATATACGAGGCCTGTTCAGAAAGTAAGCTCCGATTGATTGCCAAATTGAAACCACAGTGAACATCAGAAATGTTTTACTTGTAATAATTAGCTACACCTTTCAGCTACTTCTCTACGTAGTCGCCGTTCTGACTTAGACTTTTGTCATAGCGTTGTACCAACTTTTCAATAGCCTCATCATAGAAGGCAGCCGCCAGTGCTTTCCGCCAATTCTCCACGCTGGCCTACACCTCGTTGTCTGTGTCAAAATGTTGTCTTCAAAGACAGCGGTTCATGTGACCAGAGATGAAACTCAGGGGGAGACAATTGCGGACTGTATTGTGGGTAATCTAACATTTCCATTTGAAAACGATGCAGGAGCATCTTCATTGCCCCTGCAGAATGCGGCTGAGAATTGTCGTGAAGACGAAACAGCACGACAGTTATGTAATGTTAGCTGCATAGCTTCAGGCGAAATTTCTCACCAGGCCCTCGTACTTGGCGGCAGACACTATTTTCTAGACATCTTTACGCACTCACTGCGAGCTCAGAAATGAGAAGAGCGACGTGATGCTAACTGGGGTTATACTAGAGACACTACCCAACACATCTGTGCAAAGCTTTATCGGATTTTCATAGTCGTTTCCATTTCGCGACCGATCGGAGCTTACTTTCTGAACGCCCCTCGTATATAGGAAAGAACGAATATGGAAACAAATTAATACCAGCCTAAATATGAAAAATAAATATTTTCTAGTATCCTCAGTTGGACGCTGATTTGGGTGCTGTCACAAATGCAAAATTAGCATTAGTGTGTTAGGCAGAAACTCTACGTAATGGTTAGAGCGAACAAGACGCTAATTACTGTAGCCCATATTCTCAGGGAGTGCGGTAAACCGTATTTTTACTTGCTCATAGGACAGTATTTATAATTATTACCTGTTGGACAAGAAGAACGTCTTCTCTGGTCGATTTTAGGCGGACGGTAAGGACAGCACAGCCCAAGATGTTTACACACAATTAACATAAGCAATTCAAACACAAATTTCTTATTGTAACTTCAAGTAATATGTGAAGTAAAACATGCTTCTAACGTATTTTATATATCAGTATACTAGCTGAGTACACAGCGTTCCCCAGGCATGTATTTACTCCAGTCTTCGTTAGTCTCCCTATCCATTCCTTCCTCTGTCTCCTCCTCCTCACTTTCCCTATACATCTCTTCTTCTCCACTCTCCCTGTCCATCACAGCTTCTCCACTCTATCTGTCCATATCCTCCTCTCCACTCTCTCTGCCCATCATCTCTTCCGTACTCTCTCCCTCCACCTCCTCCTCCCCACTCTCCCTGTCTGTCCCTTCTTCAACACTCTCCCTGTCCATCTCATGATCCACACTATCTGTCCATCTCCTCCTCTCCGCTCTCTCTGTCAAACTACTCCACCCCACTCTCTGTTTCCATATCCTACTCATCCTGTTAGTCTCTTCTTCCCCACTCTCCCTGTCCAACGCTTCCTCCCCACTCTATCTGTGAAAACTTCTCCAACTCTCTACTCTCTATGTCCATCTTCTCCATGCTATCCTCTCGCTCTGTCTCCTCCTCCCCATTCTCCCTGTCTGTTTCTTCTTCCCCACTCTCCCGGACCATCTCTCCGTCCCCACTCTATCTGTCCATTTCCTCCTCGCCACTCTCTTTGTCCATCTACTTATCCCCCCCTCTCTCTCTCTCCACCTCCTCCTCTCCACTCTCCCTGTCTGCCTCCTTCTCCCCACTCCATCTCTTCCTCTCCACTCTATCTGTCCATCTCCTACTCTCCACCTTCCCTGTCCATCTTATCCTCCCCACCCTCTCTCTCTGTCTCTTCCTCCCAACTCTCCCTGTCCATCTATTTTGTCTCTCTGTCCATCTTCTCCTCTCCACTCTCTCTGCCCATCTTCTCCTCCTGACCCTCTCTCTCGGTATCTTCCTCCCCAATCTCCCTAACCATCTCTTCTTCCAAACTCGCCTTGTCCCTCTCTTCTTCCTGCTCTATCTGCCCATCTCCTCCTCTCCACACTCTCTGTCGATCTTCTTCTCCCCACTCTCCCTGTCCATCCCTTCCTCCCCACAATACCTGTCCATATCCTCCTCTCCACTCTCTCTGTCGATTTTCTCCTTTCCACCCACTCTCTCCTCCTCCCCACTCTCCATGCAAATCTCTTCTTCCCCATTCTCCCTGTCCATCTTGTACTTCCTACTCTATCTGTCTATTTTCACCTTCCCATCTTCTCTTTCTGGCTCCTTCTCCCCTCTCTCCCTGTCAATTTCTTCCTCACACTCTAACTGTCCACCTTCTCCTCTCCACTCTCTCTGACCATCACATCCTCCACAACCTCTCACACTGTCCCCTCATCCCCACTCTCCCTGTCCACCTGTTCTTTTCCACTCACCCTGTAAAGCTCTTCCTATCCTCTCTATCTGTCCATCTCCTGCTATCCACAATCCCTGTCCATCTCTTCTTTTCCACACTCCCTATCAATCTCTTCCACCCAACTCTATCTGCCCAGCTCTATCTGTCCATCTCCTGCTCTCCACTCCCTCTGTCCATCTTCAACTCCGCACCCTCTCTCTCTGTCTCCTAAATCCCACTCTCCCTGTATGTCTCTTCTTCCCCCATCTCCTTGTCCATCCTGTCCTCCCCATCTGTCAACTTCCTCTTCTCCACTCTCTCTGTGCATCTTCTCCTACCCACCCTTTCTCACCATCCCCTCCTCCACACTCTCCCTCTCTGTCTATTCTTCCCCACCCTCCATGACCACCTCTTCCTCCCCACTCAATCTGTCCATCTCTTCCTCTCATATCTCTCTGTCCATCTGCTTCTCCTCCCTCTTCCTGTCCATCCCTTCCTCCCCACTCTACCTGTCCACCTCCTCCCCTCCACTTTGCATTCCATCTTCTCCTCCCCACTCTCTCTCTCTGTCTCCTCCTCCCCATTCTCCATCTCCATCTCTTCTTCCCCACTCTCCTTGTCCATCTCTTACTCGTCACTCTATCTGTCCATCTCCTCTCCATTCACTATGTCCATCTTCTCCTCTCCACCCTCACTATATGTCTGTTCCTCCCCACTCTCCCTGTGCAACATTTCTTCTCCATTCTCCCTGTTCATCTCTTCTGCCCCACTCCATCTGTCCATCAGCTCCTGCGCCACTCTCTCTGTCCATCTTCTCCTCCCCACCCTCCCTTTCCAACTCTTCCTCCCCACTCTGTCTGTCAATCTCATCCACTCCAATTTCTCTGTCAAATTTCTCCTCTCCCCTTTCTATCTGTCTCCTCCCCACTTTCATGGTATGTCTCTTCTTCCCTACTCTCCCTGTCAATCTCCTCCTTCTCACTCCATCTGTCCATCTCCTCCCCTCCACCCTCTCTGTCCATCTGCTCCTCTCCACCCTCTCTATTTGTCTCTTCCTCCCCACTCTCCCTATGCAACGTGTTTCCCCAATCTCCCTGTTCATCTCTTCTGCCCCACTCTAAATGTACATCTCCTAAACTCAACTCTCTCTGTCCATTTTCTCTTCCCCACTTTCCTTGCCATCTCTTCCCCCCCCCCCACTCCATCACTCCACTCCTCCTCTCCACACTCTCTGTCCATCTTCTCCCCACACCCTCTTTCTAGGCTCCCCCTCCTCACTCTCTCTGTGTGTCTCTTTGTCCCCACTCTCCCTATTCATCACTTCTACTGTGCACTGTCTGTCCAACTGATCCTCTTCAGTCTCACAGTCCATCTTCTCCTCTCCACTCTCCCTGTCCAACATCTCCGTCTCGCTCTCCCTCTCCATCTCCTCTTCCCCACTCTCCCTGTCATTCTCTTCTTCCTCACTCTCCCTGTCCTTACGTGTCTCTGCACTCTATCTGTCCCTCTACTCCTCTCTGCTCTCTCTGTCCATCTTCTCCTCTCCACCCTCTCCCTCCATCTCCTTTTCTCTACTCACCCTGTCTGTCTTTCCTCCTCTTCTCTCCCTGTCCATCTCTTCCTCCCAACTCTACATGTCCATGTGCTCCTGTCCACTCTCTCTGTACATCTTCTCCTCCCCACCTTGTCTCCCTGTCTCCTCCTTCCCACTCTCCCTGTCAATCCCATGTTCCCCACTCTCCCTGTCCATCTCTTCTTCCCCAATCTCTCTATCCATCTCTTCCTCCCTTCTATATCTGTCCATATACTCCTCCCACCTCTATCTGTCCATCTCCTCCTCTCCACGCTCTCTGCCCATCTTCTCCTCCACACCCTCTCTCTCCGTCTCCTCCTCACCACTCTCCATGTCTGTCTCTTCTTCCCCACTCTACCTGTCGATCTCTTCCGCCCCTCTGCCCCACGCTATCTGTCCTTGTCCTCTTCCCCTCTCTATCGGTCCATCTCCTCCTCTCCACTCTCTCTGTCCATCTTGTCCTGTGCACTCTCTCTCCATCTCGTCCTCCCCACTCTCCCTGTACATCTCTTCTTCCCCACTCTCACATTCTAACTCTTCCTCCCCACTCTATCTGTCCATCTCCCTCTCTCCACTCTCTTGCTCTTCTTGTTCCAAACCTCTCTTTGTCTCCTCCTCCCCACTATCTCCTACCATCTCTTCTACCCCAGTCTGCCTGGCCATCTCTTCCTCCTCTGCCTATCAGTCCATCTCCTCCTCTCCACACTCTCTGTCCATCTTCTCCTCCTCACTGTCTCTCTCTGTTTCCTCTTCCCCACTCTCCCTGTCCTTCTTTTCTTACTCACTCTCCCTGTCCTTATGTTTCTCTGCACTCTATCTGTCCATCTCCGTCTCTGCACTCTCTCTGTCCATCTTCTCCTCCTCCCCTCTCTCCCTGTCTGTCTCTTCGTCCCCACTCTCCCTGCCCATGTCTTTCTCTGCAGTCGATCTGTCCTTTTTCTTCTCTCCACCCTCTCTGTCCATCTTCTTCTACCCACTCTCCTTGTCCGTCTCTTTCTCCCTACTGTATCTGTCCATATCCTCCTCTCTACTTTCTCTTCCATCTTCTCCCCCTCTCTCCATTTGCATCTCCTTCTACTCGCTCCATCTGTCCATCTCCTCTCCACTCTCTCTGTCCATCTTCTCCTCCCCGTCCGCTCTCTCCATCGCCTCCTCCCCCCTGACCCTGTGTGTCTGTTCGTCCCCACTCTCCCTCTCCTGCTCTTCATCTCCACTCCATCTGTTCATCTCCTCCTCTTCACTCTCTCTGTCCATTTGCTCCTCCGCTCTTTCCCTGTCCATCTCTTCCTCCCCACTCTATCTGTCAATCTCTTCCTCTCCACTCTCTTTGCCCATCTTCTCCTCCTCACCCTCTCTCTCCATCTCCCCTTCCTCAGTCTTCCTATCCATCTCCTCCTCCTTACTCTCTATGTTCGTTTCATCCTCTCCCCTTTCACACCTTATCTCTCCATCACCAACTTATCACTCTAACCCTAATGACAGGGTCTGGTTCTTTCTCTGGCAGTTTTGTTTTCCACACAGTTTGTAATATGTGTAACAAGTTTGGATGAAATCGACCCAGGGGCTTAGGAGGAACTTTGCACTCGCGGCTTTGCCACAGTATGCACATGTCACGCACACTGACGGAAAGAAATCCCAACATCAAGAAATAATTAATGAACAGTGATGAAATTTCGGTAATAGGTTTGTCTATTTGACACATTTAAGTGATTAAAGCGAATGAAAATGTGAAGTGATGGTACATTAGTACGTAATAGGCATAGTCGACAGAATTTTCAGTGTATGCATGAAAACGTGTATGCATTGAGTCATACAGATGCTGATGTCTGTTTGTGGGATGGCTTTCCATGCCTGTTGCACTTGGCCGGTCGATACAGGGACCATTAATGCTGGTTGTGGATAATGCTGCAGTTGTCTGATGATGTCCCACATGTGACAGATCTTGTGATCGAAGAGGCCAAGAAATATTTCGACACACTGTAGCGTATGTTGGGTTACAACAAGAATATGTGGGAGGGCTTTATCCTGTTAGGAATCACCCCTAGGGATGGAGGTACAAGAAGTCGAGTCACCAGAGTGACGTACAAAGTTTTAGTCAGTGTGCGTGAGATAACTACGATAGTGTTCCTGCTGTCATATGAAATCGTATCGCAGACCACAACTCCAGGTGTAGGTCCAGTGTGTCTGAAACGCAGACAGGTTGGTGGAAGGAGCTCACCTGGCAACCAACACACGACCATTACTGATACCAAGTCAGAACCGGCTTTCATCAGAAAACACAATAGACCTCCACTCTGCTTTCTAATGTGCTTTCGCTTGGTGCCACTGAAGTCACAAACAGCGTTAGTTTGGGATCAGTGGAATGCATGCTACAGAGCGTCTGGCTCGGAGCTGTCCTCGAAGTAAGCGATTTTTAACAGTTCGATGTGTCACTGCGGTATCATCTACTGTTCGAATTCCTGCTGCAGACGCAGTACGATGTGCCAGACCCATACGCGGAACAGACTGTTCTTCCCTCTTGGTAGTGCCATGTGGCTGTCGGGAGGCCGGTCTTCATGCGACCGTACACTTTTGTGACCACCGCTGCCAGAAGTCACATACAGTAGCTACATTTGTGCCAAGTCTTTCTGCAGTATCGCAGAAGGAACATCCAGCTTCTCGCAGCCCTAAACAAGATTACATGACCTTGTTCAAAGTAAGGCAATAATGGTATCTTTGTTGTCTTAAATATATTCTTGACTAACATCAACTCACGGCCTCTAATCTGAAAGGTAACTAAGGCTCACGACGTTTACAACGAGTATTTAAAGGAAACCTGATCTTCATCCTCATAGCGGCGCTACTAGTGCCACTCTTAAGCGATCGAGGTAAATAAATATAGAACAACGACTACTAACTTCCGTTATCTCACACAACTCCTCCGTAGTGTTGGTTGTTTCACGTATTTTTAAAATATTTCATACATACTTGTATTTATAGCAAATTTCGCCCCATAGTTTCGTTTCCACGCATCTAACGCTTTATGACGTCATATCTCCTGAAGAATGTATTGTACAAAGATATAATTTTGCAAGTACATCCAGTGGTGTATTTGGCTACTACCTGCCAAATTCGTTGTGAACAAAATTATTAGTAAAGAAGTAACAAGTTAAAATGTCATACATGATGCAGCATTTAGTCAAGCATCTCAGTATTTGCTGTCATATCTCCTGAACTGTGTGTCTTACAAATGATATAATCTTGCTGGTACATTCAATGGCACATGCGAATACTGTATGAAAAATGTGTCACGAATACAATTCGAAGCAAAGAAGTAATAAATTTAAACGTTATCTTTCATGCGGCAGTTTTACTACATGGAGAGCGAAATTGCAGTAAGCGATAAACTTTTTCCTTTCTTCATTTAACGGGGGCTGTTAGTGAGAAAAAGTTTCTTGAGGGTTTCAAATTATGTGTAAAGTTTGTTGCAAGTCACTAAGTGCTCTCATTCGCAAGTACTGGATGAGTAAATCTCTGTATTCACGAATCGTAGGCTACACTTCTTTTTCACCCCCGCCATTACCCCTTTCATAGGTGTTTCCTACTCATGAAACAATTCTTCCAAGACAGCAAGTGGTCTATCTACTAACAGACAACCGTCATTGCACAGGTATTCGTTTTACCAAATCAAAAAATGGACTGTGTTTGAACTGAAATATCAAAAAAATTTCATTTCCACGTACTCGTGAAAAGACCTTTGAAATTATAAAACATTTGTATATATAAATGTGCATAATATACAAATGTGTAAGTAACATAACATAACTCCGTCTGCACAGGCCTCGGAAGACCAAATGGTACCGACCGACTGTCGTATCATCCTCAGACCACAGGTGTCACTGGATGCGGATATGGAGGGGCGTGATGTCAGCACACCTCTCTCCCGGCCTTTATCAGTTTTCGTGACCGGAGGCGCTACGTCTCAGTCGAGCAGCTCCTCAATTTGCCTCTTAAGGACTGAGGGCACCCAGCTTGCCAACAGCGCTCGGCAGATCGGAAGGTCACCCGGCGAAGCTCTAGCCAAGCTCGATAGCGCTTAACTTCCGTGATCAGACGGGAACCGATGCTACCACTGCGGCAAGGTCATTGGCACATATCACTTCCTGTCTGGAAAGAATCGCTGGGAGTAAGAGCCACCTGCCTATCAGTTGGGTGGGTAGTAGTGGCCGAACTGTGCGTGAGTGGAGTGGGGAAGGCGCGCGATCTGTCAGACGGTGACGGTCCGGAGGGTCGGCACTAGCTTTTCGGAAACTACACGACTTCGAGTTTTCGAGGGGCGCTGTACTGAGTGTCTTCAACATCCGGCGAAACGAAGGTGAAACCACGTCCAGACGTCGTGGGGTTGGGCGGCCTGTCTTCATTACATACATCGGACGTCGTAGGTTGGGCTGACTGATAAAACAGGACAGGCGGCGAATTATGGCGGAACTAGCATCAGACTTTAATGTTGGGCGGACCACAAGTGTCTCTGACACACAGTGCACTGAACACTCCTAGGAATGGGCCTCCGCAGCCGACGATCCATGCATGTGCCAATGTCAACACCACGACATCGGCAAGTACGACTGAAATGGGCAGGTGAACATCGACACTGTAAGTTAACGCAGTGATAGAGCATTGCATGGTCTTCTGAAATCCGATACACTCTTCATCATGCCGACGAGAGGGCGCGAATCCGTCGTCTTCCAAGAGAACCGCTCCTTGACACCTGTACTGCGGGACGCAGACAAGCTGGTGGCGGCTCCATTATGCTCTGGGAAACACTCACGTGGGCATCCATGCGTCCAGTGGAGCCCGTGCAAGGCACCGTGATGGCCAAGGAATGCTGTTCACTGGTTGCAGACCGCGTGCACCTCTTCATGACGATCATGTTTCACCGATGGTAATGGTATTTTTCAACAAGATTATGCGCCACGTCACAAGGCCAGGAGTGTGATGGAATAGTTCGACACAGTGGCGGGTTTCAATTGATGTGCTGAACGCCTCCCTCTCCGCCCCCCCCTCCAAATTCGACAGATCTGAACCGGATCGAACGCGTCTGGGATGTGAAGAACGTGGCGTCAGAGCTTACCAGAGCTTACCACGCCCGTCTGTGGTATTTAGGAGAATTAGGTGACTTGTGTGCGCGGATGTGGTGCTACCTGCTTGCAGCGACCTACGAAGGTTTCATTGCTTCCACGCCACGACGAGTCGCCACTGTTACCTTTGCCAAAGGTTGACATACCGGCCTTTAGGTAGGTGGTCATAATGCTCTGGCTGATCAGTGTAGTTCAGGAGATGCGTAAAAAACTACGGCATCTAGTATGACGTTTTAATTTATTACTTCTTTACTACTAACGTTATTCACAACACATTTCATAGACAGTAGCCACATATACCACTGGATGTATCTGCAATATTATGTCAGTGTACAGCATTTATCTCAGGAGATACGACACCATAAACAAATAGCTGCCTGAAAATCAAACCGCAGGGCGAAATTCGCTAGAGATACAGGTGAAATATGTGTACAAATAAGTGTGAAATATGTTAAATATTTGTGAAATATATTTGGCAAGTGCGTACGCAGGCAAAGTCATGGGTAAGAAGGTCATCCTAAACGATTTGAATCAAATTTGGTAGACATATTTGTTACGATCTGGAAAGAAATTCTGAGGCTGTAAGAACTAACAGCCTTGTATTGGGATGAGAGTGATAACTTTGAGATAGAAGTGGGTAGGAGAAGATGGACAGACAGCGAGGGGGAAGGAGGAGATGGACACACAGTGGGTAAGAGGAGGTGGCCAGGTGGGGGGGGGGGGGGGAGAGGAGAAAAAGGACAGAGAGAGAGGAGAAGGCTAGATGTGACAGGGAAAGGAAAGACTGAAAGAGAGATGGGGAAGAAGAGAGAGGCAGAGAGACGGAGGAAAGAGGAGATGACCAGAGAGTGGGTGGAGGAAATGGACAGAGAACTGGAAGTTTAGGAGATGGGCAGAGAGAGCAGGGACGTGGAGATGGATAGAGATAGGAAAGACGTGATGAACAGGAAGAGGGATAGGAAGCGGTAGACAGATAGAGAGGGAGGAGGAAATGGACAGTGATAAGGGGGAAGGGGAGACGACTCAGATAGTAGTTTTATAGGCAGCTGTCATTTACACCTTAAGCCGTTTGAACTTCGCAGTTGAGAGCTGCTAAAAGCAGTGACAGGTGTCAGGAATTTCCTTAAGTTGACTCTCCTGTAGGAGTGTCTTAGTAGTAAATGACAAATCGGCAAGCTTCAAATACCTTGGTGAAACACTACAAATGAGCGGACATAACAGAGACTCAAACGAAGAAAGAAAAACTAAACTGGACAAGTCATACATAGTAGTGTGGAATCATTACAACAAGAAGTCTATCTCACAAAAAGCCAAATTACGCCACTAGGACACGGTGGTGTTCCCCGAGGCACTATATGCATCAGGGACCACACTAATCCTAGGGCATACACGTATCAGACAACTAGAAAAAGTAGAACGGAAAATACTTAGGAAAACATTTAGCGCAACTAACAACAATGGAATGTGGATTAAGAAACCTACAGAGGAACTATACAAACATACGGAGACAATCACAGAAAAGATTGGAAAACGCAGACTACAATTCTATGAACATTATACAGAATGCCATCACACAGACTGACCAAACAGATCTTTGACTGGGTAACCACTGGAAACAACAAATGGGTGGCAGAGGTTAAAAACGACCTGAACCAACTCAACATAACAGCAGACATAATAAACGACATAATAAAAAAATGGTTCAAATGGCTCTGAGCACTATGGGACTCAACTGCTGATGTCATTAGTCCCCTAGAACTTAGAACTAGTTAAACCTAACTAACCTAAGGACATCAGAAACATCCATGCCCGAGGCAGGATTCGAACCTGCGACCGTAGCGGTCTTGCAGTTCCAGACTGCAGCGCCTTTAACCGCACGGCCACTTCGGCCGGCGACATAATAAAATTCAGAAACATTATTAAGAAAAGCAAACTACATGAGATACATTGTGACAAACGAATAGGCGTAAAATGGACCGAAGAACGCAAGAAAGATCTCAGCCGGAAGATGAAAGAAATATGGGCAACGAAAAAGGCAATCAAGTTGAAGCCGAAGACACGAAGCCGACAGGAAGCATGGACAGAGGACCGGAAACAGAAGCACAGCGAGCGAATGAGGGAAGTTTGGGCAGCAAGGAAGGCAGCAAAAGGAATTGGCCATGTAGATTAGTCTAACTTGGCTCTTTAAGGGCAAAACACCAATAATAATAATAAATGTATTATAACTTCATGTATGGTGAGGAATTTTTTCACGTATCTGTGTTCCTGAAGTCATATGTCTTGCACTATGTGTCGTGTAATGATACATTTGTCTAGGTACATTTAGTGGCATACGTGGATACTGTCAGTCAGCGAAATACACTCCTGGTTATGGAAAAAAGAACACATTGACACCGGTGTGTCAGACCCACCATACTTGCTCCGGACACTGCGAGAGGGCTGTACAAGCAATGATCACACGCACGGCACAGCGGACACACCAGGAACCGCGGTGTTGGCCGTCGAATGGCGTTAGCTGCGCAGCATTTGTGCACCGCCGCCTTCAGTGTCAGCCAGTTTGCCGTGGCATACGGAGCTCCATCGCAGTCTTTAACACTGGTAGCATGCCGCGACAGCGTGGACGTGAACCGTATGTGCAGTTGGCGGACTTTGAGCGAGGGCGTATAGTGGGCATGCGGGAGGCCGGGTGGACGTACCGCCGAATTGCTCAACACGTGGGGCGTGAGGTCTCCACAGTACATCGATGTTGTCGCCAGTGGTCGGCGGAAGGTGCACGTGCCCGTCGACCTGGGACCGGACCGCAGCGACGCACGGATGCACGCCAAGACCGTAGGATCCTACGCAGTGCCGTAGGGGACCGCACCGCCACTTCCCAGCAAATTAGGGACACTGTTGCTCCTGGGGTATCGGCGAGGACCATTCGCAACCGTCTCCATCAAGCTGGGCTACGGTCCCGCACACCGTTAGGCCGTCTTCCGCTCACGCCCCAACATCGTGCAGCCCGCCTCCAGTGGTGTCGCGACAGGCGTGAATGGAGGGACAAATGGAGACGTGTCGTCTTCAGCGATGAGAGTCGCTTCTGCCTTGGTGCCAATGATGGTCGTATGCGTGTTTGGCGCCGTGCAGATGAGCGCCCAATCAGGACTGTATACGACCGAGGCACACAGGGCCAACACCCGGCATCATGGTGTGGGGAGCGATCTCCTACACTGGCCGTACACCACTGGTGATCGTCGAGGGGACACTGAATAGTGCACGGTACATCCAAACCGTCATCGAACCCATCGTTGTACCATTCCTAGACCGGCAAGGGAACTTGCTGTTCCAACAGGACAATGCACGTCCGCATGTATCCCGTGCCACCCAACGTGCTCTAGAAGGTGTAAGTCAACTACCCTGGCCAGCAAGATCTCCGGATCTGTCCCCGATTGAGCATGTTTGGGACTGGATGAAGCGTCGTCTCACGCGGTCTGCACGTCCAGCACGAACGCTGGTCCAACTGAGGCGCCAGGTGGAAATGGCATGGCAAGCCGTTCCACAGGACTACATCCAGCATCTCTACGATCGTCTCCATGGGAGAATAGCAGCCTGCATTGCTGCGAAAGGTGGATATACACTGTACTAGTGCCGACATTGTGCATGCTCTGTTGCCTGTGTCTATGTGCCTGTGGTTCTGTCAGTGTGATCATGTGATGTATCTGACCCCAGGAATGTGTCAATAAAGTTTCCCCTTCCTGGGACAATGAATTCACGGTGTTCTTATTTCAATTTCCAGGAGTGTATGTTGCAAATGGAATTAGTAACAGAGAAGTATTAAATTTAAACGGCGTGCATGATGAGGCAGTTTTTCACGAATCTCGTTGTTTAAGACGTCATATCTCCTCAACTATAACAGGTAGGTGGTTCTTACCGCCACATCGATAGTTGCTTGACAGTGAGGAATGTGTGTACCAAATTTGGCTGAAATCGATCCAGTTGTTTAGGAGGAGATGTGAAACATGGATGAAATCGGTCCAGTGGTTTAGGAGGAGATGTGGAACATACACACTGACATACATACGTGCATATATTTTTATAATATCTATGGATGTATGGATTACACGTGTTAAATAAACAAGATTTCAAAAAATTTATTTCGTGAACTTGTTAAACAGTGCATTGTCGTAAGATCAGAACTGAGGTGTCTGCTGGAATAGATAAACTGGATTCTTAATCTCCTGCATCGGAAACATAGTTTCGAGTCCCATTTACTGTAATTTCATAGTTGAAGTCTTCTTGAATCCGTATGTGACGCAATTTAAGGAAATAAACAACTGAGGTAGATAGGATGACTATTTACGAAAAATAAATTAAAATTATTCAGTATAAGGTGTCCGTCAGTTGTACAGCGTAACTGATAGCCGATTAATACTAGTACATAGAGAAAAGGAATCTGTATATTAGTGACGGAGTAGGAACCAGACCGACGAAGGAAAACTTGGCAAGAGAAGAGAAGGACTACAATGGGTGGTTGGAGAGGTTAAAAAAATTGGGAACGGGTGAGGTGTCTTATCGGTTAAGACACAGGAGTCATATTTGGAGGCGCCAGAATTCAAATCCCCTGCTATACTGTATTCGCTCAGTAAGTAAAATATCTATGTTTGCTTTACGTTCTGGTGTTGCAATTTTAATGTCCAGACGTGTATTTGCAAGTCATAACCTCGAATGATTCTTCATGTTACTACTAGTTCTATTGTATACACTGACGGAAAGAATCACAACACCAAGAAGGAGTTGTGCGACATAAACAAAATTGGGAGGCGTGTTTCTGTATCTACATGTCTATTCAAATTTCGCGCCAGTTGCATAAGAGTGGCGCAAGTAGCTTCACATACACGCTGTAACGAACGTGAGCGTTAGTTACCTTTGAGAGTGGATGAGGTGAATTTATGTCAAGAATGTCCTTAATACGACAAAGACGCCATTATCAACACATCACTGAGTTTGAACGAGATCGTGTTGTTGGGCTACGAGAAGCTAGGTGTTCTTTACACTATAATGCAGAAAGACCTGGCAGGAATGTAGCTACTACAAATGAGTGCTGGCAGCGGTGGTCACGAGAATGTACGGTAACAAGAAAAGCAGGCTCTGGACGGCCACGTGGCACAACCAAGTCGTCGTGTTCGGCGTACGGCTGTGGCGCATCTGCATCTGCTGCAGCAATTTGGGCAGCAGTTGGCACCACAGTGACACAACGAACTGTTAGAAATCGGCTACTTCAAGGACAGGTCCGACCCACATGCCGTGTAGCGTGCATTCCACTTACTCGAAACCACCGCCATTTGCGAATTTAGTGGTATCAGACGAGAGCGCATTGGACGGCATAGGGGAGGCCTCTTATGTTATCTGATGAAAGCCGCTTCTGCCTCGCTGCCAGTGTATTGGTTAGAAGGGGGTCAGTTGAGGGCCTGTAACCACTTGTTTGCGTGCTACACACACTGGACCGACACCTGGAGTTATGGATTGGTGTGCCATACACGAACAGCATCAACCACAAATGGGACATTTTCGAATGACAATTCTAGTCTCATCCACAAACAGCAATAATAGTTCCTGTATTGACGGACCATGTGCAACAGGCATGTAACTGACATCCGACACCTGTATAACACAACGATGCACGTTTGCATGCTTCCATTCAACATTTTGGCGTTTACGCCGGTTACAAGTCTTCCAGCATTTCACATTTGCAGTGGTTTATCTCGCCTGTGATCTTGCAGTGTTAGCCACGTAAATATCTTAGCTAGGCAAATGTATTCCCAAAATTTCATTACTTGACATTAATAATTTTTTGATGTTGCGATTTTTTCCGTCGGTGTATGAATTTAATGTCTTTTCAACTGTGTGTAACAATAGATGTTGAACGAGATTAATCAGCTGTAACACTGAAAGTAGGGCACCTGCGCACGATTTCAAGTGCATAGTGTATGGTACGTCTGTGAGAGAGCGAGAGGAGTCAGGTGCGGGCTGGGAGGCTCCTGTTTGTCTGTCTGTGGCGGTGCGGCTACAGGTTGGCGTAGGGCAGGGGCACCTGTTGCAGCAGACACTGATTTTCCGCTACTAGCTGCGGGCAGTAGCCGCTCTCCTCTGAGTGAAGTTGATGTAGTTCAGTTTCAGTCGTACCTGTAAACTGTTCGAAGAAGTTTTGCACGACCTTCATCACTTGCATAGTTTATATGTTTTTCTTAAAAGCAAACTTGTGTCTCAATACTCTTTCGACCGCATGGTCAGTCGTTTAAGCGATTCGGTAAAAATTTTGACACATATACTCTAAATTGGGGAAATTGACGAAGTCAGTTTACGGAATGTAGCCCGAGAATGTTTTAAAGCCATACGTTGCTGACAGCATGCTTTGTCTCATATTGGAACCTGGGCTCGGAAGACTAATAGCGTTAATGTATGAAACCATATTTACAGATGACGAGGGTCAGCCGATGAACACAGTAAAAGAGTTACCGCCATGTCGTATACGAGTGTGCGGGTCGTGTGATGTTTGTTATTGCCGCTAAGTGAAAAACATTATTTCGATGCTTCATAACGGCAGTTCGCTTTTGGAAACTCAGCGGTAAATTGACGCAATAACGATCCGTAAGATAATCCATATTCAACTTTCAGCATCGATTATCCAGGCGGTTTTATCATATGCGTAGAACACATTAATTTCCGCAAAATAAATATTTTTAAAAATCAAAGAAGTATGTTTTCCTTAGAACCTCAGAAGGAACGATTCAGTTGCTCGAAGACTGCATTTATCAGATGTTCTTAGTGTCACAAATATATTTTCCTAGAATGGTTATGTGAAAAGTACCATCCACCTAGCTGTTCCCAAAAATATGAAGATATGTAATAGAATCAGTAACAAAGCGATTGTAAGACTACCAGTAGTAAAATTTCAATTTTTCAGTAATTTAAGTTGCTTAAGAAATTTATTTACCTACCATGTTATTTTCCATTATTGATTTATTTACTTTATTAAATTTATTTACTTTATTAAATTAAATCATTAAACCCATCCCGCCAGTTTCTACCCTGAGAAAAATACCGAGGGAAAAAAGTCTCCGGAATGCATGAAGGAATTGAATACGGACGCCACGCTCCATAGACAGCTGCTTTGGCTGCTTTCTTTAATTTTTTTCGCACTTCCGGCCTCCCCTTATAGCGCTTCCTTCGCTCATCTGTTTCATCTTCGTCAGCTAGCATTAGCCGCTATAATCTTAAATGAACCAAATGGAAGCTTCTCACTGAAAACTCGATATTCTGAAACAGTGAATTCTTGTCTTGTGACTTTCTTCTTCGGAAAATACAGTTTTCTTCTAAAACTGATGCAACCTGAAATAATGTTTTCTAGCTGCTTTTCAAATTCATCGTCGAAAATTTGTATATTATTTGTTTTTAAGAAATGTAATTTCATTAGTTAAATATAACAATAAAAATAGCCATCTTGAGTGTAGAAACGTTTTTGTTTTTAAACTTAAGTTTATTCTTTGAAAGTAAAGTGTTCACTTCCGTATCTTGCTTCAGTCGTCATATGGATTATCCTATTCCTAGTTTTTCAAGTATTGAAACTTCCGCCGCGCGGAGTGGCCGCGGGCTTTGAGGCGTCCTGTCACGGACTGCGCGGCCCCTCCCGCCGCAGGCTCCAGTCCTCCCTCGTGCATGGGTGTCTGTGTTGTTCTTAGCGTAAGTTAGTTTCAGTTAGTTTCTCTAGTGTGTAAGTCTAGGGACCGATGACCTCAACAGTTTGGTCCCTTAGGAATTGACACACTTTTGAACATTTTGAAACTTCCTGGCAGATTAGTAAAGCAGCATACATTACCAGCACTCGAATTCAGGACCTCTGCCTTCTGCAGGCAAGTGGTCTATCGACTTTCTTTTGATTTTGTTGTTGTTTTGTTTGTGTTTTATTTAATTTCTTTGAGTACCGAAGGATGACTGACAACCTCCTTCTCAGCTTTGTGTATTGAATATTATGTATTGAACTGGGGACCTAGTAACGACGGAGAGGCTTCGTCCCGCCATGGCTCTCAGTGGTTCACAGCCTCACAACAGGCCACAGCAGTCCACCCACCTCACCGCCACCCCACACCGAACCCAGGGTTATTGTGCGGTTCGGTCCCCAGTGGACCCACCCGGGAACGTCTCATACCAGACGAGTGTAACCCCAATGTTTGCGTGGTAGAGTAATTATGGTATACACGTGTCTGCGCAGCAATCGTCGACATAGAGTAACTGAGGCGGAATAAAGAGAACCAGCCCGCATTCACCGAGGTAGATAGAAAACCGCCTTAAAAACCATCCACAGGCTGGCCGGCACACCGGACCACGACACTAATCCACCTGGCGGATTCGTGCCGGGGACCGGCCCGCCTTCCCGCTCGGGAAGCAGCGCGTTAGACCGCGCGGCTAGCCAGGCGGGCTCTTCTCAGCTTTACTTCCGCGAGTACTCCGTCTCCAACCTTCCAAACGTCACAGAGGTTCTCCTGCAAAACGTACAAGACTACCACTCAAAGAAGAAAGCATATTGCGGATTCATGACGTAGCCACAGCCTGGGGGATATTTCCAGAATGAATTTATCTCTCTGTAGTGAAGTAGGCGCTAATGTGAAACTTCTGTTGAGTTTGGAAGGTAGGAGATAACGTACTGACGGAAGTAAAGCTGTGCAGAGAGATTTTGAATTTTGCTTGTGTAGTTAAGTCGGTAAAGTAGTTGCACGCGAAAGGCGAAGATCCTGTGTTCGAGTCCTGGTCTGACACACAGTTTTCATCTGCCAGGAACTTTCATATCAGCCTACACTTCACTGCAGAGTGAAAAATTCAATCTTTTCATACGTTATTTCCAGCATTTTGGCGAATAACATTTTTAAATTTACAGAGCGTTTTCCTTTTCCAGTAGACCATTTCCATGTAGGTTGTGAAGTCAGTAAAGTTATCATGCCCTCTGATGTTGCCGGCCGGAGTGGCCGAGCGGTTAAAGCCGCTACAGTCTGGAACCGCACGACCGCTACGGTCGCAGGTTCGAATCCTGCCTCGGGCATGGATGTGTGTGATGTCCTTAGGTTAGTTAGGTTTAAGTAGTTCTAAGTTCTAGGGGACTTATGACCACAGCAGTTGAGTCGCATAGTGCTCAGAGCCATTTCAACCATTTGAACCTCTGATATTAACTAGGTAGTTGACGTAGTTTCCCAGTAACAACATGATATTGTTATTGTTTTGATGGCATACTGTTCGGACTCAGGCCGAAGTAGGATGCCTGTCACGTAGTCGCTTTTAGGGCACCTTGTCAGCGATACAAGTCTATTCCTGATCCATCTCCAGTTGCGTAAATGACCGCAGCAAGTAAAACGGTGAAGAAGAGAATCAGCTAACCTGCATGTGGGGCATTTATCCGTGACACTAAGTCCTTCTCTGTGGAGCTTTTCGTTCGTTGCAATGGTATTCTTAGCAACTCCAGACCATGTTGGTGTAACGTCAAATGTATTTATTTTAAGGGCTATGTTTATCCACGTAGTCTCCCAATCGGTTTTATGGTTTCTTGTATTCTATGTTGTAACGTTTTTCCTTCTTTTTGCATTGACTTTCGGAAACTCTTGTTGTCAAGTGTTGTCCCCTTAAGATCCTAGCGTCTATGTAATTGGCTTTGAGGTAGAATTCTGTAATATCTTTTAGTTTGTAGTTAATTTTGTTTATGTGAGTCAAGTGACGCACACTTGCTGGAGGTACAGCATGGAAAAGTTGCTTGTGATATAGTCTGGACTTTGGTTTTACGGTGTTGTTATTCTCTTTAGGGAAATCGCTGTTGCTTTTCTTTTGAAGTGAACAATTTAAAGCCCACCAGAGTCCTGTGGCCTGGCTAGCGCGTCATACGACAGATTGAATATGCTTTCCTTCTATATGTATCCGCCAGTTAGCTGCATTTTTGGAACTGGAAAGGACTGCCCGACGTAGTGTACTTAAGAGAACACATAAGTGTGTATGATTATAATTTCTTCAGTTAAGTTCACGACGTGCCAGGTATTTTCCACAACTGCCACTTGCATTTGGTTTGTTATAAATCTCCAAATTTTGGCTACCACCTTTGGAGGGCACTTGTATAGGAGGCCTCAAAGCATTTTGTGATTTACCACACTTTGTACCAACAGTTGTCCTAGGTTATCGAATCGCCCGACGTTTAGGATTTTACATTTTCGATCACCGACGCTATATTCGACAATGTCCTGTTTCATGGGTGCTATGGTTCAAATGGCTCTGAGCACTATGGGACTTAACTGCTGAGGTCATCAGTCCCCTAGAACTTAGAACTACTTAAACCTAACTAACCTAAGGACATCACACACATCCATGCCCGAGGCAGGATTCGAGCCTACAACCGTAGCGGTCGCGCGGTTCCAGACTGAAGCGCCTAGAACCGCTTGGCCACACTGGCCAGCATACCTACTAACATTTCGATAAAAAAACCGTAGGAATGGTTCCAGCGACAGCACGAAAAGAGGCATAGAGAGCAGACTGATCCGTGGCGCACAGTACTGAATGTTAAAAAAGATTTTGTTAGTTATCAGTAATTTGTACCCTATCCGATATATCAATGATTATATTCTAGATGACCTTTGTTACACTCTCTTCCAGACACACTTCATCCATTATTCTCATTAAATACTGATGGCTGACATGATCATGGGCTTTATAGAAATCGATGGAGAAATAGGGCGCATTTTATATTGGACAAAAAAACCAATTAAATTAACGTCCATAATTTCAGAAATAGCTGACATAAAAGGCTTTCTGGGGATACAAACCTGATGCTTTTTTAATACTTTTTAAGGAAAGTAGTCATCCTGCTGTTAATAGTTCTGGTGATAGTTTTATAGTCAAAGTTCAGTAGAGTTATAGGCAACTGGTTTTTGAAACTTTTCATTCCGCTCTCCACCGGCATAAGTACAGTTTTACCCTCTTTCACCTCGTTACGCACAATATCGCCTCTAATTACGTCGTTTAAAATTTCAGTAAAAGTAGTCCCAATGATGACGCAGAATTTATGATAAAACTCTTTGGGAATTCTATCCGATTTTGGAGCTTTGTTGACTAATGATTTAACAGTTAATGCAGATACTTATATCTCTTCAAAATCAGTTATAAATTCTCTACTCCAATCTTCAGTGATTTATCTGTTTAATGGTTGTGTGGTTTCCCTCGTAGATGGGACTTTCGGAATGAAGTTTCTCCAAAGAAAAAGGTGTCTCAATTGTTGGCAACAAATTCCAGCTGTGATGGACACACCCTTGGGGAAGAATTCGTAGTGCAAAACACACTGTTGGTTCAAAATGGCTCTGAGCACTATGGGACTCAACATCTGAGGTCATCAGTCCCCTAGAACTTAGAACTACTTAAACCTAACTAACCTAAGGACATCACACACATCCATGCCCGAGGCAGGATTCGAACCTGCGACCGTAGCGGTCGCGCGGTTCCAGACTGAAGCGCCTAGAACCGCTCGGCCACACCGGCCGGCCTGAAGTTTCTTGTGATGTCCTTGAACAAGTGGCGTTCAATACGTATTGGAAAAGAAATTTTTCTCGGCCAATTTCGATTTAAAGAAGGCTAAACTGGGTGTGGGACATCTTACAATATTTCCGCTTCAGTCCCAACGGTTTCACGAAGTTCAGATAGGTAGTGCGCCATACGGACACTTCAAATGGCGTCCATAGCGGAGTTGCATTCCATGTAGAGATTTGTCATTGAGTTTCGTTTGGCGGAAAACCGGAGCATCGCAAATATTCAAAGGCGCTTTCGGAAAGGCTACAGAGACCTGGCAGTGAACAAAAGGTGGGTCGCTGGGCGAGGCGTCCGTCATCACCCAACAATATCGCGGTAACCTATCTGATCTCCCGCGTGCCGACCGGCCACACACAGCGGTGACTCCTGCAACGCTGGAGCGTGCGGACACTGTCATTCGATGTGATCCACGGATCATGATCAACCACCTCGCTGCCCACGTGGACTTCTCTACTGTTAGTGGTGATACAATCGTCCACCAGTTGGAGTACTCAAAGGTGTGTGCCCGCTGGGTTCCTCGCCACCTAACAGCAGACAATGAAGGACCACCTGCGTACGAGGCTAATGGTGACATATTTTTGTCGAACATCGTCACAGGTGACGAAACATGGTTTCATCACTTCGAACCAGAAACGAAATGCAATCCTTGGAGTGGCAACACACTACCTCTCCTCCGAAGAAAAAGTTCAAAGCCGCACTCTCAGATGGTAAAGTCATGGCGACAGTCTTCTGGGACTCAGAAGGGGTTATTCTGTTTGATGTCCTCCCTCATGATGCAACGATCGACTTTGCAGTGTATTGTGCTACCCTCAGGAAAATAAAGAAACGGCTTCAGCGTGTTCATTGCCACAAGAATACAAACGAACTTCTCCTTCTCTACGACGACGCAAGGCCTCACACAAGTCTGTCCACCAGAGAGGAGCTCACAAAACTTGAGTGGGTTATTCTTCTTCATCCACCCTACAGCCCGAATCTCGCACCTTCCGACTTCATTTGTTTTCAACTTGCGTAAGATGTAGCATTATTCATGGACAAGAAAGGAACGCCAGTATAAGAGCTTGATGACCACCTATGGACCTTACAAAACATCTGCATGTCTTGAGTACAACTTTGAGGGATAGACATCAGCTAATTACCGATACGTTTGACACCGGGTTTGGGTTTGAAAAGAAAACTGCAGTTTTGGATAAAGCAACATTCGGAAAGGTTATTTGCATGTTAATCGAATTGCAGTTGCTATAAATGTAATAAATATTGAAAAGGAGACTTCGAGCGAACATTTTCATTGATTTGTTATGGTGTTGGTACAGACTTTGCTACGAAACTTCGTCAGTATATTTGATGATTGAACTTGAGTTTAGTATTTTTGCAAGGGGCGTTGAAATGCGCCTCCTGAATTCAGTTGGAGATCGTTGATTTTTAGTGTAGTCGTGTGCTCACTGAGAGGTTTCGTACTGTAGAAGATATCACAATGTTTTACATGAACTTCTCTCGAGAACAGTCTCCCAGTGGTTTTAGAATAGCAGGTCGAATCTGTAAATGCTCGGGACCACATATTTGTGTGAAAGTGAATTTTCAACAATCAAATTAACGAAATCGAATACTGAATCTTAGGAGTAGCCTTACTGAGGTTCATCTGACTCGAAGATTAGTTACCTCACTCAAAACAGCGAGATGCTAGCGAAAGAAACATTTAGAGACAATAGTGCATTGATGAAAATGGACGTTTCTTTCTTTTACATTACTAATAGTCCAGCACCGAACTTCATACTTCTCAGTTAGGCTACATGTGTTGAGTTAATAGAAGTTTGATAAAGAGAAACTGGTCTTTGCTTATTAGTTTATGTCTGTGTTTTATCTGTGACTGAAAAATGAAGTCGATGAAAGTGCAACTTTATTCTCTTTTTCTTCGTTCCTGTACCGACCCCCCCCCCCCTCCCCTCCCCAGTCCTCACCGTCATCTACAGAGCCGACCATAAGAATTTGGAACGTTTTGTGCTGCTTGTAATTTATGTCAACCTATGCAGTGTATTACACTGCGGCGCCGGCCGTGGTGACCGAGCGGTTCTAGACGCTTCAGTCCGGAACCGCACGACTGCTTCGGTCGCAGGTTCGAATCCTGCCTCGGGCATGGATGTGTGTGATGTCCTTAAGTTAGTTAGGTTTCAGTATTTCTAAGTTCTAGGGGACTGATGACCTCAGATGTTAAGTCGCATAGTGCTCAGAGCCATTTGAACCACTTTTTTTAACACTGTGGCGCTCCGGAACTCATTACAGCGTTGTGCAATGAAAAGATTATTCTTAATTTCTGTCTTCGTCGCTGTGTTGTGCCTCTATCGAACTTCAGACGGTCGGCCGCTTTTCTGCCGTCTGTTTGTGTCATCTGAATGTTTGTATCTGCCTTTAGTTTTTCGGCCGTGGCTGAAAGGCTGCCTTCAAACTCAGAAGAAAGCAGAATACAGAGTACAATCTGGTCGCACAGGGAAAAAACTATGCACAAGTTATGTCGTAAGTATTCACTGAGTTGTCCCACTACAATGAAGCGCCAAAGAAACTGTTATAGGCATGCATATTCAAATACAGAGATATATAAACAGGCAGAATAGGGCGCTGCAGTCGCAATGCCTATATAAGACAACAAGTATCTGGCGCAGTTAGATCGGTTGCTGCTGCTACAATGTCAGGTAATCAAGTGACTTTGAACGTCGTGTTATAGTCGGCCCACGAGCGTTGGGACACAGCATCTTCGAGGTAGCGATGAAGTGGGAATTTTCCCGTACGACCAATTTATGAGCGTATCGTGAATATCAGGAATCCGGTAAAACATCAAATCCACGAACTGACTGCGGCCGGAAAAAGATGCTGCAAAAACGGGACCAGCGACGCCTGAAGAGAATCGTTCAACGTTACAGAAGTGCAGCCCTTCGGCAAATTGCCGCAGATTTGAAAGCTGGGCCATCAGAAAGTGTTAGCGTGCGAACCATTCAACGAAACATCATCCATATGGGCTTTCGAAGCCGAAAACCCACTCGTGTACCCTTGATGACTGCACGACTCAAAGCTTTACGCCTCGCCTGGGTTCGTCAAGACCGACATTGGGCTATTGATGACTGGAAACTTGTTGCCTAGTCGGACGAGTCTCATATCAAATTGTATCGAACGTGGGCGTGTAGGGGTACGGAGACACATTCATGAATCCATGGACCCTGCATGCCAGCAGGGACTGTTCAACCTGGTGGAGACTCTGTAATGGTGTGGGGCGTGTGCAGTTGGAGTGATATGGGACCCCTGATACGTCTAGATACGACTCTGAGATATGACACATACGGAAGCATTCTGTCTGACAACCTGCATACGTTCATGTCCACTGTGCATTCCGACGGACTTTGGTAATTCCAGCAGGACAATGCGACACCCCACACTTCCAGAAGTGCTACAGAGTGGCTCCAGGAACACTCTTCTGAATTTAAACACTTTCGATGACCACCAAAGTCCACAGACAGGACCATTATTGAGCATATCTGGAATGCCTTGCAACGTACTGTTCAGAATAGATCTGCACCCCCTCGTACTCTCACTGATTTATACACATCCCTGCAGGACTCATTATGTAATTTCCCTCCAGCACTATTTCAGACATCAGTCGAGTGCATGCCACGTCGTGTTGCGGCGCTTCTACGTGCTCGCGGGGGCCCTACACGATATTAGGCAGTTGTTGCCAGTTTCTTTGACTCTTCAGTCTACTATAGTAATTATGACAACGCAAAGAATTAGCAACGTGACTTAAAGTTCGAAAGTCAGCTGCCAATCGTGTATTATTGGCAGTTTTCAGTCCTGCTCCCGATTGAGAGAATGCGAGCTGCGCGCGCAATGTGCCCGCACGGTGATACAAATGGTCGAAGAGCCCGCGGGGAACTCACGTGCCCAGTCCATCTTTATGCAATACGGCTGCGTGTGTGTTGTAGAACAGGATGAGAGAGGAGCGTGTATTGATCTCAAGAAATACCGCGCCCGGAAGATCCCCACCAGTGCCGCCACCACCGCCCACGTCTTGCGTGCATCGAGAGTTCTGCGGGCTATGCGTCATTTCGTGCTAGGCCGCAGACGTCACCACTGCCACCCTGCCTCCAGCTACCCAAAACGCGCCGTGCCACTGTCTCCCTCACTAATCCGTCCACTGCGGCAGTCATCTATCTGCCGACAGGCCCCTACGGCAAGCAACAGCCGCCACTTCAGCATTTGTACAGTTTTGGGCTGCAGTTTTAAATGATTTAAACCCTTTATTTACCAGTAGAAGCCGACCTAGGGGAAGATCAGTTTGGATTCCGTAAAAATGTTGGAACACGTGAGGCAATACTGACCCTACGACTTATCTTAGAAGATAGATTAAGGAAAGGCAAACATACGTTTCTAGCCGCTGTAGACTTAGAGAAAGCTTTTGACAATGTTGATTGGAGTACTCTCTTTCAAATTCTGAAGACGTCAGGGGTTAAATACAGGGAGCGAGACGCTATTTACAATTTGTACAGAAACCAGATGGCAGTTATAAGAGTCGAGGGGAATGAAAGGGAAGCAGTGGTTGGGAAGGGAGTCAGACAGCATTGTAGCCTATCCCCGATGTTATTCAATCTGTATATTGAGCAAGCAGTAACGGAAACAATAGACAAATCTGGAGTAGGAATTAAAATCCATGGAGAAGAAATAAAATCTTTGAGGTTTGCCGATGACATTGAAATTCTGTCAGAGACAGAAAAGGATCTGGAAGAAGAGCAGTTGAACGGAATGGACAGTGTCTGGAAAGGAGGATAAAAGATGAACATCAACAAAAGCAAAACGAGGATAATGGAATGTAGTCGAATTAAATCGGGTGATGCTGAGGGAATTAGATTAGGAAATGAGACACTTAAAGCAGTAGATGAGTTTTGCTATTTGTGGAGCAAAATAATTGATGATGGTGGAAGTAGAGAGGATATAAAATGTAGACTAGCAACGGCAAGTAAAGATTTTCTGAAGAAGAGAAATTTGTTAACATCGAGAATAGGTTTAAGTGTCAGGAAGTCTTTTCTGAAAGTATTTGTATGGAGTGTGGCCATGTATGGAAATGAAAGATGGACGATAAATAGTTTAGACAAGAAGACAATAGAAGGCTTTGAAATGTGGTGCTACAGAAGAATGCTGAAGATTAGATGGCATAACTAATGAGGAGGTACTGAATAGAACTGGGAAGAAGAGAAATTTGTGGCAAAACTTGGCCAGAAGAAGGGATCGATTGGTAGGACATATTCTGAGGCATCAAGGGATCACCAATTTAGTATTGGAGGGCAGCGTGGAGGGTAACAATCGTAGAGGAAGACCAAGAGATGAATACAGTAAGCAGTTTCAGAAGGATGTAGGTTGCAGTAGGTACTCGGAGATGAAGATGCTACCACAGGATAGAGTAGCATGGAGAGTTGCATCAAACCAGTCCCTGGACTGAAGACCACAACAACAACAACAACAACATTTACTGTAATTGTAAAAAATGTAAAATCAAGGTTAAAATTTTTTACTTTAATACTTGGTGAGCTGTTATTGAATTAAGAGCGAATTTCTTCGTTTCAAAAATGCTACAAACGCATTAAAGTGATTAAAATGTTTAGTGGACTTGTAAGTCGCGACAAAATTATGCAGACGAAGTACATTAAGGGACTGAGAAGTTCCAAAAGAACCATACAGTTGGAATTTTTGTTTGTGACTATATTTATAAAGACAGTTATTGTCTTCATTAACACACAAAAAAAAAATTACGTGCTGAACACTCTGACTAGGGTCTCGATTCCACCTTTGTAGATGAGCAGAGTTCACATTTGTCTCCTGAATTGACAAATGTTGGCCGGTTACATTCTGTATTCTAAAACCGAACGTCGTTTGGTACCGAAACTACTATCTTTCTTCCCCTTGGAGCAGAAAGAGGAGGTGTTTCATGGTTTTTGGACCTTTCCAGTGTTTTGGACATTGGTCACAATGTGTGAGTGCACCGAGTGCAGTCCTATGTTTGAAATCAGTCAGTGGAAGTGTTCCTTTTACGCCACAGTATGAAATATAGGAATTCACAAGGATCATTTCTACCATTGCATAAACAGTCTGTATCAATTCTTTTTTGACTTTCTGTCTATTTCATAAAGAGACCTCAATATGTCAGCTTTATATACGCCTCCTATGTATTCATGATAACCTTGTACAACTGTCAGTGCCCTCACTTCAATCTTTGTTCCCTCTTTCTGAATTCTGGATACACTGCATACTTCATTTCCATGATAATTTGACAGAAAGTGAACTGCACGATTGTCCATCCGTATTCTGTGTAGTACTAGCACATACCTGAAGAGTTATAGTTTGAACATTTTCTTCATTGTCTGTCTCTTCCTGATCAGCACTTTATTCAGGTTCTGCGATATTTTGTGAAGTACTAGCACTACCCTGAAGAATTTTTGCGTTATTATTCCTCGGAGTACTACTCATCATTTCATCTTTACCGTCATCACTACACTCAGAAAGTTTATCAACATCATCTAGAAACTTTTCTAGTTGAGAATGAATTTCTTCGACTGTAAGACCTGTTCTGCAAAAGATAGCCTTAAAACACAGAAAATCTTGCTAAGTTTGCTAATGTTTGATAAGTCATGCACAATTTCTGTTGTTTTTTTATAAAATCAAATGCCATATTGTCCTCAGCAAGGATACGTTTTTATTTAATACGGCCCTGAAAGCAACAAAAGCTATAAACATCAAAGCAAAACAACCAAAAGTAAATGTAAACTCACCTTGTGAGGTCACTGCTCTGGACCTGACGGGACTGCTACGTCCCAGTCATAATTTACGTTGTAACTGAATATTACAAGGATATTTTATCCAAACTGACATTAGTATGAATAAAGGTAGCTACATAGAGATTATCATTCACCGCGGTATACATATCAACGTTACTTTTATTTACGTAACCTTGCAGCATTATTTCACACACTAAGCAGCCATTTTCAAACAACTGTTTACATTGCAGGCTGATACATAGGCTTCGGAATGGGGCGGAGGCTGTACTGACATCCACCGAATGAAGCACGAACTATATGAAACAGACCTTTTGGTCCCTACAGGTGTAATTCCACACAGAATCTGTCGTGGCTTTTAAGTTTCGCCAGCAAATAAAGGATTAATAGCGCGGCCAACAGCACTGTCCGAGGCTGGGAAAGCAGTCGGGAGTGTACATCGATAAACATTTTATTCGCCCCTCGAATGTGCCGGGAACCGTTACGCGTCACGCTGCCGGCCAGAGCTAGCAAATGCCTTCACCACTATATACAGGGAGTGGCCGCCAGTCTTACACATAATCACGCTCTAATTTTATTGTATTGGCAGAACTATATACTTATATGGATATGGTGTCTGTTCTTTCGGACATGTCCGAAAGAACAGACACCATTCATGACCTGCAGCCGTCTAGAACGAAACTAGAATTATGTATTAATACCTTCAGGTGCTGATGGGAGTTGATATATATGAACGGGGACAGGTGAAAATGCGTGCCCCGAGCGAGACTCGAACCCGGGATCTCCTGCTTACATGGCAAACGCTCTATCCATCTGAGCCACCTAGGTCACAGAGGATAGCGCGACTGCAGGGACTATCTCGCGCACGCCTCTCGCGAGACCACATTCTCAGCTTTTATGTCCACACACTACATTTGTAGTGTCCCTATCCAACACACTCATTACTCGTGGAAGACATTCTTACCAAGTCCCGTAAGAGTTCGGGTATTATGTGTGCATCCGCACAGAAGAAGAAGGTCATAGCCGGTATTGCCAGAACTATATACTTGTATGGATATGGTGTCTGTTCTTTCGGACATGGTCTATTAATGTATGGTGTAGGATCCTTAGGGATTAAATCATCGATCACACCGAGCATGGTGGCGTAGTGGTTAGCACGCTGGACTCGAGTTCGGCAGGTCGACGGTATAAACCCGCGTCTGGCCGTCCTGATTTAGGTTTTCCTAAATTGCCCCAGACAAATGTCAGGTTGGTCCCTTGAAAGGGTACGACCGACTTCTTTCCCCATCCTTCCCTAATCCGACGGGATCGATGACCTCGCTGTTTGGTTCTCTGCCCCAAACTAAGCAACCATCGGTCGACACTACTTCTCAGCCACGCTGTCAGGTGAGATGTATTGGGCTTTTATATCGACAGTTTGTCTAGACATCAGTGGGTCCAGCACGATGGTTCAAATGGTTCAAATGGCTCTGAGCACTATGGGACTTAACATCTATGGTCATCAGTCCCCTCGAACTTAGAACTAGTTAAACCTAACTAACCTAAGGACATCACACAACAACACCCAGCACGATGGTCACCCAGCTCATCTGTGCATGCACTTGTGGAAGAACTGAACAACTGTTCCCCTGGAAGATCGTTGGGGCACTGTGGTCCTCATGAACGGCCTGAAAGATCGCACGATTTAACACCAGTAAATTTCTTTCTGTGGGTATATCTAAAGAATCGTGTTTATGTCACTGATCCCACAACCCCAGATGATCTAAAACGGCGCATCGAGGAAGCATGTCGCTCCGTGACACCGCTGACGTTGCAATTCTTCCGCAGCACCTCTAGAAGGCACATTGCATTATGTACAGCGTGTGGTATCCACCCCTGAAACTTTGAAGTGTAGCTCCCAAACTAAATGTGATATGAATGCGATCTAAACTGATTTGTACACAGCTGGTTTCAATGATTCCAGTGCATGATAGAAAAAACTTTTGTTACATTTTAAAAAATTGTATCTCTTTGCTGTAACTCTTTGGAAAGTGTAACGTTTCTTATGCTGACCTACTGCAATAATTTTTCCAGACATCTATTAGTTTGTAAATTACAGAGGCATAAACCTTTGCTGAAACTCCCGACCTGCCGCATCTCCAGAGAAAAAAAACGCCTCGTATATATGCTGCCTCTGGCCAGCAGTGTGACGTTTACTTATTTGTGGCACAGGGTGGGTCATGTAGAATGTTTATCGAGGTGTGTTCCTGGATGCTCCCCCAGATTCATGCGGTAGTCTCTGCTGAGCTATTGAAGTCGAGCTGCACAGATGTGGCTGTTGGCTGCCATAGGGGACTGTTCAAATGGTTCAAATGGCTCTAAGCACTATGGGACTTAACATCTGAGGTCATCAGTCCCATAGACTTTGAACTACTTAAACCTAACTAACCTAAGGACATCACACACATCCATGCCCGAGGCAGGATTCGAACCTGCGACCGCAGCAGCAGCGCGGTTCCGGACTGAAACGCCTAGAACCGCTCGGCCACACAGGCCGACTTAGGGGACTGTCGGCAGTTAGGTGACTGCCCTGGTATACAGATGGGTGAGGGGCATGGCGTGTTGTAATGTGTGCTTTTGTTGGCCGGAGGCTGAGCGGAAGTGTGATAGCTGCAACCTAGCACAAAGTGTTGGTTGCGTGGCAGATGGGTTATGGCATACAGTGCAGGCACTCCTGAAGCAGTATTTGTTGATTTCAATAAACCTTTGTCTTGAATCCTGTCCCACAACATGCATGCAGCTGTAATTTCTTAAACATTAAAAGCTTCGACTTCACAATAATCTGTGCATTTTGTCATAAACTATGTTAAATAACATAAGGCTTCGTTGGATAAATATAAAGATGAGGTTGACATAATTGTAGGAGCGGCCAGGTTGGAAACGATAAGGATAATTAATTTGGTCATACACTAGACCTTAAGTGTGTGTGTGTGAAATCTTACGGGACTTAACTGCTAAGGCCATCAGTCCCTAAGCTTACACACTACTTAACCTAAATTATTCTAAGGACAAACACATACACCCATGCCCGAGGGAGGTCTCGAACCTCCCCCGGGACCAGCCGATCTTAAGTGTACATTGGAAACCTGGCAGCCATGTTGCCAATAAGACTATGCCCCATCTCCAATTTCCGAATTTCGCACGGTTTATATATGAGGAAATTGTCGTAGAGGAGTGGATGAGGTGGCTGGAGGGAGGAGGAGGAAGGAGAGGGAGGATAGAGAGAGAGGGATGGACAGCTTGACAACAATGGAGACTGTACTCGTTCTCTCTTTGCTTCGCTATTTTGGATTTAACTTTCAGGCTAGCTAACTGTTTACTTTTGATGGTGGTGAGGTTCTCTGTAATTCTCCTTATATGTTGCATGTGCTCGTTTGTAAGGATGGGCTTTACATGTAATTTGGTAAGAATGATGAAATAAAATTCCTTGGTTTTCTTTGCTTCATTGGTTTTGTCTTCTATGAGTGCTTTTTTTGAGTACGAAGTCCACGATTAGTGGAAATCCATGTACATTTAAATTTATTTGTGTTACTTCCTGTAAGAGTATAACACAACTGTTCTCTTCATTCTTTCGTTGTCTTACTAGCTGTCACTAAGGCAACGTTTTTATTACTAGTCAAAAATGGCTCTGAGCACTATGGGACTTAACATCTGAGGTCATCAGTCCCCTAGAACTTAAAACTACTTCAACTTAACTAACCGAAGGACATCACACACGTCCATGCCCGAGGCAGGATTCTAACCTGCGACCGTAGCGGTATTGCGGTTCCAGACTGAACCGCCTAGAACCGTTCGGCCACAACGGCTGGCTATTACTAGTCCTTTTCATGTTTGCTTACTAGCAGTCAAAAACCTTCGTCACGTCATATCAGATTTATGCTCCATTCTGAGTGGACTTGGGCTGAAGTTCGTCAGGTGCTTCATTTCCATTTACGATTTGTGATAATGTTGATTTTTTCCGTCGGTGCAAGAAGTGCTTTGCAACGAAACTCCATTTAGGACAGTTTTGACGAAGGTGGCCACTTTCATTACATATAAAATACGTAAAAATTTGGCTTGTCTGTGACATCTGCCCCTTGTAACTTGCAACCATTACATATGAACGAATATTGACTTTTATGTGCAGTTATACCGATACTGTGTCACTAAACATCGCAACTTCTGTTGACTGGCTCAGCGTTTATTTCTAATGATTTTAGTTTCACCATACTTTGTTAGTACTTTTTTCAAACAGCAATTTGCTGCTTCAGGCAAGAGGTTAAAGATACTACCTGCTTTGTAATCAATATTTACGACAGGAACAGAAACTGTACTGAACAGTTCTGTTGCGATGATGAAATTTCAGTTCCGTCCACGTGCTCCATCAGTCCCAACGGCTTTGTTTCATTAAATAAACCAATTTTCATCAGATCACCGAAGTTAAGCAACGTCTGGCGCGGCCAGTACTTGGATGGGTACGCCACGTGCTGATGGCTGCTTTGCCTTTACAGAAGAGGGGAGGAGGCGTCGTGGCGTAAAGTTCCTGATCACCAGACTTCGCATCAATGTCCTGGATTGAAGTCTAAACCTCTCTGCAGTCTCACATGAAGTGAGGACATGTTACCCTGTACACTTAAACGCACAACGTTCACACGTCCCGAAGGAATGATGCCATTGGGCGCAAACGAAAAAAAAAAAAATTAAAAGCACCTTTCCTATTAGGCAGCTGAACTGCTCTGCGCGGTCTCCTAGTCAACAGTGTCATACAACTTTACATTTTTTTACTTCATGAGTAAGTTGTGTATATTTGGTCAGTTGTGATTCCTAGTACATCCAATTACGCACTTCCAGTGATCTTGCCTGCGCAGCACACTTGGACTTGTCTAATTTAAAATCTAGTACATGCTTCCTTGGAAATATGACAGACGTTTTGTTAATAAACCCAAGGGGTTAATAGCTAATGAACACCAGATGGCGTTGTAGATAGAACAAGAGTAATCACAGTCAGCAGATGAAGAAGACACAAAACTTGTCAACGACGCTAGTAAGCCAGAGAACACAGCACGTCCTCGCACTAGCGCGTCTCAGGCGGAACTGTGTCGCTCGGCCCGTGGCGCTTTCCTTGTACGGTGTTAGCCTTATGGGTAGACTGGCGACAGTCGTGGACGTTTCTTCTCTCGATTTCTCGGGAAATATACGTATGCAAAACCCAATATGTGACGACAAAAAGTCCTCAGTTTTCAGTTATCTTATCGATCTCACCAATAATTCTAATCGAATGTGCTTCATAAACTTTATGGGTGGTTTTCTCCAAAACAGGGTAGAAATGAGCCAAAAACCTTAGATTCCTCCATTTTAGGTGGTAAACAAGAAACCTACCAAACATGAGCCGAATCGGTTGGCCGTGTCGAGGCTTTCTGCTCGGCAATGCACTTTAGTGGAGCGCAATAAGGCTTCAGAAGTGAATGGCACAAATGCAGATTGTGTACACTGTTTTGTCGGAGGTGGAAGTTGACCACAACAGTGGTGGATGAATCTTCCGTTCGTAGGTCAAGAAAACGTGCCGCTTCCTTGTCCGGACGTGGGTTGTAGAAGTGGTGGTGACTAGAACCGCTCAGCGAGTCATTAATGATTGTCATTAATAAATCATTCCTGTTTACAATAGTTGTTAATTCATTTTGATACAGAGACGGGATTGCAACAGGTGGGAGGCTATTGTCCTTTATGATTTAGATGACTGCCAGTAATGCACATAGGTCAACAGATGCGTTAGTAGCTCATGGTAGCTTGCTCGCTGCCTACCACACTGGGAAAGACAGTGTTTAAACTGTAATATCCAACGTAGCCAAAGTCGAAGGTGTATGCCTGACTGGGAAGTGATTGGCTATGATGAAGGCCTTTGGGGATTAGTGTACATTTACAGAGAGACTGAGCTGTTCCCAGCCCAGGCTTGAACATGTAACCCACCAGAGAGATGGTCACCCCCAAACCACAAGTCACCCAGAAGGGGACCCAAAGGTGCGAAGGCGCCAGGTGGTCTGCGTATGGTCCCCAGCTCAGATAGACGGCTGCAGCTTCTGGAGACGAAGTCTTTGGAAGGTGAATGGATGCTTCATTCGACACTGCAGTGGCCTTCGTTTCGAAGTTAATAGCTGGAAAAGATGGTGTTGTTCAGCATCACGTTCACACCCTAACGCTGTAGACGGTCGTGTGCAGAGAACGTCGGGAACAGTTAGAGAACATCTGAGAGTGAGGGTCTTATTTTAGGGGGGGGGGGGGGGGGTATTTGTGAGCTCCTGCAGACGATTAGCCGGAGTTGTAATATTACCAAGAGTCACCTTTCAGAGACGCTAACTATCTTCTTCCGCTTTCTCAGCTTCCTGAATGAGAGCTGTTTCATTCTGAATCTGTCTTCTCGTGAAAGAGTCTCCGGGCTCTTGTAGTTTGGTCGTTTTGTTGAATATCGCAGGAGCAGTTCATTGCACTCGACAGATCGATAGGGTAACAGTTCACTCTGACCACATGCCTCGAAGTCATTTCAAATCTAGACCTTGCGCATTGGCATTTTAAGGAAAGATGGTTGTCAGCACAAGAATTTCCAAGTCCAGTTGGCGTACACCATAACGATGTCACACGGAATTTCAGCCGTAGTGCAGGACATAAAACATTGAATATGTACGTGGTGTTTACAATATTTACGATATTGCAGTGCCTGTGTTATTCTGATTACGATGGAAAGTTCCTTCGGACATACATGCATGTCAAAAGGAACAGGCACTGCGGCGACTACAGCCATTATGGCATGGTTGACGACATACGCAAGTTTGGAGCCGGCTGTGAGTCGTGCACGGATAGCCAAATGGTATAGCCGGCATCATAGCTCAGCGTGTTCGGTCAGAGGGCCGATTGTCCTCTGTAATAAAGAAACTGAGTGAAGGAATCAACGATCAACTTCAACGGATGTCATGTGGCGTCCACCCAGACCAAACGAAACCAACAATGCCGAACAAAATTATAAAAGAGGAAAAAAATATAGTAAGGTGACTGTTCGCGATAAGCGGGAAATCCGGGTTAGAGTCCCGGTTTGGCACAAATTTTCGTTGTCGTCATTCCATTGTACAGCTGATGGTTGTCCTTTTTCGCAATTCTAAATAATTTAATGTACTACTTCGTGTTGATCACGCCCAGGTAACAAACAATAGCCGATGACAGCAACCTGAAAATTGTTGACCCTAGGCACCACGAGTGGAAATCAACAGAACAACACTCTTTACTTTGGAGTCAGGTGGGAAGGTTTTGACCACTCAGAAAGTAAACAGCCATCTCCAAAAAATCTCCACAGCAGTACATACTGTCATGCGCCAAGGAGGTGGGCTAGGAAACGCCTAGCATGGAACCTGGTTCAGTGCCGTTGGATTCATTTCACTGACGAAGGCAGGGTTGGCTGAAGCCTGATTATTGCCGTGGAAGAGCGATGAGATGGCCAATACACGTGTCTACCACGCAGACATACGGGTTCTTCATGGAGGTGGCTCAGTCATGTTTTGGAATAGTATGACGTATGGGCATCGGTCTCCTCATCACAATTGAGAATAATTTGAGGTATTACTGGGACGGGATCCTCCAACATCTTGTCTATCCTTAAAGTCGACGTTGGCGATCAGTTAGTATCCCAATACTATCATGCGTAGAAACACCGTATCACGAACACCGTACTCCAGGAGGCAGGAATCACCAGAATGGCATGAGTATCAGTTGGTGTGAACCCGAATGAGGATTTCTCGGACCAATTCCCCTTCACAGGAACCTCCAAACACTCTGGACGACGCCAGGAAGGCCGCTATCGAAGAGTGGGACAAGCAGCGTCTTGACGACCTTGGGGACAGCGTATCAAGGAGGACACAAGCATGTTAAAATGCAACACGCTATTGAAATTTACCCAGTAGCAGATTTTAACTTCACAGAAGGAAAAGATGCGCATTTCCGAATTATTTTTATTACTGTTTTCTTTTTATTTCACAGTGAACCTACTTTTTTGTTTCGTTAAGTTTACTCTTTCACAAACCTGCTACATGTCAATCTAATCACACACACTTCCACAGACATGTAGGTGGCCCAAAACCTTTTTTGAGCGGTTAATTGTCTGTGGTAGTTGACGTAGTGCTAATTAGTAATAGAAATAGCTATGGTGGAATCAAGCAGTATTATGTTAGCCCCGGTAGCAGTTACAGTTTCACTAGCTACCTGTGTCTGGTAAATATTATATTATATGCTGATTGTAATTTTGTATGTGGAGATGGGTACAGACGATGTACATTTTGAAGCTTGCAGGCTAAAATTTAAGAGACAAAAGAAAATAACCTTATCGGAAGTGAAGTATGTATTTTCTGCCAATTGCTGCAAGTTATTTCATTTGGGGTTGATTGTATATTAGCTGTGAAAAGAGGATTTGTTAATCACCTTCTCATGCTGAGAAACTGCTGGAGAGGTCACCATGGGATTACAGCATTATAGTTTTCTTTGTGATTTTGTGGCAGCTCCTGATAGTGTGCGCATTCGTGTGCGCGCTGCGTGGAGAACGGACAGCGTAACGCGCGCTGCCGAGGCAGTTGCCTCAGCCGCGCAGGTGTCGGTCGATCGCCGCCCAGCGGCTGAACGATGGAACAAAACAACGTCAAACACCAGCAACTTGCAAACAGGAGAGGTAGCGGAAGCCGGAGGCGCCACGGAAAATAGACAGCTTCACCGACAAAGTGAATCCATTACCACTATGTCGCGCGGGGTAGCCGCGCGATCTAAAGCGCCTTGCCACGGTTCACGCGGCTATTCCCGTCGGAAGTTAAAGTCCTCCCTCCGGCATTTGTGTGTGTGTTGTCCTTAGCCTATGTTAGTTTAAGTTAGATTAAGTAATGTGTAAGCCTAGGGACCGATGACCTTAGCAGTTTGCTCCAATAGAAACTTACTACCATGCGACGACTTCTCTGATGAAGAACACGACGAGAAACTGGGCTTTTTAACGTCAATGGCGTACAGATATAGCATCGAATTGATGGAATAAGAGCCGATAGAAGGGGACGACAGCCTTACAAAGGCAGACGATCTCGTTCAAGTTGGATACAAGAGACAGCATCACAGCTACTCCCAGGAGGACGTAAACCTTCAAAAGAAACGTGTGGACACAATGGAAACCATCAACAGGTTCACTCCGCTATTACCATGTGATAAACACAATGTTGGATCGCAAGAAAAGCCGCAAAATCAGCCGACTACGTCGAAACAAGTGCAGTTGGAATCAGAGAAACTACAACAGAAAGGAGTACCACCTGTTACCGTATATTATACCAAACAATATGTGGAGCTCAACAATGCGCTGAAGCAACACATCTCCGGCAATCTGAAAGCCATCTCCCAAACTGACCGTATAAAGTATCATCTCGATACATCTGAGGATCAGCGAAAGGTGATTCAGTTCTTTGAAACTTATAACCTGTCGCGTTTTAAACATCCGCCACCGAAAGAGAAAGACCATAAAGTTGACATCGAGAGATCACCAGCACAGGTCGTGGAAGAACAGCTGATAATGGCGTTGAGTGAAAAAGGCTTCCCTCAGGCAAACGTTTACCAGTAAGGAAGATGAAATGACAAACGAGATGATAAGGCTGGCTACATTCGTTGTAAGCCTTCCAAAGACAAAGACAATCAGAAACTATGATGTCCGATGTTTACTGTACACCATTGTGCACACTGTGCACAGTGTGCACACCCTGAAAAGACACAATGGTGAAAATGTCAAAGTTTCGAACACAGGGCAATTTACTGTCGAATGCTGCCCCGCTGTTTTAAACACACGGAAGGTCACCCCTCGAAAGACCGTCAGTTGCCAGGTACGGAGAAAGCTAAGTGTGTGAACCGCGATAAATCCCACCTGCCTCTTGGAGAGGGTTTGAGAAATACACAAGCACTTCCTAAGAAGTACAGTGTGGAGAACAACATCCAGTCACCGATTGCAAAGCCAACCATAGTCAGAGCTGTACCTTCAATGGAAACGACGAGTACCTTGCAGAGACAGTTACCCCAGCCTCCGCAGACCGGCCAACCACCAGCAACTACGTCGGGCCAGGAGACCACCAGAAGACAGATTCCCAGACCATTTGATGATGTTTTGGCGTTTAGGAACGACCAGCCAGTGGCGACCTCAGATATCGCAGCATTACTAGTCAAGTTACAACAGAAACTGACTAATATCCTCATGTTACTGGAGGGGATCGTACGAGTGTTCACTTCGCCTTAAGACATGGATAACCAAGCAAGAACAAGACAACTACGTCTGTATATCTGGAATGCTAATGGCGTGAAGAATAAACGGACATTGCTGAACCAGTTCATCAGTCGACACAGACATCGTGTTGATATCGGAGACCCATCTCATAGAAGTAGCCTCTCTTACACTGATGAACATGCAGAACTACAAAACTGACCGCAGCGGCTAAAAAAGGAGGAGGCACAGCGGTGTTCATTAAGAGTAATATCCGACACCATCTAGAAGATCTGCCCCCACTGCAATCACTGGGAGCAACTGCCGTCACCAGCCTGACAGCAGCTGGGAAGATTACGTTCGTCGCTGGATACATCAGCCCCAAGAAAACGCATTTAGAAGGAGGTCTCTACACTGTATTTATTGGGGATAGGGGACTGGGGGAGGGGGGATTTAAACTCCAAGCATACGTATTTGAACGCTCATCACTTCAGTCTCAAGGGACCACAGCTGTTCGACGTGTTAAATAAACTTCAAGTATCCATACACGGACTTGGTGAACCAACGCATATTCCTAACTTTAGGTCCCAGCAATCGGACGTACTGGACATCGCAAATGTTAAGAACATCCATCCGAATTTGCAGCTTCAGACGATAAACGACCTGTCGTCTGACCACAAACCTGTTCTGGGGGAGCTTCCCAACCCCTCCACTGAGCACTAGAACCATCGACTGTAACCTGTTTGAAACTTACCTGAGCAACAACGTACGTCCGACGCAAGCTGTATCCACCATACCAGAGGTCGATGCAGCGATAAATAATCTAACGACCAAAATCTTAAGAGTGGCTAAACGAGCGGCGACAGAGGTCTTTCTACCAGGGTTCCGCATCGAAACGTTCCCACCCGATCTCACTTACATGAAAAATCTGAGAAATGCCCACAGAAGACGGTGGCAACGTTATCGCAACCCGGAGGACACTGGGAAGCAAAATGGACCCATTGCTGCTGAATACCAGTGAAGAATGAAAAATTGTGAGGAACATGCGTCGAACAGGAAGAGTGGAGTGTCCAGTAGCTAATTGACGAAATCCATCGGACGCCATCAACGACACATACACTACTCACCACCTCAGCCGAAGTCCGGAAGATTATTAGAAGAACAAACAAGTCTGCTCCGGGCAAAGACCGCGTAATTTACACGGAGTTGAAGCACATGCCACGAAAGGCTTTTTTCTGCTCACCGGGATTATCAGCAGCTGCCTCATCAACTAATGTTTCCCGTCGGTGTGGAAAACTTTTAAGATTGCCCCCATTTCCAAACGTGGGAAGGACCTGGCTATACCAGAAAACTGCAGATCAATAAGCCTGTTACTTACTCGCTTTGAATGAGTCTTCCTCCAACGGGTAAAGGTCACCTGGAAACTGACAACTTCATCAGGTCAGAGCAGTTCCACTTCCAGTCGGAACTCTCCTCAGAACTGCAGCTTTTACACATTACGGAGATTATGCATCTGAACCTCAATGGGAGAAAGTCAACTATTGTTGTCTTTCTAGACACAGAGAAAGGGTATGCTCGCATATGGAAAGGCAAATTGATTGTCAAACTCAGCCAACAGACCAGCATAAGAGACTGCTGTATCAAACTGGTCGACGACTTTCTGCGCGACGGGAGATTATCCAGATAGATGGGCAGAAATCTGAACCAATGACAACGACAGCTAGCATCCCTCAAGGTTCAGTCATCTCGCAGCAGCCCTTCAACACACACTGAGGTGACAAAAGTCATGGGATACCTCCTATTATCTTGTCGTACCCCCTTTTGCCCAACGTAGTGTAGCAACACGCCGTGGCATAGATTCCATAAGTCGCTGAAAGTCTCCTGCAGAAATGTTGAAACATAATTGCGAAAGTGTTGCCCGTGCAGAACTTTGTGCACGACCTGACATCTCATGTGCCATAATGTTCAATGGGGTTCATGTCGAGCGCTCTGGCTGACCAGATCGTTAGTTCGAGTTGTCCAGAATATTGTTCAAACCAGTCACAAACAATTGTGGCATGGCGGCACAGCGCAATACCATCCATAAAAATTCCATCATTGTTTAGAAACATGAACTCCATGAAAGGCTGCAAAATATTTCTAGGTACCCGAAAATAACCATTTACAGTCTATAATCGGTTCATTTGGACAAGAGGACCCAGGTCATTCCATTTAAACACAGTCGACACCATTGTGGATCCACCATCAGCTTGCACGGTGCCTTGTTGACAACTTGGGTCCATGGCTTCGTGGGATCTGCGTTACACTCGAATCCTACCATCAGCTGTTACCAACTGAAATCGGTACTCATCTGACCAGGCCGGCAGGAGTGGCCGAGCGGTTCTAGGCGGTACAGTCGGGAACCGCGCGACCGCTACGGTCGCAGATCCGAATCCTGCCTCGGGCATGGATGTGTGTGATGTCCTTAGGTTAGTTAGGTTTAAGTAGTTCTAAGCTCTAGGGACTGATGACCTCACAAGTTAAGTCCTGTAGTGCTCAGAGCCATTTAAACCATCATCTGACCAGGTCACGATTTTCCAGTCTCCTATGGTTGAACGGATATGGTCACGAGCCGAGGAGAAGCGCTGCAAATGGTGTCGTACAGTTAGCAAGGGCACTCGTGTCGCTCGTCTGCTGCCATAGCCAATTAATGCCAGCTTGTCCGCCCCGGTAGCTGAGTGGTCAGCGTGACGGACTGTCAATCCTAAGGGCCCGGGATCGATTCCCGGCTGGGTCGGAGATTTTCTCCGCTCAGGGAGTGGGTGTGTATTGTCCTAATTATCATCATTTCATCCCCATCGACGCGCAGGTCGCCGAAGTGGCGTCAAATCGAAAGACCTGCACCAGGCGAACGGTCTACCCGACGGTAGGCCCTAGCCACACGACATTTCCAATGCCACATTACGCCTCACTGTCCTAACGCATATGATCGTCGTGCGCCCGGCATTTATTTCCGGGTTTATTTCACGCAGTGCTGCTTGTCTCCTAGCACTGACAACGCTACACAAACGCCACTGCTCTCGGTCGTTAAGTGAAGGCCATCGGCCACTGCGTTGTGCGTTGTGTGAGGTAATGCTTGAAATGTAGTTTTCTTGGCACACTTTTGACACTGTGAACCTCAGAATACCGAATTCTCTAAGGATTTCCAAAACGGAATGTCCCATACGTCTAGCTCCAACTACCATTCCGCGTTCGAAGTCTTTTAATTCCCGTCGTACGGCCGTAATAACGTCGGAAAGCTTTTTACATGAGTCACGTGAGCACGAATGACACCTTCGCCAGTGAACTGCCCTTTTTACCTTGTGTGCGCGATACTATCGTTATCTGTATATGTGTCTATCGTTATCCTATGACTTTTGTGAACTCAATGTATATGTCAATGATATTCCGACGGTACCGAACGTCTCTGTTATTCTCTATGCTGACGACAAGGCCTTCTTAGCGACTTGCAGAAGCATCGATCAATTGATAACATGTATCCAACGCCAATTGGATGTGACCGAAGATTGGGTGAAACTGCATAAAATTAAGATAATTAAGATGAGGCCGATAAAGACGGCGGCGATATTATTCACTAAGAAGAGACTAAAGTTTCGTAATCGACTCTCCGGCAACAAAGAGACAAACACACACACACACACACACACACACACAAATAGTGTCCGCTAGAGCACTTTAAACTCAATTTTTCTATGTTGCGACTGTCGGACGTGGCTCCCTGAACGATGAGTGAGGAAAGCAACGGACCTACATGCGTTGGTCAACATAGGAGATTTATGTGTCTACCCAACATATGTTTCTGTGTTGCATTTTCCATAGTATTATGCGTTTCTAATGTTTCTATTACCATAGTTTCATTATATTTCACCTGTCATCTAAAAGGCATTTCCGTATAGTTTTGTTTCATTAAGCATATTATGTTATGTTCCTATTACTATTTGTTTCAGACTCTCGCCTCCTCTAAAGCAGCATGCTACCATTTCAAATTTTCTTTTCTTTTGTTTCCTTGGTATCCGCAAACCCCTTTGCTGTTTATGTACTTTATCACTGTAACCTTATTTTCCAAGATGCTGAACTCACTGCTTACTTTCATCTGTGTTTTATAGTTTTTATTGTGTTTTTTACGTGTCTGTGATCATTTGGACTTCAAAAGTGACTTAGAATGGTCTTACACAGTATAGTTTATTTATTGTATGATAAAATGTAGTATGTTTTATTTTAGTTCATATGGTTTTGCCATGTCCATTCCCTATTTGGTGTCTTCTGAGAAAAGGCTTTAAGGACATCCATATTGTTTTTATTGGCAAATACAACTAAGTACAGTACTCTGTCAGTTTTGATATTATATTCGAAGTATCTTACTGAAAACTCGTTCGTTATTTTTGTACTACTTCTGCATTAAAATCCCCCCTCATCATTTTGTAGTTATATTTGTTGTCAGTTATCAGTTTCTGGAGCTCTTCGCAGAAGTAGTCTTCCTCCTCATCAGAATATGATTTCCGTGAAGCAAGGACTTGAATGATCTCTGTCTCTCGTGTATTTATAAAACGTGTCTGGTAAAAGAAAATGAAATGTCGTGTGACGAGGGCCTCCCGTCGGGTAGACCGTTCGCCAGGTGCAAGTCTTTCGATTTGACGCCACTTCGGCGACCTGCGCGTCGATGGGGATGAAATGATGATGATTAGGACAACACACCACCCAGTCCCTGAGCGGAGAAAATCTCCGACCCAGCCGGGAATCGAACCCGGGCCCAATGGATTGACAGTCTGTCGCGCTGACCACTTTTTTTTTTTTGCGTTTTGTTCGTTATTGATCGTTGTGATTGCTCGTTGCGGACATCGCAAGACATCCTGTTCAAGTTCGGTAGTTGATCCTTCCACTCAGTTTTTTGTTACAGAGTCCAACCGGCTCTCTGACCGAATACGCTGAGCTACCGTGCCGGCAAACCACTCAGCTACCGGGGGCGGACAACGTGTCTGGTTATTCTATCGGAGATTCTTTCAACGTCACTTATATTTTTACATATTTTTTTACGGTGATATATACACCTGAAGTTATTCTGTTCCTCTGTAGTAAAACCTATGTTCCGCTTTTAACTCTGTTTGGTCTTCATTTTTTCGCTTCACTTATAATAAGTCTTCTATATCTCATTGGATGTTACTCGTCATCGAACTCCACATACACTCTAAGAAGAAAAAAAAAAAAAAAAAAAAAAAAAGGGACAGCACGAAAGAGTTATGCAAATTGATCACAAAGTGATATACAGGTATCGATGGAAAATGGAAAATTGTAACCTTCGGCGGCCGACGGATGCATGTGTGACGCTGCAGCGCAATTTCAGCGCGCACCTAGCAAGGATTGTAAACGGGAGACATGTTCATTCCAGGGCATAAAGTCGTTGTGAATTTCAGCCCATGAACTCGGTAGGACAGTAATTATGCTTCGCAGATAGGCGCGTAAACAACATATGTAGATGTCACCATTTGAGAGGTGACGTGTAATTGGGCGCAAATGTGTCGGTTAGAGGAATTACCGAATCGCTCGACATTTGAACGGGAGCGATGCCATTATTCGACGATGTTGTTAGAAATGGGCGAACCATGGCCGAACACAGGGTCAATAAGGAAGCGGTGGACCTAGAGAGAAGACAGAAAGCGGGGACCGAGCAATCACGAGAGAGGTAGTCAGAGAACAGGATGTGTCATTATTATCGATCCGATGTGGCACTGGTGTTTCAGTGACCACAAGGGCCAATAACAGGTGGCTCACAGTAAGGAGGCTCAGCTCATGGCTGCCCTTGCACCGACTACCATTGACCTCTGTTCACCAAGAAACTCGTTTGCAGTGCTGTCGGGCACATTCGGCCGAGGCTTTCACTGACTGGAGAATAATTGTCTTCAGTAACGAGTAACAGCTCAAAATGCGCCCCGATTACCAGCGAGAACATGTCTAGAGACTCTCCGGACAGTGGTGGATTATCAATCTGACTGTCGGCCGCCATACGGTCCGACAACTAGGAGTGCCATTGTGGGATGCCATTTCCCTTCATAGCAGTACCTCCCTGGTTGTCGTCCGTTGCACTCCAAAAGAACAGCGGCACGACGGGGATATTCTACGCACCATTTTGTTGCCCTTCACGACAGGCCATCTTGGTATTACATTTCAGCAAGAGAATTTGGCCCAGTATGCCTCAGAAGGGCATCCAATAACTCTATCACTCAACGCCCAGCCGAATAAATGCTTGCATAAGGGCCAGAGGTGGACCAACGCGTTTTGACTTGCTCAGATTTCTCTTGAATAAACCATCAAATTTTTCTGAAAATATAATTATTGGTTTTCTGTACATGTACATCACATCTACCGATTTCCGTTCCATTTGGGTAAATCCTTCGTGTTGCATTTTTTTTTCTTTCTTAGAGTGTGTATTGGCACACTTACTAATTTTTTTACAAACACAGCATAACAATGATAGTAATAATTTTTCATATTTCTGTGAATTAATCTTGTCCTAAGAAAATTAATTGTCCTATAGATTTCACTTTACATGACTTACAAAAAGGGCTACGTATTTCAGATAGTTGCCAACAGATCAGCTATGTAATTGTTCCCACAAGTTATTTATTCATTAAGTGGAAAATTGTTGTTATATAGCAAAAACAGACTTAATGTCTCACAAATACAATCACGCTGTAGAAAAGGCAAAATATTCGTTGTCTTATGCATGTGACTTATTTAGAAATCTTGAAAACTATATTTTTCTGTTATTTAAAGCAAACTATGCTACTATATTTATCCTTGCCTTAAACTATGAATAATAAAGCTTTGCGTAAGTTATTCACTACTGAAAAACAGGAAGTGAACACAAACTGTAATCCGAATCATTACCGTTTCTGGAATAATCTAGATAGCTATGTTCCAACGTATAGACTGAATAGAGCGCCACAATCGGCAGTCGATATACATTCGTTGTTGAGGCAATATCTACAATGTAATTTTTGCGCGAAGCTCTGTTTCTTAGTATCAAATAGTGGTTAGAAACTTGTATGTGAAAAGAACACGTCTTACATTTACATACGTGCTTTTGCGTAATGTGGGTATCATGTAAAAGCTCTTTTCATTATGAAAAAAAAATGGTGAAGTGCTGAATTGGTAATAAGAATCAGACATGTGAAATAAACCAGCTAATATTGTGACCGAAGAACAGCTTCGTTACTATTAATCAGAAAAACCTGCAGCTGTTTTTCAAACCTAGATAATGAAGAAATGAGCTTCGAATCTTGAAATATTACTCGGATGAGTGCAACGTCATTTTCGCACAATAACTGTATTATGAAGTAACATTATAAACGTGCTGTAGTAACAATGTGGAGGAAGGGAAGGAAGGTTCAAAATGACTCTGAGCACTATGGGACTTAACTTCTGAGGTCATCAGTCCCCTAGAATTTAGAACTACTTAAACCTAACTTACCGAAGGACATCACACACATCCATGCCCGAGGCAGGATTCGAAACTGCGACGTAGCGGTCGCGCGGTTCCAGACTTTAGCGCCTTGAACTGCTCGGCCACCCCGTCCGGCGGGAAGGAAGGCATTATATTGTTCAAGGTTAATAAATGAACCTACTTGCAACACGAGACATCGTTGAATTTGCTCCTGCTCCGTACTAACGAAACTGAATGCTCAGCTGGCAAAGTTAATCGGCCAGCTTGACACTGCTACTTCCGCTGCCCCATCCTCCAGTGGTGTCCACACTGCACATCACCCCCGACGCTGTTATACACTGAAGGAAAAAATCGCAACAGCAAAAAATAGTTATTTAATTTAGAATAATGAAATTTCGGGGATGTACATGTCTATCTAACATATTTAAGTGCACTGCAAGATCTCAGGTCAATGTAAGGGCATGGATGTGTGTGATGTCCATATGTTAGTTAGGTTTAAGTAGTTCTAAGTTCTAGGGGACTGATGATCTCATATGTTAAGTCCCATAGTGCTCAGAGCCGTTTGAACCATTTGATAAGGTATTGCAAATGCGAAATGGTGGTACATTAATAACTAGTGCAATCGTCAGAATGTTGAATGCAAGCATACAAACGTGTATGCATTGTGTTGTACAGCTGCCGGAAGTCAGTTTGTGGCATAGAGTTCCGTGCTTGCTGCACTTGGTTCGTTAACACAGGGACGGTTAATACTGTTTGTGGATGACACTGGAATTGTCGTCCGATGAAGTCACGTATGTGTTCGACTGGAGACAGATCTGGTGATCGAGCTGGCCAAGGCAGCATGCTGACACTCTGCATGTTGGGTTACGACAGCGGTATGTGGACGATTTTATTTTATTACCCTGTTAGAAAAGATCCCCTGGGATACTGTTCATCATTAAGAGCGCGACAGGTTACGTCACCAGACTGACGTACAATTTTGCAGTCAGGGTGCGTGGGATACCCATGAGAGTGCTCCTGCTGTCATATGAAATCGCTTCCCAGACCATAACTCCAGCTGTATGTCGAGTGTGTCTGCTGCTGTAGGTGCAGTACGATGCGGCAGAGACATACACCGAACACGATGGTCTTCCCTTTTGGTACTACTACGTGGCCACTCGGAGCCTTCTTGAGATCGTACATTCTGGTGACCACCGCTGCCGGCAGTAATGTGCAGTGGCTACATTCTCCTGCAATATCGCGGAAGGAACATCCTTCTTCTCATAGCCGTGTTACATAACCCTCGTTCAAACTAATGGTATCTTTGTTGCCTTAAAGTCATTCTTGACTAACATCAACTCACCATGTTTAGTCTAAAGGTAACAAACGCTCACGACCGTTACAGCGTGTATTTGAAGCTACTAGCGTAACTCTTATGAGACTGACGGTAAATTTGAATAGACATTCTTTCAGATGTAGAAACACCCCTATCAATATTGGTTACTGTCGCGCCACTCCTTCTTGGTGTTGCGTTTTTTCCCCGTCAGTGTAGTTTGGTGCCAGAAGAAACCGGAGCGCTACAACTGTCGCAGGAGAACCGGTGGAACCCCGTTTCTGACATGATACATTACGTCGCGAGACATCCCATACTGGTGGCTACAAGCGGCTCATCACAGAAGGGTGCAGGTCGTCAATGAGTGAGTGGCAAGACAAATGTATGGTGCGAGATTGCTAAGAGCAGGTAGAGCGGAACTCACATTCAATTACGCAAATAAATGTAAAGTCTTAGACTAAAAACTGACTGCTGGCCAGCCGCCAAAGAGAGTAAGTCCGAGTCGTTCACTTAAGGTGGCTAATAAAACCGACCACCCCTAAGTCCGGCCATCTGCACAATCTGGCAACACTGTAAGATACGGAAGTGTCACTAGGAAATGTTGTCTACTTCCGAGATGTTGTTGTGTAGTATGGGCCTGTGGTCTAGTGGAGCTAGTACGGTGGTTCAGCGTGTTCGGACAGAGGGCTGCTTGCTCTCTGTAATAAAAAAACTGAGTCAAGGAATCAACGATCAACTTGAACGGATGTCTTGTGACGTCCGCCCAGATGAACGCAGCGAACTATATCTAACATTTTTTACCACATATCGGTCCTGTATAAAGTTATGAGTCTGACTGAACATTGAAGATAATTCGCTTCACATCCTACCCACCAGTAATAACTAATACTTCCAGAAACAATTCCGCAGGACAGCTCGTGGCTGCGCCGCTATCACAACAGCTTACGCTCGAGTATTTCCTCGCGCTGCAGCGGCTACCAGCCGCCGGCCAGACGCCAACCGCCGCCTGAATTCGGGCGCCGCCCAGGTGAATGCAGCGCGACGCTGTCAGTGTATGTATCAGATGTCATTTTGGAATTTGAAGTTCTAGTTATCATCTTGCAGTTAAGCACTGGAGATTACATACTTGAAAATCATGAACTTCGGTTAAGTAGTTGAACTGTGCGTAGCGGGTGCTTTTGGGAAAAATACGCCAAGAAAAGATATTCTTGTTTTAACGAAGATCTTTCTGGCATGAATGATTTTCCACATTAAGGATGTCTCAACTGCTGATATAAGTGATGGACTACCATTTAACGATCATGCGACATTTGCATTAAACAGGCAAGGTTCAGAAGTCTGGTGTAGGAGCACTGCATGATCTAATTCGATCTGTGTTGTTTCTGTTGTTTGTTCAATATCATAAAAGAAGGGAACTGGAAAGATGTGCTATGGTTATCTTCTCATGTCATCGATAATCCAGCTGTGAGGCGGATCATGGAATGCGCTCCAAAGAAAATTAGAAAAATATTGTCTGTATTTAGGGTTCTTGACGATCGCACGATGTCCTTCGTTGAGGTAATACCAAAAATCGGGTACTGCCTTTTCGCCATTACCGAATAGGTAGTGAACAGCGTGGCCGCTGATCCACGTCACAGAGTTCGTTTTTGCTCTTGGGAAAGACATTTCATCGGGGAAAAGAAGTGATCGGGTAGTTATCTTGTCGGGAGTCGTGCGTGTGAGAAATGCCAATATCTGGCGCACCAAATAGCAAACATCCTTTGCCGACCCGCCTCCGAAACGATGTTCATCCGTGTCGATCACTTGACATGTGGCACACAAGGGTGAATCGGCGAGGTGGATGTGATGTAGGCGGAACTGGTAAAACTGTTTCCCATTAACAGTTACGTACCATGCAGATTGCACGTCAGTATCAAGGGTGGTGGCATTCACTGCCTGCCACACGGCACGCCACTTTTTAGTGGGGTGTTTGCTTTCAATGACATTCGGCGTCCTGTTCATTTGCATGGCAGCATATATAGCCCTCTTCATCATCAAGCGTGTGGGTAGTAGTGCGGTACGGATGTTGCTTAATTCAAGGAAGAATTGGCTAATGTAGAAGAAAGGTGCTGGGATGTCCGATATCATCACAGGGGGTGCGAGTGAGGTCGGTCGTAAGGCCTCCAGTGAGGCACGTCGGGCTTCGTCGCCAAAGTTGCAGGTGACAGCTGACGACCAGGGCCTTCGCTCTGTTCTGAACATGACAGAGGCCTAAACCTCCTCTGGTCCTCGGGAGGGTTAGGGACTCGTAACGAGTCTTAAATAACATGACCGTATTTACAAAGGATGCCAAAACCGCCAACATGCGGTGAGCCAGAGTAGGTGGTATCGGGAGTATCTGTGCAAAATGGGGGATACGTGACACCAAATAGACGTTAGCATATCGCGTCCGTTGCAGGAGGTCTAGATGTCTAAGACGGTGGTCACTTATTCCTGCTCTCATCTGATTCAATAAACGCCTGTAGTTAAGGGCTGTTGAACGCTTCATGTCAGATGTGAATTCAATGCCAACACAGCTGATTGTGTCACTGATTCGTAGCGGTGCGACGCTCTCGTCGGGTAGACCTCTGCCTATAGACAGAGCATGCGATTTGTGGAGATTGAGTTTGCTCCCCGATGCCGCGCCGTAGGTCGCCACTCACGCCAGTGCTGCACGAACATCGTCACTATTGCGAAGAAGGAGTACCAGATCATCCACATAGGCAGTGCAGCAAAAAGTGTGTCCACCAAGGGACATCCCAGTCAGGCGTTGTCGGAGGCCACAGAGGACTGGTTCCAAGACGAGGGTGTACAATATCGCCGAAAGAGCGCAGCCTTGTCGCACTGATCGCTGGATCTGTATCGGCGGCGTGAGACGGCCATTATATAACACCTTGGACGTCGCTCCGCGTAGGAGACGCACCAGTACCTTAACTATGGTGTCCGGATACCCCATGTGTCGCAGCACCCCCATCAAAAATGTGTGGTCGACTCTGTCAAAGGCCTGGCTAAAGTCAAGTGAGGCCAAACTTCCTGACAGTTGGCGAGCTTTGGCTAGCGCGATCATATTTCGATATCGGCACAGTGCAGTGCGAATATTATGGTCACCACCTAACGATGCCTGGTCCTGCGACACAACACATTGTACCGATCGCTTTAGGCGTGCCGCCAGAAGCCGGGTGAAAATCTTCAAGTCACTGTTGAGTAAGGTCAAGGTGCGATAATCACTGATTCTGGATCCGCCTCGTGGTTGTGTATGGGCACAATCAGTCCTCCTAGGAACGCCCTAGGGATCTGCGTCGTGGAAGACATAAAATCGCGGCAAATATCAGTCCGTGCTGGTGCCAGCAATTGCTGATATGTCCGCTAAAATTCCAGAGGAAGGCCATCAGGTCTTATAAGCAACCCTCGCCCGTATTACTTCCATGATTTCCTCTTCCGTTACGTGTGCAGTCAAATCATACGCCGCTGTCGGAGATCGCGCCATAAGTGAGTTGAGAGACTTCGGCGATCACCTCTGGGGGATGTCGGTGTGTAGTGAGCATGAAGGGCGTTTCCTATATCGCGCTGGGTATCAAGGCGCCGTCCGTCTTCCGTCGTGATAGCTTGGATCAGTGTCCTGCGTCGGCGCCGTAGTTCTGCAATGACGTGGTACATGGACGGTTCCTCCTGGGCCACTGTGTCTTGAGTGTGCGCTCTGACGATCGCACCCTCAAGGTGGCAACGTGTTAATCTGATGATCTGTGCCTTGGCACGGTTCACCGTCACCTGCCTTGCAGGTGAATACGGCAATGTTGTACATTCCCTTAAGATGCTGTAGTAAAAATCCATTGTATGTCTCTTCCATGCTGCAATATCCGCAGCATATCAAGGTCTTCCGGAGGGCTGGTTTCGTGCAGAGTAATCACCACGACAGTGTAGACCGGTAGGTGCCACGCCGGCGGCATTCCTGAGAGGCTAGGTGGGCGACATTCAACTTCCAATGACCACGGCTGTGCCATACCTTCTGGCGGCCGAGGGTAATGGCGCAGATGTAGGCCTCGTGGTCGGAAAACGCTGTGGGCCAAACTTCGACAGCTCTTGTCCCCACAGCTATGGAGCGTGAGATGTAAATCCGGTCGATGCGGCTGGAGGAATGGCTGGCGTAGTGAGTAAATCCGGGCCGATCGCCACAGACATGTTCCCACGAGTCCACCAATTGAAGATTATTTGTAATTGTCGCAAGTTCTGCACAGGGAGAATGATGTGGTAACTGATCCTTAGGTGCTTGGCTACAGTTGAAGTCCCCTCCGAATATCAAGGCGTCCTGACGATCCATAAAGAGTGACGTGATTGTATGAGCGAAAAAGGTGGATCGTTCGCGACGCCCACCAGATCCTGACGGCGCATAGATATTAATAAGTTTGACTCCTTGGATAGTAAGAGCCACGCCTTTGGCGTCAGGGAGATACTCGACATCTTCTGCGGGTATACCTTCGTGGAGGAGGATCGCCACACCACTGTCATTGGCCGACGCATGTGAGACCCAAGTCTTGTAGTCATAGGTTTCCTTGAAGTCCGCGACATACACCTCTTGAAGGAGCGCAATGTCGATGTCTACTGCTTTGAACAGATCCTGTAGCATCGCTAGGTTATGTCGGGCACGTATGTTGTTGATGTTAATCGTTGCTAGACGGTACGTTTGGTCAGCCAGGTCGGCAACTGGGTTGTTTAGGAGGCCAGGTGTGGGCGGCAGGGACGGCCCCACATAGGCTGACAATACAGCCGTAGTCACTGTGGTTCGTCGGTGCTGGGTACAGCCGAGGGAGCATCTCTGCCCTCCCCAACCTCCGGGTGCTGTGGCTCATCCTCGACATCATCCGCCCAAGAATCAGATGTAGCAAGTGGTAACTGTTGATTAGTGCTGTCAGTAGAGCGCTCGCGCTCATGTTCAGTAGCAGGAGTGGTGTTGTCAGTCCGAGGCTCAGAAACTGTATTCGCCGTAGCATCGCCACGGGAAGGGTGAGTTGTGGTGATAGAGTCTTGAGTGTCGTCCCACGTCGGATGTTCGTCCGGGTCGCACATCCGAAGCAGGCAATCATCGGGTGGCGTATGGCGCCGTTTCTTGCGTTTTCGAGGGGACCGTTGTTTTCGGACATGTTGTTCTGTGTCAGAGTGCGGGCGGCAATCGTCTGATGCTGTCTCCATTGGTAGGAAGGCAGAAATCGGGATAATTTCTACTTCCATTTCCCCTTTAGGTTCGTCTCGGTGGCACAATTGATCACCGTCTTAAGGCAAGTCTGTCGATGACGTCGTGGAGGGGGATATGTTGTCGGCCACACCGTCATCGATCATTGACTGCAATATGGTGTTTCGATCCTGGACAGGAACAGCTGTTGCGGTTGCAGCCGCTGCATACGTAATGGGGAGTGAAGTAGGTGTCACCGTTGATGGAACTTCAGTCGGCGTTGAATACAGGCCGATCGGACATGTCCTTCCCTGGCCACAGCCGGCGCAAGTACGCAGCCGCCAATTACTGAATAGGATGGCACATGCTTCGTCAGTGCAATCTTAATTTGTCGCACTCCGTTTAAGACGGGGTATGTCTCAAACGTTTGCCAGTTTTCAGCCAGGGGGCTTAGCACGTTGCCGTACGGTTAGAAAGCTGTCATCACAACATCTGCCGGGACTTCGAATGGCAGCTCGAAGACTCTCAGAGTGCTAAGGCCTAATCCAGCGTGGTCAGTCGTTACAGTTCCTATGTGGCCATCAATATACTTAAATTTAAGTCCATGAGTGTGTCGGCACACAACATCAGTGTACGCCTCTTCATTGATCAGTTTTATGTATACGACACTTTGTGTTATAGAAAAGTAGATCCCAATGATGTCGTGAGGTGCATTATGAAGTTCTTCCCGGATGAAACGTTCAATGTCAAGTGCTCGAGGTCTTGCGTAGTCCGCGTGAAATGTGATCTTATTGTGGACTTGCTGTACGAGTGCGCCATAGCACTACCGAGACACGGACGCGTGACACTCGCCGCAACAGAAGGTAAACAGTAAACACTCGCGCGCGCGATACGCAAACAGGCGGGACACAGGCACGGCGACCTGGCCCCGCCGCTGCTAACAGCTATCGGGACACAAGGGCAAATTTGGCTGCAGGGCGTATCTACACGCACTCCTCGTCAGACGCAAATTACCATCTTCGGCGCACACCACATACGCGGTAAACCCCTCCCCCCTGTCCATTATTCCACTCGCTCGCAGCCACACTGTATTCCCGCGAGGGTTCGGACGATGACGTGCGTCTACCACTGAAAACTTTAGGCGGCCCGTTGAGACCTGAATAATTATACAGGATGTTTCAGGAGGAATAGTAAATATTGTAGTAGGTAGTAGTAAAGACAAATTGCAGAAAAAATGCCATATGTGTTCAATTTTGATTGAGTACATATAGCTGGATTCAATGCATTTTGGTTTCGTTTTTTGGTCCTTGCAGGACCCCATTATCTACACTTCCTTGAAAATGAGCTTCCAGAATTATTGGAAGAGGTTCCTTTGGCTACAAGAACGTGTATGTTCCTACAGCATGACGGCGCTCCGGCACATTGTAGTCATCACATGACACATCATCCAAACCTAACATTTCCTGGAAGATGGTTCAGTTGATATGGGGACTTTTCTTGTCCACCAAAGTACCCAGACCTTATCTCTTTGGATTTTTGCCTATGTGGGTGATTGAAAGGCAAAGTCTACAAAGAACAAGTAAACCCAAGAGCCGATTTGATCATGCAGATTGTGAATAGCGCAGCCCTCATAAAAGAACGCAAAGACGACCTCAGAAGAGCTACACGTGGTGTTACGAAGAGAAGTGAAAAGTGCATTGAAGATGGTGGGGGAATTTTTGAAACTCAACTTTGAACGTCCTCATTTGCTTTTGCTTTGAGTTTGTTAGGGTTACATACTAACAGCTGTGTCTCTGTACTTGATAACAAGTGGACACATTTATATGGAATTTTTTATGCAGTTCGCCATGTCCGAAAGAAAAAAACACCATGAATCCGGGTTCGAACGTGGTCAGGCGCGAATTTTCCTATACCACCGTAGCTGTGTTTTAGCGCCTCATGACAGCTTGGACATCTGTTCTTCGATATTTAATTGATTAACAAGGCTGTTTCGATTCGTAGTTTTTGTTCTTTCGCACATGTCTGAAAGAACAGACACCACACACACACACACACACACACACACACACATACACACACATAATTTATGTTTCGATATGGTTTCTTTATGTGTTAATTACAGTGTCTCTCATCGTTTACTTTGTGGGAAAATTGCTTCTTTCTGCTCTAGCCTATACTACAGCAATGAGTGAATGCTCACATTCTTGATGCCTCACTCGATGTGCTACTGAAACTGTAGCCAAAGATTCAAATCCCGCTAGAAAAGTATATTCTAAGTCAGATGGTTTTGCTGCTCCTCTACTGTCATTGATAACGATCACAACGAAATGAAGTGTAGGAATCGTATGAAACCCTTGAGTTCATGCCGCAGTGCTGTGCAGATGAAAAAAAAAAAGTAGTTTGTCACAATTATCAGATGGCAGATGGAGTTTGTGAGAGTCCACTAATTATGACTGCATTATTAATTGTTGGTTCGCAGGCGCTTTCCTGCCGCTGATTGTAACTATTTTTTGCATGTTAGAGCTGGAAGATTAGAAACATCAGATTTTCGCCTTATGGAATATTCGAATTCACCTTAAGTCTTCACGTTTCGAGCAACGGCAAAATATACGACAGAAAAGCTGACAACAAGAAGTCAGGTCATGCCTGTCTTCTGACGGGTGTGCCAATGACAGTGATCTCAATAATATTATTGTATAGCGAAGATACGTTGCCAACTCAACCACTGGAGAAGCTCCAAAACTGTGAATCGCGTCTGGTCGCAGTTATTAATTTATGGCGTTTCGTTTGCACTCAGTGCATCGATGTATTACAAGTAATTACACTCTAGCTCCTAAACGTAGTTAGCGAATGAGACTCATTGACATACAATGAGGATATTCCGGCCCTTGCCGCCCAGAACTTTGAGACGAAGTTATAGTCACTTCCGAGGTCACTTACAGAACACATCAGCTGGCATCCTTCCTGGTAGTATAACTGAAACTTGGCAACAACGCAGAACATGTTTGGCAACTCTGTGTCCGACGAGTTACTTCCTTGATGGCACAGAACTATCGTTCTAAATTCACTTGATATTATCGTGTCATTTTAATTGAATAATGTGAGTGATTTTCTCTTGAGATGTGATATAGGGATATCAGTTAGTGCTTTTGAGTCCACGAAGGTTGTTCCACATGGGAAATGTAACTACTCTCGTCTCTTATGTTGCGATGTGTCTGTCATAGCGCCGACTGGCCCAATAAGTAAGGCCAATACGCCGCCCGTCTTTGCTAGGTTCGAGGTAACGTGTTTGCCTACCAGGCGCGAAGTGCTTTCATTCGCCTTTCGAGACTTGCTGAAGGGTGTATATTTAATTCTTTTGTAGCAGAGGTACAAGCAAGCAGATAAAACCTCAATAAGGAAATCGTAAGACAACGCTCGAGAAACAATTTGTCTTACTACTTTCAATACCCCTTAGTGCCAGAGCGGAAACCTTATGGCAATGCAAAATTCATAAGGCCACATTTGTTTTCTGCCGACATATTTTTTGTTGTTGAGAATACATAGTTTTATCTATGAACTACCACATTTTCATAATACTTGAGCATGATACAGGTCATTAAATACATACCTTTTCAAAGTCCAAAGTCGTTAATATCCTACTAATTCGTGTTAAAATAGGCACAATCACCTTACAGAAACTTAATGCTTTATTAAGATAGACTGCCGTCGTGATGTTTCTGTAGTTAATTGAATTTAATTTTTATTAGTACAGTGAATATTTTAATTGAGTTTTCCATTAGTTTATTGAACATCACAGTAATCATCAAAGAGAAATTAATCAGAAATTAATCTTTCACAATATCTAAAACAATCTTACAATGCTAAAGTAGTTTACAAATTCTACCCCTGTAGAAACCTACTGGTTCCAACGATGTCTTTAAACCTGTGTAGTTTGAAGAGTATTTTTGTCTAGAAGTGAATTACTTTGACGGTTAATCGATCAAGAGCGGAAAAGGTAAAAGTTTACGAGTGTACAACTAGAGGAACAATTGCTTGAGAGATGTCTTCCCTATCATTACCACTGCCTGAGAGATGAATTCCCTATCAATCTCCTGGATAGTTTTGTTTCTCAGATCAACAAAGTGCGTTATCATGCAGTAGCACACATGATGTAGTGCACTGCGACCGGAAGGTGTCTCAATTGTTGGCAGCGAATTTCTCCTGTGATGGACACACCCTTGGGGAAGAATTCGTAGTGCAAAGCACACTGTCTGAGCTATCAGATGGAAAATATTATGTTCACACTACTCTTTGCCCGAGTTTACATTTTTTTGGTAGGGCTCAGCCTTTCATTTCTTCTTAGGAAGTTAACGATAAAAGCATCATAACTCGTCACCAGTAGCAGTATTGCATAGGAATGCTCAATGAGCGACCTGATGACGTTCAAGCAAAACTGCAATAATCATTCTGTTGATTTTTGTTGTTACGAATTAGAGCATGCAGTACTCCTACAAAAGACTTAAGGAACCTTGCCTGTTTAATGCAGACGTCGTATGATGGTTAAATGGTAATCCATCACTTATATCAGTAGTCGAGACTTCATAATGTGGAAAATCATTCATGTCAGAACGATCTTTGTTGAAACAAGAATAACTTTTTCTGGCGTATTTTTCCCAAAAGCACTCGCTCCACACACAGTTCAAATCTTTCGAGTTGCCTCCTCTGCATTCACCCCTCTATTATACAAAAAGTAAATATTGTTTCGCAGATGTTACACCTTTTTCCACTTGCAACCCAATTTTACGACACTTAACCATAGTTCATGATTTTCAAGTATGCAAAATCCATTACTTAACTGCAACATATAACTAGAATTTCAAATTCGAAAATGACGTTTGATACATACACTGTCAGGGTCGCGCCGCGTTCACCCGGGCGGCGCCCGATTTCAGGCGGCGGATGGCGTCTGACAGGTGGTCGGTAGCCGCCGCACAGCGAGGAAACGCTCGAGCGAAAGCTTTTGTGATAGCGACGCAGCCACGAGCTGCGGAATTGTTTCTGGAAGTATTTGTTACTACTGGTGGGTAGAATGTGAAGCGAATTATCTTCAATGTTCAATTAGACTCATAACTATCGACGAGGGCCGATATGTGGTTAAAAAAAGAGTGATATAGTGGGACGCGAACAAGCGACTATAAGTTTAGAATGCAGGATGATTACTACTTTTTTCCCATTTTGTCCGATATAGAGCGTTGCGTTTGGTCTAGGCGGACGTCACAAGACATCCGTTGAAGTTGATCGTAGTTTCCTTTACTCAGTTTTTTTTATTACAGAGGCCAAGCAGCCCTCTGACCGAACACCCTTTTTTGTTTTGTTTTTAATCTCATTTTGCTCGTTTTAGTTCGTTGCATCTAGTCGGGACAGACGTCGCCAGACACCCGTTTCAGTTCGTCGTTGATCCATTAACTCAGTTTTTTTTATTACAGAGGGCAGCTAACCGTCTGACCGAACACTCTGAGCTACCGTGCCGGCATGTTCACACAACACGACAACATCTCAGAAGTAGACAACACTTCCTCTTGACACTTCCGCATCTTAGAATGTTGCTTGATTGTGTATATGGCTGGACTTAGCGTTGTCAGAGGCGGTCTTTTTTATTGGCCACCTTAAGTGAACGTCTCGGAATTAATAGTCTCTGTGGCGGCCTGCTGGCGGTCAGTTTTTACTGTACATCAGAGATACTTGAAATCTGCCCCAGAACTTTCCTTGAACTTTCCGGGAGACAGACATGGGAGTGCGAGTGGCGAAATATTACCAGTATAATTTAATTGCTTACAGTGCTAAGTGCTCATTTTCTGCGAGTGTAATATGTCAGAGTGTAATTTACCCCGCCACTACGGTAGTATCTGCTGATTTCCTGTAGTTCTAGTATGAAATGGCCGCTACAGAGTGTGAGAAAGTGACCATTCAGGAGGAAGTCCAGCATTTTCAAGATCAGATGGCTCAGATGCGTGCAGATAATATTGAGGTGAACCAGCAATTCAGTGTCTGAAGGGAGTGAAGGACAGAGCAATCCACACCTAAGGTATCGATGACGAACATAGACGCCAGTGCTTTTACCCTAATTGTTCCTTCTTCCGGTAATTCGGGAGAAGGCTTTCTGGCATTTGTAGACAAACTGCCGACAGCTGCGAAGTTGAGGGGCTGGTCGGACGAGAAATTGCTCAATATACACTGATCAGCCAGAACATTATGACCACCGACCTGCTGTCGATATAAACCCGTCCAGGAGATAGCAGCCTCACCTAGCGAGGAATGACTGCCAGTCAGACACACGCCCGGTGCATGTAGTATCAGTGAGCGTGCTGTCCGTGTGCAGAATTGGGAAGGTGCTTAATCTATCCGAGTTTGACAGAGGGCAGACTGTGATGGCCCGGAGGCTCGGCAAGAGCATTTCGGAAACTGACCGACTTATTGGGTGTTCGAGGAGTGCTTTGGTGAGTGTCTTCAACAGGTGGCGAAACCAGATGGCGTGAGGTTGGGCGTCCACCACGCATTACAAACGTTGGGCATCGTAGGCTGGGCATACTGATAAAACAGGACTGGCGGCTAACTGTGCGGAGCTAACATCAAACTTTAATGCTGGGCAGAGTACAAGTGTGTAAGTGTGTCTGAACACTACTAACGATGGGCCTCCACAGCCGATAACCCATTCATGTGCCAATGTTAACATCGCGACATCGGCAAGTACGACTGAAATGGGCATGTGAACATCAGCACTGGACACTGGTGCAGTGGCAGAGCGTTGCATGGTCTGATGAATCCCAATGCCTTCTTCATCATGCCTATGGGAGGGCGCGAAACCGTCGTCTTGCAGCGAGACAGCTCCTTGACATATGAATCGCGCAATGGAGACAAACTGGTGGCGGCTCTGTTATGTTCTGGGGTACATCCACGTGGGCATCCATGGGTCCAGTGGAGCTAGTGCAAGGCACCATGAAGGTCAAGGGGTATTGTACACTGGTTGCAGACAACGTACACCCTTTCATGAAGATCATGTTTCCCGACGGCAGTGGCATTTTTCAACAAGATAATGCGCCAGGTCAAAAGACCAGGAGCGTGAAGAAGAGATTAGAGAACACAGTTGCGAGTTCCAGTTGATGTGCTGGCCGCAAAGCTCGCCGGATCTGAATCCGATAGAATACATCTGGGGTGTGATTGAACGTGCCGCGGAGCTCATCACCCTCCTCCTTGAGATTTATGGGATTTTGGTGACTTGTGTGTGCCGATGCGGTGCCAGTTCCTTACAGAGACCTAGCAAAGCCTCATTGTTTCCCATGCTACGACGCAACGCTGCTGCTATGCTTGCGAAATGTGGATATTCCGGCTATTAGGTAGGTTGTCGACATAGTGTTTTGACTGATGAGTGTAACTCCTTCAAGCTAGAGCTAATGTCATGCTCCACGAGAAGTTGAAGGATGGCCGAACGTTGGACGACCTAAGGATGGTATTGTTGGAACATTACAGAAAAAAGAATACTTGAAAATATTGTATGGAACAGTTGGACACGATATATCAGGGGCAAGAAAGTTTCGTAGACAGAGTTAACAAGCTCAGTGCTAAGACATATGATTTAACGAACAATTATAGTGATAATAAGGGCCTCTTACAGGAGACAGAGCAAAGAGCATTAGACACGTTCCTACTGGGTTACCGCCCGAATTGTCTAGGGAAGTGAGAACCGAGCTTCCTTAGCCGGCCGAGGGACAGGAAGTGAGTTTCCACGATGGAAACCAATTTCGGTAACATACGGTGGGAATGCAGGGAGCCACAGTACAAGAAGTGTAGGTGGACAGGGCACTCACGGTGGATGTTTCATCAACGATCCGTGACAGAACGATGTATGTAGATACGAATCGGTAATGACACTATGCTATCAGAGATGGCCCTCGTGGCCATCACGTGGCGCTACCCATAAACGTGAAAACAATTAAGACGCGTGCAAAGACAGTGGTGGATTTTTTCTAACCAGCTTAGTGGGAAAAGGAAATACAAGTATTTATAGGGTACTGTCTGATCGTACACGTTGTAAATTTTCTTTACAGACTTTGAGGCCAGGTTACTTTCACTAAACAAGAAGAAAATGTTAAACACGAACTCTAAAATGCAGTTATTAGCACTTGTTCAATAGAAGAGATGTATTTCACAATAGCGAAGACGAGCAGTGCTTGTGGCAAATAAAGTATGCAATTTAGAGCCCACGTTTACTGGAAATTTTTTCTTATTTTATTGCATACTATCTCCCTCAAAGTGCGGAAAGCAAAATGCTTGCAGTAGAAGAGAAATATTTCACAGTATCGAAGGTGAAACGCCGGCCGGAGTGGCCGAGCGGTTCTAGGCGCTACAGTCTGGAACCGCGCGACCGCTGTGGTCGCAGGTTCGAATCCTGCCTCGGGCATGGATGTGTGTGATGTCCTTAGGTTAGTTAGGTTTAAGTAGTTCTAAGTTCTAGGGGACTGATGACCTCAGAAGTTAAGTCCCATAGTGCTCAGAGCCATTTGAACCATTTTTGAAGGTGAAACGGTGCCAATAGCTCTTAAAGTACGTATTGTGTTCACTAGACTCTTTTTCTTGTGTTGGTGTGAGGAACCTGTCCTCAAAGCCTGTAAAGGGAATTTAGTTACATCTTGTATGTTAATCGCAATTGCAATAAAATTTATTACGCCAAGAACTGACGATGCACGTGCTAAGCGTCCACGGCGAGTGTGGACGTCGTGAAGGATTCAGATTTGAACTCGCATTACAGGTTGAAGGGATAGGCAGGAATAATGTACACTGACTCGGATTACCACTTTTGAATCTTCGGGTAGGAGAGAGGAACTTCAAGGCTTGTATGGAGGTCTTGCCTTGTGAAGGCAACAGCTACAGAATGACACGTGGAATGGACTTTCTGCTTGAAGATCAGCCAAAAGCGACATCGAACGGCGCATAGTGAAGCTCGATGGGGCATCGTTCCGTTTGAGGGGAAATTACCGCAGAAGCCAGACTGCCTCAAGTTTCACCCCAAGTCCAGGTGGAACCATGTAAACTGTGTGAAAGACTACTGAAAGTCGATCCTCCAGATAACTTACACTGTATAATGTGCAGTCCTAAAGCATCGACTGCGCACCGACCAACGCAGCTCCGCTAAACGGCATAAGGGAGACGCTGACCCATGCGCCGATGGAGAGAGCGGGCACCGTCACACCACCAGGAAGACGGAGTTCAGCGCCCACTGTCAACGCTGACTTAACGAGCCGCCCATCGCAGACTTCGAGAGCATCAGTGCTGAGTAATAGGAAGACGATACTTGGCATGGGTTATGCGAGCAGTACTAATGTGTAAAAGTAACTGCATGTAGGAGGCACAGGAAGCGCATCAAACCACCTCATAATGAGAAGTTATGTTTCTTTCATTTTTAGAAATAATGTGTTCTATTAATCTGCAAGTATTCTGTACAGATAATTTTGGATTCCTGCCACAGGCCATCGCATATTCTCTCCTTTCTTGTTTGTGTCGGTGCTGACTCCCACAGTAACCGACACAACACATAACGCTGCCGAAATCGTAACAAGACGAATTTACCTTCAAATACAATTTTCTAAGAAGGTAAATGTCATTTGAAACGATAACAAGCGTATTTATTTATCCGAATGAAGAGTTTAAGAATATGTGATTTTGTTAGGCTACCGTGTGTGACGAGCATTAGCTACATGATGTCTTGGTTTCGTAACAGAAGTGGCTTCATAATGTTCGTTGACGCTTCCAAGCAACGATAGGCGTCTTTTATTATTGGTTATCCTCGTGAGAGGCGGCAGGTTGTAGGAATTATGTGATGCACATATGCAGCGTGTGTTGTTTATAATGCAGTCATCTGATCTGCGGGAAAGGTAATATGGAGAGCAAAATTAAAGTTCCTGATTCGCTTGTAAAATATATTTCTCCTCTTAGAAGCACTCTCTCTTAAACTTTTCTTGTTGAAAATCAAGCTATAAATTTACTGGGGTGGGTATTATGAAACGCACGTGGTTAAGAGACCCTACTAGTTCGATGAAATCTCGTCCCATGGCGCGAATTCGATAAAACGATGCCTAGCATCGCCGGGACGAGTTGGCGAACATTTTTTCTCTCACAAAAGTTGTTTTCCAAGACGTGATCTATCGCCCCTACTCGTTTGGTGCAAAGACTTCGAAACACCCTGTATAAACTAAGCAGCAGGCGCCTCTCCCAAACCATTCACCTTGGTGCGGAAGTCGGCGTTCTGTGGTTAGGGCGGATTGTCGTTTGAAGAAGTACTCCACACAACTTGCTTCAAATGTGGTGGGGAGTTCTATGAACAAGTTGCAGCAGCCGTGGATTCGCCTCTTGCCCTGGGGGTTGCGATGGCACTAAGGACTGTACGGCTCGTACCTAACGTCACATGACTGACAGCTTTGTTGTGTGAGAAGATAACAGAGAGGCTCTTAATGAGTTCCTAGACCATCTGAACAACGGAGATAGAACAGAATGGATGTCTTCAATCTTTAGATACTCCAATAAAAGGAAAAGCAAATGATATCCTAGGACATTGAGTCTAAAGAACGAAGACCAACAATGATCTGTACCTATATGCAACGAGCTGTCATCACCTGGCGCAGCGGTACAAAGTTATAACATCTCTAGTTCGCAAAGCATGTTCTATCTGTGACAAAGACGACCTCCCAATAGAGTTGCAACACCTTAAAAATGTGTTTCACGAAAATGGGTACAGCAAAATGCAGATTAGAAATGATTTGAAGAAAACAAGTGATACAGTAAACTTGCAAAGAACGGGCAGACTAAGAGAAACTCGCCTTTTTCCCCATCTTGGGCCTCCTTTAATCAAAATTTCTAGAATCTTTAGAAAAACAACTTCAAAGTCATTTTTCGACCATCACAAAAAATGAAAAACATACGAGGTGCGACAATAAATTAATGAGACTGATTTTCTTTGCAAGATGTGGCAACCCTGCAGGCTTGCGTAGGCACCAACGACCTATATCAACAACATAGACTGGCTATGGCACCGCCATCTTTGGAGCAACTTGATAACTGAGCCGCCATGTTTTGTAACGTCAAGGTGTAGCCTACTCGTCGTCTGCTAATACCGAATGTTGTTATTGTTTACTATGCATGGCGTAAAAAAAAAGCAATCTGCACTGACATTCTGATTTCTCTACTGTAAAACATATAGTGATGAAGGCTAAAAGAAATGAACACACTTCTGACATCGATTAATTGAAAAGCTTATTACGAAATATTGCAATCATTTCTCTGCAATGCCATATAGATTAAGTCAAAAACAATTTTAAATAGTTCAGTAGGTCCAAAAACGATCAATTGACAGCGCAGGACGTTTCATTGTCCCTTGAACAATTTAAGTTTGTATATATTTGTCGCTCTTTCTTCTATTGGTCTGGTTTTTGCACAAATGGTGTAACCTACAATTAAAATACTGTTTTAATGGCATCCTGACTAGAAAAGAGTACTAATCTGACTCTTCTCTAAATTAAGTTGGCACCATTATATAGTCAAAATCGAGTAAATAAATTCTGCCTGTCACCCAACTTCCTGAAAACTTCCACATAAAATTGCGCAGTATAGTTCTTCCATATGAAGGATTGCCAGTTTCTTTTATTGCAATGAAATGTTTTTTTCTGTAAGTTTGAGCAGTAAGGAGAACTTTTTAAACAACCTACACATTTAAGTATTTTACAAACTTACCTAACACACTGATGTCTCTACTATAAAACAAATGGTAATGAAGGATAACAGAGTTCATAAGTTCCGAAAAAGAGCAATTGACACCACAAGTGCTGCAGAGCAAATAGGTTGCAGGGGATCCTTAGAAAGTGCCATGGATCTACTGAAGCACAGTTTTCCCATTCCAGTGAGCGAGATATGGACATCCCCCATAACCAGATATGAGATTAAAAAAACCATTGCCTCATTAAAATGTAAGGGATCATCTGGTGTAGATAATATCTCCAGTAAGCTGCTAAAAAACTGCTCTGACCAATTAAGCAAAGTATTAGCCCATATATTTAATGCCTCTATGTACCAGGGTGTTTTCCCAGAGGGCATGAAACTTGCTATAGTGAAGCCTCTCCACAAAAAGGGAGACACAACGCAAGTCTCAAACTATCGTCCAATCTCCCTCCTGTACACTTTCACTAAAATCCTTGAGAAACTACTGCACTCCAGAATTGTAAGGCACCTAGAAAACTTTGGCATCATAAGTGACAGACAGTTCGGTTTCCGGAAAAGTATGTCCACAACTGAGGCCATATTTTCTATCACAAATGACATACTGGAATCCGTAAACAATAAAATGAAGGCAGTTGGAATATTTTGTGATCTGTACAAAACCTTCAACTGTATGGACCACAAAATACTCATCAACAAAGTACGCCACTATGGGATCACTGGGGCACTGGGAAGCTGGCTAAAATCCTACCTTCAAAACAGGAAGCAGAAGGTAATTCTCAATGGAAGCAATAAAGAGGGAGAGGTAGTAGAGTCAGACTGGAGCACTGTACTCCATGGAGTACCCCAGGGATCCGTCCTTGGTCCATTGCTGTTTCTGATATACGTACATGACCTACCTTTTTCATGCAATACATGCAAGTTCACCATGTTTGCTGATGACACCAGCATTTTGATTAGTAACAAACAGCTCACTGATATGGAGGTTGATGCCAACAAATTACTTACAGTACTATTAACCTGTTTCCAAGTGAACTCGCTCACAGTAAACCAGAGCAAAACAAATTATATCCGTTTCAGCCTTGACCACAAACTCCCCCAGGAGATTACTGTTTTAAATAACAATAATCAGATAGAAAGGGTACACTGCACCAAATTCTTAGGCCTCCACATACACAGTAGGCTCAACTGGGACCACCATGTCCTCGAGACTGTAAAAAGGCTGTCCTCAGCAATTTTTGCCATTAGGACAATCTCACACTTTGGAGACATAAATGTCACGAAGTCCACATACTTTGTATACTTCCACTCCATTATGTGTTATGGCATCATCTACTGTGGCAATTCACCCTCATCTAAAAAAATCTTCCTCATGCAGAAAAAAGTAGTCCGTATAATCTGCAGAGTACCCACGAGAACCTCATGCCGAACGCTCTTTAAAAAACTTGGAATACTTTCCACAACCTGCCAGTATATTTTTTCCCTAATGAGTTTCTTGGTTGACAATCCTGCCCACTATGAAACCAATGAAAGCTTCCATTATCACAATAGAAGAAAGAAGGCTGACCTCAACTTTGAACTAAAAAGTTTAACTCGGGTACAGAATGCATTACTCCAGTGTCAAAATATTTAACTTATTACCGAGCTATATAAAAAGTCTACATAGTAACAGTGCATAATTCAAAAACAATCTAAAGACATATTTAATTGAGATAACGTTTTACTCACTTGATGAATACTTCAACAGAGAAAAGAAGTCTTCGTATGTATTTATATTTACTGTTGTTTGTTTATGTTCTTTTTGTTCCTATTTGTAACCATATACTTACTGTGGCAAATAGGCTTTGCAATGTGATAAACTTTGCATAATGCACTATTCCTACGACTTTATTTTAGTTCATTATTATTTTTGGAAGTCTTATGTAATTTATGTCTAGTTCTGCTCTTGTAAACTAATTGATACCATGGTCTGTGAACATATATTACTCAAGTCGTTGTACATCCTAGCATCATACGCATAACAGGATCTATGGAATTTATAGATAAATAAAATAAAAGACCTTTCAGGCCCCTTAAACAATATCAGTTTTGTATACGTTTGTCTGATGTGTTTCCCACTTTCTTCCAATGATTTGGTTTTGCACAAATGGTGTAACCTACAAGTAAAATACTGTTTTAATAGCAACTTGACTAGAAAAGAGTAATGTGGCTCTTCTCCAAATTCAGTTGACACCATTAGATGGTCAAAGTCAGTAAATAAATTTGGCCTGTCACCCAACATTCTGAACACTTCCACAGACAATTGCAAAAGAAAGTTCTTCTTCCATATTAAGTTTTGACAGTTCCTGAAGACCCTTTCTGCCACTGTCAACAATTTGATTACATCCTTAGGAGCGGTATACAAACTATTGTTGATATCTTTTACTGCAATTAAACCTGTTTTTCCTTCGGTTTGGGCAGAAAGGAGAACTTGTAAGCAACCTACACATTTAACCTCTTTACAGACTTGCCTGACAACACTTCCAGAAATGTACTCTACCAGCCTTTCCGAATATAGAGTTAACCTTTTGTACTCTGGAATGTAGTAATCATGGTCAAATTCCTCAACACCATGTGAATTCTCTACAGGATATGATATTGGTATCAAAAGTGACTCCACATCTCCTCCAGTACTATTAGATTTTTTGGGGGGCTCTATTTGTGTTATTAAGCACTTTCTGTATGCTGATCTAAACTGCAAGGCGTTGGGATTATTCCTATTGCCCCCACTTCTGCGAATCCTAGAGAAGAATTGTTCTAAGTGATCTTGGCTCATCCTCCTTGTCAAAATAAACTTAAGCACTGAAGATTCAGCCCACACATACATTTAAGCCACTTGTTTTTAGCTTAAGAGATCTAACACCATTCCAGAAACACCCATTTTTCTACCTGATAAATATAGTAGATCACCATTACAAAGTTTCAATTTCATAAAATACTGAATGGATTTTTCAATAATTTTACAGACTGTTGTTTTATTACCTTTAAACTCTGGTGTTTTGATACCTTTGTTCATAAGATTGCACGAATTAAGTAAATCAAAAGCAGTATCCACCATTTTTATGAGCTTAACAGTGCCCTCACAATTGACAAACTCTGGTAACTGTAAGTCTCTGCAAAAAATCATTGCATCAGCAACAGAATTACTCAGAGTCTGGGTAGCCAATGCTACCTTCATTTTCTGAGATTCAAATTGAATGTGTGCCCTCCTCATTTTATTTGCCACCTGCAACCCTTCCTGTTCTTGCAATTCAACTAGCCTATTAAAATATTCCCTCTTAATTACTTTACCATCCCCCTCTAGTAATTCTTTTTTTTCACATAAAGTATTCCTCATTAATTTCAACATGTGAGCAGCATCAAAAAAACAAAATACTTTTTTGTCATCATTTGAGGAATGAGGAAACCAGCATTGGGAGTTAATTACACATACCTTAATTCCTAATTTGCCCATAACACATCTGTTAGCTGCAGCACCATCACAAACAACACCAACTATATGCACTCCTGTTTCCTCCAATTTACAGAGGTACTGCTGCAGTAAATTAAGTTTCACACTTGCTGTTAAACCATTAAGGAAACAATAGTCAACAGGAATTTTCCATCTCCTATTAATCCCAGTGACCATAAACACAAGTGCCTCCTTTGCTATTTGGCTGTCATCACTTTCCTCACATCCTTGCCCTAAGTCAACATAACCCCAGATCTTATTACCATCCCATATTAAGTCTTTTTTAATGGCCATCTCATCGAACATAAATGTACCTAAAATAGGTCCTGAACTACGTTGAACCTCATCTGCTAATTTTTTAAAGCTTTCTTCTGTGAATCCAGGACTGCCATTTACTGTAGTTGCCCACCTGTGGAGTGTTCGAGGATGGGGTAATTTAACAAACTTCCTCAAATGATTATAAGCTTTGGAGGAGTAAAAATTGAGTGTAAGGGCAAACTGTCTTATTTCTATAGGATATTTAGGAACTGAGCATTTGTTTTGCATTGCAAAAAGTTGCTTCAGAATATCACTATTTTTGTCACATCCTATCACTTCAGAAGCACAGTCTTGAAGTCTCTTATTTAAGCCTGCAATCACTGCTTTATATGTTACAATTTGTATCTTCTTTCTTGAAACACTTTGCCTTGCATGTTTTGCTTGCTTCCTCAGCTTCTCGGTCCTTTTCTGTAGTGCCTCTTAATTCTGTTTCAATTTTTTGGGGCTCGGTAAACAGTAAGAATGATCTGTATGACCACTCTGATTCACTCTTTCACGTACAAAAATGAAGTATTATCATTAAGCTTTATTTATCTTTACATTGATTAATAGTAAAATTCACACATAACCCATATAGCAAATAAATAACAGGAAATCTATGTTACCTGGTTCATTTGATAAGGAAGCTGATTCTTCACTGACAGGTCATTCCCTTGGTGGTCTCTCTACTACAGTTGTTTTCTGCAGATGGTCAGGAAACGTAAATATTGTCGGTACTGCGTTTGCCAGAAGTCGCCTTTTCTCGTTTGTAGTATACATGTACCTATCTTCAAAGTGAAACGAGCATATGTAGCTATACTGGGTTGGCTGCCACTTTTCTCGCCTCATATTGGCTACCCACCGACTTAACAGCTCTTTCTTTTTCAGTGGAAATCCAAAAATAAAGACTTCTGGCAAACGCAGTACCGACAATATTTACGTTTCCTGACCATCTGCAGAAAACAACTGTAGTAGAGAGACCACCAAGGGAACGGCCTGTCAGTGAAGAATCTGCTTCCTTATCAAATGAACCAGGTAAAATAGTTTTCCTGTTATTTATTTGCTATATGGGTTATGTGTGAATTTTACTATTAATCAATGTAAAGAAAAATAAAGCTTAATGATAAAACTTTATTTTTGTAGGTGAAAGAGTGAATCAGAGTGATCATACAGATCATTCTTACTGTTTGCCGAGCCCCAATACAGCAGCTTATTTACATTTTGTATACACCTTAAACACGAAAATGATGGACAAGACGCTAAGTACAACACGCATTTAGATACTCTCCTGAAATATGATATTCCAGTTGTTTTATCACTTCTATTAGCACAATTGTACGCTGCACATACACTGGGCATGATTCGCGATCGGTCAATAAGGTTCAAAACAAATTACAACAGGAAAACAGTGATTTTCTAACGCCAGTACTATACACCAAATGTAAATATACTGACATGTAGACATTTCAAAAAATGGCGGCTGGTGTTGCTTTTTGCTGCCGCTGGGAGCGCTGTTACCTCACAGATAGCCACTCTATGTAGTTTATATACCTCCTTGGCAGGCACAATATCTTTGACCTTGGTCTACAAGCTGCTTCTAGTCCAAGTGGCACAACGATGCAACTGCTCAGTCGTGAGTTGTGCTGTAATAAGTTAACACGTGTTTGTGTCTCTCGTCACAGAAATGGAACCGCATAATATTGCGCAACGGTATGCCATTTCTTTTTGTGTTAAATTGGGTGAAAACGCGACAACTTATGGTAAGCTTCAGACGGCGTTTGGAGAGGAAGCTATGTCAAGAGCTCAAGTTTTTCGTTGGTATAAAATGTTTAGTGAAGGCAGAACGAATGCTAAAGATGAAGGCCGCAGTGGAACACCATTAACCTCACGAACAGATGTCAACTTGTCCAGGGTGCGTGAACTCGTACGATCTGATCGAAGATTGCAGAAGAACTGAACATCAATCGAGGAACGGTTCGTCTAATAATAACTGAAGATCTTAGTATGAGAAAGATTTGTGCAAAAATGATCCCCAAAAATCTCACACCACAACAGTGAGAAACAGAATTGTTGAGCCGTGTTGTCACTGGTGATGAAAGTTGGTTTTTTCAGTACGATCCAGAGACAAAACGCCAAAGTTCGCAATGGTGCTCAAAGGGATCACCCAGACCAAAAAAAGCTCGCATGTCAAAGTCAGAAGTGAAATGCTTGCTTGTGTGCTTCTTTGATTCCAAGGCAATTGTTCATAAAGAGTTAGTTGCCTCCTGGACAAACAGTTAACCAATATTACTACAAAGGAATTTTAGAAAGACTTCATAAAATAGTTCTTGGTGTCTGTGCCAACATTGCTGATAATTGGATTCTGCATCACGATAATGCGCCATCCCATACTGCTCTGTCAGTACAACAATTTTTAACCTAAAAACAAATTTCAGTTCTATCACAGCCACCTTATTCACCAGATATCGCCCTGTGCGACATTTTTCTATTTCCAAGAGTCAAAACGGCGGTCAAGGGGCACCTATTTCAAACAGCACAAGATGTCCAAAAAGCTGTGACGAGGGTCTGGGAGGATATTACAGAAGATGAGTTCCAGAAATGTTACCATCAATGGCAGAAGCGCTGGAAAAAGTGTCTGCAATCAGAAGGGAACTACTTTGAAGGAGACAACACTAAACTTGACTAAAACGGTAACCAACATTTTTCACATCAGTCTCATTACTTTATTGTCGCACCTCGTATTACCCTTTCTTCCTAATGTGTATTCTTTATATCTCACTTTCACTTTCTATCTCACTCTTTATATCTCACTTTATGTTTCACTCCTCTTAAACGCCGCTCTTGGTCGTTAGGTGAACGCCTTTGGCCCATGCGTTGTCTGTGTTGAGAGGTAATGCGTGAAATATGGTATTCTCGACCCACTGTGGATCTCCGGAATAACGAATTCCTTGACGATTTACGAATTTGAGTGTCTTATGGGTCTACTTGCAACAAACATCCCCCATAAATTTGAGTACAAATCCCTCATTCGTGACAAAAGGGTGTAAGGAAGATTAAAGTTTAATGTCCTTAGACAATGAGGTAGTTAGCGATTAAACACCAGCTCGTATTGGGGAAGGAACTCCACTGTACCTCCTCAAAGGAGTCATACTGGTATCTGCAGTAAGCGATTTAAGTAAATCACGAAAACCCTAATCCCCGATGATCGGAAATGGATTTGACCCACGGTCGTCCCATATATGAGCCCAGTGCCTTACCAGTGTGATACCTCGATTGGTACCGTCCATCAGGAACCTGACCTGTTTCTGTGCCTGTATCAGAACATACCACCAGTCTCTCATACCCAAACACCACAAATATTTTCCCAGCCTAACTTTAACCATCTTTTCCTCTCATAGCATAATTCCTGATAGCTACTGATTCTATCAGCTTTAATCTACCTAAACTTACCGATTCAAAATCAAGACGCAAAGCCAACACGCTGTTTAACAGAACTATTACTCATCTTCTAATTCTTACATCCCACCAGTTTCTTACCCCCAAATACGTCTCATCACCTTCTTTCAAAAACATTCTCTCCAATAGCTTCTTTTCCTGACTCCTTACGTACAGTTATCCGAAGCACTCACCATCAGAGTCATCGTCACAGAGCAGCAAACTGAAAATCATGTCAATAATTCCTCGCTGTTTCGTCAAATTAAAATATATGTTCTTGTCATGTTTAATTTTGTAAATGAAAGTATGAAGAATGACAACGCCCTCCCCTTCATACTGGAGTGATGTAAATAACAAATAAATACAAAAACAGAAGGGATCCGTATTACAGAACGTTAAGTTGACAGCCTGAACCTAATGTCCATTTACACCAGTGCGGTTCATAAAGAGAAGACAATTTGAGCGTATTTATTACACCAAATAATGTACACGTAACGGACATCGCAGAAACCTATATCTGAGATACTTCTGCATTTAGAGTCGCCAAGTGCAACATCTTCACCACACATCACATTCTTAAAAGACGGATAGTAGTAGAACTTGTCATATACCCAAATTTTCAAGCAAACGGAAATTGCATTACCGGATGAATTTTACAGAAAAGAAGTTATTCTAGTGCAGTCATGAATATAGCACCGGCAAACACTCAGGATTATTTATTTGCACAACAAGGACAACATCTACCATAGTATTTCCTTTATGACAAAACAACCAACAATAAGTTCAGTATATTGAGTGATATAAACGCCAGACACCACAGATTACGTGGCCTGTCCCAATTTTACATCGCTATGACAGATCCAATAATATGGAACAAGGAAAGAAGGAAGGTTAGGGCTTAACTTGACGTCGACGATGAGGTCGTTAGAGACAGAGCACCAATCCGCATTAGGGGGACGATGGGGAAGCTCACCACAGAAACCATCCCACCATTTGCCTTTGATAATTTAGGGAAATTAAATAAATCCTAAATGTGGATGGCCAGATCGGGATTTGAACTACCGTCTTTCACAAACCGAGTTCAGCTTGCTAACCACTTTGCCATACCACTCGGACAGTAGGAAGACTTTGCCTTAATGATACACATGGGGAAACCAATAGTCTTTGATCGCAAATTTCTTTTATTCATTTCACTAACCGATTTCGATCGTAGAGATTATCATTTGATTGATCTAATAAATATTTTTCCCCTTTATTGTCAACTGAGCGTCCTCGCGTCAGCGGTGCAATAGTCTACTCTTCAGTCAAGACAATTTAAAAAATAAAGCAAGAATGAGAAAAAAACATTAGGACTGTTTCTCTCTTTTAAATTAAAAATCAAAGATGGACAGCTAAGAAACGAAAATATATGCATTTTAAAAAAACATCGCAGAAAGGCGAAATTCTTATGAGAAGAAACACTTCCCGTAAAATCTGAAGGGCCTACACTAGTTGACAAGTATTTAGGGAAGAGATAGTATGTTCCATAGGGTTGAGGGGTGTGGGTGGAAGAGATAGGGGTCAGTTAGGAAAAGTATCGAGATGAAGGTAGGGGTTGAGGTGGACAGGGGGAATACAAAAGGTGGGAAAGGAAGAGGGCGAGGATGTGTTTGGTGTGTGGGTACAGTAATGGTAACAGGAGAAAAGGGATGGGAGTGCATGGAAAGGAAAAAGTAGAGAGAAGCCCTGATGTGGAGTGGGATAGGTGGGAAGAGTTAAAGTTGGTTGGAGGGTTAAATATTGGGGCAGATCGCATTGTCTGGAAGAGGGAGTTGGTTGAACTTTCGTTGAGATAAGATATGGAGTGTGTGTAGGTGTAGGGACGATGGGATGCGTTTGTAAAGGCGAGGGAGCATACCAGGATTGGTGATCAAAGGGGAGACAATAGGTTTATTGGATTCTAGTTTGTGGATAGTATAGGAGATGCGGAGGTGTTCGATGTGTATGAGGATGAAAAGCATATTTATGAAAAAGAGCAATATGATAATCTACAACGGTATAATTAGTAGCGTTGATTCACTTCATCTGAGAAGTACCTAACAAAAAAAACGTACCTGTCTCTTTTTTTTTTTTTTTTTTTTTTTTTTTTTGGTCATCGGTCTACTGACTGGTTTGATGCAGCCCGCCACGAATTCCTTTCCTGTGCTAACCTCTTCATCTCAGAGTAGCACTTGCAACCTACGTCCTGAATTATTTGCTTGAGGTATTCCAATCTCTGTCTTCCTCTACAGTTTTTGCCCTCTACAGCTCCCTCTAGTACCATGGAAGTCATTCCCTCATGTCTTAGCAGATGTCCTATCATCCTGTCCCTTCTCCTTAAACTTCGTAAAAGAAGAAAACAAAATCGATAGTCGTGGTTAGCGTCGTCACATAATGTAGAAACATGACAAAGCTGTGGCCTCTAGGAGTTGTCGAAGGTAAAGTTTACAAAGGAATGTTAAAAAGAAAGAGTGGGGACGTTTAAAATACTACATAAGCCAAATTATGGTGAGTTATAAACACAATTAAAAAAGAGCTAGAGCACAAAACTAAGTTCACAGCAAAATACTAGTCAAAATTACAAATGTCGCCTCTCAAACAGGAGTCCACGATGTGTATATAGCAAGTAAAGAAATTAACTGAAAGCAGCGTACCGAAACCCGAAAAGAACCGCAGGTACACCGACTCCGCGGACGCAGAGCCAAGAAGACGCACACTCTCGCGGTCAAGGCGTGGGCGGCCATGGACTCAAAACAACTGCGCAGAGTCAGAACGTCTAGACGTACAACAGTTTGTCATACAGTGAATAATAGGCTTTCGGCGTAAATTCGTCTTGTTCTTACAGAATGTTAGTGGGTTGGTGTTTCTTAAACCTGTAGATCTTCATTTCTTCCAGTAGGTTCAACAGGCGACCCGTGGCGCTGCATGTGCAACTTGTAAGTTGTAATGTATGGCGTTACAGTATGGTTGTGTTCAGCAAGGTTTTGTCCAAACAAAGATTCGTTCTGCGGATCTGTAATCTACCTACATCTAATATTAAAATTCCTACTCGTTTGTTCAATATAAAATATATCACAATCATCGCAACATATTTTTTTAAAAGCCCGAATTTGAATATTTGTTATGTTTGTTACCTAATTTGTGTCTAAGCCACAGTTTCAGAGTTTTATTTATTGAAATCTACCTCTGACGGTTTTGTTCTTAGCACTCCGTCTGCAAGCCACAAGTGGCCTATCGGGACCACCCGACCGCCGTATCATCCTCAGCTCAGGATGCGGATAGGAGGGGCGTGTGGTCAGCACACTGCTCTCCTGATCGTTATGATGGTTTTCGTTGACCGGAGCCGCTACTATTCGGTCGAGTAGCTCCTCATTTGGGAACACGAGGTTGAGTGCACCCCCAAAAACAGCGCATGGTGGTTGGATGGTGACCCATCCAAGTGCCGGCCACGCCCGACAGCGCTTAACTTCGGTGATCTCACTGGAACCGGTTTATCCACTGTGGCAAGGCTGTTGCCTTTTGTTCTTAAGTTGTTTCTATAACTGTTGAGAAACTTTTCCATGTAATGTCATCCGGACAAAATTTTTGTTACTTCTTACTGCTGGAGAAGGAAGAGGATGAAATTACCTTTTAACGTCCCGTCGACGTTGAGGTCATTAGAGACAGAGCAGAACCTCGGATTAGGGGAGGGAAGGAAATCGGCCGTGCCCTTTGAGAGGCACCATCTCGGTATTAGCCTGAAGCGATTTAGGAAAATCACGAAAAACCTAAATCAGGATGTCCGGACGCGGGTTTGAACCGTTGTCCTCCCGAATGCGAGTAGCTTCTTGTTGCCTCCCAAGGTGTTGATTGTTTATATTCTTCCGTTTTCTTTATCTTATTGTGTGATCGAATGACAAAGATCTCTGGGGACCACATTGCAGCCGCTATTTGTTTTAATATGTTTAATTTTTTGCCTATTTCTTGGCTTTCTAGTGGCAGGCGATAAGATGGTATGTCTTGGAAGTAAGAACGGTTCTTCTATACCGCACTGGGTGGCAGGATTTTACATGACTAATATTATCGATGCACGAAGGTTTTCTATAAATGATAAACGAATGTTTATTTTTAATTTTAATGATCATCAGTTCCAGCTATTTTGTAGAGTTATTTTTCTCTGTTTCGATGGTAAATTACATTTTGGAATGCATGCAGACCCATTGCGCAAAGGCATCGATATTTTTGTGCTACCTTTTAGCATTACTAAAATATCGTTACCATAACGTTTACAGCAAGTTAACTGATATTTACAATTTGGGAATTTGTTAATTTTTTTTCTAACTCACTACGAAAAACATCAGCCTGTGTGCCATCTATGCTACTTCCCATTGCAAATCCTTGTTGTTCTGTCGACGTCGGAGCCAACATCTTGCTGCATCAATAACCTCAGCTTCATTCATGTACTGCCTCCCGCAGTGTGCACTCTTCATTGGGCCAAACAGACGGAAGTCAGAAGGTGTGAGAACCGGGCTGTAGGGTGAATGAGGGAGAAGAGTCCAGTGAAGTTTTGTGAATTGACGAATGTGTCAGCACTAGCAACAGAGATGTCCAGTTGTGAAGCGAGGTGCTTGATTGTGGTACGTCGATCACGTCGAATGAGTGTGTCCACACGTTCCAACAGTGCAAGAGCAACAGCTGTGTGCGGGCAGGACGGCACACGGGAAATCGTACAAGCTTATGCGACCTTCTTGCGATGATGGCAGACGCCTCACCCAACGACTCACCGTGCTTTCATTCACTGTCAGGTTTCCGTAGACATTCTGTAAGCCGGAAGTTCATGAAACTATAGAGGAATATTCCATGATGTTCTAAAAAATTCCGCATTTCTTATAACGAAATTATCGTAGAAAAAGATGTGTCACATCACTTATTTAACGCCCCTCGTACAACATCTAGTGCAAGACACTGATCGTTAAATTTTACTTTTAATGCTTCGGTACTTGTCTGTTGTGTAATTTTGCACAATCTTTTGTTTCCTTAAAATGCGAAAAAGGCGGAAGAAAGTCTATCATAAGGGAGAAAATGAAGATAACTGCCAGAACTACGAGACAAATGCTAAAGCAGAAAGGGAGAATTAATTATGTAGAATAAAGACTAAAATTGGACTGCGACAAAAAGGGAAACAGGTCTTCCCTTATTTCGTTTTTTGTCGCGGACTCTTGCTGGAAACATATATCTAAGCATTTTTGGATTAAGGTGCCGAAACATGATGCTTTGCTAACACCTGGTGGATGATGAGGCGTGAAGAACAATCATTTACACCTTTCGAAAGGTGATATGAGGTGGTAGAATGAACAATCCAAAGTAAGAAGAGAAATTTACTAAGGCATCAGCTGAGAAAGGAAAGATAGAATGTGATAAATGGCTTTATGGCAGAGAACAAAAATATCTTCTCAGAGTGGAAAGATTTAAGAAGACTGAACTTTAAATGTAGGACTCACTTTATACACAGCAGATATTATACGTTCGTCCAGCGTCAGTCCAGTCGGCCTTTGATGGAGTGTGGCAGAAAGAGATGTTTCCACTCACAGACAATAAAGAAAAATGAGCACCTACTGAAACTGTGTAGTTGCTCTGTATGCCGAAAATGGTGACGGTTTAGGATATTAGCAGGTGGTCATACTAACGTGAATTCAGTGTGACTTCGCCTTCCTGGAAGCGGTCATACGCCTCATGGTACTGGATTGTTCTTGACGAAGAAAATGGAGCGAATTCTCACAGAGCTACAGATGCGTTTCCTGGCCTATGCATTATCAGTCAGCTCTTCTCATTAAGAGTTCAAGGAAAAGAACGACTGAAGACCACTGCACTTGATCATCTGTGGTACACGAAACGACGTATACGTTCGACACCGAGCAATTTTCGTCGCACCTTGCCGGTTTTGTACCCTGTGAAGTAAGAAGAACAATTCCCATACATAAGTTCATTTTAAACGGAAATCGTGTCCCACCTAAAATTGATAATTGTTTTGGTCCGAAACAATTTACTACATTATTCCAGTTCGACGACAAATTCATCGACATGCAAAAACGAGTATCTGGTCAATTTTTGTGAAGGAGTTCTAGAACTCGACATATACTAAGATAGCACGAGGAAAAATATACCCTAATGTATCCATCCAACCCATTGTGGAGGATACACTGAAGAACCAAAGAAACTGGTACACCTGCCTAATATCGTGTAGGGCCCCCGCGAGCACGCACAAGTGCCGCAACACGACGCGGCATGGACTGGACTAATGTCCGAAGTAGTGCTGGAGGGAATTAACATAATGAATCCTGCAGGGCTGTCCATAAATCCGCAAGAGTACGAGGGGGTGGAGACCTCTTCTGAACAGCATGTTTCAAGGCATGACAAATATGCTCCATAATGTTCATGTCTGGGCAGTTTGGTGGCCGAGGGAGTGTTTAAACTCAGAGAAGTGTTCCTGGAGGCACTCTGTAGCAATTCTGGACGTATGGGGTGTCGCATTGTCCTGCTGGACTTGCCCAAGTTCGCAGAGCCTCCACCAGTTTGAACAGTCTCCTGCTGACATGCAGGGACCATGGATTCATGAGATTGTCTACATATCCCTACACGTCCATCCGCTCGATACAATTTGAAACGAGACTCGACCGAGTAGACAAGATGCTTCGAGTTATCAACAATCCAATGTCGGCGTTGGCAGGCCCAGGCGAAGCGTATAGTTTGTATCGCGCTCTCATCAATTGTACAAGAGTGGGCCTTCGGCTCCGAAAGCCCATATCGATGCTGTTTCGGTGAATGCTTCGCATGCTGACACTTGTTGATTGCCCAGAACTGAAATCTGCAGCAATTTGCGGAAGGGTTGCACTTCTGTCACCTTGAACGATTCTCTTCAGTCGTCGTTGGTCCCGTTTTTGCAGGGTCTTTTCCAGCAGCAGCGATATCGGAGGTTTAATGTCTAACCTGATTCCTGATATTCACGATACACTTCTGAAATGGTCGTAAGGGATAATCTGCACTTAATCACTACCTCGGAAATGCTGCGTCCCATCGCCCCGTGCGCGGACTAGAACACTACGTTCAGACTCACTTAAATTTTGATAACCTGCGGTTGTAGCAGCAGTAACCGATCTAACAACTGTACCAGACACTTTTCTTATATAGGCGTTACCGACCACAGCGCCGTATTCTGCCTGTTTACATCTCTCTGTATTTGAATACGCATGTCTATACCAGTTTCTTTGACGCTTTAGTGTACGTTAGCTTTTAGTAAAAAAACTACAAATACTTCTTTAAAGTGGTCCTACTACATTTCGTAATGAAACTACTGCAGCTGGTAATTCGCAGATTTCAGGCATAGCTGAAGGTAGGAAATAGTGATGATGAAATTATTAGAGATCTTTGGAAAGAACTGTGAGAATAATGAAAAGAGACTTCAATGATGACTTCACTGGTCTTCGGTTCTGTAACGCTACAGAATGTGGATAATCACGTAGTCAGTAATGTAAAGTCAATAACTACAGCATCCAAACATGTATACAAATGAAGAAATATTTGTCAGGCCTATGTGGATGACATTCAAGAATAATATATAGAGAATTTTAGTGCTGCTCAATTGAATGGAATATTTAAATTCCGTGTTATCACCCTACGGAATGCCCTCGAACTGAAGCGTTATGAACAAAGCAAAAAGGCAAATATTTAAAAGAAGTATCTGCTTTATATGTCTTATCTATTTGTCAGTGAAAATCTTTTTGAACATCCGAGCGGAATCGCAACACACATGGATGAGGAAATTTATTTGGGATTGTGGCAGATCCACACTAGGGAAGGTTTGTTAGTCACAGAATCTAAACCTTGTGGAGCGCATTGAAGGCCACCTCCACAATACAAAAATATTCGACGTCGCTTTACTGGCCTACCCATTCCACATTATGATATTGTAAAATATGTGACACTTGTTGAGAAAACTGTGAAATCATAATACATTTACATCTAGTGCTACATGCATACCCCGCAAGCCAGCGTATGGTGCGTGGCGGAGGGTACCTCGTACCAATACTAGCCATTTCCTTTCCTGTTCCACACGCAAATAGAGCTTAACAATCCTGGCAGAAGAAAGGTTTTTTCAAATAACTGTAGTAGATTCTCTAATAAATACGCTCCACACAGAGAGTAAAATTCCCATGAACTTACTTTTTAAATTTCTGTCAAAATTCGAGTAATCACGACGTCATCCGATAGTGTGTTCTCCTATATGTCGCAGCATTAAAAGTAGGCTTCACTTACAGTCTGAATTTTGTAGCTGTGGTTGAAGAGGCTTTGTGTGAGCTTAATAAGGCCTTGATTCGGATACTAGACTCTCAGAAATCAGTGGCTTCCTCCGTTATCTTTGCAGCGTTAAATTCGCCTGTATACACAGAAGACCACAGGATGTGCAAAAGTATATTTATTGAGGATTTGATGTAAGCAAACTCAGTTTTCTTGACGAAGCTTGTTCTTGTCGACGTGGTACCTGCCACGCATCGAACTCTTATATTAATACTGCCGTCTCTGTGCATGTTTTATCTCCACCAACACAAGTTTTGATTAGAGAGTATAATGGTGGATTCATGTAACGTCTGCAGTGACGTTGCGACGCCAATGACCGTTAAAATTATCTTTCAGCTACTTAAAAGTGATGTTCCTTTAGCGTTTTTGTCTGAAATCAAAAACACACGGGATTATAGTGCATTTAACTTCTTCATACACTTTGTGCCAGCTCATATGGCCGTCTAAAATTATAATATCTATATTATTGACAGTTTACTCAGGAACAGTAAGCATGATTAGTTGCAAGAATCAAGCTTGCCAATAACTACTTCCCCCAATAAATTTTACCACTATTTCGTGGGAATTTGCCAGATTGTCAAATTATCGTTATATTTTGTCATGTGGTCGCAAGATGCAAGATGGGCAGGCCCGCACGCGGGGGCTAGGGGCAGAGCGCCCGTCCGCTCCCCCCCCCCCCCCCCCCCCCCCCCTCACGAAATATCTGGACACAACTAGATACAATGGAAATTTTATAGTACCATAATGCTTTCTTAATAATATTCGTTCTTATTTACGACTGAAAGTCAAGTGAAAGCAGTTACAGGAGTAAAGAAGTTGATGAAAAACAGCGGAGGAAGATGCACGAAACTATGTGCGACTTTCAACTGTCGCAAAGCATAGTTGGTGGTGAACAGTTTCATAACATTACTAAATCTGTATTTGGGTAAGGATTTCCGTATACATCATCCAAGGACAGATTTGAGCTAATTAGCTTCCTTTCTATCCCATCTCAGTGCCATACTCAGCCATACAACGAAAAATTTACGTGCAACACCGCTGCGTCTGGGCTGTTTCGGAACAGAACAGAATCGACTCAAGATTAGTATCTTTGTTCGAAAACTTGTGTCAAGTAAATACATGCCTTCCACGTAGAAAAAAAAATAGAGCGAATTATTTTGACTCAACTTTGTAATCTTATGCTGGTTTCTTTGAATTTTTCGAGGTAGTTGATTTACTACTGAGTGCTACGTGAGAGTGATACTTCAGCAATACTGCTGTAAATTTAAAAAAAAGTCAAGTAATTCTGAGGAAATTTGAACTATTAACAAGTTTATGAGTCATTTAAGGCGAATGGAAATAGCAAATCAATTCTTCTCTGGCTATCTTACTATTAGGCGGTTTGAAACTTCCTGGCAGATTAAAACTGTGTGCCAGACCAAGACCACACAGTTTTAATCTGCCAGGAAGTTTCATGTCAGCGCACACTCCGCTGTAGTGTGAAAATTTCATTCTATTAGGAGGTTTACTCGAATCTGTATTTGTATTGTAAAATAAAAAGTCATGGCAGGTAAAATTAGCTTTCCTTATGGGGGATCCCCAAAAATAATAATATGCGCGGGCCTGAGGATGGGGTTAAGATTTTGCTGGTCAATATACCGTAAAAACCGCTTGTGCACCGCTTACATGAAAGTTGCATCGTAGTTAACGCGGCGCAATGTACAATTTTTTCTGTACAAACTACGAATGGAAGTTATCGCCGACCTGCGCAGTACGAACATCCGCCGTAATAATGGATAATGCTAGTTATCACATGTTAATAGCGAGAAGCCTGACAGGCAGATTTTTCAGCAGCTTCATAAGTATTATTGCGTAGTTCCAATTCCAAAACGGATAATCCATGGAAAGAAAGATTATACGCTTGGAACGGAAGCAACACGATTATGATGAAAAAATTCACTTTTACGTATAGTAACAGAAACGAGATATCTGTATCTAAAAACGGTTCTACGCTGACTAACGCCGAGCTTTGCTCTGAAATAAACTCGTTCGGCGCGGTAACACAGTTAGTGGCAAAACTGATTAATTCCGAGCTAATGGAGTGTTATTGAAACAAACTTACAATCGCTTCGCCAGCGAACATGAAATCAGATCAGAGGCTGACTTGCTATTTACGACGTCCCTGTATGGATCGGTCTGTGCAGGTCACACCATTTGCAAAGCAATACCATCGTATTCCTCCTATCGCTAAAAGCATGAAACATGATACGTAATGAAAGCGACATGAAAGATGTACATCTAAGACTATGAAAAACAAACCAGTTCCATGTATAACTATACCGCTCTGATAAACCTAAGTAAAATGACATATTAATTATTCAATGGCAAGGAATGAAAGTGCGGGAGCATGTAACCAGAGGTCTCCCAGTCGTGCACAGAACGTTGAACGTCACGTGGCTTGAGGGTGGCTTAATCATAGCGCCAAACGCGTATGGCCTCGCAACAAGAGTCAGTTGGAGAAACGGGAAAGGCTATGTGCGTCAACCAGCGAGCAGTTACGATACACTGAGGTGGTATTCTTCATTATAACATGGCTCAGAGACAGCATTTGGATGACTTCACACGGGGAAGAACTATCGGGAAACTGGAAAAAGTTTTGGGAGTGAAGAATGTAGCCCAGGAGTTCAGTATTTCTCACACCATCGTTTCACGTGCACGGGGAGCGTTCCAAGCTACAGGCACTGCCGGCCACAGTCGAGGAGGTGGCCGACCACGGCCAACTACAGCGGGAGGTGCCCGCTACATTGTCCAACAGACAAGTGGGGGCCCAGTCAAATACGGGTGCAATTTCAGTCTCATTTAACAGCACTCGCAAGGCACGCAGTCTCACTTTCCACTGCATAGGAGTGATCTCTTTGCCAGACGACTAGTACATTGCGTCCCATTGAAACCCACACATCGGTGGCACCGTTTCCAATGTTGCAAAGAGCATAGGGATTCGACCAACGAGGAATGGGGTCGCGTGCTCTTTTCGGATGAGAGCAGATTGAGTCTGAGCGGTGATTCTGGATTTACACTCACATGGCGAGAGCTGTGAAAACAGAATGCACGCAGGACCATTTTCGACCATGATCGTTTTGTTGGTGCAGGGGTTATAACATAGAGGCGTATAACGTTGCCTAGGCGTATTGACGTCCAAATCTTTGAACACGGTACACTCACCTGTCAAAGGTCTTGTGACACTGTACTCCTGTATATATTATCAGAGGTATACTCAGTCCTGACTTCGTTTTGTATGTATGACAGTGCGCGAGCGTGTCGATAATACTCGTCCGTCACATAACATACGCTATGCAATCAAAAGTATCCGGACACCCCCAAAAATATACGTTTTTCATATTAGGTGCATTGTGCTGCCACCTACTGCCAGGTACTCCTTATCAGCGACCTCAGTAGTCATCAGACATCGTGAGAGAGGAGAAGGGGGCGCTCTGCGGAACTTACGGACTTCGACCGTGGTCAGGTAACTGGGGGTCACTTGTGTCATACGTCTGTACGCGAGATTTCCACACTCGTAAACATCCCTAGGTCCACTATTTCCGATCTGATAGTGAAGTGGAAACGTGAAGAGACACGTACAGCACAAAAGCGTACTGGCCGATCTCGTCTGTTGACTCACAGAGACTGCCGACAGTTCAAAATGGTTCAAATGGCTCTGAGCACTATGGGACTTAACATCTATGGTCATCAGTCCCCTAGAACTTAGAACTACTTAAACCTAACTAACCTAAGGACATCACACAACACCCAGTCATCACGAGGCAGAGAAAAATCCCTGGCCCCGCCGGGAATCGAACCCGGGACCCCGTGCTCGGGAAGCGAGAACGCTACCGCGAGACCACGAGCTGCGGACGCCGACAGTTGAAGAGGGTCATAATGTGTAATAGGCAGGCATCTATCCAGACCATCACACAGGAATTTCACACTGCATCAGGGTCCACTTCAAGTAATATGTCAGTTAGGTGGGAAGTGAGAAAACATGGACTTCATGGTTGAGCGGCTACTCATAAGCCACACATCACACCGGTAAATGCCAAATGATGCCTCGCTTGGTGTAAGGAGCGTAAACATTGGACGATTAAAAAGTGGAAAAACCTTGTGTGGAGTGATGAATCACGGTACACAATGTGGCGATCCGATGGCAGGGTGTGGGTATGGCGAATGGCCAAAGAACGTCATCTGCCAGAGTGTATAGTGCCGAAAAATGGTTCAAATGGCTAACACTATGGTACTTAGCATCGGAGGTCATCAGTCCCCTAGAATTTAGAATTACTTAAACCTAACTAACCTAACGACATCACACACACCCATGCCTGAGGCAGGATTCGAACCTGCGACAGCAGCAGCTACGCGGTTCCAGACTGAAGCGCCTAGAACCGCTCGGCCACATGTAGTGCGAACAGTAAAATTCGGAGGCGGTGGTGTTATGGTGTGGCCGAGTTTTTCAAATGGTTCAAATGGCTCTGAGCGCTATGGGACTTAACATCTATGGTCATCAGTCCCCTAGAACTTAGAACTACTTAAACCTAAGTAACCTAAGGACATCACACAACACCCAGCCATCACGAGGCAGAGAAAATCCCTGACCCCGCCGGGAATCGAACCCGGGAACCCGGGCGTGGGAAGCGAGAACGCTACCGCACGACCACGAGATGCGGGCGAGATTTTCATGGAAGGGGCTTGCCCCCTTGTTGTTTTGCATGGAACTATCACAGCACAGGCCTACATGGATGTTTTAAGCACCTTCTTGTTTCACATTGTTGAAGAGCAGTCCGGGAATGGCGGTTGCATCTTTCGACACGATCGAGCATCTGTTCATAATGCATGGCCTGTGGCGGAGTGGTTGCAGGACAATCACATCCCTGTAATGTACTGGCCTGCACAGAGCCCTGACCTGAGTCGTATAGAACACCTTTGGGATGTCTTAGAACGCCGACTTCGTGCCGGGTCTCACCTACCGACATCGATACCTCTCCTCAGTGCAGCACTCTGTGAAGAATGGGCTACCATTCCCAAAGAAACCTTCCAGCACCTGACTGAACGTATACTTGCGAGAGTGGAAGATGTTATCAACGTTAAGGGTAGGCCAACATCATATTGAATTCCAGTGTTACCGATGGAGGGCGCCACTAACTTGTAAGTCTTTTCAGCCAGGTGTCCGGTCACTTTTGATCACATAGTGTATCTAAGCGAGGGCCGCCTGTCTCCAGCTACCCGTGGTGGAGAACGGCGGACTGCTATTCAGCTGTCGTCACTTTCATGCGGAGAGTCCGGAAGCGTCAACTGCTGGGCGTGGTATACTAGCTAGTGGAAGCTTCCGAGCCTTACTTAGCTGGTAGCCCTAATCCCTGTTGACGAACATGTCGTGTAGTCTTATTTCCTAGAAGCCACTACCTCGACACAACATTTTTGTTCTCTCAAATTCGTACGTCTGACTTGTGTTGAGGCCGTGTTCTGCCATTGCTGAGTTATCTTTACATCCCAGACGTACTCATCTAATGTGTTCCACGCAGCGTTTCGACATACAGCCGGATGTATTAAGGACAATACTGACAAGGGATGCTACACATACGGTGTAATTGCAGTTGAAGTTCGACCTTTACCAAGACAGATATATTTTTCGTTCTTCGTGGTGGGCGGAAGATGACTTGTATGTTGTTTCCTAGAAGGATTCTCGAAATTTTGGCTGAAGGAGACCCAGTACAATGATAAAGGCGAGGTGTTTTTGTCCTCATGTTCTTAGCAGATGATTATACCACTTGCTTTCTTCAAAGCAAGTATAATCTGCACTTCGCTGTATCCACTTTGGCGAAACACATCTTTAAGGTGTTGCAGCTCAAACACGAGCGTATGTCCTGCTTTAAGGCTGCATTCTGCCACTGCTGAGTTATTTTTAAGTCCCAGACGTACGCATTTAATATGTTACACACAGTGTTTCGAGATACAGTTCTATGGATTAGAGACCACACACGTACATTCGGGGTATTTGAGATTGAAATTTGTCCTTTACAGAGCCAGGCATATTTTTCGTTTTTGTGGTGACCGAAAGACTACTTTGATGTTGTTTTTGCCAAGCATTCTCGAATTTTTAGCTGAAGGAGAATCAATATAGGGATAAAGGTGAGTTTCTCTTTCTCTACTTTTTCTTCGTAGATGGTTGTATCACACGTTCTCTTCAAAGCGAGTCTAAGCAGCACTTCACTGTATCCACTTTGGCGAAACATATTTTTAAGGTGTTGCAGCTCAGCTCAAATTCGAACGCGTGTTCTGCATTGAGGCTGTATTCTACCACTACTGAGTTATTTTTGTGTCCCAGATGTACGCATCTTGTGTGTTCCACGCAGCAGTTCGAGATAAAGTCCGATGTGTGAAGGACCACACTCACAAGGAATAAGGGGTATTTGCAGTCGAAGCTTCTCCTTCACCAAGGCAGGTACGAGATGCGACAATAAAATAATGAGACTGATTTTCTCTGCAAGATGTGGCAACCCTGCAGGCTTGTATAGGCACACTATCTTTTACCTTGGTCTATAAGCTGCTTCTAGTCCAAGCAGCACATCGATGCAACTGCTCAGCCGTGAGTTGTGCTGTAATAAGTTAACATGTGTTTGTGCTCTCGTCACGGAAATGGAACCGCCAAATATTGGACAACGGTATGCCATTTCTTTTTGCGTTGAATTGGGTGAAAACGCAACAACAACTTACGGTAAGCTCCAGAAGGGTTTTGAAGAGGAGGGTATGTCAAGGGGGCAAGTTTTTCTTTGGCATAAAATGTTTAGCGAAGGCAGAACGAATGTTGAAGATGAAGACCGCAATAGACGACCATCAACCTCATGGACGGATGTCAACTTGGCCAGGGTGCGTGAACTCGTACGATCAGATCGAAGATTATCCGTGAAAATCATTGCAAAAGAATTAAACATCAATCGATAAACGGTTAGTCTAATAATAACTGAAGATCTTGATATGAGAAAGATTTGTGCAAAAATGGTCCCCAAAAATCTCACACCATAACAGTGGAAAACACGGAAAAATGTGGCAGCCGATCTGTTAGAGCAAACGGAAATTAGTCCAGAATTGTTGAGCCGTGTTGTCACTGGTGATGAAAGTTGGTTTTTTTCAGTACGATCCAGAGACAAAACGCCAAAGTTCGCAATGGTGCTCAAAGGGATCACCCAGACCAAAAAAAGCTCGCATGTCAAAGTCAGAAGTGAAATGCATGCTTGTGTGCTTCTTTGATTCCAAGGCAATTGTTCATAAAGAGTGGGTGCCTCCTGGACAAACAGTTAACCAATATTACTACAAAGAAATTTTAGAAAGACTTCGTAAAACAGTTCTTGGTGTCTGTGCCAACATTGCTGATAATTGGATTCTGCATCACGATAATGCGCCATCCCATATTGCTCTGTCAGTACAGCAAGTTTTAACCTCAAAACAAATTTCAGTACTACCACAGCCACCATATTTACCAGATATCGCTCCGTGCGACTTTTTTTTATTTCCAAGAGTCAAAACGGCGGTCAAGGGACACCATTTTCAAACAACACAGGATGTCCAAAAAGCTGTGACGAGGATCTTGGAGGATATTACAGAAGATGAGTTCCAGAAATGTTACCATCAATGGCAGAAGCGCTGGAAAAAGTGTGTGCAATCAGAAGGGAGCTACTTTGAAGTATACAACACTAAACTTGACTAAAACGGTAAGCAACATTTTTTTTTCACATCAGTCTCATTACTTTATTGGCGAACCTCGTATATCTCACCCAACATACGTCAATTTATTTCAGTTATTTGTGGCTTGTCGTAAGAGACGGTTCTATGTAACCATTATCAGATAATGCGTATGTTCACAGGCGATTCGTAGAACTGTGGGTTGTTAAAATTGAGTGGCAATGTAACTGCTTTGTTCAGGAAAGTGGGCTTTCCTTAGACGTGTCGTGATGCGAACTTTAACTAGACTTTTTGTGAAAACCTGACCTCTTTCTCGAAGTGTTGAATCATCATGACATTTGACCATATTTCAACTGCATGACAAACGAAGAAAATAAGCAAAACTAAAAATCCATAGCAACATACACTGTTCATTCCTGAAACCAAGAACTATCATACCGCCTAGCCAACGAGATCACAATTCAACGAAACCAGTAGAAGATCAATACATTGATCCATTTCTCTTTCTCAAGAATATTATTTACACTAAATTAACAGTACACTTACTAAGTAAATACATAGGGAATATGAGAAATATGAAAGAATTTTCCAACAGAAGTGTATCATACTTGCGTTTAATGGGAAGAGGATGGTTTCAAGTGCTTTGCTCGTCCGGGATTATATATCTCGGATAGAATTCAAGTGGAAGGGGAATGGTTGAAGTTGGACAGACTAATTGCATGACTGAAGATCACAGTGAGCTGCAAGGCAAGTATTGTGGTCCGCATATAGAGAAGTTATACGTGAGCGTAAGAATTTGGGACGTCAGCTGTACGTAGATGATCAGTTAGAGAATGGATCCTTAGGGCATGTCCGTAGTTGGGTAGCATATGCTGGCGTGGGTGCTGTTCATTGTTACTCTGTATCGATAGTGTTACTGCACTCGAGGATGTATGGGGCGTGGTCAGAATTGGAATTATCTGGAATGCTGAATATATATTGGAGGTAGGAGACGAAACGGTTAGGTTTAGTTAGATTCTCAAGAGTTAGGATCTGTCTATGATGCATTAGCGTGTTCATGTGTAATGTCACGTGCTCCACTCCCACCACAGGTGCATTTTCCCTTTCAGTGCACGTGTGCCTCGAGGCTCTGTTCTTCCTCCATTCCTATATATCCTCAACGCTTTCAATTAGCCAAGGCCCCCTCTTCCTATCTACCCCCTTCAACACGCAGAAGGAACCGCCTTCTTAATCCTATAAACCACCCTCTACAAATGTCAGCGGTCCCTTCAACTCCATCATCAAGCTGATCCAGTGGCTCCTGAGGAGTAATCCTTCCAAGATCGAGGCATCCAGCGTTCATGACTTCCATCTCACCATTAAAAACAATCCTGTCCAATTAACTAGATTACTAAAATACTTTGAACTAACACTCGACCATAAACTGAGATGGAAATCGCATCTACTAGCCATCCAACAAAAAGTCGACAATAGTTTAAAACTACTGAAACAACTAACTAGGCGAATATGCGGATTGCATCCATCCACTGTACTCCACACATCAAAAGTCTTAATCTGGCTCTCCTATGCCAGTTTTGCCTTGATATGCACTACACCAAAATTTTAACACACCCTCAGTTACCCAAACGTTATACATTCTTCTGCACCTTTCACATCCGTCTGCCATCCACTAGTTACCTTTTGTATGAAGTTAAACATTTCCTCCTCTTTCCTCTCACACATTAATCATTTCCGGGTTCTCTACATTTCCTGAAAACTCAACACCAACCAATATATAGTTTCGTCCCTAATTAACAATACTCGAACTCCGCCACGTCAGTACCTTCCACTTACACTCATTCCTTTCAGTTTTAACAGAATAGTCCTCTTCCTCTCCATGTCAACACATCTCGTCGTCTCCTTCCTTCCTTTCCAGCGCCTGTTTCAGAGTTCTCATCTCCACTCCATCCCACATCCTTTCCAAAACACCCTCCCTCCAACAGCCCACATCATCTGCTGTACACTACATGAGACTTCGGCACAGCGAAGTGCTCCGTTTTTTAAAGACTATCATCAACTGCTCGTATTTTAAAAACACAGATCTATTTTACTTAAATCTTGAATTAAATCAAATGTTATATTATCTATGACAGAAGCTTCAGGATAAGATATCGGGAACACATGGATGCCTCTAAACTAAAAAGTTTAAATAAATCCACAATAGCCACTCACATGAGCCAATATGGACACTCCGTTTTTAACATTAATGACAATATACAGATATTTCATACCACCAACAAAGGTAAGAAAATGGACCTCTAAGAGGAACTAAAAATATACCCACAGCTCACCCCAGTCCATTTTCTTGTGTTCTTCACAGAAATCAAACACAAACTGTACCCCTGACTTTCACAACACTGCAGTTTGAGGTACGAGTATATAACTGTATAGGTACAAACTACCATGATGATCAAATGTGTTGCTCTCATCGCACCCTCCAACTTTTTAACTTTGTATTTTCTGCAATTAACCTACGAACTGTAACTGAACTGTAATGATAATCAAATATCTGTATATATAAATGTGTGTACATATACGTCTGCTTTATAACATGAGCCCATTGGCTTTGAATTATTTCGTCAACAATTACCACTGAAATTTAAAAAAAATTAAAAAAATCCCTACTAAAAACAATTTATCCTACTGTGTTTTAATTATAAGTTTACATTTAGAGAGCAAATATTTTTATGTTATTAACATGTTACATTTTGCGCGTCACACACATCATCTTTGCTCCGTTTAAATACTTGGTCAGTATTTAATGAATGATATCTTTGTATCTTTGCTTAGTGGTAATCTTAGCATTGTAAACTGAAACATCAGGTGAGTAACACATGTGCGATGCTCAACACTTATTTTAAGAATATTATGAAGTCTGCAACAGTAATTTATTTACATTATGTGTGTTGTGTGGTATTCAAGAACATTTACATCGAGCTGAAAAACTATGGACTATAAAAAAAACATCACCATCTACTGGAGCGTATGTACGTGAACAAAAATATTTTGCATTATATATATATAAACTCCGCCATTGCCGGTCCCAAGCCCGGATCCTCATCTTACAAGTGATGAGGGAGGAGGAGGGGAAGGAGTAACAACCTCGTAAAAAAACCTGGGTCCATCTGGCTCCGGATGGTAGCACCCTGTGAGGGCCCCTGCCTAGGGTTACGGGTGAAAACCGGTCAACTGTCTCATAGGCGAATGAGGAATTTATAACTCCCAACGACTGAGAGAGCGGAGGAACCAAAAATCTATGACTGCAAGCGTCTGTACCCAGATTGGGCGGCTTGTGGGCAGCGTCTGTTCCTCATGTTAGAGGCGGCTGTTTCAAGAAAACCTTCTAACACTAACAACGTTAGTCGTATTCCTGGTAGGTTAAGCAAGTAATCTCCCCAACTTTGAAGAATTTCAACAGTTACAACCTTAACGCATGATGGAAATGTCTTTCAATAACGAAACTACCCCAGGTGGCCAATCCACCGTCGGCAACGACGCAAGCAGACCCATGGATTCTGGTGAGTCTGCAACACCATGCAAATCCAACAAGATTAAACCCAGAAAAATCTTCAACATAGCAACTTTCAACATAAACTCCCTTCTCAAAGTGGGAAAACTTAAGCACCTTACAGACCAGTTACACACGGAAGACATACAAATTGTGGCGCTACAAGAAACTCGCTTCACTGATGAAAACACATTTGAATCAAACAAATTCAGAATATTTAAAGGAAAACCTGGAAAAATTGTAATGAAGAAATGCCCTCAGCTTGGCACAGCTTTTGCTGTAAACACAAAAATTCTGAACTCTGTCGAACATTTTTGGTCAACATCATCGAGAACATCTTTCCTCACTTTTCGATGTGCAAATAAAAAATACACATTAATCAATGTTCACGCTCCCACAAATGACAAAAATAATGCTAAAAATAGGGAAGAAACAGATGAATTCTGGGAAAACCTTAAGGATCATATATCAGAAATCCCAGAAAACAATGCAAAAATACTTATAGGAGATTTTAACGCTCAGATTGGAAAAGAAAAGAAATTCCGCGATATTGTCGGCAACTTTCCCGCACACAAACGAACCAACAGAAATGGAGAAAGGTTAATTATGCTCTGTAAGCAGTTTAAACTCAAGCTAATGTCAACACGTTTTAAACATCTTCCCAGAAAACAAAAAGCCTGGGTAACTCCGATAAAGAGTATCGGAGAATTTCAAATAGATCACGTTGCCATCTCCTCCAAATGTGAAAAAGAAATATTGAACACACGTGTCCGAAAATCTCTAAACCTCGACTTAGATCACTATCTCACGAAAATAAAAACTAAACTGATCCCACAAAACAAACAGAAAAGCAGAAACGGTGAATATAAAAACAGAAATAAAATAAATTTTGATCTTACAACCCTGAGAAATTACAACCTTAAGTCCAACTCTAACCTTAAGGATTTTCAGAAAAAACTGAAGACATTCTCCCCTTCACAAAATCTCCAAGAATTTCAGAACAACTTGATTGAGGCAACAGAAACAACCTTTCCAAAAAAGAGCAAACCGAGATAACCGTGGTGGGATAGCAACTGTAATGAAGTTCTGCATGAAAGACTTAAAGCCTGGAAAAAGTGGAACTCACATAAAACTGAAAACAACTTTGATGAATTTAAGCAAGCCAGAAAGAATACCTCGAAAACTATTCGCAACACCAAGAGACAATATGAAAAACAACAACTGGACTCAATCGAAGAGAATTTCAAGAAATGCAACACGGCAGCTTGGTACAAAACATTCAACCAGAAACTCCGAGGATACCAGTCCCCTTGCCTAAACCTTATGAGAAATAATAAGACTATCGCCACCAACAATACTGAAAACTGTGAAATCGTGGCTGAATATTTTGAGTCACTCCTAAACTGCCAAACACCCATCCAGACTCTCAGTTTTACGCAACCAGAAACATTACCAACACATTCAACACCTCCGACACGAGAGGAAATCACAAACATAATCAAAAATCTCAAAAACAGGAAAGCATGTGGAGAAGACACAATTACAGCAGAAATGCTCAAGCCTGGGGGAGAAACATCAGTAGAAGCAGAACTTGAACAAGTATGGGAAACCAAGAAAATCCCAAGTCACTGGAAAACTGCCCTAATTCACCCTTTGTTTAAAAAAGGTGACAAAAGGGATGTTAACAACTATCGTGGAATATCGCTTCTCCCAGTCCCATACAAAATTCTATCAAAAGCCCTGCTCAATCGTGTATCACTAATCATAGAGGGAAAACTTGGAGAATATCAAGCTGGCTTCAGACCAGGAAGATCCTGCGCCGAACAAATTTTTAACCTCAAAACAACAATGAACTATTTATCTACAAGGAGCAAGAAATATTTCATAACATTCATTGATTTCAAAAAAGCTTATGACTCAATCGATAGGGACACACTCATTAAAACACTTCGAGAATATGAAATAGATGAAACAACAATCACCATAATCAAAGAAACATTAACAAATACAACATCAAAAGTAAAATTCCAAGGAGAAATTTCACGGCATTTCGAGGTCAAAACCGGCGTCAGACAAGGAGATGCGCTGTCCCCGGTACTCTTCAACTGTGTTCTGGATAAAGTCATAGCAGAATGGAGAAAACTCACGCAAAAACATGGAGTTGAGAAAGTCCAAATTGGAGGGAAGTGCTACAAAGCCATTGAAACCAACTGTTTTGCCTTCGCTGACGATCTCGCCTGTTTAGCTTACACACAAAAAGACACAATAAAACAAATAGAATTACTTAAAGAAACTGCTGAAAAAACAGGCTTGCAAATTTCATTTGAAAAGACAGAAATCATTACAAATATCAAAAATCCACCAAAGAAAATAACTACGAAATACGGGAAAATACGGGTATCTAAACATTTTAAATATCTTGGTGAACTAATTCAGCGTGTGGCAAAAGGTCATCCAGCCTGCAGGGCTAGAATACAAAAACTAGAGACAGCAACTCACTACTGCAGACAAATGTATTCAAAAAAATGTATATCCAAAAACATTAAACTCAGACACTACCAGACTGTCATTAGACCCCAGATACTATATCCATCAGAAACACTGGCAAATTTTACATACGCAGAACAGATATAAAATCGTGAAAGAAGAATTGTGAGGACAATTCTTGGACACAGAAAAATAACAGATGATCAAGGCAAGCCTGTATACAGACTAAAAAGCAACAAAGAAGTGTATACGAAGTGCAGCAAAATTACAGACGAAATTAGAAAAAGAAGATGCTCCTTTTTTGCTCACATCATGAGGATGAACACGAATAGGCTTACAAAACAATATTTTCGTACATCGCAAATCTAAAAAATAAAAATTTATGGTTTATCAACGCAGAAAGAGATCTAAAAGAAATGGACATAGATCAGGAAACAATATTTAACAGAAAACTTTTTAGAAAAAAACTGAATTCATTCACGGCTTTCGGTGTGAAAATTAAGACGACTTGTGGAACTAAATGGTATGAAGAGAGAAAAGCCGCCTTCAGCGCAGGAATGAAAGAAGTGTGGACTGAGAGAAAGAAGACTCCCCAGAAGCGCAAGAAATAACTGTTTTCACGGTCTTTAACGGCCAAATTTGTATAGTGCAGTTAAGACTGTGTAAATAGCGAATATGCCTTAACAAGAGTCCTCAATTAAATGAGCTACAGTAAAAGCAGAGTCTGTCTCTAAGCTCCAGCTGTGTATTAACTTTAAGGACTATTAGTGATACTACTTCAGTGCCCGCAAAAGTTCATTGAAAGATGCGCCTGTTACTCGCACAAAGTTAAAGCCTTTCAATCGTGAAAGTTTTAGTCAAAGTTTCAGTATTCTGGTTCAATTTACGTTACAGTTAATTTGCATCAGTATTAATTCACTGTACAGTTCCACTAATGTTGTCATATTGTTTATGATCGTAACTGTTTTTTTACCAATATCATAGTTTAAAGATTTTTATAATGACCACTAACAGAAATTGATGTAATTTAAAAAGTAGAGTTCGCACAACATCTTGCAATACTGCATAGAAATTTTATATCCTCATTTATTATGTAGATCCGTTTGACTTAGTTTTTGTGTGTTCCTGTGTATTATTTGCGACTAATATTTTATAGCTGTTACGCACTTATCGCCGGCACGGTCATCAGCAATCTTCCATCCCACTTGGTCCACCAGCGCCCTCTAGTGGCCAAACTCAACCAATTCCATTCCGCTGCCATATAACCTCCCTGGCCAAAGCCAGGAGCCATCCAGGTTTGTAAAGTCACATGGTTGATTTAGACTATTTTGTTTTTAATCTTCTTAAAAGATTCATGTGGCTTTATGTTTTTATCTGCGTTTTCCGTTTATCCTGATCTCTACCTAGCGCTTAATTTCGCGAGGCTGCTGGAAGTCTCCACTTTCAGCAGAGTAAGATGCAAATTTAGTTATGATTTACGCTAGTAAAATGCCTTTAGTTACAGCAGTTTCTGTAGTTAACATGCTTCTGTTTTAGAGGTATCTGTGATGTATGGAGAGATTTTAAATGATTATTTTATAGTTTTGATGATCGCGTGTAGATTAGAATGCTTCTGTAGGACCCGAAACAAATTAAATCCTGAAATGTTTTATGATTTTAAAATCAAATAAAAAGAACTGCCTTTCAATTTTGTTGTACGTAATTTGATAACCACTTGTATTTTAGATTAGAATAATGGTGTAACATTGGGTGTAAAGTCTTATAATTTAAAATGAAATAAATGAGGAAATGTTAAGTGATGCTGCGAGTACATTACCAGTCCAAATATATATAATTCACAAAACATCTGGATACGGCTAGGAAATGAAATTTATGCATAGAGATTTGCAATATTCAACATTTACGCCCAGAATATCAAATATGACCAGCCCCCGATGTTGGTGGTCAGGAAGCGCAGTGATGTCTCTTTCTGACTCTGTGCTCGACCGACATACTCTAGTCAGATTTTCAATATAGCTTTGTTTTATGGTACTGCAATGAAAAGACTTTTGGAAAAAAAGTAGGGTGATTTGGTAGTGCTTGAATGTTTCTCCATCAGTTAGCAGCAAAAAAATTTGTAGATATGTAGAGTGTTAACCTGTCGTTATGACAACTTATTTCAGTATCTAGCTTTTACACATCATGTGCCCACCTTTTTGGTAGATGTCGTACGTTATCTGCGTTTGATTTCATGTGTGACATATGATTTGTCTGCTAAGTTACTCACATCAGAATATAAGACATTCTATTTCCTGTACATAGGTTATGTGTGTTTCAAACTGTGACAATTCATATAATTTTTATCCCACGGTTGCGTTTCTTTACTAAAGTGCTGAATCCAACCACTAGTATTGTTTACAAACTTCGGTGATGTCAGGAAACATCCACAGCAGCTTCCACTCACTGTAGGTCCTCAGGACGATGAACGATGGTGTTTTACTGTGCTCACTAGCAAGACTTCACATTTTACAGCAGTCCACAATACATTCTACGTTTTAGGCTAAGTACTTTAGAGTTTCTAATAATCCTGAAAGCTGGACATTTGGTATTGTCTTTTGATGTGATGCGTGCACACTTCCGCGACTGCAGATAAAGAGTTCAATAAAGAGTTTAGCAGCAACTAGTGTTTTCTGCTACAGCTGCAGACAGAACCAAACTGGCAGTCACGATTCCGTTTCTTATGAAGCAGTTCACCATGATCTCGTTGTCTTTTAACAGTCGAAACTGGTAAGTTTTCATACTGGTGGGGCAACATGCCTACCGTATATCTGCAGGACCTGACATTGTCAGGTGAGGTAGCCACATTGATCTGTATTATTTTAAAAGTAAATAATCGAACTTTAAATAATGGAAACTTTGTGTATAAACTCATCAGAGAATTACTTCCGTTCCAATGTATATTGTATGCATCACGGAGAGATCGTGGAAAAATGGAGCTGCTTTGAAATTTTCAGTTGAGGAGATGATTAATGGGAAATGGCTAGATAAAAAAAATATATTTCTGTAAGTTCTGACATTTTAAAAAGAAGGCCTTGCAAGCAACTAACTCCAAATGAATATCGTCTTAAAGGTTCACTATATATCACACGAAATAAATATTAGTATTTACAGTGTAACTGCTGCAATATTGAAATAATGTTTTCTGTATCACTTTTGTTTTTCCTAACAATACTGGATGGCCTATGTAAGATACGTTTTCTCGGCACGATAAACACCCCTAAATCTTGTATTTTCACATGTTGGAAACAAGTAGGTGGATAAGAAAAATTAACAACTCTTTAATTATAAACCTGGCGATACGTTTCTCATAACGAAACTACAAAGGCGATTTCATAGTACTTCACGCACGAGCAGACCACTGTGCATCATGTTTAACTTAAATTCCCTAGTGCTAGAAAACTCTGACAGAGTTTCAGTGTGGAGTATAATAAAATTAAATTCATTCTTAAGATTTCATTCGCTTCATGTGTTCACCAGACTTCAATAACAAAAAACTTCCCACATTTCTAAAATTCTTTAGTGTCCTCAGAAACGAATTTTCATAAACTGTCCGTATTTCATCTTAATAACTTGTTTCCGCAAATAAAACTAAAATGAAAACATTGTACAGCTCTTCCAGAACACACTGATTCAAGTTCATATCTGTAAAGTGAGTAGTTTGCTAGTTTCAGCGAGTTGAATGAAATGTGACATTACACATGTGTTCCATGCAGGACGTGTTAAGGTGAACCACTACTTATTTTGCGAACGGAACGTGTAGTGTATTACTCCGTCCGTCTGCTGGGGGAAGTAATGTATTGGGAATTTCTGTGTTCAAATAGAAATAATGTTGGCTATTGGACTAAATCTAAATATGCTACTAATAATTAACCCAAACATACGAGTCTATTAACAAAGAGTTCGCACCAGACAAGAGCATAAGTAGGAGGTACTTTAATACTACGTACCAGAGAGAAGCTTTCCTTAAATACTTCACATACCAGCCTAAGAGCTGAGATATCCCGAAAATAGCTAATTCATTTACTTCAAGTACCAGAAGGTTTCTATTCTCTACTCGAATGAAATCCGCAAATATTCAATATGGAATTTATTACAACATAAAATTACATCGTACCCTTCAGATTCAAGGGCAGAGCAGAAGTGATTTATTTCATATCAGTGATAAAAATATATCTCGTACAATTCCAGCGATAGAAAATAGTTAATACAAAAATTAAATTATATATTCCATGAATACTCTATATACACGGCAAAGATTATGATGACAGTGCGTAGTGTGTTAAGGTAGCATAATATACATAGCATTTCCATAATCGGATAAGATGAATTACATTCGTCCTCAGTGGAGAAATACTAGAGCTTCTATGTGGCACATGTATTGAGCCATTTGATTATTTTAAGTTCAGTGTTCTTGATCCATTTCAAGAGTCAATTACTTTCACTGATTCTCATTACACATCTGTTCGAAATCACTAGACAAATTGCATTATATGGAGGTTATTTTTTAAAAATTGTTTATTATTTTGATAACTGAGATTCAGGTTGTCGAAAGATTTTAAACATATTTAGTACTGAATAACATATTAGTTTTTCAAGAAACAATTTACCATTGCGCTTACAGAGCTGTTAGAAGGTCAATGTCTTGACTGATTATTTACTAGTCATGAAGTGGGTTGCTCGTTACTGATGCCAGAATATTATTATTTTATATCTAGCCATTCACATACGGTTCAATGAAGAACTGGTAAAAAACCACAGATGAGACCTTCAACTTTATGACGCATTTACTCGCAGTATAAGTTTGCATATTCGAGTTTTACTCGATTTTCTTTTTCATGATTATAATTTAAGTGAACGATACTAGGAACTGATTGTTTGGTATTTCCTTAGCAAATATTCAATCACTTACTTAACTAACAAGTATTATTATTCATGATCTATAGATATAAGTTTACAGCTAAGTACAGTCTGACATGAAAATTTCATATTCAAGAATGTGACTTTAGGGTAATAGTTTAATTTTAATTCTTCGACAAATAAAGCCAAATTTCGATACAATCCTTTTACGGTATACAGTACGTAATTTCATTTGGAATGTAAGATTCTGAAACATTGCCATATTATTTAACATACAATTATACCTCTTTCGGAATCAGTGATTGGTTATAAGTTTTTCAATAGTGGACTGACATTTATTCATCTTCTTGCTACTCATAGTGGCGATCGGATGAGGCAGGTAGTTGAGTTCTGCTGCTGGAAGGGCTCGGCTGGTTGTAGGTATCTGCATTTGAAGCTACTTCTCAGTTGCCACTCCACACCAGATGGCGAAAACATGAAAAATTCCAAACAAAACATAATTATCGGTAACATTAAACGCTTCCTGTAAATAAAACACATCTGATTAAACAATGAGGATGATTAACCCATGATTTAGTTCATTTCAGTATTCATTGTCCCCTCTTAATGAATTACGTAATAGATTAGAGGTATGTTTGAGACTACTTTAGTCTGTTTCGTCTGAAACTGTCAATTTGCACTAGTGCTTCGAGTTTTTATAAGTGTACAGTCACTAAATGCTCTAATTAGTGTCCATCCGCTTTACATAAGATTATAGCTTTATACCACGCTCCAAATGTAATTTGTATGTTTTTATTTTTGTCATGTTATGATCTATAAAATTTTTCAGTGTATACATGATTACAAGGGAGATTCAACTCAACAGATTATGCCAATGTGTAATGCACGGTGGCTGATACATGCTGAGTTAAGTAATAACTTTTAATGGTATGTACCACAGAATGGGAGTTTAAATATAAACTGTATGATGCTATTGTTCACCTCATTTATACAATTTTCTGTATTTTAGATCTGAAGATAGCTTTTCAATGAGCTGAAGCTAAATAAACAAATTTTAGTCATCTTGATCTAGGATTCTTATCCACACATTTTAACATAACAGGTCGCCTTTCATCCGATTTGACAGTGTCAAATAGAAACAAGCAAATAGTTAATACAAAGATCAAATTATACATCTTGTGAGTACTCTATGTACATAATAAAGATTATCGTGAGTGTGTATAGTGCACTATGGTTGCATAATATACATACCATATCCATAATTGGATAATACGCATTACAGTGGCAACACTGCTCCGTGTATCAATGTGGTCCTGTCAAACTGCGAATCCTAAAGTAATTTTGAAAAGACTGTAGGCAATGTATGGCGTATTTAAATGACATAATTATCTTTGCAAAGACCATGCGAGAGCATTATTTCAGCTAAGGAAAGAGTATAAGCAGTTGTGCGCAGTGCACAGAACACTCAGTTCAGGAAAGTGTCACTTTGTACTGGAAGAAGTGCAGTATTTAGAGCACACAGTCAGTCATGAGGGAGTCTGGATGGATATCAGGATAATAAAAGCGATACATGAATTTCTAGCACCACATTACAGCCTTTCTTGGGCCTTGCGAATTGCTATTGGAAATTTGTTCCAGATGTTTGGAAATAACACAAACTCTCAGTCATCTATTGAAAAATGGACTGAAGTTTCACTTGTCAGTGGGAGGAAGGAAAGAAGATTAAGGTTTAACTTCCAATTGACATCGAGGTCATTAGAAACAGCGCACAATTTCAGACTGTTTCAAGAATGGGAAAAGAAATCGACAATACTCTTTTCGAGGTGACTGGTTCGGTAGAGTGTAAAGATGGGTTCAGTTGATGAAAACAGTTGTTAACAACTGAACCGACATTGGTTTTCTCAAAATATAAAAAGGAATTTGTACTGTAATGTGATGCATGTAATCATGTCCTCAGCCGTGTACTGAGTCTGAAAGTGGACAGGGCAGCACATGCAGTCACCGACCCCTCACATCAGTTAAAATGAGCAAAAAGAAACTGTTGTTTGATGGAGAAACAGGTGATGAATCTTTTACAGTGTTGTCAGAAACAGTCTGAAAAGCTTGTAAGTGTGTTCATGGTAAAATTTGTTGAGAAATAATTGTTAAGAAAAATATTCGATGCTTCGCACTTTTTCCGAGATAATTAGCATTGAAGTTAGCCAATCAGGGCCACTGCATACGCAAAATCAGGCGGCCCATTAGATATAATTAGTGTCAGTTGTATTCATAGCATGGATGACTGTGCACAAGACTGCTCAACTTTTGCCTTGGGTTTGACGACACTGTCTCCGGCCGGTCACTTGAATTCGTGCATGCAAAGGCCTGATTGGATAACTCCAATGCCAATAAACTCAAATTGGCGCAGTGTATCGAATTTTGTTTCTTAAAAATTATTTCTCAGCACAATCTACCCTGCAACACCATTACAAGCTTTTCAGACTGGTCCCGATCAGCCTGTATATGACATAAAATACTTTTGATATTATATGTGTGGGCGAAAATTTAAAGTCATAATGGGTTAAATGACAGCGAGATGGCTCTTAGGTTTGAAAATACCCGTCGAGCAGGTGAATGTGCTGGACGCTAACATTTAGTGAAATTAATTTTGATGTAATTCATGGACCTGGCAAATCACGTGGTAATGCAGATGGTATGAGACGGAAAATGTGTGCAATACAATGGTTAAGTTCCACCAATGTATAATAGTAGATGTCAAGAACAGCTGATCAAAGCTACAAGATATTTCCAATGGAACCACAGTTCATGCCCTCCCGCCGGAGGTTCGGGTCCTCCCTCGGGCATGGGTGTGTGTGTTGTCCTTAGCGTCAGTTAGTTTAGGTTAGTTTAAGTAGTGTGTAAGTCTAGGAACCGATGACCTCAGCAGTTTGGTCCGTTAGGAATTCACACACATTTGAACATTTGAACACAGTTTATGTGCACTGTGTACTGTTATGTAAGCAAACAAAACTCAGACGTCGTTTTGTGGTACCAGCTACATTTCGAAATGAAATACTAAAACAAGTGCATGAGCGTGTGTTAGCAGGGCGTGGAGGTCATAGAACAACAGAGCGAAATGTAGCCAAACAATATTGGTGGCGAACAAAATGGTTCAAATGGCTCTGAGCACTATGGGACTCAACTGCTGTGGTCATCAGTCCCCTAGAACTTAGAACTACTTAAACCTAACTAACCTAAGGACATCACACACATCCATGCCCGAGGCAGGATTCGAACCTGCGACCGCAGCAGTCGCACGGTTCCGGACTGCGCGCCTAGAACCGCGGGACCACCGCGGGGTGGCGAACATGTAAGCAAAATGTAGAGCTGTATGTAAAGAATTGTATCATACATACATGGAGCCAAAATAAGTCATCAGTGTATGAAACTGCAGAGATTATTGGCGGATAGAAAATAATTTGAGATGATCAGTTTGGACAGCTTATGTTCTTTAGGGTAGACAATGGCAGGGGATCATCGTGTGTTAAGAAACAAACTTCGTGCTGCGTAGAAATGATAGATATTCCGAATCTGTTACGAGTTTGTAAATTGAGAAGAAGCATGTTAAATTTGCAAGCAAATGGCTGATTGGAATTGGTTTACTATGGATGTGCAGTCAAGCTATAAAGGTGATTGATAAAAAATCACCCGTGCGACCCATCCTACAATATTACTCAAATATGTGGGACCCGTACCAAATAGGACTATCAGGGGATCTAAGGGTATACAGAGAAGGAGTTAGTTTAGGTTAGTTTAAGTAGTAATTACCAAGGTTACTTCGATCCGTGGGAGATCGTTACGGACATTCTAACAGAACTGAACTGGCAGACTCTTGAAGGTAGTTGTAAACTATTCTGAGAAGGCCTTCTCACAAAGTTTCAAGAAACCGGTTTTGAATGATGACTCTAGGAATATACTACAAGCACCTGCTTATTGTTCTCTTAGGGATCGTGAGAACAAGATTAGATTAATTACAGCGCTCATATAGGCATTCAAACAGTCATTCTTCCTACGCTCCATACGTGAATGGAACGGGAAAATGCGACGTACCATCTGCCATGCATTACATAATGGTTTGATAAGTATAAATGTATATATAGTTGTTTGCAGTTAACGTATTTGAGCGCACGATGGATATGAGCGACTATATCTGCAAAAATCACTTGTCTTCCCTAATTTCTGATTATGAGTACTGTTGCGAAAATAACGATGGAGAGCATAAGGAGTACTGCAGCAGGCAAATGAAAAAGGACTGCCTCCTAGTTCATTTTCGCAACTAGTCTTGAATCGTCTTTCATTGGACGCAGGAAACTGAGGAAATCTGATACAATGATCCGCGTAATTTTTAAGACATTGGAGAGACAACATGAACTACCGGGTACTGATGTGGATATGGAAGGAACAGTAAGGCATATAAGTCTGTCACGATCTTCATCATGACAGTCTAAGACACATCGAGGGTATTTGAAGTATGACGTTTCAGGTCGTAAAATTCTTTATTTGTTATATACTCAGATTTAGCTTTTAGGCAGTTTTCAAGGGAAGCATTGTAGATAGAATTAATACATTATATGCAAGCATTCTGTACAGGTGCAAAACTATGGAGGGCATATGCTGACAGATTCAACATCCAGCTCATATACATTCACTTTCTCAATGAAACACGACTGTGTATTCTGTAGAGAGGGTCTTGACTTAAACTATGTAATCGAGCCTGTGGAACAAAGTACAAAGAAAATACCAATAATAACGTAATCGTAATATAAAGGATTCGACTGAGTAAGTTTGCAGAAGTGGAAAAAAAAAGAACTTGTTGATCTGTTGCACCAATCAAATCAGTTCCACCAGGAAATAACGGAAAGCTATGAAGAGAAAGTGTATTTTGTGAAAGTGGTGCTCCACCGGTAGTAAAATATCGTATTTCACCTGCCAAAACTTTCTTTCTTTTTTTTCTTTCTTTTGCGTGTGCCGTTTTTCCCGCTGATACGCAGGGTCGGCATGGTTAATTGGATGTGGCAAAGTTAGTTGAAGGGGTGGCCGGATGCCCTTCCTGCCGCCACCCTGTACCCCCCGGGAAGGAATTAGTGTACCCCAACTGTCTGCGACTAGTGTAATCCATAGAATAGTGCGAAAGTGTTCAGATTTCTGCGAGCCGTGGAACTGAGGCGGGACGTGGCGACCAGCCCGGTATTCACCTAGTGGGATGTGGAAAACCGCCTAAAAACCAATCCAGGCTGGCTGGCACACCAGCCCTCGTCGTTAATCCGCCGGGCGGATTCGATCCGGGGCCGGCGTGCCTACCCGAGTCCAGGAAGCAGTGCGTTAGCTTGCTCGGCTAGCATGGCGGGTATTTCACCTGCCAAAACGTTGCTGATAAATACACTGATGTGACACAATCATGGGATAGCGATATGCATTATACAGATGGCGGTAGTATCCGATACACAAGGAATGAAAGGGCAGTGGACTGGCAGAGCTGTCATTTGTACTCAGATGATTTATGTGAAAAGGTTTCCGACGTGATTATGGCCGCACGACGGGAATTAACAGACTTTGAATGCGGAATGCTATTTGGAGCTAGACACATGGGACATTGCATTTCGGAAATCATTAGGGAATTCGATATTCGGAGATCCACAGTGTCAAGAGCGTGCCGAGAATTCTAAATTTCAGGAATTACCTGTATTTGACAAAGCAGTAGTCGACGGCCTTCACTTAACGATGGGAGCAGCGGCTTTTGCATAGAACTGTCAGTGCTAATAGACAAGCAACACTGCGTGAAATAACAGCATAAATCAATGGGGGACGTACTGCGAACGTATCTGTTAGGATAGCGCTACGAAATTTGGTATTATTGGGCTATGGCAGCAGACGACCGACGAGAGTGCCTTTGATAACAGCACGACACTGCCTGCACCGCCATTCCTTGTCTGCTGACCATATCAGTTGGACCCTAAAGGAATGGAAAAGCGTGGACTGGTCAGATGAGTCCCGATTTCAAATGGTAAGAGCTCATGGTAGGATTTGAGTGTGGCAGAGACCCCACGAAGCCATGGAGCCAAGTTCTCAACAAAGCACTTAGCAAGATGGTGGTGGCTCCATAATGGTGTGGGTTTTCTTCACAAGGAATGGACTGAGTCCTCTGGTCCAAATGAACCGATCATTGACTGGAAATGGTTATGTTCGGCTTATTGGAGATCTTTTGCAGCAATGCATGAACTTAATGTTCCCAAACAATTGCCATAATTGTTCGTTATTCGTTTAAAGATGATTCTGGACCATTCGAGCAAATGGTTTGGCCAGCCAGGTCGCCCGACACGAATCCCAGAGAAAGTTTGTGGGACATAATCGAGAGCACAGTTCGTACGAAGCATCCTGCAGCGGCAACCTTGCGCAATTATGGATGGCTGTTCTGCTATTTCTGCTGTAGACTTCCAACGACTTGAGTCCAAGCCACGTTAAGCTGATGCACTACACCGGGTAAATAGAGGTTCGACAAGGTATTAGGACGTATGCCATGACTTTTTTCACCTCAGTGTAATTCATTAGCCACGTCGGATTTCGATCTTCAGTTCATATTCAGGTGTCTGAAAGATATTTATAACAGCTTACACAGGAATATTAAAACTGTGGCTTCTAATAACATAAAAGACATCCTAAGCCATTGCCGTGAATAATAAAATGCATTACATGTCTGTATATAGACGAGGGTAGTACGCCTTACTGTTGACTATGTGGGGGAAAGTCAGGTATTATCGGACAGCGGGTTGTACCGGAAAAGAGCTTTTTCTGAGCTCTAATGGAAGCACCTGTAGCGCCACTGCAGTGTGAACTGTGGAGGAGCAAGACCGCTCACGCGATTTTGAATGAAAACATGAGAGAGTTTAGCAGTGGCAACAAGTAATCTGTTTTTAGTAGGTTTTTCGGTGGACAAACTTAGCTTTGGAGTGGTGCGTTTCGTATGCAAGTAAGCAGTTTTACATTTTTATTGATTACGCGATACGTTTGAGCTGTATTGGCCAAAACAATTTTGCGTTATACGCGACATAAAGCATACAATTAAGACTAAAATTTTTACGATTTCTTTTCTTTAACCCGCAAATATGGAGAAGTCGTGTCATAAATGGGATAAAAATAGCATGGAGGAAGACCTAGAAAAGTCAGACTCCTTGAAATGACCATCCGAGAATCGAGTGAGAAATGTTCTGTTTTAAGAAGTACGTTAGGTTATAGACATAATGCTTCACGGGAAAAGGAAGAGGTAGCCTTGAAACCTGTTTTAGGAAATTACAATGTTTTTTCCGAGAACATTCAGTGACGAAGACGAAGATACGTTTGGAAACTGAAACGGAATCTGATTAATGTGACACCATTATCTTAAATACTTACCCACCACGCTTGGAGAGGAACTGACGAATCAAAATCGGATAAAAAATTGTCATAGGCAGGTGGAACTGTCTCGTGACGGAACCGTGCAAGAAGGAAATTGTATAGCTTGCTACAGTACTGGAAATCAGCATAAAAGTATGCATATTTGTAGGAAAAATAGCACTGGCAGTTGGAATAGTTGTGTACAATCTATATTTAATAGTACGAGATCCAGTATTCGGACAAATGCAGTCAAATGTTATCACATTTGATGTCAATAACACAGTATATATACTGAACGACCAAACAAAGTGGTGCAGCCATGTGTACTCAAATACAGAGATATATAAGCAGGCAGAATACGGCGCCGCTGTTGGGAAAGCCTATATAAGACAACAAGTGTCTGGCGCAGTTGTTAGATCGGTTACTGCTGCTACAATGGCAGGTGGACAACATTTAAGTGAGTTTGAATGTGGTGTTATAGTCAGCGACGAGCGTCGGGACGCAGTATCTCCGAGGCAGGGATGAAGTGGGGATTTTACCGTAGTACCATTTCACGAGTGTACCGTGAATATGAGGAATCAGGTAAAACATCAGCTCTCCGACATCGCTGCGGCTGGAAAAAGATCCTGCAACAACGTGACAAACGATGACTGAAGACAATCGTTCAACGTCACAGATGTGCAACCCTTCCGCAAATTACTGCAGATTTCAACGCTGGGCCATCAACAAGTGTCAGCGTGCAAACCATTCAACGAAAAATCATCGATATGAGATTTCGGAGCCGAAGGCCCTCATGTGTACCCTTGATGACTGTACGACACAAAACTTTACACCTCGCCTGGGCTGGTCAACACTGACATTGGCCTGTTGATGAATGGAAACATGTTGCCTGGTCGGACGAGTCTCGTTTCAGATTGTGTCGAGCGGATGGACGTGTACGGGTATGGAGACAACCTCATGAGTCCAGGGACCCTGCATGTCAGCAGGAGTTGTTCAGGCTGGAGGAAGCTCTGTAATCACGTGGGTTGTATCCAGTTGGAGTGATATGGGACCCCTAATATGTCTAGACTCCGACAGGTGACACGTACGTAAACATCCTGATCACTTGCACCCATTCATGTCCATTGTGCATTCTGACGAACTTGGGCAATTCCAGCAGGACATTGCTACACCCTACACGTCCAGAATTGCTACAGATTGGCTCCGGGAACATTCTTCTTAGTTTAAATACTCCCACTGGCCACCAAACTCCCCAGACATGAACATTATTGAGCACATCAGGGATGCCTGGCAACGTTTTGTTCATAAGAGATATCCACCCCTCGTACTCTTTCGGATTTATGGACATCCCCGCGGGATTCATGATGTCAGTCCCCTCCAGCACTACTTGAGACATTAGTCGAATCCATGCCATGTCATGTTGCGGCACTTCTACGTGCTCGCGGGAGCCCTTCACGATATTAGGCAAGTGTACCAGTTTCTTTGGCTCTCCAGTGTAAGAAAATGTCGACGATTAGGATGGTAGAGGGTTGAACTAGGGAAAAAGGCCGTCAGCTTTGTGTGGTGTCAGTGTGTGCGTTTGTACCTTTGATGCAGACAGGAAACAGCGGGTTGCGGACATAAACCACGATTGTGGCAATGCCACGCGGGAAACTGTTATCACGTGATGAAAAAGCAAAAGCCGGTGCGTACAAGGAAATGGGACTCACTAATCGTCAAGTCGCCAAGAAGTTGAACTGTTCAAGTACAGTGATTTATAAAAATGGTTCAAATGGCTCTGAGCGCTATGGGACAACATCTGAGGTCATCAGTCCACTATGACTTAGAACTACTTAAACCTAACTAACCTAAGATCATCACACACAACCATGCACGAGGCAGGATTCGAACCTGCGACCGTAGCGGTCGCGCGGCTCCAGACTGAAGCGCCTAGAACCGCTCGGCCACACCGGCCGGCCACAGTGATTTATAATTTCGTTAGATTGGGCGCATGGTATGGACATAATGGAAAATACAGACAAAGTAAAAAACTATCTGAGGCATCGAAACAGTTGCTTTTGGGCAAAGGAAGGGCCACAAATCGTTATTCTTCTCACCCTGTTGCTGATTTGCAGTTGCCAATAAATGCCAGGCATCTACGCCAAATTTTAGGAAATGACAGATATCTTGCATTCGAGAAACGACTGCAGAAACCTACCCCAACATCTAAACAATAACAGGCTAGATTGGAGTTTGCTGAGAAACATACGTCCTTGGCTACAGAATGGGATAAAGTGATTTTCAGTGATGAGAAGAAGTTTAATTTAGTCAGGTCATATGGGTTTCAATAGTACTCGAATAATCTGAGAACAGAGGAGAAGGTAAGAATGAGCGGAAATTTTGGTGGCGGAAATGTTATGATTTTGGCAGCCTTCTGCGCCAAAGGTAAATCGCGCATTGCTTGGTTGAACACCGGAATGAACTCTAAGATGTACACTGAGATGCTAGAGACAGAACTAATCAGAATTATGAGGACATAGGGGACGAAAGTCTAATGTTTCGTCAAGGTAATGCAAGTGTGCGTGTTTCTGCTACAACCAAAAGGTGATTTGTGGATAAAGGTATCGAAGTCTAGCCCTAGCCTGCACATAGCCCGGATTTGAAATCCATGTGGAAGCCTTTGGGAAATACTAGCAAGGTGTGTTTATAGCAATGAAAGGCAATTTGAGGCCGTATGTGAGTTGAAAAGTGCGATAGGAGAAAACTATGTGACAGTTTCACTCCACGAATTGCAGCCCTAACAAAATCAATGTCGAAGAGTACCTCTGAGGTAATGAGGAATAACGGAGGTTGGACAAAGTACTAACACTGCAATGACACAACAGGACAGTGAGTGAATTTATACCAGTTTTCTTCCAGGGCATGCAAACACCTTATTTCTTTAAGAAATGCAATTCCATTATGATTGTTTATGTCCTGTATGTATCTACCGCTTTCATAATAAGTTCGATACATGTATGCTTCAGACATTGTGCTATCACTTTCGTAGGAACGTTGCCTTTATACTGATTTCCAGTCTGTAGAGGTCAGACGTTACGTAAGAGAGAATATTTGGCCACCAACGGAATAACCTATACCGACTTTCAATCTATTCTAATAGTGGATTACTATCCGATAATGGGGCGCACTGAAACATCTTGCTACGCTGAAACGGCGAGAAGTGCGCACTATGAGGAAAACAGTTGCAGTATAATGAGTCGAATGGCATCGTTGGCTGGAAATTTCACGGGGTGGGTTCAAGAACCTGTAGTAAGGGATTTTATTCCTCCGCACACATTGGACCTTTTCCTTGCTGATATGTGAGAGTTGAATAGTATGTGTATTTGTGGAGCGTAGGTGAGTGCAGTCGATGCGTGTATAGTGTAGGGTTATGCTTTTTGGACTTGGGCCGTCGGATCGGCTATATCTTGACGTCGGCTCCGTGGTCAAACTGTGTTTTTGTGTGATAAGTGCCGCTCTTAGTAAATTGTACCTGCACCGCCGGCCAGAGTGGCCGAGCGGTTCTAGGCGCTACAGTCTGGAACCGCGCGACCGCTACGGTCGCAGGTTCGAATCGTGCCTCGGGAATGGATGTATGTGATGTCCTTAGGTTAGTTAGGTTTAAGTAGCTCTAAGTTCTAGGGGACTGATGACCTCAGCAGTTAAGTCCCATAGTGCTCAGAGCCATTTGAACCATTTTGTACCTGCACCTACAAGTAGTGGAAATGTCACTTACTCAAGTGTGAGTTTTCTCGAAGAGACATTACGAGTAAATAAGGTAGGGTGAATATCTTGATGTTTTAAGTGTGGTCGGTCGTTTAAAGGCTGGCGGATCACAGCGCTGTCAGGCGCCCGCTGCCGCTGCTGCTGCTAGCCAGCCGTTCAGCCTTCCGGCACAAGGCGAACCACACCAGACGCGTACGGCGCTTCTTGTGGAGACTGAGCGGAAAGCGACGTAACCAAATCAAGATTAAGTGGAGTGTGTTCGACATCTAATGGATAACCAAATGAAGTCAGGATGGCTACCCGGAAAGGAACGACGCGCAACTGACATGGCTAATTAAAGTGATAATGCAGAAGGAGAAGCTGCAACAATCAGAGAAGCAGTGAATATACAACGACTGTATGAAGACTTTGTGACATTTATTTAAAATGAATTACCTGGGCAAAAGATGGCACAGGCAAGAGCAAGCGAATTAAAGGAGGAATTATCGCGATGAGTGATGTAGCAGGCGTTATTAATTGGAAGATTGGAGCAACTAAAAAAGAAAATGACAGTTATAGAGAAAATTCACAAGAACCAGCGAAACCATATGCAAATGCGTTGCTGAGGATGCTACCTAGCAGAGATGCAACCAAAACAGCTCCTGCAGCTAAATTCACAGCAGTGCAAACAATGCAACAAAATACTTTGTTCATAAAGTCAAGAACAAATGAAAAGGCAAAAGTAGTGCAACAACAAAATCCCCGCAAAGGGAAAATTTGTATAATAAAGATCAAGCAAATCAATAGTGTAGTAATCTTGGAAACTGCTACACAAAGTGACACGGAAGAGAAAATCAACAACAAAAATATGCAAGAGACAGTGATTTGTGAACAATTTAAGAAAAAGAAACCTTTAATGACACTGTAAGACGTCCCAGAGGACATAGATGTAAAGACACTAAAATGAACAATGTACACGCAGAACCTTGGAGAAGAACTGACCAATGAAAGCATCGAAAGTGGCTTTACAGTACGATTCAGGACAGGACCGATGGGAAGAAAAGCTCTTATTAAGCGGCAAAAAGTATGTCTTCAATTTCGTTCGCTTCCAGTGAAAGACTATCTAGTAGCGAGGCTGTGCGTTCAATGCCAAGACCTCGGTCATTTGGCAAAACAGTGTGATAAACAAGTTGTAATTTGTGGACATTGTGGGGAAGAAGGCCATATCAGAAAAGACTGCAATAAAATCAAGCGAGCGTCAGTCGGTATGCCATTTCAGTATAGGGGTAAAAAGTTCGCAGGGAACAGAGATGAATGGCAAACTTATCATACCCTCCTGATAAGGCAGATTTCAAGAACAGATTATACACTCCTGGAAATTGAAATAAGAACACCGTGAATTCATTGTCCCAGGAAGGGGAAACTTTATTGACACATTCCTGGGGTCAGATACATCACATGATCACACTGACAGAACCACAGGCACATAGACACAGGCAACAGAACATGCACAATGTCGGCACTAGTACAGTGTATATCCACCTTTCGCAGCAATGCATGCTGCTATTCTCCCATGGAGACGATCGTAGAGATGCTGGATGTAGTCCTGTGGAACGGCTTGCCATGCCATTTCCACCTGGCGCCTCAGTTGGACCAGCGTTCGTGCTGGACGTGCAGACCGCGTGAGACGACGCTTCATCCAGTCCCAAACATGCTCAAGGGGGGACAGATCCGGAGATCTTGCTGGCCAGGGTAGTTGACTTACACCTTCTAGAGCACGTTGGGTGGCACGGGATACATGCGGACGTGCATTGTCCTGTTGGAACAGCAAGTTCCCTTGCCGGTCTAGGAATGGTAGAACGATGGATTCGATGACGCTTTGGATGTACCGTGCACTATTCAGTGTCCCCTCGACGATCACCAGTGGTGTGCGGCCAGTGTAGGAGATCGCTCCCCACACCATGATGCCGGGTGTTGGCCCTGTGTGCCTCGGTCGTATGCAGTCCTGATTGTGGCGCTCACCTGCACGGCGCCAAACACGCATACGACCATCATTGGCACCAAGGCAGAAGCGACTCTCATCGCTGAAGACGACACGTCTCCATTCGTCCCTCCATTCACGCCTGTCGCGACACCACTGGAGGCGGGCTGCACGATGTTGGGGCGTGAGCGGAAGACGGCCTAACGGTGTGCCGGACGGTGGCCCAGCTTCATGGAGACGGTTGCGAATGGTCCTCGCCGATACCCCAGGAGCAACAGTGTCCCTAATTTGCTGGGAAGTGGCGGTGCGGTCCCCTACGGCACTGCGTAGGATCCTACGGTCTTGGCGTGCATCCGTGCGTCGCTGCGGTCCGGTCCCAGGTCGACGGGCACGTGCACCTTCCGCCGACCACTGGCGACAACATCGATGTACTGTGGAGACCTCACGCCCCACGTGTTGAGCAATTCGGCGGTACGTCCACCCGGCCTCCCGCATGCCCCCTATACGCCCTCGCTCAAAGTCCGCCAACTGCACATACGGTTCACGTCCACGCTGTCGCGGCATGCTACCAGTGTTAAAGACTGCGATGGAGCTCCGTATGCCACGGCAAACTGGCTGACACTGACGGCGGCGGTGCACAAATGCTGCGCAGCTAGCGCCATTCGACGGCCAACACCGCGGTTCCTGGTGTGTCCGCTGTGCCGTGCGTGTGATCATTGCTTGTACAGCCCTCTCGCAGTGTCCGGAGCAAGTATGGTGGGTCTGATACACCGGTGTCAATGTGTTCTTTTTTCCATTTCCAGGAGTGTAGATAGGCGTCTCATAACCGTAGCAATGAGGACTCTAATGACACCATCAAGTGTCGTCCGTCTACGTAAGAAACCCCCAGTCACCATCGCGGAGGAGGAGGGACGCCGATAGAACGAGGAATTTCTGGCAAAAGGTGAGTAGTAGGTACCACAGAAAACGGCATGCAACAAAGGCCGAAGTAGAGAATCATGCACATATGAAAAAGCAGGAAAGCAGTTTTTGGCGAAAATTCAGAACTGTGTGGAATAACAGAGAAGCAACATCGCAGGCTGATGTAGGACTGACATATGAGATAGGCAACCAGGATATTGTGACACAAACAGCGCAGTTGCATGCAGAATGCCAGAGCACACAGCCTGAGGAAAATACTGCGCTGTCTATAGAAATAAAAGAAGATTCGCCAATGCAGGACGTGAATCTGCAACAAAAATAGTAAGAGACTCACAACCAACCTGTATAGGAAACAAATACCTACTATAGAGAAGCAAACAATAAAACAGAGCGGAACAGGTCCGCGACAGATGTATGAAAGCATAGAAAGCGTTATGCAACTCACTGGGCTGGAAGAGCCGATGACGCTTACTATAGCGTTAAGACGTCTGGTAAGAAATGTGTACCAAGAAGGGTAATATATTACTTTCTCTGGACCTAATATCGTAGATAAAATCCATCTCAAACAGAACACTCTGTCAAGAGAAGTGGAAAACTGGAGAAGTTAGTGAAACAGGTTTCTGCCAGAAGAAATAAACCATTCTCAAATGGCTCTGAGCACTATGCGACTTAACTTCTGAGGTCATCAGTCGCCTAGAACTTAGAACTAATTAAACCTAACTAACCTAAGGACATCACACACATCCATGCCCGAGGCAGGATTCGAACCTGCGACCGTAGCGGTCACGCGGTTCCAGGCTGAAGCGCCTTTAACCGCACGGCCACACCGGCCGGCAAAACCATTCTCCTTAGATACATTGTACAAGTACTTTGTGATTGCAGATGGTCATATAGCATGGAATTACAGACAATAGGGGGGGGGGGCAAGACTGTGAAGTATATACCCATCATCCCCAATGGAGATGAAAATAGGGCAGCTTAATGCCATGACAAGTGTCAGCGCATTGCATGAGGCTAAAAGAGTTGCTGTTAGATGCATTGTGCCTACAAGAACCGTATACTAAAATAGGAAAGGTCCACAGTATGCCGATAATTGCCCAGTTACTCACCCAAGGGCAACACCCTATGGCAGCAATAGTAGTATTTAACAATGCCACAACACTGACAAAAATATCACAGTATTGTTCAGAACACCTGATCTGTCTGGAATGATAACCGGAAGTAAGAACTGTATCCTGATTTCAATGTATTTTCAGTTTAATGATGAGATCGACGAGTATCTGCTAGGACTAAAGGATATTAATTACCTAGGACGAACTAAGCCTCTAGTGTACTCCATTGATGCAAATGCGAAGTCAATATTGCGGCATAACCGCCTGATTGATGACCGTAGAAGACAGCCAGTAGAAACCATTACGGAACTCAATCGAAAACAAAAATTAAACTAAACTCCGTCCGAATAGGCCTCGGAAGGCCCAACAGTACCGACCGTCCGCCGTGTCATTCTCAGCCGATAGGCGTCACTGGATGCAGATATGGAGGAGGATGTGGTCAGCACAACCCTTTCCCGGCCGTTATCAGTTTTCGTGACTGGAGCCGCTACTTCTCAGTTAAGTAGCTCCTTAATTGGCCTCACAAGAGCTGTATGCAACACGCTTGCCAAAAGATCTCGGCAAATTCGGACTGTGACCCATCCAATTGCTAGCCAAACCCCCCCAGCCCTTAACTCCGATGATCTGACGGGAACCGATGTTACCACTGCGGCAAGGCCGTTGGCCGGAACTCAAACTAAAGGTATTGAATGTACCTCGCAATCCGCCAACCTACGAAGAGAGGATAGGAGTAACGTCAGTTACTGACGTCACTTTAGCAAATACGGCAGTGGTGCGCCATGTAAAAGGCTGGAAGGTTGAGGGTGGAATGACATCGAGTGATCACAATATCATACACTATACCATCGCTGGAAGGGGAATCCAAGACGCAAAAACGCGCACATGAGACCCAAATACAGCAGCAAGGACGCTAACTGGGAATAACTAATAAGGGTGTTTCGGTGTCCGGGAAGTCCATCGCTAGGGAAGGAGTACCTTGCATCAGGACCGAGGCGTTACAGAAATTAAGATGTGAAACAAGAAGAGCCAGGAAGCTGTACCAGAGCAGCATGACCAAAGATGAGAAAGTACGAAGGTTGCATAGATACAGGTATGTTGAACAATGTTTTAAAGAAGAGTTATGGAAAACAAAAATGAAACGATTGAAGCTATTTGTGGAGGCTAACTTAGAAACCGATCTCTGGCGTTGTACCACATAAAATAATCTGTGAGAAAATACGATCACCAACAGTCTTATCTATTCTCAAAAGGACTGATGGGCCGGTAACAGAAAGATGAGAACAGTCAGCTGTCCTGCTAACGGAAAACTACTTCCTAGCGACGGAGGAGAAGGCGAAACAGAAGATCAGCGTAGGTTACGAAAAATGTTGGGGGACGACTATAGAAACAATAAACTTGTGTACGCACTCACACAAGAAGAATTTAGGCAAATACTGAATACTGAAAAAGAAAATAACAGGACCTGATGGGATTCGTGCCGAAGCAATACAAGTCCTATGTGACCAATTAGATAATTACTTGCGCGAACTGTACATCTACATCTAAAGATCTACGTGATTACTCTGCTATTCACATTAAAGTGCCTGGCGGATGAATCACCTTCAAGCTGTCTCTCTACGGTTCCACTCTCGAAAGGCGCGTGGGAAAAACGAGCACTTTTACTGGTTAAAGAAAGGCGATGAAATGGAAGTACGAATAATGCTTGAAACTGAGGCCAATACGAAAAAGTTAATAAAAGATTGCACATTACAACTACGGCAAAATGAACAGGGCAACTTAGGCACAGGCAGGAGAAAATACAAATTTCTCCCTAACGTTAGGGAGAGACTAAAAATGAGGTTTCTTAACCCATCGAGTGGACTGATACTTTACCGGACAGGTCAGAGCCCCTATGCTACGTATCGACACTATATCAAAAGACAGATGAACGATACTTGTGCCTGCGGCAGTGTGGGCACACCAGAACACACATTGTGGGACTGAACGCTCTACAAAGACGCAGCGGGTAATGGCCGTAAGACATTAAGGGTGCTGGACCCCAAAGCAGCACTACGAAGTGTGTTGACTGTTGCGTCTTGAACGAAACTACAGCCGCAGTATCCAGGAAGGCCAAGGAAGACTTCATGAAGCACTCAAACACATCTTGGCATGCTTCCATCCTGGTCTGTCTGTCTTTTTTTGGGCCTTGTCCCGCGTCGCGCGGGGTCGGCCGTGTTATCACGGATTTGGCAGTGTTAGTTGCAGAGGGTGGCCGGATTCCCTTCCCGCCGCCACCTCGAATCCCCCCCCCCCCCCCCCCCCCCCCCGGGACATAAGTGGTGTACCCCAGCTATTTGTGTCGAGTGTAAGCCATGAAATAGAACGAACGACTGCAAGTGTCTGTGAGTCGTGTAACTGAGGCGGAACGTGAGGACCAGCCCAGTATTCACCTAGCGGGATGTGGAAAACCGCCTAAAAACCGCATCCAGGCTGACCGGCGGACCGGCCCTCGTCGTTAATTCGCCAGGCGGATCCGATCCGGGGCCGGCGCGCCCACCCAAGCCCAAGAAGCAGCGCATCAGCGCTCTCGGTTACCCTGGCGGGTGCATGCTGCCATTCCGGCTAGACAACATATTCTGCAGATGGAAAGAAGACAACTGATGTCGGAAAGCACCGAATGAAATAGTTTCTCAAGAATGTATTGTGTTGTTGTAAGTGATCCTGGAAGAGTGGACTTTAAGACGTAACAGTGATTGGTGAAACTGCTTGTTATAGCGGAAACGCTGCTGACGTGCTGCCCGACGTCCAAGGAATCCAGCAGACAATGGCTGTTGACCAGGGTAGTTTGAAGGCGGATCCAGTAGCGGAAACAACTACCTACAAGTTAAATGCGTCAAAATGAATGGCCAAACACAGAACAGGCTCTGTAGTGCGTACAGTAGTATCAGCAGTTGGGTATCTGGTTAAAGCTTTTATTGTAGCTTTTTAGTGGTAGAAATAGTTGTAATATTAAAAAAATTAAGTATCAGAAATAAATAGTTAATATATACATTTATTATTATCCAAGAAATTGTGATCTGCATGGCCTATTTTAGATTTGCGGATAGTAGGTTGTAATTGTTGAGGGTAAATAAATAAAACAATAAATGTTTTTCTGTATTGTATGATAATTATGACAAAAAGGGTGATGATGGAGCCCGTCCTGCCAAAGAGCCTACTCCTCTCGAAGGGGGTCACCGAGTTTAACGTCCACATCCGAAGGATAGATCACGATCAAGTGTCACATGCCCTCACGTCATGAGACACTGCAACCACTTTTGGAATTTCATCCAGAACACTGGCAGAAAGACTGGTGATTAGTTACGACACTACCTCTCCTCCCCTTTCCTGCCGAGTACTGGCAGTGAAAATTTCATCCAGTTCCAATCCAAGCACCACCGCAGAGGCGTGCGTTTACATTGGGTACGGAGGCGGTTGGTTGCCGAAATGTTTCCCAAGGTGTGCCGTGTGTGATGCGTCCTAATCCTCGAACATCGTCAAACTTACCAGATGCTTATTTAGGAGCAAATACGCAGTAAGGAAACTATAAAAATTACAGAGTGATAAACAAACATGACTGACGCATGATAAAAGCAAGAAACAAAATAGCCTCCAGCAGTGTACGTAATTGGAGGGATGCAGCTTAATAGAGATAATGTTTGTCTATTTAGTGCTGACTAAAGTACAGCAGCAGTAAGAAAACAAATAAATAAAAATTGTTACCGCAAACGTTCAGAATGGGACAGAAATCTACGGTTCTGTAACAATTATTTCCTATTTAGCACAAAAATAGTTTAAACATTCCGTATGTGAATGACGTTACTCTATAAACCATATACTGCAATTTCGAGTAGCTAGCCATTGGGACAGCGAGGCCTGTGAACTAGCCATGTGAACTAGCCACATTTTTTCTAGACTCGAAGGATAACAAAGAAGCAACATGTTTTTCTAATGTGCTTAGGAGCCAAGATATCAGCAGTATACGGAACATATCGCACGGTGAAAGTAATAACTCGAGGCACCTACGAAAGAACATAGAATTAGACTGAAAAACTATTATTCCACTCCATAATATGTGCACAGCTATTATAGTGATATCATTGATGGTTATTCTAGTTAATCCGAGTTAACAAAACGCAGTAGGGTGCTCGGGAACTTCAAAAATACTAGTAAATAATGCAAGGGATTTATGATAGACCTCTCTAACGGACAATAACACTAAAGTGACACGCAGCGCACCTGACAGCACTCAAAATCAACTGCAGTATTTTTTAATGTACTCTTGACGCTTCTTGTGAACGTATAGTTAGGAAGGATGGATGAATTACTGTTCCGAATCGGAAGCGACATCTCACGTTTGCGCGGAAGTGCTCAAATGGCATGGCGTCCTACTCAATAATGTAATTTATTTTATTGAAGTACATTTAACATATTCACATCTAAGTGGATCAAGGACTCTGTAGATACGGAGCTGAGATACAGAGAAAACATTTCATTCCAAAAGTAAAACTTGAATACTGTTGAAAAATTGGTTGGGGGCGTGTTTTTGCACCAGAAAGCTACACTGAAAGAACACTGCGTTACAACAAGAAAATTTACTTACGGCAGGCAAACGTGCCTAGTTTTGAAAATAAACTACATTTTGACCAGCATATTAGCTTAAAGCATCCAGACAACTAATCTAAGAATTTTGAAGGCCGCTTAACATTTATTCGATATCTGCCTATTTAAGATGCACAATGAATAGGACAGTTCGTTTAGCGTCAACTGTACACCTTAGACATTGTTGTATGATTCATTTGTAATTTGTAGTCGACCACTACTAAATTATGATGCTTACAGCGCCATCTTTGCTACATTTTGTAACTATTTATTTTTCTCCTGCCATAAGTTTTCTCCTTTCTCTGATTATACTCCTTTGCAATTTGACGTCATTCTGACCTGTGTTGTTAATTATACAGCGGTTTGAAAGTTAAATTTTAATTATAATCACCCTGTACATTTCTCTCACCAATATCAGGTAACATTTCCGAATTTTTTGCTTCACGAAATGCGTGTTGCGTTCCTAATTTTTTGTATAAGCAATCTGTATTAAAATGACAGAAATTTCTAATCTGTGTCATTGTTCCCATGATCCTTTATCTCCATACAAGCATCAAAACCGAATTTCATTTGATTTACTCTCCAAATACTCTACACCAACACTACGGGCTATGAATTTGAAGGAAACGTGTGAGAGACTTGGTATTTTACTGTTGGAGGATGCGGGAGTATAGGAATCATAATCTTACTTCTCTGGCAGACGAAGTAGATGGGCGCAAAACATTTAACTAACATAGGAAGGATTGAAAACAGAGGAGGAAGTATATCTAAACGTTAAATATGAGTTTTATGTAACATTTGACTCATTATAAGTGAAATCGTTGTAGGATAACGGAAACATCAATACTTCTAGTCTGTTTACCACTCGCGCGTTAATTTATCATCGGAACCTTTAAATCCGTATCTCAAGACAAGATACATTAAAACATACAACAGTGTCATAATATAACGCGATAGGGTCTCCAGCTGCGATTAATTTGATGCCTTCAACTGCCATTCTTTTTATTTCATGTACGATTGCACAATCTGTGCTTTAAGTCATTTTCAGGTATCTGATGGATGATTCTTTAGTAGAATATTATACCACGAATGTCCTTGCTCCTATGATGCATGTAATGCTCATACAATAAAATAGCGGAAAACCTCTCCAGTTTATTTTATGAGCATTACATGCAGTCCTAGAAGCAAGGACACACATGGCATAATATGCTACTAAAGAATCATCCATAAAATACTTGAAAATCGTCTAACGCCGAATTTGTACAATCGTACATGAAATAAAGAGCATTTACTGAAACACATTGGTTCATATAGTGAATATACTAATCTACTTTCACACAAGTAGATTGTGTTAAGTGTAATTGTTTTTTTGAGCTGACTTTTATAAACATTTTTTTCCTTTCAGCAAAACTTTAACAGAATATGTACAGTCTCTCTACCGCTGCAGTCATGTGCCTACATCTAATACAGTTTAATTTTAGCGGAGAAGACGAGATCTATGACATTGCTTCAGAGCAATGTAAGGACGCTGCCGCAAAAAAAGGTATGCCTGGGAAGATGGCCTTGATTTTGATCTGATGGCGGCATATGCCATTTGGGAGATAGTAGATGTACTGTGTAGAGTGGTAAATTCGAGGGCGAATTTCTCCGAAGGGTGGAGGAATGTTGAGTGGTACTTAAGATAAGTAGTAAATAAATTAGTGAAATCAAAGTGAAGTAGAAATTAGAAAATAAATGAAAAACTTGGTTTAGTTTAGAGAGTTACAAACTGGCAAACAGCGGGCAGAGCAGAAGAGACAATGACCGTGAAGTCAGCAAGTTCAGGAGAAGTCCTCCCCACATAAGCGGACGCTGTCGATTCAGCCATCAGGGCATCGCCCGACCGGCTCACGTGTTTCTCAGTTGTCACATGTGAGCAAAGGCCCTCGCCTACATTCCAAGAGCCAATGACCGACGTTAAGAAAATTCTTCGAGAAGCTTTTCAACGTGACAGACGAGGCAATGACCGTGAAGTCGTTCACCTCCAGTGAACTGAAGTGAATAAATACGCGAGACGCAGTGGGCCCGACAAGAAGAGTAGCAGTAGTTTTCAGTCAGTTTCGGTGCTGAAGACCGTCATGCCAGAAGAGACTACATCATACACAGACGCACCAAGTCCGCCGCTGTAATGGAATAGCAAGCAGCAGCCTCGGCGCCAGAAGACAGAAGTTAAAAGGTATTTGAAGTCTGATTTTTACGAAACCGGGTGACTCGTGAGGACGGGAAGGAGACGGCCTCACATCAGCAGTCACCTGTGAGCTGGGATGAAGATCTGACTGCCGAAGACTGGCAAGCGGGAGTCCGTTGTTCGAGTCCGGGACACAGGCCTTCCCCCGCCACGCCGCTCCGCTGGCCGACGCACAACACTGACACACGCGGCCGCTTAGAAAAGAGAAACACTGGGACAAAACATCCGACGTATCACCATCCGATGCACGACTTCGCTCTCAATAATTAAACGGGCCACAGCACGATGCGCGTCTCCAGTCAACTGGGCGAGACGGCGACACGAGATACACACCGCCACGCCTAATTAGACGCCGCCGCTGCCGCAGCAGAAGGCTTCGCAAACGACACAGCTGCCGCTCTCCGAGCCAGAACATCCAGTAAGCAAACAGTTGTACAAAACCTTCAATAAAAGTTATCTTATGTAAAAATGCTGTTTCATTCTACCTCATTCCCGAGCCAAGGAAGAACCCACCCTGCCCACATGTTGTTAAGAGAGAAAAATTAATTTATTTAGTATTTTCACCCTGACATAATGCTTTAGAGTCAAATGCCCTTTGCAGTAATGCTCATCCTGACAATTGACTAGCATCAAAAGAGAAAATCCAGTTACATTAAGTAGCAGAAGTGTTACAACTGATAATGGTTTCAACGTCGTCCGCCAAAAGATAGCGTTGCGGCGTGGCCTCCAGAGCGCCATATGTGTCTACCCTTTAACGGGGAATGGCCACAGCCAGAAGACTGGGTGTGGTGCAAACGTGCGAAGCAAGCGGTCAACTACACCATGGAGAAACAGTCCTGCTTCTTACAGCCAACTGAGCGAGTTTGAAAGGGGTCAAATTGTGGCCTATCGAGTGGTGGGATGGTTCTTTCAGAGAACTGTCACGTGCTGCGTCAGATGTGCAACGGTGCTGGCATCAGTAGTCACTTGAGCATTCTCACACCCGTAGATGACGTTCAGGACTTTCAAGTAGCAGAGACGTCCGCCAGGTTAGTCGTATTGTAAGGGCAGCAGTGGCAAATCGTACAGCTACCACAGCACAAGTAAGAGGGCTTGTGAGCCCAGACGTTTCAACACGTACTGTTACGAACTGGATATTAGCCGTGGGAGTAGGGGCACGCACAGCTATTGTCCGTCTTGCAGTCAAGCCACAGCATTGACGTTCACAACTCGACTGGTGCCGTGAGAGGATCGCTTGGAAGATGGAATGGCGCGCTGTGGTCTTCAGGTTCTGCCTGCTCGCAAGTGATGGTCGTTTGAGCGTACATCTTAGAGAGCGTACCGTCTCGTAGAGAGCATTAGTCCAAGACACACTAGCCCCACCGCACGCCTTATGGTCTGGGGTGCATCTTTGGTATTTCTGGAGGGGACGCTAGTCCGCGCTCGGTACGTGCAGAATGTTATTTGACCCGTTCTTGTGCTGTTCTTTCAACAGGAAGAAGATGTGTCGTTCCAAAAGGACAATACTCGCTCACACACGCCTGTGAAACTCAACATACTGTGCAAGACGTGCAGCAACTTCCCCAGCCAACACCAAATCCAGGCTTGTCTCCAGTCGAGTACGTGTGGGATATGATGGGACGAAAAGTGACTTGTGTGACTCGTCAGCCAACAGCTCTTACAGAACTACGTTAAAAAGTCCAGCAGGCGTTTCATAACGTATCCCAAGACAGTATTCGCCAACTGTACGAACGACTGGATCGCAGCCTGATCGCCTGCATTGCCGTCCGTGGAGCTACTGCTGTGTAAATGTAATCATTTCATGTACTCCACGTGCACTGTTGCAATAATAAAAGTATAAACAATAGTCCTCACTACGTGATACTTCTCATCCTGAAATTTGTGTGGGATATATACTACTGGCCATTAAAATTGCTACACCAAGAAGAAATGCAGATGATAAACGGGTATTCATTGGACAAATATATTATACTAAAACTGACATGTGATTACATTTTCACGCAATTTGGGTGCATACATCCTGAGAAATCAGTACCCAGAACAACCACCTCTGGCCGTAATAACGGACTTGATATGCCTGGGCGTTTAGTCAAACAGAGCTTGGATGGCGTGTACAGGTACAGGTGCCCATGCTGCTTCAACACGATACCACAGTTCATCAAGAGTAGTGACTGGCGTATTGTGACGAGCCAGTTGCTCGGCCACCATTGACCAGACGTTTTCAGTTAGCGAGAGAATGTGCTGACCCGGTCAGCAGTCGAACATTTTCCGTATCCAGAAAGGCCCGTACAGGACCTGCAACATGCGGTCGTGCATTATCCTGCTGAAATGTAGGGTTTCACAGGGATCGAATGAAGGGTAGAGCCACTGGTCGTAACATACACGAAATGTAACGTCCACTGTTCAAAGTGCCGCCATTGCGAACAAGAGGTGACCGAGACGCGTAACCAACGGCACTCCATACCATCACGCCGGGTGATACGCCAGTATGGCGATGACGAATACACACTTACAATGTGCGTTCACCGCGATGTCGCCAAACACGGATGCGACCATCATGATGCTGTAAACAGAACCTGGATTCATCCGAAAAAATGACGTTTTGCCATTCGTGCACCCAGATTCCTCGTTGAGTACACCATCGCAGGCGCTCCTGTCTGTGATGCAGCGTCAAAGGTAACCGCAGCCATGGTCTCCGAGCTGATAGTCCATGCTGCTGCAAACGTCGTCGAACTGTTCGTGCAGATGGTTGTTGTCTTGCAAACGTACCCATTTGTTGACTCAGGGATCGAGACGACATGGCTGCACGATCCGTTACACCCATGCAGATAAGATGCATGTCATCTCGAGTGCTATTGATACGAGGCCGTGAGGATACAGCACGGCGTTCCGTATTACCCTCCTGAACCCACCGATTCCATATTCTGCTAACAGTCATTGGATCTCGACCAACGCGAGCAGCAATGTCGCGGTACGATAAACCGCAATCGCGATAGGCTACAATCCGACCTTTATCAAAGTCGGAAACGTGATGGTACTCATTTCTCCTCCTTACACGAGGCATCACAACAACGTTTCACCAGGCAACGCTGGTCAACTGCTGTTTGTGTATGAGAAATCGGTTGGAAACTTTCCTCATGTCAGCACGTTGTAGGTGTCGACGCCGGCGCCAACCTTGTGTGAATGCTCTGAAAAGCTAATCATTTGCATTTCACAGCATCTTCTTGCTGTCTGTTAAATTTCGCTTCTGTAGCAGGTCATCTTCGTGGTGAAGTAATTTTGATGGCCAGTAGTCTAAAAGCTGTTGAGTCAGTGGGGAGGAATAAGCCGAGAAATCGCGACGAGAAAGGCTGGCGGCTCAAAGAGTGAACAGGTCCTAACAGGCCCTAGTGAGTTCTTTGAGGAAGAACAATCTGGTTAGTAGGCGCTTTGCGCATCGCGAAGTGCAGAGGGCGCGCCACCCTCGCTGGGCAACTGGTGACAGCCTGAGGACGAGGCGCTCTTCACGTAACTGTATCTGTAGGAGCATTCCTACCAACACCTCATCAACATTATGTCCAAGGATGGCAGAAGTCTAGATGTACTTGCAGCCCTCTGTGGACAACAGTTTGAAATGAATCTGTAGTTTTGTAACGATGGTACAGTAGAAGATACTGATGCAGCTGTGTCAAATGAACATCTTGATAGAATACTTGTCCTTGTGATACTTTTACAATTTAAAAAAAAAAAACATATTTTCTCTGTGTGAATTTCCGGATACATCTGGTATTTGGGGAAACTATCTCTATATTTTGAAAGTCCTTTTCAAAGTATTTTCGGCTGTTAACCAAGTACAGCATTCCTGGGCAAAACATGAGGTCATGTTTGCGACGTCTAATTGCGACTTCAGCATGTCCGTGTTTAAGTGGACGATGAGGAATTCTGTGACTTTGTAAACCCATAACTGATGCGCATTACGAGGGCTATTTTTTTTAAACTTCCAATCGGGCGCGAAATGAAAATCACAGAGAAAAGCCTCTGAAGCTTCACGCAGATGTTACACTTCTGAGCACAAAGTGAGCTCGTACAGGTGTCTACAACAACAGTGTCTCCCTCCAAGTGTGAAGTGCCTGTTGAGAGGTTTCACCTGGATTCATGCAGTCCACGTAAAGTAACAGTTATGTGTTTCCTTCTTCATGACAATTCTCGGCTGCACACTGCAAATGCAACGAAGATGCTTTTGCACCGTTTTCGATGAGCAGTGTTGGATCACCCATCACACAGGCCGAAATTGGCTCCCTGTGGTTTTCACTTTTTCGCTCACATGAACCGCTGACTACGAGGACAGCATTTTGGCACAGACAATGAGCTATAGACGAGCTGGTGGAAATCGTAGGTGACTGCCTTCTATGACGATGGATTTGGAAAATTTATACCACGCAAAGACAGTTGTCAAACTCAGAGCGGTGACTACGTAGAGAAATAACTGGAAGAAGTAGCCAGATTTTACAAATAAAACATTTGTGATTTTCGCTGTGGTTTCCATTTCGCTACCGACCTGCGGCTGAAAAAAATATAACCTTCGTAGTGTGGCCAGACCAGGTTCCGGCATATGGTCCGCCGAACTACTTGCACGTCGTTCCGATGAGTGGAATGAATTTCATAATGCAGAAGGTTCAGTTTATTACGATACTTGCAATAAATTACAATCATTATAACTGAATATTGATTGGCTGAAATTATATGGAAAGAGGTAAGTGGCTGCAGCACTCACCGTTTTCTGTGATGAATCTGGATCGCTTCAGGTCGGATTTATTGGCTACTAAAAGAAGGGCGTGTTCTCCATTATAGTTAATGCGCCCTAGATACCTCATGACGTCAGGTGTTTAGAAGGAGTCCTTATGGATGAAAGAGACTGCAAAATACATTCGTCTGGAAAATAGGTAGTTATCATATTCTCAATCTGAAACATAAAATAATCATCGTAGTTCGTGTTTTAGTTTTGCCACCTGGCGCATTTTATCTTTCTTGAGAATAAGTAAATTTTTCGCACGCTACATTTTAAGGAATCTATCTCGACATATTTTAACCATTCCAGGATTTATTTCTGATCTCAAATTTGATTTCTGAATGTTACACGATGTGATTCTCACGTACAAAAGTCTTATAGACGCTTTAGTAAATATTTGGATACAACATTGTAATTACCTGTAATCAACACTTTATTTATGTATGTTTATCTCTTTTGTTTGGATAATATTCATTTTACTTCATAACTGACTTTCTTTCGTAGCGGATTTCACCACTCTTCCTTCTGCCTATCCGTTACAAACGACGGGCATAATAATCTTTGTTTTTTTCTCTTCTCAGTTTCTAACATTCTAGTTACACCAAGTATAAAAAATCACATATTATATAAGTAAAAATTCCTGAAAGCTCAGAATATCAGTGTATGGTTCTTTGCTACCTTATATTCGGTTTATTATTTTGACTTGCATGTTCTTAACAACAATTTTCCATATAACTTTAAAATTTGCCATGTACCTTCGTATTTTATTTTCTATGTTACCATTCATCTGAAAGAAATAAGTCTATTCTCAAGCATAGAATGATCTTTACAGCCATACGTGGATTTTAAACTTATGATTTTGAATATCATATATGCGCCAAGAAGTTTTGTAAGTTTGATGCATTGGATCTTTCTCAAAAAGTGCAGCAGTCAATATTCATCTCAATGTACAATGTTAATGGGAAAGCGTAATTACGAATGAAATAATTTTGTTGTTAAGATACATCTTAAGAAAACGATAAAGGTTTATTAAATGTGAAGTTGTTTTATCACAATCGTTCACTACATTACAAAAAAACATTCAATAGTTTGACTATTACGTATCAGGTTACAACTTTATTACGTCCTTAAATATTCATCTCACGGAACGACCACTACAAGATAATCAAAGATTTTAGAGATTATACCAAGTCTTATGGTCAGTCGCCCATCCCGTGCACAACTTAGCTAAGGGGGAAAAGAGAGTTGTGCCATAATTACCCTCCATCACTCATTGTAAAGTACCGTATGAAGTATGAGTGTAGATAAGATGAATCGTTTATCCATGACTTTCGTTTCGTCTTTCTAATATTCTTGCCTTAGATGGAATGTATGGTGGTGGCTGCCTTATTAGACAAACTCATAAATACTCTGCATGTCTAACAGTTCCTTTCTTCTCGGCCTGCTTGTAGGCGGTCCCCCATCCGTCTCAAGTCTGTTCTCGTCTAAGAGTCAGCTCTTTTTCTTCATCTAGGCAGCGGTTCACAACCTGTATGTCTGCTTCCAGCGTTGAAACAGAAACGGCTATACTCGAACTTTGTTTTACTGTAGCACCTATGTGGCTCTTAATTCGTCTCCTTTGCTCACTTTGCTGACCTTTACTCTCGGTTTCATTTCTGTATCTCTGTTTTTGCTGCTCCTTTAAACTTAAACTTGCTGCTAACCCTGGCGTATTCACATTTTTGTATATTATTCATTAACTCTTGTAACTTGTTACCATAGGCAGACCCTAAAAGTTTACTGGAATTTTGTGAAAACTACACAATTTTTGCCCATTCTGAAACAGGAGCCACCAGTTTTGGAAAAATACAGTAACTTCTTTTTGTGGGTAGCCACCATCTTCCACAAGAGATGAAAGCTTTCTGTAAGGCAATGCATTTTAAAAATGAGTGAGGTGGCGCGATGTTTAGTATACTGGATTAGATAGCGAGATAACCGGGATTCAAATCCCATTTAGACCATCCAAATTTGAGTTTTCTGTAATTACCAAAAGTTAACTGACGTGAATGTTGGATTGGTTCCTTGGAGAGTCTCCTTCACCATTCTTGAGTAGTTGGTGTTAGTTCCCTGTCTCTGACAGCCTCGTTGTCACCAGAATATTAAACCCAAGAATTCCTTCCTTCTTATCTTAAAACAACAGCTCAATGGGATGTATTTGAAAGCTTAGCTCGATTTCACAAGTAGTCTGACTGCGCACAGTATTAGCGTTTGATGTCTTAATACAAGGACCTCTATAAGAGATTACAGTCGGTTTAGCATTCGCTTTCAGCGTAATTCTTTTAGCTGTTCCTTCGCACTTCTTAACTGTTATGCTAGGTCTGTTTCTGAAATTTCCCTGAACTAAAATGTATTAAAGTAATACTCGAAACCATTGTAGAATTAAATTTTGAATTTATTATTAGAATAATGTATTTTGGAAATCATACTGTTATAGCTTAGAATAGTCTATATCATAATACAGACCGTATTTTTCTATTAACTAAATTTTCATTAAAATTTGACCTTCTGTATTTTGAATGCTAACCGTGTGTCTTTTCTGGAGCCTTAGGTTTCTGTTCTCAAGAAACAACTCTCCTGGTCCCAAAAGTTTTAACCTGGCTTCAGCTTGTGGGCTATTTCTGATGTTTAATGTAGGTCTATAATATGCGATAATAAGTCTAAATTTAAGTATTAAATGAATTAAAGAAACTCGAAATAACTGGTAACATTGCAAATACTAATCGACCAAGAGCCTCCCTATGCTCGATTACTGAAGAGTAAGGAGTGGTCTTTCTCATTCGTGTTTTCAGTGATTGCGCCCTATATCGCAGGTTACTTCCGTCTACAGCACACATAAAGTGGAATCCAGAAGAAAGAAAACCGTGTGCACGTCTTATCTCCCTCGAAGTTCTGCTTGTAGCTCTCCAGGATCCGTCGCACGACCATACCTGTCGAAGCCACTAAGGGTCTCTGTGACAGCAGCTCCATGACACTCCACGAAACGCCATCGACGCTGCAAGTCGGAAGCACAATGTCCTCAGAAGTCGTCACGCAGCATCCTCTCCGTGTTGGCATTCAGTCAGGTCAGCTCCGTATCCATATCTTCTTCCGATTTATCTAAGCACGTTTTTGTTCGTGTTGTTGAGACCAGCTACTGCGAGGCGGCTGCCAGAGATCTGGTTGTCGCTGCTCCAACTATTTCTTTCCTCCAAGGAAGCCTTATTTGTTACTTCGTTACGTTTGTGCTCCAGAGTTTCTTCTGTCGATATTGTGGGGGTAATTTTGCTCTGGAAGAAATTTTGATGATTAGCGACCACTACTACTGTCTATTGCACCCTCTTGTAGAGCCTGCGCGTTGTCCCGCAAAATCACTGAGCTTGTTCGAGTTGGCACCGACGGATGTCAGCGCAAGGTTCTGGCTGCACTGTATGTCTGGAAACGTCGTCCAGCGATACTACATAGAGTCGAAGGTACAGTCGCCGCCGACAGCCGATAGGTTACTCATTCGGCAGCAACGTGAGTTTTAACGCTGACGGACTGCAGACCAAACTCCTTGCAGTGGATCTCATCTACAAGGTTATTCATAAGTATCTCCGTTGTTTCAGAATAGCACTGCATAAGACTGTGAAAAACTACAAGACAGAAAAATGATACGTTTCAGTGGATAAAGCATCCTTTCAAAGTTCGATTCGTAACACGCGCCGTGGCGTAGTTTGTCTAAGGAGCAGGCGTGTCAGAACGTGTAGACCAGGTCCGGCCACGGCGTGCCAGACTTCATGAAGGCCCAGTGATCAGGCTGTGGGCAGGCAGCTGCTCGGCTTGTCTCAGCTTTACTCGTTCCTTCCCAAAAGTTTTCGGTACAGAGTGAAAATTCACTTGGTACTACGGTGTGGCATTTTTCGGTTCCCACAACTCTCTTCATTTTGGCGGGATCGTGGGGTCACCGCTGTTTACACTTTGCTATTTGTTCGCGATCTGAAGGACTTTTTTTTGTTCGTGATTTGAAAGAGTTCACAGTCCAGTGGACGTTTACATAAAAAGTGGCAGTCTAACGATGTAAGTTCACAAGTCTTGAAAAATGAATGAGAATGACAAAGGAGAGTGATGAGAATTCTCAACTTCTATTATGCAGTGGCATAAGCGATAGGTTCTGTAGATTTGCTATGAAACGACATTACAATACCATGTAGAAAGAACTGAAATATTTAGTCGACAGTGAAAGAGAAAAAATTACAACAATAGACAGGAGGGATTCATTGTTCAGTACAGTCAAGAAGCACTTGCTTTTAATTTACAGGCACGCAGCACGTGAATGAACTCGTGGTATGAGTAGTAAAATTTCTGAAGTTACACGGATTATTCTACTGTCAGTTGCAACAACATTCGATGGAAATGAACGAAGAGTATGGAAACTTTATATATTATTGCAAAGTACATTACTTAATTGTAGTGGCATGCCAGGAACGACTTTTCGATTTAAAACTCGCTGTTGTTGAATTTACGAAGGAATAACGAATACAAGAACGAAAGTTAGAACATCTGGGATGAACTGTAGACGTCGCATTTTAAGTGGACTTGGCTGCACACTGCCCACCGGAAGACACAGCAAGATGAGAAACAACTTTTTATGATCTGATGGGGATACATTTAAAAAGAAAATCTCTTTGTGGAAGGGACACTTTATGACACAGTCCTGGTCCCTAAGCTCACAGCCGCGAAAGCAACTGCGAGGATTAGAGAATACATTGTGGCCTTGAAAGAATTAGAAGGATAGTTCCCTAACATTGTGAGGACACTGGCTATCTTACATTTGTTGTCGAGACAGTTTCAGTTGAAGGCACCCATATGGATGAGCACATGTAACTGATTCATCTGCAAGGTAGTTCTCATATGAATAGCAAATCCTTTTACATTAACTGTCCAGGATGTCTACATTGCTTTCGTCACGTAGAGTTTCCACTTCTCCATAATGAGGTAGTAAAAGAGCTATTTAGATCGATGTATTTAAGTGAAAGACCTTTTTTCAGTTATGAAACTAAACAAGTTACGAATACTTGGCAAGTTGAGTGCGAAAGTCTGTGAAATTGTCTGCATCTGTCCTTACGACGACAGTTTGTAGCACATTAAAGTTATATTACAGTCAGTTCCACAAGAGAGTGTACGCACTTACATATAAGAAATAAAGACACTAGTATACACTGAAGAGCCAAAGAAATTTGTAGAGGCATGCGTATTAGAATACAGAGATATGTAAACAGGCAGAATACTGCGCTGCCGTCGGCAACGCTTATATAAGACACAAGTGTTTGGCTCAGTTGTAAGATAGGTTACTGCTGCTACAATGGCAGGTTTCAAGATTTAAGTGAGTTTGAACGTGGTGTTACAGTCGGCGCACGAGCGATGCGTCACAGCATCTCCGAGATAGCGATGAAGTGGGGATTTTCCCCTTACGACCATTTCACGAGTCTACCGTGAATATCAGGAATCCGGTAAAACATCGAATCTCCGACATCGCCGCGACCGGAAAAAGGTCCAACGACGACAGAAGAGAATCGTTCAACGTCACAAAAGTCCAACCATTCCGAAAATTTCTGCAGGTTTCAATACTGAGCCATCAACAAGTGTCAACGTGTGAACCATTCAACGAAACATCATCGATATGGGTTTTCGGAGCCGAAGGCCCAATCGTGTACAATTGATGAGAGCGCGACACACCTTGATGACTGCACGACACAAAGCTTTACGCCTCGCCTTGGCCCGCCAACACAGACATTGGACTGTTGATGAATGGAAACACGTTGCTGGTCGGACGAGTCTCGTTTCAAATTGTATCGAGCGGATGGACGTGTATAGGTATGGAGACAACCCCATGAATCCATGGTCCCTGCATGTCAGCAGGGACTGTTCAAGCTGGTGGAGGCTCTGTAATGGCATGAGGCGTGTGCCGTTTGGGTGATATTGGACCCCTGATACGTCTAGATACGTCTCTGACAGGTAACACGTACGTAAGCATCCTGTCACCTGCACCCATTCATGTCCATTGTGCATCCCGACGGACTTGGACAATTCCAGCAGGACAGTGCGACACCCCACACGTCCAGAATTGCTACAGAGTGGCACCAGTAACACTCTTCTGAATTTAAACACTTCAGATGGCCACCAAACTCCCCAGACATGAAGATTATGGAGCATATCCGGAATGCCTTGCAACGTGCCGTTCAGAAGAGATCTCCACCCTCTCGTACCCTTACGAATTTATGGAGAGCCCTGTAGGATTCATGATGTCAGCTCCCTGCAGCACTACTTCAGACATTAGTCGAGTCCATGCCACGTCGTGTTGCGGCACTTCTGCGTGTTCGCGGGGGCCCTCCACGATATTAGGCAGATGTACCTGTTACGGCCTAAAGTAATGCGCCGGCACGCCAGGCGGGAACGATAGAGTAGAGATGGCTGTGAGAAGACGTCAGCAAGTCGCACGCTGATCGACCCCTCTCCAGGAAAACTCGACAGCAGCGGCCCTTATGTGAAGAGGACATAAGCGCCGCGACCGACTGGCGACGTCCAGTTGAATAGCAGCTTCAAGATAAGCACTTGTATAGCGTGACAGCTAGTTACTTCGCTTGTACTGTTCATGTAGCACAGACTTGGAATTGCTTATACTGAAAAAGACTGTTTATTTTGTATATCCTCTTTGCTTACAACGCTTCTGTGTAATTGTCAAAGTTAAGTGTTGTCATTTACTTTTTGTAATGAGACTCATTAATACGATCTGTTTGAATTGTTTGTCTAGCGAACCGAATACGTAGGATTCCTAGACTCCACATATTTGACGACGAGCATGGAGACATAATACTGCCAATTTCTTTGGCTCTTCAGTTAATTATACGTTTACAAGAAAATATATGTTATTACTAATTGCACAATTAACTAATAGTCAATCCAATCGCTGCCATTATCGATTATAGCTTTGCACTTTAACCCTGTTTCCGGTAAATCATCCTCGTTTCCAACCTCCAAATGTCGTTTGACCCATTTCAGAACGAATGTCTTTGATTTTCTAAGAATTTTAGCGTCAGCTCCATATGAAATCTTTGGTCCGTTTGGATGGTTTACAAGGAACACTGCCTCGTGACGCTTCAGATATTTTGTATTCATTTTAAACTGCAACCAACGAAACAAAAAATTTAGCTCTCCGACAGTTTATCTATACATTGTGAAAAAACGCATTGATTACAGATTCGAGACCACTGCCAGAGATGACGCTGCGGACGTTTTATTTAAAATTACAGCGTACACTTTCTTGTGGACCTGACAGTATGTCTTCAGTGCGCCAAAAAGAATTAGAAAATATTCGAAATTTGTTTTGTTTGAGAAATATGTTACTGAGATATGTGAAATACGTATAAAAGTAAGTCGTATTACCATTTAAATACGGCGCGTTCGTGGTCTCCCCCCTCTCTGTCCTCCAAGCGCTCAGTCAGCGTAACGTGGTAGTGGGGTAAATGTGCAGCGACGCTGTGCGCTATGGCCCTCGTACCAAGAAACTCCCCACGAATTGAAATCTTGGCCGGTCTTGATGTAGACAAATCATCCACGTCGTATTGGCACATCGAAATAGTTCACCCTTGCATATAGGCAAACCAATGAACGAATTTCCAAAGCGAGGTGTTGAAACGCCTTTCTGGACAATTCGTGTAGTGACTTCAACGAATTGCACTCTCTTATTGACGTTTACACAAACGGTGCCCATATTGAGCACTTGTAAAGTGAGTTAAAAACTTGGAGAGATGCTACATCCACTGATACGTGTCGTTTCTTTATGACTTGTGGATTTCACGCAGTGGTCTTCTGAAACCCAGGATACACTTACAACTAACTCTGTACATCTACATGTGCATGATTACTCTGCAGTTGGCAGAAAGTTCATAGAACAGCTTTCAGTCTGTTTCTCACCATTCCTCTCTTTATGAGCGCTTCAGAAATTCAACATCTAAATTTTCCCATTGCTAGCTCTGATTTCTAATATTTTATTACAATGCTCATTTCTCCCTGTGTAGGAGGAAATCAACAAAATATTGGGTCATGTGGATGAGAAAATTGCTAAATGAAGTTTCATGAGAAGACCTCGCCGCAATGAAAAACACCTTTGTTTTAATGATTGACACCCACCCCATATTGCTTATAATATCCATGACACACTCTCCCGTTATTCATGATAATACAAAACGAGCTGTCTTTCTTTAAACTTTTTCGCTGTCTTTCTTCAATCCTATCTTAAGGGTAACCGTATTGCACAGCATTATTTCAGAAGAGGATGGGGAAGTGTCATGTAGGCAGTCTCTTTAGTAGATTTCTTGCATCTTCTAAGTTTTCTGCCCTAAAACGCAGTAGTTGGTTAACCTTCCCGAATATATTTATTATGTATTGGTTACAATTTAATTCCTTTGTAATTGTAGTAGGTATTTAGTTGAATCTATAACCTTTACATTTGCGTTAATTATCGTGTAAACGAATGCCGCTTTTCGCACCATGAAGATACTTGTCAAAATCATTTTGTAAATCATTCTGATCTCCTGAAGCCTTTTTTAGATGGTAAAAGACAGCAATGTCTGAAAACGATCTGTGTGGGCTGTTCAGATGGCCTCCTAAATCGTTTATACAGATTAAGAACAACAGAGTTCCATAAAGCTTCCTTGAGGAATCACAGTCGTTCCTTCCTTCTTACTAAACGACTTCCCATTTATTACTACGTACTGTGATCTGTTTGACAAGAAATCAGGCTTCCACCCGCACAACCGAGACGACACACCATAGACACGCCATCTGATTAGAAGCCGCTTGTGAGAAATTATGTCAAAAGCCTTCTGGAAATCTACAAATAATGGTGACAACTTGAAATGCCCTATCGATAGCACTCATAATTTCGCATGAATAAAGAGCCAGTTGTATTTCCAAAGAATGATATTTTCTGAATCCGTGTTGGTTAAGTGTCAATAGATCCCCTTCTTCAAAAACTTTCATGACGTTGGAACACCTTATTTCTTGCAAAATTTGAGATTCAGGTCATTAGACGTCGTCTGCCGTATCCACACTTGTCAGTTATATGGAGCACTCTTATATTCTTGCCATAGATGGACGAAGACGCATAAATGGTAGAGGCCGTGGACCTGGTAGGTTTAGTAGGTCCTCTACAAGTGGTGGTAGCTGAGCCACGTGATCGCCAGCCTCGCTAGTCAGCAGAACAGGTGAAGGACAGTTCCCTACAGGCAGCCACCTCGAGCACAGCATAGCCAGGCACGTCAAGCCATCATCTTCTCACTGCCACTGCCGCTGAACTCTAAATACGACGCCGATCCACTCTTCTGCACTCTGCCGGATTCGTCGTCTCGGCCTGCTGTACCGCCGGCGCGGGATCCTGACACTATCAGTAGTGCTCGGCTTGCAAACATTTCCTCTAGATATCTGTGCTATCATGACCTGTGTTTTATGGGATACTTATAAGTTGCTCATGTTATTATCAAATGTAACCAATTGCATTCTTTGAGAGCTGCTGAACTTCTTGAACTTCAGGTGTTCTGCTTCCTTTATTTACTTGTGGCCTTCAATTTTTCCCGGATACAAGGATCCAGTGATTTAAGTTGTATTGACATTTGATGGCTAGTATATACTGTAACTGTACAGTTTTTTTGTTTAGACTGCAGCATACAAAAAATCACGTTTGCTGCCAAAGGTGTCGTCTAGCAGCAGGCAATCTCCCTTGACACTTATTTATCATCATCACCGTATGTATCATCATTAGATGACTTTTCAAGAAACGACTTCTTGTCCTCAATTTGTTTCTCAAGATTTCCCCTACAAACTTTGGAATTATCCGTTATGCTTTTTACTCCCTATATAAACGATTATCAGTCATTTACATTACTCTGCATCGAAATGGGACGCTTTCGTCGTTCCATTTCCTTCTGCAAGGTACGTTGCACTGCCAACAGCAGAACGAAGATCGCCTTTCTTTGTATCCAGACTCCAGATGTGGACTGAAGAGAAGAGAACATCTACACCTCATTGATTCTTCGGTTTCCTTCCTTCCCCATATATATGAATTGGTTTCATGTTTCACGGATCATTCTGCATGATAGATAGTAATGATGTGAAACGAGTCGTTTTAAATTCACGTCGCAAATTAATTCGCAACTATGGCTACATACTGAACACTTATAAGTTCCATTTTTTTAATATGCATATGTGAGTTAGTAATTCCTTCCCACCGCCTTTTACACATTACAATAACAGAAATTCTTCTGCCCAATAGAAAGAGTTGTAAAGCAGAAATTTTTCTATTTGTTTTCAAATTTAACTTTGCTGCCTGACGGATATTTTATATCACTGGATAAGTGATCAAACATTTTAGTTGCGACATTTTGAACTCTCTTTTGGACTAAAAACAACCGTAATGTGCAGTAACGAATGTCATTTTCCTTCTGGTATCATAATTATGTACTTCATAGTTCCTTTTGAACTGTAGTGGATTGTTTACATTCCTTTATAACTGTAACGGATTATTTACAACAAACTTCATGAGGGAATAACTTTATTGTGAAGCAGTAGTCACTAAATCTGAGGGATTTGCGATGGGGAGTTTCCCTTGTAAGTACACACTAAGTAGTTTCAGCAGTTACAAAATGTGCTTTTCCCAGTTTAAATTCTCACCAACATGGACACCTAAGAATTTTGTTGTTTCTACCATATTTATAGTTTCCTCACAAACTGTTAAACTCGTCTTTAGTGTAGTACCCTTACATGTACAGAACTGGGTATGTTGCGTCTTTTAAAAATTGAGGATGAGATCCTTGTCAGCAAACAAGTCAGTGACACTTTTAAGAACATTTTTCACCATTTCATCCGTTTCTGTATGTATGTTTGGATCGATTACAATACTAGTGATTTCTGCAAAAAGAACTAATACTGCTTGTTGTATGTTAGACGGTAGATAGTTTACGTACATGATTTTTGCTTATTGAAAATCCATCCAAACCAACAAAGATTACCTTACCACCTACATTTTATGGCCGTTGAATAACTCTTGAGAATGAGTGTACTAGCGCAGATTAATCCTGTTACTTATATCATTATTAACATGTGGCAAGATTTTTTTTTCTCCAACTACCATCCTTTCAGAGAATGGCTGGCGGTAGCACTTTTTGTCGAGTCTAACCAGAAATACGTGGCCATATCGTGGAAGCATTTCTCGAGCTCAAAAATTCACTTCTAAATAGGAGTTCGATGTAAACAGTTTTCTGGATGGCTATTCACACTGGGTCTACTGTTACAGTGATAAATCAGCAATGCTGTAACGATTAATATAACATCTTTTTGTCTGTTTGCGATCACTTAATTATATTTGCTTATGTTGAGGTTTTGGTGCCAGAATCTGCACCAAGCGTTGATTATATGCAAATTTCCCTACTGTAAATTTGGAATGATGTGAACGTTGCTGAATACAAATACGCTGTAAGTAAACTGATTCAAAGAATTGCGTCATTACATGCCATGTGATTTGTATGTTTTGTGAATGATAACCGACACTTCACTACGGCACGCCCAATTGTAATTTCGGTTCTGCAGTCGACTTTTCATGTAGAACGATGTGTTAAGCTTTGTTTACAAAGAAGACTTCGATCCACTAGTACTAATTTTATGATACTCCGCAACCTTGTATTTTGTTTCAAAGTTGTCCCTACTGATATTAATCCATGGCCTTCCAAAGCCGACAAAAATAATATCCCCCTTCTTTCGTATACATTTTTATAATTGGAAGGTTCAGATCTGGATCTGAACAGATAAAGAATTTTAGTATAGTACGGGTCAAATCTTTGTTGTTGCCACCAGGACTAAGCTGTTGCTGTAAAAAAGAAACACTTTAAATTATATATTAATTTTTATCAAAGAGATGTAATAATAATAATAATAATAATAATAATAATAATAATAGTAATAATAATAAAAGTAAATATTGTATCAGATTACAATCAGCTTTATTAATAATATTTGTGATGCACAATGAAGCTTGTTTATTATTCTTAACAAATTTTGAAGTAAGTAATGACAACTACTTCTAAGGAATACATTTATATAGCATACATTTATATAGCAATTGCTCGTTATATCGATTACATGAAAATTGGAAGCAGGTCGCGCAATTTTATGTGTAGTTCAAAGCAAGCTTACGAATCCCACCTTTTTGACAGGCGTAGAGCAGGAGAGCAGCAGGGACAGCAAAGCAGTCAATCCGAATCGTCCTGCGGATGAGGGAGTATATGAGCTCGGTGTATATTCAAGACAACTCGGAAAATTATACCTATTTCATAAACATTTACTTTTAACTGTAACACAATAATTCTGGGTGAATTATTGTGAATTAAATAGTTGAGTAGTGAGTGAGGCAGGGTTATAGTCTATCCCAATGTTATTCAATTTGAGCACTGAGCAAGCAATAAAGAAAACAAAAAGAAATTGGGGTAGGAGCTAAAGTTCAGGAAGAAGAGATAAAAACTTCAAGTTTTGCCAACATTGTAATTCTGTCACAAACAGGACCTGAAAGTGCAGTTGAACGGAATGGACAGTGTCTTGAAAGAAGAATATGAGATGACCATCAACGAACGAAAAACAAGGATAATGGAAAGCGGTCGAATTAAATCAGGTGATGCTTAGGAAATTAGATTAGAAAATGAGACACTTAAAGTAGTAGATGAGTTTTGTTATTTGGGCAACAAAATAAATGGTAATGGCTTAAGTAGAGAGGATATAAAATGTAGACTGGCAACGGCAAGAAAAGTGTTTCTGAACAAGAGAAATTTGTTGACATGGAATACAGATTTAAGTGTTAGGAAGCCTTTTCTGAGAGTATTTACATGGAGGGTAGCCTTCTATGGAAAGGAAACATGGACGATAAACAGTTTAGACAAGAAAGAACAAAAGCTTTTGAAAAGTGGTGATGAAGAAGAAAGCTGAAGATTAGATGGGCAGATTAGGTAACTGATGAAGAGGTACTGAATATAATTGGTGAGAAAAGAAATCAGACTAGAAGAAGGGATCGGTTGGTAGGACACATTCTCAGACATCCAAGGACCACCGATTTAATATTGGAGGCAAATGTGGAGGATAAAAATTGCAAAGGGAGACAAAGAAAAGAGTACAGCAAGCAAGTTCGAGTAGATGTGGGCTGCAGTACTTAATCGGACAAGAAGAGGCTTGCGCGGGGTAGAGTAGCGTCGAGAGCTGCTTCAAACAAGTCTTCGGACTGAGGACCACAACCACAACAACAACAACGAAACGAGTAGTTATTATAAAAATCGTTAGTTAATAACTTACTGATGTTATTCCCTTTAAATGTGAATAAAAACTCATAACAAAGAGAAAAGAAACCGATATTTTCCGGTTACAAGATTGGTAGTGGTCATCTTCAACATGTCAAATTTTGTAATTACTTAGGGCGGAGGTAGACAAATAGCAGCCCGCGGGCCACGTTTTTGTGAGGCCCGCCAAGGCAAAAATAAAAAATCTGCCTTGAACCGAGGTTTCCTCTCCGAAACACTTACTTAACACAGAAAATAATTCTATGTGTTTATTCTGCCATGAAACGATAGCGGAACCTAAAAAGTACAATCCAAAAAGCCGTTACGAAACAAAAATTAGCGATCTGGCTGCAAACCTTCCAAGGAAGAACGCAAAATATAAGCTGCAGAGTGTGTGAAAAGCTCTGAAGAAGCAAATAAACATTATTTACAAAGCAGTCAACACTTCAAAATAGCACTACGGAAGCAAGTTTCATGATGGAATATTACCTTACTAAACATACCAAGCCTTTTTCGGATGGCGAGTTTATTGAGCTTTGGTTGCTGGAGAATGCAAGCATATTGTGTTCTGATTTAGTAGCAAATCTGAAAGCATTTCATTGCTAAGGACAACTATAGTACTGCACACTGACTCAGTGACGAACTGACGAACTCACACAACAGCTAAAGATTGCGAGAAAGATTTGATCGGTTTCCTTTGGCACTAGATGAGAACACAGATCATTAACACAATGCACAGTTCGGCCTACTCATCTTTATCCGTGGAATTAATGAAAATCTTGTCGGCACAGAGGGATTACATGGCCTAGAACCAATGGAAGATAGAACCGCTGGTCTGTTCTTGCTTGAGTGCGCTGCGATTTGTGTGGTGAAAAGTGCCTTGTCCTAGAACAAAAAGACAACCATTGTAACAGAGCTATCATTTGGGAAAATGTTGGCAGGGTTAAGCTTTTAAAAAACAAGTTAAAAACATGAAACACAGACAGTGATATCCCGCATCATAAGAGCCTTTGGAAAGCTGTACTGCATGTGGCAGATCCTATTGTTGCTGTGGTGAACACATTAACAGCAAAGGCACTCCACCACAGACAGTTCATACCTTTTCTTGTGGAGCCGTAGTTTGAGGACATAATTTACCACAAGTGTGTAACGTCGTTGAGCTTGGGAAATGTGGACGTACCGTCGTCAACCCTCACGTGGAAGGTTCGTTCAGACAGGTACGACCGCAGAAGCGTCATGTGGGACATCGGTATCCCTTGTTCAAAAAGTTTGAACTCGAGACCGTCGTGCCTTATTGATCTCTGATGGATGCCGACTTCATATAATCTCCACCCATCTCCCGCAGCCTCCGTCTGGACGCTTCTGTGAGGTCCGCGGCTGGTGGTGGGGGAAGCGCGGCGCCCCGCGGCATATTACGGGCCGCAGTCCTTCCGCGGCTACTCTGCCGTAATGGTGACAATGCTTCTTATTCTTCCTCTTCAGGTGTCCTGACAGGAGCGCATTTCCTTGTAGACTGTCGTTGTGTTTTAATCATGCTCAAACCTGGATCCCAGGCTTTGCTTAACTGGAAACCGCTGTCTTTATTTATTAGTTCGTCATGCAGCCGAATACCCACTGCCTCAGAGGCTGTTCGACTGCTGTAACACCTTTGTGCCATCGTAGTTCATGTCATGTCCATGTGAGATGCAGTGCTCCCGACTGCTGTAACACTTTTGTGCCATCGTAGTTCATGTCATGTCCATGTGAGAGGCAGTGCTCTGCCACGGCGGACTTGGTCGGCTGTGCGGTGTCTGTGTGGCGTTTATATTCACTACATCTCTCCTGTACCGTCCGGATGGTCTGGCCTATATACATTTTCCCACACTGGCAAGGGATGCTGTAAACTCCTGGTTTCCGGAGTCCTAAGTCGTCCATGACTGATCCTAATAATGTTTTCGTTTTGGATGGAGGGCGAAACACGTACTTGACATTATATTTTCTGAGTATTCTGCCGATCTTTGCCGATATGCTCCCGAAATATGGCATGATCGCTGTCGCAACCGGTTTGTCTTCGTCCTCGGAAGGCTGTGGTCTCGGCTTCTTCGGTCTTAAGGCACGTTTTACCTGCCGGGTTGTTGTAACCTCTGTTTCCCACAGCCGCTGTTGAACAATTGTTGTCTGCAGTGAAGAAAATAACTAAAAGTTGGTGAATACCCCGTATTCCTACCTCAGCTGTTTCTCAAGAAAATCTTCGTCTAACGATCTTGCTAAATCCTTATGTTCTTCCTCTTATTTTTAGAGATCTTATTTTTATAATGACGCATTATTTTCATGGGTTCACATCATAATGGTGGATATTCACACTGCAACAACCTATTACTAAAAATCTACTTGAATACTACCAGTTACATACAGTACAGTTAATTTTTAATTATCGACTTACCGAAGACTGAGAATCTGTATTTTCCTTGAAAACCATCTTTGACTCTTTATTCCCCATCTTCGCTCCGACGATTCTCTCTGGGCAGTTCATATCTGCGACGAAAGAAATATTTCTGAGTGGCCAAAACATAGTCTCTGCAACATGTAAACAAATCTCCGTTGCTAATTTCTCTCCACCATCTGGAATGTTCTCTTCTAAATTTGGAAGTGATTTGAAAAGAAGCACAGATAGGTAACAACAAACGGAGGTTTTTGAGCTTAACAGGGTGCAGGAAACTCTTAGGACCGACTTTAAGGCTTGGTCGGTAAGAAATTCACGTAGAAAGAAAAGAGACTTGGAGTAGGGAGCAGCCAGGGGAGAGATGCAGGCCAATTGTTACAGGAAAAGCTAGGCTTAGAATACTAGATCGATAGCATCGTGAAACCTAGCGCCAAGCTTATCTAGGTGACAGAGAACGTCGGGGGTTTGTGCAGATATTTTGATGGCGAGGATAAGGTACTTATAATGCGAGGAGCAGGAAACAGTCTGACTCGCAACTTAGATACAGCATTAAATATGACCTGGGGGAAACAGGAACAGTAATTGCACACGCTCGTGTGGGATTTGTCGAGGTTTTGCAGTGACATGACCAGCCCTGGGTTAACGCAGCTTTGAAAAAGAGGTGAACGAACTGCTTTTGACTGAAACAAAGTCTCATATATGCATATACAGCTTTCTGAGTCGAGTATCCCTTCTGGAATTCAAGCTGTCATATGCTAAGTAAATTATTTCACTTAAGTGTGCGAGACGAGTACTCTTGAGTACAGTCGAGTCAGGTTACAGACAGAGAGTACTGAAATAAATTAGAACGAGACTGTAATACGTATAACAGTTTCCAGAAAAATGAAATTCACTTGTTTCATCAGAACGTTAGAAAGTTGAAAAACAATATAGATGAGCTTATTGTATGTCCAGAAGTTGTGGAAAACTTCTGAAGTGATAGATATTTTATGCCTCTCTGAACACCATGTATCCACAGGGGTGGAGAAGTTAAATATCAGGGATTACAGACTTGCATCATTTGTATGCGGAGTTAATATGGAAAAAGAAGGAGTTGCAACATATGTTAAAGTTGGACACAAAGTCAGAAACATTGAAACAAATAGTTTTGTGTTGATCAGAAAATAGAAGCATGTGCTTGTGAATTGTTACTGCAGAATATTTCTTCAATAATTGTAACAGTCTATGAATCCCCTCTAGGAAATTGCCATCTATTTATGAAAAATCTAGATGCATTATTGAACTACTTCTGAGACAAGAAGGAACAGTTAGCAATTTGTGGAGATTTCAGTGTAGATCTCTTAAAAGATACGTAGAGGAGAATTGAACTAGAATTGTTATTTAGGTGTTTCAATGTAACTTTTGTAGACAGTTTTCGAAATCGTTTCCCACAAAATAGTAGGAAGCTGATTGATAATATTTTTTTGGATAGTGCTCTGGCTGAAACAATCAATGTTTACCCGATTGCTAATGAACTTCCCATACTGATCCGCAGTTAATGTAAGTAAACAGTATGGCACCTTACAACCCTGAGGCAGGTTAACACAAAGGAGTGATGCTTATTAACGAGAACAGGATACAATACTTTAAGAGTAAGATAAAAGGGGTGGGATGGGATGAGATTTATGTAGAAAGAGCTGTTAAGGTTAAATACAATTTATTCTATAGTACATTTGAGTCAATATTTGAAATTTGGTTTTCTAAAAAATTATTCAGAAGATCCATAAAAAAGTAAGCTAACAAGGCAATTAAAAAATTAAAAAGACAAGGAAATTAAAATCTCATTTAAGAGGAAGAGGGAAGTTTATGTGAAAGTCACAGTTAGTTAAGGTATGATATTACTTGCATAGTAGAAAAATACGGAAAACATTATTTACCATTTCTTCTGTTGGGGAATTTACTATAACATTGGTATCATCAGCAAAGAGTACCTATGCTGCATGTTGGATGTTAAGTGGAAGGTTAATCACCATATAAGGAATAGGAGTGACCCAAAACTGAACCCTGTGGGACTCTTTCTGATTTTTTTCCCAATCAGTATAAGTTTCTATCTTTCTGACATTAACTAAATTACTTACCACAACTTTCTACATTCTGTTTGCTAAGTATGATTCAAAACTACTGTGCATAAATCCCTCTGTTCCATAACATTTGAGTTTCTCTAAGAGAGTAACAGGATCTACACAATCAAGTGTCTTGGAAAGAGCACAAAAGATACCTACTGGCGATATGTTATTATTTACGTCTTATACTGTTTGATGAGTGGATGCATATGCAGCTTTCTGAGTCGAGCATCCCTTCTGCAATTCTCTGAAAATGGACTCTCTCAAAATTCTTAAAAAGGTACAGCACATTCAGTTCTGCACAACAAATAGAGCCATACCAACAGTTGATGTAGAACATGAGCAGGAGTCAGTAAATAGGGTAGGATGCTCCAAATTTTAGGTTGTACATATTGATGAAAATCTGAACTGAAAGAAGTATATTATTGAGCTTATCAAACAATTAAGTTTGGCTACTTTTGCTCTTCGTATATTTGCTAATCTTGTAACCTCCCTACCTTCTGACATATTTTGCATATTTCCACTAAGCAATGTCTTCGAGAGTAATTTTTCGGTACGTCTTGACCTCCCTTACTGGGAGGAGTCTAGCAGGGTAACTGCGGACTGTTCAAGAGTATGCTGCATACTGCTACAGTACCTGCGCTTTGTTGGCAGACAGTACTAGATTCCATAAATAAGAACAAAATCACAAAACAACTGCTGACGCGATAGTTCTTTAACTACTTACCAGTACTGTGCGGTAAAAGGTCTTAGACTTACATTTGTATAGGACAGATTTGACATAATTAGACACAACGAGATTAAATTATGTTACTAGATAGATTGCAGCTTCGTTATATTTTATGAAAAAACTAAATAAAGAAATAAATTTAATAGTAGGACAAGCGAAGCACCTAGAAGACATTGTCACATGTCAGTGTAGCTTTATAAACGTTACACACCATCGACGGGTAGGAAAATTATTAGAAATGCAGTTCTCTGTGACAGATGCAGCGGTCACCAGGGTGCTACAGTGTCGTTAATCTTTTGTGTTGTTACCAGGCTTAGTAGGGTGTATAAGGACATGAGTAGCGTCAATGGTTGAGTGATCCTTGTGAAGGACACGGAGATGCCATGAACTTGTGTGAGACAGCGCTATAACCACCTGATAATTTTGAAAGGAACTTCTTCATCGGTCTCCTCTTGGCCGGCTGGTCAAATCGTGCAGTATCTAGAGTAGTGAAGCGACTTAAATCACTTAACAAAAGCATGTCTTCTGGTGCAGACTGCATACCAATTAGGTTCCTTCTAGAGCATGCTGATGCAACAGCTCCATACTTAACAATCATATACAACCGCTCGCTTAACGAAGGATCCGTACCCAAAGACTGGAAAATTGCACAGTTCAGACCAATATTCGAGAAATGCAGTAGGAGAAATACACTAATTACAGGTCCGTATCATTAACGTCGATACTAAGCAGGATTTTAAAACATATATTGCGTTCGAGATTGTGAATTACCTCGAAGAGAACGGCCAATTGACACACAGTCAACACGGAGTTAGAAAACATCATTCTCGTGAAACACAACTGCCTCTTTACTCACTCGAAGTGTTGTGTGCTATTGACAAGGTATTTCAAATTGATTCCGTATTTCTAGATTTGCAGAAGGCTTTTGACACTGTACCTCACAAGCAGCTTGTAGTCTAATTGTGTGCTTATGGATTATCGTCTCAGGTATATGACTGGGTTCGTGATTTCCTATCAAAGAGGTTACAGTTCGTAGTTACTGACGGAAAGCCATCGAGTAAAACAGAAGTGGTTCCTGGTGTTCCCTAAGGTAGTTTTATAGGCCCCGTGCCGTTCCTTATCTATATAAACGATTTAGGAGACAATCTGAGTAGCCGTCTTAGGTTGTTTGTAGAAGATGCTGTACTTTATCGTCTAGTAAAGTCATAGGAAGATCAAAACAAATTGCAAAACAATTTATAAAAGATATCTGCATGGTGCGAAAACTGGCAGTTGATCCAAAATAATGAAAAGTGTGAGGTCATTCAAATGAGTGCTAAAAGGAATGCGTTAAACTTCGGTTACATGATAAATCAGTCAAATCAAAAGGCCGTAAATTCAAGTAAATGCCTATAAATTAAAATTATGAACAACTTAAATTCGAGGGAACTTATAAAAATGTTGTGGGGAAGGCGAACGAAAGATTGCGTTTTACTAGCAGAACACTTATAAGATCAACAGATCTACTAAAGAGACTGTCTACACTACGGTTGCCCGACCTCTTTTGGAGTACTGCTACACGGTGTGGGATCCTTACCAGATGGGATTAATGGAGTAGAACGGGAAAGTTCAAAGAAGAGCATCACATTTTGTACTATCGAGAAATAGCGGAGAGAGTGCCACTGACATGATGCAGAATTCGGAGTGGGAATCACTAAAACAAAGGCGTTTTCCGTTGCGGCGGAATACTCTCATGAAATTTGGATAATCAACTGTCTCCTCGGAACGCGAAGGGAAATCAGGGCTCCCACGGAAAGAAATAGTGTTCGTTTTTTCCTTGCGCTGTTCAGGATTGGAATAATAGAGAATTATTGTGGAGGTGGTTCGATGAAGCCTCTTCCAGGAGCTTAAATGTGATTTTCAGAGTATCCATGTAGATGTAGATTTGTGGGGAATTCGGATGTGACAGTGGCCCGATGTTGGACTGCATGGGAACGTGAGGGCCAGCATACTAGTTCAGCTTCCGATCGACCACGTCTGGCCACCACCAGGAAGGATCACCGTATTGTGCACCAAACACATCGTAACCCCTTCACATCTGCGGTCGCCATCCGACAAGAAGTAACATTCTGTGTCATCCTGTACCAGTAGGGAATTACCGTCCCATATGTTGGCTGCCGTTAATACTAATACACAGACGGCAGGGTTTGTAGTGATACCGTGACTGGGAAGCACGAACTGCTGATGAACAGCTTTGCACTCTGTTCGGTGATGCGTCCTGGTTCTGCACAACTCCGGATGATCATCGTCGCGAGTATGGCGGCAACCTTGGGAGAGGTCCCATTTTTCCAATCTTTCCTGGTGTCATGGTGAGGGAAGCCTTTGGGTATGACTTCAGATCACGGCTAGTAGTGATTTGCACACCCTGCATCCTTACGTGTTGCCACTCATTCGACAGAATTGCGGCGTAACAGACGTACGGACAACATAATCGCACCCTGTGACTCGTCGATTCGGATACTAACCATTTCGCAGAGGTGACAATAGAACTTTTTGTGTTGGTCACCATGCAAGTGCGGGAGTGAAGGGGCTCCACTTTTCTCTTTTCTGTGCCATTTTTCAACAGAACTGTAGATTGAGCAGAGGGGTCGAAACGTCGATTGCTTGAAGAAATATGACGGCCTAACAACCTAGAAGATTTTAACTTCAGTGTCAGTGGCCTCGAAACCCTGCAGACTTGCATGTCTGCTGGAAGTTGAGATACTCCCACGACCTGCAAGATCCTCGTCGGCCGCTGTGGCCGAGCGGTTCTAGGCGCTTCAGTCTGGAACCGCGCTACTGTTGCGGTCACAGGTTCGAATCCTGCCTCGGGCATACGGGCGCTAAAGACTACACTGTTGAGCGCCCATAACACCATATCCATCCATCCATCCAACCATCCTGCCTCGGGCATGGATGTGTGTGCTGTCCTTACGTTAGTTAGGTTTAAGTAGTTCTAAATCTAGGGGACTGATGACCTCAGATGTTAAGTCTCATAGTGCTTAGAGCCATTTGAACCATTTGCAGGATCCTCATATCTGTTCCCGACGGAACGTGTGTAGGACTAACTTGGACGTCAACTAAATCCCAGTGCCAATATCAAGCATATCCAGGACCAGTTATAACGGTTCTGGCCCAGCTTGCCTCAGGAGAGTACAAAGGCTTTACAACACCATTCCCAAACCAATCAGTGCGTAGATTCAGACCAGAGAAAGTGCAACGTCATAGTGACACGTGGATTCATGCTGCCAAATTGTATGTAAATTTGACTCGACTTTGTAATCACCAAAACAACATTACCCTCTAAATCTGTGAAGTTTCATTTTGTTTCCTCCTCCCTTTCTGGGTGTTTCACTTTTTTGGTAGGCTGTGAAGGTAAATGAAAGTAGGAAATGAGGGAGGGAAAAGAATTATACTTACAAGATTCTTCGCTCTGCGTTGCTTGACACTAATGTCTATTGTTAGAGTCGTGTCCTGCTTTCCTCTCCCACACCTCCCCCCCCCCCCCCCCCCTACCCACTCCCCCTTCTCCCCTCCTCACCGTCTCCCGCCTTTCAGTTTATCGATTGCTTAAGCCAAATCTGATGACTGGACATACATGCATACTAATTACAATTATCATTTAAGAACAAATTTCTTACTACATATCACAATGGGCTATAAGTTCATCATCTACACACGTGATAGACACATGTAACGTTTTAGGCGTCTGGGGCAGGCAAAAAATGTCCGATTGGCGGAAACGCACCGGGAAGGAGTAAAGTGCCGAGAATTTGACGCAGTTTAATGTTAGGACCCTAGCGATTGATAGAGAGAGTTTCCACAAAATAAGAGGAACGCTCCTATTGGTCGAAAAAAGCCGTGACGTGGAGAACGAAAGAACGCAGGTGGGGAGACAGTTCGGCTATGAGAAAGACAAGACGGAAGTTTCGGGGGTTCTCTGAACTGGCGTCAAGTGCAGAACGGAGCGCATAACGCTCTGTACGACGCAAAGGAGAAATTTGTGTGAACACTGCGTTCACAGAAGATGACCTCCAGCTAGAAATTAGCTGTATCGTCGTTGTGCTCCGTGGAGAAACGAACCAGCCAGTTAGTTAATTGTTCTTGCGAGAACGCTGCTCCAACCATGCGCGTGTATATCGCCATAGTCTGAGACTAGGGATGAGTTCATGTTTTCTCGCATATCGAGAAACATAGGGAGAGTGTCTGCTGCAAAACAATTAGCAAAGGCTTAATTAGTTTTATAGGAATTTCAGTGGGCGAGAGCAGCCAGGCAGACGACAACTCATCGCATCTAAGGTAAATACCGGGTGCAGAGGCCTAAAATTATTGGTTCACCAGCTTGCGTGCACTGTAAACTCGAGTGACATTGGGTAATCTTTTGCTCAACTTGTCACAAAACTAACTATCCTCCGTAGACTTGATTGTCATCCTAAAACTTTGAGCCGGAATCGGATGATTTATCATATACATTGCACGTTGCACGGCGTGAGGCTTCTTCATCCAGGAAGAGCATCGGTCTATGGCACAAAGGCCGGGCATACTTAAGCAATGGAGACATGCATTTCGACATCTCTTGTAGGTTTGTTTGGTTCTCTTTAACATTAGCATAGCTAGTAATGTCTACCTCTTCAAAGGAGTCGTACGTGTTCAGATCCGCAGAATATGGCGGCTATTGGATGCCAATGCCAGTGGCCGCCGGGTATCCCAGAGCCAGAATGCGGTCCCCAAAATGCTCCTCCAGGACATCAAACACTCGTCTGCTTCGATGAGGTCGAGCTCCGTCTTGCATCAACCGCATTTTGTCGAAATCAGGGTCACTTTGGATAATGGCGATGGAATCATCTTCCGAAACCTTCACGTACCGTTCGGTAGTCACCGTACCATCAAGGAATATCTCACCGATTATTCCGTGACTGGACATTACACACCACACAATCATCCGTTGACTGTGAAGAGACGTCCCGCTCTAGAAATGCGGATTCTCAGTCCCACAAATGCGCCAGTTTTGCTTATTGACGAACGCAGCCAAATGAAAGTTGGTGCCGTCCGCGGTGGTCTCGCGGTTCTAGGCGCGCAGTCCGGAACCGTGAGACTGCTACGGTCGCAGGTTCGAATCCTGCCTCGGGCATGGATGTGTGTGATGTCCTTAGATTAGTTAGGTTTAAGTAGTTCTAAGTTCTAGGGGACTAATGACCACAGCAGTTGAGTCCCATAATGCTCAGAGCCATTTGAACCATTTTTTTTTAAGTTGGCTTCGTCACGCATTTGCATATTAATTCTCATAATGCCCCGCGGCCAACCATGCAGTTTGAACATCCTAACCCAAACCGTTCAGAAGTTATGACGATTTCATTTAATATTGTTGTTGTTGTGGTTTTCAGTCCAGAGACTCGTTTGATGCAGCCCTCCATGCTACTCTATCCTGTGCAAGCTTCTTCATCTGCCAGTACCTACTGCAACCTACATCCTTCTGAATCTGTTTAGTGTATTTATCTCTTGGTCTCCCTCTAAGATTTTTACCCTCCAAGCTGCCCTCCAATACTAAATTTGTGATCCCTTGATGCCTCAGAATATGTCCTACGAACCGATTCCTTTTTCTAGTCAAGTTGTGCCACAAACTTCTCTTCTCCCCAATCCTATTCAATACCTCCTCATTAGTTACGTGATCTACCCACCTTATCTTCAGCATTCTTCTGTAGCACCACATTTCGAAAGCTTCTATTCTCTTTTTGTCTAAACTATTTATCGTCCACGTTTCACTTCCATACATGGCTACACTCCATACAAATACTTTCAGAAAAGACTTCCTGACACTTAAATCTACACTCGATGTTAACAAATTTCTCTTCTTCAGAAACGCTTTCCTTGCCATTGCCAGTCTACATTTTATATCCTCTCTACTTCAACCATGATCAGTTATTTTGCTCCCTAAATAGCAAAACTTATTTATTACTTTAAGCATCTCATTTCCTAATCTAATACCGTCAGCATCACCCGATTTAATTCGACTACATTCCATTATCGTCGTTTTGCTTTTGTTGATGTTCATCTTATATCCTCCTTTCAAGGCACTGTCCATTCCGTTCAGCTGCTCTTCCAGGTCCTTTACTGTCTCTGACAAAATTACAGTGTCATCATATATTTCAATAATTGTCATCCTGTATATTTTACACGCTCAAGATGACGTTGATAAACGTTTTTCTCGCCGTGGGGCGGCACGCGTGTTCATGCTTTACTTCATCTGTCGGCGCTGTTTTTCGTGTTTCTCGTCGTAGGGTGAAGGTCGTGTTCAAACGCCCGACGCTAACATTTTAATACTATCTCATTTCTTCAGAAAGCTCTCTCGTCGAAGAGTCGCATAAAATAATTGTATTCTCAGCTGTTTGTTGCTGATAGGTAATACACTATACGTTTGTGTCTTGCTGGTAGCATAATTGGGAGGCAATTAAGGCTGCCCGACCTGCCGCTCAATCTCATTTGCCGTTCGCGGAGAATTGTGTTAGGGGCGGCAGAACTACAGACTAAAAATTGACTTACACTACATCCAAAATAAACGGCCGAATATGAATCTGTAGCTCACTGCGTGAGTGTGTTGGTGATAAAAACCAATAGTGGGAAGAGCTGCCATAGAAAATGGACGGGCATTTCGACGGAAAGTCAAAACAAAGTGTATTTCCTGTGTTTTCAGTTACGTGTCAGCTTGCAATGTACGTGCTTGAACATTGTCCTGCAAAATGATGGTCAGGTCCTTCAGAAAGAGTCATCACTTCTGTCTTTATGCTGTTCAATTTTGGATCACAATCTACGACTAGCTTAGAGACAGAAGTGATGGCACTTTCTGCAGGACCTGAATATCATTTTGCATGACAATGCTCAAGCAAGTTGTTACTGATTTGTTTGACTGATGAGGGTGCTAAATGCTATACCACCTAATGCACTCCCCTGACTTAAGCCCTTGTGAGTACAACTCGATTTCTAAACTGAAGGAAACACTTCACGGCATTCGCTTCAGAACTGCTACAGATTCGTCGGGCAATAGACTGCGCCGCTCGAACTGTCAACACAACTGGCACTGCCAAGAGTATCCTACGACTTCCACATCACTGGCAACGGGTTATACACAATGTTAGTGACTACTTTGAAGGTCAGTAAACCTTTGAAACACTTCTCTGGTTCAAATGGCTCTGAGCACTATGGGACTTAACATCTGAGGTCATCAGTCCCCTAGAAGTTAGAACTACTTAAACCTAACTAACCTAAGGACATCACACACATCCATGCCCCAGGCAGGATTCGAACCTGCGACCGTAGCGGTCGAGCGGTTCCAGACTGAAGCACCTAGAACTGCTCCGTCACAGCGGTCGGCCAACACTTCTCTATTTTGTACGAGCTATAAATAATTAGTTGCCACTATTAATGTTCCAATCCTCGTATCTGACAACAGTGGCGAATCCATGGATTTCATTATACGACGCCATTAATTTTATATCGAATAGTGTGATGTACATGTTTTCTGACCCTGATGATAATTCTTGGGTGGAAACTGGTTGTTCAGTGAAGAATATTTATCAGCAGATCTTGACGGTAAAATATGATGTTTTTCAAACTGTGGCGGGCGTTAGATTTGTTTCTACTCTGGCGACGATAATATGTTCACTATACTGTTCATAATTCCCTAACCAAAATGCTGTTTTCTTCTTGAGTGTTAGATTTAGTTCTGCTCATATTATTCTAGTTGCTACCAGAGCTGAGATACACGCGCAAATTACTGATTTGTTTCACCACATGTAATACAGTCTTTCCATGCTGGGCTCAGAAAAACAGTCACTGAGCATGTAATGATACTCATGATAGGCGTTACAGCTGTTTTGGGCTTATTCGAATATGATTTTCTTAAAATGTAACTTGTCTCCAGTTGTTATTTATTATTCCATGAAATTCTGCGAATGCAACGATAACCACTTCTTCTTCTCCTGTGGTATTTCGTCTGTGAATCGTGGAGCGTCTTCAGAATGAACCAGACATACTGCACATGTGTTTATCTTTTTATATATTGATCGTTATCATAATGAATTTTCACTCTACAGTTCAGTGTGCGTTCATTTTAACTTCTTGGCAGATTAAGACCCCTCTACCGATCTTGAACAAAGGCGAGATTGGCTCTGTTAAGTCTTTTATAGTTGTAAAAGAGGCTAGGACTTAGTTCCCACGAACGGCCTGTTAGCAGGTTTAGTAATTTTTGTCTCTTGAGGCCACGGGCGCTGGAGGCCGAAGTAAAGCTCCTGCTCGACCTGTGCATCTTGGCGCGTAGCACGTCGTCTTACATCACCAGCAAAATGTGCCTCTTCCCCATCATGCACGTAATAGTAGTCGTCAAACTTCTTTGTTCAAGAGCCAATACTAAGATTTTGCAGTGGCACCTCGGACCGAAAAATGTATCGATCTTGTTATTAATTGGTAATCTACATAAATTAGTATGTTGTGAGCTCCCAGGTGTCTAGCTGTAGGAAGGGCGCACTACGTTGGCTGCCGGCCCGTAAGTACTGATCGTTAAAGGTCGGCACCTTTCGGAACACTTCGTGTCAGCTGTTCTCTGCTTCAGACTGCTGGCACTGTCAGTGACCCTTAAGTTGTGACACTGCAACTGCCTGGCGATGTGTTGTGTTGTCTGTGACAGCAGTTGTGATTAATAACAGTAATTGTACTTATGTTGAAGTGCATTAGACAATAGAAGACACGATCACAAATACACTCCTGGAAATTGAAATAAGAACACCGTGAATTCATTGTCCCAGGAAGGGGAAACTTTATTGACACATTCCTGGGGTCAGATACATCACATGATCACACTGACAGAACCACAGGCACATAGACACAGGCAACAGAGCATGCACAATGTCGGCACTAGTACAGTGTATATCCACCTTTCGCAGCAATGCAGGCTGCTATTCTCCCATGGAGACGATCGTAGAGATGCTGGATGTAGTCCTGTGGAACGGCTTGCCATGCCATTTCCACCTGGCGCCTCAGTTGGACCAGCGTTCGTGCTGGACGTGCAGACCGCGTGAGACGATGCTTCATCCAGTCCCAAACATGCTCAATGGGGGACAGATCCGGAGATCTTGCTGGCCAGGGTAATTGACTTACACCTTCTAGAGCACGTTGGGTGGCACGGGATACATGCGGACGTGCATTGTCCTGTTGGAACAGCAAGTTCCCTTGCCGGTCTAGGAATGGTAGAACGATGGGTTCGATGACGGTTTGGATGTACCGTGCACTATTCAGTGTCCCCTCGGCGATCACCAGTGGTGTACGGCCAGTGTAGGAGATCGCTCCTCACACCATGATGCCGGGTGTTGGCCCTGTGTGCCTCGGTCGTATGCACTCCTGATTGTGGCGCTCACCTGCACGGCGCCAAACACGCATACGACCATCATTGGCACCAAGGCAGAAGCGACTCTCATCGCTGAAGACGACACGTCTCCATTCGTCCCTCCATTCACGCCTGTCGCGACACCACTGGAGGCGGGCTGCACAATGTTGGGGCGTGAGCGGAAGACAGCCTAACGGTGTGCGGGACTGTAGCCCAGCTTCATGGAGACGGTTGCGAATGGTCCTCGCCGATACCCCAGGAGCAACAGTGTCCCTAATTTGTTGGGAAGTGGCGGTGCGGTCCCCTACGGCACTGCGTAGGATCCTACGGTCTTGGCGTGCATCCGTGCGTCGCTGCGGTCCGGTCCCAGGTCGACGGGCACGTGCACCTTCCGCCGACCACTGGCGACAACATCGATGTACTGTGGAGACCTCACGCCCCACGTGTTGAGCAATTCGACAGTACGTCCACCCGGCCTCCCGCATGCCCACTATACGCCCTCGCTCAAAGTCCGTCAACTGCACATACGGTTCACGTCCACGCTGTCGCGGCATGCTACCAGTGTTAAAGACTGCGATGGAGCTCCGTATGGCACGGCAAACTGGCTGACACTGACGGCGGCGGTGCACAAATGCTGCGCAGCTAGCGCCATTCGACGGCCAACACCGCGGTTCCTGGTGTGTCCGCTGTGCCGTGCGTGTGATCATTGGTTGTACAGCCCTCTCGCAGTGTCCGGAGCAAGTATGGTGGGTCTGACACACCGGTGTCAATGTGTTCTTTTTTCCATTTCCAGGAGTGTATTTACTAAATGTTTTGAATGCCATTTTCTTCTACTTATTGGTTTGTGTTACAACAGCCTTGACTTCGTACCCGTCACCACAAATATATACCGCATTGTCAGATGACCGCCTCTATAATGCACCTTCCAGAATCAGTGTTACTCCCGTTTGAAATTCATACCATAGCGGGTGATCAGTACGAGACACGCAGTCCCATGATTTGCCAGCACTGGAAAACAAACAATACAACATTCCCCCTATCATGTTATCTCACTCTGCAACGGCAAATCTATCTGTCCCTGCACCCAGCTTCGCGCACGAGGTGGCTGGCCGACTTTTCGCACGTCTACTATAATTCCTCCAGTATATTTTCGGTCTGACGGCGGGGTTAGGTACACCCAACAGTTGCAAACGTTAAGTATTTATTCTTTACCAGTAAATTTAAATATACAAAAATTTTAATTATTGTGCCTCATGGTGTACTTTTTGGCTTTCTCGTCCATATTTGCACCTTCTCAGATGTATACAATCCTTATTGCATCTTCCAAATATAAAGGAATATTTCGCTTTCATATGAGACAGTATTCCTGTTATAGTGCAATTAAAATTACTTGGCATCGGCCAGACGAGGAAACGTATGCACCGCGTTGTCACCTGCAGCGGTACTCCAACAGTTGTAACAGAGTACATGTCAGTCATATGGCAACTGTGCAGAGCTTGTACGCTAGACTGAAAGATATGATTGACCCAGTCAGATTCTGGCAGCACATACTCTGAACTGTTGAGTGCAATAGCACTGTAGTTAAAATTAACATCTATTGCACGTTGTGTAAACTTCTGTGTCCGTGCAAAGCAATGTACGCGGTCGTAAACACATCGAGAAAATCTGAAATAAAATCACGACCTCACAGGTCTTACTGATTTGAAGAGCTCTCGGAAATTACACTTCTATACATTACATGTCCACTTTCGTTATCGATAGTATTATTGTACAGTAGACACGAGAGGAGTTGGCTGGTAGCCCCAAAGTACTGATCACTACACGTCGGTACCATTCGGAACACTTCGTGTTGATTGTGGACTATATCAGATTGCTGCCAACCTGAGCAGTCTAACAGTTGTGACACCATGAATACGCGATGAAGCGCTGTTGGAGTCTATATGTGTGCGAATGATTTTTGAATAATAGTAGTATTTCTCACTACGAAGTTTTATTCTACTCACTGCATTGTGTTACAAAAACCGTAATTAATTTAATGTTCATTTCTATAAATAAGTACCGCATTTGAAGATGCCTACCTCTGTAATGCGCATTCACGAATCCATGTTACCTCCATGTCAAAATTTATTCAATAGCAGCTGATCGGTACGAGTCCTATAGCCAGTGAGTTGTCAATAAAGGAAGACAAACAGTACAGCATTCCACCTCTCACATTCTCTAATCCCCCATTGGCTGTGGTGCTTACCACTCTGTAGCAGACGTATAGGTGACCAACTTTACTGAGCTCACGGCCGAATTCACCATCGTCAGTTTCAATTAAGAATATCTTAAAATACTAATGTCTCTGTAAGTATTTATGCTGTCACACAGGGCAGATAAACTACAATCTTAATAAGCTGTTAATGTTAGTCGACGTTTCTTGGATTCGGCTGTTACCCGCTAAATGCATGCCGTTATACACTGAAGAGCCAAAGAAACTGATATACCTGCCTGATGTGTAGGGCCCCCGCGAGCGCGCAGAACTGCGCAGTACGATGTGGCATGGACTCGACTAATGTCTCAAGTAGTGCTGGAGGGATCTGACACCATGAATCCAGCAGAGCTGCCGTAAATCCGTGCGAGGGGGAGGAGATCTCTTCTGAACAGCACGTAGCAAGGCATTCCAGATATGCTCAATAATGTTCATGTCTGGGGGTTTGGTGGCCAGCGGAAATGTTTAAACTCAGAAGAGTGTTCCCGGAGTTACTCTGTAGCAATTCTGGAAATGTGGGATGTCGCACTGTCCTGCTGGAATTACCCAAGTCCGTCGGAATGCACAGTGGACATGAATGGATGCAGCTGATCTGACAGAATGCTTACGTACGTGTTACCTGTCAGAGTCATATGTAGACGTATCAGGGTCCCATATCACTCCAATTGGCACGCCCCACACCATTATAGAGCCTCCACCAGTGTGCTCAGTCTTCTGCCTTCGGCTCCGAAAGCCCACTTCGATTATGTTTCGTTGAATGGTTCGCACGATAACACTTGATGATGGCCCAACATTGAAATCTACAGCGATTTGCGAAAGGGTTGCACTAATCTCATATTGAACGATTCTTTTCAGTTGTCGTTGGTCCCGTTCTCGTAGGATATTTTTCCGGCCGCAGTGATGTCGGAGATTTGATGTTTTACCGGATTCCTGATATTCACAGTACGCTTGTGAAATGTTAGTACAGGAAAATCCCCACTTCATCGCTACCTTGGAGATGCTGTGTCCCCTTCGCTCGTGCGCCGAACATAACACCACGTTCAAACTCACTTAAATCTTGATAACCTGCCATTGTAGCAGCAGTAACCGATCTAACAACTGGGCCAGACACATGTTGTCTTATATAGGCGTTGCCGACTGCTTATTTATATATCTCTGTATTTGAATACGCATACCTATACCAGTTTCTTTGGCGCTTCAGTGTAAAATACGATTCAGAACTGCGGGCCGCAAGAATACTTAACTCGAGCCTCACGCGGCTTACAGGCCGCAGTTTGACAACCACCGCTCTATAGCGTCACTGAATGAGATTTCCCATCATGGGTTTATATGCCGAAGTTTTCCACCTAGAAAATCTGTAAATTTTAATAGAGGTTTGAAGTAGCTCAGTATTTCTTCGGTATTATGTTACTTGTTGTCTACATGACCCACACATGCCCTTCTTCCCTGCTGGTAACTTATGATAATTTTCCGGCTCGTAAGACAATAATATCATACTGTGAAACAGGCATGTGACGCAGTACGAACGTCATCCGTAGTACCAAAAGTGTCTCACTTATTTACTGAAAAATAAAACAGTAATGAAAACGCGAGCCGGTCAGTGTGGCCGAGCGGTTCTAGGCGCTTCAGTCCGGAACCGCGCGACTGCTACGGTCGCAGGTTCGAATCCTGCCTCGGACATGGATGTGTGCGATGTCCTTAGGTTAGTTAGGTTTAAGTAGTTCTAAGTTCTAGGGGACTGATGACTTCAGATGTTATGTCCCATAGTGCTCAGAGCCATTTGAACCATTTTTTTTGAAAACGCGAGGTGACAACTGGGGGATGCTGCATGTGAACAACGGCTCTGTGGAAGCGTCCGCGTGAGTTCTAATTCCTCTGAATTTCTCGTCACGGTTATTTAGTGAGAGGTGTGTCGGGTGAATAAATGAGGGCTAATTTTTTTTTTGTTATCAATCTCCGATCGGTCGCGAAACCCTCAGCATGTACTTCACTCTTGGCAGGAGACACTACCCCTTGAAGTATTTTTATGTGCTCACGGGGCGTACAGAACTGATGGTGCGAGGTAACGCACAAACGGGCGTACGAGAGGCTGTGCAACAAATCTGCGCAAAGTTTCATGGGATTTTACTGTGGTTTTAATTTTTTGACCTATCGGAGACTGAAGAAAAAGAAAAATTGCCCTCAAATGTTGCTCGACTCTTCTAGAAACGTTCGTTCTCCGCGGCTGTCACAGGAATTTTTTGAATATCTTCGTAACACTCTAGCAAATGAATTCCTGATGAAATGCTCGACTCTTCGTAGCATCTTTTCATCTCTTATACTAATAAAACCTGGTAAGGTATGATATTACAGTGCATAGATTTCCGAATGAACACTCAATGCGGTGACTACAATTGTTAATAAATACATGAAACGTATTGGCAATTACGAACATGGACAGCATCCAGCTGTATAATGGAACGAAGACATTGAAAATTTGTGCCGATTCGAGACTCGAACCCGGTCCAGCACTAATTTTCAATGTCTTATTTCATCATACAGCTGAAGAGTGACAGCTCAAGGTTGACTATATTCACAGTTGCGAATATATTTCAACTATATGCTGTTTGAGGATTTCCCGGAGCTGCATCTGCTTGAGAGATTCCCCGGAGTTACACCGGATAATATTGTAAAAACCGCACAATATTTCAGCAAGACAACTGCCCGCCATCTTCAGGTGCCAATGTCGCCTCGCTGAGAAGCTAACCAATTTATATGTTGGCTTTCTAGAACAGCGCAGGCGACAGCGGGGGCATAACGTCATCGAAGACCAATCGTAGACGGCGTCGAATACCAGAGCCCTCTGCTGGAGAAACGGGTCGCGATCTGCGGAAGCGCGCCGCGGTGCGAGAAAATGCGGCCGGGAGCGACGGACCCCGTTCGCGCGCGCGAGGTGCTGGCGAGCGATTTAAGCATCTGCGCTAAGGTTTCCCATCTGCGTTGACTCGGTGCAGTTGCTAATCTGTGGCTGACGATTCCTTAGTGCCGCCAAGGCTGGCTCCCAGGCTTTGCTCAGGTGAAACCCCGTGTCTCTGTTTATTAGATCACTGCTTATAAGTATTTCGACCGCCTCTTTAATGATGGAGTCCCAGTATGTGGAAGCATACGAGACGATCTTGGTTTCTTATAGTTCATGCCGTGTCCCGTGTCAAGGCAGTGTTCAGCAACCGCAAATTTCTCTGGCTGACCCTATCTCGTATGACGTTTATGTTCGTCGCATCTGTCTTTAACCGTACGACACGTCTGGCCAATATAAGTCTTCTCACAGTGGCACGGGATTTTATACATTCCTGGTCTTTAACCGAGCCCAGCATTGATTACACTCGTGCTGGAGGCCGGGAAACCCATTTAATCCGGTATTTCTTGAAAATTCTGCCCATCTTAAAAGACACGCCACCGACATACGGTAGAAAAACCAACCCCGTGGTGTTCTCTGTTTCTTCAGGCTGTTCTTGAGGTTTTGAGCGTGCTTGTCGAAGTGCATTCCGGATCTGCTTCTCGGAGTACCCGTTCTGGGCAAACACAGAGTGGAGATGGCTAAGCTCAACCGATAATCTGTCCTGATCTGAGATGGCTCTAGCCCTATGCACTAGCGTCCGTAATACACGGCTGCGCTGTGAGGGATGATGACAGCTCGTAGCTTGTAAATACAAGTCTGTGTGCGTAGGCTTCCGGAACACACTGTGACTCAAGGAGCCATCTCCTTTTCTACGAACCAAAACATCCAAAAACGAGAGCTCACCATCTTTCTCTACTTCCATGGAGAAACAGATGTTTGGATGGAGGGAGGATGAAACCAAAATGTTTTTGGAAATATGTAGATGATACGTTGGTGGTATGGCCGCATGGGACAGCAACGTTTCCATCTATTCTGGAACATCTGAACTCCCTCCATCCAAACATCTGTTTCACCATGGAGGTAGCGAAAGATGGTGAGCTCCCGTTTTTGGATGTTTTGGTTCGAAGAAAAGGAGACGGCTCCTTGGGTCACAGTGTGTTCCGGAAGCCTACGCACACAGATTTGTATTTACAAGCTACGAGCTGCCCTCATCCCTCACAGCGCAGAATTAGACACTGAGCCGAGGAACATTTCTTTGGCTCAGTGTCTAATTCTAATTTTAATTCTCTACGTTCTGTGATCAATCTCAAGGAGAAAACGTTTGACAACGCAGCTTTGTCTGTGCTGGGGAAAGGTTTGAACTTCGCACCGACGCCTGAGAGTTTACCAGTAGTTGATTTTATTAGTTCTATCGAATATGCTGTTTGTAAACTACCTTCCGAGGCTGCGGAAATGGTTAGGAGGGAAGCTTGTCGTGTGTTGACTGGGGCCCGTCCACCCAAGTATAACATTACAGCAGCTGAGGCGGTTGCTTTACATTCACTCAGAATGGATCCTGACATTGTTATTTTACCTGCGGACAAGGGAAACGCCACCGTTTTGTTGAATGAGCACGATTACCTTCAAAAGATGCAGTGTCTACTTTCTGATTCGGCGTATCGCAACATCGGTGCTGACCCTACAAAGAGTTTTGAGAGAAAGACAAATAACCTCCAGAAGAAAACTTCTTTGTCACAGGAGACTATCAAGAGTTTTAATTTTTACTGTGCTGTACCACCTAGATTATATGGCCTCCCTAAGGTCCACAAAGAGCCTGTCCCGTTGAGGCCTATTGTTTCTAATACTGGTGCTCCGACATATCGTGTAGCTAAACGTTTTGCTAGTTTGTTGAGCCCACTAGTAGGTAGGTGTGAACAGCACATTAAGAACTCTGCAGATTTCTTACGTCGATTGCAGGGATTGCGTTTGAAGGACTCTGATATTTTGGTCAGTTTTGATTTGGTTTCTCTTTTCACTCGCGTTCCTCTCTCTGATTCGTTGCAGCTAATTGAGGTTAAGTTTGGTGTCGAGTTAACAGATTTGTTTCGGCATGTGCTGACTTCCACTTACTTTTTATTCAATGGTCAGTACTAGGAACATGCTGATGGAGTTGCAATGGGAAGCCCGTTGTCACCTATTGTGGCCAATTTGTTTATGGAGGACTTTGAGGAACGTGCATTGGAGCCAGTGACTTTGAAACCTGCGTGTTTTTTCAGATATGTAGACGATACTTTTGTTGTTTGGCCTCATGGTAGTGAGAATTTAAACCGGTTTTTGGAACACCTGAATTCAATCCACCAGAATATTCAGTTCACTATGGAGGTGGAAAAGAATGGATGCCTTCCCTTTCTTGATGTGTTGGTCAAAAGGAAGACTGATGGTACGTTGGGACATTCTGTTTATAGGAAGCCTAGTCACAATGACTTGTATCTGCGATCTGATAGTTGTCACCATCCAGCTCAGCGTGAAGGAGCACTTCGTACCTTGGTTCACAGGGCCCACGTTACCTCAGACCCTGAAAGTTTTGCAGCTGAGCAATCACACCTCGAAGTCACCTTCCGTCAGAATGGTTATAGTGAGAGGCAGATCAAACGTGCGTTGCGCTATCAGCATTCTGTGCAACGGGTGAGTGACGATAACAACGAAGTGGCAGCTAAGTCTACGGCCTTTTGTCGTACGCAGGAATCATTTTCAACAGGATTGGCCGTATTTTGCGGAAATATGATGTGACATGTGTTTTTCGACCACCTTCTAATATTAAGGCCCTGTTGGCGTCCGTAAAAGATGATCTTCGTTTGCGTAAGGCTGGGGTCTATCGTATTCCTTGCAGTTGTGGCATGTCATATATTGGTCAGACAATCAGGATTGTGGAAGACCGGTGTATTGAATATAAGCGTCACACACGCTTACAACAGCCGAGCAAATCCGTTATTGCTGAACATTGCCTTGACACCGGTCATTCTATGGAATACAACAACACGGAGATTCTGGCTTGCACGTCCAGCTATTGGGATAGTGTTATTAAGGAAGCTGTTGAAATCAAATTATCAAGCAACCTTATTAACAGAGATGGTAGATTTTGTTTAAATGCTGCTTGGAATCCGGCTCTGTCTCTCATAAGAAAAACAGAGGGACAGAATTAGTGCTACCTCACCTGTTGATTAATAGTAACTATCGATATTTCTGATGTTGGTTATTTTTGTTTGTGTTGACACTTGTTCTGTGTCTGGTATCTTCCTTGCTTCTCCTCTGTGAACCGAGGTATTAAATTTCCTTGCACATTTCTTCCTCCTTGCATTTGCTGGCCTCTGGGCCAAGCGGTTCTAGGCGCTAAAGTCTGGAACCGCGCGACCGCTACGGTCGCAGGTTCGAATCCTGCCTCGGGCATGGATGTGTGTGAAGTCCTTAGGTTAGTTAGGTTTGAGTAGTTCTAAGTTCTAGGGGACTGATGACCTCAGAAGTTAAGTCCCATAGTGCTCAGAGCCATTTGAACCATTTGAACCTCCTTGCATTTGTGCCTTGATAATGGCAGGGTGTGCTCCTGTCGAAATATCGGCGGTGTTCAACGATGTTACTCGGCAGCAAACCCGTACGTTATTTGAATCTCCCTAACCTATTCGACATGATCATCAACATGCGGGCGACCTGGTTATTTATCATGTAGCAGTGAACAACCCGTCTCAACCAAGTTATTGTGCCAAATATTAGGCCTGCTTGAAGGTTCTTTAGCGTATTCGGTGGGAAATTTAAACCGAATAGTTGCTGCAGAGTCCGTTTCGTAAAACTAAGACACAGCGAGAACGCTCCGCACCAGTGAAAGTAGCCAGTTTAACTGTGCACTACGCTGGTGCTCCTGGTGGCAGAATGGGGTACTGATGCACTACGTGAATCAGACTTGAGGTTGTTTGCTACAAGATGACACAGCTACCGATTCTGTAAGTTATTTCAATAAATTTCTGTATTATTCCAAAATTGTAAAATTCTTTTTAACTCACTCTGTATACAACTGAAACGCTAACGATCCTTGAAACATTCCAGAAAATATTTTTATATCAGTCTAGTTCAACTATAGACTATCTATTTATTATAAACTCCTGAATCCACTCAAAAATCTGGTCGATATTCCATTAGGTCCTATTTTATTTGTTATACGTCAATATGGAATATCAATCCGGAAATAAGGAAAACGGTATCAACCGTAGACAACTGCTCTCTGCATACGATGCACGATCAAAGTCAGCTGAGATTCATGAGAGCTCTGTTTGAGGAATCCATGCTGGTTTTTAATAGGAGAGGTTTTTGTTTCCCGTTGTTGCTGTGGTCTCTATTTGAAGACTAGTTTGATGCAGTTTCGCAAGATAGTCTATCTTGCCCAACGCACTGCACTGCTGCGTAACTCCTGCAGCCTACAACTACTTGGACCTGCTTACTGGATTCAAGTCTTCGTCTTTCTCTAAAATTTTTACCCCCAATATTTCCGTTCATTACGAAACTGACGATTCCTTGATGCCTCAGCACGTGTCCTATCAACTGATCCCTTGTGTTAGTCAAGTTACGTTACAATACACTGGTGTCCAAAATTAAAGCAACAAACCGTTATTTCTCCGTTCTGTGTCTAATACACGATATACTCACAGAAACTGTCAATGGATCTAATTTTCAACATTCTTCTGAAGCACCATATTTCAAAAGCTTCGATTCTCTTCTTATCTGTTCATTGTCCACATTTTTACTTCCTCACAAGGTTACACTCCATACAAATACCTTCAGATCAGAAATTCCTGATAGTCTAAATTATATCCGATGTTAATAAATTTCTGTTTTTCAGAAATGCTTTTCTTGCTATTGACAATCTGCGTTTTTATATCCCCTCCAATTCCGCCATCGACAGTTATTTTGCTGTTCAAATAGCAAAATTCATCGAATGCTTTTAGTGTCCCATTTCCTAATCTAATTCTCGCAACATCACCTGATTTAATTCGACTATATTCCATTATCCTTGTTTCACTTTGTTGATACTAAAAACCATTTTGAAGACATTATTCATTGCATTCAGTACTTTCTCTCTCTGACAAAATTGCACTGTACTCAGTATACCGCAAAGTTTTTATCTTCGCTTTCTTCTCAATTTTCAAATTTCTCTTTGGTTTGCCTTACTATTTACTCCATATACGGAAAGATTATCTCCCCATCTCACTGATTTCTCAACTATTGCTTCCCTTTCATGCCCTTTGACTTATTCTGGTTTCTGTGTAAGTTGTAGATAATTTTTTCCTCCCTATGCTTTACCCCTGCTACCTTCAGAATTTAAACGAGTGTATTCCAGTTATTTTTGTAACAACTGGTGAATTAAAGGTACTGCTTGATACATGATTTAAAAAAAAAATAAAAAAAATAGAACCTGAGCACTTACAGGGAAACAATACTAATCGCGACAGTGCGAGCATCAGTGTTTTATATAGCATCGTCAAGACAACACAGACTGGAAGTACTAGCGCTTTGTAGACTTACCTGAAAGTTGTGGCAAGTTGTTGTACTGAAGGCTTTCACGACCGGATGACATATCCTCTGGTAAACCTTGCGGGATGTAAGGTCGTGGTCTCACCGGAGGAGAAACACCCCTCTGAAGATGTCCAGCGAAGCACTGGACGAAACGTTAGGAGCTGAAGAGTTTCATGGACCACGACCTTACATCCCGCAAGGTTTACCAGAAGATAAGTTGTTGTACTGCCAAGCCATCTCCAACACAGAGCGATGGCGCTAAGTCAGCTACATCGTGATTGCAGAATTCTATAACAGAGTAGCTTTTCTGGAGCTCTTGGTAGTGTAATTCCCAGAAAGTGCTTGACTATCAGCCACTTCGTTTTCATGCCGAACACTCCAAAAAATAATTCTGTTGAGTGCTCCGTCGCAATTCTTTCTTCCCGAAACAACAGATGTCACCCTTATTTGTAGCTCTGCTGAATGTTCATTTGCCACGACTGTGAGTAAGTTGCCCACAAATACCCTGAAAATTTCTGAAGTTCGTTCAAACCCTTACCACTCCTTCCGTTCTCCAAACCTTAATATAGTGCCCAGCTCCGTAACATAAGAATTTAGCGGAAGTATCAGTGTGCCAACGCTCTAGAAACCTCGAGACTAGGAATCCGAATTGTATCCGGTGCCTCCCTGTATTGTCAACCAGAAATCTCTCCACGTACTCCACTACAGCGAGAAGTGTTATAAACACTGTCTCCCAATGGTTTGGTTCCTATGCGTATTTCTGTACATAGGTCGAGCTCACAGTCGCTCGTAAAAGCAGTTATATATCCGGAACAACCCAATAAAAATTTACTACTGCATCATCCTACACTTTCTTAATTTGTGAAAGTAATCAGATTATTACAGATTATTACAAAAGTATCATAAAGGTGGAATGAGGCGCAACGGAGAGTGGGCTGCAGCCCAGTGCCACGCAACAAGATGTTGCTAAATTACCGAATTAGCTGGATGCTTTGAAAAGTATTACTTCAAATTCCTCCGTTTCAGAGTGAGAAAGCAGTTTCCTACACAGATCTATTGTCCTTGTGAAAAATGAGGTTTGTCTTATGCAGTCCAGATATCTTTCCACGTATTTCTTTATCTAGTGAGTCGTGAAAAATTGTACAGCTTTGAATGGTAACTGTCTACCCTTAACTAGACAATGAAGAAGAAGAACGCCTTTTTCAACCCAGAAAACACAATCCACACCCTTTCCAGGCAGTTCAGCTCGTCTTCACCGTTTTTGCTGTATTACCAGTGTCCTCCCCACACTACATTGAATGCTGATTTGTTCCTGGTCTGCAGTTGTGCTCATGCTGCCAATTCACAATAACAAGAATGCACACAAAGTCAGTTACATTCAACTCTAAGCACTCAAAGTGTTACTGAGGAATTTCTTCTCGCTTGCACTTTTAGCCAACGTGCCAAATGTTGCACCAGACTGGTAAAAGCTACCCATTGTGTATTAATAATTTAAAATATACCTTTCTCTTTCTTAGGATATGTCTTTCGGGTCACTTATTCGTTACAACTCTAACTATATTTCTTCCAATACCACATTGCGTACTTCTTCGATGTTTTCACCTGTGGTAGACGTTTTAGAACTTCTTTCTGGTGAATCGTCTTCAATATCAAGAGAAGTACAGACGCGAGGTGTTTCATTCCTTATGGTAACTCTATGCGATAAACTGTGTGAATACCTTGCAATGCATGCTCTGTAGCAGTGCAGGAACACTGCACATTTGGAGTTCCATGTATGGGTTCATGAAGTATTTAATGTTGATCGGAAGTGATAGTTAAGGTCATCAGATTTAGACCAGAAAAAATTGTCGTTTTGGAGGTTTCAGAGAACGGAAAGGAATTGCTAACGCCGGTGTTAGAAAACGTCTACAGTTAAATGCTATTGCAAAAATTTAGAAGAGGGGAACTATATTAATCAACATGTGCACTTCATAAACAACCTTCTGACATTTTAGACCTATATGACGAACAAAACTCAAATTTATATCGTTGACAGTCGCTTTGAATCTTTTCAAGATCTATTTTACAGCGAAGCACCTTGGCATTTGCAAAGCAGACATCCATGATATTAGCTTAATTTACTAAGTCGAATCGGACGAAGATTGATGTTTAAAGGCATTCTTCAGATTTTGTATAAAGAATTTTTACTAGCCGTTTGCAACTCCATTAATTAAAATGGAAAATAAAAGGTTGCAGTCAGCGGCTTCCACCGAGATTGGAGCTGCTATGTCATACAGTACGACCACCGCAACGCACAAGGGAACCTCTTTTTTTTAATTTTGCTTTTTTTTCTTTTACTTTTTTTGACGATTACCCCTTTTTCTCTCTCTTATTTTAAAGCCCCTTAGGAAAATGGCAATAAAAAAAGAAACTAAGTGCCACCGCCACTTTTCATCCTATAACAAAAAAAAAAAAAAATATCTGGTCCACTTCAGGCGTTGGCTCCTGACTAAACCTACCCCAAGAGCTGCCTATATACCAGGGGAAATATGGGAATTCAAGGTTAGGGCTATCATTACAAACAAAACAAAATCTTCCTTTTTCTGAATTTTATTTTTATTTTGATTTTTGTTTGTTTATTTTTGTTGTGTAATTGATCAGACGCCTTCTGCGCCCCGCTGGTAATATGTTGAGTCACGTCTTCTCGAAATTGGTGTGTTCCGTTCAGTAGTTGAGCAATGTTCATTGGTTCAAACTGGAAACCTTCTTCACTCTTGGCTTAACACATTCCAGCTGCGAGGCGGGTCGTGGAAAGCACTCCCAAGGAAGTTCGAGAAAAATTGTCTGTATTTTGGGTGGCGGACAACGACATAATGACGGTCGTTGAGGTATGTCCAAAAATCGAGTACAGAGTCTACAGTTTGTCCAACTAGGTAGTGAATGGCATGTCCGCGAATCCAATTCACAGCGTTGGTCTTTGTCCGAGGAAAATAGTCACGTCCCGGAACTAATAATGAAAGGGGAGTATTCCGATTCAGAATGTCCCGCGTTAGAAAAGCCACAATATGACGAATAACCTCTGAGCTAACGACACACTGGCGACCACAGACGGACTATAGTCACTGCGATGTTGCCTGAGCGTCAAAACGCAACCTTAAAACACACAAACAGGTGTTACTTATGTGAAGAACGCCGTTCTTGGAGTCCAGAAATTAATTATACTTTCTAAGTGTCTCATCTTACAGTGGATTCTATCGTACGAGTCTTCGATGTGGAAAACGAATGTTAAGTGAATTTAGCGAGGTAACGCCGGCCTACACCCGGAAGTAGATGCACTATCAGAGTGTTGACAAATACTTGCTACGACGCTGGCATTTCTCGGTTCTCTTACGAGGCAGCTCTTCAGCGAAATGCTTGCCGTGATTCTCCGATACGGTCCTTCAGAGTGGAGACCCGCGCGCACGTTTGGTTTTTATGCGGCGTTCTCCCCTGATGGTTTCTGACGTCGCCTTGTGGGCTATGTCTACATTTGAGACATTCAATTATCATTAATCCAGAATGATACAAGTTTCAGCTTGCGGCGTGGAAGAAGGCTGTTGACGCCGACATTATATCATTTCAACGTAGGGAAAGCAAAACTGGTCATTCAATGTTTCTCATTCAACATAAAGCATGTGAGATAATTTTCCGTAACGTTCATAATCATCTAAAAATACAAACGAAGTAAAAATACATCTGAAGCTTATTCGAATTGAATATAATGTAAGATACCAAACGCTTTGCACCTCGATGTCGAATTTGTCCACGTGCAATCTTTTGCAGCATACAAAAAGAATGTCATGATTACCACGAGAATGAAGAAATATGTTGGTACGGATGGAAGCAAGGAGAGACGCAGTCAACAAATATTCGATTCCTCATGGTATTCATTTCATTTGAGACGTAAGAAGAGTTAAAGCGGGATATTACTTTCGTTAACACGAAAGATATGCAGCAGATATTGATAACGAGGAAGTTTGCGTCTTCATACGTTTCCTCCTTGAAATCTGTATGCTCTCTTATATACTAAGTAGCCTGATCATTGTATCAGTAATGTTACCCTCTTGTTTGACCCCGTAACGATGAACAGATTCCAAATGCATGTCTCTGCATGAAAGTAGCTGTTCGAACCCTTCCTGGGTTGCCTTTTGTGTTTTATTGCTTGGAATTCCTGAAGCAGACCACTGTGCCCTCTCCCCTTGTGGGTTAGGTCTCAAAACTAAACCGCTTTTTATCCAATGGCATAATTTATTCAGACAGCATCAGCACAAGACTGTCAAACAAAGCCTTCCATTTACAGTTGCAACACTCTAACTAGCACTGACCGAAGTGTAATCCACGGTCATGGTCCGAAATTAGCAGCTGTCTGCTACTGTGGCAAAGTCCGTACTACACTTTCGATTCCGCAGCACCATTTTATCTGGTAACATTGTGTAGTTGCAGAGTTGTGCCAGCATGTCTGTCCTCACACTGTCAACTTTATGTATCTCACTTCTCCTGCAGCGTTGATCACGAGGAGCAGAAGTAAATGAGTGTATTCTGCATGACGTAACATTCAGTATTCCCTTCTTTCATAGCCACTCTTCATGTGCATCGATACCAAATAGGAATGTGAAAACTCTTGCGAGTGAGAGAATGACAATATCAATCGTAACAAGAACAATCAAATAATGAATGTTGTTTATTCTAACGCAGAACGAGAATGGCTTTAAATATAAAAATCTATATCGATATCCATATCTATTGATCTTTGAGTTGGCACAATGCAAATATATTTTTAGCATTTAGTTACTGAATTTAGTTCGGGATGTTTGCAGAGAAAAGGAAAACCAGCAACTACCCTTTCCTTAGAACACGACTCAAGCAAGTCCCCAAGTAGGTACCAAGGCACTGCTGCATTCTGTTCCCTGACATTGCTCTGATGACGGTTAATGCAGATACACTCCTGGAAATGGAAAAAAGAACACATTGACACCGGTGTGTCAGACCCACCATACTTGCTCCGGACACTGCGAGAGGGCTGTACAAGCAATGATCACACGCACGGCATAGCGGACACACCAGGAACCGCGGTGTTGGCCGTCGAATGGCGCTAGCTGCGCAGCATTTGTGCACCGCCGCCGTCAGTGTCAGCCAGTTTGCCGTGGCATACGGAGCTCCATCGCAGTCTTTAACACTGGTAGCATGCCGCGACAGCGTGGACGTGAACCGTATGTGCAGTTGACGGACTTTGAGCGAGGGCGTATAGTGGGCATGCGGGAGGCCGGGTGGACGTACCGCCGAATTGCTCAACACGTGGGGCGTGAGGTCTCCACAGTACATCGATGTTGTCGCCAGTGGTCGGCGGAAGGTGCACGTGCCCGTCGACCTGGGACCGGACCGCAGCGACGCACGGATGCACGCCAAGACCGTAGGATCCTACGCAGTGCCGTAGGGGACCACACCGCCACTTCCCAGCAAATTAGGGACACTGTTGCTCCTGGGGTATCGGCGAGGACCATTCGCAACCGTCTCCATGAAGCTGGGCTACGGTCCCGCACACCGTTAGGCCGTCTTCCGCTCACGCCCCAACATCGTGCAGCCCGCCTCCTGTGGTGTCGCGACAGGCGTGAATGGAGGGACGAATGGAGACGTGTCGTCTTCAGCGATGAGAGTCGCTTCTGCCTTGGTGCCAATGATGGTCGTATGCGTGTTTGGCGTCGAGCAGGTGAGCGCCACAATCAGGACTGCATACGACCGAGGCACACAGGGCCAACACCCGGCATCATGGTGTGGGGAGCGATCTCCTACACTGGCCGTACACCACTGGTGATCGTCGAGGGGACACTGAATAGTGCACGGTACATCCAAACCGTCATCGAACCCATCGTTCTACCATTCCTAGACCGGCAAGGGAACTTGCTGTTCCAACAGGACTATGCACGTCCGCATGTATCCCGTGCCACCCAACGTGCTCTAGAAGGTGTAAGTCAACTACCCTGGCCAGCAAGATCTCCGGATCTGTCCCCCATTGAGCATGTTTGGGACTGGATGAAGCGTCGTCTCACGCGGTCTGCACGTCCAGCACGAACGCTGGTCCAACTGAGGCGCCAGGTGGAAATGGCATGGCAAGCCGTTCCACAGGACTACATCCAGCATCTCTACGATCGTCTCCATGGGAGAATAGCAGCCTGCATTGCTGCGAAAGGTGGATATACACTGTACTAGTGCCGACATTGTGCATGCTCTGTTGCCTGTGTCTATGTGCCTGTGGTTCTGTCAGTGTGATCATGTGATGTATCTGACCCCAGGAATGTGTCAATAAAGTTTCCCCTTCCTGGGACAATGAATTCACGGTGTTCTTATTTCAATTTCCAGGAGTGTAGTTCCGATTATGAAATACAAAACGTATTGCAGGTTAGTTCCTAGGACAGTAACATTAAATTTGCGTTGTAGACGGCACATGAACGTGACGACTATCCATATTACTCATCAATATAAAAAGACAATATTATGGGAATTTAGCAGGATTACTCAACATGAATTCTGAAATTGGTTGACTGACCGCACAGGTGCTAAACGTCGTCAAGAGTATACGATGTCCTAATCGCATTAGGAATATGAAGATCGTCTTCGACAGCTCGCAACTTTCACATTGCTATCTCCCCCCTACTCCAGACAGCCTTCGGTGGAGTTGCACTAAGTTGCCGATGCAATGTAAGGCCTTCAAACCGACAACAGACCACATATTGAAAAATACAAGCGAGTTCTCTTGCAGCGTAAGCTTATTGTAACTAATCTAAAAATTATTGGACAGGAACATTGTCCTATTCAAAAAAAGCTGTCCAGCAGGTCCTCTAATCGCTCCTTGGTACAGTCGTTTGACTATTGAAAATGGTTCCAACAAGTCACCACTAGAAAACACTGCTCTGTACCGCAATAACTCAAGATGTAAAGTAATACCACGATACTACAAATATCAGGAAACACCTTATCACAGATAAGACTGTCCTTAAGGCTTGTAAGCTCACATTTATTACAATAAATGACATACCTGAAATGTTACCACTCTCATTATTACGTCAGATTGGTAATGCACGTAGTAAGTTCGTCGTATTCATGATTTCCTCTTCAAAGTAACATACCGTACTTATTATTTAACACAAAATGACATTAAAAATTTAAGTTACTCACGAGCAGCTAGTTGAGAATATGTATGAACTTCAAATGACACGACGAACCGTCTTGTTCCGCATATGGATTCAAACCCAGCTCATGCAGACTAAGCAAAGATTTCGTTACTGACGGAAACTAACAGTCATTCCTGATTAAGCATACAGAGAGTGATATACCTCGATTTTAGACAGTATCAGTTGGCAAATATCAACTTCAAATTGCATAACGCAAACATGTTTAACAGACGCGAATTCCTACCCATCATCTATTGTCCCTGTTAACGAACTACGAGAGATGTTAAATATTGCTTCTTCACAAGTAACTTACTTGAAATGCCGTGAGGTAAAGCTTTGTGTTGGACACGGATTCGAACCCAGAATCTAATCGGATTGCTATCGAAGCACAGTCAAATGTGACATATCGGATTTTCGCGGCAGTAGCTAGATGTTTTAACTGAAATGACGAGACGAAACATTAACTTTTTCCTTCCCAGGACTCCCACCCGGCACCTATCGCTGTTATATTCTAGAGAAAACGAACGTTAAATATGGGTTTGTTGCGCCAGAAGTGATATGTGAGCATGTTTGAACTAGAAATAATATGACGAAGAGTTCAGCGCTCACTGGGAATAGAGCCCCACATATATCGTTGTTGACTACACACAAAGAGACGTCAGCTACCGAATTTTTCTCCACCAGCTGCTCAGAATAACATCTTGAACTTACAGTCATCTCGCAAATAGTTCTGTGTCTCACTGGGAGTTAAAAATGTCAGATATCGTTAGTGTTGACAACGAATGAAAATACATTAAAAATCAAAATTCTTATCCACCAGCAGATAGGTGTTCTCATGCCAGAGCTTGATAATACATAATTAAATCTTTAGTGCCGGGCCAGGATTCGATCGCATTCACGCGTAATATGTGGAGATGTTGAGGAATCTGCAGTTTTGAACAAACAACAAATTGTAGCCGAGCTGTATTGTCACGAAGGGATCAAATTCCGCGTTAAGGGCGGTCTGAGTTGCATTCCCAGTTCAGAACCAATCTTATCGACATACAGAAGCTCAGATAAAAGATGGAATAAGTGTCCTGTGACCATACATAGCGTTTGTTTCGTCACTTGAAATAAATAACTAGTATAAGAAAGGTTATTGGTGATAGAGTTTCTACATGTCGCCACTCCAGACTTTATTGTGGTTCAACCTACCGTCTACTTGGTAGAGAAGGAAAATCATCTTTAATGTGAATTTTCAGACCGCACTGCCATTACACCTTCTTCACTTGGTGTAGCCAGGAGAGAATGGACTCTGTCTCTCCCTATCTAAAATCATTGACAGAAGTGGGAATCCAACCCAGACCATAGGTATAACAACCTACCATCCGTCCAACAGACCACGAAATCCTCTTCTCTCATTTTTCTATCGTAACGCCGTTGCGCCACACTGGATGAGAATTCTGACACACAGGCGTCCTGTAGTAATTTGCACCATGTTCAGTAAATTCATTTACTTGGTTGACCGAATCACCATGAACTAGCAGCCTCGGCTACCCAGTGCATACATTCCACTCTATATTTTGTAATCACCGAAATAAAATCACGTAACTGCCACCTACACAGAACTGCCAACAGTGTAGGATGCAGAAGTTTAAATAGGAAGTGTTCCTTTCCATTTGAGCTCTTCTATTGCGCTATCTGTTTGTAGAAAACGTCGTTCAGTAAAAAAAAAAAAAGAAAAGCTGTAACTGTTTGTCTCTCAGAAGTCAAGATCTGGCCATATGCGTAATCTCACAGTGCTGTGGAATCAAGAAGTTCTGGAGGAATAGTTGTCGAGCTCTGGAGCTGTTGTAGCTACGTGTCAGCTAGTAGCATAGATAAGATGTCGCGAGTTCGAATACATTCAGTGCTACATTTTTTAAAACGCAATTCTGCTGTCTGCTGAAGTTGTCAATCTAATGGAACTTTGAACATACTTCCCTCAACCCAAAGTAGTCGCATGTGGAAAAAGGGCGAACTACTGTGACATTTTGTTCTGTTCAGGTTTAATAGACAGCAGGCAGCAGATGCATCTCGAAGATGTGTAGGGAGAGCGCATCGTGCCATAATATGTCAGAAAAGTATTTTCTACATTAGCTGTCGTGTGGTAGTGAGATTTTATTCTTCTTCAAACTTTGTTTGACAGCTTTAACTCAGAACAAGTTTTCTACATGCATGTAATCAATAAACTGCACGTGCATTGTCATACTGTCATAGATAACATCAGAGAATTCGCATATATCGTTGATGATTAATTTCTCTCTCATGTTTACTATTGTTTTAACAACACTAAAGGAAACCTTACGAAAATTGTGCACTGTATTATAAGAAATGAAATAAAACTAACCACGATAACCTTACGACGAAAGTATGTTTTAATAAAACCGAGTATCTGTACACAAATGTGCCTCTATCGACACGAATTAGTAAAATACTACTCACTTAGATTTTGATTGGGTCTGTGTTTCATTGGTATGCTGTGTCGTACCCAAGAGGTATGCAAATGTGGCATTTCAAAAATATAGTTACGTATTCCTAGAAAGCCAAAATTCGCTTGTCAGCAGCGGAAAGAGGCGTTGCCTGTTGTGCAGCATTGTAAGTTTTTCAACATTGCACTATGAGCCGAAAGTATTTTCTTGTGATTTCCTTACTGATGTTTGATCCGACTCCTTGTAGCTCTTTCACAGAAGGGATAAAAACGTTGCAGTCAGTGAGACTGGAACTGCAAACCATAACAGACGCTTTTCCACAGGTCAGCACGTTACCACAGAGCTGGTGAAGAGGTATGGGTCTAAGCGTCCTCTTACGACGCCAATAGTGCCTAGAACTCGTAAACCGCTATTTAAAGGTCGAGATTAGTTGCGATTTCCATCTGCAACGACTTTCCTGGGCTGAAAACCGTAAATTTACAATCTTTTGTTACCCTTCAAGCGATAATAACTCAGATTATTCAATGGAAATGACAGGTAAAATCAAGTGAACTTTGAGGCTTAATTCCGTGCACACCAGGAAGTACCTCGTCGATCACAGAGTTGCCAAACATACGTTGCCTTGTTGCCAAATCTCAGTTACAGTACCAGTAGGAAGAAGACGAACCGATGTGATCCTACAGCGGGCTGGGAAGTGACCATAGCTGGTGTCTCCAAGTCGCGGCTGCTACGGCCTGGAATACGTAATGCGTCTGACTCGCTTACTGTAACTAGGTTTAGGGACTGGAGCGTAGTTACTAATAATACTCAGAACTGACTGCAAACTAAGCATCATAAATCAGTAACTCTCATTGTTGTTTTTATATTTCTGTAGTAAGTGTACTCAAAACTAAGAAACTCATTCACAGGCGTTTTCGTGCCTCGCTGATAGTCGAGCACAACGAACAAATAAAAATAAAAAAGAATGTTTATATGTGTGTGCGTGTGTGAGTGTGTGTGTGTGAGTGTATGTATGTGTGTGTGTGTGTGAGAGAGAGAGAGAGATGAAAAAGAATGAGAGTGTAAAAAATTGTTGTAATGAAATTGAATCATGGTATTTAAAGAAATCTTTCACTGTAATGACACGTTCCACATCATTACGAAATGTCGTATTCATGATCTATGGAACAAGAAGTAATCTAATGTAATGTAATCTAATCTAAATACATCATATTGATGACTAGCCATGAAGAGTCATGAATTACCGAAATTTTTGCCAATACCAGTAACCAAATCTAAACTTGAAAATAAAAGACGACAAGTTTTGTAATAAACCGTGACTCCTATCAAGACCCTTTCGTCCCTGTTATCTAACCACGAAAGATGTCTGATATACCTCCATTCTGAAGTAACAAAGTGTGCATGCATTTAAAGATGAAGTGCATGATGTGAAGTTCTGTGACGGAGATACAAACCCAACAAGTAATCGGATTGTTAACTAAGAAAAATCAAATGTTACGTATCGGTTTTTCTTACGAGCCGCTAGATGTCTGAATCTAAAATAAGGATACAAACTTTTGTGCCTAAGAGACAATCGAACTGCACACCTACCGTGCATCCACGAACGTAGCTTAAGTATCAGTTTCTTACTCACGAACAGTAAGATGTGTGCGTGTTTGACCAGAAATAACGACACCTATTGCGATTGTTGGCAACACATGAACAGACATTAAAATGAGCGTTAATTTTCACTAGCAGGTGGGTGTGCACTTGATGGAGCTGGAAATGAAATTATGAATATTTTTGTACTGGATCAGGATTCGGACCCACATATTTACCTTTAGAGGAGACCTAGAGAAGACTGCAGTCTTGGGAAAAGGAACGAAATGATTGAACTATACTGTTCCGAGAGATTCAGATCCTCGAAAGAGGAGATACGAATGCGAATCACAGTCCAGCACCAAGTTTTTCAACGTCTCTAGTTCAATCAAGTACAAGTAAACTAAGAGCCCTGTCCCTTTAAATGGCTATCGTTTCATCAAATAAAATAAAATTTGCTAATGTAAGTAAGCTTACTGGCGACTGTATTTCTGTTTACAATGACTTCCGCTATGTCATTTCCCAACGTAAACTGGCTCCGCCCAGTTGGTAATGAAGGAACGTGATGCTTAATGCTGATTCTGGATTATAACGTCTTTCTCCTGAGGTCACCAGAGGTAAAATAAATCTGTTTGTGCCTCTTAAAAGCAAATGCCTGGACCCACGCATTGCACCTGCGACAGTTCATTCCACCAGACCATTGTGGCCACATTTCCCAGCCCCTGGAGTGGGCTGTAACGGATGATGTGCTTAGCTTACAAAATTAATCACGGTGGAAAAAATGCGAGTCTATTAAATGGTTAAGTAGAAGCAAGCTTCTGACGGAGAGATTATGCTATTCTCATGTCAGCAGGATGTAAAGACTCTTCTAGGCATCGTAGGCTGGATGTGAAGCCATTTTGATTTTTCACAAATTCAGCAAATTTCTTAGTTCGAGAAAATCCACTGTGAAGTGTGAAGTTGCCGGATAATTCGATTATTACTGTTATTATTACTATCATTTTATTCATACCGCTGCTGGAACACGACCGTAGTCTTGAGGTAAAACGCGAGACCAGCTAATATGACGTCTGGCGACCGAAAGCACATATCGACAAAATTTTTATCGCCCCTTTCCTCTCGGTGCTGAAGCTATGAGTGTAATTCAAGCGAATCTACTATATAATATTATCTGGTCTCGCGTTTTACCTCAAGACTACGGTCGTAGTGAAGAGTAATGTACTAAGCCTGGAGTCAAGACTTCCTCTGGGAAGTGCCGCAGTCTACATGTTGCCAGATCGAGCATGTTGCCAGACATAGAATTCTGAGAGGAGCACGACTGTATTGTCCACCTTACGTGAACGACTCGGAGGTCAATTTTTTGGTCCAAGACTGTATCTACAACACATATTGCACGCTGAAGACCCAGAAGAATTAAAAAAACAAAAGTAGTTTATGAGAGCAACGTTAACCATAGCGTTCGAAGTATTCATAGTATTGTATACGTGTGTGTAAACGCCTTCCAATGACCACTCAAGGAAGACAAGGATACACAGTCTAGCTTCAATATTATAAATACGACTCAGTTTGTGGATGAACTCAGACTTAGGTTGATAATATTTTTGAATATTAAGCAGCACTGTACCAATTGGTGTTAAACTCGTTTTCAACCAATGATTCCCATAGCTACAGGAACACTACTTGTGATACCTCTTAGACAAAATACTTAAGCAGTGTTATCAGACGAAAAGATCGACCTGACACAAACTGTGGGAAGTTTGTTTCACAACCTTCGTACCTAGATAATGAGCTTTTTCCTATTTGAGATATCTGTGAATGTTGCTGCTTAAGACGACTTAAGCAGAAACTAAATTCCCTCAGCTTCGATAATTTTTAAAGAAATCGTCTTATCGGCACTAACTCGTGATTTGTGAATTGTTTACCGGCCGCACTCTGCCGTATTTCGCCGGTTGGAAGGCAAAAGCTTACTGACAAATTTCAGACAGAAATTACTGTTACAGTGTACTTATGGAGCCAGATGAGTGGATTGCGTATTTTCCGGTGAGAAAGAGCACTGGCAAACAGTCTTCGCTACATGAGGTTATTTAAACTGGTGTCACTCTGAGCTAGAATTTATGGTCAGGTCAATGTTTCGGATGCGAGTTTTGCAACTGTGAAATACTTTCCTACATTATAGAAGCGAATATTAAATTTGAACTAATATTGCGAAAATTTTGTACTTGGACAGCTTAGAATGAAAATACTTCTGTTTATTTCAAAGGGAAACAATAGATTTTCTAAAACATTGTCTGTCATACACAACTTGAAACAGGTCATGTCGACCAAATCATGTGGAAGAACTGACAGCGACGTACATCGGAAGGCAGTAAGACCTCTTACCTTTTGGTTTGTCAGTAATCGATAGCCATTTCTAGGTGCAAGTAAATGACGAAAGGCAGCGCGTTTTTGTCATTAAGTAACGTCTTCGTCAATTACTTTAGTTTTAATGTAATCTAAGAGTAATTGCTGATGTTTGATACTAACATGAAAAGATTCCGTAGACAGGGAAAGAACCTGTTCTTGGGAAACTACTTCTGTAGTAACCAAAAGGCATTAAATGATCTTCAAGCACTTGTGTTCCAGCAGCGGTATGAATAAAATGATAGTAATAATAACAGTAATAATCGAATTATCCGGCAACTTCACACTTCACAGTGGATTTTCTCGAACTAAGAAATTTGCTGAATTTGTGAAAAATCAAAATGGCTTCACATCCAGCCTATGATGCCTAGAAGAGTCTTTACATCCTGCTGACATGAGAATAGCATAATCTCTCCGTCAGAAGCTTGCTTCTACTTAACCATTTAATAGACTCGTATTTTTTCCACCGTGATTAATTTTGTAAGCTAAGCACATCATCCGTTACAGCCCACTCCAGGGGCTGGGAAATGTGGCCACAATGGTCTGGTGGAACGAACTGTCGCAGGTGCAATGCGTGGGTTCAGGCATTTGCTTTTAAGAGGCACAAACAGATTTATTTTACCTCTGGTAACCTCAGGAGAAAGACGTTATAATCCAGAATCAGCATTAAGCATCACGTTCCTTCATTACCAACTGGGCGGAGCCAGTTTACGTTGGGAAATGACATAGCGGAAGTCATTGTAAACAGAAATACAGTCGCCAGTAAGCTTACTTACATTAGCAAATTTTATTTTATTTGATGAAACGATAGCCATTTAAAGGGACAGGGCTCTTAGTTTACTTGTACTTGATTGAACTAGAGACGTTGAAAAATTTGGTGCTGGACTGTGATTCGCATTCGTATCTCCTCTTTCGAGGATCTGAATCTCTCGGAACAGTATAGTTCAATCATTTCGTTCCTTTTCCCAAGACTGCAGTCTTCTCTAGGTCTCCTCCAAAGGTAAATATGTGGGTCCGAATCCTGATCCAGTACAAAAATATTCATAATTTCATTTCCAGCTCTATCAAGTGCACACCCACCTGCTAGTGAAAATTAACGCTCATTCTAATGTTTGTTCATGTGTTGCCAACAATCGCAATAGGTGTCGTTATTTCTGGTCAAACACGCACACATCTTACTGTTCGTGAGTAAGAAACTGATACTTAAGCTACGTTCGTGGATGCACGGTAGGTGTGCAGTTCGATTGTCTCTTAGAGACAAAAGTTCGTATCCTTATTTTAGGTTCAGCCCGCATCTCGTGGTCGTGCGGTAGCGTTCTCGCTTCCCACGTCCGGGTTCCCGGGTTCGATTCCTGGCGGGGTCAGGGATTTTCTCTGCCTCGTGATGGCTGGGTGTTGTGTGATGTCCTTAGGTTAGTTAGGTTTAAGTAGTTCTAAGTTCTAGGGGACTGATGACCATAGAAGTTAAGTCCCATAGTGCTCAGAGCCATTTGAACCATTTCTTTTTAGGTTCAGACACCTAGCGGCTCGTAAGAAAAACCGATACGTAACATTTGATTTTTCTTAGTTAACAATCCGATTACGTGTTGGGTTTGTATCTCCATCACAGAACTTCACATCATGCATTTCATTTTTAAATGCATGCACACTTTGTTACTTCAGAATGGAGGTATATCAGACATCTTTCGTGGTTAGATAACAGGGACGAAAGGGTCTTGATATGAGTCACGGTTTATTACAAAACTTGTCGTCTTTTATTTTCAAGTTTAGATTTGGTTACTGGTATTAGCAAAAATTTCGGTAATTCATGACTCTTCATGGCTAGTCATCAATATGATGTATTTAGATTAGATTACATTACATTAGATTACTTCTTGTTCCATATATCATGAATACGACATTTCGTAATGATGTGGAACGTGTCATTACAATGAAAGATTTCTTTAAATACCATGATTCAATTTCATTACAACAATTTTTTACACTCTCATTCTTTTTTATCTCTCTCTCTCTCTCTCTCTCACACACACATACATACACTCACACACACACACTCACACACATACACACATATAAACATTCTTTTTTATTTTTATTTGTTCATTGTGCTGGACTATCAGCGAGGCACGAAAACGCCTGTGAATGAGTTTCTTAGTTTTGAGTACACTTACTACAGAAATATAAAAACAACAATGAGAGTTACTGATTTATGATGCTTAGTTTGCAGTCAGTTCTGAGTATTATTAGTAACTACGCTCCAGTCCCTAAACCTAGTTACACTAAGCGAGTCAGACGAGTTACGTATTCCAGGCCGTAGCAGCCGCGACTTGGAGACACCAGCTATGGTCACTTCCCAGCCCGCTGTAGGATCACATCGGTTCGTCTTCTTCCAGCTGGTACTGTAACTGAGATTTGGCAACAAGGCAACGTATGTTTGGCAACTCTGTGATCGACGAGTTACTTCATGGTGTGCACGGAATTAAGCCTCAAAGTTCACTTGATTTTACCTGTCATTTCTATTGAATAATCTGAGTTATTATCGCTTGAAGGGCAACAAAAGATTGTAAATTTACGGTTTTCAGCCCAGGAAAGTCGTTGCAGATGGAAATCGCAACTAATCTCGACCTTTAAATAGCGGTTTACGAGTTCTAGGCACTATTGGCGTCGTAAGAGGACGCTTAGACCCATACCTCTTCACCAGCTATGTGGTAACGTGCTGACCTGTGGAAAAGCGTCTGTTATGGTTTGCAGTTCCAGTCTCACTGACTGCAACGTTTTTATCCCTTCTGTGAAAGAGCTACAAGGAGTCGGATCAAACATCAGTAAGGAAATCGCAAGAAAATACTTTCGGCTCATAGTGCAATGTTGAAAAACTTACAATGCTGCACAACAGGCAACGCCTCTTTCCGCTGCTGACAAGCGAATTTTGGCTTTCTAGGAATACGTAACTATATTTTTGAAATGCCACATTTGCATACCTCTTGAGTACGACACAGCATACCAATGAAACACAGACCCAATCAAAATCTAAGTGAGTAGTATTTTACTAATTCGTGTCGATAGAGGCACATTTGTGTACAGATACTCGGTTTTATTAAAACATACTTTCGTCGTAAGGTTATCGTGGTTAGTTTTATTTCATTTCTTATAATACAGTGCACAATTTTCGCAAGGTTTCCTTTAGTGTTGTTAAAACAATAGTAAACATGAGAGAGAAATTAATCATCAACGATATATGCGAATTCTCTGATGTTATCTATGACAGTATGACAATGCACGTGCAGTTTATTGATTACATGCATGTAGAAAACTTGTTCTGAGTTAAAGCTGTCAAACAAAGTTTGAAGAAGAATAAAATCTCACTACCACACGACAGCTAATGTAGAAAATACTTTTCTGACATATTATGGCACGATGCGCTCTCCCTACACATCTTCGAGATGCATCTGCTGCCTGCTGTCTATTAAACCTGAACAGAACAAAATGTCACAGTAGTTCGCCCTTTTTCCACATGCGACTACTTTGGGTTGAGGGAAGTATGTTCAAAGTTCCATTAGATTGACAACTTCAGCAGACAGCAGAATTGCGTTTTAAAAAATGTAGCACTGAATGTATTCGAACTCGCGACATCTTATCTATGCTACTAGCTGACACGTAGCTACAACAGCTCCAGAGCTCGACAACTATTCCTCCAGAACTTTTTGATTCCACAGCACTGTGAGATTATGCATATGGCCAGATCTTGACTTCTGAGAGACAAACAGTTACAGCTTTTCTTTTTTTTTTTTACTGAACGACGTTTTCTACAAACAGATAGCGCAATAGAAGAGCTCAAGTGGAAAGGAACACTTCCTATTTAAACTTCTGCATCCTACACTGTTGGCAGTTCTGTGTAGGTGGCAGTTACGTGATTTTATTTCGGTGATTACAAAATATAGAGTGGAATGTATGCACTGGGTAGCCGAGGCTGCTAGTTCATGGTGATTCGGTCAACCAAGTAAATGAATTTACTGAACATGGTGCAAATTACTACAGGACGCCTGTGTGTCAGAATTCTCATCCAGTGTGGCGCAACGGCGTTACGATAGAAAAATGAGAGAAGAGGATTTCGTGGTCTGTTGGACGGATGGTAGGTTGTTATACCTATGGTCTGGGTTGGATTCCCACTTCTGTCAATGATTTTAGATAGGGAGAGACAGAGTCCATTCTCTCCTGGCTACACCAAGTGAAGAAGGTGTAATGGCAGTGCGGTCTGAAAATTCACATTAAAGATGATTTTCCTTCTCTACCAAGTAGACGGTAGGTTGAACCACAATAAAGTCTGGAGTGGCGACATGTAGAAACTCTATCACCAATAACCTTTCTTATACTAGTTATTTATTTCAAGTGACGAAACAAACGCTATGTATGGTCACAGGACACTTATTCCATCTTTTATCTGAGCTTCTGTATGTCGATAAGATTGGTTCTGAACTGGGAATGCAACTCAGACCGCCCTTAACGCGGAATTTGATCCCTTCGTGACAATACAGCTCGGCTACAATTTGTTGTTTGTTCAAAACTGCAGATTCCTCAACATCTCCACATATTACGCGTGAATGCGATCGAATCCTGGCCCGGCACTAAAGATTTAATTATGTATTATCAAGCTCTGGCATGAGAACACCTATCTGCTGGTGGATAAGAATTTTGATTTTTAATGTATTTTCATTCGTTGTCAACACTAACGATATCTGACATTTTTAACTCCCAGTGAGACACAGAACTATTTGCGAGATGACTGTAAGTTCAAGATGTTATTCTGAGCAGCTGGTGGAGAAAAATTCGGTAGCTGACGTCTCTTTGTGTGTAGTCAACAACGATATATGTGGGGCTCTATTCCCAGTGAGCGCTGAACTCTTCGTCATATTATTTCTAGTTCAAACATGCTCACATATCACTTCTGGCGCAACAAACCCATATTTAACGTTCGTTTTCTCTAGAATATAACAGCGATAGGTGCCGGGTGGGAGTCCTGGGAAGGAAAAAGTTAATGTTTCGTCTCGTCATTTCAGTTAAAACATCTAGCTACTGCCGCGAAAATCCGATATGTCACATTTGACTGTGCTTCGATAGCAATCCGATTAGATTCTGGGTTCGAATCCGTGTCCAACACAAAGCTTTACCTCACGGCATTTCAAGTAAGTTACTTGTGAAGAAGCAATATTTAACATCTCTCGTAGTTCGTTAACAGGGACAATAGATGATGGGTAGGAATTCGCGTCTGTTAAACATGTTTGCGTTATGCAATTTGAAGTTGATATTTGCCAACTGATACTGTCTAAAATCGAGGTATATCACTCTCTGTATGCTTAATCAGGAATGACTGTTAGTTTCCGTCAGTAACGAAATCTTTGCTTAGTCTGCATGAGCTGGGTTTGAATCCATATGCGGAACAAGACGGTTCGTCGTGTCATTTGAAGTTCATACATATTCTCAACTAGCTGCTCGTGAGTAACTTAAATTTTTAATGTCATTTTGTGTTAAATAATAAGTACGGTATGTTACTTTGAAGAGGAAATCATGAATACGACGAACTTACTACGTGCATTACCAATCTGACGTAATAATGAGAGTGGTAACATTTCAGGTATGTCATTTATTGTAATAAATGTGAGCTTACAAGCCTTAAGGACAGTCTTATCTGTGATAAGGTGTTTCCTGATATTTGTAGTATCGTGGTATTACTTTACATCTTGAGTTATTGCGGTACAGAGCAGTGTTTTCTAGTGGTGACTTGTTGGAACCATTTTCAATAGTCAAACGACTGTACCAAGGAGCGATTAGAGGACCTGCTGGACAGCTTTTTTTGAATAGGACAATGTTCCTGTCCAATAATTTTTAGATTAGTTACAATAAGCTTACGCTGCAAGAGAACTCGCTTGTATTTTTCAATATGTGGTCTGTTGTCGGTTTGAAGGCCTTACATTGCATCGGCAACTTAGTGCAACTCCACCGAAGGCTGTCTGGAGTAGGGGGGAGATAGCAATGTGAAAGTTGCGAGCTGTCGAAGACGATCTTCATATTCCTAATGCGATTAGGACATCGTATACTCTTGACGACGTTTAGCACCTGTGCGGTCAGTCAACCAATTTCAGAATTCATGTTGAGTAATCCTGCTAAATTCCCATAATATTGTCTTTTTATATTGATGAGTAATATGGATAGTCGTCACGTTCATGTGCCGTCTACAACGCAAATTTAATGTTACTGTCCTAGGAACTAACCTGCAATACGTTTTGTATTTCATAATCGGAACTATCTGCATTAACCGTCATCAGAGCAATGTCAGGGAACAGAATGCAGCAGTGCCTTGGTACCTACTTGGGGACTTGCTTGAGTCGTGTTCTAAGGAAAGGGTAGTTGCTGGTTCACATTATATTACACTAGCGAGAAGTACCGACTTTTCCTTTTCTCTGCAAACATCCCGAACTAAATTCAGTAACTAAATGCTAAAAATATATTTGCATTGTGCCAACTCAAAGATCAATAGATATGGATATCGATATAGATTTTTATATTTAAAGCCATTCTCGTTCTGCGTAAGAATAAACAACATTCATTATTTGATTGTTCTTGTTACGATTGATATTGTCATTCTCTCACTCGCAAGAGTTTTCACATTCCTATTTGGTATCGATGCACATGAAGAGTGGCTATGAAAGAAGGGAATACTGAATGTTACGTCATGCAGAATACACTCATTTACTTCTGCTCCTCGTGATCAACGCTGCAGGAGAAGTGAGATACATAAAGTTGACAGTGTGAGGACAGACATGCTGGCACAACTCTGCAACTACACAATGTTACCAGATAAAATGGTGCTGCGGAATCGAAAGTGTAGTACGGACTTTGCCACAGTAGCAGACAGCTGCTAATTTCGGACCATGACCGTGGATTACACTTCGGTCAGTGCTAATTAGAGTGTTGCAACTGTAAATGGAAGGCTTTGTTTGACAGTCTTGTGCTGATGCTGTCTGAATAAATTATGCCATTGGATAAAAAGCGGTTTAGTTTTGAGACCTAACCCACAAGGGGAGAAGGCACAGTGGTCTGCTTCAGGAATTCCAAGCAATAAAACACAAAAGGCAACCCAGGAAGGGTTCGAACAGCTACTTTCATGCAGAGACATGCATTTGGAATCTGTTCATCGTTACGGGGTCAAACAAGAGGGTAACATTACTGAAACAATGATCAGGCTACTTAGTATATAAGAGAGCATACAGATTTCAAGGAGGAAACGTATGAAGACGCAAACTTCCTCGTTATCAATATCTGCTGCATATCTTTCGTGTTAACGAAAGTAATATCCCGCTTTAACTCTTCTTACGTCTCAAATGAAATGAATACCATGAGGAATCGAATATTTGTTGACTGCGTCTCTCCTTGCTTCCATCCGTACCAACATATTTCTTCATTCTCGTGGTAATCATGACATTCTTTTTGTATGCTGCAAAAGATTGCACGTGGACAAATTCGACATCGAGGTGCAAAGCGTTTGGTATCTTACATTATATTCAATTCGAATAAGCTTCAGATGTATTTTTACTTCGTTTGTATTTTTAGATGATTATGAACGTTACGGAAAATTATCTCACATGCTTTATGTTGAATGAGAAACATTGAATGACCAGTTTTGCTTTCCCTACGTTGAAATGATATAATGTCGGCGTCAACAGCCTTCTTCCACGCCGCAAGCTGAAACTTGTATCATTCTGGATTAATGATAATTGAATGTCTCAAATGTAGACATAGCCCACAAGGCGACGTCAGAAACCATCAGGGGAGAACGCCGCATAAAAACCAAACGTGCGCGCGGGTCTCCACTCTGAAGGACCGTATCGGAGAATCACGGCAAGCATTTCGCTGAAGAGCTGCCTCGTAAGAGAACCGAGAAATGCCAGCGTCGTAGCAAGTATTTGTCAACACTCTGATAGTGCATTTACTTCCGGGTGTAGGCCGGCGTTACCTCGCTAAATTCACTTGACATTCGTTTTCCACATCGAAGACTCGTACGATAGAATCCACTGTAAGATGAGACACTTAGAAAGTATAATTAATTTCTGGACTCCAAGAACGGCGTTCTTCACATAAGTAACACCTGTTTGTGTGTTTTAAGGTTGCGTTTTGACGCTCAGGCAACATCGCAGTGACTATAGTCCGTCTGTGGTCGCCAGTGTGTCGTTAGCTCAGAGGTTATTCGTCATATTGTGGCTTTTCTAACGCGGGACATTCTGAATCGGAATACTCCCCTTTCATTATTAGTTCCGGGACGTGACTATTTTCCTCGGACAAAGACCAACGCTGTGAATTGGATTCGCGGACATGCCATTCACTACCTAGTTGGACAAACTGTAGACTCTGTACTCGATTTTTGGACATACCTCAACGACCGTCATTATGTCGTTGTCCGCCACCCAAAATACAGACAATTTTTCTCGAACTTCCTTGGGAGTGCTTTCCACGACCCGCCTCGCAGCTGGAATGTGTTAAGCCAAGAGTGAAGAAGGTTTCCAGTTTGAACCAATGAACATTGCTCAACTACTGAACGGAGCACACCAATTTCGAGAAGACGTGACTCAACATATTACCAGCGGGGCGCAGAAGGCGTCTGATCAATTACACAACAAAAATAAACAAACAAAAATCAAAATAAAAATAAAATTCAGAAAAAGGAAGATTTTGTTTCGTTTGTAATGATAGCCCTAACCTTGAATTCCCATATTTCCCCTGGTATATAGGCAGCTCTTGGGGTAGGTTTAGTCAGGAGCCAACGCCTGAAGTGGACCAGATATTTTTTTTTTTGTTATAGGATGAAAAGTGGCGGTGGCACTTAGTATCTTTTTTTATTGCCATTTTCCTAAGGGGCTTTAAAATAAGAGAGAAAAAAAGGGGTAATCGCCAAAAAAAGTAAAAGAAAAAAAGCAAAATTAAAAAAAAGAGGTTCCCTTGTGCGTTGCGGTGGTCGTACTGTATGGCATAGCAGCTCCAATCTCGGCGGAAGCCGCTGACTACAACCTTTTATTTTCCATTTTAATTAATGGAGTTGCAAACGGCTAGTAAAAATTCTTTATACAAAATCTGAAGAATGCCTTTAAACATCAATCTTCGTCCGATTCGACTTAGTAAATTAAGCTAATATCATGGATGTCTACTTTGCAAATGCCAAGGTGCTTCGCTGTAAAATAGATCTTGAAAAGATTCAAAGCGACTGTCAACGATATAAATTTGAGTTTTGTTCGTCATATAGGTCTAAAATGTCAGAAGGTTGTTTATGAAGTGCACATGTTGATTAATATAGTTCCCCTCTTCTAAATTTTTGCAATAGCATTTAACTGTAGACGTTTTCTAACACCGGCGTTAGCAATTCCTTTCCGTTCTCTGAAACCTCCAAAACGACAATTTTTTCTGGTCTAAATCTGATGACCTTAACTATCACTTCCGATCAACATTAAATACTTCATGAACCCATACATGGAACTCCAAATGTGCAGTGTTCCTGCACTGCTACAGAGCATGCATTGCAAGGTATTCACACAGTTTATCGCATAGAGTTACCATAAGGAATGAAACAAGAACTGTAATACACTTTACACCACAGACGCTCACCCCGGCTTGACGAAAACATCCGAACATTGACCAAAAGTTGCACAAATAATTGAGTTTGAAAGGAAAAGAAACGAGGTATGAAGCATTTATAAATTCATCGAATGTAGCGAGGTGGTTTAATGTCGTCCCAGTCTATAAAATTAATTTCGGGCCATACTCAGCTCTTGCCGATTAATGTAATATAATACCTGCCTACTATTCAGGGCGTCTGTCTCCGTTGCTTTTCAGCGTGAATGGAAATCGTAGAAATTTTCTGTGGAGCAACATTTAATAATAAAGCGTTTTAAATCATCAAAAGCGATGAGCGGGAGCAGGCGCTTTCGATAAAGAACGGGGGAGTTCAGCGCCGCTGCTGTCGCCACGGCCGCTGCCGGTAGCCAGCAAATGGATCCCGGAGCTTTGCCGCATACGGCGTCCAGAGGAGGACGGTCTGCATGAAATCTGCCGCAAAATCGTTACTGGATGAAATTTTGATATCGGTGTGTCAGAAAGCGAAATAGATTGAATCTGCGCTACCATTACATTCACGTCTTCAGCATTCAGACAGAAGAGGCTATAAAAATATTTTATGCCAGCTGCTCTCGATCCACTGACATTACGAACAGAAACAACGCACGCGTAATCAGCCATAGGTGGACCAGCCCATAATTGACTTGCCCAATTTGTGAAGCTCTTTCTCTTGAACAACTCATCCATTTTTTCTGAAATTGTAAATTTTTTTTAGAGTGTACGTTACCCTCACACTCGGGAACGCAGGTGCTCAAGTTTCCCTCTGGCACCCAGACTTAGGTTGCCTGCGGCTTTCCACAGCCGCTTGAGATAAATTCCGGGATTTTTCCATTGAAAAGCACACGGTCGTACGGTCGTTGTGTTTCTCTATCCTTCCCTAATCCGAGTTTGTGCTCCGTATCTAACGACGTCGTTCTCAAAGGTATATCAAACCTTGATCTTCCTTTCGTCCTTCCTTTCATTCTTTTAAGAGAAGTGCCGCACTTAGATTTTTCATAAACCTTTGCTTTGGATTAACTTCTGTTATTAAAATAAATATTTGGATGATTTTATTTCATTGCACATGACCCATTCAGATGAAACACACACCAAGTACGGCTACTTTAAAACCCCTATTACACTATTACATGTGTGAAGTTAACATATTACTTCATTATTATGAAGTGATATGTCAAAAGACTTGCACCCGGCGAACGTCGGGAGGCCCTAGTCACACAACATTTTATTTATCATTTCCAGTTAGAATACGAGTTTTTTTACATTACCGCTCGTACTAAATTAGTTAAAATGTGGCAGAGACATGCTTTTTGCTCTAGAAATACAAAAAAAGTATTTTATTTTCTATTTTTATGTATTGTGTAACAAATTTTCTTTTATTGCGAATATTCGAATTTTAACAAGATTAGTAAACAGATATAAAGAATGATATTTTTATTAGAAAATAGGATTCAGTAATAATAAGTAGTGGCATACTCAGGGTACTAGTGCAGGGGAACACATGCATGAGCCCTGCACTGCCGCTCATGGCAAGGTCCTAGTGAAGGTGGTTTGCTGTTACCTTCGCCGGCCGTTGTGGTCGAGCGGTTCTAGGTTCTTTAGTCCGGAACCGCGTTGCTGCTACGGTCGCAGGTTCGAATCGTGCCTCGGGCATGGATGTGTGTGATGTCCTTAGGTTAGTTAGATCTAAGTAGTTCTAAGTCTAGGGGACTGATGACCTCAGATGTTAAGTCCCATCGTGCTCAGAGCCATTTGAACCATTTGTTGCCTTCCTCGGACCTTCTACGTAGAGTTAAGTGTTTATCGGTGTCATGTGGATGATAGTGATGAGTGTGGTTTTGGGTTTGTGTTGTTATGGATGATAGGAAGGGAGAGGGTGGAAACTGGGTGCTGGCAAATAGCCTATTCCTCCTATTCCTCACGAGTAGCCGGAATTAACATCATCCGACGGACGGATCACCATCAACAGTCACCTCATGAAACACTACGGAGGTTTGGAATTTCATCAGGGACACTGTTCCAAAGAGTGGTGATCAGGCTACTTACCCCACCACCTCTCCTCCCCTTGCCGACCAAATACTGGCAGTGAAAATTTCATCCTCCACCATATTTGAACCAGCTTACCTCCAACTCGAGCGTCACCGCACAAGCGTATGCTAGCGACCTCGGCTACCGAAGCGGGTGCATTGTTCTTTACGTATGTTAATTTACATTTTTAAACAAATTTAGAACTGAAAAAATTAATAACTATCAAATTTGCAAAAATTATGTACCGGACGTCTTTGACGATATGTTCTTCATGTAATTACCTTACCTTCTGATGAAGTCACCCTTAGAGGTGACGAAACCTGGTCAAGGTGTATAGAAAACCTATGCAACCGGTTGGCAGATTTTTACATGGTTTTCAAATTTGTGTACGAGGTGTGGCTAGAAAAAAACCGGACTAGTACTGGTGAAACAATAAAACGAATGCAATAAGTCTGAAAGTCGCGTGGCCTGTCACGTGACTCTCGCTCCGCCTACTGCTCGAGTTTCATCTGCCTCCTGCACTCAGTCTGCCCGTGGCGTCTGTTTTAAGTAGTTGACGTTTTGTCTGTGCGTCGGAAAATGTTGAGTGTACAGAAAGAACAGCGTCTTAACATCAGATTTTGTTTCAAACTAGGAAAATCTGCAAGTGAAACGTTTGTAATGTTACAACAAGTGTACGGCGATGATTGTTTATCACGAACACAAGTGTTTGAGTGGTTTAAACGATTTAAAGATGGCCGCGAAGACACCAGTGATGACACTCGCACTGGCAGACCATTGTCAGCAAAAACTGATGCAAACATTGAAAAAATCGGTAAACTTGTTCGACAAGATCGCCGTTTAACAATCAGAGCAGTGTCTGAGTTAACAGGAGTTGACAAGGAAAGTGTTAGGCAGATTCTTCATGAAAGTTTCAACATGAACAAAGTGTGTTCAAAAATGGTTCCAAAGTGTCTCACAATTGAACAGAAGGAACGCCGAAGAATGATTTGTTCTGACATCCTGCAAAACATTGAATGTGATCCCGCCTTCTTACAAAATGTTATTACTTGCGATGAATCGTGGTTTTTTACTTACGATCCCGAAACTAAACGCCAATCGATGCATTGGAAAACTCCTGGTTCTCCGCGACAAAAAAAAAAGCACGAATGTCAAAATCGAAAATCAAGGCAATGATGATTGTTTTTTTTGACATCAAAGGGATTGTGCACATTGATTGAGCACCAGAGGGACAAACAGTGAATCAGCATTACTACATTAGCGTCCTGGCTACCCTACGTGAGCGAGTACGGAGAAAACGGAACGATTTGTGGAGAAAAAAGTCATGGATCCTTCACCAAGACAATGCCCCAGCTCACAGTACGTTGTCAGTGAAGACGTTTTTGGCAAAACACAACATTCCCATCTTAGATCATCCACCCTACTCACCTGATTTGGCCCCCTGTGACTTTTTTCTTTTACCTAAAGTCAAGTCAGCTTTGAAAGGAACTAGATTTGAGACTGTTGAAGCAGTAAAAGAAAAAGCGACAGAAGTAATGTATGGACTTACCGAAAATGATCTGCAGCATTGCTATGAACAGTGGAAAATTCGTATGGAGCGGTGTAGAGACCGAGGAGGAGAGTACATTGAAGGAGATAACATGAAATTGTAAATAATTGTAAATAAATGTTTTTTCCAGCATCAGTCCGGTTTTTTTCTAGCCGCACCTCGTATACGGTTGCTGTAAACGTCAGCCACGTTCAAAGTTGTAATAAGTATCACTCTACTAACCAGATTAGAAACATCGACGTTAGGGATACAAGATTTTCACGCTACACGCCTAACTAGCTACTATCTACTAGCCGGAAGCGGCTACAAGGGTAGCGGAGTACGTGTGGAGTGCATATGTGGGTTTTTTAGGTTAGAGAATTCCCTCCCTAGGCCCGACAAGACGCCTCCTGAGACGCGGCAAGGTAGGAGTAGGCAAAATGCAACAGGGAATAACAATATTAATGTGCTAATGGTAAACTGCAGGAGCGTCTACAGAAAGGTCCCGGAACTGCTCTCATTAATAAACGGTCACAATGCCCATAGTACTAGGGACAGAAAGTTGGCTGAAACCAGACGTAAATAGTAATGAAATCCTAAACTCAGATTGGAATGTATACCGCAGAGACAGGCTGGACAGTGAAGGGGGAGGCGTGTTTATAGCGATAAGAAGTGCAATAGTATCGAAGAAAATTGACGGAGATCCTAAATGTGAAATAATTTGGGTGAAGGTCATGGTTAAAGCAGGCTCAAATATGGTAATTGGATGTTTCTATAGGCTCCCTGGCTCAGCAACTGTTGTGGCTGAGCATCTGAAGGATAATTTGGAAAATATTTCGAGTAGATTTCCCCACCATGTTATAGTTCTGGGTGGAGATTTTAATTTGCCGGATATAGACTGGGAGACTCAAACGTTCATAACGGGTGGCAGGGACAAAGAATCCACTGAAATTTTTTTAAGTGCTTTATCTGAAAACTACCTTGAGCAGTTAAACAGAGAACCGACTCGTGGCGGTAACATATTAGACCTTCTGGTGACAAACAGACCCGGACTATTTGAAACAGTTAACGCAGAACAGGGAATCAGTGATCATAAAGCGGTTACTGTATAGATGATTTCAGCCGTAAATAGAAATATTAAAAAAGGTAGGAAGAATTTTCTGTTTAGCAAAAGTGACAAAGAGCAGATTACAGAGTACCTGACGGCTCAACACAACAGTTTTTTCTCAAGTACAGATAGTGTTGAGAATCAGTGGACAACGTTCAAAACCATCGTACAAAATGCGTTAGATGAGTATGTGCCAAGCAAGATCGTAAGAGATGGAAAAGAGCCACCGTGGTACAACAACCGAGTTAGAAAACTGCTGCGGAAGCAAAGGGAACTTCAAAGCAAACATAAACATAGCCAAAGCCTTGCAGACAAACAAAAATTACGCGAAGCGAAATGTAGTGTGAGGAGGGCTATGCGAGAGGCGTTCAATGAATTCGAAAGTAAAGTTCTATGTACCGACTTGGCAGAAAATCCTAAGAAATTTTGGTCTTATATCAAAGCGGTAGGTGGATCAAAACAAAATGTCCAGACACTCTGTAACCAAAATGGTACTGAAACAGAGGATGACAGACTAAAGGCCGAAATACTAAATGTCTTTTTCCAAAGCTGTTTCACAGAGAAAGACTGCACTGTAGTTCCTTCTCTAGATTGTCGCACAGATGACTAAATGGTAGATATAGACATAGACGACAGAGGGATAGAGAAACAATGAAAATCGCTCAAAAGAGGAAAGGCCGCTGGACCTGATGGGATACCAGTTCGATTTTACACAGAGTACGCGAAGGAACTTGCCCCTCTTCTTGCAACGGTGTACCGTAGGTCTCTAGAAGAGCGTAGCGTTCCAAAGGATTGGAAAAGGGCACAGGTCATCCCCGTTTTCAAGAAGGGACGTCGAACAGATGTGCAGAACTATAGACCTATATCTCTAACGTCGATCAGTTGTATAATTTTGGAACACGTATTATGTTCGAGTATAATGACTTTTCTGGAGACTAGAAATCTACTCTGTAGGAATCAGCATGGGTTTCGAAAAAGACGGTCATGTGAAACCCAGCTCGCGCTATTCGTCCACGAGACTCAGAGGGCCATAGGCACGGGTTTACAGGTAGATGCCGTGTTTCTTGACTTCCACAAGGCGTTCGATACAGTTCCCCACAGTCGTTTAATGAACAGAGTAAGAGCATATGGACTATCAGACCAATTGTGTGATTGGATTGAAGAGTTCCTAGATAACAGAACGCAGAATGTCATTCTCAATGGAGAGAAGTCTTCCGAAGTAAGAGTGATTTCAGGTGTGCCGCAGGGGAGTCTCGTAGGACCGTTGCTATTCACAACATACATAAATGACCTTGCGGATGACATCGGAAGTTCACTGAGGCTTTTTGCGGATGATGCTGTGGTATATCGAGAGGTTGTAACAATGGAAAATTGTACTGAAATGCAGGAGGATCTGCAGCGAATTGGCGCATGGTGCAGGAAATGGCAATTGAATCTCAATGTAGACAGGTGTAATGTGCTGCGAATACATAGAAAGAAAGATCCGTTATCATTTCATTTAGCTACAAAATAGCAGGTCAGCAACTGGAAGCAGTTAATTCCATAAATTATCTGGGAGTACGCATTAGGAGTGATTTGAAATGGAATGATCAGATAAAGTTTATCGTTGGTAAAGCAGATGCCAGACTGAGATTCATTGGAAGAATCCTAAGGAAATGCAATCCGAAAACAAAGGAAGTAGGTTACAGTACGCTTGTTCGCCCACTGCTTGAATACTGCTCAGCAGTGTGGGACCGTACCAGATAGGGTTGATAGAAGAGATAGGGAAGATCCAACGGACAGCAGCGCGCTTCGTTATAGGATCATTTAGTAATCGCGAAAGTGTTACGGAGATGATAGATAAACTCCAGTGGAAGACTCTGCAGGAGAGACGCTCAGTAGCTCGGTACGGGCTTTTGTTGAAGTTTCGAGAACATACCTTCACCGAAGAGTCAACCAGTATATTGCTCCCTGCTACGTATAGCTCGCGAAGAGACCATGAGGATAAAGTCACAGAGATTAGAGCCCACACAGAAGCATACCGACAATGCTTCTTTCCACGAATAATACGAGACTGGAATAGAAGGGAGAACCGACAGAGGTACTCTAGGTACCCTCCGCCACACACCGTCAGGTGGCTTGCGGAGTATGGATGTAGATGTAGATGGAGTTATGCCTATTACTTGGAAAAGTTATGTTATGGAACTGATATCTGGGTACCGAGCTTCAGATTTTATAATCGCGAAGAAAATCGCTGAGGGCCAGTCCGTAGTTTACTGGAAGTCAAACGACTACGTGGAAACGAAGCGCTGCTTACCTCGATGGTTGATATTGGTCTGAGAGCACTCGGGCATCTGCATCTTGAGGAATTCTGTGTTGCCGCCGTGAGCAGCGCCCATTGTCGCGTCGCGATAGCTGGGCGGCGGCTCCTCCTCTCCTTCGTTCTCGTGACCAGTCGTAGCTGGTGACCTGCGGCTGCTCGCCGCCTCGTAGCGAGGCACGGGCGATCTGGGGCTCCGAGGCGACCGGGAGCTCGGGGAGGCCTCGTGGCGCGGGCTGCACCTGCACGCAGGAAGTGCCTGCTCTTGGCCTCCCGCATATCAGGAATGGGGACTCACGGTGGTAATGGCTCCGCGAAAAAAATTACACTTAACTTTCAGAGAATAATTTAGGACGAAAACTACGAGTCTCGGTAACGGTTGGGAATTCTGGGAATTGCAAGTCAAATGTAATACTTTCCAGCTGCTCGCGGGAAGGTTTGTCTACGTGGATGGGTGTGACTAGTACCATTTTCGGTAGGTAAATGCGCACATTCGTAGACTAATCGCACCTAATGTCAAAAAGAAATCCGACGCGGTCCGTGAGGTCACAGATAGGAACAAGGAGTTGATTGAGGGAAGAGGCAAAGGTAAAGACAATGCAGGCTGTGGTCATCACGTCATGAACTTAAAGCCGACGTCCGCCGTGTTAGTCGCCCCAAACATTTAGCGTCTGGTGGCAGTGTTTTGATCAAATATACCAGTTTGTCTCATTTACGGGTGTACTAACAGTTCTGTAAGTAAATTAAAGCAATCATCAATACGAAGATTGTTTTGAGCACTACAGTGCTTTAGTAGGAGTAGTCCTGTTGGGGGTGGTGTGCAGTGGCCTCCATCCACACACGAACTGACTTGCTCAGCCAGTTATAGGGTGATACACAGTGTAGTGGATTCTGTACCACGGTGAATCTCGACCTTTTCCACATCAACAGACATTGCCGGAGGCGAGAAAAGTGGCGACAATTAAAATTCTAGGATGTTTTAATTGGGGATCGAACCAGGGACACTTCAATTTGCAGTCTAATATTTTATCATTTTTTTCAAAAAAAATAAAAAATAAAAAAAGAAACCACCACTCAGGCGTCGGCCTCTATCAGTAACACCCCATTAACGTCTACCAAAAACAGTAAAGGAGGATGCAGGGAAGGTTTTGTTTATAATTTTTTATTTATGTATTTATGTTTTATTTATCTTTATTTTTCATTGTATTTTATTTTCATTATACTAGTAATCCATTTCCGTCGCACCAGCATATCCTCACAAATACTGAGAATTGCCTTCGACATCAGCAGGAGAAAACCCTCGTGATGGCGACGCATCAGTAGGCCATCGATGCATGTCTTGTTGCAGGTGTGTATGAATAACTTTTGAGGGGATCGAATTTGTAAAATCGAAGCGGATACACAGTCAGCTGCTCCTAGCACGGATGATTCAGCTGCGAGGGGGGCTGCAGAAACCACTCTGCAGAAAGCTCGAGAAATATGGTTGGTATTTAGGGTTGTGGCTGGTTCAAATGGCTCTGAGCACTATGGGACTCAACTGCTGAGGTCATAAGTCCCCTAGAACTTAGAACTACTTAAACCTAACTAACCTAAGGACATCACAAACATCCATGCCCGAGGCAGGATTCGAACCTGCGACTTAGGGTTGTGGAAAACTGGACAATATTGGCCGTTAAGGTATTCCCAGAAATCAAGAGCTGATTTGTCACCGGCATCAAACAGGTAGTGGACAACGTGCCGACTATTCCATGTCACTGAGAGGGTCTTCGTCCATGGGAATTAGACCATGTCCGGGAAGAGAAGCAGTTACTTGGTGATGCTGTCAGAAGTTGTGCGTGCGATGAACGCCAGCATCTGGCTGACCAAACGTTACACATCGCTTGCCTCGCCAAAGACAGACCTATGGCGATTGTCTTCCTGTACGGCACACATGGTACATAATGGCGTAAGCGCCAGATGTATCCGGTGAAGACGCGACTGGCATACCTGCTTCCCATTAACCGTTACGTACCTGTTGGATTGGACACCTGATGCAAGAGCAGAGACGTGCACTGCCCGCCGTATGGTATTCCACCAGACAAGATAATGTTTCTCTACAATCACACTTGGCGGAAGCCGCGGTAGTAGCAAGGCCGTCGGTAGTTGGAGGGAGAAGCGTGGTCAACACGTAACTATAGTCCAAAAAGAAATAACTCGAGTTGAAAAAGGGCGCTGTGATGTCTGTCAGGGACAACTGGGGCAACGAGCCAGCTCGGGCTGAGGGCTCTCATCAATAGGTTGATGATGCAAGTCGCTGCATCTTAATATACTTGCTTACAAAGAGGGCTGTTGCTCGATGTTGGACGTGACAAAGATTGAGCTCTTCCTTGGCCTTCAGAGGGGTGAGGACACACAGCTGACTTTAAATAACTTGCCTTGACTCACAAAGGAACCCAACGTAGCCAATATGTGTCTGGCCATTAACAGCGGGTTGGGAAAATTTTGGACCATGTGCAGGATTCCCGACATAACATGAATGTTAGTATATCGCGTCTGTTGCAGCATGTCAAGGTTTCGGAATCGACGCCCAAGAAGTTCCGTGCGGATCCGGAGTAAGGGTCATAGATCGCTGCAAATCGGCTGTAAAATCAGTGCCCGGACGTCTTACTACATCGTAGGGCCACAGGGAAGTGACGCATTCATCAGGCAGCCCATGCTCTATAGGCAGCGCGCGAGATTTGTAAATGACGCTTCCCGAAGCAGAGCCATAGGTCTCCACTCAAACTAGTGCTGCTTGAACGTCGTTGTGCAAGAGGACAAAAAGTGTGGCCGCCAAGAGTCATCCCGCCGAGACATTGGCGGAGGTTGTTAAGTAGCAATTCGATGACGGAAGCGTACAGGATCTCAGAAAGAGGGCATCCTTGTCGCACCTCTCGTTTTACAAGGATGAGCGGCGTAAGATGACCATAGAACACGATCCTAGATGTTGCATTCCATAGCAGACGCAATATTACCTCCACGAAGCTGTCTGGGAATCGCATATTCCACATCATCTCTATCAGATAGTAGAGATTATCCTCATCGTAGGCCTTGCTGAAACGAAGGTAGGCCAAAATGCCAACCACGCACTGGGATCGAACAAGCATGATCATGTCACAGTATCGACACAATGCAGGTCGGATGTTGTGATCGCCTCCTAAAAACACCTGGTCGTGGGAGAATACGAAGTAGGCAACACTTTGAAGGCGTGCCGTCAGAAGCCGAGTAAAGATCTTCATGTTAGAGTTCAGGAGTGACAGGGGTCGGTAATCACTGATGCAGGTTCCACCATTTCGTTTGTAGACAGGAATTACCAGCCCTTCAATGAAGGCTCAAAGAAGCTATACCGCAGGGGACATCAGGTCGCGGCATATGTTCATAGAGGCCAGCGTCAGTAACTGGTGGTAGGACCTGTAGAACACTGACGGGAGGCCATCGGGTCCTAGCAACTTGTGATGCACGCGTTCCAGTACAGCCACAGTGATCTCCTCTTCCATCGCATCCTCAAGTAATTCCATTTGCGCGTCCCACGATAGTATGCCATATATAAGGCAAGAGATCTCAGTCGTGTCCAAGGGATGGTCGTGGTCTGTGAACAGGTGACTGTAGTGAGCGTAGAGAGCATGTCACATTGTATAGTAACACAGCGACCGTGGCATGATACAGCATGTATCAGGGCCTTCCGCCGACGCCAGCATTCAGCGATGATGTGGTACACTGATGGCCCTTCATTGTCCTTTCGATCCATGGTGCGCGCAAGAACAATAATCCGTTCATGGTGTCGCCGTGTGGGTGCTGTGATCAATGCTTTCGTGTAGTTCATTGCTTGCTGACGGGCAGGCGAGTGCAGCATTGTGGAAAAATCTCACAAAATGCAGCAATAGAAATCTAGTGAGCACCGCCTCCAGGCGTGACCAGTCAGCGCCTTCCTAAGAGCCAGCTTGGCATATTGGAGCCTCCAAGTGAGAGTGGTTGGGTTAGCCCATAGGTGACAGGCACATGATGTCCACTTTGGCTCCACGAGCTGTCGGCATTCAGGCTAATGTAGGTGTGGCACGTTCAATTTATAGAGTCCTTACCCATGCCATACCATCTGCTTGTGCAAGGTGACAGTGCATCATACATAGACCACATGGTCGAAAAAAGCCAGCGGGTCATATTTCAGTGGCCTGTGGAGCGCGAGAGGGAGACAAAATGTATGCTGATGGCGTAGTTGCTGGTATAGTGTGTGAAACCCTCCCTATCCACGTGTCCACGAGTCGAAGGTTGGTTATGATAGTGGTGAGCGCCAGAAATGGAGCATAGTGTGGCGGTTAGTCCTTTGGCGCCTGGTTAAAATCCGTACTGAAAATTAAGGCGTCCTGATGTCCCATAGGGCGGTGGGGGGGGGGGGGGGGACGTGACATCATCTAAGAAGAAAGCGAACCGATTACGGCCACGGCCCGATCTGGAGGGTGCGTAGATGTTAACGATTCTGACGGCGCGTAGAGTGAGCGCCGTGCCTCTCGCGCCAGTGAGGAAATCGATGTCTTCAGCAATTAAGGCATCGTGGAGAAGGGCTGCCACGTCACAGCCAGGTGTAGACGCTTGGGAGACGTGAGCGGGGTACACGAAAGGGCCGACGAAATCCGCGACATAGACCTCTTGGAGGAGGGCTATGTCTATATCTTCTGCATCCAGCATATCTTGTAGCATCATCAGTTTATACTGCGCATGGATGTTATTGACGTTGACAGACGCCAGTCGGTATTGTTGGGTCTCCGAGTCCAACTGGAGTGTGACTTGCGCTCCGGCGGCAGCTGTTCGGGGTGGACCAGCGGCTGCATCCGTCGTGTTATCAGTCATCGTGTTGTGGCTGCGCGCGACACCTGCATCAGGACATGTCCTTCCGTGGCACCAGGCGGTATCACGGTGACATCATCTACCTCATCCGCTCAGGAGCTCTTCAGTACAGATGTGGTGTCCTCAGTGAGTCGCCCGCTGTGCACGCTGGTAGAGTCGGCACCACAGGAGGGAACCACCTGAGACGCTCACTGGAGAGAACGGCGCTGCCACGTCACTACAATGTGAAGCGGTCGTAGGGCGAGGTGGTGGAACATTACCGTTCGACATCTACGTGTCAGAGGACTTGCCTTCATTGGACATTTCGTCGTCACCTTGTGGCCCAATTTGTTGAAGGTAATCATCCGAGGGCGCACAGTGCCGCTTCTGGCCCTTCCGTGGGGGTTTTTGTGTGCAAACATGCTGTTCAGGGTCAGAATGGGAGCGGTTGTCCGTCGCCTCCTTGCCAGATTGGAGGAAGGCATAGGTCTGTGTGTCACGGTCACCAGTGCTAAGCAGGCGAGTGTCTCCTCCTGAAAACGCCTCTGCTTGTAGTGATGTAACAAGTGCCGGATCAGACTCTGTGGCAGTAGTCATTGTCTGTGACGGGTTGCGTGGGTTGTGCGGAAGGTGGGTAGTTGGTGCTTTGACAGTGGCATAGGTGACAGGAAGGTCTGTTGGCGGTACAGTGGGCGTGGCGTCATTGAGCGTGTCTGTAATGCCGGAGTCAGAGACAATTTTGGCAGACATGTCCTTCCTGGGAACAGCCAGCACAGGTAAGGAGCTGCCCGTCGTACATGTTAATGGCCCTGCGTTCTTCTAAGACTTGGTATGACAGCACATGCTTCACCAATTCAGTTTTCAGTTAACAGAAACCATTGAGAAACAGGTAGGTGTCATAAGTTTTCCATCTTTTGGACACGTGACAGAGTGCTTTGCCATGCGGCTTGAAAGCCGACATGAAACCTCCAGCTGGACCTCGAATGGGAGCTGAAAGACCCTGCTAGTGCGCAGGCCGAAACTGGCGTGCTCAACCTCGACGGCACCGACGTGGTCTGGGTGCTTAAACTTCAGGTCTCACGTGCGGTGGCTCACAATATCGGTAAACAGTTATTCGCTGCGCATCTTGACCTATACAACGCTTATAGTGATGGAAAAGTGAATGCCTGCTACATACTGTGCATCCAGCCGAAGATAATTCGGTATAAAGTTCTCATTGTCTGAATGTCGTGGTCATGCATATTCTGCTTGGAATGCGATTCTGATCGTTGCTTGGTGGTAAGAGTGTGCCATAGCACGCTCGTAAGAGAGACGCAATACAGGAAACCGTGGCGAGAAGTAAACAAGGAAATGGCTTGCGCGCGCTCTGCTATAGGCGGGACGCAAACAGACGGCCGCGCCTCTTGGCTATACCAGCCGAACTGTATCACTGAGCCACTGAGCCACACACCTAGAGTGTAAAGGAATCACATTTCATTTACAAGTGGATTCGTTCACTTGATATTTTCTTTTATATAGCATAAATCACCTAAAACTTGCACCGCAAATATTGCGGAAATGGAAAGTTCTACCGACGTGCGGTTTTCACAGAATGGAATGGTAGTTCAAATGGTTCAAATGGCTCTAAGCACTATGGGACTTAACTTCTGATGTCATCAGTCCCCTAGAATTTAGAACTACTTAAACCTAACTAACCTAAGAACATCACACACATCCATGCCCGAGGCAGGATTCGAACCTGCGACCGTAGCGGTCGCGCGGTTCCAGACTGTAGCGCCTAGAACCGCTCCGCCACCTCGGCCGGCGAATGGTAGTTAAGGGTTCCTATTGTCACCAATAAATACTTCCTAAGTATAATACTTAGAAAGTGATTTTTCTGTGTAAACGTGCATGCTTTAAATGGAATAATGCTTATTGACATTAACAGAACTGAAAGTAGAGTAAATTAAAATATCAGTAGTATTTGTTGTAGGATTCTAGTTCGAGACGTTCATGAGATGTCCTAATTTGAAACGTTCTCATACCGACACTTGTTTGTGCCATTCAGACTGAGTAGTTGTTAGATACGATGTTGTTATGTTTTCTCATAGTGTGCTTGTGTGTTTCTTGAGTGCATTGCGACTTGCTAGTCAGTTACTGTGTGACAGTCCAAGCAGTAGGTCGTGAGTGGACGATGGGATTTACCAATGCAGAAAAAGCCGACATGCTCATGGTTTATGGTGAGTGTAGGAAGAATGCAGTTCGTTCTTGTACCGTGTTCAAAAATGGTTCAAATGGCTCTGAGCACTATGGGACTTAACATCTGTGGTCATCACTCCCCTAGAACTTAGAACTACTTAAACCTAACTAACCTAAGGACATCACACACATCCATGCCCAAGGCAGGATTCGAACCTGTGACCGTAACGGTCACGCGGTTCCAGACTGAAGCACCTAGAACCGCACGGCCATACCGGCCGGCTGTACGGTGTATGCGGTAGGATATCCCAATAGACGTCAGCCACCTCGGCAATTATTTTTCAACCTCTTCAACTATTTACGTGAAAGTGGTAGTATAACATCTAAACAACGTACAGAAGGAAACAAGTGACGACGTAAGAGGAGGAAATTAATGTTTTTGCTGCTGTCGCAGATGATTTGCACGTTTGCTCCCGCGCAGTCTTACGAGGAAGTGGCATGAATCAGGCGAGTGTCCTACGTATCCTCCAGCGACATAGGTTCCATACCTATCACATCTCTCTTTTTCAAGAGCTGCATAGAAACGATAATGAAAATAAATGGCTCTGAGCACTATGAGACTTAACATCTATGGTCATCAGTCCCCTAGAACGTTGAACTACTTAAACCTAACTAACCTAAGGACATCACACAACACCCAGTCATCACGAGGTGGAGAAAATCCCTGACCCCGCCGGAAATCGAACCCGGGAACCCAGGCGCGGGAAGCGAGAACGCTACCGCACGAGCACGAGCTGCGGACAATAATGAAAATTGTGTTAATTTCTGTACATGGGCATTATGGCAGGACACGCCAAATGAATCATGTATCTTGTTTAGTGATGATGCCACATTTACCAATCATGGTCAGGTAAACCACAGGAACATGCACTATCGGTCTGTTGACAATCCTCGCTGGCTTTATCAGGTGGAACGTCAGCATCCATGGAGTGTAAATGTGTGGTGTGGGATATGAACCATCGGCTCATAGGCAAGTTTTCATAGACGGAACGCTGAACGGTCACAAGTATCGCAGCCTCCAAGCAGACTATCTACCACGCCTGCTGGAAGACGTTCCTCTGGAGACTAGGAGGAACCTGTGGTACCAACATGATGTCTGTCCAGCACATAGCACACGAAGAAGTACTGCAGTATGTTTTCACTAATTGTTTCCAAATCGTTGGATTGGCCGGATTTTATGCCCGTAGACTCTTTCGTGTGTGGAAAGCTGAACGACGAATCTACAAGGATATACCAACTACACTCGATAATATGCAAGGACTATTACAGCAGCCTGCTCGGACATCTCCGCTGAAAAGCTAGCACGTGTCCAGCAGTCTACATCCACATCTACGTCTAAATTGATACTCCGCAAGCCACCCAACGGTGTGTGGCGGAGGGCACTTTACGTGCCACTGTCATTACCTCCCTTTCCTGTTCCAGTCGCGTATGGTTCGCGGGAAGAACGACTTCCGGAAAGCCTCCATGCGCGCTCGAATCTCTCTAATTTTACATTCGTGATCTCCTCGGGAGTTATAAGTAGGGGGAAGCAATATATTCGATACCTCATCCAGAAACGCTCCCTCTCGAAACTTGGACAGCAAGCTACACCGCGATGCAGAGCGCCTCTCTTGCAGAGTCTGCCACTTGAGTTTGCTAAACATCTCCGTAACGCTATCACGCTTACCAAATAACCCTGTGACGAAACGCGCCGTTCTTCTTTGGATCTTCTCTATCTCCTCTGTCAACCATCCTGGTACGGATCCCACACTGATGAGCAATACTCAAGTATAGGTCGAACGAGTGTTTTGTAAGCCACCTTCTTTGTTGATGGACTACGTTTTCCAAGCCAGACTGGAAGCGTGTATTGCCCCTGCCGATCATCATTTGTAACTCAATCTGTGATGATCAGGTGACTCGTTACTGGTCAGAATCCACATAGCTGGTGCATGCATTTGTGTTGTCTTTGTGTGTGTGCTGACAGAGGTATAGTACAAGTGTCGGTGTGGGAACTCTTCAAAATACCATAACTCGTAAACTGCTCGCACTAGAACCCTGCAACAAACACAATGGCATTCTAATTTATCTCCTTTTAGTTTTGGTAATGTCAATAGGCATTGTTCCATTTATAAAAATGTACGTCTGCACAAAAATACACTTCCTAAGTATTATTACAATTTTTTGATTGGCTGAAAATACCAGCCCCTGAATATCATTCGATTCTTTGATAGTCGCACATTAATAGCACTTCCCATTTCCGCAATATCTTCGGTACAAGTTTCAGGTGATGTATAAATTAATTTTGGTTGAGCTGCTTACTTGCACACTCGCAGTCGAGGAGCCGACCCTAGCTGAACGCTGCTCTCTGCACTTGGCATAGCTGCCCGTTTGATAGCTCCTCGGAGTGGTCTCAAATAAGCTACAACTGGCGTAGCTGCAGGTGACGCTCTTCTGAGCGCCACGAACCGGGGCAAGCCGCTTAACGCTTCCAGGCGCTAAGCGGCAAGAGCTCAGGTTCAACTTGCCGCAACTCCGGTTGCAAACCTCCCCAGCGGGACTCTCCCTTTCTTTGGTAGGATAATCTCAGTGTCAGGGGCCCGTTCACGTCGGATAACTCTGCGTACTGTAGGCCGCTCTCTTCTATCCGCGCTCTCTTGCGCCGCGCATTGCACATCGCGCAGATAGGTCGTAGGAACTCCCCTCCTCCGCAGGGACACAATACACTGCACTTTCGCTGAAAAAAGCAATAATTGTCGTTTCGTAAAAAGAGTAAAATTGTCGTACATCCTCCCCTATCCGAATAAAATTCCTCCAAGTAGCAAAGATATCTGATCTTTCCTGTGCTTCCCCACCATTAACCCGCAGCAAAGCTGCAGCTCAAGAGGCGGGAATGCCGGCTACTCCCGCCACTGTCCCACTGTCCACCTTCCAGGAGGCAGTCGCCTCGAAGGACAAGCAGACTGCAGATCAGCAAGAACTGGTGGCACTGCTGAATGGCAGTGAACACACACAAACAGCATCACTCACATCACACACACAAGCGCATGCTGAAAACTCGAAAGATATGCCCCCTCTTTCACCTCCGGCGGCCAGGCACCGACGGAACTGGAGCCAGAGCCGACGGAGGACACAACTAACGCAGAAGACGGACCGTGGCAGCAGGTCGGTCCGCGACGCAAATAGCTGCCAAACACGCAAACAAGTGAGCCCACAAACTCACGAGGCAACCGCCGAGTGCTGTTGCCAACTCCAGCTACACCGCAAATTAACAACAACGGCAGCACGGGAACCAACACGAACAACCCTGCGACTGTAGCACTCACAAACTCACAAGCAGCTACATAGAACCCAAACAAATCCGCGACTGGCTTCCCACCAGTCATCATACACAACTATGGAGACCTTAGTCTCCTAAACAAAGAATTTAGTAAGAAACACAACCCCACAACATACTACTCAAAACTCGCCTTGGAACACGCCGCACTGTACGTGGCAAACAAAACAGACTACTCGAACCTGCTGGAATTTCTTAAAGAAAGGAAGGTAGAGCATTTCATGTACAGAACAGTCCTTGAAAAGACACAGCAGTACGTGATCAAGGGGATAGATTCACGAACCCCAATCGAAACAGTACACGAAGAACTCACTGCTCTCGGATGGGAGTGCATTCGGGTAAACCGAATGACAGAGTTCGGCACAGCGAGACCATCGCACAACTACATGGCGGAATTGGCCGACACGATCAAGTCCCGCCATCTGTTGAAGTTAAAATTGTTTCTTCATATGGTCGTCAGTGTAGAGATATACAATACGCCGCGCACCCCCCACGCGTGTATCCGATGCACTCTCGCTCCCCGCTGTCACATTTGCGCTGGCGGTTACACGACCCAACAGTGCAAACTCCCCAACACAGCACCTCGCAAGTGCGCCAACTGTGGTGCTGCCCATCCGGCAAACTGCAGGGAGTGCATTGCATACAAAGCAGCTCTGAGGCGCAAAATAGCTAAACACGCCAAACCTACCGCCATCAAAGTTCCGAAACCACCCCCGCGCCCAGTAAGAAGTGGAATATCCTTTGCTAGAGTGGTCGCTGGCAGCCCCAGCAGCGCGGGACGGTCAGAGGCGCCCCTGAGCTCAGGACACGCTCAACAAACACCCCCAACAACAGACACACTACAGACAAACACAACACCTAACACTACACCAGCATCGGGTACACCATACGACACCAGTAACAACAACACCCTAACCCCTAAGATCGCGGAGTGCAGCCCACCACAGGCTACAGAAGACGTACCTATACAGGGACGACCACAGAGTCAGAGGAGAAGAAGGAGATACAATCGAAACAGGAGGAACACGACCACACCACAACAAGTACACAGCAAACAGGACACCAATCCTCACGAACACAATCCGGACACCAACTCGACAACCCACACAAGACACCCACTCACCACAGTGAATACACAGCCGCCCACAACCGTCAGACGAACAGCTGACACACACGCCAGCCCTCACCAGACGCCAATACAAGCACAAGCGGCCGCTAACACGACCAACAGCACACAGGCCGACACGCCCAACACTACATCAGCCTTCCGGAGAATAATGGACACATTATTATCCGGACTCACGACCACCAAAGTAGTCGCGAAGATTATGGGGTGTGTCTCACAACTCTTCACGCAGTTCATGTCGAGCACGCTGTACTGGACTAGCTTCCAAGCCACTGTCACGCCACTTTTCACACTACAATATGGATAACACGCTACACCAGCCCCGAAACGCAGACGCTAACACAAACTCACAGATCCTGTTTTGGAATGTGAATGGGATCGCAAACAAAAAAGCCGGAATGGCCGCGTTCATGGAGCGAAAGGGTATCCGAATCGCTCTTGTGAACGAAACACTGCTTACTCCTCGCAAACAGCTAAACATCCCAGGGTATTGCGTCTATCGTACCGACCGAGCGGATGGCAGGAGGGGAGGCGGCACGGCAATCATCATACACAGAGACACAGAACACACGAACATCGAGCTCCCTGCGCTTGAGAAACTAGTGGCCACGGCCATCAGGGACAAGTTCAACGGAGCCAACACCGCACTGGTATCGATGTACAATCCTCCTAAAAACATAGTAACAAGCGATATCAGCACAGTACTCAACATATCACCGCGGGTAATCGACGCCGGAGACCTAACGCAAAACACCCAGATTGGAACTCACGAATACGAGCCTCCAACGGCAGGAAACTATACGAACGCACACTAGGCCGAAACTACATTATACTTGGGTCGGACGTTCCCACGTTCGTGCCTACACAGCCCCGACACAGGCCAGACGTATTAGACATAGCTCTCATAAAGGGCATCACCTGCCCACTCAACCTTACGGTTGAAAACGATCTGGACTCAGATCACATGCCTGTAATACTGCACACGGAAGAAACACTTCAGGACATCGAACCACGCAGGATACTGAACTATAAGGGCAGGAATTGGACACTGTTCAAGGAAACGCTTGACAGTCGTATTCCTGACACCCACGAAATTAACAACACGCAGCAAATCGATGAGGCTGTGGAGGCTCTCACAACTGCCGTTCAAGACACAGTGACTGGCGCCATTCCATATAAAACACCAAGACAACACTCGACGGCCCTTCCCCAGGAGATCCTGGGCCTTATCTCAATGAGGAACCGCCTCAGGAGAAACTGGCAGCGTACCAGGCGCCCGTTCTATAACCTGCACGTCAACAGACTCCAGGGCATAATACGGGATAAAATACAAACATTCCAAAACGAACAATGGGGACAGAAACTCGCTGGGCTAGATACCACACGTCCTGGCGTGTGGAAGCTAGCCAGACACTTCACCAGGGAGAAACATTACATTCCCACCCTACAAGGACCAGACGGCACAGCCTACTCCGCGATGGAGAAGGCAGAGCTTATGGCCACAACACTTGCAGCGTCTTTCATGCCGAATCTGTCTCCCTCAGACCCAGTATTCACACTTGAAACGGACCAGGAGGTTACACGACTTGTAGCCCAGCCCTCGCGCAACGAAATTAGACGTACCAGCACAAATGAAATCACATGGGCTATCAAGCACACCAACGCTAGGAAAGCCCCTGGGCCTGATGGCATTCAAAACCGTGTCCTCCAGTAGTTCACGGATAAAGCCGTAGAATACCTTACACAGTTAACGAATGCCATCCTAAAACACCAACACTTCCCTGACTTTTGGAAGGTGGCCAAGGTCTTGATGTTCAGAAAGCTAGGGAAAGACCACTCCCTCCCACAAAGTTACCGACCCATCAGTCTGCTGTGTTCGCTCAGCAACATTGTTGAGAAGGTAATATTAAAACGTATCACTAGGCACTGCATCGCCAATGACACTCTAAGACCGGAGCAATTCGGCTTTAGGAATCACCACTCGACAACACAACTCCTCCGCGTAGTCGAACATATAACACACGGCTACAACATGAACAAAGCCACAGGGAGCGTGTTCCTGTACATCGAAAAGGCTTTCGACCGTCTCTGGCACAACGGCCTCATACGCAAACTAAGCGAAGCTGGTTTCCCGGACGGACTCGTACGTCTCATACACTCATGTCTCACGAACAGGTGTTTCAACACTAAGGTGCAGGATAAACAATCAACACAACATGGTATCCAAGATGGAGTACCCCAAGGAAGCATCCTAGGGCCCATCTTGTTCAACCTGTACATTAACGACTTCCCAGCAACACAAAACACGACGTTAGCCGTCTACGCGGATGACACCGCCATCCTTGCGCAAGACTGGAAACCGTCGAACATTAACTCACGAATACAGACAGCACTCAGAACAGCTGAGCCTTGGTTGGAGCGATGGCGTATTAAAGCAAACGTCGACAAGTGCGAAGCATTTCTGTTCACACGTAGACCGAAACTACTGCGCAAACATCAACACAGTAGATCGCTAACACTACATACACGCTGACTACCGTTTACGATTGCTTCTGTTTTTAATTTCTCCCATGTGCTTTCCTGAATAAAAGAGGATCAGGTGGGCATTTACAGAAATGTTCTGATCTTAAGTGCATATTTGATCAAGTAACACTACGAATCATCGAGAGAGATGGCGCAGTAGTTATCACCATGGACTCGCATTCGGGAGGACGACGGTTCAGACCCGCATCCGGCCATCCTGACGTAGGTTTTCCGTGATTTCCCTAAATCGCTTGGGGTGGATGCCGGGATGGTTGCTTTGAAAGGGTTCGGCCGACTGCGCTTCTCATCCTTCGCTAATCCGATGGGACCGATGACCTCGTTATTTGGTCCCCTCCCCCAAATTACCGAACCAACCAACAACGAATTACGCTTCGTTAATGTAACTTTATTTTTGTTATAAGTATCGAGTAATCAATAGGAGAAATAAGTCACGTGAAAATGATTCTTTTGTAATCTTGCGTTTCCCTTAACACGGACTGACGCAACTAATTTTCGGCGTATGTTCTCATTTCGAAAATTCTGAAAACATATTTTGCTAATTTTTGTATGTTTCCAGTCTTTCCTTCTCGCAGCAAAAGCGTTTCGAGTTTGAGTGATAGGAAATCTTAAGTCAAACGATAGAAAGAAAACCACTACGGCAAAAGTAAGCAGTTTTTTATTTATTTTTTTAATATAGATGTGGAGCTCCTCCACGCTCACAACGGTATGATGGCCAACTCAATAGGTCTACTGCCATCTCTGCGAAAGGGTTAGTTTTCACTAAAGTGAGGTGTCGCAGGATGTGGGTACTGCGATGTTTGCGTGCGCCTGGTTAAGGTTAACCATTAATATGCGCTCATCTGGAGATAGATTGGGTCGAAGTCGAACGAAGGGTAGCGGTTTGAAGGGCAGAGGAAAAAAAGTGCCAAGGCAAGAGCCAGGGGAAAAACACCTCTGCTATTGTTAGGTCGGGTGGTAAGAGCAGTAGGGGATGTCTTGCTACCTGCGACAGGTCGTGCAAGGGTAGACTTCGTTAGTAGTGGGTATCATGCATGTCGATACCTTTGACACTGTGCGGTGGTGTTGCTCGGAAGCTGCCACTGGGTGCCGGTGTAGAGCTCTCGTTCAGCGTCAGCAACCTGTGTCCAATAGGTCATATGTCGGATGCACAGTGTAGGGTGATGTTGGCGAATTGTTTGTGCGACAGTGGGCGATCTCGTCGGTGTCTCTGCTGGCCTGTTGATCGGCTCTAATAGCAGCTGATAATTACCAGTCAGTATTGCTGATATGCAGGGGCTTGCCGACGTTTGTCGCTTGTTGGTGTATGTTAATTTACCATAGGTGGCTGTGCCCTAGCTAGTAGTGTCTTTGGCCGCTTGTGCTTCCACCTATGGTTGTGATCGTAGTTTCCCAGAGTGAGAATGAAAGGATTGTTCGAGTGTCTCGAGTTCCTGTATAGTCGTGTGGCGTGAGGGTTTCGAGGCGGTATTCTTGGTGAAGATCCACGGTGCGTGTGTAGCGTGGAGCGTTGCTAATGATTCGTAGCACTTTGTTCTGTATGATCTGCAGGCGGCGCAGTCGTGTAGGAGCTGCATATCCCCAGACGGGAGCTGCTTACATCATCAGAGGTCTTATCAGTGTCATGTATATGGACCTCGACACCCTCCTATTCAGTGTGCTTTCCCTGTTGAGCATTGGGTAGAGCTGTTTGAGCCTCGAGTTCGCTCTGTTGGCAACGTACTCGATGTGGTCCCCCCATGTATGTTTCCGATCCAGCCAGACGCCTAGGTATCTGACTTTCTCTGGGAAGCGTATTGGGCGCGTATGTAGTGTTAGCGATCTACTGTGTTGATGTTTGCGCAGTAGTTTCGGTCTACGTGTGAACAGAAATGCTTCGCACTTGTCGACGTTTGCTTTAATACGCCATCGCTCCAACCAAGGCTCAGCTGTTCTGAGTGCTGTCTGTATTCGTGAGTTAATGTTCGACGGTTTCCAGTCTTGCGCAAGGATGGCGGTGTCTGTGGCAAGTAACATGGCGGCGCCGGCTTCAAAGCTTCGTACAATGTAAGTCTATAGCGCCTCCTCCGCTTACTATACCTCCATGGTAAAGATCTACCCCTAAGGATAAAAACAGAACAGGAAGACTGACTTCCCAAACGAAGGCGATCCGACTGCGAGAAACAGTACTATTGAATTAAACATTTTGTATATTTTATTGTTGTTATTATTAAAATCTCAGACATTTGTACGCTTAGAAACGAAAGGAGGAGGGGGGGGGGGAGAGGGAGGGGAAGGGGGAGGCTGAGAGAGACAGCAAGAATCTGTGACCCTGTCCGTCCCTCCATAAGCAAACCCTGAATCTACGCCAGGTACATATTTCACCAATTTATTATTTTCTTTCAATCATTGGGCTATAATGAGAGTAGGTAAAGTTCTCTAATTTGACAAACTGTACTATGTTTTGCAACCATGCAAGCTGGTTTCCTGTCTCGGATACATACTATCGCAGGTAATGCAGAGGCCAGTCTCAGATTCATGGCAAGAATCCTCAGCAATTATAGTCTATCCGCAAAGGAGGTATCGAATAAAACCTCGTTTGGCCAATACATGAATATTCTTGGTCTGGCTTGGATCCATACGAGACTGGAATAACAGAGGTAATAGAAAAGATCCAAATAGGAGCAACGTGTTTCGTTACAGGTTCACTTAGTAAGTGCGAAAGCCTCACGGTGATGCCCAGTCAACTCAAGTGGCAGACGCTACAGAAGAGGAGTCCTGCAGCACTGTGTAGTTTCTGTTAGTATTCCGAGAGTGTACGTTGCTATAAGAGCCAACCAACATATTGCTTCTGTTGTGTCTAGACAAGACAGCCTAGACACAATGAGAGGAAGCCGAAAGGCACGCGCTAAGCTAAAGCAGGATGGCGTGAGGTCTGAAACAGGACACGTAATGAATGCTATAAAGAAAAGTACGTAGCTTCTGGAATACTTAACTTTAATCCATCCTTTTGGTACATCTGGAGATTGTGGCGATACAAGTGAGACTCTATAGATACATGCAATGTTACTCATGGCGCCTTGCTAGGTCGTAGCCATTGACTTAGCTGAAGGCTATTCTAACTATCTGCTCGGCAAAGGAGCGAGGCTTCGTCAGTGTAGTCGCTAGCAAAGTCGTCCGTACAACTGGGGCGAGTGCTAGTCCGTATCTCGAGACCTGCCTTGTGGTGGCGCTCGGTCTGCGGTCACACAGTGGCGACACGCGGGTCCGACATGTACTAATGGACCGCGGCCGATTTAAAGCTACCACCTAGCAAGTGTGGTGTCTGGCGGTGACACCACAGCTTCCTCCTATGTATATCTCGCGAAATGACTATGACGGTAAAATTAACGATTCGAGCTTACCAACAACCATCCTTCCCTCGGGCTACTCGGGTCTGGATCAGGAAAGGGGAGAATTGACATTGGGAGTCAAAGTACACTCTGCCACACCATAAGATGTATTCCGGAGTATAGATGTAGCCGAAGATGTAGGCTACCCAGAAAATACAGAGTACATCCTCACCTATACAAATGTAGCATGGATTTCTAGCCCTCGCATGCTTTCTGGCTGGCTGCTTCCGAGTCCTTGAACGCACCTTTGCTTTCCCTATATATTTCCCTTCCTCGCTCGTATTCTGTTCCAGGCGATAAACTTCAAACACCTCCTCAAACTACTGGATTACGTTCATCAGTTCTATGTCTCCCACAAAATAGATTACCAGCACCACACGGCATTTTTCATCTCTCAAACACTGTCATGTCACAACTCATATTACATACATCTCCTCACACTCCATCTCCTTTCAAAGGGTAATTTCAAGCTCCTTCCTCTCCCATTTTCCGCAGAGCCTCAATCCTACTCACCTCGTATCACATACATTCTGTCTCTTGACGCTTCTGAATACTTATATCACATTCTTTCTCACATCGTCCATCTCCAACCCCATCTGCATCCAAATTACTCACCTAGTAAGTGTTGTTGTGATATTACAGTGACCTTATAGTTATAGTTTCAACACTGTACGCATTGCCACCTCGTCAAATTAAGATAGATCTACATCTACATACATTCTCCGCAAGCCACCGTACGGTGCGTGGTGGAGGGTCCCCTGTACCACTACTACTCATTTCCTTTCCTGTTCCACTTGCAAACAGTCTATTTGCCTCCGTATAAGCTCTAATTTCTCGTATCTTCACTTCGTTTTCCTTACGCATTACTTATGTTGGAGGCAGTAGAATTGTCCGGTAGTCAGCTTCAAACGCGGTTCTCTAAATTTCCTCAAAATTGTTTCTCTAAAAGAACGCCATCTTCGCTCCAGGGATTCCCATTTGAGTTCCCGTAATATCTCCATAATACTTATGTGTTGTTCGAACCTACCGGTCACAAATCTACGAGGTGCATTCAAGTTCTAAGGCCTCCGATTTTTTTTCTCCGGACTGGAAAGAGATAGAAACATGCGCATTGTTTTAAAATGAGGCCACGTTCATTGTCAATACGTCCCAGAGATGGCAGCACCGTACGGCAGATGGAATTTTACCGCCAGCGGCGAGAATGAGAACTGTTTTAAATACTTAAAAAGGCGACGTTTTCCTTACTTGAACAGCGTGCAATCATTCGTTTTCTGAATTTGCGTGGTGTGAAACCAATTGAAATTCATCGACAGTTGAAGGAGACATGTGGTGATGGAGTTATGGATGTGTCGAAAGTGCGTTCGTGGGTGCGACAGTTTAATGAAGGCAGAACATCATGTGACAGCAAACCGAAACAACCTCGGGCTCGCACAAGTCGGTCTGACGACATGATCGAGAAAGTGGAGAGAATTGTTTTGGGGGATCGCCGAATGACTGTTGAACAGATCGCCTCCAGATTGGCATTTCTGTGGGTTCTGTGCACACAATCCTGCATGACGACCTGAAAATGCGAAAAGTGTCATCCAGGTGGGTGCCACGAATGCTGACAGACGACCACATGGCTGCTTGTGTGGCATGTTGCCAAGCAATGTTGACGCGCAACGACAGCATGAATGGGACTTTCTTTTCGTCGGTTGTGACAATGGATGAGACGTGGATGCCGTTTTTCAATCCAGAAACAAAGCGCCAGTCAGCTCAATGGAAGCACACAGATTCACCGCCACCAAAAAAATTTCGGGTAACCGCCAGTGCTGAAAAAATGATGGTGTCCATGTTCTGGGACAGCGAGGGCGTAATACTTACCCATTGCGTTCCAAAGGGCTCTACGGTAACAGGTGCATCCTACGAAAATGTTTTGAAGAACAAATAACAACTTTGAAGTGATTCCTCATGCTCCCTACTCACCTGACCTGACTCCTAGTGACTTTTGGATTTTTCCAACAATGAAAGACACTCTCCGTGACCGCACATTCACCAGCCGTGCTGCTATTGCCTCAGCGATTTTCCAGTGGTCAAAACAGACTCCTAAAGAAGCCTTCGCCGCTGCCATGGAATCATGGCGTCAGCGTTGTGAAAAATGTGTACGTCTGCAGGGCGATTACGTCGAGAAGTAACGCCAGTTTCATCGATTTCGGGTGAGTAGTTAATTAGAAAAAAAAATCGGAGCCCTTAGAACTTGGATGCACCTCGTAGAAGCCCACCTCTGAACTGCTGCGATGTCTTCATTCAGTCCGACCTGGTACGGATCCCAAACACATGAGCAATACTCAATAACAGGTCGTACCAGCGTCTCATATGCGGTCTCCTTTACAAGTGGACTACTCTTTCCTCTCAGTAAATCACAGTCAACCATTCGTCTTCCCTACCACACATCTCAAAGGCTCGTTCCACCTCATATCGCTTTGCAACGTTACACCAAGATATTTAAACGACTTCACTGTGTCAAACAGGATACTAGTGATACTGTATCCGAACAGGTTTGATCTTCCTACTCATCTGCATTAACGTACATTTTTCCACATTTAGGGCTAGCTGCCGTTCATTACACCAACTAGATATTTTGTTTAAGTCGGCTTGTATCTTCCTACAATCACTCAATTTCGACACCTTACCGTACACCACGGCACCATCAGCAAACAACCGCAGATTGCTGCCCATCCTGTCCGTCAGATGATTTATGTATGTAGATTCCTATCACACACTTCCCTGGCGCACTCCTGACAATACCGTTGTCTCTCATAAACACTCGCCATTGAGGACAACATACTGAGTCCTAAGATTTAAGAAGTCTTCGAGCCATTCTCATATCCGTGAACTTGTTTCATATGTTTGTACCTTAGATAACAGCCTGCAGTGGGGCACTGTGTAAAATGCATTCCGAAAATCTAGAAATGTGGAATCTTCCTGTTGCCCTTCATCCATAGTTTGTAATATATCATGTGAGAAAAGGACAAGCTGAGTTTCGCACGAGTGATGCTTTCTAATACCATGCTGGTTCGTGGACATAAGCTTCTCAGTCCCAAGAAAATTTAGTATATTCGAACTGAGAATATGTTCAAGGAATCTGCAGCAACAGAAATTAGGGGTATTGATCTGTAATTTTGCGGATCCGTTCTTTTACCCTTCTTATATACTGGAGTCCCCTGCGCCATTTTCCAGTGGCTTGGGACGTTGTTGTGGGTGAGAGATTCGAGATAAATGCAGCTTAGGAGAACGAGAACCGTCTGGATAGCCAGGTGGGTTAGTTCGCTATTTCCAATATTAGGAGGTCTGTGTAGGCCACGGATACAATCCGTCCGGTGGATTAGTGCCGGTGTGCTGGCCAGCCTGCATGACCAATAGGTGGATACCGGACTGGTACTCACGTTTCGCAAACATTTAGAACACGTTCGCACACTATAACATGGAGTAACATAGACACAGTTGGGGTACACAAATTCCTCCCCGGCAAGAAGGAGTGGTGGCGGAGGCGGGGGGCGTGCCAGGGTTGGGGACAGTATACGTATCCAGCCACCCTCTATCACTAACCTGGTCACACCCAATAAGTAAGACACCGACCACGTGAAAATACGGGAAACGCCAGCCAGAAAAGATGAAGAAGAAGAAGAAAGGTAAAAGAGCGACAACATGAGTGATGCTTGCCTGTCTGCCCCACTCCCTATGAGGAATGTAGATAAAAGTTAAATGTAAAAAGGAAATGCAGAGTGATGCACAAGTCACTTCAGATTCTCGGTAACAGTTATTCATTAGATTCATGTGCACTTTGAATTTGGCTTACCAGGAATTCTGAAGTACTGTCGGTGACAGTGAAACAGGAAGTCAATGCAGCTACTGTCAGAACTGAATGCAGTGTATGCTGCAGTCAGTATTTCATTACTAATGTCAGACAAAGAAGACAGAATGGGTGTCTAAAATTTATTAGGTAACGAATATGTTGTTCGATGTGAATGCAGTTAAAATTACCTACGTTACCTTCACACGCGGCATTCCATCTTCGATTCCGTAACATAAATACGCTGACGCTCAACATCAAAAAATTATTAATGTGAAGTAATGACATTTCTGGAATACATTTTCTAGGTAACATGTTTAAGTGATTATCATTGCAAGATCACAATTTAATGTAAGCACGACAGAAGCTATTCCAAATGTGAAATGCTGGTACGTTAGTAACAGGGATAACCGCCAGAATATTGAATGCAAGCATTTAGACGCGCATGAATTGTGTTGTACACGTACTGGACGTCCGTTTGTGGGATAGAGTTCCATGTACATTGCACTTGATCGGTCAGTACAGGGACAGCTAATGTTTTTTGATGATGACGCTTCAGCTGTGGTCCTATGATGTGCAACATTTACTCGACTCGTAACAGATCTGATGATCGAGCAGGCCAAGGCAACACGTCGACAGTCTGTAGAGCATATCTGCATCATCGTGCCGTAAGTTGTGGTGGCGCTCGCGTACTGGCCTGCATGTAGTGTGAGGGCGCCACTGTGGAACACGTGGTTCCAGCAGCCAATAGCGGCGACCCCGATAGAGCATTTAAGAGCCGGCCTCTCGGTCTGCCAGCGAGTCTAATCGTTGCGTGAGTCTCGACACATCGCCTCGACAGAACAGCGTGTTTATCGTACTTTGATCTCGTTAATCGTGGACGTCTTGGATTCGTTTGGTTGTCTCTGTCACTCCATTGCGTCTTGCGTGTTGTCGTCATAAGGTCTTTCTCCATCGTCCGTCGTTGTTTCGTGTCCGTCCTTTCCGTTCGTTTGTTTGTTCACGGGCCGCTCTCCGTTTGGTCCCGCTGCGCTTTCTCGACCACGCCGCGACCGTTTCGGTCGCGGTCATAACTGCTTACAACAGAAAACATCCTCTGGAATGTTGTTGATGAATGGCAGCAAAACAAGTCGAATCACTAGACTGACGTACAAATTTCTAGTCAAGGTGCGTGGGATAATCACGAGAGTACTTCTGCTGTCATACGAAATAGCACCCCAGATTGTTCCCAGGCCCTCAACTAGCCTCCTAACCAATACACGGCCATCACTGGCACCGAGGCGGAACCAGCTTTCATCACACAACACAACAGACCTCCACGCTACCGTCCACTTAGTTCTCGCTTGACACCACAGGTCACAAATGGCGGTGGTCTGGGGGTCAGTGGAATGCATGCTACAGAGCATCTGTTTCAGAGTTGTCCTTGAAGCAAAAGAATTGTAAGAGTTCACTGTATGACTGTGGTGCCAACTGCTGCTCAAATTGCTGCTGCAGATGCATACGCCTTACAGGATGGTGTTCCCTCTCGGCAATGCCACGTGGCCGTCGGGAGCCCGTTCTTCTTGCGACCGTACAGTCTCGTGATCACTGCTGCTAGCAAAAATGTGCAGCGACTACATTCCTGCCAAGTATTTCTGCAGTATCCCAGAAGGAGTATACAGTTTTTCTAAGCCCTGTTACATGAACTCGCGAAAAGTTAGTATGGTGCTGATAACGGCGTCTTTGTCGCCTTAAAGGCATTCTTAGCTAACATCAACTCACCGTGTCCAATCTCAAAGGCACCTAACGCTCACGACCGTTATAGGGTGTATTTAAAGCAAACATGATGTGCATCCTCAAAGTGGCGCTACTAGCGTCGCTGTTATTCGAATTGCGCGAAACATGGGGTTGGGTTGTTTTGGGGGAAGAGACCAAACAGCGAGGTCATCGGTCTCATCGGACTAGGGAAGGATGGGGAAGGAAGTCGGCCGTGCCCTTTGAAACGAACCATCCCTGCATTTGCCTGGAGCGATTTAAGGAAATCAAGGAAAACCTAAATCAGGATGGCCGGACGCAGGATTGAACCGTCGTCCTCCCGAATGCGAGTCCAGTGTGCTACCACTCGCGAAACATGAACAGACACCATATTTCCGATGCAGAAATACGCCTATCAACTTTCGTGTATGTCTCACAACTTCTTGGTGTGGCGATTTTTTATTCTGTCAGAGTATACTGTTTGATACTGCTCGATCTCTAATCACTCTCTTTCTTATTCTTGATAGGTGGATAAGATGCCAGACGTGAATATTGGTGATCTTGTATAGCGAAGACACACGTGCTGATCTGTGTCTTGCTGTGTCTAAGAATGGCCCAAGTGCAATCCGCAGCTGTGAAATATGAAATCTTGTAACGAAAATGATGTTACTTTCTGCTACGCGAAATGAGAGCATTTGTTACCTGCTTAGGAACGAAGTTTTTTGGGCAACTCAGTTTATGCGATTTTGATTGTCTTACATTGGGATTGAAGAGTCAAAACATAGACTATTCTCTTATGACATATTTCAAGGAGATCTGAGTCATCTTCAGAAGAAATTTCTTTTTTAGGATATTACACGAATAGGCCACAAAACTACACAACGACTAGTAAATGGTTCAAATGGGACTTAACTTCTGAGGTCATCAGTCCCCTAGAACCTAGAACTACTTAAACCTAACTAACCTAAGGACATCACACACATCCATGACCGAGGCAGGATTCGAACCTGCGACCGTAGCGGTCGCGCGGTTCCAGACTGTAGCGTCTAGAACCGCTCGGTCACTGCGGCCGGCCAACGACTAGTAAATCATGTTGTGCAATGAGATAGCATTTTGTTCGGAAAATACGTCTGTCAGAAGAATAATTAGATCTGGTCGTTGTCGACAATGTGAATAGCGTATCAGCTGTGTGATAGAGTATCAGGACGTCAAAGAATGACGTAAACAATCGGTGTCTGCTAGAACTGCCATTCTATAGGGTGACGTTTCCCACCGCGTACAAACTCTAGGGATTGATCGATGAGAGGATACGGAACAAAAAGGTCTAATAAATTTAGTTCGGGAAATGAATGGCTCCCATGTTACAGATCATTTATTCAATCATAAATTGTTACAGAGACTGCGTTGTACCATGCAGTCGCGATTACAGTATGTGTTGAAGGTGGTTTCCATGTGCCTCAACGCACACGTTTACATCGACGAGGCTGCATTCGAATAGTGTCAAAGGCAGCATGAATACGCTGCACCAGCGTCTCCACATCTAGAATGGGCTCTGCATACACAATACTTTCGAGATGGCCCCATAACAAGAAATCTCACTGGTTGAGATCCGGTGAACAAGCAGGCCAGGCAACAGGATCCCTTCGTCCGATCCATCGACTAGGGAAGACAAGATTCAGATGCGTCCGGACGTTAACGGCGAAGAGGGCTGGAGCACCATATGTGGTAGCCACATAACCCTTGGAATAATCAATGGCTCTCCTTTCAGCAGAGGAGGCTAAGTCATCCGCAGTAAACGCCGGTAGTTCTGGCATGTTAGGCTACGTGGAAGGAAGACTGGTCCCAAAATACGGTCGCCAATGATGCAGCATTTCGGCTGCACCGATGCTGATGATTCGCTGTCACCATACCATGGGGGTTCTGCATACTATTCCACAGATGACTGTGATGAAAGTTGAATATACTACTCCGCGTAAATGTGGCCTCATCTGTGAATAGGACGGATGACAGGAATCCCGGAACCGTGGTTGCCTGGTGAAGAAATCATTGGCAAAACTGCTCCCGATGTGGAACGTCTGTCGCTAGTAAGCCCTGCACACGCTGTAAGTGACAAGGGTAGAAAGAATTGTCATGGTGAATGTTCCACATGATCGTCTGGATTACTCAGTACTGGTGGGGCAACTGCCTTGTACTGACATGGCGGTCGCCTTCAGGTCTGGTGTCCAAAAATTTCGGGTGCGTCTTTCGTGATTTCCTGCTTCCTGAAATGACCCTGTCTTACACAAATGGCGAAACACTGTTGCAAACATTGGATGCTGTGGATGTTGTCGGCGGGGATAGATCTCCTCATACAACGTTGCTGCCTGCCGCCCGTTGCAAATTGCCTTTCTGTAAGTAAACACTGTGTAGGCAAGCTCTCTATTGGAATACGGAACCATTGCGTACAACGCTATATCACATCCACTAAAAGATGAGTCAGTAAGAGAAGTGAATCGAACACAACATTACCAATTACTATGGCAGGAGAGGGTGCTCGGCCATGAGGTATGAGGAACAGTACCACCCACTTGTGGGAAACCCTGCATACAGTAACTGTGTCTGCATAGTATAGTGCGTATTAGACTGTAGTCTCTGTAACAAAGTATGATTGAATAAATGGTGTCTAGCATGGAACCCATGCATTTCAGTACATAAGTTGATTAGATTTTTTTTGTTTCGTATCCTCTCATCGATCAATCCCTCGAGTTTGTAGACCGTAGAAAAATCACCCTGTATACTGGAAACAGTGGAGAGCCGTTTTAATAAGGAAGACCTGAATCAGCATGACTCGACTAGAAATTTAATGTGATGCACTAACATAAAAGTTTATGTTCTCAGAATTACGACTTTTATTATTTATACGAATAACCCTTTTGGTGGGTACTATAAATCAACTTTGATTTTGCTTCTTTGCTTTTAATTTTTGTTGCTCACAGACTTCCTTCATCCTTCGAGAGTATCGTTCCTTTTGTTTCTGGGTCTACTTTCTTCCTCTTGCATACGTCTATCTTTTCCGAAAACCTGCCTTTTGTGTTGCTTCTCTGAAAAGTATTCTTTTATTTATTATGTCCATTCTAATTTCCGAGTATTTCATATCTTTGTCAGTTTCGGTGAACCACGTGGGCTTGGATTTGTAACTTTTTAGGACGTTGCAGGTCTGCTTGGTTAATCTGTTATTATTCATCAGGTATATGTGGCCTTAGACTTTTACTCTCGTATTACCCTTGCAGTGAGGAGTAAGTATTTCTTAAACAGGGGAAGGTGATTATGATACTTAATCTCAAAGACCTTCTTCGCTGATTCTTCGTGAAAAAATTCTGTTTTGCGATTGTTAAATCTACTGGAAATTAAAGACTGATTAAGAGTCCATGATAAATTTTTTGTACTTCTTATTGCAGTGTTACATCAAGACCGTAAATTTAATCTCATTAACTACTTTTGGCTATTGGCATCATAAGAGTCTTTTAAAACAAGAAATTAAACAGAACATTAGAAATAAACTACAATTATGTACGCATCCTGATTGTTATAAGCCGAATTATTAATTTAAAATATGCCATCCTCTTTCTTATGATTATAACTTTCGAGTCAGTTATTTGATACAAGTCTAACTACAGTTCTTCAAAAATGTTCAAATGTGTGTGAAATCTTATGGGACTTAACCGCTAGGGTTCAAATGGCTCTGAGGCACTACGGGACTTAACTTCTGAGGTCATCAGTCCCCTAGAACTTAGAACTACTTAAACCTAACTAACCTAAGGACATCACACACATCCATGCCCGAGGCAGGATTCGAACCTGTGTCCGTAGCGGTCGCGCGGTTCCAGACTGTAGCGCCTAGAGCCGCTCGGCCACTAACTGCTAAGGTCATCAGTCCCTAAGCTTACACACTACTTAACCTAAATTATTCTACGGAGAAACTCACACACCCATGCCCGAGGGAGGAATCGAACCTCCACCGGACCAGCAGCACAGTCCATGACTGCAGCGCTTTATACCGCTCGGCTAATTCCGCGCGGCTACAGTTCTTTCAGTTCCATATTGTGTACTTTTTCGATTTTCACCTGTGACTGCGGTTATGCAGTTTACTTCACGTGAATTTTTCTTCAAGAGTAGTACAGACGCGAGATGCTTCAATGACAACATACTTTAAGAAAACGAGGAAGGGGGGGGGGGGGGGGGGACGATCCACGAAGGAATTGTGCGAATGGAAAGGAAATTGGTATATATGATGTACATGTACAGGAAATTACAATTTTAGAAAAATTAAAAATTATATCATTTATTGAAAAGAAAGACGTTCACAAATTAAACAAGTCAATAACACATTGGTCGACTTCTGGCCCATATGCAAGCAGCTACATACCTGGGGCTACTGGCCGCCTCGTATCTTTGGACATCCCTGGAGGGTGACCGTGGGCTACGGGCTGCCTCGTGGTGTGGGCTGCACCTGCACAGTAGAAGGCACGCTCTTAACCTCCCACATATCAGGGGAAGGGTCTCAGGAGGATTATATTTCCATACACCTATCAATTTCCATATTTCACAGATAAGTTTCGGATAATTATTTCACACGAAATACAAGTTTCGGTAACGGCAAGGAATTGCTGGAATTACAAGTTAAATGTAACACCTTCCAGCTGCTCGAGGGAAGGTCTTTCTACGTGAACGGGTGTGACCAGTAACACTTTCTGTAGGCAAATGCGCACATTCATAGGCTGACTGCACCTGCGTTAAGCACAGGAAGTTGAGCGAAGAAAGACAGAAAGGTTAACACCATGTAGGTATAATAAGGGCAGCTGGCATGACGTTACAAACTTGAAGCCGCCATCCACCATGTCAGGTGCCCCAAATATGATAAAAAATACCAGTCTGCGTCATTTACGGATGTAGTAATAATACTGTAAATAAAGTAAAGCAAACTTTAATACGAAGATTTTCAGCACTACAGTGCTTTACTATGCAAGGTCCTGTAGCAGATGGTATTCCGTCGCTTTCGTCTGACATCTTATCTGGCTTACCCAGTTAGTTACAAGGTAACATACAGTTTATTCGAATCCATACCACGGTGGAACTCGGCAGTTTTCACATTAACAAACATTGCCAAAGGCCAAATAAGTGTTAAGTGATGTATAAAAATCCTAAGTTTGATTGGGAATCGAACCCGAGACTTCTCGAAATGTAGTTTGGCGCTATATTACTTTTATTTTCACCCAAACTCTTTTTCCGCCAAACTATCTACCAGTGTAACGAAGTTTCATTTTAGAAAAAATGAAACAAATATCAAAGGTACCCTACTTGTCACCACAACTTTTACCCTATAATAAAAAAATGAACTAACCCATCTTGAAGTATTGCCACAAATTATTCCCAAAAATTCTCTCAAGGTGACAGGATCCAGGGTTACATAATTTTTTGCATGATTATGAATAGTAAATGAATGTAACGTTATGTGTATGTAGGCGAGCAACTTGGCCACCAGGAGTCAGGATGCCGCACCGCGGTGATTTCGGATAGGCGACCAGTGTGGGCGAGTCCAGGTATAAAGACGAGCAGTGTCGCCAGAAATGGGTAAATCCCAAAGCTGGGAATTCAAACGGTTGTTGCCCACATGCCCTTTGTGCAGGAGATGCACCAAAACTTGCTGAGTTTCAGAAAAGCTGAAAGATGGCTTCTTACAGCTCTTTGAGAATCTTTAATGATTTAATTCAAGTATTAAAGCAAATCTCAATACATTTGCGATCTCAGAGAAATGGAGCACATCCAATGACACAACAATATTTTCAGTATCTTTAAACTATAAAAGTTAATGTTGCACAGTGAAGAAACATTTCTGCAATGAAACTCTGAATTAACATCAATTAAACGCTTCATGCGATTTCAACAAATGACATCTCAGATGACAGCGCTGCAGGATAGCTGTCCTCTCATGAAGCCACTCATCTGTATATATTTTATTTATTGACTTGTGACGTCTCTTACATGGTTTTTATACGCAAGTGTTTGTCAGAACATTGTATTCTCCACAACTGCACAGCATATGAATGCAGCATGAATGCCTCATACCTTGGCATCCTTTAGTTATTTAATGAACAGTTTGCTATTTTGCCAGTGCCTCTATTTAAGTGTTAACTGCAAGTGCTATTAAAAACTGTGCTAATATAAAAATGATCTGTCGCAAGCGTTAGAGGACGCCACTATTGGCAAAGAACCAAAAGACACTTCTGTCAAGAAGGTATAAATAATTTTTTAAACAATATTTAACGCGAGTGCAGTTGTGTAAGAGTACTAGCTTATTTAATTATGAATAAGTCTTTATTTGAAATGATTGTGAGTGATCTGAGAGTGACCAAATATTTATAAAATATCTTTACTTGAATATTATTGTAATATATTAGATTATTCGAGGGAGTGATCCAGTTGAGTCAAATGATGTCTGTAGAGCTTAAGAACCAGGCATTTTTGGTGGCAAAGCCTTCCTCCAATAGAAAAGCAGATTTTAGCAGAACACTACGGGAGTCAAGTGAAGACTGGTACTTTTTTGAATGAAGAGCTCAGGGAAGTGATTGTACTCACTTTTCCGTTTGTGCTTGAGGAGGCAGACCTGCCTGGAGTAACGACTGATATTCGATCGTGTAGGTGATCTCTCTGGGTCGTGTACGGCCGCTTAAATACTCTAACTTTATACAAATGTTCAAATGGGACTTAACTGCTAAGGTCATCAGTCCCTAAGCTTACACACTACTTAACCTAAAGTATCCTGAGGACAAACACACACACTTGCCCGAGGGGGGACTCGAACCTCCGCCGGGATCAGCAGCACAGTTCATGAATGCAGCGTCCTAGACCGCTCGGCTAATCCCGCGCGACTAACTTTATACACTGAAGCGCCAAAGAAACTGATATAGGAATGCGTATTTAAATACAGAGATACGAAAAACAGGCAACCATCGACAAGTGTCAGCGTGCGAACCATTCAAAATATCATCGATATGGGCTTTCGAAGCCGAAGGCCTACTCGTCTATCCTTGATGACTGCACGATACAAAGCTTTACGCCTCGCATGGGCCTGTCAGAAACGGCATTGGACTGTTGATGACTGGAAACATGTTGCCTGGTCGGAAGAATCTCGTTTCAAATTGTATCGAATGGATGGGCGTTTACTGGTATAGAGACAACCTCTTGAATCCATGGACCCTGCATGTCAGCAGGGGACAGTTCAAGCTGTTGGATTCTCTTTAATAGTGTGGGGCGTGTGCATTTGGAGTGATATGGCACCCTTGATACGTCTAGATACGACTCTGACAGGTGACACGTACGTAAACATCCTGTCTGATCACCTGCATCCATTCGTGTCCATTGTCGATTCCGACGGACTTGGGCACTTCCAACAGGACAATGCGACACCCCACAAATCCAGAACTGCTACAGAGTGCCTCCAGGAACACTCGTCTGAGTGTAAACACTTCCCCTGGCCACCAGATTCCCCAGACATGAACATTATTGAGCATATCTGGGATGCCTTGCAACGTGCTGTTCAGAAGAAATCTCCACCCCGTCGTACTCTTACGGATTTATGGACAGCCCTACAGGATTCATGGTGTCAGTTCCGTCCAGCAATGCTTCAGGCGTTAGTTGAATCCATGCCACGTCGTGTTGCAGCACTTCCGCGTGCTCGAGGGAGCCCTGCACGATATTAGGCAGTATACCTGTCTCTTTGCCTCTTCAGTGTGTATCCGGAGATCTGAATGTGCTCCCAGAACAGGACTGTAACTCTTCTCGCTTGTATTAGGGAACTGAGGATGGTTCAAATGGCTCTGAGCACTATGGGACTTAACTTCTGAGGTCGTCAGTCCCCTAGAACTTAGAACTACTTAAAACTAACTAACCTAAGGACACCACACACATCCATGCCCGTTTCAGGATTCGAACCTACGACCGTAGCGGTCGCGTGGTTCCAGACTGAAGCGCCTAGAACCGCTCGACCAGTGCGGCCGGCAACTGAGGATGCAAAGAGTATGAGTCACTATTCTTTATATCGTGTGTGTTAGTTTTTAAATCATCATGTTAAACTTTGAAGGGTTTTGAGCAGGTGAAAATTTCTTCTGTTGTGATTACGAAAATGGACTTAGTTTTAACGAATGTTTGATGACTATCTAGTTTGGGGATTTTGCTACCATTCTCGTAACTCTCTCAACGTAACTTTACTGCATTTGATAAGAGTATTTTCTGTCTGCATTTTAAATGATTATCGAAGGACCACTTCCCGTTTATTTGTCACATTTATTTTTGAGTAAACATTATTGTACAAAATTAACTGTCGTTTACATCAGTTATAGACGTTAGAATAGAACCTTTGTTATTAACTTATTCATTTAACTTTTATTTTGTATATCTGTGTATTTTATTAGCTCACAATTCTAGCCAATGCGAAGACTATTTAACTGCAGGATCACAGCTGCAGGTTATTATTTGGGGTGAATTAACTGTGGGGCATGAAAGCAGACGTGCGCGGCTCGACCGTATGACTACATCGAGGTATTCTTTGTAAACAGAGCTGTGCTTAGCTAAGTACCTGAAGTAAGAGTAACCGCAGTTAAACAGTTTGCTCATACTCCGCAATTGGAGTCTTCTCGTCCGGGTTATGAACTTAATCCCTTTAGAATTACAACGGTAATTCTAATACTTCATAGTATTCCGGGAGCTAGGCCACAAATCTTTTGCATGAGAGACAGTTTGCGTGGGTACTACGAGCATATGATTTTACAGCAGTTGCGCGTGTGAGAATCGTTAGCAGAAGTTAAATGTGGGGAAGTTAGGCACGGAAGTTCAAGAAAGAAGAAGAAGGCTATGCAGAGGCGTGCTGAGTTTTAGTCTGCAGCGTCCAGAAGCAGCGGAGATTGACGGCGACAACGGGAGCGCAAGCCACTGGCGGCAACTTCGTTCATCAGCATCGGCTGCAGCAGAATCTGCACATTCCGGGGTAGAAACACATTATAAGCAGCCAGCACGGCTGATAAGTTCATGCGCCGACAGCGTTAATATGTGTGACCCTGCATCATCACAGTCAGTGATGCAGCCTGAAACGAATGAGCACTCACCCTGTCTGTGTGGATCAGATTGTAATGGTGGACCAGTTAGTCATGAGTCTGAACGTTTGAGTGCCGAAGTGCAATTTAATAATGGAGCATATAGTCCAAAATCAGGGAGCGGAAGCATGTTTTCAGACGATACATCGTCACAGCTAATGCAAATTTTACTAGAAATGCAATCTAGTATGGGAACAATGCAGTCTAGCACGGGCGCTTTCGGTGCAGATGTCAGTTCTGTGAAAACAGAGCTAGGCTCGAACACTGAAAATGTAGAGACAAGTGTTGCACAAAAGGTAAAAGTTTCGATGCAAAAAAAAAAAAAAAAGAAAAATAGATATAATATAGAAGGAATGACTGATTGAAAATTAAAAGGTACAAGAACAGATATGTGCAAGATTTCTGAGCAGACTGTTCTGGTTAACACCAGAGTCGATGCAGTTGAAAAAGATTTCGGGGAAAAGTTGGAAAAGATACAGGACGAGCTGGGTGGCGATGTTAAGAATTATGTGCTGAGGCAAAATGTGCTTGAGGAAGTGACCACTAAATCTGTTAACAATTTGTCAGATAGAGTAGTAGAATGTGAGAAAGAGATGCTCAAGAATAGAGAAAATTTTGTATCAATTAAGGAAGCTGTGCAGCATGAAGAGCAGTTTACAGATATGAGGGCGGAATTAAATTTCTTAGCTGCGGATCAGGCTACTATTGTGATAGGTGTCCCATGAATTAATTCAGGAATGACCAAGTGTTTTACAAATGATGTAAAATAACATCCAGTTGATTTTTTTACAGCGTGCAGAGACGGTTTTGTGAGAGAAATGTCGGAAGAGGCAAAAATTAAGTTCACTAAAGGACGTCTTGATGGCAATGCACAATCGTTGGCCAATTTAATGAGTGCTTAATTTACTGCCTATGAAGTGTTTTAGGATTGTTTTCTGAACAAATTCTATAGTGAAGCAAAAGAAATGCGACTGCAGAATGAGTTCCTAAACGGACCAAGTTTCAAACATGGAATTGGATCGATGAGGGATCCTTGTGTGTGTGAACTGGAGAAGTGGACGCATTTAAATCGTCCGCTGGGAGTGTTGACGGAGATTACGATGCTCAAGAGTCGCTTACTGGTACATTTACAATGGGATCTCGTTCGCAGTCCGAAAAATTCCTTTGAGGAGTTTTTAGATTCTAATAAGAAACTGGAATTGGCGTTCAATTTCAAGTCACATAATTGGAACAGTTGACAGGGAATGGGTACCAGACTGGTAACGGTAGTAATATCCACAACAACCATAATAATCACCGAAATAATTATCACCACAATGCTAGCAATAATTTTCGAAGGGGAATGGAAGTCGGAATTTTCACGACGGAAATAAAAACCGGAAATGAAGTTTTGAGGGCCAGGAGCCTCACGAAATGCAATGCCACAATACGAGGTCGGAAAACTAGAGGTCGCTAATACTCAGATCAGGAGATGGCGAAGTAAACCGGCGTTGAAAAGGACACATTATTTTAAAAATTCTGTGGGTGTCGGAAATTCTGCAAAGAAGCCACAAATGTTTGACATTCATGTTATAAGAAATAAAAATAAAATGTAAAATAATTTTAAGCAACCACAAAGAGGTCGCAAGAAATATGCTAAAATGTGTTGAGAGACTGGAAACGAGGACATGGTCCTGAAAAATTTATTTTGTGAAACAGAAGTGAATGATGGAATGAATGTATCTTTAATGGGAAATACTGTGATCAGAAGAGAGGCTGAGGTGGACTTGAATTCGGTGGAGCGGAATGTATGACGAACTCTAATAAGGCACTAGCCAGCAGCAACAATTATAGTAATGTAGGTGAAAGTAATGCAGATGAATTTGTTTCGGAGGAAGTTGGTGAAGTTACCTGTGAAGGCGGTGAAGCTAAAGTCTCTTCTGCTGGAGATGAATTTTCTGGTGTATCGACAGACGTATGTGGAGGCACCTGTGAAGGTGGCATAACGATAGTCTCGTCAGGTGGCGAGATTTATTATGTATTGGCGGAAGTAGATGATTTATTGTTAAAGAGTAATTGTACTGTCTGCCATCGGGTTCCCCTAAATGGCAGGCAGCACCGCATAACAGTCACGCTATGAGGGAATCAAACCAACAGCCAAACAGGCGAAGACATTAGGTAAACACGCCGAAGATACCAGTCGATTAATAGGAGCCTTTCCTTGCAGAGGTCGCCGCGACGTATCCGGCCATGGATTCCTACGCCGGGTTTCTATTGGCTCCAGCTCACTATATATGCCCGGCCGGTCGAAGGCAGACCAGTCTTCGTCCGCTGCTAATGGCAACCGCTATAGTAGAGTCTCCGAGAAGATATCACCGAAGCCGCTGTACTGCACCGCCGATCGATGTACCAGCCGACCGAGAGGAACCACATCTCCGGCTAGATCGACGGACGTCTACGTCTATTGTACATGCAGCTATTGTATTGTAGAAGAAGTTACGTTCAATAAACTGTTGGAGAATACAACAGAAGTAAATGTGATGTTCTAGGTGCTGGGGTTGTGAAGGCTGAAGCTACTGATTTAGATATCTCGGGGGAAGGAATTTATGCATTTATTTCTATTGATGGAAGGGAAACCGATGGCTCTTGATGAAAGCATGAACTATGAGTGGATGTAGAAGGATGAATGCAAAAATGTGTTAGACGGTATGTTAAAGCATAAAGAGGAAGAGTCGGCGTCTGAGAGTAGAAAAAATGTAATGGAGATAGAAGGAGATCCGAGTTTCGCGCAGTTCGAATGTACTATGAACTCTGATGTGGAAGAGTGGAATAGCGGTAATTTATATGGCGTATCGGCGTAGGATGAAGGAATCATTGTTGGTGAGTTCTATAACGTATCGATGGATATAATGCGTATTTTATGTTGCGAAGCTTACGAGTTACCGGTAGATGTTAAGGGAGTTAATTGTGATGAAATTTGTAGCCATTTGGCGGAAATAAGTGAGGTTTTGTGTAAAGGAGACGAAATTTTAAGTTGTGAGATTAAGTGTGAGAATGTTGCAGCAACTGATATCGGTACTTCACAGGAAGGGGGCAGTATATTTTATGCTTATGTGGATTATGAAACGAAGGATTTTCACTACGGTTTAAAGCCTGTGGATGATTTAGAGGTTGATCGGGAGAATATAGAAGTGCATAATCGGGAAAAAATTTGTTTAGGAGAATATGTTAATACTGAATGGTAGGGCAAGGAAGAAAGTGACTACTCTGTAAATGATTGGAAATGGTACAGGAAAATTTTGAGGTTGTTACGCTACCTCACTAATGAGCTCATAAATATAGAGTGGAAAGAGGTCTTGAAGGGAAAAAAGATGAAATCGGGGCAAAGAAAGCATTTAAGGAATCGTTTGATGGTGATAATGGGACTGCAGGTTCTTCTGAAGTTGCAATGTGTACCATAAATATGAAGGAAAAAAGAAAGGCCGTTGAAAATTGTTTCGAGGGAGCAATGTTTAGTCAGGGGTGAAATTGAAAATGTGCAGCCTATAAGTAAAACGGTGGAAGGTGATGACGAAAGAAAGTGTACGTCTCTCGAAACAAAAAATGGTGTTCCAGCAGTAGTCACAAATTGTGTGTATAAACGTAAGAGTCCGTTGGTGAAAGAGGGAAACAGGGCTCAGATTTGCGCACATAAGAAAACAGGAAAAAGTGATGTCTAAAGCTACAATCACTGGCGAGATACGTGTATGAGGCAACAGTGGCAGCGTTGCACCTTGTAAAAGAAGAGTGGCATGTGTATTAATATAAGTGCATAAAGAAGTGTGACATTGAAGTCTATCCGCAATTATTGTTCACACAAAATTTGATGCATAGAGGTCATCAGACCGTATAAAATTTTTTAATGCTTGTGGGAGTAAAACTTGTAGTTATGAGCAAAATATAAACAAAGATTTTGGGAGTGCATTACGTGGTTTAGTTAGGTTAGTTCTGTGCTGGCGTAAGCTGTCGCCAGCACACCAGTCGGCGAAGATATAGGGCGAAGATCGATAGTAGGCGCTCGATCAAGCCCACCTATCATGAGAGAAGCCAGAGACAGACTCGCAAACAACATGCCGCCAACGCCCTCTCAACAGTCAGTATTTAGGCTGCCGCCGCTGACCGGAGGGCCTCACTCAGTCACTGACTCACTGACTCGGTATCCAGTTGGCGTCTGTCAGTCCACTCTCAGAGTGAGTATAGTTATAGCAGGCTGCGATAGCACATAGCGATCACAACTGTGATAATAGCAAGATTTCCGATAGTGTCTGGAAGAGGACTATCGCTGATGAGGTTGTACCACAACAAATGAGTATCCAGTACAAGTAAATAAAGAACCGTATTAATCCATGTGTGCATTTGTGTTGTAGAAAGAGGATACTGACCAACTGTAGCAACATCCTCTCCCTTGCTTCCTACGGCACAAGACTCTAAAAGTTCTATGATGTATGTTATTTTACAAGGGTCTTGAACAGATCTGTATCTAAAATTTTGGGGACGGCTTCTTAATATGTTCAGTCATGTCAGGTGCGAGGTGGAGGTAACAAACTAAGATCTTCTGTTTCAGTCACAAAATTCAGAACGACGGCACGCAAGTGAAGCGATTTTCATTAGCATCCAGTATGCGACAGTCAGGATTAAGGGGAAGAATGGAGTGTGTGTCTCGTTGCATATTTTTGGTTGGTATCTTGATATCACGCCGCGCGCGCGGCGGTAGGCGGAATGTCGTGGTGTTTCGTTTCCCACACTCATGGCAGTGGACAGTATTGAACTTAGTTTCTGCCACGTTACGTGGAACGCCCACATACAGATTTGTGTGTGTTTTTTTTCAATTTTTTATTCATATTCTTTTATTATGTATTATAACCCACTACCTTATGCAATTAGTGGGTTATAAAATTATTACAATGGTTTTTTTCCAGCTAGTTTACAATTAACTACAAGTAGTGAAACTTCCTGGCAGATTAAAACTGTGTGCCCGACCGAGACTCGAACTCGGGACCTTTGCCTTTCGCGGGCAAGTGCTCTACCATCTTTTTTTTGTTTTTTTGTTTCTTTGACGCTACCCCCTTTTTTTTTCTTTTTGTTTTTTTTTGTGTTTTTTTCTTTTTTTTGTAAACATTTTCTTTTCTTTTGAAAACCCGTTAATAAAATGGAACTAAAAAAAACAAGTGCCACCGCCACTTTTCATCCTATAACAAAAAAATCTAGACCACTTCAGGCGTTGGCTCTTGACTAAACCTACCCCAGAGAGCTGCCTATATACCAGGGGAAATGTGGGAAATCAAGGTTAGGGCTATCCTTACAAACAAAACAAAATCTTCCTTTTTCTTAATTTCTTTTTTTTGTGTAAGTGATCAGAGGCCTTCTGCGCCCCGCTGGTAATATGTTGAGTCACGTCTTCTCGAAATTGATGTGTTCCGTTCAATTGTTCAGAAATGTTCATTGGTTCAAACAGGAAACCTTCTTCTCTCTTGGCTTAACACATTCCAGCTGCGCCCCGCTGGTAATATGTTGAGTCACGTCTTCTCGAAATTGATGTGTTCCGTTCAATTGTTCAGAAATGTTCATTGGTTCAAACAGGAAACCTTCTTCTCTCTTGGCTTAACACATTCCAGCTGCGAGGCGGCTCGTGGAAAGCACTCCCAAGGAAGTTCGAAAAAAATTGTCTGTATTTTGGGTGACGGACAACGACATAATGACGGTCATTGAGGTATGTCCAAAAATCGAGTACAGAGTCTCCAGTTTGTCCAAATATATAGTGAATGGCATGTCCGCGAATCCAATTCACAGCATTGGTCTTTGTCCGAGGAAAATAGTCACGTTCCGGAAATAATAATGAAAGGGGAGTAATCCGATCCGGAATGTCCCGCGTTAGAAAAGCCACAATACGTCGAACCAAGTGCCAAACCTCCGCCGCCGGTCCGCAAACAAACCGATGTTCATCATTGTCTGGCACTCCACACATGGAGCATAGAGGTGATTGGGCGAGGTGGATACGATGAAGGCGAAATTGGTTGATTTGCTTACCATTGACAGTTAGGTACCAGACAGATTGTACATTCGTGTCAAGGTAACAGGCGAACACCGCGCGCCATACATGACGCCAGTCAACCTGGGGGAACTTTTGTTCAATCGGGTTAGGTGGACGACCTAATTGGAGGACATTGTATACTGCCTTTGTCTTAAGTAAAAGCTGTCTTGGTAAGGTGAGGCGTAGATAACTGAGTTCCAGAAAGAAGTACCGTATATAATGGAACTGGGCCGGAACATCCGAGATCATCACTGGGGCTGACAGTGAGACCGGCGAGTATGCCGACAGGAGGAGACCAGTGAGGCTCGTTGGGCAACGGGTCCATACCGTCAACTGGGAGCTGACAAATAAGGCGCGAGCTCTATCCGGCACGTGAAACAGACCTATCCCTCCTCGTTCACGGGGAAGAGTAAGGGTTGCATAGTTAACTTTGAACAACATCCCAGAGCTGACGATAGATGCCATCGCTGCCAACATGCGACGTGCCACAGTAAGCGGGAAAGGTAGAACTTGTGCTACATGGGGAACTCGGGATGCGATATATGTATTGACATATCGAGCTCGTTGGCGAATATCTAGGGATCGAAGGCGATGGTCCATAAGACCTGCTCTGATCATTAAAAGGAGGCGTCGGCAGTTGATGGTGGCTGAACGCCAGAGATCAGATGAAAAATCTATTCCCAAACAACGAATGGTATCAACGGTGGTCAGAGGTGTAACGCACTCCACGGGAAGTCCCGTGCCAATGAACATAACTTGTGACTTACGTACGTTTAAAGAGCTACCCGACGCCTCACCATAAGTCGCTACCCACGTCAAAACAGCTCGAACCTCGTCGCCATTACGTAAACAGATGACTACATCGTCAGCATAGGCCGTGCAGCAGAATCGGTAGCGATCTATGGACAACCCTACCAAACGTTGTCTTAGTCCACATAGCAAGGATTCCAAGGAAAAGGCGTACAAAATTGCTGATCGAGGGCAACCTTGACGTACGGGTCGACCTATTATTATCGGTGGAGTGAGTCTGCCATTGTACATAATCCTGGATGAGGCACCCCGCAGAAGGCGCATCACTACCGTGATAACGGCGACTGGGAAACCCATATGGTGGAGAACGACCGTAAGGAACGAATGGTCAACCCTATCAAAAGCTTGACTAAAGTCCAAAGACGCAAGTGCCCCAGAGAGGCGTTGTGCCTGGGTAACGGCGATCATATCCCTGTAGCGGCATAAAGCCGTGCGAATATTATTATTTCCTCCTAAAGATGCTTGGTCTGGCGACACAACGTATCGGGCAACGTTTTTAAGTCGTGCTGCCAAAAGGCGAGTGAAGATTTTCATACCACTGTTAAGGAGGGTGAGGGGCCGATAATCACTGATATTGTTGCCACCGTGCGGTTTATGTACAGGAATAATAATTCCTTCCATGAAAGCGTCCGACACAGGTACTTCCGGAGACATCAGTTCCCGACAGATGGAGGTGAAGGTGGACTTTAACAAATCGCGGAAAGTGCGATAAAATTCGAGGGGAAGTCCGTCGGGTCTTGGGGAGCGATTGATGGTTCCCGCCCCGATCGCATCGCGGACTTCCTCATCAGTCACCTCTGACATCAAGTCAATCGCCGCATCTCCTGGGATACTACCGAAGTTGAGCTGTGAGACTTCCTCGATCAACTCTGGGGAATGTGGAATTGCGGCGTAGAGCTGCCGGTAGTGGGCGTGAAGCACATTCCCTATTGCAGATTGGGTTACGTAGCGACGCCCTTCTTGATCCGTTAGGACGTGAATCAATTTTCGGCGTCGATTTTGTCGTTCTTGGATGATATGGTACATCGACGGATGTTCATGAGGCATGCGATCAGCAGTACGAGATCGTACTATCGCTCCTTCCAAATGCCGTCGCATGAGATTGGAGATTTGGGCCTTAGCTTGGTTCATCCTTGTATGGCGCTCAGGGGAGGCTGGCATCGTGGAGCATTCTCGTAGGATCCTGTAGCAAAAGTCCATAGTGCTCTTCCTCCAAGCGGCAACATCTTTGCCATACCGGATTAAAGTTTTTCGAAGAGCAGGTTTTGCACACTGGACCCACCAGTATATGGTAGACGGATACGTGGGTCGGCGTCTATTACATGTGATCCAAGTGTCTCCTATTAGAAGTCGACAGTCAGGTGAATTAAGAAGTGCCGTGTTCAGTTTCCATAAACCACGTCCGTGCCATACTGCCTGTCTTGTGAGAACAACATCACAGAAGTAAAATGGTTCAAATGGCTCTGAGCACGATGGGACTTAACAGCTGTGGTCATCAGTCCCCTAGAACTTAGAACTACTTAAACCTAACTAACCTAAGGACATCACACACATCCATGCCCGAGGCAGGATTCGAACCTGCGACCGTAGCAGTCGCGCGGTTCCGGACTGCGCGCCTAGAACCGCGAGACCACCGCGGCCGGCCATCACAGAAGTAAGCCTCATGGTCTGAGAAAGCAACAGGCCAGATTTCAGCCTGTCGAGTGTGTTGAATTAGGGATCGCGAGATGTAGATGCGATCCAGTCGGCTAGAGGAGTGCGCAGTGTAGTACGTAAAGCCCAAAAGATCACCGTGAACATGTCTCCACGTGTCGACAAATTGTAGCCGCGTGACGACTGTTTCCAGAGCTGCGCATGGTGAGTGACACGGCAATTGATCCTGAGGTCGCTGGGTGCAGTTGAAGTCTCCACCCATGACCCAGTCATCGTGTGGTCCCATAAAAATGGGTGTAACTTCATTCGCGAAGAAGGCATTGCGTTCACGACGGTAGCTGGAGCCCGACGGCGCATAAATGTTGACGATGCGTACACCAAAGAGAGTAAGGGCCATACCTCTGCCACTGGGGAGGTATAGGACATCTTCGGCAGGAAGATCTTCGCGTAAGATGATGGCAACACCACTACCGGTGTCCGAAGCGGGAGAAAGATGCACCGTGAAGCCATGTGGTGGTGAAAAATCGGCGACATTCACTTCCTGAAAAAGCGCAATATCTATGTCCGCATCATAAATCATATCGCGGAGCCAGTTTGTGGGGCGCACGAATGGTCGCGATGTTAATCGTTGCGACACGATAATGCTGGTGTTGGAGTCCCACAGGCACAGGTGGGGCTTCTTCTTCAGGAGCGAGAGGTCGTCGATCTTGCCGGTCCGCTGAAGAGGCTGCTATTGTGGAGAGTTTGCAGGCGCGGGCGCAACCGATGGGGGTGCCCCATCATCAGCAGCGTCCACCCCAGTCCCTTCGATCTCCACGTCGTCCGCCCAGGAGACTGATACTGCGGTAGGGCATCGGCTGTGCACATCATCCACGTGGAGAGGAGACGTAGTTTTCGTCTCATCGGATAGGCTCTCTTCAACGTCGACCTGTGGGGGCGACGGCGCCAGTAAGGAGGGGTGTTCGTTGCCAGTGGTCGCCTGTGGCGGGTCTTTCGCATCAGACTTTTGGTCATCAAAGAGCGGTTTGTCGTCCATCTTCGGGTCTGCATCCCTGGTATCCATCCGTAGAATGGATTCATCAGGGGGTGTACGGCTACGTTTCTTTCTCTTTCGTGTCGACCCTTGTTTTCGAACAGGTCGTTCAGAGTCCGATTGCGGGTGGCTTTCGTCTGACTCCGGACCAGTCTGAAGGAAAGCAGAAGTAGGTACCACTCCCGGATCAACGTCCATCTCAGTAGCATTTTCAGTCACAGTGCTGCGATGATTCGGCAGGTCAGGATCTGGCGTCTGGGGCACCTCAGAAGGAATCTCAGGAGCGGTTGCATCTACCTGATCAGACGTCGTCAACGGAGCAGCAAGATGGTTCAAATGGCTCTGAGCACTGTGGGACTTAACATCTATGGTCATCAGTCTCCTAGAACTTAGAACTACTTAAACCTAACTAACCTAAGGACAGCACACAACACCCAGCCATCACGAGGCAGAGAAAATCCCTGACCCCGCCGGGAATCGAACCCGGGAACCCGGGCGTGGGAAGCGAGAACGCTACCGCACGACCACGAGATGCGGGCGGAGCAGGAAGACTCTGTATAGACGTGCTACCTCCCTGGGCAACCTTGGCGTATGTGACAGGGATCTGAGTCATCACCGCTGGGGACGCTTCCTCGCCGACCGGCGTCTGTATCAGGCGGCGTCGCATGCAGGCGGATCTGACGTGGCCTTCTTGTCCACAACCCGCACATGTTCGGGGTTGGCCGTCGTACATGACAATGGCTCGCATCCCTGCCAATGGTCAGGTATGATGGTATATGTTTTTTCAGTTCAATTTTGACCTGACGCACACCATTAAGGACATGGTAGGTCGCGAAGGTTTGCCATTTTGCCTCTACGTATCCGATGACGTTACCGTATGGTTGTAACGCAGAGACAACTTCGTCCTTCGGCACTTCAAAAGGTAGTTCAAACACCCTAATCGTGCGTTGACCGTACTCTGCGAGTTCAAGTGTTACAGCTCCGACGTGACCATCAGAGTATTTGAACTTAAGTCCATTGGCATGGCGGCGAATAACATCTTCACACACCTCGGTGTTTGTCATTTTAATATGAACGACACTACTCGTGATCGAAAAATGGATTCCGATAACGTGGTTAGGATCTAAACGAACTTCTTCACGTATGAACGTTTCAACTTCATGTGCACGAGGTCGCGCATGTTCAGCTGGGAAGGAAACTTTAAGAGTCGCACGGCGGTAAGCGCTCGACATGTTGTTCACGGTGGACGGACACAAGCCTTAAAGCTACGACGCGGAAGTAAACAACGCCTGCAGCGGAGCACTGGCCGGCGCGCGGGGCCGTCCCCACGCTGCCACGGCTGAGAGCCGACCTTATCGAACCCCGGTCTCCCGCGTGACAAGCGGGGAATAAAATTCAGAACGACGACACGCAAGTGAAGCGATATTCATTAGCATCCAGTATGCGACAGTCAGGATTAAGGGGAAGAATGGAGTGTGTGTCTCGGTGCATATTTTTGGTTGGTATCTTGATATCACGCCGCGCGCGCGGTGGTAGGCGGAATGTTGTGGTGTTTCGTTTCCCACACTCATGGCAGTGGACAGTATTGAACTTAGTTTCTGCCACGTTACGTGGAACGCCCACGTACGGATTTGTGTGTTTTTTTTCAATTCTTTATTCATATTCATTTATTATGTATTATAACCCACTACCTTATGCAATTAGTGGGTCCTAAAATTATTACAATGGTTTTTTTTCAGCTAGTTTACAATTAACTACAAGTAATGAAACTTCCTGGCAGAATAAAACTGTGTGCCCGACCGAGACTCGAACTCGGGACCTTTGCCTTTCGCGGGCAAGTGCTCTACCATCTGAGCTACCGAAGCACGACTCACGCCCGGTCTCACAGCTTTACTTGTGCCAGTATCTCGTCTCCTACCTTCCAAACTTTACAGTAGCTCTCCTGCGAACCTCGCAGAACTAGCACTCCTGAAAGAAAGGATACTGTGGAGACATGGCTCCGCTGCAGAGTGAAAATCTCATTCTGGAACTACAAGTAGTGTTAATTAGAATGGGCAAGGTACACTGCTATTGATATTTGTCTATTTACTCTAGTGGTATACTTAGAAAACTAACCTCTAGACTACCTGCAGCGTTACAGGTGTGCCAGTCGGCTACAAACCTACTTCGCACGGCCTTGCCCACTGAGTTAATCCTGGTGAGGGTGCCCCTGACACTGGGCACTCCCAAGATGTCTTGACTATTCCGCTGCAGGTTCCTATTGTTTATTACCCGGTGTCTAAGTTCTACTTACTAGAAAAATCTAATCTACGGCAATTCCGGTGCGTTGTCTGATTCGGTGTTGTTGTACTCCACTTCCCCTAATCCTGGACGTGGCGGATTTCAACTGTAACGGCAGTCGGCCTATCCACGCCCAGGCGGTATGGGATTGAGGTACTGGGATACATTTTATTATTTGTCATTACTCACTGTTGTCCCTCAGATATTCCAAGAGAACTTTTTGTGATACCTCGTTAGCCACGTTGTTTAGTACTCGAAATGTATCCTCCTGGATATACTGGAAGGGAAAAATGTAATAAACGAAAACACAACACTTAGCAACAACACATTATTTATAGCTCTGTGAGAACTGACACAGAACAGAAAACACACGCACGCCAAAGAACCACTTCCCCATCACACACAGATACATAAATCAGGAACAGAAGTCGTCGTAATTCCCGCTACAGTTTTCTTAGCCTTCTTGCAACATGCGATACACCTCTCGCGACACACGCGAACAGCCAGATGGCGTAATGTTGGTGATTATAAACAAAGTGCGAAAGCTTTGTTTTTCTGTGTATAGAATCAGCTACATGCTGTCCAACGAACGGTAGTACACGAATAGCTAACAGCCCAGTACACACCGGAAACAGGATTCCATAACATTACCGCAACCCCAAGTGTATATTGCTGACATACTAAGTTAACCTTTTAGTATTTGTTTACTAACAGCCACTCACACAGTCGCAGATGGCGTAATGTACGCTGAGAAAAAACGGCAACAGAAGAAAGCACAGAAAATATGCCGCAAACAGTGACAATAATTCTCAAAAACGTGCCATAACATACAATAAAGAAGGTAGTATGAACGTATCCATAGAAAACTATATTTCAAAAAACAAACGGTAAAAATGTAATGTGTTACTGTGTTTGTATAGCTATACTATTTTCTGCATGTTTTAGATTTAAAAAAACCACTGACGATGGTGATATTTGTTGCCGAAACTAATTTGGGAAATAAACAAATAACAAGGTGTTTTGCATCAAGGCGCACTCAATTTCTGATATTGTTGTGTTTGAGGATGCTAAAGTCAACGGCATGGTGGATAAGAAAAGAAATATGAAAAAGAGTGAAAAAAAACTCGAAGTCCTTATGGTAGTCTAAATAGAATTTCGAAATCTAAGATGGGTACGGACATATTATTTAAAGATTAATTACCAGCCAGATTCAAGAAAACACCAAAGGTATCCACGTCACAGTTCGTGTAAATAAGGAGTAGTTTTCTATTGCAAAACTAATGGTTCAAATGGCTCTGAGCACTATGGGACTTAACATCTTAGGTCATCAGTCCCCTAGGACTTAGAACTACTTAAACCTAACTAACCTAAGGACATCACACACATCCATGCCCGAGGCAGGATTCGAACCTGCGACCGTAGCAGTCCCGCGGTTCCGGACTGCAGCGCCTAGAACCGCACGGCCACCGCGCCCGGCAAAAACTAATGAATTGCACCGAGTTCATTTAGGTAACAAATTTTCTGCTCTAAAAATATGTTGACCATGCAACATGGGGCGAATAGACAGCTGTAATTAAGGAAACGTCTGGCTCCGGTCCAGTGGTAGCATAGTTTCAAACACCAATTCGTCTTATAAAACAGTTCAGCAGTAGAAACTGGGATTCCTCAAAGCATGTTGATTCTTCACATTGGAAGACAGAAGTATATGATTGTTGTATCGCAAGCTGCACGAAAGTGAAGAATTTCAAAATTTTTATTAGTAACAGCAATTGTGGAATGCAAGGTGCAATGTGTCTTTTTTAAGTACAAGTATTGAATTTATAAGTGACACTCTGCATGTAATGAGTGCAGATTCGATGAAAAAGTGACGTGGTGAACTATGTACTACTAATCTATACACTTTATATGTAATTGTTCTCCCTTGGTATAGATGGCCCGTGGATGGTCACAGTGTGACCTAAATCAGTTGTCAAAATACAAGTACAGTTGGGTGTTGCATGATGCACTTCTCTACCTCAGTGTTAATGTTTCTGTTTTTGGGATTCTTCGTGGTAGCCATTTCAGAATGCTGTTTTGTTCGAGATAAAAGATTACGTATGAATTTAAAATTTTTAGCTATTTCAACGATTCTCGGTGTATCTACCCAAGAATTGTTGGCGCCAACTCGACGGTCTCAAATGGTGGTAGCGCCTACAGAAAATAGCTGTTACTCGGGGTGGGAGGAGGGCAGCAACAGGTCAGTGGTTTCCATTAGAGAGACAACCAGAACAGCTACGGTCAGCGAAAAGCACTAACGGGGCCCGCGAGTGCCGTAGCCGCAATGGGCTGTCAAGGCGGCTGCGCGAGCCACGGCGTCCTCTGGTCGCTGTCTTTCCTCATTCTGCGACGAGATACGGTCTCTGCGGTACCACCCAGCCGACAATCTGCGGCTTCCAAGGCTATGCTTATTCAAGGAGCCGCGACCCGGCACAGTTGTCGACACATGCATTGCACGTCCCACAAACGAGAAGAAACGTCTCGCAAGCCTTAAATACAAGTTGTCTCAGGATGAGGTTTGATACTGCAGGAGGCAATGGATTGTGTAAATAAAAAGGAGAACATTCTCCGGAGAAGTTCGCAGAGCAAAAGAACATTCTCTGAGAAAGTTCTCAGTTTCGTATGAATAAAAAATTCGAAGCATATTCTCTGACGAGGAAGCTCTTTCTTACTACCTCCCCTTGAGCTTGTGAAGGTTCTCGGTATGTGTCATCCGTCAGGTCCGGCACAGAACACACGCGTAATATTAAATTTCATTCAACTCGCTCAAATAGGCAAGCTATTCAGTGTACAAATACGGAAACTGTATCAATGTGTTCTCGAAGATTTGCACTAAATTTCGATTTTAGTTTCAAGTGCGGCAACAAATTATTAAGACGATTACAGATATTTTACGAAAATGGATTTTCTGACCATGTTACCGAGATTTCAACATGGGTGAAACTTTTTTGTTATTGAAGACAAAAAAAAAAAAAAAAAAAAAAAAGGTTCAAATGGCTCTGAGCACTATGGGACTTAACATCTTAGGTCATCAGTCCCCTAGAACTTAGAACTACTTAAACCTAGCTAACCTAAGAATATCACACACATCCATGCCCGAGGCAGGATTCGAACCTGCGACCGTAGCAGTCCCGCGGTTCCGGACTGCAGCGCCTAGAACCGCAAGGCCACCGCGGCCGGCTATTGAAGACAGGTGAACACATTTTGCGAACGAAGTCTTAAGAATATATAGCATTTCCTTCTACTCCAAACCGAAACTTTCTCAGAGTTCAGTGTGATTAAATATGACTCGTAATGGTCCACTCGCGCCTCAGGTACGTATGCGGTCGCTCGTGCGCTTTTGATATTAGAAACAGAATGCTAGATTAGTAATAAACCAGTCATTAATTTCTTTGATCCGTCTGCTTATTTCTAAAATTGCAAAAAAAAAAAAATAATTAATGCTGTGAGGAAGATGATGAAGAACATCAGAAAATGTCAGTGACACAGTCGTCTGGTGTATACCTAAGTGTTCTACACCGCTCTGAAAACCTGGGTCTGCTAAATAGCACAAAAATGTTCACATTTTCGCTTCGTTTGAAATCTCACCCCATCTTCTTTCATTATTTTCATGATTTTTGCCATCCAAATAATATTTTCATTGTTTAAAATGTTTAAACTTCCACAGTTTCTCTCTTCAGTATTTCTTCAGACTACGTATACCTTTTTTGGCCTTCCGAACAACTTAACCTCAACAGAACTTACTCATCTCGAAGTATGCTACACAACTCACTTAAAAACAGAGAATGTTTTTCACGTGTGTGAAGCTACACTAGTTTTGTTCACACGCCATCGGAGAATGTTCTCCGCGTTGTGTAACTTCCCTCGCCTTTTACTCAAGCTGAGAACATTCATAAGTGAAGCATATTCTCCAGCTCACTTTATTCACAAGAACCTGAGAACGTTCTCCGAAATTCCGAGAGTGAAGCACGTTCCTCTTTTTATTCATACGGCCCAGTGTCGACAGTTTCAGAACCCTGTTAGGTGAATCACACGAGGCGGGAGCTAAAAACGGACAGTCTGTGGTATTAACAGCATTTAAGAGAATATCGTACATGTTTACACACACGGAATATGCGTATATAGCACTTGTTTGCAATTTTGATGCAAACAATGCTCTTCGTGCTGGTATAGTTTACAATACATTAATTTCTGAGGAACGCGCAATAAGCATCAAGATGTCCTACAACAAGTACATGAAAAATTTAAAAGCACAATGGCGTTCCGTGTACAAAAGAATTGTGAATGTTCACTCCTTCGTGCAATAAGATTATTTTTTGTTAGATATAGTGACACAAATATCGGTCTCCTAACATAGCATATTCGTATACAGGGTGAGTACTGAATGACGTAATACCTCTTTTATTTCTTGAATTGTTTAAGTTAACGTAACGGCGATTTCAAGAAAATCATGGTACGCAAGTAATTTTATTCTGTGCATAACACTTGTAATACTTGTGTCAATGGAGATGCCGAAGCAAGAACTTTCATCTAAAATGGAACGATATACTTTCCTTAACGTCATTCGAAAGCTCTTGGAAAGACAACTGCGGTGATATAACGTCCGATAATGTTGGCGTAGACTCTTTGTGCAAAAATATCCGAGAAAGTTACTAAAATTGAATAGCAAGGCGGCTGAAATCGGCTATTAATTTTGAAATAATAAATAATTTACTTATTTTTTCCATCTGTCTCGGTTTCTTTTGACTCCCCCCCCCCCCCCCCCCCCCCTTCTTTTTCAAATAGAACTAAATGTTACCTTGGATTGCATCAGAAAGCGCTTAGTGAAAATATTTCAAAGTTGTGTATGTACTGCCATTTAAGCGAAAAGCTTTTGTGGAAGCAAGAAAACAACTGAAAGGCTTCACGCCAAAATAGCTGTTCGCGGCCACCTTGACCTTTAATTTTAGCACATTTCTTGTGTTCGCAGTTGTGAATATGGACACCATTAGCCGTATAATAGAATGACGACAATGAAAATTTGTACCGGATGATTCGATCCCGGATATTCCTCTTCACGCGTGCAGTCGCCTTACTATTAGGTTATCCTAGTACGAATTAGGGCCGGACGCAAACTTCCGTATGTCGTCAACTATGTGTCTACAACCTGTACTCACACATCCATTATGTGCATTCCCGTATAGGGGAGATATTTTAATTGAAAGCTGTTTGCCCAGTGTCGGCAGATAAACATTGCATGGCACTTCGGAACAACACAGGCACTTCAATACCGTATTTACCCGCCAACACCGGGCAAGCGACCTTCAATGAAAATATGTAAATGTCTGCCCCGTACGGAAATACACATAATGGATGTACGAGTACAGGTCATAGATCAACGTTTGACAAGATGTGGAAGTGTGGGTGGGGCCGTGAGTCGTGCTCGGATTGCCTAATGGTAAGGCGACCGCTAGAGTAAAGCAGGAAATCCGGGTTCGAGTCTCGGTCCAGCACAAATTTTCACTGTCGTCATTCGATTATACCGGCGATGGTTGCCCACATTCGAAGCTGTGAATATATTCAAAATATTTCATAACGGCTATAGTCGACGCAGTGCCCGTTCCTTCGGATATGCATGCACGTCGGAAGGACCATTGCATCATACTTCTGAACCACTCAGCAGGCACTGCAATAGCGTATAAAACTAATATCAATGTACTGGTATTTTCAAAAGATTTCGAATGCCTTTAAAAAGTTTACCGAGACTCTCTCTCAGAATGGAAGAGAACGTCGAAGAAACAAGAGATTCGTCAAAAAGAAGGCAATAGTTAATGCTATTCATGCCGATTTAGAAAGGCAAAATTTGAATTAGATATGTTAAACTGAGAACAGTTTTGCAGTGTGATTCGAGTTTCCATAAAATAATAAAGTTAATTTTTTTCCTGGGATAGGGATTGAAGGGACCAATCTAGTTCTAGGGAAAGTAGCGTGATACGCTTTAGATTCTTTCCGATTCAGCACACAGGACTGCACAGCTGCGACTAGTGGTGACGTATCTAGCGATGTAAAAAAGAGTTTGCGTTACGTGGAGATAGGGTGGGTAAAAGCAAGTGCAGTCACGTGAAAGAGGAGCGACCGTCTCCACTGAAATAATCGCAAGGTGGTGGTTGGCTGCAATCGAATCTACCGACAGTGCACGAGTTACGACATTGACAAGCTCCAGAAGTGGAGGAATCCTTGCCGCCATGCAGTAAGTTTATAAGTAATATTCGTTTAAGTGCTTTTGACAGCAGAAAGCCTGCCCAGAAACACTCTTAAAACTTTGCGTTACCTTAAGGTGACATTATGAGATAGTTTGTCATTACGGTACACCTATAGGCTGGAAAAGGTTAGTTTTTGCAAATAATGTAAGTATTTTAAAGTTGTATTTCTTGAAAACGGTGTGACATATATCTTATCTTGAAGTTAAGTTGCTACTGCCATTGTTTTGTTACAGACGTTTTGTACTTCGTGTCGCTCTGAATGCATATAGCTGCAAATATTTGCCACCGCTCGCGAACCCAACACCTGATCTCGTGTTTTTACCACAAACGAGACCAACAATTTCCGTATCAATTGTGTACTTATTGCTCTTCTTGAGATATAGGTACCGGTTACTATCTTTCTCAAAATGGAATTCCTACTATTCTGATATTAGTGTGTGTGCTGACAGTACTACATTTTTAACTGAAGAATTTTTAACAAAGCCAGCAAAAGTGAAGGACTGTCTCCTGTATATACATTCAGAGGTGTAAGAAGTAATGCAAATGCGTTGAAACGTCTCAGTTTTGGTGTGTGTATGTGGAACTGCTATTTAGAAACGTGTCGTGGCCGTGGTTCTTAGGGGTATAATAAGCGAACATAGTCCAAAGACACTCGTCAACTTGGCACATGGTATAGTTCGTACGGAATCACACTATGAATACGATTAATGTGAGAAAAATTTTGAATAAAATATACTTTTTGCTAGGAGTAGTCAGTGAGAATGTGTGGATTCGACTCCTCAGTAGCAATTAGGCATTCAAGGGTTGGACAAAATATGGAAACACTGCAGGAAAAGCGCGTTAGAACACAAATGCAGATTGTAACCAATCCTGCAGGTTGCGCTGTTGTATTTGGCCACGAACGGCACCTGCGCAATATTCTCAATACGTTGCCAGTGTCAGTAGTGGTCAGAGTGATGTCCTGTGTAATTGTGAGTGCTTTATGTTCGAGATAAGTGAATTCGAACGGGGGGAATTGTTGGTGCTCGTATGGTAGGTTGATTTATAATACTAAAATATTGTGACCTGAGAAAAATCTCGACTTTACAAGTATGACGTTCGTGCTAATGGAATGTTATATTAGTTCATAACATGATAGTAATAACCTACTGGTCAAACAGATATTCGAAAATCATAAATCAGGATGTCCGGATGGGTATTTCAATCGCTCTTCCTCAGAATATGACCGACGGAAATTCGAATATCTCGGCAAGGGGTTATAAGGAATTAAGGAACCTGCCTCAAATTTTTCATCAATTAATGAAGGGGAGACTGAGATGAAAAGTGCTTGGTACGAGGGAAGCTCGTCTGAAAACTGCAAGCACAGATGAAAACGCAGAATTACATAATAAAGTATTAAGGACTGGCAGTTGAAGGTGCATGTAACAGCTGACGCCGTAGGCATGTCAGAAGAAGAAAAAAAGAATCACTTACGCGAAGAAATAGCCACATGTAAGATTTGTGCAAGACAGGAATGTTAATGAGATGTGGCTATAAAAATATGTGAAAGAAATGAAAAAAATAATAAAAACAGCAAGTGAAGGATGGTGGCCCTATAGAAAAAAAGGAAGGTTGTAGCAAACGATATACAGGAAGGATTTTATACTATAATTTGCAAAGGATAAAACACTAGCTGATGAATACTGAGCACGCTTTCTAGAGCAACCTAATGATGAAATACCAGTGTAGAAGTCCACGTAGCAAAATGAAAACACCATACTCAATTATGGCTATACGCTTTGGTTATGTCATTCATCATCAAATCACTCGCTTCAGTGTCTGGTAACGAATGTTCTGTTTGTGTCAAAACTAGAGCTATCATTTGGGTACGTGCCCTGAGATATAATTGATATATTATTGTTTTCTTTCAGTCTCAGTATGTGATGGAAAGGGTTTCAGAATAAATCTTATAAAGGGAAACTATAATCAAATTAATTGTGATAAATCTTACGGAAAAAAGCAGTTGTAATGCGTTTTAACTCGCTTCCTGGTACGCCAAATCCTTTTATTTTTTATGCAACTACCCCACTCACCTGAAATTTTTATCTCTGATATACAGGAGTTAGGCAAGATAATGTGAACCCCTGTATTTACTTGGGAATGGTTTATTAATAAGAGGCTGGACCCACATTTGCCCATAATGCAGCTGCGATTCTTCTTGGAATACTGGCATATAATGATTGTATAGTCTCCAGTAGAATGTTATGCCTCCCGTAGTGACGAAGGAGGAAGAAATCTGCTCCGGGATGTCCTCTCCAATACCGCCCACAAGGGTTCGATAACGTTCAAATCCGGGGACTTTGTTGGCCAGGAAACACGCTGCAGTTCAGTTGCATGCTCCTCACAAAAGAAAACAAAGTAAATAATCCTGAATGCCAATCAAGAACAACTGCCAAGATGAGAAACATTGAAATAGATATCCTCGGTGTCGCAAAGTAGCTAAAATCACTTAATAAAAGCTAGGCTTCCGGTCCAGATAGAATACCAATGGGGTGTCCGCATCCGTAGCGTAGCGGTAGCGTTACCGCCTACCACGCCAAAGGGCCCGGGTTCGATTCCCGCCTGGGTCAGGAGATTTTCTCCGCTCAGCGACTGGGTGTTGTGGTGTTATCATCATCATCATTCCCCGAATGGGGGACTCCCGGCCCACAATGCCGTACGCTCATTTCAATTTTCACCAGTTGGGTTCCTCTCAGAGTATGCTGCTGCAATAGCTCCATATTTAGCAATTATATACAACCGCTCGCTCACAGAAAGATCCATCCCTAAATCCTGGAAAATTTCTCAGGTCACACCAACGCCCAAAAAGCGAAATAGGAGTAATCTTTTGAGCTTCAGGCCCATATCACTAACGTCGATTTTCAGTAGGGTTTTTAAACATATACTGTGTTCTAACATTATGAAGTACCTCGAAGAAAACGATTTATTGACACGTAGTCAGCACGGATTCAGAAAATATCGTTCCTGCGAAACACAGCTACCTCTTTATACTCATGGAGTAATGAGTGATATCGACAGGGGATGTCAAATTGATTCCATACTTTTAGATTTCCAGAAGGCTTTCGATACCGTTCCTCACAAGCGTCTTCTAACAAAACTGCGTGCCTATGGAATATTGTGCGACTGGATTCGTGACTTCCTGTCAGAAAGGTCACAATTTGTAGTAATAGAGGGAAAGTCATCGAGTAAAACAGAAATAATATCCGGCGTTCCCCAAGGGAATGTTCTAGGCCCTCTATCGTTCCTGATCTGTTAACGACATAGGAGACAATCTGAGTAGTCGTCTTAAAAGTGTGAAGTTATTCACATGAGTACTGAAAGAAATCCGCTAAATTTCGATTACGCGATAAGTCACACAAATATGAAGGCTGTAAATTCAGCTAAATACTTAGGGATTGCAATTACAAATACTGTAAATTCGAACGATCTCATAGATAATGTTGTGAGTAGAGCCAACCAAAAACTGCGATTCATTGGCAGAACACTTAGAAGGTGCAACAAATCTACTAAAGAGACTTCTTACACCACGCTTGTCCACCATATTCTGGAGTATTGCTGTGCGGTGTGGGATCCGCATCAGATGGGACTAACGGATGACATCGAAAAAGTACAAAGAAGGGCACCTAGTTTTGTATTACCGCGAAGTAGGTGAGATAGTGCCACAGACATGACATGTGAATTGGAGTGGCAATCATTAAAACAAAGACGTTTCTCGTTGCGACGGGATCTTCTCATGAAATTTCAATCACCAATTTTTTCTTCCGATTGCGAAACCATTCTGTTGGCACCCACCTACATAGGGAGAAATGATCATCACGATAAAATAAGAGAAATAAGGGCTCGCAAAGAAAAATTTAAGTGCTCGCTTTTCCCGCGCACCGTTCGGGATTGGAACGGTAGAGTGACAGCTTGAAGGTGGTTCGATGAACGCTCTGGCAGGCGCTTTATTGTGAATAACAGAGTAGTCACGTAGGTCTAGATGTAGATACCACGATTATACTGTCCTGGCTGCGTGGATGGGTGCAGTATTGTCCTGAAATCTGGCATCATTGTTAGGAACAAAATCAGAATCATAGCGTGCACCTGAGCACCTAAAATGCTCACCTGATCGTTGGCTGTAACACAATCTGTGAGAGTAGTGATGGGACCAGCGGAATTCTATGATATGGCTACCCACACCATCGCACTTCCACCTCCATGCTGAAGCGTTGGAATTAAGCAATCAGGATTATAGGCTTCTTTTGGCGTTCTCCAGACCTAAACCCAGCCCTATGTTGAAAATAACGAAAACGTTGACTCTTCGGTCCGTATGACGTGTTTCCATTGATCGGTCGTCCAGGATTTATGCCCCTAACTCCATGTTTTACGCTTCTTTGTGTTGGTTGTTGTCACTAATGGTTTCAGTATAGCAGCTTGTCCATGAATATTCGCTTTATGGAGCTTTCGCCTGTCAGTGTCGATAGATACGGGCTCTTGAAAATGGCTATTGAGCTCTGCAGTCACTTTAGCCGCCGTAGTTTTGTGTTGTTTTGACACGATTCGTGTTAGCGTACGACGGTCTCTGTCATTCAGTTTTGATTTTCGCTCACTATTACGTTTACACGATGGTTTCTTTCCATGTTTTGTGTAGGCTGTCATGACTGATGAAACAGTTGCTCTTGAAACATTCAATAATTTGACTGTCTTGGTTACTGATGCTCCAGCTAGCCGGGCCCCCACAATATACCCTCTTTGGAACTCTGTTAAGTCTTCCATTGCACACCGAACACTGATTCTGAATGCAAATACGAAGTGTGCACCACTCGTAAACAAGCTGCACTGATGCCTAGTCCGCACTAAACACGCACAGTCCAGCCCGACACGTGCCTTACCTGCGTTGATGACCGTCAAGCACAATCATCCCAGTACTACCACTGTTCACATTATTTTGCCTATCCCCTGTATGTAGTCAGTACAAATTATTCCCTTCAGCTGGATAACAGAATAAAAACAGCATCAAATAAATAACTTTTCGAAGTGGATTAGCGAAGAGACCACTCTACAGCGTATGTCTATAGAAGCATAAATCAGTTCAAGACACCAACTGAAAGGTTGTTCTTGCTACATGTATTCAGGTGGAGCCTTATCAGACCTGGTCACACAACATCTACATCTACATCTGCATACATACTCCGCAATCCACCATACGGTGCGTGGCGGAGGGTACCTCGTACCACAACTAGCATCTTCTCTCCCTGTTCCACTCCCAAACAGAAAGAGGGAAAAATGACTGACTATTGCCTCTGTACGAGCCCTAATCTCTCTTATTTTATCTTTGTGTTCTTTCCGCGAAATGTAAGTTGGCGGCAGTAAAATTGTACTGCAGTCAGCCTCAAATGCTGGTTCTCTAAATTTCCTCAGTAGTGATTCACGAAAAGAACGCCTCCTTTCCTCTAGAGACTCCCACCCGAGTTCCTGAAGCATTTGCGTGACACTCGCGTGATAATCACCTACCAGTAACAAATCTAGCAGCCAATCCCTGAATTGCTTCTATGTCCTCCCTCAATCCGACCTGATAGGGATCCCAAACGCTCGAGCAGTACATACGCCTTTCTCTGCGTAATAGTACATCTTGATTTATTTTATAACTTACGATCATCCATTGGCTCTAGTATAGTACAATGATTTCAGTAAACTGCATGGAAGGGAGGGAAGTGAAATCAAATTACTTACCGCTTCGGGTTATCGCCGTCGGTTGCACGTTCGCGCCTTTTGACAAAGGTGTCGCCCTCGTTGATGACTTTTCCCTGCTTGGTTATGGAGAAGTTACGCAGGCGGTAGCAGTTCTCTTGCTCCAGGTCTCTGAGCACCGGCCTCGCCTGCGACGGCACCTGCGGCAGCATCCTGCAGTGCGAACGCTCGTACTCCGCCGCTGCAACACAACACCGCAGCCGCCGTTCAGCAGACATTCAGCCAAACAGTCTGACACTTTTGCTGCATGCTGGGATCAGTCTACGATTTGACGGCCGTCGGAAGACAGCGTGGGTCCTAGAAGCAAAATTCATATAATTATTTACTACAGACAATCTTGTGTGAGGCACAACCGCAGCCATAAACAGACGTCTTCAATAATAACTGCTTGACTGCTCTTGTAAATAATTTATTCAACACGGCAAGTTAAATCTGTTAAGACACAAAGGAATTGAATATATCAGCTGCTAGAGGTCACTGATTTATATCAATGGGACTAGTTGAAAATTTGTGCCGGACCGGGATTCGAAGCCGAGTCTCCTGTTTCCTAGGCAGATGCACTGACAACTACGTCACCTGATCACAGTAGTCAACACGACCGCGCGGGCTACTCTAGTACGTCTCCCGTCAGGCCCAAATTCTCAACTTATACCACACACTACTGACGTAATAGTGTCCCTGCTCATTAGCCTAATTACTCGCGGCACCTCGCCGACTCCCGTAAGAGTATATATAATTGTAGCGACCGCTTTTTGTAATCTGGTTAATTACAAAAAGTGCTCGCAAGAATTGTGGTCGAATTATAATTGCAATCAATAGTGAGAAATAAGGCAGTTTACTTACGTGGTGAGTTATGGCATTAAAGTTGAAACATGGACGGGGCCGAACATTCCTTATCGATAGGTAAGTGACGCAATTTGTGGATCGTGCAAGGGTCCTCAAGCGTGCCTAATTTTTTTAAAAAACTGTAAGAACCGTCAAGAAATATCCTCTCAACCTAATGTGATAAAAGACCAATAATGTGCTAGAAACCGCAGTTAAAAATTGAAAACACCTGCATGAATTCAAACGGACGGCAGCTTTTATAGCCCAGTAATGGTCTTTTATCGTGTTAGGTTGGGACGGCCCATACTTTCTACTTACTTGATGATCCGCAGATGGCCGGCCGTTGTGGCCGAGCGGTTCTAGGCGCTTCAGTCCGGAACCGCGCTGCTGCTACGGTCGCAGGTTCGAATCCTGCCTCGGGCATAGATGTGTGTGGTGTCCTTAGGTTAGTTAGGTTTAAGTAGTTCTAAGTTTAGGGGACTGATGACCTCAGATGTTAAATCCCATAGCGCTCACAGTCATTTTTTAGATCGGCAGATTACGTCATTTATCCATAGACAAGGAATGTTCGGTCCCGTCCATGTTGCAACTTTAATGTCATTACTCACCACGTAAGTAAGTTGCTATATTTCTCAATACTGATTGCAGTTATAATTCGACCAGAATAGTAGCAAACGTTTTCTTGTAATTTAACGGATTTAACCTTATGATGTGACTTCTTTCATAAAATAAATTAATTACAACAGCAGCCAAGCGATTAGTATTCAAGATGTAAACTTATTCCAAGAGACCGAAGGATATGAGTCTTATAAATAATTGGCTTCGATGAACAAGACGAAAATCACATAATCAAATTTGTCACCATTCGGAAGATATTGCTATTGATAGACAGTAATTACGCTGTGCACAGAGAGCCAGTATTTTCTGTTATGAATTCCAAGGCATAGGGCCGTAAATTTATGCCAGAAACGGGCCGCAGCCACCATAAGAGTAAAGTCATCGGGTGCTGTTAGAAGGAGGAGAAGGAAGAGATTTCAGTAAGCTGATATGCCTAGAGATTGTAACCTCTCTTCACCGCGAAACTGAACACCGCATGATGGCGATGCGAGCGTGTGATCCGTTAACGAAAGTATAGATGCGGAACAGAGACGAATGGGAAATCATTCTAGTGACGCTAAGGGCTGGAAATGGGGAAAATCCATGAATATTTATACCTTTGATAAATTGGAAATTTTTATGTCCCGGAGCCTTGGAGCGAGCATCTCGGAAACGACTAAACCGTTGGGTGTTAGCATGCTACTGCTGTAAGTAACTATGGAAAGTTGTCGAAGGATGGTGAAAACACGAGTAGGAGACAAGGTGTTGGACGTTCACGCCTCCTCATCACAGAATGTTGAAATTAGGGGCTTGTCCGCTCTGTAAAGTAAGATATGCAGGAATTTTTGGTAGACCTAACCACGCCGTGGAATGCTGCCGCAAACTCAAGTGTTTCGGAGCACGCCGTTCAGCACACGGCGTTTAACGTGGGGCCCACAGCAGGCGACCCCAACGTGTCCAGTGTTGAACAACGACCACGTCAGTTGCCATAGCAGTCGGGACGAGATCACCGAAATTGGTACATGGATCAATATAAAAGTGTCGCATGTTCACATGAATCACGTTTGCTGCTACACCAGGTCGATATCGTGTTTTGATACGCCGTCATCCAGGCGAAAAATAGTTGAAATGGCTCTGAGAACTATGGGACTCAACATCTGAGGTCATCAGCCCCCTCGAACTAAGAACTACTTAAACCTAACTACCCTAAGGACATCGCACACATCCATGCCCGATCGTAGCGGTCGCGCGGTTCCAGACTGAAGCCCCTAGAACCACTCAGCCATAGCGGCAGGCCCATCCAGGTGAACGACGTCTCGAAGCATCCGTAGCACCACAGACGCAGGCTGGTGGTAGCAGTTTTATTCTATGAAGGTTCATAACTTGACCTTCCATGGGTCCTTCTGTGGTAATCGAAGAGACATAGTATCTGTGGAATACATGAACAATCTTCTGGACCACCAACATCCCTTCATGCCTGATGTCTTCCCCGATGGTAGTGGCATGTTCAAGCAAGATAACTGTCCGTTTCACAAGCCCAGAATCGTGCTACATCATAGTGAACTGACTTTGAAGTCTTAGCTACCAAATTTTCCTGATCTCAACCAGATGAATACGTATAGGACGCTGTTGGGGGCGAGCTTCACGTCCACCAACCACCGCTCCGTAATTTAGGGCAATTGCGTGACTTGCACGTAGACGATTGGTGCAACCACGTGTCTGCAAACCCACCAAGGACTCACCGAATCTATGACACATAGAATCGCTCCTGTATTCCGTTCCAAAGGTGGACCAAAACGCTACTTAGCAGATGGCAATACTCAAATGAAACTATATAGCTCCATAGACTTTTTCAGGTCTCAAATATCTGTGATGTATACATGCAGACTGAAGCGAAGACTGAAACTTTGAACCAAGGCCAGGGTTAGAAAGCGGGTCTCCCGCTCACTAGGAAGAGATATTGTACAAAAGTTCACAGAATACAAGCGTTTTGAATGTCTAAAAAGGCACCTATGTGAATACTGTCGCCGAAAACGCACTCTAAATGATTATGAAAAAATATTGTGACAGTTAATTTACCTTCAAAGAAGGGATAGCCCTCGAAGAATGTTTAATACAGATAAAATTTAGTTCAATATGATGCGACAAGACCTAAAAATTGTTATAATATTCCCTCCAACCAGTGTTCAGGCATTAAACTGCGACTGTAAAACTGCGCGACAGAGTCATATACGGGGGAAAACAGAATGATCATAAGATGGCAAGGATAAAAGTAAACATGCTTACATTATGTCGCACATGAAACAAGGCGTTGTATGAAAAGTTTGCGAAAGACGAGAAAAATTGGACTATAAGAAAAAAGAATTACAAATTACACCATTTTGATTCAAGAAACAAATAAGGATATAGGAAAAAGTGTTGTGTGAGGAACAGTTATGTGCTGCGGCACGTCAATAGCCAAAATGAAGTACGAGGGTCACTCCAAAAGAAATGCACACTATTTTTGTAAAAATACAGTTTTCATTCTGCATGTGTGGAAGTTTTACAGTGTGTAGATACATCCTTCCCGCTTGTTTACAAACTTAGTTCAACCTGTTCCCGTGAGTGGCGCCGTCACAGCATGTCTTCAAGGAGGTTGATACACTTGACGTTCGTCAGAAGCAACGTGATATCATGGAATTCCTGTGCTGTGAAAACGAGACAGTGGGAAACATCCACAAGAGGTTGAAAAAGGTGTATGGAGATGCTGCTGTCGATTGCAGTACAGTTAGTCGGTGGGCAGGCAGGTTACGTGATGAAAGCGGACACGGCAATATTGGGGATTGTCCTCGCAGCGGCAGACCTCGTACTGCACACACTCCAGACAATGTGCAGAGAGTTAACGAATTGGTGATTGCTGACAGACGCCTCACAGTGAACGAATTGTCACACTACGTTGGGATACTTTTTTTTTCCACTTGCCGCCCTGATTTTACGACCCACCACCTAAGTGCTTAAGGTGGGTCAAATTTTGACCACTTGGCCGCTACGACCGGTGTACGGGTGCTGATGTAGTTGATGAAACTCACACCAGTTCCCGCATCCGGCCGTACCGTTGCCCGTGTCCCGCCACGTGGAGGCGGGTCTTTCCTTTTTTTTTGGGATAGGGGAAGGAAGTGTTTGAAAAATACTGAAAGTGTTGGCGTTAAAGAAGGTTTGTGCCAGGTGGGTTCCCAGGATGTTGACAGTGGCTCACAAAGAAACAAGAAAAACGGTATGCAGAGAACTTTTGGAACAGTACGAGAATGGTGGAAATGAATTTCTTGGAAGAATTGTGACAGGTGATGAAACATGGCTCCATTATTTTTCACCAGGCACGAAGAGGCAATCAATGGAGTGGCATCATGCAAATTCACCCAAGAAAAAAAATTCAAAACCACACCTTCTGCTGGAAAAGTTATGGCTACGGTGTTTTTCGATTCCGAAGGACTCTTGCTTGTGGACATCATGCCAAGTGGAACCACCATAAATTCTGATGCATATGTGACGACACTGAAGAAACTTCAAGCTCGACTGAGTCGTGTTCGGCCACATCAGCAAAAGCAGGATGTTTTGCTGTTGCACGACAATGCACGGCCACATGTTAGTTAAAAAAAAACCATGGAAGCGATCACAAAACTCGGATGGACAGCACTGAAACACCCGCCTTACAGTCCTGACCTGGCTCCATGTGACTATCATCTGAAAGACTCTCTTGGTGCAACAACGTTTGAAGATGATGACTCCCTTGTGCACGCTGCCAGACAGTGGCTCCAATAGGTTGGTCCAGCATGTTATGTGGAGAAATGAAAATATTGTTCCTAAAGGATGTATCTACGTACTGCAAAACTTTCAAACATGTTGAATAAAAGGTGGATTTAGAAAAAAATTGTGTGCATTTCTTTTGGAGTGATCCTCATAGTAAATGAAGAAACAAATTACGTTAGCCTCTTAAGCTGAGAAATGGTTAATGAAATAAATTAATATCTTGGAGCCGGCCGGTGTGGCCGTTCGGTTCTAGTCGCTTCAGTCTCGAACCGCGTGACCACTACGATCGCAGGTTCGAATCCTGCCTCGGGCATGGATGTGTGTGATGTCCTTAGGTTAGTTAGGTTTAAGTAGTTCTAAGTTCTAGGAGACTGATGACCGTAGATGTTAAGTCCCATAGTGCTCAGAGCCATTTGAACCATTAATATCTTGGAATGTCTACGTTGTTTTGATTGAATGATATAAATTTGTTCCACCAGATAGCAACGGAGAAAATCACTAACAAAGACGTATGAAAGCCATCTCGCTCTGTTCGTCCAATAGGCCCAGTAAGCAGTAGATACAGGCACCCTGGTAGATGCCGTTTTCTTTGACTTCCGGGAAGTATTCGATACAATTCCGTACCGCAACCTGATGTACAAAAATACCAGCGTATGGAATATGAGACCAACTGTACTGATGAGTTTCTAGCAGACAGAACAAGGCTGTCATTCTCAACGCAGAGAGGTCTTCAGACGTCAAAGTAACTTCCGTCGTGTCCCAGAGTTGTGTCATAGAACCATTGCTTTTCACAATATAGACATATGTAAATAACACATTAGATAACGTCGGAAGCTCCATGAGGCTTTTCGCGGGTGATGCTGTTGTATACAGAGCAGTCACGGCGCTAGAAAAGTGTAGCGAAATGCAGGAAGACTTGTAGGAGATCGCCGCTTTGTGCAGGGAGGGGCAACTGACTGTCAACAGAAAGAAATGTAATAAATTACGAATATATAGGCAGGGAGATCCTTCATGGTATGCTTAAAAAACTGCAGAAGAGTCGCTGGAAGAAGTTGCTTGCCTAAAATATCTGTGAGTATGCGTAATGAGCGCTTTGAAGGTGAAAGACCACATAAAATTAATCGCGAGTAGGCAGATGCCACACTGAGATTCATTGGAAGAGTCCTCAGGAAATGAAGTCCCTCAACAAAGGAAGTAGCTGACAAAACATTCGATTGATAGAGAAAATAGAAAATATCCAAAGAAGAGTAGCACGTTTCGTTACAGGTTCATGAAGGAAGCTCGAAAACTCCAGTGGCGGACGCTGCAGGAGGCGTTCTGCATCATGGCATGGCCTTGTGTTAAAGTTCCGAGAGCGTGCGTTCCTAGAAGAGTCAACCAGCATATTGCTTCCTCTGACGTATATCTCGCGAAAAGAAAATCAAGATTAAATTACAGAGATTCGAGCCCACGCGAATGCTTAAGAGCAATCGTCCTCCCGCGAACCACACGTGATTGGAACAGGAAGTGGGGTAAGTCACACTGGTACACAAAATACCCTCCGCCATAATCGAAAGGTAGCTTGCGGAGTGTAAATGTAGATATATACGTTCTATTCTGTCAAAGAAAAGACAAACCTAAGCCATAAAGGGCCGTAACAGCAGCATAATAGAAATCACTGTGAGGGAACGGAGCTTTAAAAGTCGCAGACTTCTAAAGCTGAAACTATGACTAAGAACAAGAAGTCACTCTACACAAGAATTTCACCTTTAATGTATTAGAACAATTTCACTTGTGACATTGCGCACCAGCGGTCTGAATTTGTTCCCCGCTTCCGCTAATAGAGTAGATGTGGTTCTTACAGCAGCGCTATGTACCACGTTATGAAACGCGCTTTACCGGATGTCGCGCAAACAGAATCGAGCCACAAGTTGGCTGTCATGTGCCGGCGCTTACACAGCCACCTGTGGCAGATCGGATGGAAGTGCGGAGGGGGATGGGGGTGCTCTGGAAATTGCCTGCTAACGTAGAGCAACAGGTGTCTAGTCAACAGCATGTCCCGCGAGGGGGTGAAGGTCCAACTATCGCGAGATACCAGTGCTGCAGGCACAAAGCGCACTCACTGAAATCGAATACCACTTTTGATGACAACCAGTCGCAATTCGACTAAATGGAAATCATGTAATGGGAATGGTGGCGTTTCAGTTTCTCTCAAACCAGTGAAGTAGCTTAGTCGTAACAATAATGATATAAAAAAATATAGTATAATTTTTTTCATTTTCCAAAGCTTAATAATTGACAAAGAACGTGACAGGTCTCAACTAAGGCATAAGAATGGGAACGGTTTGGCATTAAATCAGAATAGGAACGAACCCAGGATTTTGATCTAGAGAGGGGGCTGAAGTCATAAAAATATTGTATTATAGAGACGTATCTAAATTTTCTTGAGTGAACAAGGGTACTTTCTTAGCCCTTTTTCTATCATTTTATAGCGGTGAATGCTAAAAAGTCATACATCTCTTTACTGTCAAGCAGCATTCTCTTTAAACTGCCATATATCACGCTATATTCAGTTTGAAAATCTGAAGAAATACACCTTACATACAAAAGTATGTAGTTTATTATGATATACGCAGATATTTATACTTCTTCGCTTTAAATTGGAAAACCACCGTTCTTGTGGATACTGGAGCCTGTAGCATTACCGAATGTGTAGAGTACGAGGATATTAATTTGTATATAACGTCTTTTGAGTGAAGTTGTGTAGACAACTTTTTATGAAATAACATACCAGTGACTCATTGAAGGTCATTTACCCTTCACAGAGCGACTGAGAACCTCCCTGAAGTATTTTTCAGTTCGGGGAATAATCAGTGAAACGCTTTGATTTGAAATGCGAAATAAATTTCTCAAACTCGCCGTTTGCCTCGTAACGAGACATTGTTACCAGTGCTATCGCTGTAGTTTCCCAAGCAGAAAAACTCCTTCTAAAATCGCAAACAAATCTTCTCTGTTCCCTTGTATCTCTCGTATCCCTGTTACTGAGATACTGTTTTACCTATGATCAGCTTATGTTTTGTTTTCCTGTCGCCTTTCATCACAATAAACGCAGCTCAAATTGCCGAGCAAATGAATGGATGCATAGCAGACTGTTTAAACAATGGGGCCACATGTGGACACGAGGATACTCATGTATATGTGCGCTCTTTCTACTAATTTTTGTGCATGCTCTTTTGTTCCCGTGCATCAGCGATTGAGCACAAGGAAAGAGGTATCGAGTGGACATAATTTAACACTTGCTTTCAAATTGTCACGTCAGTTGACAGCTGTTCATTGATGAGACACTAGAGTTGTATAACCACTGTAGGCTACCGAAGACTATCAAAAGTAAGCGTAGTCTACTGTAGTTTTCCTAGTAGCCTCACCGAGCGAGGTGGCGCAGTGGTTAGCACAATGGACTCCCACTCGGTAGGACAACGGTTCAAACCCAAGTTCGGCCATCCTGATTTAGGTTCTCCGTGATTTCTCTAAATTGGTTCTGGTAACTATCGGGATATTTCCTTTCAAAGGGCACGGTCGACTTCCTTCCCCGTCCATTCATAATCCGATGGGACCGGTGACCTTGCTGTTTGGTTCCCTCCACTGAATCAGCCAATCAACCAACCTAGTACCCTTGGTCAGTGAAGATCGTAACCGCATTGCGTATATGGTAGGTGTGTTCCATACCTGTTGGGTGTTACCTCATTTCGATGGCTTTGTTCGCGTATGCGACAAGTGTCTTAGTAGATTCACATAGAAAGCGGAAGCAGTGGGCCGTCTACAAACTGTGTGAGAATATATATATATATATATATATATATATATATATATATATATATATATATATATAGGGTGTTACAAAAAGGAAACATTCCTCACACACAAATAAAGAAAAGATGTTATGTAGACATGTATCCGGAAACGTTTAATTTCCATGTTAGAGCTCATTTTAGTTTCGTCGGTATGTACTGTACTTACTCGATTCACCGCCAGTTGGCCCAATTGATGGAAGGCAATGTTGACTTCGGTGCTTGTGTTGACATGCGACTCATTGCTCTACAGTACTAGCATCAAGCACATCAGTACGTAGCATCAACAGGTTAGTGTTCATCACGAACGTGGTTTTGCAGTCAGTGCAATGTTTACAAATGCGGAGTTGGCAGATGCCCATTGGATGTATGGATTAGCACGGGGCAATAGCCGTGGCGCGGTACGTTTGTATCGAGACAGATTTCCAGAACGAAGGTGTCCCGACAGGAAGACCTTCGAAGCAATTGATCGGCGTCTTAGGGAGCACGGAACATTCCAGACTACGTCTCGCGACTGGGGAAGACGTAGAACGGCGAGGACACCTGCAATGGTCGAGGCAATTCTTCATGCAGTTGACGAGAACACTAATGTCAACGTCAGAGAAGTGGCTGCTGTACAAGGTAACGTTGACCACGTCACTGTATGGAGAGTGCTACGGGAGAACCAGTTGTTTCCGTACCATGTACAGCGTGTGAAGGCACTATCAGCAGCTGATTGGCCTCCATGGGTACATTTCTGCGAATGGTTCATCCAACAATGTGTCAATCCTCATTTCAGTGCAAATGTTCTCTTTACAGATGAGGCTTCATTTCACCGTGGTCAAATTGTAAATTTTCAAAATCGACATGTGTGGGCTGACGAGAATCCACACGCAATTGTGCAATCACGTCATCAACACAGATTTTCTGTGAACGTTTGGGCAGGCATTGTTGGTGATGTCATGATTGGGCCCCATGCTCTTCCACCTACGCTCAATGGAGCACGTTATCATGATTTCATACGCGATACTCTACATGTGCTGCTAGAACATGTGCTTTACAAGTACGACACAACATGTGGTGCATGCATGATGGAGCTCCTGCACATTTCAGTCGAAGTGTTCGTACGCTTCTCAACAACAGATTCGGTGACCGATGGATTGGTAGAGGCGGACCAATTCCATGGCTTCCACGATCTCCTGATCTCAACTCTCTTGACTTTCATTTATGGGGGCATTTGAAAGCTCTTGTCTACGCAACCCCGGTACCAAATGTAGAGACTCTTGGTGCTCGTATTGTGGACGGCTGTGATACAATACGCCATTGTCCAGGACTGCATCAGCGCATCAGGGATGCCATGCGACGGAGGGTGGATGCATGTATCCTCGCTAACGGAGGACATTTTGAACATTTCCTGTAACAAAGTGTTTGAAGTCACGCTGGTACGTTCTGTTGCTGTGTTTTTCCATTCCATGATAAATGTGATTTGAAGAGAAGAAATAAAATGTGCTCTAACATGGAAAGTAAGCTTTTCCGGACACATGTCCACATAACATATTTTCTTTCTTTGTGTGTGAGGAATGTTTCCTGAAAGTTTGGCCGTACCTTTTTGTAACACGCTATATATATATATATATATATATATATATATATATATATATATATATATGGCCAAGTAACATATGGAACATTTTAGTTCTACGAAGTTATCCTCCTGTCTGTTACTTAAAAATAAACGGTACATACAGCAAAATTGAAATTGTCAATGTTTAGTCTGGGTTTTACTTGAAAATTGTTGATTTTTAACGTGAGGCAGAGGGATTTTATAGCGAAAATACAAGAAGCAATACAGATTAATCATGTAGCACTAGACAACTTTATTTCCTAAAAAAAAGATGGTAAAATTAGAAAAACGCAAAAAAAAACATGTCACATATCACTTCAGTTCTTCGTCGAGCTTGTATAAAATATGTCTCTGTTATTCATAAACAACTCTCCCACTTATCAGTACTAATAGGAAACTCTTGCCTTTGATTATAGTGAAGAATGTTCCATTGATTTGTTCCTGTGAACTGTACCTGCATCAATTAGTTGCGTTGGTTACATAAAAGCCATGAATTTATGCAATAAATTAATTTTTATTGTTTGGAATGCAATTTATATTTTGCAGTTATATAAAATACACACTGGTCAAACACTGAGCGATTTGCGGTTGTAATTATGTGAAAAACAAGTAAGAAAAGGAAGAAAAAACAAAGAAAAGTCGTCGGCTCCCAGTTTCCCTCGCATTCATTCATTTACGCTTTTTTCCTACCAATGTTACCAATACTACCGGTAATCCTACCATTTACCACGTCATTTATGTAATTTACAAAAACTAAAAACACAGTAGTTTTGGTAGAGCGGAACTACAGTAGACACCAATAACTTAATGGGGCACTAATGTATGCTACACCGATCTTTATAAGACTATTTCATATTTCATCAAAACACAGTGACTATTTAATATCCTACGATTTAATGATTGCTATTTGCATTTTCCCGTAGCTGTGTGATACATGACTGTCTTGGAATATCAGCTAGAAAGAGACATACAGACATGCTTCATCATTTTATTTTGATCTAACTTGCTCGATATTAGCAAGAAGTTGCGATTAAATAATTTGCCCAATTTTGGTGGATCATGAACAATTTTGTTCTCCGACAGAAAAGATGTATAACAAGCTCACACCATCTTCACACAAAATTCTTTCACAGTTGACCATACAGCTTTAATCCTTTCCGAAAGCTCACTATTCTTTTCATGTAATACAAAGTTTCAGCTATTCTGATGGTATATTGCAGTATTGTATGTAGTTGAATTCTATATCTGTGATAACATTATTCCCTCTGATAAAGCTTCCATTTTCTCCTACATATATTTAAATGCCTTTAATTATCCAGACAAATTGTTTATGGTTCTGCTTTCCTGCTTGAAGTTGTAATCACCTCACTGTTATCAGTGCAACTTATATAGGCGCATTAGATCGCAATGGAAGGAGAAATTAGGGACTGTATCTATTATCAGAAAGGGGAACTAAGGGAGTTGAACATGAAGCGATCGGGTGTTACCACGACGAAATGGTCAAAAGTTAGAGCCATAGACTGTGAGGTAAAAAACGATATTATGACGGCATATTGCTGCAAATTAGGTAGCCAGTTACTGTTATAAATAGATAATGGGGCATATAAGACTTAAAAGGAAGAAAGGCTCAAAAAATAAGTAGTAATTAACAGGGAAGATATCCGTAGCCTATAGCGTGCAACGCAAGGTACAGTAGATGTACTGGCAACCACGGATTTGCAATTACTAATAATAGGGAAGGTGCCAGGAAACACGACTTTCATGTCACAGGAAGAGGATCGAATAGCTCTTATGGCAACCTACTGGGAAGCGACTTCCTGAGAAACCAAAAACAGGTTGTGATTAATTGTGATAAGAAACAGGTTGAGTAGCAACCACGGTTAGTAGAAACGAATTACCACGCAACCCGGAAATGCGATACGTAATGAAAGTAGGTATCTCTTGAGACAGTTGGTGAGTCGTACTACAAAAACTAAACTAAACTCCTCCCTAACAGGCCATCAAGGCCTAACGGTACCGACCGGCCGCCGTGTCATCCTCAGACCATAGGCATCGCTGGATGCGGATATGGAGGAGCATGTGGTCAGCACACCGCTCTACGGCCGTATGTCGGTTTCCGAGACGGGAGCCGCTACTTCTCAATCAAGTAGCTCCTCAGTTTGCCTCACAAGGGCTGAGAGCACCCCCGCTTGCCCACAGCGCTCGGTACACCGGATGGTCACCCATCCAAGTGCAAGCCCAGTTCGACAGCGCTTAACTTCGGTGATGTGATGGGAACCTGTGTTACCACTGCGGCAAGGCCGTTGGCAGTCATACTACAAAGAAAGTGGAAACAGAAGATGGCAAAAAGGATCTAAGAATAAGAGAGTTAGTTTCACGGTAAGTAGAAACGAACTGAACTAGAGTACATCCCAGCATGGCTGAGGAACGACATGCAAATCAGACGAAAGGCGTGCGACGGAAAATGATGAATTATCTTTAAAGCAAACTAGTACGACACCAGAAATAGGCATTAGAATAGGTCCTAGGGAAGAAAAGATTTTAAGGATATGTGTAGAAGGAGATCGAGTCCCAGTGTCGGCAAAGAAATGATTATTACCAAATAAAAAGTAATGTCAGACGTGATAGAGGAAGTGATACCAATACGATCTGTACAGGAAGCAGATAACTAAGTGGGGACATACGTAAATCGAGCTGCACGAATTAGAGAAGTGATCAGAACTGATAATTTGAATAAAGAAGGGCAATAAGATTTGAATAAACTCTGCAGCGCGTATTATGCTGTATTTTATCCAAAAGATGACAAACTGGGATACACAGAAATTGTAAGACATGCACTTCCATTATTGCCAGGTAAGGCAAAGATAAGGCAAGGTTGTGAATGTATGTCCATGTAGAATAGCAGAAGTGCAAGAGGTGGTACTATTGGGAAAAAACTGAGAAAATGGTTGACCAGTATATAATTGTTGAAATTCAGAGTCCATGGACTACACCTGTGTTGCCAGTACCGAGAAAACGAGACGCTAGAGGAATAGTGAAATACGTATTTGTAACAGACTATATAGAAAGATGAACGAAATTTCAGTTGCGGAAGCCCTTCTCATACCCAGCGTAAGTGAGATACTGGACCAACTCGAGAAAGCCAACTACTATATTTCTCCACTTTAATTTTGACCAATGGATACTGTCAGATTTTAATGGAAACAGCAGATAAAGAAAAGATAGCATGCAGTGCAAATTATCAGAATTATAAGTACAAAAGGATGCCAATGAGGCTAAAGAATGCATCGAGTACATTTCAGAGGCTAATGAATGTTGCTTTGCCGGGATTGCAAGGACTGAGTGTTTAGTGTATTTAGGTGACATAATTAGTGACAGAAGTTCATTAAAGGAACGTCATGAGAAACTGCGGGCAGTCTTGGGTAGACAGAGAGCGCATAGGTTAAAGTTACAACCAGATAAGTGCGAATACCCGATAAAGGAGATAATATTTTTAGGACTCAAAATAACGGATAAAGGCGTGGAGTCATATGCGTGTAATGTAGGAAAGGTCAACAACTTTCCAGCTTTGAAAGCAACGAGGGAATTAAAAATCTATTTAGCGCTTACCAGATATTACTGTCAGTTCACTCCAAAGTTCAGTGAAATAGCGAATCTGTTATACAAATTGCTGAAGTCCAAAGTGCCATACCAATGGCGTGAGCAGCAACAAGCAGCATTTGAAGAACTGACAGACTGACAGAGATAAGTAAATCCTGTCATACTGAGCTACCCAGATTTCGAGAAACCACCTATAGTGACTACTGTTGACAGTGAAGAAGCGGTGTGAGCGGTTCTGTCACAAAGGAAGATAATGGCTGATTTGCATCACGCTCATTGAATAAAGCTGTAAGTAAGAGTGCTTAGAAATTATGTGGCCCAAAAAGCAGTTTAAGCCATTTGCCTGTAGAAGACATCTTACCATGGTAAGAGATCACAAATACTTACGTGGATTTTCGTTGTCAAAGATCCATCGTCAAGGTTACTAAATGGAGGCTGTAACTGGAGGAGTATTCTTACGACTTTATGTGGAAACTCGTAGAGCTCATTGCAAATGTCGATGCATGAAGTCAAACGCAGTCCGATGTTGCAGAGAATATAAATTAAAGCAACGGACACATAAGAGTGGTTAGGAAAAATGAAGATCTGGAAGGAGAAAACGAGGAACCTATCGCAGAGAAGAAGGCCGAAATCATGAAGGAAATACACGACAATCTGTTAGGCGGACGTAGAGGGATGCACAGGACCTTAGACTGAATCAAGAATTGTAAGCAGTGGAAAGGTGTAGAAAGAGACGTAGAAGAATACATTACGAAATGTGACAGATGAACATTGTAGGTCCTTAGATACAACAACAACTGGCATCAATACATCTTGACATTCCGATAGTTCACGGTAGTGGTGCACAAATTTGAAGAAGAAATCCCATTGAGGCATAGAAATAAGTCAGAGCGGTTGAAAAACCAGAGGTCGAATTTGAGCGAAGTGTTCAAGAAATTATGTAATTTACTTGAGATGCGGAAGATGTGGACCACACGGTTTCACTCACAAACAAATGGGGCACCTGAAAGACTCATAGGAACCTGGTGGAATATTTACGACATTTCACTAGAGAGGACCATAAGAATTGGGATCTATGGGTACCATAAAATATTTTTGTATTTAATACAACACCACACAGTTTGGGAGGAAAGTTAAGATTCGTGGGATCCTACAGAAAGAGGAAAAAACTTCTGGATGTAATTATGATGATTATGTGTATCATTTACGAACTACAGTGCAAGAAACACGCTGATTACCAAGAGAAACGATAAAAGAGGTGTGGTGTCACCGCCAGACACCACGCTTGCTAGGTGGTAGCTTAAATCGGCCGCGGTCCATTTAGTACATGTCGGACCCGCGTGTCGCCACTGTGTGATCGCAGACCGAGCGCCACCACAAGGCAGGTCTCGAGAAACGGAATAGCACTCGCCCCAGTTGTACGACGACTTTGCTAGCGACTACACTGACGAAGCCTTTCTCTCATTTGCCGAGAGACTGTTAGAATAGCCTTCAGCTAAGTCCATGGCTACGACCTAGCAAGGCGCCATTAACCGTATCTGAAGAGAGCCTTATTTGTATTATCAACAGCGATGTACCACAACATGGAATAAAGATAAGTATTTGAGGAGCTGCATACTTTTCTTATGAGAATTCACTACTTATCCTGTTCCAGAAGTCACGCCCGTCTGCGTTAGATAGCATGCATAAAGGCCTCCTCTATCTACAAGGTGTTGGCACATTTACCAACACATCATTGGCGATGATTTAACGAAAAGGGTGCGTGATGCAATTGCACAGAACGTTTCTGATGTTCGCATACGGGAGCAAATTTTGAAACTAGTTAATCCCTCCCTGCAGCAAGTAATAGACATATTGGATAGGCAAGACACACTTGACTGTGCTCAGGAATCTTTTGCAACTTCGCCAGCCGTGTGTAACGTTAACCGGCCGGCCGGGCGCGCTGCGTGGCCCAGTCAACTGCCCTCGCGCACGTCAGCACAGCTGCCGCCACGCTCTAAACCAGGTGTGTCGCGCAAGCATACAAATGCAGTGCTGAAATCATGCCCGCGGTGTGCAACTAGACATTCGCGTGACAATTGCCCGTCACGCCAAGCTATTTGCTTTTTCTGTAATAAGTAAGGACATGTTCAAAGTGTTTGCCAGAAAAAGCTCAGATCAGACACTCTTAATCATTCCAGGCCCTTTGCTTCGCGCCGGAATCAAACCAAGAATACTCAGGCTCGTGGACCTTCGCCCATGGACATTCATGTAGTTAATTCCACTCCGCCCAGTGCCACTTTCTCTAACAGTGTCTGTGTTCGTCCCACGAAAAGTGTGCGTCGACGTCGACGGCAATCCCGTCATGTCGCAAGTGATTCTGTACCAGTGTCTGTTCAAGTTGCACAAAACAGTCGCTCTTGTCGTCAGCAAGACAATAAACTTTTTGTAGATTTGGACTTTAATGGCAAGGTCATACCATTCCAGCTCGATACTGGTGCTGCAGCTTCATTGCTCAATCACGACACGTACAAACAACTGGGCAAACCTCCGTTGGGTTCCGCAAATGTTCAGCTCAGTACATATTCAGGACAGAAAATTCCTGTGTTAGGACAGTGCAGCCTTCTTGCAACATACAAGGGACAAACAAAACTTGTGTCATTTTACGTTCTTCGTTCTTCTACTGCAGTGAACTTGTTTGGTTTAGATTTATTCAGTTGTTTAACATGTCTATTGTAAATCAGGTCCTATCCGTGAATCAGACTGTGCCTTCAGACCGTGTTTCTCGTCTGTGTGAAGAATTTGCAGACATTTTTGCACCGGGCTTAGGTTGCGCTAAAAACTATGAAGCACATTTGGAACTGAAAGTAAACGCGCAACCGAAATTTTTCAGAGCGCGCAATGTTCCCCACGCATTGCGTGATGAGGTCGCACGAACATTACACGATTTAGCATCACAAGGTGTAATTGAACGTGTGCAAGCTTCTCTCTGGGCCTCAGCCTTAGTAATTTTGCCAAAACCTTCCGGAAAACTGAGACTTTGTGTGGACTTCAAGGCAACAGTGAATCCACAACTAGTGACTGCAACTTTTCCCTTACCCCGCCCGGAAGATCTTCTGATAAACTGTGCCCGGGTAAATACTTTTCCAAGTTGGACCTAGCAGATGCGTACTTGCAAATCCCAGTGGACGCCGAATCCCAGAGCGTCTTGGTGGTTAAGACGCATCTTGGTTTGTACCGATTCAAAAGACTGCCATTCGGGTGTGCATCCGCCCCTGCATTGTTTCAGCAATATTTACAAACTATTTGTGCGTCGGTCCCTACGGTTGCGAACTATCTGGACGATATTGTGATCTCCGGAAAGACAGCCGACGAGCATTTGGCACACCTACGAACATTATTTCAGGTATTGCGCCAACATGGTCTTCGCTTGCGGAAGGACAAATGTGTGTTTTTTGCTCGTGACTTACCATACCTGGGACATGTCATCAATGCCCAAGGCATACATCCGAGTCCAGAGCACCTCCGTGCCATACAAGATTTGCCTTCCCCACAAAATGTGAAGCAGCTACAGAGTGTGTTGGCTAAAATTAACTATTATCATCGCTTTCTGCGCAATGCCTCTTCTATTTCAGCTCCGCTTCATAGCTTACGCCGTAAGGGTGTTCCGTTCGTCTGGACGACGGAATGAGAACGCGCCTTTCGCCAGTTGAAATCGGCGTTGCTTTCAAACACTTGCCTTACGCCATTCGATCCCCGGAAACCCCTTTTGTTGATGGTAGATGCATCGGATTTCGGGATCGGTGCTGTGCTTGCGCACAAAGTTGGCTCGCATGATCGCCCTATTGCCTTTGCGTCCAAATTGCTCTCATCTGCGCAAAGAAATTACTCACAGATAGAGAAAGAAGCTTTGGCTCTCGTATTTGGTGTTACTAAGTTCCATGATTTCTTGTATGGTCGTCACTTTACCATCATCACAGACCACAAACCTTTGACATCGCTTTTTCATCCGAACAAGCCTGTACCTCCGCGTACAGCGCAGAAATTCATTCGCTGGTCTATTTTCCTCTCGCAGTACCGCTACGATATCTTGTATCGGTCCACTGCTAAGCACGGAAACGCCGATGCGTTGTCCCGTTTGCCTGTTGCTGAGGATAAAGCATTCGATTCTTCCGAACTAGCTTGCATGTTCATTGATGCGGAAACCGATGAAGTGGTCGAATCGTTTCCGATTGATTTTCGTCGAGTAGCTACAGCCACAGCTGCTGACCCGGTCCTTGCTACCGTTTTGCGTTTTGTTGCTACGCAATGGCCTTTGTCAAAGTCTCGGATCGAGGATCCGTTGGTTCGCCGATTTTTTGCTCACAAGGAGAGACTTTTTGTACGACGTGTTGTTTTGTTGTTGCGTTCTGATAATGATCAGTCCAGAGTCGTGGTCCCACGTTCGTTACAGTCCTCTGTCTTACGGCTTCTTCACCAAGGACATTGGGGTATAGTGCGAACGAAACAACTTGCTCGTCAGCACTGTACTTGGTTCGGAATCGATGCTGCGATTACGAATATGTGTTCTTCTTGCATGGCGTGTGCCGAACAACAATCCGAACCGCCGCGGAAAGTCTTTGCATGGCCAAAAGCCACTTCCCCTTGGCAACGCTTGCACATCGATTTTGCTGGTCCATTCTGGAATGCTCGATGGTTGGTTCTGGTAGATGCCTTCAGTAATTTTCCTTTTGTTGTCCGGATGTCTTCCACGACGTCAACTGCCACCATCCAAGCGTTGTCTGCTATCTTTTGCATTGAAGGTCTTCCACAGACTATTGTTTCCGACAATGGCCCACAATTCATGTCCGCAGAATTTCAGTCATTCTGCCAGGCCAATGGTATTCAACATCTGACTTCCGCGCCGTTTTCGCCTCAGTCAAACGGTGCCGCTGAACGATTGGTCCGGACTTTCAAGTCGCAGATGTTGAAGTTGAAAGAGTCGCATTCTCGGGAGGACGCGTTGTTGCTCTTTTTGTCATCGTATCGCTCTCAGCCCCGAGATGGTCGCTCGCCGGCTGAGTTGCTCCACGGTCGTCCTCATCGAACCTTGATGCCTTTGCTTCACCCGCCGCATTAGGTTCCTGTGCAGCGGCAGACTTCTGCCTTTGCTCCAGGCGACGTTGTATTTTATCGCAACTATCGAGGTTCACGGCGTTGGTTCGCAGGGCGCATTCTTCGCTGCCTCGGCCGCGCGATGTATTTGGTTTTGGGGGCCTCTGGTGAGGTGCGTCGGCATCTCAATCAGCTGCGCCTCTGTCGTCGCACGGGTTCTGCCGCTCCCCGTCTGCTTTCAGCGACGGTGCCGTCCGGTCAGCGCCCTGGGGACCCATCTACTGGCTCGCCTCATCCCCAGGTGTTACCGACGATGTCTTCCATATTGCCCCATGGCGACGCGCCGCCGCAGCCGCCGCCGCCGCTGCCGCCGCCTGTTCTCCCGCCGGCGCCGCCCGCATTCGACGCTTCGCTGCAGCCGCCAAGCGCCTCCCTGGGTCACGCGCCGCCGATCGCTTCCCGTGACCAGCTGTCCTCCGCCATGGAACTCTTACCCGCTCCGGACCACATGACGTCATCGCGCGTCGGCTACCCCGACGCAATGGAGGTCGACCCTTCGGCCCCTCCTGTCTCTTTACGGGCGCATACACCGCATGTTGACGTGCACCCTGGACTAGGTTTTCAGGCGTTTCCTAGCTCCCCTCGGACCGAATGGCCGGGTGCGGGTGGCACAGCCTCGCCTGTTGTTAGGCTCCCCACCTCATCGCATACGTCAACATGGGGTCCTCCCCAGGGCGGGCGGAAGCCTTATAACACGATCGTTCGCCGATTTGCGGGGGAGGAATGTGGTGTCACCGCCAGACACCACGCTTGCTAGGTGGTAGCTTAAATCGGCCGCGGTCCATTTAGTACATGTCGGACCCGCGTGTCGCCACTGTGTGATCGCAGACCGAGCGCCACCACAAGGCAGGTCTCGAGATACGGAATAGCACTCGCCCCAGTTGTACGACGACTTTGCTAGCGACTACACTGACGAAGCCTTTCTGTCATTTGCCGAGAGACTGTTAGAATAGCCTTCAGCTAAGTCAATGGCTACGACCTAGCAAGGCGCCATTAGCCGTATCTGAAGAGAGTCTTATTTGTATTATCAACAGCGATGTACCACAACATGGAATAAAGTTAAGTATTTGAGGAGCTGCATACTTTTCTTATGAGAATTCACTACTTATCCTGTTCCAGAAGTCACGCCCGTCTGCGTTAGATAGCGTGCATAAAGGCCTCCTCTATCTACAAAGTGTTGGCACATTTACCAACACATCAAGAGGTGAAATAAATAAATAAATCACTAAGCAATACGGAGAATCCAAGAGTATCTAAGACAGAAGATAAGGTTCTTTTGTATGATGAGAACTTTGGCGACATGCGAGCCCACATGTTGCCAAGGTCGTTTAGAGTACGGTGTAGAAGATTCGCTGGGAAGCCCTTACAGATCCTCCATACAAAAAAATGGCTCTGAGCACTATGGGACTTAACTTCTGAGGTCATCAGTCCCCTAGAACTTAGAAATACTTAAACCTAACTAACCTAAGGACATCACATACATCCATGCCCGAGGCACGATTCGAACCTGCGACCGTAGCGGTCGCGCGGTTCCTGACTGTAGCGCCTAGAACCGCTCGGCCACTCCGGCCGGCGATCCTCCATAGTCCATACAGTCCCGATATCACCCCATGTGATTTTGATTTTGTCGAAGCCCCGAAGAAACAGAATTGTGGTTGCCGATTTTCCTCGGAGGAAGACGTGCAATCATGGTTCCGTAGGCCACCGCAAACATTTTTCCATGAAGTCATTGACCGTCTTGTCTCACAGTAGGGTAAATGTATTAACAGTCATGGGGATTACTTTTGAAATAATATACAGTTTACTTACGTTTTCCACTTGTCTCGTTTTCATTTGTCTACTCCTTACATTAACGACAAGAAAATTGGACAGGGACAGTAGCATGGATAACTGCGATGTATATGAACCTAAGAACATTCGACGAGAATTTCTGCACAGTGGCTCGACTGGGAAACAAGACCGTTCAACAGTGAAAAGAAATACTGATCAAATTAAAAGTCAGTGGAACAGAATGTAACCGTTTAAGTAATGAAGTTGTAGCAATATGGTCAGCTAAGAGCAACACTAACTGGGCTGAATCACACGGTAGACTATATAGCGGCTATTGAACAAATACTAAAAAAAAGGTATGAATAAGTTGCAACACTTCAGTACACGTTCACTGAAGACGACCGATGCAACTCTAAAGAGAATAGCCGCATTTGTCACCTTTAATGAAAAGATGATATTATTTAGAGAATGAAGTACTGAGTTCGAGAACTTTGTAAGTGTTGTTGTGTTTGGAAAAAAAACTAGCACCGTATATCGTGAATCCCAGACAGATAGTTAAATATTTAAGATTAATTCAAGACAACCTTCGAAATGTGTGGCTCCCCTTCGTATCGGATAATGTATTAGGAAGCATTAGCATTCCACCACGTGAAAAAAATGGTACAATTTATGTATTTATATAGAACGTTGCCACTCACTTGCATCACAATAAATAACTATCCAACCAATTTACCACCCAGATTAACAATCGTCATATTTGTATACGAATGCGTTAAGGCGTAGATGTTAGCTAATCCCGATACAATTCTCTTAGTGCATCCATTTTCCAGGGCTCCTTTCATAGGCATGTCATCTTCAGATCAGAATTGGTCGGAGTTGAAAACGAATTCATAACTGAAGGATGGGATAAGTTTTATCTGCTCCCCAAATTTTTGGGACGATTCCCCAGTTGCTGTGCATCGTCAAGTTGATTCAAAACCACACTTTCTGCTGGAAAAGTTATGGCTATGGTGTTTTGCGATTCCGAAGGACTCTTGCTTGTGGACATCATGCCAAGTGGAACCACCACAAATTCTGATGCATATGTGACGACACTGAAGAAACTTCAAGCTCGATTGAGTCGTGTTCGGCCACATCAGCAAAAGCAGGATGTTTTGCTGTTGCACGACAATGCACGGCCACATGTTAGTTAAAAAAAAACCATGGAAGCGATCACAAAACTCGGATGGACAGCACTGAAACACCCGCCTTACAGTCCTGACCTGGCTCCATGTGACTATCATCTGTTTAGGAAACTGAAAGACTCTCTTGGTGCAACAACGTTTGAAGATGATGACTCCCTTGTGCACGCTGCAAGACAGTGGCTCCAATAGGTTGGTCCAGCATGTTATGTGGAGAAATGAAAATATTGTTCCTAAAGGATGTATCTACGTACTGCAAAACTTTCAAACATGTAGAATAAAAGGTGGATTTAGAAAAAAATTGTGTGCATTTCTTTTGGAGTGATCCTCGTAGTAAATGAAGAAACAAATTACGTTAGCCTCTTAAGCTGAGAAATGGTTAATGAAATAAATTAATATCTTGGAGCCGGCCGGTGTGGCCGTTCGGTTCTAGTCGCTTCAGTCTCGAACCACGTGACCACTACGATTGCAGGTTCGAATCCTGCCTCGGGCATGGATGTGTGTGATGTCCTTAGGTTAGTTAGGTTTAAGTAGTTCTAAGTTCTAGGAGACTGATGACCGTAGATGTTAAGTCCCATAGTGCTCAGAGCCATTTGAACCATTAATATCTTGGAATGTCTACGTTGTTTTGATTGAATGATATAAATTTGTTCCACCAGATAGCAACGGAGAAAATCACTAACAAAGACGTATGAAAGCCATCTCGCTCTGTTCGTCCAATAGGCCCAGTAAGCAGTAGATACAGGCACCCTGGTAGATGCCGTTTTCTTTGACTTCCAGAAAGTATTCGATACATTTCCGTACCGCAACCTGATGTACAAAAATACCAGCGTATGGAATATGAGACCAACTGTGTGACTGTACTGATGAGTTTCTAGCAGACAGAACAAGGCTGTCATTCTCAACGCAGAGAGGTCTTCAGACGTCAAAGTAACTTCCGTCGTGTCCCAGAGTTGTGTCATAGAACCATTGCTTTTCACAATATAGACATATGTAAATAACACATTAGATAACGTCGGAAGCTCCATGAGGCTTTTCGCGGGTGATGCTGTTGTATACAGAGCAGTCACGGCGCTAGAAAAGTGTAGCGAAATGCAGGAAGACTTGTAGGAGATCGCCGCTTTGTGCAGGGAGGGGCAACTGACTGTCAACAGAAAGAAATGTAATAAATTACGAATATATAGGCAGGGAGACCCTTCATGGTATGCTTAAAAAACTGCAGAAGAGTCGCTGGAAGAAGTTGCTTGCCTAAAATATCTGTGAGTATGCGTAATGAGCGCTTTGAAGGTGAAAGACCACATAAAATTAATCGCGAGTAGGCAGATGCCACACTGAGATTCATTGGAAGAGTCCTCAGGAAATGAAGTCCCTCAACAAAGGAAGTAGCTGACAAAACATTCGATTGATAGAGAAAATAGAAAATATCCAAAGAAGAGTAGCACGTTTCGTTACAGGTTCATGAAGGAAGCTCGAAAACTCCAGTGGCGAACGCTGCAGGAGGCGTTCTGCATCATGGCATGGTCTTGTGTAAAGTTCCGAGAGCGTGCGTTCCTAGAAGAGTCAACCAACATATTGCTTCCTCTGACGTATATCTCGCGAAAAGAAAATCAAGATTAAATTACAGAGATTCGAGCCCACGCGAATGCTTAAGAGCAATCGTCCTCCCGCGAACCACACGTGATTGGAACAGGAAGTGGGGTAAGTCACACTGGTACACAAAATACCCTCCGCCATAATCGAAAGGTAGCTTGCGGAGTGTAAATGTAGATATATACGTTCTATTCTGTCAAAGAAAAGACAAACCTAAGCCATAAAGGGCCGTAACAGCAGCATAATAGAAACCACTGTGAGGGAACAGGGAAGTCGCAGACTTTTAAAGCTGAAACTATGACTAAGAACAAGAAGTCACTCTACACAAGAATTTCACCTTTAATGTATTAGAACAATTTCACTTGTGACATTGCGCACCAGCGGTCTGAATTTGTTTCCCGCTTCCGCTAATAGAGTAGATGTGGTTCTTACAGCAGCGCTATGTACCACGTTATGAAACGCGCTTTACCGGATGTCGCGCAAACAGAATCGAGCCACAAGTTGTCTGTCATGTGCCGGCGCTTACACAGCCACCTGTGGCAGATCGGATGGAAGTGCGGAGGGGGATGGGGGTGCTCTGGAAATTGCCTGCTAACGTAGAGCAACAGGTGTCTAGTCAACAGCATGTCCCGCGAGGGGGTGAAGGTCCAACTATCGCGAGATACCAGTGCTGCAGGCACAAAGCGCACTCACTGAAATCGAATACCACTTTTGATGACAACCAGTCGCAATTCGACTAAATGGAAATCATGTAATGGGAATGGTGGCGTTTCAGTTTCTCTCAAACCAGTGAAGTAGCTTAGTCGTAACAATAATGATATAAAAAAATATAGTATAATTTTTTTCATTTTGCAAAGCTTAATAATTGACAAAGAACGTGACAGGTCTCAGCTAAGGCATAAGAATGGGAACGGTATCATTTTATAGCGGTGAATGCTAAAAAGTCATACATCTTTTTAATGTCAAGCAGCATTCTCTTTAAACTGCCATATATCACGCTATATTCAGTTTGAAAATCTGAAGAAATACACCTTACACACAAAAGTATGTAGTTTATTATGATATACGCAGATATTTATACTTCTTTTCTTTAAATTGTTTATGACGTACCAAATGAAATGTTTCTCTTAAATAATATAAATTTGAGTTTTTTTTCCTATATCTAACACTATAATTAATTTCAAGAAGGATCACTAATAGCCACAAAATCTATATAAATTTCCTAACAAAAAGACATTAGAGAAATGTAATTATTATTACTTTTTAGAGAGGCAATTAACATAATATCCGGAAAGTACGTTTACACTGTCCCAAGTGCGTACTTCTCTGTTATACAAAATTTGTGCTTAAAGAAACCTTGGCTCATTTAAAATATCATCAAGAACGTCATTTTTAGTTCCTGACGTGTTACTACTTTCATCCCCCCATGAACCATGGACCTTGCCGTTGGTGGGGAGGCTTGCGTGCCTCAGCGATACAGATAGCCGTACCGTAGGTGCAACCACAACGGAGGGGTATCTGTTGAGAGGCCAGACAAACGTGTGGTTCCTGAAGAGGGGCAGCAGCCTTTTCAGTAGTTGCAAGGGCAACAGTCTGGATGATTGACTGATCTGGCCTTGTAACAATAACCAAAACGGCCTTGCTGTGCTGGTACTGCGAACGGCTGAAAGCAAGGGGAAACTACAGCCGTAATTTTTCCCGAGGGCATGCAGCTTTACTGTATGATTACATGATGATGGCGTCCTCTTGGGTAAAATATTCCGGAGGTAAAATAGTCCCCCATTCGGATCTCCGGGCGGGACTACTCAAGAGGATGTCGTTATCAGGAGAAAGAAAACTGGCGTTCTACGGATCGGAGCGTGGAATGTCAGATCCCTTAATCGGGCAGGTAGGTTAGAAAATTTAAAAAGGGAAATGGATAGGTTGAAGTTAGATATAGTGGGAATTAGTGAAGTTCGGTGGCAGGAGGAACAAGACTTCTGGTCAGGTGACTACAGGGTTATAAACACACAATCAAATAGGGGTAATGCAGGAGTAGGTTTAATAATGAATAGGAAAATAGGAATGCGGGTAAGCTACTACAAACAGCATAGTGAACGCATTATTGTGGCCAAGATAGATACGAAGCCCACGCCTACTACAGTAGTACAAGTTTATATGCCAACTAGCTCTGCAGATGACGAAGAAATTGAAGAAATGTATGATGAAATAAAAGAAATTATTCAGATTGTGAAGGGAGACGAAAATTTAATAGTCATGGGTGACTGGAATTCGAGTGTAGGAAAAGGGAGAGAAGGAAACATAGTAGGTGAATATGGATTGGGGGACAGAAATGAAAGAGGAAGCCGCCTGGTCGAATTTTGCACAGAGCACAACATAATCATAACTAACACTTGGTTTAAGAATCATGAAAGAAGGTTGTATACATGGAAGAACCCTGGCGATACTAAAAGGTATCAGATAGATTATATAATGGTAAGACAGAGATTTAGGAACCAGGTTTTAAATTGTAAGACATTTCCAGGGGCAGATGTGGACTCTGACCACAATCTATTGGTTATGACCTGTAGATTAAAACTGAAGAAACTGCAAAAAGGTGGGAATTTGAGGAGATGGGACCTGGATAAACTAAAAGAACCAGAGGTTGTACAGAGATTCAGGGAGAGCATAAGGGAGCAATTGACAGGAATCGGGGAAATAAATACGGTAGAAGAAGAATGGGTAGCTTTGAGGGATGAAGTAGTGAAGGCAGCAGAGGATCAAGTAGGTAAAAAGACGAGGGCTAGTAGAAATCCTTGGGTAACAGAAAAAATATTGAATTTAATTGATGAAAGGAGAAAATATAAAAATGCAGTAAGTGAAACAGGCAAAAAGGAATACAAACGTCTCAAAAATGAGATCGACAGGAAGTGCAAAATGGCTAAGCAGGGATGGCTAGAGGACAAATGTAAGGATGTAGAGGCCTATCTCACTAGGGGTAAGATAGATACCGCCTACAGGAAAATTAAAGAGACCTTTGGAGATAAGAGAACGACTTGTATGAATATCAAGAGCTCAGATGGAAACCCAGTTCTAAGCAAAGAAGGGAAAGCAGAAAGGTGGAAGGAGTATATAGAGGGTCTATACAAGGGCGATGTACTTGAGGACAATATTATGGAAATGGAAGACGATGTAGATGAAGATGAAATGGGAGATATGATACTGCGTGAAGAGTTTGACAGAGCACTGAAAGACCTGAGTCGAAACAAGGCCCCCGGAGTAGACAATATTCCATTGGAACTACTGACGGCCGTGGGAGAGCCAGTCCTGACAAAACTCTACCATCTGGTGAGCAAGATGTATGAAACAGGCGAAATACCCTCAGACTTCAAGAAGAATATAATAATTCCAATCCCAAAGAAAGCAGGTGTTGACAGATGTGAAAATTACCGAACTATCAGCTTAATAAGTCACAGCTGCAAAATACTAACACGTATTCTTTACAGACGAATGGAAAAACTAGTAGAAGCCAACCTCGGGGAAGATCAGTTTGGATTCCGTAGAAACACTGGAACACATGAGGCAATACTGACCTTACGACTTATCTTAGAAGAAAGATTAAGGAAAGGCAAACCTACGTTTCTAGCATTTGTAGACTTAGAGAAAGCTTTTGACAATGTTTACTGGAATACTCTCTTTCAAATTCTAAAGGTGGCAGGAGTAAAATACAGGGAGCGAAAGGCTATTTACAATTTGTACGGAAACCAGATGGCAGTTATAAGAGTCGAGGGACATGAAAGGGAAGCAGTGGTTGGGAAGGGAGTAAGACAGAGTTGTAGCCTCTCCCCGATGTTGTTCAATCTGTATATTGAGCAAGCAGTAAAGGAAACAAAAGAAAAATTCGGAGTAGGTATTAAAATTCATGGAGAAGAAATAAAAACTTTGAGGTTCGCCGATGACATTGTAATTCTGTCAGAGACAGCAAAGGACTTGGAAGAGCAGTTGAACGGAATGGACAGTGTCTTGAAAGGAGGATATAAGATGAACATCAACAAAAGCAAAACAAGGATAATGGAATGTAGTCTAATTAAGTCGGGTGATGCTGAGGGAATTAGATTAGGAAATGGGACACTTAAAGTAGTAAAGGAGTTTTGCTATTTGGGGAGCAAAATAACTGATGATGGTCGAAGTAGAGAGGATATAAAATGTAGGCTGGCAATGGCAAGGAAAGCGTTTCTGAAGAAGAGAAATTTGTTAACATCCAGTATTGATTTAAGTGACAGGAAGTCATTTATGAAAGTATTCGTATGGAGTGTAGCCATGTATGGAAGTGAAACATGGACGATAAATAGTTTGGACAAGAAGAGAATAGAAGCTTTCGAAATGTGGTGCTACAGAAGAATGCTGAAGATTAGATGGGTAGATCACATAACTAATGAGGAAGTATTGAATAGGATTGGGGAGAAGAGAAGTTTGTGGCACAACTTGACCAGAAGAAGGGATCGGTTGGTAGGACATGTTCTGAGGCATCAAGGGATCACCAATTTAGTATTGGAGGGCAGCGTGGAGGGTAAAAATCGTAGAGGGAGACCAAGAGATGAATACACTAAGCAGATTCAGAAGGATGTAGGTTGCAGTAAGTACTGGGAGATGAAAAAGCTTGCACAGGATAGAGTAGCATGGAGAGTTGCATCAAACCAGTCTCAGGACTGAAGACCACAACAACAACAACAACTACTTTCATTAAAACACTCTATTACTAACATTTTCAAATAGCTCATGAATTTTACCTTCATCTACTTGGGCTTCAGTTGGACTCATTTTTTAAAAATAAACCCCGAAAAAGGATAAAATAAACACACTGCAGACGCTGACTTAAAGAAAAAATTAACACAGAAACAACGTTAAATAACAACATTATACACAAAACATGAAATGAACAGCATTTAAACAAATATTATGGAAAACGATGTCAGCACACGTAAACGTACTAGCAGAATTATCGATCCTCAATATTACAGAAATGGCGTTCAAAATTCGATAACTACCAATATACACACAGATTGAAATGTTGGGTATCAATATTCAGCACCATTTAGGGCAAATATTTAGATGTTAAATTAGACTAAACAGCATTCTAACAAATCTGCACTCTGGGAATACTGGTTTCAATAGGGCATCATGACAGCTATTCTGACATTCAAAAGTTTCATCTATAATCACATGTACTTAAGGTGACCGGCAAAATCGAAATGGTATTTTGAATGCAGGAAAGTAGGCATTGAAAAATGTACAAATGTTTATTACTGAATGTTACAGCAAAATACAGTGTCATTACAGGAAAATACAGTGTTAGTACAACAAATTACAGCGCCATTACAACAAAATACACTGGCATTAAAAATTGAACAGGACAAGACATAAAAGCTACAAAATAATATTCATTTGACGGCTCTTTGGCCTAACATATCAAGGACTTTATCAATAGTTATGTCAAAATTAAGATACACATTCATGAGTGGTAGAGCAGAAAAATCTGAAATACAGTATGTCTTTCATCTCCATAAAATGCTGTAGCCCCTCTGTTCAAATGTTCAAATGTGTGTGAGTTCTTAAGGGACCAAACTGCAGAGGTCATCGGTCATTAGACTTACACACTACTTAAACTAAGTTAAACTAACCTATGCTAAGAACAACACACACACCCATGTCCGAGGGAGGACTCGAACCTCCGGCGGGAGGGACCGCACAGTCAGTGACATGGCGCCTCTAACCGCGCGGCCACTCCGCGCGGCTGGCCCCTCTGTGGAGTTGCGGTTGTGACAGGTATTACTAAAACAACTATTCTTAAAGGCTCATGTATCATCGGAAACATCTCTGTCTCACATATGTTTAATATTTCCATAGCTGATGATTCAGTGCCTGTAAATTCACTCGTTCATCTTTTCCACAACAGATGTTCACCATGTGGTGATGAAAGCACCATTCTCTAGAAGGTCATCCTCATAAAACTTTACCAACACATTAAAATCATTTAGGTTTACCATGACAAACAGCATACAGAAAAAGAAAGACAGAATATTTTTATGGCCTAAAAACGAACTCCTAATTTCTGCAAAAATACGATCCAAAAATAAGATAGAAACTCGATAATATGCCTGAGGATTAGTAACATCCACTTAGGAACGAACGACTTGTCGTTTATTTGTCCTCGGAACAGTTACTGAAACCTCATGTTTTTCACATTGATTTTTACTATAGAAAAAAGTTTCTTGAAATGGTCATCTGTATTTTCTCCATGTCCAGGAACTGTTCTTCAAGCATCTGGGAGTGTTTTACTGTAGCAGATAAATCCAGCTCATCTTTTTGCAGGTACCTACTCAAAAAACGGGGTTACTAAACAAAAATTCCCTCACAAAAGGAGTAACCTTAAATTTCATAGTCCGAATGGAATTAATTACTCCAGTCCAATGATTAATTTCCTCTGGACCATCTCAGACAGCATCAAGAATCCCGACAAAAATCATTACAGAGTCACACCTATCACCCATATTATAGGGCATAGTTTCTTTAATCACCATTTTTTTTACTCTTGGCAAAATTCTTCTATCTTCTTTAATGGAAGATATTGCGTCTTTGCAGTAGCAAGAAATGAATATGTCTTTTCAATGAACTCAAAACAATTTTTAATATCTTGGACCTGCCAAGGTTCTGAAATCGCCACTTCGGCGACTTGCGGGTCGATGGGGATGAAATGATGATGATGGGGACAACACAACACCCAGTCCATGAGCGGAGAAAAATCTCTGACCCAGCCGGGAATCGAACCCGGGTCCTTAGGATTGACATCCTGGCGCGCTGACCACTTCTTTTTTCGTTCGTTGCATCTGCTCGGGGCGGACGTCTTAAGACATCCGTTTAAGTTCGTTGTTGATCGATTAACTCAGTTTTTTTTTATTACTGAAGGTAGCTAACCCTCTGACCGAACACGCTGAGCTACCGTGCCTGCGCCACGCAGCTACCGGGGGCGGACACTAAGAGGAAGTGCAAACTGGCTAAGCAGGAATGGCTAGAGAAAAATGTAAGGATATAGAAGAACCTATAACTAGGGGCCAAGTCCCGTCTACGCTGCAGGTAGCTCCATTTTCTTCAGTAACGGCTGTGGCAATCAGTCGCGACTACTGAACAAGAAACAACATTGCTAGACGTTCCGCCTACGATCCGTCAGTGTACAAAGTCACGTATGCTGCCGAAGGAGTAGCTTAGCGGCAGGCACCAGTGCCTTTAACTTCGATGCTCTGTAGCGTCATTGGATGGATTCCAGACACGGGTTCCTATCCCCAATTTGTTCTTTACGGCATCCTCTATGACCCCTCGAAGTTTGTCGGTACTGTTTCGTAACGCTCTAGCTACAATGTACCTAGTACGTCGTATCAATTTTTGAACGGCTCTTATGGAGAGAAAGTCAGTTACCAAATGAAAAAATGGACGCTATTTAAGAAAGACGTATTACTCTTCATATCTTCGTAACGAACAAATTTACAAGAATGACAGTCATCCGGGTTAATGTCCTCCTGGTAGCTAAACATCCTTTACATTATAAATGTTTTATTCCGCCTCTGGTCAAAAAGTTGTTTGGGATGGCCAAGATAAATGAGACAAAGATTAGATAAAAAAGGTTACTGTTAAGCCTTTTGTTGTTATCCGAATTTAATTCAGGTTTCAAATGGTTCAAATGGCTCTGAGCACTATGGGACTTAACTTCTAAGGTCATCAGTCCCCTAGAACTTAGAACTAATTAAACCTAACTAACCTAAAGACACCACACACATCCATGCCCGAGGGAGGATTCGAACCTGCGACCGTAGCGGTCGCGTGGTTCCAGACTGTAGCGCCTAGAACCGCTCGGCCTCCCCGGCCGGCTAATTCAGGTTTCCTTTCCACTGGAGGTAGGAGAACTGACATACATTATAGATTGTTAAAATAAAAGATGACCTTAACACACAGAGATGAGCTGTTAGATCTATATCACAGGTTACGCACACGCCAGTAAAATTATTAGGATTAAGGAAATAATCTATGACAACGAGGATTCAGTATTGTGTGAAGTCCGTGTGAACTCTAATAAGAACATCTAAGCTTAGCGGACTATTTTCAATGAGATCTTAGATATGTTTGTTGTGAGTCTCCTTCCGTGATACTTGGATGCAAGTTAACGTAGAATCAACAGTGATTGTCAAAGGATCTTGAAGAATATGTTTCCGGCCAGCCAGATCCTAAATATTTTTGAAGGGTGGCGTGGCCGTCGCGCGTGCAGACCGGGAAAGTGTAGGTATCCACTGTTCTGCGAAGCAGTCCAGCACATTGCTCGACGTACCTGGCGAGGCAGCGTCACGCTGACAAAGGCCTGTGAAATTTTAAGGAGGGCTTCTATTTACGGTGCTCTAGCTCCCCTCATATAACGGCTGTTGCCCATATTACCTTAAATACCAAGGAGTCTTCACCGTACATTTAATTCCTTGGTGCCTCAAACCATCGTACTTGATAATTTTCTGCTATGCAACAGTCGAAGCTATCAGACTGCAGCTACCACGAAAGTGTTAAGCTCTTTGCAGCCTATCGTGTGCTGTGTGGCCAAACACCCACCCACAGCTGTGTATGAAACTCTTGTATACATTGCTGAATACATGCGTCACGATCGTAGCAGTATGCGCTATACGAGCCTAAATATCACTGCGAGACGTACACACTTCTTACAGACCTGCCATTCCAAATTGTTCGAAACACACAATAGATCATACTGTACACTTTGATGTTAACGATAACTACTGAAGGTGCGTCCACATGATGTCTGTTTTCTGTTCAACTTTGGGCGTACACTTACATTTCCAACAGATCAGCTACGCATGCGCGTTTGTGCAATCGTAACTTCCTCGAAATGGAGGCCGCGCGTCAGAACGCTTTGCTTCCCGTGTTCGGTGGGAATCTCTTGCGATGGTTAGCAGACGGTAGACACCTGGGTCCATGTGTGTTCCGTTGTGCAGAGCATTGAAGTTATGCTTTACGTGATTTGTGTACAATAATGTCTGTTGATTCCAAAGAAAGCTCTCTGAAATTTATAGATGATTACAGACAAAAGAAGTTATATGGAATAACGCTTCTAAAGATTATTTGAATAAATATTTGAGATGTGATGCCCTCTCTTAGGTCATATCACTGTAAAGCATGATATGAGTCTCGAAGGAGAAAAACAGATATGAAGAAGCCTAAAAGTGCACATGAAAACTGTGGACGAATATTCATGTTACGGAGTCTTAACTGACAGTTGACACACCTGACATCTGAACAAATGAAAAGAGCTCCTCAGCTACAGAAAAAACAGAAATGAAGAACACTGATGAAAAAAAAATTAAATTGGAAAACCACTGTTCTAGTGGATACTGGAGCCTGTGGCATTACCGAATGTGTAGAGTACGAGGATGTTAATTTGTATATAACGTCTTTTGAGTGAAGTTGTGTAGACAACTTTTTATGAAATAACATACCAATGACTCATTGAAGGTCATTTACCCTTCACAGAGCGACTGAGAACCTCCCTGAAGTATTTTTCAGTTCGGGGAATAATCAGTGAAACGCTTTGATTTGAAATGCGAAATAAATTTCTCAAACTCGCCGTTTGCCTCGTATCGAGACATTGTTACCAGTGCTATCGCTGTAGTTTCCCAAGCAGAAAAACTCCTTCTAAAATCGCAAACAAATCTTCTCCGTTGCCTTGTATCTCTCGTATCCCTGTTACTGAGATACTGTTTTACCTATGGTCAGCTTATGTTTTGTTTTCCTGTAGCATTTCATCACAATAAACGCAGCTCAAATTGCCGAGCAAATAAATGGATGCATAGCAGACTGTTTAAACAATGGGGCCACATGTGGACACGAGGCTACTCATGTATATGTGCGCTCTTTCTGCTAATTTTTGTGCATGCTCTTTTGTTCCCGTGCATCAGCGATTGAGCACAAGGAAAGACGTATCGAGTGGACATAATTTAACACTTGCTTTCAAATTGTCACGTCAGTTGACAGCTGTTCATTGATGAGACACTAGAGTTGTAAAACTACAGTAGGCTACCGAAGACTATCACAAGTAAGCGTAGTCTACTGTAGTTTTCCTAGTAGCCTCACTGAGCGAGGTGGCGCAGTGGTTAGACAATGGACTCCCACTCGGTAGGACAACGGTTCAAACCCAAGTTCGGCCATCCTGATTTAGGTTCTCCGTGATTTCTCTAAATTGGTTCTGGTAAATGTCGGGATATTTCCTTTCAAAGGGCACGGTCGACTTCCTTCCCCGTCCATTCATAATCCGATGGGACCGGTGACCTCGCTGTTTGGTTCCCTCCACTGAATCAGCCAATCAACCAACCTAGTACCCTTGGTCAGTGAAGATCGTAACCGCATTGCGTATATGGTAGGTGTGTTCCATACCTGTTGGGTGTTACCTCATTTCGATGGCTTTGTTCGCGTATGCGACAAGTGTCTTAGTAGATTCACATAGAAAGCGGAAGCAGTGGACCGTCTACAAACTGTGTGAGTAGATATATATATAGGGTGTTACAAAAAGGAAACATCTCACACACAAATAAAGAAAAGATGTTATGTAGACATGTATCCGGAAACGTTTAATTTCCATGTTAGAGCTCATTTTAGTTTCGTCAGTATGTACTGTACTTACTCGATTCACCGCCAGGTGCCCCAATTGAAGGAAGGTAATGTTGACTTCGGTGCTTGTGTTGACATGCGACTCATTGCTCTACAGTACTAGCATCAAGCACATCAGTACGTAGCATCAACAGGTTAGTGTTCATCACGGACGTGGTTTTGCAGTCAGTGCAGTGCCGTACCTCCTTTTTGTAACACCATATATATATATATATATATATATATGACCAAGTAACCTATGGAACATGGAACATTTTAGTTCTACGAAGTTATCCTCCTGTCTGTTACTTAAAAATGAACAGTATATACAGCAAAATTGAAATTGTCAATGTTTAGTCTGGGTTTTACATGAAAATTGTTGATTTTTAACGTGAGGCAGAGGGATTTTATAGCGAAAATACAAGAAGCAATACAGATTAATCATGTAGCACTAGACAACTTTATTTCCTAAAGAAAAGATGGTAAAATTAGAAAAACGCAAAAAACATGTCACATATCACTTCAGTACTCCGTCGAGCTTGTATAAAATATGTCTCTGTTATTCATAAACAATTCTCCCACTTATCAGTACTAATAGGAAACTCGTGCCTTTGATTATTCCCCAGTCGCCGTGCATCGTCAAGTTGATGCTTTGTTTGAAATTTCGTTATCTTACGTCTGCTATTTTTGTAGCTCTGTTTGAAGTTATGCAACCATCCACTGTCCCCTTGAAATCACTGTAACCTATGTCACGCGCAATTTGATGTCCATAACGTAGTAGATGCACATCCTCGAAATTGTATCGAGCATCCTTGAAACGCGCGAACATCATTTTTGTAACAAGTGCGTCTTATCATCCCATGAATATCCATAGTTTTTCTTATGCACTACACGGCCATATTACTACGGACTTTTCAGAAATCTGTTCATTATTGTGTTTTTACTATGCTGTGGATGATCTTCCATGTATGTAATTGTGTTTAGTACCCGCACCTTAGACAACGATTGTTCCTTAACACGTTTTACTGGAGACGTGATTTATGGCTCCCTGTCCGACAAGAATGATGAACTACATGGATTGACACACTATTTCGATATCACTTTCACTTGTTAAGCACGTATCGTTACCACTGTACTCCTCAGGTAAATTGACAGCACATTCGAGCGTATAGGGCACCACACATTCCTCTGACTTAGCTTGCAGAAAAACTAACATTTCATCTGCCACTTCTTCCTCACTCTGCGAAATTCCTTGGGTTCTTTTCTGACTAAATGTCAACTTCGGCAATTATTGTTGTAAATATTACGCAATGTTTACTTTGATTATCGTTGCCATTGCTGTGCTTTGTATCAACTCTACTAACAGTGTAGCACTGTTGTGAGTTACTCGTCGACTACGCAGTTCAACTACACTCCGTAGTCTCATGCTGTGCTCACCACTGGATAACTGCAGTCCCACCCCCTGTAGTCATTAGGAGCCAGTGTTGCTGTTGCATCGTAGATAATATCTGGAGCGTCGAAAGCCGGAAACATCATTGCCTTTTTGACCTCACACTCAAGAGGTTCCTTGTTAGTTTTGAGAACGTCACTCTGAAACAAAACTCTCTCTTTGTCACCGCAAAACTGCGTCCAATAACTTCTTATTGACGACGCCATTAAATAGAAACCGTCTACTGAACACACATATATACTGTATTTTGTAAGTTCTGCTTTTCCCTTTTCTCTCACGTGCGCCTCACGTGTCCAAGAGGTGAACCCAAACCCATTAGCAGATAGCTGTGTCACAACGTTGGGAAACCTTCTGCTGAAGCACTATTCACTTTGTAGCAGCGGCCGGAATCTTCTTGCTCAGGATATGTATTTGTGCGTTTTTCCCCAATAATTAACGTGTCCAGCGTTACTGCTTATTGTTGCCCTGCAACCAATACTACTGTAATACCAATGCCCAATATGGTTACACCAACGAAGATGCCTGGCGTAATTTTAGTCGGCGAAAATCACCCGATCAGTCGTCTAACAAATTTGATATCTAAAAAGATGACGTGTGCTTCACCATGAAACGTTTCAGAAACGTGAAAGGTATTCCTGCGTAACGTCATGAATGCGTTAAGGATAAATTTGATGGTTTCCTTGTCCTACCAGACAGTAATAAATAGCAAAGAGCGACGCTACTCGGCACTGGACACTTACTTTTATGCTTCAAGGTAAACATTTCCTCTGATTCGTTAATATTAAGCTGCTGAATACAGATATTGATAACTAAAGAGATTGCAGTAGTTTCTATGTTGTGTTATATGACCCTGTACACAAGCGATACTATGTTTCTTCGCTCTCTGTATTATTCTGGTGATCTCATAGTCTGTTTTAGAATTCTCGACAAAGCCGTGATTTTAGCCCACGAAATCCATTCACTAGATGACACTAAGAAAAGGAAGATTTCTGCTACTAACTGACATTGTACTGACTTACGGTTCAAATGGCTCAGAGCACTATGGGACTTAACATCTGAGGTCATCTGTCCCCTAGAACTTAGAACTACATAAACCTAACTAACCTAAGGACATCACACACATCCATACCCGAGGCAGAATTCGAACCTGCGACCGTAGCGGTCGCGCGGTTCCAGACTGAAGCGCCTAGAACCGCTCGGTCACACCGGCCAACGTACTGACTTAAGGTAATGATGGACGTTATCTACAATACATAAAAGTATGTACTGTTATAAGAAAAATATTTAGTTAAATTCTAATACCCTCACCAGTTCTGTTACTATTTTTGCTGACATATCAACTACTCTTTCGTGACGGCAGCCTAAGAAGTCCACTGTAAAAGTTTATTAACACATATAATTCAAGGTTTCACAGTTAGTTATCGACAAGCAGTGATTTGCTGTGAGCCTAAAATACTGTGGAACTGTAGATTATCAGTACTCGAACAACATTCATATAATCAATCTTCGTGTAGACTGGACATCTGCTTCATTAGAATTCCTTAATTTTGCTTCCTAAGTAATAGTCATTATAGGATTCCTGTTTTTCGTATACATACCGTTAATTTTGTATTGACATGAACTCTCTTTTTGGTGGTTTTCATAGGTTTAATTATTTCTTCTGTTTAGTTTTATACCTAAGAACTTGCTGATTTGTCAGTCCATACCACTTTCACTAATCTTCAATTATTGCTAATATTTCTAGGTGTTTCTATTCCCTGGCAGTACCGAATACCTTTTCGTCTATGGAGCTAGTGCTTCAACTAAAATCATCCTTGAAAAATCGACGTATCTGTTGCGATACAATTGCTTTTCCGTAGCCTCACTCGCAGGTGAGCCACAACATACTGCTTCTCACGTAGTCTGCCTGACGTAAGAAAAAACGGTTTATCGGGAAACAATTTCCTCCCTCGGGGCTGCATAACATACGTGACGAGATGGTGTCCCCCTTGTAAACGGCCAAGATGGCCTTACACCATAAACTTGTGGTTCACTCAGACCTAATTTAGGCTGCTAGTTGACAGCGATAAATTTTCCAACAGTTTCTCCCATTTGATGTTAGCAAGGTTTTATATTCAGAGAAAAAATTACAATCAAATTTATTTAACTGATGTGGAAGCACTGATCGCATAGTAAAAGGTGATGTAAAATGCGCTGGATGAAAAAGTTCATTGTATTTACAATCTTCAAGTAGTCCAATACTCTCTTCATCAAAGAACTGACAACAGAGACGCAAATAAAGTTCTGAAAATAAATAACTAATGTCACCAATCCTAGAGTAGAGAGTTTGGAAATAATGTCCAGCAGAACAACAAATGAAGTCGTCCTCATGGCCACTAAACCGCAGCAAGATTGCTTGCAATTTTAGTTATGAGAATGTTAATTGATTCTTCGTTCACAGCGTGGTAGAATAATTTTATATTTATCAATTAAGAGTTTTAGTTTTTCATTGATAAGTCAAAAGAAGTATCCAAAATATCGGATGCCACAAAAAGAGTGGAGGTCTGACGGGAACCGGTGTTACCACTGGCTCAAGGCCGCTGGCCAGATTAATACACTGGTGTGCAAAACTTAAGGACGAAAGTAACTTTCGCCGACCGATGTGTCCGAGCAGTTCTAGGCGCAACAGTCTGCAACCGCGCGACCGCTACGGTCGCAGGTTCGAATCCTGCCTCGGGCGTGGCTGTGTGTGATGTCCTTAGGTTCTAATTTCAAGGGGACTGATTACCTCAAACGTTAAGTCCCATAGTACTCAGAGCCATTTTTTTTTTTGAAAGTAACTTTCGCATGATGCGTCACTGCCAAGTGATATACACTCCTGGAAATTGAAATAAGAACACCGTGAATTCATTGTCCCAGGAAGGGGAAACTTTATTGACACATTCCTGGGGTCAGATACATCACATGATCACACTGACAGAACCACAGGCACATAGACACAGGCAACAGAGCATGCACAATGTCGGCACTAGTACAGTGTATATCCACCTTTCGCAGCAATGCAGGCTACTATTCTCCCATGGACGCGATCGTAGAGATGCTGGATGTAGTCCTGTGGAACGGCTTGCCATGCCATTTCCACCTGGCGCCTCAGTTGGACCAGCGTTCGTGCTGGACGTGCAGACCGCGTGAGACGACGCTTCATCCAGTCCCAAACATGCTCAATGGGGGACAGATCCGGAGATCTTGGTGGCCAGGGTAGTTGACTTACACCTTCTAGAGCACGTTGGGTGGCACGGGATACATGCGGACGTGCATTGTCCTGTTGGAACAGCAAGTTCCCTTGCCGGTCTAGGAATGGTAGAACGATGGGTTCGATGACGGTTTGGATGTACCGTGCACTATTCAGTGTCCCCTCGACGATCACCAGTGGTGTACGGCCAGTGTAGGAGATCGCTCCCCACACCATGATGCCGGGTATTGGCCCTGTGTGCCTCGGTCGTATGCAGTCCTGATTGTGGCGCTCACCTGCACGGCGCCAAACACGCATACGACCATCATTGGCACCAAGGTAGAAGCGACTCTCATCGCTGAAGACGACACGTCTCCATTCGTCCCTCCATTCACGCCTGTCGCGACACCACTGGAGGCGGGCTGCACGATGTTGGGGCGTGAGCGGAAGACGGCCTAACGGTGTGCGGGACCGTAGCCCAGCTTCATGGAGACGGTTGCGAATGGTCCTCGCCGATACCCCAGGAGCAACAGTGTCCCTAATTTGCTGGGAAGTGGCGGTGCGGTCCCCTACGGCACTGCGTAGGATCCTAAGGTCTTGGCGTGCATCCGTGCGTCGCTGCGGTCCGGTCCCAGGTCGACGGGCACGTGCACCTTCCGCCGACCACTGGCGACAACATCGATGTACTGTGGAGACCTCACGCCCCACGTGTTGAGCAATTCGGCGGTACGTCCACCCGGCCTCCCGCATGCCCACTATACGCCCTCGCTCAAAGTCCGTCAACTGCACATACGGTTCACGTCCACGCTGTCGCGGCATGCTACCAGTGTTAAAGACTGCGATGGAGCTCCGTATGCCACGGCAAACTGGCTGACACTGACGGCGGCGGTGCACAAATGCTGCGCAGCTAGCGCCATTCGACGGCCAACACCGCGGTTCCTGGTGTGTCCGCTGTGCCGTGCGTGTGATCATTGCTTGTACAGCCCTCTCGCAGTGTCCGGAGCAAGTATGGTGGGTCTGACACACCGGTGTCAATGTGTTCTTTTTTCCATTTCCAGGAGTGTAGCTCGATGAAACATGGACCATACATATAAAGAACTGCTGTAGTATGCTAAGAGGGTAATTGAAACAAATACACATTGAGACGAACAAGAAACACTTTTATTCCAGGATAATAAATGCACTGAAGTCGGTGCGATTCATTATGGTTCAAAAATGGTTCAAATGGCTCTGAGCACTATGGGACTTAACTTCTGAGGTCATCAGTCCCCTAGAACTTAGAACTACTTAAACCTAACTAACCTAAGGACATCACACACATCCATGCCCGAGGCAGGATTCGAACCTGCGACCGTAGCGGTCGAGCGGTTCCAGACTGTAGCGCCTAGAACCGCTCGGCCACCCCGTCCGGCCATTATGGTTCCCTGGACATTACAATGTGGGGGACACGGTTGTTAATAGCACCATGGATGACAGTGCATACTCTGCAACGTACTCCCATTCTGGACACATGCTGTAATACATCTCCCCAAAGCATCCCACGCGTGCTTCGTAGGATGTAAGTCGGGGGAACGGCCAGTACATGCACTGTGTGATGCTCTGGAGGATTGGTATCCATAAAAATGAAGTGAGGACCGTATGCAAAACACGCACACGTGAAAGGAGTACAGCGTCACACTACCGTTGGCCACAGAGAGTACTGTGTTCAAAGATTTAGTCGTCAGTACGCCTAAGCAACATTTTGCGTCTCCACACCGTAACACCTGGATCACGAAACGATAATTTCTGGCAGTCTTCATGGGCGTTTTACATGTTCTCAACTCTCACCATATGAGAGTACGTGAAGAATCACTACTCACACAAAATCTGTTCTTATTTTAGAAAAGCACGCAACCTGTCCCCTCCCCTAGTTGGTCCAGTCTCTATGCTCTTCGCACCACTGAAAATGGCGCCACCGATGTCTGGGAGTCAATGTAACTGGAGATACTGATCATCGGACAGGGAGAAGACCCCCATACAGTCGCCGTGACACTTCGGAGCGTGAGGCTGCGTGCCTTGCAGTCCGGTTATGTGTGGTTGCTACTATACCCACTGTTTGACGTGGGTTCCTTCTCGCCTGTTGCACTATGTAGCGGCCATCTCCTGCTGTAGCTGACCATGGTCGACCATCTTCTCCCCCTCAGGCAGCAGTGCCTGTGGTTAAAACGCTCCCTATGCGCGTGAAACGATGCTGTGAGCAGTACCAAACTCCTGGGCTACAGTCGTCGCACTACGACATTCTTCCAGTTACTCGGTGATTCTTTCCCATGTGAAGTCATCCAGATGCCTCCTAGCCATGTTGTACGGAAGAACACCATTACAGTGCACCGTAAATGCTCATTTTATGAAACACACCTTGTTTTCCTATTCCTCAACCGTTTAGTGTTGTGGGGCCAGCCACATTTGGGACTATAGTCGTGCTGGCCTCACTCCATGTGACGTTTAGTTTTCTGTGGGCGACTTGGAGACAACTGGCGACACGCTCCAGCAATATCATTCATGATCACTGAGTGGTTGATATGTTATGTTGATTTATCTGTCCCGTCCTTAAGTTTAGCACATCAGCGTAGTACACAACGCTCCATCGGAAACGACCATGAAGATTGGCTGTACTCCATATTTGTAAAAATCTTAGAAAACAACATGGAAAGAAAATAAATCATCGTAGAAGGCAAACTACGTTTCAGGGGTGGCCAAAGGCACAAACCGATAGTACATCATATTCTGGAAGTGTCATGGAGAATGTGGGATCCTGTATTTCAGGGAAAGAAGCTTATGTGTTGGCTTCAGAAATCTGAACATTAAAGATTCTCATTGTTCAGAGATGCTATGAATTTTAAAATCTGAGACAAACATCAAAATTCTGTGAAGCTGAATAATTAAATCTGCTTGCATTCTGGGTAAATGAGACAACGGAAAAGAGAGTGAAAAGGTCCCGGCGGAGGTTCGAGTCCTCCCTCGGGCATGAGTGTGTGTGTTTCTCCTTAGGATACTTTAGGTTTTTTAGTGTGTAAGCTTAGGGACTGATGACCTTAGCAGTTAAGTCCCATAATATTTCACACACATTTTTTTGAGAGAGCGAAAAAACCAAATGACAAAGCAAAATGTATTCAGTGTCATACCTGTGCTATATATGCTACTAAAAATGAAATGTCGTGTGACTAGGGCCTCCCGTCGAATACACTGTTCGCCGGGTGCAAGTCTTTCGATTTAACGCCACTTCGGCGACTTGCGTGTCGATGGGATGAAACGATGATGATGATGAGGACAACACAACACCCAGTCCCTGAGTGGAGAAAATCTCCGACCCAGCTGGGAATCGAAACTGGGACCTTCGGATTGACATTCTGTCGAGCTGACCATACAGCTACCGGAGGCGGACTATATATGCTACTATAAAGATAGTTACTATAATAGGTCATGGATAAGTGCTCTGTAACAACATATAGCAACTATTGAACACACCGTATTCCAAATGCAACTGCCTATGTATCCACTAAAATAAGCGTAAGTAGTGAGCCACACCCTGTATGGGTGGAAAATATGCTGACGTAAGCATCAGCTCTTTCTTATCTGTGGTGTTGCATTACAGCTGACATAATTGCGCTTATCATGTTTCGCTGAAATCAGCATCAGCACTTTCTTATTCCAATGTCATTTCAGGAACCACATCTGGGAATCCGGCAATACAGACACGAGAACCCCATGATCCCCGAGCCCCACGCTCCCACTACTCAGCAATGAAATGCAATTTCAGCTGAGCAATTTTTAATTTACATGCGTGTTGTCATACGCTGTCCAGCACGCGCTGCATTCGTACTTTCATGGAAGCAAGAGTCGACTGTAGTTCGCATGTGCATCCCACGTCTGCAGATATCGCTATGTACGCGATTTTTTTTTAGAGCGAGAGTAGATTGTAGTTCGCACATACGCGCAAGCTGAAGTGCACTTGCATGTACTGCTGAGTAGTCGGAATCCGACGAGCCTCTGTCCACCCGCCATGAGCATCCACTCGGCAGCTAGTCGCATGCAATGCAGCAGAGAAGCTGTGATCTGGTGACATGCGATGTGTCAATGCAGATTCCATACTCTAAACAGGAGCAGATTTTAATTTTAAGTGATACTGATAATAGTTTGTACATTCTAGGAGCTGGAGAGAAGAGCGTAAGTTTGCGCTGGATAAATTGATATGAAAAGTACCACATATTACTATGTCAGACGAAGAGATTCAAATGGCTCTGAGCACAATGGGACTTAACATCTGTGGTCATCAGTCCCCTAGAACTTAGAACTACTTAAACCTAACTAACCTAAGGACATCACACACCCACGCCCGAGGCGGGATTTGAACCTACGACCGTAGCGCAGACGAAGAGAATCTTAAACATTAATGTGAACTGAATTCAGGAGTTCAGCTGACATTAACAATCCGTTTATGGGAGCTGTTTGAATACACCACCCTTCCACAGTCGTCTAACCAAGCATGAACAATTAAGACCTCGGTGCAGCTAGAAGCATCTCACCTTATTATTCTAGCACTGCAAACAGACAGGAAGCAGAAATCTCAAAAACGTTTTCAAGCCGTAAACTAACCAATGTTAAAGCTTACCAGAACGCCCAGTTCTTTCCATACTATGTTTTACAACTTGATTGGGAGAAAAACGGATGTAGGCTTATCATATGAAATGTACACAAGGTTTTACCCATAATACTATGGGACTGACGGTTGTTTCGGATTCTCACTTAGCCCAAAATAGTTTAAGGAACTGTAAGCCATAGTGGTGATAGATTGTTCAAAAGAACATGACGCAGTGAAGACCAGAACTTTAGCCGCTTATGTTGAATTCGAATCATCGCAAAACTTGCACTGCAGCCTATGCATTAATACTGCACAATTGTCTTTTAAATTTGTCGCTGCTAACAGGAATTGTACAACGTCTAGTATAAATGTAGAGGTGTTACACAACATGTGGAGAATTTTACAATGATACCTCGACATCTGAAGATCATCACAAGGGTTTTATGATGAGTGTGGACAATTTGTATTTAAAGACGCTGCATTCTTCACGTTCTCTGGTGATAGGCAAGTACTAACGAGGTATTCTACAATCGTTGTTTCACCTAAACCGCTTATCTCAGTGCGATGTACTAAAACTCGAAAACCAGGTGTGTGGTTGACACGATTGTACCTCACAAATCCCTGGGATGACGATGGAGTGGCGTATGAAGATATGGTTGTCATTGCTCTGAATGTATGATCATAGAGACAATATAACTTATCTCAAAGGTCATGAGAAGACAACCAGGTGTCAAGATATTTATAGAAATCCATCTGTTCAGAATGTGGAAACACAGGATGTCCTGCCCTCAGGTAGCTGAAGAAGATATAAGGACAACATTAAGTTATGGACACTTCAGAAAATGTATGACTACTACCGAATTGGTTTACTAATAAATAAATTATATCTTTTTTAATGAAAAACTTTGTATTTATTTGTTTACTTCTTACTTTCTGCTTTCTGACTTACAAGTTTCAAGTAGGTATTTAATATATACTCTGTGTTCCTCTTGAAGAACAGGAAAGATAAATTTGAAGACAACATCTATACAACGATTGAAGCAGCAGCGGTCAACTGCTATTTGCAGACAGGGGCCTTTGCGAGCCTCCCTGTATATGGTAAAATCCCGATCATACAGTACGTGAACTAATGTACATACAGTGTCTGGAAAGTGAACTCTCTTCCTGCTGTTCTTATTTCGTGTAGATGTGGTGTGTTCCAGTTTAGTAGGTAAAGAGAAGAAGCTTGTACCTCACTCATGGTACTTGTTGCACCATACGAGGGAATTCATCGTCACCTAGCCGACACTCCTTGTAGTCTTCGAGAATGAGAACCTGTGACGATGCACGATGCATACCCCTAGCCCATGTCTGGGTGGCACCTGCATCCACGTGATGTGGATACATGTTCTAAATGAGACATACAAACTCTATAGTCTGCGAGCCGTTCACCTCGTCTTTCATTAAGCTGATATTCTTCTTGTTCTGAAGTGTTATGCCATAAGGATTATCGTCTGCATATCCAGACATGTCAAATTCCTTGGAATTGCACCTAATTACTTCATATGGATTTCAGCCTTTCTCTAAGTAGATGAAACTACCTGTACTCATATAAAGTAGCTTGACATAAACAAAGTTTGTTTTTGCAAACTTGTAGTGTAATTAGTAAATGTGGAGTTTGGAGGGATCCAGAACACACATGCCGATACAGAGAGTTTTTGTAAACTCCACTGAAATAATGCCATCTACACAGCGACTACTCCTTCATTGAAGATTGTGGCCTGTATAAAATTTAACCTGACGATGTAAACTCTTGCGCCATAACACCCAGCCCAATGGTAAACTAAATGAATTTCGGCGATGAATTTTAACATTCTCCATGGTTTTGCCGAAAACTGAATTATTCATTAATTTATGTAACGTTTTGGACAATCATACATCAGAAGAGCCCTAATTTAGGTAATAACATCAACGTATTCCTTCAACCAGGGACGCTGGTCGAGGGAAATAATGCTGGTGATTGTAAGAAGTCGCATCCACAACCTGAGATGCTGCTAGAGGTTTGTATAGTCTAGAATGTATTTTTGCTTATTCTCAGCACTGTCATCATCTTGGAGATAGAACCTTTTAGCGGGACCTGACACTCCGGTCACAGTGGTTCAAGTGGCTCTGAGCACTATGGGACTTAACGTCTGAGGTCATCAGTCCCCTAGGGCTTAGAACTACTTAAACCTAACTAACCTAAGGACATCACACACATCCATGCCTGAGGCAGGATTCGAACCTGCAACCGTAGCGGTCGCGCGGTTCCAGACTGAACCGGACACAGTGGCAAGTCACAGTGCTTGCCATGCAATTCGGTGGGATATTCTAGGTCTGCCCCTAGGACATATCCCCTACCAGCATCAGCACCAACATTCTGGCTCTTAACCTTCAATCCGACGATTTCATCTTTGGACAGTCATCAGAACACTCCAAACGACAGAGTTAGTTGCATGGTTTACCGCAGAGATTGTTTACGTCCAAGTACAGCATGTAACTCAAATCGTCAGAAGGCCTTCACTCCTCCTCACTCAATTAAATGAAACCCCTCTCGAATGTCGAGTTTTAAAAGAATCAATATATCAACATCAGTAACAGTTCGATGTTGAGTTGTGTCCTTTTTAACACTGCGTCCCATGAAAGCCTCGGTGATGTGTAACAGAAAGCAAGATCCAGAGTCTATGTTCCCAGTCATATACTCTTAAATTTCCCAGAAATGTCTGCAAACAAGCGAACATCTGTCTCTATGTACAATTTAGTACATCCCTCTAAATAGGAGATGTTGAACTCCTGCCAAACATTCACCACGTGTTTATACTCCATATCCATTATGTCGATGCCTGTGAGTTTGCTGCTTAGTGTGGCTATATCGGACAATGTGGTTTCGCGGAGCCTGTCCATCGAATTCAGGTACTTCCACGGGAAGACCTTCTTCTTCGTTACAAGCTTGAACTTTCTTTCGTTGAAAAATGCAGCTCAAGTGATATGCATATTCTCCTCATGAACTATTCCAACAATTTGTTGAAGTGGTGCCTGCATAAATGATACTGAATCCAGGAAGTGGACTGCTTCTCTTGGTGTGATTCGCTTGGAAAATCAAATGCATATTTCTACATTATCGGATAATATCACTGTCCAGCCCAAAACCACCCGAGTGCTCAACAAGAAAGTGAGCATCATACCTGCTCAAATGATGAAAGAAGACAGGTCGTGTCGTGACACTTTGTACTTCAAGTTCCATGCATTGTGAGGTGCACCGCAGAACTTTCCCCTTAGATGACAGTGATATCTACATGGAGGTTCTGCTTTTATATTCAGCGGCAGCCCACAAACATGACATTTAACTGCCTGACTGCGTAAGGTATCACTCTCCTGCTACTCCGTCATTGGAATGTTTTGGCTACAAAAGACAACAACATATCGTGCATGTTTTTCGAGTGCAGAGAGCCACCATCTCCCAGGATTATCCCTGAGGTATGATTTCAGTTTGTTGCGACTGGAATCATATATGTATACAACTTTATATACTGCCACATACGGTACATGTCGTTCTGTTGGGATCACTCTTACAATGCACAACCGTTACTAGTAATCACTCAGATTCAGTGTATACCTCAAAGGTAAACTGTAAGAACTTTTTATCCTCAGTGGGAATTTCCACCCATTCCGGTTCCTGGTTCGAACAATCAGTTAGATGTCTTTCTAAATACTCATGCTTGGTAAAAGAGTTGAGGCTCGGCAGCAAAAATACCCTGCCCCTCTGTTTTGACTCAGTGGGGCGGAAAGTAGCCAGGACATGATCTTGATCCACAAGTAATGATGCTTACTACCTTTGGAGAAGAGCAGTAAATCTACATGTTTAGGACACTGAGTGGCAGCTTTGGAAAAGTAATGGGGTGTAACTACTTTATGCTTCACATCTGTTCGCTTGCTTCTTTCCTCACGCAGACTGTAAACATGAACCAAATAATTAGGTTTCTGCCTCTTGAATTTTGCCAGGTCTGGGGTTACGACAGGGAATGAGATGTCTTAGAAGTTATAATGTCAGCAGACATTAGGTGTCTTGTACCTATCTGTATGACATAAATAGTTCAGGTAATTTCCACACAAGATAGAAGCGACCATGCGAAGCAATATTCATTGTTCTCATGTGCCTTCTGGACAATAACATACGTCCGTTTAACGGTAATATCTGGAGGAAAGAGGATGAAACAGCCCCCCCCCCCCCATTAATTAAAGCAAAAAATGCGAGTATACATTGTAACCGAGTACCTGGATGAGCAGCTTACCAGACCCTCTTCATTTAATTTCGGGAAAACGCTTCAGGTTGATGCTCTCATAAAAGTCTCGTATCACTCTGCGATTGACATTCCCAACGATATCAAACCACCCTTCTCCCATATTTATGCGGCAGAATTACCGCCTGTTTTAGGAGTGTGTTCACAGTAGGGAGCTGCCTTGCACCTGATGATGGTGGTATAACAGCGAAAATACAGATAGCATATCTTTGAACTACCCAAGCCGGCCGGAGTGGCCGAGCGGTTCTAGGCGCTACAGTCTGGAACCGCGTGACCGCTACGGTCGCAGGTTCGAATCCTGCCTCGGGCATGGATGTGTGTGATGTCCTTAGGTTAGTTAGGTTTAAGTAGTTCTAAGTTCTAGGGGACTGATGACCTCAGTAGTTAAGTCCCATAGTGCTCAGAGCCATTTGAACCAACACTATCCACAATTTTTCTGCGTTTAATATTCGTTGATAACTTGTGCTGTACTTCTGATTCTACACTACTGGCCATTAAAATTACTACACCACGAAGATGACGTGCTACAGACGCGGAATTTAACAGACAGGAAGAAGATGCTGTGATATGCAAATGATTAGCTTTTCAGAGCATTCACATAAGGTTGGCGCCGGTGGCAATACCTACAAAATGCTGACATGAGGAAAGTTTCCAACCGATTTCTCAAACTCAAACAGCACTTGACCGGCGTTGCCTGGTGAAACGTTATTGTGATGCCTCGTGTAAGGAGGAGAAATGCGTACGATCACGTTTCTGACTTTGATAAAGCCTATCGCTCGCGTTGGTCGAGATCCAACGACTGTTAGCAGAATATTGAATCGGTGTGTTCAGGAGTGTAATACGGAACGCCGTGCTGGATCCCAACGACAGGAGCGCCTGCGATGGTGAACGCAACGACGAACCTGGGTGCACGAATGGCAAAACCTCATTTTTTCGGATGAATCCAGGTTCTGTTTACAGCATCATGATGGTCGCATCCGTGTTTGGCGACATCGCGGTGAACGCACAATGGAAGCGTGTATTCGTCATCGCCATACTGGCGTATCACCCGGCGTGATGGTTTGGGGTGCCATTGGTTACACGTCTCGGTCACCTCTTGTTCGCATTGACGGCACTTTGAACAGTGGACGTTACATTTCAGATGTGTTACGACCCGTGGCTCTACCATTCATTCGATCCCTGCGAAACCCTACATTTCAGCAGGATAATGCACGACCGCATGTTGCAGGTCCTGTAAGGGCCTTTCTGGATACAGAAAATGTTCGACTGCTGCCCTGGCCAGCACATTCTCCAGATCTCTCACCAACTGAAAACGTGTGGTCAATGGTGGGCGAGCAACTGGCTCGTGACAATACGCCAGTCACTACTGTTGATGAACTGTGGTATCGTGTTGAAGCTGCATGGGCAGCTGTACCTGTACACACCATCCAAGCTCTGTTTGACTCAATGCCCAGGCGTATGAAGGCCGTTATTGCGGCCAGAGGTGGTTGTTCTGGGTAGTGATTTCTCAGGATCTATGCACCAAAATTGCGTGAAAATGTAATCACTTGTCATTTCTAGTATAATATATTTGTCCAATGAATACCCTTTTAACATCTGCATTTCTTCTTGGTGTAGCAATTTTAATGGCCAGTAGTGTAAATATATAAACTTTATTACAGAAACTATAGTTAATATGTAATGGATGTAATAGTGTGTTTATTTCTTACTGTGTATAATCGGTTATAATTATAATATAAATATTGGTAGGCAATAGCCAAGGGAACTTTATTTTAGTGTACGGATAACAACGAGCAAAAGGCAGTAGCAGTGCCGTTGTTTATCTTTGCGTATGGAGAGTCCCTGTCGCCCTGCGAGCAGACAGGAAGGAGAGCAGTTTGAGTCATGGTACATTGCAGAAGTGTTTGTGCAGTCGCGGTGTGTAGCTATGATCGCCCCAATGTACGCGTACATCATTCGTTGACCCGTGAGTACTGAGAGCGCGGTAGGAGTGGACAGGCGGAGGAAGCTGCAGTTCTAACTATTACTATAATTATCCGTGGCTCTCGAGACGACTCGGGGTGCTCAACCAGCAGCAGCAACACCGGCAACTCACCATTGCCGTCGGCTACATTCTTTGTCGTCCGCAAATCTACAACATTGTGAGAGTGTTAAGTGTCAAAGTATGACTAACCTTGTAGAGGCATTAACCAGTGGCATTTCCTTCATAAAACATGAATAACTTGAAAAATAACCTGCAATAGTTAAAACTTGTAGAACAGGCTCGTCCAAACTGTGCCCCTGGGGCTCTAGCGCCCGCGATCGCCCGCGGCCAGCGCCCCGGGCGAATTCGTATGTTGCTGCAGTGGCCGAGCCGTGCCGCTTAGCTGGCCGTGCGGGCCGCCCGAATACCAGCCGATGGATATATTTGTTCGCCCGTTTTCCCTTCGGGCAGAGGACGTCTCACAAGTGCTTCAACTAGAGCTGATTGACCTACAGTGCGATATCCGCCTGAAGGACCGCTTTCTTATGTCTAAAACTTTGGATGACTTTTACAGCTGTCTTCCACGAGAGAAATATCCTCTTTTGCACAAGCACGCGGCCAAAGTTCTCTCAATGTTTGGTTCCATGTATATTTGTGAGCGCTTTTTCTCTCTTTTAAAGCTTGCTAAAACTATGAACCGTTCATTCCTCGGCGATAAAAATTTGACCAATTCTTTGAGGTTAGCAGTCTCACGGAATATTGTACCAAGCCTAGACAAAATTGTTTCCTCGTAAAAGAAAAACGTGTAAAATGTTAATTGTCTTCTTTGACAATGTTGACTGTAAGAATTAAAGAGCTTTATAACCTTAATTCTATTTTAATAAGTTTTCAGACATGGTATGTTAAAATTATTACGTACAAAACAGCAAATTAAGGATCGGATTTCTAAACCCTGAAAAGGGATACAAAAAATTGTAGCACGAAGTATAACAAAAAATACTTACTTGTAACTACTAACAGTAAGAATGAGATTCTATATCCCTTACATAAAATTAATTCTAAAATAGAATATTTTGTTTACGTTAGATCTGACCGCGGGACAGTCCAGCGCAGAGCAGTGGTGTGCGGTCTCACTCGCTCCGCAGCTCTCTCGCTCCTATGCCGACAGTAGCGACACACGGTCGCGGACGGGGCGCTGAACTACACTGACTTGCGCCCACGGGGCGCGGGCGCGCCCGCCGGGAGCCGTTCTTGGATGAGCCTGTTGTAGAGGAGGAGGAGGAGATTAGCGTTTAACGTCCCGTCGACAACGATGTCATTAGAGACGGAGCACAAGCTCGGATTAGGGAAGGATGGGGAAGGAAGTCGGCCGTGCCCTTTCGAAGGAACCATCCCGGCATTTGCCTGAAGTGATCTAGGGAAATCACGGAAAACCTAAATCAGGATGGCCGGACGCGGGATTGAACCGTCGTCCTCCCGAATGCGAGTCCAGTGTGCTAACCACTGCGCCACCTCGCTCGGTGTTGTAGAACATCTGTGTTGTCACTGTCCTCAGGTATTATTACCAAGCAAGGTCCCTTTCCCTTATCTGCAATCACCGAGTGTTGTAAAAACATGAAAATTGATTAACTATTTACTGCCAGTTTGGTTTGTTTGCTGATGACCAGTTTGAGTCTAAATTTCCTCCCCCAACAACTGTTCTTTCTTGTGTTGATTAACAGAGGCTTAACTAATTTGCAGTTCTGAGTAATAACTTCATTCACTTAAAATAACGTAAAATTTCACTGGGAAAGCTAATAACTAGAGACGCAGCACAAACTAAGAGTGCGCAGTTTCATTTATTCAAAATGGTTCAAATGGCTCTGAGCACTATGGGACTTAACTTCTGAGGTCATCAGTCCCCTAGAACTTAGAACTACTTAAACCTAACTAACCTAAGGACATCACTCACATCCATGCCCCAGGCAGGATTCGAACCTGCGATCGTAGTGGTCACGCGGTTCCAGACTGAAGCGCCTAGAACCGCTCGGCCACCCCGGCCGGCTTTCATTTATTCAGTATTTAGCCTGTCGAGTAACTTCTGCTGGCTTGGTACGTGTTTCACTGCTATTATATGAAAATTAAAATCAGTCGCTCATTTTCTGAAAGTAAATTCAATTCAGTCTTTCAATAATCAAAAATAAATTGTTTGCCTTTTCCCTTTTTTTACATTGCGTTACACTGTGGTTACTGAAAGTCATTTTTTACACAACAAAATTTTAGTTAAAGCCAGTCATTTATGTTGCCAGTAACTTCATTTGACTTTACAAATTTAGTGTTTCAGAACAAGTAACTCCAAACTCAGTGCTTTCTGATTAATTTATTTTCTTGTGACCTGTCGTGAACTGTTGTGTTGTGGAAAAATGTGACAACCTTTTATTACCACGCCAGTGATTATTTGCTTAAATTTATTTGCCATTACCTTTCTTAAGAATCTGGAGATTCATTGCCCTAGTAGGCCGGCGACCGTTTAATTATCCCCTTTTTAGCTAATCAGTATTTTTTGTATGAAATATTACGTGGTACCCGTTTCCCTCCTGTGTGGTTCGTGAACGATTGCACTAAATTCCGCCCATTTCAAAATTATTATCAGTGTTTAGAATAGATTCTTCTTTCAGAAGGGTCTGTTTACACTTTTCTTCGGTAACGATAGTCTTAGTCACTGTAAAATTTCGTTATGCATACGCAATCACGGTCAATTATATCGCAGTCCAGTAGGCCGATTAAGAGGGGGGAGGTTACAGTGGGATACCGCTGAGTGTTGATTTCAGGAGTTCCCTTTCCAACACTGCTTGGCATGCATGAAGGAAGGTAGCTGGACATCGAAATCCAGCATTGATGTTACCAGTGCAGGACTGCAAGCTCTTATCCCTGAAAGCATCAGCAGCCACACGGTAGTCTAATGTGGCTGCGTGATTTACCTGGTGTTGGAGAACACCAGCTGCTCCTGCTACACTGGGGACAAGGTGTCAACGGGTCCACTCTGCTACAGTTAGACTGGAGATGGTAACCAGATGACCCCACACTAGATGCGGATGTCGATGGTACCGCCCTGCTACTACTAGGTCGGGGGCGGTAGCCAGACCGGTGCTGACCGCGTTACGCAGGCGTTGATGGCCGCATCAACGATGGATCTGGCGGAGGTGTGTTTAATTCTTCCAGTGCAGCAAGCCTGTCACTGGCAATATCTTCCAAAGGCGGCAGTTCTAATTGGTCTAGTAACTCTGAAACACACATATCACAACAGTCTATAAGTATCACGTCAAACTACGTACTCTTTCTCTCTCTCTCTCTCTGTCTCTCTCTCTCTCTCTCTCTCTCTCTCTCTCTCTCACACACACACACACACACACACACACACACACACAAGTGCACAAGTGTATTTAGAGAGGTACTTACTAAAAAACTGTGCCTCGCCTGGATGAGATGACTCACACTTCAATGGTTTCCTCACTGATAAGTCCAGTGGCATTGTAGTAGCAATCCCGTCTCCATAAGGCGTCAATACTCCTACAAAGAGAATCAGGACTGATAATTATGGTACACGTACAGACACACACACACACACACACACACACACACACACACACACACACACACACACAGGCGCGCGCGCGCGCGCGCGCTCGCAAGACACGTATACATTCGTCATTACTAACAATAATAATAAGTTCTTGAACTTACGGTGTGGTTCACCGAAGATAAGTGTTTCTATCCACTTATCATATTCATCGTTTGGCCTACTAAGTGCGTATTCTGCTATTCTTTGCTCCACTTCATCATCTAGAACAAAAACATATCATAATTGTTAAAAGCAAGCCTAAAACACAAAACAAAGAATTTATCTGTAGAAGAAGTAGAGATAATACTACTTACGTATCCGAGTCTCCACAATCAGAGCGAAACCACAGAAACCTTATCTTGAGAAATGCGAATCCCAATCGGATATTATAGAATCTAGATCACAACCACCTTCCGTTAAATCATCTACGAGGAAAGTCATGATTCGATCAGCGACGAGCAATGACGTTACGCTCGGAAGGAAGTTGTCAACATCCGACAAACGACGGCGCTTACCAGTGCCCTCACCATCAGCTCGCGTAGATTGCTTCATGACTGACGTTGATCAGACTGAAATGAACAGGAGCTGCTCAGCGCTGATTACATAGGGTGGTTCAGCTGTCCCTGCAGATGTACTTCTATCCAACCCGCAATGTTATATCTGGCCTTCAAAACCACGCGCGAGATTTTCATATTCTCTCTATCTGCAAGGTGTTAGTCGTAAAGAGAAAATGAACAGGACGTTCTTGTAGGAAATTTAATGTTTTTAAATTTTGTTACTGGCATTCGTTTTTGCTGGAGGTCACGGTTTTCGAGTTATTCACCCAAAACATACAAAAGTGAGCTTCAAACGAACCTCCACCCGCACACTCATCCTTCACCAGTCATCATTTCAAGTATTATGTTCATGGTATTCGCTCCTACCACTGCACAAAAAAAAGTTTCGACTACACGATCTATTCCCGATATTCAACCTTTTTATTATCTCTACTGATTGCGCTGCTTCGCCACCAGCATAGTCGGTTATCTCGTTAATATTACTGATTTAAACACGTCCGTGAGGATAATGAAAAAAAAAAACTCTCAACGCTAAAACTAATTACGTTGCAATTCGATCCAAACTTGGCCCCTACAGGCACACTAGTTTCGTAGTCACAAGCCCTGACTAATGCAACGATATAATTGTATATTTTATGCTACTACAATTCACAAACTCTTAAGTAGAATTTTCACGAACGTCACTTTTGCAGTTTGTAAGCGCCCGACTAAGCTGGTGGCGTTATTAGGGCAGTCAATGAAGACCAAAAAAGGTCGAATGTGGGAAATAGCTCTTGCAATCGCAAAGTTTAGTACAGTGGTAGGAGGCAATGTCAAGAACAACACAATAAAAATCCTGACCGGTGGGGACTGAGTGTGGGAGTAGGGTGTACTTGAAGGTCACTGTCGTAAGTTTTTCTCGAGTAACTAAAAAACAACGGCGGAGACGTATCCCAGTACAAAGTTTAACTACATTAAATTTCCTACAAAAAGGTCATGTTCACTTTTTCTATAGGAATAACAGTTTCTGCGTAGCGAAAGAGAGAATACGAAACTCTCCCAAATGGGTTTTGAAGAATAGATATAACACTATGTATTACTTGAAACGACATCTGTAGGGACAGCTGAATTACCCTGTGTATATACATTGAAGAGCCAAAGGAACTGGAGCACCTGCCTAATATCAGTTAGGGCCCCCACGACCAATCAGAAGTGGAGCAACACGACGTGGGATGTACTCGACTAATGTCTTAAGCTGTGCTGGAGGAAAATGACGCCATGAATCCTACAGGGCAGTCCATAAGCCCGTAAGAGTATGAGGGAGTCGAGATCTTTTCTGAACAGCTCGTTGCAAAGGCATTCCAGGTATGCGCAATAATGTTCATGTCTGGGGAGTCTGGTGGCCAGCAGAGGTGTTTAAACTTGGAAGAGTGTTCAAGGAGCCACTCTGTAGCAATTCTGGACGTGTGGGATGTCGCATTGTCCTGCTGAAATTGCCCAAGTCCGTCGGAATGCTCAATGCACATGAATGGATGCAGGTGATCAGACAGGATGCTTACATACGTGTCACCTGTCAGAGCCGTATCTAGACGTATCAGAGGTCCAATATCACTCAAACTGCACACCCTACACATAATTACAGAGCCTCCAATAGCTTGAACAGTCCCCTGGCGACATGCAGGGTCCATGGATTCAGAGGTTGTCTCCATAGCCGTACACGTCCATCTGCTCGATACACGATACAATTTGTGACGAGACTCGTCCGACCAGGCAACATGTTTCCAGTCATCAACAGTCCATCGGTGTTGACGGGCCCAGACGAGGCGTAAAGACTTGTGTCGTGCAGTCGTCAAGCGTACGCAAGTGGGCCTTCGGCTTAGAAAGGCCATATCGATGATGTTTCGTTGAATGGTCCGCACACTGAGACTTGTTGATCGCCCAGCAGTGAAACCTGCAGCAATTTGAGGAAGGGTTGCACTTCTGTCACGTTGAACGATTCTCTTCAGTCGTCGTTGGTCTAGTTCTTGCAGGATCTTTTTCCGGCCGCAGCGACATCGGAGAATTAATATTTTACAGGATTCCTGATATTCACAGTACACTCGTGAAATGGTCGTGCTGGAAAATCCCTGGGTCATAGCTACCTCCGAGATGCTAAGTCCCATCTCTCGTGCGCCGACTATAACACCACGTTTACTCTCACTTAAATCTTGATAACCTGCCACCGAAGCAGCATTAGCCGATCTAACAACTGCGAAAGACACTTCTTCTCTTACATAGCCGTTGCCGACCGCAGCGTCGTATTCTGACTGTTTACATATCTCTGTATTTGAATACGCATGCCTATACCAGTTTCTTTGGCCCTTCAGTGTATATGGATGAGTGCGCATCCAGATGCAACGTCTAATATAACACAAGAACGTAATCCTTTCACCCGTAGAACTTAGAGTCCATAAGGACTTGGGAAAGGTACGAGTAACTCAAAGAATGAAGCAACCAAATGAGCCTCAGAAACTGTAGATCAGAAAACTGAGAGATATGTAATGGCAGGTAAGGCAGGAATCGGAGGTACCATGTATAATCTAGAAAGGCCTGTGACGATCGCGCCTTAAAGGATATCCAGATGTAGAAATCAATAAATCGATCTGTGGTATCTTAGAAGAGTGTGGTGGTGGTAGTAGTAGATCAGTGAATGACTCCCTTATTGATTTAATATGATCAATCAAATCAGTGTGCTCCCTGCCGCCGTTGGATAAGCAGCTGAGCAGCAAGTCGTATACTCCTAGCTCACTCGTTTGTTACATAGTTTAATTCTTAATTTCTTTGCGTGTTTTTGGTACTTGCATTGTTTAATTCATAAATTTCGGGCGTATTATAGTATTTGAGAGTTGTAGCATCGCGTTTTAGTACCTGAATAGTGTAATTTCGCTTAGTCTCCTTCCGCCGCCGAGCAGTGTCAGCAGTGCGCAAGTAGCAGCATTACTGCATTTACTAGGCAATCTTATATTTTAATAACCGTTTAAATTTTGTCGATTTGTTTGCGCTCTCTGTAGATTAGTTCAGACGTTCTTTGCAAAACAGTTTTTAGCATGGATAGGGACTGCAACTGCTGTGTTCGGATGCAGGCTGAGTTGGCATCCCTTCGCTCCCAGCTTCAGGCAGTGTTGGCTTCGGTCACACAGCTTGAGGCTGTTGCCAATGAGCATCACTGTGGGGGTCCGGATGGGGGTTTGTCGGGGACGGCCAGCTCGTCCCACGCATCCCCTGATCGGACTGCGATTGTGGTTGCCCGGGATACTGCCCGCATTGAGGCTGATCCCTCACCTGTGGTAGAGTGGGAGGTCGTTTCAAGGTGTGGCAGGGGGCGAAAGACATTCCGGAGGGGTGAACGGAAAGCTTCTCCAGTTTGTCTGACGAACCGGTTTCAGGCTCTGTCTCAGGCTGATACTGATCTTCGGCCTGACATGGCTGCTTGTCCTGTTCCAGAGGTTGCCCCTCAGTCTGCAAGATCCGGGCAGTTGCAGAGGGTGGGCTTACTGGTAGTTGGGAGCTCCAACGTCAGGCGCGTAATGGGGCCCCTTAGGGAAATGGCAGCAAGAGAGGGGAAGAAAACCAATGTGCACTCCGTGTGCATACCGGGGGGAGTCATTCCAGATGTGGAAAGGGTCCTTCCGGATGCCATGAAGGGTACAGGGTGCACCCATCTGCAGGTGGTCGCTCATGTCGGCACCAATGATGTGTGTCGCTATGGATCGGAGGAAATCCTCTCTGGCTTCCGGCGGCTATCTGATTTGGTGAAGACTGCCAGTCTCGCTAGCGGGATGAAAGCAGAGCTCACCATCTGCAGCATCGTCGACAGGACTGACTGCGGACCTTTGGTACAGAGCCGAGTGGAGGGTCTGAATCAGAGGCTGAGACGGTTCTGCGACCGTGTGGGCTGCAGATTCCTCGACTTGGCCCATAGGGTGGTGGGGTTTCGGGTTCCGCTGGGTAGGTCAGGAGTCCACTACACGCAACATGCGGCTACACGGGTAGCAGGGGTTGTGTGGCGTGGGCTGGGCGGTTTTTTAGGTTAGATGGCCTTGGGCAAGTACAGAAAGGGCAACAGCCTCATCGGGTGCGGGGCAAAGTCAGGACATGCGGGGACCAAGCAGCAATCGGTATTGTAATTGTCAACTGTCGAAGCCGCGTTGGTAAAGTACCGGAACTTCAAGCGCTGATAGAAAGCACCGAAGCTGAAATCGTTATAGGTACAGAAAGCTGGCTTAAGCCAGAGATAAATTCTGCCGAAATTTTTACAAAGGTACAGACGGTGTTTAGAAAGGATAGATTGCATGCAACCGGTGGTGGAGTGTTCGTCGCTGTTAGTAGTAGTTTATCCTGTAGTGAAGTAGAAGTGGATAGTTCCTGTGAATCATTATGGGTGGAGGTTACACTAAACAACCGAACTAGGTTAATAATTGGCTCCTTTTACCGACCTCCCGACTCAGCAGCATTAGTGGCAGAACAACTGAGAGAAAATTTGGAATACATTTCACATAAATTTTCTCACCATGTTATAGTCTTAGGTGGAGATTTCAATTTACCAGATATAGACTGGGACACTCAGATGTTTAGGACGGGTGGTAGGGACAGAGCATCGAGTGACATTATACTGAGTGCACTATCCGAAAATTACCTCGAGCAATTAAACAGAGAACCGACTCGTGGAGATAACATCTTGGACCTACTGATAACAAACAGACCCGAACTTTTCGACTCTGTATGTACAGAACAGGGAATCAGTGATCATAAGGCCGTTGCAGCATCCCTGAATATGGAAGTTAATAGGAATATAAAAAAAGGGAGGAAGGTTTATCTGTTTAGCAAGAGTAATAGAAGGCAGATTTCAGACTACCTAACAGATCAAAACGAATATTTCTGTTCCGACACTGACAATGTTGAGCTCCACTCCAAGTTTAAACGCAGCCAAAACCTCTCAGACAAACAGAAGCTAAACGATGTCAAAGTTAGCGTAAGGAGGGCTATGCGTGAAGCGTTCATTGAATTCGAAAGTAAAATTCTATGTACCGACTTGACAGAAAATCCTAGGAAGTTCTGGTCTTACGTTAAATCAGTAAGTGGCTCGAAACAGCATATCCAGACACTACCGGATGATGATGGCATTGAAACAGAGGATGACACGCGTAAAGCTGAAATACTAAACACCTTTTTCCAAAGCTGTTTCACAGAGGAAGACCGCACTGCAGTTCCTTCTCTAAATCCTCGCACAAACGAAAAAATGCCTGACATCGAAATAAGTGTCCAAGGAATAGAAAAGCAACTGGAATCACTCAATAGAGGAAAGTCCACTGGACCTGACGGGATACCAATTCGAGTCTACACAGAGTACGCGAAAGAACTCGCCCCCCTTCTAACAGCCGTGTACCGCAAGTCTCTAGAGGAACGGAGGGTTCCAAATGATTGGAAAAGAGCACAGATAGTCCCAGTCTTCAAGAAGGGTCGTCGAGCAGATGCGCAAAACTATAGACCTATATCTCTGACGTCGATCTCTTGTAGAATTTTAGAACATGTTTTTTGCTCGCGTATCATGTCATTTCTGGAAACCCAGAATCTACTACGTAGGAATCAACATGGATTCCGGAAACAGCGATCGTGTGAGACCCAACTCGCTTTATTTGTTCATGAGACCCAGAAAATATTAGATACAGGCTCCCAGGAGATGCTATTTTTCTTGACTTCCGGAAGGCGTTCGATACAGTTCCGCACTGTCGCCTGATAAACAAAGTAAGAGCCTACGGAATATCAGACCACCTGTGTGGCTGGATTGAAGAGTTTTTAGCAAACAGAACACAGCATGTTGTTATCAATGGAGAGACGTCTACAGACGTTAAAGTAACCTCTGGCGTGCCACAGGGGAGTGTTATGGGACCATTGCTTTTCACAATATATATAAATGACCTAGTAGATAGTGTCGGAAGTTCCATGCGGCTTTTCGCGGATGATGCTGTAGTATACAGAGAAGTTGCAGCATTAGAAAATTGTAGTGAAATGCAGGAAGATCTGCAGCGTATAGGCACTTGGTGCAGGGAGTGGCAACTGACCCTTAACATAGACAAATGTAATGTATTGCGAATACATAGAAAGAAGGATCCTTTATTGTATGATTATATGATAGCGGAACAAACATTGGTAGCAGTTACTTCTGTAAAATATCTGGGAGTATGCCTGCGGAACGATTTGAAGTGGAATGATCATATAAAATTAATTGTTGGTAAGGCGGGTACCAGGTTGAGATTCATTGGGAGAGTGCTTAGAAAATGTAGTCCATCAACAAAGGAGGTGGCTTACAAAACACTCGTTCGACCTATACTTGAGTATTGCTCATCAGTGTGGGATCCGTACCAGATCGGTCTGACGGAGGAGATAGAAAAGATCCAAAGAAGAGCGGCGCGTTTCGCCACAGGGTTATTTGGTAACCGTGATAGCGTTACGGAAATGTTTAATAAACTCAAGTGGCAGACTCTGCAAGACAGGCGCTCTGCATCGCAGTGTAGCTTGCTCGCCAGGTTTCGAGAGGGTGCGTTTCTGGATGAGGTATCGAATATATTGCTTCCCCCTACTTATAACTCCCGAGGAGATCACGAATGTAAAATTAGAGAGATTAGAGCGCGCACGGAGGCTTTCAGACAGTCGTTCTTCCCGCGAACCATACGCGACTGGAACAGGAAAGGGAGGTAATGACAGTGGCACGTAAAGTGCCCTCCGCCACACACCGTTGGGTGGCTTGCGGAGTATCAATGTAGATGTAGATGTAGATCAGCGAATTCTGTCATCGGTGATCAATACGCGGACCTTTTTTCTGAAATCTGACGAGAGAGCCCCTCTCTTTATTACTATATCGAGTGAACAGGGTGGAAGGGGCAGTTGCTTTCGTTGATGACGTCCTGACTGTGGTATCTGCTAATTCTAGTGTGATACTAGAGAACTGAGTAAGTCAGATATTCACGCAGAAGGAGCAGTGGTGTACGGGCAAAAATTGCACAAAGAACGACGTACCTAGTGATCTTTGCAAACAGGAATCCTACTGCTGGTTGGCATGATATTTTAATAAAATGATATATTGCCTGCCGGTATCTCGATGTGCATCTTCATCAGAAAACAGCTTTTACATACACACAGCCACAATTTCGTAGATGAGAGTGAAAATTTAATATATGACCGCTAACTAGAGTACAAGATGTTATTGCCCACTACTCATGTGTATCATATCGTCATCTCCAACGCAACACACTGTCATGGGCTACCTCCTAATATCGTGCCGGACCTCCTTTTTCCCGGCGTATTGCAGCAGCTCGACGTGGGATGAACTCAACAAGTCGTTAGAAGTCCCCTGCAGAAATATTGAGCCATACTGCCTCTATAGCCGTCTATAATTCAGAAAGTGTTGGCAGTGCGAGATTTTGTGCACGAACGCACCGCTCGATTATGTTCCATAAATGTCCGATGGGGTTCCTGTCGGGCGATCTGGATGGCCAAATCATTCGCTCGAATTTTTCAGAATGTTCTTCAAACCTACTACGAAAAATTGTGGCTCGGTGAAATGACATAGCTGTCTGAAAACATGAAGTCCATGAATGGCTGCAAATGATCTCCAAGTAGCCGAACATAACCGTTTCCAGTCAATGATCGATTAGCACTGAGAACTCTATGCAAAAGCTGCTGCTCTCGCTCATTAAGTGAAGGCTGCAGGCCACTGCGTTGTCCGTGGTGAGAGGTAATGCCTGAAATTTGGTAGTCTTGGCAGGCTCTTGACACTGCGTATTTCTAAATACTGTCGTGCGGCCGTAATCACGTCGGGAATCACCTGAGTACAAATGACAGCTCCGCAAATGCACTGCCCTTTTATGCCTTGTGTACGCGATACTACCACCATCTGTATATGTGCATATCGCTATACCACGATTTTTGTCATCTCAGTGTAGTCAGCTTTAGAATGAGTGTATTTAAGTATCGATTGCGACTACCGGAGCGTTCGGATGAGTGCGCAACGGAGTTTGCTAAGATTCTGTTGAACCATCAGAACAACACCAACTGAAGCACTGTCCGTGATTGCCGGCCGGAGTGGCCGTTCGGTTCTAGGCGCTTCAGTCTGGAGCCGCGTGACCGCTACGGTGGCAGGTTCGAATCCTGCCTCGGGCATGGACGTGTGTGATGTCCTTAGGTTAGGTAGGTTTAAGTAGTTCTAAGTTCTAGGAGACTGATGACCACAGATGTTAAGTCCCATAGTGCTCAGAGCCATTTGAACCATTTTTGAACTGTTCGTGATTCTTGGAATTGACATAACTGTGAAATACACGTGTATGCCATAGTGGTAACGGCGAAGGTGTAACAAGGGTCTGTGGAATCACATGTTCCAGAATCACAGATAAAGACGACATAAAACTTCGAAAAATAAACGACATGCAACTTGCGTGGGACGAACATAAGAAATAGGGAAGACTTTATTCTCACATATCAGGAAAAGACTACAACCCATTCACGTTCACACGAGTCAGGGCAAGGTTACAATATTTTTTTGCAATGTTGAAGAAGGAAACTTAGGAATGTGTGACTGTAGTCTGGCCGAGACTCCCAAGCACGTGGAATTACTTTGTCCACTCTACGGAGCATGTCTTTTCACAATACGTATAACCTTGTAAGAGATCCAGAACTATGGTCCTCATCTGTAAAAGAACTGGACGTAGAGTCTCAAATATTTAGATCCATAGCTTCTATGTGCAATCACTTCCCAGAAATACAGACCAAAGTGATGGTGCAAAGGGTTTGAGTACTGCACGTGACGGAAAAGCAACAGCGAGTGTAACACGTAGACAGGTATCTCACACACAACAATCCGATGTATCTGGGGTAGGCATCTGTCTTAAACGCAACTACATGCTAGCAGCAATTCCTAAGTAAATGGCATTTCCTTGGTGTAATTGGCGCATGTTAGACTATATGGGGTGTTAGTGGTATAAGTGCAAATATTCTTATTGGTGACTGAGGACAGTGTACTGAACAGCATTACGCAAGTATTCACTTCATTTACAGACTAATAATTATAGTTATTAGGAGTAGTACGTCTTTAGTTTGGGTAGTACCTCCAAGTACCTGCGGCAAGAGTAAGCCATTAATGATTTCTTCTCCCTGGAAAGCAGGTCAGATGTTGAAGCATGGACACGTGGACGCAAAACGGTTGTCTGTGCTGACATACATGTCCACTTACAAGGGAACGTTCCCAGATGAAAACAAAGAATCTTGATGAAGGTGGCAGGAATGTAGAGGGGCAAAATAATGCAATAAGTATTTTCTTTGTTTCTACCCAATTTAACTTTTTGAGGGGTAAAACGCCTCCCAAAAGGTAACTTGGCATATTTGGTTTGGAGGAAATATCTTCGAAACTATGATATAGGAGAATTGGTTTTCATACAAAAGTTGGAACTTTTGCAAAATACCTCACCACCATTAATAAATTTTAAAAAAAGAAAACCTTTGTTACAACTTAAAGAAGCTTTCATCCACGTATATACCTATGTAATAAAGCTGATTTTTGAAATACCAGTTTTGGAAAATGAACTGTAGGTCTACACAATGCGCTGTTGAAGTATTTTCAGCACACCTACTTAAAATACCTAAACATGTATCATTATGCTAATTATTTATTTTACTTTTTTGTTTTATGTTTTAAATTGTTGTTATAGATTTTACATTACTGATTTTTTAATATGCCGTTCCCCATACGTGTATTTTGCTAACTGAAAATAATAGGTAATGCATTATTATGATATAAAATCATTAGAATAATAATGATCTGTAAAGAGATGCTTAAAACAAAGTTTTTTTGCACTGTACACATAAAATGAACGAAACTTCTTCACATAATATACACGGCGCATAGCACAATTAAATCAAAATTCAGCAGAATTTCAAATTGCCACTGGTTATCCTCTGAAGATCCTGATTAGTATCAGTCATATCTCAGTACACTGTTAAGCTTTGGCGAAGATATTTACGTATTACGGACTTCAGTTTGATTGTAACGTTTCTCAGTTGGAGACTGACACCGTAAACATTCAACAGAACTAGATCCGAAAATCTTCCCACGATGTTCTTCCGACATCGAATGCCGTATACGTCCCACGTCTGAACCCTTTGGGATCACTAGATAGCAAGTTCCTAGCCCTTAGGTACGATTCTCTAAACGGTTCTTTCCCATTGACCACCTCAGGAATCTAACAATATTAAAGATTTTTCTCCTTCACTGAATAAAAGACATATTTTAGATATCTTTTGATCTAATCAGACGTTTGGTTATCAGATCTCCAAGCTGTTACAAGAAAATTCGCGGTTCCAAAAAGAGATTCTCGTATTCTCGGTCCAAACTCACTACTATTTTCCTTCAAAACTATGAAAAGGTGGGTAGTCAGTGGGAAAAAACCGTTTTGAGCGTCGTGCCCGAGGACAAGAAACTTATTCGTTTGGTGATCCAAAGGGCCAGACGGCACAGGTGCAGACTTGGAACATATACGGCTTTCGATGTTGGAAGAGCTTTGTGGGAAGCTTTTCAGATCCACTCGTAGATATGTTGAATTATTATACTGTCAGTATCTACTTGGGAAACAATACATCAAGCTGCAGTCACCATTACGTAATCAATTCTCTACGCCAAGGCTTATCAATGTGCTGAAATATGCTTGATACTAATCAGGATATTTTGAGGATAACCGGTGACAATATAAAATCCTGCTGAATTTGATTTTACATTGTGATCTACATCGTTTATACTATGTGAAGAAAGTTCTTTCATTTTTTTTGGATGGTGTAGAAAAAAAGCTTCGCGTATTAAGCATTACTTTACAGATTAACTTCATTTTAATGATTCTGTATCACAGTAACGAATTACTTACTATTTTCAATTAATAAAATACACGTATGTCAAACAATAAACTAAAAGACGAAACAAAATACATAAATGTAAAACACGGAATAACAATTTAAAACGTAAAAAAAACATAAATAAAATAAGTAGGCAGAATAATAATGAACGTTAAATATTTTAATCAGGTGTGTTAAAAATACTCTGAGAGTACATTGTGTAGGCCTATAGCTTATTTTCCAAAAATAGTATTTAGTACATCAGAAACCAGCTTTTTTACACATGAATTTGTGTGTGTGTGTGACTTGAAAACATCTTTAATTTATATTGTAATAAAAGTTTTCATTTTTCAAAAAGATTTAATGGTGGCGAGGTATTTTGAAATATTTCAGAATGTTACAAAAATTAATTTTACGGTTTTCAAGAATGTTAATTACATATCAGCTTTATATGAAAAACATTTTTTGTGCATCATCATTTGGAAGATATTCCCTCTAAACTTAGTATGTGAAATTACATTTTGGGGTGTGTTTTACTCCTTAAAAATGAAATTGGGCAAGAACACGAAAATTATTGTTGCATTATTTTGCCCCCACTACACACCCGTCAAGTTTCATGCAGATCGTTCATTTACAGTCGCGAATGTTTCCTTATTAGTGGTGCAGTTACGACCGTGCAGGAAACACCAGGTAGTAAATTATGTGACGTGTTTGCGGGAAAACTGTTAGACGCATGAAGAAACAACTAACACATTAAAGTGGATTTATATTAAGGTACCAGTGATCACAATATCTGCACTTAGACCCCTAACGCACTGTATGTTAATATAAATTTACAGTGGTGAAAATAAATATTGCATATAGTCGAAAATTTAAAATTGAACTTTGTGGTCCAGAAACGAATTATGACACCAGTAATGTAATTCTAACAGAGCAGTCCATTATTCTACAGTGAGGACGCACTATGTGCTGTCTGCGGCAGCTGTGTCACCTGTAAATACTGCAGTACTTGAAACTTTCTGGCAGATTAAAACTGTGTGCCGGACCGAGAATCGATGTCTGGACCCTTTCCTTTTGCTGGCAAGTGCTCTACCGTTTGAGCTATCCAAGCACGACTCACGACCCGTCCTCACAGCTTCAGTTCTGCCAGTACTGTTACGACGGGAGTCGAGCTTAGGTAGCTCAGTCGGTAGAACACTTGCCCGCGAAAGGCAAAGGTCCCGAGTTTGAGTCCCGGTCCGGAACACAGTTTTCATCTGCCAGGAAGTTTCGTATCAGCGCACGCTCCGCTGCAGAGCGAAAATTTCATTCTCATTGCAATACTTGTTCTGTGTATCATCACGAGAAAGGTGCTGCTTGAGGATGGTTTGGACAACAATAAGGTACGATCAGAGGCTCCGTGTAGTCACTGAAATGGGGTAGGATATAAGACAGTACAAAGTTGCAAGTGAAGGTCGCTAGAATCTGGAACAAGTTTCTAGCGGCGGGACCAGTTGAGGACCGTCACAACAGTGGCCGTGGAAGAAAAAAATAACAGGTGTGCGTGACCGATATCTGCGTATACTCCGTCAACGCAATGCGACACGTCTACGGCGGCAGTTCCAAACAGTTACAGGAGTGCAGGTGTCAACAAATGGTTCAAATGGCGCTGAGCACTATGAGACTTAACTTCTAAGGTCATCAGTCCCCTAGAACCTAGAACTACTTAAACCTAACTAGCCTAAGGACATCACACACTTCCATGCCCGAGGCAGGATTCGAACCTGCGACCGTAGCGGTCGCGCGGTGCCAGACTGTGGCGCCTAGAAACGCTCGGCCACCCCGTCCGGCAGGTGTCAACACAAATGATACGAAATAGGCTCCATTAGCACGAATTACGCGCCAGAAGACCTCTCAAGGCTGAGGTTCAGGGAAGGTCTCGAATCGCATGGGCACGAAACCACTCTTTGTGGGCTAGGCAGCAGTGGTACACAATGCTCTTTTCCGATGGGACCCGCATCAGTCTTCCCCTGACAATTTGTGTATGAAGGCAACGAGGACAACGTTTGCATCCCAACTGTATCGTAGGCCGACATCCTTATGAAGGTGGTGCAGTCATCTTTGGGGTGCTATCATGTATGGCCGCAGGGCACCCCATGGGAAAATGAGTGATGTGTAGGGACGACATCCATGCACGCATTGTGCCTCCACTCGGTGAATATATTGGAGTGGTATTCACGCTGATGAACGTCATTGCATGCCCCCATAGTCACAATCTTATGAACACCTTTCTAGTGGAGCATACAAGCAGTCGGCTGTAGTGGCCGCCATGTTCTCCAGATCCCAATTGCATTGAAAATGCATGGGCCATGCTAAAGCCAGCGGTTGGCAATCGTCCTGTTCCACCAGAGACCTGCGGAAGAATGGAGCAACATCCCACAGATTGGTTCAAAAATGGTTCAAATGACTCTGAGCACTATGGGACTCAACTGCTGAGGTCATTAGTCCCCTAGAACTTAGAACTAATTAAACCTAACTAACCTAAGGACATCACAAACATCCATGCCCGAGGCAGGATTCGAACCTGCGACCGTAGCGGCCTTGCGGTTCCAGACTGCAGCGCCTTTAACCGCACGGCCACTTCGGCCGGCATACCACAGATTAATCCGGACAATTTGCTAAGGAGTATGCTACCTACATTCAAAACTGTTTCCAGTTACGACGAGGGCCAACTGGCTCATAAACAACGTGTTATGCAAGATGACAGTGAGAAGAAACTGTATTGTCTGCAGTGGAACTTTTTGTAATGTTTTGTTTTTGTTTTCTTGTTTATCAAGCGGAAGTGTGATTATCTTCTTTGTTTTCGTTTTCTTGTGATTGTATCTGACAGAACAAAACAGTTACGTTTTCTATTATGTCCAGTATACGCAACATTTATTTTGCCACTGTATATATTAACAGTACATTTTTGTTCATTAGCACAGTGTTATTATAAGAAGTACGTAGAATTTAGCACTAGAATTAGAGTGACAGGAACCCACATGGACTCACCGAAACTCAAGTACTGCCAAGGCATGTAACAATCGAAATTAGATAAATCACTTGCGTTAGTTTGCACCAGAACCGAATGGTCCTTCATAGAAAGCTATGCAGCCATGAACGTAGATATTGGATTGTCTTGTAAGGTCGTTCGCTTTTCGTTACAGCGCAATTACAAAGAACGCTTGGGAACGCAGCTCCACGCAGCACAGCTACGACAGTGTGGTTGTCGGCCTGCCAGTTTACACACTTCTCACACAAGGTCGTGCAAAATGTAACTAAATAAAGTGGATGAGTTTTGTAAACAAACTATCTATTTCCTGCATTATATTACATTACTGTCCAAACTACATTGCCATTTCTCTGGATGCTTATAAATACTATTCTTCCAAAACGTGGGGCTTTTCAGGTTGATGAACTCTTCGAGAACGTCTGCAGTCCTCGAAGGAGGTGGTGGCGTTTGGCATTCAGAAAATTCTACAGGGAGCGGACTAGATGAAAGTCGGAAGGGGCAATGTCTGGTGAATACGGCGGTTGGGGTAACACATTCCACTCAGAAGAAGGTAGCTTTCGACGGGTCACCATAGAGGTATGTGGTGCGGCTTTGTCGTGGTGAAAGACGACATCCTGTCCCAAATCCGGTCGTTTATCACCAGTGGCTACCTTGAGACGATGTAACTGCTAACAGTACGCCTCGGAAGCGATAGTCGCATTTGGAAAAATTTCGTAGTATAGGATGCCTTTGCAATCCCACCAGATGCATGATCTATGTCGACGTAGATGTAGCTGTAGATGCATAGCAGAACCTTTCTCGGATGCAGCCCTGGTTTGAGAACTGATAATGGTGGCTGCCCTGTCTTGCGCCACGATTTACTCTTGCTGGCGTTGTTGCACACGATCCACTTTTCACGTCCAGTTCCCGGCCATTCAAGAAAAGGGGCATTCTGGTTGTATTTCAATAAGAAGCCACAGATGGACACGTGATGAATCAAATTCGCTTCACTCAGTTCATGAGGAAGCCATGCATCGCGAATACGTACGTAACCCATCTTCTTCAAGTTCTTGGCTACAGTAGCACGAGTGGCATTGAAATCCAATGCCAACACCCGCGTTGTCGTTCGTAGACTGTTGACTATCATGTCATTAAGCCGTTCCACGTCCGTAACCTTTGGCCGCCCAGATTGAGAGTCGTCTGTTATGGCAAAATTCGCAGCTCTAAATCGACTAAACCACTTTTGACATGCTCGAGCCGTTACTGCACCAACCCCGAATACACCACAAAGCTTCTGCTGGCACTGTGAGGCGGTTTACTCCTTACGATAGCAAACAGTGCAAGATGTTGCTTTCTATGACTTGCAAACATAGGTTGCCGCGCAGTCCGGAACCGCGCGACTGCTACGGTCGCAGGTTCGAATCCTGCCTCGGGCATGGATGTGTGTGATGTCCTCAGGTTAGTTAGGTTTAAGTAGTTCTAAGTTCTAGGGGACTGATGACCACAGATGTTAAGTCCCATAGTGCTCAGAGCCATTTGAGCCAAACATAGGTTGACGCTATTCCATACAACGCCAGACACAAACATACACTGACATGTCCACTGGCGCTTCAGGTTGTCGAACTCTACGTCGTAGGAGCGATAAAGCAACTGTGTTATTCTGGGGGTCACGGCGTGTGCAGGGTTTGCATGCACTATAGATGGAACGCGCGAGCAAAAGGAACGGAGCTTATGAGAAAACCCAATAGAATTGAAGAATCGATGACCTTACAGCTTGGTCCCCTTCCCAAATCAACCAATCAATCAATAGAATTGAAATAAACTTTTCGTACTTATAGAGGCTATAGTTTACGGTACTTCCTCCTATATTTAATTTTATTTTATTTTATCATACACAATATGTCGTGTGAAATATTATCTTTTGCGAGTAAATAATTTATGACCGAAATCTGTGCAACAGTGGACTGTACTGTAGTACAATATTGCGAATTAAACGACATGCAGTAGGAAAGCAAGAGGGCTGGTCTTGATGAAACAGCAATAAATAAATAAAATACTGCTGAAGTCTACTATCCCGACCGCTGCATAATCACACGCCACTGCGCTCAACGCCACCTACATGGCCACTGTACGACCATCGTCTATGCGAAATGACAGAAGTACCGATGTTCGCTGACGCTACACTTCCTTGTTAGCAATGCTTCCGGGAGCCACGTGTCACGGGAATGCCTCTAGCGGTGACTGCGAGCGCGGCAAACGTGGATGCTTCGCTTAATAGTCCCTGAATTCCACCCGGACCACAGCACCACCGGGTAGCCATTACAGCAGCAATGTTCGTAGGTTTCTACATGGGGTAAGTTATTGACCCGGCACGAAGTCCAAGAAGACCCACGCAGTCCGCCGGAAACACGAGGAATCAAGGCTTGTTTCACCCGGCGGTGCAGTTTTCACGATTGCCGCTCGACCTGTGGCAGAGCCGGAAGAATACGAGGGAGGCGCAACGAACCGCCGCACGACAAACAAGTTAACAGCCCGCTTTTTCTCTGCTAGGAGTAGTCTCGCGTCAGTAGCACGTGATACGTTAAAAGCTGTCTGCACTACTCTCCGGTGATCGTGTCCGAATTGCTAATTTCCAAGTTCATTTGTACATTATTCACGACTAGATGCTACATCTCTGAAGTAGGTTTTCTTTCTCAACTAACAGAACTCCTTTGGTACATGCACTTACCACTTAATAAATTTCGGACAATACGCTATAAGAATCGTTTGCATAAAGTATGTATTACCCGAAACTAAATGCTGAATTGCCGGTCGTAGTGGCCGAGCTGTTCTAGGCGCTTCAGTCTGGAACCGCGCACTCCCTACGGTCGCAGGTTCGAATCCTGCCTCGGGCATGGGTATGTGTGATGTCCTTAGGTTAGTTAGGTTTAAGTAGTTCTAAGTTCTAGGGACTGATGACCTCAGATGTTGAGTCCCATAGTGCTCAGAGCCATTTGAACCATTTTAAATGCCGAATTGTTTCTGAACCTCAATCACGCAATGGCGAGAGTAGTAATTTAGTATTCGATACCCATATTTGCACCGTTGGGTTCTTTTCTCACACTAATCAGTGGGCAGAATGTACATTTATTGTGCTTTTTCCATGCAGCATTGTGCTATCTAGAGGCGTAAAAGTAATTTCCTCTTTAAATATTTCCGTCTAGTAATTCTTCAGTTTTCTTCATATGCAGGGTGATTCTTATTGACGTTTAAAAACGCCAGAAGCAGTGTAGACGACACTGAGACAGATAGTTTAATAAAGGCAAATGGGGCCACAAATGTCGGAAAATATCTGAAAAGGATGACAAACGTTGAAATTGTGACAGCCCGCATCTCGTGGTCGTGCGGTAGCGTTCTCGCTTCCCACGCCCGGGTTCCCGGGTTCGATTCCCGGCGGGGTCAGGGATTTTCTCTGCCTCGTGATGGCTGGGTGTTGTGTGCTGTCCTTAGGTTAGTTAGGTTTAAGTAGTTCTAAGTTCTAGGGGACTGATGACCATAGATGTTAAGTCCCATAGTGCTCAGAGCCATTTGAAATTGTGACATCATCAGACGACATATCTCGCCGTATACGCAGCGGTTGGACCCTTCGATACTAGCATCGACAGTAGGGGGCAGCGCTACACATCGCTCCTATAGGCTACACTGTTTTTATTATTGTATTATCCAAAATGATACGGTAGTGCTCGCAGATAGCAACAAAGAAGAAATCATTTCATACGTTAGCCACCTTACAGTGGCTTGCGGAGTATCTGTGTAGATGTGGATCTCATCTGACCTTGATTTCACAACACAGCATATGTGGTCACTGTGTTACCTTCCCCCAAACAATTTTTGGGTTCAAAATGGTTAAAATGGCTCTGAGCACTATGGAACTTAACTTCTGAGGTCATCAGTCCCCTAGAACTTCTTAAACCTAACTAACCTAAGGACATCACACACATCCATGCCCGAGGCAGAATTCGAACCTGCGACCGCAGTGCTGGCGCGATTCCAGACTGTAGCGCCTAGAACCGCTCGGCCACCCGGACCGGCAACAATACAATTTTTTTTTTTTTTAAATTCAGTGTTTACTTATGTGTTAGTTCACTGTTTCACGCCTTCAACGATCCACAATAGCAAACGGTGTGTGAGAAGTTAAATACACTGTGTGGAAACGTTCTAAATAAATACGTCTTGCTGAAAGCGCATTGGAATCAGCAGCACCGTAAGATACACTGAGGTGACGAAAGTCATGATATAGCAATATACTATTAGACAAATGGCGTTAGTGCCGCGTACACAATATGTTAAAAAGCAGTGCATTGACGGAGCTATCTTTTCAACTCAGGTGCTTCATTTGAAAAAGCCTCCGACTTGATAATGGCCGCAAGACGGGAATTAACAGACTGTGAACGCTGGATGGTAGTTGGTGGTAGAAACGTGGGACATTAAATTTCGGAAATCGTTAGGTAAATCAATATTCCGAGACCCACTGTGTGGAGAATGTGCCGAGAATGTCAAATGTAAGACACTTCCTCTCACCACGGATAACGCAGTGGCCGACTCACAAAACGACTGAGAGCAGCGGAATTTGCATACAGTTGTCAGTGCTAACAGACAAGCAACACGACGCGAAATAACAGCAGAAATCAGTGTGGGACGTACGACGAACGTATTACTAACAGCACGATATCGCCTGCAGCGCCCCTCCTGGCTTCGTTATTACATCGGTAGGACCCTAGACTGCTGGAAAACGGTGGTCAGGTGGGATGAGTTCCGCTTTCAGTTGGAAGAGCTGGTCATAGGGTTCGAGTGTGGCACACACCTCACGAAGCTATGGATCCACGTTGTCAAAAGGGCAGTGTGCAAGCCAGTGGCGGCACCATAATGCGGCGTGCTGCGTTTACAGGAATCACCGACTGGAAATGGTTATGTTCGGTTAGTTGGAGACATTTTTCAGCCATTCATGGACTTCATGTTCCCAAACAACAATGGTATTTTTATGGATGACAGCGACGCATCTCACCGAGCTACAGTTGTTCGTGATTGGTTTGTAGAACATTCTGAACAGCCGGCCGGTGTGGTCGAGCGGTTCTAGGAGCTACAGTCTGGAACCGCGCGACCGCTACGGTCGCAGTTTCGAATCCTGCCTCGGGCATGTATGTGTGTGATGTCCTTAGGTTAGTTAGGTTTAAGTAGTTCTAAGTTATAGGGGACTGATGACCTCAGACGTTAAGTCCCATAGTGCTCAGAGCCCATTCTGAACAATTCGAGCAAATAAGTTCGCCACCCAGATCGCCCGACATGAATCCCATCTAACATTTATAGGCCATAATCGAGGGGTCAGTTCGTGCCCATAATGCAGCACTGGCTACACTTTCGCAGCTATTTACGCCTATGGAGCGAGCATGGCTCAATATTTCTGCAGGGGCTTCCAATGGTTTGTTGAGTCCATGACACATCGAGTCGCTGCACTGCGCCAAGAGAAAGGTTGTGCGACACGACATTAGGAGATATTCCATGAGTTTTGTCACCTCAGTCTAGATGATTTTGGGATCTCATTAAGTGTAAACCGATTCATCATAGTTTTGTTTTATCACCATCTCCAGCACTACCGTATGACATCGGATCATGCAGAAAGAAAATACATTAATTATTTTTAAAACATTGTTGGAGGAAACCACCGATCACAATGTAATATTTGAAATTAATTAGAAAACAGTCTAGATCGCAAGGCATGGTTATTAAGAGGTGACCGGTTTCGATCACTACATAATCATCTTCGGACCTTCAACCATATTGGTGGAAAATGGCTCTGCTTGTAGCAGAAACCCCTGAATGACTATAGTGAACAATTGCGTAAACGGATAGTACACTTTTAGAATTGATAAACAGTCTGCTGTAATCGGAGTTACATGTGTTTCCGTACACAACAGGACTGCCCAGTTAGACGCAGTTGAACAGTTTTCACTGTCTAACACAATCAACAGCACAAATTTTGTTCGATTCAAGGATTAAAACGACAGTAGCCATTGTGTTGAGTGGATTACAGAAGTATGTTGCAATTTTTGTGTGAGCAACACGAATTGCACTGAAGGAAAAAAAAAAAATTGCAGCTTCAAGAAGGACTTGTGCGACATAAACGAAAGTTGGTAGCCGTGTTCCTAAATCTGAAATATGACTATCAGATGAGAGTGGCGCAAGCAGTGCCACTATGAGGACGTAAATCAGATTTGCTTTAAATAGATGCTGTAACAATAGTGAGCATTAGTTTGCTCTATGATTGGACGTGATGAGCTGATCTTAGTCAAGAATGCGTTTAAGGCCACAAAACGCCATCATCAACACCTCGCTGAATTTGAACGAGGTCTTGCAATTGGGCTACAAGAAGCTGGATGTTTCTTCTGCGATACTGCAGAAAGACATGGTAGGAATGTAGCCACTGTACATGATTGCTGGTAGCTGTGGTCACAGGAATGTATGGTCGCAAGAAGACCGGGCTTCGCACGGCCACGTGGCACTACCGAGAGGTAAGACCACTGTGCTTGGCGTATGGCTCTGGTGTATCGTACTGCATGTGCAGCAGCAATACGAACAGCAGTTGGCAGCACAGTGCCACAACAAATTGTTACGAATAGGGTACTTCGAGGACAGCTCCGAGGGCCCTGAACTGTGCTATCCATTTATCCCAAACCGCCGCCATTTGCTGCTTTAGTGGTGTCAAGCTGGTACTGCCTCGGTGCCAGCGATGGCCGTGTGTTGGTTCGGAGGAGGCCAGTTGAGTGCCTGCAACCAACCTGTGTATGTCATAGACACACTGGACCTACACATGGAATTATGGTCTCGGGTGCGATTTCGTATGACTGTAGGAGAGCCCTCGCGGTTATCCCAAGCACCCTGAATCCAAATTTTTACGTCAATCTGGTGATTCTAGCCGTTTGCTGCCTTTCATGAACATCCTTCCATCAGGATAACCCTCGCGCACATACTGCTGTTGTAACACATCGTACTGTACAGAGTGTCGGCATGTAGCCTTGGACTGCTCAATCACCAGATCTGTCTGTACTCGAGCACATATGGGACATCATCGAACGCCAGCTCCAGCGACATCCACAAGTACCATTAACCGTCTATCTATTGACCTACCAAGTGCAACAGGTATGAAACTCCATCCCACCAACTGACATCCGGCACCAGTACGTTTTCACGTTTGCATTCAACATTCTGGCGGCTACACCGGTTTTCAATGCACCAGGATTTCGCTTATCTCGCGCTTCCATTAGCCTATAACCTTTTGATGTTAATCACATAAATATATTACCCTAGACAAATGTACTGCCGGAATTTCATTACTCTATATTAATTACTTTTTGGTGTTGCAATTTTTGTCCGTTAGTGTATTTGGCGATGAAGAACTTTGTTTTAAGTGAAAGCTATTTTATAGTTTTTGTGAGGGTAGACGTTACTATATCAGAAAAGATTTTTTAAGATCTGTTCCAGTGTAAAACTTTGAATAATGTAGGCTAACAGCCAACACAAAATTGATATATACAACTGAACCTGATGTTGTTTGAGCACACCATCCTCAAGCATTCACTGAAATCTATCACAATTATGAAATAGCTAATGGTATCCACCTTTGTCCATTGAAAATGAAACGATCACTTAATAATTGTTGCGAAGCTGGAAATATCGGAATGAGATTCAGTGGAAGAATTCTAAGAGAGTTTTCTAGGTTGGTAGCCTTGCCAGTTCCGATTAATGGTGGAGAATATTCAAAAGGGATCCTCACAATTCGTCACTGGTTCGTACTGTGAGCACGAGAGCGTTAAGAAAGGCTAGATAATCTTGAGAGGACGCCGCTACATAGAAGGGGTTCCTTGTCGCTTAATAGCTCAGAGACTGCCAAGCTGCTTTCATCAAGCAATGTAATACTGATTACTGAAATGGGGAGAAATATTATCGCAGTAGCTTAGTAATTTGATTTTTTGTATCAGTACGAACACCACTAATTGCGCTTGAGATTTTTTTGTTCAAGTAGAGAATAGAAGAATAAGCATCAGTTCCCTGCAGAGGTCAGATAACTCAACTAATATTTGGGTAACTTCATTGTGCCGATTGTATTCAACTCAAGAACGATGTTCATTACGACCAAGAGCTAGCTTAAGAACAAGTTTGGTCTCCTGAAGGAAGCGGGGCTAGAGATCAAATTTCCAACATCGATGGATTATGGTGAAGACAAGAGAATCCCAAAACGAGGTGTATCTGTGCTGTATTGGCTATGCCAAAACCTTTGATTCTGTCGACCACAAGAAGTTTTGGGAAGTAGTCAGATACATGGGAGCACCAGATCACTTCATTTTTCTCATACATAATTTCTACTCTGATCCAGAAGACACGGTGAGAACCGTTTATGGAGCGACTAACTAGGTCCAGATTCAGAAAGGAGTACGGCAAGGCTGCATATTGTCGTCTTATTTATTTATTATGTGTGCGGAGCACATTATGGGAAATGCCAGATTAGATTAAGAAGAAACCGTTTTTAATTTTCGGCAGCTGCAGGTGGCCACAATGGCAAGAGACATTTTCAATTTTGAGAAACGCATGCACTAATTTCATGTATTAATTTTGTAACGAATGAAACTCACGAAGAAATTTATATTTCTTCCGCTGTTTGACACTTTAGATCCCGCTTAGCATGAGGAAAAATGAAACAGTGATATAGTCTAATCCATCAGGAACTGTGCGGTCTACTCGAAAAAGAAAAGTTAATAATGACATCGACGTATGCTAAAATTTTCAGAAGATTGTCCTGAGGCTGACGTTTCCTGTGTATTTAAATTGATATGTTGCCCACCTTTGCGTTGCACCCATACAGAGTACTCCTGTAATTATCTGAAGTGAAATTTCTGACTGCTATGTGAAATGATAGCTATCCATCCCGGAAAGAGCTATGAACTTCTAGAAAAAGAAAATATATTGATAGAAAATCTGTCTCTTTGTTTACAGACCATACAGTTCTTATTAGCAGGACTCCTCCTCCACCGTATAGTTCTTCACGTGGTCTCACTAGCAAAGTCGGGCGCTAGGAACGTTAGACTAAAAGTAAGGCAGTTAACAGAGAGCTCATTTTCATTACGAACGCAGTGAAGGTACTTCGAACATTAAATATTATTGTATGCGTTTCCTCTCTCAAGAGGGAACTTACAGAATATCGTTAGTAATTTTCCTGATCATGCCTTTGTAATAGGTGACAATTTCAGTTTACCAGGTATAGATTCGAAGAGTCATGCTATCATAATTGATGCCAGAGACTGGGATTCATGTAACATTATTGTAATTACCTTGTCCGAAAATTCTTCGAGCAGATAACTAGAAAACCAACTAGTGAAGGTAACGTCTTAGACCCTTAGCAACAAACAGACATAATCTTATCGAATCAGTTAACATAGAGGAAGGTATCGGTAATCATACGGCTGGGATAGCAACTATAACCAAGGGTTTTACAAAGAATGGTAGGAAAAGAAAGGCAGGAAAATAATTATACTTACCAAGAGTAACAAGATACAAATTGCAGAGTATCTGAGTAGGCAGCATCAAAGATATGATACAGAGGACGGAAATCTGGAGTACAAATGGGAAAAATTGATGCTGTGTTTACTGATTTCAGGAGGAGGTCATTTGAAACCGTTCCGCACTGCCGTTTAACAAACAAAGAAAATCAGACCAGATTTGCGCCTGGGTGCAGGACTTCCTTACACATAGACCTCAACACGTCACTCATAATGGAAAAAAGTCGACAGATGTAAAGGATAATTTCCGGAGTACCCCAAGGAAGTGTGATAGGACTGTTACTGTTTACAATGCGTATAAATGATCTAATAGAGAGCGTCGGAAGCTCGTTAAGACTGCTCGCAGATGATACGGTTCTCTATAACAAAGCAGCAACGCCAGAAGACAGTATAGATATGAAGAATGACCTGCAGAGGTTTGATGAATATTGCAGGCTCTGGCAGTTGACTCTGACCGTAAACAAATGTAACATGTCACGCATATATGGGAAAAGAAATCTACTTCTGTACAACTACATTATTGATGACAAATTGCTGGAAACACTATGTGCCGTAAAATATGCAGGAGTAATTATTCAGAGCGACCTTGGTTGGAATAACCACATAAAACAAAAAGTAGGAAAAGCAGATGCCAGACTGAGATTCATAGGAAGAAGTTTAAGGAAATGTAAATCATCCACGAAAGAAGTGGCTTACAAGGCGCTTGTTCGACGGATTCTTAAGTATTGTTCATCAATCTGTGACGCTTACCAGGTAACAGTGATAGAAGAGATAGAAAAGATCCAATGAATAGCGGCACGTTCCGTCATAGGATCTTTTAGTTCGAGCAAGAACGTTACGGAGATGCTCAACAAATTCTAGTGGCAGATGCTACAAGAGAAGCGTGGAGAGGTTTAATATTGAAATTTCGTGAGAGCACTTCCCGTGAAGTCGGACAACATATTACTTACTCCAACATACATCTCGCAAAATGATCACGATGAGAAAATTCAAGAAATTAGAGCTGACGCAAAGGCTTCCTGACAATCATTTTTCCCACGCGTCATTCGCGAGAAGAATAGGAAAGGGGGGATCAGTTAATCATAACCGTTAGGTGGCTTGCGGAGTCTGATTCAGTTACGGATGCGGATACAAGACATATGCCAGGAAGATAAAAGATATTTACTGTTGAGCAATCTATACGCAGTACGTCAAAAACCGCTTGGAAACTATACCGAAATAGTCCACCTTGGAGGAATGCTTCCACGTCTTCACAGTCGATACGTATTGCATGGCACAGCACTTGCAGAGTTCAGGAGTACACGAATCTAGACAGCTCTGAGATGAAATAATGCAAGTATCAAACCTACGAAATCAAATATAAAGGTAATGTTATACGATTTATATTGGCCTCACTTTTTGTTGCAGCAGGCACCAAGGAGACTATGGAGTACACTGATACTATTGCTTATCTCTTCGTATCTACTGACAATAGGTTTACAATTATGCACATTGCCCACACCATAAACCAAGAATCTTAATACAGTGGTTACAGATGCTCGGAGATTACTATTACTATTATTATTATTGGTATTAATGTTGTATACTATTCAGTATAACATAATACCAACCAAATATTTTAAAGCAATTACATTACAATTACGAACAAATATTAAAATTTATTAAAGAGATGGCAGTACACAGAATCACTTGACAGAACCTTTCTCTCCATCCTGAAATCCTTGGAGTGATAAGCCTTTCACGACATTGTGCAAGTTCTTCCTCATTCCATATTCAAAGGCAATGTTTTCTGCAAAGACTCCGTATGATCAGCGAGGAAACACACTCTCATGGCTAGCTCAATTCAAATTGAAGCTAAACCATTCACGACGGAGAGTCTATAGAGCCTGAACTTTCTTCGTTGTGTCCTCAACTAGATGGACGTTTTAAGATGGATATTATTCACTGAGAACGTATAGTACAACTAACCAATGAAATCAGTGTAGTTTGACACTTTCTCTCCGAGATTTGATTAGATCCTAATGTCAAATGAAGCTATATTTTTAAAACCGAACTCAAGGAATATATAAGAAAGATTTGCTTCATTATTAGGAGCAGCGCTGAGTAATTACGGTTTAAAAAGATCTAGCCGCCACTAATTGCGAGTTTTTTTGTTAGAGATTAGAACAGAATTACAGAAATTATGGAGGTTCTAAAATTTGAGCAGTTTCATAACTTCACAATAAACGATTCAAACAACATGGAGGTGAAACAGAGAGAATAAATAGAAGAATCGACTCTTAACACGTGATTCCTGAAGATGACTCAATAGCTGTCAGCCGAAATAACGTGGCAAGATGTAGACGTCATTCGACTGCAATCCAGAAAGCTCATGAAACACTCTTACAACCTGAGCCAATATAATCTGCTTACTAAGAGTCTGAGTATAATACACACCGTCTGAGAAACGTTTGCAACAGATGATAGAATAATATTCTCTGTTTTCTAGAAAATACGTACATTGTGAACGAGAATTATAAATAAAACGGTGGGAGCTTTCTTTATCTTTATTTCGGTTATGCCAATCTGCAGTATATTACTTTCATTTTCAGGCAATGTTCAGGCATTGGAAAAAGAGTACGTTGATGAAGAAGCTTATTGACAAGTCAGGTAAAGAAAATTGCATCTTTCTGAACAAGAGTAGAGACACAAATACTAGCCCCAGACAGAGCCTTTACAGAATACGAAGTAAGTAATTCATTTAATTAAAGAAGAAGTAACTTCAGGCACCCAAATATGAAGTCTAAATAAATACAGAAAAAAGGAAATTCCTCTGAAAGTTATCCTGGTGACGAGAGAAATTCTATGTGGGACACTGGTTACGCCCTTAAAACACTTTAGCAAAGCCATTTACAAATATGTAGAGCGATACTGTGAAACCATTGGAACGACGGCTTTATTTTAAATCAAAATCAAACGACGACATCAAGATTTTGTAACGTATAGAATTGCATTGTGAAAATTAAAGAGAAAACTACAAAGGGGTCACTAGAATCGTGCTGGAAACGAAACATTTGAAGTAAATGGCTAATCATATGTGCGACTTCAAACTACACTCCTGGAAATGGAAAAAAGAACACATTGACACCGGTGTGTCAGACCCACCATACTTGCTCCGGACACTGCGAGAGGGCTGTACAAGCAATGATCACACGCACGGCACAGCGGACACACCAGGAACCGCGGTGTTGGCCGTCGAATGGCGCTAGCTGCGCAGCATTTGTGCACCGCCGCCGTCAGTGTCAGCCAGTTTGCCGTGGCATACGGAGCTCCATCGCAGTCTTTAACACTGGTACCATGCCGCGACAGCGCGGACGTGAACCGTATGTGCAGTTGACGGACTTTGAGCGAGGGCGTATAGTGGGCATGCGGGAGGCCGGGTGGACGTACCGCCGAATTGCTCAACACGTGGGGCGTGAGGTCTCCACAGTACATCGATGTTGTCGCCAGTGGTCGGCGGAAGGTGCACGTGCCCGTCGACCTGGGACCGGACCGCAGCGACGCACGGATGCACGCCAAGACCGTAGGATCCTACGCAGTGCCGTAGGGGACCGCACCGCCACTTCCCAGCAAATTAGGGACACTGTTGCTCCTGGGGTATCGGCGAGGACCATTCGCAACCGTCTCCATGAAGCTGGGCTACGGTCCCGCACACCGTTAGGCCGTCTTCCGCTCACGCCCCAACATCGTGCAGCCCGCCTCCAGTGGTGTCGCGACAGGCGTGAATGGAGGGACGAATGGAGACGTGTCGTCTTCAGCGATGAGAGTCGCTTCTGCCTTGGTGCCAATGATGGTCGTATGCGTGTTTGGCGCCGTGCAGGTGAGCGCCATAATCAGGACTGCATACGACCGAGGCACACGGGGCCAACACCCGGCATCATGGTGTGGGGAGCGATCTCCTACACTGGCCGTACACCACTGGTGATCCTCGAGGGGACACTGAATAGTGCACGGTACATCCAAACCGTCATCGAACCCATCGTTCTACCATTCCTAGACCGGCAAGGGAACTTGCTGTTCCAACAGGACAATGCACGTCCGCATGTATTCCGTGCCACCCAACGTGCTCTAGAAGGTGTAAGTCAACTACCCTGGCCAGCAAGATCTCCGGATCTGTCCCCCATTGAGCATGTTTGGGACTGGATGAAGCGTCGTCTCACGCGGTCTGCACGTCCAGCACGAACGCTGGTCCAACTGAGGCGCCAGGTGGAAATGGCATGGCAAGCCGTTCCACAGGACTACATCCAGCATCTCTACGATCGTCTCCATGGGAGAATAGCAGCCTGCATTGCTGCGAAAGGTGGATATACACTGTACTAGTGCCGACATTGTGCATGCTCTGTTGCCTGTGTCTATGTGCCTGTGGTTCTATCAGTGTGATCATGTGATGTATCTGACCCCAGGAATGTGTCAATAAAGTTTCCCCTTCCTGGGACAATGAATTCACGGTGTTCTTATTTCAATTTCCAGGAGTGTATGGAACAATCGAAGACTTATCTCAGGAGAATGGACGCTGTAAGAATTGTAAAGCTTAGACTGACCGTTGCGCTACATTAACCACCAAAAAGAAAGTAATCGATCGATAGCATATTTGCAGTTCATCTCTAACGAACACTCACGTATGAAAATGTATGCTCAAACAAAAGGACAATAACTCGTCAAAGACGAAGAACTGACCTTAAAATTAAATTTAAAAAAACTGTAATAATGACTTCAAGTGAAGAAAGCCGTTGCATAAAGTGTAAATAAGATGTATGGATAGGAAAGCTTCGTAGTACTGGAAACGAGCAACGGGAGTTTAGAGAGGACGATCGACGAAAATTGGAAAGAAATAAACGATTGCAGTTTTATGGAGACGTTTACAGAAGCAGAGATCAACAACACAGAACTGTTGTAATGTTCTGTAATGTTAGCGGGATGTACATAAAGAGGGAAATAACGAACGAGGGAAATGAATCACCGACGACCGTGATGCTTTTACAAACTCTGCGCGCCCAAAATGCAGGTTTCAGGAGGAAAAAAATATAGCAGCTGAAAAGCTGGATCTCAGAAGATTCTATTCTAAACAAAGGAATGGGACAGAAAATGAATTGTCACAGAAAGAAGAAGACAGCATCTGAAAGGATCGAAATGATTTAAATCTAATAACTGTTGTTAGCATTTGATAGAGACCATCGTCTATGTTTCAGACCATAATGAAAATTCTTATAATGGTAATTCCTTATTGATACAGAGTATAACTGTGAAAAGTTTCATAGAGTAAGACATAAAAATGCCTTGCTTTGAATGTGCGCCCATATAATGAATGAAAAATGTTCTAGTATCCTATAAGAATGAATTTTTAGGAAGCCTGTTCTTCATGTTAACGAAGTGGCTAACAATGTATATCAGAGACTCTTAATTAAATGTCCTAAGAGTTAAGAAACACTAAACAGACATAACCAAGTGACATATCCTTAAATGCCAATGGAATGTCTTACAGGGATAGCAAAGAATTTAAGAAAATAAACAAATCTGCCATTGACACATTTGTTGTGCTATGTCTTACACATAGGTAGGTAACACGCAACCATTTGCATAGGGGAAAATTCAGTTTCAGACAAAAGGAAAGAAGTTGATCAAAGCATTGGCTTGATAGAGAAATCAATTTAGGATTAATAAATCCGAAAGAAATGTTAACTAAAATAATTGCTGCCACTTCATTAACCATTCAGGGGTTTAATGACATGAACATAGTTGAAAAAGACCAGTTCACGATATCAAAAATGTTCTTACACCCAGATTGGATGTTGATAGAAATAGAGGAGATAGGCCTTTTTTTTCGCTCTGTATGTAAACGTTGATTGTGGTTGATGATGGTGGTGACGACGCCATCGAAACTGACTAATATTGGCATGACAATACTTGCTGCTGATCTTTCATCCGTTCTCAGATTTAATAATGGGAAACGTGCAATAGGGATAATAAACGTATTTAAAAAGTCTAGAAATAGGAAAATATTCACACACGACAATTGACAGATAGAAGCGGGATGTCTTTCACGACACTCTCTGAAAATAGAATCGATGTATACTGCTGTGAAACAATGCGTGTAATGGAAATGATGATGATCATTGTAACGAAAGTGATGTCTGTGGTCGTGACGATAACTAAAACAACGATGCAGTGACAGTTAACAGTCACAAGATGTGACACGTAGTCACGCAAAAGTATGAACCCATGTTGTAGATTATCATGAAGAAACAATGCCGAAATGAGCACTGATTCATTCTTCCTTCTTCATGAAGTAGTCACTAAATATAAAGCAACTGATTTATTGACGCATTTCGAAAACAACCATCATCCGAAAATCTGAAAAGGTTACAGAAAACACAACAGTAACAGCGTGGAGTTGATTATATACAAGCAAAGACAAATGAGTAGAAATGAAAAATCAAAGTGGAAAAGAACCAGTTAACACTGCGTGAGATAAAATTTCGTAGGACCAGTATAGAATTGTGTGCATGTTGTACATTTCAAGAGTTTACTGACTATTACAAGGCATTACAATGCATAAACGATAACAAAATTTCCACCAGGTGGCACTGGCAATGATATACCAAAGCGCTGAATGTAGATACACCTGTTGATTAGAAACTGAGGTAATTTATAAAAGGTTATGAAAATAATTTTGTGACGCTTAAAATTTTTCAAAGTATACATAGTAAAAGCAAAGAATGCTGGTGCATAATGTTGCTAAAAGAATGGATAAGCACAGAAATTGTGAAAGGGAATTGTATAGGGGGAGGAGAGGTACACGAGCAGAGGAAATCATTGGGTGAAAATATCCAAGTGTATGACAACAGACAGAACAGCATGTGTGGCATACATTGATAATTAATGTAAAAATGTGCAGCTAAGATTAAGCCCTAATATAGCCACACGTGTGACCTAACCACGGAGTTAGGAATGCGTATTGTATTTAACGTGAATGCCTGTGCTGAACTAGCAGGGTTACAACCAACAGCATTGAATTAGAAGGTTATGTGTAGACAAACGCCCATTTAAAATCTCGAGGAACAGGCAAACCAGGCAAACCAATGAACCGCAACCCACCATACTTAGGACTATATACGTAAAATATACATTATGACACTACATGGAGAAATGAAAATGGACAGAAGTCGTGACGAATCATGACAATAACTACAATTGCTAAAAGCTAGATTAGCACATACACTGAAGAGCCAAAGAAACTGGTACACCTACCTAATATCCCAGCGAGCACGCAAAAGCGCCGCAACACGACGTAGAGTCGACTCGACTGATGTCTGAAGTAATGCTGACACCATGAATCCTGCAGAGGTGTCCATAAATCCGTAAGAGTACTAGGGGGTGGAGCACAGCACGTTGCAAAGCATCGCAGATATGCTCAATAATGTTCGTGTCTGAGGAGTTTTGTGAAGTGGAAGTTTTTAAACTCAGAAGAGTGTTCCTGGAGCCGCTCTGTAGCAATTCTGGACATGTGGGGTGACGCATTGTCCTGCTGGAATTACCCAAGTCCGTCGTAACGCACAATGGACATGAATGGATGCAGGTGGTCAGACAGAATGCTTACGTACGTGTCACTTGTCAGAGTCGTATCTAGACGTATCAGGGGTCCCATATCATTCCAACTGCACACGCCCCACACAATTACAGAGCCTCCAACAGCTTGAACAGTTCTCTGCTGACGTGCAGTTCCCATGGATTTATGAGATTGTCTCCATGCCAGTACACGTCCATCCGCTCGATGCAATTTGAAACGAGACTAGTCCGACCAGACAACATGTTTCCAGTCATCAACAGCCAGAGTCGGTGTTGAGCGGCCCCGGGCGGGACGTAAAGCTTTGAGTTGTGCAGGGTACACAAGTGGCCTTCGGCTCCGAAAGGCCATATCGATGATGTTTCGTTGAATGATTCGCACACTGACACTTGTTGATAGCCCAGCATTGAAATCCGCACCAATTTTCCGAAGGGTTGCGCTTGTGTCACGTTGAACGATTCTCATCAGTCTTCGTTGGTCCGGTTGTTGCAGAATTTTTTTTCCGGTCGCACCGATATCGGAGATTTGATGTTTTACCGGATTCCTGATATTCACGGTACACTCATGAAATAGTGGTACGGGAAAATTACTCTATCGTTTTCTCGGAGATGCTGTGTCCCATCACTCGTGCGCCGACTATAGCACCACGTTCAGTCGCACTTAAATCTTGATAACCTGCCATCGCAGTAACAGTAACCGATCTAACAATTGCACCAGACACTTGTTGTCTTATATAGGCGTTTCCGACCGCAGCGCCGTATTCTGCCTGTTTACATATCTCTGTATTTCAATACGCATGTCTATACCAGTTTCTCTGGCACTTCAGTGTAGATCTTGTACAGAAGATGTGAATACACAGTATCAAGTCTTAGAAATTAAACTGTGTTGCTGAAAGAACTTATCTAATGGGATTTTTGAGGGAGGAGACTGGGGAGTAAGGAATACGACCTGAAGCACAGTTGGTGAAGGAAACAAACTTACTTAAAAATACAATTATAATATCCACTACGAAGTTACCCTAAAATGTAGTAGTAATAAAAACATGAATGCCTGTGCTAAATTATCCGGCTTACAAACTCTTGTGAGAATTATCAACATTTGCTGGAGACCTACATGCTGAATCGGAAGCGTGGGGCAGCTTTAAGCATGTTACATTCTGTTTATTGCATAGTCCACTCCCTGCTCCCTATCTACCACGTAAGTCCGGAGCAAATGTTGATAATTGCCGCAGGTGTGTCTAAGCCAGATAATTTACCACAGACATTTATGTTTCAATTATTATCACATTTTATGCGAACTTTTTTGCGGGTATATTAGTTGTATTTTGACCAAAGTTAGTTTTCTTCACTCTTCTGTGTGCTAGTCATGATTTTAGCAGTTGTAGTTATTGTCATGATCCGCCACGACTTTTGTCCTTTTTCATTTCTGCACTCAGTGTTATAATGTGTATTTTACCTATATACGGTTCATTTGTTTGCCTGTTCCCCGGGTTTTACGTGGGCGTGTGTCTCCACATAGCCTTCTATTTCGATGCTGTTACCAGTAGCCTGCTAGTTCAGCACAGGCATTTACGTTAAATGAAATGTGCTTTCATAACTTTGTGACGATGTCGTAGGTTTGCCTACATTAGGGTGTATTACAAGAAGTGCTGTTTAATATTAATTTTCCATGTATGCTATACTTGCTGTTGCGTTTACTGTCATAGATATTGACATTTTCACCCCATAGTTTTCCCACGCTCATGTCCCTCCCCTCCAACCTCGTTCCCTTCGACCACTTTCGTACATGACCATTGATTTAGCAACATTATGTACCTGCGTTCTTTGCTTTTACTACATATATTTTTTAAAAATTAATATTCTGCAATTTATATTCTTGCATAGTACTAGTCTTTTAAGGACACTACATAATTACAATTCCAAGTACACTGCTAAGTTTGATTGCTTTTATTTGACAATAGTCCCACTTTTGCTGAACTACCATCATCAGGTTTTCAATAATTTGGTACATTATTTCCAATTGTATAAGTGTCTATTTAATGGATTTCAATATTATACATTTCCGCATGAGTCAGATGGTTTTAACAAAAAAACAAAAAAAATGGCTCAAATGGCTCTGAGCACTATGGAACTTAACTTCTGAGGTCATCAGTCCCCTAGAACTTAGAACTACTAAAATCTAACTAACCTAAGGACATCACTCACATCCATCCCCGAGGCAGGATTCGAATCTGCGACCGCAGCGGTCGCGCGGCTCCAGACTGTAGCGCCTAGAACCGCTCGGCCACTCCGGCCGGCTGGTTTTAACATATCATTGATTCTGTTATTGTCTGTTTCCTTGTTATTTACGTTCCGTTGGTGGTTTATAAAAGGGAGATGTTCTTGAAGTCAATACCATATAAATAGAAGTGGACCTAAATGAAAATGAGCTGGGAGATGTGATACTCAGAGAAGAATTTGAAAGAGCACTGAAAGATCTAAACCGAAGTAAGGCCCTGGTAGTAGACGACATTCCATCAGAACTACTGATAGCTTGATAGCCTTGGGAGAGCTAGCCATGACAAAATTCTGCCATTTGATTTGCTAGATGTTTGAACCAAATGATATACCCTCAAACTTCAAGAACTTCCATTTCCAAAGAAAGTAGGTGACGACAGCTGTGAATATTACCGAACTATCAGTTTAATAAGTCATGGGGTTGCAAAAAACTAACACGAATACATTATAAAAGAATAGAAAAACTGCTAGAAGCCGACATCGGTGAAAGTCGGTATGGATTCCGGAAAAATGCAGGAACACGCGAGGCAATACTCACCGTACGGCTTATTTTAGAAAGTAGGTTAAGCAAAGGCAAACCTACGTTTATAGCATTTGTAGACTTAGAAAAACCTTTCGACAATGTTGACTGGAATGATCTCTTTGAAATTCTGAAGATAGCAGAGGTAAAATACAGAGAACGACAGCCTATTTACAACTTGTACAGAAACCAGGTGGCAGGTATAATAAAAATCGAGGGCATGAAGGGGAAACAATGGTTGAGAAGGGAGTGAGACAAGCTTGATGTTATTAAATCTGTGCAATGAACAAGTAGTGAAGGAAACGAAAGTAAAAGTTGGAATCGGAACTAAAATTCAGGGAGAAGAAATAAAAAGTTTCAGGTTTGCCGATAACTGTAATTCTGTCAGAGACAGCAAAGGATTTGGAAGAACGGTTGAACGGAATGGACATTGTCTTGAAAAGGTGATATAAGATGAATATCATCAAAAGGAAAACACGGATAATGGAATGTTGAAGATTTATCTCAGGTGACGCTGAGGAAATTAGATTAGGGAACGAGACAGTTAAAGTAGCAGATGAGATTTACAATTTCAGACGTAAAATAAATGATGACGGCCGAAGTAGAGAGGATATAAAATGTAGACTGGCAGTAGCAAGAAGACCGTTTTAGAAGAAGAAAAATTTGCTAACATCGAATATAGTTTTATGTGTCAGTAAGTCTTTTCTGAAAATATTTGTGTGGAGTGTAGCTATGTATAGAAGTGAAACATGGACGACAAAAAGAGACCAAAAGATAAATGCAGTAAGCCGATTCAGAAGGATGTAGGTTGCTGTAGTTATTCGAGGATGAACAGGCTTTTCTGCGCGGAGTGGCCGCGCGGTTTGGGACGTCATGTCACGGACTGCGCGGCCACTCCCGCCGGAGGTTCGAGTCCTCCCTCGGGCATGGGTGTGTATGTTGTTCTTAGCATACGTTAGTTTAAGTAATGTGTAAGTCTAGGGGCCGATGACTAAGCAGTTTGGTCCCTTAGGAATTCGCACACGTTTGAACATTTGAAGAGGCTTCCACAGGATAGAATAGTTATGGACAACTGCATGAAATCAGTCTTCGGACTGAAGACCGTAACAACAACACGTTGTTATTGTAGTAATAATTGTTGGTTGTCATCTTATATGACTTATTACTTTATGGAGTTCTTAGATTATGTTCATTACACCGGTATTTTCGTGATAACTTGTTTGGCAGATAACCCAGCGATACTGTATGGTTAGAGGCAGTACTATTTACCATTGCTGTTATATAGTTATTCATCTTTGCATGTCCATATGGCACCGTTGGATGCTGTCATTGTAATCTATTTTCGTAGACGAATTTCATTGTAGGCTGTGTTTAGTGCTACGTATTCGTTTGTATTCAAATATAAATGGAAACAAAAAGCAAATCGACAGTGACAGAATCACCGGTACCGCGTGGATGTCAAAGCCAGCATCCATTAAAAATAGAAATAATCCACCATATTATGTACCGTTCACTTAGAGATAACCTGATGAAGGCTTGTCAGCCGAAACAGGCCTGTTGTAAAATAAAAGCAATAAAACTTGGCAGCGCTCTTTGAATTACAAATTATGATTATATAATTTTGTAAGTGTTGCAAAATTATTTTCATAACCTTTTAAGGTGCACGTGAGTTTCAAATCAACATTTTTATTTGTGTTCAGCACTTTGACATGTCATTACCAGTGCCACATGGTGAGCATTTTGTTATCGCCGACGCCTTGTGAAGCCTTTTAGTGGTCAGTAACCTCTTGCAATGTGTAACATTCACATGAGTCCATACTGTCGGATGATGTTTTATCCCTCGCAGTGGTATATGTTTCTTGTCCAAACTGAATTTGCATTTTTAATTACTTGTCTTTGCTTGTATATTAAGCAACTCCATTGTTCCACTTTTGTGTTCTCTGTAACCTTTTCAGATTTTCTGGTTATGATTGTACTCGAAACGCGTCATAAATCTGTTGCCTTAGATCCAGTGACTACTTTAGAAGAAAAAAAAAAGAAGTTTGAATAAACGTCAATTTCAGTACTGATCCTGCACTGCAATTAACAGTGTCAACGGAATATTCCCGACCCAAATAAAAACAAAAATTAATATATTTTAAGTTAAATTTTTCCATGTTTTACGTAATTGCATGAGCTATGCGACTGTATTATTAAATTTGTAAAATAACACGTTTTCAGCTCCAGTCACATTTTTATTTCAGCCTTTATTGCGCTACGAGTTATCAGGTACCTAAATGTTCCCAGAATGAGATTTTCACTCTGCAGCGGAGTGTGCGCTGATATGAAACTTTCTGGCAGATTAAAACTGTGTGGCGGACCGAGACTCGAACTCGGGACGTTTGCCTTTCGCGGCCAAGTGCTCTACCAACAGAGCTACCCAAGCGAGACTCACGCAAGAGAGCTTCTGTAAAGTTTGGATTGGTTCTGAGCACTATGCGACTTAACTTCTGAGGTCATCAGTCGCCTATAACTTAGAACTAATTAAACCTAACTAACCTAAGGACATCATACACATCCATGCCCGAGGCAGGATTCGAACCTGCGACCGTAGCGGTCGCTCGGTTCCAGACTGTAGCGCCTAGAACCGCACGGCCACTCCGGCCGGCTGTAAAGTTTGGAAGTTAGGAGACGAGGTACTGGCATAGTAAAGCTGTCAGGATGGGGCGTGAGTCTTGCTTGAGCAGCCCAGTTGGTAGAGCACTTGCCCGCGATAGGCAAAGGTCCCGAGTTCGAGTCTCGGTCCGCCACACAGTTTTAATCTGCCAGGAAGTTTCATACCTAAATGTTATTTGTATGCGAATGTGTAATATAACAATTGATGTATAAATAAAAGTTATTTGTACGTAAATGTGTAACACAACAACCGTTGTACAAACAACAGTTACGCACCTTCTCTGACACGCGCTGTGACATAAATATTGCAGGAAAAACATAACTGAAACTGAAACGGTAATATTTTATAGACGATAATATACTTTTCGTCTTAAGAATAGCGTACTCCATTTTTAGGTTGACTGGCTAGCACGGCCCAGTGAAGCCGTCAAGCCAACATGAGTACCTATTTGACAAAATGGTTCAAATGGCTCTGAGCACTATGCGACTTAACTTCTGGGGTCATCAGTCCCCTAGAACTTAGAACTACTTAAACATAACTAACCTAAGGACATCACACACATCTATGCCCGAGGCAGGATTCAAACCTGCGACCGTAGCGGTCGCTCGGCTCCAGATTGTAGCGCCTAGAGCCCCACGGCCACTCCGGCGGGCCTTATTTGACAGCTATGTCAATCATATTTCACACAAGTCACAGTCACTCTTAAAGGCTGTCCTAATAAGGACAAAGCAGGAGTATGTGTACCATGCAGAAGACGAGACCGTAAGTGTGGTGGACCTAAAGATTGTCCAACCCACCGGATGTTCTTGGATAGACTTATACAAAGAACAGATTACGGGGATATTTAAAATGGTACAAGTCAATGCAACGCGCAGCCACATGGTTGCACATGAGCTAAGGAAAGTAGCGGAACAAGAACAAATCGATGTTCTATTGATACAAGAACCGAACTCCTGCGCGGGTCGTGTCCCTGGCTTTCCCGCAACAGCACAGGTGGTTTCCTCGGGTGGGAACCCCATGAGTGCGATCATAATATTGAACAAAACTATTAAAACTACGATATTAAATCAATTCTGTACTGAGCATATTACAGTTGTACAACTTAATTTGTTGTCCTACAGTATGTACGTTGTAAACGTCTACTGCCAGTTCAGACATGACATCAAGATTTATCTTGATCAGCTGAACTGGATTCTAAGAGTTTTAGCCGGGCAGGCTATAATTGTAGCTCTTTATGCTAATGCTAAGTCCCCACTCTGGCACAGTGATGTACAGGACGGTAGGGGTGCGGAGCTTGTTGATTTGATTATGCAAACGCACATGTATGTGCTAAACTTGCCTGGGTACCCCCCGACCTACTCAGGGAGGGCGGGTGCAACATCAAATATTGATGTCACACTAGCAAGCGAGAGGGCAGCACCCCACGTCCATAACTGGCAAGTAAGAGAACATCTAACTGTCAGTGATCATAACTGTATAACATTTGAAATAGCGCCGACCATCGCGGATGTGCCAGGCAAGTGGGTGGAACGGTTCAATTATGCTCGGACAGACTGGGACAGACTCGTGCAGGTGTTCAGTCCTCCTGAGTTCGGGGAGGACATAGGTAATATTGATGAAGCTGTGGAGGAGCTGGTAAGCTCCGTGCAAACGGCTATCACACTGGCTGTACCTCGAATAGCGAGATACATCTGCAGGGAGTCCACCCCATGGACCCCTGAATTGACTGTGCTCAAACGGTCGGTCAGAAGGGCGCGAAGCAACTATCAAAGGAGCGTTGCCCACGACGAACGACAATACCACCTGCGTATTTATCGTCGTCTGAAGCAGAGATACAAGGATCAGTTAGACATTACAAGGCGCCAATCCTGGGAAAGATTTGTGAACGATCAGCTGGGAACAGACTCTTGGGGAGTTCCTTACAAAATCGTTCGAGAAAAAATTAGATCGCCCATGATGCTGTCTACGCTACGTGCTGGGGATGGTGACACGACCAAGAATTGGGAAGAAACAGCAAGACTGCTGTTGGACACATTACTGCCAGATGATATCGAGGACCAGGACTCGCACGAGCAGCGGGAAATACGTCTGGCGCTCTCGATTCCGTATCTTAACGATACAAACGTGTGCCCTTTCTCAGCAGAGGAGGTAGAAGCAACCATCTACACCTTTGCAACGAAGAAGGCGCCTGGTGCTGACGGGATCCCTGTGGAGATCTTACAGGGACTCGCACACTTGGTCGCCCCGGCATTAAGTCGTATTTACAACATCTGTTTACAAAGGGGCTATTATCCACTAAAGTGGAAAACTGCAGAAGTTGTAATTATCAGGAAAGGCCCTGATAAAGATCCAACGGTGCCGAAATCCTATCGGCCTATCTGTCTGCTGGATGTAATGGGCAAAGCATTTGAGAAGTTGCTGGCTGACCGTCTCCAGAGTCATCGAACTCTGCATGGTATGAGTGATAGGCAGTTCGGATTCCGAAAGGGTCGCTCCACCCAGGATGCGATCAATGAGGTTTGCCGAATTGTTCACTCTGCGACATCAAAGTATGTTCTTGGCATAATGATAGACATCTCAGGGGCCTTCGACAACCTGTGGTGGCCGGCACTCTTCTCTCGCCTAAGAGAGATTGGGTGCCCGCAGCTGCTGTATGGCTGTCTGGAGGCCTAGTGTGATGGAAGGACTGCTAAGATAACGGCTCCTGGAGCCATCGTATCTAAAAGAGTATCCCGTGGTTGTCCCCAGGGATCGGTGTGTGGTCCCATTTTCTGGGATATTAACATGGAACCTTTGTTGAACGTCCTGCAGGGAGAGACTGCAGTTCTGGGAGTCGTTGCTTATGCGGATGATCTCGCAATTCTAGTAGAAGGTGACACTCGCAATGTGATCGAAGACCGATCACGACTGGCTATTGAACTGTTAACCAACTGGTGTAAGAAGACTAAAATGTCTATTGCACCACAAAAATCGCTATATATGCTCCTGAAAGGCAAGTTAAATAGGGACCCAACAGTCAGAATTAATGGCCAAGCAGTGTCACGACAGAGATATGCCCGTTACCTTGGGGTATATTTAGATGAGAATTGGAGTTTCATTCCGCATAATGAGCAAATAACGACAAAGTCCTTAGCTCTGTTCAATAAGATAATATCAATTGGACAAAGAAGGTTCCATCTGCCGTCATAGGCAATAAATATCTACCATAACAGCATATTGGCACCAATAGTAGGGCACGCATCCAGTGTGTGGGCCCACAGGTTAGCTCTGGTTCGGCCTGCCGCTGCTGTCAGGCGAATACAGAGGAACGTTCTGTTGAGATGCATTGGAGCATTCAACACAAGCCCAACAGATGCACTGTTAGTAATTATGGGTCTATGTCCACTAGACCTAATAATAAGGCAGCACGCAGCCTTCTACTGGCTGCGCAAACAGAACATCGACATGGTGCAAATTATAATGGGCACTCCTCTTGTAAACGCCAAATCCATCCGAGAAAAAATGCTTGACATTTGGCAGGACGAATGGAATGGGTCCAGTACAGGCCGCAGAGTCCATGGGTTTCTACCCACAGTAAGGGAAAGACTAAAGAACAAGATAATGAAGCCCTCACAGGGCCTAGACCACTTTCTTACAGGCCATGGTCCCTACCCCACGTACCTGCATAAAATAGGTAAAAGGCCAACACCGGAGTGTGGCTGTGGTGCTCACACAGGATCGCCAGAACACACAGTGTTTGAGTGTCCAATATATGAACAGGCTGTCTCAGTTGAGAGACAGCTTCTGCAGACAAGGGAGATAAGTGATATACTGACAAATGGCGAATTGTTTAGCAATTTTGCAAAATTAATGAACAAAATCTCAAGGGAGGCCCAGCAAGCCTACCTTGGGAGAGGATAAATGCGCTTCAGATCTAATGCGCAATTGTACATACACTCCTGGAAATTGAAATAAGAACACCGTGAACTCATTGTCCCAGGAAGGGGAAACTTTATTGACACATTCCTGGGGTCAGATACATCACATGATCACACTGACAGAACCACATGCACATAGACACAGGCAACAGAGCATGCACAATGTCGGCACTAGTACAGTGTATATCCACCTTTCGCAGCAATCCAGGCTGCTATTCTCCCATGGAGACGATCGTAGAGATGCTGGATGTAGTCCTGTGGAACAGCTTGCCATGCCATTTCCACCTGGCGCCTCAGTTGGACCAGCGTTCGTGCTGGACGTGCAGACCGCGTGAGACGACGCTTCATCCAGTCCCAAACATGCTCAATGGGGGACAGATCCGGAGATCTTGCTGGCCAGGGTAGTTGACTTACACCTTCTAGAGCACGTTGGGTGGCACGGGATACATGCGGACGTGCATTGTCCTGTTGGAACAGCAAGTTCCCTTGCCGGTCTAGGAATGGTAGAACGATGGGTTCGATGACGGTTTGGATGTACCGTGCACTATTCAGTGTCCCCTCGACGATCACCAGTGGTGTACGGGCAGTGTAGGAGATCGCTCCCCACACCATGATGCCGGGTGTTGGCCCTGTGTGCCTCGGTCGTATGCAGTCCTGATTGTGGCGCTCACCTGCACGGCGCCAAACACGCATACGACCATCATTGGCACCAAGGCAGAAGCGACTCTCATCGCTGAAGACGACACGTCTCCATTCGTCCCTCCATTCACGCCTGTCGCGACACCACTGGAGGCGGGCTGCACGATGTTGGGGCGTGAGCGGAAGACGGCCTAACGGTGTGCGGGACCGTAGCCCAGCTTCATGGAGACGGTTGCGAATGGTCCTCGCCGATACCCCAGGAGCAACAGTGTCCCTAATTTGCTGGGAAGTGGCGGTGCGGTCCCCTACGGCACTGCGTAGGATCCTACGGTCTTGGCGTGCATCCGTGCGTCGCTGCGGTCCGGTCCCAGGTCGACGGGCACGTGCACCTTCCGCCGACCACTGGCGACAACATCGATGTACTGTGGAGACCTCACGCCCCACGTGTTGAGCAATTCGGCGGTACGTCCACCTGGCCTCCCGCATGCCCACTATACGCCCTCGCTCAAAGTCCGTCAACTGCACATACGGTTCACGTCCACGCTGTCGCGGCATGCTACCAGTGTTAAAGACTGCGATGGAGCTCCGTATGCCACGGCAAATTGGCTGACACTGACGGCGGCGGTGCACAAATGCTGCGCAGCTAGCGCCATTCGACGGCCAACACCGCGGTTCCTGGTGTGTCCGCTGTGCCGTGCGTGTGATCATTGCTTGTACAGCCCTCTCGCAGTGTCCGGAGCAAGTATGGTGGGTCTGACACACCGGTGTTAATGTGTTCTTTTTTCCATTTCCAGGAGTGTATGTAAATACTACGTTTGTTTGAGTCTTTGAATTGTAGTAGCTAGTAGTTGTAGTTAGACGAGTATGGTGGTGGGGGGAATAAAAGACTGGTATAAATTGAGTGGTTTCTTCTAGTAGTAGCGGCCCGCCTTCACGTAGCTAGGGACGGGCAACTCTCTGGCAAGATTCCAGAGAGGCAAAGAGGCCGATTATTAATACAAAGCACAAAGTTGCGTAATAAATAGATAGTGTGCATGCATTAATAAACCACTTCTGTAGTACTAATAGTAGAAATAGTCTGTCATAATACACCCACTCAAAAGTGTCAGAAAGTGGGTTATGCATGTTTCACAAATTTGAGGGGAAAAAAAAGTCACTCTTAAATTTAATGAGAACACATAACGAAGTCACTCTTATTATGTGCCTCCTGGTACGTTATACGACATTTAGTTCATTTTGAAGTAAGCAAAAGAATATTAAGAAGTAGTGACCCTATTTTACATCGCCAATAAAGAGATCGAAATACAAATCAACAAAAGAAAATAGGACAAAGGGAAAACAGAGAAAGTAATTACATGTACAGTCTACTATTTACAGTATTATTTGTGAAAATGATTTTTAAACAGGAATTATCAGGCTAGAATATGTTGTTTACGAATATGTCATCAGATCGAAAGGTGCATTACTATCCTATGAGTAGGGCCTATTAGAGGAAATAAACAGTCTGATTCGGAACAGAGAAGACAACAACCATTTTTATTTCAGCGGCATGGACTGCAGCACAATGTAAAAGTCAACAGAACGGGCACCTTCATATTTCTGTTACAAGCACAGTCTATTCCACGGCACAAAGCATGTTATTTCGGATACCTTAGGAAAAGTCAGCGTTATAGAGTAAGGAGGATTGGGATCACATCGACAGTTACGGTGGTAATCTTATAGACACCATTAAATCCCGTAAACGTTGGAGTTAAAAAACTCTGCTGAAGAGATAACAGTAATTGGAGTATATTAGAGGAAAGTATAGCACTAAATATAAATGATTAATTTTGTACATGAAGATACTGAGAATCAAAATAGTTTTTCGTGTGACGGAAGCCACTGTCCAAAAATGTAAGTATCGTTTGGTGAATCAGATCATATGTCGTCCAGGAAAGGCCGGACAGATTATTTAGATGACAAATTCTTTCAGTACAAAATCTCAGAAGAATGTACTCCAGTTATTTCTTTTAGTATGTAAATACTGTGTAGACTGGCAGCTTAAGGGGTGCAAAGTAAATACGGTGAACAGAATAAGTCTTTTTTCTCCCAAAGTGAGTTATGGTTGAAGCTCCTTTATTCATTCAATAGCAGAGCATGACGGCGTAGGTGCAACACTGATAGCCTGTACGTCTTGGAAGCTTCCGCTCTGCACACAATTTTCTGAAAATTTCTTGGAAGATCCATTTGTGGGTATTTTCAGCTCTGTAAACAACGACTATTAATTTCTTCAAAAGATCTATTTCCGAGTGGCAGACTAGAATCCGTACATTGAAGTATTTTACTCGACCGTGGAAAATCTACCTGTTAGATCCCAAAATTACGAAACTTTCATTGAATTAATGATAAAAGTGTGATTTAAATAGATTCCTATATGATGAATGTGACAGTGCTTATTGCGAATGGAAAATAGCATTGAAACACTTGTGTAAAATATTGGATAGTTCATAGTAACAGTTATTTTAATACTGAGTTCAATGAAAGCGGAGAAGCACCGATGAACGTGGTGAGCGAAGCAAGGCAAGAGAAATGGACACCCGCCGAAGAAGAGCTACACATTAATTGCAGCAGCAACATCGACTGGGATATAGCAAAGGAGTTAAATGAAGCAGCAAGATAAGAAGTAAAGCAGCATGATGACTGCAAAAAAATTCCACACAAACTTTTGCTTAATGTAAGATTAACTGGAAACTGTTAAGGTAAAAACATAACATGATCCAAAAAATAAAAGAGAGATTTTCGCTACCCCTTTATCATTAAAATGTCTGAAAAACTGTCTAAGTTAAATGGGAAACTTTAAAGCCGTTAGTATAGACGACACGTTTACCGACCAAACTGAACGGTTTTGACTTCCCGCCAAACAGCAGGGACTAGTATTTTATAATAACTGCATCAGCATCTGTAATACCCTCAAAATCAAAAGTAGTTGTCTCTTTAGAGCCAGGTAAGGATCCCAACATTCCCTGGAATTAAATAACTATATATCTCCTGTATCATCTGTCAAACGATATGAAAGTGTAATATTAGAAAAAATTCAGCCGCACGTCGATTCCCAAATAATTCTGCACCAAGATGGTTTCTGACCTGAAAAATAATGCAGAAAACAAGTTCTTAACATCACGGAATGCCTTGAGGAATATCTTCAGAAGAACCTAGTTACTGATGTAGTAATGGTAGACTTGTGGGAAAGGATATTACAGTGAGAAGACATCCATCAAAGGTTGAAGTGTATGTCTTACGCTTGTGCTCAAGATCTCAAGATGTGTATGAGAGTAATTTAATGTGTCTTCGGACGGTTAGCTTCTGAAGCATACGAATACAGCCAGGTATCTGATGGTTATGTTGGGCAAGTCTCTTAGCTATAAAATCCTGAGTGAGTATAACACCAAAAACGTTGCAAGAAGAGATAATATCCTAAGAAAACTGTCCTGTTCTCAAAGTGACACGCAATGGCTCGTGTTCCTCTGAGGCGAATGGTAGTTCCGTGTCTGCAATAGATCAGTACATGAGAATAACATGTACATCATCCTCAGTGAAACACGCCATATAATATCTGCTTGCATGAAGTCAACATCTTTGCACAAACTAGCACGACAGCAGACAATTCCACTCCGAGAATGAGACGAGCAGTTCGTGAACACGACGATAAAATCAAGCAGACGATAGACGCAAGACATGTCATTTCTGGAATAGAAGACACGTTCCGTGTACAACAGTGACTAAACTCAATGAGTACTATCTTGTCGCGGTTTGGCATTGAACCGACAATATGGTACCCATTTCAGGAGGATAAGCCCACTGACATGGAAGAACGGGGAAAAACTCATCAGCTATGAGAAGGAGTGCCCCTACCAACATGGGGCCTCAACTGTGAGGATGACATCCTTTGTGAATTCAGTCATCTCCAGGACACGCCCAGATTCTGCTTTCCAGCCTACTGTTCATTGTGTATGGCACGGAAATAACTGTACTGCTGAAGTAGCTATGTACTGCACGAAAAAGTGTAAGAAGTTGATGGTTTCCCATTAGTAGGGGAACAAGAGCAGCGTCAGTGCATTTTGTTATTGCGGGTTGCCTGCGTCAGTGGCAGATATGCACACAGGGGCAAACCAATTTTTCTCCTTTGATTGACAGGTACTTAACCTATTGCTCTCCTTTGACTGACAGGTACTTAAGCTATTGTTCTGCTAAAAGGATCCTTCCTTTTGATTGACAAGCACTTAACCTACTGTTCCACTGCCCCCTTCCCCTCCCTCAACCCCCCTCCACCCCACCTGCCCCTCTCTGCTACAGGTGCACTTTCAGGTCTGAGTTATTGGAATAGGCCCCTCTCACTGTTATCAACTTGATTGACTACTTAATGAAATTGATCAATTAATTAACCTCACCACCTTTGGTAAATCCCCTTCCCCCTCCCCCAGAAAATGGCAGTAAGTTCAAATTGCATCAGGACAATGCAACATACCACAGCTACCTCCAATAACCTAAGAAAATGACAGGAAAAAGGACACTTGTACTACCTCCACTTACCTAAGTCATCCAACTGCCACCTCTTCCTAGGAATTGGCTGGAAAAGGAGACAGCGTGTGCTGGATAGGATGGACATAAGTCTTTGTTTTCAGTCTTTAATTAAACAATTAGATGCAGTACCACCATCAAGTGTGTTCACTCCGATGTCCAGAGTCCAACTGACCTAATACACAGTACTGCCACCATAGGGCGCTGTCGTCCCTTCTGTGACGTAATCCAAAATGGCAGTCTGGCAGTGGTGTGGAAGCATATCATAACAGGAAATTCAAGGGTATATTATTTATCTATAAAAAATTCAGTTTGTGGGGGTTGGATCTCTCTTGCTGATCATTCTCTGCTGTTTGGAAACATATAGGTCTTCTAAGAAGTAATTAAATGGGGCAAACATGTTGCATAACCTAATATTCCGCACTGTACTCTGGGTGTCTTAGCCTAATGTTCGGGCCTTTGTCGGCACTTAACCTATTTTCTGTTAAGTGGTTTTCCATGTCACCCCCATTTTCTTAAACTATTGTACCACATTTGATACCAAATTAAGGAATTAGTTATATTCTCCCACCATTTTCTGGTACACTTTTCGAATTTCACATGCTTTTGAACGCCATTTCTGGCGCATTCTTCTTTGTCACCCACCCCTTTAAACTACTGTACTGCGTTTTACATTAAAATTTTGCAAATTAACATTGTGTTCTGCACTTAACTTGCTGTTCTGCTCCATGTCACCCACTCACCACACCCTCCCCTTAACTATTGCACCACTAACACCATGTTGATATAAAAAATGTATGCAAATTAATTAATTCGATATTCTTCACATATATAGGGCAATTTTTTAATTCGCAGCATCCTATTGGACAGTAAAATCGATTGAATATAGTCTAAACAAAAGATCGCTAGTAAAAAACACATCCTGCCACTCGACACCCGACGCCGACGCTGCCGACACCACACACGTCCCCATGAGTCAGGATGCATCGGTGGTCCCTGCGAAGTGACGACGCGGTATTCAGCTGCCTAGCGACACTTTGGTGTCAGTTCGGGTCCTGCAAAGAAGGAGGCGGTGGCATCTTTTTCATACTTGACATCTGAGAATTTCCTGTCGAAATACATGTTCACCTAGGCACCGTTGCTGGCGCGATGACGCATAGCTGCGGCACGGGTCGAGCGCCAAGAGAGATGTTATAATGCTTCCCAGAATAGCATAGCGATCCTAATGGGACAGCCTGTACGTCACTGAATTTACCCATCAAACTGTTGCTGCTGCCAGTGTGGGAGCACCGTCGGTCATTGTTTTCGGCAGATGAGACTTTCAGCGGCAGAATTATTTTGCACAGATCCCTACATTGCACTGACAGTTAAACCCCACAAAAGTTGTCTACAGATCATCAAATACAGACAAGACTTACAAGAATATTGGGAGGCAGGAACATATTTACCAGTGTAACTACAATTAAATATTACGATTGCTGCTGCAGTCTGACACCGATCAATGTACAGGTAATGTCTCCTCTTGACGGCTGTGGTTCTGGAACGAATCTCAGGATCTATAGCGCTTCTGGAAGGTTCTGCCTAGATTCCCTCAAACAAATATTACGAACGACAGGCGTCCAGCACTATGTGTGATAATGATAATGAATGTGTGTTCCAGGAACACTCTTCTGAGTTTAAACACTTCCTCTGGCCACCATACTCCCCAGACATGAACCTTATTGAGCATATCTGGGATGCCTTGCAACGAGCTGGTCAGAAGAGATCTCCACTGCGTCTTACGTATTTGTGGATAGTCCGGCAGGATTCATGGTGTCAGTTCCCACCAGTACTACTTCAGTCATTAGTCGAGTCCATGTCATGTTGTGTTGCAGCACTCCTGGTTGCTCGGAGGGGTCCCTGTACGATATTAAGCAGGTGTACCAGTTTCTTTGGCTCTTCAGTGTATAAATAACCGCAGTTACGCAGACACGCTTTTTAAAATACTGTAGAGCGTGTACGTGAGTGGTAATGTCAACAGGAAATTAAGGAGGTACTTGTGGAGATCGAAAATAATTTAGGATAAAACGTAATCTTCAGATCTGAACGCAAATTCTGGTACTTCCTACGACTGGTTTCTGCTGAGAAGATTCTATGCTTATTTCATAATGTCAATAAACCCAGTAGAACCAGAAACAAATGTAAAAAATTTCCAATTTCGGACAGAGGAGAAAATCGAGTCAGAATAACAGACCTGACATTTTAAGTGGTTAGACGTCTATGTTTATGTACCCGCATGTATGTCAGCAGCTGACAGATACTACATACTCCCAAATGTAGATAATGATATGCGATGAAGCCTGGGAAGAAGTAAGTGATTTGATGTTAGAATTTTCATCCAAAATCCAGCCTCTAAATGTCTATTAGTTTTAGGGAACGCAGTGCCACAAAATAAATAGAAAGGGAATCATCCTACATAGCGTATGATGTAAAATTGATATTAAGTATAAAAGGCAGTGAAAAATATAAGTAAGCTGTAAAACTAACTGCTTCATTATCGTTGTTAATAGGCGAAACCATTACAGATGCTTGAAATCCAAACAGAATTGCTAATGAAAAAGTCGTGAAGAACAAGGCAATCAGCAAACCCAGGAAATGGCGAAGATTATTTAGATGATATATGATGAAACTAAAATTCAAACAGATTGTAAAATAGGAGCTTCATAAAGATTATGATAATTGTTAATATACAATTTGTAAAATAGGATGAGTGAATCTGAAACTTTAAACAAAGTACAAAATATTGAGGATTTATGTACAGGTAAGAGGTTGTTTGTAGCAGCAGCTGGACATTAAAAACTGGAAAGGGGGAAGGACCTCCATCGAACACAATCAATGCAAAGGTGTAACAGAACACTTGTCGTGATTCAAGTTCCGTCAACGTAGTTGTTCATTCATGAGTAAGGAATGACCCGTAAAGTGACTGTCGCATGAAACTGTTACGAATAACTATCTTTTTGAGGACACTTATCAAAATATTCAGTGCAAAATCATCATGGTGTGAGGTAAAGTTAGCTCGATCATGTAACTGGTGGCCACAGAAAAAAAGTAGAATCGAGGAGTAAATTATCGCTCTGAAGTGTAAAAGAAAAGGCATGTAGTATAAAGTCATCGGTCAGGCTTCGTCCATCCCTCTGTCAGACTCGTTAAACAGCTCGCTCGTATCATGTAGGACTGGCAACAGGACGATGCAGCAAATATGCCACATAACATGAGCCAAGACTTTGCCGTCTCATAAAGGAGGCAAAACATCTATAATGATAATAATAACCACAGACACAACTCGGGTGGCAGAACTGGTAAAACTGCGCCCGGAACGACATAGCACCAAACACTGACCATACTATGAAACAAACCCTAGTTTTTCCTTGAACGATTTTTACTTGTGGTATCGTCCATCATTAATGAATATACTGCCAATCACACTTTAGTTACTCAGATCAATGTTTATGGGGTTATGACCAACTGCATTTGCAAAGACATAGATTGTAAACTGTCCACCTGTAGAACATGACTCATAGAGATGTCTGCGATTGATAAACGTGCAGACTCGAGACTACTAAACCAAGCTATTAACTGACATGATACTTTTAGTCAGTGAAATTAATCACTTCAGAAAGATAACGAACAATGGACATATTAAACCCGGCATCAGAAGTAGCAATTCACTTCCCGGCAGATTAAAGCTGCGTACCGGACCGAGACTCGAACTTGGGACCTTTGCCTTTCAGGGGGAAGAGCTCTACCATCTAAGCTACCCAAGCACGACTTATGACCCTTCCTCACAGCTTCAATTCTGTCAGTACTTCATCTCCTACCATCCAAACTTCACATAAGTTCTTTTGCGAACCTTGCAGAAGTAGCACTCCTGAAAGAAAGGATATTGCGGAAACACGGCTTAGCCACAGCCTGGGAGATGTTTCCAGAATGAGATTTTCACTCTGCAGCAGATTGTGCGCTGATGTGAAACTTCACGGCAGATTACAACTGTGTGCCGGACCGAGACTCGAACTCGGGATCTTTACAGAAGAGCTTCTGTGAAATTTGGAAGGTAGGAGACGAGGTACCGGCAGAGTTGAAGCTCTGAGGACGGGTCGTGAGTCATGCTTGGGTAGCTCAGATGGCAGTCTGCCTTCGGCAGTGACACAGTGCGGACCTTGCTACCTTCCGGCCGCGATGCGATGCGCGCGTCTGTTAGTTTACGCCGGAGCAGCTTCGCGTTTGCGGTGTTTTGAGTCTAGAACAGGATGGCACAAAAAAAAAAAAAAAAAAAAAAAATCATATGGCGCCAAGCACTATGGGACTCTGATGTCATCATTCCCCTAGACTTAGAACTACTTAAACCTAACTAACCTAAGGACATCACGCACATCCATGCCCGAGGCAGGATTCGAACCTGCGACAGTAGCAGCAGCGCGGTTCCGGAGTGAAGCGCCTAGAACCGCTCGGCTAGAGCGGCCGGCAAGATGGTACACTCGTAAAGAAAAACGACTTTGAAGTTGAGTTTTGTGAACAACTATTCACGACCTAAGGTACACGAGATTAAACTTTTTTTAAAGAGAAGAGGTTAAAATCGATTCACAGGAAATGGTGAGAATCCATTTATCGATCGTTTAAAGCGTCATCTGTGTTAAGCTTATTGACTAGGTGGCTTGTGAAAGACTTCTCCAACGACCACCGAACGGATATCGTTTCTGCCGTGCCGACGGGAATGTTGGTGCGGTTACAGTCGACCACAGGGGAACGGGGATAAGCACCATACGGGTCTTCGAGCTTCCGTTTGAAGTCCCGTCTGAACTTGTGATTGACACCTTTCGACCATACGGTACAGTTGTATCGCATGTGGCCGAAAAATGGACGAGTTTTACCACATTCCGCGTCCTAAATGGGGTGAGTCAAATACGGATAGAACTGAGAAAGCACGTCCCCTCTTATTTGTATATAGGGGGTTGTCGAGCGATTATATGATGGACAACCTCGCACTTGCTCAGGGTGCGTTAAAGAAGGCCACGTCTGCTCGGAATGCCTCCAGCGTCGTTTAGTGCAAACCCCGCGGGATGACATTCAGGCGCCACAACAGATGACTGTATTACCGATGAACTTTGTGGAGGCCCTGAGAAGTGAGGGGTGCCAGCAGCTGCTCACTATAGAGAACATGGACACCAACGGATTGGGACTCCGACCACCGGTTCCAACGTAGCTGACACAGGACACCATACAAGAGATTCAACTGAAGGTCACTCCAGGCTCAACCGTGGTGGCTGCCAGTGCTTTCACCGAGAGTGTGATAGACCAGGCCCAAGACGGAGGATACAGTATCCAAACAGCCGAAGCGGAAGTAAGACAACGGAAACAGCGTTCGCCGATGAGAAGAAAGAAGTGACGACTGACTTCTGCTGACGATAGTCATAGCCCCGAGGGGACAGTGGACGACGACAGTATCGAAGGGCGGCCAGTAGATTCAACAGATACCGAGATGACGGTGCAGGAGTTGCACAGCGATGATAACCTGAATTCTCCTTTTGGTGACCGGAAGGCAGAAGTGGAGATGACGATTGTCCAACATTAGAGCGGTGACACCGCTGTCTGCCATCCTTCAGCCGGCTCTGGAAATATGCTGAGGGACTGGGCGCAGGAAATGGACCAACAGGAGCAGGATGAAGATACGGACGCGGCGATTGAAGACAGTCCTGGTCAAGAGGCGGGAGGGGCCGGGAATGATGAACAACTTGGTGTGGTGAGGAGCTACGGGGGCGCCGATAACCGATAGTAGTTCGGTTTTCAACACCATCGCTTGATGACACCCCCACTCCAACTGATGAACACAGCCAGGCGTACCGCAATGCGACGATCAACATTAATGGCATTCGGACACCACTTAGAATTCAAATGCTGAAAGATATGTTACACCACGCAGACGTGGATATTGTACTCCCACAAGAAGTGCGTTTCACATCGCCACCGGAGTTCTACGGCTACGACGCACATTACTGAGTGCACGATGAGAAAGGTTGGGGTATGTCGATCCTCACCAGGGAAGGCATATGAGTGGAGGAAGTCATGTCCCTCCATTCGGCACGTGGAGTAGCGATCACTGTCGATGGCGTTCGTTTCATCGATGTATACGCGCCGTCTGGCTCCACAAAAAGAAGAGAAAGGGAGACCTTTTAATAGCACCGTTGTTCGCCGGCCAATATGACAATTATGTAGTGGGCAGCGACTTTAATTGTGTCGTCGCTCAAAAGGACCAAGTACCTCATTATGTGCCACGCAAAGAATTGCGCGATTTGATTACCGAAATGGCGCTTCTGGATGTTTGGGAATTGCAGCATAGCGGTAGAACGGGTTACACGTATGTAACGGGACACTCGGCGAGTAGGCTTGATAGAGTGCGCTCTACTGACGGCGATACTGCATGCCGAAATCTGGCCAGCGGCTTTTACGGATCATATGGCGTACGTCTGTACGATTTCACTAACGCGGCAGAAGATATGGTGGAGTAAGGGTCACTGGAAAATGAATAGAGCACTTTTACATGACACTGCTTCTCGCCGGTCGATAGAGGATGTCTGGGAGACCTGCGTTCGCCGCCAACGGGCATACATCTCTTTTCTCGAGCGGTGGATCAAATGCGCAAAACCAACGTTACGGAAAACGTTGATACGATACGGGCAGGACAAATCGCAGTGAAACAGCGCGACGGCGGATTTTTATTTTACGGCCCTGAGGGAGCTGATGACCCAGCAACCATCGCCGGAAAGGCACACGGCCATGCGCAGGATAGAAGACAAGTTATTACAGCTAATGAGACTAAGAATGGAAGGGATAATGTTCCGGGCGAGATTCACGGACACAGTTGCTGCCGAAGCCCCCTCAATGCACCACGTAGTACGTGAACGCCAACGACGACGAAGGACATTGATCAGAGAAATAATCTCTGAAACTGAACAGCAAGTTGTGACCCAACGTGACATTGCGTAGGTGCTTACCGACTACTTCCGTCAGTTATATGGGCGTGTGCAAGTGAACCACAAGACACTAAATGATGACATCTCCTAAATGCCAGATAGGGGACCATCACTGGATGTGGAGACTTTCATCACAGCGATATCGGAGGACGAGGTGACAGACGCAATTGCCAGGGGAACTCCGAACAATTCCCCAGGACAGGACGGCTTCCCAATTGAATTTTACCGCGCCTTTGCATACCTCATGTGATAGACGTGGATTCAGATGTATAACGAACTCCTATTACCGCAGACTGAGATACCTGTCGAATTCACGGAGGGTATCATCATCCCAAACCACGCGGTGGCAGAAGGCCAGGGGATTATAGACCACTAACCCTCCTGAACTGCGACTACAAGATTTTCGCACGCAATATGGGGCTCGCTTGAAGTCTTAAATTTCTGATAGACTCCTCACAGATCAAACATGCTTAGGCGGTAAGAGTAATGTCCATACGCCGCTTGGTGATTACCGAGATATCGTCGCATTAGCAGCGGCGTGCCGACTGCGCGGGGCACTAGTCTCTATTGACTTCGATCATGCGTTCGACAGGGTGGATCATATCTTTTTGTACGCCGTGATGGGCAGTTTGGGAATACCACTAATTCTAGTGACCATGCACCTGTCACACGGCGTGCGATCCAAGGTCTGGGTGAATGGGCGGGGCACTGACTACATTGTCATTTCACGGTCAGTTCGTCTAGGTTGCCCACTTTCGATATTTTTGTATGTGATGGCGTTGGAACCCTGCCTATATGGTCTCCGAAGACGGCTGGAGGGAGTGCCGATGCCACAGATGATCTTTCATTGCCGCGCTTATGCTGACGATGTGATGCTGCTGGCACGGACAGGCGACGAAGTACGTACGGCGTTGGCATGGATACAGCGATACGGAATGGCGGCGGGAAGCGTGATTCATCTACAGAAACCACGCTGCATGAATGTCGCTTACGCTACCATCGCTTACGCTACCATCTGGAGAGGGTGGACTTGGTCTGGTGAACGTATATGAAAAGGCACAGGCTTTATTTGTCAGTATGGTTTCTCGACAGTGGCGCGATCAATTTCGCAGTATCTCGGGTGCGTTGGCCGACGGACTGGCGCCCGTTTCAATGGTGCCCCCAGTCAATGTGGGCCATATTTCACCGAAGATGTCACACTTAAAGTCTTTCTTTTTGGAGCTTAGCTATGTCAGAGAAGCCTTCCACACATCTCGACTACCGACGACGCGAGATGTGTGCCAGATATTACCGCACCGGTGCCCCAGGAATACCCTGGAAAAGAAGTACCCAGACAAGAACTGGCGATAGATATGGCGCATTATACGGAACGTTTACCTCCCAACGGTGGTACGCTCAACATGGTATGTGGTGGTAAATAGGAAGCTCGCAATGAACCATCGGCGGCATACGATTCATTTAGCAGACACTCCATTATGTTTAAGTTGTGCAACAGTGGACACTGATGAACATCGTTTAGCATGTAGTAGGGCGGCTCCGGTATCGCACTTTGCACGACAGATATTAGCGTTCCTGTTACGCACCGCCCCTCACACTGTTTCATCGGACATACTCCTTTTCCCCCCAAGTATCTTATTTTACGGTCCATAAAACCAATGCAGTGACATGAATACGGGGAATGGTTGTGGGCTACGTCTATAACGTATCGGAAAAGGACAAAATGGATTTCTGGCATTTGCTCCTGGATGGACACGCGAAGCTGCAACAGCATAGGAAATATAAGCAAGATTTCGCTAATTATCTGCGGCGGACATTTACCGACCCGCCAGCCAGATGGGGTGTGACGGGTGAGAGATGAGATAGACGAAATAAGCCGAGACAGACACCTATCACACTTAACGGAACCTTAGCTGTCTTCGAGAAGACGACCCAGTCTTTCGCCAACGTCTGGAGAACGTGTCGATAGATGGTTCTATTGCTCTATCGATCGTAGGGTGGTGATCAGGTGTCGCCCCCGACTTGAATTTCATTTCATTGTTAGAAGAGCATGTTTGTTTCGTATTTGTACTATCAGCGATGTCGTCCTATCATTTTCATCTGGACATTTTAAATTTTATTAATTTCCGTTACTTAATTAATTTCTAATTAGCCACTGTTTGGCAAAATTTGGACATTGTAAAAAAAACCCACCATGTCAAATATTGTCGGTTCGCATACGGTTGAATACCAAAATATTTTGTCTCTCTTCGTGTTTCTAACAGAGTAAAAAAAAAAATGATAGCTCAGTGGTCAGCGAGATGGAATGGCTCGCACAGGGGCCCAGGTTCGATTAACGGGGATTTTTCTCAAAAAAAAAGAAGGATAAAAAAAAGATGGTAGAGCACTTCACCGCGAAAGTCAAAGGTCCCGAGTTCGAGTCTCTGTCCGGCACTCAATTTTAATCTGCCAGGAGGTTTCGCATCAGTGCACACTCCACTGCAGAGTGAAAATCTCACTCTCGTAGCAATTCAAATAGTCATCAAATGGATGCACACAGACTAATTAAAGAGGGTGCTATAGTATCTCATCATTATTATCGTTAAAATACGAGACATTAAATAATAAAATGGCGCCGGTTAGTATTTTCTGCGACCTATGTAAGGCATTTGACTTTGTGAATCAGAGTATTTTTCTAGATAAATGGAAGTTTTATGGAACTGATGGTATAGCCAACCAGTGCACAACGTCATATCTAATCGAAGAATGCAGGAAATTGTACTTGTAATTCAACGAGTATTGCCCAGGGCGTAATTCTGCCTCGGGAGAAATCTCATATGGGGTTCCCCAAGGCTTAATCTTAGGTCCAATATTATTTCTCATATGTGGCAACGATCTCCTGTAAAATATGCAACATGCAGAATTAGTGATTTTTGCAGATGAAAGTAGTATTGTGATCAATCCAAGCATACATACAGAAACATAAGACATGGTAAACACTACTCTTAAACGTGTCAATGATTTCTGCAGATAGTCACACCCTCAATTTTAAAAAGACAAAATATTCAGTTCTGCACATCTTGGGGTACTACCCACCAATGATAAGTGTAACAAATGGTGAGGAAGTAATAAATAGAGTGGAAACTTGAAATTCTTAAGTGACCTTACTGATGAGAGTTTAACCTGGAAAAAATACACTTTGGAACTCTTAAAACAACTTAGTTGAGCCACATTTGCACTTAGAATAATTGCAAATCATGGGGAGAGACAAATCAGAAAGTTGACATATTTTGTATAGTTTCATTCGCTGATGTTATATTGAATAATGGCGTGGAGTAACTCATCTTTAAAAAAAAAAGTCTTACTTGGTCAAAAACGTGGTGTAAGAATAATTTGTATTGCCCGACCATAATCATCTTGTAGACATCTGTTTAAGGAGTTGGGGATTCTGACTGCTGGTTCGCAGTATATAAATTACCTCATGAAGTTTGTCGTAAATAATCCACTACATTTCAAAAGGAACAATGGTGTGCATAATTACAATACCAGAAGGAAAAATGACATTCATTACTCCACATTAAGGGGCTCCGGAACGCCCTATACTTGCAATGTTAAAATAACGCTTATAAATTACATCTTTCCTCACAAAGTATTTGAGGTAGGAAGCTGAACTTTTTACAGATTATTTATTGGAATATGGGCTACAACTTAACACAGGGATTTTATAAAATTTTAGTTCAGTTATTAAATATGATTTTTTTTTCAATTGTAATGAAAATTCACAACATTTTTTCGCAATTTTTAATTTATATATTCAAAAATATACAGTTTTTTGGAAAAAGGCTGTGTTAAATTATGCAGAAGGTACTGTGTAACATTTACTGAAAGTTTGAAACAAATATGTTTGGAAGATCCTTAGAAAACATGTAATTAGTATGAGAAAATAAAAGTTTTGGGAATCGAGCGACAAAGATTGAATTAACTTTTTAGTGCATTCCAGGTCCATAGGATGGATTATCTTCATCCTCTGCAAACTCTTCCTCCAGCTTCCTCTCGTTCCTCCTCCTGTTTACTCTTGCTTGTATTTCTAGACTCTTTACAGCCCTGTCTGCAGCCCGAAGGCGTTCCTTGTCTAAAGCAAGCATCGCTCGTACCATGTTAGAACCTATCTTCATTCCCATATTTCTAAATACCTTGCACCTTACAATGTTGCCATCATTGAAAGTCGCAACAGCATCATACACACCAAAGTGAAGTGTTTCTATTCCAACAAATACAGTCTTGGGGATTCTCGACCATATAACACTATTTACACTTTCATTGGGGTTTTGAGTTTTTCCGTGAATACACTTTTTCAACAGTTCAAGTGCTGCTAAGTCTCTGAAAATAGGTTTTATCACCTCCATTATTGCATGAGGCAGACTATGCTTATGAGTGTACATTTCACCAGTTAGCAATCCTTTGTTATATTTACACCAACTGTCTTCTTCTTTGGGACACAAGCTATGTTGGGGATTTTCATCGGTTGAAGAAGTATGAAAAAAAAGAGCCCAAACAGCCTTCTTCATTTCGTCGACACTTTGTGTATTTTGCCTAATAGCCATTCCATAATAGTTCTGTATTTTGTCAATTACACTGTCAGTTAACCTTCCCTTCCCATCCAACCCTTTACCATCACTGATTTTTGTTTTTTGTACGAAGCTTTCAGTCGCCGAAGTCTTGTTCCCATTCGCTTCTGTACGTGTCCAATACACTCAAATTTCTGCACTACAATATCATCACCATAGGGCTTCAGTCCATGAACATGTTTGAAACTTTTAGAATCACCGTCACCAAGGTAATTAACATATCGCACTTTATCACACGCCTCAGAACGCTGGAATATACTGGCAACACCAGCCACTTCCATTCCTCCACTACTGCCACTATAGTTAGCTTTGCAATTATTTTCATGTGTACCTTTATAATTTTTGTGGACATCTACAATACTTTGATATTACTGCTACATCTAAAACTCTCCCTGTATACATACTGGTGGCAGATACTACACCATGAAGAGATGTGTGTCCCCGTTTATGCCAGGTACCATCGAACGCTGCAGTCAAATCTCTGTTACCATTATTTTCCATTACTGCCTCTTCCACAGCGTTCTTCATAGATTCTATACAGACATCTTCTACTTTAGACCCTATTAATTTATTATAGGTCGTAAACTTGGTTGGGGGATTTGGAAGATTCATGATGCCACAGAAAATTGCACCTGCAGTATCACCCTTACCAACTGAACGCAAGGAATAAACGAATCTAACGTTGTGTTCGTAGATTTTACTACCATTTTCTTCAGTTGCAGTTACTGCAACACTGTTCCAAAAGGTGGTCATGTATGAACACTTATCACATTTCAGTTGTATTTCACTAGCAAGTCCTACGTGCTTTATTATGGAGAGTTCCAGACCAACTTCACTACAATGAATACATCTTACACAGTTTGAAAAAATTCCTTTGAGAACCGACATATCAAATATTTCATTCACATCCGATTCACCCATAAAACATTCATAGTTTTCACTCATTGAACCAAGCTTCTTCTGTGAAGTATTTTCTTTCCCACTTTGACTGCTATGGGCAGGTGTACTTGAGAGGTTAGGTTCACTCACTTGGTTATCGTCTTTATTGTTTACAGTAATAACACATACCTTTGGCTTTCCAACATTTCTCCTTTTCTTAAAAGCCTTCAGAGGATTTCTAATAACTTTACTTTTACTCATTATTATACTTCAACAAAACAGAGACTCAAGAAACAGAATTAATTACGAATATTTTCGAGATAGCGACAGAGTAAATAAACATGAAACAATCGACAATCACACCAGCGATATATATTGAACCATCACAGGTTAGCCACAACACATACTTTATCTCACATCACTAAAATGTACCTGATGAACACGGACGTTAATAATAACACCATTTGACAGCAGTTTAACAGCGCCACAGTGGGTCACGCCCATGTAGAACACATTTCAAAAAAAAAAAATTAAAAATAGTTGTAGTCTTCGGAATTGAATAAATTATATATCTATTAAAAGGTAATAGTCTGCAGATTCAGAAAACGCAAAAAAGTAAAAATTGAACTTTTCATGATTTTGAGCCTTTCCGGAGCCCCTTAAGGTTGTATTTAGCACAAAAAGGAGTGTACAATACTGCAACTAAAGGTTTTGATCACTTACCCAGTATATAAAATGTCTGACAGACAGCAATGTAAAATCTGAACACAAACGGAATTAGTTTTTCTTGGTAACTCCTTCTATTTCATAGAAAAAATTCTGTTATTGTAATGTCTAGAAGGTGGTAGGTAGGAATTACTAACTCACATCTGTATTCTCTTTTTCTGTATTCTTTTTTAAAATGAAAAACAACAACAAGAAACCACCTTACAAATGTTAGCATGTAGCCATATTTACAAATTAATTTGCGATGTGAATGTAAAATGAGTCGTTCTACATCATTTCGATTTATCCTGCAAAATGGTTCATGGAGTATGAAACTAACTGTAATACAAATAGATAGCAGGTGCACTCAGTGAAGAAAGGAAGGGAGGTTATAATTTACAGTCCTAGCGACATCGATGAAACAAGAGACGCAGCAAAACTTTGTTGGCAACGAAGTCGGGTGCAGACAGAGTCCATCCCAGCAATTGTTGAAGTGAGTTAGCTGCACCTATTGCCTTACTAGCTAGGGGGTATTTGTATCCAGGTCCTCAGGAGCGACAGTGCGGCGCTTCATCCACTACGACACTTCACTCAGTTTACGGTTTTGCAAAAATGATGTTCCGTTGACAGGATAAGCCTGAAGTAACAACATGAGAAAAAGTGCAACTGTGGAAATTCACGTCTGTATGACAGTTTACCAAAAAGGAAACAGCTTCTCAAGGAAAGGAAAACCTTGTTTCACACTTCAGGAAGACACAGCAGAAAAATAAAAATATTAAAGTATCTGAGAGATGACTTGCAGATAAAATAAATTACCATACAATGCTTTGGTACGATTCCCTGCTCCTACTAGACGGCTTCTCGAGGGGATGTGCGGACGGCATTTAAATGTTTTACAATATCACGAAACTTCAGCACTAAATTTGAGTAATAACATCCTTTTGACTTCACAAATGAAAAGAAAAATAGGCAATATTCGCAGAGTACTGTAGTCTCGTCGGTTGCTGACTTTTAGGGGCATAGACAAAAAAATTCAAATTGCTCTGAGGTCATCAGTCCCCTAGAACTTAGAACTACTTAAACCTAATTAACCTAAGGACATCACACACATCCATGCCCGAGGCAGGATTCGAACCTGCGACCGTAGCGGGCGCGCGGTTCCAGACTGTAGCGCCTAGAACCGCTCGGCCACTCCGGCCGGCTGGTCATAGACAAAGAGGATTTTAGCGGAATCGGCATTTTATGTAGCTCTTTCCACTGATGCGGTTGATGATCATTGAAAACAGACGGAAGTCCAGAAACAAGGAGTAGGTGGTAAGAGGATCAAAGAGTCCTGCGACGGAGGATGCAGTCTCGTGAGGACGAAGTGCACAGGTGGCGCAGTAGAAGACAATCGTGCTACTTCTACAGCATTTACTTGCAAACAAATGTTTTGTTTCCTGTGATAGATGCGTACTTGAAGTGTAAATGTGGTCTTCTTTTTCTAGATGAGATGAACGTTACTAGCATCAAGCTGGGCACTGGGTATTGACACTTTAGAAGTCCATGATACTTGCATGTAACGCACGAGCTAACGCAATGAGTATTTTCCCAGCGTTACTTTTCTATAACTCACGACGTTATGTTACGGAAGACTTAAAGGACTCAGTGATCTCGAGAGAGTCAGCAAGCTGATCTCAATTACAGGTCACTGCGTAAACAAACTTTCATAGGAACTTGTTCAGGTTTATTGAGAATAAAAAAATACTTGTTTGTCGCGTACATGTGTATTTTGCAGAGCTGGAGTGGAACAGAGGGACTTAGTTTCACATTAACTACATGAAAACAAATATATCATCACAGTGGCCGTCTACAATACAAATAAATGTAGTTATCATTAAGAAGAACATAAAGAACCTGATGGTCTCGAAAAGTGAACTTCAGCCGTCTGTTCACTTGCCAGAAGTTGACAACAAACGCAGTAGACACATAGAGCAGACGACTAGACAGACACATACCGAACAAGCGCTATTTGTAGTTGGACGAGCTGTCGCGTGGAGCGCTACAGTAGAGGGCGACACTCTTGTGCGTGTCTCATGTCCGGTGTAAAACGAGCATTAGATTATATTCTATCCTGAATTCAAGGCAAAGATTAAGTTTTATATCACCTCTCGCAGCAATTGAAGACTGCAGCTATCTCAGTCGGGGAAATATCATGAAAATAAATAAAATCGTCAGTTCTGTAGAACTCTATGAAATGTATTTTCTGTAAATTACGTTGCGAAAATCGCATAAATAATAATAATATTGTAATAATGATAATGTAACATGAAATGAGTTGTTGTTATTAGGCACGTACCTGTTCATGTGATTGCAGTATGCCTCTACAGTGCTTCTTTCCGCCGGTCGGAGTGGCCGTGCGGTTCCAGGTGCTACAGTCTGGAGCCGAGCGACCGCTACGGTCGCAGGTTCGAATCCTGCCTCGGGCATGGATGTGTGAGATGTCCTAAGGTTAGTTAGATTTAATTAGTTCTAAGTTCTAGGCGACTGATGACCTCAGAAGTTAAGTCGCATAATGCTCAGAGCCATTTCAACCATTTGCTTCTTTCCGCCTGTGTTAGTGGAGTAAGCGAGCTGCAATGTGTAATGACCGGTAATATGATTGATATGAAGAAAATATTGCATATGTCATAGTGGCTTCTCACACGCACTACTCCTGCTGTACATTTTTACCTTCAGTCCAGCTAGAGACATAATGTCGCGCAAAAGACCTAGACCACTGAATGAAAACTGAACACCTCTATATCGCTGCTTTTTTTGGCCACTAATAAGAACGGTACAATTTTTGTGAATTAAACTTTCTCTATTTAGTACGTTATAACACAGAAAATAATTACCTTACGAGTACCACACGTGGTAGCATTAATGTGATTGGAGGTGAAGATTCCCACACTCCGCGATTCTGTATGTTCACCTGACTCGTCAGAGAAAAATCCATAGGATGGTCCAGGGCCAGATCTCGTCAACTTCAATCTTTGAGAGAATGTGGAGAGCGAAGTTAACACGTCGTTGTGCGTCCTGTGGTGCAAGGTGCTGTACGATATGGATCTTGTACGGATATCATTTGAGAATGGTTTGAAGCACCTTCCGTTCCGTGGACCACGGGATATTGAACCGTCGTGGCACAGCATGCGCATTGCCTAACGATCGGGATTGCGCACAGCGTTGTTTGCCATAGCAACAGTGATTTCATCAACCACATGTGGTGCAATCGGTCGTCGGCCTCTTCCCGGAGCGACGCGCAGTTCTCCAGTTCATTCGATCTTCTTCATCATGCTCTCGAAGTGCAGCTGCAGCATTACTGTTGTTTTGATAGTAGAGCTTCACCAATAATGCTCTGCTCCTTTTCTCCAATTTCGTGTTGACACGTCAACAAGTGCACCGCGACTGGTTAGGTGTGTGAGACTGCGAATCACGATGACTGACCACGGCACTTGGCGGCCATAGTTAGCACTGGACAGAGGCGCTGTGACGTATGGACATCATGCACCCCATACTCTGGACATTAATGCCACCAAGTTAGGTACTCGTACGGTAATTAGTTTCCTTATTATAATGTATTAAATAGGGGACGTTTAATTATAACCACTTTTATATATATATATAGATATATATACAGGGTGGTCCATTGATAGAGACCAGGCCAAATATTTCACGAAATAAGCATCAAACGAAAAAACTACAAAGAACGAAACTCGTCTAGCTTGAAGGGGGAAACCAGATAGCGCTATGGTTGGCCCGCTAGATGGCGCTGCCATAGGTCAGACGGATATCAACTGCGGTTTTTAAAATAGGAACCCCCATTTTTATTACATATTCGTGTAGTACGTAAAGAAATATGAATGTTATAGGTGGACCACTTTTTTCGCTTTGTGATAGATAACGCTGTAATAGTCACAAACATACACTCCTAGAAATGGAAAAAAGAACACATTGACACCGGTGTGTCAGACCCACCATACTTGCTCCGGACACTCCGAGAGGGCTGTACAAGCAATGATCACACGCACGGCACAGCGGACACACCAGGAACCGCGGTGTTGGCCGTCGAATGGCGCTAGCTGCGCAGCATTTGTGCACCGCCGCCGTCAGTGTCAGCCAGTTTGCCGTGGCATACGGAGCTCCATCGCAGTCTTTAACACTGGTAGCATGCCGCGACAGCGTGGACGTGAACCGTATGTGCAGTTGACGGACTTTGAGCGAGGGCGTATAGTGGGCATGCGGGAGGCCGGGTGGACGTACCGCCGAATTGCTCAACACGTGGGGCGTGAGGCCTCCACAGTACATCGATGTTGTCGCCAGTGGTCGGCGGAAGGTGCACGTGCCCGTCGACCTGGGACCGGACCGCAGCGACGCACGGATGCACGCCAAGACCGTAGGATCCTACGCAGTGCCGTAGGGGACCGCACCGCCACTTCCCAGCAAATTAGGGACACTGTTGCTCCTGGGGTATCGGCGAGGACCATTCGCAACCGTCTCCATGAAGCTGGGCTGCGGTCCCGCACACCGTTAGGCCGTCTTCCGCTCACGCCCCAACATCGTGCAGCCCGCCTCCAGTGGTGTCGCGACAGGCGTGAATGGAGGGACGAATGGAGACGTGTCGTCTTCAGCGATGAGAGTCGCTTCTGCCTTGGTGCCAATGATGGTCGTATGCGTGTTTGGCGCCGTGCAGGTGAGCGCCACAATCAGGACTGCATACGACCGAGGCACACAGGGCCAACACCCGGCATCATGGTGTGGGGAGCGATCTCCTACACTGGCCGTACACCACTGGTGATCGTCGAGGGGACACTGAATAGTGCACGGTACATCCAAACCGTCATCGAACCCATCGTTCTACCATTCCTAGACCGGCAAGGGAACTTGCTGTTCCAACAGGACAATGCACGTCCGCATGTATCCCGTGCCACCCAACGTGCTCTAGAAGGTGTAAGTCAACTACCCTGGCCAGCAAGATCTCCGGATCTGTCCCCCATTGAGCATGTTTGGGACTGGATGAAGCGTCATCTCACGCGGTCTGCACGTCCAGCACGAACGCTGGTCCAACTGAGGCGCCAGGTGGAAATGGCATGGCAAGCCGTTCCACAGGACTACATCCAGCATCTCTACGATCGTCTCCATGGGAGAATAGCAGCCTGCATTGCTGCGAAAGGTGGATATACACTGTACTAGTGCCGACATTGTGCATGCTCTGTTGCCTGTGTCTATGTGCCTGTGGTTCTGTCAGTGTGATCATGTGATGTATCTGACCCCAGGAATGTGTCAATAAAGTTTCCCCTTCCTGGGACAATGAATTCACGGTGTTCTTATTTTAATTTCGAGGAGTGTATAAGTACGTGGTATCACGTAATATTCCGCCAGTGCGGATGGTATTTGCTTCGTGATACATTACCCGCGTTATAATGGACCGCTTACGAATTGCGGAAAAGGTCGATATCGTGTTGACGTGTGGCTATTGTGATCAAAATGCCCAACGGGCGTGTGCTACGTATGCCGCTCGGTATCCTGGACGACATCATCCAAGTGTCCGGACCATTCGCCGGATAGTTACGTTATTTCAGGAAACAGGAAGTGTTCAGCCTCATGTGAAACGTCAACCTCGAATTGCAACAAATGATGATGTCCAAGTAAGTGTTTTAGCTGCTGTCGCGGCTAATCCGCACAGCAGTAGCAGACAAATTGCGCGAGAATCTGGAATCTCAAAAACGTCGGTGTTGAGAATGCTACATCAACATCGATTGCACCCGTACCATATTTCTATGCACCAGGAATTGCATAGCGCTGAATTTGAAACCTTCCTGTTACCAACTGTTCGTCTAAAATTGTGAGCCATATGTTTGTGACTATTACAGTGCCATCTATCGCAAAGTGAAAAAAGTGTTCCAACTAAAACATCCATATTTCTTTACGTAATGCACGTATATGTAATAAAAAATAGGGGTTCCTATTTTTAAAAAAACGCAGTTGATATCCATTTGACCTATGGCAGCACCATCTAGCAGGCCAACCATAGCGCCATCTGGTTTCCCCCTTCAAGCTAGACAGGTTTCGTTCTTTGTTGTTTCTTCTTTTGACGCTTATTTCGTAAGATATTTGGCCCGGTCGCGATCAATGGACCACCCTGAATATATAAGCGTTTCAGCATAGCCTATCATCAGCCGCGTTTCATCATAGCCTACCATGAGGTAATCTAGGATAAGAGCTTGATATAATGATATCAACAGTTGAACACCACTGTTAAGATTGAAATCATTTGACACGATATTCTGTATTAAGTCCTTTACCTGATATTCTGATGATGGGCTTTGCCCCAAATGTGTAATTACATAAAGTTTTGACAACAACTGGTCTGTTATTACTAGCGGCCGAAAAATCGGTGAAAAGGTCGAGCTCATATTCTTACCTTCGAATGGATCCTGATCACTGGAGGTGGTTCCTTAATTATTCAGCCGGCCAGAGTGGCCGAGCGGTTCTAGGCGCTACAATCTGGAACCGCGCGACCACTACGGTCGCATGTTCGAATCCTGCCTCTGGCATGGATGTGTGTGATATCCTTCGGTTAGTTAGGTTTAAGTAGTTCTGCGTTCTAGGGGACTGATGACCTCAGCAGTTAAGTCCCATAATGCTCAGAGCCATTTGAACCATTAATTATTCGCTCTCCAGTGCCGGCGTACGAACTGGAGCGTGTTGTGCAACTTCAAGTGACAAGTTACTTTTACGCAAAAAGCGATGTTGGTGATAAGTATTAGAATGTCAACAGACTCCTGAGTTGCAAAGCAAAACATCATCTTGCGCATTCTACAAGAAATACCCTTTTAAATCGCTGTATAAACATTACATGTCCTTTGGCTAGTGTATCTGCATAGAAGAGTAATGGTTGCAGTCCGCAGCTCGTGCTTAGTGGCGCCGGCACGGTAGCTCAGAGTGTTCGGTCAGAGAGCTGGCTGGCCTCTGTAATAAAAAAACTGAGTGAAGGGACCAACAACGAAATTGAACGGATGTCATGTGAGGTCCGCAACGACCAAACACACCATAAAAAAAAATGTGGCTAGCGTTTCTGCCTCTAGTTGATGTGGTCCCGTGTTCGATCCCCGGCCGGGTCAGGGATCTTATCTACCGGGGGACTGGGTGTTTTTGTTGTCCTGATCACTTCATCATAATTCGGGAAGGTGGCGAGGCTGGACAATGAAAAGAATGGGAATTTGTAGGGGCCCTGACAAGCACGCAGTGGAGCACCAAACAAATCAAGTATGATCATCATCATGGTTGTTGCAACAAATAAAGCTATAATATCATACGACCGACGAGTAGATCCTCTAAAACTACGGATGGGTATTACTATATTTCAGTTATCGTTGATTATTCGCTTTTCTCGAAGTGGATAAAAATGACAGCAACACGTGTCACGATAATCACTAGATTTTATGGAATTGATTGTTTTCGTTGGGTTCATTCTTTAAAACATTGTTTGAATACCTTTGCTGTCTTCCTATCACTTGTCGTTTCTGAAATGATGCAGGAGACGAGTGCATAAATAAACTGATTGTTCAAGAAACTGGACTTACGACAATCAACATTTACATGCATGATAGTTGTACTTTCGACCGTTTTCCTGAGGACCCTTTCTCTCTCTTATTTTGCTCATTCTCTAAACAGCCTGCTTTTTTGAAACCCTAGACAGTTTTGACTGGTTTTTAAGCGGATGAGTAACGTTAAAAGCGTACTGCGATTCAATTTATCAACATCCTTCCTTGTGCTTGGAGTATAAAGCAATGGCAGTACTTACGAAAACTGTAATGAAATTCTTCCTATGTATATGAGCAGGAAGTATTTCAGGACCCTTGTATTTAACCATTTGTCAGTCTGGGAGAGATTGTTACAACCACCTCTGGTAATTACTTGATGAGAAGTTGCGTAGTCTGAGAGAAGTTGTTCATAACTTTGTCCAGTAGAAATATGGGAAACATTTACATCAATGAATAAATGAGCAGGAGAAACTGAAAGATCAAATATTAACATGTCCATAGGTGGTAGATCTTGTAAACGTCGACTTTACTACTGAACAGTAGTTAATTTCTATTGATGATTGAGTATAGCCTCGGTAAATAAAACGTGATATGATGCTGCCTGAATAGGATTTATAGATCATCTGAAGTTTAAATAAGAACATATGTTTTGTTTATTGCTGGATTGCACTGTCATTCTATCTTGTCATTATATGGAACCACACCCCTCTTCAAAAACGAGAGAACACTCTACAGACGAGCTATAGGTAACCGTTGTCTTGAAATAACAGAGTGGGAAAGCATCTAGGAAAGAATACAGTATATGTTGTGAAAAAATATTTACAAAGAAACAGGAATTTCAGGTACGGAATGTCAGCAATAAGCTGCAGCGCAAATGGATGGAAATTATTCAAAAAGGAATGTTCGTTATAGTCGCACTCAGCCTGGTGGAGAGATGAACTAATGATGACGTAGCGTTAAAGTGTGGGCTTAGATTTAAATAAATTCGTAGTATATTTGAATGTCTTTACGTTTTACTAACATTCGTCAAAGGATATATATTGAAATGATTGGAGTAAGATCGACAACATGTAGAGCATCGACTGAACAGATTAACATTTGGATATCGTCGGTAGCTAGACTGTACCTGAATATTCAATAATTTGAAATTTTTAAGGTACGTACTGTACAAGAGACCATCAATGATACTTATTCACAATTATGTAAATTACTTTTCTGCCAAAGGAACATTAAAATCGTTCTAAAATCATATGTGATCTGTTGCCGATGCATATCTGAGAATGAAAAACTCATTGTTACCTAATGCCATTTACTTACCCAAAGCTAGCGACTGGTCTTCCTTCTCTTGACGTCTGAATTGTCCTACATACTATATACATATTTTCCTTTTATGTATCTTACTGCCTTTTTCTGACGTTATACGTCTCTGTCTGACATTTTAATGGATAGCTAATTCCTTTAGCTGCTTAGAGTTTATTATTCTTTCGTACTGTAAGCTTATTTCGACATCATTGCCATTTTATAGTACAACCTTAAGTCGTTCACAGCGTGTGTACATACTACGTTTGTGTTGGGTCACTATTTTCTTGTTGTCTAATATCATGAACAATTATGCATTTTTCATGAACTATGACAGTTGTTTCTATTTTGGCAGCTTGCTACCTAAATCCAAGTTTATTTACGTCGTTATGACGTATTCATATACTGAATATGTATAAGGTCGTAATTTTCTTTTGCGAATAATTGTGTATTTTCGCAACATTTGACAGTTGGTTCTATACTTACAGCTTTACAGCTTGATCCAGAGAGCACGAGCCAGAGATCAAGCTAACAAGCTGTCAATATAGAACCAACTATCAAATTTTACGAAAATACATATTCATTCGCAAAAGAAAATTACTACCGTATACAAATCCAGTAAATAAACACGTTATACAACCTATACCCAAGACTGACAACCCTAAGTCGCCAGGTGACTACAGGCCGATCAGCATACTACCTGCAATATCTAAAGCCCTAGAATACATCGTCCATGAACAGCTGACGGATTACCTCAAAACTCATAACATCCACGACAAATATCAGTCAGGCTTTCGAAAGCACCATAGTACAGCAACTGCATTAATCAAAGTAACTGATGACATTAAACATGCCATGGACAGACGTGAAGCTACCATCCTAACACTGCTTGACTTTAGCAAGGCTTTTGATACAGTTGACTTTGATATATTACTAATTAAAATGAAGCAGCTGAATTTCTCAAACAGCGCAATACACTGGTTCGACAGCTACCTCAAAAACAGAAGTCAACAAGTCATTTGTGGGTCGGAAAAGTCATCATGGAGTTCCCCAAGGCTCCGTCCTTGGTCCATTACTCTTCTCACTGTACATTAATGATATTTCTTCAGTGATTCACTCCTGCAACTACCATCTATATGCCGACGACATCCAACTGTACATAAGTGCAAGCCCCAAGAACATTGCTGACGCAGTAGCGAGTATGAACGCAGATCTTTGCTCTGTTTCTCGGTGGGCACAGAACCTAGGTCTGAAACTAAACCACAAGAAATCCCAGGTCATACTTATATCTCATCCAAAGTTAATCAGTCGGTACTTTCGCGAAACAGTCCCCCAAATACTCCTCAATGGTACCCAACTACCATACCAAAAAACAGTAAAAGACCTTGGAATAATCTTGGATGAACACCTAAACTGGGAAGAACAAACAGTCACAGCTTGCCGGAAATCGCTCTCCTCCCTACAAGCAGTTCAAAAATTTAGAAAAATATTTCCATCCCATGTTAAACAAAAATTAGTCCAAACACTAGTCTTGCCTAATCTTTACTACTGTGATGTAGTTCAACATGGCACAAATAATGAAAATTCGAGATGCCTAGAGCTAGTGATGAATGCTTGTGTTAGATACGTATGCAACATACGGTTGTATGATTATATCAGTCCTTCATACTCCCAGCTAGGTTGGATACGCCCACATAAGGCACGCGATCTCCACACGATGTGCTTACTTCATCGATTTCTTAGCCACTGGTGCCCCCAATACTTATCTTCTCACATTAAACACCTATCATCATTCCACAACCGCAATACCAGATCGGATACGTCTAGCATCTTGGCTGTACCTTTACATAACACAAAATCTTTCTCCGTGTCATTCTCCATCTCAGCCATACGACTATGGAACGCGCTCCCCTGTGATCTGCGTCTTATCCAAAACCACTCAACATTCAAGAGGGAACTTAAGACTTACATATTAGGGACGGTATAGCCACCATTGGTGTGCCCCCCCCCCCCCCCCTCATCTTTTTCTTTCTCCTCTCCATCACAGCTTCGAATTTTACCATTCTATTTCTCTTCCTCTAACCTATCTACCTCTTCTATATCTCTTTCACCCCATTCCATCGTCTTATGTCTCTGCGTGATGAGAATAACTCACAAGCTGCAAGAATATAACGAGAAAATTCCCAACTAGCAATAGGACTGACACTCATAAAAGAAAAATATGTTTACTTTCATATACATAGTTATTATTATTATTATTATTATTATTATTCTTGATTGTTATAATTATTTTTTGATTGTTATAATTATCATTGTACTACTTTTATAATCTCTATTTTTTTTCTTTAACATTAATACTGTATAACATGTTATATGTCCTAATTTTCTGTAGACACTGAAATTTGTTGAATCTGAGTATGCCTGGTTAGGTGTAAGAGAGGGCCTGAAGGCCCTAATCTTGCCAGGTAAAATAAATGCATAAATAAATAAATAATATATGTAAACCCGAATCAAATTAATAAGCTGTCACAATAGAACAAAATGTCAAATATTATGAAAAATATATAATTGTTCAAAATATAAGACAGCGAGGAAATGGCGACCAGACACAGATGCAGTATGTACATACGCTATGAACGATTCAACGTTGTACTAGAAAATGACAAAAACGCCGAAATAAGCTTACAGTACGAAAGAATAATAAACTCTAAGCAGGTAACAGGAATTAACTGCCGTGACCTTTATTACGCTTCAGGCCATACAATGCCGAAATTATACGTTTCTGTTTGCTGCTGAAATGTCTGTAATCCTTCAGTGTGAGAATAATATAAAACAGCAAGAAACAGCCACCAGACACAGATACAGTATGTACGTACGCTATGAACGATCCAACATTGTACTAGAAAATTGCTATAACGCCGAAATAAGCTTACAGTGCGAAAGGTTAATAAACTCTAAGCAGCAGACAGGAATTAACTGTTCACTAAAATGTCATACAGTGGCCTATATTACGCTTCAGGCCCTACAATGAGGAAATTATAAGTTTCTGGTAGCTCTGAAAACGTCTGCTATCCTTCAGTGTGAGGATACTATGAAACTTACTTGAAAATATTGACACTGACTAATTATGTGATGACAATAATCATTTTCCCTGATTCTCTATAAAAGAGTGAGAATAAGCTGTTTCAGTAGGAAATACTGCCTATAACCCAAGTAAACTGGCTGTACTACATTGTTGTACATGCATGTGGAGCATAATGTACAATTATAAGTACACGAGACAAAAGCGAAAAAATAGATTAAATTGTTCGTAATTAACGCTAAGCAGAACACAATGGAAGATATTTAAAAATAACGGTATTACGCTTAAAACATGACTTAGTGAGGCAAGAGTTAAACAATTTTTCACGAAAATATGACCTCGTAATTTTTTTTCTCATTATGTTGTTCAAACGTACAGAAACAAGAATAATTTGACTGATACTTTAAAATATGCGTGACATCTGGGTACTGTGTGTTTTTTTCACTTTAAAACACTCATAAAAATCATTCTAGGGTGGTACTCGGACTTCCTCTCATCCACTCGTCCTATAAACATGAACAACATGCTCACATTTTTACATGAATCATATGTCTATCTGTAAGAGCTAACATTGTTGCCCCTTCGCTACTTGTCTTAACTTAACTTGCCTCATTATTAGGTCTATTAAACATCTTAAATAATTTATATTCAGTCATGATGTATATTTGTTGGCACTAGAATAAAGAGCTACAGTTTACGTACCTGTTTCACAATTTGCAACGTCAGGCGCTTCTGCTCCTATGCACTGGTACAGTGAAGAATTATCTTCACTCTGGTAGACTAAACAATCGCTAACGTGATTATATTTACTAACAGTCAAAGTGCGAACATCATTCTTTTGCTGATTGAGTATATCAGAGACAATCTAAAAAAAATGAAATTATATTTGTTCATTCTCTGAACACACGACTTTTCACGTTGCTTTGTGACAGAGAAAAGTTGTATGCTCTATGTTAAGATAGTCTTAGACGAGACAATGTATTTTATAAGCTTTTAAGTTTTTAAAAACTATAGTTTATTTATATGCTCGTATATATATAACACAGGAAGCCACTCAAGTATTTTTGCATAATACGAATGCATTTGTGTTTTTAGATAAGATGCAGTATGTCGTAGACTATAAGAAGCATGAACGATGCATTCACATATTTATATGAACCATGTGTCTCTCTCTGTAAGAAGTAACATTGTTGCTCCTTTGCTGTTTGTCTTAATTTAACTTACCTCATTATTAGGCCTATTGAACACCTTAAATAATGTATATTCTGTCATAATGTATCTTTGTTGCAATTAGAATAAAGAGCTACAGTTTGTTTACCTATTTTACAATTTACAATGACAAGCGGCTCTGCTGTTATGTACTGGTACAGTAAAAAATTGTCTTCATTCTGGTAGCCTAAACAATTGCTAAAGTGCCTATGTTTACTAACAAAGTGCGAACGTCATACTTTTGGGAGTCAGTGAGTATTCAGAGACAATCTTAAAAAGAAAATTAAACTGAAATTGTTCATTCTCTGACCACACGACTAACAGGCTTTTCACGTAGCCTCGAGATAGTGAGAAGTTTTATGCTCTCTGTTAAGATTTTATTAAACGAAAAAATGTGTTTTATAAGCTATTACGTTTTTAAAATTGTAGTTTAGTCACATGCTCCTGTATAAGTAATACACGAAGCCTCTGAAATAGCCTATTTTTGTATAATGTGAGTGCATTTGTGTAATTAGATAACATGCAATACGTTGTAGACTATAAGAAGCACTAATGCCGAAGCATAAAAAAAGGTGTTGACATTTTTACATGAATCATGTGTCTCTTTATAAGAGGTGACATTGTTGCCCCTGTGGTGCTTTTCATAACTTACCTCATTATTAGGCCTATTAAACATTTTACGTGATGAATATTCAATCACAATTTTTATTTTTTGGGCCTTACGGCTGCAGTTTATTTGACTGTTTTATAATTTGCAATGTCATGCGGCTGTGCTCGTATCCACTGGTACAGTGAAGAATTATCTTCGTTCTAGTAGGCTAAAGAATCACTAAACTGCTTATGTTTACTAACAATTTAAGTGCGAACGTTATACTTTTACTGAGTGAGTATATCAGAGACAATCTTAAGAAGAAAATTAAATTAAATTTGTTCATTCTCTGAACACACAACTAACATATGCTTTTCACGTTACTTCGTGACAGAGAGAAATTGTATGCTGTCTGTTAAGATGGTATTAAACGAAACACTACATTTTATAAAATTTTACGTTTTTACAAACTGTAGTTTACTTACATGCTCGTATATATGTAATACAGGAAGTCTCTCAAGTATTTTTGCGTAAGGTGAGTACATTTGTGTAATGAGTTACGTGGTCTACATTATAGACTATAACAAGCACTAATGCCAAAGCACAAGAAACTTCGCTTTAAAAGATTTAACTACATACGACCCTTTCATGCATTAGCTGAATTCGCAAAAAAGAAAATTACGTTAACGAGATCATTGTTCTGATTCAGGATGGTTGACACGGGTGTCAGTTTGACATCTGAGAAGAAAATTTACTTGAAGATAAATCGTACGTGCAACAGAAATAAACAGAGTAGTGCTGAATTTGAAGGTAATGCAAGATGTGCTTGTCAAAAGATAGACGAAGGTGGTGCAGTAGGTTTAAAGTAATAGAAAAGAAACGCGACAAGCTACTGTCGCGGCAGTGGGTTGACAGTGGTGCGTGCGTACGGTAAGAAGCGTGGCTTACGTGGCAGCTGGAGTGTGCTGCTCGGCGGGCGGCTGAGCGCGGGGGCGGCGGCGGCCGACTGGCCCCTCTTGGCCGCGGCCTGCGCGCTGCGCCGCCTGTTGCCATCTGCTGGCTGGTGGCCGGCGTCGGCCTGCCGGCGCGGGGCCGAGCTGCGCGGCGACGTGCGCGGCACCGACGCCCCCCTGCTGGGCAGCGAGTCGCCGTCGGACGACGAGAAGACGGACTGCGAAGACGTCGAGCTGTCCATATAACTGGGCAGGCCCTGCGTCTCTTGCTGCCGCTCGAGTGCCAAGAACCCACCCGACTTGCTCTTCGCGAAGAGGAGCCGCTTCTGTTTGGCGCTCAGTGGCTGCTGAGGTACGGCGCTCGTCTGCGGCTTCTTCTGCTGCTTCTGCTTCCGATCGGTGAGTGGCACCGCACCCGCGGCGGAGCTGGTAGCCTTGCGCGCGGCCGCCGCCGCCGTGCAACACGGTTCTCCTCCGTAGCGACTGCCGCGACCGCCAGAAGCTGAGCTGCGCTCGGAGTACTGCCAATCCCCGTCCGGGAAATGGCCCCGAGGACAGTCCGGGCAGCACGGCTCGCTCGAGACGCACCTCTGTTGGTTGCACGGCGAACAATTGCAGTAGCAGAGGTATTCCCTCGGTGTCGGTGTCGGTGATCTTCCACCGTATACAATCTCTCGCGGGGGGGCACTCGGCTGCGGCGTGCCCCTGGGTGAGTAGCTCGACTGCGGGTTGCCGCGGCACTTCCGAACCGCCCCTCTTTGTGTCATTTCCGGTGGCTGCCTCACTGCGTAGCGGTTAGGCCTCAGTGCCATTCCGTGACCCGTAGTGTCTCTCTCTGGCGACGACACGAGGTACTGGCCGGTACCTCGCCTCACGGCGGCCGCGTAGGAATCTGAACGCTGCAGGGATCTCGGAACGGCTCCTCCGTGCTGCGACGGCAGTGGCAGATCTCCCGGCGGAAGAGCCCGATATGAACGGACATCTTGTAAATCTGGCTGCGGAGACCTGTTTCCCCGTCGAGGAGAGCTGTTGTTTCTGTTGGCTTCCATGGCGTCTGTTAGTGATCGCAAGTCTGGCGGTGGTGCACTGTCGCAGCGGCTGGCGCGATGCTGCCCTTTGTAGGGCGCGCGGCCCGCGCCGGCTGCTGCCATTGGCTGCGCAGCACCCTGCCCCCCGCCCCCAGGCGGGCGCGCGTGGACCAGTCACCGTCGTCCCTCTACTCTGAGACTCCCCCCTCCCACCTGTTGGGGTACACGTGGATGAACTCTTCTGAAACTCGGTCATCACAAAGTCGTGTCCAATTTGTTCCGCAAATTAAGCATTGTTACAGATCATTTGTTGTTTCTGCTGAGTCTTCAGTCCACAAATTGGTGTGATGTACGAGTATCTCCACACGCTAGTCTGTCCTGTTCAATAGCGATGGGGAAAGCCGACCGGTTACAACCGATACCGGTATTGTAGTTCTGAATAACCGGTATTTTTCGGTATGTTTGGCTCGGTTATAACAACTAGTTTTTTCGCCAATAACTAGGGAAATGGAAACGAAATATCAGTTAGTCATAGCAACAATGCTAAAATTTTTCGTGTTAAATAAACCTTTTGAAAGACCGAGTAACTTTTATTCGTAAAATTTGCATTGCTTTAAAATACTGCGTTATTATCGAAAATGGGAAAATCAATCACTGCTATTTTAATAATGCCAACAGAAACGAGGAACAAGCACATGGCATAAGAATTGGTACGGCATTCCAGAGACAATAATGTCCCTCTTATTATGTGGAGTGGACTATTAGATGGTATGCGAGTACATGCAGTGTGCAAGACTTGCGACATCTGGTCTCTACGGTAGTTTCTTCCTATCGTCGACGGTCATCAGTTGTATTACAGTATGGCACCATCCCTAGTCTGGAAGTGCGGTATCAGTGAATACAATGCTCCATTTGCTTTAAAAGATCAAAGCCGGGAGAAGCCACAACAAACTTGTGACATGATATAAGGTGAAAATTTAAAAGTTAACAGCTCATTCGTAGTGACAATAAAAATAGAAGGCTGCTGATCTGCCGCCTGTGTCTGCATAACATGCCTTTATATCCTCGTAGCTCTTTAAAACCGACAAATTGACATGACAAATAGAGTTCTTTAACCTCTGTTATGACCCTTTAACTTCGAGTATTCGTTGGGTTGTTTGGGGAAGGAGACCAGACAGCGAGGTCATCGGTTTCATGGGATTAGGGAAGGAAGGGGAAGGAAGTCGGCCATGTCCTTTCAAAGGAACCATCCCGGCATTTGCCTGGAGCGATTTAGGGAAATCATGGAAAACTAAATGAGGATGACCGGACGCGGGATCGAGTATTCGTAATGTACAAATAGTGGTATGAGTCCCGATTACAATACTATTTCTGAGCCGAGTTTCAAAAAACTGCTATCAGTAGGAAAATACTAGAGACTTGTTTGTAATAGTCAGTCACTTGTGACTTTGCGGGGAAAGCAGTGTATAGTGGAGAGACAAATTTTTTTTTATTTGCCTATTTAATTTAATATTTTGATTGTATGTGTCTTCAGACTGAGGAAGTCAGAATTTTTAAGTCTAATTTCATTACAGAAGTAAAAGGTATAAAAACCGAAAATCGGTTATTTCAGAAACCAGTTATTCTGAGAGGTTTTAACGGTGTGGTTAAACTGGCGTTGAAGTAAACCAATATAACCGAAAACCGATTGTTTTAGCGATAACCGCCATCCCCACAGTGCAACCTGTATGTATTTGCACCTGCTTACTGCATTCGAGCCTTGTTCTTTCCTTAAAATTGTTTCACCCAGCCCCCTGTCAGCCCTGCACGTCCATCCATTAACGAACTGGTGATAGTGAGAAACGGCCGTCGTAGTAAAATAAGAGAAATCAGAGTTCACACGGAAAGATTTAGGTGCTCATTTTTGCCACGTGTTGCTCTAGAGAGGAAAGGTCGCCACATAGTCTGAAAGTAATTTATATTATCTTGTGTTCCACATGTGTACAAAGTAAAGGTTAATAAAAAATTAAAAATTAAAAAAACCACCACAGCTATATTTCACGTACGTTTATTACGCCACAACCGATTTCGGTCTAAATGGACATATTTAGGTGACCGAAAATCCACAAAGGTCTTTCAAGCTAATCCCCACGATGTGGCAAAACTGTGTCGGTACCATGGATCAAATATGTCTAACCGTTATAAATGCTTTTTAGCGTTAAGTATTGTGATAAGACGTTTTTGGATCATGCCAGCGGCATTCTTCTGCAACTTGCTTTGAATCAGTTACAAAAACTGTTGGTAAATTTTGAGTTACCCGATAATGTTCATTTATAACGAAGCCGGTTGTGGCGTAATAAACGTAGGTACCTACACTGAAGAGCTAAAGAAGCTGGTACAAATGTCTAATATCGTGTAGGGCCCCCGAGAGCACTCAGAAGTCCCGCAACACGACGTGGTATGCACTCGATTAATGCCTGAATTAGTGCTGGACGGAATTGACACCATGAATCCTGCAGAGCTGTCCATAAATCCGTAAGAGTACGAGGGGGTGGAGACCTCTTCTGAACAGCACGTTGCAAAGCATGACAGATATGCTCCATAATGTTCATATCTGGGGAGTTTGGTGGCCAGCAGAAGTGTTTAAACTCCGAAGAGTGTTCCTGGAACCACTCTGTAGCAATTCTGGACGTGCGGGGCGTCGCATTGTCCTGCTGGAACTGCCCAAGTCCTTCGGAATGCACAATATACGTGAGTGGACGCAGGTGATCAGACAGGATGCTTACGTACGTGTCACCTGCCAGAGTCGTACGTAGACGTATCAGGGGTCCCATATCACTCCAGCTGCACACGCCCAACACAGTTACAGAGCCTCCACCAGCTTGAACAGTCCCCTGCTGACATGCAGGGTCCATGGATTCATGAGGTTGTCTCCATACCCGTACTCGTCCATTCCCTCGATACAATTTGAAACGAGACTCGTCCGACCAGGCAACATGATTCCAGTCATCAACAGTCCAATGTCTGTGTTGACGGACCCAGGCGAGGCGTAAAGCTTTGTGTCGTGCAGTCATCAAAACTAACTAGGGGCCTTCGGTTCCGAAAGCCCATATCGATGATGTTTCATTGAACGGCTCGCATGCTGACAGTTGTTGATGACCCAGCATTGAAATCTGCAGCACTTTGCGAAAGGGTTGCACTTCTGTCACGTGAACGATGCTTTTTAGTCGTCTTTGGTTCCGTTCTTGCAGGATCTTTTTCCGGCCGCAGAGAAGTCGGAGAATTGAAGCTATGTCGAATTCGTGATACACTCCTGGAATGGTCGTACGGAAAAATCCCCGCTTCATTGCTACCTCGGAGATGCTGTGTCCCATCGCTCGTGCGCCGACTGTAACACCGCGTTCAAATTCACTTCAATCTTGATAACTTGCCATTGTAGCAGCAGTAAACGATCTAACAACTGCGCGAGACACTTGTTGTCCTATATATACGTTGTCGACCGCAATGCCATATTCTACCTGTTTACATATCTCTGTATTTGAATACGCATACCTGTACCAGTTTCTTTGGGGCTTCAGTGTAAATGCAGCTGTTGTGGCTTTTATTAAAATTTAACCTGGAAATGATTTGGTGAGCGTGTTATTCGAGAATGGAACGGTCGAGAAACAGTCTGCATGTGCGTCTAGGAACCCTCTACCTAACCTTTATGTGCAAATTGTAGAGTAATTACGTAGATGTACAGTAGATGTACATTCCTTGATGCCGCAGGATATGTGCTATCAACCGATCCCTACTTTTAGTCAAGTAACCACATGAATTTAATGTTTTTTTTTCTCTGTTCAGTACTTCCTCTTTGGTCACCTCTATTTCAAGTAACTTTCAAAGGAATGTGCTGAAAGCTGTAAGGTTTTGTGATTTGTACTACTTGTTTCCTCTAATTTTAGGTAAATGTTCTTAATTTGTTGACCCATGTTTTTTGTAAGTGGCCAGCCAGTCATATTTCCCAGTGACTTTCTCTTAGTTCCTTTGTCGTTTTAGTTGTGTTTTAATCCCAGATATAGCACCTTCCATCCTTTCGCCGTTCTCTTAAGGCGTGTGAGATAGAACGAGGTGGGAGTGAATGCATGAGTATCACTTCACAGGTTTCCTCCTCGCTCTGTAACAACGTCCGCCACCTTATCTGAGTTGCCAACAGGGTAGCTCAGTGTGTTCGGTTGGAGAGCTGGCTGGCCTCTGTAATAAAAAGAACTGAGTTAATGGATCGACAATGAACTTGAACAAGCGTCATGGGACGTCCGCCCCGAGCAAATAGAACGAACAATAACGAACAAAATGAGAAAAAATGTGGTAACGTGCTTGCCTACCATGCAGCGGGCCCGGGTTCGATTCCCGACCAGGTTGGAGCTCCGTTCCTGGACTGGGTGTTTTGTTGTCCTCATCACCGTTTCATTCTCATCACCGATATGCGAATCGCCCATTGTGGTGTCGACTGAAATAAGACTTGCACTCGGCGGCTGAACTTCCCCGGATGGGGTCTCGCGGCCAACACTGCCACACACTCATTTCATTTATGTGACAACAATTTTAGTAATTTTATTCACATTCGTTTCTTTTAATGTGTGTAAGGGCGCTGATAACCTCGGCGTTGAGTGTCCGTAAGCTCCAAACGTGCACACACACACACTCATTACTTACCCAATCTAACCTTCTAATTTTCAACATATCCACGTAGCACCCATATTTCAAAAACGTCTATTTGCTTCTTGTCTGTAGTGTTTAACGCCAGTCTTTCATTTCCGCATAACGCTACACTCCAGAGAAGAACGTTCAATGCTATTTACTAACATTTGAAATTATATTCGACGGACGACCCACCCCTGCTTAGCCCGGGTAGCACTAAATACTTAAGGCCGGAAGAAAAAAAAAAAAAAATGGAAAATAGCAGTAAGGTCGTATGGGACCAAACTGCTGAGGTCATCTGTCCCTAAGTTTACACACTACTTAAACTACCGTAAACTAACTTACGCTAAGGACAACACCCACACCCATGCCCTAGAGAGGACTCGAACCTCCGACGGGGGGAGCCACGCGGACTGTGGCAAGACGCCCTAGATCGTGTGGCTACCCCGCGCAGCAAGGCCGGAAGACGTGTCTGGCGTAGCGATAGTAAATTACGTACGTAAACTTTCCTCGTGAATTAGTCTATCTGTTAGTCAAAATTGTTTCAAAATCCCTACAGTAGTTGTGAGTTTAGCCTTCACAAACAAAAGGAAAACGCGGTGAGGGCCATCATAGTTCAGACAGTTTGCACTGAGTGTTTATCAATTAGACACACATACCTTCCTCGGAAACCAATCTATCAACTGGTGAAAATCGTATAAAAATTCCTATAGTAGTTATTGAGATTTGTCTTCACATGCCGGCCACTGTGGCCGAGCTGTTCTAGGCTCTTCAGTCTGGAACCGCGCTGTTGCTACGGTCGCGACCGCTACTGTCGCAGGATCGAATCCTGCCTCGGGCATGAATGTGTGTGATGTCCTTAGGTGAGTTAAGTTTAAGTAGTTCTAAGTCTAGGGGACTGATGACCTCAGACGTTGTCCCATAGTGCTTAGTGCCATTTCTTTTTGTCTTCACATACAGAAATAAATAAAAACGCGACGGGGACTTTAATTTATAATACACTCCTGGAAATTGAAATAAGAACACCGTGAATTCATTGTCCCAGGAATGGGAAACTTTATTGACACATTCCTGGGGTCAGATACATCACATGATCACACTGACAGAACCACAGGCACATAGACACAGGCAACAGAGCATGCACAATGTCGGCACTAGTACAGTGTATATCCACCTTTCGCAGCAATGCAGGCTGCTATTCTCCCACGGAGACGATCGTAGAGATGCTGGATGTAGTCCTGTGGAACGGCTTGCCATGCCATTTCCACCTGGCGCCTCAGTTGGACCAGCGTTCGTGCTGGACGTGCAGACCGCGTGAGACGACGCTTCATCCAGTCCCAAACATGCTCAATGGGGGACAGATCCGGAGATCTTGCTGGCCAGGGTAGTTGACTTACACCTTCTAGAGCACGTTGGGTGGCACGGGATACATGCGGACGTGCATTGTCCTGTTGGAACAGCAAGTTCCCTTGCCGGTCTAGGAATGGTAGAATGATGGGTTCGATGACGGTTTGGATGTACCGTGCACTATTCAGTGTCCCCTCGACGATCACCAGTGGTGTACGGGCAGTGTAGGAGATCGCTCCCCACACCATGATGCCGGGTGTTGGCCCTGTGTGCCTCGGTCGTATGCAGTCCTGATTGTGGCGCTCACCTGCACGGCGCCAACACGCATACGACCATCATTGGCACCAAGGCAGAAGCGACTCTCATCGCTGAAGACGACACGTCTCCATTCGTCCCTCCATTCACGCCTGTCGCGACACCACTGGAGGCGGGCTGCACTATGTTGGGGCGTGAGCGGAAGACGGCCTAACGGTGTGCGGGACCGTAGCCCAGCTTCATGGAGACGGTTACGAATGGTCCTCGCCGATACCCCAGGAGCAACAGTGTCCCTAATTTGCTGGGAAGTGGCGGTGCGGTCCCCTACGGCACTGCGTAGGATCCTACGGTCTTGGCGTGCATCCGTGCGTCGCTGCGGTCCGGTCCCAGGTCGACGGGCACGTGCACCTTCCGCCGACCACTGGCGACAACATCAATGTACTGTGGAGACCTCACGCCCCACGTGTTGAGCAATTCGGCGGTACGTCCACCCGGCCTCCCGCATGCCCACTATACGCCCTCGCTCAAAGTCCGTCAACTGCACATACGGTTCACGTCCACGCTGTCGCGGCATGCTACCAGTGTTAAAGACTGCGATGGAGCACCGTATGCCACGGCAAACTGGCTGACACTGACGGCGGCGGTGCACAAATGCTGCGCAGCTAGCGCCATTCGACGGCCAACACCGCGGTTCCTGGTGTGTCCGCTGTGCCGTGCGTGTGATCATTGCTTGTACAGCCCTCTCGCAGTGTCCGGAGCAAGTGTGGTGGGTCTGACACACCGGTGTCAATGTGTTATTTTTTCCATTTCCAGGAGTGTATGTTGTGATGTTTATAAATTACTGTTTATCGTGAATTATTTTTTTGTTGTTGCGAGTATCCATTCTGTATCTTCTCTACTTAGGCCGTCCGCAGGTCGTGGTCTAGTGGTGCCGGCACGGTAGCTCAGCGTGTTGGGTCAGAGGGTTAGCCGCCCTCTGTAACAAAAAAACTGAAGCAATGGGACGACGATGCACTTGACCAAGCGTCATGGGACGTCCGCCCCGGACACATAGAACGAACAATCACGAAAAAAAAGGAGCTAGCGTTACTGCCTCTGGACCACGGGTTCGATTCCCGGCCGGGTTGGGTAACTTCTCTGCCTGGGGTCTGGGTGTTTCTGTTGTCATCATCATTGCTGACAGTGGCTAGATTGGATTGTGAACAAGTTGGACTGTGTAATAATTGGGACTTTGTACGGGAACTGATGACCGCGCAGTTGTGCGCCCCACAAACCAAACATCATCATCATCTACTGCTCAAAGCCGCGCGGGAATAGCCGAGCGGTCTTGGGCGCTGCAGTCATGGACTGTGCGGCTGATCCTAGCGGAGGTTCGAGTCCTCCCTCGGGCATGGGTATGTGTGTTTCTCCTTAGGATAATTTAGATTAAGTAGTGTGTAGGCTTAGGGACTGATGACCATAGCAGTTAAGTCTCATAAGAACATTATTTTTTTTGCTGCTTAAATAACGAAACTCATCTATTACTTTCAGTGGTCTCCTTAAGAGCAAACAATATAACATCCGAGATAGCTTACTGTCCCACTCCCTTCTCAACTACTGCTTTCCTTCCACGTCTTTCGACTCTTACAACAGTCTGGTTTTCATACAATTTGTAGATTGCCTTTCGCGCTCTGAAGCTCATCGCTGCTCTTCCTTTTCTTCATTTTCCTGGTCTTGTCACGTATCTTCGCCGGGTGGGCATGTTATTCAGGACTAGCCGAATACTCAGCATTGCCTGGGTATTTTTTTATTCCAGTCTTATATTAGTCCAGCTCCTCCTCCTCCCACTGTTTGACCATCTTCTCTTCCCCTTCTCCCTGTCCATCATCTTCTCGCCCTCTCTCTGTTCATCTTATCTTACTGCCTTCCTCTGCCCACAGCCTCCTTCCACTGTCTGTGTCCATTTCTTCCTTCCCCCTCTCTATCTCTTCATGTCCTCCATCCTCACTATTCTCTGTTCATCACCCCTTCCCCGACAGGAAGTTTGTGGTTCTTACTCCTAAAGTACTTCTTTGAAGATAGTGAGTCTAATTTGTACCAAGTTTGGCTGAAATCAATTGAGGAGCTTTTTACCCGTGTACGCACATCTCACAAATATTTAACATATATTTAACATATTTGACACATATCTGCACACATATTTCACATGTATCTCTAGCGAGTTTTGCCCTGCAGTTTCATTCTGACGCAGCTCAATGTTTATGACGTCATATTTCCTGAAGTATATGTCGTAGAATGATATAATTTTGCAGGTACATTCTCTTGTCTGCAAAATGTGTGGCGTATAGATTCAGTAGTAAAGAAGTAATAAATTGAAAGGTCACACCTAATGCAGCAATTTCACTGCATGAACATCGAAAATGTAGTAAGAGATAAACTTCTTCTCATTATTATATTGTGCGTGATATCACTGAGAATGAGTTTAGATAAGGTTTGAAATGATGTGTAAGCTATGCTGCAAAGTACTAAGTGCTCTCATTATCAAAGAATGGATGGATAATGTGCAGATATTTGCACGTCATGGGCTACACTTCTTTTGTACCCCCACCCGTTTGATAGGTAGGTGGTTCTTTTCCCCGCAGCACATCTTTCTAGACAGTAAGCGATACGTGTACCATATTTGGATGAAATTAGAGGAGATATGGAACATACATTCATATATAAACACATCCATTTTTATAATGTGTATGGATCTGGTGTTGCTTGAGGCAGAGGGTGGCAGGTTGCCTTATCTGGCGCCGCCATCCCCTCCCCGCGCCCTCATGTGAAAGTTTTCTAAATATTTTCGAAACATGTAACTGAGGCGGCGCGTAAGTACCATCCCGGTATTCACCTAGTCGAATGTGGGGAAACGGCTAAAAAACACGTCCAGGCTCGCCCTCACATCGGTCTTCGTTACTCCGTCTGGGCGAACGCATGCGGCTATGCATGTAAGTCTGTATTTTGTCCCTGATACTTTCAGAATTTCCGAGTGTATTCCTTTAACATTATCAAAAGGCTTCTCTCAGGCTTCACATTCTATAAACGTAGATTTTCCATTTTTGAGTCTATCTTCTAAGTTATCAGACACTAAATGGATATAATAGTTAATTCCATATCCTCTCACTGAGAGCAATTTCGAGACGAGATATTTCGTTATCAGGTGGTTTCGTTCTTTCGGGAACACTATTGAATGTTTAGGAGGGGAGAGCGTTGTACGTAGAGACTAGTGTACCTAGTAACGCATGATGTTTTTTGGTCAGCATTTCAGTCTAGTCAATCATTTTAGAATCACATGAAGAATGCGCACTAGAGTCCGCCGTAACCAGTTTCCACCATATTCTACTATTTTTGTTGTTGCTAGATATGAGGTTTTGTTTTGTGCAGCATTTATAAATATTTAAATATCTAAGTACATATTTAAGAAAGAGAGAACGGTCTGTTAGCGAGGAACACGTGATATTGGCCAATTAGTTGAGGCCCGTTAATGTCTGTTCAGTTTTACCTGTTTTTGAAATTGAAATTTGTGCTTGTTTCCCGTAATTTCAGTTTCAAAATGTATTTGACTTGTAACTGGTTTCTGATAATACACGATGATTATAATTAAAGTTATACTTTCAGACCACTGCAGAAATGACACCGCTGGTCAGAATGAAGTCAAACTGCAACGGAATATTAACGGAGAAGGGGGAAAACGTATGGCAGAAGAAAAATAAATAGTTACACAATGTAGCAGTAGATGGCGCTGTAAGCATCATAATTTGATAGTGGTAGACTACAAATGACAAATGAATCATACAACAATGCCTAAGATGTACGTTTTACGTTAAACAAAGTGTAATACTCAGTGTGCATGGGTGTACAGGGGTGATACTGTTAGTTACGTAAGCCCACCCACCACGGCAAGGTCACATCACATTGGATGGGAAAAATTGGATTTTCATTGTCCTGAGGCGAAAAACCGTATAAAAAGCACCAATAACATTGGTTTAAAATTGTCCTGAGGCCAGAAACCGCATAAAAAGCATAAGTCAAAATGAAATCGGGTTCTCCACCGTTTTCTGCAACAGGTTGAAATCGGGGACAGCATGTTCCACAACTGATCGTAGTGTTTCCGGGGTCACGATCAGAATGTGTTGCGCAATGCGTGCCCTCAATGCTGCTGTTTGCAATCGGAACACTGAACACATCTTTCAGATAGCCCCACAGCCAGAAGTCACACGGATTAAGATCAGGTGATCGGGACGGCCAGGCTGTAGGCAAATGGTGGCTGCTAATTCTAGCATTTCCGAAATGGTGCTTCAGCAGCTGCTTAGCTGGATTTGCATTTGCAGAGGTGCGCCATCTTGCATAAATATGATCCCATCCACACATCCACGCTGTTGGAGAGCTGGAATGACGTGGTTGCGCAAAAGACACTTACAGCGCTTACCAGTGACGGTACAGGTAACAGAAGCGGAAGCACCTGTCTCTTCGAAAAAATATGGCCCTATGATAAATGATGTCGTAAACACACGCCACCCAATGACCTTTCCAGGATGAAGTGGTACTGGTTGATTTGCGTGTGGATTTTCCGTTGCCCATATTCGACAATTCTGTGTATTGACATATCCTGTCAGATGGAAGTGGGCTTCGTCTGTCCACAAAATCTTCCACGGCCAATCATTGTCCACTTCCATTCGAGCAAGGACTTCTAAAGCAAAGATCTCTCTTGCTGGCAGGTCAACAGGAAGCAACTCGTGCACATGAATAATCAGCCGGCCGAAGTGGCCGAGCGGTTAAAGGCGCTGCAGTCTGGAACCGCAAGACCGCTACGTTCGCAGGTTCGAATCCTGCCTCGGGCATGGATGTTTGTGATGTCCTTAGGTTAGTTAGGTTTAACTAGTTCTAAGTTCTAGGGGACTAATGACCTCAGCAGTTGAGTCCCATAGTGCTCAGAGCCATTTTTTTTAATAATTCTGAATGGATAGCAAAGAAGGATGTTTCGTAGGATTTTACGCTCCGTGCTCACGGGCAGTTAGTTCTCCGTGCACTACACGTTTGCTCACCACCACTCGTCTCCTCCTGATTTGTTTCCTCCCTCTACCAAGTTGCACACCAAAAGAATCCGTCTTTTCAAATTTCCGAATCATTTTCTTCGGACCCACGGCAGACATCGGACCAATGCCTTTTTGCAAACACTTCAGTATCCGGAATTTCTGCAGAGCGACGTGTGCACAGTCATCATTCTTGTAATACAGCTTTACAAGCAGAGGGCGATGCTGCATTGAGAAAGTTACGGTGAACGTCGCAGACGCGAAAGGAAGAAAAGCCGTGTACCCGTCGTGTTTGTACGAACTTCAGCAGGTCGTGCGCATGACAGGAGTTTTCATGTACGTATTCTGACACGTACAGCGCCATCTATTGAACAATTTTCACACAATTTTTTTCTTATGCCGAACGTTTTCCCCTTCTCTGATAATATTACGTTGCAATTTGACTTCATTCTGACCAGTGGTGTTACTTCTACAGCGTTTTGAAAGTTTAATTATAATCACTCGTGCTTCTGCTTAATTGTTTACACTTACCGACAAACTTTTTTAGTGGAGTAGTAATGTAACAGACGGACGGTACAATGTGGTACTGACAAGATTTTCTCGTTTGCAACCCTTTTAAATTTCAACATAATATTTGTTCTTAGGAATACAACTATGTTGTACCTTGGAACAAATTTTCACATTCGGAAAAGCCTTTATTTTCTGAGAAATTTTGGTAACTTCAGAAAAAGATTGTAACACATAAAATGTGTCATCAATCACAAAATGGAATAAGAAAGTGTGTGAAACTTCTGTTACAGGGCTGGCTAAAGGTGAAAATCTTACGAACACTTGGACAAGCTTAATAGCGCCAATTCGGTCCTCACTGCTAGGCTGCTGTACCTCCAGCTGCGCACCACCCCTGCTATTCCCTATCAAGACATGCGGAACCTATCTTCTGTATACTTGTATACAGGGTGATTATTTTCCACCGTGTGCAAACTCTAGGGATTGATCGATGACAGGATATGGAACGAAAAACGTCGAATGAACTTACGTCCGGAAATGCGTGGTTTCCACGCTATGGACCATTTATTCAATCATACATTGTTACAGAGACTGCAGTCTAATGCAGCCACAGTTACAATATGTGCTGAAAATGGTTTCCGTGTGCGTCAACGGATTCGTGTACGCACCGTAGCATCTGCTGTTTCACGCGTTCACATCGGCCAGGCTGCATCCGAACAGTGTCAAAGGCAGCATGAATACGCTACTCCAGTGTCTCCACATCTGGAATGGGCTCTGCATACACGATACCTTTGAGATGGCCCCATAACCAGAAATCGCACGGGTTGAGATCCGGTGAACGAGCAAGCCATGCAACTGGACCCCCTCGTCCGATTCATCGACCAGGGAAGACACGATTGATACGCGTCCGGACGTTAACGGTGGAGTGGGCTGGGGCACCATCATGTAGCAGCCACATAACCCTTCGAATCATCAGTGGCAGCTACTATGGCGGGAGAGGCCGCTGGGGCATGACGTATGAAGAACAGTACCACCCTCTACGAGGAAACTATGCATACTGTAACTGTGGCTACATAGTACAGTGCATATTAGGTCGGAGTCTCTGTAACAAAGAATGATTGAATAAATGGTCTCTGTTATGGAAACTACGCATTTACGGACATAAGTTCATTAGACTTTTCTTGTTCTGTATTCTCTCTTCGGTTAAACCCTAGAGTTTGTACACGGTGGGAGGAATCACACTATATAAAGAAGAGTATCCCTTTGTTTATTTGTAATCTATACAATATACAGTTTTATTCCAATCTTGATGAAATTGCTTACACTTTACCTTCAAGACAAGATGAAGATCACTGTTTACATGAGATTTCATAATCTGACTTGAAATATATATGTATGTAATATATGAATGCTAAAGGATATTACAAAAAAATCTCTAAAAGTTCTTTGCTGATTTACTTCAGATTTCTACACGATCCCCGAATGAACATTTGGGCGGATACAGGAGATAAGTTGCTACCAAACATCTCGCCAAGTACCTGTTCAGATTCAGATGGGTCAATGAAGAAATTTAACGAGAAATTAAATGCCTAACAGATGGAACACATCATGGTAAACTGTCTGTAATTGCAATCGCGCGATTAAATTACAGCAGCATTAGCCGTCTCAGAGATAGTACTATTACACGTCACCAGACCCGTTGTCACGTATGACATATACCATAGAAAAATATTTTACTCCGTAACCGAGATATGTCGAAGAGTGACGTAAACTAATGGAATAGTTCGAATCGTGCTCAAACACAACCGTAACAGGATCAGTGAAAACTGAGCTGAAACAATAGAAGACGAATTCTCCAAAAACACAATGAGATACTTATCGCATAATGTAGCAGAAGATGGGATACCTAATCATCTTTTCACACAGGTGAAGATGTATTTATTCATCGCATTCCGTTGATGCCGAGTGATTCAAATATGCCGTTCGATTTAAGGCGATTGCAGTTACCCATGTGGCTTTCATTCGCTGTAAATATCAACAAGGCATGGATCGAAACACATTGTGTGGTAGGTATTGAACATCCCGGACAGTGACGGACATCGCAGCTAGCAAATGATAATCAGTATGTATGTATGTAATGAACTGGGGACCTAGAAACGAAGGAGAGTCTTCCTCCCCGCCGTAGCCCTCAGTGGTTCACAACCCCACAACAGGCCACAGCTGTACACCCACCCCACCGCTGCCCCACACTGAACCCAGTGTTATTTTCCTGTGCGGGCCCCAGTGCAACCCCCCGGGAACGTCTCATGCCAGACGAATGTAACCCCAATGTTTGCGTGTTAGAGTAATTATGGTGTACGCGAACGTGTAGACAGTGTTTGCGGCCGGCCAGTGTGGCCGAGCGGTTCTAGGCGCTTCAGTCTGGAACCGCGCGACCGCTACGGTCGCAGGTTCGAATCCTGCCTCGGGCATGGCTGAGTGTGATGTCCTTAGGTTAGTTAGGTTTAAGTAGTTCTAAGTTCTAGGGGACTGGTGACCTCAGAAGTTAAGTCCCATAGTGCTCAGAGCCATTTGAACCATTTGAACAGTGAAACTTCCTGGCAGATTAAAACTGTGTGCCGGACCGAGACCCGAACTCGGGACCTTTGCCTTTCGCAGGCAAGTTCTCTACGATCTGAATTACCCAAGCACGACTCCCGCCCCGTCCTCACAGTTTTACTTCGGCCAGTACCTCGTCTCCTACCTTCCAAACTTTACAGAAGTTCTCATACGAACCTTGCAGAACTAGCACACCTGAAAGAAAGGATATTGCGGAGACATTGTTTGGCCACAGACTGGGGTGTTTCAAGAATGAGATTTTCACTCTACAGTGGAGTGTGCGCTGATATGAAACTTCCTGGCCGATTAAAACTGTGTGCCGGACCGAGACTCGAACTCTGGACCTCTGCCTTTCGCAGGCAAGTGCTGTACCAGTAGAAGACGAGGTACTGGCAGAAGTAAAGCTGTGAGGACGGGGCGTGAATCGTACTTGTGTAGCTCATTTGGTAGAGCACTTGCCCGCGAAAGGTAAACGTCCAAGAGTCCGAATCTCGGTCCGGCACACAGTTTTAATCTGTCAGGAAGTTTCATAACAGCGCACACCCCGCTGCAGAGTGAAAATCTCATTCTGGCATTTGAACAGTGTTTGCGCAGCAATCGACGACATAGTGTAACTGAGACGAAATAATGGGAAACAGCCTGCATTTGCCGAAGCAGATAGGAAACCGCCTTAAAAACCATTCATGGGATGGTCAGCACAACGGATCTCGACACTAATCCGCCGTGCGGATTCGTTCCGGGGATAGGCACGCCTTCCCGCTGGGGAAGCAGCGCGTTAGATCGCACGGCTAGCCGGGCGGGCAAATGATCATCAGCACCCGTTAGTACTCACCCGCATTTCTTCAGTCCTATCAGCGTGTTATTTAAGGGAGTAGTGTGCTGCAGTTCAATTCTTCAGCTCTTTCATCTAATACCCTCCGAAATTTGTTAACAACTTCAGCGACACTGTCACACTTACAACGAACCCGTGACAAACCATGGGGCTCTTCTTCGAAAATTCACATTTATTACGCCAACCGCATGAAACAATATGTTTCCTCAAGTTTTAAATAATGTTCTGTTTGCTTGAGTCCACAGTCGTGCAGTATTTTGAAAACAAGAATTTTTCCGCCTAGGTTATTGTTAAATTTAATTAACTGCAATGTGGATTGCAGCTATTGCCGATTTCTCAGCTATTAAATCACCACGAAGTGCGTCAATTTGTATTAGTTATTATTAAGACGAAATTGTCATCGTATCAACTATATTTACGTACTTCATGTCATTGCACAAGAACAGAGGCTTCCGCTTCATTTGCGTAAAACGATGTATCACTTAACGCGTAAAGTAACCAGTACATTGACTTAGATTTTGTTATTAAATGCCACAGAAGGTGCACACCGTGTGAAGAATGCAGTAATTACATTAATTCCACTGGAGCTGTTATACAAAGTACTACGTCGATATATAGATGGCGTAGTATCCTGTTCTCTTATATAGTCCGATTTAAATTACTTGATAGTTGACGTCTGTCACTTGCCGTTACAGTGTTGCCACATCGCCTATCGGCTACTGCTCTTTTATAGGTGGCACGCAAACGCAGTGGATCACTTCATAAATACTGTTAATGTGTAACTCGGAGCGATGTTGGACTTGGCCGCCACGATGTTCGTCGGAAATGCGAGATGCTTTGTCGACTGCTGATCTTAAGTGACCAATGACTGAACTGCAACAGACGACACATTTTGAAGCCCTGAATATAAACGCATGGCCAAAGCTAACCACAGTCTCGTGATGTGCAAAATATCCGCGAAAACGGCGGTCAACAGTATGTGTCAGAACTACAATTACTGTGGCTTTGTTCACGACGATTAAACCTAATCTCTTCTAGCAAACACAAGACAGAAAAAAATTGAATTTCAGCACTAAATGCAAACTGTAATTTCTCGATGTCATTGGTTACCTGAAACTATCCTCACACTGGTTACATATGCTGCTGCGTCACCAACCGATGAGTAGTCCTCGTTGGTACTTGATTGCGGATTATAGGGGACACAAAAAGATTCCAGGAGAAAAAAAGAATGATGGACAGTAAAATAAGAGCAAATAAAAAAGTCGATACGATGATGAAAAATGACGCGACAAAGAATCAGAAACATAAATTGAAATTAAACCAATTAATTTAATAAAAATAATAGTTATACTCTTTTGGTTGAATTTAGAAACAGAAAAGATTCGCTGCTCTTTACGAACTTCGAACCTACGACCTTCACCAACGCATCTTTATACGCTATCCATTGTGTTACTCCACGGCGTTGCAAAGCATTGTTTATATTTATGAAGACCCGATTACAAAGATGAATTGCATCCTTAAAAAATTCGGCTTGATGTATTGTCGTGCGAAGCCTACCTAATGTAAGCCGATCTCTATGATTATGGTAAGTGTATACCTGACGCTGAATCGCGTGTTGGGCGGAAGTATCCACTGGTGTTTGCTGCGTATGAAACTGGTCTATTTCATTAGCATCGTTGTGTGTGTGTGCGTGATATTTTTGGTGTGATTATGTGTGATGAAATGCGAAATTAAATTGGCAGACCTATGATTCTGTATCCAAAAACATCAAGAAAGAATGTTAGATACGGAATAGGAACTGACCTGACCAATTGTTGTGGTAGTTCGGCTAACACTATCGGTTCGGGCTTGAAGTTCAGCGTTCTAATTAGAGGAAACCAGCTCCAACGCGTGAAGTGTCAACTATCAAGTAATGTTAATTGGATCATAAATATGACGTTAAATATGTAAACGTGTCTGACATGCGGACGATGTCGTCTTAACAATAGTTAGTATGAACTGATTCAGTTCATAGTGAGCTATTACTTGGGAACGGTACAATAGCCGAAATCCCCAAAGTAAATAAATTAATTAAATAACTGGCCACGAGGAGCATGTTTAAATTTCCAGAGTTGAATATGTTGCAGTTTCTCCTAGAAATTCTCCTTTAGATTTTTCGTTTCCAATGTTAGTAAGTGATGCTTCAGTGGTAATTTCTTGTTGAAAATAATTCGCTTTTCACCTAGAGGTACCCTGGAGTACATTACAGTAAACCATCAACACACAGGTGCTTACTATGTGAAAAATTGACGTTCCCAAATTTATTGCAGTAATACGTCAAATAAATAGCAATATGAGACTGTCGTTCCTACAGAGTACGTGAGTGACTTTTGAATAACTTATTAAAAAGTAAGAGTTCAAATAGCTACCAAGCATTCCCCCTCATAGATGAGTCCTGACTTTCCATGGACAGCAATTTCCCACATGTATTGCTTTATATAGAACCAGAAATGCGTTAGTATCCTCCCAATATCAATTACCAAGCTAGATGCCTCGGTAGTTAGCACACTGGCCTCATATCCGAGAAGGCGGCGGACTGGTTCATTACTTTGAAAATGAAATGGCCGATTTCCTTCTATAACCTTCCCATATCCCTAACCCGTGCTCCGCCTCTAATGACCTCGTTTTTGCCTTTTTGCTTATGTTGTGCAACATCTTTGTAAATGTCGATGATCATTGTGTTATCGTGTTGGTCTACCGCGATGTCGGACATTAAAGACTGCCAACAAGAAGAAACGTAAGTCCTGCTTCGCTGGTTCATCAAAAACAAACAATCATAAATCTAAATATCCACGGGTGTGCTGCCGGTCTATAGTGTCCAACGGGCACTATATTTCGGCGATCATACATGTCGCCATCATCAGGTGAACTGACGGACTGAGCTCCTGTGAACGTGCCGGCACGGAGATCCGTACGCTATGGCTGCTCAGAGGGAACTGGGCTCGGTCGCGGCGGCGGCCGATTTAAATACCCTCCGCCCGCGGCGCGCTCCCTCCGCCGTCCGCGCTCCGCGCCACGGTCGCGCGGTGGAACAGATTGCGACGGCGTCTGAGATGACGTCGGTGTGATGGCTCTGTCCGCCGTGGTCGTCACAACTATACGTTTGCTCGATTTACTCTTGATTTACCCGCTCGCTGGTTCCCAAGCCTTGCTAAGATTATAGCCACAGTCACGGTTTATGAGGTCGTCATTGGTGCGAATTTCGATGGCCTCTCTAACAACGCTGTCCCAGTATCTCGACGTCTGTACCAGAATCCTCATGCGATCATACTCCATGGCGTGGTTTTCCGACAAACAATGTTCAGCGACCGCCGACTTGCTCGGATACATCAGTCGAGTGTGCCTCTGGTGTTCACGGCATCGATCCTCGACGGTACGCATCGTCTGACCAATATACGACTTGCCACATTGACACGGAATCTGGTACACGCCGGGCTTCCTCAAACCGAGTTCATCTTTGGCGCTCCCCACCAGTGCACGAGTTTTATTTGGAGGACAAAACACAGTTCCGACCCGGTGTTTCTTCAGAATGCGGGCGATTTTCCCCGAGAGTGCGCCTGTGTATGGAATAAATGCAGTGCCTACCTCCTCCCTCGTGACTTCATCCATCTCAACAGGTTGTGCTGCAGTGGTTGGGCGGAGAGCACGTTGAATCTGCCACTCTGAGTACCCATTTTTTCGAAATACAGTTCTCAGATGTTCCAATTCCTGGGGTAGACTCTCTGCGTCAGAGATAGTGCGCGCGCTATGTACTAGAGTTTTAAGTACCCCATTCCTCTGTGAAGGGTGGTGGCAGCTGTCTGCGTGCAAATACAGATCAGTGTGCGTAGTCTTCCGATACACCCCATGACCTAGGGTGCCGTCAGCCCTTCTCTTGACAAAGACGTCAAGGAAAGGTAATTACCTTGCCCCACATTCCACTGCTTACCCAAGTAATCAGGGCTCTACTGCCGAGGCACCTTCTAGTGTACCCGACGCGGTGGACCTACAGCGTGAGTGGCGGGTGGTAACGCGATCGCATCGCTGGAGACAGCGGGCTAACGTGGAGACTGGCCGTTTGTCCTCGCTTCTTCACCCTGTGAGTGAACAGGTCGCCGTTCCTTTAGCAGGGTCCGAGCAGGTGTTAGCTACTTATTGGGAGCTCCAATGTCAGGCGCGTTATGGAGCCCCTTAGGATGACAGTGTTCAGGGCTGCATAGAAACCCAATGTTCAACAGGTATGTCTGCCGAGGGGCCTCATCCGAGACGTGGAGGCGGCCTTGCCTGCGGCTATCGAGCATACAGGGTGCAATCGTACGCAAGCTGTGGTTCACGTTGGCACTAATGACGCCTGTTGCATGACTTCACATGCGGGGTGCAAGCTGAGCTCGCAATTTGCAGCATCGTTTTCAGAGTTGATTGTGGTCCTTTGGTTTGGAGCAGAGTGGAGGGTCTCTACCAAAGCCTTCGTCGTTTCTGCGACGCTCTTTGCAGCAGATTCTGGACCAGCGCTATCGGGTGGGGATTTGTAGTACTCCCCTTGACCGGTACGGGGTGCAGTACACAAAGGAAACAGCTACTCGGGTGGCAGTGTACTTGTGGAGTGCACATGGAGATTTTTTAGGCTAGGCAGTAGCTTGACCTACTCTCATGAACACTAACCATTCGATACGCATATAGGAAAATCAGACCGCGTTCAGAGTAAAGATAGTTTGGCTGTAAAAATTCTATATGTAAATTGTCGAAGTATTCCTAACAAAGTTCCCGAACCTACTGCCCTCCAGGGAAGTTCTCAATCTCAGATTATTCTTGCGCCTGAGAGCTGGCTAAAACCCGAAGTAAAAGGCTCTGTGATGTTTAGTGAATTTTAGAATGTTTATCGGAAAGACAGATTAGACCCCATAGGAGGGGGATTGTTCCGGGATAGCAGAAAATGTTCTCTCTACTGAGGTTGAAATTGAGTGTGATAGTGAAGTTATCTATACTACTGGCCATTAAAATGCTACACCACGAAGATGACGTGCTACAGACGCGAAATTTAACCGACAGGAAGAAGATGCTGTGATATGCAAATTATTAGCTTTTCAGAGCATTCACACATGGTTGGCGCCGTTGGCGACACCTACAACATGCTGACATGAGGAAAGTTTCCAACCGATTTCTCAAACACAAACAGCAGTTGAACGGCGTTGCTTGGTGAAATGTTGTTGTGATGTCTCGTGTAAGGGTGAGAAATGCGTACCATCCCGTTTCCGACTTTGATAAAGGTCGGATTGTAGCCTATCGCGATTGCGGTTTATCGTATCGCGACATTGCCGCTAGCGTTGGTCGAGATCCAATGATGATTAGCAGAATATGGAATCGGTGAGTTCAGGAGGGTAATACGGAACGCCGTGCTGAATCCCAACGGCCTCGTATCACTAGCAGTCGAGATGACAGGCATCTTATCTGCATGGCTGTAACGGATCGTGCAGCCACGTCTCGATCCATGAATCAACAGATGGGGGCGTTTCCAAGACAACAACCATCTGCACGAACAGTTCGATGACGTTTGCAGCAGCATGGACTATCAGCTCGGAGACCATGGCTGAGGTTACTCCTGACGCTGCATCACAGACAGGAGCGCCTGCGATGGTGTACCCAATGACTAACCTGGGTGCACGAATAGCAAAACGTCATTTTTTCGGATGAAACCAGGTTCTATTTACAGCATCATGATGATCGCATCCGTGTTTGGTGATATCGCAGTGAACGCACATTGGAAGCGTGTATTCGTCATCGCCATTCTGGCGTATCACCCGGCGTGATGGTTTGGGGTGCCATTGGTTACATGTCTTGATCACCTCTTGTTCGCATTGACGGCACTTTGAACAGTGGACGTTACATTTCAGATGTGTTACGACCCGTGGCTCTACCCTTCATTCGATCCCTGCGAAACCCTACATTTCAGCAGGATAATGCACGACCGCATGTTGCAGGTCCTGTACGGGCCTTTCTGGATACAGAAAATGTTCGACTGCTGCCCTGGCCAGCACATTCTCCAGATCTCTCACCAATTGAAAACGGCTGGTCAGTGGTGGGCGAGCAACTGGCTCGTCACAATACGCCAGTCACTACTCTTGATGAACTGTGGTATCGTGTTGAAGCTGCATGGGCAGCTGTACCCGTACACGCCATCCAAGCTCTGTTTGACTCATTGCCCAGGCGTATAAAGGCCGTTATTACGGCCAGAGGTGGTAGTTCTGCGTGCCGATTTCTCAGGATCTATGCACCCAAATTGCGTGAAAATGTAATCACATGTCAGTTCTAGTATAATATATTTGTCCAATGAATACCCGTTTATCATCTGCATTTCTTCTTGGTGTAGCAATTTTAATGGCCAGTCGTGTAGTCAGGCATGACAGGTCTAAGTGAAACCAAGGTAATTGTTGGATGTTTGTACCGATCATCCGACTCCGCTGTGACAGTTCTAGAGTCATTCAAAGCAAATCTGTGGTCAGTTGCGCACAAATACCCAGATCATGCAATAGTAGTTGGTGGCGACTTTAAACTACCGAATATAAACTGGGACGTGTATGGATTCATTGCAGTGTCTCGAGCTGCTAGTTCGGCAGCCCACACACAACGGAAGTATCTTGGACCTGTAGCAACAGAGAGGTTGCACCTTACCGATGGCGTCAGTACAGAGACCGGGATTAGTGATCATGATGTCATTATAGCGACTGTGGTTACGAAAGATAATAAATCAGCCAAGAGGGCTACGAGAGTGTTTCTGCTAGCAAGAGCAGATAATCAGTTGTTAGCACCTCACTTAGAAAATGAACTGCAATCATTTAGTTCCAGAATCATGGCCATAGAGGAATTATGGACAAAGTTTAAACAGACTGGAAATCATGCTCTGGACACGTATGTGCCTAGAAAGTGCAATAAGGACGGAGAAGACCCACCGTGGTTTAATAACGAAAATAGTAAAATACTGAGGAAGCAATGGCTGTTGGACCCTCCGTTGAAAAGAGGACGCGCAGATGACGACAGGCAAAGATTAGTAGAGATTCGTGCGTGTGTGAAAAGATCTATACGCGAAGCATACAACCGCTACCACCGTCATACCTTGGCTAAAGATCTGGTGGTGAACTCGAAAAAATTCCGGTCCTATGTAAAATCTCTAAGCAGGTCTAAGGCTTTCATCTAGTTAATCGTTGACCAATCTGGTTTGGCGGTAAAGAGAGCAAAGTAAGGCCGAAGTTTTAAATTCCACGTTTAAGAAATCGTTTACACAGGAGGATCGTACAAACGTACCGTCGTTTGACCATCGCACAGAATCTTGTATGGATGACATAGTAACAGGCATCCCTGTCGTAGAGAAACAGCTGAAAGAGTTAAAAACAAGTAAGTCGCCAGGTCCGGATGGAATCCCAGTCCGGTTTTACAAAGAGTACTCTACGTCACTGACCTCTTACTTAGTTTGCATTTATCGCGAATCTCTCCATCAGCGCAAAGTGACAAGCGACTGAAAAAAAGCGCAGGTGACTCCTGTAGATAAGAAAGGTAAAAGAACGGACCCGGAAAATTGCAGACCAATATCCTTCACATCACTTTGCTGCAGAGTTCTAGAGCATATTGCGAGTTCGAATCTAATAAATTTCCTATAGACTGAAAAGCTCATGTTCACGAATCAGCACGGTTTTACAATGCATCGCTCGTTCTAAACCCAGCTTGCTCTTTTCTCGCGTGATATACTGCGAACTCCGGATGAAGGACAACAGTCAGATTCCATATTTGTAGATTTCCGAAAAACATTCAACAAGGTACCACACTGCAGGTTGTTAACGAAGGTACGTGCATATACACTCCTGGAAATTGAAATAAGAACACCGTGAATTCATTGTCCCAGGAAGGGGAAACTTTATTGACACATTCCTGGAGTCAGATACCTCACATGATCACACTGACAGAACCACAGGCACATAGACACAGGCAACAGAGCATGCACAATGTCGGCACTAGTACAGTGTATATCCACCTTTCGCAGCAATGCAGGCTGCTATTCTCCCATGGAGACGATCGTAGAGATGCTGGATGTAGTCCTGTGGAACGGCTTTCCATGCCATTTCCACCTGGCGCCTCAGTTGGACCAGCGTTCGTGCTGGACGTGCAGACCGCGTGAGACGACGCTTCATCCAGTCCCAAACATGCTCAATGGGGGACAGATCCGGAGATCTTGCTGGCCAGGGTAGTTGACTTACACCTTCTAGAGCACGTTGGGTGGCACGGGATACATGCGGACGTGCATTGTCCTGTTGGAACAGCAAGTTCCCTTGCCGGTCTAGGAATGGTAGAACGATGGGTTCGATGACGGTTTGGATGTACCGTGCACTATTCAGTGTCCCCTCGACGATCACCAGTGGTGTACGGGCAGTGTAGGAGATCGCTCCCCACACCATGATGCCAGGTGTTGGCCCTGTGTGCCTCGGTCGTATGCAGTCCTGATTGTGGCGCTCACCTGCACGGCGCCAAACACGCATACGACCATCATTGGCACCAAGGCAGAAGCGACTCTCATTGCTGAAGACGACACGTCTCCATTCGTCCCTCCATTCACGCCTGTCGCGACACCACTGGAGGCGGGTTGCACGATGTTGGGGCGTGAGCGGAAGACGGCCTAACGGTGTGCGGGACCGTAGCCCAGCTTCATGGAGACGGTTGCGAATGGTCCTCGCCGATACCCCAGGAGCCACAGTGTCCCTAATTTGCTGGGAAGTGGCGGTTCGGTCCCCTACGGCACTGCGTAGGATCCTACGGTCTTGGCGTGCATCCGTGCGTCGCTGCGGTCCGGTCCCAGGTCGACGGGCACGTGCACCTTCCGCCGACCACTGGCGACAACATCGATGTACTGTGGAGACCTCACGCCCCACGTGTTGAGCAATTCGGCGGTACGTCCACCCGGCCTCCCGCATGCCCACTATACGCCCTCGCTCAAAGTCCGTCAACTGCACATACGGTTCACGTCCACGCTGTCGCGGCATGCTACCAGTGTTAAAGACTGCGATGGAGCTCCGTATGTCACGGCAAACTGGCTGACACTGACGGCGGCGGTGCACAAATGCTGCGCAGCTAGCGCCATTCGACGGCCAACACCGCGGTTCCTGGTGTGTCCTCTGTGCCGTGCGTGTGATCATTGCTTGTACAGCCCTCTCGCAGTGTCCGGAGCAAGTATGGTGGGTCTGACACACCGGTGTCAATGTGTTCTTTTTTCCATTTCCAGGAGTGTAGAATAGTCTCCCAGATATTGACTGGCTCGAAGACTTTTTAAGTAATAGAACCCAGTATGTTGTCCCCGATGTCGAGCGTTCATCGGAGACGGGGGTAAAATCAGGAGTGCTCCAGGGAAATGTAATAGGGTCGTTGCTATTTCCTATATAGATAAATGATCTGGCAGACAGGGTGGACAGCAGTCTGCAGTTGTTCGCTGATGATGCTGTGGTGTACAGGAAGGTATCGAAGATAAGTGACTGTAGGTTGATACAAGATGACCTAGACTAAATTTGTAGTTGGCGAGATGAATGACAGCTGACTTTTAATGTAGAAAAATGTAAGTAAACGCAGATGAGTGGGAAAAAACAAACCCGTAATGTTCGGATACAACATTAGTAGTGTCCTGCTTGACACAGTCATGTCGTATAAACATCTGGGGGTAATGTTGCGTAGCAGTATCAAATGGGGCGAGCATGTGAGGATTGTGGTACGGAAGGCGAATGGCTGACTTCGTTTTATAGGGAGAATTTTAGGAAAGTGTAGTTCATCAGTAAAGGAGACCACATATAGGACGCTAGTGCGACCTACTCTTGGGTACTGCTCGAGTGTTTGGGATCCGCACCAGTTCTGATTGAAAGAAGACGTCAAAGTAATTCAGAGGCGAGCTGCTAGATTTGTTACCGGTAGGTTCGGTTAGCATGCAAGCGTTACGGGTATGCTTTGGGAGCTTAAGTGGGAATCCCTGGAGGGAAGAAAACATTCATTTCGAAGAACACTGTTGAGAAAGTTTAGAGAACCGGCATTTGAAGCTGACACAACAACGATCCCACTGCCACCAACATACACTTCGCGTAGGGACCACGAGGATAAGATACGAGAAATTTGGGCTCATACAAAGGCATGTAGACAGTCGTTTTTCCCTCACTCTATGTGCGAGTGAAACAGGAAAGGAAACGATTAGTTGTGGTAAATGGTAGCCTCCACCACGCACGATGTGGTGGCTTGCGGAGTATGTAAGTAGATGTAGATAATATAAAATTAGTAATTTTATTGTTCTACATGGATTTATTGAATTCGTCTCGTGAATTTGTGTATATTTTACCTGCATAATTGTTTTCTTATACAGTATGGGGCAAAAAAAAAGTATCCCGAACTAGTGGATAACACTGGACGTGAATGTATGCATATAACCACACCCGGTGACTTCCAACAGGGTGGATAGTTAAACAGGAATTGTCGAAAAACCTTTCACTTCGTATGTTATACAGGGTGGGGCAAGGAAGAGTGGCCTAAATGGGTGGATACGATTGGACGTGAATTTGTGGCAGCGTTAACGGAGGAGGAAAAGAGCTACAGTTACTTCCAACAGGATGGCGCAACTGCCCATACCGCCGGCTGAACGTTGGAGCACATTTACACAATCTTCAAGCCTGACAGAGTTGTTATCAGAAGTCAGTCTGGTCACGGCCCTAGCTGGCCACTCATACCACCTAATCGGTCAGTGTGCGATTACTTTGTGTGGGGAGCGCTCAAGTCTAAGGTGTGTTGCAAAACCATCATAGTCTTCAAGAACTGCAGCAGAACATTTCGTATGAGATTGTATCAATTCCAGCAGTCCCGCTCCGATCCTCTTTCTGAAGCTTGCTGACCAGGGCCCAAAACTGCCAAGAGATCGTCGGGTTAGTACTGTATTTCCTTTCCTCTTCTGTGTTTGTTTGTACCCTTGATATCTGTCCTCCGGACCACTTTTATTTGCTTCAGCAAGTACTTTACTCTTGTTGTTGTTCACCCTTTGAAACGAGCAACGCGAAGTGACTCGCTAAAAAATATTTGGAGCCAGGGAAGGACAGTTGTGTTACATAAGTGCATCATAACCGCTGTATCTCATGCCACTTTTGTGTAATATATTTCTCACAGCTTAAGAATTCTATACGGCTGCATGGGGCGCCAAGCTGAGAGGATTGGCAGGGGTACAAAGTGCAAGATTTGTATTCCGTGGGGATTAAAATTAGTAGCGAAAGCTGATGTGGTGTCAAGTATGCGAGGGGAACGGGGGTAGGGGAGCCAAATGGTAAGTCACTTGTGTGGAAATATATTGTCGAACCGGCCCTGCGTACTCAGGTATCTGTATGTACTGCGCACGTAAGATAACTAAGGCTCCTCATTAACAGTGCTTTGGGAAAAAAAACCTGTATTTTTTCAGTTTGAGGGCTACTGCTAATACTTTTATTCCTACAGTTCTATCATCTGCAAAAGTTTGCATATTATGACCTGCAGAAGATTGATTCAGTGCACTGAGGACGAAATAAGACGTCTTGCCTAGCTTCTTGAATTACCGAATTTCAATATTTTCGGGCAATTGTGCTGTTTATGGGAGATATGGTAAACGGATCAATTATCTCCCTCAAGGTCACTAAATAACTGAAAGTAGTACTTTCATAAGAATTGACACCATTGAGGATATGTATGCTTATATTCACAGGAAGGAAAGAGGGTGGAGTTTAATGTTGAGAGGAACGAACTAAACACTCTGTTTGAACAACGCAGAATTGACCACGATAAAAACAATCCTGCGTTCCCATCAAGTCATTTAGGGAAACCAGGGAAACTTTGAATCATTATGGCAGCATGGGGCTCTCAATTCCACATCTCTCGAATACAAGTACAGTGTTCTGTTCGCTGTGCCAAATTGTTTGGCCGATTTCCTAGAGGATACAGGATCCTTTGGACTTCGGATATAGGATCCTTTGGATTTCCAAGTCGTTCCTGTAACTTATTATATCGGTGTTAATACTACATTGTTCTATCCATATAGTTATAAGTGTGATATTGTGAGACCATGACATCCCAGAGATTATACTCTGAAAACCTGCATGATCACGTTTGAATAACAATGAGAATAACTGGCCTTTGGAAATGCGAACTGCTTTCCTTGAACATGTTAAATACGAGGGGTATTCAATAAGCAATATAACACTTTTTTTCTGAAAGCGGGTCGATTTTACTCAGGATTCCAATACACTAGATTATTCCCCACTACTTTGTTTACAAAGCCCCATTTTTAACAGAATCTCCGGTCAATGTGACGGCCTTACTCCATCTTGCTGGGAAGGCCGTCCACTTCGTTCCACTCCACTGGTCAACGTCGAAGGCAACGTCTTGCTGTAATAGAAACCTCCCCATCATCCACGTACTGCTTCCCGCAGAGAGCGTCCTTCATTGGGCCAAGGAGATGGAAGTCGGCCCTTCATTTGTTGGTCTCTGTGGTCGTCTGTTAGGCGGTGAGTAACCCAGTGGGCACACAGCTTTCACAACCCCAATCGGTGGACGATCGTGTCAGTACTACCAACAGACATGTCCAGATGACAGCAAGGTGTTTGATTGTGATCCGTCGATCATCTCGAATGAGAGAGTGTCCGCACGTCACAACTTTTGCGACTGGCGGGCACGAGGGAGATCGGACAGGTTTGCGCGACCTTGTTGCGATGAGTCTCGCCCAACGACTCACTGTGCTTTTGTTCACAGCAAGGTCCCCGTAGCCATTCTGCAAGCGCCTATGAGTATCTGCGATGCTCTGGTTTTCCGCCAAAAGAAACTCAGTGACACCTCTCTGCTTGGAATGCACCTCCGTTACAGACGCCGCTTTGAAGGTTACAGATAGCACCGCCACCTACCGGAACTTCATGAAACTATAGGAGCTGAAGCGAGAATGTTCCATTACGTTTCCCAACAAATTCTTCATTTTTTCAACCGCAATTGTCCGAGAAGAAAATGTGTTGCGTTACTTATTGAACGCCCCTTGTAAAAAGTATCTAATGTGAGATTACCTTGAATTCTTTGCGCTGAAGACGGTCCTGTTGCGCAGCCACACAAACCTTATCATCATTTGCATTCAATCCAAGTAATGGAACAAGTGAAGTTACACATTCACAAGTGGAAGTAGCCACTGCAGTCTGATTTTCTAAGGTATACTGACAACAAATAACGGTTAGTGTTAAAGAACTCATACTGTTGTTGATTTGAATTCTATCCTATTTAAACTAGTTAAAAAATATTTATTTACAAACACGTAAATTGAATACAGAAACTTGAAGAAGAAGCTTCTTTCTTTCCATGTGGATTGTTGTATAAGGATGGGCCGAAATACCAATAAAGAAATAAAAAATAATGATTAGGGCTAAACTGTATTCTTATTGTTGTTGATATGTACTTGTTGAACAATACTGAACTGCATCCTGTCCTCATACTACGGGTGGAGTGCAGAGACAGATGAGTAGGTTGCAATATTTATTGAAACAAACAGGGTGTTTCGAGTGAGGCCATATATTTCATGCAACAGGAGAAGAGCAGGGAGAAAATAGTACATAGTGTATGGTTTGTTCCAAATAAGAAAATTATAAACAGTATTACAGATACTGAAGGAATACCAGACTGAAAGGCAAGATTTTAAAACCATGAACAAAAGAAATGTCATGAAAGTCGTTCAGTATATGTACCGATATGACCACATTCTGAAAAGGTAGTAGAAAGCTTCTACCAAGAGTTGCCGAAACTGATAACAGGAAATCTGACAACAAGATAATAGTGGGTCGCTTAATGAGATGCCACAAGGAAATACAAAACGTCAAGGTATTGAGGGAAGCAAACCTAGACTCTGACCACTATCTCTCCCTTGTTAAGACCAACCTACTACCTTTGAGAAGAGCTCACAAAACCCCAAAGGTTTCGAGAATTCCAAGGTTTAACACTCACCGGCTGAGCGATAGGGATTGCTACTTCCAGACCACCTTTGAGAAGAAGACACAGAAACAATGGTGGCCTATTCTTCAAGAGGCTCTACTGGATGCCGCTCACGAAACTATACCTGCTTCATCGAACAAAGGCAAGCACCCCTGATGGACCACAGAATGTGATTAAGCTATACATGAAAGACATAGAGCCTGGATCAAGTGGAATCAGCACAAAAATGAGTCCAACCATCAGGCTTTCATAGCGCAAAGAAAAACAACAGCGAGCATCATCCGCAAAACCAAGAGGAACTACCACATTTCTCAAATACTACAGGCAGAAGAAGACTTCAAGAAAAACAATTCAAGAGAACTCTACAAGCGACTCAAGAAACAGGCTACTTCGTACACGGCCCCAACCCTACATCTCAGAGCGCCAGATGGAAAACTTCAAACGAATAACAGAGACTTCTCAAAAACCTTTGCAGAATACTTCCTGAAATTCCTCAATGCAGAACAGTCGAAAAAGAGACTTGCTTTTGCCGAGCCCACTGTCAGGCGCCAGGACTCTATACCACCTAACAGGGAAGAAATAGAGATCATCATTAAAGACCTTAAGGACAACAAGGCCACAGGTGAAGATGGTATAGTTGTAGAAATGTGGAAGCACGTAGATGACCAGTCCCTGCAGAGTATCACCCAGATCATTCAGGACATTTGGAGAACAGAGGTCTTGTCAGAGGGATGGACCTCAGCTGTGATCCATCTACTACATAAGAAAGGAAGTAAGACTGAGCTCAACAACTACAGAGGCATCTCCTTGTTGCTTATAACCTACAAGATCTTCTCTAAAGCCCTGCAAAATAGAGTCACCAAAGAGCTAGAGTCCCAACTAGGTGAATACCAACCTGGTTTCCCTGCAAGTAGGTCCTGCACAGAACAGATTCAAAACCTCAAGACCATCCTCTCATATAGGATATACACCGCTGGGTAGTCATTAAGGTAGACTTCCAAAAGGCATATGACTCTATAGATCGACAGACCCTCTTTTCTACCCTTTGGGAACTAGACGTAGATGGGAAGACTACCAGACTGGTCCAAGCTACCCTGAAGAACACCACCTCCAAAGTCAAGTTCACGGGTGAACTCTCCGCGAGCTGTCCCATCTAGACAGGAGTCAGGCAGGGGGATGGCCTCTCTTGCATCCTCTTCAACTGTGTTCTAGAGAAAATCGTCAGAGAATCGACTTCCACATTGTCACCAGATGCAGGACTGAAGCTTGGGTACAAAAAAGACAGCCTAAATGTATCCTCTCTACCCTTTGCTGATGATCTCACCCTATTGGCCAACAGCATGGAGGAGGCTGCTCACCAACTACAGAGCCTCTACTCTATTGCGGCAAAACCCGGCTTGAGGGTCAACATACAGAAGACTGAGTTCATCACCAATATCAAGCAGGCTTCTTCTACAGCCCCACTAGGAATCAGTAATATCTGTAAAGTTCCTGCAGTCAAGTACTTAGGGGTATGGATATCAGCAAGCGAGAGCGAAACCTTGACCATAGACGCATGGGGGACCAAGTTAGAGAGGGCCTATCATTCCTGTAAGAAAATCTCTACCTCCAAGTAGCTATCCAAGAACATGAAGCTGAAGCACTACAACTCGACAGTAAAGCCCTCTGCACTCTACGCCTCTGAGTGCCTCTTGATGAATCGAAAGGGCACACTCAGGAAACTAGAACTTAAAGAGAGGAAGATCCTGAGGAGAATACTAAGGCCTATGAGAGAGGAAGACTGTACCTACAGAATCAGGCACAATAGCGAGCTCTACGAAAAAAAATGGTTGAAATGGCTCTGAGCACTATGGGACTTAACTGCTGAGGTCATCAGTCCCCTAGAACTTAGAACTACTTAAACCTAACTAGCCTAAGGACATCACATACATCCATGCCCGAGGCAGGATTTGAACCTGCGACCGTTGCGGGCGCGCGGTTCCAGACTGTAGCGCCTAGAACCGCTCGGCCACTCCGGCCGGCGGGCTACGAAGATCAGGAGGACATAGTCACATGTATTAGGAAAAGGCGACTCACCTTCTACGGGCACATGACCCGCCTGAGTCACTCCAGGCTCTCCAACAGGATCCTCACAGTGACACGTAGGGGAGAGGCGTCCAAAGCTAAGTGGATTACCTCTGTTAAATCAAACTTAGAGGAACTGTAGATCTCATTAAAGACGACCGAGAACCGAACTCAATACCGGCAGGCCATCCTGCAGGGAGTCTTCCTACTGTCTCTCACAAGCAAGAAGTGTACAGGCACCACCAGACCTAAGTGGACGGATGAGAGGAAGCAGGCTCACAGCCAGAATATGAAGGCATACTGGGCCAAGAAAACGCAGAAGACCCTAGCTGAAAGTTAAGACGAGTCGCATGGTCCCTAGTAGGCCGAATCGATATGAAAAAAAGTGGCTCATTTAATACAAAAATAGAACAAATACTAAAGAAATATTCTTAAGTGGGATAAAATATTTTATAAAAATGAACTGTGAAATTCGCAATCAAAATATTAGAGATAAAAATATTTCACTTATAGGATATGCATCGCTTTATAGAGTTCAGATTATTAACAACTTTTAATATTGCCAAGCAAGGTTTGTATTTGTCGCTCATAGCATGCGTTTCAGTGATGCACGAGAAGAGATACCGTGATTCGTTAATAGTTTACATCCGTGAGTCAGCTGCCTCTGACTGTCTCGAGTGAATAGGCTAGAGCGTAAAGTTTAGTTTGTCGGACAGCTACACGAATTGCATACAAGCCAACTGAAAAGAAACTACAAATAAGCATTGTTTTCAGCGCTGGCGATCCACTTTAGTTTTTAGGTGATTATACACTGTGCAACAAGATTACGCAGAGATTTCCGTGTATCGCTGATGTGTCAACTCGAAGGCAATAAAGCTGTTACTTCAGAAGCGTCAGATATTTCAGACACAGTTTACATTTCGCTGGCTAATGTAGATTGTTTTTATAAGGCTACACGACATTTGGTTTCCAATCGACAAAGAGAGTGAGTTGGCGCAGAGGGTAAGCAAGTGGTCTTGAATTCGGGATGGATGGTTTTCAACTCTCCGTCCGACAATTCAGATAGTTTTTAATTAGTTTCAGGCAAAGCTCATTTCACCAACACATAACGATACAAACAGGACCCCTGTCTGATGTCATTATAAAATGTAAAACGCAATTTTGTGGACAACTGGTCTCCAAGTAGATTAATATGACTACTCCATTACAATAAAAAAACACATATTTTGATCCAAATTCCGTATTTATGGGATTCCGGAAGGCTTTTGACACTGTACCACACAAGCGGCTCTTCGTGAAATTGCGTGCTTATGAAACATTATCTCAGTTATGTGACTGGATTTGTGATTTCCTGGCAGAGAGGTCACAGTTCGTAGTAATTGACAGAAAGTCATCGAGTAAAACAGAAGTGATTTATGGCGTTCCCAAAAGTAGTGTTATAGGTCCTTTGCTGTTCCTTATGTGTATAAACGATTTGGGAGACAATCTGAGCAGCCGTATTCGGTTGCTTGCAGATGACGCTGTAGTTTATCGACTAACAAAGTCATCTGAAGATCAAAACAAACTGCAAAACGATTTAGAAAAGATATCTGAATGGTGCAGTTGACCCTAAATAAAGAAAAATGTGAGGTCATTCACATGAGTGATAAAAGGAACTCGTTAAACTTCGGTTACACGATAAATCAGTCCAATCTAAAAGCCGTAAATTCAACTAAATACCTAGGTATTACAATCACGAACAACTTAAATTGGAAGGTACACATAGAAAATGTTGTGGGCAAGGCTAACCAAAGACTGCGTTTTATTGGCGGGACACTTAGAAAATGTAACAGACCTACTAAGGAGATTGCCTACACTACGCTTGTCCGTCCTCTTTTAGAATAGTGCTGCGCGGTGTGGGATCCTTACCAGATAGGACTGACGAAGTACATCGAAAAAGTTCAAAGAGAGGCAGCACGTTTTTACTATCGCGAAATGTGGGAGAGAATGTCACAGAAATGATACAGTATTTGGGATGGACATCATTAAAAGAAATGCGTTTTTCGTTGCGACGGAATCTTCTCACGAAATTCCCATCACCAACTTTCTCCTCCGAATGCGAAAATATTTTGTTGACACCGACCTACATAGGGAGGAACGATCACCACGATAAAATAAGGGAAATCAGAGCTCGTACGGAAAGATATAGGTGTTCATTCTTTCCGCGCGCTATACGAGATTGGAATAATAGAGAATTGTGAAGGTGGTTCTATGAACCCTCTGCCAGGCACTGAAATGTGATTTGCAGAGTATCCATGTAGATGTAGAGAACAACAGAGCTGGCAGAATAATTTACTTTGGATCATTTATGTATAAGGACCACGTACTTTAATACATAAAAATAGAGCAGCAGATTAACGTACTTTAGGCCAGTTACTTATACGGTGTAAAGTGTAGATATTTTTTATATGAGACGTCTCCAGACACGTTTTCGCTGGTCATCGTGGCTCAGTTCGAAGTGGAACTCAGCACTGAAGACAGTTATACTCCAGTCAATAAGCTTCGAGGCCAAAACGTGTTTGTAAACGTCCTGGACAGCGGTGGAATACCAACCTGCCTGTCGTCTGCCATATGACCCGACAACCAGGAGTGATGGTCTGGGATACCATTTCTCTACATACCAGGACCAATTTGGTTGCCATCCGTTGCTCCCTTACAGCACAACGGTACGTCGGCGATAGTCTACGTCCTGTTTTATTACCTTTCATGGTAGGCCATTCAGAGCATACATTTCTGCAAAATAATGCCCACATGCACTCGACGAGAGTTTCTATTGCTTGTCTTCGTGCCTGCTGAACCCATCTTGGCCAACATTGTCGCCGGATCTCTCCCCTATCTCAGCATTTTGACGAGCTAACGCACCAGTTGGGCAGAATTTTGCTCGAAACCCCTCAGTGGGACATACAATATCTCTGTCAATCGAAGATAAGCCTAATAACTGCTTGCATAAGCACGTTACCGACTTGATCGATTTCTGGAACTCTTTCTCTTGAATGAATCATCCGATTTTCCTGAAATTGCAATCGTTTGTTTGCCTGTACATGCACATGAATATATACCGACTTCTGTCCCGTTCTGATAATTCCTTTGTGGTATGTAGGTTTCTTTTTCTGTTTCTTTTTTCCTTACAGTATATAATCAGGAGAAAAGCTCCTCAAATTTTAAAGTTCCGATTTACAGAGACGGATGAAATGGGGAATATACTTTGCAACGGACCTATCCATGGAACTAAGAGCTACTCTAAAAGAAACGTAATCCTTAATTTTTAAAATATTGCACATTGTGTTTGTTCTTGGATGACTATATTAACACATTCGATTACTATATGAGGATCCCTGTCAATATAGCAGGAATCACAACTTGGAGAGGGAATTAATTTTAACAAATATCTCGTTTTATTAGTATTTATTTAACCTGCTCTTAGTTAGTTTATACACTACTGGCCATTAAAATTGCTACACCAAGAAGAAATGCAGATGATAAATGGGTATTCATTGGACAAATATGTTATACTGGAACTGACATGTGGTTACATTTTCATGCAATTTAGGTGCATGGATCCTGAGAAATCAGTAACCAGAACAACCACCTCTGGCCATATTAACGGCCTTGATACGCCTGGGCATTGAGTCAAACAGAGCGTGGATGGCGTGTACAGGTACAGCTGCCCATGCAGCTTCATCACGATACCACAGTTCATCAAGAGTAGTGACTGGCGTATTGTGACGAGCCAGTTGCTCGGCCACCATTGACCAGACGTTTTCAGTTGAAGAGAGATCTGGAGAATGTGCTGGCCAGGACAGCAGTCGAACATTTTCTGTATCCAGAAAGGCCCGTACAGGACCTGCAACATGCGGTCGTGCATTATCCTGCTGAAAAGTAGGGTTTCGCAGGGATCGAGTGAGGGGGAGAGCCACGGGTCGTAACACATCTGAAATGTAACGTCCACTGTTCAAAGTGCCATCAATGCGAACAAGAGATGACGAGACGTGTAACCAATGGCACCCCATATCATTACGCCGGGTGTTACGCCAGTATGGCGATGACGAATACACGCTTTAAATGTATGTTCTCCGCGATGTCGCCAAACACGGATGCGACCATCATGATGCTGCAAACAGAAACAGGATTCATCCGAAAAAATGACTTTTAGCATTCGTGCACCCAGATTCGTCGTTGAGTACACCATCGCAGGCCCTCCTTTCTGTGATGCAGCGTCAAGGGTAACCGCAACCATGGTCTCCCAGCTGATAGTCCATGCTGCTGCAAACGTCGTCGAACTGTTCGTGCAGATGGTTGTTGTCTTGCAAACGTCCCCATCTGTTGACTCAGGGATCGAGACATGGCAGCAAGATCCGGTACAGCCACGCGGATAAGATGCCTGTCATCTCGATTACTAGTGATACGAGGCCGTTGGGATCCAGCACGGCGTTCCGTATTACCCTCCTGAACCCATCGATTCCATATTCTGCGAACAGTCATTGGATCTCGATCAACGCGAGCAGCAATGTCTCGATACGATAAACCGCAATCGCGATAGGCTACAATCCGACCTTTATCAAAGTCGGAAATGTGATGGTACGCATTTCTCCTCCTTACACGAGGCATCAGAACAGCGTTTCACCAGGCAACGCCGGTCAACTGCTGTTTGTGTATGAAAAATCGGTTGGAAACTTTCCTCATGTCAGCACCGGCGCCAACCTTGTGTGAATGCCCTGAAAAGCTAATCATTTGCATACCACAGCATCGTCTTCCTGTCAGTTAAATTTCGAGTCTGTAGCACGTTATCTTCGTGGTGTAGCAATTTTAATGGGCAGTAGTGTAACAACTTGCGAGCACAATGTTGAAAAACAAAGGCTGACGTGGAATCCGTTGCTGAATTGCTCAGTAGTATGTGCATTCGAAATTACGGTCATGTTCGCTAACGCTGTCCGTTCTATCTTAGATTCCGTTTTTGCTTGGTTGGCGACTGTACAATGAAAATCATTACATGATAGTGGTATGTCAGTAGGAAGTAGATGATTCACTGTTTTCACCAATTGGTAAGCACGTTCGTTTCCCCTAATACCAATACGCCTCGGTATTTACCGTCCATTCAGATTTCGATTCTTCGTGGTATCCTTAAATCGATTAGTCGAGTTCCAGAGAGATTCCTTTGAAAAGCTGTCAATTGCCTTCTTCCTCCTTGTTCAGTCGGAGCCTGTCCTCTGTCTCTAATAACCTCGTTATCGTTTTCCCAATCCGTAACGGATTAAACGTAGTGACAAGGCGCGTGCATTGTTAGCATAACTGTGTTACATCCTCAAATGTTTGTGTTTTTCGCATCTAAAGTCACAATGCTGAAAAAGTAGTGTTTTCCGCGTTTATGGGACAACGCCGCACAGGTTTAAGTTACATTCTTAAAAAGAATATGTATGCTAGTAAGGCAGACAGACCTTGTTATAGCAACTTTTCCTCTCAGGTACTGCTTCATTCTACCGTCCCTCTAGATTAAGATCCATAAAAGTCGCTTACTGGAATGAAGAAGAGATGTGTGTGGCACCGCAGTGTGGGGCTCGTACTACCTGCTGCGGTAAGCATGAAGGCGGGCCATTCCGCAGCATATAAATGAAAATGGATAACACTTCGAGAAGTTACTTTTACTGCTAATCGGGGTATCACATAAATGTGTGCACACGCTAATATTAATTTGTTTCCAGTGTTAATACGTCGTAGGCAATACACCGTAGTCTCTCTAATGTTAGCAATATCTTACTGCAGTACCTTTTCAGTTAACAAAAATTGTTTGTAACGTCGCATCCAGCAGGTTTCTAATTTCTTAAATCTTTCATGAATCAAAAGCAGTATAGCACATGTAAAATATAATATAGCAGGTAGAACAGTGGGTATCTAATGTACGTAAAATCACTGTCCAAAAATTTCGAAAGCCTTCTTCTTCCCGTTCATATCGCTTGTCATCGTCCGATACTAGGTTTTTTTATTTACTGCGATGCCATATTTTGAAAGACAATGTTATCTACATAATTTAAAATTATTTAATTTTGTGATTGAAACGATTATTAGAAACGTGAGTCTGAGGCGGTTTTTCTGACACTCACTGCATCTTAAACAGAGTAAGCAAGTAGCTGAAGAACACTGTTAAGTCTCTCATAGTAACCAGAAAACAATAACATTTTGCGGCTAATACTAGGGTGATCCTATTCCGCTGGAAGGTCTAATGTAGTGGTGTACTTATCATATGAGTCGGTGCAGAGCAAAGAAATGACCAGATTCTGGCAAACACATTAAGACAACCATGTGGTTATGAACATGTTATTATATTTTACGTGCTTAATTTGATTAATTATCGGTGACACTTTGAATAAAAGAAGCTGTGCGAGTATATAAGTTCATACGTAAAGTTGAGCTCTTCGTTTGATGACCGTACCATTTTACGAAACATGATGCTGTTGGAGGTAATAGGTACTTGCTTTATTCAGGCCTTTGAATTTAGTTACTCAACCTCCTACTAATCCTCTTATCGACTGAAGGTTGAACTTCGGAGCTTTGGATTTGAAATGTGGCAGTTCCCCACTTGGTCGTTGAGTCATAAAGCAACTTACACGTTATTGTAACAGGTTAAGGAACTTATGTTGAATTCTGCAATATAATTCAAAGTGACACTAACTTCTGAATAGTTTGCGTTAGGACATTCAAGCTGCACAGTTGGCCGCGGGGCATTATGGGAATTAGTATGATGTGAATTTGGTTTGATTTAGTGACGAAGCCCACTTTCATTTGGATGGCTTCGTCAATAAGCAAAATTGGTGCATTTTGGGGCCTGAGAATTCACATTTCGCGATCGAAAAGTCTCTTCATGTCCAACGGGTGACTGCGTGGTGTGCAATATCCAGTCACGGAATAATCGGTGCGATTTTCCTTGATGGCACGGTGACTACCGAAATGTACGTGAAGGCTTTGGGAAATGATGACATCCCTATTATCCGAAGTAACCTTTATTTTGACAAGATGTGGTTCATGCAAGACGGAGCTCTACCCCATTGAAGTAGGAGAGTGGTTGACGTCCTGGTGGAGCACTTTGGGGACCGCTTTCTGGCTTTGGGGTAATCAGAGGCCACTGGCATAGGCCTTGATTGGCCGCCATACTTTCCGGATCTGAACACATGTGACTCCTTTTTGTGGGGCTATATTAAAGACAAGGTGAACAGCAATAACCTCAAAACCACTGCTTAGTTGAAAACAGCCATTCAGGACGTCATCGATAGCATCGTTGTTCCGACACTTCAGCCGGTCACGCAGAATTTCGCTATTTGTCTGTGCCACATGCCAATGATGGCAGGCGTATCGAATACGACATAATATAAAACCGAATATGTGTAGTGACGTTTACACGTTGAGTAAAGAGTATACACGCCGTAGTTTGTAACTGGTTTACATTTTTTTCATATAGTTGAATAATTGTCACCCTGTAAATCTGCAAAGAAAAGCCAGAAAAACGCCGAAACAAAGCAAGGTCTATTATTGCGCAGTTTTATTTTCGCAATAATTATGCTGTGTAACAGACTAGCTTTAATTTATATTTATTTACTTAACTTGAAATCTGCTGGACATTACAGTAACACAAACAATTAACCGTGAATGCATGAACATCATTTGAATTTTCAAAACCTAGATATTTTGACGCAAAAAATGAATTTAAATAAACATCTTTATTTCTTTCGCACACCTTTCTTTTTCTCACAATAATAATATAAAAATGTGTCTGTTACGTCCTTACAGGATACAATTTCACAATATCTACACTGTAATATCACATTATTTCTTACTCTTAGCAAACTACTGTACTAAATAGAAGTTCACTGTTCCTCTTCTCAGTTCAGTCGTTGGTACGTTGTTTACTGCAACTGTGAAGGCCGGCCGCTGTGGCCGAGCGGGTCTAGGTGCTTCAGTCCGGGACCGCGCTGCTGCTAAGGTTACAGTTTCGAATCCTGCCTCGGGCATGGATTTGTGTGATGTCCTTAGGTTAATTTTGGTTTAAGTAGTTCTAAGTCTAGGGGACTGATTACCTCAGATGTTAGTCCCATAGTGCTTGGAGCCACTTTATTTGAGCAACTGTGAAGCATATGGCTTCCGATTTATCCTGCATAAATCAAAGTCAGCTTTGCTTAGAACAGTTTCCTTCATTATTGTGAAGTTACAACACTTTTCTGACGCTAGCCATGGTGCAAAAGCTTTCCTCCTTCAACTGTTTGTATCTCGCAATTATGTTTCTGGTCTTGTGTATGTATATGTCGACGAGCCCGGAACTCACACCAACGTTGTTTTAGTTTGTCGTGCTTTTTACTTCAGTCTAATAAAATATTTTCGTGGGATATTAAAGCGTATTTTGAAATGTTAGTTCTATGCAAATAAATTTCCTTAAATTAACGTGGATGTAAATGCTTAAATGCTTTCCTGTAGACGAGAATAAAAGACCAAAAAAAGATCAAATGATTGGGAAAAAACCATACTTCCAGATCGCAACTAAACCAGTCATTCGTCAGCTAAACTGTATTAAAAAGAAGCCAGATATAGCTCTCGTTCGCTATCTGAACTTCCTTATCGTTGGAAAATCTGCGATTGTTGCGAATTAGTTCCTCGATTGCGTGGATATTGTCGTATGTGGTAGATGCCGATAGCTTTCCTTCGCATCAGTATTACCGACATATGTGTGACCTCGGACAAATTGGGGGGGGGGGGGGGGGAGGGGGGGGCCCATTTCACTGCAACTGGACGCGACATTGCTTTCGGTTTATATATCGCCAGAATTTCACGGTAAACCTGAGTGCAATTCAGATGTTCTGCTCACAAGACTCGTGCTCTTACGCGTCCTCCAGCTTTGGAGCACATTTCCAGTTGACACAAATAAAGTAAGTTACACATGTCTTTCTACGCTAAGTATATTGCGTAACAAGAGGGCTTCTTAGCAGAAGAGAGTACATGTTCTGGATTTCTGATGAACATGTTATCCGTACCCCAGCAGAGGTCTGTCTGCAGGAAATCCAATTACGAGAAAAGGGAGAAACTGTTTATAAGAAAGTTGCTGTGTTACGAGGGAACTTTAAAAAGTATAAACTGTAATATTGACTGACCAGGAGACTATGATGTGGAGAGGAAGTTGTTAATATCTAAAAACTTTGTAGGACTGGTTTAATTTTTGTACATGCATACTCGTCAGTGTTGCTTAGTGACAGTACAGTCAGATAATAAAACACAGATACTAGTCTACGAAGACTGCAAACTGCAAACGGTGAAGAATAAGTAAGTCATGCCTATTATTTTAACAGTTTCACAAATCAGTGACAAAATACTGGAATATATAAATAGAATCATAGCCGAGCAACTGACACTCTTGATGGTGTAGCGCATAGTGTATATTCTATGTGAATTTTGTAATTCATTGCATCTGTTAAACACCTTCGAAGAGAAGGCACAGTTAGCATCTTTTCACTAAGTTCGCGATGTTTTCTATAATGCTATGGGAGAATCTGTATCAACTAATTCGAGTTACACAAAATTCTTACTACATGTGACAGTTCTTTGCGTCAAGACATGAACTAGCAGGTGAGTCAGAAAATTTTGGAAGTGTACATCTTATTTACTACTACACAATAACGAGATATATAGTGATAAGAGATGAAATTTACGTTAATGTATGTGAATTGACCATCTTGACATCAACGCAATCGTTTTGACAAGAAAATGGAGCTGGTCGATTCAGGGAGTTGCGTAAGCTCGTAAAGGTTTGGAACAGGCTGTGAGAGTTTTCTCTTAAATAAATACTCACTTGCAGTAAAAACCCACAAACAGCCTGGAAACATGAAACGTAGGTGGCGAGGTTGTTAAATGTTCAGCCTTTCTTTCATAAAATGTTGCTCCTTAATAATTAGCTTTCCTTTTATAATCGTTGATACTGTGTTAACCGCACATTAAGGAGGCAAGTAGAAAATGCCATACACCAGCCAGAAAGGATTTTCTCACCCATTTCTCTCTTTTCCGGTAACTGGATTCAATCACTGAAATGTGATTCTTCAGATGTGGGTACAGGTACTAGCCATAATATGTCAAATCTGGGGAATGGTGTAGATACTCGTATTTCAAATCCCTCTATCCTGCCGGCCGGTGTGGCCAAGCGGTTCTGGGTGCTTCAGTCCGGAACCGCGTGACCGTTACGGTCGCAGGTTCGAATCCTGCCTCGGGCATGGATGTGTGTGATGTCCGTAGGTTAGTTAGGTTTAAGAAGTTCTAAGTTCTAGGGGACTGATGACCTCAGATGTTAAGTCCCTTAGTGCTCAGAACCATTTGAACCATTTGAATCCTCTGCTCCCCTATCGCCGGAATACGTTTTTGGACTTGTGCAGAGTCCTCATTTTTCCCTTTGGAATGTAGGATCATTCTCGCGTTTCTTTTTCATTTAGTTGGTTGTAAACGCTTGCGTAACGTCTACAGGTATTCACTTAGAATTTCATTAGTTATTTTTAATGTTAGCTGATGCGCTCAAACATACCAACTTGGAGCCTCATAGATTTGTCACTTGCTTGATTTCTTGTAATTTTCTATCCACTTTATTATTTTTATTTACTTATTTGTTTTTAGGTATGTATTTATTATATCGATGTGATGAAGCTTTAGTGCTGGCATAGCACTGATATGTGTATGAACATTCTGGTATCACGTAGTCCTCGGTAGCTAATGTTATTTACAAAGTCTTTCCAGCACAAGATAGGTCTCGCCCCTTCAGCCGACTTTTACAAGTATTAATGGTAGTTCATTTTTAAAGTAACGTTACGTTCGTTTTTGCGTATTTTCTGTTGTTCGTGTATCTGTTGGTTTCTGATATAATTTTTGATGAAGCATTGATGTAGGTTGTTTTTACTATATTTCCATGGCTTCACGTGCTCCTCAAGAACTACAAAGACATTTTACTAAATCCCTGATTGTTGGAGTTGATCTTCTGAAGTGTACAGTTTAACTGGCAATTTTTCTACATCTATACATGTCCTATAGCTGAAAATGTGCAACATCTGTCGTCACTGAATTTCCGTCAATTCAGACGCAGTGTTCTTTCTTCTACTATTGCTAATTCCTAAATATATTGGTTGCTATATTTAGCCGGCCGGGGTGGTCGAGCGGTTCTAGGCACTACAGTCTGGAACTGCGCGACTACTACGGTCGCAAGTTCGAATCTTGCCTCGGGCATGGATGTGTGTGATGTCCTTAGGTTAGTTAGGGTTAAGCAGTTCTAAGTTCTAGCGGACTCATAACCTCAGAAGCTAAGTCCCATAGTGCTCAGAACCATTTTTTGCTGTATTTAGTTGTCGCGTCTTGTTCTGTGAAAATACAATTCGCATACCTCTGTCTGGAGTGTTGCTTCGTTTACTAAACATCATCAGTGTGTTTACACCACCAATGATAATTTTACTTTTAATTTTACTTTTTTTTAGTACAGGCTGTATTGTACACTCCTGGAAATTGAAATAAGAACACCGTGAATTCATTGTCCCAGGAAGGGGAAACTTTATTGACACATTCCTGGGGTCAGATACATCACATGATCACACTGACAGAACCACAGGCACATAGACACAGGCAACAGAGCATGCACAATGTCGGCACTAGTACAGTTTATATCCACCTTTCGCAGCAATGCAGGCTGCTATTCTCCCATGGAGACGATCGTAGAGATGCTGGATGTAGTCCTGTGGAACGGCTTGCCATGCCATTTCCACCTGGCGCCTCAGTTGGACCAGCGTTCGTGCTGGACGTGCAGACCGCGTGAGACGACGCTTCATCCAGTCCCAAACATGCTCAATGGGGGACAGATCCGGAGATCTTGCTGGCCAGGGTAGTTGACTCACACCTTCTAGAGCACGTTGGGTGGCACAGGATACACGCGGACGTGCATTGTCCTGTTGGAACAGCAAGTTCCCTTGCCGGTCTAGGAATGGCAGAACGATGGGTTCGATGACGGTTTGGATGTACCGTGCACTATTCAGTGTCCCCTCGACGATCACCAGTGGTGTACGGCCAGTGTAGGAGATCGCTCCCCACACCATGATGCCGGGTGTTGGCCCTGTGTGCCTCGGTCGTATGCAGTCCTGATTGTGGCGCTCACCTGCACGGTGCCAAACACGCATACGACCATCATTGGCACCAAGGCAGAAGCGACTCTCATCGCTGAAGACGACACATCTCCATTCGTCCCTCCATTCACGCCTGTCGTGACACCACTGGAGGCGGGCTGCACGATGTTGGGACGTGAGCGGAAGACGGCCTAACGGTGTGCGGGACCGTAGCCCAGCTTCATGGAGACGGTTGCGAATGGTCCTCGCCGATACCCCAGGAGCAACAGTGTCCCTAATTTGCTGGGAAGTGGCGGTGCGGTCCCCTACGGCACTGCGTAGGATCCTACGGTCTTGGCGTGCATCCGTGCGTCGCTGCGGTCCGGTCCCAGGTCGACGGGCACGTGCACCTTCCGCCGACCACTGGCGACAACATCGATGTACTGTGGAGACCTCACGCCCCACGTGTTGAGCAATTCGGCGGTACGTCCACCCGGCCTCCCGCATGCCCACTATACGCCCTCGCTCAAAGTCCGTCAACTGCACACACGGTTCACGTCCACGCTGTCGCGGCATGCTACCAGTGTTAAAGACTGCGATGGAGCTCCGTATGCCACGGCAAACTGGCTGACACTGAGGGCGGCGGTGCACAAATGCTGCGCAGCTAGCGCCATTCGACAGCCAACACCGCGGTTCCTGGTGTGTCCGCTGTGCCGTGCGTGTGATCATTGCTTGTACAGCCCTCTCGCAGTGTCCGGAGCAAGTATGGTGGGTCTGACACACCGGTGTCAATGTGTTCTTTTTTCCATTTCCAGGAGTGTATTAATCACATAACCTGTGAGATGGGACACAATCTTCTCAGGAGCTTCCTAACAATACAACCGAAATAGTGGAGATTTGCCGGCCGAAGTGGCCGTGCGGTTAAAGGCGCTGCAGTCTGGAACCGCAAGACCGCTACGGTCGTAGGTTCGAATCCTGCCTCGGGCATGGATGTTTGTGATGTCCTTAGGTTAGTTAGGTTTAACTAGTTCTAAGTTCTAGGGGACTAATGACCTCAGCAGTTGAGTCCCATAGTGCTCAGAGCCATTTGAACCATTTGTGGAGATTTGTTGATATCAGTCTTCACACAGCAAAAATAAATAACACAAAAATATTAAGATAACCTGGAATTGAGTACGTTATAAGAATGATCTAGAAGTTCTTGACTTCGAAGCTTCGGTTGACAAGTACGAGTTTATTTATAATTAATGTCTGGGAGCAAATTTTTTGCGGAGTTGATGGTAGAACCGTCCCGGCAAGAGTTAAAGAGGCTTGAGATATTTGTATCGCGTTATAGGAACAAGGCTGTCCTAATTTGTACACCATTTTTAACTAAACTTCTCAACTGGTAGCGAAAAAAAAATGTCATTTTAACACTTACTTATCACACTGTACTTATGAATACCGTAGTAAGAAAAACTAGAAGCTGATGGAAACCATTAGCTATTCAATTTGAAAATGAATGATTAATTGGTTATCATTATTATGATGCACGAATTCACTGAAAGGTAAACTGCATGATCTAAAGAATGCACTGTCGATAATAAGTCATTTACGTATTTCACAAAGATAACATAGTCTAACCCACATCGGCGGATAAAGGAACGATTAGCATCAACTGTAAAAATCACACTATAGTTCTTACAAGCAGACAGAGAAAAGCGTATTTTCAGTCTCACTTTGTGCAACAAGGAAGGACGTCCGTGCTTATTGTACCAATATGACCTTGAGAACATGCAGCATCCCTCTTTCGAATCGGTATTCCGGGACCAGGTGCGGCGTCACTAGTTTATTTCAGACCGCAGACGAGCAGCGCAGCGCTTGTGTTTGTCTGCGGCGAGCTCTCGAACGTGATCAGCGTCTAATCCCACGTCTCAGCGACAGCCACGTGCCCTTAGAACGTCCGCATATTAAGAGATATTGAACAATCAAATAAACGAAACAGTTTTGCGTCAGCTAAGTCTGCTCACGAGAGGAGCTTCGTTACTCTTTGTCTAAATTTGTTATATAAAAAAATACAGATTATTAGCAAGGTTGAGAAACAAGGCAACAAAATGAAGGCATCGAAATAACACACAAAAAAATGTTTAATCTTCATTGGTTTATCAAGAAGCAAGTTTAACTCACTTTGCTATTAAGTCACCTCTATGACGCAAAAGATTTTTATATATTTTTCACAAATTTTATAATAAAATAAATGAACAGTAAGATTTAACAGTACCTTCGTATTTCGTTTATATATTCAGTCTGTTAATAATAAGCAGGAGATAACGAAATAATGGAAAAAAGGGCATAAGAAATATAACATTACTCAGTACCCTTTAATGTTCGGGCATCTTGCTGTGAACAAATAGGCCTAAAACTGCCACTTGTCACATATTTCGGATATTCATCCACATCTTCTGCAGTTGTTTCGCTCATCTGTTGTATAATTTGTAACAAAAGTAGGGGATGGTGGTGTAAAGTGATCATTCTAAGGGAAATTGAGTTTTCACCAGACTATGGTTATCGATAAAAGCTTACCACCCACACTTTTTGAATATATATATATATATATATTAGAAGGTATAACACCAAATATTTTTAAGCGAAAACGAAGAGTATGTATAGCAGCTATATGCATTTTTCTGAAGGCTTACGAAGTGGCTTCTTTTTCCTATCTAGGAGGGTAAAGTAGTCAGTTCCATCGCAATAAGATCCGATGTTTGTTGTTCTGATTTTCAGGTATACTTTCCATGCATCTTGATGTCCAAGTATCTGAAACAATATCAAGTGCGTTGACCAGATCGTTTCCAGTAGGGTTTTTGTATTAGGCCACATATAAAAGAACGGAGACGGTTTAAAATAATGCAAAGCAATTCAGGAGATTCAATGAAAGGAGATAGCTTTTTGTGTAAAAGGGGTTGGAAATAAGTCTGACCTGAAGTATTATGCGTGATATTTGGAAATAATTAACCCTTACCCGGGTAAACAACTTGGCCACTTTTCCCGATGGGACATCATGCGAGCATTAGTGGTTCACAGTTGAAACTATCAAACAGAAACAAACAACAAAGAACTACATTTGTAATCCATAAGACTATGTTGGAACATTGATATGGTAAAAATGTGTTAATCTAAACATAAGTGAGGAAACAAGAGTAGTATAATTTACTTACATTACATCACACGCATGAAAATCAGCAAAGTGTACGCTAAAATATAACGGAAAAAACTTCCTGTGGCAAACTCACTGATAACAGTTATGGTGCATATTAGAATTTTTTTGACCACTTCTCGGGAGACAGCAGCAATATAGATGGCAAAAAGTACGCAATGGCCGCTTATGCTGTCCTGGACGCTTTACCCTTTCCTTAGTGTTCTCATTTAGTTGATTTATTAGTTAATTCCTGAGGTGTTTGTACGACTGAAGAATGACATAGTGGTGAGTCGTCTTTTTGGCTGTTGTTGTAAGCTATCAAAAATCTCTGTTGATCCATTCCGGTATACCTAACAAGAGAAATCGCCAAATAGCGTGCAATTTGAGAAGTTACTTTATTTTCTTTTCACAACCAGTTTCGGCAATTCAACGTGCCATCTTCAGGCGCATGAGGTGCATTTGGGACTTGAAAATGGCATATTGAATTCCCGAAACTAATTGTGAAAATAAAATAAAATAATTCACAAATTTCACGGCGGTTTCGCTATTTTCCTTGTTAAAAAGCTATCAAAGATGGTGCATGAGTAGCCTAAGTAAGTTGCTAACCTGAGTTTCTAGCCTTAGAGGTAGAGAGAGCAGGATCAATAAAGATGTGAAAGAGGCAGAAAGATATAGACCATGGTTGGCCAGTGTGACAAGTTCGTTTCTCCCTCCCGTGGTACTAAACGGTTGCACTTAGCGTGTGCTCCGTAAACTTGGTCTTTATCAGGGACATAGAGTGTGAAATAAGAAATTAGAATATTGAATTAATTTGTTCTTTTCTAGGTAGAAAGTGCTTGTAGGTTGTGAGGAAATTTATAATCATTTCAGTATGTAAATTCGATAGGGGGAACTTAATCGTTCAGTCAGGCTTTGTCCTGATGACTAGGCATGATTCTTAGGCAAGTCTCTAATTTACTATTAAGCGTTGAGTAGATTAAGTTGAAATACAGGATGTTGGGAAATTACAAATTTCAGGGGAGAGAGTACATAATATTTTGAATAGGAATCCATGTCCGGAAACGTACCGTTTCCGTGCTACAGGCGCTAGAAAACATGTTTACTAGGTAGGTATACAACAGAGTTGTCTTAGTGGACGGGGGGAGGGATGGTTTCGTCGTATCGGCTGATGTCACTTGACGTGTGTCCTACCTCTCTGACCCGGTTCGAGCCTCATTCACGTGTCTCTGGATGTTAGAGCAACATGGTTGAGCACATATTTGCAGAATATACCGACATGATCCTTCTGAATGGCGAAGCTCATGGTAATGGAAGAGCTGCTCGTCACCTTTATCAAGATCGTTCTCCACAAAATCCGACTCCATCGCATACCCTTTTCGCCGCATTTACGCAACGGATTCCAGAAAGGATACCTTCACCGTCAGCAGGCGTGACTGTGGCGCTCCAACGAGACGCCGCACACGCGAGTTGGAAGAGAGCGTACTGCATCAGATTGAAGAGAACCCGTCAACGAGTACACGAGCAATCTCTTTTTCTATTAATGAGTGGAAATGTGAAACAAGTGATGTAATGTGTCGTACCTAATCGATTACCTATAAAAGTGGTCGCGTTACCAACTTACTTTCAAATGGCTGTAGCACGGAAACGGTACGTTCCCCATCGTGGGTTCAGTTCAAAATTATTATCTACTCATTAACCTCTAGAAGTCCTAGAAGTTTTTAACGGGAATTTTAGAACACCCTAAATAATAAGCGTATTTTAGATTAAGCTGAAACACACTACGTGCGTGAAGTTTATTTGGTCAAGCACATAAATGGGTGAGCAATTTTGAATACTATTGTCTCCGTGGACCCCGAGGTCCATGGCTGCATGGACAATGTGTTGACCTCTTGCTTATTCCAGTCTCGTGAGAGATCTCGTGTGTGTATTGAAAAAGTTGAAATATTTTCCGTATGAAGACATAAATTGCTCAAGAACGTTATCAGTGGTGAGTACGCTGTACGGTCATTATCCCTTTCCCACGTTGCAGAATTGCACTGAATAACCAAATTCTTCTTGGGCCTGTTCGTAATAGGAAACAGCGTTGCTAGAATTAATTAAAATTTAAAATGAGCTCAAATGGTTCAAATGGCTCTGAGCACTATGGGACTTAACATCTGAGGTCATCAGTCCCCTAGAACTTACAACTACTTAAACCTAACTACCCTAAGGACATCACACACATCCATGCCCTAGGCAGGATTAGAACCTGTGACCGTAATGGTCGCGCGGTTCCAGACTGAAGAGCCTAGAACCGCTCGGTCACAACGGCCGGCTTAAAATGAGCGGGTGAGAGAATTAACGCACAGGAACGGTACTTGATGAGTACAAATTGCCATTGATCTTCCTGTCTCACGGGAACCGACTATCCAAGACAGGAAACTAAGGAATTCCTGATGAAAGATTAGGACAGGAATTGTGTATTTGTGTGAAATTTGTATCAACTGCTCATCGTGTGAAGTTTAATCAGTCAAGACAACGACATGATGAGTAGAGAATACCGACATTGCCTTTTGGTTAAAGGCTGAGGCGCAGACAATATGATATCCACGGCCTTGACTGATTTTAATAGTAGAATAATTGAGTAAGAACAGTTAAGTATAATTGGGGATAATTTATGACTTGATGTACGATTTCAAATGATTTTGCACCTTTTGGAGGGGACCAACTCCTGTTCTGGCAGCTCTTATAAGTTGTAACTCTTAACCAGAATATCTCATGGCAGTCTTCAGGGCACACGTATGAAAGATAATTAATGCAAAATTATATAAAAGGAGCCGGCTGGCGTGGCCGAGCGGTTCTAGGCCCTCCAGTCTGGAACCGCGCGAACGCTACAGTGGCAGGTTAGAATCCTGCCTCCGGCATGGATGTGTGTGATGTCCTTAGGTTCGTTTGGTTTATGTATTTCTAAGTTCTAGGGGACAGATGATCTCAGATGTTAAGTCCCATAGTGCTCAGAGCGATTTAAACCATTTGTATCAAAGGTACCCTTTCGGTAATCAATAACTGAGGATACCTCCTTAACCCCGTCCCATGTGCATAGGTTAAAATCAATAAAAGACTCAATGGTCTATTGAGAAATATAGTTATGTCATGATTTGGACTAGGGCGATCGTGGTGTGAGCATTACTCGCTATATCCAATATTCATATATGAAAAGATGCTATCTAAATTCTAGTGTACCACCAAGAGTGGGGTAGCCAAAATAATAAATATTCAATGAGTTTAAACTTAGAATGCATGTTGTTCTTAACCAAGAGTCACCATTATATCCTAGACATAATCCATGCTGTACACGCCGTCATAGGATGTTTTATCGCGCCACTATAAATTACGGAAGTTGTGGTGAAAATATTGTTGAAGTGAGGCGGGAAATGAGTGGGACGAAATAGACAGGGTGGTTCATTGTGGGTTGTGTTCGCAGGTTGCAGATTGTGCAATGCATTATCCTAGTATCCCACAATCAGCTTCATTATATTTATGCACCTTTGGGACAACGTGCTGTGTTGCTCGTCTGAGTGCCTCTACACGTTCCTTAACGATGGCAGCAGAGGCTATGATGGGACCAAGCATCATCTCGCGTACTCGCCTTTCGTTTTTACAGCTCAAACTTGATCCAACCAGCGCAAAGGGGTTGAAAGCAAGGAGTTAGGCAGAGGCAGAATAAAACGTCATAGGGGTGGTGTGTGTAAGACATATGTGTGCACCACTAGCCCAAAAACCAATGTACACTCCTGGAAATGGAAAAAAGAACACATTGACACCGGTGTGTCAGACCCACCATACTTGCTCCGGACACTGCGAGAGGGCTGTACAAGCAATGATCACACGCACGGCACAGCGGACACACCAGGAACCGCGGTGTTGGCCGTCGAATGGCGCTAGCTGCGCAGCATTTGTGCACCGCCGCCGTCAGTGTCAGCCAGTTTGCCGTGGCATACGGAGCTCCATCGCAGTCTTTAACACTGGTAGCATGCCGCGACAGCGTGGACGTGAACCGTATGTGCAGTTGACGGACTTTGAGCGAGGGCGTATAGTGGGCATGCGGGAGGCCGGGTGGACGTACCGCCGAATTGCTCAACACGTGGGGCGTGAGGTCTCCACAGTACATCGATGTTGTCGCCAGTGGTCGGCGGAAGGTGCACGTGCCCGTCGACCTGGGACCGGACCGCAGCGACGCACGGATGCACGCCAAGACCGTAGGATCCTACGCAGTGCCGTAGGGGACCGCACCGCCACTTCCCAGCAAATTAGGGACACTGTTGCTCCTGGGGTATCGGCGAGGACCATTCGCAACCGTCTCCATGAAGCTGGGCTACGGTCCCGCACACCGTTAGGCCGTCTTTCGCTCACGCCCCAACATCGTGCAGCCCGCCTCCAGTGGTGTCGCGACAGGCGTGAATGGAGGGACGAATGGAGACGTGTCGTCTTCAGCGATGAGAGTCGCTTCTGCCTTGGTGCCAATGAGGGTGTATGCGTGTTTGGCGCCGTGCAGGTGAGCGCCACAATCAGGACTGCATACGACCGAGGCACACAGGGCCAACACCCGGCATCATGGTGTGGGGAGCGATCTCCTACACTGGCCGTACACCACTGGTGATCGTCGAGGGGACACTGAATAGTGCACGGTACATCCAAACCGTCATCGAACCCATCGTTCTACCATTCCTAGACCGGCAAGGGAACTTGCTCTTCCAACAGGACAATGCACGTCCGCATGTATCCCGTGCCACCCAACATGCTCTAGAAGGTGTAAGTCAACTACCCTGGCCAGCAAGATCTCCGGATCTGTCCCCCATTGAGCATGTTGGGGACTGGATGAAGCGTCGTCTCACGCGGTCTGCACGTCCAGCACGAACGCTGGTCCAACTGAGGCGCCAGGTGGAAATGGCATGGGAAGCCGTTCCACAGGACTACATCCAGCATCTCTACGATCGTCTCCATGGGAGAATAGCAGCCTGCATTGCTGCGAAAGGTGGATATACACTGTACTAGTGCCGACATTGTGCATGCTCTGTTGCCTTTGTCTATGCGCCTGTGGTTCTGTCAGTGTGATCATGTGATGTATCTGACCCCAGGAATGTGTCAATAAAGTTTCCCCTTCCTGGGACAATGAATTCACGGTGTTCTTATTTCAATTTCCAGGAGTGTATATTAAATGTGTTCTGTCTCGGAAATCGTTCGGAATAGGGCATATGTCCATGTGGTTATTTATTTATTTATTTGCTTAAAATGAGTGTTGCTGCCGTAGCCTTGAATATTAACCATACCTCCTGACCGAGCGAGGTGGCGCAGTGGTTAGCACACTGACTCGCATTCAGGAGAACGACGGTTCAAACCCACATCCGCCCATCCTGATTCAGGTTTTTCGTGATTTCCCTTAATCGCTTGAGGCAAATGCTGGGATGGTTCCTTTGAAAGGGCACGGCTGATTTCCTTCCCCTTTCTTCCCTAATCCGAGCTTGTGCCCCATCTCTAATGATGTCGTTGTCGACGGGACGTTAAGCACTAATCTCATCCTCCTCCATTCCTCCTGGGACACCCAAACGGATTACAAAATCCCCTATACTACTGCTCTGTCTTTCTCCCTCTTCTCTGTGCTTAAATATGCGGTAAATATTTCACTTTTACAATATTACGCTGAACTTGTCCAAAAACTGTCAGACGACTAATTCGCATTAATCTTGCTCTCGTCACTAAACATATCCACCGATCGCTCAAAGACCTAAAACGTAAATATTTACGAAGTATAGCTTTTGCACCATTGAATTCCCTAATATTGGTCTTCTTTCTCACCGAAGTAGCTAACGCACGTTCATGTACTGGCGTTCGACTCGGAGGTAACAGGTTCGACTGTTCGAATCCTGGTGATGTAAGAAATTTTCAGACAGTGTTTGGCTGGCAAGGTGGGGACCCTGGTATTTGAAAGGAGCAAAGAATGCAACGCACTAGGTTTTACTCTCTTACTTGTCCCTTACAGTCATCTACGCTGAAAAGATGCACTGAAAACACAACATTCGCGTTCATTGAAGGAAAGTTGCCATTATGCACGAAAGAAGACCCTTCCAGTTGCGTGACTAAACACACCCTTGCGGTTTTCTAGCCAACAATGCCACACGCCTTGCCGTTAGTAATATCACTTCTAACTCGTCGGTTTTTAAAAAAAGTTTCTCTTCTGTTTTAGGTGCATTAAGGTGAAGACTTCCTGTCTTCTTTCTTACAATAGAAACGTCTTTCTCCATAAGATTTGTTGACTGGTTTATGTATGGCTGTCGGATGACAACACCTTCACTTTTGTATTCTTGTGCCATGTCGTTAAGGGCAGAAATAGGTATCATCCTTTACATGACGGTAGATCACACGCTGTCTCCGGATGAACGTAGTACTGGAGCTATGTCTAGCAGTTTAACATCTAGTACTGCTGTAGACCTGAAAGAAGGAAGGAAGATAACAGTTTAACGTCCTTTCGACATCGCCGTCAGTAGAGAGGGGGTGCAAGCTCGGATTACGGAAGGATGGGGAAGATCGTGTCCGTTTCAAAGGAACCAAGCCGGCATTTGCCTGGAGCGATTTGAGGAAATCATGGAAAACCAAAATCTGGATGGTCGAACGGGGCTCTGAATCGTCGTCCTCCGAGTGTGACTCCAGTGTGCTAACCACTCTAACCACTGCGTCGCTTCGCTCGGTCTGTAGATTTGAAAAGACAACAAGTGAATTATGTACATTACGTCGTGTATACATTCGGAAATAGTGTAAATAGTGTTCCATGTAATAGCGTGGGTGAATTTGGAAGAGAAAGATATACTATATACAAAAGGTCCACCATAGTGCTCACTTAGACTGTATATAGAAGTAGACTGAAGTTTCTGTCACATACCACTTGACTGACACTGACGGACATCTACCTGTATTCACTATCGAGCAGCTTTGTAGCTCAAAATTTTCCGAGAGACCTAATACAAAAATTCTTGACATGAAAAATTGTCATATTCTTACAAATACCTAAATTTAGTGTGACTAACATTTACTTATTGCGTCTTACAGTTATTTGTAACTCTCAAGTCTCCTCCGTACCAGAAAGGTGTTGGGATTGCTTCGTGTTTTTTACGCATCTTTGGCTTGCCTTCATCATATCACTTATGTCCAGAAAATTTTCAAGCATTAGAACAAGCGAAATACTTTAGTTTATCTAATATTTCCATGAGCTGTTCTGATCTACTGATGCGACTGCATAGTAGCATTTGAATCTCTTGGGTGTTTAAGGCACTGTCCAATCACATAAATGAAACTACCTTTTGCAGCGCGGGCCGCCACATGAAGTGCAGGAAGAGAGTCAGTGAGGTTCTGGAAGGTACCGGCATGGAGGTGGAGCCATGTCGAGTCCAGTGCCGTGGCCAGCCGCGCTTAGTTTCTCCTTTGAGGATTCACGAAGCGAACAGCCCGTTGGAAGTGATCCCACAGTTTCTCAATTGGGTTTTAATCCGTGGAGTTTGGTGGCCAGGGCATAAGGAAAACTCACCCTGTTGCTCTCCGAACCACACACGAACGTTTTGAACTGTGTGATACGTTGCATTGTCCTGGTGGTAGATGCCATCGTGATGAAGAAAAACAAATTGCATGTAGACATGTAGGGTTGAACATGCTCCCCAAGAATAGATGCATACTTGTGTCAATCCTTTGTATCTTCTAGAATAACTAGATCACCCAGGGAATGCCACGAAAATATTCCTCAGACAATTATGCACGCAGAATGATTGCTTTCAGACGTTTCAGACCGTACACGCCACCGATTATCTGTGCGACAGAGTATAAAACGTGATTCATCTGAAAACTCCATCAGTCGCCGGTGGACGTCCAGTTGCGATATTGGCATGCCAGTACCAACCTTCGTAGTCGATGAGCAGCCGTCAGCATGAGTGCATGAACCACGCACCGGCTGCGGAGGCACATACACAGCAACGTTCGCTGAACGGGCATTAAAGAGACACTGCTGGTAGGCTTCCGGCGCATCTGGATGGTCAGCTGTTCAACAGTTGCACCTCAGTTCGCCTGTACTAATTTCCGCAACATCTGTGGCCTGCGCCACAGCCGCTTCTTCGCCAGTTTTGGATAGCGATAGTTTGCCATCCACGGTATACTTCAGCCACGGTGGCACGCGAGCAGTTTACAGATTTAGGCAATCCGGAAATGCTTCCAGCCTTGCCCCTGAAGCCAATGATCATGCCCTTTTTGACGCCAAATAAATCGCTCGGTTTCCACTTTAGGACAACGACTGCACTATTACCCGTGTCCCCCCAGCACGCATTATGTACACTCCACTGCCGGTGTTGCCACGTGCCGTCTATGAGCGGTTATTACACACACGACAAACATAGGTAGTGGTCACAGTAATGTCACTGAGCCGTGTAATTTTGCACTGAAGTGTCTTTTTCAAAGATAACCTCTAACTATTACTTTGAGGTATTTAGTTTCTCATGACACGTGAAAATTAGAAAATGGTTCAAATGGCTCTGAGCACTATGGGACTTAACTTCGGAGGTCATCAGTCCCCTAGAACTGAGAACTACTTAAACCTACCTAACCTAAGGACATCACACACATCCATGCCCAAGGCAGGATTCGAACCTGCGACCGTAGCGGTCGCGCGGTTCCGGACTGTAGCGCCTAGAACCGCTTGGCCTCTCCGGCCGGCTGAAAATTACACTGGAGACAAAACTCGTGGGTTAGCGATATGCACATGTACAGATGGCGTTAGTATCGCGTACACAAGGTATAAAAGGGCAGGGCATTGGCGAAGCTGTCGTTTGTACGTAGATGATTTATGTAAAAACGTTTCCGACATCATTCTGGCAGCACGACAGGAATTAACAGACTTTGATCGCCGAATGGCAGTTAGAGAATTGAGTATTCCGAGATTAATAGTGTCAAGAGTGTGTCGAGAATACCAAATTTCAGGCATTACCTTTCACCACGGACAATGCAGTGGCCGACGGCCTTCACTTAACGACCGAGAGCAGCGGCGTTTGCGTAGCGTTTTCAGTGCTAATCGAGCATTGACTGAAATCGGTTATGTTCGGCTACTTGGAACCATTTTCAGCCATTCATGGACTTCATGTTTCCAAAGAACGATGTCATTTCACCGAGCCACAATTGTTCGCAGTTGGTTTGAAGAACATTCTGCACAATTCGAGCGAATGATTTGGCCATCCAGATCGCCCGCCAGGAATCCCATCGAACATAATCGAGCGGTCAGTTCGTGCACAAAATCTCGTACCGGCAACACTTTCTGAATTATAGACAGCTATAGGGGCAGTATGGCTCAACATTTCTGCAGGGGACTTCTAGCGACTTGTTGAGTTCATGCCACGTCGAGCTGCTGCACTACGCCGGGAAAAAGGAGGTCTGGCACGATATTACGAGGTGTCCCACGACTTTTGTCACCTCAGTGTGTTGCATTGGAGATGACGATGTGAGACACACGCGTAGTGGCCAATAAGATCTTGTACTCTAGTCAGTGGCCATATGCTAAAGTTTCACGCTCATCTGCGAAATTGTGGTTATGTGTGTATAAAAGTTATTTTCTGATGAAGATGCACATCCAGTTATCTGCAGACAGTATATTATTTCATTAAAGTACCATGCCGCCTAGCTGTAGGATTCCTGTTTACAAAGATCACCAGACACGTAGTTCTTTGTGCAGTTGCTTCGAATTTTTGCCCGTACACCATTGCTCCTTCTGCGTGAATATTTCACATACTCACTTCTCTAGATTCTCAGTGGACTCAGCAGATACCACAGTCAGGATGTCATCAACGAAAGCAAGCGCTCCTTCCACCCAGTTCACTCGATACAGTAATAACAAGACGGGTTCCCTCGACAGATTCCAGAAAAAAGTTCCGCATATTGATCGCCGAAGAGAGAATTCGGTGATCTTACACCATTCGTGGAGCCTTTCGCTGTTCTACTACTATCACAGTCTTCTAGGCTACCACAGATCGATTAATTTATTTCTACACCTGGATAATCTTAAGATGCGCGATCGTCGCAGGCCTCTGTATGTTATCCAAGGTGCCTCCGATTTCTGTCTCAACTGCCATTACATATCTCTCAGTATTCTGAACTATAGTTTCATCGCTTGATTTACCTTTCCCCAAGTCCTTATGTACTCTACGTCCTATGAGTGCAAGGACTACGTTGTTGGGTTATATTCGACGTGCAATCGGATGCGCACTTCTCTTTTATCTTCTGTGGCATATATATATATATATATTCCTCACACACAAATAAAGAAAATATGTTATGTGGACATGTGTCCGGAAACGCTTAATTTCCATGTTAGAGCTCATTTTAGTTTCGTCAGTATGTACTGTACTTACTCGATTCACCGCCAGTTGGCCCAATTGAAGGAAGGTAATGTTGACTTCGGTGCTTGTCTTGACATGCGACTCATTACTCTACAGTACTAGCATCAAGCACATCAGTACGTAGCATCAACAGGTTAGTGTTCATCACGAACGTGGTTTTGCAGTCAGTGCAATGTTTACAAATGCGGAGTTGGCAGATGCCCATTTGATGTATGGATTAGCACGGGGCAATAGCCGTGGCGCGGTACGTTTGTACGAAGGTGTCCCGACAGGAAGACGTTCGAAGCAATTGATCGGCGTCTTAGGGAGCACGGAACATTCCAGTCTATGACTCGCGACTGGGGAAGACGTAGAACGGCGAGGACACCTGCAATGGACGAGGCAATTCTTCATGCAGTTGACGAGAACCCTAATGTCAGCGTCAGAGAAGTGGCTGCTGTACAAGGTAACGTTGACCACGTCACTGTATGGGGAGTGCTACGGGAGAAACAGTTGTTTCTGTACCATGTACAGCGTGTGCAGGCACTATCAGCAGCTGATTGGCCTCCACGGGTAAATTTCTGCGAATGGTTCATCCAACAATGTGTCAATCCTCATTTCAGTGCAAATGTTCTCTTTACGGATGAGGCTTCATTCCAACGTGATCAAATTGTAAATTTTCACAATCAACATGTGTGGGCTGACGAGAATCCGCACGCAATTGTACAATCACGTCATCAACACAGATTTTCTGTGAACGTTTGGCCAGGCATTGTTGGTGATGTCTTGATTGGGCCCCATGTTCATCCACCTACGCTCAACGGAGCACGTTATCATGATTTCATACGGGATACTCTACCTGTGCTGCTAGAACATGTGCCTTTACAAGTACGACACAACATTTGGTTCATGCACGATGGAGCTCCTGCACATTTCAGTCGAAGTGTTCGTACGCTTCTCAACAACAGATTCGGTGACCGATGGATTGGTAAAGGCGGACCAATTCCATGGCCTCCACGCTCTCCTGACCTCAACCCTCTTGACTTTCATTTATGCGGGCATTTGAAAGCTCTTGTCTACGCAACCCCGGTACAAAATGTAGAGACTCTTCGTGCTCGTATTGTGGACGGCTGTGATACAATACGCCATTCTCCAGGGCTGCATCAGCGCATCAGGGATTCCATCCGACGGAGGGTGGATGCATGTATCCTCACTAACGGAGGACATTTTGAACATTTCCTGTAACAAAGTGTTTGAAGTCACGCTGGTACGTTCTGTTGCTGTGTGTTTCCATTCCATGATTAATGTGATTTGAGGAGAAGTAATAAAATGAGCTCTAACATGGAAAGTAAACGTTTCCGGACACATGTCCACATAACATATTTTCTTTCTTTGTGTGTGAGGAATGTTTCCTGAAAGTTTGGCCGTACCTTTTTGTAACACCCTGTATATATTACTGGCCATTAAAATTGCTACACCAAGAAGAAATACAGATGATAAACGGGTATTCATTGGACAAATATATTATATTAGAACTGACATGTGATTGCATTTTCACGCAATTTGGGTGCATAGATCCTGAGAAAGCAGTACCCAGAACAACCACCTCTGGCCGTATGAATGCTCTGAAAAGCTAACCATTTGCATATCACAGCGTCTTCTTCTTGCCTGTTAAATTTCGCGTCTGTAGCACATAATCTTCGTGATGTAGCAATTTTAATGGTCAGTAGTATATATATATATATATATATATATATATGGCGTTTAAAAATCATTTGCGAGATTTTCGCGTTCTCTGGCTCGCTACACGCAATCTGTTATTCCTATTCCGCAGCTCGTGGTCGTGCGGTAGCGTTCTCGCTTCCCACGCCCGGGTTACCGGGTTCGATTCCCGGCGGGGTCAGGGATTTACTCTGCCTCGTGATGACTGGTTGTTGTGTGCTGTCCTTAGGTTAGTTAGGTTTAAGTAGTTCTAAGTTCTAGGGGACTGATGACTACAGATGTTAAGTCCCATAGTGCTCAGAGCCATTTGAACCATTTTTTGTTATTCCTACAGAAAAAATGATCATGACCTTTTTGTAGGAAATTAACGTAGTTAAATTATGTGGAAGGGATACGTTTGCGCTAAAGGCCGTAGTTTTTGAGTTATTTGAGAACAATTTGCGAAAGTGACCTTCAAATGCACCCCCACTACCAAGCTCAGACCCCACCGGTCGAGATTTCTATTGTGTTTTCTTCACACTGCCTCCTTCCACTGTACAAAGATTTGCGACTGTAAGAATTATTTCCCACGTTCGACCCTTTTTGGTCTTCACTGGCTGATACAATAACGCCATCAGCTTAGTCGAGCACTTCCAAAATGTAAAAGTGACGTTTGTGTAGATTTTACCCAACAATTTGTGAATTTTAATGGCATAAAATAAAAAATTACATCGTTGAATTCGTCAGGCCTTGTAACTACGAAACTAGTGTGCTTGTAACGGTCAAGCCTTGATCGAATTGTCAACGTAATTAGTTTTAGCATTTAGCGGTTTTCTTTCATTACTCTCATGGATATGTTTAAATCAGTAATTTAACAGGATAGGCGACTATGCTGGTGGCGCAACTGCCCAGTAAGTAGAGATCAAACAAGGTAGCAGACGACCGACGCTAATGCCTTTGCTAACAGCACGATATCGCCTGCCGCGTCGCTCCTGGGCTCTTGACCGTATTGGTTGGACCCTAGACATCTGGAAAACGGTGGCCTGGTCGGATGAGTCGCGATTTCGGTTAATAAGAGCCGACAGTGCGATTCGAGTGTGGCGGAGACCCCACGAAGCCATGGATCCAAATCGTCAGCAGGGCACTTTGCAAGCTGGTGTTGTGTTTCCAAAATAGTGTGGGCTGTGTTTATATGAATTGGACTGGGTCCTCTGGTCCGTCTGAACTGACTATTGAGTGGAAATGATTGGAGACCATCTGCAGCCATTCATGGACGTCATGTTCCCAAACAACGATGGAATTTTTATGAATGAGAGTTCGCCATGTCAGAACATTCTAGACATTTCGAGAGAAATGATTCCATCGAACATTTGTGGGAAATAGTCGAGAGGTTAGTTCGTGCTCAAAATCTTGCATCGGCAACACTTTCTCAAGGATGGACGGCTACAGAGGCAGCAGGGCTCAATATATTGACAGGGGGCTTCCGACGACTTCTTGAGTCCTTGTCACCTCGAGATGCTGCACTAAGCCGGACATAAGTAGGTCTGGCACAGTTTTTGTCACCTCAGTGCATTGCAGCACTAAATTATTATGTATCATTTATTGCGACAGGCTATTGCATTTTAGAGTCAGTAATCCTAAAACATTAAATCGAAGCTAAAAGCTGCCAAATTTACGCCACTAAATGGCTCTGAGCACTGTGGGACTTAACACCTGAGGTCATCAGTCCCCTAGGACTTAGAACTGCTTAAACCTAACTAACCTAAGGACATCACACACATCCACGCCCGAGGCAGGATTCGAACCAGCGACCGTAGCGGTCGCGCGATTCCAGACTGGAGCGCCTAGATACGCTCGGCCACAGCGGCCGGCTTACGCTACTACAAATAAAGTAAACACAAGGGCACAAAATTTGTTGTACAGTCAATGGTTACAGTATAAGACTGTAATAAGAAAAAGCGGAGTTCGCATTTCTGTCAGGCCATGGAATGGTTAATTCATCATAGTTAGAACCTATATTCATCCAAGTCTTTGCCGATTTGAAGTAGTGTTCAATGTCCATATGGTAAAATTTCAAATTTTTGAACTTGTTCCCTACTTTTACAAGTACAGATTAAGATGATCATCATTTGCAGATTTTTTGTTATTGCAATGTTTGATGCGACAGAAAGTCTCGAATAGTTATAGGGTTATGTTTTCTTGCTTTGGGCTGCTAGTACGTGCGGCAATGGAAAATATTTTAAGTAGTAGATGTGAGAGAAAAGTGTGTTACAGCTGACACTAGGGTTCTGTGAATATAACGCATTTCTACATGTAATATATGTTATCGAAAAACAGATTACGCGTAAATTATGTTGCTACTACCACAAATTTATAAAAATGTTCAACACAAATGTATGCATAGCCACTTTTTAGGGTTCAGAAATACAAGTAAATCTTGAAATGGAGGCGGGACTTATTTTCGTATACCTGTTCTAAACCATTTCCATGGACGAATTAGCTTCGTTCCAACTTACGTCTCAAACCGTAGAGAGTTACATTTTATTATGACAGAATTACCATCAAAATACCTTAAAGAGACAAATAATGTTACCCACAAGTACACAGTTTCACTCAGATAAAAGACCACTAACGATTAGAACGGAAAGTATGCTACGCATCGAATCGGGAGGATGAAGCACTGTGAAATGTGTTAAAGCTACCGGAAGCTATGCTTTTTGGTTCTCACCTATACTTTATGATTTCTACAGAGAAGACACATAAATGGAAACACAAAAATGTGAAAATATGCAATAGCGAACTGACTGAAAACACGTAATCAGCAGTTATGAGGTTTACTTATGTTTTATAATACTGTGCAAGGTACTTAAAGATAACGTAGCAATCAATGACAAAGAGAATTCGGACCTACGTAATATTGTTGATAACGCACTTTAAAAACTTGAGCGACTCATGCACATTACAGTAAAAATAAGGAAATCTGCGAATAATTTCGGGTGCACAAAACGATGATTCTCTCAGGATATTGGACCTCTGGATGTACCAAAGTTCAATAAAGAGCAATAACAAAACTCGGGCAGAAATCATAAAAGGACCTCGTTAATGTCGACTGCCTAGTCCATTTCCTCCTAATAAACCTTTATACAATGTGAAAATAAATCGTATTCTCAGAAAGAGTTAGGAAGTGATATATAATGCATTCTGAGGGGCACAGATTTACATTTTTAGAAAAGTTCTATTGAAGCTGCTCCCATGGTTCCGACGTGTTTGCTTGAATGAAACTGTATTTCGTTAACATTAAGGCGACGCGTGTTTTGTAGAATACGATAGCACACCTTCCTGAGTGATCAAAACTGTGTGCTAAGCCGTAACTTGAACGCGAATTGTTGCTCTTCGTGAAAAATACTCTTTTAAACAGTCTCATTCGAAGGTGTCACCACCGCAGTACCTCTCTTCGTACTTCATATATAAAATAACCTGCTGGTCTAGAACCCGTGGAGAAAAGACCTAACAAGTAATGTGTAAGCCAAAACATCGGTGTATGATACAGAATAGATCTTTCACACCGCAGCGTACGTTATCTCTTCCTGAAAGTTGAAAACTTATGTGATCCTCAAGAGGTTTCATTCCAGTACAGTCTCAGCTGCAGAAAGACGTGCATTTGTCTGCGAGATTTTTGTAGCTAATTGAGTAGCCAGCTTATATCAGTGAATGATAATAATATTAATAAATATCGTTTTGCTATGGCCACATTTTGCAAAATGAATTTAAATGAAACATAATAATAATATGAATGCAAAACGAGTTCATGATATAAGAGCAGTCTCTCTCTCTCTCTCTCTCTCTCTCTCTCTCTCTCTCTCTCTCTCTCTCTCTTACACGCTTTCTCATCAAAACGAAGGGAATACGGTCCATGCACAAGGGAAATTTGTGAGAACTGATTAAGTTTCGATCTAACGAAATTAGAGACGTGCCTCAGTAATGATCAGCGATGTTTTCAGAATACTAATAACCTTTCTGCGTCCGAAAATAATTTCATTCGATGGTCAAGGATGTGTAAGGAAATGAAAGTGGCCCTCTTCTGTGAGAAATATAGGGATTACATTTTTCAGGATGATTGACCTTTCTTAATTACTGAGGTACGAACGTCCAGACTCCAAGACGATCTATGGGAAACTAAAATTAGGGTTTTGTTAACATTTGTATTATGGGCATTAGGCCGTGGTCTAAGGCATAATTCTCAGTCTAACGATATGTCTTCCAATGCTGGAGACATCATCAGAGGCTTTAACTACTTATAAAGCACTTACAGACTCAAACAAGCCTAGAAAGGCGAAATATTTATTATGTGTACAATCAGCGATCGGTTCATGACGTCATCAGACTGGTGCCTAATATCGCGGAGTCGCGCCAACGTATGCCACGGAGCTTCTTAAGGGTCCTGCACATGTTAAATATTTATTGACAACAGTAGTTTGTCAAACCTTCAGTGTGTTGAAACGAGCTCACACCATCAATAACATTGACAAATATGGTCAGTCAACAACGCTGTTTTACAAGGTTAAGCTGTCGAACACCCAAAAGGAAGCGAGTGTTGCAATTATATTAGCTACGGCTTGCAAGTAACAGAAAACAGTGAAAAAGGGAAAATGGGTCAGAGAATGGTTGGAAAAAAGGAGCGACTGCTCACATGTCAAAATACTAACAGATCACAACCACAGACCCGAAAGATATCATAAATTATTTTCCGAAGAGTATTGCATGATACAGCAAAGTATTAAAGTTAATACAAGATAAAATAGAGAAACAACATACGTAAATGAGGGAGGCAATTGGTGTCAACGAGAGATTGGGGGTAACTTTGAGATTTCTGGTACAGTAAGGTCTTACGATTTCTCGAAGTTTTGTTCTGTAATATCAGCGAGCACAATTAGTAAAATTCTATGGAAACCTGTAAAGCAGTTGTATGTACCTGGAAAGGATATCTTCAGGCAGTTAACATAATTTTTTTTGTACCGTAATAATTTCGTGAAACCGACAAGCATTTCGTAGACCTGTATCGAGTCATTGTGGATATATGACGTATTTTTCGAAGTGGAAGCAGTTTTTTCAGTCTGGTAAGTAATTCACCAACCTATACTGTATTTTCGAATTAATAAATTAAGCAGCGTCATAGAGAATCCTCCATTGACCATCCTAAAATGCTACGTACCATGATTATTTCTCATTGGTCTATTAAAATTGTTTTGTGTTAAAAGGCTACTTTAAAAATTGAATGTAAGGTATGATATGCACAAAGGCGAGATGAAAGAATAGACAGTGTACACTAACGCCATGTGGTTGGTTCATGAAGCACTGTCAACATCTGAATGGAGAATATTGCCAAATCATCGAAACCGGACCGCAGACGTACAGTACGTTTTGATAATAATGAGAATATTTTAAGATCCAGCAATATCCTCGTCAGTATTTCTAATATTGGCAATACGTCAATAGTCGCTCTCAGACGGCCAATATATTGATGGTTTGACAATATTATTGATTGTGTGAGGAACCCTTTAAAGTCTCTTATCCACATCTACATCCATACTCTGTGAACCACTGTAAAGTGCATGGCAGAGGGGGATGTCCAACTGTACCAGTTATTAGGGCCTCTTCTTGTTCCATTCAACTACGGAGTATGAGAAAAATTATTGTTTAAATTCTTTGGAGGGTGCTGCAGTTAATTTCGTCTTATCCTCACCATCGTTATGGGAGCGATATGAATAAGGCTGTAGCATATTCCTATACGCATAATGTAAATAATTGAAATTTTGGCAGTACACTTTTTCGGGTTAATTCCCGTCTTTCTTGAAGAGTCTACCAGTTTAGTTTCAGGGACACTGTCAGGGACACTCTGCCGTGGATCAAACAAACTTGTAATCATTCGTGCTGCCCTTCTCTATATACATTCAATATCCCCTGCTAATCCTATTTCGTAAGGGTCCCGCACGCTCGGCAATATTCTACAATGGGTCGTATAAGTGATTTGTAAACAATCTCTTTTGTACTTCCCTAATATTCTACCAATAAACCCAAGTCTGCTACCTGCTTCTCCGTTCTGCTTCATGGCCCTAGTAAGTGTCACATCCAAGTGTTTGTATGAGTTTACAGATTCCAGCCGTGACTCACTAATATTATGTTCGTGGAAACTATAGTTTTTTTTGTTTTGCGAAGTGCACAATTTTACATTTTTGAACGTATAAAGCAAGTAGCTAATCATTTCAACGCTTTGAAATCTTATCAGGGTCTGACTGAATATTTGTACAGCTTCGTTCAGACTATACTTAGTTGTAGATAACTGCATCATCTGCGAAAACTGTGAGGTTACTACATTACTGGCCATTAAAATTGCTACACCACGAAAATCATGTGCTACAGAAATTTAAACGACGGGAAGAAGATGCTGTGATATGCAAATGACTTGCTTTTCAGAGCATTCACACAAGGTTGGCGCCGGTGGCGACACCTACAACGTGCTGACATGAGGAAAGTTTCCAACCGATTTCTCATACACAAACAGCAGTTGACCGGCGTTGCCTGGTGAAACGTTGTTGTGATGCCTCGTGTAAAGAGGAGAAATGCGTACCATCACGTTTCCGACTTTGATAAAGGTCAGATTGTAGCCAATCACGATTGCGGTTTATCGTATCGCGACATTGCCGCTCGCGTTGGTCGAGATCCAATGACTGTTAGCAGAATATGGAATCGGTGGGTTGAGGAGGGTAATACCGAACGCCGTGCTGAATCCCAACGGCCTCGTATCACTATTAGTCGAGATGATAGGCATCTTATCCACCTGACTGTAACGCATCGTGTAGCCAAGTCAACAAGAGTCAACAGATGGGGACGTTTGCAAGACAACAGCCATCTGCACGAACAGTTCGACGACGTTTGCAGCAGCATGGACTATCAGCTCGGAGACCATGGCTGCGGTTACCCTTGACACTGCATCACAGACAGGAGCGCCTGCGATGGTGTACTCAACGACGAACCTGAGTGCACAAATGGTAAAACGTCATGTTTTCTGACGAATCCAGGTTCTGTTTACAGCATCATGATGGTCGCATCTGTGTTTGGCGACGTCGCGGTGAACGCACATTGGAAGCGTGTATTCGTCATCGCCATACTGCCGTAACACTCGGCTTGATGGTATGGGGTGCCATTGGTTACACGTCTCGGTCACCTCTTGTTAGCATTGATGTCACTTTGAACAGTGGACGTTACATTTCAGATGTGTTACGACCCGTGGCTCTACCCTTCATTCGATTCCTGAGAAACCCTACGTTTCAGCAGGACAATGCACGACCGCATGTTGCAGGTCCTGTACGGGCCTTTCTGGATACAGAAAATGTTCGACTGCTGGCCTGGCCAGCACATTCTCCAGATCTCTCACCAACTGAAAACGTCTGGTCAATAGTGGCCGAGCAACTGGCTCGTCACAATATGCCAGTCACTACTCTTGATGAACTGTGGTATCGTGTTGAAGCTGCATGGGCAGATGTACCTGTATACGCCATCCAAGCTCTGTTTGATTCAATGTCCAGGCGTATCAAGGCCGTTATTGCGGCCGGAGGTGGTTGTTCTTGGTACTGATTTCTCAGGATAGATGCACCCAAATTGCGTGAAAATGTAATCACATGTCAGTTCTAGCATAAAATATTTGTGCAATAAATACCAGTTCATCATCTGCGTTTCTTCTTGGTGTAGCAATTTTAATGGCCAGTAGTGTATTAATTTTCTGCACAAGGTCATTAATATATAGCATGAACAGCATGCGATGCAGCACACTTCACGAGGGTCCAGCCGAAGTTACTTCTAGATCTGTCGATGACTCTCCATCCAAGATAACATGCTGCGTCCTCCCTACCAAGAAAACCTCAATTCAGTCACATATTTCGTCTGATAACCCATACGATCGTACTTTGGATATTAAGCGTAGATATGGTACTGAGTCAAATACATTTCGGAAATCTAGAAATACTGTATCTATCTCATCATCTTAATCCATGGTTTTCTGAATGTAATGTGAGAAAAGTGCGAGCTGGGTTTCATATGATCTATGTTTTCGAAATCCATGCTGGTTTTCATGCAGGAGGTCATTCTTTTCCAGATATCTCATAATGTTTGAGCTTAGAATGTATTCTGACATTCAACAGCGAATTGATAATGTCTCCAGCGCTGGAATACGAAACGTTAGGCAGAGAATTATACCTTGCACCACGGCTTTAAGCCCATAGATCAAATATTAGTGATATCGTAAATACCTACCGTGAAAGCCTGCATCCTGTGATAAATTTAGGATGTACGGTCGGAGATATACATAATGTTGTTCGAATTGCGAGACCAGTGTTTAATAAATGTACCATTTTGTTCGTTCTTAACACTTACCTATTCGTTTATTACGAACACTACAGGGGGGGGGGGGGGGGGGAGGTGAGGGTGACGTACGCGATGCAGCCCCAGAAACATAAACAGAAAATTCCATAAGTTTGTTGTTTCCTTAATTTCCTTGCTTCATATTAATTTATTTTCGTAAGACACATGTCTTTACAAATGAAAACTGGTAGAGATGTTGCAGCAGTACTTGTAGAATACGGCATCTTATAAAATCCACCACACGTCAGCGCCAAGCGGCGTATTACAACGCATAACAGAGCGAAGCTCTGGAGTCAAAGGGATTATAAGTCAGAGAGCAACTAGTTTTCAGAAGCGAGCTGGTCAATGAACGGAGGGTATCAGAAATGCCTTAACCAGGTACTTAAACGAAAATATTAACAAGTGTGCGAAAATTTTTCGTTTTTGAGGTATCGACCTGCGTACTATCGAAGTTGTTCGCCAGCGGTCTAAGAAAATAATCAGATAACAATGAAAACCTAAAATCTTATTTTACAAGGAAAGTACTTCGCACAATAGTGTGTTTCCGGATTGTCACTCAGATTTATACTACCATATTTATAAATAATTACGTTTACTAAAAATGTGAACTCGCTGAAAGATGTGTGTCCTTCTTCGTAAAATGTCGTCAATACCGAGAAAAACCGTTTGTTTAGTACCAGAAAACAATTGCAGTTGCTAAAGGACTCTTACTGTAACGGTCTCTTCCTGTATTAGATCCATAGTGTGTAGGTCGTGTTTAATACACACACACACACACACACGCACACACACACACATACACACACACATTCACACACATTCCGTAGTTGGCGATTTTGTGTAAGTGAGGTGCGCTTGCTTGTGTATATGAATCGCGAGTGTCTTTCTTTTGCTGATGAAGGCTGTGGCAGAAAGATTTATGTAAGTGTCTTTTAATTGTGCCTGTTTGCAACTTAACGTGTCTTCTTTATGGTAAGTAGCAACGCACACACAGACAGACACACACACACACACACACACACACACACACACACACACACAAAAACAAAGAAACTGGTATAGGTATACGTATTCAAATACAGAAATATGTTAAACAACAGAGTTCGGCGCTGCGGTCGGCAACGCCCATAGAAGACAAGTGTCTGGCGCAGTTATTAGATCGGTTAATGCTGCTGCAGTGGCAGGTTATCAAGATTTAAGTGAGTTTGAACGTGGTGTCAAGGTCGGCTTTCGGGCAATGGGACACAGCATCTCCGAGGTAGCGATGAAGTTGGGACTTTCCTGTGCGACCATTTTACGAGTGTACCGTGAATATTAGGAATCCAGTAAAACATCAAATCTCCGATATCTCTACGGCCGGAAAAAGATCCTGCAACAATGAGACCAACGACGACTGAAGAGAATCGTTTACTGTGACAGAAGTGTAACCCTTCTGCAAATGGCTGTAGATTTAAATGCTGGGCCATCGACAAATGCCGGGGTGCGAACCATTGAACGAAACATTATCGATGTGGGCTTTCGGAGCTGCAGGCCCACTTGTGTACCCGTGATGCCTGCACGACACACAGCTTTACGCCTCACCTGGGTCCCTCAACACCGACATTGGACTGTTGATGAATGGCAACATGTTGCCTGGTCAGACGAATCTCGTTTCAAATTGTACCGAGCGGATGGACGTGTGCGGGTATGGAGACAACCTCGAGACAACGTCGTGAATCCATGGACCCTGTATGTCACCAGGGAACTGTTTAAGCTGGTGGAGGCTCTGTCATGGTGTCGGGCGTGTGCAGTTGGAGTGATATGGGACCCCTGATACGTCTAGAAACGACTCTGACAGGTGACACGTAAGCATCCTGTTTGATCACCAGCATCCATTCACGTCCATTGTGCATTCCGACGGACTTGGGCAATTCTAGCAGGACAATGTGACATCCCGCACGTCCAGAATTGCTTCAGAGTGGCTCCAGGAATACTATTCTAATTTTAAACTCTTCCGCTGACCACCAAGCTCCCCAGACACAAACATTATTGAGCATATTTAGGATGCCTTGCAACGTGCTGTTCAGAAGAGATTTCCACCCCGTCGTGCTCTTACGGATTTATGGACAGCCCTGCAAGATTCATGGTGTCAGTCCCCTCCAACACTACTTCAGACAGTAGTCGAGTCCATATCACATAGCGTTGCGGCACTTCTGCGTGCTCCAGGGGCCCTACACGATATTAGGCAAGTGTACCAGTTTCCTTGTCTGTGTGTGTGTGTGTGTGTGTGTGTGTGTGTGTGTGTGTGTGTGAGAGAGAGAGAGAGAGAGAGAGAGGGTGTGTTTTATGCCGCCTGTTGAATAACATAGAGGCCAACCTTTGGAAAGCAACGTAGCAGCGATTCTTTTTTGGCGTGGATTCGACAACTCCTTGATACGCTTTCTGAGGTATGTGACATCGGATGTGTACTCACAAATCACTCAGTTACCGTAAATTACGGATCAGTGATTTGTGGACGTGGAGCTGGTGTTCGACATCGTCGCAGATGTGTTCATGAGGTTCAAGTCAGACGAATCTGGCGCGCAGGGCATTAATGTCATGCTCCTCAAACCACCATAAATACGTCTTCTGACACCGATAGTTATCCTGCTGGTAGATACTATTACCCTTGACGAAGACATCAAGCGTGAAGGGATGCAGGTGGTCCGAAATAATGTTCATGTAATCCACAACTGCCTTGGTTTCTTTCATTACTACCACAAATCCCTTGACTCACAGATGAATGTCTGATCGTGTCGGCAACGGTGTATCCGAACACTACGGTCGACCTGATGCAACAATAAATGTAATTCATGACCAGGTGACACGTTCCCACTGATCCACTGCCCAATCTCGGTGATCAGATGCCCACTGTAACAGTAGTTGACGATATTGTTGGTTCAGCATAGTGTCGCCTGTTGCTGACCTCCTTCTCAGTAATGTGTACTGAATATGCCCCAGCGCAGTACTTTGTCGTCAGATCTGCGACATATAGCCACCTATCCTGCATCGCAGAGTGGGCAAACAGCCGACCTCCATGTTCTTGGATGAAACATCGATGTCCGACGTCACGACGCCTACTAGTGGCTTCTCTGTCCTTCAACCACTTTCCATAGATGCTGACAACAGTAGCGTGCGGACAGCCGACCAGCTCTGCCGTTTCCGAAATGCTGGTTCCCAGATGCCAAGCCATACAATCAGCCCTTTGCCCAAGTAACTCATGTCAGCAACTTTCCTCATTCGTGGACCGAATCGTTGCTAGAATGATCCATCATTCATGTTTACTCTGGTGATATATACTTTTTTTACCACTTCATGTACCCACCAGGTGGCACCCTGGCGATGTAGCTATAGCATTTCGGTTCATCATTGTATAAATATAACGTGTTTCAGAGAGTAGTAATTACACGTTAACTAGTGAGAGTTCAGTATTACCTGAATATTATATTATACACTGATCAGCCAGAACATTATAATCACCGTCCTACTATCGATATAAACCCGTACAGGCAATAGCAACATCATCTGGCGAGGAATGACTGCTAATCAGATAGACGCGTGGTGCATACAGTATCAGTCAGCGTGCTGTCCGTGGTTAGAATGAGGAAGGCGCGAGATCTATCTGAGTTTGACCGAGAGCAGATTGTGATGGCCCAGAGGCTCGAAACCAGTATTCCGGAAACTGCACGACTTACCGGGCGTCGGAGGAACGTGTCTTAAACACGTGGCGAAACCAAGATGAAATCACGTCCAGGCGTCGTGGTGTTGGGCAGCCACCCCTCATTACAGATGTCGGACGTCGTATGCTGGGAATGCTGATAAAACAGAACAGGCGGAGAACTGCGGCGGAACCAAAACTAGACCTTAATGCTGGGTGGAGCACAAGTTTGTCTGAACACACAGTGCACCAAACACTCCTAACGATGGGCCTCTCCAGCCGTGACTCAAACACGTGCCAATGTTAACACCACTACATCAGCAACTACGACTGAAATGGGAACGTGACCATAGGCTCTGGAAGTTGGTGCTGATGAATACCGATACCTTCTTCATCATGCTAATGGAGGTCACGAATTCGTCGCCTTCCAGGGGAACAGCTCCATGACATCTGTGCTTCAGATAGCGGTGGCTTCATTATGCTCTGGAGAATATTCACGTGGGGCATCTACGGGTCCAATGGAATTTGTACAAGGCACCATGATGGCCAAGGAGTATCGTACACTGGTTGCAGACCACCTACACCCCTTCATGACGATCATGTTTCCCGACTGCAGTGGCATTTCTCAGCAAGATAGCGCGCCCTGTCACAAGGCCAGGAGTATGATAGAGTGGTTAGAGGAACACAGTGGTGAATGGTGAGTTGCAATTGATGTGCTATCTCCGTCCCCTCCTCCCAGCTCGCCAGATCTCAACCCCTTCGAACACATCTGGGATGTGATTGAATGTTATGTGAGAGCGCATCGCCTCACTCCCCGGGATTTACGGGAGTTAGCTGACGGTGTGTGTAGATGCGGTGCCAACTCCCTCCAGTGACCTACCAAGGCCCCACTGCTTCCATGCTACGACTCATAGCCGCTGTGTCCGCCCTGGTAGCTGGGTGGTCAGCGTGACGGGTTGCCGTCCTACTGGCCCGGGTTCGACTCCCGGCTGGGTCGGGGATTTTCTCCGCTCAGGGACTGGGTGTTGTGCTGTCTTCATCATCATTTCATCCCCATCCGGCGCGCAGGTCGCCCAATGTGGCGTCGAATGTAATCTGACCTGCACCAAGGCGGCCGGACCTGCCCCGCAAGGGGCCTCCCGGCCAATAACGCCAAACGCTCATTTCCATTTCCACAGCCGCTGTTATCTGTGCGAAAGATGGACGTACCGACTATTAGGAGGGTGGTCGTAATATTCTGGCTGATTCACGTATAAGCTGACATTCTGTAACAGGCCACACAATGCATCCCTTGTTTAATTGCATCAGCACTCACAAATATTTTGCACATTTCACTCCACCAAGAGTGTTATTTTGTACACTAATTGCAGATTTTGAAGGAGAACTAGATAAAGTAATGTTAAATATTAACTATTCGATCGAAATGAATGAAAGTGCCGGAGAATGTTGCCAAACGCCTCCCAGTTGTGCACAGAAAGCTGAACGCCACATGGCGCTAGGTCAGCGTGATTATAGTGGCAAATGGGGCTGGCCCCTTCAGACGGAGAAGAGTAATCTGGAAACAGCAAGAAGGATGAAGTGTGAGGACAGTATTCTAGAAGTTTGGTAATCCTCAGAGCATAGTCTCACGTGCATGGTGAACGTCTCGAAACACAGGCTCTGATGTCGGCGGGGAGAAGGTGATCAACCACGTTTAGCTACAGCAACTGATGGCCGCTTCATTGCACAACTGACCCTTGGCAAACAACGGGTGCAATTGCAACCTTATTTAACACGTCCGAAAGTCACATATTCTCACACTCCACAGTGGCACAGCGATTCATGGGGCTGATTTTGCCGGACGACAGGTACGTTGTGTTCCGCTGATGCTCGCACAACGGCGGCACCTTTTACGACGGCGTTAAGAAAATAGCAACTGGACTAACGACAAGTGGGATTGCGTGCTCTTCTCAGATGAGAGCTGATTAAGACTCACCATATGACGTACCCTCATATGGTGAGAGGTGGGAATACGTAATACACCCAGGAAGGTCGTCGTTTTGGTGGTCCGGATGTTGGGGTAAGTGGAGGAATAATGTTGCATGGGTGTATTGAAATCCAAATCTTTGAAATCGGTACACTCACAAATCAACGTTATTAAGACATAGTTCTTCTTCCCCATGTGCGTTTCTTCAGGGGTGCATTCGGTCCTGACTTCATTTTTAGGGCTTATTATAGTTTATTCATTCGAGACAGAACCATATGCAACACGTGATAATTGCCATTCAAAACAATAGAGAGAAAGAATTATTAAGCTACACTTCTGTTGCCCAATATCTTGCGACATCAGTTGGGCTCGGAGTCCTGAGTACGTTTCCTTTTCAGGATGCAGGCCATAGATGACGGACAAGTAGGATTACCATGGTGTGTTCTTCTCTGCAGTCACAGTTAGTGATATCCACAGGGATGCATTAATTCTGGAGATTACTCCTGGATTTTCCGACTCCAGATCGAAGGCGGTTAAGTGAACTCTACACGACCCAACGAATCGGGTGGCCAAGTCGAGTTATTCTCAAGCCGAGAAATCCACAGTTGTTTCCTTGCTATAGAGCTGTTGGTGTTCGCAACACTGAAATGGTCTTTATGAATCTTCTTCTGTATCTCAATTAAAAATAATTTTTGTGAATGGCAATGCGCGACCCCATCGGAGAGCGCAAGTGGAGGAGCTCTTTGATCGCGATAATGTTCAGTGAAAGGACTAGTCTGCTCCTTCCCTCTATTTAAATTTTAGATCCCATTGATCACAGTTGGGTAGGGGAAGGGGGAAAGAAGACATGTGCGTTGGGGAGACGTACTGCTGTACGAGCACATGCATCAACGACCATTCAGCAGTCGTCAACTGCTCTGGTGCAGGAATGGAACGCACTACCGCAAGAACTCCGTACCAACATTGTGATCAGCAGCATGCACTGCTGTCCATGGTGATCGCACGTGCTATTAAGGACCATGTACCACCTTTCGTAATGTCCAGGTGACCACCATAAATCACGGTGACTTCAGTGTAATTTGTGTCTTTGAATAAAAGTTTCGTTTCTTCTCGTCTCACTGTGTATTACTTTCAGTCACCTTCTGTACTGTAGTGTAGTAGTACTTTCTATGTATGGCCCATGTTTCACTGAGCTGTGTTACTTGGCAGTGACACTTCATGCGAAAGCTACTTTCGTCCTTTCGTTTAGGGCATCATTGTATTGTTTCGGAATCTTATTTATGCAGCAGATGGCGAAAAATATAACGGGGACTCCAGCACACGCTGCAGATAAGAGAAATAAGGGCCCGTACATAAATATATAGTAGTTTTTCTCAAGCTCCATTTGCGGGTGGAACAAGAAAGGAAATGACTGGTCGTACCCTCCACCATGCGCCATATGGTGGATTACGAAGTATCTATGCAGATTTAGATATGGATTTCCATTTGGTGGAGGACTCTGAGTAGTCATATCGTAAGAAAATATATAAAAACTCAATCACATTCATTACAATGCAATTTATGGAATCAACTGGGACGAAATTCACAAAATGAAATTACATGAAATGGTGTCAGCTAAATCCATTTAGAAGTTATGATCTTACAACGTTACGAATCTGATGTACATTTGCAAATTTATGTCAAACTTGGATTCGAACTTTGGAAGATGTTGTTACATATTTAGACAAGATTTGTGAAAGAATAATAAGGTTCATCCAGTTACTGAGGTGGATGTGCGACACCAATATGAACCACATAGAAAGAGTTGAAGAAAATATCCCCATTTTCACGATTGTGTTTCATACTACCAAGAGAACACAAACAAATAAAATTATATAATCTAGAATCTCTTCAGAGTTGATTACAGATTTCAGCATGGGTAAAATTAAGTAATCCTCGCCACTGTACAACAAGAAAATAAAATAAGGTGATATGAAAGTGAAAAACGCTTATCATAACACTTAAATGTGTGATCCAATGGAGTACGCAGCTCGTGGTCGTGCGGTAGCGTTCTCGTTTCCCGCGCCCTGGTTCCCGGGTTCGATTCCTGGCGGCGTCAGGGGTTTTCTCTGCCTCGTGATGACTGGGTGTTGTGTGATGTCCTTAGGTTAGTTAGGTTTATATAGTTCTAAGTTCTAGGGGACTGATGACCATAGATGTTAAGTCCCATAGTGCTCAGAGCCATTTGACCCATTTTTGATCAAGTGGAAAAACATTCGTGAATGTTTAAGTGTGTCAGCTACAAATAAAGCTTAACAATGAAGATAAAATGCAAATCTGCTTTAAGGGAGTCATGATTAAAATAGTCAAAATTGTTGGCTTAAATATTTATAGAAATTGATATCCATAGAGATTATTTGACATAATGAAGACTTGCCTGTAATAAGTATCTAATCCATTTCCACATACTCCAATCTGAAGTACGCGAATAACAACTAAGATTGAAGTAATGAAGAAGGTGAATCGTACATGCGAAAATTGTATAACAAGTCCGAGTACAACGGGGTCTGCATTCGCTTTCTCCAGTACACTCCCTGATATTTTGTCACTTAATTTTTCAAGTCCTTGCAAAAATTCGTTCGTGGCGAATTGAATTTCTCTCAGTTCCAGCACGATCTGCTATTTATTGCTCAATAGTACCTTTACAGAGTACAAAACATTGTGCAATATATTCAGCGAGCGTCAATATTTTAAAGCTATGCAGTCTCCTTTAATACAGGGTGACTCACCTAAAATTGCACCGCAAATGTTGCGGAAATGGAAAGTGCTATTGATGTGCGGTTTTTACAGAATGGATTGGTAGTCAGGGGCTCGTACCTCCAGCCAACCAATAATACTTAGGAAGTGTACTTTTTGTGCAACCATACGCTTTTAAAATGGAACAATACCTATTGACATTAACAAACTGAAAGTAGAGTAAATTAGAATGTCAGTGGTGTTTGCTGCAGGAGTCTAGTGCCAGTCGTTTACGAGTTATCATATTTTGAAAACTTCCACAAGGACACCTATTTGTGGCATTCAACCTGAAGTGTCGGCAGAAGTGCCAACACCGTGTTGTTTGAGGAAGCCGAAATGCACGCTATAAGCTCACGCAGGATGGCGTGAGGTCTGAAACAGGATACGTAATGAATGCTATAAAGAAAAGTACGTAGCTGCTGGAATACTTAACTTTAATCCACAATTGGGGAACACTAGTCTTGTTGATACAGTATTATCATTTCAATATAACTTGGTGATGGCGCCTTGCTAGGTCGTAGCAATTGACTTAGCTGAAGGCTATGCTAACTATCTTCTCGGCAAATGGGAGAGTCTTCGTCAGTGTCTGTTGCTAGCTACGTCGGCTGTACAACTGGGGCGAGTGCAAGTACGTCTCTCTAGACCTGCCGTGTGGCGGCGCTCGGTCTGCCATCACTGACAGTGGCGACACGCTGGTCCGTCGTATACTAGCGGACCGCGGCCGATTTAAAAGCTACCACCTAGCAAGTGTGGTGTCTGGCGGTGACACCACACAACCAGCGTACTTGCTACATACGATGTTGTTATGTTTGCTTGCAATGTGCTCTTGTGTTCCTTGAGTGCATTACGACTTGCTAGTCAGTGTGTGACAGTTCAAGTAGTAGGTCATGAGTGGACGATGAGATTTACGAATTTAGAAAAATTCGACATGCTCATGGTGTATGGAGAGTGTAGAAAGAATGCAGTTCGTTCTTGTTCGGTGTATGCGGAAAGATATCCCAATAGACGTCAATCATTATGGCATTTATTTATCAACCTCTACAACTAGTTACATGGAACTGATAGAGTAACACCTAGACAACGTAAGAGAAGAAAACAATTGATGACAGAAGAGGGGGAAATTAACGTCCTTGCTGCTGCTGCAGTCGATCCGTACGTTAGCTCCAGCGCAGTCGCACGAGGAAGTGGTGTGAGTCAGCCAAGTGTCCTACACATTCTCCGTCGACACGGATTTCATCCCCGTCACATCTCTCTCCATCAAGAGCGATTACGAGAATCGTGTTAACTTCTGTACGTGGGCATTAAGACAGAATTCTTCAGATGTGTCATGTATCTTGTATAGTAATTAAGCCACAGTTACCAATAATGGCCAGGTAAACCGCCGAAACAGGCACCTATTGGTCTGTTGACAATCTCCGTTGGCTTCGTCAGGTGAAACTTTTGAGTTCACGCAGTGTAAACGTGTAGTGTGAGATCCACAACCATCAGCTTATAGGCCCAGTTTTCGTAGATGAAACACTTAGCGCGCCCAAATAACGCAACCTCCTAATAGACCATGTTCCACAGCTGCCAGAAGACGTTCCTCTGCAGATTAGAAGGAACCTGTTGTATGAGCATGTTGGCTCTCCAGCCAATAATGCACTAAGTACTACAGCATGTCTTCACAAATTGTTTCCAAATCGTTGGAATGGACGCAGAGGACCTGTAACTTGGCCGGCCCATTCTACGGATTTCACACTTGTAGCCTTTTCCTATGGGGAAAGATAAAAGTCGCTGTCCATGAAGACATACAAACTACATCCGATGATATGCACCGATGTATTACTGCAGCCGGCTCGGCCATCTCCGCTAAAATGCTAGAACGGGCGCAGCAGTCGTTCGGTACCAGACCGGAAGCTTGTATTGCTGCTGCCGGTGGTCATTTTGAACACAAGATGTGATGGTCAGTTGTCTGTGTATACACTTGCATTCTTTAGTGTGTGCTACCACAGCTATTGTACAAGTCTCGGTGTGGGAACTTTTGGAAATAGGATATCTCGTAAGTGGCTCGCATTAGAATCGCGCAACAAACACAACTAACATTATAATTAACCGTACTTTTAGTTTGTTAATGTAAATAGGCATTATTCCATTTGGAAAGTGTATGTTTGCAAAAAATACGGATTACAGGTATTATTACTATCTATTGATTGGCTAACAGTACGTGCACCTGTCTGCTAATCCATTCTGCAAAAGCATATCAATAGCGCTTCCAATTTCCGCAATACCTGCGGTACAAGTTACACTGTTTACTGCGCTAACCGTCAATACTGTTCTCAGATCGTCAATATTATTGTGCAGTACTCTGAAAATTTCCCAATAAATGTTGATCGTGTGAGGGCCCGTTTCCACCTTGCGTGGCCCTCCGGTGTGGCGACCTTGCGTGGTTGGCATTCCTCGATGACGCTGTGTTGGGAGTTGGCGCGTCGGTCAGGGGCTGTTATGCTGTAAACGAGGCGGCAGAAGTGTCCCTGGTTTCGGTAACCAACTGCTCACTGGCTGCGGCGCCAGAGTGGGTGCCGTGGCGCCATGCCGCGCTAACATGTTACGGCAAGTGGCTGCCTGTGGCAACGAAACGTCTTGCGTCAAGCCGCAGACACTAGACCAACGGAGACCAACGAACGACAGCCAACAGCTTCGTTGGCTAATATTTGCTTAGAGTGAACGGTCGGCGAATCGGAGCCAACGATGCGATTGGCCTCGGTTGTGTTGTGCCTACTAGCGGTAACACCACAGCGTTGGCGGTTGGCTGGCCTCTGGACCCCTCTCCCAGTATGGACGCCGGGTCGAATGTTCGTTGGTCCAGTAGAGATTTGCTGTATCTCTAGAACGGGTGTGTATTCAACTTTTTCAGGACACTAAAAAGTCGCACTTAGAATGATTTATGGGGCCCGCCCGGTTAGCCGTGCGATCTAACGCACGGCTTTCCGAATTGGGAAGGAGCGCCTGGTCCCCGGCACGAATCCGCCCGGCGGATTTGTGTCAAGGTTCAGTGAGCCGACCAGTCTATGGATTGTCTTTAGGGGGCTTTCCATCTGCCTCGACGAATGCGGGCTGGTTCCACTTATTCCGCCTCAGCTACACTATGTACTGCCAAACAAGTTCTCCACGTACGCATACACCACCGTTACTCTACCACGCAAACATAGGGGCTACACCCTTGGGGGGGGGGGGTCAACCGGGGACCAAACTGCCCAATAACCCTGAAAGAGTGGTTTGCGGCGGGAACGGATCCTCTCCGTCGTTTCTAGGCCCCCAGTTAACATACAGTACAATACAATACAATCTCTCATCGACGGGTTTCACTCTTTAGTTTAACAAGAGCTTCGTCTTGAACGGGAATGGTTATGGGCCTTTACGAACTGCGATTACAAAAACAACTATGGGAATTAACATCTGAGGTTATCAGTCGCCTAGAACTTAGAACTACTTAAACCTAACAAACCTAAGGACATCACACACATCCATGCCCGAGGCATGGTTCGAACCTGCGACCGTAGCGGTCGCACGGTTCCAGGCTGTAGCGCCTAGAACCACTCGGCCACTCCGGTCGGCTAAAATTGTCTCAGTAGACTGTATATTGAAGAGGCTTGAATACTCTCAACACCCTATCTAACAATCGTTGAAATGTGTCTGGGGCATTCTTAAGCCCAAATGCGTCTCCTAGTATTGGTAGTGACCCCAGGGTATGGTAACTTCGGTCTTTAACTTGTCTTTTGGCAGTACTTCAAACGGAGGTCAAAAGCTTTTAGACCCATTATTGAAAAATACTTGCATTGTTTCTAATGATCCAACGTTTCTGCTACATTCAGTATCAAATATGTATCTCTAACTGTTCTAGTGTTTGCCGGCCGGAGTGGCTTTGCGGTTCTAGGCGCTACAGTCTGGAGCCGAGCGACCGCTACGGTCGCGGGTTCGAATCCTGCCTCGGGCATGGATGTGTGTGATGACCTTAGGTTAGTTAGGTTTAAGTAGTTCTAAGTTCTAGGCGACTGATCACCTCAGAAGTTAAGTCGCATAGTGATCAGAGCCATTTGAACCATTTTTTTGTTCTAGTGTTTAGTTAATGATAGTCACAACAGAACCTGTGTCTCTTTGTCCTGTCTGACGATACCTTACGCACAATGACAACAGGTGCTCTCCAGGGACTATTGTTTTCTTCAGTAACGCCTTCATTCAACTGCTGATTGTTAAACCAGTAAATTACTGACTGCAAATTATGAGGGATTCTTTATGGTTTCCTATAAACTGAATATTTGTCACACTTCGGGATTATGCGTTGAGTAATGGATGTCACCAGCGATGGTCCATCAGGGCTGAAGGAATCTTGGAACTTAATCTACAGTTCCTCCATAGCTACTCCATCTTCTCCCTTGAAAAGCTGTATTTTGTCACAAAATGCAGATCTGTAGACGGTTTGCTTATGGCAGAGGTCCACACTTGAACTGTCCAGATCGTTCTCATCCAGAATGTTCGAATCGGTGTATAATAATGTGATGCTGCCTGAAGATTGGGCAGCGAAAGCAATGTTGGCACCTCGCAACGAAAGCACAGAAGAGTATAGTCATTGCATGCTGTACTGCCGAGTGGACAACGATGGCGTAGCCACGCCTTCTAGCACTTTACTACGCCACTGTGTCTGTTGAATCGAATACTTCCTGTTGTATTTATTAACTTCGGTTTTAGGCGATTCATTCACACTGGCATTAACTCCACATGAAATTCAACTTTATAGCGTTTTGAGCACTTGGTATGACAGCTGCGATAGTGAACATATGAAAAGTCCCTGAGTTACGTGTTTGCTTACATTTAGTATAACACGGTAGGCGTTTGTAGAACCTCTGCTCCTGACGGTGGGACAGTGGTTTGCGGCTCTGTTACCTTGGTGCTATTAGAGCAAGTCCCTGTGTCGTTGAAGTTCCATTGCAGGCTTCTTTCAAATGCCACAGAAAAAAAGTGCGTGGTTCCATTAATATAAAATAAAGTCGGTGTCATGAATCGGCGACTACAAACGATAAAAATTACTGGCTAACGTCAGGAAATTCGTATTATTGTTCCTTCTAACTGGGCGAAAAAGCACCTCGATATATTTGTTCATTCTGAATATGTCTGGAGGGCCTGTCTTAGCTGCCCATCCTCTGCAAGGAATAAGAGTGGATCCAAATTAGAGGCCTTCGGGGCTTCCTTTGTGATTTCTCGCAAATCACTAAAGTTTTCTGCTTTTCCAACATTGTTTGAATCATTCAGCTTAACTTTTTGCATTCTGTTTGTTACTTATGATTCAAACTAGTTGTGTGGAAAGCCATTAATTCCATAAAACTCAAGTTTTTATAAGAGTGTAACACTATGTACATGATCAAACGTCATGCAAAAATAGCAGCCGGTTATATTTTATTATTTAAGGCTTCTAATATTTGGTGGGTGAATGTATAAACAGCATTCTCAGTCGAGAAACTAGTCTGCAATCAAAACTGTGATATGCTAAGAAAATTGTTTCTACTTGAATGCGAGCACATTACTTTTTAGAATATTTTTGAAAAAAACATGTCACCTTTTTTATAAAGAGGTTTAACAGCCGCATATTTTAATCTGTCTGGAAAAACTCCCTGTGTCAGTGATGGACTACATGCCCGTCTGAGGACACTACCTTTCGGAATCCTGCTTGAAATTCCATCAAGTGAATATGACTTTCAGTATTTTAGAATTTTTATAATACTCATAATTTAATGAAGGATGCTGCTGCTATTTTTAGTTGCCTAAAGTTTTGTGGAATGACATTTGTAATGCATTTCCTTGCTTCTGCTGAATCATTTCATCCTATTTTTGCTGCTACATTTAGAAAGCGGTTATTAAAAGTACTCGCAACTTATGAATCATCATTCACAACATAGTAATTTAGTGTAATAATTGTAGAACCTTGTGCATTGACTGATAGTCCTGTCTCCCGTTTGACAGTATTCTCTATAGTTCGTATCGTATTATCTGCATTATTAATTTCTGTCAGCAGATGCATACTTCTGGACATTTTAATGTCTGTCGGATCTTGACTTATTGTGGCATTTATATAAAGTTCCCTATTCCTTTTAAACAAGACTTTAATTCCATTAGTTATCCATGGCATATGAATTTTGTTTCTAATGGACCTTCTGGATAACGTTTTAGGAAACAAACTATCAAATATTGACATAAATTTACAATGGAATACAGAGAGTTTGATAATAGCATCTCTAACTCTTTCTACGTACCTCATCATATACCACTTCTTTTAACTTACTCATAAAATATTTTATCCTGTTCCCATCAACAGGCCTCACTGCTTGGTATGAACCTGGTGAAGGAATGTAAGGTGCTATAAGTTTTTTTCCGTTAATCTCGCGTCATGATCGGATATTCCATTAATAACTGGGTACACGCAAATTGTTTCAGCTTGAGTACGGTCAATAAAAACGTTATCAGTCAGGTTCCTACTATCTTGCTGTAGACGAGTTGGGAAATTAACTACTAAAATTAGACTGAAAAACCTAAATAATGATTGCAGTTTATATTTACTCTCCCTACGTTTTAAGAGATCTTCATTGAAATCTCCACAAATCCCTAACTGTTTATTCTTGAACGACAGGAAGCTCAATAATGTACCTAACGGTATATTTCTCATAAATAGATGACAGTTTCCAAGAGGGGATCTGTAGACTGTTATATTTATAGAAGAAATTCCGCAGTAATAATTCACAAGCACGTGCTTGCAAATTCTGATCTATACATAAACTGTTTGCTTCAATATTTTTCACTTTATGTCCAACTTTAACATACGTTGCAACCTCTCCTTTTTCCATGTTAACTCTACACGAAAATGCTGCTAGTCTATAATCCCTGATATTTAAGTTCTTTATCTCTGTGGGTACGTGTCGTTTAGTCAAGCACTGAACATTCATTACTTCAAAATTTTCCACATCTTGTAGACAGACAAGAAGCTCATCTATGTCTTTCTAAGGCCTCTATCCTTCTGATAAAACCAATGTGTTATACTTCTGGCTCTAAAATGGCTTTAAGCACTATGGAACCTAACATCTGAGGTCATCAGTCCTCTAGACTTAGAGTTACTTAAACCTTACTGACCTAAGGGCATCACACACATACATTCTCGAGGCAGGATTCGAACCTGCGACCGTAGCAGCAGCGCGGTTCCAGACTGAAGCACCTAGAACCGCTCGGTCACAGAGGCCGGCTATTATACTTCTCTGGAATATGTTGCATACACTGGTTGTCCCATGAGGGATGGTTAATATTGAGGCATATGACAGAAACGGTCATTCGAAGCTACAAAGCTCAGTAAACATGAGATCTAGAATGTATAGCTTAAGAGTTGTGACCGCTTGCTCATCTTCGATACTGTGAAACAAATCTCTTCTACTTCAACGTCTATACTTTCTGTATTTTGAGAGATGGCATATGGACTAAAAAAAGGAAAAAAAATTGCAGTAAATATAGGCTCTAAAGTGCATTCCGTAAGAGCCATGAACACTTTTTCATCTTCACTACCGAACAAGTGCTCGTACCTTTCAAGGTGTGCATGTTAGAGCCCATGTTTACAAGACTTTCTTCCTTCGAATGATCGTTACTGTCATACCTCTGAATACTGACCATTCCTTCTGGGACATCCTGTATTGTGGTCTTCTTCTGTTCTAATTTCTTTCAAGACTATCTCTCTATAATTCGTCTTTAGACTAAAAAATGTGATTCTCTGACTCCACTAATCACAGGGATTTTGCAGCGAGTGCTTTTGGCTGCCCTTACACTTTCTGCAAGATGCTCAGCTAATAATCTGTCCTTCTCGCTCTTATTCAGATGCAGGCCATGAGCTTTGTATGCCCATCTCTCATTTTCAGCATCAGGAACAGCAGAGACATGGGACTTCGTTTCAGCGAAAAGCAATCCACTCAGCTCTTCTTTTACGCTGATGAAAGTTGTGCTAACGCAGGGCTCGTCATGCTGGTGCAAACTTTCCACAAACCCCACCCGATTGTTTGCTGTTGCTGCACCTATTACCTCCAGGTTACATTTAGTACTCTGCTCTAAGTTACTAACCAGGCTGTTTCCTTGTCCTCCTATTATAAGTATGCAGTCATCCTCATCAAAATCTCTGCACGAAGCCCATATATATTCCGTCACCTGGCTGAGCTAGGCGCTAGATTTTACGATGGTTGTGATCTGGTATTCTACACCTAGCTTTTCCTGTAGCATTTGGCCTACTCCACTTCCCTGACCACAACCTAACAGCAGGGCTATTTACTTTCAACATGACTTTCCTACTGACCTAGCCTTAAAGTTGTTTATTCGAGAGTGCTTCACACTACTTTACTCAAAAAGTGGTCGTGGCTCTTCTCCTCTTTCAGGTAACAAAGCAAACTGATTGCTAACTGTACTCTGAAATATGATTTTTGAGATTTTCTCCTTATTACTTGTCACGTTTTTCCAGTTGCCATTGTCTGTTTCATCCTTCAATTCATCTAATTGCAATATACCATTTCTGATTCCGCCCGAAGGGCAAAGACCTTTCTCCCCTGTCCCACGGTTGTCTTGCCTCGACTACATAATGTACAGTTCCATGGGAGAGTCTCATCTCATACTTCACTCGTTTCCCCACTACAGTCACCCCAATGAAACACATAACCCTCAATCTTGAAAACTTTCTCCCGTATTCACTACCCTAAGGCAGCTTCCACATTTGTCACATATAACGCTATTTTTGCTATAAATTTAAAATTACTAACACATGATAACTGTAATAAAGTAAAAAATTAATGTAAACTTTTCTTTCGATGAGTTGCACAGCTAATTTCTAGACGTCAAGCGGGCATAAAACACGAGAATGTGAACACCAAACAGATATTTGCTGAAAGTAAGTTTCAGCTAGCAGAGGAATGTAATGAATGAAAACTAAAAAGCACGATTTTTTTTAACAGGAATCTTAAACAGGTACTATCAGGAAATTATGACAAGCACAGTAATGACGCCAAAGAAGAGGTAAAACGTACTTATAGTATATAAACAATATCATAAGCAGTTGATTTACACTGTCTGGCACCTCTTTTGGGTATTATAACTGAGTAAAATAAACTAGACAAGGAGTTAGAACTATACGACTGCCAAAATGGTACACGTGCGTGACCTCGTCAGAGTACGGCCCGCTGTTATCTGACTCGGTAACCTCGGAATGTTCCTTTTAGTGCTTCTCCTCCTTGAATGCAGGTAAGTTCGTACATTACCAGACGGGAGATCTGTCGAGAAAGGCCTCACAGTTCGGCAGTAAAAGTGAAATGAGATGAACTGAGGGCGTGGACTAGGTGTCTAACATGGTCTACAACGAAAAGCAGTAACCGTATAGGCACGAAACCGAAAATCCGAACGAAAGAACAGGATCCGGAATGAGCTCAAGAAAGTACTCCTACTGGCATTGAGGTAAGGAATCAACCTCAGTCTTAATCAAGAAGCCGTCTGTCTGCACTCCTGCAGAGATTTCTGGCAACTGTGAAGTCTAAACAAGGCCGGAAACCTCGTCAGCCGGTTTATTTACGAGTGTTGCTTATTACAGCTGCGCCAGCTCACGCAGCGAAAAGTTTTCTGCTTCCGAAAATTTACGATCACGGGCACACGGTAACGACGCCCTACTCGTTTCGTGAGCCCCCACTTCCGTGTTTCGTGCTCTCACTTTTATCTCTGTTGGATGATGCGTTCTGTTCTCCGTACCGCGCCATTCCAGTGAGCTCTGATACGTGACCCCTTCAAACTCGAGAATACGAGAAGACGTAAACCCAGCGTAAAATTTACAACCCCCTGATACACAGGAACAAAACAAAGTTGAATAAACAGTTCTACCTCTGTTTTCTGGAGATACATTTAGAACGAAACTATGTGTCGTATCTGCCGCATTGTAAACAAATAGCCTACCGATAAACTCTTTTATATGATCATAATACGGACAACACAACGCATAAATTGAACGAGGGGAGTCAATTGACATCTTCAGATGGGTTTGGACACGAAACAACAAATGAATCTTTCATTCGGTGAATGTGTGAGTTATTGCAGTGGTTTTCTTTATAAATCCAATTATAAAGCTTTGGGAAGTTTCCCAAACATCATGTATGATGCTCGTCATATTTACTGTTCAAAAGTACTGCGGTGACTTTGGTCGCTATGAAATACGTGAAATGTATTCGCATTTGCGGATATGGACGACCATCAGCTGTATAATGAAATGACGACAACGAAAATTTGTTCTAGAACGGGACTCGAACCCGGATTTCCTACTTAGCACGATCTTCCACCTTACCATTTCTTTTTTCGTCATTGTGCTCGTGATTTAATGTGTCCGCCGATAACTCAGAGACAGGCAGCACATAACAACCATAATTGCGAACATAGCAAACTTTGTACTTTACCAGCAGTGAGGCTAACGTGGAGTACACAGAAGAGTCTGTACCACAATGACTATGTTGAGTCAAGCAACCTTTCTATTCTTATGAATAAAGAACCCAGTTAATATATGCGTGCAGTTTGTGTTATAGAAAGAGGATACCGGCCACCCAACACCATCCTCTCATTGCTTCCCATGGTACAGCTCTACAGAGACAACGAGACGACATAGAAACAGTAATTCCCTAGTCAGGTTGGTGCTAATCTCCGACCAAAGTTGTGGGATGACACAGAACTTTGAAGGGAGTCCATTAATTATTCTTGAATGACAGGCGTAGATGTGAACACGTGCAATCCGCAATTTCACAGTACATCGATCCCCCTTTCGCACTTGATCAGGTGCTGATAACGCTATGTAACACGAATATGGTTCCTCTCCATGTCCTTCAGAATGATCGCTGAATATCTGTCTCTGTTCACGTCCCTTATGTACGACACCAAGCCTGGTAACAACACTGACACGAACAAAACTACTACATTGTAGTGGCCGTTCCATCTGCCACAGAGAATTGCACCTATAACCATTTACACGCGTGCCGATGGTGAGTACGTGTACAAAGTTACACTGACATCCTAACATGTCTTCTGGGTGCCTGCTTTTAATTGAATGTCTTGTAATAGGAATTCCTGAATGTCCATTGTCCATAATCGTCGAAGTGTATTTTCCGGTAGTTCTACTAACAATAATGACTCATTCATCGTAAAAACAGTTCCACGTAATTTACAGCCACTCTACACTACCTGATTTAAATAGCTTGTCAGTTAATCAAATGTTTTATTGACGCGTTGATATCAATGTTCTTAATAAACATTTTTGTCTTGCAAAACCAGATGCATCAAACTGTGATTTCATTTTCAGCCAAAAGTCCATTCTCTGTTTTGCCACTTTTATGGACAGATAAAAAGTGCATCAATAATAAGTATATTCGCTTTGGCCTTGGCATCTTCTGTTTGACCTACACTGTCCACTCACATTGATGTGACGACCTGTCAAAGGCCTGCATGAAGAGGGTCAGTGAGATTCTGCAAGGTAGCGACAAGGAGTTGAGCCATGCTGACTCCATTGTCGTGACCAGCTGAGCTAGGTTTTTCGGTTGAGGATTCATGGCCCGAACAGCCCGACCGAGGTGGTCACACAGCTTCTCGATATCGTTTAAATCCGAGGAGTTTGCTGGACAGGAGAGAACGGTAAACTTGTGCTCCTCGAACCATGCACGTACACTACGAGCTTTGTGCCACGTTGTATTTTACTGCCGGTGGATGCCATCACGCCAAGGAAAGATGCACTCTTATGTTGATCCGTCGTGCCTTCCAGATTGATGAGCTCGACTAGGGAATGCCTTGAAAGCATTCCCCAGACCCTAACGCTCCTTCCTCTTTGTAGGGTGATTGCTTTCAGACGTCTCACGCCGTACACGTCATGTCATCTGTTCCATGGAGCGTAAAACGTGATTCATCTGAAAAGGCCAATTGTCGCTGCTCAGTGGACGTCCCGTTGCGGTAATGACGTGCAAGTTCCACCCTTTCGACGCAAATTAACAGCAGTCAACATTGGGGCATGAACCCGGCACCTGCTGCGGAGGCCCATGCACAGCAGTGATCGCTGGTCGATAGTTGAGGATAGACTGTTGGTAGTTCCTTAGGTCATCTGAGCGGGAAGTTGCTCAACACTTGCACATGTATTCGCCCGTACACATCGCAGCAGGTGTCATTTACCGTGTACAACAAAGTTGCTTCAGCGCCGGTTTCGGATAACACCATTTTGCAGTGCACGGTATACTTCGACTACAGCGGCTCGCCAATAGTTTATAATCCTATACGGTTCGGTGATGCTTCCACCCTTGGCCCGAAACACATTAACATGCCTTTCTAGATGTCAGATAAACCGTTCCTTTCCGTATTACGACAACGACTGAACTGTTTTCCACACCCCCTGAATACGCTTTATATACACTCCACTGCTAATCCTACCACCTGTGCTTGTGAGTGGTTATTGCAAGTTGACGTCGAATATAGCCGATGGTCACGTTAATGTAACTGGACCGTATATAACGGGCAGTCTAATTAAGACGAGATAGATGAAAAAAGTAAGTAAACTGTTTATTATTTCATCGTCGTAACTGTTAGTATATTTGTCCCACTGTGAGAGAAGAGGGCCAATGCCTTCACTGAAAAATATTTGCGGCTGCCTGCGGAGCCATGATTGTATCCAGGAGTGCACCTCTCCGTTTGAAGCAAATCGACGGTCACGAATGTCTTTCTTCAGGGCTCCAAAAATATGAAAATCTGGTAGGGGAGGGGAGGGGGAATATCAGAACAGTATAGAGGATGTATAAGGGCTTTCCAGCGAAACTTCTGCATCGTACTCGAAACGTGTGGGCAGGCCCACGTGTTAACAAGGTTGTTTCGTCCACGCTGTAGAATCTTCCCTGGGAAGCCCTTACACATCACTCATCGTCCACACACATCATCCAGTCCCGATCTCTTCCCATACGATTTCCATATTTTTGGAGCGCTGAAGAAAGACATTAGTGACCGTCGATTTGCTTCGTACGAAGAGGTGGATACGATCATGGTTCCGCAGGCAACCGCAAACATTTTTCTATGAAGGTATTGACCGTCTTGTCTCCCAGTGTAACGAATGTATTAACAGTTATGATGATTACTTTTGAAACAATAAACAGTCTGTTTTTTTTTTTTCATTCGTTTCGTTTACATTTGCTGCCCTTTATACTTCTGACCCTCAGACACATTGTGACAATCCTTCGAGAATAAGTATGTTTTCGATTATAAATGCCCAATCAGCGTAGTTTTCACATCCTCCAGGCTCGACGCATTAATCAAATAATTCTTTGCCATATTCGTTGCGTAAAACAAATCTTCTTCTGCAAACCAGTACATCCTGGACTTCTAATAACAACACGTTAATCCTAATCGTTTAATCGGCGGTTATCTGGGTGCCTCGGTCCATGACCTCTTGAGGAATCTGTCACATGTTTGGGATTCCGCCGCTGCTTAATTGTACTGTCAATACTTGATAGGCATATTGCTTAACATTTTGTTAGAACGCCTCATGGGAGAAAGATCTCTCACATTTTACTATACGTCACAATGAGCAACAAACGTTTCACAAATGGCACAAACAAAGATAAAAGCATACATATCAAAAGAAACAGGACATACAAAAGATAATGGCTCACAGAATTACAACGACACCACAAATGTTCACTTAAGTGCTTTGATCAAGCTTAACACCTTTAAATTAGAGCACATTTATTGGATATTTGCGCATAAAGTTCCAACTTGAACATTAAAAAGCGTTCTGTCACTATACTTGTCTCTTCAAAAGATTTCGAATGCCGTTAAAAGTATGTCGGTCTGTTTAAAAATAACATACTTGCTAAATTCCCTATGTTGATAGAATTCGTAAGACAATTAATCATAAATTATATGCTTTTCTGCGTACTATATTTTGGTGGAGACCTCGTTTTGGTGTCTTGAACTGTTCACGAAATGAAAGAGGTTTACGTCTTATGCGACTCACTCTGTATATTGATTTTGTTAACACATGAACATAAACTAGAAAGGTACACCTTTTTTCTGTGTCCCTGTCCTTAGCACTTAGCGCGTAGCACTCTCCAAAACCTTTCAAATTTTTCGTCATTAATGACAACCACCACAGTCAAGTACATTTCATTGTATTTTGAAGCCACTTTTGTGTTATTTATCACTGCATTTCAGTACACCTGCTGTCTGTTTGATCAACTAAGAAGAACCTCATATTTGAACTTGATTAACTTGATGGATTTAATATCTCTGTCTATGAAACAGAGTTGGTAACATTTCTTGAGTTATGCAGTTGTTTATTGTGTGATTATAGGTACCTTCTTATTATCTAGTTAAGTTTTAATCGTTTCACATCGTTAAACAATAACTTAAAATGATTATATGAGTATTTTGTACAGATGTTATCATTTTCGTGACAGTTTTGTTTCCTTTTAGATTTTTGAGGTTATGTGTAGAACAAGACACCTTTCACCTACAAAACTTATAGTTACAAAAGCGTACTGCAAGAAAAAAAGTATTCACTGATATAGCTACAAGCTAAAATTTCACAAATATCAGTGAGATGTGAAGGTCAGGCATTAAATTATGGGCAAGACTAACACACTGCTCGACAAGGAAGACGTATACGAATGAGTAAACTGAATCATAGAAGGGAGAACGCAGACTTAAACAAATTGCAAAAGACTACAGCCTGTAGCTAAAATTTAAAGAACAGCCTGGAAGAAAGTTGATACATATTTGTACATCAAATGTTCACTGAAAAAACGTACACTGCTGCCAAAAATTAAAGCAACGAACCTCTGCTTCCACATCTTGTGTTTATTTCACCGTATAATCATACAAACTGTCAACAGACATCGGTACAATCGTGTTCTGCACGGAAAATGGCATTCCGGTCAACGCACAACCACGCCAAAGAAGACGTCAGGGCACCCATCAAACGGGTTAGTGTTTACCAGGTAATCCCACATCCACAATCGCTGTGTATACAGTCACCGACGCTGCAGTATGGCCCAAAGGAGACGCCTAACAGACTCTGTGGTGGAGGGCCATAGGAAGAATGGAAGCAGGGCAGTCACAAACTGATGAGGCCCTATGGCTTAATGTGAATCGTTCTCTTGTTTCTCGGATGTGGCAACAATTTAAAGAGACCGACACAGTACCTCAAAGACCAGGGCAGGGCCGACCACGTGTGATGTCAGAAAGACAGGACCTTTATTTGGATGTAAGGGTAGGACGGTATCGCCATAGTACTGCATGACACCTGGCATCTCTCCTCTCAGTATCCACTAGACGTGTTGTTCGAGACAAACGGTGTACAGAAGGCTTCGGCACAGTGGCCTTTATTGTCGGAGAACTGCTGTATGTCTACCTCTGATGCCTATTGACAGAAGGGAACATCTAGAGTGGAGTCGTCAACATGCCACCTGGGCGGTCGAACAGTGGGCCAATGTTTTTTGCACAGAGGAGTCCCGATTTGGTCTGGAGTGTGATTCCCGGCACATTCGCATTCGCATTTGAGACCCAAACATTATGGAAGACACGTACGTATATCGACCACACGAATACCTCATCATGAAATTGTATGGGTTAAATGGCAAGGTTTAACTGCTGCCAGGTATCGTGATAAGTTCTTGGGACCTCATGTGTGGTTGTTGAGAGGTGGCGCGGACCCAGACTTTGTATTGATGGACGATAGTGATGACCTCATAGAGCAAGAGCGGTTGATGTTTTCTTGGAAACTGAAGATATTGCATGCATGGTGTGGCCTGCTCGCTCTCACGATTTGAATCCCATAGAGCATGTCTAGGGTGCACTAGGGAGGAACGTTGCAAAAAATGGTTCAAAAAGCTCTGAGCACTACGGGACTTAACATCTGAGGTCATCAGTCCCCTAGAACTTAGAACTACTTAAACCTAACTAACCTAAGGACATCACACACATCCATGCCCGAGGCAGGATTCGAACCTGCGACCGTAGCGGTCACGCGGTTCCAAACTGACGCGTGAGCTGCCACTATCCAACGTTAATGGTGTGAGAATCCTACCAAATTTATATTGACGAGCACATCTTATCGTTGCTCTTTTACATTGAAACTCCATTTGAACATTAATTTTCTTTTTGGATTTGTAGAAAGCGCTGCCTTTTAAAAATGTGCTTAGAAATATTTATATTTTACGCAAAAACTGAAACAGAAAGCCATCTTACCCTTAGCAAGAAAAAGTTTTATATGTACGATTTTTTAAAAAACAGGAAGTAATCCATGTGATTAAATCTCTGTTCACAATGTTCCACATTAGTACTGAAATTTTATTACAGTTTACATACTTACAAGCATTGGGTAACATTTGGCTTCTTTGTATATTTTTGTGTTAGTCTCCTCAAGTTTCACTTTCCAGAGTGATTTACAGTATATAGTGCAGAGCCGTATGCAGTTCTCAGTGTACCCGTTAAGATGAGGCATGATCGTGTTAGGAATTTTCTCAGATTCTATGAAAATAAAAAAAGAAAGAAAGTAACAGAAGAACATGCACCGGGAGAGAGACAGAGGTGATGGACAACAAGATGTGGTCAGTGTAAAGAGTAGTCAGGCCGTGGTATTCACGCATCGGGTCACAAACAACGAACGCAGTGCAGCTGGCTCACGTACAGTATGTACGAGAGCGTGCTACAAAGTAATGCCTCTGAAATTTTTATGAGAAACCTTTCAAGACTTTTGAGATAAAACACACGTTAGTAACATTTTATATCTTTATTCTTTAAGTCTTCATATTTGCTCCGAATTGTAGTGTGTAACATGGCTGCGTGTAACGTAACTATGTGCTTGAGAAGTAGCATGATGTAATCCACATTCGAATTCGAAGAGTTCGTTCACACATGGAGCACCCTCTCCTTCAGCATGGCAACGCCAGACCACACACGAACGCTGCGACATCTGCAACAATCCGACGCCTTGGATTCACTCTCATCGATCACCCACCATGCAGTCCTGACTTGGCCTCATCCGATTTCCACCTTTTTCCGAAACTGGAATAAAACCTTCGAGGACTTCACTTTGATAGTGATGACACGATGCAAGAAGAGGTGAGGTTGTGGCTCCGTCAATAAAGGCAAATGGTTCAAATGGCCCTGAGCACTGTGGGACTTAATTGCTGTGGTCATCAGTCCCCTAAAATTGGAACTACTTAAACCTAACTAACCTAATGACATCACACACATCCACGCCCGAGGCAGGATTCGAACCTGCGACCGTAGCGGTTGCGCGGTTCCAGACTGTAGCGCCTGGAACCGCTCGGACACTGCGGCCGGCCAATAAAGGCAAACATCCTGCAGTGGCAGTATCGACAAACCAGTCCCTCTTCGGGAGAAATGTGTTCGTCACCAGGGTAATTATGTTAAGAAATAAATATGCAGACATGAAGAATAAAGGTGTAGAATGTTAATAAGTTTGTTTCATTTAAAAAGCTGTAAGAGTTTTCACATAAAAAATTCAGAGGCATTCCCTCTTATACTGAGTGCGTTGCCCCGTGACACGTGCCTTTTTGCTCCTACCTGCGGGCCACCGTGTTTGTAATGCATGTAGAGTATTCATTTCAGCAGAACACGTTTGAAAGCAGTGAATTTCATATTATGACGAGGCGGCAGAAGTACATTTGAGAGAGGCCTTACGATCTACTTTTAACCGACGATGGTTCCAATCTGGAACTGGATATGAAATTTTGGTAATTGTTTGGACCCAAGCGAAAATGTTTATCCAGGAAGTCCCACTGCGTTGAGGAGTGATTGCAGCATACATTCTCTGTTGCTTTTTTCTCTATTTTAAGACCGTTTAACCAGAGGTTCAAATGGTTCAAATGGCTCTGAGCACTATGGGACTTAACTTCTGAGGTCATCAGTCCCCTAGAACTTAGAACTACTTAAACCTAACTAACCTAAGGTCATCACACACATCCATGCCCGAGGCAGGATTCGTACCTGAGACTGTAGCGGTCACGCGGTTCCAGACTGAAGCACCTACAACCGCACGGTCACACCGGCCGGCTTAACCGAAGGGTATCTTAACATTGGTAGGGTAGTATGCCCGAATTTATTGATAATTTAAAATTATTTTGTGAACTTCAAGAATAATTAGGAATCATTATCAATAATTTTAGCTATATATGAAGGTAGTATCTGTTCCCGAAAGAACAGTTACTATAGATGACCATGCAGCTTTGCTAGAAATGAAATGATAATTAAATGGACACCCTAGCTGCAAACAGGCGTTGATGTACTTCATTCGGGACATGTTGAAAATGTGTGCCCCGACCGGGACTCGAACCCGGGATCTCCTGCTTACATGGCAGACGCTCTATCGATCTTTTTTTTTTCATTTTGTTCGTTATTGATCGTTGTGTTTGGTCTTTGCGGACGTCGCAAGACATCCTGTTGAAGTTCGGTGGTTGATCCTTCCACTCAGTTTTTTTATTACAGAGGCCAACCGGCTCTCTTACCGAATACGCTGAGCTAGCGTGCCGGCGATCCATCTGAGCCACCGAGGGCACAGAGGATAGTGCGCCTGCAGGGACTTATCTCTTGCACGCTCCCTGTGAGACCTACATTCCCAACATGTCCACACCACTACATTCGTAGTGCGCCTAATAGATGTTTGCCCATCATACTTATCACTCGTGGCAGATTAACGCCTGTTTGCAGCTAGGGTGTCAATTTAATTATCATTTCATTTCTAGCAAAGCTGCATGGTCATCTACAGTAACTGTTCTTTCGGGAACAGATACTACCTTCATACATAGTTAAAGTATGACTACCCGGCCATTGACCTTCTTGTGCGAACGCACATGCTATGCCCGAACTCGTACGGGACTTGGTAGATTAATCTGCCACGAGTAATGAGTATGATGGGCAAACATCTATTAGGCGCACTACGAATGCAGTGGTGTGGACATGTTGGGAATGTAGGTCTCACAGGGAGCGTGCAAGGGATAAGTCCCTGTAGGCGCACTATCATTTGAGCCCACGGTGGCTCAGATGGATAGAGCGTCTGCCATGTAAGCAGGAGATCCCGTGTTCGAGTCCATGCCGGCACGATAGCTCAGCGTCAGAGGGTGGGCTGCAATCTGTAATAAAAAAAAAAAAAAAACTGAGTGAATGCATCAATAACGAACTTCAACGGGCGTCAGGTGACGTCCGCCACGAACAATTGAAACGAACAATAACGAACAAAATGAGATCACAAAAAAGAAAAAAAGTCCCGGTCGGGGCACACATTTTCAACATGTCCCGAATGGAGTACATCAACGCCTGTTTGCAGCTAGGGTGTCCATTTAATTATCATTTCAATAATTTTAGCACAGATTTCTATTCAATACGTGTCCAAATTTCGTTTTTCAGTTAGCAGAAATAATTTTCATAGGTGGAAGAGACGGTAAATATATGGTTGGAAATTAGTGTCAATAATGTGACAGTGATACCATAGCGCTGATAGTGCAGCTCTGGGGCTGGAGCCAGATGCTGAGGTGCTTTCATATCACGCAGAATACATGCATGCATTATAGGCCACGATTCACGAGAACATAATTAAAGAACAAAGCGGTGTATATGAGATCTCCATATGTTGTCCTCATATTATTAAGGGTAGTCTGAATAAATAAATCAGGCTTGCGAGCAGGTTGCTCAGTCAAATCACATTACTGTCACACAGTCAAGCTGGAGACAGTACTGTTACAGCTAAATAACAATGTTGCAACATTTGTGTTCTGGATATACCTTTCAACTTTGAGGAAGATGGTATATTCTAATATACTCATTAAAAGTATTTTTAGTTCCATTCCGTACACTAACGAGTTCGTTATCGACGGATGATAAGCCTTAATTCCCTTTTGTTTTCTGCAGTTGTGTCAATCACGTGTAAATCGATGGGCAGACTGTTAACAACGAGATGGTATCTTGGCTGTTGTAAGATGGTCTTCAGGTCTTCATCAAAACCCCCATTTTTAAATTTTATAAGTACGGCTTATTGTACGCAATCGACGGCTCCATTCTTGTCTCAACCGATACAGATCTTTCAGCATTTTTATACGACGCGCTGAAGCGAACAATATATATAAACTGATTTACCAAAACATCAGATTAATAGTGTACTGGAACATAATACAGCAGAGATCCTGCATGGAACGGATTCGACAAGTCCTACACAGGCTTTCCGATGTATGTTGCACCGTATGTCTACGCACAGGTCACAAAATTCACGCAAATTACGAGTCGGTGGTTTGTATGCGCAGAGCAGGCTTCCTATAGGGTTCGGGTGAGGCGAATGTGGTGGCCAAGTCAAGACATCAAAATAAGTTCACTATCACGCACCTCTAATCTCTGTAGCACGATTATAGCCCTGTGATACGGACAGTTATCCTGCTGAAAGATGCCACGGTCTGCATGGTACATATCATGCATTAAAGAATGCAGGTGGTCCGTAATAATGTTCATATAGTTCTCAGCTGACATGGTGGCATCGATTTCGACCACAGGTGCCATGGAAGCCTGTGTGAATGTCCCCCCATATCGTAATTTCGCCCCCACCGGCTTGCGTCCGTGGCTTGGTGCATTTTTCGACCGACTATTCGTCTAGATTACGGCGAATCTGGATATGACAATCGACCTAGTGTAACGATAAACGGGATTCATCGAAACATATGACAAGTCTCCACTGATCCTCAGTCCCGTGCCCACTACATGTTCACAGCGTGTCCTAAACGGTGTGCTCCGAAAGCCTTGTACCTTCATCAGCAGTGTATTCAGATCGGCCAGAGATCTCCGCTTGTCCTTATTAACAGAGCTGGGAAGCCTCTGGCCTTCACGTTCTGTGACTAGGCCTGACCGTGAGACACCTCTACGTTTCACCTCCATTCAACTACTTTCCATAGAGTCTCACGGCAGTACCATGCGAGCAACCGACCAGCTTTCCGTTTGTGAAAATGTAAGTAACGGAAATGGCATAAATGGCCGAAAGGAATTAACAACTAAAATGAAATTAATTGTGCAACGCAAAGGATAAAGACATTAGTACTCAATTAAACATTCAGTTGGCATACAGATACAAGAGGAAATGACGGCGTAGCCAACATTTCTTTAATATTTTCAGAGCTCATGTTCATATCCTTCTCTTTTCGGGGTTCCACAAAAATGAATTGGAGAGGGAGACGGTGGTCAGATTCTGGGTGTGGTTACTCATTCTGGAGTTAACTGATTACAAGGTTTTTAGTGAGAAAAAATTAGAAACAGAAACTCTTCGGATAATTCTCAATCATATGGCACAAAGTTTAATACAACTCTAACATTTTACGTTGGGACTTTAATATAGCTCCATACAAAATAATCAAATGTGGATGAATGACAATTGGGCGTAGCCCATTATAGGAGGATGGGTGTATCAAAATTGGCATCAGAGTCAGTCACACGCACGAAAAATTTATATAGTAAACATGCGTGTATTCATCTACTGTGATCGAACTAGGAAGGTGCTCGGTGGCACTTAGAGAACGTTAGGGAGTACCAGGGAGGTGCATTTAGGTGGGACACCCAAATTAATCACTACCACATACAGAGTCGGGAAAATGTAAAAACCTTGACTGGCAGAAACTTTCCACAGATGTATCTTCCTTACCTGAAGGAGCTTGATATGTCGCTCGATCAAGATTCCAAAAGCATACATAGTCACAACACTAAACGGGGCTGCTTGCCTCAAAATCAACCAGTTACAAAAATGTTCAAATGTGTGTGAAATCTTATGGGACTTAACTGCTAAGGTCATCAGTCCCTAAGCTTACACACTACTTAAACTAAATTATCCTAAGGACAAACACACACACCCATGCCCGAGGGAGGACTCGAACCTCCGCCGGGACCAGCCGCTCAGTCCAGGACTGCAGCGCCTTAGACCGCTCGGCTAATCCCACGCGGCAAACCAGTTACGTAAAACTCGTTAACCACGAAATGATTCAGAAAAAGGCTAGTGTGCAGGTATTCATTTAATTCCGGGGAAAAAGATCTAATTTACAACTAGAGGCCTCGTGCTGACTAATGGCGACAAAATCAGTCAGTTAATACAAAGGGAACAACTTTAAAAATTGGGAAAAACGAATTGAATGCCCTTCACAGATAGAACATGGAAATTATATGCAAGTAATATCCGTATGAAGTGCCTAACGCTTTGTTACCCGATCGCAGAAGGAAAAGAACCTGTCGTCCTGTCACCAATCAGTGTACCTGTGTTCCGGAGCGGATAATCCGCTTCCTGCTACTGAGGTCTGTCTCTAGTCCTACACAAGTGGTTGAAATGTGAAGTCGGCACTACCTTACCACAACTGGTGCGATAGCCTCTGACTACTGTAAAAGCTGGTGTTGAAAAAATGCTGCAGAGGAAACCAAAGAGTACCTCCCGAATAAATAAAATATTCAGCGAAACAAAGGTACCTAAACATGGCGAACATTCTTGAATCCTTCAGACAATACCACACTGAGATTGTATAAGAGATTGTAAACGACTGTCTTAAACAAAATACAGATATGGACGCCTACCAATAAATTCCCCATCTGCAGAAGTATCGTCACCTTTCGAGAAAAACAGATAAAATAGCTGAACGTGAAATTTACCATAAATAATCCAGGAAATATTGGAGAATATTAGTAACGTCCGTGGTTAAAATACTTGAATTAAAGCTATCAGTGGCTCAGAAAGAAATTCAGTATGTAAATGTTGTATCATTTACCTAGTAGCATAAAATGTCGAACAAGTAGCAAAGTAAATTTTAAATCTATTCTAATTTACTTCTTAATTACTTCTTCTATTATTTCTATTGGATCGAAGAATTTTTGCAACAAAACTTTGTTTCAAAGAGGAATAGCTGTACGCTACGAAGTCAGTCAAGTCGCACTGAAAATAATATTTGTTTTTATACGTTGTGATAAAGTACCAGCCAACTGTACAAGGACGACGAAGGCGCCTGACATTTAGGCCACTTCTTCGACACAGCTGCTGTGTTGTGTGTATAAGTTGGCAGTTAGCGACTGCAAAGTCAAGCAAAATCTTCTTGCAAACACAGACGCCACGCAGTTAACTATGAAGTGACGAAGGAAAGAAGCATACAGACGAAAATTAGTAAATGAAAACTAAACTATGTACATTTCAATACAGAATATCGAACGAATAATGCTTTTGGGATTGACCGTGATGCGAGTGTCGTGATAACATTATGCATACGCGTATGAAGACCTGCAAATCAACTTTTCAGAGTTACTAAACTTTGTGACGGAGTAAATTTCCGCAATAATTATACTCCTTCACACATTATGCGGCTACCGACTTCGTTATCCATCACACATATCATCACGCACGTAGCTGTCATCAGTAAGTTTCCTTTCCATGATTTTTAACATGATAATGTTGAGTACAGTAATCAAATTCGCTTTATACTTCGTTATACTCTTACCTGTAGCAAGATGGCGATTGGCGCACTGTAAACACTATATAACACAGCAGGCATGTAGCCAGGTGCAAACTGCTCTCCGTCATGCTTATTACTGTGTTCATGATTTTGGCACAGTCTAAGCTACGCCCAAATCTGAGATATTTACAGCATCGTCTTGTAGAAGCAATAGAAGGCTACAATTCACATATGGTCCTGTATGTCTAGGAACTACATGGGACTAAAAATGATGATGTATATTTGAAGTTATGCGATCGGTGGTTGACTTATTATTTTCGTTGTAATTTCACTAGCATAAAGCATTTCAGAACCTAATTCTACATCAGATAAAATTTACTATTTACTTGATTCTAATTCTTCTGATAGGATCATTACATTAAACTGCATCTAAAAAACGTTTCGTACTCTGCTAAGTTGTTAGCAGTGCATGCATCGGTTACGGTCATTTACATTATTTTTTTTTCTCATAAAATACACCTTTGGTATATCAACTACTGTTTCTGACTGACCAATATGTATTACTTTTCCGACTGACAATGGGTATTGCGCTTACGGTGTTTTGTGATTTCAATATGTCAATATGTTGACGAAGTGGCTAGAAAGAACGTTGCTTATATCTCTTGTATTTTAAATGAGGACATCTATTAGGTGGAGCTTCACTAATATGAAAACTATCCTCTTGCCTGCCCAGTTGTTACCGAATCTTCTCAATATTAATTACTTAATCACAACTAATAAGTATAGCGACTTTTTTCGAAGCAGTTTACTAATTGTCGTTATCTTAGGATACTCGGTTTTATGTTACACAATGAAATTCTATAAGGGACAATCAAATGAAAACGAGACAGATGGAAAAAGCAAGTAAACTGTTTATTATTTCAAAAGTAATCGCCATAAGTGTTAATACATTCATCCCACTGTGAGACAAGACGGTCAATGCCTTTATGAAAAACATTTGTTGTTGTCTACGGAACGATTATTTAACCAGGTGTGCGAATCAAATCGACTACCACGGAAGTATTTCTCCACGGCTCCAAAAATATAGAAATCCCTTGTGGAGAGATCAGGACTGTAAGAATGTTGTGTAAGGGCCTCCCAGTGAAACTTGTGCAGCATAGTGGAAACAAAGTTGACAGCATGTGGCCGGGAATTATGCTGCAACAGAGCGATGCCGTCCATCAGCAGTCCTGGGAGTTTGGATCTAATGACGTGATTCAATTTTTGCAAAGTGTCCAGGTATGACTGTGCGTTAATTGTGGTGCCGTGTTCCAGAAAGTCAATCAACAGCGGGCACTTGAAGTAAAAGATAAAGATTGTTGTGACTTGGCAAGACAGCCAAGTCACAATGCAGCCAAGTCACAATGAGAGGAAGCCGAAAGGCACGCGTTAAGCTCACGCAGATTGGCGTGAGGTCTGGAACAGTTAAAGGAATTAATAGTAGCAAATAAAGTACGTAGTTGATGTAATACTTAACTTTAATCCACAATTGTAGAACATCTCTCTTGACGGTACATGTTATAACCACAATATAAAATAATATCAAATGCTATGGCGCCTTGCTAGGTCGTAGCAAATGACGTAGCTGAAGGCTATGCTAACTATCGTCTCGGCAAATGAGAGCGTATTTGTCAGTGATCCATCTCTGGCTAAGTCGGCTGTACAACTGGGGCTAGTGCCAGAACGTCTCTCTAGACCTGCCGTGTGGCGGCGCTCGGCCTGCAATCACTGACAGTGGCGACACGCGGGTCCGGCGTATACTAATGGACCGCGGCCGATTTAAAGGCTACCACCTAGCAAGTGTGGTGTCTGGCGGTGACACCACATTCCACCCCCGCAAATCGGCGAACGGTGGTGTGATAAGGCTTCCGCCCGCCGTGGGGGGGACCCCATGTAAACGTATGCGACGAGGTGGGGAGCCTAACAACAGGCGAGGCTGTGCCACCCGCACCCTGCCATTCGGTCCGAGGGGAGCTAGGAAACGCCTGAAAACCTAGTCCAGGGTGCACGCCAACTTGCGGTGTATGCGCCCTTAAAGAGACAGGAGGGGCCGAAGATTCGACCTCCATCGGGGCGGGGCAGCCGACGGGCGAAGACGACATCTGGTCCGGAGCCGGCAAGAGTTCCAAGTCGGAGGACAGCTGGTCACGGGAAGCGATCGGCGGCTCGTGACCCAGGGAGGCGCTTGTCGGCTGCAACGAAGCGTCCCACGTCGCCGGCGGGAGAACAGGCGGCGGCGGTGGCGGCGCGTCGCCATGGGGCAAAATGGAAGGCAGCGTCGGTAACACCTGGGGATGAGGCGAGCCAGTAGATGGGTCCCCAGGGCGCTGACCGGACGGCACCGTCGCTGAAAGCAGACGGGGAGCGGCAGAACCCGTGCGACGACTGAGGCGCAGCTGATTGAGGTGCCGACGCACCTCACCAGAGGCCCCCAAAACCAAATACATAGCGCGGCCGAGGCAGCGAAGAATGCGCCCCGCGAGCCAACGCAGTGAACCTCGATAGCTGCGATAGTATACAACGTCGCCTGGAGTAAAAGTAGGTGGCTGCCGCTGCACAGGAACTTGATGCGACGGATGCAGCAAAGACATCAAGGTTCGATGAGGACGACCGTGGAGCAACTCAGCCGGCGAGCGACCATCTCGGGGCTGAGAGCGATACGAGGACAAGAAGAGCAATAACGCGTCCTCCCGAGAATGTGACTCTTTCAACTTCAACATCTGGGACTTGAAAGTCCGGACCAATCGTTCAGCGGCACCGTTTGACTGAGGCGAAAACGGCGCGGATGTCAGATGTTGAATACCACTGGCCTTGCAGAATGACTGAAATTCTGCGGACATGAATTGTGGGCCATTGTCGGAAACAATAGTCTGAGCAAGACCTGCAATACAAAAGATAGTGGATAACGCTTGGATGGTGGCAGATGACATCGTGGAAGACATCCGGACAACAAAAGGAAAATTACTGAAAGAATCGACCACAACCAACCATCGAGCATTCCAGAATGGACCAGCAAAATCGATGTGTAAGCGTTGCCAAGGGGAAGTGGCTTCGGCCATGCAAAGACTTTCCGTGGCGGTGCAGATTGTTGTTCGGCACACGCCATGCAAGAAGAACACATATTCGTAATCGCAGCATCGATTCCGAACCAAGTACAGTGCTGACGAGCAAGTTGCTTCGTTCGCACTATACCCCAATGTCCTTGGTGAAGAAGCCGTAGAACAGAGGACTGTAACGAACGTGGGACCACGACTCTGGACTGATCATTATCAGAACGCAACAACAAAACACCACGTCGAACAAAAAGTCTCTCCTTGTGAGCAAAAAATCGGCGAACCAACGGATCCTCGATCCGAGACTTTGACAAAGGCCATTGCGTAGCAACAAAACGCAAAACGGTAGCAAGGACAGGGTCAGCAGCTGTGGCTGCAGCTACACGACGAAAATCAATCGGAAACGATTCGACCACTTCATCGGTTTCCGCATCAAAGAACATGCAAGCAAGTTCAGAAGAATCGAATGCTTTATCCTCAGCAACAGGCAAACGGGACAACGCATCGGCGTATCCGTGCTTAGCAGTGGACCGATACAAGGTATCGTAGCGGTACTGCGAGAGGAAAATAGACCAGCGAATGAATTTCTGCGCTGTACGCGGAGGTACAGGCTTGTTCGGATGAAAAAGCGACGTCAAAGGTTTGTGGGCTGTGATGATGGTAAAGTGACGACCATACAAGAAATCATGAAACTTAGTAACACCAAAGACGAGAGCCAAAGCTTCTTTCTCGATCTGTGAATAATTTCTTTGCGCAGACGAGAGCAATTTGGACGCAAAGGCAATAGGGCGACCATGCGACCCATCTTTGTGCGCAAGCACAGCACCGATCCCGAAATCCGATGCATCTACCATCAACAAAAGGGGTTTCTGGGGATCGAATGGCGTAAGGCAAGTATTAGAAAGCAACGCCGAGTTCAACTGGCGAAAGGCGCGTTCGCATTCCGTCGTCCAGACGAACGGAACACCTGTACGGCGTAAGCGAAGAAGCGGAGCTGAAAGGGAAGAGGCATTGCGCACATACACTCACCCCTTGTGATTCTAAATCGTTTAATGTTCTGGCGACCTCATCACGCAATGCGTGGGGAACATTGCGCGCTCGGAAAAATTTCGGTTGCGCGTTGACTTTCAGTTCCAAGTGTGCTTCATAGTTCGTAGCGCAACCAAGGTCCGGTGCAAAAATGTCTGCAAATTCTTTACACAGACGAGAAACACTGTCTGAAGGCACAGTCTGATTCACTGATAGGACCCGATTTACAATAGACATGTTAAACAATTGAAATAAATCTAAACCAAACAAGTTCACTGCAGTAAAAGAACGAAGAACGTAAAATGACACAAGTGTTGTTTGTCCCTTGTATGTTGCAAGATGGCTGCACTGTCCTAACACAGGAATAAGCTGTCCTGAATAACTTTTTAACTGAACATTTGCGGCACGCAACGGAGGTTTGCCCAGTTGTTTGTACGTGTCGTGATTGAGCAATGAAACTGCAGCTCCGGTATCGAGCTGGAATGGTATGACTGTGCCATTGAAGTCCAAATCTACAAAAAGTTTACTGTCCTGCTGACGACAAGAGCGACTGTCTCGTGCAATTTGAACTGATACAGGCACAGCATCACTTGCTAATTGACGCGATTTCCGGCGACGTCGACGCACACTTTTGTGGGACGAACACAGTCACTGATAGAGAAAGTGGCACTGGACGAAGCGGAATTAACTACATGAATGTCCATGGGCGAAGGTTCACGAGTCTGAGTGTCCTTGGTTCGATTCCGGGCGAAGCAAAAGGCCTAGAATGGTTGTGATTGTCTGATCTGAGCTTTTTCTGGCAAACACTTTGAACATGTCCTTTCTTATTACAGAAAAAGCAAATAGCTTGGCGTGACGGGCAATTTTCACGCGAATGTCTAGTAGCAAACCGCGGGCATGATTTCACTGCATTTGTGTGCTGGCGCGGCACACCTGGTTTAGAGCGTGGCGGCAGCTGTGCAGCCGTGCGCGAGGGCAGTGTACCGGGCCGCGCAGCGCGCCCGGCTGGCCGGTTAACGTTACACACGGCCGGCGAAGTTGCAAATGAGTCCTGAGCAAAGTCAAGTGTGTCTTGTCTATCCAATATGTCTATCACTTGTTGAAGGGAGGGATTAACTAGTTTCAAAATCTGTTCCCGTATGCGAACATCAGAAACGTTCTGCGCAATTGCATCGCGTACCATTGTATCTGAATAAGGAAGGCCACAGTCACATTCAAACGCACAATCCCTAGTAAGGCCTTGCAAAGTTGCAACCCACTCCCTATTAGTTTCACCGGCCGTACGTTTTGTACGAAAGAAAGTATACCTTTTTGCAACCACATTAACTGTTTCTTTGAAATAGGCTTCCAATGCCGACAAAATTTTTTCGTAGGACAGAGTTGCTACGTCGCGTCGGGGAAACAATTTCACTATCACACGGTACGTTTGCACGCCGACACAAGACAATAAGTGAGGCTGCCGCTCGTTACCTTGTATTCTGTAGGCGGCGAGATGAAATCCAAACTGGCGTGACCATTCCGTCCAGGATTCTACGTCTGCTTGAAAATTACGGAATGGCGGTGCAACTGCATGTTGTGGCTGCGGTAGCGGTGAAGCGGCGGCGGCCGCATCGGTTTGCAGCGCACGTTGACCCTGGACGAGCTGTAAGGGCATCCAATAACGCCTGCGTCTGCTGATTCTGCAAGCGATAAAATTCGGACAGTACATCTGGAGATTGTGGCGAAGCCATGACACAAATAAATCAGAGCAAGTTACTATCAAAATGACTGCAACGTGGGCGCGTCATCCCATCCTCGTCGCCAATGATGTGTTGGTAAATGTGCCAACACCTTGTAGATAGAGGTGGCCTAAATTCACGCTATCTAACGCAGACGGGCGTGAATTCTGGAACAGGATAAGTAGTGAATTCTAATAAGAAAAGTATGCAGCTCCTCAAATACTTAACTTTATTCCATGTTGTTGTACATCGCTGTTGATAATACAAATATGACTCTCTTCAGATACGGTTAATGGCGCCTTGCTAGGTCGTAGCCATGGACTTAGCTGAAGGCTATTCTAACAGTCTCTCGGCAAATGAGAGAAAGGCTTCGTCAGTGTAGTCGCTAGCAAAGTCGTCGTACAACTGGGCGAGTGCTATTCCGTATCTCGAGACCTGCCTTGTGGTCATGGAACGCACATTGGAAAGACAGGAGACCACAGGAGGGTGGGCTCTTCATTGCAGTTGACAAAAATATTGTGTCTATTGAGGTCGGAGTTGCTTGTACAACTGAAGTTATCAGGGCGCGCATAACTGGTCTACATGGAACGAAGTTAATTATTGGATGTTTTTACCGGCCACCCGATTCTGCTGTGACAGTTCCAGAGTCATTCAAAAAATGTCTATGGTCGGTAGCGTGTAAATACCCAGATCATACATCACCTGTTGGAGACGACTTTAACGTACCGAGTATAGACTGGGATCACTATGGATTCATTCCGAGTTGTCGGGGGGGGGGGGGGGGGAGAGGGGGGGAAAATAATATTGAACACTTTCCCTGAAAACTGTCTTGAGCAGTTAGTTCATAAGTCCACACACCATGGAAATATCTTAGACCTTGTAGCTACAAATGGGGCGGATCTTATCGACAATGTTAGTATAATAATAAGTTTATAGTACAATGATAACAATACACGAAATTAGAAATTTTACATATTGCTTTTTGAATAGTCACTTATTGACCGTGTCATTTTGCTACAAAGTTATATACGGTAACGTTTGCATATTTAATGACGCAGTTTACACTCACGCATTGAGTTTGGTTCATGATATGACGTGTTGTTTCAAATAAAGTGGTGAAAACCTTGGACTACCATTTTGGTGATCTCGTGTCTCATTTCGAAATTTTGCTTTGTCCTTGTTCGGTCAATCATGGCGCCTGTGCTGTAAAATTCTGGAGGTACGTCTTCCCTTTTTCCCTTCAATGTTTTTAGTAGACTTTCCGAAGCGCTGATTTGGACAGCATCAGGTCAGTCCGCAGGTCTTCAAACAGAAAGGGTTCTCCCGCCAGCAGGTATACAAGTCTACATCGTGTTGTTTTGAACATCCCTATGGCTTTCTTTGTATAGGTCACCTTTACTCTTTCTAGTGTCGTTAGGTTTTTCACTGTAAGAAATGGTTATAACCATACCTCTACTATTGTAATTTAGTATGCCTCTACCTAAATAACAGAAAACCCTGTCTTTATGTTGCTATGTATACTATACTCCAACAGAACAAATAGCCCTGTCACGGGAAAAGCCACGTATAGCCCACTTACTAAACTTTAGTTTAATTTCCAAATAAAGTACACTATGGGAGGGTAGTCCTTTTAATAGGAAAAACTAATCAACAGAGCTACCCTTTTTACAGGATAAGACCATGTATTGTGTCTAACGGATAAGTAAATCAGAATATTCACTTCTTTTCCTAAGTTCTTACCCAGCAGTTAGATAGAAACGCAGTATGAATAATATTATACTGAAGCTAGGACAACTCAGTTTCAAATTCATTTAGTGGTTGAAAACATGTACTAACGGTCGCCAGCCTATGCAGGCAATGAAACAGTGAAGTATCGGAAAAGCAGAAGTATGAATTTTGCCTACTTTCTTGCTACTGTTTGATTTGGTTCTTCAAATAAATATTACTCCACAATGCTGGACTGGACCTTATACATTACGAATTAAAAGAGAAAAAAGGCTAGTAGATAACTTCAAGGAAGCTAAAAAATACTGACCAGGAGGGACCTTTAGAAAAGCACTTTCCATAAGTGACGAACTTAAATTCTAAAATACTTAGATACTAAAGCACACACTTTTTATATTGAACATTTCATTTCAAGTAAGGCTCTTTCCTACTGAAATTTACTTTCAAAAGCTACTACTCTTTGAACTAATTCTGTATAGTTATTTAACAGATTCTAGTAACTTGGCCTCACTCTCATTGAATTTTATGTAAGCAAACTTTTACTATAACACTTTGCAATAGTTAAAAAAACACAAACACAGTTTAAATGGTGTCTCTTTACATTAAGTTGGCACTTCATGAGTCTATAAAAGCAGGACACTGGGATTAATCAAAGATCAGGAAGGAACCCTATACAGTTGAATGATTAAGATGAAATAACAGAGTGAACCAATTTCTTTAAAGTTCAAGAATGATGATTAAAACACAGTTTCAATTAATGGTCCAAGCTGTAAAAAAGTAGGCTTCGGTGTGGCGAACAATTATGATGGCTACGCTACTCACAGTATGCAAGTGTCTTACTCTATGGGCTCAATTTCTCTTCTTGGCGTCGTTCAGTTTTACATACAGTAGCCCAACAACTCGCAGCTACGCCTAAGCCGTTTGCAGTCTTCATCCGAAGCATTTTTTGCAAATTTGCAGGCAAAGCTTCTCCTGCTCTACAAATGTGTTGCCTCAATCACCTCCTCCTACAGACTGTATGACTTGCTTCCCGCGTTTGCTCTCGGTAGCGTGCCAATTCGCCCTTTCCACCTTTCCCACTCCCCAGAGCCACTTTCATTTCAAACAAAAGCACACTGCCTTTTACGTAAAATATATTTCCTACTTTGTTCCTAAGTGTGACCATTTCTTAAATTGTCAAATTTACATCAACATGAACAATTTATACACACAAATATTTTTAAATACAAAATGTCATCAGAAAATTATTTAACGTAATAAACAATTTAAATAGTATTTTACATACATTACTCATATACAATGCAAAGAACTTCAAACTCCAGAATAGCTCACTTTACTTTACATATACAGAAAATATAGTTCCAATATGCGAAAATTTTAAAGCAAAAAGAATTACAAAAATTTAATAAATAAATAATGTTATGTGGTCCGATAATTTCTATGCTGTACGTCAGTATTGGACAGATTTTGACTCTGAATAGTGCCATTGCTGTCTCTAGGCTGAGGAATCTAATGTATTCTCTTTCATGGATTGCCATTATTGCTCGCATTGCTTTCTCTGTTACACGTTTTGTGAAACATTCTGCAGTCGTTTGTATTGTGACACCTAGCTACTTGAAGTCTGGTACAATTTTCAGTTTTCTCTCTGACGTATGAAGATCTCGGCTGATGCGGTGCTCTTCCTTCATTTAGGAGTACCGTCACTTCTACCTTCGTCACATTTATTCCGAAGCCCTGTCCGACACACCAATCTTCCATATCGTTTATTGCTTCTTGTAAGATGTTGGTAGGTGAGAATCTCAACACTGCTGTTGGCCTTGCTATTGGTTTCTCGGAATATGTGATCTGCAGTGTCGTTGTTTACCAGATGAACATTGATCATGTTGTTGTAGGATATTTTCTGAAAAGGGCGTGGTATCTGTAATTCTTACAGAAGGTATAGTCCCAGTATAATTTTCAGTTTTCAAAAAGCAGTGTATCAAATTTGCAATGCAACGAAGTCCTGAATCTCCCCAATGTAACCTGATATACTCTCTCAATTAAGTACTGACTGTAGTCATTCCGGAAACTGCTGCAAAAAATATTTGTTGCGATTGCAGTTTCCACATTTTGTTACTTTAAAGCATACTTAAAGTAGTCACCAAATAATATGCACTGCATTCAGCATTCAGACTGAAAACACAAGCGAACTTACGTGCGATGTTAAAGCTCACACTACAATGTCATGCTGCAGCACACAGGAAAAAACTTCTCGGAAGTCTGTATAAAAATACAAGTAGTGGTATAAATACATCCACTCTTCCACGTACCATGTGTGCGAGGGACATGTTGCCAGCGCATTAACAACAGTCAGCTTGTCATAAGTAACAGCTGTAACCACAAATACGCGTACACTGAACTGAAGCGCTAGTGTAGGCAACCAAGTGGTTGGATTAGAGTAGCGATAAAATAACGAGGATGTAAACACATAGTGAGTTTGAGCCTGAGAGCACAAAGATATTACTATCCAGAGCCGTTATCATATTTGGCTTGTAAAATGTGTATCCACAACAGACGAGAGTGATCACTATATATCTAGTAATGTCAAAAGAACAAAACGAGTAAAACAGTGAATGAATATTAAAAGTAAGCAATACCAAAATGCTTAAGTTCATGTACATCCAATCGTTACTGATGCATCACATGGTAAAAGTGAATTGACTTTCCTAGTAACAGGAAACAACACTTTTAAAACAGGAGTGTAACAGGTTCGAATATTCTAAGTGTAAGTTAAAGGCAGAGGTTCACGTACGTAAGGCATACGTATGGCAATGCTCGTGTTGAGTTATACCATTCACGTGATGTAGTAGTGTGAGCGTAAAAATTAACAGTAGGTCATACCTATAAATGTAAGTACATGTACATTATCTGATCAAAAAGTATCCAGACACCTACTAGTTGACATTAATATGGGGCGTGCCCACCCTTCGCCTTGGTGACGACTTGACTGCTGGGGCACTTTTAGTAAGGTGCTTGAATGTCTGTGGGGGAATGACAGCTCATTCATCCTCAATAGCAGTAACCAGAGAAGACAGTAATGTTGGATGCTGGGATCTGGAACGAAGTAGACGTTCCAACTCATCTCAAAGATTCCCATTTGGTTCAGGTTGTGTCAGTGGGCAGACCATCCCATTTCAGGAATGTTATTGTCCACAGACCATTGTATCACAGATGATGATTTATGACATGGTGCATTGTATGCTGATAAGGTCATAGTCTCCGAACTATTCCTTTATTGTAGGTTGAACACAATGCTATTCAGTGTTTTCGTATCACTCCGCATTTAGCTTTTCTTAATATCAGAAAGGCGACCACACCTTGAACCCGTAAAACATCCGTATACCATAACACCCCCTTCTCCGCATTACACTATTGGCACCACACGTGATGACAAGTAAAATTCTAAAGGTATTCGCCAAACCCAGTCCGTTCCACTGGATTGCCACCGGGTGTAGCGTCATTCATCAGTCCAAATCACTCGCGTACAGTCACCTACTGTCCAGTGGTGCTGTTCTTTAGACCATCTCAAGCATCGCTTGGCATTATCTACGGGAAGGTGTGGCTTATGATCAGCTGCTCGACCATTGTACCAGTTCTTTTTAACTGCCTACGTGGTTGTTCCTCAGCATTTCCACTTCACACTCGCTTCACCTACAGTCGACATGGGCAACTTTAGCAGTGTAGAAATGTCAAGTAATATCCAGTGACTTGTCGACGGTCGAGATCACTGAGCTCTTATGGTTACACTTAGAATCTCCTTCTGCTGTTACTGGTTTTATACTAACAACACAGTACTCCTCGCCTCTTCTTATTCCGGTGGGTGCGTCTGTCGTAACATCAAGTAATCGGTTTCGCATTACAAGTGGTCATCCGTATACTTTTGATCAAATAGTGTATGCCTAATCACAGTTAACACGCCACATGGAAAAACTGAAGCGATAGCTTAGTCATAGTAAATAACATTTTTAAAACACGTGTGGTATAGTGTCAAGATTCTTAAATGTAAATTAAAGGTAGAGGTCCACATACGTAAAGCACGCACATACAATCGCACACATTGCACGGGATGTGCTAATGCGAACGTGGCTAGGAATGTTTAAAAACTAATTAGCGACTAGTGTAGCGTGGTCAAGAACACTTGCCAAGACCAACAGTGCAAAAATTTCAACTATGTATCTTCACCTTATATTCCAGAATGTATCTAACAGTCTGCTATTTTTGATCTTAATCTGTTCATTCGCGATTTGTTTTGCAAGGTCTCTAAACGTATTATTAATTTAGATCTCTTCTAAGCTATCATGCTGTGTTCCCTTCCCGCTTCCATGAAGAATTTCCAAGGAGTTTCTATGTCTTTCAGATTGTATTTGGTGATCTGCAGATGGTTCCTGAACGAAGATCTACATTTGTAACTGGTGTTAATGCGCTCTTGTAGCAAAACTTCTATTTGTTGTTTATAATTGTTTTTTATATTCCGCAGTTAATTTTATAAACCCCACAGTGACACTGATATTAAGTTAGCGGGACTTGTACAAAGAAAATCTCAAGTCCCCAACATAAGTTGTCAACCAAAGGTCCATAAAGAAAATTATCCAGTCCACCCAATAGTAAATATCAGAGCTGCTCCTACATACCTACTAGCAAAACAAATGGATTCACAGCTCACCCAGTTTTGTAAACTAGAAAATAATAGAACAATCAGAAATACCTCTCAACTGGTAGAACATAGAAAAGACACTAAAATTTCTGACACAAAAACATTGCTCTACTTTGATATAGAAAGTATGTACAGTTACATCCCTGTTAATGAAACCATACAAATAATTGAAGTAAACCTGGAAACACACAACCAGCTACCTCATGAACACACAGATGAAACCATAAAATTATTACAGTTAATAACACAACAAAATTATTTTGAATTCTGTCAAGAATACTACATACATGTAGAAGGATTACCCATGGGTTCACCTATTTCAGGAACATTAGCCAACATTTTCATGAATCACATAGAAAAATTAATTACAGACCACGGATAATGCTTTGCATCAATAAAGCGAAACGCGTCTGATGAAAAAAATCACGCATTTTTGTAGTTACAACGACAGAACAAAAATACCCTCAAGAATTATTGTTGGTTCCTGAACTCTATATTAACGCCATCGAAGGTTTTGATCAATAAAAATACAACTAGAATTGTAAATATGCTGACAATGATGTGCTTCTATCGATTTCATCTTAAGTTGAAATATTTATGTTTTACACAGTTACATTATATCAAATAATAGCTTGGTGTTGAGAACAGTTCACGCAGATTGATTCTTCCATATGTACCGACATTAAAGATATATCAAGATTAGCGATGAATTTTAAACGATTAACCTGACTTGGCAGTGACATCAGTGTAACACTTGAAATCGTTTGTTGACAGGGAACAGCAATACCGCACAACAGGCTACAAGAGCTAAGTTTACGGCATACTTCCTCCTGTTACAGAAATTCACATAAAGGCACGTTTATACTCTATGAAATTCCACGCTCAACAGATTCGAAAGACAAGCCGCGTGGTGCGTTAACGTCGCCGCTACCGGAATACGTGTTCCGAGAGGCTGTTTCGCGGCGAAGGGACCCAATCGATTTTAGGGTGCGCATGTAATAGCCTCGCTTCTCTCGACTGTGCGTGGCTTAAACGTTGTTACACGCTGCACGCGGGATAGTGAACCACGAGGAAAGCACGTGCTTCCTCAAACTGTACAAAAAATATCCGCTTTTGTAGGCTAGTAAAAGCTCACAGGATAAGGATTGGTAATTTTATATTGCATATGAACGAAAACTTACTATTTTGTAATATTTCTCAGAATGCTTGCTTATAAGCTTTTAAATAGTTTTTTGTGGCTTGGTAACGCAGAGATAAAGTGACAGACTACAGACTGTAAGGTCTGTGGGTTTTAATGTGCTACTTTTTACGTCTAGCAATGTTTGCTAATGTCAATAATGCCAAGGTGCAGCGCTGTTCGGAGTCCTTGTTTAACTGCATGTCCCTCTCTAACTCGCTGGGTTAGTCAGTTCAAAGGTCAAAGGAAGGAAACACCATACCACTCGAACAAGACCTTGCCTATTAAAGCACTGTTGTGTTCAAACCAACCTTCGAAGTGATAACAGTTTTACCATTATTGATAGATCTATAAATAAAAACAATTTTCGTGTTTGTGGAACGGACCCATTCCTCATTTATTTTAGTACACATGAACTGTTGTAAAGAAGTATTATTTAAACTTAATATTTTACATCATTTGCTTTTTATAGGTAATAACTGTTTTTCATTTCACTTGAAATAATCGTTTTATTTCTGTGTGTGCTATTTCCGTCTTAATTACTGAAATGTTTAAATCAATTCGCCACAAACCGTTGGGACAACTCCTCAGATCTTTTTAAACACGTGCTGTAAACTTATGTAAGAATCATCTGTCACAATAAATTGCAATATCACAACCACCCTTTCACTTACAGTTATCACTTCTTTTAGATTAGTGCCTACTCTTCAGGTTTTTGGAGTGATTAGTGGTACAAGATACTCAAAACTTACTGCAGTCATACTGACAAAAATCCTGGTGGTATTTTCAGTGGACTCCACTTTTATTTTCTTCATAAGCTTATTCCCTATTGGTTTCAGAAATGAAATAATTCCTTTCTCCACATGTGGCGACCCCGATTATTTTCCTTTTCATCTTGAAATACATCATCCTCATGCTGGAGAACACGGATACAGCAAGCAGAATTACTCAAAAGGGTGCCAAACGTTTTTATCTTCCAAAATGACGGTTCACCCTGTTCATGCCTCTTTCGCGTAACGTCTCTCTCTGTATAAATAAACATCTGAAATATTCCACAAGAATGGACATGGGACTCAAAATATAAAGTTGGTCCTCTCCAAGAAACGGAAACGTCAAAATGATGAAGAATCACTTGATCATCGATTTAGTGTACTCTTTCTCTTCTGCACTGCTACATTTAGTCAAATAGGTGGGATCCTGGGAGCACGAAGCATAAGTCTATTTTCCGACCGCCTAAGAAGACAAAAGATGTGTTACGCCCGGTGCTGAACAGTCTCGGCCTCAGGGTTCGTGGGATTTATATGATGTTCTGTTAGTGGGGAATAAGCTACGCTGATCAGTCCACTCGTACAGTTTCCGAACGCTGTACAGAACACCAACGGCAAGTTAAAGATCGAGGACTGTAGAAATCAGCAGCTGCTGAAGGCAGTTTAACAAATAAACGTAGAATAATGTTTGATAAGTTTGAAATCTTGTCCCACGCTTTTACATACTGAGACTCTGTTTTCAAAAAGATAATGGAAAATAAAATGTTTCTGCCCGGATACCCGTAGGTGTTAAAACCTCGCTTCCGAGACGCGGATAGACGCCGGCACCGGATCGAATCCGGCCGGTGGATTAACGACAATGTCGGTCTGTCGGCCAACCTGGACGTGGTCTTTAGGCAGTTTCCCACATCTTACTAGGTGAATACCGTGCTTACTGTCAAGTCCCGCCTGAGGTACGCGATTCACAAACATTTAGAAAACTTTCTCTCACTTTCCCATGAATGCACACAGTTGGTGTACGGATATTCCGTCCCGGGGAGCAACTTAAGTAGTGACAAGAAGGGCATCCGGCCAACCCCTTAAATTAACTATGCCAAATGCGTTAGTAACAGTACCGATCCTACGCATATACGGGACAAAGTCATAAGAAAAAGAAGAACAGAAATTACAATGTGCGAAAATAATTTTTACTGATACATCGTCTATGATCTTTTAGGTGCGTCTAAACGAGCTCTCGACGCTGCGAAGGTACCAAGAAATTCACCGAATTGTTCACGTTGCTACGGAATTGATGGCGTCACAAGCGCAGACGCTGACACAGTCTATGGAAACGTGATGTAGCGATGACGTACGCCGACCTATCGCAAACTGTCTATGGGATAAAAAAACCCACGGCCACTACAGCCAGTTGTTCCTGACTAAGACTATGGCGGTGGTCGTCGAGGTCGTAGAGGTTCTGACGCAGCAGCAAAACTGATAATGTTTTATACAGGAATGCCGTCCTGAGAAATTTCGTACTCAACTGGTACATCTACATCTACATACATACTTCGCAATCCACCATACGGTGCGTGGCGGAGGATACCTCGTACCACATCTAGCATCTTCTTTCCCTGTTCCACTCCCAAACAGAACGAGGAAAAAATGACTGCCTATATGCCTCTGTACGAGCCCTAATCTCTCTTGTCTTATCTTTGTGGTCTTTCCGCGAAATGTAAGTTGGCGGCAGTAAAATTGTACTGCAGTCAGCCTCAAATCCTGGTTCTCTAAATTTCCTCAGTAGTGATTCACGAAAAGAACGCCTCCTTTCCTCTACAGACTCCCATCCGAGTTCCTGAAGCATTTCCGTAACACTCGCGTGATGATCAAACCTATCAGTAACAAATCTAGCAGCCCGCCTCTGAATTGCTTCTATGTCCTCCCTTAATCCGACCTGACAGGGATCCCAAACGCTCGAGCAGTACTCAAGAATAGGTCGTATTAGTGTTTTATAAGCAGTCTCCTTTACAGATGAACCACATCTTCCCAAAATTCTACCAATGAACCGAAGACGACTATCCGCCTTCCCCACAACTGCCATTACATGCTTGTCCCACTTCATATCGCTCTGCACTGTTACGCCCAAATACGGGGTGATTCAAAAAGAATACCACAACTTTAAAAATGTGTATTTAATGAAAGAAACATAATATAACCTTCTGTTATACATCATTACAAAGAGTATTTAAAAAGGTTTTTTTTTCACTCAAAAACAAGTTCAGAGATGTTCAATATGGCCCCCTCCAGACACTCGAGCAATATCAACCCGATACTCCAACTCGTTCCACACTCTCTGTAGCATATCAGGCGTAACAGTTTGGATAGCTGCTGTTATTTCTCGTTTCAAATCATCAATGGTGGCTGGGAGAGGTGGCCGAAACACCATATCCTTAACATACCCCCATAATAAAAATAGCAGGGGGTAAGATCAGGGCTTCTTGGAGGCCAGTGATGAAGTGCTCTGTCACGGGCTGCCTGGCGGCCGATCCATCGCCTCGGGTAGTTGACGTTCAGGTTTCATAACTAACCTTCTTCGTAGGACTCTCCATACAGTTGATTGTGGAATTTGCAGCTCTCTGCTAGCTCTGCGAGTCGATTTTCCTGGGCTGCGAACAAATGCTTGCTGGATGCGTGCTACATTTTCATCACTCGTTCTCGGCCGTCCAGAACTTTTCCCTTTGCACGAACACCCATTCTCTGTAAACTGTTTATACCAACGTTTAATACACCACCTATCAGGAGGTTTAACACCATACTTCGTTCGAAATGCACGCTGAACAACTGTCGTCGATTCACTTCTGCCGTACTCAATAACACAAAAAGCTTTCTGTTGAGCGTTCGCAATCTTAGCATCAACTGACGCTGACGCCTAGTCAACAGCGCCTCAAGCGAACAAATGTACACCTAAATGAAACTTTATAGCTCCCTTAATTCGCCGACAGATAGTGCTTAGCTCTGCCTTTTGTCGTTGCAGAGTTTTAAATTCCTAAAGTTGTGGTATTCTTTTTGAATTACCCTGTATTTAATCGATGTGACTGTGTCAAGCGCTACACTACCAATGGAGTATTCAAACATTACAGGATTCTTTTTTCTATTCATATTCATTAATTCACATTTATCTATATTTAGAGTTAGCTGGTAGGGTCAAATAACAAATTTTACTGCTACCCGTACTCTATACTTAATGAAACGTTGCCTAAGTACAGACAGAGTAATCACTTAAAGTGACCAGTAGAATCATCGCTTCAAGCAAATTCCAGGAGAGGTAGCTAGTAGGGAATATTTAATTGAGAACTTCTAGAAAATACACTCCTGGAAATTGAAAAAAGGACACATTGACACCGGTGTGTCAGACCCACCATACTTGCTCCGGACACTGCGAGAGGGCTGTACAAGCAATGATCACACGCACGGCACAGCGGACACACCAGGAACCGCGGTGTTGGCCGTCGAATGGCGCTAGCTGCGCAGCATTTGTGCACCGCCGCCGTCAGTGTCACCCAGTTTGCCGTGGCATACGGAGCTCCATCGCAGTCTTTAACACTGGTAGCATGCCGCGACAGCGTGGACGTGAACCGTATGTGCAGTTGACGGACTTTGAGCGAGGGCGTATAGTGGGCATGCGGGAGGCCGGGTGGACGTACCGCCGAATTGCTCAACACGTGGGGCGTGAGGTCTCCACAGTACATCGATGTTGTCGCCAGTGGTCGGCGGAAGGTGCACATGCCCGTCGACCTGGGACCGGACCGCAGCGACGCACGGATGCACGCCAAGACCGTAGGATCCTACGCAGTGCCGTAGGGGACCGCACCGCCACTTCCCAGCAAATTAGGGACACTGTTGCTCCTGGGGTATCGGCGAGGACCATTCGCAACCGTCTCCATGAAGCTGGGCTACGGTCCCGCACACCGTTAGGCCGTCTTCCGCTCACGCCCCAACATTGTGCAGCCCGCCTCCAGTGGTGTCGCGACAGGCGTGAATGGAGGGACGAATGGAGACGTGTCGTCTTCAGCGATGAGAGTCGCTTCTGCCTTGGTGCCAATGATGGTCGTATGCGTGTTTGGCGCCGTGCAGGTGAGCGCCACAATCAGGACTGCATACGACCGAGGCACACAGGGCCAACACCCGGCATCATGGTGTGGGGAGCGATCTCCTACACTGGCCGTACACCACTGGTGATCGTCGAGGGGACACTGAATAGTGCACGGTACATCCAAACCGTCATCGAACCCATCGTTCTACCATTCCTAGACCGGCAAGGGAACTTGCTGTTCCAACAGGACAATGTACGTCCGCATGTATCCCGTGCCACCCAATGTGCTCTAGAAGGAGTAAGTCAACTACCCTGGCCAGCAAGATCTCCGGATCTGTCCCCCATTGAGCATGTTTGGGACTGGATGAAGCGTCGTCTCACGCGGTCTGCACGTCCAGCACGAACGCTGGTCCAACTGAGGCGCCAGGTGGAAATGGCATGGCAAGCCGTTCCACAGGACTACATCCAGCATCTCTACGATCGTTTCCATGGAAGAATAGCAGCCTGCATTGCTGCGAAAGGTGGATATACACTGTACTAGTGCCGACATTGTGCATGCTCTGTTGCCTGTGTCTATGTGCCTGTGGTTCTGTCAGTGTGATCATGTGATGTATCTGACCCCAGGAATGTGTCAATAAAGTTTCCCCTTCCTGGGACAATGAATTCACGGTGTTCTTATTTCAATTTGCAGGAGTGTGTTTGACTCTCCTCGAAAGAGACCACTTACAAACTGTCATAAGCCAATCAGACAAGGTTGCCACCAGAAGGTTAATTAGCATTAGCGTCTTCCTTAGGGATTGACAGTCATGGGAGTGGTTTATTAAATACCCTGTAATAATTCAGAGACTCTCTTGTACGTACTCCAAAAATTTTGTCGCATTCTGTACATAAATCTAAAGAATAGCCTCGGTATCTTTCGTATTTCCGTGGCATGCTAATGTTAACAGTTATGCGCAGAACCACTCCAGCTGTTCAGGATCTTCGTGCGCCCCGGACTGCTCTCAAAGTGCAGGCGTTACACAACTCCGCGAAGATGACTGGCGTATCACAGCGCCTATAGCGAATCTTAAATTGATGTTTTCACACCGTTCGTACAGAAGTACTGTGGTAGAACTTGTTTAACGTACGGAAATGCCAGTGTTGGGATGTAAGGAATCAAAGGAATTTCACAGTTACGCCACCACAAAGAAATAAGATGCGCGTTGTGTATCACTACCGCAAAAAATAAATTGTAAATTTGTGCTAAGATCTTATGGGACCAAACTGCTTAGATAATCGGTCCCTAAGCCTACACATTGCTTAATCTAATTTAAACTAACTTACGCTATGGGCAACACACACACCCATGCCCGAGGGTTGAATCGAACCTCAGAGGGGGGACCCGCACGGACCGTGAGAAGACGCCTGCCGCAAAAAGAGACCGTAGTACAAGTAGGAGATGGATAAATGGACACAAAAAATTTGCAGTAATTGTAGATTCCAAAAGAATTTCTGCTACGCACAATGTTTATTTTCATATTTTGCACGCATTCCCCAAACCATTTTGTCAATCGTCTGGTGTTTGGGTACAGTAATCGTCCAATGCTTGTATCAGTTGTTCGTCAATATGGAATCGCTGTCTTTCTCGTTAAATAGTTTACTAGGAAAAAAAGGGTAATTAACTTTACACACTTTCACGGCTTTAAAAGTTGCCTGCAGTGATTTAGGGAATTCAGTGAAATTCTAAAGCAGTGCAATGTTAAGGGGAGTTAGAACCAAGTCCTCCTGTAAATACGTACAGTGTCATAAACACACCTTGCTCGGTGCGTAGCAAGGTAATCTACAAAGAGACATGCACAGCGATCCAGTTTATTCGGCGTTCTTGCACGATGGAACAAAATCTTTTCTCTTCTCGTCGAGTGTGGTACTCACAGACAACAAAGGTTTCGCAGTATGACGTTTTGCGATGTAGCCTGAATGGTAAGTGTGGCGAATTACACAGATTCCTTGACCTGGTGGTACGGAACATAATATTCTCCCTGAACTATTTTCAATAGTGCAGTGTCATCCTCTTCACTGAACCTCGAGGAAAACCGATCTGATAGGTCTCGTGGCCGAAATTATTCCGTGTGAAACGACGATAAAACTGTTATTCAGTCTTCTCTCATCTTCTGCGAACGTCCTCGACATTAATTGATCAGTAGCTGAGGTAAGAGGGGAGGGAGGAATTTGAAGATTTCTTTAAACTGCACAAATACAACGGCCACAGGAGCGGGTTGTGGCTTGTACACCTAGAGGCCCATAAAGGACCGCTTTAAATGTACCCATTGTCTGCCACAGTGTTCTACTTCTGAAGATTACTAGCAGTTAACACGAATTTACGGCATCGTCCTGTCAGCAAGCTGGAAGCCAGATAGTTTGTAGGCTTGCAGCTTTTAAGATAGGGCATACAGCCATTTCTAGTTATCAAAGTCTCCTGGCTGGTCACAGGATAGCCTCACTTGAGATATGCTGACAAATTAACAACGACAGTGTTCAACAGAATTAAAGGATCACTCTATGCCACTCCCTGAGCAGTGGTATTTCTGAAATATTTTCCTCGGCCACCCATAAGAAAACCGCGTGATTTCAATCCAGGGCGTCGCGGTTCTGACCTCGCTAGTACATCTGTGAGAAAAAGGGTTGAAATGTGTGTAAGAGGGGTGCGATGACCATCACATCGTATGATACGTCCACAGGGGCATTGGGAAGGATTTTGATGACATTTTCAGCCAATGTGACATCATTAACAGAGCTTACGCCTCAGATGAACTTGTGAGTTTTGACCCTTTCCGTTTCTAGCGTCTATGAGCCCGAGGGTAACGTCGCAGGCGTGTTGAATTTGCACCATTACAGACCAATATTGTCAAATTTCAAACTTCTACGTCGGAATGGGGGACAATTCCAGCGTTTCGAAAAATATATCCTTTAATTGTGTTGCGCAGTGTACAAGTCAAACACTTGTGAATCTAGGAACATGGTTGCAGAAAGAAACATGTAATGTGTTCTGAATGTAATTTTAAGGTATGTAATGGAATTTCAAGTCGTACAGTCACAAAAATCGACGAGAAAAAGAAACATTCTGACTTGTACTAAACTCGCGCATTCTGCTCTATGTCTTTCGTGTTGTGATTGCATCATTGCAACGTCCTTTTGATTAATATGCATTTTCGTCTGTGATTTAGGGTTATTGTCTAATTGAGAGTAAATAATTTCCGGCGTTCTTATCTGTTTCAATGTCCATAAAACATTGTTAAAAGTCTCGTAAAAACATAATAATAATTCACGCGGTGAAAGCCTACTAGTTAGACAGTCTGACAGACTTGCTTGCTCTCCTGCACGTATATGCCAAAGGCGCAATAGTTAACGAAGTGTGGTTTGACTTGGATCGTCTCCAAACATTATATCATGCACTACCATAATATAGATCACGTAAGCAAAGAACGGTATTGAATGACTATACAGTATTTTCATTATGAATCACTGAATATGGATGAGAAGTATGGGTCAGTAAGGTTAACATTTTATTGTTGCTGTCATGAAAAAAAATAGCGTCATTTACCTACCATTAATTAAATACACTACTGGCCACTAAAATTGCTACACCACGAAGATAACGTGCTACAGACGCGCGAAATTTAACCGACAGGAAGAAGATGCTGTGATAAGCAAATGATTAGCTTTTCAGAGTATTCACACAAGACAACGTGCTAACACGAGGAAAGTTTCCAAACGATTTCTCATACACAAGCAGCAGTTGACCGGTGTTGCCTGGTGAAACGTTGTTGTGATGCCTCGTGTAAGGAGGAGGAATGCGTACCATCACGTTTCCGACTTTGATAAAGGTCGGATTGTATCTTATCGCGATTGCGGTTTATCGTATCGTGACATTACTGCTCGCGTTGGTCGAGATCCAATGACTGTTAGCAGAATATGGAAACGTCGTGTTCAGGAGGGTAATACGGAACGCCGTGCTGGACCCCAACGGCCTCGTATCACTAGCAGTCGAGATGACAGGCATCTTATCCGCATGGCTGTAACGGATCGTGCAGCCACGTCTCGATCCCTGAGTCAACAGATGGGGACGTTTGCAAGACAACAACCATCTGCACGAACAGTTCGACGAAGTTTGCAGCAGCATGGACTATCAGCTCGGAGACCATGGTTGCGGTTACCTTTGACGCTGCATCACAGACAGGAGCGCCTGCCATGATGTACTCAACGACGAACCTGGGTGCTCGAATGGCAAAACGTCATTTTTTCGGATGAATCCAGTTTCTCTTCAGCTAACGAACGATGGTTTGACTTGGATTGTCTCCAGAGATTATATCATGCACTATCACAGTACAGATCACGTAAGCAAAGGACTGTATGGAATGACTATACAGTATTTTCATTATGAATCACAGAATATGGATGAGAAGTTATGGGTCTGTAAAATTAACTTTTTATTGTTGTTCTCATGAAAAATAAAAATAGCGTCACTTACCTACCATTAATTAAATATGTTAACTACATAGCGTTCAAAGCAAATGAGATAAATTAGAGATCAATGCATAAATAAGTTACAGTCCAGCTACTGATTTAAATAATGTACACTGTGTTTTAACTTTCCTTACATTACTCGCAGGTTCTCTATGCAGGCTACTCAAGAAACCCTGTGGAGTCTAGAAAAGCAGAAGCAATGTGACAAAGTGAATCTATTTACTGTTTCATAAGGTCAACATGGATAGATTATCAGAAGCACAGAGAAAAGTGTCTTCGTTTAGTGCACGGTTTCAGTTTGCATCGAGATTCGAGGTTTAACTGATATCTGAGATGGTCTACTGCGGAATATGTCCTTTTACTGGCTGTGCTTCTTTCTCTAGATTAATTTGGATTTCTTTTAAACAGCAGAGCTATGAATTCTCTGACATCAGTTGTAGAGTACTACACGAAACCATTCTGCGACAGTAAAAATACTTGTTACTCTTGGTTATTCAACTGCATTCTTCAGTTCTGCTGTTCTACGCAGAAATCAAGACACATATAACACTTGCCTGAAGCCACTCGAATGTTTCGTATTGAATTTGGTAAAAGTCATGGTGCAGCTTCCTTTACATTCCACAGGGACAGAACTATTTATTCGTTCTATGAACAGCGTTGCAATTTAGTATTTCTTCGAGGAACATATTTTTTTGCGTCGGTCGCGATACGTTCTATCTTATCATGCAATTCTCTTAAGGTTCTATGGTGGTGGTGGTGGTTAGTGTTTAACGTCCCGTCGACAACGAGGTCATTAGAGACGGAGCGCAAGCTCGGGTTAGGGAAGGATTGGGAAGGAAATCGGCCGTGCCCTTTCAAAGGAACCATCCCGGCATTTGCCTGAAACGATTTAGGGAAATCACGGAAAACCTAAATCAGGATGGCCGGAGACGGGATTGAACCGTCGTCCTCCCGAATGCGAGTCCAGTGTGCTAACCACTGCGCCACCTCGCTCGGTAAGGTTCTATGGTTTAACATATTAAATGTCACATAGTTCAAGAGATTCGGACGAAACAACTGCTGCGTTTATCTGGGTAGACAAATATGAACAAAATTGCTAAGGGCGATCAAGAAGTTTTCGTTTGTGGGCGTTGCTGCAGCGCAACTCCGATGGGAGTATATAAGCACCGTCATGTAGGCAAGGGATTAGTTTGGCAGTCGTATCTTTCTGAAGGTCGTGTGCTAAATGCTGAAGCGTGAACTATGGCGTCGTTATTGCCAAATGCGTCCAAACAAGACCTTCGTGCTGTTATTCTTTCCTTCGCTGTCGAAGGACAAACGTCGGTAAACATTCATCGCAGAATGAAGAACGTGTATGGGGCAGCATATCTGTTGAAAACCATCGTGGTGAAGTGGTATACTAAAGATTGCTGCTGCTTCATGATAACGCACGTCCCCATATCGCAACTGTCGTAACGCAGAAGTTACGCCAACTCAAGTGGGAGATACTCGAGCACCAGTCCTATAGTCCTGATATCTCGCCATGAGATTAAGGTCTTGAAGTGTCAAAAACTCTTGTCGGACGATGATGTGCAGCAGGCAGTTACGGACTTGTTCATGCAGCAGGACACGGTGTTTTGACAAACAAACCAACCTGATCCCTTGGTGGGATGATTGCTTAAATGCTCATAGTGATTTTGTCTGATTGGCATACCGATTCTGTACTGTACGGCCTTCGAACGGGAAAGTTTTCATCGCTCCTTATACTATGCACTTTACTGAACTTCTTCAAAGATAATTCAGTTTAACCGATGTGTAATGGAAAACCAAGAAGTGTGCACTTTTATGTTCAACACCTCTATTCCTATTTAATTTCAAAAAGAAATACATAGGTGTAAGAAGTCGCTTGCTTTATCATAATATATGTCAAGTGTAGTATTGGGGAAGACGGACATCATGACCTAAAATATGAATATTAATCTCAGCGAGAGAGTAGTTAAAGTGAGTTAGTGGCTTGCCACCTTTCACAGGTTATGTCAAAAATCACCCACAACACTAGTTATGTTTTAGTAGTAGTCGTACTAGCATTATTCATCCATGGATTACTTTTATAAATATATTTGACATATCAAGGTATTACAGTTTAACTATAAAAATTATAATTATTACCTACAGAGATTTACACAAATGGGACTGCAGAATACGGTCACCGCCCACCGAGAGACTGAATGCTGCGTGGAGCAGAGTCAAATTTTGAATCATTCGAGCGACGATATGGGTCGCAGATGTGGAAATTCATTGACTTAAGTAACTTTAACACTGGGCAAATTCTTATTGCCTGGTAGCTGCGAACTGGTATCTCGGAAACGGCGATGCTGGTCAGATGTCCGCGTGCTACTATCGTCATCATTTATGGAAAGTGGTTGAAGGACGGTGAATCAACGAGCAGGCGACAAGCTGCTGCATGTCCAGGCCTCATCCCAGTACCTGTAGGATGGTTGCTAGCTCGTTATGTAATATAGGATAGGCGGCGATCTGCGGCAGTATAATACTGGCGTAGGCACAATTGCTTCCGAGTACACCGTTCAACGCACGTTATTCAACATGGGGCTTCGTAGCAGATGACACACACTTGTTCCATTGTTGACGCAACAGCATCGTCAATTACGATTGCAGTGGGCATAACAGCATCGACTTTGGAACATAAATCAGTGGAAGCGTGTCACCTGCTAGGATGAATCACTCTGGGGGTGGCGGTCGTGCCTCAGTGAAGATCTGTTCGAAATATGCAACGCGCCACGGAAACATGCCGGTGAGTGCTGTTTTATTGCCAAATGCGGCCATCCATGGATTACTTTTATAAAGATATTTGACATGTCACGGTATTACAGTTTAACAACATAAATTATAATTATTACCTACAGAGATTTACACAAGTGGGGCTGCACAATACGCTCGCCGCCCACCGAGAGACTGAATGCTGCACGATGAGCTGGCAACAGTGAGAAGGGCTAACGCACCGGGCGGCAGCAATGTGAGAGCCTCCGTCTAGCGCGCGCACAGCTTTGGCTCGCCAGGCAGTTGTTTGCAGATTCGCAGTCCTAGTGGAGTCCACGTTGTGGCATATTTTGAGGCTGATCGGCATGGGTAAGTTCTTGACCAAAGGAAAAAAAGTTGAAAATGACTCAGTAACAGAAACATATAACAGTAACAAAATTGAGAACGAACCAATTCTAAACGTGAGTCTCGTGAAGGCAGTGCAATTTAGTGGAACATTTCGTAAGTACCAAGAGAATTATTTAAACTTTGCATTTACGTTCATTGGGCCTGAAAATTTTCCGTTAGCACACTTTACAGTATGTGGAGAAAAACTATGCAATGAATCCATGTTCCCAAGTAAACTGAAACTACACTTGAATGGCAAACATGTCACTTATCTGGGAAAGATATAAATTGGACCCACACACGTTCAATACGCAGTAAAAGGTGGAAGTGAAGTGTTGTAATGAAGGTGGGCGAGAAGACGCCGAAAAAAGTTGGCTCTGAGCACTATGGGACTTAACATCTATGGTCATCAGTCCCCTAGAACTACTTAAACCTAACTAACCTAACGATAGCACGCAACACCCAGCCATCACGAGGCAGAGAAAATCCCTGACCCCGCCGGGAATCGAACCCGGGAACCCGGGCGTGGGAAGCGAGAACGCTACCGCACGACCACGAGATGCGGGCGAAAAACAGTCATCTGGAGTATGGGGACCAAGTAAATACATCTCCATGATGACACATGTGAACTAAAATCATTAGAAACATTAGAAATCATAAGTAGCACCAAATAATAACTAAACTTCACGAAACATTTGCTGAAAAGTTGTTTCTAACCTGAAAAACAAGACAGTGACATGCGAAAATGTAACATATATATATATATATATATATATATATATATATATATAATAAAAGCATTATATATATATATATATATATATATATATATATATATATATATATATATATATATATATAACAGACACATATAACCGGTACAGGCCACTGAAGATGCTTCATAAATAAAAGGAGCGAAACGCGTGTGACAAAAAACAAACTGCCTTTCATTCAGCTGCAAAGTCGGAACATACCTTCACGTATTTTGAAGTAACAGGAAATCACGGAAAACGGAAAAAATGACGAAGATAAGAACAACGCAAGCCGAATGATTTCATCATCAGATAAGCAAGTCATAGCAATGGTAAGGAGAGATAGTATTTTTGGAAAAGCAACACCTGACAACTGCAGAGGACGTAATTTCTGCTGTATATAAGGAAATAACGAAATCGATGTTAGGTGATGGCACCGAGAAGAAAATATCTTTGGTTTCATTGTCAAACGATACTATTTCCCGCCGAACTGATGACAGGCTTCAGATATCCAGTGCAACGTCCGTGAAAAGCTAAACGATGGCTGTGTATTTTCACTACATCTCGACGAGTCAACTGTTTATTGTTGTTGAAAAATTCCTTTCGTGTAGTGTACTGGCCGCAAAGTCATCTTATTCAGATGTGTATAATTTTATATCCGGCACCTTGGAACAAAACTATCTAACCTGGAAAAGTTGTCTTCCTCTTTGTACAGACAGAGCAGCAGCAATGACTGCAAGATTCAAAGCCTTTGTTACAAGGCAAGATTTCTCGACCGTAGGTTCAGTACGTATCTTCGTACATCGTGGTGCTCTGGTGGTGAAGACTATTCCAACAGAACTTAATAGTGTTTTAGAATCAGTCACTAATATAATAAAAACTGTTAAGTCAAGGGCTTTTAAGACAAGACTCCTCAAACAATTGTACCATGAAGCAGCATATCGACATGACACTTAGTTTCTTCACAATGAAATCCGCTAGTTGGCAAAAGAGAGAGTCCAGGAAAGATTAATGAATTGAGAAAAGAGCTGTTTTTAGCGTCGAAAAGTCAGACCTAACAGCTCAGTTAACTGCTGGGAGTGGTGACAAAGATAGCCTGTCTGGCTGACAAAAATGGTTCAAATGGCTCTGAGCACTATGGGACTTAACTTCTAAGGTCATCAGTCCCTTAGAACTTAGGACTACTTAAACCTAACTGACCTAAGGACATCACACACCATGCCCGAGGCAGGATTCGAACCTGCGACCGTAGCGGTCTCGTGGTTCCGGACTGTAGCGCCTAGAACCGCACGGCCACCCCGGCCGGTCTGGCTGACATTTTTACCATTTAAATGACCTTAACGAGTGTATGCGAGCAAAAGAAGAATATATGCAAATGTCAAGTGATAAATTCACGGGGTTCATAAAAAGCTTAGAATATGGAAAACACACGTGGGGAAGAAATATCTTAAGATATTTCCTCTTACTTTCGAGGTAGACACGGTAACAAAACCTTCAAACTCGTCTTGAATCAACTCGTGGTTCGTGAGAATAACGTGACACAATGCTTTCTCTCCATTAATGTCGCCAAATTTAATATTTCTTAAATTTAAAGAACCTCTCTCACACCGGCCTGATTTAGCTTCACTGATCAGGATAGTAAAAACATGCGTATATTAAGGGAATTTTCGTTGACAAAGCAGACTTATCACATTCACACAGTTCAATACTGTTCTGTCCTGATTAAATTAAGCTTAACTTAAATTCCATAAGGCAGTGAAGCAATTTCGAAGTCTCGGTGCGACGAAAATTGTCAGTCGATCTCCTGGAAACATTTGTAATAATTATTAACTTTCGGTGATCACATGGGGAAGACCGGAGATCTGCTGGTAAGACCGTGTTAGCATATTTATTTGAAGTAACTGGATATCTTGAGCATTCAAAACGGCAGGTTCGTCCAGTGTAAATCAGACGTTCCCCACTGATCCCGTGCAACACAACGTGGTAAGCAGACACTGTCAATAATAATAATCCGTTAAATAATACGCGAACACACTTACTTTAGTTTAGTTCATGTATTAAATTCCTTCTCATACAGAATCTCATCAAGATGGCGACTCGCTCAACAATACGTACATATACATATATTTCCTTCTTTCACGACTAATCGGCAAGAAGTACCTATTCTTTTCATAAGAGAAAACATAGATAACAGAGAAGCTATTCCATGGAGTAAATGGACGCTCCAAGGAATAATTGGGCTTGAAACTACTTTACATTGATAATCGGTAAGATAAGAAGAGATATTTCGAGATATGTACTGAGTTATATAATTTATAAAATTTCTGAAAATATCGCGGAGAGACCGCTGCAAGAGACATTACAGTGTGTAATTCTTATGCTACGTCTCCAGGATCCAACTCCGACCTTTCTCTGGATGGAGAAGAACCAGCTCGCAGAATTTCAGGCAGACCGAACACTTCAACTGAAAATGGTGAGCCACCACTTACCAGGATGTGGATGTTAGCGAAGGAAGAGTACCCAGCAAAAGCTATTAAATCAGTTAGCATCCTGTTGAATTTTTCCATCGCCTATCTAGGTGGAATTTTTGGCACTAACAAACATACACAACTATTGTAGAACCGTGAGAAACTGGACTCAGTTGAACAGGAAATGCGTATGTGCTTGTCTTCAGTTCCATCAAAAATTGAACTTTTGTATGAGAAGTTTCCCGTTGATCGCTTTCGCGGCTATAGGCGCACGTGTATGCCCTGTAGGCAGTGCGGCCAGACGGTGCTGGAAGTACACGTACGCCCGGCAGGTAAAATAGCCGTGCGGCTACGGCCATTCACGTACGGCTATGCGCGGGAGCAGGTAAACGCGTGCTATAGAATGGCGACTCGCTGTTGCCCGAGTTTCAGCAATCCACCCAGCGCAGCCATTATCTGCTCTTCTTGTCTGCAAGCACGACAGCTTTCACCTGCTCCTGGTTCCCTTCAGCTTCCGTGTCTATCTACTAGATAGAATTTCATTTTCTATCCTACACAAGACAAAAGGCGGGAAAATATATAATCGGAACGGCGCGAATTATCCTAACGACCTGCAGTAAAATATGTGGTGTTTCTCAGCAAGACTCACGGCCACGCGGGACAGAAGACGGTACGAGTTTTGATCGGCTCCGCTGGGAACTGCTCACTTTAAAACTATATGTCTTGAAACATAATTGCAGCGAAATGCAGGAAGATCTGCAGCGGATAGGCACTTGGTGCAGGGAGTGGCAACTGACCCTTAACATAGACAAATGTAATGTATTGCGAATACATAGAAAGAAGGATCCTTTATTGTATGATTGTATGATAGCGGAACAAACACTGGTAGCAGTTACTTCTGTAAAATATCTGGGAGTATGCGTGCGGAACGATTTGAAGTGGAATGATCATATAAAATTAATTGTTGGTAAGGCGGGCACCAGGTTGAGATTCATTGGGAGAGTCCTTAGAAAATGTAGTTCATCAACAAAGGAGGTGGCTTACAAAACACTCGTTCGACCTATACTTGAGTATTGCTCATCAGTATTGCTCTACATCGGGGTGTAGCTTGCTGTCCAGGTTTCGAGAGGGTGCGTTTCTGGATGAGGTATCGAATATATTGATTCCCCCTACTTATATCTCCCGAGGAGATCACAAATGTAAAATTAGAAAGATTCGAGCACGCACGGAGGCTTTCTTGCAGTCGTTCTTCCCGCGAACCATAAGCGACTGGAACAGGAAACGGAGGTAATGACAGTGGCACGTAAAGTGCCCTCCGCCACGCACCGTTGGTTGCCTTGCGGAGTATAAATGTAGATGTAGATGTACATGTAGATGTATTTATCTGGTGTTAGTTAAATTTTGATAGGTTATAAGAATATGTATGGAGGTAGAGTAGATCTCAAGTTACAGAATTTTCGAATCACAAGTAAAAAGATATTAGCATTCTTCTAAAGTAATTGTTTCTGAGCCAGAATAAACTTATTAAAAAACTGTGGATTAGTTTTGGAGCTCTCTTTCGTGCTTATCATAAACTGCAACCACTGTGAGCGTACGGTGTGACACAGATTTTAAAAAGAGTATTATTGTGCACTGGAACGTTCGATTACCCTACTGTGGCCGTAGCCTGCAGCTGTCTTACGTTCGCCCTCACTAGCCGGCCATGCAGGCAGGAAGCTCGTCCCTAGCAGCCGCGAAATAGCTAAAACAACTTAGAATATGGTAATCACACGTGGGAAAGAAAAACCTCATGATGCTTCCTTTTACTTTCGAGGTAGACACACACTGTGACATAACCTTGGAGCTCATTTTAAATCATAGCACAGTTCTTGAGAGTAACATGGCACAGTATTTTCTCTCTATCACTGTCGACAAATATGACTAGGTGCCCAATCCTCACGCTATGCCGGCCGGTGTGGCCGAGCGGTTCTAGGCGCTTCAGTCTGGAACCGCGCGACCGCTACGTCGCAGGTTCGAACCCTGCCTCGGGCATGGATGTGTGTGATGTCCTTAGGTTAGTTAGGTTTAAGTAGTTCTAAGTTCTAGGGGACTGATGACCTCAGATGTTAAGTCCCATGGTGCTCAGAGCCGTTTGAACCATTTGAACCTTACGCTATGTCTCCAGAATCCACCAGCGACCTTCATCTGGATCGAGAGGGGCAGTTCGCAGAGCTTCGGATAGGCCGAACGCTTTAACTGAAATTTGGTGAACCATCAATTATCAAGATGCGGATGTCAGGGAAGAAAGAGTACCCAGTAATAGCTGTGAAAGCAGTAAATATCCTGTTGCATTTTTCCTCCACCTATTTGAGCGAGGTGCGATTTTAGGCGACATAAAAAAAATAAAACAAAAAAACTTGGTAAACCTGTCTCATCTTAACAGGAAATGCGTGTATGTTTGTCTTAAATTCCACCACGTAAGAAGCGACAGGCTCAAGTTTCCATTGGTAACTTAAACTTCTCACTCGTAAACCAATAAATAGCCTTTAAATATTCAAGTTCTTATGTTACTATATATTCCGTTGTTCCTATTTAGAAATAAATATTCTGTGAAATTACGTCAATTACTTTTTTTATCAATATCATAAGCCCTCGTGGCATACCTAGATAACCTCTCGGCACAGTATTGCGTCGTGACATCCGCTGAGTACCTCTGGTGTATGTACTTGCAAATGTTGTTAGACAAGACTGATACAGGTAGTCAGCATGGTCTTACAAAAGGCATTTGATTGAAAGAATTAAGGGGGACCAGGAAAGACCACATAAGGATGACTTCATGGAAGTCCGAGCCTCCATAATCCTAAATACTTGGTAAATCTGTTAAAAATACGGCAACTTCGTTCAGTTTATATACGGCATACAAAGACGTTATTTCATAATGTAAAAAGCTAGTGCTACGTTACTCATTCAGTTCTCAACACAAATCACAGAAAATAGAGTCAGCTGAGACGGCCACACAAGATTGTTTTTCACGCGAGTTTGTGCAGGCATTCACGTCGTCATTTTATACCACTGTTTGTTGAAGGGGTGGCCACACGAAGCGTGGCACGGCGCGGCGCGAAAGCGCTGGGGTGCATTCGATCTGCGTTTCTTTTTTTACGCTGAGCGCTGGCCCCACGTGCGGGAAACGTGCTGCGATTTTATGATCTGTCTGGGGGGAAGCGGCTTTCTAGGAAGAACTGTGATGCTATATCTGTTACCTGGATAGCAGCGCAGAGCAGCGACAGGTGATTTACATTCTGTTCGTGTCCATGTTTTGCTTTATTTACGTTAGTTACTAATTTCTGTATTCCGTATTGCGTTTAATAAAAATTTATTCACACCAGACGTGTCTGCGCAGTGTGTCGCTACTGTTTTGACAAGCGCGCTACGGCAGTGAGTTCGTAGCTTTTTGGTTTTGTATGTTGGTATTCTAGTTGCAAAGGCTTTATTTATCGATTGTCATTTTTTATTTGTAGTTCACTATTGCTATTTGAGTTTAAATGTTGTCATTTTGTCATTTGGAGATAGTGAGTGGAACTGTGAACGAAAGAAACTGGAGTACCAAGTGGAGAAGCCGGAATATTTACGACATACAGAGTGACAATTATTGGACGACATGAAAAAAAGTCAATTAGTTACAAACTACGCCGTGCACACACTTTACTGAACATGTAAACGTCACTACAGATATTCGGAATTAGGTTATGAAATGTTCGATATGCCTGCCATCATTGGCGATGATGTGGCGCAGACGAATAGGGAAATTCTGCAGGACCCGCTGAAGTGTCGGAACATCGATGCTGTTGATGACCTCCTCAATGGCTGTTTTCAGCTCGGAAATGGTTTTGGGATTATTGGTGTACATATTGTCGTCTATATAGCCCCGCAAAAAGGAACCGCATGTGTTCAGATCTGCAGAATACGGCGGCTAATCGAGGTCCATGCCACTGGATTCTGGGTACCTCAGAGCCAGGATGCAGTCCCCAAAGTGCTCCTCCCGGACATGTCCTGCTTCGAAGGGGTCGAGCTCCGTCGTTCATGAACCACATTTCATTGAAATCAGGGTCGCTTTGAATAATGGGGATGCAATCACGTTCCAAAACCTTCGCGTACCACTCGGTAATCGCCGTGCCATCAAAGAAAATCGCACCGATTATTCAGTGACTGGACACTGCACACCACACGGTCATTCGTTCTGGGTGAAGAGACATCACGATCGCGAAATGCGGATTCTCAATCTCCCAAACGCACCAAATTTGCTTGTTGACGAACCTATACAAATGAAAGTGGGTTTCGTCACTAAACCAAACCATGCATATGCATACTAATTCCTATCATGCTCTGCGGCCATCCGTCAGTTTGAGCGTCGTGATACAAACCGTTCAGAAGTTATGGCGATTTTATTTCATATAGTTTAGTAACTGTCACCCTGTAATTTTCTGTCTGAGTACAGTAGAGGAGGTGACAGCAGCGTAGGCAGCTAGAAACATTTACACCGTGTATGGGGATGATGACATTGGACAGAACACGGTAAAAAATGTTTTCTCGTTTTATGGAGGGTGGTTTTGATGTCAATGACACTCCTCGTTTTAACATTTTCAATAGTGTAGATCATATTTAAAAAATATAAAATAAAATAATTCCCATGTGAGTTTATAATATCTCATTTTATTCGGAAAATTGCAGATTTAATAATGAGATAAAAACCAAAAATGTGAAAAAAATTTCCGTTCTAACTCCCCTTAACAAGCCGCAGATTTTGAGCGGGAGAACTCAGGTCTGTTCACTGTCTTACTCGCGAGCAGAGAAACTGCGGCGTGGTGGGGACTGAGGGAAGTAAATAATACGCGCACCCTTCGGTCGGGACAACACGGGAGAAGCTCCATCTGTAAAATATGGAAGGGTCAGTTTTGACAGTGGTGCCATTTAATAGCAGCCCCGGCGAGCTGGCCATGTGTAACATCTCCATACCCTGTGAGGGGAATAATACGTTCTTCCACAAAACGATATATACGCAGCCGGCCGGAGTGGCCGAGCGGTTCTAGGCACTACAGTCTGGAAACGTTCCACCGCTACGGTCGTAGGTTCGAATCCTGCCTGGGGCATGGATGTGTATGCTGTCCTTAGGTTAGTTAAGTTTAAGTAGTTCTAAGTTCTAGGGGACTGATGACCTCAGAAGTTAAGTCCCATATAGCTCAGAGCCAATTTTTACGCAAAACAGCACTTGGAAAAAGGAGATTAAGCTCGGTTTTCTGAATTATCTCCCGTCTAAGATGCTGTTGTTCACAAAGGCTTTCAACGTTTTTCACATATTTTAGTAAAAATGTCGTGTGACTAGGGCCTACCGTCGATAAGACCTTTCACCGAGTGTAAGTCTTTCGATTTCACGCCACTTAGGCGACTTGCGCGTCGATGGGGATGAAATGATGATGATGAGGACAACACAACACCCAGTCCCTGAGCAGAGAAAAATTTCAGACCCAGCCGGGAATCGAACCCGGGAGGGCCCTTAGGATTGACATTCTATCTCGCTGACCACTTTTTTTTCCGTTGCATTTGGTCTGGGCGGACATCTCAAGACATCCGTTCAAGTTCATCGTTGATTCCTTTACTCAGTTTTTTATTACAGAGGTCGAGCAGCCCTCTGCCGAACACGCTGAGCTACTGTGCCGGCACCACTCAGCTACCGGGGGCGGACACATATTTCAGTATCCCTTGAGAAAGAACTTGAGTAACGTTTTCAAGATCTGACGGCATTAAAAAGTGATTTTGATCTGTTCTCATCTCCATATTCAGCGAATACTGAAGATACTCCTTCTGAACTACAACTAGAAATTATTGACGAGCAGTGTGATAGATAATACAAAGAACAATTCCAGTACAAAATAAATATCTTGGAATTCTATAGACACATGCCTCAGGATATATTTTCTCGCTTCCTTAAATAGGCGACTCAAATAATATCACTGTTATGTTCCACGTATGTTTGTGAACAATCCTTCTCTGCAATGAAGAGCACTAAGACGCTCCTGAGGAACTTACTGTCTGGCCGTAGTCTAAATTGCACGCAGCGATTACAACGCACAACAACAATTATACTGAACATAGAAGCAATTGTTCAGCGGACAAAATGCAAGTGAACCGATGATGCTAGACTTTAATGGATTCATTTTTTTATAACAGCTCGCAATTTAAATTAAGAAAAATATAGAACTATACGTTAACAAAATTATGTTGCATGTGAACATTTTCGTTTATTTGTTTCATCTGTAGCAATCATATTCAATATAGCGATTTTCATGCAGATGGTCGCGATTTAAATTGAGTGACGAACATGTGACGCAAACTGTTCTAAAATGGTTGAAATGGCTCTGAGCACTATGGGACTTAACTTCTGAGGTCATCAGTCCCATAGAACTTAGAACTACTTAAACCTAACTAACCTAAGGACATCACACACATCCATGCCCGAGGCAGGATTCGAACCTGCGACCGTAGTGGTCGCGCGGTTCCAGACCGTAGAGCCTAGAACCGCTTGGCCACTCCAGCCGGCTGCTCGATCTGTCCAGAATGTTCTTCAAACCAATTGCGAACAATTGTGGCCCAGTGCCATGGCTCATTGCCATCCATAAAAAGTCCATTGTTGTTTGGGAACATAAAGTCCATGAATGGCTGCACGTCACCTCCAAGTAGCCGAACATAAGTATTTATTACTATTTCCTGTCAATGATCGGTTTAATTGGGCCAGAGGACCCAATTCATTCCATGCAAACACAGTCCACACCATTACGGAGCCACCACTAGCTTGCACAGTGCTTGTTGACGACTTGGGTCCATGGCTTCGTGGGGTCAGCTCTTCCCAACTCAAATTTTGAGCCATCTGACCAGGGCACGGTTTTCTACTCGTCCAGGGTCCAACCAATACGGTCACGAGCCCAGGAGAGGCGCAGCAGGCGATGTGATGTTAGCAAACGCACTCACGTCGGTCGTCTCCTGCTGTAGCCCATTAACGCTAAATTTCACTGCACTGTGCTACCGGATACGTTCGCGTCGTACGTCCCGCACGGATTTCTGTCGTTATTTCACGCAGTATTACTTGTCTGTTAGAAAACGCCGCTGCTCTCAGTCGTTAAGTAAAGGCCATCGGCCACTGCGTTGTCCGTGGTGAGAGATAATGGCGGAAATTTGGTATTCTCAGCACAATCTTCAGAGAGTGGATCTCGAAATATTGAATTCCCTAACGATTTTCGAAGTGGAATGTCCCAATCGTCTAGCTCCATAAGGCTGTTTATCAGCGTCATGGCCGGCCGGTGTGGCCGTGCGGTTAAAGGCGCTTCAGTCTGGAACCGCGTGACCGCTACGGTCGCAGATTCGAATCCTGCCTCGGGCATGAATGTATGTGGAGTCCTTAGGTTAGTTAGGTTTAATTTGTTCTAAGTTCTAGAAGACTGATGACCTCAGAAGTTAAGTCGCATAGTGCTCAGAGCAATTTGAAGCCATCAGCGTCATGCGGGATCCACGTCTTTTGTCTCCTCAGCTTATTATGATATGAGTTGCTATTCTGGTCGGATCCACTAGTGTGGTACACAGTTATTAAAACTCCTGAACGTGATTTTCACTCTGCAGCGGAGTGTGCGCTGATATGAAACTTCCTGGCAGATTATAACTGTGTGCCGGACCGAGACGTGAACTCGGGACCTTTGCCTTTCGCAGGCAAGTACTCTACACTCTGACCTACCCAAGCTTCGAGTGCTGCTTATTTTAGTAGATGGTGTTAAATTGTTGCGGTCTCAACTTGAGTGAGAGTTGGAAAAAAGATTAGCAGAGTCATGAACTGGAAGAGTTACAGGGGCATCATCGCATAAAATACGATCATAGAGTTTACTATGAGGAAGGAAATTTAGGGTTTAGCGTTCCATCTACGACGTGGTCATCGGAGGCATGGCATAAACTCGAAGAAGGGTGGAGAAGAAAATCAACTGAACCCTTGACAAAGTAGTAACCCTAGTATTCGGTTTTCCTTATTTAGAGAAATCTCAGTAAAATACACGGTCTAACAAAAAAGAGCGAAGCACCCAGAAAGACAGGGTTCGCGTGATTAAGGGAAATCACGGTAAAATACACGGGCTAACAAAAACAGCGAAGCACCCAGAAGAAGAGGAAGAAACGAAATAAAACTTCAAATATGATGTTATTTCACTGGTTATAAAATCAAGTCAAATGTACAAAGAACTTGGTAGTAAGAGCCCACTATTCAGTATGACATAGCACCCTCTGTGACCTGGCGACATGCGTTGATTTGTTTGGGGTGGTTGTCGTAATGCCTCTCCTGAGGCAAGTTGGTCCACAACTGTTGTACGAGGTGCATTCAAGTTCTAAGGCCTCCGATTTTTTTTCTAATTAACTACTCACCCGAAATCGATGAAACTGGCGTTACTTCTCGACGTAATCGCCCTGCAGACGTACACATTTTTCACAACGCTGACGCCATGATTCCATGGCAGCGGCGAAGGCTTCTTTAGGATTCTGTTTTAACCACTGGAAAATCGCTGAGGCAATAGCAGCACGGCTGGTGAATGTGCGGCCACGGAGAGCGTCTTTCATTGTTGGAAAAAGCCAAAAGTCACTAGGAGCCAGGTCAGGTGAGTAGGGAGCATGAGGAATCACTTCAAAGTTGTTATCACGAAGAAACTGTTGCGTAACGTTAGCTCGATGTGCGGGTGCGTTGTCTTGGTGAAACAGCACACGCGCAGCCCTTCCCGGACGTTTTTGTTGCAGTGCAGGAAGGAATTTGTTCTTCAAAACATTATCGTAGGATGCACCTGTTACCGTAGTGCCCTTTGGAACGCTATGGGTAAGGATTACGCTCTCGCTGTCCCAGAACATGGACACCATCATTTTTCAGCACTGGCGGTTATCCGAAATTTTTTTGGTGGCGGTGAATCTGTGTGCTTCCATTGAGCTGACTGGCGCTTTGTTTCTGGATTGAAAAATGGCATCCACGTCTCATCCATTGTCACAACCGACGAAAAGAAAGTCCCATTCATGCTGTTGTTGAGCGTCAACATTGCTTGGCAACATGCCACACGGGCAGCCATGTGGTCGTCCGTCAGCATTCGTGGCACCCACCTGGATGACACTTTTCGCATTTTCAGGTCGTCATGCAGGATTGTGTGCACAGAACCCACAGAAATGCCAACTCTGGAGGCGATTTGTTCAACAGTCATTCGGCGATCCCCCAAAACAAATCTCTCCACTTTCTCGATCATGTCGTCAGATCGGCTTGTGCGAGCCCGAGGTTGTTTCGGTTTGTTGTCACACGATGTTCTGCCTTCATTAAACTGTCACACCCACGAACGCACTTTCGACACATCCATAACTCCATCACCACATGTCTCCTTCAACTGTCGATGAATTTCAATTGGTTTCACAACACGCAAATTCAGAAAACGAATGGTTGCACGCTGTTCAAGTAGGGAAAACGTCGCCATTTTAAGTATTTAAAACAGTTCTCATTCTCGCCGCTGGCGGTAAAATTCCATCTGCCATATGGTGCTGCCATCTCTGGGACGTATTGACAATGAACGAGGCCTCATTTTAAAACAATGCGCATGTTTCTATCTCTTTCTAGTCAGGAGAAAAAAAAATCGGATGCCTTAGAACTTGAATGCACCTCGTAAATGCTCCTTGATATTCTGGATCCTTTCACTGGGACAGAGCTGACGTCCAAGTTGGTCCTACACATGTTCTCTCGGGCTAGATCTGGGGATCGTGCTGGTCACGGGAAAACCTCAACATCACGCAGACAGTTCATAGAGGCAGGTAGGCGAGTATTGTACAGCTGAAAAATGGAACAACGGTACTGATGCATGAGAGCCAACACGTGACGACGCAGGATGTCCGTGACGTTGCGTTGCGCCGGTCACGAAGCCGTTTGTATTGTGGTGTAGATGGCTACCTGCGAGTGTGACTGTAATTCCATAGCCCAAATACTACTAGTCTCCGACCGATGGTGCATAATGACAGAGAATGTTGCATGGAGTCCATTACTTGTTCTCGGGTGGCAGGCTTTATTGTGAAGGGCCTACTATGGAGATGGTACACAATACAGGGATCCTCGCTTGTCATGGTCAGACATGGTCGAACGGAAACTTAACGAGTAGTATGTATTCCTTCACGTACTCTTGCAGTTCTGCATCAGTCCACTACCACATTCGAAAGCCCAACAAATGTTGATATTGCAGGGTTCGACCAGCCGGCCAAACAGAGATCCACAACGAGACCACTATCAAACTCTGTCACGTGATGATAACGCTGTCACAATCGTGTACGCAGCATCTTCGTATTCTTCACAGCGACTATTCACCATCTGTTGGCCTGTATACCCTACCAGACTCGTAACAACACCAAGCACGAACAATACTAATGCACTCTAGTGGCCGTTCTGTTTTGCACGGGGAAATGCCACTAATCATTTACATACCCACCAATAATGTGTACGTGTACAAAGCTACATTGACATCAGACCATATATTTTGCGTGCTTCACTGTTTTTGTCAAACTATGAGGAAATCCGTACGACCATAAGAGGATATCAGTCTCACTTCTAGGGTGTGCGAGTTTCTTGTTTATACCGCTATGCCATTTCATTTGGTCTACATTACACGACGAGGCAACGGCTGATTACATTTCAGATGGGTTTGTGCAGAAAATAATTATGCTGAACTTATGTACACTACTGGCCATTAAAATTGCTACACCACGAAGATGAACTACAGACGCGAAATTTAACCGAGAGGAAGAAGATGCTATGATAAGCAAATGATTAGCTTTTCAGAGCATTCACACAAGGTTGGCGCCAGTGGCGACACCTACAACGTGCTGACGTGAGGAAAGTTTCCAACCGATTTCTCATACACAAACAGCAGTTGACCGGCGTTGCCTGGTGAAACGTTGTTGTGATGCCTCGTGTAAGGAGGAGGAATGCGTACCATCACGTTTCCGACTTTGATAAAGGTCGGATTGTAGCCTACCGCGATTGCGGTTTATCGTATCGCGACATAGCTGCTCGCGTTGGTCGAGATACAGTTACTGTTAGCAGAATATGGAATCGGTGGGTTCAGAAGGGTAATACGGAACGCTGTGCTGGATCCCAACGGCCTCGTATCACTAGCAGTCGAGTTGATAGGCATCTTATCCGTATGGCTGTAACGGATCGTGCAGCCACGTCTCGATCCCTGAGTCAACAGATGGGGACGTTTGCAAGACAACAACCATCTGCACGAACAGTTCGACGACGTTTGCAGCAGCATGGACTATCAGCTCGGAGACCATGCCTGCGGTTACCCTTGACGCTGCATCACAGACAGGAGAGCCTGCAATGGTGTACTCAACGACGAACCTGGGTGCTCGAATGGAAAAACGTCATTTTTTCGGATGAATCCAGGTTATGTTTACAGCATCATGATGGTCGCATCCGTGTTACTCGACATCGCGGTAAACGCACATTGGAAGCGTGTACTCGTCATCGCCATACTGGTGTATCACCCGGCGTGATGGTATGGGGTGCCATTGGTTAACGTCTCGGTCACCTCTTGTTCGCATTGACGGCACTTTGAACAGTGGACGTTACATTTCAGATGTGTTACGACCCGTGGTTCTACCCTTCATTCGATCCCTGCGAAACCCTACACTTCAGCAGGATAATGCACGACTGCAAGTTGTAGGTCCTGTACGGGCCTTTCTGTTCGACTGCTGCTCTGGCCAGCACATTCTCCAGATCTCTTACCAATTGGAAACGTCTGGTCAATGGTGGCGTAGTTGCTGGCTCCTCACACTAGGCCAGTCACTGCTCTTGATGAACTGTGGTATCGCGTTGAAGCTGCATGCGCAGCTGTACCTGTACACGCCATCCAAGCTCTGTTTGACTCAATGCCCAGGCGTATCACGGCCGTTATTACGGCCAAAGGTGGTTGTTCTGGGTACTGATTTCTTAAGATCTATGCACCCAAACTGCGTGAAAATGTAATCACATGTCAGTTCTAGTATAATATATTTGTCCAATGAGTACCCGTTTGTCTTCCGCATTTCTTCTTGGTGTAACAATTTTAATGGCCAGTTGTGTATATCCCCATTCAGTTTCCGCTTCCGGTTTCTAGTGGAATCTAGTAGGACCCTGATCTTATCCGTAAAGAAAGCGCTCGTTATGAGAAAATGCGCGATAGGTATGCAATAACTTAATGTACTGGTAACGTAGGCACGACCTTAAGTGACCAAAGGTGGTGGGAAAATTACCGTAGCCTACGGTTGCTCATGGTAGCCTACGGTAGTTTTAAAACTATAATTAGCATACAGTGAGCAGAAGCAAAGACGGCATACTCTGGTAGTGTCCGTTGCGCCTTCCGTAGGAATACGGCGAGCACAGTAGCATATTTAAACTGCTCGTTCTCTACTGAAATGTGGGCGCCACGGGGCACGCCTTGTGCGGTCGACATAGACACCGTCGGAGCCGCACACTCATTTACTCAGTTTCACGGCTACGCTTCGTAAACAGCGATACTGATGCCGCGTAAATAACTAGTTACTCTCTTAAAAAGGTCTTTGAGGGAGCAGTCAATCTGTGACCTATTTGCATGGTTAACTGAAAACACTGGGTGACTGTAATAAGTACTATTTGCACCGTAATGCTGTGTTTATGTTGATATGGATGAGAATAGAATCACAAAAATGGAGACGATCAATTTCGGAACCTGGTGCTACTGATTCAGTGCTGATTCCCTATCCGACGACGATATCACTATATTACTATCAACAGAATCTCTAGAAATCAATCGAAAGGACGCTTTATAGAGGTTTCTGAATGGAACAGTCAAGAATCGACGTCATTTGTTGACGTTATGAGATGGCGCAATCACTAAGATACTGGACTCGAATTCGGGAGGAGTGGGGTGAAAACCTCTGTCGGGTCAATCACATTTACTTTATCCGTGGTTTTCGTAAGTCGATAAGGTAAATGGCGGTGTGGCTTCAACGAGAAGGACACGACCCACTTCCTTTCCTATAGATCCTCAATCAGAGCATCGGCTCTATCTGTAACGACTTCGCCATCGCCAAACGATGGACCCCACCTTACCTTTCTTCTTTTCTTATGAACCTAACTATCCCTGGGAACAAACCTTTACCATCGAAAGAGTGGAAACTTGTGCCAATAGAATCGGTAGGTAGTGAATTGGACAAAGACATTTGGTCAGGAACGGTGCAAGGGTTAGTCTGTGGACTGAAGAGCAATAATCGCTTATTCTCGAAGCATGCAGAGTATAACTATTGTGGGAATCGAATTTCAAGTTAAGTACATTGAAAAATACCGTAGATGCTGCTTATCAAGGAAGCAAGCCCTGAGACCGTTTAGTACAACCTTCTTCACTCAACGTTATGGAACTGTCAATTCCGTGAGGTGATTATTCAAAGAATAACGTTAACCAACACGATTGAAAGTAACACTTGCAGTACTGGACAGCAGCAGAAATACTGCACTGAGTTATATAAGTAATATGCCTTTCATATGATACCATTTTTCAAACATTTTAAACAGTCAAGGCTGAGAGAGAGAGAGAGAGAGAGAGAGAGAGAGACTGTTTACAATGTTTGAAAAATGGTATCATATGAGAGGCATATCATCATATAGGAAAGAGAGAAGGGGGGGGGGGGCTGTAGACATGTATAGACCTACATCTTCAAATCTAGTGTTCTGTACAGATCTGGAATTGTGATGTACGAAATGATAGCAGTGCATCTTAGCAAGTAAAAACTGATGCATTTCTATGTAATATACAGGTAGTTTACTGAAACAGAGATTGCTGAACTCAGTGTGAGGGAATGGACAAACGAAATAACATGTACCTAAAACTGAGCATCTCAAACGAACTAATACTCTTATTTGTGTCGATCGTGACATTATACTGCACTGTTTACTCACTAATAATGTCAACGTGGACGCAAAAAGCTAAGCTGAAAGTAATAAAAAGAATTTATTTTAAGCACAGCGAAATTTGTACTGCAGATATTGCGTCAGTTTTACGGTTTTCACAAAAAAATTTCTCAAGAGAGAAATTTCCTCCATGAACACGCTGGCTTCACTAAATGGGAAAATCTCTATGCGAATAAGCCAGGGGACTAAACTTACAGTTATTGGCGATAAATTAGCTCGTACAAGACGAAAATGATGAGCTAGCAGTTTTCCTTAGGATCCTCATTTTCTATAACTACTTCTACTTCAACAACCGCACATATATGCAAAAAGACTGGTTAGTCACGGGGAGTTGTTTACCGGGGCACTTTCCAGACATATTCGCCAACAATTTGGAAAGAAATTACCTTAGGCAAAAGTTCCCTGTTGCACAGAAAGTATTGTACTACTGTAGATATGTTGATGGTATTTTTATCATTTTTAACGGTCCAGGTGAAGATGCAAGTACCCTCGTAGCGGATTTCTGTGGCTTGCATCTTAAACTATCTTTTACGTACGAACTAATGCCACACAATCAGTCATTGAACTATTTCGATATAAACCTTCAATCAGTAGAAGGGTGCATTAAGTATCACGTTTTCCGCAAACCCACAACAAGCGACACTGTTATCCACGCACCCTTGTGTCACCGTGTAGATCGTAAACACTGTTTCTTTTTGTCCATGGTTGATCGAGCAACTAGAACTCCACTCACTCACGAATCCTTAAAACTTAAAATGGATAATTGGAAGTATGTCGCACTCTATAATGGCTAGTGTTGTAGATAGGATGCACTGTTCTAAATTAGCCAGTATGAATAATTGCTCCACAGTTCTCATAATAACTCTTAATGTATTTACATCACTTTGCCATTTGTGGGTAGAATGTTATAGAGGCTGCAGGTCTCCTTAAGGCCATATCCTCATTCAGAATTGTCTAAAATTCGTTTCTTCTCGAGGTATAAAACTTGTCGTGCCGCGACGCACGTTCACAAAATGATTTGTATTGCAGTAAGCATGCAAACATATACATCGAAAAAGCTAACGAACAACGTGTGCAGGCTGCCGAACACAAGATAGTTAGAGGAAGTATTGATATACGGTCCTGGAATTGCAGACTAAACTTAAGTAAAGAAAACATTTGTTGGTAGAATTTTGCTCAAAATGGATCAAAATACACTCCTGGAAATGGAAAAAAGAACACATTGACACCGGTGTGTCAGACCCACCATACTTGCTCCGGACACTGCGAGAGGGCTGTACAAGCAATGATCACACGCACGGCACAGCGGACACACCAGGAACCGCGGTGTTGGCCGTCGAATGGCGCTAGCTGCGCAGCATTTGTGCACCGCCGCCGTCAGTGTCAGCCAGTTTGCCGTGGCATACGGAGCTCCATCGCAGTCTTTAACACTGGTAGCATGCCGCGACAGCGTGGACGTGAACCGTATGTGCAGTTGACGGACTTTGAGCGAGGGCGTATAGTGGGCATGCGGGAAGCCGGGTGGACGTACCGCCGAATTGCTCAACACGTGGGGCGTGAGGTCTCCACAGTACATCGATGTTGTCGCCAGTGGTCGGCGGAAGGTGCACGTGCCCGTCGACCTGGGACCGGACCGCAGCGACGCACGGATGCACGCCAAGACCGTAGGATCCTACGCAGTGCCGTAGGGGACCGCACCGCCACTTCCCAGCAAATTAGGGACACTGTTGCTCCTGGGGTATCGGCGAGGACCATTCGCAACCGCCTCCATGAAGCTGGGCTACGGTCCCGCACACCATTAGGCCGTCTTCCGCTCACACCGCAACATCGCGCAGCCCGCCTCCAGTGGTGTCGCGACAGGCGTGAATGGAGGGACGAATGGAGACGTGTCGTCTTCAGCGGTGAGAGTCGCTTCTGCCTTGGTGCCAATGATGGTAGTATGCGTGTTTGGCGCCGTGCAGGTGAGCGCCACAATCAGGACTGCATACGACCGAGGCACACAGGGCCAACACCCGGCATCATGGTGTGGGGAGCGATCTCCTACACTGGCCGTACACCACTGGTGATCGTCGAGGGGACACTGAATAGTGCACGGTACATCCAAACCGTCATCGATCCCATCGTTCTACCATTCCTAGACCGGCAAGGGAACTTGCTGTTCCAACAGGACAATGCACGTCCGCATGTATCCCGTGCCACCCAACGTGCTCTAGAAGGTGTAAGTCAACTACCCTGGCCAGCAAGATCTCCGGATCTGTCCCCCATTGAGCATATTTGGGACTGGATGAAGCGTCGTCTCACGCGGTCTGCACGTCCAGCACGAACGCTGGTCCAACTGAGGCGCCAGGTGGAAATGGCATGGCAAGCCGTTCCACAGGACTACATCCAGCATCTCTACGATCGTCTCCATGGGAGAATAGCAGCCTGCATTGCTGCGAAAGGTGGATATACACTGTACTAGTGCCGACATTGTGCATGCTTTGTTGCCTGTGTCTATGTGCCTGTGGTTCTGTCAGTGTGATCATGTGATGTATCTGACCCCAGGAATGTGTCAATAAAGTTTCCCCTTCCTGGGACAATGAATTCACGTTGTTCTTATTTCAATTTCCAGGAGTGTATGTTCCTCGAAGAAATACTGAATTGCAACGCTGTTCATAGAACGAATAAATAGTTCTGTCCCTGCGGAATGTAAAGAAAGCTGCACAATGACTTTTACCAAATTCAATACGAAACACTCGAGTGGCTTCAGGCAAGTGTTAGATGTGTCTTGATTTCTGCGTAGAACAGCAGAACTGAAGAATGCAGTTGAATAACCAAGAGTAACAAGTATTTTTACTGTCGCTGAATGGTTTCGTGTAGTACTCTACAACTGATGTCAGAGAATTCATAGCTCTGCTGTTTAAAAGAAATCCAAATTAATCTAGAGAAAGAAGCACAGCCAGTAAAAGGACATATTCCGCAGTAGACCATCTCAGATATCAGTTAAACCTCGAATCTCGATGTAAACTGAAACCGTGCACTAAACGAAGACACTTTTCTCTGTGCTTCTGATAATCTATCCATGTTGACCTTATGAAACAGTAAATAGATTCACTTTGTCACATTGCTTCTGATTTTCTAGACTCCACAGGGTTTCTTGAGTGGCCTGAATAGAGAACCTGCGAGTAATGCAAGGAAAGTTAAAACACAGTGTACATTATTTAAATCAGTAGCTGGACTGTAACTTATTTATGCATTGATCTCTAATTTATCTCATTTGCTTTGAACGCTATGTAGTTAACATATTTAATTAATGGTAGGTAAGTGACGCTATTTTTATCTTTCATGAGAACAATAATAAAAAGTTAATTTTACAGACCCATAACTTCTCATCCATATTCTGTGATTCATAATGAAAATACTGTATAGTCATTCCATACAGTCCTTTGCTTACGTGATCTATACTGTGATAGTGCATGATATAATCCCTGGAGACAATCCAAGTCAAACCATCGTTCGTTAGCTAAACAGAACCTGGATTCATCCGAAAAAATGACGTTTTGCTATTCGAACACCCAGGTTCGTCGTTGAGTACATCATGGCAGGCGCTCCTGTCTGTGATGCAGCGTCAAAGGTAACCGCAGCCATGGTCTCCGAGCTGATAGTCCATGCTGCTGCAAACGTCGTCGAACTGTTCGTGCAGATGGTTGTTGTCTTGCAAACGTCCCCATCTGTGGACTCAGGGATCGAGACGTGGGTGCACGATCCATTACAGCCATGCGGATAATATGCCTGTCATCTCGACTGCTAGTGATACGAGGCCGTTGGGATCCAGCACGGCGTTCCGTATTACCCTCCTGAACACGACGATTCCATATTCTGCTAACAGTCATTGGATCTCAACCAACGCGAGCAGTAATGTCACGATACGATAAACCGCAATCGCGATAAGATACAATCCGACCTTTATCAAAGTCGGAAACGTGATGGTACGCATTCCTCCTCCTTACACGAGGCATCACAACAACGTTTCACCAGGCAACACCGGTCAACTGCTGTTTGTGTATGAGAAATCGTTTGGAAACTTTCCTCGTGTTAGCACGTTGTCTTGTCTGAATACTCTGAAAAGCTAATCATTTGCTTATCACAGCATCTTCTTCCTGTCGGTTAAATTTCGCGCGTCTGTAGCACGTCATCTTCGTGGTGTAGCAATTTTAGTGGCCAGTAGTGTATTTAATTAATGTTAGGTAAATGACGCTATTTTTTTTTCATGACAGCAACAATAAAATGTTAACCTTACTGACCCATACTTCTCATCCATATTCTGTGATTCATAATGAAAATGCTGTATAGTCATTCAATACTGTTCTTTGCTTACGTGATCTATATTATAGTAGTGCATGATATAATCTTTGGAGACGATCCAAGTCAAACCACACTTCGTTAACTATTGCGCCTTTGGCATATACGTGCAGGAGAGCAAGCAAGTCTGTCAGACTGTCTAACTAGCAGGCTTTCACCGCGTGAATTATTATTATGTTTTTACGAGACTTTTAACAATGTTTTATGGTCATTGAAACAGATAAGAACGCCGGAAATTATTTACTCTCAATTAGACAATAACCCTAAATCACAGACGAAAATGCATATTAATCAAAAGGACGTTGCAGTGATGCAATCGCAACACGAAAGACATAGAGCAGAATGCGCGAGTTTAGTACAAGTCAGAATGTTTCTTTTTCTCGTCGATTTTGGTGACTGTACGACTTGAAATTCCATTACATACCTTAAAATTACATTCAGAACACATTACATGTTTCTTTCTGCAACCATGTTCCTAGATTCACAAGTGTTTGACTTGTACACTGCGCAACACAATTAAAGGATATATTTTTCGAAACGCTGGAATTGTCCCCCATTCCGACGTAGAAGTTTGAAATTTCACAATATTGGTCTGTAATGGTGCAAATTCAACACGCCTGCGACGTTACCCTCGGGCTCATAGACGCTAGAAACGGAAAGGGTCAAAACTCACAAGTTCATCTGAGGCGTAAGCTCTGTTAATAATGTCACATTGGCTGAAAATGTCATCAAAATTCTTCCCAATGCCCCTGTGGACGTATCATACGATCTGATGGTCATCGCACCCCTCTTACACACATTTCAACCCTTTTTCTCACAGATGTAATAGCGAGGTCAGAACCGCGACGCCCTGGATAGTGCACGGTACATCCAAACCGTCATCGAACCCATCGTTCTACCATTCCTAGACCGGCAAGGGAACTTGCTGTTCCAACAGGACAATGCACGTCCGCATGTATCCCGTGCCACCCAACGTGCTCTAGAAGGTGTAAGTCAACTACCTTGGCCAGCAAGATCTCCGGATCTGTCCCCCATTGAGCATGTTTGGGACTGGATGAAGCGTCGTCTCACGCGGTCTGCACGTCCAGCACGAACGCTGGTCCAACTGAGGCGCCAGGTGGAAATGGCATGCCAAGCCGTTCCACAGGACTACATCCAGCATCTCTACGATCGTCTCCATTGGAGAATAGCAGCCTGCATTGCTGCGAAAGATGGATATACACTGTACTAGTGCCGACATTGTGCATGCTCTGTTGCCTGTGTCTATGTGCCTGTGGGTCTGTCAGTGTGATCATGTGATGTATCTGACCCCAGGAATGTGTCAATAAAGTTTCCCCTTCCTGGGACAATGAATTCACGGTGTTTTTATTTCAATTTCCAGGAGTGTATAAACCCATATTGGATTAACCAGTTTGAATTTTGAAAACCTAACCTCAGGTCTGTGTTCAGCGGCATCAGATTGGTCTGTCGGCCGACTCGTCCTTTGTTTACCTGGTGGTGCGTGCTCCACCGCCGGCGGCTTCCCCGCCTGGCGGCTCCGATCCGCGACCCAAGGCGTTCCCGCTGTTGGTTGTGATTACAACAATATCCCCCCCACCTGAAAAAGCGAAACCAAACACAGTATTCATATTTGACGATGTAGCCGTCGAAAACCAAAACCAAATTCGAAAATATTTCTGTTTCGGTCGTCATATGGGTGCCGATGTGTTTTATCTAAGTCATACATATTCCAGAATCCACAAACAGCTTGTTAGGGATATCGCAAACCTAATTATAGCCTTCAAACAAGGCAATCTGAATTTAAAACACATTTACCAAGCACATATCGGAACGGACATGTCGTTCAATGATATTGTAAAGATATGTGCAGATTGATGGAATAATTCACGGTTTGGGCTTCTCGTTATTGATAAAACAAGAAAACAATGATGGTAGGTCCAGGCGAAACTTTCAAGTGTTTTTGCATATTTAGCTCGGTAAGATAGGTTAGTATATCAGTCTACGCTACACCATGGACAAATTTGCGCGTATGTCTACCTCTCAACCCGAGAGGATGGGTGTACACAGACAGAACATTCGATTGTACTTGGATGCGAAAATTCAGGCTGTGGCGCATAAAGTTGTAGGTATGCGCAGGGAACTAGAGACGTATTACCAGACTCTTCTGAGGATGGTGAATGCATTAAATGAGCTAGTTAATCAAGTGAGTTAGAAAGTAACCTGCTTCACTGAAAAGATCGATCCTATTCAAGGGAAAATAGGTGTCGACTTCCTTGTTGTTGAGAAGGGTGATCAGAATCAAAGTAAGAGGAGGAAGAAAATGACTGGATATATAAAGCCTCACGCCGCGGAGATGTCTGATTAGTTTACGCCGAAATGTCAACGAAGCAGAAAGTGATTCAGGCGCGTAAAGCAGTTCGTGAGAAATTACGGCTGCTGAGGTTAGGTCATATGGATCGGCAGCAGACTTTAAGCCTGTTATTGAATCTCTCCGACAGCTCTAAGCAAAAACAAAAACACACGATAACAAGGGTGTTGCCATTGATGAATTCATTATTAGTCACACTCCAGGTCAAATAGATAGAAGATATGGCGTTAGCAGGGGAAGACCGTTCATGTTGGGTGGGCATCCCATAACTGTAACTGAAGACATAATACAGATCGGTGATAGACAGTCTGACAAAACACACGGCTTAATGAATCTTATTCTTCTAAGACCTATCAAAAGACCTATAAATTATTCAGTTAATGATAGGGACACATGCCGTGAAACACTGCACATGACTGGTGTACACAAGATCACGAAAAGCCTGAGCAACAAGAAATATAAAATCATTAACAAGCCACCAGTCGAAATGTTGCTGATGTTTTTGAGCGTTTTCTACAGACAGGAACGAATCGATGCCCGGACAATCTCCAAACCGATCATGGTGGTGAGTTCTACATTAGATATTTCAAGACAGTGATGCAGCGGTATGGAAAACATCACTACTCGACATTCACTCAACTGAAGGCGAGTATCGTGGAGCGCTTGAACAGAACCATAAAAGGTCGAATGTGGGTGCGTTTTAACCTTCGCGGCTCATACAAATGGACAGATATCCCCCCAGAAATAATTGCTCAATATAATATAACCAAACATAGCACAATAAAAATGCGGCCAATCGATGTTCGTGATAATGGACCCATGGATACCGTGTACTTTCGCATTACGATGCTGGATCGACGCAAACAGAAATTTAATGTACGTGATTTGGTGCGTATCTCAAAACACAAGACAGCATTTGAGAAATCATACCTACCGAACTGGTCAACTGAGATATTTACAGTTTCAAAGGTGCAGCGAACGAATCGTAGAACTTATATATTAAAGGACAGTACACTGAGGAGATGCATAAAAGCTCAGAACCATATTTTTTCTCGTGGAGAGAGTCATAAGACGACGGGAAATAAGGCACTAGTGAAATCGCTTGGTTTTCCTGCTACACAAAACAATTGGACTGATGCCGGTGATTTGCTATATAATGAGCGTGTATTGTCCACAACCAACACAGCAGCGTAACATGCGCGCTAGAATACACATTAGAGGAGGTGGTGGTGTTCTAGACAAACTACCTGTGGAATTACACATCCCTGGGTATAACTACTGCGGGCCTGGGACAAAGCTTCAGAAACGCTTGGCGCGAGGTTATAATGGGATCAATCTGCTCGACGAAGCGTGTATGGAACACGACATTGCACACGCAGCAAATAAAGATCTATCAAGTCGTCACATTGCAGACAGGATTTTAGGTGATACGGCTAAGGCCATACGGAGAAGAAAGGACATTGGTATAGGTCAACACATCGCATCATTCGCAGTTGATGAAACCATACGTGGAAAAGTTGCGCACTAAACAAGAACGGTTGTTTGAGGAACTGTATCCTGACAAGTGTACGCAGCTTAAAACGGAATGAAGCAGAAAGGTTTCCTAACAAGAAGAAGAGGATACGTTGAAGCACCTCGTGTTCTGCCAATACCCAAGACATCCGGCGGTTTCATTCCATTTCTCATCCCGGCCCTCTCCGTGCTCTCGGCGGTAGGGTCCCTCACCGGTGGTGCCGCAGCAATTACTCGAACGGTCAAGAACGCACAAGACTCCCAAGCGCAGTCAGAAGAGGCGAGAAGACAATAAACGCATGATGGAAGCCGCAGCCATCGGAAAAGGACTATACTTGAAGCCGTACGGGAAGGGTCTTCGTCTATTCATAAATAAAAAAAAGCCCATTACCGGTCCTACCAGATCGACCACTCACAAATACAGATCATCTTAAGTTTGTTAGAGATAAATTCAAGATACCAAGATTCCGTGGTGTGTTTATGCGGGATACATTACCGAAGACTATGTGGAAAACTGGTGAATGCGGTATTGTGAATTTAGATGTATCTGGAGCTCCCAGCACCCACTGGGTGGCATACGTCATGAGAGACTCGGCTACCGTCTACTATTTCGACTCATTTGGTGACCTGCAGCCACCAGAAGAATTACAAAAATACTTCACTCACCGAAGATATGTACTCTACAATTATCGACGCTATCAGGACTTTGATACACACTTCTGCGGACATCTATGCATCATGTTTCTCTTGACGGTCACAAAGAAGAATAAGAAGAAGCACGCTATTTAAGGAGGATGTTTAAACATTCATTCATCAGTTAAGGTTCAGATGAAATGTCGTAGACTTTGACCTCAGTTACTTCAGACTTTAATTCAGCTGTCATTTTAGCATTACTGGTAGCTATTGCTTGTAATATAACATTTAAATCAATAGCCCCAGTATCTTTGGGTTGTTCACTACCTGGTTTTTTATCACACTCATGCGACGAAAAACTATCTCCAATACCAGCGTGCGAATTACTTCCCGTCAATTGATTTGAGTGCTGGTCAATGGAGTATTGCATTGATTGGACTGGAGACGTACAACAGCATCCCGAATATCACCGACTAACAATAAACTGCATCTCGATATTAATGGTGAAAAAGATATTCTGGAGATAGAACCTATTGCATACGATATCGTCAATTTAAATGACGTCTTAAAACAGTCCGGAAAAGGTATTGAACTACGTGCAAACCTTAGTACACTTAAATCAGAAAGAAGAACTGTAAATTCAACGATTGACTTTAACCCGAACGGTTCAATAGGGCGCCTGCTCGGATTCACAAAAGAACAGATTTTGAATAAGGATCCAAGTAAATTTTACAACTCGAATCAGACAGTGGACATACTCCCAGTCAGCACAATACGTGTCGAGTGTAACATTGCAACGAACTCATATCTCAACGATACTCTCATTCAACTATTTACGGATTCTTCCCATCAGTTGAAACGGGGTAAAAGATTGTTGAGACCCTTGCCAATGCAATATATCTTCCAGTGACAGCTCAGACATTGGACTATTTTGAGCTGCGTATTGTGGACCAGAATAATCAAGTTGCTGACTCTCGTGGTGAGGAAATAATTGTACGATTACACCTAAGACAGGATGGGCGTACGGTATAAAACAAGTGCACGCAATCCACAGCACGCCACTCCGCTACCGAACAGCAAAGTGATGACAACTGCGAACTACGAGTTTCTTAAATCAGTTGGTCTGAATCCGCGCAATGACGTCATCACTCAATATAACTAATCCAGTAGAGTACGACGAGAGAATTATACGTGAGGAATACTTCTCTCATAAACATTACACTTCAACCACGTTTAACAAGAATGATGAAATCAGCATTGTCATACAGCACCAAGACGCACTCACGCTTCCGTGGGAGAGTTTCATATATCTCGAGGGGTCATTCAAGAAAACTGACGGCAGCGATACAGTGGGATCCAAGCTGAACAGGAATGCTTTAGCATTCCTCTTCCAAGAGATACGCTATGAACTCAATGGCTCTGAGATCGACTGTACACCCAATGTTGGCAAAACATCAACTCTTAAAACATACCTTTCGGCAATACCGACAGATTGGCATAGTTTAGAAAATGCAGGATGGTTCGTAGACGAGCCAGAGGATAGAGCAATTGAAGAGTACAGGCGATCTACTGCATGCATACCTCTAAAAATGCTTATGGGATACTTTGAGGATATGAGGCAAATTATTATGAATGCTAAACAAGAACTCATTCTGGTGCGAAGTGCGACGGACAATAACTCTTACATTCAAGGAGCTCAAGAAGAGAATATGATCACAATCAACAAGATAATATGGAAAATGCCTCACATCAGTGTATCCGATGAGGAGCATTTTGAGCTTTTAAAAATCCTGAATTCAGGTACGTTTCTGTCACTGACATTTCGCTCATGGGAGATCTTCGAGTACCCAGTGTTACTGACTGCGAACAGACAAACATGGGCTATTAAAACATCCTCCCATCTAGAGACACCTAGAATCATCATATTTGCATTTCAGACTTATAGAAGAGTTAATATATCAAATGATTTCACCGTGTTCAACAACTGCAAGTTGTGCCTAAGTCTACCTCAATTCAGAATTGTACCCATATGACTGTCTACATCTGCAGTGGAACCAAAATGTATACAGCCTAGCGTATGACATTGTAGGGAAGCAGCCTTATAAAATTCACATCAGTCTTTCCATTGTGTGCCAGCCTAGTCTGCTGTAACTAGCTCTGACGTCATAAATATTGCGCAATATTTTAAAATGAAGTAAATAACCTGAAACGTTTCTAGCATGTCAGGAGTAATACAAAATCAATATGTGTTGGATATCAGTTCAATAACTATAACCATTTTCGAAATTTGGATGTTTTTCTGTAAAAAATCATTGGCGCAACAGAAAAGAGCTAGAAACTTAAAAAATTATATTTAGATTCCTTTTGCATAATAATTTAGTAGAAACGGTATTCTGGATCTCACAAATTAAAATTTTAGTTGAAATTTGTGATTTTCTGGTTTTTATCTTAAAAATTAAGGAAGCAAGATAGATTAAGTAGGCGAATAAATAAAGCTAGGATGTTTAAATTTAACTAGAATGGAGATCCGCTATAATCATAAAGATGTGAGAAGTTTTAACTGAATAACTATAAAACTATAGCTATAGCGTATCTCCAAAGAGCAAGTCCAGAGCTCGTCTACTGCGTGTAGTGTAACCAAATTAATTCTCTCGCACAAAATATTTGACTTAGCCACGTCAGATTTTTATTATGATTACTTACTTGTGTGCTGATTGCACAATTATATTGAGAGTTTCATCAGCCATCAGCAAAGGAAGCAATGATTTATTCGATAACTTAAAGTGGTGCATTACTAGCCCAGCGGCTGGTCGGGAGAGCAGATATGATCAGGCGTTCCCTTAGCCGTCCGCACCACGGCTTTACATGTTAAGAAAGCTGCGTGAAAGATGGAGGCCCCATTTCTCTCCAGACGCTGATTAGCGCACCACCTGTGCCAGGAGTCGCGTCGCGTTGGTATCGTTGATATAAACAGCCTCGGATGCAGGAATAAGTTACTCGGGATACGCGTAACCATGAAATCGTTTTCGAAGGAAGTGTTAATTTTGGGATGACGTTAATGATCTATCTTTAGTTTGCGTACGTCGTATTTTCACGTGCCGCCGCAGGACAGACATTCAACCATTATTAGCATGGCGTTTGATGAACAGTATCATCAAATTATGGCGAGCATTCACTTAAACATTTAAATTGAACAGTTGTAGTTGCATCAGCGCATTAGACTCTGAACTGCTCTGGTAGTTGGATTGTGTGGATTCTTTTTGGTCTGTGACTTTCAGAATATAGTGAACATTTTAGAGAGAATGGTTTTTGATTATGAATCCCAGACAATCTCCTAATTCCTCAGAGCTATAAGCTGTAGCTATAAATGTATTTCTCAGATGAAGTGGGCACTAGGAATTCTAATTACAGGCTTCACGTTTTGCTAATCACTTTCTGGTTGCCAATATTGTAGTTAGAGAGCCAGTGTTGAGAACGGCAAACAACAGCATTAAATAAATAATAGGGACGTTAACAATTATTCCACCCGCCACCCCACATATGGTGCATCGGCCAGGAAAGAAACTGAGTTAAAGTGAAAGTGATTTTTAAATATTCGGATTCGGGAGTGAAATGCGACACGCAACTGAGTGATAGAACAGTGATAGTGTTACGTGTGCATGTGGACGACGCAATTGGATTAACATCGCATCTGGATAGACAGAGCTGGCACTGAGTCTAGCGGCGCTGCCGGCATCGCGAGAAGCCAGTTTCGCCTCACCGCAGTCGTCCTCCGTAGCAACCGGAGCTGCACCTGCAGTTGCGGGCCACGCAAACACACAGCAGCCGTCGAAGTGCCGTCTGCAGTTCAACGCGCCGCGTCACATCAGTAATCCTGGTACGCCGCGCAGGCAACGCCATACGTCGTGCAGAAGGAACTAAGTTAAGTGAAAAGCTGTTAAACTTTTTACTAACCTGCAGTAAAAGACTGTTGGCGATGGAACCGCCAGAAGAAACTGAGGTTAAACTTAAGTCAGAATCTATGTCTGTTGAGGGAACTGTAAATCCAGACAACGGTTCAGGTGTAAATATGCATGAAAATACACTCCTGGAAATGGAAAAAAGAACACATTGACACCGGTGTGTCAGACCCACCATACTTGCTCCGGACACTGCGAGAGGGCTGTACAAGCAATGATCACACGCACGGCACAGCGGACACACCAGGAACCGCGGTGTTGGCCGTCGAATGGCGCTAGCTGCGCAGCATTTGTGCACCGCCGCCGTCAGTGTCAGCCAGTTTGCTGTGGCATACGGAGCTCCATCGCAGTCTTTAACACTGGTAGCATGCCGCGACAGCGTGGTCGTGAACCGTATGTGCAGTTGACGGACTTTGAGCGAGGGCGTATACTGGGCATGCGGGAGGCCAGGTGGACGTACCGCCGAATTGCTCAACACGTGGGGCGTGAGGTCTCCACAGTACATCGATGTTGTCGCCAGTGGTCGGCGGAAGGTGCACGTGCCCGTCGACCTGGGACCGGACCGCAGCGACGCACGGATGCACGCCAAGGCCGTAGGATCCTACGCAGTGCCGTAGGGGACCGCACCGCCATTTCCCAGCAAATTAGGGACACTGTTGCTCCTGGGGTATCGGCGAGGACCATTCGCAACCGTCTCCATGAAGCTGGGCTACGGTCCCACACACCGTTAGGCCGTCTTCCGCTCACGCCCCAACATCGTGCAGCCCGCCTCCAGTGGTGTCGCGACAGGCGTGAATGGAGGGACGAATGGAGACGTGTCGTCTTCAGCGATGAGAGTCGCTTCTGCCTTGGTGCCAATGATGGTCGTATGCGTGTTTGGCGCCGTGCAGGTGAGCGCCACAATCAGGACTGCATACGACCGAGGCACACAGGGCCAACACCCGGCATCATGGTGTGGGGAGCGATCTCCTACACTGGCCGTACACCACTGGTGATCGTCGAGGGGACACTGAATAGTGCACGGTACATCCAAACCGTCATCGAACCCATCGTTCTACCATTCCTAGACCGGCAAGGGAACTTGCTGTTCCAAAAGGACAATGCACGTCCGCATGTATCCCGTGCCACCCAACGTGCTCTAGAAGGTGTAAGTCAACTACCCTGGCCAGCAAGATCTCCGGATCTGTCCCCCATTGAGCATGTTTGGGACTGGATGAAGCGTCGTCTCACGCGGTCTGCACGTCCAGCACGAACGCTGGTCCAACTGAGGCGCCAGGTGGAAATGGCATGGCAAGCCGTTCCACAGGACTACATCCAGCATCTCTACGATCGTCTCCATGGGAGAATAGCAGCCTGCATTGCTGCGAAAGGTGGATATACACTGTACTAGTGCCGACATTGTGCATGCTCTGTTGCCTGTGTCTATGTGCCTGTGGTTCTGTCAGTGTGATCATGTGATGTATCTGACCCCAGGGATGTGTCAATAAAGTTTCCCCTTCCTGGGACAATGAATTCACGGTGTTCTTATTTCAATTTCCAGGAGTGTAGTAATGTTAAAGTGAGATATGAAGTATTGTCTCCTGACAGTAGTGTGAAAAGGGTCAATGATTCAATAATAGAGACCCCTGTAGTAAAGCAGAAATCAGAAATTGTTAATTTATTGGATGATAGTTTATCTGATGAGTTAAAAACGAAACAGTCATCAGAGGTGGTAGAGTTTAAAAAGGATGTGTTACATGTGACTGATCGATCAGATGTTTCATTTCGTTTTGATGATTCTGGTATTGGAGCTACTTTTTCGTCACATGAGTGTGATAAAAACCAGGTAGTGAGCAACCCAAAGATACTGGGGCTATTGATTTAAATGTAATATTACAAGCAATAGCTACCAGTAATGCTAAAATGACAGCTGAATTAAAGTCTGAAATAACTGAGGTCAAAAGCAGTAATGCTGAATTAAAGTATGAGATTGTGGCCAGCCAAACTAATTTTAATAAACGATTGAAGGTAATGGACAATACCTTCAAGGCTGGTTGCAATAAGTTGAAAGAGGATCTGGACAGTTTGAATTATAAAATTGATTACAATCATGAGGATATTAAGAAAAAGGTTGCTCAACAATTTTCTGAAATGTATAAAACAGTAAAATCCGAAGTTGCTAAGGTTCGCAAAGACTTCCAAATGGAAGATGCGAAGCTGGAGCACAAGTCAACAGAAAAGATCGAGGCGGAATCTGAACTGTGCTCAGATAGGTTTAAAGATGTTAATATAAAAGTAAACATATGTCAAGCAGAAGTAGATGCAATCAAAACTGATACTACTCATATTGTGCAAAGAGTAGATAATGTTGAAATGAGAGTGGAAAATATTAGTACTAACATTGCTAACATTGAGAGTAAAGTAGCTTCAGTAACTTCTGGTAATGGTAGTATACAACAAGTTGTAGCTGCAAACGCCGCATTTATCGGTTGTCGGCAGTTCTTGCGGTTCGGTCCAGATAAAAATATCTACCCGCTAGATTTCTGGAACGATTTTGAAGATGTGATTCCACCAACTTGGTCTGAACGAGAGAAAGTCTCATTTATTAGAAGCCATTTAGCAGGTGACGCCATGCGTTGGTCAGCTGATGTTATGTTGAAGTGTAAAACATTAGCGGAATTTAAAACAGTTTTCAATAATGAGTATTGGTCTAGCAATAAGCGAAATGAAGTGTGAAACACGTATGTAACGTAGCAGCGATGGTGAGGCATGATAAAATCTTTGACCAGAGAGCCTTTTATCATGGTTAGTCTGCGCTTGACCGCGCGAGAGTTGCGAGCAGCACTCTGTCGGTAGCAGTAGCTCAGTTCAGTTGCGTCCAGTAGTCGGTCAATAGTAGTCGTGCAGAACAGTTGCGAGCAGTCTGTCAATGGGCAGTCTGTGAGCAGTGCAGTATGTCGGTAGTAGCAGTCGAGTGCAGTTGTGTGTGAGGAGTCGGCGGGCGTCGACATGGCATTCTGGTCAAGATTCAGGACGAGGTATATTATTTTTTGAACAAGGTAATGAATCAGCAATGCCGTTAGCTAATAATGTAAATTAATTGTAACTAATTTGTGCAATAATCGCCCCAATAATAATTTTGATTTCAAAGCAATTTTTTACAAAATAGCCATTTAATTGAACCAACGATTTCCTTCCATTTCCTTTAAAGTAAAGTTTCAGTTAAATTAAAAAAAAAAAATTTACTTGCAATGCATTTCCTCCAAGCCGTGGCCAACAATAAGAGCAGAAGTTTGACGTGCAGTTTCAATGAGGTAAGAAATTAATTGTGATTTTTTGCACAGGGCCAAAGACTGACATTTCGGTCTAATTGAGTTTTCATTGTCACTGAAGTTTCTTTAGCACTGAATTGTTTTTCATTATTTTCGTGACAGCTTACACCTTGAGTCAGATTGCGATTCTCATTTTTATTGTCATTAAATTTCATTGCAGGGAGGTTATGTTTGGCTCCATTTCTATTAAATGTTGTCATCTTTTAAATTTCTGCGGGAAGGTTACACTTAGCTCAATGATCATTAGCAGTCTTAAATAATATTCTTGTAAAATTTTTGTGGGGAGGTTACAAGTGTTGAGAGAATTTTGGAGTGGAAAACGCTTCAATGCAGGCAAGGAATCTATTAAAGAGTTTGCTAGGTCATGGATGTCACGTTTGTCACATTTGGCGGAAAAGCTGAAACCTGAAATGATAATACTAGGTCTTGAAGCCAAACTGCCATGGTATTGGCCAACTAGAATTATATCTGCCCCTAGAGACAATCTTGATCGTTTCATTGAGTATTTCGAACGTGTAGAGCGTGTTGCTGCCAATGAGGAGCAAGCACGTAATAACAGAAATGGTAATAACACTAGTAGTAATTTTAAGAACGAGTAGAATGGCAATGTAAACATCAGAACAGTAGGTGTTCACCATCCTAAGAGAGGTAGAAATTGGAGAAATAATTATCAGAGCCAACAATGGCATCCAAATGATAGTAATTTTGTTCCGAACAAAATTATGCAGGTAAACAACAGTGCGGAAAGCAATGCTGTGCCAGTTAACTATAATGGAAGTAAAGGAAGCAGTAGTAGGCCGAGGCAGGAAAACTAGTTCCCGTCTATGAGGACACTGGCGCTCACCAGGCGGTTACTTTTCCTAAGCCAGTAATTACAGTAATTGGTAAGACAGATCAGAATACTCAGACTGAACATGTGGATGAGGGGTCGGTAGCATCTAAGGATACAGCAGAAATACTAGATCACTCGCAGTATTTAATAGATACCATGTTAGAGACGCTTTCTAAGTGGGAAGAGAAAGAGAAGGCGCAGCAGTGTAGCGGTAGGGAGGAGCTACAAAATACTGCATTGTCAGATGAAGAAGCAGAAGAAATTCATGCTTATATTTACGATAAGGATGACGTGCTCTTATCTAAAGTGCCTGTGCAGAATGTTGATACTGTAATAATAGATTTAGGACAGGAGGTAAGTGAGAATGTAGAGGACAGCCTGTTGTGGGTCGATGAACCCAGTAGCTGTGACCAGTTGTCACTTGAGAAGGAACTCGACGATAATAGTGAAAGTGGTTTAGCTGTAACTAGTGTTATGCCCGGTCTGGAGGCGCAGAATCGCTCAGACTACAGTAATTTGGGTCATGTTCAGCAAACTAAAAGTAATCAAGTCGTGCGGTGTTTCGATTTAAAATTAATAGACCGAAAGGAAAAGGCAGCTGAAAATGTAATTCAGGAAACCCCTACACACTTTGACTTAAATGTAATGAAGACAGATGTCGATCACTTTAGTTGGAGACAAATCCAAAAGGAACTATTGGATGAGTTTGAGGAACCACCCGTACAACCTAGAATAAGCCACCCTATAATAACAGTGAATATGTTGGGTATCAATGTACGTTGTCTCTTAGACAGTGGCCGGCCGCGGTGGTCTTGCGGTTCTAGGCGCTGCAGTCCGCAACGGTGGGACTGCTACGGTCGCAGGTTCGAATCCTGTTTCGGGCATGGATGTGTGTGATGTCTTTAAGTTAGTTAGGTTTAAGTAGTTCTAAGTTCTAGGGGACTGATGACATAAGATGTTAAGTCCCATAGTGCTCAGAGCCATTTGAACCATTTTTTTTCTTAGACAGTGGAAGTGAGGTGAGTGCGATATCTCAGTCCTTCTTTGATGCATTACCTAGTAAAGACAAGCTTACCGTAATGAGGGTATCAGGACTAAGAATAATTGGTGCTACTGGCAAGGTGTCAAAAACGGTAAATTGGATTTGGCTCTGAGCACTATGGGACTTAACATCTATGGTCATCAGTCCCCTAGAACTTAGAACTACTTAAACCTAACTAACCTAAGGACATCACACAACACCCAGCCATCACGAGGCAGAGAAAATCCCTGACCCCGCGGGAATCGAACCCGGGAACCCGGGCGTGGGAAGCGAGAACGCTACCGCACGACCACGAGATGCGGGCTCAAAAACGGTAAAGCAAGAAGCTTTACTGCCCTTTGATATTAATGGTAATTTAATTGATCATCCATGCTTAGTTGTAAACAATCTCAGTATTGAGGTTTTAATTGGCATAGATTTCTTGTCGAAATATCAGAGTGTTGTTGACTTTGAAAGAAGCCAGTTAAAATTGGTCTTGTCGATAACCGGAGTAATTACGGTACCTTTTATTGATAAACATGTAGTAACTAATGATGAAACTTGGGAGCTGCCTATACGAGTTCTGAAAAATAGGAGATATTGGGACGAAGGTGTTAATCTTAGTAAAAGTAAGCTAAACACAGAAGAAGAACCAATTATTTTGGACAAGATAGAAGCTAAATTGCAGGAAATCGATAAAATTTCAGCTAATCAGAAGGAAGAACTGAGACAGGTTTTAAAAAGGCATCATAAGGTATTTTCAAATCGACCTGGCGTGGTCAAAGGTTATGAATGTCAATTAAAGGTGAAACCTGGCCAAGTGTTTTTCAGGAAGCCATACCAAATACATGTAGCTAGGAAGGAGGCGGTTCGAAAGGAGATACAGAGAATGCTAGAGTGGGGTGTGACTGAAAAAGCGTTCAGTGAGTACAATAATCCTCTTGTTGTTGTACCAAAAAGAGACGGGAGTGTCAGATTGGTCTTGGACGCTCGTTGGTTGAATGAAATAGTGGTTAGGGAAAGTGATAGACCGCAGAACATGGACGAGTTATTGCAAAAGTTCCGGGGAGTAAAATTCTTAACTTTTATGGACATCACGTGTGGATATTGGAATTTGCCACTGGCGGAAAGTTCAAGGAAGTACACAGCTTTCTTGTACGAAGGAGTTTGTTACCAATACCGTGTGGTACCTTTCGGACTTAATATCTCTGTTTGTGCCTTCGTACGTGTGATGTGCCATGTTTCAGGACCAGCCTTAATTAATAAAATCACAGTCTACGTAGATGATCTGTTAATAGCAACTCCTACCTGGGAAGAACACATAGTTTTATTAGAGGAAGTGTTAGAGGCTATTGAGAGAGGTGGCATGAAACTAAAGATTGAAAAGACAGAGTGCGTTAAAGAGGAAATAGGTTTCTTGGAATATATAAGTGGAAAAGGTATTCTGCCTGACCCAGGCAAGCTAGCAGTCATTGAAAAATTTGAGGCTCCCAGAAACAAGAAGCAGTTGAGATCGATGTTCGGTCTTTTCGGCTTCTATAGGCGTTTTGATAGTGATCAGGCTTTTAATGCGCCCTTTCTTCACCTCCTGCTGAAAAAGAATACCCCTTGGGTTTGGACAGCAGAATGCCAACAGGCGTTCGAGTGCTTAAACAATCTTTAATTAATAGTCCTATTTTACATCATCCTGATTTTCTGTATGTATGTATGTCTGTTGATGCTAGTGGCTATGATATAGCTGTGGAGATATTCCAAGTAGAAATAGAGAACGAACAAGAAGTGCACAAGACTATAGCTTTCGCAAGGCGATCTTTACAGGCAGCAAAGAGAAATTATGGCATCTCAGAACTGGAATCATTGGCAATTGTATTTGGGGTACAGAAATTTGAGCAGTATCTATTAGGTCACAAGATAATTGTTTACAGTGACCATAAGGCGTTGACCTTTTTAAAGACCTGTAAGTTGAGGAATGCTCGTTTGGTAAGATGGCCATTGTATCTCCAGCAGTTTGACCTTGAGGTTAGATATATTCAAGGGGAAGATAATTTGGTAGCTGATGGGTTATCTAGAAGTGCGGAGCTCTGTGATGACGCGGGAATTACAGCAACAGACCTAAGTGGAGTACGAATGTTTGCGTTGCACGAAGTAAAGGAAGATAGTGCATTAACCTTCTGTCGGGCGCGGTGTTTGTCGCAGCGAGATCGGGCGCGGTGTATCAAATTGATCACACCGTTTATTCACGTGATCATTTATTAAATTCTGTTCACAAAACATATTATGATTGCCAAATATATTTAAAGAAAGACAAAGATGACATACGAACACAACTGCAGTAGACATATTCATCATTCAGATTTCTTATCGTCAATGTTGGGCTTTAGTAACAAATGATAAAAAGTCGCTTTTTCATTTGCTTCTTTATTATATTTCACTAATAAAACACATTACAAATGACAATTATCTTTACAGAAAGGCTATTATGACACTGAAGCAGAACAACAATGATATTACAACTCATTCATTTGTTTCATCGTCACTTTTTGACTGTGGTAACAAATGCGGAATTTTTCCGCATTCAGAGCAAAAAGGTTCAATGTGTATCAAACAGATAGGCTTCTGACACATTTTGCAACAATATTTTGTCAGTATTTTTTTTTCTGTGCAGGTATTACACCTTTTCCTCTTGATCCCAGTCCCTTGTTCTTCGTTTCTGCTTGTGTCTTCTGCTTCTTCTTCACACGTTGGCCTATATTGTTGTAGCCGCAGTTGAAGATCTCTGTGAATTCCTGAGGTGTCCAAGCTTCTACGAACCAAGTGAGGTAGAACTAATGCATGTGAGAGTTGCTTCAGGAATGCTTTTCTTCGGATAAAATTCTCGTTGTTGCCATAGTAAATTACTTGTGAATTGATTCCACTCATATTGATCATTGCAAAAAATATGACCATGGGCCAACGGCACACATTTCTTGCTACATTGTATGAAGCGGTCAACTTATCTGTTGTGTCGACTCCACCTTTGGTGCTATTGTAAAATGTTACAATGGATGGCTTCTGTTTATCTCCAGTGTCAGCATCTACTGAATTATCTCCATGCAGAGTTGATGCCAAGATAACACACTTCCCCTTTTTAGGAATGTAGGAAACTAGAGTACAGCCTTTCTTGAAGCCAAAAAGTGAACTATGGACAGGCCTGCCTTTATTGGTAGCAAACTCCAGAGGAATCTCACGCTTGTTTTTCTTCATCGTCCCAACAAAAGAAAGATTTTTTCTTCTTAGCTCTTCTATCAAACCAATACTGCTGTCACATTCCGACCTGACTGATAAATTGGTTTACATAGTCGCAGACCAACATCTGAAGGTTTATTTCTAACGTGGTACAATCCTTCTGGCTGCAGACCAGCGTATATTTCCAAATTATAGAGATAAAATACTTGGGAATCCACAAGAGCATATATCTTAATTCCATATTTGTATGGTTTGCTAGGTATGTATTGGCGAAAACTGCACCTTCCACGGAATCCTTCAAGTTTCTCATCTACTGTAACGTTTTCTCCGAGGGTGTAGGATTTCTGGCAATTCTGTACAAACAGAGAAAATATTTCCCGAATCGCTGTTATCTTGTCTAATTTTCTCCTTTCATCGCGAGTCACACGATTGTCAAATCTAAGGCACCGCATGATGAATTTGAAACGTTTTATGTTCATAACGAGACGAAATTTTTCAATTCCATCCCCGTCACTTCCCCACAAATCTTCTAAGCTTTGTCTGTTACTTTTGTTAACACCAGCCAAAAACAGAAGACCAATGAAAGCTTTTAATTCAATAATATCTATAGGTTTTACGTCTCTCTCTCGCTGAAAAGAAGCTTTGATGCTCTCAATATACTGATTGGTATATAGAACTATAATCGACAAAATGTTGTCATCTATGAGGCAATTCCAAAATTCCAAAGGCGTTCTCAACGCTTTCGCCGCACCTACAGGACCAGGTAACTTTCGAATAATATTGTGGGCCCTGAAACGTACTCTCTGCGATGGTGGAACTTTATTCCATTTCGTCTCTTTGTCCCTTACAGTATAATAATGCTGGCTTTCTTCAAGTACTTCCTCGTCGTTTTCACTGTCGTTTTCCTCTGTTTCTGAATCTTCCTGCCGAACTTCAACTGCGTCATCACAATCTGAGTCTACTTCATCTTCAATATCCTCTTGAACTTCATCATTATACTCTTCGAACAACATTTTTTGAATTTCTGCAACATGATTTGGGTCAAGGAGGTTGTACGCCTTACTGTAGCCTGCCATGATCAAGTGTCTCACACCTAAAATGATAAAATTCCTATAAAATAACGCAGTCAGGCGCAGTGTATCAATTTGATACCTGATACTCAAACATTCTTAACTGACGATTAAACGGTCCAAAAAGAAAATAAGTGCATTACCCATTGTATATCAACATTGTACTACTTACTAAGTTATGTTGATAACCGAAGAAATGAATTGTTGAAATGCAACACGAACTGGTGCAGTATATCAAACTGATCAATCAGCACATATATCGACAACAGAGCAGTCGTATTGACACTGAAGCACACAACAATGACAAGCGTTCGGCAAAGGCTAGCTACTAGCGAGTAGGCGTCAGTGCTGCTACTCGTTGGCAAATAATTTACTGTAAACTTCGAGGTGTATCGATTTGAACAGCCGCGCCCGACGGAAGGTTAAAGAGAGTGATTAAGAACTTGAGACGTGAGCAGAATGCAGATGACCAGCTGAAATTAGTAAAGAGCTATTTGGGAGATGCGAACTATCATAAGGTTTCGCAATACTACTGTCTGCATAAAGGTATTCTGTTTAGGAGGAAAAAGGTAGGTGTTTCTGAGTGGAAGCTGTGCTTTCCCTCACAACATGTAGACTTACTAATCGACTACGTACACCTGAGGTGTGGGCACTATGGTGCAAAGAAGTGCATTGCAAAATTAAAAGAGAAAGTTGTGTTTGACAACATGTACCGCCGTGTTGCCAAGCGTCTAGCATCTTGTGTAGTGTGCCAGAAAGTCCGTGCTGCTAACACCAGAATACAAGGGGATATGCATTCAGTAGAGGCAACTGAAACCCTAGAATTACTGGCTTGTGATTTGTTTGGCCCTCTTACTGCTTCGAGAGGTGGGTGCACCCATGTTTTTGTTGTTGTGGGTGGATTTAGTAAATGTGTTAAGCTACACCCAGTTAAAAGAGCAAATGCAAAAACGTTGGTAGAAAAGTTGGAAAAAGATTTCTTCATGAACGTTGGCGTTCCGAAGAGTTTGCTGCCAGACAATGGGCCTCAATTTACTGCTGATAAATTTCAAGAATGTCTGGATAAGGCCGGAGTGAAACATCTGAAAATATCTGCGTATTTTCCCCAAGGAAATATGAGTGAACGTATTATGAGAGAATTGAATAGGCTTTGCAGGACTTATTGTGCTCGGAAACACTCAAGTTGGGCAGAGCACATGAAGTATTTTGAGAATGTAATTAACAACTTAAGGCATGATGCAACTGGTTTTGCGCCTTGCGAATTGATGTTTGGCCAAGAACCGCACAATGTGATTGCAGATATGGTAGAATTCCCTATTCTAACGCAAATATCCACAGACGAGAAGAAGTTAAAGGCTTGGGCAAATATAAGAAAAAGAGCATTGGAAAGGAAGAAGCGTCATGACGCAAAAGCTGTACCCACCAGTTTTGAAACAGGTCAGTTAGTCCTTGACAAAACCAAGGAAAAATCAAAGAAAATAAATGCAGAAGCTAAGAAATTCATGTTCGTACACCAAGGACCTTTCAGGATCATAGGAAAACCACATGCCAATGCATATAGGTTAGAGTACCCTAAGAGTAAAAAGCTATTAGGTCTCAGGAACGTGATCGACCTAAAGAAGTTCATAGGTAGTGAATGCTTTCTGTAGGGAGGAGGTTGTTCTGTAACCTCTACACAGTGTGGCAGCTGTGCAGTCCCAGTTGTGTGAGATCTTCTTTCCTTTTCAGGTCTCACTCATTCTTCATCTTTCCTATCCACCAAAGTTTCGACTCCTTCTATGCAATACAAAAATTTTCCGACATGGCTATCAAGCCATGAGTTCTGTAACCATTCTATCCACCGATTAGTGAAGAAAATACCTAATGTGACAAACCTAACAGTGACATAAACAACAGAGAAGTATGATGTAATTAAGATACAAAGGTATTTGAGTAACAAGTATGTATAGAACCCTGGTAATATTATAAGTACAAAGTTGTTGTTTTATTGGAAATGGTCCACCAACAGTAATTTAAAAAGATATACAAATTCGTGTACAAGCAGGATCTGAAGTGACAGTGAAACCTATTGTATGCAGCAGAGCTAACTAATTAATAGTAAAAGAGATTGCTTAGTGTTATGAAAAATATGCAGGTAAGTTGTAAGAATGAACTCACCTTGTGTAGCAAGGAGTGGCAGTGTAGTAGAATTGAACAGTGTTTGTGGTTGAGACGTGAAGGACACGTCCTTGAAATATTTATGAGGTTGGAGCTGGCCGTTATTTGGTGTAGTGTCTGACAGGACACACCTACACGTATTGAGGTTATGAGCTGGAGGCGTGAATGCGACCATAGGTACCCTTATGTTAGATAAGACAGAGCAGCTCATGGTGTCCTATAGGTTTAAGGAATTTAGCATTACGCACGTCCATAATTACTTAATGCACTTTAGTGGTAGGTCGAGAGAGACTACCTGTGGTTTCAGCGTCCGATCGAGTGGAAATGGATTGCCACGTGAGCAAACTGATCAGCTGCAATACACTATATATATGAAATAAATGTGCTACCCTATGCTTTAAATTTTAATGGAGTGAGTTTTACTTAAGTTCATACACTAGCAAAGTAAGTAAGTACACAATTGCAGATGTGGAACTGACACAGCAGCAGAAGACCAATAAGTGGATTTAGTAGTCAACTAAACGTAGTGTGTTTTGAACACTCAGATCTGTACTATTACCACAAGTTACTCACATGTACAGAGAAGCTGAGAAGAGAACTACTAATCAAATGGTTCAAATGGTCCAAATGGTTCAAATGGCTCTGAGCACTATGGGACTTAACATCTGAGGTCATCAGTCCCCTAGAACTTAGAACTACTTAAACCTAACTAACCTAAGGACGTCACACACATCCATGCCCGAGGCAGGATTCGAACCTGCGACCGTAGCGCTCTCCCGGTTCCAAACTGACGCGCCTAGAACCGCTTGGCCACACCTGCCGGCTACTAATCAAATATACTCATACCGTCTCTAAGAATAAGGTAATCGAAGATGAGTCAGCTAATTAAATAAAATACAAATGTATCAAGAATGTACCGAACATTGGTTCAGTGTTCTGGCCCAGAAATAATAAATTGAGATTAAATAGGATTCATGATTGTATGCCTTGAGCATAAATTTTCTCTAGTACATGTATAACGGAAGTTTGAGCCATTTGTTTACCGATTTTATGACAGTTAAGTAACCGCGAGAGTAAATTCTGTTAACTTTGTTCCAGCAACATATTGAAAGATAAAATGTATATATATATCCCCATTTCATTGTGACCCAACATTAGATTTTGAATGAACAGAGTCTGAGGCACTCTTTTTGTTTGTTCTACAGGACAAACCAGATAATGGCAGCCTGGTAGCTGCGTGAAAGCGTGGAGTGACTTGGACACAACTCACAGTGACCCCTCCCCTTTCCCCATGTAATTTAGAGTGAACGTGAAGGACGCACACCATAGCAACTTCCCCTCATCTACCCTTGTGAATGGAAGTGTAGAACGCCAGCCAAAGCGGCTACAACCACGTGTGTAAAAATGAAATTGTCATGATTTGTGAAATTTTCTTTCAGGTTTAGAAAAGACTGCTAAGATATAATTATCTGTTTATGTATCATGAATAACTGTGTTATTTTCTTTGAATTTGTGTATGTAAAAATATTTACAGACAATTTAATGGATTTATGATTTTCATAATTTTACATATTTTAATGTGTTTTCTGTCTAAGGCAATATGTATGCCAAAGTGTTTAATTGATTTTTGCTTAAATTTTGAGTGATAATGTTGCTTAAGAGGCAGTGAACATCCCAGCAATTTAAATAATTGAAGTAGGTAATAAGTTTTCTTTTAATATTTCTATATGTTTACATTTCAATTTTAAATTTTCATAGGGAGCTAAGCTCTACTCTTGCTTCCCTTTTTGTAATTGTTTTTTTTTTCATTTACATTAAAAAAAATTAAGTGGATGATGATGTAGGGAAGCAGCATACTCACGCCTTATAAAATTCACATCAGTCTTTCCATTGTGTGCCAGCCTAGTCCGCTGTAACTAGCTCTGACGTCTTAAATATTGCGCAATACTTTAAAATGAAGTAAATAACCTGAAACGTTTCTAGCATGTCAGAAGTAATACAAAATCAATATGTGTTGGATATCAGTTCAATAACTTTAACCATTTTCGAAATTTGGATGTTTTTTTGTAAAAAATCATTGGCGCAACAGAAAAGAGCTAGAAAAGTAAAAATTTATATTTAGATTCCTTTTGCATAATAATTTAGTAGAAACGGTATTCTGGATCTCACAAATTAAAAATTTAGTTGAAATTCATGATTTTCTGGTTTTTATCTTAAAAATTAAGGAAGCAAGATAGATTAAGTAGGCGAATAAATAAAGCTAGGATGTTTAAATTTAACTAGAATGGAGATACGCTATAATCATAAAGATGTGAGAAGTTTCAACTGAATAACTATAAAACTATAGCTATAGCGTATCTCCAAAGAGCAAGTTCAGAGCTCGTCTGCTGCGTGTAGTGTAATCAAATTAATTCTCTTGCACAGAATATTTGACTTAACCACGTCAGACTTTTATTATGATTACTTACTTGTGTGCTGATTCCACAATTATATTGAGAGTTTCATCAGCCATCAGCAAAGGAAGCAATGATTTATTCGATAACTTAAAGTGGTGCATTACTAGCCCAGCGGCTAGTCGGGAGAGCAGATTTGATCAGGCTTTCCCTTAGCCGTCCGCACCACGGCTTTACATGTTAAGAAAGCTGCGTGAAAGAGGGAGGCCCCATTTCTCTCCAGACGCTGATTAGCGCACCACCTGTGCCAGGAGTCGCGTCGCGTCGGTATCGTTGATACAAACAGCCTCGGATGCAGTAATAAGTTACTCGGGATACGCGTAACCATGAAATCGTTTTCGAGTGAAGTGTTAATTTTGGGATGACGTTAATGATCTATCTTTAGTTTGCGTATGTCGTATTTTCACGTGCCGCCGCAGGACAGACATTCTACCATTATTAGCATGGCGTTTGATGAACAGTATCATCAAATTATGGCGAGCATTCACTTAAACATTTAATTTGAACAGTTATAGTTGCATCAGCGCATTAGACTCTGAACTGCTCTGGTAGTTGGATTGTGTGGATTCTTTTTGGTCTGTGACTTTCAGAATATAGTGAACATTTTAGAGAGAATGGTTTTTGATTGTGAATCCCAGATAATCTCCTAATTCCTCAGAGCTATAAGCTATAGCTATAAATGTATTTCTCAGATGAAGTGGGCACTAGGAATTCTAATTACAGGCTTCACGTTTTGCTAATCACTTTCTGGTTGCCAATATTGTAGTTAGAGAGCCAGTGTTGAGAACGGCAAACAACAGCATTAAATAAATAATAGGAACAGTAACAATTATTCCACCCGCCGCCCCACAACATGTATGAAAGGTTTCGCCCTTCTTACTATGAAATTGCTGAAGGAGAGGGAGGTGGGTGTCTACTAGGTCCATGTAAGTTCAAAGAGCTTTCACCAATCATTGTAATGGACTGCTGTAAACGGAATGAGATAATTAAGTCCTTACCTATAGATGTGCAAATTGAATTTGATTCATCGAAAAATTTCCCAGGACACACTGTCGTGTATGCTTTAGTTGTACACGATCGTGTAATCAACAACTGTCCTCTCACAGGTGTTGTCCAGTGAGCTGTATAAATGAATAGGTACTGCCCTGTACATTGATAATTTGACGATGGCGTGTCACGCAGTGAACATCATTGCAGACGTTCAAGGATTCTGTGACTGCAAGCGTAGGCAGTTCATATTTAAAGATGTTGTGTTTCTAGCGGATGCACAAGATGCTGGAATAATACAGACTTCTGTTGCAAATATTGAATCACCAAGACCATTCAAGCAAGTGATGTGCTCTAAAACACGGAAGATCGTGAAGTGATTAACTCATTTCTATCATGGAATTCATTGGGATGATCCTGGCATACCCTATAAAGATATGGTGAGTGCACTTAAATTATTTGATCACATGGACACCATCGTTTACATGAAGGGAAAGCACAAAATCTCCCGGATGGGACGAATATTTAAATTTGCTTCTATCCAAGACCTGGAATTCTACGGAAGGCCATCTATCCATCGACTCAAGAACATTTATCAAAAAAGTGTCCGCCCCCAGTAGCTGAATGGTCAGCGTGACAGATTGTCTATCCTCTGGGCCCGAGTTCGATTCCCGGCTGTGTCAGGGAATTTTCTCCTCCCAGGGACTGGGTGTTGTACTGTCCTCATCATCATCCTGTCATCCTCATCGAATGCAGGTCGCTTAAGTGGCGTCAAATTGAAAGACCGGCACCCAGCGAATGGTCTGCCCCACGGGGGGCCCTGGCCATACGATTAAATGAAAATAAAAAATAATAAAAATGCTAATGTATCTGTATATGAGAATGTAAAATTACTTTTAAGTTGGATACGAAATAAATAATTTTATTGTTCCATAACAATGCTTGTTTTATTTCTTTCTGTGAGACCCACGTCCATAGCAAGTAGGTTTATTGGTTATACTGTACCTGAGACGCATTCCACTGGAACTGTCTGAGGCACATACCTCAGCCTTTGAGCGCGGTTTCACCTGATGAGTAGGGTTACCTGCATCGTTAATATACGAGCTTTCACCTCACATGCATGGAGCCACTCAAAGTGACAGCTCAGAGGCGATGCGTGCACGGGATCGTCGCTCTGGATGCAGTCCAACGTGTGTCGTTCAGATATCGCTGTTTTAAAGCAACATACCTTACAGGCACGTGCAGTGCAATGCGGATGTACCCATACATTGTACACAAATACATTTATCATCTTTTAATAAAAATAATGATGACTGAGGCTTGAAATAATAAGATTAGACATTTTTACAGTAAAAATAAGTTAATTTATTATTGAATTCAGAATTTTCTTTTAACAGTCTTTGGGAAATATCAGTTTAGTTATACTTCATTCAGTTTTCACATTGTAACGGTTAACAGATGCACAATTGAGATTTACATTTTTTTGATGAAAAGTATCAACACTCTGATGTTTGCAGATACATGTATCAGATCTCACATTATTCAGAAATATGAGCATTCTGCTCGGATAAAAATCATTTGCATTTACGTTATATATATATATATATATGTATATATATATATATATATATATATATATATATATATAATGAAGAGGTAGTACAAGCTAATTACAGTATCTTACATGGTAAATTCTATCGCTAGTGAAGTTCCACCCAAAAAAGAAAAGACTTTTAACTAAAGGCAAACGTATTTCTTTGAAGTGGTTGGCTATAAACATTTTCCACTACCACAAGCAATTGAACATACATATTTCTTTGACCTAAGTCGCTCTAAACATTTTTCACTAAAACAAGCAAGTGTCCATATATAAGGAATTTAATTGGGTGGAACTCACATACTTAAAATTAGTTCTGTCTGGATGACTAGCGGTAGGTGAAACTAACAACGAAAATGTAATCCATAGCCACTCACACAGAAGCACATATGAAGTGCAAAACTTTGTTTTTTCTTCATATACAGGTACAAATTAAATGCGAAAAGTTTATTTTTGTTCATGTATTAACTAGTTATGGGCATGAAAAGTACTTACATACATAGTGACTTTTCTAAATGATTTTTTCAGTTTTAATCTTTTTTTCGTTTTTTATCATTTTCTTTACCAAAATAATGAATATATATTTACACAGACATACACTTAACACAGCCTCACACACTTGATCGCACACTCAGGCATACATGGAAGCATGCAGAGTGATACACACTACACAACACACTCATCCAGTATTTAGGCTATGATAAAAGAGCGATACTATTTCCATGCATAACCGCCATTCACTGCATTCACACGCTCATTCCCTCTATCAATCAGAGTCCCCCACCTCTACTTTTGCTTCAAGTAAATAGTGTGAGTATGGGAGGATTTCCTCCCCATCCTCAGAAATGACTCTTTTATCGTCATGAGGGGACAATCTGACTTTAGACTGCAGCACAGTGTACACGTCGTGACCTCGTGATTGAATGCTAGTTTGTTGAACCATGTGTGGATGAGCGCCTTGAACGCTGCGATCATACAGGTATTGCAAATAGTCCTCAACCATAAGAGCACGAGATGCCACGTGTCTATCACCCTTTGCGCGCCTCTGAGTGCCCTCGTCCATTGTATGATATGCATACTTTTAGGACCTCAATCTCACAAATTCTACAATCCGTAAGCCATTCGACTCGTCTTTCATGAGACCGATAACCTTCTTGTTCTGAGGAACAATACCGTAAGGATTATCGGCCCCATAAGAAGACATGTCGAATTCTTTACCGTTGCACCTAATTACTTCATATGGATCACAATTCTTGATCCAGTAGATAAGTCTCTCTGTATCCATATAAAGTAACTTTTGTTCTACGAAATGAGGTTTTGCAAACTCATAGTGGAATCAGTACATGTAGAATTTGGAGATATATAGTACGCACATCCCCAAATAGATAGGCTTCATCAACTCTATTGCAGTCTTCGACATCTCCAAAGCAACAAAATTTTCATTGAAGATTATGGCACGCTTAAAATTTTCTCACACCATAACGCCCTTCCCATTCGGTTCTAATCAAAATATTGCGTTCATTTCGTACATTCTGCATAGTTTTCCCAAAAATGGAATTATTCATTAATTTATAAAAGTCTTTTTCAAAATCATTACTCGCGACTACCCTCTTTTCGGTATTTAGTTCAATTTAGTTCAACATACTACTTCAACCAGGAGGATTGCTCGAAGGAGATTGTTCGGGTGACTAACAAGCTTCATCCCTAATCTGAGGCACTGCTGAAGGCTACGATAATGAATAGTATACCTCTGCTTATCTCCAACAGTAGCCAACAGTTTAGGGATGGTGCTTCTGCGTGGAATTTGTTGCTCTGGACGTAACGGCAAGTTGTTTGTCTCTCCATGCAAATTATTAGGGTATGCGATGTCTGCGTCAAGCACATATGCTACATCAGAATCAGCTTCAAGACACATTATTTGTCCACCTAATCCCTTTAATTCGTCTTTGGGCACCCATTGAAACCCACCAACTGGCAGTGGCTGCATCGTGGCGTGCCCGTATAAGTTGCTCGCATCTAAGTACAAAATGTAACTAGAATCAAGGGATGCGTTGAATTTGACACCCATCTGCAGGTTATTTGCCTTGGCATGCCTGTGAACACATTGACCGAGTCCCCACGAATCCCTCGCTCAAAAAATAGAAGCATTGCAGTATCAGTCCAAAGTTCAATGCTGCGCCTCGTTTTTCTTGAGCATAGCATCCCAGGACAACCCAGGTGCCGTGTAATAAACGGTGGGGTCCAGAGAGTACGTGGCCATACATACACTCCGGAACTTTTCGAAAACATCTGCAAGCAAACACACGTCCGTGTCCATGTAAAACCTTGCATATTCTCCCATATTGGGGATGTTGAATTCCCACCAGACAATCACGGCATGCTCATAATCTGCTGTAGTTATGGCATCGCTTGTGAGAATACTGGTAAAAGCAGATATGTCGGGAAACCTGGTTTCACTGAGTTTCGCCATACTATCAACATACTCATATGGGCAAACTTTCCTAGTCGCAAGTTGGAACTTTTCCTCATCGCGAAATGCAGATCGAATGATATGCGTATCATTCCGAGCTAAAGTCTCGACCAGTTTCTGGAATGAAGTCTGCATAAAGCGTAAAGAGTCGAGGAAGTGGAGCGTAATTTTTGGCGTCATTCGTTTTGAGAAAGAAATGTACTTCTCAACACATTCAGGGAGGACACTGACCTGATCATTTTTCTTACCGAACTTAGCCAAGTGCTCAGCTAGAAAATGAGTGTCACACCCGCTCAAATTATGAAAAAAGACGGGTATGTGCCTAGGTAACTGATACTTCAAATTGCATGCATTGTGAGCTGCACTGCGGAAATTACCCGTAAGATGACAGTGGTCTCTACGAGGAGTTTCCGCTTTTCTATCTAAGGTCAGCCTACAAATATGACAATTAACCGCCTTTTCATACAGTTCATCATCTTCCTTTGATTTGGTCATGGGAACGTTAGTGTTGTAGAGCCTGTCGACTTCCCATGAGAGTTTTTCAAGCTGAGTGAGAAGCCAAACAGCTGGATCGTTCCCTACATAAGACTGGTAGCGGTTAAGTTTAGAATCATATGCACATACAACTTGGAATGCTGCTTCATAAGGTACATGTTTTTGTGTGAAATTTGTGTGTGAGACTAAGGGGTTCCCTTCACAACGAGTAATAGGAGCCAGCAGGCATTCAGAATCGGTGTACACTACAAAAGGACATCGCTGTTGGTGGTGAGCATTTTGAAATTTAATGAAATTATTTTCCTCAGTGGGCGTAGCCACTGCATCCTTGGAAGCACAATATAATAGATGTATCGCTAATAACTCTTCAGATGAAAAATAATCCTAACACCTTAGACAAACTTGCTTTTTATGCTGCTTTTTATTTAACTGGGAGTAAAGGAGTCGGGACATGTCTTTGATACAGACATAGTGATAATTATTACCTTCAGAGAAGAGCAGCATGTTTACATGCAACTCTCGCTCACCTGAAAATTTTGAGGAATGGAAGTTCAGATGGCTCTGAGCACAATGGGACTTAACTGCTGAGGTCATCAGTCCCCTAGAACGTAGAACTACTTAAACCTAACTAACCTAAGGACATCACACACATCCATGCCCAAGGCAGGATTCGAACCTGCGACCGTAGCGGTCGCGTGGTTCCAGACTCTAGCACCTAGAACCGCTCGGCCACATCGGCCGGCGAAATGGAGGGGACCAGCTGCTGTGTACTTGTATCGCTCATCTGACTTGGCCTTCTTCTTCTCCAGGCCATATACCGATATTCCGGTATTCTGAGCCTCAAACTTATGTATGTCCTGGATCTTTACAGGCAACTCTATACCATCAAAGTTATACTGTGTCTTAATATCTTTGACTTTGTAACTGCTCAGACGATGCGCTAGCGTCTTGTTATTTCTCTGACAAGCTAGGACTGACCATGCAAAACAAGCATTATCATACTGATTTTGAACATTAATCCACGCCTGCTTCTTCTCAATATCTACAGGGAATTTAATATAACTGGACCCTCGATTTATTGGATCATAGATATGTATATGAATGTCTAGGTGTTGGTATACAGCTGAGCGCTTTAGTGGACCCACGTATTTCCAGCTCGGAAAATCGGGCCATAATAGTGCTCAAGGTGGATTCTCGATACCACTCAGCAATGGAAGTGCTCCGAGAAATAACGTCATTATCACCACATATATAGTGCAGAGTCCTTGTCTCTGTGTCACCTTGATGTATAGGTGGGTGACTCAATTTGCCGCATAGTACTGCACTGCATTTAACGGCGTTAAATCTCGGACCTTCTACGACTTTGAGAAGCTCAGTCTCCAAGACAAGAGTCGCGATACCTCCCACTCGGATTCTCAATCCTAGTGAACGAGATGCGCCCCTCAAAAGTCCTAGCAACCGCTGACTATTCTAGGGGGGTCATTACACCATTATTCTAATCCAAATCATTATTCATAGGACGGGGGAGAACACTACCGCTAACCAGAGGATAATTACTATCACTACTACTACTATTATTACTATAAGTAGGGGTCCAGCTGGTCGACGATGTGTCTGGCGATGGTACGTCATCATCTACAGGGAGGGTATCCATGTCGGGACACGAACCTTGCACTGGCGGCAGGGGTGAGCTGGTTGAGGAGGAGGAGGCATTGACTGCCGCCTGGAGCAATCAGGCTGCGGTGACGGCCCCCCAGGGTGTGTCGCTCCCGCTACCTGTCGGTGGGGTGGGAGTCCATTGTTCTTCTTCATGCCCTGCCGGTTGAGTTTCCCAGGGGTGCCAGAGGACCTGGAACGGTGCGGGGGGCGGCTTCTGCTGCTGCTACACAGGGGTGATAGGGGCTACACAGGGTGCCGCTTGTCTTTGCGGCTGTGCGCCCTCGATTCCAGCCCCCGCAACCACCTCTCTAGGTATATGGGCTATGCCATCTGATATATCTGTAACATAAATAAGAAAAAAAATATTAGTTTAAGTTACGTATATTTAAAACAGCAGTAAAAAATAATAATAAGACTAAATAATGGTATTTATTTGCAGTAATGTTAATGGTTAAACTATTCACCTTCTCTGCTCTGACTCCATGGTTTCAGCACCTCATTGCCACATTCAACAAGGTCTCCAAACCAATCAGGTAGATCGATCTCCTCCTACTCCTCTAAAAACTCTATAATTCGGCGGTCCTCTGCAGCAGCCGCCATTTGACCTCCGCCATGCACGCCACCCTCTGTGCTCCCCTCCCTATGTATGGAATCAGGATCATCTAGAAAGAAAAGAAAAGAATATCTATAAGAAAACTCAATCTAGACAATTGGAAAATGGGTATACATATTAGATGAAATTATTTCATTTTAGGAACTATGATTTTATTACGAATGTACTTACATTCGAGCTGTGCCTGCACCCTCTCCATCTCGAGCTGCCGATCAAGCTCCTCAAGAGCTGGACGGACGTAATCTAGAAAGATGGAAGATGAAAATATCTGTAGAAGAAATGCAATGACTTCAATGGTGCAGGAATCAGCGATCCAAAACAGATATAACACGTAACACAGAACACATAGACACAAACAGTCTCTTAAATGACCTAACAATCTTTATAGAGAGCAGTCAAAAACAGATATAACATAGACACACACAGAACACGTAAAATCTGTTAAATTACCTGGCAACCTTTATAGAGAGCTGTCCCAAACAGATATAACACATAACACAAAACACATAGACACAAACAATCTGTTAAAAGACCTAACAATCTTTATAGAGAGCAGTCCAAAACAGATATAACATGTAACACAGAACATATAGACACACACACACGCACACACACAATCTGTTAAAGGACGAAGCATTCTGCATAGACTGAGATCGAAAACGTATGTAAGATACATACACTGAGTTAAAGGATGCAGATATCTGAGCAAAGAAAATGTACTTATCAGGTAATGGAACTTAATTCACATGAGATCGTTTGCTGCTGCTGCTGCCATTGTCACAGTCGCTGGTGCTGCATGCTCACTTCCTAATGACTGAATGCACAATCACGTCCACACACACACACACACACACATATCGAATAAAGTATAGGAGCAGAGTGAGGGCGAGTTGGGTTGGGGTCTGGTTTATATAGGTTCTATGATGTGCAGTCATGTGACTAGTGCACTAGACGATATGAGAGCAGCATTCTACGGGTGGGGTGGGGTACGTCATGAAGGAACACTGCGCTCCTAGTGGGGAGATGTGAAACTTGTCATTCGTTCATTGATTATCGAAGTGGTACATTAAAATTGACATGGAATTATGTACTTCAGTAATTCATACGTTAGATGCGTGATGTGGGTGTTGTATTGCTTTAGTAAGAATATTTACAGAATACTATGTGTGGGGTAAGTATAAAGGTATAGGGGGGTGGGGGGCTGTAACGTCAGCAGTCGCACGCTCGCGGGCCGCTGACGCAGCGTGATAGACAGCAGACTATCTCGCGTCATCACCCAACATCACGGTGGTGTCCTTTGGTTGCGACGATATGAACTAAGTCAGTTGGGCTCTGGTGCTCGTGGGAACACGTTGGGTACCGCCATCTTGAATAACGCTACTTACGTCATCACCTGAAGTCCCGGTGTTGTCCTCTGGAGGCTACAATATGAAGCCAGTTGGAGTCCAGACCCAGTGGAGAACATACCTGCTTGGAATTGGTTAAATAATAAAGACAAGTACTTCTTTGTCGCCATTTCCTTTGCTTGTTAGAGATAACTGGGGTATGGTGCATTATCCTGCTGGAATTTGAACTTCGCGCCATTTTTCTGGGGGGGGGGGGAAGGGGGTGTGGCTCTTTCCCACCAAAATTCAAACTTCCCGCCAAAATCCGACATCTTGGGTGACGTCATCGCCACCATCTTGGATGACGTCATCGCAGCCATCGTGATTGACGTCATCGCCGCCATCTTGATTGACGTCATCACCGCCATCTTGATCGACGTCAGCGCCGCCATGGATAACGGTACTTTGTCCTCATGCTGCCCTTGTTCCAATACTAACAAAATCCTGCACCAGCAACACTTTTGCAATTATGGGCGGCTATAGAAGAAGCATGGCTCAGTATTTCTGTAGGGGTCTTCCAACGATCTGTTGAGTCCACATGATGTCGAGTTGCTGCACTATGCCAGGCAAAAGCAGGTCAGATACAATATTAGGAGGTATCCATTGAGTTTTGTACCTTAGTGTATGTTGAATCCATCAGTGTATATTTCCTTGAAAAGACATCACCGTGACTGTGATGTCCACGTGATGCATGGCAGTATTAAATGACTTTGTTCACATTGAACTGATTAGGCACTGTCTTTCCACTGGCATATGGCTTCAATCGGATGGTGCAACCTTTCGTGCAACAAGCCCGTGGACACCCATGGTGGAAGGTATACAAGCCCATCCGAGCCTATTCTCCTCCTCCCCCTCCCCCCGGCCCCCCTTCCTCTTTGCTTCATCACACGATTTGGCGATATTGTGTTGATCCCCAGTGACAGGGTGCACATATCAAAACCACTCGTAATGTAGGAGTTAAGAGACGTCATTTGTCAAGAAATCTCTGATGTGTCTGCATAGGTGGTAGATAGTACAATCACTTTGCTTAGAACATCGATACTGCGTACGCGTGCGTGCGAGTGCGTGCTCGTGCGTGCGAGCAATAATACGAAATCATGTAGAAGATATGTAATCGGTATACAACTTTTTACCTGTATGGAGAGCCACGCGGGATAACCACGTGGTCTCAAGCGCCTTGCCACCCCTCGTATGAAGTTCGGGTCCTTCCTCGGGCATGGGTGTGTGTGTTGCCCTTAGCGTAAGTTAGTTCAAGTTAGTTAAGTAGTGTGTAAGCCTAGGGACCGATAACCTCAGCAGTTTGGTCCCATAGGAACTTACCACTCTTTACTGTGTATGGACATGTACCACTCTTTCTATGTATGTGTGTTTGTTAAGCTGTATCTTGCAATTAAAGTCCTGTGTATTTCAAATATGTTTCCCCGCTCTACCAAACATAACCTAATAGCGGTCATGATCTGCTTATCTACTTATTCTGCTCTACATCTACAACTATACATACTCCGCAAACCACCGTACGGCGCATGGCAGAGGAAACCTTGTACTAGTACTAGTTATTTCCTCTGCTGTTCCATTCGCAAATCGAGAAAGGGAAAGACGACTGTCTAAAAGCCTCGGTACGAGCCTAATTTTTCACATCTTATCTTCATGGTTCACACGCGAAATTAACATTGGCGCCAGTAGAATCTTTCCTCCGTCGGCCTCAGATGCCGGCTCTCTAAATTTACGCAATAGTGCCTTGCGTAATGAGCATTGTCTTCCCTCCAGGGATTTTCATTTGGGATAACGAACCATCTCCATAATACTTGTATGCTGATAGAATCTACCAGTAACAAATCTAGTAGCTCGTCTCTGAACTGCTTCGCTGTCTTCCTTTAGTCCAATCTGGTGTGGTCGCGGATACTCTAACAACACTCAAGACTGGGTGACACAAGTGTGTTTAATATTGTCTGCTCCATGTATGAACTACACTTTCCCAAAGTTCTCCCTATACAGCAAAGTGGATTATTTTCCTTTCCTATTACCAACCCACCGTGCTCATTCCATTTCATTTTACTTTGCAACATTACAGTAAAACATTTAATCGAATTGACTGTATTGAGCTGCACCCCACTATGCTGTATTCGAACGTTGCGGGAATGTTTTTCCTTCTATACCGCATGAACTTACATTTTTATACGTTTAGAGCAAGCTGCCATACATCACACCAACTATGAATTTTGTCTAAGTCATGTCGTATATTGCTGCAGTCACCCAACGATTTCACATTTCCGTACAACACAGCAATCTAGGAATATAGAAGTTCTCTGTAGCCCTCCATCCATGGATTATAGCATATCATGTGAGAAAAGGGCAAGCTGGGTTTCACGCTAGTAATACTTTCTAAATTCGTGCTGATTTGTGCACAGGATCTTTCTGTCTCAAGGATATTTATTATATTCGAAATCAGAATGTGTTCAACATTCTGCAGCAAACCGATATTAAGGATATCGGTATGCAATTATGTGGGTCGGTTCTTTTACATTTCTTATACCAGCGCTATTTTCCATTCACTCGGGACTTTTCACTGGGCGAGAGAGGGGCGTGGCGATAGATGCACGCTAAGTAAGGGGCCAATGCCACAAAGTACTCTCTGTAAAACTAAAGTGGGACTCCATCTTGTCGTTGTGACTACTTTGTTTTCAAATCTTTGTAACATTTCATCAATGCCTGCTCTCTGAAGGAGAACACTTTGCTCTTCCTGGTTGGCTAAAACCAAAATAAGAACTAACATCAAAGTCTCAACGGGAGAGGCAATGAATGACAGTCACTACATAACAACTCACCTGGACCACCCTGACTGACTTACAGTAATTGAGAGCTTTGCAGGTGTACATGGCGGGTCCTGTCTATGAGATACCTGGACAGTATCAGAATACTGACACACTGCATTTTCTCGATTTGTGACCCACTTCATTTTACCTGCAGAGCAGATATTTGTGTTTTTCTCCACACTGTGAATTATATATCTCTACCAAATCATAATGCTAATGGGGGGAAGTGAAGATTTGTCATTACTAAAGAAAGAAAGATCTGGTAAAAATTATGTACGTTCTTGAGGCGTGTTGGCCTATATAAAACCTGTGGAGCTTACGCCATGGTGCAACCTTCAGCCCAGTTCAAAGTTGTAATAGATCTTGTTACAATAAGGCTAATCCCAATTGTGCTCTCACGACTACAATGCTATTTTGACACATGGGTCTTCCTAGGAAATGCCAGGATCTTTAGCAAAGGAATCACAGAACTACAACGCCCTGTCCCACTAAAGTCGCACAGTGCAGATTATTAACGATCATAACCAACAGGTTATCATCGATCGTTGGTTGACCACAAAAGAGAAATAGGGTAAAGTACCCACATTTAGGGTGGTTGTCTAATTCTGTATATCTGAATATCTCCCTTGCTTGGTGCTACACTCCGTAGCTCGCTCTGACAACCAGAAGTGAAGGTCATTCTGATACGCCATCATGAGGTTGGTCCCAGTGTTGTTAGCGTTTCGATCTCCGCAGCTACTTTTGTATTCTGGTGAAAATAAAAAATTTCTACAGAGCTCAGTCGGAAGTAATGCCTCGAACCAGGTAAGATGTACGTTCAAAGGCCTTCATATGAGATAACAGTTCGAAGAATGCTATTTCTTATCTAATTGACAAAAAGTGTCGTCCACAATTCACTTAAGGGTTACTCTGTACATAAGCAGAAGTAAGAGATGGTCCCTAATAGCGAGCAGTAATTGGTTGCATTATTTTGGGAACCCGAAATTAGAATACAAGACGTGATCTGAATTTTATTCCAGGTGGCACCTTTCCAATGTCTGAGAGACGAAGACGTTGGGCCGTTGATAGGTTGAGTATACTGCAGAGCAACAACAATGTAAATGGCTGCATATGGTTTCAAAAAATATGTGATCTGTTTTTGTGCCCCATTGGTTCTTCATATATGGATTTTCCTTCTCAAAAAATTGCAGAAAAAGTGAATAAGTCCTCAGAAGCCACAGCATGGCCAATATTGACTGCAATTAATTGAGTGCAAGGCACAATGGTTTCTATTTTTGAAATCAGGCCATCTGCTGCACTCCCACCATCAGATCCATGATCAAGAGCAGGAAAAGCTGCAGTGTTGACCCTATCTCCTTTTATAAAGGCTTTGGATCAGCCCCCAGCTAAAGAGAAAAAGAAAGCAAGTACCTATACCACAGGGAAGACACCACCTTCAACGAAACCTGCTCCATAAGCTTCATTTGATAAATCTGATAGATCTTCAACTTATGGAGCTACCAAAGGAAGCTCTTCGTAAGAAAGAACTAGAGCCTCACGAAGCAGCAGGAGCATGGTGTGGAAAATCCCGATTCAAGTGTCGGTGAAACCACCATGAAAAACTCATCTGAATATGAAGGGGACGTAGAGTTCATTTACTGCACACAACTGTGTTCAACTGAATGCTCTAAAGAGACGTGGATTAAGTGCGTCGGTTACTTTCGCTGGTGTTACGAGCTTTGTGCAGATGTCGACGATGATACTTAGAAACTTTTGAAATGTGAGTTCCATATCAAAAAGCACAAACACTGGACATTTTTCTTCCTGTGGCTGAAACGGCTGCAGAGTAACCGACAGTTATGCAGCACTCTTTACTTTTGAACCAAACTTTTGGTCCAAATAAACCCTATGTTACTAATTTATTAAATTTTAGTGATTATTTACAACCCATAAACAGAAAACCCGAAATTAGGAACTTTATTTCCCAGAAATAAGAATTGTATGTTTTAATTCTTTTTTCTGCAACTACAGAATGAGAAAATATTCGCAAGATTTTTTACAAGGGCAGTATTTAAATATTCCCTAGTAATAGTAAAGCACAGTTTCCACAGTTCAAGGACAGTTAATTTAAATATAAAAATGGTACCTGATAATAGGGTACTTTTCCCTGCAGCAGCGATAGCAAGCACAGCAGCTGACTTACCATGTACGGCGCCATCTGTGTTGTCGCGCAGAATGAGTTTTGCTGAATGAACTGCATTTGCAGAGGCGGCAAGAGCACAAGAGCAAGTGAACACTCTTAACTTGCGACACCTTGTGGATTTATTGGTTATTTTTCTTTGAATGCTGTTGAACGTAATATAGATGCTGTAACCTGAAAGATACGGCACTTACGTCTACCGCGCTACTGCTCCTCTAGACTCTACGAAACTTGGCATCAGGGTTGCTAGCACACCTTCAGTTGTGTACGTTTTAAGGAGCTTTTCCGCGTGCGCAACTCGCGTGACGCAACTGCCTAACAGGCCAAATACATACGGATTAGATGAACAACGTACCCTGTTCACGCTGTGCACAGCAGTTGCCACTCAACTAGAAGTTTACGTCAGTGCAACCAGGTGGTAGCACCCTGCGGGAAACGTTTATACCAGTTCGATCGACGTAAACCCTGCTAGGTGATAGTACACTCCTCAGATATGCTAACTCAGTATATACTGTTGTAAAATTAGATCGGATATCAGTATATGTTAAATTTGTATTGACAGTAAACCTATTTTGTGGGTTTCTGAATGAGTTATAGAATATTAAGTTATGAATTTTATCATACAGTAATCCAGAGATGGAGAGAATGGTAAGGGCCTGAAGCACCTTACTGTCGATTGTGAGATTGTAGCTTTTATTCATGTTTCTGAAAGCCGTTGATCTTATGGTGAGTCAGTTTTATCTGTGCTGTAGGCCGACACTGATGAAAATTCACGAAACCTATATCACTGGTTTCTCTGATATTCACTTAAATGTGGGATCGACAGCGTGTGCTTTAGGTCCTTATGGATCTAATCGCGTCATTTCTATTCTGGTCAAGTGACCATGTTGGTAGACATTACTACTTGAGTTTAATTATTTCCCACAAATGGCAGTTTGTGTTTGGGCTGGTTGTTTGCTGTGCGGGAATCGGCTTTCGTGTGCAGTGTAAACATGAACTATGTTGAATCTATTTTAAATGCTAAGAGAAAAGTAAAGCTGTAAGGACGTGCCCTGAGTTGTGTTTGGGCACTTCAGTCGGTAGAGCACGTGCTCGCGAATGCAGAGGTCATTAGTTCGAGTCCCGGTCCGGCAAACAGCTTTAATCTGCAAGGAAGTTTTATATCAACGCACGCTCTGCTGCAGAGTGAAAATTATATTCTGGGAACATAAAAGTAAATTGTCAGGAAAAGTTAGCCGCAAAGGAACTAGGACCTCTAAGAACAGATTATTTGATTCAGAGTGACGAAATCGAATAAGTGTGAGTATAAGCGAAATTTTTGCAACGGAAATGTACAATTAACACAAGTTATGTGGTTGCAGCGTAAGAATATTTGATTTTCAGCCCGGAAGCAAATTCGTGAACTAATACATCTGTGGTGTCACCGCCAGACACCACGCTTGCTAGGTGGTAGCTTTAAATCGGCCGCAGTCCATTTAGTACATGTCGGACCCGCGTGTCGCCACTGTGTGATCGCAGACCGAGCGCCACCACAAGGCAGGTCTCGAGATACGGGATAGCACTCGACCCAGTTGTACGACGACTTTGCTAGCGACTACACTGACGAAGCCTTTCTCTCATTTGCCGAGAGACAGTTAGAATAGCCTTCAGCTAAGCCCATGGCTACGACCTAGCAAGGCGCCATTAGCCTTACATAGTTTGATAGTTATCGTATGAAATGTCTCATCAAGAACGATGTATACAACAAGGATTAAAAGTTAAGTATAATAGCAGCTACGTACTTTCTTGCTACCATTCATTACGTATCCTGTTTCAGACCTCGATCTAGCATACGTGAGATTACGCGTGCCTTTCGGCTACTTCAGTGTGGCGTAGCTGTCTTGTTACGCCACAACAGTTGGCGACGAGTCAACGTAAAGGGTCTTGTTCTTTCTAATTGCTTACATTTACTTGTGTCATGGCTTCGCCAGATGTACTGTCCGAATTTTATCGCTTGCAGAATCAGCAGACGCAGGCGTTATTGGATGCCCTTGGACAGCTCGTCCAGGGTCAACGTGCCATTCAAACCGATGCGGCACCCGCCGCTTCACCGCTACCGCAGCCACAACATGCAGTTGCACCGCCGTTTCGCAATTTTGACGCGGCGCAAGAATCATGGACCGAGTGGTCACGCCAGTTTGGATTTCATCTCGCCGCCTACAGAATTCAAGGTAACGAGCGGCAGCCTCATTTATTGGCGTGTGTAGGGGTGCAAACATACCGCGTGATAGTGAAATTACACTCCTGGAAATTGAAATAAGAACACCGTGAATTCATTGTCCCAGGAAGGGGAAACTTTATTGACACATTCCTGGGGTCAGATACATCACATGATCACACTGACAGAACCACAGGCACATAGACACAGGCAACAGAGCATGTAAAATGTCGGCACTAGTACAGTGTATATCCACCTTTCGCAGCAATGCAGGCTGCTATTTTCCCATGGAAACGATCGTAGAGATGCTGGATGTAGTCCTGTGGAACGGCTTGCCATGCCATTTCCACCTGGCGCCTCAGTTGGACCAGCGTTCGTGCTGGACGTGCAGACCGCGTGAGACGACGCTTCATCCAGTCCCAAACATGCTCAATGGGGGACAGATCCGGAGATCTTGCTGGCCAGGGTAGTTGACTTACACCTTCTAGAGCACGTTGGGTGGCACGGGATACATGCGGACGTGCATTGTCCTGTTGGAACAGCAAGTTCCCTTGCCGGTCTAGGAATGGTAGAACGATGGGTTCGATGACGGTTTGGATGTACCGTGCACTATTCAGTGTCCCCTCGACGATCACCAGTGGTGTACGGCCAGTGTAGGAGATCGCTCCCCACACCATGATGCCGGGTGTTGGCCCTGTGTGCCTCGGTCGTATGCAGTCCTGATTGTGGCGCTCACCTGTACGGCGCCAAACACGCATACGACCATCATTGGCACCAAGGCAGAAGCGACTCTCATCGCTGAAGACGACACATCTCCATTCGTCCCTCCATTCACGCCTGTCGCGACGCCACTGGAGGCGGGCTGCACGATGTTGGGGCGTGAGCGGAAGACGGCCTAACGGTGTGCGGGACCGTAGCCCAGCTTCATGGAGACGGTTGCGAATGGTCCTCGCCGATACCCCAGGAGCAACAGTGTCCCTAATTTGCTGGGAAGTGGCGGTGCGGTCCCCTACGGCACTGCGTAGGATCGTACGGTCTTGGCGTGCATCCGTGCGTCGCTGCGGTCCGATCCCAGGTCGACGGGCACGTGCACCTTCCGCCGACCACTGGCGACAACTTCGATGTACTGTGGAGACCTCGCGCCCCACGTGTTGAGCAATTCGGCGGTACGTCCACCCAGCCTCCCGCATGCCCACTATACGCCCTCGCTCAAAGTCCGTCAACTGCACATACGGTTCACGTCCACGCTGTCGCGGCATGCTACCAGTGTTAAAGACTGCGATGGAGCTCTGTATGCCACGGCAAACTGGCTGACACTGACGGCGGCGGTGCACAAATGCTGCGCAGCTAGCGCCATTCGACGGCCAACACCGCGGTTCCTGGTGTGTCCGCTGTGCCGTGCGTGTGATCATTGCTTGTACAGCCCTCTCGCAGTGTCCGGAGCAAGTATGGTGGGTCTGACACACCGGTGTCAATGTGTTCTTTTTCCCATTTCCAGGAGTGTATTTCCCCGACGCGACGTAGCAACTCTGTCCTACGAGGAAATTTTGTCTGCTTTAGATGCCTATTTCAAGGAAACAGTTAATGTAGTTGCAAAAGGGTATACTTTCTTTCGTACAAAACATACGGCCGGTCAGACTAATAGGGAGTGGGTTGCAACATTGCAAGGCTTTACAAGGGATTGTGCTTTTGAGTGTGAATGTGGACTCCCTTATTCAGATACTATGGTACGGGATGCAATAGCACAGAACGTTTCTGATGTTCGCATATGGGAACAGATTTTGAAACTAGTTAATCCCTCCCTTCAGCAAGTGATAGACATATTCGATAGACAAGACACACTTGACTTTGCACAGGAATCATTTGCAATTTCGCCAGCCGTGTGTAACATTAACCGGCCCGCCGGGCGCGCTGCGCGGCCCGGTAAACTGCCCTCGCGCACGTCCACGCAGCTGCCGCCACGCTCTTAACCAGGTGTGCTGCGCCAGCACACAAATGCAGTGAAATCATGCCCGCGGTGTGCAACTAGACATTCACGTGACAATTGCCCGTCACGCCAAGCTATTTGTTTTTTCTGTTATAAGAAAGGACATGTTCAAAGTGTTTGCCAGAAAAAGATCAGATCAGACAATCACAACCATTCCAGGCCCTTTGCTTAGCGCCGGAATCTTCACCAAGGACGATATTGTGATCTCCGGAAAGACAGCGGGCGAGCATTTAGCACACCTACGAACATTATTTCAGGTATTGCGACAAAATGGTCTTCGCTTGCGGAAGGACAAATGTGTGTTTTTTGCTCGTGACTTACCATACCTGGGACATGTCATCAATGCCCAAGGCATACGTCCGAGTCCAGAGCACCTCCGTGCCATACAAGATTTGCCGTCGCCGCAGAATGTGAAACAGCTACAGAGTGTGTTGGGTAAAATTAACTATTATCATCGCTTTCTGCGCAATGCCTCTTCCATTTCAGCTCCGCTTCATAGCTTACGCCGTAAGGGTGTTCCGTTCGTCTGGACGACGGAATGCGAACGCGCCTTTCGCCAGTTGAAATCGGCGTTGCTTTCAAATACTTGCCTTACACGATTCGATCCCCAGAAACCCCTTTTGTTGATGGTAGATGCATCGGATTTCGGGATCGGTGCTGTGCTTGCGCACAAAGATGGGCCGCATGATCGCCCTATTGCCTTTGCGTCTAAATTGCTCTCATCTGCGCAAAGAAATTATTCACAGATAGAGAAAGAAGCATTGGCTCTCGTGTTTGGTGTTACTAAGTTTCATGATTTCTTGTATGGTCGTCACTTTACCATCATCACAGACCACAAACCTTTAACATCACTTTTTCATCCAAACAAGCCTGTACCTCCGCGTACAGCGCAGAAATTCATTCGCTGGTCTATTTTCCTCTCGCAGTACCGCTACGATATCTTGTATCGGTCCACTGCTAAGCACGGGAACGCCGATGCGTTGTCCCGTTTGCCTGTTGCTGAGGATAAAGCATTCGATTCTTCTGAACTTGCTTGCATGTTCATTGATGCGGAAACCGATGAAGTGGTCGAATCGTTTCCGATTGATTTTCGTCGTGTAGCTACAGCCACAGCTGCTGACCCGGTCCTTGCTACCGTTTTGCGTTTTGTTGCTACGCAATGGCCTTTGTCAAAGTCTCGGATCGAGGATCCGTTGGTTCGCCGATTTTTTGCTCACAAGGAGAGACTTTTTGTACGACGTGGTGTTTTGTTGTTGCGTTCTGATAATGATCAGTCCTCTGTTTTATGGCTTCTTCACCAAGGACATTGGGGTATAGTGCGAACGAAACAACTTGCTCGTCAGCACTGTACTTGGTTCGGAATCGATGCTGCGATTACGAATATGTGTTCTTCTTGCATGGCGTGTGCCGAACAACAATCCGCACCGCCGCGGAAAGTCTTTGCATGGCCAAAAGCCACTACCCCTTGGCAACGCTTGCACATCGATTTTGCTGGTCCATTCTGGAATGCTCGATGGTTGGTGCTGGTAGATGCCTTCAGTAATTTTCCTTTTGTTGTCCGGATGTCTTCCACGACGTCCTCTGCCACCATCCAAGTGTTGTCTGCTATCTTTTGCATTGAAGGTCTTCCGCAGACTATTGTTTCCGACAATGGCCCGCAATTCATGTCCGCAGAATTTCAATCATTCTGCCAGGCCAATGGTATTCAACATCTGACATCCGCGCCTTTTTCGCCTCAGTCAAACGGTGCCGCTGAACGATTGGTCCGGACTTTCAAGTCCCAGATGTTAAAGTTGAAAGAGTCACATTCTCGGAAGGACGCGTTGTTGCTCTTTTTGTCTTCGTATCGCTCTCAGCCCCTAGATGGTCACTCGCCGGCTGAGTTGCTCTACGGTCGTCCTCATCGAACCTTGATGTCTTTGCTGCACCCGCCGCATCAGGTTCCTGTGCAGCGGCAGACTTTTGCTTTTGCTCCAGGCGACGTTGTCTTTTATCGCAACTATCGAGGTTCACGGCGTTGGCTCGCAGGGCGCATTCTTCGCTGCCTCGGCCGCGCGATGTATTTGGTTTTGGGGGCCTCTGGTGAGGTGCGTCGGCATCTCAATCAGCTGCGCCTCTGTCGTGGCACGGGTTAGTTTAGTTGCATGAAGCCTTTATTGAATTTCGAATTTTACCTGCCGTCACAGGTGAATCAATCACCGAAAAATGATAAAGGTAGGAGATATATGGGACACTCAACCTACTTGTCTAAAACAAAGTGGTACAAAGCTGTTGTACTGCACAGATGAATAGTCATACATTTTAAGCGTTTCGTCCCCAGATATGGAGTGTCTCATGTTGACTGATCAAGTAATCTGAATCTTTTTATCGTGTCTGCAACTACGTTCATACTTCGCAAGCCACCGTATGGTGCTTGGTGGAGGTAAACATGTACCACTACTAGCAAATTCCTTTTCTGTTCCAGACGCAAACAGAGCGAGGGAAAAACGAATATCTGTATGCTTGCAAACGAGCCCTAGTTTGCGTTATCTTACCTTCATGATCCTTAAGCGAAATGTACGTTGGCAGCAGAAAAAAACGAGTCAGCTACAAATGCCAGCTCTCTAACGTTTCTCAATACTGTTCCGCGAAAAGAATGTCCTCTTTTCTACGTGGATTCCCACTTGAGTTTACGAAGCATCTCCATTGACACTCACGTGTAGATCGAACCTACTGGTAACAAATCTAGCACGCTGCCTCTGAATTGCTTCGATATCTTCCTCTCATCCGACATGGTGTGGATCCAAAAAACTCTACCAGTACTGAAGAATGGATCTATGCTGTTCCCTTTACAGGGAACTAACACATCTTGTATCCTCCTACAGTCACTCAACGACTACACATTCCTTTGCACCACAGCGTCATCAGCAAAGAGCAACAAATTGCTGTCAGGTCATTTACTCTCAAGTGCCAAAAAAACTGATATAGGCATGCGTATTAAAATACAGAGATATTTAAACAGGCACAATACGGCGCTGCGGTTGGTAACGCCTATGTAAGACAAAAAGTGTCAGGCCCAGTTGTTAGATCAATTACTGCTGCTACAATAGCAGGTTACCAAGATTTAAGTGAGTTTGAACGTGATGTTAAGGTCGGCGCACGGGCGATGGAACACAGCATCTCTGAGGTAGCGATGAACTGGGGATTTTCCCGTACGACCATTTCTCGAGTGTATTGTGAATATCAGGAATCCGGTAAAACATCAAACATCCGCCATCTATGCGGCCGGAAAAAGATCCTGGAAGAACGGGACCAACGACAACTGAAGAGAATCGTTCAACGTGACAGAAGTGCAACCCTTCTCCAAATTGTTGCAGATTTCAATTCTGAGCCATCAACAAGTGTCAACTTGTGACCAATTCAACGAAGCATCATCGATATGGGCTTTCGGAGCCGAAGGCCCACTGTTGTATCCTTGATGACTGCACGAGACAAAGCTTTACGCTTCGCCTGTGCCTGTCTATATCGACATTGGACTGTTGATGACTGGAAACATGTTGCCTGATCGGACGAGTCTCGTTTCAAATTGTATCGAGTGGATGGACGTGTACGGACATGGAGAAAACCTCATGAATCCTGCATGTCAGCAGGGGAGTGTTCAAGCTGTTGGAGGCTCTGTAATGGTGTGCGGCGTGTGCAGTTGGAGTGATATGGGACGACACGTCTAAATACGACTCCAACAGGTGCCACGTACATATGTATTCTGTCTGATCACACGCACCCATTCTTGTGCTTTGTGCATTCCGACGGAGTTGACCAATTCCACCAGGACAAGGTGACACGCCACACGCCCAGAATTGCTACATAGTGGCTCGAGGAACACTCTTCTGAGTGTAAACACTTTCGCCGGCCGCCAAACTCCTCAGACATGAACATTATTGAGCGTATCTGGGATGCCTTGCAATGTGCTGTTCAGAAGAGATCAACATCCCCTCGGACTCTTACGGATTTATGGACAGCCCTACAGGATTCATGGAGCCAGTTCCCTCCAGCACTACTTCAGGCATTAACAGAGTCCATGCAACGTAGTCTTGCGGCACTTCTACATGCTCGCGGGGGCCTCACATGATATTACGCAGGTGTACCACCTTCTTTGGCCCTTCAGTGTACATATACAGGGTGTTAAAAAAAAGTACGGCCAAACTTTCAGGAAACATTCCTCACACACAAATAAAGAAAAGGTGTTATGTCGACATGTGTCCGGAAACGCTTAATTTCCATGTTAGAGCTCATTTTAGTTTCGTCAGTATGTAATGTACTCCCTAGATTCACCGCCAGTTAGCCCAATTGAAGGAAGGTAATGTTGACTTCGGTGCTTGTGTTGACATGCGACTCATTGCTATACAGTACTAGCATCAAGCACATCAATACGTAGCATCAACAGGTTAGTGTTCATCACGGACTTGGTTTTGCAGTCAGTGCAATGTTTACAAATGCGGAGTCGGCAGATGCCCATTTGATGTATGGATTAGCACGGGGCAATAGCAGTGGCGCGGTACGTTTGTATCGAGACAGATTTCTAGAACGAAGGTGTCCCGACAGGAAGACGTTCGAAGCAATTGATCGGCGTCTTAGGGAGCACGGAACATTACAGCCTATGACTCACGACTGGGGAAGACCTAGAACGACGAGGACACCTGCAATGGACAAGGCAATTCTTCGTGCAGTTGACGATAACCCTAATGTCAGCGTCGGAGAAGTTGCTGCTGTACAAGGTAACGTTGACCACGTCACTGTATGGAGAGTGGTACGAGAGAACTAGTTGTTTCCGTACCATGTACAGCGTGTGCAGGCACTATCAGCAGCTGATTGGCCTCCACGGGTACACTTCCGCGAATCGTTCATCCAACAATGTGTCAATCCTCATTTCAGTGCAAATGTTCTCTTTACGGATGAGGCTTCATTCCAACGTGATCAAATTGCAAATTTTCACAGTCAACATGTGTGGGCTGACGAGAATCCGCACGCAATTGTGCAATCACGTCATCAACACAGATTTTCTGTGAACGTTTGGGCAGGCATTGTTGGTGATGTCTTGATTGGGTCCCATGTTCTTCCACCTACGCTCAATGGAGCACGTTATCATGATTTCATACGGGATACTCCACCTGTGCTGCTAGAACATGTGCCTTTACAAGTACGACACGACATGTGGTTCATGCACGATGGAGCTCCTGCACATTTCAGTCGAAGTGTTCGTACGCTTCTCAACAACACATTCGGTGACCGATGGATTGGTAGAGGCGGACCAATTCCATGGCCTCCACGCCCTCTTGACTTTCATTTATGGGGGCATTTGAAAGCTCTTGTCTACGCAACCTCGGTACCAAATGTAAAGACTCTTCGTGCTGGACGGCTGTGAAACAATACGCCATTCTCCAGGGCTGCATCAGCGCATCAGGGATTCCATCCGACGGAGGGTGGATCCATGTATCCTCGCTAACGGAGGACATTTTGAACATTTCCTGTAACAAAGTGTTTGTTTGAAGTCACGCTGGTACGTTCTGTTGCTGTGTGTTTCCATTCCATGATTAATGTGATTTGAAGAGAAGTAATAAAATGAGCTCTAACATGGAAAGTAAGCGTTTCCGGACACATGTCCACATAACATATTTTCTTTCTTTGTGTGTGAGGAATGTTTCCTGAAAGTTTGGCCGTACCTTTTTGTAACACCCTGTATAGAGAATACGAGCGGTCTTATCACACTTCCCTGGGACATTTGTGATGATACCCTTGCCTCTGATAAACACTTGACGTCGATGACATACACATTACACGACTACCCCGCTTAATAGAGTGTTAGCCTAGCTTTCGAGCGCAATACAGCAGAGACTCTGCGTGGCATAAATTCTTCAAGTGCCTGGTTGGCGTCCGGAGGCATGTGACTCCAGATGTCGACGCACAGTCACACAGATTCAATAAATTACGGGTCGGTATGTGTGCGCACAACTGGCGACCGATACCTTCCCAGACGTGTTTCATCGAATTCAAATCACGTGAATTTGGTGGCTAAGATATCAAACTGAGTTCACTACCAGGCTCCTCAAACCAATGTAGCATATTTCTGGCTTTTTTACACGGAGTTTTATTCTAGCCCTAGGAGCACCAAGGTATTTTAGGTTACACGGAGCACCAACCAAGGGCAAATTTTACCCGTGTTGCACGTTGTAAATACTGTAATATATATTTATTTTAAGTAATTGTGTTTCCATTTTGAAATCAGTTTAACAGGAAATAGTGACAACATTACTGCTAACGTAATTTTTTGAACACACAGGGTGAATACAACAAGGAACAGTGGTCGAATCTTGGACAATGATAGTCTGTATAAACTAGGAACATCAAGTCCGTACTTGAATACAAAGGCTGTCCAAAATTTCTGTGCACTCTTTTTTCTAATAACTGAGTAATACAGTTTTCTCTTTGACGAAAGGTTTCAAAAACAGAAATAAAAACTCTTGGGCAAATATAGTAAATAATACATTGAAAACGTTCGAAAAACACTTAACGTGGAGAACATACTGCTATTTACAGGTGACAGTTACCTTCTGTACACAGAATGGTTGATTCTGGATGACGCTTACACGGATGAAGACCACAGCTTCCATATGTTAACTTGGTTTTCGAGATGTTTCTCTGGATCTCTGGTTACTTGCATCATTCAAGCGTATGTAGCATCTTACTTTTCTAGTTGGTTCCTAATTTGCAGTAGTTTTGGTTACCTCTAGTTTCTTTCCAAGGATCTCTCCCATCGTGCAAATAATAGGCAACTGGAATCCTTTCAAGCCCTCGGATCGGTCTTCTAGATATGGTTTCAAAAGTTCAAGGCCTAATTCGTGGAGGTATAGTTTTCTGGCGTTTGATTTCCCATCGTTTCAGTCATGCACATTCATCTCCAACAGTGTGTGTAAATCTATGGCACTCACTCCTCCCTTAATGCAATTATGGTACAGGTTTATATAGATTTTCTTTTTTGGTACATCAACTTCAACTCCTGCATCATGATATTGTGTTGACAACATCAACAGATTTCTTTTGTTTTTCCTTTGTGACGTAAGAGACAATTGTTACTGGAGGCTTCTTAATAAATAGCTCTGTGAATGCAAATTTGGAAGAACACAGCTCTCTGCTTGTTGTCGTCTTATGTCCTTGCGATATGTGTTTTCTGTTTGATTTGAGTGTCCAAAACAATGTAAGTTTTTAATCTTCATACAGAATGTCCCCCAATTCTACAGAAGTGTAGAAACGTCAGTTGCGATATTGTACCCTGTTTTCTTTACTGTGTCTACCAGTCTCTTCACAATCTCAAGAGAATCTCGTTCACAGGCAGGTATACTGTATTTTCCAGCATACACTTCTATTTTTACTATGTGTCGTTCAGTTGCACTACTAAGAATTCCAACAAGTATAATATGAGGGTTATTCGGAAAGTAAGGAGCGATCGGTTGCGAAATGGAAACCACAGTGAAAATCCGATGAAGTTTTGCACCAGTGTGTTGGGCAGTGTCTCTAGTGTGCCCGTTGATCGCGTTACGTCGTTCTTTTTAGTTCTGAGCACACTGGGAGCACATAAAGATACCTAGAACAATAGTGTCTCCCGCCAAGAGGGCCTGGTGAGAAATTTCGCCCGAAACTATACAGCCAACATTACATAACTGTCGTAGGTTTTCTTCTTCAAGACAATTCTTAGCTGCATTCTGCAGGGGCAATGAAGATGCTCCTGCATAGTTTGCAATTGGAAATGTTTGATTACCCACAATACAGCCCGTAATTGTCTCCCTCTGAGTTTCATCTCTGCTCACATGAACCTCTGGCTATGAAGACAACATTTTGGCACAGACAACGAGCTGTAGGCCAACGTAGAGAAATGGTGCAAAGCACTGGCGGCTGCCATCTATAACGAGGGTATTGGAAAGTTGGTACAACGCTACGACAAACGTCTAAGTCAGATCGGCGACTACGGAGATAAGTAGCTGGAAGCTGTAGCTAACTCTAGCAAATAAAACTGTTTTGATTTTCACCGTGGTTTCCATTTCGCGAACTATCGTTCCTTACTTTCCGAATAGCCTTCGTATTTTCCAGGTTTTCTCTGAGTAAAAAGTTAAAAGGACAACGACTTCTGAAACGACATTGCATTTCGTCAATTGCATTGTGAGGTCCACTTCTGAAGTACGTTGGGAATATTCCATTCAATTCTTCAAATACTTCACGCAGCAGCACAAATTTGTCACTTACAGGTCTTTCTGCCGTGGTACCTTTATCATTAAAACGAAGAATTTTCAATGGTTGATACGCTCTTATCTTAGCCATAGTTCCTCTATACACGGCTCTTCACGATAAATTTTACCATAAATCATAAAACGAAATATTGGTATTTTGGTAAATTTCCATTAGAATTAAGATTCCCATCAAAGCATATATTTCAGAAACGCCAGCAGGAGATACGGTTTTCTTTCAGCTTCTTCTTCCTTTGTATGGTCAACAATTTTCTGCACTATTCCAGGGGTGAAAATTTTTTTTGAATGATCCGCATATACTTGTTACTTCCCCCGCAGTAATTATTCCCTGATGTTTACGGAATATGTTGGCAAAATACCTTTTACAATGCCTCGGAGCTTCTGAAATATACTCTCTACCAGAACTTGTATTTGTTTGCAGCGCTACCTACATGGTTTGCTACACCGCTTTCCTCCACTTCTTCATTTGAATTCTCTTCTACTTCTGTGTGAACAGTCTCAAAATCACTAAGTCTGATAATTCGTTGTCTACTAAAAGTTCAGCAAGAATTTCTGCGTAGTGCAAGCCTCTATAATTCATTTTGGAAAATCTGCTTTACAAGAAGGGCGTTTACTCTACTGTGACAGACTACTAATAATAATGGTTAGTAATCAACAACGAAAATGAAGCTCGATAATTAGACTCTCAACAAGGCACTTTAAAACTCACATCCGAGCTTGCCAAATGAAATTTAACAAACGATAAATCTACGGGCAATTTTTATCCGTGCTTAGTGGTTGTAGATTGGCTCTGAGCACTATGGGACTTAACATCTGTGGTCATCAGACCCCTAGAACTTAGAACTACTTAAGCCTAACTAACCTAAGGACGTTACACACATCCATGTCCGAGGCAGGATTCGAACCTGCGACCGTAACGGTCACGCGGTTCCAGACTGAAGCGCCTAGAACCGCACGGCCGCACAGGCCGGCTAGTGGTTGTAGAGATGATGATAAAATTATGGTCGCATGTAGTGTCAACCCACGGCAAAATGTGTCCTTGGGCACAAAATTTCTATTTCTTATTTATTATTTTTGAAATTCTTAACCAGAGAAATGTACAGTATAGTACTTTATACGATGAAAGACATAGAAAAGGCCCATAAACAGAGATGGATATTTGTTATGATTTTTTTAATAAAAGAAAAATGTACGGCAATTTTTGCCTGTGCTTGGTAGTTGTAGGGCTAGTGGAAGATGCTAGGCTATCGAAGAAGGCATAAAATGTGAAGAGATGCTTGTGGTCCGCTGTAATGTTCACGTGGTTTACAGCTGTCTGTCCGAAGCCCCATGTTCAAAATACATACAGAATAACATTGTGTATGTTATTAAGAAGTATAATGCAATGTTCCTTCGGACATACATGTATAATACAGGCAGTGCTATTCGCATTTATTCGCCAATACCAGACCATCGACTCTGAATAAATATGTCCTCCCTGGCCATGACGTACGAATGCAGATACGCTGTGGTGACCGTTTTTCCTCTTAGTGACATACTTATCATTTTCACGTCCATATGTGTACAACGTAATAGTGAAACATGCAGATAAACTTTATAGAACTGAAATATGGACGTGAAATTGATAATAAGTGTGTAACTAAGTGGAAAAACGGTCATCACAGCGTAACAATAATAACGATGCTTCAGCATTATGTAAGTACAGATATATTTTCGACAAATGCTGCCTTGTCAGTTACAATTGTGCCACTTGTATCTGTTTAGTCACCAGAAAATATTTTTTTTTGTATTTATACAGTTATCTCGAGTATATAAACATGTACATGAATGTATAAACACCTGACGATTGGCGCAAGCACGAAACCGGTCGTGTGACAAATAAATAATCTTTTATTGTGACTGGTAGCGGAAATTTTTCTACACCCTATTTTGACCAACTGTTTAATAGCGTGTTGATCCACTTTTGAAACACAGTACAGCAGCGATTCTGCTTGGCACGAATTCTACAAGTCGTTGACAGAATTCCAGAAGTATGTCGCATCAAATGTCTACTCATTGGTCGCTAAATTTTCGCAAATTACGAGACGGTGTTTCGTGAGCACCCAGCTGTCGCCCGATATGTGTTCCATTGGGTACTGATCAGGAGCAGAATCTACTCTGTAGGAATCAACATGGATTCCAGAATTAGCGATCGTGTGAGACCCAACTCGATTTATTTGTTCATGAGACCCAGAAATTATTAGATACAGGCTACCAGGTAGATGCCATTTTCCTTGACTTCCGGAGGGCGTCCGATACAGTTCCGCACTGTCGCATGATAAACAAAGTAAGAGCCTACGGAATATCAGACCACCTGTGTGGCTGGATTGAAGAGTTTTTAGCAAACAGAACACAGAATATTGTAAAACGTCCCCTTTTGAAAAATTATACATGACTGTGCTTATACTGACACACAATATTTAATTGTTCTCAATAGAGAGACGTCTACAGACGTTAAAGTAACCTCTGGCGTGCCACAGGGGAGTGTTATGGGACCATTGCTTTTCACAATATACACTCCTGGAAATTGAAATAAGAACACCGTGAATTCATTGTCCCAGGAAGGGGAAACTTTATTGACACAATCCTGGGGTCAGATACATCACATGATCACACTGACAGAACCACAGGCACATAGACACAGGCAACAGAGCATGCACAATGTCGGCACTAGTACAGTGTATATCCACCTTTCGCAGCAATGCAGGCTGCTATTCTCCCATGGAGACGATCGTAGAGATGCTGGATGTAGTCCTGTGGAATGGCTTGCCATGCCATTTCCACCTGGCGCCTCAGTTGGACCAGCGTTCGTGCTGGACGTGCAGACCGCGTGAGACGACGCTTCATCCAGTCCCAAACATGCTCAATGGGGGACAGATCCGGAGATCTTGCTGGCCAGGGTAGTTGACTTACACCTTCTAGAGCACGTTGGGTGGCACGGGATACATGCGGACGTGCATTGTCCTTTTGGAACAGCAAGTTCCTTTGCCGGTCTAGGAATGGTAGAACGATGGGTTCGATGACGGTTTGGATGTACCGTGCACTATTCAGTGTCCCCTCGACGATCACCAGTGGTGTACGGCCAGTGTAGGAGATCGCTCCCCACACCATGATGCCGGGTGTTGGCCCTGTGTGCCTCGGTCGTATGCAGTCCTGATTGTGGCGCTCACCTGCACGGCGCCAAACACGCATACGACCATCATTGGCACCAAGGCAGAAGCGACTCTCATCGCTGAAGACGACACGTCTCCATTCGTCCCTCCATTCACGCCTGTCGCGACACCACTGGAGACGGGCTGCACGATGTTGGGGCGTGAGCGGAAGACGGCCTAACGGTGTGCGGGACCGTAGCCCAGCTTCATGGAGACGGTTGCGAATGGTCCTCGCCGATACCCCAGGAGCAACAGTGTCCCTAATTTGCTGGGAAGTGGCGGTGCGGTCCCCTACGGCACTGCGTAGGATCCTACGGTCTTGGCGTGCATCCGTGCGTCGCTGCGGTCCAGTCCCAGGTCGACGGGCACGTGCACCTTCCGCCGACCACTGGCGACAACATCGATGTACTGTGGAGACCTCACGCCCCACGTGTTGAGCAATTCGGCGGTACGTCCACCCGGCCTCCCGCATGCCCACTATACGCCCTCGCTCAAAGTCCGTCAACTGCACATACGGTTCACGTCCACGCTGTCGCGGCATGCTACCAGTGTTAAAGACTGCGATGGAGCTCCGTATGCCACGGCAAACTGGCTGACACTGACGGCGGCGGTGCACAAATGCTGCGCAGCTAGCGCCATTCGACGGCCAACACCGCGGTTCCTGGTGTGTCCGCTGTGCCGTGCGTGTGATCATTGCTTGTACAGCCCTCTCGCAGTGTCCGGAGCAAGTATGGTGGGTCTGACACACCGGTGTCAATGTGTTATTTTTTCCATTTCCAGGAGTGTATTTTCTCGACTCGCCTGATCCACCAGCTGAACAAAATCATCTGTTGACACTCGCTTCCTCCCCTGACCGCCTGCATCATGGACGTCTTTACGAACTGCTTCAAAGTTCGTGCACTATTGCCTCACTTTACTGTCACACATGACAGTTACGTTATGTGGGCTCCATGAAATGAGGCGGAACCCCTCAGCATGAAGAACTCGGATGACAGCACGCACTTCCCCCTTGGTGCGAGATTATTGTCCTGAGAATCTCAAAGTACTTACAGTGCACTCAGAACTGAAAAGGGTGCTGTGGCGGACATACTAGAGACACTCCGCATCTCATCTGCGGAAAAGCTTCGTCGTTCTATCACTGTGGCTTAAATCCTCGATTGATCGGACCTTGGAAAAAAATCGCCTTCGTATGTATACATCCCGTGACTCTGTGTAAACACATAAGTAATTAACTATCAATTTTAATGATTTCTGTGACGATATTGACACCACTGAAAACACTGTAGCTCAGAGGATCTTCTGATAAATTCTGTTATGAGCTATGGCTAGATGATAGAGGAGTACGGAAACAAATAAGTAAACTTCTGTTGTGTAACAACGGTAGAAACTATTTTACATCGTAGTGGGTCGCATAATTAAAATATTAAAAGGCCACGTACAAGTTAATATAATTTATTATTCTTTACAAAAATTATCATTTCTTACAAAACTAATAGTTATTGTACTATTACTATCAGAAATATGGCATTCTTGATGAACATTACCTCTATAATCAAAATCTGTCTCTTTACCAGAAGCAGATTTACTTCTTGCATGGAAAATTTGTACAAAACTAGTTTATAAATGTACAAAATAAATTAATATAAATTATAGTCAGCATGAATTTTGTTGTATATTTTTTCAGCGGTTCCAAATTACGTAGTTATACATAGAGACTGACTGGGTAGATATAAGTGGTTGTAAATGTAAATTATGCAGTTGGCAAATAAGGTACTACGTAGCAAGTAATTTGCCGAATAATAATCTCATACTGCTAATAGTATGCTCTAAAGAAAAACACTGTAAAACAAAGCTTGTAATTTCAGTTATTCAGTCCATTTGTTCTTAAAGATATTATTCAAGTGACATTACTTGCACACGAAATAATAAATTTCATTAATTGAAAAGTTGCTGCTTGCACTACACCTGGTTTTCTGCAAAAATAGGTAAAGTCTGTTTGCTCTTGTGGCCCCTTTTGACGAATGTTGATCTACTTCAAGATGACCGTATAAATGTGGTGTAACAACCAAGAATAAGAAATTGTCGAAATTTTCTTTATCAGAAATATTACTAAGTCCGATGATAGCCCACCAGGTAATTTAAGCAAATATTGAAAACTGGACGTTCATTAAAAGATCAGAGAGACAGCACTAGTTTGTGAACCGAACAGAACTTCACGAACACACCAGAGTAGGTGCGCAACTCTGTCACTAGAATTGCCTGTTTTCCCCTTTCATAACGTTATTTATCTTTGGTGTGATCAGGAGTAATGAATCATGCACTAATAATTCAGAAGGCACACGGGGTATGAAATTAGCGAAGTACAGCGTAAAACGAAATATTCCAGAAACCAAAAGTGAGAAGAAGTAGTACAGTATAATCAGAAGTAGCAATGTACGTTGTTTCCCTCACAGTCAATTTTTTTCTTTGTTCTACTCTGCATTACCAGAACTACATGTACGTTACCAACATAAAATTCATGGTGAATTCATGGTGATTTTATTATTTACATGATACCAATGAACATCCTGAAATGTATGTATAAAAGTTGCAAATATTAAATCATATCAGATTTTTTTTTAATCTGCTGAAAGTTTACAGTGAACCTTTTCAACAGATTTCAGGACTACTTCATTTAACGAAGAACTGAGAACATCGTTCACTATTGTTTGAATGTACACGATCAAAAATGACATTTGTCATATTCCAGCCAGCTCGTGAAAAGAACGTCTCTTAAGCCTAAGTATGGAGTCAAATAGTTCTTTATATGCGTGCTGTTCGCAGAATTGATACATGAAGTTTCAGAAGCTTTGTACATTCGATTCACCTTTTCTCGAAGTAGTAGTTCATAGTCCAGCGCAAGTTGTTCTTGTATAACGCTGCAAAAGTTATTATACTATGAAAGTTATTGTGTAACTGAAGTTTTAAGTTGTCCTGTAATCACTTCAGACAAATAACTTTTATGAAAGTTATAGAACAAAGCACAAATTTCAGTTTCTCTGAGAAATATCCCTTCCACGAAGAAACCACCGTCACTTGCATTTAAACTGTTCATTGCACATAACCATGAAAGATATGTCTCTTGTCTCTGTTATTGCTGCTTGTGCTGTTTCTTGTACGTGCGTCGGTAGAAAGAACCAAAGAGGTAGAGGAAGTACAAAGCATTGACTCCCAGCAGCACGACGATGGCTTTGGGGTAATTGCAGTCGTAGATGAGCAGCTGTATGTTGTGCAGGAATACGATAACGAACTGCACCTGTAACAAGGGGAGACAACCATTAAATGCGTGAACTCTATCAAGTCTACATTATTAATTCTTATCAACGTAACTAATAAACTGTAGCAGCTGGCTGTCAGCATTTTTACTGAAAATGAACGCTAGGAAAAAAATTACCTGGTAGATTATCAGTAGCAATAAATAAAATTCCCAATGATTCTGCATAAGCTTATGTAGTGTAATTCTACAACTAATCTTCTGTTGAGGACACTAACAGTCCTACATCGAATTCCAATCTTATTCTTTGGGACCATGAATTTTAGGATAGAAACCAAAACTAGTTTATACAGACGGTGACGCTGCTTTTAGAACTTAAGGTAGATGTACTCCACATGATCAGTGTCTTATACAGAGTGGTGCAGATGCTTTAAAATCTAATTTTATGCAGTCCGACTATTCATGATATGGCCCCTCTTCGCAGAGCAAGGCAGTAGAATCAACTGAGTTGGAGGATGCCCTGGGTAACAGCAGAAATCGTTAGTGACACTCTGAATTCAATATTGCGAACAGAAAGAACTTCTGAAATGGCCATGATGCAAACAACACGTAAATTACAACACTAAGGGCACACAGAGACTAGAAGAAGGATCTGTATAGCCACTAAATGTCCAGCTGAAGCCAGGATTCGTAACATCTAATTTAGCACGGGCGTGGTGGAAGATTGGATTTTTTATATATATATATATATATATATATATATATAATTTTTTCCTTGTATTCCTTTTGGTATTGTTTATTATGGATGCGCTTAGTTTACAAGGTTACATACCCGATTCCAAAGAACACTCATACTATATGAAGCTTGGCTAGAATAGGGTGACGATATTACGATCCGTGGCTAAGAAATTTCTCACGCATTGTTCTATTCACTACGTCTTTCAGTGAAGCACATTTCGAAATAATTACTTCCGTAGTCGATATAAAGCTATGTAAAGCGTTTTAGTCGCAGTTTGCAAACAATACAACCTCAACGACTTGACAGACTGTCTGACTTCGAGGTTAACAGTTGTCTAAGGCGATCAGGATTCGGTGTCTCCTTTGTCCACACAATCTGTTTTGAACAACACTATAGGAAAAGTTTAGTGGTGTAATATCAGCTCAGGCAAAGGTTCATCTCTTTCCTTTGCCTTCGTCGTGATACACGGCATGAATTGCTCATAAACGGATTCCACCGTGTGTGGTGGAACGCCATCATGTTGAAACCACAGCCTGCAGTGGTCCAACACTGGCACTTCATCAACTATGGAAATTCGTTTTGGAGGAAGTGAGAGTAGGGCTCCCATCAAATTACTACCAAGCAATTGGGACCGCTGAGATAACTGCTGGCGAGTCCAATCAATATGTTTATGACCCATTGTGATGTACACTCTGGAGGTTATCCATACACAGTATTTGTTGTGATGATTAACAACTCGGTTGGCTTAAATAGTTATTAGTCGGGAAATTGGATATATGTGCTACGTAAGCTACGTGGTATTGTCCACATTGTGTAAGGTTCTCCGACTAAGCCGCGTATCAAAATCGTAACCTTCGATGTCTTGTTATATGAAACTGACGGGCGTGCAGCATCACAATATAAGAGACGCCCGGGCTGAGTTGTCAGTCTATGTGCTGATGTGTGGGCTATGTCGAATAGCGCCAAACAGAAGCCGTTAATTTTGACTGACAAACTGTTGTATGATCGGTTGCAAGCCGTGCCCTTCCCTGTTACGCACTTTCATACAGGCGTCGTTTACACCGAGACGACAACTTTCCGTCCGGATGGCGTTCGTGATACAACCGTTGGACCTCTAATACCATTCCTCTCGGTTCTCAATAACACAGTAATATATCAACGTACTTCATTCAACTTCCTCGCATAAACTGTGGGCTATGATATCAATAAAAGAATAAATGTCATGCAGCTAAGTGCGTAGCATCAATCTAGTGCAATAGTTTCAACTGAAAATCCATAGCCTTTCGTTTCCTTAAAAAAAAACTGTAAACGACTACACGCTCTGCATTAATATGCCAAAGATTTTTCTGCACACTCTACATCATTTTCTAAGTCCAAGTGTGACGAAAATGACATTACAGTGGTCGATATTTCTCCAGAAAATACTGTTATATTTGCTGATGTGTGAGAAGCAACTGCAGCTATAAACACATTATTTATATCTGATCATTTTGTGTGTTCATTTGTGCTTTCAATATTTAGCTACTGATATCGTGCTCTTCTCTAGCCAGTAAAATGCAAGTTCTCATTTTTTCCAAAAATCATTGTGCCGTCCCAGCAACAACTGTGTCGTAAACAAAAAGAAAAAAACTTGGAACGAGAAGTGTATCTCGCAACGAAATAAATGCATACGAACCTTGTGTGTTTCTCCGACCGCATAGGTGGCGTAAAATTCTCCTGTTTTATAGCAAACATTAAATTTAATCTTAGTATGAAGGAGTAAACTCCTTAAATGTAATAACTTCTGTTGTTGTGGTCTTCAGTCCTGAGACTGGTTTGATGCAGCTCTCCATGCTACTCTATCCTGTGCAAGCTTCTTCATCTCCCATCAACTACTGCAACCTGCATCCTTCTGAATCTGCTTAGTGTATTCATCTCTTGGTCTCCCTCTACGATTTTTACCCTCCACGCTGCCCTCCAATACTAAATTGGTGATCCCTTGATGCCTCAGAACATGTCCTACCAACCGATCCCTTCTTCTAGTCAAGTTGGGCCACAAACTCCTCTTCTCCCCAATCCTATTCAGTACCTCCTAAATTAGTTATGTGATCTACCCATCTAATCTTCAGCATTCTTCTGTAGCACCACATTTCAAAAGCTTCTATTCTCTTCTTGTCCACACTATTTATCGTCCATGTTTCACTTCCATACATGGCTACAATCCATACAAATACTTTCAGAAACGACTTCCTGACACTTAAATCTATACTCGATGTTAACAAATCTCTCTTCTTCAGAAACGCTTTCCTTGCCATTGCCAGTCTACATTTTATATCCTCTCTACTTCGACCATCATCAGTTATTTTGCTCCCCAAATAGCAAAACTCCTTTACTACTTTAAGTATCTCATTTCCTAATCTAATTCCCGCAGCGTCACCCGACTTAACTCGACTACGTTCCATTCTCGTTTTGCTTTTGTTGATGTTCATCTTATATCCTCCTTTCAAGACACTATCCATTCCGTTCAACTGCTCTTCCAAGTCCTTTGCTGTCTCTGACAGAATTACAATGTCGTCGGGAAACCTCAAAGTTTTTATTTTTTCTCCATGGATTTTATCACCTACTCCGAATTTTTCTTTTGTTTCCTTTACTGCTTGCTCAATATACAGATTGAATAGCATCGGGGAGAGGCTACAACCCTGTCTCACTCCCTTCTCAACCACTGCTTCCCTTTCATGCCCCTCGACTCTTATTATAACTGCCATCTGGTTTATGTACAAATTGTAAATAGCCTTTCGTTCCCTGTATTTTACCCCTGCCACCTTCAGAATTTGAAAGAAAGTATTCCAGTCAACATTGTCAAAAGCTTTCTCTAAGACTACAAATGCTACAAACGTAGGTTTGTCTTTCCTTAATCTAGCTTATAAGATAAGTCGTAGGGTCAGTATTGCCTCACGTCTTCCAATATTTCTACGGAATCCGAACTGATCTTCCCCGAGGTCGGCTTCTACTAGTTTTTCCATTTGTCTGTAAAGAATTCGCGTTAGTATTTTGCAGCCGTGACTTATTAAACTGAGAGTTCGGTAATTTTCACATCTGTCAACACCTGCTTTCTTTGGGATTGGAATTATTATATTCTTCTTGAAGTCTGAGGGTATTTCGCCTGTCTCATACATCTTGCTCACCAGATGGTAGAGTTTTGTCAGGACTGGCACTCCCCAGGCCGTCAGTAGTTCTAATGGAATGTTGTCTACTCCCGGGGCCTTGTTTCGGCTTAGGTCTTTCAGTGCTCTGTCAAACTCTTCACGCAGTATCATATCTCCCATTTCATCTTCATCTACATCCTCTTCCATTTCCATAATATTGTCCTCAATTACATCGCCCTTGTATAAACCCTCTATATACTCCTTCCACCTTTCTGCTTTCCCTTCTTTGGTTAGAACTGGGTTTCCATCTGAGCTCTTGATATTTATATAAGAGGTTCTCTTTTCTCCAAAGGTCTCTTTAATTTTCCTGTAGGCAGTATCTATCTTACCCCTAGTGAGACAAGCCTCTACATCCTTACATTTGTCCTCTAGCCATCCCTGCTTAGCCATTTTGCACTCCCTGTCGATCTCATTTTTGAGACGTTTGTATGCCTTTCCGCCTGCTTCATTTACTGCATTTTTATATTTTCTATTTCATCAATTAAATTCAACATTTCTTCTGTTACCCAAGGATTTCTACTAGCCCTCGTCTTTTTACCTACTTTATCTTCTGCTGCCTTCACTACTTCATCCCTCAAAGCTACCCATTCTTCTTCTACTGTATTTCTTTCCCCCATTCCTGTCAATTGTTCCTTATGCTGTCCTTGAAACTCTGTAGAACCTCTGGTTCTTTCAGTTTATCCAGGTCCCACCTCCTTAAATTCCCACCAAAAAGGTGGGAATAACTTTTATGCAATTAATGAGGGAGAAGAACGCTCCTAGATTGTTCTTCTCTCCCTCTCTCCTCGCTTGTTTCTAGTAATAGGATGCAGACATATTGTACCGCGAAGATTAGTGGTTGTTAATATAGTACGTTAAAGCTTATATGTGAGTTATTTCAAGGTACAGTGAGCGCTCTGTCATGTTCCTTGCACTGAATTAATTTTTCTCAAGACGTTTACCGCTCCACGATTTTAGCGGCCGCTGCTTCAACGCACGCCATTACGCGTCGACCTATAAAGCGAAATCATAGCGGAAGCGCAGAGATCGCCCGCTTTAACATTCAACAAACTTTTTTTTCACGGCAATGAGCCGCAATGGAGAGCAACATTAGTTTTAAGATTTTACATTTTAGCATACGCCGAGAGCCAGGATTCGACTACCACAACCTGGGTTCACAATAATTTCAGTATTTGAGCCCATGCTCTTAAAGTACAAATATTTTCATTTAGAAGTTATATTCTTGGAAGTAAATCAGTCCATTATGTTTGCTGATTTTACTGCTCCGTTGCGAGTTACGTAAAAGTAAAACCAATTTAGCAATAATTTTCTAAAATAGTTAAATAACTCAACAGTCAAAAATCAAAGTGTATATTTAAATCTCTTTCAATTATAGATTTCAAGTAAAAATCATTTACATTTCTTACATATTGGACCACACAATTACATTCACGCGTGTTTTTAAAGACATCAAACAAATGAGAAAAATATAAATAAATAAATATACTCCTCTCGAAGGGCCACTTCATCATCACGACGCAATACCTGTATGTCACTGAATTAAAATTACCAGTTTCCGTCAAACAGACCATCCTCAAGTATATTTTAAATCTGAAGACGGTCCGTTCTCTCACTAAAACTCGTAATTATAATGAAGTGACGTACAGCTGTTGTGTCCAGCCATAATTTTTCAGAAATATGTAAAAGCTGTAAATCACCGACTCCTTGCTAATATGTCCTTATATTATCCCGGGCTAAGGTAACGGACCTATGCTTGCTACAATTATTGCCTAAAGGCATGGGTTGCATAAGACTAGACTGAAAGGATCATTCTGAATAGTACGGCAGTAGGATGATTTACAGACTGTAGAAAGTTTCTTTTTTATTACACGAAGAGCGGAACGAAGCTCAGGCTATATTAACTGAACTGGGCTAAAAATGTGTTTCATGTCATTACATGGAAGTTCTTCCAGAATCTCGACAAAGCAGAGCAACTACCCCACACAAAAAAGATCTATCACATCGCATTCATCTAATAATTTATATTTCACTTATTTATTTTACTTTTAAAGGAACAGTTACTTACTTATAAATAAAATACAGCTATCTGCAGCGACGTCGGAAGCTTAACATCATTTTCACAAATGAACATTTTGTAAATATGTACTGCTTTATGCGTTCAGAATTTATTCCCTACAAATCTCCTTCATTAGATGAGTCATTCGATATTTTCAATTAAAATTAACTTCATATTCATGCAAGAAATATGAAGATGTTTTACTAAAATTTTCCGTAAAGTCAAGGCGCACGATTTTCGGAAGAAATTGATCGTCGTGTCGAAGGTTTATATGAAAATATGATACGATGTCTCATTTCAGCTACTTTTACAAACTATTAACAGGGTAGGTACAAGCTATTTACAATGTCTGAAGTCGTTGCTGGTAGAAAACACAGTCATATTAAGGGGAGCAATTAATATCCCTGTCAGATAGATTAAAATGAATCTTTTGTCAATAACTAAGAGTTATAAATTGTTAAATGGTTTACATTTTTTGTGTTGTTTAGCAAGCGAGATGAAATCTACAAAGTTAAGACGCCTTAAAGAAGCTGTGGGAAGCGGAACGGCGGAGCGAGTGGCTGTGAGGTTGCGGTGTGTATTTCGTGTTGGTGCTTTGACTTCCCTCTGCCAGATTCATCCTGGTGTCTCCCAGGTGCACTCAAATTGCTGCAGTAATAAGTTTCTGGAAATTAGTTTCTCTCTGGAAGTTACAGGCCTACCGTCGAGACGTGCTCACCACAATATTTCCGTTCTCGCGCGAGAGGTCACGAGAGGGGAAAAATAGGCTTTACCGTCAACCCCATCTAAAGCAAGATGAAACTTTTATTCGCACCTCGGTTTATTAGCCGAAAATGTGAAGGCAGAGGCGAGAGAAACAGCGCTTCGTTTGTACTTGTGTTTCATTATTTAACTAATTAAATGTTGTATACATTTACTGAAAACTATGTAGTACGAAAAAGTAACCTGAAAAATAATTTTAAACAGATGAATTTATTTAAATTTAATGAAATAAAAGGAATGGGTCTATTATGATGAAAGCAATGTAGGTGTACTGAAGTGAGATGATATCACAGCATAAGTATTGAAAGAGCGATATAACGAAAAGGACTTGACAGTTGACAATTTATACCAAACAAGGACACAAAACCAGTGTAAATTTCCTATTGACACGACTTATTCAACCTTACGTCTATTACATCTATTGGTGTGAATGAATGGAAACTAAGCTCTTCCATTTTGGGGGACAAAATACATGTTTAACTGTGATTTTTGCAAGAGTTTCGTTAAGTTTGTAATGTATAATTTTCAGTATCGACGCTTCCCATACTGGTGTTGGTTAGCCATCTGTATTTCAGATAATCGCTGATGCCATTCACGTCTCACAACAGAAAGTAGAAGTTCCTCGTACGACCAATTTCAACTTTAAAAACAATTTCTCATACAATGGGACTACCTTGATGGTTTATACTGAAAGGTTACGTTAAAAAGATCACCTGTTTTATGAATAGCATCCCCTCCCTCCCAAATAGAGAGCTGGCCATCGAAAGGAAGTTAACACTGCAAAGAAATGCAACGATGTCTCGTATAGCATATATGTGGTTCATCAGCTCTCCCTAACTGGTTATGCTTTGCATACCTGGTAAATCTGAGCGTCTCATACAGTCAAGGTAACTACTTAAAGTAAGCAACTTCCATTCCCACAGACGGGGTTAGTTGCATTAGTAACTTACATACGTAAATAACTAACTTTGAGACCGTAATTTATGACAGCACGTGTCAGCAAATGCTTTAGGTTATGTCACACACTCTCCACCTTCTATCTACTTAAAAACACTAAAAATCGTCATTGTAAGAAAAGTTAACTATTCACCATGAAAGTCAAAGTGTACATCGAAAAATTACTTTAGGCCGATTTTTCGTACCAGAATTTATAGCTTGTAATTCATGTAGTCTGTTGGTTGATGTAATTGTCTGGCAATATGTAACAGATACAGAAATAGCGAAACACATTACGCATCCATGGATCACGATTCTAACGCAAGAGAAGGAAGCTAGTATGCTTATTGCAGCGTGTCCACATAAAATATCACGCTTCTACAATTATTAACGACTCATATACAAGTACAAATGAAATGGTTCACAATATATAAAACCAATTTGTCGGTTTAATATGCTATTTATGTCATACTTAAAGTAAAGCAATAATTCCAGGTAAGTCTAGTTTCTGTATTACAGTTCATTCTTTATACAATATTTCGATATTTGTAAACAAATAGCAGTACCCGAGGAATTTAGCTACTATTTTGTTGTAATAGCCACGTGCAAATTCACCATCAGTTACGTGGCAGTGAGAACTAAACATGTCTATGATACTAGTCATATTTCACGTCTGTGTTACTTAGTGCACGTGATTTCTATGGAAGCAGAACCTTAATAATGCGAAAATAGTTGTACAACACTTGTGAAACAATAATATATTGAGGATTACAGCCTATTTCAATTATACATTTCTTGTGCGTAACCGTCCGTGATTTTAGTTTGAAAATATATTGCGACAGAAAGAAAGATTAAGAGGTAACCGTTACAGAGATGCCAGAATACTAACTCTCCGGGTGACAGATGAATAATATCTTTGTTGGCAATTGAGGAATGAAAATTATACGGCAAAAATTACAGAAATATGTTACAAGTTGGTAACTTATTGACGAAAATTTGATTAAAGTAGACATTACTTTATATGGCCACAAAATTGCTGTAACAGGAGTCTATGCAATAAGTTAATATGAACCAAATCGTAACAAAGATGTCTTTAACAAACTGGATGGCGTAGCGGAGAGGAAAATAGGAAATAAAAGAAAAGTGATTATTGCTGGAGATTTCAATAGTAGAACAAGGAGACAAGTGAGAAATTAAGTAGTAGGACCATATGGAGAAAATGCAGTAAATGATAATGACATAAAATTAATTAACGCATCTGAATAAAATTCTCTATAAATTATAAACGGTTTTTGTCTGCATTAAGACAGTCATAAATATACGCGGCTTCAGAATACACTTCAATTAAAATCATTAATCGATTACACAATAATTAGAAAAAACAGCCTTAAAAACACAAGACGTCAGAGAATACAGAAGAGTGATCCATAGTGAGCATTAAATTGTGTTTACAGGTGTATATATGACAAGTAAAGAAGATATTGTTGATAATGATGAAGACTTCAAAACTGAAACAAAACTTCAAAAGTATATTGTAAATAGCCTAAAGAATGAAAGTACAATATTTATTCGGAGAAAAATTAGTGAAAGATTAGCTCGAACAAAAATTTAATAGTCCACAAACAGAATATAAATACAATGTTAATAGTTTACATATGAAGCCAAAGAAGTTCTAGATAAACCAATTAATTGCAAGAGAACAAAATCATTATGTTATTTTGATTCAAATATAGAGAAAGAAGTTACAAGTATAGAAATAAAAATATTTAAAATGGTTACAATACAAAATATTCAGGACAAACTAGAATCAATAGTGCAAAAAACGAAAACTAGAAAAATGGCGAAAGAAATGAGACTTGTGAACAGGCTTAAAAGAAAAGTGGACCTTTTTGGGGGAAGAAGCAGCTCAGAAGCATGGAGGATATTGATAATATTGATGAAATCTCTAAAGAAAGACGAAATTAATTGTGTTCGTTTAAGAGATGGGAAATGTTTTGGGAATTATTGACAGAAAATAGGGAAGAACTTTTGGATACAATTAATAACGAAACAGAGATAACAGAAAATAATGAGAGCTTTTCTTTGAACACAGAAACAGTAAAAGATTTAATAAAAAGTTCAAAGAATGAGAAGCTATAGGAACTGAAGGAACCCTAACTGAACTGTTGAAATATGGAATTGATAAATTATGTGATGCTTGAGAAACATTTTTGAAAAATGTTTCAATGGTGAAGATGTCCCAAGGGACTGTAAAGTACGATTTATTCAGTTTGTAAGTAATGAAAAAGAATATGAATAAGAATCACATAGGAATAACGGTGGCAAATACATTTAGCAGAATTTATGGTAGAATTATTAAGCATTCTTAATCGAGGAATTTAAGGAAATCGAGGCTGAAGAAGAAGTTGACTTCAGGGTGGAAAATCAACTGTACACCATATACTTCGTTTGCAAAAACGTACTTGACAAAGTTTTCGAAATCAGCCCTTTCACTTGGTATTTGTAGACATAGAAAAAGGCTATGACAATATACACTCCTGGAAATGGAAAAAAGAACACATTGACACCGGTGTGTCAGACCCACCATACTTGCTCCGGACACTGCGAGAGGGCTGTACAAGCAATGATCACACGCACGGCACGGCGGACACACCAGGAACCGCGGTGTTGGCCGTCGAATGGCGCTAGCTGCGCAGCATTTGTGCAACGCCGCCGTCAGTGTCAGCCAGTTTGCCGTGGCATACGGAGCTCCATCGCAGTCTTTAACACTGGTAGCATGCCGCGACAGCGTGGACGTGAACCGTATGTGCAGTTGACGGACTTTGAGCGAGGGCGTATAGTGGGCATGCGGGAGGCCGGGTGGACGTACCGCCGAGTTGCTCAACACGTGGGGCGTGAGGTCTCCACAGTACATCGATGTTGTCGCCAGTGGTCGGCGGAAGGTGCACGTGCCCGTCGACCTGGGACCGGACCGCAGCGACGCACGGATGCACGCCAAGACCGTAGGATCCTACGCAGTGCCGTAGGGGACCGCACCTCCACTTCCCAGCAAATTAGGGACACTGTTGCTCCTGGGGTATCGGCGGGGACCATTCGCAACCGTCTCCATGAAGCTGGGCTACGGTCCCGCACACCGTTAAGCCGTTTTCCGCTCACGCCCCAACATCGTGCAGCCCGCCTCCAGTGGTGTTGCGACAGGCGTGAATGGAGGGACGAATGGTGACGTGTCGTCTTCAGCGATGAGAGTCGCTTCTGCCTTGGTGCCAGTGATGGTCGTATGCGTGTTTGGCGCCGTGCAGATGAGCGCCACAATCAGGACTGCATACGACCGAGGCACACAGGGCCAACACCCGGCATCATGGTGTGGGGAGCGATCTCCTACACTGGCCGTACACCACTGGTGATCGTCGAGGGGACACTGAATAGTGCACGGTACATCCAAACCGTCATCGAACCCATCGTTCTACCATTCCTAGACCGGCAAGGGAACTTGCTGTTCCAACAGGACAATGCACGTCCGCATGTATCCCGTGCCACCCAACGTGCTCTAGAAGGTGTAAGTCAACTACCCTGGCCAGCAAGATCTCCGGATCTGTCCCCCATTGAGCATGTTTGGGACTGGATGAAGCGTCGTCTCACGCGGTCTGCACGTCCAGCACGAACGCTGGTCCAACTGAGGCGCCAGGTGGAAATGGCATGGCAAGCCGTTCCACAGGACTACATCCAGCATCTCTACGCTCGTCTCCATGGGAGAATAGCAGCCTGCATTGCTGCGAAAGGTGGATATACACTGTACTAGTGCCGACATTGTGCATGCTCTGTTGCCTGTGTCTATGTGCCTGTGCTTCTGTCAGTGTGATCATGTGATGTATGTGACCCCAGGAATGTGTCAATAAAGTTTCCCCTTCCTGGGACAATGAATTCACGGTGTTCTTATTTCAGTTTTCAGGAGTGTACCTTCGTGCATATGGTGAAAAGTTTTAAAATAATATAATATTAATACTATAATAGATAAAGGCAATCCAGAACATTTATGGACAGTACTGTAGTCAGGGGCGCAGTGCATCACCAACAATTTATAAAATAGATGCAGAAAAAGAGTTTGGAAACTTGAAAGAAAAAATATAGAAACATGCGAATCACAATACGTTATAGTAGTATGTATCCTATATATTCCCTATAATTTGTTGATGACCAGCTAATTTTGTCACAAGTGGAAGACGACGTTGAATTAATTGACAATAAGAAATGGGGTCATCAGGTCAACATTAATAAAACAAAATATATGGTAAAAGGAAGATCAGATCAAGGTATTACACTGGAACAAGGGATGGGAACGATTACTCATGCTGAAGATTACAAATATCTGTGAGTAAAACTCATGCAAGATGGTAATCAAGATACGGAAATTAATTGAAGAACTAATGCAGAGAAATTTACTATCGTAACATTAAATTTTATTGTACTCGATCAACAGATTAGAAAGAAAAGAAAAATCTTCAAAGCAATTATTAGAAGCATTATGACATATGAACCAGAAGTATGGAGAGTTAAATCCCAAATAACGAGTATACTGATGGAAACTGAGATGGATTATAGGAGACAGTCTCATACGATAAGCAGGAGACAAAGGGTCAGAAATGAAATCAAGACTGTCACAAGATCAATTATTGATTTTCTGGAAGAAAGATATGGTGCAGACATATGAAAAGGATGTCAGAGGAGAGACTGCTACGATGGGTCATGGAATTTGAACCACCAAGAAGGAAGGAAAGGAGGGACCCCACCATCCACATGGATACAAGGAATTCAGACATTAATTAGAAGAAGAAAATTTATGGACACACACGGGTACAGATGGAGAATTTAAATTAAATTTGATATATAATCTTGGGTTATCGAGAAATTTAAATACATTGTAAAACTTGGAATGACAACAATCTTTGCTGGGGAACTCTCCTGGACTCATACCAGGAAACAGTGAAAATCTAAATCACAACGGCCGGACTAGGATGAAATAAGGCTCCTTGTGAATGAAGACTGTTTTATCTTAAGTATACTGGGTGTATTCCTGATTACGTACTCTCAAGTACGATCGATAAGCACAAAACTAGTGAAACAAGAACGATATGGAATGCTTAGTAAGTATTGCACCAACAGACGAAGATTCCAATGATACTTTTGAGTATCTATCACCAAACATTTTCAGTTAACACGTGCCCAGGCATAATTAACGGTTACTCGACACACAAGTTAGATGGAGCGATGTTCATTATACTCCGGAGATAACAATTCTTTGAATGTTAAAAAAAATTCACATTGTTGTTGTTGGTTACATCAAGGCCCATCATGATGAGTGATCGTGTCGCTTTGTACAAGATGTCCTCTACCTGCCTCAGTGCGATTGGCTAATCTGATCCGTGTCTATTGTTTTCGTAGAGTATTTAAGACCCCTGACAAGAGTTTTTCTTGCCTGCGACCTTGACAAGGATTCAAGAATTAACCGAATGTAGCAGACCGTTTATGGCTATCCAGATTGAATCACACATGCGATTACCACGGTTTCGGTCCTTTGAAAAAGGCCTTAAGGAATCGACGATTGCTGTCAGACGATGATATGCAGCAGGCAGTTACGGACTTCTTCGCGCAGCAGGACACGGTGGTTTACCAGACGAGTATCTCCACCCTGGTGCTTCGGTGGGGTGACTACCTCAATGCTGACGGCGATTTTACCTGACTGGCTTGCTGATTCTTGACTGTACGGCCTCCGAATGGAAACCTTTTGATCATTCCCTATACAATGTTTACATGGAATATGCTAGTGTAAGTACGGCATATTTTTTATGCCTCATCGTTAGAGGATGTGGGATAAATCACAGTACAAGCACTGGAGAAGCTTGTGCTGGACCTTCGTAAATATTTCGTAGTGCCTTAAAGCTATTTTTAAGAATTTATTTACATGTTACTATATGCGGATATTTATTGTGACCACGCTTACATAACGCTCTTCGGTAAACTACAAACGAAATATCGTCGGAAGAGAGCATTGCAGTTTATTAATTACGTGTTGCGCTGATCGTTATACGTTTTGCCACACTCTCAACGAATGTCTGCTATCCAGGCTGTTCGTCCAAAGTCACGGAAACAATACCGAGTCGTTTCTCTGGCTTCAGAAAGAGGTGTGGGAAACAATGTATTACATCCCCTCCGCTGGTGTTTGGACTGTCCGAATTTCATCTACATCTACATCTACATCTACATTTATACTCCGCAAGCAACCCAACGGTGTGTGGCGGAGGGCACTTTACGTGCCACTGTCAATACACCTCCCTTTCCTGTTCCAGTCGCGTATGGTTCGCGGGAAGAACGACTGTCTGAAAGCCTCCGTGCGCGCTCTAATCTCTCTAATTTTACATTCGTGATCTCCTCGGGAGGTGTAAGTAGGGGGAAGCAATATATTCGATACCTCATCCAGAAACGCACCCTCTCGATACCTGGGGAGCAAGCTACACCGCGATGCAGAGCGCCTCTCTTGCAGAGTCTGCCACTTGAGTTTGTTAAACATCTCCGTAACGCTATCACGGATACCAAATAACCCTGGGACGAAACGCGCCGCTCTTCTTTGGATCTTCCCTATCTCCTCCGTCAACCCGATCTGGTACAGATCCCACACTGATGAGCAATACTCAAGTATAGGTCGAACGAGTGTTTTGTAAGCCACCTCCTTTGTTGATGGACTACATTTTCTAAGGACTCTCCCAATGAATCTCAACCTGGTACCCGCCTTACCAACAATTAATTTTATATGATCGTTCCACTTCAAATCGTTCCGCACGCATACTCCCAGATATTTTACAGAAGTAACTGCTACCAGTGTTTATTCCGCTATCATATAATCATACAATAAAGGATCTTTCTTTCTATGTATTCGCAATACATTACATTTGTCTATGTTAAGGGTCAGTTGCCACTCCCTGCACCAAGTGCCTATCCGCTGCAGATCTTCCTGAATTTCGCTACAATTTTCTAATGCTGCAACTTCTCTGTATACTACAGCATTATCCGCGAAAAGCCGCATGGAACTTCCGACACTATCTACTAGGTCGTTTAAATATATTGTGAAAAGCAATGGTCCCATAACACTCCCCTGTGGCACGAAAGAGGTTACTTTAACGTCTGTAGACGTCTCTCCATTGATAACAACATGCTGTGTTCTGTTTGCTAAAAACTCTTCAATCCAGCCACACAGCTGGTCTGATATTCCGTAGGCTCTTACTTTGTTCATCAGGCGACAGTGCGGAACTGTATCGAACGCCTTCCGGAAGTCAAGAAAAATAGCATCTACCTGGGAGCCTGTATCTAATATTTTCTGGGTCTCATGAACAAACAAAGCGAGTTGGGTCTCACACGATCGCTGTTTCCGGAATCCATGTTGATTCCTACATAGTAGATTCTGGGTTTCCAAAAACGACATGATACTCGAGCAAAAAACATGTTCTAAAATTCTACAACAGATCGACGTCAGAGATATAGGTCTATAGTTTTGCGCATCTGCTCGACGACCCTTCTTGAAGACTGGGACTACCTGTACTCTTTTCCAATCATTTGGAACCTTCCGTTCCTCTAGAGACTTGCGGTAAACGGCTGTTAGAAGGGGGGCAAGTTCTTTCGCGTACTCTGTGTAGAATCGAATTGGTATCCCGTCAGGTCCAGTGGACTTTCCTCTGTTGAGTGATTCCAGTTGCTTTTCTATTCCTTGGACACTTATTTCTATGTCAGCCATTTTTTCGTTTGTGCGAGGATTTAGAGAAGGAACTGCAGTGCGGTCTTCCTCTGTGAAACAGCTTTGGAAAAAGGTGTTTAGTATTTCAGCTTTACGCGTGTCATCCTCTGTTTCAATGCCATCATCATCCCGGAGTGTCTGGATATGCTGTTTCAAGCCACTTACTGAATTAACGTAAGACCAGAACTTCCTAGGATTTTCTGTCAAGTCGGTACATAGAATTTTACTTTCGAATTCACTGAACGCTTCACCCATAGCCCTCCTTATGCTAACTTTGACATCGTTTAGCTTCTGTTTGTCTGAGAGGTTTTGGCTGCGTTTAAACTTAGAGTGAAGCTCTCTTTGCTTTCGCAATAGTTTCCTAACTTTGTTGTTGTACCACGGTGGGTTTTTCCCGTCCCTCACAGTTCCACTCGGCACGTACCCGTCTAAAACGCATTTTACGATTGCCTTGAACTTTTTCCTTAAACACACAACATTGTCAGTGTCGGAACATAAATTTTCGTTTTGATCTGTTAGGTAGTCTGAAATCTGCCTGCTATTACTCTTGCTAAATAGATAAACCTTCCTCCCTTTTTTTATATTCCTACTAACTTCCATATTCAGGGATGCTGCAACGGCCTTATGATCACTGATTCCCTGTTCTGTACATACAGAGTCGAAAAGTTCGGGTCTGTTTGTTATCAGTAGGTCCAAGATGTTATCTCCACGAGTCGGTTCTCTATTTAATTGCTCGAGGTAATTTTCGGATGTGCACTCAGTATAATGTCAGTCGATGCTCTGTTCCTACCACCAGTCCTAAACTTCTGAGTGTCCCAGTCTATATCTGGTAAATTGAAATCTCCACCTAAGACTATAACATGCTGAGAAAATTTATGTGAAATGTATTCCAAATTTTCTCTCAGTTGTTCTGCCACTAATGCTGCTGAGTCGGGAGGTCGGTAAAAGGAGCCAATTATTAACCTAGCTCGGTTGTTGAGTGTAACCTCCACCCATAATGATTCACAGGAACTATCCACTTCTATTTCACTACAGGATAAACTACTACTAACAGCGACGAACACTCCACCACCGGTTGCATGCAATCTATCCTTTTTAAACACCTTCTGTACCTTTGTAAAAATTTCGGCAGAATTTATCTCTGGCTTCAACCAGCTTTCTGTACCTACAACGATTTCGGCTTCGGTGCTTTCTATCAGCGCTTGAAGTTCCGGTACTTTACCAGTTAGAGATTTCTACTCTGCACCTATACTTTTTTCTTCCAGCATTTATCCGCCCTATGGCGGGGCCCGCTAATTCTTGATTTGCCTACTGTCTGATTTAATTGTGTGGCCGAATGTCTTTCGTGTCAACTCGGATCGCAGGTAAATCAAGAGAAGATATCTTTTACTCCACCTGTATGAAACGTATTGCCGGCCGCGGTGGTCTCGCGGTTCTAGGCGCGCAGTCCGGAACCGTGAGACTGCTACGGTCGCAGGTTCGAATCCTGCCTCGGGCATGGATGTGTGTGATGTCCTTAGGTTAGTTAGTTTTAAGTAGTTCTAAGTTCTAGGGGACTGATAACCACAGCAGTTGAGTCCCATAGTGCTCAGAGCCATTTGGACCATTTTGAAACGTATTGATTTTGTTGTGTTTCTTGTATTTCAGCTAATTATGTGTAGTGTTTTATGCAGTAAAGTTCGAAAACTATCGCTGCGTTTGCTAGAGAGAACGAGGGAAATAAAATGGAAATGCCGTGTGGTTAGGGCCTCCCGTCGGGTAGACCGTTCGCCTGGTGCAAGTCGACTACATCGACTTGCGTGTCGATGGGGATGAAACGATGATAATTAGGGCAACACAACACCCAGTCCCTGAGCGGAGAAAATCTCCGACCCAGCCGGGAATCTAACCCGGGTTGTTAGGTATGACATTCCGTCGCGCTGACCACTTTTTTTTTTAATCTCATTTTTTTCGCTTTCGTTCGTTGCATCTGCTCGGGGCGGACGTCGTAAGACATCCATTTAAGTTTGTTGTTGATCGATTAACTCAGTTTTTTGGAATGAGGTTTTCACTCTGCAGCGGAGTGTGCGCTGATATGAAACATCCTGACAGATTAAAACTGTGTGCCCGACCGAGACTCGAACTCGGGACCTTTGCCTTTCGCGGGCAAGTGCTCTACCATCTGAGCTACCGAAGCACGACTCACGCCCGGTCCTCCTCATGGCTAAGCCATGTCTCCGCAGTATCCTTTCTTTCAGGAGTGCTAGTTCTGCAAGGTCGCAGGAGAGCTTCTGTAAAGTTTGGAAGGTAGGAGACGAGATACTGGCAGAAGCGAAGCTGTGAGGACCGGGCGTGAGTCGTGCTTCGGTAGCTCAGATGGTAGAGCACTTGCCCGCGAAAGGCAAAGGTCCCGAGCTCGAGTCTCGGTCGGGCACACAGTTTTTTTATTACAGAGGGCTGCTAACGCTCTGACCGAGCACGCCGAGCTACCGTGCCGGCAGCCACTCAGCTACCAGGGGCAGACACGTGGGAAATGAAACCACTGAAGCTGTATCAAGCTGGCCAGTGTACCAGGACTGTGGTAATTTTGAACTGGCACATGAATTCGATACTAGTGCGATCAATACTATACTCGTTTAGCTTTACGAGCAGGTGATGCTATGTTTTTAACTCATATACAAGAAACTTCTATATGGGAATAGTATCTGTTTTAGGGTAACACTAGGTTATCCTCAATTTTTACATTGTGCCCACAGTTGCCACTCTTTACATTAAACTTCAACGGAATTTTCACGACAAAGGCTGGTGACACTACATATTTAAATAATCGAAACTAGGTTTCAGTTACAAAGAAATAAAGTCCCAACCAATAAAGCAGTTTCAGTCCACATAGGGATCAAATTTCCTATGTCTACAATTATTGTCAGTATGTAGGTAAGCTTTATAGGTACTTTCAATATTTGCTACAGTATTTTTGTCCACAAAGTAGCAGTTTTGTAACTTTTTGTCGTAAGTCTAGGTATCCATTTAGTATTTTATGTACTTTATTCCCTGGTATCCAACGCACACATAAACTTGTATCGGAATTAATAGCGAAACCTGACACGCTTGAAAGTACTCAACAATACCGGGGCGTGCAGAAAAGTAATGCTTCCGAATTTTTTCTGTAAAAAAATCTCAAAGACTTTTAAATAAAACAAATGTTACTAACATTCTACACATTTATTCTTCATGTCTATACATTTATTTCTCAACATATTCACTCTGGCGATGAAAAAACTTATCCAACCGAGAGATCAGTTTGTTGATACCGCCACTGTAGAATGTTTGACTTCGTTGACTGAGGCACAACTTGATCTCTGCTTGAACCGTTTCAGCGCTATCACACTGTAGCCCTCGAAGGTGTTCTTTAAATTTTTGGAGGTGCACCATGTGTCGACGAACTCTTCGAATTCGAAACTCAGATAGAGCGCGCTGTTTCTCACGCACCGACATGGTCACGTTACACACTTCCATGTTACTCGCTACAATTCGGAACCCTCTAGCGACAGGACTGCAAATTCGTAGACATGAAAAATAAAAATGTTGAATGTTAATAACGTTTGTTTTATTGAAAAATCTTTTTGAGTTTCCACATAAAAATTCGGAGGCATTACTTTCCAGCACCCATCGTAGAAAAAAACTTCCTAGTAAACATGAGTCCGCAGACAAGTCGTATTCTAGATAAATGCGAATGTATGTATACGAACTACACTGATTTCAGTATGGAACATTGTTCTAGCTACAAGAAATGAATCTCAAGTCTAAACTTTTGGATTAAATCCTCATCCGATTGGGCTCAAATGTAACCCATAGCCTGCCGTAACAAGAAATACAATACCATTTCAACACCTTACAAATTACTGTACCGCAGTACGTGTTAAAAGTGTTCCACGTGCCTCCCTCGCATTTGGACGACATATTGCACTCTGTTGTTTTTCTTTTTCAATTACTCCCGCACAGTTCATAAACCTTGACAGAAATGTACAATTCGCTGCTCAAGTTCTTCGAGCTTATTAAACGGGAGTGCTGTGCATTTCACCATTGAGATGATCCCACACAGAAAAGTTCTTGGAATTGAGATCACGTGATCCTTAAGGTCAATGAACAAGCCCTGCTGGACTTGTCCATAACGGGCAATACTAGTACATTAGTTGTTTTTCATTATCGGCAAAATGTGCCAGTGATCCATCATGCATGCAACATATTCCCGAACGTCGCGCAAGGGCGAATTGCTCATGCAGTCCTGGAAGATCCCGCCGCAGAAAGCGAAGGTACCTTCGTCCATCAGGTTTTCTTGGAAGAATGTGTTGGTCTAATAATCCAAAAGTAATGCACCTAATCAAACATTCAATGAGAAACGTTTCCAGTACGGTGGCTAGTGAGCAGCATGTGACCTTACGTCAGATCTTAGGCCCATTAGGTCGGCACATAATCGACAAATATACGTTTCAAATATATTTGTAGTAACTAGGAAAATAATTCATACTGAATTCGGTGGCAGGTCGTTACCACAATTCGTAACTATCGCGCAACGGTTACTTGGCTCCTTTGTGGACCTATGTTTGTTGGAATGTTTTTGCTTCTGTTGTCATATGTTTTCACTCACCTCATTTTTTTGCTATGGACTGATACACCCTGTATGTACCAAAGAAAAATCAAAGATGATAAAAAAGGAAAACTTATCAGGAGGTTATGACGTTGAATGTGCAAATTCGACATGACATTATAAAATTTTAGTTATTCTGTTTCCTATTTCCATCTTTAAAAGAAAGTTACAATTTTCCGTCAAGCGTCACAGTACTACCAGTTACGGTTATAAACGTTTATAAACCATTGGACGACTGCTTAAAGGCTATGTAGTACAAACATGAGTTACTTTCGTAACGTATAGTTGTGCTATGCATTATTTCTGTAAGAAAAATGTTTAAGTACATATACATTTAATTAGTTTTAAGGTCAGCTAGTTTTTCCATAGCTTGCAACTAATGAGGACGTAAATAAAGGGTGATCAGGGACTTCGCTGTCCATTTGAGAGGTTGTTACGTGTTGTAGTGGTACCGATTGAGTGGCTTACCATCTGCAGTGTTGTGAGGTACTTCTTCCACCAGAGGTATTTCTGATACTGGGGACCCAGCGAAGCCAGCAAGTAGTACGAGTACATGATGATGTGCACGAAGCTGTTTATGAGACCCAAAAGCGTCCCGTGACCACCTGAAATACCAAAAAACCTTTAATACCAATTAAATAAGTATCATAATGTCATTTCTAAGTTGTTTTTCTAATACTATATTTCACGCAGACTGGTAAAATTAACTTAAAATTTCTTTAAGACGATTTTGTGACGAGCAAGATAATTTCAAGAATTTAGGAAGAAAAAACAGAGAATAGTTTTTTGCAACACAGCACGATACCAGTGTGGGCGAAACATATTTTACCTTTTACCACCACACTAAAGTACCTTTAAGTCTTCCTTGATAATTTCAAACATCTCTGACTTGAAATAACGATTTTCTCATCAAATGAAGCAGCTGTGTGTTTTCCATCCTTTGATTTCATTGGCATGTGAACCTATCAGGCGTAATCCCTCCAGTTAGCTTCATGTTTTGAAAGGAAAATAATTCATACATTTCAGATTTTTATACCATATCTGAGAGAGCTGTCCACTGGTGTACTGCCGGTTCACAGTCTACAGTGGGCGCTATCAACCGGCAATACACCCGTAGGGTGGTGGCTCTACTAAAACGCCGTGAGAAACTGATGAAAGTCACTAACACAACAGTTTGTATAACTTTAACAGACTGGCCTGCCGAGGCAAATAATTTAAACTGCACGCATGCACTGGCAGTTCCTTATGTTCGATGCTTCACCTACAAGGAGTTCGTCTCCCAACGATACTTTAACGAAAGTAAGAAACAAGGAGGTCACGTCGTTAAAAATACTCTAAGTACACATTTTATTCAAATATGAGACCATCTGTCAGGAATACTTGACTCCTAAGTATTCCCACGTAGTTTCAGAAGTGAGAGAGGCGACACATTTGAATTCTAGATGTTATGGGTTATCTCGTATAAATAAAATGGCGTGCTTACGCCAGAATTTATTTAAATTACCAGCATCTAAATTGCTACTGTGCTGTCGAAAGAAAAGGCGTGATACGTATCAGAATCAGTAGATGATCATTTGTTCTCCACGTGTCTGGCTTGTACTTCATGGTAATTTTGCTTAGCAATGACCTGTACATTTCCTCACCGACGTGACGTACCACGGTTCACACTCGAGTCCATGCAATAGATGAACAATTTGCCTACTAGCTCATAAATAGTGAAAATATGTATGCACGTGTAAACTAGTACCTATAGACGACCGTTTAATATTTGTTTGGCTATTCCAGTCATTCGAAAGACCCGACAACAATTCCTAAACAAAGTGGAAATTTTCATGTTGCTCCTGAGCTCTTGAGTTTGTCAATGGCGCTAATTAAAAAATATATGGAACATTCAATATGATATTGGCATAATGGAGCCAACTAGGATTAGAGTCTGTTCTGAAACTAATATTTCTTAGGGTCTAATTTCTCAAATTTGGGTTCGACTTTAGTCTGTTAGTTTATAACATTTTGGAATGGTTATATAAATTGCCTGAAGAATAAAGGTATGTAACAGTACACGCAGACCAGTGCTCGTTAGCATCAGTAATATGGTGTGAACATTTACTCTGGCCTACATAAGGCTGTAGCCTCTCATCGCAAGATTTAAACCCCGTGTTGTAACGCGTTGTTTGTTTACCAACCTGGGAGGAAGCGGCAGCCGATCCACGCGCAAACGGGCATCAGCGTATGATGCCACAGGTGCAGGTACGACACCTGGTTGTTCTTCTTGCGCAGCACGAAGAACACCTGCAACACGCCTGCAGTCACTCTCCTGCCTCTTTCTGCCCTTATTTACTTATTGAGTACACGATACTATAGGTGTGTCAAATCTATAGATTGCATAAAACTGTCTCAGCCCTTCCCATTAACATACCTTCGCTGCATGTCTCATAATAACATTCACATCAGGAATTTTCAGATAGTGATTGTCCTAGTACTCTCTGTCTCGCTATGTGTAGTTTACTTTGAGAAACGAATCAAGTATTTTAGTAACCTTATTAAAGACTTTTTATAGTTACGGGTTGTTTGGAAGAGGAGATCAAACAGCGACGTCATCGGTCTCATCGGGTTAGGGAAGTACGGGGAAGGAAGTCGGCCGTGCCCTTTCAAAGGAACCATCCCGGCATTTGCCTGAAGTGATCTAGGGAAATCACGGAAAACCTAAATCAGGATGGCCGGACGCGGGATTGAACCGTCGTCCTCCCGAATGCGAGTCCAGTGTGCTAACCACTGCGCCACCTCGCTCGGTAGCGATTTAGGGAAATCACGGAAAACCTAAATCAGGATGGCCGGACACGAGAGACTTTCCATAGTATTACGCAAGTAGATGCATACAGTCTGATGAAATGTGAGTTTTGTTCGACACAGAAATAAAAATCCACTATTCTGAAAAGGTAATCAAAATTTACCCCTCAATCCCTGCTATTTGTTTTCGTAGTTTACTGATATGAGGACATTAACTACAATTATCTCAGAATCTTTACTCATACACTTTGTAAGAAAATATCACGCTGTTTTTATGCATCCCAATCAATCGCTACTCCAGAACCAGTAATTACGCAAATAGTTTCGTGAACAATTTGCTGCAGCGATCACATTCTTATTCAAAACCTTTGTTCATTTTTACTGTCTAATGAAATCGCATTTCGTTTTTTCTTGTGAAATAGCTAATTCCCATTTTTCTATTCAGAATGTAATGCTATGGGAATGGCCAGAAGTTTATTTGATGAGCAGATACAGCAAGCTGTGGCGGCCCTTGACGTCCTGTTCATTGTCCCACTATTTGTTTGCGTCCTTTTGATTAGGTTGGTTCGAATCCTGCCTCGGGCATGGATGTGTGTGATGTCCCTAGGTTAGTTAGGTTTAAGTAGTTCTAAGTTCTAGGTGACAGATGACCACAGATGTTAAGTCCCATAGTGCTCAGAGCCATTTGAACCATTAGATTAGGTTGGACACAATGTCAGTCTTTTGGGTCCGTTGGTTAGATATGTTGTGTTATTCAGATTCTCTGCCTTGACACTGATGTTTGCCTTGAATTGCCTGGTGTACTTCAAACAACGGAACCAGTAAGAGCGATGAAAAATATTGCACTTTTCAAAATAGTATCTGCTTCAGTCCAGAAAATTTCAGTGAAACGTGTGCTCCGTAAATTGGATGGCTTATGATTGAAGCGAGTGTGTGTGTGTGTGTGTGTGTGTGTGTGTATGTGTAATGTTAGAAATGGTTCAAATAGCTCTGAGCACTATGGGACTTAACATCTATGGTCATCAGTCCCCTAGAACTTAGAACTACTTAAACCTAACTAACCTAAGGACAGCACACAACACCCAGTCATCACGAGGCAGAGAAAATCTCTGACCCCGCCGGGAATCGAACCCGGGAACCCGGGCGTGGGAAGCGACAACGCTACCGCACGACCACGAGCTGCGGACGTAATGTTAGATTTAGTTTTGAAATTTCGGTAACGACGTGGTACAGCAACCTGGATTGTTACTGTGGAACAGCATGAATTAATAATGTAGATACCCTCCGATATAAAGGGGCAATCAATTGAAAACAAGAGAGACGAAAAATGTAAGTGAACAGTTTACAGTTTATTATTTTAAAAGTAATTGCCATAACAGTTAATACATTTTCTCATTCTGAGACAAGACGATCAGTGCCTTCGTGGAATAATGATTGCGATTGCCTACGGAACCATGATACTGTCCAGGCGTGTACCTCTTCGTCTGAAGCAAATTGACGGCCACATAGTCTTTTTTCAGAACTCCAAAAAGATTGAAAAAGATAGGGGAGAGATCGGGACTGTGCGGGGGATGCGTAAGAACTTACCAGTGAAACTTCTGCTCACATGTTGCTAAGAAGGGAGCCGTACGAACTTCCCCTCAACGATTTGATTCATATTGACAGGTTGTGTAGGGCACGACTAAGGCTTCAACATACGTAAACACGACCTAACTCTGAACCATTTTCGAGAAAATCGTGTTTGAACATTTTACCCGTTCATTACACACTTCGCACGGTCGCTAGTAATCAAGGACACCACAGCCAAGAGAGTAATGCTTACAAGGGGAGGCCGCCAATTGTGAAATTCAGATTCGATTCATGCTGCGCATAATAAAAGCTCATGGCCAGAGGTGTGATGTGGCAAAGCACCAAGATGCACTTCTCAGCCGCTGTCGAGAAAATCGACAGTCAAAAAAACCATTGCGGTGAAATACTCTCTACGATTAATACTTTTTCTACAGCGTCATGGCGCAGCGGTAAGCGCTCGGGTTCGTAATCCGAAGGTCGCCGGATCCAATCTCGCGCCATGCAACTTTTTTATTATTTGTTTTTTGTAATTTAAATGTATATATACACGCACACACACGATAGAACAATTTTCCAGAATGTCAATCAGGTGTGTTTCCCAACAGATAATTTAAGAAAACAATTGTTCTTGTGAAAACGCTTCGTTTCTCAGATGTGCTCGATGTCGTGCTGTTTTCTGCTTTCCATGTTTCTATGATAACTATCACTCTGGTTCGTGCGATACTCCAGCTACTTCTGGTCACTAATTGTTAATTACGTGCGAGTGTATACCGAACTTGACAATAAATTGTATCCACTTGAATATTATTTGTGATATCGTGTTTTATTTCAAATATTATCTTTCCACGACAAAGACTTTCAACAACATATTATATGCATAATTGTTGCAACTGATTGCCGGAAATTATATATATATATATATATATATATATATATATATATATATATATATATGTGTGTGTGTGTGTGTGTGTGTGTGTGTATATACATTTGAATTACAAAAAACAAATGATAAAAAAAAGTTACGGCGCGAGCTTCGATCCGGCGACCTTCCGATTACGAATCCGAGCGCTTACCGCTGCGCCACGACGCTGCAGAATATTGTTAATCTTAGAGAGTATTTCGCCGCAACGGTTTCTTTTAACTGTCGATTTTCTCGACAACGGCTGAGAAGTGCATCTTGGTGCTTTGCCACATTACACCTCTGGCCATGAGCTTTCATTATGCGCAGTATGAATCGAATCTGAATTTCACAATTGGCGGCCTCCCCTTGTTAGTTTCGTATTCTCCAGGTCTGTGGATGGAATTTCGCTTCCGGTACTCTTTTTTTATTTAATTTCCATGTAATTCTTGCAACAGATATGCGTGGTAGGCCGCTAAATTGTGCGATGACCGAGCATTGCTTACTAATGTAACCCAAGTTTGTTTTGCAATAGACACATTGAAAAACAGCATGCATATGCAAAGATCCTGCGTTCATTATAAGTGCCGTAGGTAGAAATAACTATTGTTTTCTGTGTTTCTATGATCAGTATCAACGTGATTCGTGTGGTGCTCCATAGGTTACACATCATACTTGCCACAAATGCGGATGAAATAATATAGATAAAATTAAATGGGAGAAAAAGTGCAGCCAGGGATATTCGTTTCATGGACCTCGCTCTCCTGAGACTAACAGCGTAACATGCTCTTTTTTGTTTTTTTGTTTTTCTTATTTTTTCGTTACCTACTTTTATATTTGTTTTTTATTTTTTATTTACTTTCATTTTATGTTCGAAGTTTATTTCACACCTTTCACAAGTAACCACATAAAAACATTACAAAATGCCATAAAAGGCAGAAAATTGGGACAAAATAATTAGAGACGCGCTCCTGTAATATGCATAATATGCATTAAATAAAATGGGCAAATATTGTTTGACAACACCGTCTTGAGCTGTGTTGCCATTACTAGGGCCGAGGCTCTATAGTCACTATTAAGCATGGTGAGCGGTCATTACTGATCCACACTGTGACCTTCAGCCCTTTTCGTTTTCGGGCGAAAGCAGGATTCAACAAACACAGGCGGTACGTATGTGTCAGGCAGCATGAGATTGTACATTGTTATCCATCGGCGCATAACAGGCGAAGTCTTTCCAAAAATACTGAAGCTATGACCCTTTGTGACATCAGATCCCGACCATCCGCGGTATGGAATACGACGATCAACGTACGGCAAGATCGTCGTTTTTGCGTATCACATAATTTCAAATCGAAACTGAAGAGTTTCCTCTTGGGTCAAATGGCTCTGAGCACTATGCGACTTAACTTCTGAGGTCATCAGTCGCCTAGAACTTAGAACTAATTAAACCTAACTAACCTAAGGACATCACACACGTCCATGCCCGAGGCAGGATTCGAACCTGCGACTGTAGCGGTCGCTCGGCTCCAGACTGTAGCGCCTAGAACCGCACGGCCACTCCGGCCCCTCATGGGTCACTCCTCCTATTCTGCCGAGGAGTTCCTTGAAAAAGTAAGCTGATTCTTGTTATATTGTTGACTGCGTTTACTTAAACTTATGGATTGACTTCTTTCGGTTTCATAAACATTTTGTTTTTATCTGTTATTACTTTTATGTTGTAATTTCATGTACTGACACGTTCCATGACCTTGGAGATTTGCTCCTCAATTGGGTACTACGGAACTTGACTTGTATATAAATAAATAAAGTGGTGGACATCCCCCGTCACCACCGTCCAAGCATCTGGCCCTTATACTGTAAGCAGGCCTTCCAACCTGTGTCGCGTGAGAGTGTTGATGTGCGCCTTAACACGGTTAACTTCGCCCTGCCGGTCAGGAGACGGGGCTTGCAATGACACTTCAAGAAGCATCGTGTAATAAAACTCCTTAGTGTCCCTGTGCCATTGTCTTTTATCTTGGCCTTACTTAATACGAGCCGGCCGATGTGGCCGAGCGCTTCTAGGCGCTTCAGTCTGGAACCGCGCGACCGCTACGGTCACAGGTTCGATCCTGCCTCGGGCATGGATGTATGTGATGTCCTCAGGTTAGTTAGGTTTAAGTAGTTCTAAGTTATAGGGGACTGATGCCCTCAGATGTTAAGTCCCATAGTGCTCAGAGCCATCTGAATCATTTTACTTAATACGGTCAATACGGCACGCCGAGTGTCCTGTAAAAAATGTAAATCTTCTCTATTCCCTTTGATTTGTTCCTATGTGACGCCAAGCCGCTATATCACTTGTAGTTTCTTGCAGGTCCTGAAAGTGAGAGTTTGATTCTTCGGAGCTAGGAGGCAACTGAAGTCACAGCCGAGGCGAAAGTGGTCGTACCTGCCGGCAAAAAGAGGAGCAATACCTGCAGGATGAAACCGTGCTCTTTCCTTTCGCTGATCTGTGCTGGGTGGAGGGGGGGGGGGGAGCGTAGATGTTGGTGAAGCGGGTCCCTTGAACAGTACTGCCAGACCCCGCGCAGATGGCAGAAAAGAGGGATCCGTTCCCGGTATTCCATCCCCTATTAGGACGAGTAAGGTGAGTTGTGCGCGAAATATTACTTCAGGGAGCGCGTCGAGCCGTACTTCTTGCACCAATAGGATATCAACTTCAGACGCATGTAATATATCAAGAAAGAGTTCAAATTCAAATGGCTCCAAGCACTATCGGACTTAATATCTGAGGTCATCAGTGCCATAGACTTAGAACTACTTAAACCTGACTAACCTAAGGGCATCACACGTAGCCATGCCCGAGGCAGGATTCGAACTTGCGACCGTAACAGCAGCGCGGTTCCGGACTGAAGCGCCTAGAACCGCTCGGCCACAGCAGCCGGCAAGAAAGAGTTGTAACTTCACCGTCAAACTAGTGATGTCGATAATGACAGTCCAAATTTTACAGGCTTGCGGTTTGGTGTCCGTCATTCGATTTCGAAATGGAGTAAGGGGTGTATCCGCAAGGAGGACTCCCACGGTTTCCACGGCGTAACTACCTTCTTACGGACGTCCAATATCATCAGTCGATTGGCAGGGTGGGCACCACCATGGCGTCGCCGGCGTTCTGTGTGTTAGCCCCTTCAGTTTCATCATTTTGGTCGCCCCAGTCGAGGGTGTCAGGAACCACAACCCTTCCATGATACTTGTTGACAGGTGGTGTGTCTAGATCGTCGCCTGTCACGTCATGCACCTCTACATCAATATCGTGCTCCAGTCTTACTTCGGTCGCCGCAGGCGTTGGGAGTATTGCGTCGGGCGTAATTTGCAGTCGGTCTCCCCTCGACCGTATGCAACGACACTGCCGCCACCTCCTGAGTCGGCGGATCGATAGAAGGCTTCGGCGTCGGCGTGTGCCAAAATGCCTCTACGTGTATCAGCGGAAGAGAGGTGGTCGCATCTGTACCTCAGTGGTCGCCCCTACACAGTTGCCTCAAACTCCTCTACATCTACATCTACATAGATACTACGCAAGCCACCACAAGGCACGTGGACGAAAATACCCTGTACCACTACTAGTCATTTCCTTTCCTGTTCCACTCGCAAATAGAGTGACGGAAAAACGACTGTCTATATGCCTCCATATGAGCTCTGATTTCTCGTATCTTATCTTCGTGGTCCTTACGCGCTATGTATATTGACGGCACTAGAATCGTTCGGCAGTTAGCTTCAAATGCCGATTCTCTAAATTTTCTCAATAGTGTTCCTAGTTGCCTTCCCTCCAGGAATTCAGTTTGAGTTCCCAAAGTATTTCCATAACATTTACGTGTTGTTTGAACATACCAGTAACAAATCTAGCTGCTTGCCTCAGAATTGTTTCGATGTCTTCCTTTAATCCGAACAGTACTCAAGAATAGGTAGCACCAGCGTCCTATATGCGGTATCCTTTATGGATGAACAACGCTTTTCTAAAATTCTCCCAATAAACCAAAATCGGCTATTCACCTTCCCTACCGCAGTCCTCCTCTGGAGGCGTTCCGACCGAACATGGCCCTCACTGTCGCATCCAGAACTGGCCATTGGCTATCCATCGTATATCATTATGGCTCTGCAAAACCCAATGCGCAAATATGAATTCACAGGTTTTGTCAACTTAGTTCTTGCCTGTCAAACACTATTAAGTACCGGACAAGTTGTAAAACTTGTCATTTTTTGGAGGTATGGATAGTCACCGTACCATATTGTCATAATGCATTTGTCACCATCATTTCCGGTACCTCGAAGGGCAGTTGAAAAATCCATATGGTGCGGATACCTAAACCCACATGATCCACTGACACATTTCCTGTATGGCTGCTGAGTGACGAAATTTTAATCCTCGTTTGTCATCGTTAAGTATCTTCTCACATGCCGCATCTGCAACCAGCTTGACGTAGACGACACTGGTCCCAATCGATAAATGGATGTCCGTAAGTTCATTGTAATTAATGCACACTTCGTCTCACGAAAATGTTCGTTTCATGAGCCTTAGGTCTCGTATAGTCGTTGAAGAACGTGCGTGTTCTTTCTGGGAGATGTGCCATATTGCTCATCTATCAGAATTTACATAAGCGAAGACGGCTGCAGTACAACTAACCTCGACCGCGAGCGCGCGGAGCCAGGGTGTAAACAGTTCGGCCAAGCTGCTCGATTGAGAAAGGCAGACTATGAAACTAACCGCCTAACACGCTTGGCTGCGGACTTCTTGTGTACTAGCGACTACATAAAACATATATTTTCAAACTCTATTTCCTCGAAAACGATTGAGAGTTGTGTGTTTCTCTTTACATATGTTGCATACAGATCCTTTCAATATGAGTCGAATCGGTGAGGGGAAGTTTGTACGGTCCCCTTGTTAGGAACACGTTGGCGACCCACATGTTTCTTCGACTACGCTGCAAAAGTTGCGCTGTGTAGCCCTTACACCTCTTCCATACAGTCCCAATCCCTCCCCATGCTGACCGAGCGAGGTGGCGCAGTGGTTAGACACTGGACTCGCATTCGGGAGGACGACGGTTCAATCCCGCATCCGGCCATCCTGATTTAGGTTTTCCGTGATTTCCCTAAATCGCTCCAGGCAAATGCCGGGATGCCTCCTTTCAAAGGGCACGGCCGACTTCCTTCCCCGTCCTTCCCTAATCCGATGAGACCGATGACCTCGCTGTTTGGTCTCCTTCCCCAAAACCAACCAACCAACCTCCCCATGCTGTTTTTCGGACGAAGAGGTACACGCCATGGTATAATCATAATTCAGTAAGCAATTGCAAACTTTTTTCCATGAAGGCATTGACCATCTTGCATAGTGGGATGTGGCGATTACTTTTGAAATAATAAACAGTTTACTTACTTTTTTCCATCAGTCTCGTCTTCATTTGATTGTCGCTTACCCTTTTCTCACTATATGAGCAATATAAATATGTGGCAGTATATGTGGTGAAAGATTGTATTCTGAACATTTTACCGGGGACAGAAATATAGATACCCGCTTATCAAATACTATACACTTTCCTAGAGGAGAATCGGTTAACTAAAATAAATAAAAGATAGTACCCAAGGATGTGAGGAAGGCACATGATTTAATAATACCCGGTAACACAATCATGTGAAAAGCATATTAAGGTAGTAAGAAATACAGCGATGAAGCCGTGTGCTCACCGTGTCTAGGAGCTCCACCAGCTTACACATGAAGTACCACCACACGGCGCGCGCCATCTGCAAAAAAGTCGGAACAGTGAAACACTGTGAACTGAGCACTGTACGATCCACAACACATATTCATTGATTAGATAAGACAACTGTTTTTCCTTTTATTTACATTTGGAAAACAGCACAAATTTAATATCACTTTTGTACGTTTTTCTTAAATAACTCTAAAGCCGCATTCTCCAGCGAAAACGTGTCGCAGTACAAAATTAAACTACATTAAACTTCCTTTATAAAAGGTCTAAGTTGTTTTTCTCTAGGACTAGTAGTTTTCGCCAAGAGAGCGCGATAACATTGAAAACCTTACGCGACGTGCATGCACTGTAGTTTATCACAATTGAAGCTGTGAGGGCGGGTCGTAAGTCTTGGTTGAATAACTCAGTTGGGAAGATAATTACTCTCTAAAAGTAAGGTTCCGGGTTCGATTATCGGCCTGACACATAGTTTAAACTTGTGAGGAAGTTAAATTTATAAACAAATCATGAATCTTTTTATACATCACCTATAAAAAATTCTGTCCTCATATAGACAAAAATATGTTGGACAAAATTTTCAATTTATTTTAACGATTTAAATTTAATGTGGTGTTTGACATGACGAATCGATAATAATTCAGTCAATGATAACACGAAACTGTCTGTGAACTGAGTAACTAACACGACATTGATATCATGATGTACATGTAACTATGTTCGAGCAGATGTGGTGTACTCACCCTGAGTGCCAGTGGGTTGTCTGAGTAGTCTACAGGCTGACACTTGAAGCTGTAATGGTGCAGCCAGCCAGCTTGCAGACCCTAGACGAACAAAAATACATTATCATACTGTACATTGCTTAAGATGAGTGGTACAAAATTAACTGTTATACATTTTCGTCACCACGGGCACAAAGCGTCCTACCCCCCTGCGGAGAATCCAGGTGTTACAAATGTTAACTAGAGTGATCTCTAGGTTGGAAAAACAACTAATATTTAAAGTAGTATGCAAAGTCAAGCAACTATAGGCAGTTCAATCTAAAATGACTGGGGCAGTGTAAGGAAAATTCTTCGGGCTTCTCACGACGTAATCACCAGTTGCTTAACACAAAGGAATCAAGTATTCTAGTATTCTCAGACATATAGGCAGCACGTGAAGATAGGGATTCATTAGTTTGTCAAAAAGAAGACAATATTCTGATCACCTGCTGGCTAAAATCGGCTCTAAGTTCTCCAAGCATTACGGTCTTTACATATACAGGTTGAGTTAGGAACAAAACTACATGCTTTGAGGGATGTTGGTGATTATAAACAAAAAACTTCATATCTACATATGCCCTGTTCCGCATGGGTTCGAAGTCAGCACAAATTTAATATCACTTTTGTACGTTTTTCTTAAATAACTCTAAAGCCGCATTCTCCAGCGAAAACGTGTCGCAGTACAAAATCAAACTACATTAAACTTCCTTTATAAAAGGTCTAAGTTGTTTTTCTCTAGGACTAGTAGTTTTCGCCAAGAGAGCGCGATAACAACGAAAACCTTACGCGACGCGCATGCACTGTAGTTTAGGTAGTTTTTGTAGGCCAATTTGAGGTAGTTTCCCGACTTGATAGACCACAAGAGTCCCGTATCAAATTGACTGTCTCTAACACCTCTACACTCCTGTGGTACGTTGTATACAAGGCATGTTGTATACAAGGCACTGAATAATACAGGAAATAAATAGCAATCTATATTAAATCTTGGAAACAGTTCGGAATAGGGCATACGTTCATAGAAAGTTTTTTGTTCAGAATCATTAATACCATCACCCTTCAAAGCATCCACCTTTTCTCTTGACTCACCCATTACCGTCACGTCGTAACCTGAATGAAGTCGAAATCCGAAAGCAAGGTAGTCCATAAGTACAATATTTAGCACTGAAAGCGCTTGTATTACCATCACCAACGTAAACTCAGAAAAGAACTCAATTCCTGGATGGAGAGTGCAGCTATTTATACAGGCATCGAATATTCAATACTATACATACATAACAAACGCAAGGAATTTCGAGAACATTCCATAAATGTTAAATATTAAATGACAAATAACTGCGGGCCGTCGAGACTGAACTGGTGACCCATAGCAGGCTAGCCAACGACACTAACAGCTATGTCACATCGTATGCTGCACAGTTCGCGCCAGTATGACCCAACATCTTGGTATTTTCACATGCCTTCGAATTCAATACTTACGAAAACCACATCAAGTTTGCCACGAGAATCCCAGGTCATTTTCATTTTTTAAAATTATTTTGCAGTTCATTATACCGTTGACTGCTTCTAAAACTGATTATTGATGTGTACCATTTTCTTTTAGGTGAGTTGATCATTCATTCTTGTAATTAATTTTTCTCCTACGTTAAAAACTGCTCTCTCATGTACTTCCATTAGTTGCTGAACAGAGGCAAATTTTATATCAACGAAACGGAAGTGGTTCACGTATTTTCGATTCAGACGTAATCTGTCTTCTTTCTCCCAGTTCAGGAGTCAGAAAAGGTTCTCTAGCTGACAATAGCACGGTGTGGCCGTGCGGTTCTAGGCGCTTCAGTCTGGAACCGCGTGACTGCTACGGTGACAGGTTCGAATCCTGCCTCGGGCATGGATGTGTGTGATGTCCTTAGGTTAGTTAGGTTTAAGTAGTTCTAAGTTCTAGGGGACTGATGACCACAGATGTTAAGTCCCATAGTGCTCAGTGCCAATTTGAATTGTCTGATGGAATCTTATACAAGGTTTGATACCGACGAATATACGTGTATTATTCATTATACTAACAACAATCGAATAAATGTCTTTCTCAAGAAGTGCTAATTTATATTCACTAGTTCGTTCCATTATCTGGTTTAGACCTTCAGACTGATTCATTTCGCTATACCCACTTCTAATGCCAGCTCGTTACACTGCTTGCTTAAAATCCCATGTCTTTAAATGCAGTTGGTGCTAATTCTAGTCGAAATATTTTCCCTTAACTTTATAAACGGGTCTAACATTTTTATGGAACACTGTTACACTAGACGTGCTAGAAGTTTCAATCGTGTCTTCGGTCAAATAATTAAAGATTTGTTTGTGTCGTCAACGATTTGTAATAACACATTCGCAAGTGCTCAGAAATGTCATTTCCCACTAGGTGGTTCTTAGTGATTGGATAATAGTGCTACATTCGTGCCAACATCCTCCAGATACAACTGCGAAGTATGGTTCAATTTAATGAGGCTGGATGTCAGTTACATTGTTTGAAATTCGTACTGCACAAAACTATGGAGCGGCACAGTTGAAATAATGCCGAGGAGCAGCAGTCGCGCAACGCATACGCCAGCTACAGAAGGTTAGTGGAGCCAAACTGGCTTGTTAGGCTGCGGTTGTAATTACAGAAGTTGACTCACCTCCCACACCAGCCACGTGCTGATTATAACTTGAGCAAAGTTGTAGACCATCAGCACGGCTTTCAGATCGTAGGGCTTCCTGTCCCTCATGAATCGCGGGCCAACAGAAGTCACGAAGTACAGATAGGAGACCAAGAGCGTGATGAGAGGCGCGGGGCTCGTCACCAGGAACCAGTCTTTTGTTCTCGGGTCTGAAACAAAACACCCTCGTTAAACATTGTCACAATACCTTATACGTAAATACAAAATTTAATAGTATCGGTGTTTCAAGATTTTAAACATGGCTGAAATAGCAACTGTTGAAATTCTTCACGGTAAATGATAACAGCCAAACAGTTACAGGATAAAGATTTACTAAAATTCTTGACCACGGTTTCGGTATATCCACTGCAGGATGTGATTTTAGTGTATTTTACTTCTGATGAGGGTATACTTAGATACACCGAAACCGTGGTCAAGAATTTTAATAAATCTTTATCCTGCAACTGTTTGGCTGTTATCATTTACCGTGAAGTATTGGTGTTTGTTAGCACGGGAGTATCCAGATAAGATTTTTATACGTTTACTGAACATCCTCAGTCTAAGAGCTTTCGTCCTCATCTAAGTGATCTAACTTCGTATTTTAGAAGTACTGAGCAGCTAATCTCTTTCTTCTTGGTAACTACTCCGTTGTACGATCCGTTGTGGCACACATCTTACGAGTCGCAGTTCCGTTATGTTAACGTACAGGACCTACAGCAAATGCTTGTGCACTAAGCGCGTCTGCACGTACATTCCTTGTTCGATATGGCTTTACTTATTTAAGTTTTTATATAGTGTGTACCTGAGGTGAAACATTTTGATTTAACCAGAATTCTCTTAATCATTGTCGAGAAATCGCCTAAAATCTGCTTCCAGTCAGTCCAGTGGGGTAAATACGTTACGATAATGGGAGTTAGTGTCTTACAAGCTGTTCCCGTGGGGATGCAGTTTTGTGATAGGTGAAAATCGCGAGAAAGGCAAGAGAAAAGGGGAAAAGAGCTAGCTAGTAAGGGAAGGGGGGAGGAAGAGGAGGAGGAGGAGGAGGAGGAGGTGGAGGAAGAGGAGGAGGAGGTGGAGGAGGAGGAGGAAGAGGAAGAGGAGGAGAATGAATCGATTTGAGGCCACTAAAGTGATAAGAGGTAGGAAATGTACGAAAGAAAATCATGGGGAGATTCAGACTGGACTCTGTTGAACAACACTTTCATAAGACCTTTTCCGTAGTATGGTGACTCTTATTTCTTATTTTCTGCCTCTTGATGGAGCTACTCTCGTTATTCCAAGAGAGCCAACGCAACGAAAGAGTAGATAGTATATTCTGACTGGCAATGTAACAATGAAAAACGAATGACGATAATGCTGCAAACGCTGCAACAGTGGACTGTGTAAATTCAGTATCTTGAATATCGCACAAAAATTAATCATTAAATTAACGGGCTAAGCGGTGATGAGGATTAAACAAGAAAACTAAAGGGAAATCAAGAGGGAAGAAAGGAATGAAAAGACCACCTCCAACAACAGCGGTACGATATTCTGGGGAATTTCTGTCCCTGCTGATTTTTGTTCTAAGAGTATCAAATCCACATGGAAATATGGTAAGGGAAATAATCAGATCCTTACTCTGATCCAGTATTACACTTACTGTATTTCAGGTTCGCCTGTTATGCAGGCACTGTTTCTTTCTTCATACATAAACCATAAATGTTTCAGCACATGTGTGCCATCATCAATAGGAAATTAGCCGCGCGGGGTAGCCACGCGGTCTGAGGCTTGTTGTCAAGGTCCGTGCGGCTTCCTCCATCGAAGGATCGAGTCCTCCCTCTGGCGTGTGTGTGTGTGTGTGTGTGTGTTGTCCTTAGAGTAAATTAGTTAAGTAAAATATAAGCTTAGGGACCGATGATCTCGTCAGTTTGGTCCCATAAGACCTTACCACAAATTTCCAATTTTTTCAATAGCTTATCTTTATTTAGTTCTGTAAAATGTAAACTTGTTTTAAGTAATATTTACTTGTCTCGACATTATGCCTAAAAACAGTTTTTGTCTGCTGCTGTCATTACCGTCATTTTACCTACATTGTGTATATGCGAGTGCCGTTCAAAAAGTAATGCAACACATTTTGTTTCTCGGCCAGTGTCGGTTGAAAAAATAGGGAATTTGTTGTGGGACATCTTGGAATATTCCCGCTTCAGCCCCTACGCTTTCATGAACTTCCGATAGGTGGTGGCACTATACGTAGCCTGCAAAATGGCGCTCGCATCTCGTGGTCGTGCGGTAGCGTTCTCGCTTCCCACGCCCGGGTTCCCGGGTTCGATTCCCGGCGGGGTCAGGGATTTTCTCTGCCTCGTGATGGCTGGGTGTTGTGTGCTGTCCTTAGGTTAGTTAGGTTTAAGTAGTTCTAAGTTCTAGGGGACTGATGACCTAAGATGTTAAGTCCCATAGTGCTCAGAGCCATTTGAAGCCAACCAAAATGGCGCTGTAAGAGAGTTGCGTTCCACGCAGAGAGCTGTCATTGAGCTTCTTTTGGCGGAAAACCAAGGCATCGCGGATATTCATAGGCACTTGCGAAATGTTTACGGAGATCTGCTAGTGGACAAAAGCACGGTGAGTCGTTGAGCAAGGCTTATGTCATCATCGCAACAAGGTCGCGCAAAACCGTCCGATCGATCTCCCTCCTGCTGGCAGGCCACACACAGCTGTCACTCGTGCAATGTTGGAACATGTGAACATTCTGATTCGTGGTGATCGACACATCACAAATACCCCGCTGCTCAACTGGACGTCTCTGTTGGATATTGAAAGGTTTTCTTTGTTTGATATCCTCCCTCTTGGTGCACCGATCAACTGAGTGCATTGTGGCTACCCTCAGGATACTGAAGAAACAACTTCAGCATGTTCATCACCACAAAAATGCAAACAAACTTCTTCTCCACGACAACGTAAGGCCTCACAAGAGTCTGCGCACCCGAAAGAAGGTCACAAAACATCATTGGGCTGTTCTTCGTCATCTACCCTACAGCCCGGATATGTCACTTTCCGTCTTCCATCTGTTTGGCCCAATGGAGGATGCACACTGCGGGAATCAGTGCGTGGATGATCGGGAGGTTATTGATGCAACAAGATGTTGGCTCTAGCGTCGGCCAGTAGAATGGCATCACGCATGCCTGTAAGGTGGCGTATGACCGTCCCATTGAACGAAGATTGGGGAATAGTATAATTTTTTAGACATGAGAATAAAATCAGCTTGTTTTCAGAAAATAATGTATTGCATTACTTATTGAATGCCCCTCGCACTTTACATTAGCTTGTTATCTGCAGTCAAATTGTGTTAGTGCAAATTTGATTGTCGAGTTAAAAAATCTATAAAAGTAATTTTATTGTCCCAAAATATTTCGCAACTATACTTTGCGATTACTTACGGTTAGTTTCAAAATATCCATTCTTTTCTGTGTTTTCATCTGTTTTTGAAATACAAAGTTATGTTGCTGCAGAACCTCACACGTAAGTTTAGCTTTTTGTATTTACCGAACATAGTGTTTGTGTTGCTGTTCTGTATCCAGTTCCTGTTAATTTTAACTTCTTCTCATATTAGTTTGGTATAAAATCTGTTTTTTACTTTCTCTCAAATAAAAACCGTTTTATGGCCAAATTTCCTTACAATAATTCGTACTTACAACGTGTTAACATTTTACAGAACCGAAAATGAGTAGTAACTGACGATGACACGTAGTAACTGAAACACATATTTTCGGAAGGTGGTACCCCACAGCTCGTAAATATCTGAAGAGCGTCTTGATATACCACCAAGAGCTGATGATAAAATTTCGTCATTCAACAACCAGTTTCGGTCCACAGACCATCATTAGGTTCATACAAACATTTACATCATCATATTACACGATATAAAATCAACTGCGTCAGATAACAAAATAAATGAAATCATTATTGGTGCCAGATGATAATGTAAGTTACAGTGTCGATCACAAAATTTGCTAGACAGTGCACTCATTCATGGTATGTCAAGGTCAGCTTTAGCGCCGGTAAACAGTAATCAACTGATCAGTCGGCAATAAGTGGAATGTCTCGTTTCGTAGCGTTAATACTGACTGTTGATACAGTATGAATGAGTGCACTGCTTGGCGCGTTTTATGACTCAGGAGGTAATTTGTATTACTCTGCGACCACAGTGACGAATTCATTGGTTTTATTACCTGGCGATATAGCTTTTATATCGCGTAGTACGATGTTATAAATGAATCTGATGATCCATAGACTGAATCTGGTAGTTCAATACAGAAATTTAGGCAGTAGCTCTGGGCAGTAAATCATGATGTTATTCAAAGCGCTGAAACATGTTTGGGATTACATAAAAAACAGTTGTTCACGTAACAGATGAATCTGAAATCCCGTGATATTGGCTGCAACTATGGCTGCTGCAAGAACTTCAAAACTAAATGTTCAATAGTATTTTACTTCACACATCCTGAAATAAATTAGTCTTAACAAACCTTAATACCAATATTTATGCCATCAACAGACGATTATTAGCGTTGAAGTTAAGGCATCATGAATGATCAATGCTCAAATATGGGGAAAGTTGCTTTGCAACCCGCCTGTCTTCGTAAACATTAAAGAAAATCACAACCCCTTCTTCCTATTAATCGGGAAGAGTACCAGATACTAAGACCTTTAAATACGAACGCAAATGTCTACGTTACTAGTATCATTCACGTCTGATGTTGCTTTGTTTGTGAAATGCAATACAGAGTAAGAGATCTCTTGGTACAAGTTCTCATCTCCATAAAATTTCTGAAAATATTGGCTGTTAACGATCTTTCATTCTTTACTGTACCAGCATAATACGTTATCTTTATCTGTATCGCAGTGATGAACACCGCTGCAAATCTAGAAGATACACATGTTGCATTAGACATCAGCATCAATTATCAAGTAATAAGTCTTTCGCTGCGACTCTTAGAAATACACTCGCTTCTGTAGTACTATATTCATAACATGTTAAGAGCAAATGGCCATTATGAGCTTTATTGTACAGATAATATAATTAGAAGTCTAGCATGTAAATAAAGGTCGGTGTTCTTTATGGAACTGGAAAGAATACGCGAAGGAGAAAGCTGACTGAAGGAGCTACATGACTGTTGCCTCTTCACACCACCGTCGTTAATTATACTGCGACTACTATAGCTTTGCGACGGACGTTTCAATGAGTCGAGTGTCAGGGGTCACCCTCTAAGTTATTTTTCAAGTGCCACGTGTTCGCTGTCTTCCCTATTTTTTAAGCATTTGGAGAACTTTGTCAAGCGTGACTGGTAGCACGTCGGGAACATTCTCTCTCACCCCCTGCCCGACACCGCACACCTATTAATCACAAAGCAATTTTATTCCACATTTGGAGTCTTATCAGCTGATAGAGACCACTTTCTGAAAGTAAAAGGTAGCAGAAATTGCACAAAAGTAATTTTACAGGAATTTCTCAGACACACGGAATTAATTAAGTGTGGCATGTTGATGTGGCGTGAAAGCTTGAGAACGCATTTTCAGAAGTGTTGCTGGTTATGTAGAAGTTGGACAAAAATGTGAAGACGCTGCGAAAAATGCATGCTTGAACATAAATGCAGATCCTTGCCAAGCCTGCAAATTGCGCCTTTGTATTTTACCACGAACTGGCACCTGTGCAATGCCCTCAACACGTCGCCAGTTTCAGTCGTGGTCACAAAAGTGTTCCCTGTAGTTGTGAATGCATTATGTCGAAGCTACGTAAGTTCGATTGTTACCAAATTGTTGGTGCTCGTATGGTGGGGTATTCCGTGACCAATGTAGTCGAAGTCTTCTGAGTTTGAAGAGGTACCGTATTGAAGATTTATACTTCATACATTGATAGCTGAAAAATGTCATCCACTAGGCCACGACGGGGACGAAACTGTGTTGAGCGATCGTGACAAACGTTCATCGAAGGGAACAGTGACGAAAACTAAGAGGACGACAGCTGCAAAAGTCACTGGAGATCGGAATATAGTACTCCCGAACGCTGTGTAACGGGACATCCTCCTCTAGCATTACTTTTCCTAAACAGTAGTTAGTGATACGAGTAATATTTTTCGAATTTTGGGCAGGTCATCATTATCTTAGCTGCTTTTCTGAAAACTTTCATTTAATTTTATACACAATAGGTTATATTTCAAGCTAAAATTTATGAAAAGGAATTACTTTATTTTTTATGTTACTATCGGTATGTACTAGATATGAATATATACACTACTGGCCATTAAAATTGCTACACCAAGAAGAAATGCAGATGATAAACGGGTATTCGCTGGACAAATATATTATACTCGAACTGACATGTGATTACATTTTCATGCAATTTGGGTGCATAGATCCTGAGAAATCAGTACCCAGAACAACCAACTCTGGCCGTAGTAGCGGCCTTGATACGCCTCGGCATAGAGTCAAACAGAGCTTGGATTGCGTGTACAGGTAGAGTTGCCTATGCAGCTTCAACACGATACCACAGTTCATCAGAAGTAGTGACTGGCGTATTGTGACGAGCCAGTTGCTCAGCCACCATTGACCAGACGTGTTCAGTTGGTGAGAGATCTGGAGAATGTGCTGTCCAGGGCAGCAGTCGAACATTTTTTGTATCCAGGAAGGCCTGTACAGGACCTGCAACATACAGTCGTGCATTATCCTGCTGAAATGTAGGGTTTCGCAGGGATCGAATGAAGTGTAGAGCCACGGGTCGTAACACATCTGAAATGTAACGTCCACTATTCAAAGTGCCGTCAATGCGAACAAGAGGTGACCGAGACGTGTAACTAGTGACACCCCATACCATCAAGCCGGGTGATATGCCAGTATGGCGATGACGAATACACGCTTCCAATGAGCATTCACCGCGATGTCGCCAAACACGGTTGCGACCATCATGATGCTGTAAACAGAACCTGGATTCATCCGAAAAATGACGTTTTGCCATTCGTGCACTCAGGTTCGTCGTTGATCGCCGGCGCTCCTGTCTGTGTTACAGCGTCAGTGGTAACCGCAGCCATGGTCTCCGAGGTGATAGTCCATGGTGCTGCAAACGTCGTCGAACTGTTCGTGCAGATGGTTGTTGTCTTGCAAACGTCCCCATCTGTGGACTCAGGGATCGAGACGTGGGTGCACGATCCTTTACAGCCATGCGGATAAGATGCCTGTCATCTCGAGTGCTAGTGGTAGGAGGCCGTTGGGATCCAGCACGGCGTTCCGTATTACTCTCCTGAACCCACCGATTCTATATTCTGCTAACAGTCATTGGATCTCGACGAACGCGAGCAGCAATGTCGCGATACGATAAACCGCAATCGCGATAGGATACAATCCGACCTTTATCGAAGTCGGAAACGTGATGGTACGCATTTCTCCTCCTTACACGAGGCATCCCAGCAACGTTTCACCAGGCAACGCCGGTCCACTGCTGGTTGTGTATGAGAAATCGGTTGGAAACTTTCCTCATGTCAGCACGTTGTAGGTGTCGCGACTGGCGCCAACCTTGTGTGAAGGCTCTGAAAAGCTAATCATTTGCATATCACAGCATCTTCTTCCTGTCGGTTAAATTTCGCGTCTGTAGCACGTCATCTTCGTGGTGTAACAATTTTAATGGCCAGTAGTGTACTTAAAATTATATTTTTTAGAAACATTTGAAACTATGAATTATTTGGCGCACTTAATATTTCTATTATTATGCAATCTAGTACCGTTTACTGTGTTTATTTCTGGTTTCATTTATGAAATAATAATTGAAATTAATAGAAATTCATTTGTCAAGTAAAACTGTGAACCATTTGGACTATAATTATTACCGCAGATTGAAGTAGTAGTAAGCATGATTGTCGGCCGGTGTGGCCGTGCGGTTCTAGGTGCTTCAGTTTGGAACCGCGTGACCGCTACGGTCGCAGGTTCGAATCCTGCCTCGGGCATGGATGTGTGTGATGTCCTTAGGTTAGTTAGAGTTAAGTAGTTCTAAGTTCTAGGGGACTGATGACGTCAGATGTTGAGTCCCATAGTGCTGAGAGCCATTTGAACAAGCATGATTCTGATGTGATCTGACGAATTTTTGTATGTTGGGCGAAGAATGTGATTTCGGCTTTGTTAATGTGAAAATTCAAAAGACTGTATGATATACTAAACTGTGCAAAATATATTAACGTAGCAAGAAAAATTCTGTAATAACAGTCTTAAAATTTGTGAGAATTTCAGCTTCAAGAATCAGACCTCTAGACAAAAAGAACTGGAGCTACCTCTATACGAAAAGCCAACAAGACTAGAAAGTTTATTGTAATCTTCGCTCCTCTCAAATTTTTCATAAAAGACGTTGCTTATTGTGGACTGTGGTGTCACCGCCAGACACCGCACTTGCTAGGTGGTAGCCTTTAAATCGGCTGCGGTCCATTAGTATATGTCGGACCCGCCACTATCAGTGATTGCAGACCGAGCGCCGCCACACGGCAGGTCTAGTCTAGAGAGACCCCCTAGCACTCGCCCCAGTTGTACAGCCGACTTTGCTAGCGAGGGTTCACTGACTACATATGCTCTCATTTGCAGAGACGATAGTTTAGCATAGCCTTCAGCTACGTCATTTGCTACGACCTAGCAAGGCGCCATATTCAGTTACCAGGAGTCATATCTTGAAGAATGTATTCTGAACAGATAATATTGTGAATCATGTACCGTCGAGAGCGACGTTTATCATTACTGGATTAAAGTTAAGTATCAAACTAATTAGTCCGCTTTCTGAATTCTAATTCCTTGTCATGTTCCAGACCTCACGTCAGTATAGTCCTCCCCTCCTCATGCCAGCCTGCGTGAGCTAAAACGCGTGCATTTCGGCCTCCTCGAGTAACACGGTGTTGGCTCTTCTGCCAACACTACATGGACAATAGGTGGAATTATGAAGGAGGGGGGGGGGGGGATATTAGAGCTATCATCGCCAAAACAACAGGAAGTGAAACGTTGGAAACTGCAGGGCGAGCTCGGATTCCAAAGTCACGCTTCGGTGAAGCAATTACCCGTGACAGGAAAACGTGATGCCGAAGCCATAAAACCTGGACTAGGGAGTAATGTAAGAAACTCATTTAGTCGGGTAAATCTTGTTTCACGCTATTTACAACTTCTGGGGGGAGGGGGTTAGATCCTAAGAGTGAAATATGGCCGAGGTTCGGCGATGATTTGAATAGCTATATCGTGGCATTCATTGAGCCCAAGGGTTACGCTGAAAGATCACATTACTGCAAAGGATTATGTGGCCGTTTTCGCTGATCAGATACATCCCATGGTACATTATTCGTTCCACAAGGGTGATGCTGTATTCGAAGACAACAGGGCCCCTGTCCACACAGTTCGCATCGTCCAGGACTGGTTTTGCGTGCACGAGTATGAATTGTCACGTTTCCCCATGGTCACCACCGTCACCAGAACTCAATATTATTGGGCTTTTGTGGTCTACTTTGGAGAAAAGGGTATTTGTTATCCACCTCCATCATCATTGCCTGAACTGGCAGGAAGAACGGTATACGGTTCCCTTGAAAACTGTACAAGACTTTTACTTATAAAAGGAGGTTCAATAAGTAAAGCAACGAATTTTTTTCTCAGCCAATTTCGGTTCAGAAACTGCAGAATTTTTTTGTGGGACGTCGTGGATTATTCCCTCTTCAACCACAATAGTTTCATCAAGTTCCAATAGGTGACGGCGCTATACGTAGCCTGCAAAATGGCGTCTGCGTCGGACGTCAATTCCAAGCAGAGAGCTGTCATTTAGTTTCTTTTGGAGGAAAATTACAGAATTTCAGATATTCATAGGCGTTGGCAGAAAGTCTACGAAGACCTGGCAGTGAAAAAAAGCACGGTGAGTCGTGGAAGAGGCGTCTGCCGTCATCGCTTACAAAACTTCATTGGAACGTTCTTCCTCATCCACCTACAGCCCAGACCTCGCACCTTCCGACATCCATCTGTTTTGCCCAGTGAAGGATGCAGTCCGTGAGAAGTAGTACGTTGATGTTGGGGAGCCTATTGATGCAGCAATACGTTGGTTCTGACGTCGACCAGTAGAGTTGTGCAATGCGGGTGTAAAGGGCATCCAAGTAAGGTTTCGTTGTGTCTGCGTAGTAAATCAATATACACTCCTGGAAATGGAAAAAAGAACACATTGACACCGGTGTGTCAGACCCACCATACTTGCTCCGGACACTGCGAGAGGGCTGTACAAGCAATGATCACACGCACGGCACAGCGGACACACCAGGAACCGCGGTGTTGGCCGTCGAATGGCGCTAGCTGCGCAGCATTTGTGCACCGCCGCCGTCAGTGTCAGCCAGTTTGCCGTGGCATACGGAGCTCCATCGCAGTCTTTAACACTGGTAGCATGCCGCGACAGCGTGGACGTGATCCGTATGTGCAGTTGACGGACTTTGAGCGAGGGCGTATAGTGGGCATGCGGGAGGCCGGGTGGACGTACCGCCGAATTGCTCAACACGTGGGGCGTGAGGTCTCCACAGTACATCGAAGTTGTCGCCAGTGGTCGGCGGAAGGTGCACGTGTCCGTCGACCTGGGACCGGACCGCAGCGACGCACGGATGCACGCCAAGACCGTAGGATCCTACGCAGTGCCGTAGGGGACCGCACCGCCACTTCCCAGCAAATTAGGGACACTGTTGCTCCTGGGGTATCGGCGAGGACCATTCGCAACCGTCTCCATGAAGCTGGGCTACGGTCCCGCACACCGTTAGGCCGTCTTCCGCTCACGCCCCAACATCGTGCAGCCCGCCTCCAGTGGTGTCGCGACAGGCGTGAATGGAGGGACGAATGGAGACGTGTCGTCTTCAGCGATGAGAGTCGCTTCTGCCTTGGTGCCAATGATGGTCGTATGAGTGTTTGGCGCCGTGCAGGTGAGCGCCACAATCAGGACTGCATACGACCGAGGCACACAGGGCCAACACCCGGCATCATGGTGTGGGGAGCGATCTCCTACACTGGCCGTACACCACTGGTGATCGTCGAGGGGACACTGAATAGTGCACGGTACATCCAAACCGTCATCGAACCCATCGTTCTACCATTCCTAGACCGGCAAGGGAACTTGCTGTTCCAACAGGACAATGCACGTCCGCATGTATCCCGTGCCACCCAACGTGCTCTAGAAGGTGTAAGTCAACTATCCTGGCCAGCAAGATCTCCGGATCTGTCCCCCATTGAGCATGTTTGGGACTGGATGAAGCGTCGTCTCACGCGGTCTGCACGTCCAGCACGAACGCTGGTCCAACTGAGGCGCCAGGTGGAAATGGCATGGCAAGCCGTTCCACAGGACTACATCCAGCATCTCTACGATCGTCTCCATGGGAGAACAGCAGCCTGCATTGCTGCGACAGGTGGATATACACTGTACTAGTGCCGACATTGTGCATGCTCTGTTGCCTGTGTCTATGTGCCTGTGGTTCTGTCAGTGTGATCATGTGATGTATCTGACCCCAGGAATGTGTCAATAAAGTTTCCCCTTCCTGGGACAATGAATTCACGGTGTTCTTATTTCAATTTCCAGGAGTGTATATTTCAAATTATCCTGCAGTTCCTCGTATCACCAACTTTTAAGGCAGAGGAAACATTTGGGAACCGAGTTTCAGTAAGATGCAGATTTGACCCCACTCAGGCGAAGGTATATTTATTTCCACAGAAATCATCAGATGGACTTAAGGGATAACATGAGAGCCCTCATACTCATGGTGTGTACAATTCGGGAAAACTACAGTAGTACATTATTTTGCTAGGGTCCAGGTCTACTCTCCTCCCACACAGGCCGTAAAGGCGCAAAGGTCCCGACTGACCGCCGTGTCATGCTCAGCCCACAGGCGTCACTGAATGCGGATATGGAGGGGCATGTGGTCAGCACACCGCTCTGCCAGACGTATGTCAGTTTCCGAGACCGGAGCCGCTACTTCTCAATCAAGTAGCTCCTCAGTTTGCCTCACAAGGGCTGAGTGCCCCCCTTTGGCAACAGCGCTCGGCAGACAGGATGGTCACCCATCTAAGTGCCAGCCCAGCCCGACAGCGCTTAACTTCGGTGATCTGGCGTCCAGGTCTACAGTTGGGTATTATTTGACAAGGAACGTATGCACACGATGCAGCAGCAAATAAACGGCATATAAGAGTCAAACATCCCGTTGAGAACGATGTCATTAGAGACGGACGCTAGCTCGCAATGGGAAAGGATAGGGAAGGAAATCGGCGGCGTCCCTTCAAAGGGACCATGCCTGCATTCGGCCGTAATGGTTTAGGGAAATCGTGGAAAACATTAATCTCGCTGGACGTCAATTTGAGCCGCCATCCTCCCGAATATCCTCCTGAATATCCTCCCGAATACAAGTCCAGGATTTTACGAGAGCCCCACCTCGCTCGGCCATCCCAGTATCCTATGCATGACAAAAAAGTGAAACACCCAGAAACGGAGGAGGAAGGAAATTATCTTTATGTGTAATTTCAGTGATTACAAAATCGAGTCAAATTTACAACGAAACTGACAATGTGAGCCCACTTATAAGATGACGGTGGCAGCCCCTCTGACCTGGATGCATACGATGAATTGCTGGGGAATGCTGTCATAAAGCCGCTGTATCCTCTACTGAGGTAATCTACCCATCTACTGTTGAAACTGGCTACTGATATCCTGCATACTGGCACAGGGATAGAGTTGACGTTCGAGCTGACCTGACCTATGTACTATCGGGGACACGTCTGGGGATCTTGCTATCCACAGGAGTACCTCAGCATCACGCAGTAATTCCATAAGGACATGTACCATGAGTGGACGAACAGTGTCCTGTTGAAAAATGGCTCCGCGATACTGTCGCTTTAGAGCTAATAAATGAGGACGCAGGATGTCCGTGATGTACTGTTATGTCATCAGAACAGCCACAATCACTACCAGCAGTGACCTGAAGCCATACCCGACTGCTCCCAACAACATGACGCCAGGAGCGACACATCTGTCCCACTCTCAAACGCAGGAGGAATAGGACCTATCCTCAGATCACCATCACACTCCCCGACGATAGTCATGCGAGGCAGTGCAGATTCACCATTCATAGCTAAACACAATACAACGCCATTCATCGGCAGTCTGTGCTTCCCGGTCGCAGCACCACGTCAAACGCAGTCGTTTATGTTATCGTGTTAACAGAAGCCTACGTTTGGAACGATAATTCGCTAGTTCGGCTGCTTCTAGTCTCCGATGAAGGGTGTTAGATGACACAGAATGTTGCAGGAAATCTGTTACTTGTTCTTAAAAGGCAGGCGCACTTAGCTGGTGCACCACACTGAGATCATCCCTTGTGAAGTCAGATGTGGTCGACCGGAACCTTGACAGTGAGTATACCTGCCCTCACCTTCCCATGCAGTCCCACATCGGGCAGCTGTCACAGCCTAGTGCCCCACAAATCTAGCTATGCAGACAAACAAAAATTACGCGAAGCGAAATGTAGTGTGAGGAGGGCTATGCGAGAGGCGTTCAATGAATTCGAAAGTAAAGTTCTGTGTACTGACTCTGCAGAAAATCCTAATAAATTTTGGTCTTATGTCAAACCGGTAGGGGAATCAAAACAAAATGTCCAGACACTCTGTGACCAAAATGGTACTGAAACAGAGGATGACAGACTAAAGGCCGAAATACTAAATGTCTTTTTCCAAAGTTGTTTCACAGAGGAAGATTGCACTGTAGTTCCTTCTCTAGATTGTCGCACAGATGACAAAATGGTAGATATCGAAATAGACGACAGAGGGATAGAGAAACAATTAAAATCGCTCAAAAGAGGAAAGGCCTCTGGACCTGATGGGATACCAGTTCAATTTTACACAGAGTATGCGAAGGAACTTGCCCCCCTTCTTGCAGCGGTGTGCCGTAGGTCTCTAGAAGAGCGTAGCGTTCCAAAGGATTGGAAAAGGGCACAGGTCATCCCCGTTTTCAAGAAGGGACGTCGAGCAGATGTGCAGAACTATAGACCTATATCTCTAACGTCGATCAGTTGTAGAATTTTGGAACACGTATTGTGTTCGAGTATAATGACTTTCTGGAGACTAGAAATCTACTCTGTAGGAATCAGCATGGGTTTCGAAAAAGACGGTCATGTGAAACCCAGCTCGCGCTATTCGTCCACGAGACTTAGAGGGCCATAGACACGGATTCACAGGTAGATGCCGTGTTTCTTGACTTCCGCAAGGCGTTCGATACAGTTCCCCACAGTCGTTTAATGAACAAAGTAAGAGCATATGGACTATCAGACCAATTGTGTGATTGGATTGAGGAGTTCCTAGATAACAGGACGCAGCATGTCATTCTCAATGGAGAGAAGTCTCCTGAAGTAAGAGTGATTTCAGGTGTGCCGCAGGGGAGTGTCATAGGACCGTTGCTATTCACAATATAGATAAATGACCTTGTGGATGACATCGGAAGTTCACTGAGGCTTTTTGCAGATGATGCTGTGGTGTATCGAGAGGTTGTAACAATGGAAAATTGTACTGAAATGCAGGAGGATCTGCAGCGAATTGACGCATGGTGCAGGGAATGGCAATTGAATCTCAATGTAGACAAGTGTAATGTGCTGCGAATACACAGAAAGATAGATCCTTTATCATTTAGCTACAAAATAGCAGGTCAGCAACTGGAAGCAGTTAATACCATAAATTATCTGGGAGTACGCATTAGGAGTGATTTAAAATGGAATGATCATATAATGTTGATCGCCGGTAAAGCAGATGCCAGACTGAGATTCATTGAAAGAATCCTAAGGAAATGCAATCCGAAAACAAAGGAAGTAGGTTACAGTACGCTTGTTCGCCCACTGCTTGAATACTGCTCAGCAGTGTGGGATCCGTACCAGATAGGGTTGATAGAAGATATAGAGAAGATCCAACGGAGAGCAGCGCGCTTCGTTACAGGATCATTTAGTAATCGCGAAAGCGTTACGGAGATGATAGATAAACACCAGTGGAAGACTCTGCAGGAGAGACGCTCAGTAGCTCGGTACGGGCTTTTGTCAAAGTTTCGAGAACATACCTTCACCGAAGAGTCAAGCAGTATATTGCTCCCTCCTACGTGTATCTCGCGAAGAGATCATGAGGATAAAATCAGAGAGATTAGAGCCCACACAGAGGCATACCGACAATCCTTCTTTCCACGAACAATACGAGACTGGAATAGAAGGGAGAACCGATAGAGGTACTCAAGGTACCCTCCGCCACACATCGTCAGGTGGCTTGCGGAGTATGGATGTAGATGTAGATTCGACCAGCCGGCCAAATGGAGACCCACAATAAGGCCCCTTCCAAACTTCGTCAGGTGCTGATAACGCTTCTCTCAAGAGTGCGTGGTATTTCCATGTCCCTCACAGTAATGGTTGGTTGGATGATCTGGGGGAGGGTACCAGACAGAGAGGTCATTAGTCTCACGGGATTAGGGAAGGACAGGTAGGAAAGTCGGCCGTGCCCTTTTACAGGAACCATCCCGGCATTTGCCTGAAGCGATTTAAGGAAATCACTGAAAAAATCTAAATCAGGATGGCCGAGCGCGGGTTTCAGCCGTCGTCCTCCCCAATGCGAGTCCAGTGTGCTAAGCACTGCGATACCTCGCTCGGAACTCTGACAGTAACCAATCAACATCCGACGCCTTCACATCGCTTATAAACCCTTCCATGTCTTGCAATAACACTAAATACGAACAACCCTAATGCACTTTGATGGTCGTTCTACTTTTCAGAGAACTGCAACTCTAACGATCTAAATACCTACCAAAGGTGTGTACGTGTACGAAGTTACGCTGCATTCTGGATGCTTGACCTTTCTTTTGTCGGTCAATGTAATTCACATGAAATTTTTAAGATTCCTCGTACAAAGGTACCTCATCAGCCGGAAGTCCACTCTATTCCCACGTAATCTAACACTTTTCTGCCCTGGCTTAGTCCGTCATTGAATTTTACAATGAATTGCCACGACTTCCCAAATCTTCAGTGTTCCAACTGTTCAGTTCCGGCGTTGCTGCTCTAATGATAATCTCTACCCTGTGACGTACGTGAGTGTGGAATTGATCTTGTTCGTAATTTCAATTTGGTATGGCTGATCGCACGTTGTCCTGCACTGAAACTGCGAGGCAATTGCTGCAGTCTGCCCTGCCTGCGTTGCGTTAGAATCCCAGATATCCCACGGCAGACCTCTTCGTCCAGACGTGACAGACTCGTGTAGACACTTAACAAGAGGGCCCGCGAAAATACAAGGCTTCCCAGGTAGAGTGCCGCCTACATCCGGCGTCTGTAATCTGGCTGCGGTCGCAGGCGTTGACAACTCTCGCGTTGTCCTCAGGCAGCCACTACGGGGTCTGACGATCTCTCCGTCCATCTCCTCCTTCCCCCTCCCTGTCCACGTCCTCCTCGCCCTCTCCCTGACCTCGAGCCTTACAAATAGTTATTGCAAATTATGGTTCCGTAATAAATTTCTAATCATAAGCCAATAAGAAATAAATACTACCTTTCTGTTTTCTGTGAAAAGTGACTACAAGGAAGAAAACAATAGCACATTGTTTCCACACAATTTTTACTTAAAATTAATATAGTGTGAAAGAATATGTATGGAGAAACAATTTTTCTAGTGGTTTAAATGCCCTGGTATCGTAGCTAAACGTGACTCCGAGAAAGAACACAAAATTTTTCGTTTTCACAACAGAGTACAGCGCCGCATTTTCTTTCTTATAGTCAGTTTTAACAGGAAACCTTATCATTGTTCTTTAATAAATGTATTGCTTTTGTGCATCTGAATTGTTATTAGAGTATTTCATTCATTTTTAGCTTGAATGGGGCGATCTGTAGTTATTACTTAGGAGGACAACAACTTCTTAGCCTATATCGCTATTAAACATTTTATTGTAGGTAACCGGTTTCGATAAAACTAATTTACCACCATCAGACATGTAATAAAATTACAAGAAGTGCTACAAGTTGGTTCAAATGGCTCTGAGCACTATGGGACGTAACATCTGAGGTCATCAGTCCCCTAGAACTTAGAACTACTTAAACCTAACGAACCTAATGACATCACACACATCCATGCCCCAGGCAGGATTAGAACCTGCGACCGTAGCGGTCACGCGGTTCCAGACTGAAGCGCCTAGAACCGCACGGCCTCAGCGGCCGGCGAAGTGCTACAAACTGTTATAAAATAATGCAACATTGACCCATAGAGGGACCAAGAGACAACTTACCTTCGTAAAGGTTATTACAAACATCTTGTGCCAGCTACACACAAAATCTTTCCATTGAAATTCTAGATACATAAAGAATGAAATGAGCGATGCGATGAAAGGTCAAAATTAAAATTACTATGCACATCATAGTTCGCTGAAACATCGCTCAAATAGTATAGACTAGCCTTCGTAGGTTTGTGAGTCAGGATTGCGTTTTGGAATCTCATGTTCACTATTCTTTGGTTACAGATGTCCACGTACTCAGTCTATGCTGCGGATTGTAATTATTTTTGACGGTTTCCCGTTAGTACCCGACGTAATATTCATGATCCTGATCAGGGCTATCACATCGCCTAATTTGTTTGCTGCACTAAATATGATGCGTTGCTTTATAATGGTATAATTTTCAGATTGGTTATTCTAGCTTCCTATGTTGGGTTGATCATCACTGTATTTTGGTTTCAATAATTCACAAAAAAAATTTTATTGTACACTCTAACATTTGGTTCTTATAATAAGTTTGAAAAAATAATTTTTCTCTTGTAACTATGTTTGTGCTGCGCGGAGAGGTCACGCGGTTTGAGGCGCCTTGTCACAGACTACGCGGCTCCTCCCCCTCGGTCATGGGTGTGTGTGTTGTTCTTAGCATAAGTTAGTGTAAGTAGTGTGTAAGTCTAGGGACCGATGAGCTCTCCAGTTTGGTCCCTTAGGAATTCACACACACACACACACACACACACACACACACACACACACAACTATATTTGTCGCTTTATTAGTAATGCTATCACAAAAGGTACTAGCAGTTTTCTATTAATATAACGCAAGTTTCGTAAATATGGTGTATAGGGTTTCTTAGCGGTCTTCGGCCACGAAGAAATCATCAAAATATTTTATAAACATTTCAGAATTTCTTACATATGTGAATTTGGAATCATGATTCTTTTTAACTTACGCATTTGGCTTTTACTAACAGAATCCATCTACTGGAGCGACACCTGTTGTGCTTGTGGTCAGATCGTCTCTTGCGTTGGCTGTTGACAGTTATTTTGTGGCATCCTGGTAAGCATATTATGGGGACGACCTTTTTGCGAATTGTGATGCACATAGTAATTTTAATTTTCACGTGCCATCGTATTGTTCATTTCATGCTTTATGTACCTGGAAATTCAATGAAAAGATTCTGTGTGTAGCTGACACAAGTCGTTTATTTTATACCTTTACGAAGGTATGTTGCCTTTGGTTCTTCTATGGGTTAATGTTGCATTATTTTATAACAGTTTCTAGCATTTATTCTGATTTCATTACGAATCTGAAGATGGTAAATTAGTTTTATCGAAACCAGTTATTTAATACCAAATTTTTATAGCGATCTCGTCTAAGGAGCTCATCTTCTCCTCTGTTATCTATATACATCTATATATTGTTGTTGTTGTTGTTGTGGTCTTCAGTCCAAAGACTAGTCTGATGCAACTCTCCATGTTACTCTATCCTGTGCAAGCCTCTTCATCTGCGAGTAGTTACTGCAACTTACACCCTTCTGAATCTGCTTACTGTATTCATCTCTTGGTCTCCCTCTCCGATTTTTGCTCCCCACGCTTCCCTGAAGTACTAAATTGGCGAGATCCTGATGCCTCAGAATGTGTCCTACTAACCGGTCCCTTCTTCTAGTCAGGTTGTGCCACAAATATCTCCCCAGATCTATATAGTACCTCCTCATTAGTTATGTGATCTACCCATCTAATCCTCAGCTTTCTTCTGTAGCACCGCATTTCAAATGCTTCTGTTCTATTCCAGTCTAAACCGTTTGTCGTCCATGTTTGACATCCATACATGGCTGCACTCCATACAGATACTTTCAGAAAAGACTTCCTGACACTTAAACCTATCCTCAATGCTGAGAAATTACCTTTCTTCAGAAACGCTTTTCTTGCCATTGCGAGTCTACGTTTTATATCGTCCCTACTTCGACTGTCGTCAGTTATTTTGATTCCCAAATAGCATAACTCATTTACTACTTTGTGTCTCATTTCCTAATCTAATTCTCTCAGCATCAACTGATTTACTTCCACTAGATTCCCTACATTCCATTATCCTCATTTTGCTTTTTTTCATGTTGATCTTATAGCCTCCTTTCAAAACACTGTCCATTAGGTTCAACTGCTCTTCCAAGCCCTTTACTGTCTCTGACGAAATTGCAATGTCATCGGTAAACCTCGAAAGTTTTCGTTTCTTCTCCCTGAACTTTAATTCCAACTCCAAATTTTTCTTTTGTTTCCTTTACTGCTTGCTCAATATACAGATTGAAAATCACCGGGGCTAGGCTACAACCCTGTCTCACTCACTGTTCAACCACTGCTTCCCTTTGGTCCCACTCGACTGTTACAACTGATATTTGGTTTCTGTATAAATTGTAAATGGCCTTTCGCTCCCTGTATTTTACCCCTGCCACCTTCGAAATTTGAAAGAGAGTATTCCAATCAACATTGTCAAAAACTTTCTCTAAGTCTGCAAATGAATAAAACATAGGTTTGCCTTTCCTTAACCTATCTTCTAAGATAAGCCGTAGGGTCAGTATCGCCTCACGTGTTTCAAGATTTCTATGGAATCCAAACTGATCTTCCCCGAGGTAAGCTTCTACCAGGTTTTTCATTCGTCTGTACAGAATTCGTGTTAGTATTTTGCAACCGTGACTTACTAAACTGATAGTTTCGTAATTTTAACATCTTTCAACACCTGCTTTCCTTCTTATTATATTCTTCTTGAAGTCAGAAAGTATTTCGCCTGTCTTATGCTTCTTGCTCACCAGATGGAAGAGTTTTGTCATGGCTGGCTCTCCCAAAGCTATCAATAGTTCTAACGGAATTTTGTCTATTCCTGAGGCCTTGTTTCGGCATAATTCTTCCAGTGCTTTGTCAAATTCTTCACGCAGTGTCATATCTCTCTTCTCATCTTCATCTACATCCTCTTCCATTTCCATAATATTGCCAAGTGCAGCTCCTTTGTATGGACCCTCTATTTGCTCCTTCCACCGTTCTGCTTTCCTTTCTTTGCTTAGGACTGGTTTTCCATCCTAGCTCTTGATATTCATACAGGTGGTTCTCTTTTCTCCAAAGGTCTCTTTAATATTTCTGTAGGCAGCATCTATCTTTCCCCTAGTGATATATGCTTCTACATCCTTGCATTGGTCCTGTAATCATTCCTGCTTAGTCATTTTGTACTTCCTGCCGATCTTATTTTTTAGACGTTTGTATCCCTTTCGACTGCTTCGTTTATTCCATTTTTATATTTTCTCCTTTCAACGATTTAATTCAATATCTTTTGTGTTACCCAAGGATTTATACTAGCCTTCGTCTTTTTACCTACTTGATTCTCTGTTGCCTTCACTATTTCATCTCTCAAAGCTACCCATTCGTATTCTACTGTATTCCTTTCCCCTGCTCTTCTCATTCGTTCCCTAATGCTCCCTCTGAAACTCTCTACAACCTCTGATTCTTTCAGTTTATCTCCTAACTCCTCCTTTTTGTAGTTTCTTTAGTTTTAATCTGCAGTTCATAACCAATAAATTGTGATCAGAGGTCACATCTGCCCCTAGAAATGTCTTAAAATTTAAAACCTGGTTCCGACGTCTCTGTCTTACCATTATACAATCAATCTGAAACCTTCCTGTGTCTCCAGGTCTCTTCCACGTATACAACCTACATTCATGATTCTTAAACCAAGTGTTAGCTATGATTAAATTATGCTCGGTGCAAAATTTTACAAGGTAGCTTCCTCTTTCATTCCTTTCCCCCAGTCCAAATTCGGCTACTATTTTTCCTTCTCTTCCTTTTTCTACCACGGAATTCCAGTGCCTCATGACAATTACATTTCCGTCTATCTTAACTGCGTGAATAATTTCTTTTATCTTATCATATATTTCCTCAATCTCCTCCTCATCTGCGGAGCTAGTTGGCATATAAACTTGTACTGCTGTGATGGGTGTGGGCTTCGTGGCTACAATAATGCATTCTCTACGCTGTTCATAGTAACTTATCCGCGTTCCTACTTTTTGTTCATTATTACACCTATTGATTTTGTATTTATATCCCTGTATTCATCTAACCTGAAGTTCTGTTCTCGTGTCATCAAACTTCACTAATTCCCACTCTATCTAACTTTAACTTATCAATTTCCCTTATTAAAATTTCTAACCTACCTGCCCGATTAAGGGATCTGACATTGCAAGTTCCGATCCGTAGAACGCCAGTTTTTTTATACAAGGGGATGCCATCATCATTTAACCATATAACAGATCTGCATGCCCTCGGGAAAAATTGCGGCTATAATTTCCCCTTGGCCTCAGACGTTCGCAGTACCAGCACAGCAAGGCCGTTTTGGTTGATGTTACGAGGCCAGATCAGTAAATCATCCAGACTGATGCCCCTCCAACTACTGAAAAGCATGCTGCCCACGTGTTTTTCTTGCCTCTCAACAGATATACACCACTGTGGTTGCACCAAAGGTAGGGCTATCCGTATCGCTGACGCATGCAAGCCTCCCCACCAACGGCAATTTATATATAATATACAATAAAATATACATACCCTATGTCTGCTCAATTGTTCATGAATCTATCATGTGAAATATGAAGTAATCCGGTCAAAAACATTGAGATTTTGAGTAACGATTCCCTTTCATATGTTTCATATATGTTTATTTATTGCATATCTTCAAGAAATATAGTCTCTGTCCGTCCGAATGTTCATTAGAGCATCATGCAAACATTTGAAGTTAATTGGTCAAGAACTTCTCGAGATTTTGAGTAACTACTTTTCCTCTTTATATGATAAATATTTATTTATCTATTATATATCTTTGCAAAGAATAAATATCCTCTGTACCTCCGAATGATTCATAGCCTATCGTATTAAAATTTGGAGTAAATCGTTCAAGTATTTTCGAGATTTTTGGTAATAAACAATGACTTGTCTTTATATAAACTGAAAAGAAGATCCCAACACCAAGGAGAAGTTGTAAGACGCTAGTAGCGCCTCTACGAGCATGAAAATAAGGTTTGCTTTAAATGCACTCTGTAACAAATGGCTCTGAGCACTATGGGACTTAACTTCCGAGGTCATCAGTCCCCTAGAACTTAGAATTACCTACACCTAACTAACCTAAGGACATCACACAGATCCATGCCCGAGGCAGGATTCGAACCTGCGACCGTAGCCGTCGCTCGGTTCCAGACTGTAGCGACTAGAACCACTCGGCCACCACGGCCGGCTCACTCTGTAACAGTCATGAGCGTTAGTTACCTTTGAGATCAGGCATGACGAGTTCATGTTAATCGAGAATGCCTTTAAGGCAACAAAGAAGCTATTAACAACACCTCAATGAGCTTGAACGAGGTCGGGATAGGACAAGCTAGACGTTCCTTCTGCGATACTGCAGAGTGACTTGGCAGGCATGCAGCCACTGTAAATGATTAATGGCAGCCGTAGTCACGGGATGTTGGGTAGCAAGAGGGCCGGACTCCGGACGGCCAAGCATTCGGTGTATGGCTATGTTGAATCGAACTGCATCTGAAGCAGCAATTTGAGCAGCAGTTGGCACCACAGTGACACAAAAAACTGGCATAAATCTGTTGCTTCAAGGAGAGCTTCGAGCCAGACGCCCTGCAACATCAATTTCATTGACCTTAAACCACTGCCATTTGCAACTTCAGTGGTATCGAGCTAGAGCTAATCGATGGACAGAGTGGAGGTCTATTGCGTTTTCTGATGAAAGCTGATTCTGCCTGGGTGCTAGTGATGGCAGTGTGTTGGTTAGGAGGAGGCCAGTTGAAGACCTACAACCAACCTGTGTGCGTGCTACACACACTGGACCTACACTTGGAGTTATGGTCAGGGGTGCGATTTCATAGGACAACAAGAGCACTCTCGTGGTTGTCCCACGCATCATGTCACCCAGTTTGTGAGTCAATCTGGCGATTCGACCTATTGTACTGCCATTCATGAACAGTGTTCCATGGAGCATTTTACAACAGGATAACGCTCGCCCATTTACCGCTGCTCTAACTCAACATGCTCTACAGAATGTACAGCATGTTGCTGCTCGAGCACCAGGTCTGTGTCCATACGAACACATATGGGATGTCATCGGACGACAACTGCAGCGTCATCCACAAACAACCTTAACCTTACCTGTACTGACCGACCAAGTGCAACAGGGATGGAACTGCATCCCACAAACTGACTTTCGGCACCTGTACAACACAATCTACGCACGTTTGTGTGCTTTCCTTTAACATTCTGGCGGTTACACCGGTTATTAATGTACCAGCATTTCGCATTTGCTCTGACTTATCTCGCGCTTACATTGACCTATGATCTTGAAATGTTAATCACTTAAGTATGTGACCTACAGAAATGATTCCTGAATCAAGTCTAACTGAGCTTGGATGAAACACACGAATGCTTTATATCACGCTACGTGTCAGAATTAATCAGTCATAGTGGATGCTGACTGCAACTGGTGACAAAACTTTTTCAGTAGGTGAGATATCTGGAGAACGTGCTCACCAGAGCAAAAGTCTAACAACGTCTGCATCAAGGTAGGTCAGTACATAACGGGCAACACACGATTCTGAGTTATCTTTTTGAAAGATAACGTCACGGGGACGTCGAAGATGTGGCACAGTCACCAACATTAGAAATTCAGAAATGTAACGTTTGCTTTCCACACGCCCAGCTATGCCAACTATAGGTGGTCGTGTCGAGATTTGCCAACACCAACCGCGAAGCATTAGAGATCATCTTGGAGTGATAGTTAACAACAAACATTAACCATGTTCCACATTTTAGTGCAGCTTAAATATATATAATTCATTCTCTCTCAGATTTGGGAAACGTCATCTGCAACTAAGATAGAACTGTAACGACATCTATGTGTGTGCATTCCGGATCCGCATTGCAAATTTTTCGTGTAAGTATGTAAGTCAATAACCTAGCTCTTTAACATGTAACGCCGTTACCAAGCTAAGAGTAAAATTTGTCAGAAAGTGCGATGGAACATTTCACTACCTGCCAGTGTCCAGCATCTGAAATTATCTTGAGACGGGCTAGCCTCGCTGCGTGTCACTTTCCAGCTAATGCGCGGCACAGGCAAGGCTATGTCTCCATCATCAGGGTTTCGGTGGTATTGCCGAATACGTACCAGGAGCAGCGCAAGGAACCGACGTATAAGTTGGAAATAAAGTGTTACTTTTGACGAGTGCTTCTCCCTGGGCCTCATAGGCCTGCCTTCCTGGCTGACAACGTAGTCGTCGTCTCCCCCCCCCCCCCCCCCCCCCGAGGTCGGCTGTAAATACACAGTAATATAATGGCCACGGAATAAATTAATCAGAAGTCTGGACTGTCGCTATCTGCTGTATGCCTGTTGGGACAGCTCTAACATAATTGGTTCGCGACGTTTTTATTACGTTTTCATTAGGTCGCTTTTTTGTCTGTCAGTTCGGTTCAGATTTTGCTATTGAATTTAAACTAACTTCCTGATGAGTTAGAGACTTGAAATTTTAAACATAGCTCAGAAATGGATGGAAATGCAATATTATCTCGCTCACTTGTCTGCTGTGTGGTGAAAGGTACTTTGCTTGTCAGTGGTATTTCCCCTTTTTCCTATTCCAGTTGCAGATTATTCACAGAAAGAACGATTGCTTATAAGCCATTTCGTGAAACAGAATCTTTCTAATTTTTATCTTCTCAGTCTTTTCGCGAGATATGCGTAGGGGGAAGCGATATCTTGGTTGAGTCAGGTGAAGAGAAACTGAAATTAACCTGAAATTTACCACATGCCTCTTTTCTAATCTCAAAATATTTTTAATGGATTGAAAAATTTCACACACTCAAGACTACAAAGCAGAAAGTAATTACGCAAATAAAACTGTGAAAAGTAGGGTACATGCAATAGATAACTGAGGCATGAATAATTCACTTCCTTACTATTATCTATTGCATGACCCCCCCCCCCCCCCCGTTTTTCATTTTAAGCTTTACAAGTATTTTTGTAGTTATGAAAAATGCACAGTCAAAAATTTTCAGGACTATCTGTATGGGGTTAGGACTCGGTATGGGGCTAGGAGAAATTATGTTATATCTTCTAGCCCAACTTAAAAGCCAACGGCCTTGCCGCAGTGGTAACACCAGTTCCCGTCACATCACAGAAGTTAAGCGATGTCAGGCTGCGCTAGCACTTGGATGGGTGACAATTCGGTCTGCTGAGCTCTGTTGGTAGGCGGGGTGGTCTCAGCCCTTGTGAGGCAAACTGAGGCGTTACTTGATTGAGAATTAGCGGCTTCGGTCTCGTAAACTGGCATACAGCCGGGAGAGTAGTGTGTTGACCACATGCCCCTCCATATCCGCATCCAATGACGACTGTGGTCTGAGGATGACATGGCGGCCGGTCGGTACCGTTGGGCCTCCTAAAGCCTGTTCGGATGGAGTGTAGTTTTAGACCAATTTAAAAACTTAGTCTATTAAAACTTATTTTTATTTAAATAATAATTTCATTTCCTTATCGACACTGTCGTAGCACTCGCATTCGCTCATCAATAGAATTTTTAGGTTTTTTGAATTCCTTCCGGCGCAGGTTCTCCTCTGACTTGCCTTTTCTACGGTTCCGAGCATACGACGAGTCACGTGAGACAATATCTGCATTTGTTTACTTATTTTATAATTTTCAGCCTAATACCCATACTTACACTCTTACGAATACTTTTATGGTCTCAACTTAGGTCGTAGCAGTGCTCCGTAAGCTCTTCACAACGACATCCGTGACACCCGAATCAATGTCCTAGGTAAACTCTATTCAATGCTATACTAATTTATACCTTTACATAAAGCTAATTCTTAACAATCACGAGTATGCGCCCAAATTACTACTATGACGTCACAGGTAAAACAAGTACTGCACGACAAACTTGTACCAGACATGATCGATTCGTTGTGGGATGAATCACTTTCTTCGCATTATTAGCCACATAGTTATTACTGATTCGAATCTGACGGTATTTTGTCACACAAGAAAGTTCGACTAACGAGCGTCTGTGGCAAAGGGCAGATTGCGTCGGCTAGGCAGTAGGGTATGGTTAGCGTTACGTGTGGAGGCTCATCAGACGTTCATTTTTTGCCCACATTAGTGACTACTAAAGGTGAAAGCTCTAGCAGACGGCGTCCTAGGATTCCGTGTCGCATCAAAAAATGAGGTCATTGAAGACTTGCATTCTCTATACAGCAGAACAGATATTTGCCTATGGAGGTACTGACAACGAAGTGAAATTTTGAGGAAGAAAGGAAAGGAAGAAAAAAGAGTAAATCGTTTAGTCGAAGATGAGGTTATTGAAGGCCGAGTACATGCTGTGATACGACGTATATAGGGAAAGAAATTCGACAATATTAAAAAGAACAATCCTGACAGTTTCTTTAAACTGTTTAGAGAATCACCAGCAAAATCTGAATCAGGGTGGCGGTAGCCGGACAGGGTTTGAATTTCAGTTCTCTCGAATGAAAATTATATGTCTTAAAAATTGCGGCATTCCTCTTAGTATTCTTGATATTTGCGAATGTATAGGAATCTGCAGTACACTACTGTTTATGGTAAACAACGTCCAGATTCGCGCCACGCCAGTTTGTCTCCGGGAAACATCGTCTTCAGGAGAGGTCGGTAAACGAGAGTTCATGAAGTAGTATAAGGGGCTCAACGACTTGCCTCAGCTGATGTTCTGGAGATCGTTATTCATCAGATACACATAAACACGGAATGTTATCGCGTACCAGCTAAAACTGCTAACAACGCCGGCCGGTGTGGCCGAGCGCTTCTAGGCGCTTCAGTCCGGAACCGCTGGGCTGCTACGGTCGCAGGTTCGAATCCTGCCTCGGGCATGGGTGTGTGTGATGTCCTTAGGTTAGGTTAGGTTTAAGTAGTTCTAAGTCTAGGGGACTGATGACCTCTGATGTTAAGTCCCATAGTGCTTAGAGCCATTTGAACCATTTTTGCTAACAACACAGTCAGCTGAAGCCATTACTTACGACTTCCAGCAAATAACTTGTCTAATCTGTGCTACAACAGACTGCAGTTGTAGCGAAAAATTTCTTAAAAGTATTCGCTTTAGTACAAAATCGGACATTGCAATGTGGCTGATGCGACAAACTCACAATCTGGAGAAAACATGCAACAGGCTGGTGGAAAATTAGTTGTCTAGGCAAGTTACGTTTCTCGAAGCAGGTCACGAAAAAGATGGAGAGTAATCAACTGTTTGTACATTTACATCACATCCGCCGATTTCCGTCCCATTCGGATAATTTCTTCATGGTGCATCGTCTTTTTTTTCTTAGAGTGTATCCTCCACCGATTATCATTCCATGTTCTAAGTCTGTTAACTCGTGAAGTGCTGCCATATTGACCACATACCTGTCGGCAACAGACGGATCTGGGTGTCGTATCTTCAGTCACTCCACACTTCTCATCCTGGAGCAACATTCGGCCGTCGTACGCGATACGTCGTCAAATAGGACAGACCTTTCCGTGACTTTTGGCCACTGAGCTTACAATACTTTCGTCCGCCACAACTCCCAATACACGGCACGTCGTTCTATTTTAATAGCTCTGTTTAGTGCTCCGAATTATTTTTCTTACTTTTCTTAGAACGCATGCGCAAAATACATGGAAACTCCGTGAGAAATGTCTGCTTGAACTTAGATGCGCATGCTAGCCAAACGTGCAGGTTTCACTGCTGTGTTTTACCACGAACGTCTTAAAAACGTTGCAAGTATCATTCGTGGTCAGAACAGTGTTGCGTGTAGTTGTGATTTCATTATGTCGGAGCAAAGTCAGTTCGAATATGGCCAACTGTTGGTGCTCGTATGGTGGGCGCTTCTGTAACCAAGGTAGTCGAGGTGTCTGGTGTACTGTATCGAAGAATTATACTGCAGACAGAGAGCGGGAAAACATCATCCGCTAATCACAACGTGGATGAACGAATGTGTTGAATGATCGTGACAGGCGGTGATTCAAGGTTTGTGATGAAAAATAAGAGAACAACAGCTGCAAAAATCACTGCATATAGGAATGTCGTACTCGTGAACCCTGTCAGCGGCAAAACATCCCCGTGAGCTGGGAATTGCAGGGCGAGCTAGAATTACAAAATCATCCATCAGTGAGGAAAATATCCGTAACAAGAAAGTGTGTTGCCAAAGCCATGAAATATTGAGTATCGAGTAATGGAAGAAAGTCATTTGGTTTGCTGAGTCTTGTTTCACAGTTTCCAGCTTCTGGCTAAGTTTACATCCGAAGAGTGAAACATAGCGGGGGTTCGATTACGATTTGGGCCATCATATCGTGGTATTTCATGGGCCCCATTGATACTCATCAAGGTCGCATTACTGCCAATGATTATGTGATTATTTTAACTGATCGTATCGATCCCACGGTACAGTGTCTGGTCCCCAATGGTTACGCTGGGTTAGAAGAAGACGGGGCCCCTATTCACGCAGTTCGCAACGTCCAGGACTAGTTTTGTGTGCACGAGGATGAATTGTCTCATGTCGCATGGTCACTACAGTGAACAGATCTTAATATTATTGGCGTGTTTTAGTCTACTTTGGAGAGAAAGGTCGGTGATCGCATTTCACCTTCACCATCATTATCTAAACTTCCCACGATTTTACAGGATGATTGGTATTTCATCCTCTTGTACCTACACAGGATCTGCATTTATTCATTCAAAGATGGGGCTGGAAGCTGTTTTAAATTCCAACTGGTTTCCTATATCGTATTAGGTTTGACAATATTCCCTCACTTCTCCCCCCCCCCCCCCCCCCCCCCTCTCTCTCTCTCTCTCTCTCACTCTCTCTCTCTCTCTCTCTCTCTCTCTGTGTGTATGTCTCTTTTAATGTCTGTCCGTCAGGGGTTCCCTGATCAAATCCGCCGTTAAGTTTCAAAATTTCTGAGTTCATTACACATACTCCTGCACCAAGTAGGTTGGTACTACCAAGACATTGAAAGATTTAACTCCTGCTACAAGTAGGTTGGTTCGATATTGGTACTGCCAAGAAATAAAAGAACAAATACGGAAAATTATGTATTGCACTATCCGGTATCTGCTGGCAGAAAAAGTGATTGCCTATTACTGAGGTTCTGGTAAATGCTAAAGTTTAGCCAACTAGCTAATGTGGCAAAAATATCCAAGAACAAGCATCACTGTACTAGTGATTCTAGTAGAAGCAGCAGCAATAGTAGTAGAAAAAAGCGTAATGGGTAATGTCGCATGAAAATACTGTACCTTGTTATGTTCAAATGGCTCTGAGCACTATGGGACTTAACATCTATGGTCATCAGTCCCCTAGAACTTAGAACTACTTAAACCTAACTAACCTAAGGACATCTCACAACACCCAGCCATCACGAGGCAGAGAAAATCCCTGACCCCGCCGGGAATCGAACCCGGGAACCTTGTTATGTGTCTCATTATGAAACCTATATTTAGTTGTTGCCACTTTAATGATTTACCTACAAATATGATCAAGTTCAAAGTCGCAACAAGTTACGTCCATTTTTCCCAGAAGTCATGGGACAGTATGATTATGTGGCTAATATGTTTGCTGTTGTAGCATGAAAAATATTCCTCTCCGGACATGGGTTGTCTGTCAGATGATTCCCAATCCATTGTCGTTTACTCATCAAAGCAGTTTATATGAGCGATTTAGATAAAATATAAACTCTACAATATGTTATTGTGTTCCATTACAGCTCTATTGGAAAGCCGAAAAGAAAGTTCGAGTCCTTATTAAGAAATTTATGTGACACCAGAATATTAGAAAAGACATTAAATGTATTTGCAATTGTGAATATGGACAACTATCGGATGTATGCTGGAACGGTGACGATGAAGATCTTTTCCGGACCGGGACTCAAACCCAGATTTCGTGCAGGACTCACGGCCAGGGCCAACCTTCCATATGTTCTCAAACATATGCCTACAACCTAAACTCCTACATCCATTATGTATATTTCCGTACGGGGCAAACATTTTAATTGAACGCCGCTAAGGCGATTAAGGTGACCGCTCGCGTAAAGCGGGGAAATTCGGGTTAGATTCCCGGTCGTACACACATTTTTATTTCGTGATTTCATTATGCAGCTGACGGCTGTCTGAATTTGCAACTGCTAATAAATTTGATGTCTTTCATGATGGCTGTAGTCGCGTCATTGCCTGTTCCTTCGGATAGACATGCATGCATATGCCAAAGAACATGGCATCGATCTTACAACACAGGCAACTGCAATGTATTTGTCCGCCGATACCAGGTAGCGACCTTCAATTAAAATGTCCTTTCCCATCCCCTGTACAGGAATTACATTATGTGCACTTGTGCGGGTGCGACGCATGAACGACGACATACGGAAAATTGGCTCTGGACGTGAGTCGTGTACCGATAGCCTAAGCGATTAAGGCGACCGCTCGTTAAATCCGGGTTCAAGTCCTGGTTCGGCACAAATTTTCATTGTCGTTATTCCATTATACAGATGATGGGGGTCTCCTCCTTAACAACACAGGTGCTGCAATATTGTGTGAGGAAAGAGATTACATAAGAGCGTTTTGCGCAGTCTCCTTTACAAAGTTCCTTATGATTCGTTTCTGGTGTCATTCTTCCGTAACATGGTGCACACGTGAAAAGGAAGGATAGGTAGTGCGATCAGCTTCCCACCAAGACCGTTCGCAGTCTCCGGTTGGATAAGAAAAGGGTCCAGTAGAAGCATCATTTCAAACGAATCTTTATGGCAATTGCCTTGAATGTTTTAAGGAGATAAAGGAAAACCTAAATGTGGTCTACGGAGCGGGATTTGAGCTCGTTACTTCCGAGTGCGAGTCCAACTTCGTAACGAATGCGCCACCGTGTAACATTATGAGTCTGGCGGTTCGTCGTGGCTCTGACATTTTTTGTACTCCGATGCCCTGCGTCGCATCGCAACGTTACTTGCATCTGAGCGGAATGTTTTATACATTTATACACCATCCGGCCAAAAAGTTCCGAGACTAAATTTATTATTGCCGCATAAGCGTCGTCAGCGCAGTAACTACGCTGGCAGCTTGTACTAACAGCTGTAAACGACAGAAGTGCATCCGACAAGAAAGTTCTGAGCAGACAGTGTTAAGTACTGGGCGCTATGTCGTAGTGTGTCAGCGTTGTTGTGCCACAAAGCGCAATGGAACAAAATCTCTGAATCACATGTTCGAATCATTTTCCAGATTATTTTAAGGAAGAGAAAAGTGTGTGCAAAGTTTGTCCCGCTCACCTTGACTTCCAAACTAAAACGACGTTTGGCCACCTGTCACAAACGGATTGAAGTGGCACATGCGTAGATTTTCTTTTCTGGAAAAAGTCATCGTAGTGACGAGACTTGATGTTACCAATACGAACCAATCACAAGACTACAAAATGCAGACATTCATACAGAAGGTTAAAGATTTGATGACATAACCGACATTATTCAAGCAAATGTGACGTTAAATATTATCACAAAACCGGCCGCTGTGGCCGAGCGGTTCTAGGCGCTTTAGTCTGGAACCGCGCGACCGCTACGGTCGCAGGTTCGAATCCTGCCTCGGGCGTGGATGTGTGTGATGTCATTAGGTTAGTTAGGTTTAAGTTGTTCCAAGTTCTAGGGGGACTGATGACCTCAGATGTTATGTCCCATAGTGCTCAGAGCCATGTTAACCATTTTTTTATATATCACAAACAAGAAATTTTCTGTAAGTTTCACACGGTTCTATAAACGTTTTGTGTGTTGCTTTCAAGTGGAAGGGGGAGGGGGGCTATGTAGAACACCTGAAGAGGTATAACTACCATCTTATATATTATCTCTACTTTTTACCTTGTTTTTATTAGTTCGCTTTTTGTCTGGCTGTATGCTTGTTCGGTGCAAGTTTTTCCGTTGATTTTAAACTAACTTCCCGGTAATCTAGAGCTTATAAATTGTAACCATAGCTCGGAACAGCATGAAAATGCAATATTGACCAGTTTTCTTGTCTGGTGTGTGGCGAACGGTACTATGTGTACCAGTGCCATTTACTCCTCTTCCTTTTCCAATCGCAAATGTTTCGCGGGAAGAACGATTGTTGGAAAAGCTCCATGTGAGCTCTACTATCACTAATTTCTACCTTCACTATCTTATCACTAGGTATAAATAGAATGAAATAGTATATTCGCCGATCAGATAAAGAGAAACTAAAATAAACGTGAAGTTTACCACATATAACTGTTTTTATGTCAGGAAAATGTTTGGAACCGATCGAAAATTTGAAAAAGTGGAAAATAATTATTTAAATAAAAATGAGTTTTTAATATACTATGTTTTTAAATCTGTAAAGTATAAAATAATTTATCTTAGCCCCATACAGATTCCTAACCCCAGACAGGTAGTGGAGAAGATCTGTGACTGTGTAGTTTTAATAGCCATGAAAATATTTATAAGATTGAAACGAAAACAGTGGGGCTCATGAAATAGATAACAATAACGTTAGGTGCATGCAGTACGTAATTTAGGCATGATTAGTTCACCTCGTTACTGTTACATTACTTACTTATACATGAACAGTTCACCTCCTGAATATTATCTGTTCCACAGGCCCTACGTTTTTCGTTTTAAATCCTACAAGCATTTTCATAGTTATTCATACAACACAATCAAAAAGTTTCAATACTGTCTATAAGGGATCAGCAATCTTTATTGGTCTAGGGGATATTACTTTATACTTTTAGTCCTATTTAGATACGCGTTATACTAAAAATTCGTTTTCATTTAAATATTATTAACCCAGTCTCGAAACCATCTGTACTGACGGGTACGTCTGCGACATCTGTAAGGTTTATTTCCATTTGTATTTGAACTGCTTGTGTTGCGTTTTTCTACAATGGCGGGAAGAGGAATATGCCCAGAATTCTTTCAAAGTGGGAGCAGAAAACACAAGAAAAACTGGCAGAAACCTGTACCAGCCCAAAGTTGTTCATTGCTCTGATTGAATACGGGTTATTGCAAGATAGGATTCAATGTGTAAGACTGCGAGCAGAGCATGCGATTCTCAGAGATGCACTTCGTGTTCCCAGAATCTTAGATTAAAAAGATAACATCACCCCTATCTTCATCCTCTTTCTCTCTCACACACACTCTCGATCGCGGGCGCGCGGGCGCGCGCGCGCGCGCGTGTGTGTGTGTGTGTGTGTGTGTGTGTGTGTGTGTGTGTGTGTGTGTGTGCGCGCGCGCTTTATTTGGGACTCGCGAAGTAAGCTACTCTTTTTTAGAAATCTAAGTAGAATTATTTGCACTACTGTGGGCGTATAGAATTAATTGGCAACTGCGTGTTAGAGGAGCCATAAATGATTTTCGCTTTAGGCTAATGAAGTGTTAGCAACAAAGCAATATTACAGAGATCAAAGTTCGCGTCTACAAAATGCCTCTAGCTGCTGCAACACGGCTGTTACCAGTCGAGGAGAAAGCGATTCCCATTCGTTTTCTGTTATGAAAATAAGCTGCGGTCGTTCTTTCCCCGCAGGAAAAAGAAACAATGGAACAGTAGTGTGACTATGACACAGCAGATCCAACCTTTATTACGACGGCGCCGTCATCGTTACCTGCCAGGACGCTATAGGTGCAGACAATTTTCTGTTGGCCTACTTGCAAGTAATAAACGGTACGGCGTAACGCACAATCTTCTACCTGAGTTCCTGGAAGGACAACCGTGATTTACGCCGGTGTAGCCGGCGGCAGTGCTTTACTGAGACCTCGCCTCATGTGGCAGCAAAATCCAGCACAGCACCGTCGGCAACTCCTCACTCTTCGTGTCATGGCAGTCTCGGTATGCACTCGAGGAAAGAAGCTACACTGGGAGTGCGTAAAGTTATACCACACAAACTGTAGCCACGTTGAATCTCTTTGGACCCTGGAGATTTGCTTCCTGAGAACCACCAGGTAAGAATTCCGGATAGTTAGCAAGTAACCTACAGAGAATCACGTTACGCTGGGAATTTACTTATGTAAATTGAAAAGTACAGTCTGCAGTAATATCAGAGTGCTGAATATTCTAAGCTAGGGACGTAATAGTTTGCTCTGCAAAATATGTTAGTGTAATAAACAAATACTCGCAATATGTAAAGTATTCCGGCTTCGGTAATATCGTTTCTGTCCGTACATTCTGCAGGCGTCAGTGTAAGGTATACAAGTTCATACTAGAAGAGACGCCGATCGCCACCTCATCGCAGTCAACCTTTTACGGTAGGAACGCTTTACACACCGTTAATGTGCAATACTTAAACATTATGAGCTGATAACCAAAGGTACCCTCATTAAACGCCTCGAATTTTAACTGCGGACGCAATCAAGTGACGTAGGCCACAATGTGTACAGGAAGTTTAAATGCCACACTGGGATTATACGGGTATACGTTCACTTATCCCATTCCACACTGGCAGGAATATCTAGGTATCATTCAAAACAATTTATACCGCTTTAAGTATGTCAATTGCAGGAATTTTTATAGTTTTATAACAGATTTTATACTCACACCCGTTCAAGACCTGCACGTGAATACCTAGTAATTTAATTTTTCGACACTCGATAGGTCATTCCAAGCTCAAATTTCAATTGATTTTGTATTTCATGTTGTGAACTCTCTGCATTAACTACCAGCGGAATAATGGGAGTGAGCTACACAAAAACAGTGTCTTGTTTGCTCCATGGTGCCATGCTCATTTCGGAATGTAAGGGAAGCATAGTTGCCGGTTCAAATCTTGTTGGACTAGCGATGTGTATCACTTCACATTTTTTCTTTTTCGCTGCAAATAGCCAAAACGGAATTCAGTAACCAAATTCTAACAGTGCCTTTGCTTTGCACTACATGAACGATCAGCCTATTTTTATTTTTAATCGTCAACCTTCTTCGATTTGTTATTTTTACTCTTATTGTTGTTATTCGATTACTTGCAAGAGCTTTCCTAGCCCGATGAACATGAGCAGTGAATCTGGAAAAATATAAAGTTGGGTGTTCGCCGCACAGAATGTGCACATTTACCTCGGCATCTCCTTTTCAGGGCAATAGCAAAAGCGCATTAAGAAAAGACAACTACTGGAGACTGGTGACTGAGGCAATAATTTCGTTCTTTTTATGTTAAACACTAGAGCTTTACAGCATTTTAAAGGTTTCTAAAAGACCCAAATGAACCTAAATTAAGTCTCTTGTGAGAGCTTTTGCAACTAACTGCGTGGAACTTGTTTAATACGAAGGCTGTGACTCGCCAGTACTCGAAGTTTACATGGCAAAGCAGATGCACGTGCACTGTGGCATCATCGTGTACTATTCATGTTCAACACACTCCTTTTCTACTTTTGAAAGAAAATTCATTTCAAATCATAAACTGTCGTGGCAGTACTTTTTCCAAGTCTTTTCTAATCATGTTAAAGTGGTTTACCACAGTTAAACATTGATTGAAACCCAAAGATATTAAATCTGCATAAGAGTGTTCTGTCATTCCATAGTTGTTTCAATACTTAGGTGGTTAACTAAATTGAGTAAAAAGTTGAAATTTCACTCCTTGTTTCCATCTTACGGATGTTCACTTACAGTTACACACCTCACATCTCATACAGATACACCCAAAACTGTACTTACCGCTTTTAGTTTCCATGAAGTTTCGGTAACCTTCAACAAATCCCGTCAAACCAGTTACGTTGGCAGCCATTTTGTCTGAACTTCAAATATTCGTCCTGTAAATTAAAGAAAATTGTAATTACAGCATAATATTCCATTATTTAGCATGAAAGCAATAAAGTTTGTAAAAGTGCGGGCTTATAAGCGACATTCTATGGATTGACAATTGACAGAAGTAAATGATATTGTGTTAGACATAATGAGTTGACACTGGTCCGTCCGTCGGATTAGGTCGTTAAACTGGATTTCACTATTTCTCTCCTCTTTCATCACTCCGCCATCACCACCACCTCTACAAAAAGGGCACTAAGCTACAACTCACACACCATCAACTCTGTAGGCTATTACAAAAATAGATACACATGAATTAATGTAATTAGGAATTCGAAGCTGTGGGCCTGACTATTGAATATACGGAAAACACAATAAATAATGTTTTGAGTCACACGAAGTACGAGTATTTGGACTTGCGTATTATACTCCCAGTGCAGTCACACTTAAGACAGATTCACGTTTCACAAAGAAAGTGTGCCCAGTGGATGGGGAAAATGGAAATGAGATGAGGAGGATGGAGATTTACTGTTCTGTCGACGTTGTAACAACGTTGTAAGTTCAAAATGTACCCAAGATTCAAATTTTTTTGTAACGTGGTATACGTACGCTAAAACCGAACTGAGTATCAACTTCGGTAGCTGCGTTCAGCCATCTGCATAAATTACGAAAAGCGTCTCAAAGCATATCAAGACATAGTGCTATTACAGTAACTCACAAAATGCAACAGATTTGTAGAAGGCAATGTTGGTCTCACTGTGACAACGTATAGTTGTCAGTTAAACTTGGTAACATGAGGCAAAAATTTAATTCACTGCAGATAGAACTTATGAACTCTGTACGTGAGGCCATCATTGCGGAACAGAATCTGGCTATAATTCGGCAACACAGCAGTTTGACTTTAAAGTCACCATTCCTGTGCGATTTCTGAGTAGGGAACGGGAAGTAGTACATACAACGTTGTTTATACTTATTCAGTTTGCACATATTAAATATCATTTAAGCAGAAAAATTTCCATGTGCGTACCCGAGTTACACAATATATGTCAGCAGCTAATGTAATTGTTTTCGGGTCTCGAGAGATGCTATGAGACGCGCTTGGCGCCCCTATCTTCCACAGTCTTTTACATGTATTGCTATATGTGAAACTTGTTATCCAGCATAGCATTTATTTTCTCGCTCTAAATGTTATCTGGTCTGCTCACATGCATCGAGGTAAAGAATGCAGCAATGAGCAGCAGCGCCAGTGTTCAACGTGCATGTAAATGAGTTTGGCAATGTTTCAAGGCATGCTATTTCTATAAGCGTGCATGTTACCTTCAGTCAGTCTTCCAAAAATTTCCATTGAGAAATACTTGACTGGCTCGCAGAGCGTTATGCTGTATACACCGAGACGCTACCTCTACATCTACACCACCTGATCAAAAATTTCCGGACACCTATTAGTGGACATTAATGTGGGGTGGGTCCGTGGGTCCACCCTTCGCCTTTGCGATATCCTGTACTCTGCTGAGAACACTTTCAATGAGGTGTCAATATCTGTGGAAGAATGGCAGCACATTCTTCCGTAAGATCCGAAGCCAGAGAATGTAGTGATGTTAGACGCTGGGGTATAGGGCGTCGTCGATGTTCTAACTCATCCCAAAGGTGTTCCACAGAATTCAGATCGTTATATCGGACAGGACTGCCCATTTCAGAAATGTTATTGACGACAAATCATTGCCTCACACAAATATAGTTTTGTGACAAGGTGCATGGTCTGGCTGATACAATCAATCATCGTCTCACCGCTGGTCCTCTGCTCTACACAGTACGCAGTCCTATAAAATGTGTACATACGCTTCGTCATTTAGCATCTTCTGAAGCTCAATGAAGGGAGCGCATCCTAATCACGAAAACTAATCACGAAAAATACCCTCATACGGTAACACCACCTCCTCCGTGCATTACTGTTGGCAGTACACATGATGGCACGTAACTTCTCCAGGCATTCACCAAACCCAAACCCATCCGTCGGATTGCCACTGTGAAGGGCATGATTAAATACTCCATATCACTCGACACAGTTCAGTGACGTCGCTCTTTACAACATCTCAAGCGTCGCTTAGCAATGGCAGCTCATGAAGAAATGCTTGACCATTACACATGATGTTTTTTAATTCCCTATACAAAGCCATTTTGCTAGATAGACTGCTGGTAGACATGTGGAACTCAGGAGTGATTTCTTCCGATGCTTTCATGCGATTTTTTACAACCACCCTCCACAATTCTCGACGGTCCCCGACTGTACATGAGGTCCAGCTGGTACTGGTGTGACTGTGGTCGGTGTCTCCACTTCGCAGTCACGTGACCAACTGTCGACTTGGGCGGCTCTAGAAGGGCTGAAATTGCCCTCTGGATGTGCTACTCACGTGACATCCTATGTGCAGCCCACGTTCGAAGTCACTGAGCACTCCTGACCGACCCATTCTGATATGACAGCTTCTGTACTAATAACAAAATATTTCCACCTACTTCTATGCTGGTTGTACCGCCTCCTGTCGTATCTAACACTCGCTTTCCCCATTACATACAGGTGTCCGGATACTTTTGGTCAGACGGTGCACACTCGGTGAGCCCCTGGGTGGTGACAGGTGCTTCTGGTACCACTGTCTTTTCCTCCATTCCTGTCCTACTCGCGAATGGCGCAACTGAAGAATGATTGTCGGCAGTCCTTCATGTTAGGTCTAATTTTTCGAAGTTTGTCGTTGTAATCATTTCACGAGACATGTCTGGCAGGAATTAATTTGTTCCCTTACCCTTCCCGGTACATACTCTGCGGAAATTTCAATAATACACCTCTCGGTGATGTATAACGCCTTTCTTGTTGTGTCTACCACTGGAGATTGTTGTGCAACTCCGTAACGTTTATAAGCCGACTAATCGATCTTGGGACGAAGTGCACCACTCTTCGTTGGATCTTGTCTCTCTGTTTTATTAATCCAAGCCTCATTCGATAATTAAGATTCATGTTTTTCTTTGTTTCCATAAGTTACATCAGACGTATGAAAATTTGTAAACGAGTAGCCAGGAGTAGACGAGAGAAAAGGGTAAATAAACCTTTTTTCGAAAAAGAATTAAACTAACGCCACGGTGGTATAATTAGCACACATGTCTGTATGCAAATGAAACTTTCCGAATCACAAGGAAGGCAGCACTATGACAAGTGGAAGACTACAAATGACCAGTAAAAATCACAGGAAAGAAAAAGCACTACACTGATGTAATGAACAATTGTTGCATTCAGTAAAGAAACGTATGCTTATATTCGATGCTTACGTTCCTAGAATAGTTGCTAGGCGACTAAAAATTTCTTAAAAAGTTTAGACAGTAAGTTACGGACAAGTAGTAAGGATAGAATTTAACGAAAGACGTGTGGAAAAAGTCTGATATACCGTGAGAGAGCGACATGTAGAATCGCCGGCTTTAAAATGCCTTAAAACAGTTCTCTTTCCCGATTTGTTCCAATTTTAAGCTAACAAAGACTTGGTAATATGCTATGCATCAGAGTAAAGTTTGTAAATAAAAAATTCAGACAAACGAAGTTATCAAAGAAGTAACTACACTTTTTTACATTTCTAACAACCACATATCGCCGCTGGACGGTAACGTCGTACAAAACTTAATCAGAAGGCTGCAACTACTTTTGGCTGGTGTTAATATAGTGATAGTATGATATCAATAGATCCTCCTCACTTAAAAAGTATCAGAAATTAGTATCTTCGTTCATTCTTGGACAACAGGGGCATTTAAACATTGCGTAAGTTTCGGTAGTTAAAAGAAGCAGTTTCTCGTAGAGTATATTTATAACGAGATCTATATAAAACCCATTCTAAAACTGTCTTTGCTGTCGCTTAACACTAACAGAAACCTGTTTTAAGAATATTGTTCAGTGCTGTAATTTATTAATATTATTTTAACATGTGGAATAATTGGGTCTACTGTCAGATGTTTGTGTCACTCTGGCAATATATTTCGGCCACGTAACTCTTTGCCTTCTTCATGTGCTACCTGAGACTGTCGTGTTGGAGGATATTGTCCAGTATTTATGCCCAGAGGGCGCTGGGTGCTCTCCTTGCCGTCCGCGCCCGCCTGGCGCTGCTTGTAATGTGTTGTCTCTCTCCCGGTGTTCCCTCCGACGTCCGCGCCCGACTTGGGCGCCATCTGTGGCAGCTCTCTGAGGCCTGTCCTGTGTCGGGCGTTCCGTTCACGGTCTGCGCCCGCCAGGTGCTGCTCCTGAGGTTTTTACCCCTCCCTGGTGCTCCCACGGACGTCCGCGCCCGGCTCGTCCACCATCTGTGGTCGTGGCAGTTGTCTGGGGCCGGACCCTCATGTGGCGTTCCGTTCGTGGTCCGCGCCCGCTTGGCGCTGCTCCCGAGGTGTTGGCACTTCCCTGGTGCTCCGACGGACGTCCGCGCCCGCCTAGTCCACCATCTGCAGTTGTGGCAGCTGTCTGAGGCCCGTCTCGCGTCGGGGGCTCTGTTCGCGGTCCGCGCCCGCCTGGCGCTGCTTGTAAGGTGTTGTTTCTTCCCCGGTGCTCCCTCGGACGACTGCGCCCGACTTGGTCTCCGTCTGTGGCAGCTCTCTGAGGCCTGTCCTTTGTTAGGCGCTCCATTCTTTGTCCGCGCCCGCCTGGTGCTGATCCTGCCGTGTTGGCACTTCCCTGGTGCTCCGACGGTCGTCCGTGCTCGGCTCGTCCATCATCTGCGGTCGTGGCGACTGTCAGAGGCTCGTCCTGCGTCGGGAGTTGCGTTCGCGGTCCGCACCCGCCTGGCGCTACTCCTGCAGTGTTACTACTTCTTGAGGAGTTTGTTGGTTCATTTCGTTGAGCCCTGATAAGCTCCAGAGCCGGACTCCACGCCGAGCTGAGCTGGTAACCGCTGTCTCGGTTTATTAGGTTGTCTGTGACCTTGATCTCGATGGCCTCCTTTATGACACTTATTTTATTTTAGTCAATTTGCAACAACTGAAGCCTTTTTGTAGTGGCACTTCCTGTGACGAAATTTACAATTTATGTCTATTTAATTTCCATCATGAAGTGTACTGCAGACTCATATTGCAATTATGACAAAAAATTTTGCTATGTATTGATCTTACATACACTTCACGCTGATATTTATCCACTCATCCAACGAATTTATCTTCTTTGCGTAGATGTTTAATATCATACCAGTTGAACTGCCACTTATGAGATTTTGGTAAACAAATTAAGCACATACATTTCTAATTCACGAAATTGTCCTATTCGTTCTTGTTGTCTTCCGAGAGTTAATCAAACGACCTGTAGGAAACATATTTCTTTTATAATATCCCTTTTCATTTAACAGTGTACAAAAAATATCATGCTTCTTATATGTTGCTTGAAGATCGTATAACGAAATCGATTGCAATGTAAACATGCAGTATGCGCTACACAATGTAAAATACGGAACCCATCTTCAACTATCAGATGCTTTAATATTATCAGTAAATACTTTGGTAGTATTTCTATAGATTCACTAAGCAATTCATTCCGCCTATGTTCTTTGCTCCACTTCTGATCCATTCATCTCCTGTGTAAAATTTCGAGTGAAAGGAATAATTTATTAATCTGCCATTCCACAATGTATATCATTCCCATATTATACATAATTATATGGCATCGTGGTTATACACTGTTGGAAAACAGCCTTTTGTCTCTAAATCTGAGCTGATGCTTAGATTAAAAAGCGAAACAAAGTACTGTTACCAAATGGGATGCTTCATGAAATCTAGATGTACTGTTGAAAAGTCTTTCGAGAAGATGTAGGTTCCTGGTTGCAAAACAATCGTTGGCTTTGGTTAAATGGCAGAGAAAAAATAGGGAGGATGCTGTAAGCTATATTTTTAAGTAGACACCTCGTGTATGAGGGAAAAGTAGTTGAACTGAATGAAATGCATGTAGAAAGTCGAGGCATATTGACGCAAGAAGAAAAGGTACACCCGTAAATGATGACAACCACGGCGCAAGCTTTTCTTTGTTATTGACCCTCGATCCGGGCCCATTCAGCAATCCCAATAATAATGCCAATTTAGACGATACGAAAGTAAGAATAACACAACAGCCAGTTCCCTAGCGGAGAATATCTCCGGCCCGGCCGGAAATCGATCCCGGGCCCCTTCGCTTAACAGTCCACCGCGCTGACTGCGCAGCTACCGAGGCGGATTTTGGTAGGTATTCATGGGATTAATGGATATGTTGTAGCGTGTAGAAAAAACTGTGACTTGGGGAAAAATGGAGCTAAAAAAACTAATCGGTAAGAGAGAGTATACTTACATATTCTTAGCACAATAAGTAACGCTCGTTCCTGCTTCATTCCTTTATTTAGAACATAATTTACGGTACTAACTTGTCACAGCAGGCAATCAGACTTCACTCCTTCACGTATGCAAAGCATTCTCCCCTCGATAATTCAGTTAAGACTTAACAGAAAACGCAGAAGACCTTTTTAAAACCCTGCAGAGTAGCCGTGCGGTCTTAGGCGCCTTGCCACGGTTCGCGCGGCTCTCCCCGTCAGAGGTTCGAGTCCTCCCTTGGGTATGGGTGTGTGTGTTGTCCTTAGCTTAAGTTAGTTTAAGTTAGATTAAGTAGTGTGTAAGCCTAGGGACCGATGACCTCAGCAATTTGGTCCCATAGCACTTACCACCACCTTTTTAAAAACGCATAAATTTGTCTTACTAACAAGTGGTACTCACGTCAGAGTCATATTACAATTTACTAACAACTACTTGTTAAATGTTCGAATGATGGTTTCAGATTTCTTTCTTGTACAGTGACTGTTTTCCACTGTTTTTGTGGTGCATGATATTTCATGGTTTCAGTTTTGAGTGTTTAACGAGGAACTTTGTTTCACACACATCGCTTTAAAGCACATAAAGTCTGAGAGCTGTTACTCCACAAACGCCGTTCCACACATGCACTCAGCGCAATTAATTTCTCTACCTAATCACACAAATATCTTCCCAATTTTCAGTGAGCAGGTAGTCAAAAAAGGCTTGGATATTGCCTCCAATTTCCTATTATAAAGGAAGCATATTCGATACTTGCCAATCGACCTTTTGTTTGCAATATGTTTAAAGAAAATTAAGTTTGATTACCACTTAATTTGACAACCGGACTGTGTCAGCCCATGTGGAAAATAGAGGAGAAGTCATAAAGGAAAGAAAAACCAACGTGAGTGATAAGCAAACGAATTTACCTAAGGATGGAATAAAAGAAACTGTCGCACAAAAACTTCCATGAGGGGCGAAAACAACGGAAAAGTTGAAAAATGCATCTATCTACTACGATTAGCGAATCGTGATGCCAGCGTAAACCAGTAATTGTGTGTCTCAAAGTCAGTTGGTGCATCTCACTTTGTACCTGTAATTTCTGACGCATCATACACACATAGCACCATAGTTTTTACCTGATCGTACTTGGTCGTGTAACTTCCTTATAAAACTATAGTGACTTTCTCGCAGAAAAATATTATTTAGGGAATACATAAAAATTAAGCAGAATTTTTTTGTATCAGTAGTTGCGTAAAGATTACATTTTCTCCTTGAAACCTGATAGCATCTAACAACATCAAATACTGTGAGCATGAGTGACGAGTTTCCCATCACCAATTAGAAACAGTACTGCACAGAAATGCTTTCCTTACTGTTAGGTCGACAGTGGCGGCAGATACTCTGATTTGTGTCGAGACCGTGATGGCGACGTTGTCCTGCCTTCCCCCACGCATTTCAGCTAAAGGTCAACTACTCCCGCTGCCGCTCGGCATGTCCTTCCGGCTGAATACATTATTAATTAATGCTTCCTGATTCTATGCAGATGATTATCATCTGTCCCTGGTACACTCCGCGCATTTTACTTCAACACAATCGTCCTCCAGGTTATGGGTAACTATTTTTGAATTACTGGACGATAAGCACGTGGTAAAGTGGACACATTGATAATTCCATCAACCTAATAACTTTTTACGCTTTTAAAAAGTAAATTCTTTAGGCTGCTATGGAGGTAGTTATTTTACGAGCGTCAGTGAGAATTTCATGCCTTCTACATAGTTCTATTATGGAGACCATGCTTTCCATCTATTTCTACACAAAAAATTTGAGTACACTAGGCTGTGGGGACCTATTAGGCAATGAATATGACTGATGCAACCACACGGATATATGAAAATGCTCAAATGGTTCAAATGGCTCTGAGCACTTTGGGACTTAACATCTTAGGTCATCAGTCCCCTAGAACTTAGAACTACTTAAACCTAACTAACCTAAGGACATCACACACATCCATGCCCGAGGCAGGATTCGAACCTGCGACCGTAGCAGTCCCGCGGTTCCGGACTGTAGCGCCTAGAACCGCACGGCCACCACGGCCGGCGAAAATGCTCAATTTAACTTGCATGTCACAGCGCAGTTGGAACACACAACTTCTGACATGATTAAGACGAGAGATCAAAGGAAGGCTGAAATACATATCGTGATTCTTGCTGTATGATTCTTTAAGACAACAGCCCCAGCACAATGTCGACGGCAATGTACGACACATTTTCAGCTTTAAGAATTCTACAATACATTTAACAGTGGAATGTTAGTAACATAAGCTATAGATGCATATGAAACGTACTCCAGAGGCAGTCTAAAACGAAATTACTAGGCGATTTCTCATCGACAAAATTAAAACTGTTTACCTATGAGCAAATTCTACCCAGCTCTTTGTATTGCAAAACTAAGAGTTCTTAAAATTTCTCGATATTTTACTAAATTTATTATTGCCCGCAGCTCGTGGTCGTGCGGTAGCGTTCTCGCTTCCAGCGCCCGGGTTCCCGGGTTCGATTCCCGGCGGGATCAGGGATTTTCTCTGTCTCGTGATGTCTGGGTGTTGTGTGATGTCCTTAGGTTAGTTAGGTTTAAGTAGTTCTAAGTTCTAGGGGACTGATGACCATAGATGTTAAGTCCCATAGTGCTCAGAGCCATTTGAACCATTTTTTGAAATTTATTATTCTGTTTAACATCCCCGTCCGAGATTTCATTACAAAATTTACCTGTCGTAAATGGTTTTGTTTCTGAGCCTGATTTCAGTGCAGCCGGCCGGGATGGCCGAGCGGTTCTAGGCGCTTAAGTCTGGAGCCGCGCGGCCGCTACGGTCGAAGGTTCGAATACTGCCTCGGGCATGGATGTGTGTGATGTCCTTAGGTTAGCTAGGTTTAAGTAGTTCTAAGTTCTAGGGGACTGATGACCTCAGATGTTAAGTCCCATAGTGCTCAGAGCCATTTTTTTTTTCAGTGCATTATGTAACTACTGCACAGTTACGATATTGCTGTGGCTGTGTTGTTCAGAAGTACGATGCAGTGTTCCATAGTACTTCTGAACAACTACTGCAATATCACATTTATCTGACGACACCGGGCAAGCGGTTTTCAAATAATATGTCTCCCCCGTACGGGAACATAAAAATGGATTTACGAGTGCAGGTTGTAGACACATGGTTGATGACATATGAAACCGTGGGTCTGACAGTGAAGCGCGCGCTCGGATAGCCTAATTTTAAGGCAATCGCTCGCGGAAATGCCTATTCGTGTCCCGGTACGACACAAACCTTCACTGTCGTTATTCCACTATACAGCTGATGGTTGTCCATATTCGTAGCTGCGAATACATTTAATGTACTATTGCTTAAGATGACACACATCACAATATTTCAAAGACTTCAGTCAGAGTATGAGGATGTATTGTAAATTTCCAGTATGCTATAGATAAATTACTATTAGCAATCCAGTAAGTCCGATCTGAATAAATGTTCTCGTATATTTGCCTATTTTTTAAAAAAGGGGGGAACGAACTTTAAAAAAACGAACGCACTAAAAAAAAAAACGTTCTATTCACTTGCATACTCCCAAAATATCAAGTGGATGAAGAATGTTGTTGCTTCTTCACGTTATGTAGAGAGATGATCAGGTTTCTCAGATTGTGAATTCAAATAGCTACGGATCGTATGAGGGAATATGTCAGCAGACTCACCGGAAAGTAACGCTGCATCCTACTGCAGCGAAAATACGCGTCTTTGCTGCACGGTTACCTCAGCTACCTCGCTGTAAGAATCTGCTTACTCAGCGTGATTAGGAAGCGCGCGGGAGATTCAGAGATGAGGTAACCACTACAAAACGAGGTCAACAGTGTTGTGAATAATCGACGAGGAGACTTATTTGCTCGCTGCTAACTTGTCTGTCGATGTGAGATTCTGCAGTAAGTAATTAATCTGACAACGGGGTACTCGTACATCTGTTCCAATGCTATTATTTCACACACCAGATATCACGATAATCAACTTAGACGTTGTGAGGACAAAGATTCCTCCAAAGACAAATGATACTGCTATAAAAATTTGCCAGTACCGTGAAATAACTGTGTAAGGAAAAACAATGATCGGTGTCAAACACTTTTTATATGAGGAAACAAACAACAGTTCCTGTACAGAATGTAAGCATACTTAATGTTCCGTAATACAATGAAGAGCCAAACTGGTGCACCTGCCTAATATCGTGTACGGCCCCCGTGTGCACGCAGAAGTGCCGCATCCAGACTTAGCACGGACTCAACTATTGTCTGAAGTAGTGCTGGACGGAACTGACATCATGAATCCTGCAGGGCTGTCCATAAATCCGTAACTGTACAAGGGGGTGGAGATCTCTTCTGCACAGCACGTTGCAAGACATGCCAAATATGTTCCATAATGTTCATGTCTGGGGAGTTTGGTGGCCAGCGGAAGAGTGTTCCTGGAGCCACTCTGTAGCCATCCTGGACTTGTGGGATGTCACATTGTCCTGCTGGATTTGCCCAAGACCGCCGGAATGCATAATGGACGTGAATGGATGCAGGTGATCAGACAGGATGCTTACGTACGTGTCATCTGTCAGTGACGTATCTAGACAAATCGGAATCCCAATCACTCCAACTGCTCACGCCCCACATCATTACAGAGCCTCCACCAGGTTCAACAGTCCCCTGTTGACATGCAGGGTCCATGGACTCATGAGGTTATCTCCAAACTGGTACACGTCCATCCGCTCGATACAATTTGAAACGAGACTCGTCCGACAAGATAACATATTTCCAGTCATCAACAGTCCAATGTCAGTGTTGACGGGCCCAGGCGAGGCGTAAAGCTTTGCGCCGTATAGTCATCAAGGGTACACGAGTGGGCCTTCGGCTCCGAAAGCCCATATCGATGATGTTTCGTTGAAGCTCAGCATTGAAATCTGAAACAGTTTGTGGAAGGGTTGCACTTCTGTCACATTGAGCGATTCTCTTCAGTCGTCGTTGGTCCCGTTCTTGCAGGATTTTTTTGCGGCCGCAGTGATGCCGGAGATTTGATGCTTTATCGGATTCGTGGCCGTCCAGTGTGGTCGAGCGATTCTAGACGCTTCAGTCTGGAACCGCGTGACCGCTACGGTCGCAGATTCGAATTCTGCCTCGGGCATGGATGTGTGTGATGTCCTTAGGTTAGTTAGGTTTAAGTAGTTCTAAGTTCTAGGGGACTGATGACCTCAGATGTTAAGTCCCATAGTGCTCAGAGCCATTTGAAATGGTTTGATACGTCACGTGAGCAGGGTGTCAACAGAGTTCGCTCTTGCCGTTTGCGTTACAGTCATACACAGGAGTTACACGACACCCGACATCAGCGCATTTGATAGCGACAAAATGTTGGGTGCCAGAGGCATGGTCCACTTCACCACTGCGGTCGTGCAGGCAAGGGTCATTTCACATACCACTACGTCGAAAAAGTATCTTTAATATCTCTCTGTTCCATAAGTCTGCTGTCGTTGGCAATAACACATTGACTCCTATGTTGCCGTTCACTGTAACTGGTAGATACTGTAGAAAATCACACACCTATTAATTGCTGGACATTAACGAAAACTGATAAGCTGCTGTAACGGAGAACGAACAGCTCACTATGGGGTTCAGAAATAACAACTCCCACATGAATAAGTCTCTGTGGCCACTACACGTCTTAGATCATAGTGACTGGCATGGGCGCAGGAGTATCTGTACACAGCTCAGGAGACACGAAGTATGGGAAGTAGACCGCATTAAATAATAATTTCTAGTACACGTTGGCGCAGGCTGATGGAAGAGTTCGTGTGCGTCGAAAACCATGTTAAACAACAAATTCTCTTATCATGAGAGCGCTGAAGGTGTTCTCGAGTGCAGGCTATTTACACGAGATGAAACGGGGCCCTGATGCGTATTAAGTAATGGAATTTGTATAGGATTAAAAGGTTGAATTCCTATTGGAGGTCATAATATTCCTAGCTCAATTGTTGGTACTAGTCTTCTTCTGAAGAAGGCTCAGAAGAATGAAACAAAGAATAATACTTCTGATGCAATAAATAGGATTATTCCTCATCATAATCCAATTGATACAAACCCTGTATGTAGTCCTTGATATGTTCCTTCTCGAGCTACATCTCGTCATCATTGAATTATAGTTAGTAAGGTAATTCTGAATCCAATTATAAATAAGTTGATGTTGAATAGGTGAAATCATTTTGCTAATCCTGATACTAGGACTATCGCTCCAATTGCTCCTGTTAGTGGTCAAGGTCTACAATCTACTAAGTGGAATGGGTGATGTGAGTGAGTTGTTAACATAGGTTAGTATACTTCTCTAGAATATAAAGTTCTTAGAATTGAGAAAACATAAGCTTGAATTATTGCCACTGCTGATTCTAGAATTAATAGAAGTATTTGTCCAATAATTAGTAGTGAGATTAGGTTTATTGCTATAGATGGTCCTGTATTTCCTAGTAAGGTTAATAGTAAATGTCCTGCATTTATATTTGCTGCTAGTCGTACTGCTAGTGTACCAGGTCCAATTACATTTCTAATTGTTTGAATTAATACTATGAATGATATTAATGCAGGTGGTGTTCCTTGTGGGAGAAGGTGTGTAAATATATGATTAGTATGATTAATTCATCCAAATAACATGAAACTTAATCATATAGGTAGGGCGATTGCAAATGTTAATGCTAAATGTCTTGTTCTAGTAAAGATATAAGGAAATAATCCTATGAAATTATTAAATAGTATTACAATAAAAATTGAGATAAAGATGAATGTTGTTCAATTAAATGATTTTGGTCCTAGTAGTCTTTTAAATTCGTTGTGTAAGGTTAGGTTTAGTTTATTTCAGATAATATTAATTCGTGATGGTGTAAGTCAGAACATTGATGGGATTAATAACAGTCCTAAAAATGTTCTAGTTCAATTTAATGATAAATTGAAGATGTTAGTTGATGGATCAAATGTTGAGAATAAGTTTGTTATCATTTTCAATTTAAGTTTTTTATCTCAATTGTTCTTTTTTCTGCTCTTTTAATAATATTAGGTTTAAATGAGAAAAAGTTTATTTGATTAAATAGGATTAGGGTAGCTGAAAATATAATGAATAGGGAGAATCATATGAGAGGAGATATTTGAGGGATTTAGATTTAATTTCCCCATCAGAAGTAGTCGTTAATTTACTATTGTTTGGTTTAAGAGACCATTACTTACTTTCAGTCATCTGATGTTTCAAGGTGTACAAAGTTTTTAGTTATTTTAGATTGACACTCTAATGTTATTTATTTAACTAACTCCTTAGGTTATCTTAGATAATCACTTGATAAATAAATTTACTGAAGTTCTTTCAATTACAATTGGTATAAATCTGTGGTTTGCTCCACAAATTTATGAGCATTGTCCGAAGAATAACCCAGGTCGGTTTATTGTAAATGTTCCTTGATTTAGTCGACCTGGTGTTGCATCAATTTTAACTCCTAATGCAGGAACTGCTCATGAGTGTAGAACATCTGATGCTCTTGTTAATACTCGTACTTCTGTATTTATTGGGAGAATTGTTCGGTTATCTACATCTAGGATTTGGAATCCATCATTTTATAAATCTTGTTCTGGTGTTATGTAAGTGTCGAATTCTACGTCTATAAAGTCTGAATATTCATATCTTCAGTATCATTGTCGTCCAATGGTTTTGATTGTAATTATTGCGTCTACTGAATCATCAAGTAAGTATAATAGTTGTAATGATGGTAAAGCAATAAAAATTAGGGTAATTGCTGGTAATGCTGTTCAGATTGTTTCAATTAAATGTCCATGAAGTATGTTTCGGTTTGTATAGGCAATAAATAGTATATAACTTAGGGCATAACCTACAATTACTGTAATTAATAATAATACAACCATAGTATGATCATGAAAGAATGATAGTTGCTCCATTAATGGTGAAGCTCCATCTTGAAGGGATAAATTTGATCATGTTGCCATTTATAATATTTTCTAATAAAAGGTCAAACCTTTATTTGTAGAGCTTAAATCTATTGCACTAATCTGCCATATTAGAATCTAGAAATTAATGGTAATTCTGAGTAACTGTGTTCTGCAGGTGGGTTATTTTGTAGCCATTCTGTTGATCATCTTACATTAGCTCTAAATATGATTGCTCGGTTTGTAACCGTTCTTTCTCATATAATTACAATGAATATAATAATTCCTACAATAGAAATTGTAGACCCAATTCTTGATACTACATTTCATGATGTATATGCGTCTGGGTAGTCTGAATATCGTCGTGGTATTCCTGCTAATCCTAAGAAGTGTTGAGGGAAACATGTTAAGTTTACTCCAATAAATATAATTGTGAATTGGATTTTTAATCATGTATTGTTTATGGTTAATCCTGTAAATAGTGGGTATCATTGAATAACACCTCCCATAATTGCAAATACTGCTCCTATAAATAATACATAATGGAAGTGGGCTACTACATAATACATATCATGTAATACAATATCAAGTGATGAATTTGCTAGTATTAATCCTGTTAATCCATAATAATGGTGGATTGAACTTGAATTTAGTTCCATATAGTGTAGCTAGTCATCTGATTACCTTAATTCCTGTAGGTACAGCAATGATTATTGTTGCTGATGTGAAGTATGCCCGTGTGTCAACGTCCATTCCTACTGTAAATATATGATGTGCTCATACAATAAATCCTATTAGTCCAATTGATAGTATGGCGTAAGTTATACCTAATGTTCCGAATGATTCAATTTTTCCTCTTTCTTGACATACAATGTGTGAAATAATACCAAATCCGGATAGAATTAGAATGTAAACTTCTGGGTGCCCAAAGATTCAGAATAGATGTTGGTATAAAATTGGGTCTCCTCCTTCTGCAGGATCAAAGAATGATTATTTAAATTTCGATCTGTTAATAGTATGGTAATAGCTCCTGGTAAAACTGGAAGTGAAAGAAGGAGAAGAAGGGCTGTAATAGCTACAGATCATTAGATTAGATTAGATTAGATTAGATTAGATTAATACTAGTTCCATGGATCATGAATACGATATTTCGTAATGATGTGGAATGAGTCGAATTTTCCAATACATGACATAATTAGGTTAATTTAACAACATACTTAAGTTAATATAACAACTTTATTTTTTGTGTTTTTTGTTTTTCTTTATTTTTTATTTTTATTTTTTTTAAATATTTTTTTTCTTAATTTATATCTAAAAATTCCTCTATGGAGTAGAAGGAGTTGACATTCAGAAATTCTTTTAATTTCTTCTTAAATACTTGTTGGTTATCTGTCAGACTTTTGATAGTATTAGGTAAGTGACCAAAGACTTTAGTGCCAGTATAATTCACCCCTTTCTGTGCCAAAGTTAGATTTAATCTTGAATAGTGAAGATCATCCTTTCTCCTGGTATTGTAGTTATGCACACTGCTATTACTTTTGAATTGGGTTTGGTTGTTAATAACAAATTTCATAAGAGAGTATATATACTGAGAAGCTACTGTGAATATCCCTAGATCCTTAAATAAATGTCTGCAGGATGATCTTGGGTGGACTCCAGCTATTATTCTGATTACACGCTTTTTTGCAATAAATACTTTATTCCTCAGTGATGAATTACCCAAAAATATGATGCCATATGAAAGCAATGAGTGAAAAAAGGCGTAGTAAGCTAATTTACTAAGATGTTTATCACCAAAATTTGCAATGACCCTTATTGCATAAGTAGCTGAACTCAAACGTTTCAGCAGATCATCAATGTGTTTCTTCCAATTTAATCTCTCATCAATGGACATACCTAAAAATTTGGAATATTCTACCTTAGCTATATGCTTCTGATTAAGGTCTATATTTATTAATGGCGTCATACCATTCACTGTACGGAACTGTATGTACTGTGTCTTATCAAAATTCAGTGAGAGTCCGTTTACAAGGAACCACTTAGTAATTTTCTGAAAGACAGTATTGACAAATAAAGATGTTTGATCTAAAGTTATACTTTCTGATCGTATATTAATTGCTGTTGTAATGAAGTTTACTGCACCAAGAATGGATGATACACCTGCTAAGTGTAGTGAGAAAATAGCTAGATCTACAGATGCACCTCCATGTGCAATAGCTCCTGCTAGAGAGGGGGTAAACTGTTCATCCTGTACCAGCACCATTATCTACTATAGAAGATGTAAGAAGAAGGGTTAATGAAGGTGGTAATAATCAAAAACTTATATTATTTATTCGTGGGAATGCTATATCTGGTGCACCAATTATTAATGGTACAAGTCAATTACCGAATTCCACCAATTATAATAGGTATTACTATAAAGAAAATTATTACAAATGCGTGGGCTGTAATAATGACATTATAAATCTGATCATCTCCAATTGGAGACCCTGGTTGACCGAGTTCAGCACGAATAAGTATTCTTATTGATGTTCCTACTATCCCTGCTCATGCTCCAAATAGGAAGTATAAAGTACCAATGTCCTTATGGTTTGTTGAAAATAATCATTTTTGCTGTAAGATGGCTGAATTTCAGGTGGTAGACTGTAAATCTACTGATGAGATACTTTCTCTCTTACCATATTTTGGTCTTGTATTCAATTATGATTCTCGACTGCAATTCTAGAGGTGTAAAATTTTACTAAGGCCTAAAAGATTATTCTTTTAATTATAACTTTGAAGGTTATTAGTTTAATTGACTTAAGTTCTTAGTATAATGAGATTAGAGTTGATGTTTAGATCAACCCTATTGTTGAAATTATTACTGTTATAGGAAGAATAATTCTTGATTTTTGAGACTATCTTTACAGATCATGAATTTTCTGTGTATGATATAATTAAGGCTGAGAATCTAATATGTATGTAATAATAAAGTGTAATTGTAGTTAGTATGACCATAATAGTTATAATAGTTGTTATGTTGTTTTCTATTAATGATTTTATAACAATTCATTTTGGTAGGAATCCAAGAAATGGTGGTAAACCACCTAGAGATAAGAGAGATAAGAATAATATGAATTTAATTTCAGTTTTTATATTTCTGGCTGAATAAATTTGGTTTATGAAAATAGATTTATTTGCTTAAATAATAAAACCATAATTAATCTTAGTAGTGAGTAAATAATAAAATATAGTTCTCAGATGTTTTCTCTGACTGTTAGGGATCTAATTATTCACCCTAAATGTCTAATTGAAGAATATGCTAGAAGTTGACAGAGATTTTTGATTTAAACCCCCTATTGCTCCAACAATAATTCTTAAAATGGTAATTGTTCAAATGAAAGTTCTTAGTTGAATACAGTATGATAGTACCATTATTGGAGCAATAGGGGGTTTTTGTCTCCTGCACCAAAAATGGCTCTGAACACTATGGGACTTAACATCTGAGGTCATCAGTCCCCTAGAACTTTGAACTACTTAAACCTAACTAACCCAAGGACACCACACACATCTATGCCCGAGGCAGGATGCGAACCTGCGACCGTAGCGGTCGCGCGGTTCCAGACTAAAGCGCCTAGAACCGCTCGGTCACACAGGCCGGCTGTCTCCTGTACCACTCCTGTTACTTTGGGGACTGAATTTTTGAACACCCTGTATTTGTGTCTTGACGGTAACTATAACTTCAATGTGGAAGCACACTACGTCCGAACTCTTGGGGGAACTAGGTAAAGCTGCGAGCAGTGAGGGTAATGGGCCGAGGGCACTACATGTGTAGTGTGCGTCAAGCTAAGAATTTGGGTTGGAGGGAAAACGAGTTCGGATAGCCGAAGCGGTTAGGCGGCCACTCGGGTAAAGTGGGAAATCCTGGTTCGGCACTAATTTTCACTTGTCGCCACTGAATTTAATTCAATGCTCAAGTTGCGGCTGAGATCGTTATTTCTCTTAAATCAAAGATTTATGCGTATATTGTTATCAACACTAGCCGCTACTCTGAAGATTCGGACTTTTACATACTTTTCAGTGGAATCATCTGTATTGATATTCAACATCCATAAATCTCCGCTTTACACGTGAACTGTCGTGTACTGTAGCCGAAAGAGACATTTTCATGAAGAGATCAGAGTTATTTTAGATCCAGTGGGGCCCTAAACCTGATGGATCACATTAGAGTGTATGATCAGTTTTTCCTGTCTCAAGCATAGCTCCATAAATTTTTAGATTTACTTCGCCTGAAGACAAATACACACTTTAAAAAAATGGTTCTGAGCACTATCGGACTTAACATCTGAGGTCATCAGTCCCCTAGAACTTAGACCTACTTAAACCTAACTAACCTAAGGACATCACACACATCCATGCCTGAGGCAGGATTCGAACCTGCGACCGTAGCTGTCGCACGGCTCCAGATTGTAGCGCCTAGACACACTTAAAGATGGAGAAGTAATGTATAAGTTATACATGCTGAGATACAAAGTATGGAGCGGCAGCCACTTTCTCATAACTACGTGTACTTCTTACGTAAGTGTACTTTACATTATTGTACAGTTTTATACAATCAAAAGAATAATGTTTATGACAGCAACTTCACTGCTGCGGTATGAAGGAAAATTTCCAAATAGAACAGAGGCTCCCTTCACTGTGCAGATGTGTTACAAAATCTAACCGGTTGATAAAAACGACCGCGTACTATTCTTGATTAGTAATTTGCGCAAACATTATCTAAGATCCCATAAACAAACGACCAGTTTATATCCTCTATCATAGTTCCATGGGCAGTATACTTCATATATTAATATGAAAATTTTTTATTCATTTTTTGTGAATCTAGATGTTAAACACCATGGTATTTACCGCAACAGTTGACTAATTAGCAGAAAATTATATCACACGCAAAAACAACTTCTATACAACTGCATTTTGGGAAGCTCCTTTGATGTTCGCGTCAACTTGTTTGAAGTTATGCGTGCGAATACGTGATACAGAACAAGAGTTTCTTAAAGCTCGTCCCAGCCTATTGTTATAAAATTTCATTAAAGACAAAGTAGAGATACTTGCCCGTATCCCTGCCTACTAGGCCACGTGCTATGCAAGGTGAGTCCATGATGAAGCTACGAATTTTCAGGGGTGATGGACAAGGAGAAATCAATCAACTTGAGGTAAGGGACCCTGGTCCTGAATCGACAGCGTCGAAAGTTACAAGCGAAAATCGTTCTGATACCTCTGGCAATGAAATACGTGTACCGGCACTGTTGTTGCTAAAACCGTAGGGCAGGCAACTTTCGGAAATGATAGTATAGACCGAAACAGGAAAAAGTCTAATAAACATGCTCTACAAAATGCACACCTTGGAACTATGAAGCACTTATTCGTCTTCACTATTGTGGAACACATCTCTTCTACCGGAAAAAAAGATTCATTTTCCCTTCTCCATCACCCCTAAAAGTTTATAACATCATCAAGGAATCACGCTGAATATATATAAAACAATTATTATTTTTCTATCAGGTTCCACTGTAATCAAACTCCCATCATAAATGAAAACAGTGGAAGAAGAAACTAAAACGATTTAACAGGATGAAAAAGGTTTGATCCTTAATACGAGGGGGGCCGAGCGAGGTGGCTTAGTGGTTAGACCACTCCACTCTGTGGTGAGTCCGTGCTTGGCTACCACAGGGCCTCGTCTTTGCATAATTTTTTCCCTTCCGTGCTGCATGTCTATCCTCATGCTGTTCTTTTTCCCCTCCTTTGTGGAATATATCTGCGATATTTTCGGGAATGTATTCTGAATTTCCAGTAGCCTGACATCAGAACAGTTTCCACACAGTTTTTTCTTTCTTTCTTTCTTTCTTTGTTCTCCATCTCCTCTCCTTCCTCCACTTCCGCGTTTGAGGTTCCTCTGTTTCTTCTTCCTCCCTGTGAGCTCCTGGAGGCCCGGCCCACGTGTCTGCCACGTGACAGGTGACTGGTAATTCTCAGCCCCAGGTCGATACGTAGGGTTCGCATGTGCCCTCCCTGGTACAGGCCAGGTCGAGGAGGGAATTATTGCCTGAGCTGTTACCTTCCCAAATAGCCAATTGGTCCATCTGTCAGGAGTACAGGAGGTGTGACCTTAGGTGTGAACAATCACCTGAGGTGGGTGAACCCCCCTCTGAGAAGGGGTCCCGAGTTGGAAGGAGCGCACCATTAGAGACGATGGCAATCATGGGGAATTTTCTCGCAATGAGCCAGTCACCACTCAGCCTACTTCTACTACCGTAAATGGAATGAGGCTAAGGATTACAAGACTCTCCCAGCTGCATCTCGGCTCACTGATCACGCACTGAAGGAGGTCAGCCATTCGCTACAGTTAACCTGTCCATAATTCAGGAAGGTGTTGACGCAAATGCCGGCCCTCTGAAAAACTAATCTCATTTATGTAATGGAACTTTGCTTTCGGGGCGAACTGTGGTTCTCAATCCCAAAAACTGCCTGCAGCTTCACTCCTCCACGGCTATCCTGTTCGTGTTGAGGCTCGTCGAAGCTGAATTCTTCACATGGTGTTATTTACACTAGGCTACACGATGGTCTGACCAAGGGAGAAATCCAAACTTACTCTCTGATCAGAGTGTCACTGAAGTTTACTGGATAATGTAAAATGTTTATGAAACCTTAGTGCCTACACGCACTCTTCCCATGTTTGATAAGGCAGTACTCCCATCAGAGATCAAAGCAGGCTATGAAGTCATCATGTTCCAACACTACATTCCAAACCCAATGTGCTGCTACAAGCGTCAACGTTACAGCCACCGTCTAATGTCATGTCGAAACACAGCCAAATGTGTTACTTGTGGTAGGGATGCTCACAAGGGCGATTGCCCACCTCCTCCTCCCCGCTGTATCAATTGCAATGGCGACCGTACAGCCTTATCCCGAGAATGTTCCGTGTATTTCAACGAGCGGACTGTCCAGGTATCCAGGTGAAGGAAAAAGTGCCTTACCCTGTCGCTCGAAAGTTGTTGAGTAGTCGAAAGCCCTGCGTTTTACCATTTGGCACTTACAGTACTGTTTTTGCTACAACTCGCGCCACGACGGATACAGCCACGCAGACTTGCGACCTCAAATTCAGCACCACAGTTGTAAAATCGCCCAATGTCATGATAGCATCCCCGCCTCCTTCTCCTCCAGCTGTGCAACGGTCCACGACATCTTCGCCTCCGGCAGCGAAATTAACTCCTACACAACAGGCAGGCCGGAAAGGGCAGAAGGTATACTTCTGCAAACACTTTTTACGTCTCTCCAGCCAACAAACTCCGAGTCTACCTCTGACAACAGGAAAAGCTCCAAGAATTCGAAGAAAGGCAAACGGTCTTCTCCTTCATCGACTCAGAGATTCTCTTCAGTAGTGTCACCGCCGCGTGATACCCCCATCCGGCCGACCTCTGTTTCGCGGGTGCGCACCGCCAACCGTTTCTCTGCCGTAGAATCTGCAGACCGACAGAGTCGGAATGCCGATGCCTCTGTAGATCCAGTGGAACAGGATCCTCCAGGCTCTGCGCCCTGTAGCAGTGAGTCTTCAACGGCTGACACTCGGCTGCCGCCGGGGTGACAACTCTTCATTATTTTCCTCCTCCATTCTTCCTGTCACGACTCTCCTCCAGTGGAACGTTGGTGGCATTAGATCCAACAAGGAGGAATTATGTCTGCTCCTGGAATCGCAGCATCCACTAGTTTTCTGCCTCCAGGAAACAAAATTGCGCCCTAGCGACTGCTTTGACCTCTCGCATTTCTTTCTAGTGCACTTTGACCCTTCCCCCGTGGATGGCTTTCCATATCATGGGGGAGTCATGTTGCTCATCAGGGATGACGTTCATAGTCAAACCATCTCAAACCATCTTACTGAACACTGAGCTGGAATCTGTTGCACTCCCCATTTTCTTTCCTCTCTTCACCTGTTTTCTTTGTAACGTCTACACCCCTCCATCATTCGATGTCACCAGAGAAGACTTCCTCCAGCTTATCGGTCAACTCCCTCACACCCTTACTGCTGCTTGGTGACCTTAATGCACACGCTCTCCTCTGGGGCTCTTCCAGAACATGTCTGAGAGATGCCCTCTTGGCTGACCTTCTCAAACAACTCAACCTCGTCTGCCTTAAAAATGGAGCACCCACGTTTCTTTCCGACTCCACGCGCACCTATTCCCTTTTGTACCTTTCGTTCTGCACTGCCCAGCTTGCCCATCGTCTCGACTGCTCCGTTCTCTCTGACACATACTCTAGCAACTATTTCCTGTGTGTTATCCATTTTCTGACTCCTAACCCACCAAAGTGTAAGCCGAACTGGCGGCTTTCTGAGGCTGACTGGCGGCTTTATTCCTCCTTGGCGATCTTCGCCGAACTACATTCCCCAGTTGTGATGACCAGCTAGAATACCTTACAAACCTTATCCTTACCACCGCAGAACGCAGGGAGTGGAACTGTCAAGAGAACTAATAAATGAATTCCAGCTAGCTTTTTCGCCAAAAGAAGATTACGACGCATGTCCACGCGCGCGAATTGCGTCGCGGCACGCCTCAGTCCATTTTGACTGCATCACCCTTTCAATATGAGACTCTGAGTACTCTGAGTGCCCATTCTTTAAGAACACCACTCGTATGTGTTGTTATCCTTCGGCGAGACTCTCCTTGTCTGGAAGTGTTTGAGCTTTATGGACCACAGTTTGTAGAACCAACTTTCTTTGTGACGGATGGTGATGGCTCGAGGCGTGGAGATAGATAGTGTGTGTAGGTTCAGAAAATGAAAACAACAACTCGGCTGAACAACCGGAAGCTTACTATTAATCTATCATGCCGAGAAAACCTGAGATATCGTATGTGAAATTTCTCCTTTTCTGGCAACTAGAACAACACAACGTTCCAAGAGATTGGAAAAAGTCACACGTCATTCCCGTTTTCAACATCTAACACGTGGGCATAACTATGAGGACTGATCTCTGCCTATCGTAAAATCATGGAAGACGTTTAATGCTCGCGCATTATGCCTTTTTTTAGACCAGAAATATCCACTGCAGGAATTAATATCGACACCGCAAACGACGATCTTCTAAAACCCACCTCGTTCAGCTGGTCAATGTTATCTGGAGGACAGCAAATATCGGTCCCCAACAACTGATTCCGTGTTCTTAGATTGCTAAAAGGCAAGATCCGCAGAATGCAAACTTAAGTAATATTGGGCCTGCGTCTGATTAGATTAAGGACTTCCTCGCATACAGAACTCTTTCTGACAGGATGGAATCGTCACTCGGCAAATGAACTTCGTGCATGTCCCAAGGGAATGTTCGGCGCCGTCATTTTTCACGATATATTGACCTATCAACGGCCAAGGATTAGTGAGATCGTATGCGAATAACACTGAAGTATATAGGGAACCCATAACGCAACAAAACTAGAAAATTGTAGGGTGACGTGCAGGAACTGCTACGTGACTCCCAAAATAAATTGATGTAACGTACTGCTCATATATAGGCAGTACATCCAGTTTTAGATGAAGTGTTTCATTCAACAGCTGGGGAAAGTGAGAACGGCATATGTTCCCGAAGAGTCAGGTGACGTATCGCTTCTTTGTACATACGTCTCACATAAGGACCATGACGCACACTTAAGCTGGCTTGAGAATCACGCATATACATGTACAGAAGCACATTATATTGTGGCTTTAAGATTCATACATAACTTATATCTTTTATTTTAACATACTCTGTCTATTCACTGTAACGATAGTGAACTGCGAAGAAGGCATGTATGAACACAAGCAGTCTCCACTAAACAGAGATAAAGCTTAATGTTTCATGTTTAGATGTATTTATATAAAACAACAGACTGTAGGACTACTTTTTCTCTACAGGTATGACAAGAGACTGCAATTAACGAGACCACATTTTGGGTGATACTCGACATGATCTTTAAAAATAGGGAGTAGAGTTTTGGCTTGGAGGACTGGGAAATGAGGCAGACTTAAATATAATATGTATAGCCAAATTCATGAACGCTAGCCTGGTATATGCTCTATCTTCAGTGTGGTTCGTAGGTGATCCTTCACTCCTATTGAGGCATAAACTAGACTGATTTCCATTATTACTGCCATTTAAGCAAAACGGAACAAGTTTTATATGATGTACAGACATATCTTTCATGGCTTTGCTCCGAGCCAGAGGTAATGCTGTGACGGAAAGGAAGAGCCTTTAAGATGCAAAAAAATAAACCAGACTTAAGATGAACAAAGTCCCATCAAGTTCAGGCCTTGAATGAAAGCGGACGTCGTAAGGAAAAGAATGGGTGGGACAGTAACTCATATCAGAATGTGGAACAGTTGATTGGTGCTATTCAGTTAACGGAAATGAGTTGCAGAATGACATTTCTACTTTTAACTGCTGTCACACAATGGTCACAGAAGATTACCAGAGTTAAGTGAAGAACTGCCGTAAGGAACTGTTCGTGTCGTATCGTCATAGAAAGACCCACATACACTAGACTTATGCCAAGAGGAACATATACGAACACAGTAGCAACATCTGACTCCTCTCAAACATGGTGTCGTTGCTGCCAGTGCATGGTGGCGGCAGCTAGTGTCGTATTAGTTTGGAAATCAGTTTCGCTCACTGAACTCCCGCCGAAAATGTAGCAAGCAGCGTAGCTGCCAGTACAAGCGGGAACCGAGCTAATCGATTTACACTACTGGCCATTAAAATTGCTACACCACGAAGATGACGTGCTACAGACGCGAAATTTAACCGACAGGAAGATGCTGTGATATGCAAATGATTAGTTTTTCAGAGCATTCACACAAGGTTGGCACCGGTGGCGACACCTACAACGTGCTGACATGAGGAAAGTTTCCAACCGATTTCTCATACACAAACAGCAGTGGACCGGCGTTGCCTGGTGAAACGTTGTTGTGATGCCACGTGTAAGGAGGAGAAATGCGTACCATCACGTTTCCGACTTTGATAAAGGTCGGATTGTAGCTTATCGCGATTGCGGTTTATCGTATCGCGACATTGCTGCTCGCGTTGGTCGCGATCCAATGACTGTTAGCAGAATAAGAAATCGGTGGGTTCAGGAGGGTAATACGGAACGCCGTGCCGGATCCCAACGGCCTCGTATCACTAGCAGTCGAGTGACAGGCATCTTATTCGCATGGCTGTAACGGATCGTGCAGCCACGTCTCCATCCCTGAGTCAACCGATGGGGACGTTTGAAAGACAACAACCATCTACACGAACAGTTCGACGACGTTTGCTGGAGCATGGACTATCAGCTCTGAGACCACGGCTGCGGTTACCCTTGACGCTGCATCACAGACAGGAGCGCCTGCGATGGTGTACTCAACGACGAACCTGGGTGCACGAATGGAAAAACGTCATTTTTTCGGATGAATCCAGGTTCTGTTTACAGCCTCGTGATGGTCGCATCCGTGTTTGGCGACGTCGCGGTGAACGCACATTGGAAGCGTGTATTCGTCATCACAATACTGGCGTATCACTCGAAGTGATGGTATGGGGTGCCATTTGTTACACGTCTTGGTCACCTCTTGTTCGCATTGACGGCACTTTGAACAGTGGACGTTACATTTCAGATGTGATACGACCCGTGGCTCTACCCTTCATTCGATCCCTGCGAAACCCTACATTTCAGTAGGATAATGCACCACCGCATGTAGCAGGTCTTGCATGGACCTTTCTGGATACAGAAAATGTTCGACTGTTGGCCTGGCCAGCACATTATCCAGATCTCTCACAAACTGAAAACGTGTGGTCAACGGTGGCCGAGCAACTAGCTCGTCACAATACGCCAGTCACTACTCTTGATGAAGTGTGGTATCGTGTTGAAGCTGCATGGACAGCTGTACCTGTACACGCCATCCAAGCTCTGTTTGACTCAATGCCCAGGCGTATCAAGGCTGTTATTACGGCCAGAGGTGGTTGTTCTGGGTACTGATTTCTCAGGATCTATGCACCCAAATTGCGTGAAAATGTACTCAAAAAAATGGTTCAAATGGCTGTGAGCACTATGGGATTCAACTGCTGAGGTCATTAGTCCCCTAGAACTTAGAACTAGTTAAACCTAACTACCCTAAGGACATCACAAACATCCATGCCGGAGGCAGGATTCGAACCTGCGACCGTAGCGGTCTTGAGGTTCCAGACTGCAGCGCCATTAACCGCACGGCCACTTCGGCCGGCAAAATGTACTCACATGTCAGTTCTAGTATAATATATTTTTCCAATGAATACCCGTTTTTCATTTGCATTTCTTGTTGGTGTTGCAATTTTAATGGCCAGTAGTTTATATACAGAGCAATTACTTTTATTGGCGTGATACAAGTTATATTCGTTCGCTTCGGATGCATAAAGGAATCTGACGTATGGTATAAAGTGTAATTTCCTCTCCATAGCAATAATCAAAGGAGCACGATATTTCCACAATGAATCCCAGATGGATGTGTGTTAATTCGCTATTAATCTGTATCTTCAGACCAACATCAGTCCACAAAAACATAACGGCGCGTTCACACAAATCTCAACTTTTTCTTAACTATATATTGATAAGCCAAAGTATTATGACGACTGCCCACCGCGACGTTTTATGCCACCTGGTGATGTTGAGGGCACGTGACACGGTAACAAAAGCATATAAACGGAGCAGACATGGACGACGGGTCACCCTGGCGAAGATATGAGCTGCAAATGGGGAAATCAGCTGAGATAAACGCCTTTGACAAAGGGCAGATTATTATTATTACGCAGAGCCTTTGGACGAGTATCTCGAAAATGGCGAAGCTGGTCGAATGTTTATGTGCTACTGTCGTGAGCATCTGCAGAAAGTGGTATAAGGGCAGTGAAACTAGCACTAGGTGCTAGATGGTTGGACGTCCACGGCTCTTCACAGAACGCGTGGTTTGGAGGCATGTCTGCTCTCTAAAGTAGGATAGATGGCGATCTGTGGCACCTCTGGAAATAGGCACAATGCTGGTGGACGCACTAGGGTTTCGGAGTACACCAGTCAGTGGACACGGTTAAACAAGGGCCTCCGCAGCCGACCCCTGCGTTTTCACATATTGGCCCAACGACAGCGTCAATTACGATTGTAGTGGGCACGAGATCATAGAGATACGACCCTGTGTCACTGGAAACGTGTCAATTCATCAGATGAATCACGAATTTGCTACACCAGGTCGATGGTCATTTCCACTAACGCCGTCATCCAGGAGAACGGGTACTCGAAACGTGCACTGCGCCACTGATTCAGTCTTATGGGAGCAGTATTATGCTATGATAGACATTCTCCTGCACTTGCATGGTATCTGTGGTAGTAATCGAAGACATCAACTGACCTACGAACCACCTGTATCCCTTCAATGACGATATCATCTTTCAGTAGTATAATTGTCCGTCTCTCGAAGCCAAAACAGTGCTGCAATGGATCGAGGAGAATTATAATGAAATCACGTTAATATCTTGGTCACCAAATTCACCTGATGTGAATTCAATGGTTTCCATCTGTGTCGCTATCGAGCGTCGTCACAGCAAACAGAAATCAGCTACCAGTTGTTTATGGGAATTACATGCCATGTGCGAAGACACCTGGTGCCACATAGCTCCACAAATCTATCAACGAAATGTAGGGTAGGTGTTACGTAGGATCGGTGATATACAGGGTGAAAAGTATTTAAACCGACAAACTCTGGGAGGTTGTAGGGGACATCAAAACAAATATTTTTCCCTACTGTAATTTTTTCTTATGAGGAGTATTTAAACCGGTAGAGTAAGATTTCCCTTGCGGCAAATTAATTAAACCAACAAACACCTTTCCATTTTTTTATGACCAAGAGACAACACATTAACACAACCCAATTACAATTACAGTAGATTTGCAAAAATTCCTCCATTGACACGTAAACAAAGGTTACACCGTAGGATCATGTTCTGTCAGACACGAGCAAAAACTCCAGGACTATTCTGAATTGTTCCTGCTGCTGCAGCTGCTGCTACTATCCGGGCAACCAGATCCTCTTCTGATGCAACAGGAGTTGCGTAAACAAGGTTGTGCATCTCTCCCTACACAAAAAAGCCCAGATGGGACATATCTGGGGATCGAGCATGCCCGCCTCTGCCAATCCATGTTTCTGGTAACCGTCGGTCCAGGAATCGACGCACACGACAACTGAAATGTGCTGGCGCCCCGTCATGTTGGAACCACGTGCGTTGCCTTGTAGGGAGCGGGACGTCTTCCAGCAATTCTGGCAATTCTCTGGCGAGAAAATTGTAATAGTGCCTGCCATTTAATGGCCTAGGTAGCAGATACGGCCCAATTAAACAGACTCCAACAACACCAACCCACACATTAACGAAGAACCGCACTTGATGAGCGCTGGTAACTGTGGCATGTGGGTTATCCTCACTCGAAACATGCGAATTGTGCATGTTGAAGACTCCATCAAGCCCGAACGTTGCTTCATCGTTGAACAACACAGAGGATGGAAATGTAGGACGCATTTCACACTGTTCCAGGTACCACTGCGAAAACTGTGCTCTGTGTGGATAATCAACTGGTTCCAGGTTGTGGACACGCTGTTAGTGAAATGGACGAAACAATTGCTCTCGATGGACTGTTCTTACATTCGTCTGATTCGTCCCCATGTAACGTGCAATTGCAGGAGTGCTGATTGAAGGATCCCGCTCCACATGCTGCAAGACAGCTTTCTCGAATTACAGCATTCTTACCGTGCGACGGCGTCCCTGTCCAGGTAATCTGCTAAATGACCCGGTCTCACACAGCCGTTGGTACACAACAGCAAAGGTCGTATGACGCGGGGTACTGCGATTAGGATATTGTTGTTGATAAACCGGCTGTGCAGCTCGTCCGCTGTGGTGCGCTACGTAGTATGCACCAACAATATCAGTGTACTCACTCCAGGTGTATCGCTCCATTAGTAAACAGAGACAATGCACTACTACGCTGGTGGACAACAGTTGCCTACAACTGAAGAGCGTAATACCCCCTCTAACGACTGAAGATTGTAATACGGCCTGTAACAACTGAAGAGCGTAATACGGCCTCCACCGGTTTAAATAATCCTCATAGGAAAAAATGACATTAGGAAAAAATATTTGTTTTGATGTCCCATACAACCTCCCAGAGTTTGTCGGTTTAAATACTTTTTACCCTGTATTACGTTAAAAAAAGCGGCCCAACAAGCTATTAAGTAAGTGATCATAATGTTTTGGCTCGTCGGTGAATAATCCAGGTGTCGGAACTGCAATAAATGAAACTCCTGTCCACAATATATTAAACAGCGAGCGACAAAACAATTTAAAATTCATACAAATTCATAAAATTAAACATTCAGAAAGGTCTATCTGAAAACCACCGGTTGGGTATTATAATAAATTCACGTAACATAACAACTGAAAATAATGCAGCTGAAGTAGTCTCTCTAAAAACCGTTATAATATGACCCCATTTCCGTAACGGAAATGCAGTGCAGAGAGTGTAGACTTGTTTCTTTTCAACCGCGCCTCAGAAGGAAAAATAATCTCCCTTTCGACGCAGTAAACATACTGTATGGCAATTAACAGTTTATTATAAATGTGCTACCCGAGAACGTCCTGCTGTGCTGTTAGTACCCTCAACAGTAACCCTATCAGAGAAAGGGAAGACAAACTCCATCGGGCTCTTTTAACCTAGCCAGAGTGGTACGTAGGAAAAATTCTGAACGTGGCATCGTTGGTCTGGCACGTTTTAAGGATACTACAAGGTGCCAGAGTCAATTGTTAAGAGCATTACCGGCGGAAGATGTGGAAAGATGTTCGAGCCTGGACTGGCACACACAATCACTGAAAGTTTCTTGATAGCATACTACACCTAACTTTCTCTACTAAATATCATTTTCTAAAGTATGTCAAGATATGCTAGTAACAGCATGATAAGATCGAAAAAATACTCCTCAATGAAAATCTTTTATGTAAACTACTACTTTCCGCTACATGATGATTTTTTCCATAGTGTTCAGACTCCAGGGATTGATCCATGAGAGCATACGGAACAAAATAGATCTAATGAACTTACATCCGGAAATGCATGGTTTCCATGCTAGAGACCATTTATTCAGTCACACTTTGTTACAGAAACTGCGGTATAATACGCGCTGTACCATGCTGCCACAGATACAGTATGCATGGTTTCCTCCTAGAGGGTGGTACTGTTTCACATACGTCATGCCCTAGCGGCATCTCCTGCTATAGTAATTGGTAATGTTATGTCCGATTCACTTCTCTTGCTGACTCATCTTGTTGCGGATGTGATACAACGTTGTACGCAATGGTACCGTATTCGAATCGAGAGCTTACCGGCATGGTGTTTACTTACGGAATGGCAAATAGCAGCGGACGGCGGGAAGCGAGGTTGTATCAGTAGAGCTATCCCCACTGACTGCAACCACAGCATTCACTGTCTGCAACAGTGTTTCGCCGTTTGTCTGAGACGGGGTCGTTGCAGAAAGCAGGAAGTCATAAAGGATGTATCCGAAGTGTGTGAACACCAGACCTGGAGGAAAATGTAATTGGCACTGTGGAAGGCGACCGTCGTGTCAGTACCAGGCAGCTGGCCCGCCAGGATAGGCTAAGCCAGACGACCGTGTGGAACATTCTCCATGCAACCTGTTACTACCCTTATCACTTACAACGTGTGCAGAGCTTACTAGCGATAGACTTTCCACTTCGGGAGAAGTTTTTTTACTGGGTTCTTCACCAGGCAACTACGATTCAGGGATTTCTGTCATTCATCCTGTTCTCATCTGAGGCCACCTTTACGCTAAGTGGTATCTTCATAACAGTCATCTGTCGAATAGTATTCAGAACCCCCATATTATGGTGACAGCGAATCATCAACATCGGTGCATCAGGAATGTGTGGGCCGGGATAATTGGCGAACGTATTTTGGGACCACTCTTCCTTCCACGTCGCCTAACAGGCCGAAACTATCGGCTTTACATGCTGGTGACTTTGCCTCCCCTTCTGGAAGAAATGCCATTGCTGATTCGAAGGGTTATGTGGTTGCGACATGATGGTGCTCCAGTCCACTTCGCCGTTAACGTCCGGACGCGTGTCAATCGTGTCTTCCCTGGTCGATGAATCGGTCGAGGGGATCCAGTTGCATGGCCTGCTCGTTCACCGGATCTCAATCTGTGCGATTTCTGGTTATGAGACCAACTCAAAAGTGTCGTGTATGCAGAGCCTATTCCAGATGTGGAGACACTGGAGTAACGTATTCATGCTGCCTTTGATACTGTTCGGATGCAGCCTGACCTGTGTGAACGTGTGAGACAGAACGTGCTACAGCTTGTGTTGAGGCACGTGGAAACCGTTTTTAACGCATGCTGTAACTGTGGCTGCATGGTACAGCGCGTATTAGACAGCAGTCTCTGTAACAAAGTGTGATTGAACAAATGGTCTCTAGCATGGAAACCGTGCATTTCCGGGCATAAGTTCATTAGATCTTTTTTTTCCTCTCTTGGATCAATCCCTAGAGTTTGTACATTGTGAAAAAAATCACCCTGTATAGTTACACCATCAGGATGGATCTCTTAACAGCAATTTTCACAACTACGTAGCTGGATGTTTCGATTCTTCTTCGGGCAACTAGCATGTATCTAATGTGTGTGTCCGTTGTGATTAAGCCGTTTAATCCTTGTATGCCTTTTTACCTTAAGAAACCAAGCGACTGGAACGCGCCAAAACACCTAGATATTGGAGAAAACCTTAAAAGATTTTAATTTTGATGACGTCGTCCCAGTGAAAGCTAAGTCACTCAAGATTACTGACGTCTAATATCTACAAGAACCTAGCTGCCACAGCAGTTTTAGCCTGTCATATTTCATGAACAGTTTGTTGTTACGCAAACGATTCCAATTGTTCTGAAATCCTACGAGGTAGGGAATGAAAATGTTCTGAATACAAGTAACATCAAGAGATGAGGATTGCTGGTTGTTCACTGACGTTATTTTCTCAAAAATGGTTCAAATGGCTCTAAGCACTATGGGACTTAACTACTTAAACCTAACTAAACTAAGGACATCACACACATCCATGCCCGAGGCAGGATTCGAACAAGCGACCGTAGCAGCAGCGCGGTTCCGGACTGAAGCGCCTAGAACCGCTCGGCCACAACGGCCGGCCATTATTTTCTGTAATATGAAATGTGAATATTAACTTCCAAGTAAATTATGTTTGACATGTAGAGGAGTGGTAAATTATACAGTGCTACCATCAACCTACCTACGAAAAGAAATAAACTCTGATTCGCAACAACACGAATCACCCATAAACTCCTACGGATTGGAAACCATACAACAGTCTGATTTTCTAAAAAAAAGGATATAACTCACTGAATTTAGATAGCATTCCAAGAACAGGACTAAATACACCAATAATATCTACCGAAATTCCACAATCCTTCACTAAAAACGGTACTCTATACACGCACATGATCCCATTGCATATTGCCACCTGAAAGAATGTCCCAGGAAGTACAGCAAGACCATTTCCATCGATTACAGTATCATTCTTTATACTGACTATTACTCAGAACCGTACAAAACATCCATAACTTCATTTTTACTAAAATTTGATAAACCACACTCCCTAAAACATAATCGTATTGGCCCATGCCTGTCTTTAGCAAAATCGTTGAATGCAAAAAATCCCTCTACACCTAACAGCACAGCCACCAATTCCCAACACCCAATACAGCTCTTCTCCTAACCACTCTATATATTAACCACTTCCGCAACTTTCCGACTTTGTCACAGAATGATTAGGAAACAAAAATCCACCGTTTTCGTTTAACTCGATGTCTTCAAAGTGTTTGACCGAGTACGGGAGTCTGGTATTGACTTCAAGCTACAGATCAATGCGCTCCCACTGATAGGCCAATTGTATCGTTCCTCCACCACAGTTCCACTTATCTCTCTCTCAACAACATCTGCTGCCGTATCATTCACCCTTTCGTCGCTTACGCACTGGCGATTTCGTCGGGCGACTTGCCGAAGCGGCAGAATCGCATTCGTCATTTAACATGTCGTTCCCACAAGGCCTTACACAACAGCGATTTCATTGCGCAACCCACTGTGCACCCGCCGGTCCCCGCGACTGATCGCGGCAATTCAGCCACGTCTGACAACCCTTTCACACGTGGAAATCCAGCAGCTCGGTTACAGAGGGAGGAGTAAGCAGTTGCGGCCTCGTGTCATTGTGCTGCATTTGTCGTTTGTTAGCGCTTTGCGACTGTTGAATCACGTGCATATTCTGTGTCGTTGTAAAGGATTTAGTATTCTTTTCTGCTACAAAAATGGCTTTCAATGTGGAACTTTTCTTCTCTGAAACAGGACATCGTCCTGTAAGTTGAGATTGAGGAAATAAGGATTACAGCAATAAAATCGACAAATGTAATGCTTGGGAGCATATGTGTAAGAAATTTGTTCCTGACTTCGAAAATAAAACTGTGTCTGAGAAAAACGAATTGGCGTGTCTTATTCTGTTTATTACTTATTAGAATAAATTTGATATTCTGCTTATTTGCCAAGGAACAGCACCTTCAGTGCTAATAACGTAATCTGCCAACTTGTCTCATACGCTTGCGGCACAGTGACTTCTTATAGGCGTGATGTCGTGCATCTTCTAAACCAGTTTTTTTCTAAAGTTTCACTCACCTCTTTTGGGAACAAAATTGTGCAAAAATGGTTCAAATGGCTTTAAGCACTATGGGACTTAACATCTCAAGTCATCAGTCCCCTATCCTTAGAACTACTTAAACCTAACTAACCTAAGGACATCACACACATCCATGCCCGAGGCAGGATTCGAACCTGCGACCGTAGCAGCCGCGTGGTTCCGGACTGAAGCGCCTAGAACCGCTCGGCCACAGCGGCCAGCAAAGTTGTGCAGAACGCCTTATGCTCTAATTGCAGAAGTCTTCTCTCGCACTTAAAAGGCGATGAAATGTTCGTCATTTGCTCTATAGGATACCAAAATAGCTGCGTGCCGTCGATATCCTGTTATGTCACAGACATTCTACAGTAGTTAAGGAATTTGGCAGAGTTTTCCATCATTTCTTTATAAACTGCAAAAAATGTCCGTGTTTCTCACGAGTAGTTAACATAGGATGAATCCAGTACATTGTCAACGTCGTAGGCGTCTGAATTTTCTCTCCAGTAACAAAACGAAAAGCAACACTTCCTCCTCAAAATTCATTTTCTAACTGGATCACACAAGCACACAGCTCTTTCGTCACAGATCTTCTGCTGCACAAGTCAGTTGCGACCCTGACGATTCAGCCGTGCGACTCAAACGCGCGATGGTCGCGGATTGCAGCGATTGAACCGCACTGCTGAATCGCTGTAAAGATGCTGCCGGTGTGAAAGTAACCCGCTACTTGCGTGCCTAATAGTCTGTCCCACCTTCTTTCCTACATATCGTTACAGTGTGAAAAGGAAGAAAGCAAATAAGGGTTTCATGTCACATCGAGACGAGATCAAAAATGGTTCAAATGGCTCTGAGCACTATGTGATTTAACATCAAAGGTCATCAGTCCCCTAGAACTTAGAACTACTTAAACCTAACTAACCTAAGGACATCACAAACATCCATGCCCTAGGCAGGATTCGAACCTGCGACCGTAGCGGTCGCGCGGTTACAGATGGAAGCGCCTAGAACCGCTCGGCCACTCCGGCCGGCGAGACGAGATCATCATTAAAGACTATACTCATACTCGTGTTGGGGCCGTGTCCCTTTCAAAGGAATAATCGAAGCATGTGTCTTAAATGATGTGCGAACGCCATGAAAAACTTAAGTCTGGGAGACGGTACGGAGATTTGAACCGTCGTACTTCTGAATGCTAGTCCTGCGCGTTATCATTGAGCCATTTCGTTCCATGTTTGTACACCGCAGAAATCTCCAAACCCCCGCTATCCGACCTTTCTCCCTGTGTGCTGATGACACCGCCTACGTCACTACTCCCCACAACAACTATTCCAGACGTCCTTACATCGTTGCCTGTTGTCCGCAGCTCGTGGTCTAGCGGCTAGCATTGCAGACTCTGGATCACGGAGTCCTGGGTTCGATTCCCAGCCGGGTTGGGGATTTTCTCTGCCTGGGGACTGGGTGTTTGAGTTGTTCTCATCGTTTCATCTTCAGCATCACTATCATCATTCGTGACAGTGGTAAGATTTAACAATGTTAAAAAACTGGACTGTGTAAAAAAAAAAAAAAAATGGGAATTTGTATGGGCACTGATGACCGCGTAGTTGAGCGCCCCACAAACCAGACATCATCATCGTCGTTACCTGTTAATTATGTAAGAAATAGAAACGTGAAGGCACTATCGTGGGTTGTACAAACAGGCGTTTTCCACCTCTTCATCAGTCAGTCAACCGATTCCTCATACTAGTAGAGTCTAGAAATTACGACTGAACTTAAATGTGAAGATAATTAAAATATACTCCTCTTCGCTATGCAACAGATACCCTGAAATTGACTTAAACTACCAAAATTACTAAAATTCTGTACTTCAGGTTAACATCAGTTGTAGGGCAAGGCAGTTTCTACCCCAAAGTACCGTTACCCAAGAGGGCGGCCGTGACACAAGTACGTGACGTCACGTGATGTCAATTGACGACGCGATTGACGTCATTCAAGATGGCGAGAAGTTTTAATTTTTGGAGGGAAGATAGCTCAATTGGGATACCTCTACTAACCTAAGAAAGTGCCATGCCTCCCCCCACCCTGATGACAAGTTTCAATTTCGGAGGGAAGATAGCTCAGTTGGGCTACCTTTACTAACCTGCAACATGCATGCATTGTGTCGTATAGGTGCTGGAAGTCAGTTTGTGACATGGAGTTCCATGCCTCTTGCACTTGGTCGATCAGTACAAGGACGGTTAAACCTAATTATGGATGATGCTGCAGTTGTCGTCCTATGATGTCTCATATGTTCTCGACTGTAGATATATCTGATGATCGAGCAGACCCAGGCAACATGTTGACACTCTGTGGAGCATGTCGGGTTACAGCAGTGGCATATGAGCTAGCGTCATCCTGTTGGAAAATACACTCCTGGAAATGGAAAAAAGAACACATTGACACCGGTGTGTCAGACCCACCATACTTGCTCCGGACACTGCGAGAGGGCTGTACAAGCAATGATCACACGCACGGCGCAGCGGACACACCAGGAACCGCGGTGTTGGCCGTCGAATGGCGCTAGCTGCGCAGCATTTGTGCACCGCCGCCGTCAGTGTCAGCCAGTTTGCCGTGGCATACGGAGCTCCATCGCAGTCTTTAACACTGGTAGCATGCCGCGACAGCGTGGACGTGAACCGTATGTGCAGTTGACGGACTTTGAGCGAGGGCGTATAGTGGGCATGCGGGAGGCCGGGTGGACGTACCGCCGAATTGCTCAACACGTGGGGCGTGAGGTCTCCACAGTACATCGATGTTGTCGCCAGTGGTCGGCGGAAGGTGCACGTGCCCGTCGACCTGCGACCGGACCGCAGCGACGCACGGATGCACGCCAAGACCGTAGGATCCTACGCAGTGCCGTAGGGGACCGCACCGCCACTTCCCAGCAAATGAGGGACACTGTTGCTCCTGGGGTATCGGCGAGGACCATTCGCAACCGTCTCCATGAAGCTGGGCTACGGTCCCGCACACTGTTAGGCCGTCTTCCGCTCACGCCCCAACATCGTGCAGCCCGCCTCCAGTGGTGTCGCGACAGGCGTGAATGGAGGGACGAATGGAGACGTGTCGTCTTCAGCGATGAGAGTCGCTTCTGCCTTGGTGCCAATGATGGTCGTATGCGTGTTTGGCGCCGTGCAGGTGAGCGCCACAATCAGGACTGCATACGACCGAGGCACACAGGGCCAACACCCGGCATCATGGTGTGGGGAGCGATCTCCTACACTGGCCGTACACCACTAGTGATCGTCGAGGGGACACTGAATAGTGCACGGTACATCCAAACCGTCATCGAACCCATCGTTCTACCATTCCTAGACCGGCAAGGGAACTTGCTGTTCCAACAGGACAATGCACGTCCGCATGAATCCCGTGCCACCCAACGTGCTCTAGAAGGTGTAAGTCAACTACCCTGGCCAGCAAGATCTCCGGATCTGTCCCCCATTGAGCATGTTTGGGACTGGATGAAGCGTCGTCTCACGCGGTCTGCACGTCCAGCACGAACGCTGGTCCAACTGAGGCGCCAGGTGGAAATGGCATGACAAGCCGTTCCACAGGACTACATCCAGCATCTGTACGATCGTCTCCATGGGAGAATAGCAGCCTGCATTGCTGCGAAAGGTGGATATACACTGTACTAGTGCCGACATTGTGCATGCTATGTTGCCTATGTCTATGTGCCTGTGGTTCTGTCAGTGTGATCATGTGATGTATCTGACCCCAGGAATGTGTCAATAAAGTTTCCCCTTCCTGGGACAATGAATTCACGGTGTTCTTATTTCAATTTCCAGGAGTGTACTTGTTTGAAAGCTGTTCAGGAATGGCAGCACAACAGGTCGAATCACCAGGCTGAAGTATAAATTTGCAGCCAGAGTACTTGGGATACCGACTAGGGTGCTTCTGCTGTCATACGAAACGACACCCCTGCCCGTAACTCCTGGTGTAGGTCCACACAGACAGGTTGGTTGCAGGTCCTCAGCTGACCTCCTCCTAACCAGCGCACTGCCATCACTGGCACCAAGGCAGAACCAACTTTTATCAGAAAACACAACAGACCTCCACCCTATGATCCACTGAGTTCTCACTTGCCACCAGAGAAGTCGCAAATGGTGGTGATTTGGGGTCAATGGAATGCATGCTGCAGGGCATCTGCTTCGGAGCTGTCCTTGAAGCATCCGATTTGCAACAGTTCACTGTGTCACTGCGGTCCAAACTGCTGCTCAGACTGTTGCTGCAGATTCAGTACGATGCGCCAGAGCCATACGCCGAAAACGACGTTCTTCCATCTCGGTGGTGCCAGGTGGTCGTCCGGAGCCGGGTGTTTTTGCGACCGTACATTCTCGTGACCAAGCTGCCAGCAGCCATGTACAGTGGCTGCATTCCTGCCAAGTTTTCTGTAGTACCACAGAAGGAACATCTAGCTTCTCGTATATCTATTACACGACCTCGTTCAAATTCAGTGAGGTGTTAGTAATGGAGTTTTTGTCGCCTTAATGGCATTCTTGACTGACATCAACGCACCACATCCAGCATCAAAGCTAACTAATGCTCGTTACCGTTACATCGCGTATTTAAACCAAACCTTACTTGCATCCTCATAGTGGGGCTACTAGACATCTTTCAGATGAAGAAACACGACTACAAATTTTCGTTTATGTTGGGGTTCGATTTTTTCCGTCAATGTCTTTCACGGATATCTATTCGGACCATAAAAACTGTATGTTTTAAGGATATAAAAATTTGAATATTCTTCAAACACTCACTCAACTACCTTGAATGCTGTGGAGGTAAAATTAGACGACAACAGTTCGCTTAGAGGTATTCTTCGATTTTATGTATGTCAATGGAGTAAGGGTAGTCTTTAATATAATTTACAGTAGCAAGTATTCCCTTAAATGTACGTTACAGTGGTTTATAAAGTAAAGATGCAGATGCAAACATGGAATATGCGAAGGTAAGTGTCATGGTATGTACCAGTTATAAACCTCAGGTTGAAAATATCTCAAGGCCAAAAGGAGCAGTTTCAGAATAGTGAAGTGTGGGCAGAAAATTGCGAACATATCACCTGAGGCTTCTGAGATATTGAGGAGTTCATAAAATAGACACTTCGAGATTATTATTGTTATTTTAGTTATTATTATTATTATTATTATTATTGACACTATTCTGTAATCTACTTCATTGGTGGCAAGCACAGTTTAAGTAGTCAGCCGGTTGTATTGCGACATGTTTCTGTTGAGACATCTGTCCTTGGGCAGTTAACAGATGCTGATAGGTTCTACATGCGTTGCCATTACAAAAGGCACACGCCTTGCTGTTGTCTGCATAACGTTTCAGTTGACGCAAGCTTTCTAGACGTTAGCTTACAAGACCACCTTGACCTGACGGTTAAGAATTTGCCTTGGTTCGTATCATTTCTAATATTTGTCAGTGGGCCGAGCGCCATGACCACTACTACCACCACCAATAGATTTTAATATTAACGTGACTGGAAATATGTAGGCATACAGCACATTTTAGATTTAAAACTTAACCATCCAACTATTGGAATATTATAAACACTTAAACATATAAAAGACAGTGGAAACCTCAGCATTCTTAGGCTGTATCATAACAAGAATATAATGCGTACTTTGAGTTACTGATTATTGTTTTGCAAATACCAGCTCCCTTTTTATAATGAACAGATTTATCACCCTCAGTGTCGCCGAAAAGTTGTCAGTTAGAAGCTTAATTACAATGTTTTATGGCAATGATATTAGAAATTTTCGACAGCCCAAGGAATGAGTGCATTACACAAATAATATAAGAAGGACTTTCAATAATTAAAGACACAAATTGATGTGAAACTCAGTATTTTTACAAACTGAGGCTTTTACCAGAGCGTACTGAAAAATGACGCCCCCTGAATTTTTTTTTCTGTTCAGTTCTCAACACCGGTTCGCTAGAAAGGTGCAACACACTGCCGCTGCAGCGCTCCGAATCGTAGCGTGTAACATGGAGGTGGGTAACATTAACTACGCCGGTGTGTGAGAAACAGCGCGCTATAATCCCTCAGAAAACTGGAAGCACGAATTCTAAGAGTTCATACACGCATAGAGCACCCTCTCCTTCAACAAGATAATGCCAGGCCACACATGAGCGCTGAATCTGGAACGGTCCAACGCCTTGGGTCACTGCCATCCGATCATCCTCCAACAGTCCCTACTTGGCCCCATCCGATCGTCATGTGTTTCAAAACTTAAAGAATTCCTTTGGTGGTGATGAAGTAGCGCAAGCAAATGTAAGGTTGTGGCTCTGTCAATAGTCAGACATTCTACAATGGCGGTGTCAACAAACTGGACTCTCGTTGGGAGAAATGTGTTCGTAACCAGGATGACTATGTCGAGAAATAAATATGTAGACATGAAGAATGAAGATGTAGAAGGTTAATCAAGTTTGTTTTATTTACAAAGTTTTATAAGTTATCATACAAAAACCTCGGAGGCTTTACGTTTCAGCATGCCCTCGTACTACTTCTCAATATAATGTCTATCACTATTGATACACTTGTCCCAAAGATCAACTAGTTTCTTTTATACCGAATGTAAAGAAGTGTTTGTATTGTTTGATCCACTTTCCCAAAAATTCTTTGACGTCATCGTTGTCTGCTTTGTTTTTTGACTCTGTTTCAAAATGGTAAACACAAGTTTCGTCACATGTTTAACTGTTGTTTAGAAAAGCGTCACCTTCCCTTTCATAGCGTCCTTTCAAAACTTTATACACTTTGAGTTTTGTTTCCTTGTGTGGACCCACCTCGCACTTGTTCTGCTGCACTGCAGCTTGTTACTGATAACGTTATGAACTGTGCCAACACTTACTGCAACTGTTTTTGTTACACGTTCAACTCCAGTTCTTCTCTCTTCACCAATAGTATAATCATTGCGTGTTTCAAGCGAAGGAGCTGACACTTCAGCTGGCTTACTAAGACGAAGTCACCAATCATTGAGGTTCGACGGTTTTCTGAACTACCCACTCATAAAAATTTCCGCGGTTCGTACAACTTTCACCATACAGTGAAAATCAATCAAGAAAAGATTTTAGATCGCTTTTCACTTTCAGAATGAAAAAAAAAAAAAAACTGATCACTGGACGTTGTTCGACCAGGCGTGGAAACGTTAATCAGACAAGCCATCGTTAATTGCAATATTGAATTTATAAACAAAACAGCTTTTACCAGTCAGTTGTTCTCAGCTCATCCCAGTGATGCCAACTGAAGTCATAAGAGTTTCAAACTCCTCCTACAAACTGTTCATTTCTGCATCAGTTTCTCTCTTTAATTATTTGACTGGGGAAAGGGAACCAACAGTTTAACGTGGAAACCAAACTATGTCATGTTCCTGACGACTCCTTACATCGTTGAGAGGTGAAGGCTACGTTAAAGCAGAAACTGAAAATCGGTAGTCCAACCGAGATTCAATTCTGCGACGTCTCTGTTTCCAGGCACGCGCTTTACCGCATTACCAGCAGGCCAGACATGTATATAGATACAAAATGACATATTCACTCTGCAGCGGGGTGTGCGCTGATATGAAATTTCCTGGCAGATTAAGATTGTGTGCCGATACGACACTCGAACTCGGGACCTTATCGACGCACACTCAGATGCAGAGTGAAAATTTTACTCTGGCAACATCCCACAGGCTGTGTCTTACCCATGTCTCTACAATATCCTTTCTTCCAGAAGTGCTAGTCCTACAAGATTCGCAGGAGACCTTCTGTGAAGTCTGGAATGTAGGAGACGAGGTACTGGCGAAATTATAGCTGTGAGGAGGGGTCGTGAGTCGTGTTTGGGTGGTTCATTCGGTGGAGCACTTGCCCGCGAAAGGCAAAGGTCCTGAGTTCGAGTTCTGGCACGCAGAATTGTCGCAACACGACATGGCATGAATTCGACTAATGTCTGAAGTAGTGCTACAGGGAATTGACACAATGAATCCTGCACGGCTCTCCATCAATCCGTAAGAGTACGAGGGGGTGGAGATCTCTTCTGAACAGCGCGTTGCAAGGCAACCCAGATATGCTCAATAATCTTCATGTCTGAGTTTGGTGTCCAGCGGAAGCCTTTAAACTCAAAAGGGTGTTCCTGGAGCAACTCTGTAGCAATTCTGGATGTGTGGAGTGTCGCATGGTCCTGCCGAAATTGCCCAAGTCCGTCGGAATGCACAACAGCCAGAAATAGATGCAGGTAATCTGACAGTATGCCTACGTACGCGTAACCTGTCAGAGTCGTATCTAGACGTATCAGGGGTTGCATATCACTCCAACGGCACACGCCCCACACCATTACAGAGCCTCCACTAGCTTGAACAGTCCCCTGCTGAGATGCAGGGTCCATGGATTCATTAGGTTGTCTCCATACCCGCACATGTCCATCTGCTCTATACAATTTGAAACGAAACTCGTCGGACCAGACAACGTGTTTCCAATCATAAACAGTCCAATGTCGGTGTTGACAGGCCTAGGCGAGGCGTAAAGTTTCGTGTCGTGCAGTCATCAGGGACACACGATTGGGCCTTCGGCTTCGAAAGCCCATATCGATGATGCTTCGTTGAATAGTTTGCAAGCGGACATTTGTCCAGCATTGAAATCTGTTGTGACTTGGCGAGACAGCCAAGCCACTATGAGGTAGCCGAAAGGCACGCGTTTAAGCTCACGCAGGCTGGCGTGAGGCCTGGAACAGTTAAAGGAGTTGAGTCTAGTAAAAAAAGTACGTAGCTTCTGGAATACTTAACTTTAATTCATAATTGGTGAACATCGGTCTGACAGTACATGCATCACAAGATAAATAGCAAATGATTATGGCGCCTTGCTAGGTGGTAGCAAATGACATAGCTGAAGGCTATGCCAGCTATCGTCTCGGCAAATGAGAGCGTAATTTGTCAGTGAACCATCGCTAGCAAAGTCGGCTGTACAACTGAGCGAGTGCTAGGACGTCTCTCTAGACCTGCCGTGTGGCGGCGCTCGGTCTGCAATCACTGATAGTGGCGACACACGGGTCCGACGTATACTACCGGACCGCGGCCGATTTAAAGGCTACCACCTAGCAAGTGTGGTGTCTGGCGATGACACCACAAAATCTGCAGCAATTTGTGGAAGGGTTGCACTTCTGTCACGTTGAACGATTCTCTTCAGTTGTCGTTGGCACCGTTCTTTCAGGTTCTTCTTACAGCCGCAGCGATGTCGGGGAGTTGATGTTTTACCGGATTCCTGATATACACGGTATACTCGTGAAATGGTGGTATGGGAAAATCCCCACTTCATCTCGACCTCGGAGATGCTGAGTCCTATCGCTCGTGCGCCGGCTATAACACCACGTTCAAACTTACTTAAATCTTGACAACCTGCCATTGTAGCAGCAGTAACCGATCTAAAAACTTCGACACACGCTTTTTGTTCTATACAGGCGTTGCCGACCGTAGACCGTATTGTACCTGTTTACATATCTCTGTATTTGAAAATGCATGCCTATACCAGTTTCTTTGGCGCTTCAGTGTATATGGCCGTATCTATTTATTGCATTGACTTAGAAGCTTAAATTGCGTACGCTGCCAGGGGACCGTAGACCTTAGAATGTGACGTAAATTACAAACTGGTACCAATATTCGTTTGTGAAAAATGGTGTCTTAACTGTCTGTCCGACAGATGGACATACTGCAAACTTACCCTATAAGGATTCCGTTTTTAGCGACTGGGGCGAGGAACCCTATAAGTAAGTAAGCTGTTGAATGTTTCAGATGTAAAATAACAGTCAGTAAATATATCACACTGTGAGACAAGAAGGTGAAAACCTTTATGGGAAAATTTTTGCTGTTGCTACGGAACCATGATTGTACCCAGGAGAGCACCTCTCTGTCCGAAGCAAATCGACGTCCACGAATGCACTTCTTCAGGTCTCCAAAAATAACAGCAATTGCATGGGGAGAGATCGGGACTGTCTCGACGATCTGTAAGGGCTTCCCATCGAATCTTGAGCTGCATACTCGGAACAACCTTGGCAACAACTGGGCGGGCCCATCTCAAACATATTAAAGGGTATACGAACCAAATATTCAGTTTATACGACTGGAATCGGTATGATTTGTGGAGAATTATAGTCAATAACTTAATTTTAAAATTCAGTTGAGAGGTATACTGGAGTTTTAGCGCTGATGTTTTGGAAATTATTGAATCCTTTCGTTTTCATGTATGGAATATTGTCATGTTAATACAGGGGTCAGATGCTGTAACGTTAAACGGAGTGAGATACTATAATCACAAAGTCAATTGGTTCACTAGTTATAACGTTAATAGCTTAGAATTTTTTGTGAGCGTACAGAAATATCAGAGATTCAGTTAATATTACAGAGTTAAACACTTCTGAACTGAGCTCACTGCCCACTTGCGTAGCTTAGTTGAAGCTTTTAAATAGTAATAATAATAATAATAATAATAAAAATTATACTGGAACAGAACCATTATAACAGATAAAACAACACCACATAACAAACCTGACATCATACTCATCAATAAAAAGAAGAAATTAACACAACTAATCGAAATATCCATACCCAATACAACAAATATACAGAAGAAAACAGGAGAAAAAATTGAAAAATACATCCAACTGGCTGAGAAAGTAAAGGACATTTGGCATCAGGATAAAGTTGGCGTTATACCGATTATACTATCAACTACAGGAGTCATACCACACAATATCCACCAGTACATCAATGCAATACAGCTACATCCAAACGTATATATACAACTACTGAAATCCGTAACTATTGATACGTGTTCAATAACCAGAAAGTTCCTAAATACAATGTAACATATACCATACAGTTAAAAGGAAGTCACGCTTGATGAAGGTCCGCGTCACTTTCCATTTTTAACCAGACCTAAGGTCTGAGAAAAATAGAAATAATAATAATCTCTTTAGGTTGTCTTTAATAAAAATTCTGTTTTAGGACTAGCATTGAACTCAATATCTTACTGAAATTTATTTTGCAAAGAACTTTTTGGTTTAAAAAATCCAGTAGTCACTTTTTCACCAAAAATGAAAAGTTAAAATAAGAAAAGCGGCAACGCACACTGAAACCAACTTTTTGAACTACGAATTTGTGCGACTCCAAGCTACTAAATCAATTAAGAATTATGGATAGAGCTCTTTCTAAATGAGGAAAGCATTAGTTCAATTATAATTACCAGTAATTGTATTCAACGCCAATTATCTCCATAAGCTTAAGTTGTAACCAAATCGCAGTACCTTCTATTTACATTTATATCAATTTCCACCCTTTCCCCTTACCTGATTCAGAATACCCACGTGGTTCAAACTGTACTCACATGTGTATTACACTCTTTGAGGACAACAGGTTTTCATTCTTACAAGATTAGTAGGAAATGAACATTTGTTTTGAACTCTGCAAACTTTTAGAAAAGCATTTGTTTACTTCATTGCTTACTCGAAAACACAGACACATATTGGAAATCGTTTCACCTGTACGTGATAATGCAACAAAGGCTCTTTCAAACAAAAAGTCACCTTTCGATGGCTTACGAGGTTGCTCAATTTGGTTCGGTGGACGAATGTGAGGAAAACCAGCCGTGTGTTATTCGAAGTGTAGAGCTGGGTGTATTCTTTCAGTGAAGATGGCACTACGCTCTCTGTTGTTTGCAAATACGGACAGTAACACTGGGGTCTCGAACACATCCTCTCCTTAACTTCTACTCACTTCAGTTTCCCACGTTTTGCAAGTCGCCTCTGTGATTCGGGGTCATATCTTTCACACCAACTCATCAAATACAGTAGTTGTCGTTAAGAGGTGCTAATAAATCACTCCCTTCGGTTCCTAACCTACAAGAATGTGGGTTACAAGGTCAATCAGCGGATTTTATACAGTCGCAGCTGCGTCATGTTCCCACGGTAATTTACTCCTGTCATTGTTGAGTCTGCTGTGTTAGTGACCTTACCTACATAGTTACCAGAAACAGCACTGTCGATAATTGGGTCACCGAATTCCAAGAAGGGATACAAGACTAATAATGTTGGAAATAGTTGGAGAATGAACACAATAGAACGGCGTTATTAATTGTTAGCCTTACGAGACGTCTTCTAAATGCAACACTGGATTCATAATAGGGAATGTCAAATCAGTTGCACTTCCGGTGTCTATGAATACATTATATTTCTCTATAATTAGTTTCATGGGCTTGGTGTCTCTTTACGGGTAATGCCACACGTCACGCAGTTTAGAAAAAGAAAACATTGAACTGGTTCCATGCGTTAAAATCTGTTGATGGAAGGCAGCACACTTTACATCTGTACGCTGTATCAATCAATGAACTGCGTGGTAGATGGTGGAAGTTACTGTACCATATATTAAACTTTCTTACAGATTCCTTCACGGGTCGAGCGTGGGATGAATGTTTGTTCGTATGACTGTGTTCGCTGTTATTTGCCTAATTTTATATGAACGGTCTATGCAGGATAGGTGCGCAGGTGGCTAAAGAACATCCTTTTCTTCTATCCAGAAAGAATGTCCTTGCAGTTTCTGATCAGGTTCTACGATATGTAGTTGTCTTAGAGTGTCTACCACTCAAGATACATTATGTGATCAAAAGTATCCGGACACCCGTATGTAATGCGGAATCGCCCACTCCTAAAAGGGAGTGGTCGATTCCGCATCACAAAAGGTGAGGAGTCTAGAGTTATCAGTAAAGAAAAGTAACATCAGAGTAGGTCGCTCAGTGTCTCCGAACATGGACTAGACACTGGATGTCACCTGTATAGCATGTCAATGAGAGGCATTTCAACCCTTCTATGGCTGCCCAAGTCGACTTTTGGTGACGCGACCGTGAAATGGGGGAAAAACCTCAGCTAAACTAAGACCAGTCAAGACCTCATGTATTGTCGGACAGTCACTATCGAGCAGTAAGGAGGGTGGTTGTAAGAAATCGCATGAAATCAGTATAAGAAATCATTCGTGAGTTCCAAAGTGCTACCAGTAACCCAGCAAACACAATGCTGTGCGTAGGGAATTAAAAAGAATGGAGTGAAACGGTCGATCAGCTCCTCGTAAGTCACAGATTTCTATACTCAGTGCTAAGCGACACTTCAGGTGATGTAAAGGGCGATGTCACTGGAGTGGGAATGGCTGGAAAAGAGTTATCTGGAGTGATGAACTAGCATAACAGTTCGCACACCGTGACTGTTGAATTAGAATGAGAATGTACCCTTTCATAAAACAGCATTTGAAAGTCAATGGTTTGTGGATAGTAACATTCCTGAAATGGAGTAACCTAGCGAAATGGAACCCATTTGGAAAGAGTTGAAACATCGACTTCGCTCCAGACCCCGGCGTGCGACATAATTACCTTCGCTGGTTTCGGTTCTTGACGAAGATTGGGCTGCCATTCCTTCACAGGCACTTAGAAACCTCATTCCAACCGTCATAAAGGCGAACGGTTGACCACCCCATATTAATGTCCAGACAGTTTTGATCAGATAGTGTACACAACAATTTATGCCGTTCACTTTCGCCAATCGAGCAATGTTATGGCTACTCACGTCGATCTCGTTCCTGTATAAATTCCCGACTTTATACCGGTCCCCCATAATTCGGCAGTGTTCGAGTGTTTTGTATGCAATCTCTTATGCAGTTTCCTTGTATACTATGAAGTGAAATGAGCGTTTGGAGTCATTGGTCGTGAGGCCCCTTACGGGGCAGGTCCAGCCGCCTTGGTGCAGGTCGTACTACATTCGACGCCACATTGGGCGACCTGCATGCCGGATGAGGATGAATTGATGATGAAGACAATACAACACCCAGTCCCTGAGCGGAGAAAATCCCCGACCCAGTCGGGAATCGAAACCGGACCCCTTAGGACGGCAGTCCGTCACGCTGACCATTCAGCTATCTGAGCGTACCTGTTATTCTATAAAGTAACAGTAGCCTCTCATTTTACACACCTATTGTTGATCTTCTGTGGTCGTTCACCTCAACACACTATGTGATCGAAAGTATTCGGACAAGTGGATGAAAATGACTTAAGAGTTCGTGGCGCTCTCCATCGTTAATGCTGGAATTCTGGAATTCAATATGGTGTTGGCCCACCTTAGGTTTGATGACAGCTTCCACTCCCTCCCAGGCATACGTTCAATGGGGTGCTGGAGGGTTTCTTGGGGAATGACAGCCCATTCTTCACGGAGTGCTCCACTGAGGAGAAGTATCGATGTCGGTCAGCGAGACCTGGCACGAAGTCGATTTTCCAAAACATCCCAAATGTGTTCTGTAGGATTCAGGTCAGGACTCTGTGCAGGCCAGCCCATTACAAAAATGGTACAAATGGCTCTGAGCACTATGAGACTTAACTTCTCAGGTCATCAGTCCCCTAGAACTTAGAACTACTTAAATCTAACTAACCTAAGGACATCACACTCACCCATGCCCGAGGCAGGATTCGAACCTGCGACCGTAGCGGTCGCGCGGTTCCAGACTGTAGCGCCTAGAACCGCTCGGCCACTTCGGCCGGCCAGCCCATTACAGGGATGTTATTGTCGTGTAACCACTCCGCCACAGGCTGTACATTATGAACAGGTGCTCGATCGAGTTGAAAGGTGCAATCGCCAATCCCGAATTGCACTTCAACAGTGGGAGCAGAAGGTGCTTAAAACATCAATGTAGGCCTGGGCTGTGACAGTGTCACGCAAAACAAGGGGTGCAAGCCCCCTCCATGAAAAACAAGACAACACCATAACACCACCGCCTGCGAATTTTACTGTTGGCATTACACACGCTGGCAGATGACGTTCACCGGGCATTCGCCATACCCACATCCTGCCATCGGATCGCAACATTGTGTACCGTGATTCGTCACCCCACACAACGTTTTTCCACTTTTCAATCGTCCAATGTTTACGCTCCTTACACCAATCGAAGCGTCGTTTGGCTTTTACCAGCGTGATGTGTGGCTTATGAGCAGCCGCTCTACCATGAAATCCAAGTTTTATCACCTCCTGCCTAACTGTCATAGTACTTGCAGTGGATCTTGATGCAGTTTGGAATTCCTGCGTGATTGTCTGGATAGATGTCTGCCTATTACACATTACGACCCTGTTCAACTGTCGGTGGTCACTGTCAGTCAACCGACGAGATCGGCCTGTAGGCTTTTGTGCTGTACGTGTCCCTTCACATTTCCACTTCACTATTACTTGTTTATCAGTGTGGAAATCTCGCGTTCAGACGTATGTCACAAGTGTCACCCAATCACCTGACCACGTTCGAAGTCAGTGAGTTCCGCGGAGCGCCCCATTCCGTTCTCTCACGATGTCTAATGACTACTGAGCTCGCTGATATGATGTACGTGGCAGTAGGCGACAGCACAATGCACCTAATATGAAAAGGGCATGTTTTTTTTTTTTGGGTGCGGGGTGTCCGGATACTTTTAATCACACAGTGTATCTCCGCACATTGATACGCTAACATCTATACCACACTGTCCACCAGAATCCACGGCAATATGACTAACCTAAATCAGTCTCACTAAAATGCAGTCGAAGAATATCACACTGTCATGTCCCTGAAGAGCAAAACTTTTTTTTACTACACGATTAGTTAGCTGCAGAGGTCTGCACCAGTCTGATAAATTGTCGAGCTCTAACTGGATACAGTGCAATTCTTACAAATAGTTTCCTTCAGATAACTGGAAAATCTGCGAAGGAACGTTCTTTAGAAATTATCGAAGTGGTACTGGCTTAGAAGATATTAGGAAGTCTGGAAATAACAAATGAACTTTTCTCCTATGTTGATAGAGCAGAGGAAACCACGTGAGAAAAGGCGAGCTGCGTTTCGCACAGTTATTGTTTTCTATATGGTGGCTCCTTAAAGGTGTGGGCTGTGTTTGCGTGAAATGGACTGTGTCCTCTGGTCTAACTGAACCGATCATTGACTGGAAATGTTTATGTTTAGCTACTTGGAGACCATTTTCAGCCATTCATCAACTTCATGTCCCCAAACAAAGATGTAATTTTATGGATGACAATGCGCCTTGTCACCGGACAATTTAAAAAAAATGATTTGGCCAGAAAATCGGCCGACATGGATCCCCTAGAACATTTATGGGACATATTCCAGAGGTCAGTTCGTGCAAAAAATCCTGCACCGCAACACTTTCATAGTTATGGACGTTTACAGAGGCAACAGGGCTCAGTTTTTCTGCCCAGGAATTCCAGCGACTTGTTGAGTCCATTCCATCTCGAGATGCTACAATATGCCTGGCAAAAGGAGGGTCGACACGATGGTAGGAGATATCCCGTGACTTGTCATCTCAGTATATTACGGGAGCAGCTTTATACAGGCTAGGCCGATGACAAAACGTAAAACCAAAATTTCAGGACGCATATCTCATATATACACTAATAGAAAAAATCGCCGCACCAAGGAGGAGTTCTTCGACATAAACAAAAGTTTGTAGGTGTCTTTTTACATCTGAAACATGTTTTCTGTTCAAGTTTCACGCCAGTTTCATAAGAGTGACGCTAGTAGCGCCACTATGAGAATGCAAATCAGGTTCGCTTTAAATACACGCTGTAACTGTCTTCAGCGTTATTTACCTCTGAGACTGTATGTGGTGAAATGGTGTTAGTCAATAATGTCTTTAAAGTGACAAAGACGCCATTATCAACAGCTCACTGGGTTTGAACCAGGCCGTGTGATAGTGCTACGAGTAGCTGGATGTTCCTTGGGCCATATTTCAGAAAGACTTGCCAGAAATTTAGTCACTGTACATGACTGCTGGCAGCTGTGCTCGCGGGAGTGTACGGTCACTAGAAGACTGGTCTCCGGACGGCCACATGGCACTACCTAGAGGGAAGTCCATCGTGTTCGGCGTGTTGTTCCGGTGCATCGCACTGCATGTACAGAAGCAATCTGAACAGCAGTTGGCACCGCAGTGACACAACAGACTGTTACAAATCGGTTACTTCAAGGATAGCTCCAAGCTAAACGCCCTGTAGTGTGCATTCCACTGAACCACCAAACCACCACACATTACGACCCTCTTCAACTGTCGGTGGTCGCTGTCAGTCAAGTGACGAGGTTGGCCTGTAGGCTTTTGTGCTGTACGTGTCCCTTCACATTTCCACTTCAGTGGACCTAGGGATGTTTAGCAGTGTGGAAATCTCACGTTTAGACATATGACAGTAGTGACACCCAATCACCTGACCACGTTCGAAGTCCATGAGTTCCGGGGAGCGCCCCATTCCGCTCTCTCACCATGCTTAATGACTACTGAGCTATCTGATATGGAGTACGTGGCAGCAGGTGACAGGACACTGCACGTAATATGAAAGGCGTATGTTTTGGAGGGGGGGGGGTCCGGATACTTTTCATCACTTAGTGTACGTCCATACTGAGGGGCTGTAGTCTCAGCGATTCATCAGTCACGTCATTGGTGATCACATGTAACTCAGGAGCGAAATGTGTACGTCGTCTGTTTTGATTCTGCAAATAGTAGCGGTGCTGAGTTTAGAGGCGAACAGTGTTTGAAATTTTTATTCTAGGATACAGACATGCCCCGTCGACGAATGCGTACTCTTGTTGGGCAACTTCATCCATTTGAACGGGATCGCATTGTGGGCCCGCGGGAATCTGGATGGACGTATCGACTGACTGCTGCACATGCTGGACACACTGGTGTGGCGCTGCTTTCGGCAGTGGTCTGTGCAACATTCGAACAGCCGTAGACCAGATTCTGGCCGTTCGCGTTGTACTCATGCAAGTCAATATCAAATGGTTCAAATGGCTCTGAGCACTATGGGACTCAACTGCTGTGGTCATAAGTCCCCTAGAACTTAGAACTACTTAAACCTAACTAACCTAAGGACATCACACACATCCATGCCCGAGGCAGGATTCGAACCTGCGACCGTAGCGGTCGTGCAAGTCAATATCAACGGAATGTGCGAGCAGCAGTGGCCGAGCGATCACCGTCCCAGAGAGGAAATCGGGTGCATGTTGCACCTCCTGTGTCGCAAAGCACCAATGGGAAGCGTTCACTTGCAGCTGTGATAAGCTCACGTGAGCGTCTTACCACGCTACCGCTACATCATCAAACATGGCTACTCTGGTGTCATGAAAGAGTTGCTGAGTAGTGGAATGGTGCTGTGTTGTCTTCAGCGAAGAGAGCAGGTTCTACCTGTGTATGTGTGTCGGATATACACGCGTATGGCGTAGAGCTGATGAGCTGGCTATTTCAGAGTGCATTTGCCCTCGACACACAGATCCTAGGCTTTGCGGTATGGGGGTCATCAGTGTCAACTCGTGGTCGCATTCGGTGTATCTGCAGGTTAAAGTAATCAGTACCCGTACGCTACACAGGTAGTATCCACGTGCCATTGCCTTTTCTTCGACAGGAAGGTGATGTGTTTTTTCAGCAGGACAATGCACATCCATATACGCTCTCTGCGACACTACGTGCTCCTTATGGCGTTCAACAACTGTCCTGGCCGACAAGATCACCAGATATGTCGGCAATCGATCATGTATGGGACACGATGAAGCAGGAACTTAATCGTTCTGCAGAGCCTGCAAGAACTGTTGTCGCATTTCGACAAACGTTGCATGATGCTTGGACCGTCTATTGCAGGATGCCATTCGGCATCATCTTTATGATAGTTTGCACACCTGCGCTGCCGCCTTGGGGTGATTCTTTGGGCTCCCTGTACTGTAACATGCGTGTTTCATTTGGTCTAATGGCCGAGCGGTTCTAGGCGTTTCAGTCTGGAACCGCGCGACTGCTACGGTCGCAGGTTCCAATCTTGCCTCGGGCATGGATGTGTGTGATGTCCTTAGGTTAGTTAGGTTTAAGTAGTTCTATGTTCTAGGGGACTGATGACCTTAGGAGTTAAGTCCCATAGTGCTCAGAGCCATTTGAACCATTTTTTCATTTGGTCTAAATTTGTTTTCACTTCTGCAATGATAAAATACCTGTCATATAAAGGCCAATAAAATGATCTCGTCCTTGAGGGTGTTGCATCTTTTTCTGTCAGTGTATTTGTGTGTGAGGAGCGTCTCCCGAAAGTTGGGCCATACCTTGCTGCTACATCTTACATAAGAGTTTCCACAAGTAACATGGACTCACCGTAATATGTCAGCTGTTTTGAACAAAACAGTGTTTCTTCATAAGTAATAATGCCTAAAGTAGACGAGTAGCATGATGAAGATGTACACAGTAATTAAAAGATATTGCTTGTTCTTTTGATTTCCTGTCCTAATATTTGTGAAGTTAAGCAGAATCGTCTGGAGTAAATCCACTGGCAAGTAAACCGACAGAAGAGAGTAAAGGGAGTTGGGGATATTTGTACTAAGATGAGTTAGTATGCAGCTTTAAGCAGGAAATTATGTTAACATTTCTCAAATATGACATGAATATCGTGGACTTCCTATAATTTCCTGGTAATCTACGACAGTATTCTGCTACCTACCATCTTGTGCAAGGTGGGGGGTGAGTATATTAATAGTACTACTTTACACTCGCGTTATTTTATTCGTGGATGGTAGACGAGAAGGAAAGATCACCTCACGTCTCTAGTTTTATCATCATAGTCAGTATGCCAAATCTATATGGAATAATGTGGTATGATATTGTTCTCAATCGTGCACGCGTCCTCTGAATCTACATCTACATCTAAGTGAATACTGAGCTAATCACATTTAAGTGCGTGGCAGAGGGTTCACCGAACCACCTTCACATTTCTCTATTATTCCAATTTCTTATAGCGCGCGGAAAGAATGAACATCTATATCTTTCCGCACGAGCTCTGATTTCCCTTATTTTATCGTGGTGATCGTTCCTCCCTATGTAGGTCAGTGTAAACAAAATATTTTCGCATTCGGAGGTGAAAGTTGGTGATTGGAATTTCGTGAGAAGATTCCGTCGCAACGAAAAACGCCTTTCTTTTAACGATGTCCAGCCTAAATCCTGTATCATTTCTATGACCATCTCTCTCATATTTCGCGATAATCTAAAACGTGCTGCCTTTCTTTGAACTTTTTCGATGTACTCCGTCAGTCCTGTCTGGTAAGGATCCCACACCACGCAACAGTATTCTAAAAGTGGACGGACAAGCGTATTGAAGGCAGTCTCCTTAGTAGGCCTGTTACATTTTCTAAGTGTCCTGCCAATAAAACGCAGTCTTTGGTTAGCCTTCCCCACAACATTTTCTGTGTTCCTTCCAAAAATGTTAAGATAAAGTCATTATGGCATCGGCGGTATATCGTTTTGTAGTATGAAGTTTTGTTTGTGAAAAGTGGACATCTCTTACTTTAGGTAGCATCAGGGATTTATATTCAAATGCATTTTTCCCCTTTAAGGAGAATAAATTTTTAAAAATTACTACGTAACGTTGCAGGTGGGTCAGTGATAAAGCGTACAAATCTTTCTCTTATGCAGTTAGAAAGTATACGGCACGAAGATTGAAGCTTCCCGCATTTCCCAAATACTGATGACACTTCAGACTAAGTTCCTCCATACTTTCGCATGGCCACAAAAGAAACATACAAACTTGTGGATTCTTTGTTTCAATCGGTCACCTAAAAGACCTACTGACACTCATATTAAGATATAACATCGAAATATCCCCAGAAGGTCGTCATTAAGCTTTACCTGTCGCAATACTCGGATGATGCAATGCTGCCAGACACCTGTAGAGTCAAGCTGATGTGGATTCTTTGTTTCAATCGGTCACCTAAAAGACCTACTGACGCTCATATTAAGATATAACATCGAAATATCCCCAGAAGGTCGTCATTAAGCTTTACCTGTCGTAATACTCGAAAGATGCAACGCTGCCAGACACCTGTAGAGTCAAGCTGATGTGACGCACGCGTGAACTCACGGAAACAGGAAGGTTTTCAGTCATTAACAGCTCGAGAGCAGATAACAGAAATTATGAAAAAAATTCAGAAAGAAGATAAGACGTAAATAATTAAAAGTATGAATACTGACTGGATAATTAGCACACGTTTGACTGACAGGTAGAAACGGAACTAGCAGCATGAATTAAGATTACTCGGCGGTTAACTGTTTGCATGGATAACAGCTATTTAACGTATTCAGTATTACACAAGATAGCATATGTTCAGTGCTTTCTTTAAATGAAGATTTCCGATACTGTGTCCTTTACCTCGGTGGGTAGAACAGCTGTTAAATGGTAGTTTATCTAACGTGGCTTTTACTTATTACTACAGGCTTACTGCCAAACTATGTGCTGTTTTAGAGGTATTTAACACTATTTCGGGTTCCCACAGACAATCTTCGAGCATAGAATGCTTGTAACTGTCCTCGTGAAAAACTGAGAATACGACTAAGTAGATTTGAAAACCTGAAACAAGTTACTGTGGAGACGAAATGGATGCACAAACTTGTCATGTGCTGCACTAAAATTTTCGTTGCCAAACTAATTTTTAAAAATTCCAAATTTGTTAAGTTTCGCCACAATGCGAGCTGTGTATCAAAGAAGTCCTCATTATGTTTCCACAAGTGGTTCCGAAATCTAAATGATCTTAATTGACATGCGTAGAGCATTTTCCTTCGCGAACTGATAGTTGTTCCACATCCTATTAAAAGAGGACGCAAAGTTACATCTTCGCGATAGTCGAACTTAACGACAAATTATGATGGAGACTTGGCTGAATTTAATTAGAATGGAGGCAGTAACTGACGCTGGCCTATTTGAGGAAACCATCCGGGCACGCACTTTAAGTGAATCAGTGTGTCAGGAGTTCTTTTGCCCATTGCTCCTCCAGAACACTATCCAGTGTCGCAACCGCACCACCACTTCCCTGTTACGTTGGTGGCACGAAAATTTTGTCTCTTTTCAAAACGCAAAAAGTTTTGAATTTTAATACAATAAGCAGCAACGTTTATAATAGATCGTAGCTCTAAAACTGACCACGTTTCGCCATCAATGACGAAACCCGTAACACATTTAAATTGCCAGAACGAATCTTCATACTACAGAGGAGTGTGCGCCGATTTGAAACTTTCTGGTAGTTTAAAACTTTGTGCCGGCCAGGGACTAGAGCCTGGGACCTAAGTCTCGCGCAGGCAAGTGTTCTGTTGACTGTGCTATCCAAGCCGACTCACTAACCGCCTAAGGCCACACAGGACGGATCGTGAGTCTTGTTTGGATGATCAGTCGGTAGGGCACTTGTCTACAAAAGGCAAAGGTCCAAGGTTCAGGTCCCGGTCCGACGCACAGTTTTAAACTCCAGGAAGTTTTATATATAAATTGTTTTGCAGTGGTTGGCATAAATATTTAACATGAAGATCTTGGGACCAACAGCTGTCTTCACAAACCCACACTGTCCCAGTTCTCTGATATAATGCATACCATCCCCATCACCTGTTCGTAGTGCGAGACTTCAGTTTATCATGTTGGACTAACCAGAAACGTTGTGATGGTCGGACATCGGCCTAGTAAATTACGTATTGCGTATATTCTAATGTACGTTAAGTGCAGTGGTTTCTAATTATCTTCGGGTAATACTTATCAAATGGTAACGATCATCAGCACGAACTATTCTTGAACGATCACTATTCTGTTCACGTTGAGTGAAAATAGTTTCAATGCATATTACCAAAAATAATCAGAAGACTTCCAAATGGTAACGATCATCAGCACGAACTATTCTTGAACGATCACTATTCTGTTCACGTTGAGTGAAAATAGTTTCAATGCATATTACCAAAAATAATCAGAAGACTTCCAAATGTCTACTATCTTTAGGGGGAAATTCCCTGTCGTTACAACGCCCCATTTGTGAGTGTTCACACAATGTGACAGGTGGCACCATCTCTTTTCAGCAGAAATCAAATAATGAGAAATGTCAGTATTATTAGACTCTAAGATGTATATGTTTCACAGTGCAACTTTATGTGCTTCACGATATCGTTAATTTCTCTCCACTTCCTTTAGGACAAGAGACTAATAAACCCGTAAAAGCCTTACGGATTGTCGTACTATCGTAGAATTGGTTGTATAGAATGGGTTTCTAGCATTTTTGATCCGCTAATTGAAGTTGTCTTTTCTTTGACATTAGTATTACGGCAAATGCCTTGGTAAGTTGTTGTCTGAAGAAATTATGTACATGGATCGGAACATGTGTTGCAAGAGAATCTGTTAACTCTGAGACGCAACTGTTTGCAGGAAGCTTTACAAACCAGGATTGAAAATATTTTCTATTCTGAGAACATAATTGCTTAGATGAAGTCCATATTTCCAATCACTGATATTTATCCGTATTACACCTGTGCAGATCAGTTTGTCACATTTTGTGTAGGGCATCAAGGAAGGGGAAGCTGGAGTAAACAGAGCAGCGATGCATTCCGCACGAGTGTTTCAGTTATTATTGAGAGTATAAAGGTTAAAAATGCTACGCAGTCGGCTTTGCTACAAGCTCCAGCAATGCGTAATAATATCTCACGGTGACCTTGGACAACATGATGTCGGCCCGTGTGCGTATCTATCTATCCTAAACGTGGCACGAGCCGCATGCAGCATAGTCTACAAAACAACTGTTACAAAACACTAACACTACCATTACGTGACTAGCATATCATTCTAATTAACAAATTGAATACGTGATCGTTTGATCTATGGGAGCTAATTATTTAAGTGTGAACATTTAGACGACAAAAATGCAGAGTATTAATTTTTAGGTGGGTTGTAATTTTGTCATAACTGGATTCCAAATCATGAGATAAGAACAAACATTCAACACAGCTAGAAGCAAATTTTATTAATGAAATAGACGAATACTATCTTCGCGATGATAGCATGCTGAAGTACAGGGTTATTACAAATGACTGAAGCGATTTCACAGCTCTACAATAACTTTGTTATTTGAGATATTTTCACAATGCTTTGCACACACATACAAAAACTCAAAAAGTTTTTTTAGGCATTCACAAATGTTCGATATGTGCCCCTTTAGTGATTCAAGCCGATAATCAAGTTCCTCCCACACTCGGCGCAGCATGTCCCCATCAATGAGTTCGAAAGCATCGTTGATGCGAGCTCGCAGTTCTGGCACGTTTCTTGGTAGAGGAGGTTTAAACACTGAATCTTTCATATAATCCCACAGAAAGAAATCGCATGGGGTTAAGTCGGGAGAGCGTGGAGGCCATGACATGAAATGCTGATCATGATCTCCACCACGACCGATCCATCGGTTTTCCAATCTCCTGTTTAAAAAATGCCGAACATCATGATGGAAGTGCGGTAGAGCACCATCCTGTTGAAAGATGAAGTCGGCGCTGTCGGTCTCCAGTTGTGGCATGAGCCAATTTTCCAGCATGTCCAGATACACGTGTCCTGCAAAGTTTTTTTCGCAGAAGAAAAAGGGGCCGTAAACTTTAAACCGTGAGATTGCACAAAACACGTTAACTTTTGGTGAATTGCGAATTTGCTGCACGTATTCGTGAGGATTCTCTACCGCCCAGATTCGCACATTGTGTCTGTTCACTTCACCATTAAGAAAAAATGTTGCTTCATCACTGAAAACAAGTTTCGCACTGAACGCATCCTCTTCCATGAGCTGTTGCAACCGCGCTGAAAATTCAAAGCGTTTGACTTTGTCATCGGGTGTCAGGGCTTGTAGCAATTGTAAACGGTAAGGCTTCTGCTTTAGCCTTTTCCGTAAGATTTTCCAAACCGTCGGCTGTGGTACGTTTAGCTGCCTGCTTGCTTTATTCGTCGACTTCCGCGGGCTACCCGTGAAACTTGCCTGCACGCGTTCAACCGTTTCTTCGCTCACTGCAGGCCGACCCGTTGATTTCCCCTTACAGAGGCATCCAGAAGCTTTAAACTGCGCATACCATCGCCGAATGGAGTTAGCAGTTGGTGGATCTTTGTTGAACTTCGTCCTGAAGTGTCGTTTCACTGTTATGACTGACTGATGTGAGTGCATTTCAAGCACGACATACGCTTTCTCGGCTCCTGTCGCCATTTTGTCTCACTGCGCTCTCAAGCGCTCTGGCGGCAGAAACCTGAAGTGCGGCTTCAGCCAAACAAAATTTTCTGAGTTTTTCTACGTATCTGTAGTGTGTCGTGACCATATGTCAATGAACAGAGCTACAGTGAATTTATGAAATCGCTTCAATCATTTGTAATAGCCCTGTAGTTGTTTGCTTCCATTTACTTCAGGATACATTCTTTTCGAACTAATAGGAGTATTCTAAGAAACAAATACTTCTGTAAACATCAGGAGCAGATGAAATAGCTTTTCGTTGACACACTTCTAATAATTTACTAAGCTTTAGTGGATTTTCGTGTCAGCGTGTTAATTACTAACATTACAGTAATTTCAGTGCTGGCTCGGTGGAAACCTGTTTCATCATTAAATGAATATGAAATCGTTTTTCAGTTTAATTCTTGAGAATGGTACAGAGCAGCTGAAAAATTTACATACTGTCACTAACAACAGCGTACAGGTTTTATTTAAAAGACCACCGACAATGATGTGTTGTGAGGAACAACAGACTTCATTTTTCAAGCGAGTACCACAGTCTGGAAATTCATTATTCCGGCACTGTGGGGTGTCGAAATTAGAGAACGATGGATTCAAAGCTTCTTCGCATTATGTTTGGCTACGAAACCCATTAGCCATCTATGTAAAGGTTTGTCAAGGACAGCAGCTGCGAGATAGCTTACTGTGTGGAGCAGGACAATAAACTGTTCCGTTTTCAGGATGATATCCATGTACACAAATTCATGTTCTAGTCACTGTAGAGGCTCACAGCTAGAGCACGATACAGGTTTGCTGATGAGTGAGTGATCCTCATTTTGTTTAGAAACGCAACAAGAATGTCACACTGTGCAGTACATTACAAAGAGGTTCAAAATTCTGATCGCCAACTGTATTTAAGGGTGAACTTCGGCGATATATACAATCGTCAGCCTAGTTTGAGGTTATCTTCTTCACTGTGTGGAGCTCTTGTTGCGTTTCTTACGAAATGTGGAAAGCCATAAATCCAAACTGTTCTCTAGCTCCAGCATGGCAGACTCGCCATGAACAGCTCGACATTTGACTACAAGGATGTGGAGATCAACCTAAAACACTCAGGAGGGTTGAGTAGCAGTCCATCGATCGTCAATCCGGCGCGAAATTTATCTATGGTTGAGGCTCAGTTCCCCGCCTCGTAATCTATGAAAAATATTAACACTAGAGTTACAAATACATTTCACAGTGCGTACCAGTTCAACGTCTTTCATATGCAATGCACTCCGACATTTGATTGCAGAAGAATTTCCTTCGGTTGCAGATGTTTTAAACACTCATTTTCGAGCGGCATCATTGTGGGTATGAGGCTTCATCCTTGTGAAAATATAAAGTACATGTGTGCCTTGTTCACTGAGATATCAGGTTAGCATGGTTCTATTCTGGCATACTACTGTATGATGTATTCTACGTATATCTCTCACTTCATGCTCTCGTTAACTGGACTGTATTACAGCTTAACATGTTACTAAATTAAAATCTCCCGCAACTTTTTTCCGTCAGTACGTAAAGGCTAATCTCAGGAGCAACGGTAGCAACGCTGATACGGTCTTCACTAAGACTGATTCACAGGGAAGATTTGTGTATACAAGGTGCTCTAGAAGGAATGATCAGTGTTCAGGAACATGATAGGAACGATTATTCGAAGCAAAAACGTCTAGTAAACATACCTCTAGAATGCATACCTTAAGAGATATGAGCACTTACTCAGCAGAACAGATGTGTTTGTCAGTAGCGAAGGTGACCAAGTGCTCACAGCCTTTAAGGTAATGTACTCCTATTTTACAGCCCATGTTTACTAGGCGATGTTGCTTTTTTGTTCAGCAGAAGAGAGATGTTTCACAATAGCAAAGATGGACAAGTCCTCATAGCTCTCGAGGTATGCATTTTACGTCCCATGTTTACTCCTCTCTTTTTCTTTGTATGATCGTTCCTGTCATATTTGTGAATATTGAGCATTCCTCCTGGGACACCCTGTATGATCCATCAGCACTACGACAGACAAGTCGTCCTGGTTGCCCTTGCGAAGCTGCGGCGTGTAGCTGGTTCAATACTACTGATTTATTTTACTTAACTTCACTGCGAACCATTCATGTGCATTTCCATGCACAGTTGTAAGGCAAACTTACTTTCGTATTTCTAATCTCTGTGAAGTCACAACTTTCCACGTTACTCTCAATTACATTTTACAGAACACTATAATAGATGAAAGTGTGAGATGCGACATTAAAATTACGCGACGAGCGACAGCTAATTATGTTACTATCGTGTGTTACTTGAAAAGAAATCTGAAAACTCTTAACAGTTTATTTGGACGGATGCAGTGAGATAAATGGCAATGATCTCAACATAAAATTAGCTCTTACCGTTCCGAAATCAAATAGCTGTGACGTAACGACCATCACCGACAGAAAACCTTGCTTTCATTTGTTCGAATTTGTCTGTGTTTTTCGCGGTAGTGAATAAATGCAAAGAGGAAGGCTTGTAAAATTATTATATACTTAAAGTTTTTCCCAACTACGCTATCATAAGTACTGCCTCATACCGAAATGACGGCTATGTGAAGAAATAAAGCTAAGATCGCACTGAAACCAGTGTTCGACACACGTGATTCAGTGACAGATGAAACTCGCTGGCCTCGAATTACGTACGCTCCAACAACCGCAATAGTAGGGATTGTGATGAAACTACGGAAAATCACTGGAATCGATGGAAGGCACTTACTGCTCATTGAGCTTCGGACCAGCCCTAGTCGTATTACTAACTATTTTTTCTGTAGTACAGCCCAGTATTTCTTCCAGTTTCCATTGCAGATGTGATATCAAATTATATTACTTCGCCGGCCGCGGTGGTCTCTCGGTTCTAGGCGCGCAGTCCGGAACCGTGCGACTGCTACGGTCGCAGGTTCGAATCCTGCCTCGGGCATGGATGTGTGTGATGTCCTTAGGTTAGTCAGGTTTAAGTAGTTCTAAGTTCTAGGGGACTGATGACCACAGCAGTTGAGTCCCATAGTGCTCAGAGCCATTTGAACCATTTATATTACTTCCTCTTATACGAAAAGACAGTTCAGTTTTTCATATTCGTCAATAGTTTGAAACGAATAAATATTCAGGGTGATCAGAAAGAGTCTGGAAAACTTGTAAGGGTGATGCAGAGGTGTTGTGATAAGACATAATTTTTAAGAAAAAAGTTCAATACGTTGTGCCATTTCAGAGTTAATTAGCATTGTAGTTAACCAATCAGGCTTTTGAACGACAAATTCAAGCGGCCCGCCAGATAAATTAGTGTCAGTCTTTCTCATAGCTCAAATGATTGCGCACAAGACTCCTCAGCCTTTAGGTCGGTTTCGATCTTTACTACCGTCCCATGTCCAATTTTTGTATCGCTTTCCCGTTGGGTTTTTGGGAAACGAAACGAAGAACACGTCTGGCGAAGCCGTCTTTGGTCTCTGGCCGACCGCTTGAATTTGTAGGCCGAACGATCTGATTGGCTAACTTCAATGCTAATTAACTCGGAAACGATGCAACGTATTGAATTTGTTCCTCAATTATTTCTCAGCCCAAAATACTCTGCAACACCCTTACAAGCTTTTCAGACTGTTTGTGTCCAGCCTGTACATACAGTGTGGATCACCTAAAGCTAGCACCGCAAATATTGCGGAAATGGAAAGTGCTACTGATGTGCACTTTTCGCAGAATGGGTAGATAGTCGGGGCTCTTATAGTTAGCTAATCAGTAGAATGTAATGACACTTAGGAAGTGTATTTTTGTACAAACATATACTTTTTTTTTAAATTGAACGATGACTATTGATAGTAACAAACTAAGAGTATGGCTCTGGCTCTGAGCACTATGGGACTCAACTGCTGAGGTCATTAGTCCCCTAGAACTTAGAACTAGTTAAACCTAACTAACCTAAGGACATCACACACATCCATGCCCGAGGCAGGATTCGAACCTGCGACCGTAGCGGTCTCGCGGGTCCAGACTGCAGCGCCAGAACCGCTCGGCCACTTCGGCCGGCAAACTAAGAGTATGGTAAATTAGACTGTCACTGGTGTACGTTTGCAGGATTCTAGTGTGAGGCGTTTACGAGATATCGTATGATGAAAAGTTTCCACAGCGACAATTGTTTATGGCATTCAAGCTACGTAGTTGCTACATACAATGTTGTTATGTTTGCTTACAGTGCGCTTGTGTGTTCCTTGAGTTCATTGCGACTTGCTGGTCAGTCAGTGCGCGACAGACCAAGCAGCTGTGAGTGGACGATGGGATTTACCAATGAAGAAAAGCCGACATGCTCATGGTGTATGGAGAGTGTAGGAAGAATGCAGTTCGTTCTTGTACGGTGTATGAGGCAAGATATCCCAATAGTCGTCAACCATCTCGGCAATTATTTATCAAACTCTTCAACCAGTTACGTGAAGGTGGGAGTGTAACACTTAGGCAACGTAACAGAAGGAAACAAGTGGTGACAGAACAGGAGGAAATTAATGTTCTTGCTGTCGTTGCAGATGATCAGCACGTTAGCTCCCGCGCAATGGTAAAGGGAAGTTGCATGAGTCAGGCAAGAGTCCTACGCATTCTCCATCGAGATAGGTTCCATCCCTGTTACATCTCTCTCTATCAAAAACTGCATGGAAACGATTATGAGAATCGTGTTAAGTTCTGTACATGGCCATGAAGACACTATACTCTAGATGTATCATGTATCTCGTTTGGTGATGAAGCCACATTTGCCAACCATGGCCAGATAAAACGCCGAAACATGCACTATTGGTCTGTTGACAATCAACGTTGGCTTCGTCAGACTGAACGTCAGCGTTAATGGAGTGTAAACATGTGGTGTGGGATAGTCAACCACCAGCTTGTAGGTCAGTTTTTCATAGACGGAATACTGAACGTGAACAAGTATCGGAGCCTCCTAACAGACTACCTTCCATGGGTGCTACAAGACGTTTCTCTGCAGACTAGGAGGAACCTGTAGTACCAACATGATAGCTGTCCAACCCATAGTGCACGAAGTACTACAGCATGTCTTCACGAATTTTTTCCATATCGTTAGATTGGACGCAGAGGACCTGTGCTTTGGCCGGCCTGGCCCCCGGATTCGACGCTTGTAGACATTTTTTTGTAGAGCAAGCTGAAGGACGCTGACTACGAGGACATACCAATTACACCCGATGAGAGACGTATGACTGCAGCTTACTCTGACATCCCCGCTGAAATACTAACCGATATGCAGCGGTGATTCCATACCAGACTGAAAGCGCACATTACCGCTGCCGTTGGTCATCTTGAACACAACCTGTGATGGTCAGTTGTCTCTTTGGAAATTTGTGGTACAGTCCTATGGGACCGAACTACCGAAGTCATCGATTCATACGCTTACACACTACTTAATCTATGCTAAACTAACTTACGCTAAGGACAACGCACACATCCATGCCCGAGGGAGGACTCGAACCTCTGACAGGGGCAGCCGCGCGAACCGTGGAAAGGTGCCCAAGACCGCTCGGCTACCCCGCGCGGCAGTTGTCTCTTTAATGGTCATAATACACATAACTAGAGTATGCACTTTAGTGTGTGCTGCCACCAGTATTGTACAAGTGTGAGTGTGGGAACTTTTCAAAATACTATATCTCGTAAATGACTCGCGCTAGAATCCTGCAACAAACACTACTGACATTCTAATGTACCCTACTTTTAGTTTGTTAATGTCAATAGGCGCTGTTCCATTTAAAAAGTGTATGTTTGCACAAAAAGTACACTTTCTAAGTATTATTACTAGTATTGATTGGCTAACAATATGAGCCCCTAACTACCAGTCCATTATAAAAAAAACGCACATCAATAGCATTTTCCATTTCGCAATATTTGCGGTGCACGTTTTAGGTGACTCACCCTGTGTACATTTTAGGGTGGTTCCACCACCTATCCTTGTGAACTTGCGACATAGCATACACTTCAGTGCTGCAAAGGGGACTTTCTTTATCACCATCTGGGCATAAGTTCTCCGAACTTCGCACACGCTGTTTTGTCCGAAGTGGTCAGCAATCTTCATTCAAGTAACCTCTTCCTAGTCTCGACACACGCAGCTGACCAAACATTGCCCGAAAGTAGTCCGCCCAAACATACATCCAGTAATGGGAAGCGTACTATATTTCAACCTAACGACTGCATCCAGAAATTGGAAGGTCAAATCATTAGAATGATTCACATCTCTACTGATGTACCTATACAGAAGTATTCGTGGCTACTAAGAAGACAGCGTGGTCCTTCATGGTGTTTAGAGTGTCGCATTGCAAACAGAGACAGATTTGCGGCTCTGCAGAAGTTGAAACCCAGACTGTCTTGAAATACAGTACCTTTTGGTATAATGAGATAGAAATATCAAGAATAAGGAGAATAAAAAAGAAACAACTGAACTGATTTAACCATTCTAATATATCAACATGTATAAGATCATTGTGTGGACTTAAGAGAAAAGTGGCAAGTACTTAATAGGCACTGGAACGGAGACTGTGACCCCTAACCAACCAAGGACATCTCGGCTATACCATGGAGTAATTCGCTCTAGTTACCTCCTTAGCTACTGCCGTGTACTTGTTCAGAAGTGCGGTTTGTACTCAGTTCCACCAATGAACAAGTATACAACCATTTTTAATGAGGGAGATGATGCAGCCTTGTCCTTAGCAGGTGACCCGACTGTTAAAAAGTCACATCATATTGCCATAGCAGGAAAGTTAACGAAATTTTCACCGCAATTTTTAACCTGCATGGGCAACAGGATAATTTCTCCATGCATTGAGGAAGCTGACTCGTTCCACTTCATTTCCACAAACTAAACTAAGCTATTTGTCAATGGGAAATGCCATAGTGGCTAAGTAGCTGTCGTAGTGTTGGCCTCACCAACTACTTGTTAACGCCACTGGAGTGCCTTATTAACAGCCAGGCTGTCTGCATCTAATCCAGACAGATGTTTTAGTCGCTCTCAGTGTAGGTTCAGGAGATTTAATTCTACCGTTGACAACCCTCTCCGTTGGAGGATATTTCCTGCTGAAACATCACTTAATAGTAATTATCTTCGATCCTGAGAAAGTTTCTGGGGAGTATAATATCATCCGACACCTCAATTCACGGAGCTTCCGAGGACGTCTTCATATGTTTTGCAGTTTTTCCTCTCTGCATATTATTTGAAATAGGAAGTAAGTCACGTACTGTCTGATAGCTTTGATAATAAAACCATGTCCCCCAAGACCCATATAGCGTTTTTTATTTGTGAACGCTTTTTCAATTTGTAGCTCACATTCCAGCCATGCGGCAAGCACGGATCCGCTGTGGATAATTTTAGGAGGCTGAAAGGAAAGATAAGGAATAGATGATTTAAGTTTTCCGCAGAAAAGTTTTCGTTTCAGCAGTTCCGAAACACATAGATCGAACGAATTTCCATCGTTCTCCCGCTAACAACGAGTCTTAATAGAATTTCTGCAAGACGATCTTTTAGAAAAAGGGTTGGTCAAAATTGTGTATTTGACGTCAACGTTTAACTCTACCAGGCTTGTTGGAAGGCTCTTAATTGTTTTAGATGTGACTAATTTTAAAAAAATAATGTATTTCAAATATAACTTTTTGATCTTTGCTTTATAATGTGTTAGACAAGCACCATAATTATAAAATTGTTTATACGGATGGGTAACATCAGTATTACTGTCTTGGCTGCCCAAGCCGAGTTGTACACGATCCTGAAGCCACTGGAACACATGAGGCGCGACCGAAGGAAGAAGTTTCTAATTTGCTCAAATTCCCTTAGCGCACTTCAACAAATGTACTTAGCAGCCAGCCACACGTTTTGTAAGCCTTCCCTACTTAACACATTTATTACTTTTTCATAAGGTTTAACATCTGACAGAGACAGTGAAATCCATATATCTAATTACCCTAAATTTCTATCCCTCTGTTGTATGTGAACAAGATTTCAAAGTGTTGATGAAGTTGAAATGTATTCAGAGACAGTGGACAGACATTTATTTCGCTTGATAAAATGGCAGAGTTCATTCCAAAGATTCTGGGGTGAAAGTAGTTCGGTTGTATCTTCAAATCAGCAACGCTGCTTATAATACGAACTCCATCAGGTACTGGGAATAAGCTACCAGAAACAAATGACCATATAAAAAAGTAAAAACGTAAGTCTTTCAGAAAGGACAACGATGCTAAATTGTACATGAGAAGCTTAAACAAGGGGAAAGTTGTGGAGAAGATAGTCGACTGTGCTGGGAAGCCGCAGAATCAGTGAGGCGCATTTGCAGAGTGTCTGGGTGTCTCGTTACACAACTGCTCGGTGGTCGTGGGGAGCCGCTAATCGGCTGTTGGTTAATGAAGGAGGACGCGGGGTGCATCAGTGGTGCTGCCATCTCCCTTTTGCTCACAGTATTCGCCGCTCGAGATCCGCCAGCCAGAGGAGCACCGCGGACGACAGTAACCTGGCGTGAAATCGCGGAAGTTGGAGAAGCCGTACTAACGTTAGACGCCATCATGCAGCGCTGTCGAAGCCAAAATAGCATTAAATGTTACGAGGACGCAAAACTAGCTCTGCTTTCTGACGGTGTCTTTACCGCTCTTCGTAGATGAGGGATAATGAAAGTACACCTTTTCGTCAAAAATACATGTTCTGTAATCAACTGAAGAATGCAATAGACATTCCGAGCATGAAGTAAAATCTTGAATCTATTATCAATGCGTAACACCAACAATAGTATACGGGGCTTCAATTCTAAACCCGTGGCACCAACTAGCCAAAAACAGTAGCTTTCTATAAAGTGGTAAATAATGCGTTCACCACAGCCCAAGCTCTTGCGCAGCCAGTTTTCCTTTTTACTCCTTTCATACATGCATTCGCACGCTTATGGTGACCGTAGCAGATGAAACTGGACAGGTTTTAAGAATATATGTGTGAAGAGTACGTACGCTAACCATAATCACGAGGACGTACGATTTCAGTAGTGGCTTTAAGCGAACTTCGCTCTATGAACCAACGCTGTTATTGATGTAAAGTAATTTTCACTGCCGGCCGGAGTGGCCGAGCGGTTCTCGGCGCTACAGTCTGGAACCGCGCGACACTACGGTCGTCGGTTCGAATCCTGCCTCGGGCATGGATGTGTGTGATGTCCTTAGGTTAGTTAGGTTTAAGTGGTTCTACGTTCTAGGGGACTGATGACCTCAGAAGTTAAGTCTCATAATGGTCAGAGCCATTTGAACCATTTAATTTTCACATGACACTTGACAACAAAGAGGGCGTACTTGATATTACCTTGTCACTTCTCTTCGTCAACTTCAAGATACTGTAACTTTGCTAATAATTCGGCACTTAAGTCTCCCCCACAGAATCTACAGAAGTGTATCCTGAAGTTATCGTGTATTTCCCTTTTTGCTGACGAGTGGACTTGAGCCTGATACGGGAGGCGCATACGTGTCTATTGTACGCATCAAGAACGGTGAAATGTAGATGAGATGTAAAGAACTCTTAGTCACAAAATTCCTAGAAAAAATCCGTAAAGTCATGTCGAACGTACTGAGGTTTCCCGGAATGTTTGGGATTTCTCTGAAAGTATATATCATTTCCAGTAGCTCATTGAGAGAAAAGTTAATTTAGAAGTGTTTTCTCGCAGTTTTAGTAGTACCCAGCTATTGCAAATGTTTATAAAACAAAATTTTCCAAGAAAATTCTATAACGGTATATCAATAATCGACTTAAGCAATCAATTTTAGTAAAATTTAGTGCCATGTGTCGACATCCAACGTTGGTACTTACAAACATATTATAGTGGGCTCATATTTAAGTTGGAATAATAAAATAGTTCATCAAGCAGTTTAAACCACAGCTGCGGAGATCGAAATACCATTAACATAGTTTTACTTTGGGTAGGTGAAACATCTTTCTGAATGTATACACAAAGTGTGCGACTAATAATCTTGGGACCGTAATTCTGTTGTATAGCTTGACTAGGTGTTTTTCACCCCGAGGGGTGGTAATGGAATGGGAGCGATCAAATAATAGTGGTCTTACAGAAGAGTCCTGGAAAAATACACGTTTCCCAACAGAATAGCATGATGATACACTGCATCCAAAAAGCAGAAGTAGGTTCAGATTTGGCTTCGGACGTCAGTTTTCGACCCTACGCAGACAGAGGCACCGTCTTCCAGAGATGGAGACACACTCTTTCGCTGGGACTCGCGTATGTTTACGCCGCTCACCTGTGAGGTGTGCTCCAGTGGCGAGTCTTGCGTCCGCCAAGCCGCGAGGTCGACGCCGCACTGGCCCGCAACGCGCACCGCTGCTCACAAAATGCACGCGGCGGGGGGAGCGTCCTTGTTTCGCCTGCCCCTTCCTCCGCCAGAGAGCGCTGCTGCCGCTGCCGCTGCCGTCGACTCTCCGGAAGGTTGTCGCGCGTCCTTACGGGCGGCCGCAGCTTCCGCCCCTACACGCACACGAAAGAAAGCGGTGTCGCCTCGGCAGCAATGGGACCGGCTGGCTGTTAGCTTCGGTGCTTAGCGATGCGTTCACTACATCAACATCTATGTTTTAAGTGTGTGGACAGAAGGTATTTCATGCACCATTGTCGCTTCCCACCTTTTCTGTTCTAGTCGTGAATGGTCTGCGGGAAGGACCACTGTTGGTAAGCCTCTGTGCCTACTCCACTCTTTCATTTTACGTTTGAGATCTTTTCGAGAAAAAGAAATATATTTTTGAAAAAGATTCCGATTAAGAAAATCGATGACAGATTCATTATGAAGTTCTTTTTGAGGTCTGTAAAACGAAAGGAGCATACGACCAGTCGTTATGGTATACATTTCCTGCGTCTGCTATAGCAGTACTTCGGGCTGCTGGTTGTTTACGCCAGTGGCCACAAGTTCAGAGTAGACGACAGAGGGCAGTCTCCTGCCTCACAGCCAGAAGAGGAGTGAAAGCGGTTTTGCAGCAGAATGCCATGCTGTCGTCCGGCCCGTGTCATCTGATCTGAGGTTATGGCCAGCGGCGAAAACATCTAGCATCCCGAAGTACAGCGCCATCAGCCGTCGGAAATACGTACCAAACGATTGCTCCATCGTTTCTTCCTTTATAAAGACCTTACTCTAATTTTCATGCGGTTTTCATTCTTAGACGGCCTTACTCTATATTACACTTTACGAATACCTTACACAACCTTAATGGTAAAACTGACACATTATGCGGTTTTTACAGTTGAAGATTGGTCTTAGAGAGGACGTGCGTATCTAGCGCAAGGGGAAATAAAATGTGCAGTTAGTTGTATCTGTGCTACTCACAGGTATTTTCCCCGTGTATTTTAATTGCACATCACTTAACTCGTAAGTAGAGGCAGTAAAAATATTTTTTCTTGATTTACCATCTTAATATAAACCTATGGCACGTCTCCCGTCCGAAAGAACAGATACCATCTTCATATATATATATATAGTTAAGGCTCACCGGCCATTTGACCATCTTCTTCTGTGCGAATGCACAAACAGTGCCCCAACTCTTACGGGAATCGCCGGTAAAGCCGCGAGTAACGAGTATAATGGTCAGGGGCACTATGAATATAGTGCAGGACAATAAGTTCACGGGAGACGTGGAAGAGATACGTCCCTGGAGTCGCACTATCCTCTGTGTCCTCGGTAGCTCGGATGGAGCAGGCACGGTAGCTCTGCGTGTTCGTTCAGAGAGCTGGTTGGCCTCTGTAACAAAACAACTGAGTAGAAGGATCAACAAACGAACTTGAATGGATGTCATGTGACGTCCGCAACGAAAAAAAACACAACGACCAACAACTAAAAACAAATGCGTAGAGCGTCTGCCATGTAAGGAAGAGATCCCGGGTTCGAGTCCCGGTCGGGGCACACATTTTCAAGTGTCCCCGTTGACTTATATCAACGCCTGTATGCAGCTAGGGGTATTCATTTCATTGTAACTCTTAATTTTTACCTATTGTTGCATCTGACGATGGGTACTGTGGGCCGGAACCTGCTATGATTGTGTCATAAAAAGTGACAGTGTCAAAGAAATAGAATTTTATAGTACATATTTTACTCTTCCAGGAACGTACGCTGTCAGAATTTCAACAGTAAACTACACCATTATGCAAAACGTCTCTAATTGCGCCTGCAGCTCTAGTTGGGTGAGCATCTTCGTGACACTTCCAAGCTTACTAAAATAACTCGTGACGAAATGCCCTGCTCTTATCTGGATCTTCACCATTTCCTCTAGCACTCGTTCAAATGGTTCAAATGGCTCTGAGCACTATGGGACTTAACATCTGTGGTCATCAGTCCCCTAGAACTTAGAACTACTTAAACCTAACTAACCTAAGGACATCACACACTTCCATGCCCGAGGCAGGATTCGAACCTGCGACCGTAGCAGTCACGCGGTTCCGGACTGAGCGCCTCTAGCACTCGTACCTGGTACGGTTTACAGACAGACGAGTAGTATCCAAATACTGATCAAAAGAGCGTTTTGTAAGGTATTTCATTCGTTGGTGGACAACAATGACTGTGGATTCTTCCAAAGTTTTATGTAATTGTTGCACCTTAAATCGCTCTACACGAATACACCGAGCTATTTAATGTATGTGTCTGCTTTCAGTGAATGTACGCCAATGGCGCAATTATGCAATGACGAGGCTTTCCCAACATTTATGCTTAATACATTACATTTGTCTATGTTGTGGGCCAGCCGCTAATCCTCGCGCCAAGTCTCAATCCTCTGCAGGTCTTCCTGTATTTTGCTACATTTTATAGCACTGCGACTTCTCTGTGTATATCACATAATCCGAGAACAGCTTCATGGAACATCTAACGCTATTCACTACCTCATTTACATGTATTGTGATCAGTGGAGGTCCTTGAACACTCCTTTTGGGTACACCCAAAATTATTTTGACGTCGGAGGATTTATCTCCATTAAGAATCGTATGTTGTGTTCTATTTGCTAGAAACTCTCCAATTGAGTCACCAAGCCTATCTGGTATTCTTACGTTCATATGTTGTTCATTACGTAGCAGCGCAGAACAGCGTCGAACGCCATATGGGAGTTAACCTGGTCGCCGATACACAGGGTGCCTCTGAAATGTTCCAACAAACTTAGAGCGGCTGTTGAGGGAGTCTTGAGGAAGAAGTCGGCGGTGATAGCAACCAACGACGCTTCAGAACGTCGATGTTATGGGCGCCTGCACCTACCAGTAGGTCACCCCTTCGGCAGAAAAGTGACTTTTTACGTTGACAGACCATTGTTTACTATATTACGACTGATTTGCACAATCGACAGTGGAGAAGAAGGAGCTAGCTGTCGCGTAGAAAGGCTTTATCTTAAATAAATTTGATGCTCTGTTGCCGTGGAAGATAATGGTTTCGGACACGGGTTTCCATCTGCAGTTTATTTTTCTCCTGGAGCCCCATATAATCTCCAATGTTTTTCGGTATACAGGAGAAAAATAAACTGCAGATGGAAACCCGTGTCTGAAACCGTCATCCAGCAATGCAACAGAGCATCACATACATAGGAGACAAGGCCTATGCGACAGCATGCTCCATCCTCTTTACTGGCGATCGTGGAAATCAGTCGCTATCACTGAATAACAAACAACATTGCGAGACGTTCCGACTACGGTCCGTCAGCGTACGAAGTCGCATTTGTTGCAGAAAGGGTGGCCTAGTGCAGGCGCTAGCGCCGATAACTCTCTGCAGCGCTCTGCAGAGCTCTGCAGCGTCGTTGGGTGACATTTCCGGACGCGGTTTCCTATTCTCGATTTGTTCCTGAAGACACCCTCTACAACCCCTCGAAGTTCGTCGCAACATTTCTGGCACGCCTTGTACATTTCCTTTCGGGACCCGTGAATAAACAGAGCGAGTTGTGTTTCAGACGGTTGTTGTTTGTGGAATCTATGTTGATTCCTACAAAAGAAACGGCTCTGAGCACTGTGGGACTTAACATCTATGGTCATCAGTCCCCTAGAACTTATAACTACTTAAACCTAACTAACCTAAGGACAGCACACAACTCCCAGCCGTCACGAGGCAGAGAAAATCCCTGACCCCGCCGGGAATCGAACCCGGGAACCCGGGCGTGGGAAGCGAGAACGCTACCGCACGACCACGAGATGCGGGCTCCTACAAAACAGATATTGGGTCTACAGAAATGTCACAAAATGCTAACAAAACTTATTCTAAAATTCTACATTAGCCTTAAGTCAACGACATTGCGGTACTCTTGTGAGTGTCTGTTCGACAACCGTCCTTGGAAACGGAATGGATCCGCGTATTTTACCAACAACGAGAACGTGTTTACCTCCAAAAACCTAAGAAATGCTGCAGTTAGAAGAGGAACAGATACATTCGGATACCAAATGTGGAATCATGTATGTATCCCATCAAGTCCAATCGTCTTTCCAATGATGAGCGGTCACTTAATTCGATATCTGTCATTTTGACTGAAAGAAGGAAATGCAGTACGATCTAACTGTGCGTCTTCTTCCGTTTCGACGCCACTATGCCCACTGAGTGTGGACAGCTGGCTTTGATCTGGTTACTAAATTTAGAAAACATCTAAATTTCTTTGTTTTTGCTGTCAGAATGGTAGATAGAATATTAGTTTCGAATTCGCTGAATGTTTCATGCTTGGCTCTACTTAAGCTAATTTCTCCTTCGTTCAGTTTTTGCTTGTCTACCAGGCTTTGAATGCGTTTAAATCCGAGGTGAAGCTTTATTTGCTTTCTCAACAGCTTCCTAACACAGTAATCGAACCACGGTCAGTCTTTACCTTCCCTCACAACTTCCCTCGGCACACACCTGTCTAAGGCATATTGCACAATATTCCTCACCTTTGTCCATTTATACTCAACATTTGCAGTCTCAGAGAGTAAGTTTCCATATTGAATGCTCACATAAAATGAAATCTGTCTCGTGTCCCACTTATTAAGCAGATATACCTTCCTAACTCTCTTTATATTCCTATTTAAAATCGTATTCAGTGATGCTATAACGGTCTTCTGATCAATGATTCCCTACACTAAATTATGAGTCAGACGTTCGGCCCTGTTTGTAACCAGTAGATCTAAGTTGCTACCCTCATGAGTTGGTTTTTTTATTTATTGCTCAAGAGAATTTTCGGGTAAAGCATTTAGAGCACTTTCACGCAATTCACTGTCCCTACTTTCCTCCCAAATCACTTAAGAGCTACATGCTGAGATTCCGCTGACACCGAGACTTAGCTCTCAAAACCACCACGAAGTCCTACAGGAAGCTTTGTCAATCATTCAAATACAATTTTAGCCAGCCATTGTGAACATCTGTCTCGTAACTACGGTGGCATAGCGAAAGTTTCTCGGGCTGAAAGTGAAAGAGTGTTTTGTAGGTCAAGATGCCCTTATTTTATGACGCGTTTTTTCTGGTCAATTCTGTTTCTAAACTATGAAGTATGGTTCTAGACGGCCTGAAATATCCTTCAACAGCAGACATAGCGTCATCATTGAAACGGTAAAACATTCCAAGCGCAAATTTCTTTATGTGTAAGAACAACAGAAAGTCAGTGTGTCCAATCAGGCGAAAAGATTGAATATTACTGCAGTCGTATTTCAGATTCAGGTCTTTTTCAGAGAATTTTTTTCCTTCAGAATCCAGTCCTCACCACCCCTTTTTTTTTAAAAAAAAATAAGTTGGTTAAGAATACTTGAGTGATATTGACCAGTTTGTATTCTACCCTTTGCAAGATACTAAATTAGAATAACCCTATTTGTGCCACAGAGCATTTCTGACAAATGCAATCGGATTTATCTTTCTTAGTGTACGGGCACTTACTCCCAGTCTTTCGACTGCGTGAAGTGGCGGATATAAGTCTCATAGACTGACAAACGATTATAATTACAGAAAAAAATGGATGGTTTATTCAAAAGTAAGAGCTTCACAAATTCAGCGAGGTGATAACGCGTTGGTCCACCTCTGGCCGTTATGAAAGTAGTTACACGGCTTGGCATAAATTGGTAGCTGTTGGATGTCCTCCTGAGTCGTATCGTGCCAAATTCTGTCCAAGCCCGAGATAGCTGGAGGGCACTGCCCATAATATTCCAAACGTTCTCATTTGAGGAGAGATCCGACGACCTTGATGGCCAAGATAGGTTTTGGCAATTACGAAGACAAGCAGGAGTAACTCTCGCCGTGTGCGGGCGGCCATTATCTTGCTGAAATCTAAACTCAAGAAGCCCTTCCGTGGAGTGCAGCGAAACAGAGCGTAGAATATCGTCAATGTACCAGAAGGATGTAAGTTGCAGTAGGTACTGGGAGATGAAGAAGCTTGCACAGGATAGAGTAGCATGGAGAGCTGCATCAAACCAGTCTCAGGACTGAAGACCACAACAACAACAACCGCTGTGTTGTAAGGGTACCGCGGACAACAGCCAACGGGGTACTGTTATGAAAAGAAGACCATCACTCTTGATTCTCTTGCCATATGTCTCGTAACTACGGTGGCATAGCGAAAAGTTTCTCGGCCTGAAAGTGAAAGGATGTTTTGTAGGTCAAGATGCCCTTATTTAATGACGTTGTCGTTGGTATCCTACCACTCTCCGGAGCGTCTGGAATCTCATTTCTCGGAGTATAATTGTCTTCAGTGATGAGTTGTGCTTCGAAATGAGCCTTGATGACAAGCGATGACGTATGCTGAGACGCCGTGGACGGCGGTGGGATACCAACCCGACTGATACCCGCCATACAGCCCGACAACCAGGAGTGAAGGTCTGAGATGCCATTTCTTTTCATAGCAGGACCCCTTTGGTTGTCATCCGCTGCACCGTTACATCACAATGGTACGTGGACGATATTCAACGCCCGGTTTGTTGCCCTTCATGGCAAGCTATCTTGGGCTTATATTTCAACAAGATAATGCCGCCCGAATACGGCGAGAGTTTCCACTGCTTGTCTTCGTGTTTGCAAAACCTTACTTAGGCCAACTAGGTCACCGGATCTGTGCCCATCTGAGAAAGTTAGGAAGATTACGGGCAGCGTCCTTCAACTAGCTCGGGATTTTGACGATCTAACGCATCAATTGGTCAGAATCTGGCACGATATCTCTCAGGAGGACACCAACTACTTTATGAATCAATGCCAAGACGAATAACTGTTTGCCTAAGGGCGAGAGGTAGACCAAAGACGTTATTGACTTGCTCAATTTGTGAATCTCTTTCTTTGAATAAATTATCTAATTTTTCTGGAATTATTGTCATTTGTCTGTAAAGGTACATCACATCTACTGATTTTATTCCTTTTAACATAATTCCTTCGTGGTACGTCTTTTTCTCTTAGAGTATATTTCAAAAAAGGCAGCAGTCACACTGCATAGTACTTTCACTTACTTAAAGCTTAATGCTAGATACACCGTACCCATTCTTTACTTATGCCAATGGTGCCAATAATTTGATATGACATACCTTTAATTGTTGATCGTTCAAAATTATGAGTTCATGCTGAAAAGTAATACTTCCTAGTTATTTATGTGAAATATCTTGAGGTTTTTAAAATAAATATCTACTCTCATAAATTCTATATCTTTATTCTTCATGTCTACATATTTGCAGCCATCTTCCGCCGGAAGTCTTCGAACCTTAGCGTGTAATGTGGTGATGTGTAACGTAACTATTTCAGTGCGTGAGAAACAGCGTGCTGTAATCGAGTTTCGAATTCGAGGAGTTCGTCCACGCATGGACACCCTCTCCTTCAGCATTACAATTCTAAGCCATACACGAGCATTGCGACATCTGCATGAATCCGAGGCCTTTGGTTCTCTGGCATCGATCATCCTCCATACAGTCCCGACATGGCTCCATCCAATTTTCATCTGTTTTCAAAACCAAAAGAACACCTTGAAGGACTTCACTTAGGTAGTAATGAAGCGGTGCGAGCAGAGGTGAGGTTGTGGCTTCTTCAACAAAGTCAAATATTCCACAGTGACGGTAATAACAAACAGGGCTCGTGTTGGGAGAAATGTGTTCATCACTAGGGTGACTATGTTGAGAAATAAATATATAGACATCAAGAATAAAGATGTACGATGCTGACAGCGTTTCTTTTATCTAAAAAGCTTCAAGAGTTTTCACATAAGAAATTTGTAGGCATTATTTTTCAGCACGGTCTCGCGATTTAAACCTCATGCCGGGTTGAATATTTCATATCCTGGTTATTCCTTCATAACAGCCGTCATCCACAAACGTACGAGGCTTTAGGAAGCTACAAACCAACCCCCAAAAGCATTGCGCTGAACATGCCGAATGCTGTAGATTGCTGCAGAGCGATGTACCAATGTAGTTCCATAATATATATATTACTAAATATGGTGTTATCCAGGTGACAGATGAGAAGCTGAAATCCATTTATTTTGCGAATTCCAGTTCATAGAATTAGTTTTTAATTTCAGCGTTCACCAAACTCACTACCGATAGGATTTAGAGAGAGAGCATCCATTAAAAGATAGCAGAGTACAAGTAGAGAATCTATTGTAGTCCTGCCAAAGAAACAACGAAAAAAATGTTTCGTAGTGAGAACGCTTCAAGATAAACATATTATCTTATCAAAAGTATCCAGACACATATTAGTGGACTTAATTATGGGGTAAGTTCATCCTTCGCCTTTATGACAGTTTCAGCTCAGCTGTGAACACTTTCAACGAGGTGCGAGGAAGTCTGTGGAATAATGGCAGTCCACTCTTCCTCAACCGCCGAATTCAGAGAAGGTAGTGATGAACTCTGGGGTCTGGAGTGAAGTCGATGTTCTAACTCGTCCCAAAAGTGTTCTGATAGGTTCAGTTCGGGACTCTGGGCAGTCCAGTCCGTTTCAGGAGTGTCATAGTCCACAAATCATTTCCTTACAAATGTTTCTTTATGACAGGGTGCACTGCCTTGCTTATACAAACAATCATTTTCTCCGGATTGTTCCTCTACTGTACGTAGTACACAATACTGTACAATATGTCCATGTCCTCCACATTTAGCGTTTACGTAAGCGCAATAAGGGGATAACACGCAAACTACGATAAACACATCTATACCCTAAGATAGGGCTCTCCGGGTGTTCGCCAAACCCAAACCCTACCCATCGGATTGCCACAGGGTGTAGCGTGATTCATCACTCCAAATCACTCGTTTCCAGCCATTCACTGCCCATTGGCGTCTTCCTCTGCACTATCTGAAGCGTTGCTTTGGACTGCAGGAATCTGTGGGTAATGAGGATCTACTAGACTATTGTAACCCACTTTTTTTTTACTCAAATCAATCATTGTGCTAGCTTGACTGCGCTTAGCACTAAGGAATTCACATGTCATTCCTTCGGCTGATTTCATGCAATTTTTTAGAATACTCTCCGCTATGCACGATGGGTCGTGTCTGTCAGTACATGTTGTTTGCCTAGTGTTGATTGAGTTGTTGTTGCTTCTTTGCATTTCCACTTCACAGCCACATCACCTATACTCGACTCGGGCAGCTTTAGAATGATTGAAATACCCATGACGGCTTTGTTTCTCAGGTGACATCCAATGACTAGTCGGTGTTCGAAGTCACTGAGCTCTCCTGACAGAGCCGTTTTGCTCTTACTGCTTCTCTACTGTCAACACAACACTCTCCTCCGCCTTTTAAACTGGCAGTTTCACCTCTCTTGACATCTAGTATTAAGTCCGCATTACCTAGGGTGTCCAGATACTTTTTATTAGATACTGCATGTAACCACAGAGGACTCTCGATTTCAGCGGAAAAATGAAGTCTGAGAGATAGGATTGGTCGCACAGTGAACGTAGACACACATGCCGCTAGCAACACTATGCCTAAACTACACTCATGCTTATAAATTAAGGATAATGCTGATACATGGTGAAACAACGCTCTGGTGGGCGGTTTGCCGGTTTAAATCACCTCGGGGTATGACCATGCGGTGCATTTGACCTGTGGTCGTCGGAAAATGGTTCAAATGGCTCTGAGCACTATGGGACTCAACTTCTGAGGTCATCAGTCCCCTAGAACTTAGAACTACTTAAACCTAACTAACCTAAGGACATCACACACATCCATGCCCGAGGCAGGATTCGAACCTGCGACCGTAGCGGCCGCGCCCTTCCAGACTGTAGCGCCTAGAACCGCTCGGCCACTCTGGCCGGCGGTCGTCGGACGGTGGCGCTGGCAGCAGTCCACATACGCAGAGGTGTGTTGGTGCCTGTCAGAGTATGGTGCAGCGAGTAAGTGTGCAGGCGTTTTCAGGCGTGCTAATGGTGACTGTGTGTTGAAAATGGCTCAAACAACATATATTGATGACGTTATGAGGGGTAGAATACTAGGGCGACTGGAGGCTGGTCAAACACAGCAGGTCGTAGCACGGGCCCTCCGTGTGCCACAAAGTGTGATCTAAATATTATGGCAACGATTCCATCAGACAGGAACGTGTCCAGGCCCTATAGTACGGGACGTCCAAAGTGTATAACACCACAAGAAGACCGATATCTCACCATCAGTGTCCGCAGACAGCCACGGAGTACTGCAGGTAGCCTTGCTCGGGACTTTACCGCAGCCGCTGGAACAGTTGTCTCCAGACACACAGTCTACAGACAGCTGAACAGACATGGTTTATTCGCCCGGAGATCTGCAAGGTGCATTCCACTGATCGCTAGTCACAGGAGAACCCGTAAAGCCTGGTGCCAAGAACACAGTACATGGTCATTGGAACAGTGATCCTAGGTTATGTTCACGGACGAGTCCAGGTATAGTCTGAACAGTGATTCAAGCCGGGTTTTCATCTGGCGTGAACCAGGAACCAGATACCAACCCATTAATGTCCTTGAAAGGGACCTGTATGGAGGTCGTGGTTTGATGGTGTGCGGTGGAATTATGATTGGTGTATGTACACCCCTGCATGTCTTTGACAGAGGAACTGTAACAGGTCAGGTGTATCGGGACGTCATTTTGCACCAGTATGTCCGCCTTTTCAGGGGTGCAGTGTGTTCCACCTCCCTCCTGATGGATGATAACGCACGGCCCCACCGAGCTGCCATCGTGGAGGAGTATTTTGACACAGAAGCTGTCAGACGAATGGAGTGGCCTGCCTGTTCTCCAGACCTAAACCCAATGGAGCACGTCTGGGATGCTCTCGGTCGACGTATCGCTGCACGTCTTCAAACCCCTTCAACACTTCAGGAGCTCCGACAGGCACTGGTGCAGGAATGGGATGCTATACCCCAGCAGCTGCTCGACCAACTGATCCAAAGTATGCAAACCCGTTGTGCGGCCTGTTTACGTGTGCATGATGAACATTGTAATCACTGAGATACACGGGGAAAAAGAACAGCAAAGGTTAAGACTTGTACGTATTCCTAAAAATGACTTCAAAACTTGGACAGCGCAGATGCGTGCTGATAACGAGAGAAAGCATTCAACCACTGGACTCGTTGGTAGCAGCAGGTGTGTGCCGCAGGACAGGCGCGTAAATGGCGGCCTACGCTCGCGTTCATTTGCGCGGTGTGGTTTTAAGTGTGTGAGTGAGCTTCTCGCAAGCGAGGCCCTCGTGTGCTGCAGTGACCAGAGAAAAAACTCTGACTACAGTTTATACCACTGCACATTTACTTATTTATTTACACGTCTAATGCCATAGGGCCAAACTGAAGAGCAAATCTCCAAGGTTATGGAACGTGTCAGTACATGAAATTACAACATAAAAGTAACAACAGATAAAATAATATGTTTATGAACCCAAAAACGTCAATCCATAAGTTTAAGTAAACGCAATCAACAATATAACATAGGAATCAGCTTACGTTTTTAAAGAACTCCTCGACAGAATAGAAGGAGTGACCCCTGAGGAAAATCTTCAGTTTCGATCTGAAAGCGCGTGGATTACTGCTAAGATTTTTGAATTCTTGTGGTAGCTTACTGAAAATGGATGCAGCAGTATACTGCACACCTTTCCGCACAAGAGTTAAGTAAATGTGATCTATATGCAAATTGGATTTCTGCCTAGTATTAACTGAGTGAAAGCTGCTAATTCTTGGGAATAAGCTAATATTGTTAACAAGAAACGACAGTAAAGAGTATATATATAGAGAGGCCAATGTCAGAATGCCCAGACTAGTGAACAGGGGTCGACAAGAAGTTCGCGAACTTACACCACTTACTACCCAAACTCCCGTTTCTGAGCCAAAAATATCCTTTGAGAATGGGAAGTATAATACCATATGACTTAAGCGAATGAAAATAAGTAAAGCAGACTAATCCGTGTAGAAAGATCACTTACTTCAGGTACCATTTGAATAGTAAAAATGGCGGCATTAAGTCTCTGAACAAGATACTGGACGTGAGTTGTCGCAATGTTCACATATGGAGCAGTTCTGCACCATTGCTTCTTGCCAGCGAGCAATCTGCACACAATATTACAACGTCCAACGACAGCACCATCAAACTGACGCTTAGAGTGATAAATAATTTAAAATGTAATAGTCATTGACTCCCATAAAGACAGTAATTTTCCTATAATCTAGTGTTTTGTACCAGTGTCGATTGTGTGCGATAGATTAGTTATTGACGTATGATATTATTGGTTCAAATGGCTCTGAGCACTATGGGACTTAACATCTGTGGTCATCAGTCCCCTAGAACTTAGAACTACTTAAACCTAACTAACCTAAGGACATCACACACATCCATGCCCGAGGCAGGATTCGAACCTGCGACCGTAGCAGTCGCGCGGTTCCGGACTGAGCGCCTTAACCGCGAGACCACCGCGGCCGGCTATGATATTATTAACAGGGATGGGATCCTAATTCTAACATTGGTAGTGGCCTGGCCAAGCGTCATAAATATGTAACAGAATTTAATTCAACTATACCAAGAATTTTCTCTTGAAAAATTCAGAAGTAAGGTTAGGTTAGGTTGTTTGGGGAAGGAGACCAGACAGCGAGGCCATCGGTCTCATCGGATTAGGGAAGGACAGGGAAGGAAGTCGGCCGTGCCCTTTCAAAGGAACCATCTCGGCATTTGCCTGGAGCGATTTAGGGAAATCACGGAAAACCTAAATCAGGATGGTCGGACGCGGGATTGAACCGTCGTCCTCCCGAATGCGAGTCCAGTGTTTCAGAAGTAAATCTAAACTAACTAATAGCCAGTTTGTATAGCAACAGGCCTTCAGCCTGGTAGTCTCTGATCTGAAGGAACTAAATATAGGTTGAATGCTGACACTCAATAATTTAAATATGAAATGAAATTAGCTTTTACATCTATAAGGTTGGGTGTTGATCACTTGGTGTACTGTATTTTGGTACTGTTTCAACTGTTGATATTTCACAGTGAGTTTCAGCGGTTTGCGCGGGATTAGCCGAGCGGTCTCAGGCGCTGCAGTCATGGACTGTTCGGCTGGTCCCGGTGGAGGTTCAAGTCCTCAAAATGGTTCAAATGGCTCTGAGCACTATGGGACTCAACTGCTGTGGTCATAAGTCCCCTAGAACTTAGAACTACTTAAACCTAACTAACCTAAGGACATTACACACATCCATGCCCGAGGCAGGATTCGAATCTGCGACCGTAGCGGTCGTGCGGTTCCAGACTGTAGCGCCTTTAACCGCTCGGCCACTCTGGCCGGCGTTCAAGTCCTCCCTCTGGCATGGGTGTGTGTGTTTGTCCTTAGGATAATTTAGGTTAAGTAGTGTCTAAGCTTAGGGACTGATGACCTTAGCAGTTAAGTCCCATAAGATTTGACACACACAAGTTACAGCGGTTTAACAGTTTTATTTTTCTGTTATGCTTAATTAATCTAAAAACAATTTGTGAAGCTAAAGAGTGTGTTGCAACATCTACGAATAATTTTGATCAAGGTAATTTCAGCGTTTCAGTAACCACTGTCAAAATTAAAGAGCAGAGTGATCAGGCATTCTACGAGGGCTATTCGGAAAGTAGGACCGATCGGTCGCTAAATGAAAACCCCTGTGAAAATTAAAAATGTGTTATTTGTAACAGTTTGCTACAACTTCCAGCTACTACTCTACATAGTCGCGGCTCCGATTCCGACATATGTCGTAACCTTGTACTAACTTCCCCATAGCCTCGTCATAGAAAGCAGGCGCCCTCGCTTTCCGCAAATTCTTTACACTGGTCGGCTCAAATGGCTCTGAGCACTTTGGGACTTAACTTCTGAGGTCATCAGTCCCCTAGAACTAAGAACTACTTAAACCTAACTAACCCAAGGATATCACACACATCCATGCCCGAGGCAGGATTCGAACCAGTGATCGTAGCGGGCGCGTGGCTCCAGGCTGTAGCGCCTAGAACCGCTCGGCCACTCTGGCCCGCCTTTACACTGGTCTAAAGCTCGTTGTCTGTGCCAGAATGTTGTCTTCAAAGCCAGCGGTTTGTCTGAGCAGAGATGAAAATCAGAGAGAGCCACGTGGGAGCTGTATGGTGGGTGATCGAACACTTCCAAGAGTAAACGCTGTAGGAGCATCTTCATTGCTACTGCAGTGTCCGGCCGAGATTATTATGAAGAAGGAAAGGCATGACAGTTATGCTATATGGACTGCATAACTACAGACGAAATCTCTCATTAGGCCCACGTACTTGGCGGGAGAGCCCATTGTTGTAGGCATCTTTAAGCATTCACTGTGCGCTCAGGACAGAAAAGAGCGACGTGACGCTATCGTCGGGCGTACTAGAGACACTGCCTAACACATCTGGGCAAAGCTTCATCGAATTTTCAGTGTGGTTTCCGTTTAGCACCCGATCGGACCTTACTTTCTGAATAGTCCTCGTAAATTCAATAATAACGGGGTATATTAGTGTCATAGGCACCGATAAAAAATTGGGTAACAGACTTATACACGCGAATGTAGATTACGAACGCCACTGCTGTAATCCATTTTGAAGAGAAGTTTGTCCAATTCGACTGGTGACTATTATTTCGACATTATCGAAGTTCGTTTAAAGTAACTAAATTATTCAGCCCATGAAAGTAGTTATTATAGTAGTTATTATAGCCGCCAAAAATAAGCTCAATGAGTTCCTTCCAGTCGGAATTACATTCACTTCAGTGTCAATACGAACATGTCATCGTAATGGGTGACTTGAACATAGACCTGCTAAGAGACACTCCCTCCGCAATAAACCTAAGAAGACTGTTTAGTTGCAATAGCAAGAACATTCTTCCATTACAACCTACACACCATACGGCGCACAGTCATACTCTTATAGACGTAATCGCAACGAAACAGACTGACAAAGTAAGAGATGTTGGTCAAACATCGGCCCCTGGCCTCTCAGCACATGATGTAATATTCCTGGCCTACTCTGTGCAGCCCCCAAGGATCAAATCGCGTTACATAACTTGTAGGAACATGAAACGTATTGACCTTGATGCTCTAACAGCCGATTGCTCAGAAATCTCATGGCATCAAATAATCAGAAAACCCACAATCGACGGCAAAATTAATGAACTTGGTGATAAGCTCACTGCCCTCTATGACAAACATGCACCTGTGCGCACAATCCGTGTAAGAAAATCTCCTGCTCCATGGCTGACAGCTGAATTACGTCAAATGATGACTAATAGGGATGCTGCCCACAGGCGTTTCAAGGCAGATCTGAAACCCGAGCGTTTCGAAGAATATAGAAAGCTACGGAACAGAGTGAAACAATGCATTCGCAATGCTAAAATCAGGCACGCTCGCTCCCTTGTATGCAGCGATCTGACGCCCACGACTCTATGGAAGAATCTCCGTAGCTTGGGGGTCGGAAAGGCAAAATCGGAAACTACTTTTCATGTGTCAGCTAACGAATTAAATGAATTCTTCTCTGCACCTCTGAATACCAGCACAGCTGATAATTACCGTCCACAAGAATCCCCAAACAGGATAACTAACAACGATACCTTCCATCTAAAACATGTAACAACAAATACGGCAAGAAAAGCAATAATGAGAATCTCTTCTGATGCAATAGGCAACGACAGTATCGGTATAACCATGATTAAGAATGTTGCCGATATCTTAGTACCTGTCTTAACTGACATATTTAATTTTTCCCTCGTGAACGGAATATATCCCACTGCATGGAAAAGAAGCCTAATTCGACCCATCCCTAAGATCGAAAACCCGCAACTGCCTAGTGATTACCGACCAATTAGCATACTGCCTGCTGTTTCCAAAGCGCTTGAGTATATTGTTCATGACCAAATCACTGAACACTTGCATGAATTTAGCCTATATGACAAATTTCAATCCGGTTTCCGTAAACATCACAGCACAAACACTGCTCTAATTAAAGTAACTGATGACCTGAAATATGCCATCGACAATCGAAAGGCAACAATATTGACGCTACTGGACTTCAGCAAAGCTTTTGACACTGTTAACTTTGACATATTGCTCAGAAAAATGCAACAGCTTAATTTCTCTGATAGTGCAATGAGATGGTTTGAAAGCTACTTAAAAGACAGACAGCAATGTGTTGTCTGCGTAAATGAAAAATCTACCTGGAAACATGTTTCCTCGGGAGTGCCACAAGGATCAGTCTTAGGACCACTTTTGTTTTCTTTATATGTCAACGATATTTCGTCGGTTCTGTCCTCCTGTAAATATCATTTCTATGCCGACGACCTCCAGCTCTACCTAAGCGTCAGACCTGAAGATGTAAACACTGCAATCGCTCAGATGAATGATGATCTGTCTTCAGTAGTGAGATGGGCGAAAAACCTGGGGCTTAAACTAAATGCAAAAAAGACGCAAGTAATCTTAATAGCCCATCAGAAATTAATAAGTTCAGATTTCCGCGAACGGCTATCTCCTATTCTGCTCGACGGTACTCCAATACCATACCAGAAAACAGTGAAGAACTTGGGTGTAACTTTGGATGAGCATCTCAACTGGGCGGAGAATACAGTCGTAGTGTGCCGAAAGACGTCTGCTTGTCTCTATGCTCTCAAAAAGTTTCGGAACATATTTCCACAGGACTTGAAACGCCAGCTCGTGCAAGCACTCGTTCTACCGAACCTCCACTATTGTGATGTGATTCAACAAGGCATGAGTAGTGAAAACAAAAGACGGCTAGAGCTAACCATGAATGCCTGTGTGCGTTACACCTGCAACATTCGCCGATATGATCATGTTAGTGCTTCATACTCCGAGCTAGGGTGGCTGCGGCCGGACAAATTGCGTGACTACCACACTCTATGTCTACTCCACCGACTCCTCATCGCGCAAGCACCCCAGTACCTTGCTTCAGAGATTAAAAACCTGTCGTGTCATCATAATCGAAACACGAGGTCACTCTTATTTGGTATCCTAACTGTGCCCACTCACAAAACAAAAACTTTTGCAAACTCCTTCTCAGTTGCCGCTGTCCGCCTCTGGAACAAACTGCCCCTTACCTTGCGCAAAATTCGATCTCCTGCTGCTTTTAAGAAGAAGTTGAAGCATTTCCTACTATCATCCTCACAAAGTTCTCCACAAAATTAATGCACAAGGACAATCCCCTCATCTGTCAAATAGCAAAGCTAGCGTCTCCTATCTTGCTCCTGAGATGCCTTCCTCTTCATCTTTCTCTATTAGCCACGCAATCTTCTTTTCCTTTATATTTCCTTAATTATGTTTCATCATGTCTCTATTCTTCTCCTCCCTTCACCATGAGTCTCCCTCAAACTCCCTGCTCCCGGCACTCCTATCTAAAATCTGTCTCTTCAATAATGTCTAATTATAACAGTACTTGTGACCTAAGAATATAAACTCTATATGTATGTATTTTTCCAGGTGTACCTTTCAAATTGTTTATTTCACTTTTTGTACTAGATTTAGTTTAACATGCCTACTAAAACATATGAATGTAAAATAAGTAGAATGCCTGGTTAGATGTAAGAGAGGGCCTGATGGCCCTAATCTTGCCAGGTTAAATAAATAAATAAATAAATAAATAAATAAAACTATAATCTTTTTATTTATTAATAACTCCACGTCAAGAATATTTTCGTAGTTCAATGAGTTGGCATTGGCATTCTCGGCAGTGGGTTGTGCACACTTCTCCGTTTAGATCGGCAGTATTCGAAACCGATAGCCTAGCTGTCGAGATTCCTGGATATGCGACCACACAGTCGGGTGGTTTAACCGATCGGAGTATGCGGAAGCTGCAAGCACCGAACGAGATGTGCACGCTTTGCAGCTCGCTCCACCATACCTCCGCGAGTTGTGAGTAGCGGTTGAGGGGTCATGATTCACCATGGCTTACCAACGCTTTTATTGTGTTACATAGTCCATGCCACAGCAAATCGTCTCTGTCAGCTGGGAGACTGGGCGTGTTAGTCGCTACATCATGCGGAAACGGGATGTCTAGTTCAGTTGCTCATGTGTGTACACACGACTTTATTGTAAAAAAGCTTATCATTACTTCGCTAGCCGATAGTGATGATAGGAAACTCAGTGAAATTTCGAGCAATTGTTTGAATGTTGCATCGCTAGTCAAATAGATTCTTCGATTGTCCGAAATGTAAAATTCCCTTTTGTGTATGTCACTGTCCGGTTATATAACGAATGAAACGGTTCGAACTATTTACACGCCATAACTAGATGCAGATACGTGTTTTAAATGTAAACAGAATGTTCTTTGTTGTCCATGGGCATACTATCCTTCACCAAGTGCGTAACAGGAATCGATACTTTTAATTAGAGCCTCGACTCGCCAGGCACGTGTGGAATCGCATGCACCGACAGCTTAGAAATTGCCAGAGCTACCACGTGCTGACATCACCACCGAAGTGCACCCAATACGAAGTAACCTCGCAGACACTAGCAGCACGTAGAATGAACCGCTCGTCGGGACTGTCTGCCTGCTCGAATACTTCTCGTGCTGTTAACGAGGAGTTCTCACGTTCTGTTGAGTCATCACTTAGTGGCGGTAATTGGTCTCGCACTGATCGATAGAGTCGTTGCCTTCCGCAACAGTGGGCCAGTTTCTCACGCGTCTGGACCCAGTAGCTTACAGAACGGTCAGCCAGACCACGGATTCAAAATGGTTCAAATGGCTCTGAGTATTATGGGACTCAACTGCTGAGGTCATTAGTCCCCTAGAACTTAGAACTAGTTAAACCTAACTAACCTAAGGACATCACAAACATCCATGCCCGAGGCAGGATTCGAACCTGCGACCGTAGCGGTCTTGCGGTTCCAGACTGCAGCGCCTTTAACCGCACGGCCACTTCGGCCGGCCCAGACCACGGACAATTCATCCAGAATGATTAATAGAATAGCTATCTAGCTGGCCAACAGTTTCCTGCCCCGTAACAAATGGCCATCGGAAAGTAGTTTCCATTTGCAATGAATTTCCCGATGGTGCGGTAGAGGAAGAGACTGCTTAGAACAATGAGAAGTGACACGAGTCTCACATTGCACTGAAAAATTTTACAATAATGCAAACACCCTCGAAGAAGACTTTTACACAAATTGATCACAATCGCGAGAATCTTCACTCCCATACTCTTGCTTAGGGTTAACGCGGATGAAGAAATGCTGTTTACTTTTGTTATTATAGTTAGTATTAAAAACTGTAATTTGCCCTGAGATTTTTAGTTGCACCTTTCGACCGTAAAACCCTTACCACCTATGGACATATTTATACACATATCTGTATGTCTGTCTATCTAGCTAGCTATCTTGAAACGAGTCAGTTGACTCCGTTACATGAATCTTAAGTGCCTCTAGTGCTTTGACATGCCGGCAGTGTTTAGTCCCTTTATCATCTTATTTTGGTGCAGCTCCATTCAGCTTCTGGAAAAGGGAGGAGTGGTTTTCTTTTTTCTTTTTTTCCCTTCTGCACAGCCTGCTTCATTTCCACTCTTCCTTTTCAGTTTCGCATTCGGAGGAGAATGTTGGTGATTGGAATTTCGTGATAAGATTTCTCCACAACGAGAAACGCCTTTGGTTTGATGATGTCCATCCCAAATCCTGTATCATTTCAGTGAAACTCTCTCCCCTGTTTCACGATAATACAGAACATGCTGCCTTTCTTCGAACTTTTTCGATGTGCTCCGTCAATTCTATCTGGTAATGATCCCCCACTGCGCAGCAGTATTCTAACAGAGGGTGGACAAGGGTAGTGTAGGCAGTCTCCTTAGTAGATCTGTTACATTTTCTAAGGGTCCTGTCAATAAAACGCGGTCTTTGGTTAGCCTTCCCTGCAACATTTTCTATATGTTCCTTCCAATTTAAGCTGCTCGTAATTGTAATTCCTAGGTACTTAGTTGAATTTACGACCTTTAGATTTGACTGATTTATCGTGTAGCCAAAGTTTAACGGATTCCTTTTAGCACTCATGTGGATGACCTCACACGTTTCATTCTTCAGGGTCAGTTGCCATTTTTCGCACCATACAGATACCTTTTCTAAATCTTTTTGGAATTTTTTTATCGTCTGATGACTTTACTAGTCGATAAACGACAGCTTCTTCTGCAAACAACCTAAGACGGCAGCTCAGATTGTCCCCCAAATCGTTTATATAGAATAGATAAGGAACCTCAAAGGGCCTATCACACTACCTTGTAGAACGCCAGGAATCACTTCTGTTTCACTCGGTGACTTTCCGTCAATTATTATGAACTGTGACCTCTCTGAGAGGAAAAAAATGGTTCAAATGGCTCTGAGCACTATGGGACTCAACTGCTGAGGTCATTAGTCCCCTAGAACTTAGAACTAGTTAAACCTAACTAACCTAAGGACATCACAAACATCCATGCCCGAGTTTTTTTTTTTTATAGAAAATTACCTCTTCCACTTCAGGCGTTGGCCCCTATCACCCATACTACCCCCGAAAACCCATCTAGCCTAAAAACAAAAACAAAGCTAGTGCCACCGCCACTTTCATCCTGAAGCTAACTAGGACGGCCGTTCGCCGCCACTTCAGATTCCGCCAACGAACAAAAATTAAATATGCCTCTGAACTTTGTATAAAAAAAATAAAATAAAAGAAGAAAGGAAAGGGTATAATACTTTATTAAATTTTATTTGTTGTTCATTTTGTTCTTATTTTGTTCTTGTGTATTTATTTGGATTTGAAAGCAGGTCTCCCGCCCACGTTTTTTTTTTTTTTTTTTTTTTTTTAATGTGCGAACAGTCACAGTTAACCAAGCCTGGAAAACTAAAACAGAATGAAGACGCCATCGAAGATATGAGACATAAATAGCATGAAAAGAAAGCTACCACGTCGTAGTGAGGCTTCCCAGCGACTGCGCCCACTGATAAGATTGTTCAATATATGGTCGTTTGCAGTTCGTTCTGACCTCATCTGCCATTGCCTGGAACATTACAGCTACACGGCGCGCTGTGAAAGGCACTCCATAGGTAGTTTGCGAAGCACTGTCGATATCTGGTATGCCCGGAAATAGCATGATGTCTTTCTTGCAAATAGAGCCAGAAGTCAAGGATATCCTTGTGTCCGTCACGACAGAGGTAATGGACGGCATGTCCACGTATCCAGGTGACAGAGTTGGTTTGAGTCTTGGGGTAAAATGTCTCATCCGGAAACAATAACGTGCGTGCAGATACATGCTCCGGCCTAACTCGCAAGAGATAAGCCAGCATCTGCCGCACTAGGTGCCAAACCGGTTCCGCCTCTCCACAGCTGAGGCGGTGCTCGTCAGAATCTACTGTATTACAACCCACACAATTGGGAGATTCTGTCATGTGGATATTGTAGAGACGTTCTTGCGTCACGAGCTTCCCATTCACGACGACGTACCATTGAGAAACAACATCGGAATCAAGCATGGCATCGTGTACAGTCTTCCACACCACGCGCCACCGTACGTCAGGATATTTTAGTTCGACCACATTTAGGGGGCGGCGTTGCAGCATGTCATGATATAGGCGTCGAGTTGTGGCCGTTTGTGGTGTCGTGAGCGCGACACTGCAATAACTTTGTTCTAAATAGAAACGTCCTATATAAAAGAGGGGCGCTGGGATGTCCTGTAGTGGCACCGGCGCTCTTAGTGAAGCAGGGCGTAGCGCCGTCAGAAGCAGACTCGTGAGGCTCGTTGGACAACGGCGCAGCAGACATAAATGTGAGCTAACATAGAGGGCAATGGCCCTATCATGGACGTTAACTAGGCCGAGACCACCTTTTTCCTTGGGGAGGGTAAGAGATACGTATCTGATCTTCAGTAACATACCAGTGGTGACGAAGTATCCCAGCGCTGCCATAATGCTACAAGCCAAGGGCTTCGGAATGGGTAGCGTTTGGGCGACATGCGGTATGCGGGACGCAAGGTATACATTGGCATAATACACCCGCTGAACGATGTTGAGGGATCGCAAGCGCTGATTTGCAATTCCGGCCCTAATTTGGTTAAGAAGACGTCGATAATTGAGCGTCGTCGCGCGTCGCATGTCGTTCATGAAATCTAAGCCCAAGCAGCGTACAGTATCACTGAAGCGTAAGGGGGCAATGTGTTCCTGCGGTAGCCCAATCCCGATGCTCAAGGCGACGGACTTGTCAACGTTGATTTGGCTACCAGAAGCTGTACCGTAGGTTGCAATCCAGTCCAAAGCCGCGGCCATATCGTCAGCTCCTCGTATGACGATCATCAAATCATCCGCATATGCGGTGCAGCGATAGATGGAGCCGCCGAACTGTATCCCAGTGAGCCTGTCTCGGAGACCACATAACAAGGGTTCTAAGGCCAATGCAAATAACAGTGTTGATAATGGACATCCCTGTCGTACTGATCGGCGGATCGGCATGGGTGCCGTCAGTCTTCCATTGACAAGAACTCGAGAAGTTGCACCATGTAGTAGGCGTGTCAACACTGTGATAAAGGGGTCGGGGTATTCCATGCGCCGTAGAACGGCCGTGAGGAAAGTGTGGCCCACACGGTCAAAAGCCTGGCTAAAGTCGATAGACGCGAGGGCTGCCGGCAAACGTCTCACCCGTGCAAGGGAGATGAGATCTCTGTAACGACATAACGCAGTTCTGATGTTGTTGGTCCTCCCAAGGACGTCTGATCGCCGGACAAGACGTGCAATAGTGTGCCGCGAATACGTTCTGATAGCAGCCTCGAAAAGATCTTGAAGTCGCTGTTCAATAACGTTAAGGGACGATAGTCGCGGACATGATTCCGTCCCTTCGGCTTATGGATGGGGACAATCAGACCTTCCAAGAATGGTGCAGGCAATGTTGTATCCGGGGACATCAATTCCTGGCAAATTTCAATCAAACACGGTAGCAACAGTTGTGTAAAGGCTCGATAGAACTCTAATGGTAACCCATCGATTCCTGGTGATTTATGGGGAGCACCTTTACCAATGGCGTCGAGCACTTCCTCTTCTGTCACTTCTCCCAGTAAATTCGGTACCATGTCTGGTGGAACTGTACCGTGGACATGTGCTGAAACGGTGTCTACCGTCGCCATATCAGGGAGCACTGCTGAATAAAGTTGAGCGTAATGCCCATAGAAGGCTTCTGCTATTGCTGCTTGTTCTACCACATGTCGACCGTCGTCGGTTATCATGTCGGTTACCAGTGCCCTGCGGCGCCTCCTGCGTTCTATGAGCACGTGGTGCATAGATGGCCTTTCTGATTGTATCATGTCTGGAGCACGCGACCGTATAACAGCGCCTTGTAAATGATGGCGTGCTAAGGAGACGAGCTGCGCTTTCGCGCGATTGACTATGATCTGCCTGTCAGGTGAGGGCTCCATAGCAAGACATTCCCGTAGGACGGTGTAATAAAAGTTTTCCGTGCTCCTCCTCCATGCCGCTGCTTCCCGGCCGTAAGCCATGAAGGTGCGTCTAAGAGCAGGCTTCGCACATTCAATCCACCAACTGAGGGTCGATCGGTACCGACCACGACGCCGTAAGGACGCGGTCCACGACTCTTCGACAGCACCTTTACATGCCGGCTCGTCCAGATGGGCGACGTTCAGTTTCCAGGGGGGCCTACTGCGCCACACACGTGCAGGTTGGAGGGCAATGGTGCAAATATAGGGTGTGTGGTCGGTGAATGTAGTGGGCCAGAGCTCTGCTCCTCTCGTCGCCGTCGAAAGGGTGCCTGTGACGTAAATCCTGTCCAACCGACTTGATGAATGGCTTGTATAATGGGTGTAACCAGGAGCTGGGCCATGGATGTGGCGCCACGTGTCAATCAGGTGGAGGTCACGCACTAGCATTTCCAATTCCGCACACGGGACGTGATGTGGCTGCTGATCAGATGGAGATAATGTACAGTTAAAATCTCCTCCGATCACCATATCGTCTATGTGGCCCATAAATAGACGCGTAATATCTTCCGAAAAAAAGCGGACCCGATCTCTCCGTCTCCCTGATCCTGAAGAGGCATATACATTGATGAGTCGTACACCGTTGACAGTTACTGCCATGGCTCTTGCACTCGGTAAGTACAGTACGTCCGTAGCCGCCAAACTGTCCCGTAACAGAACAGCCACACCACAATCGGTAGAAGAGGTGTGGGAGATGTGGGCGGTATATCCGTAGAAGTCAGGGAAACTAGCGACACATACTTCCTGTAAGAGGGCCACGTCGATGTCCGCCGCATCAAGCATGCGTTGTAGCATTGTCAGTTTGTGTGGCGCCCTTATCGCGTTGATATTGATTGTGGCAAGCCGAAAGGTGTGCTGCCTAGCCTCTTCACCTAGGGTAGACGCCATGGCAATAAAAGCTAACCGCAAGAGATGCCGGACCCACCAAACCCGTTACAAATTATGAGTCGTTCACGCTAGTAGTGGCATCCCCAATGCCGCCCCCTCCCCTGTCACCCGTGCCCTCTTCAGGAAGTTCCTCAACATCGTCCGACCACAGTGGGTGCAACACGATGCTGTGTGGCTGATCGGCACCTAAATCTCTCTCACGTACGTCGTCTTTGGTAGAGGTAGACGGATCGCCATCCATCGACGCGACCTGCCGCGTTTGTGGTGCAAGAAGTAACTGGGCACTCGTAGTATGGGCAAGTGAACCGTCTACACCACTTAGATCCTCAGCAGGCGCAGCATCCATGCCGTCTGATGAGATGTCACCTTCTTGACCGGCCGTGTGTAGGAGGCAGTCGTCAGAAGGAGTCCGCCGACGTCGCTTGCGTCGTCGGGGCGAACGTTGCTTTCGAACGCGGACATCCGTATCCGAATGTGGGAGGCAATCCAGCGTCGTATCACCTTCCGCTAGGAAAGCCGCGGTCGGGACAATGTTCGCGTCCACGTCCATCGCGTTCTGAATGTTATGTTGCGTCTGGAGTCCGTGGGCCTGTTGCTGCTGTTGTTGCTGTGGAGGGGGCGACATATGGGTTGGCACCGAGGGTCCTTCCTCTTCCTCCCGTGGTACTTCTGGCGTCGATGGATGTGTCTGATCGCCCGTTTCGTTCTCAACTATGGTGCGCATCGTCGTCTGAGCGTACGTGAGGGGCAGGATTGTCGTTCCCGTCGGGGAAACGGAGTCTCCCACTGGTATCTGCGTAATTCTATGTTGTAAGCAGCTCGATCGAACATGGCCTTCCTGCCCACATCCGGAACAGGTACGCGGTTGACCGTCGTACATGATGATTGCACGACAGCCACCGATGTTCAAATAGGACGGCACATGTTTCTTGAGCTCAAGTTTAATTTGGCGCACACCATTGTAGACCTTATACGTCGAGAAAGTTTGCCACTTTTCTGCAACGTGGCTGATAACATTGCCATATGGTCGGAAGGCGTCCTTGACAACTTCCTCTGGGACCTCGAAGGGGAGCTCAAAAACTCTTACAGTCCTTAGGCCCATGCCAGCATGATCCACCGTCACTGCACCGATATGCCCGTCAGAATGTTTGAATCGGAGAGAGTTCGAGTATTTAGAAACCACTGTCGCGCAGACCTCTGCACTGGTCATTTTAACATAAACCACGCTCGCCGTTATAGAAAAATGTATTCCGACGACAGTCGCCGGATCTAAACGTAGATCGTCGCGTATGAACTGTTCTATTTCATAGGCTCGAGGACGCGCGTGATCTGGTTGAAAAGTAATTTTGATCGTATCGTGGCGCCATGTGTGTGCCATAATCGGACTGAACTTGGAACAAATACAACTCGCGCCGCGAGAAGGTAAACACAAGCAAGCGCTCACGGTCGCGCACGGCGAGGCGCAGCGGACGTCCTCGCCCCACCGCAGCCGAAAGCAGACTGACCAACTGAGCTACCGAAGCACGACTCACGCCCGGTACTCACAGCATTACTTCTGCCAGTACCTCGTCTCCTACCTTCCAAACTTTACAGAAGCTCTCCTGCGAACCTTGCAGAACTAGCACTCCTGAAAGAAAGGATATTGCGGAGACATGGCTTAGCCACAGCCTGGGGGATGTTTCCAGAATGAGATTTTCACTCTGCAGCGGAGTGTGCGCTGATATGAAATTTTGGAAGGTAGGAGACGAGGTACTGGCAGAAGTAATGCTGTGAGTACCGGGCGTGAGTCGTGCTTCGGTAGCTCAGTTGGTAGAGCACTTGCCCGCGAAAGGCAAAGGTCCCGAGTTCGAGTCTCGGTTGGGCACACAGTTTTAATCTGCCAGGAAGTTTCAAGTCAGTTCCTATTAACAAAGCATCTATGTTGAACTATAAGAGATATTAATATTTGCTCTCTAAAAGAAAACTGTTGGAGATCCGTGTATAACATTCGCAAAAGTGTTTAGTTCTCTCATACAAAATCATTGGTTTTAGTTATGGTCTAAACGTTTTTTTCAGAAAATAATAGTCTCTCAAGAAGGATTATTTTACGGATTCTAAACACTTTGTAACTTTTAAAATGTATGATAAGAATGAATTTGTCTATTACATCAGCTGTTTCTGTTTAAGTATGACAAACAGAGTCATATTTAAGTTAGGGACATATTAGTCACACTGTGTATAATTTTCCCCCAAAATAAAACTCAGGATGATTTCGATTTTATTAAATCAGGTACAGCTGTCAAAACTTTGTTATCTAACGGAGATATCTTCAAATATTTATTCTGAGTGTAACAATCTACTGTTTGCAAATAGATGATATTCTAGACGGTGTTGAAGACGAAGCAGAATCTCTATTAAATTCGTACTTCGGCCGGCCTCTGAGAGGAAATCACGAATACATTCACATAACTGAGACGATATTCCATAAGCATGCGATTTCACTACAAGCCGCTTGTGTGTTAGAGTTCCAAAGGCCTTTCGGAAACCCATAAGTACTGAATCAGTTTGAAATCCCTTGTCAATAGCACTCAACATTTCGTGCGAGTAAAGAGCTAGTTGTGTTTCACAACAACGGTGTTTTCTAAATCGATGTTGACTGCGTGTCAACAGAATCTAATATCTACTTGCATGGTGAATTTCTCTTTGTTTCCCCATTTTTTAATTTATTGGAAATCATGTTAATCTTAGCTTTCAGCTAACCTCATGTCTTGGGTTCTACCATTTCAGATCCATGTGCCCATGCACTTTGTAAAGCACATAATCCTGAGCAAAACGACTATCTACTGCTACAGGAAAAATTTCTCTTGTTGATTTAAGTATTTTCATCCCTTTTTTTGGGGTTTGAGTGTTGAGACGCCTCCCCGACAATCTCGACTACGTCCTGGTCATTTGAATAACAGTGGATTGTGGAGTTAGTGTTATTGGCGTCCTGCATGTGTTCATACGTAAGTGATTTGAGTGCTGTCCCGTCCCCCTGTAATGTAGTTTCCCATTTACTGAAGTCAAACTGGGGTAGATTGTGTGTACTCAATTGCTCCGCCGATTTACCTTACGCAAGTTCTTATTGAGGGAATGTATACGGAAAGTTTGACTATAGAATCCAGATGTCTATTGAACAATGTATTTGTTGATCGTTTAAGTGTAGGACATGTAGAGAAGTTCTTTTTGATATTGGCGTGTTTAATAAATTCATATAGTGCTTTTTTGAACTCACACTATTCATTATACACTCCACATTACTCTACATTATTTCCTGATCCACCCCATAAAAATCGAAACATCTGGAGACCCGTCAGGCTAGGAAAAGAAAAGGTTAGCATTGACGTCACGTGTCTAGCCTTCGCTGATGAGCTCGCGATCCTTTCTGGTGATGAACAAACAACATCCATCAGATTGAAATTCCCAAAGAATGTGCCAAGAAAGTTGGATGGCAAATTTCTTTTTCTGAAACCGAATTCATGGCTACAAAACACACCAAAACACAAAATTTAATCACAAAATATGGCACAGAAAACAAGGTTAACTACTTCACGTTCTTAGGAGAAATTATTGAACGTACCGGTACAGAAAGATTAGCACAAAAAATACGGGAACTCAAAATGCGGAAAGTTGCGAGCATCTACAATAAAAATGCATAAACATCAACAACAAAGTTCGACACTACACGACTGTTACCACACCTGAAACACTCTACGCCAGCGAGACTCCAAACCTTAATTACAAAGGAGACTTCGAAAATATCAAAAAGGCTGAAAGAAAAATCATCCGAAAAATCTTTGGCTCAAAACTCACACATGAAAGATACCGTCTACAATCACAAACAGTCACAGAAAAATATTCCAACATCGAAACCGTTTTCCGCATAATTCTACGGACATATGATGAGACTAGATGACAACCGACTAACAAAGAAAATTTTGACGTACTTGCAGAAACTGAAAACGACAGCAGTCTGGATCAAACAGGTCCAAATTGATCTAATAAATGCCAAAATCTCACCGTCAGACATCGGAGTTCGAAACATCTTCGGACGTAATGTCTACAGCTGGGAAATTTTATCAGAAGACAAACCCAAGGTACCTAGAAGAAAGTGGTCAGATGAACGTCGAGCTAAGCATAGCGAGATAATGAAACAATTCTGGAAGAACAAGAAAAATAACAGCCACAGGTCATTATTTGCTTTATGTGTTCCTCTATGAGTCTAAACAATGTAAATAAGTAAGTAAATAATAATACAAATTTTAACTTTTAAGGAGGTTCTCTAACTTGAACCTAATTAATTAGAGCCCAAACAGCCCTATGAAAGAGATGCAGATTGATGTGTATGCGCCGGCCGCTGTGGCCGAGCGGTTCTAGGCGCTTCAGTTCAGAACCGCGCATTTTACAGTACTGTGTAACGCGTGCAGCAGAGGAACAATTCGGAGACGATGATTGTATCAGTGTGACAATGAGACCTGTCATAGAACGGCATTTGCGAGGCAATTATTTGTGGACAACAACATTCCTGAAATGTTTAACATTCCTGGAGTAATGACCTGAACCTAATGGAACATCTTTTGGATCAGGCAGAACGTCGACTTGGCTCCAGACCCCAGCGTCTATCCCTATATTCTCTGATGTTGGCCGTTGAGGAAGAATGGGCTGCCATTCTACCTCAGATATTCTGACATCTCACTGAAAGTGTTCCCAGCAGAGTACAATCCGTCAAACAGGGTGACAGTTATTGAAGGTGACAGTTATTGAACAATATGAAATAAAATCGTCATAGCTTCTGAACGGTTTGCGTTTGAACGTTGACACTGCACGGTTGGCTACGGGCATGAAGGGAATTAGTATGCGGTGAATGGTTTGGTTTAGCGACGAAGCCAACTTTCATGTGGATGGGTTCGTCAATAACCAAAATTGGCGCATTTGGGGGACTGAGGATCTGCATTTGGCGAACGTGTAGTCCCTTCACCCTCAACGGATGATGTGGCGTGTAATGTATATGCGCGGAATTATCGGTGCGATATTCCTTGATGGCACGGGGCTACCGAATGGTACGTGAATGTTTTGGAAGATGATTTCATCCCCGTTATCCGAAGTGACCCTGTTTTCGACAAGATGTGGTTCACGCAAGACGGAGCTCGGCCCCATCGAAGCAGGAGAGTGTTTGGTGTCCTGGAGGAGCACTTTGGGGACCGCATTCTGGGGTACCCAGAGACCACTGGCATTGACCTCAATTGGCCGCCATATTCTCCGGATCTAAACACATGCGACTCCTTTTAAATACAAGGTGTACAGCAACAATCCAAAAATGATTGCTGAGCTGAAAGCAGCCATTCAGAAGGTCATCGACAGCGTCGCCGTTCCGACACTTCAGCGGGTCGTGCAGTATTCCGCTGTTCGTCTGCGCCACATCACCAATGATGGCAGGCATATCGAACATGTAATAACGTAAATCTGAATATCTGTAGTGACGTTTAAATGCTGAATAACGAGGGTGCCAGCCGCGCCGTTTTTCATGTAGTTCAATAATTGGTATCCTGTAAAGGCGAAGGGTGGACTCACCCCGTATTAATGTCGACTGACATGTGTTCTGATACTTTTGATCAAATAGTGTATAACACAATTAATACAATGTTTCTGTCGTTTTCATTTTGAACGCTATATGGAATGCAAATGAAGAACTGCAACTTAAATAGTTCCAAATCCAGTCGGCTAAAACGTATTATTAATAATACACATGTATTACGCCAACTGAAGACAAGTGAAAATCGAAACACCTCTCAGGGAAAATTATGTTATACAAAATGTGTCTCGTTGCTGCATTTCTTCAAGCAGTTTAAACCATTGATATCTGCCACAGTTTGCACTTTAGTGTGAGCTAGGTTAGGAAAACAATGTGGTTCGGAAAATTACACTGTGTAAACGAAACTTCATAAAATTACAAATCTGAACCCGATTACCGCGGTAAAGAATCACATGACACCAAGAAAGTTCGTCATTAATCTCTCAGGAAATTACACGTGCTGAAAAGTACCGGACTGACTACAATGGTGGCAAACTCTGTGATACCCTCTGCTTATATTATACTGCAATTGATCCACAAGAATGGAAAATCAGATCTCATTTCCGAATTAACTTATCATTGTCCACTGAAAATACCACGCTGCTGTATGGCGACTGTGATACGGATTTAATGAATTCATTTAACGGCAAGGCAGGAACGACGCAAATCTAGCAAATTTTTAACAAAATATCATTATGCAGCAACAGCAGACACTACCTGCAGTTAATTCGAATTACTTCCAAATGAAATTACTGGCACGGTATTGAAGTATGATGAACAAAATCAAGGTAACAAAGTGTATTCACGGGCAGTGCGTATGGAAACTGATTCTGAAATTTTTGAATTATCAGTAAGAGGAAACAGCATACACAAATTACAGAACCAATTATTTATCTCCAAAGAGAGTAAACAGAATGAAATCACGGTCGTACCAACGTCACAGGAGTGCTGGTAAAACAATAACGTGGTGGATGAATATAACTTTCCGATGTGCGTCAAGACTTTCGGAAATCGAATACGTCTTTGTTCATGTACGATACACTCTGCTAGTAAAAATCAGTTAAATTAAGTAGCGCTTTGTAGTCTCGCTAAGAAGGATGGGGAAAGCTAATACCATATAACTTTGCTGAATGACTTTGTATGCAGCAACTAAACTCTTATATCAAAGAATTTTTATTTTAATTTCCATAGTCGTACGTTCTCCGGCTGACGTGATGCCGTCGTACATCCCTCACTGTCTTGGGGCCTATTTTTCATATCTACGCATCTGATACGTATGACAGCTTCGTCAATCTGCTTAGTACGGTCTATCCTTTGTATGTTTCCAGAATTTCCTCATTTTGTTACTCGTACAGCGCCTGTTTAACTACTACTCGATGCCGAGACAGATGTCCCATCAGTCTTGTGTTTCCCACAGACATCGGCCATCACCTACTTCTTCTAGCAGCTCAGCACTATGTATCTCGCCTACCCTGCAAACACATTTTTCTCCGGTTTTCCATTTATCCACCTTCCACTTGCATACCTTATTTTTCTGCAGATGTACGCTTTTAAGTGCTTTTCTGTCAATTCCAAGTTAGTACTTAAAACTGCAGAATGGAAAATACTTGTTGAAGAAATTTATCTTTATCTCCCCCAGTCTACTTCTGAGATCTTCCCCAAATCAGCTGTCCAGATTAAAATCTCTTTCTGGATGGGACAATTTCTACAAATTATCGATAAATGCATTCTCTAAATTTTATGTTAATTATACCACTATTCTCATTTTTATTATGCCCTTTAGTTTTGTTTGCCTAAGCCCATACCCCTTAGTAATTTTTGTGCCCATTCCGCTAAACGCATCTTTCAGGACCTCCTTACCAGCAACTAGATTGGTTAAGTCGTCAGCAAACGGTAGCAATCGCATTCAGTTTGTCTTACATTTCTTCTGCGCTTTCATTTTTTACTTGATTCATTGCGTACTCGTCCGAAAAGTTAAACAACTGCACAGTTCACAGTGCGAACTTGTTACGGCCTGTCATGACATTGCTATCCACGGCAGTCGGCCCTCTTAGAGAAATACGGTCCCAGAAGGTGGCAGATCCATGACCGAAGCCAGTGTGTTCTCTAAGTGTGTCCCTGTATCAATTGTCTGTAATTAGGAAGAGAACATATGGCAATGAATTGAGAGTGTGGCATGACTCAGCTCTAGGTTGTCGTTCACGTCGATGTTAACGACGTCCCTCGACCAGAATTTGGGACCATTCTCGATTCTTTCCAGAGACTGGTAGAAGTGGTGAGCCTCATTCGTGAGGTCTTTGCCCTGCAGCGGATTTACGTCGTACCGAGAACTGATCGCAGTTCTCTGATCTGGAAGAGACTGGAAGTTCTAAACCAGAGATGTCTTCAGTTTTGTAATGAGCACGATGTTAAATACTACGACCTTCGAGCTTCGAGACTACCATAATTTCCTGGGGTAATTTAATTGGTGTACTGTATACCGGAAGTAGTTACATGGGTAACATGCCACGTAGGGGAAGGTGGGGTAATGTGGTCATTCTAAGGGAAATCGTGGTTACTAGTAGGACATTACCACTTACACATTTAATCTATGTATTATACGGTATCACACCAAACATTTTTATTTTAAAAAGAAAATAAGATATAACAGCTATATGCATTTTTCTAAAGGCTTACATACCGTCAATTTTTTCATATCTAGGGTGGAAAAGTGGCCAGTACCATCGCAACAGTATTCCATGTTTGTTGTTCTGCTTTTTGAATATATTTTTAGGCATCTTGCCCTACTGCCTAACAAAAAAAAAAAAAGTTTAGAAGTCATATGTACACCTACAACATGCTGACATGAGCAAAGTTCCCAACTGATTTCTCATACACAAACAGCAGTTGACCGGCTTTGCCTGGTGAAACGTTGTTGTGATGCCTCGTGTAAGGAGGAGAAATGCGTACCATCACGTTTCAGACTTTGATAAAGGTCGGAGTGTAGTCTATCGCTATTGTGGTTTGTCGTATCGCGACATTGCTGCTCGCGTTGGTCGAGTTCCAACGACTGTCAGTAGAATATGGAATCGGTGGGTTCAGGGAGGTAATACGAAACGCAAATGCCGTGCTGGATCCCAACGGCCTCGTATCACTAGCAGTCGAGATGACAGGCACCTTATTTGCATTGCTGTAACGGATCGTGCAGCCACGTCTCGATCCCTGAGTCAACAGATGGGGACGTTTGCAAGACAACAACCATCTGCACGAACAGTCCGACGACGTTTGCAGCAGCATGGACTATCAGCTCGTAGACCATGGCTGCGGTTACCCTTGACGCTGCATCACAGCTCAGGAGCGCCTGCGATGGTGTACTCAACGACAAACCTGGGTGCACGAATGGAAAAACGTCATTTTTTCGGATGAAACCAGGTTCTATTTACAGCATCATGATGATCGCATCCGTGTTTGGTGATATCACAGTGAACGCACATTGGAAGCGTGTATTCGTCATTGCCATTCTGGCGTATTACCCAGCGTGATGGCATGGGGTCCCATTGGTTACACGTCTCGGTCACCTCTCGTGTGCATTGACGGCACTTTGAACAGTAGATGCTACATTTCAGATGTGTTACGACCCGTGGCTCTACCCTTCATTCGATCCCTGTGAAACCCTACATTTCAGTAGGATAATGCACGACTGCATGTTGCAGGTCCTGTACGGACGTTTCTGGATACAGAAAATTTCGTCTGCTGCCCTGGCCAGCACATTCTTCAGATCTCTCACCAATTGAAAACGTTTGGTCAATGGTGGCCGAGCAACTGGCTCGTCACAATACGCCAGTCACTACTCTTGATGAACTGTGGTATCGTGTTGAATCTGCATGGGCAGCTGTACCTGTACACGCCATCCAAGCTCTGTTTGACTCAATGCCCAGACGTATCAAGGCCGTTATTACGGCCAGAGGTGGTTGTTCTGGGTACTGATTTCTCAGGCTCTATGCACCCAAACTGCGTGAAAATGTAATCACAAGTCAGTTCTAGTATAAAATATTTGTCTAATGAATACCCGTTTATCATCTGCATTTGTTCTTGGTGAAGCAATTTTAATGGCCAGTAGTGTAGTTCTGGTCCCGGCGGAGGTTCGAGTCCTCCCTCGGGCATGTGTGTGTGTGTGTTTGTCCTTAGGATAATTTAGGTTAAGTAGTGTGTAAGCTTAGGGACTGATGACCTTAGCAGTTAGGTCCCATCAGATTTCACACATTTGAACAAGTAGTGTAGTTCAAACGTTGAAGAGTGTGTGAATTCCTAAGGGACCAAACTGCTGAGGTCATCGGTCCCTAGACTTACACACTACTTAAACTAACTCATGCTGAGAACAACACACACACCCACGCCCTAGAGATGACTCGAATCTCCGGCGAGAAGGGTCTGCAGTATAATGCGTGATGTATGGAAGTAACTAACTGTTATTGAGTAAACAACTTGACAACTTTTCCCGAAAAGTAGCGTGGCCACTTTTCCCGATGGGACACTATGTCAGCATTAGCAGTTCCCAGAAGAAACTATCAAAACGAGAGCAGCAACAAGGAACTACTTTTGGACGCCAAAACACGTTGTTTCAAATTGGTTCGGTAAATAGGTATTACTCAACACACATGTGAGGTACGTAGCAAGAATAACGTAAACGACTTACATCAGACGAATGAAAGTCGGAAAACTTTGTACTAAATAAATAACGGACAAGTTTACTCCGTAAAACTCACAAAAAACAACTATTTGCATATTAGAACTAGTCTGACCACTTCTTGGTAGACAGCAACTCTGTTCAGGACAAAAAAATATGCAGAGTCCACTTTTCCCGCCCTGGTCACTTTAGCCTACTTTCCCCTATGGATTGGCCAAATTTTAGGTTAGACGGAAAACAAAAATTTTAACTGGCGTAACATTCTCAGAAAAGATCCAAATATCACCTCTCTTCAAGAAATCAGTCACCATGATGTAATACTAGGAATTAAGAGTTGTTTGAAACCCGAAGTATAAGACAGGAAAACTTTCAAGAACGTGTAGAACGAATGTAGGGAAAATAGATTATTACTTATTTGTTATATAATTTCGCTTAAAAGAAAAGAATTTGCAGAAAGGTGAGAAATTAAGGAAATGAGACCTGGATAAGTAGAAAGAACCAGAGGCTGCTGATATTTTCAAATGGAGAACTAGGCTACCATTGACTAGCAAGAGAAATTAAATACAATACACGATGCGTGGATTGCTCTGAGAAATCAAATAGTGTACGTAGCAGGAGATGAAATAGGCAGAAAGACAAGGTCTAATAGAAATCCTTGCACAATATTCGAATTATTGAACGTGATTGACAAGAGAGAAAATATGAAAATGCAGCAAATGAAACAGGCATGGAATACAAAAATAAAAAAAAATAGATAAACAGCACTCACAGAATGGCAAAGAAGGAATGGCTACAGGAGAACTGTAGAGCTGTACAAGGATGCATGGTTATAGGATAGATAATGTTGCGTGTAGCAGAATTAAAGACATACTTGGAAAAAAGAGAAGCACTTGTATTACGAGCCCAGATGACAAGTCATTACCAAGCAAAGATAAGGCAGAAGGTCGGAGGACTATAAAAAAGTTCAGTGATATCACTACGTCTTACCTTACAAGAATTTGTAGATTTGGAGAAAACTTTTGACGATGTTGACTGGAAAACACTCTTTGGTACTCTAAAGACAACAGGGAATTAAAACTTAGTGAGCTTGTTCAGAAACCATTCTGCAGTTATAAAAGTCGAAGGACATGAAAGGAAAGCAGTAAGTGAGATAAGAGTGAGACAGGTTTGTAGCTTATCCCCGATTTGTTCAATCTGCACATTGAGCAAGCAGTAAAGGAAACCAAACAGACCCATGATAAGGGAATTCAACATCAGGAAGAAGAAAATAAAACTTTTAGGTTTGCCAGTCACAAGTTTGTCGGAGACAGCAATGAACTCTGAAGAACAAATGAGCCGAATGGATAGAGCAATATAAACAGCTCATAAGATGAGCACAAAGGAACTAAAACAGGGGTAATTTAATGTAGTCGAATTAAATCGGATAATACTGAAGGAGTTAGGTTAGGAGATGAGACACTAAAAGTAGTTGAATTTTCTCATTATGAGAGTGTTGAAGGGCGATCTATTTTAATTGTTATAAACCATAAAATATTTTAGCCATGAGAAACGTTTTTAATGTGCCGAGTTTTATCCACTTGATATCTTGTGCATGAGTTTCAGCGTAAAATGAACATGTTTTACTACAAAATAAAAGGGTTTAAGATCTGAAGATGACAGCTAATGCTGCTGAAACCGGTTATCTTGAATAAGAAATGGTTTGTGCGATCTTGGTTTTTGAATAGTTTTTCTCTAAAAGTAATAGACATTTTTGGTATTTAGGCAGCAAAACAGCCGACGATGGAGGAAACAGAAGATGTAAAATGCAAACATGCAATAGAAAGAAAAGTTTTTCTAAAAAGGAACGGATACTTTAATATTTAATATAAATGTAAGCGTTCGATAATATTTTTGAAAGCATTTTTCTGCAGTGAAGCAGCACAGACAAGACGAGACTACAAATGTGGCGGTACAGAAGAATTCTGAATATAAAACAGATAGGTTGTACAACAAAGAGGTACGGAATCTATTTGGGGGAACCCGACTAAGAAAAAGGGACTAGTTGCTAGAATACGTCCTCAGGCATTAAGAAACAATTAATGTGGTTAAAGAAGGAAGAGTTTGGGGGAGGGAGAAGGCGTAAAAATTGTAAAGGAGACCAAGACTTGCCTACAGCAAGCAGATTCAAGACGATTTCGCTCCAGTAGTTCTGCGGAGGATAGATTTCCATAGGATTGACTCGCGGTGAGAGTTCTCGGACTGCAGACTATAACAACAGAAACCGATTACGCACTCCAGAAGATCGTATGTTTATACGAACAACTTCAAAAATATTAGGTATAGTGAGGTCCAAAATCAGCCCCTCTACGATTTCACATACACAAATCTATCTGCTGCGGTGGATTTGCAATAATAACTTGATTCTTCCAATGTTCGCCAGTTTTAGACACATCGGTCGGAGAGTCATTGAAAGATGGCCTTCATTAAATAGTGCAGAAATACTCAGACCGTACGGCAGCAACAGACACTGACTTAAATATTCAAGTTTTAGAAAATAACCAGACATTATTAAGGACAAACAATTTTACGAAGTAATAATGAATATGACAAAGTGCCGTATTAGGTGCTGGTAAAACTCAGATAAAGGCTAAATGTTTGCCCCTCTGTTACTTATGCACAGTGAGATACCTGCGAATCACCCGAATCGCGAGGTCGCCATTAAGAAGATTTAGACACATTACCGTGAGCTATTACCGCAGATGTCCGATACTTGTCATTATTTACTCCAAGGTATTTGATCGCAAACACCTCCTGGCTACTGTCTATAATTTCTGCAGCCACGGGAAAGGTGATATCGTCGAGTACTATTTGCAAAAACGTTTCATGAAGGTTTTAGGTATGTGAGGCCATCTACCAAATGTAGGTATACCCGCAAGAGTCTTATACTGTGTATCAGAGTGTGTGATATTATGAAATAGTCTCTAAGATTAAAAGTATTTACCTCATCGGGACTCGAGCCTAGATCATTGTCTTTTATAGGCAATTCTTTTACTGGCTGAACGATCCAGGTACAACTAACGACTGGACTTCACAGCCACAGTTTTGTTAGTACCCCTTTACTACGCTCTAAACGTAACATATACCGTACTGCGCATACGTATACTGTTAATGCTCTCTGGAGGTAACCGTCACATTGAGCATTTCAACACGTACGGAGGAATGCAGATCAAGGAAGGTCCTCGCTATTGAAACATTGACTTTCATATTGGTAGTAGACGTTTGATTTAACGGGAAGCCAGGATTTGTCATCACTCATCAGACTACCGTGAAAGGAATCTCTTCGAATGAAACTGTCATTTTGCGGCGTGGTATAACTTCAACTGAACCTATGAACATCCTCATCATTCCACGTGCAGCTACGACTCGTATTATTTCGGGAAGCGTCTTAGTGTTTGCAGTCGTCGTGCCAGACGTAAATGCATTGTGATTTGTTTCGCAAGAACAACGTAATTCAGCTGCTATGAAGGTCATTTATCCTATCATCAACTGCATCACGCATCACTGCGTGTGTTATACTGATGTTGGGCATCATATTACTCCTTACTGGCGTGACTTACGCAACATCTAAGTGACACAGTCGTTTTGAACATTTCGAAATTTGAGCATATATTCTCTTTCAGGAACTGAAGGACGTAGTAGTGTGAAGTTACAGCCACTGTAAACACAGACATTGTAACCACCAATGATATATCCATGCCTCGACAGGCAAAAACGACGATGAAATATTTATTTCTGCCTATGCGGGAATCACGAAATGTGCGAGCATAATGGTCGTGGACTCGGTGACATATGAAGGTTTGGGTCGCTTCTGGAGGAGTACTCGAATAGCCGAAATGATTTCGCCGCTGCTGTAGCTCAGCGTGTGCGGTCGGAAGGTTAGTTGCCCTCTGTAATAAAAAACTGGGTGACTGGATCAACGACGAACTTGGACGGGTGTCATGAGACATCCACGCCGAACAAATACAACGAACAAAACGAGATTTAAAAAAAAGTAGTTAAAGCGACCACCCACAATACGGCACAGCGCAGCGGTTAGCATACTGGACCAACCGTTCGGGAAGACGACGATCCAAACCCGCGTCCGGCCATCCTGATTTAGATCTTCCCTGATTTTCCTAAATCGCTTCAGACAAATGCTGCGATGTTTCCTTTCACAGGGCTCGGCCGACTTCGTTCCCCATCCTTCTCTAATGCAATGGGACCGATAACCTCGCTGTTTGGTCCCCTCCACCATCGCAACCAACCAACCAACCACAATAAACGGGAAATCCGTGTAGGAGACCCGCGTGTCAGAAGCAGCTGATGTAATTCCGGATTTGCAAAATGCGAAGCAATTTCTTAATATTTATCACAGTTCTAATCGTCATAACAGGTCTGTTCCTTCAGACATGCGCAATGTGAAGACGCTGACAATTTGCAAACACAGATGTTGAAAAATGTATAAATGTGTAATAAATCTTATGGGACTTAACTGCTAAGGTCATCAGTCCCCAAGCTTACACACTACTTAACCTAAATTATCCTAGGGACAAACACACACACCCATTCCCAACTACTCAGTTGGGGAAGCATGGGGAGAGCTACAGTGGTGGGGGGTCGCACAGATCGCTGTACGGGAAAGTGCTGTTCTAAACTGGTTGAAACCATCGATGATCTACGTGAATAGTTTTCATGTAATCAGCTACGAGAAAATCCACATTCAATTACTCACTGAAAGGAGTGAAATGTGTACCTGTCTTATTCAAAACTGTTACTCCGTCGCGAGCCGCAGGTAATATGTCACGCATTATGTAACTTGCGACATTAGTATATTCTGAATATCACCATATATTTGGAATTTCTAGTCGGAAGTTTCTCAACCTTGACTGCACGTGAAGGACACCGAAATACTTGACGACACTGTACTTACCAAAAAAAGGTACAGAACTGTTAAATGGATATAGTGCACGCAAACTGCCGTGGCCGCCTGATACGTATTCAGTTGGGGAAGCATGGGGAGAGCTACAGTGGTGGAGGGTCGCACAGATCGCTGTACGGGAAAGTGCTGTTCTAAACTGGTGACCATGGTGACCATTCAAAAAGATCTACTGTCACCTCTACTTTCGTTAGTATCTAAAAAGAATTCCGCCGAAAATACAGCGATTTATTTTCGTCTGGCCTGTTAACTGTGGTGTCACCGCCAGACACCACACTTGCTAGGTGGTAGCTTAAATCGGCCGCGGTCCATTTAGTACATGTCGGACCCGCGTGTCGCCACTGTGTGATCGCAGACCGAGCGCCACCAAAAGGCAGGTCTCGAGATACGGACTAGCACTCGCCCCAGTTGTACTACGTCTTTGCTAGCGACTACACTGACGAAGCCTTTCTCTCATTTGCCGAGAGACAGTTAGAATAGCCTTCAGCTAAGTCCATGGCTACGATCTAGCAAGGCGCCATTAGCCTTACATAGTTTGATAGTTATCGTATGAAATGTCTCATCCAGAATGCTGTACTCACATGAAGGAAATAAAAGATAAGTATTCGAGGAGCTGCATACTTTTCTTATTAGAATTCATTACTTATCCTGTTCCAGAATTCACGCCCGTCTGCGTTAGATAGCGTGCATTTCGGCCCCGTCTATCTACAAGGTGTTGGCACATTTACCAACACATCATTAACCATTTGTAACTTTCAGAGAAGCGTCATGAGTGGCGAATTTTGAGTTAAACCTACACATTTCTCTGGTTTCCACATCAAAATTTTCTTCTTTTGCCAAAGTACAGTGGAGTTTACACAGTCTCGCCTCACTAACATATTGTGCAGACACAATTGCGAGAGAATTCTGAAACAGTGGTTTATTAAATTTATTAAGTGAGGAACAGAGGAAAAGTAAAGTCAGTGGCTTATGAAAAAGCGCATCCTCGGTACAAAAAAGCATGTAATGTCTTCACATATGTTGTTCCAAAACCCACAACTTTTCTCGTTTCACCAGCTCTCGATGGTCTTTAAAAATTACAGCCGGCAGGTGTGGCCGAGCGGTTCTAGGCGCTACAGTCTGGAACCGGGCTGCTGCTATGGGCGCAGGTTCGAATCTTGCCTCGGGCATGGATGTGTGTGATATCCTTAGGTTAGTTAGGTTTAAGTAGTCCTAAGTTCTAGGGGACTGATGACCTCAGAAGTCAAGTCCCATAGTTCTCAGAGCCATTATTTTTAAAAAAATTACATTATTTCAACGAAAAAGTCTGTAGTAATTGGAATAACATGGTAGATAATGAAGTTTTACATAATAACGATATGGTAAAATACTCTCCTCTTTGAGTGCTGTCATTTGCAAAATCTCATTTCGATATGTAAAGAAGTTTATGAAATATGAGGAATGTTGTGAATATTTCACCCCGGCTTTATCGTTGACTCGGCGCGATCGCAAATAGGGTGTCTTACATCAGATCAGTTTTCTCGAGATTGGTGACTGACAATATGTCTACCCACATCTAAAAGAAATGCAATATGTTAGTTAAATTTCATACTAAAAACATATTATGTAATACGCACTAAACATAAAATCACAGCGACCTCTATTTTTCATTGCACAGTTTTCCGGATTTCGCGAAGTGTCTTATTTTCACGCAAATATCACAATAACTATGACCATTAACGAAATGATGGACATATTATCACGATTTGACATATAAAGCTGTAAGTAAAGCAAAAACGAATTCCTTTACCGAATAGTTTCTGTAAAATCGTTTGAGAAAGATGACACGGTGCGCCCCGCGATTCTGTCATCGCTGGCCGGCCGAAAGTTTCAAAATACTTATCGGCCTCCCCTTCCCAACAAACGAGTGATCTCGCCCAACACTTTGGGCGAAAACTGGTCACTGCGTATTGTTCACCGTATCCTGCGCGAGTCATACGCGAAGCATATAAGGAAGGCCTGTTGAACACGGCTTCGCGGGCGCTAGGGCTCCGGCCGTCAGTTCTGCCAAGCTCTCCGAACGCAGGGGGACAGTAGCTGAAGTGTGTGGAGGAAAAAGAGCGAGAAGACTGCAAGCGGACGCCGGTAGAGCAAGGCAGCCACCTTGTCACACGCCAAGCAGTCTACAAGTTGTGTTCAATTAGATTTAGGTTCTCCCTTGGGAATATTACGCATCTACGCATTTTTTCACGAAATGAAAAAGTGGAGAAGCCACATCGGTCGTTGCGGAATGGGAGTTAAATTTACTTTCTCGTGTTACTTGAAGGCCACGCAAAGTGTTTAATATACTATCGCAAGATTGTGAGCTGGAAGAACGCTCGTTGGAACGTCATTGCAACATTAGCGACAAGAACGATATCATGCACGAGGTGATGAACGAGACAGAATTCTGGCTGAACTGAACGCAGCCCTAAGAGAAAAAAAGTTGGGATAAGAGTAAGTACAGAGAGTGACGAAATTTTATAAATTACATGTTAAGATTTAAAGAAAGATATATTTAAATATGCAACTGAGTTAATGCGGCCGTACCGATCGAGCGGGTCCAGACTGAAGCGCCTAGGACCACTCAGTCACACCGGCCGGCAACCACATGCTAGATTTTCATATTCTCTCACTCGCTACGCACGAACTACTAGTCCTACAGAAAAAATGAACGGGACCTTTTGTACAAAAATTAATGTAGTTAATGTTTTTACTGTTTTCGCTAGAGGCCGTAATTTCCGAATTATTCAAGGAAAACTTACAGAAGTGACCGTCAAACGCACCGCCACTCCGACCTTCTGCCTCACAGGTCACGATTTCTACTATGTTGAGGCACTCTCTTCTATCACAGTACAAAAATTTGCGACTGCACGAATTATTTACTACGTTCGACCTTCTTATTCGAGCACTTAAAAACTGTAAATCTGACGTTTTTGTAAATTCCTCCTAACCGTCTTGTGAATTTTAATAGCATAAAATAATCAGTTACATGGCTGTATTCGTCGGGCATTCTGACTACGAAACCACTTCTACTTGTAACGGTGAAGTTTAGCTCGAACTGTCAATGTTAATAGTTTTAGCGTAACGTATACAAGAAGACGTTTTACTTTCATTTCCGTTACGGGCACGTTTAACTTAATAATGTGAACGAAATAGCTGACTGTGCTGGCAACGTAATAGAGACCAAAAAAGTCGAACACCGAGAATAGTTGGTGTAGTCGACAATTTTTGTGCAATGGTAGGAGGGAATACCCCGAACAACATACTAGAATTCCTGAATGGTGGGGAATAGTGTGGGTGGGGAGGTGCGTTTGGAGGGCAGTTTTGTACATTTTCCTTGAATAACTCGAAAACCGCAGACTCCGTCAAAAACGCATTCCAGTGCAAAATTAAACCACATTAAAATCCTGTTCATTTTTTCTTTAGCACTAATAGTTTGCGTGCTGCGAGTGAGAGAACATGAAAATCTCGCGCGTAGTTTTTGATGGCCACATATAACACTGTAGGTTGCATAAAACGACATCGGTAGGGGCATCTGATTCACCCTGTATATTCGGTCACGCAGGTTGATACATTGTACGTTTACGGAAGCCGAATATGTCGATGTTCCATATCATTCCAAAGTCAGCTGGTTAGCCGCGGACGAGACCTGAACAAGTTCCTGAATTTACGAGGAGAGATCGCAACGTTCCTAGAGATGAGTGGGAAAGGGGACAAGTGTCTCCGTAGTACTCCTTGGATTGCTGACCTCGCTTTTATCGTCAGCATCATTCGTTAAGTCTCCCAATCCAAGAGGAGAATTATTTGGTAACAGATATGGCGAACAACTTGATGTATTTCAAACAGAAATTGAACCTATGTAAAAATCAGCTTCAGGTTCATGACATGGAGCATTTCCCGGAACTCAAGGCAGTCAGCTGTTGAACAGATTACGTTGCAGTAATTGTAATACTTCATTATAATTTCTCAGAGACAGTCCAAGACTTTGACGACTGAACACTGATTTCGATTTATTTGTCCGACCTTCCTCGTTTTGGATGCTGATGTACACTATTACTTCTAACGTGAACTGATGGAACTACAGTGTAGCAACGGCTCAAGGACCGCTTTGTCAAATCCAGGAATTTACAAGACATTTTATAAAATGACAAGAGCAGTATCCTCGATTGCAGAGACAAGTTACTAAAATAATTTCAAAGTGTGCTTCCACACATACATTCGAATATTTTTCATGTAATTGGCAAAGCCCAGCCAATGTTCGGTTTTAATAGGTTTTAATATCCTTAACCCAACGTGTTTGGCGGTTTCACAAATCGTAGTTCCAGACTTAAAACTGAAACGTGTATAAATTTATAAACTTCGTAACTTAATGTTAAATGTGTTATGTAAACCGTTTTGTTTTGTAAAAAATATGATTAATTCTGCTCGTCGTATTAAATACTATTCAATGTACTTATTTAATTAAGTAGTGAAGTTAATGCTTTGGTAGAAGAATAAAAAGTTAAAAATAAACACTAGTGACAAAATCGTTCTTATAAAAATACTAGCAAATCCGACAAAGGTTAGCAATTGCTAAATGTGAACAGAAACTGGATAAACCTCCCAATCTTCTCCCCCCTCTCCGTCAGTCAATTTTTCTCCCCCTCCTCTGTCCATTTCATCTCTCACTCCCTCTCTGACTTTGTCTTGTCTATTGTTATTGCAAAATCCAACCCTTTAGTAGTATTCTAATCATAAGCAGATAAGCAATAAATACAATTTCCCTGTTCTCTGAGATACCCGACTGCAAGAATGAAAATTCAATGTAATGAGAAAAAATGTATATGGGAGAAACAACTCGTCTGATGTTTTAAATGCTGTTGTTCTAGTTGAAACTGACTGCGAGAAAGAAAGCAAAACAGCACATTTTTACACCAGTTGTATCAGAAAACCTGTACATTGTTGGTTACAAAAATGGTGCCTATGTCTGTCCGACTGTTAATTAGAGTATCGTGCAAACATCTGAAGTAAATCGGTCAAGTACTTTTCGAGATTTTTGGTATCATAATGTCCTCTTTATACGTTACATATTTAATTAAATACTATATTCTTACATATTCAAAATTGTATAGCCTGTATCCCCCCGAATGTTCATTAGAGTTTGGTGCACAAATTTGGAGCAAATCTATCAATTACTTTTCGGGGTTTTTCGTAACAACGTTAAACAACCACTTATTTTTTGTAGTAGTTTAAATAGTTCAGAAGCTGCAATTTTCGCCTCTTAGGAGCAGTCCTACTACGTTCCAAACAAGTCTTCCTATATTTACCGGTTGCGCAGCCTCCACGTATAGTCGTCCCACTCACACACCTGCCCGGATTAGTGCAGTGGTGGGGGAGGTTGGAGCGCTGGCCAAACTCTTCCTAAGCTCCTGGAGCGCAAGTTTCAGATTGTGCGCAGTTCGGGAAGACTGGCTCCACCAAGGCAGCAGGGTGGTGCATGAGGTCATGACGTGAAGACTTACCACGGTCCAGAATGGGAGCCACAGGACAGGAAACTCAATTGTAGCAGTAGACAGAAAGGCCTAGCCCACGCTTACTGTACAAGCTTTGAGTTCAGGTGTGAATCTCCATGGTGAATACAACTATACCTGACAAATTAAACAGTTGCCAGCCGTGTCTGACAAGGGGACGTCACGGTCTCGGAAATTCAGTTCGTGATGAGACGTCGCAGATCAGTAGTATAACTCAAGGATGTCCACCCGTAAAGGTTGTAAAGCGCACTAGCCAGAAGATTCCGAGAAAACGGGCTATAAGTTATTATGTGCACCTCTTATACCAGTCATTCTAGATGCTGTGGTAGCAGTGCGAAATAGCTGAGCCTTAGGGGCTCGCTTGTCGCCCAGCCGATTCAGGTTCGATCCTATGAGGGTAATCCCAAAAGTAAGGTCTCCTATTTTTTTGTAGGTGCATAGACCTGTTTATTTCCACAATGATTTGCATCAGTTTACAGCTTGAACATTTTGCTTTTTTTCGACATTATCACCATTTCTGTAGATGCATTTTTGCAGACGCTGTGGCAGTTTTTGAATGCCCATGTCATACCAGCTCGCCGCCATGCTGTTCAGAAAGTTATGAACCTCTTCCTTCACCTCGTCGTCGAAGCTGAATCGTTGGGACCACAATTAACGCTGACAGGTATTGTGAGACTCTGAAAAATCTCAAACGGGCAATTCAGAGCCGAAGAAGAGGAATGTAGAGCAAGGGCGTACACATTCTCCATGACAACGCTCGCCCACCCATCGCTCGGCAAACCGTTGCTCTCCTGCAACAGTTAACAGTTTCAGTTGAACATAATCACCCACCCACCCTATAGTCCTGACTTGGCGCCCAGTGACTATCCCCTGTTCCCTAGCTTAAAAGAACATTTGGCCGGAAAGCGATTCGACGATTACTCCAACTGGCTTTTATGAGCCCATCTCAAACTATAACATCTGAGTACGAATAGGTCATTCATTTGCTTGGCTGGGAGGCATAGTTACCGACAGCGTCTAACTGAGTACACGAAATGAAATTAGCAAAGACTTCATAACCTAGTACGACATGTCACCTGCTTACGATCCTTGCCAGTTGCCCCGTGAAATTGCGCTGTGGCGTCGCACATTCATCTACAGGCCGCCAAATTTAGCAATTTTGCATTTTCCGTCGATGCCTGTATGAATTTGCATAACTCCCTCGTGGTGGGTAATTTTTTTGTCTTGGAGGGTATTACACTAGTAAGTATTTATTTACACACATCATCCCGATATCTTGCACAGGTGTGTTGCTATGTGACTCTTCGTATACCGATCGGAAGACGACCCCTGATGTTGTTTGTAACCAGACGCGCAGATACCGTGAGCACTATCTACGGGTGGAACGCAGCACTCGGATTGACTGCAGCATTTCAGCTGAAAGTAAAGCACCAGCAAGGACGCATTAGAGAGGTTTGTGGAACACTAGAGTGAACGTCCATTACGCCACGAAGGAAAATATTGCCACCAACGATCGTGTCCTCGTCTTCACGTCACTCGCACAAAGTTTGTCAACCACGGAAGTTTTTGGACGTGCGCACTGGATTCAAAGTGATGCGACACGGACATGGAGTCGGTTCCAGTGGACAGGTAGTGTTTGGACTTAACACCGCAGAGGCTGTACACGTTCGACAGATGCACAAGATGATCGACTGCATGATGCAAACATCCATTCCTGACGACCATGGCGAGCACCATGGGCTCCGTTACAAAAGGGCAAGAAATCGTCTAGGATGGACGTCCCAGAATTTACAACGAAACTCGGATCTATGTGTACCCCCGATAAATCGCAGATAACGTGTTCAGAGACTACCCGGGAATATCGAAAATCTTCAATACTGTGTACCACATGTGCAACAAGATGGTGGTGGAGTGACGTTATGGGGTGGCACTACAGGAGGCCAACGTACGCCTCTCGTGGTCGTTGAGGGCAGTCTCACTGCTCTACCGTACAGGGACAAGGTTCTATAATCAATAGTGGGACCGTATCGCCAACATGGTGGTGACAGCTTCATCTTGATGGATGATAACTGGGGTGATCAGCGTGCTGTCCTCGCGAACACGTTCCTTCAGCATACCAGAATCACCAAAGTGAGTTTCCTGCCTATTCCCCGGGCACGAACCCAATCGAACATGTATGATCGATTGAAAGGAACTGTTTTTGAGCGAGTACATTCATGAAGCGGTATGTCCAACGTATTCAGTTAAATATGTTACAAGAAGGTGAGATTGTGACACTGGGAACGATAATGCTTGAGGTATGGAAAAGTGTGCTCGGACTGTGCAAAGACATTACTAACAACTTTGGAAAAAATAGAAAAATAATGATGGTTCCAGTTACAGGTGTTGATTTAATTGGACGTGGACAACAGCTGAAGGCACACAATGCGTGATATTGTGATAGTGAGGTACAAACCACACAAAACTAAACATTAATCAAAGTTACAAAAAGCGCTGACGAATCACATGGAAAGGAGATGTAAGGCATTCAAAAGAAATAATGTGATGCAGAAGGAAATCCATATGGGCCTGCACATGCATTGAATTACAAATCGGCCGATATAGAACTTATAATTGAAGTTCGGGAGCCATCACCAACCAAGTACAGACCCGCAACTATAATTCGTCCAGTTTGTGGTTTGTATTTCTTCGACCGTTAGCGCAGAGGGTAATGAAGATTGATGAAAATATGGGTCCGCTAAACGTACACTTGTCCTGCAACATGGCCCCACGTGCTTGTCGTGTAGCCGCTAGATTAAAGCTTTAGTGACTGCGAGTTCGTACCACAAGAAAAAGCAACGTTTACTGCCTCCTATCAAAGGTAGTGTAGGCTGAAGACCTTTCGCAACATGCATACAAATAATCTATTCAGCACCCATTGACGAATTTATTACTGGAACCAGTTGATATATAAGGTTTGGACATGTCAGATTTTACGTAAAATCTATGTAATTATGCTGACGGAAAAATTGCAACACCAAGAAGGAGCTACCGACATAAACGAAAGCTGATAGGCGTGTTTCTCCTTCTGAAGCATTATGTGTGTTCAAATTTCGCGCAAGTCGCGTAAGAGCGGTGCTAGTAGCGTAACTATGAGGATGCAAATCAGGTTTGCTTTAAATGCACGCTGTCAGCGTTAGTGATTGTTAGTTACCTTTGAGACTGGAGGTGGTGAGTTGCTATTAGTCAAAATGAAATGTTCAAATGTGTGTGAAATCTTATGGGACTTAACTGCTAAGGTCATCAGTCCCTAAGCTTACACAATACATAACCTAAATTATCCTAAGGACAAACATACACATCCATGCCCGAGGGAGGACTCGAACCTCCGCCGGGACCAGCCGCACAGTCCACGACTGCAGCGCCCTAAACCGCTCGGCTAATCCCGCGCGACTGATGTTAGTCAGCAATGCTTTTATGGAGACAAACACGCCATTGTCATCACCTCACTGAGTTCCAACGAGGCCGTGTAATAGGGCTACGAGAAGCTGGATTTTCCTTCTGCGATACTGCAGAAAGACTTGGTAGGAATGTAGCCGCTGTCCATGATCGCTGGCAGCGGTGATCAAGAGAATGTACGGTCCAAGACGACCGGGCTCCGGGCGGTCACGTGGCAGTACCGAGAGAGTGTACTGTGTCAAATTTGCAGTACATGAAAAGACGTTGTTCACCTCCACATATGTGCTACGTAAAAAGGGGAAATTTTAATGTAATCGTGTTGTAATTGTTGCCTAAGCATTTTTGTGAATATGTTGTAGATATCCAGATCGACCAACGGCTGCAAAACCTACCAACTGTGCAGCAAAGTAGGCTGGACAGCGGGGAGAGCGGATTCCAGAGGCAGTCCCCCATCGCAGATATCTGGCCGCTATACGACGCCACGGGAGCTATTTTTTGCGATGTGAACAGTATTGTGAAGTCAAAAAATCGTTGCTGTTTTCTGTGATATGGTTCCCGGAGATCTTGACATTGTCAGACTGTTGAGCCCCCGTTTTGCCATAGGACGCAGAAGATCGTCCCACGGGAGATAATATTGGAAACTGTTTGCTTGGATGGGCAAATCTAACTATTGAGAGAGGTCGCCGTTAGCTCATTCCGAAATTTGTGCGGTTTAGGAAGTTTAGTAGTGGTCCTAAACGTGAGGTTCCACATGTTAGAATTTGATTAATTAAGCTCTAAATGTGATTACGTGGATTAGGGAGATCGCCTATTTGAGTTAGGAGCTGGTGCAGTAAGTAGTGTATATGTGAGGCTGGATAATTCCAGTGGAAGTTAGTTTATTTGGACTTTGCGGGTCCTACAGTTCCGTGAAAGGATATTAGCTTATCTGCTGGCCGACTCTGAGGTGATAGAGCTCTTGCTTATTTGGTGATTATTGCGAGCGGACGTCCCAATGTACTTTATATTTTGTTCGACAGTTGCTAACGATACGTAAATTGGGAACTGTGTCTTATTTTGGTACTGTATGCAGCGTGTTATTTGAAGTTTGCGATCAACCCTAACGTGCAAAGAAAAGAAACAGAAGGTCAGAATAGTTGGAACCAAATTACGAGGCGCTGTGTAACTATTTTAAGACCATTGAAGAGATCCCTGACGAGTGACTTCCGTAACTTGTTTGAAGTAATGGTACCGCGTATTGTCAACAGCTGAAGTGGTTGATTTTTTTCCCGTTCCGGGGACCATAGATTTCTCGTCACTGTGTCACACATCACACGTGTATACGAAGAGTGTAAACGATAATTGAACTTTTATCGATAAATAGAAAATAAAGATAGCTGAGACTGGCAAAGGAAGTGAAACTTAAAAACTCGTCTCATAATTTCGTACTGCGTGTTAACGAATGCTGTGAGAAACAACATATTTTAAATAGTGTGGATATTTGTCGTGTTATCTGGAAAGTTCTTTATTGATTAAATATATAGCAATACAACCAAATTCCACGTACGGTTTCTAATTACTTGAAAGAGATTTACGTATGAGAAACAGTTTGCGAGTACGCGTAATGTATAACAATATTTTGAACCAAAGGTATTAGTTATTCTTTGTGTTACGTCAAACGAGAATTCTAGGTAAGAGACGCTATTTATGTAATAGTGGCATATGGTTGAGTAAGTTTATAATATCTTTGAGTCAACAAAAGAAAAGAGATATTTTCACGCTAAATAACAAGACTCGATAAATAATTACACACAAAAGGTATTAAAACAATTAAACCCGAAATAGCTTAGCAAGGGCGTCAATACAAACTGCTATGATTAATAGTACATGAGAATAAATCGACGATCCCTTAACACTTTGCTGAATTAATTAAACTGAGTTATTTCGTATTATCGTAGTGTGAAGGTACAACTTGGCTATACTAATTAAAAGGTTTTTGAGAGTCCTTGCAAATAACAGAATTGCCATTAAAGCAGTAGTTCTGATAACACGTTACGTAAATGAAGCCGTTACGTATACGTTGTGTGTAGGTTTGAAAGTGAAAATACTGGTACCTTGTGTTTACACATAAACCGTGGGTATTACGTGGCTTTATTGACTCTTGAAATCATTGTCTATCGCTAGAGTCTAACCGAGTTTAGGAATAATAGTTAATGTCATCTCAACTGAAAAAATCTCAGAACGGTTGACTCTCTGCTATGTACTGGACACTGTGAAAGTGATTGGATGCGACTGCGCATCGCGTATAGAAATTATTCTAACTTTGCTGGGTATATGTATGTCAAATAAAAGGGCGACGGGTGTCATTCTTGTAACCTGCTGAACAATAAAACTACTTACGTAGCAGCGTAAGCAATTCTAGCAGTCGAGATAACATCGACCCAGGGCAGCCATAATATACGAACCCAGCTGAGCTTTATGTTCAGCGTATGATTCTGGCGCATCTTACTGCACCTACAGCAGCAATTTCAGCAGCAGCGGTACCACAGTGACACAACGATCCGGCACAAACTGATTACTTCAAAGACATCTCTGAGTCAGGCGCCCTATATCCCAAACCACCGCCGTTTGCGACTTCAGTGGTGTCAAGCGAGAGTTCATCGGAGGGCAGAGTGGAGGTCTACTGTGTTTTCTGACAAAAGCTGGTCCTGCCTCGATGCCAGTGATGGCAGTGTGTTGGTTAGGAGGAGGCCAGTTGAGAACCTGCAACCAACCTGTCTCCGCGCTAGTCACACTGGACCTACATCTCCAGTTACGGTCTGCGTCGTGATGTCATATGACAGCAAGAACACTCTCGTGGTCGCCCCACGCACCCTGACTGCAAATTTCTACGTCAGTCTGGTTATTCAACCTGTTACACTGCCATTCATGAGCAGCATTCTAGAGGGTGCTTTGCAACAGGATTACACTTGCCCACATACCGCTGTTGTAAGGCAACGTGCTCTTAGAGTGTCGACATGTTTGCCTTGACCTGCTCGATCACAAGATCTATCTCCAGTCGTGCAGATATGGGACATCATCGGATGACATCATCTCCAGCGTCGTCCATAAAAAAACATTAACCGTCCCTGTACTGACCTGGCAAGTGCAACAGGCATGGAACACTATCCCTCATACTGACATCCGGCATCTGTAAACCACAACGCATGCACGTTTGCATGCTTGCATTTAGCATTCTGGTGGCTATACCGGTTATTAATATACCAACATTTCACATTTGCAATGGCTCGTTTCTCACTTACATTAACGTGTGGTCTTGCACTGTTAATCACTTAAATATGTTACGTAAAGAAATGTACTCCCGAAATTTCATTATTCTATGTTTATTATTTTTTGGTGTTGCATTTTTTCCGTCAGTGTATTATGCATGATCACGTTTTCTGACGAGTTTGATACAGCCTCTTGAATACAAAAAGATGTTTCACATTTTTTTATCTTATTCCACATCCATGAGGGCCACAGAAGATACATTAGCATCTACCATTTTCTTTGCAAATACCTTTTGTGTAGTCACATTTTATTACTTGTGTTACATCTGCATCTCGTATGAGGATCTGCCCACTATGTATGTGTGGAGAAAAAAAATATCTAAGCTGATCTAACGTAAATTCCGGTGTCCCTGCTGATGTCTCTATCATGTGGCATGTCGTGGTCCTGAGTGGAAACGCTGCTCAGTGGATGATGCTCTCTAGTACTGAATTAACTCGCCTACTTGTTATTAGAGTACACGATAGCAGGTGAAAATTGATGTTTTCAACACCTTCTTCACAAATGCATGTGATTCTGGCGCCAGCGGTTTCCCCTCCTGAAGGTAGTCACACCCTTGTCACTACGAGTCACGCAGCAGCCGCCAGTCGAGTGGCCGAGTTTGTGACTTTTGCGAATTCCTGACCAGGAACGAATAGTGTAGTTTAGTCTGTGTGCTTTGGTGGTTTAATTTCTTGAATTTCTATGTGTTGATTTATTATTTGATAGACACAGTTCTCTCGTTTTCGTTTGTGTCGGAAAGTAAACTAATTTTGTGGCATATTACAAGATCCTAATCAGGTGCGATTTATTTAGTCTCATCAGAGTGCTTTTGTAGTTTAGTTTTTGAGTCTCTGCATGTTAATCTAATTCACTAGACACAATTCTTGCGTTTTCGTCAGTGTCTACAGTAAAGTCCGTAGCACGTGCCGGCAGCCCTTTGTCTGCCTGTGTAGTTTAGTTTCCCACGGTCTTTAGTATGTATAGGGACTATGATTGCTGTCTGCAGATGCGAGCCGAGTTGGTGACACTTCTCTCTAAGCTCCAGGCTGTGATGGCTTTGTTTACACGGTGCAAGGCTGCAGTGGATGGCCATCACTGTTGTGAGCTTGCCATGGGGATCCAACAGATGTCCAGCACGACTCACTAGTCTGCCGATCGGTCTGCACCGGTGGTCAGCCCAGTTACTCCTTGCACTGAGGTTGACTCCTCACCTCTGGTGGAGTGCGAGGTCGCCTCGAGGCGTAGCAGGTAGCGAAAGACTTCTCTGGGGTCCAAATGTGAGGCCACTCCGGTTAGTCTGACAAACACATACCAGGTATTGTCTGTGGTTGACGCTCTCCCTCAGCCCGATACAGTCGCTTGTCCTGTTTCAGAGGAAACCTCTCAGCCTGCAAGATCCAGGCAGTCACAGAGGGTGAGATTATTGGGAATTCCAATCTTAGGGGCGTTATGGGCCCATGGTTACATGGTTTCCAAGGAGGGGAAGGAAGCCAATATGCACTCCTTGTACATACTGGGTGTAGTCATTCCAAATGTGTGGCGGGCCCTTTTAGATGCCATGAATAGCACACGGTGCAGCCTACCGCAGGTGGTGACTCACGTCGGTACCAATGATATGTGTCTCTGGTTTAGAGCTGCTATCAGAAGTGGTAAAGGCTGCCAGTCTTGCTTGCGAGATGAAAGCAGAGTTCACCATTTGCAGCATTGTCGACAGGGTGGATTGTGGACCTCTGGTACAGAACCGAGCCGAGGGTCTGAATGAGAGAGACAGTCGGATCTCCGACCTACAGATTACGCGACTTGCGCCAAAGGGTGTTTGGGTTTCGATTCTGCAAAATAGGTCAGAGGACCATTACACACAGGAAGCGGCTACACTGGTAACAGCGGCTGTCTGGGCTGGTCTGGGAGGCCTTTTTTAGCTTAGAGGGTTTCGGAGATGCACAAAAAGGGCTTCAGTCCCAAAAGTTGCGTATCGAACAGAGGAAGAGCTTGGATCTAGGAACGATCAGTATAACAATTATAAATTGTCGTAGCTGTGTTGGGAAAGTACCAGAACTCCAAGCGCTAATAGAAAGCACTTATGCTCAAATCGTTAGAGGTACTGAAAGCTCGCTGAAACCGGAGATAAGTTCAACCAAAATTTTTGTGAAGGACCTAATGGTGTTCAGAAAAGATAAGCTAAACACAGTTGGCTGTGGCTTGTTTGTTGGTGTTAGAAGTAGTTTATCTTGTAGCGAAATTGAATTAGATAGTTCTTGTGAGTTAGTGTGGGCAGAAGTCGTTCTTGGTAACCGGAGTAAAATAATAATTGTACTTTTACCTACCTGCCAACTCAGATGACACAATTGCTGAAAGGTTCAAAGAAAACTTGAGTCTTATTTCAAACACGTACCCGATTCATAAAATTGTAGTTTGTGGTAACTTCAATTTACCCTCAATATGTTGTGGAAAATACATTTTTAAATCCAGAATTACTCATAAAACATCATCGGAAATTGTGCTAAACGCATTCTCTGAAAATTATTTCGAGCAGTTAGTTCATGAACCCACCCAAATGATAAACGGTTGTGAAAAGACACTGGACCTATTAGGAACAAATAATCCTGAGCTAATAACGAGAATAAAAATTGATATAGGGATTAGTGAACAAAGGATTGTCATAGCGAGACTGAACACTGTAACTTCCAAATCCTCCAAAAATAAGCGAAAATATATCTATTCAAAAAAGCAGATAAAAATTAGCTTGATTGCTTCATGAGAGACAATCTCCACTCTTTCCGAACTATCGGTGTAAGTGTAGACTAGATGTGGCTTGAATTCAAAGAAATAGTATCGACAGCAATTGAGAGATTTATACGAAATAAATTAACAAATGACGATGCTGATCCCCCTTGTGTTAAAACACTGTTGCAAAAACAACGGAAAAAGCATGCCAAATCAAACGAAAGCAAAATCCCCAAGATTAGCGTTCTTTTACAGAAGGTCGAAATTTAGCAGTGGCTTCAATGCTAGATGATTATAGTAGCTTCAGCAATTATCTCGAAACCTTGCAGAAAATCCAGAGAGATTAAGGTCGTATGCAAAATATGATAGCGGAAAGATATAATCAATGCCTCCAAAGCGCTTAGCAATGGAAATATATCGATGATAGTGCTTCTGATGCAGAGTTATTAAACACAGCCTTCCGAAATTCCTTCACCAAAGAAGACAAAGTAAATATTCCACAACTCGAATCAAGAACAGCTGCCAACATGAGAAACTTAGAAGTAGGTATCCTCGGAGCAGTGAAGCAACGTAAGTAACTTAATAAGCGCAATTCTTCTGGCCCAGACTGTATACCAGTTACGTTCCTTTCACAGTATGTTGATGCAATAGCTCCAAACTTAAAAGTCGTATGCAACAGCTCGCTCGAAGAAAGATCCGTACCTAAGGACTGGAAAGTTGCACAGGTCACACTAACATTGAAGAAAGGTAGTAGGAGTAATGCACTAAATTACGGGCCCATATCATTAACGTCGATATGCAGCAGGCTTTTGAAACATATATTGTGTTCGAACATTATGGATTACTTCGAAGAGAATAGTCTATTGACACACAGTCAACATCGTTCTCGTGAAGCACAAATAGCTCTTTATTCACACGAAGTGATGAGTGATACGACAAAGGATTTCAAATTGATTCAGTATTTCTAGATTTCCGGAAGGCTTTTGACATTGTACCTCGGAAGCGGCTTGTAATCAAATCGCATGCTTAGAGAATATTGTCTTAGTTATGCGACTGGATTCGTTACTTCCTGTCAGAGAGGTCACAGTTCGCAGTAACTGAGGTAAAGTCATCGAGTAAAACAAAAGTGATTTCTGGTTTTCCTTAAGGTAGTGTTGTGGGCCTTCTGCTGTTCCTTACCTATATAAACGATTTAGAAGAGAATATGAGCAGCCGTTTTAGGTTGTTTGCAGATGATGCTTCGTTTATCGTCTAGTAAAGTCCTCAGAAGATCAAAAAATTCGCAAAACGATTTAGAAAAGGTATCTGTATGGTGCAAAAATTGGCGGTTGACCCTAAAAAACTGAGTACATTACATTATATAGACCTTAAATAACGAAAAGTTTGAGGGCATCCACATGGATGCTAAAGCAAATCCGTTAAACTTCAGTTACACGGTAAATCAATTAAATCTAAAGGCCGTAAATTCAACTAAATACCTAGGAATTACAATTAAGAACAACTTAAATTGGAAAGAACACGTAGAAAATGTTGTGGGGATTGCGAACCAAAGACTGAAAGTTCAAAGAACAGCAGGACGTTTTGCATTATCGAGAAATAAGAGAGAGATTGCATTAAAACAAAAGCGTCTCTCGTTGCGGCAGAATCTTCTCACGAACTTTGAATCACCAACTTTCTCCTCCGAAAGCGAAAACATTTTTTTGACACCGACCTACGTATGGAGAAACGATCATCATAATAAAATAAGGGAAATCGGCGCTCTTACGGAAGGATGTAGGTGTTCGCTATCTCCGCACGCTATTCGTGGGTGGAATAATAGAGAATTATTGTGAAGGCTGAAACGTCCACTCAAGGTGTTTCGATGAACCCTGTGCCACGCACGTAAGAGTGATTTGCAGAGTTTCGATGTAGATGTAGATGGCATGTGAAGAGAGAGACCCGTGCGGACGGAGTTCATCCAATACCTTGCAGCGATCAAATGGGAACGTTTTGCGCATCTTGTGCTAGATTTTGACCAACCCTCCAGCACAAGACCTGACATCACTTCATATGTTGAAAGGTGGCTGTGAAAGTGTTTACGAAAGTCGTATCTGACGGCAGTTTATGGCTGCAATAGCATTGTCGTCAACATTGCAGCATTGAGACTGCAGTACACGGCAGTATTCTGGTTTGGCCGTGTAATGTTGCTGACGCGGCAGGCTGTTGCAGATAGGTGCCAACGTATTGTCTAAGGGCTGTCGGTGCAGTCTACCAAGGGTGGAGAACATATTTCGTATTGCCGGACCATACCTAGCCCTGTCCTTTTCTGTAACTGTTCCCCTTTCACTCTCAGCCTCGGTTCCTCAAGCTGCAGTGCCAAGTTACGCAATCTGAACAGTGACTCAATACCAGTATCATTTCACTTCAGCTCAGAAGATGTTGCGCACTTAACTTTTTGTTGTCTACAGAAATGGAGAAATGGGCGAACAAGACAACCATGTGTACTACCGGACAAAAGAACACTCGAGTCTCGGGTCGGCATTGTAGTAGGCTCTAGCAAGCCTATTTTTACATCTGGAGGTGGTCGAGCAGATACCACAACACACACAAAATATTAGATCACTTTATTAAAATGTGAAAACTCTGAAATACGTAATTTGGAAACAATCAATGTCCAAAGGACTGACATATTTATTTGTTACTGTCGCTGAACACTATAATTCTTCACTTGATAAAATCCAGAGTGACAGTCTCATCTCAGTGCACAATTGACTATAAACTTCGATGCACATTTCTGTCTTTTATTACGACTCGTACTGCTGGATCTGAAGCAAGATAATGCTGTGGTCTTAGGCGCTAATTACTGACCTGGCGCTGCAGTTTCACATAAGTAATCTTCCAGCCTAAGGAACCTCCTGAGTGTGTGTCCACCCAAAGACCTCTCATTCGTTGCTGTGTCAAGTAGCGACTGTCCTTACATGTGGCTCCGTACTGAGGCTCCAACTCTGACACGGGACCTCGTTCTTTGGACAACACCACATAATGAATTCCATAAATATACACTGAGGCGACAAAAGTAATAGTATAGCGATATGCACACATACAGATAGCGGTAGTATCCTGTACACAAGGTATACAGGAGCCGTGCGTAGGCGGAGCTGTCATTTTTACTCAGGTGATGCACGCTAAAACGTTTCCGATGCGAATATGGCTGCAAGGACGGGAATTAACAGACTTTCAACGTGAGATGATACTTGGAGCTGGACGCATGGGAATTCCGTTTCGGAAATCGTTAAGGAATTCAGTATTCCGAGAACCAGAGTGTCAAGAATGTGGCGAAAATACTAAATTTCAGGCATTACGTCTTACCACGGATACTACTGTGGCCGACGGCCTTCACTTAACGACCGAGAGCAGCGGTGTTTGCGTAGGGTTGTGAACACTAACAGACAAGCAACAATACGTGAAATAACCGCCGAAATCAGTGAGGCGCGTACGGCGAACGCATCCGCTAGGATAGTGCGGGGAAATCTGGCGTAAATGAGGTATGGCAGCAGACGACCTACATGAGTTCCTTTGCTAACAGCACTACATCGCCTGCAGCTCCTTTTCTGGGCTCTTTACCGTATCAGTTGGACCCTAGACAACTGGAAAACCGCGGCCTGGTAACATGAGTACCAATTTCAGTTGCTAAGAGCTGATGGTGTGGTTCGAGGGTGGCGCAGACCCAATCAAGCTATAGACTCAGGCTGTCAACAAGGCACTATGCGAGCTGGTGATGGTTCCATAAAGGTGTGGTCTGTGTTTACATGGAATTGACTGGGTCCTCTGCTCCAACTAAACCGATCATTGACTGGAAATGGTTATTTTCGCCTAGCTGGAGACCATCTTCTGCCATTCATGGACTTCATGCTCCCAAACAACGATGGAATTTTTACGGATGACAATGCGCCATGTCATGGGCCAAAATTGTTCATGATTGGTTTGAAGAACATTCTGGACCGTTCGAGAGAATGATTTGGCTACCCATATCGCCCGCCATGTGTCCCATCCAGAATTTGTGGGACATAATCGAGCGGTCAGTTCGTGCGCAAAATCCTGCACTGGTAACAATTTCGCAATTACGGACGGCTATAGATGCAGCATGGCTCACTATTTCTGCAGGAGACTTCCAACGACTTGTTGAGCCCACGGCACGTCGAGCTGCTGCGTTATGCCGGGTAAAAGGAGGCCGGGCACGATATTAGGAGGTATCCCATAAATTTTGTCACTTCACAGTATAACACGTCCATTTACGACAAGAGCGATAGACTACGAAAGGTAATACATACGAAGGCTGAAATATGGAAAAGGACATTCTCGCTGCTACCATCATAGTGGATGATTCGCAGAAATGAGCCACAATTGTATTGTACTAAAGTTCTTAAGCTTTTTGCACTTCTTTCGAAGATCCATCACTTGCTTGTGATATGGTCTTTGTGTACATTACTTTACACATCCAGTAACTCTGGTCATAGATGTATGAGATTAATGAAATTCATGGTTCTGTACTGTACCGGTGAACCATAATACAATAACAGCATAAACATTTGGTTTTTGTTTCAAACGTCTTTAATGAACTCCTGAAGTCCTTCCACCAAAATGTTGCAAACGCCTGATACTACAAGGCACATCGATGGGAAGTACACTTTAAAGAGATATATCAGACTTCTCTATGAATCATCGGGGGCCAAAAACTGAAGGGCGATCGCCAGTATAGTTGTAACTGGCATACCGTCTTTCATAGCGATATTAATCTTACCAGTTCTCAGACGAACAGCTTTTAAACGATGTACAAGGAGCTTATAATTAGTTGTTGCTACTGGAGCCTGTGTACACGGCAAAATATTTACCGTATGGGTACCCAGCTTTGTAAGAATGATGTTCACAATGTGTGCTGCAGGTTCACATTTTTAGCAGTGTTAGTGTCATGACTTGTCGTTATTCGCCAGTACTGATACAGCGACGTAGGGATGAAACGCGAGCATCAGTGTGCATACCAGCTGTAAACAGTCAACACGGGTCCGGACAAGGTGAGCAGGACTTTATTCGTAAAGCTGTTTTTTATCAAAACGACAGCAATAGTAATGCTACTCTTGGTGAGTATCGACGCATTAGGGACATCCGGAGAGGTCCTCTTTCCGTAGCAGGGTTGAAGAACATGATTCAGAAGTTCACATTAAGTGGCGATTTGGGAAACGCTCCATGGAGATGCTGACGTCCAGTTGTGCTTCAAACTGTTGAAGAAGTGACTGTTGCAATGGCTGCGAATGCTGGACGAAAAGCGTGATCTTCAAGAAATGGACGAGCTGTGCTACGACACATCTCACCTCCGATATTTCGACCAGCAGTAGAACAATCTCTAGTACGGTTCCAGGCTGTCGTGGATGCAGATGCTCCTCACCCTGAGCAACGTTTCTAACCTAGAAATTATCAACTTTTATCCTCTCATGTGGAAATTAAAATGTATTTCTTTCAAGAGTTTATTCGTTATTTCTCTTCTGCGTGTCCTTAAAAATGTTTCCACGGTGTTCCAATGTGTCACGATCATTAATTTGTCATGGGGTCCTCTCAAGTAGCGAAAGTTTAATTATAACAACCGTGTATACAAAACCGTATTTCAGCATTCTGGAGAAAAGGTGTGTCTCCAATATCAGTTCACCATTTAAAGTTTCGGACACAATCTGCTTACTTAAAAAAGTACTCATCCACAAAGCTCGATTGATCTTATTTTTCTAACATTTTTCTTCGTGGTATAAATATGCGGGAAAGCTGTAGCCACCTCCATTGTCTAGATTTCGCCCTTCAGTGAATCACTTATGGCCAGGAAATGTACTGCCCCACACACAGTCGGGCAACAGTGGCTAGAAATATTGCCGAATATGTGGCTGGAATACTTGATGCTGGCAGTGTTGCTGGGCAACATTGACAGAATTTGCTGTCTGCAATATATCTGTTTATTTTGTATGTTACGGTACAGTTTTTTTCAAAACTGCTACATAACCTGATTAATAGCCCACTATTCCAATTACACTACCAAATTAATTCAGACTAGAGGCGGAACATTATATTGTGCAAGTAATTGAACCAAATATCAGTGACTGTGAATGTACGAGAGGTGTTCAATAAGCAACTAAACAGCATTTTTTCTATGAGCAGGTTCGTTTCATTCAGTATTCCAATACACCGACCCTATTTCTCAACATAATCTACGTTCAATGCGACGGCCTTACGCCACCTTACTGGGAGGGAATGGTACCACTCCACTGGTCAACGTCAGAGCCACCATCCCGACCTAGTCCTCACCATCAGCCTCGTAATACGCAAAAAATTCCGCACAGATGGTCCTTCGCTGAGCTTTGTGGTCTTCTGTAAGATCCCGGGAAACCCAGCGGGCACACACCTTTGAGTACCCCAAATTATGGACGAATGTGTCAGCACTACCAGCAGAGACGTCCAGTTGTTCAGCGACATGTTTGATTGTGATCCGTCGATCACTTCTAATGAGTGTGTCCGCACGTTCCAACATTGCAGGAGTCATAGCTGTGTGCGGCCAGCCACCGCGCAGGTGGTTTGCACGACCATGTTGCGATGATGACAGACGCCTCACCTAATGACTTACCGTGCTTTTGTTCACCGCCATGTCTCCGTTGACATTCTGCTAGCGCATATGAGTACATGCGATGCTCAAATTTTTCGGCAAAAGAAGCTCAATGACAGCTCTGTACTTGGAATGCACCTCCGTTACAGACGCCATTTTGAAGGCTACGTATAGCGCCGGCACCCATCGGAACTTCATAAAACTATAAGGGCTGAAGGGGGAATATTCCATGATCTCTCACAACAAATTCCTTATTTCTTCAACGGAAACTTCCCGAGAAAAAAATGTGTTGCATTACTTATTGAATGCGCCTCGTAATTAGTACGTCATTCCGCTTCCGTATAGTGGTGAAAGATATGTGTAACTTTTCTGTGAGATGGGCCCACTGGCTTACTGTGAGAATGCGAGGGCCGCAGGGGTAAAATCAGAAATGGGTCGTACAACTGCACTTTCGCTAAATAACTGAGTCGCTTGCAGGTATACACCGGGTGACAGCCACTCTCTGGGACGGCCCCTTCGATCCGGTGTGGCTACAGCAAACTTGGCAAGCGTGAGCCACAGTGAAAAAAAATGATTCTAAAAATATTGGGATCTGAAAGAGGATAGGAAAACATGAGACACTCAGAGAGAGAGAAATCTGCAGGACTCGAAGGAGGTCAGCAGTAATAGATGCGTAGTTTTTCTACGGGAGCCCGAGATTGGCTCACCAAAATTATTTTAGCAATGGGGATGGAAGCTTACGAGTCCCTGTGTGCAGCCGCTGTCATTGGAGGATAAGCAAAACAAATCTCATAGTGGGAGTTAGCTTCTGGTTTCTGACGCAACTCTGAGAGCGGAATGTGTATTATTGGTTAATTACAGCAAATTCTCTAAGAAGAGGGAGATTCCTAAGACGGAACCCGGAAGGTCCGTAGCAACTGGCTGATGAAAATCCGGTGCTGGCAGTACCAGCAAGATTTTTAGATCGAGACGGTAGGAACACTTGGGCTTAGAGCTCAATGTGGAGGATCGCTTGGTCTGCGTCTGCATTTCCAATAGACATATTGTTGACGGTTGTTTTGACACTCTGTCTCAGAGACGATCACAGATTCTGGTGCGTAACTTGCAAGTTTCAGTTACTACAGCAGCTATTTCCTGCATCTGAGTTTTAGAATGATTGTAAGAATCTACAGCATTTGCGTATGAAGTGACGAGGCAGACGGGAAGCTTTCGCTTCGAGTAATGTCCTACATTTCCGAATTAATTCAAGCGCTCAGCTAGTTGAACTCAGGCAAAGGTACTATCGCCCTTATGTACTTCTCTGGGCCTTTCCTTTAATCTGTTAACTAATTCAGGCATGAATGGGTGTTTATGTGGACATAGTAAACTGTACGACGTTATTAGCATTTCCTTTTCAGTCACACCCCTAAAGGGATTGCAACACTTATGGGCGGTATCGATTGTACTTCTATCTTGTAATTTGTATGTTCATGCGAATACTGTAATATCTGTCTTTGAGTCAAAACATACGGAAATAAAAGTTCTTGTCTTATGCAAAGTATGTTAACGGAATTATTTTGTGAATGTATTTTTAAAACTACGTTCCTTCACAATGTAAATGTATTAACGTATTGTGTGTAAAACTGGTCATACACAGGGCATGCGCAGGGTGCGGCGCTTAAATGCGGACAAATTTCGATCTGAACTTCTCGCCATATCATAGTTCTGCTAGAGGTCACGATTGGGGTTCTTGAAAGCCATAGGCATCTAGTAAACAGTCAGAACGTCAAAATGGCCGAGAATGTTGAGGACAAGAGCGGAGTACAGCGGAAGGGCAGCAATTATCGAAGGTCTTGGAGATGGGCCTTCGCCCACTGAAACAGTTCGATTCTACGGGTACCCGAGATCAACTTTTTAGGATATTGTGGCCAAGTATAATGCTTCCGAGAAATCTGGGAAGGTGCCACTAATCCGGCGAGGAAACCTCATTCGAGGAAACGCGTGTCACGAACTGCGTCAGTCATCGAAAAGGCTCAGGCGCTTACTTCGGAGGACCTGGGGGAATCGCTGAGGAAACTGGCTTCAGTGCTGAATGTCAGCGAGCAAAGTATGCGTCGGACGGCAGAGAAGGACCTCATACGAGCCATTTAGTCCCAAAATAGCTCTCAGATAACGTTGACATGTTCTGGTCAAAGGAGTTCTGACGCCCGAATAGTCAAGATTTGAACCCTCTCCACTACTATGTTTGGAGCGTAGTCGAAAAAATAACCAATAAGACGAGGCACCCTAAAGTCGCATCCCTACGCACCGCTGTCAGAGCAGCATTCGCGAATATGGACAGCGCTGTTTTAAAGAGTGCGTGTGATCGCTTCAGGACAAGACGGGAGGCGGTCATTGTGGTTAAAAGGAGCTACATCGAGTAATGTTACTCTTGAAAGATACCACTAGTTATGTGTAAAAGGATTTTCATTTTCATTTCTATTTTGTTTTAATAAATCTGCTTTTTAAAAAAAGTTTCATTTTTCTGATTTGTAGTCTTGTGAGAAATGTAAAATGTGATACATCCACAGCGAAAAACTTTCAGCGGGAGTGTAAAATTTGGTTTGACGTGAAGTACCACAAGATGCCACAGGGTGGTGGGGTTTCGGGTTCCGCTGAATAGGTCAGGAGTTCACTACACTCAGCTGGCGGCTACACGGGTAGCGGAGGCTGTGTGGCGTAGACTGGGCGGTTTTTTAGGTTAGAAGGCCTCGGGAAAGTACGGGGTGGGCTTCAATCTCAAAGGGTGCATGGCAAATACAGGACGTGCTTGGATCAAGGAACAGTCGGAATTGTAGTTGTAAATTGTTGTAGTTGTGCTGGGAAAGTGCCTGAACTGCAAGCGCTAATAGAAAGCACAGAAGCTGAAATCGTTATAGGTACAGAAAGCTGGCTAAAGACTGAAATAAGTTCTGCAGAAATTTTTAAGAAGTCTCAGACGGCGTTAAGGAAAGATAGATTAGGCAGAATTGGTGGTGGAGTGTTTGTGTCTGTCAGTAGTGGTTTATCTTGTAGTGAAGTCGAAGTAGATACTCCGTGCGAATTGGTATGGGTGGAGGTTATACTTAACAGCCGAACTAAGTTAATAAATGGCTCCTTCTACCGACCCCCAGACTCCGATGATATAGTTGCTGAACAGTTCAAAGAAAATTTGAGTCTCGTAAAAAATAAATACCCCACTCATACGGCTATAGTTGGTGGGGGCTTACACCTTCCCTCGATAAGTTGGCAAAAATACTTGTTCAAAACCGGTGGTAGGCAGAAAACATCTTCCGAGATTGTCCTAAATGCTTTCTCCGAAAATTATTTAGAGCAGTTAGTCCACGAACCCACGCGAATTGTAAATGTTTGCGAAAACACACTTGACCTCTTAGTCACAAACAATCCAGAACTAATAGAGAGCATCATGACTTATACAGGGATTAGTGATCACAAGGTCGTTGTAGCTAGGCTCAATACCGTTTCTTCCAAATCCACCAGAAACAAACGCAAAATAATTTTTTTAAAAAAGCGAATAAAGTGTCACTAGAAGCCTTCCTAAGAGACAATCTCCATTTCCTCCGAAATGACAATGCAAATGTAGACTAGATGTGGCTCAAATTCAAAGATATAGTAGCAACAGCAATTGAGAGATTCATACCTCATAAATTGGTAAGAGATGGAACTGATCCCCCATGGTACACAAAACAGGTCCGAACGCTGTTGCAGAGGCAACGGAAAAAGCATGCGAAGTTCAGAAGAACGCGAAATCCCGAAGATTGGCTAAAATTTACAGACGTGCGAAATTTGGCACGGACTTCAATGCGAGATGCCTTTAATAGGTTCCACAACGAAACATCGTCTCGAAATTTGGTAGAAAATCCGAAGAAATTCTGGTCGTATGTAAAGTACACAAGCGGCAAGACGCAGTCAATACCTTCGCGGCGCAGTGCCGATGGTACTGTTACCGACGACTGTGCCGCTAAAGCGGAGTTATTGAACGCAGTTTTCCGAAAATCCTTCACCAGGGAAGACGAATGGAATATTCCAGAATTTGAAACACGAATAGCTGCTAGCATGAGTTTCTTAGAAGTAGATACCTTAGAGGTTGCGAAGCAACTCAAATCGCTTGATACGGGCAAGTCTTCAGGTCCAGATTGTATACCGATTAGGTTCCTTTCAGATTACGCTGATACAATAGCTCCCTACTTAGCAATCATATACAACCGCTCGCTCACCGATAGATCTGTACCTACAGATTGGAAAATTGCGCATGTCGCACCAGTGTTTGAGAAGGGTAGTAGGAGTAATCCATCGAACTACAGACCTATATCATTGACGTCGGTTTGCAGTAGGGTTTTGTAGCATATACTGTATTCAAACATTATGAATCACCTCGAAGGGAACGATCTATTGATACGCAATCAGCATGGTTTCAGAAAACATCGTTCTTGTGCAACGCAGCTAGCTCTTTATTCGCACGAAGTAATGGCCGCTGTCGACAGGGGATCTCAAGTTGATTCCGTATTTCTAGATTTCCGGAAAGCTTTTGACACCGTTCCTCACAAGCGACTTCTAATCAAGCTGCGGGCCTATGGGGTATCGTCTCAGTTGTGCGACTGGATTCGTGATTTCCTGTCAGGGAGGTCGCAGTTCGTAGTAATAGACGGCAAATCATCGAGTAAAACTGAAGTGTTATCAGGTGTTCCCCAGGGAAGCGTCCTGGGACCTCTGCTGTTCCTGATCTATATAAATCACCTGGGTGACAATCTGAGCAGTTCTCTTAGGTTGTTCGCAGATGATGTAATTTACCGTCTAGGTAAGGTCATCCGAAGACCAGTATCAGTTGCGAAGCGATTTAGAAAAGATTGCTGTATGGTGTGGCAGGTGGCAATTGACGCTAAATAACGAAAAGTGTGTGGTGATCCACATGAGTTCCAAAAGAAATCCATTGGAATTGGATTACTCGATAAATATTACAATTCTCAAGGCTGTCAATTCAACTTACGAACAACTTCAGTTGGAAAGACCACATAGATAATATTGTGGGGAAGGCGAGCCAAAGGTTGCGTTTCATTGGCAGGACACTTAGAAGATGCAACAAGTCCACTAAAGAGACTGCTTACACTACACTCGTTCATCCTCAGTTGGAATATTTCTGCGCGGTGTGGGATCCTTACCAGGTGGGATTGACGGAGGACATCGAAAGGGTGCGAAAAAAGGCAGCTAGTTTTCTATTATCACGTAATAGGGGAGAGAGTGTGGCAGATATGATACGCGAGTTGGTATAGAAGTCATTAAAGCAAAGACGTTTTTCGTCGCCGCGAGATCTATTTACGAAATTTCAGTCACCAACTTTCTCTTCCGAATGCGAAAATATTTTGTTGAGCCCAACCTACATAGGTAGGAATGATCATCAAAATAAAATAAGAGAAATCAGAGCACGAACAGAAAGGTTTAGGTGTTCGTTTTTCCCTCGCGCTGTTCGGGAGTGGAATGGTAGAGAGATAGTATGATTGTGGTTCGATGAACCCTCTGCCAAGCACTTAAATGTGAATTGCAGAGTAATCATGTAGATGTAGATGTAGATGTAGATGGCTCTGTGTCACATATCTCTGGTGGTCAGCATACAACCTGTTAGCATCTAGCATCTTGAGTGCTTGACGAAGCAAGAATTGTAGCACGAGTCGATTAATTATGCCTAGGTTGGGCATTTTTTGGTTTGCTCTGAATCACAAAATTTCGACGTCAAGATGATAATTTACAGAGTATTTTTACATCTAAAAGCATTATTACGCCTGACAACTGTACTTTAGCCACAGAAGATCGCCGCAGTCACCCCTTCAGGAAAAGTAAAGTTTAGTATTACATTTATTTGCAAGGACCAGTAATCTGCTGAAAAGCTGAATAATAACTGATCCAATCCTAACTTTGTGCTGAGAACAATGATTTATCCTCAGTCAGGTTCCTCTTTCAAGTGGTGCAGTAATTCCAAGTGTCCGAAATTATTAATCTTTAGAATCATTACTACTCCATATTGGTTATTAACTTACGTGGAGTAAAAATTTTCTTGAGTGTTAAGTTAGCATTTTGTATGAAACGTTCCAACCGGTCAGCAAAGTGAAAAAGCAAGGATAAAGGATCTGTTACAGTGATTATTTCAATTCTTATCAAAATCTTTGCTCAGTACTAAAAGTAACTGAATAGAGTTGTGACTATAAGAAGCGTTTACAGGCCATTATAGTTTAAAGCCCTACACATTCTTATGTACTTTACAGACATGTAAAACTGTTTTCATTCGTATATTTGTGTTTACGTGTGTATTGTCACTGTGTCTACTTAGAAGTGTTAGTCTTAAACAGAATCAGTGGAATAAGAGATTCTGGGCCCCCCACCAGATTTAGAGCCAATTGTATAGTAATTCTTACATTGAAATTTTTTATGAAGTTTAGGAATCAATGTAGAGATATTTGTGCTCTGGTAAATAAATGTAACAGGTAACAAATTATTAAGACCATAACAGGTTCAAGGTCCATATGCTTTACTTACGTTCTGAATAATGCAGAAACTTATATGCTGCACTTGACAACAAATAATAATTACGTTAGTAGGCATAACAGTTTGATAACCATTTCAATATTTCTGTCTTCCAGTAGTAAACTGTTAAAGGCACGTGATGCCCAATTTAGCTGTGCTCCTCGTGTAAAGTGGCAGTGTGTACTGAACATTGTTTTTATTGTCTTAAAACAGACAATGTAAGTTAGTGGGAGATATTTTGTCACTTATACATTTTAAGTTTTTCTATGTTGTTACTTCTAGTCGGTCTCTTTTAGTGCCTCTCTTCAAGTGCGGCCAAAACATAATCTTTCTGATGACGAAATATTGTCCGATCAACTTCCATGAGCACACTCTCATTGTCAAACTTAAATTCCTCTCGAAGATATTTGGAGTCAAGTCCATGCATTTTAGTAATAAACAGGGCTTTATTGTGACCTGTAGTTTCACTCCCTAGTTTATGGAAACCATTCCTCATTATTTCTATGCGATCTATGGCACCCATATTTCATGTGTAATTGGGCCACCCTGTCCAGTTTCAGATGTTCAATAGTATCCATCGCGTAACTTTACCATAATTTTCCGCATAACGTTATGGGAAACGGTCTTTTGAGTGTATAGGTCACCGTGTTCAGATCTTGTTAGCATCACTTACCACTTAAAGCTCAACTATAGTCTCAGATAATAATTTGGTGTCTCTTGACCAAGTTTTTTTCGAGCACTGTCTATCTTCTGATACGCAGTCGTCTTATACGCACCTAAATTAAAAATTCAGCGACCACCTTTTTAGGACTTCCCATTCGCTGCGAAATTCTGATGTGCTGTCGTCCCCAATTTAAAGGGTTTAACCATTTTATTTTTACAAACCCAGACATGAAAAGAACATCATAGCATGATTATTCTAATAAACTTCATGCAAATAAAATATTAAGTTTCTGGCGCTGTGCTAATTTGTACATTTCTTTCTGAAAGAAGACGGAGGCAAGGATAGTCAGTCGTTGTCCTGTGTCTCAAAGTTGAACTTTTGGGGCTTTTATTTATTTGAGTTTGTGCTTTTGGAAAAGTTTCATTGTGTTCTCTTGTGTACGTGGGGTTTAGAAAAATTCGTGGTAGGCAAGGAGTGTTCTGTTTGTGTCAGGACTGGGTCGTGTCGAAGTTAACCCACGCTCGTGCACACTATTTAGGATGAACAAAATCAAGAAAGAATAATCTAGTCATTCAGAAACTAGAGATTATTGCTTAACGATGGATATCCAACAGGAGAGTATGCAACAGAGTGAGGACAGTGGAAGTTGGAATAATAATTTACGGGGAACATTTTGACTTAGGAGTCGAGTAGAGTGACATACAGAACAGTGGGGACCAGCAAGGGAATTAATCTAAAAGTGAGGAAAATGTGACAATGTTAATGGCGGCGGAGAACCCCTTCCACGAGGAAGTAACACACTGTTACGAAACGTGCACCAGCTTCTCCCGTACTGGTGCCATTTGATGTTCAACCTTATTGACTGAGATAGCGTTGGAAACTAAACTGCCATACAAAATGATGGAAGAAAATTTCGCCAAAATAGCCACAAATACAGGAGAAAAGGTTACGAAGTTAGAACAGAATGCAGTGGAACAGGCGAAAGGGACTGATGAATCGATAGCGTAGGTAGATAAGATGATAAAGGAAGAGTCTAGAGACAGGTTAACTCAAATAAATGATGAGCAAGTGCGTGGTTGGGTAGGTATGTTGCCACAAGAAATGAAAGGCATTATAGATGAACTGTGTAAAAATGTTGATTAAGCCAAAGAATAGAAGGGCGAAATCACAGAAGGAGTAACTAAAGTCAAGGAACAAGCTGAACATCTATCGTTATGAAGTGAGATGGGACCAAGCAGAAAAATGGCGCTTAATTTAAAAGACCAGGAAGAAATCGAAGTACCATTCCAGTTCAAATAGATTCAGTCAGACATAAACCATCGGAAATGTGAAGCTTATACAAAGGAAAAGGATATAGCAATACGTACCCCAGGGAATAGCAGAATGAATGAACAAGCCATGACCAAGCGGAAATGAGAAACGAAGAGGAAGAATTGCGCCAGTTCAGTCATATAATCTTTTGAATACGCGGTGAGTCGAATCACTCGTCACCACCTGTACGATCAGCAATACCAGTGAGCAATGGGCATCAAGGAATTGAGGAAGACGAGATACGAAGTACTTTGCCTATGCGAAAATACGTGTTAGTCCCTGACCGTTCGAACGATCTTCATTCGAAAATTTCTGGTGAACATTTTTCAGACATGCTTGGTCTCTGGGACATAAAACAAATTTTGTTTGTACACACCTTAGAGAAGAAGCAGCATGAGATATACGAGTAACTGTATTCAGGTGAAAAATGTAGGAGGAGTTTAATAGCGCATTGATAAATGAGTACTGGGCGAAAGATAACCAATAGCGCATAAAATTGAGCGTCTTAATAACTTATGGCTCTGAGCACTATGGGACTTAACATCTCAGGTCATCAGTCCCCTTGAACTTAGAAATACTTAAACCTAACTAACCTAAGGACATCACACACATCCACGCCCGAAGCAGGACTCGAACCTGCGACCGTAGAAGTCGCGCGCTTCCGAACTTAATAACTTAAACATACGCTGAATCACAGTACCAAGATTCGATACAGTATTTCAAGGAGATCGTGACATGTGACCGGTTTCTGGTCGCACCTTATGAGCAGAAGGAATCGATTAAAATCTGTCAAACACAATTACCGTACCCAATTCAGTGAGAAATAATGATTATGGGCCACTGTATGAACGATAGTAATGCATTCCAGTGCTTGTTGCACGAACTTGGGTTCGATTACAGAGCTGGAGTAAGACAGCCTAACCCAAACAGATGAGTGAGACACCCACCCCATAAGATCAGGAATAGATGGAACAGGAATAATCAGCACGGGTCTTGAGGGCCACAGTACATAACAGATGACAAGCGACCTACTGGTGGACGAAATGAGCAATGTAGAGATGGCATCGCAACTGTTGAAGTATAAAGTCCTGACCCCACAAAGAAATCAGGGAAACAATGACGGAGATGGGAATAATCAGGTCAACTGCCTAGTGGTTGGGGCTCCGACCTCACTGTAAGCTGATATACAGCTAAACGGAGCTTTACTTACTGAAGAGGAGGATGGTGACGAATATTAACCAGTTGAAAAATAAGTTATCAGAAGGTGTCATTGTATTCGAGAAGGAGATGGAGGACATTGCCTATCCAGTTACTGACTTGAAGATGGGTGAGCCGACAGTACCATGCATTTTAAACTCAGGCAGGCACATTTTGCTTCCAGATAAAGATGCATCTTAGACTCGGGCAGTCACATTTTGCTCCCAGATAAAGATGTTTACAAGATGTGTTATTTTGGAATAAGCAGTGGCCGAGTTTCAAAATGCGCAGCCTCAACGTGCATGGTACACTGCATGGAAAGAGTGCTGAAGTTAAACATTAAATCAGGGTCGAATTCGAATGCCAATTGCACATCCAAACTTTTTGTCATATGGAGCCTGACAGTAGAGGCTATTCTAAGTCTCGACTTCTTTAAGTTCTGCTGAGTAGTAATGCATCTGAAACAAAAATTTGCGTTGGTATACCTGAAAGTAACAGAAATTAAATTAGAATTCAGGGACTTTCTGGACGGATTTTCTGATGATTGTTTTGATATGTTAGGAACTGGGCCCATTGATGAAGAACAAATTCGGTCTGGAAACGAGCTAGGGCAGTTGATGGATATAGCTGAGGAAGAGTTAAAACAAGATGAGGGGAGAAGTGAAGTTTATTTGTTGTATATTCTTAGAACAGAAAATATTAGTGATAGAAAAAAAGTGTCAGACACCAAAGAAGAACGAGAGGATGACGAAAAGTGGGAAGACTCCGAAGATGACGAGACATGTTATTTAGGGTGTAATACTGTAGAAAAGGCTGGTAGAACTTTCGACACTTTTTTTTTCACGAAACAGAAGGGATAAGTGATACTAAACGTACCTGAAGAGGAGGATGGTGACGAATATTAATGTGCAAACGGCGAATGTGTCGTAAAAATCCGCGAAGAGTAATATGTTATGAATGCAGGAAGTTCAGCTGTTCTCATAGTAGAAATGGAAAAGAAATAAGAAGAAGGAGCCGACATTAACAACAAGAATGACCCCTGGGGCAATTTTTTCAATGTGGAAGACGAATAAAGACAGTAAGTTCCGAAAGGAAGGGATTGTATATGTCATTAGTTAATTGGTTAGTTAGAATAAATACGATGTGAACATATGGGCGTACGCGTGAATTAAGTGTATGTTCTTATGTCTCATCATTATAAGACAGATAAGGTTCACTGAAGGTGATGAAATTTTATTGAAGAAAAGAAAGAGATCTCAGAAAAGTTGGTTCTTAATCCACACGTTTTCCTACATCTTCTGTCGACCATACTGTGTAACGAAAATTATTCACAACAATGTTGTTTAGATAGAAATCATGAGAAACTGCAAGCGAAAGGCCCAGAAAAACATTTCCGATCTTTAAACATTTAAAGTGTAAAGTGAGTCAGAGGTCACACACCCATGGTGGGAGGTAGATGTACAAGAACAAGAAAAACAAATTAATCCGTTTAAGTAGAAACTGAGCTTATGACTTCCCATGAAAGTTGGAGTTATTGTAACTGCTTAGATGATGGCCAGGAAGAAAGCATCGGATGAACTGTCAGTTGGATTTGCTTGGTAAGGGTAGTTTGTGTGTTAAGAGTTTTATTAGGAGCCAGTTGTGAAATGCATGATCCTTGATTTGCTGGTTACGAAGTAACGCCGTGCCATTAGGGATACTTTTTTAATTGAGGCAGTAGCAGTTGAAGGGTGAGCCATAATTTGCTTGTAGCGTGAAGGCACTGCACCGTTAAGGATTTTCTTGCTGGGGTTATTTGAAAGATCCAGTAGACTGTGCACTGAGCTGTTAAGAGTAAGAATACAGACGTACCACGCTACACACAGGTGTGCGAGTAGGATGAACTGAAGATGCAGGAGCTTTTTGTGTTTCTCGTGCTATTCGTAGGGAGTGCAGCTGACATCCAGAAGTAGTCAATGCGAGTGACAATTAGATAGTAAAAGATGACATAACTCAAATGTGCCAGCTCCAATAAAAATGACAGATAGTAATAACACAAGTACACGGATGAAATAAGTAAGAGCCACAAACTCGGTTGAGGGAAAGGTAGAGTGAGTACTCAAGAGGTACAACACTAAAAAAATAGTTCAAATGGCTCTGAGCACTGTGGGACTTGACTTCTGAGGTCATCAGTCCCCTAGAACTTAGAACTACTTAAACTTAACTAACCTAAGGACAACACACATCCATGCCCGAGGCAGGATTCGAACCTGTGACCGTAGCGGTCGCTCGGTTCCAGACTGAAGCGCCTAGAACTGCTCGGCCACTCCGGCCGGTGTACAAAACTAGATTAATAAGGAATTAATCGTTAAATTTTCGTGTGGTGCTTTGTTTTTGCTGTCTATTGTATGTTCCAGGAAGTGCTGTGTTGTTTTCAGCAACAAGCATTAAGAGGAAGGTAGCGACCTAATCTGTAATCGAAAAAAGTGCTACCAAGAAATAGAGAGAATAATGTCACCACACAAGTTTTAAGTGACTCATAGATAGCCTGGCACAGTAATTAGTTAAATAGCATGTAGAGTTATAATAGAAAACTGCATTAAAAGGTAGTTGTGAGTTATCCACAAGTTATCATTGAATGTTCCAGGTACTACTAGATATTACTAGAAACACGTGCACAAAAAATAACAGCATTCCAACTAACAAGTCGATATACCCATCCACTCCCAGTAACATGATAAGAAACTGGGACAAATAAATGACTTTTATATTTAAAGTATTTTGTACCATCTTGCTTGTGATTTACCAGTCGCTCTAGGCTTCGGGGTTCTAATGGGCAAAGAAATACTAAAAAGTTAACGCTTTCAGTTTGATTGAAGGCCAATGGGCCAGTAATTAGTGCAATATTGTACATTTTTTTACGACAAGATTTTAAATAATGTATTATGTATACCTAATGTATAATGTATACCTAATGTATGTTTCTGTAACACCGCTGGAGGGCGACCACACAGTGGCTCACAATGCGAGAGGTGAGAAAAGCCAGCTGACGGAAACTGTTATTGTGAGGGTGCAGGTGACTTCTGGTTGACTGCAGGAGAGTGAAAGGGGGATCCCCCACTTCCGGGCCGACCTGTGTCCACTGTTATCTGCCCGCCAATGCGATACTTGCCAAAGACACCCCACACCAGGTGCATGACACAGCGAGAGCTTAACAACTCGTGCCGCCACTGAACTTCTGCACTACGCCGCAGCTGAACACTATGGAAGAAGCGGCGTGCACCGTAAGCATTTATCGGCGGTCGGTCTCTTACCTGATCATATGGGAAAGCAGCTTACGCAACGACCTACAGCAACCTCAAGAGCCTATGCCTTAAGTGACAGCTGCAACGAGAAGGATCACATAGGCTGTCACTCAGTCCGGAAAACCAGTTACATTGCGTGGGTCAAGAAGCTTGTATTGGATTTCGTGGCACAATAACAAGATCGACACACTTAAAAATCTGGAGGAGCGCCCAAAGGGACTTTACGGCACCCGGAAATTGTAACAAACATATAACTGCAGACACCGGTGTAACTGTAGCTTCATCAGCGTTTTTTCTTTACTCTTTTCGAGAATTGTTAAATAGTGAGATAATTTAGTATAATTCTTTCAGTTCGCGTGAGTTCCCGGTTTGTTCTTTCAGAAAGACTTGGTTGCGAACTGGTCCATTCTATTATTAACTACCGAAGCTCTAATTACCAGAGCTCTAATTTGCCTCCTTCGGTTTGTCTCGTACATGTTTTGCAGTTTTCTTTGCTGAAGTATTATTGTTCGCTCTCGATTTCCATAGTTTCTTTAACGGAGCATGTTTCGTGCTTGCTTGATTAACATCGCCTCAAATGTAGTCTCGATTTCCTTATTGCACAGAGTACGCCCCATGCTTATCTCTCTCCCACTTAGTTTTCACTCAGTTGAGAATGCGTATGGGACAATTAGACGAAGTAATTCTCAGTTCTTTTATTAGTCGGTCGTTGTGGCAGAGCGGTTCTAGGCGCTTCAGTCTGGAACCACGCGACCGCTACGGTCGCAGGTTCGAGTCCTGCCTCGGACATGAATGTGTGTGATGTCCTTAGTTTAGTTAGGTTTAAGTAGTTCTAAGTTCTAGCGGACTGATGGCCTCAAATGTTAAGTCCCATAGCGCTCAGACCGATTTTTACTTCTTTTATTGACAAATTCCACGTCAATTGGCCAAGAGAATGTTAATAAGTGTTGTAGTTTATAATGCTTCTTTTAAATTAAAATCTTCCCCGTCTCACGTGGTAGGCGGTAGTACAAGTCAGAAAGGTACCAATTATATGTAAAGATCTAGTAATTGTCTCCCTAAGGCTGTACCACGTTAGCGTTACCTCGCCCAGCGTTACATTAAGATCTCTTTTAAATTCAGTGCTTAAACTATACATTTTTCTGTGTGTAGAACCCGGTACGGCCATCGCAATTATGGTTGATTAATGCCTTAACAATAGAAAAAAATAATTGTTATATCTGGTGAGGGAACACACTGCTACACTCATCTACGCCAGGAACGATCAGCTTTCAGCTATTCACAGGTTTTGTCCCTTATAACCCCTAGACGTTTCCCACCATCAGTACTACCGTTAGCCTTAATAATTCGACAGTACCTTCCAATGTGGACATATAGCATTTCCTTTACAGTTCGATCCCAACTCCCAACACCACCTCATGCGAATCTACTTTCGCATATGTCCAATTATCCATTTTAATCATTGTGCACTTGATAATTGCTTCTATTATCTATCCAGTGATTGAAGTCAGGTCAGTGCGTTTCAGCATAAAAACAGGACTTTACTGTGCGCTGTAGATTCATTCCCCAGTTTGATTAAAACCTTCCTCATTGTTTCTATGTGACCAATGGTGCCCATATTTCACGTTTAATTGAGCCACCCCTGTTCAAGTTCAGATGTTCAGTAGCATCCGTTGCGCAACTTTGTGTTACTAATTTTCTGCGTGATCTTATGGAAAGCGGTCTGTTCGCTGCATACGCCACAAGGTTCAGATCATGTTAGCATCACACGGGTATGGTTAAATCTTAATGGATGTCTCACACGTAATCTTTCAGCATAACAGAGACAGAAGAGGCTATCAACTTGCATCAGACGAGAATGCCTCTTTTTCTTCATGTTTCTCACGTCACCTCTTGCTCTGACTATTAGAGTTGCTTTGGCATGTTAAGGGTTCTTTTTAAGAAGCTGGAACATCAATTTCACAAAGTACGGGGCACCTCGTGCTAGTTACGCAGGAAAACATCCTTGTTTTCGCAAGTCACACGAATTGGAGTAAAGTGCACTTCTCCTCAATATGAACTCACAAGGAGGCCGCATGGAAATCGGATTTTTGTAATTTTGTATATTTACGCAACGTAAACTCACATACCAACAAGAAAGGCACTTACACGCAACTCTCAAAACTTTCGTAAAAATCGACTTCGAAGTGTTGAAGTTATCAGAGTTTCCTTAGTACCTTAAAGTAGGCTGTGTGGCGCTGTGGGAGAGTGTTCGCCTGCCCAGTGGACGGGCTGGATTCGATTTGTGGCAGATTCACATTTTTAAACAAAGGTGCAAGTTCTAGGAACATTCCCGCGAAGCTTTAAATTGCATAAAGATTGAAAAATTTGGTAGCGCTCGAGACTGATAACCGCTGGGTGTGTGTCGTGTGAGTCTTAATTTTCTTTGCTTTTTTTCGTTCAGTTCAAGTTAAATATAAAATTCGTCATATATATTCTAATTAACGCGTACCTAGTTGTAGTTATTATGAAAAATGCACACCTTCTTATTTATAATTAATATATCACATGAAAAATTTAGTTTCGATTGCAGATATAAACTCTTAATTACCAATCTTTTAAGATCGGTAACTAAATTTGAATCAATAAAAGAAAAAATTGAAAATCAACTTCTTTCATCTTTATGCATTTTACGTAGAACACCCACCATTTATTTTACATTTACCATGACCGGGAATCGAACCCGCACCACCAACGCCTCGACCAAATATTCTACCAAAGCGTCATGCTGCCTGGCCATGAATCGATCTTACTTTACGGTATTTTATGTTCTCGAACTAACTTCAAATTCGATTTCCTCAAGAATTTTGGAGGGTTGCATCGAACTGATTATAGAACTGAGTTTTGAACTTCACGTACAATAAATAAAAAACAAATTACAAAAATCGAGCTTCCGTGTGTTCTCCTTGTTTGTTGACAATTGGATGAGGCGAACGCAGCCAGCATCGAGTGGGCATCGGAGCACGTAGTTTCAGTTATGTGATTCATGGAGTTTAAACTTAGCTGTAGATAACGAGATATTTCATTTTCGTTGTTGCAATGTAGTTTTCCTATTAGTTCGTAGTACTTATAATTTTGGCAGTAAAATTTCATTGTATGCGTGAACATGACTTACTTAGTCCGTCTCCTTTTTCTCACCGATGTATGTAATGATTAAGTACAACTTCATGTTCATGAAATCGCTGGAAGTAGTTCCTGTCGCTGTAACAGGTGAGACATTTGTTCAAAATTCAATTTCGGTGTTCCTTCACGTTTGGCAGGACGTCATGATTCAATCAGCCTTGATTCATAAAGTAACTTTAATGAACTTTATTTAGAATTCCAAGGATGAGGTGTGCTTACGGTGTTCGGTTTTTACATTTCCGCCTTGGTTCTTCTGTTTGTGTCGGCATTTCGAGCTACAGAATTACACCGAAATGCTTGGGGGCCGTGGTCTCTACAAATCCTTATCGAAAGATCAGGTGATTTACAGTGTGTTTCCCAGTAGAATTTATAGCCCACCAATTGTATTTAATGTTTTGCGTCTCATTCATTTGTGGAAGAAATTAGTGCGAGTTCTCATCTCAACCTATTACATATGTGATAGTCAGTCATATTGTAAACCCCCAGTTGTTTATCAGCAAAAGTTAGGTACGTGCATATACAATGGAGCCCCATAGAAAGTGCTATAGGCCTACGTATTCAAATACAGAGACATGAACACAGGGATGACACGGCGCTGCGGTCAGCGACGCAAGTGTCTGGCGAAGTTGTTGGATCGGTCACTGCTGTAACAATGGCAGGTTATCAAGATTTAAGTGAATCTGAACATGGCTCTATAGTCGGCGCACGTGCGATGGGGGACAGCATCTCCGAGGTAGCGATGAAGTGGGGATTTTCTCGTACGACCATTTCACTAGTGTACCGTGAATATCAGGAATCCGGTAAAACATCAACTCCCCGACATCGCTGCAGCTGGAAGAAGATCGTGCAGGACTGGGACCAACGGCGACTGAAGAGAATCGTTCAATGTGACGGAAGTGCAACCCTTCGGCAAATTGGTCTAGATATCAATGCTGAGCCATCAACAAGTGTCAGCGTGCGAACCTTTCAACGAAACATCATCCACATGGGCTTCCGTAGCCCAAGGCCCACACGTGTACCCTTGATGACTGCACGAGACAAAGCTTTACGCTTCGCCTGGGCCTGTCTGTACCGGCATGGGCCTGTTGATGACTGGAAACATGTTGCCTGATCGGATGAGTCTCGTTTCAAATTGTAACAAGAGGATGGACGTGTAGGGTTATGGAGACAACCTCATGAATCCATGGACCCTGCATGTCAGCAGGGGACTGTTCAAGCTGTCGGAATCTCTGTAATGGTGTGGGGCGTGTGCATTTGGATTGATATGGGACCCCGGATACGTCTAGATAAGCCTCTGACAGGTGACACGTACGTAAGCATCCTGTCTAATCACCTGCATCCATTCATGTGAATTGTGCATTTCGACAGGTTTGGGCAATTCCAGTAGGACAATGCGACACCCCACACGTCCAGAATTGCTACACAGTGGCTCCAGCAACACTCCTCTGAGTTTAAAATCCCCAGACATGAACATTATTGAACATATCTGGGATGCCTCGCAACGTGCTGTTCAGATGAGATCTCCACCCCTTCGTACTATTACGGATTTATGGACAGCCCTGCAGGATTCATGCTGTCAGTTCCCCACAGCACTACTTCAGATATTAGTCGAGTCCACGCCATGTCGTCTTGCGGCACTTCTGCGTGCTCGCGGGGGCTCTACACGATATTAGGCAGGTGCACCAGTTTCTTTGGCTCTTCAGTTTAGAAAGGTCATGGCTCTCGACTCCGATGCTCACGATTGTCACAAGCTTCTGCCTTTCCCAGTTCCCGCAGTTTCTCGCCTATTTGTCGTAAAGCAGAAATACAAATTATTAGCTTTTACATGCGTATTCAAGCACTTACAAAGGGACTGCGCGCACTCGTCATTGCCGATTTCGTCCGTATGATTGGTATATGCAGTGCTTATCCAGAAATGAAAGTGACAGAAGTGCGAGCTCCAGATGGCTAAGTGTTCGAAAAAACAGTAGCCAGATGCGATTAGGACTCACGCATTGCGGGTTCCGTTCAAGTTTCATTATGAATCAAGACAGTTTATCCAGTCCGGGATCGAAGATATTGCCGGCCGAAGTGGCCGTGCGGTTAAAGGCACTGCAGTCTGGAACCGCAAGACCGCTACGGTCGCAGGTTCGAATCCTGCCTTGGGCATGGATGTTTGTGATGTCCTTAGGTTAGTTAGGTTTAAATAGTTCTAAGTTCTAGGGGACTAATGACCTCAGCAGTTGAGTCCCATAGTGCTCAGAGCCATCGAAGATATTGAGGATTTTTTCCTGTTATCGACACTGATACTTGGAAGGTATCGGCCCCACGGGTTCCAAGACTTTCGAAAATGTCTAATTTCAAATCTAAAGTCGGATAGCAAATGACAAAAGAAATATTTCATTGTGTGATATAATTAAAAATTAACAATTTCGGTTTTTTTATTTACTTGTACTGGGAACCTTGCTTCTTGCCAAATTTCATGATTCTAGATCAACGAGAAGTACTCTACAGGTTTTCATGAGTGATTTTTTGAGTTTCAAAACATGTGACATAAATTGCCGTATCTCTGATTGCAGTGACTTATAAGCATAAAACTTCTATGCCGCCAGGGGATAATTGACTTTAATACGTGACATAAATTTGAACTTGATAAATATGCTAGTTCCTGAGAAAAAGCGTTCTTAGCAGGCGGACAGCCAGACAAACAGACAGACAGACCGACAGACGGACAGCCGGCCGGTGTCCGTGCGGTTCTAGGCGCTTCAGTCTGGAACAGCGTTACCGCTACGGTCGCAGGTTCGAATCCTGCCTCGGGCATGGATGTGTGTGATGTCGTTAGGTTAGTTAGGTTTAAGTAGTTATAAGTTCTAGGGGACTGATGACCACAGATGTTAAGTCCCATAGTTCTCAGAGCCATTTGAACCATTTTTTCGACAGACGGACAACGAAGCTGTCGTATAAGGGCTCCGTTTTTACCGATTGAGTCACGGAGCCCAGAAATTGTAGATTTCTCGCGGGTCGGTTGAGCCGTGAGCCTTTTGTGTTAGCGTAGTTTCCAGCCAGCAGTTGGCGCAGTAGAAACGGTTCAGAAAGGGAATCCGAGGGTCATGAATTCCAATTGAGATTCGAATTTTTGTTTTTGTTTTCGGTTTTTGCTTTACATGCACTGAAAATAAATCGAAAACGTCAAAATGTCGTATTTGTTAATATTTTTATAAAAAGCATGACAAGGGAACGCAAAGGAAAATTTGGGATAGCAAATAAATATCCGAGGATGGATTGTACTTACAGCTTCCACGAGGACTCTGCAAATAACCATTCAAGACGGTATTGTAAGTAATACGTACAATGCTTCGTATTCCATTAGTTCAGTTTTGACCTTCGAGCAGCGTTACGTATGAATTGCTGAAAACTGTGCTTTGGGAGAGAACCTTTGATGGATGAAAACGAAGTTTGTTTTTCTATAGAAACGTTAAGACAACCATAAACCTATAAAAATGCAGCTTCTATAACGTGTGCAAGATGTCGAGAAAATTAGTGCTTTGCCCGCTTTACGTTGAGTATAACCCCAGGACGAGTCAAATGTCAACTGTAGAAAAATAAAAGGTTTTAATTTTGTGTACGAACGTGTCGTGTACGCCTTACTGTCACTTACACGAAATTTATTTGCAGAAACCTCATGGATGTTGTAACTATAGTTCTTCTCTGAAAATTTATTTGCTATGCCAAATTTGCTTTTCCTCTTCATGCCTTTCATGAAAACATTAATAAATGCAATACATCAACCAGTATTTCGATTTCTTGGCGGGGTAAATAACGTAAAAATTGAAAATAAAAGTTTCCGGAGAGTTACTCAATCCTACGACCCTCATATTACGTTATGTACTCCTTCTGCTGCGCCAACCGCTACCTAGAAACCACCCTAACATAAATGGTTATTGCCTCGTCCGACCCGCGCCAAAAATGCTATTTTTTTCTAAACGATTGGCCATCTGGAGCTCCCACTTCTATCAATTTTTATTTCTGGTCAAAACTTGCATATAATGTAAATTTTGCCGAAAACGGTGATTACAAGTTGACGGGGTCGTGTAATTAGATACAGTATGTGATCAAATGTATCCGGACACCTGTCTGAAATTGACTTACAACTTCGTGGCGCCCTCCATCGGTAATGCTGGAATTCAATATGGTGTTGACCCACCCCTACCCTTGATGACATCTTTCACTCTCGCAGGCACACGTTCAATCAGGTGCTGGAAGGTTTCTTGGGGAATGGCTGCCCATTCTTCACGAAGTGCTGCACTCCGGACAGGTGTAAATGTCGGTCGGTGAGGCCTGGCACGAAGTCGGCGTTCCAAAACATCCCAAAGGTGTTGCATAGGATTCAGCTCAGAACTCTGTGCAGGCCAGCCCATTACAGGAATGTTATTGTCGTGTAACCACTCAGCCACAGGCCGTGCATTATGAACAGGTGCTCGATCGCGTTGAAAGATGCAATCGTTATCCCCGAATTGCTCTTCAACAATGGGAAGCAAGAAGGTGCTTAAAACATCAGTGTATGCCTGTGCTGTGATAGTGCCACGCAAAACAAGGGGTGCAAGCCCCCTCCATGAAAAACACGACCACACCATAACACCACCGCCTCCGAATTTTACTGCTGGCACTACACACGCTGGCAGATGATGTTCACCGGGCATTCGCCGTACCCACACCGTGGCATCGGATCTCCCTATTGTCTACCGTGATTCGTCACTCCAAAGAACGTTTTTTTTCACTGTTCAATCGTCCAATGTTTACTCGCCTTACAGCAAGCGAGACGTCGTTTGGCATTTACCGGCGTGGTGTGTGGATTATGAGGAGCCGCTCGACCATAAAATCCAAGTTTCCTCACCTCCCGCCTAACTGTCATAGTACTTGCAGTGGATCCTGATGCAGTCTGGAATTCCTGCGTGGTGTTCTGGATATATGTCTGGCTATTACACATTACGACCCTCTTCAACTGTCGCCGGCCTCTGTCAGTCAACAGACCAGTTCGGCCTGTACGCTTTTGTGTTCTACGTGTACCTTCACGTTTGCACTTCACTATCACATCGGAAACATTTGACAAAGGGATGTTTAGGAATTTGGAAATCCACATTCGAAGTCCGTGAGTTCCGCGGAGCGCACCATTCTGCTCTGTCACGACGTTTAATGACTACTGTGGTCGCTGATATGGAATACCAGCAGTAGATGATAGCACAATGCACCTAATAAGGAAAACGTATGTTTTTTGAGGTGTCCGGATACTTTTGATCACATAGTGTAAGTACAAGGTATGTTCGAATAGTTCGGTGAATGGTCTAAGAAAATGAAGGAAACGAGAGTTACAAACAAAATACTTTTACCGCCCTTCAAAGTAGTCACCATTATCTACAACACACTTTTGATATCGATTATAAAGATGTTGGAAACTGTAAACAAACACGTGGAATCGCTCGAATAACTGTGGGCAAGCGTTGTTGGATATAGACATCATTACAGGAGATAAAACCTCCAGAGACCAAGTGACAGTCAGTGTCCTGGTGGTTACTGTGTTCTCCACCTCCTTCGGACAGAATATCAAGATGGGTCAAGCCTTTGCTGTCGAAAAGTTGCTCAACTTCGTCTTAATCACGAATTTTGTCAGACGAATTTTTGTTAGCGGCAGGGAAGTCGATGAACACCATGCCATGGACTGCCGCTTGGTCTCCAGACCGTATTGGTAGCACCAGGCCTCATCAATTGTGATGATGAGGATATTCAACAACGGATGACCACGGTGTTTCTAGCGATTCCATAAGAAGCGTTTGCTGACAGTTTCTATCAGCTTTACAACCGCTGTCAGAAATGTGCTGTAGCTCATGTAGATTACTTTGATGGCGAGTTCAAATGGTTCAAATGGCTCTGAGCACTATGCGACTCAACTTCTGAGGTCATCAGTCGCCTAGAACTTAGAACTAATTAAACCTAACTAACCTAAGGAAAATGGAAAAACTAGTAGAAGCCGACCTTGGGGAAGATCAGTTTGGATTCCGTAGAAATATAGGAACACGTGAGGCAATACTGACCCTACGACTTACCTTAGAAGCTAGATTAAGGAAAGGCAAACCTACGTTTCTAGTATTTGTAGACTTAGAGAAAGCAGTTGACAATGTTGACTGGAATACTATCTTTCAAATTCTGAAGGTGGCAGGGGTAAAATACAGGGAGTGAAAGGCTATTTACAATTTGTACAGAAACCAAATGGCAGTTATAAGAGTCGAGGGGCATGAAAGGGAAGCAGTGGTTGGGAAGGGAGTGAGACAGGGTTGTAGCCTATCCCCGATGTTATTCAATCTGTATATTGAGCTAGCAGTAAAGCAAACAACAGAAAAATTCGGAGTAGGTATTAAAATCCATGGAGAAGTAATAAAAACTTTGAGATTTGCCGATGACATTGTAATTCTGTCAGAGACAGCAAAGGACTTGGAAGAGAAGTTGAACGGAATGGATAGTGTCTTGAAAGGAGGATATAATATGAACATCAACAGAAGCAAAACGAGGATAATGGAATGTAGTCGAATTAAGTCGGGTGATGCTGAGGGAATTAGATTAGGAAATGAGACACTTAAAGCAGTAAAGGAGTTTTGCTATTTGGGGACCAAAATAACTGAGGAGGAGGAGGATATTAGTGTTTAACGTCCCGTCGACAACGAGGTCATTAGAGACGGAGCGCAAGCTCGGGTGAGAGAAGGATGGGGAAGGAAATCGGCCGTGCCCTTTCAAAGGAACCATCCCGGCATTTGCCTGAAGCGATTTAGGGAAATCACGGAAAACCGAAATCAGGATGGCCAGAGCCGGGATTGAACCTTCGTCCTCCCGAATGCGAGTCCAGTGTGCTAACCACTGCGCCACCTCGCTTGGTAAAATAACTGATGATGGTCGAAGTAGAGAGGATATAAAATGTAGACTGGCAATGGCAAGGAAAGCGTTTCTGAAGAAGAGAAATTTGTTAACATCGAATATACACTCCTGGAAATGGAAAAAAGAACACATTGACACCGGTGTGTCAGACCCACCATACTTGCTCCGGACACTGCGAGAGGGCTGTACAAGCAATGATCACACGCACGGCACAGCGGACACACCAGGAACCGTGGTGTTGGCCGTCGAATGGCGCTAGCTGCGCAGCATTTGTGCACCGCCGCCGTCAGTGTCAGCCAGTTTGCCGTGGCATACGGAGCTCCATCGCAGTCTTTAACACTGGTAGCATGCCGCGACAGCGTGGACGTGAACCGTATGTGCAGTTGACGGACTTTGAGCGAGGGCGTATAGTGGGCATGCGGGAGGCCGGGTGGACGTACCGCCGAATTGCTCAACACGTGGGGCGTGAGGTCTCCACAGTACATCGATGTTGTCGCCAGTGGTCGGCGGAAGGTGCACGTGCCCGTCGACCTGGGACCGGACCGCAGCGACGCACGGATGCACGCCAAGACCGTAGGATCCTACGCAGTGCCGTAGGGGACCGCACCGCCACTTCCCAGCAAATTAGGGACGCTGTTGCTCCTGGGGTATCGGCGAGGACCATTTGCAACCGTCTCCATGAAGCTGGGCTACGGTCCCGCACACCGTTAGGCCGTCTTCCGCTCACGCCCCAACATCGTGCAGCCCGCCTCCAGTGGTGTCGCGACAGACGTGAATGGAGGGACGAATGGAGACGTGTCGTCTTCAGCGATGGGAGTCGCTTCTGCCTTTGTGCCAATGATGGTCGTATGCGTGTTTGGCGCCGTGCAGGTGAGCGCCACAATCAGGGCTGCATACGACCGAGGCACACAGGGCCAACACCCGGCATCATGGTGTGGGGAGCGATCTCCTACACTGGCCGTACACCACTGGTGATCGTCGAGGGGACACTGAATAGTGCACGGTACATCCAAACCGTCATCGAACCCATCGTTCTACCATTCCTAGACCGGCAAGGGAACATGCTGTTCCAACAGGACAATGCACGTCCGCATGTATCCCGTGCCACCCAACGTGCTCTAGAAGGTGTAAGTCAACTACCCTGGCCAGCAAGATCTCCGGATCTGTCCCCCATTGAGCATGTTTGGGACTGGATGAAGCGTCGTCTCACGCGGTCTGCACGTCCAGCACGAACGCTGGTCCAACTGAGGCGCCAGGTGGAAATGGCATGGCAAGCCGTTCCACAGGACTACATCCAGCATCTCTACGATCGTCTCCATGGGAGAATAGCAGCCTGCATTGCTGCGAAAGGTGGATATACACTGTACTAGTGCCGACATTGTGCATGCTCTGTTGCCTGTGTCTATGTGCCTGTGGTTCTGTCAGTGTGATCATGTGATGTATCTGACCCCAGGAATGTGTCAATAAAGTTTCCCCTTCCTGGGACAATGAATTCACGGTGTTCTTATTTCAATTTCCAGGAGTGTAGATTTAAGTGTCAGGAAGTCATTTCTGAAAGTATTTGTCTGGAGTGTGCCCATGTATGGAAGTGAAACATGGACGATAAATAGTTTGGACAAGAAGAGAATAGAAGCTTTCGAAATGTGGTGCTACAGAAGAATGCTGAAGGTTAGATGGGTAGATCATATAACTAATGAGGAGGTATTGGATAGATTTGGGGAGAAGAGAAGTTTGTGGCACAACTTGACTAGAAGAAGGGATCGTTCCGTAGGACATGTTCTGAGGCATCAAGGGATCACCAGTTTAGTACTGGAGGGCAGCGTGGAGGGTCAAAGTCGTAGAGGGAGACCAAGAGATGAGTACACTAAGCAGATTCAAAAGGATGTAGGTTGCAGTAGGTACTGGGAGATGAAGAAGCTTGCACAGGATAGAGTAGCATGGAGAGCTGCATCAAACCAGTCTCAGGATTGAAGACCACAACAACAACAACAACAACAACAACCTAAGGACATCACACACATCCATACCCGAGGCAGGATTCGAACCTGCGACCGTAGCGGTTGCTCGGCTCCAGACTGTAGCGCCTAGAACTGCACGGCCACAACGGCCGGCTGATGGCGAGTAAAAGTATTTTGTTTGTATCTGTTATTTCGTTCATTCTTTAGACCTTTCGAACTTCTCAGACGCACCTTGTATACGATAGTACTGGTGCTGTGGTAGCTTAAGAGCACAACAGCATTCAAATCAGAATCATCTCATCTTCATGATTTCCAGGGTATTCGTTGCGCTTTGAGTATTATAGCAAGATATTACGAGTTTCCAATCACGGGCGATAAAGAGGAAAACGGTGGGGTTTTGAAATGTGTTATTATTAATACTATAACGTTAATTCTTAATAAAACACCTTCAATTCAGCACTGTACCTACACAGTGTAATGCTTCCTTCGTTATAGTATTACGTCCAAAATCTGTCATCAGTGACATTCATCTCGCTCTGTAGCACTGAGTTCAACATCTCATTCATTGTGGAGGGCTATCGACTCAGTTTATATGACGTGAAAGTGGAAAACAAGATCTACATCTACATCTACATTTATACTCCGCAAGCCACCCAACAGTGTGTGGTGAAGGGCAATTTATGTGCCACTGTCATTACCTCCCTTTCCTGTTCCAGTCGCCTGCCGAGGTGGCCGAGCGGTTCTAAGCGCTACAGTCTGGCACCGCGCTATTGCTACGGTCGCAGGTTCGAATCCAGCATCGGGCATGGATGTGTGTGATGTCCTTAGGTTAGTTAGTTTTAAGTAGTTCTAAGTTCTAGGGGACTAATGACCTCAGAAGTTAAGTCCCATAGTGCTCAGAGCCATTTGAACCATCCTGTTCCAGTCGCGTATGGTTCGCGGGAAGAACGACTGCCAGGAAGCCTCCGTGCGCGCTCTAATCTCTGTAATTTTGCATTCGTGATCTCCTCGGGAGGTATAAGTAGGGGGAAGCAATATATTCGATATCTCATCCAGAAACGCATCCTCTCGAAACCTGGGCAGCAAGCTCTACCGCGATGCAGAGCGCCTCTCTTGCAGAGTCTGCCACTTGAGTTTACTAAACATCTCCGTAACGCTATCACGGTTACCAGATAACCCTGTGACGAAACGCCCCGCTCTTCTTTGGATCTTCTCTATCTCCTCTGTCAACCCGACCTGGTACGGATCCCACACTGATGAGCGACACTCAAGTATAGGTCGGACGAGAGTTTTGTAAGCCACCTCCTTTGTTGATGGACTACATTTTCTAAGGACTCTCCCAATGAATCTCAACCTGGCTCCCGCCCTACCAACAATTAATTTTATATGATGATTCCACTTCAAATCGTTCCGCACGCATACTCCCAGATATTTTACAGAAGTAACTGCTACCAGTGTTTGTTCCGCTACCATATAATCATACAATAAACGATCCTTCTTTCTATGTATTCGCAATACATTACATTTGTCTATGTTAAGGGACAGTTGCCACTCGCTGCACCAAGTGCCTATCCGCTGCAGATCTTCCTGTATTTCGCTGCAATTTTCTAATGCTGCAGCTTCTCTGTATACTACAGCATCATCCTCGAAAAGCCGCATGGAATTTCCGACACTATCTACTAGGTCATTTATATATATTGTGAAAAGCAATGGTCCCATAACACTCCCCTGTGGCACGCCAGAGGTTACTTTAACGTCTGTAGACGTCTCTCCATTGATAACAACATGCTGTGTTCTGTTTGCTAAAAACTCTTCAATCCAGCCACACAGCTGGTCTGATATTCCGTAGGCTCTTACTTTGTTTATCAGGCGACAGTGCGGAACTGTATCGAACGCCTTCCGGAAGTCAAGAAAAATAGCATCTACCTGGGAGCCTGTATCTAATATTTTCTGGGTCTCATGAACAAATAAAGCGAGTTGGGTCTCACACGATCGCTGTTTCCGGAATCCATGTTGATTCCTACAGAGCAGATTCTGGGTTTCCAGAAATGACATGATACTCGAGCAAAAAACATGTTCTAAAATTCTATAACAGATCGATGTCAGAGATATAGGCCTATAGTTTTGCGCATCTGCTCGACGACCCTTCTTGAAAACTGGTACTACCTGTGCTCTTTTCGAATCATTTGGGACCATCCGTTCCTCTAGAGACTTGCGGTAGACGGCTGTTAGAAGGGGGGCAAGTTCTTTCGCGTACTCTGTGTAGAATCGAATTGGTATCCCGTCAGGTCCAGCGGACTTTCCTCTGATGAGTGATTACAGTTTCTTTTCTATTCCTTGGCCACTTATTTCGATGTCAGCCATTTTTTCGTTCGTGCGAAGATTTAGAGAAGGAACTGCAGTGCGGTCTTCCTCTGTGAAACAGCTTTGCAAAAAGGTGTTCAGTATTTCAGCTTTACGCGTGACATCCTCTGTTTCAATGCTATCATCATCCCACAGTGTCTGGATATGCTGTTTCGAGCCACTTACTGATTTAACGTAAGACCAGAACTTCCTAGGATTTTCTGTCTGGTCGGTACATAGAATTTTACTTTCGAATTCACTGAACGCTTCACGCATTGCCCTCCTTACGCTAACTTTGACATCGTTTAGCTTCTGCTTGTCTGAGAGGTTTTGGCTGCGTTTAAACTTGGAGTGAAGCTCTCTTTGCTTTCGCAGTAGTTTCCTAACATTGTTGTTGAACCACGATGGGTTTTTCCCGTCCCTCACAGTTTTACTCGGCACATACCTGTCTAAAACGCTTTTTACGATTGCCTTGAACTTTTTCCATAAACACTCAACATTGTCAGTGTCGGAACAGAAATTTTCGTTTTGATCTGTTAGGTAGTCTGAAAGCTGCCTTCTATTACTCTTGCTAAACAGATAAACCTACCTCCCTTTTTTTATATTCCTATTTACTTCCATATTCAGGGATGATGCAACGGCCTTATGATCTCTGATTCCCTGTTCTACGCTTTCAGAGTCGAAAAGTTCGGGTCTGTTTGTTATCCACGAGTCGGTTCTCTGTTTCATTGCTCGAGGTAATTTTTGGATACCGCACTCAGTATAATGTCACTCGATGCTCTGCAATGCAATAGAGACAGCGCTATAGGCATGACGCTTATTTCAGCCGAAAACTATGTATATTAGTGTTTGAAGTGACTGCTGTTGAAATATGAATGAAAAGTTCAACATTAATTTTGCCATTACTAAATAATATATTTACGAGAATGTTTCTAAAAACGTGTAAGTTCTTCCAACAAATTATGTGACTGTGCGCATGAGTTAGATACAATTAATTTATGTTTCCTATTTGTATTACGCGGACATATCTAACGTCGTAACATAAACGCTCTATGGACGAGAAAGAGAATTTATAGTGGCCAATACGAATTTCGGGAAACTAAATGTTTGCCGTTTTCTCTCACATTCCTGAACAGTTTCATATCCGTACATTAGTAACTCGCCTTCTGGGAAGGCGAGGTTTCTCAAAACGTATGATACTCTCCATTAGCCACTCCGTTTTGTCGCATGCATAACACTGGTTTTTAATGTAAAGATGGCTACGTGCATTGTTCGCAACGACATTGCCGTTTTTTGCGAGGTCTAGAACGGTCGTTACTAACTTCAGACGGCGTTTGCGATTAAGCGAGTCTCATAATCGTGGGCGCGCTTACGACTGGCCGTGCACAGTGCTGCTGGCGAGCTTGGCAGGGAAGCCTCGTTGCAGGACAATCGATGAGCTCGCCCGTAACGTAATTTGGACTAGACAAGCTAGATTTCCAGTGCCCGCACGCCGCCTCTAATTGTTAATCGACCTGAATTGTTTGTGAAACATGATGTCGATTCGATATTTATTTTGTCTCCGCACATTCGGTGTACAGTGATTACAAGTGGTCGACCTATAAAACGCTGACAGTAACCGTTTACACAATTGCAGTGTATTTCAATGTGCGTTGTAAATATTTGATCCGTAATCTAGCTTGTACCTCCGTCCCACAATGTTATAAATACGAAACTCCAAAGATGTGCCAATAAAATTTTAATACATGGAATCTCCCAAGCTCTCAGGTGTTAATAGCCGGCCGTTGTGGTCGAGCGATTCTAGACGCTTCAGTCCTGAATCGCGCTGCTGCTACGGTTGCAGGATCGAATCCTACCCCGGACATGGATTTGTGTGCTGTCCTTAGGTCACTTAAGTTTAAGTAGTTCTAAGTTCTAGGGGACTGACGACCTCAGATGTTAAGTCCCATAGTGCTCAGAGCAATTTGAACCATTCTGGTGTTGATAGAGTAAACAGTGCTTGGTGGATAGTAGACGAAACCTGACAAAGGAAATGCAGTAATTTCGGTTTATAAGAATGAGTATGTAGAAGAAACCAAACAAATTTTCTAAGAGAGTGGCATTGTAGAGACAGAGATAGACCCGATGGATAAGCTCGAAAAAGAAATTAAAATCGATCTGAATAATGCCGAAAAATTTGTCGGCAAGTTTCGTAATAAATTGTTAGTAAATATGAATCCTAAACCGTCAATGGTGAGGAGCCAATTTAAAGTCCATAAACAGGGGAATCCTATCCCTCCGATCATAGACAGTAAACATAGTGCTCTTCACAAGGTAGCACGTTTGTCACACACAAAGCTTGAAGAATATTATATTTTTGAGAAAAGCTTTTAGGTGAAAAGTGATGAAGACTTGATCAGTAGATTAACTAATATTAAATTCTCTGCTCAAACTAAATTAGTTTCCTTCGATGTAGTTTGCTTATACACTAACGTCCCAATAGACACAACACAGTAAATAGTAGAGAAGAATTTGCTAACCCACAAGAAAATAACTGTACCGGAAACTACAGAACTCATGGATCTGCTTAGAATCGTTTGCAAATATAAATATTTCAACTTTGGCATTAAATTGTAACACAGCCCTTTGGTTTAGCCATGGGTAGCCCCCTGGTGAGCCTGCTAGCAGAGATTTTCTTAAATTCTTTCAAAGTCAACTATTTTAACGGAAATGCCGAAATATTGAATAACATTAGATTTTATGCACGATACGTTGATGACACGCTCATCATTTTTGAAGGCATAAATGATGAAATATATCAACTGTTTCTCAACTTCAACCAGTTTAACGAAAAAATTGTTTTTACTAACGAACTGCAAAACAGTAGCAGAGAATCGAATTACTTTGATCTTACATTAAGAGTACATGACGACGAAATGGACTTCAATATTTCCTGTAAGAAAACTTTTTCCAGTAATATCATACATCGCACTCAGCACACGCCCAAACCCATAAACTGGCCTTCTTCCATTCTAGTATTCGTCAAGCACTGATTACTCCATTTACACTTGAAAGCTTGCGAGACAAGACTAAGTTAATTAAAACTGTAGCCAGCAATATCGACTATATTCCCTCAGTAGTTGGCAGCATTTTGGATGAGAAAACCTCTAAAAATTGACCCACCTTAGGTGATAGTACACGTGAAGATGAGGATTGGAAAAGATGCTTCAATTCCATACCGTTTCTAAGTAATGTTTAGTATAAAATTAGATGATGTCTTTCTAAGAAATACAGCCGCAATGTGTCTTTCAAATAATAACAACTTAAGAGGAAACTTAATACACAACTTAGAACTTAAAGAAGATCAATTTTCACAATCGGGGCTTTATAAATTAAAATTTAACGAATACCCACGTTTTTATATAAGTCAGACAGAGAGAGCAATTAAAACTAGTTGTAAGGAACATTTACTGGGCAAAGGAGGTATTAATATTCACAGCTCCATATACGCTGAACATCACGTTCAAAGCGGACATTCCCCTAGTAATTGGGAAGATATCGTTATTTTGCGTAGAAAGGAGAAGGGTTACAGGTTGGATTCACTGGAAGAACTTCAAATTTTCAAACATAGTTTCAACAATAAGAATTCAATTTTGAATAACCAGCTCCAACTGAAAAATAAAAATTTCTTCTATGGTTTTCGTCCTGTGTTCGAATTAACGTAATTATCACATCGGCCTGCTATACAGTTTTCTGGATGCCAAACTCTTCACAAGCGTTTACAGTAAAATTTCGTACATCGTCTATATAATCACGTCACTTCACACGTAATTTCCATAAGCCTGTTGTCTTATTGCAACAATTTTTGATGCTTTCTTTCACTCATTGTCTTCGGAATTGTGTTGTAAAAATGTTTCGTTTTTGCATGTTGTGCAGGTACATCAGCTATTTGCTGCGGCTATAGACCGCAGGGTGCATCACACATGAATGTTGCTCCGTCAGCTACATTTGCTGGTCACACGTGCCACATCTAATATGTGTATTATTTTATGCATGACAAAGCCAGATGGGTGGTTTTCAACTGTCAATTTCATTGTGACCTAGCCTATTAGCAGCATATCATGATCAATCAGCATGTAAAACGTAAGTTGTGGCTTTTTTTAACGATTAATAGCTTTTGAACTTTATGAAATATATCAGTATCCGCGTTAGGCCCTTCAAATGGTTCAAATGGCTCTGAGGACTATGGGACTCAACTGCTGTGGTCATCAGTCCCCTAGAACGTAGAACTACTTAAACCTAACTAACGTAAGGACATCACACACATCCATGCCCGAGGCAGGATTCGAACCTGCGACCGTAGCAGTCGCACGGTTCCGGACTGCGCGCCTAGAACCGCGAGACCACCGCGGGTTAGGCCCTTGGCCAGTCGGCCACACTGTAGTGTTTTGCACATGGCTGCTCAGCTTGCATTTATGATAACAAGTGGACGTATTTTTATTGCATATTGTAATAATCTCCGCTATATGTATGTTGTGTTTTTATAAAATCCTTATTTGTTGAACGTTGCATTTATCCGTATACAGGGTGCTACAAAAAGGTACGGCCAAACTTTCGGGACACATTCCTCACACACAAAGAAAGAAAATATGTTGTGTGGACCTGTGTCCGGAAACGCTTACTTTCCATGTTAGAGCTCATTTTGTTACTTCTCTTCAAATCCTGTTAATCATGGAATGGAGACACACAGCAACAGAACGTACCAGCGTCACTTCAAACACTTTGTTACAGGAAATGTTCAAAATGTCCTCCGTTAGCGAGGATACATGCATCCACCCTCCGTCGCATGGAATCCCTGATGCACCGACGCAGCCCTGGAGAATGGCATATTGTATCACAGCCGTCCACAATACGCGCACGAAGAGTCTCTACATTAGGTACCGGGGTTGCGTAGACAAGAGGTTTCAAATGCCCCCATAAATGAAAGTCAAGAGGGTTGAGGTCAGGAGAGCGTGGAGGCCATGGAATTGGTCCGCCTCTATCAATCCATCGGTCACCGAATCTGTTGTTGAGAAGCGTACGAACACTTCGACTGAAATGTGCAGGAACTCCATCGTGCATGAACCACATGTTGTGTCGTACTTGTAAAGGCACATGTTCTAGCAGCACAGGTAGAGTATCCCGCATGAAATCATGATAACGTGCTCCATTGAGCGTAGGTGGAAGAACATGGGGCCTAATCAAGACATCACCAACAATGCCTGTCCAAACGTTCACAGAAAATCTGTGTTGATGACGTGATTTCACAATTGTGTGCGGATTCTCGTCAGCCCACACATGTTGATTCTGAAAATTTACAATTTGATCATCAGAATCGAGGAAGTACAGTACATACTGACGAAACTAAAATGAGCTCTAACATGGAAACTAAGCGTTCCCGGACACATGTCGACATAACATCTTTTCTTTATTTGTGTGTGAGGAATGTTTCATGAAAGTTTGGCCGTACCTTTTTGTAACACCCTGTTACTTATTTTTAGATAATAAGACTTCTGAAGAAGGCCCGTTTATATTGGCTGAAACCTAGGTCCAGAGGATTTGATTCCTACCTTCCGCAACTGGTTTTTATTCCACATATTATATTTGCATAGTTCAAAAAATGGTTCAAATGGCTCTGAGCACTATTGGACTTAACTTCTGAGGTCATCAGTCGCCTAGAACTTAGAACTAATTAAACCTAACTAACCTAAGGATATCACACACATCCATGTCCGAGGCAGGATTCGAACCTGCGACCGTAGCGGTCGCTCGGCTCCAGACTGTAGGGCCTAGAACCGCACGGCCACTCCGGCCGGCCTTTGCATAGTTGTCCTGCATTCATGCTTAAGATTCGAGTAACAATTGTGTGACTTTTGAAAGCTGAAATGTTGAAAATAATAATTCGAAAATAATCTCTTTGCACTTTCATTGTTACAGTGGTTCAGATTTCCTCTTGTAAGCTGGTTATGATGTTTGTTAACGTCAGCTGATTGCATAACACTGTTTTAACTAAACAGATGTTTTATCAAAGCTATTGTTTCATAAGAACAGAAGACCTATTCGCCTAGTTGTCAGATGGTTACTTTGTTAATTCGAAGTTCCATAGTTCACCTGCATCATTTATATCATAATGGCGAGGGATGGATGAGTTTATAGGCTCTATACGTGTGACTAGCTTAGTGTCCACTGCTTCGCTCGCATAGACTGTATGGTCTGTACAAATTTTGTGTGTCTCTAATCGTATTTTTACGTTTTTCTCAAATTGTAATACCTTCTAAGCTTATGACGCTAATTATAGATATAGAAGCATGATCTTTTCCGAATGTACTTCTGACTAAAAAGCAGTTCTGGTAGCTGGAGTCCAAGGTTTTTGTTAATCACGCCTTTTGCGTTCTTGTGATGAAACTTCCATTTTAACTTTCATTCCATGACACATATTATCTTATATCTAAAAATTTCCTTAGATTTAGCTTCAAAAATATTAGCGTAATGAAATATTTTCATAAAACTTTTCTCCTCTATTTCACCCCTTTAGTGAAGGAATTTTGAAGATTCCCTTCTTATACGATGCCTGCAGTATAAGATCAAAATCCACCACAAATTTCGAATTTGTATTATTAGTGATTTGGCCTGGGCGATGATGAGTCAGTCAGTCATATTACGAAGTGATAACTCACACAATGGATTAAATTTAAAGACAAAAAGAATGTAATAGTCTTGGAAGATTCCGACGTTATTAATGAAACTTACTGCAACTAATCAACAGAAGTACACGCGTTTATCTCTTATATTAGATGTGTTGTTAGTTATAACAATAAAAAATTACGTAAAATATGCCTGTTTCCGAGCTTGGCAACACGTTTTGGCAGCAATCACCGATTTTTGAGAGCATTTACGAGCTATCTAACTAAAATACTTTATAAATGGATTAAAAGCAGTCTTGACCGTAGTAAAATATGTATTTGTAATGGTAGCCCGTTTCGGTCAGAGTGTGACCATCTTCAGACCATTTACACTGAAATATAAGTACAGAATGTCTTTAGAGGGAACTCTGATAATAGTAGTAACATGTAAAATTCATCATACGTAACGAAAATTAAAAGATGGAATTACATCCATGGTGGTAGGCGGTGGCGGTGAATTGAGCTGGTGTCGTGGCTCCACGAACGTTAGCTGCTGAGGAGAGTAATGGAGTTGTTTCTTAAACACACGATACTCCGTTCACCGCATACCGCAATAGCCGTTTAGGCTTATAGGAAGTAAAACAGTTTTTTCAGTGCAGCATATACAGAATACTTACACAAAATTTAATAGCAAATGAAGAAATAAGTACATTTCATTATACAGGGTGGCCCATTGACAGATATAAGCATCAAACGAAAAAACTACAAAGAACGAAACTCGTCTAACTTGAAGGGGGAAAGCAGATGGCGCTGTGGTCGGCCCGCTAGATGGCGCTGCCATAGATCAAACGGATATCAACTGTGTTTCTTTATATAGGAACCCACATTTTTTGATTAGATATTCGTGTAGTACGTAAAGAAATATGAGTGTTTTAGTTGCACCACTTTTTTCGCTTTGTGATAGATGGCGTTGTAATAGTCACAAACGTATAAATACGTGGAACCACGTAACATTCAGCCAGTGCGGACGGTACTTGCTTCGTGATACATTACCCGTGTTAAAATGGACCGCTTACCAATTGCGGTAAAAGTCGACATCGTGTTGATGTATGGCTATTGTGATCAAAATGCCCAACGGGCGTGTGCTATGTATGCTGCTCGGTATCCTGCACGACATCATCCAAGTGTCCGGACCGTTCGCCGAATAGTTACGTTATTTAAGGAAACAGGAAGTGTTCAGCCACATGTGAAACGTCAACCACGACCTGCAACAAATGATGGTGCACAAGTAGGTGTTTTAGCTGCTGTCGCGGCTAATCCGCACGTCAGTAGCAAACAAATTGCACGAGAATCGGGAATCTCAAAAACGTCGGTGTTGAGAATGCTACATCAACATCGATTGCACCCGTACCATATTTCTATGCACCAGGAATTGCATGGCGACGACTTTGAACGTCATGCACAGTTCTGCCACTGGGCACAAGAGAAATTACGGGACGATGACAGATTTTTCTGCACGCGTTCTATTTAGTAAGCGTCATTCACCAACAGCGGTAACGGAAACCGACATAATATGCACTATTGGGCAACGGAAAATCCACGATGGCTGCGACAAGTGGAACATCAGCAACCATGGCGGGTTAATGTATGGTGCGGCATTATGGGAGGAAGGATAATTGGCCCCCATTTTATCGATGGCAATCTAAATGGTCCAATGTATGCTGATTTCTTACGTAATGTTCTACCGATGTTACTAAAAGGTGTTTCACTGCATGACAGAATGGCGATGTACTTCCAACATGATGGATGTCCGGCACATAGCTCGCGTGCGGTTGAAGCATTATTGAATAGCATGTTTCATGACAGATGGAGTGGTCGTCGAAACACCACACCGTGGCCCGCACATTCACCGGATCTGACGTCCCCGGATTTCTTTCTGTGGGGGAAGTTGAAGGATATTTGCTATCGTGATCCACCGACAACGCCTGACAACATGCGTCAGCGCATTGTCAATGCATGTGCGATCATTACGGAAGGCGAACTACTCGCTGTTGAGAGGAATGTCGTTACACTGTTGCCAAATGCATTGAGGTTGACGAACATCATTTTGCGTTAATGTTGTATTTACAGGTAATCACGCGTTCTCCGAAATGATAAGTTCACAAAGGTACATGTATCACGTTGGAACAACCGAAATAAAATGTTCAAATGTGCCTACGTTCTGAATTTTAATTTAAAAAACCTACCTGTTACCAACTTTTCGTCTAGAATTGTGAGCCATATGTTTGTGACTATTACAGCGCCATCTATCACAAAGTGAAAAAAGTGGTCCAACTAAAACATTCATATTTCTTTACGTACTACACGAATATGTAATAAAAATGGGGGTTCCTGTAAAAAAAACGCAGTTGATATCTGTTTGACCTATGGCAGCGCCATCTAGCGGGCCAACAATAGCGCCATCTGGTTTCCCCCTTCAAGCTAGACAAGTTTCGTTGTTTGTAGTTTTTTCGTTTGACGCTTATTTCGTGAGATATTTGGCCCGATCACGATCAATGGACCACCCTGTCTGAAATAAGTGCTGTGGACAAAATTTCGTGAATATGTGATAAAAATATATACATGTGAGATAACCAATAGTAATCGGATGTGAGAACATCGACAGCCGTCTATGGGGATTAGCGGAAAACTCGTAGATTGTATGCTTACAAAGGTAGAGCTTAAGTGAGACTAATGGTTCTCATACAGGCGACGTGGATGTATTGACATGTGCCATCCAGTAGAAGACGATAACAGAGCTGCGCCAGTGGCCAACACGTCCATCCGCTCCATACAATTTGAAACGAGACTCGTTCCACCAGGCAACTTATTTCCAGTCATCAACAGTCCGATGTATGTGTTGAAGGGCCCAGGCTAGGCGTAAAGCTATGTGTCAGTCATCAAGGGTACACAAGTGGGCCTTCGGCTACGGAAACTCATGTGGATGCTGTTAAGTTGATTTGTTCGTAAGTTGACACTTATTGATGGCCTAGCATTGAAAGCTGCAGCAGGTTGTGGAAGGGTTGAACAATTCTCTTCAGTCATCATTGGTCCAGTTCTTGCAGAATATTTCTCCGGCCCCAACGACGTTGGAAATTTGATGTTTTACCGGATTCCTGATATTCACGGTACACTCGTGAAATGGTTGTACGGGAAAATCCTCACTTCGACATTACTCCTTTCGTTTTTAAGAATTCCCATAGAATATTTCGTGGATATTTAAGTTTGTTCTCCTCGATTGCGATTTATGTAGTTTTTTGTGCTTTTTAGTCATTGATATTTAAAAATACTTTTTCACAAGGTAATGTTAGCTATTATACACTGTGATGGCAAAGTTGCGGGATAGCGATATGCACATACATAGATGGCAGTAGTATCGTGGCGCAGCTGTCATTTGTACTCAGATGATTCATGCGAAAAGGCTTCCGACGTGATTATGTCCGCAGGACAGGAATTAACGGACTTCGATGGCGGAATTTTAGTTGTAGCTAGACGCATGGGACATTCTGTTAAGGAGTTCGATATTCCGAGATCCACAATTTCAAGAGTGTGCCAAGAACACCAAATTTCAGGCATTACCTCTCACCACAGACAACGCAGAGGCCGACGACTTTCACGTAACGACAGAGAGAGCGGCGTTTGCGTAGAGTTGTGAATGCTAACAGACAAGCAACACTGCAGAAATCAATGTGAGACGCAAGACGAACGTTTCCGTTAGCACAGTGCGATGAAATTAGGTGTTAATGGGCTATGGCAGCAGACGACCGACAAGACTGCCGCACGACATCGCCTACAGCACCCCTTCTGGGATCGTGACCATATCGATTGGACCCTAGACGACTGGAAAACCGTGGTCTGGTCAGACAGTATGGAGATGGAGTATCGAAAACAATACAGCCAACTTAAGGCTATTCTTTACATTGTGTAAGATTGGAAATAAATGAGCACTCAGATATCGATAGTAACAGTCCGAGGGTTAAACATGGGAGCGCGATTTTAAGCATTGTTGTGAGACGACTCAGTAGCGTTGGTCGAGAGCTCGGAGACAGAAGATGTGTCATGCTTGCCTCACGTCGGTGATGGCAGATCTTACTACACTCAAGGCCTGATTTCATTTATATACCCAAGACAGATAGATTTAGATGGCATAACTACACTTGAAGATTGAATTCAAGGTAAAATTCGCAAGCATAGCGTAAAGCGAAATTACTGGTTTACGCTCGTGATTGTTAGTCCGAGTTTGCAATAATCCCATGTTATGATTATCAGATAAAGAAGCCTCCTTATCTTCCATTCGGGAGGACGACGGTTCAATCCCGCGTCCGGCCATCCTGATTTAGGTTTTCCGTGATTTCCCTAAATCGCTCCAGGCAAATGCCGGGATGGTTCCTTTGAAACGGCACGGCCGGCTTCCTTCCTAATCTGATGAGACCGATGACCTCGCTGTCTGGTCTCCTCCCCCAAACAATCCAATCCAATCCTTATCTTCCAAATAATGATAATCATTCTCCACATCCAATTATTAAATATGCTGTGGTTACTAAATGATAATGTAACTTTAGAATTGAAATAATTTGTTAATCTGGCACTCAGCCAATATTGATACTTATGTCATTGTCAGACATTCCGCCATTATTAATACTTGTCAAACTATTATTGGTCAGATTAAAACTGTGTGCCCGACCGAGACTCGAACTCGGGACCTTTGCCTTTCGCGGGCAAGGGCTCTACCATCTGAGCTACCGAAGCACGACTCACGCCCGGTCCTCACAGCTTCACTTCTGCCAGTATTATTGGTCATGACGATTTCTGAAGTTTTTAAATAGACTTAGTTTGTAAAATCTCTCTTACAAGTTATTTAGTATTTAACAGGACCCAAGCAAACGCCTTTTTATGAAATTCGTTCTTGGTAACAATAAGCTTTAGGCGCTGCTGCCTGCATGCCGCTGCGAATTGGTGTAAACCACTTTGAAAAATGCAGTCATCTAAAGGGGTGAGAGCAAAACTTGGGGCCAAAATAGAGACACTAACACACTGCAATATGTCATGTACTCCCAATCCAGTAAATTCCGTTGCACAAGCCAGAATCTGTATCACTTGTAAATTCTTATCAAATACGCAGTCAGATAGCTTATCCAAATGTTAGCTTCAAGTTTTTCGTGTAACGATCTGTTGAGGGTTTAAATGACAGTGAAACTGACACTCATACAACACGCACACAGTGTTATGCGGGTTAGATTTAGATTACTGATAGCTCAAGTTGCTTATCGAGTCCGTTTTCACAGACGAATATAAGTTACATGTTTGTTGTAGGTACGTTACAAGATGAGTCCCGACGTCAGTTGGTGAGAGCTGATGGTAAGATTTGAGTGTGGCGCATACCCCATGAAGCCATGGATCCAAGTTGTCAGCAAGGCGCTGTGCAAGCTGGTGCATAATGGTGTGGTCCGTGGTTACGTGGAATAGCCTGGGTTCTCTGGTCTAACTGAACCGACCATTGACTGGAAATAGTTGTGGTCGGCTATTTGCAGCCATTCATTGATCTCATGTTCCCAAACCACGAATGAATTTTTATGGATGACAATGCGACATCTCACTGGGAGACAATTGTTCGCGGTTTGTTTGAGGAACATTCTGGACAATTGGAGCCAAAGATTTGGCCACCTAAATCGCCCGACATGAATCCCACCACACATATTTGGGACATAATCCAGAGGTCAGTTCATGCACAAAATCCAGCACAGGCAACATTTCCGCAATTACGGGCAGGCAACATAGCCCAGTATTTCTGCAGAAGATTTCCAACGACTTGTTGAGTCTATGCCACGTCTAGCTGCTGCTCTACGCCGGGCAAAAGGAGTTCCGACGCGGTATTGGGAAGTATCGCATGAGTTTTGTCACCTCAGTGTACAGTCATTTAATGTCATGGTAGTTTGAGTTTCCTGGAAAAACATTTGGTTGAATTATGTGTGTAATTTTATCTTCCATAATCCTCTGTCTGGCGGATATAGAGTTTCCAAGCTGAATGAAATGTGCTTTAAATTTTCATTCATTTCTGTATCATACTCAGGTAATACAGCTGTTTCCGAAAGAGTTCACAAAATAAGGAGTTGGTAAAAGGAAAGAAGAACGTGAACATTTATGAAAAAAACAGTAGCCTGTTCAGGCGAAGTAATCTGAGATTTGACTACTGTTGAATAGTCAGAGGTTATAACAATTTGAGCACTTCTTCTTCATTCTCTTAAGCTGTAAAGTAGGGTGTTCATCTAATATGACAAATGACACCCAATAGGCATCCTAAATCTAAGAAATACTCACGATATACACTTCATGTTCAGTAATCCACGTCCAGCTCCGTGGATTCATCGCCTTTCAATCACTTCATTGTCGTGGGGGTGACCATGGGTTACATATGTCTTGGTAGAAAATCCATCATACGTGGCGTTTATTTAACTAAACGTTTCATGTCTAAAGTAATGCTAACAGTTTTTGAACTTTAACGAAGCAAATAAGTAATGCTCATTTGAAATCAGTATTGACTCCGAATCGACAGCGATTGTTTCATAAATATGAGAAGACATTTTTCTCCGAATACCGGTACAAGTCACAAAATTTATTGACTACTTAAATTATTTAATTAGTGACATGTTATACCTCATTATTAGGCTACAGTGGCAGTACAAAACGTTGTTGGATAAAAAAGACTAATTATTAACACAGAACTGAAAGCTTTTTAACACGACAGTCTATTGTAAAGGGAAGAGACACTTTATTGAGACACAAAAACGCGATCACGGTCGTACAGGCCGCGGCAAGATCGGGTCATATTACTGTTAATAGCTGAAATGAGCTTGACAGGAACACGTGAAGGCTCAGTTTAACACTATGCTCCACAGATGGGGCTGTCCCTAGACTTCCAACGGTCGCTAAAGTGACTCTGTGGCCGGGAAAACATGTCCGCTGGGCAACGCAATGGCTGCTAATTTCTGATGGCCGCTTTTCTCGTCAAGTGCAGAATTAAAGCTTACCCCAAAATTAATTACTACTGAATCATATGTGTCACTCAAGAGGTAGTAGTCTCGTTTCAAGCGGAAAGTATGATCAGCTACGCTTGTAAAAATGCGCCTTCGATATCCACATAAGTTTATACGTTGTTATAAGTCAAACGTTCTAAATAATTCCTGAAATGTAAAAGTGAATATCTCGGCAACGCATTATCCGATTGCAACAAACGAGGTGTCTACGGATACATATCGTAGAACTGTATAGAACTGTGATAGTAGATTTACTGAAATTATTCACATATTTAAATGAGAGGCTGCAAGTGGATTTCTCGCAACTAAAAACAGCATTTCTTACTAAATAAATACACAGACATTAGATGTAGCGGCAGTGCTATAAATGTTAGATATATTGAAAATCATTTAATGTATAATTTAAGTTGCTTGTTAATATCTACACTTATAACTCCGAAAACAGAGGAAAACCATAGAAATTATTGTTTATAAATAAACTATGGTAGATAAAAGAAAAGTGAAAACAGCATAATATTTCTCAGAAAATTTCGGTGTGATCTGATGTATCATATTTGTATAAAAGGTTAAAATTAAGAATATCAGCAATTTTCACTTTCAGTAATTTAAGTGACTCCACTGGTGCTTGACCGAGGTTTCGTGGGTGAATAGCGGTAATTTGGAGGGGAGTCTTGGTTCGGGCACCGTTGGAAGCGGTCAGGTTGCGTTGTCTATGTTAGGAGAAAGATTTAGCTGATAAGCGGTGAAATAGCCGCTAGTTTCGCGTTTGTATTCCCACATTCAGACACAGATATTTTTGTACATCTCATGAACTTTTGGTTTTTGGGTTGCGTGTGATACAAGCAGCACTTACAAGGTTTCAGTGGGTAGTCACTGTTGAATTAATAGCTTGATATACTGTGGAACTTCAACGGCTTTCTAATGATAACTCACGCAATTAATTGTGGCTTATTCAAACTCCTCCAAGATCTTGAGAAACTCGTCAAGGCTCTGAAATTAATTTATTGTGAACTGCGACTGTCGAGTTTCCTGTGTTATCATGGGAAATAACCTTGAACTTGTGACCTTTAAAAATACGTGAGTGCGTACATGATTTTGGGATAGCCAGTCCTGCATGTATTTATATTAAATACATTTGTGGGACATTGGGTACATTGCGAAGAATATGAGTTGGCGTGCATAAACGAAACGTAGCCAAACTTGTGAGACCAAACACATTTATGGAGGCCCATTGAAGTGTGTGTGCTGTGTAATGTGTGGGTAAATATTTCCGTGCAATAGCACGTGGGGTCTCCAAGCTGATATAGAACTTGTAAACAGTTTAGAGCCTTGATTTTTGGCGAGTTGATGAGAGAGATTGTATTTTATTTCGTCATCCATACAACATGCACATTCACGTACAACCCGACTGGCCCAAGCTCCATTCAGTGAGAATTCTGTTTGTCCGTTCCTTTCCATAGTAATTTCAGTGACCGAAATATATGTAACATTATGAGCATTGAGAGACGAGTTTTTGATGTGAGAATAACATTGTTTATTCTCATTAACAAGTGCACTTCAAGCTATAAGTTAGATCAGCAGTAGCGCCCATGTCGCTTTTGCAATTTACGCAGTTCGGGAAAAACTTGCATAATTTTTAAAGATGGTGAGAAAAATGCAGAGCTTTCGGATGATTTTTCTACATGCTCAAGATGGCTACGTTGTGATTGTCTTTTTCATTTTAATAGCCTCTAAAATAATAAGCTGCGATTAGCCATCTTATTTTAATACCACTTTTATTCGCTGGAGAAGTTTGGGGAGTGGGATGAAATTGGGAAGGGAGTGAGGGGAGGGTATTGTGGTGGTTAGGAGGAAGGGGGCGGGCACTGTCATGCGATAAAGAATGCATCATAGACGAAGGGGGCGTGGTATCGTTACAAATGTAAACAAAGTGGTCCAGAATGTCCAATGTAAGCAAAGTAGGCCCAATAGCTGTTAAGAAATACTGCTCATAGGGGTGTCTCCATACCTTTGATCATATAGCGTTCTCAGTAAGTTGCCGCTGATGATGGGAATGTGCACCAGATACCAGTTGGGCAATAAATGGAGAAAAAGTACACTCTTTTGAGCAAGCTAAACTCCTTAACGGGCTTCTGGACTGACTGCCCCTCGTTTGTCGCAACAGGTGGCCCACTTAACTTGACCAACCCAAAAAACTTGTTGTCCAGAAGCAAAATAAAACATTTATCTAGCAAATTTTTTTAGCTTTCAGGGTGCATCAAAGAGAATGACTGCCTTCCTTATAATTTTGGTTGCATTAACCAGTGGAGATGGTTTTTTTCAAATATTACATTTTGAATATTTCTGAACAGAGATTAATCAGCTAACAGCGGTATGAATCACCTAAAACATTTATTTCTTAAAAGGTTCAAGAAACATTTATAGGTTATATATTTTTTTCAATATATGTATAAGTTTTTTAGTAAAAATATCGGAAAGTGCTTCGTTTCTTTACTTCATTTTTAACAGAGTACTCTCATTAAAGTTCAGACATATGTTACATAAATGTTTGATGTATATTGTTACGGCGTAAAGTCAAGCGCCGGCACGCCAGTCGGGAACGACAACGAAGAGAAGGTTGTGAGGAGGGATCAGACAATAGCACGCTGACCGATCTCCATACCAGGACGACAACGCGACAGCAACGGCGCCTATGTGAAGACGTAAGCGCCGCGACCGACTGGTGACTGCCCAGTTCGATAGCAGCTTCAAGATTAGCGACTTGGATAGCAGCGTCAACGATAGGCTCTTCGATAGCAGTTCAGGAAAGAGTTTTGTCAGTTAGAGATTAGCACTCACTGCAAAAGACTGATTATTTCGTATGTCGCCCTTTGCTTGCGACACATCTGTGTAATTGACAAAGTATAGTAATTTTCTTATGTAATAAAACTGATTGATACGACTTGATTGTTTTTCTAGCGAACCGAGTACGCAGGATTCCTAGACAATATATATATATATATATATATATATATATATATATATATATATATATTCTCTCCCGGAGCTCTGTTACATCACGTGATAGAGGCGGTACACACACTAGATCTTTAATGTGTCCCCACAAAAAAAAAGATAATGCGAAGTGTTCCCGGGCCTTATGTACACCACTAAATAAAAGAGTAATGTTGATGGAAAAATCTCTAAAAGTACTTAATCAATTTAGTTCAAATTTGTGTTCAATAATCTAATAAAAATTCAAATTGACATAGGCTACACTTTTTTTTAAAAGCAGCTGTACAGGTTGTACCGACTGTGAGAATAAAAGGCCTCTGTGCTGTAAAAATGTGTCATTGAGTTCGCTTTCTCTCAGAAAAAATTTAACTACAATATCAGGGCTTTTAAACCATTAGACAAATTGATTCTTCTTTATATATTGTACCTCTTTGTATAATATTTTAAACAAAATTTGCGGACACAGCAATGTGTTGTTTCGTTTCATCCTCGCAGTCGTTTTTAAGAGAAAAAAGGGAAGTTGTATTATCGGTAATCGACTCATGATTAGAATACCACCACGGAATTTGAATCAGCATAAACTCTGTAATCCTACCCGTTCACATATTAAAACCATACGAAATAGCGTCGTCAAAGGTCCTATCCCCATGGATCCAGCTGCTGGAGAGGTCTCTCTCATACCCCGTATGTCAGAGATCCTAACCGATTTATGCATTCAATTTGAGCGACTTCAATTTCCGATTAAGGTTTGCTTTGCAACGCCAATAAACAAGGCTCAGAGTCAGAGGGAGAGGCGAAGAGGAGGTGGGCAGAAATTTGGAAGTTTGTGGTAAGTTCCTGTGGGACCAAACTGATGAGGTCATCTGTCTCTAGGCGTACACACTACTAAAATAACTGAAACTAATTTACGCTAAGGACAACACACACGCCCATGCTCGAGGGAGGACTCGAACCTCCGACGGTGGAAGCCGCGCGAACCGTGACAAGGCGCCTAGACCGTGCGGCTACCCCGCGCGGCCGAGATGGGCAGAGAAGGGGTAAGAAATGCACATAGAGACAGGGAAGGAGGGGATGGACAGAGGGAGGGAGGAGGAGGAGATGGACAGAGAGAGGAGGAGGAGAAGAACGACAGAGCCAGGATGGAGGGGGGGGGGGGGGGGGGGAGCGAATACGGAGATTTGGAGGTACATCCAATTCCCATACGTATTTAGCAATTGCGAAGCATTGCTGGGTTCGCTAGTGTCTAAAATCTTCTTCATATTAGTGTAGGTCATACTGTATATAACCACGGAGATAGGAATGAAAGCCCACTTTTATAAGTTTGTCGATTCCGGCCGGTTTGCAGTGTTTCCCATACAACAAAATTACGCGTCCCCCTCACTACTATCCTTTGTCTACAGCCTTGTTTCAATAAGTTGAAGTGTTCATGGAACAAAAGGAGCACAAATTTTAGAGCTTTCACATCGTGCATCGCTATTAATAAAGCTTTTGCTAGCATTATCCGAAGAACTTTATTCCATAGCAACCAATGCCACTGAATTCTCAGATTACAACGTGTAACTAAAAACGAACGTTCTGCAGTAATAGTATCATATTGAAGGATAATCGATTTGCAGAATATCAGCAGTAAAGCAAACTCGACACCTGTGCTTCTATTACTGTGGACAAGCTGGATCAGACTTGGCTCTCTACTATCTGCCGGTATTAAATCTCCGCCGAGATTCTGCAAAGCGAAACTCCTACTCGATATTGTAATCACTGCGTGGAATAACTTACGCAAATAAACACTAACAACAGAAATGTACCATGTTTGTTGTCAGTTTTCGAGTGTCAACTTCAGTTTGTATTTTTTGTGAAACTGTGTATTGTGTACAGCCCGACTGTGAAATTAAAGCAAGTTGAACATAACGGCCAAATTAAATGGAACTTAGACGACGTATGACTGATTCATACAAATTAATGTTTAATATTTAATACGTTAAATGAATTCGCAATTGCTAATAAGGACAATCATCAGCTGTAGAATGGAACGACTTGCGGCCTGACCTAAATTTCCATACATCGTCAACCATTCGTCTACGACCTGTACTATGACATACATTATGTATATCCCCGTAGAGGTCAGTCGTTGTACTTGAAAGTCGCTTGTCGGGTATCGGCAGATAAATACGATATGCATGCATGCATCTCCGAAAGGAACTTTGCATCGTAATCAGAATAACACAGGCACTGCATTGTCATATTAATATTTCACACTGCTATCGTATCAACCGTATTTTTAAAAACATTGTGGGGTTTTATAGATTATTCCAAATATTGCCTTTAACTTTAAGCAGCTGTGGGAGTGTCCCTATTGTTCTTTAATCGAAGCCATGCGGTCATCAACCTCCGACTGAACGTAAAGAGATCTGAATGTGTTAATGAGCTTATTGTTTTAACATCTACTGGCTACTCTGGAAGTCTCTTTTACCCATAATTGTTTGATGCGTTATTTACTATTAAATTATAATTCATATATTTTAGATGTCTCAAGGTTATTTGGCCCAGATTTTCTCTAGATTATTGGCAGGAATAGATTAAAATTTCTATGTTGTTCCAGAGGGGCCAGGGATCATTATAAGGTTAACATCTTTTACTAGATCATTCCTTTACATTGCTGTTGTGTGTAGAAAAGTAAGAGTATCTGGTTAATGGTGCCATTTTAAATCAGCTTAAGTATGAATCATTTTCGTTGACTTTTAATGAAATGAATAACTGTTTTTCTCAGCTACTTTATTGAAATTACGCTTGTGTTTGTTAAATTATAAACATTTATTGTCAAACTTAAAGTAGTAATATGAATTTACACATGCTACTTACTATTTTCATGTGCACTGCTTTTTACAGCTATTACTCAGATATCACTATTTCATTGTTTTTTTTTCAGGTGTTCTTTATTTTTAATGTTATCCATTGCAACATTCAGACTCTAGTTTAATAAGAATGAAATTGAAGTTTGTTACGTTTGTTTTGCGGAAAGTCTAGGTTTCCTGACGGTTGCATGTAAACTATTATTCTATTTTGAAGACTATAATAACGAATGAGCGGAAATAATGACGTAGTAATAGTAGTGACATGTAAGTTTTCTGAATTTCTCATTATATTTCAAAATACCCTCAATGACAAAACTGGAGATTTAGTTCATTACATGCTTCTACGACAAAGTTTGAAAAATGTAATAGAAGATGGGATGGAATGTGTACAAGGTGTTCAGGAATTCCCGTTACAAACTTGTAGAGGGTAGTGAGTAAGTAATGTATTAAGTTGTTGTTGTTGTTGTAGTCTTCAGTCCAGAGACAGGTTTGATGCAGCTCTCCATGCTACTATATCCTGTGCAAGCTTCCTCATCTCCCAGTACCTACTGCAGCCTACATCCTTCTGAATCTGCTTAGTGTATTCATCTCTTGGTCTCCCTCTACGATTTTACCCTCCACGCTGCCCTCCAGTACTAAATTGGTAATCCTTTGATGCCTCAGAACATGTTCTATCAACCGATCCCTTCTTCTACTCAAGTTGTGCCAAAAAACTTCTCTTCTCCCCAATTCTATTCAATACCTCCTCATTAGTTATGTGATCTACCTATCTAATATTCAGCATTCTTCTGTAGCACCACATTTCGAAAGCTTCTACTCTCTCCTTGGCTAAACTATTTATCGTCCACGTTTCACTTCCATACATGGCTACACTCCATACAAATACTTTCAGAAACGACTTCCTGACACTTAAATCAGTACTCGATGTTAACAAATTCCTCTTCTTCAGAAACGCTTTCCTTAGCATTGCCGTTCTACATTTTATATCATCTCTACTTCGACCAACATCAGTTATTTTGCTCCCCAAATAGCAAAACTCCTTTACTACTTTAAGTGTCTCATTTCCTAACCTAATACCCTCAGCATCACCCGACTTAATTCGACTACATTCCATTATCCTCGTTTTGCTTTTGTTGATGTTCATCTTATACCCGCCTTTCAAGACATTGTCCATTCCGTTCAACTGCTCTTGCAAGTCCTTTGCTGTCTCTGGCAGAATTATAATGTCATCGGCGAACCTCAAAGTTTTTATTTCTTCTCCATGGATTTTAATACCTACTCCGAATTTTTCTTTTGTTTCCTTCACTGCTTGCTCAGTATACAGATTGAATAACATCGGGGATAGGCTACAACCCTGTCTCACTCCCTTCCCAAAAAAAAAATGGCTCTGAGCACTATGTGACTCAACTGCTGTGGTCATAAGTCCCCTAGAACTTAGAACTACTTAAACCTAACTAACCTAAGGACATCACACACATCCATGCCCGAGGCAGGATTCGAACCTGCGACCGTCGCGGTCGTGCGGTTCCAGACTGTAGCGCCTTTAACCGCTCGGCCACTTCGGCCGGCCTCCCTTCCCAATCACTGCTTCCCTTTCATGTCCCTCGACTCTTATAACTGCCATCTGCTTTCTGTACAAATTGTAAATAGCATTTCGCTCCCTGTATTTTACCCCTGCCACCTTCAGAATTTGAAAGAGAGTATTCCAGTCAACATTGTCAAAAGCTTTCTCTAAGTCTACAAATGCTAGAAACGTAGGTTTGCCTTTCCTTAATCTTTCTTCTAAGATAAGTCGTAAGGTCAGTATTGCCTCATGTGTTCCAACATTTCTACGGAATCCAAACCGACCTTCCCCGAGGTCGGCTTCTACCAGTTTTTCCACCCGTCTGTAAAGAATTCGCGTTAGTGTTTTGCAGCTGTTACTTATTAAACTGATAGTTCGTTAATTTGCACATCTGTCAACACCTGCTTTCTTTGGGATTGGAATTAATATATTCTTATTGAAGTCTGAGGGAATTTCGCCTGTCTCATACATCTTGCTCACCAGATGGTAGAGTTTTGTCAGGACTGGCTCTCCCAAGGCTGTCAGTAGTTCTAATGGAATGTTGTCTACTCCTGGGTCCTTGTTTCGACTTAGGTCTTTCAGTGCCCTGTCAAACTCTTTACGCACTATCATATCTCCCATTTCATCTTCATCTACATCCTCTTCCATTTCCATAATATTGTACTCAAGAACATCGTCCCTGTATAGACCCTCTATATACTCTTTCCACCTTTCTGCTTTCCCTTCTTTGCTTAGAACTGGGTTTCCATCTGAGCTCTTGACATTCATTCAAGTGATTCTCTTTTCTCCAAAGGTCTCTTTAATTTTCCTGTAGGCAGTATCTATCTTACCCCTCGTGAGATACGCCTCTACATCCTTACATTTGTCCTCTAGCCATCCCTGCTTAGCCATTCTGCACTTCCTGTTGATCTCATTTTTGAGTCGTTTGTATTCCTTTTTGCCTGCTTCATTTTCTGCATTTTTGTATTTTCTACTTTCATCAATTAAATTCAGTATCTCTTCTGTTACCCAAGAATTTCTACAAGCCCTCGTCTTTTTACCTACTTGATCCTCTGCTGCCTTCACTATTTCGTCCCTCAAAGCTACCCACTGTTCTTTCACTGTAGTTCTTTCTCCCATTCCTGTCAATTTTTCCCTTATGCTCTCCCTGAAACTCTGTACAACCTCTGGTTTAGTCAGTTTATCCAGGTCCCACCTCCTTAAATTACCATCTTTTTGCAGTTTCTTCAGTTTTAATCTACAGTTCATAACCAATAGATTGTGGTTAGAGTCCACATCTGTCCCTGGAAATGTGTTACAATTTAAAACCTGGTTCCTAAATCTCTGTCTTACCATTATATAATCTAACTGAAACCTTCTAGTATCTCCAGGGTTCTTCCATGTATACAACCTTCTTTCATGATTCTCGAACCAAGTGTTATCTATGATTAAGTTATGCTCTGTGCAAAATTCTACCAGGCGGCTTCCTCTTTCATTCCTTACCCCCATTCCATATTCTCCTACTACGTTTCCTTCTCTTCCTTTTCCTACTGTTGAATTCCAGTCACCATGACTATTAAATTTTAGTCTCCTGAATAATTTCTTTTATCTCGTCATACATTTCATCAATTTCATCATCATCTGCAGAGCTAGTTGGCATATAAACTTGTACTACTGTAGTAGGCGTGGGCTTCGTGCCTATCTTTGCCACAATAATGCGTTCACTATGCTGTTTGTAGTAGCTTACCAGCACTCCTATTTTTTTTACTCATTATTAAACCTGCTCCTGCATTACCACTATTTGATTTTTTATTCATAACCCTGTATTCACTTGCCAAAAGTCTTGTTCCTCCTGCCACCGAACTTCACTAATTCCCACTATATCCAACTTTAACCTATCCATTTCCCTTTTTAAATTTTCTAACCTACCTGCCCGATTAAGGGATCTGACATTCCACACTCCGATCCGTAGAACGCCAGTTTTCTTTCTCCTGATAACGACGTCCCCTTGAGCAGTCCCCGCCCGGAGATCCGAATGGGGGACTATTTTACCTCCTGAATATTTTACCCAAGTGGATGCCATCATAATTTAATCATACAGTAAAGCTGCATGCCCTCGGGAAAAATTACGGCTGTGGTTTCCCCTTGCTTTCAACCGTTCGCAGTACCACAACAGCAAGGCCGTTTTGGTTAGTGTTACAAGGCCAGATCAGTCAATCATCCAGGCTGTTGCCCCTGCAACAAACCACACGTTTGTCTGTCCTCTCAACATACACCCCTCCGTTGTGGTCGCACCTACGGTACGGCTCTCTGTATCGTTGAGGCACACTAGCCTCCCCACCAACGGCAAGGTCCATGTTTCATGGGGGGGGGATGTATTAAGTAATATTTTAAATACTAACCCACGTCCGGAAACGGCCGTTTGCAAACATGTTTGTTAGGTACGTATGCAATAGAGTAGTTATGGTGGGAGGGGGGGGGGGGGCGTCGGACCGGCTGATGTCATTTGACGTCTATCCTAGCTCTGTGACCTCTTTCGAGACTCTTTCAAGCGTCTATGAGTGTTAGAGATTATGGTTGCGTACACGTTTGCAGAATACACCGACATGTTCGTTCTTAATGGCGAATCCGACGGTAATGGAAGAGCTGCTCGTCGCCTTTATCAAGATCGTTCACCCCAACGTTCAAATCAATCGCGTAGGATTTTCGCCATAATTAGGTAGGAACAGAAAGGGTATCTCCACCGTCACCAGGGGTGACTGGTGCTCTAAGGAGGCGCCGCACACCCGAATTGGAATAGGCAGTACTGCAAATGTTGAAGACAACCTGTCAACGAGTACACGATCAATTTATTTGGCTATTAATGAATGTAAATGTAAAGCAAATGATGTACTAGGTCACACCTAAACAATTACATGTAGAAATGGTCGTGTTACCAACATGTTTCAAAGCGGTTGTCGCACGGAAACGATACATTTCCATAATTACCTACCCTTCCCCTCTGCAAGACCTGGAATTTTGTAAAGGGAGTTTCCGAACACCTTTTATTTAGGCCTGGTTAAGGAGCTAGATTAAGGAAAGGCAAACCTACGTTTCTAGCATTTGTAGACTTACAGAAAGCGTTTGACAATGTTGACTGGAATACTCTCTTTCAAAATCTGAAGGTGGCAGGGGTAAAATACAGGAAGCGAAAGGCTATTTACAATTTGTACAGAAACCAGATGGCAGTTAGAAGAGTCGAGGGGTATGAAAGGGAAGCAGTGGTTGGGAAGGGAGTGAGACAGGGTTGTAGCCTCTCCCCGATGTTATTCAATCTGTATACTGAGCAAGCAGTGAAGGCAACAAAAGAAAAATTCGGTGTAGGTATTAAAATCCATGGAGAAGTAATAAAAACTTTGAGGTTTGCCGATGACCTTGTAGTTCAGTCAGAGACAGCAAAGGACTTGGAAGAGCAGTTGAACACAATGGACAGTGTCTTGAAAGGAGTTTATAAGATGAACATCAACAAAGGCAAAACGAGGATAATGGGATGTAGTCGAATTAAGTCGCGTGATGCTGAGGGAATTAGATTAGGAAATGAGACACTTAAAGTAGTAAAGGAGTTTTGATATTCGGAGAGCAAAATAACTGATGATGGTCGAAGTAGAGAGGATATAAAATGTAGACTGGCAATGGCGAGGAAAGCATTTCTGAAGAAGAGAAATTTGTTAACATTGAGTATAGATTTAAGTGACAGGAAGTCGTTTCTGAAAGTATTTGTATGGAGTGTAGCCATGTATGGAAGTGAAACATGGACAATAAGTTTGGACAAGAAGAGAATAGAAGCTTTCGAAATGTGGTGCTACAGAAGAATGCTGAAGATTAGATGGGTACATCACATAACTAATGAGGAGGTACTGAATAGGATTGAGGAGATGTTTGTGGCACAACTTGACTAGAAGAAGGGATCCGTTTGTAGGAGGCATCAATGTATCTCCAATTTAGTATTGGACGGCAGCGTGGAGGCTCAAATGGCTCTGAGCACTATGGGACGCAACTGATGAGGTCATTAGTTCCCTAAAGCTTAGAATTAGTTAAACCTAACTAACCTAAGGACATCACAAACATCCATGCCCGAGGCAGGATTCGAACCTGCGACCGTAGCGGTCTTGCAGTTCCAGACTGCAGCGCCTTTAACAGCACGGCCACTTCGGCCGGCCAGCGTGGAGGGTAAAAGTCGTAGAGGGAGACCAAGAGATGAATACACTAAGCAGATTCAAAAGGATGTAGGTTGCAGTAGGTACTGGGAGATGAAGAAGCTTGCACAGGATATAGTAGCATGGAGAGCTGCATCAAATCAGTCTCAGGACTGAAGACCACATCAACAACAACAAGGAGAAGTGACGACAGGACCGATTTTGGAATCAGGAAATTAAATACAATTGAAATTCTCTTGGATCAAGATGTCTAGTTGGCGACACGGGAACGTAATGTTCACAGTATGCGCTGGTACCGTTCATAATGCGAGATTCGCAACAGGAAGGCGTCCATGGCAGAAGCAGTTTCTGAAGGCGGTGCCTTCGATTCGCTGCCGCCAATGAGCAGCAGCTTTATCTCGACCGCGTGCCCCTCCTGGGTATTTCCATTTTACACGCTGTGAAGAACAACGGCGATGCGAACGACGTTCGCTGACACGTTCGTAACCTAAGAGCCTGCTCATCGAATCGCAGGCAAATTATCACTCACGTCCGTGTAATGACTCTTTTTAAGAGCTTTTATTTTCGTCTGCGGCGTCAATGTGTAGCACAGGTGATTAAGATGGCTGGTGCTAAGATATGGTTATATTATGTTTGTTGAATGGAGATGGATCTATATTGCGGCTTACATGTTAAGAGACTCCTCCTTACAACGTGCTTTATCCCCACTCTGTTCGGTTAACTACGTAACTTGCCACTTAAAAAAAGAACGCTTAGAATGCGAACACCATCCGTGAAAGCCTACGTTGTATTATTAAACGGACATAACACTTCACTTTATCCGTGTTAATCTGAGATACTGCCATTAAAATACAGTTGTGCTTAAGATATCGGGCACAAACTGCTGAAATGTCGTAAATTAGGTAAGCTTTCACCAAGCCATAGTCTAAGGGTAATGCGCATAAAAATAATGAAGTGTTCCAGAGCGAGCTGTAAGAACACCTGCTCCGCTGCTACGAGGAAACATGATGCTTCTTATTTAAGCTTTCTGTTCACTCCACATCCTATTCTTTATTTTTCTCTAACCTTATTACGAACGAAGCGTCTTATACCTAATGCTTTGCTCGCGTTGCATAGTATTGTTAATATTGGGAAACCCAGTGGTTGCATTTTAGTCGGTAGTCTCTTGACAGCCACGAACGAATCTATAGGAAAGACTGTTTTTCATAGAAACGAGCATGAGCGATGACGCCCTCATTTAGAATCGGCAACCTGACAAATTTGCACACTAAGCCAAAGCTCGAATCTTGCCAATTTCAGCTGATGGTACGAAAGGACCAATGTTCCATCCTGAAAGTGTGTTTGGAGCTGTTATCACCGTCGCAAATCTGTCAAATTCAAAAATGATTCATATGGCTCTGAGCACTATGAGACTTAACATCTATGGTCATCAGTCCCCTAGAACTTAGAACTACTTAAACCTAACTAACCTAAGGACAGCACACAACACCCAGCCATCACGAGGCAGAGAAAATCCCTAACCCCGCCGGGAATCGAACCCGGGAACCCGGGCGTGGGAAGCGAGAACGCTACCGCACGACCACGAGATGCGGGCGCAAATCTGTCTAGCGAACCTACGCATAAAGGTCTTAGTTTTACCACTTGAGTGCTAATTTCATCAATATATTTTTAATAGATCAAGAAGCAAGCAAATAAGAATCCCGTGTTATTTATACAATTGTTTTAAAGATTATTGAATAATTTAGTCCCCGATGCTCTGGAAGTAGGCCACTCTTCAGGAACATAATCGACATGGCTTTCCTGAGAATTAGCAGTATTTCCGATGTAACGAAAGTTGTTGGTTACACTGTGATCAAAATCGTCGTTTATGGTTATGACCAGCTGGTCGTATTAGGATGTGCAATACTCAAGAAAAATTCACCCCACCCACCTCAAAAAAACTCCCCCCCCCCCCCCCCCCCCCGAAGTAAACTGATCAAAACATTTTGCAGCACCTGCACGGCTGCAAACGTGTGAACGTTTACATTCAACGGCAGCTGAGAATGAAGTAAAGGTAGTCTGTTCGAAAAAGCACATCTTTACACGTTTGAGAAGTAAAAAGCACCTGGTGGGAGTGATTTAATACCTCGTTGACCCATCCGGTTCATTGTAACATGCTCGGGCCTCCTTGCCATCCTCTCCACAAGCTGACACAGACGTTTGTTGTCAAGCCTGATCCAGTCTTGGAAGACGGCCCTCCTGAAGTCATCCAGTGCGCGACTAGGGTTCCTGCACTGAAGAATTAAAAGGAATTACAAGTTTCAACTGATCCCAAGAATGCTCGATAGGGCTGTATCAGCAGATACGCAGAGACGAACGCAACGCTGAAATGCTGACTTTAGGATTGGAAAATATTCCAGAGGACCCAGTCCAAATAATGCACAGTCCTTAAATTATCCTCGATAGCGATTAGAGGCGTGCGACAGCCATTCATGATACTGTTCCAAAACATGACTGACCTGCCTCCCTGTTAAACTTGTAGGACTGCATACCTGAGATGGTCACTGGCACGCTTCACGCTTCACATTAGGCATCAGAAAAATCGTAGACTCGTTTGGTGAAAGATGACTCGCTGTTACCACGTATTCCTCCCAAGCTACCTAAAAGAAGGCACCCCCTCCCTCCCCCACCCCATCTCTTCTAGGCGAGCTGCCTTATGTAAAAAATGGCACGCCTTTCTTCTGTGGTGAAGACCTGTTATTGCAGTCTGCGTGGTTTCCAGATTTCCTGTTCATATTTAGGACCATTTCTGGATAATTTAGTAACCTTATCACCGTAATTTATGACCAAATGTAATTGACAGACATTTTCACAGGCTAGTCTTGTTCAAAAATGGTTCAAATGGCTCTGAGCACCACGGGACTTAACATCTGAGGTCATCAGTCCCCTAGATTTAGAACTACTTAAACATAACCAACCCAAGGACATCGCACACATCCATGCCCGAGGCAGGATTCGAACCTGCGACCGTAGTAGCAGCGCGGTTCCGGACTGAAGCGCCTAGAACCGCTCGGCCACAGCGGCCGGCGCTAGTCTTGTACCAATTAGTATCATTTACGACTCGATATGAACGACACAATATGTTGCCACTACCAAACATGGCTGTCCAGTGTTTTTACCCCACCATCCACAGTTCAAAATAATCGTTGCATTGTTCACGGCTATGCAGTTGCTTATCTCCACCACTCATTTACATCGTCTGGGCACACTAACCAGGTGGAGTCAGCACTCAATTCCATATGGCATAGCGAATGGTTGATCAACATCGTGAAGCATCAGGAGAACTCTACCATCTCCAGACAGAATTAAAAAATAATTCACATAGTCGAATTCAAATATTATTAACCCTTTTCTCTCACTCATCACTCATTATTATTAGTCTATATGTGTTTGTGTGCATTTTCATTTAGTACTTGTGCCTCAGTACAATACCCTTATACATTGGAGTAGAAATCAACACTACTTTATATGTCGGGAAAGGGCACACAACTCTTCCCAGACATTGGATTTTCATTGCTTACACCACTGCTAAATCTATTCACTATACTCCTCTTCACCACTACTTGTCAATCGACTGCGGATAGACAGAAACATGTGAAAGTGAGCATAGCATCAGATAGTGACTGCAATGTGCTAATAGAAATCTAGAATGTTCAACATGGTGCTAAAGTGCCGTTTACAGGGATTGAGTAGGAGCTCCTCTGTATGTGACGTTATGGAATACATGGAGAGTCTGATGACTACAGTGTATAACCCATTTCATCTTCCTCCAGACATCTACGTCTTTCCCAAGAAGGTGTCCATCAGTGACATGTATGAACATGTAGCTCCAACACTAAAGTTAAAACCCGGAGACTCTGTGCAGTGCATTTATTTACATCATTCAAGTATTAAGAATTTGCATGCTCCATACAGTGCTTTATTGATTGTGACATACAGGCTGAGATGGTGGCAGTTGTATGTAGAACTGCTGTTTATTGATTTTTCGAACTACACTCCTGGAAATGGAAAAAAGAACACATTGACACCGGTGTGTCAGACCCACCATACTTGCTCCGGACACTGCGAGAGGGCTGTACAAGCAATGATCACACGCACGACACAGCGGACACACCAGGAACCGCGGTGTTGGCCGTCGAATGGCGCTAGCTGCGCAGCATTTGTGCACCGCCGCCGTCAGTGTCAGCCAGTTTGCCGTGGCATACGGAGCTCCATCGCAGTCTTTAACACTGGTAGCATGCCGCGACAGCGTGGATGTGAACCGTATGTGCAGTTGACGGACTTTGAGGAAGGCGTATAGTGGGCATGCGGGAGGCCGGGTGGACGTACCGCCGAATTGCTCAACACGTGGGGCGTGAGGTCTCCACAGTACATCGATGTTATCGCCAGTGGTCGGCGGAAGGTGCACGTGCCCGTCGACCTGGGACCGGACGGCAGCGACGCACGGATGCACGCCAAGACCGTAGGATCCTACGCAGTGCCGTAGGGGACCGCACCGCCACTTCCCAGCAAATTAGGGATACTGTTGCTCCTGGGGTATCGGCGAGGACCATTCGCAACCGTCTCCATGAAGCTGGGCTACGGTCCCGCACACCGTTAGGCCGTCTTCCGCTCACGCCCCAACATCGTGCAGCCCGCCTCCAGTGGTGTCGCGACAGGCGTGAATGGAGGGACGAATGGAGACGTGTCGTCTTCAGCGATGAGAGTCGCTTCTGCCTCGGTGCCAATGATGGTCGTATGCGTGTTTGGCGCCGTGCAGGTGAGCGCCACAATCAGGACTGCATACGACCGAGGCACACAGGGCCAACACCCGGCATCATGGTGTGGGGAGCGATCTCCTACACTGGCCGTACACCACTGGTGATCGTCGAGGGGACACTGAATAGTGCACGGTACATCCAAACCGTCATCGAACCCATCGTTCTACCATTCCTAGACCAGCAAGGGAACTTGCTGTTCCAACAGGACAATGCACGTCCGCATGAATCCCGTGCCACCCAACGTGCTCTAGAAGGTGTAAGTCAACTACCCTGGCCAGCAAGATCTCCGGATCTGTCCCCCATTGAGCATGTTTGGGACTGGATGAAGCGTCGTCTCACGCGGTCTGCACGTCCAGCACGAACGCTGGTCCAACTGAGGCGCCAGGTGGCAATGGCATGGCAAGCCGTTCCACAGGACTACATCCAGCATCTCTACGATCGTCTCCATGGGAGAATAGCAGCCTGCATTGCTGCGAAAGGTGGATATAGACTGTACTAGTGCCGACATTGTGCATGCTCTGTTGCCTGTGTCTATGTGCCTGTGGTTCTGTCAGTGTGATCATGTGATGTATCTGACCCCAGGAATGTGTCAATAAAGTTTCCCCTTCCTGGGACAATGAATTCACGGTGTTCTTATTTCAATTTCCAGGAGTGTATATACAACAAGCATAGTATGTGTGAGGAGGTATTAGATGAATGTATATGTTACTGCTAAGGCTCGAAAGCCGTTAATGGGCACAATAGCTAGCTAATCTGCAGATTAACTGATTTGCTTCGTTAACATGCAAAACCAAAAGTTTTTCGCATTTTACCTTGGTAATGGGCACATTAACGTCTTCTGTATCGTTTAGGTTCAAAAGTTTATTTCTCTCATTTTTCCCCTCTCCCTCCATTTTTAGTTTGACTTCGCCAGCGTCGTGTCGTCGGCAGTTGTCGTTTTCAGCCACAAGTCCGGATACTTTTCATCACATAGTGTATCTTATAGCACAAGACCCCACTGAGTAACGTAGTAGTAATACCTGAAGAGGTGGAACAGGGCATCGTGGTGCAATGTCATGACAATTTATAGCCATGCCATAATGGGCGACATGCCACAGATGCTAGGAAAGCCTTCCGTTTGTAATGGAAAGGTAGACAGACATATGTCTGGAAAGATACACAGAATGGTTTGCCTTGTGCTCAAACGGCGCTTCCATCAAGGATCAAAGTTCCTCTACAGGCCCTCCCAGGAGTTACTAAACCATTCCAAAATATTTTCGTTGACATCGTTAGCACCTTACCGCAAAGCACACAAAATAATAAATACATCTTGTGTATCACAAATAATTTTTATAAGTACCTACTACTTGTATCACTTGCAGATATGGCTTCAGAAACCATTGAGTGTGCTTTTGTCAATCATTTATTGCTTCCGTATGGATGTCCTGTCACAATCTTAAACGACCAAGGTGCTAATTTCATGTCTGTCTTGTTTGTGCAGGTGTGCTAGTTGCTAAGAATTAAAAAAAACGGTACACAAAGTCTTTTCATCCCAAGGCAAATGGTCGTTCCGAATGTGTCCATAAGGCAGTTGCTCGAATGCTGCCCTACTATAAATCAGAATGCATTCTGACTGGGACAGTTATGTACCTTACGTATTATAGTCCTATACGTGAATCAACTGGGTTATGCCCTACAAGGCCGTTTATGGGAGACCCATGAATTCCTCGTCCGAACTTAATAAGTTGCTACCCGGTGTTGATATATCTGAAGTGACGGAACTGGCCCGCCACAAAATGATTCCAGAGCTACTCAGAAACAACTACAACGCAGTAACAAGGGAATTATGCTTCCCCAGCATAAATCTGGTGACCTTGTTTTGTCCAGAAGATGGGAAAACTAGTATGAGGGCCCCTTCCCTATTATAAAGGGTAACCTCCCCTGTGAATTTAGGAATCCAGTTGTCTGACGTTGTTGTTGTCGTCTACATCCTGAGACTGGTTTGATGCAGCTCTCCATGCTACTCTATCCTGTGCAAGCTTCTTCATCTCCCAGTACATACTGCAACCTAAATCCTTCTGAATCTGTTTAGTGTATTCATCTCTTGGTCTCCCACTACTATTTTTACCCTCCACGCTGCCCTCCAATACTAAATTGGTGATCCCTTGATGCCTCAGAACATGTCCTACCAACCGATCCCTTCTTCTACTCAAGTTGTGCCACAAACTTCTCTTCTCCCCAATCCTATTCAGTCCAAACTAGTTATCGTCCATGTGTCACTTCCATACATGGCTACGCTCCAAACAAATACTTTCAGAAACGACTTCCTGACACTTAAAACTATACTCGATGTTAACAAATTTCTCTTCTTCAGAAACGCTTTCCTTGCCATTGCCAGTCTACATTTTATATCCTCTCTACTTCGACCAACATCAGTTATTTTGCTCCCCAAATATCAAAACTCCTTTACTACTTTAAGTGTCTCATTTCCTAATCTAATTCTCTCAGCATCACCCGACTTAATTCGACTACATTCCATTATCCTCTTTTTGCTTTTGTTGATGTTCATCTTATATCCTCCTTTCAAGACACTATCCATTCGGTTCAACTGCTCTTCTAAGTCCTTTGCTGTCTCTGACAGAATTACAATGTCATCGGCGAACCTCAAAGTTTTTATTTCTTCTCCATGGATTTTAATACCTACTCCGAATTTTTCTTTTGCTTCCTTCACTGCTTGCTCAGTATACAGATTGAATAACATCGGGGATAGGCTACAACCCTGTCTCACTCCCTTCCCAATCACTGCTTCCCTTTCATGTCCCTCGACTCTTATAACTGCCATCTGCTTTCTGTACAAATTGTAAATAACCTTTCGCTCCCTGTATTTTACCCCTGCCACCTTCAGAATTTGAAAGAGAGTATTCCAGTCAACATTGTCAAAAGCTTTCTCTAAGTCTACAAATGCTAGAAACGTAGATTTGCCTTTCCTTAATCTAGCTTCTAAGATAAGTCGAAGGGTCAGTATTGCCTCACGTGTTCCAATTTTTCTACGGAATCCAAAATGATCTTCCACGAGGTCGACTTCTACCAGTTTTTCCATTCGTCTGTAAAGATTTCGTGTTAGTATTTGGCATCCGTGACTTATTAAACTGATAGTTCGGTAATTTTCACATCTGTCACCATCTGCTTTATTTGGGATTGGAATTATTATATTCTTTTTGAAGTCTGAGGGTATTTCGCCTGTCTCATACATCTTGCTCACCAGATGGTAGAGTTTTGTCCGGACTGGCTCTGCCAAGGCCGTCAGTAGTTCTAATGGAATGTTGTCTACTCCTGGGGCCTTGTTTCGACTTAGGTCTTTCAGTGCTCTGTCAAACTCTTCACGCACTATCATATCTCCCATTTCATCTTCATCTACATCCTCTTCCATTTCCATAATATTGTCCTCAAGAACATCGTCCCTGTATAGACCCTCTATATACTCCTTCCACCTTTCTGCTTTCCCTTCTTTGCTTAGAACTGGGTTTCCATCTGAGCTCTTGACATTCATTCAAGTGATTCTCTTTTCTCCAAAGGTCTCTTTAATTTTCCTGAAGGCAGTATCTATCTTACCCCTAGTGAGATAAGCCTCTACATCCTTACATTTGTCCTCTAGCCATCCCTGATTAGCCATTTTGCACTTCCTGTTGATCTCATTTTTGAGACGTTTGTATTCCTTTTTGCCTACTTCATTTACTGCATTTTTATATTTTCTCCTTTCCTCGATAAAATTCAATATTTTATCTGTTACCCAAGAATTTCTACTAGCCCTCATCTTTTTACGTACTAGATCCTCTGCTGCTTTCACTACTTCATCTCTCAATGCTACCCATTCTTCTTCTACTGTATTTCTTTCCCCCATTCCTGTCAATTGTTCCTTTATGCTCTCCCTGAAACTCTGTACAACCTCTGGTTTAGTCAGTTTATCCAGGTCCCATCCCCTTAAATTCCCACCATTTTGCAGTTTCTTCAGTTTTAATCTACTGTTCATAACCAATAGATTATGGTCAGAGTCCACATCTGTCCCTGGAAATGTCTTACAATTTAAAATCCGGTTCCTAAATCTCTGTCTTACCATTGTATAATCTATCTGAAACCTGTCAGTATCTCCAGGCCTCTTCCATGTATACAACCTTCTTTTATGATTCTTGAACCAAGTGTTAGCTATGATTATGTTGTGCTCTGTGCAAAATTCTATCAGTCGGCTTCCTCTTTCATTTCTTAGCCCCAATCCATATTCGCCTACTACCTTTCATTCTCTCCCTTTTCCTACTACCGAATTCCAGTCACCCATGACTATTAAATTTCCGTCTCCCTTCACTATCTGAATGATTTCTTTTATTTCATCATACATTTCTTCAATTTCTTCGTCATCTGCGACGCTAGTTTGCATATAAACGTGTACTACTGTAGTAGGCGTGGGCTTCGTGTCTATCTTGGCCGCAATAATGCGTTCACTATGCTGTTTGTAGTAGCTTAGCCGCATTCCTATTTTTTATTTATTATTAAACCGACTCCTGCATTGCCCCTATTTGATTTTGTATTTATACCCCTGTATTCGCCTGACCAAAAGTCTTGTTCCTCCTGCCAGCGAACTTCACTAACTCTAATTGTCTGATAAAACTATAAAACTGCGGTAGTACATTTTGACCGGTTAAAACGGTAGAAAAGCCCATCTGTGCCACTCCTACGGCACTACCAAGTCCTTCTTCAAATACTCCACGGCAGAGCAAGGACACTGTGAAGAAAATGAATAAGAAAATAAACAGGTTATTGCCAGCATGTCCTAAGTTATGCCTTAGGGAACAAGTATCCTAATTCCCTGAGATCCAGGGGCTAATTGTGTTTTGTATACAGAACAGATAAATGTCTTGCTAGATTTGTAGAAGTATTGAGAAGTAATTCTTTCGTGGGTTTGAAGAGTAGTAAACATGTGTGAGGTTATTACTTTATTCTTATGGTTCAGTTAACGATTTTGTGTTTGGTAAGCTGTACATACAGACGACATGTGTTATATTAATAGGTTTGTTCTCATTTGGAGTGAAATTCTATTTCATTTTGTGATTTTGTCTGCTAGCTCGCTGCTTGCGCTATCATAGATTGTGAAAGTGCGCAATGCTGTACTATAAGTTTCACTGGTAAGTGCCAGCAAATAAAGCAGTTGAAACTGCTAATTGAACTGTTTGTAATGTGAAGTAGAAGTAACTGTTTGAGCAAGGAACAGTGAAGCAATAATAGTTAAACGTTGGAATACATTGATCTTGCACCATTAAGGAGAAGCTGTGAAAGTACCACCAGAATTACACCAGTATGAGCTAAAGTAGACTAGTGAAAGTACACTGAAGTAGGGCTAAGGAACACACTAGTAATTACGATGAATACTGGACGATTCAGGTTTTACATACTAAAACTTCATATGCTAGCAATGATAGGTTCCCAAAGATTTACTTAAATTGCTACAAATCGAGTTTAACCATTTGAATGATTATTGTGTGATACAGGAAGTAACCCTGAAACAGATGAACACTTTTTAGATCCATTATTGTACAATCTAAAGAAAAGAAAGTTGTAGTGAAGTGATTCTCAAGTGCATTCGAAAAGTAACTTGACACTTTTCCCGCTAAAGTTACATTTAAGAACTCACATATACACGAACATGGTTGTTAACCACGATCAAGGAACTTATCGAAGATTCCTCCTCTTTTACAAGCTTTGGAAGCAGGCAGAAGACCGTTTATTCTAGTTTGTATGATAAGTAATTGAAGTGTTTGCTTCATACAGCTTTGTTCTAAAAGACAGAGTATTAAGCTGTTGCGCCTGTCATTCGCTATGTGAGATATGTGAAGCCACCTACAACATCGTTTGTTACTTACTGTCTGAAAGTGTATTGTGCAGTTAAAGAGAACCTGAGAGAACAGACTAGATTTTTAAGGAAAGAAAGGGAACCATTGGGATAATCTGCTTCACTAGTTAAGACAGAAGTGAGCACATATATGAAAACACATATTTAAAATCACTAAAAAGGAATGGAGCTGTTATTTAAACATAACTACTGAAAGTACGTCGGGTAGAACAGTTGTTCTTGTTTGAACCAGTTGGAACACAGATTATGAAAAGTTGTAATCATCTTGAGGTTGAAGCACCTTTGTCCGTGTTTTCTTTAACAATACATATGTTTTTGGTTGGGGGTCCGCCTTTAGCAAAACAAAATTGTGTTTTGCTAAAGGCGGACCCCATCAAAAAAAAAATGTATTGTATGAAAAGTTAACTGAAGGTGTTCACCTATTACAAGTAATGATAAATGCAACAGTTAAGCATTGTACTGGTTATTACACAAACAACAAGTAGAAATTTTGCAGAGGGGCTACACCTATTTTTGAACGACGTAGGTAAGTTCTGTCTTTACTGTTACTAAGGAGTGCCGTCTTCGATGAAAACAGAATAAATCAACGCAGTTTATAGTAGGAGCGTTTGTGCTATATTCTACGGTCGCAGGTTCGAATCCTGCCTCGGCCATGGATGTGTGTGATGTCCTTAGGTTAGTTAGGTTTAATTAGTTCTAAGTTCTAGGCGACTGATGACCTCAGAAGTTAAGTCGCATAGTGCTCAGAGCCATTTGAACCATTTTTTTGTGCTATCTTCTGTAAAACCTAGTGTGATCAATATGTGATCATGGTTTTAAGGGAGATGACCAGCATCTAATCATGATTTTAGGGGAGATTTAAGGGAGATTAAGCCAGAATAAATTTCGGTTGCACAACTATATCAGATTTTCATGGATTGGGTCACAATGGAGATGTAAATATATAAAAAAACTGCGTGGTTTGCTCACTTTTGTTCTATTTTGTCGTACGATATCATATTTTCGGGTAACTACACAAACCGAGATAAAGTTTATAAGGTGCGAAAGCGTATAATATGACTCAATACAGTATAGTACAGTACAGTATAGTATAGTATAGTACTATACAATATAGCATAGTGTAGCACAGTGTAGTAGGTACGATTAATAAAAGATGACCACACAGACATCTCGTGTTGACTGTCTTCTGTTTCTGGTTACTGACAACTTAAGCGAACTACGGGTACTTGCTCTTTCTGAAGCGTTGCGAAATATTGCGTTATGTACGTAAATTGAAAAATAAATAACGTAACGAGTGTGCTTAAATATGAACGTTTCTGCAATACGCTTTCGCGAGTCCGTGTTACTTCCGTGCCTCACGTATACCACAGCTGTTGATCAGTACATGGCGAACGGATCAGTGGGTTTCCAATATTGGCCGAGAAACAAGTAAGCATTTCCGCTATCGCGACTACTCTAGAGGCGTAGGCTATGTCATTCTTTCTCTGCTCCTCACATTCCCTTGAGCCAAACTGTCTTCATTCCGTAGAAAGAGGAGGAAAAACAAAACTGTGTCAACAATAGTTTACATTATTGCTCAAAATCTTTTAAGGATCTGTCGGCAGAGAACTTTGAACTATCGATAGTATTAATATTTATAACAGTGCTCACTGCCGAAATATACTGGAGAGAGAGGCGGTTAATAAGGGAGTCGGGATGATTAAAGGAAAATTGCTATAATACGGGAGATACCGGGAAATAAGACAGAGTTGTCACCCTAGTAAAATATTTTGATGCCATCCGTCAAGAACTGATAGCGGAGTTACAAATTGAAAACTTATTACGTTAGTGACGCCACACAGTGGATTTACGTCAGGCAGACAGACAGTTCACGCCACGTGGGACCAGGTCAGCTGACCGCGCCAATTATAAGAAACGTACGGAGCTCAGCCAACCACAGTGTATCAGTTAACGTGCGCCCTGGCTTGGCCCCAATCCTACCACCGTACACCACGTGCGCAGTGAAGTAATCTCTGGGTGACGCTGTCACCTCACCTGGTGTTCGATCTTTCTGGTACTGATCCAAATGTAGGAGGATAGTTTTGATTCCGTTGATATTCGCGATGAAGATCACCTCAACATAAGGTACGTTGCGAGAAAGAGAATTGTGAAAAGCAACAGTGGCATCTTCTGGTTACCTGCCAATGTGAACGTAATATTCAGTGCTACTACCGTAGCACTAAATAAAATACCCTAACCGTTCTTTCTGGATAGCTCAATGGCGATAATGGCTCGAGGTTATGCTGATCCTAGGAATGTACTTAATGGCAATAACTACTATTTGCCTGTTATGGAATAAAGTGATCCAAGCCTTGATGTATAACAGTTTCCGAGATTCCAAGTGATTCCACCTGTTAACTAACCGTTATGTCGGGCCCGTGTATGACCTCTAGTACCTTCAGTAATGAATGCACTTGAAAAACATGAATTTATCCCTTCAACGTGTACATCGACCACGAATTAATTGTAACTAAGCCTCTGTGTGAAATATTGCCCCTATTTGAAATTACTACATCCTTCCGGATGAAATTTTGAAACCATCACAAATATAAAGAACAGGGTAACTGTAAACAAGATGAACCATCACTTAATTTTCTATTAACTCCTAAATCTGGCACTTAACGCATTATGACTTTTACTTCAGGTAAGCTCACGCACTCACAACAGTTCTCGTAGCTGGTTTTTAAACCAAAACTGGATTTTTATCCAAAACCGGTCAATACCCAAGACTATTTATAGTCTATTCGAAGGAGGATCAGGTAGTGATAGTGGGTGGAGTAGGGAACAGTCTTGATAGGGACGGGGAATATGATGTGGGCGGTGACCTGGTAAAGATAGCTACTCAAACTGGTGGCACTAATGTGCATATCGCGCAACTGTTCAGCGTCATGATTGGCCTCATCTTATTGCGGCTGTTTGGTGAGTTAACATGGGGCTGGAGAGGGCGCTGATGGCAGAGGGAATGGGTCACATTTCCGTGGTGCCAGTTAGGTCTATCAGTAGATCGGGTTCCACTAGGCATTGCCTGCTCCTCAATAGGTATGTGAAGGCGAGGCTGGCAAAGCTTATAGGTGACAGTGCAGTTGGTGGTGGTGGGATCACTCATGGAAAAATTCCTGTAGTAGTTGATGTTAGAGCTGCACCTTCTTTATATTGAAGTCAGCTTATAGATATACCTGCTTAAAAGAAGTCCCTCTAAATAAGAGCCCACTTTCAGAGGACGTTATACTTCCAAATGGAGAAGGAATTACCATTCATCAAAATATAAGATGTATTAGAAATAAAGTTAGTGCACTGCTTATAGATGTTGACTCTGAAATTATTTGTATATCGGAGCACCATTTAAATAATTTGACAGTTCAGAGGCTTCCATTACCAGGATACAGATTAGCTGGCTGTTTTTCAAGGAGTTCCTTGCGGGGAGGGGGAGTGCCTATATACGTAAAAAACAGTATTCAATTTGAGTCCATAGACGTATCACGGCACTGCACTCAATAGGTATTTGAGTGTTGTGCAGGGGCAGTTGAATTTAGTAAAACTAAACTTTTAATTGTTGTTTTTTATAGGTCCCATAACTCTGCCTTCAGAGCATTTCTGCTCAAGCGAGAGATGGTTCCTGATTCACTTTGCCGGAAGTACCGGAATTTATTTATATGTGGTGACTTCAATATTAATTTTGTATATGATGATGCAACAAAAAGGTTGTTAATAGATCTCCTAAATTCATATGATCTTATGCAGATTGTGTTTTTTCCAACTAGGGTGCAGGGGAACAATAGCACAGCCATACACAATATCTTTATTCCTTCTTCATTACTACAGTGACATTCTGTTAGTAAAAGGGTGAATCATCTTTCAGACCATGATACACAAATTTTAACACTAAAAGGCTGTTATACTCAAAAAATGTCACATTTAATTACAAACTATGTGGGAAGGTTAATCCAACACCGATAGAGAGTTCTTTTAAACCTTGCCAAGGAAAAAGAGTGGCAGGATGTTTATAGTGCCGATAACATAAATGATAAATGTAATGCTTTCGTTAAGACATTTCTCATGCTCTTTGAGATTTGCTTTCCATTAGAACGTTCTAAACGGGGCACTAGCTGTAATAGGCAGCCCGGGTGGCTGACTAGCGGGATAAGGATATCATATAGAACAAAACGGGAATTACATCAAAATTTTAGAAGTAGTCACAACAGGCTACAGTAGGCCATTACAAACAGTATTGTAAGGTGCTGAAAAATGTTATTAGGAAGGCAAAGAGTATGTGGTATGCAAACTGAAAAGTTAATTCACAGGATAAAATCAAAACCATATGGTCAGTTGTGAAGTAAGTGTCTGGTCATCCGCACAAGGTTGACGATATAAAGTCAGCTCGCAGTAAAAATATTTCTGTTACTAATAAATCAGATATATGTACAGTATTTAACAATCACTTTCTGAAGATTGCTGGTGAATTAAAAATTTAGTTTCTACAGGGAATCACGTAACTTTTCTGGCAAATGCCTTTGCGAGATTGATGTCTGAAATACTCCTCTGTGATACAGACAATGGGTAGATTGAGAAAATAATTAAATTACTGAGAACTGAGGACTCTCATGGATATGATGGAGTGCCTAGCAGAATATTAAAGTACTGCACTCACATGTTAGCCCTGTATTTAGCCAAATTTGCAATTTTTCCTTGAGGAATGGTCAGCTTCCTGAACGGTTAAAGTTCTCAGTAGTAAAGCCACTTAATAAAGAGGGAGAAAGGGATGATGTAGACATTTTAGACCTGTTTCTATGCCGTCAGTGTTTTCTAAAGTTATTGAAAAGGCTATGTATGTAAGGATAATTTATCATTTTATATCACATAATTTGATATCAAGTGTGCAATTCGGCTTTAGAAGTAGTTTAACAAATGAAAATGCTATATTCTCTCTTCTCTGTGAGGTACTGGATGGGTTAAATAAAAAGTTTCGAACGATAGTGATGTGTTGGCAAATGTGCCAACACCTTGTAGATAGAGGCGGCCGAAATCTAACGCAGACGGGCGTGAATTCTGGAACAGGATAAGTAGTGAATGGTATGCAAGAAAAGTATGCAGCTCCTCGAATACTTAACTTTTAATTATCCTTGTGGTACATCGCTCTTGATAATACAAATAAGACTATCTTCAGATACGGTTAATGGCGCCTTGCTAGGTCGTAGCCATGGACTTAGCTGAAGGCTATTCTAACTGTCTCTCGGCAAATGAGAAAAAAGCTTCGTCAGTGTAGTCGCTAGCAAAGTCGTCGTACAACTGGGGCGAGTGCTATTCCGTAACTCGAGACCTGCCTTGTGGTGGCGCTCGATAGTGATGTGTTGGCAAATGTGCCAACACCTTGTAGATAGAGGCGGCCGAAATCTAACGCAGACGGGCGTGAATTCTGGAACAGGATAAGTAGTGAATGGTATGCAAGAAAAGTATGCAGCTCCTCGAATACTTAACTTTTAATTATCCTTGTGGTACATCGCTCTTGATAATACAAATAAGACTATCTTCAGATACGGTTAATGGCGCCTTGCTAGGTCGTAGCCATGGACTTAGCTGAAGGCTATTCTAACTGTCTCTCGGCAAATGAGAAAAAGGCTTCGTCAGTGTAGTCGCTAGCAAAGTCGTCGTACAACTGGGGCGAGTGCTATTCCGTAACTCGAGACCTGCCTTGTGGTGGCGCTCGGTCTGCGATCACACAGTGGCGACACGCGGGTCCGACGTGTACTAAATGGACCGCGGCCGATTTAAGCTACCACCTAGCAAGTGTGGTGTCTGGCGGTGACACCACATTCCTCCCCCGCAAATCGGCGAACGGTCGTGTTATAAGGCTTCCGCCCGCCGTGGGGAGAACCCCATGTTGACGTATGCGAGGAGGTGGGGAGCCTAACAACAGGCGAGGCTGTGCCACCCGCACCCGGCCATTCGGTCCGAGGGGAGCTAGGAAACGCCTGAAAACCTAGTCCAGGGTGCACGTCAACATGCGGTGTATGCGCCCTTACAGAGACAGGAGGGGCCAAAGGGTCGACCTCCATTGCGTCGGGGTAGCCGACGCGCGATGACGTCATGTGGTCCGGAGCGGGTAAGAGTTCCATGGCGGAGGACAACTGGTCACGGGAAGCGATCGGCGGCGCGTGACCCAGGGAGGCGCTTGGCGGCTGCAGCGAAGCGTCCACTGCGGGCGGTGCCGGCTGAAGGACAGACGGCGGCGGTGGCGGAGGCGGCGGCGGCACGTCGCCATGGGGCAAAATGGAAGGCATCGTCGGTAACACCTGGGGATGAGGCGAGCCAGTAGATGGGTCCCCAGGGCGCTGACCGGACGGCACCGTCGCTTAAAGCAGACGGGGAGCGGCAGAAGCCGTGCGACGACAGAGGCGCAGCTGATTGAGATGCCGACGCACCTCACCAGAGGCCCCCAAAACCAAATACATCGCGCGGCCGAGGCAGCGAAGAATGCGCCCTGCGAGCCAACGCCGTGAACCTCGATAGTTGCGATAGAATATAACGGCGCCTGGAGCAAAAGCAGAAGTTCGCCGCTGCACTCGAACCTGATGCGGCGGATGCAGCAAAGACATCAAGGTTCGATGAGGACGACCGTGGAGCAACTCAGCCGGCGAGCGACCATCTCGGGGCTGAGAGCGATACGATGACAAAAAGAGCAACAACGCGTCCTCCCGAGAATGCGACTCTTTCAATTTCAACATCTGTGACTTGAAAGTCCGGACCAATCGTTCAGCGGCACCGTTTGACTGAGGCGAAAACGCCGCGGATGTCAGATGTTGAATACCATTGGCCTGGCAGAATGACTGAAATTCTGCGGACATGAATTGTGGGCCATTGTCGGAAACAATAGTCTGCGGAAGACCTTCAATGCAAAATATAGCAGACAACGCTTGGATGGCGGCAGATGACGTCATGGAAGACATCCGGACAACAAAAGGAAAATTACTGAAGGCATCTACCAGAACGAACCATCGAGCATTCCAGAATGGACCAGCAAAATCGATGTGCAAGCGTTGCCAAGGGGAAGTGGCTTTTGGCCATGCAAAGACTTTCCGTGGCGGTGCGGATTGTTGTTCGGCACACGCCATGCAAGAAGAACACATATTCGTAATCGCAGCATCGATTCCGAACCAAGTACAGTGCTGCCGAGCCAGTTGTTTCGTTCGCACTATACCCCAATGTCCTTGGTCAAGAAGCCGTAAGACAGAGGACTGTAACGAACGTGGGACCACGACTCTGGACTGATCATTATCAGAACTCAACAACAAAACACCACGTCGAACAAAAAGTCTCCTTGTGAGCAAAAAATCGGCGACCCAACGGATCCTCGATCCGAGACTTTGACAAAGGCCATTGCGTAGCAACAAAACGCAAAACGGTAGCAAGGACAGGGTCGGCAGCTGTGGCTGTAGCTACTCGACGAAAATCAATTGGAAACGATTCGACCACGTCATCAGTTTCCGAATCAATGAACATGCAAGCAAGTTCGGAAGAATCGAATGCTTTATCCTCAGCAACAGGCAAACGGGACAACGCATCAGCGTTTCCGTGCTTAGCAGTGGACCGATAAAAGATATCGTAGCGGTACTGCGAGAGGAAAATAGACCAGCGAATGAATTTCTGCTCTGTACGCGGAGTTACAGGCTTGTTTGGATAAAAAAGCGACGTCAAAGGTTTGTGGTCTGTGATGATGGTAAAGTGACGACCATACAAGAAATCATGGAACTTAGTAACACCAAACACGAGAGCCAAAGCTTCTTTCTCTATCTGCGAGTAATTTCTTTGCGCAGACGAGAGCAATTTGGACGCAAAGGCAATAGGGCGATCATGCGAGCCAACTTTGTGCGCAAGCACAGCACCGATCCCGAAATCCGATGCATCTACCATCAACAAAAGGGGTTTCTGGGGATCGAATGGTGTAAGACAAGTATTTGAAAGCAACGCCGATTTCAACTGGCGAAAGGCGCGTTCGCATTCCGTCGTCCAGACGAACGGAACACCTGTACGGCGTAAGCGATGAAGCGGAGCTGAAATAGAAGAGGCATTGCGCACATTCACTCACAACTTGTGATGCTAAATCGTGTAATGTTCTTGCGACCTCAACACGCAATGCGTGGGGAACATAGCGCGCTCTGAAAAATTTCGGTTGCGCGTTTACTTTCAGTTCCAAATGTGCTTCATAGTTTTTAGCGCAACCTAGGCCTGGTGCAAAAATGTCTGCAAATTCCTCACATAGACTAGAAACACTGTCTGAAGGCACAGTGATTCACTGATAGGACCTGATTTACTATAGACATGTTAAACAATTGAAATAAATCTAAACCAAACAAGTTCACTACAGTAGAAGAACGAAGAACGTAAAATGACACAAGTTTTGTTTGTCCCTTGTATGTTGCAAGAAGAGTGCACTGTCCTAACACAGGGATCTGCTGTCCTGAATAACTTTTTAACTGAACATTTGCGGCACGCAACGGAGGTTTGCCCAGTTGTTTGTACGTGTCGTGATTGAGCAATGAAACTGCAGCTCCGGTATCGAGCTGGAATGGTATGATCTTGCCATTAAAGTCCAAATCTACAATAAGTTTATTGTCCTGCTGACGACAAGAGCGACTGTTTTGTGCAATTTGAACAGACACTGGTACAGAATCACTTGCTAATTGACGTGATTTCCGGCGACGTCGGCGCACACTTTTCATGGGACGAACACAGTCACTGTTAGAGAAAGTGACACTGGGCGGAGTGGAAGTAACTACATGAATGTCCATGGGCGAAGGTCCACGAGCCTGAGTATTCTTGGTTCGATTCCGGCGCGAAGCAAAGGGCCTGGAATGGTTGTGATTGTCTGATCTGAGCTTTTTCTGGCAAACACTTTGAACATGTCCTTTCTTATTACAGAAAAAGCAAATAGCTTGGCGTGACGGGCAATTTTCACGCGAATGTCTAGTAGCACACCGCGGGCATGATTTCACTGCATTTGTGTGCTGGCGCGGCACACCTGGTTTAGAGCGTGGCGACAGCTGTGTGGACGTGTGCGAGGGCATTTTACCGGGCCGCGCAGGGCGCCCGGCGGGCCGGTTAATGTTACACACTGCTGGCGAAGTTTCAAAAGATGCCTGAGCACAGTCAAGTGTGTCTTGCCTATCCAATATGTCTATCACTTGTTGAAGGGACGGATTAACTAGTTTCAAAATTTGCTCCCGTATGCGAACATCAGAAACGTTCTGTGCAATTGCATCACGCACCATAGTGTCTGAATAAGGAAGGCCACAGTCACATTCAAATGAACAATCCCTAGTAAGACCTTGCAAAGTTGCAACCCACTCCCTATTAGTTTGACCGGCCATACATTTTGTACGAAAGAACGTATACCTCTTTGCAACTACATTAACTGTTTCTTTGAAATAGGCGTCCAATGCCGACAAAATTTCTTCGTAGGACAGTGTGGCTACGTCGCGTCGGGGAAACAATTTCACTATCACACGGTACGTTTGCACCCCTACACACGACATTAAATGAGGCTGCCGCTCGTTACCTTGAATCCTGTAGGCAGCGAGATGAAATCCAAACTGGCGTGACCACTCAGTCCATGATTCGTGCGCTGGATCGTAGTGCCTAAAAGGCGGTGCAACTGCATGTTGTGGCTGCGGTAGCAACGAAGCGGTGGCTGCCGCATCGGTTTGAATGGCACATTGACCCTGGACGAGCTGTCCAAGGGCATCCAATAACGCCTGCGTCTGCTGCTTCTGCAAGCGATAAAATTCGGACAGTACATCGGGAGATTGTGGCGAAGCCATGACACAAATAAATCAGAGCAAGTTACTATCAAAATGACTGCAACGTGGGCGCGTCATCCCATCCTCGTCGCCAATGATGTGTTGGCAAATGTGCCAACACCTTGTAGATAGAGGCGGCCGAAATCTAACGCAGACGGGCGTGAATTCTGGAACAGGATACGTAGTGAATGGTATGCAAGAAAAGTATGCAGCTCCTCGAATACTTAACTTTTAATTATCCTTGTGGTACATCGCTCTTGATAATACAAATAAGACTATCTTCAGATACGGTTAATGGCGCCTTGCTAGGTCGTAGCCATGGACTTAGCTGAAGGCTATTCTAACTGTCTCTCAACAAATGAGAGAAAGGCTTCGTCAGTGTAGTCGCTAGCAAAGTCGTCGTACAACTGGGGCGAGTGCTATTCCGTAACTCGAGACCTGCCTTGTGGTGGCGCTCGGTCTGCGATCACACAGTGGCGACACGCGGGTCTGACATGTACTAAATGGACCGCGGCCGATTTAAGCTACCACCTAGCAAGTGTGGTGTCTGGCGGTGACACCACAGATAGGCGTATTTTTTGATTTAACTAAATCATTTGATTGTGTTGATCACAAAATACTGCTGCAGAAGTTGGACCGTTACGGAATACGGGGTGTAGCTCACAATTGGTCGTTGAGAATGCCTCTTGTTTATATAAAAGATATGTCCTCTAGTATTACGGGTAACTCTAAAATATTTCTCGTTGCTGATGACACTAGCGTGGTAGTAAAGGATGTTGTGTGCAACACTGGCCCGGTTTCAAATAGTGCAGTTAATGACCTAAGTTCATGGCTTGTAGAAAATAACCTTACGCTAAATCACAGTAAGACTCAGTTCTTATAGTTTCTAACACACAATTCAACAAAACCCGACGTTTTAATTTCACAGAATTGGTATATTATTAGTGAAACTGAACAGTTCAAATTTCAAGTGTTGAAATAGACAAATTGTCGAGGAAAACCCACGTTCAGGATCTTCTTCAAAGACTTAATGCTGCCATTTTTACTGTTCTAACGGTATCTGAAGTGAGTGCTCGTACGATACGAAAATTAGTCTACTTTGATTATTTTCATTCGCTTATGCCGAAGGTATTACACTCCTGGAAATTGAAATAAGAACACCGTGAATTCATTGTCCCAGGAAGGGGAAACTTTATTGACACATTCCTGGGGTCAGATACATCACATGATCACACTGACAGAACCACAGGCACATAGACACAGGCAACAGAGCATGCACAATGTCGGCACTAGTACAGTGTATATCCACCTTTCGCAGCAATGCAGGCTGCTATTCTCCCATGGAGACGATCGTAGAGATGCTGGATGTAGTCCTGTGGAACGGCTTGCCATGCCATTTCCACCTGGCGCCTCAGTTGGACCAGCGTTCGTGCTGGACGTGCAGACCGCGTGAGACGACGCTTCATCCAGTCCCAAACATGCTCAATGGGGGACAGATCCGGAGATCTTGCTGGCCAGGGTAGTTGACTTACACCTTCTAGAGCACGTTGGGTGGCACGGGATACATGCGGACGTGCATTGTCCTGTTGGAACAGCAAGTTCCCTTGCCGGTCTAGGAATGGTAGAACGATGGGTTCGATGACGGTTTGGATGTACCGTGCACTATTCAGTGTCCCCTCGACGATCACCAGTGGTGTACGGCCAGTGTAGGAGATCGCTCCCCACACCATGATGCCGGGTGTTCAAATGGTTCAAAGGGCTCTGAGCACTATGGGACTCAACATCTGTGGTCATAAGTCCCCTAGAACTTAGAACTACTTAAACCTAACGACATCACACACATCCATGCCCAAGGCAGGATTCGAACCTGCGACCGTAGCGGTCACGCGGTTCCAGACTGAAGCGCCTTTAACCGCACGGCCACACCGGCCGGCTTGCCGGGTGTTGGCCCTGTGAGCCTCGGTCGTATGCAGTCCTGATTGTGGCGCTCACCTGCACGGCGCCAAACACGCATACGACCATCATTGGCACCAAGGCAGAAGCGACTCTCATCGCTGAAGACGACACGTCTCCATTCGTCCCTCCATTCACGCCTGTCGCGACACCACTGGAGGCGGGCTGCACGATGTTGAGGCGTGAGCGGAAGACGGCCTAACGGTGTGCGGGACCGTAGCCCAGCTTCATGGAGACGGTTGCGAATGGTCCTCGCCGATACCCCAGGAGCAACAGTGTCCCTAATTTGCTGGGAAGTGGCGGTGCGGTCCCCTACGGCACTGCGTAGGATGCTACGGTCTTGGCGTGCATCCGTGCGTCGCTGCGGTCCGGTCCCAGGTCGACGGGCACGTGCACCTTCTGCCGACCACTGGCGACAACATCGATGTACTGTGGAGACCTCACGCCCCACGTGTTGAGCAATTCGGCGGTACGTCCACCCGGCCTCCCGCATGCCCACTATACGCCCTCGCTCAAAGTCCGTCAACTGCACATACGGTTCACGTCCACGCTGTCGCGGCATGCTACCAGTGTTAAAGACTGCGATGGAGCTCCGTATGCCACGGCAAACTGGCTGACACTGACGGCGGCGGTGCACAAATGCTGCGCAGCTAGCGCCATTCGACGGCCAACACCGCGGTTCCTGGTGTGTCCGCTGTGCCGTGCGTGTGATCATTGCTTGTACAGCCCTCTCGCAGTGTCCGGAGCAAATATGGTGGGTCTGACACACCGGTGTCAATGTGTTCTTTTTTCCATTTCCAGGAGTGTATATTTGGGTAACTCTTCCCATTCTAAAAGGATATTTTTCGCTCAGAAACGGGTGGTTCGGGCAATAAGTGGAGTAATTTCACGAACCTCTTGTCGACACCTGTTCACGAGTCTGTGAATTTTGATATTGGCATCTCAATATACATATTCCTTACTGTGATTTTTTGTTAACAACATTAGCTTAACCCCAAGAATAAACAGCTTTCACTCAGTTACTAGTCGGCAGAAATCAAACCTGCATTTGTATCTGACTTCCTTAACTCTTGAGCAGATAGGTGTGCAGTATACTGCTGCAACCATTTTCAATATGTTACCCCTTGAATTAAAAAATCTTAGCAGTAATCCACGCGCTTTCTAATTGAATCTGAAAGTTTCCTCATGGGATATTCCTTCTATTCTGTCGAGAAGTTCCTTGAAAAATTAAGCTGATTCTTGTTGTATTGTTGATTGCGTTTACTTAAAATTATAGATTGACTTTTTATGGGTTCACAAACATTTTATTTTTATCTGTTATTTCTTTTATGTTGTAATTTCATGTACTGACACGTTCCACGACCTTGGAGATTTGTTATTCAGTTTTGTTCTACGGAACTTGACGTGTAAATAAAACTAATCCATGTAAGATCATTTAACTTGTGTACATTTTCGATTGATCATTAATGAACAAATCATTTTTTCTCACTTTGTTCAATTCCAGTCTGAGGGTTTGTAGCGCGAACGATTGTCTCACTACGCCCTATTAACAATGGCCAGCCTTCAGCAATACCTTTCCACAATTATCGCTTCACTTGCACACAACGCAGTTTACACGAAGCTTTGCCAAATACAAGTAGATCCGCTCCTGTAACAGGCGAGGCCCTTTACGACATTGAACTCTACACAGCTAAACATGGTACCCCTTGCACTTACATACACATTTAGATGTGAGTTTACATTACTGAACGTCTTTTTATTTCAGAGTTTATGGATTGGTTCAAATGGCTCTGAGCACTATGGGACTTAACGTCTATGGTCATCAGTCCCCTAGAACTTAGAACTACTTAAACCTAACTAACCTAAGAACATCACACAACACCCAGTCATCACGAGGCAGAGAAAATCCCTGACTCCCCCCCCCCCCCCCCCTCCCGGGAATCGAACCCGAGCTGCGGACAAATTCTGGATTTCTGCTGGAAGATTGTGGGCAAGGATTTTCTGATAGTTACATTTATTTGTTGTCGACTCCACTACTTTACACCATTTTCTGTGAGTCTGACAGAACTATTATTCGGTCTGGCGCTTGAAGACCACAGTTTCAAACTCAATTGCCAGTTTGTGTTAGGATTAGGAGCAATCAGCGACCATAAACTCCAAACGATTTGGCTAACCGATCACTTCCGTCGTAAGATAAATAACTCAAGGCGTCATGTTATGCCCGCATCCACGTGAGTGCTGTTCCACATGATTTGTAAGCATTCGAGACACAGTACCTCCTGCCTTCTCTATCACCCTTTTGATCTGACTCAGTGTTCTGCCGCCATTCTACAGACATAGTTCAACTTGAGAATCTTCAGTCGCTAATCGAATCCTTAACGTGCCACACCATCATACTGCGAATATCGCCACTGCCACCAGTTACATAACAACGCACAGGTAATTACCACCCTCTTGTCTACTGGCAGCTTCCTTGTGTCGAATAAATCTATACATCGTTCTGTCAATTTCTGAATTCAAATCAGTGAAGAGATTTGTTGGCTGTTGCAACACATTGTGTTCCTGCCTTTTAGGTAGACGGTCTTGTCCTACCTAGTACCACTACTGGGTAACGGCAGATTGATGATAATCGAATTCACCGAGCTATTCCGAGCTGTTGTACCTTCATCAGAAGCCGCAAATACTTGAAATGAGGTCCTATATTACGTTTGCTCTGCTTAATTGTATTATGGGTGCTCCACTCTTCCTGTGACACCCTTCATAGTCAGGTGTAATGTTCCAATGCTTGGCCTCACCAGATCATCATATTAGCTGACATAAGTTTTACTGTGCTGAAAGAAGAAGAAGTAGCGTTGCAACGAGTCAATAGTCAGGTAATGCCATATGAACTCCTTATAGGTTGGTCGGACCAAAGTGGAACACTTCCTACTCTATGGGATATCAAACAAATGCTTGTCACTACTCAACAGCAAGTGCGAAGCATTTCGGATACCGTACCACTCCATCGCGTCAAGTGATCTTTATTCAATGAAAACGGAGCCGTACAAGACAACATTCATACCCTCGGCCGCCCTGATCCCGATCGTTGAAATAAAGCCGTTCAGCAGGACATGTCGTTTGCAGTTAAAAAGCATCAGATTCTTATCCTCCAGTATGCGCGACTTTCACATATCGAAGATATCCTTCTGGCCGCTACCATACACATCCGGAATGTAGCTACGAAGCTCGTACAACAATATGAAGAACACAGAAATTCAGTCCAACGTGAAGCAGTCACTGTAGACAGGGAATTATCAGACCTGACTGTTATCCTGGAAGTAACCAAAGCGTTACAAATCTCGCTATACAATATGCTTGCGACCAAGTTACATGTCAGCACATTACGCTCTACCAGTCAGCTAGGATTGCAACAGAGGCTCAGCCCAAACATGTTACCCTCCGAAAACTTTTTGCAAACATTGAGAAACATTTACTTTCATTTATCGATTACTGTGCAAATGATTTACCACATAATGGGAATCAACTCTGCCATATTACTACTCAGCTGCTAGGGTACAATGGCCACTACCCGTGCATGCACTAAACGTGCAGATTTCTTCGCCTGTCACTTGCGCAAACTGTAAATTTGAATGTTGCTCTCTTCACCCCTTCCCAGTCGGATGGGTAGATGCCCTGAAATACGTCCTCTAGAAAATCAAGGACGTCTTGATTGTTAGTGAAGACCACCAAACGCACTCGGCTGTGTCGCTTAATACACTTCAATCTCGCATTCACACTAATTATTACTTGTGTTCTACCCCATTTCTTAGCGCTGGGGTAAATAACTGTGAAATTGCACTATTTTTGTAAGAAACTAAAGTAACTCCCTGTCCTAGTACTGTAATCGCGATATACGAACCCTGGTCCGTCCCTGTCGGTAATAGGTCCTATATTCTGTGCCACAACACACTGTAGTGGCCTTACTTTGTTATGATCACGCATTTACGATTTAGACGTATCGAATTAATATGGATAATAGTGGACTTGTGTTTCACACTTCCACCTGTGACATAGTCGTGCCCATTGCCAAACTATCTGTCCGTCTTACATATACTGATGAGTCAAAACATTATGACCATCTGGGTAATAGCTGTTAGTCTTTGAAACGAAATACTTCACTAATTCTGCTTATCAGGGTCCGACAGTTTGTTGATAGGTTTGTGGAGGTATTTGGCATTAGATGTCTACGCACAGATCTTGTAATTCGCGTAAACAGAGGGCCGCTGGTTGGGGTACGCCGTGATGGTGCCCGAAAGCGACCCAGATGGGTTCCACAGGATTTACATCAGGCGAATCTGGTCAGCAAGACATCAACGTGAGTTCACTACTATGCTCCTCAAATCACTATAGCACGGTTCTGGCTCACAGAGAGTGACAATTATATTTCTGAAGATGACATCGCCGTCGGCGAAGAAATAAAGCATGAAGGGACGCAGATAGTTGGGAGTTGCCAGAGTGTCTTCGATTACTACCACAGGTCCTATGCAAGCGCAGGAGAATGTCTCCCATAGCATAATACTGCTCTCACAACCTCCGTTCGTGGCGCTCCGCACGTTTCGAGCCGCCGTCCATATCGACAACGGCGTTTGTAGAGACGACCAGCATCCTAGAGTAGCAAGAATGTGAGTCACCCGAAGTGCCGACAAGTTTCCGTTGATCGACCGTCAAATCCCAATGATCCTGTACCCACTGCAATCATAATTGACGATGTTGTTGGGTCAACATGTGAACACGTAAGGGTGGTCTACTGAGGAGCTCCATTTTCAACCATGTACGATAAACGATGTGCTACGAAACACTTATGCGTGCCCCTGCACTGTGTCCTTTCGGGAGAGATGCCACAGATCACCACCTGTCCTACTTTACAGAGAAGACAAGCCTCGGAACCGCACGTTCTGTGAGGAGTCGTCGACGTCCAACCATTTCGCACCTAGTGGTGGTTTCACTGTCCTACCTCTTTCTGTAGATGCTCACAACAGTAGCACGTGAACATCCGATCAACTCCGCCGTTTTGAGATACTGGTTCACAGGCTCTGCGTAATAATAATCTGTCCTTTGCCAATGTCGTTTATCTCAATGGATTTCCCCATTTTCAGCCCACGTCTTCGCTACGGTGATCTACAGTCTGTGTTTGCTGAGGGTACATAGTTTCGTAACCGCGTCACGTCCCCGCAACGCCACCAGGCGGCATCCAACACCGCGGTGGCTGTGGTCATAATGTTTTGAATGATCTGTGTATGCACACAACGCTAGTAATAAGCCTTTTCTGTTTTACCGCTTTAAGCCCCGCTAGTGTTACATCACCCTGACAGCCTGCCTTTATTGCCAAATAATACCAAAAATCATCTCGTGAAGTATATAATTGATTCATGGCTTGAGAACGGGAACAAATTATCCCTGACAGTGCGACGGCTTCTATTAATGACTGGAACAGTAAGAACTGCATACACCGAGTAGTCATTCCTGGTGCTACACCTGTTTGTCTAACATTGATCATTGTCGGTTTCATTATATGGGTTCTGTTTACCCAAGGTCACTTCAGATTTTGTAAAACGCAACCTCAGGTAATACGTGAGCAGCTGCTATTTGGTGAATGCCGCGAGTAAAGCCGTTAGGAACATGGAACCCTTCAGGCATGGGCACCCTCCCTGGTTTAAGATTTAACCATTACGTACCGACAACAGTTAGTTCTTTTATCTAGAAAATAAATATTTACTTTTTAATGTACTTTAGTCTGAAGAACAGTTTAAATGTAATGAGATGTGGTAATACCGGAGTACTGTCCTATACTTGATCCCAACGTGAGAGCGCTGCCACCAAGAGTAGAATTTATTTGCTAACTGCTGATGTTGTATACCATTCTCATGTATGGGAACTATTTAGGTTATTAATTAGTCTAGTCTTATAAATTTTTGTCAGTGGCCCCACAACCTGATTATGGAGATTACTACTTTGAACACTTTGTACGGTTATCTGTAAACATCCTTTACATTGTCGCTTCGCTGTGAGCCCTCCCCGATGCGGCCAAGTGATTGACTGTTGCAGCTGCCATACCGCCCCGCCTGCAGGGCTTACACGGCAGAGTCAACGCTCTTGTTTACCGCCACAGCCACATCACTGCGCCCCTGCAATATCAGCGCGCCAGCTTAGACCTACCCTGATGCTTGCCTCTGTACTGCCTTCGTCGACTCAAATTACCTTCGCTGCCCTGGCACTACCCTCACCCCGTCGGCATCGCATAGGCATAAAGATTCAAAGAGCCGTTTTCTCTGTATTGTGCAGTTTCTAACTATTGGGGTCATTTCACAACGAAATTCTTGTAATTTCATTTGTAACATCAGACAAAACACTGATCTGACAAAACTCATGGAATACCTCCCAATATCGTGTCGGACCTCCTTCTGTCCGGAATAGTGCAGCAACTCGACGTGGTATGGACTCAACAAGCTGATGGAAGTCCTCTGCAGAAATAGTAAGCCATGCTGCCTCTATTGTTGTTGTTATTATGGTCTTCAGTCCAAACACTGCTTTGATGCAACTCTCCATGCTACTCTATCCTGTGCTAGCCTCTTTACCTCCGAGTAAGTACTACAACCTACATCCTCCTGAATCTGCTTGCTGTATTCACCTCTTTGTCTCCCTCTAGGACTTTTACCCCTCATGCTTCCCTCCAGTAGTAAATAGGTGATCCCTTGATGTTTCAGAACATGTCCTATAAACCGGTCTCTTCCTATTGCCAACCTTTTTTTTTTTATTTGCACGTCAAGTTCGGTAGTACCAAGTTGAGGAGCAAATCTCCAAGGTCAAGCAACGTGTCAGTACATGAAATTACAACATAAAAGACATGACAGATAAAAATAAATGTTTATGAACCCGAAAAAAGTCAGTCCATGAGATTAAGTAAACGCAGTCAACAATACAACAAGAATTAGCTTCATTTTTCAAGGAACTCCTCCACAGTATAGAATGAATGTCCCATGAGGAAGCTCTTCAGTTTCGATTTGAAAGCGCGTGGATTACTGCTAAGATTTTTGAATTCGAGCAGTATCTTATGGAAAATGGATGCAGCAGTATACTGCACACATTGCTGCACAAGAGTTAAGGAAGTCCGATCCAAATGCAGGTCTGATTTCTGTCGAGTATTAATCGAGTGAAAGCTGCTTCTTCTTGGAAAAAGCTAATATTATTAAAAGAAATGACAGTAACGAATATGTATTGAGAGGCCAGTGTCAAAATACCCAGACTCGTGAACAGGGATCGACAAGAGGTTCGTATACTTACTCCACTTATTACCCCAACCGCCCGTATCTGAGCCAAAAATATCCTTTTAGAGTGGGAAGAGCTACCCAAAAATATTAGCATCGACATAAGTGAATGAAAATAATCAAAGTAGACTAATTTTCGTATCGAACGATCAATCACTTCAGATACCGTTCGAATAGTAAAAAGGCAGCATTAAGTCTTTGAACAAGATCCTGAATGTGGGCTTTCCACAGCAATTTACTATTTATCTGAACACCCAGAAATGTGAACTGCTCAGTTTCACTAATCATATGCCCATTCTGTGAAATTAAAACGTCGGGTTTTCTTGAATTGTGTGTTAGAAACTGTAAAAACTGAGTCTTACTGTGATTTAGCGTTAGTCTATTTTCTAAAAGCCATGAACTTAGGTCATGGAATGCACTATTTGAAACAGAAATATTTTAGAGTTACCCGTAATACTAGAGGGCTTATCATTTATATAAATAAGGAACAGAAGTGGACCCAATACTGTTCCCTTGGGCAACCCACACTGACTGTACCCCACTCAGACCCCACATCACATCCATTCTCAACATTGTGAATAATGACCTCTTGCTAAAGTAAGATGTGAACCAACTGTGAGCTACTCCCCGTATTCCGTAATGGTCCAACTTCTGGAACACAGCAATATTTTGTGATCAACACAATCAAATACGTTAGTTAAATCAAAAAATATGTCAAGCGTTCGAAATTTTTTATTTAACCCATCCAGTACCTCACAGAGAAAAGAGAATATAGCATTGTCAGTTGCTAAACGACTTCTAAAGCCGAACTGTACATATGATAGCAAATCGCTTGATATAAAATGCTCAATTATCCTTACATACACAGCCTTTTCAATAACTTTTTCAAACACTGATGGCATAGAAATAGGTCTAAAATTATCTACATTATCCCTTTCTCCCTTTTTATAAAGCGGCTTTAGTACAGAGCACTTTAATCGCTCAGGAAGCTGACCGTTCCTAAAGGAAAAATTACAAATATGGCTAAATACAAGGCTAACATGTGCAGCACAGTACTTTAATGTTCTGCTAGACACTCCATCATAACCATGAGAGTCCTCAGTCTTCAATAATTTAAATATTGACTCAATCTCCCTCTTGTCTGTATCACAGAGGAGTATTTCAGACATCAATCGCGGAATGGCATTTGCCAAGAAAGTTACATGATTCCCTGTAGAAACAAAATTTTTATTAATTCACCAGCGATGCTCAGAAAATGATTGTTAAATACTGTACATATATCTGATTTATCAGTAACAGAAATACTTTACTACGAACTGACGTTATATCGTCGACCTTGTGCTGCTGACCAGACACTTCCTTCACATCTGACCATATGGTTTTAGTTTTATCCTGTGAATTAACTTTTCAGTTTGCATACCACATACTCTTTGCCTTCCTAATAACATTTTTCAGCACCTTACAATTCTGTTTGTAATGGGCTACTGTAGCTTCATTGTGACTACTTCTAACATTTTGATATAATTCCCGCTTTGTTCTACAAGATATCATTATCACACGAGTCAGCCTCCTGGGCTGCCTATTACTGCAAGTACACCGTTTAGAATGTTCCAGTGGAAAGCAACTCTCAAAGAGCATGGGAAATGTGTTAAGGAAAGCATTGGATTTATCATCTACACTCCTGGAAATTGAAATAAGAACACCGTGAATTCATTGTCCCAGGAAGGGGAAACTTTATTGACACATTCCTGGGGTCAGATACATCACATGATCACACTGACAGAACCACAGGCACATAGACACAGGCAACAGAGCATGCACAATGTCGGCACTAGTACAGTGTATATCCACCTTTCGCAGCAATGCAGGCTGCTATTCTCCCATGGAGACGATCGTAGAGATGCTTGATGTAGTCCTGTGGAACGGCTTGCCATGCCATTTCCACCTGGCGCCTCAGTTGGACCAGCGTTCGTGCTGGACGTGCAGACCGCGTGAGACGACGCTTCATCCAGTCCCAAACACGCTCAATGGGGGACAGATCCGGAGATCTTGCTGGCCAGGGTAGTTGACTTATACCTTCTAGAGCACGTTGGGTGGCACGGGATACATGCGGACGTGCATTGTCCTGTTGGAACAGCAAGTTCCCTCGCCGGTCTAGGAATGGTAGAACGATGGGTTCGATGACGGTTTGGATGTACCGTGCACTATTCAGTGTCCCCTCGACGATCACCAGTGGTGTACGGCCAGTGTAGGAGATCGCTCCCCACACCATGATGCCGGGTGTTGGCCCTGTGTGCCTCGGTCGTATGCAGTCCTGATTGTGGCGCTCACCTGCACGGCGCCAAACACGCATACGACCATCATTGGCACCAAGGCAGAAGCGACTCTCATCGCTGAAGACGACACGTCTCCATTCGTCCCTCCATTCACGCCTGTCGCGACACCACTGGAGGCGGGCTGCACGATGTTGGGGCGTGAGCGGAAGACGGCCTAACGGTGTGCGGGACCGTAGCCCAACTTCATGGAGACGGTTGCGAATGGTCCTCGCTGATACCCCAGGAGCAACAGTGTCCCTAATTTGCTGGGAAGTGGCGGTGCGGTCCCCTACGGCACTGCGTAGGATCCTACGGTCTTGGCGTGCATCCGTGCGTCGCTGCGGTCCGGTCCCAGGTCGACGGGCACGTGCACCTTCCGCCGACCACTGGCGACAACATCGATGTACTGTGGAGACCTCACGCCCCACGTGTTGAGCAATTCGGCGGTACGTCCACCCGGCCTCCCGCATGCCCACTATATGCCCTCGCTCAAAGTCCGTCAACTGCACATACGGTTCACGTCCACGCTGTCGCGGCATGCTACCAGTGTTAAAGACTGCGATGGAGCTCCGTACGCCACGGCAAACTGGCTGACACTGACGGCGGCGGTGCACAAATGCTGCGCAGCTAGCGCCATTCGACGGCCAACACTGCGGTTCCTGGTGTGTCCGCTGTGCCGTGCGTGTGATAATTGCTTGTACAGCCCTCTCGCAGTGTCCGGAGCAAGTATGGTGGGTCTGACACACCGGTGTCAATGTGTTCTGTTTTCCATTTCCAGGAGTGTATGTTATCGGCACTACAAACATCCTGCCACTCTTGTACCTTGTACCTCTCTATTGTTGATGGATTAACTTCCCTACATAGTTTGTAATTAAATATGACATTTTTTGAGTACAAAAGCCTTTTAGTGTCAAAATTTGTGCATCATGGTCTGAAAGGCCATTCACCCTTTTACTAACAGAAGGCCCATCTAGTAATGAAGAAAGAATAAAAATAATGTCTATGGCTGTGCTACTGTTCCCCTTGCACCCTTGTTGGAAAAAACACAGTCTGCATCAGATCATATGAATTTCGGGAATCTACCAACAACCTTTTTCTTACACCATCATATACAAAATTTCTATTGAAGTCACCACATGTAACTAGTTTCTGGCACTTCCTACAAAGTGAATCAAGAACCCTCTCTAGCTTGAGCAGAAATGCTCTGAATTCGGAGTTAGCGGACCTATAAACAACAACAATTAGAAGTTTAGTTTCAATAAATTCAACTTCCCCTGCACAACATTCAAGTACCTGTTCTGTGCAGTGTCATGATACGTCTATGGACTCAAATGGAATACTGTTTTTTACGTATGTAGCCACTCCCCATCCCCGCAAGGAACTCCTTGAAAAACTGCCAACTAATCTGTATCCTGGTGAAGGAAGCCTCTGAATTGTCAAATTATTTAAGTGGTGCTCTGTTATACCAATAATGTCAGAGTCAAAATCTATAATCAGTTCGTTAACTTTATCTATAAAACCTCTTAAATTTTGATGAAATATGCTAATTTCTTCTCTACTTGGAAACATTACATCCTCGGAAGGTGAGCGCTTAGTTAGAGGGACTTCCTTTAAGCAGGTATACCTATCAACTGACTTCAATCTACAAAAGGTGCAGCTCTAACACCAACTACTACAGGAATTTTTCCTTGAGTGACCCCCAATTCTGTTCAGTACCTCCTCATTAGTTACGTGCTCTACCCATTTAATCTTCAGCATTTTTCTGTAGCACCACATTTCATAAGCTTCTAATCTCCTTTTGTCTATACTGTTTATCGTCCATCTTTCATTTCCATACACGGCTGCACTCCATAAAATACTTTCAGCAAAGACTTCCTGACACTTAAATTTATACTTGACGGTAACAGTTTTCTCTCTTTGAGAAACGCTTTTCTTGCCATTGCCGAGTCTACATTTCATATCCTCTCTACTTCGGCCATCATCAGTTATTTTGCTGCCCGAGAAGCAAATCTCATCTGCTACTTTAAGTGTCTCATTTCCAAATCTAACTCCCTCAGCATTACATGGTGCAATTCCACTAAACTACATTATTCTCATCTTTCTTTTGTTGATGATTATTTTATATCCCCTTTTCGAGACACTGTCTATTCCATTCAACTGCTCTTCGAAATCCTCTGCCATATGATAGAATTACAATGTCATTGGCAAACGTCAAAGTTTTTATATCTTTTCCCCGGTCCTTAACTACTACTCTAGATTTTTCTTTTGTTTCCTTTACCGCTTGCTCAATGTACAGATTGAATAACATCGGAGATGACTCATTCCCTTCTAAATCATTGCTTCCCTTTAATGCCTCTCTGTTCTTATAACTGCCATCTGGCGTATGTGTAAGTTGTAAATAGCCTTTGGCTCCCTATTTTTTTCCCCTGCTCCCCTCAGAATCTCAGCGAGAGTATTCCAGTCGACATTGTCAAAAGCTTTCTCTAAATCTATAAATGTTATAAACATGTTTTGCCTTTCCTTAACCTATCTTCTAAGAGAAATCATAGAGTCAGTAGTGCTTCACGTATTCCTAAATTTCTCCAGAATCCAAACTGATCTTCCCCGAGGTCGGCCTCTACCAATTTTCCCTTCTTCTGTAAAGATTTCGTGTTAGTATTTTGCAACCATGACTTATTAAACTGATTGTTCTGTAATTGTTTTGTCTGTCAGTACCTGCTTTCTTTGTAATTGGAATTATTATACTCTTCTTGAAGTCTGAGGGTATTTCGCCTGTCTCATGCATCTTGCTCACCAGAAGGAAGAGTTGTGTCTTGGCTGGGTCGCCCAACGCTATCAGTAATTCTAACGGAATGTTGTCAACTCCCGGGGCCTTGTTTCGACTTAGGTCTCTCAGTGCTCTGTCAAATTCTTCAATCAGTATCTTGTCACCCATTTCATCTTCACCTAAGTCCTCTTCCATGTCTGTAATATTGCCCTCAGGCACATCTCCCTTATATAGATCCTCTATATACTCCATCCACCTTTGAGCTTTCCCTTTTTTGCTTAGGACTGATTTTCCATCTGAGCTCTTGATATTTATACAGGTGGTCTCGAAAGGTCTCTCTAGTTTTCCTATAGGCGGTACCTATCTTCCCCTAGTGATATATGCATCTAAATCCTTACATTTATGCTCTATCCACTGCTGCATCGCCATTTTGCACTTACAGTCAGTCTAATTTTTTAGACGTTTGTATTCCCTTTCGCCTGCTTCATTTACTGCATTTTTATATTTTCTCCTTTCATCAATTAAATTCAAGATGTCTTGTGTTACCCACTTATTTCTACTAGCCCACGTCTTTTCACCTACTTGATCCTCTTCTGCCTTCACTATTTCATCTCTCAAAGCTACCCATTCTTCTTCTACTGTATTCGTTTCGCCTGTCCTTGTCAATCGTTCCCCAATGCTCCCTCTGAAACTCTCGACAACCTCTGGTTCTTTCAGCTTATCCAGGTCCCATCTTCTTCAATTCTTGCCTTTTTGCAATTTCTTCAGTTTTCATCTGCAGTTCATAACCAGTAAATTGTGGTCTGAGCCCACAGCTGCCCCCGGAAATGTGTTGCAATTTAAAATCTAGTTCCGAAATCTTTGCCTTACTATTACATAATCGTTCCGAAACCTTCCAGAGTCTCCACGTATACAACCTTCTCTCATGATTCTTAAACCGAGTGTGAGCCATGGTTGAATTATGCTCTGTGCAAAATTCTACCAGGCGGCTTCATCTTTCATTCCTTTCTCCCAGTCCGTATTCGCCTACTATTTTTCCTTCTCTTCCTGTGCCTACTATCGAAATGCAGTCCCACCATGACTATTAAATTTTCGTCCCCCTTAAGCATCTGAATAATTTATTCTACCTCATCATATATTTCTTCAATCTCTAGATCATCTGCGGAGCTAGCTGGCATATAAAATGTGTTACTGTGGTGGGTGTGGGTTCCGTGTCTATTTTGGCTACAATAATGCGTTAACTGTACTTTTCATAGTAGCTTATCCGTGTTCCTTTTTTCTTATTCACTACTGAACCGCTCATGCATTATCCCTATTTGGTTTTTTTTATAACTCTGTATTCTCCTGACCGGCTGTCTTGTTCCTCCTGCCACTGTACTTCACTAACTCCTGCTATATCTAGCTTTAACCTATCCATTTCCATTTTTAAATTTTCTAACATACCTGCCCGATTAAGGGATCCGACATTACACGCTCCGACCCGTAGAACGCCAGTTTTGGTTCTCCTGATGATGACATCCTCCTGAGTAGTCCCCACCCAGAGATCTGAATGGGGGACTATTTGTCTCCGGATTACTTTTCCCAAGAGGATGCCATCGTCATTTAACCACACAGTAGAGGTACATGACTTCAGGAAAAATTACGGCTGTAGTTTCCCACTGCTTTCAGCCGTTTGCAGTACCAGCACAGCAAGGCCCTTGTGGTTGATGCTCCAGGGCCAGACCAGTCAATTATACAGACTGTTGCCCCTGTAGCTACTGAAAAGGCTGCTACCCCTCTTCAGGAACCACATGTTTCTCTGGCCTCTCAACAGATACCCTTCCACTGTCGTTGCACCTACAGTGTGGCTATCTGTATCCCTGAGGCACGCAATCCTACCCACCAATGGCCAGGTCCATGGTTCATTCCTCGGCCTCTATAGCTATCCACATATTCGAAAGTGTTGCCGGTGGTGGTTTTGTGCACCACAGGTGTTCGATAGGTTTCATGTTAGGCGATCTGAAAGGCCAAATCATTTTCTCGAATTATCCAGAACGTTATTCAAACCAGTCGGGAACAATTGTGGCCCGCTGACATGTCGCACTGTCATACGTAAAAATTGCATCGTTGTTTGGGAACATGAAGTCCGAGAATGGCTCCAAGTGGTTTCCAAGTAGCCGAACATAACCATCTCCAGTCACTGATCCACGTAAAAACAGCCCACGCCTGTATGAAGCCAGCACCTGTTTGCACAATACCTTGTTGACAACTTGAATCCATGGCTTCATGGGGCCTGCGTCACTCTCTAACCCTACCATCAGCTCTTACGAACTGAAATCAGGACACACTTGGCGAGGTCACGGTTTTCCAGTTGTCTAGGGTTACGACCTCTAGAGAGACGCTGAAGGCGATGTCGTGCTGTTAGCAAAGACACTCACGTCGTTCGCCTGCTGTCATTGTCCATTAACATCAAATTTTGCCGCACTGTCCTGTTCATCGTACGTCCCACATTGATTGCTACGATTATTTCAAGCTTTATACTTGTCTGTTAGCACTGACAACTCTACGCCGTTGCTTTCTGTCATAAGGGAAGGCCGTCGGCCACTGGGTTATCCATGGTAACAAATAATGCTTGAAATTTGGTATTCTCGCCACACTCTTGACACTGTGCGTCTCGGAATATTGAATTCCCTAACGATTTCCGAAATAAAATTTCCTATGTGTCTAGCTCGAACTAAAATTCCGGGTTCAAAGTCTATTAATTCTCGCCGTGTTGCTATAATCACGTCGGAAACCTTCTACGTGAATCACCTGAGAAGTACAAATGAGAGCTCTACCAATGCACTGCCCTTTTATATCTAGTGTACACGATACTACCGCCATCTGTATAGATGCATATCGCTATCCCATTGTTTGTGTCTCAGCAGTGTATTACCATGATTTGTACTCCCGAACCACTTCAAAGAACTTAGCACTGCGCAATGGGATAAGCCTCCTAGTAAATGTCGGCAGCCTGTCCAAAGGAGCCCTTATCCTTTTGCGTCCAACTGAAATTAAGTAATTGATGTTTCGACATTCATTTTACCCATAAAAGGCGTCCTGCGGAAAGAGGACGGGTGTGCGTGGTGAGCTCCCAGACTGAGAGGGCAACCCAAGGATTGAGGAATTTTTCTTTCATAATTTTATTACACTATAATTTATGATTTCAGTACTGCTTTTTATGACGAGGCAGTGGGTGGACATGGGTGAGTTTGTACCGAACGTTACTCAACGCGCCCCTGCCCTCACCTGATTTACATGGTTAAGATCCTCATCACGGTTACTGTTGACATAGTACGCTGTTCCAAGGCCTCGCTGACAGCACGACGAGACCCTGCCAGCCAGTAGGAAAGATGCATATCACGTGAGGGTCGAGGTGTCCAGAACATACGGTCGCGCTCTCGCCTACCAGCTCTCTTCCCCGCTAGACGTGTTTGCTAGCTCCAATTTTGAGGCACCATGGCCTTAGTCTGGCTGCGGAAGCCTCCCGACGCCATGGCTCATCTCTTCTATTGTATCCCTTAGTAGTAGGGCTTGGAGCAATAAACTCCAAACGCGGCACTGAAGTTCTCGTTATGTTTCTCAATTCGAGAAATTCCCTATCACATCCGAGCTCGTACATCCCTTCTCCATTCTAACTCAGCCTTCCCTACACAAAACAACAGAACGTTATATAACTATTCTACGTGATCGTAAATCATTTTGTCAGTATAAATATATGAGACTCTTACTTACAAGCATAGTTGTCACTGGTTAGTGCCGGTGATCCCTCCATCCCAAATCACCCACCTGCTCTGGAACGCCTATAATCTCCATCAGGAGGGTTAATGTATTGTCATCCATCAGTTGTAACGGTATGCTGTCGTCTCTAACATATAAAATAAAAAAAATCCATTGCACCATGCCTATACATGAACAAATACCCATTCATATGCACATATATAATGTTTAAGTACTTACTAAGAGCGCGACCGCTCCGGTCGCAGGTTCGAATCCTGCCCCGGGCATGGATGTGTGTGATGTCCTTAGGTTAGTTAGGTTTAAGTAGTTCTAAGTTCTAGGGGACTAATGACCTCAGCTGTTAAGTCCCATAGTGCTCAGAGCCATTTGAACTTATTCGGTATGTCATCATCGAAACGAGGAAGTGGGAATTTTTTCCGAGTAGTGGAACTTTTCTCTGTGATTTTCAGATATGGAGTACTGCCAACAACTTTTAATCTGCATTACGTAGCGTTAACGGCTTGAAACTGAAAAATCTGCATTTGCTGAGCTATTTTTTGAAACTTAGTTACCACCTCTTCCTGATCAAATGCTTTTCTCGTACAGGCGTGGAGATGTTGGTGATTGACTGCGTCTAAAACTGCGTGGAAGCCCGCGCAAATTATGGCAGTGACTTCCTTGATGGTGTGACAGTTACCACAACAGTGGTCACTTGTGATGTTATACGAAAATCTATATTTATCTAACAATTTCTTTCTCGTATGCTTGATGAATAACCTACAACAGATGCACATTAGACTTGGGGAAATGATGTAGAACACTCACAGTTATATGCAACTGAGAGACACCTGCCTAGCAGCGCCGGTACCACTTTTTCTCTGCTGGAGGTGAATAGTCATCGTAGCATTTGCTTCACAAGGCACGGAAAACGCCACGGAAACATCCTGTTTCCCTACAGCTCAACCACCGCCAATATACAATGCATAGAGATTTGTCGGAGCTGGGTTCAACGGGCGCTCGATTTCCGAAAAGCGATATAGATCCACGCAAAGTAATTGTGGTAAGATGACCTGGGGAGCGACAGAAGCGCTCTCACGATCTAGGAATGTTACACAAATAATTGTGACACAGTTTAGGTCTATCTTACTGAAGTTGCAGGCAAACATTCGGATGCCTGTGATTGGGCAGCAGGTGAGATGAGCAGAGTCACACAAGGACTGTGTGAAAGTGATCTTGAATGCAATGAGTGCTCAATCTCTATAGTACATAACTCGTGTACCAGCAACGGGAAGCGCCACACATACAGTAAGCGGTGACAGGGAGATTCGTGGTGGCAGCACCGATGTGTTGTCACACGCCGCCCAAAAGATGTAGGCGAGTCCCGCAGCTTCTACGAGTAGAAAGAGTAACAAACGCTTATAGAAACGGGATCTAGAGATTAGACTACGTCCTTCGTACGCTGTCCGCTTGCATGCTAAAGTTAACCTTTGTTAACATCGAGAGGTGGGATTTATATGCCATTATCGCCAATACTGCAGCTCGCAAATGTCGACTGTCAGACTTTTGGTGATAGAGATGTATAAAGATTCTTAATATCAATAATGGGTACTAGCCAGCGCTTCTCCACGGACATTCTCTGACCTTTTTACCTACATTTTGACTATACGAACAACAGAAAGGTTCCTAACGATGATTTTCTTGCTATAGAAATGATTAACGATGAAGAAAACGTAACATAAAAGGAACTATCGTAAACAGTCAAATAATATTGCTAGAGATCGAGAATATCTCCGTATTTCGAAAGTGCTGCTCATCACACAGTGTAGAAGGAACGTACTAGATACTGTCGGTGACATAGAAGTCATTTGAGACGCAAAACAAGAACATGAGCTCGGATTTTGTAAATAATATGAAGAAAATGGGGATTGCTCTTGTAAAATGGACGTTCTCGATCTTTGCTTGAGATGACTAAGGAAAACAACGGAAAACCTAAATCTGAATGTCCTTACAGGAATTTTAAATACAGTCCTCCCGAATGCGTGTCTAGATTGATTGATAATAGCTGGCCTACTTCGCTCGTAAGTCCAACAAGAGGAAACAGATAAAAAACTTATGTACTTCAACATACAGAGTGCAAAATCAAGTTTACATATAGTCAAAGTTGCCATGTCATTAGCTGTTAATATTGCCTCGTATATGTCCCATTACGGAAATATGAAATAGGAAGTGTGGTGTCACCGCCAGACACCACACTTGCTAGGTGGCAGCTTTTAAATCGGCCGCGGTCCGTTAGTATACGTCGGACCCGCGTGTCGCCACTATCAGTGATTGCAGACCAAGCGCCGCCACACGGCAGGTCTAGAGAGACTTCCTAGTACTCGCCCCAGGTGTATAACCGACTTTGCTAGCGATGGTTCACTGACAAAATACGCTCTCATTTGCCGAGACGATAGTTAGCATAGCCTTCAGCTACGTCAGTTGCTACGACCTAGCAAGGCGGCATTACCAGTTACTATTGATACTGAATCATGTACCGTCAAGAGCGACGTTCACCATTAATGGATTAAAGTTAAGTATTCCACCAGCTACGTCCGTTTTATCTAAAGTCTAACTTCCTTGTCCTGTTCCAGACCTCACGCCAGCCTGCATGAGCTAAAATGCGTGCCTTTCGGCTTCCTCTAGTAACACGGTGTTGGCTCTCCTGCCAACCACAAAATTGGCGACGAGGCAATACCGCGTTCTTAACTATATTGCCCTAATTTAGTTGTGTAATGGCTTCGCCACAATCTCCTGATGTACTGTCAGAATTTTATCGCTTACAGAATCAGCAGACGTAGGCCTTACTGGATGCCCTGGGACAGCTCGTCCAGGGTCAACGTGCAATGCAAAACAATGCGGCAGCCGCCGCTCCACCGCTAACGCAGCCAAAACACGCAGTTTCACCAACTTTTTGTCCTTTTGATGCTGCACTGGAAAGCTGGACGGAGTGGTCACACCAATTTGGATTCTATCTCGCCGCCTACAGAATTCAAGGTAACGAGAGGCAGCCGTTTTTGTTGTCTTCGGTCAGCTTACAAACGTACCGTGTGATAGTCAAATTATTTCCCCGACGCGACGTAGCAACTCTGTCCTACGACGAAATTTTGTCTGCACTAGATGCATATTTCAAAGAATCAGTCAATGTAGTTGCCAAACGGTATACCTTCTTTCATACAAAACGTACGGCAGGTCAGACTAATAGGGAGTGGGTTGCAACCTTGCAAGGCCTTACTAGGGATTGTGCTTTTGAGTGTCACTGTGGACTCCCTTATTCAGATACTATGGTACGTGACGCAATTGCACAGAACGTTCCTGGTGTTCGTATAAGGGAACAGATTTTGAAACTAGTCAATCCCTCCCTTCAACAAGTGATGGACATATTGGATCGGCAGGACACACTTGACATTGCTCAGGACTCATTTGAAACTTCGCCTCCCGTGTGTCAGGTTAACCGGACCGCCGGACGAGCTGCACGGAACAGTAAACAGTCCTCGCGCCCGGCCGCGCCGCTGCCGCCAGGCTCTCAGCCACGTGTACCACGCCGTCAAGCAAATGCAGTGCTACAATCATGCCTGCAGTGTGCTACTAGACATTCACGTGAGAATTGCCCGTCTCGCCAAGCTATTTGCTTTCACTGTAGTAAAAAAGGACATGTTCAAAGTGTTTGCCAGAAAAAGCTCAGATCGGAAACTCAAAATCATTCCAGGCCCTTTGCTTCACGCCGGAATCGGAATCAAACCAAGAATACTCAGGCTCACGAAACTTCGCCCATGGAAATTCATATAGTTCATTCCACTCTGCCCAGTGCCACTCTCTCTAACAGTGACTGTGTTCGTCCCACAAATAGTGTGCGTCGACATCGCCAGAACTCCCATCAAGTCGAAAGTGATTTTGTACCAGTGTCAGTTCACGTTGCACGAGACAGTCGCTCTTGTCGTCAGCAGGACAATAAACTTTCTGTGGACTTGGACATTAACGGCAAAGTGATGCCATTCCAGCTCGATACCGGGGCTGCAGTTTCACTGATCAATCAAGACACTTACAAACTGCTGGGCACACCTCCATTGCATGCCGCAAATGTTAAGTTAACTAGCTATTCAGGTCAAGCGATCCCTGGCCGGCCAGAGTGGCTGAGCAGTTAAAGGCGCTACAGTCTGGAACCGCACGACCGCTACGGTCGCACGTTCGAATCCTGCCTCGGCATGGATGTGTGTGATGTCCTTAGGTTAGTTAGGTTTAAGTAGTTCTAAGTTCTAGGGGACTTATGACACAGCAGTTGAGTCCCATAGTGCTCGAAGCCATTTGAACCATTTGAACCCTGTGTTAGGACAGTGCAGCCTTCTTGCAACATACAAAGTACAAACAAAACTTGTGTCATTTTACGTCCTTCGTTCTTCTTCTGCAGTGAACTTGTTTGGTTTCGATTTATTTCAGTTGTTTAACTTGTCTATAGTAAATCAGGTCATATCAGTGAACCAGACTGTGCCTTCCGACAGTGTTTCTCGTCTATGTGAAGAATTTGCAGACATTTTTGCACCGGGCCTCGGTTGCGCTAAGAACTATAAAGCACATTTGGAACTGAAAGTAAACGCGCAACCGAAATTTTTCAGAGCGCGCAATGTTCCCCACGCATTGCGTGATGGGGTCGCAAAAACATTACATGATTTGGAATCACAATGTGTAATTGAACGTGTGCAGGCTTCTCTCTGGGTACCACCCTTAGTAATTTTGCCAAAACCTTCCGGAAAATTGAGACTTTGTGTGGACTTCAAGGCAACAGTGAATCCCCAACTAGTGACTGCAACTTTTCCTTTACCCTGCCCGGAAGATCTTTTTGACAAACTGTGCCCGGGTAAATATTTTTCGAAGTTGGACCTAGCAGATGCCTACTTGCAAATACCGGTAGACGAAGAATCCCAGCGCGTTTTGGTGGTTAACACGCATCTTGGTTTGTACCGATTCAAACGACTGCCATTCGGGTGTGCATCCGCCCCTGCTTTGTTTCAGCAATATCTACAAACCGTTTGTAAGTCGGTACCTACTGCAGCAAACTATTTGGACGATATTGTGATCTCCGGAAAGACGGAAGAAGAACATTTAGCCAATCTCAGAACATTATTTCAGGTCTTGCGACAAAATGGTCTTCGCTTGCGGATGGACAAATATGTGTTTTTTGCTAGTGACTTGCCCTACCTGGGACATGTACTCAATGCCCAAGGCATACATCCCAGTCCCGAGCACCTCCGTGCCATGCAAGACTTGCCTTCGCCGCAGAATTTGAAGCAGCTACTGAGTGTGCTGGGCAAAATTAACTATTATCACAGATATGTGCCGCATGCCTCTTCCATTTCAGCTCCGCTTCATCGCTTACGCCGTAAAGGTGTTCCATTCGTCTGGACGACGGAATGCGAACGCGCCTTTCGCCAGTTGAAATCGGCGTTGCTTTCCAATACTTGCCTTACGCCATTCGATCCCCGGAAGCCCCTTTTGTTGATGGTGGATACATCGGATTTCGCGATCGGTGCTGTGCTTGCGCACAAAGATGGATCGCACGATCGCCCTATTGCCTTTGCGTCCAAATTGCTCTCGTCTGCGCAAAGAAATTATTCACAGATCGAGAAAGAAGCATTGGCTCTCGTATTTGGTGTTACAAAGTTTCATGATTTCTTGTATGGTCGTCACTTTACCATCATCACAGACCACAAACCTTTGACATCGCTTTTTCATCCGACCAAACCTGTACCTCCACGTACAGAGCAGAAATTCATCCGCTGGTCTATTTTCCTCTCGCAGTACCGCTACGATATCTTGTATCGGTCCACTGCTAAGCACGGAAACGCTGATGCGTTGTCCCGTTTGCCTGTTTCTGCCGATAGAGCATTCGATTCCTCCGAACTTGCTTGCGTGTTCATTGATTCGGAAACCGATGACGTGGTCGAATCGTTTCCGATTGATTTTCGTCATGTAGCTACAGCCACAGCTGCCGACCCTGTGCTTGCTACCGTTCTGCGTTTTGTTGCTACGCAATGGCCCTTGTCAAAGTCACGGATCGGGGATTCGTTGGTTCGCCGATTTTTTGCTCACCAGGAGAGGCTTTTTGTACGACGTGGTGTTTTGCTGTTGCGTTCTGATAATGATCAGTCCAGGGTCGTGGTCCCACGTTCGTTACAGTCGTCTGTCTTACAGCTTCTCCACCGAGGACATTGGGGTATAGTGAGAACGAAACAACTTGCTCGTAAGCACTGTACTTGGTTCGGAATCGATGCCGCGATTACGAATGTGTGCTCTTCTTGCATGGTGTGTGCCGAACAACAATCAGCACCACCGCGGAAATTCTTTGCATGGCCAAAAGACACTTCCCCTTGGCAACGCTTACACATCGATTTTTCTGGTCCATTCTGGAATGCTCGATGGTTGGTTGTGGTAGATTCATTCAGTAATTTTCCGGATGTCTTCCACGATGTCAGCTGCCACCATCCAAGCGTTATCTGCTATCTTTTGCATTGAAGGTCTTCCACAGACTATTGTTTCCGACAATGGCCCACAATTCATGTCCGCAGAATTCCAGTCATTCTGCAAGGCCAATGGTATTCAACATCTGACGTCCGCGCCGTTTCCGCCACAGTCAAACGGTGCCGCTGAACGATTGGTCAGGACTTTCAAGTCACAGATGTTGAAGTTGAAAGAGTCGCATTCTCGGGAGGACGCGTTATTGCTCTTTTTGTCCTCGTATCGCTCTCAGCCCCGAAATGGTCGCTCGCCGGCTGAGTTGCTCCACGGTCGCCCTCATCGAACCTTGATGTCTTTGCTACATCCGCCGCATCAGGTTCCTGTGCAACGGCAGACACATGCTTTTGCCCCAGGCGACGTTGTCTACTACCGCCACTATCGAGGTTCACGGCGTTGGCTCGAAGGGCGCATTCTTCGCTGCCTCGGCCGCGCTATGTATCTGGTTTTGGGGGCCTCTGGTGAGGTGCATCGGCGTCTGAATCAGCTGCGCCTCTGTCGTCGCACGGGATCTGCCGCTCCCCGTCTGCTTTCAGCGACGGTGCCGTCCGGTCAGCGCCCTGGGGACCCATTGGGGTATAGTGAGAACGAAACAACTTGCTCGTCAGCACTGTACTTGGTTCGGGCTCGCCTCAGCCCCAGGCGTTACCGACGCTGCCTTCCATTTTGCCCCATGGCGACGCGCCGCCGCCGCCGCCGCCTGTTCTCCCGCCGGCGACGCACGCAGTGGACGCGTCGCTGCAACCGCCGGGCGCCTCCCTGGGTCACGCGCCGCCGATAGCTTCCCGTGACAAGTTGTCCTCCGACATGGAACTCTTGCCCGCTCCGGACCGTATGTCGTCTTCGCCCGTCGGGTGCCGCGGCCCGATGGATGTCGATCCTTCGGCCCCTCCTGTCTCTCTGCGGGCGCGTACACCGCATGTTGGCGTGCACCCTGGAGCAGGTTTTCAGGCGTTTCCTAGCTCCCCGCGGTCCGAATGGCAGGGTGCGGGTGGTACACCCTCGCCTGTTGTTAGGCTCCCCACCTCGTCACATACGTCAACATGGGGTCCTCCCCACGGCGGGCGGAAGCCTTATGCCACAACCGTACGCCGATTTGCGGGGGAGGAATGTGGTGTCACCGCCAGACACTACACTTGCTAGGTGGTAGCCTTTAAATCGGCCGCGGTCCGTTAGTATACGCCAGACCCGCGTGTCGCGACTATTAGTGATTGCAGACCGAGCGCCGCCACACGGCAAGTCTAGAGAGACTTCCTAGCACTCGCCTCAGTTGTACAATTGACTTTGCTAGCGACGCTTCACTGACAAAATACGCTCTCATTTGCCGAGACGATAGTTAGCATAGCCTTCAGCTACGTCAGTTACTACGACCTAGCAAGGCGCCATTACCAGTTACTATTGATACTGAATCATGTACCGTCAAGAGCGACGTTCACCATTAATGGATTAAAGTTAAGTTTTCCACCAGCTACGTCAGTTTTATCTAAAGTCCAATTTCCTTGTCCTGTTCCAGACCTCACGCCAGCCTGCGTGAGCTAAAATGCATGCCTTTCGGCTTCCTCTAGTGACACGGTGTTGGCTCTCCTGCCAACCACAACAGGAAGTTTACGTACGATCGTAGTTCAGCAACATCTTCGGACTCCGTCAATTTTGTATCGGGTGTAGGAGTACATACAACACGACGCCGAGCCAAGTAGACTGCTATTGGATGAAAATGACTGTGCTGCCCTAGAAAATCCACTAGATTCTGCAAAAATTGGACACACAAAAGGGACCCACTTCTTCGTTCGATCGACATACGGTTAGCTATACAAAAACAAAATTTAATAGTGAAAAGGGTAAATAACTTATATATATTCTGATACAGTATTAAATCAGTTAAATTTCAAGTTTTATTTACGAATGTTCATTTTGACTCCCTTTTGTAACACGACAAATGTCCCACCTGTAATCAGTCTCTTGCCAAATCCTATGAAGCGAGTCTTGGTGTTCCCGGAACGGGAGGTACGACCACTCTGTCTTTAATGTAATCCCATACGCAGAAGTCCATTGAGGTTATATCAGGTGATCGTAGTTGCCACGATATTGTTCCACCACGTCCAGTTCATGTTGGCACATTCCTATTGAGACACGCGAGAGCTCAAAATGGTTCAAATGGCTCTGAGCACTATGGGACTTAACATCTGAGGTCATCAGTCCCCTAGAACTTAGAACTACTTAAACCTAACTAACCTAAGGACATCACACACATCCATGCCCGAGGCAGGATTCGAACCTGCGACCGTAGCGATCGCGCGGTTCCAGACTGAAGCGCCTAGAACCGCTCGTCCACCACGGCCGGCCCGAGAGCTCAAAATGGTAATGGTGTGGCAGGCCATCTTGTGGGAAATTCTGTGCCCACATGCTGTTGTAATTTAGGCATTAGATAATGTTCAAGCGTGTCCACGTACTACAGGCCAATTACAGCTGACTCAGCAAAAAATAAACGACCGTAAGCCTTGTTACAGGTTACAGCGCAAAAAGAACACTTATCTTAGGCGAGTTAAGTACATGTTAGATTATGTGATGTGATTTCTGCTCACTCCATATACAAACATTATGTCTACTGACCTTTCCAGAGGTATGGAGGGTGGTTTCGTCACTGAACACAATTTTATTAAGAAAATAATTTTCAGTCTGCGTTTTGTTTAGCATTTCTACGCAAAACTCAGTTCATTTTTCTCTGTTACTTTTTCTTAAAGCTTGTAACCCTTCCAGTTTTTAGGTTTGAATGTTGAGCGTTTCCATCAGGCATTTTCAGTTCTAAGCTGGCACGAGCCCCGAACTTGTTAAGCCGGCCGGAGTGGCCGAGCGGTTAAAGGCGCTACAGTCTGGAACCGCACAACCGCTGCGGTCGCAGGTTCGAATCCTGCCTCGGGCATGGATGTGTGTGATGTCCTTAGGTTAGTTAGGTTTAAGTAGTTCTAAGTTCTAGGGGACTTATGACCACAGCAGTTGAGTCCCATAGTGCTCAGAGCCATTTGAACCATTTGAACTTGTTAAATTACTGTGTCAGAGACTTCTGGCCAAACCTGACCATGCGTCGTATATGACGAAAGTCAGTTTTCGTGAAACGATAGTACCAGTTAATAATAGTTTGTCCCTGAGGTGGGCGCGACTGCTACGGTCGCAGGTTCGAATCCTGCCTCGGGCATGGATGTGTGTGATGTCCTCAGGTTAGTTAGGTTTAAGTAGTTCTAAGTTCTAGGGGACTGATGACACAGATGGTAAGTCCTATAGTGCTCAGAGCCAATTTTTTCTCTGAGGTGGTGCCTGCGATATTTAGTCCCGGATTGCCTCTGAACTGTACTGTTTTCCTGAATCCACAAACAACACTTTCCACGCTTTGCACCGCTATACGACTGCATGATGTTGGAATAACGCCTTCTCTCATGCCACGTAGCGGGAACGTGGGGAACAAACAGTATCAGGCGTTAATAAAACTTGAAGATGTACTGGACTCAGTGCTGTATCAAGCATTTCTGTATTTACCATTTTCACAATTAAAAGTCAATTTTGTGTAACTAATTTATAAAACCCCTGTAAAACAAGAATTATTAACATTCTACATCATTATTCACCCTCGAAACAAACACATTTTTCCTAATGAGAGACCAGTTTGTTGATACCGTTACTGTAGAATGTTTGGCTTTGTTGACAGAGAAACAACCTCATCTCTTCTTGTACCGCTTAACCGCTACCCAAGTGAAGTCCTCCAAGGTGTTCTTTAACTTTTGGAAACAAATGAAAATCGTATAGGAATAAGTCGAGACTGTATGGAGGATGATCGATGACACCGAATCCAAGGCGCCGGATTGCTGCAGATGTCGCAGCGCTCGTGTGTGGTCCGACATTGTCATTCTGAAGCAGAAAGTGTTGCATGTGTGGACGAATTCTTCAAATTCGAAACTCGATTACAGCACGCTGTTTCTCACGTGCTGACATAGTTGCGATTCGCACCACTACGTTACGCGCTGCAATTCGGTTTGCGTTAGGACGTTCAAACTGCACGGTTTGCCACGGGGCATGATGGGAATCAGTATGCGCAAGGGCACGTTTAGCGACTTTCGTTTGGATGGGTTCGTCAATAGGCAAAATTTGCGCATTTGGAGGATTGAGAATCCGCATTTCGCGCTCGAGAAGTTTCTTCACCCTCAACGGGTGACTGTGTGGTGTGCAATGTCCAGTCACTGAATAATCGGTGCGATATTCCTTGATGGCATGGTGACTACCGAACGGTACGTGAAGTTTTCGGAAGATGATTTCATCTCCATTATCCAAAGTGACCCTGATTTTGACTAGATGTGGTTCATGCAAGACTGAGGTCGATCTCATCGAAGCAGGAGAGTGTTTGATGCCTTGGAGGAGCACGTTGGGGACCGCATTCTGGCTCTGGGATACCCAGAGGCCACTCGGATGGGCCTCGATTGACCACCATATACTCCGGATCCAAACACATCCTACTCCTTTTTGTGGAGTTATATTAAAGATAAGGTCTACAACAATAACCTCAAAACCATTTCTGAGCTGAAAACAGTCATTCAGGAGGTCATCGACAGCATCGATGTTCCGATACTTCAGCAGGTTATGCAGAAATTCGCTATTCGTCTGCGCCACATCATAGCCAAAGATGGCAGGCTTACCGAACATGTCATAATCTAAATCCGAGTATCTGTAGTGACGTTTACATGTTGAATAAAGTGTGTGCACGCCGTAGTATGTAAATAATTTACGTTTCTTTCGTATAGTTCAATAATTGCCACCATGCATTCCATTTAAAAACTCTTAATAGTTTTCACACGAAAATTCGGAGGTATTACTTTTCTGCATGCCCTAGTATTTACTGTCCATCAAATATTAACACAATTTTATTGGCTAGTTCATTATGTTCGGGAAACATTAAAGTCCTCAAGAGAACAGTCGAGGTAGAAGTAACTGACACGTGAAATTCTATACGTTCAACGTCTATCACTTGATAATAATGTGAGCAATTTTAGACGATACCACAGGACATAGTCCACTGAAGGATATATTTGCAGTGTAAATATTTCCGAGTCCACAGCCTGTCTTCGAGTATTACAAGTTCGTACGGAAAGTGACGTTTGTGCGGAGATTGAATATACTGATATTTCTACGGAGTCCTAACTCTTCAGGTAGTTTTTTGCCTTCAGATTCATTGGCTTCGCCATCTCAAATCAAACATTCCAAACTTACCTAGCCCTACAGATTAATCGGTCACCATAACCTGGTTCTTTGCTGTTACATTCGTTGACTTCGCCCTCTCACTACCGAACAATTCAACCTAATCTACACCTTGGATTATACTAAAAATCAAACTATCACCACAAACAGTTTTTTTCCGATTTCACATTCGTTCACTTCGCAAACTGATAACCAAACTGTCACATTTCAACCTTACCTACACCTTTGCCTACGCTACAGATCAGTCTGTCACTAAAAACAGCTCTTTTGCTTTAACATTCGTTGGTTTCTCTAGCTCACAATAGCCGTTTATCTCACCTATAGTCCCACACTGCGCAGAAGTGTCACTCCGCCCTAGTGTTCTGACCCGGACCACTACCGACAAGATCAATTTCCTATGTGAGTATAGCAGGGAGAAACGACGGATTCGGCTCAGTCGAGCAAAGTGATCGCAGTGAGAGATCAGCGGCAATGGAGGTGAGAAGATAGTGGTGTAGCGACGATCTGCTTCATCTAAATCTACGTACATACTCCACAAGCTACCATGTGGTGCACGGCGAAAGTTACCACGTACTACTACCACTCATTTCCTTTCACGTTCCACTCGCAAACAGAGCGAGGGGAAAACTACTGTCTAAAAGCCTTCGAACGAACCCTAATTTCCCGCATGTTGTTTTCGTGGTCCTTACGTGAAGTGCACTTTGGCAGCAGTCACATCGTTTAGCAATCGGCCTGAAATGCCAGTTCTCGGAAATTTCGCAATAGTGCCTCGTGAGTAGAGGGTCGACTTCCCGCCAGTTATTCCCATATTATTTCATGAAGCATCTCCGCAGTGCTTGAATGCTGGTAACAAGTCTATCAGCACACCTCTGACTTACTTCGATGTCTTCCTTTAATAAGACCTGGTAGAGATCCCAGACACGTGAACAGTACTCAACAATGCGCCGGCTCTATTATGGATGAGATACACTGTCCCAAAATACTTACGATAAAACGAAGCCGAGCATTCGCTGTCAATAGCACCAACCTGACGTGCTTATTTCATTTCACATTGCATTGCAGCGTTACGCCTACACATTTAATCGATGTGACTGTGTCAAGTAGCACCTTATTAATGCTTTATTTGACCGTTACAGAATTGTTTTTCCTACAGACCGATTAAAAATTCAGTCATCTTGTATACTCCTAGTCACTCAACTACGACATCTTCCCTTACAGTACACTGTTATCAGCAAACAGCCGTAAATTGCTCTCATCCTTGAGGTGGCTGTCCAAAAACAACCGACTTCCGCCTGCCCTGTGCGTCTTTTTCTTTTTAAATTTTTAAATGCTTTTAATTATTTAATTCTCTGTATTCGAGTGACGGCCCATGTGAGGTCAGGGACTTTTGAACCAAATAACAGACGAGCTCTTTGTGGCATGGGTGAGTAACAATTGGGACTGTCTGTGAGCTCCTGAAGACCTAAGAGAACCAAGATATGGGAACTATTTTTGATTACATTCTGGGACGGTATTTCCCGGACAAAAAAATGAAAGCCTACTTATGTAAAGTGTTTTTGTTTATGTGTTCAGCTGATGGACTGTACCTATCGACTGTGTGGCTGGTTATATTGCTATATTCAAGGATTCCCAGGTGACAGACGTGCGTGGCTGGCTATCACATGGCGTAATTACAGTCGCTTGTGGCGGAACCTCTAAACTTGTGATGTCCATGGTCTCAGTTACCGATGCGTCTTTTTCCATCGTTGACAAAGACATGTAACTTTGTGTCTCTTCTTGGAATATGAAAACAGAGACTTGGAGAAGTGCTGCTACGGCTGTGACAATTTTAAATTATCAGGATTATGAGAACGGGACGACTTTACGTGTTGCAGTAATGTTAGGTTGGTGTATAAGTTCGCAGCGTTTTTGTTTTGCATGTTGGTATTCTGGTTGCTACGGATTTATTTATGAATTTCTATTCTTATCTGTAGTTTACTGTTACTATTTGAGTTTAAGTATCGTCACTTGTTCATTTGCAGATAGTGAGTGGCGTTGTGGACGCTAGAAAATGGAGTACCCGGCGGAGAAATCGGAACATTTCCGGTATATTCTTCTGTTTGAGTTCAATAAAGGTTTGGCAGCAGCGGACACAGTCAGAAAAATTTGCGTCGTGTATGTGGATAACTGGACAGAGCACGGCAAGAATGTGACTTTATCGTTTTAAGGAGAACTGGTTTGGCATTAATGACTCTGCATGTTCAGGAAGACCTTCAGGGTTTGATGAAGATCCTTTAAACGCATTAATCCACAATGATCCATCTCATGTACTCGATAACTAATGAATGTGATAAATGTAAACGTCGAGTGACTAGGGCCTCCCGTCGGGTAGACCGTTCGCCGGGTGCAAGTCTTTCGATTTGACAGTCACTTCGGCGACTTGCACGTCGATGGAGATGAAATGATGAGGATGAGTACAACACAACACCCAGTCCGTGAGCGGAGAAAATCTCCAACTCAGCCGGGAGTCGAACCCTGGCCTTGAGGATTGACATTCTGTCGCGCTGACCACTCAGCTACCGGGGGCGGACAATGAATGTGATGACTTGTGACCATTTACCATTGTGTGACATTTGCATGCAATGTGGGAGGTTAAGAAAATTGGGTGTATGGGTACCGCATGCTGGAAGCCAAAACCACAAGAATCATGTGCATACCTGCTTGCTTGACATCAATTGGCTCGTGATCAACACCAACCATTCATACCGTGTATCGTTACTGCTGACGAGAACTGGTGTCTCTATGCTAACATAAGGAAAAGAAAGGAATGATTGAGCCTAAAAAAAGTAGCAAATCCCCGTACAAAGACCTGCTTGCATCCAGAAAGATAATGTTATGCATCTGGTCGAACAGTGACAGTGTGATGTACTACATACTGCTCCCCTGAATTGTACCCATCACCGCTGACTTTATTGTCAATAACTGAGACGTCTTGCAGACGCAGACCAAAAATAACGACAGGGAAAACTGTGCGAAGTGATGCTACCCCTTGATAACACCCACCTGCATTCTGCTGTACTGACAAAAATATGATACAGTAGTTAGGCTGGGAAGTCATTCCGCATCCGCATTATTAACCTAATCTTGCGCCCTCAAATTTTCACCGTTTCATCTCTCTCTCTCTCGAACAACCGTCATGGAACTTCCTTTCCGGGTGAAAATGCGCTCCGAATGTGGCTCGACGAATTCTTCGCCTCTAAACCACGAGATTTCTACAGTCGCGGAGTCTGAATGTCACTCGAACTTTGACAGACTGTTGTGAATAGTGAAGGAGAATATATTACGTATGACCAACGTCTCTGTTATATGTATCCGTGGTGTTTATTAAAATTATAGAAAAACGCAACGAAACTATGTACCAATCCAAGAATGATGTGAAAACGAAAAAGGCCAGTGAGAAACGTAGCTACAAAAACTGAAATTTGAAAAATTTAGTAAGTAATTTTTCCTGTTGTGGTGAGGTTAAACTGACACGTGCGACATGACTAGAGTTTTATTTAACAAACCGTTGCTGCTTCATGAGGATTCGATCGATTTAATGATTTGGTTTCGGAAGCCTTCCAATTTACTGCATACTTGAATCTGTGTAGCTTAGTTTACCGAGTGAATTATAGCTCCTTCATCCCCTTATCTTGCTTGTTGAAGAAAATTGTTACAACCATTTGTCAGTTATAGAGTGCAGAAAATATTGAGGTCATCGCTGCTTTATTGAACCTGGTGTAAGAGGCTAATTGTTAATAGTGCACGCTTCAACTTAACGCCACAGTTCATCAGTCGGCTATCGAATTGTGGCATGCTATTCTCTCGGCAGTCCATGACCAGTTGTTTTCAGTCGGTGAGAGATCTGTAGAACGTGTTGGCCAGGACAACAGTCAAACAATCTCTGTACCGTGGTGCGGCAATACAGCGCAGCAACAGGCAGTCTTAAGTTACCTTGTCGAAAGATAACGACGCATACAGTCTTACCGTGTCAGAAAAATAATGCCTGCAGACTAAATTAAACAGCTATGACAAAAGTGATGGGATATCTTCTAATATCGTGTCGGACCTTCCTTTTCCCGGCGTAGTGCAGCAACTCGACGTGGCATCGACTCCGCAAGTCGCTGGAAGTCACCTGCAGAAATATTGAGGCATGCCACCTCTATAGCCTTCCTCAATTGCGGAACTGTTGTGAGCGAATTGACCTCTCGTTTATGTCAAACAAATATTCGGTGGGATTCATGTCTGGCGACTGGGTGACTGAATCATTCACTCGAAATGTCCAGGATGTTTGGGAAGCGACCTCTGAGTTTCCTTTGCTATCGTGAGGCGATACGCAAATGAACTATTTGAAGAACTCAGAATTCTATCATAAATTCCCCCAAGGCGATTCTTGTGCGCTTAATGACATCTGACTATGCAATACAGGCCTCTGTATAAGAATCGGATTGGGTGATGTAGCTTGGCTCACAGAAAGTAGTGATGGATGTAAATCATTAAAATCAAGTTAAATCCATCAAAATATTTTACTACATTGTATGATAGGGTTAATTTGTCAGTGTAGGTAGTCTGAAATTTCGGGAAAGGTAATCAGAATTTACATATGCTCATAAATCGCATTAACGAGATGATGCCTCTTGACTGTGGACAGATTAATAAGTTAATAAGGACAGAGAAGTATAACTTGAATCTACAACTATAAATCCTATCGATGCGGATTGGCGCTTCCCCTTAACTGAATGAGAGTGCAAGAATCTAGGTCACGCACTTTCCATCTGTATCTAATCACAGGAATAACGCGAGAATGTGCTGCGATGCTCAATAGGTGAATGGCCACCTGCATAACTTCTGTAAACTGCAAAGCTGATCGTGCTACGGCGGAGCTGCGAATATTACCTATTCTATTACTCTGCTACACGACAGGGTCCAAAGCCGGGTGTTCTCGTCGTGTTTTTATGCCGATCGCGTATGATGTCTCTGCAACCACAGTGGCGAGCGTACGCGACACAATCCCGCGAAATGATCCGGAGTTCCGGATAAGGTACACAGCTACTCCGCAATCATACTGCATCGCCCGGTACAGAGTACTGCGCCCCCATCGAACGGACGTTGGAACACAGGTGTCTCATTTCTACCAAAAATCTCGTGCGGCGTGCCGCTCCATTGCTGTGGCTGTACAATCGCAACATTTTAACAAATTTTTCACCAATGAGTGCGAGGGAACCACCGCTGCCGGCCGGTGTGGCCGAGCGGTTCTAGGCGTTTCAGTCCGGCACCGCGCTGCTGCTACGGTCGCAGGTTCGAATCCTGCCTACGGCATGGATGTGTGTGATGTCCTTAGGTTAGTTAGGTTTAAGTAGTTCTAAGTCTAGGGGACTGATGACCTCAGATGTTAAGTCCCATAGTGTTTAGAGCCATTTGAACCATTTGAAACACCGCTTACGTCACATCGATCTGGCCAATCGCGGTCGTCTGTGGGAGTAGCCGTTGGTCCGAAAAACTTTCCAGAGGCTCCCTTGGTGCCAGCATCTAAACGGACACATTCCGCTCCTCTGCCCCACGCTCAAAAAATATGGAGTGGGTGATTCACAGAGGTACATTCCTTGATGGCAATGTCGACTGCAACACTTTTGTAAGTCCAGTACGACAAGGGCGAGGGGGAAACAACGTCTCCCTGCGCTATTCACTTTGGGGAGACATTCTGGTTGCCTCACAGTGTTCTGCCAGAAATGCTACCTGCCTGTCAGCCCTGCCGCTGGAGACAGCCCTGGCAGTGCCAACATCGCCTGGGGTACTGGAGGCTGTAAAATCCTACCTTCGTGATAACGCGTTGCCGCCACCAACACCTTGAGTACAATCTCACATGAAACTCTCTCCACAAAAATTATTTGTACTCAACGCAATGCAGCACGTTCCCATCGCTCATCCCTTAGTCATCTCTGTTAGCATAGCGCTATGAACCGAACATTTTTTCACATTCATTGTGCTATGTATCATTGCTGCCCTAATCAATTATTCAAAAATGCAAAGTGACCATTGATGTGGGCGTTGCACTCCCAGTGCGTAGCCCACATAGGTTGCCACCTTGCATTTTCTTCAAACCAATCGCGAGCAATTGTGGCCGGCTGACATGGCGCGTTGTCATCCACAAAAATTCCACCATTGTTTAGGAACATGACGTCCATGAATGGCTGAAACGTTTTCCAAGTAGCCAAACATAACAGAGGAGAGCCACCAGCAGCCTGCACAGTACCTTGACAACTTGGGTCCACTGCTTCATGGGGTCTGCACCTCTCTCTAACGCTACCATCCGTTCTTACCAACTGAAATCGGGACTCATTTGACTTGGCCACAGATTTTCAGTCGTCTAGGGTCCAACCAACGTAGCCATGAGCCCAAGGAGAGGTGCTGCTGGTGGCGGTCGTCTGCTGGCGTAGCAAACTGACGCTAAATTTCGTCGCACTGTCCTAATGAATACGTTCGTCGTACGCCCCACATTGATTACTGCGGTTATTTCACCAAGTGTTGCTTGTCTGTTAGCACTGACAACACTACCCAAATGCCGCTGCTCTCGGTCGTTAAGTAAACGCCGTAGGCATCTGCGTTGCCCGAGGCGAGAAGTAATGCCTGAAAATTGAACGCACTGGGTGTGACCGGCTGCAGATAGTAGCACATGTCGGAACGAATGACGCCTGCCGCTTGGGTTCTGAGGCCATCCTTGGTTCCTTCCGGCGGCTGGCTGATTTGGTGAAGACAACCAGCATCGCACGCGGAGTGCAAGCTGAGCTTAATATCTGCAGCATAGTGCCCAGAGTCGATCGCGGTCCTCTGGTTTGGAGCCGTGTGGAGGGTCTAAACCAGAGGCTCAGACGACTCTGCGACTATAATGGTTGCAAATTCATCGACCTCCGTTATTGGGTGGAGAACTGTAGGGCCCCCCTAGACAGGTCAGGCGTGCACTACACACCGGAAGCAGCTACTAGGGTAGCAGAGTACGTGTGGCGTGCACACGGGGGTTTTTTAGGTTAGAGGGACCCCCCCTTGGGCGAAACGATAAAATACCTGACGGCTTACCAGAGAGGACATTATCATCGTTGATAAAGAACGTCCGTCCTCAGAGACCAAAAACAGGAAAAGTTAACGTAATATTGGTAAACTGCAGGAGTATCCAGGGCAAGGTTCCTGAATTAGTATCTCTTATTGAAGGAAATAGTGCGCATATAGTATTAGGAACGGAAAGTTGGTTAAAACCGGGAGTGAACAGTAACGAAATCCTAGACACAGAATGGAATATATACCGCAAGGATAGGATAAACGCCAATGGTGGAGGAGTATTTATAGCAGTAAAGAATTCAATAATATCCAGTGAAGTTATTAGCGAATGCGAATGTGAAATAATCTGGGTTAAGTTAAGTATCAAAGGTGGGTCAGATATGATAGTCGGATGCTTCTATAGACCACCTGCATCAGCAACCGTAGTAGTTGAGCGCCTCAGAGAGAACCTGCAGAACGTCGTGAAGAAGTTTCGTGGTCATACTATTGTAATAGGGGGAGACTTCAATCTACCAGGTATAGAATGGGATAGTCACACAATCAGAACTGGAGCCAGGGACAGAGACTCTTGTGACATTATCCTGACTGCCTTGTCCGAGAATTACTTCGAGTAGATAGTTAGAGAACCAACTCGTGAAGCTAACGTTTTAGACCTCATAGCAACAAATAGACCGGAACTTTTCGACTCCGTGAATGTAGAAGAGGGTATCAGTGATCATAAGTCAGTGGTTGCATCAATGACTACAAGTGTAATAAGAAATGCCAAGAAAGGAAGGAAAATATATTTGCTTAACAAGAGTGATAGGGCACAAATCGCAGAATATCTGAGTGACCACCATCAAACGTTCATTTCTGAGGAAGAGGATGTGGAACAAAAATGGAAAAAATTCAGAAACATCGTCCAGTACGCCTTAGATAAGTTCGTACCGACTAAGGTCCAAAGCGAGGGGAAAGATCCACCGTGGTATAACAATCATGTACGAAAGGTACTACGGAAACAAAGAAAGCTTCATCATAGGTTTAAGAGTAGTCGAATCATAGCTGATAAGGAAAAGCTGAACGAAGCGAAAAAGAGCGTAAAGAGAGCAATGAGAGAAGCATTCAACGAATTCGAACATAAAACATTGGCAAACAATCTAAACAAGAACCCTAAAAAGTTTTGGTCATATGTAAAATCGGTAAGCGGATCTAAATCCCCTATTCAGTCACTCGTTGACCACGATGGCACCGAAACAGAAGACGACCGAAGAAAGGCAGAAATACTGAATTCAGTGTTCCGAAACTGTTTCACTGCGGAAAATCGTAACACGGTCCCTGACTTCAGCCGTCGCACGGACGCCAAAATGGAAAATATTGAAATAAACGATATCGGAATTGAAAAACAACTGCTATCACTTAGTAGCGGAAAAGCATCCGGACCAGACGAGATACCCTTAAGATTCTACAGTGATTATGCTAAAGAACTTGCCCCCTTTCTATCAGCAATTTATCGTAGATCGCTGGAAGAACGTAAAGTACCTAGCGACTGGAAGAAAGCGCAGGTCGTTCCCATTTTCAAGAAGGGTCATAAATCAGATGCGAATAATTATAGGCCTATTTCGCTTACGTCAATCTGTTGTAGAATAATGGAACATGTTTTGTGTTCTCGTATTATGACGTTCTTACATAATACAAATCTCCTCCATCATAACCAACATGGATTCCGCAAACAGAGATCATGTGAAACTCAGCTCGCCCTATTTGCCCAAGAAATTCACAGTGCCGTAGACACTGGCGAGCAGATTGATGCCGTATTCCTGGACTTCAGGAAGGCATTTGATACGGTTCCACACTTACGTTTAGTGAAACAAATACGAGCTTACGGAATATCGGACCAGGTTTGTGATTGGATTCAGGATTTCCTAGAAGAAAGAACACAACATGTCATTCTTAACGGTTCAAAATCTGCAGATGTAGAGGTAATTTCGGGAGTACCGCAGGGAAGCGTGATAGGACCTTTATTGTTTACAATATACATAAATGACTTAGTTGACAACATCGGTAGCTCCGTGAGGCTATTTGCAGATGACACGGTTGTCTACAAGAAAGTAGCAACATCAGAAGACTCGTACGTACTCCAGGAGGACCTGCAGAGGATTAATGCATGGTGCGACAGCTGGCAGCTTTCCCTAAACGTAGATAAATGTAATATAATGCGCATACATAGGGGCAGAAATCCATTCCAGTACGATTATGCCATAGGTGGTAAATCATTGGAAGCGGTAACGACCGTAAAATACTTAGGAGTTACTATCCGGAGCGATCTGAAGTGGAATGATCACATAAAACAAATAGTGGGAAAAGCAGGCGCCAGGTTGAGATTCATAGGAAGAATTCTAAGAAAATGTGACTCATCGACGAAAGAAGTAGCTTACAAAACGCTTGTTCGCCCGATTCTTGAGTATTGCTCATCAGTATGGGACCCTTACCAGGTTGGATTAATAGAAGAGATAGACATGATCCAGCGAAAAGCAGCGCGATTCGTCATGGGGACATTTAGTCAGCGCGAGAGCGTTACGGAGATGCTGAACAAGCTCCAGTGGCGGACACTTCAAGAAAGGCGTTACGCAATACGGAGAGGTTTATTATCGAAATTACGAGAGAGCACATTCCGAGAAGAGATGGGCAACATATTACTACCGCCCACATATATCTCGCGTAATGATCACAACGAAAAGATCCGAGAAATTAGAGCAAATACGGAGACTTACAAGCAGTCGTTCTTCCCACGCACAATTCGTGAATGGAACAGGGAAGGGGGGATCAGATAGTGGTACAATAAGTACCCTCCGCCACACACCGTAAGGTGGCTCGCGGAGTATAGATGTAGAAAAAAAAAAATTGGTATTCTCGCCACCCTTTGACAGTCTGGACCTCAGAATATTGAATTCCCTAACGATTTCCGAAATGGAATGTCCCATGCGTCTATTTTCAACTACCGTTCCGCATTTAAAGACTGCTAATTCCCGTAGTGCGGCCATAATCACGTCTGAAACCGTTTCACATGAATCAACTGAGTACAAATGACATCTCCGCCAATGCATTGCCCTTTTATACGTTGTGTACGCGATACTACCGCCATCTGTATATGTGCATATCGCTACCCCATGATTTTTGCCACCTCAGTGTACAGACTACGTGAACCAGAGGTAATAGTTTTGTGTACATGACACCACATACCATCATAGAAAATTCTGAGCCCCAATGACGATACAAACAGTCTGGCAACGTCTGTTTTTCTCAGAGCCTCCACACAGGAATACATCTATCTTGATTTTGTACATAGAACTCGGACTTGTCTGAAAATATGACTTGATGCCACTTCTGCGACCAGTGTTGTCATTGGGCGCACATCTGTTGCGCCTGTCTCTGCTGCCACATCAAGGGAAACAGCAACTATTGCCGCTGTGCTGACTGTGTGTGGTAACACAGACGGCGTCGCACTCTATGTGTAGGTGCTTTTCGTTTTGGAAACAAGCCAGTTTCCTGACTAAGGTCCTAAACGGACGAAAACCAATGTGCATATCCTTTTAGGCGTCAGCTGACAGGGACCGCTGTGATCCGACCAACGTGAGCAGCAATGTCGCAGCACAATAAAGTGCAGTCTCAGTAGACCATGATCCTGCTATTAGATGTTTCTCCTTTTTTCTTAGGTGTAGAATGATGTTACAAAAAACAATATTCAAACGCAATTTCTGAATGAGAATCCCACAGTATAACCTTTTCTTATTCATAAACAATAGATCTATTAATTGTACCTCCTTTGTGCAGTTGTGATGCAATGCTGGTATCCAAGAAACTGAAGACCCTTTTCATCTGTTATGGAAACAACACGAAATGCTCTTTGGAGTGATGAATAAAATAGGCGTTCAAGTATTAAATAAGAATACAGCCACTGCCGGTCCCAAGCCCGGGGCCTCATCTCGCAAGTGATGAGGCAGGAGGAGGGGGAGGAGTAACACCTCGTAAAAAAACCTGTGTCCATCTGCCTCCGGGTGGTAGCACCTTGTAGGGCCCTTACCTAAGGTCACAGGTGAGGCCCCAAAATCCAGACACGTCTGTGTGGTAGCCACCGGTGCTCTGGTCAACGTCTGTAGGCTCTGTGTGTTCGGCTGCGATTGAATCTTCTGGAACTCAAAACTTAAGTCGAAATTATGTGAGATCCTTTGTTATTTCACCACCAAAACCTCAACACAAACCAATAATCACGATAGAACAATGGGAAAGAATCCACTACCCAGGGCCCCAGTCAGTAAGACTGGGTAATATACCTGATCATCGTATTCCAGGGGGTCAGGCATATAATGAATAAAAGAATTGGAGCTTCTCAAAAACCCTCAAGAGAATATTTTACATGGGAACACTCAACACACGCACTACTGAAGCCAGGTGAATTGAAACAATTAACAAAACCATGGGTAAATTCAACATCAAAATTATAGCAATACAGGAAACACAATTCGCAGATGAGAACCACTTTGATTCGGAAAATTACAGAATATATAAGGGAAAACCAGCCATAACCACTTCAGAAAGTAATCTCAAACCCTTCTGAATAGGATTTGTAGTACATTAATCGATACTGGACTGTGTAATAGATTTCACCTCAAACTCAGAAAAAATTTCAACACTCACGATACGATCTGGAAACAAAGCCTGTACACTAGTACACGTGCCCCCACAAATAGCTATAACAAGAAGAACCCAGAGATAATAGAGGAATTATGGGAAGATCTGGAAGGAACTAGCAGCAAAAAACCCCAAGAATCTCGTAAAAGTGTTACTAGGGGATTTCAATGCTCAGTTAGGCAAGGAAAGGAAATTCCGAGACACGACAGGGAAACACACGGCCCACAATAAAACCAACAAAAGTGAAGAGAACTTGACAAATTTCTGCAGGAATTTTGAGCTGAAAATCATGTCAACGTGATGCCAGAAACCACATAGAAAACTAGTAACTTGGAAATTCCCCAACAGTGCTCTAGGAGAATATCAGATAGACCACATAGCAATATCCATGAAAAACACTAGAGAAATAACGAATGTAAGAAATAGGGAAGGAGTTTCTGCATCTGATCATCACCTTCTCCAAATCAAAGCAAAATTTATACTCAATAGACAAATCAAGAGAACCAAGAGATGTTTCAGAACAGATACAAAGTACCTATAACTAAACAAGAAAGAAATAACAGAAGAAATTACGAAAATAAACAGCAACTACTGGACAGAACTGTCAGAAATAAAGAGAGAACTGATAAAATTGGCGCAAACACCGAGAAAAAGGAAACGTCGATGGTGGAACATGACATGCGACAGAGCCATAGAAGACAGAAAACAAGCCTGTAAAAAATTTAACAGCCATAGAACACAAGAAAAATTGGAAGAATTCAACAGGATACAGAAAAATACTTCAAAAATAGTTCTCAGAGAAATAAGAGGTTACGAAAACAGCAGGTTGAAGGGGATAGAAGAGGACTTCACCAGAAACAACACACGGAATTTTTGCACAATATTCCGATAAAATATGACAGCATATCTACCTGCAAGCTTATGCTTCAAAAGACAAGATGGAACACTGGAGACAAATCCAAAGAAAAACTGTGAAATATTACCTCGATACTTCGACATATTATTCAGCTGGTATGAACTAAAACAAAGATTACAGTTTACAAAACCAGAACCTGACCAGGACTCCGAACCCCCAACACACGAAAAAACTGTGAAAATAATAAAATAATTGAAAAATAACAGAGCAGCAGAAGAAGATGGACTGATTGCAGAAATATGGAAATTAGACCATGAAAACATTACACCAAAAATACACGGAATAATCAAAAACATCTGGAGAACAGAAAAGGTGCCAAAAGATTGTCAGTCAGTCCTAATACACCCCCTCCACAAGAAAGGAGACAAAACAGACCCTAATAACTATAGAGGAATTTCGTTACTGCCAGTGACATACAAAATTCTATCCAAAGCACTGTTAAATCACCTAGAACCTCAGATAGATTCACATATCGGAGAGTAACAAGCAAGTTTCAGGAAGGGAAGATCGTGCAGTGGACAGATCTGGCGTCTGAGAACAATATTAACAAAGAGAAAGTCCAGTAACACCACAATAACATATGTTGCTTTCAAGAAGGCCTACGATTCCATAGACAGAGAAATGCTTTTCAATACATTGCAAGAAATGAAGGTAGACAACAAGACCAGAAAACTAATCCAGGAAACATTAACAAATCCAAAATCCAAAGTGAAGTTCGTGGGAGAGATCTCGGAACCGTTCGAAATCAAGACAGGAGTGAGACAGGCAGATGGCCTGTCACCCATTTTATTTAACGCAGTTTTAGAGAAAATAATCAGGACATGGGAAAAAGGAGTCAATGGGGTAAAGATGGGGAGACACAAAAATAGAACCATCAACATAAAATGTGTGGCCTTCGCTGATGATATAGCCATCACAACAAATAACAGAAAAGAAGCCAAAGAAGCCCTAGAGACACTACATGAAGTGGCAGCCAGAACATGACTACAAATTTCGTATGATAAACCCCAGTGCATTGACACAAAATCAACAGACAGAAGCCCATTGGTAACAAAGTATGGAAAAATCGCAGAAGTAGAAAGTTTCAAATACTTGGGAGAGGTTATACAGAAAACAGGACTAAACTCAATCGCCAATGAAGAAAGAGTTGCAAAGCTACAAAAGCTTACAAACTTACATGGAACCATTACAACAAAAGAAGTATTTCCGTCAATGCCAAATTAAGACATTACAAAACAGTAGTCTTACCAGAAGCCTTGTATACCTCAGAAACGACAGTAATCAGGGGAAGCACGAAAATCAGGGAAATGGAAAAGCAAGAGGAGAAAATTCTGAGAAAGATCTCTGGACCAGTTCAGCGACAGGAGATCTGGATAAAAAGACCGTCAAAAAAACTGTACAAACAGACAGAGACAACTACAGACAATATCAAAAAAAGAAGGCTCAAATGGTTCAAATGGCTCTGAGCACTATGGGACTTAACTGCTGAGGTCATCAGTCCCCTAGAACTTAGAACTACTTAAACGTAACCAACCTAAAGACATCAAACACACCCATGCCAGAGGCAGGATTCGAACCTGCGACCGTAGCGTTCGCGCAGTCCCTGACAGAAGCGCCTAGAACCGCTCGGCCACCCCGGCCGGCAAAAAAAGGGCTAAATACTATGGGCACATTTACAAGATGAACGAAAATAGGCTGATCAAGATTTTTAACATAGTGATGAATAAAACGATGAACACTAGCAGGGCAAAGGAAACCATTGAAGACCTCAAGAAACTAAATATCTCCACAGAAGAAATAAAAAAACAGAGAAAAATACAGAGAAAAAAATCAGGAAACAGAAATTCGAGGAAACACCAAAAGAGAAGAAACCAGGAAAGAAGTGGACAGAAGAGAGGAAGAATATATGAGAGGTTTTTGGGAAGGGAAAAGAGACAAAAAAAGTGTTATGAAAATTGATTGTGTTTTAACGCTCTCCTAAGTGGGGAATTAACGAGAATAATAATAATAATAATGTGACTGTCGCAATGACAGTGCATGAGACATTAGCTTTCTTGCCTTTTGTTGTGATAACCAGAAACATTAGCTAATACTGAGATTATTCCTTACTTCAATGTAATATTTTTGTCTGTGAGACTCATCCTCTTTTATTGTACTATATCAGATGATTCCTCCCAACATTACTTCAAATAAATCACCAGCCACAGCATGCTGAATGTCAGCCAAACTCACTCTGTCAAGTTTACAAGAAAAATCATGACTACGCCACCTGACCTGTAACAGACTAAAAGGAATTATTTCACACAGCACATCTGAAATCAAAAGCCCAGATTGACGTCATATATTGTAATGCCTCCTACTATCCATAACACAGTCCAAGAATAAAATTGGTGAATACTAACACCAGTGTACACGTCAATGCAGCTATTCCTAAAAATACCCTCACATTTGCCATGTGTTGTATACCTCATAACCTTATGGTTCTGAGCATCTCCACTCCTTTCGATGTGCCACTCGTCTCACCCAAATGGACTAACATAAAAAGGAAAGAATCTGTAAGTGAGCGAGTGTTCTTCACTCAACAATTTGTGTGATCTTACCAAGACCTTCCACCCTACTGTAAAGATCCTCTCCACTCATGTGACTTCATCTTTCTTCTCATTCTCCGTTACCTGCTGAACATTCGACAATGTTAGCTTTATCTCATCCTAATGTCATAGTCTCGAGGAAGAGGGTAAAAATAAGAGCTCCTGAAGCTTATCTGGAGGCTACTTATTCTTCAGTATAAGTACTGGTGGCAAGAAAGTGGAATTATTTCGTATTTCATTAATAACTTGTTGAAAACTGTTAATATATACGTCCAAAGACCAGTGATGATGGTGGTGATGGTGATGATAACAGTAAAGACATAATAACTTCCCAAGTTTCTTCATTTCACAGTCTGATGCTTTCGAAGCAGGATGATGTGCTGAAAAAAAAAAACCGTTTTAATTTTCCTTTGCCGAAAATTTCTCTTCAAATATTGTCACCAAAATTGTGGAGGATATTCAGAGATACCCTTATTCAGATGAATAACCAACTTCAAAAAAATTTCGCAAAAGCATGTGACTAGTGGCTCTCCTCAGATGTGTCAATGGTAGAAATTTTGAGGACAGCTCCACTGCTACAGAAATGTATGAGAAACTCTTAGTAGTTCTTGGCAGAGGTCCGAAAGATCAACAGCAGCAAGTTCCTTTAACTTCGAGAAGTGACTGGTATCTGTGGATCCTTATGAGATATCGTCGATTGTTGTGCCGTCTGACATGATTTTCATGAATCCAAAACTCGACGAATTTAATGGAATAACAAGTACTACAGAGTTTGCCAAAGCTTTTCTCAGGTCCAAAATACACTTAGCTTGTTTACTACATCATCTGTTATTTCCGCAGCCCAGCATAAAATACCGGAATCCCTATGCCCAAGCAACATACCATTCTTTTGTTACATGGTACTGCTTAAGTGCACCGTTAGAGTGATCTCTCCATTTCAGTTTGACTCCTTTCAAGGACGGATGTTTGTCCAGCTCCTTGGCTGCGTACATAAAAGAAAATGTGATGAAGTTTGCAAAGGTCACACCTTTTAACTATATACGACTAAAATTATTTTCATTACAATACGTCTGAATCTCACTACTCGACCCTATGGATAACTGGAAAAGTGCACCCGCCACAACATTCTTATTTCCATGGATGTTAGAGATGGTAGAATTGGATTCTTATAAATATAGAACCCACGTGGTGAGACACCCGTGCATTAGATCAGCGCTCTTCAAAAATTGTGAACCTCTGTCATCTTATGCAGTTTGGTAACACGACCAAATAAATAACAAAGAAACTTTGTGAAATCCCATATAATAGCTAATGCTTCCAGTTCTGTAATTGAATACTTATGTTCACATTTCATGAGCACCCAGCTATAAAAAAGCAATTGTGCAACAATGAAATATTACATCTTCCTCGAAATCCTGGAAGAGCTAAGCCCCGAGACCAGTCTTTGATATGTCAACCTCAAGACAAAATTAGTTTCTTTTTTAATCAGGATGTGACAGAATACGAGCAATAAAAAGAGCTTGTTTCACATTTTCAAACTCGGCTTCTATTTGGTAGTCACAGTCCCACTGAACGTACATGTCCATGGGCACCCAGAGACGTGACGTAGATATGTTGAGATTCATGAAACGATTATAGAAATTTTAGACACTCAAAAATGAACTAAATTGTTTCTTGGTTGAAGGAATCACGAAATACTTAAGTACTTCAGTTCGATCGAGACTGTACTGGATGCTAGCTGTGATCACAATGTGCCAAGAAATTTGACCTGATTTTGCCTGAACTTCTGCTTTTCTAGTTTTGCTGTGACTCCAAACTATTCAGGAACACTAAAAGGCCTGTTCAGCCTCTCGTTATGATTTTCCCAAGTACTCCCTGCTATTAATACATTATCAAAGTAGCTCATAATACTCTTTCTAAGTCTAGAGGTAAGATTTTATTAAAACCTTGAATTAAGGCAGCCGAGCTCACATTTAGCTGAAAGTGTAGCTTCTGAAATTGATAGCAAGTACTGTAACACAGATACTGTTTAAAGGATACGGCAGATATGAGGGGTGCAGTTCAGTTTGCCAGTAAATCGCCCTGAGGTAAATGGATGACAGATACTTAAATCCATCAAATTTCTGTAACAAGTCATCCACTGTTTAAGGATTGTCAGTTTCCAGTACGATAACAGTGTTTATTTGTCAATAATCCAAGTCTATTAAAAGTCTTATCTGGCATCACCAGCGAGGGATTATTATATGAGCTAATAGTGGGCACAGTTACACCCTGCTCCAACATCTTTTGAGTCTTTTCTTCCATCTTCTCTTTACGTATCAGTGGTATTGGATATGGCCTAACAAAAACTTCCTATTTTCCCCTAACTTTGAACTAGTACATGAAATCTTTAATTGTCCCCAGTGTATCAAAAATAATGATGAATGTTGCCGTAGAACATTAAATAAACTTCCTTTTATTGATTCACTGACATCCCCATACAGTGAACTTGGTCCTGGCCGGAGTGACCGTGCGGTTATAGGCGCTACAATCTGGAACCGGGCTGCCGCTGCGCAGGTTCGAATCCTGGCTCGGGCATGGACGTGTGTGATGTCCTTAGGTTAGTTAAGTTTAATTAGTTCTAAGTTCCAGGCGACTGATGAGCTCAGAAGTTAAGTCGCATAGTGCTCAGAGCCATTTGAACCATTTGATTAGGCGAGCGGTCTAAGGCGCTGCAGTCAAACTGCGCGGCTGATCCCGGCGGAGGTTTGACTCCTCCCTCGGGCATGGGTGTGTGTGTGTGTGTGTGTGTTCGTCCTTAGGATAATTTAGGTTAAGTAGTGTGTAAGCTTAGGGACTGATGACCTTAGCTGTTAAGTCCCTTAAGATTTCACACATTTCTCTGGATCATGTTGTACAGAAGGACTGATCACCTTGTGTAAAATTGAACATTAATCAAATAATTGATGTTTTGGTTAATTTTGCACCATTCTTGCAACGTTCAGTTATAAGTAGGAGGAAATAATTACAAATGAGTAATGAATTACTTACCTTTCTGTTTTTCTTTCAACTCGTTGCCCAAGTTGTTGTAATTCAAGCGTTAGTAGAAATGGTAGTTCTTCATTTGTTTACGTCTTCTCAGTTGCTGGCTGGCCGTTGACAAGTGAAGACATGTAAGAAGTAGTCGTCGATTTTTGCGTTTTGGGTAAAATGACAGAAAAATTGAACAGAAACAACTCATAAGCCTCGACAAGTGTTCAGGGACGAAGCGATGGGTACCATACAGATTAAGGAGTAGTACAGTCGCTGCTCATCAGTGAAGAGTGAAGTATTTTCAGGTTAAGCCTTCAACCTCCGCAGATGAAGTTGTCATTAAGCACGTAAGGCCCTTGGTGATGCATGATAGACAAATCACGATCAGAGAACTTGCAGACGAGGCTAAAATTGATATTGGATCCATTTATTTTATTTTAGCGGAACATCTGCAGTTCAAGAGGATCTCAGCAAAATTTGTGCCAAATTTGCTAACAACTGAGAAGAGGCAACTCCGTTCGAAGATCGCATAGGACAAGCTGGGTACTGTGAACAGTAATCTCAACTTCCTTCACACAGTGATCACTAGTGATGAGGCCTGGGTTTACACGTACGACCCAGAAACCAAGTTCCAGTCACTGCAATGGAAGCATCCATCATTCCTGAGACCCAAGCTAGCGAGGCAGGTCCGCAGCATTGTGTAAGACACGCTGATCGTCTTTTCTTACTTCAGGGGCGTGGTCCACCACGAGTACGCCCACGAGGTACTAATGTCAATAGGGAGTACTACCGAGAGCTTTTGCGTCGCCTTCGTGAAGCAGTGAGACACGAACGGCCGGACTTGTTGGCAGTGGGCACTTGGCACCTTCACAACGATAAGGCACCCACTCATCGTGGGCCACTCAGGTCGGTATCAAATGTTGTGTGTCGATAGAGTATCAACCAAAACACCGATTTAGTTCGTGCTGCATGCTGTCGTCTAGCAGAATATATGTAAATGGTAATTAAAAGTAACACAAGAACTACGGAGTATAGGAAAAGCCTATCTGTGACTTCTGAGCCAGGAGATCACTTAGCACGGTTGTTCAGCGCGTTCGGTCAGAGGGTGAGCTGCCCTCTGTAAATAAAAAAACTCAGTGTATGGATCCACGATGAACTTGAAACAAGCGGTATGAGATGTCCGCCCCGAACAAATTCAAAGACCGATAACGAACAAAACGAGATAGAAATAGTTGACAGACTGTCAGATCGTTGTACTGAAGGTCTCGAGTTCGAAAGCAACTGATCGCGAATTTCTTTTAGCAGCTTACAAGTGTAGTTATTATATGCAATAACATTTTTCTGACATCTAAAAGGACGTTGCGGAGTTTGTAGCACTGTTCTTTAGGAAGTCTGCTATCGACTCGTTAGTTGAAAGTAGCAAACCTATAGAGTACATTTGTATACATAGGTGTGGTGTTATCTACACAAATGTACGCTATAGGTTTGCTACTTTTAACTAATGAAGCGAAAGCAAGCTGCCGAAAGAACGGTGCTACAAACTCAGAAACGGCCTTTGAGATGTCACGAAAATAATCTCCCAAACAAGAATTTCACGCGTAAGCTGACAAAAAAATATTAGCCTTTCATAGGTTTTGGACTCGGGAACTTACGTACGACGCTCTGATGCTCTACCAACTCACCTACCAACGATCTTTACCTGCACTGGTCACAGATACGCTTTTCCAGTACTCCGCAGTTCTGGCTTTACTTTAAATTACTGTTTACGCACCATATACTGGACGACAGCACACAGCACGAATTAAATCAGTGTTTTGGTTGATACTCTATCGACACACAACGAATGGAACCGACCTGAGTGTCTGAGATCTCGAGGTTTGGGTGTCTGCATTCAAACACAACACAGCTATGGCTTTCAGTCTTCCTGTTCCCATGAGCTGGCACCGACTGACTTCTGGCTTTTTCCTAACCTGAAAAAGACTCCGAAAAGGACCAGATTATAAATCACGGAGGACGTTATGGATAACTCGATGGAGCAGCTTGTAAGTAGGCTGTTTAGGTTTTTTTAATGGTAACGCCACGCAGCGCACTGTATGAAAATCACTGGCTGTGCTGTGTGCAGTCTGTGGCTACTTTGCATTGTTGTTTGCCGCCGAGTAATGAGTTAACTAATGTTCATAGTAGTAATTTGGTAATTGTGCATAGGGAAATGGAGCGGGCTGCAAATAATGGCGTAGACAGTGAAACAAATAGTGAACAGGGAAGCATTATTGATCGATCGGTCGGCAATAGCTCGCCTCAGGAATCCGAAATGACAGGGCACAATCTTGCAAATACTGTAGATTCACGTTTTGCGTCCTCACCGTTTTCTCAAATAAGTCAAGACACATTTTCTGCTTTTCAAAATGCGAATATTGCCGGTTCAAATGCACTGCCGAATAGCACTGAGGAACATGTTTCAGACACCAGTGCATTGTTATTACAGTTAATGCAACAAATGGGACAAAGGCTACAAAAATTAGACACAATGGAACGAAATCTTCAAAAGTTAGACACGATGGAACAAAATCAGAGACAAACACAGCAAAACCTTCAAAAGTTAGACACAATGGAACAAAATCTTAAAAAGTTAGACACAATGGAACAAAATCTTCGGAAGTTAGACACCACGCTTGAACAAACACGTGAAGATTTAACTACTGAGTTACATAACATTGAATCGAAATGTCAAAAAGTCTGTAATGACGTAAAAACACAAATTTGTGAGCATTTTCAACCTATTTTTTCGCTGCATGAAAATGCATTACAGAATCACGAAGCAGCCATAAAAGAACTGCAAACTATTGTTCATGAAAATCATGAGACCTTGCAAGCTAAAATTGACTCAGTTGCATCTACCAATTCGGTTACGCAACATGCAAAAACTCAGGACAACTTAAAGGACACAGTAGATACGATTTCAACACAAAGGGACACTCTGATACCTGGTTCAGAAAAACACACAGAGGAAATAATTTCACTACCAGATAAAGTAGCCGAACTTTCAGATCAGTTCACTAACTTATCTACAAAGGTAGATTATGATCTGAATGACACAAAACCTGTAGCCTTCACTGACACTGAAGAGTATGGACAAATTAGAAAATTCAAACAAAATCAAAATCAAATCAATACACAGTACAAAAGAGGAATCAGGGATGTACAAGATCAGTTGGCACAAGTAATACAAGAATTACATATTTCAGAGGACACTCGCGCTCCATTACGGGTAGAGGGACATACAAATACGGAACAACCACAAAATAGTAACACAGGACACTTCGGAAATTATGAAAGAAATTGGCAAGGCGCATTGAATTTTAAGATGGAACCGCCGAAACGAAGTAACAATGACCGATATGCTACTCACCGACACGATGATTTTGACTATAAGCTGTTCATTACTACACGTAAATTCAAAACATTTAAGAATTCTGGCAACGACATTCATCCACAAGCATGGCTCCATCAATTCTCTCATTGTTTTCCTCCCAACTGGACATTGCAGCACAGATTAGAATTTATGTGTGGCTACTTACAGAATGAACCAGCTGTAAGAATGCGATCGGTCATTTACGATTGTCACAGTGAAGGAGAATTTTATCATGCTTTCCTCTCAGCATATTGGTCTCAAGCTACACAAGACCGAGTAAAACATAGCATCATAACGATGAAACATTTCGAACAATCTGAATTTTCCAGTCTTGTGAAATATTTTGAAGGCATGTTGCACAAGAATCAGTACCTGTTAAACCCATACAGCCCCTCAGAACTCATCCGCATTTGCTTAATCAAATTACCTGGACATTTACGACATATTATTTTGGCAGGACGTGTGCATTGCTATAGTGAACAGATGACACAGTGTTATTGTGTGTGTACATTCTTGCTTGTTAGTTGCACGATTACGTAACGACTATAAGGCTGACATACTTAGAACATGTACCGGTACTGCTAATGAGATTGTAATGCAACATTTTGGTTTACTCGAAAATACATTCTGCATTTAAAGTACTTTCTGAGAGATACCAGATGACACAGTGGTTAGTTTATTTGATAGCTACACGATTATATCACAATGTTACTGATATGTGACACAATTTACATTGTTGCTTTTGCGGTGTATCTGTTTTATATCTGCACAATTTTTCTGTATTATTCTGGAAAGTAAAATATGTTTTAGTAGTAACTTTTGTGGTATAGCTACAATGAGATAGCCTTTTCTGTAGCACAACAATACGTTACATTATAGTACTTTCTTGATCACAGTAAGGTACGTAATAACTACGATATCTATACGTAAAGCATTTCACTTTCGTTTATGTTGAGGTAAGTACATTGACTTCAGCAGAACTTTGCTTACAGAGGACGATAACTACGACACTTCCACAGAATTATCTTACAGCACGATGCACATTTAGCGCTACAAGACATGCATTTGAGTGATTAATATTGTACTCAAATCACTTATTTTTCAAGATTTTTCAATTACAAAGAAAGTTTTCCGTGATACATTTCGTTCCATTGCTGTAATCTGTAACACCTAAGGGTATAATTACATTAATCCTCGGGGGGTACACGCTTACTTTGTGTACCATGTGTTTGGCAAGCACAAAGAGCCCTAGCTAATATGGTATTTGCTTATACAACTTTGCACATCGGTACCATATTTCTCTAACACAGAATTACACAGCTATCTGATTATTTAACTGAGAGAGACAAACATTTATTTTACTACATCAGTGACAGATGTTTATGTAATTACACAGTTGGATAACTTCACTCTTATGAAATTGTATTTTGTCTCTACTTCGTGAAATGTTCATATTTTTTCAGAACCACCGTGATACTATGAGAGTTTTGAATGATGAATTTGGTATGAGATTTTTAAAGTACTTTTGAGGTAGATGACACTATTGAAATGAGCAGAGAATTTTTTTTAGGTTTTGAAATTATTGGAGGAAGCTATGACGATTTTGAGATTTGGTGAGGTTTTATGATGTTATGATGACGATGTGTATTACGCTGTTGCGGTATGTTTATGATCAATAAGCTGATGCTATATGAGGAATTTGATTATGCTACGTATTTATTATGATGAAATATTGAACAAGTGTCTATGAATATGTATACGTGTAAGGACAGGGTTCTTTTTCAGTGTAACATTTTGTACTGGAGTCCAACCCAAAACTTCATTCCATAGATCGTCCCTCTTATTTCAACATTTGTTTCCACCAAAAAAATTCTCTCCAAGCATGCTTTCTGTATTTTGTCCCTAAATCTTACTTTTTTGTTCATCTCCTCTTTCAAAATACTTTTTTGGCCAAATCATTTTCTTATAGCTTCTCAATGCATTTCTTCCAATTCATCGCAACTCGTTCTCTTATATAGCCTACCCCATCTTAAGCTAACTTAAATCTACTGAGCTCAGATGCATAAACTAAGGGACAACGCAATGCAGCAGCACAAAACAATTAACACAAACAGCAATGACAAAAAATGCAAATTGGCAAAGCAAATACAAATTAGCAAAGCAATTGCAATATTACAACTAATATAAGGCAAAGTGCAGCAAACAAGAAAAATAAATCAGTAGTAAAACTGGCTTAACAGAGTAATACAGAGTGAAATTTAGTAGCACTATGCCTGGCAAACAGCAGCAGCAAATGCATTAACTTATATCTAAAAATGACAAACCCACATGTAGAAAAAACAGCACACTAAAGACAACAATGCAGATAAGGGAAACGTATATTCACATCTTAATGTCTATGTAATTAAAGTGGTGCACCACAAGAAGTTATTCTACCAAAAAAATTACCAAATAGTTGAAAAGAAAATTATGTATGCAAGTCCTGTGAAGGGAAATGTCTTTTTGTGCTCCTTCGTTTTCTTTTCAAGTAGATCATAAATTTTATTATTTACTGGATCTGTAGGCAAAAAATATCTATATTAGTACATATACAAAATTTTATTTTAACCAATGCTGCAGTGCAGCTAGAAACTAGATATTAAACAAAATAGGCAAAGCAAGGCGTGAAACGTCATTCACTAGCCATATGGCATTTCATAATGCAGTAAACAATCATTCAACTAGCAAGACAATAGATGTGAAATGTTTCTCATCATTTCATTTCAGTAAATAACATAAATTAAGAACTCTACAGTGTAATCATGTTTTCAAGTTTGAGCGTGTCATATTTGCAATGCTTTCTACAAAGGAATGTCAATAGCGAGGTTAATGGCCTCTTTTTTCTCCACCTGTGCCTCTGAAAGGAACACACTAATGGCTTTTTTCCAGGTGACTGTCGCGCAGCTGGGTGCCCACGACGCATTATGTGAAGGTGGTCACTTAACTTTCTTACCGAAATATTTACGACACCGGTTTACACTACAGTGACAGTCTCATATAAAATTTCACAGGTCGAGAATTTGCGTTACAAATGTGTAGAAACAAAATCCTTTAAATACAATAGCATCCAAAAAATTTTCATCGGCATTGTTATACATTCATGCATTTACACACATTTTTATAACTTTCAAGTACGATTCTTGGTTTCCATCATCCGTTTTCACAAGTCAGAGTCCCTAACCACTACTCATTATTCCTTGCTTTATTACACATATACATATTCATAGACACTTCTTCGATATTTCATCATAATAAATACGTAGCATAATCAAATTCCTCATATAGCATCAGCTTATTGATCATAAACATACCGCAACAGCGTAATACACATCGTCATCATAACATCATAAAACCTCACCAAATCTCAAAATCGTCATAGCTTCCTCCAATAATTTCAAAACCTAAAAAAAATTCTCTGCTCATTTCGATAGTGTCATCTACCTCAAAAGTACTTTAAAAATCTCATACCAAATTCATCATTCAAAACTCTCATAGTATCACGGTGGTTCTGAAAAAATATGAACATTTCACGAAGTAGAGACAAAATACAATTTCATAAGAGTGAAGTTATCCAACTGTGTAATTACATAAACATCTGTCACTGATGTAGTAAAATAAATGTTTGTCTCTCTCAGTTAAATAATCAGATAGCTGTGTAATTCTGTATTAGAGAAATATAGTACCGATGTGTAAAGTTGTATAAGCAAATACCATATTAGCTAGGGCTCTTTGTGCTTGCCAAACACATGGTACACAAAGTAAGCGTGTACCCCCTGAGGATTAATGTAATTATACCCTCAGGTGTTACAGATTACAGCAATGGAACGAAATGTATCACGGAAAACTTTCTTTGTAATTGAAAAATCTTGAAAAATAAGTGATTTGAGTACAAAATTAATCAATCAAATGCATGTCTTGTAGCGCTAAATGTGCATCGTGCTGTAAGATAATTCTGTGGAAGTGTAGTTATCGTCCTCTGTAAGCAAAGTTCTGCTGAAGTCAATGTACTTACCTCAACATAAACGAAAGTGAAATGCTTTGCGTATAGATATCGTAGTTATTACGTACCTTACTGTGATCAAGAAAGTACTATAATGTAACGTATTGTTGTGCTACAGAAAAGGCTATCTCATTGTAGCTATACCACAAAAGTTACTACTAAAACATATTTTACTTTCCAGAATAATACAGAAAAATTGTGCAGATATGAAACAGATACACCGCAAAAGCAACAATGTAAATTGTGTCACATATCAGTAACATTGTGATATAATCGTGTAGCTATCAAATAAACTAACCACTGTGTCATCTGGTAACTCTCAGAAAGTACTTTAAATGCAGAATGTATTTTCGAGTAAACCAAAATGTTGCATTACAATCTCATTAGCAGTACCGGTACATGTTCTAAGTATGTCAGCCTTATAGTCGTTACGTAATCGTGCAACTAACAAGCAAGAATGTACACACACAATAACACTGAGTCATCTGTTCACTATAACAATGCACACATCCTGCCAAAATAATATGTCGTAAATGTCCAGGTAATTTGATTAAGCAAATGCGGATGAGTTCTGAGGGGCTGTATGGGTTTAACAGGTACTGATTCTTGTGCAACATGCCTTCAAAATATTTCACAAGACTGGAAAATTCAGATTGTTCGAAATGTTTCATCATTATGATGCTTTGTTTTACTCGGTCTTGTGTAGCTTGAGACCTATATGCTGAGAGGAAAGCATGATAAAATTCTCCTTCACTGTGACAATCGTAAATGACCGATCGCATTCTTACAGCTGGTTCATTCTGTAAGTAGCCACACATAAATTCTAATCTGTGCTGCAATGACCAGTTGGGAGGAAAACAATGAGAGAATTGATGGAGCCACGCTTGTGGATGAATGTCGTTGCCAGAATTCTTAAATGTTTTGAATTTACGTGTAGTAATGAACAGCTTATAGTCAAAATCATCGTGTCGGCGAGTAGCATATCGGTCATTGTTACTTCGTTTCGGCGGTTCCATCTTAAAATTCAATGCTCCTTGCCAATTTCTTTCATAATTTCCGAAGTGTCCTGTGTTATTATTTTGTGGTTGTTCCGTATTTGTATGTCCCTCTACCCGTAATGGAGCGCGAGTGTCCTCTGAAATATGTAATTCTTGTATTACTTGTGCCAACTGCAACATTGTTGCATGTTAACAGTTTCTAAGTCTGACAAAGCATATTAGTAACGTGAAGTGAAAAATTTTAAGGCAAAGACTAAGTTATAAGGCAGATTATCTTTCAATAAACGGTTTTACATGTGAAATGTGGTGCAATCCTTTACTCTTCCTAGTACGCAGAGTTTCAACTTCAACGCAATTATCGTGTGGTATACGTCGGATTCTGTAGGGTCCACTGTAAACTAGAAAGAATTTGTGAGTCAATTGTTTCTTCTTATGTGACAATGAATGAGCTTTAATGAGAACTTTCTGACCAATATATAATTTCTTTGCATTTGCTTTATCGTGTTGTTTTCTCCTTTTGTCTGTTGCAGATTTTATATTTTTAATAGCTAAATCAATTATGTCTTTGTGTCGAAGCTTACGTGTATTCGGAAAAGGTACAAGCTCTCGGATTCTGTTCGGTGGTTCTTCATTCTTTAGTACAAGAATAGGTGGTAAAGCAGTGGAGTCATGAGGCATTTCATTCAGCACGTTTTGAAATAAGTGTAAATATCTGTCCAAATACTGATGCTTTCTGTGAAATAAAGTCTGCAAATCTTATTGATTTCTTTCATAATCCGTTCAGACGGGTTACAATGTGGTGAGTACAATGAAATAAAAACAGGTTTGATTTTATGGTTCCGAAGCATGCGTGACCAAACAGCATATCTGAATTGCGGTCCGTTATCTGAAATGATTTTACAAACGTGTCCAGCTTCACGTAAGAAATTTTTAACAAACGCGTTGGATACAGACCGTCCAGTGGCTTTACGTAACGGAGTGAAAGAAACAAATTTTGAAGTAAGTTCAACAACGACTAGAACGAACGAAAATCCATTCGATGTTCTGACAAGGGTTCCCAAGACATCAACAGCAGCAAATTCTTTTAATTTAGAAGGAATGATAGGAATCAACGGAGCACGATGTGAGATAGTAGATGGTTTAGCTTTTTGACAAAGCTTACAAATAGACAAGACTCTTCGAATTCCCTTTTCCATACTATTAAAATAACAAGTCGTTCGAAGAATATGATAACATTTTCGTGGACCAAAATGTGCGTAGCTGAAATGAATGTACCAAATGAGCTTATTAACGAAATCGTCTGGAATGCAAAGTACCCATAGCTTGTCATCAACAGTGCAGCGTTTGAAGAGTATGTTGTTTCTAACCAGATAATAATGCCGAATCGGAGTGTGTGTCTTTTCATGCCATTCACTTTTGATGTCTTTCCAAATCGGATCTTTATCTTGTTCATGAGTAATGTCCTTTAAAGATGTGGTGATGAAGTTTTCAAAGGCTACTTTCTGAATGTAAAGAATACTGAAATTTTTCTCGAGGTTGCCTTCTGTGTTACTTTTCTCAAGCCCAGCCGGTGCGCGTGGCAGCGAGTCCGCAACTACGTTCTCCTTGCCGCGAATGTAGACTATTGTGAAGTGGAATTCTTGCAGAAACAATGCCCAACGTTTTAACCTATCATGATTTAATTTTGAAGACGTAAGAAATTGTAATGCACGATGATCACTGTATACTTTTACGTGCTTACCAGAAAGAAAGAAACGGAATTTGTTAAATGCCCAAACGATAGCTAAAGCTTCTAATTCAGTAACGGAATAATTTTTTTCAGATTTTGTTAGCACTCGGCTAGCAAAAGCAATGGTTTTCTGAACAGTAGTGTCATTTTCTATGGCTTCTTGAAATAAATAGGCACCAAGACCGACTTTAGAAGAATCCGTGCTAAGGCAAAAATCTTGTGACAGATCTGGATGACCTAGTGTTGGCGCATTAAGTAGCGATTCTTTCAAAGAATTGAATTCCAACTGTGCTTGTTCGTCCCAGTTCCAAATAGTATTTTTTCCAGTGAGAGAACAAAGTTTTGGTGTAACTAGAATTTGCATATTCAGAAAACGACGGTAAAAATTTACGAGACCTAGAAAACTGCGGACTTGTTTTTTTGTGGATGGAACTGGAATGGCTCTGATTGCTTCTAACTTTTCAGGATCCGGCTGAATGCCTTCAGAAGAAATAATATGTCCCAAAAACTTCACCTTTGGCCTACCGAATTCAGACTTTTCCAAGGTAACTGTAATTCCAGATTCTGCAAAAATACGTAACAAACTGTTGAGGATGCGATTATGTTGTTCCCATGAGGATTCTGCTATTAGAATATCATCCACATATAAGGTGATGTGACGTTTTAAGAAATCAGGTAATATGGAATTTAGCCCACGAATGAACGCTGCAGAAGAAATGTTCAAACCAAAAGGAAGTTTCCGAAACTGATAACAAACGCCGAAACAAAGAAAAGCTGTGTATTTTCTACACTCTGGATGAAGTTCGATCTGATAAAAGCTGGATCTGAGATCAATAGAAGACAACACTTTACATCATTAAAATTTTGAAGAAGTTCTTCCAACGTTTGCGGCCTGTCTGTTTCAGGAATGATGATAATATTGATTTGTCTCGAATCTAAGACAAGCCGGATCGATCCATTTTTCTTCTCAACAACATGTAATGGATTGTTGTATGAGCTTACTGCAGGCTCAATACTGTCCTCGTCAAGCGTAGATCGCATTTCTGTTCTAACACGGTCCCTATAATGTGCCGGAATTACGTATGGTCTAACACAAAATTTAGTATGCTCACGAACACGAAATTGGTATTGAAATCCCTTGATTGTTCCTGTTTTGTGAGTAAAAACTGTGGAATGTGCTTGTAAAATCTCAAAAAGGTCCTGCCTATCAGTGTCATTACAATTCTCAATTGTTTGAATTTTATTCTGAATTAACTCATTAGTATCAAATGCGCCATCGAGATCATCCCTGTTAGTACTTGCAGAGTGATTGTTAGTGTCAAGTTCCGTCGAAAATTCCGAACTGTTGTCTAACAGGAGGTAAAGCCGATTAATTTCTTCGTCATGGTTTGAGAGCCAATCTTCAAATTTCAAAGCTATTGACTTACCTTCCTTCTCTAAACTTATTTCAGCATCGTGAAAGTTTAAGATTGCTTTGCATTCATTCAAAAAGTCTACTCCCAATGTAATTTCCGCCGACAATAATGGAACAATAAGAAAGTTCATAAAGAAGCTGTGGCTTTGGCAAAAGAATTCTAAGTTGGTTTGTTGGCGTGCATCTACACTTTTTCCAAAGATTGCACCTTGCAATTTAATCTTACGTAACGGAAGTGTGGGGCAATCGTTCGATTTGTTGCATTTGCTAAAGGCTGTTTCACTAATTACTGAAATGGGACTGCCAGAGTCAAGTACTGCCGTAAATTTATGTCGTTTACTGTAATGTGAATCACAGGATATGCAATGTTGTTATGTTTTACGTCGTGTTCCTGGAGTAAGACGTCCCTAATGTCTTCCATTTTTACGTAATTACTAGCTACGGCAGCTGCGTCGTCAGTTTCATAAGTACGTTTTGTGCCTGCCAGCGGTGTGAGTCATTGCCTATTGTGTCTTTGTTGACTCGCGTCGTTATTGGGATTTGGAAACCTAACTTCTACAAATTCAAACTGTCGAGAGGGTCCTGCCCTGTTTGAATCCCGCCAGTTCTAATGCAATTCAGGTCTGTCGTTACGATCATATCGTCTGTCGTCATGTCGGTAGATTTAATAGTTTCTTTCTTGTCGGTCACGAGGTGGAGAATTTCTCCCTGAATCGTAACTGCACGCTGGACTGTTGCGTCTAAAGTTATTCTGTCTCCCTTGATAATAATTATTTTGGTTCCCATATTACCTGTTTCTCTGATTGTCTCTGTGATAGTCACTACTGCGGAGAGGTGATCTTTCCCTGTAATTATTACTACTCTGCCAACGGTTGTCATATGGCTGATGCCTGTTTTGATCACGCTTTGTGTTGTGAGAATAGCCTTGTCGTGTCCAGTTATTATTTCTTTCATCGCGGAATTGCGACGGATGTGATCTGTAATTGTTGTGTTCCTGTTTTCGCGTTCCGCGATTGTCAGTGTCAATTTCTAATTCTTGTAAGAGTCCCTGAAAAGCTTCAATGTCGTCTTTGCAACGTCCTGCCAAAATAATATGTCGTAAATGTCCAGGTAATTTGATTAAGCAAATGCGGATGAGTGCTGAGGGGCTGTACGGGTTTGACAGGTACTGATTCTTGTGCAACATGCCTTCAAAATATTTCACAAGACTGGAAAATTCAGATTGTTCGAAATGTTTCATCATTATGATGCTATGTTTTACTCGGTCTTGTGTAGATTGAGACCAATATACTGAGAGGAAGGCATGATAAAATTCTCCTTCACTGTGACAATCGTGAATGACCGATCGCATTCTTACAGCTGGTTCATTCTGTAAGTAGCCACACACAAATTCTAATCTGTGCTGCAATGACCAGTTGGCAGGAAAACAATGAGAGAATTGATGAAGCCATGCTCGTGGATGAATGTCGTTCCCAGAATTCTTAAATGTTTTGAATTTACGTGTAGTAATAAACAGCTTATAATCAAAATCATCGTGTCGGCGAATAGCATATCGGTCATTGTTACTTCGTTTCGGCGGTTCCATCTCAAAATTCAATGCGCCTTGCCAATTTCTTTCATAATTTCCGAAGTGTCCTGTGTTATTATTTTGTGGTTGTTCCGTATTTGTATGTCCCTCTACCCGTAATGGAGCGCGAGTGTCCTCTGAAATATGTAATTCTTGTATTACTTGTGCCAACTGATCTTGTACATCCCTGATTCCTCTTTTGTACTGTGTATTGATTTGATTTTGATTTTGTTTGAATTTTCTAATTTGTTCATACTCTTCAGTGTCAGTGAAGGCTACAGGTCTTGTGTCATTCAGATCATAATCTACCTTTGTAGATAAGTTAGTGAACTGATCTGAAAGTTCAGCTACTTTATCCGATAGTGAAATTATTTCCTCTGTGTGTTTTTCTGAACGAAGTTTCAGAGTGTCCCTTTGTGTTGAAATCGTATCTACTGTGTCCTTTAAGCTGTCCTGAGTTTTTGCAAGTTGCGTAACCGAATCGGTAGATGCAACTGAGTCAATTTTAGCTTGCAAGGTCTCATGATTTTCATGAACAATAGTTTGCAGTTCTTTTATGGCTGCTTCGTGATTCTGTAATGCATTTTCATGCAGCGAAAAAATAGGTTGAAAATGCTCACAAATTTGTGTTTTTACGTCATTACAGACTTTTTGACATTTCGATTCAATGTTATGTAACTCAGTAGTTAAATCTTCACGTGTTTGTTCAAGCGTGGTGTCTAACTTCCGAAGATTTTGTTCCATTGTGTCTAACTTTTGAAGGCTTTGCTGTGTTTGTCTCTGATTTTGTTCCATCGTGTCTAACTTTTGAAGATTTCGTTCCATTGCGTCTAACTTTTGTAGCCTTTGTCCCATTTGTTGCATTAACTGTAATAACAATGCACTGGTGTCTGAAACATGTTCCTCAGCGCTATTCTTTTTTTTTTTTTTGTGGTTTTAGGGCGCAAAACTTCTATGGTCATTAGCGCCGTCAGCGCTATTCGGCAGTGCATTTGAACCGGCAATATTCGCATTTTGAAAAAGCAGGAAATGTGTCTTGACTTATTTGAGAAAACGGTGAGGACTCAAAACGTGAATCTACAGTATTTGCAAGATTGTGCCCTGTCATTTCGGATTCCTGAGGCGAGCTGTTGCCGACCGACCGATCGATAATGCTTCCCTGTTCACTATTTGTTTCACTGTCTACGCCATTATTTGCAGCCTGCTCCATTTCCCTATGCACAATTACCAAATCACTACTTTGAATGTCTGTTAATTCATTACACATTGGTGCTGATAAGCTACGCTCGTCGTCACTATTATTTCTCAGTTTACTTTGGAGCCTAGTGTTACGTTTCTCACACGCCATAATTATCACAATATTTCACACGACAACACAGAAAAGCACAATTAGAAGAGCAAAATAAGAAAACACATTAACATAGCACTGAAAATAATATCTAGTTAATTGCAAGCGCAGCTGCGAAATACTTCGTGCAAGTCCACATGCATGCCACATCTGTTTTACTGTACAACAATGAAAGATTGCAACTACAAAGGAAATTCTCTCTATGATTACGCGCTAGCAATAAACAAAAGCTACACTAATTACACAAACTACAAGAAAAAATCAGAAGATTCCAGTGAGGTATCCTCGGCTAAGTGTCGACATATGAAACGTACCCTTAGAAAAATTATACATGACTGTGCTTAAACTGACACACAATATTTTTAGCGCAACGCAATCTGACTTTCAATAATCCCTACAAAAGAATGGCCCTGACTAACATTAACCTATACGTTCCACAAATCACCCACCTCACAAAAATATTCGTTACTCGAACCTCTGCAATACAGCGAGCCCCACCAACTACTGATAGGCATAGTTAGCAAATGAAAGGTTGGTTGGTTGGTTTGGGGGAAGAGACCAAACAGCGAGGTCATCAGTCTCATCGGGTTAGGGAAGGACGGAGAAGGAAGTCGGCCATGCCCTTTCAAAGGAACCATCCCGGCATTTGCCTGGAGTGATTTAGGGAAATCACGGAAAACCTAAATCAGGATGGCCGGACGCGGGATTGAACCGTCGTCCTCCCGAATGCGAGTCCAGTGTGCTAGCCACTGCGCCATCTCGCTCGGTAGCTCATGAAAGAATTTGATAGAGAACAAACAATGTATTTACCTTAATAGTGTTCAAAAGTCATAATATATATAGCAGTTCATGACATCCAGTCTTACAAATTTCAAAACTCCGCCATTTCTCTCCCCACATCCACCACTGCTGGCGGTTCACCTCCAACTGCACAACGCTATGCGCTGTTAACAGCCAACTGCCCAATGCTACAATGGCAGACAACAATGCAAACCAGCCACAGACTGCACACAGCACAGCCAGTGATTTTCATACAGAGTGCTACGTGGCGTTACCAATAAGAAAACCCAAACAGCCTACTTACAGTATCTCCAGCTAGAATGTATTAGATTGGTTCATAACCTCGTAGCGTTTTCGTTTTGCATGTTGGTATTCCAGCTCTATGGATTTATTTAGCGATTGCCACTTTTTATTTGTAATTCAGTGTTGCTGTTTGAGTTTACATATTGTCATTTCGTCATTTGGAGATTGTGAGTGGAGCTGTGGATGCTAGAAAATGGAGTGCCAATTGGAGAAATGGAACATTCCCGACATCTTCTTCAGTTTGCGTTCAGTACAGAACTGGAGGCATCCAGAAACATTTTCACCGTGTATGGGGATGGCGCCATTGTACAGAGCACGGCAAGAAAATGGTTTTCTTGTTGCAAGAAGGATCATTTTGATATTAGTGACTCTCCACTCTCATGAAGACCTTCAGGCTTTGATGAAGATGGTTTAAACTCATTAATCCGCAATGATCCATGTCAGTGTACTCGATAACTGGAAAATGTGATAAACTGTGATCATTCCATCATTGTGCGATATTTGCATGCAATGAGGAAGGTTGAACATCCGATGTATAGGTACTGCATGACGTAAGCCAAAGTCACAAAAAAAAGCTGGTGTCCATATATGCATTTCATCAATTGACTCGTGAACAACACCGACAATTCCTATTCTGTACCGTTACTGGTAACTAGAAAACATAAAGGGATGTTTGAGCCCAAACGCCCCGTAAAAAGATCTGTGCTCATCCACAAAAGATAATGTCATGTATCTGGTGGAACAGGGACGGGGTGGTGTGCCATGAATCGTTTCCTCGAGATGTAATCATCACTTAAGACATTTATTGTCAATAACTGAGATGTCCAACCGATGCAATCCAAGACAAACTACCAGTAAGACTGAATGAAATGATGTTACTCCACGATAACGCCCGCTACCATTCTGCAAGACTGACAAAAAATGCTGTACAGGAGTTAGGTTGGGAAGTCATTCCACACTCACTTTATTCACTCGATCTTCCTTCCTCAGATTTTCACTGTTTCAACTCTCTATCGAACAAGGAACCCCCATTCAGGATGAAAATGTGCTCCGAACGTGGCTCGACGAATTCTTACCCTCAAAACCACGTCATGTCTATAGTCGCGTAATCTTAACGTTACGTCAGCGTTAGCAGACTGTTGTGAATTGAGAAGGAGAATATGTTATTGATGGCTAAAGTCTCTCTTATGTGTTTCTGTTGTGTTTAGTAAACTTATGGAAAAACGCTAAGAACGTATGTACCAACCCAATAAATCACGAAGATGGGTTGAACGCTGGTGATGGAGGCGTGTTTACAGTAGTGTAGTACAGATTCAGAATGTGAAATAATTTGGTTGAAGATGTGTTAAAGATGGATCAAACATGGTTATCGGATACTTTTGTAGAGCCCCTGCCTTAGCAGCAATAGAGGCGTAACATTCAAGGGAACTTGGAGAATATTTCGCTTAAATTCCTGGTCATGTCAATTTTAAGGACAAAGAATCGTGTGAAATATTTCTAAGTGCTTTATCCGAAAGTTACCTTGAGCATTTAATCAAAGATCTGACTCGTGACGATAACATTTTAGACCTGCTGGCAAGTGGCAGATATGCTACATCAAACTTTTTATTTTCTAGCTCAGGTGATTAACTAAACTTCTTATACCTGACTGTAGTGTGTACACTGTAACATGTGTTTTCTCTGCATCATTGTTTCGTTTCTGCAAGCTCGCAGTAGGTTTCCAGGTATGACTGAAGAAAGCTGTTTATCACAGTGTTAGCATGCCTTCAAGAAATGAAGGCAGTTTGAGCTTGATTTAGACGTTTTGTACCAGAATGTGTATAGAATAAGTTGCAATACGCAAATATACCCTGCGCTATCGAAAAAGTGATTATTTCCTCACGCCAATGTGGTGATACATTTCTTTCGATGTAGCAATGAGTCCAAAATCGGCAACGACCTATACTTTTACATACACAAAAGAGAAGACAATACGAAGAAGAGAGTGAAGAATAAAAAGAGGAATTAATGTCAGTTTCAAGTGAGAAAACACCTCAGAGCACCAAAGCCTGACCCATCACAAACAGCAAGGATGCTTCATGCTATGCATCTACCTGAAATGATAAATAAAACCAAGAAAATTCGTTTCAGAAGTGGGTTGTCTGCACATAAGTGTTTCACATTTGTGCAGTGAACTAAATGCAAAATACATCTTTTTCCACAGAAAAAAGATTTTTTAATTCTATAAAAAATTTCTGAATGGGCCATGTACTATTGGACTTCAGAAAGAAAATTATACATGTTGTCACAAGCTAAGCCCACTGATAACAAGTGTGGCGCATTGTCAGAAGCAAGTAAATGTTCTGGGTCTCTTGCAGACACAGTTCTGCTGCGGTACGGATGACATCTGCGTCACAGCATGCAAGTGAACTGGCGCGGCAATTGGAAACAAACTCCAAAGTCGATGTACACGGGACATCACGATTCTTGCGGGCAAAACGTCGAAACTGCACACAGATTTACCGTGAAATTCTGGCGGCATGTGGACCAAATGCAATGTCACATCCAGCCGTAGTAAAATATTGCCAACAAATTGACCAAGGCCCCATAGACGTGGGTGCTGCTGATAGGAAAGGAAGGCCATCGACATCGGCCACAGGCTAGAAATGTACATGCAGTCGAGAAACTCGAAACAGTCGTAGATTTTCCGACTATGAATAAGTTCACACAGCGGTTTTCGAATGGTTCTGTGACCAAGGAGCAGATTTTACTGCCATGGAATTGAACAATAGGTAGAACATTCCGACCGTTGCTTACAGAGACTTCATCCCGACCGCTGATTACAGAAACTTGGTGACTATGTTGAAAAATAGTGTCATGTATGTGTGCTACTTCGACGTGTAGTGCAGGACGCACCATACTAATGTGTAACTTACTTTCTGAAGCCCTTTGCACGGAAAATTTAGTGATTGTGTTTTCAGATATAATAATAAAATATCATTCTGTCGTCCTTAAATATGTTTATCTCTTTCAGCTGTCAGTTTATTAATAAGATTCATCAAAAAACCATGTCATTGCTGCAAGAAAAAACGTACTTGAGTTCTGATGTAGCGTATAAGCTGCATGCCGTAATATGTTGGTGATTCACAACAATTTTTTAAATTCAGTATTTTAGTCTCACCTGCAAATAGGAATAGAGAGAGAGGTAGGAAGATCTTGTTGTTTAACAAGAGCGACAAGAGACTGGTTTCAGACTACCTGACAGGTCAACATAATAATTCCATCTGCAGCAATGACAGTGATTAGTATCAACGGACACAGTTCAAGAACATCGTACAATACGCTTTAAACACATATGTGCCGAGCAAAGAAGTGAGTTATGGGAACGACTCGGTTCGTCAACCGTGTTAGAAAGCTACTACGAAAGCAAAGGAGTGTCACTGCAAATTCAAACGTAGTCAAAGCCTCACAGACGAACGAAAACTTCAGGAAGCCAAAATTAGCGTAAGGATGACTATGCCTGAAGCGTTCAACGAATTCGAAAGTAAAATCCTATTTACCGGCTTGACAGAAAATTCCAAGAAGTTTTCGTCATATGTTATAAGCAGTAAAAGGATCCAAACCATCTATTCACACAATCTGTGACCATAGTGGCGCTGAAACAGAGGATTTAAAAAAAAAGGGCAAAATGATAAACGTCTTTTTCCAAAATTGCTTCTCGTCTAAGTAGTTGATATCTGTCATAGTTGGGTAGTCTGTCACGTAGCGTGTTTGCGACATCATTGAAGAAGGGACGTTCGTAAACTACATGCTCGGGTGTACCCTCCGGATCGCCACAGTCACACGATGGTGTAGCCCTCTTCCCAAACCGACATAAGTATGTCGGGTAGGGTCCATGGCCAGTGAGAAAATGGATCAGACCTTGTGTGGGCTCAAAGTATTTCAATTCCAGGCGTTCCCTTACATCAGGTATAAACTGGAAAGTTCTGCGTCCAGCCTCTTCTATCTCCCAAGACTTCTGCCAGAGTTCCTCCCCTCTTTTCCTTATTTCCCTTTTATCCCCCACCCTAATACCCATAATTTCTACTATCTTCTCATGATTCCCCTTTTTGGCCCAATACCAAGCCGCCTGTTCTCTTATCTTTATGTCCAGAGGGCAGAGCCCCATTATGACTAATAGTACCCCCCTTGAGATGTTCTGTAGGCTCCCACTGCTCTTAATACCATGCTTCTCTGGACCCTTCTCACTGCCATGGCGGGCACAACTCTCGTGAGCCTGTGCGCCCAGACTCCCGAGCCGTAACCCACGACTGACGTTAGGATGCTATTGTGGTAGAGTCTAATTAGGTGTGGAGGGAGATGGAATCTTTTATGGCCTATTGAAATGAGGTTATTTAATATCTGGAGAGCTCTCTGGGTAACGGTATCAATGTGTTTTCCGAAGCTCCACCTCTCATCAATGATAACCCCTAGATAACGTGTCTCACGTCGTCGGAGAACTGGTGAACTGTCAATTCTGACAGTCGGATTTCTAATGAGATGTCCTTTTAGCAACAGGTAACTGGATTTGCTGGGCGATATCGTCATTTTAGTCGTATGGCACCACTGCTGGAGTTTGTCTATAACTGTCTCTATTTTTGGTTCAATGTCTTCGCGGCTACGGCCGCCAACCAACAGGAGGAGGTCATCCGCTTAGGCTATCACCTCTAGCACCTCATCACTTTGTTGTAGTCTGTCTAATAGAGGCTCCATATGGATGTCCCAGAAGAGGGGTCCTAAAACGGAACCTTGGGGACATCCTTTGGTAATTGTTTTTCCAACTCTTTCGCTAGGGGATGATAGCCAGACCTCTCTATCCTTGCAATAGCTCCTCAGGCAACCATATAGCGGCCCTGGACACTCTTTCTCCCGCAAGCAGGAGAAGAGCGAAGGCCACCACAGGTTGTCGAAGGTGCCACTGATGTCAACCATGATGCCAACCACGTATTTGTGCGGGGTTGAGCCGCAGGCCTCAGCCGCCAAGGCGATTGCATCAGATGCCGACCGCCCCGGTCTGAATCCGAACTGCCTGTTGCTCATCCCGCACAACACTCGGTGTGCTGCCAATCTGTCAGCTAGCAACTTCTCCAGTATTTTACCAAATAAATCCAGCAAGCAAATCGGCCTGTATGATTTCACTTCTGCGGGGTCCTTGTCTGGTCCTTTCTTTATAATGACTACATTTGCCGTTTTCCATTTCTTTGTGAACTTTCTTTGCCTAAGGGATTTATTGTATAGATGCGTAAGTGGCGCAGTCAGCTGGGGCGCCAGGAACTGCACTACCTCCGCCACAATGCCCTCTGGCCCAGGTGCTTTTCCTCTTTGCAGTGATCTTATATGGGTTGCTACCTCCTCCTCTGAGAAGGGGTAGACAGCCGTCTCATTAATGTATTCTTCTTGTTCTTCAACTCTCAGTTGCTTTTGCCCCTCTGTCTCCCCATCCACATTGTCGTCAGGCAACAGGGACCGGAGGAGGACCTCTGCAGTCTCCTGCCAAAATTCCGTCATCCTGTCCCCGTACCTGACTGTTGATAGCTCCAGAGGAGAGCGGATTTTTTCTCTTACCAACTTATATGGAAGCCCCCATGGGTCCATAACTAGCTGGTTGAGCACGAAGTTTTCCCAGTTTCTCATCCTGACTTCACGCAGTTCCTTTTGGAACTTCCGCTTTTCCTCCCTATATAGTAACTGCCACCTTTGTCGTTCCTGCCAGATGACACTGCGCTGGTAGTGCCTCCTCAGCCTTCTAACAGATTGACGCAGTTCCCCTAATTCAGCAGACCATGGTGACGGAGAGGCCGCCATGGCCCTCCTCCTAGTTGGTACAGCTGCCCTCACCGCTCTTGTCACTGCATTCACCAGTTACTCTGCTCTCTGGTCTACGTCCATGTCGAGATGCATGTCACCTTCCGGCAAAGGTGGAATGTCACACTCCCTTGCTAGGCGTTTCCAATCAGCTCTTCTGTAATTTAATTGTACCTCCCATCCCATGGCCCAGCGGCACTCTCTTTCTCCTAAGGTGAAAGTTATCAAGTTGTGGTCGCTCGTGGTGGCGTTATCTGTAACTCTCCAGTTTTGAATATTATTGGCTGCGTTTGATGTTACAAGGGTGACATCAATATTTGTGCCTTGTCCTCCTCCTGCAGCGTAGGTAGGAGGATTGCCAGGCCTGTTGGCTACCACAAGTTGTGATGCCATAATGAGTTCCTCGACTTTTTCACCGTTTGCATCTCTTGTGCCACTGTACCACAGGGGGGATTTAGCATTAATGACGGCTGTTATTACAACTTTTCTTCCTCGTAACGCCGTGGTAACTCTCGCTAGGTGGTCTATATAGTGTTCTATGTTATCACGATACTGGAAATACATGTTATGATAGTGATGATTCCCATGGGGGATTGCAGCTCCACGACGTTACAGTGGCTAGTTGTAAACTGTGAAAGTGTGGTGACTCTCAAAAGTTTGTTGGTAATTATAATCGCCGCCTTCGGGTCATCGCCTCTGCTGACTATTTGCCAGCTTGCAGCAGCAAATGCGATTTTCCCAGCCAGGGAGTATGGCTCCTGTAGACAGAGTACATCTAGTCTCCTCTCCTCTACCTCCCTTCGGAGCTCCTGCATTACGAGTCTGCTGTTATGAGTGTTAAGTTGTCCAATATTTATTTTTGTCATTAGGGGAAGTACGTATGTATTCGGTCATGTGGCCAGGTCTTACTCCAGTCGAACGCAGTTCGTCCATGTGCTAGAACTGATTGTTGATAAATGTCGCCAAGATCGAATTTCTCACCTCGTCTTTCGAACGCTTTCTTGAGCAGGTCTCGCAGGGCTCCGAAGTCGGTGGGGAGATTCACTGATTTTAGCTGGATTCTGTCAACAGCCTCCATAACCGAGAAGGTTATCTTCCTGCCGTCTTCATGTTCTACACGGACCACATGTCGTAAGGCAGTGGTCAGGGTAGCCGGCTGCTCCAGTCTAGATAATTGCATGGTGTACTCCAAGTTGGGGTACACCCTTACCGGATAGTCTGGTGATAGTCTTACTATTGATGTACTTTGTATAGTAGAGCTCGTGCTTGAGCTTGTCACTATGTTTTCTTGAATTTGTTTTTTGTTCGTGTGATCGTCTTTAGTGGTTGCCACAGCCACAGGATGCCCTTGCCGTTGTTGGTGTAATTTCGGCTTTGTTCCCCGGCTTTCAGAGGAGAGATTTTCGGCCATGAGGGGGAAGTTAGTTTGCATGCCTATGCCCATTGTTGGGAATTCAGTTTCTATGGCTTTGTCTTCTGTTTCAATTTTAGCGGCGCCCGAGAGCGACCTCAGAAAATCCTTGACTCTATTTGCCCTCATGGCGTCCCTCCTCCTTTTGCTAGGGGACTTTCGCTTTGGCATCCTGTTCGGTATGCCGAGCTCAATCATAATCAAATCTAGAGATTAATCTCTGCTCCAGCATTCTATATGTCGGGCAATTCCTGCCTGTGGCTCCGCAAGACTTTTTCCCTCGACTTTTGCATGGTATGCAAACTGCCACCGCATTGCAGTCTTTGCGGCTATGACCGTTTTCCCCACACTTAGTGCACGCCGGCTCCCTGGTGCACAGCCTTAAGATGTGATCCAAGTCACCGCAGTTGTGGCAACGAGGTACCACGACATAATCTCTTGTGTTGATGGCATGAAAGCCATCATATAACCTGCCCATTTTTGTTATATTTCTCCACATTGGCGCTGTTACTTCGGCGACGTGATGAACAACATCACGACCCCCGTGGCCCAGTCTTAAATTTCAACTTAAAGCAACTCTTAAATTCTTCCTCGTTCATTCTGTCAAAGTTTTGCTGTCTGATTGTCTCTGAAAGTTCGTCACTTGTCATAATCGTGGGAACGTCGTATAATATAACTAGAGGATTTCTTTTCCTCGGTGGTTCACATTTGACCACCGAGTTCAGTTTCTGGTTGTTCAACAATTTGTCTTTGTCCTGCTCAGAGGCAACTTCGACAATTACAGAGTTTCTGCTTGGTTTAATCTTTTTAATTCTAATTTTATCTTTTACAGGATCTATGTTTTTTGTGAAAAGTTCCTGTATTTTCTTTACGCTCGTGTCCCATCCTGGCAGTGTCCTAAGGAAGACTTTTTTTTCACTAGCTGCTTATATTTTATGACCTACCGTCTAATTTCTTATGGTGGGTCGTATGTTGCCACTTAGGCGCTGTGACTGGGCCCGGGGTCCGGAGTGACTGAAAGTAACACCACCCCGGCTCCCGTCCCCACTCACACCGTTGCCCGTGTCCCGCCACGTGGAGGCGGGCTCTGTTTAGATCCATTTGATATTTTCTTTTTGTGCAGCATTATAAAAACTTATAACTAATACAAAATCAAGTAAGATATTAATAAACGAAACGAAATTAAATATTTAGAAAGAAGGAAGTAAGAGAACTGAATAGAGAAGGGATAGGTATAATATTGCCCGTCACCTGGTTGTGGGTGGCGGCCCGGGTCTTGGAATGACCCTCAAGACGCTGGCCGTCGCTCACCATGCCATTAACATCTACCATCCTAAAAACTAACTTAACTAGAAAAGTTTAGGGTACGTTAAAGCTAGAAACTAAGACTAAGGCCTCCATGTCCAGCCTGCTAAACTATTTACGATATACAATAGAGAGGAAACTTATTTTGTGCTTGGATCAAAGTTGTTAATGAAAGGGTACTTGTGGTAAAAGTAATACGGTAATGACGCTAGCGGTTTGTGTTGAGCCTACAAGGCTCCTAGTAGAGTACATCAGGCGCAAGCACCTCCCGGCCACGCCGACAACACGACCTGAACGGTGGTTTTCCCCGATCTACAATAGGTATCCGTCGGGTTGGGCTCAAAAGAGAGGAACCACAATTAAGATCCTTCCATCCAGGACCTGCACCGCCTCTTACCAGGGGGGCGTAGGTCCCTTGCAGAGGTGCCTAACTTTAAGCTTCAGATCAGAAGTTGTTAGTGTAGTGGAGGTTGAGGTATAGGCTGTGTAGGTTGGTTGTACAAACAGTTCACGCTGAGGCAATGAAACTTACAATGATACGTGGTGTGGCAGTTAGCACCTTCCGGCCCCGCCAGCAACACAACCTGAGCGGTGGTTTTCCCCGATCTACCATAGGTATCCGTCGGGTTGGGCTCAAAAGAGAGGGACCACAATTAAGATCCTTGCATCCAGGCTGTGCGCTGCCTCTTAACGGAAGGCGTAGGTCCCTTGAAGAGGTACCTAGCTTTAAGCTCTTATTAGACATGGAGATGCTGTTAACTATTTACATATAAGGTGCAATCTGTTTTTAGGATTGTGTGTGAGTTGTGCACCTCTTGTCGGCTGTTCCACTCTGTTCTTTGAATCTGGCTTGGTTGACACTATGGATCATCCGCGCTGGACGCTTCAATATCTGTGTTGGTGCCCTGGTCTGTATCTGTTTCTTCTTCATCACTCGTGGTGCTAATCATATCTGTGTCCCCCTGGGCATCGTGACGTCTGTTTGGACCGACTTGCCTTCGGTAGGGTCTGTTGCGCAAGTATTCTATTTGTTGGATCTTCGAGATTTCGTCCGTTAGTTTCTTGAGTTCAGTCCACCTTTCCGGATCGCGTATTATGGCATGTAGTTCGTTCTGTGTGTTCTGGCGATTTATGTGTACTGTGTGTCTTATGTTCGTGCGTTGTCCGCAGAAGAAGACAGTATGTTCAGGGGAACATTCTTCCCCGCATGTGCATCTATTAGTCTGCTACAGACTCACGCGGTACAGGTGCGTGGGATAAGGGTCATGTCCTGTGATGAAATGTACCATACCGCGGCTGGGATCAATATGTTTTAGTTTTAGTCTTTCCCGGATGTCAGGGAAGAAGTTGTATACACGGCAGCCCTTATCGCTGTTGGCCCACTCGCTCTGCCAGGTATCCACTCGCCATGCTCTGAGTTGGCGTGTTGTCTCAATCGGTACGCCAGTGATCTGCCGAACCTGGTCTATTCTCCCCACCATAAGCCAGCACATTGCTGCGCGGTACCTGATGGTGATATCCATGGGGAAGAGTCCCATGACGACACATAGCGTGTCATTTGATGTTGTGTTGAATGCCCCTGTTAGTCGAAGTAGAACACTTCTTTGGCCTCGACGTACAATGGTTTTGTTGGTTGAGAGATTTAACCTGTGGGCCCACGTACTGGCAGCAAAGCATAGTACTGACTCGAAGAGAGCGCAATGGTATGTTCGTGTCACTGACAGGGGTAGTCTGAATTTTTCCGAATTTAGCCTAGCCAGTTTGTGTAGTATCTTTTCTGCTTTGTTTGTGCATATTCGCATGTGTTCGTGGAAGTTCAATCGTTCATCAATGTATACTCCTAGATAGCGTGTGACTGCTAGTATTTTTATGTTTGTGTCCCCGATTTTGACTATTGGATTCCTGCACAGGATACCCTTTAGCAATGTATAAGTAGTTTTGTTTCCTGCTATCTTTAATTTATTATCTGTGCACCATTGGGTTATTGTCCTAAGTGTTCCATTGGCTCTTTCTTCTAGCTGGGCACGGTTGTTTGCTGAAACTACGACGAGTAGATCATCAGCATAAGCGACAACTCCATCTGTCAAGATGTGTTCCTCTAGCAACTGTAGGAGCGGTTCTATAACTATGTCCCAGAAGATGGGGCCGCAGATCGACCCTTGTGGACAGCCTTTTGTAATTCGTTTAATCACTTTCTGGTTGTCCATTTGCCAAACGACCGTTCTGGTGGTGGTGGTGGTTAGTGTTTAACGTCCCGTCGACAACGAGGTCATTAGAGACGGAGCGCAAGCTCGGGTTAGGGAAGGATGGGGAAGGAAATCGGCCGTGCCCTTTCAAAGGAACCATCCCGGCATTTGCCTGAAACGATTTAGGGAAATCACGGAAAACCTAAATCAGGATGGCCGGAGACGGGATTGAACCGTCGTCCTCCCGAATGCGAGTCCAGTGTGCTAACCACTGCGCCACCTCGCTCGGTAAACGACCGTTCTGTCTCTGCAGTAGTCCATGAAACTATTATACAGAGACTCCGGTACTTGCAGGTGTCTGAGCCTCTTGAACAAGGCCGGCCACCAGAGGTTGTCGAAGGCACCTGAGATGTCTATCATAACTGCAAATGTGTATTTGGAGGGTGTGTCATGTACTATTTGGAGTGCTCTGTTAATTGCGTCGTCTATAGATTTCCCTTCCCTGAAGCCGTATTGGTGTGGTGTCAGTCACCGTAGTGTTCGGTGTGCTTGTAGTCTTTTGCAGAGTAGTTTTTCTTGTACTTTACCGAGTGTATTGATAAGGCAAATTGGTCTGTATGACTTGGGGTCTGATGGGTCTTTGTCTGGAGCCTTTTTGATGATAACCGCCTTCGAGGTCTTCCACACTGCAGGCACACAGCCCAGCCTTAATGCATCGTTTAACAACGTTGTGAGAAATGGGGTGATCTGCGGCGCAATTTGTTTCAGTACCTCAGAGTGGATACCATCCGGTCCAGGCGGCTTTTTGTTTTTGAGTTCTGAGATCGCTGTCGCCACTTCTTCCTGCGCAAATGGATAGGTGATGGTTGGTGTGGTGTATACTGTGTCTACTTCGCGTCGCAGTGCTGCATGTTGTGGTGTGTCCGAGTCTGCAATGTCGTCGGGCAGGAGTTTGCTCAGCAGGAAAACTGCTGTATCTGTTCTCTTTGTCATTTTATCAATTGTGTCTCTCGTCGTGTTTTGTGGGCGCGTAGTGGGCGCTTGCGCGGCCACGGCCGCCCACGTCTTTGCCGGTTGCCTCCATAATCTGTCATTTTCTTTTTCTAATTCCTCTGCCCTGCCTACAAGTTTAGCGTGGGCAATAGCCCATGCTGTCAATTCATTTTTGATGATAGCAAGTCCTGCTTGGCTTATCTTCCCATTCTTTATTTGTTGCTCCATGAGCAACGTGATTCTAGAGTATCTCTGCATCACTGACTCATTCTCTGCCTGTCCCTGCTCGTCCTGGGGAGAGGGATCAGGTGCAGCGGAAGCCCATTGAGGCGCACACGAATCACTCGTTTCATTTGTGGCCATGATTGTAACGAGTGATGAAAAAGGTGGGAGCCCGTCTCTTGCCCCGGACCGGCTCCTCTGGCATAAGGGGAGGGGGGGGGGGGGGACTTCTGCAGCTCGCTCACCGACCTCGCCCCTAGGTCAAGGCACTTCCGAGCTGCCAGGTTTAGCGCATCGTCGCCAGTGAACTGGTCCCCCTCGGTGACCCCGTCATCGACGATTTCACGTGACGCTCCTCGGCAACTGCACCCTGCACTCCGGAGAGGCGGATGCACCTCTCGCCCTTCGCCGCCTACTTGCCCGAGTTTCCACCTCTCGGCCAAGGACCCATTCCTACTCAGGTGGCGGACCGGTCCCCCAGACTTTCGGCGGTCTGGACCCATCTAACCTTGCCCAGGCGATGTCACCACCTCCTGTTTTTTTTTTTAAATCTTTATTTCCAGAAGCCTATTAATTATACAATATAGCCCACTGCCTTATGTGATTAGTGGGCCAAAGATACTGATAAATTTATACAAGTTGCAGCTATTCTAGTAATATTTAGTAACTAGTTAGTATTCAAGCTTTGGGAAATGCAATGGGCAAATTAATGTGTTAATTAATTACTAAGTAGGTAACCTAACTACTATAGACTAGTCACTAAAGCCTGCAGCGTTACAAATGTGTCAGCTGAAAAATATAAACCTACCATAGAGCCTTGCTCATTGAGCTAACCCCAATGAGCGTGCCCCTGACACTGGGCAGGCCAAAGATGTTAGTCGCTGCAGGTTCCTGAGAATAGTATCTAAAAACTAAGTCCTACAACTAAACTTATCCTAAGGTCAATTCAGGTGCGTTGTCCAGATCAGTGAGATTGCACCCCACTCCCCCTAATCCCGAGACGCGGCGGATTCAAGACTGAAGAAGTCGGCCTTTCCGCGCCCAGGCGGTTTGGGAATAGGGTACCAGACTCTACCGGTATTTGTGTAGGTCTTTAATAGGTGCTAATTTAGTTCTCTCAGATAGTCCTTTAAGACTTTCTGTGATACCGCGTTAGCCAGTTTATTAATAGTCTGAAAGGTGTCGTGTTGTCTAAGCAGTCTATATGTGTCATTGTGCGGTAGTTGGTCACGTAACACTGAGGCCACATTATTGAAAACGGGGCACTCGTAGACTACATGGCCAGTAGTACCCTCCGGAACACCGCAGTCACACGCGGGTGTCGCCTTTTTCCCGAATCGACATAAGTATGTCGAATAGGGTCCATGTCCAGTGAGAAAGTGAATTAGTCCCCGGGATGGTTCGAAATATGACATTCCTATCCTTTCCCTAACATCTGGTAAGAAATCAAAAGTTCTTCGCCCAGTTTCTTCGCCTTCCCACGAATGTTGCCACAGCTGATCCCCTCTTCGCCTAATCTCAACTTTGTTCTCAATCCTGCTTTCTAGAATTTCCTCTGTTTTCTCTAGATTCCCCTTTTTTGCCCAGTACCAAGCGGCCTGCTCCAGAATTTTGATATCTAAGGGGCAGAGTCCCATTATGACTAACAGGGCTCCTCCCGGTGTAGTCCTGTATGCCCCCACTGATCTCATAATCATGTTTCTTTGCACTCTTCTCACTGTCATGGCGGGCACCACCCTCGTGAGCCTGTGTGCCCAGATTCCCGAGCCGTAACCCACTATGGAGGTGAGTATGCTATTGTGATAAAGTTTGATGAGATGTGGTGGGAGATGAAAGCGTTTGTGTCCAATGGAGATGAGGTTGTTGAGTACTTCAATATGCCTGCCGAATGACCACCTTTCATCAATGATGATGCCGAGATAGCGAGTCTCACGTCGCCTGAGAACTGGTGAGCCCTCTATCCTGACAGTTGGATTGCGAACCAGTTGTTCCTTTGAAAGGAGATATGTGGACTTAGCTGGTGAAATCTTCATCTTAGTGTTTCGGCACCAAAGTTGTAGTATATCTATTGCTCGTTCTATCTTGGGTTCTATGTCTTCTCGGCTGCGGCCACCAACCAGTAGGAGGAGGTCATCTGCGTAGGCTATCACCTCTAGCACTTCGTCACTTTCTGTAATTTGTCTAATAAAGGTTCCATGTGGATGTCCCAAAACAGGGGACCTAGTACGGAGCCCTGGGGACATGCCTTAGTGATTGTTTTTCTTACCCTTGTGCTAGGGGATGATAGCCAGACCTCCCGATCCTCGCAATAGCTCCTCAGACACCCATATAGCGGCCCTGGACACTCCTTCTCCCGTAAACAGGAGAAGAGCAAAGGCCACCACAGGTGTCGAAGGCGCCACTTATGTCCACCATGATGCCAGCAACGTACTTGTATGGGGTAGAGTCGCAGACCTCGGCCGCCAGGGCGATTGCATCAGATGCCGATCGCCCAGGCCTGAAGCCGAACTGCCTGCTGCTCATCCCGCACAGCACTCGGTGCGCAGCCAGTCTGTCAGCCAGCAGTCTCTCCAGAACCTTCCCAAGCAGATCGAGCAGGCAGATTGGTCGGTATGATTTTGTTTCTGCTGGGTCTTTGTCAGCTCCTTTCTTAATGATTACGACGTTTGCCCTCTTCCAAATTCGAGGGAACTTTTTCTGCCTGAGACATTCATTGTATAAGTGAGTTAGAGGGGCGACTATATGGGGGGCCAGGAATTGCACCACCTCCACCACAATGCCGTCTGGCCCGGGAGCTTTCTCTCTCTTCAGGGATTTTATATGGGCAGCTACCTCCTCTTCAGAGAATGGGTAGACTGCCGTATCATTTCCATATACATTGTTGTTGAGGTTCTCACGCAGCTGCCGTTGTTCGTCTGTCTCTCCATCCGCTGTGTCATCAGGCAGCAGGGACTGGAGAAGGACCTCAGCAGCTTCCTGCCAAGACTCCGTCATCCCGTCCCCACGCCTGCCAGTTGAGAGCTCCATCGGAGAGCGGATTTTCTCCCGGACAAGCTTATAGGGAACTCCCCAAGGGTCCAAAGCGAGTTGGTTTAGAACAAAGTGCTCCCAACTTTTGGATCTTACTTCACCTAAATGTTTGTGGAAATTGTCTTTAGCTTCCCGGTATAGCTGCAACCATCGTTGTCTTTCTAGCCAGACGACACTGCTGGTAGTGCCTCCTGAGCCTTCTAACAGACCGGCACATCTCCTCTAGTTCAGCTGACCATGGTGACGGAGAGGCCGCCATGGCCTTCCTCCTAGTAAGTACAGCAGCTTTCACCGCTCGAGTTATTACTGTCACCACTTCCTCGGCTCTGTTGTCAATGTCAATGTCCAGGTGTCTGTCACCTTCTGGTAGTGCAGGAATGTCGCACTCCCTAGCAAGTCTCTCCCAATCGGCTCTTTTGTAATTATATTATACCTCCCACCCCATGGCCCAGCGGCTCTCCTTGTCTCCCATACTGAAAGTGATGAGATTATGGTCGCTAGTGGTGGCATTCTCTACAACTTTCCACTGCTGGATTAGATGCGCAGCATTAGGCGTCACCAAGGTCACATCAATGTTTGTGCCTTGGCCACCTCCCGCCACATAGGTCGGAGGGTTGCCAGGCTTGTTAGCCACCACCAGCTGCAAGGCCATGATGGCCTCTTCTGCCCTCTCTCCATTTGGGTCCCTGGTGCCACTGTACCATAGGGGGGATTTTGCGTTTATGTCTGCAGTTATAATTACTTTCCGCCCCCGCAACGCCGTGATGACTGTGGTAAGGTGTGCTAAGTGTCTCTCAATATCATCACCTTACTGGAAGTACATGTTGATGAAGATAGTTGTTCCGGATGGAGACTGCAGCTCCACGACGTTGCAGTGGCTGGTTGTGAATTGTGCTAGAACTGTGGCTCTTAGGAGTTTGTTGGTTATAATTATTGCCGATCTTGGGTCTTCCCCTCTGCTAACAACTTGCCAGGTCGCAGCTGTGAAAGCTAATTTCCTATTTAGGGAGTATGGCTCTTGCAGACAGACTAGATCCAGTCTCCTCTCCTCCACCTCCTTACGTAGCTCCTGCATCACAAGTCTGCTGTTACGGGCGTTAAGTTGGCCAATGGTGATTTTCGTCCTGTAGTTTTATGGGAAATATGTATGGATTCTGTCGTTGGGCCAAGTCTTGTTCCAGTCAAATGTGATGCATCCATTTGCCAAAACTGCTTGTTGGTAGATTTCGTCCAGGTCGAATTTTTCACCCCGTCTTTTGAAGACTTTCTTAAGTAGGTCCCGCAGGGCTCCGAAGTCGGTGGGGAGATTCACTGACTTGAGTTGAATTCTGTCTACAGCCTCCATTACCGAGAAGGTGACTCTCTTACCATATTCATGTCCCACCCAGACCACGTGTCTTAAGGCAGTGGTCAGGGTAGTCGGTTGCTCTAATTTTGACAGTTGCATTGTAAATTCGAGATTAGGATAGACTCTGACTGGGTCGATAGGTGGCAATCTCATGACAGAATCTGTTGTGGTGGCTAATTCACTTGAGCTAGTTATTTTGTTTTCCTGAACAGGTTTGTTTATATTTCTGTTCTCCTTCGTTGTGATTGCCACAGTCTCTGTTACAGGATGCCATTGCCGTTGATCTTCAGTCGGCCTTGTCTCCCGGCTTTGGGAGGAGGGGGACTTGACTGTAAGAGGCTCAGTTTGAGTTCCTCTGTCAGTTGTGGTAGAGTCCGTTTGAGTACTCGCATCATTGGTTTTAATTATGGTGTCCGTTAGCGACCTCAAGAATAACTTGAAGGCACTTGCCCTCATGGCATCCCTCCTCCTTTTGCTCGAGGATTTTCTTTTGGGCATCCTGTTCGCTGTGGCTTGTTCAGCCACAGTCTATCCCCGAAATTAATCTCTGTTCCAGGAGTCTGTAGATGGGGCAGTTACGTCCGGTGTCGCCACAAGGTTTTTTGCCCCGTCTCTTACAAGGGATGCAGACTGCTGCAGCCCTACAGTCTTTTCGCACATGACCATCCTCGCCACATTTTGAGCAGGCCGACCCCCTGGTACAATGCCTCAGAACGTTGTCGAGATCTCCACAGTTGTGGCAACGCGGTACCACAAGATAATCACATGTATTTATGGCATGAAAGCCAATGTATGGTTTGCCCATTGCAGTTATTTTCCTCCACATTTGGGCGGAGACCTCGGCGACGTGGTGAACCACATCACAGTCCCGAGGCCCCGATTTGAATCTCAGTTTGAAATTTTCTTTGAATTCTTCCTCTGACATTTCCTCAAAGTTTTGTGCCTTTATAGTGTTATGTATTTCCTCATTTGTCATGACTGTTGGTACATCATACAAGATGACCAACGGGTTTCTTTTCCTCGGTGGCTCGCATTTGACCACTGAGTTTAATTTAGCATTGTTTAACAGTTTTTCTTTGTCCTCTTTGGAGGCAACTTCTACGATTACTGAGTTCCTACTTGGTTTGACTCTGTTAATTCTAATCTTGTCTTGTACCAGGTTTATAGCAGTGGTGAGCAGCTCTTGTATTTTCCTCACACTGGTATCCTGACCAGGCAAGGTCCTTAGAATGACCGTTGTGTCAGCTCTTTTGGTAACTTTTGCTATGGTGTCTTTGGTTGTTTGCGGTTTTGGTGGCACTTGTGCGACCACTCCCGCCCAGGTCTTCGCAGGTTGCTTCCCCAGTCTTTCATTTTCCTTCTCCAACTCTTCTACGCGGCCCTCGAGCTTGGCGTTGGCGATGGCCCACGCCGCCAGCCCGTTTTTTATTATTGTCAGTGCCGCCTGACTGATCTTTCCATTTTTAATATTTTGCTCAAGGAGCAACGTGATCCTTGAGTGTCTTTGCAGCACATTTTTTTCGTTTGCCTGCCCCAACTCGTCCTGAGGAGCAGGTACATGCATCAAAGAAGCTGGCGATAGCGCACTCAAATCACTCGCCTCTGGTGTCGCCATATTGTACGAGCGATTAGAAAAGGGGGTGGGAGCCCGTCTCTTGCCCCGGACCGGCTGCTCTGGCATGGGGAAGGGGGGACTTCTGCGGCTCGCCCACCGACCTCACCCCTAGGTCAAGGGCACTCCAGAGCCACTGGGTTCAGCGCATCGTTTCCAGCGCACTGGTCCCCCTCGGTGACTCCGTCATCGGCGATTTCACGCGACGCACCCCGGCAACTGCACCCCGCACTCTGGAGAGGCGCATGCACCTCTCGCCCTTCGCCGCCTACTTGCCCGAGTTTCCACCTCTCGGCGAGGGACCCACTCCTACTCATGTGGCGGGCCAGTCCCCCAGACGTTCGGCGGTCTGGACCCATCTAACCTAGCCCAGGCGATGTTACCACCACCTGGGTTTGGCAGAACACGCCCCGGTTACCCAGGGGCGCGGTGAAGCACCCTTGCCGACACGCGCCGCGATCCCACGCTGACAAACGAGATCGCCGGCATGCAGAGCACCTGTTGGTATGTGCCCTGCGAATAGAAAGGGACAGATGTTCGGTCCCACGACACAGCTCCCCCTGTGACACGCACCCTTCGCTTTCGCATTGGGTTGCGTCGCAGCTCTCCCTTTTGTCACAAGGCAGAATGCCAAGCTTAACATCTGGCACCACGGGAAGGCGGAAAGAGCCACTTGGGAAGGAGACGCTATAAGAGACGCGTCCCTTCCCCTGTGAGGACTGCCGCGGCACACCCGACTGGAAGCGATACGCCCCAGTGCGAGCCTCCGTGCCTTACGGCGCGCCGGCAACGGGCGGGCCCGCCCCGAACGCGCCATCAAACGACCGACCTCACGCCAAACAGCTGGTACACTTTGATATATATGACCAAATGGAAGTGAGATCAGTCGCTTGACGGCGCGTTCCGGCGCGGGACCGAACATTGCCGGCGCGCCGTAAGGCACGGGAGCTCGCACTGGAGTGTATTGCTTCCAGTCGGGTGCGCCGCGGCAGTCCTCACTCGGGGAAGTGATGCGTCTCTCATAGCCTCTCCTTCCCAAGTGGCTCTTTCCGCCTTCCCGTAGTGCCAGATGTTAAGCTTGGCATTCTGACTTGTGACAAAAGGGAGAGCTGCGACCCAACCCGATGCGAAAGCGAAGGGTGCGTGGCACAGGGGGAGCTGTGTCGAGGGACCGAACATGTGTCCCTTCTGTTCGCAGGGCCCAGACCAACAGGTGCTCTGCATGCCGGCGACTTCGTTTGGCGGCGTGGGATCGCAGCGCGAGTCGGCAATGGTGCTTTGCCACGCCCCTGGGTAACCGGGGCGTGTTCTGTCAAACCCAGGAGGTGGTGACATCGCCTGGGCCAGGTTAGATGGGCCCAGACCGCCGAACGACTGGGGGACCGACCCGCCACCTGAGTAGGAGTGGGTCCTTGGCCGAGAGGTGGAAACTCGGGCAAGTAGCTGGCGAAGGACGAGAAGTGCATCCGCCTCTCCCGGAGTGCGGGGTGCACTTGCCGAGGAGAGTCGCGTGAAATCGCAAGAGATGGGCTCCCACATCTTTTTATCACTCGTTACCTATGATGGCTGAAACCGAAGCGAGTGATACGAGTGCGCCTTTACGGGCTTCTATGATGTCTGCTCCCTCTCCACAGGACGGGACAGGACAGGCAGATGGCGAGAGGGTTGTGCAGAGGCATACAAGAATTACTATGCTCTTAGAGCAAAATGTGAAAAACGGAAAAATTAGTCAAGCGGCTCTTAACACAATCAAAAACGAGCTATCGGCCTGGGCCATAGCTCATGCAAGACTGGAAGGCCACGTTATGGAATTAGAAAAGGAAAATGAAAGGCTAAGGAAACAACCAACTAAGACTTGGGCGGCTGTGGCTGTACAGGCGCCAACTAAACAAATATCAACCAAAGACACCATGGAAAAGTTGTAAAACGGTCAGACACGGCAGTCTTCTTGAGGACCCTGCCTGGCCAAGATACTAGCGTTAAAAGGATACAAGAGCTGTTAACAACAACAATAGATCCAGTCACGGATAAAATTAAAATTAAAAAAGTTAAACCCAGTAGAAACTCTGTAATTGTGGAAGTTGCTAGTGAGGAGGATAAAGAGAAGCTTCTAAATCATCAAAAACTTAACTCAGTTGTGAAGTGTGAATTACCTAGAAAGAGAAATCCACTAATAATATTATATGATGTACCCACGGTAATGACGAATGAGGAGCTACATGAGACCATTAGATCACAAAATTTCGATGACGTGAATGAACAGGAGTTCAAAAACTTTTTCAAGTTGAAATTCAAAACAGGGCCTCGAGATCGTGATGTCGTACATCACGTGGCCGAGGTCTCTGCGCAATTGTGGAAAAGAATAAGATCAATGGGCAGACTATATGTAGGCTTTCACGCCATTAACACCAGAGACTATCGTGGTACCTCGCTGCCATAACTGTGGCGTCCTGAACCACATTCTGAGGCACTGCACCAGGGGGTCGGCTTGCTCCAGGTGCGGTGAGAGTGGGCACAACCGCAAGGAATGTAAAGCAACAGGGGTCTGCATTCCGTGTAAAAATCGTGGGAAGAAATCCTGTGGTTCCACGGGACGGAACTGCCCTACTTACAGGATGCTGGAACAACGCCGCATTTCCAGAATCGACTATGGCTGAGCAGAGCTCAGTTAACAGGATGCTGAAACATAAGTCCCCAAGTAAAAGAAGGAGGGATGCAGTGAGGTCAAACAGATTTAGGGAATTTTTAAGGTCACTTTCGGGCACCGTAAAAATTATAACAATAGAGAAAGAAGTTCAAACAGATCCCTTTATGGTGGACAGATGCATACAAACTGATTTTCCGGAAAAGAACACAGCTCCCCCTCCCCCAAACCGGGGAGAAAGGCCGAATAAAGATCTACAACGGCAGAAGCATCCTGTGGTGGTGGCGGCCTCCCTGGCCCCTACTCACGAACCTAAACATACTAAACAACAACCACTCCAAGAAAGCACAGTTTCTAGCACCAGCGCAAACCCAACCATAGCAGATACCCCAGTAGTCAGGCTACCGCCTGTAGACCCGGTTAGGGTGTATCCCAACATTGAATTTACAATGCAACTAGCGAGATTGGAGCAGCCGGCTATCCTGACCACTGCATTACGACATGTGGTCCGGGTAGGACATGAGAATGGAAGAAAGGTCACCTTCTCGGTAATGGAGGCTGTAGATAGAATACACTTAAAGTCAGTGAACCTTCCCACCGACTTTGGAGCCCTGCGAGACTTACTCAAGAAAGTGTTTGAGAGACGTGGGGAGAAATTTGACCTAGACGACATCTACATCGCCTTTGATTGGAGCAAGACTTGGCCTGATGATAGAATGCACACTTACTTCCCATAATGACTAAATTAACTGTTGGACAATAAAAACGCATAACAGCTCCGAAGGGAGGTGGAGGAGACGAGGCTTGACATACTCTGCTTACAGGAGCCGTACTCTCAAGCTGGGAAACTTTCATTTGCAGCTGCTACGTGGCAAATAGTTAGTAGTGGGGAAACCCCCAAAGCGGCAATTGTCATTACAAACCAGTCTCTACGTGTAACAACACTCACACAATTCTCCACCTGTCACTGCAACGTCGTGGAGGTACAGGATCCCATGGGAATTATAACCTTCATAAATATGTATTTTCAATATGGAGACAATATCGAACAACATCTGGATCACCTAACAAGAGTAGCCACGGCGTTGCGGGGACGCAAACTGGTTATAACAGCCGATATAAATGCAAAATCCCCCCTCTGGTACAGTGGCACAAGAGATGAAAATGGCGAAAGAGTGGAGGATATGATTATGGCTTTACAACTTGTGGTTGCAAATAGACCTGGCAACCCTCCCACCTATGCAGCAGGAGGGGGCCATGGCACCAATATAGATGTAGCGTTAGTTACACCAAATTCAGCCAACATCATTCAGAATTGGGAAGTTAGAGAGAACGCTACAACAAGTGACCGTAATCTTATTATGTTTAGCCTAGGGAATAGGGGCTGTCGCCGGCCGCGGTGGCCGTGCAGTTCTGGCGCTGCAGTCTGGAACCGCACGACCACTACGGTCGCAGGTTCGAATCCTGCCTCGGGCATGGGTGTGTGTGATGTCCTTAGGTTAGTTCGGTTTAAGTAGTTCTAAGTTCTAGGGGACTTATGACCTAAGATGTTGAGTCCCTATAAATAAAAAAAAAAAAAAAAAAAGAGGCTGTCACTGGGCCACGGGGTGGGAGTTGCAACTGAACTTCAAGAGAGCTGATTGGGAGAGACTAGTGAGAGAGTGCAACATTCCTCCATTGCCAGAAGGTGACGCACAACAAGACTTGGACATAGACAAGTGGGCCGAAGAACTGGTGGGCGCAGTTACCAGAGCGGTTAAAGCAGCCGTTCCAACCAGAAGGAGGGCCATGGCGGCCTCCCCGTCACCATGGTCAGCTGAACTTGAGGAAATGCGTCAGTCTGTCCGAAGGCTGAGGAGGCACTACCAGCGCAGTGTTGTCTGGTGGGAAAAGCAAAGATAGTTGCTGCAATACCGGGAGGCAAAAGAGAAATTCCAAAAAGAATTGAAAGAAGTCAGATTACGCAGTTGGGAAAGATTTGTGCTGGACCAGCTGGCCTTGGATCCATGGGGAGTACCCTACAAACTAGTAAGGGAAAAGATCAGATCCCCAATGATGCTATCAACGGTCGGGCATGGGGATGGGATGACGGAGTCCTGGCAGGAGACTGCCGAGGTCCTTCTCCGATCCCTGCTGCCTGATGACGATGAGGCCAGCGACACGGAAGGCCAGTCCCAGCTACGAAATCAAGATCTGGACAGAATAGCTAACAACAGGGCAGTCTACCCCTTCTCTGAAGAGGAGGTGGCTGGCCACATCAAAGAACTAAAAACAGGGAAAGCCCCCGGCCCAGACGGCATTGTGGCGGAGGTGGTGCAGTTCCTGGCACCTCCATTGGTGGCGCCACTAACCCAGTTATACAATGAGTGCCTAAGACAGGAAAAATTCCCGAAAATCTGGAAAGAGGCAAACGTGGTGATAATTAAAAAAGGGACCTGACAAGGACCCAGCGGATGTCAAGTCCTACAGACCGATCTGCCTACTGGACATCCTAGGGAAATTATTTGAGAAACTCCCAGCTGACAGACTGACTGCACACCGAGTGCTGTGCGGGATGAGTGGCAGGCAGTTCGGATTTAGGATGGGGCGATCGGCAACTGATGCCATCACTCTGGCGGCTGAGGTCTGCGACTCTACCCCATACAAGTACGTTGTTGGCATCATGGTTGACATCAGTGGCGCCTTTGACAACCTGTGGTGGCCTTCGCTCTTCTCCTGCTTGCAGGAGAAGGAGTGTCCAGGGTCGCTATATGGTTGCCTGAGAAGCTATTGTGAAGGGTGGGAGGTCTGGCTATCATCCCATAGCGGTAGAGTAGGAAAAACTATAACTAAGGGATGTCCCCAGGGTTCCGTCTTAGGTCCCCTGTTCTGGGACATCCATATGGAGCCGCTTTTAGATAATTTGCAGCAGAGTGAAGAAGTGCTAGAGGTGATAGCATCCTGTTACCAGAGCCCTGCTCAGTCATAGTCGATTCTGGATGTGAGGCGTTGTTCCAGCATCCTGTAAGTGGGGCAGTTCCATCCCGTGGCACCAACGGATTTCTTCCCACGATTCTTACATGGAATGCAGACCCCTGTTGCTTTACATTCCTTGCAGTTGTGCCCACTCTCACCACACCTGGAGCAAGCTGACCCCCTGGTGCAGTGCCTGAGAATGTTGGAGGTACCACGATGTAGTCTCTGGTGTTAATGGCGTGGAAGCCTACATATAGTCTGCCCATTGATCTTATTCTTTTCCACAATTGCGCAGAGACCTCGGCCACGTGATGTACGACATCACGATCTCGAGGCCCTGTTTTGAATTTCAACTTGAAAGAGTTTTGGAATTCCTGTTCATTCACGTCATCGAAATTTTGTGATCTAATGGTCTCATGTAACTCGTCATTCGTCATTACTGTGGGTACATCATATAATATTATTAGTGGATTCCTCTTTCTAGGTGGTTCACACTTCACAACTGAGTTTAGTTTTTGATTATTTAAAAGCTTCTCTTTATCCTCCTCACTAGCAACTTCCACAATTACAGAGTTTCTACTGGGTTTGACTTTTTTAATTTTAATCTTATCTGTGACTGGATCTATTGTTGTTGTTAACAGCTCTTGTATCCTTTTAACGCTAATATCTTGGCCAGGCAGGGTCCTCAAGAAGACTGCCGTGTCTGACCTTTTTACAACTTTTTCAATGGTGTCTTTGGTCGATATTTGTTTGGTTGGTGCCTGTGCAGCCACAGCCGTCCAAGTCTTAGTTGGTTGTTTCCTTAGCCTTTCATTTTCCTTTTCTAATTCCATAACGCGGCCTTCCAGTCTTGCATGAGCTATGGCCCAGGCAGATAGCTCGTTCTTGATTGTGTTAAGAGCCGCTTGACTAATTTTTTCCGTTTTTCACGTTTTGCTCTAAGAGCATAGTAATTCATGTATGCCTCTGCACGACACTCTCATCATCTGCCTGTCCCGTCCTGTCCTGTGGAGAGGGAGCAGACATCATAGAAGCCCGTAAAGGCGCACTCGTATCACTCGCTTCGGTTTCAGCCATCATAGGTAACGAGTGATAAAAGATGTGGCAGCCCATCTCTTGTGCGGACCGGCTCCTCTGGCATGGGGGGGGGGGGGGGGGAATGCTGCAGCTCGCCCACCGACCTCGCCCCTAGGTCAAGGGCACTCCCGAGCTGCTGGGTTCAACGCGCCGTTGCCAGCGCACTGGTCCCCCTCAGTGGCCCCGTCATCGACGAATTCACGCGACTCTCCTCGGCAAGTGCACCCTGCACTCCGGGAGAGGCGGATGCACTTCTCGTCCTTCGCCAGCTACTTGCCCGAGTTTCCACCTCTCGGCCAAGGACCCACTCCTACTCAGGTGGCGGGTCGGTCCCCCAGTCGTTCGGCGGCCTGGACCCATCTAACCTGGCCCAGGCGATGTCACCACCTCCTGGGTTTGGCAGAACACGCCCCGGTTACCCAGGGGCGTGGCGAGGCACCCTTGCCGACTCGCGCCGCGATCCCACGCCGACAAACGAAGTCGCCGGCATGCAGAGCACCTGTTGGTCTGGGCCCTGCGAACAGAAGGGACGGATGTTCGGTCCCTCAACACAGCTCCCCCTGTGCCACACACCCTTCGCTTTCGCATCAGGTTGGGTGGCAGCTCTCCATTTTGTCGCAAAGCAGAATACCGAGCTTAACATCTGGCACCACGGGAAGGCGGAAAGAGCCACTTGGGAAGGAGAGGCTATAAGAGACGCGCCACTTCCCCTGTGAGGACTGCCGCGGCACACCCGACTGGAAGCGATACGCCCCAGTGCGAGCTTCCGTGCCTTACGGCGCGCAGGCAACGGGGGGACCCACGCCAAACGGCGCTGTCGAGCGATTAACCTCACGCCAGACATCCTTGGGAAATTATTTGAGAAACTGTTAGCTGACAGACTGACTGCACACCGAGTGCTGTGCGGGATGAGTGGCAGGCAGTTTGGCTTCAGGCCAGGGCGATCGGCAACTGATGCCATCACTCTGGCGGCTGAGGTCTGGGACTCTACCCCATACAAGTACGTTGTTGGCATCATGGTTGACATCAGTGGCGCCTTTGACAACCTGTGGTGGCCTTCGCTCTTCTCCTGCTTGCGGGAGAAGGAGTGTCCAGGGTCGCTATATGGTTGCCTGAGGCGCTATTGTGAAGGGTGGGAGGTCTGGCTATCATCCCCTAGCGGTAGAGTAGGGAAAACTATAACTAAGGGATGTCCCCAGAGTTCCGTCTTAGGTCTCCTGTTCTGGGACATCCATATGGAGTCGCTTTTAGATAGATTGCAGCAGAGTGAAGAAGTGCTAGAGGTGATAGCCTACGCAGATGACCTCCTTCTGTTGGTCGGCGGCCGGAGCAGTGAGGACATTGAGCCAAAAATAGACAGAGCAATGACCAAATTACGACTGTGGTATACGAATACTAAGATGACGATCTCACCAACAAAATCGACGTACTTATTACTGAAGGGACAGCTGGTAAGGAACCCTACAGTCAGAATCGGAGGCTCACTAGTTATAAGACGACATGAGACTCGCTACTTGGGCGTCATCATTGATGAAAGGTGGAACTTTGTAAGGCACATTGAGTCCGTAACCCAAAAAGCATTACAATTACTAAACAACCTCACTTCCATAGGCCATAAACGATTTCACCTTCCACCACACCTAATCAAACTGTACCATAATAGTATATTAACGTCAGTAGTGGGTTACGGATCGGGAGTCTGGGCACATAGGCTCACGTGGGTGGTGCCCGCCATGGCAGTGAGAAGAGTACAAAGAAACATGCTATTAAGATCTATAGGAGCGTATAGAACATCTCCAGGAAGTGCACTATTAATAATAATGGGGCTCTGTCCTTTAGATATAAAAATACGAGAGCAAGCAGCATGGTATTGGGTTAAGAAGGCGAACAACACGAAAATAGAGAATATCCTGGGAGCACTGGTGAAGGATACGGGAGAAATACGCAGAAGGGGTGAGGACTTATGGCAGCAGTCTTGGGAAACGGAAGAAACTGGCAGAAGAACCTTTGGGTTCTTGCCAAATGTAAAAGAAAGGCTAGGGATGAAGTACTTCGAGCCAACACGGGGTCTAATACACTTTCTCACTGGTCATGGGCCCTACCCGACGTACTTGTGTCGGTTTGGGAAAAAGGCTACACCCGAGTGTGACTGTGGTGCTTCGGAGGGCGCTCCCGACCATGTGGTTTACGAGTGCCCCCTTTTCGATGATGTAGCAGTGACACTAAGACAACAGCTTCCACATAACAACACATATGACCTATTAAGACATGAAGAAACTTTTGAAACTCTAAACAGACTGGCAAATGAGGTATCACGGAAAGTACTGACAGCATACTTGAGGGACTTACACGACTAACGACCAATACCGAATGAGTCCAATTACCCTGATCCTATACCGCCTGTGCGTGAACAGGTCGACTTTTCAGTTGGCTGGCGGGCGGGCGGGCTGGCGGATGGGTGGGTGGGCGGCTGACAGTTGGGTGGGCGGGCGAACGGGCGCGCAGGCGTGTGGGCGGGCGTGTGGGCGGGCGTGTCGGCCTGCGTGTGGGCAGGTGTGTGGTTGCACTAGGCAGATGTGTCTCAAACAGAGCGCAGCTTGTGTGGTGTGGCTGAGCTACTAATTATCCCTTTTGTGTAGGTGAATGTCCATTGCCTCAAGTAGACTACGAGCTTGTGGCATGGCCTTCCACGCTGCTCTGGCCACATCTGAGGAAGACTGTGCTCCCAGATAGGTTTAGGGTTGGGGTGTCTGTGATCGCTTTAGGTGGGAAGCTCCCTGTTTTCAAAGTCATTGGTGTTCCATGAGGTGTACACTCTCTCCGAGAAATGCGTTTAACAGATTGCATGAAGGATCTTGTTCTTGTCTTTTGTGTATCTGTGACTGATATCATTTTTATGTTAATTTGAAATCAAAATTCGGGTCATGCCCCTCTTAGCCTAATAGTCCTTGATACTACAGAAAGACTTGGCAGGTATATAGCCACCTCACACCTCGCAAGAAGACTGGGTGTCAGACGGCCACGTGGCGTTACAGAGAGGGAAGACCATTGCGTTTGGTGTATGGCTCTGGTGAAACACACTGCATCTGTAGCAGCAATCTGAATAGCAGTTGGCACCGCAGTGACACAACGAACTGTTGCAAATCGGTTATTTCAAGAATGACTCCAAGACAGGCGCCCTGTATCGTGCACTCCACCGACCCCAAAGCACCACATTTGCGACTTCAGTGCTGTCAAGTGAGAACTCACTGGGGGGCAGGATGGAGCTGTGTCGTTTTCTGATGAAAGCTGGTTCTGCTTCAGTGGTCATGTGTAGGTTAGGAAGAGGCCAGTGGGGGGCTGCAACCAACCTGTTTGCATGCAGGACTCTCTGGACCTACACCTTGAGTTATGGTCTGGGGCGCGATTTCGTATCACTGCAGGAGCACTCATGTGGTTATCGCATGGGCCCTGACTGGAAAATTGTAAGTCAATCTCTTTATTCGACCTGTTGTGCTATCGTTCATGGACTGCATTCCAGGTGGTTTTTTCCAACGGGAAAACGCTCACCTTATACCGCTTTTGAAACCCAACATTCTCTACAGAATGTCGACATGGAGCCTTGGCCTGCCCGATCACCAGATCTGTCTCCAATCGAGCACATATGGGACATCGTCGGACAACAACTGTAGCGTAATCCACAGACAGCATTAACCTTCCGTATATTGACTGACCAAGTGCAACAGGCATGGAACTTCATCCCACAAACTGGCATCCTACACTTGTGCAACACAACGCATGCACCCTTGCATGATTGCATTTAACATTCTGGTGGTTATTAATATACCAGCATTTCACTTTTGCAATGGCCTATCTCGATTGTGGAAACATGGTTTGCGCGGGCTGTCTGCAACTTGTCTACTCAGTACGATACAGTCTAGGATTTTCTGTATAGTTTCGACTTCCTTGTTCTTGTGAGAAAATCAGATGTGGTCATCGCCAGGTACAGTTTGTCAGAGGTCTTTCCTCGTCTGCTTCGAAGGTACATTTATCCTGCAGCGGATGGTAAATGACTGCTGATTATGAATTGCTTTTAATTCATTGATGCACTTCCTTATTTGTTAGTATCATTGATCGTCCTGGATCACAGTTATTTAATTATTTTTTAATTTGCAAATATGCTTGACTTAATAACGATTCGATTGTATGATTGCCTGTAAAACCTGTTGTTATTTCATCGAGAACAGTTGTAGTGAAAGTATATTAAGTTGTGCAACGCACATCTAAGAAGAAGTAAACGAGCTACGGTTATTCAGGATCATACAGTTGCCTAGCCCCCCTCTCTAATTGCTGGTTGCTCCAGTTTGCAGAAGCTACCCGAGTAGCAAAATTTTAGTGCAAGGTGCTAACAATCACTATGACGGCGCCTTAGACTAAACTAAAGCTATATAGTTAAACTTTTATCCCTGCTACTTGCCGTTAAAAGAACGTAATTCCCGCTTTACTTGTGAAAGTACAGGTTCCAATTTACACTCCTGGAAATTGAAATAATAACACCGTGAATTCATTGTCCCAGGAAGGGGAAACTTTATTGACACATTCCTGGGGTCAGATACATCACATGATCACACTGACAGAACCACAGGCACATAGACACAGGCAACAGAGCATGCACAATGTCGGCACTAGTACAGTGTATATCCACCTTTCGCAGCAATGCAGGCTGCTATTCTCCCATGGAGACGATCGTAGAGATGCTGGATGTAGTCCTGTGGAACGGCTTGCCATGCCATTTCCACCTGGCGCCTCAGTTGGACCAGCATTCGTGCTGGACGTGCAGACCGCGTGAGACGACGCTTCATCCAGTCCCAAACATGCTCAATGGGGGACAGATCCGGAGATCTTGCTGGCCAGGGTAGTTGACTTACACCTTCTAGAGCACGTTGGATGGCACGGGATACATGCGGACGTGCATTGTCCTGTTGGAACAGCAAGTTCCCTTGCCGGTCTAGGAATGGTAGAACGATGGGTTCGATGACGGTTTGGATGTACCGTGCACTATTCAGTGTCCCCTCGACGATCACCAGTGGCGTACGGCCAGTGTAGGAGATCGCTCCCCACACCATGATGCCGGGTGTTGGCCCTGTGTGCCTCGGTCGTATGCAGTCCTGATTGTGGCGCTCACCTGCACAGCGCCAAACACGCATACGACCATCATTGGCACCAAGGTAGAAGCGACTCTCATCGCTGAAGACGACACGTCTCCATTCGTCCCTCCATTCACGCCTGTCGCGACACCACTGGAGGCGGGCTGCACTATGTTGGGGCGTGAGCGGAAGACGGCCTAACGGTGTGCGGGACCGTAGCCCAGCTTCATGGAGACGGTTGCGAATGGTCCTCGCCGATACCCCAGGAGCAACAGTGTCCCTAATTTGCTGGGAAGTGGCGGTGCGGTCCCCTACGGCACTGCGTAGGACCTACGGTCTTGGCGTGCATCCGTGCGTCGCTGCGGTCCGGTCCCAGGTCGACGGGCACGTGCACCTTCCGCCGACCACTGGCGACAACACCGATGTACTGTGGAGACCTCACGCCCCACGTGTTGAGCAATTCGGCGGTACGTCCACCCGTCCTCCCGCATGCCCACTATACGCCCTCGCTCAAAGTCCGTCAACTGCACATACGGTTCACGTCCACGCTGTCGCGGCATGCTACCAGTGTTAAAGACTGCGATGGAGCTCCGTATGCCACGGCAAACTGGCTGACACTGACGGCGGCGGTGCACAAATGCTGCGCAGCTAGCGCCATTCGACGGCCAACACCGCGGTTCCTGGTGTGTCCGCTGTGCCGTGCGTGTGATCATTGCTTGTACAGCCCTCTCGCAGTGTCCGGAGCAAGTATGGTGGGTCTGACACACCGGTGTCAATGTGTTCTTTTTCCCATTTCCAGGAGTGTATTTCATTCATGATTTGTTAGTAACTGCAAGTATGTCGTTTATCTACTGATTTCGTTACAAGCTGTCTCAGGAAATATAATAAGGAAATTTTTCCACTGAGAGCTAATCGCACGAATGGTATAGGACATGCACTGTTAACGTAGCGTGCCAAGCAATTCTAGGATTGACCACTTTCTCTAATGCTTTACCCAGCGTCTTGTAGGCAGTACTACACGCGGATACCTCGCATCTCCTACTACTTTAATGCATGGAGTTGAAGTATGAGCTGTAATTTTATGTTTAGAAAAACTTTATAGTTGAATAAAATGAAATAAAAACAAGTACAACAAAATCAACTACAACAACACCTGTCAGGAACCTCAGAGCTCCGCTGGACACATCGACCTGGACTATAGATAAGAAGTTGCTACTTAGATAGTGGTGTATGTTTAGAAATCAAATATTTTTAAGAGAGGGAGGATATTAAAATTTTAATAATCATCTGCCGATGCCTTAGCAGCAAAATACTACAACAGAGAATAAAATATATTAATTCCTACCTAATATCATACCCAACCAGCTGTATTTATTCTTTTCCAACAACTGCAATCGATTTCAAAGTCAAAAATCTTTTTCTCAGATATTTAGCGTGAGCTAGGGCGCCTTGCTACGGTTCACGCGGCTCCCCCCATCGTAGGTTTGAGTCATCCCTCGGGCATGGGTGTGTGTGTTGTCCTTAGCGTAAGTTAGATTAAGTAGTGTGCAAGCCTAGGGACCGATGACCTCAGCAGTTTGGTCCCATAGGAGCTTACCACAAATTTCCAAATTTTTCCAAATTTTGCGTGAATCTATTACTCATCCGCAAATATATCATGCAACCATAAGTCAGAATATGTTTGTTTTTACGATGTAACCGTATCTGGTGATGGGTAGATAATGCCTTATACTCGCATGATCCACTTATGGATGTGTAATAAATCGATTACGACACTGTGGTGTTTGCATATGATTACTTTTGACTGTAAAATCGATTGCAGTTAGTGGAAAACAACAAATAAAACTATTTGGAAATACAAGTAACAAAAAAGAAATTCGATATGTTTTTTCCACTGAATTAGGAGATTCAGCAGCTGAAGCCCCCATCTCTTCCATTGCTACGGAAGCGACAAGAAAAATATTAAGTCTCTCTAAGAATGAAATCAACGTTACATAAGATTATGTGTTGAGAGATAATAAAATGTAGAAAGTACCGTTATTTTTTAAAACACTTGCTATGGGTTTGGCAAAGATTGTCCATTAGACTCTGCAAGAGGGGCAGTTTTTTTAGCAATAGCTCGTGAGCCATATCTGAACAACTCAGTTGGCAAGAGCGTTGCTCCTTAAGTCAAGGTTCTGGGTTACCTCTAAATCCAGCACACAGTTTTAATGTTCTAGAAACTTTCGAAACAGCGCACACTATGCTTTGCAGTGAAAGATTCGTTCCGGAACCAATCCTTACGCTGTGGCTACGTGATACCCTTCTTCCAGATGGGATTGCGGGTCTGCCTTTATGAAAAATGCTTTTGTTTAATTTCTTCCCCAAATTTGTTTCAGCCAAAATATCGCCATCAGTGGCTTTGTTTATTGTACACCATTCAGAATTAGCATCGTTACAACACATTACCAAAACGTTATTACATGTGCAGTGTTTGGTTTTAGATAGTGTATTACGTGAATACCTTTAAATTACCCTTTTTGAGTCCCTGCATGGTTTCTAAGTTTGTTGCCGTTTTTTTCGGCATATTTTCCATGTTTGTTGCCGTCTTTCGGCATACAGCACGTCATCTACAATGGTATGAGCGGCTGTTATTAACAAATATGAAAATGTGAACTTACTTACGACAGTGTTTTACTACTGGGAATTGCATTATTGTTGTTCATACGGTTTTGGTGGGCTCTGGGTTGTAACGAAATCTGTCATGTACTCACGTTCGTTGGTCGACTTGTAGACAGTGACGGGCACAGAAAAACTTCAAGGAGGGGACGCTAAAGCTATCTTTACTTTTCTCGAACAAATGCCAGACAGAATAACGATCGAGATTACTAGAATGGCCGCGACTTTTCTCTTAGGTATGTGTTACCTCTCTATGTGCCACACAGAAACATATAAAATACGACGACGCGGACGTGCGTGCTACATAGGAAAGTACAACTACGCGATAATTCGATTCAGTCGAGTCGACTGACGAATGAAACGAACGAATAGCGTGCGGGCTGACTGCCGGGGGCGGCGCGTGGGTAATGCGGGCTGCCCTTATGGGGAGGGGGGTGGGGGGGGGGGGGGCGGGGTGCGCGCCCTTGCGTCCGTTATGTATCCGCCACTGCTTGTAGATGCTCTAAAAGCACAGAAAAACTTCGCTTAACAACTTGGCTGTAATTCAAAACATTACGCCGTACAGCTGTTCGTGTATATATGTATCGCGAATTGTCAGAAGCGGGAATTCTGAAGAATTCTGTTCCTTACTAGGACTATGCGTGTGATGGGGGAGTGACCATACGTGTGTGTGTGTGTGTGTGTGTGTGTGTGTGTGTGTGTGTGTGTGTGAGTGTGTTTTATTTCTGTTCCGTGTTCTGTGTCAGTTCCCTTAAAGCAGGAAAGACAGTGTTGTTGCAAGATTTTGTGTTTTCATGTATTACGTTTTTTCATTCCACCATAGCCTTTAGTATGCAATAATTGTCTTCTATTGTTAGTTTATATTGTAAACTGGTACTGTGGTTCAGGATTTATAGATCAGTTTCGATACTTGTGGGCTGCTGGTTCTTATTTACTAAGTGTTCTGCGAAAGTGGTATGTGTGCCGCCACTCTAAGGAGCTCTCCTGTGCTCTGTGTACCTTGTTGGGAAGTTTCTGTTGTTTGTCCCATTCATTGCGATTGACAGGAGTTGCGTGTGAGTTGGTGTATTCCCGCACTGCTGAATTTGTATAGAGTTCTTTTTTCTGATATTATTCTTTGTTGCACTGTGTTGATTGTTCTGAATGTTGTTGGAATCCCTTGCTCCTTCAATTTCCAGTCCTGTGTACTATTTCACTTTTGTGTATTAGTGTCCACCATCTGTTTCTTTTTCCTGATGTGGGGTGGTCTGTTGTGTTGTGTGTGTTCAGCTTCTGTATTTTCAGACTCTTTGGTTGCGCACTTGAGTGGGTGGGCACTATGATTATCTTTCATTTTTATTTTGTTGCTGAGCTTGTTTTCGGTGTCTGTTTTGTTTTCATTTTCAACAGCAATTTATTTGATTACTTTAGTTAGTGCGTGCAGTTTTTAGGTTTAAAAGGCCTTTGTTTATCCTGTGGACGATGTGAGTGGAACTGGTACATTGATGAGCTGTGAGGTGGCTGGATGAGTTGTGGATAACAGAGTGTGGATTTTGGTTTTCTGTAGATGGAATAATTGGTGTTGTCTATTGTGAGGTCCATTGTAAATTGTATTTGTGGGTGTACAGTGTTGATGTTACTGTGTAGCTCTTCTATCCCACTTCGTGTTTCATTTAGGAGATAGATTACATCATCCACAAATTGGCACCAATACATTATTTTTCATTTCTTGTCTCTTAGTTTTGTTGAATATTATGTTCTCTGTATTATATAAGAAAATCTTGGCTAAAGTTCCAGTGTGCCCCTCTTGTTGCAGATACAAATTGTTTTTTAAAAATGGAATAATTTTATTCTGTGATTGGTCTTAGAATGGAGCAGTATAATTTCCTTGTATTTCTGGCAATTTCGTGAGTTTCAACTGTTTTCATATAGCGATTTTAGTTTCGTCTGTGGGTATATGTGTCTACATGGCTGTAATGTCAAAGGATACCAGTGATGCTGTGAGATGGATGGGGGGTTGTTGAAATTCTTAATATTCTGTGTTATCACTCCTATGTTTTTGAGGTTTATAATGTTTGTGTATGTGTACGTTTTCTGTAAGAATGTGTGCATGTCTCTCCCTACTTCCTAGTGAGTAAGATGGAGCTTTTATGACATGAACCACTGGTCGGACTGGAATATTAGGTTTTTGAATCTTAGGAAGGCTTGTTAAGTTAGTAGCTTTAAAAGGGCCTTGCTGTGCTGGTACTGCGAACGGCTGAAAGCAATGGGAAACTACAGCCGTAATTTTTCCCGAGGACATACAGCCTTACTGTATGGTTAAATGATTATACAGAGTTATAAATACAAAATCAAATAGGGGTAATGCAGGAGTAGGTTTAATAATGAATAAAAAATTAGGAGTGCGAGTAAGCTACTACAAACAGCATAGTGAAAAATGATATCGTTGGATATCATTGGATGCCCCCCATGAACCGAGGACCTTGCTGTTGGTGGGGAGGCTTGCGTGCCTCAGTAATACAGGTAGCCGTACCGTAGCTACAACCACAACGGAGGGGTATGTGTTGAGAGGCCAGACAAATGCGTGGTTCCCGAAGAGGGGCAGCAGGCTTTTCAGTAGTTGCAGGGGCAAGAGTCTGGATGATTGACTGATCTGGCCTTGTAACACTAACCAAAACGGCCTTGCTGTGCTGGTACTGCAAACGACTGAAAGCAAGGGGAAACTACAGCCGTAATTTTTACCGAGGGCATGCAGCTTTACTGTATTGTTAAATGATGATGGCGTCCTCTTGGGTAAAATATTCCGGAGGTAAAATAGTCCGCCATTCGGATCTCCGGGCGGGGACTACTCAAGAGGACGTCGTTATCAGGAGAAAGAAAACTGGCGTTCTACGGACCGGAGCGTGGAATGTCAGATCCCTTAATCGGGCAGGTAGGTTAGAAAATTTAAAAAGGGAAATGGATAGGTTAAAGCTAGATATAGTAGGAATTAGTGAAGTTCGGTGGCAGGAGGAAAAAGACTTTTGGTCAGGTGAATACAGGGTTATAAATACAGAATGAAATAGGGGTAATGCAGGAGTAAGTTTAATAATGAATAAAAAAATTAGGAGTGCGGGTAAGCTACTACAAACAGCATAGTGAACGCATTATTGTGGCCAAGATAGACACGAAGCCCACGCCTACTACAGTAGTAAAAGTTCATATGCCAACTAGCGCCGCAGATGACGAAGAAATTGAAGAAATATATCATGAAATAAAAGAAATTATTCAGATAGTGAAGGGAGACGAAAATTTAATAGTCATGGGTGACTGGAATTCGGTAGTAGGAAAAGGGAGAGGAGGAAACGTAGTAGGTGAATATGGAATGGGGTTAAGGAATGAAAGAGGAAGCCGCCTGGTAGAATTTTCTACAGAGCACAAGTTAATCATAGCTAACACGTGGTTCAAGAATCATAAAAGAAGATTGTCTACATGGAAGAGGCCTGGATATACTGACAGGTTTTAGATAGATTATATAATGGTAAGAAAGATGTTTAGGAACCAGGTTTTAAATTGTAAGACATTTCCAGGGGCAGATGTGGACTCTGACCATAATCTATTGGTTATGAACAGTAGATTAAAACTGAAGGAACTGCAAAAAGGTGGGAATTTAAGGAGATGGGACCTGGATAAACTGAAAGAAGCAGAGGTTGTACAGAGTTTCAGGGAGAGCATAAGGGAACAATGACCGGAATGGGGGAAAGAAATACAGTAGAAGAAGAATGGGTAGCTTTGAGGGATGAAGTAGTGAGGGCAGCATAGGACCAAGTAGGTAAAAAGACGAACGCTAATAGAAATCCTTGGCTAACAGAAGAAATATTGAATTTAATTGATGAAAGGAGAAAATATAAAAATGCCGTAAATGAAGCATGCAAAGGAATACAAACGTCTCAAAAATGAGATCGACAGGAAGTGCAAAATGGCTAAGCAGGGATGGCTAGAGGACAAATGTAAGGATGTAGAGGCTTATCTCACTAGGGGGTAAGATAGATTCTGCCTACAGGAAAGTTAAAGAGACCTTTGGAGAAACGAGAACCTCTTGCATGAATATCAAGAGCACAGATGGAAACCCAGTTCTAAGCAAAGAAGGGAAAGCAGAAAGGTGGAAGGAGTACATAGAGGGTCTATACACGGGCGATGTTCTTGAGGAAAATACTATGGAATGGAAGAGGATGTAGATGAAGATGAAATAGGAGATACGATACTGCGTGAAGAGTTCCATTATTTGTTATACCTGACACCGAGCGCTTTAACAGCTGTTGACAAAGGAGACATGCTGTTGCTGAGTAAGTCTTCCTAGTGAAGAGTAAGGCACAGTTTTTTTTGTTTTTTATTTTTTTTATTGGTTGGATGTTCTTTTCTCTCGTAATATCCAAATAAGAGGAAACAAATAAGTTCTTGTTGAATGAGTCCAAGTTCGTTATTCATTGTTCTTTCTTCCTCCTTTGACCTCGTTTCCATAGCTTAGGAGAACCAGTTCCTTACTGTTCTGCACTTCCACGAAAGTGTTTTCATGAACCTTCAAAAAATCTGTAGTTCTTGCGACTAACTTTGTTCGAGGTAGTAGAGCCGCCCGACTGTATGTCTTTCTCGGTATATTCCTGTACCAAGCACACAGTCATACGCGACTGACAACGCACAGCGTGAACAGATCGTTTGGTAGCCACACTGTTCAGCATACTTTCGCTGCAAGCCTCAGACTCTCTGCAGTGCAAAATAAACTCGTCGTACAAAGAAACAAAGCACACAACGGAAACGGATCACAACTTTCAGGATACCGGCCGCAAGCGTCTTCTGCAACTGGCTAGTACTCACTACCTGTCGTAGCATAGCGATTTGACAACAGTGAACAAAACAGAAGGTGGGACAGGGTAAAAGTACTTAGATGAATAAAAGAATGCTTCTACCGACCACCAGATTCAGAAATACATCAGCCGCAGATCCAATCAAACTTTGAAAGACATCATACTTTCGGCAGCACATGAGTGTCTCGTTCGCATCTTAGCCATTGGATATTGCTGGGAAACTGTGCGTACAGCAATGTCGATATAGACAAATAAGCACGCTGGACAGCCCCAGCAGTCATCAAGGTAATACTCTGTGAGACCGTCTCAGACAACTGCTTTCAACTACCTATTCGACAGCTAACACACGACAGGAATTTGGTTGCTCTTACAGCTACAAACCAACTCAATCTTATGGACAGTGCCTTCAAAGAGACCTAGATAAGTGACCATGATTCTATTACATTAACAGCAGAAGAATAGAAATGCAAAACGTTCTAAGTGGCATTTCTTCACAAAATGCGTTCTCAGTGCTGATGTGTTCTCGGTACTCTGTTCCTTCTGCCTTAACTTGATCAGGATGCCTAATCATGGAGGAAGTTTTTCATACGTGCTTTAGTGGATGGCACATGGTCTCTGTGCCAAACTATGCTTCCCTCTGGCGTTTCGTAATTTAAAAGATATCAGAAGTGGATTTTGATGACTACAGTTCTCCCAGTTAAAAACGTTGTACTGTATTTCTGTAGTTGTTTTACCACAAATAAAACATAGTGCCTAAACAGTGTTGCACCAAAAAATAGTTTTATTATACATCCTTAAACACTTAGCAAGTTCTACCAGGTGAGCTAAGAACAGAGAGGGCTACCTCTGGAACGGTGTGCCAATCGTACTGTAAACAAGACGTACCGCCGATGTAACAGGGCATCAGACGTGCATTCCCACGCAACCTACGAGCGAGGAAAGCAGAAATGCAAATGCCGCAGTGCTAGATAACAAGATACAAAATGGTTCAAATGGCTCTGAGCACTATGGGACTCAACTGCTGAGGTCATTAGTCCCCTAGAACTTAGAACTAGTTAAACCTAACTAACCTAAGGACATCACAAACATCCATGCCCGGGGCAGGATTCGAACCTGCGACCGTAGCGGTCTTGCGGTTCCAGACTGCAGCGCCTTTAACCGCACGGCCACTTCGGCCGGCTAACAAGATACAGTGCAGTAAGACTTTGTAACTTCAGTGACAGAGCGTCGCTGTAAAGTCAAACGTAGGCAGAAAAATCCGAGTTCGGCGACTCAAGAATAGTTATTGAATTACCACAGCGAGGATAGGAGTGCTGACGAGATGGAGAAACGAGGGCAAATGCGTTCACACACCCAGAGCCACCGCGGCATAGGCGCTGGCTCGGTCCTTTAAATAACGAGGCTTGTGGAGTTCAGAGACACTTTCAGTCCTTCTGCCATTATGTCCGTGCCGCTAGAACTAGAGAGCATGACGGTCTGTTGAGTTTCAATGAAGTCACAAGCTGATCGACGTTTGGACAGCATGGTTATGGATTAACAGCGATTAATATAAATTAACTTAGTATTAAGAAAACAGTCTTAATCGAGTTTTATATTTATTTAGTGCCGACTGGTTTCAGCCCATCGCAGCGACCATCTTCAGGGCGAACATATGGTCGACTACTGGTGGCATCACATCCTTGCCACACCTTGGTAGACGTGACGCCACCAGCAGGCGGCCATGTGTTCGCCCAGAAGATGGCCCCTGCGATGGGCTGAAACCGGTAGGCACTAAATAAATATCAAACGTGATTAAGACTGTTTTCTTAATACTAAGCTGATCGGTGATGCTGCCTGCTACCCGCCTGCTGACTTAAACACTGAAGATGCAGCCAACCTGATACAGACCACAGGCGTGGTCTGCCATTGGCGCGTATGGGACACGCCGGATGAGGAGAAGACTGGTGTGCAACCAGCCCTCCTCGCCTGAGTATCATTGCTGGTGATCTGCTAGCTGTCATCTCCACGCCGGCCAGGCGTGGCGCGTTCACATAGCCCCCTGGACGACTCGTGAACATCTGCTGCAGTTTAGTTCAATCCGTGGCGGATGACCAGGGCCTAGTCTTCACGACAACCGGCATCCCAGGCCACAATCGTCTGTTCTCATCTGAGCACGTAACGGGCAGTCTATGGGATTGCTGCAGAGAGAGCCGCACTGAGCCGCAGAACTTTCGGACTGGCAACACCTTCTCACCCCATGCTGTGGTGCCTTCTCGGATAAACTGGACCACTCAGCAATTGTCGGAGCCCGGCCTTCTGCACAAAAGGCGACCCCAGCTCTCCAGGCTACAACATTGGTGCCAGCAAGTGGTCACAACAGTATTAATGGCACTTAGAACAAAAACTTTCTTCCAGCTATTTTGTCGAAACGTCTTCAGCCGGCTGTTCATGTTTGTATTACATTTGTTGTTGTTACATTAGTTACTGGAAAAAAATCCAACAACAATTGTAATATAAATGTGAGCTGCCATTTGAAGGTGAACCTGTCAGTTAGAAATCGATAACGATGCTATTTTTGTAAATAAAGAGCATTATTAACAGTAGCTAGTTGCTACTTATTTCTCTGCATGAATCTTATTGTAAAAACTGTCTTATTGGCACTTGGAACCAGTCAGCTTCCTGGTATACCACTTAGAACGTCCTTAATAAAGTATTTATTTTCTAATTTGGCTCATTACTTTTTGTGATGATGCGGTGGGAAGCATAAACCTGTCTTAACAAAACAACCTCTCAATTTTTTGGATAGAAATCAATAATGCACAAACAGAGATTTGGCACTTACAACGTTTCCCATTTCCACTCTTCAATTGGCACTGACGGCAAAACGTTTATCATAAAGGCTGGGAGACTATGTTTGATGGAGATGACAGACAATTGCTAATATCCTACTTAGAACACTAATTAAGATTATTTAGTCGAATCCGAAAAAAACGTTGAACAGTTGTGGTCCAACCTCAAACATGTCTAAAATAGCGCCTAGATAAAGAACTATGAATTAAGTCATAGAAGAGAACAAAATCTCACCTTGGTACCATTCACATAATATTGTTACACTCTTGCTTGACAAACGGTAAAGATAACCAAAACTTAATAACAACCAGTAAATTCGTAGTATCAATAATGTGCGAGGTTTGCGACAACCATCATGTAGCTGAAGAATCTACAGAAAAATTTAAGAAGTTCTGATCCAAGGTTAAGTCACTGAACTGATTTAAATGTTGCAATAGCGATACACTTGCATCACACTCAAAATAAATTTGATTCAAGATGGTCATTCTCTTTTACATTTTCGGTATTTTCGCTAAGAACTGAATGTTTATGGTTCATTGAATAAAGGCTACGGTCTTTACCTTACCCTGTCTTTGCCATACAGAGTTAACTTCTTTTTCCCTTTTTTACGACCTCGCTGTCAACGCGATATTCACCACTAACACGTCTTCATTTACCTTAAAGAAAAGGAGAAAAGAATCAAAGGATCGTTTGGGTTAAAAATCTGCCAGTCACGGAATAAATAGGTAACTTCAAATTCGAAAGTGTAATTGTTAATATTGGATAAAGCCTCGATCCTAAACTATTTCAAACTTAATAACAATATGTTTTTATTGGCACAAAAGTAGAGTTTACTGGTGTAACTCTCTACCCTTAACTGCTCTTTTGAAATCTAGACATGAGATTGTCACTATAGTGCCGGCCGTTGTTGCCGAGCGGTTCTAGGCGCTTCAGTCCGGAACCGCGCTGCTGCTACGGTCGCAGGTTCGAATCCTGCCTCGGGCATGGACGTCTGTGATGTCCTTAGGTTAGTTATGTTTAAGTAGTTCCAAGTCTAGAGGACTGATGACTTCAGATGTTAAGTCCCATAGTGCTCAGAGCCATTTGATATTGTCACTTTAGTGTTTAAGTTCACCGACTTCTGGCGAGAAAGATAAAATAAATATCTAAAGAGAAACGTGCTTCAGAGAGTGAAGGCAAGGAATAAAGTTATAATGACTCTGTACTTTACGGGTTACATAACTCGTTCACGGTCAGTTAATGTTCAACACTTACGTAAACAGTTCGGGAGAAAACGTTTACTGCCAAGGTAAATGTTTCGCACCTCACCCGGTTATTTACGAAGAAGTTAATTTACGAGAAAATTGCAAGAGAAATAAAGAAAAATCTTTCAGGAGCTGCCAGTTTTCAACATTAATAGTAGTATTCAAGGTTGATGGTCATGGAAGTAAGGAACGTGCTGTACCAAATGAGGGATCTTGAGCTCGTATCCGGGAAACAAGAGCCCTAACTCAGTGATAAAAATGGCCAAACCTAAATAAAAACATAAATAACTATGATTTAAAGAGTTTTATGATACAGTGCTGTTGAGTGTAGATTCCCGGAAGGGGGAAGGGGTAAGGAAGTGTGTCAAGGCGAGACGACACCTTGCCTGGAGCTTACGTGAGTGCACGCGTTAATTTTCAAATTTATCACTTTGTGGTATCCTACTGCAACGGTCGTTCCGGAAGCAATGCCTCCTATTCTTAATGTGGTGACTTTGGATGTCAGCGCCAGCTATCGTTGGTGTAGTGCTAATGTTTGAACCTTCGGCTTTCATTCGCAGGTGGTTCCGTTGTTCTGCAGTAGTTGGCGCCAGAGGAGGAGTGTTCCAAAATGGAGACTGATATGGACGCACATATAAAACAGAAATGTGTGATTAAATTCCTCTGATAAAGGTATATGGAGACGATACAATAGATGTGAGCAATGTGAGGTGATGGGTACGGCATTTTCAAGGTGGTGAAAAGGGTGTGCATGACAAGGCATTGCTCGGTTGGTCATGCACAGGTGTCATCCCTCGCAATGAAGAGCGTCTTGGTCGACTCATCCGTGCTGACCGGCCGATAATGACCAGAGAATTGTGTGTAAAGCTGAAGGTCGGCTGTAATGCCTTAGAAACAATGTTGGGACACCTTGGTTATTGCGAAGTCTGCGCGAGATGGGTCCCGCTGAGGCTTACAGAAGAAATAAAAACTCATCGAATGGAAATTTGTCTGGATCTGATGGACCAATAACAAGCTTAGGGTGACAGTTTTCTGAACAGCATCGTCACCGGAGATGAGACATTGTGTCACGGCTGAGAGCCGGAATCCAAAAGACATTCCATGGAATGGCGACATGTGAATTCTCCGTCAAAGAAACAATTCAAGACACAGCCGTCTGTAGGCAAAGTGATGTGCACAGTCTTTTGTGATAACCTGGGTATGATTCTTTTGGATGTTCTGGAGCCTGGAGAAACTGTCAGTTCAGACGAGACTGACTAAGTTGAAATTACGAATTTCCAGCGTAAGGGCAGAGAAGGAGGCCAACTTTCACCCGCCAAATGACAACGCCAGGCCTCACACCACTTTTGCGACCACACAACTCATTGAAAAATTCGGCTAGACTGTCTTACCACACCCACCGTAGAGTCCAGATTTAGCGCCTTCAGACTTCCACCTCTTTGGGTCTCTAAAAGATGGCAAACATTTTCAAGCTCGGATGCTGTTGTCAAAGCTATAAGGAAGAGGTTAGCCTCAGCGGGTTCCGACTTTTACAAGCGCGTCATACAAGCTCTGGTTCATCGTTGACAAAAGTGCATAACGAATGGTGGTGACTGTGTGGAAAAATGACAGTCTGTAACTGAACTGTGGCTCTATTTAGCTGTTCTGTTTTCGGAACGACATCGTAGTTATCTCTACGAATGAACACTACCTAGTTAGCAGTGATTTTTGTGTGTTGTGGATGTTAGTTTGATCTGTAACACGGCGTCTGTACCGTGGGATCAGAAAGCGGATTTTACCTTTAGCTAAGAATATTTAATTTTCTTTGAGTTTGAGATTACGTCACGGAACACTATCTTTACAGCCTTAGTATCTATGACGTCCGTAGGACGTGTTTCAAGCCAAAATTAAAATAAAAATTACAGGTGTTTGAGCCATTCAGAGCTACTGGAATATACGCAAGTTACTAACTCCTAACAAGATCAGAGACAACAAATGAGGTAGGTGGGAGTGAAAGTACGCGTAGGGTAAGAGTACACATCACGTACGTTCTCAGGTCCCTGACCCAGAAGTTAACCAGTCTCCCACTAGGTAGAAAGTAAGTCAATATCTCCTCAGTTCTGTTCTGGAACCTCTCGGCAATTGGATGCTTACTGCTAGAGAGTATGCGGTAAGTTACTTTTGAACGTTCTCGATGTAAAATTTGTATAGTTTTGATTGAGCCTTAAGTGAAACTAAATCTATTTCAAAACTGGATGAACTCGGTACTGGAACTAGCAGCTAGAAGTTTCCAGTATATTCTTTGATCTCCATGACTATAGTTGTGTGTGCTATCTGTAGACTGCTGAAAAAGAAAGTAGTGAAATGGGGTGACAGTACGCATATCAAATGGGGTATAAGTTCACAATGTGTACTTTTAACACACCAAGAAATTTTTTGCGAACACTTATCCCATAACGAGCACTTTGACTTGTGCAGTCTCTGCTGAGGTATTCAAGCAATTTTTGTTTGTCCAGAACTTGAATTCATTTTTCTTTTCTGTAGTTTTTCTTTCTTTGGGTGGTAGTTTTTTCAAATATACCGACCACTCAAACACACTTCGAACATAATCACGACTTCCACAGTGGCATTTTTTCCACAAACTGACCGAGAATATCAACTTAATAGCCATTAAAAAAGCTGGCTTATAATCAAGCTCTTGGCCTTAGTTCCTCAAGAAAAGGTCTTAAGCAAAAAAAAGAAAGTGGGCTTATCAGCCGATTCACAAAACTCTTTTCACTGGAAAAAGAACAAGAAATAGTGGAACACTACATTTCCCTCGATAAATGCTTTTTCGGCCTTACTCTCAAATCATTAAGACATTTGCTTTTTGAAGTCAACGAAAAAAAAAAAAAGAGCTCCTAATTTGGTTTTCAGTAGATTTATTTGTAATCTTTTTTAATTGTTCAGTTAGGGATGAAATACGCACTGCGTACTCTTGTCCCCCAACCCCCCCCCCCCCCCTCACGTATTCTTACTTTACTGCATGGGGTAAGAGTCCGCAAAATTATTTTAGGACAATTTTATTACTCCTCTAATAACAATTCGATGGTAATGAAACTTTTCACATGCTGCCAAAATGTCAAATTAGATATTGCATACGTATTTGACATAATACTGCTGCAAGATTTAAAACATTTAGTAAGACTAAAAATGCGCACTATTACCCCCACCTTCCCTACGTTTATAACGGGGAATTTTTTTTTAATTGAACGGTGTAGTGTTCAGCCAGATGGGTAGACTAGTTGTATAACATATTTCGCTCTAACGGGGGCAAAGTGTTGAGAAAATTTTGTTTTGAACTTCAGAAGCAGACTTTCTTCCCTTATGTCTGATTTCAAGATGGAAAGTGCTTCGCCGGATTAGGGCATATGATCCCGTCGACGACTAGATCATTGGAGATGGAGTACATGTTCAGACCGAGAAGGATGAGGAAGAAATTCTGCTGTGTCCTTCCCAAACGAAACAACACATAATTTGCCTTGTGTCATGTATGAAAACCACGGAGAAGCTAGAAGTCTTGTTGGCTTTAAGTTTTGTACTCCGATCATGCAGCATGCGAGCCTAACGCCTTTTCCTCTGCGCCTTCTCACACGATATTTCGAGAAGATAACATATCAAATTATTGCTGAAACTATCAGGTTACTAATGTGAAACTGAAGAGTGGTTAGAGGTTTTACTTTTTTATTACAAAAATAATTTATGTAGAAACAAGGATCTTCCTAAGAATGCAAAGCGTCCCCTGTTGCTCAAACGTGAGTTATCGTAACAGGATCCACACTGAAAAGCCAAAGAAATTGGTACACTGCCTAATATCGTGTAGGACCCCAGCGAGCACGCAGAATTGCCGCAACACGACGTCGCAGGGACTAGACTAATGTCTGAAGTAGTGCTGGACGGAATTGACACCATGAATCCTGCAGGGCTGTCCATAAATCTGTAAATGCACGATGGGTGAAGATCTCTTCCGAACAGCACGTTGCAAGGCATCTCAGATATGCTCAATAATGTTCCTGTCTGGGGAGTTTGGTGCCCAGCGGAAGTCCTTAAACTCAGAAGAGTGTTCCTGGAGCCATTCTGTAACAATTCTGGACGTTTGGGGTGTCCGAGAATGCACAATGGACATGAATGGATGCAGGTGATCAGACAGGTTGTTAACGTACGTGTCACCTGTCAGAATCGTATCAAGACATATCAGGAGTCCTATACCACTCCAACACTCCAACTGCACCCCCCTCCCCCACCACCACCACCACACACACACCACTACAGAGCCTGAACCAGCCTTAACAGTCCCTTCCTGACATGCAGGGTCCATGGGTTCATTAGGTTGTCTCAATACATGTACACGTACATCCGTTCGATATAATTTCAAACGAGACTCGTCCAACCAGGCAACATGTTTCCAGTCATCAAGAGTCTGTTGACGGGCCCAGGCGAGGCGTAAAGCTTTATTTCGTGCAATCACCAATGGTACACAAGTGGGCCTTCGGCTCCGAAAGCCCGTATCGATGATGTTTCGTTGAATGGTTCGAACGCTCACACTTGTTGGTGGCCCAGCATTGAAATCTACAGCAATTTGGGGAAGCGGTTACTTCTGTTACGTTGAACTATTCTCTTCAGCCGTCGTTGAACTCGTTCTTGCAGGATCTTTTTCCGGCCGCAGCGACGTCGGAGATTTGATGTTTTACCGGATTCCTGATATTCACGGTACAACTCGAGAAATGGTTGTACAGGAAAATCCCACTTCATCGTACCTCGGAAGGCTGTGTCCCTTCGCTCGTGCGCCGACTATAACACCACGTTCGAACTCACTTAAATCTTGATAACGTGCCATTGTAGTAACCGATCAAACCATTGCACCAGATGCTTGTTGTCTTATATAGGCGTTGCCGACCGCAGCTCCATATTCTGCCTGTTTTCATAACTCTGTATTTGAATATGCATGCCTATACCAGTTTCTTTGGCGCTTCAGTGTAGTATCTGATCTGGAAAAACAGTATCCTTGGCCTAGCGTTGAAAGACATGAACAACAGCTAAAATTCTACGAACCACCATAATGGACACTTCTACGATGGATTTTGCATTATCAGTGCATTAAAATACAATAAAAATTGTCCAGAGTTGACTAAATTGCGCCGTTGAGCCTTACTAAAAATTGGACTAGTTTATGGGAAGGAAAATACACAATGAGAAAATAAAAAAAAATAAGTTCACTCTACGAGAAATCACCAACAGCAACAAGGCATCAATGCGTTTCTTTCTAATACTATAATTATTAGAAATTAGTACTAGAGATAATACTGACATTTTAAGATACTTAATTTTTTCCCGAAGCTATGACGGGACTTCAAAATCTAAGTCACACAGTATTATTGCGGTAGCCAAGTAACTTTTGTTGAATGCTGCATTACACTTCAATGTGATACATATTTACGTTGCACTATCTTTCAGCGTAGTCACCAAGCCATCGTTAACAACAGTCGGAACGTTTTTAATAGCTACTCGAGAACCACTATGTGAACTACTTCATCGTCGGAAAATCAGCGACTGCTGGAACCATTTCCTCCACTGCCTGGACACTTTCGTCTGTGGTGAATGTCGAACGTGTCCCTTCTCTATCAGCATCACCCACGTGTGTGCCGCCTTGGGCAAATTATTGGCTGGATGCGACAATGCATCTGGTCCATATACAGCCATTATTTCACGGTGAATCTGTGCGCAATTTAGACGTTCAGCTCACAAGAATCGTACTGTCGTGCGTACTTCAGTATTGGAGTACGTTTCAGTTACAGCCCTAGATTAGTCCCACACTACATCCGTCATCTCTACCGCAGTAGAACTGTGGCGGCAGATAACCCGGGTCAAAAATGGGGCAAATGGCTCCAAGCACTATGGGACTTATCATCTGAGGTCATCAGTCCCATACACTTAAAACTACTTAAACCTAACTAACCTAAGGACGTCACGCACATCCATGTCCGAGGCAGGATTCGAACCTACGACCGTAACAGCCGCGTGGTTTCGGACTGAAGCGTCGAGAACCGCTCGGTCACAGCGGCCAGCCTGGATAACCCGGAACACGTCCTCTCTTCTGACAGTGAGCCACTCATGTTGCGCGACATCTTAGCGTGGGACAAATTGTAACTTACTTTTTGAAGTCCCCCTCGTATTTCTCTCTTGTGCGAAGTTGATATAGAAAGGTGCTGTTTGTCTGATCTGCGAATATGAGGACTTCCTTAGAGAAATAAATTTTTCATACCGTCTCTCTATTTATTAATCTCTACTCAGGCCGTAAATCAGTAAGCCTTACCCACAACTGAACAGTTCGATGATGCCCACTACCAAAAGACAAACAATGTGATACACATATAAGGCAGCCTGAATTCATTTAATGATGCGTTGCAGTTTTACAAGTGAATCTAGAAAGGAGGCGCCTGCACACTCGCTTTTGCCACCAGACAAACTTAACGGAATGTCGGAAAAATGTAAAAGAATCAGATAAGTCTACTGGAACATTTGTATGTTGTAATTATGTACAGCTGTTGTTGTTGTGGTCTTCAGTCCTGAGACTGGTTTCATGCAGCTCTCCATGCTTCTCTATCCTGTGCAAGCTTCTTCATCTCCCAGTACCTACTGCAGCCTACATCCTTCTGCACCTGCTTAGTATATTCATCTCTTGGTCTCCCTCTACGATTTTTACCCTCCACGCTGCCCTACAATACAAAATTGGTGATCCCTCGATGTCTCAGAACATGTCGTACCAACCGATCCCTTCTTCTAGTCAAGTTGTGCCACAAGCTCCTCTTCTCCCCAATTCTATTCAATACCTCCTCATTAGTTATGTGATCTACCCATCTAATCTTCAGCATTCTTCTGTAGCACCACCTTTCGAAAGCTTCTATTCTCTTCTGGTCTAAACTATTTATCGTCCACGTTTCACTTCCATACATGGCTACACTCCACACAAATACTTTAAGAAACGACTTCCTGACATTTAAATCTATACTCGATGTTAACAAATTTTTCTTCTTCAGAAACGCTTATGTACAGTACTGGCCATTAAAATTGCTACACCAAGAAGAAATGCAGATGATAAACGGGTATTCACTGGACAAATATATTATTTTAGAAATGACATGTGATTAATATTTCACGCAATTTGGGTGTATAGATGCTGAGGAATCGGAACCCAGAACAACCACCGCTGGCCGTAATAACGGCCTTGATACGCCTGGGCATTGAGTCAAACAGAGCTTGGATGGCGTGTACAGGTACTGCTGCCCATGCAGCTTCAACACGATACCACAGTTCATCAAGAGTAGTGACTGGCGTATTGTGACGAGCCAGTTGCTCGGCCATCATTGACCAGACGTTTTCAATTGGGGAGAGATCTGAAGAATGTGCTGGCCAGGGCAGCAGTCGAACATTTTCTGTATCCAGAAAGGCACGTTCAGGGCCTGAAACATACGGTCGTGCATTATCCTGCTGAAATGTAGGGTTTCGCATTGATCAAGTGAACGGTAGAGCCACGGGTCGTAACACATCTCAAATGTAACGTCCACTGTCCAAAGTGCCGTCAATGCGAACAAGAGGTGACCGAGACGTGTAACCAATGGCACCCTATACCATCATGCCGGGTGATACGCCAGTATGGCGGTGACGAATGCACGCTTCCGATGTGCGTTCACCGCGATGTCGCCAAACACGGATACGACCATCATGATGCTGTAAACAGAACCTGGATTCATCCGAAAAAATGACATTTTGCCATTCGTGCACCCAGGTTCGTCGTTGAGAACACCATCGCAGGCGTTCCTCTCTGTGATGCAGCGTCAAGGGTAACCGCAGCCATGGTCTCCGAGCTGATAGTCCATGCTGCTGCAAACGTCGTCGAAATGTTCTTGCCAACGTCCCCATCTGTTGTCTCAGGGATCGAGACGTGGCTGCACGATCCGCTACAGCCATGCGGATAAGATGCCTGTCATCTCGACTGCTAGTGATACGAGGCCGTTGGAATCCAGCACGGCGTTCGGTATTACCCTCCTGAACCCGCCGATTCCGTATTCTGCCAACAGTCATTGTATCTCGGCCAAAGCGAGCAGCATTGTCGCGATACGATAAACCGCAATCGCGATAGACTACAATCCGACCTTTATCAAAGTCGGAAACGTGATGGTACGCATTTCTCCTCCTTAAACGAGGAATCACAACAACGTTTCACCAGGCAACTCCGGTCAACTGCTGTTTGTGTATGAGAAATCGGTTGGAAACTTTCCTCATGTCAGCACGTTGTAGGTGTCGCCACCGGCGCCAGCCTTGTTGAGTGCTCTGATAAGCTAATCATTTGCATATCACAGCATCTTCTTCCTGTTGCTTAAATTTCGCGTCTGTAGCACGTCATCTTCGTGGTGTAGCAATTTTAATGGCCAGTAGTGTATATTACAATCCGATTCGATATAGTTGCTTAACAATTTAGTTCCTGTAAATAAAAAAGTAAGGACTGATAAAAGGCAATTTTGTGGTCCGATTAAATATAACCAAATCATATAACACTGCATAAACAGGGCACGGAAAGGCATTCTCAAATAGACAATTTACGTACAACTCAGAACATATCTGAAACTTTCAAAACGGATGTATTAGTCCGTTGCAAGACAAGTAACATCAATACAGCTTCTGTAGCACCAATCGGGCATGTACACGAGTGTTTTATGTTGTTAATGATGGCTTTTCAGAGCGCATTCGTTGTCGCAAAGCCGTTCTCAGTGAGGTGAGCTCTATGTGACCTTCTACGGGCAGCTAGACCCCAGACAGTAACACGAACATTGTGTGTGGGATTCACGTTTGTTGATCAGGCTATCCAGTCTATGTGCTGAATTGTCGAAATGCTAAAAGCGTTTCACCTCCATGTTCAATAAAATCTCTTCGGCTGTAACTTAGGACAATAATCGGTGACTAATTTTTTTATATTTTTAGTTTAGTCTTGATCAACTACCAGTATCACGTAACAACTTCAATTCCTCTTCTTTCCTTGTTGTTTTTTGCAGTTTTTCCAGTGATCCCTCATTTTCTCCCCATGTTGTCGGCTCCTTTCCTCTGTCCATGTTGTTCCCGATTTCGTATTTCTTCTGCACTGAAAGCCTCCTAAGCTTAGTATTTTACCCCTTAAAATGTTCTTGTCTGTCGTTTCCGGTTCTCTGATGTCGTTTCTTTACAGTTCTTTCTTTAGCTCTGTTATTCATGCTATTGTCGATTTTTTTCTTTCCATAAATACAGGAATATCTGTTTCGCTAGCCTGTTAGCGGTAGAGGTGTCCAGAAGTGATTAATCTTCTTTTAGTCGCGACTTCTGATATTTTCTCCATATTTTTGTAGATCTCCTGATTTTATCTAGTGTTTCTCTGTCTACCGAATCAAATGCTTTCTTGAAATCAATAAATGATACTGTTATAGGTTTGTTGGCTAACAATTCTGTGGCGAATTATTGACTTTAAATTAAAAATGTGTTTTATGCAGGCCCTTTCGAAAACCATCCTGATATTCTCAGAGTTGTTTTTCTAAAGTTTCCACAACTCCGCCCAGGAGAATTTCTGATAATATTTTATATGCCACTGGCTGAAGTGAAACGTCTCTGTAATTGTTGACATTTTGATTGTCTCTCTTTTATGTAGCACGTTAATTGATGCTGTTTCCCACTGGAGTCTTTTCAGTTTTCCAGATGTTCTCAGAAAGCAGTTGTGAATCACTTATTACTTTCGGTCCTGACCATTTCGATAATTCTGCTGCAAAGGAATTGCTACCACTTGCTTTGTTATTTTTGAGTGATTTGATGGCATCATGAATTTCTTGCCCTGCTGGTGGAAAATCTTCCTCCAGATTTTGTGGTGCTGCTGAAAATTTCAATTCAACTGTTGGAACTGGACAGTTTCAGTCCTGTCAAAATATGTTATGAGTTTTTCACAATTTTCTTTGTTATAAAATCCTATTTTTCCGTTTTCATCTTTGAAACAAATACTAGGTGCTTGATACGCTTTAAGTATGAATTTACAAGTTTGGTAAAAATTTCCAGCATTATTGTTGGTAAAATTTTCCGTATTTCTCTAAGCTGAGATTTTTCAAAGGCTCTTTTGATTTTCCGAAATATTTTCTTTTCTTTGTCGCCCGAATTCTTCTAAACGTTGTTCTTTTTTTGAACGTCTCCATTTTCTCCATTTTTGAGCTGTTTGTTCAAGTGCTTCTTCACACTCTTCGTTCCACCACGTCTTCATTTTAATCTTACCCAGTCCTTTACTTTGTTCCTTTAGTCATTTTTACTTGTTGTTCATGCCAACTAACTTCTTTGTTGCCTCAATTTCTTCTCAATTTTTTTATATATTCTCTAATGTAATATTAGCTGTAGTGTAGTTGTATCGGATTACTTCCTCGGTTGAATTTTTTTGTCTTTTTAGATGGGAGAAATCCTTAGAGAGATAATGATCTGACTCATTTTCTCGTTTTATTTACTTTATCATATAATACTTTCTTCATTACAACAGTGGACCGTTAAATATAGGACTACATGCACGTGAATTTTCATGACAATGTACTTCTTTACCTTTGTCTCATTTTTTTCTGTTCTGGACATCGAATTAATTTACATTATCAATAACATTATTTTTTCGTTGTCTTTATTTCTCTCTACTACTATCACTCTAACTTTTAGATCGTTACCTATAGTTTTCCTATGCTATCTCTGTCCACCCTCAGTCGAAGACCCAGTGGTGAAGAGAACAGCTTTCTGTTGATCTGCAGTCCAGCGCACATTCTGGCAGATTCTCTCCCATGTGAAGAGCGGAAGAATGGCTGCTGAACATACTTGCCTCCCTCATGAAGTTTCCTATCCACTTGATGGTCTCACCTGCCAGTAGCTATAAGACCTAGGCCTTGGGACACATTGCCTGAACCTTCTCAGTCCTCATCTCGTACAAATTGTCTCTACAGTATAGCTGTAATAAAGTGACAACTTCTTTTTGAGGCTTTTTAATTGGTTTCAGGCAAATGTCCTATCACCAGATACAATAATATGATATAATGACACAAAGAGGAAACTTCTCTTACTTATTTACAAAATATGAAATGCTTTGCATTAAGTCAAACCAAATTATACAAAGATAAAAGATAAACCAACAATTATGTAATTTAAGTAGTCTCAAAAGCGCATTAATTTGACTAAACCATTACATTACATGACACGAATTTTGTGTGTGTGTGCGCGCGTGTGTGCGCGCGCGTATGTGTATTTGTGTGTGAGTGTATTGTATACATAATGCAACATAAGCTCATCAAATTTTAAAGTTCCCTTTTGCAATGATGAATGAAACGGAAAATACGTACCGCAACGAACGTATTCGTGGGACTAAGAGCTAGTCTAAGAAAAAAAAATTCTTAATATAAAATATTGTAATTCGTAATTGAGACTGTATGTATCGCATTCTATTAGTGTTTGTACAATGTCCTCTTCAGTGGGCAGGAATCACTATATGCTCTTAGCCTGTTAACAATTATATTCCAGTGAGCGCCGCGCTAAGGAACCAAGGATGTTGTGAGATCTGTTACCGCATTGCCAAGTACCACGTGCCTTTTATGTTGTGTCCCACGTCCGTTAACATTGTCCATAATGTTTTAGTCGGTAGGCGAGGGTGCTAGGAAATTAATTTGATGATAAGGGCTATTCTGACATTAAACTGCCTCTAGTGAGCCAATCTCTATCCACAGTCGCAGTTGGCTTTTTGTAGCTTGTGACGCCATTCAAAACCGTTGACTACTGCAACTGTCTTCACTCGCAGTCTCGGCACAAACTGCCTCAGCAATACGTGCAGCACCTAGTTTACGACGTTATCACACGAGTCTGGCAGGAGGACTGTGCGTTGCTTCGCAGCTGATATATTTGTGCAGTGATACTACAGCATACGTATATTCTGTTTTCCTGACATTTGCTTTATGAATTCGCAAACTATTGCTTGCTTAGTGGTTTTTTAAATTTATTTTTTATCTAAATCCAGGTGTATTTTCGCTATTGCGTCATAAGAATTCCCTCTTTTGCTATTAACGGTGTTACTTTCTTAGTTAGTAGAGCTGAAAGCCTGTAACTTTTTCCAGAATAAATGTTCACAGATGGTGTGGGCGTAATCGATCAAGGCTGCAGAACCTATAGTTTGATATCAAATATACCATACTCAGCAGCAGGTCGGCATTAAATGAATTCTATCGGAAGCTGGCGGAGTGAACTGATGTTATTAGAGTCACTGTTTAGATGGATGAGTCCGCGGCTCGTGCTCTTGCGGTAGTGTTCTCGCTTCCCGCGCACGGGGTTCCCGGTTCGATTCCCGGCAGGGTCAGGGATTATTCCTGCCTCGAGATGATTGGGTGTTGTTGTGTCGTCTTCCTCACCATCATTCATTCCCATTACGGTTGGAGGAAGGCATTGTCAAACCACCTCCACTAGGACCTTGCCTAGTACAGCGGTGTGGGTCTCCCGCATCGTCCCCTACGCTCCTCGGAGTATGGGACCTCATCATCATTATTAGATGGATGACTGTATAAAAGATATAAAAAGTATGACGTTACTGTCACATATCACTATGTGACACTGTTTCATTCTCTGCCACTATTTCATGGTTATTATTTTGGGAGTACTCGACCTCTGAGCTTGGGAGAAAAACTTAGCGTTGTTCACGATGGGACGATGCAATATCAAAGTGGTCTCAGGGTCATGTTGGTGGCAGAAGGCAGTTAGTGACTGTCAAAGGAAGATGGACAGTTTTCTAGGATGTGTGGTTGCTGTGTGCTGCGTACTACTGTGGACAGAGCCTGTGCCCTGTCGTAGCTGTGAGTAGGGGACACCGTGCCGCCAAAGTCGTCTCTAGAGAATAATTGAGTTTGACAGTTTTTCACTTTCTGCACGGGCATAAAACGCCAAGCGTGAGAATGACGGTTGTTTTTGCTCCAAAATGTTGGTTATGCAATTGAACTAAGTCGCCCCACCGCCGTACTTGGAGCGAAAGGCCCCAGCAATCGAGGAAACACTTTTCCAGGCAGTTACCAACTTTGTGTTCGGTAATGGGAGTTTTATACGCCAAGAGTGTTCCCCTGTTCTTTTCGTGAAATAAGCGTTATTCTCATCCATCATTTTGGCAACAGCATTAAGTCTTTCCCTCCACGTAGAGTATTTTTGAAAGAGGGGCCGTCTCCAGCCACTGTATGGTGCTAATTGGCGCACACTAACTGATTTGTAGAAATGTATGGGTCTCAAACTGTGATACTGCAGTATACTTCCTAAGCAGCTCATTAGTTGCTCACTTTGCCAAGAAAATTGTGTTGCTTAATTTGGTTATACCTGTTGGGGTCTTGTTGTATTCTTAACTCTGAATTCAAGAGCTGCTCAGATGAGCAAATGTTTTTCCACTTTCTCCATACAGTCTTTCACACTTTTCGACAGCTCCCCCACAATGTTAGGGTCATTTCGTAATTTGATTTCAGACTTAGAAAACTTTGCTCTCTGCTAATTTTACTGTGATTCATTTCAGTCATTAGAGAAAATAAATAACTGCTAATCCAGTCTTGATGTAGATCTGAATATCCCTCACTGTCCTATGACTGTTCCTTGGTTACGCTAATCACAAATAACAAATATCGGTATAACCTGTTGTACATCCTATTTGTTGTTCTCAGTAAGCCGGTGTTTTCTTTGTTTATAGTGGCCAAGTTCAACTATCAGTTGCAGTAAGAATTCAGAGAAAAGAATAAGTATTGCACTCGCTCATCCTATATGATGAAATATTTCCTTTATAAAGAGCATTGGACTTTCACTTCTGGAATACACCAGATGCAACTTTCAAAAGGTTCAAGACACAAATAGATGTGCTGAAGTATAAATTTCAAGAACAAGGCAGGAATCGGCGGAAGTGAAAAGAAAATACGAAACGTAAAAAGAATGTGCATGCTGAACAGCTTGATTCTTAAAACTAACCAGGGTATCTGTAGGGCTGGTTACAAAATAGCTTTTGGTGGAGTCGAATCCTGTTACGACCACGGTAACCTAACGCTGATGAAATGATTCTTTGAGTACAAACGCGCAGTCTAAGAAGGAAAATAAGAGAGAGCTGACTGATTGTGGGGAAAGAGAGAGAAAGGTGGTCTTCTGGCAGTGTAGACGATGACAGGGTTACTGATGATTTTCTGTGTTTCTGTGAAACCTATATCCCTAGCACTAATTAATATAAAGAAGTTCATTTCGTCCTATTAGTGTCTGATTGTGTTGCTGCATGAAACATTTCTGATGGGCAGTGGACAGAATTTGCTACCATACACGTAGGCATGCAGGGCAATGAATATAAACCAACTTGACCAGTTATGCACCCGTTTACACTTTTATAGTCCAATATTGTTCTTATCACAAGGAGTACACTTCTTTTATACAGGTCCCTTCAGAAATATTCCAGTGTTTGGTCACTGCTATGACGTTGCTAAAGCTTGTTCTTTCTTATCCTTTTTACATCGTATAGCAGTATGGTTTAAACTGTCCACTGAAAGTATTGCAGTAGGAAATCTGAATTCTATTTCTAATAACTTTCATCAACGCTATCAAGAAAAAATCTTAATCTATATCAAATATTTCCCCCATAGACTCATTCGACTATTTATGTCAGAAATATAAGAACAACTTCAAATTTTCGCAATACTGTTAGTAGTGTATTTTTGCTAGATAACGTAAGAATTTTGGTAAATTAATCAAAGTACTTTCATTCCATAAAATCTGTTAGCTTTTTGTTTCCGAAAATAGGAAATAAGCACATGTTTTTTCAGCGTTAGGAAAAGTAATGTTCTCCATTCAAGTTTTCAATAGCGGTAACGATAGTTTCCATTTTATGTGCCTATCATTCACCTCTCTGTTACAGCGTAGTATAAGGCAGCATGCAGGATAGGTAAGTGAAACACTGTGAAACGATTGCCGCCTCCGAGAAGAACAAAGTTGTACATTCAAATTTAAGATGAACTGAGACACATGATTTCAACGACAGGCAATAATGACGTAATTAACAGACCACACTCTTAAGTGTTTCACGTTCATTCTGTGTTACAGTCGTGTTGCATAGTACATACCGTTAGCGGCAGTTCACTGTATGCAGGTTTTAGTAATATTTACGTTTTCTTAATATCTTGGTTACACTACATGATAATATGTCAATACGATTTAAGATGTTGTCCCATTTTACAAATAAATAAACAATTTCGTACAGAGTCGGATGTAGAGGGTGCTGTCTCGTACGACGACTGTTTAACTGCAGCAAACAGGTAAAAGAAGTGTGGAAGGTCTTTCATGCGTCGTTAAACGCTAACACAGACAAAAAAATGGTTCAAATGGCTCTGAGCACTATGGGACTCAACTGCTGAGGTCATTAGTCCCCTAGAACTTAGAACTAGTTAAACCGAACTAACCTAAGGACATCACAAACATCCATGCCCGAGGCTAACACAGACAGCTTCCACGTTTACGATCTCATAAGGGATAAGTTGGTGTTAACAGTAAGGATGGTGTCAACGAAGTTTTATACAGTCTCATGTCTAAGTCGTTTTCATCAGTAGGCCCAGTGCTTCAGTTTTCAGACAAAACATGACGTAAGGAAGAATGTTTCGTAATATAAATACAGGCATACACAAATAAATTGTAAGCTTTCTGTGTTGGACGATGAAAGTTAAAATTCATCTCACACACCTGATTCATAACAAAAATGGTAGACATGCGTTCAAAATATTTAGGAAACCAACATGTACGGACGTGATTATCAATGTCTACTCCAATCACCCACTACGTCAGAAACATGCATATTTTTATTCAGTGTTACACAGAATAGTAAGACTTACATTATGTCAAACTGAAGTTAAAAAAGAACTTGACATATTAACACAGGTCGCCCTTGCAAATGATTATGACCCTGATATAGTTAACTCCATATATAGCAAAATTAAAAAGATAAAAAGGAGCGAGAAACGGCAGGTAAAAACCGACATCCAAAAAGGATAAGTACGCCACTATGGAATATATAGGCAAAACATCAGATAAAATTGAACACAGATTCCGAAGAAATGGGGTTAAAATTGCGTTTAGTACTTCTGATAATTTAAAAGTCTACTGCGTCATAACTTGCCACGGGAAAGTAATAAATATAGTAAATCGGGGGTCTACAAAATATGGCACGAATTCGGAAAAAGCTATATCGGACAGACAGGCAGGACCTTTGATGTAAGATTTAAAGAACATACGTATCCCAGTAATAAAACAGCGCTAGGCTTACTTATGCAAGAGGAGGGTCATAATAATGGTATCATCGACGAACAGCTTCAAATTCTACATGAAGTTACAAAAAGTAAACGATTAGACATTTTAGAACAACTGGAGATTTATATTACGAGACGCAGAGAACCTGACAAACTCCTCAATGAACAGAATGAATTTGCAACAGACTCATACTTCAACATTTACGACGATCTGTTCACATGGGCGAATCGTTTTTACAACATACTTGCTTCAGCTGAGGATGGAGCCTTCCGGCGGTCGAGTAGTGAACTGCCTAGTGCGGGCCGCAGCAGATGTCAACAAACTCTAAGGTGGAGGAGCGTGCCAGCCACCTGCAGCACAGCACTACACTCGTCGTCCTGCCCGTGTCGTCCCTGCCGTACTAATGGACAACGGCATAAAGAGGCAATAGCCGGAAATACAGCGCCATCGGGCGTCAGAAATACACTCTACAAGTGCTACTACAATTTTCATCTATAGTAATGTTTTCTCTTTGTTCTGAAATGTTATTTTACTGATTTAACGATCTGTTCTGTAATTTAAAAAAAAAATGTTCAAATGTGTGTGAAATCTTATGGGACTTAACTGCTAAGGTCATCAGTCCCTAAGCTTACACACTACTTAACCCAAATTAACCTAAGGACAAACACGCACATCCATGCCCGAGGGAGGAGGACTCGAACCTCCGCCGGGACCAGCCGCACAGTCCATAACTGCAGCGCCTGAAACCGCTCGGTTAGTCCCGCGCGGCTCTAATTTTAAATTTTATACAAATTTGACCCAAGTATTAACAGTAAATTTGTCATATTTTAGGCTTTTGAAAAATAAGGTCCGTCTTATAGAGGACACGCGTATCTAGCGCAAAGAGGGGGAAACAAAATCTAACAAATTTTTATATCTGCATAAGACCGGTGTCCTACATTTCATAGCTAGTTTGATAACGCATGAACCTGTGTTCAGTGTATGCCGCCTTTAGGTATGAGCTAGCAAACGCACATACCCACAAAGTTGTCGAAACTACTATAATTCTCATATTAAATGTTTCTCATATAAACGATAAGGAATTGCATAATTTGACTATAAAGGCTTTTAAAATAAATTTGGCTTGATGACAACTGACAGAGAAAGAGGAAAATACCAGTCATTCTGATGTAAATTAAAATCTGCACAAGTGCATTTTAGAGGGAGTCCTACACAACATTGTTCCAGTTGTCTCCTGAAAGAACGAGCATGTTTCCGGCTAGTTCCACGGAATCTATTTTCTCAGCAAGCCTACTTGGTTAAGAGAAGGGGTGTCGAACTTGCGGCCCGCGAGCCGTATGCGGCCCAAAGTATCAATACAGCCCAAGAAGTGAGCTGATATCACACGATTGGCAAAAAAATCCATAAAATTCCGTTTATGGAAAGTTATGATAAATTGAATATTTTCAATTTAAATCTCCCGCCACGCTATGCTAGTCTCTCACTGGGCCATCCCATTCTTAACATTGCCGCCCATGCTATACTCAAACCCCCAGAGTCTCGTTCCTATAACAGCCCGATGCATCAGTCACCAAGAAAATTTATGCGGAAAAGCTTAAAAAATGGATCACGTTATGCAAATCGTCGCGAAGACCGTGAATTTTATGGGGCAGGGGATTGAATCATCGCCTGTTACAGGAATTCCTCAGAAGTTCGGGTGCTGAGTATGATGATATCATATATTTTGTAGAAGTAAGGTGGCTCATGAAGGTAGGCGCAGAAAGATTTTAAAGCATTATTAATGAAATCAAATCGTTCATGATATTAAAAACAAAATCTGTGCCAGAACATGACGAAGCCAACTCTGTGTCAGATTTAGCGTTTTTCTTAGATTTGACTGCCTATTTATGTGACTTAAATAGGCATCTTCGAGGCAGAAACCCAATTCTCAGTACTATGTTTCAAACAAAGAACATGTTTCAAATGAAACTAAAATTATTGCAAGCACAAGTACAAGCAATTTTGTTAATTTCAGTACGTTGGCCAAACAAATCTAAAGACGGGATGAAATACGCAGCTATAGTTCTCGATTTGTTACAAGAATTTGAAAATCAGTCTGTTTTCGAAAAAATAATCAATTTTTGGTATTTATACGATACATTTTACAATATATATGTTGCCAGAAGATTTTTCAGATTAAACGCATAAAGTAGCAGTCTGACATCCAACTAAAAGATTATACGATACATTTTACAATATATATGTTCCCAGAAGATTTTTCAGATTAAACGCATAAAGTAGCAGTCTGACATCCAACTAAAAGAAAAATGTTACCATGTATCTTTGTTGAATTTCACAAATCATACCTACAGAGAGACAAACATCCCTTGTTGCATATCATCTTTGTTTGGAGGCACGTAAGTTCGTGAACACTAATTTTAAAGACTAACGCACACATAGAGTAAAACCAGAACCAGAACCTCAGTTGAACACCTTGAGAACACCTAGAGGATTGAAAACAATTCGATCAGACCTGATATTTATTCATCAGTTTCCCAAATTCAGAGTCAAATGTTACCTTAGTTTTATGAGTTGCAATTACTTGCATACAGAATTATTAATAAAATCTCATATACAGAATGTCAAATAATTCCATCTTGCTTTGTTTAGACTAAGGAATCATTAAGTAACAAACTCTAAATTACTTAAATAATGTTTCAACTATATACCGCGGACACTTTTTTCTCATCGGTTATTTTTAAGTTTAAGTACAGTTCTTATGGTCCAAAATCACTCGTCTTCTACCAATGCGGCTCACGTAAGCTAAAAGATTGCACATCACTGGTTAAGAGGAAAGCTATATCAAAGGACAGTCTCATATGCGAAATCACAGGAGCTTGTTTCATCATTAATCCCCAAGCACTCGATCAACCACTGAAACATCTGGGCAACAACTGTATGTTAGTGTGTAAGGGATACCAGAGCCAGTTATGCAGCACATGTCACGCTAGGCTTTTAGAGTAAAAATTATTAAGACATTAGAGCATCCTACTCGATAATTTTGAGATAAGGAATCGGTGATTGGAAATAAATATTTCCGGCAATGAGTAATTCCTGTGAGAACGAGTTTATAATTTTTTGTGTTTCACTACAAACAAGTGTCTACCACATTCACGTTGATGACATCTTCTTGAGAAACAATACACAATTGCCTTTGATTTGTTGTTAATGGAGTTTACCACTGTTAACAGTTCATGAGTGGTTTCAGTAATAGTCAGACAGATATTTAATGCATGGTGCAGCAGGATATAAAGTCCAGAAAGCTGAAAAAATCTACATCGTAATTATCGCTGTGAGCAGAAATTTTCCAGAAACTTTTGTCAAGCTACATATAGTTGGCCATATTTCTCGACAAAGAATTATTCACCCAATAGTATTTGAGGAAACGGCTTAAGATGGTGAGGGAGAAGACAAAATAAATAATTGTCAAATCGCCCGAGAAACTCACACTTCGAACAAGAGAGTATGAAGAGCATAACGGTAATTACATTGCTGTTACAAAAACGACATAATCGATCACAAACACGCGTCTCATTCAAGACCTCACACTGTCTAAAATATCAATTTATGATAACTCGTTTCTTATCTGGAATTATTCAGTTTAGAATGTTCTACTGTCTGTGTAGTTGTGATCCTAACCGTTTTGAACGTCCTGTATTGACTGAATCCTTTTCCGATGCGACGATTGCCAGTTCATATCCCTGCAGCTCACATAGCTCGGTGTCCAGGATAACACTCAGTCGGATTGCAAGTATCCAGACACTTAAAAGCGGACACTGATACGAGATCCATTTACTGGTCAATTCGTATGTCGTAATTAAACAGAAAAATGTCGTAATAGACAAGTCTAATATTCGTGCGGGATTGGCTATGCGCTGCATATACTTCGTTGTTTTTCCCCTCTTTTCGAGTTATTGCAGTGTAATACCCTCTAGAAATCAACAGTAACGTTTCATTGTTGTCTAACGAGTTTCATCTTCTAAATACACAGAAACGGAGACAACATATTGCGATGACGTTATTCACACATCATTTCAAAGATGAAGCAAACCCACGCAATAAAATAGATTGCCGTACACCACACTTGTTCACCCCTCCTCTCGAAGACTATAATTCTCAATGAATCATTTGTTAATAACAAAAATATGGAGACGCAAATTAATAGTTCCCGCGGAGGAATGATCAATTAAGCTTTGCTAGAACACCAATATCAGTAGTGGATCTCTTGTATGCAGTAAGTTACATTAAGTTCAGAGTCAAATACCAGTCCTGTACTTTTTTAATGGCAGTTAATGTTTCCGGCGGCGCTGTAGAGGATTTCTTATCCTATTTAGGTGCAATACCCACATTTGTATACGTTCATGTCAACTTCTAGTCCCTGCATGGATTGCCCACAGGTTTTCATGTAATTTGCTACCGCCTTCGTACAGGCAAATGCACCATTCTACATCTACATCCAAACAAATGCCTTGCGAGCTACTGTGCAGTGCATGGTGGCAGTTACAACGTGTCGGAATTTCACTTTTCTTTTCAGGTTGACTTTAATGATGATCTGATAAAAACAGATAAAATATAAGTTGAAGTACTATTCGAACCTGTATGGAACTATACGGAAACACTTTATTCGTAAACCTTAAGAATATGAAACTCCGGTACAATAAACACCAGCGACTGTGATGTTCTCCGTCAAGGTCATGGACTTCCGATGGAAGCGTTTCTTGGGCTTTCTCTCTCTGATAAAACAAATATTTTACTACCCCTCTCCGAAACTCTGGGAAAAAGATCATATCGTTGTGGAAGAAAACCTAGCTTTCACTGTAATGCACTCAAAATATCTACAAACAGCGCTAAACGTCCACGGTATGTTTTGTGTATCTTGTCTGGAAACAGACATTTTCCATTCACTTACGGTTCCCCACTTTACACATCGCCCTCCAGCTTGCATTCAGTACTGCTCGGTTATGTTTCAGATTAGTTCTCGGCGGTACTGTACATTAACACTGATACATAACAGTATGCATTTTCCAGACTCAAGCTGTGTAAGGTTTCACTGAATGCAATCGAGTACCTGCAAAACCAAGCTATACTAACCACATACGGAATTCCAAGGTTAGTTTCTTATCTCTCTGCATTATAAATGATATTGTATATGTTTTTAAGTGCTTAGAGATATTCTCGGTGATTTCTATCACGAGCAACATCGCTATCCCGTTAGATACAAGCCTTGTTGGCTAAATAATACTGGCTATATAATACTGATATAACAGCGAGAAGAAAAATTTGGTACTCTGAAAATCGCCACATCCTACAGCTATAATCACCCTCATATATCTAAACACATACTCCACAATCAATTGCATGCTGAGAGGCACATCGTATGTCACTCCACATATTTTACGATTGGTACTGTTTCTAGTGATTTACACACAATAACATGCTAAATAGTAGTGAGACTCTTCTAATGTTCAGACGCAGTTCAGCTCCAACTCTAATCAGTCATCAGTCCCCCGTAAATCGCTATAGCCTTCCTACAGATGAGGCCCTACGTGCAGCACATATTCCGTAAGCCACCGTCAATGTATGATGTGGACTGTGAAATAACCTTATTATAGATTTTAGTTCCTATTCGAGACTGATCGAGTAAAAATGATTGTCCATATGCCTCTGTACATACCCCAACTCACCCCTATGATCGCTACACCACATATAGATTTTTTAATGATGAGAATATAGGGATTAGCTCTCCAGTGTAATGAGCAAAGAAACTTTAATGCTGCACCTCTAATTTACGAGGGCTGCTCCAAGAAAATGAGACACATAACACCTGCAATTCACCACCATCAAATGATTGTCTACATACATCTCTGTTGTGAATTCATATGATCACTACATCGGATATACGATGGTGGTGGTACAGGTGTACCAGAGTCTTAGCTAAATGGATATAGCTTTGCGTGAAATATATCATCTTTTATAAAATGGGATGTCCCTCTGCATTACGATCTTGACAGTGTCACAAAGTTCCCAACACACTATACATCGGATCATGTTCACAATGGTGCAGCTGCTTTGCAGATCAGGCACAGTTGATAGGTACTGTAAGAGTACGGAAAGATTCATGGTTTCACCACACCATAACTACTTTCTTTTCTCTTGCGTGCTGCACGAGAGTGAAATGACCATGATACCATGTTATAGCTGGAGTAGCGCATTTCTTCTTTTCGGAGAGGGGCAATACACATAACTGTAGTTATAGTTATTTATTTGGTAACAAATCCAGTCTTTACACATCGATCCGACTACAGTACATCGAGAGCCAATAAACCAACATCTAGAAACTTGACTGAATCAATGTCCATGTATTTTTTTCTCCAGTATTACAAATGTCGACACCTGCAACAACAGCCACATTGGTGCCTCTTACAGTTCGGTCTTTGTTGTAGTGTCTAGGTGACGTGCCGATGGTGTTTGCAGTCATTCGCCTACTACACGTAAGTCGACCTGTCAGTTCTCAGTTGTTGGATTACATTCCCTAAAATTCATGAATCTAAGCCCAATATATTTTCTGGTTGAGCCCAATCCTAGGCATTTGTACATTAGTTAATGTTTCTAGCGATAGTGTAGATAATTTTTGGTTCTCTTTATGTGCAACAGCTAGATTTATTCACATTCAGGTCAATTACACCACCAATTACCAATTGACACAACTCTTCGTGCATTACGTTGCCGTCATATTTTAGACGGATCCACTATCTACGAACACCCTACATTCAAACAAATACCATTCAAACCGTTATTCAGTGCATGGTAGGGGGTATATTATACCAGTGCTACAGCTTAACTACCATGCTACTCTCACGCAATGATCGAAAAAATAAAAATGATTGTGTACATCCATACGCTACCTATTCGACCTTTATGTTTCAGGAGAAAATGTCATCCTACCTACAGATTTTTTGTGTGTAATCAGTATTGTCACTATGTGAGAGCATTGCATGCGTGTTTGATTGTGTGAGTGTGTGTGTGTGTGTGTGTGTGTGTGTGTGTGTGTGTGTGTAATGAAGCAAATTAAACGCAGTAGACTGATATTTTTTACAAGTTGCAGCGTGTGTATAAAAACTACCGTCATTCAGCAGAACAATGAAATCAGGTATGTGTAACATACTTCCCAAACGTCTGTCAGTCCTATTTAAGTACAGAAAATCTGTTTGTGTGACACTGCCTCCAAGCACTAACGAATGTTCTGATAAACTACAGACTTCTATGGCATATGAATCCCACACCGTTTCTGAAATGCAATTTGCTTATGACAAATAGCCTCTCGTCCACTACCCCCTACCATTAACAAATGTTCCATTAAAACTATAGTATTCTGTGCCATATGCATACCATACTGATTTTTACATGTAACTGGCTTACGATGAATAGCCAGTCATCTACACTCCCACCGTTAATACATGTCAAATGTCTTATTAAAATTATAGTTCTCTATGGCATATACACCTCTATCTTCCAAGCCTATCTCTGAAAGGTAGATTAAGTCTAGCAACCATATATATATATTTGAAAATGCAGCAATAGGCACGGTAGGAAATTAAGGAAATTATACATGTTCCTTAAAGCGATTATTAATGGTTCTGTCAACAGTTGCAGTCATTTATTAGGCGGCTAGTTTCGAAACCTAATAAATGACTGCAACTTTTGACAGAACCGTTAATAAACGCTTCGAGGAATTAAAATAAAGTTGCTGTTCCCTGTCAACGAAATGGTGAAACTGAAGAATTATACATGTGTTACAACATTTCAAAGAATAATAATATATTAGATTTTTCTTCATTTGTACATACTTTTAATACATGCTGATTTTTCTTCAATCAAATTCATAAGCCATATGAGAATATTTATCAAATATTTTAATATATACATTAAATGCAGCATGTAAGTAGTCTTACATGTTAGATCATCCAACTTGGGAACCGCTCATTCAGTGTTGTATTATACTGCTCACAGTGTCATTTAATAAAGTTTTCACATTTACACTTACTTGATCTATTTGTTCATTTGCAAAACGTATCATATCATATAACATATGGACTTTTTCAACCTTTTTTCTTAATAATACACTATGCATCGCCACCTAATCCAATAGTTCAAGTGCTATGCCCACAAACACAGTTACTATCGAGGCACTAAGGCAGTTGCTGTTATGTTGCTGGTGCTGAAGTTGCTGGTGCTGGAGAAAACATCGTCATTGACTTGGTCTATCTCATAGGTATTGGTTAATTGGTTTTCGATGTATAACAGTCTGTTGCACAGTGCTTCCACTCTATTAGAGTGAGCTGCACCTCCCTACAATGCAATACATTCTCTGTCTCAGCCACATCCTGAAACCCAATGTCCGGTGAAACGCCAATACTCATGTACTGTGAACCACATTCGTTCCAGTAAAACATTATCATGAACAACAACATTGCACTGATGACTAGGAGAACTGGTGGATTTATATACATAGACACCCTCCCTATCCTTGCTGCTGTCTACAAGTCATGATAGCCCATGTCAGTTTGGACTAGTGTGGAGGCCTACTGAGTTGAAAGCTAGTAACATATCTCTTGTCTGCCAGTGGTGGTAGCCTGCATCAGCCTGGTGTAGGGGAGGAGGGCTATGGAATTGAAAGCAAGTCTGTATGCTGGACTGTTCTTACATCGCAAAGCACTTTATACCGGGATGATATGGAACTGTGTAGCACAGATCTTAAGTATAGTCCTCTTCTGGGGATAAAACGATGTTTTTTAAACCCATTGCACACATTGACAAACAGCGGTAGTGTCTCGGCAATTCTTCGTTTTGACACTACAATTAGGGCTACTTAATGCTGGTCAGTTAAAATGATGGTGAAATCGCAGCTAACATAATAAGAGAAGACATAAATGTGGCTGATACAGGAAAACAGAAAAAGAATGTATTTTTAAGATAGTCCATTATTATCCAGAATGAAAATTAATAATGATTAAAAATACGTAACAAAATAGTAGCATTTCCTACAAAATTATTGTTTTCGTCAAAGGTGCTCTTATCTGAAACAGGTCTCTGACACACAGTGCATGAGGGAAGGGAGGGTCTAAATTTAAGCAGCGATAAGACGCATGAAAGAAACAGCACTTCCACTTCTTAATGGAAGCAGATTTTACACAGAACAGCATTGTCAGAAACTCTCACAATCACATAGCTTTCTGATGCTGCTTTCAGAAGATTTAATTTGTTTCATCCCTTGATAAAATTATCGCGTCTCTGTTCTGACAAATAATATACACAAGAATCTTTATCCTTTCCAAGAATCACAAACGCACACTTAGAAAACCACACAGCATGTACAGTCTATGGTTTGTGCGTTTCTTACAAAATACGGCTATTTTATTATACAGGGAGATTATAATTAATGTTAAACTTTCAAACCGCAAGATAAATAATACCACTGCTCAGAATAACGTCAAATTGCAACGGAATATTATCGTAGAAGGGGGAAAACATATGGCAGAAGGAAAATAGATAGTTACAAAATGTAGCAATAGATGGCACTATAAGCATCATGATTTAATAGTTAACGACTACAAATGACAAATGAATCATACAACAATGCCTAAGGTGTACGTTTGACGTTAAATAAACTGTACAACTCAGTGTGCATGGGCATACAGGTGTGATACTGTTAGTTACGTAAGCCCATCCACCACGGCAAGGATGAGAAAAATCGGTTTATAATTGTCCTGAGGCAAAAACCGCATAAAAAGCATCACTCACATCAGTTTTTCACTGTCCTGAGGCCAAAAATCACATAAAAAGCATCAATCACATCGGTTTTTGGTTGTACTGAGACCAAAAACCGCATAACAAGCACCAATCATATCAGTTTTAAGTGTCCTGAGGCCAAAAACCGCATAAAAACCATCAATCAAAAACAGAGATTGTTAATTTCGGTGTGACTGGCGCAAAGCATGTTCAATATGCTGTCCACCGTTTTCTGCAACAAGTTGAAATCGCGAAACAGCATGTTCCATAACTGATTGAAGTGTTTCCAGAGTCACGTTCAGAATGTGTTGCGTGATGCGCGTGCCTTCCATGCAGCCAAGTTTCCAATCAGAACACGGAACACAACAACTTCCAGATAGCCCCACAGCCAGAAGTCACATGAATTAAGATCAGCTGAGTAGAACGGCCAGGGTGTAGGGAAATGGCGGCTGATAATTCTAGCATTTACGAAATGGCGCTTCAGTACCAACTTAACTGGATTTGCTATGTGCGGATGTGCGCCATCTTGCATACAAATGATCCCATCCACACATACATGCTGTTGGAGAGCTGGAATGACGTGTTGCACAAAAGACACTCATAGCGCTTTCCAGTGACGGTAAAGGTAACAGGACCGGAAGCACCTGTCTCTTCGAAGAAAATATGGCCCTATGATAAATGATGCCGTAAAATCGCACCAGCCGCGCGGTCTAGGGGCGCCTTGTCACGGTCCTAGCGGCTCCTCGACCGCTGACCTCAACAGTTTGGTCCATTAGGATCTAAAAAAAACCTTACCACGCAGTGACCTTTTCAGGATGAAATGGCACTGGTTAATTTGCGTGTGGATTTTTCGTTGCCCATATTCGAAGATTCTGTGTATTGACATATCCTGTCAGATGGCAGTGGGCTTCGTCCGTCCACAAAATCTTCCTCAGTCAATCATTATCCAGTTCCATGCGAGCAATAAGTTCTAAAGCGAAGGTCTCTCTTGCTGGCAGGTCAACAGAAGCAACTCGTGCACATGGGTAATTTTGAATGGATATCAAATAAGGATATTTCGTAGGATTTTACGCACAGTACTCAGGGTATGTCCAATGTTCGGGCAATTCTCCGTGCACTACACGTTTGCACACCACCACTCGTCTCCTCCTGCATTGCTGTGGCGACTGCTTCCACTGACTTCGAATCAATTCGTTTCCTCCCTCTACCAGGTTGCACAAGGAAAAAACCTGTCTTTTCGAATTTCCGAACCATTTTCTCCAGACCTACGGCAGTCATCAGACCAATGCTTTTTTTCAAACCCTTCAGTGTCCGGAACTTCTGCAGAGCGACGTGTGCACAGTCATCATTCTTGTAATACAGCTTAACAAGCAGAGCGCGATCCTGCATTTAGGCAGTCATGGCGAGCCGGCCGGTGTGACTGAGCGGTTGTAGGCGCTTCAGTCTGGAACCGCGCTGCCGCTACTGTCGCAGGTTCAAATCCTGCCTCGAGCATGGATGTGTGTGATGTCCTTAGGTTAGTTAGGTTTAAGTAGTTCAGTTCTAGGAGACTGATGACCTCCGATGTTAAATCCCATAGTGCTCAGAGCCATTTTGAGTCATGGCGAAGGTCGCAGACTGATCAATTTTCACACTATTTTTTTTCTTCTGCCGTGCGTTTTCGCCCTTGTCCAATAATATTCCATTGCAGTTTGACGCTATTCTGACCAGTGGTGTTATTTCTACAGCTTTTTGAAAGTTTAGCTTTAATTATAATCACCCTGTACGTTTTTACACACTGTTAAAACACATTCTGGAAAATAAAGTACTATCGTCTACATTCATTCTTTTACTGCCACAAATCCGTCCACTCTTAATATGTTATCCATCATTTCAACACTTCCTTCGAAAATAAATACTGACCAGCGTTAAATAGTCGTAGTTTTACTGTCAAAACGAAGAACTGCCGAGACACTACCACCGTTTGTCAATGTGTGCAGTCTTCAATAGATTTAAAAAGCATTATTTTATCCCCAGCAGAGTACTATACTTAAGATCTGTGCTACACAGTTCCATATCATCCCGGTATAAAGTGGTTTGTGATGTAAGAATAGTACAGCATCCATGCTTGCTTTCAATTAAGTGCAGGCTATCACCGCTGGTAGACAGGAGACATGTGCAATTTTGGTTGAGGACATTTCCTGTGGCGGCTCAGACATAGTAAAATGTAGGGGACACAATATAACAACAGAATAAAGCAGGCAATCACAGGCAGGTAGGTAGCGTGAATTACGAAGTAGTTAAACACCGATCAACGTCTATTTCTGTTGTGACCAGGCGAAACTTCAATCGTCCTGCTACAATTGTGGGTTCATTGATTGCGCTGGGAGAAGGCTCATCTCACTACAACTCATGAAATATTAGTTCACTTTATTACGTAAATGAAAAAGATTTCTTTTCCTTTGATACACTTCTTTGACACAAGAGTACTGCATACATGGATTAGCAAATCATAATTTAACGCACTAATTAACCTGTCTCTTGCAGCACAATATTCCACATTTAAATAAATAGGTCCATCAGAAATGTAAACTGCCAGGTTGGCCCTATACAATGATGCTGACTGTTGCAGCTGAGGCCTCGAACTGGGGGAGACTTTTTGCTAGCTCGACACTACATTGACCTCAGTGTGAGGGTGCTGCTATGCAGAGAAAGAGGGGTTGGCGTGATCTTAAGACCGCTTCACATACTTCACATTGCAGCGAGCCCTCCCTGATGTCTCTTGCATCGATTAGGGTTGCCAACTGCGGTGTGGCACTGTGATCTCTTTCTTATTCACAGCCTGGCTCCCTACTGAATCCTATATTCAAAGAAGCTACGATCCCATTTGAAAATGTTCTCCGCAGATGTTGGCGAAAGTTGGATTTTGAGGTGAAATCCGTTCGACTACGGCATAATAACCCGGAACATTTTAATAACTGTGACATTTCGGCCGTGAAAGTTTACATTTTACAATGTTATTATTGCTCCTAAATAGAGCCAGATACCCCCTACAGCATCGCCGGAAACATTAAATGCCATAAGCTACCTGCCTGTTTATTCTGTTATTATATTGTGTCTCCTACCTTTTTAGTATGTCTGAGTCAACACAGGTGTCCGTAACAGAAATTGCACATTTTCAGAGGGCAGCGTATAGATCACCAGCCGCTCACTGTAGGGCAACTGATATTCTTACTCAACAAGCAAATGTTCTCCACATTTCGTCCATACCACAGCCAGGACGAAGAATGGTTGACTACAGGACGCACTTCGCCCTCAAAAAAAAAAAAAAAAACAAAAAAAAAAAAAAGGAAAGTATGGTGTGCAATGCTTACTTTTTGTCCGCTGCTGTGTGAAACACCTTGCCGAAACTGTTCCCGAGAAAATCACGTACGACGAGATTGTGAAATTGTTAGATGAGTATCTAATCCTCGTAGCAGCGGCGTGTTCACACAGTCAAACAGTGGATAGCGGTAATCAGAGTTCTCACAAGACACTGCAGGTTCCAATGTTCATGTGGAATTAACTGTGGTGACATAATGTTATGTGATATCATTACACAGAATGCATCTGATCCATGCATTCGCGCTGCATCTGTAAAAGTGCCTGATTTAAAAATAGTTCTTTCTATAGTGGACTCTCAGATACTTTTGGACTCATCAGAGTCATATTCCAGAATTCCAATCAAGAACAACTGGCAAGATGATAAACATAGGAGTATATATCCTCGGTGTAACAAGGCAGCTGAAATCACTTAATAAAGGCAAGGCCTTCGGTCCAGATTGTATACCAGTCATGTTCCTCTCAGAGTATGCTCCATATTTAGCGATTACATACAACCACTCGCTCACAGAAAGATCAGTACCTAAGGACTCGAAAACTGCTCAAATCACACCAATACCCAAAAAGGGAAGTAGGAGTAAACCGCTGTATCACAGGACTATATCACTAACTCGATTTGCAGTAGGGTTTTGGAACATATACTGTATTCAGACATTACGAAGTACCTCGAAGAAAACGATTTATTGACACATAGTCAGCACGAATTGAGAAAATATCGTTCTTGTGAAACGCAACTAGCTCTTTATACTCATGAAGCAATAAGTGCTTTTGACAGGGGATGTCAAATTGATTCCATATTTTTAGATTTCCAGAAGGCTTTCGACACCGTTCCTCACAAGAGTCTTCTGACCAAACTGCGTGCCTACGGAGTATCGCCTCAGTTGTGCGACTGGATTCTTGATTTCCTGTCAGAAAGGTCATAGTTCGTAGTAATAACGCAAAGACATCGAGTAAAACAGAAGTAATATCCGGCGTTCCCCAAGGAAGTGTTATAGGCCCTCTATTGTTCCTGATCTCTATAAACGACATAGGAGACAATCTGAGTAGCCGTCTTAGATTGTTTGCAGATGATGCTATCATTTACCATCTTGTAAAGTCATCAGATGATCAAAACGACTTGCAAAATTATTTAGATAAGATATCTGTATTGTGCGAAAAGTGTCAATTGACCCTGAATAAAGAAAAGTGTGAAGTTATTCATATGAGTGCTAAAAGAAATCAGCTAAATTTCGATCACGTGATAAGTCACACAAATTTGAAGGCTGTAAATTCAATTAAATACTTAGGGATTGCAATTACATATAACCTAAATTGGAACGATCACAGAGATAATATTGTGGGTAGAGCAATCCAGAGACTGCGATTCACTGACAGAATACTTAGAAGGTGCAACAGGTCTACTAAAGAGACTGTTTACACCACGCTTTTCCGCCCTATTCTGGAGTGTTGCTGTGCGGTGTGGGATCCACATCACGTGGGACTGACGGATGACATCGAAAAAGTACAAAGAAGGGCAGCTCGTTTTGTACTATCGCGAAATAGGGGAGATAGTGTCGCAGACATGATACGTGAATTGGAGTGGCAATCATTAAAACAAAGGCGTTTTTCGTTGCGACGGGATCTTCTCATGAAATTTCAATCGCAAGTTTTCTCCTCCGATTGCGAAAGCATTCTGTTGCCACCCACCTTCATAGAGAGGAATGATCATCACGATAAAATAAGAGAAATCAGGGCTCGCACAGAAAAATTTAAGTGCTCGTTTTTCCCGCGTGACGTTCGAGATTGGAACGGTAGAGAGTCAGCTTGAAGGTGGTTCAAAAAAATGGTTCAAATGGCTCTGAGCACTATGGGCCACTGTGGTCACAGCAGTGCTGTCAACAAGTGTGTCCTGTACGGCCCGTGCCACTCGCTTAGGCGGGAGCCGAACAAAGTACTTCTGCATTGCGGAAATCTTCCGTTGCGATACGCCTGCAGGAGAGCAAACTTCTTGCTCATGTTAAAGTGGACATAAGACAGTTACGCTGCAGCTGAACACAGGTGTTTCTGTTTCGCTGATAAACACACTTAGGCTAGAATTGGTATCCCGCTGCCACAGTTGTCTACTTTTAACTTGTCTGCCTACAATGGCAAGAAATACCAGGCCTGTGTAGTTTGCCAGCAACTTTCTAGAGTGTGATAACGTGTTTCGTTTCGTGCATTCAATTCTAAAAACAGTACAAACGTATTTGGATTAGATTTATTTGATTTGTTGGTTTTGCGCTTTCAGAACAATGTGTTACAAATCAGTGTTTCTGTGCCTCACACTAGTGTGTCTACATCTACATCTACATCTGCATGTACATGGATACTCTGCAAGTCATATTTAAGTGCCTGGCAGAGGGTTCATCGAACCACCTTCACACTTCACTATTATTCCGATCTCGTATAGCGCGCGGAAAGAAATAACACCTATATCTTTCCGTATGAGTTCTGAATTCCCTTATTTTAGTGTGGTGATCGTTTCTCCCAATGTAGGTCGGCGTCAACAAAATATTTTCGCATTCGGGGGAGGAAGTTGGTGATTGGAATTTCGTGAGAAGATTCCATCGCAACGAAAAACGCCTTTCTTTTAATGATGTCCAGCCCAAATCCTGTATCATTTCAGTGACACTCACTCCCATATTTCGTGATAATACAAAACGTGCTGACCTTCTTTAAACTTTTTCGATGTACTCCGTCAGTCCTATCTGGTAAGGATCCCACACCACGCAGCAGTATTCTAAAAGAGGACGGACAAGCGTAGTGTAGGCAGTCTCCTTAGTAGATCTGTTTAATTTTCTAAGTGCCCTGCCAATAAAACGCAGTCTTTGGTTAGCCTTCCCCACAACATTTTCTATGCGTTCCTTCCAAATTAAGTTGTTCGTAATTGTAATGCATAGGTAGTTAGTTGAATTTACGGCCTTTAGATTTAACTGATTTATCGTGTAACCGAAGTTTAACGAATTTCTTTTAGTACTCAAGTGGATGACCTCACACTTTTCGTTATTTGGGGTCAACTGCCACTTTTCGCACAATTCAGGTATCTTTTCTAAATCGTTTTGCAATTAGTTTTGATCTTCTGATGACTTTACTTTGACTAGAAGAAGGGAACGGTTGGTAGGAAATGTCCTGAGGCATCAAGGGATCACAAATTTAGCAATGGAGGGCAGTGTGGAGGGTAAAAATCGTAGAGGGAGACCAAGAGATGAATACACTAAGCAGATTCAGAAGGATGTAGGTTGCAGTAGGTACTGGGAGATGAAGGAGCTTGCACAGGATAGATTAGCATGGAGAGCTGCATCAAACCAGTCTCAGGACTGAAGACCACAACAACAATAAGAACAACGATGACTTCACTAGTCGATAAACGACAGCTTCATCTGCAATCAACGTAAGACGGCTGCTCAGATTGTCTCCCAAATCGTTTACATAGATAAGGAACAGTAAAGGGCCTATAACACTACCTTGGGAAACGCCAGAAATAACTTCTGTTTTACTCGATGACTTTCCGTCTATTACTACGAACTGTGACCTCTCTGACAGGAAATCACAAATCCAGACACATAACTGAGACGACATTCCATAAGCACGCAATTTCACTACAAGTCCCTTGTGTGGTACAGTATCTGGAAATCCAGAAATACGAAATCGATCTGAAATCCATTGTCAATAGCACTCAACACTTCATGCGAATAAAGAGCTAGTTGTGTTTCACAAGAACGATGTTTTCGGAACCTATGCTGTCTGTGTGTCAATAGACCGTTTTCTTCGAGGTAATTCATAATGATCGAGCACAATATATGATCCAGAATCCTGCTGCATATCGACGTTAATGATATGGGCCTGTAATTAAGTGGATTACTCCTACTAACTTTCTTGAATATTGGTGTGACCTGTGCAACTTTCCAGTCTTTGGGCACTGACTTTTCGTCGAGCGAACGGTTGTATATGGATGTTAGGTATGGAGCTAATGCATCAGCATACTCTGAAAGGAACCTAAGTGGTATACAGTCTGATTTAGGCGGTAAGTTCAGGAAACCATATGAATGAGGAATATGAAGGGCCAAAGGCGTTGAAGCTCACATCACTGGGAAAGACAATTCACAGCCGCGATTTTTTCGCTCGTGACCTGTACCCCACGTATTATGAGACCAAGTTACACGGGAATTACAAAGATGGAAAGGCAGTGGTCTCATCAGACCTGTTTCTGCAAGTAATGGGCATCACCCTAGGTCATTCTGAATAAAACCTTCTGCTTGTTTATGTTTGTGTCCTGATTTGAAGGCAACAGTAAACCCACAAATTTTCGTGAATTCCTTTCCTCTTCTACGTCCGGAGGAATTGATGGACAGACTGGGATAGGGCAGATACCGGGTGAACAAAAAGTCAGTATAAATTTGAAAACTTAATAAACCACGGAATAATGTAGATAGAGAGGTAAAAATTGACACACGTGCTTGAAAATGGGGTTTTATTAGAACAAAAAAAAAATACATCCCATATTGCTAGACGCATGAAAGATCTCTTGCGTGCGTCGTTTGGTGATGATCGTGTGCTCAGTCGCCACTTTCGTCATGCCTGGCCTCCCAGGTCCCCAGACACGATTATTGGCTTTGGGGTTACCTGAAGGCGCAAGTGTATCGTGATCGACCGTCATCTCTAGGGATGCTGAAAGACAACATCAGACGCCAATGCCTCACCATAACTCCGGACATGCTTTACAGTGCTGTTCACATTATTCCTCGACTACAGCTATTGTTGAGGAATGGTGGTGGACATATTGAGCATTTCCTGTGAAGAACATCATCTTTGCTTTGTCTTACTTTGTTATGCTAGTTATTGCTATTCTGATCAGATGAAGCGCCATCTGTCGGACTTTTTTGAACGTTTGTATTTTAATTGGTTCTAATAAAACTCCATGTCATTCCAAGCATGTTTGTCAATTTGTACCTCTCTATCTACATTATTCCGTGATTTATTCAGTTTTCAAATTTGTACTGACTTTTTGATCACCCGGTTCTTTCCAAAGATAGATTTGCGAAAGGCATATGTACAGTTACCATTGGACGAACAGTCCAAGCAATACTTTATATGATAAACACTCACTTGGGTTTGTTCAAGTTTCAAAGACTACCATTTGAAAGTGCATCAGCTCCAGAAATTTTTCAACCGTTTCTGGAACTGCCAAAAGCGGAAGTCCTTTCTTGTATTAATTATCTGGATCATATTACCGTCGCAGGTCATACGCCTGCTGAATATTTGGCAAATTTAGACTGCTTGTTTAAAGTGATTTCTTCAGTTAGCTTAAGTGGTAAATGGTAATTTAAATGGTTCTGAGCACTATGGGACTCAACTGCCGAGGTCATTAGTCCCCTAGAACTTAGAACTAGTTAAACCTAACTAACCTAAGGACATCACAAACATCCATGCCCGAGGCAGGATTCGAACCTGCGACCGTAGCGGTCTTGCGGTTCCAGACTGCAGCGCCTTTAACCGCACGGCCACTTCGGCCGGCAGTTAGCTTAAGTGGCAACAGAGACAAGCGCTCCTTGTTCCAGGAGGTACTGATCTATTTATGTCACGTAGTAAATGCACTGGGTGTACATTCAACTACATCGCACTTGGCTGCGTTTAGAGATCTGCCGGCGCCTCGTAACATTAAAGAGCTCCAGACACTTACGCTGAAGCTCACATATTACATAAAATTTATTGCGAGGATTCCGCAAATTGCTGCACCGTTTAACCGGCTGCACGGGAAGAATGTTCCTTTTGTGTGGTCCGAACAATGCTAGAACGCGTTTCAGCAATTGAAACAGGCATTGTTTAATCGTAGATGTATGATTCATTTCAACCCAGCTCAGCCTGTTGTTAATTGTGTATGCATCTTCTTATGGTATCCGAGCGGTGCTCTCCTATGAAATGGGTTCTTTTGACAGAGCTATTGCTTTTGTGTCTAAAACTCTTTAACACATCGCCGTGTAGCTACAGTCAGCTTGAAAAAGAGGAATTGATGGGAGATCATAGGCCTTCGATGCTCTTGTTCAGTCATGCGAAGCCTGTCACACGTTAGAAAGCGTAAAACTAGCAATGTTGGGCCCTGATACTTTCTGCTTATCAGTATGAGTTGTTGTATAGGCGCACTGCCCAACATTCGAACGCTGGCATGTTGTCTCGGTTACCGGTCAGTACCAACACAGTGTTTGATTCATATAAGGAATTATGTTCTTTGTATTGATTCTCAGGATAAGAACATCTTCAAAATTTTCGTCTCGACTTTTGGAATGTTGCTCCAGCAACTGCTTTGACGCAGCTCTTCAGGTTGTTTTGCAGTACGAGCGTCAAGGGCGGCCACACAGTATGAAAGGAATTAACTATCCAGTGGTGCGACGCTATTTTTCACATCGTGACGCGTTTACTGCGTGATCAGGTGTTTTGCTATTCCATACAGAAAAAGACAAGGTCCATGTTGTTATTCTTTATTGCATCGAGATCATAGGGACGTAGATTGCACAAAGCATCTCGCCCACCCGCATTGTACTTGGCTGGCCGTCGACGCTCAGACTGAGTAAATGTCCGCAGCTCGTGGTCGTGCGGTAGCGTTCTCACTTCCCACGGCCGGGTTCCCGGTTTCGATTCCCGGCGGGGTCAGGGATTTTCTCTGCCTCGTGATGACTGGGTGTTGTGTGATGTCCTTAGGTTAGTTAGGTTTAAGTAGTTCTAAGTTCTAGGGGACTGATGACCATAGATGTTAAGTCCTATAGTGCTCAGAGCCATTTCAACTGAGTAAATGACCGCTCGTTGCAAAGTTTGTGCGGAAAATCAGTCAGCCCCGCCACAACGCTTTTTTGAGTGGCTGCGTCCGTCCGGACAACGGCAGTACATTCGTATTGATTTCACCGGTCCATTCTGTAACACGCGATGGTTGTTAGTGTTAGATACTTACAGCAAATTTCCTTTTGTTGCCCCATAAGAACAACCACTACTGGAGTTACGGTATCGTCTTTGTAGTCTACTTTTTGTCTTGAAGGTATTGCTGAGGTCATTGCCATGGACAATAGTCCGCATTTCACGTCGACCGATTTCCAGCAGTTTTGTGTCCCTAGTTGCGTACACCATACGACTACTGAACCTTTCCACTCACAGTCTAACTGTGAAGCTGAACGGCTCGTGCGAACGTTCAAAATCCACATGCACAGTCGTTGTTCCTCCCACATATTAGACGACGCATTGAAAATTTTTGTCGGCCTCTACCGATTGTGACGTGACGGGACATGGCCTGCAGAATTGTTTCACGAACGTAGGTAAATTGAAAATGCCGTGTGGCTAGGGCCTCCCGTCGGGTTGACCGTTCGCCTGTTTGACGCCACTTCGGCGACTTGCGTGTCGATCGGGATGAAATGATGATGATAACACAACACCCTGTCCCAGAGCGGAGAAAATCTCCGGCTGAGCCGGGAATCGAACCCGGGCCGTGAGGCATGACATTCCGTCGTGCTGACCACTCAGCTACCATGGGGCGGACAAACGTAGGTGTCATACGCTGTTACATCTCCTGCTGCCGCTACAGGCGATTCATTTCGCCAGGTCGGACAAAGTTTCAGCCGCAGAATGAAATATTTTACAAATTCTTTGGCGAGCAGCAGTGTTGGGAACGTGGAGTCATTACCAAAGCGATCGGACGTTCCTCATGTCACCTACGATTTGGCTGTGCTGATGTGACACCACCAAAGCCAGTTTTGCCGTAGGTACGAGTATGTTTGTTCAGAGATCCAGCACATCTCTGGGGTCATCATGTGCAGTTTCAGCCGTCTCTCTGCCAGACACTGCAGTCACCTTCGACTATGGTGCCCATGGAGATAGACGCGTCGCCGCCGCCGCCGCCGCCGCCTCCGCCACTGACGTCACCCGCCCAGCTGCCCGAACCGATGTCCGTGCATGAGTCGCCTCCAGAAGGTCACACCACACTCCAGAAGGTCCCCTTGCCGTCCAGCCGCCCAAAGCGTCTACGTCTCCCTGGCGGTGGATACCACGCAGCCGGCAGGGAGGCGCCATTAGCCAAAGTTTCTCTCCCTGCCTCCTCATCTGCGTCCACATCCAGTCCTTCCTCGCACCGTCGTCACGTGCATCCATCCTACACGATTATGGTGCGGAGATTTAGGAGGAAGGAATGTGTTATTGTACAGATATAGCATTGGCAGTCGGCCGCGATGGCCGTGCGGTTCTAGGCGCTGCAGTCCGGAACCGCGGGACTGCTACGGTCGCAGGTTCGAATCATGCCTCGGGCATGGATGTTTGTGATGTCCTTATGTTAGTTAGGCGTAAGTAGTTGTAACTTCTAGGGGACTGATAAGCTAAGAAGTTAAGTCCCATAGTGCTCAGAGCCATTTGAACCATTTTTTTTTTAGCATTGGCACATAAAAGTTGGCAACGCGAATCGATACCATAGACACTGGCAAGGGCTCGCTACAATCCGCAACGACATATGGGAGGCGCTCCTGAAGACCGAACCTCCCCTCCCAGCATAGCAGCGCCCTCACTGATGTCAATGTAGTGTCGAGTTAACCAGACCTCTCACCAAGTTCGAGACCTAAGCAACAGCAATCACTATCATCGTATAGGACCAACGTTATAGTTGATGTTTCTGGTGGAATCGTTCATTTAAGTATGGAACATTGTACTGTAAGAGAACAATTTGTTAATTAGTACATCAAGTGATGCTTTGCTAGTCCATGAGAGATGTAAATTATCCAATACGTATGTTACAAAGAAGAGTGTCAAATTAGCAAATCTTTTATTCATTTATGTAAGAAAGTGTACTAATATTTCACTTACTCTAGTGTGATGAGCCTTCTCCAGAGCAATCAAAGAACCCAAAGCTGTGACCGAGCGTTTGTAGTTTCGCCTGGTCACAACACTGAATAAGTTTTGGTAAGCGTTCTCTGTCTGAGTGTTATCGACCGTAGTCTCTCCAGCAGCAGCCAGTGTGTCAGCTGCGATGCCAGATTGCAGCGGGTTACGCTGTGTCCCTCTATCCATTCGCCTACTGCAGCCCCTGTGCGTGTGAGGAGGCAGGGTATTCCCTATGTTACCTCATGGGGGTCTACTGCTGGCTTCTCTGGGTCGAGGCGGTGTCTGATGCGCAGAAGCGAACAGACAACTTTATGATATCAATAGACACGCGCTCTGAAGTGAGCGGTGCAGCTAAGTCAGATACAAGACCTGGAAAAACAGCGTGTTTTATGGTGCGATAGGAATACACTGTTCGGAGTATGGAAGCTACTTTTCTCGTTCTTAAATAAAGTGCATAGATTTCGCTCCTATCGTATCCCGGTGGTAGTGATTCAGGTGCGGGATATGAGCGATGCATATACCATCCTCCGTATAATCTTATAGTGTTAGGAGACCTGATAGTGACGTCACATAGCGCGAGGGATATGTTCCTTTTAGTTAAACGTATTCCTTGTGAGTATTTGTTGCTAAATAAAAATTGTTTAGTGTGTATTATCCCCGTAACTTTTTAAATTATCGCGATATGCTGATTGTTTGACCCATATTGTCTCACGTGTGTCTTCCTGAAAGTGGTTTTTGTGGAATACTGGGAAAAAATCGGTAAACTCGTACATTCAGTGGTTTCCTTACAGAAGGTGTATAGCAGGAGTTTATTTGTTGCTAAATAATGTATTGTAGAAATTTTTAAAACTTCACCGACTAGTATTTACGTGCGTATTCCTGAAAAATCGCTAAAGTTGCTCCAGTATCTACATGCGTCGCATTAAGAATTACCTCAAAACACATAGTTACATATACCTTCTTGAAAATGGATGGGAGAGGGGGCAAAGGAAATCGACAATACAACAGGATCTTTTTTATACGTTTGCTGTCTTACAAAATCGGTAAAATGATCACGAAACCCATGTCTGACTACCTGTTTGAAAAGTGGGGGAAAATCGGTAAAATAGCATTGAAACCCGTATTTACGTGTGTCTTCTTAAAAAATGTCTTTAAAATTACCCCAAAATCGTAAATAGCATCATATGTTGCAGAAAATAAGATTGGATATGATACTCTGACATAAATTTGTAAAAACTAAGCAAGTACCATTGCGTGCAATGCTATGTAGTAAATTTGAGAGTACCACTTGAATTTACAGCTGCTGCTGGTGGTGTTGCTCGACCAAGGTACAGACTACGAATGGCAAGTCCCCTCTCAGGATTCTAGGTCGATTAAGAAGGGAGGTGCTGGGGTGACGACCAATAGGAGCCCACTACACCAGTGACGGAGAGAAAAAACCATTTTTCGATCATAAATTACCATCTTTATGATGAGTTATCGTTTTAGACTAAAAGTATTCTAAAGAAAGAGGCTGACAAAAAGTGCCGAATGGCTAAGTAGGAATGGCTGGAGAATAAATGCAAGGCTGCAGGAACATGCATAACAAGGAGAATGATAGATAGCGACTAAAGGAAAATTAAAGAGAACTTTGGAGAAAAGAGAAGCACGCAAGCCAGTACTAAGCAAAGAAGTTAATGCCCAAAGCTGGAAGGAATGTACAGAAGGACTATACAAGGGAAATGAAGTTGAATTTCACAGAAAGGGAAGAAGAAATAAATGATGCGAGGGGAGATAAGGTACTGCAGGAAGAATTTTACAGAGTACTGAAAGACGTAATTATAAACGCGGCCACTGGAGTAGACGATATTCACTCAGATTACTGTGATCCGAGGAACAGCAAGTCATGATGACAAAACTAGCCCACCTTGTATACAAGACGTAAAAGACATACCGTCCGACTACAAGAAGAATGTAATAATTCCAGTTCACGGTGCTGGCAGATGTAAATACCATCAGACCATCACCTTAACAAGCCTTGGTTGCAAAGGTCTGATACGAATAAATTATTATTTACACAAGACTGCTCGAAGTTAACGCTGGGAGCGATCGGTTTAGGCTTCGGAGAAAGACAGGAATACAAGAGGCAATACTGAACCTACAACGCACGTTAGAAGATGTTTGTAGTTTTAGAGAAAGGATAAATAATTTAGTGCGCCCTGCAGCTGTCATTTTTCCTCTATTGATTGTACGATTGTACAGTTTTGAGTCTTATTTCATTATCAAGTATTTCACAAAAAATTCGTCGATGGCATATTATACCATACTGATCTCTGACCGCGGGTATATTTAAATAGCGGCTTCCATATTGTTCCCGTGAATGCAGGTGTTGTAATTATCATAAAAGTGGAAACACTAGCACCGTGTCCGCTGCTTAGCTGAGTGATCAAAGCGTCTAACTTCCACGCAGCAGGGCTGGGTTCGATTCCCGGCCAGATCGGAGATTTTCTCCGCTCGGGGACTGAGTTTTGTGTTGTCCTCATCATCATTTCATTTTCATCGATACGCCCAATGTTGCTTCAAATGAAAAGGTTTGTAACACGGCGGTCGAACTACTTCGGGTGGGGACTCCCGGCCATCAATCTCATACGATCATCACATCACCAGACCTGTCTCTATAGGAGAATAGGATAACGCATTTGTCCATAAGAAGGTTGTAGCAAATTGCATGAAGACCTATGGGCGATCGATGCAGAGACTGGAACCTGACCTGAACGTATATAAATGGTAGTATTACAATTAATAAAATATTTGTTGACTAAGAGCCAGCTGCTTTGGCCGAGCGGTTCTAGGCACTTCAGTCTGGAACCGCGCTGCTGCTACGGTCGCAGGTTCGAATCCTGCCTCGGGCGTTGATGTGTGTGATGTCCTTAGGCTAGTTATGTTTAAGTAGTTCTAAGTATAGGTGACTGATGACCTCAGATGTTAAGTCCCATAATGCTTAGGGCCATTTGAATCAATTTGTTGACTAAGAACGCCAGTTGCCCAACAATGACCAGCAGGTGTTCCGTCTATTGCCCCTGAAACTGTGCAGTTTCGGTTACAGACATTTCCTGTGTCGGCTCAGACATAGAAAATATAGGAGATAGAATATAACAACAGGACAAAGCAGTCAACCACAGGCAGGTAGGTAGCGTGAATTACGAAGCGGTTAAACGCCGATCATCGTCGCCTTTTGTTGTGACCAGGCGAAACTACAATCGTCCTGCCACTATTGTGAGTTGTTTGCTCTGGGAGAAGGCTTATCTCACTACAACACATGAAATATTAGTTCACTTTATTACGTAAATGAAAAAGATTTATTTACCTTTGATACACTTCTTCGGCGCAAGAGTACTGGATACATGGATTAGCAAACCATAATTTAACGCACTAATGAAACTGTTCTCTTCTAGCATAGTGTTCCACATTTAAATGAATAAGTCCAACAAAAACTTTAACTATCATGTCGGTCCTATATAATGATGCTGACGGTTGTAGCTGAGGTCTCGAACTGGGGGAGAGCTGTTGCTAGCTCGACACTACATTGACCTCAGTGTGAGGGTGCTGCTAGGCTGAGAGGGGGAGGGGGGGGGGGGGGGCCGACGTGATGTCCTGGACCGCTTCACATACGTCGTTGCAGGCTGCACCGAGCCCTCACTCATATCTCTTGCATCCATTCGCGTTGCCAACTTCGGTGTGGCAATGTGATCTCTTTTCGACAGCAAATTTAAGAATTTGCGCCCACTTATGAAATCTGCTCGAAAGTATCCAGACACTTTCTACCGGGCATTAATATGAGATCCATCTACTAGTATAATCGAATGCCTTATTTAAAAAGAAGGAAAGAAAATCACGACGGACAAGTCTGAAAAGTACGGTTGAGATTTGTTATTCTCTGTAAAGGCTTTGTTTTTTCCGAGGTATTGCGGTGTAATACCTTCTAGTAATCAACAGCCACATTTCAGTGTTGCTTAAAGTGTTTCGTCTTCTAAATACACAGAAATGGAGACAAAAAATATGATTACAGCACGTGAAAGGTCGAGGCGATGACTGCGTTTTATTTCCACAACCATTCGGAGATACCTCACACTACAAACAAAAAATAGATTTCCATACACTACACTTGTTCACCGCTCATCTAGATGATGGTAGTTCGTAATGAATCATTTGTTAACAGTGAAAATATATGGAGACGAATATTAATTGTTCCCTCAGAGTAATGATCAGATAACCTTTGCTGTCACACCAATATCAATAATGGTTCTTTCTGTCCATTTGTATGCAGCAAGTTACATTACGTTGAGAGTAAGCTACTATTCCCTGTACTTTTTTAATGGCAGTCAATATTTCTCGCGATGCTGTAGATGATCTATCTAGATGCAATAATAACATTTCAAAATGTAAACTTTCAAGGCCGAAATATCACAGTTATTAAAATGTTCCGGGTAATAATTGGCCCACAGGTTCTATCCCTGAATATTTTGCGACTGACTGTCTTCTAGTATATATTGGAAGCTGGAAAGGAGACGATGTACTATAACTACGTTCTTCTAATTATCTTTCTGTTGCGGTTCCATTAACATTATGATTGTCATCCTGCAAGATCACTGTTATGTGTCTCAAAGGTAGATTCATCTTCATTCCCTTCGATGAAATTGTCACTATAGTTGATAGCAATGAACTGGTCCTTTAAAACACGAACACCTTTGAATTTGCTACAATCCACCTTTGTAAGCAGTCAATAGGGCATCATTATTATGGTTTTGGATTGGTTGATTTGTTGCATGGAAGTTACTGAACCAAAGTAGGAGGTCATCAGTCTCTCGTTCACAGAACAAACTCGAAACCGTCAGCTAATTGTAATGGTCGTCTGGTGGTCATTCGTGTGGTAACGATAGACTCGAGGTTTCTGCAGCTGCTCGAGGTTGGTAGTGAACGCAGGGCCTCGTCGGCTTGTATGGCGGGGAGCAGATGGGGGCACCTCGGAGCTCTTTTGTGGCGACAGTCCAACCCCCGTCCACAACGCACCCTAGGCCCGGACGACTCGACGCAGGGACGAAACAGTGATGTAATAAACAACACCCCTTTAGAATGGTGGAGGGGAAGTCAATACAATAAAAGGGGAAGGGGCTAAAAGCGTGGTAAGGAGCAGAAAGACAGAGTTGATGATAAAACAAGATGAAAGGAAAGAGACCGGGCCGAAAGGAGTGCCAGACGCAGTGGAGGACACATTACTCTCCCACTCCTCGTATACTCTCACGAAAAACAGCACGTGGCCGGGCCGGAGGTGTGGACAAAAGAGTGAAATCGAGAATAAAATGTACACTCTTTGAGAAAGCCGGAAACCTATTCAATGGTTCTTTCATTATTTGACACTGTCAAGGATACTAGTCGGGAAGGCGCCATACCTCAAACCAGACAGCGCGGGGGTTGGGGGGGGGGGGAGGAAGGGGGGTGCGTTTCTTATTATATTACACGGGATGAAGCCATGGACCGGACGAGTGTATTCAACGCAGAGCCGGCATAAAATCGAGGACAGCTGACGTGGATTTGTTGATAGAAACAGTATTCTTTAGACGTCCCCACAAAAAGGAATTAACTGTAGTTAAATCGGGCAGTCGAGTGGGCGATTAATGAGGCCACAACCCAAGACGACTACAAACAGCGCATCAAGGAAGCTTGTCGCTCAGTGACACCAGCAACTTCACGTTTTGCCCGCAGGTCGATTAGAAGGCTCACTGACTTGTGCATTGAGGAAAATGGGCACTAGTTCGAGTGGCTCAGTTAAATGAGCATTCCGCCTACAGAACATTCATTTAGATACAGCCACTAACCCACAGATGTAGCATCTATCCCTAAAACCTTGAACGTTTCTAGATTCCTAGTTAAAATTGATAGGTATTTGATTTATATTTATTTACGCACAGCCATTTTAAACATGTCGGTTACATGATAGAAAAATTAATTTTCTGTTCAAAAAATTATAACTAGTTGCGGTAACTCTGCTGACTATATTGGTCACCCAAAATAAATATTCTTTTTACATACTGTTGTGATGTTTAGAGAAAGTGTTGTTCCTGCTGACCATTGTATACTTTATGCAGATAGTTGGCCGGTTGCGAGCAGGATATTCGGCATCTCTAATAACTGTCTTTTAATTAATATTTTATGACTAATTACTCTTAAATGATTTGTGAAGGCTAGGAACTTAAGCACTGAACCTTAACACAGAAACGTTCCTTAACAGTCTTTCTTTTATCCTCCATTCAATGGATTGCCGAAGGTCCAGGAGAAATAGAAGTAGATGAAAGCACCAACAATATCTGTAACAAGAAACAATACTGAGAAATGGTAATACTGTCAACAGTTACCAGGATAATAACGACAGTTACACAACTTCAAAATGGCATTACGGCAGAAATTTGTATATCGGTAATATACTCTAATCGGCCAGAACGACACCTTGTCTGAAACACTGTGGGCAACCTTCCGCTGGGTGCTAGACCCCCGTGAACCTTTGACAATGCCAGCCACTCGTGACGGCGAAACGTCAGGAAAATAGTTAAAGATAGGTCGGAGGTCGCCGGCCGAAGTGGCCGTGCGGTTAAAGGCGCTGCAGTCTGGAACCGCAAGACCGCTACGGTCGCAGGTTCGAATCCTGCCTCGGGCATGGATGTTTGTGATGTCCTTAGGTTAGTTAGGTTTAACTAGTTCTAAGTTCTAGGGGACTAATGACCTCAGCAGTTGAGTCCCATAGTGCTCAGAGCCATTTGAACCATTTGAACCGGGTCGGAGGTCGTGAGACAAGAGCCACCACGCAAGTGGTCAGCCAACAAGTGGCCACGGAATATCCTCAAGAATTTTGAGGAAAATGTGTCTGAAAAAAGAAAAAAACAGATTACCCAAAACAAAAACCACATGAAAGGAGGAAAAACGAAAAAGAAAAAATTATGAAAAGTATTTACGTCCTTTTCTACAAACTGCTATAAATCTCGCAAAAATGTTATTTCTGAAAATAAACATACAATGATCTAAGGTGATGATCTCCCTACAGCTGTCTCTTCAATATTTGAACAACTCCCGATGCAGGTAAGAGAAGGTTTTGTTTACTTGTTGCCAAAGTTAGTTTCTGCTTGTTTTAAAAAAATACGAATTTTATTAGTGTAATTACTTATTATTACGATTAGTAGATAAATTTTAAATCAAAGAAGTAAAAACAATATGATCTCAAAAAAATTACAAATAGAATAGATTCTCGACTAACTGGCTTGCGACTATCCAGCCCTCCAGTTATACACTTTCACAAAAGCGCTGCTTTGTGAACGCATTGCAAGGAGGCAGGGCTATCTGCCTTGAACCCTCTAAGTATCGCGTGCCGAAACTCTGTTGAATCATGAAAAGTGCTATATCGTTCCACTGTTCATGTAATTAAGTTAAGCATTATAAAATGTATTGTAAAACGTTTACAGTATTTGTATTCTTGGATTTGTTTCGTGTAATAATTTTTCAAACGTCTACTGCACCTGATATAATTACTGGTTTGTGTTAAGAGACCAGAAAATTTGGATTCCAGTGGGTTTTGTTGAATAAAATCATATACAATAACCCGCACTTCTGATTCTCAATCATACTGGCCATCGTCGACGATGAGGTTTCTTTCCTAGCTTTCGCCTATGTGTGTGGTCTGCTATTCATACCTTTGATAATACCAATATTTTCAATAATGTTTCCCCCAACACTTTGACAATCCTGACGGTGGATGTTAGTGCAACGTCAGGAAACTGTCGACGACATCTTGTTTCTAAGAAACAAACCTGATGGAAAATTTGCAAAGATGGCTGCGATATCCTGAATGATTTGTATAAATAAGATGTGTTTTTTTAATAATGCACATGGGGAAGAAAGTAACCAATTACTGAATTTCAGCCTGTCCGAATATTTTGTTATCACGCCCGTTCTTTCTCGACACTGTCAGATCGGCCAGATTCTACACTGTACTGATGAAACATTGCACAAACCCTAGACACATCATGCATTATTCACATAATGTGTTAGCCATCATACGTGACAGCCTTCCAACTTTTCTGTAACACTTGGCACGACGGCCTTTTATTAAACTCTTGTACTTATCAGTAAATAGTCTTTAGATCATGAAAAACATCAGAAGCGATTTTAACCGCCTCCATAGCCAAATGGTTAACATCGGTATCTTCGGTGCGAAATGGTTCTGTGTGGGAAGTCAGCCAGGAGTAAACTCGAGTCCAAATTTCCTGGCTGCAATTGGTCATAAATATGGAGAAACATTTCCGAAAGTGCGTTCACAAAACACGCCAAAGAGACTTTGTAACGAATAGTTAACAGAACTGTACCGACAAACCATATAGAGGCACAAACAGAGCTCACATCAAGAAACAGACGTGAAATATGCAGTAGCACGGACCAACAGCAGGAGCAATATATGGCAAACATGCTAGTAAATGCAGCACAAATTAACAGGAGACCAAGAAGACTGGCAACGTTATTGGACCCTCGCAGTGACAGGTCATAGTGAAGAAACAAAAGGACATACTGGACATCTTGATGGACACTGGGAAGCAGACAAGAAAGTCAAGCAACACGGAAGATGTCAAGAAAACTTCGATAACTTCCTCTACATGGTCTTGCAAACAACTATGAACAATGCCCACCCTGACCTGTGGTCAGCAACGACATCACCTACCCCTCCTCCCCAAACACACACACATAAACATCCAATCTTCTCGTCAAAGCCGAAAAGGAAACGTGCAGTGAATTAAGTGATAACTCATATTGCATCCACCCACTATTTGTGTACCTTCGGCAATACCAAGCCCAGTTATCGTGTAAAATTGTCTTACTGTTTTGTTTTTAAGTGGTTTTTATTTTGAATTGAGTATGGCAATTTCATATCAGGTAGTTCCATGTTTTTGTGTAAGGAACAGCAAAAAAACTCATGTATGTGTTTCGTTGCTGCATTTTAAAACTGTACATCAGAATGCTGCTTTATTGTTATTTTTGTGGTGTTGTTTTGCTAATTATGTGCATTTTCACATATTGTATGTCTGCTCTTGTCTGTAAATGCATAGTGTAGGATGATCACAATAACTATCCTAAATGTTTATAGTGAAGCAATAGATCAATAAAATAGCTAATATACTACATAAAATATCAATTTTATTACATATATTTATCTATATTTAAATACAAACACAAACTCACAGTTGTTGATTGCTTATCATGTCATGACTGATTTACAGTGCAAGCAAAAATGGCTATGAAAATAGAGCTGAGAAATGATATAAAACAGGGCATTAAAAGCTGCCTACTTTGCAACTTCGTAACTTTTACAACTTTGTAACTTTGCAACTGGATTCTTGTTATTAATTCTAAACAAAATATAATAGTTTCTTCAGCAAGTTTAATTCGTTCGACCTCCTTAAATTGACAGTAGTGGAGTGCCTGTATTTTACAGTGTCCATATAGTTCGACGCATAGTTCCTTTGGACAGGAATGCATGCATGCCGTATTAAATTATGAAATGCGTGCGATTGTACGTAAGCTATACGAGTTATTAATAATATATAAAAATTTATGGCGAACCGTGACTTGAAACGGAATCTCCCGCTTTACCATCGCAGTCCCCTTAATCGCTTAAAAAATTTATGGGAGACAAAATAAAACCTTTGAAGTTTTCTGATGACAATGTAATTGTATTAAAGACAGCAAAGGACTCTGATAAATAGTTGAACGGAATAGGTAATTTCTTGAAAATATATTCCCTATTGATGGCACATGAAAATTTGCCCCAGAGTGAAACTCGAATCCACGGATTTCACGCTTGTTGCGAACGGTTTCCTTAACCACTTCTCGTTTTATTGTTATTTCCCACTTAATACGAGCGGTGGCCATAACCGCTTTTTGTTTCTTTTTTATTTTATTTTTTTACATATTTTAGTTTTTTGTTAATTTCCTTTTTGGTTTTTTTCCCCTTGACCTCTTCCACTTCAGGTGTTGACCCCTAACAGCCATACTACCCTCAGAAACATATATAATTAACAAACAGAAACAATAGCTAATGCCACCGCTACTTTCACCCTAAAAGGTAAAAGCTAACTAGGACGGATGTTTGGCACCATTTCATTCTCTGCCCACGAACAAAAATGAAGTACGTCTGTGATCGTTTCGGTAAAAAAAGAAAAAGGAAAGGAAAAGAAAAATGGTAAGGAAAGAGTAGAATACTTTTATTATATTTTATTTCTTTCATTTTGGATTTTTTTATTTATTTGTTATTTTTAATTTTTATTTATCTTCGTCCGGGGTGTCCATAGCAGCCAGACGGTGTGATATCCATGTCGCATTCTCGTCCAGCGAGGGTTAAACACCCCATAATTAGCGTGGATGTCTCTCATCAGTCCATCATGTGCTATATCGTCAGTCTCTTCTCACACCTGGTACACCCCAATGTCCTGGATTGTGCGTAAACAACGACCCCAAGTAAATCGCAAAGAGCAAATCAAACGACGCCTTGCGCTGTAAAACAGTGTAATTGATCGTTAAATAATACCAAAAATCAAGCAATTCTGCAACGCCCTCACTAAAAAAGTATAATGCCAGCAGGGTAGTAAGTGACGTTGGGGCGGTTCAGTTCGGTGAGCTCTACGGACTCAGGCGTCCGTCGCAGCAACAATGCCAACATGCGACGTGTGAGGAGCCAGCGAACGGCAGCCGTATCACAAACGAAACGGTGCATTTAGGTATCGACAGCGGCGCATTTGGGGCAAAGAGGGTCTTCGACAAGATGTATATTGTATAAACGTAGTCGGGAAGGGAATTTTTTAGTCGTTATGAGATACCACAGCGCCCTCACCGCGGTGGGAAGGAAAGGCGAATGTACGTTACTCCACACCCGCTTCCAGACAACCGCCGGTTGTCCGCGTTCAATCACATCAGCAGGCAGTCACCGTTGAAAGTAGCGGTAGAAGTCCTTGGTTGTAGGAGCCCACGCGATCGGTAGGCCATCCAACAGATAACTCATGCTGACCAGATAGGTGCGAATGTGACACAGTGGTGGCGTAATACGTCCAACAGGAATCGGCGGCCGGAAGGCTTGAGGAACCAACTCCTCGATCAGTGTACCAGTGAGGGTGTCCTCGTCCAAAGTACGTAAGCAATGCATCGTCCGCAGGAAGAGAACGCGCGCCCTATTTTACACGTTTATCATTCCAATGCCGCCCGCATGTGTAGGCAACGTCAGTGTCTCGTAACGATGACCAAAGGCCGCCTCGAGTTTGGCAGCCACCGTAGAAGGCATTGCGAGGAAGTGTGTGTAATGATTAATTTTCGGGTCGAGGTAGACGTTGACAAAATGCACCCGCATGATCAAGTCCAGTGTTCGAAAGGTATGGAGACGCAGCGCTGAAGCCACGCGATCGCCGTACATATATCTTCTGCCGACCTTGCCAAGAAAACTACATCGTCCGCATAGGCACAACATTTAAAACGCACATTGCGGAAACGCATGTCCTCCAAACGCTGCCGTAGATCTGCAGTGCAGCTTCGAGGACGACGGCGAAGAGAGAGGCTGACAAAAGATAGCCTTGTCGCATTAAGTGCTCAGTAGTGAACGCTGGCGAGCATCAGCCACTGACCATGACAGTGGAACGGGCCCGTGGATGAGACGGAGAACTACACCTGCTGATATTGGGGACAGGCCCATCTTCTCTAAGACAGTCTCTAAGAAATCGTGCTCAACTCGGTCAAATGCGTGGTCTAGGTCAACCGCCACGGGGGCACCTTCCAAGAAACATGCCGACACGAGCGTCACCACATCTCTACAAGAGCTTAACGATGTGTGTATATTATTGCAGCCTCCCTGACATGTTTGGCTGGCGTGAATGGCATCTTTGACAGTAGCAAGGAGGCGTGCTCGAAGTATGCTTGCGAACAGCTTGTAATCAGAATTCATTAATGTCAACGCCCGGAAATCTTGAGGCTTGCACCCTCCGTTTGGTTTTGGCACAGGGATTACCGTGCCCTCCAGAAATTCGGGAGGGGGTGGGGGGGGCGATGATGCGAAAGTCTGGATCCAGTAGTGCGCAGCACATCTACCGCCATACTTCCCCCATCAGGTCAGAAAAGGTGCCACACAAATCAGTCGGAAGACCATCAGGTCAAGGGGATTTGTTTCTCGAGCTCAGCGACAGCGCCATTACCATTTCTTCCAGAGTACCGGCCTCCAACAATGTGGCCTTTCCTTGCGCCCTACCCGAAGGTGACAGATCGTCCAGGACGTCCTCAATGTCATCGTCAGGCTGTTGACTTGCCTGATAGAGAGTGCGGTGATAATCTGTGAGGACACGGAAGATAGCGGAGTGTGTCTCTGCACGTTGCCCGTTCGCCTCAATAACTGCCATGATGAGTCGCCTCTTACGATGTCTCCGTTCTCTGACGATGTGATAAAGAGAAGCACGTTCCTCAGAGATGGAATCTTTCAGTCACTTTCAAAGCCGCGTGCCTTCCACTCTGTCAGCCGTGATCTGAAGAAGCCGTGCCTGAGTTCAGTGGACGGCCGTTTGGCGCTCTGGCGAAGAATGTTGAGACGCTAGTTCCTTCAAGATCGTGTAGTAAAACTCAGAGGTCGATCGCTGCCAGAGTGCCCAGTCTCATCCATACGCCGTGAGTTTGAAGAGAATAGCTGGTTTGGTGCAGTGTGTCCACCATCAATCGTGGAATCATAGGTATGACGTCGTCGCTCACACTTGTGTCAGGTATCAATGACAGCTAGATCAGAAGCCTATTCCCAAAGAATGTTGAAGTTAAGAGTCCAAGGTCTTCTACTACGGCTCGTCTGTTGTCACGACAGGGTAATGGCGCAGATAAAGATGTGATGGTCGGTGAATGCAGTGGGGCACAGCTCGGCACCGAGGGTCGCTACCCGAAGACCTCGAGAAACGTAAATCCTGTCCAAACTACTGGCCAATTGGCTCGTGAAGCGCATAGATGAGCGTCGGTCACCGGGAATTACTGTGCATGTGTCGTGCAAAGCGAAGTCCCTGACCATCACAATGAAGGGCCGGACATGGGAGACTGTGAGGTGTTCAAATGGCTCTGAGCACTATGGGACTCAACTGCTGAGGTCATTAGTCCCCTAGGACTTAGAACTAGTTAAACCTAACTAACCTAAGGACATCACAAACATCCATGCCCGAGGCAGGATTCGAACCTGCGACCGTAGCGGTCTTGCGGTTCCAGACTGCAGCGCCTTTAACCGCACGGCCACTTTCGGCCGGCTGTGAGGTGTCTAGTCCTTAGGGAGTAAGATGCTGTTCAAGTCTCCACCCACCACGAAGTGCTCTGTAGCGCCTTGGAGCAATGGAGCTACGTCATTAAAATAATAGAGCGTTTGCTCTCAACGCTTTGCGGTACTAGACGGGGCATACAGATTCACAAGGTGGATGGCGCCGATGGTGAGAGCAACGCCTCGTGCTGAGGGCAAATGCTGAATTGCCGTTGTTTCTATGCTATCGCGTAGTAGTATAGCCACCGTTGGTACTTGGGTTGACGTAAGACGTATATACATAAACATCCAGGGGCAGATCAGGCTGTACCTCTTGAAGAAACACGATATCTGTGTCCGCCGCCCAAGTCATGTCCTTCAACAGTTGGGTTTAGGTCGTGGAACTAATGCCACTGACATTCACCGTAGCTATCCGATACACCTGGTCATTGGGTATTAGGATGACGTATCCTGCAGTCGTTTAAACCAGTAAGCGCCACGTCGCCCGTCTGACCGCCTCTGTCACCTGCAACATATGTATTACTGATCAGCGAGACAAGATGTCCGTCCGACAGTACACCGACCGTGGGCATCACGTGATCGCTCGAGTCTGACATGATTTTTTCCATCTCCATCTCTGACTCCTAATCACCAAGATGGAGGTGTGGTACGTTAGGAGACGGATGTCGTTCATCTGGTGTCTTAGCCGCAGAATCGTCAGGGGGCTCGTCAGTGGGTTGAGCATAGTCCAGCCTTTGTCCTCCAGCAGACGTCGCTAACAGCGAAAAGGAGTAGGAGCCACACCCCGGGCAGCAGAGGGACTGTCCTCATCTTCCTGCAACGAGTCAGCATCTTGCGAAGCGTTTCCTGTAGACAGCCTCCTCTTCTTTCGCCGTTTGGGCGACTTCTGCTTGTTGGAACGCGTGTCTGAGGCCCTGTGGATGCTATCGAAGTGGGCTCCACCAGTCGGGCGCGGCTCTTATGTCGTCTTCACATAGAGACCGCTGCTGTCGCATTGTCGTGCTGTAGGGTCGACGGTCAGTGTGCGATTGGCTGACTTCTTCACACAGCTGTCTCTTGTCTTTCGTTCCCGACTGGCATGCCAGTCCTCCCCCCAAGCGACGGACCATCGTAGTATATGGATCATGACAATGGGGAGTGCGGGGGGGGGGGGGGGGGAGGGAGAGGGGCACGAGCGTGGACGCTCTGTCGGACCGGAAGCTGTGGCTGCATGAAACGACAGACTTTTGGTCATACCCCACCATACAGCCTTCGTTCTAATGGAAACATTCCCCGGAAAACGCCCAGAAGTGTACGCGTCTACCTCCAGAGGCCCATACCAAAATGTAGAAAGTGTCGGCCGCTGAGGCGTGGATGCGTCTAGCTCCATCGGTAGGACGAGAGAAGGCGGAGGAGGCGAAGGCTCCGTCTCTATTGGGTCTTCCCGCGTTGTTGGGATGACATCCTCTTGCGGCTGCTGTGGCCGCTCTGTCCTCGGGATCCCTGAATCTGGGGGAAGGAATACAGAAGGATAAGGATCACCGTGCACATAACAGTGGCGAATATAATTGTGAAGTCGGCGCTGCAATCCGTCTGGGCCTGAAATGAGATACATGGATGCGCCAAGTCGACGAAGGATCTCGCCTAGCGCCCACCGTCTGCAGCAGATAAAAACTCAGAAAAACAAAATATCATGCTGGGCGAAGCGATATATGCGGACTGCCTTAGGCGTCGAATGCTAATGAGGATGGAGCAGCGTCCGATGGCGGCGGCCGTGAAGCAATTCCGCCAACGATGGTCCATCTCGTGGATGCGAACGATGGGAGACGAGAAACTGTTGCAGTCCTTGATCTCTGGTGTGTGTGGTGCGAAGTTTGGCTATCTGCTGCTTGAAAGTTCTGACTAAACGTTCCACTTCGTCGTTTGACTGTGGATGGAACAGTGCACTAGTGAGATGTGCAGACGTTGCCATGGTGATTGCGACGTAGGCCAAGCAGAGAATTTTTGTGGCAGAACAGACTGATTTTCCGCACATGCGTGACACTGTGAAGTCACCTGTTCTATTTGGGTGTCCATACCATGCCAAGTACAGTGTCGACACGCTAACTGTTTCGTACGAACAATCCCCCAGTGTCCTTGGTGAAGTAACTGCAACACTTCTTTAGCAAAGCTCTGGGGATCAACACACGTTACTGTCCTCTGTCATTTTGAACAAGAATAATATCTTGCTGTACAGGGAGGCTATACCGACGTGCAAAGTATCGGTGCACGACAGAGTTCTTTATACTACGCAATGAACGAGGCCAAGATGAGCTAATGTATTTTAGAAAAACGTTCAAATGTGGATCAGCTTCCGTGGCCCATGCAATTTTCCTATAGTTCAGGGGAAAGGATTCAAGTAATTCCGAATCGCGAGCACCGATGTGGCAACAAGAAGCAGTAAATGCGTCAAAGTCTGTATGAGAGCCAATCGGAAGACGTGGACGTGCGTCTGCATTACCATGTCTTTTTATCACCAAATCTTTGTGAAAGCACTGCACCGATTGCGTAAGAGGAAGCGTCAACTTGCCAACACAACTGGTTTGTCAGGATGAAAGTGCACCAAGAATCGATCACTGAGCAATGAATCTTTAAGGTTTGAAAAGCTTGTTGGCACTCATCTGTCGAAACAAAGGGGACGTTCTTGCGACGCAAGCGATGCAATGGAGCTGCGATTTGTGCAGCATTCGGTATGAACCGAATATAATAGGCAATTTTCCCTAAGACTGACTGCAATTCTATGACACTGTGAGAAACTGGCAGGTCACGTATGGCTAACAAATGTAACTGAAGAGGATGTACACCTTGACTGTTTGTGACATGACCAAGATACTGCAACTCAGGTTCAAAAAAATCACACTTGTCCAGTTTGCACATTAGTGCTGCATCAGATAACACACAAAACAAAGCACGAACATTTTCAGTGGGCTCTTCAGGTGTAGGACCTGCTACGATAATATCGTCCTGATAGTTTGGACAGTTTGGTACTTGAGCAGTCAGCTGTTCTAAATACCGTTGTAAAATGGCAGGTGCGGATGCACTGCCAAAAGGCAAACGTAAATATTTAAACAATCCTAAATGAGTGTTCACAACACACAAGGTTTTAGCTTCTTCATCCAGTGGTATTTCAATATTTGTATCGCGCAAATCAATTTTTGAAAAATAGCGACCGGTGCCTAATCTTCCCATGAGATCCTATGAGAGTGGCAATTGACAAGTATCAATCACAGTTTGTGGGTTAACTGTAGACTTAAAGTCAACACAGAGGCGAATGCCAGTGGACTAACCCATTGAAAAGCTTGTATGGACGCAATAGCTCCGCTGTCTTGCAATTCTTTACGTTCAGCAGCCACTTTGCCCCGTATTCCAATATTCCAATGAATGGGAACAGTTCTGGCACGGCAAAATTTCGACTGAGCATTTTGTTTCATAGTAATATGTGCAACAAAATTGTTAGCCTTGCCTAAATCTTCAGAGAAGAGTTCCAGGGAATTCCTTCAACACTGCACTGTCCTTAGCACTGGATGCAAAAAAAAAAAAAAAAAAAAAAAAAAAAAAAAAAAAAAAAAAAAAAAAAAAAAAAAAAAATTAATCAAGGCCACATATGTCATATGTCCTCACAATAGCGTGACTGTAACACAGCGGAAGTCACAGTTCACGTATGTGAGCCATACATGGCAGGCAAAGTACATTTTCCGAGAATGGGAATATCTGTCCATTATAAGCCGTCAGATGCGTGCTAGTTTTAGACAGGTGAAATTTTACACGTTTTCCAGTTATATGTAAATGAACAAAAAGTTTCTTGGATTCGTGCAGCACTGAAGAAATTATTTGCTTGCTAGTTTTGCTAATGCCTGCAGCAGGCTTTGAATACAATCCATTGACTAAATGGGCTTTGTGACTAGATTTTTGAGTGACTAGAATTCTTTTGTTTGTTCCATTGAAAACATACGGATTGTACATGACCTTTCTTGCCACAAGCGTAACACTGTGCTTGTCTGGATGGGCAATCTTGGCGTTCGTGCCGTGAATAGCACGATGGCATGACTTAATTCTAATCACTGATGTAGCCGCCAGTTCATGTGTTTACATGGCTTGGCGCACGTGCGCTGTTGCCGCCTACTGGGCTGGTAGTGAGGAAGGGACGACTCAGCCGAAAAGTTGGTGGCTGCTCAAATTTATCGGCCGCTAGGGTACCTGAATCATACTGATCTAGAATTTTCACTACATGATGGAATGATGGATCTGACTGCTTCAAAATCGGTTCTCTGATATCAGTTACATTGTATACTACTGTATCATGAGACATAACATCTGAATATACGCTACTGGCCATTAAAATTACTACACCAAAAAGAAATGCAGAAGATAAACGGGTATTCATTGGACAAATATATTATACTATAAATGACATGTGATTGCATTTTCACGCAATTTGGGTGCATAGATCCTGAGAAATCAGTACCGAGAACAACCACCTCTGGCCGTAATAACAACCTTGACACGCTTGGGCATTGAGTCAAACAGAGCTTGGATGGCGAGTACAGGTACAGCTGCCCATGCAGCTTCAACACGATACCACAGTTCGTCAAGGGTAGTGACTGGCGTATTGTGACGAGCCAGTTGCTGGGCCGCCATTGACCAGACGTTTTCTATTGGTGAGAGATCTGGAGAATGTTCTGGCCAGGGCAGCAGTCGAACATTTTCTGCATCCAGAAAGGCCCGTACAATACCTTCAACATGCGGTCGTGCATGATCCTGCTGAAATGTAGGGTTTCGCAGGGATCGAATGAAAGGTGGAGCCACGGTTCGCAACACATCTGAAATGTAACGTTCACTGTTCAAAGTGCCGTCAGTGCGAACGAGAGGTGACCGAGACGTGTACCCAATGGCACCCCATACCATCACGCCGGGTGATACGCCAGTATGGCGATGACGAATACACGCGTCGAATGTGCGTTCACCGCGATGTCGCCAAACACGGATGCGACCATCATGATGCTGTAAACAGAACCTGGGTTCATTCGAAAAAATGACGTTTTGCCATTCGTGCACCCAGGTCGTCGTTGAGTACACCATCGCAGGTGTTCCAGTCTGTGATGCAGCGTCAAGGGTAACCACAGCCATGGTCTTCGAGCTGATAGTCCATGCTGCTGCAAACGTCGTCGAACTGTTCGTGCAGATGGTTGTTGTCTTGCAAACGTCCCCATCTGTTGACTCAGGGATCGAGACGTGGCTGCACGATCCGTTACAGCCATGCGGATAAGATGCCTGTCATCTCGACTGCTAGTGATACGAGGCCGTTGGGATCCAGCACGGCGTTCCGTATTACCCTCCTGAACCCACCGATTCCATATTCTGCTAACAGTCATTGGATCTCGACCAACGCGAGCAGCAATGTCGCGATACGATAAACCGCAATCGCGATAGGCTACTATCCGACCTTTATCAAAGTCGGAAACGTGATGGTGCGCATTTCTCCTCCTTACACAAGGCATCACAACAACGTTTCACCAGGCAACGCCGGTCAACTGCTGTTTGTGTATAAGAAATCGGTTGGAAGCGTTCCTCATGTCATCACGTTGTAGGTGTCTCCACCGGCGCCAACCTTGTGTGAATGTTCTGAAAAGCTAATCATTTGCATATCACAGCATCTTCTTTCTGTCGGTTAAATTTCGCGTCTGTAGCACGTAATCTTCGTGGTTCAACAATTTTAATGGCCAGTAGTGTAAATCAACACAAGCACCTATGAATTTGCATTTCCTCGTCATACCCTGCAATTCTGTTACACACTCGCGATAAGTTGGTTCTGACTTTTTCTTGCAACTAAAGAATTGGTATGTGGTGTCACCGCCAGACACCACACTTGCTAGGTGGTAGCCGTTAGTATACGTCGGACCCGCGTGTCGCCACTGTCAGTGATTGCAGACCGAGCGCCGCCACACGGCAGGTCTACAGAGACTTCCTAGCACTCGCCCAGTTGTACAGCCGACTTTGCTAGCGATGGTTCATTGACAAATTACGCTCTCAGTTACCGAGACGATAGTTAGCATAGCCTTCAGCTACGTCATTTGCTACGACCTAGCAAGGCGCCATTACCATTTGCTATTTATCTTGTGATGCATGTACCGTCAGACCGATGTTCACCAATTATGGATTAAAGTTAAGTATTCCCGCAGCTACGTACGTTCTTTGCTACTATAACTTCCTTTACCTGTTCCAGACCTCACGCCAGCCTGCGTGAGCTTAAACGCGTGCCTTTCGGCTACCCGTCATTGTGGATTGGCTGTCTTGCCAGTCCACAACATGGTACCTAGCTGCCACCACATTCACTTGTTGGTCATAATAATTAGTTAGAGAACCTTCAACCAGATCATAGGCGTCTCCGATCGTTGACAAAAAGTAATGTAGTTTCATAGCACCTGACACTTTGTGAGCCATGATGTAGGTTGCATACTGTTGTAACCACTCGAGCCATTCCTCTTCCTTTTCATTAATCTGGTGAAAAGGCGCTATGGCATTAAGAGCTACAGTTGTGGCAGGTTACGCTGCGTTGGTCATTTAGTTTGCCAGTAACTGCTGTACCGGGTTTAGAAAGGTTCCAATCTGCTGTGTCTGAAAGGGAAACTTCTGTGTTAGCTGCATTGCATCTATTACTTACAGCTGAAGCGCCTGATCAGGGTATGAGAGAGGTGGGTTGCTTATTTTGGAATAGGAAAATGCAATAAACAGACAATGCAAGAAAGAAAAATAAGCACACAAGTTAAGAAAATTTCTGCAACGCACGCCTGAAAATACTAAATAGAAAAAACACTACAAGAGACACTATTAAAACATATAAACACACCCCTGCAAAGAAAAGACATGGTAGAATTAAGGTGACAGCAAAACACAAAAGCCCACGACAAAATAAAACAGAGACGATCGGTGGCAGCTGGCAGCTTGGGGTTCCAGCTTTAACAGGTTGGTGCTATGTTATTCGGATATCTTCGTCGCCATGTTGTTCATTCACCTCGTCGTCAATGTTGTTGTGTCTGGGAATCTTTTATACTCAGTTCACTAGACAAAGAACTCGTATTAATGAGTTTTATTACAATAAGAAAAATACAGTTACTTACCTTCGATTGATGTGTTGCAAGCAAAGGGCGATATACGAAATAATCAGTCTTCTTCAGAACAAACAAACACAAGTCTCTGCTACGTAGAGATGCCTAACAAAGTGGCTAACTATGACGCTGCTGTCGAAGTGGGCGCCACCAGTCGGGCGCGGCTCTTATGTCCTCTTCACATAGAGACCGCTGCTTTCGCGTTGACGTCCTGGAGGGTGGTCGGTCAGTCTGCGTTTGGCTGACTTCTTCTCACAACAGTCTCTTCTCTTTCGTTCCCGATTGGAGTGCCGGCGCTGACTTTACGTCGTAACACAACACACCTATACAAAATAAGCCAGTGTTACTATAACTAGTGCACACGTGAATGTGTAAAAGAATTAGAGCAATGCAACCTTCCCATGGTAGATACTAAGTAAATGAGGTAACGCCTATACGTCATTCCACATAAAGTGAGATATGTGGCCGGCCGGAGTGGCCGAGCAGTTCTAGGCGCTACAGTCTGGAACCGCACGACCGCTACGGTCGCAGGTTCGGATCCTGCCTCGGGCGTGGATGTGTGTGATGTCCTTAGGTTAATTAGGTTTAAGTAGTTCTAAGTTCTAAGGGACTGATAACCTCAGAAATTAAGTCCCATAGTGCTCAGAGCCATTTGAACCATTTGAGATATGTGCATTTTCTTTTTCTTTGCCAGCTCCATATGGACCACCATACAAGTATAGCTGCAGCACTTCCTTGAAGTCTGTGGGAACTGTATCAACTGCTAACTTTGCAGAGACGAGCAAAAAAAGAAATCTACTGCAGTTTTCTAATAAAATCGTTTCCAGTGAGGTGCAGACGCACACAACACCTGCTTCAAAACATTTAGATTCAGAAGATCACTGAAATGGAAATGAGCGTTTAGCGTCATTGGCAGGTCCAGCCGCCTTGGTGCAGGTCTTATTACTTTCGACGCTACATTGGGCGACCTGCGCGCCCTGTGGGCATGAAATGATAGTGAAGACAACACAACACCCAGTCCCTGAACGGAGAAAATCTCCGACCCAGATGGGAATCGAGCACGGGCCCGTAGGACGGCAGTCCGTCAAACTGACCACTCAGCTATCGGGGCGGACAGATGATCAATAATTAGAGTATGATAAGCACGGAAATTTCCGAAATAGCTAATACAATGTAGGCATGTTTGACGAGAAGCTGTTGTAACTGAGCTGTACCACAGCTCATGTAAGGGCACATGACTGCAAAACACTCTTCTGCAAGACCTATTTTGGGGTCTGATGTCTACGGAGATTTACTGCTGTCCTCTCGAGGCTGTGTGCCGTGCTTGCGACTGCTACCTCGTGTAACATTCAGTCGGGTCACTGGCGGCAAATTCATTGCCTGGCAACCTCCATCGACTGGAGTGATAAAGCTTCCGTAACATCCTAACTAAATGAGTAATCTTAAACTGATTGCACCACTGCAGTCTACTATAATCAGGTTTGTTAAACACGAAAGCACCCAGTCGCCTGAAAAACTTTATTCACCATAGTAGGAGTGTTCCACATCCATAATCAATAAAATTTCTATTTGGTGAACAAAAGATTCATGGCGTCGAGACGCTTATATTAAAAAAAATTACGATCAAGTATTAAGTAAAGCGGTAGATGTTTATTTGACTAAACTGTGTGAGAAACAGTACACACGCTCTACAGTACCCCCCCCCCCCCCTCTCTCTGTTGTCGGTGATCTAACATGGTCTGATTGATAAGAAAAATGACTGCAAGGCTCCGTTATCCTCGGCAAGATTCGCGTAACGTAAGTCACCGTCGATATGCTAATCTAAATACAATTGTTTCATTCGTGAAGATTAATTTTCAGATATGATATTAAAATTTAACTGCATTTCTATGCAGTATTGCCTTTTAACCACATCTGTGGAAGCGAACCGTTCCGACATATTTTTAATATATTGTTAGTGCACTAGTTCTGTGCGCTAACAGTGTGCTTTTGCGTCGTAGAGTCCGAGGTGTAGATTAGTACAAAATGCAACGCTCCGCGCGGACTGTTTATGATTCGAGAAAGCGCCTGACGGAAGACATGTTCAGTATACGTGTGACATGTCTACTCTGCCGTGATCAGCTCACTGAGCTACCGTCTAAGGCTCTAACATTACGTCTAGTAGCTTAACCGGAAACCTACTACTGATTACAATACCAATGAAATTAAATAGAAGTAACTTTGTGACAATTTCCCCGACGGCAAGGATTTCTTTTTCGTGTTAGGGTCTCAGAATTCAAAAAGCCTAATTCCCAAGACGTCAGCAAAATAAAACAAACTCCTTCCATTGTGGTGACTATGAATAAAATTAAACAATTTCTTCATTTTTATAGACAAATCAAGAAAAATTTTCTAATATTTCATTACTGCAACATTTTAAAACCATCAACAAAGCCGGCCGCGGTGATCTAGCGGTTCTGGCGCTGCAGTCCGGAACCGCGGCCTCGGGCATGGGTGTGTGTGATGTCCTTAGGTTAGTTAGGTTTAAGTAGTTCTAAGTTCTAGGGGACTGATGACCTAAGATGTTAAGTCCCATAGTGCTCAGAGCCATTTGAACCATTTTTTGAACCATCAACAAACGATGTTAAACTGTTGAATGTGTTTGAGAAGAAATATGCATATTCAGTACAAATTAGTCCCTAAAAGAACACTGAGCTATGTATTATTTCGGCACGTTGCAGTTCTTTTATGTTTTTCTAGCAGCACTCTAAAAGAGCAAAATCCGTTTTGCCTTCTCACCGCTTCATAATAATACCAGAATAGCTACAGGAAAACCATCCTCCTCCCACCCCGTGATGTTCAGCTTTATAAACTGCACCAAAAACCTCATTGTTAATTACTGTGAAAATTGCAGACATTTCGTTGTGTAGTAAATAGCACCCTGTTGTCAATAATAACAAGTAAAAAACTGTATTAACCTCGTAATCTATTTAACTCATTGCCACAGTTGTCAGAAACTCTTTATTTAACCCGTAGTGCATTAGACGTTACATCATAAGTTTGTCATTTTAATCAGTTTGTGATCTACTTCAGGATTGTGATGGATTTAAAATCACCGCTCCATTTATGTGGAGGATTTAAATTATGTATTTTATCGTATATCAAAATAAATAAATAAAATCTTCGAAGAAGCAACAAAGGCCAAAACAGTGACGCTGTGCAGCCACCACCTGTCCTGCCGAACGAAGCTTGCCTACATTTTTCCGCCGGCCGGTGTGGCCGTGCGGTTCTAAGCGCTTCAGTTTGGAACCGCGTGACCGCTACGGTCGCAAGTTCGAATCCTGCCTTGGGCATGGATGTGTGTGATGTCCTTAGGTTAGTTAGGTTTAAGTAGTTCTAAGTTCTAGGGGACTGATGACCTCCGCAGTTGAGTCCCATAGTGCTCAGATCCATTTGAACCATTTTTTACATTTTTCCACCACACGAAATCAAATCAGTTAACTTCTCATTAGCGTACACGGTAACATAAACAAGCTGAGATGGGGAGAGTGCACTAAAAAGAAAGAGAAAGTAAAATAAAAACTATTTTGTTCCTAATAACCGACATCTATGAAACATTTACAATACACGAATATAATTGGTTACAAGCTTGCAGAAGGAACAGAGAATAAGGAAATCAGTTGTGTTTTTATGAGATCGGTATGAGAGCAACCACTTTCAGGGGTTTCTGATATTAGCCTCAATCCAAATTTTCTTTTAACCTCACGCAAAACGATTTTAAGTATGACGTGCTGCAGTGTACAAAAGCTTTGGTCGGACCATATTGCAGGAACATTGCGTGCAAGATTATTTTTATTGAAAAATAAAATACGCACAAGGATCTGTAGAATATTCGTTCAGTACAAGGAACCAATCCATAAACTGCAGAAAAATAATGATTGGCTCGTCTGGGCCGAAATGCGGAGCTTGCTTGCTTGGTTATCTATGTGAAATCGGTTTTGGGCGGAAGTAACAGTATTCAAGTTTGAGAAAGAGAGGTTAATAAATGTAAAGGGAATTGCAAACTAAGTTATAAAAAGATTATTTTTCGTTCTTGTTGTATTCTTCAGTTCGAAGACTGCTTTGGTGCAGCTCTCCAGCTTAGCCTGTCTTGAATACGTGTAATCGTATCAACGTAACTACTACACAATACATTCATTTCGATCTGGTTACTTTATTCAGTCCTTTGACTATCTCTGACGTTTTTACAATCCACACTTCCCTCTAGTACCAAAGTAGCTGTTTGTAGATGCCTTGTTTTGATATGCCCTATCAACCGGTTGTTTCTTTTAATCAGTTTATGCAATAAAACTATTTCCTCCCGAATTTAGCACATATCTGATTGGAAAAATTCCAAGTCGCACCGTAATTCAGAGTCCACGTTAACCTGTAGATTCCCCATATAACTAACTGAGTAAGACAATTCTGGTGTTGGAGGATGGAAAGAGCATGCTACCTCCAGTATGAAAATGCCTAGAAAAGCACGATGCTGTTCAAATCAGCCTTCTGATTTAAGGAAGGTTTAATTCTTATTTCTTCAGTGGTTATTCTATTAGGTTCGTGAATAAGTTCATAGAATTTTCGTTTTGCGTGTTGGTATTCCGATTGCTATGGCTTTATTTATGGATTGCCATTTTTTATTTGTAATTCACTGTTGCAGTTTTAGTTTACGTATTATTATTTTGTCATTTGGATCTGTGGACGCTAGAAAATGGAGTGCCAAGTGGAGAAATTGGAAGATTTCCAACGTATTCTTCTGTTTGAGTTTAGTAGTGGGGTAACAGCAGCGGAGGCAGCCAGAAACATTTGCGTCTTGTATAGGGATAGTTTCGCTGGACAGAGCACGGCAAGAAAATGGTTTCCTCGTTTTAAGGAGGATCGTTTTGATATCAGAGACTTTCCGCGTTCAGAAAGACCTTCGCGGTTTGATGATCGTTTAAAAGTATTAATCCACAATGACACGTCAGTGTACTCGAGAACTGGCAATTGTGATGAACTGTGATCCTTCTACCATCGTGCGACATTAGCATGCAATGGGGAAGGTACAAAAAGCGGTTGTATGGATACTGCATCCTCTAAGCCAAAATCACAAAAATTTGTGGGTGGCCATACGTGCATCTCTGCTTGCTCGTCACCAATGGGCTGGTGAACAACACCGACCATTCATGTCCTGGTGGTGAGAAATTGTGTCTTTAGACTAACAGATGGAAAAGAAAGGAATGGTTCAGCCTAAAATAGTTACTCCCCGTACAAAGATATGCGCATATCTACTAAAGGAAATGTTGTGCATCTGGTGGAACAACGACGGTGTGGTATGCTACAAATCGCTTCCCCATGTTGTAATCATCACTGCTGAAATTTTTTGCCAACAACTGAGGCGTCTTGCAAACGCAATCCGAGAATAACTACCAGGAAGACCGCATGAAGTGATCCTACTCCACGATGTCGCCCGCCCGCATTCTGCTAGACTGACAGAAAACACTATACAACAGTTCGGTTGGGAAGTCGTTCCGTACCCACCTTATTCACCTGATCTTGATCCCTCAGAATTTCACCTTTTCCGCTCTCTATCGAACAACCTTCAAGAAACTTTCTTTCCGGATGAAAATGCTCTCCGAACGTTGCTCGACGAGTTCTTCGCTTCAAACCCACGTGATTTCTACTGTCGCAGAATCCAAAAGTTACCCCAGCGTTGACAGACTGTTCTAAATAGTGAACAATAAAAAATAAAATGAAATGATCTTGTGGCATAGAAGGCGGGAGGTCCCGTCCGAGGAAGTTCGGCGGCCGGGTTGCAAATCGTATGTCAAGTGACGCCATATTGGGCGATTTGCGTTGCGGTGATGATGAAGACAGCGCAACACCCAGTCCACGAGCGGAGAAAAATCTCCAAAAAGGCCGGGAAACGACCACGGACCCGCTGCATGGTAGGCAAACACGTTATCACACAGTTACGCAGGCGGACGGTAAAGAAGAATATATTATCGATGACTAAATTCTCTGTTAAGTGTATCTGTTGTGTTTATTTAAACATGGAAAAACGCTACGAACTTCTGCACCAACCAAATATCACCCATCTAATACGCAGGATTCTTCTGAAGCACACATTGCAAAAGCTTCTGTTCTCTGCCGGCCGCTGTGGCCGAGCTGTTCTTGGCGCTTCAGTCTGGAACCGCGCGACCGCTACGGTCGCAGGTTCGAATCCTGCCTCGGGCATGGGTGTGTGTGATGTCCTTAGGTTAGTTAGGTTTAAGTAGCTCTCACTTCTAGGGGACTGATGACCTCAGATATTAAGTCCCACAGTGCTCAGAGCCATTTGAACCATTTTTTTTTCTGTTCTCTTCTGTCTGCACTTTTGACCATCTGCGTTTCACTCCCATATAGGGCTATACTCCAAATAAATGCTTTTGAAACCATCTTTCCAACACTTTCTCTTCTCCAGGAAATTTTTCTTTCTATTTCCAGTCTGCATCTAAGGTCGTCTTTCTTCTACCCCCGGAAATAAAAAAAAGTCAAAATTTTGAGAAACCAGATAAGCTTTACCGGTAACAATTTTCGTTTTTAAGATATTGGAAACGCTGCTGCACAGTATAGTCACTGTTTACATAATCAATTACCATGATGCCAATGCAAACATTACTTCGTTAAAATTGAGTTTTTATTACGTGAAAGAGCCTGACATTTTTAAGAGAACGCGTAGATGACCTCCGCATGACTGTTTAACGTATAACTATACGACCGACTTCATTTTATACAACTAAATCTGTTTAACGATTCGACCATTCGACTTCAGTCTAGTGAACGCCAAATTATCACGATGGGCTATATTATGGCTTGTGCCGGATGAATAAACATTTACACTTGTTTTCACACCAAACATGAGTATGCAGCTGCTACTTGGTGAATCTGTGCATTACGAGGAAAAGCAAATAACAACCCGAGGTTATATAGTCTAGTGGATAGTGAAGGATTCTTTTTCCCAGGGTCCTACGCTGCCGTGACTGGTTTTCCCTGAAGGCAAACATACATAGATACCCAACTTTGTAAACACAGCCTTTTTTGGAGATTTAAAGTTTTTGGCGCCTGTTGTGTTGCTTACGTCTATTCTATGTTTTATCTTTATGCTGCATCATTACACAGAGAACTCTAGATTTATCTCTAATAGTAATTAGATGTATGCTATTGGTGTACTAATGATATTGAATCAGACAGTCGTTCTTTCTCGACTGTGTCTGTCTCCGAGATTTTACGACTCATATTCGTGTTAATACCAAACACTAGTCTGAGCCATTATTCTATTTTTTATTTAAGTTTCTGTCATGTCATCATGTATAAAAGTGTATTACTTTTGTACCACGATTGTCACCGACACAGTTGTACATATCGCATCACTGCTGTAGTCATAGTGTCTCTTTCATAAAAATAGAATATGTTGTTTGCTGTTTACATCATGCTCCAAGGAAATGACCTAGGTTCCTACAAAAGTAAGCTGAGTTACGGAATTAAAGGGAGAGCGGCAGACGTATTTTTTGTCACATGCAAGAAGTGGACAATTACAGAATTGCGCTCTGGGTGCCTTAAGACGTCAGATGATTCTGTCACTGCAGAATGAATTACAATTTAGCAAAGGGTTTCTTGAGGCGGAGTACTTACTTAGATGTGACAGCGAGTGGGCCTAATCCGTGTTATCTAAGTGACAGCAATTAGACCAAGTGCTCAGTAAAAGTGTCAAAAACCGAAATCTAGGTAGCCGAAATAGTTCGAATCCTGCTTCTCACGAATAAGAGTCCCACAAATGCATCAGAGTGAATATTTACGTAGGTAATCATTAGCCGTAGGGATCGAGTGAAGATGATCAGGAAGACTGAGATAAAAACTATCTAACATCGTGGGGAATTATTGGCTGGAAGACATACCAAAGAGACATTCGAGTTTAACTCGACATCTGACGGACGGATAATCATCACCAGTTTCGCACGCCATTATGCCATAAGACATAGCAGAGAAGTTACGGAAGTAACAGTCGCTCAATCTCTAGCGAACATGAACCTTACATTAACATCTCCCTTTTCTCTACCTGAATAATACCGCGATGACAGTTTCTTCCACATTTAGGATCCCAACGTACTTACAAAGCAAATACGTGGGGGAGTTGGAAAACAAGTTTCCCCTGTCTACTGTGGTCAGAGTTGTGTGTGAAAGGAAAAAAAAGAGAATGAAACATTAAAGATAAGACATATCTTTATTTTTCTACATGATTTCCAAGTACATTGAGACATTTATAATACCGCTTTGTAAGCTTCAAAAAGCCTTCCACGAAAAAAATCAGGGCGTTGCATACGGAAGAAGCGTTGAACGGCTTGTCTGACGTCAGCATTACTGCCAAAGCGCCTTCCGCCGAGAGTTTTCTTCAAAGCGGACGGAAGTCACTTGGTGCGAGATCCGGACTGTACGGCGGATGGTGTAGGTGCTCCCAGCCAAGAGTTGCAATGTGGTTTCGCGTTGCCGTCGTCATGTGTGGTCTCGCATTGTCATCCAACAGCAGAACACCAGATATGAGAAGGCGAGGCCGCTTTTTCCGAATCACCTCTTTCAATTTCGACAGAGTGGCACATTACCACGCAGCATTGATGGTTGCATCCTCCAGAAAGTCCAGCAGCAAAGCTCCCAGAAAACGGTGAGTAGCACTTTACCTGCAGGCGGAGTGCTTTTGAACTTCTTTCGGGCAGGTGATGGCGGATATTTTCACTCCATGGATGCGGCCTTCGATTCGGGCGTGTAATGGTGGACCCACGTTTCATCCTCCGTCACAATCCGAAACAGAAGGTCATTGCCACATTCGTGGTAACGCACGAGCTGTTCCAGGCTGAACGCCTCTACCCAATGGTGTATCGGTGTCTTGCACGTGCGCGCTCACCTGCCGTGTCGTCTTTCGCCCATATCACACAACTCCGCCCACAGTCGACAAAGGAAATCTATTTTCCAACTCCCCCTCGTACTATCACACTGATGGGGGTTAGCGATCTTAGCTGTGATGAAGGCTACATAATCATCGTATTATAATGTTAAGAATAATTCCGGCGATATGTGGTAAAATTGTTATTTTATTGATACATGACAGGTTCCGCGGCAACATCAGGTACAACATAGCTGGTAACGAGTAATATACAATTCTCTCAACTTTGTGGATATTAAAATTAATAAAGGAAATATCTAAAATATACTCACAATGTTAAAGGTTACAGCTGTACCGCTTGTGCTCAAGATATATTATTCAGTGAATACTATCTACATTACATTGGCGAACGAAGAGTGACAAAGATGTGATTCATTCATTTCGTAAAAATTGCTGGTGGGTGGGTAACGAAATTAATGGATAATGTCTTTGTCAGCCTTCGTTCGCCAATATAATGTAGATAATATTCACTGAATAATATACCTTGACTAGGAGCCGGCCGAAGTGGCCGTGCGGTTAAAGGCGCTGCAGTCTGGAACCGCAAGACCGCTACGGTCGCAGGTTCGAATCCTGCCTCGGGCATGGATGTTTGTGATGTCCTTAGGTTAGTTAGGTTTAACTAGTTCTAAGTTCTAGGGGACTAATGACCTCAGCAGTTGAGTCCCATAGTGCTCAGAGCCATTTGAACCATTTGAACCTCGACTAGGAGCGGTGAGTACATATATGACCTTTTAATACTTTGAGTATGTTTTAGCCATTACCGCCATTAATATTAATATCGACCACTCCTTACCATGTAGGCTATCCCTGTTGATGCAGCCTTAGGCCGTGAAACCGGTTGTGTATATAAAAAAAAATACCAGCTATCAGCCGAATTCTTCTTTACTTCATGCCCTTCGATAGGTGCGGATGCCCATAATATAAAATACTTTGACACCATCGTATTACGTTCTATGTACCAAGATGTCATTAGAGGTGAAGTTCTAGCTTGGTTTGAAAAGGGCAAGTAAGAAAATTAGTCATGGACTCACCAAAGGAAGCATCCTAGCATTCACCTGAGAAGGTTTACAGGAACTACGGAAAAAGTTTGGATGATGCTGCTCTTTTCGAATTCCGAATACGAGTCCTTAGCACTGTATCAAATCGATCAGTGAAAAGAGATGAAGACAATCAGTTTGCGAATAATGAGGCCTATTCTAGGAGACTAAAGTTGTATTACCCATGGAAGTGGCGCACTCGTTAAAACAATGGAGCTGAATCTAAAAGTTGGTCTGGTCATTCATATCTTGACTTTTTCTGTTTCACCTAACTTGTGTAAACTCTGACAAGCAGAACTTGTGTTCCGCCTGTAATGAGTTCATTATCTTTGAGCAGCCATCACTAGCCAAATTAGTAAAATTTGGTTCATAATTAACTTCAGATTTACCGTCAGAATCGCACTGTTGTTGTAGAATAACAATGAACTAAACAAGACTTTTAATGTACGTTAATGTTGTAAGGTCTGAACTTTACTGAAACAGTAAGGTACGTGCAAATGTGTTGTAGTGTAATGTTTTTATCGTGAATTGGAAAGACTAAATGGGGAAATACCATGGCATTCCATAAAAAACATGGAAAGAATCATTTAAGCAGTCGTCTTCTAGTTACTGACAAGAGAGTCATTTAATTCAGACTCTTCCAAGAATGTGGTTGGGGCATCTAAGTTACATAGCTGAAAGCTTGCTACATACTGGTTTTGTGAGTGATATGATCGACCTGTCTTAACTACAACTGTTCTGAAATAAACTTTGTTTATGTAATGTGACCATTTTAACGAAGCATCGAGTTATCTTCTGATAATACCCGTTATAATGTTGACACATTATGCTTGCGAATAATATATCAACATGAGACACATTAACTAGCTCCACTAATCACGTATCATCACTGTGAAGAGAAAACACATATTTCGATTTAGATTAAAACTAACTATTTCTGAGTTTACACAGAGCATTTGTAATTTGGAAAGATCATTCAAATAGCATACTTTATTAGAATGCAACTGATACCGAAAGTTGATAGAAAAATTACTTTGTAAAATAGGAAAATATATGCTGGTGTATTAACAGGACTGCTAGGAGCGTGACAGGAAAGCTGTAAGGAAACTAAGTATGATAAAGGAGGGAAGAGAGATGAATGCGATGTTTTTGTAAGTTAACACGTAAGCGTATCATACCTGAATCATTTTTAATGTAAGTAGCATGAGAAATAAGACAGACGAAAACTGAAAATTAATCTACGTTGTCGACTGAAGTAGTGTAGATGGATACAAAGGCACAACTACCACGAAAGCAAAAGAAGTCACAGAAGAGGTTTCCCAGCTCAAAATTCACAAAAAGAATGCGGGAAAAATGAATTACGTAGCAAAAGCGTAAAAGACGGACCTTCAGAGAAACAGATTAATCTTCTACACACTGAATATCTCATACAGCGTGGAGCTACACATCATTATACGTTTAACCTTTGCCTGTTATGTAAGACGTCCAGAAGAGGAAGGGAAATACATCTCTCCTTTGTTCGAATTTCTTAACGTCATCTAATAACATCTTATGATACGGAAGCAACCACGGATCTCAGCTTTATCTGCTTTCATCTATTGGGATATGTAGTAAATCAGGTAGTAAGATTTGCTGAAGCGGAACGAACTCAGACTGGCCTATCACAGTTAAGCAGAATGGGCGTAGCGAGCAGAAAACTCGTGCTGTTATGTTAGTAAGGCCAACACGGAGGTCGTACCTGCAATCATTCGCGTTCGTGCCTCTTTTGTAAGTGAACGGTAGAAGCAATGGCTGTGTATATAAACTGAGCGTCACGGCCTTATCATTGCACTAAACGCCTGAAGACCGATGTGTGGTGCCGGAATGCTGCTTGCTGCTGACCAAAATACTAATACAACTGGTCATTTTAATTACGTCACCTGTCAAATGATGTTCCAAGATAAAAATATTTAGTCTGGAGAGGGATTCATACCTTGTTCGACCATCCCGATTTATGTTTGTGTCGTTTCTCTAAGTCACTGCGGATGGGCGACTCCGCTGATATTACTGGGCAAGGTGACGCTGTGATTCAAACACTAGACTAACTTACGGGAAGACTGCGACTTGAATCCCTTTCCAGCCATCCTGACTCAGGTTTTGCGTTATTTCACTAAACAGCTTAATGGTAAAATCTAGGATAATTCCTTTGATAAGGAAATCCTTGATTTTTTTTATCTTTATCTAAGTGATTCTCTGTCTGCAAAGTTCTCGTTGTCGAAAGGACTAATTGTACGTCCATGGTTTTTTAGATCTGCCATCTATGGAACGAACAGCAGTGGATGTAAGGCTTCTTTATACAGCATAGTGGCGCTTAATATAATTGGTAACTTTAACGATGCCTCGCTCAAATAACGAAAGTAAAATAGTCGAAGGAATTAGGTAGTCCCTTCAGCAAGAATTTGTCGAGACTAAAAGTGCGACAGAAATTCCTGGAGTCCTATATGTTGAACTAACATTCCAACTATTTTGCTCCGCTGAAAATTTTTAATCCACATATTTTGACTCCTCTCTATAGACATATTACGAAATCTGAGGACTGTCTCGTCAACGGATAATTATTCAATGGGTGGATTCGTGACAGTGGGAAATGCCCCCTTAGTACTCAGAATCAAATTCTTCATGGAAGACGTTATGTGAAGGCACCGAAGAGTTCAGTACCTTCATACGCACCAGAAAACTAACACGTTGAACACACAGAGTTCGCTTCTTCTAGAAAGTGGAATGTTTAGATAGTGAGCTTTGAAAATTAAGAGTAGATTTTCGAAAAGACTGAGAAGTAACCGTGATATTAGAATCATAATTTGCAAAATCATCTGTCCAACATAACAAGCAAGGTATTCAGAAGTACAAACCAAGATATGTAGCTAATTTAACCTGTCCTTCCAATCTGTCAGTGAAAATCTCCAGAACTTAAAATTGACAACAGACGAAACGCCGAAATTTCAAATTAACGCTGTTGTAAGGCGCCATAGCAGAAATTTCGTTTTATGGGAAGCCAGATCGCTCTATGAAGAGTGGGTCTGGGAACATCAGCGTCACACACATTCACTGCACTGCAACTATACAGATGCTGCAGTATCCTAAGATTCAACGCGAAAATCCGACCCATAATTACTTGTTCACGCAAGTAATAACTTTATACGCTGCTCACGTAGCACCGATTAGGTCGAGCACTATCGTACAACATTTTGTATGGACACGAGCGTTCTTTCTAAACTAACAAGGGAAAATCGCCAAAGGTCGCTCTCTGATACAGTCGAAACTTGGCATGGCGAAAGAAGGGCGACAGTACAGGAACACCTAGATTGGTTTATGCGCCAACACTACATAGTTTCCGAGAAAATGAAGGTCGAAGTTTTTAACGCAACTTAATCAGGCCGCTCGCGTAGCGTCTAACGAACTTAGTTGGTAGCGCAGTGGCTAAGAGCAGAGCTTTGAACACTCGCTCTACGTGTTCAAATCCAATCTTATGATGCTGCTTTTTTCTCTCTTTTGCAGTCGTGGAAGTACGTCACATCATTTTTGTAACATCGTGAAATACAGTAGAATTATTCATAAAGAAGTAAGCATTTCAAATATTATTAAAACTAACTTTTACCGCTACCATTGACACAGATTAACATTTTCCAGAAAAACAAGCCAAAGTTGCAAATTTCACTTTTTTTATTTACTCGATGACTTGTTTCGGGCGGGGACCCACTTTCAAATCATAGTAATAGAGTCAAAAATGGTATTTCCGAAAACGGAAAACCATAACAAAAATGTGCAGACGTACTGTTACAGCGCTCACGTAGGTACACGCTGCGTGATGGGATTGATGAAGTGGCGTCGAAACTTTCATCGTTGTTTTCTCGGAAATTATTGAGCGTTGGCACTTAAACCAAAATAGACGGCTCTTTATTTTTAGCCTTCTTTCACCCTGCCAAGTTTCTCCTGTGTATGGAGCGACCTATGGCATGACCTCCTCGTAAGCGTTAGTGACAGGTCACCACCGTATAGTGAACTATGGAGGAGCACGACCACGCGGTCGATTTTGAATCACAAGAACATTGCGCTTGCAAGTGACAACAATCCATCTGTTCCTAAATAGCTATTCGATGAGAATGATAAAGTGCCACAGCGGTACGTTGGGGTTTAATGGGACAAAGGAGGAAGAGGGGGAAACTGAAAACGAACCGCATTTAAATGTCAAGGCACTCGCGCTGCATACGACTTGGTTTTACACTGAAGAGCCAAAGAATACCGTGTAGGGCCCCCGCGAGCACGTAGAAGTGCTGCAGCACGACGCAGCATGGACTCGAATAACGTCTGAAGTAGCACTGGAGGTAACTGTCACCATGAATCCTGCTGGGCTCTCCATGAATCCGTTAGAGTACGAGGGGGTGGAGATCTCTTCTGAACAGCACGTTGCGAGGCATCCAAGTTGTGCTAAATAATGTTCATGTCTGGGGAGTTTGGTGGCCAGCGAAAGTGTTTAAACTCAGAAGAGTGTTCCTGGAGCCACTTTGAACAATTCTGGCCGTGTGGGATGTCGCATTGTCCTGCTGGAATTGCCCAAGTCCGTCAGAATGCACAATGTACATCAATGGATGCAGGTGATCAGACAGGATTCATACGTACGTGTCACCTGTCAGAGTCGTATCTAGACGAATCAGGGGTCCCATATCACTCCAACTGCACACGCCCCACATGATTACAGAGCCTCCACCAGCTTGAAGAGCCCCCTGCTGACTTGCAGGGTCCATGGATTCATGAGGTTGTCTCCCTACCTGTACACATCACTCCGCTCGATACAATTTGAAAGGAGGCTCGTCCGACCAGGCAACATGTTTCCAGTCATCAGCAGTCCACTGTCGATGTTGAAGCGCCCAGGCGAGTCGTAAAGCTCTCTGTCGTGCAGTCATCATGGGTACACAAGTGGGCCTTCGGCTTCGAAAGCCCGTATCGATGATGTTTCGCTGAATCGTTCGCAAGCTATTTGTTGATGGCCCAGCATTGAAATCTGTAGCAATTTGCAGAACGGTTGCACTTCTATCACGTTGAACGATTCTCTTCAGTCGTCGTTGGTCCCGTTCTTACAGGATCCTTTTCCGGTCGCAGCGTTGTGGGAGATTTGATGTTTTACCAGATTCCTGATATTCACGATTCTCTTACGAGATGGTCCTACGGGAAAATTTCCACTTCATCGCTACCTCGGAGATGCTGTGTCCCGTCGCTCGTACGCCGACTATAACGCCACGTTCAAACTCACTTAAATCTCGATAACCTGCCATTGTAGCAGCAGTAACCGTTCTAAAAACTGCGCCAGACGCTTGCCGACCGCAGTGCCGTATTCTGCCTGTTTACATATCTCCGTATTTGACTACGCATGCCTATACCAGTTTCTTTTTCGCTTCAGTGTATATTTCACATTTCTCAGCAACGAGCCGGCCGGTGTGGCCGTGCGGTTCTAGGCGCGTCAGTGTGGAACCGCGTGACCGCTACGGTCGCAGGTTCGAATCCTGCCTCGGGCATGGATGTGTGTGATGTCCTTAGGTTAATTAGGTTTAAGTAGTTCTAAGTTCTAGGGGACTGATGGCGTCAGAAGTTAAGTCCCATAGTGCTCAGAGCCATTTGAACCATTTCTCAGCAACGAACAAACAAGTTTTCAGTATTATTTAATTATTTTTGGGGCGCTAAAGACATCATGTAATTTTTATCTGGCACAGGCTGTCGTCATACTGACACATGCGGACGATTTCATAGATTTTCGTACACATGATACCACATAATTTTGACTTATTTAGTTTCATAATCAAAATAGTAATGAGTAAAAAGGAACTCATCCCTATGTATCATATTAGCAGCATTCTGGGGATGAGGTAAAACTTAGTAGGCCAAAGCACCAGGATGTGTGACTGTACTGTGCCCCTTTAGGCAGGAACCGCGACTCTTTCTTTTGACAGCTTCCCATAACCACGGCAGGAGACTTCGGTAGTCCATGGGTTCAACGAAAATACGGAAACACCGTGAGAGATGCATACTTGAACATAAATGCAGATGCTAGGAAAGACTGCAGGACGGTATTTCACCAGTGATGCGGTGTTTCAAGACCGTAGGGCCCCTGTTCAAACAGCTCGCCTCGTCCAGAACTGATTTTGTGAGGAGGATGAATTGTCGTATCTCTCCTAGCCACCACAGTCACCAGATCTCAACATTATTGAGGCTTTGCGGTCTACTTTAAAGAGAAGGCTGCGTGATCCCTATCCAACTACATCATCGCTATCTGAACTTTCCACTGTTTTGCAGGAACGAAGGTATAAGATTACCTTGAAAACTACAGAGGTCATGCTTCTTCCGCTCCGAGACAATTAGAAATTGTTTTGTATACCAGCGGGATTCCTACTCTGAATTAAGCATGGTAATGTGTTGTGTTTTGTGATGATTCTATATTTTTGTTCAATCCCTGTATGCTCCTATGATGGTTTTCCACTTATGAACATAATCTGCTAACATTGCACAATAGTAGTCGCAAAAAAACATTCAGCATCACCTTGCTCCGCCATGGGTGGGTCATCGCCTTTTTCCATAATAGTGAATCCACATGTTCCGACTGCTAGCTCTGCCCCTTGGTCTCTGGGTCGTAGTCATACACCCCACATTCGTACATGGTGATTAGATGGCTAAGTAGATCATTTACAGTGACCTGCCACAGCTACAACATGATCACTGGCGCACCGGTTCGGTGGAAGTCTTGAATGGATGTCAGGAGTCTCAAAACTCAGCCGCATGCGTTTTTTGTCATGCTCAAAATTGGTACAAGATGTTGAAAAATGAACAAAGACTGATTTTCCGCCTTTTCCACTATAGCCTCAATATTGATACGCTGGTCTTAGATCACCAGCGCCTCCACTCCCGTTTTGAATCGCAGTTCTTCACAGAGAGATAGTTTGCCGCATCGTTTTTCGTCATTTCGAATTGCTTAACCTCACTGATAACGACTACGCCACATAACCAATGTGCCCCATAATGGTGCATTACAATCGTAAACTTCCACCAACTCAGCATGGACTGGTGCAGACTTGATCCCCTTCAAATGCAGAATATGAACTACCGCACGATACTCCACTCCATCAGTGTGCTGAGCCATATGGTTTTGGCTCCTAAAGTGGCGAGCTAAGGTTATGTGATGTGGGGATTTCATTACGCTTATTATCAATACATGTTGAAGAAGTAGAGTAGCTCTTCATCCGAAGCAAGGAAGGAAGATTAGAATTCAACGTCCCGTCGACATCGAGGTCATTAGAGACAGAGTACAAGCTCGGATTTTTTTCGGGGAAGGGAATCAGACGTGTACCCTCAAAGAGAACATCACGACATTTGCCTGGAGCGATTTAAGGAAATCACGGAAAACCTAAATTAGGAAGGCCGAAGGCGGAATTGAACCATCGTCCTCCCGAATACGAGGCCAGTGTACCGACCACTGGGCCACCTCGCTCGGTCGATTCCATTATGTACCAGGTATGCAGACACGTACCTGCAAACAGGCAAAAAGTTCATTACCGGCACTTAACTTTATTTTTACTAACTGATAATTAAGTCTGTATAACTACCCTCACAAACAAAACTAAAATTATATTCCTGTAAAACATAAAACGGATACCTAAATACCAGATCTAAACTACATTTCTCGTTCAAAATTCAACGAATTAAAAATAGAAGCTAACGACCACGTAAGGCAATATTATGCAAGGCAGACATTCTACTGAAATTGCATAGAAGAAGTCTAGGGAAATGTACTCGCCCCTGCAGCCACGCTCATTAGCGTACCGCTTCACGAATTCGTGGATGCGCACCGGCTACAGATCGAATCCGCCTGGCGGATGTGGATGTGGTTTCCAGGCAGTTTTCCACATCCGATTAGGTGAATACCGATCTGGCAGTAACGTCCCACCTGTTACACTATTTGCAAACATTTGGAACGTGTTCGCACACTTCTATGGGATAAGACAGCAGAGCTGCATGCCCTTGGGAAAAATTACGGCTGTCATTTCCCTTTGCTTGTAGTCATTCACAGAACCAGAACAGCAGGGCGGTTTTAGTTGATGTTACAAGACCAGATCAGTCAATCATTAAGGCTGTTGCTCCTGCAACTACTGAAAAGGATGCTGCCCCTCTTCAGGAACCACACGTTTGTCTGGCCTCTCAACAGATACCCCTCCGTTGTGGTTGCACCTGCGGTACGGCTATCTATATCGCTGAGGCACGCAGGCCTCCCCACCAACGGCAAGGTCCATATGGACGATAAACAGTTTAGACAAGGAAAGAACACAAAAAAATGGCTCTGAGTACTATGGGACTTAACTTCTGAGGTCATCAGTCCCCTAGAACATAGAACTACTTAACCCTAACTAACCTAAGGACATCACACACGTTAATGTCTGTGGCAGGATTCGAACCTGCGACCGTAGTGGTCGCGCGGTTCCAGTTTGTAGCACCTAGAGAACAGAAGCTTTTAAATTGTGGTGCTACAGAAGAATGCTGAAGATTAGATGGGTAGATCACGTAAATAATGTGGAGGTACTAAGTAGAATTGGGAGAAAAGAAATTTGTGGCACAACCTGACTAAAAGAAGGGAAGCGTTGGGGTGGGGGGTAAAAATCGAAGAGGGAGACAAGAGATGAATACAGTAAGCAGATTCAAAGGGATGTAGGTTGCAGTAGTTACTCGTAGATGAAGAGAGGCTTGCACGGCATAGAGCTACATGTAGAACTGCATCAGACCAGTCTTGGGACTGAAGGCTGCAACAACCTGGGATAACATTCTATGCAGACAGAGGGAGTACACAAATTCCGCTCCACGGGGGAAAAGAGTGGTAACAGGAGGGGCATTCGGCCATTCTCTATCAGTAACATTGCCAAATCCTATAACTAACACATCGACTACGTGAACATATGGGCTAAATGCTAGGAAAAAGACGAAAAATCCTAAGTAAATGTGATCCACCACAGAGGAAGTAACGTACAGAATCACTATTCAACTTATTTTTTGAGTGTTACTCGTCATTCTAGGATCGATACCAGGCAGCATCAACGAGAAAATAGAAAAGATTGAAAAAATAGCCGCTTATCTCCTCAAGCGTTCATTTAATCAGCAAAAAAGTGTCATAGGGATTCTCAAATACTACTCTATTTGCAGAGACTACAGTTGAGGCTCCGCATATCACGGTGACGTTTATTGTTAAAATTCAAAAATCTCGTATTCCAAGACGATTCAAGAAACGTATTAATTAGTACTACATAAGCTCACCGAACAAGAAGTTTCTCCGGTGAGCAGGCACAACTGATTCGTTAAGCATTTACAGATGGCACAGCGATAGAGTCACGTGCTCAACCGTGTGCGCACTGCCACTACGTGAACGTAAGGCAGTAGTGATCAGTGAGACATTTATGGTTCAAATGGCTCTCAGCACTATGGGACTTAACATCTATGGTCATCAGTCCCCTAGAACTTAGAACTACTTAAACCCAACTAACCTAAGGACATCACACACATCCATGCCCGAGGCAGGATTCGAACCTGCGACCGTAGCAGTCGCGAAGAGACATTTATGTTTCAAGCGGACATTGTACGGAAACGTGGATAAAGACGTGGCAGAGTGGCAAAAAGGCACTATGTTTGGCCGCTCCTGTGGCCATACAGCGTGTGAAGTTGCTGATTTTTGGTGTTTCGCCGCGAACTGTTCAAAGCGTCTAAAAGCATCAGTGCAATACAAGTGACCACGAAACACGGCGTCAGAATTACGGTCGGAAAAAATCATGACTGAGAAGAGATGCGTTTCATATCTTTTGGATCAAAATCGCTTCCAAACCCGACGGGAATTGTTGCAGACATTAAATGAAGATCTATATCAATCTTTTAGAGAGAGCACATTGTGGTGGGAACTGCATGCAATGAACGTTTGGAGTCGGTCACCTCTTAAGAAGCGTTTGCTCACAGGGGCATATAAAGCTGCGTGTCGTCAATGGGCTACAAATCATTGAACGTGGACAGTGGCTGACTGGCGCAACGTAATGTGGTCTGATGAATCACGTTTTTGCCTGTGAAAGTATGATACGTCAGGTTCAAGCAGGAAGTGTGTTTTTAATTTTTTAGGGGTACGGATGTTTTTTTTTTTTATCAAGAACTGATGCCGCTCACTGAGGTGACAACTAACATAAACCGGTTGTTGCCTTTCAGTCCATGATGAGCATGCTATTGACATCCCTATTTTTCAAGACGACAACAGCAAAGTTCATCGGCCTGGAAGAATACGTGACTGGTTTTCTGAACACTTCCCCACCCTATTACATCTCGACTGGTCTGCAAATTCAACTGACTTGAATTCCATACAAAATTTGTGGGATAAGTTGGAACAGCGGGTGAAACGGCGACATCAGCATCCTCGCTATTTGATGGAATTGTGCGATCAAATTCTCAGCGAGTGGCTCAGCCTTGATGCGACGTACCTGCACAACCTTGCGGACTCACTTCCTTACCGAATCAAGGTGGTTATGAAGTCCAGGGCCGGAACTGCGCGCTATTAAAGGATGCTTCTAATTATTCCTCTAGAGGTGACTAATTTTTTGTGCGGTGAGTTTATATCTCAAGAAATTACCATTCAAGTCAGAGAAATTAGAGATTATAAGTACCACTCTTCAGTGAAAAATGAACCACGGACCTTGCCAAGGTGGGTTGGTATGCGTGCCTAAACGATACAGATAGCTGTGTCGTAGTTGCAACGAAGACGGAGGGGTCTCTATGGATAAGTCAGACCAACCTGCGGCTCCTAAGGAGGGGACAGTCGACATCTGCATGATGAGTATGCTACTGATATCCGTATTTTTGGAAATAGCCGAGGTCATCGGGCTGGAAGAATATATGACTGGTTTTCTAAACATTCCCCCACACTCTTACATTTCAATTGGCCTGCAGAATCACTTGGCTTTGCTCGTGGCAGCTGTTGCAAAGTGCCTTGGGTACGAATAACAGTTTGCCGCGTCATGAAGAGCTACGTCCTGCTGTTAAGCGGTGGCTTTCCAACCTCGACAACGAGAGACGGGTAGCATAGGGCCTACGAGGCCCGTTGCCGCCCTATTTCCCTGACGGCACACTACTCCTCATGAATGTTCCGGCCGCCTGCCAAGGTATACAGCAGCCGTGTCACAATTTCTCTGTTACTGCTCTTATTTGTCCTTCTCGCAAATTGTATATACGACGCAATGATACCGAGATATTCTGCCGACGAAGAGAACTATTGGCAGGTCAGTCATATGCTGATGTGAATGAATGAACGTCAACAGATGGGTCAGCGTCATTTTTTCTGTTTTCCATCGTTCCTTAGTTGCCTCAAAATTCATGGACATATGTTCCATCTATGCAACGAAATGAAAGGTAGTTTGTTTTTGCTTCTCTTATTTATGAAGCATCTTCAGTGGCGATTTCCAGTGTTGCTAGTCCCCATGTGTGGTCCTTGAGATGTGTTCATTTGGACCCTTGCCACAGCTGACCGATTTCCGGCGTTTCTTCACCCACATTTATTGCAACAAATCACTTGCACTTTTCATTTGGTGATCAACATGTTGATCATTAATTTATGGAGGGACGTACTCTTCCATTGATTTGCACAATAATGCTCGCCGCACCTTAGCCTAGAGCGGAAATGGAAGTCAGAACAAACACAGGAACTATGCTCATATATAGGTTTAAACGACGAAGGTTTACAATGTACAACAGTGATATAGGTCGAAACGAACAAATTGATAAAGCACACTTGTGGTCTGTCAAGCTGGAAAACAGCCTAAAACTGGCCGCGCTATGTTTTTAATGTCTCTTCTACCTCTTAGGCGATCTGCTTAGTCGTGAATTTACAAATGGTTAAGCTGACGTTTGTGTAACTTTTAATACTGAATTTGTTGAATTTTAACTACAAAATTAACAATAAAATGGTTTTGTTTCTCTGGCCTTCTTACTACGAGACAAATATGCTAGCAAGGGATAAGTATTTCTCGAGTTGGATACGTAATTAGTTTTTGCATAACTTCTTATAAATTCTTTTCCTTTCATTTCCTTCGAAGGAAAGGTTAACTTACTAAAGTGAACGAGATCAAGTGACGTAAGAGAAAGAAAGGACATTAAAAGTCTCACACAGCGTGCATACACTGTAGAGTAAGTAGCTTCTGTAGGCCAATCTGAGGTTGTTTCCCAGCTTGATAAACCGCAAGTGTCTTATATCAAATTGTTCGTTTCCGCTTACCCTACACCACTGTGGCACATTGTAAACAATTGTAGTTTACACCTTATATATATCAGGTGTAATGGGTATAAATACAAATGTTTTTATTGGTGACTGAGAACGGTGCACTACACAAAATTATATCAGTATTTACTTCAATTGCATATTAACAATTGTAGCTGTTAGGTGTAGAATGTTTTAGGTTCATTAGTACCTACTAGGACATGTGGCAAAAGCAAGCCATTAATGCTTATTTTTCCCTGGGAAGCATGTCAGGTGTTGAAGTGTCTACACATAGGCATAAAAAGATTAGTCTATACTGTCAGGTATTGTCCACTTAGTGGAGCAGTTAATGACCGTGCAGCAAACATCAGATAGTAAATTATGTGACGTGTTTATGGAAAGACCGTTCGATACAGAGAAAAAAACAACCATTACCTTGATGTGTGTACATATTAATGTTCCACATACAAAAATATCTGCACTTATACCCGTTACAACCTGAATATATACAGGGTGTACATGAATTCCCTTCATAGATTTTCAGAATTTGTAGTAGAGACTAAAACGGCTAAGTTTAGCGTGGGATAAAAGTCCAGAAACACACCATTTTGCGCTACAAGCAAACCACAAAACACATTGCACTCTGATTCTTGTTGCATGTCGACTGGGTTCACCTACAAGTAGGTGTCGGATTGTAGCCTGTCGCCATTGCGGTTTATCGTATCGCGACATTGCTGCTCGCGTTGGTCGATATCTAATGACTGTTAGCAGAATATGGAATCAGTGGGTTCAGGAGGGTAATACGGAATGCCGTGCTGGATCCCAACGGCCTCGTATCACTAGCAGTCGAGATGATAGGCATCTTATCCGCATGGCTGTAACGTATCCTGCAGCCACGTCTCAATCTCTGAGTCAACAGATGGGGACGTTAGCAAGAAAACAACCATCTGCACGAACAGTTCGACGACGTCTGCAGCAGCATGGACTATCAGCTCGGAGACCATGGTTGCAGTTACCCTTGACGCTGCATCACAGACAGGAGCGCCTGGGACGGTGTACTCAACGACGAACTTGGGTGCACGAATGGAAAAACGTTATTTTTTCGAATGAATCCAGGTTCTGTTTACAGCATCATGACGGTCGCATCCGTGTTTGGCGATATCGCGGTGAACGCACATTGGAAGCGTGTATTCGTTACCGCCATACTGGCGTATCACCCGGCGTGATGGTATGGGGTGCCATTGGTTACACGTCTCGGTCACCTCTTGTTCGCATTGACGTCGCTTTGAACAGTGGACGTTACATTTCAGATGTGTTACGACCCGTGGCTCTACCCTTCATTCGATCTCGCGAAACCCTACATTTCAGCAGGATAATCACGACCGCATGTTGCAAGTCCTGTACTGGCCTTTCTGGATACAGAAAATGTTCGACTGCTGCCCTGGCCAGCACATTCTCCGGATCTCGCACCAACTGAAAACGTCTGGTCAATGGTGGCCGAGCAACTGGCTCGTCACAATACGCGTCACTACTCTTGATGAACTGTGGTGTCGTGTTGAAGATGCATAGGCAGCTGTACCTGTACACGCCATCCAAGCTCTGTTTGACCCAATGCCCAGGCGTGAAAATATAATCACATGTCAGTTCTAGTATAATATATCTGTCCAATGAATACCCGTTTATCATTTGCATTTCTTCTTGGTGTAGCAATTTTAATGGCCAGTAGTGTAGATCTATATCAACAATCCAAAGCTATTTTTTTGTGTTTGTGGCTTGAGTTATTTTGTGTAATAGCGTCATATACTGTTCCTGTCACGAATTTAAACATGTCAAAATGTCGTCAGTCTTTTCCAGGAACGTACGATCCCGCAATTGTAATAGTAAACCACGCATCTACTGTAGCGTCTGCTACTGCAATTGGATGAACATCTCCGTAAGTCTTTCGCACTTAATAAACGAATCTGTGACGAAACATGCCGCTCTTCTTTCTAACTTTTCCATTTCTTTTATCAATTGTACTTGGCACGAGTTCCAACATTGAGAAAAAACACTCAAGTAGCTCTCGATCGAGTGTGTTGTAAGCTACTTCCCTCATGGATGGACTACGTTTCCTAAGAATTTTCTGATGAATTTCCGATTTAAATCTGCCTAGCCTATGTTTAGGTGTCTGCGTTTCTTTCACTTTCAATCACTCCGCAAGCATACTCCCAGATATTTGACAGAGGTGACTGTTTCCAGTGATTTTTCGACATCGTGTAACCAGATAGTAATGTATCTTGCAGCCTATTTCTGCGCAATTCGGTACATTTGTTTATAATAAACAAACACCATCTGAATCACAACTTTTTATTTACAGACAACTGGTTTCGATCTGAGCTGCAGATCATCTCCAGGTCTACGTCGCCCAAAAAAATAGTAACAATAACGACTTTACAGAAGTATGATATTGCGAACACTTGCTCATGAATAGTAGAAATAACAACAAAATATTTTGAGCTCACACGTATTTGGCGCCTAAAACTGCGATTTGTCTACTTTTTGTGAAACTAACATAGAAAACAAAGACGTAGTGACAAGAATAATTTTCACACAGTGACGTGACGTAAGTGTAAGTTATAGATGAGTACACTGAAACAGTGTAAAACTGTTTCACCGTATGTAATTAAATAATCACTAAAGAAAATCAATCTGCAGCGGAGACTGAAGCCGATTGTCTCTAAATAAAAAGTTGTGATCCAGACGGTGTTACCAAGCGGGGTAGCACAGTGGTTAGAACAATGGACTCGCATTCGGGAGGACGACAGTTCAAATGCGCGTCGAGCCATTCTGATTTAGGTTTTCCGTGATTTGCCCAAACTGCTTAAGGAAAACGCCGGGATGGTTCCTTCCAAAGGGCACGGCAGCTTTCCTTCTCCATCCTTTCCTAATCCAAGCTTGCGCTCCGTTCCTAATGACCTCGTTGGCGACGAGACGTTAAACACTAATCTCCTCCTCCTCCACACGCTGTTTGCTTATCTATTACAGCAAAAGTTTCACGATTCCTAAGACATGTTGTCAGTTATGAAACACCTGTTTATGTCGAAGGGCAGCTACCAATCCCTGATCCAAGGGAGGTCTTCCTGCACTTGCGATTTCTCAATACTCAGGAGCAACGCCCGCAGAAAGCCTTGTGGAGCTTCAGATGTTGTGAATAGTCATGAGCCTAAAACAGTCCCAGTGGTATCATGAAGCCTTGCGGACCAGCTGAAAAGTAATGCCTCCGAATTTTTTTATGTGAAAACCCTTAAAGTTTTTTAAGTAATACAAACGTTATTAACATTCATCAACTTTATTCTTCGTGTATACATATTTATGTCTCAACATAGACACCCTGGTGCCGAATACGTTTCTCCCGACAAGAGACTGATTCATGAAGTTCCACCATTTTGGTTCAAATGGTTCAAATGGCTCTCAGCACTATGCGACTTAACTTCTGAGGTCATCAGTCGCCTAGAACTTAGAACTAATTAAACCTAACTAACCTAAGGACATCACACACATCCATGCCCGAGGCAGGATTCGAACCTGCGACCGTAGCGGTCGCTCGGCTCCAGACTTTAGCGCCCAGAACCGCACGGCCACTCCGACCGGCTTCACCATTTTGATGGAGGATAGGAGAAGCAACTAGACTTATTAAAAACTTTATTTTCCTTCAATATCTGTCACAGTTGTGACAATAGTAATTTCTTTGTGGTGACTAGTTACGGACAATCACGTGCATTTTCAAACCTTGGCCTTAGACGGAAGCGTAAGTTGATGGGAACTGTATGATTACACTTACATCTAAGGCCATGGTTTAGAAATGGGCGTAATTATCCGAAATTGGTCACCACAGAGGAATAACTATTACCGCAACTGTGACGGATATTGAAGGAAAATGGAGAAAGACTAGTTTATTAATACTGCCACGGTAGAACGCTTGACTTTCTTCACTGAGCCACTACTTAACCTCTGTTTGCGCCGCTTCATCATTATCAAACTGAAGACTTCGAGGGTGTTCTTTAAGTTTTGGAAACAGATGAAAATCGACTGTGGCCAAGACGGGACTGTACGGAGGTGATCGGTGTCAGTGAATCCAAGGTGTCCGACTGTTGCAGATGTCGCACCGCACGTGTGTGGTCGGTATTTTCATGCTAAAGGAGAGGGTGCTCCATGTGTGGACGAACACTTCGATTTCGAATCTCGATAACAGCATTCTGTTTCTCAGGCACCGACTTATTTACGTTACATACCGCCATGTTATGCACTACAGTTAGGAGCCAAGGATGCAGATACGTAGAAATGAGTTAATAACATTCGTTTTATTTAAAAAGCTGTAAACGTTTTCACATAAAGAATTCGGAGACATTACTTTTCAGCACACCCTCGTACTTCTACATCTCAAAGTTTTTCTCCATGAACAACAATACGCTGCGTTTTGTTTGCCAGTTACTATTCAGTCCAGTTACATAAGCGGTCTGACATTCCCTACGCTCGTATTTCGTACATTATAGGACAATAAGGAACAGTATCGACCGCCCTCCGGAAGCCAAGGAAGGCGGCATCAACCTGGACGCCGATACCTGCTTTCTTCTGGGTCTAGTGGACGAGCATAGCGAGTTGGGATTTCATGGCGATTGTTCGTGTAATTCACATTGATTCAAAAGGAGCAAACTTTCGATCTTCAGAAAGGTCATAATATGGGAATGTAAAATATACACTGATCAGCGAGAGCGTTATGACCACCTACTTAATAGCCGTAGATTAAAACTGAAGAAACTGCAAAAAGGTGGGAATTTAGGAAGATGGGACCTTGATAAACTGACTAAACCAGAGGTTGTAGAGAGTTTCAGGGAGAGCATAAGGGAACAATTGACAGGAATGGGGAAAAGAGATACAGTAGAAGAAGAATGGGTAGCTCTGAGGGATGAAGTAGTGAAGGCAGCAGACGATCAAGTATGTTAAAAGGCGAGGGCTGGTAGAAATCCTTGGGTAACAGAAGAAATATCGAATTTAATTGAGGAAAGGAGAAAATATAAAAATGCAGTAAATGAAGCAGGCAAAAAGGACCGTCAGTGAGAGAGCACTTCGATTTCCTGCTGCTAATAAGGCGAGTACACCGTTCGCTTGTTACACATTTTTGCGAGCTTCAAACAGGTACAACTTATTTTCAGTTATCTGGGTAGTTACTATTTTATTTTTGTAATTTCTTGCGTGTTTGAGTGCCTACTAGACACAACCTTTTATTTTAATAACAGTGTAGTGTACAGTATCGCCGTTGCTATCGACCCTCGTATCGTACAGGCTTTTGTTTGTTTGGTTAGAACAGCTCAGTGTCGGTTAGACCGTCAGTGAGAGAGCACTTCGATTTCCTGCTGCTAATAAGGCGAGTACACCGTTCGCTTGTAGGGTAAACATAGTCATGTGTAGGGACTGTGGTTGTTGTGAGCGGACGCAAGGAGAATTGGCCACTCTTCGCGGGCAGGTGGAGGCTTTGTCTGTTAGGCTCATCGAGCTCGAGGCGCAGGCGTCGGCTCGTAGTGGCGTTGGGGCAACTGTGGTGAGACCTATGCCTACTTCGGTGGCCTTGGAATCGCATGGAACCCCTGATGTCGCTGCGTCTTCCGGCAGTGAGCATCTTACCGGTCAGCCATCACTCCAGGGTGAATGGCGGACAGTGGTGGGCTCGCGCGTGCCTGGCCGAAAGGCGAAGGTGGGATCTGGCCGCGTGGCAGCTGCCTTACCCCTTTCCAACAGGTACGGGGTGCTTCCTAGTGGTGATGACATCGTTTCCGAGCCACCACAGGATGCCTCGCCTGTTGGGCCAGTGGCCGATTCTCCGGCAAGGTCCCGACAGTCACAGAGGGCGGGCCTATTAGTTATAGGGAGCTCCAACGTTAGGCGGGTTATGGAGCCCCTTAGGAAAATAGCGGGTAGGTCGGGGAAGAATGCCAGTGTGCACTCGGTGTGCTTGCCGGGGGGTCTCGTCCGTAATGTGGAGGAGGCCCTTCCGGCAGCTATTGAACGCACTGGGTGTGACCGGCTGCAGATAGTAGCACATGTCGGAACGAATGACGCCTGCCGCTTGGGTTCTGAGGCCATCCTTGGTTCCTTCCGGCGGCTGGCTGATTTGGTGAAGACAACCAGCATCGCACGCGGAGTGCAAGCTGAGCTTAATATCTGCAGCATAGTGCCCAGGGTCGATCGCGGTCCTCTGGTTTGGAGCCGTGTGGAGGGTCTAAACCAGAGGCTCAGACGACTCTGCGACTATAATGGTTGCAAATTCATCGACCTCCGTTATTGGGTGGAGAACTGTAGGGCCCCCCTAGACAGGTCAGGCGTGCACTACACACCGGAAGCAGCTACTAGGGTAGCAGAGTACGTGTGGCGTGCACACGGGGGTTTTTTAGGTTAGAGGGACCCCCCCTTGGGCGAAACGATAAAATACCTGACGGCTTACCAGAGAGGACATTAGCATCGTTGATAAAGAACGTCCGTCCTCAGAGACCAAAAACAGGAAAAGTCAACGTAATATTGGTAAACTGCAGGAGTATCCAGGGCAAGGTTCCTGAATTAGTATCTCTTATTGAAGGAAATAGTGCGCATATAGTATTAGGAACGGAAAGTTGGTTAAAACCGGAAGTGAACAGTAACGAAATCCTAGACACAGAATGGAATAAATACCGCAAGGATAGGATAAACGCCAATGGTGGAGGAGTATTTATAGCAGTAAAGAATTCAATAATATCCAGTGAAGTTATTAGCGAATGCGAATGTGAAATAATCTGGGTTAAGTTAAGCATCAAAGGTGGGTCAGATATGATAGTCGGATGCTTCTATAGACCACCTGCATCAGCAACCGTAGTAGTTGAGCGCCTCAGAGAGAACCTGCAGAACGTCGTGAAGAAGTTTCGTGATCATACTATTGTAATAGGGGGAGACTTCAATCTACCAGGTATAGAATGGGATAGTCACACAATCAGAACTGGAGCCAGGGACAGAGACTCTTGTGACATTATCTTGACTGCCTTGTCCGAGAATTACTTCGAGCAGATAGTTAGAGAACCAACTCGTGAAGCTAACGTTTTAGACCTCATAGCAACAAATAGACCGGAACTTTTCGACTCCGTGAATGTAGAAGAGGGTATCAGTGATCATAAGTCAGTGGTTGCATCAATGACTACAAGTGTAATAAGAAATGCCAAGAAAGGAAGGAAAATATATTTGCTTAACAAGAGTGATAGGGCACAAATCGCAGAATATCTGAGTGACCACCATCAAACGTTCATTTCTGAGGAAGAGGATGTGGAACAAAAATGGAAAAAATTCAGAAACATCGTCCAGTACGCCTTAGATAAGTTCGTACCGACTAAGGTCCAAAGCGAGGGGAAAGATCCACCGTGGTATAACAATCATGTACGAAAGGTACTACGGAAACAAAGAAAGCTTCATCATAGGTTTAAGAGTAGTCGAATCATAGCTGATAAGGAAAAGCTGAACGAAGCGAAAAAGAGCGTAAAGAGAGCAATGAGAGAAGCATTCAACGAATTCGAACATAAAACATTGGCAAACAATCTAAACAAGAACCCTAAAAAGTTTTGGTCATATGTAAAATCGGTAAGCGGATCTAAATCCCCTATTCAGTCACTCGTTGACCACGATGGCACCGAAACAGAGGACGACCGAAGAAAGGCAGAAATACTGAATTCAGTGTTCCGAAACTGTTTCACTGCGGAAAATCGTAACACGGTCCCTGACTTCAGCCGTCGCACGGACGCCAAAATGGATAATATTGAAATAAACGATATCGGAATTGAAAAACAACTGCTATCACTTAGTAGCGGAAAAGCATCCGGACCAGACGAGATACCCTTAAGATTCTACAGTGATTATGCTAAAGAACTTGCCCCCTTTCTATCAGCAATTTATCGTAGATCGCTGGAAGAACGTAAAGTACCTAGCGACTGGAAGAAAGCGCAGGTCGTTCCCATTTTCAAGAAGGGTCATAAATCAGATGCGAATAATTATAGGCCTATTTCGCTTACGTCAATCTGTTGTAGAATAATGGAACATGTTTTGTGTTCTCGTATTATGACGTTCTTAGATAATACAAATCTCCTTCATCATAACCAACATGGATTCCGCAAACAGAGATCATGTGAAACTCAGCTCGCCCTATCTGCCCAAGAAATTCACAGTGCCGTAGACACTGGCGAGCAGATTGATGCCGTATTCCTGGACTTCAGGAAGGCATTTGATACGGTTCCGCACTTACGTTTAGTGAAAAAAATACGAGCTTACGGAATATCGGACCAGGTTTGTGATTGGATTCAGGATTTCCTAGAAGAAAGAACACAACATGTCATTCTTAACGGTTCAAAATCTGCAGATGTAGAGGTAATTTCGGGAGTACCGCAGGGAAGCGTGATAGGACCTTTATTGTTTACAATATACATAAATGACTTAGTTGACAACATCGGTAGCTCCGTGAGGCTATTTGCAGATGACACGGTTGTCTACAAGAAAGTAGCAACATCAGAAGACTCGTACGTACTCCAGGAGGACCTGCAGAGGATTAATGCATGGTGCGACAGCTGGCAGCTTTCCCTAAACGTAGATAAATGTAATATAATGCGCATACATAGGGGCAGAAATCCATTCCAGTACGATTATGCCATAGGTGGTAAATCATTGGAAGCGGTAACGACCGTAAAATACTTAGGAGTTACTATCCGGAGCGATCTGAAGTGGAATGATCACATAAAACAAATAGTGGGAAAAGCAGGCGCCAGGTTGAGATTCATAGGAAGAATTCTAAGAAAATGTGACTCATCGACGAAAGAAGTAGCTTACAAAACGCTTGTTCGTCCGATTCTTGAGTATTGCTCATCAGTATGGGACCCTTACCAGGTTGGATTAATAGAAGAGATAGACATGATCCAGCGAAAAGCAGCGCGATTCGTCATGGGGACATTTAGTCAGCGCGAGAGCGTTACGGAGATGCTGAACAAGCTCCAGTGGCGGACACTTCAAGAAAGGCGTTACGCAATACGGAGAGGTTCATTATCGAAATTACGAGAGAGCACATTCCGGGAAGAGATGGGCAACATATTACTACCGCCCACATATATCTCGCGTAATGATCACAACGAAAAGATCCGAGAAATTAGAGCAAATACGGAGACTTACAAGCAGTCGTTCTTCCCACGCACAATTCGTGAATGGAACAGGGATGGGGGGATCAGATAGTGGTACAATAAGTACCCTCCGCCACACACCGTAAGGTGGCTCGCGGAGTATAGATGTAGATGTAGATGTAGAAACGTCTCAAAAATGAGATCGACAGGAAGAGAAAAATGGCTAAGCAGAGATGGCTAGAGGACAAATGTAAGGTGTAGAGGGTTATCTCACGAGGGGTAAGATAGATACTGCCTACAGGAAAATTAAAGAGACCTTTGGAGAAAAGAGGACCACTTGTATGAATATCAAGAGCTCAGATGGAAACCCAGTTCTAAGCAAAGAAGGGAAAGCAGAAAGGTGGAAGGAGTATATAGAGGGTCTATACAAGGGCGATGTATTTGAGGACAATATTATGGAAATGGAAGAGGATGTAGATGAAGATGAAATGGGAGATATGATACTGCGTGAAGAGTTGGACAGAGCGCTGAAAGACCTGAGTCTAAACAAGGCCCCGGGAGTAGACAACATTCCATTACAACTACTGACGGCCTTGGGAGAGCCAGTCATGACAAAACTCTACCATCTGGTGAGCAAGATGTATGAGACAGGCGAAAAACCCTCAGACTTCAAGAAGAATATAATAATTCCAAACCCAAAGAAAGCAGGTGTTGACAGATGTGAAAGTTACCATACTATCAGTTTAATAAGGCACAGCTGCAAAATACTAACGCGAATTCTTTATAGACGAATGGAAAAACTGGTAGAAGTCGACCGCGGGGAACATCAGTTTGGATTCGGTAGAAATGTTGGAACACGTGAGGCAATACTGACCCTACGACTTATCTTAGAAGAAAGGTTAAGGAAAGGCAAACCTACATTTCTAGCATTTGTAGACTTAGAGAAAGCTTTTGACAATGTTGACTGGAATACTCTCTTTCAAATTCTAAAGGTGGCAGAGGTAAAATACAGGGAGCGAAAGGCTATTTACAATTTGTACATAAACCAGATGGCTGTTATAAGAGTCCAGGGGCATGAAAGGGAAGCAGTGGTTGGGTAGGGAGTGAGATAGGGTTGTAGCCTCTCCCCGATGTTATTCAATCTGTACATTGAGCAAGCAGTGAAGGAAACAAAAGAAAAATTCGGAGTAGGTATTAAAATCCATGGAGAAGAAATAAAAACTTTGAGGTTCGCTGATGACATTGTAATTCTGTCAGAGACAGCAAAGGACTTGGAAGAGCAGTTGAAAGGAATGGACAGTGTCTTGAAAGGAGGATATAAGATGAACATCAACAAAAGCAAAACGAGGATCATGGAATGTAGTCGAATTAAGTCGGGTGATGCTGAGTGAATTAGATTAGGAAATGAGACACTTAAAGTAGTAAAGGAGTTTTGCTATTTGGGGAGCAAAATAACTGATGATGGCCGAAGTAGAGAGGATATAAAATGTAGACTGGCAATGGCAAGGAAAACGTTTCTGAAGAAGAGGAATTTGTTAACATCGAGTATAGATTTAAGTGTCAGGAAGTCGTTTCTGAAAGTATTTGTATGGAGTGTAGCCATGTATGGAAGTGAAACATGGACGATAAATAGTTTGGACAGGATGAGAATAGAAGCTTTAGAAATGTGGTGCTACAGAAGAATGCTGAAGATTAGATGGGTAGAACACGTAACTAATGAGGAGGTATTGAATAGAATTGGGGAGAAGAGGAGTTTGTGGCACAACTTGACAAGAAGAAGGGACCGGTTGGTAGGGCATGTTCTGAGGCATCAAGGAATCACAAATTTAGAATTGGAGGGCAGCGTAGAGGGTAAAAATCGTGTAGGGAGACCAAGAGATGAATACATTAAGCAGATTCAGAAGGATGTAGGTTGCAGTAAGTACTGGGAGATGAAGAGGCTTGCACAGGATAGAGTAGCATGGAGAGTTGCATCAAACCAGTCTCAGAACTGAAGACCACAACAACAACAACAGCAACTTAATAGCCGATATGTACATCTTTGGCACGTAGATCGCTGGAGGGAGTTGGTAATTACATCTGTACTCACAAGTCTCCTAATTTCCGTAAATTCCAGGGAGGGGCCGATGAGTTTAGATCTATTTTTGTTTCCTGTATTTCTTTTTCTGGCCAATAATTAGATACACAACAACGTTCTACATTTTCGAATTAAAAAATGTATCTCTCTTTTTCACGATAATTTTCGATTGTAATGTTGGAAATAATTAGTTCTAATCCATCTTCTAGGTCTTCTAGTCGTTTACAATTTACTACTTTTATTTTTCCTAATATTTGCCCCATTTTTATGTTATCAATCGTTTCTGTATCTTCTTCTTTATACAATAAACTGTCTTTGTTTTCGAAAATAGAATGTATTTTTAAATAAGTTATTCTGGGGAAAGAATTTCCATTATAAGTAGATAAACCATCCGCTTTTATTTCCAAAAATGGTTCTTGAAACGAAACGGCTTTGAGCACTATGAGACTTAACATCTGAGGTCATCAGTCCCCTAGAACTTAGAACTACTTAAACCTAGCTAACCTAAGGACAGCACACAACACCCAGTCATCACGAGGCAGAGAAAATCCCTCACCCCGCCGGGAATCGAACCCGGGAACCCGGGCGCGGGAACGCTACCGCACGACCACGAGCTGCGGACGAAAAATGGTTCTTCATTAGGATGGTAAAAAGTTTCTAATTCTTGTCGAAGACTGCAATATGGAATACAAATAAAACCTTCTTTTTAAGAATATTGTTATTTTTCTTCATTTCTATAAATTTATTTTTATTGGGGTCTTTAACAATATATACAGATTGTTTACATTTTTGTTCACCCAATACACCTACATATGTAAATTTATTTTTATCGTTTACCACAAAAGCATAAATTTTAAAAACTCCATGTGTGGGAAAATCTATCCATTGTCATTTAAAATAATTTTTTATTTCTTCTCCTTTTTCTCTAATGTTTTGCTCCTTCCCAAAAATATTTTTCTATTCGTCTTTAAAAGATGTAGTACTATTCAAATATTCTAGTTTTTTTTCCTGTATACTTAAATGTTCTAATACTTGTTCTCTCTTTTTAGTAGATTTCAAATATACTGCATTAACTGGTTTAATTACTTTAATGGGATATGGATAAATTTTGTGGGAAATATTTATTCGTTTTCTAGACACAAATGCTAAAGTATTATTTGCTTTTATAAATTCCAGTTCATCGATATTTATTTCTTTTGCTATTGTAGAAAACAAGCTTTTGGATTTAGAGAAATATGTCTCCAGATTTTATAAAACATGTTTGTTTACAGAAATTACATTTTCTGCCTCTTCGAAAATTTCTGTACAGTTAATAGGTAACAAGTTAAAACTAAATGCAGATAAAACAAATTTAACTAATTTTTCTCTTTCTTCTTTGTTAACTGTTGTAATTTTTAATCCTGTCTGTGTGCGTGCGTGTGTTGAGTAACTGAACGAAGACAAAAGTAGCGCAAGGAGAGGCATGCTTGAAGCGTCCAACGAATTCGGAAGTAATCTGTCAATTCGACAGAAAATCCCACGAATCTTTGGTCGTACGCTGAACCAGTAAACGGATCGTTGCCATCTGTCCAGACACTGTGTGGCCATAATGGCACTGAAACGTAGGATGACAGAGAGAGAACCAAAATACTGAGAAAGAATGTACTGCGATTCCTCCTTCAAATCGTCACTCGAACGTCTAAATTTGAGAAGAAGGACCACTGGATCTGGTAGGATACCAATTCTATTCTGCATGGAGAATGCAGAAGAACTTCCTCCTCTTCTAACAGCAATGTAGCGTAGGTCGCTGGACGAGCGAAGCGTTCCAGGTAATTGGAAAAAATCAAAAGCTACTCCTGCATTGAGGAATGATCCTCGAACAGATCACAAAACTATAGGCGTATATCACTGACGTAGGTCTGTTGCAGAATTTTATAACGTATTTTATGCTTGTGTTTTATCACATTCCTGGAGTCCGAAAATGTTCTCGGTAGGAATCAATATGGGTTCTTCTAGCAAGATTCGGGCGAAACCCAGCTCGTTCTATACGTCCACGAGACACAAAAAACAGTAGATACTGGTGCCCCGGTTAATGCTCCTTTCCTTGTCTTCCAGAAGGGGTTCAATACAGTTCCGCACTGCCACCTAATGAACAAAATATGAGTGGACGGAATATAAGACCAGCTATGTAATTCGACTGAAGAATTCCTTCGGTACATAACACAGCGTGTCATTTTTTAACTGAGAAAATTCTTCAGACGTGATAAATGACTTCAGGCGTACTCCAAAGGAGTGTTATAGGACAATTGCTTTTCACAATACACGGGGTGTAAGGGGTTTAAATGCAGATATTTCTATTGGTGACTGAGGAAGGTGTACTGAACAACATTACAACAGTATTTACTTCATTTGCAAAGTAATAGTTGAAGCCATTAGGAGTAGCATGTTTTATGTTCGTTAGTACCTCCAAGTACAAGTGGCAAGACAAGCCATTATTGCTTAGTTTCCGCTGGGCAGCAGGTCAGTTGCTGAAGTGTCGACACATGGATGCCAAAAAGTTAACCTATGCTGACAGGTGTAGTATACTTAGTGGTGTAGTTACGAGCGTGCAGAAAATTCAGGTAGTAAATTACGTGTTGTGTTTGTGGGAAGACTATTCGACGCTGAGAAAAAATAAACAACCATCACTCTGATGTGTGTACTTATTAAGGTACCACATACACTATGTGTTCAAAAGTATCCGGACACCTGGTTTAAACTGGCCTACAAGTTCGTAGCGCCCTTCATCGGTAATGCTGGAATTCAATATGGTGTTGGCCCGCTCTCAGCCTTGACGACAGCTTCCACTCTCGAAGACATACGTTCAATCAGGTGCTTGAGGGTTTCTTGGGGAATGTCAGCCCATTCTCCACAGATTGCTGCACTGAGGAGATGTATCGATGTCGGTCGGTGAGTCCTGGCACAATGTCGGCGTTCCAAAACATCCCAAACGTGTTCTATACCATTCAGGTCAGGACCCTGTGCAGGTCAGTCCATTACAGGGATGTTATTGTCGTGTAACCACTCCGCCATAGGCCGTGCATTACGAACAGGTGTTCGATCGTGTTGAAAGATGCAATCGCCATCCACGAATTGCTATTCAACAGTGGGAAACAAGAAGGAGCTTAAAACATCAATGCAGGCCTGTGCTGTGATAGTGCCACGGAAACCAACAAGGCGTGCAAGCCCTTTCTACGAAAAATACGACCACACTTTAACACCAACGCCTTCGAATTTTACTGTTGGCACTACACACACTGGCAGATGACGTTCACCGGACATTCGCCGTATCCAAACCCTACCATCCGATCACCATATTGTGTACCGTGATTCGTCAATCCACACAACGTTTTTCCACTGTTCCATAGTCCAATGTTTACTCTCCTTACACCAAGCGAAGCGTCGTTTGGCATTTACCGACGTGAAGTGTGGCTTATGAGCAGCCGCTCGGCCGTGAAATCCAAGTTTTCTCACCTTCCGCCTGTCATAGTACTTGCAGTGGACCCTAATGCAGTTTGGAATTCCTGTGTAATGGTCTGGATAGATGTATGCCTATTACACATTACGACCCTCTTGAACTGTCGGCTGTCTCTGTCAGTCAGTTCGGCCTGTGCGCTTTTGTGCTGCATATGTCCCTTCATGTTTCCACATCGGAACAGTGGAACCAGGGATGTTTAGGAGTCTCGAAATCTCCTTTACAGACGTATGATACAAGTGACACCCAATCACCTGACCACGTTCGAAGTCCGTGAGTTCCGCGGAGCGCCCCATTCTGCCCTCTCACGATGTCTAATGGCTACTGAGGTCGCTGATATGGAGTACCCGACAGTAGGTGGCAGCACAATGCACATAATATGAAAAACGTATGTTTTCAGGGGTGTCTGGATACTTTTGATCATATGGTGTATAAAAATATATGCACTTACACCCGTTATACGCTGTATATCAATAACCTAGTGGATAATATAGCAGATTCCATGAGGCTTTCGACGAATGGTGTTGTTATACATAGAGAAGTCACAACGCTAGAAAATTGCAGCAAAATGCAGGAAGATCTGCAGAGGACCGACGCTTGATGAAAGGATTGATATTGACCCCCAACATAAACAAATGTGGCCTATAGCCATAAACAGGCCCAAAGGACCATTATTGAGTGGTTACACGATTGCAAAACAATCACTGGAAACAGTCATAAACATTTAAGTTGGTACAAGTATGTTTCCGGAGCGATTTAAAGCAGAAGGACCACATAAAACTAATCGCGTGTAAGACACATGAGAGACAAATTGACTGGAAGAATCCTCAGGAAGTGTAGTCCACCCACAAAGGAACTACCTTGCAAAACCCTTATTCGACCAGTACTTGAATATTGCTCGTCAGTCTGCTCTGTACGAAACTGGATTCATAGATGAGACACAGAACGCCTTAAGAAGAGCAGTTCGTTTGATCACAGGTTCATTCAGTAAATGCGAACGCTTCACAGCAATGTTCTACCGACTCCAGTGGTAGGTGTCACAAGAGAACACATTCTGAATCACCGTATGGTTTTCTGTTAAAACTACGAGAGCGTACGTTCTTATAATAATCAACACATACATTGTTGCCCCTATGTATTCAGGGTGATTCACAAAGATATGCAAATATTTTAAGACGCTATTCTACAAGTATAACTTAAGAAAAAAAATCAGATAAACATAGGTCCGCAAATATTTAGTTACGGAGTTATGGCTAATAAAAGATTTTGCCTGAAATTCAGCAACTTCGCTAATATCAAGCCATCGCAAAACTGTACAAGGTTAAAGTAAAGCACGATTTCCATTTATTTTGTTGTTATTGATCTGAAGAATCTATATAAAACATGTCCCAGATGTACAGGTTATGAACGCTAGGTAGAAAACCTGTCTCCCGTAACATTCGAAATACTTCACTAATGGTTCGTGCATTCGGAATGTTCCGAGTTGGATAACGTACGCGATATTCGTTAACTGCAGCCGTAGCATTACCATCACATCTGCCATAAATAAACACCATATCGGTGTATTCCTCTGTAGTCAATTTGAAGGGCATCCCTATTTCATAAATAATCTACGAACTACAGCAGTTACTATGTGGTTTCACTGAAGAACACTGTCGTTATTATGTTCTTTCACTGAACGATACAGAAACTAGCTCATTTCAATGTTAGGAAAGGATTGAAACAACTCACTAACGGTTGCCAACAATGACTTAAACTTTTCTACATTCTTAATGAAAAGTAAACAAATTTACTTATATTAACCTTTGCTTCTGTGGATGTTCTGGAAAACTACTGCAGATACACGTCTGGGACATGTTTTATTAGATTCACCAGACCAATAACAACAATATAAATGGAAATCGTGCTTTACTTTAACCTTGGAAAGTAAAATTAGAGAAGTCTGAATTCACACAGATCGTTCTTCCCCTGGACCATTCGCGACTGTGACGGGAAAGGGAGGAAGACACAGTGCTAAAGAATGTACTCTCTGCCACACACCACTGGCTGGCTTGTGGAGTGCAAATGTTGATGTATAACCGTGTGACCGGAAGTCAGCGAGGAAATGGCATTACGAGAGAGGACTTTCATGAAATAGTTTCGTATTAATAAGGGTTGCGCTCTTTCAGTACCGTCGATGAATGCTTGGTTAGTGACGTTTTGATCATTAGAAATCCCAGATATAAATTTGGGTTTTTCCTCTGGGTATTGAAGTTATGCGTTGGCTTAACTTCGTAACTTCAGAGCGTTGCTATTAGGACTGCGCGTTTACTATGCTAGGAATATTGGTCCACAAGTTGTCTGTGTTTCTCGTTAGTTGCAGTATTTCATGCAGTCTTCGGACAAGAGATGAGATTTTAATGTAATTTTCCTACAGTGTAAGCTTCTGTGCAGATATTTGTACTCACTGTGTTTCACAAGCAAGTCTTCAAAAAGCATTTCAAGGTTACGTGTGCTACAAGGACTGCGAATAAGTGTTTTATGTAACTTACGATTGCCATATCACGCAACTGTCGCAAGACAGGTTCTGTTTATTGCGGAACATCGGAATTCTTTGCTCGGGTTGTCCTTCGTTAACCGACTTAAAAAAAAGAGCTCACACCAACAGTGTTGCAGTAGCAGTTCCTCCCTTAGTACTTAATTAATCTCATATATTCCGTAAAAAAAAATAATTGTATCCGTACGAGTGCTCTTAACGCTCAGTGAGCATTATTTGGAATATCCCAGCAGTATGTCTTTTTATAATGCCAAAGTTTGGGCACAGATCTATTTGTCTCTATTGCAGATTTCAAACGATTCAAATGAAATGGTATCAATCATCCATGTTACATTCATTAATTGTCAAACTGAAATCTTTAACAGTGTGTATGCTGTACTGTAATTTAGAAAAATTAATGAATGAAATATAATTTAAGATGTATTTGAAAAGTTATATTAAGTTCGATATATTTTCAGTGCACATTGTTACAAAATAGCTCAATGACGCACTTAACATGAGTATTGAGGTTGCTAAGAGGCAATTTTCACATTGTTCTGACGAAAAAGGATAGCTGAGTTCGGGTCAATGCCAGAACAGCCCATTGTCTTCGTGTTTTAGCACTGTAGATGAGATGAAATGCCGTAAAGAAGAAAACCTCCATGCTATTTCACGGTAATTATTTGCAGAGGTTTTTCTTAGGGGATGGAAATGGAAATGACCGTTTAGCCCCTTTCGGGGCAGGTCCGGCCGCCTTGGTGCAGGTATTATTACATTCGACGCCACATTGGGCAACCTGCGCGCCGGATAGAGATGAAATGATGATGAAGTTAACAACACCCAGTCCTGAGCGGTGAAAATCTCCGACCCAGCCGGGTATCGAACCCGGGCTCGTACGACGGCAATCCGTCACACTGACCACTCTGCTATCGGGATGGACTTCTTAGGGGATTATTTATATTGTTTGATGTTTAGGAATAGTGGACTAACTTTCGTCTAATCATTATGTGGGAGGTGTTTCAAGGATGAGTAACTGTCGAAAGTTCTTTATTATTTAGTGGCTAATGACGCCTACTTCATAATACAGAACTTCGGGCCACGCCTCTCTGTGACGTCAACACTAATTTTGAGTGGTAACGGAGGTCCGTAGGGGGAATGATAACGTGATACGGATCATCAATTTATAAAATAACGTGGTTAAGTGAATTAAACCTTCATTTCAATGGACTCCATCGGCTTTATGAAGTCTGAGTGCTGAATGTCATACTGATATATCTATATCCACATTTATAGAGTGTGTAATAATTATTAGGGAAAATTGACGTTGGCAAAAGTATACCATAATACGAGGGCTATTCGGAAAGCTAGTCGCGAAATGGAAACCACTGTGAAAATAAAAAAAAAAATTATTTTCAGTATTTAGTTGCATCTTACAGCTACTTCTCTGCATAGTCGCCGCTCCGCCTTAGACATTTGTCGCAGCGTTATACCAGCTTTCCAATACCCTCGTCATAGAAGGCAGCCGCCTGTGCTTTCCGTCAATTCTCTACGTTCGTCTACAGCTCTTTGTCTGTGTCAAAACATTGCCTTCATAGCCAGCGGTTCATATGAGCAGAGATGAAACTCAGGACGAGCCAGTTACGGGCTGTGATGTGGGTGATCAAACACTTCCTACCGAAACGCAGCAGGAGCATCTTCATTGCCCGTGCAGAGTGCGGCCGATAATTTGCCTGAAGAACGGAACTCATAACAGCTATGCTATGTGGACTGCACGACATTAGGCGAATTTTCTCTCACTAAGCCCTTGGAGGGAGACATTATTTTCTAGGCATTGTTTCGTGATCACTGTGCGCTCAGTGTTGAAAAGATCGACGTGCCACGATCTACAGGTATACTAGATACACTACCCAACAAATTTGCGCATAACTTCATCGGATTTTCACAGTAGTCTCCATTTCGCGACCGACTGGAACTCACTTTCTGAATAGCCCTCGTAGAAGAGAAAATGTTCCAGCAAACGTAGGTCCACAAACGAACAATTTTTCAGGTAATTTAAATGTATGTTTACAAGCAGAGCGAACATAGATAATAAATATTTTTCTAGTAAATTAGTAAGCCAACGGACTTGTCCAAGTAGTAACACCAGGTTCCGTCAGATCATCGAAGTTAAACGCTGCCAGCCTTGGCTATCACCTGGAACGATGACCGTCCGGATCTGCCTGGCGCTGTTGACAAGCGGGGTGCACTCGTCCCTTTTGAGTTTAATTGAGGGGTTGTTGACTGAAAAGAAGTGGCTCCGGTCGCAAAAGCTGATAGTGGCCCGCAGAGCAGTGTGCAGACCACATGCCTCTCCATAGCCGCAAACAGTGACGCCTATGGGCTGAGGATGACACGGCTGCCGGTCGGTACCGTTGGGCCTTCCGAAGCCTTTTCGGACGGAGTTTAAGTTTTTAGTAAGTTCGTACAAATGGGTACTGTTTGAGAAAAAAGTGAAGCACCGAGAAGACGTGATCGGATGTCAATGTAACTTTGTAGACGTACACACCATCCATGAGTATGTAAATTATTAGAATTGCAATTTTCTATGATGAGTAGAGCAGCCATTAGGGTACATTAGTGTCATCCATTTTAGTGTTGTTACTAGGTCTGGTTAAGGGTACAGGGGATGTGAACATCGTCAGATGTTGCGTGATCACTGAGGAAGACATGGAGAGGTTCCATACTCATGTGAGACGGTGTTGTCACCACCAGAGTTAAATATGGGCCACTTTGTGGGCCTCCGTTATGCTGTTTGGTCGAATAGTGCACTATCTAGAGTTACAGGCCTTCGTCTGTGACAGAGGCCATATGTTGGAGTGCATGGGTACGTGAGAGCAGGCATCCTCATCGTCAAGGTTTCAGTCGACCATGTCTGACCACTACAAAACACTGTCGCTCTACTGTGCACCAAGAACATCGTAACTCGTCCACATTCGTCTCTGACATCCGAGAACAAGCAGTGGAGTCCCGGAAACTTTCTGTACCATTCCGCACCATTGGCTGGAGACTAGCATCAGCCAGACTAGGGAATTAGTGTCCCATGCATAGGCTTCCGTTAACACCACAGCAGATATGGTTACGTTTGTAGTGGTGATATGACCGAAAAGCATGGACTGCCGATGAATGGCGTCGCAGTGTGTTCAGCAATGAATCGTGGTTCTGCTCTATTCGAGATTACCATAGTCGGTGAGTATGGCGGTGACTTGAGGAGAGATCTCATTCTTCCAATATTTTGGGAAGGCACAGCGATATAACTCTGGCGTCCTGGTGTGGGAGCCCTTTAGTATAGCTCCAAGTTATTACTGGTATTAATAAAAGGAACTCTGATGGCGCAACGAGACGTCACAAACGTCCTGCGTCTTCATATATTACATCTCATGCGACAATATCAGCCGTTTCTGAACAGGACAATGCTCGTCAGTACATGACACGTATCTCCATGAACTGTCTGCGTGATACTGAGGTGCACCCGTGGCCAGCAAGATCCTCAGCTCTCTTCGAAATAAACACGTCAGGGACTAGCTTGGACTTCAATTCCGTCCCAGTGCCAATATCAAGCACACCAGTTACAACAATTATGGACGGGTTTGCTTCAGGAGAAGATACAACCGCTTTATGGCACCCTTTCCAACCGAATTAGTGCATGTATCCAGGCCAGAGTGGATGCAATGTCATACTGATAATTTGGCCCATACTCCAAGTTCTTTTCAAATTTGATTCGATTTTGTAATTACTGAAATAACATCACATACTCTTTCGAACTGTGGAGTTTAATTCTTTTTCTCTCCTCCCCTTCTGGGTGCTTCACTTTTTTTTTGTCAGGCAGTGTATTTGAAACTTAAACTTTTCGATTAAGCCCCACTTAACTGAGCTCAGATTTCGCCCATGACCTAAGATCCATGGTTGGGGCGTATGCTTAATACATGATGAGGCAGCGGCATATTTTCTTGCTGATATAAGGCGACATCTAAGCACCATTGTGGTCCAAGATGGATAGGTCGAGCAGCGGCTGTACCTCTGTCTCCATGGTCAACTGATCTCAGTCCTCTCAATTTTTCTGTCTGGGTTCATCTCAAAAGCCATACTTACAGCACACCAGTTGGCACAGTCGAAGAACTGGAGCAGTGAATTGTACAGTCTTGACTAGGTTCAAGAGATGATCCGGATGTGTTTTGTAACAATTCGTAACTCCCTGCAGCGACCAGCGCATAATTTCACCCAGATGAAAGAATGTCATATAAGACACCAATTGATTCAGGTACTTGTGTACAGTAAATTGTAACATGTAACGTTCAGATTCTTGTTAGATTGGCCATGGCTAACGTTTGAGGCCAAGTAGATGCGACCTTAATGAAAGTGTTTATATATGTCTCGATACTAATAGCAAAATTGCAAAACCGCCGTGTCTGTACAGTTAAAATATTAGGCAAAACCTGGTTTAAGGTGTTGTAGGGCGTGTAACAGAATGCAATATGACTATTTTTAAAAACTTTATCCTTCTGTTTGTCTGTCTGTTTGAACACGTTGATCTCCAAAACTACCAGACGAATTTACATGGGGTTTTCTCAGGTAACTTGAGCGTAGCTTGGAGTAAGATACAGTCTGTATTTCATCAAAATCTGATCACGAGAAAGAAAAATATATCTAAATTTTAAGTTTTAGGATCCTGCTCAGCTTAGTAGTTCGGAAGTTTACCTCAATGATGCGGTCATCATGGCATATTACACCAAAGAACCTGCAGAGGGCGCCGTTACTTCCATAGAACATCGAAGAACCAACAGATGGCACTGTTAGTTTTTTTACCAAAGTGATAAAAGTATTTTCGGAAGTTCACGTCGGTGACAGAATTAAGCACTGCACTCTTATCTTTGTGAACACATACTAACATTGAATTTAGTTGGCTAGAATATATGGATTTACTGATTTCGCTTTGTTCATTAAAAACTTAACGAAACTGCTTTGCTTCTTCTGATAGGTTTTACTTATATCTGATTACTTGAGTAGGAGAAATGAATTTCTTAAGTTTGCTTCGTGATTTCGTTTTGTTTACTAATAAAAATGCCTAGAAAATAGTCGTGTCTTTATCAATACGCTAGAACAGCTAAAAGACTGACGACTATGCAGTCCTAAGAATCGAATGAAGATCGTGAGGTGAAGCTTGCTACAGCTCGAGAACTTTAGACTTTAACTCTCTCTTTGGAAACTCCTCCGAAAGTGAGGCAAAATGTAACTCTGATAAAGAGCGTCATCCATTATTTCGCTCCTCACTGCATATTATAAAAAGTTCGTCTGACCATAGATACACGCGAAGCCGAGGTTGGTCGCTAGTTGTACTAATTAGGAAAATATTTCATACCGAAATGCGTGGTGGCTGATAACATCACATTCCCAATTATTTCACAAACAGTTCATTTGTGGACCCACATTTAATGGAAAGTTTTTGATTCTGTTTCATGTACTTTCATCGTTGTCAGTTTTCGCTGTTAATTATGATACAGCCTATTTAGTCCACAATCATCTTTGCATACTAGAAAGAAAAACATACCAGTACTAACGGTTTTCAACCTTACTCCATTCGCTTATTGAGTGAAAGAAAAATGACTGACCATACGCCTCAACACACACCGAAATTTGTATTAAGCCTACATTATTCTCACAATCCGCTCGTGAGATATACGACAGAGGCTGTAAAATTCTCACACACCCGAATATGGTTTGCCTAAATTTATTCAACAGATTTCCAAAGAACTGTGTAGTCTTTATTACATTTAAGTTCCTTGGGCATCAAAATTACACGTATGTGTTGGCTGTACCGACCTGCTACAATCCTAACTGCGCGTTCTAGAGTTCGTTCGATGTCAAACTCGTACTCTTTGATAAGCACTTCAAATTTTTAAGCAGTATCATTGAACATGGCGCCATAGTGTCTCATGCACAGCACTTTCCCTAAATCTTCCCAACAAAGCTAAATCTTCCATTCGCCTTGCCTACCTCTCATATTACTTGTCGTCACATTTCCTTTGTGGTAATACCCTACACATTTAACGGTGAGGCGAGCTCCAGACGTTTATTACTAATCTTGTAACCTGATACTGTTGGGTACTTTCTCTTTTTTATGGACAATGATCCGCATTCAATAACTCTATTGGAAACTATGTAAGTAGTCAGGCATTTCAGTGCCATCATCCAGCGACGCTACTTTCCCGTAGATATTTTTGCACATTGAGGACTTCATAGCTGTTATTTCACTCTATTGGAGCGCATACGATGCTACATTCGTTTCTGTTGATCATTGTTCAGGATAACCAAGTGGATTATAATAGTCAATAATTCTTCGAACCAATCTTGTATTTGTGGTAATATTTCGTGGTATCGTCTCAGGCTTCTTTCATAAAACTAGTAAGACGTAATCTACCTTTTCACATGAGTCTTATATTTGCGAGATTGTTTTATTTTATTTTATTGGTTTCAGACAAACACCATTTGACCAGATACGTCGATATATTACATGCTGCGCTTGGCTGGTTAAGCAACCACATATAGTGTATAAACAGTTTTGCAGTGACAGGCAGATAATGTGAGCCCTGTTTAGCAGGAATAACTTTTCCTTAACTCATGTTGACACTTTGAGAAAAGATTTTTTACCTCCACGAATGGCATAATTTTCGTCTTCAGAACAGGTTGAAGCATGTTGCAGCAGAAGGACGTTTTCGAATTGGTTTGTGGTTTGGTACTCCCATTCTCCTACCCTTTTTGTGAAAAGTAATTACTTCGCCTCTTCTCCAGTCACGTGGCACTAATTGCTACGCGAGATGGTCTCGATAACTATGATCTAGGAAAAAGTTAACCAAAGATCGTATTCAACGAAAACTCTGACAGGGATTTCGTCAGGATCTGGCGCTTTCTCTTCGGAAACTCCTAAATGTACTTCCAAAGTGAGAACTTGCTTCAATTTCTTTTATTTCTGAGTATCCGCGGAGATCGAGCTTTGGTACGTTAGTATCATCATCCATAAATTCCGTTTCACATGCTCGATTTAATATTTCGAATTTGAGTTGATCCACGAGATAGGGGATGGAAGTTTTGGATCTCTTAATTCACCTCACTTAGGGCCAGATCTTCCTAGAATTTTTTGAGAGATATTTAACCAAGATTTGAAACAGTATATTATTGTATGCTCCACTCATTGTTATTGAAGCACTATTTGTTATTAAGTATCTTCAAATGCATTTCCTATAGCCTTTTTAGCAACGACGTTGTAGCAATCTCTTTTTCCGTAATATTATCCTAATTGTACAATGAAACCATGGTAGTTCTTCTACGATTTTTATTATTTTAACTGTCCTGTGTATATCTAAAGTGAAATTTAAAGATGAGTTTAGACTTTAACTACCACTTTTCTGCGTTTGCCGCATGCGACGTTCTCAATTCGTCTTTTAAGTAGATTGTTAGTGACTGGTAATCACTTCTATAGACTGTAATTACTATACTAGTTTTCTTAATTAACTTCTAGTCTCATGCGACTAACGTACCTGTCATAGTATCAGCAGCGCTGATACGTATCTCTTTAATGATACTGCAGCGGCTATTGATAGCACTGGGTACAATCGGCTGCAAATAGTAGCTCTTGTTGCCACTGATGACACTTGCTGCTTCGGTTCTGACGCCATCCTCATGTCCTTTAGACGGTTGGCTGGTTCAATAGGTCAAAAGGTCATTTGAGGGCGTATTCTTCCTTGGAAATTTAAAGAAAATCAATTTTTCTTCTTTTGGATTAAAATGTTCTCGGGGATGTCTATTTTAATATAGTGTTCATCCTAAGATCACCAAAAACTCTGTTGTCGAGTTACAGGGCGATTTATGAAAAAGTGGCTCCGATAACCATTCATAGAGGAAACAAAATGGCCGACATGTTACTTCAGGGACGGCCTAACAAGTATTATGGAGATTATGAACGTACCCGAACTTGAGATCGAACCAGCCCGCACGAAATCGTACGAAAAGCCTATCGAGCGAGCAGAGCAGCGGATAACAGCAGCTGTCGAAGAGGCCCACAGACCACTATGGCCACGAAGAAGATGGAGGAGGACCTCTTTTTGGATCCGGAAGGGTTGCTGTATGGTCCAGGGATCGGTGACTAGAGGTACGTCTAACTTACCCACAAAAAACATAACGCAGATGTCTAAACACGCTTTTCTCGAAACCTTATTTTTCAGATGGCGGGATTTTGTGTGCACGCTTTTGGTTCAAATGGTTGAAATGGCTCTGAGCACTATGGGACTTAACTGCTGCGGTCATCAGTCCCCTAGACTTAGAACTACTTAAACCTAACTAACCTAAGGACATCACACACATCCATACCCGAGGCAGGATTCGAACCTGCGACCGTAGCGGTCGCGCGGTTCCGGACTGTAGCACCTAGAACCGCTCGGCCACTTCGGCCGGCTGCACGGATTTTTTCGGGCTATGAAAATGACATTACAACACGTCACTACTTTTTCAGAATGTGATAGTTTTCAGTTATCGTAGTTATGCTGATAGAAAACATATTGAAAATGACTTATTAAAAAGGATACAAGAATGATTTCTTAAAATAAGTGTAAGGAAGAAACTATATCATGAGACTTAGCATTACTTTTTATTTTACTTGGAACAAAATATCACGAAAATTACTTGTATTTCATGCGTTGAAAGAGCGCTAACCTCTTAATGTAGAGAGGTCTAAGGCCCTGCAATCATAGACTGTGCGGCTAGTCCCGGCGGAGGTTCGAGTACTCCCTCGGGTATGGGTGTGTGTGTTTGTCTTTAGGATAATTTAGGTTACGTAGTGTGTAAGCTTAGGGACTGATGACCTTAGCAGTTATGTCCCATAAGATTTCACACACACACACGTTAATGTAGAGGAGAGCATCAGAGTGATCGTAAGGGTTGTGTAGCATCAGAAAGGCAGAAAATATTCTTTCTTTGCATGAGTGACAGGACGAAGATGTGGAGTACAAATGGATAAATTCAAAAACATTATTAAACACACCTACCGACCAAGATCTTAGGGGATGGGAAAGATCTACTGTGGCTTAATAGTGGTGTCAGAAAGTTGCTGCGAAAGCAAAGAGAGCTTTCACACAGACTGAAGCGAAATCAAAGTTTCGCCGTCAAAGACAGTAATAGGGTTGTTCCTTTCAGTCACCGCACGAACGTTGAGATAAGTGAGTGTGGAATAGAAACCAACTAATGTTGCTCAGTAGTGAAAATCCATCTGGATCGAATGAGTTACCTATGCGATTCTACAGAAAATATCTTAAACAAGCTGTTCCCCACCTGACAACAGTTTTATCATAGGTCGCTGGATAAACGAATGGGTATCAATCACTTGTAAAAAGGCGTAAGTCATTCTCCTCCCTAGGATGAGTAGCCAGGCATATGCACCAGACTGTAGACCCATATCGCTGATCGCTGGCATCAGTCTGTTGGAGGCTTGTGGAACATATTTTATGTTCAGCAGTTATGTTGTTTTCGGAGAACGAAATCCTTCTCTATAAAAACCAATACCGATTTGATAAACAGAGACCTTGTTAAACACAGTTCGCTCTGCTCATCCATGAACTTCACAGCCTTGTAGAAAAAGCGACACTGGTTGATGCCATGTTGCTTGAATTTTGGAAGGCATTTCATAAAATCCACGCTGTCATTTAGTGAACAACATACGAGATTATTCAACGTCGGATTAGATTTGAGACTAGATTGAGAACTTCTTGCCAGAAATATCTCGACACGTAGTTCTTAAACGGATGATCTCGACAGATGTAAAGGTAATATCGGGAGCACGTCAAGGGAGTGCTACAGGCCATTATTGTTTACAATACGTGTAAAAGGTCTTGCAGACAACGTCAGAAACCCTGCAAGCCTGTTCGATGGCGGTGCCGTTGTCTATAGGATGGTGTCAACGTCATGAGACAGTAGCGAAATGTAGGGAGATCTGAGGAGGACCAATGATCGGTACTGCGAATAACAGTTGATCCCGGACGTAAGTGAACATAATCAGCTGTGTATTACTAGGGGAAGAGAGCCATTACTGCTGTTGGCATAAAATCAGTGAAAACAGCAATAAGCGTAAAATACATATTCGTAACAATATGAAACGGCCTAAAGAGGAATGACCACATAGAACTAATTATATGAAAATCAAGTACCAAGCTATGACTCACTGGAAGAATCTTAAGCAAATGTAATTGTTCCACGAAAGAAGTGACTTATGTAATACTTGTAAGACCGATCCTCGAGTAGTGTTCCTCAATCTACCATCCTTATCACGATGGTTTAACAGAAAAGGTAGAGAAAACCCAACGAAGAACGGCAAGTTTCATCACGGGATTGATTAGCAAACGAGAGAGCGTTACAGAGATCATCAACAAACTTCAGTGACAGACGCTACGAGGGAGGAGTGCTGTATCACGGAGAGATTCCCTACTGAAACTCCTAGAACATATTTTCCAAGAAGTGTCTGACAACATATTATTTACACCAATATGTGGCTCGCGGAACGATCCCGACGAGAAAATCTGAGAAGTGAAGGCGAGGTTACTCTACTTTCCGATAACTGTGCGACTACTGTGTATAAATCTGATCCCCGATAGAAAACCTCGACTATTATTTTACAAACAAGGGCACAAATTACTACTTTATATATTTACTATAGTATACTATAATACTATATTATATATATTTACTATATTATTTTACAAAAAAAAGGAGAAAAATGACCATTACTCATTACTAAAGCGTCATGTCATTTTCATGTATCCTTGCGTTCTGTATGTACAAGATTCAAATAGTATAGGTTCCTAATTGACTGGTCGCATTTGAACAGTCAACTGGACATAACTTATCCTACACGATATTTCATTGCCTGTGTTATTCTGAATTACGATACAAAGTTCCTTACAGTCCTGCAGTGATTACAGCTGTTATGAAATACATTAAATATATTCGCAGTTGTGAATACAGATAACCATCAGCTGTAGAGTGAATGGCGACTACGAAAATTTATCCGGACTAGGGCCCGAAACTAAATTTCCTGCTTTCCGCGAGCGGTCGCCTTATCATTATTTTTATTTTTAGTTATCTTTTTCTTAATTGGAAGTAGAACAGTCAGCTTCATTCTGGTGGAGGCAGGGAGGGAAGGGGTCGAAGCCCGAGGCCTGGTCACGATGCCTCCCCCTGAACATCTCCCCTCCAGTTTCTTTCTTTTTTTGTGGAGCAGAAAGGCAGGTTAAATAAAACATTTTTATTATTGTGCCTTTCTAGGGCTAAAGAAAGGAACTAAACAACAGAAAAGACATAAAGCATAAGCAGCATAGCTCAGTGTCGGTTAGACCGTCAGTGAGAGAGTAACTAGAGTTTCTGTTGCTAATAAGGCGAGTACACCGATCGTTTGTTACATACTTTTACGAGCTTCCAACAGGAGCGACTTCTATTTATAGTTATTTGTGTAGTTACTAGTTTATTTTTGTAATTTCTTTCGTGTTTGAGTGCTTACTAGGCACAACCTTTTATTTTAAAAACAGGCCCTTATATCGACCCTCGTATCGTACAGGCTTTTGTTTGTTTTGGTTAGCATAGCTCAGTGTCGGTTAGACCGTCAGTGAGAGAACAATTTGAGTTCCTGCGGCTATTGAGCCAAGTACACCCTTCGTTTGTTACATATTTTTACGAGCTTCTAAAAGGAGCGACTTCAGTAATGGATAAGAACTGTGATTGCTGTGTACAGATGCTAGCCGATTTGGTGACCCTTCGCTCACAGCTCCAGACTGTGTTGGCTTCCGTCACACACTTTGAGGCTGCTGCCAAGGGGCATCACTGTGGGGGGTTGGACACGGGGATACGAGGGATATCAAGCCCGTCCCACGAGTCCCCCAATCGGTCCACTGCTGTGGCTGCCCCGGATACTGCCTGCACTGAGGTTGACCTCTCACCCGTTGTCTAGTGGAAGATCATTCCAGTCTGGCAGGCAGCGAAAGACTTCTGATGGGCCGGTAGTAGCGCCTCCCTGGTTCGTTTGACGAACAGGTTTCTGGCGCTATCTGTGGCTGACGAAGTCTCTGAGCCGGATGCAGTCGTCCACCCTGTTCCAGAGGAAGCTTCTTGGCCTGCAAAGTCTGGGCATTCACAGAGGGTGGGCCTGCTGGTAGTTGGGAGCTCCAACGTCAGACACGTAATGGGGGCCCTTAGGAACATAACTGTTAAGGAGGAGAAGGAAGCCAGTGCGTACTCCGTGTGCATACTGGGGGAGCCGGCCGGTGTGGCCGTGCGGTTCTAGGCGCTTCAGTCTAGAACCGCGTGCCCGCTATGGTCGCACGTTCGAATCCTGCCTCGGGCATGAATGTGTGTGATGTCCCTAGGTTAGTTAGGTTTAAGTAGTTCTAAGTTCTAGGGGACTGATGACCACAGATGTTAAGTCTCATAGTGCTTAGAGCCATTTGAACCTTTTTTTTTTTTCATTCCGGTGGAAGTCATTCCGATGTGGAAAGGGTGCTTCCAGATGCCATGAAGAGTTCAGGATGCAGCCAACTTCAGGTGCTGGCTCATGTCCATACCAATAACGTGTGTCTCTTTGGATCGGAGGAGATTCTCTCTGGTTTTGGGCAGCTAGCGGAAATGGTAAAGACTGCCAGCCTTGCTTGCGAGATTAAGGCGGAGCTCACCATCTACAGCATCGTCGATAGAACCGACTGTGGTCTTTTCGTACAGAGCCGAGTGGAGGGTCTGAATCAGAAGCTCAGACGGTTCTCTGACCGTGTGGGCTGCGGATTCCTTGACTTGCGCCATCGGGTGGCGGGTTTCCGGGTTCCACTTAATAGGTCAGGAGTCCACTACACACAGGAAGCGGCTACACGGGTGACACAAGTGACACCCAATCATCTGACCACGTTCGAAGTCCGTGAGTTCCGCGGAACGCCCCATTCTGCTCTCTCACGATGTATAATGACTACTGAGGTTACTGATATGGACTACTTGGCAGTAGGCGGCAGCACAATGCACCTAATATGAAAAATGTACGTTTTTGGGGGTGTCCGGATACTTTTGATCACATAGTGTATACACCACATAAATTATTAAGTGATGGTACTGATCCCCCATCATACACAAAACGGGTCAGATTGCTGTTGCAGAACCAAAGAAAAAAGGATTCTAAATTTAAAAGAACGCAAAATCCTCAAGAATGGCAAAGTTTTGCAGAAGTATAGCGCGTACTTCAGTGCGAGATGCTTTTAATAATTTCCACAACGAAAATCTGGTCAAACATAAAGCACACCAGTGGCAAGACGCAATCAATACCTTTACTACGCGATAACAAGGGTGAAGTTACTGATGACAGTGCAACTAAAGCAGAGTTCTTAAACATGGTTTTCCGAAACTCCTTCACCAAAGAAGACGAAGTAAGTGTTCCTGAATTCCAATCAAGAACAACTACCAAGATGAAAACGTAGAAGTAGATATCCTCGGTGTAGCAAAGCAGCTTAAATCAGTTAATAAATTGGCTCTGAGCACTGTGGGACTTAACTTCTGAGGTCATCAGTCCCCTAGAACTTAGAACTACTTAAACCTAAGTAACCTAAGGACATCACACATATCCATGCCCGAGGCAGGACTCGAACCTGCGATCGTAGCGGTCGCGCGGTTCCAGACTGTAGCGCCTAGAACCGCTCAGTCACACCGGCTGGCTCACTTAATAAAGGCAAGGCCTCCGGTCCAGATTGTATACCAGTCAGGTTCCTTTCAGACTATGCTGATACCATAGCTCCACATTTAGCAATTATATACAACCTCTCGCTCACAGAAAGTTCCGTACCTAAAGACTGGAAAATTGCCCAAGTCACATCAATACCCAAAATGGAAAATAGGAGTAATCCCCTGAATTACAGTCCCATATCACTATCGTTTATTTGCAGTAGGGTTTTGGAACATATACTGTGTTCGAACATTATAAATCACCTCGGAGAAAACGATTTATTGACACATAGCACGGATTCAGAAAATATCGTTCTTGTGAAACACAACTAGCTCTTTATACTCATGAAGTAACGAGTGCTATCGACAGGGGATGTCAAATTGATTCCATACTTTTAGATTTCCAGAAGGCTTTAGACACCGTTCCTCACTAGCGTCTTCTAACCAAATTGTGTGCCTATGGAATATCGCCTCAGTAGTGCAACTGGATTCTTGATTTCCTGTCAGAAAGGTCACAGTTCGTAGTAATAGACGGAAAGTCATTGAGTAAAACAGAAGTAATATCCGGCGTTCCCCAAGCAAGTGTTATAGGCCCTCTATTGTTCTGATCTATATTAACGACATAGGAGACAATCTGAGTAGCCCTCTTAGATTGTCTGCAGATGATGCTTTCAGTTACTGTCTTGTAATGTGACCCAAACGAATTGCAAACTGACATAGATAAGATAACTGTACGGTGCGAAAAGTGGGAATTGACACTGACTAAAGAAAGGTGTGAAGTTATTCATATGAGTACTAAAAGAACTCCGCTAAATTTCGATTACGCAATAATTCACACGAATCTGAAGGCTGTAAATTCAGCTAAGTACTTAGGGATTACAATTACAAATAACCTAAATTGGAATGATCACATTGCTAATGTTGTGGGTACAGCAAACCAAAGACTGCGATTCTTTGAAGAACACTTAGAAGATGCAACAGGTCTACTAAAGAGACTTCTTACACCACGCTTGTCCGCCCTATTCTGGAGAGCGGGTACAGAAACATTTAAGTGTTCGTTTTTCCCGCGCGCCGTTCGAGAGTGGAACGGTAGAGAGACAGCATGAAGGTGGTTCATTGAACCTTCTGTCAGGCACTTTATTGTGAATTGCAGAGTAATCACGAAGATGTAGATGTAGGCACGAGCGGAGAAAAATCTCCAAAAAGACCGGGAAACGAACACGGACCCGCTGCGTGGTAGGCAAACACGTTATCACATAGTTAAGCAGGCGGACGGTAAAGAAGAATGTATTATCGATGACTAAATTCTCTGTTAAGTGTATCTGTTGTGTTTATTTAAATATGGAAAAACGCTACGAACTTCTGCACCAACCATATATCAACCATCTAATACGTAGGATTCTTCTGAAGCACACATTGCAAAAGCTTCTGTTCTCTGCTGGCCGCTGTGGCCGAGCGGTTCTTGGCGCTTCAGTCTGGAGCCGCGTGACCGCTACGGTCGCAGGTTCGAATCCTGCCTCGGGCATGGATGTGTGTGATGTCCTTAGGTTAGTTAGGTTTAAGTAGTTCTAAGTTCAAGGGTCTGATGACCACAGATGTTAAGTCCCATAGTGCTCAGAGCCATTTGAACCATTTTGTAGATGTAGAAAATGTTATCGTTCTGGTGGAACCAACATTAGACACTACACCCACCACTACCATCGATTAATACTTCCGTGGATCCTTGTAACCCATCATTCGAGACGGCCGCGTCTTCACGAAAAAAGGGTTCATATGATTCTGTCATTTGTTCTGTTCCGTTTCTTAAAATTAACGTACACGTAAGGTTAACTTCTCATACCCAGCACATTCCAATTGTGGGTAGGGTCCAAGAAGACACTACAAAGATAATTAGTAAAGTATTGGCGGTAGCGTGGGGACCGTCGTAGATGAGTGAATCGATCCAATAGGAAGGTCCAAAATTCGAAAAATTGTTTGTCACCATTATGACAAAGATATAATATGGTCAAGCTCGTGGTCCATATCACTGCATTCATCTTACTATGTGTATAAAACATCACAGCTGGAAAAGAAGAGATGTTGGCGTCACTGCTGTAGGGGCCAACATCAGTCTTGTCAACCTACACACCTCCATGGCATATTCACATTCCACACAGTGTTCATCTGTATCAGTTAGATGGCACTGGGGACATAATGGAGAATCAGTCACACATGTGAAATGGCGTCTCTCGCGATTCATATATTTGTGGTTGACCGCCAAATATCAGGCCACTCTGACATCAGAATCGAGAACAGTGCCATGCAATGAACGCCAGACCACAGGCCAAGTGACAGAGGGTAGAAGGATTTCAATCGGATTTTGAGGATGGCCTCGCATCAGATGGCAGTAAACATTAGGGGCTCTCTGCAGTCGTCCACTCGGCAGGTCAGCGATGACATAACTGAAGTCCATAAAAACTCCTTTAGGTGAGACAGTGTTGGCAAAATATGCGTTATTGCAGTGGGTGGTTCATGAGAGGAGGAGGCCAATTCTTCAATAAGAGTTCCGGTGAAGTCGCGCTGGCGGTGGTTCCACATCTTCATCATCGTGGCGACATATAATGCAGCTGCCCTAACCCACACACTGAGCATTCCAAAATCCCCCTTTCCTTTGTGGTTGCTAGGGCGAGAGTGTCGTATCGCACTTTCATGATCATTCCTGCACTGACAAAGTAACCAAAGACTGCTTGTAAACTGCATGCTATCGTCTTTTAGCATGAGGAGGACCGTAGACAGTTGGGGTATCCTGGATGCCAGATATATGTTGACGTAAGCCACCCGCAGTACCATGTTCAAAGGTTGCAGCAAGTTGCTACGGACATCTGTACATATGTCTCCTAGACGACGAGTATAGATAAGATGTGTTGCCCGTCTGCTGTCACGCATAAAGATAAACCGGAAACATTTGATAGTATCGCAGAGCTTAATATCTGCAGCATAGTGCCCAGAGTCGATCGCGGTCCTCTGGTTTGGAGCCGTGTGGAGGGTCTAAACCAGAGGCTCAGACGACTCTGCGACTATAATGGTTGCAAATTCATCGACCTCCGTTATTGGGTGGAGAACTGTAGGGCCCCCCTAGACAGGTCAGGCGTGCACTACACACCGGAAGCAGCTACTAGGGTAGCAGAGTACGTGTGGCGTGCACACGGGGGTTTTTTAGGTTAGAGGGACCCCCCCTTGGGCGAAACGATAAAATACCTGACGGCTTACCAGAGAGGACATTATCATCGTTGATAAAGAACGTCCGTCCTCAGAGACCAAAAACAGGAAAAGTCAACGTAATATTGGTAAACTGCAGGAGTATCCAGGGCAAGGTTCCTGAATTAGTATCTCTTATTGAAGGAAATAGTGCGCATATAGTATTAGGAACGGAAAGTTGGTTAAAACCGGAAGTGAACAGTAACGAAATCCTAGACACAGAATGGAATATATACCGCAAGGATAGGATAAACGCCAATGGTGGAGGAGTATTTATAGCAGTAAAGAATTCAATAATATCCAGTGAAGTTATTAGCGAATGCGAATGCGAAATAATCTGGGTTAAGTTAAGTATCAAAGGTGGGTCAGATATGATAGTCGGATGCTTCTATAGACCACCTGCATCAGCAACCGTAGTAGTTGAGCGCCTCAGAGAGAACCTGCAGAACGTCGTGAAGAAGTTTCGTGATCATACTATTGTAATAGGGGGAGACTTCAATCTACCAGGTATAGAATGGGATAGTCACACAATCAGAACTGGAGCCAGGGACAGAGACTCTTGTGACATTATCCTGACTGCCTTGTCCGAGAATTACTTCGAGCAGATAGTTAGAGAACCAACTCGTGAAGCTAACGTTTTAGACCTCATAGCAACAAATAGACCGGAACTTTTCGACTCCATGAATGTAGAAGAGGGTATCAGTGATCATAAGTCAGTGGTTGCATCAATGACTACAAGTGTAATAAGAAATGCCAAGAAAGGAAGGAAAATATATTTGCTTAACAAGAGTGATAGGGCACAAATCGCAGAATATCTGAGTGACCACCATCAAACGTTCATTTCTGAGGAAGAGGATGTGGAACAAAAATGGAAAAAATTCAGAAACATCGTCCAGTACGCCTTAGATAAGTTCGTACCGACTAAGGTCCAAAGCGAGGGGAAAGATCCACCGTGGTATAACAATCATGTACGAAAGGTACTACGGAAACAAAGAAAGCTTCATCATAGGTTTAAGAGTAGTCGAATCATAGCTGATAAGGAAAAGCTGAACGAAGCGAAAAAGAGCGTAAAGAGAGCAATGAGAGAAGCATTCAACGAATTCGAACATAAAACATTGGCAAACAATCTAAACAAGAACCCTAAAAAGTTTTGGTCATACGTAAAATCGGTAAGCGGATCTAAATCCCCTATTCAGTCACTCGTTGACCACGATGGCACCGAAACAGAGGACGACCGAAGAAAGGCAGAAATACTGAATTCAGTGTTCCGAAACTGTTTCACTGCGGAAAATCGTAACACGGTCCCTGACTTCAGCCGTCGCACGGACGCCAAAATGGAAAATATTGAAATAAACGATATCGGAATTGAAAAACAACTGCTATCACTTAGTAGCGGAAAAGCATCCGGACCAGACGAGATACCCTTAAGATTCTACAGTGATTATGCTAAAGAACTTGCCCCCTTTCTATCAGCAATTTATCGTAGATCGCTGGAAGAACGTAAAGTACCTAGCGACTGGAAGAAAGCGCAGGTCGTTCCCATTTTCAAGAAGGGTCATAAATCAGATGCGAATAATTATAGGCCTATTTCGCTTACGTCAATCTGTTGTAGAATAATGGAACATGTTTTGTGTTCTCGTATTATGACGTTCTTAGATAATACAAATCTCCTTCATCATAACCAACATGGATTCCGCAAACAGAGATCATGTGAAACTCAGCTCGCCCTATTTGCCCAAGAAATTCACAGTGCCGTAGACACTGGCGAGCAGATTGATGCCGTATTCCTGGACTTCAGGAAGGCATTTGATACGGTTCCGCACTTACGTTTAGTGAAAAAAATACGAGCTTACGGAATATCGGACCAGGTTTGTGATTGGATTCAGGATTTCCTAGAAGAAAGAACACAACATGTCATTCTTAACGGTTCAAAATCTGCAGATGTAGAGGTAATTTCGGGAGTACCGCAGGGAAGCGTGATAGGACCTTTATTGTTTACAATATACATAAATGACTTAGTTGACAACATCGGTAGCTCCGTGAGGCTATTTGCAGATGACACGGTTGTCTACAAGAAAGTAGCAACATCAGAAGACTCGTACGTACTCCAGGAGGACCTGCAGAGGATTAATGCATGGTGCGACAGCTGGCAGCTTTCCCTAAACGTAGATAAATGTAATATAATGCGCATACATAGGGGCAGAAATCCATTCCAGTACGATTATGCCATAGGTGGTAAATCATTGGAAGCGGTAACGACCGTAAAATACTTAGGAGTTACTATCCGGAGCGATCTGAAGTGGAATGATCACATAAAACAAATAGTGGGAAAAGCAGGCGCCAGGTTGAGATTCATAGGAAGAATTCTAAGAAAATGTGACTCATCGACGAAAGAAGTAGCTTACAAAACGCTTGTTCGTCCGATTCTTGAGTATTGCTCATCAGTATGGGACCCTTACCAGGTTGGATTAATAGAAGAGATAGACATGATCCAGCGAAAAGCAGCGCGATTCGTCATGGGGACATTTAGTCAGCGCGAGAGCGTTACGGAGATGCTGAACAAGCTCCAGTGGCGGACACTTCAAGAAAGGCGTTACGCAATACGGAGAGGTTTATTATCGAAATTACGAGAGAGCACATTCCGGGAAGAGATGGGCAACATATTACTACCGCCCACATATATCTCGCGTAATGATCACAACGAAAAGATCCGAGAAATTAGAGCAAATACGGAGACTTACAAGCAGTCGTTCTTCCCACGCACAATTCGTGAATGGAACAGGGAAGGGGGGACCAGATAGTGGTACAATAAGTACCCTCCGCCACACACCGTAAGGTGGCTCGCGGAGTATAGATGTAGATGTAGAGTGTGTATGGGCCCAAGCTACCTTCTGGGAAGCCACTACCGATGACCATCGCTCCAGACTTCTCCAACTTCAAGCGGCTTCCGGCTATGGCGTGGTATTGCGCAATCCAGTCCAATGATGTTTAGTGATCTTTGGGCTTTGTCTGGCGAACACACTAAAAACACCAGATCGTCAGCATATGCTCGGCAGACAAAGGTATGGTCTCTCAATCGAAGTCCGTGCAGCCAGCATTGTAGTCTATGTCACAGTGTCTCCATGGCAGTAGCATACATAACCACTGACAGGGAGCAACCTTGCCTCACAGAGAGGGAGGAGGTGGAAGACCTGAAGAAGGGCCCACCGTCAACAATGTGTCCCTTCCTATGTCCACTGGCATTTAACTGTCATTACGTGAAGCAACTGCAACCGCTTTAGCTTCTGTAGCAGACGGCATCTCCTGGAGATCGTCGGCTCACACAGGCACGCTTGTGCTGCTATCATCCCTCAGAATTAACGGGTCAGCAGAAGGTTGCACTACATCCTTGATAGGGGCAGATACTGAATCCATCTGCTGTCCTTCATTCTGAAGCGTGGCACTGTGAGGGGTCTCCTTCCGCTGATCGAATCCCATCAGGGGAACCGACAAGCATATCTTCCTGCTTGGAATAGTTGTCACCATCGAGATCTTTGTCTTCTGTTGACATCGTGCTGCAGGTATCGGATGGAGCCAGTAGAAGTTTCTTCTGTCGCTTTGGAGCCTGTGCCGGCCGCGGTGGTCTCGCGGTTCTAGGCGCGCAGTCCGGAGCCGCGCGACTGCTACGGTCGCAGGTTCGAATCCTGCCTCGGGCATGGATGTGTGACGTCCTTAGGTTAGTTAGGTTTAAGTAGTTCTAAGTTCTAGGGGACTGATGACCACAGCTGTTAAGTCCCATAGTGCTCAGAGCCATTTGAACCATTTGGAGCCTGTTGTTGTCAGACATGAGTGTTGGTATCCGACAACGACTGGGAATCGTTGCCAACAGGGACAAAAGCGTCGGTTGTCACCACCAAATCTGCGGTGACCAGTCTCTTCTGCAGGGCCATTCTCTCTTCGCATTGCAAAGCCAATGCCGGAGATTGCTCTGGCAGTGCAGAATGTCCGTCTGTAGCCCACTGCTGGTACTTCGGACGCTGCTCACTGTCGACTGAAGGCGACGCTTCTGTCAACAGTCTATGATCAGATGGAACAGTTTGAAGTACCCCCACGTATGTCAATGGGAGCACGGTTATCAGGGGACATCTGCTCCTCCCATGTCGGCAGTTGCGTGATACGACGTTGCATACTGCTTTATCTGAAATTTTCCTCTTGCCCATATCCCGAACAGGTCTTTTGGCTGGCCGTCGTAAATTACGATGGCACAGCATCCGCCATTGTTCAGATAATACGGGACACATTTAGTAAGGTCGATGGGCATCTGGCGCATGTATGTAGTAAAGAGTGTCCATTTTTTCGCCTAATGGCTTATCACATTGCCATAGGGTCTCAACAATAACCGTCCCTGCTGGCACCTCGAACATATGAAAAGTCCTCTGTCACAGACCTGCATGTTCGGCTTACACAGGGCCTATATGTCCATCCGAATGTCTGAACTGAAGGTCGCTCGCCTTGTTGAGAATCCTTTCACAAGCCGCGTCGTGCACCAGTTTCACATAGACCACGCTGTTCACGATGGAGAGGTAAATCCCTGTTCGTTCGTGGTAATCGATGTGAACTTCATCTCGTAAAAACTGTTCACTTTCTAATGCCTTCGACCGCGCTTACGCGGTTGTAGAACTGAACTTCAGTGTCGACTGTCGTTGTGAATATGTCATGGAACCGGCTGTAAACCACAACACCGCGCGCGCTAACGCGGAAGGGACGTAAACATGACGTGATGTTTGGTTTGTGGGGCGCTCAACTGCGCGGTCATCTGCGCCCGTACACATTCCGTCTGTACACAGTCCAGCCTAGCCACTTTCATGAATTATGATGGAATGATGCGCACAACACAAACACCCAGTCCCTGGGCAGAGAAAATCCCCAACCCGGACAGGAACCGAACCCAGGACCCGATGAAACAGAGGTAGCAATGCTAGCCACTAGACCATGAGCTGCGGACTCCAAACCTCCATATGTCGTCTATCATGTGTCTACAACCTGTAGTCGTACTTCCATTACGTATATTCCTATACAGATGAGACAATTTACTTGAAAGTGGCTTGTTTACTGACGCCGAGAAAAATACCCTTGATTTTTTCCCCAATGCAGACAATTTTCCTCTAATTGTCTATCTAGTGTCTTTTTTAACCCACCCCAGACTTGGGACGCTACTGCAATGAAAAGTCGATCCACGCCTTTTCCACTCTTAGTACCGGTTATTCCCTGGCCATAGGAATTTTCTCCTCCGAAACCTATGCGTCGATAGTCCCACCGAGGGTGATAAATTGCCGGGTTGTACCTCTGCTCTACGTTCCCTACAGTTTGCTTGGTTCCTGGTGGACGTCGTTGCCAGGCCTCGGGCTGCGGCCCCTCTCCACTTGTCTCCATTCCTGCCTTTGGGCGACAGGAAGGTTCCTTTGGAAAAAAAAGGAAGAAAGAAAAATTGTGAGGATAGATCGTATGTCATACCTGGGTAGGTCAATAGTTAGACCACTTGTCCTTGGATGTCAGAGGGCTCGGAGTTCGACTCTCGGTACAGCACACAGTTTTACTCTGTCAACAAGTTTCATTTTACGATTGTTTGGATTTTTTTCTTCTTGTGCTACAGTATTTTCTCTTTCTGTTCAGATGACCCTGATGTCTGCGTTTGTTAATTCATTGTTATTAATATTAAGCTAAGATCTTTGTCTAACAAATTTGTTTCTGCTTCGTTAGTTCTACGTCAATGACATCCTTCTTCTATAACTTCACCCTTCTTTGGGGAACATTAAATCAATCTATTTTAGTGTTCTGCTCTACTTTCCTTTCTTCCTCCGAGATTTGGATTGTTCGTTTGTATTTCGTTTTCACTTGGTACCTCTCTTTCTTGTCTCTCTCTCTCTCTCTCTCTCTCTCTCTATTTAATTTTTTTTAAATTTTTTACTTTAATTTATTTATTTTTGAAGTTTTGTCTATGAACATATTGTATGTGATTTGAAGTTCTCTCTAATGTCCTTCTACGTTTCCTTAAATCAATTTGGTTGTGTTTTTGTTGAGGAAGTAGTCAAAAATTCTGTTTTTTAATCTGTTTGGGTTCATTCTGAGGATGTTTCTATAAAAATCAATTCTTCTTTTCCTCATGGTGTCCAATATTTTGATAAAAAGTTTCATTTTTGGTGTGAATTAGTTTGCTGTTGTGGAATATGGAGTCAAGGATTTTTCTTAGAATTTTCCTTCCTTTGATTTCCTGCCCTTCAATTGGGGCATGGTTGGTGATGGACTATGTTTCGATTGTATACAGGGCTTCCGGTTTGATTACTGTATTTTAATGGATTATTTTTTCATTCAGCGTTTTTAGTGAGTTGAAAGGCCAGTTGAAGTTTACTTCTCCTGGATTCCATTACCTTTTTCTCGATGGTATTCCAGTTATCCATTCTCCAAGATATTTGAATTCTTTGACGATCTGTATTTTTTTGTTCTCCCACTTCAGAATGTTTTGGTGGTTTTTTGTGTTTGTCATTATCTTGGTCTTTTCAAAGGAGGTTTTCAGACATATTTTTTCAGCTTGTTTTTGCAGTTCGAGGTTCTGTTCTTTGGCTTCTTCCCAGGTCTCGGCTCGTAGGGCCATATCATCTGCAAAGACTAGACAATTGACATTGATGCCTTTGTTTTTTGTTCGTAGTCAGATTCCACTATGGATCTCGTGTTCCACTCTCGGACTACTTTTTCTAGTTTGCAGTTAAATAGCAATGGGGAGAGTCCATCTCCTTGCCATACATCAGTTTTCATCTCAAAAGAGTCAGAGTTCTTCCTTGAATATGACTTTGCAGTATGTATTCATAAGGGTTTGTCTCATTAGATTTGTGGTTTTGTTTCTAGAATTAAATCTTTTGGTATAGAGATGAGGGATTCCCGGTCTGTAGAGTTGTATGCTTCCTGAAAGCCCATGGAAGTGATAATATATGATTTTACTCATGATTTTTGATGGGCCGTGATGAGATACATTATACTTGGAAAAATATGTGTGTCAGAATGTCCTGACTATGTGGGTGTGTGAGTGGGTTCTCCAGTATTTCTTTTCCCATGAGTACTTTTAATTTCTTTTTCTGTGTATTCCATTATTCCATTGGTACTTTCTTAGCTATCTGTACTGCCTCATGTATCATGTGCCACAGGACTGCAGGATTGTTGGTCTTACAACAAAGATCGAACTCGGAGATACACTAGATTCTGTAGCAGCTGCAACACGTGTTTCTATCATTTTATCATATATGGATCACAAGCTTATGATCAGAGAGTTTAGAGCATGTTCAGAAGCAGACAGAAAAGAAAACCAAGTAACCTGGTCTTATGATTTACACTGTCTAACCACAGGAATAAGATTCCTAATACATAGAACCAGTGGGATGATTATGGCAACTAGCATCCAGGGCAAATTTCAGCTCAGCAGCCTCATTTCACCTGGCAGATATCTGCCCATTTTTTTGGTTAATCATCATCGGTGCTAGCATCTTTATTCGTTTACTTAAATCAGTACGATTTTTCACTGACGTAAAAGATACAAATTTCAACTATTATCTTTCGTATTTTATAATTCAAAAAATAGAACAACAGAATCTTCGAAGTCGCATTTCTTGCCATATAACAGGATTCTGTTTTTGTTGTTTCATTGATGGTCAATGCAAAGCTTTATAAAGCAAAACAATAAACTCAAACTATATTCTTTACACCTCCGTTGTGTAGGCTCACTACGTACGAAGCAAGTGGCTCCATACAGTAGCCGAAAACAAGAAATAAGTGCTTCTGTACTAGGGAAAGGTTGGTCTTTCGAAACTGTTGCTCAGCACAGCCCAGTCTGAATCTTTTTGTTTCTTTCATACATCTCTAACCCCATTTTAAATTTCAGAGGCCTCCAGTCCATTCCATTCTTGTTTTTACTGCTACTGCCTTCCAGTATATTCCCCCCTCCTCCTGTTCTTCTTCCTCCTCTTCCTCCTCCTCCTCCTTCCTCTTCTACTACTACTACTACTACTGCTGCTGCTGCTGCTGCTATTACTTCCCCCTCTTGCTTCTAACCTCCATCCCCTTCCCATTTTAGTGCCTTTCAATCCATTATCTTCGTCTTCTTCTTCATTTCCTTGTACTACAAATACTGTCACTATCATCACTTCCCCCTCCTACTTCGCTCTCCATCTTCCCTTTTTCTTTTTGTCCTTCTTAACTTTTTCGCTTGTCACAAAAGTACAGCACGAAGGAAATGGTACGCAGAGCACGTGCACTGGCTACCATACACTAGTTACGCGATTGGACCCAACTCACATGCTTGTTGTAGGCCGCTCCTAGACTTCCCCATGTGTTACAGTTTTCGGCAATATGCATCTGTGCTGTTCCTGTAATGCAATTAAACCACCTTCCATTATTATATTGTCTTTTGCTTTTCTCTTTTGTTATCTCTAGGATAGAGAACTATATTTGTCCATGTATCGCCCATTCAACCTGCCACATACCCCACCCACATACATTTCATTTGCGTTACGCCCGTAATTACGTCCTCATTACCAATCAGTTTCCCGTCCCATAATTCATTTGTCTCTAAACCTCAACATACAGTGTGAGTCCGCGATTATGTTAAAAACTTTCAGGGGTGATGGGGGAAGGTAAATGTATCAATTTGAGGTAAGAGACCACGGCCCGGAAACGACCGAATCGAAAGTCAGCGAAAATCGTTCTGATACCTCTGATAGCGGACCAATTTTCCTGCACGCTCTTAGCTTTCCTTATATTGAGACTTAGTAGTATGGACCCAAACAAGAAAGAAAAGTCCACTAAAAATTAGCTCTAAAGAACATACCTTAAGAGCTATGAGCACTTGTTCGTATTTGCTACTGTGAGACACATCTCTTCTACTGAACAAGTGCTCATAGCTCTTAACTATTTTAGTTTATTAAAAATTATTTTCTTGTTTGGGTGTATACTACACCTCTCAAAATGTGGAAAGCATAGACCTTGGAGAAGAAGAGGTCCACTGTCAAACGTATCAGAAAGATTTTCGCTTATAGTTTCAGACTCGGTCGTTTCAGGACCAGAATTCCTTACCCCAAATTGATTCTTTATCCTTCTCCCATCATCCCTGAAAGTTTGTAGCATCATCATGGAATCATCCTTTATATCCCTCCACTACTTGTTAAACATTCTTAAGGTTTTGAATACTGAACTTATAACTAACATTAAAAGCCCATGTTACATCGCAGTAAGTGAAAATTGGTGCTGCACACTGTACAATTTCCATTTCAATCACAATGGAAATTTAAGTTTGAAAACTCTCTTCAGGATGTACAAAGTACCCCCGGCCGTTTTTATTCCTTTGTTTACTTCTTCTTCGCGTCCCCCAAGTTGTCCTCAACGTCTGCCCTAATTACAACAGCTCAAACAGTTACACGACGTCACTGTTATTTCGAATAACTTTCCTTTCATTGTGTTCATTACAAAACATTTTAGTTTTATTGTAACCAGCTCTGTTACTTTTTTTATTCCTATTCATGTTTGTCTACAACCACGAAGACAGTTCAGAGATGTTTGCATTCAAACGTATTTCTTCTTCGTTTGCCCAGTTTAAGGCTAAGCATAGTTCCTCTAGAACTGCTGAGGTTTGTTTTGGTGACATGAAATCTCCTTGCCTGACTTCACTATCCAGTGCTACGTTCCCATAACCCCAACGAAGTGTAATGGGAACTGTACCACTGACGTATACATTTTTAAGTGTACTAATGTAGGTTGAATAAAATTGCTACTTTCAACGGTTGTTAGTGCTGATTTTGTTGAAGCCGAGTGAAGAACTTCCTCAAAACCTAATAATCCGAGATAATATTTGTATTCATACTCATTGCTCCATCCTCCGTTTTCGTTCACCACTTGCAAGTGACTAATTGTATCTTATTTATTTCCAAACGCAGTTTGTTCTATTACTTTGATAAAATACATTGTGTTTGTACGCAGTTAGTGATATTTTCAGTGAATATTTTCTGCAATACGGATAGGGGGTGATAAGTGTCAAGTTCGTTGTCTCTATTGTGTTTCCGTTCCCGTGAAGTAAAAGAACTACAGTATTGTTTAAATTTTGAAGAATTCTCTTTCTCCACAGATAATCTGAAAATAATTTCACAAGTTTATCTTGCATGAATTTACCTCCAATTTTAGCAATTCCTATTCGGATCCCATCATCATCAGGTGCACTTCCCTTGTTCTCATCAAAAGTGGTTTCGTACATCTCATCAGGTATTACTTCACCAATATCAATATTTTCGTTACAAACAATCGGTATTTCTGATTCACCTCTATAAATCATTTAAAGAAATCTTCGAATGACTGTAAAGTTTTGTCTCTGCTGTTATTCATTACCTCGTCATAGCTGATGAAATATGAGGTCTACTCAACATAAATTTCTGTTTTATCTTCTTATTGCTGTTATTATTGATTGCTTCTTACAGCAAGATTTTTATTTTAGAATTTTGTACGTGGCGGGAGCAGCAACAGTGGACTGAAATCATCTTGAAATATTAATAAACAGTCAATCAGTTCCAAAATGAATGGCTTATTTAAACCACTGGACAATGGATTCAGCAGTTATAAATGGGGTCCAGGGTTCGATTTCCGGCCGAGTTGGAATTTCCTCTGCCCGAGGACTGGGTGTTTGTGTTGTCCTCATCATTTCATCATCATCATTTGTGACAGTGGCTCGATTAGAATGCGTAAAAAAATTGGACTGTGGCAAAATTGGGACTTCGCACGGGCGCTGATGACCGCGTAGTTGAGCGCCCCACAAACCAAGCACCAACATTTATAAAAATATCTTCTACAGAAGGAAATAGTTTTGAGAATTTCGAACCAAATGTCCATACATGTAGAAACAGCCTTTGAAATCTGGTCAGGCAAACATTTTAAAATGTTGTACATGGTTGTAGTAGCAACCATAGGACAAACTCTTCCTGAAGAATTAATAAATATCCAATCCGTTGCAAAATGGAAGGTTTATTTAAAATTCTTGACAATGGATTCAACGTTTATAAACCAAAAATCTTCTTGAGAAAGAAATAATGACAAACTGTTTCGAGAATTTTCAACGAAACGTCCATATATCTAGAAATAGCCTTTGGGACCTGAGCAGGTAAAAATTTTAAACTTTTTTACATGGCTGGAGCAGAAACCATAGCACAAAATCTTCTTGAAGAATTAATTAACCGCCAAGTCAGTTGGAAAATGGAAGATTTACTTAAACCTCATGACCATGGTCCCAACGTTTATAAAAACGTCTTCTTCACACGGAAACACTGACAACCTGCTACAAGAGTTTTCAGCGAATATCCATATACGTAGAGACATTCTTTGAGACCTGGGCAGGTCAAAATTTTGAAATTTTGTACATGGATGGAGAAGCAACCTTAGGATGAAAACTTCTTGAAGAATTAATAAACAACCAATCAGTTGCAAAGTGTAAGGTTTGTTTAAGCCCCTTGACCATGGTTTCAACGTTTATAAAAAGTCTTCTTCAGAAGGGAATAATGACAACCTGTTTTGAGAATTTTCAACGAAATTTACATGTACGTAGATTGACTGTTTATTTATTCTTCAAGATGACTTTATCCTACGACTGCTACTCCAGCCATGTATCTGCCCAGGTCCCAAAGGCTGTTTCTACGTATGTGGATATTCGTTGAAAATTCTCAAAACTGGTTTCACTATTTCCTTGAAAATTCTCAGAACCGGTTTCACAATTTCCTTTTGAAGAAGTCATTTTTATAAACGTTGAAATTATGGTCTAGGGGTTTAAATAAACCTTCCATTGTGCAACTAACTGGCTCTTCATTAATTATTCAAGAACAAGTTTTTATTGTATTTTAAGTCATCTTATAGTATCACGTCCCCAGTTCCACACGATATCTCGAGGCTTGAGCACATACTACAGCCTCTCGTTACGTTTTGTATACGTCATCACAAGCAACTGCCTATCTTCTTCAAGCGGACGTGTCCAGACAAGAAAGTGCTCATTCGAATGCAGATCCGTAACAGCCTCACTCTGTGAGGCAGAAAGAGAAACCAATTGTGGATAATGAACTCACTATTTTTCTAAAGAATAGCGTTTTTCTCTAATTTACTAAGCTCTCGACGACTCGATAGGTCTAACAAGAATCCCAGAGTACATTACTAACGTTGAATTCCGGATAAAGTTTCTTCACCTTTCCCACGATGCTTTCTTTCGTGTTCTCTACGAGCCGGATGATAAACATAAAAGACCAGTAACCCATATAAGGTATGAACTGCCGGAGTAATTGTTTGAATCTTAGTAGATACGAAGACGCGTACAGAATGATAACTGTCTCAGACAAGGTCAGCTATTCCATTAGACTATTAGGAAAGAAACCATTAATAACTCTGTATTATACCTGAGTTTATATACGTTCCCCTGGCGTATGAGGAACTAGGGTTAAAACTCCACATCATAATCTTTTGTTATGGGTGAAGATATAGCTATTGATGCTTATTTTCTCGGAGCAGGTTCTCTTCCAGCTGCACAAAGTATAACAGCAAGTGCATATGTATATGTAATCTCCTGCTGTCTACACCTGTGTTATGAGACTGATGTGTGATATAGTCTTTTAGGGGCAAAAGCAAATGATGTTTTAACAGTAGAATGTTGCCATCCTTCTTTTGCGCACCTGTCTTTAGTACAGGAAATGCGTGTAATTAGCGTCAGCCATTGAACTTTTGTTCTTCATCAACGAAGACAGGTAATATCTGCCCCTGAGTGCCAATATCACCTGAGGAATTCACGCATATTACTGAGCCCAGATCCTTTATTCGTAAGTTTCTTAACAATATTATCCGTATGCTGTTCATTTTTTGCACAAAATACATATTACTCTTGTAACTGGAGCTGGGATGTATGGTCTAGCAGCTTTTCGGTGGCTTAAATAATAAATTTTGGTAAATTCGGTGACCTTACGTCCAGGATGAAAACACAGTAGTTTGCTATTGACTCCTTTCCTAACCATGTCAGCGAAGCACTATCTCATTTTATTCATCGAAATATCTGGCTACACTGTCGTAAATTTAGCAGACTTTTTTCTACGTCTATAATATCTATAGTCTGCAAGTCATCTGCGTGGCGGAGGGTAATCCTAGCACCACAATCTGATCGCCCCTTCTCTGTTCCACTCGCGAACTGTATGGGTGGAAAATGAGTAGATAAACCTCTGTATGAGCTGTCTTCTACCATTCCAACCTGGTAGGGGTCCCAGATTGAACAGTACCCGAGAATCAGTCGAACAATTGTTTTATTAGACACTTCTTTCGTGACTGAACTATATTTCCTGAAGAGTCTCTCAAAGGTTCTCAACTTGACATCTGCTTTTCCTACAATGCGTTTTATGTGGCTTTACGTCGCTCCGGATTTTTCCTTCTAGATATTTTACGGTGCTTACTCTTTCTAGCAATTTGTCACCAATAGCGTAATCGAACAGCAGTGGATCGTTTCACCGATTTTGTGATAGAAGTAAATACGCAAGGAAATTCATACACTAAAATCAGAGTTTCCTACGTTATAATCAAAACTTTTTAGTGATCATTTGTTGTGGACGAGAGTTAACACTAGCTACCGAAAATAATTCATACAGTATTTACAAAAATTGTGCTGCGAAAGAAACAGCGGCGATTACACAGGAACAGGTGAAAGAGCAACCTGCTCCTGTTGATCTTCTCGGAGCTGCTCACCCTCAAACAGCCAGATTCTCCGCATCCATTATACAAGTCACGCTCTCCCAAGAACAGCAGCCAACCTGCCCGCTGAAGGTCTCGATTCAACTTACAAGTTTCACTTTTGGCGACGGCTACGCAACTTATGACAAGTCTGATCCTGAACTACCCTGCTCTGTTCGGTGGCAGCATTCTACAGGTATCTCTCACGTCAAGGTCAGCATCACAAGTGGATTACGTGCGAATCGATTAAAAATTACAGTCAAGGGAACGATGATGCTTCTTTCACACGTTTCGGTGTTTTCCAGACAAACATATCGATATATTTGATAAGCAGCCATAAATGGCCGAATAAGCTTTAATGTTTCTTCGATAAAGGTGTCAGTAGAGAGGGACTACTTACTCAGCGAGTGGATAATATGAAATGGAATTCGCTATGCACTCCTTGCATGAAACAGCCAGATATTCACACGGAGCGACTTAGGGAAACCTCGAGAACCCTAAATTTGGATGTCTGGGCGTGAATTTCAGATCCATGCCTCGCGTGAAATCAAATGGCTCTGAGAACTATGGGACTTAACATCTTAGGTCATCAGTCCCTTGAACTTAGAACTACTTAAACCTAACTAACCTAAGGACATCATACACATCCATTCCCGAGGCAGGATTCGAACCTGCGACCGTAGCATTCGCTCGGCTCCGGACTGAAATGCCTAGAACCGCTCGGTCACCGCGACCGGCATGCCTCGCCTGAGTCCAGTGTCATAGCCAATACACCACATGTCTGTGTACAAATCGGGCAGTATTTACCAGCTACTTAGCCACTTGACATGACAGGGTTGTATAAAATGACCCGCGGAAGTTGCTAGTCAAAACTAAATTGAAACTTTTTCAACGTTAATTTTCTTAACATGTTTACAACTGCTCGATCTGTTTTTCGCTGATCTTGGTAGAATCTACTGATGGCTGCAAAGTTGAAACCGATAATGTTTTTAAATAGATCAAAATGTGGCCAAGACTGGGAATTATTCAGATTATTAATTTTACACAACTTTATAAACTGCGAATAAAATAACTTGAGTTATGTTTCAATGTTTTATTTTATTTTTTAGTCTTTTCATGGAAGAATTCCGTGGAACTGATGAGAGTGATAAATATGGCATTAGTTCCGTCACCTCGCGGTATGAAATACTTAATCTCTCTTAAATCATTATTACAGGCACAAATGTAAACTGTGGAAAGCTGCGTGTACGAGATACATGACGCAGAAGAAAACCCTATATCGTTACACAAAGTACGAAGAAATTTCAATACAAACTGATGACACTTTAATCAGTGTGAGATTTCAGCCATTCCAGGGTGCTTAGAGTACCTCTAAAAGGGGAACAGTTTCGTCTAATGTCGGAAATTTTTAATGAGACAATTAGAGACAGTCTAGCTCCAATTCGTTATCTTTTTCTTTTGCAGTCAGAAATCATACACGTGTTACAATTTGTGCCAAAAACAAATAAGTGGTGCCATCACCTTGTAAGCGCTGCATGAGTTCGCATTTCTCAGGCATAAACTATACTCCGCACACTCTAAGTATGTCTTAGCGGTTGTGTATAGCTAAAGAACGTGTAAACATCAATTCTGAAAAATAAACTCGTTATGTTGGACATAGTAACATGCTTTGGTATAAAACTGAATTTACGTTCAGCACAATCTGAATGACTGAGGCTCCGTGCTGTTGTTAATATCTGGGAAAGGAAATTTCTTTCAATGACGATTATTGTTAAATGGAACTTGGAAAAAGTAATATAAGACTTTTCGGAACAACTTCGTTGCTAACAAAATGTTAATGTAGGACGTAAATTCCCTCAATGAGTCCGTAAGAGCTTTGATTTTTTCTGCAAATAATAGCTTCAATGTCGTGGACTCGTGGCCTAGGGGACAGTCTGCTTTCGGCTGCGGTGGGGCGAGGACGTCCGCTGCGCCTCGCCGTGCGCGACCGTGAGCGCTTGCTTGTGTTTACCTTCTCGCGGCGCGAGTTGTATTTGTTCCAAGTTCAGTCCGATTATGGCACACACATGGCGCCACGATACGATCAAAATTACTTTCCAACCAGATCACGCGCGTCCTCGAGCCTATGAAATAGAGCAGTTCATACGCGACGATCTACGTTTAAATCCGGCGACTGTCGTCGGAATACATTTTTCTATAACGGCGAGCGTGGTTTATGTTAAAATGAGCAGTGCACAGGTCTGCGCGACAGTGGTTTCTAACTACTCGAACTCTCTCCGATTCAAATATTCTGACGGGCATATCGGTGCAGTGACGGTGGATCATGCTGGCATGGGCCTAAGGACTGTAAGAGTTTTTCAGCTCCCCTTCGAGGTCCCAGAGGAAGTTGTCAAGGACGCCTTCCGACCATATGGCAATGTTATCAGCCACGTTGCAGAAAAGTGGCAAACTTTCTCGGCGTATAAGGTCTACAATGGTGTGCGCCAAATTAAACTTGAGCTCAAGAAACATGTGCCGTCCTATTTGAACATCGGTGGCTGTCGTGCAATCATCATGTACGACGGTCAACCGCGTACCTGTTCCGGATGTGGGCAGGAAGGCCATGTTCGATCGAGCTGCTTACAACGTAGAATTACGCAGATACCAGTGGGAGACTCCGTTTCCCCGACGGGGACGACAATCCTGCCCCTCACGTACGCTCAGACGACGATGCGCACCATAGTTGAGAACGAAAAGGGCGATCAGACACATCCATCGACGCCAGAAGTACCATATGTCGCCCCCTCCACAGCAACAACAGCAGCAACAGTCCCACGGACTCCAGACGCAACATAACATTCAGAACGCGATGGACGTGGACGCGAACATTGTCCCGACCGCGGCTTTCCTAGCGGAAGGTGATACGACGCTGGATTGCCTCCCACATTCGGATACGGATGTCCACGTTCGAAAGCAACGTTCGCCCCGACGACGCAAGCGACGTCGGCGGACCCCTTCTGACGATTGCTTCCTACACACGGCCGGTCAAGAAGGTGACATCTCATCAGACAGCATGGATGCTGCGCCTGCTGAGGATCTAAGTGGTGTAGACGGTTCACTTGCCGATACTACGAGTGCCCAGTTACTTCTTGCACCACAAACGCGGCAGGTCGCGTCGATGGATGGCGATCCGTCTACCTCTACCAAAGACGACGTACGTGAGAGAGATTTAGGTGCCGATCAGCCACACAGCATCGTGTTGCACCCAATGTGGTCGGACGATGTTGAGGAACTTCCTGAAGAGGGCACGGGTGACAGGGGAGGGGGCGGCATTGGGGATGCCACTACTAGCGTGAACGACTCATAATTTGTAACGGGTTTGGTGGGTCCGGCATCTCTTGCAGTTAGCTTTTATTGCCATGGCGTCTACCCTAGGTGAAGAGGCTAGGCAGCACACCTTTCGCCTTGCCACAATCAATATCAACGCGATAAGGGCACCACACAAACTGACAATGCTACAAAGCATGCTTGATGCGGCGGACATCGACGTGGCCCTCTTACAGGAAGCATGTAAAGGTGCTGTCGAAGAGTCGTGGACCGCGTCCTTACGGCGTCGTGGTCGGTACCGATCGACCCTCAGTTGGTGGATTGAATGTGCGAAGCCTGCTCTTAGACGCACCTTCATGGCTTACGGCCGGGAAGCAGCGGCATGGAGGAGGAGCACGGAAAACTTTTATTACACCGTCCTACGGGAATGTCTTGCTATGGAGCCCTCACCTGACAGGCAGATCATAGTCAATCGCGCGAAAGCGCAGCTCGTCTCCTTAGCACGCCATCATTTACAAGGCGCTGTTATACGGTCGCGTGCTCCAGACATGATACAATCAGAAAGGCCATCTATGCACCACGTGCTCATAGAACGCAGGAGGCGCCGCAGGGCACTGGTAACCGACATGATAACCGACGACGGTCGACATGTGGTAGAACAAGCAGCAATAGCAGAAGCCTTCTATGGGCATTACGCTCAACTTTATTCAGCAGTGCTCCCTGATATGGCGACGGTAGACACCGTTTCAGCACATGTCCACGGTACAGTTCCACCAGACATGGTACCGAATTTACTGGGAGAAGTGAGAGAAGAGGAAGTGCTCGACGCCATTGGTAAAGGTGCTCCCCATAAATCACCAGGAATCGATGGGTTACCATTAGAGTTCTATCGAGCCTTTACACAACTGTTGCTACCGTGTTTGATTGAAATTTTCCAGGAATTGATGTCCCCGGATATAACATTGCCTGCACCATTCTTGGAAGGTCTGATTGTCCCCATCCATAAGCCGAAGGGACGGAATCATGTCCGCGACTATCGTCCCTTAACGTTATTGAACAGCGACTTCAAGATCTTTTCGAGGCTGCTATCAGAACGTATTCGCGGCACACTATTGCACGTCTTGTCCGGCGATCGGACGTCCTTGGGGGGACCCAACAACATCAGAACTGCGTTATGTCGTTACCGAGATCTCATCTCCCTTGCACGGGTGAGACGTTTGCCGGCAGCCCTCGCGTCTATCGACTTTAGCCAGGCTTTTGACCGTGTGGGCCACACTTTCCTCACGGCCGTTCTACGGCGCATGGATTACCCCAACCCCTTTATCACAGTGTTGACACGCCTACTACATGGTGCAACTTCTCGAGTTCTTGTCAATGGATGACTGACGGCGCCCATGCCGATCCGCCGATCAGTACGACAGGGATGTCCATTATCAACATTGTTATTTGCATTGGCCTTAGAACCCTTGTTGTGTGGTCTCCGAGACACGCTCACTGGGATACAGTTCGGCGGCTCCATCTATCGCTGCACCGCATATGCGGATGATTTGATGATCGTCATACGAGGAGCTGACGATATGGCCGCGGCTTTGGACTGGATTGCAACCTACGGTACAGCTTCTGGTAGCCAAATCAACGTTGACAAGTCCGTCGCCTTGAGCATCGGGATTGGGCTACCGCAGGAACACATTGCCCCCTTACGCTTCAGTGATACTGTACGCTGCTTGGGCTTAGATTTCATGAACGACATGTGACGCGCGACGACGCTCAATTATCGACGTCTTCTTAACCAAATTAGGGCCGGAATTGCAAATCAGCGCTTGCGATCCCTCAACATCGTTCAGCGGGTGTATTATGCCAATGTATACCTTGCGTCCCGCATACCGCATGTCGCCCAAACGCTACCCATTCCGAAGCCCTTGGCTCGTAGCATTATGGCAGCGCTGGGATACTTCGTCACCACTGGTATGTTACTAAAGATCAGATACGTATCTCTTACCCTCCCCAAGGAAAAAGGTGGTCTCGGCCTAGTTAACGTCCATGATAGGGCCATTGCCCTCTACGTTAGCTCACATTTATGTCTGCTGCGCCGTTGTCCAACGAGCGTCACGAGTCTGCTTCTGACGGCGCTACGCCCTGCTTCACTAAGAGCGCCGGTGCCACTACAGGACATCCCAGCGCCCCTCTTTTATATAGGACGTTTCTATTTAGAACAAAGTTATTGCAGTGTCGCGCTCACGACACCACAAATGACCACAATTCGACGCCTATATCATGACATGCTGCAACGCCGCCCCCTAAATGTGGTCGAACTAAAATATCCTGACGTACGGTGGCGCGTGGTGTGGAAGACTCTACACGATGCCATGCTTGATTCCGATGTTGTTTCTCAATGGTACGTCGTCGTGAATGGGAAGCTCGTGACGCAAGAACGTCTCTACAATATCCACATGACAGAATCTCCCAATTGTGTGGGTTGTAATACAGTAGATTCTGACGGGCACCGCCTCAGCTGTGGAGAGGCGGAACCGGTTTGGCACCTAGTGCGGCAGATGCTGGCTTATCTCTTGCGAGTTAGGCCGGAGCATATATCTGCACGCACGTTATTGTTTCCGGATGAGACATTTTACCCCAAGACTCGAACTAACTCTGTCACCTGGATACGTGGACATGCCGTCCATTACCTCTGTCGTGACGGACACAAGGATTTCCTTGACTTCTGGCTCTATTTGCAAGAAAGACATCATGCTATTTCCGGGCATACCAGATATCGACAGTGCTTCGCAAACTACCTATGGAGTGCCTTTCACAGCCCGCCGTGTAGCTGGAATGTTCCAGGCAGTGGCAGATGAGGTCAGAACGAACTGCAAACGACCATATATTGAACAATCTTTATCAGTGGGCGCAGTCGCTGGGAAGCCTCACTACGACGTGGTAGCTTTCTTTTCATGCTATTTATGTCTCATATCTTCGATGGCGTCTTCATTCTGTTTTAGTTTTCCAGGCTTGGTTAACTGTGACTGTTCGCACATTCAAAAAAAAAAAAAAAAAAAAAAAAAAAGTGGGCAGGAGACCTGCTTTCAAATCCAAATAAATACACAAGAACAAAATAAGAACAAAATGAACAACAAATAACATTTAATAAAGTATTATACCCTTTCCTTTCTTCTTTTATTTTTTTTTTTATACAAAGTTCAGAGGCATATTTAATTTTCGTTCGTTGGCGGAACCTGAAGTGGCGGTGAACGGCCGTCCCAGTTAGCTTCAGGATGAAAGTGGCGGTGGCACTAGCTTTGTTTTTGTTTTTAGGCTACATAGGTTTTTGGGAGTAGTATGGGTGATAGGGGCCAACGCCTGAAGTGGAAGAGGTAAAAAAAAAAAAAAAAAAAAAAAGGGGTAGCGTCTTTAATTCATAATCAAAACGTCTTCGGTCCCGGGTTCGATCCCCGCTTTTATTTTGATAAATAATCAGCATTGGCGGCCGAAGACTTCCGGCATAAGAAGTCAGCCTCATTCTGCCAACGGCCTTGTCAAAGAGGGCGGAGGAGTGGATAGAGGTTCAGGGCACTCTCTTGTCCTAGGGGTGGCAAATTGCCCCTAAAGGCGGAAGAATCAGCCATGATCAACGACATGAGGATGCAGAAGGCAATGGAAACCACTGCATTAAAGACACGTAACGTGTATCCACAGGACATGTGGCCTGTAATTGAAGAAGTGTCATGATGATCTCTCCATTGGCAAAAGATTCCGGAATAGTCCCCCATTCGGATCTCCGGGAGGGGACTGCCAATGGGGAGGTTACCATGAGAAAAAGATTGAATAATCAACGAAAGGATAACGTTCTACGAGTCGGGGCGTGGAATGTCAGAAGCTTGAACGTGGTAGGGAAACTAGAAAATCTGAAAAGGGAAATGTAAAGGCTCAATCTAGATATAGTAGGGGTCAGTGAAGTGAAGTGGAAGGAAGACAAGGATTTCTGGTCAGATGAGTTCAAAAATGGTTCAAATGGCTCTGAGCACTATGCGACTCAACTTCTGAGGTCATCAGTCGCCTAGGACTTAGAACTAATTAAACCTAACTAACCTAAGGACATCACACACATCCATGCCCGAGGCAGGATTCGAACCTGCGACCGTAGCGGTCACGCGGTTCCAGACTGAAGCTCCTTTAACCGCACGGCCACACCGGCCGGCGTCAGATGAGTATCGGGTAATATCAACAGCAGCAGAAAATGGTATAACAGGTGTAGGATTCGTTATGAATAGGAAGGTAGGGCAGAGGGTGTGTTACTGTGAACCGTTCAGTGACCAGGTTGCTCTAATCAGAATCGACAGCAGACCAACACCGACAACGATAGTGCAGGTATACATGCCGACGTCGCAAGCTGAAGATGAACAGATAGAGAAAGTGTATGAGGATACTGAAAGGGTAATGCAGTATGTAAAGGGGGACGAAAATCTAATAGTCATGGGCGACTGGAATGCAGTTGTAGGGGAAGGAGTAGAAGAAAAGGTTACAGGAGAATATGGGCTTGGGACAAGGAATGAAAGAGGAGAAAGACTAATTGAGTTCTGTAACAAGTTTCAGCTAGTAATAGCGAATACCCTGTTCAAGAATCACAAGAGGAGGAGGTATACTTGGAAAAGGCCGGGAGATACGGGAAGATTTCAATTATATTACATCATGGTCAGACAGAGATTCCGAAATCAGATACTGGATTGTAAGGCGTACCCAGGAGCAGATATAGACTCAGATCACAATATAGTAGTGATGAAGAGTAGGCTGAAGTTCAAGACATTAGTCAGGAAGAATCAATACGCAAAGAAGTGGGATACAGAAGTACTAAGGAATGACGAGATACGTTTGAAGTTCTCTAGCGCTATAGATACAGCAATAAGGAGGAGGAGGAGGACCTTAGTGTTTAACGTCCCGTCGACAACGAGGTCATTAGAGACGGAGCGCAAGCTCGGGTGAGGGAAGGATGGGGAAGGAAATCGGCCGTGCCCTTTCAAAGGAACCATCCCGGCATTTGCCTGAAGCGATTTAGGGAAATCACGGAAGACCTAAATCAGGATGGCCGGAGACGGGATTGAACCGTCGTCCTCCCGAATGCGAGTCCAGTGTGCTAACCACTGCGCCACCCCGCTCGGTGATACAGCAATAAGGAATAGCGCAGTAGGCAGTACAGTTGAAGAGGAATGGACATCTCTAAAAAGGGCCATCACAGAAGTTGGGAAGGAATACATAGGTACAAAGAAGGTAGCTGTGAAGAAACCATGGGTAACAGAAGAAATACTTCAGTTGATTGATGAAAGGGTATAAACATGTTCCGGGAAAATCAGGAATACAGAAATACGAGTCGCTGAGGAATGAAATAAATAGGAAGTGCAGGGAAGCTAAGACGAAATGGCTGCAGGAAAAATGTGAAGACATCGAAAAAGATATGATTGTCGGAAGGACAGACTCAGCATACAGGAAAGTCAAAACAACCTTTGGTGACATTAAAAGCAACGGTGGTAACATTAAGAGTGCAACGGGAATTCCACTGTTAAATGCAGAGGAGAGAGCAGATAGGTGGAAAGAATACATTGAAAGCCTCTATGAGGGTGAAGATTTGTCTGATGTGATAGAAGAAGAAACATGAGTCGATTTAGAAGAGATAGGGGATCTAGTATTAGAATCGGAATTTAAAAGAGCTTTGGAGGACTTACGGTCAAATAAGGCAGAAGGGATAGATAATATTCCATCAGAATTTCTAAAATCATTGGGGGAAGTGGCAACAAAACGGCTATTCACGTTGGTGTGTAGAATATATGAGTCTGGCGATATACCGTCTGACTTTCGGAAAAGCATCATCCACACAATTCCGAAGACGGCAAGAGCTGACAAGTGCGAGATTTATCGCACAATCAGCTTAACAGCTCATGCATCGAAGCTGCTTACAAGAATAATATACAGAAGAATAGAAAAGAAAATTGAGAATGCGCTAGGTGACGATTAGTTTGGCTTTAGGAAAAGTAAAAGGACGAGAGAGGCAATTCTGACGTTACGGCTAATAATGGAAGCAAGGCTAAAGAAAAATCAAGACACTTTCATAGGATTTGTCGACCTGGAAAAAGCGTTCGACAATATAAAATGGTGCAAGTTGTTCGAGATTCTGAAAAACGTAGGGGTAAGCTATTGGGAGAGACGGGTCATATACAATATGTACAACAACCAAGAGGGAATAATAAGAGTGGACGATCAAGAACGAAGTGCTCGTATTAAGAAGGGTGTAAGACAAGGCTGTAGCCTTCGCCACTACTCTTCAATCTGTACATCGAGGAAGCAATGATGGAAATAGAAGAAAGGTTCAGGAGTGGAATTAAAATACAAGGTGAAAGGATATCAATGATACGATTCGCTGATGACATTGCTATCCTGAGTGAAAGTGAAGTAGAATTAAATGATCTGCTGAACGGAATGAACAGTCTAATGAGTACACAGTATGGTTTGAGAGTAAATCGGAGAAAGACGAAGGTAATTAGAAGTAGTAGAAATGAGAACAGCGAGAAACTTAACATGAGGATAGATGGTCACGAAGTCAATGAAGTTAAGGAATTCTGCTACCTAGGCAGTAAAATAACCAATGACGGACGGAGCAAGGAGGACATCAAAAGCAGACTCGATATGGCAAAAAAGGCATTTCTGGCCAAGAGAAGTCTACTAATATCAAATACCGGCCTTAATTTGAGGAAGAAATTTCTGAGGATGTACGTCTGGAGTACAGCATTGTATGGTAGTGAAACATGGACTGTGGGAAAACCGGAACAGAAGAGAATCGAAACATTTGAGATGTGGTGCTATAGACGAATGTTGAAAATTAGGTGGACTGATAAGGTAAGGAATGAGGAGGTTCTACGCAGAATCGGAGAGGAATGGAATATGTGGAAAACACTGATAAGGAGAAGGGACAGGATGATAGGACATCTGCTAAGACATGAGGGAATGACTTCCATGGTACTAGAGGGAGTTGTAGAGGGCAAAAACTGTAGAGGAAGACAGAGATTGGAATATGTCAAGCAAATAACTGAGGACGTAGGTTGCAAGTGCTACTCTGAGATGAAGAGGTTAGCACAGGAAAGGAATTCGTGGCGGGCCGCATCAAACCAGTCAGTAGACTGATGACCAAAAAAAAAAAAAAAAAAAAAATGTCGTAAAATGATAGTATAAAATAAAAAAATTCATAGAGCAATCAAGACTGTATAATTCGCAAAATGTTAGCAATAAGGCGACGTCGCTTCATGTAATTTTGAACAGGGTGAACCAGAACTCCACCGACAAACTTTCAGAGGTGATAGTATGAAAAAAAAGAACAATTCTAGTAAATAAGGGCTCTAAAATGCATACATTAAGAGCTTTGAGTTCTCGTACATCTTTGATACTGTGAAACACATCTCTTCTGCTGCAGGGTCTTTCCTTTCCTTATTGCGAGAGGAGGTAGGATGGACCAAAACAAGAAAAAAAATTGAAACTTCCTGGCAGATTAAAACTGTGTGGCGGACCGAGAGTCGAACTCGGGACTTTTGCCTTTCGCGAGCAAGTGCTCCACCAACTGAGCTACCCAAGCGCGACTCACGCCTCCTCCTCACAGCTTTACTTCCGCCAGTACCTCGTCTCCTACTTTCCAAACTTCACAGAAGGTCTCCTGCTAACCTTGCAGAACTAGCACTGCAAAGGTCCCGAGGTAGACTCTCGGTTCGGCACACAGTTTTAATCTGCCAAGAAGTTTCATATCAGCGCACACTTCGCTGCAGAGTGAAAATCTCATTCAAGAAAAAATTTCCAGTAAACATGGGCTCAAAAACGCATACCTTAAGAACCATGAGTATTTGTTCACTAGAAGAGATGTGTTTCACAGTAGTGAAAATGAACAAATGTTCAAAGGTCTAAAGGTATGCACCTTAGAGCCCGTGTTTATGGCATTTTTTCTTATTTTGTGCACGCTACCACCTCGCAAATCATCGAAAGCAAAGAGCTTTCATCAGAAGATATATTTCCACAGTATCGAGGATGAACAAGCACTCACATTCCTTAAGGTATGCTCGATCCTACGTTTAGTAGACTTTTCTCTTGTTACCACCTTCGAAAGCTCGTCAGAGTTCTCATTCACTCTGTATTGAGTTTCAGGAAATTCTTTACTACTGTTTAGAGACGACTTTCAGTACGTTCACAGACTTTTTCCCAAACATTATTCTGACCGTGTTAGAAGATTAAAGAAACTTCAGTCTCTTTTTACAGAAGATTTTATGACATCATATTTACATTATCGCTCACGCCTTATATTCTGATTTCACATCACATATATTGCACTGTTGTGCCATGACTTTAAGTACAGGGCTAGGTATAAAACTACTTTTACGTTGCCGCTGTTTACCCGTGCGAACTCAGCCTGCATAAATGCTGCAACAACTTTCACATTAATCACCAAACAAGTGAAACTTTGCTCGAGCAAAGTGTCTGGAAACACCGAAGGCAGACGAGAAATTATGTGTTCTGTAGGCATACCTGATCACTGATGTCCATATGGCCGTTCCGTTGCCAGAATCCGTGAAGCTGATTTCACGACGGTGTTAAAATACAGCCTTACGAAGTGCAACGATAGTCTTCACGCTGGAGGCTGAATTTTCCCACCAGGTTAAGATTCGCTGGCATCGGCTCGTATTTCACTCGGCGGCCCTTTACCTGTTATGCGGATGAATTAGCGAGCTCGGCGAGACGCGGCGATTTCCTCGTGCGCTACTGCCTTACTACCACGAAATTCTTAATTACTGGGAGCAGTATGTAGGCCAGGCGCCGCCCGCCACGGAAGCCACTCTCACCTTGCGTAACGCCCGCGCCGCGAGAAAGGAGCGAACACAAGGCGGAAGGAGCTTCACACGAAATTACCGCAGATTGATTCGCGGGGGCAGCGTTACTAGAGGAAAAATACGTAATTTTATGATTACTGTGAAAATAAATGAGGTGCGTGATTCGAATTGTGGCCAGACTAGAGAACTCCGAGTAACACAGTTTTGCAGATCAGGAAGGAACCAGCAAACCCCCGCTTAGTAACATCAGCAAATGGAGAAAAGCGACCTTAAGTGTTTTCAGGAATTTTTTAACATATTTTCGGTTGCTCACAAAATCATTCTTAGATACGGAAGAACAAGCTGAAACAGAAAATTGCTTTAGGTGAAACTGACTGAAATGGTTTTCAGATATATACGAATTTTTACCTCATTGGTAGAGTTTTTCTGAAGTTGTGTCTTGCGTGAGAACGGTATGTCTTTCATGTTTATTATTTCATATTTTTGTAATACCTTAATCTGATTATGGTACATGTTCATCTGATAGACGATTTTCCTCCTTTACGTGGTATCAAGGAATGCAGACAATGTGGTCTAAACTTAAAGTTTACTTTGACACAATTTCATTACCATCATTGATAGGTCATTATTTTTTGACGTTATTTTATCTTGAAAAATGTATAATCCTAAACAATATTTAAGTAAATTTTATCCAAACAAATTTTCTGTTTCTGCTTGTTCTTTCAGATCCGAGGGCGTGTGTGTGAACAACCGAAACTAGTTATCAATTTTAATGTTTTATATTGTTCCGATCTACAAGATTAAGATACTTTGCACATTTTTTAAAAATTCTGAAAATCGTCGTTTCTTTAAAGAATTGAACCCGCATTGATAAAACCGTTTGAAATGTCTTATTACTTTATAAATGTGTTAGATGTTCAACTTTAAGCATGTAACGTAGAAAAAAATTTAGAGAATATTTGAATTGTGAGTAAATTTTGTTTGAAGTCATTAAGTGGTCTCATTATCAAACACTGGAAACCGATTTTCGTGGAATAGACAGCAGACATTTAATTTTTGCGCTTATTCAAATGCACTGTAGTTCGCGTGTCCCCCGTCGAGAAGGATACACGCATTGAAGTCTGTTTTCTGACTTGCGCATATATTCCAGACACAATCCACATCCATACTTATAGGAGTACTCTGCATTTCACACTTAGTTGTTTGACGCAGTATTCCTAGAACTACTTTCGAACTATTTCTCAAACGTTCCATTCTCGAATGGCACAAATTAGTAATGACATACCTGCGTGCGATCTCTGATTGATCTGAATTTATTACGACAATCATTTCTCCTTCTGTGGATGGGAGTCAACCAAATATTTTGGAATTCTGAAAAGAAAATTGGTCATTGAAATTTCCGCAAAGGAAAACGTCTTTGTTTTTATGATTGGCACCCGAACTAGCTCATCATATCCGTGTCACACTCGCACTTGTTTCGTGATAATACAGAACGAACTGCTCTTGTTTGAAGTTTTTCGGTGTCTTTCGTCAGTCCCAACTGGTGAGAATCCGCGCAGCAATACTAAAGAAAAAGGACAACTGATAATAGTGTAAGCTGTCGCTTAAGTAGATTTTTTGCCTCTTTTAAATGTTCTGTCAATGAAACGCAAACGCTCAGATATAATTCGTCTTTGGTGGTACTACCCTAAAGTGTGCGGCTCAGATCCAGTTATACACTCCTGGAAATGGAAAAAAGAACACATTGACACCGGTGTGTCAGACCCACCATACTTGCTCCGGACACTGCGAGAGGGCTGTACAAGCAATAATCACACGCACGGCATAGCGGACACACCAGGAACCGCGGTGTTGGCCGTCGAATGGCGCTAGCTGCGCAGCATTTGTGCACCGCCGCCGTCAGTGTCAGCCAGTTTGCCGTGGCATACGGAGCTCCATCGCAGTCTTTAACGCTGGTAGCATGCCGCGACAGCGTGGACGTGAACCGTATGTGCAGTTGACGGACTTTGAGCGAGGGCGTATAGTGGGCATGCGGGAGGCCGGGTGGACGTACCGCCGAATTGCTCAACACGTGGGGCGTGAGGTCTCCACAGTACATCGATGTTGTCGCCAGTGGTCGGCGGAAGGTGCACGTGCCCGTCGACCTGGGACTGGACCGCAGCGACGCACGGATGCACGCCAAGACCGTAGGATCCTACGCAGTGCCGTAGGGGACCGCACCGCCACTTCCCAGCAAATTAGGGACACTGTTGCTCCTGGGGTATCGGCGAGGACCATTCGCAACCGTCTCCATGAAGCTGGGCTACGGTCCCGCACACCGTTAGGCCGTCTTCCGCTCACGCCCCAACATCGTGCAGCCCGCCTTCAGTGGTGTCGCGACAGGCGTGAATGGAGGGACGAATGGAGACGTGTCGTCTTCAGCGATGAGAGTCGCTTCTGCCTTGGTGCCAATGATGGTCGTATGCGTGTTTGGCGCCGTGCAGGTGAGCGCCACAATCAGGACTGCATACGACCGAGGCACACAGGGCCAACACCCGGCATCATGGTGTGGGGAGCGATCTCCTACACTGGCCGTACACCACTGGTGATCGTCGAGGGGACACTGAATAGTGCACGGTACATCCAAACCGTCATCGAACCCATCGTTCTACCATTCCTAGACCGGCAAGGGAACTTGCTGTTCCAACAGGACAATGCACGTCCGCATGTATCCCGTGCCACCCAACGTGCTCTAGAAGGTGTAAGTCAACTGCCCTGGCCAGCAAGATCTCCGGATCTGTCCCCCATTGAGCATGTTTGGGACTGGATGAAGCGTCGTCTCACGCGATCTGCACGTCCAGCACGAACGCTGGTCCAACTGAGGCGCCAGGTGGAAATGGGATGGCAAGCCGTTCCACAGGACTACATCCAGCATCTCTACGATCGTCTCCATGGGAGAATAGCAGCCTGCATTGCTGCGAAAGGTGGATATACACTGTACTAGTGCATGCTCTGTTGCCTGTGTCTATGTGCCTGTGGTTCTGTCAGTGTGATCATGTGATGAATCTGACCCCAGGAATGTGTCAATAAAGTTTCCCCTTCCTGGGACAATGAATTCACGGTGTTCTTATTTCAATTTCCAGGAGTGTAGATATACATGCATACGTTGAACTTATTTTCTCAAGGACAGCGAAAATTGACAGATAGTCAGCCACATACAGACAGAAGACTATGAATGTAACGTTGGCTCAGCCTACAATACAGCACTAGGCATGTAAATGAGTTATTTTAAAAAATCTCAGCAGAAAAGTTGCTCCCTGGTGCTGTACGACGGTTCTTAGAATTTAATTGTATCAATATATTATGGAGTGAACTCTTTAGCAATTTATTTTTATTTTAAATATAAATTGCTAAACGTGTCAATATTCAGTTATGTTACACTTTGTTACAGAATATTGACAATACCAGAACTTCCGCGTAATTGCAGTTTCAACATGCAAGGCAAAAGAGAGCAGTCGTGGATGACTGGAATGCAATGAAGCAATATTAATTCAGTTCTTTTGCACAAACAGAAAAGTAGTTCGTGTATTATGAGAAGTATTTTTGTTTGCAACAGGGATGTTAAATCGAGATATGTCAAAATGGTTCAAATGGTTCAAATGGCTCTGAGCACTTTGGGACTCAACTGCTGTGGTCATAAGTCCCCTAGAACTTAGAACTACTTAAACCTAACTAACCTAAGGACATCACACACATCCATGCCCGAGGCAGGATTCGAACCTGCATCCGTAGCAGTCGCGCGGTTCCGGACTGAGCGCCTAGAACCGCGAGACCACCGCAGACGGCCCAAGATATGTCATTTTCATTAGTATTGTTATAATATTCTTACTAGTATTACTATATTGTACGGTGTTGGCCATTAAAATGGCAAGAAAATGAATACGGGGTGTATCAAACGTCAAATTGGCATTATTTGCACTACATTATTGGGCATGCAAATTATTAGCATATCAATGCAACCGCAGAAAGTAGGAGTGACGCCGTTTACATTCTGTACATAACGAAACATTATGCAGCGGGTTTCTCATTCAGAAACAGCATTTCTGGTTGTTGTTTTTGACAAGATCATGTTATGCCTCGTGGAAGAACGGTAAACCTCTAACGGCACCTGTAGAAACTCGACAGCGTGTCATATCGAAGTTGCGGTATATCGATCCGCTATACTCCACGCTGTTTGGTTGAGTTCCCACGAGTGTCGTGCGAATATGGAATCCAGAAAAATCATACTCTGTGCCATGCAGGATCTCAATCACCCCACGCGACTAGCCCGAGAGGGTGGGCATACTGTTCGTACTGTCCGCTCAGCCGTGCGGGATCGTACAGCCACGGCACAAACAGGGTGACAATTATTGAACTATATGAAAAAAGACGTAAATTGTTCGAACTACGGCGTTCACACTTTATTCAACACGTAAACATCACTACAGATATTTGGATTTAGGTTATGACATGTTCACTATGCCTGTCATCATTGGCGACAATGTGGCACAGACGAATAGCGAAATTCTGCATAACCCGTTGAAGTGTCGGAACATCGATGCTGCCGGTGACCTTCTGAACGGCTGTTTTCAACTTCAGTAATGGTCTTGGAGTTATTGCCGTACACCGTGCCTTTAACATAGGCCCACAAAAAGGAGTCGCATGTCTTCAATTCCGGAGAATATGGCGGCCAATCGAGGCCCATGCTAGTGGCCTCTGGGTACCCCAGAGCCAGAATGCGGTCCTCAAAGTGCTCTTCCAGCACATCAAACACTCTTCTGCTTCGACGCGGTCGACCTCCGTCTTGCATGAAGCACGTCTTGTCAAAATCAGAGCCACTTTGGATAATGGTGATGGAATCGTCTTCCAAAACCTTCACGTACCGTTCGATATTCACCATGTTACTGGACACTGCACGCCACATAATCACCCTTTGATGGTGAAGAGATTCTCAGTCCTCCAAATGCGACAATTTTGCTTATTGATGGACCCATCCAAATGAAAGTGGGCTTCGTCACGCATGCGCAAACTAATTCCCATCATGCCCCGCTGCCAACCGTGCAGGTTGAACGTCCTAACACGAAACGTTCAGACATTATGACGCTTTTATTTCACAGAGTTCAATAATTGTCACCCCTTACAATGAGCCAGGAAATGGTATTTTGTACAGGTATCCACATGGACTGTACGACGGCATTCGAGCACCACTGGCTGTAAGCACAACGACTATTCTTGCAGCTTCCATTGAGGCGACAGCAGCGAGAGGTGCGCCGACAATGGCGTGCCCTACGACAACTCTGCGTACAGCAGTCACAGTACGTCGCCTCTTCAGACGAGTCCTAATGCTGCACACCACATCACAATTGACGTGAGCATTGGTGCAATCTCCAAGGAAAATGAGGGGTGCCATACTGCATTCATTGTCGTCATATGGGCCCAGAACCTGTTACAATGGTAGGTGGTACAATCGAGTACACGACACAATCACCTCTGGTTCACATACTCGGTAATTTGGACAACGATTACACTTCTGACGTCTTAAGACTGGTGGCTGAGCCTTGTCTTCGAGGTTGCCGTGACGTTGTTACAACAACACACCGTTACTTGTCTTGTCCTGACCTACATCTCTCACCCACTGACAGCATTCTGCCATGGGGTGCTGAGATATAGGCACGTTACCACTTGCTAGCCACTACGATTGATGTACTCTGTGATCGTGTTAGAGCCATAGTTGGTGCCAGAGGTGGTAGCTCTGTGTACTAAATTTCTCATCTTGTATACTCTCAAATCTCCTCCAAATTTAATTGCGTATTCTTTCCATTATACTGTTTACACACAAAATTAATTACGTTTTCTTTTCATTATACTGTACAGAAAGGAAGAGTAATTTTTTATTATTCGCGTGTTTCAATTGTACGAGGTTTATTCGGAAAGTAAGGAACGATCAGTCGCGAAATGGAAAATACAGTGAAAATCTGATGAAGCTTTGCACAGATGCGTTGGGCACTGTGTTTAGTACACATGTCGATCGCATCATGTCGCTCTTTCCAGTTCTGACCTCGCAGTGAGAACGTAAATATGGCTAGAGATTAGCGCCTCCCGCCAAGTATGAGGGTCTGGCGAAAGATTTCGCCTGAAGTTATGCAATCCACATAACATAACTGTCATGCGGTTCGTTCTACACGACAATTCTCGATCGCATTCTGCAGGGGCAACGAAGATGTTCCAGCAGCGTTTTCGGTGGGAAGTGTTTGATCACCCACAATACAGCCCGTAATTGTCTACCCCTGAGGTACATCTCTGCTCAAATGAACAACTGCCTATGAAGACAATATCTTGACACAGACAAAGAGCTGCAGTCCAGAAAATTGTCGAAAAGCACTGGCGGCTGTCTTCTATAACGAGGGAATTGAAAAGTTGGTACAACGCTACGACAGATGTCTAAGTCTGAGCGGCGACTGTGTAGAGAAGTAGCTGGAAGGTGTAGCTAACCGTTGCAAATAAAACAGTTTTGATTTTCACTGTGGTTGCCATTTCGCGACCTATCGTTCCTTACTTTCCGAGAAGTCCTCATAACAGGCAGCAGTGTATGAAGTAAGCTTTCCACTGACCAGATCTCATTCGCAATATTTACAGTAACTTGATTTTGTTTTCCAGTTCTACGTCTACATCAGTTATCCGCAAGCCTCCTGGCGGTGTGTGACGGAGGGTACTTCTGATGCCACTAACTGATCCTCCCTTCCCTCTTCCAATCTCGAATGGCGACTGGGGATAATGATTAACTGTCAGCCTCTGTATCAGCTCTAATTTCTCGAATTTTCTCGCAGTGATCATTTCGCAGGATGTATGTGGGAGGAAGTTATATATTGATCGACTCCTCCCGGAATGTACTCTCTCGAAATATGAATAGTAAACCTCATCGTGACGCACAACGCCCATCGTGACGCACAACGCCTTTCTTGTAGCGTCTGCCCTGGGGTTTGTTGACCATTTCTGAATGCGCTCATGCCGACCGGACGATCCCGTGACGAATCGCGCCGCCTTTCTATCTCTTCTACTCGTCCTACCTAGTAAGGGGTCCATATCGATGAAACGTACTCAATAACCGGTCGTAAAAGCTCCTTGTAAGCCACTTCTTTCGTGGAGGAGTTACCTCCTTCAGATTCTTCCTATGAATCTCAGTCTGGCACCTGCTTCTTCACTTTCCTAATTGCTTTCACGTAAAGCAGTTATGGTCCCCTACAATAGCTAACATGAACGGTATTCTTACTAAACCATATTGTACTGGGTGAATCCAAACGTTAAATATATATACTTCTGCTAAGCAATTGCCTGTTGTTTGTCTGAGACCAAAACCTCATCAACGGGAAGGCATGAGTGGCCACAGCAAAGGAACCATCCTTTGGTAACAGCAGAAAAAAGATTTTATACTAGAATACCACACATAGGCGACCGTTTAATTTTTAATTTAGAAAAACATCTGATGTACAAACGCGTGAAATTCTGATCGTAATAAATATTTCACTCCCAGCCTGTGACACGTGGAAGCATATCACTAATTGCTGGGGTTGGCCACCGTTGTACGTACAGAAATCGAGATGTTTCCCAAATGAATCTTTCATTCTGCAGTGAAGAGTATGCTTCTTGGAAATAAGTTACACTGTCCAGTATCACAAATGTGGTAACTTGTCAAAAGCCTGAATAAAACCATTTTGCAGCGCGGACTGCTTCGTACAGGAAGAGAGTCAATGAGGTTCTGGAAGGTACCGGCAGAGATTCTTGTTGACCTCCGATCTTATTGCGTCTTATCTGCGTGTCTTTTACTTTATGTACAGGGGAATTGGGTCGGTAAACAGTATTAGCGTGTTCTTAGAATCATCTCTTAAGATAAGGTCATGCAACAATGAAAACTGCTTCCGCACGAATGATGATTATTTTCTAGCTGTCGTTACCGTCACATGCGTTGGCTGGCTGTGAGACTGTTTCATGCTTACTGGACGAATCAGTCATGAATCGCTCATTTCCTTCCATCTTATCAGTCTGCTCAGTGCCGGCCGAAGTGGCCGTGCGGTTAAAGGCGCTGCAGTCTGGAACCGCAAGACCGCTACGGTCGCAGGTTCGAATCCTGCCTCGGGCATGGATGTTTGTGATGTCCTTAGGTTAGTTAGGTTTAACTAGTTCTAAGTTCTAGGGGACTAATGACCTCAGCAGTTGAGTCCCATAGTGCTCAGAGCCATTTGAACCATTTGAAGTCTGCTCAGTAGACGTGTGTTAGGAATACTGCTATTAAAGACATTCACCTGTCAATTCGGAGGACTTGCCTGAGTTCTGACGTGCCGTAGCGAGTCCCAAGGACTTAGTGTCTCTCGAATTTTGCAAATTATTTCTAGTTGGGCAGTGATACTAACACACATTAAATGTACTCGCTATTGCGGATATGGACAACCGTCAACTGTAGAATGGAATGACGAGAATGAACAACTGTACCGGACCGGGACTCGAACTCGGATTTCGACGATCGCCTTACAATTTCTTTTACTTTTTTGTGTTTGTTTTTCTTATTTGTTTACAGTGGAATTGGGATCAAAAAATCAATATATGAAATCTTTACACAACGAGAACATATTTTCCATTGAAACACCATTTTTAATAGTGTTTCCGCCCGGAATCTAGCCGGGCATATTCTGCGTGTTTTCTTTTATTACTTATAGGATATGATAACAAGTGGTAATGATGGAACAAATAATAGACATAAACTGCTTCTAGCAATACAAAACAATAATGGACTGCATCCCGCTTCGTGGCCACGTTCAGAGCCGATGATACCGTTGTACCACATGTTTCACCCAGGCACGTCTTCACAACTTTTTTTTTTTTTTTTAGTTCATACGTAGGAGAGAAATCAAAACACTTTGAAAAGGAAATAATTCAAAGGAGATTGCAATGATATCCTCCGGGCGCTCTTCACGAAGGAAGTAATACGTGTTCTCGAATAAAAAGAGAGAAAAAAATCTCCACTGGTGGGTGAGTATAAGAGCGCTCCTCGCCGGCGCTGCTGCCTCCGGACACGTCGTCTCGTAGAACTGAAGGAGGTAACCGTTTCGTCATGGTCAGTGTATGCCTCTCCATCGTGTTCAACGTCAGCTTCTCATACTCGAGACATTTCAGATGCGAGGGGGATCTCGTAACGCACTCGCCAGGAAATTATAAAAGAATTGTTTGTATTTTGGGTTGCACACAATCGCCGTAGGTCATTCATGCAGGTGGTTCAAGAAGTCCACAACATTCTTCGGGTGGTCGCGAAGCACGTAATGCACGATTTTGGCTCGTATCCGTGTCACCGCATTCGTCTTGGCTCGAAGGTAGTAAGTCCTATCCGGAAAAGGAACAATAGTAAGATGAATATCTTGTTGTTCTAAACGGAGAAGGAAGGAAATTACCTTCGTCACTAGATGCCACACTTCCGCAGAGGGGCGCGCAAAAGACGGTGTGTGTTGTCGTCTCTAGCCTGACGCACTTAACATAACGGGGAGTTTCGCATATTGATGGAGTGGAGGCGAGATCCGGTGACTTGTTAACTATTAACTACCAGGCCCCATGTTGTTCGTATTTCTGTGTCAAGGGTGGTATGGTGAACTGTGCAGTACATCACTGGCCATTGAGTTGTGCGGTGTCGTGCTTCCACAGGGTTGGTGTCAAGGGTGGTATGGTGAACTGTGCACTACATCACTGGCCATTGAGTTGTGGGGTGTCGTGCTTCCACAGGGTTGGCCGTGAGCCTGCTCGTGGGTATTCGATAGATGTCTCGCGCTGTCGGCGGTGTATTGGCCGGGAGATCTTTCATCACGTAGCTATATTCAAGAAAAAACACTCTTATATAATGAAATGGTGGTGAAATGTTCTTATCATTACCGGTGCAATTCGGGAAGCTGGTGCCAGTTCGTCTATCAAGAGTCCCGACAGACGCGACTGTTGTCTGTCCCACATTTTCAACATAGCGCTGAGATAAAGGGCCACCGTACGGTCGTGAACATGTACGAGCACGAGGTCTTCACTACCAAAGGGTAGGGTCAGGGCATCATTTCAGATCTTGAAGAGTAATCCCGCTATAACGAAGTAACCAAATGCTGCCAGTATGCGTCGATCTATCGTCTTCGGCATCGGAAGAATCTGTGCGTAGTGGGGAATACGCGATGCGAGATAGGTATTTATATAGGCGACCCGTTGAATCATGTGTAAAGTGCGTAGTCTGTTCGCTTTGACACCATTCCGGGCGGCTTGGAGCAACCTCTTGAAATTGATGGCCGCCGTGGGCCTCATGTCATTTATAAAAACGATCCCCAGATACTTTATGATGCTACCCGTAGCAGCGCCATATCCGCTGAGCCTGTCCAATGCCGCATTTGTGTCGTTGCCAGGCTGCACTACCAATAATAGGTTGTTTACATACGCCTTGCACTGAAAAGAATCCCCGCGTCGTTAGTCCTGTCAAGCGCCGGCAAAGGCCACTGAGAAGTTGTTCAAGGGACAACCTTGTTGTATTGATCTCTTAATAGTAAGGGGCCCCACCAGTCGGCCTTGATTTTTTAGGTGGTTCCGAGTAGTAACCGCATCATAGTGGCAATGCAGGGCTGCGGAAACTTCATTTGTGTCAACACTTCCGAAACGAAGGAATGGCTGACGCTGTCAGAGACGCGGTCGAAACCTGTAGATATCGTAGCTCATCGTAGTCGACATGCTTTCGGCAATGCGATCGAATCGCGGTATTCACCGAGTGCTGTATGGATGTTGCTGTTACCGCCTGCCGCGCGGAGTGGACGCGCTGTTAGAGGCGCGATGTCACGAATTGCGCCGCCCCTCCCGCAGGGCCGGCCGCAGTGACCGAGCGGTTCTAGCGCTACAGTCTGGAGCCGCGCTACCGCTACGGCCGCAGGTTCGAATCCTGCCTCGGGCATGGATGTGTGTGATGTCCTTAGGTTAGTTAGATTTAAGTAGTTCTAAGTTCTAGGGGACTGATGACCTCAGAAGTAAGTCCCATAGTGCTCAGAGCCATTTGAACCATTTGAACCTCCCGCAGGTGATTCGAGTCCTCCCTCGGGCATGGGTGTGTATGTGTTGTTCTTAGCGTAAGTTAGTTTACGTTAGTTCAAGTCGTGAGTAAGTCTAGAGACCGATGACCTCAGCAGTTTGGTCCCTTAGGCATTCACACATTTTTATTGCTGCCTAGAAATGTCTGCTCAAGTGACACCACGCGATGCAGTATTCTTGTAAGTCGTGCCGCCATCTAAGTCGTGTGCCACCTGAAGGTCTTGTTATTCGGATGATAATCCCCTCTACAAAGGCAGACGGAGCTGGCACATCGGGAGACATTTGTTTGCGGCAGATTTCAGTCCAACAGGGAGTCACCAAGCGTTGAAAGGTCCGATAGAACTCCAAGGAAATTCCATTCGGCCCCGGTGACTTATTGGAGGCCCCCTTGTCTATAGCTTCTACCACTTCGTCCTCGTTAATTTCCTCCAATAGTATGGCCTTCGCCTCTTGATCGAGCGTTTGAGTAGCGTCCTGTACGACCAGCCTGTCGTATTCTTCTTCGGTGTATAAACGAGTATATTGATCAACGAAGGCATTTGCTATATCATGTCATGTCGTCGGCTATGCGCCATCATCCGTGTCAGCTGTTTGTATTAGAGCTCTGCGGAGCCGCTTACGTTCATTAATGACATGGTGCATCGATGGACTCTCGCCCGCACACTGATATAGTGCCCTCGCGCGGACCGCCGCTCCTTCCAGATAACGCATAATATCAATGATTCGTACATTGGCTCATTGTACCACCATCTGTCGTTAAGGAGAGGCCTGGTTGGTATAGTCTCGTAATACCGTGAAACAGAAGTTTAAAGTCTTCCGTCCCCATTTTGAGTGTTCGCGTCCCAACTCAATCAATTCACACTGTATCGCCGGTTTGGTACATTCCAACTTAAAGTCGTAGCGTATATCCATCGACGCCTGTCACAAGATTTCCAGACTTCTTCAGTAACTTGGTAACACTCTGGAGCTTTAAGGTGGGCTACATTAATCTTTCATAAGCCGTGGCTTCGCGACACCTGCTGTCTTAAGAGGGCGATCCTGCAGGTATATACGGAGTGCTCAGTGAAGTCCGCAGACCTAGTTCAGGTTGGAGGCGGCGTGTCACGTAGACGCAATCGATGGGACTGGCGGAGTGGCTAGTTACATACTTATATCCGGTTCGATCTCCATGAATATGCTCCCACGAATCAACCAACTGCAGATCTTGTACCATTGTTCTCAATTCTGATCCTTCGGCGCCAGCACACAACTGAAGTCGCCGCCGAGGATTTAATTAGAGAGCTGTCCTAGAAAGAGCAGGGCTGTTTCTTCCACGAAGAAGCGTATTCGCTATCTTCGTTTGTCCGTGCCTGATGGAGCATAGATGTTGATAAGTCGCACTCCAAGTATAGTCACAGCCATTCCGCGTGCCAATGATAGGTAGGTGACGTTCTGCGCTACGATGCCTTCATTAAGAAGTATCGCTATGCCACTACCGGTTTCTGAAGCTGGAAACATCAAGAAGTCTTAACCACAGAGGATCGGAAATTCGTCGACGTATACTTCCTCTAAAAGAGCGATATCTGCATCTGCGCCTGTAACATTTCTGCGATAAGACCGTGTTGATCTGTGATCGTATGGTATTAGTATTAACGGATGCGGAACGCATGTTGACGTCCTATGCGTTGTGGGGCGTGAATGTTAAGCGCACATTAGCCTGGTCGGTGCGCTCTACGTCGGTGGTGCGAGTGAGTCTGCTATCGTCAGTATAAAATGGTCTATATGCGGGATGTTGCCTCAACAGTGATTCCCGCAGTTGGAGGCGGCTGCAGTTGGAGGCGGCCGCATTTATTAACTCTCAGCAGTCCAGTTCTGTCAAGACGACTCCTACGGCTGGACCTTCTCAGCCTCTGCTTTTACGGCCATGCCTTTCACTACTATGCCGAGTTTTGGAACTACCTGGGGATCTGCCTGAAAGATGTCTATGGTGGAGAGAAGGCCTTCACATTCGATGGTATAGCGCAGTTAGTAATCGGAGACCCCAGCACTGTGGCGTCGTCATCGTCTGCCCGTTTCCGTTCATCGTCTCCTGTATGTGGAACGCAAACGTCCGATGGCGTGCAACGTCGTTCCTTTCGTCGTTTTGGTGACCTCTGTTGTGGACTGGCAAGACAGCCAGTCCACTAGGAGGAAGCCGAAAGGCACGCGTTTAAGCTCACGCAGGCTGGCGTGAGGTCTGGAACAGGACAAGGAATTGAGACTAACAAAAAACGTACGTAGCTGCTGGAATACTTAACTTTAATCCATAATTTGGTGAACATCGCTCTTGATGGTACATGTTTTACAGGATCAATAGTAACTGGTAATGGCGCCTTGCTAGGTCGTAGCAAATGACGTAGCTGAAGGCTATGCTAACTATCGTCTCGGCAAATGAGAGCGTAATTTGTCAGTGAATCAGCGCTAGCAAAGTCGGCTGTCTAACTGGGGCGAGTGCTAGGAAGTCTCTCTAGACCAGCCGTATGGCGGCGCTCGGTCTGCAATCACTGATAGTGGCTACACGCGGGTCCGACGTATACTAACGGACCGCGGCCGATTTAAAGGCTACCACCTAGCAAGTGTGGTGTCTGGCGGTGACACCACAACCTCTGTTTGTGCTGTCGTACACCCATCTCCGCATCCGAATGCTGTCTGGAAGCCCGGTCATCTTGCAAGTCGGGAACAAAAGCGGCTATCGGTACCGCATGCCGGCTGATTTCCATACTCGACTCGGTTCCTGCAACGTCGGACTTCTGTGGCAGCTGGTCAGCGGGGCGCGCCACGTTTGACATCTTGGACGCATTGTCATCCACCTGTGTCGTCTGATCCATGGGGTCGTCCGTCGTTTGGTACTGGGGAACGTGCAAGGGGAACTGTTTTTGGAAGACGGCGGCGTACGAAAGAGGCATGGATGCTGCGGTGTGTTGGGTTACAGCTTCGCTCGTTGGTACTTGAACTACTCCCCTTTGGACGCACTCTGAGCGTAAGTGGCCCTCCTTGCCACAACCCGAAATTCTTGGTCTGCCCCTGGTAAATAATTATCGCTCTGCAGCCACTAATAAGAAAGTGAGATGGGACGTGCCTTGTAAGCTCGATCCGAACTTGCCTCATCCTGTTAAGAACGGGGTACATCGTAAAACTGGTCCATTTTTCGGCGACATGGTTGAGAACGTGTCCGTATGGTTGGTAAGCATTGACCACGACGTCTTCCGGAACATCGAACGAAAGTTCAAACACCCCAATAATGCGGAGGCCAAGTCCCGCGCGATCGATTGACACTGTCTCCACGTTTCCATCAGAATGTTTGAATTTTAGCCCAGTCTTATGGCCACGTAGAATTTTATCACGTACCACGTCGTTATCAGTTGAAGGTAAACCACACTGCTCATAGTAGACAGGTGGATGCCTACCATGTCCAGTTGATCTATTCTGATCTCTTCCCGTACGAAGCGTTCAATTTCGAAGGCTTTGGGTCGCGGGAATCCAGTAGCGAAGCTAATCTTGATGGTTGACTTTCTATAGGAGTGAGCCATGTTGTGTAGATATTGTAGCTCCTTGCGAGAAGCACAAGTGGTAAACAATCTCGCGCGCAACGCTCCGCGGCGTGGACGTAAACAGGTGGCTGAGCCGCGCGGCCGCTGGAGGCGAACTGCGCCATTTCGCTATCAGTACACGACACATGGCCAGACCAAAACTTCCATATGTCGCCAACCATGAGTCTATAATCTGTACTCGTTTATCCGTTATGTATATTCCTGTACAGTTGAGACATTTTACTTGAAAGTCGCTTGCCCGGTATCGGCGGATAAATGCCATATTGCAGTACCTGTATTATTCTGAATTAGGATACAAACTTCCTTTGTACATGTACGCATGTCCAAAGGAACTTTGTATCGTAATTCAGAATAACACAGGAATTGCAATATCGTATGATACTACCATTTTTACAGGTAAAAAAGTAAGTCGTGGTAGCAAATCAATAAGAAACTGAGAGAGAGAGAGAGAGAGAGAGAGAGAGAGAGAGAGAGAGAGAGAGAGAGAGATAGCTACAAGCTGTGAAGGAAAACACGTGGAAAGATTATAGTTGCACCTAGAATGAAATAAAAAAGGGGAAACATTCATTTAGGAAACATGGAATATATAAAAACCCCGTTCATACTACGAGGGCGTGCTGCAAAATAATGCCTCCGAGTTTTTTGTGTGAATGCTCTTGAAGCTCTTGAAAGAAAACAAACTTCATTAACATGCTACTTTCAACATAGTCATCCTGGAAACAAATACATTTCTCCCAACACACCGGTTTGCTGATAACGTCACTGAATAATGATTGATTTTGTTGATGGAGCCCGAACCTCATCTCTGCTTTCACAACGTCATCACCATCAAAGTGAAGTCCTCGAAGCTGTTCTCTAAGTTTTGGAAACAGATGGAAATCGGATGGGGCCAGGTTGGGAATGTATGGAGGATGATCAACGACAGTGAACCCAAGGCGTCGGGTTGTTGCAGATGTCGCAGCGGTCCTGTGTGGCTTGCAATTTCCATGATGAAGCACAGGGTGCTCCAAGTCTTAGAATTCGTCGTTTCTGTTTTTTGAGGGCCTAGCAGTAACTGTTTCTTACGCACCGACGTAGCTACGCTACACACCGCAATGTTACTCGCCACAGTTCTGAGCCCTCTACCGGCAGAGGGTTGCAACTTGCGTCAGCGAAGGGGGAAAGTCGACCGAGTAATATGTATGACGTGTAATACCTCAACTAGCGTTGAGAAGAGAGTGAAAAAGTTCGGAGACATTACTTTTCACCTTTACCTCGCATGAACGAGAGAGATAGAGGAAAATTTGGGTAGTGAAAGGAAAAATGATAAAAGATAGAACAGGTTTCAAGGAAAGACATTAACAGTCAGGAGAGCATAAAAAGAAAAGAGATGAAAAGGTGAAAGAGGTAAAACGAAGATAATTCGAGGGCGGTTCAGAAAGTAACCTCCGATTGGTCACAGTGCGGGTTGTGGGGGGAGTAGCGACGCCATCTGTGCATTCACGCACTCAACAGGTCAGTCGGCATCAAGCTGTGGTCGAGTGAACGTCGTACCTGCACTAGTTTAGTTTTTGTGGCAGTTTGAAATGTGTGCTGCAATAGAAAACCCCGCCAAATGTGAAGTGCGTGCTGTCATAAGGTTTTTTACAGCCAAAGGATATTCTGCAGCAGCTATTCATCGTGAGCTTTGTGCCGTGTACGGACCAAGAGTTATGAGTGAAGGAGTTGTCCGTGAATGGGTACGTTTATTTAAAAGTGGACGAGAAAACGTTCATGATGAAGAGAGGAGTGGTAGACCATCATTGGTGACTGACGAACTCGTTCAGACAGTTGATGCAAAAGTTCGTGAAAATCGACGTTTCTCAATGTCGGAGTTGTCTACTGGTTTTCCACAGATTTCTAAGACTCTCTTGTACGAGATAGTGACAGCAAGATTGGGTTACCGTAAGTTCTGTGCACGATGGGTGCCCAAAATTCTTACCGACCACCACAAAACTCAAAGAATGGCCTCTGCATTAGACTTTCTGTCACGTTATGAGGACGAAGAAGAACCATTGTTAAACGGAATCGTGACCGGTGACGAAACCTGGATTAAGTACGTGAACCCTGAGACAAAAGAACAATCAAAGATGTGGGCACATTCAAATTCGCCTACCAAACCAAGAAAAGCCTCGCAAGATTTTTCTGCCAGAAAACTGATGGCAATGGTGTTTTGGGATGCCAAAGGGGTGTTGTTGGTTGAATTCATGGAACGTGGTACGACCATTAATCAAGACGTGTACTGTGAAACAATAAAAAAGTTACGACGGGCTATACAGAACAAACGCCGTGGTATGCTGACTTCCGGTATCGTTTTTTTGCACGATAACGCCCGTCCTCACTCTGCTCGCAGAACAACGGCCCTTCTTGAGTCCTTCAAGTGGGACGTTATCAACCATCAACCTTACAGCCCAGACCTGGCGCCAAGTGATTATCACCTCTTCATGCATTTGAAGAAATGGCTCGGGTCACAGCGGTTTGATGACGACGAAGAGCTCAAAGATGCGGTCACAGGTTGGCTCCAGGCACAAGCGGGTGATTTTTATGCAGAAGGAATTTCAAAGCTTGTGAAGAGATACGATAAGTGCCTCAATCGCTATGGAGACTATGTAGAAAAATAGTGCAAAGATGTAGTTGTAAGATGTATATATTAAAATATTTTTATTTAACTTGGTGTATTTTTTTAAATCAACCGGAGGTTACTTTCTTAACGGCCCTCGTATAAACACTGAAGGAGCCTTGAGCTCCTACGATTTGATTTCGGAAGGAGATATGATTTGATTTGGCTATGGCTAAGCAGGACAGTCTCTGCACCTTGCAAAGCTCCTTAGCAGCCACCTACTTCTGTCTACTTTGTTTCCCCACACTCTAGCCGCATAAATCATCATAGGTCTTATTACAGTGTTGTATATCAAGTACAGAGTCTTGAGATTTAGACTACTGTGTTTTTGCACACGCTCTTCTAGTTCTGAAAGTAGTACCTCAAGCCTTGGAACATACACGTTGCAGTCACATTAATGTGGCCACCCACATGTCACAAGCCTGAATAACCACCTCTTTCAACGCGGATTCGCAGGAAGGGAGTCAGTGACGTTCTGAAAGGTACCGACAGAGGTCTGGAGCGATGGTGACTCCAGTGCCGTGGCCACCTCAGCTAGATTCAGAGATGAAGATCCACGGCGACAGCAGCCCGATCGAGGTAGTCCCACAGATTTTCAATTGGGTTTAAATCCGGGGGGTTTAGTTCCTATGGGAGTGAGGTCGATTCATTATGGCACTCTTCGAACAAAGCACATACACTGCGATCTGTGTGACTCGTTGCATTGTCCTCCTGATAGATGCCATCGTACCAAGAAAAAACAAATTGAATATAAGGGTGCACATGGTCCTCAAGATGAGTGCCCTGGCCACCTCAGCTAGATTCACAGCTAAAGATCCATGCCGACAGCAGCCCGATCGAGGTAGTCCCACAGATTTTCGGTTGGGTTTAAATCCAGGGGGTTTAGTTGCTAAGGGGGTGCGGTCGACTCGTCCTAGCACTCTTCGAACCATGCAGATATACTGCGAGCAGTGTGACTTGTTACATTGTCCTCCTGATAGAGGCCATCGTACCAAGAAAAAACAAATTGAATATAAGGGTGGACATGGTCCTCAAGATGAGTGCTGTGGCCACCTCAGCTAGATTCACAGCTGAACATCCATAGCGACAGCAGCCCATTCGAGGTGGTCCGAAAGATTTTAGCTTGGGTTTATATAAGGGAGGTTTAGTTGCTAAGGGAGTGCGGTCGACTCATCCTGGCACTCTTCGAACCACGCAGATACACTGCGAGCTGTGTGACTCGTTGCATTGTCCTCCTGATAGAAGATATCATTCCAAGAAAAATCGAATTGAATACAAGGGTGGACGTGGTCCTCAAGATGAGTGTCTTGGCCACCTCAGCTAGATTCACAGCTGAATATCCATGGCGACAGCAGTCCGATCGAGGTAGTCCCACAGATTTTCGGTTGGGTTTAAATCCGGGGGGTTTAGTTGCTAAGGAAGTGCGATCGACTCAACCTGGTACTCTCCGAACCACCCACATACACTGCGAGCTGTGTGACTCGTTGCATTGTCCTCCTGGTAGATGCCATAGTTCCAAGAAGAAACAAATTGAATGTAAGGGTGGACATGCTCCTCAAGATGGAGGCGTACTTATGTTGCTCCATTGTGCCCTCCAGAATGCCTTGATCACCCATGGAATGCCACGATTACATTCCCCAGGCCGTAACGCTCCCTCCTTCGACCTGGACTCTTCCGACCATTGTTGCAGGGCCACAGACGCCAAAGGATATCTGTCCGATGGAGCATAAAACGTGATTCACTTAAAAAGACCACCTGTAGCCATTCAGTGGACCTTCAATTACGATACTGGGGTGCAGATCCAAGCCTTCGTCGCCGATGAACCACAGTCGGAATGGCTCCATGAACCAGGCCCCTTCTGCGGAGGCCCAAACGTAGATGAACAGAGGAGACACTATTGGTACCCACTTGGTTAATATGGGTGGTAAGTTTCTGAAGAGTTGTCCGTCTCTTCACCTGTACACATCTCCGCAGCTGTCATTCACCCCTGTCATTTATGAGCTGTGGTGCACCAGCCTCAGCATAGCGCCATTTCGCTATGCACTGTATACTGTAACCACGGCGGCACCCTAACAGTTTACAGACTTAGCCGCTTCGGAAATGGTTCCATTATTGGCCAGAAAACCATTGATGATGCCCTTTCGAAGGTCAAGTAAATCGCTGTGTTTTCGCAATACGACGATGGGTTCACTGTTTGCCGCGTGTAACCCCCATATTGTGACACCAGTCGTCTATGTGTAGTTATTGCATGTTGACGTTGAATAGAGGCGGTGGGCACATTAATGTGAAGCATGTATATTCTTTGTTTGAGGGGTCAATGACTGCCTCGCATCCAGGTTTCTATATCTACATAAATACTCCACCGTACGGCGCGTGGCGGAGGGTACCCTGCACCACTACTAGTCATTTCCGTTCCTGTTCCACACGCAAACAGAGCGAGGGATAAACGACTGTCTAGACGCCTCCGTATGAGCCCTAATTTCTCGTATCTTATCTTCGTGGTCCTTACGCACGATGTATTTTGGCTGCAGTAGAATCGTTCAGCAGTCAGCTTCAAAAGGCGGTTCTAAATTTTTTCAACAGTGTTTCTCGAAAAGACCGTCGCGTTCCCTCCAGCGACTCCCATTTGTGTTGCCGAAGCATCTCCGTAACACTTACATGTTGTTCAAACCTACCGGAAATAAATCTAGCAGCCCGTTTCTGAATTGCTTCGATGTCTTCCCTAGATACTCCGCTACATCCTCTTCAGGTAATGTTTCATCGAGAAACTTATGATTCCAGTACATATGCTGGATATGCTTCCTCGTAAATGACAGTAGAATAGTTTTCTTTGGAAGTGACTCCTAGATTCTGCTTTCTGCACCAGCATTGTGCAATGTTTAATGCACATTGTGCAGTAGTTCTAACAGTACTAGCAAATTTAGCAAGTATTACTATGACTAAGTCGTCTGTGTATTCTTGGCAGAAGTAGCCTCTAGTACTTAGTGTTCATTCACCACTAGGTTCCACAATAGTGGGGACAAACCCATCCTTGTGCGCTCTCTCTGAAGCTGTTGATCACCATTTTTTTCATTTGTGATAGTAGCTTTAACTTTTTTCTCCTCAACAAGTTCTTAATTGACCTACGTATGGCAGTCTCAATGCAAATATCTGCAGCTCTGACCAAGGATTCGGAGGCTGTGTTGCTGAACGCCTCATTGATATTCAGGAAGGTGCAGAGGACAATTTCCAGAAAGTGTAATGCTTTTTCAACCATCCCAACAAGTTGAAGGAATCAGTTTTGACGTGATTTGCCTGGACGATATGCGTGTTGGTTTATATTCAGAGGAATTGTAGCTAGCCTCTTTTCCTAACGTCCACATTAACCAGTTTTTCTAATACGTTTAAAAGAAACGAGGACAGAAAATCGGTTTCATATCCTTGGCCTTGATATGATCAGTTCTCCCTGGCTTCACAATGAAAACAACACTCACTGTCCTCTAAGCATTTGGAATTATTCCTTCTTCTAGACTAACTCTAAAGACCCTATGTAGGGGTGTAATTATGCTCTCTTCTGCTTGTTGCAGTAGAGCTGGAAAGATACCATCTGGGTCAGGTGATGTGAACGGTTGAAACGTTCCCAGCACCGTCCACTGAATTTTTGTTTTAATCAACAAATTCTCTGGCAGATTACCAGTTCTTCCTTTGAATACCTGTAAACCAGTGCTTCTCAGGGACTGAACTTTCCTCTGTGTGCACTGAGGATCACATACAGCGTCTCATTCGCTACCCCTTGTACTCTCGCCATCCTCCTTCCTTAGAGTATCTCGTGGCTTACTTGGCACTCTGGTGAGGATTTTGGTAAAATCTGGCACAAGCAGCTGTGTCTTCCACTTCCTCACAGAATTCATTCCAAAGTGATGGTTTCATTTGATCAATCGCAAGGTTATATTAGGCAAGGACCTCCCAAATTTTTCCCATTTTCCTTCCCTTCTTGCAAATCTGAACAGTATTCCTATCTGCCTCCTTTGCAATTCCAGGCTATTGTTCCATCAAATTACATTCCTGTTTGTGCACTTCTTGCTATTTGGCAGTTTTCTAAATACGAGGCCATAATGGCAGACGTCACTACGTCCGACCTTTCTTCGAAATCTACTGGATTCCTAATCGAGGTACCGACTTCAGATAAGCGTGAGTTGAGGTCTTTCCCGTATGAGTCGCAGTCTGTTTTCCTGGATTTCCCATAGGCCATGGTCTGTTTAACACCCATTTCCACCTTGTACTTAATATACATGTGGTCAGATAAGGATGGCTCTAGCTCCGCATGCCATTTTTTGACGTGGCTGCTCCTTAGAAGAGACGCAAAAGTTATCTCAATTACTCCTTCTCTTCTTATGTGCCTTAACGTAGGTCCTGCATCTCCAGGTTGCTTTCGAGTAAAAATTCAAGAAGGTGCTCACCTCTGCTGTTCTCCACATCAGGTTGTTGGCGTTGGCGTCACAACCAACCAGCCGTTGTTCATACTGCTGTGAGCAGCTGTCTAGCTGTCTCCGCACTTCTGGGGGAGGACGAATACTGTGCTCGTAAGGAAGGTAAGCCGAGGCCCATACAACTTCCCTCGTGTTTCCTTCCTCACGTTGCTTCATTCTGATGGTCGCTAAGTCCGCCATCGGTATGAATGAAATTCCATTTTTGACATAAATACGTGTTCTGCATTTCCTTAGATTCCTAGCATAAATTCTCATGCACACAGGGTTCCCGGATCAGGGGCAAATGTACCACCTGTCTTACACAGTGTTGCAGGTTTATCTGCGACACTTAGTGTCTTCATCTTACCGCTACGGTCGCTTGCGATATCTCCGATTTCCCTGACGGTAATGTATGAGAACCCTAAATACAATTTCACGTTATGTTCCCGCATTGCGCTTAGCGATTTTTTATAAACTGCCACCACAAAGTTTTGGTCGTCCGGTGCAACTTTTCGACTGATTACCCTCCAGTCCCGTGTAGAGATTTTCTGTTTCTCTGCCGTTATTCTCTCGAACTTTTGGAGAAGTATCCCTAAGAAGTTTTGGTACCCAAATATGTACATTTGCAGTCTTGAAGAGCTTTTATTGTGTAATCGATGTTGCTGAACCTTGCCATAATCAACAGTACATTATCTGAGAATATTCAGCGGAGACGTACTGTGCACCATCGTTTATCTCATCTACCGCTTGTACAGACTCATTTCAAGTCAATATGGGTACATAGTATTTGGAATCGTAAAACTTTTTGTGTCTGTTGTACCTGACCACGAAGCATAACTGATTTTCACGTCGAGAGCCCTTGAAATTCTTGATATTCAGCGATTTTCGAACCGGACTTTCCTCTGTTTCGAGTCCGACTACTTCGATTAACTGCATGTAAAAGCTACCAAAATAAATCGTGATGGCCACACTGCAAGGAGATGTGGTCTAGTCTGGCAATTTTTGTCTCGACGCGACGTGTTTACAGTAAACCTGAATCCTCCGGCGTCTCACTACAAGGAAAACTGCTACTGACCGCTTAAAAATTTACGTTGCGTTTATTTCAAACACGTGCTTACTGTAAACAAAAAGACTGTACGCAATCACATCAACAATGATTCATGGACTCTAAAAACTGTTAAATAGTAAGTTGTTGTGATGAAATACCAAATTTCCTTAGTAAAACACTAAATCAGAGTAAGGACGGAAGACGTGAAATGTGTTGTCAGTGTGAATCCCTGAAACAGACCTCACATTAATTTATTGTTTTTGATGCCGGAATTGTTATTCCAGTTTAGTGCGCATTTATACCAACACATTTCCTATGAATGAAATTTGAAATTCCCTTTACACGTTTTTCTGCATTAAAACTCATGTAAAAGGTTTCGAGCAAAACGCTTCCGGGTTGGAAAAATATTTGAGTGGATGGTAATGACGAAGTACCCATTTGGACCAGTTTTAATCACTACTGACTGAAAAAGTCAACGAGCTTTAGAAATACACATTAGTTCCACACGCTAATAGTTCCTGAGAAATTTAAGAATTATGTATTTCTATCCATCGCGGAATAAAGTGTGGATCAGATATACTTTTACAAACTTTGATCATGATTCTTCACAACAAAAAGGAAGAAACCATATAAACATTTCTTGTATAAAATCTTCGACGTGTTCAGACCGCGCCAGATCAGAGTTAAATGATCTTTCGAATATTATAACCATCGTCTTCGCCAGGAGATAACTGCCTACCGGGAGTGAAGCCTATTTGCTTTACAGCGGCGTTGAGGCTTGACTTTCGTTGGGTGACGTTGCTTGGAATACTAACTTCTATTGGTGTGGTGTTATCACCTGAAGGACGGGATTTGCATGCACCGTTTCAGAAAATCGGCAGCGTGGCACACCATGCCATATTTGAGGGGCAGAAGGAGAACGGAGACTCACCTATCCCATTGTTTGGTTTTGTTACTCTGAAGTGCGCCTCAAGTGCTCGTCTCCAGGCACCGCTCAGATTATAGCCTCCACCTCTACTAAAATTGTTGCTGTACGTGCGAATTCCTACTGCTTGTTTTATTACGGAATCCCAATACCTCTATGCGTGGGAGAGTATCGTTGTTTTCTCAAATTTGATTGTGACCTTCCATAAGGCTGCGTTCCTCTCTCGCTGATTCCTCAAAATTTCTATATTTGAAGTGCCGTCTCCGTTCATTGCACCGCTCGACTACAGTTTGGATTGTCTGCCCTACGTTATTTTCGCCACAGGCACAGACGCAGCAAATCATGAACATCGAGGAAATTTTACAAGGATCACCTATAAACATCCATTCTTTTTGGTAACATTAACTGCTATGAAGAAATCTATTAGTTAAGAAACATTTTACAAAGTTCTCATAACCGAAACTCGTTACCAGTGCTGAAAGAAACCTCCGTTTTCTTCTACACAGACATAAAGTCGTCTCACCGTATAGTGTACATCCTTCTAGACATCCTTGGACAGTGTCGAATCGTTTCAGAGCCTTCCGTTGCACACTGATTTAGCATCGCTGCATTAAGATTGCCTGCAGCACAAATCAAATGGTTTAGGTGACCCGCTAAATAATATCCCAAAGAATGTGTGTTGGGGGAAAGTGCCGCAACGGATCTGATCCTTCCTCTATATAATGAGTTACTTTGTTACATATCACCCAGTGCATCTCGAAAAATTTGACAGACGTGTGCTGGTCCCTCACCATCCTTATAACTCTTGTCCCTCCTATTAGCAGTGGCACCTACTGCAGCAGAATTGGCAGAGTAATCTGAATAAAGTCCTTGACGACAGTCGCCGTGCTGAGAGGTTAAACGGACCTTCGACACAATCAAATGCAATTCCAACCGTCGTATTAATCTTAAACTATTGTTGACGACTAGCCTGAAATGCATCATGAGAGGTTTCATCTGACCACAAATGTTGAACGTGAAAATTTGTTAATACATTTCTTCCAAATGTGGCCTTCTCTATAAATCAATCTGAATATAAAACGAATGGGTTATTAGTTAGTGTACAAAATCATCTTTGATCGACAGACGAAAGACACTCATTACATTTTCAAGAACCTGCCAAATGTGTTACTCCTGACCGGACGTATGAGCGTTTCATGGTGTACCTCGATCCACTGTTTTTGATGCTTCGAATCCTGTCTCAGCATCGCGACTGTAAACAGCAGCAAATATTGGATCACTTGGCTGTCTGCGTCTGAAATTTGGAGATTTGTGGTAAGATCTTATGTGACCAAACTGCTGAGGCCATCGCTCCCTAACTTACACACTACTTAATCTAACTTGAACTAACTCACGCTAAGGACAACACACAAACCCATGCCCGAGGGAGGACTAGAACCTCCGACAGGGAGAGACGCGCGAACCGTGACAGGATGACCAATACCACGCGGCTCTGCGTCTGAAAACTCAGTTTCATACGTTCGTGTAGTCTCGGGTTCGTAATCCCTCGCGCGTGTGCAAATGAGAATCATATCTGCGTAAGCACAAAATGATTATCCTACCAGTTTTAAGCGGAAGGCTTATCAGTATTATTACTCACGCAAAATGTTCAAATGTTAACTTGTCCCCATAGCCCCCGTGGCTATAAAAACAAGTGCATATTGATTTCTATCGATATAATCAGTGATTAACTTAGAAAAGAATTTTACGTTTTTGGTTTCAGTGCAAACTGCTTGCAACGTTATAGTTATTTTCCTCTGTCTCTTTGTGATTTCCAGCATGGATCTATCCCTTGCTCACTGAGCAATCCCCAGTCTTTAAACGATTTTCGTGTTAAAATTCCATGCCTCACAACCATGCCTCAGAACCACAAGGTTGCCGGCCGCGGTGGTCTAGCGGTTCTAGGCGCGCAGTCCGGAACCGTGCGACTGCTACGGTCGCAGGTTCGAATCCTGCCTCGGGCATGGATGTGGGTGATGTCCTTAGGTTATTTAGGTTTAAGCAGTTCTAAGTTCTAGGGGGCTGATGACCACAGATGTTAAGTCCCATAGTGCTCAGAACCATTTGAACCAGAACCACGAGGTATGTCCAGAAAGTAAGCTGCGTTTATACACTCCTGGAAATGGAAAAAAGAACACATTGACACCGGTGTGTCAGACCCACCATACTTGCTCCGGACACTGCGAGAGGGCTGTACAAGCAATGATCACACGCACGGCACAGCGGACACGCCAGGAACCGCGGTGTTGGCCATCGAATGGCGCTAGCTGCGCAGCATTTGTGCACCGCCGCCGTCAGTGTCAGCCAGTTTGCCGTGGCATACGGAGCTCCATCGCAGTCTTTAACACTGGTAGCATGCCGCGACAGCGTGGACGTGAACCGTATGTGCAGTTGACGGACTTTGAGCGAGGGCGTATAGTGGGCATGCGGGAGGCCGGGTGGACGTACCGCCGAATTGCTCAACACGTGGGGCGTGAGGTCTCCACAGTACATCGATGTTGTCGCCAGTGGTCGGCGGAAGGTGCACCTGCCCGTCGACCTGGGACCCGACCGCAGCGACGCACGGATGCACGCCAAGACCGTAGGATCCTACGCAGTGCCGTAGGGGACCGCACCGCCACTTCCCAGCAAATTAGGGACACAGTTGCTCCTGGGGTATCGGCGAGGACCATTCGCAACCGTCTCCATGAAGCTGGGCTACGGTCCCGCACACCGTTAGGCCGTCTTCCGCTCACGCCCCAACATCGTGCAGCCCGCCTCCAGTGGTGTCGCGACAGGCGTGAATGGAGGGACGAATGGAGACGTGTCGTCTTCAGCGATGAGAGTCGCTTCTGCCTTGGTGCCAATGATGGTCGTATGCGTGTTTGGCGCCGTGCAGGTGAGCGCCACAGTCAGGACTGCATACGACCGAGGCACACAGGGCCAACACCCGGCATCATGGTGTGGGGAGCGATCTCCTACACTGGCCGTACACCACTGGTGATCGTCGAGGGGACACTGAATAGTGCACGGTACATCCAAACCGTCATCGAACCCATCGTTCTACCATTCCTAGACCGGCAAGGGAACTTGCTGTTCCAACAGGACAATGCACGTCCGCATGTATCCCGTGCCACCCAACGTGCTCTAGAAGGTGTAAGTCAACTACCCTGCCCAGCAAGATCTCCGGATCCGTCCCCCATTGAGCATGTTTGGGACTGGATGAAGCGTCGTCTCACGCGGTCTGCACGTCCAGCACGAACGCTGGTCCAACTGAGGCGCCAGGTGGAAATGGCATGGCAAGCCGTTCCACAGGACTACATCCAGCATCTCTACGATCGTCTCCATGGGAGAATAGCAGCCTGCATTGCTGCGAAAGGTGGATATTCACTGTACTAGTGCCGACATTGTGCATGCTCTGTTGCCTGTGTCTATGTGCCTGTGGTTCTGTCAGTGTGATCATGTGATGTATCTGACCCCAGGAATGTGTCAATAAAGTTTCCCCTTCCTGGGACAATGAATTCACGGTGTTCTTATTTCAATTTCCAGGAGTGTATTTCCTTCTGTGGAAGCACTACAGTTGCAGTTTGGCGCATGTGTGGTATTTCTTTGAGCGAAGGAGAACTAAAAGACATAATTTTGAGTTCTCTGAAAGCTATTGCACCTGAAAGCGTTCCTTGGTGGTAACAAAATTCCACCACGTATAAGCTCAAAGGATGTGTTACCATATGGTTGATGAAAAAGGTGGCTAAGTTTAACGAAGAATCGTGCAGAACTTAAGTGCCTACAAAATGGTGAGATTTACGTAGAAAAATGGTTTAAGATCTTTATTTTGTTTCCAATAAACAGTTTTTCTGTATGAGAACTCGTTTTGTTTTTTTATTACTAAACCGAATTTACTTTCTGAAAGACCATATCAATAGTACCTACTGCTTGTTAACTTTCCTTTTCAGACCAGGAGCTAAATTTTGAGAACCTATTGTAGCGTATCAAATGCGCTCGAAGTCATTTTTAGTCTTCTGTACATTCCTTTTGTACTACATTCAGTAACCTTGTGACATAGCCAGTGAGTCATTTATGGACTGATGTTATCCTACCTCCCGTATTTTCCACCTCCGTAGCTAAGTGACCAGCGCGGCTAATAGACATATAGGGGACCCAGCTTAAATTCCCAGTACTGTCAGGGACTTTTCGTTGGTGGGAGGACTGGAATACGATGCATACAGCCTCGTTAGGCCAACTGAGGAGGCCGCTCGGGGTAGCCGTGCTGTCTCAAGCGCCTTGCCACGGTTCGCGCCGCTCCCCCCGTCGGAGGTTCGAGTCTTCCCTTGGGCATGGGTGTGTGTTGTCCTTAGTATAAGTTAGTTTAAGTTAGATTAAGTACTGTGAAAGCCTATGGACCGATGACCTCACCAATTTGGCCCCATAGAACTTACCACAAATTTCACAAATTTTCCAACTGAGGAGCTACTTGTCCGAGAAGCAGTGGTTCCAAGGGCAAGAAACCCGACAACGACTGGGAGAGCAATGTGCTGACAACACATCCCTCCATACCGCATCCAGTGACGGGAGTGGCAGAGGATGACACGTCGGTCGGACCCGACAGTTCCATCTATGGCCAGAACACGGAACCTTACCCCTTCTCCCAAATTATTTTTGTAGTGTGGTTGCCGTCATGAATACAGTTACATATCTGGTGAAAGCACTGTACGGGCATTTCCATGCCGAAAGACCTTAACTGTTTGAATGTATATGACATCTGGAATGTTTAATATGGCCAGGGTGTGCGTGATACCGTCCAGTGAAAAATGTGTAGCTGACACAAGACGTGACAGTAAACGGAACACCCGTAAATCGGGTAAGAATGGTATTGTTGTTTATACAGTATTAATAACTTAAGAGGATAACTTGTGTGATGATGGAAAGAGGGGAGAATCTCAACGTTAATAAAACTCGTAATTTCACAGAAAGGCAGCAATGTGTTGCCAGGAGAAACACTGTTCTTTTTTATGATTTTGTCAACGTAGTGCAGTCTAAGTAACGTGTTTTATTTCTATGAGCGGTTCCCGCCGAATTAGGCCATCTTCAAATCTAAAATACGGAGGGCACGAATGATAGCTATCACTCGACCATCTGTTAACACGCTGAGTTAGCTGTCATACTCTGCATACTGTATTTCAAATATGAAGATAGTGTCATTTGGCCGAAACCAGTCATGTAATAAACCACGTTATCTAGATAGTGCTTTCTTTCAAAATTACAGGTGACAATTGTTGTAATACGTCGAAAGGACACAAAAAATAATAATTCATAACAAATATTAATTATTTTATAGTGAACCGAATGTAGTCAATATTACTCAGCTAGCTTTGCGAACATATCAAAGTTTCAATCGACTTCTAGTAGCTTTGTGAGTGGAAATAATGATGGTTGTCTTAATGCGACAATAATATTGATAATGTCAATTAATACTGACACACATTCGTACAACATTTGCTAAATCCCGTCTTCTAATGCTCAACGCCAACTAGCCCCATCTTCTCCAGGGATATAATTAGGAAAACCGACAAGTAATACCTTAATGCGCCTATAATTAATTCAACCAACTGCAAGCCGGATAGTGGGCAAGTAAAGCAAAGTCCCGTGGAGTACAATTTAAGCTCGCAGACACCTACGGTAGCTTAAGTCCGGCTTCTGGATATTATGAGCATACATCTAACCGCAAATACGACGTTGAAAACTGCCGTAAATATAGAAAATCTTTAACTGACTCCAATGTACAATTTTCTTTTCCGTGTGTACATTTTATATTATGTCATTCCCGTTATTCTTGTTTTTCATGTCTACATTACAACTTACTGTATTAAGCGCGTCCATGAACTGTTAAAGTTGTCTGAACTAGGGGCCAACATTCGTACACAGGAAGAAAAAAAATGCTGTGACTCATAGGGCACTGCTCTGTTTCAAACACACAATGGAGTGTTCTCCGTTTAGCACAAACTTAAAAAAAAGACATCAGTCCTCGCGTGTCAATCCTTGAAGAAAGAAGGAGCGTGCGGCCCGCTAATTTGCCAGAACGAGTGGAAATGGTTTTGGAAATTGAAGAAAGATTTTTTTAATTATTTACTGCCACCAAATTGGTTTTAAAAAGGAGCAATTAACACGTAATAAGTCAGAAGATGGCAGTTGTACCTGTCGAAACCCGTCAAAAAAAATCGTTTTAAACGCGATCTTGGCTATAAAAAGTTTCTTTATATCACAGTTCCGCATTGGTGGAAACATTGGATTCGTTTCTCAACATTTCTACAAACAATATAAAAATGTTTTACAGCTACATTATTAAGACATTTGTAGAAAGGAACCATCAGTTAGTTTTAGAATCTCATAATTATGTAGAATATGATACGAAGGGATTCTAGAGACCTGTTTATCGGGGAGCCGATAGGAGATACTGGCGTACCAAGTGACCTGCCGCAGATATGCGATGTGTATTGGCCCCCTGCAAGTCATGTATATTTGGCGACTGTACTGCCAGTGTAAGTGAAAAAAATTGTTTACCCCTCCTCCCTATACACACCCACATCTCACACTGGACGATATCTCCGCCGGCAGAGGCGATTTTATTTTTAACTCTTGCAGATCCTGTGGATACGACTGTGTACATTAACTTTTACTGTGTCTTAGCTACAGCAAAAGTATTTCTTCCCAATGGAAACCTGAGTTATACATTTGTGAATGTTCAACCTTTTCATCATGCGCAAGTATTGCCAACTGTTGGGCATCACTATGAAAATATCTGCAATCATTGTTGCAGTGCGCAGCAGCTAGTGACCACCAGAATACACGGATGAGGTACGTTCGCTATATTCCACTGTATAACTGAATATCGTTATTGTTATTTTGCATGTTAATTATTGAATGATCATTTTACTAGTTATTACAATAGATAATATTTTGTAATTAGTTATTTTTGTCCATAAAATGAAGCCAGTGCACGAAGTATGTTCTGAAAATGGTAAATAATCTTGTATAAAATCATTAAAATCACCTAAGAGCATTACCACATACAGAAAAATTTTCCTTCCTCCAGAAAAAATATCATATCTGAAAGGGGTAAGGTACGACTACAACAAGGACACGGTAAAACATTACGCTCGACAACCAAGTTCAAGTGACAACCTTGTTATTACAACCAAATACACTTCATTGGAAAATCCATAAGAGTATACTATCGAGGTCTTGGAAAACATCGGTCTCAGCAAGATAGTTAAGACACGTCACCTCAGATATATCCATAAAGGCAAAATACACTGAAGCGCCAAAGAAACTGGTATAGGCATGCATATTCAAGTACAGAGATATGTAAATAAACAGAATACGGCGCTGCGGTCGGCAACGCCTATGTAAGAGAAAAAGTGTCTTGTGCAGTTGTTTGATTGGTTATTGCTGCTACAATGCAAGGTTGTTAAGGTTTAAGTGAGTTTGAACGTGGTGTTATAGTCAGCGCACGAGCTATGGGAAACAGCATCTCCGAGGTAGCGATGAAGTGAGGATTTTTCCGTACTACGATTTCACGAGTGTGCAGTGAATATTAGGAATCCTGTAAAACATCAAATATCCGACTTCACTGCGTCCGGAAAAAGATCCTGCAAGAACGGGACCAACGGCGACTGAAGAGAATCGTTCAACGTGACACAGAAGTGCAACCCTTCCGAAAATTACTGTAAATTTCAATGCTGGACCATCAACAAGTGTCAGCGTGCGAACCATTCAACGAAGGCCCACTCACGTACCCTTGATGACTGCGCGACACAAAGATTTACACCTCTCCTGGGCCCGTCAACACCGACATTGCACTGTTGATGACTGGAAACATGTTGCCTGGTCGAACGAGTCTCATTTCAAATTCTATCAAAGGGATAGATGTGTACGGGTATGGAGACAACCTTATGAATCTATAGACCCTGCATGTCAGCAGGGGACTGTTGAAGGTGGTGGAGGCTATGTCATGGTGTGGGGCGTGTGCAGTTGGAGTGATATGTATGAAGTCTGTCTGATCACCTGCATCCATTCTTGTCCACTGTTCATTCCGACGGACTTGGGAAATTCCAGCAGGACAATGCGACACCCCACACGTCCAGAATTGCTACAGAGTGGCACCAGGGACACTCTTCTGAGTTTAAACACTTCCGCTAGCCACCAAACTCCCCAGACATGAACATCATTGAGCATATCTGGGATGCCTTGCAATGTGCTGTTCAGAAGAGATCTCCACCCCCTCGTACTCTTACAGTTTTATAGACAGCCCTGCACCATTCATGGTGTCAGTTTCCTCCAGCACTACGTCGGATATTAGTCAAGTTCATGTCTAGTCGTGTTGCAGCACTTCTGCGTGCTCGTGGGGGCCCTACACGATAATAGGCAGGTGTACCAGTTTCTCTGGCTCTTCAGTGTATATCTAGGTAAGATTTACCATAAATTTTGGCGAACCACGTACTTAATTTTCTGACCGACACAATCAAATTTTAACGTTTATAGCTGCCGTATAATCACATCAACTTCGTTTTCCTAACAGAAATATATACGTCTATACGTATACTTCCCGTAGGGTACTTCGAATACCACCGTCACTTCGCCGTTTTCCTGCTCTAGTCGTGAAACGTTTGCGTGAAGAATTTCTGTCGGTAAGCCCCCGTGTGAGCTCTAGTCTCTTTCATTTTATCTCCACGGTGTTTTCCAGAGATACGAAGCAGGAAGCAAAGTGCTGGCTGACTCTTCTAACAACATATGGCCTCGGAACCTTAACAGTAAAACACACTGTGGTGCAGAACGCCTGTCTTGCAGTGAATGACACGCGTTGGCTGAGCATCTCCGGTGTTCCGGCGTAACGACAAGCGCCGGCACGAAGACCAAGAACGATACACCTGAGAGGGCTGTGAGACTACGTCAGCCAATAGCACGCTGACGTAGCTGTAACGAAACGTGCTGCTCTTCTTTGGACTGTACATGGGGTGCTGCCAGTGTGGGGATATTTATAACTTTTTGCAAAATTTTATTCCAACCTTCGTTTCCATTGAGTATTAAGTTAACCAGGGTATACGTGCCGTCCTAGCCTGCCTTTCGGGACAGAGGCAGTTCAGTCCAGTATAAGTTGCTGAATGCAAAATCACACCACTATCACGTGGTCTCTACTAAATAAATTGCGTTACCCACGCCACCGAGTTAATTAATGGCAAGAGTGGAAGACGCGTCGCATGTGCGACCGCAGAAGCGTTCTGGGGCGCAGAGCGTAGTAACGTTTCTCTTTTGTGTTGGAAGTTTCATCCAGAACGGTCGGCTCACGCTGTCTGCCTCTGATCTTGTTCTGTAGTACTGGCCACCAGTCACACAAAGGTGAATTGCCACCTCTCCTGTTCCCTATTCCTTTATTATTTTCAAACTCCTGGACTGCCAGTTATCGTTTACCTCTGCCCACACGGGGAGCCTTTTCTCTATTCCGTCATTGAGAATACAGACAGAGGTGAGAGGTGACAAAAACCATGGGACAGCGACATGCATAAATACAGGTGGAGATAGTTTTGCGTACACAAGATACAAAAGAGCAGTGCCTTGGCGGAGGTGTCATTTGTACTTAGGTGATTCATGTGAAAAGATTTCCGACGTGATTATGGATGCACGACAGGAATTAACAAACTGTGAATGCGGAATGGTAGTTGGAGCTAGACGCTTGGGACATTCCATTTCATAAATCGTTAGAGAATTGAACAGTCCGAAATCCGCAATGTCAAGACTGTTCCTAGAATACCAGATTTCAGGCACTACCTCTCACCACGGACCACGCAGTGGCCGACGGCCTTCACTTAACGACCAAGGCCAGTTCCATTTGTACTGATTTGTCACAGCTAATAGACAAGCAACACTGCGTGAAATAACTGCAGAAATGAATGTGGGGCGTACGACGAATGTATCTGTTAGGATAGTGCGGCGAAATTTGGCGTTAATGGGCTATGGCAGCAGACGACCGACGGGAATGGCTTTGCTAACAGGATTATATCTCCTGCATCGCCTCTCGTGGCCTAGTCAGATGACTCCCGATTTCAGTTGGTAAGAGCTGATGGTAGCGTTAGATCGCGGTGCAGACCCCACGAAGCCATAGACGCAAGTTGTCAACAAGACACTGTCCAAGCTGGTCGTGGTTGAACCGATCATTGACAAGAAATCGTTATGTTCAGCAACTGGGGGATCATTGACAACCATTTAGGGATGTCATGTTCGCAAAAAAACAATGGAAGTTTTATGGATGACAGTGAGCCATGCCACAGTGCCACAATTGTTCGCGATTGGTTTGAAGAACATTCTGGACAATTTGAGCGAATGATTTGGCCACCTACATCGCCCCACACGAATCTCAGTGAACATTTATGGGATATAATAGAGAGGTCAGTCTGCGCACAAAATCCTGCGACTGCAACATTTTTACAGTTATGGACGGCTATAGAGGCAGCATGGCTCAACATTTCTGCAGGGGACTTCCAACCACTTGTTGAGACCATGTCTTGTCGAAATACTGCACTACGCTGATCAAAGGGAAGTCCCACACTATATTCGGTGGTAACCCATGAATACTGAAATGCGACCATCACCTATGTTCGGCGTCAGCCTACAATAACCATTCACAGACGGCAGGTGGCTACACTAATAGTGAATGGCATGCACTGCGTGTCGGCGGGACGCGGAAAAACAGTGCAGTCCTTGTTGTAATGCGGAAACGGAGCGATTTACCTGACGTCCGGCCTTTCTACATCTACATCTACATCCATACTCCCCAAGCCACCTGACGGTGTGTAGCGGAGGGTACCTTGAGTACCTCTATCGGTTCTCCCTTCTATTCCAGTCTCGTATTGTTCGTGGAAAGAAGGATTGTCGGTATGCCGCTGTGTGGGTTCTAATCTCCCTGATTTTATCCTCATGGTCTCTTCGCGAGATATACGTAGGAGGGAGCAATATACTGCTTGACTCTTCGGTGAAGGTATGTTCTCGAAACTTCAACAAAAGCCCGTACCGAGCTACTGAGCGTCTCTCCTGCAGAGTCTTCCACTGGAGTTTATCTATCATCTCCGTAACGCTTTCGCGATTACTAAATGATCCTGTAACGAAGCGCGCTGCTCTCCATTGGATCTTCTCTTTCGCTTCTATCAACCAATGAGTGGCGATAGGTGGCGTTTGGGCCGAGGATGGAAGATTTTTCGAAACGGATAAGTTTATAAACTGTTCGCGCGCCGCCGTGGATAAAGTATACTGTCCATGGCAAAATACTTCTATCCAAAACGGGCGCCGAGGAAACTGTGGTGCACCACGGGCCATAGATGTCAGGGGAGAACGACAGCTGCAGAGATATGTGCAGGTGAATAGAAGTTCAGCAGTTGAGCAGCTGACTGCCTAGATGAACCAAGGAGCTACCAACAGTGTCTTGTCAGAGTGGTGACAGGTGGCGTTTTCAGATGAATAATGTGTTTTGTTTCCTCGTACAGATGGACGTTGGCATGCACGGCATGAAACGCCTGAAAGCGAAGGATCCAAGCCGGAAGAGGGAGCGTTATGGCCTGTGGAGTGTATTCGTGGCATTCCCTGGGTGATCTACTCATTCTGGAGGGCACAGTGGATCAACGTAAGTATGCATGTATCCTTGGAGACAGTGTTCACCGCTACATACAGTTTGTTTTTCCTTAACACTATGGCATCTACAAGCAGGACAATGCAATGTGTGACACACCTCGCCGTGTACGTGGGTGTTTCGAAGAGCACCAGGATGAGTTTACCGTATTCCCTTGACTACCAGACACCCCAGATTTAAACACAGTCGAGAGTCTGCTGGATCACCTCGACCGGGCTGTTCGAGCCACGGATCCTCAACCGAGAAACTTAGCACAGAAACATGGAACTGCAATCGTTATGGTTCCACGTCCCTTTCGGTACCTTACAGAACTTTCTGACTCTTCTCCGGCACGTCCGCGCAGCAGAAGGTGGTTATTCAGGTATCTGGAATGGGGTCACATTAATGTGACTAGACCGTGTACAAGGAAACACGTAACTACACTACTGGCCATTAAAATTGCTACACCACGAAGATGACGTGCTACAGACGCGAAATCTAGCCGACAGGAAGAAGATGCTGTGATATGCAAATGATTAACTATTCAGAGCATTCACACAAGGTTGGCGCCGGTGGCGACACCTACAACGTGCTGACATGAGGAAAGTTTCCAACCGATTTCTTATACACAAACAGCAGTTCGTCGGTGTTGCCTGGTGAAACGTTGTTGTAATGCCTCGTTTAAGGAAGAGAAATGCGTACCATCACGTTTCCGACTTTGATAAAGGTCGGATTGTAGCCTATCGCGATTGCGGTTTATCGTACCGCGACACTGCTGCTCGCGTTGGTCGAGATCCAATGTCTGTTAGCTGAATATGGAATCGGTGGGTTGAGGAGGGTAATAAGGAACGCCGTGCTGGATCCCAACGGCCTCGTATCATTAGCAGTCGAGATGACAGGCATCTTATCCGCATGGCTCTAACGGATCGTGCAGGCACGTCTCGATCCCTGAGTCAACAGATGGGGACGTTTGCAAGACAACAACCATCTGCACGAACAGTTCGACGACGTTTGCAGCAGCATGGACTGTCAGCTCGGAGACCGTGGCTGCGGTTACCCTTGACGCTGCATCACAGACAGGAATGCCTGCGATGGTGTACTCAACGACGAAGCTGGGTGCACGAATGGCAAAGCGTCATTTTTTCGGATGAATCCAGGTTCTGTTTACAGCATCATGATGGTCGCATCCGTGTTTGGCGACATCGCGGTGAACGCACATTGTAAGCGAGTATTCGTCTTCGCCATACTGGCGTATCACCCGGCGTGATGGTATGGGGTGCCATTGGTTACACATCTCGGTCCCCTCTTGTTCCCATTGAGGGCACTTTGAACAGTGGACGCTACATTTCAGTTACGGAATATTTCTCAATATTACATACGATACCTATGTGGTACTTAAATGAGCTATTGTTATACAGTACATTTTATATGAAATTTAGGTATCTTGTCCACATTTCATTCTCAACATTGTGGCAACTAAAATCGAACATACGGAAAGTATACTCTATGGACTTTTACCTCTGCAAACTCTTCAAAATTTCGTGCAATGGTTTACTATATTTAATGCTGCATAATAACTGCGTTGAACATCGAAACAAAATTAAGTCATTTATGGGGGGAAGGTGTCAGTCAAGAAGATGTGTAAAAATCGAATTTTTGGGCCAAATAGTTTTTGTGGAATCGATTGATAAGAGAGTCAAAGCAGTCGGAACACGATGTGTCTGCACAGGCGAGCAGTGCAGTGACAAAATCGCGCACAGCGCGGAATGCAGGGAGCACGTCTTTGTAGCAGCGAAAGGGTTAATGCGGCCGTGGTGGCTTTACTTCATGAACTGCGCTCTCCCCCCTACACGTAAGCTTGCGAACTATGCTATAGTATGGCGCTGCTTCTATTGGCGCGTGCGTCGTGTGCAACTGGCAACGCAGCAATCTCCCGCGTCTGGGCGGGGATGCGCGAGCCGCCAAGATAAAAGAATTGAACTTTAGATGTCCGCAAGTGTGGAAGCAGACGAGGGGTATTGCTTTAACTGCAGAATAGGTCGATCAGGAGAGCTCAGTAACTTCAAACGAGAACTACTCACTGGATAACACCTGTGTGCAAATCCATAAAGAACATTTCAACTCTTCTAAAGCTGCCCAAGTCGGCTCTTTGTGATGTGACTGTGAAGTGGAAACGTGAAGGAGCAACCACAACTAAAACAAGACCAGGAAGACATCAGGTACTGACGGACAGGGACTGTCGAGCATAAAATCAGTGTAAGGAATCACTCGTCAGTCCCGAAGTGCTACAAGCACTTGCAAGATCCCCTCGTGGTACCAACCCTCCACAAAAGTTTTGCAGTTTAGGTACGAGTCCTAGAAAGTATAGATGACGTACGTATTTGATCATACCTTCCCGGTCCTGCTAGGGACTGCATAAGCTCACATAACCCTTTCTTGGATTACCTTAATGAATCGGCGCTTAGGATTTTCTCCAATCTGTTCTCCGTACATCTGTCGTTGATGTTGTCTCTCGAAGCAGTTCTTTTAGCATATTGGATTCTTCAGAAGATTCGAGGAGGTGGCCTGCTATTATAAGTTCAAGTGCTAGTGTTAACATACTGGAAATCGAGTAAGTCCTGGGATGCCATTACGGTACATTTATTAGTGAACACGGTAAAACAATTTATTAGATAAAGTTACTAAAAGTTGAGAGCATGGTTAAGACGACTAGTACAGAGAACAGACTCGGATTACATCCCGTCACGAAAGAACGTCCTCAGAGTACTTCTTATTACCGACTGACTAGATTGGCGCGAAGCCAATATGTCTTGCACACTTCGTAAAGCTTTGCAGCTATTCTTTCATCGTTGGTAACTTAAAAACATTAATTTGCTTTCTATTTTAACTGGTTTACTGCATAGTGGTATCGTGATATTAAAGATCTGATGGCATGTAGACTACTCCTAGTATTTGCTGTGACAGTAGTTTAGTAACTAATGTTTAATAATGAAAACATTGACTTTCGTTCCGAAATGCATGTGGTTCCTCTACATATAGGTCACCAAACAAGATTTTTTTCTCGTGGCCCACGTACATCTCCTTCTTCCAATGGCTCACTTCTACGCCATATCGTCCCTCTTTTATTGATATGGGAAACAGCTTGTCACTCGCTACAGCAGTATTCTGCAGTGCCGCTTAACGGAGCGAAATACTTCTGCTAGTTGTAGTGCCGTAGTAGAATATAAAATTTAGGTAATAAAACGGTGACCAAAATAAGGGGAACTTCACATATCCACCTCAGTGCTTTATTTTCAAAATTCCAATTTTGAAAATAATGGGATTACGATATTAAATTTTGTAGCAGTAACCTTCATATTTTGACATTTCTGCTCTCCTGGCGGTAAATTTATGTCGTTACTAAGCATCAGAAACACGTAGAGAATTTCGTTATTAAATGCCCAAAACACAATAACTGAACTACATAATCTCTTTGGAGATTTACCATAAACAAACAAATAGAAATACATCTAACGAATACCAATATTATGTTCTTTCAGACTGCCACAATGTTCAAGTTCTATTTCCCACGCTCTCATAATATTAATATCCACTGCCATTTTTAATGTGATAAGCGCTGAGCGCAGTGTATCATAGAAACTGCAGTACTCTAAATTCTTCTCACAAGGCAATAAAGATAAAATTTCAGATATTCACTCTAAACAGCATTTTTTATGCTAATCATTAGTTAGACATCTTTGTTTACACTAATCTGCACATACAAAGTTGAATACTGCACTCACGTTTTTCAACTGCATGGTCACTGTCCGACGGAAGTCCAGAGGAGCGTTCTTCAATATTTCAACGTTACGTAAACACCAAATATGAACAGTAGCCACTCACTATCGCTCGAGATACGTCTCTGCACTACACATAGGGTATTTAGCCTCTTTTTACATTTTCGCAACACATGGCTGTCCACCACAACTCTTTTAACAGGCAATTACTACGCATCGGTTTTTCTTGTATAGCATACGCCGCTGAGGCTCCATTTAAATCACTTTTCACTCTTTTATCGTGGTTGGCCTTCATTATTACGCAGTATCCGACCGCTTCTTTTTCCTTACTAACTGGGACTCTGATTTTGACTTTCAGTTCTGGCCATCTGATTATCGTAGCTCCAAATTTTCCCTGGTTCGGTACATCGTCAGTTTTATTCCAGATACATGTAATTAAAGAAACATAATTTTGTCACGACTTACAAAATATCTTTTACATTTTCAACAATGTTTATACATTACTAATTATTTACTGTCTCTGCCCAAGTGGCACATAAATGTTTTTGAAATTTCTAAATAATTAGGTAATGAATCTACTCTCTTTAGATACTAAACAATATTTACCAGCCAAAACATTTCATAATAATAAAAGATCCATCCTATGATAACAACACAATTCATAAATTTTTATTAAATGACGCCTCTTGTTGTGACATAGCCATACTCACGTCACCGTGACTTTTGCGTGTCGGCCTTGACAGCTGGCCAGTGCCTTCCGAGGGGCCATTAACATTGAGCAACAACCCGACCGTGGCACTTTAAATGTCTCCTTCAGCGTCATAATCTGCTTTACTCATCGTTCACACAGAGGTCATTCAACTCAGGCTGACTCGTGTATACAAACAGTGATCAAAACAAACGTTTCTCATAACTCTTTAACATTAGTTGTTTCTTGCTAATCATGTTTCGTTATTCCACTACATATATTTCACACTACACAATATCTTATCATTTTAATACTCCATAATTTGCTTACAAAAGCAGTTCTTCTTCCGGTATCTGGTATTCATCGTTGTCATAGCCAAATGGTTTCACCTTAATCACCATTATACTTTTTAACATAGACCACATCATACAGGGTGTTAGGGCATGAGTGCAGATATTGTGATCAGTGGTATCTTAATATGTACCCACTTCAGTGTGTTAGATATTTTACCTCTACATCTAACAGTCTTATCGCAAAAACGTCACATAATTTACTACTGATGTTTTTGCACTGTAGTAACTGCACCACTAAGAGTACAACGCCTGTCAGTATAGACTGACCGTTTTGCGTCCACGCATTCATATTTTACCACCTGACCTGCTGCTCAGCATTAATGGTTTGCTCTTGCCACATGTAGTTCGAGGTACTAGCCAACCTAAAAACATACTACTCCTAATAGCTTTAATTATTAGCCTGCAAATGAGGTAAATACTGACGAAATGTTGTTCAGTACACTGTTCTCAGTTACCAGCAAAACTATCTGCACTTATACCGCTAACACCTTGTATACGCCTTTTTCAGGAAGCAGCACGTGATGTGACACATCTGCCACATTTCGATGGGGTACTTCATTCACCAAAATGGACCTTCAAATAATATGTAACATTTATTTATAACAGCCTTAATTTTAGATGACTTCCCATGGGTCCTGATCACCACAATTTCTCCCACCACGTACTATTTTAGGACTACTTTCGCGTCATATTTCGCATTTCGAGATTCTGCTTTCTCTACAAACTTTTCTACAGCAAATTTCTTCTTCTCTCATAAACTCTTGCCAGCCCTCTTCGTAAGTGAACTATTTTGCTTGACGTAAGGTGACGGGAGGATGATATTTAACGGCATTGTACCTGTCCCATACACCTGCTCTAGCCCAGTTCTCGTTCGGTTCTTCCCTCGCAACACTGCACTGCAACAAAGCTGGAATGTTGCTACAATATACAGATAACTACAGAGGAGGTAAGGGAGGTACGACACTACCGACTCACGTACCACAAGTGTGATAGAACTTGGTATTATTATTGACTTATGCACTTCGCAGGGCTGTACTGTCCACAAACTAAATCATATCTCTTGCAGTCATATTGACATCCAGTCACTGCAGTCCATCAGTATCGGCGTTCGTGGCAAATAAAGTTAATCCAGTGTTTCCATTCACGAGGCGAGGGAGGTGCAAGCAGGCATTAACTAGTATTTCTTCCGTTTCTATTTAACATCACAAATGTGCGTGTGTGAATTCCTAAGGAACCAAACTGCTGAGGTCATCGGTCCCTAGATTTACACACTACTTAAACTAACTTAAATGAAATTATGCTAAGAACAACACACACACCCTTGTCCGAGGGAGGGCTCGAACCTCCGGCGGGATGTGCCGCACAATCCGTGACATGATGCACCTAACCGCGCGGCCGCTCCGCGCGGCTTTAACACCACACATTTCGCGAATCAACGTTATCGGTACATGATGTGCTCGTACAATTTGAGTACATTTTTATCACAAAATTAACATCCTTTCGTAACCTGTTTCTATAACAGTTCCGTTCGCGTGAGCCAGCCAATTACCAACTGGTCTTTGTCCTTCTTGGCTCCAGTTATTTCCAAATGAACACCAAACAAAAGCGAAACAGGATGCACTGACGTAACTATCGATCTCAGCGATGATAGCACCTTACATCCTTATATTGCTCACGAAAAATTGTTTCTAAATTCTGATGCATTTTAGGAAAGAAGCGCACTCAGGAAGGATTGACATTAGAACTCCGCTACAGATGCGTGGGAAGGACCGGGGAGTGGGGAGGGGTTTACAGGAGGCTACCCACTAGAAAGAGAAAACAATAATTGTTTGTTCCAAGTGATAAGAACGGCAAATAAATTCCCTGAAAGTCGTTTGGTGTACTATACTACTTTTAGCTAATAAAAGTCATTCACTTCAATTTAAAAATTTTCTTTTGTTGAGTTAGACATCCGTTATTAGATTGGGCAGTACAGCGCTGTCAAAATACAATAAGAATTAAAAAATATAGTAAACATGAGACTGTAGAAAAGAATTAGGACACAGTAGCATAAGAGAAACACATTAATGAAACTGGAATGAAAAGGTGTCACAGCACTACCAAATGCAGTCTATCGCAGAAAACGTTAAGAACAAATACGTCTGAAAGTACAGCGCTGCCACACTCAGTCCATCTATATGATATTATTTCTCAAATAAAAGGTACAGAAATTTCACAGCAGCACCGAACACATTCTGTTTACCAAAACGAAACGAAACATATAATACTCTCAAATATTACAGCGCAACGGGACATACTTTTTCTTAGCAAAAACACAATAAGTACACAAATATCTGAATTACGACGATACCACATGCAGTTTGTGTTATCAATGGAGTAGAAATAAAATGGAGAGAGCTTACTATTCACGAGATACCGGCACAGACAAAGATGCTTTCACTGGCGCATGAGCCCCTGGCAGGAATCGATGTTCTTGACTCACTTAATCACTGTTGGGGAAAAGGGAAGGTCGTTGCTTCCAAACTGCAGTCAGAGAGATCCTTCTGGCATTCGTAATGTGTGGTATAAGCCGCGTATTGATACGCAAATGTATTTTGCATGATGATTGTGGAATTTATTATTCCTCAGTAACACAGTATTTTTCCATTAACTGCACCTCGATTTATACTGGGGCTCGCTAATGATTTTTCTGAGTCTTGCTGCGGCATTCAGCAGGGCGTGGGCGGCGAAGCATTTCTAAGAAAAGGGCGCACGTAAACGCGGCCAACCTGACTCAGGTAACCGACTGTCCAGTTAAAGCCGACACCGGTATTTTAGTTCTGAATAACCCACATTTTTCGGTATTTGTTTGGTCTCGTTTATAACAGGTTTTTCTCATTTTTTAACTGTAACCGGGTAAAAAACCGGAATATCAGTTGGACACAGCCGCAGTACTAAAGCTTTTGATTTTTAAATAAATGGTTTTAAACGGTTATACGTATATGGTTTTCAACTAAATTCACCCCCATGAACCATGGACCTTGCCGTCGATGGAGTGCGTTGTGTGCCTCAGCGATACAGGTAGCCACACCGTAGGTGCAACCACAATGGAGGTGTATCTGCTGAGAGGCCAGACAAACCTGTGGTTCCTGAAGAGGGACAGCAACCTTTTCAGAGTAGTTGCAGGGGCCACAGACCGGATGATTGACTGATGTGGCATTCTAATATCAACCAAAACGGCCTTCTTGTGCTGCTACTGCGAACGGATGAATACAAGGGGAAACTACAACCGTAATTTTTCCCGAGGGCATGCAGCTTTACTGTGTGGTTAAATGACGATGGCGTCCACTTGTGTAAAATATTCCGGAGGTAAAACAGTCCATCATTCGGATCTCCGGGCGGGGTCAACATAGGAGGACGTAGTCATCAGGTGAAACAAAACTGGCATTCCGCGGATCGGAGTGTGGAACGTTGGATCTCTTATTCGGGCAGGTAGGTTAGAAAATTTAAAATGAGAAGTCCCTAAGGATCAGCAAGTTGACAAGTTACAAGTTTTCGTTTCACCTGTATCCCACAATTTACAGTACTTTGAGGCCACTAGGTTTCTTCTGCAGAGAAATCAGTGGCATCTGTACAGGACGCATTCAGCAGTCAGGGTTGGGGCATTCTCTGTTCTTCAAGGTTACTAGATTTATCCATTTTTTGGCACATCTCAAGAGCCTAGATGTCTCGGCGTAGGACACTGGATGAAATAAAACAATGTATTCAGCTCAAAATTCGTAGTATGCAAGATGAGATTTTCTAGCAAGCCATGGGAAACCTCTAAGGGATATTGGAGACACATTCATGCCGAGTAAAACTCTAAGAAAACACAGTTTTTATAGAGTAATGAGTGAGAATACTGTCTCTTAATTACAGTAGCGTCATTTTGGTAAATAAAATATCTTCTTATGTTTCTTCTACTTTCGTTGCAGTTTTGCAAAAGTTAACTTTTGAAGTGATGCTGCATTTTGAGGTAAATGTTGCGACCAAACAGATTTTACGAACCTTGTCTAAATCCCATCCGTATCATTTGACGATGCATGCTCGTTGTGCTGCCATCTGGCAACATTTGGCAAGCACATATCTCATAGCTACAACGCTTTTTATAAGTCAGCATAGTGCAGTTATATGGTCACAAATGGGTCATGCAGTCAATTAGGCAAATACTGCAAGCACGTGGTTTCCTGACGCGCTGATTTTCCGATTTTTGTGGTGTCCCTGCGGTGCGATATAGCAGTTTGAATCTTCGTTCTGCAGTTGCAAAATGACTTCTAAGCGGTATTGGTTTTGCAAATAAGGCGCAATTCCAAATCACGTAAACCGTGTTTTAGGTAGCAATGTGGATTTAGCGATATTTAAGACAATGATTGTAATTTTCTCCTAAAATTTACGATGAAGACTACGATTCTAATGAGGAAGAAAGAAGGAATGAAGATTGAGTTTAACGTCTCTTCGACGTCGAGGTCATTAGAGACGGAGCACAAGCTCGAATTGTGTCAAGGCTGGGGAAGGAAACCGGCCGCACCATTTCAATGGAACTATCACGGCCTGGATCGATTTAGGGAAATCACAAAAAACTTAAATCTGTATGGCTGGATGCGAGTTGGCTGTCGTCCTCGAGAATGCGAGTCTAGTGTGCTAACCACTGCGCCACCTCGCTCGCTGATTCTAATGAAGAAAATAGCGAAAAAGTTGCGACAAAGAATTCTCTCACATTCTGAACATGCATATTCACTGTCCGTGTTGTGAACCATAAAATCACAGGTGATAAAAACAAAATCTTGTCAGACCTTCGTGTAAACACTGCAGAATAATTATAAGAATGACCACACCCCACAGAATGTGCAGCAAGATGACGCCGCTCTCAAGCTCCTCTTCTTTATACACTCCTGGAAATGGAAAAAAGAACACATTGATACCGGTGTGTCAGACCCACCATACTTGCTCCGGACACTGCGAGAGGGCTGTACAAGCAATGATCACACGCACGGCACAGCGGACACACCAGGAACCGCGGTGTTGGCCGTCGAATGGCGCTAGCTGCGCAGCATTTGTGCACCGCCGCCGTCAGTGTCAGCCAGTTTGCCGTGGCATACGGAGCTCCAACGCAGTCTTTAACACTGGTAGCATGCTGCGACAGCGTGGACGTGAACCGTATGTGCAGTTGACGGACTTTGAGCGAGGGCGTATAGTGGGCATGCGGGAGGCCGGGTGGACGTACCGCCGAATTGCTCAACACGTGGGGCGTGAGGTCTCCACAGTACATCGATGTTGTCGCCAGTGGTCGGCGGAAGGTGCACGTGCCCGTCGACCTGGGACCGGACCGCAGCGACGCACGGATGCACGCCAAGACCGTAGGATCCTACGCAGTGCCGTAGGGGACCGCACCGCCACTTCCCAGCAAATTAGGGACACTGTTGCTCCTGGGGTATCGGCGAGGACCATTCGCAACCGTCTCCATGAAGCTGGGCTACGGTCCCGCACACCGTTAGGCCCTCTTCCACTCACGCCCCAACATCGTGCAGCCCGCCTCCAGTGGTGTCGCGACAGGCGTGAATGGAGGGACGAATGGAGACGTGTCGTCTTCAGCGATGAGAGTCGCTTCTGCCTTGGTGCCAATGATGGTCGTATGCGTGTTTGGCGCCGTGCAGGTGAGCGCCACAATCAGGACTGCATACGACCGAGGCACACAGGGCCAACACCCGGCATCATGGTGTGGGGAGCGATCTCCTACACTGGCCGTACACCACTGGTGATCGTCGAGGGGACACTGAATAGTGCACGGTACATCCAAACCGTCATCGAACCCATAGTTCTACCATTCCTAGACCGGCAAGGGAACTTGCTGTTCCAACAGGACAATGCACGTCCGCATGTATCCCGTGCCACCCAACGTGCTCTAGAAGGTGTAAGTCAACTACCCTGGCCAGCAAGATCTCCGGATCTGTCCCCCATTGAGCATGTTTGGGACTGGATGAAGCGTCGTCTCACGCGCTCTGCACGTCCAGCACGAACGCTGGTCCAACTGAGGCGCCAGGTGGAAATGGCATGGCAAGCCGTTCCACAGGACTACATCCAGCATCTCTACGATCGTCTCCATGGGAGAATAGCAGCCTGCATTGCTGCGAAAGGTGGGTATACACTGTACTAGTGCCGACATTGTGCATGCTCTGTTGCCTGTGCCTATGTGCCTGTGGTTCTGTCAGTGTGATCATGTGATGTATCTGACCCCAGGAATGTGTCAATAAAGTTTCCCCTTCCTGGGACAATGAATTCACGGTGTTCTTATTTCAATTTCCAGGAGTGTAGTTAAGAGACGCAAAGGATAATGTCAGTTTCCCAATGAACATCCCAGAAATTGAAAAGATGAAGTATCCAGCTAAACGTTATCTAGCGTGCTGTAACAGAGGAAAAGGAAATGAATCTGGTTGGCAATATGAAAAAAAGATCTCTATTTTTACCAGAATGTTTCGAAACCTACTACATCAAAACAATATTCAGAACCTATACAGACGTTAAGCCTAGAGCTTTTAAAATACTCATAAGAAATTCCAATACGAAATCCTTAATACCCGTTTTTGTGAATTTTTAAATGTAAGTCTGCACTTTTGCCGACTGAGTGCCCATTTAAATCCGGCTCGAAGAGTAACTGTACCGTTTTAAAACCTGACTCGAATAGGTTCGGCAAAGCGCTGTTGTTCTTTCGAAGTCTAGCTGCACTTCTGGTAAGCATCCTTCCCTGCCTGACTTATTGGTTTCGTGCGACTGGCCGCACAAACTTAACGGCCTTCGCGAGGGCTGCGACAGGTTCCACGGGTATGGCGCTCACGTTGTCCCTGGCTGCGTCCGTAACGACCTGTTAAGCTGTGACAGTACAGGCCGTAACCTTGTTTCTGTAGACACAAAGCCCTGTTCACCGAACCAGAAAACGCCAAAAACGCTTCCTGATATGGCCATCTGACCCGCTGATTTTTGCAACTTGTAACGTGTAAGCCCGCTAGTAATGGAACGGTGACCCATTTTGAGAAAGTCACTGTGAGTGGACTGGAAGAGATTACTACGAAACTGATTGGAAAAGTTCGCGGAAGCCGTTGCGAAGAATGTTCGTTGAGAGCTGAACGTCTGTTGCCCTTCCCTCTTTGCAAAATGTCACATACAGCCCAGCCCCAGCCCTCCCCCATCCACCTTCACCGCAAACATATAAAGAGGTACACAGCTATCAGCAAACAACTGCTTCAAACTGAATTCTTTTTAATGTTTTATTATTTGCTGCGTCGCTATCTAGCAACACACAGACATTGTACAAACTAAAAATGAATATAAGACTATAAATTAATATAAACGGCCATTCTTGTATGTCTAAACAATAGATACAATAAATGTGTTTTACAAGACTAAATTTACACAATCCATGGTTTCGTAATTATCACTTATAACCGACTCAGGGTCTCTGCTTTAATTCCAGTGACCACCGCACTTTTTTTTCATGAACGTGTTGATGTGGAGCGGGATCCATTCAACCACATGGTGTCAAATGAGGAGCTCCTTGAATAAATAAGGAGCAACCTTGACACACAAGCCACTCATGACGTGTGCCATCAAAAGCGTTTTATTTTTACAGTATTAAACTGAGACTGTAAACATAAAGCAGTGTCCCGATACCAAAACGCTAAGGATATACATTTTATTATAATTTCTTGGTTTTACATTTTATTTCAATAAATCACTCTTAACTTAGACTTGTAACACAAATTGTTTGACATTTTGTGCTGTCGTTCACAGTGGAAATACACGAATTTAATAGAGATTCTGCTTCGTCTTCAACACCGTCTAGAATATCATCTATTTACAAACAGTAGATTGTTACACTCAGAATAAATATTTGAAGATATCTCCGTTAGATAACAAAGTTTTGACAGCTGTGCCTGATTTAATAAAATCGAAATCATCCTGAGTTTTATTTTGGGGGAAAACTATACACAGTGTGACTAAAATGTCCCTAACTTAAATATGACTCTGTTTGTCATACTTAAACAGAAACAGCTGATGTAATAGACAAATTCATACTTATCATACATTTTAAAAGTTACAAAGTGTTTAGAATCCGTAAAATCATCCTTCTTGAGAGACTATTATTTTCTGAAAAAAACGTTTAGACCATAACTAAAACCAATGATTTTGTATGAGAGAACTAAACACTTTTGCGAATGTTATACACGGATCTCCAACAGTTTTCTTTTAGAGAGCAAATATTAATATCTCTTATAGTTCAACATAGATGCTTTGTTAATAGGAACTGACTTGAAACTTCCTGGCAGATTAAAACTGTGTGCCCGACCGACACTCGAACTCGAGACCTTTGCCTTTCGCGGGCAAGTGCTCTACCAACTGAGCTACCGACGCACGACTCACGCCAGGTACTCACAGCATTACTTCTGCCAGTACCTCGTCTCCTACCTTCCAAAATTTCATATCAGCGCACACTCCGCTGCAGAGTGAAAATCTCATTCCGGAAACATCCCCCAGGCTGTGGCTAAGCCATGTCTCCGCAATATCCTTTCTTTCAGGAGTGCTAGTTCTGCAAGGTTCGCAGGAGAGCTTCTGTAAAGTTTGGAAGGTAGGAGACGAGGTACTGGCAGAAGTAATGCTGTGAGTACCGGGCGTGAGTCGTGCTTCGGTAGCTCAGTTGGTCAGTCTGCTTTCGGCTGCGGTGGGGCGAGGACGTCCGCTGCGCCTCGCCGTGCGCGACCGTGAGCGCTTGCTTGTGTTTACCTTCTCGCGGCGAGAGTTGTATTTGTTCCAAGTTCAGTCCGATTATGGCACACACATGGCGCCACGATACGATCAAAATTACTTTCCAACCAGATCACGCGCGTCCTCGAGCCTATGAAATAGAACAGTTCATACGCGACGATCTACGTTTAGATCCGGCGACTGTCGTCGGAATACATTTTTCTATAACGGCGAGCGTGGTTTATGTTAAAATGACCAGTGCACAGGTCTGCGCGACAGTGGTTTCTAAATACTCGAACTCTCTCCGATTCAAACATTCTGACGGGCATATCGGTGCAGTGACGGTGGATCATGCTGGCATGGGCCTAAGGACTGTAAGAGTTTTTGAGCTCCCCTTCGAGGTCCCAGAGGAAGTTGTCAAGGACGCCTTCCGACCATATGGCAATGTTATCAGCCACGTTGCAGAAAAGTGGCAAACTTTCTCGACGTATAAGGTCTACAATGGTGTGCGCCAAATTAAACTTGAGCTCAAGAAACATGTGCCGTCCTATTTGAACATCGGTGGCTGTCGTGCAATCATCATGTACGACGGTCAACCGCGTACCTGTTCCGGATGTGGGCAGGAAGGCCATGTTCGATCGAGCTGCTTACAACGTAGAATTACGCAGATACCAGTGGGAGACTCCGTTTCCCCGACGGGAACGACAATCCTGCCCCTCACGTACGCTCAGACGACGATGCGCACCATAGTTGAGAACGAAACGGGCGATCAGACACATCCATCGACGCCAGAAGTACCACGGGAGGAAGAGGAAGGACCCTCGGTGCCAACCCATATGTCGCCCCCTCCACAGCAACAACAGCAGCAACAGTCCCACGGACTCCAGACGCAACATAACATTCAGAACGCGATGGACGTGGACGCGAACATTGTCCCGACCGCGGCTTTCCTAGCGGAAGGTGATACGACGCTGGATTGCCTCCCACATTCGGATACGGATGTCCGCGTTCGAAAGCAACGTTCGCCCCGACGACGCAAGCGACGTCGGCGGACCCCTTCTGACGACTGTCTCCTACACACGGCCGGTCAAGAAGGTGACATCTCATCAGACGGCATGGATGCTGCGCCTGCTGAGGATCTAAGTGGTGTAGACGGTTCACTTGCCCATACTACGAGTGCCCAGTTACTTCTTGCACCACAAACGCGGCAGGTCGCGTCGATGGATGGCGATCCGTCTACCTCTACCAAAGACGACGTACGTGAGAGAGATTTAGGTGCCGATCAGCCACACAGCATCGTGTTGCACCCACTGTGGTCGGACGATGTTGAGGAACTTCCTGAAGAGGGCACGGGTGACAGGGGAGGGGGCGGCATTGGGGATGCCACTACTAGCGTGAACGACTCATAATTTGTAACAGGTCTGGTGGGTCCGGCATCTCTTGCGGTTAGCTTTTATTGCCATGGCGTCTACCCTAGGTGAAGAGGCTAGGCAGCACACCTTTCGCCTTGCCACAATCAATATCAACGCGATAAGGGCGCCACACAAACTGACAATGCTACAACGCATGCTTGATGCGGCGGACATCGACGTGGCCCTCTTACAGGAAGTATGTGTCGCTAGTTTCCCTGACTTCTACGGATATACCGCCCACATCTCCCACGCCTCTTCTACCGATTGTGGTGTGGCTGTTCTGTTACGGGACAGTTTGGCGGCTACGGACGTACTGTACTTACCGAGTGCAACTGTCAACGGTGTACGACTCATCAATTTATATGCCCCTTCAGGATCAGGGAGACGGAGAGATCGGGCCCGCTTTTTTTCGGAAGATATTACGCGTCTATTTATGGGCCACATAGACGATATGGTGATCGGAGGAGATTTTAACTGTACATTATCTCCATCTGATCAGCAGCCACATCACGTCCCGTGTGCGGAATTGGAAATGCTAGTGCGTGACCTCCACCTGATTGACACGTGGCGCCACATCCATGGCCCAGCTCCTGGTTACACCCATTATACAAGCCATTCCTCAAGTCGGTTGGACAGGATTTACGTCACAAGCACCCTTTCGACGGCGACGAGAGGAGCAGAGCTCTGGCCCACTGCATTCACCGACCACACAGCCTATATTTGCACCATTGCCCTCCAACCTGCACGTGTGTGGCGCAGTAGGCCCCCCTGGAAACTGAACGTCGCCCATCTGGACGAGCCGGCATGTAAAGGTGCTGTCGAAGAGTCGTGGACCGCGTCCTTACGGCGTCGTGGTCGGTACCGATCGACCATCAGTTGGTGGATTGAATGTGCGAAGCCTGCTCTTAGACGCACCTTCATGGCTTACGGCCGGGAAGCAGCGGCATGGAGGAGGAGCACGGAAAACTTTTATTACACCGTCCTACGGGAATGTCTTGCTATGGAGCCCTCACCTGACAGGCAGATCATAGTCAATCGCGCGAAAGCGCAGCTCGTCTCCTTAGCACGCCATCATTTACAAGGCGCTGTTATACGGTCGCGTGCTCCAGACATGATACAATCAGAAAGGCCATCTATGCACCACGTGCTCATAGAACACAGGAGGCGCCGCAGGGCACTGGTAACCGACATGATAACCGACGACGGTCGACATGTGGTAGAACAAGCAGATATAGCAGAAGCCTTCTATGGGCATTACGCTCAACTTTATTCAGCAGTGCTCCCTGATATGGCGACGGTAGACACCGTTTCAGCACATGTCCACGGTACAGTTCCACCAGACATGGTACCGAATTTACTGGGAGAAGTGACAGAAGAGGAAGTGCTCGACGCCATTGGTAAAGGTGCTCCCCATAAATCACCAGGAATCGATGGGTTACCATTAGAGTTCTATCGAGCCTTTACACAACTGTTGCTACCGTGTTTGATTGAAATTTTCCAGGAATTGATGTCCCCGGATATAACATTGCCTGCACCATTCTTGGAAGGTCTGATTGTCCCCATCCATAAGCCGAAGGGACGGAATCATGTCCGCGACTATCGTCCCTTAACGTTATTGAACAGCGACTTCAAGATCTTTTCGAGGCTGCTATCAGAACGCATTCGCGGCACACTATTGCACGTCTTGTCCGGCGATCAGACGTACTTGGGGGGACCCAACAACATCAGAACTGCGTTATGTCGTTACCGAGATCTCATCTCCCTTGCACGGGTGAGACGTTTGCCGGCAGCCCTCGCGTCTATCGACTTTAGCCAGGCTTTTGACCGTGTGGGCCACACTTTCCTCACGGCCGTTCTACGGCGCATGGAATACCCCGACCCCTTTATCACAGTGTTGACACGCCTACTACATGGTGCAACTTCTCGAGTTCTTGTCAATGGAAGACTGACGGCACCCATGCCGATCCGCCGATCAGTACGACAGGGATGTCCATTATCAACATTGTTATTTGCATTGGCCTTAGAACCCTTGTTGTGTGGTCTCCGAGACAGGCTCACTGGGATACAGTTCGGCGGCTCCATCTATCGCTGCACCGCATATGCGGATGATTTGATGATCGTCATACGAGGAGCTGACGATATGGCCGCGGCTTTGGACTGGATTGCAACCTACGGTACAGCTTCTGGTAGCCAAATCAACGTTGACAAGTCCGTCGCCTTGAGCATCGGGATTGGGCTACCGCAGGAACACATTGCCCCCTTACGCTTCAGTGATACTGTACGCTGCTTGGGCTTAGATTTCATGAACGACATGCGACGCGCGACGACGCTCAATTATCGACGCCTTCTTAGCCAAATTAGGGCCGGAATTGCAAATCAGCGCTTGCGATCCCTCAACATCGTTCAGCGGGCGTATTATGCCAATGTATACCTTGCGTCCCGCATACCGCATGTCGCCCAAACGCTACCCATTCCGAAGCCCTTGGCTCGTAACATTATGGCAGCGCTGGGATACTTCGTCACCACTGGTATGTTACTGAAGATCAGATACGTATCTCTTACCCTCCCCAAGGAAAAAGGTGGTCTCGGCCTAGTTAACGTCCATGATAGGGCCATTGCCCTCTATGTTAGCTCACATTTAAGTCTGCTGCGCCGTTGTCCTACGAGCCTCACGAGTCTGCTTCTGACGGCGCTACGACCTGCTTCACTAAGAGCGCCGGTGCCACTACAGGACATCCCAGCGCCCCTCTTTTATATAGGACGTTTCTATTTAGAACAGAGTTATAGCAGCGTCGCGCTCACGACACCACAAATGGCCTCAACTCGACGCCTATATCACGACATGCTGCAACGCCGCCCCCTAAATGTGGTCGAACTAAAATATCCTGACGTACGGTGGCGCGTGGTGTGGAAGACTGTACACGATGCCATGCTTGATTCCGATGTTGTTTCTCAATGGTACGTCGTCGTGAATGGGAAGCTCGTGACGCAAGAACGTCTCTACAATCTCCACATGACAGAATCTCCCAATTGTGTGGGTTGTAATACAGTAGATTCTGACGAGCACCGCCTCAGCTGTGGAGAGGCGGAATCGGTTTGGCACCTAGTGCGGCAGATGCTGGCTTATCTCTTGCGAGTTAGGCCGGAGCATATATCTGCACGCACGTTATTGTTTCCGGATGAGACATTTTGCCCGAAGACTCGAACCAACTCTGTCACCTGGATACGTGGACATGCCGTCCATTACCTCTGTCGTGACGGACTCAAGGATTTCCTTGACTTCTGGCTCTATTTGCAAGAAAGACATCATGCTATTTCCGGGCATACCAGATATCGACAGTGCTTCGCAAACTACCTATGGAGTGCCCTTCACAGCCCGCCGTGTAGCTGGAATGTTCCAGGCAGTGGCAGATGAGGTCAGAACGAACTGCAAACGACCATATATTGAACACTCTTATCAGTGGGCGCAGTCGCTGGGAAGCCTCACTACGACGTGGTAGCTTTCTTTTCATGCTATTTATGTCTCATATCTTCGATGGCGTCTTCATTCTGTTTTAGTTTTCCAGGCTTGGTTAACTGTGACTGTTTGCACATTGAAAAAAAAAAAACGTGGGCAGGAGACCTGCTTTCAAATCCAAATAAATACACAAGAACAAAATAAGAACAAAATGAACAACAAATAAAATTTAATAAAGTATTATACCCTTTCCGTAAAACAAAAAAAAAAAAAAAAAAAAAAAAAAAGTTGGTAGAGCACCTGCCCGCGAAAGGCAAAGGTCCCGAGTTCGAGTCTCGGTCGGGCACACAGTTTTAATCTGCCAGGAAGTTTCATATCAGCGCTCACTCCAGTGCAGAGTGAAAATCTCATTCAGGAACTGACTTTTTATACACACAATTTTTCTACTAGGTATAAATGAAAAAAGTACATCAGTTCATATCACTATTTTCGAAATCAGATCTCCCCATGTTGTTCAGTCTGTCCACGAGTGCAGTTGTTATGAAAGTCAAGTTCACCAATACTGATAGTAGAGAATCTTGACAGCAGATAAATTTTGCCGTCCTTCAGGTAAATCACCATTACAACTCCATATTTGGTGTTGATACACTCTTACACTCAATATTCGATGATGCTATCCCTTCTCCAATACCGATAGTCTTTCTGTGGATAATGCACTCCTGCCCTCATCTAGATGCTTCACGTTCTGTAACATGCAAGCAAAAGAATCCCTGCTTTCTTGCATTACGACAAGCAATGGACAAGAAAAATACATAACTTTTATTAGGGGTATGTAGCAAGTGTTGTACTTACACTCTGTGTCCAAAGAACAAGAAAGTATTGAAAACAACGACGTCAATGATGATTATGGTGATGGAAACACCTATGATGATCCAGCAACAACGAGAAGCTAACTGCAAAGGTTTTCTGCTTTTGTAACACACCACTGTGCTGAGTCACCATATTCCGATAGACAAAAAAATGTGACCAGTCAGCAATAGTCAACAAGTCCTATCTTGTCAACACAAGCGTCATTACATTTTTTTAGGAATATGTTATCGGATGCTTCGAGATTCGCATAATCATGGAAATCCGTGCGTATTCAAATGGTTCAAATGGCTCTGAGCACTATGGGACTCAACTGCTGAGGTCATTAGTCCCCTAGAACTTAGAACTAGTTAAACCTAACTAACCTAAGGACATCACAAACATCCATGCCCGAGGCAGGATTCGAACCTGCGAGCGTAGCGGTCTTGCGGTTCCAGACTGCAGCGCCTTTAACCGCACGGCCACTTCGGCCGGCTCCGTGCGTATTGTATTTCCACATTTCAAACAATAGGAAACATATATATACACTCTAGGAACTCAGATGAGGGTGTTGTTGCTTCTCTATAAAATGGTTTAAATGGCTCTGAGCACTATGGGACTTAACATCTATGGTCATCAGTCCCCTAGAATTTAGAACTACTTAAACCTAACTAACCTAAGGACATCACACAACACCCAGTCATCACGAGGCAGAGAAAATCCCTGACCCCGCCGGGAATCGAACCCGGGAACCCGGGCGTGGGAAGCGAGAACGCTACCGCACGCTTCTCTATACATCTATGCTATGTATGACCACAATTTTACTGCAAAAAATCATTAACTATCGCTATTTAAGTTTCCCTTGATAATCCAAGTTGCCGTGTCTCACATGTCAAAACAACTGCTAGTGTTCTCCAGGGGTGCAAGGTAAGGTAGACGCCCAGTCGAGTTCTACCCCTACATGCTTCACTCTATTAAGCATCCAGGTGAAACACATACTAGGGTGCTATAATTCATTCTAAATTTGCAATTCGCTTTTGAGATTGAACGCGATCTCTTGCCATCTGTTCCTAATATCCAGCGCATGCTATTCAATACGCAAAATTTCATACAATAATTATGTGAACTCTTTCCAAATCAGCAAAACACATTTTTCGCAGTCATCTGTCAACAAAGGGAATGTTGCTACAAGTAACTTCCACATTTTGAAATTCAGTCTTTCACTTTATTATCACGTGAATTATTGCCTGTAATTTTTAACTGATTCATGTTACTGCAAAATTGTAACATTGGAAATTAATATGTGCTGTGAAACTTCCTGGCTGATTAAAACTGTGTGCCAGACCGAGACTCGAAGTCTTGAGTCGTGCTTGGGTAGCTCAGTTGGTAGAGTACTTGCCCGGGAAAGGCAAAGGTCCCGAGTTCGAGTCTCGGTCCGGCACACAGTTTTAATCTGCCAGGAAGTTTCATATCAGCGCACACTCCGCTGCAGAGTGAATATCTCATTCTAATATGAGCTGTGTCCATCCTTCGCCTTTATGATTGCTTGAACCGTGATTGGGACACATATCCACCAACTTTGTTTGATACAGGCTTAACGATTTGGGCGTTTTATAGTTACTGTTTCAGGTTACTTGTGTTTAGGAGAGATAGTTTTGCCTATGAGCACTGGAAGCATAATTTTGAAGATCTCGTGGTATGTAACTTCTCTAGAACAGTCTAGTTTTAAACAATAGATTATATAATCCTCTAATTACTGGGTATTTCACATTGTGAATTATTAAATCACCCCCTTCAACAGTTTCTTATGAATTACCAGTCATTCAGACTTCTGCTGTCTCACCATATCTAGTGCCTTATAGAGCATCACATGCTCTATGTATTCGTTTGCTAAAAACTATTCTGCTAGTCTGCGTCCTGACTCTTTTTTCAATATTTCCACCTTCTATTGTCATAAATACATTATTTTCTATAGGCATGGCTTTCATCTTGATCCATCTTCTCCTTTCGGAATGGCTGCCCCAATTTCCATAGAGGGTGAGAACTGCGTCTTCAAACAGGCTGTAGCCTCAGCTTTTTAATATGATCTGCATGTTTCCTTCCTATGCTTGTGTTTGACTTTTGCCTCTATTCAACCGATTTTAGGTGTGCTACAAGGTTTTTTTTTTTAATTTTAAGCAGCTTATATAATCGATAAACCTTCAGCAACAATTTATTTCTTTTTCGTAAGCTTCTTTAGCTTTGCCTGTCTTCCTTACCTATTTTCTCACCATCTGAAACATAAATAAATATAGATGGATACCACTTGGGCAATGAACGTCTGGTTACAGGATGACTGCCAGCCTCAGTCATAGTGACTAGCATAACCACGAATACAAAGTTCTGTTCAAAATTAATAAACAACTATATGACAGAGAAGGGCTTACCTTTGGGTGCGATTCATTTCAACTGTTTAATTTTTTGTGATCAGAGTGCTACAAGGATTTTAAAAAATTCGCCAACTTTTCTAATCAATAAATCTTCAGCAACAGAATGTTTTGCTTTTTTCTAATCTTCTACAGTCCATTTGGTTCTGTCTACCTTTCTTGGAATTTTCTAACTACCTGAAACGTAAAAAAATATAGAAAAATTTATACAATGTTGGCAATGATGGTAAGTTTACCCTCCTGATACTATTGGGCGGGTTAGTGTTGTTCAGTTTATAGAATGAATGTAATTACCGCAGTTGATATTGCGTGGACCAGTGATGACCAGTCAACATGGTGGGGCATTGATGGTTAATTGACAAGGTGAAGGTCATTACCCTACATCCTGAGCGTTCCATTCGGCATGTTGTTGGGCCCATCTGTACCCCGCTGCATGGTGTCGTGGTTGCAAAGATGGACCTCGCCAGGGACGTCTAGAGTGAAGCTGTGCGTCATGCAGCCCATTGCGCACAGTTTGAATCGTAACACGACGTCCTGTGGCTGCACGAAAAGCATTATTCAACATGGTGGCGTTGATGTCAGGGTTCCTTCGAGCCATACTCCGTAGGTAGCCGTCATCCACTGCAGTAGTAGCCCTTGGGCGGCCTGAGCGAGGCATGTCATCGACGACAGCTCCTGTCTCTCTGTATCTCCTCTATGTCCGAACAACATCGCTTTGGTTCACTCCGAGACGCCTGGACACTTCCCTTCTTGAGAGCCCTTCCTGGCACAAAGTAACAATGACGACGCTATTGAACCGCGGTATTAGCCGCCTAGGCACGGTTGAACTACGGACAACACGAGCCGTGTACCTCCTTCCTGGTGGAATGACTGGAACTGATAGGCTGTCGGACCCCCTCCGGCTAATAGGCGCTTCTCATGCATGGTTGTTTATATCTTTGGGCAGGTTTAGTGACATCTCTGAACAGTCAAAGGGATTGTGTCTCTGTGTGGCTGGTCCCGGCGGAGTTTCGAGTCCTCCCTCGGGCCTGGGTGTGTGTGTTGTTCTTAACATAAGTTAGTTTAAATAGTGTGTATGACTAGGTACCGATGACCTCAGCGGTTTGGTCCCTTAGGAATTCACACACATTTGAACATTTTTGAACCTTCGTCCATCTGAGAAAATATCAAGCTGATTTTCGCATGAATGATGCTTTCTAGAGAAATTTTATTGTATTCGAACTCAGAATGTGTTCAAGAAATTGAAGCAAACCGGTGTTAAGGATATTAGTCTGTTATTTTGCTGGTCTGTTCTTTTACCTGGGTCACCTGCACTTTCTTCCAGTCACTTGGGCTAGATGAGAGATTCGGGATATATGCAAGCAAAGTGAGGAGTCAACGCCGCAGAGTATTCTCTTTAAAACCGAACTGGGAGTCAATCTGGATCTGTTGACTTATTTGTTTTCAACTTTTCATTTGCTTCTCTACGCCACGAATGCCCGTTTCTAGGTCCTCCATGCGGGAGTCTGTGCAACAGCCAAGTGATGATATGTTTGTGTGATCCTCCTGCGTGAATGAATATTTAAAAGTGAAATTTAAAACTTCAGCTTCCCTTTTCTCGGGTTCTCTGCAAGATCTTTCGGTGAGGTACGACAGTGGAAGTTGTTGAATAATGCTTCGGGAATTGATCTTCTTGTGGACGCATGAATTTCTAGTAATTTTTGTCACTTGGCGTTTGAGCGTTCTTTTTTGAACCAAGAGTACAACAATCTCAGTTTCCTCGGCATTTTCAGGATTTGATTATTAAACTCCAGAGGATCTTTTCCATCCTTAATCCACTTACTTGGCACACGGGTCTCCGGAGCGCGATTTGCAATCAGTTTAAATTTTGCCCATAATTCATCTATATCCGTGACATTGAAACTAAATGATGGTCATTCTTTGTCCAATATGCTTTTTGTGACATGATTATACCCCTTGCTTTCTTGTCACATTTATTATCTTTAGTAACCATTTTCACTTTGATGACATCATGATGACTACTTCTTGTCTCTATACTGACACTGTCTATGAGGTCAGGCCTGTTCGTAGCTACCAGGTCGTGTGTGTTGTCTAACTAGCTGTTTAAAGTAGTGTTCGGGAAACGTGTTCAAAATTACTTCACAAGACCGCCTGTCCGTTCGTTACTGCTCATCCTTTAGTAACCAAAAATAAGGGGAATTATATCAGCAATAAACAGACTGATTAGAATCATGTTTGTATAGCAGATCTGGAGGTAACTGAATGTTGAAAGTGTGCTATTACGCAGTTGATCGTGTCCTCATCGGCATAATAAATTTTCAGTTTATACTTTAGCAAATACACACTTTGACTGGTTACTACACAGCATCGAATACTTTGTTAATTATGTTACTTTATAAACCCACTGTCAGCACAACATTTTCTCAGTAGCTCTGAAGTTCTACTTCAAGAAAACCGCTCTCAGGCCGTCATTTGTGATGTAAAAAGTATATGGCATCTTACTGCTATGTCAAGTTTCAGGAAAACAAATTTAGCAGTTAATTTCCTCGGTTTAAAATACGTATTCGTCACAAGCTAATATTCAGCCGATTTTTTAAAATAAATTTTAATAATGACGGTGTATTGCATAACCTGGCTATCTCTGCAATGCTGGCGACTGCAGCCCAAGGGTGGCCGTAGAAGATGTCTAGAGCACGTGGAGTTCAGAGACGACAGTCGCTGTTTAATAACACTAATAAAAAAGTTAACGTATTTGTAATTAAATGTCACAGGGGACTACTACAATTTAAATATCTGTGTGTTACCACAATGAGAAAATTCTGCATCGCACTCTCATGTTAAGGTTCCACTTAAAGGTCTACATGGTCGCTTTTAGAGAGTTTAAACTGATCACCTTCCTTGAACGATTACCTTCTTTAAAGTAAACTTTTATTCTGGAGTAATTTTCGAATAAAATAGCCTATCAGTTTAGTCGTTATCCTACATGTCTTGGCAACATTCTGCTGATTAGACTGACGGTCTAACATGGTGAATTATGTGTGCAAGCACATAATTCGTTCTATAACAGCTAATGACAGTACACGATTCAAATCCAGATACCTGCAACAGCTGATTTTCAGTCTAACCACTTTATTGACTGGCCAACAAGCTATTCGTGAAAACGTTATTGATCTTGAAGGAGAAGGGAGACAGACATTAGAGGGTGCCCCAAGAAGTAACGCCTCCTAATTTTTTATTTTGTTCTCAGTCTTAGTTGAAGTATTACGTGTCATGTAAATTACTCGGTCGACTTCTCCGCTTCGCTGACGCAAGTAACAACGCTCTGCCGCTAGTGTGCTCCGATCTGTAGCTTGTAACGTGGCGGTGTGTAACGAAACATATGTTGCTACGTTGAGTAAGCAATGCAACTCATATTTTTCTGAAAGCAGGTTGGTTTTATTCAGCATTCCACCACGCCATATTATTCCCCTCTGTTTTGGCTATAAAAACCTATTTTTCAACAATCTCCGTTCAATGCGACGGCCTTACGTCACCTTACGCATGCTACCATTCCACTGGTCGACGTCTTGCTGCATCAATAATCTCCCCAACATCCACATACTTCATCCTCCGGAGTGCATCCTTCATTGGGCTAAACAGATGAAAGTCGGAAGGCGCGAGATGTGGGATGTAGCATGGATGATGAAGAACAGTCCAATGAAGTTTTGTGAGCTCCTCTCGGTTGCTCAGACTTGTGTGAGGCCTTGCGTTGTCATGGAGAAGGAAGAATTAGTTTGCATTTTTGAGGCGACGAACTCGCTGTAGTCGTTTCTTCGATTTCCTGAGGTTAGCACAATACACTTCAGAGTTGATGATTGCACCGTGACGGAGGGCATCAAACAGAATAACCCCTCAGAGCCCCAAAAGAGCGTCGCCCTGACTTTATCGCCTGAGGATGGAGTTTTGAACATTTCCTTCGGAGGAGAGGCGATGTGGATCCACTCCATGAGCTGTCGTTGGTTCGAAGTGATGAATGTATGTTTCAGCGCCTGTGACAAAGTTCAACAAAAATTGTCACGATCAACCTCGTGACGCGCAAGCAATTGCTCACAGATGGTCCTTCGTTGCTCTTTTGTGGTCTTCTGTTAGGTGGCGAGGAACCCAGCTGGTACACACTTTATAGTAGCTCAATTGATGGACAAGCGTTCAGCACTACCAATAGAGACGTCCAGTTGTGCAGCGAGATGTTTGAATTTGATCCATCGATCTCCTCCAATCAGTGTGCCCGCACGATCCAACACTGCAGAGGTCACAGTTGTGTGCCACCGCCCAGTACGCGGGAGATAGGACAGGTTTGTGCGACCTTGTTGCGATGATGGCAGACGTCTCGCCCAACGTCTGGCCATGCTTTTATTCACTGCCAGGTGACCGTATACATCCTACAAGTGCCTATGAATATCTGCAATGCTCTGGTTTTGCGCCGAAAGAACCTCAATGACAGCTGTCTACTTGGAACGCGCCTCCGCTACAGACACCATTTTGAAGGCTACCTATAGCGCCGCCACCAATCGGAAGTTCGTGCAACTATAGGGAGTGACGGGGGAATATCCCACGATGTCCCACAACAAATTCTACATTTTTTCCAACCAACATCGCTCGAGAAAATATTTTTGTATTGCTTATTGAACGCCCTCCCATACATGATGCTGCTCAATGAGCGGCCTGTTGCGTGACTGTGAACATCGAAATTAATAAATGTCTCGTTTATGAATGCTCGAATGGGATGTAATTTACATTTTGACACAAAACTGTACTTTTTTTAAAATGAGGACGCAATTTTATTAACATTCTAGAAGAGATGCTGTATTCTGTCTGTCACATAAGCGTCCTTCAAAAAGAAACTGGCCGGGGTCTGTAACTTGAAAACCGCTGTATCATATTGCCACTGCGTACGGAAGAGCGTGTGATCCATAGAAGAGCGCTGTGACTCCATACTCGCCGCTAGAGGGACGTGGGCACACATCTCGTGACGCCAGGGCTAAAACGTGCACTCGTCGACCGCCCATTGCAGTCAGTAATGCTGAAAAGAGCTATTGCGTCTCTCCCACTCGTCTCGTTATAGGGTGCCTAAGGGATGCAGCATTCTGAGAGTGCTATACAACAATTCAAGCAAATAACATTAATAGTTTTATTTCTATAAAGCAGACTGACAATACTTAACTTGAAGACAAATGTTGATGGTGTTAGGACAGCAACCAGGTTGCTGTCCTAAAACCATCAACATTTGTCTTCAAACAACAGCCACGGTCTCCATCATGTCATCATATGACAAAACTGCGTTAACTTGAAGATTTACAAGTAGTAGTCGCAACGAAGAGCGACATGCAAACAGTTATGTTCGCCACTATAGACAAGTTCAGACAAGCAACTGTTAAAGATCACTACTAGCTGTTCTTGTAGCACGCTCCGCGTTCCACTAATGTCGGACAGTGAGCACTAATGTCCGGCAGAGGCTGCCAGGAGCGGCGCTTATATTCACTTCTTGCAGGTGTCGCTCAAGTCGTGGCGCGGTCCTAATCAGCGCACCATTGGCCGACGTCGTTCCACCGCCTTCTCTGCTCTTCCGTTGTTCATCCTCGTTCCGCCGCTTGTGGTTACGCCAGAACAAGAGCAAAGGGGTTTAATGAGTTTTCTTACAGCGGAAGATTGTGGGGAACGGAAATTCGTCGAAGAATGGCACAAGTGACGGAGAACACTGAACGCCCGTTACAATTCCGACGTACAATTTGACCTGCGGGGCCATCCTTGTCGCCGTAACTCGTCGGTCTTCAACAGTGAGGGCCTCCACCTGCTGGATAAGGTGTCAACCGTGCAGTGTCCTTCCTAAACTCGCTTGTGACACGCCTTGACCCTTACAACAGACACGCAAAAAATGGATCTAAGTACTATGGGACGTAACATCTATGGTCATCAGTCCCCTATAACTTAGAACTACTTAAACCTAACTAACCTAAGGACATCACACAACACCCAGTCATCACGAGGGAGACAAAATCCCTAACCCCACCGGGAATCGAACCCGGGAACCTGTGCGCGGGAAGCGAGAACGCTACCGCACGACCACGAGCTGCGGACACAGACACGCCGTGCTCTTTGTACACCTGTGCCATTATTTCATGAATTTCCGTTCATCCTATTCCTTCTGCTGTCAGGAAACACTGCTTCCCTCTTAATTTCACATCTCTATTCTTCTGTTTTTGGGACGACTGAGTGCAGAGAACGGTCGAGCGTGTGCATGCTCGCTCTGTCGTCACATGAATGTGCATCTATGGCCGTCTAGCGGCGAGTTTTGGCACTTTCCTCTCTTATAGGGACCACACCTTCTTCGGTAGGCAATGGCATTACGATAACTTCAGCGGTTTTCATTTGCAGTATCCGGCTCGTTTCTTCTTGAATGACCCTAACAGATCCACCAATACATGAGGACTTCTCCGACGGTATTCGGAATGCTACAAATTTTTAGTTGCTTTTTCTGTCAAAATATCCTACATCTACATCTTCATCTAAATACACAGTCTGCAAGCCGCCGTACGGTGCGTGGCGGAGAGTACGTCGTACCACTACGAGTCACTTCCCTTCCATCTCCACTCGCAAATAGAGCGAAGGAAAAACGGCTATCTATATGCTCCTGCACGAGCCCTAATTTCTCTAATCTTATCCTTATGGTCCTCATGAAAAATGCGCTTTGGTGGCAGTAGAAATGATGTGCAGTCAACCTCAAATGCTGGTTTCCCCACTTTCTGAAATAGTGCCCCGCGAAAAGAGAGTCATCTTCTCTGCTGGGATTCCCATTTGAGTTCACGAAGCATCTCCGTAATATCTGCATGCTGATACCTACCGGTTACACGCTCATGGCCATAGGATGTGTGAAGTTGCTGGCTTTGTTGGTATTTCGCACCGGACTGTTCAACGTGTCTACAAGCAGTGGTTGCCACGACACACGACGTCAGAATTATGATCGGAAGAAGATCCTGACTGAGAGGGACCGGAGACAGGTTTCATGCATTGTGAATCAAGAACGCTTGCACACGCAACAGGTAATGCTGCAGGCAGTGAATGAGGATCCATCCCAGCGTGTCAGCGAGAGAACATTGCGACGGTAACTGGGTGCAACGAACATATGAAGTCAGTCCCCTCGAAAGAGGCCACTGCCGACACAGGCACATAAAGGCGACAACAGCAAATTTCATCAGGCTGAAAGAATATGTGACTGGTTTCTGAACACTCCCCCACCCTGTTACATCTCAGCTGGCCTGCAAAATCACTTAACTTCAATCACATAGAAAATCTGTGGGACATGCGGGAGTAGCAGGCGAATCGCCGATATCGGCATCCATGCAGTTTGGTGGAATTGCGAGATCGAATCCTCAGTGAGTGGCGTAACTTGGGGCGAAGTACCTGCACAACCTTATGGGTTTACTTTCTAACCGAATCTAGGCGGTTACGATGTCCAGCAGCGGAATAACATGGTATCAAATGATACTTGTAATGATTTTCCTAGGGTTACTAATTTCTTATCCAATGAGTTTATATCGGCGGCAGCAGGATCGCTCTGCAGTCAGCATCAAATGCCCATTGTCTAAATTTTCTCACTAGCGTTCCGCGAAAAGAACGTCGCCTTGTCGCCTTACTTCCAGTGATTTCCATCTGAATTACGGAAGCATCTCCATAACATTTGCGTGTTGAATATACCTATCGGTAGCAAATCCAGCAGTCCTCCTCTGAATTGTTTCGATGTATTCCTTTAATCCGACTTGATGGGGATCCCAAACAGCCCAGCACTACTCAAAAAGAATTCACACTAGTGTTCTATTTGCTGTCTCCTTTACGTATATAACACACTTTCCTAAAACTCTCGTATAATCCGAAGTTGGCTATTAGCCTTCCCCAATACAATCCTTACATACTCGTTCCATTTCGCATCGCTTTGTAACGTTTCGCCTAGATATTTAATCGACCCGAGTCTGTCAAGAAGCGCACGACTAATGCTTTATTCGAACATTACGGGACTGTTTTTCCTACTCATATGCGTTAACTTACATTCTTCTAATTTATAGCTAGCTGCCATTCATCACACAAACTACAAGTTTTATCTGTTATCTTGTATCCTCCTACAATCACCCAGCGCCGACACCTTTCCGTGCACCACAGCATCATCAAAAATAACTGCAGATTGCTGCTCACTCTGTCCTCCAGATCATATATGTATATAGAAAAGAAGAGCGCTCCTACCACACTTTCCTAGAGCACTCATGACTACACCGTTGCCTCCTATGAACACTCGCCACCGAAGACAACGTACTGGGTCCTATTCCTCAAGATGCCTTCGAGCCACTGGTATATCTGAGAATATTTTCCTTATGCTTGAATCTTCGTTAACAATAAGTATAGAAAGTTTATACTACTATTCGAAGTTTATAATCCTGTTAAGAAATGACTTCACTGTTCTGTACGCTCTTTCGCTATCAAATTGTAAGTGATGATGTTTTTTTTCCGGATAGCACTTGGAAACCTTTGGAACTTTTCTGGTAGTATTTAATCTCTAATGTTTCATGTTACACAGTACAATTCTCTCGGTATGTCACTGTGGCACAGGAAAGGTGTACGACCTACATTCCATTTCGTTTCATTCGGAGAGCTGTGGCTTGGGTTTTGCACATACAATTACCGCGTAGGGTGGGCTTATTCTGGATACTTCGGTATCAATGAGACAGTCACTCTTTATACGAAGAAGCGCAGCCTGGCGTAAACAGTGGAAGGAATTCTCCAGAACTACGAACAACATGTGGGCAGAGAATTCAGTGGCATTTTGATGCAAAAGAACTCACCAAACAGGTCCGGCGGTTATCCTCCTTGAGTGACAGGTTGTGGCACAGCGTCCTGCCACAGCTGTTAGGATGGGGCCCCTCCACGCCCGCACCAACGTGGTGACCAACACAAAAGTTCTACTGTCACCTCCGTATGCATGTTAGTTTTGAATCAAGGCGTCACAGGATGCAGGCTGTGATGTTATCCATGCGTCTGGGTAAGACTACTCATTAACATGGTCCATCAGGAGATAGAAGTGGTCGAAAGCGATCGAAGGGTAGCGGTTGTAAGAGCAGAGGAAAAAAAGTGCCAAGGCCAGCGCCAAGGGAAAAAAACCTCTGCGACAGTAGGACGGGTAGTAAGAGCAGTAGCGGTTTGCTAGCTGCGACAGAGCATGCAAGGTGAGGGGGGTTAGCGTGAGGCATCGTGCAACGTTACCTATGTACTGCGTGGTCGTTCGCTGGGTCAGTCCGGTGCCGCGGCTGGGCTCCCTCGTTGTCTCCTGGGCCGGCCGCAGTGGCTTACTCCCTGTAACATAAGAGTTCGGCGCGGCAGCGCGGCGACGCTTGCGCGATGAAGACTGCCCTGGCGGTTTTCTTCTTTGCACCTTTCACCTGCGGTGCTGCTGGGGCAACCGCTGGGACAGGCGCGCGAACGTCCTTCTGCGAGGTCGCAGGAGTGTTCGCAGGTACGACTGCACTGAGGCCTTGGGCGAAGACTGCTCGCAGTTGCCTCAAGGCCTCTTCCTTCTCTGCAGCCACGGCGGCTGCGAAGGCAGCCCTCTCCGCCGCCATGACGGCTTTGAGGGCTGCTGTGGCCTCCTTCACGGCGATGCCGAGCTCGAGGTCACATCTCTTCGCGGGAGGGCGAGCTGCGTCCTGGCTGCCCGTTTCCGAGCGGCCGTCCGCGCCCCTGGCAGGTGGATCTGCTGCTGCGCCGTCCCTCAGCTGCACCGGGCTGTTCTCCGCCCTACGCCGTTTCCGACGTCGTCTTCTCTTCTGCTGCTGCGTCGGTGCGGCCGCGGCCCCTTCGCCGCCCCCGGCACGGTTGCGGCTAGAGAAAGCCGCGCAACCACGCCAACTGGCGACGTGCGGGCCGCCACACCGGACACAAGTCGGCAGAGCGTTGCTGCCGCGGTCGCAGGCGCGGCTGTCGTGCTCACCTGAGCACTTGACGCACCGCGCCGCGTTGCGGCAGTACTTCGCAACATGGCCCTCGCCCTGGCACCTGAAGCACTGGGGCTGAGGATCCATGGCGGTCGGGAGAGCTTCCGTCGTAACCGGGAAGCCCAGCAACTTCCACAAGTCGAAGATGTCGCTCCCGCCGTCGACCGTTTGCACGGTCACGGCATAGAGCGGCGCCCTCTTCCTGTTGGTCCGGTTGTGCAACCTTGCGGCTGCATTACCAAACCCGGCTCGCAGCAGCCCTTCCCGGACCGCTGCCTCGTCACAGCACCAAGGCAACCCCCTGAGGAGTGCCTTAGTCGTCTTCATCCTTCCTACGGAAGGTGCCTTCTCACGCGCCGGCGGCGCGTCGACGATGTGGTCGGCCACTGCGACCTTGATCGCCCTGTGGTCGGCCACGTTTGCGGCTCGAACGCAGATCAGCGAGTCTGTATCGACAGACTCGTAGACCACCTCGTTCCGAGCGCAGTTCGTCATGGTGTCGAACAGCGCTGTCCACCCGCCTTTGCACTTGACGTACAAAGGGGGGACAGGCCGCGACTCGTCTTCTCTGGAGTTCCTTGCACGGTCGGCAGACTCAGTGAGTTGCACAACCGAAGGACCCTTCGTAGCGGCAGGTTTCCTCTGCGCACCCTTCTTCCCCATGCTGCGAGGCGCGGAACACGACAATTTGCACGCGTTGTCAAAACAACGCACGACAATTTGCTATCCGCGGCGCCCACAGCACAGAAAACCTCTTCACGAGCTCTCAACGGCCGAGTAAGCGAAGCGCGCAACGGCAGCGATGCGCTCGCCTCGCCAGCTCAGGCCGCTCACCGCTGCCACAGCTGTGATTCAGGTCTGTCAGGGTCTACCAGACCGGTTGATTTGTTTCATGCCAAATTCTCAAATGTGGCTTCAGACAACCATTTCCGTCTACTCTTTCCTCTGCACTAACGCGAATAATATGTTTGCTGTATTTTTGTTTGCGCATTTACAGTTCCTGTTATATTGGGTAATGGGCACGTACCTCCCTCCTGCACCGTAATTCATTCTCTTTTTTCGGTTAGTTAAGTACTGAAGCTTGCTGGTGGCTAGTGGAAATAATATTACAGATGTCATTTGAGAGTTGGTAGCGATACTGTAGATGTTTGTGTGATTTCTTTTGCTGTTTTCTCCCTCAGGGAGCTTCGTCTGAAATTATATTTCATGATATTGTAAAGCTCGTTATGTATTCACAATTGTTTCACTCATAGTTTTGTGGCAGTATTCGAAGAATAAACAGAAATTGATTTAGGGTACGCTATGGAAACTTGTATTATCTGATGTTTATACTTGAAACAATATTAACTATACCACCAAGAACAAAGAAAACCAAAAACAAAAAATAACAAATAACGGAACACTATCTATTGTATCGCAAGCCTCAAATATATTTCTGAATACACTAAACTAAAAATCAATAATTTAATGTAGCAGATCAATTTCGGCTTACAACAATTGCAGAAACAAAAGAAGCTGTTCAGTTTTGAACTTTCTTCCATGTTTTGCTTTGTGCATCTCGAAAGACCAGCAACCTAAAGCTGGCTAACCTTGAGGCTGCTATCAAAGCATCTCATCTGCTGGAATTCCGTATGAGCCCTCTTCCAACTCCAAAACCGCAGCAACGATGGCTGGATAACAGTGTCAGGCACCTGTCACGGAACATCCTATTGATAATAATAGCGAATGCTCCAGAATGAGAATTTCACTCTACAGCGGAGTGTGCGCTGATATGAAACTTCCTGCCAGATTAAAACTGTGTGCCCGACCGAGACTCGAACTCGGGACCTTTTCCTTTCGCGGGCAAGTTTGGAAGGTAGGAGACGAGATACTGGCAGAAGTAAAGCTGTGAGTACCGGGCGTGAGTCGTGCTTCGGTAGCTCAGTTGGTAGAGCACTTGCCCGCGAAAGGCAAAGGTCCCGAGTTCGAGTCTCGGTCGGGCACACAGCGTTAATCTGGCAGGAAGTTTCATAGCAAATGCTGCTTAACTGCCTCGTATATGGAATCCGTCCACAACGTCGGGAATAATATTATCGATTTTTTTGGGTACTACTGTACTTATGTCTAGTATTACATGTCAGTACATAGTTGTGTTCGTGTATTTTATATGTATTGTCTTTGTTTTACTTAGAAAACAAGATTAAGAGGGGAACAGAAGTAAGAAATACTTGTAATTAACCGACAGAAGGGTCATTAATTACAGATGGAACTGTTTGAAGATTGAGAAAAGACATAGGCCATAGCCTATTGAAGGATGCATTGAAATGCTCTCCAGAAGTGATTTATCGCATAAACGGGAAATATAGTACAGGACAAAACTTTCAGGAAACATTACTCACACGTAGAGGAAGGAAATAAGTTATATGGACATTGGTCCGGAAACACTTTATTTCCAATTTACAGCTGGGTTTCTACATCACCTGAACACATTACTCTTGAGACACACACAGGAAAAGAAGATCGCAATTTGGAATTTAGTGAGGAGCCCCTTCCGTTTAGCGTGTCGTCTGTCTGCAAGTGTGTCCCACTTCAAACATTCTATGAGATTTGTAACGTACTCGCGATGGTTAAATGTACCAGTCACGAATCTTGCCGCTCTTCTTTGGACCTTCTCAATCTCTTGAATCAGACCCAACAGGTAAGGGTCCCATACAGACGAACAATACTCTTAGACAGGGCGAACTAAAGTATTGTAAGCAATTTCCTTTGTTGAAGGACTGCATCGCTTCAGGATTCTACCAATAAACCGCAGTCTAGAGTTCGCCTTACCCGTTACTTGTGTAATTTCATCGTTCCATTTGAGATCATTTCGAATAGTCACACCCAGATACTTTACGGGTGTTACCGCTTCCAAAGACTGGGCATTTATTTTGTACTAGTTCATTAATGGGGGTTTTCGCTTTGTTATACGCAGTAGGTTACACTTACTAATATTGAGAGATATCTGCCGGCCCCTGTGGCCGAGCGGTTCTAGGCGGTTCAGTCCAGAACCGCGCTGCTGCTACGGTCGCAGGTTCGAATCCTGCCTCGGGCATGGATGTGTGTGATGTCCTTAGGTTAGTTAGGTTTAAGTAGTTCTAAGTCTAGGGGACTGATGACCTCAGATGTTAAGTCCCATAGTTCTTAGAGCCATTTGAACCATTTTGAGAGATAACTGCCAGTCATTACATCACACATTTATTTTCAGCAACTCCTCATTGATCTGTTCACAACTTTCGTGTGATACTACTTTCCTGTAGACTACAGCATCATCGGCAAACAGTCTAGTGCCACTGTCAATACCATCAACCAGATCGTTTGTGTAAACCGTGAAAAGCAGCGGACCTATTACCATGCCCTGGGGGACACCTGATATCACGCTTGTTTCTGTTGAAGTCTCCCCATTCAGGACAACATACTGCTCTCTGTCTGTTAGACAACTTTCTATCCAACCGCATATGTCATTGGATAGACCGTAAGGGTGCACTTTTTGGAGCAAGCGACAGTGCGAAACTGAGTCGAACGCCTTTCATAAGTCGAGGAATATGGCATCAAACTGGGAGCGGGTATCTAGAGCCTGCTGTAAATCATGCACAAAGAGGGCTAGCTGTGTCTCGCATGACCGCAGTTTCCTAAAACCGTGCTGGTTTCTGCAGATGAGCTTCTCAGAGTCTAGAAAGGTCATTATGTCTGAACACAAAAAATGTTCCATGATTCTACAATAAATCGATGTCAGTGAAGTAGGCCGGTAATTATGTGCATCCCATTTTCTATCCTTTTTGTAGATCGATATGACCTGGGCCTTCTTTCAGTCCCGTGGAACTTTCCGCTGTTCCAATGATTTCTGGTAGGTGATGAATAATAATGGTGCTATATTTATAGCATAGTCAACATAAAATCTTACGGGGATACCGTCTGGGCCAGATGCCTTCCAGGCGTCTAAGGATCTTAACTTTTTTACAATCCCAGATACACTAAACACTATGTCAGCCATCCTTGCGTTTGTTCGATAATTGAAAGGGGGAATGGTGCTGCAGTCCTCTACTGTAAACGAGTTTTTGAAAGCTAGGTTTAGGATTTTGGCTTTCTGTTTGTCATAGTCCGTTACATTACCCGTACTGTCAGCAAGAGAAGGTATTGAATGATTTGTAGCTTTCATAGATTTCACGTACGACCAAATTTTTTTGGGGTTATTTTTAAAATCTACAAATAAAATATTGCTTTCAAATTCGTTTAAAGTATCTCTCATTGACCTTTTGACAGCTACTTTCATTTCGCATAATTTCTGTTTGTCAGCGTGGCAGTGACTACGTTTAAAACCACTGTCCAAAATTCTCTGCTTCCTCAGCAACTTCCTGATATGTTTGCTGAACCAAGGTGGATCCTTTCCCTCCCCTGTATTTTTGCTAGGCACATATTTCTCTAGCACGTGGTGGACAACACCTTTAAATGACGACTAAAGATGCTCGATATCTTTGTGTCCAGCGGTGAATGCTTGGAGCTGACTATGAAGATATTCATTAATGACACTTTTATTTGTTTTCCCAAACAAGAAAACTCTACGCTGTTTCTTTGGTTTTTCTGCAAAGTCCACTGACATGGAAGCCACAATGACATTATGGTCGCTAATACCTTAATCTAGATTAACTTGCTCAAAAAGGTCAGGTCTGTTTGTCGCTAAGATATCTAATATGTTCTCATCTCGAGTTGGTTTTCTAACCAATTGCTCAAGGTTGTATGTTGAGAGCGCTCCTAGAATAATTTCAGACGAATCTTTGTTTCTGCCCCCTGTGATAATCGTGTAATTTTTCCAGTCAATGGACGCCAGATTAAAGTCTCCGCCTATAAGTAATGGATAATTTGAAAATTTATTTCGTATGTGCTCAAGACTTTCCCTGAAACGTTCTGCGACGTTTGTTGTGGACGCTGGTGGTCTATAAAAACATCCTAATACAATGGTTACTCCTTGTCTGATTGACAGCTTTATGCAGACTATTTCACAGTCCAACCCAGTATCGATCTCAACTGCGTTTAAACAGCTTTTAACTGCAATGAACACACCACCTCCCATAGCGTCAGTCCTATCCGTCCCAAACATTGTCCAATCCGAGTTCAAAATTTCGCTGCTATTTATGTCTGGTTTCGCCCAGCTTTCGGCACCTAATGTAATATTTACATTACTACTGTTTATTTCGGAAAGTAACTCGGTGATCTTGCTACAGACACTTCGAAAATTTACTAACATGGGATTTAGCATATTTAATTAGCATATTTAAATCCTTTTGAATGACCTGTTTAGGCGAACTAACAATTTTTACAGTTGGCACACTCACATCAATGTCATGAACGGGTAATTTTTCAGGGCAACGGTTTTGTTCCCGTAGGGAGGAACCTAATCTAAAAAAAAAAAACCATGTGCACGCCAAAAGTACTGTGCTGCATATGTAGCAGCTTCCTGTGTGTAGTGCACCCCTGATCTATCGAGGGGCGTCCTACAACCATCCACCTCATAGCGTAGGTCGAGGAATCTACAACCATTTTCGTCACAGAGTCGACGGAGCCCCTGGTTTAGATTCTCCACTCGACTGCAAACCAGAGTTCCCCAGTCCGCCCTGGTTACGATGCTGCAAATCGTCAGCTTGGCTTCCACTCCTCGAGAGATGGAGGTTGCCTTCGCCAATTTAGCCAGCTGTCGAAAGGAACCAAGGATTTACTCGGAACCCCGTCGACCGGCATCGTTGGTGCCGACTTGTGCAACTATCTGCAGCTGGCTGCACCCCGCACGCTCGATAGCCGCCGGAAGAGCCTCTTCCACATATCGGACAAGGTCCGCCAGCAAGCACACCAAGTGAACGTTAGACTTCTTCGCCGCCCTAGCCGCTATGTACCTGAGGGGCTCCATGACCCGCCTAACATTGGAGCTCCCAATAATTAACAAACCCCTACCCCCACGTGCCTGTCTGTACGTTGCTGAAGGAGCAGCCACTATCCTGGCAGAAGGTGCATTCTGAACCGGCTCAGCCTCCCCCCCCCCCCTTAGTATAAGATAGCACACTGGAACGACTTTAAGAATAATGAGTTTCAGATGATGGGCATGGCAATGAATGTTTGAAGCACTGGAAATTTTTTTGTTAACAAAAATCTGCACCTCACGTGACGAGCCACTCATGACTGCTGCACCACCAAATGTTTGTGCTGTTAGTTTGTGTGGACAATTCTGCATGTGGTGATTCATCTGTTCTGTTACGTACATTGCCACACACTGGGCAACACGTTTTTTCTCCTGTTAAAAATATTTCAACTGATTTTCCATTATGATGTAGCTGTGTACTGCAGCCATTTAGATAACGTCAACTATTACAGCCAAGAACTCTACATCTTTCATTTTCTTTCTAATTTCCCCTTGGTAGACTTGGATCATGCATTGAAGGAGTTGATCCTGGATGGTGCCTTTGAAAACTGTTGCTGTTTCTACATGTGATTTTAGTACAAAGTCTAGTACTGCATTTACATTAATCAAGGTACGAAAAAGGCAAGGATCTGAAGGCAATTCAGACGCATCATGTCCTCTGAGGGCAAGTTCTAGTGCACCTCAGAAACGTAGACAGTGAGTAATCTGATATTTACCTATTATTAGTAACTTTTTGGTTGTGTAATGAAATAGATCATCTGTACGCACTGTCTAATTGGGTAGCTATATTTACATTGCCTAGACTTGCCAGATTCTAAACGTTGTTTATACAGACCGAAAACAGTTCGTGTTTCCTAATTTTGTCATGGTGGTGTTGAATGTCATAGGCACCTTTATTACCCTGTTTATTCCGCGAAAACTCTCCTCCAAATAAAAATCAAGGAAAACAAAATAAGATGTTTTTCAAATCACAACCACGCCGCCATTCACGCTTGCTACAGAGTTAGGAGTTAAGTTTGGTGCTGAACTGACGGCTTTTCGTTTTAACTGTCTGAGAAATTGACAAAGTATGAGTCAGCGTACCTAGCCTCTTGATTTATAATTTTTCATCAAACTTCGGTAAATGAAATTGTTCTGAGGGCAAGAAAATTACCTGATTCATTGTTTCATGTATTCACTTGTTACTTGAGCTTCAAAATTCGCTATAGCACACTCTGAAATAACTAACATGATGTACAATAAACAGTTACTCTGTTCCAAGCTACAACTGGACTGGTAAGGAAGATCGAAAATACCGCACTGTTGGAAGATCTGACAGTTGCGGTTCTTCTCTTCGGAAGAGTTTGGACCCCCCCCCCCCCCCCATGGGATACCATAGTCTGCGGTTTGCAGGAGCACTGCAACCCCGTGCCATTAGGCTGTTAGAGCCAGAAGACGGGCAAATGTAGAATATTACTTAAGAAAACATGGTAAGTTTCTCTGTTGAGTTTCGATGGTTGAAAACGAGGCCCTAACAAACGATCACCAATAATTCCAACATGAACGTTGACAGAAAATCTTTGTTGTTGACGTAACTGCACAATTTCGTGAGGAATCTCGAACAGCTGATTGTGAAAATTTACTCGTCGAAGCAAAATTTTATCAGTGAAAATTACATTTGCACTAAAGTGAGGTGTGACGCATTGTTGAAGGAACCACTCCCAGCTGTGTACCTATGGGGGAAAATCAGCTGCTGATAGGGTCTGCAAGTGCTATATATGGTACGGATACAACAGGTTCTCATGTAGCACTCTCTAGGCAGTCATATGGTCAAAATAAATTATTGCAACTAATTGTCTTAAGCTGGTAGTAGGGTTGTCGTTAACTGCACGAAAAAGCTCCTCTGCCAGTTGACCTGTCCTCGTCCTTCTGGGCCTCCCAGAGTAACGAGTAATAAGCTTAAACACTCCATGCTCCCTAAGACGACAAGCAATTGCTTCGAACGTCCTCTTGTTGGAACTCCGTCGGTCTGGAAATCTCTTTCGATACAAACGTTGAGCACAACAGCCAGTATTATCTGCTAATCCGTACAACGAATGGGTATCTGCCAACTCGGCATTTGAGTACACTTCACTACAGTCTATAGGAAACAAACTCCGTTATGAACACTAAACAGTTGTCGCTACGTGCTTGAGGAGGGGCAGCAACCATTTCAGTAGTTTGATTGACTGATCTGGCCTTGTAACATCGACCAAAATGGCCTTGCTCTGCTGCTACAGCGAACAGCTGAAAGCAAAGGGAAACTACAGCTGCAATTTCTTCCCGGGGGTATGCGGCTCTACTGTATGGCTAAATGATGATGGCAACCTCTTGCATAAAATATACCGGAGGTAAAATAGTCCCCCATCTGGATCTCCAGGCGGGGACTACTCAGGAGGATGTCGTCATCAGGAGAAACAAAACGCGTTCTGGAGATAAGAGCGTGAAATGTTAGATCCATTAATCGCGTAGATAGATTAGAAAATTAAAAAACGGAAATGAATAGTTTGAACATAGATGTAGTGGGATTTAGTGAAGTTCGGTGGCAGGAGGGACAGGACTTCTGGCCAGATGAATACAAGATTATAAATACAAAATCAGATATGATTAATGCAAGAGTAGGTTTAATAACGTGTAAGAAAATATGAATGTGAGGAGGCTACTATGAGTAGCATAGTATGGTGTGGTATGGAACTGGAGACCTAGAAACGACGGAGAGGCTTCATCCCCGCCGTAGATCGCAGTGGGACACAACCCCATAACAGGCTACAGCAGTCCACTCACCCCACCGCCGCCGCACTACCGAACCCAGGGTTATTGTGCTGTTCGGTCCCCAGTGGACCACCCCCCTCTCCCCCCGGGAACGTCGTCTCACACCAGACGAGTGTAACCCCAATGTTTGCGTGGTAGGGTAATTATGGTGTACGCGTAAGTGGAGAAAGTGTTTGCGGAGCAATCGCCGACATAGAGTAACTGAGGCGGAATAAGGGGAACCAGCCCGTATTCGCCGAGGCAGATGGAAAACCGCCTTAAAAACCATTCACATACTGGCTGGCACACCGGATCTCAACACTGATCCGCAGGGGCGGATTTGTGCCGGGAACCGGCACGCCTTCCCGTCTGGAAAGCAGCGCGTTAGACCGCACTGCTAACCGGGCGGGCATGAACAGCACAGTGAACACATTATTCTACCCAAGATAGACACAAAACCAGCACCCATGGAAGTAGTAAAACCTTATATGCCACAGATGCTGAAGATATTGAAAGAATGTATGAGGAGATGAAAGAAATAATTCAGACAATTATGGGAGACAAACATTTAATTGTGATGGGCGACTGGAATTCGATAGTAGGAAAATGAAAAGAAGCATAAATAGTGGGTGGGCATGTCCTGGTGGAAAGGGATGAAAGAGGAATCCACCTGGTAGAATTTTGCACAGAACAAAATTTAATCATCCGTAACACATGGTTTAAAAATCATAATAGAAGCTTGTATACGTGAAAGAGACCTGAAGACACCACAAGGTGACAGATGGATTATATAACGGTTAGGCAGAGATTTAGGAACCAGATTTTAAAGTGTACGACATTTCTAGGGGCAAATGTGGAGTCTGACTACAATTTATTGGTTATGAACTGTATATCAAAGTTTAAGAAATTGGAAAAAGGTAGGAAATTAAGGACATGGAACCTGGATAAGCTGAGAGCACGAGAGGTTGTTGAGAGCTTCAGAGGGAGCAGTAGGCAACGATTGACTAGAACAGGTGTAAGCAATACAGTAGAAGACGAATGGGTAGCTTTAAAAGATCAAATAATGAACGCAGCAAAGAAATCAAATAGGTAAAAAGACAAGGCCTAGTTGAAATCCTTGGATAAGATATTAAATTTAACTGATGAAAGGAGAAAATTTTAAAATGCAGCAAATGGGGCAGATGAAAGGGAATACAAACGTCTGAAAAATGAGGTTGGCAGGAAGTGCAAAATGGTTGAGCAGAAATGGCCAGCGGACGAATATAAGGTTTTATAAGCATGTTCCACTAGGAGAAAGATAGATACACGCTACAGGAAAATTAAAGAGGCTTCTGGATAAAAGAGAAATAGCCGTATGACTATCAAGACTTCAGATGGAAGACCTGTCATAGCTAAAGAAGGGAAAGCTGAAACGTGGAAGGGGTATGTAGAGGGTCTGCACAAGGGCGATGAACTTGAAAGCAATATTATAAAAATGGAAGAGGACGAAAATGAGGATGATATGGGAGATATGATACTGCTAGAAGAGTTTGACGGACCACTGAAAGACGTAAGTGGAAACTAGGCCCAGGGAGCAGACGACATTCCGTCAGAACTACTGATAGCATTGGAAGAGCCAGCCATGACAAAATTATTCCATCTGGTGTGCAAGATGTATGGGACAGCCGACTTACCCTCAGCCTTCAAGAAGAATGTAATAACTGCAATTCCAAAGAAAGCAGGTGCTGACAGGTGTGAAAATTACCGAGCAATCAGTTTAACAAGTCATGGCTGCATAATACTAACACGAATGGAAAAACTAGTAGAAACCGACCTCGGGGCTGATCGGTTTGGATTTCGGAGAAGTGTAGGAACACGTGAAGGAATACTGACCCTAAGACCTATTTTAGAGGATAGGTTAAAAAAAGGAAAACCTATTTTATAGAATTTGAAGTGTCACTTTTTGGGGGGAATTGAGATATAGCCATTTTCGGTATCCATGAACATAGACACACATTCGAAACAGAAAGTTGCCTATGTCACTGATACCGCAATGGTGATAAATCCTGTACGAGAATAAGCCGAGCTGAGGAGAGGTTCCTAAGTCATTGACTTCGATACTTTTCTGCTTTCCCACGCGTGAGTGCTAGTATCGCCAAAACATTTCACTTTTACAAATCTGTAAAATGTCGGAAAACGAGGCTGTACCTGGATTGGAATGATTCGCCGATCGAGATGTCATCGCTTATAAGACCTGGCATTGTGGAATAGATGCTAAGACCCAATCTAGACCTAGTTATGTATATAGTAATATGCTTTTTACATTGTATACCCGCTCCTGTCGTAAAGTTAGAAACGATGAAAAAATACATGTATGGATGAAAGGACTTGGTGTACTTGCTGAGAATGTAACTGTAACTGGTGATGTAACCCTGTATTATAATTATTAATAAAGTCTGATCTGTAGCGTCAGCCTCCAATCGCTAGACGTACATCTGGTGAACGGGGGCAAGAAAAGGAAGAAAGGTACTGCGAGAAGTGAAGAAAATAAAAGAAAAGCTGTTAAGAAATCAGGTGTAATTGGTGAATCATTCATTTCCTCTAGTGGAAAGATAGAACCTCACCGAGAAATAGGCTCAAAATGAGGTAAATATCAAGAAGTTTAAGTTACTGACTTTTCACTTTCAACTGTAAGTGCAAAAATTAGTACGTTTCAAGAGCAACGTATGTTGTTTGTAATCTCTCAAACCAAATCATTTAAAATTCAATAATACAGAATTCGAGACATTGTTCGAAGGCCGGCTTGTCAGATTGTTGTAAGGGTAGACCTATTTGTATGCCTTTGTTTGTGTAACAATGTTTAACTCCAAATATTGTAAATATTAGTACTAGTCGCGGTGGCAGCATTCAGTACTCAAATGTGCAATGAGAATATACAAATTAAATTTAGAATGATACTACATTTGTCTTCTTTGCCCAAGTAATAAGATGATGTTACAAATTTTTAGTTTTAGTTTGAAAATCTATTTATGACACCTTATTTTATAGGACTGTGTTTGGTTTCTTAACTCACAGGTACTGTAAGTAACGTTTCGAGATTTTCACTGAAAAGAAACATGAAGAAACATTCTTAACTATCTATAGAATGAACACAAAGGATGAACAGATTCTTCATTGCAACCAATGACTGAAATGGTGAATCCAGCGCCACATAGATCACGCAGAGAAGACCCAACTCTAGAGACGCTTCTCCTTATACAGAACATCTGATAAACGCATAAGAAGACTTCGCAGATTTCTGCTTCTGCGTCAGTCACCAAATGATGCAATGGGCAAGGGATGCAGTGGAAACGCAATAAAGGCAGAGCAACTGAGGCTTATCCGAGAACATACAGAAATCTTTCCAGGAAAGCAAAGCCATTATTCTGGCGAAGAAATCCACTATTTAGATGCGTCCTTGTCTGTGAACAAGCTGTATTCACTGTTTATAGAGAGACATCTAGATACTAAGAAAAACTATAAGTTTCATAACAAATACTCCAATGAAAACTTTACACTACGGTTTGGCTGCCCACAAGATGTGTTCTGAGTTTGTGAGGAATTAAACAATAAAGTTAAAAATTCCAACCTTAATCAAACCGCCAAAGGGGTAGCAAAGAGTAAACCTGCCAGCAATACCAGTTCAAGGTAGCCGTCCATCAAGGTGTTTTCCATTCACAGTTCAAAGGCAGAAAAAAACACATTTCTATGTGTACCACGAGGGACAGGGGAGAAAACGTGCAGATGGAGTGGTGTCATTTCTTAATGAGTATATTGTCGAATTTGTCCCAAAGAACATGCTAGAATCACCCCTATTTAGCGACAATTATAGTGGACAAAATAAGGTTTTTCTTAGCTTTAACTTATTTGAATCGGTTTGATACTATTATCCGCTTCTATCCATAAGAGGACATTCAGTCTTGCTCTGTGCTCGGAAGTTTTGAACGATAAAACGTGCTCTTAAGGAGAGAGACAGGATTTACACACCCTATGAATATTGTGAACTTATTGTTGCATCTTCAAAAAACAGTGCATTTACTTTGAAAATAGTTGAAACAAGTGATGTTTAGGATTTCACCAAACGGTGGCCTCAATTTTATAAGACGATGACAGTACCCCAGAAACATCATGTGCGTCTAGAGAGAAAACAGTACTTCAACATATCACTGTTTAGGCATTTTAGGTATTCGTCTAGGAGAAAAGGGAGTATAGTAACAAGCATCTGGACTGGTGGACTGATCGAACACAACTTTCATCAGTCTCAGTCAGGAAGAGCTGCTCCATACACATTTCCTACTTAAGCATTATATGAAGACGATAAAGTTACTATAAAACTAAGACGGAAAATGTTCGGAAACTACTACGATATATCCCTGAAGAATGAACGAACTTTTATGCCTGGTCACATGTTCAAACTTAAACCTTTTGCAAATGACAAAGTACAGCTATTAGGTTCAGTGTAAGCGAAATGTTATCAAGAAAATACCAAGCCAACTTATCTAAAGTTTTGATTTTGCGTGTATAGTAAACTGTAATAATATTTTTTAAGTATGTTTGACCATCTCTGATGTTATCCTACTAATGTATGCAGATAGTAGCAGCGTTCTTCAGGTAATAAAGTTAGTCTGCGAAAATAATTTCATTTGGGAATAGCATCTAATACTTTCAATGCCGAAAGGTAACTAAGTCACCCGATTTTGTACATTTTTGTGCACTAACTTATTTCATTATCGATCACTTCTCTATACAACATCTATTTCTGTTTATCAGAAAATTAACTAGTAATTTTTTTCTGTGAAATGTGCTTCAAGTGGCCTAGCTACCTTTCTGCTATGACACACTGAATTGCAGACTTAGAGAAATCTGTTGACACTGTTGACTGGAATACTCTCTTTTAAATACTGAAGGTAGCAAGGCTAAAATACAGGGAGCGAAAGGCTGTGTACACCATGTACGGAAACCAGATAACAATTATATACGTCGAGGAGCATGAAGGGGAGCAGTGGTCGAGAAGGGACTGAGACTATGCCCGATGTTATTCAGTTTGTACATTGAGCAGTAAATGCAGTGAAAGAAACCAAAGAAAAATATGGAGTAGGAATTAAAGGTCAGGGAGAAGAAATACAAACTTTGATGTTTGCCATTGACATTGTAATTCCTTCAGAGAGAGCAAAGATCTTGGAAGAGCAGTTAAATGGAATAGACAGTCTCCTGAAAGGAGGATATAACATGAACATCGACAAAAGCAAGACATAGATAATGCAATGTAGTCGAATAAAATCAGGTGACGCTGAGGGAACCAGATTAGGAAGTGAGACACTTAAAGTAGTGGATGAATTTTTCTATTCGAGCAGCAAAATAACTGATGATGCCCGAAGGAGAGAGAATATAAAATGAAGGTGAAAAAAATACGAGCCTACGGAATATCGGACCAGGTTTGTGACTGGATTCAGGATTTCCTAGAAGAAAGAACACAACATGTCATTCTTAACGGTTCAAAATCTGCAGATGTAGAGGTAATTTCGGGAGTACCGCAGGGAAGCGTGATAGGACCTTTATTGTTTACAATATACATAAATGACTTAGTTGACAACATCGGTAGCTCCGTGAGGCTATTTGCAGATGACACGGTTGTCTACAAGAAAGTAGCAACATCAGAAGACTCGTACGTACTCCAGGAGGACCTGCAGAGGATTAATGCATGGTGCGACAGCTGGCAGCTTTCCCTAAACGTAGATAAATGTAATATAATGCGCATACATAGGGGCAGAAATCCATTCCAGTACGATTATGCCATAGGTGGTAAATCATTGGAAGCGGTAACGACCGTAAAATACTTAGGAGTTACTATCCGGAGCGATCTGAAGTGGAATGATCACATAAAACAAATAGTGGGAAAAGCAGGCGCCAGGTTGAGATTCATAGGAAGAATTCTAAGAAAATGTGACTCATCGACGAAAGAAGTAGCTTACAAAACGCTTGTTCGTCCGATTCTTGAGTATTGCTCATCAGTATGGGACCCTTACCAGGTTGGATTAATAGAAGAGATAGACATGATCCAGCGAAAAGCAGCGCGATTCGTCATAGGGACATTTAGTCAGCGCGAGAGCGTTACGGAGATGCTGAACAAGCTCCAGTGGCGGACACTTCAAGAAAGGCGTTACGCAATACGGAGAGGTTTATTATCGAAATTACGAGAGAGCACATTCCGGGAAGAGATGGGCAACATATTACTACCGCCCACATATATCTCGCGTAATGATCACAACGAAAAGATCCGAGAAATTAGAGCAAATACGGAGACTTACAAGCAGTCGTTCTTTCCACGCACAATTCGTGAATGGAACAGGGAAGGGGGGATCAGATAGTGGTACAATAAGTACCCTCCGCCACACACCGTAAGGTGGCTCGCGGAGTATAGATGTAGATGTAGATGTAAACTGCCAGCGGCAAGAAAGGCTTTTATGAAGAAGAGAATTTTGTTAACATCCAATATAGATGTAAGTGTTAGGAAGTCTTTTCTGAAGGTATTTGTCCGGAATGGACAGGAACAGAACATAAGTTTTTGCACCGTGGTGCTACAGAAGAATGCTGAAGATTAGATGGGTAGATCACACCATTAATAAGGAGGTACTGAAAAGAGCTGATGAGAAAAGAAATTTGTGGCACAACCCGGCTAGAATAAGGGATCGGTTGATAGGACACATTCTGAGACATCTAGAGATCACGAATTTAGTATTCGGATGATGTGTGGGGAGGGGGTTGGGTTAAAATTTGTAGACTGAGACTAAGAAGTGAATACAGTACGCTGGTTCAGAAGGCTATAGGTTGCAGTAGTTATTTGGAGATGAAGAGGCTTGCACAGTTACACAGTGTAGAGTGGCATGGAGAGGTGCGTCAAACTAGTCTTCTGACTGAAGACCGCAGCAACAACAATGCTGATACGTTCTGTTTCTGTGTGTTTCCCATGGTTAATATGATTATGAAGACAAGTAGAAAATGAGGTCTAACGTGTAAGTAAAGAGTTTCCGGGCCCATGTCTGTATAACACATTTTGTCCCTTTATGCGTAAGGAATGTTTCCTGAAAGTTTGGCAGTACCTTCTTGTTACACCCTGTAACCTTACTGTTACACATCATTGGATTCATCTCGATAACCGCTATCAGAAAATAAGTACCAGACAACAGCATCCCATTAAAAAAAAAGTTGACCTTCATATTTCTGAAGCGACCCTACCTAGCAACAAATACCAACGTCATATTAAGGACCCCGTTGTCCCATGCAACTTTCGTCCCACAAACTTTTCAGCTACTATCATACGTTCGGAGCTATTCGTGGTGGCAATAGTTAGTGACTCACCCTGTATATTGTGTTCGAACATAATGAATTACCTCGACGAAAACGGTCTATTGACACACAGTCAACATGAGTTTAGAAAACATCGTTCTTGTGAAACACAATTAGCTCTTTATTCGCATGAAGTGTAGAGCGCTATTGACAAGAGATTTCAGATCGATTCCGTATTTCTGGATTTCCGAAAGGCTTTTGACATTGTACCACACAAGCAGCTTCTAGTGAAATTGCGTGCTTATGGAATATCGTCTCAGTTATGTGACTGGATTTGTGACTTGCTGTCAGAGGCGTCACAGTTTGTAGTAACTGACGGAAAGTCATCGAGTAAATCAGAACTGATTTCTGGTGTTCCCCAAGGTAGTGTTATAAGCCATTTTCTGTTCCCTATCTATGTAAACGATTTGGGAGACAATCTGAGCAGCCGTCTTAGGTTGTCTGCAGATGACGCTGTCGTTTATCGACTAATAAAGTCATCAGAAGATCAAAACAAATTTCAAAACGATTTAGAAAAGATATCTGAATGGTGCGCAAATTGTAAGTTGACCCAAAATAACGAAAAGTGTGAGGTCGTCCACATGAGTGCTAAAAGGAATTCGTTAAACGTCGGTTACACGATAAATCAGACAAATCTGAAAGCCGTAAATTCAACTAAATACCTAGGAATTACACTTACGAACAACTTAAATTGGAAGGAACAGACAGAAAATGTTGTAGGGAAAGCTAACCAAAGACTGTGTTTTATTGGCAGGACTCTTAGAAAATGTAACAGAGCTACTAAGGACACTGCCTACACTACGCTTCTCCGTCCTCTTAGACCACTGCGGCGCGGTGTGGGATCATTACCAGATAGGACTGACGGAGTACATCGAAAAAGTTCAAAGAAGCGCAGCAAGTTTTGTATTATCGCGAAATATGGGAGGGAGTGTCACTGAAATGATACAGGATTTGGGCTGGACATCGTTTAAAGAAAGGCGTTTTTCGTTGCGATGGAATCTTCTACGAAATTCCAATCACCAACTTTCTCCTCCAAATGCGAAAATATTTTGTTGACACGGACCTACGTAGAGAGAAACGATCACCACTATAAAATAAGGGAAATCAGAGCTCTTACGGAAAGATATAGGTGTTCGTTCTTTCCGCGCACTATGCAAGATTGGAATAATAGAGAATTGTGAAGGTGATTCGATGAACCTTCTGCTAGGCACTTAAATGTAATTTGCGGAGTATCAATGTAGATGTAGATTTAGATGAATCAGGAAAGAAGATTGTAGAGGCAGAAGAGATCCGTGGACACTGGAAAGATTCAGGCAGATTATTCAGGGTGCCCCGGGAGGAATAGTCAGTATTCAAGGATATGATAAGAACGATCAATCGAAGCAAAAAGTCTAGTAAACATGGGCTCTAAAATGCACACCTCAAGAGCTATGAGTACCTATTCAACTTCGAAAGGAGAAAATATAAAAAGACAGCTAGTGTAGCAAGCAAAAAGGAATACAGACGTCTAAAAAATGAGGTTGACAGGAAGTGAAAAATGGCAAAGTAGGAATGGCTAGAGGAGAAATGCAAAACTATAGAAGCATGAATGACTGAAAAAATAGATGATGCATATAGGAAAGATGAAGAAATCTTTCAATGAAAGAGACGGAGTTGTATGTCTATCAAGAGCTCAGATAGCTAGCCAGTACTAACAAAAGAAGGAAAGGCTGGAAGGTGGAAGGATCATATAGAAAAGTTACAACAGGGAAACGAAGGCAGTATTATGGAAATGGAAAAGAAAGTAGATAAAGATGAGATAGGCGAAATACTATCAGACGTTAAGAAGAGAGTAATGATTCAATTTGCAAAGAAAACAGTCATTGGGACAGATGTGGACGTTACGTACCATCAGTATAATTAACCATGATTGCAAAATACTAACACAAATTACTTACAGAAGAATAGAAAGACTTTTCGAAGTCAAGCGCTAGTTTCCTGAGAAATGTAGCAACACCCAAATCAATCTTTATATCAGAAGATAAACTGCAGGAAGGCAATCCTATGCATGTATCACTTGTAGGTTTGGAGAAAACGTTTGATAACCTTGACTGTAATACGTTGTTCGACATTCTAAAAGTAGCAGAGTAAAATCTAAGAAGGGAAAGGCTATCTACAGCTTTTACAGAAAAACTGTAGTTATAAGAGTAGAAGGGCATGAAAGGGAATCGGTAGTTGAGAAAAGAGTGAGACAGGATTGTAGTCTATCCCCCATGGTACTCAGTCTGTGCATTGAGCAGTAAAGGATACCATGGAGAAATGTGAAAATTGAATTAAAGTTTACGGAGAAGGAATAAAAACTTGAAGGTCTTCCGATGACGTAGCAATTCTGTCAGAGACGGCAAAAGACGGAAGGTCAGTTGAACTCAATGGTTAGTGTCTTGAGAAAACGTCACATTATTAGTATCAACAAAAGTAAAATAGTGGGAATGAAATGCAGTCGTGTTAAATCAGGTGATAGTGGTGGGATTAGATTAGAAAATGAGACAATAAAAACAGTAGATGAGTTCTGCTATTTCGTTAATAAAGTAACTCAGGGTGGTCGAAGTTGCGAGAACATAGAATGCAGCTTAGAAATAGCAAAAGAAGCATTTCTAAAAACCAAAAAATGTCTTAGCATAAATTTAAGTGATAGGATTCGTTTATAAAGGTTTTTTTTTATTTTGTAATAAGTCCCTGTACGAAAGTGAAAGACGATAAGCGGTTCAGAAAAGACGACAACAGGTCCTTTTGAAATGTTTTGTTACAGTCAAATGCTGACGATCAGTTGGGTAGATCAGATAACTAATGAACAGGTACTGATCTGAATTGTGGAAAAAATTATGTGGTAAACTGACTAAAATAAGGAATCGGTTGGTGAGATGCATCCTGTGGCATCAGGGAATAGTCAGTCTGAATAGATGGAACTTTGGTGGAAGGAGGGGGTGGGGCGAGGGGAGGTAAAAATTGTAGAGAGACACCAAGGCTCGGATACAGTAAGGAGGTGCAAATGAATGTGTTTTGCAGTAGTTATGCAAAGACGAAGGACCTCGCATAGGATAGACTAGTATGCAGAGGTGTATGAAACCATTCTTCGGACTGAAGACCACAACAACAACAGTAACAATTAATCCATTTTAACTTTAATTTTAACCGGATGAACGCCATCGTGGCCAATGATTTGAGAAAGATGACCAACTAAATATTAAAGACTGCGACATGGTTTAACATACAGGAGGTATACCGCTATTAACTTAGGACACCGCTCATTTAATTGGTCACATGTGGAGATAATAAATTAATGAGTACACTTTTGTAACATTATTAATTTTTATGATACTTTTGGCGGATAAAAGTAACATGGGGCCTATAAGAACTTGTTGCTGTAATTTCCGGACACAACGTTGGTCGTGTTGTTGATAATGTTGACCATTAAGATGGTGATGGAAATGTTAAAGGGTAGGAACATTATTTATTTATTGAACTATTTCTTGAGTGCGGCACACTTTCAAAGCAACAAAAATGGACGGTTACGCTTCAACGATGGCAAAGACGCTGATATTTCACCGGCTACTTGATAAAAGATAAATAATACCGATAGCTTGTGCAAGCTGCGTGAGACCATACCTTCCTGTCTCAGGACGGGCCTTCTTTTTTTTCCTTTTTAATTTGATTTCATTCATGAGTCTCAGGGAGAAATCCGCGACGTAAACAGAAGAATACATCTTCGTAGAGGATTGATTTCGAGAGAGGCGTCTGACGTAATAAGGTATTAGCGTAGCTCTGGGAACTGAAAGCCGCGCTGAGAAAGCCAGCGCTGTTTGCTTGTCTTGTGAAACGCCGTTTGCGTCGAGCCGGCGTCGGCCACTTCAGTGGAGCACCTCGCCTAGATGCTTACAGCTCGAATACTCCAAACTGCACCGTCTCTGTGAGCCAACTTTTTTTAAAACTCAAATGTCATTTTAACTTCATTTAAAATGAAAACTCTAATGTAACCCACTATTCTCTGATAGAAATTATTTCTCCCTTCTTGCAAAGAAACTGCTGCATATAACAATAATGTGCTGTTGTGTTTATTCGATACCAGTTTCTTCTCCACTTTTAACAACAGAAAGCAAGGGTCATATGCTCTAACACACATTAATTAATTATAACCAAGATTTATTTTCGAAAAATCTCTGAGACTAAACAAATCTGTCACTGGGGGCTTCCAGACCTGTTTCGAAATATTTGACGAATGATGTACAATGAAGGGAATAGCAACTGAAATGTTCCGGTCTAGAAAAGCTAAGAGTTTACGAAATAAGCTTCAGGATCATCCATTTGATATCTAATGATAAAATTACGTACACCCTAAAGATGATGTATATTAATGTTAATTAGTATTAAATCAGCACCCAGGATGGTTAGTAATATCAGAAATTGAGTCCGCCTTGATGCAAAACACCTTGTTATTCGTATGTTCGTAGGATAGTATGTAGCTGCTTTTATACACAGAAAAACAAATCTTTCGCCTTGTTTCTGATCCAGAATATTACGCCATACAATAAATAAGATTAAAAAACCCGCACTGATGACGCTGATATTTGTCGCCGAAACTGGTTTGGGAGAACAAAGAAATAAACGAATAACAAGGTGTTTTGCATCAAGGTGGACTCAGTTTCTGATATTACTGTTTTTCTGTTCAAACACGGACCAAATGGAAGAGTTCCAAGATAAAATTATTGTTGCCCTGAATGGTAGTTGCAGATCAGGGAAAAATCAAGCGGGCAGAAAAGTTCAAGCACCTAGCAGAGTGGATAGAGCCAAGCATCGCTATAAAAGAAACCTGCAGAACCTAGGCCCAACAAGATGGAAGTGGCACTTTACCTGAGTAGAGATGTTTAGGACAAATGAACCACTTGCATATCACCAACTCAGACGCTAAGCTGTACGCGTTGTACGCAGCAGAATTCCTGTCGATGAACAGAGTCAGAATTTGTAATCCAACGAAAAAAATCTGAATTAAGGTTTAAGGTGCAGTAAGAGAGAATGATGACTTTAAAAAAACCGCATTATAACGTGCTGTACTTGCAAGTTGGAAAGATGACAGGTGCCATGTGGTAAAGAAGGACTGTTTACTACGGAGGCGTACAGAAAATGAATGAGAGAGCAAGTTAAAGTTCAGAGACAGACGCGGTTGAAATAATATGGTCCACAGATGACCGAATAGGAAGAACCAGTAGGAAAAGAAAAAATTATGCGAAGTAGCAATTCTGACGGCATCAGAGAAACATTTAAAAAAAGTAAATTATAGTTCGTGTGTACCTCTAAGGATATGCGGTGTATTTTGGAATTTCTTGAGGTGAAGGGCCTCCAGAACGTATTTTTTCCAAATTATTTGGTATTACTTGATCAGAGACGAAAGTAACACGGTCCCTAATAGGCTAATAGTTTCATTTATCAAATTCTCTCTTAAATAGGTACGTGCGTTTCCCTGCGCATCAAAACGCTGCGGCTCTCACCATAACGCACATGCCGTCTCCGAGGGGGCTGGGCGTTGAAAGTTACTGCTTTAGGTAACGCGCTCTTTGAAAGTTATTTCAAATGCAGTTTCATCGGATGATAATTTAAACTGCATGCCTTACTTTCCACTACCGCCGGCGTCCACAGATCTGTAATGGTTAGTCGGCACAGCTGACGTCAGCTGCCAAGTCATGATGATCACCTACATCCATTGCCAAATATGTTTCCAACTTGTTCATCGATCATGACATTGAGGATTTTATACTTGTTATTTATCGTGACATGGGCTAAATTCATCAGATCTCTTTTTTCTTACGAGCGCAGCATTCAGTGCCGTTTCTCGTAATGGTAGTAATCTACATCTGCATGGATACTGTACAAATCGCACTTAAGTGCCTGGTAGATAGTTCATCGAACCACCTTCACAATCTATCTCTATTATTTTGGTTCAAATGGTTCAAATGGCTCTGAGCACTATGGAACTCAACATCTTTGGTCATAAGTCCCCTAGAACTTAGAACTACTTAAACCTAACTAACCTAAGGACGTCACACACACCCATGCCCGAGGCAGGATTCTAACCTGCGACCGTAGCAGTCCCACGGTTCCGGATTCCAGCGCCGGAACCGCACGACCACCGCGGCCGGCTCTATTATTTTAATCTCGAACAGCGTGCGAGAAATAAACGAACACCTATATCTTTCCGTGCGAGCTCTGCTTTCCGTTATTGTATTGTGATGATCGTATCTCGCTGTGTAGGTCGGACTACTCATTCCTGTGGTTGCCCTACCTACAAGGTTATCTGCAGTTCCTGGATGCATTATTTGTTCCCACCCCTCACGATATAAGGGTACCTAACGTTACACTCTATTCTAGTTAAGAGCTCTGTCTGAACATCTACACTCCTGGAAATGGAAAAAAGAACACATTGACACCGGTGTGTCAGACTCACCATACTTGCTCCGGACACTGCGAGAGGGCTGTACAAGCAATGATCACACGCACGGCACAGCGGACACACCAGAAACCGCGGTGTTGGCCGTCGAATGGCGCTAGCTGCGCAGCATTTGTGCACCGCCACCGTCAGTGTCAGCCAGTTTGCCGTGGCATACGGAGCTCCATCGCAGTCTTTAACACTGGTAGCATGCCGCGACAGCGTGGACGTGAACCGTATGTGCAGTTGACGGACTTTGAGCGAGGGCGTATAGTGGGCATGCGGGAGGCCGGGTGGACGTACCGCCGAATTGCTCAACACGTGGGGCGTGAGGTCTCCACAGTACATCGATGTTGTCGCCAGTGGTCGGCGGAAGGTGCACGTGCCCGTCGACCTGGGACCGAACCGCAGCGACGCACGGATGCACGCCAAGACCGTAGGATCCTACGCAGTGCCGTAGGGGACCGCACCGCCACTTCCCAGCAAATTAGGGACACTGTTGCTCCTGGGGTATCGGCGAGGACCATTCGCAACCGTCTCCATGAAGCTGGGCTACGGTCCCGCACACCGTTAGGCCGTCTTCCGCTCACGCCCCAACATCGTGCAGCCCGCCTCCAGTGGTGTCGCGACAGGCGTGAATGGAGGGACGAATGGAGACGTGTCGTCTTCAGCGATGAGAGTCGCTTCTGCCTTGGTGCCAATGATGGTCGTATGCGTGTTTGGCGCCGTGCAGGTGAGCGCCACAATCAGGACTGCATACGACCGAGGCACACAGGGCCAACACCCGGCATCATGGTGTGGGGAGCGATCTCCTACACTGGCCGTACACCACTGGTGATCGTCGAGGGGACACTGAATAGTGCACGGTACATCCAAACCGTCATCGAACCCATCGTTCTACCATTCCTAGACCGGCTAGGGAACTTGCTGTTCCAACAGGACAATGCACGTCCGCATGTATCCCGTGCCACCCAACGTCCTCTAGAAGGTGTAAGTCAACTACCCTGGCCAGCAAGATCTCCGGATCTGTCCCCCATTGAGCATGTTTGGGACTGGATGAAGCGTCGTCTCACGCGGTCTGCACGTCCAGCACGAACGCTGGTCCAACTGAGGCGCCAGGTGGAAATGGCATGGCAAGCCGTTCCACAGGACTACATCCAGCATCTCTACGATCGTCTCCATGGGAGAATAGCAGCCTGCATTGCTGCGAAAGGTGGATATAGACTGTACTAGTGCCGACATTGTGCATGCTCTGTTGCCTGTGTCTATGTGCCTGTGGTTCTGTCAGTGTGATCATGTGATGTATCTGACCCCAGCAATGTGTCAATAAAGTTTCCCCTTCCTGGGACAATGAATTCACGGTGTTCTTATTTCAATTTCCAGGAGTGTATTTTCGCATTCAGAGGAGGAAGTTGCTGATTCAAATTTCGTGAGAAGATCCCGCCGCAACGAGAAACGCCTTTGTTTTAATGATGTCCATGCCAAATCGAGTATCATGTCCGTGACACTCTCTCCCAGGTTTCTTGATAATACAAAACGTGCTGTCCTTATTTGAACTCTCTCGATGTATTCTGTTAATCCTGCCTGGTAAGGATCCCATACTGCACAGCAGTACTCCAAAAGAGGACGGACAAACGTAGTGTAGGCGGTCTCTTTAGCAGATCTGTTTCATCTTCTAAGTGTTCTGCCAATTAAACACAGTCTTTGGTTCGCCTTCCCTGCAACATTTTCTGCCCGTTCTTTCCATTTTAAGTTGTTCGTAATTGTAATTCCAAGATATTTATTTGAATTTACGGCTTTTAGATTTGATTGATTTATCGTGAACGATATTTTAACACCTCCTTCTTGCACTCATCCGGATGACCCCACACTTCTCATTACTTAGGGTCAATTGCCAATTTTCGCACCATACATATATCTTTTCTAAATAGTTTTGCAATTTTTTTTTATCTTCTGATGACTTTACTAGTCGATAAACGACAGCATCATCCATCTGCAGACAACCTAAGACGGCCGCGCACATTGTCTCCTGAATCGTTTGTATAGGTAAGGAACAGCAGAAGACCCACAACACTACCTCGGGGAACGCCAGAAATCAGTTCTGTTTTACTCGATGACTTTCCGTCAGTTACTACTCTGACAGGAAATCACAAATCCAGTCACATAACTGAGACGATATTCCATAAGCACGCAATTTAAGAGATGCGGTGTCAAAAGCCTTCTGGAAATCTAGAAATACTGTATCAGTCTAAAATCTCTTGTCGATAGCCCTCAACACTTCGTGTATTTCACAAGAAGGATGTTTTCTAAATCCGTGTTAACAGTATGTCAGTAGATCGTTCTCTTCGATGTAATTCATAATGTTCGAAAACAATATATGCTTCAGATAATTTAGTGGATTACTTCTTTTGCCTTTCTTGGATATTGGTATGACCTGTGCAAATTTCCAGTCCTTCGGTACGATCTTTCGTCGAGCGATCTATTGTCTATGATTCTTAAGTATGGAGCTATTGCATCAGTATACTCTGAAAGGAACCTAATTGGTATACAGTCTGGACCACAAGACTTGCTTTTATTAAGTGATTTAAGTGGCTTCACTATTCCGAGGATATCTGTTTGTAAGTTACTCTTGTTAGTGCTGGGAATTTCGGAAGGCTGTGTTTAGGAAATCTACCTCAGCAGAGTTTCATCGATAACAGTATTTCCATTCCTATCGCCCAGAGAAGGCAGTGATTATATCTTGCCGCTAGCATACTTTACATACGACCAGAATCTCTTTGGATTTTCTGCCAGGATTCGAGACAAAGTTTCGATATGGAAACTATTATAGGCATCTAGAATTGAAGTCCACACTAAATTTCGAACTTATGTTGTAAGTAGGCTGATTAGGTTTTAACGTTGGTAACGCCACGTAGGGCTCTGTATGAAAATCACTGACTGTGCTGTGTGCAGTCTGTGGCTGGTTGACATTGTTGGAATATTCGCTATTTTAATGTTGGGCAGTTGGATGCGAACAGTGTGTTTCGTTGAGCAGTTGGAGGTGAGCCGCAGGCAGTGGTGGATGTGGGGAGAGAGATGGCAGAGTTTTGAGAGCGGATGATCTGGACGTGTGTCCATCAGAAAAAGAAAATTTGTATGACTGGATGTCATGAACTGATATATATATTATGACTTTTAAACACTATTAAGGTAAATACATTGTTTGTTCTCAATCAAAATCTTTCATCTAATAACTATGCCTATCAGTAGTTAGTGCCTTCAGTAGTTAGAATCTTTCATTTAGCTCTCAGTATTGGCGCTCGCTGTGCTGCAGTAGTTCGACTAACGAAGATTTTTCTGAAGTAAGTGATTCATGAAAGGTATAGGTTATTGTTAGTAAGTGCCATTCTTTTGTAGGGATTATTAAAAGTCAGATTGCATTGCGCTAAACAGAAAAAAATTGTGTGTCAGTTTAGTGATGATCATAATAAGTAAAGAGAGAAATGTCTGAGTACGTTCAGGTTTGCTCAGCTGTTTGAAAATCAAATAACGTAAGAGGTTTATCAGCACAGTCATTTATAATTTTTCTAAGGGGACGTTACATGTAGTAACTTTTGTAGTATAGCTGCAATGAGACAGCCTTTTGCGTAGCGCAACAATACGTTACAGTACAGTACTTTCTTGATCACGGTAATGTGCGTAATAACTACGATATCTACAAGCATAGCACTTCACTTTTGTGTATTACGAGGTAAGTACATTGCCTTCAACAGAACTTTGCTTTCGGACGACGATAATTACGACACTTGGCACATTTTTACCGTTAAGAGATTATCTTACAACAAGACGCACAGTTTAGCGTTACAGTACACGTATTTGAGTGATTGATTTTGTACTTAAAACATTTATTTTTAAAGATTTTTGAATTACAAAGATACAAAAAAGGTTTTTGGAGATACATTTTATTCCACTGCTGAAATCTGTAACACCTGAGAGTATAATTACATTAATCCTCAGGGGGTACACACGTACTTTGTGTACTAAGCGAGAGGCAAGCGCTAGGAGCCCTAGCTTATATGGTATTTGCTTATACAACTTTACACATCGGTACCATATTTCTCTAACACAGAATTACACAGCTATTTGATCATTTAACTGAGAGGGACAAACTTTTTTTTATGCTATTGAGGTATGTTTATGAACAATAAGATGATGCTATATGAGAAATTTGATTATGCTATGTATTTATTATGATGAAATATTGAAGAAGTGTCGACGAATAGGTACATGTGTAATAAGGTAAGGAATAATGAGTAGTGGTTAGTGACTCTGATTTGTGAAAAAATATGTTGGAAACCAAGAATCGTACTTTAAGAGTTATGCAATGTGTGTACGTGCTTGAATGTATCACAACATGAGATTTCGTTTCTATACATTCTACTAGTAATTTCTCGACCTGTGAAATTTTATCTATATCAAACTGTCACTGTAGCGGAAACTGCTGTTGTAAATATGTTGGTAAGAAAGGTAAGTAACCTTTATGTAATGCGCTGTGGACGCCCAGCTGTGCGACAGTTGTCTGGAAAAAAAATCTATTAGTGCGTACCTTTTAGAGGGACAGGTGACAAAAAACGAGGCCATTAATCTCGATATTGACATTCCTTTGTAGAAAGCATTGCAAATACGACACGCTCATACTTGAAAACATATGATTACAGTTTGGTGCTTTTACTTTCTGATATTTACTGAAATGCCTGATGAAACAATGAGAAACATTTTACGACTAATGTCTTTCTAGTTGAAAGATATTTTACTGCCTTATGAAATTCCGTATGGCTAGTGAATGACGTTTTATCCTTGCCTTATGTATATACTTCCCTATTTTGTTTAATATCTAGTTTCTAGTTGCACTGCAGCATTGGTTAAAATAAAATTTAATAGATGTAGGCCTACCAATATCACTATTTTATGCCCACAGATCCATCAAATAATAATTTTATGATCTACTTTCTTAAAAAAAAGGGAGCACAAATAGACATTTCCCGTCACAGGAATTGCATACATAATTTTTCGACGATTTGGTAACTTTTTTTAAGTTATTGCATTTTTTGCTGCTGTTTGCCCGGCATAGTTCTACTGAATGTTATGTTGTATTAAGCTAGTTTTACTACTGATTTATTTTTCTTGTTGCTGTACATTGGCTTATATTAGTTGCAATGTTGCATTTGCTTTGCTAATTTATATTTACTGCAGCTTGCTTTGCCAATTTGCATTGTCATTGCTGTTTGCGTTAATTGTTTTGTGTTGCTGCATTGCCTCGTTCCTTAGTATATACACTCCTGGAAATGGAAAAAAGAACACATTGACACCGGTGTGTCACACCCACCACACTTGCTCCGGACACTGCGAGAGGGCTGTACAAGCAATGATCACACGCACGACAAAGCGGACACACCAGGAACCGCGGTGTTGGCCGTCGAATGGCGCTAGCTGCGCAGCATTTGTGCAACGCCGCCGTCAGTGTCAGCCAGTTTGCCGTGGCATACGGAGCTCCAGCGCAGTCTTTAACACTGGTAGCATGCCGCGACAGCGTGGACGTGAACCGTATGTGCAGTTGACGGACTTTGAGCGAGGGCGTATAGTGGGCATGCGGGAGGCCGGGTGGACGTACCGCCGAATTGCTCAACACGTGGGGCGTGAGGCCTCCACAGCACATCGATGTTGTCGCCAGTGGACGGCGGAAGGTGCACGTGCCCGTCGACCTGGGACCGGACCGCAGCGACGCACGGATGCACGCCAAGACCGTAGGATCCTACGCAGTGCCGTAGGGGACCGCACCGCCACTTCCCAGCAAATTAGGGACACTGTTGCTTCTGGGGTATCGGCGAGGACCATTCGCAACCGTCTCCATGAAGCTGGGCTACGGTCCCGCACACCGTTAGGCCGTCTTCCGCTCACGCCCCAACATCGTGCAGCCCGCTTCCAGTGGTGTCGCGACAGGCGTGAATGGAGGGACGAATGGAGACGTGTCGTCTTCAGTGATGAGAGTCGCTTCTGCCTTGGTGCCAATGATGGTCGTATGCGTGTTTGGCGCCGTGCAGGTGAGCGCCACAATCAGGACTGCATACGACCGAGGCACACAGGGCCAACACCCAGCATCATGGTGTGGGGAGCGATCTCCTACACTGGCCGTACACCACTGGTGATCGTCGAGGGGACACTGAATAGTGCATGGTACATCCAAACCGTCATCGAACCCATCGTTCTACCATTCCTAGACCGGCAAGGGAACTTGCTGTTCCAACAGGACAATGCACGTCCGCATGTATCCTGTGCCACCCAACGTGCTCTAGAAGGTGTAAGTCAACTACCCTGGCCAGCAAGATCTCCGGATCTGTCCCCCATTGAGCATGTTTGGGACTGGATGAAGCGTCGTCTCACGCGGTCTGCACGTCCAGCACGAACGCTGGTCCAACTGAGGCGCCTGGTGGAAATGGCATGGCAAGCCGTTCCACAGGACTACATCCAGCATCTCTACGATCGTCTCCATGGGAGAATAGCAGCCTGCATTGCTGCGAAAGGTGGATATACACTGTACTAGTGCCGACATTGTGCATGCTCTGTTGCCTGTGTCTATGTGCCTGTGGTTCTGTCAGTGTGATCATGTGATGTATCTGACCCCAGCAATGTGTCAATAAAGTTTCCCCTTCCTGGGACAATGAATTCACGGTGTTCTTATTTCAATGTCCAGGAGTGTATATCTCAGCTCAGTACATTTAAGTTAGCTTAAGAGTGGGTAGCCTATATAAGAGAATGAGTTGTGATGAATTGGAAGAAACGCATTGAGAAGCTATAAGAAAAAAAGGTTTGGCAAAAAAAGTAGTGTACAATGAAGAATAATTATTTTGAAAGAGGATATGAACAAAACAGGAGGGTTTAGGGACAACAGGTATAGATAGGACGTTTTGGGAATAATGATGAACTAAGGGAGATCTCCAAGAAATAAAGAACGTTTTGTTTGCAAATCAAATACGATAAATACTGCAGTACCAAATATACTGAAAACAAACCCTGTCCTTTCCTTTTGTGTTATTCCGCTATGTGTTTATGTACCCTGGTGTATTTGTGTTCTTCCTGTCTTTATGTGTTTATCTGATAAGAGTTATGTTGTAGAATTTTTCTAATACAAAGCTACATTCACTATGATGAGGTATACTGTTATCCTCAAATATAATTTGCATTTATAATATGTTATTTACTTTGTAAAGATGTTTAGACATTATTTGCTCTGTTCCGTTTTAATGGTCATGTGTGAAATTAATGTTTCAAAAGCTCTTCACGTTTTCTTTATTTATTAACTTATGTCATAATTCGTGTAACATTGATGTATACGTTTATTTCTATTCTTTTGTAGGGCCCGTATTATTACAAATGTTATCTGTATTATTGTGTTCTTTAATGATGCATTTTGTACCTTTGTAATTGTATTCCTATGTTGTAAATTTATAGACACCAGTTCTTCAAACTAAGTTTCCTTTCACTGCACACGTTTCTGTTCGTCATAGCATATGCATAATATGTGAGGAAAAAAGGGGACTGTTAGCGTTTTCACGTGTGTCAATAATTCAGCAAGGGACTGGTTAACAACGCTGCTTGTTCTAAGGACATTCCAAAAAGTTTGTGAGTCCACAAGTGGTGGTTTATGGACTTGCTATATTGTCAGCAAGACTCTTCGATGGTGATTGTGCACCCGAACAGTCGCAAGAGATGGCTGCTGGCCATATCTACAAAGACTACAGTGAGTCTGCACTTTTGATGGCCCACCAATACCATTATCTCTACAAGGACTGCAGTGGATCTGCACTTCTGGTGGCCCACCAATACCATTCTCTCTACCAGGACTACAGTGGGTCTACCTACCAATGTTCTTCAAAACTTCGACTGATTCTAAAAAAAATGGTTCAAATGGCTCTGAGCACTATGGGACTTAACATCTGAGGTCATCAGTCCCCTAGAACTTAGAACTACTTAAACCTAACTAACCTAAGGACATCACACACATCCATGCCCGAGGCAGGATTCGAACCTGCGACCGTAGCGGTCGCGCGTTTCCAGACTGAAGCGCCTTTAACCGCGTGGCCACACTGGCCGGCTCGACTGATTCTACAGTGTGTTTTCTCTGTTGTAACCCATTACCTGTCTGCATGTCAAGAGTTAGCTCTGTATTTCCGTTGGAAGGACAAAATTACTTCTTCAAGATTGCATGGAAATCCACTACTTCCCTGTGCATTTTCTTTTATTGATCAGACTTTGTGCAATGTAATTACTGCTGTGATGAATGATCAGGACTGTCTTTGTGGACAGTGGACAATTTTTGCTTGGCTTTCCCCAACAGTGTATGAATAATTGTGTGCATTTGATATATTTGTTAGCATTACTATAAAAAATAACTTTTAACAAATATACTACTGGCCATTAAAATTGCTACACCACGAAGATGACGTGCTACAGACGCGAAATTTAACCGACAGGAAGAAGATGCTGTGATATGCAAATGATTAGCTTTTCAGAGCATTCACACAAGGTTGGCGCCGGTGGCGACACCTACAACGTGCTGACATGAGGAACGCTTTCAACCAATTTCTCGTACACAAACAGCAGTTGACCGGCGTTGCGTGGTGAAACGTTGTTGTGATGCCTCGTGTAAGGAAGAGAAATGGGTACCATCACATTTCCGACCTTGATAAAAGTCGGATTGTAGCCTATCGCGATTGCGGTTTATCGTATCATGACACTGCTGCGCGCGTTGGTCGAGATTCAATGACTGTTAGCAGAATATGGAATCGGTGGGTTCAGGAGGGTAATACGGAACGCCCTGCTGGATCCCAACGGCCTCGTATCACTAGCAGTCGTGATGACAGGCATCTTATCAGCATGGCTGTAACGGATCGTGCAGCCACGCTCGATCCCTGAGTCAACAGATGGTGACGTTTGCAAGACAGCAACCATCTGCACGAACAGTTCGACGATGTTTGCAGCAGCGTGGACTATCAGCCCGGAGACCATGGCTGCGGTTACCCTTCGCGCTGCATCACAGACAGGAGCGTCTGCGATATTGTACTCAACGACGAACCAGGGTGCACGAATGGCAAAACGTCATTTTTTCGGATGAATCCAGGTTCTGTTTACAGCAACATGATTGTTGCATCCGTGTTTGGCGACATCGCGGTGAACGCACATTGTAAGCGTGTATTCGCCATCGCCATACTGGCGTATCACTCGGCGTGATGGTATGGGGTGCCATTGGTTACACGTCTCGGTCACCTCTTGTTCACATTGACGGCACTTTGAACAGTGGGCGTTACATTTCAGATGTGTTACGGCCCGTGGCTCTACCCTTCATTCGTTCCCTGCGAAACCCTACATTTCAGCAGGATAATGCACGACCGCATGTGCAGGTCCTGTACGGGCCTTTCTGGATACAGAAAATGTTCGACTGTTGCCCTGGCCAGCACATTCTCCAGATCTCTCACCAATTGAAAACGTCTGGTCAATGGTGGCCAAGCAACTGGCTCGTCACAATACGGCAGTCACTATTCTTGATGAACTGTGGTATCATGTTGAAGCTGCATGGGCAGCTGTACCTGTACACGCCATCCAAGATGTCTTTGACTCAATGTCCAGGCGAATCAAGGCCGTTATTACGGCCAGAGGTGGTGGTTCTGGGTACTGATTTCTCAGGATCTATGCACCCAAATTGCGTGAAAATGTAATCACATGTCAGTTCTAGTATAATATATTTGTCCAATGAATACCCGTTTATCATCTGCATTTCTTCTTGGTGTAGCAATTTTAATGGCCAGTAGTGTATGTATTATGTACTGCCCACAACAATTTTTAAGATTTTTGTGGGTAGCATGGGGGCTATGTAAGTAGGCTGTTTAGGTTTTTATGTTTGTAACGCCACGTAGCGCTCTGTATGAAAATCACTGACTGTGCTGTGTGCAGTCTGTGTCTGGTTGGCACTGTTGGAATATTCGCTATTGTAGTGCTGGGCAGTTAGATATGAACAGTGCGTAGCGCTGTGCAGTTGGAGGTGAGCCACCAGCTGTGGTGGATGTGGGGAGAGAGATGGCAGAGTTTTGAGAGCGGACGATCTGGACGTGTGTCCATCAGAAAAAGGAAGTTTGTAAGACTTGATGTCATGAACTTTATATATATATATATATATATATATATATATATATATATATATATATATATGTGTGTGTGTGTGTGTGTGTGTGTGTCCCAAGCATATTGCAACAAACGGTGTATTTCTATCGCTGCTCGTTTAGTTTTTATTGCCATTTCAAATATACCGGTCATTTTTGAAACACCCTGTATATATATAAACCATGTTGTCTACAGCACACTTGCACATTGTGAACAGCACACGCTTACCGCAGAAAGACGACGTACAGAATGGCGCACCCACAGACTGCGTTGTCTTCTATATCTTTCACATCACTTGCAGCGCCATCTGTTGTTGAAAATTGTAACTACTGTAATTTCGAAAGTTTGTCTGCCTGAAAATGTACTGTTGTCCCAAGCATATTGCAACAAACGGTGTATTTCTATCGCTGCTCGTTTAGTTTTTATTGCCGTTTCAAATATACCGGTCATTTTTGAAACACTATATATATATATATATATATATATATATATATATATATATATATATATAATGACTTTTGCACACTGTTAAGGTAAGTACATTGTTTGTTCTCTATCAAAATCTTTCATTTGATAACTATGCCTATCAGTAGTTAGTGCCTTCAGTAGTTAGAATCTTTCATTTAGCTGGCAGTATTGGCGCTTGCTGTATTGCAGTAGTTCGAGTAACAAAGATTTTTGTGAGGCAAGTGACTCATGAAAGGTATAGGTTATTGTTAGTCATGGCCATTCTTTTGTAGGGATTATTGAAAGTCAGATTGCGTTGCGCTAAACAATAAAAATTGTGTGTCAGTTTAGTGATGATCTGAATAAGTAAAGAGAGAAATGTCTGAGTACGTTCAGTTTTGCTCAGCTGTTTGAAAAACAAATAACGTAAGAGGTTTATCAGCACAGCCACTTATCATTTTTCTAAGGGGACGTTACAATGTAAAAGACCGTCAACCTTGAAGATTTTGTCTCAGTTTCGACTCAGTTCATTTTTGAAGTATAAACTCTTGTCAGCTGTGTGCTTCTCAAATCTTTCTAAGTTCTTACTTATTGTTCCAATGTCCACTTATCTACATAGTTCTATACTCCAAAAGAAATCTACAGAGTAAAAACCTCGTCGTAGACGCGACGTTAAACTCTAGTCAGTCCTCCTCCTGAAAGTGCACAATTAAGAATACTCGTTGCCCAGTATTAGCTACTTCTTCTCTAATTCAGTCAAGAGGAATGTTTTGTTCAAAAATATTCAAATGTGTGTGAAATCTTATGGGACTTAACTACTAAGGTCACCAGTCCCTAAGCTTACACACTAGTTAACCTAAGTTATCCTAAGGAGAAACACACACATCCATGGCCGAGGGATGAACTCTAACCTCCGCCGGGACCAGCCGCACAGTCCATGACTGCAGCGACCTAGACCGCTCGGCTAATCCTGCACAGCCGGAATGTTTGATAGCCTATGGAAAATACTGAACAGTAAGCTTGCCCAGCCGTTTTTCTGTCATTCTTACTAAACAGGCTGATCACGTCTGCAGTAGCACTTCTCTGCGTTCCATCTACCCTACTTCAGCCCCACATTTTAAGAATCTGTAACTTCCAACAGCACTCTTAAGAACGTTATAAGTAAAAAAAAAAAAAAAAATACTTTCCCATTAAGTATATGTATTTTTATTCATACACCTTGCATCTGATTAAATGCGTTAGTTTCACTACATATCACGTGATAACATTACGCTTAGATGCGCGCCGGCACACTTTTCAGACGATCTTCAGAAATATAATGACTTACATTTTGGACAACAGTGTACTGGTCACGATGGCCCTATTCCATGACCATCTCGGTGACCAGACATGACACTAATGAACTTCCTCTTCCGGGGCGTGTGAAGAGCCTAGTTTCGAAATTCCGGTCGATACTCACATGGACCTGGTTGCCGCAGACGAGAGAGTAGTACGGGAAACTACTGGAGTTCTTGAGCATGTAAGACAGTCGACGGTATGCCACTGTACACACTGCCGTGATCATGGTGGTCGACATTTTGAACAATACCTGTAAGGAAACAGATCTGCATTAGATACGTGCTGCATTGTACACTGACAGAGCAGACTTAACACACTGTGATGAAAGTGTACGAGTTTTGTCTGAGGGTTACAGCAATCCTTTGTGTTTCGTGTTGTACGTTTTGGCGGTTGCATAATACTTGTTTGTCTACTACTGTGAATATATTTTTGCAGAAACAAAGCTAACAGGTGTAACAAATCGAATTACCAAAATTGCATTATTAGTGTGTAACAAATCTGAGGATCTCTTTTGCCGAAATACTCAGAAACTTTCCCTGATATCCTCCGAAATTTTGCCGTTAGAGATGAGTTTCCCGAATAACTAAGTTCAGAAGGTACCACTAACGCTGCGCCCAAATATTGTCTAAATGCAAAGGAGATTGAGGAGATTGTCATCCCTAATCAGGCACATGGTAAAGTGCATAATAAAAGTAAGGATGGTCAAATTTTAACGTCCCATCCATGTCCAGGTCATTAGATACGGAATACATGCTCGGGTTGCGGAGGATAAGGAAGGACCTTGACTTTTAAAGGAACAATATCGACATTTACCTTCAGTGATTTACAGATTACGGAAAATTTAAATTTGGATAGCCAGACAAGGATTTCAACCGCTGTCCTCTCCAAAGCGAGACCATTGTCTTACCATTGCGCACGTCACTCTGTTGAAGCCCATAACGTATTACAGATCATTTTTATAAAATGAGTCCGAACTTCGTCGACAGATTTTTCAGAGGCTGATCGGTGGTTTGCTGAGAGATTTGCTACAAGGTACTCTTGTTCGCCAGTAGCTATTTACAGAGTTTTTACAGAGTTAGTTCAGTTTCTTGTTGCAAATATTTTTTCGAATGCATTTCAATGAAAGAAGAAGAATACCAGTCCCAAAACACTTGAGTGTGAATCTTGTATCGGGTTTGTAAGGAAAATGATTACTTTCAATCATGGCACTCGCTATTGACAATGCAGTTAGGTGCTGTCTTGCTCCTTAACACCCAGGCTTGAGCACTGTTGACGGTAGGACACCATACGGAATACAAGAATACATAACGGAAGCACATAACAAAGATTAATTAACCCAACAACTATGTTACGTAACGATACAGTACAACATATAACAATAAAAAGTAATTCTCTAAGGTATCAGATCAAAATGTCGACTATCAAGATCAGAAAAAACTGTATACATGGAGACTGTGGACTGTCTACCATACTCAAGAGCATGCCGCTGTGGCCGAGCGGTTCTAAGCGCTTCAGTCCGGAACCGCGCTGCTGCTACGGTCGCAGGTTCGAATCCTGCGTCAGGCATGGATGTGTGTTATGTCCTTAGGTTAGTTAGGGTTAGATACTTTTAAGTCTAGGGGACTGATGATCTCAGATGTTAAGTCCCATAGTGCTTAGAGCCATTTGAACATTCAAGAAACTCATAATATTGACATAGAAGCTCTGATCGATTTAAGTATCGAATCAAGGCTCGCAAATGAGACTCGTCACATGATCCCAGACGATGTAGTTCTTCGGTGTCATGTATGGTAACGGTGTTGACTGAGGAACACGACCAACACGATCAAGCCATCATTGCCCAAACTTTACATCATCGAGTTCATTCTGAAAACACGTAAGTCAAAGAAATCTCAGCGTCTACGTCTACATCTACAACTACATGGATACCCTGCAAATGACATTTAAGTACCTGGCAGAGGGTTCATCGAACCGCCTTCACAATAATAGGCTATTTTCCTATGTTAAAAATACGGTTCGTAGTGTTGTTTTCCAGATTGATTATAACATTTAAATAGCATTTACGATCATTATTCTCACAAAATATCTGTAATTTTTATTTAACAAAACCCTAAAAATGATTGTTACGTGATTGAAAACGTTCTGTTATTGGTTGCTGTTCTGGTAACGTCAGAGGCTATGAGTAAGACGAAGCTGCACTAGTTTTATAGGAGCGTTAGCCGAAGTTACGAGGTTTTTACATACATTTACTGAAAAAAAGTTTAGCTGTTTAGTGATAGAAAATGCAATTACAGCTTTTAAATAACAATAGAAAGGAATTTTGTGAACTCTGATAGTGCAACCGTTGATGCGTTTATTTTCCACCCATAGGAGAGGCGATATGTGCAACGAAGGACATTCTTTTCCCTGCTCCCAGCAACATCATTAAACTCACTCAAAGCTAAGGCATTGTAGAACTTTTGCAAATGGGTCTGTGTATTACAACTGGATTGTCGACTATCAGTAATGAGCTACGACTCAAAGCATAACGAAATTATTCTTGACAAGACTTAGTGATGATTTCCTGCACAGAAGTCACTTAGCAGAGACATTATACCCATCAGCAGTTTCGTGATGTAACGGATAGCGCATACGACTGCAGTGAAAAAGGTCACATGTTTGAATCCAGTAAGGGTAATGTATTTTTAATAGCTTTACACTAAATACGAAACTTGCGTTAGCAAGAACTCGTTGTAGCAGTTGTTTCGATTGTGGGATGTATTATATATAGCTTCACATTAGTCTTAGTCTGAGAAACAGACAACAGAGGAGAAACGCATTTACTTTGCGAACAAACAATTCACTTTTTAGGAAAGCATTGCTAATTTTCCACAGTACAACGAGGTGTAGGACGGTGAGGTTATACGGAGAACTATAAAGCGTGTACAACGTGCAGGTGACACAAACGTAAGGTCTGTGATGTTTGTGTGTGTAAACTAACGTTATCGTATGAAGCAAACCTATTTCATCTTTGTGTAAGATAATGAAACCGCAAAAGTTTAAACAATGAGGATACTAGATAGACAATACGAAGATAAAAACTTTCTTCGTAATAAAGTAAAAAGTGAGTGGTCTCATTACCTAGAAAATATATTTTTGACTGTGACGTGTACGAACAGCGATTGCAAATGTAAGCTCATATAAAAGGCAAGGAAGACACAATAATATTCCGTTTCTAAACGGTGTGGTGAAGTTTTATAATTTTCATTTGGCTTTCATATGGAAGGACTGCTGAATCAAGTTCAAATGCTCTTTCGGTTTAGATTCAAACCAACGATCTATAGACGTCGTCTTACAAAATTCGACGGTTTACCGCTCTAACAACTGAGCTACCGAACAGCTGAGATGTAGCTAGGTAAAACGACAATTTTCACTAGAGTTTAAGTTCATTGAATGACGCCATCTTTCGTTGTAACGGTGGGAGAGCATATATCGGAGATAAGCTATTGTTAACTTCATAGTGCAGCATAGTTTTAAATAAGTTAGTGTCGACGTGGTGGCAGTTTGGTGGTACAGTGCAACCACATTTTACGCATCTTCTCATTCTCTGGAACAACTTCTCAGGAGCTTTTTAAGATGCAATTGTACAGTATGGTACTACACACCATTTGTAACCCATTTTCCGAAACCTAAATTCCGAAACAAGACATCACTGTGAATTATCGTTATGACAGTAGGAGCAGAGAGTTAGCCAGTGACGTCACAGGCATCACATGACTCGAATCGAGCGTTTTAGCATGCGTTCAAATTATTTGAATTTAATTTCCGATTTTATGAAAGAGTACTGAAATTCAAGAGGAATAAAAGCGCGTTGGGAGCATAAAATGACATAATTAATCATTTACGACATTTTCCAGAAAACAGTCAAATACCCTATTCTCTGTTATTCCATTCTCGAAAATCGCACGGAGAAAACGAATTGCTGTATCTTTCCGTGTGAGCTCTGATTTCCCCTATTTTATTATGATGATCGTTTCTCCCTATGTAGACCGAGCGAGATGGCGCAGTGGTTAGCACACTGGACTCGCATTCGGGAGGACGATGGTTCAATCCCGCGTCCGGCCATCCTGATTTAGGTTTTCCGTGATTTCCCTAAATCGCTCCAGGTAAATGCCGGGATGGTTCCTTTGAAAGGGCACGGCCGACTTCCTTCCCCGTCCTTCCCTAATCCGATGAGACCGATGACCTCGCTGTCTGGTCTCCTTCCCTATCTAGGAAGACGTCAATAAAATATTTTGGCATTCGGAGCAGAGAGATGGCGATTGAAACTTCATGAGAAGGTCCTGTCTCAACGAGAAACACCTTTCTTTTAATTATATCCATCCCATATCCCTTATCATGTCTGTGACACTCTTCGCGGCAACATATTTAAGAACACTGCGAGGACATTTTGCAAATGACTCTTTTTGTCTGTGAAGGTCCAATTACAGAATCGTTAATACTGCCAGCGTATACATTTCCAGCGAATTATTGTTGATGAGGTCATTAGAGACTACGAGCTCGGACGTGGAGAGATGGGGAAGGAAATCGCGCAGGGTCTGCCCTGCACCTGAATTAAGCGATATACAGAAACCACGCAAAATCTAAATCTTTATGATCGGTCTAGGATTTCAACCAGGGTCCTCCATATCGGCCGGCATGTTACCAGGATCGACACATCAGTGTTTGTGCCTATCCATTAACTTATACATACTGTTTGTTCAGTATAACACTCCATCTCTTCTAAACATTTTAGCTTTTTTCCCCATCATTGCTGAAGAAATTAATTGGAAAATTCCACTTGACGTAGGAAATCCGCCGGGTACCATTTCTGCATATTTATGTCATAGGGGTGTAATTGCTGTTCGCGAAATTTGTTGTTTGGCTTATTTTCAGAGCTAAATTGTAACGAAAAAACGTGATTCAAGTGGCCCTAAGCACTATGGGAGTTAACATCTGAGGTCATCAGTCCCCTAGACTTAGAACTACCTAACCCTAACTAACCTAAGGACATCATACACATCCTAGAACCTCTCGGCCACACCAGCCGGTTTGGATCGTAACACACTCTGACTATTGGAGGCAGGAGTGTCACCAGTCACATTTAACACATCCTCTTCAAGGAAAATGTCGCTAACAATTTACTAGGTTACATGTCACGAAGATGAAATCTGTGATTTCCTATCATTCGAGTTTACTATGTTCTCTTTGTTGATTTATTGGATGTGCGCTTCGGTATACGCCTTAATATCCATAATTTTATCACTACTGTTCTATTCGATATGCACATAGCATGTTCTTGGAATATTTTATGAACACGTTCTAGAAATTTTAGATGAATCTACGCATTTCCTGCAATCGGGTGAGGTGAGTCGTAATTTAAGACACTGAATTCGTTCCCGAAAAGTCCAAGGTTTGAATCCCCATCCGAACATTACGATTTAAGTTTTCGTGTTTCTTCGAAATCACTTCAGTTTCAGATAATTAAGTCGAGAAAGAAGTGTCACACGTAGCACCAAGCTTAAGTTCTCCTGAATACCACAACAGTTATAAAACGAAATCACTCTTTGTGAATCGCCCGAAGACTCTTATACAAAATCTGCTGGCATTACCGATTAAACCTGTTATGTGTATTGTGAATAACACAATCTAACTTCTTATTATTTACGTAAACGTTGAATATATTACGTTTTTCTCATTGTTACTTTGCTTTTGAGACGTCAGCGTCTTATGTGGTTTATGGTTGTATCTAATTTTTATGCCGTAGAAGTGTTGTACCGTCCGTAAATTCCGAAGGGCACAGAACAGAGAAAACGGAAGTCCGCTAGACACAGGAATGCCACTCCAGCTTGTGGTTAAAACCGTAGCTTTGATATAGCGGAGATAAAGACGGCCGCTGATTATCATGTCTCCTAACACGAAGTAAAAGACAGTTCCCGACCGTTGCTCGATCTCGTGCTGTTACAAATTAGCACAGACATAAGATTGCATCGCCGAAAAAGAAGATTTGTTCGTAAGACCTGTTCTGCTGAACTCAGTAAGATAAGCGCTCATGAGAAACTCCGTTCAGGAGATGAAAAATGACGCATGATGAGGACGTTGTCTAAACTGTAATCTGTTCCCGAAGCTTATCTACAATCTCTGTCGTTAGCGGCTCATGTTCCACCTACTGATTCGATACATATGCCAGAATTTCACGATCGTTGCTATTCTCTGCGATTACTGATCGATCATCATTTATCTACTGCATCTAAAGCTTTCGAGGACGCTACTCGTGACTTGCGAGTAACACATTTAACAGCCCCCGAGAATTATAGTTTAGTGTGTGTTCCGAATCTGTAAAACTGATTACCTGCAACCCGCCACTTACAGAAGCGACGTGAAAAAGAGCATTTTCTACCCTGTTTACTCACCCAAGTAATACACCACTGCTTTCGACTTTCTACGTTTAAAATGAGAAAATCGTTTCTTCTGGAGCTTGCCCTATAACTGGCATAGACAGATGCCTGAGAAGTACAGGGGTTTGACAAAAATACTGAAACACCGCTAGAAATGCGTGCTTGAACATTAAATCAGATACCAGCCAAACCTGGTGGTTGTGCTGTTATATTTGGCCACTATCGACACCACAACAATGTGCTCAGTACGCCGGCCGCTGTGACCGAGCGGTTCTAGGCGCTTCAGTCCGGAACCGCGCTGCTGCTACGGTCGTAGGTTCGAATCCTGCCTCGGGCATGGATGTGTGTGATGTCCTTAGGTTAGTAGGTTTAAGTAGTTCTAAGTGTAGGGGACTGATGACCTCAGATGTTAAGTCCCATAGTGCTTAGAGCCATTTTTTTGTGCTCAGTACGTTCGATGTGTAGGTCGTGGTCATAACAGTGTTCTGTGTAGTTGTGACTGCATTATGGTGGAGCTAGGTGACTTCGAACGTGGGAAAATTGTTGGTGCTCGTGTAGTTATTGCTTCCCCACCCAAGTTAGCCGAAGTGTTTGGTGTCGAAGATTTAGACTGAAAACTAATTGTAATTGCAGATGCCCTGTTGCAGTCCCAAAACCTAACGAAGTGCATAGTATAATGCCTCAGAAAACTTTTACTTCCTAAACGAACATGAACTTTTTCTTTACGCGTGTTTTCAGTTTTAGTGTTACAAATTTATTTTTAAGCAAAAGCTCTCATTACTGAGTAAAACACACTCGATGAGGATGACGCAGTTGTATCACAACATGGATGGGTTAAAAAGAGAAGGACAAGGAATTGTGTTACTCGGAAGTAGACCTTTACCTATGTATTTTTGGCCTTCTTGCTATACAGTACCTTAGTAAGTCTTCGTTCTGTTTTCTTCTTTTTTTTATTTGACTTTTTCGTTGTCATTTGTAAATCCTTTCGTTCTCTATAGCTTCCTAATATTCTTACCTAAATTACATGTAGCCTCATTAACAGAAATTCGATATGAATAATTGCAGTATTACGTTAACTATTATCAATGTTGCTTTGTAATTATCATTATAAGTGCTACTAAACGAATACCTTTAATGTCATTTCTTCTGCAGTTTCTTATCGTTTGAATTCCGAAGTTGGTACGGATACTTACTCTATTCGATCCTTTGGTGTATTTGGAATGAGGTGAGAGTGCGTAGAATACCGCAGCAGCTCTCGCATCACTATTCAGGCTGTTTGTACCGTACGTCTCCCCCACACAAACCTCAGAATGCCACGGCTGAAGTCACATAACTACGTAATCGTAAGAGGTGAATCTACAATGCACAACTTCTGGAATGTCTTGAATCTCTGTAACCAGTAGCTTCTCTCGACGATATCCTGCGAATCATGGATGAAGGACAACTGGAAAATTCGGTATTCCTAGATTACAGGAAAGCGTTTGATAGAGTGTCACACTGCAGACTGTTAACGAACGTCCGAGCATGCAGAACAGTTTCGCAAATATGTGAGTGGAAGAGTTTTTAAATAATTCAAGCCGCAACGTTTTCGTGGACGGTGAGTGTTCATGGCGGACAAAAGTATTGTCAAGGGGGCTCCAGGGAAGTGTGATAGAACCGCTCTCGTTTGTATACATGAACAATCTAAGTAACGGGAAAGGGAATGACTAGCACTGGTACAAGATACCCTCTGCCATATATAGTGACTTGCAGAGTGAATATGCAGATGTAGATTATTGTTGACAAAGAGCACTTCAGCACTTACGAGACATTTGGTACTGTTTCTATTACAATGCTATTTTCTACTCGAGCAAATAGTTGCACCCCCTGCTCAAAGCTACTGGGACACCACTATGTAGTGCGGTACTGACCACTAGATGTTACGAGAGGCGGATCCACCAGTATAGCTCAGTCAACAAAGATCAAAAGAGATGGATTAGGAGGATAAATAGTGGAGCCGAAAATTTGTGCCTGACCGCTGGGGTGTGACCGTTGGGGTAGGGTAGCGTTTAAAAGTCACTTTTTTACGTTTTTTTAGTAACTCGAAAACCACGGCTTCTACAGAAAATTTTTTCCTATACAAAATTAAACCACATTACATTTTCGACGAGAAGGTTCTATTAATTTTTTCTCTAGGACTAATAGTTTCGTCGTTGCAGGGGATGGCATGTTATTAAAAATAGTGTTTTAACAATATAAAATTAATGCTTAATTTTAAATGAATTGGATTAAAAACAAATATTAAATATGTGTAAAACACCTTTGTGCAGTGGAGCTGTGTTAAGGGATAAATTGTGGACTGGTGGTGTTACTGGGTGAACGGGGGATGTGCTGTGTGGTAGTCCGACGGAACGTAGGTCGCCAGATTGTGTTTACGCATTTCCCTTCTTCATAGGTCAGTAAATTGAAGTTCGAGCAGGAGATTCCTCACTCTATCCACCCCACTACGTCACAAGAGCAAATGCAGGGTTAGTTTAACTTTGTGAGACATCTTTCTTGTGACGTACTGGGGTAAATCTTAAATTTCCAGACCCCTGAAGGAGGGAAGTGCATGAGCAGAATTCAGCGACCTATCTCCAGTCGCACTTCTACCCCACATATCCCCCTTCACCCTATTACACTATGTGACCAAAAGTATCCGGACACCCCAAAAAACATACGTTTTTCGTATCAGGTGTATTGTGCTGCCACCTACTGCCAGGTACTCCATATCAACGACCTCAGTAGTCATTAGACATCGTAAAAGAGCCAGCGACCTCACTAGTCATTAGACATCGTGAAAGAGCAGAATGTGGCGCTCCGCGGAACTCGTGGACTTCGAACGTGGTCAGGTGATTCGGTGTCACTTGTATCATACGTCTGTACGCGAGATTTCCACAATCATAAACATCCCTAGATTGACTGTTTCCGATGTTATAGTGAAGTGGAAGCGTGAAGGGACACGTACAGCACAAAAGCGTACAGGCCGACCTCGTTTGTTGACTGAGAGGGACCGCCGACAGTTGAACAGGGTCGTAATGTGAAATAGGCAGACATCTATCCAGACCATTACACAGGAATTCCAAACTTCATCAGGATCCACTGCAAGTACTATGACAGTTAGGCGGGAGGTGAGAAAACTTGGATTTCATGGTCGAGCGGCTGATCATACGCCACACATCAAGTCGGTAAATGCCAAACGACGCATCGCTTGGAGTAAGGAGCGTAAACATTGGACGAACAGTGGGAAAACTTCGTGTGTAGTGACAAATCACGGTACAGAATGTGGCGATCCGATGGCAAAATGTGGGTATGGCGAATGCCCGGTGAACTTCATCTGCCAGCGTGTGTATCGCCCACAGTAAAATTTGGAGGCGGTAGTGTTATGATGTGGTCGTGTTTTTCATGGAGGGGGCATGCACTCCTCGTTCTTTTGCGTGACAGTATCACAGCACTGGCCTACATTTGTGTTTTAAACACATTCTTGCTTCACAGTGTTGAAGAGCAATTCGGAGAAGGCGATTGCATCTTTCAACACGATCGAGAACCTGTTCATAATGCACGGCCTGTGGCGGAGTGGTTACACGACAATAACATCCCTGTAATGTACTGGCCTGAATCCTACAGAACACCTTTGGGATGTTTTGGAACGCCGACTTCGTGCCAGGCCTCACCGACCGACATCGATACCTCTCCTCAGTGCAGCACTCCGTGAAGAATGGGCTGTCATTCCCCAAGAAGCCTTCCAGTACCTGACTGAACGTATGCCTGCGAGAGTGGAAGCTGCCGTCAAGGCTAAGGGTGGCCCAATACCATACTGAATTCCAGCATTACCGATGAAGGGTGCTACGAACTTTTAAGTCATTTTCAGCCAGGTGTCCGGATATTTTTCATCACATAGTGTATACCCAGACCACAATTTATCTTTCGGTACGGCTCCACTGCACTTGGACGTGACACACACATTTAATATTTGTTTTTCGTCCACTTCATTTCAAGATAAACATTAATTTTATATCTTTAAAACAGTACATTTACTAATCTGTGATTTTTCGATCCCCTGCAACACGGAAACCATTAGTCGTGCAGAAAATGGAATAGGAGTTTTTTGTAGGAAATTTAGTGTAGTTTAATTTTGTACTGGGAAACATTCACACTCGGTGCCGCAGTTTCCGAGTTATTAGAGCAGAACATAAACAAGTGATCTTTAAACGCCACAGCTCCCCAACGCTCAAACCAAAACGGTCAGTATTTTTAGCATGTTGTTCACGACACTCCCTCCTAGAACTCTGCAAAAATTTGCGACTTCATTATTTTCCCCTAATTTTCCTTTGTTGGCTGGACTAGTATAAAAGGAGGTTGGGAACATTATGTTGTCAATAGAGAAGCAGTAATGGCAGAATGGGTCGGTCAGTAGAGCTCTGTGACCTTGAACGTAGACTAGTCAAATGAGTAATAAATCAATTACGGACATTTCAAACCTTCTAAAGCTGCCCAAGTCGATTGTTGGGGATGTGATTGTGAAGAGGAAACGTGAAGGAATAACCACAGCTACACCAAGACAAGGCAGATCTCAGGTACTGTCGGCCAGAGATCGTCGAGCATTGCCGAGGGTGGATGTAAAAAATCTCAGAAAAGCAGTGGAAGGGGGAAGGAGTCACCCGTGAGTTTCAAAGTGCTTCCAACAGTCTATCTGGCACAACTGCTGTGCCTAGGCTATTACAAAGAATTAGTTGCAGTGGTCGAGCAGTCCCGCTCATTTCTGTTGACAGTGCTAAGCGACAGTTGAGATGGTGTAAAGAGCGACGTCACTCGACAATGGATGACTGAAAACCAGTCATTTGGCGCGACCAATGACGCTGTACCTTTTGCCAGTCTGATGGAAGGTTTTAGATAGAGCGAATGCCTGGAGGACGTTACCTACCATCATGTGTAGTGCTAACAGTGAAGTGCGGAGGCGGTGGTGTTACGGAATGGGGGCGTTCCTTGTGGCTAGGCTGCGGTCCTCTTATTGTGGTTGAGAAAATGCAAAACTCAGAAAGATATGAACACATTTTACGTCATTGTCTACAGAGGAACAGTTCGGAGACAATAGTTACTTGTATGAGTACGATAACATACCCTCTCATAAAGCAGCATCTGTGAGGCAATGGTTTGTGAAAAGTAACATTACTGAAATGGACTGGCCTGCCCGAAGTCCCGACAGGAACCAAATGGGACACCTTTGGAACGAGTTCCAGACCCAAGTGTCCATTATCACTCCCTTCTCTGGTTTCGGCCTTTGAGAAATAATGAGCTGTCATTCCTCCACAGACGTTCATACACCTTATTGAAACTGTCCCCAGCAGAGTTCAGGCCGCCATAAAGGCCAAGGGTGAACACATCCCATATTAATGTCCTCTAATAAGTGTCTGGACTTTTGATTATATAGTGTAGGTATCATTATTATAGAAACAAGAACCCATGCGCCGTGTCCTCTGGTTATTTAACATATTCTAAATCAGGTGCCTAAAATAGATTTTCGGTGACAAGGAACCGTAGAATTTAGTGTCCCAGCAGATTAGTGCAGCACGTTAATTGTGATGGCTACCTTAGAAAGACACGGCCGATCTTCTATCCCATTCTTCTTCTATCCAAGATCTGCTATGAGACATTAACTCGTATAAAGGATTCTTCTTAGCTTTTTCAACCACTCTGAATATATACTGAAGGGCCAAGAAAACTGGTACACCAGCCTAATATCGTCTAGGGCCCCCGCGAGCACGCAGATGTTCGGCAACATGACATGGCATGGACTTGACTAATGTCTGAAGTAGCTCTGGAGGGAACTGACACCATGAATCCTGAAGCTATCCATAAAACCCGTAAGAGTACGAGAGGGTGGAGATCTCTTTTGAACAGCACGTTGCAAGGCATCCCAGCTATTCTCAATAATGTTCATGTCTGGGGAGTCTGGTGGCCAGCGGAAGTGTATAAACACAGAAGAGTGTTCCTGGAGCCACTCTGTAGCAATTCTGCACGTGTGGGGTGTCGCATGGTCCTGCTGGAATTGCCCAAGTCCGTCAGAATGCACAATGGAAATGAATGGGTGCAGGGGATAAGACAGGATGCTTATATACGCGTCACCTGTCAGAGTCGTATCTAGACGTATCAGAGGCCCAATATCACTCCAACTGCACACGCCCCACACCATTACTAAACCTCCACCAGCTTGAAAAGTCCCCTGCTGACATGTAGGATCCATGGATTCATGAGGCAGTCTCCATACCCGTATACGTCCATCCCCTCGATTCAATTTGAGACGAGATTCGTCCGACCAGACAACATGCTTCCAGTCATCAACAGTGCAATGTCGGTGTTGATGGGCCCAGGCGAGGCTTAAAACTTTGTGTTGTGCAGTCATCAAGGGTACACGAGTGGGTCTTCGGATCCAAAAGCACATATCGATGTTGTTTCGTTGAATGGTTCGCACACTGACACTTGTTGATGGCCCAGCACTGAACTCTGCAGCAATTTGAGAAAGGGTTGCGCTTCTGTCACGTTGAGCGATTGTCCTCAGTTGTCGTTAGTCCGTTCTTGCACAATCGCGCAGCGATGTTGGAGATGGGGGTTTGTTTGGGGAAGGAGACCAGACAGCGATGTCATCGGTCTCATCGGATTAGGGAAGGATGGGGAAGGAAGTCGGCCGTGCTACTTCAGAGGAACCATCCCGGCATTCGCCTGGAGTGATTTAGGGAAATCACGGAAAACCTAAATCAGGATGGCCGGACGCGGGATTGAACCGTCGTCCTCCCGAATGCGAGTCCAGTGTCTAACCACTGCGCCACCTCGCTCGGTGATGTTGGAGACTTGATGTTTTACCAGGATCCTGATATTCACGGTATACTCGTGAAATGGCCGTACGGGAAAATCCCCATTTCATCGCCACCTCGGAAATGTTGTGTCCCATTGCTTGTGCGCCGACAATAACAACACGTTCAAAGTCACTTAAATCTTGATAAACTGCCATTGTAGCAGCAGTAACCGATCTAACGACTAAGCCATACACTTGTTGTCTTACGTAGGCGTTGCCGATCGCAGAGCCGTATTCTGCCTATTTACATATATCTGTATTTTAATACGCTTGCCTATACCAGTATCTTTGGCGCTTCAGTGTATTGCACGTCATAGTAACAGAGGAATGCGAGGGTCATTAACAATAGCTTAGTTGGTGCTGGTGCTATTACTGTTTAGTTTAGCCTGTAAGTTGAGTGCTCCAAGAGCAGTTACGACAGACTGTTACGTATGTACAGAAGCGTATGTGTGTTACCTCACGAAGCCAATTATCACCGGTACTCCCGGAGAGGCAGCCAGTTAGCCGTAAATTTATTGCCGTTTGGCCGACGTGGCGTGTGATCTCTTCCTGTATACCTTGCAGAAAAGTCTGAGTAGGCAGCACGCGCCGCTCTTTGGATGTCCGCTGTTTGGTCGTCGTTTGTTGTCACTTTACCTGCGTTATTGTGTGCACATGTCTTCAGTTGTTCTCAACACCACCTTCAACATAAGAAAGAGCGTTGACGGTACAGGAGGATTCAGTTACACCTATTTCAGAATGAATCGGTATATAATGTGGAATACTCTGCAGGAGAGACGCTCAGTAGCTCAGTACGGGCTTTTGTTGAAGTTTCGAGAACATACGTTCACCGAGGAGTCAAGCAGTACGGGGCTATTACAAATGATTGAAGCGATTTCATAAATTCACTGTAGCTCCATTCATTGACGTATGGTCACGACACACTACAGATACGTAGAAAAACTAATAAAGTTTTGTTAGGCTGAAGCCGCACTTCAGGTTTCTGCCGCCAGAGCGCTCGAGAGCGCAGTGAGACAAAATGCCGACAGGAGCCGAGAAAGCGTGTGTCGTGCTTGAAATGCACTCACATCAGTCAGTCATAACAGTGCAACGACACTTTAGGACGAAGTTCAACAAAGATCCGCCAACTGCTAACTCCATTCGTCGATGGTATGCGCAGTTTAAAGCTTCTGGATGCCTCTGTAAGGGGAAATCAGTGGGTCGGCCTGCAGTGAGTGAAGAAACGGTTGAACGCGTGCGGGCAAGTTTCACGCGTAGCCCGCGGAAGTCGACGAATAAAGCAAGCAGGGAACTAAACGTACCACAGCCGACGGTTTGGAAAATCTTACGGAAAAGGCTAAAGCAGAAGCCTTACCGTTTACAGTTGCTACAAGGCCTGACACCCGATGACAAAGTCAAACGCTTTGAATTTTCGGCGCGGTTGCAACAGCTCATGGAAGAGGATGTGTTCAGTGCGAAACTTGTTTTCAGTGATGAAGCAGCATTTTTTCTTAATGGTGAAGTGAACAGACACAATGTGCGAATCTGGGCGGTAGAGAATAATCACGCATTCGTGCAGCAAATTCGCAATTCACCAAAAGTTAACGTGTTTTGTGCAATCTCACGGTTTAAAGTTTACGGCCCCTTTTTCTTCTGCGAAAAAAACGTTACAGGACACGTGTATCTGGACATGCTGGAAAATTGGCTCATGCCACAACTGGAGACCGACAGCGCCGACTTCATCTTTCAACAGGATGGTGCTCCACCGCACTTCCATCATGATGTTCGGCATTTCTTAAACAGGAGATTGGAAAACCGATGGATCGGTCGTGTTGGAGATCATGATCAGCAATTCATGTCATGGCCTCCACGCTCTCCCGACTTAACCCCATGCGATTTCTTTCTGTGGGGTTATGTGAAAGATTCAGTGTTTAAACCTCCTCTACCAAGAAACGTGCCAGAACTGCGAGCTCGCATCAACGATGCTTTCGAACTCATTGATGGGGACATGCTGCGCCGAGTGTGGGAGGAACTTGATTATCGGCTTGATGTCTGCCGAATCACTAAAGGGGCACATATCGAACATTTGTGAATGCCTAAAAAAACTTTTTGAGTTTTTGTATGTGTGTGCAAAGCATTGTGAAAATATCTCAAATAATAAAGTTATTGTAGAGCTGTGAAATCGCTTCAATCATTTGTAATAACCATGTATATTACTCCCTCCTAGATATATCTCCCGAGGAGACCATGGGGATAAATTCAGAGAGATTAGAGCCCACATAGACGCATACCGACAATCCTTCTTTCCACGAACAGTACGAGACTGGAATAGAAGGGAGAACCGATAGAGATACTCAAGGTACCCTCCGCTTGCGGAGTATGGGTGTAGATGTAGATGTAGATGTAATGTTACGGACGCGCAATACGGGTCGTTTTATGGATATTATCTGACCTCTTTCATCCGGGAATATGTGTCACCGCAAACAACCCCGTCAATGGCATCATAACTTTCTGTGAACCATATTCATATTCGGAACAATTATTTCTTTTTTGAATTTGGCATCCCCAAGAAATTTTTTTCATTTGGCGTTTTATGAAGTTAAAATAATTTTTATCAGTTTCGTTTTCTCGAATAGGAAACTAAGAAGTATGTGCCGATATCACTTCCTTATTCATTGTTCTTTTATTCCACTACTCTGTCATGTGTTCACTATGTAATTTTGTCATTCTAATTATTATTATCATAAGTACGAGGGAGACAGAGAGAATGTAATACTCTATAAGCCGCTCGAGATAGGTTACAATTTTTCTTTTTTAAAATTAGGTATGTGCTTCCAGCGTAACTAGAAATGGAAGCGGCAGCAATCGGTTGCATGAGTATACAATTCGTCAAAACACACATTCCGGTTAACAGCCTCAATTTCTCAAAGTACACTACTGGCCATTAAAATTGCTACACCAAGAAGAAATGCAGATGATAAACGGGTATTCATTGGACAAATATATTATACTAGAACTGACATCTGATTACATTTTCACGCAATTTGGATGTATAGATCCTGAGAAATCAGTACCCAGAACAACCACTTCTGGCCGTAATACGGCCTTGATACGCCTGGGCATTGAGTCAAACAGAGCTTGAATGGCATGTACACGTACAGCTACCCATGCAGCTTCAACACGATACCACAGTTCATCAAGAGTAGTGACTGGCGTATTGTGACGAGCCAGTTACTCGGCCACCATTGACCAAACGTTTTAAATTGGTGAGGGATCTGGATAATGTGCTGGCCAGGGCAACAGTAGAACATTTTCTGTATCCAGAAAGGCCTGTACAGGACCTGCAACACCCGGTCGTGCATTATCCTGCTGAAATGTAGGGTTTCGCAGGGATCGAATGAAGGGTAGGGCCAAGAGTCGTAACACATCTGAAATGTAACGTCCACTGTTCAATGTGCCGTCAATGTGAACAAGAGGTGACCGAGACGTGTAACCAATGGCACCCTATACCATCACGCCGAGTGATACGCCAGTATGGCGATGACGAATACACGCTTCCAATGTGCGTTCACCGCCATGTCGCCAAACACGGATCCGACCATCATGATGCCGTAAACAGAACCTGGATCCATCCGTAAAAAATGACGTTTTGCCATTCGTGCACCCAGGTTCGTTGTTGAGTACACCATCGCAGGCGCTCCTGTCTGTGATGCAGCGTCAAGGGTAACCGCAGCCATGGTCTCCGAGCTGATAGTCCATGCTGCTGCAAACGTCGTCGAACTGTTCGTGCAGATTGTTGTTGTCTTGCAAACGTCCCCATCTGTTGACTCAGGGATCGAGACGTGGCTGCACGATCCGTTACAGCCATGCGGATAAGAAGCCTGTCATCTCGAGTGCTAGTGATACGAGGCCGTTGGGATCCAGCACGGAGTTCCGTATTACCCTCCTGAACCCACCGATTCCATATTCTTGTAACAGTCATTGTATCTCGACCAACGCGAGCAGGAATGTCGTGATACGATAAACCGCAATTGCGATATGCTACAATTAGACGTTTATCAAAGTCGGAAACGTGATGGTACCCATTTCTCCTCCTTACACGAGACATCACAACAACGTTTCACCAGGCAACGCCGGTCAACTGCTGTTTGTTTATGAGAAATAGGTTGGAAACTTTCCTCATGTCAGCACGTTGTAGGTGTCGCCACCGGCGACAACCTTGTGTGTATGCTCTGAAAGCTAATCATTTGCATATCACAGCATCTTCTTCCTGTCGGTTAAATTTCGCGTCTGTAGCAAGTCATCTTCGTGGTTTAGCAATTTTAATAGCCAGTAGTGTAAATGAAAAAAAAAACTTGTAGTAACACTTGTTGACAGATTCACACGTTAAGTACGTACCACTTTCGATGCCCATGCAAAATATTCCTCCTTTAGTAATATTTTCTTGACGTCATCATGAAATCAGCTATATAATGAGTCAGTAGGCCACTCGCTGTTCATGAACAAGAGCTAGTCTCTCTAGCTGGCAGTTCTGGCTGAAATCATACCACAGATTTTTTTCCAATTCAAATATATGCTCTTTACGACACGGCTTTGATGCGATCGCCAGTGTCCTGCGATTAATACGAATTGATGGACAAATAAGAGTACATAGAGTGTGAACAAACATCCGTTGTTTACTCTCTGTGCAAACGTCATGCATTAATACTGCGAAGCGCGCATTGTTTAATTCGGTGACCCTGTATACTGCTCCAGCTCTTCTGTCTATCCAGAACTGCAATTTTCCGCGCCATTTTATAAGCTCATTGCAGCAACATGGTCCTGCCACTTGTAACGTGGTGTTACAAATGAAACGTCAACTTTGGTACATTTAAGATAATAGTAAGCGTATGCAATAGCATCTATATTACTAAATCGCTATACCGGATTTCAACATCTTTTGCAGGTTGCCTATCTAAAAGCTCCCAGGGACAAGAAAAATTTGATTTTCGACATTTCGCGCAGTCATTGACCGAATGTAAATACTATCATAATCTACTCATGGAGAGGTATAACCTCATGTTAAAAGTTTAACACAATAAGACAAGTATTACAGTTAGAAACTGTGGATTTTTACCTCGGATTTTTACTTAGCTGGTGACGCATCAATACCAGGACTTCATCCATCTAGCATTTAAGAATGAGAGCACTTAGCAACTTCCAACAAACTTGAAGAAAATTTCAAAGCCTTCTAAACTTTTTCTCGCTTAAATACTTGAAGTGCAACATTTAATACATTAAATCGTTTGTAATGTAATGAGAGGTTTGAAGCTGTGTTACACATAACATTTGATTCTTTGAAATATCGGGGGTTTACTGGATTTTGCTAATCTAAATAAGCACAGCTGGGTCATATATTTTTCTCCCAACTATAACCCAGTGACCCAATTCCCCCTAACATAATATCAGTTCTGAAAGTGTTGAATTCCTCTTAACGCACGTGAATGGTTCTTGATTTTTGGTAGCTAGTTTTGAAGATTGTTGCGCAGCCGACCTGGAAATCACAAATAAATGCGTTAAGCGAAGAATTTCTTCTGTAATTTGTTTTCGTAGGATCTTTTTTCTTTTCATTGTGTCGAGGACGTACTGAAAAGTAATTCCTCCGATTTTTTAATGTGAAAACTCCCAAATCTTATTAAGTGAAACCAACGTTATTAGCATTCTACACCTTTATTCTTCATATCTACATATTTATTTCTCAACATAATCACTATGGTGACGAACACATTTATCCCAACGAGAAACCAGTTTGTTGATATCGTCACTGCAGGATGTTTGGCTCTGTTGACGGAGCCACACCCTCACCTCTGCTTGCATCGCTTCATCAGTATAAAAGTGAAGTTCGTGAACATGCGCTATAAGTCGTGGAAACGAATGAAAATCGGATGGGGTCAAAAAGGGACTGTACGGAGGATGATCGATGAAAGTGAACCCAAGGTGTCGGATTTTTGGAGATGTTGCAGCGCTCGTGTGTGGTCTGGTGTTGTCACGATGAAGGAGAAGGTGTTCCATGTGTGAATGAATTATACCATTTCGAAACTCGAGTACAGTACACTATTTCTCACGCACCAACATAGCAACGTTACACACCGCCATTTTACTCTCTACAATTCGGGGTCTCTAGGGACATAAGGCTGCAAATATAAAGACACGAAGAACCAAGATGTAGAATTTTAATATGTTTCTGTTATTTAAAAACTTTAAGATTTTTCACTTAAAAATTCTGGTATATTACTTTTCTTTATCTTTTAGTTTTATATTTTCTTTGTAGTTAGTATGTTGACTTTGTATTTGAGATTAAACATTATTTGTACGTCTTGAAGGTCTCGACGTCTTCATGATATTTTCGAGGAGGTTTCCTGTATTTCTTGTTTTGGTTTAATTAAGCAGTCAACTCGGTTTGTAGGTTATTCACGTAATTCTGTGGAATTTCATATAAATTTTATTCTAGTGTTCCCCAAGTTCTGTTAATTTTCAGGAGATCTGTTCCATTTTCCTAAGTGATTGCTTTCGGTATATTGCTTAGTGAATTTATTTTATTCGCACAAATTTTATTAACAGCTAAATTTATTTCTATGTAAGTCTAATAAACTGTTATTAACAGCGAAAAGAACTGTTCCATAACGTGCGCATTTCAAGATGCATTTGTCTTATCGTTTCAAAGTGACTGTAAGTTCAAAACTCATTACGTTTTCGTCTGAAAATCTCAGAACAGTGACACTTCATGATGTAATTCCTCTGGTGATGTCCTGCTTCTTGGTATTTTATATGGTTTGATAGTTTGATCTCTGTACATTACAAGGTGTATTGCATTGAAGTTGAAAGGCATATTTCAGTCGTTCAGTTGGTAAAGTCTTCTGTGTCCGACAAATACAACGTTTTGTTGCTATTCGGATTGCACGTTACAATGTGAATCCTGGATAAATGTTAATTCTTACAGGTCACAAAAGGGAAAGAGCACACTGCTTGTTAAATGAACTAATCCCAGTGCAGGGCATTGGCGTTGAAACCAACTCTCTGATTACGGATAGCTTTCACTTATTTTTATTTCTAAGGACGATACGTCCTTCACATCGGTATAAGAACCACACGCTCAACAAATAGGCACGCAACGTAACAGGAGATTTCGTCCAGGCGCCGTGTTTGATGCAGGAACTGCCCGCAAGCCCGCCGGATGACGGCATAGCGCTGCAGCTGCCGCCTAACCGTGGCCTTGGAAACCGTCCTCCGTTATGCACGCGAAAGTGAGTCAGTGGGCCTCGAGTCTCTCTACTGCATTCCCTCTCGTTAATTGCTAGCCACGGCACGAGAAGTGAGTACAACAGGCTGGCAGCGGCGCGTCTCTAGCTGCAAGTTAGCACATTTTCACTGTCAGTTTACGCCTGTGGGGGGCCATTCCTTCTTCAACATTTTTTACCATTCTGTTCTACAACCTCTTACAGGCAGAGCCAACTTCATACAGAGCAATTAAATAAACGTTTCACATTCATGCACTGAGTAACGAAATGAAGCTAGTTCAATATACGGGCTGTTGTCTATGGAACCATGATTGTAAAATGGTTCAAATAGCTCTGAGCACTATGAGACTTAACTTCTGAGGTCATCAGTCCCCTAGAACTTAGAACTACTTAAACCTAACTAACCTAAGGACATCACACACATCCATGCCCGAGGCAGGATTCGAACCTGCGACCGTAGCGGACTCGCAGTTGCAGACTGTAGCGCCTAGAACCGCTCGGTCACCTCGGCCGGCGAACCATGATTGTACCCAATCGTGTATTTCTTCGTCCGATGCAAATCGACGGCAAGGAATGTCTTTCTTCAGGGCTTTAAAAACATGGAAAGCGCATGATGAGAGATCGGGACTGTGTGTAGGATGTGTAAGGGCTTCCCAGCGAAACTTCTGCATCACAGTCGAAGCCACCTTGGCAACATTTCGGCGTTTTGTTTCAACTAACGTGCAGAAGTTTCTCTGGGAAACCCTCATACATCCTCCATACAGTCTCGGTCTCCCCCCATGCGCTTTCCATATTTTTGGTACCCTGGGGGAACACATTCGTGGCCGTCGATTTGCCTCGGACGAAGAGGTGGTCCCCTGGTGCCGTAGACAACTGCAAACATTTTCCCTCGACACCATTAACCATCTTGTCTCACAGTAGGGTAAATGTGTTAACAGTTATGGCGATTACTTTTGAATTAACAAACAGTTTACTTACTTTTCTTCATCTGTGTCATTTTCACTTGACTGCCATTATATTACGATGTGGCAATTCTGATTGTTCTTTGTACTTACTAACAGGAACGATTTATTGGCGGTATTACAAGTTTTGTACTTTCTGTTATGCATGATGGAGGCGATTCAGAGCTTACTACCTTTACTTTTCCAGTCGTCAATGCCTCAAGTTAATCTTACGTGGTAGCAACAAATTTATTTCTTGAAGAAAGCTTGTCTTAACATGAAACAGCGGGTATTGTGTTTCTTACCAATTAAGAAACTGACACGAATTGCTATTGTTGTACTTGATCTTTCAAGATTACTACTGAATAATACGTTAACGTTCCAGCAGCACTTACAAGGGGACCCTAAGAACTTCCCCTCACCGATTTGCTTCATATTGACAAGGTGTGTAGAACACGGACAGGATCTGAACGTAAGTAAACAGGAAGACGAAACTCTAAACTATTTTCGAGGAAATCGAGTTTTAATACTTCAGGTGAGCTCGTATACACGCATCAAAAAAGTTTTGCATCACCCCTGCTCCAGAACTCTTGAGGACAGATGCTGACTGTGGATATTGTATCACAGACACAGTCGCTTTGACTGTTCAGAGATGTCACTAAGCCCCGCCAAAGATGTAAACAACCACGCCTGTGCAGCGCCTATTAGACGAAGGGGGTCTGACAGCCGATCAGTTCTAGTCATTCCACCAGGAAGGAGGTATACAGCTCGTGTTGCCTGAAGGTCAATATGGGCCAGGCGCTGTAACCGAGCGGTTCTAGGCGCTTCAGTTCGGAACCGCGCTGCTGCTACGGTCGAAGGTTCGAATCCTGCCTCGGGCGTGTATGTGTGTGATGTCCTTAGGTTAGTTAGGTTTAAGTAGTTTCTAAGTCTAGGGAACTGATGACCCCAGATGTTAAGTCCCATAGTGCTTAGAACCATTTGAACCATTTTTCGTCAATTCCGCGGTTCAATCGCGTCCACATTGTTACCTTGTGCCAGGAAGGGCACCCAAAAAGATCAGTGTCCAGGTGTCTCGGAGTGAACCAAAGCGATGTTGTTCGGACATGATGGAGATCCAGAGAGACAAGAACTGTCGATTACGTGCCTCGCTCAAGCCGTCAAAGGGCTACTACTGCAGCGGATGACTGCTACCTGCGGAGTATGGCTGGGAGTAACCCTGACAGCAACGCCACCATGTTGAATAATGGTTTTCGTGCAGCCACAGGACGTCGTGTTACGACTGCACGATGCGCAACTTCATTCCCGACGTCCATGGGACCACAACACCATGCAGCGCGGCACAGGTGGGCCCAACAACACCCCGAATGGACCGCTCAGGATTGGCATCACGTTCTCTTCACCCATGAGTGTCGCATATGCCTTCAACCAGACAATCGTCGGAGACGTGTCTGGCGGCAACCCGGTCAGGCTGAACGCCTTAGACACGCTGTGCAGCGAGTGCAGCAAGGTAGAGATTCCCTGCTATTTTGGGGTGGCATTATGCAGGGCTGACGTTCGCCGCTGGTGGTTATGGAAGGCGCCATAACAAGTGTAAGATACTTGAATGCCATCCTGCGACCGATAGTGGAACCATATAGGCAGCATACTGGCGAGGCATTCGTCTTCATGGACGACAATTCGCACCCCCAACGTGCACGTCTTGTGAATGACTTCCTTCAGGATAACGACATCGCTAGATCAGTGACCACCATGTTCTCCAGACATGAACCCTATCCACCACGCCGGGGATGGATTTAAAAGGGCTGTTTATGGACGACGAGACCCACCAACCACTCTGAGGGATCTAACCCGAATCGCCATTAAGGAGTAGTACAATCTGGACCAACAGTGCCTTGATGAACTTGTGGATAGTATGCCACGACGAATGTAGGCATGCATCAATGATAGAGCATGTGCTACTGGGTATTAGAGTACCGGTGTGTACAGCCATCTGGACCACCACCTCTGAAAGTCTCGCTGTATGGTGGTACAACATGCAAAGTGTGGTTTTCATGAGCAATAAAAAGGGCGGAAATGATGTTTATGGTGATCTCTATTCCAATTTTCTGTACAGATTCCGGAACTCTCGGAACCGAGGTGATGCGAAACTTTTTTTGGTGTCTGTACTTTGTAATGTCGCTAGTATTCAAGTATTCCGCCACAGAGCGGATAAATGATTAGTTTTATAAACGCGAAGTCTATGGATCGAACCTCACTGCCGGTACTCACTTTTTTTCACTCATACGTAATTCTAACAACAGATACCATGGTACACTACGAGACTCTGTGATAACCATGAACGTTATGAAAATCAAGATTGTTTTGCAATAGACACATTGAAAGAACCTTGCACATGCCAAAATTAAATGTTCATTACACGTACTGTAAGTCGCACAAACTGCTGTTTTCCATATTTCTACGATCAGTGTTATCTTGATTCATGCATTGCTCCGGAGGTTACACATATATGGGGTATTTCAAAAAGAATCATCCGATCTGGCATGTCTACATTTCTGAAACAAATAATCATATACAATGAAGATTTTGTTTTTTGATGAACGGAAAACTCAAAAAGTTTTTTTTTTAATACCTTTTCATAGGTGTTCAGTATACCACTTGAGATGCACGGCATATGTCTATGCGGTATTCAGATTGTTCCTAATGTGGTATACCTGGTTTGGCCGCCAGTATTTTAGCTTGCTAGAAGCTCGCCTTGATGTTTCTGTTTATTAAATTTCACTGGTTTTGAGAAACATAAGAGTAATGATATTACAACTGAAGTGCTTCTCACACCTTCGGGTCGCCTTGGCGCGCATGGGATACGAAATATTTCGGCTGCGCTAGTCACTCCGTTTCGGGTGTTCTTCAGAGCCGGTCGTGTATAGCTGTTTCGGACGTACACGTCGTACTCCATATCGGAAGTTGTCAGAAAAGTAACCTATTAAGAAAGCTATGTCGAGTGTTGTAGAAGACAGTGTAAAAAGTGATATTTTAAAATATAAACAAACAGGATATAGTAATGAGGGGTGTCGCCTACCATCATTGTCAGTACTACAGATCTTGCCCTTTGTAGATACAGAGACTAACTTGGGCAAGAGGCATCCCACAAAAAAAAAAGGCACAAACGCAGATTCAAGTTCGAGATGACAGCATAGCATCCTCCACCGAAAAAGATACCACAACCGATGAGCTCTCTTCAGCGCTGGGGACACAACTTTAAAAAACGACGGGGTCTTGGAAAGAACTGTTAGGGACTCTTATTCAATCTCTACAGATCTCTCCAGCTTCCAGATCTGACTTCCAACACGACAACGTATAATTTATACTACACTGCAGCGAGCATGTCTTGAGTTACAGCATCCAAAGCTGCAGTTACGCGATGTCTCAGTTCATTCATTGTTGTTGGTAACGGAGGCACATAAACAGAGTCTTTTATAAACACCCACAAGAAATAATCACAGACAGTCAGGTCCGGAGACCTTGAAGACCAGTAATGTAAGGCTGAATCATTTGGGTCAGTGCGACCGATCCATCGTTCACTAATCCTTCAATTTAAATTTCCTCGTACTTCTAGTTGCCAGTGTGGCGGTGCTCCATCCTGTCGGTAAATGAAGTCGTTCGAATCAGTCTCCAACTGAGGGAAAAGAAAATTTTCACGCATATCGAGATGAGATGTGCACCTCCTGTTACAGTGTTCTAGGCGAAGAAAAATGGACCATACATCTTTTCCCATGAAACTGCACAAAACACTAAATTTTGGGGAGTCACTCTCATGTCGTACAACTTCATGTGGTTGTCCCGTACCCCATATTCTCACATTATGACGGTTCACCTTTCCATTTAAATGGAGTGTTGCCTCGTCACTAAACACTAAGCATGGAAGAAAACTGTCATCCTCCATCTTGCCAAGGACGAAATTACAGAACTCCACACGTTGTTGTTTGTCACCTTCACGAAGAGCTTACAGGAGCTGAGTTTTGTGTGGTTTTCATGTGCAAAGACACCACAGACGGTCGTCGGGAGCATGTTGCTGCAAGGCGAACGGATATCTGCGGACTCCTTGTAAAAGTATGGCGGATGCGTGTTCGACGGCTGTAACAGACACTCGGGGACGGCACGGCGATTTGCTTTTACACAAACGACCTGTTTCTCGGAATTGCTCATGCCATCAAATGGTTCTAATGGCTCTGAGCACTATGGGACTTAACTTCTGAGGTCATCAGACCCCTAGAACTTAGAACTACTTAAACCTAACTAACCTAAGGATATCACACACATCCATTCCCGAGGCAGGATTCGAACCTGCGACTGTAGCGGTCGCGCGGTTCCAGACTGTAGCGCCTAGAACCGCTCGGCCACCGCGGCCGGCGCTCATGCCATCGTCTAATGCTCTGTGCTGTAGGAGGAACCACACCATATCTACTACGAGAGTCACGCTGAAAAGTTATTACTGAGCCGCACTGCGCAAAACGTAGAAAAGAAAACGCTTTGTGTTGTCGCGACGCGATTTTTGCTAGAACTGAAGTGGCCGCACACTGCTGCTACCTAGTGGGAACCGTGTAAAACTCGAGAGTTTCCCCTTTTCATCAGTACGTTGTTCATGCACATATCTAAAATAACATAACAGTTATGATTTTTTAAAAATCGGATAATTATTTTTTATACACCACGTACGTGCCAAAAATATAGATACAATAATATAAATAAAACTATTGTACTGATCTGATTGAAAGTTCTTGTGTCTCCTCTTTCTATTACCAATCACCTTAAAACAAAACAAAAAAACAAAAAAGAACACTCTACTTTCGAAATAAAGATTATGACAACAATGAATTTGTTTATTGGAATTTCGTGGGAATGGAAAAGTGGGGAGTACTGACAGCGAGATTCGATCCATAGCCCTCGCGTTTATGAAACAAAGCGAACAGTCGGTCGGCTGCGGAATCCTTGAATACTACTGCTATTACAAAGTACGACGACTAAAATTTTCAAATACGAGTTTCTCGAAAACATTTGAAGTTGTGTTTTCCCGTTATCATATGTTTAAGTCCTAGTCGTGCTCTATACACCCTGTCAATAGGCGACAAATCGGTGGGGAGAAGTTCGTATGATCCCCTTGTTAGTACAGGGATGGAAGCGAACTGCCGGCCGATGTGGCCGAGCGGTTCTAGGCGCTTCAGTCTGGAACCGCGCGACCGTACGGTCGCAGGTTCGAATCCTGCCTCGGGCATGGATGTGTGTGATGTCAAATGGTTCAAATGGCTCTGAGCACTATGGGACTCAACTGCTGAGGTCATTAGTCCCCTAGAACTTAGAACTAGTTAAACCTAACTAACCTAAGGACATCACACACATCCATGCCCGAGGCAGGATTCGAACCTGCGACCGTAGCGGTCTCGCGGTTCCAGACTGCAGCGCCAGAACCGCGCGGCCACTTCGGCCGGCTGTGTGATGTCCTTAGGTTAGTTAGGTTTAACTAGTTCTAAGTTCTAGGGGACTGATGACCTCGGATGTTGAGTCCCATAGTACTCAGAGCCATTTGAACTATTTTGAAGCGAACTGTTCACGCGCAAATCGCTTGATACACACACCATCGACAGCCGCTGAAGCTCGAGTTTTTAGTCACGTTAGTGTTCCTTGCACAGTCGTAATTATTACAGCACGACAGGTTAATGAATACTAACGACACAACATAACACGTGTATAGTTTTTCCCCTGTGCAACCAGCGCGGGCTCCATGTTGCGCATCCTTCCGAGCGTGGAGGTGTTGTTCCCGAGTCGTTGGGATAACTAACTGCAGGTCCACACTTCAGAAGACACCAACAGACGACAGGAAAGCGATTGACCGTCTGCAGTTCGACAAACGCACAAAACCCCGACAACGAAAGAAATGAAGAATAATCTTTTCACTGTGTAATGTCGCAATGAGCACTCCTGCGCCGCAAAGTAATATCTTGCATAAATTGACAGCAATTGCAACACAAGTGCGAAGTAATAAGCAAGGAACATTTGCTTCTTTTGTTCAACATCTATTAACTTAATGCATGTAATCTTACTGAGAAATGTGAAGTTCGGAGCTGGCCTACTAGATATGAAAAAGAAAGACACGTCTGTTTTAAATGTTTCTCGCTGGAATATCGGTGTTCGGAGTGGGACTACTGGTCACTCAGTCAGATGAACGTGAATAAGACTACTCCTAGGATTCGATTTGTTAACTTCATTGTTGAAAAATCTCTCTCACATAAGTATGTGGTCCCGAACACTACAGACTCGAGCAGCTATACGAAACAATTGCGAAAACTTGAGGGAAGTTCTTGTAAAACATTACAAAATTTTCTGTAGTACGAAATTTCTCCCTGTGCACCCGACCACCCTAAAAATTGCAAAAACACTAAAATCAAGTTTATCCAAAACATCAATTTTCTTTTAAAACCCAAAGCTGGTGTCAAAAACGTCGGCAATTAGTTTAGGTGTACCCTGCAAAGTTGTACTCAAGCAGTTCTTGTACTTTAGATCGGTCAGAAATGAAAAATCTAATATCCACTGGAGGTCATCAAACTCTTTTACTGGCGCTGCTTTCATGTCCATGAATAATGCTTCGTCTTTACGCAGGTTGAAAAAACACTCTAAGACACCTAGATATAAATAGTGTTCCTCATAAAAATACGGCACATCGCCTTAATCACATACTAGCTCCGCCAGTAAAGATTTAAATTACCCATGTCCCAAACAGTGCGATCTCAGTTTATTAACTGTTTTTACAACAATGTCCTTGATGCCACTTATTTTGGCACATTTTGCAAGTAGATTAACGGGAAAAAAATGGTTCAAATGGCTCTAAGCACTATGGAACAAACCTAAGGACATCACACACATCCATGCGCGAGGCAGGATTCGAACCTGCGACCGTAGCAGCAGCGCGGTTCCAGACCGAAGCGCCTAGAACCGCTCGGCCACAAGGACCGGCGATTAACGCGATGTAGGACGCAGTGTATTGCTGGTACAGTACTTCCTGCTGGACACCAACTTCTTTCACCTTGTTCATTATCAAAGCACCGCAAAACACTTTGACCAATCATTGCAGAAGCTCCATCTGCTGCAGTCGACGTAACTTTTTCCCAATAAAGGACACATTTGTCAATGGCCGGCAGGCCGCCTTGGTGCAGGTCTTATTACATTCGACGCGACCTGTGCGCCGGATGGGGACGAAATGATAATGAAAACAACATAACACCCAGTCCCTGAGCGGAGTAAATCCCCGACCCAGCCGGAAATCGAACCCGGGACATTTAGGACGGCAATCCGTCACACTGAGCATTCAGCTATCGGGGCTGATATTTGATAGTAATGTATCCTAAGTAAGAAAATATGTCGTCGGCCGTAGTTGTGCATTGGTACTACGTCAAGGAGTTCCTCCATGAAGCTGACATCTGTGTCAACACCTCTCAGGTTACAGCAAGCTGTGCAGTATCCGTTGCATCAGATTTTTCATCTTATCTTTCAGTTGGTTTCCACGTCGTTTGGCACTTCTCCGATGCATCTGAAAACGGTTCTACGTGAAAGAGAAACTGTTTCGAAAACCGGAAGAGCACCAACAAAGCTGGTTAACAAGTTCTCCATCCCTGAAGGGACGCCCTGTTTTGGCTACATTAAGAGCTATCTAGCACTCACTCTCAGTGCAACACCATTGCGGATAACATTGTTCCCCTCACGTAAATAAGTTACAAGGAAGAGGTACAATCGAGGGCAAAACCACACAATGCTTCATAAAGAATAATAACAATTTCAAAAGATGACGTATCTATGCCAACTTTCTTCTTTCTCTCTTTCCTGTTTTAGCTCGGGAAATCTGCCCTGCCCGCTGGTGTGGCCGTGCGGTTCTAGGCGCTTCAGTCTGGAACCGCGCGACCGCTACGGTCGCAGGTTCGAATCCTGCCTCGGGCATGGACGTGTGTGATGTCCTTAGGTTAGTTAGGTTTAAGTAGTTCTAAGGTCTAAGGGACAGATGACCGCAGATGTTAAGTCCCATAGTGCTCAGAGTCATTTGAACCATTTTTGAAATCTGCCCTTCATTTCCTCAGTATCCAAAGTGATAACGCATCTCTCATGAATAGGTTGAAAATGTCGATTCATAGTGTTCTTCTTCCACGCCGATAAAATAACTTTACATAAGAGACACTGTGGGTCGGTTTATGTTACAGTAAGTAACACTTGCGTGTTGAGTCGCAGGGAATCGACCGATTTTCGTTTTGAGGATGTTAACTACTCCTTAACCATTTTCCTCTTACGAATTTTGTCCTACCACGAACGTCAAAGAAACTTCTACATCGACAACCATAATGAGGAGTAGTAAACTGGCCCGATTTTGCGACGAGCGCATCGGTAGCGACCGAGTGATGTCAGGAGAGAGATGGACGGGGAACTATTGACCGATAGTATCTGCGGGCTAGCGGTGTGGGCACTCACGGGCGCCCGCGCCCACCATAGCGCATTTGGCCACCCCTGACTTAGTACGACTAGGGATTGAATACAGTTTACTCCTGACTTTCCCTCTGAATGACCTGTTAAAATACATCATCTTCACATGTGTGACACCTTTTATGTCAGCCTTTTCTTCAGTTGGTTTTCGAGACGTGTCCACGCAACCGCTGCAACTTTGGAACGTAAGGACGACACAACACCCGAGCCCCAGAGAAGAAAATCTCCTGCTCGGCGGGAACTGGAACCCGGGCTGTTCATTTAGCGTTCTGCCGCGCCGACCGCGCAGTTAGGGAGGCGGACTAGTCAGCGCTTTGTGTCCCGATTAGCTCTCCAGTCCTATGCACCTTTGTATCGAGTCACATATGTAGCACTGCTGACATCCATTCGATATTCATTACTCTCATCAACTCGGTCTCTTATTTTTGCAGTAGTTTTTAAGAATGTAACAAAGACACTCTATTCTCAAAACAAAATAAAAAGTGGTCGGTGCTGCAAATATCAAATGGTCTCATAATGTCAGATGCCGCAACTTAAAATACTTCAGGTTCTTTGCTTACAGCGTCTACGATAGTGTTAACAGAATCTTCTATGGATCTTTTCCTGAAAGGATATTAATTTTATTTTACGGTATAACGGTATATAACTATTTGTATTTTTTCAGGATGTGCATATTTTCGCATGGCAAAATTTTTAAAGATACTGAGGATGGCAGAAATAGACAGCTGGTACCCCACATTTCAAAAATGGTTCAAATGGCTCTGAGCACTATGGGACTCAACTGCTGAGGTCATTAGTCCCCTAGAACTTAGAACTAGTTAAACCTAACTAACCTAAGGACATCACAAACATCCATGCCCGAGGCAGGATTCGAACCTGCGACCGTAGCGGTCTTGCGGTTCCAGACTGCAGCGCCTTTAACCGCACGGCCACTTCGGCCGGCTCCCACATTTCAGTCAGTCTCCTAAAACAGCAGTCTTTTCGCGCTTTTTGTGCTCAGCTAGGAGCATTTATCCACTGGCGTCCTCTTGTTTCATAGTGGTCAGCACAATGACGGCACCTCCTTTCCTTATGACGTTGTTTTGCTACATTGACGTCAGGCATTTCAATGCTCCAGATTAGACCGTCGCGCAAAAAGATGAAGAAGGGCGACGTGATTTCCTTCAATATTCTGAGATCCACAGAGTCAAGGGTGTACAGAGAATACCACATTTCGGGCATTACCTCTCACCACAGACAACGCAGAGGCCGACGGCGTTTACTTTAACGACCGAGGGCAGTGGCATTTGTGTAGAGTTGTCAGTGCTAACAGACAAGCTAATCTGCGTCAAATAACTGCAGAAATCAGTTTGGGACTACGACGAACGTATCCGGTAGGACAGTGCGGCGAAATTCGACGTTAATGGGCTATATTGCAGGAAACGAGCGACGCGAGTGCTTCACAGCACGACGTCGCCTGCAGCGCCTCTCCTGGGACCGTGATCATATCGGTTCGTTGCTAGACGACTGGAAAACCGAGGCCACATCTGATGAGTCCAGATCTGAACTAGTAAGAGCTGATGGTACGGTTCCTGTGCGGCGCAGACCCCAAGTTGTTAACAAGGCACTGTTTAAGCTGGTGGTGGCTCGATAACAGTGTGAGCTGTGTTCACATGGAATGGATGGATCGTCTGGACCACCTGAACCGACCATTGACTGGAAATCATTATATTAGGGTACTTGGATACCATTTGCAGCCATTCATGGACTTCATGTTCCCCTAACAATGATGGAATTTTTATTTTTATGGATCACAATGTACCGTATCATCGAGCCACAGTTGTTCGCGATTGGTTTGAAGAATATTCTCGACAGTTCGAGCGAAAGACATGGCCACCCAGATCGCCTGACATAAATCGCATCAAACATTTGTGGGACGTAATCGAGAGGACATTTTCTGCACAATATCGTGCACCGGCAACACTCTCGCAATTATAGACGGCTATAGAGATAGTATAGCGCACATTTCTTCAGCGGACTTCCAACGGCTTATTGACTGGCTCTGAGCACTATGGGACTTAACATTTGTTGTCATCAGTCCCCTAGAACTTAGAACTACTTAAACCTAACTAACCTAAGGACATCACACACATCCATGCCCGAGGCAGGATTCGAACCTGCGACCGTAGCAGTCGCGCGGTTCCGGACTGAGCGCCTAGAACCGCTAGACCACCGCGGCCGGCAACGTCTTATTGAGTCCGTGCCACGTCGAGTTGTTGCACGACACCGGGCGAAAGGAGGTTCAAATGGCTCTGAGCACTATGGGACTTAACATCTGAGGTCATCAGTCCCCTAGAACTTAGAACTACTTAAACCTAACTAACCTAAGGACATCACACACATCCATGCCCGAGGCAGGATTCGAACCTGCGACCGTAGCAGCCGCGCGGTTCCGGACTGAAGTGCCTAGAACCGCTCGGTCACCGCGGCCGGCGTAAAAGGAGGTCCGACCCGATATTGCAAGGTACCCCACAACTTTTGTCATCTCATTTTTTATATTTTAAATTATAGGCCGGAACAACCATTCTGTGTATAACAATGTGAATTTTCACCAATATAATTAATAAATCAGTGAAAGTAGCAGCAGCTAGCAAAGTACATTTAGATCTGCATGTACAAATGTATTTAGTTTTATTATTTTACTTACTAAAAACAAAACAGCTTAATTCATATTGTCGCTTCAAAAATATTTTGACACTATTTATCGTATTAAAATTGTTATTTCTTTGGTGACTATGATATAAGAGGTATTGTATGTGTGAGACCCTAGTCTCCTACGTATTGTAAGGTCTTACAACGACTCCTCACACTGGCTCGCCTAACCAAATTTAGATGGTTGGACATTCTGCAACGAGCTCAGTACGTCAGTGTGTACATAGCTTCTCAACTTAACCTTTACGCCCGCGTATTACCGTTGGCAGACACGATAGCTTCCAGGACACAGGCAGTTATCGGACGCGTGGTGAACACTGGTGCACTTTTTAACATTCGTTTTGTTACCCTTACTTTACCCTTCCGCAAAGGAGGTGTTGGACTCACCCACGTCAAGCACAGAGCACTGGCGTTGTACCACGTTCAATGGCGACTCTGGCTTTCACCAACAGACAATCTTCCTGTCATTGCGATAGCAGACGTGGCCCCACACACACTGTGCTCACCGGTACCTGTTGGACTTTTATCGCCCTCGCTATCGCATATTAGGACGTTTTTCTTGGAGTTGGGAGTTGTATGGAGACACGGAATCCGACAGAAACGCTGGAATCCGGCTAACGGCATTCTACGAAGACACCCCACAGTCGACTGGACGCGGGTTTGGCGAGCCATTCACGCACCCTTCCTGTCCACTTTAGTGCGAACGACGTTATATGTGGTCACTAACGAGAAATTTACGACCCGACGCAGGCTAGATGCCATTCACATAACTGACTGTCCCATGTGACCCCGTTGCGCAGTGGTAGATACGAACGAACACAGACTGAACTGTGGACCTGCATACGAGTGCTGGAAACTCATCCGCCAGATATTGGCTTTCCTCCTACGCCGCCTTTTTGCTTCGATTGTGCCCCTGGTCCTGTTTCATCCCGACGCCGTCTTCTTCCCGATAACCCGGATGAAAGCGGCCAGCTGGGCAAAAGGAGATACACTACATATACCGCGACGGCGAAAAGGAAGTCCTCGATTTGTGGTAATACGTGATGAACGGGTTCATGGTCTTAACGAACAGAATGCAATACCGGAACCTTTTTGCTAACTATTTGGGGTCGTCGTTCATGGATCCACCTCCAAGTTGGGGTGTGTCGGGTGTAAGAAGAAGTTGAATTGCAGACGTGATGTTTCCACGATCCCCATACGGTAACAGAAATAGTCTCTGACTTTGTGCAGCGCTCCGGACACACTGACGGTTGACATCTGATGATGCCTATTGAAATGACGACCGGCTCTTACTGGTCGCCCACTCCGATAAGGTGATACCAGAGGGCAAGATGGCTTTTTCGTTCGCATTATCGTCATATTTTTTTCGCTTATGACTCCCTTGTATTTGCTGATTAAAAAAATTGTTATAGCGCACTTCCGTGGTTGGAGGGGGAGAAATAACAGCCAGGCCAAGAATTGGAGCCCTGCCCACCTTGCCTCGTCCAGCCTGCCACTGATTGTGCTCCTCAATCAAAAAACAAATAAATAAAAAACAAATAAATAGACTAGTTAGACTGCGGCGCTCGTAGAATATCGACGCCGCATGTGGCGAGTTCTAGACGTGTTTCTTTCTGTTGCTTCTTCAACCAAACAAAAATGTTTGGGTAGTTGCAAATCTACCACTAGCAACCTAAGATAACGGGTTCTATCCCCTGTCATCCCTAAGAGACTTTTTACTTATTTATTCAGTCATCTAAGCTTTTATGCTATTATTGACAAAAATATTGACATACAGTAATGTATTCGGTGCAGTAAATTGCTCACTGCAAATAGTATGAAACCCAGCAAATTAAATTACAAAAAGAAAAGATAGAGAATTCTCCCGCCTAAAAAAGAAGCAGTTAAGGCGACGTCTCATCTAAGGTGGCAAATCCATATTCGAGTCCCGGTCCAGTACATATTTTCTTTGTTGTCATTCCTTTATATAGCTTTGTTGTCATTCCTTTATATGTACTTCGAAACGGCTCTAGTTGCACGCATGCGTGTCCGAGGGAACACTGCATCGCTCTGCTTAACAATACAGGCACTGAAATATCGTAGACTGATGACCTCAGATGTTAAGTCCCATAGTGTTCAGAGCCATTTGAAATATCGTAACTGTTACCTACGACCCGTGGTGCACCACTGTTGGCTCGGCGCCGGCTTCGGAGAGCGGCATTTTGCCATGTACGGTGTACTTTAACCACGTGCGGAACGCGAACAGTTTACAAACTTAACCGTTTCGAAAATACTCCCACTCTTGGCTCGAATGCCAATGGTGGTGCCCTTTCAGACGTCGGATAAATCGCTTCGTTTCCGCATTATAACAACGACTGCAAATTTTTCCGCATCCTTCACTGCATGTGCTTCCACCTGCAGTCTGTGAATGGCTATTGCACGCTGACTTCGAACACAGGCAGTCGCCACATTAATGTGACTGGACGGTGTAGATTTTTGTTATCTTAAAGTAACCGTGGACTGACGTCGTTAACAAGCATCCGATAATACGATGTAGTACACTACATCTCTTACGCATTAAAGGAACATGTGCCTTAAGATAAATAGTGAATGAAATCGTTTTCATAAGGATCGAAATTTGTATCGGCTAACGCAGTATTCCGTGGTAATAACTTCTGCTTAGACCAAAAGTCTGTAGATGACTGGGGTGCGAAGAGGGATTCGTGAGCATGCTCCTCTTAAGTTAACAATCCACGCAAGTTGAGAGAACGACACAAAACATTCAGTCCGCTCATCCTTCTCTCATATAACTGCAGTCGTTACGACTGTTTTCATCCACAAACAAAAGGCACTTCACATATCATTCACTCTATCCATCGCCTGTCACCTTTACAATACCATATATGGACATTGCGTAAGTCCCTGTCATCCCTATAATTTTTATTGTTTTTGACATGATTCTCCGTGTATATGCAACTCAAGTAGAGTCTAAAGGTCGTACCGGTACTCTTAATTGTTCTAAGACTTAGCTGATTTTTTGTTGTTGTTCCTAATCGTCAAACGTTAAAATAAAGCGAAAGCGGCTAATCAGTACGAGTGCGCCTGAATGAGAATGAGGACACGTCTATAACCCGTACTAGGACTGACTGACATAATCGAATCGAACGACCTAGCTTACATCGGAGACGGCTTTCGTCTATCCTATCTCGTTCGACTATTCTGTCTGACGGACCAGCATGCTATACCATCCTGCAGCTGCAGAGAGTGTCGCGAGCCACGGTTCTCGACTTTCATACAAGCACGATACATGCTGTCCTCCAAAGAAAATTTAGACATCGCTCTTATTTGCTACAGAAAGAGCCAGTTAACTAAAACGTGCTCCACCAGCACGCTTCCTGGCGGAGTGCCAGTATCACGTACCTATTAGCAGCACGGACAAGAGGACTCCTGCCTTCAACCTCCTCTTTAGATGAAACAGAGCCTTACAATTTTCGTTCCGGCGTTATAACAGTGACGACTATTTGGCGTGGTGTGCCGCTGGAGTTTTCTCGTAAGTGAAGATTTTATTGAAATTGTCCCTTCTACTAATTCAAGCACCTACAGCCGATGTAGCGACCAAAATATTAATTTAAATATTAGAGAAATATAAGCTAACTGTGACGTCACAGATGACAATTTTCTTTATATATACGAGGGCAGTTCAATAAGTAATGCAACACATTTTTTTTCTCGGCCAATTTTGGTTGAAAAAAACGGAAATTTCTTGTGGAATGTTTTCAAACATTCCCGCATCGATTCGTATAGTTTCATTGACTTCCGACAGGTGGCAGCGCTGTACGGAACTGTTAAAATGGCGTCTGTAACGGATGTGCGTTGCAAACAACGGGCAGTGATCGAGTTTCTTTTGGCGGAAAACCAGGGCATCTCAGATATTCATAGGCGCTTGCAGAATGTCTACGGTTGATCTGGCAGTGGACAAAAGCACGGTGAGTCGTTGGGCAAAGCGTGTGTCATCATCGCCGCAAGGTCAAGCAAGACTGTCTGATCTCCCGCGTGCGGGCCGGCCGTGCACAGCTGTGACTCCTGCAATGGCGGAGCGTGCGAACACACTCGTTGGAGATGATCGACGGATCACCATCAAACAACTCAGTGCTCAACTTGACATCTCTGTTGGTAGTGCTGTCACAATTGTTCACCAGTTGGGATATTTAAAGGTTTGTTCCCCATGGGTCCCTCGTTGTCTAACCGAACACCATAAAGAGCAAAGGAGAACCATCTGTGCGGAATTGCTTGCTCGTCGTGTGGCTGAGGGAGACAATTTCTTGTCAAAGATTGTTACAGGCGATGAAACATGGGTTCATCACTTCGAACCTGAAACAAAACAGCAATCAATGGAGTGGCGCCACACCCACTCCCCTACCAAGAAAAAGTTTAAAGCCATACCCTCAGCCAGTAAAGTCATGGTTACAGTCTTCTGGGACGCTGAAGGGGTTATTCTGTTCGATGTCCTTCCCCATGGTCAAACGATCAACTCTGAAGTGTATTGTGCTACTCTTCAGAAATTGAAGAAACGACTTCAGCGTGTTCGTAGGCACAAAAATCTGAACGAACTTCTCCTTCTTCATGACAACGCAAGACCTCACACAAGTCTTCGCACCCGAGAGGAGCTCACAAAACTTCAGTGGAATGTTCTTCCTCACGCACCCTACAGCCCCGATTTCGCACCGTCGGATTTCCATATGTTTGGCCCAATGAAGGACGCAATCCGTGGGAGGCACTACGCGGATGATGAAGAAGTTATTGATGCAGTACGACGTTGGCTCCGACATCGACCAGTGGAATGGTACCGTGCAGGCATACAGGCCCTCATTTCAAGGTGGCGTAAGGCCGTAGCATCGAATGGAGATTACGTTGAAAAATAGTGTTGTGTAGCTAAAAGATTGGGGAATAACCTGGTGTATTTCAATGCTGAATAAAACAACCCCTGTTTCAGAAAAAAAATGTGTTGCATTACTTATTGAACTGCCCTCGTACATTACCAATTTTTAAAAAATGAAATAAAATGTTCAAATCTTTTGTGAACTGATTTGTCTAAAAGTAAGGAATAAAGTAGACTATAGAAATATTTGACGCACCTTTGAATGGTTTTCGAAATAATGTGCAGCGTATGAGATGTGCATAACGTTTCTCAAATCTGTTTTATCCTTTCTTCTCAACAAATCATTTCGCAGAACAGTTAACCATTTTTTCCGAAGTATTTGTTTATTTTCTCGTTTTCTTCACAAAGCATGGAATGTGATATACGTTACCTGAGTAAAAGTGAAGCAGCCATAAGGGGGAGAGGAGACGAAACGAACCTACACGGGTTGAGAGAGTATGTGATGTTATTTCAGTGATTACAAACTCGATCGATTTTGCGAAGAACCTGGCAGCAAGGGCCCACTTACCAGTATGACGTTGCATACCATCTGACCTGCACTGATTCGGTTGCATTCTCTCCTCAAGAAAACTGACCCGCAACTGTTGTAACTAGTCCTTGATATGCTGAATGCTGGCATGGGATGGAGTTGCGTCCGTCCTAATCCCACATATTTTCTAACAGAAAGAGATCTGGTGATACTGCTGGCCACAGGAGTACCTCAACATCACGCACATGGTTCACAGAGACCCATGATTGGGCGATCATTGCCCTGTTGAAAAATGTCACCACGATGCAGTCGTATATGAGGTAACACATGAGGAGTTGGATATCCATGATGTACCGTTCTGACGTCTAAATTACCTCAGTCACTAACAGCCGTGACCTGAGCTCATGCCCGGCGGCTCTCCACACCACAACACCAGGAATAGCACTACTGTGCAGCCGGTCGCGGTGGCCGTGCAGTTCTAGGCGCTCCAGTCCGGAGCCGCGCTGGTGCTACGGTCGCAGGTTCGAATCCTGCGCCGGGCATGAGTGTGTGTGAAGTCCTTAGGTTAGTTAGGTTTAAGTAGTTCTAAGTTCTAGGGGACTGATGACCACAGCAGTTGAGTCCCATAGTGCTCAGAGCCAGCCAGCCTCTACTGTGCATCTCCAAAACATTAGAAGAATGCGGCCTCTCGTCAGGTCGCAACCATACCCGCCAAAGATGCTCGTTCGGGTTAGTGAGGAACTGCGATTCATCGCTGAACAAGGTGCGACGCTATTCATCAGCAGCCGGCCGTTGTGGCCGAGCGGCTCTAGGCGCTTCAGTCTGGAACCACGCGACCGCTACGGTCGCAGGTTCGAATCCTGCCTCGGGCATGGATGTGTGTGATGTCCTTAGGTTAGTTAGGTTTTAGTAGTTCTAAGTTCTAGGGGACTGAGGACCTCAAATGTTACGTCCCATAGTGCTCAGAGTCACTTGAACCATTTTTTATTCATCAGCAGCCCATGATTCCCGGTCATGGCAGCCGTTTGTGTTGTGGTGCTAAGGGGGGAAACCACATTAGGATGGTGTTTGACACTGATTTTTGGGGTTTTTTGGGGTGGGAAGAATTAATTAGAATTTAATAAAATTTTGACACCATTTCATTCATATTCCGAACAGTTTTTGTGATTTTTTTAATAATTTCAACCAAAAAGTAACAAAGTTACCCTGTGATGTCCGCCGAAGGTTGTGAGTATAGTTCTCCAATTGTGTGCAGTGTAGCCATTCCGATTTTCATCTATAATCAAAAAGTTTTTGATTTTACATTAATAACTTATTTTCTGAGAATATGATTTTCAATGCAGGTGAAAAGAATGAAAATTAAAAATGTTGGAAGAGTTGGAACAATTTATTTCGATTTTCACAATTTTTTTTCTAATTATTCAAAGAAAAATACACTTAAAATCATGATATCATCTCACAAATTGGTTCATATAATCCACAATTTTATAAAGAATCATGCTATCAATTTTCATAATGATCGGTTCTATACTTTTTTGAGTTAGACTGCGTGCAAATGTGAAGAAAGTCATTTCGAGATAAACGCGTTTGAGAAATAAATTCTCGGAAACTAGAAATTCAAGTAAGTCAACAGTAATGTAAAATGCTTACCGATTAATCTACGACTCCAGCACCATATAGTAACCCTTCTCCTTCCTCATAGGCTAAGTTTTGCGCAGTGCTTTCCGAATTTTCCGCCCTTCCTTAGATTCCAATGAACTACGCCGGTTCTGCCGGCTCACGCGCTGGTTATCCATTTGTTCGGCATAATTGAAGCTTTGTGTGGCCACTGCAATTCCTGCCTCGTTCATTAGAATCAGGAGGGATGAATTTCCTTCATTGAATAACCCCGCTGCTAAATACGATGCCAATTGAACGACTTTTAGTCCGGGGTGCAATTGTTTAGAAACTAATCGCCAAGTAGTGGAATTAAAACTTTCATTCGCATTTTGTGTGTGACTACCTAAACATCTCTCCAGTAATTCATCCCTTGATAAATTTTCGTATATTGGGAGAATTACCTTCTGTACGTCGGGGTGCAATGGAGTAGGGTGTGGTTCATGTTCCATTCCAAGGACTGTTCGTTTCTGCCACTCAAAGTGGTTAACTCAAGAAGACAGCTCTTTTTATGTAATTGTCACAAATCAATATTCACAACCACAAATGTTGACAATCGATTGCGGGCATTTACAGCCGCATATAATTGATTTAAAATCTGCATTTCATAAAAACAGTTAATGATAATGATACGACTGCATATTGGGGTCTAATACTGACACTTTCCATTGTATGAAACGGAAATTTAGAGCACCGAGTTTCGTTGAAAAAGTAGATTGACTTACAATTTTTCAACAAATACAGACATCAGAGGCTCGTGTCCTATGCTTTCCTTGCATTTCTGTATGCTTCTACATTTCTGTCAACACAAAGAAAGACGAATATGTTTTTTTTAGTAATATTAAAGGAGTACAAACATTACGACGAAATTAATGTGATCATTCACAGTCTTCTTCTTCCAAAGAATCTAGGTGATAAGAAAATGAATGTGTGCAACAGGGTACTCTGTAGGACCAAACGAATTCCTCTAAGCCAGCGTTTCCGTTTCACAAACAAATATTATTTTTGTTACTTTTTTTGCTTTCCAATAATGAAACAAAAACTAAATTTTGTGCGTAAGCAAGATGTAGATTTTTCTTTTGCTGTAACATAAGCTTCTGTTGTTGTCTAATCTAAACTGAATCCACCCCAGTCAGCAGAAGAAGGAGGCCACCATGTTTAATGTGGATTCCGCGTAACAGTGGAGTTCTTCATTTAGCATTGCCACTAGGAACGGAAGCCTTATGGTGTGTGTTAAAATTGTTTATTAAAAGTCAGACCCGAATGTATGACCTTCAGCTTCAGCGTATTAAACGAGAAGCAATCCACGACACCACCAAGCATTTACCTATCGCTACTTAGAGAAATAACGACAAACCTAGATCAGAATGGCCAGAGTGGGAGTTGAACCAATGTACACTTGAACAAAAAGTCGACTGTAGGTGTACAGCACGCCGTAATTTAAAGGACCAAAAATCAATTGTTCGCCACATATACATTTTTCCTTTAACATCAACAAATGTCTCACGCAGATAACCCACCGAAAATCCGTCTGGCTTCGAGATTTGGTGCCTTTATGTCAGTTTCATAAAGAGGAAACAGATGATGAACACACACACGTCTATACCTTGTCCGAACAGGCCTTGAAGGCCCAACTGTCCCGCCCGACCGCCGTGTCACCCTCAGCCCACAGGCATCATTGGATGCGACTATGGAGGGGCATGTGGTCAGCACACCGCTCTCCAAGCCGTTGTCAGTTTTCGTGACCATAGCCTCTCCTTCTCAATCAAGTAGCTCCTCAATTTGGCTCACAAGGGCTGAGTCCATCCTGCTTGCTGATAGCACTCGTCAGACCGTACTGTCACCCATCCTGGTGCTATCCAAGCCCGAAAGAGCTTAACTTCGGTGATTCGCGGGAGCCGGTGTTACCGATGTGGCAAGGCCTTTGGTGTCTATACAAAATGGCTCTTTAAGTGTTTCTACTGCACTATAACAACCTGATTGCAATCTGCTTCACAAAAGAAGGTGTTCAGGAACTCATTTATGAATTCTTTCCACACCATAATTATTGTTCAACTTACTTGCCCTCAAATGTGTAACGTTTACGCACCCTATAGAACAATCACCAAGAAAATCCCTTACGGGCGAAAGAGTATTTAACGTTGCGTTAACATCTTTATTTCTGGATCAATAGATTTACAAAGACATGGCATCGATATACTATATGTGCATTCTCAGACTGTTTTAGATAATGTAAAATAATACACTACTGGCCATTAAAATTGCTACACCAAGAAGAAATGCAGATGATAAACGGGTATCCGTTGGGCAAACATATTATACTAGAACTGACATGTGATTACATTTTCACGCAATTTGGGTGCATAGATCCTGAGAAATCAGTACCCAGAACAACCACCTCTGGCCGTAATAACGGCTTTGATACGCCTGGGAATTGAGCCAAACAGAGCTTGGATGGTGTGTACACGTACAGCTGCCCATGCAGCTTCAACACGATACCACAGTTCATCTAGAGTAGTGACTGGCGTATTGTGACGTTGCTCGGCCACCATTGACCACACGCTTTCAATTGGTGAGAGATCTGGAGAATGTGCTAGCCAGGGCAGCAGTCGAACATCTTCTGTATCCAGAAAGACCTGTACAGGACCCGAAACATGCGGTCGTGCACTATCCTGCTGAAATGTAGGGTTTCGCAGGGATCGAATGAAGGGTAGAGCCACGGGTCGTAACACATCTGAAATGTAACGTCCACTGTTCAAAGTGCCGACAATGCGAACAAGAGGTGACCGAAACGTGTAACCAATGGCACCCCATACAATTACGCTGGGTGATACACCAGTATGGCGATGACGAATACACGCTTCCAATGTGCGTTCACCGCTATGTCGCCAAACACGGATGCGACCATCATGATGCTGTAAACAGAACCTGGATTCATTCGAAAAAATGACGTTTTGCCATTCGTGCACCCAGGTTCGTCGTTGAGTACACCATCGCAGGAGCTCCTGTCTGTGATGCAGCGTCACGGGTAACTGCAGCCATGGTCTCCGAACTGATAGTCCATGCTGCTGCAAACGTCGTCGAACTGTTCGTGCAGATGGTTGTTGTCTTGCAAACGTCCCCATCTGTTGACTCAGGGATCGAGACGCGGCTGCACGATCCGTTACAGTCATGCGGATAAGATGCCTGTCATCTCGACTGCTAGTGATACGAGGCCGTTGGGATCCAGCATGGCGTTCCGTATTACCCTCCTCAACCCACCGATTCCATATTCTGCTAACCGTCATTGGATCTCGACCAACGCGAGCAGCAATGTCGCGATACGATAAACCGCAATCGCGATAGGCTACAATCCTACCTTTACCAAAGTTGGAAACGTGATGGTACGCATCTCTCCTCCTTACACGAGGCATCACAACAATGTTTCACGAGGCAACGCCGGTCAACTGCTGTTTGTGTATGAGAAATCGGTTGGAAACTTTCCTCATCTCAGCACGTTGTAGGTGTCGCCACCGGCGCCAACCTTGTGTGAATGCTCTGAAAAGCTAATCATTTGCATATCACAGCATCTTCTTCTTATCGGTTAAATTTCGCGTCTGTAGCACGTCATTTTCGTGGTGTAGCAATTTTAATGGCCAGTAGTGTATATTGTCAATGATAAATTTCTCTTTTGCGTTTATCTGTTTTACTCAAAAAATAACAAAAAAACGTTTAAAAAATTCACTGTACTAATACAAATGAATTACAACTGATCATGATTTCCTTACGAGAAAAGTTCAGTCTGTACTCAACTAGCATTGCAGTACTTCCACAAGAACACAGTTAACAAATTTTTATACCTTAATGTCATCATTAATATTGTATTTTCACAAGAAACTGATAGTTATATCTGCAGGAGCCTGCATGTTATAGTGCGACTCTGTTACAACTTTGCAGCCGTCCAACTGTGGTATTTTTCTGAGTCTCATTGCCACAGTGAAGGCTAAAGGCCCGTTACACTCTCAGATATTTGCACCGACTTTTCTATACAGACTGTGTTTGCACAGACAAATCATTGTGCGTGAATGACTCGCCGACTGCAAACTTTGTCTGTGTTACCGTCTGTGTTGTACGCCGTTCTTGAATTGACACTGGCCAGATGTGCAGACCAGAGGAAATGTGTTTTTAAAGTAAGTACCGTTTTGGAATTCCGCCGCTGCAGCGCTACAGTCGGAATTTGACGCATGGGCGCAATGTGCCGCACTCGGTTGGCAATGCGCAGACGCCAGTAGAGTCCTTCGGCGTGGCTACAAGTGTTTGTGAGCAGCTGAAATGGCTCCTCCGACTGAAAACCCACCGACTGAAATACGCTCTGTGATTCGATTTCTTAGTGCTAAAGACGTGAAAGCGGCTTAAATTCATCGTCAACCGGTGAAGTGTGTGGAGAAAATGGTATGGATATGGCTGATATCTTTTGAACATGGCCTTAAGAATGTGCATGATGAGGAACGTAGTGGGTGACCTTCAGTCTTTACTGACAATTCGGAGCAACAAGTTGACACGTTTGGCCAGTTCTTTAACTTGGTGACGGATTTTTAAATCAAATCGTCAGAGACGACGAAACATGAGCTGCTTACATTACGTCTGGATCAAAGCACCAATCTATGGAATTCAATATCAACCAAAATAGTGTAGTGACACCATAAATTGTACAAATTATTTTGAGACATTGAAAAACTACATGGTACAATCCAAAACAAATGGCGTGGCACACTGAGTAAAGAGATCGTTTTGCTTCATGACGATGCCTGTCCACAGGCGGCTTTCGAACTCAAGTGCTGATCGGATCATTTGGCTGGGAACAACTAACTCACCTTCTGCACAGTCTCCATCTAGTGCTCAGAGACTATCATATATTCCTGCATTTGAAGAAGCATCTGGTCAGGGCCACAACCCCAAAGAAGAAGTCAAAACGACCGTGTTGCAGTTGTTGTCAAATCAGGCAACAGAATTCTGTGAGGACAGTAGTCAAAAGTTGGTTGTATGATACGATAAATGCCCTAATACTAGTGATAATTATGTAGAAAAATAGATTAAAGTACAGGCTTCCAAGTAAAATTAAAGTGGTAAGAAAACACTACTTGTTTTATTTCTATTTCAAAATAGTACTTACTTAAATAAACAGCCCACCCCGCTGGCCGAGCGATCTAACGCGCTGCTTCCCGAGCGGGAAGGCGTGCCGATTCCCGGCACAAATCCGGCCGGCGGATTAGTGTGGAGGCCCGGTGTGCCGGCCAGCCTGTGGATGGTTTCTAAGGTTGTTTTCCATCTGCCTCGGCGAATGCGGGCTGGTTCCCCTTATTCCACCTCAGTTACACTATGTCGGCGATTGCTGTGCAAGCTCTGTCTCCACATAGTCGTACACCATAATTACTCTACCATGCAAACATTGGTGTTACACTCGTCTGAAATGAGACATTTCCAGGGGGGTCCACTGGGAGCCGAACCGTCCAATAACCCTGGGTTCATGTGGGGCGGCAGTGGGAAGAGTGGACTGCTGTAGCCTGTTGTGGGGTTGTGTACCACTGAGGGCTATAGCGAGGACGATGCCTCTCCATCGTTTCTATGTCCCCAGTTCAATACGTACATACATACATCTGAAGTAAGAACGGTGTCTCAGCAGTATCAGGAAGGTCCTTTCAGAAGTATTTAGAACTTTTCAGAGGGTATAAAAACCAGAGCTTCCAACGCCCTAAAGTAACTTACGTTTTGTCACCTGAACCACCATTATCGAGTAGTTGGGAGCTGACTGAGTGAATGAGAGAGAAGAAGTGAGAGAGCAGGGTTGGAAATTCGACAAAAAATTGTAAGTCGTCTTTTTCTATGCGATATATCATTCACACATGTCTGTCGTATCTGTGAATATATGTTTTTCGTATTTAATATTACAGAATCTGTAGTCCTTCTGATTAATTAATGAAGAATATGTGGTCTGATCGAGCAGCTGGAGAAAAAATCTGCAAGAAGTAGATGGAGGAATAGCAGCAGCAGCAGAGAATCTCCAGAGGAATAAGACCACCTGAGTTGGTTTAACTTCATCAACGAACCTAATAATATTATCATTATAATGGATGATCTAGCAGCAAAACACAGTAAATTAGATGATCTCGATTGACTTGATGCCTAGTCGGTGTTGTAATATGTACTCGTGTTATAGATGCTAGGCTTGGATTTAAGGAGCCTAGAAATTTGTTGGATTCTTGTTTTCTCATTCTCGACATTAAAGTTCATCAGATTAATCAACCTATAAAGATTGATAGTTGACTAATCTGCAACTTGCTCTTGCAAGTCAGGTCAGGAGGAGGAGATTTGCCTCAATCTAAAGACCACGCCTCTATTGCTGTCTGCTGACATAAGAGAATGGTATTCAACCAGAGCCACAAGACCACTTTTGAAAACAGGAAACGTTTAGTTCTGCGATTCTGGGTCGGCACTGAAAGAAATAATTGAACTGCGCATTGATGTTAATGAAAATAAGGAATTTTATGTGGGAGTACAAATGAAACTTTCCAACGCCATAGCAAATAAACATGCAGTAATAAACATCCATGTAGTCGTTGTGCTGACTTTGGTTCGTATTCCGACCAGACACATTTGCCTAAATCATTCGATGTTGTTTCCTTCATGATGGAGAACATGTACCTAAATATTTTTCTTATACAAGTAAATTAAACGTTGTCAACATACCATTCCCTGCAGAAATCAGTCATGATCATGTTTTCGAAAAAGAGAATAAATACATCTAAATAAAAGTTTATGACATTAGTTATTCTGATTATGAATGGATTATTGTGAAAAGCAAGAGAAAAGACAAAGAATAGCGAAATGCACCTCTACATATGTACCAAACATTGTTGCAAAGACATGTAAATCTACTAACGTTGCTCATTGCTAGTAATACAGACACACATTGAACAGCCAGAGGTACTGGTAAACCTGCCTAATATCATGTTGGACCCCTGCAGAAGTGCCGCAACACGACGTGGCATGGACTCGACTAATGTCTGAAGTAGTGCTGGAGGGAATAGACACCACGAACAGCACGTTGCGAAGGCACCCCAGTTATGCTCAATAATGTTCATGTCTGGGGAGTTTGGTGGCTAGAGAAAGTGTTTAAACTCAGAAGAATATTCCTGGAGGCACTCTGTGGCAATTCTGGACGTGTTGGGTGTCGCATGGTCCTGCTGTAATTGCCCAAGTCCTTCAGAATGCACAATGGACATGAAGTGATGCAGGTGATGAGACAGAATGCTTACTTACGTGTCACCTGTCAGGGTCTTATCTATCAAGGGCCCCATATCATTCAAACTGCATATGCCCCACAACATTAAAGATCATCCACCAGCTTGAACAGTCTCCTGTTGACATGCAGGGTCTATGAATTCATGGGGTTGTCTCCATACCCGTACACGTCCATCCAATCGATAAAATTTGAAATGAGATTCGTCCGACCAGGCAACATGTTTCCAGTCATCAACAGTCCCATGTCGGTATTGACGGGCCCAGGCGAGGCGTAAAGGGTACACGAGTGGGCCTTCCGCTCCGAAAGCCCATATCGATGATGTTTCGTTGAATGATTCGCACGCTGCCACTTGTTGATGGCCCACCATTGAAATCTGCTGCAATTTGCGGAAGTGTTGCACTTCTGTCACGTTGAACGATTCTCTCGTCGTCGTTGGCCCCGTTCTTGCAGTATCTTTTTTCGGGTGCAGCGATGTCTGGGATTTGATGTTTTGCCGGATTATTGGTATTCACCGTAAACTCGTGAAACGGTCATACGGGAAAAGCCCCATTTCATCGTTACCTCGGAGATGCTGTGACCCATCTACCGTGTGCGCCGACTACAACACGGCGTACAAACGCACTTAAACCTTGATAACCTGTCATTGTAGCAGCAGTAGCTGATCTAAAAACTGTGCCAGACATTTATTGTCTTACGTAGGCGTTGCCGACCGTATTCTGCCTATTTACGTATCTCTGTGTTTTAATACGCATATCTACACAAGTTTCTTTGACGCTTAAGTGTATGTCATTTTTATTACACTAAACACTCGTCGAGATAGCACATTTCAGCATCACTGTTCACAGTGAGTCCATTTTCATTTGCGAATGCTCGCTGTGGTAAAAGCACCTTCAAAAAATTTACAGAATTTAGTTACAAACTGAAACTGCCTTTGTAATTTATGGTACTATGGAATGCTGCTCGTTTCAGTCGCTGTGCTAACTTTGGTTCGAATTTGCATAAATCATTCGATGTGGCTTCCTTCATACACTGCAGCTACAACAAGGAATATTCCGAGCTTAAATTGTGTAGAGGCAGCGATTTCATGCAGTGCTTCACGGAATAGCTCTATGCCATCACTGAAACTGTACATAGCTTTTTATTGCAAAATGAAACATGTTCAAAAAATGGTCGAAATGGCTCTGAGCACTATGGGACTTAACATCTGAGGTCATCAGTCCCCTAGAACTTAGAACTACGTAAACCTAACTAAACTAAGGACATCACACACATCCATGCCCGATGCAGGATTCGAACTTGCGACCGTAGCGGTCGCGCGGTTCCAGACTGAAGCGTCTAGAACCGCTCGGCCACAACGGTCGGCTGAAACATGTTATTAAGCCCCAAAAAAGAATCGGCATTTCTCTCACCAAAAGTATGTCATATGCGGCACAAATCCTTTGAGGAAGACGATGTGAAGCACCGAGATGCTTGTCATTTCAGAGACATGTACCGACGTGTTGCACATCCCAGTTGTAACGTGAATTACAGACCTTCCTGTGCCCATCGTATTCCATAATCTGAGCAATTACGATGGGTATTTCTTGATCACCAAGCAATGTGAACAAAAGACAACAGATGGCGATGAAGAAATTGCATTAAATCCAAGTCGCGTTTTTATTCCACTTTCAGATATGAAACAATACAAACAAATTGACTAAGAGTATCCCAGTAACACACCAAGAAATAAATTTTTGATTGGCTTATTCATTAACGTATTTGACGTCCGCTCTTGAAAAGTGCACATCATATCTAAAATTTGATGTACTCAAGATAATGAAATCAGATTTTCCAGACGATCAACAGCACACACTTCTTAACCGGAAGCGAATTTTCCCATATGAAAATGTGAGCAACAATTCGACACTACTGAAAGATCACCTGGCCTCAACTGGTAAGTTTGAAAGTCTTCTAGCAGGTGAAATGATACCGGACACCAAGTATCAAACAGCCTTTAGTGTACACAATGCATTCAAGTGCAAAACACTTTGAACATATTCCGATTTATATTTTAAAATTGATATGATGGATGTGATGGTTCTTGAGACATCTTTGAATTCTTTCAGTCTTTGCCTTAAGACATATCAATTGGATCCTGTGCAGTATGTTACATCACCTGGTTTGGCATCAGATGCTCTGCTGACATTCAGTAAAGTAGAAATTGCAGCTTATTGCCGATATCGAACAACTACAGTTTGTTGAGCAAGGCATCAGAGAAGGAATAGTTCATTATTCTTGTATACATTTATTTTCTTACAATAGATTCATGGTCGATTATTTGGTGGGTGGCCGGAAATCTGTAAAGCTCTGTTGTTTTTTACCATTCGAAAGACATGGTATAAGTCAGCAGCTGTCTTGTTGTACCGCTAATGAATAAGCGCTACTAGGACACGGCCAGCAAGCATGCAGCATATATTAGTTAACTGGCTCTTATGTGGCAAGTAGTGTCGATATACACTGACGGAAAAAAATCGTAACACCTAGGAGGAGTTGTGAGGCATACACGAAAGTTGTAGGAGTGTTTTTTCAACGGAAAGATGATGTCTGCTCACTTTTCGCACCTGCTTTAAATACACTCTATAACGGTGCTGAGCTGATGTTCGTAAAGAATGTCTTTGAGACGACAAAGACGCCTGTCAACACCTCTCTGGGTTTGAACAAGTTCGTGACACTACCGATAGGGAACACCGTCATGTTGAGCGTATTACTATAGTGCATCTAACTGCATCTACAGCGGCAATTTCAGCAGCAGTTGGTACCTCAGTGACAAAATGAATTGTTACAAATGGATTACTTCAAGAATAGCTCCGACCCAGACGCCCTGTAACGTACTTTCCACTAACCCCAAAACCACCGCCATATGTGACTTCAGTGGTGTCAAGCGAGAGCTCACTGGAGGGCAGGCTGGAGGTTTGTGTATTCTGATGGAAGCTGGTTGTGCCTCGGTGCCAGTGATGGCCGTGTGTTGGTTAGGAGGCGTGCAGTTGAGGACTTGCAACCAACCTCTCTGCGTGCTAGACGCACTGGACCTACACCTGGAGTTGTGGTCTGGGGTGCGACTTCGTATGACAGCAGAAACACAGAATTCTCATGGTTATCCCACGCACCATAACAACAAATTTGTACGCCAATGTGGTGATTCGACCTGTTGTGCTGCCATTGATGAACAACATTTCAGAGGGCGTTTTCCAACTGAATACAGATCGTCCATATGCCGCTGTTGTAACCCAACTTTCTCTACAGAGTGTCGACATGCTGCCTTGGCCTACTCGATCATCATATCTGTCTCTAGTCGAGCGCATATGGGATATCATCGGACGACAACTCCAGCGTCATCCAAAACCAGCAATAGCCGTCCCTGTACTGACCGACCAAGTGCAACAGGCATGGAACTCCATCCCATAAACTGACATCCGGCACCTGTACAATATAATACATAAACATTTTCATGCTTGCATTCAACATTCTAGCCATTACACCGGTTACTAATGTACCAGAGTTTCACATTTCCAATAACTTATCTCGTGCTCACTTTAACCTGTGATCTTGCAATGCTAATCACTTAAATATGTTATCAAGACAAATGCATTCCCAAAATTTCATTACTCTATATTAATTATTTTTTGGTTTTCCGATCTTTTTTTCCGTTAATGTATAATTTGTCTCTGGAGGTAGGCGTTCGTTGCGCTGGTAAGAAAAGCGAGAGCAGCGTCAATGGACAAACGCTGGTGTGACAGGATGATTTAATGTTCCAGTCTGTCAGACAGGATAGGCGAAAGCCGTCTCGAATAAGACCTAGGTCGTTCAGTTTGATTAAGCCAACTTGACTGAATATGAGTTTTAGACATGTCCTCATTCCCATCCAAGTGAATTTTGGATTGGTTAACGATTTTCGTTGTGGTAATACATTTGTCGTTCAGGAACAGAAGTAAATTATCTGCATCTAAGTACAACTGTGAGAATGACCTCTAGACACTACTTAGATCTCAAGTACACGTAGAAACACGTCAATACCGATAAAGAAATAAGCTCTCGGGTTTCGCGTCATTTTTATTTGAAGATAACGTTATTGGTTGCTTAATGACCCACCGAACATCCATGTTGTCTATCTGGTACGCTCAAAGCGACGAAGTTGCAGCACTAGCTTCTGTTGACAGTTTCCTTCACGTTATGTAATTCACAGAATTCCATGTGATGTAGGTACCGTCTCATATCTGACTAATGTGACTGATCTGCAGCATCTCAAGTCGTTTTGTGGTCTTTGCTCACTGACACTGTGATAACAGGGATATCGAAAGGAATTTGTCAGTCGTGAACAGCTTAAAACACTGTGGGACAAACGAAATTCTAAAAGAGCTAAAAATCTGGTTACGAGGTTCACTTCACGTCATTCAAAAATAATTGCATCGTGAAGAAAGCTGTTATTATTGCCTGTGATACTTGTAGATGACGTCTTTCCTTATGTTATAGTAGGAAGATATGAATCCTTTTGATTAAAATTTCTCTTTTGTTAAGCCCTTCTTTGGTCCAGCTGGCATATGACTCTTGTTTCCTGTAAGATATAGTAGGGACACATGTGAATTGGTAGTACGTCGGCAGCACTGTGTCTGATTGCCTGTTATGCTGAACAACAGACAGTAAACTTTTTAGTTCGGCATAATGAAAAGGCGAGGGATATCGCGAATTCTTTTCCCGACTGTACAGTCTCTCCAGACCTAGACGCATGCGCCGATGCGGCTGTTGAATCGCACAGTCATTTTACCTTCAACTCTGAAAAAATGTCCCAGAACTGTTGAAATTAGCTCTCAATGTTATTGGCTTAGAGCTGACACTGAAGCTGATCCCAGCTTGTCTCATTGATATCTACATCTACAGTCCGCAAACCACTCGAAAGTGTGTGGCGAAGGATACCGTTAGTACCATTATCATTCTCCTTTCCTTGCCTCATTCACGAATAACACGTGGTGAGAAAGACTGTCTTCAAATCTCCCCATGAGCAACAATTTCTCTAATTTTCTGGTCTCGTGCTTATTTTGAAAGACATCCATGAGAGTAATTAATTTCTGTCACGACTATTCTGGAAACGTATGTGCCACGTTCAAAAGGTTCAAATGGCTCTGAGCACTATGGGACTTGCCGGCCGCGGTGGTCTAGCGGTTCTAGGCGCGCAGTCCGGAACCGCGTGACTGCTACGGTCGCAGGTTCGAATCCTGCCTCGGGCGTGGATGTGTGTGATGTCTTTAGGTTAGTTAGGTTTAAGTAGTTCTAAGTTCTAGGGGACTGATGACCACAGTAGTTAAGTCCCATAGTGCTCAGAGCCATTTGAACCATTTGAACCACTATGGGACTTAACATCTATGGTCATCAGTCCCCTAGAACTTAGAACTACTTCAACCTAACTAACCTAAGGACATCACACAACACCCAGTCATCACGAGGAAGAGAAAATCCCTGACCCCGCCGGGAATCGAACCCGGGAACCCGGGCGCGGGAAGCGAGAACCCTACCGCACGACCACGAGCTGCAGACTATGTGCCAGGAAATTCAACAGTAATCTTCTCAACAATCATCAGATCCTTTCATGTAGTTTGTTCAGTATCTCTTTAACGCTCACACGCCGAATAATGATAGCGTGACGAAACGTGCCGCTCTTCGTTGGAGCTTCTCTACCTCTTCTATTAATACAACGTGATGAGGGTCGCACATTGACGAACAGTATTCGAGGATCGGTCGAACAAATGTTTCCTAATCCATTTCTTTCGTGGGTGAATCACATTTTCCTAAGATTCTCCCAACGTATCTCAACCTAGCGTCTGTTTTTCGTAGTATGTGTTCTATGTGGACATTTCACTTTAGGTCGCTACTGCTGGTATCTCCTAGGTATTTTACGGTACTTAGTGTATACAACTATTTACTGCCAAAAGTGTAGTCTAAAATCAGAGGATCCTTTCGCAAATTTTTCTGCAACGCGTTACATTTATTTACGTTCAGGTACAACTGTCATTCCCTACAGAACTAATCAGTACTCTGCAGAACTTCGTGCACTTTGCTACAATATTCTGGAGTTTCACTCTTCCTACAGACAATCGTATCGTCCTCGAACAGCCTGACAGAGTCATTTATATATGCTGTTAAGAGAAATGATCTTACAGCACTTCCATGGGGTACTCCCGAATTTACCTTCACATCTGACGATTTTTTGCTGTTGAGAGTGACATGTTAAGTTCTATCTGCGCGGAAATCTTGAGTCCAGTCAGAAATAAGGTCCGATACTCGGTAAGCTCGTATTTTTTTCACCAAATGACAATACGGAAGTTAATCAAATGCCTTACTGACGTCAAGGAACACGACACCAACCTCAGTGCCTAACTTTACGGTGCTATGGATCTCATGTACGAAGACAGTCAGCTGAGTTTCGCGAAATCTGTTTGTGGAATCTTTGCTGTTTTTTGCACAGGAAATTTTCATTCTCGACAAAATGTTATAACACGTGAGATTAAAACATGTTCTGCAGTTCTGCCACAGATTTATGTCAGTGATATAGGCCTATAATTATATCCAGTGACCCTTCTTGCCGAGCGGTTCTAGGCGCTACAGTCTGGAACCGCGCGACCGCTGCGCTCGCAGGTTCGAATCCTGCCTCGGTCATGGATGTCTGTGATGTCCTTAGGTTAGTTATCTTTAAGTAGTTCTAAGTTCTAGGGAACTGATGACCTCAGAAGTTAAGTCCCATAGTGCTCAGAGCAATTTGAACCATTTTTTGACCTTCTTGAAATGGGGAGTGACTTGCGCTTTTCTCCATTCACTTTCCTCATGTGAGCTGTGATGAACTACTGCTACAAGAGGAGCGAGTTCTTTCACGCAATCTCTTTACAGCCTCACAGGAACCTCATCCAGCCCAATTGCCTTTCCAGAGTTGAGTGCTTTTAATTGGTTTTCTATTCTGCGATCGCTGCTCTCAACTAGAACGGTGTCTCAAGAAAAATGACGTGTGCCATTGTTTTCCATATCGCTGCCGTCAGTGGACTTAGCTCACAATGCATTTCTGCTTGCATATCGCGTCAGTAAAGCCTACAGTGGGGACTTAGAATAGTAGAATGTTGGTGTGGTGTCACCGCCAGACACCACACTTGCTAGGTGGTAGCTTAAATCGGCCGCGGTCCATTTAGTACATGTCGGACCCGCGTGTCGCCACTGTGTGATCGCAGACCGAGCGCCACCACAAGGCTGGTCTCGAGATACGGAATAGCACTCGCCCCAGTTGCACGACGACTTTGCTAGCGACTACACTGACGAAGCCGTCTCTCATTTGCCGAGAGACAGTTAGAATAGCCTTCAGCTAAGTCCATGGCTACGACCTAGCAAGGCGCCATTAGCCTTACATAGTTTGATAGTTAGCGTATGAAATGTCTCATCAAGAACGTTGTAAAACAATGAAGAATTAAAAGATAAGTATTCGAGGAGCTGCATACTTTTCTTATTAGAATTCACTACTTATCCTGTTCCAGAATTCACGTCCGTCTGCCTTAGATAGCGTGCATTTAGGCCGCCTCTATCTACAAGGTGTTGGCACATTTACCAACACATCAGTTGGTGCAACCACATTCACACAAGACGGGGCTTCAAGGAATTAAACGCGTCATGTACAGTCTCAGACATAAAAACTGACCTCCGGCCGGCCGCCACAGAGATTAAGTCCGAGTCGTTCACTTAAGGTGGCCAATAAAACTGACCGCCCCTGACAACTCTTAAGTCCGGCCATCTGCACAAGCTGGCAACACTGTAAGACGCGGAAGTGCTAGGCGGTAGTGGATGTAGAGGAGGCAGCTACATAGATTTGAACTGTGCGTGGAGCGAGTGCTTTTGGGAAAAATACTCCAGAAAAAGATATTCTTGTTTCAACAAAGATCGTTCTGGCATGAATGATTTTCCACATTAAGGAAATTTCGACTACTGATATATGTGACATTTTACCACTTTACTATCATGCGACATTTGCATTCAACAGGCAAAGATCAGAAGTCTGGTGTAGGAGTACCGCATGCTCTAATTCGAAACAACAAAAATCAATGGAGTGACTATCATTGAACGTCATCAGGTCGCTCATTGAGCATTCCTATGCAGTACTGTTACTGGTGACGTGTTATGATGCCTTTATCGTTAACTTCCTGAGAAGAAATGAAAGGCTGAGCCCCACCAAAAGACGAAGACTAGAGTAAAGTGTAGTGTGAACATAATATTTTACATTTGATAGCTCCATAAGTGTGTTTTGGACTACGAGTTCTGCCCCAAGGGGTGTGTGCAACACAGCTGGAATTTGTTGTCAACAACTGAGACACCTTTCGGTCCCAGTATAAGAAAGTCGAGCATCAAAACTACATCACCTGTGCTACTGCATGATAACTCACTCTGTTGATTTGAGAAACAAAACTATCCACGAGATTGATAGGAATGTCGTCTCTCAGACACTTGCATTGATAGGGAAGTCCTCTCTCAAGCACTTGTCCCTCTCGACATATATTCGTAAAACATTACCTATCCCGCTCTTGATCGATCAACCGTCAAGGCAATTCATTTCTAGACGAAAATACTCTTAAAACTACACTGGTTTAATGACATCGTTAGAAGGAGTGGTTTTCTACAGGTGTAGAATTTGTAAACAACTTTAGCATAGTCAGATTGTTGTAGATATCGTGAAAGAAAATTCAGCTGCTGATTAATTTCTCTTTGATGATTGATGTTGCGATTAGTAAACTAATGTAAAATGCAATTAAAATATTCACTGTACCAATACAAATTAAATTCAGCTTACTACAGAAACATCACGACGGCAATCTATCTTAATAAAGCATTATGTGTCTGTAAAACGATTGAGCCTATTTCAACACGAATTAGTAGAATATTACCGACTTCTGACTTCGAAAAGATCTGTATTTACTTCATTTCCTGTTTCATTCGCAAGTATTATGAAAATGTGGCATTTCATAGATAAAATTATGTATTCACAACAACAACAAATATGTCGGCAGAAAACAAAAGTGGCATTATGAAATTGGCAGTACCGTAAGATTTCCGCCCTGACACTAAGGGTTACTGTAAGTAGCATGCCGAATTTTGCAAGAGCGTTATCTTACGATTCCCTTATTGTGTTTGTATCTGCTTGTAGCTCAGCTACAAAAGAATTAAAAATCTGGCTTTCAGCGAGTCTAGAAAGGCGAACGACAGCAGCTTGCACCTGGTAGCCAAGCATGTTACCTGGGAACTGGTTTTTTCTAAAGTGGGAAGACATCCTTTTGTAGTTGAATTGTTGGAAAATGTCAGTCAGACGTGTGCCGTTGGTCTAAGCGTTTCGGTATGTCGAATTTGTACCAATGATTTTTCTACAGGTTTATTCTGTTTCAAATAGAGAGTTGAAGTCTCCCATTAGTATTTTCACGTCATATTGCTGAATTTTGCTCACAGTATTTTCGAGTGCGTTCCAGAATTTTTCGACATTTTTGGTGTTTTTCTTATTTTCGATGTTGGTGGGGGCATGTGAATTGATGAGTGTTTATTTTTTACTAGGGCTCTGAATGAGCATAGTCATAAGTCAATTGTTGATGGGTGTGATTTCTTTGACAGAGTTGATGATAGATCTGTGTTCGAGAAAAGCAATGCCGAAGATTGGTACGCCTTTCGCTACCTTTTGTTGTATTTTGCTCTTGAAGATGCAATGGTTCCCGTAATGCAAGGTTTCACTGTCAGTTAGTCGTGGTTCGTGAAGAGCAAGGATGAGAATTTTTTGTTGGTCGATTTCTTTTGTGAGATTATTTAGTTTTCGTGCTTGGATCAATGTACCGAAGTTTAGTTTTCAAATGCATGTTTTCTGCTTGTAGGAAAATTTACCAGAGATCTTCGATATTCTCTGCTGTGCTAACATGGACTCCCCAGAATCCGAAAATCCAACTGCCGCCTGTCGACAGCCGGGTTGTGTACCACTTGGGGTAAAGGTGACTTTGCTTGCACAGTTCATGTTTGCTTGCGTTTCGTTGGTTTGGCTTGGGTGATACCAGGACCGGACAGGACCAGAGGGTGTTGAAGCCTTTGGAAGCAAATATTTTCAGCCGAGCTCATTGAGCTAACAGACGTGACCAGAGTAGCGGTGATTTTCACTCAGACGTGCGTGGATTTTGGGTTCAACGGACTGAGTAGCCGTTAAGGATTGTGTTAGTATTTGGTTCACCCCAAGTATTTGATTTCCTCGGCACCACCCGTATGGGGGAGGGTTGCCCTATCGGCCCCACGGGATTTTTATTTTTATTATTATTATTATTATTACTGGTTCAAATGGCTCTGAGCACTATGGGACTTAACATCTGTGGTCATCAGTCCCCTAGAACTTAGAACTACTTAAACCTACCTAACCTAAGGACATCACACACATCCATGCCCGAGGCAGGATTCGAACCTGCTACCGTAGCAGTCTCGCGGTTCCGGACTGAGCGCCTAGAACCGCGAGACCACCGCGGCCGGCTGGTTGAATCTAGATCACTTATTTATGACAGGGCCTGAATTCTTAAACACTGAGGAAAATAATAATACAATGTGCTTATTACTAATATGTTATTTAAATATAAATATATGAACTAACGGGATAACAGTTTATTTACAAGAGCAGAGCCCCATCCATCATAGCAGAGCAGTGCGAGATTGGTTTCAGGGCCAAGAGAGGATAAAGCTGTTGCCGTTTGTTCCACGATCACCGAACATCAACCAGATAGATAATATGTTGGCAGAGGTAACAAGGTCATTGCCATGTGGACCTACAAATGTAAGCGACCTTTGGGCGAATATAGAAAACATATGGTGGGAAGTAAACCATCACGCTACACCGTTGACGACTTAATGAAATCAATGCCCCTTCGAGAAATCTTACGTAATGATAGTGGGTGGTTTGGTTACTAAAAGTATACTCGTCCACAAAACCCAGCCGGTCGGGGTGGCCGAGAGGTTCTAGGCGCTACAGTCTGGAACCGCGTGACTGCTACGGTCGCAGGTTCGAATACTGCCTCGGGCATGGATGTGTGTGATGTCCTTTGGTTAGTTAGGTCTAAGTAGTTCTAAGTTCTAGGGGAGTGATGACGTCAGAAGTTAAGTCCCATAGTGCTCAGAGTCATTTGAACCACAAAACCCATGTGGACAATTATCTGATAGTCGGTCAAGCTTTGCTAGATACAAGTCCATTTACTTTCAGTCTCCTCCTTACAATTCTTGCAATGCAAGGTAACTGAAAAATCTCATCCACTCGACGCCAACTGAGGAATTGACTGGTGCATTTGTTGTTCAACACACAGTAGTTGTCACTCTCACTTGAATCAATGACTGTTTGTGTGTGTGTTTTCGTGTTCACGCACAATCTGAATCAATACTATTAACATTAGAGAGACAACCAACAATAAATACTGCATGAAATATGACTGTAAAGAATTTTAATGCGATGGGAAGCTACAAACTGAATTTTTACCCAACCCACGACCTGCATATTACGTTACGTTAAGTAAGATGTATTAACTCCATAGTATCGTTAGCAGAGACAGTGCGCTCTTGTTGTCGAGGCTCGCGACAAGTGCAGCGATTAGCGGTGCCCAATGCCACCGCGATTTATTTATGTTGGCTGAGCGTGGACACTGCAGCAGACGCTTCGCTATAAACAGAAAGAAATCGCCTTGGCTCTGACTGCAGTGAGCGGATATCACTGCCTGCGTGTTCTTATAGTAACCAACGTGAGACTCTACTCACAGGTGCCATGGAGCAATTGCAACGGGTATCATGTCATTAGTCATCAGAATATTAACCAGTGATGAAATGTCCACTCTATTTGAATCCCAATAAAATAGGAACCTTCTCACAAAGGAATGTGAGGTAATATCAAAATTTATTCAACATACAAAAATTAACTGCAGAGCTTCCATGTATACAGTAGTAGCACAGAAGGAAATATTATGCCTTGGAAGCGTATATTTCATTTCCTCATCTCATATTAACGCCCTTGTTTTAGTATGAAGTGAGAAAAATACACGAAAAACTAAAGTTCCTGAGAAGCATATCAGTCATTTCCTCTTCTCATATCATAACTTTTGTTTTAGTATGAAGTAAAAAACAAACAGTTTAAGGTTGTGAAGCATAATATGACACCAGATTCTTATCGTAGGCGCTATCGGAAACGCAAAAAGTAGGGAGCTGTCCATTCTTTTGTCCAACAGTCTGTCTCCTTTCATGCATTACTCCCGCTAGGAGATTCTTATTTAAGGACTTGTGGGCATCAAGTTCTTCAGCAGAACAAGCCTTATGCTATTGTGCTAATTACGGTATGGAAAAAATGCAACAAAGACGATTTCCTCTAAAGCAGTGGGGATATTTGCAAATGTCTGTATTCAGCAATGACTGCCAGCTGCCATAACACTTCACAGAATCCATGCGGCAGGCAACACAACTGTGCGTGCACTTCAGACTTCATTCAGTAAGACGTCAGGAGATGGATGGAAACGTCAAATTAACGTCGCTTTCCGAGTCGTATTCAATCCAGAATGAGGTGTTATTAAGGTAGTTGAGCGTTCTAGCAGTTACACTTTTATAATTCCCATATGAGTATTCCGATAGCCAAAAGAACCTGTTAGTGTGAAACTATCGGGAACTGCATTAATATCAAACTGCAAGAACTTGAGACAATACGTGGACTCCTCTCTTCGCTGGGTGACCTATTACTGTTATTTAGGATTCTCTCCGTCCTAGGTGTAATGCAAATGGAACTTCAGAGGCGCTTTCCGCTATTCTTGACAAACATCAGCAACTTGTAATCACTGCGAATTACAACTGCGTGATGGTATGGCTCAGGTTGTCAGTAGTTGTGGTGGTGTTATGCTGTCAAACTGCTTACAGTAACGTAATTGGTGGCACACATAGTCGGCCGGAGTGGCCGAGCGGTTCTAGGCGCTGCAGTCTGGAACCTCGCGACCGCTGCGGTCGCAGGTTCGAATCCTGCCTCGGGCATGGATGTGTGTGATGTCCTTAGGTTAGTTAGGTTTAAGTAGTTCTAAGTTCTAGGGGACTGATGACCTCAGAAGTTAGGTCCTATAGTGCTCAGAGCCATTTGAACCATTTGGCACACATAATTTAGGGCTGACTACCTAGTTAAGTAAAGATAGTGTTGTGGCGTCGTCGCTTATCTTTATTTGGCCTCAGCTTGAGTAATCCGATTTTACGAACATAGTACTCCATTCGCGGGCTGCTAATGATACAGTATGACTACAGAGATCATTGTGCGGGTATTACATTAATTCTGCAATGAATTGCTTAACAAATATTACCCTCAGCTATGCGGCTGGAATGACTCATTACACAGGTACTCTGTGTTGCACTTGGGTAAGGGATCAGTTCGCTGCAATCCTGCTTCTACTGTTCGTAAATACTTGTATGCTTCATAAATGGTTCAAATGGCTCTGAGCACTATGGGACTTTTAACTGCTGAGGTCATCAGTCCCCTAGAACTTAGAACTACTTAAACCTAACTAACCTAATGACATCACACATCCATGCCCGAGACAGGATTCGAACCTGCGACCGTAGCGGTCGCGCGGTTCCAGACTGTAGTGCCTAGAACAGCTCGGCCACCTCGGCCGGCATACTTGTATACTGACCATTCGTTATTTGACTAAATATAAACTACAATCTGATTCGCATATATATGACATGGGTTAGCGCCGGCACAAAGCAATGACTAAGGGTTGGATGCCGTTGAAGTCCCGTTACACTGATGGCAAGACAAATGTTCGCAAATTACCTCTATTTCCTCAAAAAATAATTGCATCTTAAATATCGAAGGACCGACGTCAACACTGTCACAGTGCGTTGAAATACAGCTAAGACGGCAGATGATTATTTGTGACCGACTGGGCTTCGAACCTGGACCTCCTGCTTACTAGACAGACATGCTGAACACTGCACTATTATTTTTTTAAAAAAGTTTGAGAAGACTTTCAGCACCAGGTAGGTGGAGGCAAAGAGGGCAGGAGTCGAAGATCCGAGGCCTGGCCCCAATGCCTCCCCCATACCTGTCACTGAGCAGCTGCATTATTCCCATGTATTCCATGTTTGCACCCATATATACCTTTAAATTGTGGAACAAAATTGAAGTAGTAATTAAGGCAAAATAAATTACAGACTGCCGCCTCCAATGGCGTGCGTTCCTTGTAGAACATAACTTATAACAGTGAAAAGGGTGACGGAAAAATACATAACAAACATTCATTCAGAAATATATTCACAATTTAAGTTATTTTGCACTTGATGCATATGAGGTCTGTAAGGAAGCCATATATTTTTCCACAAATGAAAAAAATTTCGGAGCCGGAGGGGTTTTTCCAAATTAGAACAGTTCTGATTTTAGAATCAACGTAAAAGAATATTCCAGGAATAAAAAAAGTGAAATAACAGTATTCTACTTCTAATCAAAAAAACTGTCCAACTCTTCGTAGCCCACGTAAACCAATAGATAAAAAATTTTAAACCATTCCTTATATTTGTTATTCTTCTTCAGCGCAAAATATTCTTCTGCAATATAAAACATGTACTCTTCTAAGTTCTGTTTGTTACGACGTAAAACACAAACTGTCCCAGAAGCCACGAATAACTGTTAGTCTTTGCGGACGGGTAACATTTCCAGTCGGGTTGTAAAGCTTCAGTTATCGGTATATGACTTTCTGCGGTTCTGTTGACAGTATTAATTTCTTCCTAGTCCAGTGCCAAACTCTGATTCTATTTTCACATAAGAAGATGTGCGCTACAGTTTCTACAAGCCGACATTTGTCGCAGTATGGAGATGGTTTCAATTTGATTTTCCATAATCGTTCCGCTGAGGGTATGGTTTCGTTTACAACGTCGCACCATACGGCACTGGCTCTAGTTGGTAGAATTTTATTGCTGATATTTTCCCAGACGTTCCTCCAGTTTTTTGTAGGTTAATTTACCGGAATTGGTTTGTGAAGACGATGTGTGGTAATATAGTCATAGACGGTTCTAGTGTTGGTTTGTGCTGGTGGAAGTCTTATACAGCTCCAATCTCCATTGTGCTTTCGGACGTAATCTAGGCTGGCATGCTACATTAACTGGAGCGTTCCTATCCCCAGGATCTAACGATAGGAACAGAAGTTTCGTGATGCCTGTCTTAGTGGCATGTATTAGTTTAAAAGCATGTCTTTAATTCCAAGTCCTCAATTTTGCCTCTGCAAAGTCACTGTGTGGAGGGAAACTATGAAGATATGTGTGATGTCTTTAGGTTAGTTAGGTTTAACTAGTTCAAAATTCCAGGGAACTGATAAGCCGAAAGTTAAGTCCCATAGTGCTCAGAGCCCCTTGAACCATATTTGAACTTAATGCTTTATTAAGATAGACTGCCGTCATGATGTTTCTGTAGTAAGCTGAATTTAATTTGTATTAGTAAAGTGAATATTTTATTTGCATTTTTCATTAGTTTACTAAACGCAGCAGTAATCGTCAAAGAGAAATTAATCAGCAGCTGAATTTTCTTTCACGATATCTACAACAATCTGACAATGCAACAGTTGTTTACAAATTCTACGGCCGTAGAAACCTACTTGTTTTAACGGTGTCAGTAAACCATAGTAGTTTTAGGAGTATTTTCGTCTAGATATGAATTGCCTTGACAGTTGATCGATCAAGATCGGGAAAGGTAATATTTTACGAATATATGACGAGAGGGACAAGTGCTTGAGAGAGGACTTCCCTATCAATACAAGTGTCTGAGAGACGACATTCCTATCAATCTCGTGGATAGTTTTGTTTCTCAAATCAACAGAGTGAGTTATCATGCAGTAGCACAGGTGATGTAGTTTTGTTGCTCGACTTTCTTATACTGCGACCGAAAGGTGTCTCACAGGGGGAGGCCGCCAATTGTAAAATTCAGATTCGATTCATACTGCGCTCATGGCCAGAGGTGTAATGTGGCAAAGCACCAAGATGCACTTCTCAGCAATTAAAAGAAACCGTTGCGGTGAAATACTCTCTACGATTAATAATTTACTACAGCGTCGTGGCGCTGCGGTAAGCGCTCGGGTCTTATAATCCGAAGGTAACCGCATCGAATCTCGCGCCATGCAACTTTTTTGTTTTTTTGTTTTTTGTAATTCAAATATATATATATATATATATATATATATATATATATATATATATATATATATATATAAATAATTCCCGGCAATCAGTTGCAACAATTATGCATATAATAAGTTGTTGAAAGTAATTTGTCGTGGAAAAATAATACTTGAAATAAAACATAATATCACAAATAATATTAAAGTGGATACAATTTATTGAAAAGTTCGGTATACACTCGCACATAATTAAACAATTAGTGACCAGAAGTAGCTGGAGTATCGCACGAACAAGAGTGATAGTTATCATAGAAACATGGAAAGCAGAAAACAGCACGACATCGAGCACATCTGATAAACGGTGCGTTTTTACAAGAACAATTGTTTTTTTAAATTATCTGTTGGTAAAAACACCTGATTGACATTCTGAAAAATTGTTCCTCAGGTTGGATGCATACCACGCGTATCGTATCATATCGGCAAAAATCGGAGAAGACGATTGGTGGTGGACAATGGATTGGATTTTTATACAATCGTCTCTGGAATTGATGTCACGGCTTCGCTCGATTAAAAAAAGCACAATTTTGAAGGCTCTTGATCAAATTTTTTACCTGCCGGTAAAAATACGCGTCACATGGTTGGACGAGGGGAGTGCACTTTGGAGGAATGATTTTTATAGTGCACGTTGGTAACTTCTTATCGTCCTGGAACATCTCATCGTATAACGCCGGGTTCGTTTGCTCACCCCAAGAGTCGATCAGAAGGAGAAATTCTTTCCTTTGTACGTATGGTTGCAAAGCATTACGCAAGAAGTCCATGAAAAACCCGTTGTTAGTTTAGCGGATTTGGAGGATGTAATAACAACGTTGGTATACTTCTTGGCGTACTCGTCGACTGTCTTCTGTACTCTGGGTCCAAACATACCTGTGGGCTCTTGGAGGCATACGAAAACAAGAGGCAAGACTCGTCCAGACATCGTGATTGAATATTGTGCCGTATACGATTGCGTCACCTTGTTCATGTCGTGTCGGGTTACCAGGACAGCCTTTGACCCTTTTTCGGTGAGAGTTCTGTTGAACGTGGACTGGTACTGGCATCCTGACAAACAAAATATAAAAATATCGTTTATATAAGAAATATACGAAATCTGTGTTGTCTATCATATATCAGATTATCATATTCTATCATCATGTCATATGACATTTGTGAACAGTTCTTTACGTACCTGTTTGATCAGTATTAATTATGAAATCTTTGTCGAAGTTAGTTATCAATGTTCGCGTCTGGATCCGAAATGTGTCCGCTGCGGCCAAAATTTCGTCTTGGGTAGCCGTCTCTTTCCGGGAAACAAATTTTGTGATTTTCCGTTGCCGAATCCCATGCTTCCGTTTGTTTAACAGGGTGTACCAAAGCTCTCACGTACGCACTGATTTTCGACGATGTTATAAGTTGCGCTAGGGACCGCATCTACCTCCTTTTTGAAGTCAGCAGGCAACTATGCTGTTTTGAAACTTCCTGGCAGATTAAAACTGTGTGCCCGACCGAGAGCCGGAGAGCTTCTGTAAAGTTTGGAAGGTAGGAGACGAGGTACTGGCAGAAGTACAGCAGTGAGTACCTGGCGTGAGTCGTGCTTCGGTAGCTCAGTTGGTAGAGCACTTGCCCGCAAAAGGCAAAGGTCCCCAGTTCGAGTCTCGGTCGGGCACACAGTTTTAATCTGCCAGGAAGTTTCATATCAGCGCACACTCCGCTGCAGAGTGAAAATCTCATTCTGGGAACTATGCTGTTATGCGGCGGCTCGTTTCGGCCCATTCACCATCTGTCCTTCAAGTGTAACGAGCGAGTAATGGAGTTTATATTTCATACCTGCCACAGCAAATTTGTGTTCGTGGGGTCTCTTCTAATTCGAACGTTTGACTTACACTGTACGTATTCGTTTCGGAATATTGTTTCTACGTCTTCCGTTAACTATACGTCGTAAAGATTATGACGACAATTAATAACATTTGTGAAATACAACTTTGTTTGCGGAAAACATAATGATGTTCGAAGTCGCCAGTTTTTCCACGACAAACGACTTTCAACAACTTATCATATGCATAATTGTTGCAACTAATTGCCGGGAATTATATATACACTCCTGGAAATGGAAAAAAGAACACATTGACACCGGTGTGTCAGACCCACCATACTGGCTCCGGACACTGCGAGAGGGCTGTACAAGCAATGATCACACGCACGGCACAGCGGACACACCAGAAACCGCGGTGTTGGCCGTCGAATGGCGCTAGCTGCGCAGCATCTGTGCACCGCCGCCGTCAGTGTCAGCCAGTTTGCCGTGGCATACGGAGCTCCATCGCAGTCTTTAACACTGGTAGCATGCCGCGACAGCGTGGACGTGAACCGTATGTGCAGTTGACGGACTTTGAGCGAGGGCGTATAGTGGGCATGCGGGAGGCCGGGTGGACGTACCGCCGAATTGCTCAACACGTGGGGCGTGAGGTCTCCACAGTACATCGATGTTGTCGCCAGTGGTCGACGGAAGGTGCACGTGCCCGTCGACCTGGGACCGGACCGCAGCGACGCACGGATGCACGCCAAGACCGTAGGATCCTACGCAGTGCCGTAGGGGACCGCACCGCCACTTCCCAGCAAATTAGGGACACTGTTGCTCCTGGGGTATCGGCGAGGACCATTCGCAACCGTCTCCATGAAGCTGGGCTACGGTCCCGCACACCGTTAGGCCGTCTTCCGCTCACGCCCCAACATCGTGCAGCCCGCCTCCAGTGGTGTCGCGACAGGCGTGAATGGAGGGACGAATGGAGACGTGTCGTCTTCAGCGATGAGAGTCGCTTCTGCCTTGGTGCCAATGATGGTCGTATGCGTGTTTGGCGCCGTGCAGGTGAGCGCCACAATCAGGACTGCATACGACCGAGGCACACAGGGCCAACACCCGGCATCATGGTGTGGGGAGCGATCTCCTACACTGGCCGTACACCACTGGTGATCGTCGAGGGGACACTGAATAGTGCACGGTACATCCAAACCGTCATCGAACCCATCGTTCTACCATTCCTAGACCGGCAAGGGAACTTGCTGTTCCAACAGGACAATGCACGTCCGCATGTATCCCGTGCCACCCAACGTGCTCTAGAAGGTGTAAGTCAACTACCCTGGCCAGCAAGATCTGAGGATCTGTCCCCCTTTGAGCATGTTTGGGTCTGGATGAAGCGTCGTCTCACGCGGTCTGCACGTCCAGCACGAACGCTGGTCCAACTGAGGCGCCAGGTGGAAATGGCATGGCAAGCCGTTCCACAGGACTACATCCAGCATCTCTACGATCGTCTCCATGGGAGAATAGCAGCCTGCATTGCTGCGAAAGGTGGATATACACTGTACTAGTGCCGACATTGTGCATGCTCTGTTGCCTGTGTCTATGTGCCTGTGGTTCTGTCAGTGTGATCATGTGATGTATCTGACCCCAGGAATGTGTCAATAAAGTTTCCCCTTCCTGGGACAATGAATTCACTGTGTTCTTATTTCAATTTCCAGGAGTGTTTATATATATATTTGTGTGTGTGTGTGTGTGTGTGTGTGTGTGTACATTTGAATTACAAAAAACAAATACTAAAAAAAAGTTGCATGGCGCGAGATTCGATTCGGCAACCTTCGGATTACGAACCCGAGCACTTACCGCTGCGCCACGACGCTGTAGAAAAATATTAATCGTAGAGAGTATTTCACCACAACAGTTTCTTTTAACTGTCGATTTTCTCGACAACGGCTGAGAAGTGCATCTTGGTGCTTTTCCACATTACACCTCTGGCCATGAGCTTTTATCATGCGCAGTATGAATCGAATCTGAATTTCACAATTGGCGGCCTCCCCTTGTCAGTTGTTGACAACAAATTCCAGCTGTGTTGCACACACCCCTTGGGGCAGAATTCGTAGTCCAAAACACACTTATGGAGCTATCATATGTAAAATATTATGTTCCCACTACTCTGTGCTCTAGTACGTTAACGATAAAGGCATCATATCACGTCACCAGTAACAGTACTGCATAGGAATGCTCAATGAGCGACCTGATGACGTTCAATGATAGTCACTTCGTTGATTTTTGTTGTTTCGAATTCGAGCATGCGGTACTCCTACACCAGACTTCTGATCTTTGCCTGTTGAATGCAAATGTCGCATGATAGTAAAGTGGTAAAATGTCACATATACCAGTAGTCGAAATTTCCTTAATGTGGAAAATCATTCATGCCAGAACGATCTTTGTTGAAACAAGAATATCTTGTTCTGGAGTATTTTTCCCAAAAGCACTCGCTCCACGCACAGTTCAAATCTATCTAGCTGCCTCTTCTACATCCACTACCGCCTAACACTTCCGCGTCTTACAGTGTTGCCAGCTTGTGCAGATGGCCGGACTTAGAGTTGTCAGGGGTGGTCAGTTTTATTGGCCACCTTAAGTGAACGACTCGGACTTAATCTCTGTGGCGGCCGGCCGGTGGTCAGTTTTTATGTCTAAGACTGTACATTACGACGCTCCTTCCACTATGCAGCCAGGCTTCATAAACGACAATTTAGCCAGTGTGCACGGATGATATCACTCATCGATTGGATTCAACATAATCCCTATGTGATAATAGCACGCCAAGTGATTCGACAAACGTACGATTATGTGAACGCCATCACGACTAATCACGCTGCAGCTTGCTGATACAATCCAAGGTGGTCCTACAAGGTATGGATCAAAATTACTCACATCATCTGAATACACAAATATTACATACGAAATGATGACTCATTTAGTTCCCTCCTTTGGGTAATAAACGATTTTGCCAGTCATTGCACTTGAAGACGTTGCCTTAATGCTCGTCACCTAGTCGTACCGTTCTTCCTTATGTATGCAGTGTGATGAGAATCTCACATTTATTTGAGAGTGTTATTGACTATCAACGCTTGTGAGTGAAAAGTGTAAAATAATCATGAAATGCAGAAGGCTTACGTTCTTAAAGAACAACAGGTGCCAAATCATGCTCGGTTCCTGAAACTTTTCTTTCCTTCTTAGGATAGCTTGGACGCCAGTACCTGAGAAAATAGCCACTGCACGCGAAGAATGTTCCAAACACATTAAATGGTGTCAAATAATTAACATAATTAACACTTGTGGAATCGTAAGGCTATCGTGCTCGTTTTTGAGGTAGTATTTCCATTACTATTCATCTTACTTCGCAACACAGTAATAGAGATTCTGAGTGCACTCCATGAGATCTACATCTTCGTCTAAAACAAATGAAATGTAACTCCAGAAGACAACGGGGATCTAATTTAATGCCGGCCGGAGTGGCCGAGCGGTTAAAGGCGCTACAGTCTGGAACCGCACGACCGCTACGGTCGCAGGTTCGAATCCTGCCTCGGGCATGGATGTGTGTGATGTCCTTAGGTTAGTTAGGTTTAAGTAGTTCTAAGTTCTAGGGGACTTATGACCACAGCAGTTGAGTCCCATAGTGCTCAGAGCCATTTCAACCATCTAATTTAATAGCGAAAATAAGTGCTAATAAATATTCGTGCTACATGTCAGCATCCGTGAAGCGAGGCAGCTAACAGTGAACCAAGTTTAGTATACTGTCTTATAAATATACAACTGCGTTTATGAGAATAAAAATATAAATATAGTACTACGTTCTATCAAATGTGGCAAATGTGTTATCGATAATAGTCAATAAAATAAAATTGGCTAACCTATTAGTCATGATACTGCAAATAACCTCTAGTACACTGACACGGGAAAATAATAATAAATGTTGTTAGATATGCTCGTACAAGCTGAAATGGTGAGAAGTAATCAGTTGGATAGTAATTGAAGTATTTGATGTGAAAAGAACTCCAGCTAATATGATATAGCTTTTCCAGTCTCTCTGCTCGAGAATTATTCTGTGGCAACTGTTAACAAAAGACGGTGCCAGATACCATCGTCAATAATTGTAGCATATCAACAGTTGCTGCAGTTACCCAATTGTCATGTGGCTAATAATATAACTGATATTCAGATATTAATAAAAGGACTGGCGCTTTTGTTTTGAAAACTCACTGGAATATTAAAGAGAGATGTTTAAATTTCATACCGACCTTCCTGTCGGACACATAATTATGATGACTAACTGGAGTTTCCCCATGGAGATGGCCGCTCATTCATCAGCAAACACTGTCGGCTGTGCTACTTCCGTATCGCAAATACTGCTGTAGCTGACGGGAACTCTTGCTTTCATTTAGAAAAGAAATTTATTCATTACGAGCAAATTTACTAACACACTTCATTCGAAATACACTGAAGAGCCAAAGACTCTGGTACACATGCCTAATATCGTGTAGGGCTCCCGCGAGCGCTCAGACGGGCCGCAACACGACGTGACTCGACTAATGCCTAAAGCAGTGCTGGAGGGAATTGACACCATGAATCCTAAAGTACTGCCCATAAATCCGCAAGAGCGCGAGGGATCGGAGATCTCTTCTGAACAGCACGTTGCATTGCATCCCAGGTATGCTCAATAATGTTCGTGTCTGGGGAAGTTCGTGGCCAGCGGAAGTGTTTAAACTCAGAACAGTGTTGCTGGAGGCACTCTGTAGAATTTCTCGACGTTTGGGGTGTCGCATTGTCCTGCTGGGATTGCCCAAGTCCGTCGGAATGTACAATGGACATGAATTGATGGAGGTGATCAGACAGGATGCTTGCTTACGTGTCATATGTCAGAGTCGTATCTAGACGTATCAGGGGTCCCACATCACTCTAACTGCACATGCACCACACCATTAAAAAGCCTCCACCTGCTTGAACAGTCCCCTGCTGACATGCAGGGTCCATGGATTCATGGATTCCTTGCCTGCTCACGTCCATCCGCACGATACGATTTGAAATGAGACTCGTCCGACCATGCAACTTGTTTCCAGTGATCAACAGTGCAATATCGGCGTTGACGGGAGCAGGCGATGAGTAAAGCTTTGTGTCGTGCAGTCATCAAGGGCACACGAGTGGGCCTTCGGCACCGAAAGTCCATATCGATGATGTTTCGTTGAATGGTTCGCACGCTGACACTTGTCGATGGCCCAGCATTGAAATCTGCAGGAATTTGCGGAAGAGTTGCACTTCTGTCACGTTGAACCATTCTCTTCAGTCGTCGTATGTCCCTTTTTGCACGATCTTTTTCCGGTCGTAGCGATGTCGGAGGTTTAATGTTTTATCGGATTCCTGATATTCACGGTACACTCGTGAAATGGTCGTCCGGGAAAATCTCCACTTCATCGCTACCTCGGAAATGCTGTGTCCCATCACTCGTGCGCCGACTATAACATCACGTTCAAACTCACTTAAATCTTGATAATCTGCCGTTGTAGCAGCTGTAACAGATCTAACAATTGTGCCAGACACTTTTTCTCTTATATAGGCGTTGCCGACATCAGCGCCGTATTCTGCCTGTTTAGATATCTCTCTATTTGAATACGTATGCCTATATCAGTTTTTTTGGCGCTTCAGTGTAGTTCTTATCAGGCAAAGATATACCAACATGCACTTTTGACAAAAAAACTAAAGCACCCAGAAGAGAGGAGCAAGCGAAATGAAAGTTGACGGGTTGAGAGGATACGTGATGTTACTTCTGTGATTACAAAATCGAGTCAAATTTACAAAGAACTTGGCAATATGTGCTCATTTATCAGTACGACGTTGCGCTCCTCCTGACCAAGATAAATCCACTTACGTGATTGGGAAGGGTGCCATGTATCCATTATATCCTCTTCTGTGGCAAGGCGGCCCACAACTGTTGTAAATGGTCTTTGAAAAATCCTGGATACTAACAATGGGACGAAGTTGATATCCGAGCTGTTGCCACACATGTTCTATCGGGAACAGATCTCGGAATCTTGCTGGCCACGGGAATAACTCAGCATCACGTAGTCAGTATGTAAAGACACGTGCCATGTGTAGACGAGCATTGCCCTACTGAAAAATGGCACCACGATACTTTCACATGAGTTATAACACGTGACAACGCAAGATGTCCGTAGCGTACAGTAGTGACGTCAGAGTTCTCTCAGTCACAACCAGCCGCGACACGGTGGCTCCCAACACCGCTGTACCCATCCAAAACAATAGAAGAATGGAACCTCTCTCCAGTCGCCGCCTTACTCGTCGATAATGGTTATCCGGGTAGTGCAGAACAGCAGTTTACCACTGAACACAATGCGACGCCGTCGATTATTAGTCCACGTTTCCCGATCACGGCACCACTCCAAACGGGTATATTGTTGTGGTATTAGTGGCATGCCAGACATGGGGCCGTAATTCCCTAGTTCAGCTGCTGACAGTCTCCGAGCTGTGGTGCAGCAATACACAGAATGTTGCAGGGATTCCATTACTTGTTCTCTGGTTGTAGACGCAGATATGAAGGAGGAACGATGTGCTTGGTTCACAGTGAGGCGATCCTCCTTTGTGGCGGTCATACGTTGTCGACCTATGCCTTGACGGAACATATGCCTGCCCTTACATTCCCATGCAGTCCAACATCAGCCCACTGTCGTATCCGAACGCTTCAAAAATCTAGATATTGGACGATTCGACCATCTGGTTAAATGGAGACCTACAATTAGGCCAGTTTCAAACTCTGTCAGATGGAGATAATTCTGTTTCCCACGAGTACGCAACATTGCCGTGTCCTCCGCAGTGATCAAGTAACTTCTAACGCTGTTAACTTGCCCTTATATACTTTATCAGTCCTGGTAATAAATGTTGGATCCTGCCCACTCGTGTAATATAGGGAGACAAGGAAACTGTTTTCTCGAGCAGGTAGACAACATACACCAAATCACATTAATGGTGCTTATTACAGTAATTCAATTGACAATACTAAAGTTGAGTATCTACAATGACGTGTCGCAAGTAACTGGAAACATCCAAATAATCAATGTCCTTCGCTTATATACAATTTCCATGCAAGCGCTTAATACAAGGCACAAGTCTCAGCTAAACAGTTAGGATGAAGGTTCGTCTTCTAGTGCGGCTCTTCTAATGCGGCGCTTCTAGTGTGGTCAAGGCAAGCTAGAGCGGCGCTTATATTCTCTTCGTAAAGGTGCCGCTTCTGGCGTGGTGTCGTCCGAGTCAGCGTTCTATTGTCTGGTGTCGTCTCACAGCCTTCTCTGCGTTTACGTTCCATGCAGACGTGCCGGCGCTTGATGTTACACCGGAACATTCCTCCACTCCAAAGCGATGCACCGTCGTTGTGTAGGGAGTGCGACAACGACGGGGGAGGCGGAGGGTGAACGCTGCGCTGGACCACAAGCTCTGGCTGCAGGGGACGCAAAGCTTGCGGTCGTACCCCACCATCCGGCCTTCGCTCTGGCGGAAACATCCCCCAGACGTCCGCAGCTCGTGGTCGTGCGGTAGCGTTCTCGCTTCCCGCGCCCGGGTTCCCGGGTTCGATTCCCGGCGGGGTCAGGGATTTTCCCTGCCTCGTGATGACTGGGTGTTGTGTGATGTCCTTAGGTTAGTTAGGTTTAAGTAGTTCTAAGTTCTAGGGGACTGATGACCATAGATGTTAAGTCCCATAGTGCTCAGAGCCATCCCCCAGACAACGACCAGAAGGGTACGCATCCACCTCCGGCGGAGGCCAAGTACCAGATGTGGAAGGCGACGGCTGCTGTGGTGTGGACGGGTCCAGCTCTATCGGTAGGACGAGAGGAGGCGGAGGAAGCGAAGGCTCCATCTTCATGTGATCGTCCCGCAGTGTCGTGATGACACCCTCTGGCGGCTGCTGAGGTAGCAGAATCCTCGGGATCCGCGCCTAGTCGACGGACGATCTCACCTTGCGCCCATCGTCTGCCGCTAAAAACCCGATAAAAGACAATATCATGCTGCGCGAAGTGATACTTGCTGCCTTCCTTCGGCGCCGGATGCTGAGGAGGGTGGTGCAGGTCGAGTAGTGTCCGATGGCGGCGGCCGTGAAGCAATTCCGCCGGCGATGGTCCATCTCGTGGATGCGAACGATAGGAGGCGAGAAACAGTTGCAATGCTCGATACATGGTGTTTGAGGAGCGAAGTTTGGCCATCTGTTGCTTGAAGATTCTCCGTTTGCCTGTGGATGGAACGGTGCACTAGTTAGATGCTGTATGCCATTGCGTTCACAGAATGTTTAAAATTCATTTGAAGTAAACTGAGGGCCGTTGTCTGACACTACGACTTCAGGTAAACCTTCGATGCAAAAAATAGAAGACAACACCTGAATTGTGCCACGTGACGTTGTCGAGTTCATTGGCACAAAAAAAAAAAAAAAAAAAAAAAAAAAAAAAAAAAAAAAAAAAAAAAAAAATAAATAAATAAAGAACTTGCTATATGAGTCACCTCGATGGTGAGTGTTCATCGGAGGTGAGGGTATCATCTGGAGTGCCCCAGGGAAGTGTGGTAGGTCCGCTGTTGTTTTCTATCTACATAAGTGATCTTTTGGATAGGGTGGATAGCAATGTGCGGCTGTTTGCTGATGATGCTGTGGTGTATGGGAAGGTGTCGTCGTTGAGTGACTGTAGGAGGATACAGGATGACTTGGACAGGATTTGTGATTGGTGTAAAGAATGGCAGCTAACTCTAAATATAGATAAATGTAAATTAATGCAGATGAATAGGAGAAAGAATCCTGTAATGTTTGAATACTCCATTAGTAGTGTAGCGCTTGACACAGTCACGTCGATTAAATATTTGGGCGTAACATTGCAGAGCGATATGAAGTGGGACAAGCATGTAATGGCAGTTGTGGGGAAGGCGGGTAGTCGTCTTCAGTTCATTGGTAGAATTTCGGGAAGATGTGGTTCATCTGTAAAGGAGACCGCTTATAAAACACTAATACGACCTATTCTTGAGTACTGCTCGAGTGTTTGGGATCCCTATCAGGTCGGATTGAGGGAGGACATAGAAGCAATTCAGAGGCGGGCTGCTAGATTTGTTACTGGTAGGTTTGATCATCACGCGAGTGTTACGGAAATGCTTCAGGAACTCGGATGGGAGTCTGTAGAGGAAAGGAGGCGTTCTTTTCGTGAATCACTACTGAGGAAATTTAGAGAACCAGCATGTGAGGATGACTGCAGTACAATTTTACTGCCGCCATCTTACATTTCGCGGAAAGACCACAAAGATAAGATACGAGAGATCAGGGCTCGTACAGGCATATAGGCAGTCATTTTTCCCTCGTTCTGTTTGGGATGGAACAGGGAGAGAAGATGCTAGTTGTGGCAAGAGGCACCCTCCGCCACGCACCGTATGTTGGATTGCGGAGTATGTATGTAGATGTAGAAGTAGATGTAGAACAATAATCAAACAACCAGTGTTCTAAAAAGGTCCCGCAAAGTCTATGTGCACACGTTGCCATGGCGATTGCGACTTATTCCAAGCAGAGAATTTTTGTGGTGGAGTGGACTGATTTTCCGCACATACGTGACACTGTGACGTCATCTGTTCTTTTTGGGTGTCCGTACCCTGCCAAGTACAGTGTCGACGCGCTGACTGTTTCGGACGAACGATCCCCCAGTGTCCTTAGCGAAGTAACTGCAACACTTCTGTTTGCAAAGCCTTAGGGATCAACACACATGACTGTCCACTGCCCTTTTGAACAACAATCACTCCTTTCTGTACAGCGAGGCTATACCGACATGCAAAGTATAGGCGCACGACAGTGTTCTTTACGCTATGCAAAAAACGAGGGCAAGATGTGCGAATGTATTTTAGCAAAATGTTCAGATCTGAATCAGCTTCAGTGGCCTGTGCAATTTTCCTATAGTTCAGTGGAAAAGACCGAAGCAATTCAGAATCCTGAGCATCGATGCGACAACAAGATGCAGCAGAAGCGTCAAAGACTGTATCAGGGAAAATCGGAGACGTGAAAGTGCGTCCGCATTACCATGTTGAGCTGTCGGACGATACACAGTCTCACGCTGGTATTGAGACAACAATAAAGCTAATCTTTGCAAGTTTTGGGCTGTTTGGACAGGAACCGATATCGTCGGATGAAACAAGGACTGCAAATGCTTGTGATCCGTTACTAAGTAGAATTTTCTACCGTACAAGTAGTGGTGGAATTTGGTGACACCACACACTATAGCCAAAGCCTCTTTCTCAATATGTGTATAGTTACACTGAGCTGTGGACAACACTTTGACGCGAAAGCGATAGGCCTGTCTTTACCACCAAGTCTGTGCGAAAGCACTGTACCGATTTCGTAAGAGGAAGCGTCAAATTGCAACACAACTGGTTTGTCAGGATCAAAGTGAACAAGCAACCGTCACTGAGCAATGCATCTTTCAGTGTTTGAAAAGCTTCCTGGCACTCATCTATCGCCGGCCGAAGTGGCCGTGCGGTTAAAGGCGCTGCAGTCTGAAACCGCAAGACCGCTACGGTCGCAGGTTCGAATCCTGACTCGGGCATGGATGTTTGTGATGTCCTTAGGTTAGTTAGGTTTAACTAGTTCTAAGTTCTAGGGGACTAATGACCTCAGCAGTTGAGTCCCATAGTGCTCAGAGCCATTTGAACCATTTTTGAACTCATCTATCCAAACAATGGGGACATTCTTTCGACGCAAGCGATGCAATGGAGCCGCGTTTTGCGCAGCATTCGGTATGAACCGAAAATAATAGTTTATTTTCCCTAAGACTTACTGCAATTCTGTGACATTTCGAGGAACTGGCAGATCACGTATGGCTAACAAATGCGACTGAAGAGGGTGTACACCTTGACTGTTTACGACATGACCAAGATACTGTAACTCAGGTTTAAGAAAATCGCACTTTTCCGGTCTACGTCTTAGTCCTGCATCAGATAACACATGAAACAAAGCACGCATTTTTGCAATATGTACTTCAGAGGTACGACCTGCTACGACAATATCGTCCAAATGGTTTGAACGGTTTGGTACTTGCGCAGTCAGTTCTCCCAAATACCATTGGAAAATGGCGGCTGTGGAAGCACTGCATAAAGGCCAACGCAAATATTTAAACAAGCCCAAATGAGTATTTACGACACACACGTTTTGAGATTCTTCATCTGGTGGTATTTGAAGATACGCATACCGCAAATCAATTTTTGAAAAGTAGCGACCAGCGCCTAATCTGTCCAAAATATCCTCTGGACACGCCAATGGATAAGTATCGACAACAGTCTTAAAATTGTTAGCCTTGTCTAAACCTTCAGAAAAGAGTTCTGGGATTTCTTTTAGCAAGCTAGCTACACTGTGCTGTACAAGGAATGCAAACACTGACAACATCTTTTCCTGAAATTTAAAGCCAAAAGTCAAAAGAATCAAAACCAAATATGTTCTTACAATTGCATGATTGTAGCACCGTAAAAGTCATTGTTTGCATATGTGAGTGATAAATGGCAGGCGAAGTATGTTTTCCGAGAATGGGAATGTTCTGTCTGTTATAAGCCGTCAGCTGCATGCTAGTTTTAGACAGGTGTGGGGAGCCTAACAGTTCATATGTGTGACAATTTAGCAATGTGGCAGAGGCACCTGTGTCCAGCTGAAATTTCCCACATTTCTCACAAAGAAGCAAATGAATAAAATGTTTGATGGATTAAGGTATCACTGTAGAAACTGGACGCTTGCTTGTTTTACTAATGCCTGTTGCATACTTTGAATATATTGCGTTAGTGACATGAGCCCCGTGACTAGATTTTTGGGAGTGGGCCGAATTCATATGTTTGTTCCATTGCAAACATACTGATTGTACATGTCCTTTCTTTCCACAAGCGTAACACTGAGCTTGTCAGGAGGGACAGTCTTTGTGTTTGTGCCGTGAATAACACCGAAGACAAGACTTAATTGTGTTCGCCTGTGTAGCGAGTGGCCTATTTAGCGAGCTGCTTACGGGGCGTGAAGCATTGTTTACTTGGCGTGGCAAAGCCCAAACTGCCGCTGCCAAATGGGCCGATCGCATACAAGAGACTCAACGCAACAAATTGCTGGCTGCTCAAATTTATCGGCTGATAGAGCACCTGAATCCTACTGATCTAGTATTTGTACTACCTGAGAAATGATGGATCAGACTGCTTCAAAATCTGTTCTCTCAGTTTGACATCAGGTACATTATACACGATCGCATCCCGCAACATAACATCTGAATATAAAGCCCCACAAGCACAACTGAATTTGCATTTCCTTACAATCTGCTGAAAATATGTTACCCACCCGCGATAAGTTTGTTCTGACCGTTTTTTACAGTTCAAGAATTGATACTTAGCTGCTACCACATTCACTTGTTGGTCATAATATTTAGTTAGAAAATCTACAACTTGTTCATACTAAAGCTCACTCGGAGTGGCGTTAGGAAATAGTTTGTTAATGAGGTGGAACACTGCACTTCATAACGTTGTGAGAAAGTAATGGCCTTTCACACTACCTGGTACATTGTGAGCAAGTACGTAGGCTTCGAACTGTTGCAGCCACTCGAGCCAGTCCTCCTCTTGTTCAAGAAACTGACGAAAAGGCGGTATAACAGCTGTAGTATGTGGTGCTTGTTCCGTGAGGTGGGCAGCGTTGGCCAGTAGCTGCTGCACCATGTTGAGCAGCAAAGATATTTGCTGAGTCTGGAACTGAAACACCTGTATTAGCTGTGTTGCATCTAACGCTTGCAATTGTGGCGCCTGAGCAGGAGGTGGGATAGATGGAGTGGGCACGATGGAAGAGACGAATTCAAGAAACAGACAAAGCAAGCAAAAAAATAAATAAGTACAAAAGCAAAGAAAGTTTTTGTAACGCCCACCTGAAAACACTGATTAGCAAAAGAGACTGTTAAAGCAAGCAAACGCCCCTGCAAAGAAAAGACAAAAGAGAATAAAGGCGCCAGCAGAACAAAATAGAAAATTCTGTGGCCGCGAGGCACAGGGTTTGTTTGTGTATCCTTGTTGTCAATGTGGGATCCTGTCCACTCGTACAATATAGGGTGCCTAGGAAGCTGTATTCTCGGGTTGTTAGACAACATACAAGCTGCAGCAGCCTTACGCATCCGATGGTCTCCCTTAGCCCTCTCCAACCACCGAGCGGGGTGGCGCAGTGGTTAGACACTGGACTCGCATTCGGGAGGACGACGGTTCAATCCCGCGTCCGGCCATCCTGATTTAGGTTTTCCGTGATTTCCCTAAATCACTCCAGGCAAATGCCGGGATGGTTCCTCTGAAAGGGCACGGCCGACTTCCTTCCCAATCGTTCCCTAATCCGATGAGACCGATGACCACGCTGTCTGGTCTCCTTCCCCAAACCAACCAACCAACCAACCCTCTCCAACTCACATAACGCACCAGTTGGAGAGTCGATCACGCTCTTAGCTGTTACTGGACAACAGTCCACTACAGAAAGTTTACAGAATTTCTGCAAGACTGTAGCTCAGCCACAATCCACATTAACCTCACTAGATGCACACTGCTGTTCTACAGTATTTTGAGGTGATAATACACTTAGGGAGCCAAATGTAATTACGTTTTTGTTCAGTCCAATCGACCCGATATACTTGAGAGCTTGCGAGCTTGCACGGTGTCTACTGAGTTGTTCTGAGGTAGAGAGTATCGTCGTTCTGCTTGGAGGTCAGAACAGAGGAACGTTTTCCCACACGTAGTTTAATGTAAATTACTAGTTTGAATGTAGTAAGGTCACTCGCGTTTTCATTTAACACTGGCATCATTTATATATTAGTTGTAATAGTTTTGCTTGTAATAACCGAAGACATGAGTCTGAGTCACCGTGCTCACTTTGAATACACTCATCAGCCAGAAAATGATGACCACCCACCTACAATCGATATAAACCTGTCCAGGCGATAGCAGCGTCACCAGTAGAGGAATGACTGCTAGTCAGATACACGCACGCCGCATGTAGAATCAGGGAATGTGCTATCCGTGTATAGAATCGGGAAGGCGCGCAATCTATCTGAGTTTGACCGAGGGCAGGCACGAGCATTTCGGAAACTGCACGACCTGTCTGGTGTTCGAGGAGTGCTGTGGTGAGTTTCTTCAACACGTGACGAAACAAAGGTGAATCCACGTCGTGGGTTGGGCGGCCACCCCTCATTACAGATGTCGGACATCGTACGTTGGGTAGACTGATACAACAGGACAGGCGACGAACTGTGATGGACTAACATCAGACTTCAGCGCTAGGCATGGTATAAGTGTACGTGAACACACGGTGCACCGAACACTCCTAACGACTGGCCCCCGCAGCCGGGAACCCATGCGTGTGACAATGTTAACACCACGACATCGACAACTGCGACTGACATTGACAAGTGACCATCGGCACTAGACGTTGACGTCGTGGCAGAGGGTTGGATGGTCTGGTGAATCCCGATACCTTCTTCATCATGCCGATGGGAGGAGTGAATCTGTCGTCTTCCAGACGAACAGCTCCTTCACACCTGTACTGTGGAATGGAGACAAGCTAGCGGCGGCCCCATCATGCTCTGGGGAACATTCACGTGGGCATCCTTGGGTCCAGCAGAGCCCGTGCAGGGCACCATGACGGCCAAGGAGTATCTTACACTGGTTACAGATGAGGCACACCAATTCATAAATATCATGCTTTCCGACGGCAGTGACATTTTTCAGCGAGATAATGCGCCATGTCTGAAGGTGAGGAGAGAGATGGAGTGGTTTGAGGAACAGTGACGAGTTCCCATTGATGTACTGATTCCCCAGCTCTTCAGATCTGAGACCGATCGAACATATCTGGGATATGATGTGGCATCAGAGCTCTTCATCCGCCTCTCCGGACTTCACAGGTATTAGGTGACGTGTGTACAAATGTGGTGCTAAGTCCCTCTGGCGACGCCGCTGTTATCAGTGTCAAGGGTGGACATACCGGCTATTAGGTCGATGGTCGTACTGTTCTGGCTGATCAATGTGGAGTGAAGAAAAACAGACACAGTCTGAGTCACTTTTATGTTTATTCAGATTACCGGATTCGGTCTTTGTTACAGGTCATCTGATAATTTGTGTACGTTGTCCGTCTCATTCAGCTGTACCCGAGAGAATCCAACTTGCAGAGACCTCTACAAACGTTGCAGGTAAAGCTAATTTATGTGTTTCATATAAAATTAATCTGTTTATTGTAAGCTGCATAATCATAAAATGTAATCAGGCCAGCCAGGGTGGCCGAGCGGTTCTAGGCGCTACAGTCTGGAACCGCGCGATCGCTATGGTCGCAGGTTCGAATCCTGCCACGGGCATGGATTTGTGTGATGTCCTTAGGTTAGTTAGGTTTAAGTAGTTCTAAGTTCTAGGGCACTGATGACCTCAGAAGTTAAGTCCCATAGTGCTCAGAGCCATTTGAACCATTTGTAACCAGGACCAATAGAGACCATTCCCTCCAATTTCGAGCAGGGCTTTATGACTTCAGCTGGCCTCAATTGAAGTTGAGCAACCATGTCTCTGCTATTTAGCTCGGGGCACTGAACTTGCCATTTGACTGGCTACGGAAACCACTGGCCAGCTGGTGCCAGACAGTCGCGCCCAGCAGGGCACGTTCCACAAGTACTCTCAGAATCATAAGGACAATGCAGTTAGTCGGCGCCAGCAGTCTTCGTTCCAGATGCGCTGAAACGGTACACACATAAACTGCGGCGACACTCAGACGGCTCGCATGTCGTTTCGCCCTGCATACAATAGGCGAAACTTGACTGAGGTCAGTCGTCCCACCAGGTGCTCAAGCCCATTGATGGACGACCCTCTCAGTATTCGTGGAAGTGCAGTCCCCCACCAGATACGCAGTGTGCCGCGTTCTCCGGTGCTCGCCACCCAGGGAAATAACAGAGGAAACTAAAAGCAAGACCACATACAGTTCCAAACATGCATAGCGATCAAGTGAAAAGTACAAATACTCTCATTAGAATAACCTTATTCGGCCTGTTACCACCGTGCAGTGACATAAAACATTAATAAAATCGATGAAAATGAGAGGCGACATGCAAAAGAAGGCATGGAACCTCTTAAGTGTATCTTTTGTTGCTCTATTAGCAGTGCTATGTATGAATATAATTTGAGCGACACCATATCGTGACCTCCTCTAGTGACGACATTACAGAAATTCTGCAAACATCAATCAGTCCAGAAGGAGCTTGTGTTATTAAATTTTCACATGCCCGTTCTATTAGTTAGTGATAGAATACAAAATCAATAGAAGACAGGGCACAAGATACGTATCATCAATATTCTTTATACAAACAACAGGTTTCACGTAACGTCGATACATACAACATTTCATAAATGGTTCCATATCGTCGTACAAGGCTCACTACGAATAATAACTTTGGCTTTAAATGGCACTGACAAAGAGTAAGTCAATGATACAACGCTTGTTAACAATTGCATTGAAACTTTTCTCTAAAAAGAAGAGAAAATTCTGCTGTATGCGAAGGTCACAGAGAGATGCAGCCCCAAAACGCTATGTTTTCGTGAGTGTCTCGTGAACCTAGTCATTCAAATTTAATTTCTTTTTTCACCTTTATAATGAGAAACTGCAGCGAAAATAAATTCAAAGATTATATCGCCGTACTTATCTTTTCAAGTGCTCTTTTACAGTGTTAGGAAAATCGCAACCTTCTATTAGAAGGATACATTGTTGACACAGTAACAAGGCAGTAAAAATCGTTAACCATGACATCCATGGAGAAAAGTGTTCGCCACTTTGTATACTACCGCTTGGATGACTCTTTCTGGAATTTTGAATAGTTTATCAAATATGTAGGCTTGCTCATGGTTGGTTGGTTTGCGGGGAGGGGATCAAACAGCGAGGTCATCGGTGCTTTCGGATTAATGAAGGATGGAGCAGGAAATCGGCGGTGCCCTTTCAAAGTAACCATCCTGGCATCTCCCTGAAGCAATTTAGGGAAATCACGGAAAACCGAAATCAGGATGGCCAGACGCGGGTTTCAACTGTTGTCCTCCCAAATGCGAGTCCAGTGCGCTAATCCCTGCGCCACCTCGCTCGGTGCATGCTCAGGTCACAAGGGTGATGGCGTATTGTGTCCGACATATAAGAAACTTGGGTTTAAGTTTTTAAGCTGGGAAGTCTTATTAACGATATTATTGACAGAGACAGAAATGCGTTTCGTCACACGATACGCAGTGGATTATTACGAAAGAGGAAGTTCATCTAACAATCTTATACTCTGAGGAAGCCAAAAGTCTGAAAAGATAAATGCTGTTAAACTGACAACACCAAATGACTCAATATATTACACTCCTGGAAATGGAAAAAAGAACACATTGACGCCAGTGTGTCAGACCCACCATACTTGCTCCGGACACTGCGAGAGGGCTGTACAAGCAATGATCACACGCACGGCACAGTGGACACACCAGGAACCGCGGTGTTGGCCGTCGAATGGCGCTAGCTGCGCAGCATTTGTGCACCGCCGCCGTCAGTGTCAGCCAGTTTGCCGTGGCATACGGAGCTCCATCGCAGTCTTTAACACTGGTAGCATGCCGCGACAGCGTGGACGTGAACCGTATGTGCAGTTGACGGACTTTGAGCGAGGGCGTACAGTGGGCATGCGGGAGGCCGGGTGGCCGTACCGCCGAATTGCTCAACACGTGGGGCGTGAGGTCTCCACAGTACATCGATGTTGTCGCCAGTGGTCGGCGGAAGGTGCACGTGCCCGTCGACCTGGGACCGGACCGCAGCGATGCACGGATGCACGCCAAGACCGTAGGATCCTACGCAGTGCCGTAGGGGACCGCACCGTCACTTCCCAGCAAATTAGGGACACTGTTGCTCCTGGGGTATCGGCGAGGACCATTCGCAACCGTCTCCATGAAGCTGGGCTACGGTCCCGCACACCGTTAGGCCGTCTTCCGCTCACGCCCCAACATCGTGCAGCCCGCCTCCAGTGGTGTCGCGACAGGCGTGAATGGAGGGACGAATGGAGACGTGTCGTCTTCAGCGATGAGAGTCGCTTCTGCCTTGGTGCCAATGATGGTCGTATGCGTGTTTGGCGCCGTGCAGGTGAGCGCCACAATCAGGACTGCATACGACCGAGGCACACAGGGCCAACACCCGGCATCATGGTGTGGGGAGCGATCTCCTACACTGGCCGTACACCACTGGTGATCGTCGAGGGGACACTGAATAGTGCACGGTACATCCAAACCGTCATCGAACCCATCGTTCTACCATTCCTAGACCGGCAAGGGAACTTGCTGTTCCAACAGGACAATGCACGTCCGCATGTATCCCGTGCCACCCAACGTGCTCTAGAAGGTGTAAGTCAACTACCCTGGCCAGCAAGATCTCCGGATCTGTCCCCCATTGAGCATGTTTGGGACTGGATGAAGCGTCGTCTCACGCGGTCTGCACGTCCAGCACAAACGCTGGTCCAACTGAGGCGCCAGGGAAATGGCATGGCAAGCCGTTCCACAGGACTACATCCAGCATCTCTACGATCGTCTCCATGGGAGAATAGCAGCCTGCATTGCTGCGAAAGGTGGATATACACTGTACTAGTGCCGACATTGTGCATGCTCTGTTGCCTGTGTCTATGTGCCTGTGGTTCTGTCAGTGTGATCATGTGATGTATCTGACCCCAGGAATGTGTCAGTAAAGTTTCCCCTTCCTGGGACAATGAATTCACTGTGTTCTTATTTCAATTTCCAGGAGTGTATAACTAAAAGAGCGCCAAATAATTCAGTTACTTCTCATCAGTTTATACACCAGCTTGGGCGCGAGAGTCATACGAATCAAGTTAATAATAACTATCACTATACGATTATAAACAAACCACCAGATTTTTGCGCGCTGTACTACCAAAATAGAAATATTATGCTAAAATGTGAACACACTAGTTACGTGTCTGGCTGTCTTTGAAACAGAATTCAACCAAGAATAATGTGAGAATACGAATACTGGCTCTCAGGAAAATAAAAGAAACAGAGCAGGAGACAGGCTGGCTACTAGCATAAGATCTTTTTTTTTTTTTCTTTCTTTACATACAGTACCCGAAAGTGAGAAATTAGTCAGGTGAATACAATGGAAATGATAATTCCAGTTTAAAATATTTTCAACTAAGAATGTGATGTTACAATAAAATGAATACCCCTAGCAGCATACAGGCGTTGGTGTAAGTCAACGGGGACAGTTGAAAATGTGTGCCCCGACCGGGGCAGACGCAGACGCTCTACCCATCTTTTTTTTTCTTTTTTCATTTTGTTCGGTATTGTTCGTTGTGTTGGGTCTGGGCGGACGTCACATGACATCCGTTCAAGTTGATAGTTGATTCCTTTACTCAGTTTTTTTTAATTTTTTTTTTTTTTTTTAAATATGGAGAGCTATCGGCTCTCAGACCGAACACGCTTAGCTACTCTGACGGCCCCATCTCAGCCACCGAGGACACAGAGGATAGTGCGACTGCAGGGACTTATCTCCGGCACGCCTCCCGTGACACCCACATTCTCAAGTTATTGTCACTACATTCACAGTGCCCCTGCCCATTATACTCATTACTCGAGGCTTTTTCCGATTCCCGTAGGAGTTCGACGACTGTTTGTGCATCCGCACAGAAGATGGTCAAATAGCCGGTGAGCCTATATATATATATATATATATATATATATATATATATATATATATATATATGGTGTTACAAAAAGGTACGGCCAAACTTTCAGGAAACATTCCTCACACACAAATAAAGAAAAGATGTTATGTGGACATGTGTCCGGAAACGCTTAATTTCCATGTTAGAGCTCATTTTAGTTTCGTCAGTATGTACTGTACTTCCTCGATTCACCGCCAGTTGGCCCATTTGAAGAAAGGTAATGTCCACTTCGGTGCTTGTGTTGACATGCGACTCATTGCTCTACAGTACTAGCATCAAGCACATCAACAGGTTATTGTTCATCACGAACGTGGTTTTGCAGTCAGCGCAATGTTTACAAATGCGGAGTTGGTAGATGCCCATATGATGTCTGCATTAGCACGGGCCAATAGCCGTGGAGCGGTACGTTTGTATCGAGACAGATATCCAGAACGAAGGTGTCCCGACAGGAAGACGTTCGAAGCAACTGATCGGCTTCTTAGGGAGCACGGAACATTCCAGCCTATGACTCGCGACTGGGGAAGACCTAGAACGACGAGGACACCTGCAATGGACGAGGCAATTCTTCGTGCAGTTGACGATAACCCTAATGTCAGCGTCAGAGAAGTTGCTGCTGTACAAGGTAACGTTGCCCACGTCACTGCATGGAGAGTGCTACGGGAGAACCAGTTGTTTCCGTACCATGTACAGCGTGTGCAGGCACTATCAGCAGCTGATTGGCCTCTACGGGTACACTTCTGCGAATGGTTCATCCAACAATGTGTCAATCCTCATTTCAGTGCAAATGTTCTCTTTACGGATGAGGCTTCATTCCAACGCGATCAAATCGTAAGTTTTCACAATCAACATGTGTGGGCTGACGGGAATCCGCACGCAATTGTGCCATCACGTCATCAACACAGATTTTCTGTGAACGTCTGGGCAGGCATTGTTGGTGATGTCTTGATTGGGCCCCATGTTCTTCCACCTACGCTCAATGGAGCAAGTTATCATGATTTCATACGGGATACTCTACCTGTGCTGCTAGAACATGTGCCTTTACAAGTACGACACAACATGTGGTTCATGCACGATGGAGTCCCGCACATTTCAGTCGAAGTGTTCGTACGCTTCTCAACAACAGATTCGATGACCGATGGATTGGTAGAGGCGGACCAAGTCCATGGCCTCCACGCTCTCCTGACCTCAACCCTCTTGACTTTCATTTATGGGGGCATTTTAAAGCTCTTGTCTACGCAACCCCGGTACCAAGTGTAGAGACTCTTCGTGCTGGTATTGTGGACGGCTGTGATACAATACGCCATTCTCCAGGGCCGCATCAGTGCATTAGGGATTCCATGCGACGGAGGGTGGAATCCTCGCTAACGGAGGACATTTTGAACATTTCCTGTAATAAAGTGTTAGAAGTCACGCTGGTACGTTCTGTTGCTGTGTGTTTCCATTCCATGATCAGTGTGATTTGAAGAGAAGTAATAAAATGAGCTCTAACATGGAAAGTAAGCGTTTCCGGACACATGTCCACATAACGTATTTTCTTTCCTTGTGTGTGAGGAACGTTTCCTGAAAGTTTGGCCGTACCCTTTTGTAACACCCAGTATATAAGAATGTGATGTTTCGTTCAGAGACCATCAGGAGATCATAAAGCATTAAAAAGTTTAAAAATACAGATTAAAGTGTTAATGATATAGCGGAAGAGAGTGAAAACACGAGTGCCGTTGACCAAGATACGAATACTGAGAATAAGTGCCACCTGCTCATAAATATCCAATTAGCTAAACTCTGCGGTAAAAAATTGTGAATTTGAACTTAAGCTACGACATTTATGTTGATTAACTCGTCACAAACCATTCCTGTGTCTTAATGCTGTGCAGATCTATCCGTGATACAAAAGTCTGAAAACCAGACGCCAATTTCACATGTTTGGACGGGACGATGAAACTTCTTCTCTCCCTCTGCTTACACCTCACTTGCCTATCTCCCGCTGATAACAATTTTCATTACGTTTTGTCTGGAGAGCGGTTGTGGGTTTTGACCTTCAACAACTTTCTCTCCCTAGACAACTACGTTGTCAAAGCGGTCTTCGTTTATTTTCTCAAATTAACAGCGTGTCTCAGTTCCTTGCGTGATAATACAATAACTGAAATCCCCACTTCCACCAAAAAAGCATTTTACTAACTGTAAATTTCTGTAACACGCGAGCAAACCTCTGTGTAAAGCTACTCATAGGTAAGTGTGAGTGTCCATAGTGCGACTGGTACACTTTTCGGAAAAAAAATTGTCTTTAAAGGAACGATTCTGTCAGCTGTAGATAACCGACTCAACTGACGATTAAATAACTATTTGAGAGATCACTTGAAGTTCTTCACTGTAGTCGCTGATGATGTCTGCAGCATTAGATTAATACAAAATGATTGTCCAGCAACAGCTACATTTTTGTTGGAAATTCACAGCACTTAATTTGTCGAGGAAATGCCTTTGGAAGCAGGTATATAAGATACGTCATCTATTGTTCATTATTAACTACCAAATGAGCAGATCCTCTTATCATTTTCTTTTGAGGAGAGTGTTAAAAGGACGTAGAGTGACGCAAAGAAACTCAAAACAAAAAGGCAAATGTAACTATCTCGTAATATTGTTTTACGTATTTACATCCATATCTTCCTGATCATTGTGAACTAAGTGGCAGAAGATTTATTTTGTTGTACCAGGCATTATGATTTATTCTTGTTCCGTGAGCGTGGGAAGAATGACTACTTATACGCGACGGAGCGAACTGTTGTTTGACTAATTTTATTTGAGTTATAGCTGTGAGATGTATACATAGCCGGCCGGGGTGGCCGAGCGGTTCTAGGCGCTACAGTCTGGAACCGTGCGACCGCTACGGTTGCAGGTTCGAATCCTGCCCCGGGCATGGATGTGTGTGATGTCCTTAGGTTAGTTAGGTTTAAAGTAGTTCTAAGTTCTAGGGGACTGATGATCTCAGATGTTGAGTCCCATAGTGCTCAGAGCCATTTGAACCATATATACATATGAAGCTGAAAAATATTCGGTGTTTATGCCCCGAACGATGGATTTTGAAGTTTTTTTAAACACATTCTTTGAGGTTTTGCTACGTAAGATTTTTCAGCATTCCTGCTATTCTCTCTCGCCAGCCGAACAAACCTGTGACGAATCGCACGGCCCATCTTTGTACACGCTAGATTTCTCGTGTTGGTTCCCTATACTGGGGCCGTATTCATGAGTATGTGTTTTTTTGCACAGTTTCGTTTAGAGACAAACAGCTGTTTCCCACAATCTCACGAAACAATAGTAGCCTGATATTGGCTTTATCTACAGTGACCCTTTCCCATCGTTCCGCTTCGTGCCTCTGAGCATTGTTACTCCCAAATATTTGCATGACGTGACTGACAGGATTTGTGACTCGTTCATCTTGTACACTAAGGAAACCACACTTTTCTGTTTCGTGAGTTTTACGGCCTTGCACTTTCTACATTAACAACTATTTTCCAGTCTCTGGATGAGTTTGATATTTTATCGAGATCTAGTTGAATATTACTTCACGTTTTATCATATAGAATTTCCTCACACATAATTGCAGTATCTGCAAAAAGTCTGAGGCTGCAACTAATACAATTCGCAAAGTCATTAACGTGTAATCTGAGCAGTAACAGCCCCATCATATTCCATTGGATGCACGAGAACTTCAATGTCTGCAGGCGACTGTTCATACAGGACAACGTGCTGGGTCCCACCTGTCAGGCAATATAATATACCACCATCTTAAGCTAAGGATGTCATCCGTTTAACACACAGTGTCCCACGTAAAATGAGAACCCTTAATACTTTATAAAACTATCAATATATTAAAGCAAACATGTTTGGTTCAATATCTCACTACACTACTGCCAATTAAAATTGCTACACCAAGAAGAAATGCAGATAATAAACGGGTATTCATTGAACAAATATATTATACTAGAACTGACATGTGATTACGTTTTCAAGCAATTTGGGTGCATAGATCCTGAGAAATCAGTACCACCGGCCAGTGTGACCGAGCGGTTCTAGGCTCTTCAGTCTGGAACCGCGCGACCGCTACGGTCGCAGGTTCGAATCATGCCTAGGGCATTGATGTGTGTGATGTCCTTAGGTTGGTTAGGTTTATGTAGTTCTAAGTTCTAGGGGACTGATGACCTCAGACGTAAAGTCCCACAGCGCTCAGAGCCATTTGAACCATTTGATGACCTCAGATGTTAAGTCCCATAGCGCTCAGAGCAATTTGAACCATTTTTTAATTCTGTACCCAGAACAACCACCTCTTGCCTTGATACGCCTGGGCATTGAGTCAAACAGAGCTTGGATGGCGTGTACAGGTACAGCTGCCCATTCAGCTTCAAAACGATACCACAGTTCGCCAAGAGTAGTGACTAGCGTATTGTGACGAGCCAGTTGCTCGGCCAACATTGACCACACGTTTTCAATTGATAAGAGATCTGGAGAATGTGCTGGCCAGGGCAGCAGTCGAACATTTTCTGTATCCAGAAAGGCCCGTGCAGGCCCCGCAACATGCGGTCGTGCATTATCCTGCTGAAATGTAAGGTTTCACAGGGATCGAATGAAGGATAGAGCCACGGGTCGTAACACATCTGAAATGTAACGTTCACTGTTCAAAGTGCCGTCAATGCGAACAAGAGCTGTCCGAGACGTGTAACTAATGTCACCCCATACCATCACGCCGGGTGCTACGCCAGTATGGCGATGACGAATGCATGCTTCCAATGTGTTCACCACGATGTCGCCACACACGAAGGCGACTATCATGATGCTGTAAACAGAACTTGAATTCATCCGAAAAAATGGCGTTTTGCCATTCGTGCACCCAGGTTCGTCGTTGAGTACACCATCGCAGGCGCTCCTGTCTGTGATGCAGCGTCAAGGGTAACCGCAGCCATGATCTCCGAGCTGATAGTCCATGCTGCTGCAAACGTCGTCGAACTGTTCGTGCAGATGCTTGTTGTCTTGCAAACGTCCCCATCTGTTGACTCAGGGATTGATACGTGGCTGCACGATCCGTTACAGCCGTGCGGATAAGATGCCTGTCATCTCGACTGCTAGTGGTACGAGGCCGTTCGGATCCAGCACGGCGTTCCGTATTACCCTACTGTACCCACCGATTCCATATTCTGCTAACAGCCATTGGATCTCGACCAACGCGAGCAGCAATGTCGCGATACGCTAAACCGCAATCGCGATAGGCTACAATCCGACCTTTATCAAAGTCGTAAACGTGCTGGTACGCATTTCTCCTCCTTACACGAGGCATCAGAATAACGTTTCACCAGGCAACGCCGGTTATCTGCTGTTTGTGTATGAGAAATCGGTTGGAAACTTTCCTCATGTCAGCACGTTGTAGGTGTCGCCACCGGTGCCAACCTTGTGTGAATGCTCTGAAAAGCTAATCATCTGCTTATCACAGAATCTTCTTCCTGTCGGTTAAATTTTGCGTCTGTAGCACGTCATCTTCGTGGTGTAGCAATTTTAATGGCCAGTAGGATATATACGTAAAAGTGTTACGAATACACTCCTGGAAATTGAAATAAGAACACCGTGCATTCATTGTCCCAGGAAGGGGAAACTTTATTGACACATTCCTGGGGTCAGATACATCACATGATCTCACTGACAGAACCACAGGCACATAGACACAGGCAACAGAGCATGCACAATGTCGGCACTAGTACAGTGTATATCCACCTTTCGCAGCAATGCAGGCTGCTATTCTCCCATGGAGACGATCGTAGAGATGCTGGATGTAGTCCTGTGGAACGGCTTGCCATGCCATTTCCACCTGGCGCCTCAGTTGGACCAGCGTTCGTGCTGGACGTGCAGACCGCGTGAGACGACGCTTCATCCAGTCCCCAACATGCTCAATGGGGGACAGATCCGGAGATCTTGCTGGCCAGGGTAGTTGACTTACACCTTCTAGAGCACGTTGGGTGGCACGGGATACATGCGGACGTGCATTGTCCTGTTGGAACAGCACGTTCCCTTGCCGGTCTAGGAATGGTAGAACGATGGGTTCGATGACGGTTTGGATGTACCGTGCACTATTCAGTGTCCCCTCGAGGATCACCAGTGGTGTACGGCCAGTGTAGGAGATCGCTCCCCACACCATGATGCCGGGTGTTGGCCCTGTGTGCCTCGGTCGTATGCAGTCCTGATTGTGGCGCTCACCTGCACGGCGCCAAACACGCATACGACCATCATTGGCACCAAGGCAGAAGCGACTCTCATCGCTGAAGACGACACGTCTCCATTCGTCCCTCCATTCACGCCTGTCGCGACACCACTGGAGGCGGGCTGCACGATGTTGGGGCGTGAGCGGAAGACGGCCTAACGGTGTGCGGGACCGTAGCCCAGCTTCATGGAGACGGTTGCCAATGGTCCTCGCCGATACCCCAGGAGCAACAGTGTCCCTAATTTGCTGGGAAGTGGCGGTGCGGTCCCCTACGGCACTGCGTAGGATCCTACGGTCTTGGCGTGCATCCGTGCGTCGCTGCGGTCCGGTCCCAGGTCGACGGGCACGTGCACCTTCCGCCGACCACTGGCGACAACATCGATGTACTGTGGAGACCTCACGCCCCACGTGTTGAGCAATTCGGCGGTACGTCCACCCGGCCTCCCGCATGCCCACTATACGCCCTCGCTCAAAGTCCGTCAACTGCACATACGGTTCACGTCCACGCTGTCGCGGCATGCTACCAGTGTTAAAGACTGCGATGGAGCTCCGTATGCCACGGCAAACTGGCTGACACTGACGGCGGCGGTGCACAAATGCTGCGCAGCTAGCGCCATTCGGCGGCCAACACCGCGGTTCCTGGTGTGTCCGCTGTGCCGTGCGTGTGATCATTGCTTGTACAGCCCTCTCGCAGTGTCCGGAGCAAGTATGGTGGGTCTGACACACCGGTGTCAATGTGTTCTTTTTTCCATTTCCAGGAGTGTATTAATGTTACTGCAGAACACTCGGCCTTTGCATATATCACTTACAGGCAACCCTACTTGGATTCTTACAGACTTTTTTGTATCATATGCAAAATGGAATTCATCTGAGGAATGTTGCACAGTAAACAATTTCTAGAAAAATGTAGGACGACGATGTTCTATTCGGAAGAAAACTGATCTGTCACTAGAAAGCTCTAAATATTGCAGTACTTGGTGTTCATATTTATCTTAACTTCAGAAGGAGAAGACTGAATCGTCAAAAAGATATTACTATCATTACTTATTTATGTGATGACGCCTATTTATCTACCATAGATCCCTCGTTAATATTTTCCTCATGCATGCCACAAATATCGTTTGTCAGTATTTTATACGGTAGTCGAACTCTCATGAACATATAGCACTGGCAAGTTATTATGACACATCGGAGACGTATCCACTGGAAAGTACAGTTTCCTCGGACACGGCCGCCTTCCACCGCTAATTAGCTGTACAACCTTGTACCCGGAGGGTTATGCATAGCCATCGCGTGGGACCTATTACGTCTTCTCTTCACGCAGTTGGTCACGAAACGGAAGATTCCAACGTCCTAGGCAACACTGGGCTAACACGAACGGTAGATGTATCATCGATTATGGTTTCTGATTTCCTTTCTGTGCTACATACCTTCTATAATCTGATCATTCTTTTTATGCCTCAAAAGTCCCATGTGCGTAAATTTTTACATTATTTTTCTCCCATGTTAGACACAACTATTTCCAAAAATGTACTTTTGGTAATAAATACACCACCGTATCATGCAGATAAGAAAAGCTTTTAGTTATTTAGCCAGTCTCGCGTTCCTGTCTGTAATAAAGTTTCATTCCAAAACTCAGATAAAGTATCTGACGAAAAGTATCCAGACCCCGATTGGTGGATATTACTGTGGTGTGTCCACCTTTATCACAGCTGCAGTCCTGCTGGGGGCAGTTTCAGTGAGGTGCCTGAATGTCTGCGGAGAAACGGCTGACCATTCTTCCTCAAGAGCCGAGACCAGAGAAGGTGGTGTGTCGGACGCTGGGGTCTGGAGCTAAATCGATGTTCTAACTCATCACAAAGGTGTTCCACTGCCCTCAGGTGGGGACTCTAGGCTGGCCAGTCGATTTCAGGATTGTTATTGTTCACAAAACATTGCCTCACAGATGCTGCTTTATGACGGATGCATTGTCATGCTGATACAAACAATCAGTGTATTCCAATTGCTCCCAAACTTTACGCAGTTCACAGTGTTGTAAAATGCGTTCATATCCTTCCACATTTGGCGTTTTCTTAAGCGCAACAAGAGTAACTCACTCTAACCACAGAAAATACCCCCATACCGTTACACCACCTCCCCCATGCATCGCTGGTGGCACTATACGTGATGGCGAGTAACTCTCCCAGGCATTCGCCAAACCCAAGCCCCTCCAACGGATTGCTAAAGGATGAAGCGTGACTCATCTCTCAAGCTCAGTCGTTTCCAGTCGTCCACTGTTCAGTGGCTTCGCTGTTTTCGCCACCTCAACCATCGATCAGCATCAACGAAAGAAATATATACCATATGAGGAGATGCTCGACCGCTGGTTCATGTCTTTATTTATAACTACTCTTTGCAAATCTCGACAGTCCCTGTGGTCCATGAGATCTGCCTGGTGCCTATTTAGCTGTGGTGGCACTTCACGTTTACGCTTCACAATTACATCATGAGCAATCGACTTGTGCTGCTTTGAAAGGTTTGAAGAGACCCTGATGGATAGGTTACTCAGGGGACATCCAACGAGTAGTTCACGTTCGAAGGCACTGAGCCCACCTGATCCATCCGTTCTGCTGTTACTGCTTCTCTGCTGACAAGAAAATACTCCCCGCCTATTTTTGTACTGGCAGATCCGCTTCTCATGACATGTAGGGGTCAATTCCGAATCGTATTGGCTATCCAGATACCCTGATATAAAGTATGTGAAACGTTAACACCTAAATTTACTGTCAGGTATCCCCTCGGATTATTATTATCTGTGTCTATGATTCAGCACATCTATAACTACTTTACTGTTATGTATAAATTGTTCTTAGTATGTAGTGCAACTAGAGATGTCTTGAGCTACCCATCGTTCCCAATAGTTTACATGCTGAACGCGTTAACCTTATAATCTGAACCACAAACTTTGGAAGTTCCACAGTATTCACTTATCTTGTGAACCGGACTTCGGACTTCTCTGGTGAACCACTTTGGAAAATGTAGTCCTGTCGAAAGGTGGGTTGGCAAACACTGAAAGAAAAATTTCTTCTTCCAAGGTGCAATAATGGCACAGAAGAAAATTTTAACACAAAGCTGTAGACATACACTGTCCATTCACATCAATATGACCATCAGTCAAAAGCCTAAATAAAAAGAAGAGAGTCAGTGAGGTTCTGGAAGCCGGCCGGTGTGACCGAGCGGTTCTAGGCGCTTCAGTCTGCAACCGCGCGACCGCTACGGTGCAGGTTCGAATCCTGCCTCGGGCATGGATGTGTGTGATGTCCTTAGGTAAGTTAGGTTTAGGTAGTTCTAAGTTCTAGGGGACTGATGACCTCAGATGTTAAGTCCCATAATGATCTGAACCATTTGAACAAATTTTTGAGGCTCTAGAAAGTACCAACAGGGTTGTGCAGCCATGCCGACTCCAGCGCCGTTGTCAGCAGCGCTAGGTTTCTCGGTTGACGCTCCGTAGAGCGAACAGCCCGATCGAGGTGGTCCCATAGATTCTCGATTGGGCTTACATCTGGGGCGTTTTGTGGCCAGTGGAATGTGATAAACTCATCCTGGTGCTCTTTTAACCACGCAGTCTCTGCGAGCTATGTGATACGTTGCATTGCTCTGCTAGTAGATGACATCGTGTCGAGGGAAACAAACTGCATGTACGGGTGGACATGTTCCCAAAGCATAGATGCAAACTTGTGTTGATCCATTTTGCATTGCATAATGACGAGATCACCCAGGGAATACGCTCCGTCCTGGACCCTTCCGATGACTGTTGCAGGTTATTTGCTGTACGCGCCAACGTCCATCTGTGCAATGGAGCATAAAATGTGATCCATCTGAAAACGCCACTTGTCACTACTCACTGAACGTCCAGCTACGGTACTGGCGTGCTAATTCCAGCCTTTGTTGCTGATGAACAGCAGTCAGCATGGGTACATATACAGGGCGCCTGCTGCCATGGCCCACATGCAGCAACATTCGCTGAATGGTCGTTGAGGACACAATGTTGGCAGCCCCTTGTTTTATCTGGCTGGTCAGCTGCTCAACGGTTGCACGTGCATTCGTCTGTAGATATATCACCATCCGTCGTTAACCCCTGTCATCTGTGGTCCGTTGTGCATCGCAGTTGCCTCGGCGCCGTTTTTGATAACGCCATTTCCCCATCCACGGTATACTGTAACCATTGCGGCGCGTGAACAGTTTACAAACTTTCACCGTTGGTCCGAAAGCCGTTGATCATGCCCTTTAGGACGTCGGATAAGTCGCTTCCGCATTAGGACAACGACTGCACTGTCTTCCGCGTCACCCCGACAGTCTTTATATACCCTCCATTGCAAATCCTGCAACCTGCCGTCTGTGACTGATTATTACATGTTGATGTCGAACGTAGGCGGTGGTCTTAATTTGACTGGACCGTGTACGTAAAGGATAAACTATAGTAGGGGAAATGCACAAGTGAGGAAAATTAAATTTCAAGTTAAATTTGTGGAACAATTACACAAATCGAGATTATTGGTCTCCCTTAAAACAAAAAGCGTACTCTTCCTATAGTATATTATAATTAATACTTTAATTCTAAGGATGATTCCCATAGCAGATATAGTAATGTATTTTTGTACGACCATGCCATGAATCACATGCTGTCAAATAACATTGACACTTGTTTTATACCTGCGATATAAATAAAGTTTGCATAAAATAATATGTAAGGGCTGAAAGCTAGATATCATTCAGCAGACAATTTGTATTCAATGGGGAAAAGTCCAAAAAGTGCTTCCATCATAATTCGATTTTGGGATGCAAAATGGATTTTCACACTGACTAACTTAAGAAGGTGCAACAGTAAATGATCATCATTACGCATGTCATCTTGAGCAAAGGGATGAAAAAATACGTAGGAAAAGATCTGAAATGCAAAAGGAAAACCTTCCATCATGATAATATACTCACAAGAAAGATGCTTTGGAAATGAGAAAATGATTGGACTTGACGTACGAATTTGAATAGAGCCACCATATTTGCTCATTTGACACTCTGTGATTTAAAAACCTGCTACAATGCCTAAGGAAATTTGTAGCTGGAAAAAGTTTTGACTTCATTACAGAGCTTATAACAGACGTTAATGGCAATTTTACAGACTTTCCAGAATCATACGCCAAGGATTGAATCTATTCACTGGAAACACATTAGGTAAAACTGTGTGGCCCTTTACAGAGATCCTGCTGAAAAATTAGATCTTTTTTGACTTGTAAGCAAAGTCTTTCATAACCACATCAAGGAATCAGCTATTTTTGCATGTATTTAAGTGTTCTCTTGCCTCATTGAATGGAGAAGAGTGAGAAAAATGAATGTTTATTTGCCTCTGTGCGAGATAGACCAATTTGTTCATCACATTCTTTATGTGACCATTATGTAGCGATCTGAATATAATTCATAAATTTCGCGCTAAAATCTATTTTTGTATGTTTTCTAAATAGGTTTCAAGAGATATTTACCATTTATTTTATAGTATTTACCACCTCGGATTTTTCATGATGTTTGTGTCAGTCTCACTAGTGCCAAACAAGCCTGTGAGTATTCCCACAAACAATCAGACCCAAACTGGTCTTTTTTATTAAAGTAAAACTAGGCAGCATAATGAGACTTATAGCATTTTTAACGTATCTTTCAATCCTTTAATTTTGATGGCAGTGAAGGTTATATTTCAAATGAATTATTCGCAAAATGCAATACTAATCGTCACAAAGTTAACCCCCCCCCCCGCTCAGGACAGCAATGCGACATGAAAACTAACACAGGAAAAGTAGGGACAAATTCATCCGTCACAATGATGGACAGATATTGTGTTTCTCTATGACAAACAGATCTAACTTCGTTATAGATCTTCCCAGTTTTGTGAGTTTTGCTTTATCCATACACAGTAAAACATTTGGTCAGATCTATTTTTCTAATTTTCTTACAGTCCAAATAATTATAGGCTCATCCACATTAAAACAAAGGAAGAATAGAAAAGCAAACTGCATCAAGCAAGGTAATTAAACACTTATTTATGCATGTGTCCAGCGGAGCTATATGAGAGAAATAGTTCTCAACTCTTCCATTAAACGCAATGTACTTTAAGCAAGGTAATTACTATAAACTGTTAGACACTTATTTGTAAGTTCAGTGTTACGAGAAAAAGCAGTTCAATACAGTATTATGAGCAACTGTATGTAACATTTAGAAACACAGCTATCATGCGAAGTACAACTTTGTCTATTTTACTCAACAATTCCCGCATGCCCCTAATTTCAGTAATGAGACTTCTTTTCTACAGTTGTCATACTTGTTTCTGCAAGTATGCGTGCTGTCACAAAGTAGTCTCTATAATCTGCGATTTTTTTTTATTTTCCGATGGCTGAAGAAAATTCTTGAAAATTTAACTCTTATAAGGAATCATCTGCACATGTAACTTACAATAGCGTGCAAAAATTAAAAACGAAAGTAACTTTGCCATGATGTGTCACTACATTGTTCGATAAAACTTGGACCACACATAAAACTGCTGCAGTACAGTACACTGTAGTATAGTGCACAAGGTAACTGCTAAAAACACGCAATGAGACAAACAGAAATGACACATTCAAAGACAATAATTTATTACACTGAAGTCAGAGCGATTTATGATGGTCCCCTGAACATTACAGAAAGCAAACTGTGGTTACTAATAGGTCGTGTGATCACCGCGGACGGCAATGAATGATTTGCAACGTGCTCATATGCTGGTAAGGAGTTGTGGTAATGCGTTCCATTCTCCATCAGCACCGTTGACAACTGCTCGATGGTCGTTGGTGCATGTGGACGTGCTGCAATATATCTCCCCAACGCACCCACACGTGCCCGATGAGATCTAAACAGGGGAACGGGCAGGTCAGTTCATTCACCGAATATCCTCTCGTTCCTAGAGAACCTACACCTGCTCAATTCGATGCGGTCGTGCTTTGTCACCCATTAAAATGAAGTCAGAGCCGATTGCATTCTGAAAAGATGTACGTGGGGAAGGAGTATAGTGTCGCAATGACGCTGATGGGTGAGTGTATCCTGTTCAAAGACTTGGGGCTCAATATGCCCAAGCAACATTGTGAGTGCCCACACTATTACACTTGGACCACGAAAACGACCATGTCCGACAATGTTCCTGGATGCATCTTAGGTATTAATAACCGCTTCAGCTGTATTTAGTCCATTATTTTTGGATCACTAGCGATTTCGTGGGACTAAAAGCTATCTATTCAGGTGAACATGTGCAACGGAACCGGTAGTGATCCAGTAATAAAGGACTAAATACAGCTGAAGCGGTTATTAATACTCAAGATGACTACTCATACCTGTGATTGCCCTACCTACAAGGTTATCTGCAGTTCCTGGATGCATTATTTGTTCCCACCCCTCGCGATATAAGGGTACCTAACGTTACACTCTATTCTAGTTAAGAGCTCTGTCTGAAAATCTATGTTTAGGTTGCATGTGGTTTTCCTAAATCACGAGTGCTACAACCACTCCTGCAGTAAGCAGACGTTTTCGCAACCCATGTACAATACAGCTCATGCTCCACTTCTAATAACGACCGTGTGAATGTGACATTTAACTACGAGGACTTGATGAAAAGCAATGCCTCCGACTTTTTTATTCTTTTCTCGGTATCGGTTGATGTTTTCCATGTCATACATATTACTCAGTCGACTTTCCCGCTTCGATGACGCAAGTTGCAACACCTGCTGCTAGAGGGCTCCAAACTATAGCGTGTAACATGATGGTGTGTAACTTAACTACACGGATGAGTCAAAACATTACGAGCCCCTGCTTAATAGCTTGTTTGTCCGTCTTTGGCACGAAATACATCACTGACTCTGCATATCAGGGATCCGACAGTTTGTTAGTAGGTTCTTGAAGGTATATGGCATTATGTGTCCACGCACAGGTTATGTAATTCGCGTAAATAACGGGCCGTTGGTTTGCGTACGCGCTGAGGACGCCCCATAGCGACCCATATGGGACACCAACGTGAGTTCACTACAACGCTCCCCAAACCACTGTAGCATGGTCCTGACTCTGAGTTTCAGACAATTATACCGCTGAAAGACGACATAGCCGTCAGGGAAGACTTCAAGCATGAAGGTATGCAGGTGGTTCGCAGGTGTCAGAGTATCTTCAATTACTACCATAGATAACACGCAAGCACAGGAGAATGTCTCCTATAGCATAATACTGCTCCCACCAGCCTGCGTCAGTGGCGCACTGCACGTTTAGAGTAGCCGTTCACCTCGGTGACGACGTTTGTGGAGACGGCCATCGACCTAGTGTACCAGAAATTTGATTCACCCGAAGAGCCGACACGTTTCCATTGACCGACGGTCGAAGCCCGAAGGTACCGTACCCACTGCAATCGTAATTGATGGTATCGTTGGTTCAACATGTGTACACGTAGGAATGCTCTGTCGCGGAGCTCCATGTTCGAACTGTGTGCTCCGAAATAATTGTGCGTGCACCAGCATGGCGCTTTTTTGGCAGAGATGCCACAGACCACCACCTATCCTACATTACAGAGCAGACAAGCCTCCGAACCCCACGTTCTCTGAAGAGTCGTGGACGTCCAACCATTTAGCGCCTAGTGGTAGTTTCACTATCCTTATACCTCTTTTCGTAGAGTCTGTCTACCTCTTTACATAGAGTCCTTTTGCCTTTTCCGTTGATGGCCACGGTAGTAGCACGTAAACATTCGACCAGCTTCGACGTTTTCGAGATACTCGTTCATCTCATTCATAAGCTCTGCGTAATATTAAATCTGCCCTTTGTCAAAGTAGCTTATCCCAATGGATTTCCCCATTTGGAGCCCATCTCTTCGCTAGGGTGATCCTCGTCCATGTCTGCTCCGTTTACATACTTCTGTTACGCAACGCCAACAGGCGGCATCCAACGTCACGGTGGACAATGATCACATTGTTTTGGCTGATCAGTGTATGAATGTTTGTGTGTGAGAAACAACATGCTGTACTCGAGTTTCGAATTCGAAGAGTTGTCCCATGTAGCGCCCCCTCCTTTAGCAATACGATGCCAGACCACACACGGGCGCTGCGATGTCTGCAACAATTAAATGTCTTCGGTTCACTGTCATCGATCATCCTCCATACAGTCGCGACTTGGACCCATCCGATTTTCATCTGTTTCCAAAACTTAAATAATACGTTCGAGGACTTCACTTTGATAGTGATGAAATCGTGCAACCAGAGGTGAGGTTGTGGCCCCGTCAACAAGGTCAATCATTGTACAGTTACAGTACCAACAAACCGGTCTCCCATTGGGAGAAATGTGTTCGTCTACGTTGAGAAATAAATATGTATACATAAAGAATAAAGATGTAGAATGTTAATAACGTTTGTTCATTTAAAAAGCTTTAATAGTTTTCACATAAAAAATTCGGAGGCATTACTTTTCGGCAAGCCATCGTGTAATATTCCTCGTCAGCAGGCAGCAGCCCCATGTTCCTAAGTTTTAAGGTTACACTATTGTTTCAAAATTACAAGGAATTAGTCAGTATAAATATCAGCCGGCCGGTGTGGCCGTGCGGTTCTAGTCGCTTCAGTCTGGAACCGCGTGACCGCTACGGTCGCAGGTTCGAATCCTGCCTCGGGCATGGATGTGTGTGATGTCCTTAGGTTAGGTTTAAGTAGTTCTAAGTTCTATGGGACTGATGCCCACAGATGTTAAGTCCCATAGTGCTCAGAGACATTTGAACCATTTAGTACAAGTATCATCCTCGATAGTTCAGGTTGGAAAATCAAATATTAGATCTAGTGTACAAATTCAGATTTCTAAAGAACGTATATTGCTTCAGTGAAAAAACTTGTTGGTTATGACGGCAGAACTCGTCCACCACGCTAGACCTGCCAAGATAAGTACTCCACACATGAAATAGATAGTGATGACAAAAATGTCGGAAAATCAGTCTGTCGCTGTGAAGCACTTAATCAGTTGAAGTATACATAATTAGAAGAGGACTGACAAAGAAGGGAGTATCTGCTGGCACTGAGCACAAACGGTTTATTAAATGGCCTAAAACTCGTCATATCAATGCTAAATGTTTTTCAGAAGAGATTTCACCCCGTACCAAAAATAGCCTCCAAACACGGGAGATGTTACCAGGCAGTGTGACCATCAGTGCTCTTATCACACTACCGTGAAGTACGCTCCGCGCTTTCTTCGTTTCTAATGATGCTTCCCTATTAAAAATGACATTCTGAATTCCGTTTGCTAGGAGAGCTTCAGTGCAGCCGGATATGAGTTCGAACATACGGTATACACGTGTTTTATTAAGTCATTTTTATGTTTTATTTCGTTCCTAATACCACTCTTCTTCTTCTTTGGATTTTTCCGTTTCTTTCAGGGGTCGGCGTTGACACATATGTTTTGGCAATGTTAATGATTATTCTTTTTATCTTCTTATCACACGTGTTGCCGTGGCGTTCCACGTTATTCTCCTGCGTACACCAAAATATCTGACTGCGAGCGGTTCACTTTCATTGTGTGCTTTTGTAACAACTTGTGTTTGTTGTGAGTGTTTACCATTTATTAACGGCTACCCCGTCAGATTACTGAGGCCTTTTTTCTATCGATTGGTTTTAACTTTTTTCTCAATTATGCACTCAGTTACCTCCATTTCGTAATCTTCGCATCCTATAAAATAGGAACTACTTTAAAGTTTCCTTCCACGAAGTAGTTTCGAAGACAGAATTTAGTGTGTCGGCCTTCGTGGGCCTTGGTGAGCCTGTCATACGCAAGGGAAAAGTACTCATCTACTGGCGACGAACAAGACCGAACATTGCGATTCAGTTAAAGTTGAGATCATAATGGAATTACAGCCTCATTAACCTCTGGAACCAAAAGTTAAGATAGGTACAACAACATTTGTGATTAAGAAGTGCGATATGAATAAGATTATAAACTTCTTGAGCAATCCGCAGTAAATTTTCAGCTCATGTTAGGAGAATATGGAGTATCTGTGGGACAAAATCAAACGTATTGTATGCAGTTTGCAAGATACGTGGGTGCTATGGAAGTGAGAGATGGGAAGGAAGCACTAAGGTGTAGTAAAAGTATTAGGGGGCAACTACCAAAGCCGAGAGAAATGAAAGATTCAAACAAAGCCGAACCATTGCTGAGAAACAAAAGTTGAATGAAGTTATAAAAAGAAGTGTATTGATGGCTATGCGTAAAGCGTTCAATGAATTCAAAGTCAATACTAACTTTCTGAATTCCAAAAACCCTAAAATGTTTTTGTCGTATCTAAAAGTGGACAATGGAATAGAATCGTCGGCCTAAATGATCGTTGTCTACGGGAACTCCAAACGGCAGACGATGCTGTTCTATTGGTTACTTTTACGTAGGTCAAAAGTACTTTACCGTTTTTAGAACTCAGCAGGTAACATACTGATTTTGAATTCGTTGATGCTTTTCGTATAGCCATCAATACACTTTTTTTTAACTTCATTAAACTTTCGTTTGTCAGCAACGGTTCACTCTTATTTGAATCTTTCATTTCTCTCTGCTTTGGCATGGCACCAAAGTATGTAGCAAATGGCCTACAATACGTTTGATTTTGTGCCTGAGATTCTCCACATTCTTCTGCCATGAGCTGAATGTTTACTGTTGACTGCTCAAGTAGTTTCGCATTAGTTTCATATCGCTCTTTTCAATCAGGAATATTCTTGAAACTTCCTCAAATTTTCGTTCCAGAGATTAACGATTCTGTAATAGTATTTTGGACGCTGATTCTTCTCTCTGCTTCCACTAAATCACAGTGTTCGGGCTTATACGTCCCCATTAAATCCAATACGCTTCCGTCGCGTATCGGAGTCTCACCAATTCCTCTAAATAATTCTCGGAAAACACGTTTAGCGCTGTGTAACAAGGTTCTATTACCCCGCCTGCCGTTCTAAAAGCATAAACGAAATCTCATTCTGTCAATGGCATTATCGAGGAATTTATGGCAGATAATTCAAAAGCTTTCTCGAAAGAAATTCGTCACTTCACTACTTTTTGTGAGAGTGGACGATACAAATATCCTATTAGTATTTCAGGCCCGACATTATTGCTTTCCGCCCCCTTAGCTGAGTAGCCGGCGCTTTAGCTCAGCGTGTTCGGTCAGAGGGCAGGCTGCACTCTTCAATAATAATAATAATAATAATAACAATAATACTATAAAAAACAGAATGAAGAATTCAACGATGAACTTAAATGGTTGTCATGTGACGTCCGCTCAGACCAAATGACGAGAACAATAACAAACGAAATGAGAGAGGAAATAAAAGTGGTCAGCATGACTGACTGCCATGCAGTGGGCCCGGGTCCGATTACTGGCAGGGTCTGAGATTTTCTCGGCTCGGGGTGTGGGTTTTGTGTGGTGCTCATCATCATCGACACGCAAGTCACCCAACGTGGCGTCAACAGGAAGACATGCAACTCGGAGGCCGGACTTTTCCCAGCCATCAATGTCATACGATCATTATCACTACTTTTAACCCAGACTGTCCATACACATTGCCTGACAAAAAATTGAAGCATCCAGAAGAACAATTCTAATGTTAGTGAATCTTCGTATACTTACACACCATCTGCGGGGATGTCAATGGGTCTGAGCACTATGGGACTTAACATCTATGGTCATCAGTCCCCTAGAACTTAGAACTACTTAAACCTAACTAACCCAAGGACATCACACAACACCCAGTCATCACGAGGTAGAGAAAATCCCTGACCCCGCCGGGAATCGAACCCGGGAACCCGGGCGTGGGAAGCGAGAACGCTACCGCACGACCACGAGCTGCGGACGGGGATGTCAATGATTAGAGGTAGACAGGTAGAAGGTCCACCTGAGTGCATTATGTCGTTCATGTTTAGTGTTGTCACCAGGACTGGTGGGGTATATAAGGGGCGTGAACAGGGTCACAAGTTGAGTGATCACTGTGAAGGACACGGAGATGCCGCATACTCGTGTGAGACATTCTTATCAGCACTTGACAGCGTTTAAGAGTGGAGTTATTGTAAGTCTTCATTTGACCAGATGGTCGAAACATTCAATATCTAGATTTGTAAGACAGTCATATGTGGCAGTGACTCCATGTTGAACTGAATGGGAAAGTGACGGCAGGCATACTCGTCATCAAGGTTCCAATCGGCCACGTATGTCCACCACAAGCGAAGATCATCGTATTTTGGAATAAGTATATCGTAACCCCTTCACGTCACCTGCCATCCGAGGATAAGTAATGCATTCCATGCAATATTCTGTGTCATCCCGCTCCATTGATCGAAGACGAGCTGCAGCCGGACTAGGAAATTATGCCACGCGTAGGCAACCATTAAAACCACAAAACAAACGGTAGCAATTGGAGATTTACTGATATCTTCATGGCGTGGGGAACCATCGGGTATTACTTCTTATCACCAAGGGAACTCTGGCAAAACAACGGCACGTCACGGACCTCCTCCGTCCTTATGTGTTACCTCTCATGTCACAGTAGCTTGGTGGCATTTTTCAACAGGACAATGCTACTCCTCACGTCTCACGTGTTTCTATGAATTGACTGTGTGTTACCAGTAAGCTACTCAGATCTGCCGTCGAGAGAACATGTGTGGGACGAGCTTGGACGTCAACTCCTTGCGAGTGCCAGTATCCAGTATAGCAAGTACGAGTTGCCACGGTTGTGGACCAGCGTGCCTTAGGAGATAATACAGCGGCTTCATTACGCCCTTCTAACCGAATAAGGGCATGCATCCAGGCAAAAGGGGCTGTAGTGCCATACTGGTACGTGAGCACTTGCTACTAATTTCTTCATAAATTTGACTCGATTTCGTAATCATCGAAATAACACACGTACCCTACCAAACAGCGAAGTTTCATTTTGTTTCCAGCTTCCCTTCTGGATTGCTCACTTTTTTGTCAACTGTTGTATTTATCTCATTAGGTATAACAGAGTTATTTACGTGTTCAGCTTATCTTTTTGTTACATGTTGCACCCTAGTTTAACGCTTCACGGCTATATATATCTATGGTATGAACAAACTGTGTATCGCCTACTGTTACCTTAATTTTAATGATTTACGCTAACATAATGGAAATAGTTGCATCTAATGTATTTCTGCAGGGAACAGGATGCCATTAAGATCATTTCCCATTCTGTTGTCACTAAATGCATTCTACACTTGTTTCTTGTAGTTCTTGTTGTCAACCACGAAACATAAATTTGAGCAGGTGTGCTGCGCACAATGCTCAGGGCACCAGTTACAGGCCAAAAATGATGTAGGCAGCTCGCTTTTTGAGTTATGTTCACTCAAATCGGTTGAACTGAGTCAATAAGAATGAAAGCAGCTATATACAAGTACATAAATTTATATCAGTGCAATCTGTTAAGTAATGCCAAACCTTCACTGTAATGAATATGTTGTGACAGCTGAAAATTTTAAGCAGGCCATGATTCGAACCCCTATCTCTTTCCTATAGCGAGCAGTCACTTCAGCTAATTTGGCCGTCTGCACACGCCTCCAGGAATGGCCCAAATATTAAATGCCACTTGCGTTTCCTATAATTTTTATATGTAAATGAAAAGAGATTAAACAATTATTTCCACTCTGTGAAAGAAGTTCAGTAGCACGGATGTCGAAAACATAAAATCAGAAATTACTTGACGGACTAAATAATTTTTGTCGGCCCAATTGGCTCTTTTGCTCCAATAAACTGACGCTTGCCAGTTAGTGTCTGACAGAATCTTTGCATCATCTGTTTACCACACCTTCTCCAATTTCTTCTCTGACGCACCCTCCTCCCATATAGCTCAGTGTAACTCTACTTGCCCATAAATTATCTGTGTGTATCACGAAGAGCAATAACGAGAATCTCTTCTGAAGCGATAGGCAGTGGTGGTATTAGCGTCATCATGATCTTAAATGTTGTGAAAAGTGTTATCAGTCACGTTTTATTTTTTCTTCGGGAACAGACCATTTCACATTCGATGGATCGAAACATAATATAAAATAGAAGGAAATTCACGATCACTTTGTGATTACCTGTCAAAAAGCATTTCACCTGTTGTAACATCTTGGTCTAAATTGTTTATTATCTACTAACTGAATACTTAGCAAGATTCATATTACGATCGTCTATTCGTTAACACTGTATATAATTATCTTAAAGTGACAATCTGAAATTTTCCGTGGAGACACAAGAGGGAAAATATCATCAATGTTGGAAATGCTTCAGCAAAGCGTTTAGTACCGATGACTTTGACTCAGAAACAGTGACAGTTAAAAATTTCAGATAGTTCGCTGAGGTGATCTGAAAGCTACTTCAGGAACAGGCAGCAGCTTAATGTCTATGGGAATGAAAATTCGTCCTGTATACAAGTTCCCTCAGGAGTGCGACAAGAGTAGTTCTGGCTCCTGTCTTTGTTCTTCTAGTGTATCAATAACACCTCGCAGGTACTGTCGTTCTATGAGTGTTATTTCTATGCTGATGACCTCTAGCTTCATTTGAGTGCCAGTCCTGAAGATATCTATACTGCAGTCGTCCAATTAAATGAAGGTATTTCTCGGTGTTAAGAAGACTTAATATTGGGCCCTAAAACCAAATACGAAAAGGTCCAAACTAATTTTAGTATCTTATCACAAGACGCTTCCCCAGTTTCTTCTTGACTCTGCCGTAATACTGCATCAGAAAGCGGTAAATAACCTGGGTTTTTTTCTGGATGCGCGCCTCAACTGTGCAGAATGCATGAAGCCGAGTGCAATGAGAAATGCTCTTGCCTTTATGCCCTTCAGACATTTCAGAACATATTTCAGAAGCATGTGAAACGGAATCTTCTGCAGTCACTCGTCCTGCAGAATCTCAGTTGTCATGAAACAATCCAAATCGGTGACATTAGTGATAAATTTAGACGGTTAGCAGTAACTATGAGACTCTGTGATTTACGTCTGCATCTTTCGACTGTTTGACTATGTTAGGGTCTCATTCGTTCAATTAAGATGGTAGCGGCAGACAAGTTACGTGACGACCATACACTGTACCTACTACACCAGGTTCTCAGTGTGACGGCCCCTAGTACCTCGCATCACAGGTCAAGTACCTATCATCTTATCATAAACCTCAACACGAAATTTAACAAAAAAAGGCACTTTCTTCTGAGAACCACAAATTATTTCCCCAAAAATTTATAGTCATATCTTTCTCCCAAACAGTGTAGCAAAGCGGGACATCCTCCAGTTTCATTTTTTCTTTTCATTTTTCAGCTAGTCACATCACAGACCATTTTTTCTCCTTTTTGTATTTCTTGTGTTCTGTTACTTCCCCACATTGCTCTATCTCTCCTTCCCTCATCTTTTCGTTCAGGATCACAGTTGCTACGTCTCGCAGTGTGGGTCTATCTGCTTTTGAATCATCACTATTATTCAAGAATTCATAAAACAGACGAACCGTTTCCTTGAGTTGTAGCTATTAATGTTCTAATACGCCTGTAGTAAATATTTCTTAATGTTGGGTTCTATATTGAATGTACGACCTCTTGTAATACATTTGTCGTAAAGGATATTATGACAACACATGAAGAATGTCTAGTTAGATGTAAGAGAGCACCTTGTGACTCTAATCTTGTTGTGAATTAATAAATACTTTTCTGATACTCACGGATGAGATAGGGCAAGTTTTGCGAACTTATCTTTATGCTGATGATATTTCTATTTCAAAGAATACGCCCGTATGTAGATGTATTTGTCATGGCCCATTCATTACTCCTGCTGTTTCATCATTATTTGAAAAAATTCTGAATACTGTATACTTGCTTGTAATAAAATCCAGAGACCAATAACGTTCAACACAATTTATGGTTCCAATGTTCAATGAAAATGTGATTGTAGAAGATAGAGAACTGATTATCGAAGCCGAATAATACTTTACATTTTCTTTAGTTAAATTTAATTGTAAGCTTTACAAATGTTGTTGAAGCTAAAGATTAACGTTTAACTCACACTTTTGGCTCAAACAAGGAATTATCATTGAGACTGAACATGAGGCGCAAATTTTTAGTACTTAATTCTCTCAGAGTAGTCAAAAATAACGACATGGAAAAAATGTTACAGCACTATTCCTGGTGGTGAATGCAGGCTGCTATTCTCCCATGGAGACGATCGTAGAGATGCTGGATGTAGTCCTGTGGAACGGCTTGCCATGCCATTTCCACCTGGCGCCTCAGTTGGACCAGCGTTCGTGCTGGACGTGCAGACCGCGTGAGACGACGCTTCATCCAGTCCCAAACATGCTCAATAGGGGACAGATCCGGAGATCTTGCTGGCCAGGGTAGTTGACTTACACCTTCTAGAGCACGTTGGGTGGCACGGGATACATGCGGACGTGCATTGTCCTGTTGGAACAGCAAGTTCCCTTGCCGGTCTAGGATTGGTAGAACGATGGGTTCGATGACGGTTTGGATGTACCGTGCACTATTCAGTGTCCCCTCGACGATCACCAGTGGTGTACGGCCAGTGTAGGAGATCGCTCCCCACACCATGATGCCGGGTGTTGGCCCTGTGTGCCTCGGTCGTATGCAGTCCTGATTGTGGCGCTCACCTGCACGGCGCCAAACACGCACACGACCATCATTGGCACCAAGGCAGAAGCGACTCTCATCGCTGAAGACGACACGTCTCCATTCGTCGCTCCATTCACGCCTGTCGCGACACCACTGGAGGCGGGCTGCACGATGTTGGGGCGTGAGTGGAAGACGGCCTAACGGTGTGCGGGACGGTAGCCCAGCTTCATGGAGACGGTTGCGAATGTTCCTCGCCGATACCCCAGGAGCAACAGTGTCCCTAATTTGCTGGGAAGTGGCGGTGCGGTCCCCTACGGCACTGCGTAGGATCCTACGGTCTTGGCGTGCATCTGTGCGTCGCTGCGGTCCGGTCCCAGGTCGACGGGCACGTGCACCTTCCGCCGACCACTGGCGACAACATCGATGTACTGTGGAGACCTCACGCCCCACGTGTTGAGCAATTCGGCGGTACGTCCACCCGGCCTCCCGCATGCCCACTATACGCCCTCGCTCAAAGTCCGTCAACTGCACATACGGTTCACGTCCACGCTGTCGCGGCATGCTACCAGTGTTAAAGACTGCGATGGAGCTCCGTATGCCACGGCAAACTGGCTGACACTGACGGCGGCGGTGCACAAATGCTGCGCAGCTAGCGCCATTCGACGGCCAACACCGCGGTTCCTGGTGTGTCCGCTGTGCCGTGCGTGTGATCATTGCTTGTACAGCCCTCTCGCAGTGTCCGGAGCAAGTATGGTGGGTCTGACACACCGGTGTCAATGTGTTCTTTTTCCATTTCCAGGAGTGTATTTTCACTGAATTTCCGATTTACATTGTACTTAAAGAGCACTGAGCGCTGCATACTTTTAGATTCTCTCATTTTATTTTATGAATAAATAATTACAAGCGTTACAAAAACAAATTCTTAGTTTATTCTTCAAAAATGTTGATGGTTTATTAGAATTCACGAAAAAATCTGAATACAACAACAAATCTAATGCAGAAAAGGTTAAACACGTACTTTAGTCAAACTTTCACACTTGTTGCTTATGAGCCAGAGATTTGTAGAATTGTACTCAACTTCAGCCAGCACGCAAACGCCGCTATTTTTCTCTATATATGGTTAATTCTCCGTGACTGTTTAAGAATTTCATTTTTGTTGTGAGTCGCTTTAGTCCATAATACCTGCGTATGCACTATATTGTATTGCCACACGTGACCTCTCCTCAGTAACCACTGGCGCTGATGAAGAATTGTATTATCATATGTTAACGTACAATGACTTATTTATCATTTAACAACACGGGGTAAAGTAGTACCAAATTCTTGCTGTGGCTTAGTCTTTATTCACTTACTACCTTCTTTACTTCTTGGTGATCTGTTACACATTATTGAAGAATAATTCGTGATGCTGCAGTACACCTATAAGAACATGATGCACAACTGATTTTTCTTGCTTGTACATCATTACCAATTATCACTCAATTGTATGTAACAAAAACGTTATCAGATTACTCGGTAAACCAAAAGCGGTGGCGCAGTGGTTAGCAAACTGGACTCGCATTCTGGAGGACGATGGTTCAATCCCGAGTCCGGCCATCCTGATTTAGGTTTTCCGTGACTTCCCTAAATCGCTCCAGGCAAATGACGGGATGGTTCCTTTGAAAGGGCACCGCCGACTTCCTTTCCCATCCTTTCCTAATCCGATGACACCGATAACCTCCTTGTTTGGTCTCTTCCCCCAAACAACCCATCCCAATTACTCGGTAATGATGTACTGGAGATTAATGACTACTGATATCGAAACACTCAGACTTCATGTCTAAAAACCTTGAAAGAAATTGTGTGTAGTATCCGCTACACACTTCCAGTAATAAAATTTAAGAAAGGTTTTCCTCAATTCGCTACTTGCCACATGTTACTCAGGTAATTTCCTTTATTTTATTGTAATCGATGCCTCACATTTTCTCCTAACGTGCTAAATTCGATAAATTTTATTTTCTAACTAGGATTATTTCTCGACACGTATTTATTGTAAGAAATTTCTACACCTTCGATAACAGGTCGTTAAAATTTTAATCTGGACTTCTGTTCACTACTATTACAGCATTTGTCATTTATGTCGACGATAAATAGTGCGGGCTGAATAACTGATTCTCCGTCAAGATACAGGCAAAGGAAGCGCAGCGCAGTTTTCTTACACAGGTATCAAAGACTGGTAATTTACTTAAGGATTTACTTCTCAGACTTATTGCTCGTCTCTCTCCACTACATGTACTGACTATAGGTTTACGAAGCCATTAAACATCCTTAGTCCAGTTAAACTTATTTAGAACAAACTGTCTTGCGATTTGGCCTTTCCCCTCAATAAAGGAGAAGATCTCCGTACACATCCAATGGACTTCGTCATTGTACCAGCACGCTACTTTTAGTTTAAAAGAAAATGCCACTGAGCAATATTATATATTACAGTTGAATCTCTACGGGACAAAGCTACGTCATGAAATAGTTACTCCATTCGGCTAAAAAGTTTCTGTTGGTATTTACTTGTTTTTCACTTTATTTGGTGTCTCCTCCTCACAAAAAGTCATTGCGAAAATATTAGGGAAATTTAATTTTGCTTGACTACACTATTCGTCCCAAAATATTTATGTACCATAAGCTAATGAAAACAAACCAGTTTCAAACGTTTCCGTTCGCGTAGACAGACAGCAAGCGTGTACCCATATATTTTATTAACTGAGAGCATTTATAAAGCAGAACACCCATAGAAGCCTATTAAACTACTTACGTTTCTAAAATTTAAAAATGTAATGAACATTTTAGTTACATACTGTAGACTGCAATATTTTCGTGACGACTGCGTCAAGAAGAAAGCAATAGAAAATTGCATTAGACATGTCATAATGATCAAAAGTGATACAAACGACTAGCACCCTGGCATTCCGACAGGACGCAACTCACGCGATTGTCATGGACAGTCCGTACCAACAAATGTTGTCGCTATTCAACAATTGGAGATTTCGTGAACTATCTCACTTGCTTTATTACACCACACGCCGTAAGATGAACAACGCTACTCCAAGACGAGACAAACTGACTGGGACAGAATGGGTGACTGCGCTGATGCAATAGTGATGACGCATTTCCGCAACTCCGAATATTCGTAAATGCTGAACATTCGATCGAAGGTGTCAAATGTGGCTGGAAACACATCCCAAAACCCTTCATTATCCGTCATGAAACGGCAATAATCAAAAGTACGTATTTAATTATGATCAAATTCAATAGCGTTCAAAGACAGAGGCGTTCCATACGGGTACTACACTCCTGTTCAGAAAAAAAAACAGAAAATCTAGAACGACTAGAGAGCGGACACTGACAGGACATGTACGTTAATATGTTCTGCATAAATGATTAGCATTTAAACCATGTCGGCCAGTGGATCCAAGGTCGACATCGTTATCGCGGCGCAATACCACGTACCGGTAAAATGTGCCTGTGGCTCTCGTTGCCACTATAAAACTAAGGTAATGGATCAGTGTGACTTGAGCAGACGTGCAGGATGCCTCGCAGACGGGTGCGCGAACCATATCGTTAAATCAGTGAGTTTGAAGGGTGCATTATTGACATGAGAGAATGCGATGCATCCATCTTGGAAATTACTGCTCGTGTGGGACGAAATGTTTCGGCAGTGCTATGGGTGTGAGCAGAATGGTTCACGGAAGACCTTAGAACACGACGAGGTGGGTCAGGTTGCACCACCCAAAGCACCACAACCGCCCCCCCCCCCCCCAACCGCCCCACCACCCCTGAGAAGATCGACATCTCGTCCCGTCCGAATGGCATTGCAGGACAGATCTGCATACTCCTCGGCTCTCGCGCAACAGTGTAACACGTCGTACACTATCAGGGATGACAGTGCGTCGCCGTTTATTACGGCATGGGTTACGTGCGTGTCGCCCACTTCTCCACCTACTTATTTACTTTTATTATTTTTTATTTACACGTGAAGTTCCGTAGGACCAAACTGAGGAGAAAATCTCCAAGGTCACGGAACGTGTCAGTACAAGAAATTACAACATGAAGGAATAAAAGATAAAAATAAAATGTTTATGAACCCGAAAAAAGTCAATCCATAAGTTTTAGTAAACGCAATCAACAATACATCAAGAATCAGCTTAATTTTTCAAGGAACTCCTCGACAGAATAGAAGGAGTGACCCATAAGGAAACTCTTAAGTTCCAATTTGAAAGCCCGTGGATTACTGCTAAGATTTTTGAATTCGAGCGACAGCTAATTGAAAATGGATGCAGCAGTATACTGCACATCTTTCTGCACAAGAGTTAAGGAAGTCCGATCCAAATGCAGGTTTGATTTCTGCCGCGTATTAACTGAGTAAAAGCTGCTTATTCTTGGGAAGAAGCTGATATTGTTAACAAGAGATGACAGTAGGGAATATGTATATACAGAGTGAGTCACCTAACGTTACCGCTGGATATATTTCGTAAACCACATCAAATACTGACGAATCGATTCCACAGACCGAACGTGAGGAGAGGGACTAATGTAATTGGTTAATACAAACCATAAAAAAATGCACAGAAGTATGTTTTTTAACACAAACCTACGTTTTTTTAAATGGAACCCCGTTAGTTTTGTTAGCACATCTGAAAATATAAACAAATACGTAATCAGTGCCGTTTGTTGGATTGTAAAATGTTAATTACAGCCGGAGATATTGTAACCTAAAGTTGACGCTTGAGTACCACTCCTCCGCTGTTCGATCGTGTGTATCGGAGAGCACCGAATTACGTAGGGATCCAAAGGGAACGGTGATGGACCTTAGGTACAGAAGAGACTGGAACAGCACATTACGTCCACATGCTAACACCTTTTTATTGGTCTTTCTCACTAACGCACATGTACATTACCGTGAGGGGTGAGGTACACGTACACACGTGGTTTCCGTTTTCAATTACGGAGTGGAATAGAGTGTGTCCCGACATGTCAGGCCAATAGATGTTCAATGTGGTGGCCATCATTTGCTGCACACAATTGCAATCTCTGGCGTAATGAATGTCGTATACGCCGCAGTACATCTGGTGTAATGTCGCCGCAGGCTGCCACAATACGTTGTTTCATATCCTCTGGGGTTCTAGGCACATCATGGTACACATTCTCCTTTAACGTACCCCACAGAAAGAAGTCCAGAGGTGTAAGATCAGGAGAACGGGCTGGCCAATTTATGCGTCCTCCACGTCGTATGAAACGCCCGTCAAACGTGTACCTCACCCCTCATAGTACTGTACATGTGCGTCAGTGAAAAAGACCAATAAAAAGGTGTTAGCATGTGGACGTAATGTGCTGTTCCAGTCTCTTCTGTACCTAAGGTCCATCACCGTTCCCTTTGGATCCCAACGTAATTCGGTGCTCTCCGATACACACGATCGAACAGCGGAGGAGTGGTACTCAAGCGTCAACTTTAGGTTACAATATCTCCGGATGTAATTAACATTTTACAATGCAACAAACGGCACTGATTACGTATTTTTTTATATGTTCAGATGTGCTAACAAAACTAACGGGGTTCCATTTAAAAAAAAACGTAGGTTTGTGTTAAAAACATACTTCCGTGCATTTTTTTATGGTTTGTATTAACCAATTACACTAGCCCCTCTCCTCACGTTCGGTCTGTGGAATGGATTCGTCAGTATTTGATGTGGTTTACGAAATATATCCAGCGGTAGTGTTAGGTGACTCACCCCGTATATTGAGAGGCCAATGTCAAAATACCCAGACTCGTGAACAGGCCCGTTTCTGAGCCAAAAACATCCTTTTAGAATGGGAAGAGTTACCCCAAAATATAATACCATGCGACATAAGCGAATGAAAATAATCAAAGTAGACTAATTTTCGTGTCGAACGACCACTCACTTCAGATACCGTTCGAACAGTAAAAATAGCAGCATTAAGTCTCTGAACAAGATCCTGAATGTGGGCTTTCCACGACAGTGTACTATCTATCTGAACACCTAGAAATTTGAACTGTTCAGTTTCACTAATCATATACCCATTCTGCGAAATTAAAACGTCAGGTTTTGTTGAATTTTGTGCCAGAAACTGTAAAAACTAAGTCTTACTGTGATTTAGCATTAGTTTATTTTCTACAAGCCATGAAGTTAGGCCATGAACTGCACTATTTGAAACCAGGCCAATGTTGCAAACAACATCCTTCACTACCAAGCTACTGTCATCAGCAAAATATTTTAGAGTTACCCATAATACTAGAGGGCATATCGTTTATATAAATAGGGAACAAGAGTGGCCCCAACACTGATCTCTGGGGCACCCCCCACTTGACTGTACCCCACTCGGACCCTACATCACAGCCGTTCTCAACATTGTGAATAATGACCTGTTTATGTCTGTTGCTAAAGTAAGAGGTAAACCAATTCTGAGCTACTCCCCGTATTCCGTAATGGTCCAACTTCTGGGGCAATATTTTGTCATTAACACAATCAAACTCCTTAGTTAAATCAAAAAATATGCCTAGCTTTCGAAACCTTTCCTTTATCCCATCCAGTATGTCACAGAGAAAAGTTGTTAAACGACTTCTAAAACCGAACTGTACATTTGATAGCAAATCGTGTGATATAAAGTGATCAATTATCCTTACATACACAGCCTTTTCAATAACTTTAGCAAACACTGATGGCATAGAAATAGGTTTAAAATTGTCTACATTATCCTTTTCTCCCTTTCTATAAAGCGGCTTTTACTACTGAGTGCTTTAATCGTTCAGGAAACTGACCATCCTAAAGTAAAAATCACAAATATGGCTAAATACAGAGCTAACATGTGCAGCACAGTACTTTAATATTCTGCTAGGCACTCCATCACATCCTTCTTCTGTGATTTAATTATTGACTCAATCACAGAGGAGTATTTTGGACATCGGTCTCGAAAAGGCATTTGCCAAGGAAGTTATATGAATCCCTGTAGAAACTAAATTTTTATTTAATTCCAGTAATGCTCAGAAAATGATTGTTATATACTGTACGTATATCTGATTTATCAGTAATAGAAATATTTTTGCTACTGACTGACTTTATATCGTCGACCTTGTGCTACTAACCAGAGACTTCCTTCACACCTTATCATATGGTTTTAATTTTATGTTGTGAATTATCTATTATATTTGCATACCACATACTCTTTTCCTTCCTAATAACATTTTTAAGCACCTTACAGTACTGTTTGTAATGGTCTACTGTAGCTTGATTGTGACTACTTCTAACATTTTGTTATAACTCCCAGTTTGTTCTACATGGTATCCTTAACCCACTAGTCAGCCACCCGGGCTGCCTATTACTACCAGTACCCTGTATAGAACGTTCTAATGGAAAGTAACTCTCAAAGATCATGAGAAATATGTTAAGGAAAGCATTATATTTATCATATATGTTATCGGCACTATAAAAATCCTGCCAATCTTGCTCCTTGACAAGTTTTAAAAAAACTCTGTGTTGCTATTGGATTAACTTTCCTATATAGTTTGTAATTATATGTGACATTTGTTTGAGTACAATAGCCTTTTAGTGTTAAAATTTGTGCATCATTCATTTGTGCATTCACCCCTTTCCTAACAGAATGCGCATCTAATGATGAAGAATGAATAAAAATATTATCTATGGCTGTGCTACTATTCCCCGGCACCCTAGTTTGTAAAATCACAGTCTGCATCAGATCATATGGATTTAGGAGATCTACCAACATCCTTTTTCTTGCACCATCATATACAAAACTGATATTAAAGTCACCACATATAATTAATTTCTGGTACTTCCTACAAAGTGAATCAAGAACCCTGCCTAGATTGAACAGAAGTGCTCTGAAGTCAGAGTTAGGCGACCTATAAACAACAACAATTAGAAGTTTAGTTTCACTAAATTCAACTGCCCCTGCACAACATTCAAATATCTGTTCAGTGAAGTGCCTTGATACATCTATGGACTCAAATGGAATACCGTTTTCTACGTTCATAGCCACGCCCGCACCTTTCAAGGAATTCCTTGAAAAACAGCCAGCTAATCTGTATTCTGGTAAAGGAGGCTTCTGAATTGTCAAATTATTTAAGTGGCGCTCCCATATGCCAATAATTTCAGAGTCAACATCTATAAGCAGTTCACTAACTTTATCCCTAATACCTCTTACATTTTGGAAAGAAGGTACAGCTCTAACATCAACTACAACAGGATTTTTTCCATGGGTGATCCCACCACCACCCACTGCACTGTCACCTATAAGCTTTGTCAGCCTCCTCTTCCCATACCTATTGAGCTACAGGCTGTGCCTAGTGAAACCCGATCTACTGACAGACCCAACGGGCGTCACTGAAAAGTGACCTATGCCTTCTGCCATCAGCGCCCTCTCCAGCCCCATGTTAACGCGCCTAACAGCCGCATTAAGATGAGGCCGATCATGACGCTGAAACAGTTGCACGAAATGCACATTAGTGCCACCAGTGTGAGTAGTTACCTTTACCAGGTCACCACCTGGATCATGTGTCCCGTCCCTATCAAGACTGTACCCTGCTCCACCCACTGTCACTACCTGATCCTCCTTCGTAAAATTCCTACATAATTGCCCTATGCTGTCAGTCACCTGCGCCAACCCTCCACTAGGCTTCACAATGCTGGTGACCTGGTACTCACTCCCCAACACTCCCTGCAACTGCTGGCTCACATCTCTACCGTGCGAACTACCTAGCAGTAGAACCTTCTTCTTCCTGTTGGACTTTTCAACTGACCAATGCCTCCTAAATGCTGAGGACTACTGCATGTTCCCTACATCTACAGCTACAAGAGGCTTCTCTCCACTCAACTCTGACAGTTGGTCAAATCTATTGCACATACGCAAAGTACAATTGTCTGAATACCTCCTTCTCCTAGCTGCCTTCTTGCCAACTGCCAGTTCCCATTCCCCACCACCCTTCACCCTCCTCAACCAATCTACTTCCGCCTTTGCGCGTTGTAACTGCACCTGAAGAGCACAAATCTTACGCTCCTGCTCCTCTATCAACTTATTTCTACTGTAGATTCTACATTCCCAGGAGAGTATCTCGCTAGAATGACCATTGGCTTCCCCACTGCATTCCCCCCAATGAAAATACTTTGAAAAAATCCCACGTCGTAACCCATTACCCACAAACCTACGACAAAGCCCACACTTCTCACTCATGGTAAACTTTTACAGTTACTGAAAGACACTTTGACAGATGTGCAGAAACATGTATGGAAAGACGTCACTGCAGACAAGAAAGCCATTAGATAGTGTTTTCGGCCGAACCCAGGTTCTGCTTGTTTGAAAATGATGGCTGCATTTTGGTTCGCCATTGACAGCGGAAGTGGCATCCACAGTGACTGCAACTGGTCACGACATACAGCGCCTACTCAAGGCCTTATAGTGTGGGGTGGGGTGCCATTAGGTACAACCACAAATCACAGTTTGTGCGTGTCCATGACACTGTGATCACTGTGAAGTACGCGAATGACATCCTGCGACCCGTAGCCATACCCTTTCTGCACTAAACCCCAGACGCCACTTTCCAGCATGTTGCTGCACGAACAAGTGCCTTCTTTGTACCACAGCATGAGAGCTTTTCGTTGTATCCCACAGATTACCAGACTTGTCGCCAATCGAAAATGGGTGGGACATGGTGAAACGAAGGGTGCAGCGATGTGACCCAATGCTAAACATCACAGATGACCTTTGGAACCAAGTGAATGCAGCATGGATGGCTATATAAAAGAACGCCACTCGCGTCTTATAGGCATTGATGCCATCACTCATGAAACAAGTCATCAGGGTTCACGCGGTCCCCGTGGCTACTATGCAACACGACACATTCTGAGCCGAGGTGGCTGAAATGCTAATGATTTCCGCAGAACGTACTAAACTACATGACCTGTGAATATGAACAGTCTATCTCTAGTCGTTCAAGGTGTTCTATTTTTCTGGACACTAAAAATTATAAAATAAAGTCAGTATCTACCGTACTTAAATAGTCTGTAAAAAAAATTAAATATTCAGGATGATTCCGTGATGATGTTACAAACTTCCAGGGATGATGGAGAAGGGCAAATGTAGCAATTTGAATTAAGGAACCCTAGTCCGGAAAAGACTAGGCGAATGGTAAAACTTACCATCATTATGTATGTGTTTTCATTATCATTGTTGTTTCGTGACGCATAATAACCTCGAATTACTTTTCTTCACCATTCCTGAAATTTTATAACATCACCACGGAATCTCCCTGCATATATAGGGTGTCTCTCTTGCGAGCCGTCAAATATATTTTCTCTGGTGTTTCGCCAGACATTTGCAATTTCTTTGTTGGAACGTGTAGCTAGAGTTATCTCAAACAACTACTATCCATCAGCACATTCTTGTGACTACTAATGTGAAGGGTTTGTTTCTGTTACAAAAAATTACTTTTAAAGTGGAATTTAGCGATGCCATTCGATAGTTTTTGAGCAAGACAGAGTGCAGCAAACAGATAGAAAATGCTTTAAGGCTGGTTCAGCAGAAAAGTAACGTAGAAAAAAAGGAGTCGTGCTGCTAGGTAGCAGTCACGGCAGAAGTGGAGGCCAAATGTGTAGAGTACCACGTCACAAGCATCGTGAACCCTGGCGCCAAGCTTAGCCAGGTGACAGAGAACATAGGTGCCTTTTACAGAGATTTTGATGGAGATGATCATGTACATATAGTAGTAAGTATTATTTTTGTAGTGGGGTATTATTTTTGGGCTGACTGCAGCTACTCATTGAAAAAAAGATATTGCAAATATATGTTGAAAAACCAGAGAAAATGCGCCTGACGACCCGTATGAGAGACACCCTGCATATAAAATTGTGAATCTTGTTCACTCCCTAAATACAATGACGGAAAAAGAATCACAATACCAAGAAACAAGTAATCTAGAGTAATGAAATTTCGGTAATACATTTCACTATGAAACATATTGAAGTGATTAACGCTGCAAGACCACAGGTTAATGTAAGCGTGAGAAAAGCCATTGCAAATGTGACATGTTGGCACATTATTAAACGGTGTGGATGCAGTCATGCAAACGTGCATGCATTGTGTTGTACAGATGCTGGATGTCGCTGTTAGGATGGAGTTCCATGCCTGCTGCATTTGGTCGATCAATACAGGGACGGGTAATGCTGTTTATTGATGACGCTGGAGTTGTCGCCCGATCATGTCCCATATGTACTAGACTGGAGACAGATCTGGTGATCGAGCAGGCCAAGGCAACATGTCGACACTCTGTAGAGATATTGCATTACAACAGCGGTATGCAGGCGAGCGTCATCCTATTGGAAAACACCCCCTGGATTGCTGTTCAGGACTGGCAGCACAACACGTATAATCACCAGATTAACGTACAGATTTGCAGTCAGGATGCGTGAGATAACCACTAGAGTGCTCCTGTTATTCGAAATCGCACCCCAGACCATAACTACAGGTGTAGTTCCAGTGTGTCTCGCACGCAGACAGGTAGGTTGCATGCCCTCGACTTGCCTCCTTCTAAGCACCACACGGTCACCAACGGCGACGAGGCAGAACCAGCTTTCAACAGAAAACACAATACATCTCCACTCCACTCTCCAATGAGATCTCGCTTGACACCACTGAAGTCGCAAACTGTGATGGTTTGGGGTCAATGGAATACACTCTACAGAGCGTCTGGCTCGGAGCTGTCCTTGAAGCAACCGATTTGCAACAGTTGATTGTGTGACTGTGGTGCCAACTGCTGTTCGAAGTGCTACTGGAGACGCAGTACGATGCGCCACAGCCACAACTCCTTCTTGATGTTGCGATTTCTTTCCGTCTATGTCCTCTAAGAGACACATGTGAAATTTGAATCATTTAAATTCAAACACACCAAAATCCTATATGTTTCATGTTTGGTAGCGCCACGTGGCCATCCGGAACCCGTGACCACTGTTGCCAGCAATCATGTGAAATAGCTACATTCCTGACAAGTCTTTCTGCAGTATGGTGGATGGAACATCAAGCTTCTCGTAGCCCTACTACACGCCCTGGTTCAAACTCAGCGGTCTGTTGACACTAGCGTCTTGGTCGCCTTAAAGACATTCTTGACTATCGCCAACTCACCACATCCAATCTCAAGGGTAACTAAGGCTCATAACCGTTACAGGGCGTATTTAAAGCTAACCTGATTTGCATCCGTATAGTGGCGGCAAATTTCAATGGAAGTCATCTTTCTGATGTAGAAACATGCCTACCATCTTTCGTTTATCTCGCACAATTCCTTCTTGATGTTGCGATTTCTTTCCGTCAATGTCCTCTAAGAGACACATGTGAAATTTGAATCATTTAAATTCAAAAGCATCAAAATCCTGTATGCTTCATCCTCCGCAGCTTTTAAACATTTGTTAAAAGATATCCTGCTATAATATAAGACTCTTTGCGTAACCATCAGTTCCATGTTTTCATCCCATGGCAGTAATGCCCTATGCGACGAAGAAGTGTGGCCTTTTTTTTTTACAATTTATTGGCTTTCGGGCCGTGCCCATTCAGTTATCACAACATTAATGTGAATTATGACGATACGAAAGTAAGGACAACGCAACACGCAGTCCCCGAACGGAGGAAGATCTCAGACACGGTCGGGAATCGAATCCGGGCCCCTCTGCTTTTCTAGCCACTCCGCTGACCGTGCAGATACCGAGGCGGAAATGTGGCCGTTTAGCGTTTGTCAGCTATAGCATGTAGCTACACTCGACAACCTGTGTACCATGGAGATTCACATTAATTTTAAGATCACAAAGATTTCATACCTGATACACGCGTCGTTTAATATACACTCCTGGAAATTGAAATAAGAACACCGTGAATTCATTGTCCCAGGAAGGGGAAACTTTATTGACACATTCCTGGGGTCAGATACATCACATGATCACACTGACAGAACCACAGGCACATAGACACAGGCAACAGAGCATGCACAATGTCGGCACTAGTACAGTGTATATCCACCTTTCGCAGCAATGCAGGCTGCTATTCTCCCATGGAGACGATCGTAGAGATGCTGGATGTAGTCCTGTGGAACGGCTTGCCATGCCATTTCCACCTGGCGCCTCAGTTGGACCAGCGTTCGTGCTGGACATGCAGACCGCGTGAGACGACGCTTCATCCAGTCCCAAACATGCTCAATGGGGGACAGATCCGGAGATCTTGCTGGCCAGGGTAGTTGACTTACACCTTCTAGAGCACGTTGGGTGGCACGGGATACATGCGGACGTGCATTGTCCTGTTGGAACAGCAAGTTCCCTTGCCGGTCTAGGAATGGTAGAACGATGGGTTCGATGACGGTTTGGATGTACCGTGCACTATTCAGTGTCCCCTCGACGATCACCAGTGGTGTACGGCCAGTGTAGGAGATCGCTCCCCACACCATGATGCCGGGTGTTGGCCCTGTGTGCCTCGGTCGTATGCAGTCCTGATTGTGGCGCTCACCTGCACGGCGCCAAACACGCATACGACCATCATTGGCACCAAGGCAGAAGCGACTCTCATCGCTGAAGACGACACGTCTCCATTCGTCCCTCCATTCACGCCTGTCGCGACACCACTGGAGGCGGGCTGCACGATGTTGGGGCATGAGCGGAAGACGGCCTAACGGTGTGCGGGACCGTAGCCCAGCTTCATGGAGACGGTTGCGAATGGTCCTCGCCGATACCCCAGGAGCAACAGTGTCCCTAATTTGCTGGGAAGTGGCGGTGCGGTCCCCTATGGCACTGCGTAGGATCCTACGGCCTTGGCGTGCATCCGTGCGTCGCTGCGGTCCGGTCCCAGGTCGACGGGCACGTGCACCTTCCGCCGGCCACTGGCGACAACATCGATGTACTGTGGAGACCTCACGCCCCACGTGTTGAGCAATTCGGCGGTACGTCCACCCGGCCTCCTGCATGCCCACTATACGCCCTGCACATACGGTTCACGCCCACGCTGTCGCGGCATGCTACCAGTGTTAAAGACTGCGATGGAGCTCCGTATGCCACGGCAAACTGGCTGACACTGACGGCGGCGGTGCACAAATGCTGCGCAGCTAGCGCCATTCGACGGCCAACACCACGGTTCCTGGTGTGTCCTCTGTGCCGTGCGTGTGATCATTGCTTGTACAGCCCTCTCGCAGTGTCCGGAGCAAGTATGGTGGGTCTGACACACCGGTGTCAATGTGTTCTTTTTTCCATTTCCAGGAGTGTAGATGTACACAATATTTACCACTGATGATGAGCTACATGCCCAAATAAGATGTCTGAATCAAATATGTTTATGTGAAGTTCATGGTGTAGTGCAAACTGTCTTTTAATAAAAAAACATTAGTCAGGCATTCTGTAACACATTAAAAGCTATAGTATGAAGCCATACGCTAAGTCTAGGTAACACACATTACTATCGAAACACATGCTGCACCAACCTCATTACTGGATGAACTAGAAGGTAAATCTCCACTAAAGTGAATACCCACCCATAAATTAGTATGCGAAACACACCACGTTAAAATGGAAGACTCCGTCATATGTACAGCACAAACACCACTAACAGACTATTACCAATCACTGTAAATGACCCCCAAGATATCTCCGCAAACCTGACTTTTGAAATCTAGATCATGCAGGTACGCGAGTCAAAGATAACTAAACGCACTGATGAAGTTCACAACGTAATTGCGCAAATATGCTATTTGGGCCTTGTTTTGAAGACTAGAAATCGCGGACACCTTGAAGCAGATCGGAGTCGGTCTGCAGTGTCACAAGATACGAAACCTTAAGACTGTAGCGACGTCTCCGCGAAACAGCTGATATTCAACGTAGGTCATATCAAGTTAGCACAGCAGAGTCCTCTTCGACAGCTGAGTGATGCCGGCACGGTAGCTCAGCGTGTTCTGTCAGAGAGCTGGCTGGTCTTTGTATTAAAAAAAAACTGAGTGAAAAGATTAACAACGAACTTCAACGGATGTCATGTGACGTCCGCTACGAACAAATACAACGAACAAAAAAAAAGCGTGTTTAGTCAGAGAATGAGCTGCCCTCTGTAATTAAAAAGAACTGAGTTAATGGATCGACGATGAACTTGAACAAGCGTCATGGGACGTGCGCACCGAACAAATAGAACGAACAAAGAAGAAAAAAAAGGTGGTCAGTGCGGCGGAATGCCATGCAAATGAGCCCGGGTTCAATTCACAGCTGGGTCGGAGATTTTCTCCGCTCAGGGACAGGGTGTTGTGTTGTCTTCATTATCATAACCTCATCCCCGTCGACACGCAAGTCACCGAAGTGGCGTCAACTAAGAGGACTTGCACCAGGTGGGCAGTCTACCCGACAGAAGGCCCAAGCTACACGATATTTCACTTTTCAACACAACAGAACCGATATCTTCATGTAATCGAACGACGGAATCAGAGGCTTCTGCAAGATAATTGCCTGCAGAGGTAACTGCTGCCTCAGATTAGTAATTTTCCGACAAATCGTATATCGGAGGGTTAAAGCACAGTGTCTTTATGTCAGAATTCTGGCTGTGAGCATCTCATTGAACGCAGAGTGGAGAAAAACCCGTTTATTGTGAAGTCAGGCGGATCTGAATTGGAGTAAGTGCTCCTCAAAGGCAAATGCCGTTGTGGTTTGCAGAATTCAGTACATTCACGGAAACATCGTGGAAAAACGCCAGTTGGTGGAAATGGGCATCTTTGTAGGGGAAGACATCATGGTGTGTGAATGAATGGAGCTTCACATCTTCATTGGTGATGGTCTATTCGTTTATTCCTAGGCAAAAGAGAGTTGAGTTTCTGTAGTGACACTGCGAGTTTTCACAGACGCAGAGGGTCCAGCCTTTCTCTTCGTTGATATTAATGTCCATCCGCATCGAGCTTCTATCACGGGTAAATGTCCTGATAGTAAAGGTTTCCACCAGGTGGATTCGGACGAAATGTCCTTTCTCTTATTCATTGATACTTGGCACGTTGCGCGAGCTACAGAGCAAACACTTCGGAAATTTACCAGTTTTGTCCAAGATTGAACTTTTATTACTGATATGCAGGATGGATCAGGAGGAAAGGTACATGCTTTGAGAGGCGATACTATTAGCGATTCTGAACAAGAAACTTCTTATGGACATGTAACCTGTCCCAAATGGTTTCCAACATAGAACACGTTTAATGTACATTGTTATTTATGTTCTGTTTTGTTCAGTCTAGTGTCATTGTTTACAACGTACAATAGCAGTGTAGAGGAATTCGAGAGGAGCATTATGATACCGAACACTTGTGGGCTATCAAGTCGCGAAACAACCTCAAACGGGCCTAAGGAAATTACCTAAGCTACAGCGCATGTGCGTTGCGCGAAAATTCCAGTATTCTCTTGTTTTCTTCACGCAAACTATTTGTCCTACAGAAAAAATGAAAAGGACCTTATTGATAGAAAATTTTGTGTAATTTAATTTTGTACTGCGATACCGTAGTTTTCAAGTTGTCCAAGGATAAAATACACTCCTGGAAATTGAAATAAGAACACCGTGAATTCGTTGTCCCAGGAAGGGGAAACTTTATTGACACATTCCTGGGGTCAGATACATCACATGATCGCACTGACAGAACCACAGGCACATAGACACAGGCAACAGAGCATGCACAATGTCGGCACTAGTACAGTGTATATCCACCTTTCGCAGCAATGCAGGCTGCTATTCTCCCATGGAGACGATCGTAGAGATGCTGGATGTAGTCCTGTGGAACGGCTTGCCATGCCATTTCCACCTGGCGCCTCAGTTGGACCAGCGTTCGTGCTGGACGTGCAGACCGCGTGAGACGACGCTTCATCCAGTCCCAAACATGCTCAATGGGGGACAGATCCGGAGATCTTGCTGGCCAGGGTAGTTGACTTACACCTTCTAGAGCACGTTGGGTGGCACGGGATACATGCGGACGTGCATTGTCCTGTTGGAACAGCAAGTTCCCTTGCCGGTCTAGGAATGGTAGAACGATGGGTTCGATGACGGTTTGGATGTACCGTGCACTATTCAGTGTCCCCTCGACGATCACCAGTGGTGTACGGCCAGTGTAGGAGATCGCTCCCCACACCATGATGCCGGGTGTTGGCCCTGTGTGCCTCGGTCGTATGCAGTCCTGATTGTGGCGCTCACCTGCACGGCGCCAAACACGCATACGACCATCATTGGCACCAAGGCAGAAGCGACTCTCATCGCTGAAGACGACACGTCTCCATTCGTCCCTCCATTCACGCCTGTCGCGACACCACTGGAGGCGGGCTGCACGATGTTGGGGCGTGAGCGGAAGACGGCCTAACGGTGTGCGGGACCGTAGCCCAGCTTCATGGAGACGGTTGCGAATGGTCCTCGCCGATACCCCAGGAGCAACAGTGTCCCTAATTTGCTGGGAAGTGGCGGTGCGGTCCCCTACGGCACTGCGTAGGATCCTACGGTCTTGGCGTGCATCCGTGCGTCGCTGCGGTCCGGTCCCAGGTCGACGGGCACGTGCACCTTCCGCCGACCACTGGCGACAACATCGATGTACTGTGGAGACCTCACGCCCCACGTGTTGAGCAATTCGGCGGTACGTCCACACGGCCTCCCGCATGCCCACTATACGCACTCGCTCAAAGTCCGTCAACTGCACATACGGTTCACGTCCACGCTGTCGCGGCATGCTACCAGTGTCAAAGACTGCGATGGAGCTCCGTATGCCACGGCAAACTGGCTGACACTGACGGCGGCGGTGCACAAATGCTGCGCAGCTAGCGCCATTCGACGGCCAACACCGCGGTTCCTGGTGTGTCCGCTGTGCCGTGCGTGTGATCATTGCTTGTACAGCCCTCTCGCAGTGTCCGGAGCAAGTATGGTGGGTCTGACACACCGGTGTCAATGTGTTCTTTTTTCCATTTCCAGGAGTGTACAAAACCGTCATTAAAGATGTTTTATCTCGGAAACCATTCGGTATAGGGCATATGTCCCTATGAAATTTTTTGTCCAGCATCACCAATACTAAAACCCCTCGAAGCATGTACCTTTCCTCCTGACTCACCCTGTATTAATCACTTCCTGCAGTCTGCTCCTTCGCCTACTGAGCCACAGCAATCTATGACACTTTGCACTTCGTAAACTTAAGAAAAACTCTTTCTTTGATTTACTCTGTTATCAGTACCAAGAATTCGAGTTACGTTTCTGTACTACCTTAGTTGTAATCTAAAATTTGTTTTTAGGAAGACTTGTATGTGACCAGCAGTGAACGTCTAGAAGTGAATCACAAAGATGCGAAGACCGACCGCTGAACCTTATACACTTGAGGGAGGAACTTAAAAACGAGCATGATGTGTCACTGTCAAGTAAGCTCGAAGAAACATGGACAATACACAGAAAGAACTGTTACAGTATAGTACAGTATAACACAGTATAGTATATAGTATAGAAGGTCACTGAAAGAAATACGCAGACGAGCAGAAGTCACAGTCCAGTCAATAAAGGAAAATTAGGGGAAAGATTCGTCTAGTAGCAAGTTTTTGTGCAGTGGTAAGAGGGAGTGTCATGAACAAAATATAAAAAAATCCTGACAGGTGGGATGTGAAAGTGGGGGGGGGGGGATGGGAAGGGTGGAGAGGAGGTGGGGGTGGGGGGGATGGAGGTCATCTGAAGGTAACCCCTTTTTGTTTTTCTTGAACATCTCGCAAACCGCCGCTTCTAGCGAAAATGCTTCCCGGTACAAAACTGCACTACATTAAATTTCCTACAAAAAAACATCCTACTCATTTTTTTCTCTAAAACTAGTAGTTTCCGCGTTTTAGGTTATGGAAAAGTCCCAGATTATAAAAAATAGTGCATTAATTGTATAAAAGTAATATTTATTGTAAAGTGAAGTGGGTTAAGAACAAATAACAAATACTGAATGTGTATACCACATCTGAGTGCAGTAGAACCGTATTAAGAGTTAAACTGTGTTCTACAGGAGTGACAGTTTGGACGGGTGGGGTAAATGTAAGACGTGTGAGGGAAGACAGGTCGCCAGATTGTGGTCACGCATTTCCCTCCTTCATAGGATTGCAAGCTGAAGACCGAGCAGGTGATTCCCCATTCTCTCTATCGCATTAAGCCATAAAAAGTGACTATAGGATGTTTCAAAAAGTTACATCGAACCATCCGTAGCTCACTTTATGAATCACTGGCGGTTCAGTGTGCAAAAGTATCGAGAAGTGTTTATTATCGAAAATTTGCGTTAACATTATATGGAGTACAGATAAGAGTCACTACTAATGCTAACACAAGAAAAAGATATGGACAGAATATATGTAAATTTCCGCACACTGTTCCACACTGCTAAAACCCAGGCAGCAGAAACTGTTCACCTGACGTATGCGTTTCAAGATGGCAGCTTAACAATTGCAACAAGTGAAGAACGAGAAACGCAAGAAGCCAGACGTGCGGCGCGAACCAATCCCAGCGCAGTATTAGCTGCCAGTCGTGATGTCGAAGTCCATTCGTTGCCGGCATCGCTTCGTGTGAACATAAACAACGTGCGTTGCGTATGGTTTCTACCGTTTGCTTGTGTTGTATGTGCTTTTTTCGCTGTGGCTTAGAAAATTCTGATACTTGGAAACTGCCACCGAAGAATTCGTTCAACCAGTGACAATCCTTTGTGTCGATGTGTGCCGCAAAACAGCCAGGCGCTGGAGTTACTACGGAGAACTCGTGAGTTTTACGAGCAAGGGAATGAGTACGTAATTATTCATCGACAGCTACTCGGAGGTTCGAGTCCTCCCTCGGGCATGGGTGTGTGTGGGCATGTGTGTCGTCCTTAACGTAAGTTAGTTGAAGTTATATTAAGTAGTGTGTAAGCCTAGGGACCGATGGCCTCACCAATTTGGTCCCATAGGAACTTACCACAAATCTCCAAATTTCCTTTGGCGCTTCAGTGTAATATGCTATCAACGACAGACAGCAGCAAGTTGGCACATTCACCAATCCAATCCCTTTCTCACAAACATCACATAGGTCACCGATATCATCACACAAATTCAGCACTTCTCTGCAAACGTTTATAGGAACACATTTCATAGAAAAGCTGACTTAACAACTGCAAATAAGTTCTCACTTAGTAAATTACAATAACAGCACTATGTAACCACGAGATCAGTGAAGTTGTTTTGTTTACTTATATAAGAAAAATGCACAGGGAACTGTAGGGAGGTATTGTCTGTAATCTGAAAAGCGCGCAGCGCTTGGGATGGAGGATGTCTCCTTCCCCGGAAGGACTTACAACTGCCACAAAGGATTACTTAAAATCAGTTTCGCTTCTAGCAATGTAGACCAGTGTGCAGACATTTACGTTGGATCTGTCCAGATCCTTTACTTGCGTCAGTATTATTAGTAACTCACATCTGTAAGCAATACAGTGTTAACACACATTATAACACCCAGTGGGAGGGTCTGCAAACTTCTTTACCAGTGATTTATAGAGTGAGTTTGATTTGCGGAAGTTTCGGTATAACTTTTTGACATACCTGCAGTTGCTTTTTGTGACGTAGTGGTGTAGAGAGAATGGGGCTCACCAACTCGCTCTTCAGTCGAAAGACCTATAAGGGAGTGAAATGCATGACAACAGTCTAAAGTCTAGCCCCAATTCCTCTATCACCAGATCGTAATTCTCGCAGAATACAATTTATCACTTAATATGGTTGTACCGCAACTTTATGTAACAATAAATATTAACTTCATATTATTAATAAACTATTTTTAATGATCTACGATTTTTCCATCCCCTCCAACATAGAAACTATTAGTCCTAGAGAAAAAAATGAGCAGGACCTTTCTTGTAGGAAATTAAACGTAATTTATTTTGTGCTGGGACTCATTGTCCCTAGATGCCGCGGTTTCCGAGATATTCAAGAAACACGTAAAAAAGTGACTTTTAAAAGCCACGCCCTCTCCCTACAACAATGCTCACACCGCGCCACCCACTATTTTTACTTGTTGTTTATGACACTTCCTCCTTTTACTGTACAAAATTTTGCGACCACACGTATTTTTCCTCAGCCGACCTGTTTTGTCTTGGTTGGCTGGACTGTGACACTTTCATTCAAAGACAATAATTGCTGTGAAGTCACCGCAATTTATGATGGTCTCCTAGACATGAAAAAGCGGGACATAGTTTTTAATAGAGTATATGATCACTAGAGACCAGATTATATGCATCATGAAAACCTTAAAATATGCATGCAAATACGCATGGAAAATGCTTAAAAATGTATGGAAAGTGTCGAAATATGCAAGATCAATAGTAAAAAAACAGGGTAGTTACTGAGTGCATTTTATCTCAAAGTCGAACCAGTCCATATCAATTACGAGGAAGAGCGCCGGCCACGCGAAAAATCGATGCATTTAGAACGTTGATATCATTTTGTGAATACTTTTTGGTAGGGGTTAAAAATGGCTCTTCCTGGGATTATTTCCTAAAACTTTGCAAAATGGGGACACATACCGTGTTTCAAGAATTGTTCCTTCTTTGCTATTGTTGTCGGTATCAAGCGGATACGATGTGAGTGAGTCGCAGCGAAACAATCGATATGTACAGGACCAACTTCGGGATATATCTCACGCAGTGGGGCACGCTCAAAAACTCCGTAATATTTTATTTAAAAAACAACATACAGTCATGATTTTTTTGATCAGCATTAACTTTTAATTAATATTATTGAACCAAAGCATCATTTACAATTTATTTTACATTTTTCTACTATTGTAAACATAAACTATCAAGTACTGTTACAAATTTTCAGTAGTAAGATTGTGTCTTCGATCACTCAAAACATTTTTTTAAGCAGAAAAGAACCGTTCTACATCAACTGAGGTATCGGCAGTATCTGAATTTGGGTGCTAGTTGGCACTTATTGTTTCTGGCAAAAGTTCACCCGTCCCATTAATAAAACAATTCACTTGGCACAAGGGTTGAATGCCTGGGTTATTGATTAAAATGTTTTCAAACTTTTCTTTAAGTTTTTTGGGAATACCTCTGGCAATGAGGAGTTCACTAGAATAATTTTATTCATTAACTGAATAGATTCATTCAACGCCAAACGTTGAGTCAAGATTTTTAATATTTGCAAGTGTATGGGAAAAATGAGTGCTAATCATAGCAATGTCTTTTTTAATACCGGAATCATGAAAAGCATCCTTGCACTGGCAAACTGTCAAAGCCTCTGCACTATCGACGTTGTTTACTACGCCTCTAATGACCTCGAAATGTTGATTGTAAAACAACACAGTTTGACCCACATACCCCATAGAGCTACCACTGGTTTTGGAGGTAAAATCACATTTGGTAGTTTTTCTTTCTAGGTCTTGATGCGAGCAGGAGCCTTTAGAAACACTTTCTTTGTGGATGAAATCAGTTTATTTACATTCACAAACGTCGAACTACTTCTTCAGCAAGGCGACGTACCCCGTGAGCAAAGCAAGTCACATGAGCCAAATTGTGGTTAAATACTAGGAGGGCTTTTTCTGATTTGATCATATAGGGAGCAGCATCTGAAATAAACATCCTTTCATCTGAAGGAGATTCTGGAAATATTTTTCCAATACCGTCATTCATAAATCTGGCTATCGTAGAATGATTTAGTTTTCTAAGTTCTTTGCTGGCCGCTAAATAGGAAGAAGGAGGCTCTTCTTTTATAGCACCAACAGTTAAATTAGTAACGTAACGGCCACAAGTGTCTGTAGCTTCGCCAGCTGAAGTCCAGATAATGCTGTCCTTGAGTTCATTGCGTACTTCTTCCAGAACATTTACGTACATTGTCTGTATGCAATTTTTTCGCAATGTTAATTCATCTGGTATATTTCGATATAAGCAATATTTGCTCAGGAATCCTTTGAGGATAGCGTTTGTAAGTTTGTGAAAAAGAATATTGCTTGCAGTGAATGCTTCACATAGATCGATGTTAAACCGACTTTTTTGGTTACCTTTGGACAAATCCCCGCTACTGCAACTTGCTGTTGTCAGAAGTTGTCGTGGTCCTTTCTTCTGCATTCCTGCGATATTAAGACTTATCTTGACCTGCTGGTCTATTTGAAACTTTTTTTTTTGCGTGAAACGGTTTCCTCGCAAACTGGACAATATAAAACAACTCCGTCGTATGTAAATGTTCCAGGATGTTCAGCTCTCCACGAAACGACGTTTCTTTTTTCGAGCGGCATGCCGCAAAACACGTTACACACTACACGTCGTAAACACGTTCAACTATGTACAAGTAAATAGAAGGCTGAACAGAAACAACGGACGTGCGACTAAAAGCTTGCGTAGTTTAATTTAGTTGTTACCGACGCGTACGGTATGACAGAGGAGGGGATTAACCGGGGACGCAGGCGCAGGAACATTGAGTCTGTCTGCCTGTTTCTGTTCCTCTTCTGTAATGATTTCGCTAGGCAGTGGCCTCTCGGTTAGCGATTGCGCGCAGTTCTACGTCGCGGTCAATCTGTGTGACATAAAAACTAGTTCGAGCTGGAGACCGTCCGTTTAAATTTTTGAAATACTGTTAACATACAGCGAAAATAAGCATCGTCACTAGTTTTCAGTTCAAATATGCAATAAGCGGTGAAAAGGAGCCAAATATGCAAATGCATATGCAACATGCATGTGCATATAATCCGTTCTTTAATGATCACCATGGACGGCAGTGCGAGTTCTGCAACTTGCTTCCATGCTGGTCACAAGGTTGGTAAAGAATTCTTGTGGTACAAGTGTTTGATTCCTCCACTAGCGCTGCTGAAAGCTGTTGGATGGTTGTTGTTACATGTGGACATGCTGCAATACGCCTCCCCAACACATTGTGCGCGTCCTCGATGGGATTTAAATCAAGAGAACCAGCAGTCCAGTCCATTCGCTGAATATCCTTTCCTTCCAAGAGCTCCGCACCCTACGCTGTTCAATGCGGTTCCGCAGTGTCATCCATAAAAATGAAGTCAGGGCCTAACGAACCCCTGAAAAGACGCTCAGGGGGAGGGAGTACAGCGTTACAATAAGTTTGACAGGTTAGTATGCCAATGTAACATTTACTTATTTATTTATTTATTTCATTAACAGTACAGAGTAACCAACCACCTTGAAATGTAAGGTAGGTCCGATGCTTCTAAATCCAACAGAAAAGACTTCTTGTTTTTTCAGTCTTATTGGTATACAGTTGTTAATGCTTTTTTTACTAATATAAAGAACATATAATATGTAACATTATTCCCCCTCATACCATAAGCATCAAAACGATCAAGTTCAACAATAATCCTGGGTGCATTATGTGTTCCCACCTCTCGCCATATGAGGGTACGTCTAGAATCTCTATTCAGACTGAATCTGAGAAGAGCAAGCGACCTCACTCGTCGTTGGTCCAGTTCCTGTACTCTTGGCACCACCGGATGAGTGGGTGTCGACGAAAAGCAACGACTGGTAATCAGGCAAAGAGACCAAACCCATGCAACCGCTGTGCCACTGTAGAGCATGAGATTGTATGTCTTACAGTGCTGTTAAATGTGGTTGCAATTGCACCCGCTGTTTGACATGGGTCCCTTCTTGCCCGTTGCACAATGCAGCGGCCACCAGCAATGCCTGTGGTTCTGAACACTCCCCATGCACGTAAAGCAATGTCGTGAACGGTACCAAACTCCTGGGATACACTCGTAATACTTCGTCATTCTTCAAGTTTCCCGATGATTCTTCCCCGTGTGAAGTCATCCAAATGTTGTCTCTGAGCGACGTTGTAAGAAGAACAACAGCACAGTGCACCTTAACTGCTTGTTGATCGACACACACTGTCCTTTCCCTTCCCTTCAGCTGCTTCGTGTTGTCAGGCCAGTCCCATGTGGCCCTGTAGTCACGCTGACGTCACGCTATGAGACTTGCAGCTTTCTGTGTTGGACAGGGAGACCTCTGGCAACATGCTCCCAAACTTTCATTCAGTTCCATCGAGTTTTCTGTAGGTTAGGTTACTTTATGGTCTACAAGTTTTGCAGAGTAGTGTATAAACAGTCACCAAATACGAGGGGACGTTAAAAATTAAGTTACACGTTATTATGGCATGACAACTAACTTTTAGTGAATGCTGCACTACAGTTCAGAGTGACACAGACAAATGACACTATTTTTCAACAAAGTAAGAAAATATGGCTGATTAGAGTTTAACGTCCCGTCGACATTGAGGTCAGGTAGAGTGCGCTAACCACTATGCCACCATGCTCTGTTTCAGCACAGTCATCAAGTCTTTGTAAAAAAAATGGTCGGAACGTTCTACCAATCGTTCAGTTCCTCGACGATAGAGATCCGCTCCTTGGTCACGCAGCCATTCGAGAACCGATGTGTGAAAGCCCTCATCGTCGGAAAATAGGCGATTGTCGCGAATCTGTTTCCCGACAGCCTGTACAGTCTCGTCTGTGTTCGATGTTGATTACCTTCTTTCCCGATTAGCATCGTTCACATCTGTTCGGCTTTGGTCAAAATGTTGCCACTAATTCATTACGACTGGATGCGACATTGAATTGGGTCCATATACCGCCGGAACATTATGGTGAATCTGAGTGCAGTTTAGACGTTTTGCCCACAAGAATCGTACTGTCTCGCGTACTTCATCTTTGGAGTACGTTTCCTGTTGCCACACCATTTCAATAGCACACTGCAATGCACCTATTGTCCACACCGCAACAGAACTGTGTCTGCATCAATCACAGAACTTGTACTCTCTTCTGATAGTTCGCCCCTCTTGTTGCAACACTCGTCTTAGCATTGGGTGAAATGCGTATCTTATTTTTTTAAGTCCCCTCGTATGTTGGAGTTTACGACCACAGTTATTTATAGTAGAACGTACATATTGATCTTGCTGTGGAGATGGCTGGTATTAGATTAATCGGAAAAATTCTAATTAACTTAGTTTACTCTCGAAATATCAGCTTATAAAATGCCCGTTTGACCCTTACTATGTGGGGTCAGTGGAACAAATAATGAGACTGGGAGTGCTTCACCACAAACTTGTTTAGTATGCGCCAGAGCGCCGCACAAATGCTGAGTCAACTGCAATGGGAGGCGCTTCACAATAGGTCTTAGTAATGGCACTGAATTTTAATGTCAAGGTTCTGGGAGCCCAAGCTCCATTACAATATAAGATACATAATACTACATCCAAATTGTATCTCACGGGATGACCGTGAGGCAAACAAAACATTAATTTGAGCACATGCAACGGAGAAGGCCGCCAACCCCTAACCGCATGCATGACAAGCACGCTTGCACAAGCGTGCTTGCGCAGTAATGCTCAAGCATAACTCAAGAAGTTACTTAGTCATTTGTATGTTCCATAGATCTTTTGAACGATTCACTTAGTTGAACGAGTCAGGTTACAGGATATGTATCCATAATTAGTGTTAATGAATACATTATTGTTTCAGTGCTACTCAAGCAACTACACTTAAAAACAAGCTTTTTTTACTAGGTACCAATTTTTAAGTAGAAATTCGTCAATTGAATAGAAGCACTTGTCCAGTAGAAACAATTTTAAGTTAGATTTAACATTTGTTTTGCTACCTGTAAGAGATTTTTTTGTTATAGGGCAAATGATCAAATTTTTGTTGCAGCATATTGATCACATTTCTGGGCCACTAAAGGATTTAATATTGGGTAATAAAGGTCATTTTTATATCTAGTATTGTAGGTATAAATATGACTGTTCGTCTCAAAATGTGACAGATTATTTAGGACGTATTTCATTAGCGAATACATGTACTCTGATGGCGCAGCCAAAATGCCTAGCTTCCTTCGTAACGATCGTGGGTGGACACCATATATTATTTTTCCTACTCGCTTTTGTGCAATTAATACTTTCTTTCTAAATGATGAGATACCACAGAGAATTATTCCATAAGACATTAATGAGTGTATATATGAAAAATATGTCAGAAGGTTGGTTCGTTTGTTTCCAAGACTAGCAATTATACGAAGAGAAAACCTAGCTGGACTTAATCGTTTGAGAACTTCAGTAATATGCTTCTTCCAGTTCAAGTTTTCATCAGTATGTACACTCAAAACGTTTGAGCATTCTACCCGATTTACTGACTCCTGCTCATTTTTCTGCATCAGTTGTTGGCATGACTCTACTTATTGTACGAAACTAAATACAGCCTATTTTTTCAAAGTTTTGGACACTCCATTTTCAGAGAACCACTTAATAATTCTTTGGAAAAAATAGTTTATGATCTCTTCTGTTGCTTTCTGTCTCATGGATTTTATTATAACACTAATATCGTTTACAAAAAGTACCGATTTTGCTTGTTGAATGGTAAGTGGAAGGTCATTCTCATAAATAAGGAACAGGAGTGGACCAAAATAGAACCCTATGCGAATACCTTTGTGACTTCTCCCCAGTTACTAAAATTTTCAATCCTGTCTACACTCTTTGAATTGTTCAGCAGCACGTTTTGCATTCTGTTTGTTAAATATGATTCAAGCAGCTGTGTGTAAAGCAGTCAGTTCCATGAAACATCAGTTTTTCTTAGAGTTTACATGAAGTACGCGATCAAACGCCATGGAAAGATCACAAATAATACCAACTGGCGATATTTCATAATTTAACGCTTGTAGTATTTCATGAGTGAATGTATAAAAGCATTTTCAGACGAGTAAACCTTCCAATATCCAAACAGTGATATGTTAAGAAAATTGTTAGCACTGAAGTGTGAGACTACCCTTGAGTACATTACTTTTTCGAATATTTAGGAAGAAATGTCAGTAAGGAAAATGGACGATAATTATTTTTGTCTTTCTTGCACGTTTCTTGGGATAAGGTTTAAAAAATTCATGTTTTGTCCTGTCTGGAAAAATTCCCTGCGCCAGTGATGGATTGCATGTATCACTTAGGACATTACTTATTAAGTTGCAACAACTTTTCAGATTTCTATTTGAAATTCCATTACAATACGAGCTCTTTTAATTTTTACAATTCTATTAATTTCAGTGAATGATGCTGTTGTTGCTTCAAATTGCTTAAAGTTATGTAGAACGACATTTTTAATATATTCTCTTTGTATTCAACTTTTACAAATGTTGCAACTCCTTTTTTTCATGTTAGGTCTACACAAAAATGATGCAAATCTGTAATCCTTGATGTTTAACTTCTCCACCCCTGTGGTTACATGGTGTTCAATAAGTCACGAACATCTGCCCCTTCAGAAATTTCCGTATCTTCTAGGCATACAAAAAGCTCATCTATCTTGTTTCTCAGCCCTCTAACGTTCTGATGAAATAAATTAATTTTATTTTTCAGGAAAATATTACATGGTTCAAATGGCTATGAGCGCTATGGGACTTAACTTCTGAAGTCATCAGTCCGCTAGAACTTAGAAGTACTTAAACCTAAGTAGCCTAAGGACATCAAACACATCAATGCCTGAGGCAGGATCCGAACCAGCGACCGTAGCGGTGGCGCGGTTCCAGACTGTAGCGCCTAGAACCGCTCGTCCACCCTGGCCGGCAAAGTATTACATGTATTATGACCATGTTCTACTCTAATTTCTTTCAATTCCATCTGTCTTTAACATGATTCTAACTTTAAAAGTCTAGCATAATTTTGTGCAACCACCAGGACACTAAAACCAGGTAGATCTTGACTGAATTTTGATTATGCATTGTAAGTAGGCTGTTTAGGTTTTCTTATTGGAAACGCCATGTAGTGCTCTGTATGAAAATCACTGGCTGTGCTGTGTGCAGTCTGTGGTTAGTTTGCATTGTTGTCTGCCATTGTAGTATTGGGCAGCTGGATGTTAACAGCGCGTAGCGTTGCGCAGTTGGAGGTGAGCCGCCAGCAGTGGTGGATGTTGGTAGTGAGATGGCGGATTTTTGAGAGCGGATGATCTGGACGTGTGTCCATCAGAAACAGTACATTTGTAAGAATGGATGTCATGAACTGCTATATATATTATGACTTTTGAACACTATTAAGGTAAATACATTGTTTGTTCTCTATGAAAATCTTTCATTTGCTAACTATGCCTATCAGTAGTTAGCGCCTTCAGTAGTTAGAATCTTTTATTTAGCTGGCAGTAGTGGCGCTCGCTGTATTGCAGTAGTTCGAGTAATGAAGATTTTTGTGAGGTATATGATTCATGAAAGGTATAGGTTAATGTTAGTCAGGGCTATTCTTTTGTAGGGATTACTGAAATTCAGATTGCGTTGCGCTAAAAAAAAATATTGTGTGTCAGTTTAAGCACGGTCATTTATAATTTTTCTAAGGGGACGTTTCATATGTCGACCCTTAGCCGAGGATACCTCACTGGAATCTTCAGATTTTTTCTTGTAGTTTGTGTAATTAGTGTAGCTTTTGTTTATTGCTAGCGCGTAATTGTACAGAGAATCTCCTTTGTAGTTGCAGTCTTTCATTGTTGTACAGTAAAACAGTTGTAGCATGCATGTAGATTTGCACCAAGTACTTCGCAGCTACGCTTGCAATTAACTAGATATTATTTTCAGTGCTATGTTAATGTGTTCTCTTATTTCTGCTCTTCAAATTGTGCTTTTCTGTGTTGTCGTGTGAAATATTGTGACAATAATGGCGTGTGAAAAACGTAATACTAGGCTCCAAAGTAAACTGAGAAATGACATTGAAGACGAAAGCAGCGTGTTAACGCCACCGTGTAATGAATTAACTAATGTTCAAACTAGTAATTTGGTAATTGTGCATAGGGAAATGGAACGGGCTGCAAATAATGGTGTAGACAGTGAAACAGTTAGTGAACAGGGAAGCATTATCGATCGATCGGTCGGCAACAGTTCGCCTCAGGAATCCGAAATGACAGGACACAATCTCGCAAATACTGTAGATTCAGGTTTTGCGTCTGCACCGTTTTCTCAAATGAGTCAAGACACATTTTCTGCTTGTCAAAATGTGAATGTTGCCGGTGAAAATGCACTGCCAAAAAGCATAGAGAAACAGATTCCAGACACTAATACATTATTATTGCAATTAATGCAACAAATGGATCAAAATCAGAGACAACCACAGCAACAGTTAGACACAATGGAACAAAATCTTCAAAGTTAGACACAATGGAACAACACCAGAGACAAACACAGCAACAGTTAGACGCAATGGAACAAAATCTTCACACCACGCTTGAACAAACACGTGAAGATTTAACTACTGAGTTACATAAAATCGAATCGAAATGTCAAAAAGTCTCTAATGACGTAAAAACACAAATTTGTGAACATTTCCAACCTATTTTTTCGCAGCATAAAAATACATTACAGAATCACGAAGCAGCCATAAAGGAACTGCAAACTATTGTTCATTAAAATCATGAGACCTTGCAAGCTAAAATTGACTCAGTTGCATCTACCGATTCGGTTACGCAACTTGAAAAAACTCAGGAAAACTTAAAGGACACAGTAGATACGATTTCAACACAAATGGATACTCTGAAATTTGGTTCAGAAAAACACACTGAGGAAATAAGTACACTATCAGAGAAAGTAGCCGAACTTTCGGATCAGTTCACTAACTTATCTGCAAAGGTAGATGATGATCTGAATGACACAAGACCTATAGCATTCACTGACACAGAAGAGTATGAACAAATTGAGAAATTCAAACAAAATCAGAATCAAATTAATACGCAACACAAAAGAGAAATCCGGGAAGTACAAGATCAGTTGGCACAAGTAATACAAGAATTACATATTTCAGAGGACACTCACGCTCCAATACGGGAAGAGGGGCACAGAAATACGGAACAGCCACAAAATATTAACACAGCGCATTTCGGAAATTATGAAAGAAATTGGCAAGGTGCACCGAATTTTGAAATGGAACCGCCGAAACGACGTAACAATGACCGACATGCGTCTCGCCGACACGATGATTTTGACTATAAGCTGTTCATTACTACACGTAAATTCAAAACATTTAAGAATTCTGGCAACGACATTCATCCACAAGCGTGGCTTCATCAATTCTCTCATTGTTTTCCACCCAACTGCTCATTAGAGCACAGATTAGAATTTATGTGCGGCTACTTAGAAAATGAACCAGCTGTAAGAATGTGATCGATCATTCACGATTGCCACAGTGAAGGAGAATTTTACCATGCCTTCCTCTCAGCGTATTGGTCTCAAGCCACACAAGACCGAGTAAAACATAGCATCATAATGATGAAACATTTCGAACAATCTGAATTTTCCAGTCTTGTCAAATATTTCGAAGACATGTTACATAAGAATCAATATCTTTCAAACCCATACAGCCCCTCAGAACTCATCCGCATTTACTCAATCAAATTACCTGAACATTTACGACATATTATTTTGTCAGGACGTTGCAAAGACGACATTGAAGTTTTTCAGGGACTGTTACAATAGTTGGAAATCGTCACTGACAATCGCAGGTCGCGAAAACAGGAACACAACAATTACAGGTCACATCCGTCACAATTCCGTGATGACAGAAACGATAACTGGAGATGACAAGGCTATTCTTACAACGCAAATCGTGAGCAAAACAGACACCACCTGTATGACAACCGTTGGCAGAGTAATAGTTACAGAGAAAGATCGCAATTTCGTAGTAAAGAGTATGACAGAGATAATCATAGAAACAGAAAATATGGGAACCAAAACTATTATTATCAAGGGAGACAGAATAACTTTAGACGCAACGGTCCAGCGTGCAGTTATGATTCAGGGAGAAATTCTCCACCACGTAACAGACAAGAAAGAAACTACAGGAACTACCGACATGACGACAGCCGATATATTCATAACGACAGACCTGAATTTCATCAGAACTGGCGGGATTGAAACAGGGCAGGGCGCTCTCGGCAAGGTGAATTTGTAGAAGTTAGGTCTCCTAATCCCAATAACGACGCACACCAACAAAGAGATAGCAGACTATGACTCGCACCGCAGGCAGCCACGTGCGCCGGCTGGCTCAGAAAAAAATAACATAGACGTTAACCTTGACAAAAATTTTAGAATTCCTTACCGACGTGTACAACATGATACTTACTTTGAACTTGAAACTCTGCGTACTAGGAAGAGTAAAGGGTTACACCACATTTCACACGTAAAACCGTTTATTGAAAGATAATCTCCTTTTTAACTTTGTCTTTGCCATAAAACGTTTCACTTCACATTTCTAGTATGCTTTGTCAGACTTAGAAACTGTTACCATGCAACAATGTTTGAAGTGAAATATCCAGTCAAGAACCAAGAGAACTTATTTAAACAGAATTTACGAATGCATTCTTATAGTGAACACAATGTTGTTATTTGTACATTCTTGCTTGTTAGTTGCACGATTACGTAACGACTATCAGGCTTACATACTTAGAACATATAGTGCCAATGAGATTTTAATGCAACATTTTGGTTTACTTGAAAAGATTCTCTTTATTTGAAGTACATTCGGTGAGATTAAAGATGAGTTAGCATTTGGTTTCTTTGATAGCTACACGATTATATCACGACGCTACTAATATGTGGCACAATTTACATTGTTGCTTTTGCGGTGTATCTGTTTTATATCTGCACAGTTTTTCTGTATTATTCTGGAAAGTAAAACATGTTTTATTAGTAACTTTTGTGGTATAGCTACAATGAGACAGCCTTTTCCGTAGCACAACAATACGTTACATTATAGTACTTTCTTGACCACAGCAATAAGCGTAATAACTAAGATATCTATACGCAAAGCATTTCACTTTTGTTTATGAGGAGGTGAGTACATTGACTTCAGCAGAACTTTGCTTACAGAGGACGATAACTACGACACTTCCACAGAATCCACAGCAAGACGCACATTTAGCGCTACAGGACACGCATTTGAGAGCTTAATTTTGTACTTAAACCATTTATTTTTCAGGATTTTTGAATTACAAAGAAAGTTTTCCGTGATACATTTCATTCCATTGCTGTAATCTGTAACACCTGAGGGTATAATTACATTAATCCTCATGGGGGCACACGCTTACTTTGTGTACCATGTGTGTGACAAGCACAAGGAGCCCTAACTAATATGGTATTTGCTTATACAACTTTACACATCGGTACCATATTTCTCTAACACAGAACTACACAGCTGTGTGATTATTTAACTGAGAGAGACAAATATTTAGTTTACTACATCAGTGACAGATGTTTACGTAATTACACAGTAGGATAACTTCACACTTATGAAATTGTACTTTGTCTGTACTGTGTGAACCCTTCATATTTTTCGGAACCATTGTGATACTATGAGAGCTTTGAATGATGTATTTGGTATGGGATCATCATTTTTAAAGTATGTTTGAGGTAGATGACACTATTGAAATGAGCAGAGAATTTTTTAGGTTTTGATATTATTGCAGAAAGCTACGACGTTTCTGAGATTTGACTGAGGTGTTATGATGCTATTATTACGACGACGATGTGTATTATGCTTTTGAGGTAAGTTTATGATCAAGGAGATGATGCTATATGAGGAATCTGATTATGCTATGTATTTATTATTTATTATTGAAGAAGTGTCGACGAATATGTATATGTGTAATAAGATAACGAATAATGAGTAAAAATGGTTCAAATGGCTCTGATCACTATGGGACTCAACTTCTGAGGTCATTAGTCCCCTAGAACTTAGAACTAATTAAACCTAACTAACCTAAGGACATCACAAACATCCATGCCCGAGGCAGGATTCGAACCTGCGACCGTAGCGGTCTTGCGGTTTCAGACTGCAGTGCCTTTAACCGCACGGCCACTTCGGCCGGCTCGAATAATGAGTAGTGGTTAGGGATTCTGACTTGTGAAAAAGGATGTTGGAAACCAAGAATCGTACTTTAAGAGTTATGAAATGTGTGTAAATGCGTGAATGTATCACAACGCCGGCGAAAATTTTTTGGACACTGTTATATTTATAGGATTTTGTTTCTACAGATTTGTAACGCAAATATTTCGACCTGTGAAATTTTATTTGTATCAGACTGTCACTGTAGCGGAAACTGCTGTCGTAAATATTTCGGTAAGAAAGGTAAGTGACCGTGACGTAATGCATTGTGAGCGGCCAGGTGTGCCAGCCGCCTTGAGAAAAAGCCATTAGGTAGAGAAGAAAGAGGCCATTAACCTCGCTATTGACGTTCCTTTGTAGAAAGCATCGCAAATATGACACGCTTTGGAAACATATGATTATACTGTGGAGTACATACTTTGTGCTGCTTACTGAAATGCTTATGAATTGATGGGAAATATTCTTACATCTGCACACCTGGTTATGACAAGTGTCTGTCTACGAGAATTGAGAGAATTTCTACTAACTTATGAAATGCCACATGACTATTGAATGATATTTTTGTACTTTATACATAGTTGCTTATTTCATTTGATATCTGGTTTCCAGCTCTGTTGCAACATTGGTTTTATAAAATAAAATTAATTGCATTTGCTAATGTGAACACTTTCTGCTAACAGATCTATTAAATAATAATTTTATGATCCACATTCTTAGAAAAAGGAGCACTTGGAATGGAAAGAACAATAAGAAGGGAGTTATAACAGTAACTGCATACATAATTCTCTTTTCAACTACTTGGTAATTTTTTTGGTGGAGTAAGTTATCGTGATGTATCACTTTAGTGATAAGATGAGACATAGTTATTAAAAATGGCCATTTTTACTGTAATATTTTTTCTGCTTGAGCTTTGTCTTGTTTAGGTATACGTTATAGCATTTGCTGTTGCTGCTTGCCAGGCATAGTGCTACTAAATTTCACTTTGTATTACTCTGTTAAGCTAGTTTTACTACTGATTTATTTTTCTTGTTGCTGCACATTGGCTCATATTAGTTGTAATGTTGCATTTGCTTGGTAATTTACATTTAATGTAGCTTGATTTGCCAATTTCCATTTTTTTGTCATTGCTCTTTGTGTTAATTGTTTTGTGCTGCTGCATTGCCTCGTCCCTTCGTTTAGCATCTGAGCTCAGTAGATTTAAGTTAGCTTAAGATGGGGTAGGCTATATGTGAGAACGAGTTGTGATGAATTGGAAGAAATGCATTGAGAAGCTATAAGAAAATGGTTTGGCCAAAAAAGAATTTTGAAAGAGGATGTGAACAGAATGCAGAAAGCATGCTTGGATAGGATTTTTTTTTGGTGGAAACAAATGTTGAAATAAGGGGAAAGATCTACAGAACGAAGTGTTGGGTTGGACTGCAGTACCAAATGTTACACTGAAAACAAACCCTGTCCTTTCCTCCTGTGTTATTCTGCTATGTGTTTGTGTACTCTTGTTTATTTGTGTTTTTCCTGTCTTTATGTGTTTAGCTTATACTATTTATGTTGTAGAATTTTTCTAGCCCTAAGCTACATTCACTATGATGAGGAATACTGTTATCCTCAAATATAATTTGCATTAATAATATGTTATTTACTTCGTAAAGATGTTTAGACATTATTTATCTGTTCTATTTTATTGCTCATGTGTGAAGATGATGTTTCAAAAGTTATTCTGATCTTTTATGTATGTACTTATGTCATAATTCTTGTAACACTGATGTACACGTTTATTTCTATTCTTTTGTAAAGCCTGTTTTACTACAAATGTTATCTGTATTGTCATGTTCTTTAATGATGTATTTTGTACCTTTGTTATCGTATTCTTATGTTATAAAATTGTAATTGACACCAGTTCATCAAATTAAGTAATTTGTAAGTTACATTTCACTGCACACGTTTCTGTTGGTCATAGTATATGGACAATATGCGAGAAGTTGGGACTGATAGTGTTTGCACGTGTGTTAATAATTCAGAAAGGGACTGGATAACAGCATTGCTGGTTCTAACGATAATTCCAAAAACTTTGTGAGTGCACAAGTGCTGGTTTATGGACTTGCTATATAGTACAAGACTCTTCGATGGTGATTGTGCACTTGCACAGTCGTAACAGATGGCTGCTGGCCGTCTCTACAAGGACTGAAGTGGGTCTGCACCTTGGATGATCCACCAATACCATACTCTCTACCAAGACTATAGTGGGTCTGCTCTGTGATGACCTACCTACCAATATTCTTCAAACCTTCGAATGACTGCTGTGGGTTTGCTCTGTTGTGGCCCATTACCTGCATGTCAAGAGTCAGCACCGTCTTTCTGTTGGAACGACAGCACTCCTTCTTCAAGACTGCATGGAAATCCATTACTTCCGTGTGCATTTTCTTTTACTGCTCAGATTTTGACAAAAACTGCAATTTCACTGTGATGAATGATCAGGACTGTCTTTATGGACTGTGAGTAAATTTTAGCTTTTGGCCAACCTTGTATCAATAAGTGTGTGCATATGATTTCTTTGTTGTTGTAATTGTGAAAAATTTTTTCACAAATATGTATTGGCTAGTGCCCAAAACAATTTGTAAAATTTTTTGTGGGGAGCATGGGGGCTATGTAAGTAGGCTGTTTAGGTTTTCTTATTGGTAACGCCACGTAGTGCTCTGTATGAAAATCACTGGCTGTGCTGTGTGCAGTCTGTGGCTAGTTTGCATTGTTGTCTGCCATTGTAGTATTGGGCAGCTGGATGTTAACAGCGCGTAGCGTTGTGCAGTTGGAGGTGAGCCGCCAGCAGTGGTGGATGTGGGTAGTGAGATGGCGGATTATTGAGAGCGGATGATCTGAACGTGTGTCCATCAGAAACAGTACATTTGCAAGAATGGATGTCATGAACTGCTATATGTATTATGACTTTTGAACACTATTAAGGTAAATACATTGTTTGTTCTCCATCAAAATCTTTCATTTGCTAACTATGCCTATCAGTAGTTAGTGCCTTCAGTAGTTAGAATCTTTTATTTAGCTGGCAGTAGTGGCGCTCGCTGTATTGCAGTGGTTCGAGTAATGAAGATTTTTGTGAGGTAAGTGATTTATGAAAGGTATAGGTTAATGTTAGTCAGGGCCATTCTTTTGTAGGGATTACTGAAAGGCAGATTGCGTTGCGCTAAAAATAATATTGTGTGTCAGTTTAAGCACAGTCATTTATAATTTTTCTAAGGGGACGTTTCAGCATGCTTATGTAACCGTACGGGCATGTGCACGCTTGAGCGTGTGTATTAATAATAGGGAGGCTTGTAGAAGCATTTATAAGTGATTCTATTCCATTTAATTTTTATTTCGTCCTGTTAAATTACGTTCTGTACAAAGGTTGTATTGTAACGTAGGACAAGTTTAAGGATGTAATATTACACGGAGAAAAAAGAAGAAAAAAAGGAGTACTGTGAGACAGTTTCCATAGCGAGAATTGTTAATATGAGACTAATATTTTCGTTTGTTCAACCACTGTTTGCTCCACATACCACATTCCCTCTTTTATTTTTTCCGTAACACAAGCAAAAAGGCTACTGACGCCATTGCATCGTCGTCTGAGTTCGACGTTTTCGGTTAAACTGCATGCTTGGCCTTGTGTGCTTGTCGAGCATGCAATTAAGTGTGCCGCCGCCTGAAAACAACAGTCTTCGTGATGGGAAGATGAGGAGGAAATGACTATGGAAACAAGTATACTCTAAAACGGGGGTACGCAACCTTTTAGTTTACCTGGCCCACATTGGAAGAAGGAAAACGAGTATTTTGGGCCTTTTTTTACCGATAGTATGTTACATACTCACTTCTTGGGCCGCATTGAAACTTGCTTTGGGCTGCATGTGGCCTGCAAGCTGAAGGTTGGACACCCCTGTTCTAAACCATACCACATGGCGGCCTGCGGAGTACAGGTGTAGATGTAGATAGACTGCTATGAACTGTTGGCTTTGCGTAAAGTCAGCTAGGGTCCTCAGAATTAACACTGAAAACCGATTACATGCCCCAGCTTTCAGGATTGTTGCACTGTTTCAAGATGGTCCAGTGCAGAGTGCAGAGTAATCTCATGCAGCTAAGTTGTCACCATCCTGGAACACATTACGTCCATCTTCAAGGACAAGAGAGATAATTGTTCAGTAGGCGAAAGCATGTTCAGGGATTCCCTTCAGATTAGTTAAAGTTTCACTTCTATGTCCGCGCAAGCAGATCGTAACATATAACATTTCCGGCAAAATCAACTGAAACGTAGCACAAAAACAGAGGTCGATTAGTATCACGGAATTCATCCCTACATCCTGAAGGTTTAGACATCGCAATGTAACAGAAAAATGTTGAAAATTAGATGGACTGATATGGTAAGGAATGACGCGGTTCTCCGCAGAATCGGCGAGGAAAGGAATGCACGGAAAACATTGACATGAAGAAGGGACATCTGGTAAGGCATCAGGGAATACTTCCATGGTACTAGAGGAAACTGTAGAGGGTAAAAACTATAGAGGAAGGGAGATTGGAGTACATCCAGCAAATAATTGAGGACATAGGCTGCAAGTGCTGCTTTGAGGGAAAAGGGTTCGCACAGGAGAGGAATTCGTGGCGGGCCGCATGGAACCATTCAGTAAATTGATGACTCGAATATTATTAATAATAACAATAATAATAAATACCTCATATTTTACTCTTCTTCTAACGAGCTCAGAAATCGACATCTGTCGTCTCTCTAGCACAGAATTCTGTTTGCAAATGTTTGAATTTATTTCCGGTGTTTGATAAGTATTGAACTTGAATTCGACAGATTGTTAAGTTCGACCTGCTCCGGTCACAACGTACCAGCTACTGAAAGTCTGAACATAATTAAACGACTTTCCCGGTCCAGTTTCAAAGCCTTGTTTAGTATTATATTACTTTCACGATAGGTTTTACTTAAGCCCGTAGTTTAAAAGGCATTTAACTTCAGAATTGATGTCAAATATATGGTTCGCGTCTATCAAAATCTAGCCGTGTTACGACTACCGTGTAAGAATGAAATATAATAATGAGAAATTTGTCTGTCATTTACCTTCTTTTGTTGCGTAAGAGAAAAGTGTAGATCTGTTTCCTTGAAGTTTATGGACCCGATTTCACTTCCACACGCCGTAACTGATGTGTACAATTACCCTTATCGCCGTTTCGCTTGAACGACCTCCAATTGGTTGTTAATGATATGCGAGTTAGCAGTTCAGTCTTGGAGATATTTTATGCAGCGGTTAGTGGATTATATAACCATGTTCTTAAGGAATGTAGATCATGCATAAATACCAACAATGAAGAGTTCGATTTTCAAATGCGAATGCCGAACAGATTCCTGTAGCGTGAGATAACAGATTGCAACAACCAAATTAAATCCGTATGTAGAATTTCTACTACCATCCTCTGAAACTAATTTTCTTAAAACAGTGTAATTTTTCGCATAGTTTATGCAACTGTATCCATGCAGTTAGTTCGCTAAGGAGACTCGAATTTTACAACGATGAAAAAAAGTTAGCATACAACGCTCCTAACCTTTAGTGCGAACTCGAACATTATGATTTAATTCCTTTGTGATTCATGGCTGGTAAGTGGGGCTCCGAACAAAAAATCGGAGGAACAGACCACAGTCACTAAAGTCAGATGTTCTAACTCCATAAGTCAGTGTGATCACATTTGGATTGTAACAAAAAATATTTGTGAACAGAATCATAAACGGCAATCTTACTCACCATGCACTTTGAACGCCTTATATTCTGTAGTTACAGATTCGGGTACAAATACGTCTCTCGAAGTCGAGGAATTCTGTTTGCGTGTTAGATGTATATCTTCACAAAATAAGCTGCATGTCGCTGTTATAAGCTGTTCTACTCGTTTAATGTGGAAGCACTGCCAAAGTGGGAGTGTCGTTTGCCTGGGCTTAGTGCAGCAAAGCATTATGTTTCTGTTTCTGCTGTTTCTACGAAATGTTTCACCACAACAGTTGCTAAATGCAGTACATATAAGCTAAATTTTTGTAAATGATATATCCTAATGCAATGTGAATTTAATATAATACGAAAAGGCAAGTTTATTTTAATATAATGACAAAATAAAAAGACTAATTTTGCTGATTTTTATGAGTTCTTCCACAGCGAGTGAATAAAATTACTAAAATATTGAAATTCAGGTTACTTAATGCAAAAAAACAACGTTGTACACGAAACTCCTGAAAATCTAAAGACAGACTTAAACATTAGCCCGTGAGTCCAGAATCGACCCTCCTCCCGCCTTTTTTTCCAGTGGTTCCGATCATAGTTACTGGAATTTGCGCCACACAGAAAACTTCTATTTTCATTTTCTCTAAAGCTACGCAGCGTCGAGCTAAAAGGTCAAATAGTTGCCCATTACTTCCAATGACAAACACCTTTGCGAAATTTAATTTAAATCTGTGACCCACAGTTGTCGTCCTCACCTTATAAGACACAATATGCATCCTTCGAGAGGAAACGGTTAGTACTTGCAGCGCTAGAGAGACCTGTGCTGCTAAGCGACTGAACAACCCTTGCGCCCCCCCTGTCATTAGATTTTAACATTGGCCAACGGCCGTCCGCTATACACCGTGCAGAGCTTTGCAGAATATTGATGGTCAGTCCAGATGCAGTGTTCTGAACAATTTTTCCGGAAGGAAGTAGACGTCTTGCATGTGTTTCAGGACAAACATTTTTAATCGTTTTTAAGTGAATCCTAGGAAACAGATCATTTCCTGTGGTGGATAAGATACTTGACAAATATACAGAGTGATTCTAATAAAAGTTAAACTTTCAAACCGTTGTAGAAATAATGCCACTGGTCATAATGACTTCAAATTGCAACGGAATATTATCGCAGAAGGAGAAAAAGGTATGGCAGAAGAAAAATAAATACTTACAAAATGTAGCAATAGATGGAGCTGTAAGCATCATAATTTAATAGTGGTCGACTACAAATGATAAATGAATGATACAACAATGTCTAAGGTGTAAGTCTGACGTTAAACAAACTGTACTACTCAGTGTGCATGGGTGTACAGTTGATACTGTTAGTTGCGTAAGCCCGTCCACCACGACAAGGTCACATCACATCGGATGGGTAAAATCGGTTTTTAATTCTCCTGAGGCCGAAAACCGCATAAAAAGCATCATTCACATCGGTTTTTGATAGTCCTGAGGCCAAAAACCGCATACAAAGCATCACTCACATTGATTTTTAATTGTCCTGAGGCCAAACACCGCATAAAAAACATCAATCACATCGGTTTTTAATTGTCCAGAGGTAAAAGACGTTATAAATAGCATCAATCAAAATCAAATCCGATTATTAATTTCTGTGTGAATTCAATAAGCTCTTCACCGTTTTCTGCAACGAGTTTAAACCCAGAAACAGCATGTTCCACAACTGATCGAAGTGTTCCGGGATCACGTTCAAAATGCGTTGCTCAATGAGTGCCTTCAATGCAGCCGAGTTCGTAATCGGAACAATGAACACAACATCTTTCAGACAGCCCCACACCCAGAAGTCGCACGGATTAGCCGGCTGGTGTGGCCGAGCGGTTCTAAGCCCTTCAGTCTGGAACCGCGTGACTGCTACGGTCGCAGATTCGAATCCTGCCTCGGGCATGGATGTGTGTGGTGTCATTAGGTTAGTTAGGTTTAAGTAGTTCTAAGCTCTAGGGGACTGATGACCTCAGATGTTAAGTCCCATAGTGCTCAGAGCTATTTGAACCATCACACGGATTAAGATCAGGTGATCGGGACGGCCAGGGTGTAGGGAAATGGCGGCTGATAATTCTATCAGTTCCGAAATGACGCTTCAGCTGCTGCTTAACTGGATTTGCAATGTAAGGAGTATCACCACCTTGCATAAAAACGATCCCATCCTCACATCCGCGCTGTTGGAGAGCTGGAATGACGTGGTTGCGCAAAAGACACTCATAGCGCTTACCAGTGACGGTACAGGTAACAAGACCGGAAGCACCTGCTTCTTCGAAAAAATATGATGCCGTGAACCCGCGCCACACAGTGACCTTTTCGGGATAAAGTGGTACTGGTTGATTTGCGTGTGGATTTTCCGTTGCCCATATTCGACGATTCTGTGTATTGAAATATGCTGTCAGATGGAAGTGGGCTTCGTCTGTCCACAAAATCTTCGACAGCGAGTCATTGTCCACTTCGATGCGAGCAAGAAATTCTCTCTCTTGCTGGCAGGTCAACAGGAAGCAACTCGTGCACATGGGTAATTTTGAATGGATAACAAAGAAGGATATTTCGTAGGATTTTACGTACCGTGCTCACGGGTATGTCCAATGCTCGGGCAATTCTCCGTGCACTACACGGTTGCACGCCACCGCTCGTCTCCTCCTGCATTGCTGTGACCACTGCTTCCACTGATGTCGAATCAATTTGTTTCGACCCTCTACCAGGTTGTACACCGAGAGAACCCGTCTTTTCGAATTTCTGAATCATTTTCTCCAGAGCCACGACAGTCATTGGAGCAACGCCTTTTTTGAAACCGTTCAGTGTCCGGAACTTCGGCAGAGCGACGTGTGCAGTCACCATTCTTGCAATACAGCTTTACAAGCAGAGAGCGCAGTCCTGCATTGAGACAGCCAGGGCGAACGTCGCAGACGGAAAAGCCGTGTACCCAGCGTGTGCATCACAGGGGTTTTCATTTACGTATTCTGACACATACAGCGCTATATATTAATCAGTTTTCACAGTATTTTTTTTTCTTCTACCATACGATTTCCCCGTTCTCCGATAATATTCCGTTGCAATTTGACGTCATTCTGAACAGTGGTGTTATTTCTACAGCATTTTGAAAGTTTAACTTTAACTGTAATCGTCCTGTACTTTAATTCACTTTACTTGCGAGAGCTGCCCGAAAGCCTAGTCGGAGAACTAATATAAAGATGAAGTAAGAATCTGATAGTCACGTTGATCATACAATTTTGTTATACGCTCAGCATAAATATACTGCAAAACTCCATAGAGAACGTCCAGAATCAGTATTCCAGGAAATATTTGCGATTGAGTCATATTGCTTACGGGAACAGAATAAAATATATTACAATATGTGTGGATGCACGTAACCGATGGCGAATGTGAACGGAATAAAGTCAACTGCAGTGCATGCAGATGCATATAAATGAGACTTCTTCCCTCTTGCAAATACCCGCCGATGAAGGGACATGTGACGCAGCTGCGCGGGGTGGCCTGGTAATATCGGATGTGACGGCTGTCGCGGAGCATGTGGTAATCCAGGAATGATGCAGGGAATTCTGCAACACAAAATACGGCGCGATCCAACTCGGCAATGGTGCGTCACTCAGTCCCAGCGGAGGCAGCCTGTATCACGTAACAGTAAGCGACACAGGCATCGTTCTTGAGATCTACTGACCTCCTCCAGCCTTGCAATGTGCTGGGCAGAAGACTGTAGATATCTCAAATAACCTGAGCGAGCATACTTGGAAGGTAAGATATAAGTATCTCTTAGGCTTAACGTTGTTCAAACGGTTGAAATGGCTCTGAGCACTATGGGACTTAACTTCTGAGGTCATCAGTCCCCTAGAACTTAGAACTACTTAAACCTAACTAACCTAAGAATATCACACACATCCATGCCCGAGGCAGGATTCGAACCTGCGATCGTAACGGTCGCGCGGTTCCAGACTGTATCGCCTAGAACCGCTCGGCTACCCCGGCCGGCACTTAACGTTGTCGCTATTGTGCTTGAGGAGAAAGACCGTTGAGGACATTATGGTTTCAAGAAAACAGAATGATGAACCTTTCTTTTTTATGCTGTTGTTTACCTCGAAGAGTGTGGAGGTACATCGTTGCCGGGCACTTGTTTAATAAGCTAATTATGCCTACCTTTTACTGCCTTGATGCAAAGTCAACTACAATATGCTTCCAGTGAATCAGAAAGGAGATTTATGTTACTTATATACACACGTGAGGCATTTCTATTCAAACTGCCTCATTTTTGCTGACTACTATTATTTCTGTTTTGCTTGCTTGTGTAATGTGTATGAAGGGGAAATAGGGACTCATCTGGGTATTCTTCCCAACGGAATTACATCTTGCTACCAATTCCGATATCTCATACATAAACCGAACTTTGGCTTATTGTAAGACAATGTGAATTCTTATTTACCAGAGACTGTTACAAGATTTGTGTCACCACTGATATGCCCGCATCTCGTGGTCGTGCGGTAGCGTTCTCGCTTCCCACGCCCGGGTTCCCGGGTTCGATTCCCGGCGGGGTCAGGGATTTTCTCTGCCTCGTGATGGCTGGGTGTTGTGTGATGTCCTTAGGTTAGTTAGGTTTAAGTAGTTCTCAGTTCTAGGGGACTGATGACCATTGATGTTAAGTCCCATAGTGCTCAGAGCCATTTGAACCATCACCACTGATATAAATGGTTCAAATGGTTCTGAGCACTATTGGACTTAACATCTGTGGTCATCAGTCCCCTAGAACTTAGAACTACTTAAATCTAACTAACCTAAGGACATCACACACATCCATGCCCGAGGCAGGATTCGAACCTGCGACCGTAGCGGTCACGCGGTTCCAGACTGAAGCGCCTAGAACCGCACGGCCACACCGGCCGAATAACACTGATATGAAACGAAGCAGCAACCAAGACGTACTCTATCCATGTCCCAGACGTCAACGGGATAGTAACTTCTAAACTTTCTCCTCCTTTCGTTTGCAGTTCGTCTACACAAACACGATTAAACATTTGTATAAGGAATCAAAGCTTACGAAAGGAATACCGCATTGCCCCACAACTCTTTTCAGACCTAACCAAGACAGGAGCTTCTGTGGAACAAATCTCATGTTAGTTTCCGACTTGAAGCTGTCTGAGCAAAGATATTGTCTACCAACCTCATCATGACATCCTGTTACATGTAACTACTAACTTAGTAGCCAAAGTCGAGTTTTTCTGATATTCCTCGCAAATTAAAATTTGTGCAGGACCGGTAGTAGAACTTCAAAATTTGCCTTTCACTGGCATTTATAGTACCAGCTGAACTATGCAGGCACTAATTACAACCGGCTCTCTATTCTCTGCGGAAGCCGAGGTCCTGATTCGAATCCCGATTCTACACACAATTATAGTCTGCCAGAAAGTATCAGAACCGCGCACAATTCACCATTGAATGAAATAAATATTCCCTAAATTTTGGTCTGATCTTCAAAAGATGTTTATCAATAACAGCACAAGACCATGATTGAACATCGCTCTGTCTCTTCTCAAGCATCTTCTGACGGGTGTGGACGTCTACAGCGGCTGTAACGTCCAATAACTAAACAATCCTCCTGCTCTCTCACTACTCTGTAGTGATGGACTGGCAAAAGCTGTATTATATATAGCTATCTATCATCCTTGTATCATAGATATATCACCTTCAACCTATAATAATGGCAGATGTAGACTGTGTACAGAAAAAATATTGCAGTTCCCACCTACTAGAAGAAAATAGTGGGTGTTCCACACACCGTGGGTTCTTGATAGCAAGGTAGGAACCTCGCACTCCTACGAGAAGTCTTGAGTAGAACTGCGCATTTTATATATTACAACGACTGAAAGTTGAGTTTAGTGTTGCGTTTCTGTTATTATCAACGCCAATTAAAATCTGACTGATTGAAAACAATATGAAGAATTAAAACTTCGTCTAACAGATGCAGGACACACAAAAGTAAATTTTGCTCTCATTCTGTGAAACACTAAAGGACGTAAATGTGGTCACAGACCTACAATATGATGGTCTGAAACCATAAGGTACTCTCCCTGTGGAAAATCGATGATGATACGGTACTTAGCCAGAATCTAATGTGCTAACCTGCTTCTGACCACCAAAGTTAATATGGAACCTATATTACTGAACAAAAAATTTATGAACTGAACTATAGTTTTGATAGTCTTTACCAATAAATTGTTTGCTTAAAGATTTCTAACAGTGAGTTCTGTGGTCTGAGGGATAGTTTCTGCGTTTGATTCTGCGCAAAGAGGTGCTTTTCCTTGACGTAGACATTCTCGTTGTTCCAGTAGATACATCCTATTAAGCAAATGAGTACCCGAGTACTATGTTCTCTCCGTAAATTTTGAAGCTTCCGGAGACCGATTGGTAGCCACTGTGCCAGAGGCCACGGGAAACGCTAGATGCGTCTTCTTAAGGCGGCTTCCCCATTATCTACTTCGTGTAATGCGGAAATAACTACCTCTTACGCACAATTTGTTTGTGCTTCTCCAGTGACATCAACGTCGACTTCTGCTTTCTCAAATAACTCACAGAACACGAGAACGACTTGGGGGAGATGGAGCAGCAGTTTTTATTTTTTTAACTATTGTACACTATCATTCGAACTTGGTCAAACTAGCCTGAAATGCGCCTCTTACTTTTTGAGTCCAGAGGACTGACCCAACCATTAGGCTCAGGTGTTATTATTACTTCGTAGGATAAGGACGTTTATTTTTCTTACGTTCCTATCGCATCCATTCACTGAAAAGCCATTGTTAAATGCATGGCAGAGGGTATTTCTCTTTTGAACTATTGGGGTTTTTTCCTGTTCCTTTCGAGTATGGAACACTGGAAGAATGACTGCTTAAATGCAGTTATGAGCGCTGTAAATAGTCTAATATTGTCTTCGTTATCCCTCCGGAAGTAATACGTAGTGGTCTGTAATATACTGCTAGATTCCTCGCATAATACTGGTTCTTGAAATTTTGAAAGAGGATTTTCGCGAAGTTTACCTATAAAGCATGTCTGCCACCTGCTGGGCATATGACTAGTAAAACTGAACAAATTAAATTTATAGGTGTTCAGATAGACAGTAAACTGCCGTGCAAAGTCCACATTTAGGATCTTGTTCAAAGACTTAATGCTGCCATTTTTACTATTCGAACGGTATCTGAAGTAAGTGATTGTTCGACACGAAAATTAGTCTACTTTGCTTATTTTCATTCGCTTATGACGTATGGTATTATATTTTGGGGTAACTCTTCCCATTCTAAAAGGATATTTTCGGCTCATAAACGGGCGTTTCTGGCAATAAGTGGTGTAAGTTCGCGAACCGCTTGTCGGCCCCTGTTCACTAGTCTGTGTACTTTGACATTGGCTTCTGTCTTTTCTTGTTAACAATATCTGCTTATTCCCGAGAATAAGCAGCTTTCACTCAGTTAATACGCGGCAGAAATCAAACCTGTATTTGGACTGGACTTCCTTAACTCTTCTGCAAAAAGGTGTGCGGTATACTGCTGTACCCATTTTCAGTAAGCTACCACAAGAATTCAAAAATCTTAACAGTAATCCGCAAGCTTTCAAATCGAAATTGAAGATTTTCCTCATGGGTCACTCCTTCTATTCTATCGAGGAGTTCTTTGAAAAATTAAGCCGACTCTTATGTTGTGTTGTTGATTGCGTTTACTTAAACTTACAGCTTGACTTTTTTGGGTTCATAAACATTTTATTATTATCTGTTATTACTTTTACGTTGTAATTTCATGTACTGACGCGTTCCATGAGCTTGGAGACTTGCTCCTCAATTTTGTCCCACGCAACTTGGCGTGTAAATAAATAAATAAAAAAGTAATTGCCTCTTTCTTCAGGTATCTACTAATACAGGTTCTTCGGGATGTCCATAACGCTGTCTCGTGATTCATACTAACCTGAGATCATTCGTTTGGCCCCTTTTCGCATGCGTTTAGTTTACCATCTTAGCCCTGCCTGTTTTGTTAACAGATTACCGGTTTCGGTCTTTAATGACCATCATCAGATCTGTTTCATAAAAACAAAGTCCTAATGTACTGCAGGCATAGTGGCTGCAGTACATTAGGATTTTGTTTTTATGAAACAGATCTGATGATGGTCATTAAAGACCGAAACCGGTAATCTGTTAACAAAAAGTTTGTGACCATAGACGTAAATTAAAGGAAACTTATTACATATACGGGTCACTGTTTTTTCACGATGATATCGTAGCTTCTGATTCTAAAATGAGTCGCACGAGTTTATTCTAAACAAACACCTCTATAGACTGTATTTTCCAATATCCAACTTATGAAACATGTCTGCCACCTGCTTTATCTGCAACTGAATGGGATAAACCTACCTAACTCCGTAATATACTATATTTCGTGAAAGCGGGGAGAGGAACTGGATATCAGTGTTTAACGTCCCGTCGACAACAGGTTGATTAGAGACAGGGCAGAAGCTCGGATTGGGGAAGGGTGGGGAAGGAAATTGGTCTTGTCTCTTCAAGGGAATTATCCCGTCATTTGCCTGAAAAGATCTAGGGAAATCATGGAAAATCTATATCAGGACGGCCGGACGCGGGTTTGAACCGTCGTCCTCCCGAAAGGGAGTCCACTGTGCTAACCACTGCGCCACCTCTCTCAGTTTTTCGTGACAGCAGACACATTCTTATCCTTAAGTAATGTAGGCGTCCTACACAGTTTCAGCTGTCCTCAAAAAATGGTAGTAACATCTTCACACCAAAAGACATTCTCGTAGGAAGTGAAGGCTGTGTGCGAAACAGGTAGTTCACTGTTTGTTGTGTAGAGGGAAATACGTCGTTTGCTGCGCTGATTCTGTAATAAAAGTTCGATAACGTAAGTTGTTCAAATAATTAGTCAGACATATGCATTTAGCTGTATTATCAATGAATAATACTTATAACCTTAGTCATTACAGTTGGATTTCATTGCCCTATTACCTAATCAATCAATTAAGAGAACGACAAAAACTCTTAAGTTTTGTGTACATTTCAGAAATAACGTCTCCATCTCTAAGCAAACGTGCGAAGAAGGACAAGGCAAAAATGGGTTATGTGAGCAAGAGAAGACAATCCTGTTCAACTGACGACCTTCGTGGAGCACTTCAGAAGATTTTGGAGGAACAGTGGTCGATATATATAAAGCTGTTAGTCATTCCTCCATACTATGGAGTACTCAGAGAACTATGCAGACTTCATCGATGGTGACAAAGACAATGTGACCATAGGCGGATTGGGTAGACCGTTCGTAATTACGAGTGAACTGGAATTTAAGTTAGCCGGCCGTGGTGGCCGACCGGTTCTAGGCGCTTCCGTCCGGGACCGCGCGACCGCTACGGTTGCCGGTTCGAATCCTGCCTCCGGCATGGATGTGTGTGTGATGTCCTTAGGTTAGTTAGGTTTAAGTAGTTCTACGTTCTAGGGGACTGATGACCCCAGATGTTAAGTCCCATAGTGCTCACAGCCATTTGGAAGCTAAGTTAGTTTATTTCATAACATAAATGCAGGAAATAGGGTTTGGTTTGAACATTAACCGAATACTCCACTAATCACTGTAGCACAGTGAAATCACTGTCTAAGCGAAAAAATAAGTCAAAGAACAAAAGAAATGATGACGTCTGCGTCTTGTAAAGAGAGCTACAGTGATTGGATTGAGTGATGTTTTTGTCTGCGATGGTTCATGAAGGTTGTCAGTCCGTAGATACACCTGATACTACGGCATTTATTTGTACAACCACTGAATCAAGCACATCATCACGAAGCTAAGTATATAATGTCACAGAATTATCTATACTATTACGAAATTAGGTAGCATGCCAACTTTTTTACTACGTTTTATAACTTCAGCAGCTTTTTATTTCTTAATTGTTCTTTATCGTTGGTTAGTAAAGCAATGTATTGGTCTCTTACATGTAAAATATACAATTTCTGGATTGAATATTTGTTTTCCTTTTTCATTTACAATCCTTAATATCACAAAGTTACGTAGGTTTACCATATATGTGATCATCCTGTTACAAATTATATTCTCTAAGGAATAAAGATGAGGAAGAAAAGGACAAATTCTTGGCAATATTTATAGACTTCTCAGAAGTGTGTATTTTCTTTTTTTTTTGTCAAAATGTGTAAGCGTAGGTTTCAGGTGTCGTAATCATCTCCTGGTGCTGAACTAGCGGCGGCTGTGCTTGGTTCTCCGAAACGTATTACTTTAATTGCAGAGTAGCGAGTAGAGGCACCAAAGTGGCCACCAGGCTTAAGACCACAACTTCTTATTTATGTAATTTGCGCCACCATAATGCCTGGCCCAGATGATGAGACAAGCAACTGAGAAAAAATGTGCTTCTGTTTTATAAATACCGCTTATATAAGAACAGCGCTCTGTTTTTCGATCGTGGCAAAAATTTCCTTGTTGGAAATCCCCTGAAAGAGTCGGCTATGCATTCAGGTTGATTAAGCATTTGTATGATATCAAAATATGTGGACTGACAAATAAAAAAAAGAGAACAATATTCATAGAAGATTCCTGCAGAGATCCACTAGAAAAAAATATTTCTTTCAATAAATCAAGACGCACATAAATAAATTTTTCCATCAGTTAGACATTGCATGTGCATCTTTCACGAAAAGTTTTTACACTCGCCTCATACAATCGAGTAAGCAAAGCTAAATAAAATATAACTGTTCTCCGCCGGTTTCATCAGTCTAGTGCAATGGATAGTTGTTGTTGACAGACACATCACACAGAATAAGAGATAGGGGGTTGGTAATATGCTGGATGGAAACCAGAAGTACGTAAATAGTCCACTGTATTTTTTAAGTCACTCTAGGAGAAGTGGGGCAGTTTCTTCAAGATGTTGACAGCCAACACTTATCTTAAACATTGAACAAGTATTACGCTTGCATGAACTCGCGACTTAAGAGACATCGAATTATATAATAAAAAAAGAAAATGAGAGAGAGAAAGCGTGACTTCAGGGGACAGTTTAAGAATTAAATGATACTAGTAAAGACGAGATGTACACATCATACTTTGACAATATCTTCCTAGGTTGGTAAAGCTGGAAAGCTTCTCGGTGCGTCACGGAATCTTCATTCAATAGCGTGATGCGAACGAAACGATCTGATGCAGAACCCAGTCTGTTTCGGGACGGAAATGTCATTCGGCTGTAAGTTACGAATTCAGCGGCCTTAAACTGCACTCTTTCATTCTCACGGCCCCAGCTCGATTTCATTCTATTGTCTCATTGTCTAACGCTCTCCTGGTAGCGTTGAAAGCTTTTTTAACGTAACTTTCGACCTGTGCCTGCTTCGTTAAGGCCGTGGAAAGGTAAAATTAGTGCATGCGCTTTTTCTCACTGATGTTGAATGGGAAACAATTGGTTCACTGCCTAAAGGTGGGACCACCGAATACAGAGGATTGGACTTCAATGCCAGTCGGTACTGAGATAATTCTCTCTCGCTTGTCAGCTATTTCAACTGTGGCAATGATTTGTGACTGTGAAAAATGTCAAGTTGCATTGCAGTTCGGAATCTATCTTGAACAGTAACTCTGTCTTGAACTGCCTGAATATGTAAGTTCAAAGTTCGAAAGAAGGCAAAAACGCACAATGTTCGATAGGATCATGCCTAGTAGAGCAAAAAGGGCTTCAAATCAACCACACCTTTACCAGGATGGAAAAAAATAAATTGTAGCAAAATCTTTCACCCAGCATCTGCAATAAAAAAGTGAGTTCCCATTGAAGATATCAAAGTTGGCCCTGCTACTTACGCACGGGGTGGGTGGCGAGTCGAGTATGGTGTCGCTGGATGTCCCACTCCATGACAAACAAATTGGAATCATAACTTTTTTTGATCCGATGTGTGTTGTTGTTGTGGTCTTCAGTCCTGAGACTGGTTTGATGCAGCTTTCCATGCTACTCTATCCTGTGCAAGCTTCTTCATCTCCCAGTACCTACTGCAACCCACATCATTCTGAACCTGTTTAGTGTATTCATCTCTTGGTCTCCCTCTACGATTTTTACCCTCAGCGCTGCCCTCCAATACTAAATTGGTGATCCCTTGATGCCTCAGAAAATGCCCTACTAACCGATCCCTTCTTCTAGTCAAGTTGTGCCACAAATTTCTAATCTCTCCAACTCTATTCAATACCTCCTCATTAGTCAGGTGACTACCCATGTAACCTTCAGCATTCTTCTGTAGCACCACATTTCGAAAACTTCTATTCTCTTTTTGTCTAAACTATTTATCGTCCACGTTTCACTTCCATACTTGGCTACACTCCATACAAATACTTTCAGAAAAGACGTCCTGACACTTAAATCTATACTCCATGTTAACAAATTTCTCTTCTTCAGAAACGCTTTCCTTGCCATTGCCAGTCTACATTTTACCATATATCCTCTCTACTTCGACAATCATCAGTTACTTTGCTCCCCAAACAGCAAAACTCCTTTACTACTTTAAGTGTCTCATTTCCTAATCTAATAGCCGGCCGGAGTGGCCGTGCGGCTCTAGGCGCTACAGTCCGGGGCCGAGCGACCGCTACGGTCACAGGTTCGAATCCTGCCTCGGGTATGGATGTGTGTGATGTCCTTAGGTTAGTTAGGTTTAATTAGTTCTAAGTTCTAGGCGACTGATGACCTCAGAAGTTAAGTCGCATAGTGCTCAGAGCCATTTGAACCAATCCTAATCTAATACCCTCAGCATCACCCGATTTAATTCGACTACATTCCATTATCCTCGTTTTGCTTTTGTTGATGTTCATCTTATAGCCTCCTTTCCAGACACTGTCCATTCCGTTCAGCTGCTCTTCCAGGTCCTTTGCTGTCCCTGACAGAATTATGTCATCGGCGAACGTCAAAGTCTTAACCTCTTCTACATGGATTTTAATACCTACTCCGAGTTTTTCTTTTGTTTCCTTTACTGCTTGCTCAATATACAGATTGAATAACGTCGGGGAGAGGCTACAACCCTGTCTCACTCCCTTCCCAACCACTGCTTCCCTTTCATGCCCCTCAACTCTTATAACTGCCATCTGGTTTCTATACAAATTGTAAATAGCCTTTCGCTCCCTGTATTTTACCCCTGCCGCCTTCAGAATTTGAAAGAGAGTATTCCAGTCAACATTGTCAAAAGCTTTCTCTAAGTCTACAAATGCTAGAATCGTAGGTTTGCCTTTCCTTAATCTATTTTCTAAGATAAGTCGTAGGGTCAGTACTACCTCACGTATTCCAGCATTTCTACGGAATCCAAACTGATCTTCCCCGAGGTCGACTTCCACCAGTTTTTCCATTCGTCTGTAAAGAATTCGTGTTAGGATTTGGCAGCCGTGGCTTATTAAACTGATAGTGCGGTAATTTTCACATCTGTCAACCCCTGCTTTCTTTGGGATTGGGATGTGTTTTAAAATTAATACCCTGTATTTTATTAATTCATCTAAATCTTGCCGCATGTAGAGGTAGCGTTATTGATATCGTTATTAATAATCGAACACATCCACCTACCACCGCTCAGTACAGTATATACTGAGGTGTGAAAAGTCATGGGATACCTCCTAATATCGTGTCGGACCGCCTTTTACCCAGCGTACTGCAGCAACTTGACGTGGCAAGGACTCGACAAGTAGTTGGAAGTCCCTGCAGAAATATTGAGTCATGCTGCTTCTATAGCCGTCCATAATGGTGAAAGTATTACCGGTGCAGGATTTTGTGCGCGAATTGACCTCTCGATTTTGTCCCATAAGTGTTCGATGGGTGGCCCATTCGCTTGAGTTCTCCAGAATGTTCTTCATACTAGCCGCAACCAACGGTGGGTCGGTAACATGGTACATTGTTGTCCACGAAAATTACATCGTTGTTTGGGGACATGAAGTTCATGAATGGCTGCAAATGGTCTCCAAGTAGCCACACATGAACATTTATAGTCATTGATCGGTTCACTTGGACCAGTGGACACAGCTCCATTGCATGTAAACACAACCCACAACATTATGGAGCCACCGTCAGTTTGCACAGTGTATTGTTAACAACTTGGGTTCATGGCTTCGTGGGGTCTGCGCCACACTCAATCGGTACCATAAACTCTTACCAATTGAAATCAGGACTCATCTGACCAAGCCATTTTTCCCGTAGTCTAGGGCACCACCGATACGGTCACGAGCCCAGGAGAGGCGCTGCAGGCGATCTCGTGCTGTTAGGCACTCGCGTCGGTCGTCTGCTGCCCCCACTAACGACAAATTTCACCGCCCTGTCTAACAGATACGTTCGTCGCACGCTCCACATTGATTCCTGCGATTATTTCGTGCAGTGTTGCTTGTGTGTGAGCAATGATAACTCTACGCAAAAGCCGCTGCTCTCGGTAGTTAAGTGAAGGCCGTCGGCCACTGCTTCGTGCATGGTGAGAGCTATGTCTGAAATTTGGCATTCTCGACACAATTTTGACACTGTGGACCTTGGAATAATGAATTACCTAACAGTTTCCGAAATGAAATGTCCAGTCCACCTAGCTCCAACTGCCATTCCGCTTTCAGAGTCTTTTGATTTCCATCTTGCGGCCATATTCACGCCTGAAACCTTGTCACGTGGTCACGTGAATTACCTGAGTACAGACAGCTCCACCAGTGCACTGCTCTGACATACTTTGTGTACGCGATACTACCGCCATCTGTGTACGCGCATATCGCTATACCATGACTTTTGTCACCTCAGTGTAGCTGACCTTTTTAAAGGTTCCAGAAGGAACAGTTTCACGCCAACAGGAATGGATTCCCCGATTAGATTACGTGCGTGCTTGGAGAAGCAGTTCAATGTTGGACGAGAGGCCGAATGTGACAGCGTTTTGCTGCGCCAGTGAGGAGAAAGCTACTGTCATTAAGAGGCACAGCGAATATAAGAAGTGTTTATGTATACGTGAAAGAAGTTTTGTAAATTTAGAAGGGAAGCATAGAAAGTTAAAGGTGGAAAAGGGGATTGTGGAATAATAAGTGAGTGGCATCCCTTTGCGCCATGTGGCAACTTGTTAGAGTGACCGTCGACATTATTGGATGCCGGAAGAAGTCATATTGTTTACTAGCTTAGGGCCCGCTGTATCGCGTAGTAATTACAACAAAAATAATTTTATAAACATCTATTAGGCCTACCGATAAATCAATGTATTAAGCAGCCGTTTCTTTTTGTATGGAATTCTAACGAAGTCGATTTGTCGTGGTGACTCCTAAGTAGCTTTCTTTGATTTAGTTCACAAATTGAAACACCTTCTAAACTTTTCACGGTAATTAAGGTCATGGAAGCATGGTCTTTTCCGAAAGTGCTGCTGACCGAAGAACGATTTTGGTAGCTGGAGTCGGAGTTTTTTGTTAACCCTTTTTTTTGAACTATTGCGGTGACATTACGATAGAAACGTTCAGTCCCTCATACATATTTCTTTATTTGCAACCGAGAATTAAAATACCAATTTTCATAGATGTAACCTAAAATTTTTTAACATAACTAAGTATTTTCATAAAAAGTTTCATCCCCTATTTCCAAAAACACTGAAAACGTAATTCCTTTCTCTAACCGAGAAACCAAATACAAATTTTCATAGATTTAGCTACAACAATGCTTTCATAATGAAATATTGCCACAAAAAATTTCATCCCCTATTTCACCTTCTTAGGAGCTGTATTTCCTAAAACGCTCAAACACATATTTTTTATTTCTAACCGAGAAGCCAAACTTAAAGTTTTCATAGATTTAGTTTTAAAATTCTTTCATAATTTAATATTTTCATAAAACTTATTATCCCTCAATTCACCCCATAGAGGTGGAATTTCGAGAAATCCGTTCTTAAACAATGCCTACAGCGTAAGATCAATATACTTTTCAAATGTCAAATTTGTGTACTTAGATGTTTGGGCTGGGAGATAGTGAGTCAGTGATTCAGTCAGAGCATTTCCTTCTATACAGGGTGAATCACGTAAAACTTGCACCGCAAATATTGCAGAAACAGAATGTGCTATTGATGTACGGTTTTCACAGACTGTATTGGTAGTCAGGGGCTCATATTGCTAGCCAACAAACAGATTGTAATAACGCTTAAAAGTGTACTGTTTGCGCAAACATAAACGTTTTTAAACGGAACAGTGCCTATTGATATTAACTAACTAAAAGTAGGTTCAAAATGGATCAAATGGCTCTGAACACTATGGGACGTAACTTCTAAGGTCATCAGTCCCCTAGAACTTAGAACTACTTAAACCTTACTAACCTAAGGACGTAACACACATCCATGCCCGAGGCAGGGTTCGAACCTGCGACCGTAGCGGTCGCGCGGCTCCAGACTGTAGCGCCTAGAACCGTTCGGCCACCCCGGCCGGCAACTGAAAGTAGGAAGAATTAGAATGTCCATTGTGTTTGTTGAAGAATTCTAGGGCGAGTCGTTTACGAGATATCGTATTCTGAAAAGTTTCCACACCCACACTTGTTTGTGCCAATCAACCTGCGTAGTTGCTAGGTACGATGTTGTTATGTTTGCTTATAGTGGACTTGTGTGTTCCTTGAGTGCATTGCAGCTTGCTAGGCAGTTAGTGTGTAACAGTCCAAGCAGAAGGTCACGGGTGGACGAAGTGATTTACCAGCACAGAAAAAGCCGACTTGCTCACGGTGTATGGAGGGTGTAGGAAGACTGCAGTTCGTTCCTGTACCGTGTATGAGGCAAGATATCCCAGTAGATGTCAACCATCTCGGCAGTTATTTATCAACCTCTAACCACTTACGTGAAAGTGGTAGTGCAACACCTTGGCAACGTAACAGAAGGAAACAAGTGGCCACAGAAGAGGGGGAAATTAATGTTGTTGCTGCTGTTGCAATTGATCCTCACGTTAGCTCCCTCGCAGTCGCACGAGGAAGTGGCATGAGTCAGACAAGTGTCTTACGCATTCTCCATCGACACATGTTCCATCCCTATCACATCTCTCTCTACCAACAGCTGCATGGAAACTATTATGAGACTCGTGTTAACTTCTGTAGGTGGCTATTAATGATGATTGGATCCTCTCGGCTAAAGTAATCCGGAGACAGAAGTGTCCCCAATGTGAAAACTCGTTGGATGGACTAGTAAGAGAAATGTAGTCAGAAGAAAAAAAACATATCCAGTGACCTACTGGCCGGGGTGTGAAACGCTAGATCTGTTAATTTTAATGGTAGGTTAGAGAATTTGAAAGGAAAAATCGATATGTTTATGCCAGATACAACGGAAATTAGTGAAATGAGGTGTCATGAAGTATTGGATTTCTAGAGAGGTGAGTACACAGTTATAGACACAGAATCAAATAGAGACAGTGGGGGAGCAGATCTGATACAGGAAACACAAGTTCGGGGGAAGTACTATGAGCAGCATAGTGATCAGATTATCATAGACAAGGCAGACACTTGGCCTCTATACAACACAGTAGTATATGTATACATGCAAACTAGATCGGCAGATAATCGGGGGATTGAAAAAATGTATGACGAGAAAAAGGATAACAAGGGAGACGAAATTTTAATTGTTACAGACAGTTACAATTTGGTACTAAGAAAAGGCACAGAAGGAAACGTGGGAGAATTTGATCTGGGGGAAAGGAATGAGAGGAGAAAAAGAGTGGTGGAATTTTGCACAGAGTGCAAATTAATCACCGCAAACACTTAATTTTAGAATCATAGAGCAATGTTATATACGCGAAAGACACCAAGAGATAGTGGGAGGTTTGATTAAAATACGTATTGGTAAGACATAGATTTAAAAACTAGGCATTAAATTACAAAACACGTGCAGTAGCAGACGTGTGATCATAACATAATTTATTAGTTAGATAATGCAAACTGAAACTGAAGAAATTGCAAAAATGTTTGTAAATTAAAGAGATAGCGCTGAATAAGTTGAAACAACCAGAGAATTTTGAAATTTTCAAAGGAAGCAGTGACTAACTGAAAGATGGGAACAGATACAATACAAGGTAAATGGGCACGTATGAGACTCGAAAACCTGATCAGAATGGCAACTTCTTCCGTAAATCCTTGGATAACAAACCAGGTATTAATCTTAACTGATTATACAAGAAACATAAAAATTCAACAAGCCGTTGACAGTGTTGACTGGAGTACACTATTCGAAATTTCGTTATTATAATGGATAATAAAGGAGAGAAAGGTTATCTACAGCTTGCACAGAAAGCAGACGGCAGTTGCAAGAGTTGAATGATATGAAAGGAAGGCAGTAACTGAAAAGTCAATCGGACAGAGTTGTAATCTATAGTGCACATAGAACAAGCAGTAATGGATACCAACGAGAATATGGTAAGGAAACTACAGTTTGTGGAGAAAAAATGAAACAATAATTTTCGCTGATTACATTACAATTCTGTGAAAAGTGACAAATGACATGGATGATCAGTTGAACGGAATAGATAGTGCCTTGAAAACAAGATTTTAAGATTATCGTGGAAGCACAAAAACAAGAGTATTGGCATGTATTCCAGTGATGTCAGGCAAAAGATGAGGAACTGAATAAGGAAATGAGACGCTAAAAGTAATTGATAAGGTCTTTTATATAAGCAGTAAAATAACTGACAATAGCAGAAGGAAAGTGAGTATAAAACGCAGACTTCTAATAGCAAGAAAAGGTTTTCTGGAAAGGACAAATAATAATATCTAATATAATTTGAGTTTTAATAATGTATTCTGAAAGTCTAGAGAACAGAAAATTTTTGAAATGTGATGTTGCAGAAGAACACTGAAGATTAAATTGAACAAATAATGGAGAGATTCTGAATCGAATCGAAGAGGACAAGAAACCTATGTATTACGCCACAAAAAGAGTGGATGACAAGAAATATTCAAAAATGGTTCAAATGGCTATGAGCACTATGGGACTCAACTGCTGAGGTCATTAGTTCCCTAGAACTTAGAACTAGTTAAACCTAACTAACCTAAGGACATCACAAACATCCATGCCCGAGGCAGGATTCGAACCTGCGACCGTAGCGGTCTTGCGGTTCCAGACTGCTGCGCCTTTAACCGCACGGCCACTTCGGCCGGCCGACAAGAAATATTCTGAGATACCAAGAAATAGTTAAGTTGATGGTAGAAGGGAATGTGGGAGGGTAGAAGTTGTTGCAGAAACGAAGGGGTGAAGGCAGTAGCATGTTCCAACGGATGTAGATTTCAGTAGTAGTGCAGAGAAGAGGAGACTTGCACATGACAGACTAATTCCAGTCTTGTTCTTAGGCCCTGTGCCTAGGCCGGTGAGGTGCGATTTTACATCACATGGTGCTTGTAGTACATATTCATCTGCGTGCAATACCACTGTCCACCCTCCCACGTGGTAGCAGCAAAACATTTAGTGAACTATTCATGTAGCCCTACTAGCGGCCTCCATAAAATCAGTTGAATAAGCAGACCTATTACACACCACAAGGTAAGACATAGAAAATGCAAGCAGTCAACTCCAACTGGCACAGTGTGTTGCTGAAAACCGGAATTAACGAGCTCTCATAATTTACAGCAGAAACATATCCAACGACCAACTTAAAATAGCTGGTACCTTGAATGATCCAATGAACCACGGATGTCGGCCGGAGTGGCCATGCGGTTCTAGACGCTACAGTGTGGAACCGAGCGACCGCTACGGTCGCAGGTTCGAATTCTGCTTCGCGCGTGGGTGTGTGTGATGTCCTTAGGTTAGTTAGGTTTAAGTAGTTCTAAGTTCTAGGGGACTGATGACCTCAGAAGTTAAGTCCCATAGTGCTCAGAGCCATTTGAGCCATTTTTTTGAACCACGGATTTCCAAGCATTTGAGATTCAATGAGTATTTCTTGAGCCAGTACTGGTCACAACAGATTGTGCTGAAACCGGACCAATTGAAATGTATGCCTCCTGGCTGCAGATACTTTTCTTCCGCCAACACCCTTCCGAGCAGACTTCAAAATCCATGGCCATTAGAGTCAGCTGGCTGCCAGTGAAATCCCGCCAGGGCTGGGATATTGCTGAGAATCCATGGTGCAAGCGTACTAACCTACCTCATGCCTTGGCCTGACGCTGCGCCGCCTGCCTCCAGAGGTGACCAGAGACGGGTTAGAGACGGGGTATAGTCATAACAAAGCTGAGCATATCGGTCATAAATACTTGCAGCCCAGATCTAGCAGTAGGCTCTCTTCAACCGTTACTGAAACCGAGACGTTCTTCATGCCAGCTGACGGCCTGATATGAATCAACCTTCCTTGACTAGATGCAGCCACTGCTTCCGCTAGGTGCTGTCTTCAGGCCACTCCTAGACTTTATGCTTGTGGGATGTGAACTAAAGCTATCCAGCTGAGAGCACCTCCAAGGTAATGCCAACTGCACATGGCCATTCCAGGGTATGTCTGGTTCAGAGCCTATGACCAGCATGCCTCGCTCCTTACCTCCTGCTGAGGTGCTGCCTGCTCAGTGTACAAGCATTCTGATGCTGCATGCTGCACCCTTCACTCAGCTACCAAACTCGTGGTTGCTATGCCACTCGGCCTCTACGCTGCTGCCCTGCGCTGTACCTCACCTGCCAGTGCCTGTCACTACTGGCCCACATGTCCAGTGCTGGGCCGACAGTGTTGTGTCAGCATCTGATGCAGCGTCACTGCGTAATGGTTACTGCATAAGGCCATTGCACCTCTGTGCTTCGCTGAGTGGAGCATGTACTGCCGTCGTCACAACAACTCTTCCCTTACCAAGGGCCGTAGGATCGATGCCTGACCACCACACCTTCAAGTCACCATAACTATCATTGTACGAGAGTCTCAGTGAATAAAGTTCGTAACTACTGAGCCAGCATTTCTGATTTCACGACGGCCGAGGAACTTGTAGTACGTACGCTACTTTCTGCACGCCATTGCAGATCGACCATCCTGGCTTAAATAGTGCCCGCAACTGCAGCATTAATACACTGCCGCCAGAACTGTTGCCAGTTATTACACTGGCCTCAGAAGCAATCAGGACGTCGAGCAACGTCATCGGTCAGCGTACAGCACCGTCTTTGGAACGTGGTGGGTATCTAAAAACTGTTCTGTCTCTTTTATGTCCCACTAGTTAAAAATGTTTGATTAGTTGGTTGTAGAATGGGGCTCAAAGTTCGATTCGTGAAAGTGGACTTGGGTGATGATGTGAGGGAGCTGAGGGGGACACTAAAGAATCGTATGCTGGTATGCGCCAAATTAGCTCACAATATAATTTGCTGGGGCATTGATCTGTTTCAAATGCAGGAGGCTGGGTCAGTGCACCAGCGAATGTACGTGGTGGACACTCAGGTGTCAGGATCAAGTAGTCTTAATATAGGTGTAACGGCATTGTAAGTAGTAAGTCCTTTACTATGGTAATTTTTCTAGTGTATTTTCTGTCATAGGCACAGTCTTTCCAATCAGTAAACCAGGGGAAAGTATTACCACTCTGGCGATGGCTGAGTCCTTTCTAGAACAAGTAGCTCAAATGAGGGCAGATAACATTGACTTGCATAGGAAATAGAATGCACTGAATGAAGATAGGGCCTCGTCCAGTTTGTCAGTACCCATCCCACATACTAGTGTTATTGTCCTAGTTTCTTCTGTTTCCAGTGAAGCAGAAGAGGATGTACACTCCTGGAAATTGAAATAAGAACATGGTGAATTTATTGTCCCAGGAAGGGGAAACTTTATTCACACATCACATGATCACACTGACAGAACCACAGGCACATAGACACAAGCAACAGAGCATGCACAATGTCGGCACTAGTACAGTGTATATCCACCTTTCGCAGCAATGCAGGCTGCTATTCTCCCATGGACACGATCGTAGAGATGCTGGATGTAGTCCTGTGGAACGGCTTGCCATGCCATTTCCACCTGGCGCCTCAGTTGGACCAGCGTTCGTGCTGGACGTGCAGACCGCGTGAGACGACGCTTCATCCAGTCCCAAACATGCTCAATGGGGGACAGATCCGGAGATCTTGCTGGCCAGGGTAGTTGACTTACACCTTCTAGAGCACGTTGGGTGGCACGGGATACATGCGGACGTGCATTGTCCTGTTGGAACAGCAAGTTCCCTTGCCGGTCTAGGAATGGTAGAACGATGGGTTCGATGACGGTTTGGATGTACCGTGCACTATTCAGTGTCCCCTCGACGATCACCAGTGGTGTACGGCCAGTGTAGGAGATCGCTCCCCACACCATGATGCCGGGTGTTGGCCCTGTGTGCCTCGGTCGTATGCAGTCCTGATTGTGGCGCTCACCTGCACGGCGCCAAACACGCATACGACCATCATTGGCACCAAGGCAGAAGCGACTCTCATCGCTGAAGACGACACGTCTCCATTCGTCCCTCCATTCACGCCTGTCGCGACACCACTGGAGGCGGGCTGCACGATGTTGGGGCGTGAGCGGAAGACGGCCTAACGGTGTGCGGGACCGTAGCCCAGCTTCATGGAGACGGTTGCGAATGGTCCTCGCCGATACCCCAGGAGCAACAGTGTCCCTAATTTGCTGGGAAGTGGCGGTGCGGTCCCCTACGGCACTGCGTAGGATCCTACGGTCTTGGCGTGCATCCGTGCATCGCTGCGGTCCGGTCCCAGGTCGACGGGCACGTGCACCTTCCGCCGACCACTGGCGACAACATCGATGTACTGTGGAGACCTCACGCCCCACGTGTTGAGCAATTCGGCGGTACGTCCACCCGGCCTCCCGCATGCCCACTATACGCCCTCGCTCAAAGTCCGTCAACTGCACATACGGTTCACGTCCACGCTGTCGCGGCATGCTACCAGTGTTAAAGACTGCGATGGAGCTCCGTATGCCACGGCAAACTGGCTGACACTGACGGCGGCGGTGCACAAATGCTGCGCAGCTAGCGCCATTCGACGGCCAACACCGCGGTTCCTGGTGTGTCCGCTGTGCCGTGCGTGTGATCATTGCTTGTACAGCCCTCTCGCAGTGTCCGGAGCAAGTATGGTGGGTCTGACACACCGGTGTCAATGTGTTCTTTTTTCCATTTCCAGGAGTGTATTAGTATTTGTGAATAACCTGTTCACTGCCGTAAAGCTAGTTGGTGGTTAGAGGGGCAGTTGTTACATACGGCTATGTTAAGTTTAGCACTAGATACAAAAGCGTATGTAATTTATCATGAAGAGTTAAGAAATTCTCTCGTTCGAAATGTTAATGAAAGGCTTATTGCAGCGTTAAAGGAGACAAAATAATTGTGAGTACTATCGGGAACGTGCGTGCAGAATTTCGTAAAGGTTTGGTCGGAGCCATAGGAACGGCAACAGATTTAGAAGACCCGAGTCAGTTACAAAAAAGGTATTCTCTCTGCTGACGTCAAATGTTACTGTTGTTGGCGATGAGGCCACATACTTCGTGATTGTTGTTCTTCGGTCGCCACATTAGCCTGAGTTACTGGAAAGTGCTGCCCTCTATCGAGTTGTTTATACCTGAGGGCCAATGGCCAGGAAGTCATCCTTCGAAGGGTGGCTAACAGGACACACCACGGCGAGAGGGAGGGCAGTTGTGAATGGACACTCGGTAGGGTGGCGGGCGTAGGTAGGGGTCCGTGTGCCTCGTATGCTAAAGGGCGAATATTTATGTTTTCTTTTTGTGTGACTGTTTTCAATAATAAGTGCCATTCTACGTATGTCATTCTTTGCAATCCGAATGGACCCGATCCATTACATAGTCCTTTAAATTCCTGGTCCTCCGGTAACACTGACGATTCAAATTTCCTTCTGTGGACTGTAACATTTTGGCCCATCCGTGTCGGATTGTGATGGATTCGACGAAGTTGCGTGCAGCGGCAACCATCCGTGGGTGGAACGGCAGCGGCGAGCTTCAGCGGAGCAGCACGGAGACGCAGCCAGCGGTATCGACACGGTGCATAGATAAACTAAGTACCTGGTCTGGTTCCACTGCTAGTCCTCCATGATAGATGAAGTGTTAAGAAAGAAACTTGTTACTACACACTCGGTGGCGAAGCAAGCCTCACGCGGTTGTTAAAGTTTGGAAACGAATTTGACGTAACAGGGAAATCGGACACTTTGGATATTATTGTCAGGCTAGAACAGCTGCCATGGATCGTGGAGAAGTATGAAGACGCGCAGTCACAGCTCGAATTATTTGAAAACGTAGATGTACATGCTGACGACAGGGAAAATTTCGAAAATTTGGTCTTCGCGGTTTCGAGAAAACTGAGAGCAATGTAGATGAATCATGCCAACGCAGCTGACAAGGTATGTCTGATGCTGGATTTGCCTCGAGTGCATCAAAACCTAGCAGCAATAGAACTGCCATCTTTTAATGGTGATGTAACGCTGTTCAGGCATTTTTATGACACATTTGTGGCTCTCATGATACATAATGAGGGATTAGAGGACATTGCCTAGTTAATTAACAGGTGAAGCTAACAATGTAATTGCTCATCTTCCTGAACTAGCACCAATTTTACCGTAGCTTTTTACGTGGTTTGCAACAGATACAATAACCCTCGATTGATTGTGTCAGCACATCTGAAGAAACTGTTAACGCTGTCGTCAATGACAAGGGCATGTGCAAGCGAATGCCGGCCGGTGTGGCCGTGCGGTTCTAAGCGCGTCAGTTTGGAACCGCGTGACCGCTACGGTCGCAGGTTCGAATCCTGCCTCGGGCATGGATGTGTGTGATGTCCTTAGGTTAGTTAGGTTTAAGTAGTTCTAAGTTCTAGGGGACTGATGACCTCAGTAGTTAAGTCCCATAGTGCTCAGAGCCATTTGAACCATTTTTTGCAAGCGAACTTTGTGCACTAACTAACGAGGCTGCAAGCAATGTGCATGCGCTGATGGCATTACAACTAGGTGTGTCCTTGCAAGACATAATTACGTTACAGCTCCTTATAGAAAAGGTTGACCAATCTACACGAACACAATTTAAAACCAGTCTGAGCTCCAATAGCTTTCCGACATTCAAAGAGACGTATACTTTCCTCGAAAATAAACACAAATAATTAGAAATCGCCAAGGCTACAGTACCACCACGGCATACCACATAGGGAAACAAACAGCAGAACACCATCGCCAAGCACTTTCGGCATTCGAGACAAACGTACGTCGCTACTACTACTACTGCATGTGTCATGTGCAACCTGCCTCATGCACAAGTGCAGAAAACTCAGGCAGAGCCCCTGAAGGGCGATCATAGTGCTTCTAATTGCAAATCTGTTTGTTGTCATGCTAGTCGAACGCGACATGACACGTTGATACACGCAAAAATACAACACACACAAGTTGGAACAATGAAGGACTGTCCAAGTGGAATGCAACCCAATCAGAATGTCATACATCCGTCAAGTACAGCTAGTTATTGCTCATTGAAAGTCAGCCTTGGCAAACGAGTGCTGCTTGCGACAGCGAGAATAAGGTTGCAAGATAGCTGTGTCAAATGGCAAACTTGTGCTCTCTTACAGTCTGGGTCGCAGTCATGATTTATATAGGAAGCATGTGCAAAACGCCTCAGACTTCAAAGATGGTACAACAGAGTGCTGATTCAAGGAATAGGTGGGTGAAATCCTATCAGAAACAAAACACCGCGTCTCTGTTCATTTTGGCTCCTGTAAAAACAACTTCATGTTATGTGTCGAATGTTTAGTTTTGCCGGAGATAACTGACGTCTTACCGGAGCAAACAACTGATCCCAATACGTGGGACTTGCCGAGTGTTCAATGCGCTGATCCAGAATTTTGGCCACCTGGTAAGATGGACTTGTTGGTAGCAGCAGAAGTTTGTCCATACATTCGAAGGACAAAGACTATCTCCATAGAAACTCATCATCCTGTGCTTCAAGAAACAGAACTAGGTTGGGCCATGTCAGGACAGTATCAAACGGTAGAGTACAACATTTCGTCAAGGCGGCCGGTCGTGTCATGCTTTGCAAAAACTGACACTGACGTTCAAACATTCTTGAAGAAATTTTGGGAGATAGAAGAATAAAATCGTGCTGTAATGACGAAAGAAAAGAGCAATGCGAAGCACACTTCGCGGCACATACAACTAAAGATTCCACAGGCAGATTCGATGTTCGTTTTCCGCTTCGCGAAGGGCCGAGTTAATTAGGTAATTCTTAACACACTGCATCAAAAAGCTTCACTCAGACAGAGCAGAAACTAGCGAGACAACTGAAGCTAATGGAAAGCTACAGAGAATTTATGAGGGAGTATAAAGACTTAGGGTATATGGAACCAGTAGTCACGACAGCTGCCATTCCATATTAAATGCCGCGGCAGGCTTACCAACCAATGTTGTGGAGGAGTGATAGATCTGCACCACTACAGGAATACCAATTAAAGACAGCAATGTACGGAATGTCTTTGCACCCTTTGTTGCAGTACGGCGTCTGTTACAATTGGCTCATGAAGAGGGTGAGCTGTGCGAAACAGCAAACATTCTTGCTACTGATTGCTATCTGGACGATTGTATCTCACACTGTGATATGGTGGAGGTTGCAATCAACATCCAGCAAGATCTCACAAAGCTATTGAAGAAAGGTGGGTTCTCATTATGGAAATGATGCAGCAACAGTGCAGAACTACTTGAAAATTTCCCCTGAGAGTGGCGAGAAACACAACTACTTCTACGGCTTGATAGCAACGAGGATGTTAAAACTTATGGTTTACTCTGGCATCCAGCTGCTGATCAGTTTCAATTTGTGAACACTGTCAAACTAGCGGATAATGTTTACAGCTTCACAAAACGCACTGTATTGCCTGTCTCGTCATCCGTTTTTGATCCATTGGGGTTAATTAGTCACATTGTGATCACATTCAAGATATTTTTGCAACGTCCATGGCAGCATTAGTTGACGTGAGATGAGCCCTTGCTTCCACAGTTTTACCGCTTGTGGCAGGCACTATATATCTGAATTCGTATGACAGACAACATTCGTTCGATCGTAGAGTCATTGCAGGAGGGATATCTGCCAGTATACAACTGCACGGGTTCTGCGTCGCTTCAGAGAAGGCCTTTGGCTGTTGAATCTATGTACGAGGGTCACTCCAAAAAAAATGCACACCATTTTTTAAATCCATCTTTTATTCTACATGTTTGAAAGTTTTACAGTGTATAGATACATCCATTAGGAACAATATTTTCATTTCCCCACATAACTTCCATCCCTCTCAACTGCTTTATGCCATCTTGGAACCAGCGCCTGTATACCCGCACGATCAAATTCTGGACCAACCTGTTGGAGCCACTGTTAGGCAGCGTGCACAGGGGAGTCATCATCTTCAAACCTTGTTCCACAAAGAGAGTCTTTCAGTTTCCCAGAGTGATGATAGTCACATGGAGCCAGGTCAGGAGTGTAAGGCAGTTGTTTCAGTGTTGTCGATCCGAGTTTTGTGATCGCTTCCATGGTTTTTTGACCGACATGTAGCCGTGCATTGTCGTGCAACAGCAAAACATGCTGCTTTTTCCGATTTGGTCGAACACACCTCAGTCGTGCTTGAAGTTTCTTCAGTATCGTCACATATGCATCAGAATTTATGGTGGTTCCACTTGGCATGATGTCCACAAGCAAGAGTCCTTCAGAATCGAAAAACACCGTAGCCATAACTTTTCCAGCAGAAGGTGTGGTTTTGAATTTTTTTTCTTGGGTGAATTTGCATGATGCCACTCCGTTGATTGCCTCTTCGTGCCTGGTGAAAAATGATGGAGCCATGTTTCATCACCTGTCACAATTCTTCCAAGAAATTAATCTCTACCATTGTCATACTGTTCCAAAAGTTCGCTGCATATCGTTTTTCTTGTTTCTCTGTGAGCCACTGTCAACATCCTGGGGACCCATCTAGCACAAACCTTTTTCAACGCCAACACTTTCAGTATTCTGCAAACACTTCCTTCCCCTATCCCAACGTAGCGTGACAATTCGTTCACTGTGATGCGTCTGTCAGCAGCCACCAATTCGTTGACTCTCTGCACATTGTCTGGAGTGTGTGCAGTACGAGGCCTGCCGCTGCGAGGACAATCCTCAATATTGCCGTGCCCGCTTTCATCACGTAACCTGCTTGCCCACCAACTAACTGTACTGCGATCGACAGCGGCGTCTCCATACACCCTTTTCAACCTCTTGAAGATGATTCCCACTGTCTCGTTTTCACAGCACAGGAATTCTCTGACAGCACGTTGCATCTGACGAACGTCAAGTGTAGCAGCCATCTTGAAGACATGCTGTGACGGCGCCACTCATGGGAACAGGTTGAACTAAGTTTGAAAACAAGCGGGAAGGATGTATCTACAGACTGTTAGACTTACACATATGCAGAATGAAAACTGTATTTTTACAAAAATGTTGTGCATTTCTTTTGGAGTGACCCTCGTACGATCAACTAATCAGTATGGAGTGACATGTGCCAAACTAATGTGCTCCAAAACACGAGTGGCTCCCCTGAAAAAGCTGTCGTTGTCTCGCTTGGAACTCTGTGGGGCTCTCTTGCTATCGCGACTACTGCAGCACTTTGTTCGCGCTCTGGGTATAAACATCGAACGAACTTACCTGTGTGGACTGACTCATCCAGTGTGTTGGCATGGTTCGCAGCTCCATCCACGCGGTGGAAGACGTTCATGGGATACCGTGTTTCCGAGATACAGGACACACAGCAGCTGCGGTACGGAGCCACGTATCTACAATGGAAAACCTAGTTGATCTGACTTCGCGAGGAGTGTCTCCTGCGGACCCGCAAGAAAACAATCTGTGGAGGGGAGGACCAGCATGGACAGAAGAAGACGTCACTTCATGCCCTATATTAGATGCCTCTAGCAGTTATGCATCTCAGGAGTTGCTAGAAGAAAGAGCTAAAGTCCTCTGTCTCATCGGCAGAGTAATCAAATATGATCTAATCTGTCGATTTTCGAAGTTGTCACCATTACAGTGGATGATGTTATACTATGACAGACTTCCTAACGTCATGTAGGGCCCCCCCAAACACGGCATGGCATGTACACGACTAATGTCTGAATTAGTGCTGGAGGGAATTGACACCATGAATCCTGCAGGGCTGTCCATAAATCCGTAACAGTACGAGGGGGAAGAGATCTCTTCTGAACAGCACGTTGCAAGGCATCCCAGATATGCTCAATAATGTTCATGTCCGTGGAGTTTGGTGGCCAGCGGAAGTGTTTAAACTTGTAAGAGTGTTTCTGGAACAACTCTGTAGCAATTCTGGACGTGTGGGGTGTCACACTGTCTTGCTGGAATTGCCGAAGTCAATCGAAATGCACAATGGACATGAATGGATGCAGGTGACCAGGCAGGATGCTTACGTACGTGTCACCTGTCAGAGTCGTATCTAGACGTATCAGGTGTCCCATATCAGTCCAACTGCGCACGCCCCACACCATTAAAGAGCCTCCACCAGCTTGAGCAGTCCCTTGCTGACATGCAGGGTGCATTGATTCATGAGGTTGTCTCCAGATCCGCCTAAGTCCATCCGCTCGATACAATTTGAAACGAAATTCGTCTGACCAGGCAACATATTTCCAGTCATCAACAGTTCAATGCCGGTGTTGACAGACTCAGACGAGATGTACAACTTTGTGTCTTGCTATCATCAAGGGTACACGAGTGGGCTTTCGGCTCCGAAAGCCCATGTCGATGATGTTTCGTTGAATAGTTTGCACGCTGACACTAGTTGATCGCCCAGCATTGAGACCTGCAGCAATTTGCGGAAGTGTTGCACTTCTGTCACGTTGAACGATTTTCTTCAGTCGTCGTCTGACCCGTTCTTCCAGGATCTTCTTCCAGCGGTAGCGATGTCGGAGATTTGATGTTTTACCGGATCCTGATATTCACGGTACACTTGTTAGATGGTCGTACGGGAAAATCCCCACATCGTCGTAACTTCGCAGATGCTGTGTCTCATCGCTCGTGCACCGACAATAACACGACGTTAAGACTCACTTAAATCTTGATAACCTGCCACTGTAGCGGCAGTAACGGATCTAACAACTGCACTAGACACTTGTCCTATATAGGCTTCGCCGACCGCGGAGCCGTCAGTAGTGGCTCAGCGCTCGCGATGCATCGAGCGCCCTGCAAAATTCACTACGAGTCTGTCTGTGCAGCTAGACTTGGATTCAGACTCTGCTCGGAAATCAGGAGACTTTACATTTTCGTAGGTGATGAGGCATTTCTGTTGTTAGAGAACTTAATGTGGCCCTACCCTAAATGCAAAGTTACTGCTAATAATAAAAATAAAGCCTTTAACCATTGACTTTCTCGTACTCGTCAAACTGTGGAGTGTGGATTTGGTATATTGAGTTACAGATTTCATGTGTTTAAAAAATCATGTGCTTAAACGGACTTTTGAATGTAAACTGGAGACTGTAGAGGAGGAGGAGGAGGATATTAGTGTTTAACGTCCCGTCGACAACGAGGTCATTAGAGACGGAGCGCAAGCTCGGGTGAGGGAAGGATGGGGAAGGAAATCGGTCGTGCCCTTTCAAAGGAACCATCCCGGCATTTGCCTGAAGCGATTTAGGGAAATCACGGAAAACCTAAATCAGGATGGCCGGAGACAGGATTGAACCGTCGTCCTCCCGAATGCGAGTCCAGTGTGCTAACCACTGCGCCACCTCGCTCGGTGGAGACTGTAGACAGAACTGTGATAGCTACATGTGTATTGCATTATCACTTGAGGACTGAAAACATTACGTCAAGTGATCGAGTAGGAGGAAACATGAGCACTGTATATAAACCAGGTTCTGCCGCCTGTTCCAAGTAGCTGTAGAATTAGAGTGAAGCTTTTCGTTCGAGAGACATATTTAACGAGCGCTATAATTCACCAGAAGGTTCTGTTCAATGGATCTATAAAAAGAGGCTAATACTAAAGTGAGGAACTCAACATCGTCAATATTAAATGTTTATTGTGAAGATGCATATAAATTGTAAAATCTGTACTTGCTTGAATACCGCCATAGACACCGAAGTTTCACGTATTAATCATATGGCAAAATGCTCTGCTGTTTATGTGCTGTCATTTATCAAAATCTTGTCTATATCTCACACCGTTTACGAAATACGAGGGATTTATGAATATTTCATTCTGGGATTTTCGCTGGCATGCACGTTCGGAATGGAGCGCTTTACATTCAGTCCATTTTTTCGAGATTGAAGACAGATAGCTATATCATTCAAAGTGTAAAGAACAGAACAATATGTTAACTACATTTCATACACATGAACATATGACCTAACATGCACAAATCGCAAATTCATAGCTATCCTTATTTTTCAATGTTAACTTTAAGAATTTTTTCTACTATACCTAATCTTGAAATATCACAATAACTGTGACCATTATCAAAGTGATAAGCAGTTCGTCACGAAGAAGACGAATTGAGCTATGAGATGGGTTAGAATAAATTTTTTTCCCGAATAGTTTCTTTAGAATCGTTTGAGGAAGATTGCAGATCAGCCTGCCGGACTGCGCGTCTTTGCGCTCACGCAGTGCAGCTGGCCTGCTAGCTACCGCTCCAATCATCGTGTCCGGAGGGTACGACGCAGGAGGGCACAGATAGAAGAAAAATGTGCGGTTCGGACAACTGGATACGGTGCCTCATCTGAAGGCGTGCTTCACAAACGTCGCACAGTGTCTGCTCTGCCTGGGTTGCTTGCAGCGTGCGTTAGGCCTTTGCACGACAATAGAGGCCCCAGGCCTGCCGAACGGTGTTCCCAGTTAATTTTGGCACTGCTGAAACATCTGCAGAAGCGAAATTTCGCGGAATTACTTACCAGGTGGAAGAGAACACAAATTTTTGTTAGACACAGGTGCAAACGTGTCTGTGACAAATGTGGACATCACGGGAAAGAAGCGGTTTAGCCAACCATGGTATAAGTTACGCGGATTGGGGAATAATGTGCTGTTGTTGGGATCGGCGATATTGAGTTTACAAGGGAAGCAAAGCATTTTCGGGAATGTATGGAAATTTTGCTTCATACAGGTGGTGGCTACCGAGCGATTTTAGGGTTAGACTTCCTATATAAACATCACACTACAGTTGATCTTGGGCAACATATAGCAGAACTCGGTAGGCCATTGTTTCATGTGAGGAAAACTGTCCCCAGTACCACACTGCCTCAAGGTTCCTGAATAATGGACCAATTAAGATACATGCAAGGCCACTCAGGACCAACTAACGCGATGAAATACCAGAGGTATGAAAAAACTGCTATAGATGACCGTCGGATTTTATGACTACGGAAGACAGACGGTGAACAAGTGGTAACTGTCGGAATAGATAATTTTGCGACTGAAGACATGGACTTGTCTACCAGATTTGTTGGTCGCCAATTTAGAGGTTTTGGGAGAAGATGAAATCACCAGGACCCGTAAATGTACCAATACAATTAGTGAGGTACGGCACAAGCATTCTGCATGAACACCTAAACAAGATATTCAATAAATGCATACGGTATGGGGAGGAAATTCCAGCAGAGTGGAACTTAGCATATGTGAGCCTCATACATAAAAAAGGAAGTAAGAAGGTGTGTAGTATCGTGACGTAAGTGTCACACGTTCAATTAGGAGGCTGTATTGAAGGATTTTAGAATCAGGAATGGAGAAGGTTGTCAATGAAGTGGAGGAACAAATTGGCTTTAGAAGAGGCAGTTCAGCTATATCTTTACCCTAAGACAGATCATGGAGAACAGACTGGAAAGAGATCTAAGCAACCATTTGGTCTTCTTGATAAAATTTATACAAGATGTGCCGTAACCTCTACAAGTCATCAGAATGTGTCCTTAAAGTGAGGGATAAATTTCCAAGGAAACCTTCAGAATAACTAAAGGACTGAAATAAGAATTTTGTCTGTATCCCACACTCTTAAAGATGTATGTGCTGAAGGCACTCGATCTACGCTGTATAAAATGCATGAGCATGAGGATTGAAATAGAGAACCAGTGTATCTATATAATTTTCGATGCTGGTAATCAAGTTGTTGCAGCGAACGATGAAGACAATACATCGTAGATGCTTAGGAAGTTGTCGGAATGGTATAAAGAGTAGGTTTTGAAAATTAATTTTGAGAAGACGGAATATCTATTTTGCAGAGAAGAGGGAAGTAAACTTGGACATTGACGGACGTCACATTAAAGTGTGTGAAGAGTTTACGTACGAGGGGCGTTCAGAAAGTAAGCTCCGATCGGTCGCGAAATGGAAACGACTATGAAAATCCGATAAAGCTTTGCACAGATGTGTTGGGTAGTGTCTCTAGTATAACCCCAGTTAGCATCACGTCGCTCTTCTCATTTCTGAGCTCGCAGTGAGTGCGTAAAGATGTCTAGAAAATAGTGTCTGCCGCCAAGTACGAGGGCCTTGTGAGAAATTTCGCCTGAAGCTATGCAGCTAACATTACATAACTTTCGTGCTGTTTCTTCTTCAAGACAATTCTCAGCCGCATTCTGCAGGGGCAATGAAGATGCTCCTGCATCGTTTTCAAATGGAAATGTGAGATTACCCACAATACAGTCCGCAATTGTCTCCCCCTGAGTTTCATCTCTGGTCACATGAACCGCTGTCTTTGAAGACAACATTTTGACACAGACAACGAGGTGTAGGCCAGCGTGGAGAATTGGCGGAAAGCACTGGCGGCTGCCTTCTATGATGAGGCTATTGAAAAGTTGGTACAACGCTATGACAAAAGTCTAAGTCAGAACGGCGACTACGTAGAGAAGTAGCTGAAAGGTGTAGCTAATTGTTACAAGTAAAACATTTCTGATGTTCACTGTGGTTTCAATTTGGCAATCAATCGGAGCTTACTTTCTGAACAGGCCTTGTAGATGGGTAGTATCCTATCATGTGTTGGCAGACAGCCACGGATCTACGATATTTCCGAACTGGGGCAAAAACTTGATACTAGCGCTCCTCCTCCCCCCTCCCACCCGAGCGTTGGGGATAGGACGAACAAAATTTAAAAAATCGTTTTTTCAAAAAATATTCATTTTGTAGCGCACATCTTTCTGAAGAGTTTGATATATAAAACATATATGCTCGACGAAATGTAAGATATGATATTTGGTCTTACGTGTGCCAAAGTGCAGTGTCACGCCCCTTTACACAGCTTTCTTCAATTGCGTGTCATTGTGTTTCGCGTTGCGGAATTCAGACGTGTATATTTTGTAATGGAAGCCATCAAACCTATATTCAGGAAATTGGAAATTAAAATGTCCTGTGGTGCCTCTCCCACTCCCAGTCGGCCGGTTTGACATCCTATCCCCCTTTTAAAAAATCAGAATTAATGCTGGGTGCGATTATTTTTGATCGGGAGAAAAAGAACTCTTCAGAAAATTTGTACTCTGTATTGCCTATTGCAAAATAACTTTCTCTTTTGTGTGACATAAAATTAAATATAAGAAACATAAATCAGGTAAAGATAAGAGGCAAGCAAGACAGTACACATTTCTTCAATCCTTAGGTCCCAGCATTTTTTCCTCTCTAATCTTGCTACAGCTATACATGACGTACTTTCCTTTCTGCGAAAGAAAGATCGTCAAACGTTATGCTATATGAAAAATCAAAATGTCGTTGTCTAATAATGAGTAACTGTTAATACGAATAGTACCCAAGAGTGTTGTGTTTTCTCTATTGACGTCTACTTTGTTATTGGCTGCCAGGTAAAACGAAATGGGCCTTTCTAATATTGCAGCAATTGTAATACCCGCCAAATAAGCGTGGTTGTTTTTGGCAAAAATGGTCATTTTTATCTACCTCATTTTCATAAATACACTCCTGGAAATTGAAATAAGAACACCGTGAATTCATTGTCCCAGGAAGGGGAAACTTTATTGACACATTCCTGGGGTCAGATACATCACATGATCACACTGACAGAACCACAGGCACATAGACACAGGCAACAGAGCATGCACAATGTCGGCACTAGTACAGTGTATATCCACCTTTCGCAGCAATGCAGGCTGCTATTCTCCCATGGAGACGATTGTACAGATGCTGGATGTAGTCCTGTGGAACGGCTTGCCATGCCATTTCCACCTGGCGCCTCAGTTGGACCAGCGTTCGTGCTGGACGTGCAGACCGCGTGAGACGACGCTTCATCCAGTCCCAAACATGCTCAATGGGGAACAGATCCGGAGATCTTGCTGGCCAGGGTAGTTGACTTACACCTTCTAGAGCACGATGGGTGGCACGGGATACATGCGAACGTGCATTGTCCTGATGGAACAGCAAGTTTCCTTGCCGGTCTAGGAATGGTAGAACGATGGGTTCGATGACGGTTTGGATGTACCGTGCACTATTCAGTGTCCCCTCGACGATCACCAGTGGTGTACGGCCAGTGTAGGAGATCGCTCCCCACACCATGATGCCGCGTGTTGGCCCTGTGTGCCTCGGTCGTATGCAGTCCTGATTGTGGCGCTCACCTGCACGGCGCCAAACACGCATACGACCATCATTGGCACCAAGGCAGAAGCGACTCTCATCGCTGAAGACGACACGTCTCCATTCGTCCCTCCATTCACGCCTGTCGCGACACCACTGGAGGCGGGCTGCACGATGTTGGGGCGTGAGCGGAAGACGGCCTAACGGTGTGCGGGACCGTAGCCCAGCTTCATGGAGACGGTTGCGAATGGTCCTCGCCGATACCCCAGGAGCAACAGTGTCCCTAATTTGCTGGGAAGTGGCGGTGCGGTCCCCTACGGCACTGCGTAGGATCCTACGGTCTTGGCGTGCATCCGTGCGTCGCTGCGGTCCGGTCCCTGGTCGACGGGCACGTGCACCTTCCGCCGACCACTGGCGACAACATCGATGTACTGTGGAGACCTCACGCCCCACGTGTTGAGCAATTCGGCGGTACGTCCACCCGGCCTCCCGCATGCCCACTATACGCCCTCGCTCAAAGTCCGTCAACTGCACATACGGTTCACGTCCACGCTGTCGCGGCATGCTACCAGTGTTAAAGACTGCGATGGAGCTCCGTATGCCACGGCAAACTGGCTGACACTGACGGCGGCGGTGCACAAATGCTGCGCAGCTAGCGCCATTCGACGGCCAACACCGCGGTTCCTGGTGTGTCCGCTGTGCCGTGCGTGTGATCATTGCTTGTACAGCCCTCTCGCAGTGTCCGGAGCAAGTATGGTGGGTCTGACACACCGGTGTCAATGTGTTCTTTTTTCCATTTCCAGGAGTGTAACACGACAGAATATAATTCACAAAGTACCAATATCAAATGCCTATTAGGCCTATTACAAGCAAAAAGTTTTACCTTAGGAAATACTTTCACATTTAATTCGTGTGTTCCATTCTCAAGCGTGAGACCGAAAAGTAGTAATACAGCGAAAATTTTATATAAATTTGGAAGCGTTGTCTTCTTCCATATCATTTGTGTGATGTCCCCTTTTCTTCTCCCTCCTCGTTCTAACTAACAGTCTTTCCATCACTAATTTTGGAACTATTCCTGCCATTGTCAAAATTTATTCTCCAGTTAACCTAGCTAATCTTGCCAGAATCACCGGTTCAGTTACCCCGCGTTTATTCTCCGGTTAGCCGGCCGCGGTGGTCTAGCGGTTCTGGCGCTGCAGTCCGGAGCCGCGGGACTGCTACGGTCGCAGGTTCGAATCCTGCCTCGGGCATGGGTGTGTGTGATGTCCTTAGGTTAGTTAGGTTTAAGTAGTTCTAAGTTCTAGGGGACTTATGACCTAAGATGTTGAGTCCCATAGTGCTCAGAGCCATTCTCCGGTTAGTTTTTATCTTAATAATCGTCAGTTGTGGACGTGTATACATCCTTAAATATAACAGAAACCTTAGACAATTTGGGGCAGTGCAAGTGTTTTTCCACTATGGATCTGTGGAGTGCCTACCATCGTCTAGAAGCAGCACCAGAGGCCCAGTCAGAACTGCCGTTTACAATTTTTGCAGGACACTATCAATATCGTTGTGTGCTGTTTGAATTGAAAAATGTACTAGCCATGTTTCAGCGTTTGTTGGTCAGAGTCTTATGAGGGTTCAAACCAAGGGAGTATATTGTGTATTGAGTGATATAATTGTTCTTGCTAAGGATATAGAGCAGCATGTGATACAGTTAAAGGGAAGCGTTACACAGGTTACGTACAGGACACCTGAATCCATGTATAGGGATGTGTCACTTCATGTTACAAGAAATGCAATATTTAAGGCATCTGGCCAGTTGTGATGGACCACAGACGGATCCTATGTTAGTGAAGGACATACAAGATCTGGCACCGCCTCGGAGTGAGTATTTACAGCGTCATTTTTAGCGTTAACAAATTACTATAAAATCGTACCAAAATTTGTGAAAATAGCGTGACCTCTCACTCACTTGTCATAAAAAAACAAAAAAAAACTGTAAAACCGCAGTGAACATCAGAGTTGAATATGCATTCGAAAAAGTGAAAGGATTGTTGACATTTGGTCTGATGCTGGTTTTTACAATTTATGAGAAAGGGATAATATTGTCGTGCAACATTAGTAATCATGCAGTTGGTTGTGTATTAAGTTAAGAAGCACACAGGGTGGAATATCCGGTTACCTACACTTTGTGTCAATTGAATAAAGCAGATAGAAATTATTGTACCGGGGAGCAACAAATGCTGAATCTCATTTTCGGTGTGACATAGTTCCAGTGTTATTAGTTTGGTAAGAAATTCGAAGTTGTAATCTACTATTAATATGGTTGTTGAGTTGAAGAATCCATTCACCAAACTAATGTTTTAGGTGTATAAGCTAGGCGAATTCGATTTTGGAAAAGCTGTGTCATCTGTTGCACATTTCGAATTTACAGACAAGTGCATAGCATCTACAGACGAATAGAATAACAGAGTGAGTGCATCAGAGAATAAGAAAGATATTAAGCCACTACGTAAATAGCCATCACAACAACTGGGATATAATGTTGCCACACATGGTTGCAGCTTATAATTCTAAGGTCCATGAAAGTACAGGCATCTCCTCATATGAAAAAGTCTGAAGATGCCATAACCGTTCGGGACAGTCAAGCCTAAAGTGAGGAAGAGTGTGGAGAAACTGCAATATTTCAGAAAGTTGCGGGAGGTATGGGAGCAGGCACAGAGAGCCAAGACAAAGGCCCTCGAACGTTACGAACATCTGGGGTACTGAAATTCAGCGATACATTAATACGAGTCTGTAAACCTCAAAAGAGAAGATGAAGACATTATTCATACGTTATCAGGATCTGTATAAAGTATTTGAAATGGCCTCATTGGTGAATGTAAAGCTACAATTTTCTACCTATAGCACATTAGGTGGTCTGTACCTTTCAGGATGTGACGGATTCTTTACCGCCAGTATCAGCTCCAGTCCGAAAAAAAGGAGGCGGTAGTAAGAAAAAGCAATGCAGGCATTAGAAGAAGCCATACTCTTACAAACTACGTACACATTACTGTACATGCTATGACTCAGCGTTAGGTTGATGTAAGAAAGGTAGTGTATTATGAATTTTAAGGGTTTTGCTACATGTATTTCTTTTATGAAGAGTTTTGTTTTTGGTAGTATATTTCGTGATATTGCATCAAGTCTTGGAGCATGGGGAGATGTGGAGTATATGATGTGTGGCTGATTAAGGAGTTCTGTGTATTTTTTGTCTGGAGTAAGATTATTTGTATTGGGTAGTTTTTTCCACTACAGTTGCCAGGTGTTGTTGCTCGTTTATTTTTTTTCGTACAGTGTAACTGGAGTGTGGTTACGAATATTTTGAGACGTAGATTTAGACAGAATATGGGGAAGAGAAGTAAACTGACATATAGTGTTGCGTTGATTAGATTTTGGCAGCTGAATTGTTTAATGTGCAGTAATATCGGCTCATACTTATTTCATCGTAGGGCGTAATAAAAGCAGTACTTGGTGTTTCAGTAGTCAGTAGACGAGCTGTGGCGATATCAGAGATCGTAGATTACCATATGAACTTCCTGAGTGTTCCAGACAGTCACACATACTGCTGGTTCATCTCACCTGTTACTAGCAGGGAAAGATCTGGAGCTATGCCTATGGGACATCCTTGCCAAACAACCTTATTTTCTGAGGCTGAGACCTCATGGGGCATAATCTGTATATCACAAAGTTACAGACGCCGTGAACTGCATGAGCAAGGGCAATCTGAGCGGACAAGAACAGTTAAAGGTGCAGTGGAAACGGTTGCTGCTAAACAGTACGGAATGCGAAATCCTAGGATCAGCTTTTCAGTGGCTAAAGCTCTGAATTTTCCAGACCCACTATCGTATCTGCCTGTCAAACGTTTCAAAGTACTACCCATTCGCAACCTCACCTTACTGAACAATATCTTAGCTCCTGCCTTACTCTGCGCTCTGGATTTAGTGTTTAAGGTTCCATCGACATTGAGATCATTAAAGACAGAGACAAACTCGGGTTAGGGAAGGATGGGGAAGGAAAGCGGCCGTGCCCTTTCGAAGGAACCATCCCAGTATTTGCCTTAAGCGATTTAGGGAAATCACAGTAAACCTGAATAGAAACAGGTTTGATCTATCGTCCTCCCGAATGCGAGTCCTTTGTGCTAACCACTGTGCCACCTCGCTCAGTATGAGCTTACGTCTGGATGGAAGGGGCACATTAGCACAGAACATGTGTTTCAAGATATTCAGCAGTATTCCAGCAGATACCAATACCGAATCAAGGTGATAAGAATCTCGTCTTTAGGTACAATCACAGTTCTGGTTCTCACTTGTACAACCCTGGTCTACAGTGAAGAGCCATCGATTCTGCTGAGTTCCCAGTCCACTAAATTTTGACCGAGTGGGTCACTGCTAGGTTTTGAGCAGAAATAGCTGTACCCATCTCCACGCGATTTGAACTGGACTGAAATAAGAGAAAAGGCAGTTAGTGGGAAAAGTGTAAATAAGTATGGAAAAAATGTAAAGTGTTCCACGTAATATTTCAATAATTCACAGATTTAGCAGCAGTCTGAGATTCAGAGGACCAGATCTTCTATAGGGGGGAGTAGTGTTGCACCAACACCCTTCCAAGCAGATTCTACAACCTATGACCAGAAGGACCAGCTAGTTGCCTGCGATATTCTGCTACAAGGGCCAGAGTATTTCTGAGGCGGAATGATGCAAGACTTTAGTCCACCACAGTAGCAAGCTGAATTATGTCATGCATTGTCATAGGACTGCACCACCTCAGTCCATATGAGACCAGAGGTGGAGCCCAGTCCTAACAAAGCTAGGCGAATCTACCATAAACACTCACAGGCCAGACCTAGCAGTAGGTTGCTTTTGACTGCTACCAATCATTCACACCAGCTAACAGCGCGATGTGGAGTACCCAAAAAATGGTTCAAATGGCTCTGAGCACTATGGGACTCAACTGCTGAGGTCATTAGTCCCCTAGAACTTAGAACTAGTTAAACCTAACTAACCTAAGGACATCACACACATCCATGCCCGAGGCAGGATTCGAACCTGCGACCGTAGCGGTCTCGCGGTTCCAGACTGCAGCGCCAGAACCGCGCGGCCACTTCGGCCGGCCGTGGAGTACCCAGCCTGGACTACATCCAACAGCTGCTTCCACTAGTTTCTGATCAATACGCCACTCACAAACCTGATGCTGCTGGGACCTCAACTAGCGCCAGCCAGCTGGAGCCATCTCCAGAATGACGTCAACTGGCCTCTGGACATCTCCAGGGGATCTCTGGTTTGGAGCCTACGTTCCAGTGCACCTCACTTCTGACATGCTGACAAACTTCAGCTTACACACACTCTGCCATCACAGGTTCATGTCCAGCCACTGCTCATGCAGCATCCTTTGATGAGATTCTAGGTCTGAGGACCATGCCACCTCACCACTATGCAGTTGTTCTCTGCTGCCCACCTGAAAACACCTGTCACCACTGGCCCGCACATACAGTAGTTGGTCAGTCATACCGTGTTAGCATATGACTTATTACAACTATGTAATTGAACCACTTAAGGCAACAGCACTGGTGTGCATTATTGTGCACAGCATCTACTGCCATCGTCACAACAATGGTGGCCCACAGCCAAGGGTTACACGGTCGATGCCACACCACACCTTTGAGTTACTGCCAACTGCCATCGTACGAGAGTCTCCTTGAAAAAATACTGTAATTGCTCAGGGAGCAGTACTGATTCCACGACTGATGAGGAACTGATAGTATGCTCCCAACGCCTTGAACAGAAGCCTGAACCAACCATCCTCGCTTAAACAGTGGCTGTTTCCACGGCACTATACACTGTTGCCAGATGAATTGCCAACTATTACACTTCCAGTAACTTTAGAATACATATAAATTTTAAAAATGGATGCATGTAAATATGTATGAATGTATATCTATATGTATGCATGTTCCACATCTCTTCCTTAGCCGCTTGACAGAATTCAATCAAATTTGCTATACAAATCACTTACTGTCTGGAAAGAATCACTGCGGGGGTAAGAACCGCCCATCTATCAAAGGGATGGGGTTTGGGGCGAAAAAGCAGTGTATCCCATGACGTATGAGTGTGAACCATTCAACGAAACATCTTCGATATGGGCTTTCGGAGCCGAACACCCACTCGTGTACCCTTGATGACTGCACGACACAAAGCTTTACGCCTCGCCTGGGCCCGTCAGCACCGACATCGGACTGTTGATGACTGGGGAAACATATTCCCTAGTCGGATGGATCTCGTTCTAAATTGTACCGAGCGGATGGACGTATACGGATATGGTTAGGTTAGGTGAGTGTTTAACGTCCCGTCGACAACGAGGTCATTAGAGACGGAGCGCAACCTCGGGTTAGGGAAGGATTGGGAAGGAAATCGGCCGTGCCCTTTCAAAGGAACCATCCCGGCATTTGCCTGAAACGATTTAGGGAAATCACGGAAAACCTAAATCAGGATGGCTGGAGACGGGATTGAACCGTCGTCCTCCCGAATGCGAGTCCAGTGTGTTACCACTGCGCCACCTTGCTCGGTCGTATACGGATATGGAGACAACCTCATGGATCGATGTACTCTGCATGTCAGCAGGGGACAATTCAACCTGGTAGAGGCTCTGTAATGGTGTGGGGCGTGCGCAGTTGGAGTGACGTAGGACACCTGATACGTCTAGATACGACTCTTACAAGTGACACGTACGTAAGCATTCTGTCTGATCACCTGCATCCATTCTTGTCCATTGTGCACTGTCTGTCTTGCACGACGACGGTATCTTCTGTAAGGCATCTTGGCGGCGTTCAATGCAGTTGCCTGTGCAGCAGCAGCAGCGCGAATGATCCGCTTCGCGGGCTGCGCTCGCTTTTATAGACGCGCGATAGCTGGGCAATTCCAGCAAGACAGTGCAACATCCCACACATCTAGAATTGCTACAGAGTGGCCCCAGGAATACTCTTCTGAGTTTAAACACTTCCACTGACCACCAAGCTCCCCAGACATGAATATTACTGAGCATATCTGGGATGCCTTTCAACGTGCTGTTCAGAAGAGATCTCCATCCCATCGTACTCTTACGAATTTATGGACAGCCCTGCAGGATTCATGATGTCAGTTCCCTCCAGCACTACTTGAGACATTAGTCGAGTCCATGTCACGTCGTGTTGCAGCACTTCTGCGTGCTTTTGTGGGCCATACACGATGTTAGGGAAGTGTGCCAGTTTCTTTGGCTCTTCGGTGTATGTAGAAGGTGAACCACGTAAAATTTGCACCGCTAATATTGCAGAAATGGAAAGTGGTATTGATGTGCGGTTTTCATGAATGGATTGGTAGTCAGGGGCTCGTACTTCTAGCCAGTCAGCAGACTGTTATAAGTTCAATACACGCTTCCTGTCTGGTATGGAACGCTTGCTGCACAAGTTCTAGAATTTCAGCGGAGATGTCTGAGCAGACTGCAAAAATACGTCGTTTGATATCATCGAGTGTAGTTGGAATGTCCCTGCAGACAGTTTCCTTAAGCTTGCCGCAAAGAAAAATGTGTACAGGCGTCAAATATGGGGAACGGGCCAGCAAAGGTACAGGTCCTCTGCGTCTAATGCAACGATTTGGAAACCGTGCGTGAGACATGCTTTAGTACTTCGAGCAGTAAGGTCTGGACAGCCATCATGTTGGTACCACAGGTTCGTCCTAGTCTGCTGAGGAAGACTTCTAGCCATCATGTTGGCACTACAGGTTCCTCCTAGTCTGCAGAGGAACATCTTCTAGCATCCATGGATAGGCTGTTACGAGGCTGCGATAGCTGTGTATGTTCATTGTCAATGAAAAACGGGCCTATAAGCTGATGGTTCACTATCCCACACTGCACGTTTGCACTAAATGGATGCTGACGTTCCTCCTGAGTAAGTCAACGGGGACTGCCAACAGACCAGCAGAGCATGTTTCGGCGGCTTACATAGCCACTATTGGTACATGTGGCTTCGTCGCTAAACAAGATAGTGATAAATCTTGAGTATCCTGTCTTAAACCATGTGGTGGATCTGCATGTTCTCTTGGAATATAAAGGCTGTAATTTCTCCTTGCTTTCAATCGTGCCCCAGTACCAATATAACAAGGCCCATTTACTTATGTTAAAAAACCTGGCCAATCAAGCAATTGTAGCACCGACCCTGCCACTGCGGGAAAGGCTGCTACTCCTCTTCAAGGCCCGTATATTAGTCTGGTCTTTCCAAATATCCCCCTTCCCGAAGTGGCTGAACCTATAGCACGGATATATGTATCGCTGAGGCACGCAAGCCTCTCCAATGCAACAAGGAGTACATGATTCATGGGGGGCTAAATGCACAATTGGCAGTCTACACTGGGGTGGAAAAAGCCGTGGGATACCTCCCAGTGTCGTGTCGGACCTCCTTTTGCCCGGCTTAGTGCAGCAGCTCGCATGGACTCAACAAATCATTGGAAGTAACCTGCAGAAATGCTGAGCCATACTGCCTCTAGAGCCGTCCATAATTGCGAAAGTGTTGCCGGTGCAGATTTTTGTGCAGGAACTGACCTCTTGATCGTGTCCCACATATGTTCGATGGGATATACGTCGGACGATCTGGGTGGCCAAACCATTCGCTCGAACTGTCCATAATGTTCTTTAAATCAATCGTGAGCAATTGTGGCCCGATGAAAAAGCGCATTGTCATCTATAAAAATTCCATCTATAAAAATTCCACGACGTCCATGAATAGCTGAAAATAGTCTCCATATAGCCGAACATAACCAAAGACCCAGTCCATTCCATGTTAAAACAGTCCACACCATTACAGCTTTCACAGTGCCTTGTTGATAACTTGGGTCCATGGTTTCGTTGGGTCTGCGCCACACTCAAAACCTACCATCAGCTGCTACCAATTCAAATTGGGCCTCATGTGACTAGGCCACAGTTTTCCAGTCGTTTAGAGCCGAACCAGTATAGTCACGATCCCAGGAGAGGTGGTGAAGGTGATGTCGAGACGTTAGCAAAAGCACTCGCATCGGTCGTCTGCTGCCATAGCCCATTAATGACAAATTTCGCAGCACTGTACCAACGGACGCATTCACTGTAAAGCGCACAACGATTTCTGCGTCTGTTTTTTCACGCAGTGTTGCTTGTCTCGTAGCACTGACAATTTTACGCAAACCCCGCTGCTCTCTGTCGTTAAGTGAAGGTCGTCGCCCACTGCGTTATCAGGGGTGAGAGGTAAGCCCTGAAATTTGGTATTCTCAAAACGCTCTTGACACAGTGGATCTTGCAATACTGAATTCCCTAACGATTTCCGAAATGGAATGTTCCATGCGTCTAGCTCCAACCACCATTCCGCGCTCAGAGTCTGTTAATTCCCATCGTGCGGTGCTAACCACGTCGGAAACCTTTCCACACGAATAACCTGAGTACAAATGACAGCTCCACCAACGCACTTCCCTTTTATGCCTTGTGTAAGCGTTTCTACCGCCTCTGTATATGCGCATATCGCTATACCATGATCTCTGCCACCTCAGTGTAATTCTCTTTTAGAAGAATGCAGCTAATATCTTAGAACATGGTACCATAGAGTACCGATATATAGTACATATGGTATTCAAGTTGGAACCGTTCAAAATCACTTTAGTGCGGAAGCAGAAATTTTCACAACTGCTCCCCATTACCCGACTCAAAATAGTTCTGAAATCTCAGGGACCATCGGGAATATTATTTCAAGATCTTAGGTACTGCAACCACATAACCTTTTCATCAAATCTGAGGTTCAAGAACTTAGCTGATTGTTTAATATGATGGCACTCGTACTCAGTTTAAGTAAATGAACAAGATAGCGATGGGTAAAAAGTCATAGGCAGATTCTCCTTTGAGATCGTATCTACTCCTCAGCAGCTAGTTGGCAGCTACAACTAGCGCCGGCCGGTGTTGCCGAGCGGTTCTAGGCCCTTTAGTGTTGAACCGGGCGACCGCTACGGTCGCAGGTTCGAATCCTGCCTCGGGCATGGATGTGTGTGATGTCCTTAGGTTAGTTAGGTTTAAGTAGCTCTGAGTTCTAGGGGACTGATGACCTCAGCTGTTAAGTCCCATAGTCCTCAGAGCCATTTGAACCATTTTGAGCTACAACTAGCATACCGTTGCCGCAAGGCCGAGGAAAGAATAGAAAACAAATAATGAGTAATGAATGGGGCTCCTACTTACGCACGGTATGCTGTTAAACGCGATTCCAAATGCAGACTTACTTAATACACTGCGTTCAAGGACACTTTACTCTTGCTCATAGCGGTGAGGCAGATTGTTTTTCGGCTTCATGTTTACAGTGACGTGAGACAGATGGGGAGGTAACACCACTTAAAGACAAGAAGATGGCACCGTACGCAGGTGCGATCCGAGGATAACACGATTCTAAGTGGAATCGTAGGCTTTCTCAAAGGCGAAATTGACAACTGTCACGCCATACCTTCCATACATATTGGTCTCTTTTCTATCTCATGCCTAAACATTCCATTAGCCATTACAAAAAGGATATTCGAAATAGTTAAGGTCATCAATCCCTAAGCTTACACACTACTTAACCTAAATTATCCTAAGGACAAACACAGCCACCCATGCCCGAGGGAGGACTCGAACCTCCGGCGGGACCAGCAGAACAGTCCATGACTGCAGCGTTGCGAACGAAGAGAGAGGTGGAAGGAGGGGGATATAAATCACAGACAAAGGTTAATGTGCGTGGAAGCCGACAATGGCTTTTAAAGGTTTGGCGCACCTAAACCAACGGAAAAAAGATGGAGCTGATATTGAAGTAGTATAAGGAACAATGAATGTACTATTTTAAATGACAACGGACAGATGATAAGGTTGAAAGAAAGAAAGTTTATAGCAAAATTTTACGACACGAATTTCAAAGCGTTTTATATAAAAATAAATATACTAAAAGTTCTGGAAATGATGAATTCGATACAGAGCTACTTAAAAGCTCCTCTAAAGACGGAAAAGATTTTTTATTTACTAATTCAGTGCTGCCTGCAGAAGAATATCGCTTCCAGTTCGAAAACTACCACAGTAATTCGTACTTTAAGAAGGGAGACATATAAAATGCGTAAGTTACAGAGGAATCAATCTTCTTAATACAGAATACATAATTATAACACTGTAACTATAAAAACAGTTGTGTGTATCACACTTGAGGAGCAATCACGTTATCAGACGGGAAGATTCTACGCTGCAAATGGCTTCATATCAAAGCAGATAGTGAAAAAATACATAGAATCCATCGAGGACTGCACCTGTTTTCCACCTGTTATGTACAAGCTTAGGATAACTGCAGACGGGTTAAACTGTGGGAAATTGTGCAACTACGTGACATCCCTCCATCATCGAATAGGAACCCTCAAAAATGTGTACGAATATTTGTTTTAAAACAAAAGAGGGGAAGTCTTTTCAGTCTTCATAAATACGGGTGTACAACAAGGCTGCAGTATTACGCCGGTCATAATCATCTCTTCGCTGATAAAGATACCTCATATTAAACAGGGGAAACATCATATAATTTTTTTTACATTGGAGCCTTGGAGTTCCCGGAAAATAATGAAGATGCTACACAAATGGGATTATTCGAGCTCTATAAGATACCTAAGCATAATTAGATTATCTATAAAGAAAAACTGAAGGTGTCGGGTTTTACGAGAAAATGATGTGTTGAGTGCGAAGCTACGGTAGGAAATAAAATTGTTCAACGAATGGCTAATTTTAATTTCACGGGGTGCTCTACATCATTTCTAAATGAGGTAAACATTAAACACACAATTGTATGATTAATGAAATGTGAGGGGCAGTTGGAAGAACACTAAAAAACAAAGTTATGTAGGACACAAAAATAAAGCTCGACAAAGTTACTGCAGTATCAGTGGTCTTCTATGGAAGCGAAATATGGACTGCGTCATAGAACCAGGCTTCGGGCAGTCGAAATGCGATTTCTTAAAGACGTTGGCTCACAGCCGGGCTTCCGAGCCACCAAGAGCCAAAACTATCATGTTCGACAATGCTAGACGTACCCTCATTTGGTGAGAGGTCGGAACACTTAACGCACCTAGAAACATCGTCGAAAACGATCGTCTCGGTGGTCCACGTGTTATGTTGTCGGGAAGCATAATGTAGCATGCGCGTACTGAACTCCAAATGTTTGAACACGGTACAGTTACCGGTCACCTTAATTGTGATACTGTACTTCTTATCCATGTGCGTTTTTCCAAGGGTACATTTGGCCATGGCTTCATTTTTATGGAAAACAATGTGTGACCACATCGAACAGCCCCATTGGAGAAGCTCTTGGTACATTAGCATATTCGGCGAATGGACTGGCCTACCCATCTCTCGACTTAAATCCCTCGAGCACGTGTGTGATGGGTTGTAGAGACGTATCGCAACCCCTCCGCATCCACCAACAACCATCCAGCTCTTATCAAACGCGCTGGTGGAGGAATGGGAAGCCCTGCCGCAAGGGAGCACGTTGAAAAGCGTGCACTATCACTCGTCATGGTCACACATCTTACAAACAACCATGTCCCCATTTTGTTACGTCCAGGTTACCATCATGAATCGCGGTGACTTCCGTTAATTGTTGTCTTTGACATAAGTGTCATTTCTGTTCGTCTCATTGCGCATTTCTTTCAGTCAGCATGTGTACTGTACTGTACTATACTATGTCAGGTCTTTCTATGTGTGGTTCAGTTTTCATCGAGCTACAATATGTGATCAAAAGTATCCGGATACTTTTTTATGTTAGGTGCATTTGCTGCCACCTATTGCCAGGTACTCCATATCAGCGACCTCAGTAGTCATTAGACATCGCGAGAGAGCAGAATGGGGCGCTCCGCAGAACTCACGGACTTCGAACGTCGTCAGGTGATTGCGTGTCACTTGTTTCATACGTCTGTACGCGAGATTTCCACACTCCCAAACATCCATAGGTCCACTGTTTCGATGTGACAGTGAAGTGAAACGTGAAGGGACACGTACAGCACAAAAGCGTACAGACCGACCTCATCTGTTGACTGACAGAGACCGCTGACAGTTGAAGAGGGTCGTAATGTGTAATAGGTAGCCGGCCGGCAGACATCTATCCAGGCCATCACACAGGAATTCCATACTGCGTCAGGATCCACTGCAGGTACTGTGACAGTTAGGCGGGAGATGAGAAAACTTGGATTTCATGGTTGAACGGCTGCCCATAAGCCACACATCACGCCGGTAAATGCCAAACGACGCCTCGCTTGGTAAAGAGAGTAAACATTGGACGATTGAACAGTGGAAAAACGTTGTGTGGAGTGACGAATCACGGTACACAATGTGGCGATCCGATGGCAGGGTGTGGGTATGGCGAATGCCCGGTGAACGTCATCTGCCAACGTGTGTAGTGCCAACAGCAAAATTCGGAGGCGGTGGTGTTATGGTGTGGTCGTGTTTTTCACGGAGGGGGAGTGCACCCCTTGTTGTTTTGAGTGGCACTATCAGAGCACAGGCCTATATTGATGTTTTAAGCACGTTATTGCTTCCCACTGTTGAAGAGGAGTTCGGGGATGACGATTGCATCTTTCAACACGATAGAGCACCTGTTCATAATGCACGGCAATGAACAGGCCTGCGCAGAGTACTGACCTGAATCCTATAGAACACCTTTGGGGTGTTTTGGAACGCCGACTCCGTGCCAGACCGCACCGACCGACATCGATACCTCCGCTTAGTGGAGCACTCCGTGAAGAATAGTCTGTCAGTCTCCAAGAAACCTTCCAGCACCTGATTTGAACGTATGCTTGCGAAAGTGGAACCTGTCATCAAGACTAAGGGTGGGCGAACACCATATTCAATTCCAGCATTATCGATGGAGGGCGCCACGAACTTGTAAGTAATTTTCAGCCAGGTGTCCGGATACTTGTGATCACGTAGTGTATGTTACTTGGTAGTGACACATCAAGCGAAAGTTATTTACGTCCTTATGTTTTGCACACCGGTATATTTACAACCGTTTTTGATCGCTTTATTCAGTTTGAATTGCCCTGTAGATGAATGTAGAGAAAATTCTATCTTGTCACACACCGCAACAAACCTACGCTGTCTATAGCAAAGGTGCTACAAACGCAACCAATGCCAGGAATAGCGCTAAATATTTACCAATGGGCAAATTGATGTTCATGATGCTAAAATTGTATGTCAGTCCATGACTGTAGATGAAGAGTTTTATTTATTTTCTTAAGCACGAAGCTGACGACACCACTCGCTGGTCAAGTCCATCTGTCTATGAAATTATCGTGTATAGGTCGCATGAAGACTAGAATGTGGCTGCTGGGGATTATAAGGGCAAAGTGCCGCAGACAGTTCCATACGTGATCGACAGAGATAACCAGTAAGCGAAAACATTACCAAATAGCGTATGTATAATAGACTAATCTCGTGTTGTATATGCAAATATTATACAGCGTTAATTATAATTCACAAATATATTTAAAAACTTTAAAAGGCCATTAAAAACTTACATGTTCGATAATAACGGCTCGAATCAAATGAAACTGCCACCTGCGTGCAATAGATAGAACTGTTACATCGTGTACATTTTGCCAAAGAATGGAACGTAGGCCAAGCAAAGATACGTTGAGTACCACGCCAATAGTTGCCATGGGAACAAACGCTTGCTATTCCTGTCGCCCCACCGGTAATACGTCCCGTAGGTCAGACAGTAGGACGAAGCGCGTGCAGTTTCGTCTGCAGCGTCGTGCGATGTTTAATTTCAAAACATCTACATGCACTTAAAGACAATCAACTGATTACAAATCATGAAACAAATTCAGTATAATTAAAAAAGTAATAAAATAAGAATGGAACTGCCTTCGCTAACGTAGTTAATTAGACTGCATTTCAAAGCAGTGATCACTAGAATGAAAAGTACGTCAGCATTAAAAGCCAGGAAAATAACGGACCGCTGTAAAACCTAAAACATAACATAAATACTCTGTTACTGATAGACGCCTATGTAGTAGTATGTATATTTGAAAAAATAAACACATAAAAATTACCTCATAGTAAAAACACGCTAAGATGTGCACACAAATATTTAGAGTCAACTATGTTGCTGTAAGACTTAAATCGCAAGAGCATACAAAAATTGAGCAGCAGGAACTTAAAAAAAAGTTTAAAAAATCCACATAAGTTGTGGCGAAGACTGACTGTATCGTTATACTACTTAAGAATGTAGTCTATCAACAAAGGAAGTGGCTTACAAAACACTCGTTCGGCCTATACTTGAGTACTGCTCATCAGTGTCGGATCCGTACGAGGTCGGGTTGACAGAGGAGATAGAGAAGATTCAAAGAAGAGCGGCGAGTTTTCGTCACATTGTTATTTGGTAAGCGTGATAGCGTTACGGAGATGTTTAGCAAACTCAAGTGGCAGACTCTGCAAGACAGGCGTTCTGCATCGCGGTGTAGCTTGCTGTCCAGGTTTCGAGAGTGTGCGTTTCTGGCTGAGGTATCGAATATATTGCTTCCCCCTACTTATACCTCCCGAGGAGATCACGAATGTAAAATTAGAGAGATTCGAGCGCGCACGGAGGCTTTCCGGCAGTCGTCCTTCCCGCGAAGCATACGCGACTGGAACAGGAAAGGGAGGTAATGACAGTGGCACGTAAAGTACCCTCCGCCACACACCGTTGGCGTAGAAGAAGATCACTGTCGTTAAAATAGGACTTCAAAAATGATTAAATTTCAAATGCTATGAAACCAAGATTTCAAAAAACGTTCTTTTTTTTTTATATCTCACCGGTGACTTTACGAACGCGAGTAGAACACATACACTGAAGAGCCAAAGAAACTGGAACACCTACCTAATACCATGTAGGGCCCCTGCGAGCTCGCAGAAGTGGCGCAACACGACGTGGCATGGACTCAACTAATGTCTAAATTAATTCAAATGGTTCAAATGGCTCTCAGCACTATGGGACTCAACTGCTGTGCTCATCAGTCCCCTAGAACTTAGAACTAATTAAACCTAACTAACCTAAGGACATCACACACATCCATGCCCGAGGCAGGATTCGAACCTGTGACCGTAGCAGCAGCGCGGCTCCGGACTGGAGAGCCTAGAACCGACCGACCACCGCGGCCGGCTCTAAATTAGTGCTGGAGGGAATAGACACAATGAATTCGTAAGAGTACGAGGGGGTAGAGATCTCTTCTGAACAGCACGTTGCTCGGCATCCCAGATATGCACAATAATGTTCATGTCTGGGCAGTTTGGTGGCCAGCGGAAGTGCTTAAACTCAGAAGAGTGTTCCTGGAACCACTCTGTAGCAATTTTGGACGTGTGGGATGACGCATTGTTCTACTGGGAATGCCCAAGCCGTTGGAATGCACAATGGACGTGAATGGATGCAGTTGATCAGACAGGATGCTCACGAACTTGTCACCTATCAGAGTCGTATCTAGACGTATCAGGGATCCCGTAGCACACGCCCCACACCATTACAGAGCCTCTACCAGCTTGAACTGTCCCCTGATGAAATGCAGCGTCCATGGATTCATGAGGTTGTCTCCATATCCAAACACGTCCATCCGCTCGATACAATGTGAAACGAGACTCGTCCGACCAGGCAACATGTTTCCAGTCATCAACAGTCCAATGTCTATGTTGACGGACCCAGCCGAGGCGTAAGGCGTTGTGTAGTACAGTCATCAGGCCTACACGAGTGGGTCTTCGGCTCCGAAAGCCCATATCGATGATGTTTCGTTGAATGTTTGGAACGCTGACACTTGTTGACCACCCAGCGTTGAAATCTGCAGCAGTTTGCGGAAGTGTTGTTATTCTGTCACGCTGAACGGTTCTCTACAGTCGTCGCTGGTCCCGTTCTTGCAGGAACTTTTTCCGGCCGCAGCGATGTCAGAGATTTGATGTTTTACCGGATTCCTGATATTCACGATACGCTCTGAAATGGTCGTACGGGAAAATCCCCACTTCATCGGTACCTCGGAAATGCTGTGTCCCATCACTCGTGCGCCGACTATAACACTACGTTCAAGCTCACTTAAATCTTGATAACCTACCATTGTAGCAGCAGTAACCGATCTAACAACTGCGCTAGACACTTGTTGTCTTATATAGGCACTGCCGACAGCGACGCCATATTCTGCCTGTTTACATATATCTGTATTTGAATACGCATTTCTGTACCAGTTTCTTTGGCGCTTCAGTGTTGCATAAGCAGCAGAAGTCACTGTGGACACTTTCCGGCTCAGTCCACTTCTTACGTTACTGATCATGAAACGTTTGTCATAACCCCGCCTCCACTTTGAATGCAATTAATTTAGTACCTGTGTCAGGACTCTAATCAACTACATTACCAGATAAAAAGTATCCGAATGGGCCAATGTAATACGGAATTGACAATTAGATGTCACGAGAAGTAGACCCACCAGTATAAAAGGAGGTGGGAAGGATTTTGTTTCAGTAGAGAAGCAGTAACAGCAGAAATGGTCTCTCAGGGAGCCAAATGACTTCGACTGTGGAGTAGTCATTGGATGTCACTCGAGTAAAAATATCCATCTGAGACATTATAATCCTTCAAATGGTTAAAATGGCTCTGAGCACTATGGGACTTAACATCTGAGGTCATCAGTTCCCTAGAACTTAGAACTACTTAAAACTAACTAACCTATGGACATCACATACATCCATGCCCGAGAAAGGATTCGAACCTGCGACCGTAGCGGTCGCGCGGTTACAGACTCAAGCGCCTAGAACCTCTCGGCCACATCGGCCGGCTATAATCCTTCTAAAGCTGCCCTAGTTCAGTGTCGGTGATGTGACTGTGAGGCGGAATCGCGAAAGAAGCACCACAACTAAACCAACACCAAGCAGACCTTATGTACTGACGGACAGGGACCGTCGAGCATCGCGGATGGTGGTTCAAAACTCTCATGAAATCAGTGGGAGAAATCATTCACGTGTTCCAAAGTGCTACCATCAGTCTAGCTAGCACAATCACTGTGCGTAGGAAATAAAAAAGAACGGGATACAATGGTCGAACAGCTCCTTACAAACCACGCATTACTGTGGTCAGTGCTAAGCAACGCGTGAAGTGGTGGATGACTGGAAACGAGTGATCTGGAGTGATGAAATACACCTATACCCTGTGGCAATCCCATGGAAGGGTTCGCGTTTGGCAGGTGCCTGGAGAACATTACTTGCCATCATTTGTTGTGCCAGCATTGACGTACGGAGGAGGTAGTGTTACGGTATGGAGGTATTTTAGTTCGTGGTCCCCTTACTGCACTTAAGAAAACGCTAAATGCAGAATGATACGAACACATTTTACTGCACTGTGTACTGCGTACAGTGACGGCACCGATTGGAGACGACGATTGTTTGCATGACCATGACAACGCACCCTGCCATAAAGCAACATCCTTGAGACAATGGTTTGTTGAAATGGGCTGGGCTGGTCTGCCAGAGTCCCTATATGAACACAGTGGGACACCTTTGGGATGAGTTGGAACATCGACTTCGCTCCCAACTAGAGCGTCCAGCAAGATTACCATCTCTGGTTTCGGCTCTTTAGGAAGAATGTGATACCATTCCTCGATATTGACTTAGACATCTCGCTGAAAGTGTCCCCAGCAGACTTCAAATCCTCATAAAGGATAACGGTGGGCACATCCCTATTAACGTTCACTAATAGGTGTCCGGATACTTATCTGAGCCGGCCCTGTGGCCGAGCGGTTCTAAGCTCATCAGTCCGGAACCGCGCTTATGCAACGGTCGCAGGTTCGAATCCTGCCTCGGGCATGGATGTGTGTGACGTCCTTAGGTTATTTAGGTTTAAGTAGTTCTAAGTCTAGAGGACTAAGGACCTCAAATGTAAAGTCCCAGAGCCATTTGAACCATTTTTTTCTGCGGAGAGAGAGTTGATTATCGGTAAGGCCACGCGGTACGTCTGTTCCTCACATCCTCAGGGGTATGTTAATGGCTCAGAAGTAACCTCACATTAGAACTGCGCCACTTCGCTGTTTAAGTAGTTCTAAGATCTAGGGGACTGATGACCTCAGATGTTAAGTCCCACAGTACTTAGAGCCATCTGAAGCAATTTTTTTTATACTTATCTGATTTTATACTTCCACATGGAGCACTATTCTGGCACTGCCAATCAACGGCCATAGAATGCTACACAAGACGTTGATGGTATTTATTGCTCGCACGTGTTAACTTTCTGTCATTGGGTGAACTTTTTCTTAGTTGTATGGATAGGAGTAGTAATAGAACGTAAGTAAAATGTTGCGAAATAAATATTACTCCACCTTGGAAGAATGGAAATTGTCTCAGGAATGTCGCAGTCTGCGCCAAACGCTTGCTTGAGAATGCCAAACGATTTTCTGTTGTTTTTCTTCTCTAACTCGGAGTAACGCAAGGAAAATATTCAGACTCGTCTCATCGAAAAATCATTCCGCTGTGTCCGCGCGATTAGAGGTGCCATGTCACGGTTGCGCAGTGCCTCCCGCCGGAGGTTCGAGTCCTCCCTCGGGCACGATTGTGTGTATTGTTCTTAGCATAAGTTAGTTTATGTAGTGTATAAGTCTAGGGACCGATCATCTCAGTAATTTGGCCCCTTAGTAGTTTGAACATTTGAAGCAAGTGTCCGCGTGTTGCACGGATCCCGTTTCGTTGCGCCTTGCTGACAGGTGCAAAGGCCTGTCCGGCGCGCCGCCGGCCTTGACACAAGCCGCAGCAGCAGCCTGCAGCGCGCGCCAGCGCCGAGCTACGCCGATTAGCCGCCTGCCACGAGTGTTTGTAACAGCTGGAGTCCTCACTCTGTTTACCTTTCGCTTGCTGCGCCGAGAAAAACTCTTACACAAACACACCGCAAATAAGCTACTCTAGCACAACACCTGACATCCGGGTTCGACCTCTACCGCTACCGTTCCGAAATTATGATGAGAATTAGACGATGAATTTTAATTTGTCTCGTTAAAGAAAATAAGTTGAAATGTCTCGGTAAAATAAAATCCACCCAATGGTTTAGTTTCCACTCGAATCGTTTTTATTGTGATGTTAATTATAGACACTGTCACAGTCACCATAATACAAATGCATGGAAAACATATCTGAGCTATTTTTAACGGATTCATTACGCAACAAGCACGGATCTTCAAGTATGAGGAGAAACATTATCGTTTTGACAGTGTAGGCTTGTATCCTTTAGACGAAAGATGGTTTCGTATCGACGTCTTCCCCCGTTCATTCAATGGACTTTCCCCAAAATAATTATATTTTATTTCTATTCTATTTCTGAATTTATTTACCTTTATATATGTGGATTTTAAATTCTCTGTTACATTCAGCCATTCATCATTGGCTAAGATCAAACAGTGACCAACTGCATAAAAGTTCACGAAGCAAGGTAAAAGTTTCTAACTCTACTTACGTTACAGTTGTTTTATCTCTAAACTCTTCCATTGGTCCGTGTTTGCATAAAAACAACAATGTGGGATTGTGGGTCCACCTTCATCCAGAACACCTTTGTTTTATTTATTTTCTGTCCTAAAGTACTTTCAGCAACAATATCGCCATCATCGGTGGGTTATAAATGATCCTAGTTTTACCTGTTTTAGAATAAATAAAAACCCACTGACGATGGCGATTTGTCTCTGAAACTAGTTTATGAAAGATAATAACTAAAACAAAAGTGTTTGACCTCTAGGCGGACCCACAATCCCATATAGTTACTATTTTAAGTTATTAATAATTAAAGTATAAAATAAATTAACGACAGAAATGTTATGATTATACATAATTATTTTTGTAGCTAGCTGCGTGCCCCATGTATTTATTTATTCCAGGCTTAGTCAGTCTCCTCCTCTCTCCTTTCTCTGTCTACCTCCTGCTCTCCCTCTCCTTGTTCATCTTCTCCACTTTTCCTTCTGTGTCCATTTCCTCCTCTCCCCTCTGTCTGTCCATTTTCTCCTCTTCACATTCTCTGTCCATTTCCCATTTCCTCCTCCCCTCTGTCTGTTCGTCTCCCCCCCCCCTCCTCCATATCTCTGCCTGTCTCTTTGTACCCCTGTCTCTGTCCCTCTCCTCCTATTTCCTTTCTCTGTCCATCCCCTTTTCTTCCCTCTCTCTGTCCATTTCCCCCTCCCTATCTCTGTCCATCTCCACTTCCTCCTACCTGTGCCTATCTCCTCCCTCCCCCTCAGTGTCAGTCCTTGTCTTCGTCTTCCCTCCTCTCTCCATGTTATCACACGCACCCCAATAGGAGGCTGGTTGTCCTTACCCCTACAGTGTTTCTTTCCAGATTGTAACTAACATGTGTACCAATTTAATTGAAATTGTTCCAGGGGTTTAGGATGAACTTTTTACCCATGGCTCTGCTCGCATACGCTCATGTCAAATATATTTCACTCATATTTAACATATTTCACGTGTATTTGTACACATATTTCACCTGAATATATATCGAATTTCGCCCTGCAGTTACATTTTCATGCAGCTTAATCTTTATGACTGTGGTATCGATGGCTACGACGCCACGCCGTAAGTTCAGTTGGCGCTGCTACCAGACACCGACGACAGCGGACTCTAGCCGGAGCGGTAGAGATCAACGAGCTCCGCTACGGATTCTGCCCATTTGATCAATGGCAGACGGCCGGGACACTTCGCTTCAGCTACGCACCTACTAAATAAGTTATGTATGCCTCTGTAAATGTTCATGCACCAATAAACCACTTTTATTCACTCGCAGTACCGACGTGTCTTACCTCACCTGCTCCTACTCGATTCTTTCATTTGGCCAACCTTTCAGTTTTCTGGAGCAGACCCACGCGCCGCCTTCCAGGCGGGATACAAAAATGACGTCGTGTTTCCTGAACTACCTGCTGTATAATGATGCAATTTAGCAGGTACATCCACTGGTATACGTATGTGCCTACTGCAGTTTCTCACGCATCTCAGTGTTTATGACTACTTATGTTCTGAACTTTGCCTCATACAATGATTTAATTTTCCAGGTACATTTAGTGGCATATGTGGATACTGCTTGTGAAATATGTTGCGAAGATACTTGGTAGCAAAAAAGTAATACTTTCAAAAGCCACTCACGATGTGGCAGTTTTTAACGCATCTCACTGTTGAACATGTATAATAGTTATGGGAAATAATAATTTAGTAATAGCAGGGAAATATCGGTTTTACTGTGAGATGTGGTATGCGTAGCAATAAAAATAGTAATAAGAGTTCAAGAAAGAGATTTTCACACTGCAGCGGAGTGTGAGCTGAAATGGACCTTCCTGGCAGATGAAAACTGTGTGCCGGACCGAGACTCGAACTCGGGACCTCAGCCTTTCGCTGGCAAGTGCTCTACCATCTTTTTTATTTTTTTTATTTATTTTTCTTTCGTTGTTGATCGTTGTATTTGGTCGTTGCAGATGTCACATGACATCCATTCAAGTTCGTTTGTTGATCCTTCCACTCAGTTTTTTTATTACAGAGGCCAACCGGCTCTCTGAGCGGACACGCTGAGCAACCGTGCCGGCAACCAACTGAGCTACCTAAGCACGACTCACGCTGCCTCCTCACAGCTGTACTTCCGCCAGTACCTTGTCTCCTACCTTCCAAATTTCACAGAAGCTCTCGTGCGAACCTTGCAGAACTAGCACTCCTGGAAGAAAGGCAAAGGTCTCGAGTTCGAGTCTCGGTCCGGCACACAGTTTTAATCTGCCAGGAAGTTTCAGTAATAAGAGCTAATTTAGAACGTGACTGAAGCAAGAGAGAAATAAAACAAGAAATACCTACGGAACAAAATGTGGTGAGATGGGAATAAAAGGGAAGAAAGGAATTAGTAAACCAAGACAGAGAAGGAAGGAAGAATGTGGTTTAACAGCCTGAATGCTGGTCCAGTACCTCAAACGTAAAGATTAGGTAAAACAGAGTGCAGAGTCACTGTTACACAGTTATGTAGGAAGAAGACTGTCTATACTATATTTTCGATAGTGAAAATCTTAACGCCCAGAAATGAAACAAAATAAAACGTAATAAGAAGTATTAGTAAACCTCGCTGACATCAATCGACGCAGTATCAGTATGTGACTGAGTTTTGCCATATGCCGATGCTACGGAGAGAACAGCACACGCGTCTGCAACAATGATTCATGATCGCTCTCTTTTCCAGGAACCGCATCAGACTGCTATGGACACGTATACGCCGAAGGCCGAACCTCACAATCACCCTGGGTTGAGTGCGGGGCGGCGGTGGGGTGGGTGGACTGCTGTGGCGTGCTGTGGGGTTGTGAACCACTGGGGGCTACAGCGGGACGAAGCCTCTCCGTCGTTTATAGGTCCCCGGTTTAAATACATAATTCAATACACATCCCAATTATCTTTAGTATTACACACAAATTTATGTTTTCCTTTTGAGTTACACACATGAAGATTCTGATCATATTGATCAACGTTCAACTACTGTTACCGAAAACTTTTGAGAGTTAAACTACTTACAGGTGAGTTTTCTTCATGTGTAACATACAGCTTATCCAGTTAAACTGTGTCTTATGTTTAACACGTCAGTATAAAATTATATAATAATTTTTGTATATCTGTCCCACTTTTTCCGACTGCAAGTGAAGTAATTTGTAAATTACAGAATTAAAAAGCGTTCCATAATTAAACTAAAAAATAACAGACATTTCATATTATTTTTCTTTCCACCCATTTTGGTGGCTAGCACATTTTATTGAAACTAGGACAATGCAATACAATAAGTTCTTTCCGTTGTCATTAATATCACATAAGGATCTAAAGAAATTCGTCAAATTGAAATGAATTGTATCTTCATTTAATATTGAGCAGTGGAAAAAGATTCAGAAATACACGGTCCACTCACATTTATGTGACGACGGTCTATGTTCGACGTCAACGTGCAATAAAGACTCACAGACTGCAGGTGACAGCATTAGCAGTGGAGCGTATATAAAGTTTTTCGGAGGGTGCGAAAACCAGTGCCTTCGTTGTCGTAATGCGGAAACGGAGCGATTTATGTAACGTCTAAAATGACGTGACCATTGGCTTTCGGGGCTAGGGTATTCCCAGAGCGGGCAAGTTTGTAGACTGTTCACGTGCCGGTGAGGTCAAACTATATGCCTCGCATGGCAAAATGGCGCTAACCGGCACAGGCGCCGAGGCAACTGTGGTGCACCACTCTCCGTAGATGACAGGGTGAACAGCGGCGGAGATGTGTACGGGCGAACTGACGTGTGACTGATGAGCAACTGACCACCAAGATCAGCCAAGTGGCTACCAAAAGTGTCTTCCTCAACGACCGTTCAGCGAACGTTGCTGTGTAGGAGCCTCCGCAACAGACGCCTGATTCATGCACCCATGCTGACTGCTGTTCATCGACGACGGAGACTGCTATTTGCAGGCCAGTACCGCAACTGGTGGTCCACTGAATGGCGACAGGTGATCTTTTCAGATGAATCACGCTTCATGCCTCATCGGGTAGGTGTCCGTTGACATGGACGGAGTGAAACGTTTGAAACCAAACATCCTCCAACCACGAGGGATCGTAATGTTCTGGGTAACGTTTTCGTGGGATTCCGTGGGTGATCTCATCGTTCTGGAAGACGTAATGGATAGTACATGTATGCTAATATTCTTCAGGACCATGTCCATCCCTTCACGTAGATTGTTTTTTCCTCGTCAAGATGGCATCTACCAGCAGGACACTGCAATGTGTCACACAGCTCGCAGTGTATGTGCGTGGTTCGAAGAGTACCAGGATGAGTTTGCTGTACTCCGCTGGTCACGGAACTGGCCGGATTTAAACCCAATGAAGAATCTGTGGGACCACCTAGATCGGGCTGTACGTGCCGTAGATCCTCAAATGAGAAGCTTAGCGCAGCTGGCCTCGGCGTTGCTCCACATCTCCGTCGGCACCTTCCAGAACATAACTGACTCTCTTCCAATACTTCTCGCAGTGGACTGCTTCGTAAAAGTGGTTAATCTAGCTGTTGATGAGAAATACCTCCATAGAATTTATTTTAAAAGAAAAAACAACCTGTTTCCACGATTATTAGATTTAGATTTATTTTATTTATTTTAAATGGTCTTATGGGATCCCAGGAAACTAAACTAGTGTCTGAATGAGCGGGAAGAGGCGACTAGCAGCAGTATCACGGCCTTTTGGGATTGCAGTGTATCATTCCACAATATTTCAGTGCATGTTAATCAGGATCCCACGACTGTCCTGCGAATTAAGAATCAATGGTTTCAGGAGGGTCACACTCAACATCATGCTGGACATCAAGGACTCCACGTGACTAGTGCCCAAGGGAACATATTTAATGTTCTACATCTACGTCTACATAGATACTCAGCAAGCCATCGTACAGTGCGTGGCGGTGGGTACCATGTGCCACTACCTGTCATTTCCTTTCCTGTTCGACTCGCAAATATGTCGAGGGAAAATTGACAGTCTTGTGACTCCGCATGAACCCTAATTTCTCGTAGCTTATCTTCGTGTTCCTCATGCTCAGTGTATGTCGGCGGCAGTAGAATCGTTAGGCAGTCAGCTTCAAATGCCGGTTCTCTAAATTTTCTTAGTCGCATTCCTCGAAAAGAACGTTGCCTTCCCTCAAGGGATTCCCATTTGACTTCCAGGAGCATCTCCGTAACACTTAAGCGTTGTTCGAACCTACCGGTAACAAATTGCTTCGATTTCATCCTTTGATCAGACCTGATAACGGTCCCAAATACTCGAACAGTACTCAAGAACGCGGTTCCTTTATAGGTGAATCTCCTAAAATTTTCGCAATAAATTGAAGCTGACCTTTCGCCTTCCATATCACAGCTCTCACATGCTCCGTCCATCTCATATCGCTTTGAAACGTTACGCCCACATATTTAAACGACTTGACTGTGCCAAGCAGGCACTAGTAATACTGTACTCTAATATTACAGGTTTGGTCCTCCTACTTATCATCATTAACTTACATTTTTCCACACTTAGGGCTAGCTGTCATTCGTCACACCAACTGGAAATTTTGTCTAGGTCGTCTTGTATCTTTATCGTACACCACGGCATCACCAGCAAATAACCATAGATTGCTGCCCAACCTGTCCGCCTAATCATTTATGTATACACAGAACAGCAGCGGCTCTGTCACACTTCCTTGGGGCACTCCTGACGGTCCCCTGTCTCCAATGAACACTCGCCGCCAAAAGTAACATACTGGGTTCTATTATTTAAGAGGTCTTAGAGCCACTGAAATGTCCGTAAACTTGTTTCATATGCTCATACCTTCGTTAACCGCCTGCAATGGGACACGGTGTCAAATGCTTACCGGAAATCAATAAATATGGAGTTGCCTGTTGCTCTTCATCCATAGTTCGCAGTATATCATGTGAGAGAAGGGCAAGCTGAGTTTCGCACGAGTGATGCTTTCTAAAACCTTCTTATTTGTCGACATAAGCTTCGCAGTCTCAAGAAATTTTATTGTATTCGAACTGAGAATATATTGATTCAAAAAAAAAAAAATGGCTCTGAGCACTATGGGACTCAACTGCTGAGGTCATTAGTCCCCTAGAACTTAGAACTAGTTAAACCTAACTAACCTAAGGACATCACAAACATCCATGCCCGAGGCAGGATTCGAACCTGCGACCGTAGCGGTCTTGCGGTTCCAGACTGCAGCGGCTTTAACCGCACGGCCACTTCGGCCGGCAATATATTCTTTGATTGATTACGCAGCAAAAGGAAGTTAGGGAAATTGATCTGTAATTTTGCAGGTTCGTTTATTTACCCTTTTTTATATACTGGAGTCACCAGCGTTTTGTCCAGTCTCTTGGGAATTTGTGCTGGGCGAGAGATTCATGATAAGTGCAAGCTATGTAAGGGACCAAAGCAGTAAAATCGAACTGGGATTCCATCCGAACCTAGTGATTTATTTGCTTTCAAGTCTTTCAGTTGTTTCTCTACGCCAGAGATGCTTATTACTATGTCGTTCATACGGGAGTCTGTCCAATGGTCAAATTACGGTATCTTTGTACGATTCTCCTGTGTGAACGATTTATTGAACGTGAAATTTAAAACTTCGTCTTTCATTTTTCTATCTTCAACTGCCACACCAGACGCGTCAACAAGGGACTGAATGGAAGCCTTAGACCCGCTTAGCAATTTTACATAAGACCAGAATTTTCTCGGGTTCTCTGCCAGGTCTTTTGCTGCGGCGTGACGGTGGTAGTTGTCATATGCTTCGCGCATAGATCTTTTCACAGACGCACTAATCTCAACTAACCTTCGCTTTTCGTCATTTGTACGTTCCCTCTTGAACCGAGAGTGCAACAGCCTCTGCTTCCTCAACATCCTCCGAATTTCGTTGTTAAACGATTATGGTTCTTTTCCATCCTTTATCCACTTACTAGGCACATAACTCTCCAGACCACGATTTACTGTCTGCGTAAACTTTGGCCATAATTCCTCTACATCCATCTTAATGGAACTAAGTGATGCCAATTCACTGTCAAAGTCAGATGCTAATAACTGCTTATCTGCTCTATCTAGCAGAAACACTCTCATAGCCTTCTTGACTGATTTATTAACTTTCGTAATCGTAGTTGCTCTAATGATATCGTGATCGCTAATTCCCGTTTCTATAATGACATTGTTGGTAAGGTCCGGCCGTGCAGGATAGTGCAGCAATATCACGTACCCTGAGTCGGGAATTGAGCTTGTTTGCAGCGAGGGAAGTATCCAGACTGACAGGCGATGATGTTGGAGCATCACTGACTGTCAGTACGGCGACCACTGTCGTGGCCTCCATTAACGAGGCAGCAGAGAGACGTGTGCAGTCAGTGGTGCACTCAACGACTACGCTGGACACAGAAATAGCACTGCATAACCTCTTAAGACAAGTCCCGGTTCTGCGTACAGCGTCACGATGGACGTATCCGTATGTGGAAGCTCTTAGGACGATGAACGCTGGCAGACTACATGCGTCAATATTATACACTGTGGTGCCAAAAGTCATGGGATAGCTCCTAATATTTTGTCGGGCCTCCTTTTGTCAACAATAGTGCAGCAACTCGACGTGACACGGACTCAAAAAGTCGCTGGAAGCCCCAGCAGAAACATTGAGCCTTATTGTCTCTGTAGTCATCCATAAATGCGAAAGTGTTGCTAGTGCAGGAATTTGTGGACGAACTGTTTCGATTATGTCCCACAAACTTTCTGTTGGATTCATGTCGGAATATGTGGGTGGCCAAATCGCTCACTCGAATTGTCCAGAATGTTCTTCAAACCAGTCGTGAACAACTGTGACCCAGTCCATACGATGTAAACACAGCCCACATCATTATGAGGTCACCAGCAGCTTGCACAGTACTTTTTTGACAACTTGCGTTCATATCTTCTTGGGGATCTCATCTGAGCAGGCCACGGTTTTCCAGTCGTCTAGGGCCCCAACCCATATAGTTATGAGCCCAGGAGAGGGACTACACGCGATTTCGTGTTGCCAACAAAGATGCTCGCGTCGGTCGTCTGATTACATAGGCAACAAACGCCAAATTACGATGCACTGTCCTAACATATACGTTCGTCGTACATCCCACATTGAGTTCTGCCGTTATTTCAAGCACTGTTGCTGGTCTGTTAGCACTGAGAACGCTACGGAAACGCAGCTGCTCTCTGTCGTTAAGTGAAGGCCGTCGGACACTGCGTTGTCCGCAGTGAGACGTAAAGCCCTAAATTTGGTTTTCTCGGCACATTCTTGACACTGTGGATCTCGGAATACCGAATTCCCTAACGATTTCCAGACAAGAACGTCTCATCCGCCTGGCTCCATCTACTACTCCGCGTTCAAAGTCTGTTAATTCGTGTCGTGTGTCATAATAACGTCGGACATCTTTTCATATGCCTGCCCTTTTATGCCTTGTGTACGCCATCTGTATACACTATGTCATCAAAAGGATCCGGACACCCCCAAAAACATACTTTTTCGCATTAGGTGCATTGTGCGGCCACCAACAGCCAGGTACTCCATATCAGCGACATCAGTAGTCATTAGACATCATGAGAGACCAGGATGGGGCGTTCCGCGGAACTCACGGACTTCGAATGTGGTCAGGTGATTGGGTGTCACTTGTGTCATACATCTGTACGCGAGATTTCCACATTCCTAAACATCCCTAGGTCTACTGTTTCCGATAGTGAAGTGGAAACATGAAGGGACACGTACAGCACAAAAGCGTACAGGCCGACCTCGTCTGTTGACTGACAGAGATCGCTGACAGTTGAAGTGGGTCGTAATGTGTAATAGACAGACATCTATCCAGACCATCACACAAGAATTCCAAACTGCATCCGGATCCACTGCAAGTACTACGACAGTTAGGTAGGAGGTGAGGAAACGTGGATTTGATGGTTGAGTGGCTGCCCATAAGCCACACATCACGGCGGTAAATGCAAAACGATGCCAAGCTTGGTGTAAGAAACGTAAACATTTGACGATTGAACAATGGAAAAACGTTGTGTGGAGTGACGAATCACGGTACACCATGTGGCGATACGATGGCAGGGTGTGGGTATGGCGAATCCCCAGTGAACGTCATCTGCCAGAGTGTGTAGTGCCAACAGTAAAATTCGGAGGTGGTGGTGTTATGGTGTGGTCGTATTTTTCATGGAGGAGGCTGCTGCACCTCTTGTTGTTTTGCGTGGTACTATCAGAACACAGGCCTAATTGATGTTTTAAGCACCTTTTTGCTTCCCACTGTTGAAGAGCAATTCGGGGATGGCGACTGCATCTTTCACCACGATCGAGCATCTGCTCATAATACACGGCCTGTGGCGGAGTGGTTACACGACAATAACATCCCTGTAATGGACTGGCCTGCACAGACTCCTGACCTGGATCCAATAGAACGCCTCTGAGATGTTTTGGAACGCCGTCCTCATGCCAGGCCTCACCGACCGACATCGATAGCTCTCCTCAGTACAGCACTCCGTAAAAAATGGTCTGCCATTCCCCAAGAAACTTTCCAGTGCCTGATTGAACGTATGCCTGCGAGAGTGGAAGCTGTCATTACGGCTAGGGGTGGGCGAACACCATATTGAATTCCAGCATTACCGATGGAGGGCTCCACGAACTTGTAAGTCATTTTCAGCCAGGTGTTCGGAGACTTTTCATCACATAGTGTATGTGTACATCGCTACCCTGTGACTTTTCACACCTCTGTATATGGGCCGAGCATCTGACGGGACGGTGTGGAGAGCCACTGAGTAAACAAGAGGATCATCTCTGATTCGCATAGATGGAATTTTTTTACAGCGGCCGCTAAACTTCCGACGTGTTAAGGCTGGAGCCTGTATCGTATCTTCAAGTTCTCTGAGGCTTTATGCTTGAACAAGACTGCTTGTTGTCGGTGTCGTCCAGACCTATTTCAGTTCAGCAAATTTTCCAGCTCTCTCAGTCACTGACATCATCTGCTCATGCTTTTCCGAAAGACTTTCCACCACTCGCAAGACACTACGTTTGACTCGATGTCCGTCTGATTCCGCTGTTTCTGCCAGAGATGTCAGCTCTGTCTACTACACTTCGTATCTTGTATTCCCTCCAGTCACTTACTAAATTAATTATGTGTTACTTCTACTATAGTGTGTATACACAATAATTGATGTATTTACTTAGTGCGTTGTAGCCTGTTACCTAAAATTTAAACACCAGCTGTATTCATTCTTACATAGATTATTAATATCAACAGCAAATTTTTTGGTAGACATCGGCAACTAATGATACGATACGCATCCTGCACCACACTGTATCCTGTCACCATAACTGTTCCTACTGTTAATAAAACTACACTTCCTTCTATATCTAACCATGTCTACTATCTCTGTATCTATGTTTTCCTCTACAACTTGTTTCTCTCCTATCTGTTATTAGACTACACTGTAAATGGTGGAAGCAGATTATAAGTAGTAATAACTGCAGTTCTTGTCTGCCTCATTCCACAGTGCACTCCATTGCTCCCTGGTCCGTAGGTATACGTTGCCATTTTCTTGAGCTGAGTGGAGGGCATTGTGGTTGCATCTGCCTGTTCCGATGTCCGTCGGCTCCATGGTTGCTGATCGACTCCCCTGTTCCGAGGAAGCATCTTTGCTGCCGGTGAGGAGAGCAGCAGTATGCCGGCATTCGTCACTCCGGTTCCAGTTCCTTGGGTGGCGGGACACGGCACACGGCTGCGCTTCAAGTCTGGTGCTGTTACGATCACTGTGCATGCGCTGTTGGCCGTTCGTCTGCTAAAACCGTTGATCTCCGATGTCTGTTGGGTTGCTTCTCGATCTGCTGTCACAGTCTTCCACACTGCAGTAGACGGGAGTGATTGATAAGGTAATGCACTACCCAAGCCTTTCTTCATATAGCGTCGGCCATATTGTCCAGGATCTGTCATTCTGCCTCATAACACAGTAGATCTTTTACATCGAGACTTTCGTGCCGATTCAGCTGCTGACGATCGATGTCACGGCATACGGCGAACATCCTCAGATGTGCCTTCTTCATCACAGACACATTCGGAGGTTTGTGTTCACCCAGTTCGAAGCCAGTATGTACCTTAAGGTCCGTGATTCATTAAGAAGGGTAGTAGGACTCTTGAAGGAAACACGTACCTCATTCACAGTCTGTTTTATGTTTAGGAGAAAACCATAGGTGCACTTCATTGTTTCGGCATCATCCCATCGTTTCTATCACAGGTGAAGGATTTGAATGTGAATTGTTTGCTTTTTCGTGGCCCATGTTCCGATTAAATTCTGTATATCATGATGTTCGTTCTTCAGCCACTGCATCGTCGCTCTTTTGCTTATCTGGAGATCGAGTGGACTTGTTCCGTGTATTGTCTGCAATACTTAAGCTGGCACAGTACCTAAAGCTCCTGCTGCTGCTCCCGCCAACCGAAGAAGTATTCCGCGTTGTACCCTTTTAACTACCCTTGCTAGTGGTGTGAACAGAAGTCTGTGTACCCAAGCACTCGCATAGTATCCAATGATCGCAGTTATAATGGCGTTATGATATTGGTACTTAATAATCGTAGGTGGCTAGACTAATAATTTTATTTATCATGTTCCTGTCTCTCTTGCTCATTTCTTTAGTACGTGCATTATAATTCTGTCGTTCATCCAAAAAGACGCTTAGTTATCTGGTGATGGATTTTCTCTTTATGGACCGGTTGCTTAATTTCATAATCTGGTCACTTTTAACAATGTGTACATTTCAGCCGCAACAGACAGTTTTACTCTTTGGCAACACTGATGTAATTTTTGAAGGACTTTGTCACAGGCCGGCCGCTGTGACCGAGCGGTTCTAGGCGCTTCAGTCAAAACCGCGCTGCTGCTACAGTCGCAGGTTCGAATCCTGCCTCGGGCATGGATGTGTGTGATGACATCAGGTTAGTTAGGTTTAAGTAGTTCTAAGTTCTAGGGGAATGATGACCTCAGATGTTAAGTCCCATAGAGCTTAGACACATTTGAACCATTTGAACTCTTCTGAGTTCATATTGTATACTGTAGACTCAGCAGTATTTGGCTTATAATGCGGTAACTACGTATCCCAGCCCCTAGACAACGAAACCAGCCAAACCTTTTAATATTTCAACTCTGAGCCTGAGGGCACGTAGTTGAGGGCCACAGCACCACCTCATTTTGTTATTTGAAAGCCCGCACACTCTAGACTTTATTGATATTATCCAACGGTGGCCCTTCTTTCTGTTTCTTAACAGATTCAACAACAAGGCATTTAACTTTAAGAACCTGTGTTCTTAAACACAAAATGCTGGATGGATTCTCGTCGCACATCACTTCATGACTTTTTATCTTTGTATTGCTTCAGGTCTGGCGTTTCTCAGAATACAGGCTTCCTGCAGAGGGCATGTCACCGCGATACTGCTATTTCTTATTGTCTGCTCATGGCATATCTTTCCAGCGCCAGTCGATTGCCCACACAGAAACACGATACCATGGCATTCTGTCATGTAAGGCACGACACAGACCGTACTTCTTTGGCGGCGTTCAGACCTCACGCCAGATACTGCTCCGAACTTTTACCTGTGATCCTCCCTCTCCTGGTGGTGTTTGATCTTTCAACATGGCTACGGTCACTCTTAACGACTGGATGCTGATTGTCACCCCTGCTCGGCCAACTCTTGGTCAACCTGTACTCAATAAGATTCCTTCTCAGCCAAAGGATCATCCAGGGAGTCTCGGAGGAAAGTAAATCCCATAGAGCGCTCCAAGTAAGAAAGCAGAATTAATACTTGTGCATAGTTTTGTGCACCAGTGATATTGAGAGTTCTGACCATCAGGTTCGTTCTAATAACGCAAGAGTCTCCATTCCAAATTTAGTTTGAACATAATTAAACAGTAGTGTCACTTTTTTTGAAGTTCTGTCTGGAACTTACTTTCACCGAGACTCACAGGATGATGCTTCGTCTGAGAGAAGGACTTCGATTCCGAGCTCTGATAGAGTGCAGCCTCGTTGCATGCCAGATAACTTACAATATTCAGCCACCACAGCCGCCACTCACAGGCAGTGGTAACGTTAAGTAAGGTGAGCCGCTGCTGCGTTCATAAACCAATCGATAGAATGCACGTGGAGTTATCACATTGACATCATGGCTTTTACGTTACTAATTCAAGTACATTTACTAGCAACCTCTAACCCAATATGTGTTCAGCCAAGATAGGGTGTGCATGTATGTGTCTTTCTGTAGTTCTTTCTTTCCACATCTAATTAACATTCAGCAATCATTGTGCAACTTCCGCGAACTTAATCGTCGCCCCTCGCCCCGGATCTTGTGTGACCTTAATATACTAATCTCAATTAACTCAGTGAAAGTAATGATTTCATGTCCTTACGTATATAAACTGAAGACCACAGCGAATTTTAAAAAACGGGGTTTTATAGTGACCATTGCTTCATTCAGTAGTTTGATGATACTCTCTACATTATCATCTTGTGAGTTGCAGCACCCATGTTTCATGTACACTACTGGCCATTAAAATTGCTACACCAAGAAGAAATGCAGATGATAAACGGGTATTCATTGGACAAATATATTTCGCTAGAACTGACATGTGATTACATTTTCACGCAATTTGGATGCATAGATCCTGAGAAATCAGTACCCAGAACAACCACCTCTGGCCGTAATAACGGCCTTCATACGCCTGGGCATTGAGTGAAACAGAGCTTGGATGGCGTGTACAGGTACAGCTGCCCATGCAGCTTCAACACGATACCACAGTACATCAAGAGTAGTGACTGGCGTATTGTGACGAGCCAGTTGCTCGGCCACCATTGACCAGACGTTTTCAATTGGTGAGAGATCTGGAGAATGTGCTGGCCCGGGCAGCAGTCGAACATTTTCTATATCCAGAAAGGCCCGTACAGGACCTGCAACATGCGGTCGTGTATTATCCTGCTGACATGTAGGGTTTCGCAGGGATCGAACGAAGGGTAGAGCCACGGGTCGTAATACATCTAAAATGTAACGTCCACTGTTCAAAGTGCCGTCAATGCGAACAAGAGGTGACCGAGACGTGTAACCAATGGCACCCCATACCATCACGCCGAGTGATACGCCAGTATGGCGATGACGAATACACGCTTCCAATCTGCGTTCACCGCGATGTCGCCAAACACGGATGCGACCATCACGATGCTGTAAAGAGAACCCGGATTCATCCGAAAAAATGACGTTTTGTCATTCGTGCACCCAGGTTCGTCGTTGAGTACACCATCGCAGACGCTCCTGTCTGTGATGCAGCGTCAATGGTAACCGCAGCCAGGGTCTCCGAGCAGATAGCCCATGATGCTGCAAACGTCGTCGAACTGTTCGTGCAGATTGTTGTTGTCTTGCAAACGTCCCCATCTGTTGACTCAGGGATCGAGACGTGGCTGCACGATCCATTACAGCCATGCGGATAATATGCCTGTCATCTCGACTGCTAGTGATACGAGGCCGTTGGTATCCAGCACGGCGTTCCGTATTACCCTCCTGAACCCACCGATTGCATATTCTGCTAACAGTCATTGGATCTCGACCAACGCGAGAAGCATTGTCACGATACGATAAACCGCAATCGCGATAGGCTTCAATCCGACCTTTATCAAAGGTACGCATTTCTCCTTCTTACACGAGGCATCACAACAACGTTTCACCAGGCAACGCCGGTCAACTGCTGTTTGTGTATGAGAAATCGGTTGGAAACTTTCCTCATGTCAGCACGTTGTATGTGTCGCCACCGGCGCCAAGGTATGAATGCTCTGAAAAGCTTATCATTTGCATATCACAGCATCTTCTTCCTGTCGGCTAAATTTCGCGTCTGAAGCACGTCATCTTCGTGGTGTAGCAATTTTAATGGACAGAAGTGTATGTTAGGCCCACTACCGTTGAATAAAGTAAATTCATTATGTTATCCGTTGCGCGGCACGTGTAGTTAAATTCACGTGATCCTGCGGAGAGCCGGCCGCTGTGGCCGAGCGGTTCTAGGCGCTTCAGTCCGGAACTGCGCGACCGCTACGGTCGCAGCTTCGAATCCTGCCTCGGGCATGGATGTCTATGCTGTCCTTAGATTAGTTAGGTTTAAGTAGTTCTAAGTCTAGAGGACTGAGGACCTCAGATGTAAAGTCCCAGAGCCATTTGAACCATTTTTTTTCTGCGGAGAGAGAGTTGATTATCGGTAAGGCCACGCGGTACGTCTGTTCCTCACATCCTCAGGGGTATGTTAATGGCTCAGAAGTAACCTCACATTAGAACTGCGCCACTTCGCTGTTTGAGCGCTTCAGATGCTTGCACGGAGGCTTCGACTCCCTCTGTAGTGGGATTCTTTAGTTCGTCATGACGAACATCCCATCTTCAGCTATACGGACAACGACCTCATGTGTGAGAGGGTCTATGGAGAACTGTTGACATTTGGAACTTCAACTTGTGAAGTGGTTTTTGTTACTTTAACTGTTTAGTTTAGCGATCAGATTGAGTAAGATTTTTTTCTTCTAATGGAACTACTTTGGTTTCAAAAACGAAGCTTTTCCTCTCGATGATCTGCGCGAAGTATAGCACTAACTGCATAAAAACGACGTATTTCGCCTAACATTGTGGCGAACTTTCTCGAGGAGTGGAGTGGTTCTCGGGCTCCATCCACAACAAGAAAGAGCCTTTCTGTAAGGTTAAATCCTGTACTTAGAACCCCTCCAAGTGCTGCTCTAAGCGCAGCTCGTGCGAGGAGCATTCTTCCTTTCCTTTTTGGAACGCTACACAAGTGGGAGGTGCGACTGAGATTCCTGCCGGCTGCTGTGGGTTAACTGGCCCGTGGATACCTGCAACAGCAGATAACGCAACAAGCAAATAGGGGCGAGATGAAATACGTATTACGGTAGATCGACGAATAGAACAGCGTGCGTACGAAGCCGACTCTGTTCTAGATCAGACTTTTATCGCTTCACTTGCTCTCGTGGCCAATTATATCGGTGGTGACAGGGTGAAACATCCCCTTAGAAAAATTTATGAATTACTGTGCTGATAAACCTCTTACATTATTTGAATTTCAAACAGCTGAGCAGAACTGAACGTACTCAGACATTTCGCTCTTTACCAATTCTGATCAACATTAAACTGACACACAATATTTGTAGCGTAACGCAATCTGACTTTCAATAATCTCTACAAAAGAATGGCCCTGACTAACAATAACCTATACCTTTCATGAATCACTTTCCTCACAAAAATCTTCGTTACTCGAACTACTGCAACACAGCCAGCGCCAATACTGCCAGCTAAATAAAAGATTCTAACTACTGAAGGCACTAACTACTGATACGCATACTTAGCAAATGAAAGATTTTGATAGAGAGCAAACAATGTATTTACGTTAATAGTGTTCAAAAGTCATAATATATACATCATTTCATGACATCCAGCCATACAAATTTACTGTCTCTGATGGACACACGTCCAGGTCATCCGCTCTAAAACTCCACCATCTCTCTCCCCACATCCACCACTGCTGGCGGGTCACCTCCAACGGCGCAAAGATACGCACCGATCACATCCAACTGCCCAACACTACTATAGCGAATATTACAAAAATGCCAACCAGCCACAGACTGCACACAGCACAGCCAGTGATTTTCATACAGAGCGCTACGTGGCGTTACCAATATAAAAACCTAAACAGCCTACTTACAAGGTGTTGGAGTCGTATTTAATGATGCAGAGGGACCATCATCTGGCTCTAGATAAGTCACTTCAGAAGAGTGCGCAAATTAAAATTATTTATGGTGGTAGCGTCTACCACATTAACTGCATGAAACCTCCAGTGTATAGAATCGATTCTGATCTGGCTCACTCCTCTCTCTCACGAATTTGCACACTGTGCGTTACGCAGTAAGAAGAGGTCATCAGAGGTGGAGTATCTCCTCATATTTCACAACAGCCTGCAAAAGGATGCTGCCTCGTCTTCAAGTAAGGAACTGGATAAATTCTTATAGACGTAATAAAGAAACCCCAATTCACTTTATAGCACCAACGATCAAGAATACTGTGCGGCTGGTCCCGGCGGAGGTTCGAGTCGTCCCACGAGCATGGTTGTGTGTGTTTGTCCTTACGATAATTTAGTTTAAGTAGTGTGTAGGACTGATGACCTTAGCAGTTGAGTCCCATAAGATTTCACACACATTTGAACATTTGAACATTTTGATCAAGAATAATTTCTCCAGGTTACAACTCCAGCTTTCCACAGCTAAATTAAATAACTAGACTTTTTCGTATCGAAGTGTCACAGCCTTCTTCAGGTAGTACAGCGAATGTCAGCACGACAGCCGAGATGGTAGTGCATGAAACACACACTAAATCGCATCACTCTTTCCAGCTCGATCCGATCTCAGTTGCCGTTCGTGTGTGTCAGAGGAACAGTTGAGGTCACGGAGGGGAGCGTCGTTGATTGGTTGATTCGGGGGAGGGGACCAAACATCGAGGTCATAGGTTCAAATGGCTCTGAGCACTATTGGATTTAACATCTGAGGTCATCGTCCCCTAGAACTTAGAACTACTTAAACCTAACTAACCTAAGGACATCACATACATCCATGCCCAAGACAGGATTCGGACCTTCGACCGTAGCGGTCACGCGGTTCCAGACTGAAGCGCCTAGAACCGCTCCGCCACATCGGCCGGCAGTAATAATGGTGGTAAAATTACAAAATTTATGGTAGACGCGGTAGTGTACAGGCATTTATTCCCCTCGCATAGCAACAAATGGTTCAAATGGCTCTGAGCACTATGGGACTTAACTACTGTGGTCATCAGTCCCCTAGAACTTAGAACTACTTAAACCTAACTAACGTAAGGACAGCACACACATCCATGCCCGAGGCAGGATTCGAACCTGCGACCGTAGCAGTCGCGCGGTTCCGGACTGCGCGCCTAGAACCGCTCGACCACCGCGGCCGGCGCATAGCAACAGTTAATGGAATAACAACCTATTAGTACGTGCTGTTGCTTACTGAATGTAAATTAAGATGTACGACATCTGTACGATGGATGATTCAGCAGGTGGCTGCAAGTCGTTCTTATGGCAAATGCGAATGATCTACAACACAGCTGATGTGAAAAAGAAAATTCTGTTTTCGGAAAATCGCAATCCAAGTCACACGATTACTTACTTGGCGATAAAATTACTACCAGGTGTCCTTATAGTATTCTCTCAGAGACATCCCATGTCACTAATCGTGCGGCCCCTCACGCCGGAGGTTCGAGTCCTCCCTCGGGAATGGATGTGAGTGTTGTCTTTAGCGAAGTTAGTTTAAGTAGTGTGTAAGACTAGGGACCGATGACCTCAGCGGTTTGGTCCCTTAGGAATTTTCACACATTTTAACGATTTTTTTTCAGAGACTTCATAACATGCCAAACGCAGCATTTAAGGAAGCAACATGATGCTCGGAAAGGTCAAGGTGGTTTTTCTGTGAAGGACGCGAATAAAATCACCTTGTTTTCCAAGGACATCCAGAAATCGCTGTTGTCAAACCAGGTTGGTTGGTTGAATTTGGGGGAGGGGACCAAACAGAGAGGTCATCGATCCCATCAGATTAAGGAAGGATGGGGAAGGAAGTCGGGAACCGTCCTGGCATTTGCCTGAAGCGATTTATGGAAATCAGGATGGCCGGACGCAGGTTTGAATCGTCGTCATCCCGAGTAAAACCAGAGTGACTCTGCATACCACAGTAGTCACGGTGAGGAAGTACATAATACCCTGCGTTACTGCCCTGAGCGAGCTCTGGTGTTTAACGCTGAGGCAACGGCGAAGGCCTCTGATGAATTATTTCTGTTGCTGTTGATATTAGCGCTGCTCGTACCTTGAAGTCTGATACTCGGAAGTCCACAGTGTCGTGGTTGTTAGTGACGAGTCATTAATAACTGGAGATTGAAATGGATAAATCAATTTAATAAATGAGACTGACATGGAACTGAATGATAAAATATCAAAGCACACAAAAATCGATATAAAGTTCAAAGCCACATTTTCTAATCGAACTTGGAGTCAGAGAAGGGACTAACGCACCTGTCCTAGGGCAACCAGTCAAGCGAGCTGCCACATTAGTTATCACAATGGCCTCGTGATTGGAAGGAACGGAATTCAGAGCCCCGACAGACAACGCGTATTCAAGTTTTCTTCTTTTTCTTGCGTCGCTGCAGGCAAGTGTCAGAACTGTTCCTTCAAAACGATCACGCCTGTTTCCTTACGCCAATCTTATCCTGCTCATGACCTACCACGGTAACAAAAACAGTAACGAAATAGGACACAACATGAAAAGAACGTACACTAAATGTTTAAAAAACATTTATAAACAAACCTTGTTTTAGTTAATGTCACATCTAACTGAAAAATTATTATCGTCTTTCTCTTGATGCTACACACACACACACACACACACACACACACACACACACACACAACAGTATAAGCCATACATCCATAAATCAGACAAGAAACTTGCGTCAGTATTTGGGTCAACACTCCTGAGCGATGTCAGACAACAACTGTGATACCTGAAACTCAAAAATGAAGGGTAAAAAGCGATGCTGGTCTAATTTATTCAGTGCTTATGGTCAATTCAAAGCATCCAGCATGAATCTCAGGATGTGCACAAAAATGAGAATTTTTTTCAGAGGGCTTGGGGTTAATGGCTGTACTACGCCACTGGAGCTTCCAGGAAGGTTGAAAATCACAGGAATGGTGCGGTTTCTGCACGACCTCAAGAGCGAAGGTCACAGACAGTCGCACCCGGAGCAGCGTCTATTCCGTTTCATCACACAGCAAGAAACGAAGTAACTTGCCTTGTGATTAGAGCTTCAGCTATCTGCTATACGCATACCTCATCCCGTTACGTGAAAACACAAATTAGTGACGGAGTGATGTAATGTGTTGCTCTTAAGTTAAAGGCAAGTCATACAAACACAGTGATATAACTCCTGTTCTCTAGTAACATGCTGTACTTGTATTGATTTATAAATTCTTTCGATACTTTTTATTCAACGTCTTCTAACGCTTCTTATCGAGTAATTTCGAAATACTTATTAGGAAGCGACATAGATGGCACAACACAATGACTACGGTCCATCCAGAACTAACGCCAAAGATGAATCTTTTACAGTGCGTCAGTGAATTTAGTATAAATTTTTGTGCATTAGATCGCCATTCAGTACACTGGCACTGGATATGCCACCTCTCTTATCACAAAATAATAATACCGAGCGAAATAAATAAACCTAAAACACATACATTTAATGTACGTTCACACTTTTAGGATATAATTCGTTGTTGTTTTATATTTCCGTAAATCATTAAAAATAAAGTAATAGTTTCCTCAATATCTTTCAAAAGTTAGCCAATGTCTGCCTGTAATTTATGTCCCTTGAAATAGACGTTAAGGCTAACGAAGTAAATGAAAGCAGAAGTTAACACAGAAAAGTTCATGCTGACTTTTCCATCTGTTAATAAATACTAAACGCCACATTCGGGTTCGCTTGCAAATGATATTCCATGTGTTGATACTAAACACAACTGAACATCTGCTTACAAGTTGTCTGAAGAGATCAAAGTGTATGTCTTGGATTGTTCGAAGGAAGGAAGGAAGGTTGGATTTTAATGTTTCGCCGACAGCGCAGGCAGTAGAGACGGAGCACAAGCTTAGATTACGGAAGGGTGGGGAAAGAAATGGGCAGTGCACTATTCATAGATACTGTCCCGGAATTTATCTGGAAAGATTTAGGGAAATCACAGAAAACCTAAGCCTCGACGGCCAGACGGCGATTTGAACCGCCATCGCCCCTAATCTGAGTCAAGTGTGCTAACCACTGCTCCATCTCGCTCTGTTGGGGCCTTCAAAAACCGAGCTATAGCAGAGTGTATGATATGTATTGTAAGGTGTCAGGCAAATCCAACATTTTCCATGAAAACCGTGACATGATAAGCAAATCCAGTAGTATGTCACATAGCTCCGAATAAATCGTGACATTAAATTAACCAAAGTAATACGAGTAACGAGTGAGCAAATGGAATACCACAGACTAACACCAGTATGCCTAAATGCTTGTCATACCTTTCCACCGTGAGACAGACGCAGTTCCGACGGGAGAAACGAGAACAGAAGCCGAGAGCAGAACCGTGTTAAGCTAGAAGGCCCTACGATAAGGGAAGGACACCCACGTTGCCAGCTAACCACCAGGACCACCACCCAGCCCATGTTAAAAGCTAGAGCCCTCCAGAAGAACAGTATAGATCTTACGATAACACTAAAAGGGCCACACCAGCCGCACGTTTTAGTGTGAGACTTTTTCGCGTCTCTGTTACGCTGCAAACGTTAAAAACATTGCCCCACCACGAAAAGTATAACGTTTCTCATTGGATAGACAGAATTTTTGTAGGCGGAGCTTCAGGTTAACATTGAGACCCTGATTGGTCAGATGAAAACACAGCCAGACAGTTTTTTTTAAACCAACTTCGGTAAATTGTAGTAAGGGGATGTTAGGAGACAGTTGCTTCCGAGACACCGAGCTGTATGGAGCTGCGCTGGCCGCCGCCCCCTGACAAACACCGACAAGGTAATGAATGCACGCAATGTTGCATTTTTGAGCGCATAAGGCTTCACTCAGAACTGCAGAAGTCTCATCCGTTACATCCCCTTTTTACGTAATACTAGTGTCGATCGTCAATTAAATCTCATGATATTCACATTTGCTATGTAAGTTAAAATCTGAAACGCGATGATTAATCTGTCATATAATTATTGAGAAGCCACATCAGCCACTGTAATTTACGACAAGTTAGATGAGTAATTAAAGATAATTGAGGGTCACTGTAGACCATTTTGATAGTTTTCTCTTTTGTGAAACTTAATTTAAACCTAGATTATAGATGTGATATGGCATAGGTCATCCTTCGATCCATTGTAGAACTTGGAAACCCATTCAGGGAATATTCGTTCACATTTTTGTTGAACACAGTTGGTTTTTATCAACCTGTGTTAAAATATTTCCTTTTATCAATAGTATAATTTATAAACAATGTTTTGTGAATAGAATAAAATTTCCAATGGTAAACTTAACTGCTTCTTCGACGTTATCTTACCAGCTAACTAGAAATAGGAAAGCCTTGAACCCCTTCCACTAAATTTAGTTAGTATTAAGATTCTTTTACAGGGAGTGCAGTGGAGCTGACGCTGAAATCATTAAGTATTTGGTTATATCATCGCTAGTCTCACTGAACTCTTCTGAACTCTACATGTCATGTGTGGTCTGGCGTCTCCTTACCAGCAACAGGTCCCAGTTTCAAACTAGCCAATTCCCTAAAAAAAACACGCTCAGAGCGTCGTTGCGCGAAAGTGGTAGGGAGACACGACATAGAACAACAGACACCATGCAGAATGTTAGAGAATGGCGGCCCTGCCAGGATGGTAAAATACCATGATAGAAGGTCGACCACATGCCTAACTACGTCAGAAAAATATCTTGTTGAAAAATTTTTGTAACAAATTTTTTTTTCCTAAAGTTATAAATAGTCGAAAACAGTAGCTGCAGCGATAGATAGTAAGCAAGTATTCAATAGAACGTGAGACATTCTAGCAGAGACAATAGCATAATTAAGTTATGAATTTTAATATTGTTAGAATTAATAATAAATGAAAACCACCAGTTTGCTTTTGTAGAACAAAAGCAAACTGGTGCTTTTCATTTATTATTATAATGTTGTTCTACCAAGCACCGACGGAAGATTCTGTTAATATGTTAGAATTAAGTTTTCTCTCCAATGCAAGTGCACAGGTAGCGGATACATCGTTGACAAGTTGGTTCTGACCCAACAAGTAAGTGAATGGATTGTCAAGTCGCGTGTGCAAAAAGTTTATGAAACGCGTGACATCGTATGAGCGCATTTTGACGAGAAGTAGGGTGCGTGAATTGCTTTTAAAGTAGAAAATAAGGGCTTCGGAAAGATTAGCAATGGCAGATCGAGACCTTGACGGAATTGAAGTAGAGACCCAACATGAAGATGGACAGAGAATAGAGGATAGTACAACAGACGATGCAGTATCGCGAGAAATAAGACAGATAACGCACCATAACGAGGATAATGTACGCCAAGGCACAGAAAACCTAGGTCAGCATACGACAGAGGAGCAGGAAAGTAGAGAGACAGCCGATGAGGATTCTAACTTGCGTCTTGAATACGTAGAACCAATAGTACAAGTAATCAGAGCTCCCTCACCACAGAGTACAAGAAATTCGAGCAGAAACGTGTCACCGCACAGTTCAATGCAATCGGTTGCAAACCAGCACTTGGGCGAAAACACAGAGCGTAGGACGTCGGAAGAAAACACAATAGGTCCCACCAATCTGGCAGAATTATTACAATTAATGACGGAAACCATGACAAGACAAAATAAAGAAATTGCGATCTAAATTAAAATTCAGAATGCAGAAACGACGAACCAAATTGCAGAAACCACGAGACCTTTCCGGGCATCATGTTGCTTCCTTAAATGCTGCGTTTGGCATGTTATGAAGTCTCTGAAAAAAAAAATTGTTAAAATGTGTGAAAATTCCTAAGGGACCAAACCGCTGAGGTCATCGGTCCCTTGTCTTACACACTACTTAAACTAACTTCGCTAAAGACAACACTCACATCCATTCCCGAAGGAGGACTCGAACCTCCGGCGTGAGGGGCCGCACAATTAGTGACATGGGATGTCTATGAGAGAATACTATAAGGACACCTGGTAGTAATTGTATCGCCATGTAAGTAATCGTGTGACTTGGATTGCGATTTTCCGAAAACAGAATTTTCTTTTTCACATCAGCTGTCTTGTAGATCATTCGCATTTGCCATAAGAACGACTTGCAGCCACCTGCTGAATCATCCATCGTACAGATGTCGTACATCTTAATTTACATTCAGTAAGCAACAGCACATACTAATAGGTTGTTATTCCATTAACTGTTGCTATGCGCCGGCCGCGGTGGTCTAGCGGTTCTAGGCGCGCAGTCCGGAACCGCGCGACTGCTACGGTCGCAGGTTCGAATCCTGCCTCGGGCATAAATGTGTGTGCTGTCCTTATGTTAGTTAGGTTTAAGTAGTTCTAAGTTCTAGGGGGCTGATGACCTAAGATGTTAAGTCCCATAGTGCTCAGAGCCATTTGAACCATTTTTTGCACCAGAGGCATGCACAACAAATGTAGGAGGAAAGGACAAAGTAATGAGTATTGCAGAGCTATTTGAGATGGAAACCAGGGAAAGCGAATTCAATGAGGATAATGCGCAGTCGACAGAAATTGAAAATAAGTTACTAGTGGGCACACAACCCAGCGTATATAATGAAGGAAGTTATGAAACGATAATTAGAGCATTTACATTCGATTATATGGAAGTAGCGACGAAGAAGGAGAAGATAGACGAGGATGAGGAAAAAGTAGAGGATGTTGAAGAAAGCGTAAATGAAGGAAGAAATAGAGAAGAGGAAATAAAAGAGAGAGAAGTAGCAGTCGAAGCTTATCCTACAGAAAGTTTGAATTCACAAGGGAAATTCCTGAAACGACTCATGTATGAAACTTCCTGGCAGATTAAAACTGTGTGCCCGACCGAGACTCGAACTCGGGACCTTTGCCTTTCGCGGGCAAGTGCTCTACCAACTGAGCTACCGAAGCACGACTCACGCCCGGTACTCACAGCTTTACTTCTGCCAGTACCTCGTCTCCTACCTTCCAAACTTTACAGAAGCTCTCCTGCGAACCTGCAGAACTAGCACTCCTGAAAGAAAGGTTATTGCAGAGACATGGCTTAGCCACAGCCTGGGGGATGTTTCCAGAATGAGATGTTCACTCTGCAGCGGAGTGTGCGCTGATATGAAACTTCCTGGCAGATTAAAACTGTGTGCCCGACCGAGACTCGAACTCGGGACCTTTGCCTTTCGCGGGCAAGTGCTCTACCAACTGAGCTACCGAAGCACGAAGGTAGGAGACGAGGTACTGGCAGAAGTAAATCTGTGAGTACCGGGCGTGAGTCGTGCTTCGGTAGCTCAGTTGGTAGAGCACTTGCCCGCGAAAGGCAAAGGTCCCGAGTTCGAGTCTCGGTCGGGCACACAGTTTTAATCTGCCAGGAAGTTTCATATCAGCGCACACTCCGCTGCAGAGTGAACATCTCATTCTGGAAACATCCCCCAGGCTGTGGCTAAGCCATGTCTCCGCAATATCCTTTCTTTCAGGAGTGCTAGTTCTGCAAGGTTCGCAGGAGAGCTTTTGTAAAGTTTGGAAGGTAGGAGACGAGGTACTGGCAGAAGTAAAGCTGTGAGTACCTGGCGTGAGTCGTGCTTCGGTAGCTCAGTTGGTAGAGCACTTGCCCGCGAAAGGCAAAGGTCCCGAGTTCGAGTCTCGGTCGGGCACACAGTTTTAATCTGCCAGGAAGTTTCATATCAGCGCACACTCCGCTGCAGAGTGAACATCTCATTCTGGAAACATCCCCCAGGCTGTGGCTAAGCCATGTCTCCGAAATATCCTTTCTTTCAGGAGTGCTAGTTCTGCAAGGTTCGCAGGAGAGCTTCTGTAAAGTTTGGAAGGTAGGAGACGAGGTACTGGCAGAAGTAAAGCTGTGAGTACCGGGCGTGAGTCGTGCTTCGGTAGCTCAGTTGGTAGAGCACTTGCCCGCGAAAGGCAAAGGTCCCGAGTTCGAGTCTCGGTCGGGCACGCAGTTTTAATCTGCCAGGAAGTTTCATATCAGCGCACACTCCGCTGCAGAGTGAACATCTCATTCTGGAAACATCCCCCAGGCTGTGGCTAAGCCATGTCTCCGCAATATCCTTTCTTTCAGGAGTGCTAGTTCTGCAAGGTTCGCAGGAGAGCTTCTGGAAAGTTTGGCAGGTAGGAGACGAGGTACTGGCAGAAGTAAAGCTGTGAGTACCGGGCGTGAGTCGTGCTTCGGTAGCTCAGTTGGTAGAGCACTTGCCCGCGAAGGGCAAAGGTCCCGAGTTCGAGTCTCGGTCGGGCACACAGTTTTAATCTGCCAGGAAGTTTCATATCAGCGCACACTCCGCTGCAGGGTGAACATCTCATTCTGGAAACATCCCCCAGGCTGTGGCTAAGCCATGTCTCCGCAATATCCTTTCTTTGAGGAGTGCTAGTTCTGCAAGGTTCGCAGGAGAGCTTCTGTAAAGTTTGGAAGGTAGGAGACGAGGTACTGGCAGAAGTAAAGCTGTGAGTACCGGGCGTGAGTCGTGCTTCGGTAGGTCAGTTGGTAGAGCACTTGCCCGCGAAAGGCAAAGGTCCCGAGTTCGAGTCTCGGTCGGGCACGCAGTTTTAATCTGCCAGGAAGTTTCATATCAGCGCACACTCCGCTGCAGAGTGAACATCTCATTCTGGAAACATCCCCCAGGCTGTGGCTAAGCCATGTCTCCGCAATATCCTTTCTTTGAGGAGTGCTAGTTCTGCAAGGTTCGCAGGAGAGCTTCTGTAAAGTTTGGAAGGTAGGAGACGAGGTACTGGCAGAAGTAAAGCTGTGAGTACCGGGCGTGAGTCGTGCTTCGGTAGCTCAGTTGGTAGAGCACTTGCCCGCGAAAGGCAAAGGTCCCGAGTTCGAGTCTCGGTCGGGCACACAGTTTTAATCTGCCAGGAAGTTTCATATCAGCGCACACTCCGCTGCAGAGTGAACATCTCATTCTGGACTCATGTATGATTCAGTGGAGGATTCGTTGATGCAAGAAGAAGAAGAACAGATACAACCCTTTCAAATTCAACCAATTGTGAAGGCCATGGTACAGCATATCCCAGTCAATATTGTAATTGATAGCGGAAGTGAACTGACTGCGATCTCAGAAAATTTATTCATGCAGTGCAATGCCAATGAGGAATTGCCAGTTCTGAAAACACGTAAGATTAAAGTGAGAGGTCCTATTAGAAACAATGCTGCGGAAGTCACGAGAAAAACAAGGTTAACTCTTTCGCGTCAAGGTCAAAAGATCGAAGCCAACTTCGTGATTATACCTAAACTAACTGTAGATTTGATTATAGGTGCAGATTTTTTAAATGAGAGACGAGCGATAATAGATATGGGGAAAGGTAGCGTAACATTCGGAAATGTCACACTTCCCTTTGAGCAAAAGCTAAAATTAGAAGAAATGCCAGTTATAAACAAACATTTAAGAATGATGCGATATAAAGAGGATGAAGAATTAGAATGGTATGCACAAAAGGGGGAATCCCCTCAGCTCATGTTAGAAGCCCATAAAGAAATCGACGAAAAATTGCAAGAAGTTCAAGGTATTTCGGAACACAGTAAAAGAGAATTAGAGGGTATTTCACGAGATAAAGCAGAGGTATTTTTACCTAAGACTGGCAGTATTAAACACTTTCAGTACAAGTTTGAAGTAAAACAGCACAAACCATTTAGAGTGCCACCCTATACATTCCCATTAAGCTACAGGAATAAAGTATTGCAGGAGATATCTAAAATGTTAGATGATGATATTATTGAACCAGCTACCTCCACATATAACAGCCCGCTCCATATTGTACAAAAACGAGATGGGAGCATCAGGTTAGTGCTTGATTCCAGACAGATCAACATAATCATAATCACTGAGACAGATCGCCCAGAAAAATTAGAGGAATTGATACAAAACTTCCACGATGCTAAGATATTTTCATCAATTGATTTACGGAATAGTTTCTGGCAAATAGAATTGGCCCCAGAATGTAGAAAATTTACAGCATTTATCGTATTCGGTAGATGTTACCAGTTTAAACGATTGCCATTTGGTTTAAACATATCATCAGCAGCGTTTATTAGGGGATTTAATACTATACTCAGTCCTGAAATTTTACAAAAAATTCCTTGTTATGTTGATGATGTGATTATAGCAGAACCCTCTTGGGAACATCACAACGACACATTAAATCAGTTTTTACAGATCATGAAAGAGCATGGGGTCATAGTAAATATAACAAAATCCAAATTTGGAAGGCGAGAGGTCAAATATCTAGGACACATAATTTCAGAGAAAGGGGTAATGCCCGACCCAGAAAAACTAACGGCAATCAAAGAATTCTGTACTCCATATAATAAGAAATCTCTCAGAGGATTTCTAGGTCTCACCGGATTCTATAAAAAATTTATTTGCGTCGACTCTCACGCAACACCATGCCTATATGCATTGACTGGAAAAAAAACGCCATGGGTATGGGATCAACAAGCCAATGAAGAATTTTTAAAAGTGAAAAACGCACTAACAACAGCACCGATTTTAGCACATCCTGATCTAACACAAAATTTTTTAATGGCCACTGATAGCGCAAAAACAGGTTTAGGAGTTGTTTTATTCCAAGAATACAAACAGGTAGGGCTAAGATCATATAGAACAATTGCATTTGCCAGTCGTGTACTCACAATAAGCGAGAAAAACTATTCAGTCACAGAGCTGGAAGCATTGGCCATTGTATGGGGCTTCCAACGTTTTCGATACTTCCTATTCGGAAGAAAAACAAAAGTATACACTGACCACAAAGCATTAGAATTTCTGTTATCCGCCAAACTAATTCATTGGAGGTTAGCCAGATGGATGTTAATACTACAAGAATTTGACTTCACTATTACACACATACCAGGACCAGCGAATGTATTAGCAGATGCTTTATCACGATGTCCACAGGATGCATCCAATAACATAGGTTTGGAAGCAGCAGAAGACCAGTTTACAATGTACTATATGAAACAAGACCCTTTCGAAAACTACATTACGACAGCATTGAAAAACATGGGCAAAGAACAGGACAAGGATCCCGAAATACTAGGAATCAAACACAAGTGGAGAAGTAAGGATTTTCCAGACATTCGACAGCACTATCTCGTAAAAAACAATGTTTTATTTTTTAGACTAAATGTTGCAACGAATGAATGGTTAATTTCTTTCCCAGATGAGCTAATTAATAAGTACATATGGTATACACATTTAAGTAATGGCCACTTTGGACCAAAGAAATGCTTTTTGAAAATAAAACAAACAAGCCATTTTCCTAATATGGAAAGACGAATTAGAACAGTATTAGTCAAATGCAAAAAATGTATGAGGGCTAAACACGTCATTTCCCAAACCAAACCACCTATGTTTCCAATAATCCCTAAAAAATTAAAACAAATAGCGGCAACAGATTTGATGGGGCCCCTCCCACGCACAAAAAATGGATATATTTTCATATTTGTCGTTTTGGTACTTACTTCTAAATATGTTACCTTGACACCATTAAAACAGGCAGCAGGTCTTAATATAAGTAAAGCATTTAGATAAGATTTTCTCAGACAAGTTGGTCGAGCGGAACGAATAATTTCGGACAATGGCCCACAATACAAATCAGTGCAATGGCAGAACACGTTAAAACAACACAAAATAAAACCCATCTACATATCTAAGTACAAAGCTAGCGTAAATCCAGCAGGATGATCTATGAAGGACATAGGCACTTTATGTCGATTATATGCAGGCAAAAGACACAACACTTGGGATATATACCTTAAAGATTTTCAAGAAGTAATAAATGAAATGCCACATAGCACTGCACTACTACCTCCAGTTACTGTACTTAAAAATACTGAACCCCCAAAAATAACCAGAGAAAATGTTAGATTTCCTATTGTACCACGTAGACAGCACAAACAAGTCATAGCAACAGCACTCTCCAACATCAGAAAGGCAGCCATTAAAAGAAAAGAAAGAGGAGATATAACAGCAATTAAAAGAACATTCTCAGTAGGTCAGAAAGTATTTGTAAAAACACACCATCTCTCCAGCAAACAGAAACACAAAATACATATGTTTTACGCTGCATACAAAGGACCTGTCATAATTAGCCGAATTGCTCATGATAATGCTGTGGAACTAATGAACCCAAAAACAGGCATAACCTTAGGACTTCACCATGTGAGCCATATCAAAAAGTGTGAAGATTAATTTTATTACTGGTAAATAATCAGCACAATATTTCAAGATTATGTTGCAGATAAGATCGTCACGAGAAAGAAGAATGAAGAGAGGGGAAGGTGGGAAAAAGAAAGTAGTTTCAATAAAAACAAAAACAAAAATAACACCAATAGTACCATAGATTAAGGTGAAGGGATAAAGAGTAGATAGTCTAACAACATGAAATACTAAAATGCTATACACCATGACACTACACAAAAATAAAAAACGAATGTGGGGATTCTTGTAGAAGTTAAGACTCAAAATATCTTAGAATTGTAACATGGAAAGGGCGCCGAAATTTGTAAAGCTTTTTAAGAAGGCATAAAACAATGTAGGTACTAGACATATGTTAGATGATTATAAGTAAAACTTTTTGTAAGAACCATTGTAAAAACTCCAGCAAAGACCAGATGCAACGACCCACAAGTTTCAACGCGAGAAGAATCAAGAAAGAAAAGGACATAATTAGCAAGACACAATTCCTACAAGGCAGAAGCGTCGACAGAAGGGAAAGGACAGCGAGACCAACAGAGGGCCCTTGTAGCCGAAGTGGGCAGTAAATCTGCTGAACCACAGGGTGGCGCAACCCTGCTGGGACAGAACACAGGACTACAGAGTGGCGGAACACAGAAGGCCAAGAGGGTCTTGGAATGCCCCGACTCAGTGGAGCGAGCAAAAAACGACCCAAAGAGCAGACCGCTTGGACAAGCCACCACTGGCAAAAAAATATGTGTAAAAGTCACAACACTGCTATTAAACAGCACGCTGATGCACAAAACTGAACAGAACTTCCACAAAGTAAAAATTACACCCCCAAACAATTTATCGAACTGTTACTAAGAGGAGAACCTCAAAGCGACTAGTTATCAATAAATATTTCCATATCCTGCCCAAAGAAGAACCAAGAAACAAGTAAGAAGCAGAGACAAAGCAGGAAGAACAGTAGTTGAAGATTCGCAAGATTGAGACCAAGAAAGAAGATGGGTGAAGAATAAACGACATACCTTCCCAAATCCATATCCTATTGTAAAAAAGTCGTCTGCGAAGTATTACAACGAAAAACGACCGCTTTCAGCGACACATGACGATGACTTTCATGTATACAAAGCCAGCAAACCACGAGATTCTGCACTCACAGCTCCATTCCCTTATGGTGTAAGTAAGCTGTTTAGGTTTTTATATTGGTAACGCCACGTAGCGCTCTGCATCAAAATCACTGGCTGTGCTTTGTGCAGTCTGTGGCTGGGTGGCATTGTTGTAATATTCGCTATTGTAGTGTTGGGCTGTCGGCTGTTAGCAGCACGTAGTGTTGTGCAGTTGGAGGCGAGCCGCCAGCAGTGGTGGATGTGGGGAAGTGAGATGGTGGATTTTGGAGCATGGATAATCTGGAGGTGTGTCCACCACAAACAGTACATTTGTAAGAATGGATGTCATGAACTGCTATATACATTATGAACATTAAGGTAAATACATTGTTTGTTCTCTATTAAAATCTTTCATTTGTTAACTATGCCTATCAGTAGTTAGTGCCTTCCGTAGTTTGAATCTTTTATTTAGCTGGCAGCAGTGGCGCTCGCTGTATTGCAGTAGTTCGAGTAACGAATATTTTTGTGAGGTAAGTGATTTGTGAAATGTATAGGTTAATTTAGTCAGGACCATTCTCTTGAAGGGATTACTGAAAGTCAGATTGCATTGTGCCAAAAAAAAAGTATTGTGTGTCAGTTTAAGCACAGTCATGTATAATTTTTCTAAGGGGACATTTCATATGGCGACCCTGCCAGGATACCTCACTGGAATCTTCTGATTTTTTCTTGTAGTTTGCGTAATTAGTGCAGCCTTTGTTTATTGCTAGCACGTAATCATAGAGAGAATTTCCTCTGTAGTTGTGGTTTTTCATTCTTGTACAGTAAAACAGTTGTGGCATGCATGTAGATTTGCACCAAGTATTTTGCAGCTGCACTTGCAATTAACGAGATATTATTTTCAGTGCTATGTTAATGTGTTTTCTTATTTTGCTCTTCAAATTATGGTTTTATGTGTTGTCATGTGAAATATTGTGACAATAATGGCGTGTGAAAAACGTAATACTTGGTTCCAAAGTAAACTGAGAAATGACAGTGAAGACAAAAGCAGTGTGTTAGCACTGCCGAGTAATGAATTAACTAATGTTCAAAGTAGTAATTTGGTAATTGTGCACAGGGAAATGGAGCAGGCTGCAAATAATGATGTAGGCAGTGAAACAATTAGTGAACAGGGAAGCATTATCGATCGATCGGTCGGCAACAGCTCGCCTCAGGAATTCGAAATGACAGGACACAATCTTGCAAATACTGTAGATTCAGGTTTTGCATCCTCACCGTTTTCTCAAATAAGTCAAGATACATTTTCTGCTTGTCAAAATAAGAATGTTGCCAGTGCAAATGCACTGCCAAAAAGCATAGAGGAACAGATTCCAGACACTAATACATTATTATTGCAATTAATGCAACAAATGAAAGAAAATCAGAGACAAACACAGCAACAGTTAGACACAATGGAACAAAATCAGAGACAAACACAGCAAAAGCTTCAAAAGTTAGACGCAATGGAACAAAAGCTTCAAAAGTTAGACTCAGTGGAACATACGCTTGAACAAACACGTGAAGATTTAACTACTGAGTTACATAAAATCGAATCGAAATGTCAAAAAGTCTGTAACGATGAAAAACACAAATTTGTGAGCATTTCCAACCTATTTTTTCGTGGCATGAAAATACATTACAGAATCACGAATTAGCCATAAAAGAACTGCAAACTATTGTTCATTAAAATCATGAGACCTTGCAAGCTAAAATTGACTCAGTTGCATCTACCGATTCAGTTACGCAACTTGCAAAAACTCAGAAAAACTTAAAGGACACAGTAGATACGATTTCAACACAAATGGACACTCTGAAATTTGGTTCAGAAAAACACACTGAGGAAATAAGCACACTATCGGAGAAAGTAGCCGAACTTTCGGATCAGTTCACTAACTTATCTGCAAAGGTAGATGATGATCTGAATGACACAAGACCTGTAGCCATCACTGACACAGAAGAGTATGAACAAATTAAGAAATTCAAACAAAATCAGAATCAAATTAATACGCAACACAAAAAAGAAATCCGGGAAGTACAAGATCAATTGGCACAAGTAATACAAAAATTACATATTTCAGAGGACACTCACACTCCAACATGGGAAGAGGGACTTAGAAATACGGAAAAGCCACAAAATAATAACATAGGGCATTTCGGAAATTATGAAAGAAATTGGCAAGGTGCACCGAATTTTGAGATGGAACCGCCGACACGACGTAAAAATGACTGATATGCTACTCGCCGACACGAATATTTTGACTACAAGTTGTTCATTACTACACGTAAATTCAAAACATTTAAGAATCCTGGCAACGACATTCATCCACAAGCGTGGCTCCATCAATTCTCTCATTGTTTTCCTCCCAACTGGTCATTAGAGCACAGATTAGAATTTATGTGTGGCTACTTAGAGAATGAACCAGCTGAAAGAATGTGATTGGTCATTCACGATTGTCACAGTGAAGGAGAATTTTATCATGCTTTCCTCTCAGCATATTGGTCTCAAGCTACACAAAACCGAGTAAAACATAGCATCATAATGATGAAACATTTCGAACAATCTGAATTTTCCAGTCTTGTGAAATAATTTGAAGACATGTTGCACAAGAATCAGTACCTGTCAAACCCATACAGCCCCTCAGAACTCATCCACATTTGCTTAATCAAATTACCTGAACATTTACGACATACTATTTTGGCAGGATGTTGCAAAGCTGACATTGAAGCTTTTCAGGGACTCTTACAAGAATTAGAAATTGACACTGACAATCACAGAACACGAAAACAGGAACACAACAATTACAGGTCACATCCGTCACAATTCCGCAATGACAGAAATAATAAATGGACACGACAAGGCTATTCTTACAACTTAAATCGTGACCAAAACAGACACCACCCATATGACAACCGTGCGCAGAGTAGTAACAATTACAGGGAAAGATCATCTCTCTGCGGTAATGACTATCACAGAGACAATCAGAGAAACAGACAATATGGGAACCAAAATAATTATTATCAAGGGAGACAGAATAACTTAAGATGTAACTGTCCAGCGCACAGTTACGATTCCGGGAGAAATTCTCCACCACGTGAACGACAAGAAAGAAACTATCGAATCTACCGACATGGTGACAGACAATATGATCGTAACGACAGACCTGAATTGCATCGGAACTGGCGGGATTCAAACAGGGCAGGGCACTCTCGGCAAGGTGAATTTGTAGAAGTTAGGTCTCCAAATCCCAATAACGACCTGCGCCAACAAAGAGACAATAGGCAATGACTCATACCGCTGGCAGCCACAAAATGTACTTATGAAACTGACGACGCAGCTGCCGTAGCTAGTAATTACGTAAAAATGGAAGACATTAGGGACATCTTACTCCAGGAACACGACGTAAAACATAACAACATTGTATATCCTGTGATTCACATTACAGTAAATGACGTAAAATTTACGGCAGTACTTGACTCTGGCAGTCCCATTTCAGTAATTACTGAAACAGCCTTTAGCAAATGCAACAAATCGAACGATTGCCCCACACTTCCGTTACGTACAATTAAATTACAAGGTGCAATCGTTGGAAAAAGTGTATATGTACGCAAGCAAACCAACTTAGAATTCTTTTGTCAAAGCCACAGCTTCTCTATGTACTTTCTTATTGTTCCATTATTGTCGACGGAAATTATATTGGGAGTAGACTTTTTGAATGAATACAAAGCAATATTAAACTTTCACGATGCTGAAATAAGTTTAGAGAAAGAAGGTAAGTCAATAGCTTTGAAATTTGAAGATTGGCTCTCAAACCATGACGAAGAAATTAATCGGCTTTACCTCCTGTTAGACAACAGTTCGGAATTTTCGACGGAACTTGACACTAACAATCACTCTGCAAGTACTGACAGGGATGATAACGACGGCGCATTTGATACTTATGAGTTAATTCAGAATAAAATTCAAACAATTGAGAATTGTAATGATACTGATAGGCAAGACCTTTTTGAGATTTTACAAGCACATTCCACAGTTTTTACTCACAAAACAGGAACAATCAAGGGATTCAATACCAATTTCGTGTTCGTGAGCATACTAAATTTTGTGTTAGACCATATGTAATTCCGGCACATTACACGGACCGTGTTAGAACAGAAATACAGTCCATGCTTGACAAGGGCATTATTGAGCCTGCAGTAAGCTCATACAACAATCCATTACATGTTGTTGAGAAGAAAACAGGATCGATCAGGCTTGTCTTAGATTCGAGACACATCAATACTGTCATCATTCCTGAAACAGACAGGCCGCAAAAGTTGGAAGAACTTCTTCAAAATTTTAATGGTGTAAAAGTGTTGTCTTCTATTGATCTCAGATCCAGCTTTTATCACATCGAACTTCACCCATAACGTAGAAAATACACAGCTTTCCTTTGTTTCGGCGTTTGCTATCAGTTTCGGAAACTTCCTTTTGGTTTGAACATTTCTTCGGCAGCATTCATTCGTGGGCTAAATTCCATATTACCTGAGTTCTTTAAACGTCACATCACCTTATATGTGGACGATATTATGATAGCAGAAGCCTCATGGGAACAACACAATCGCATTCTCAACAGCGTGTTACATAATTTTGCAGAATCTGGAATTACAGTTAACTTGGAAAAGTCTGAATTCGGTAGGACAAAGGTGAAGTTTTTGGGACATATTATTTCTTCTCAAGGCATTCAGCCGGATCCTGAAAAGTTAGAAGCAATTAGAGCCATTCCAGTTCCATCCACAAAAAAACAAGTCCGCAGTTTTCTAGGTCTCGTAAATTTTTACCGTCTTTTCTGAATATGCAAATTCTAGTTACACCAAAACTTTGTTCTCTCACTGGAAAAAATACTATTTGGAACTGGGACGAACAAGCACAGTTGGAATTCAATTCTTTGAAAGAATCGTTACTTAACGTGTCAGTACTAGCTCATCCAGATCTGTCGCAAGATTTCTGCCGTAAGACAGATTCTTCTTAAGTCGGTCTTGGTGCCCATTTATTCCAAGAAGCCATAGAAAATGACACTACTGTTCAGAAAAGCATTGCTTTTGCTAGCCGAGTGCTAACAAAATCTGAAAAAAATTATTCCGTTACTGAATTACAAGCTTTGGGCATTTAACAAATTCCGTTTCTTTCTTTCTGGTAAGCACGTAAAAGTATACAGTGATCATCGTGCATTACAATTTCTTATGCCTTCAAAATTAAATCATGACAGGTTAAAACGTTGGGCATTGTTTCTGCAAGAATTCCACTTCACAAAGGAGAACATTGTTGCGGACGCACTGTCACGCGCACCGGCTGGGCTTGAGAAAGGTAACACAGAAGGCAACCTCGAGTAAAATTTCAGTATTCTTTACATTCAGAAAGTCACCTTTGAAAACTTCATCACCACATCTTTAAAGGAGATTGCTCATGAACAAGATAAAGATCCGATTTGGAAAGACATCAAAAGTAAATGGCATGAAAAGACACACACACAGATTCGGCATTATTATCTGGTTAGAAACAACATACTGTTCAAACGCTGTACTGTTCATGACAAGCTATGGGTATTTTGCATCCCTGACAATTTTGTTAAAAAGTTCATTTGGTACATTTATTTCAGCTATGCACATTTTGGTCCACGAAAATGTTATCATATTCTTCGGACGACTTGTTATTTTAACAATATGGGAAAGAGAATTCGAAGAGTCTTGTCTATTTGTAAACTTTGTCAAAAGGCTAAACCATCTACTGTCTCACATCGTGCTCCGTTGTTTCCTATCATTCCTTCTAAATTAAAAGAATTTGCTGCTGTTGATCTCTTGGGACCCCTTGTCAGACCATCTAATGGATTTTCATACGTTCTAGTCGCTGTTGAACTTACTTCAAAATTTGTTTCTTTCACTCCGTTACGTAAAGCCACTGGACGGTCTGTATCCAACGTTGTTAAAAAATTTCTTACGTGAAGTTGGACACGTTAGTAAAGTCATTTCAGATAACGGACCACAATTCAGATCTGCTGTTTGGTCACCCATGCTTCGGAACCACAAAATCAAATCTGTTTTTATTTCATTGTACTCACCATATTGTAACCCGTCTGAACGGATTATGAAAGAAATCAATAAGCTTTGCAGACTTTATTGTCACAGAAAGCGTCAGTATTGGGACAGATATTTACACTTATTTCAAAACGTGCTGAATGAAATGCCTCATGACTCCACTGCTTTACCACCTATTCTTGTACTGAAGAATGAAGAACCACCGAACAGAATCAGAGAGCTTGTACCTTTTCCGAATACACGTAAACTTCGACACAAAGACATAATTGATTTGGCTATTAAAAATATAAAATCTGCAGCAGACAAAAGGAGAAAACTACACGGTAAAGCAAATGCAAAGAAATTATATATTAGTCAGAAAGTTCTAATTAAAGCTCATTCATTGTCACATAAGAAGAAACAATTGAGTCACAAATTCTTTCTAGTTTACAATGGACCTTACAGAATCCGACGTATACCACATGATAATTGCGTTGAAGTTGAAACTCTGCGTACTAGGAAGAGTAAAGGTTTACACCACATTTCACATGTAAAACCGTTTATTGAAAGATAATCTGTTTTTTAACTTAGTCTTTACCATAAAACTTTTCACTTCACGCTACTAGTATAATTTGTCACACTGAGAAACTGTTAACATGCAACAGTGTTTTGAAGTTAACTATCCAGCCTAGAACCTAGGGAACATTTTTAAACAGAAATTACGAATGTATTGTTATAGTGAACAGACGACACAATGTTGTTATTTGTACATTATTGCTTGTTAGTTGCACGATTACGTAACGACTATCAGGCTTACATACTTAGAACATATACTGGCACTGCTAATGAGATTTTAATGGAACATTTTGGTTTACTTGAAAATACATGCAGGATTTAAAGTACTTTCTGTGAGGTACCAGATGACAGCTACACGATTTTATCACGACGCTACTAATGAGTGACCATTTACAATGTTGCTTTTGCGGTGTTTCTGTTTTATATCTGCACAGTTTTTCTGAATTCTTCTGGAAAGTAAAACATGTTTTAGTAGTAACTTTTGTGGTATAGTTACAATGAGACAGCATTTTTCGTAGCACAACAATACGTTCCATCATAGTACTTTCTTGATCACGGTAAGGTACGTAATAACTACGATATCTATATGCAAAGCATTTCACTTTCGTTTATGATGAGGTAAGTACATTGATTTCAGCAGAACTTTGCTTACAGAGGACAATAACTATGACACTTCCACAGAGATTATCTTACAACAAGACGCACAGTTTAGTGCTACAGTACGAGTATTTGAGTGATTAATTTTGTACTTAAAACATTTATTTTTAAATATTTTTGAATTACAAAGATACAGAGGTTTTCCGTGATACATTTCATTCCATTGCTGTAATCTGTAACACCTGAGGCTATATTTACATTAATCCTCAAGGGGGTACACGCTTACTTTGTGTACCATGTGTTTGGCAAGCACAAGGAGCTCTAGCTAATGTGGTATTTGCTTATACAACTTTGCACATCGGTACCATATTTCTCTAACACATAAATTACACAGCTGTCTGATCATTTAACTGGGAGAGCCACACATTTATTTTATTACATCAGTGACAGATGTTTACGTAATTACACAATTGAATCACTTCACACTCATGAAACTGTATTTTGTCTGTACTTTGTGAACTGTTCATATTTTTTCGGAACCATTGTGATATTATGAGAGCTTTGAATGATGTATTTGGTAAGAGATCATGATTTTTGAAGTACATTTGAGGTAGATGACTTTATTGAAGGTCTTGAAATTATTGAAAGAAGCTGCGACAATTCTGAGATGTGATTGATCTGTTATGATGTTATTATTATGATGACGATGTGTATTATGCTGTTGAGGTATGTTTATTATCAATAAGCTGAGAATTGTACTTTAAGAGTTATGAAATGTGTGTAAATTCGTGAATGTATCACAATGCAGGCGAAAATTTTTTGCACACTGTTATATTCACAGGATTTTGTTTCTACACATTTGCAACGCAAATTCTCGACCTGTGAAATTTTTATATGAGACTGTCACTGTAGTGCAAACTGGTGTCATAAATATTTCGGTAAGAAAGTTAAGTGACCACCTTCACGTAATGCGCCATGGGCGCCCAGCTGCGCGACATTCGCCTAGAAAAAAGCCATTAGTGTGTGCCTTTCAGAGGCACAGGTGGAGAAAAAAAAGAGGCCATTATCCTCGCTATTGACATATCTTTGTAGAAAGCATCGCAAATACGACACGCTCAAACTTGAAAACATATGATTACACTGTGGAGCTCTTAATTTATGATATTTACTAAAATGCCTAATGAAATGGTGAGAAACATTTTACATCTATTGTCTTTCTAGTTGAGAGATTACTCATTTTGTTTAATATCCAGTTTCTAGCTGCACTGCAGCATTGGTTAAAATAAAAAATTTATAGACGTACTAATATAGATATTTTATGCCTACAGATCCAGTAAATAATAATTTTATGATCTACTTCCAAAAAAACGAGGGAGCACAAAAAGACATTTCCCTTCACAGGAACTGCATACATAATTTTCTTTTCAACTACTCGGTAATTTTTTATAGATTATCTTCTTGTGGTGCACCACTTTAATGACATAGATATTAAGATGTGAATAGACATTTCCCTTATCTGCATTGTTGTCTTTAGTGTACTATTTTTTCTGCTTGAGCTATGTCATGTTTAGGTATAAGTTATTGCATTTGCTGCTGCTGTTTGCCAGGCATAGTGCTACTAAATTTGAGTTTGTATCACTCTGTTAAGCCAGATTTACTACTGATTTATTTTTCTTGTTGCTGCAGATTGGCTCATATTAGTGATAACGTTGCATTTGCTTTGCTAACTTATATATATTGCTACTTGCTTTGCCAATTTGATTTTTTTTGTCATTGTTTGTGTTAACTGTTTTGTGCTGCTGCATTGCCTCGTCCCTTAGTTTAGCATCTGAACTCAGCAGATTTAAGTTAGCTTAAGAGGGGGTAGACTATATAAGAAACTAACTATGATGAAGTGGTAGAAATGCATTTAGAAGCTATAAGAAAATGGTTTGGCTAAAAAAGTAGTGTACAGTGGAGAAAAACTGTTTTTGAAAGAGGATGTGAACAGAATACAGAAAGCAGGCTTAGATAGGACTTTTGGGAATAATGATGAACGAAGGGAGATCTCCATGCAAACTACTGCAGTAAAACAAACCCTGTCCTTTCCTTTTGTGTTATCCCTCTATGTGTTTGTGTACCTTGTGTATTTGTGTTTTTCCTGTCTTTATGTGTTTAGCTGATGTTGTTATGTCGTAGGATTTTTCTAATACTATGTTATTTACTTTGTAAAGATGTTTAGACATTATTTGTTCTGTTTTGTTTTAATGCTCACGTGTGAAGTTGATGTTTCGTAAGTTATTCAGACCTTTTATGTATTTACTTATATCATAATTCCTGTAACACTGATGTATATGTTTATTTCTATTCTTTTGTAAAGCCCCTATTACTACAAATGTTATCTGTATTGTTATGTTCTTTAATGATGTATTTTGTACCTTTGTAATTGTATTCTTATGTTGTAAATTTATAATTGTATAGACACCAGTTCTTTAAATTAAGTATCATTTCACTGCACACGTTTCTGTTGGTCATAATATATGCACAGTATGTGAGCAGTTGGGACTGTTAGTGTTTGGACGTGTGTTAATAATTCAGCAAGGGACTGGTTAACAGCATTACTGGTTCTAAGGACAATTAGAAAAAAACTTTGTGAGTGCACAAGTGGTGGTATATGGACTTGCTATATTCTCCACAAGACTCTTAGATGGTGATTGTGCACCTGCACAGTCGCAGCAGATGGCTGCTGGCCATCTCTACAAGAACTACAGTGGGTCTACAGCTTTGATGACTCACCAATACCATTATTTCTACAAGGACTGCAGTGGGTCTGCACCTCTGGTGGCCCACCAATACCATACTATCTACCAGGATTACAGTGGGTCTGCTGTATGATGACCTACCTACCAATATTCTTCAAACCTTCGACTGATTCCGCTGTGGGTTTGCTCTGTTGTGGCCCATTACCTGTCTGCATGTCGAGAATCAGCACTGTCTTTCCGCTGGAAGGACAATACTACTTCTTCAAGCCTGCATGGATATCCACTACTTCCATGTGCATTTTCTTTTACTGATCAGACTTTGAGAAAAACACTGCTATTTTACTGTGATGAACGATCAGGACTGTCTTTATGGACTGTGAGAAAATTTTAGCTTTTGACCAACATTGTATCAATAAGTGTGTGCATTTGACTTCTTTGTTATTGTAATCATGAAAATTTTTTTCAAATCTGTATTGGCCACTGCCCAAAACAATTTGTAAAATTTTCTGTGGGGAGCATGGGGACTATAGATTAATTTAGTCAGGGCCATTCTCTTGTAGGGATTGCTGAAAGTCAGATTGCGTTGCGCTAAAAAAAAAACCAAAAAAAAATATCGTGTGTCAGTTTAAGCACAGTCATGTATAATTTTTCTAAGGGGACGTTTCAATGGGACCTCCACAACAGCAACACCCACCTGCAAAGCCAACAAGGAACGACGAACGAAGCTGTACATCTAATACTTGACCACATCCATCTCGCTCAAGTCCATCACCTTCGTGCAAAAACATTCGCCAACCTCATGCTTGAACATTCATAGGATTGAAACTTCCTGGCAGATTAAAACTGTGTGCCTGACCGAGACTCGAATTCGGGACCTTTGCCTTTCGCGGGCAAGTGCTCTACCATCTGAGCTACCGAAGCATGACTCACGCCCGGTCCTCACAGCTTTACTTCTGCCAGTATCTCGTCTCCTACCTTCCAAACTTTACAGAAGCTCTCCTGCGACGCAGTTCTGAGGGGAGAAACGAGAACGGAAGCCGAGAGCAGAACCCTGTTAAGCTAGAAGGCCCTACGATAAGGGACGGACACCCACGTTGCCAGCTAACCACCAGGACCACCCCCCAGACCATGTCAAAAGCTAGAGCCCTCCAGAAGAACAGTATAGATCTTACGATAACACTAAAAGGGCCAAATCAGCCGCAAGTTTTAGTGTGAGACTTTTTCGCGTCTCTGTTACGTTGCAAACGTTAAAAACATTGCCCCACCACGAGAAGTATAACGTTTCTCATTGGATAGACAGAATTTTTGTAGGCGGAGCTTAAGGTTAACATTGAGACCCTGATTGGTCACATGAAAACACAGCCAGATAGTTTGTTTTAAACCAACTTCTGTAAATTGTAGGAAGGAGAAGTTAGGAGAGAGTTACTTCCGAGACACCGAGCTGTATGGAGCTGCGCCGGCCGCCGTCCCCCGACGAACACCGACAAGGTAATGAACGCACGCGATGCCGCATTTTTGAGTACATAAGGCTTCACTCAGAACTGCAGAAGTCTCATCCGTTACATCCCCTTCTTACGTAATACTAGTGTCGATCGTCAATTAAATCTCACGGTATTCACATTTGCTACGTAAGTTAAAATCTGAAATGCGATGATTTTTCTGTTATATAATTATTGAGAAGCCACATCAGCCACTGTAATTTACGACAAGTTAGATGAGTAATTAAAGATAATTGAGGGTCACTGTAGACCATTTTGATAGTTTTCTTTTTTGTGAAACTTAATTTAAACGTAGATTATAGATGTGATATGGCACAGGTCATCCTTCAATCCATTGTAGAACTTGGAAACCCATTCAGGGAATGTTCGTTCACATTTTTGTCGAACGCATTTGTTTTTTATCATCCTGTATTAAACCATTTCCTTTTATCAATAGTACAAATTATAAACAATGTTTTGTGAGTAGAATAAAATTTCCAATGGTAAACTTAACTGCTTTTTCGACGTTATTCTACCAGATAACTAAAAATAGGAAAGCCTTGAACCCCTTCCACTAAATTTAGTTAGTATTAAGATTCTTTTACAGGGAGTGCAGTGGAGCTGACGCTGAAATCATTAAGTATTTGGTTATATCATCGCTAGTCTCACTGAACTCTTCTGAACTCTACATGTCATGTGTGGTCTGGCGTCTCCTTACCAGCAACAGGTCCCAGGTTCAAACTAGTCAATTCCCTAAAAAACACGCTCAGAGCGTCGTTGCGCGAAAGTGGTAGGGAGACACGACATAGAACGACAGACACCACGCAGAATGTTAGAGTATGCTAATATGTGCTAATTCATTCGTCTGATTATTTTGACGGTGCAGGTTACTAATATAACCTTTACATTTGTTTGATCTACTTTTGTTTAATTCGTTATAAGAACGAGGAAAGACAGACAATTACACTCTAAAAAAATAAATAAAGAAAGCGGTGCACCCGATGAAATTATTCGAATGGGACGGATCACGGTAGATGTAATGTACATGGACTGTCAAACATATTATTACAATTCCCGAAAACTAGAAGATTTATTCAAGGGAAAGAGCTTCACAGATTGAGCAAGTCAGTAGCATCTTGGTATACTTGTGGCCCTCATGCAAGCAGTTCTTCGTCCTGAGATTGAATGACAGAGTTCTCCTGAGGGATATCAGTATACACCGGTGCGTTAGATCGTCACAATCTCGAGCTGGTTGGAGGGCCCTGCCCATAATGCACCAAATGTTCTCAATTCGGGAGAGATCCGGTGACTTTGCTGGCTAAGGTCAGATTTGACAAGCAAGAAGATAAACAGTAGAAATTCTTGGCGTGTGCGGGTGGGCCTTATCTTGCTGAAATGTAAGCCCAGGATGACTGGCCACGAAGAGCGACAAACTGGAGCGTAGGATATCGCTGACGTAGCGCTGTGCTATAGGGGTGCCGCGGATGACAACCAAAGGGGTCCTGATATAAAATGAAATGGCATCCTAGACCATTACTCCCGACTGTCTGGCCGCATGGTGTGCGACAGTCAGGTTGGTACCCTACCGCTGTCTGCGGTGTCTCCAGACACGTCTTCACTGGTCTTCGGACCTCAGTTGGAAGCGGGACTCATCAATGAAAACAATTCTTCTCCATTCAGTGAGATTCCGGGCATAATGTGGCCGACACCAGTGCCAATGGGCTTGTTGGCGTACAGAGATAACAGTAGTCAGTGTAAGAGGAGCCGTGATCTCAGGTCCCTATCTGTGAGCCACCTATTAATGGTCCTTTTGGCCACGGAAGCACCAGTTGCAAGTCGGATCTTTGACAGTGATGAATCCGGGGCTCTCTGACTATTACTCGGTCATTTCGATCTGTCCTCTCTCTAGGTCGACCACTCCCACCTTGTCGCTGTTTTCGGCCACGGTTCACCCACTCCTGCCAACATCCTCGAATAGTGGCATCGCTCCTATTCAAGTGTTGAGCGGTTCGTCGATCAACTGGTTTCTCTGAGCCCACCTACACATCTTTAAAATGCTGACATCTGCGAATATTGATCAACAACATGTCGGCGAGGAATAGCTACTGTCCAACTTAGTTTACGAATTGAAATTCGCAAATACTTTATGCCCAGGTATCCACATGTCCCCCGCTTACTATCCTTGCCAGCTGCACGGTGAAACTGCGCTCAACGTCACACATTGATCCATTCATCCATCGGCCACCAAAGTTTACAATATTATATTTTCTGTCGACACCTGTATGAATATCAATTTGTGAATTTGTGACCAATTTGCATAACTCTTTCACGGTGCATGTCTCTCTCTCTCTCTCTCTCTCTCTCTCTCTCTCTCTCTCTCTCTCTCTCTCTCCCAATATTTTTAATGTATATTTCTGTCAGCTTCTTAATATATTACCTCTGCTCCCAGTTTCAAACAACGGTCAAACGCCGTACTGTGATGCGTTAGCGTCACTCTTAGAGTGCTGTACGTTTAGTCTCGACTAACAGTTCAAACACGTAAACCTTTGACAGACATGTCTCCATAGCTGCATGAATGTTTTAAAAATAAACGTAACAGCAGAATGAAATAGTGATGACATTTACGACAGTTTATACTGTGTAACTGTAAGAACCAAACGCTGATTAATACTTCACTTTGACTACTAGGACATCATAGTCTCGGCGCTACTAGCTATGGGCGCCCCAGTGCACGACGTCGCATATCGATGACTGTCGCTACAGTAACATGTTCTGAATAGCAAATTATCTTTCATACTGAAAGAAGGATTACCAGCGAGTAGGGCGTGCGTTCGGAATTTCGTGGCCTCAGCCATTATCTCACGAGGTGGTTCATATCCAAGGAATCTGACTCACAATAATTTCCTGGGAAGTTCAGGCAGGAGTTGGAGAAAACTAGACGAGAGCGAATGAGATATCGAATACGAACGCGTTAGTTTAATAGCACCAATCCACAGAATCAATATGCAGCAAGGAAATCGCAACAATCTTGGTATTATTGTAGTCTATTTCTCCCTCCATCGTCCTTGTAGACTTAACGCGTATACTACGCTAGTAGTTCTTTTCTCCCCAGGCGCCTCCTACGTTGATAAGAATCTTATTATTCTCTAGTCTAAATCTTCTCCAAAGATGCCCCCAGAATATATTCGTACCTCGCTACAAAACGTCCTCAAGATTACTCTGTTCCAAATGGCTTCGTCGCAATCGGAGCAAAAATCTTATCTTCCATGTCTACACTTCCTCTCACAAAATGTGTCCTCTCAACTTCCACAGGGACTTCCGCCCACCAATCACCAGCGTGAAAAGGCCACTGCACATTTTCTTATCTTGCTGGAACTGGTGAAAGCTAGTACTTGTACTCACATCTAAAAGAAGGAAGCTTAACAAGGTTCTTTTCTCCTATGCTACTCTGGCCACCACCTCAAAATCTTGAAAATCTTTTTGCACTTTAGAACCCCAAGTAACATTCTGGCAAATACTACGTGGAAAATTCTTGCGTCCAGTGTCAGGCTAGTGCCCACCACACCCGTCAATCCTCAGTACTATCAAGAAATCTCGAGTTAAGAGAGAGGATCTTTACTAATCTTATTTCTTTTATGCGTTATCCGTATCTTGACACGAGATTCTGGTGTCGTTATTTTAGCATGATATTTCCATTCAGAACATGCAATAAGTCATTGTCTATTTGAGTAAACATCTTCGATCTGTTCGAAGTATAATCTGATCAGTGGCTGGAACTTCATCTGTTTATTTATTAGCGCCTATTCATGTTAATGAATCATATTCTGTGAGTGACATTATGTAATGCCTGTAGATGAAATTGTAATTTAATTCTGTTGCTGACTTAGCAGTGCATTAGCAACTTTTTCTACGACGTAAGCTATCATTAACTTCACCTAGCTATTTCGCTTCCCTGATTATTTTAACATTTCGTAACAATGTTTTAAACCTAAGTTTATTGCTTAAATTGGTGTTTTGTTGGCTTTGGCATTTTACAGTTATAAGCTTAAAGGCATGGTTACTAATATCATCTGTAACATAAATTAATGTTAACTGTTTGAACATTATTTAGCGCACATGGCAGAACAGTGCGCCATTATATCTTCAAAACATGTAGTTCTACGCTTGAGACTTATTGCTAGTATATATTTGATGTATCACGGAAATCCTTGTTGTTATAACCTGTAAATTAGTACATTATGACACCAAGTGCTGAAAATTTGTCTAACACGAGGCCTGCGTGATGTAAACTCTGTGTCGTGCTAAAATTTATTATCTTAATGGGACAGCAAACAGAGCGTCCTATGCTGACTGACTCTTGAATTAGTGAGAGATGCTTTAGATTTCTTTTAAAGACCCTCTCTCAGTCATAAAATGGTGATTGAAAAGAATTTCTCGAAGTGACCTACAGATTCGTGGAACGGTAAGACTCTGATATGTACATTGATGAGCCTAAACATTATGACCACCTGCTTCAAAGCTTGTTTTTCCGTCTTTGGAACGAAATACATCGCTGATTCTCCATATCAGGAATTCGACAGTTTGTTGTCACGTTTGTGGAGGTATGTGGCATTAGGTGTCACCGCACAGGTCATGTAATTCGCTTAAATAACGGGCCGTTGATTTGCGTAAGCTGTGATGGCGCACGATAGTGACCCAGATGGGTTCCACGGGATTTACATCAAGCAAATTTGCACGCCGAGACATCAACGTGAGTTCACTACAACGCTCCTCCACCCACTGCAGCATGGTTCTCGCTCCAAGACAGGGACAAATTATATTGCTGAAAGATGACATAGCCGTCGGAGAAAACATCAACCATGCAGATATGCAGGTGTTGGCAGCTGTCAGCGTGCCATCAGTTACTACCGCAGGTCTCACGCAAGTACAGGAGAATGTCCTCCATACCATAATACTGCTCCCACCAGCCTGCATCCGTAGAGCGCACTACGTTTCGAGCCGCCGGTCACCTCCATTGTGGTGTCACCGCCAGACACCACACTTGCTAGGTGGTAGCCTTTAAATCGGCCGCGATCCGTTAGTATGCGTCGGACCCGCGTGTCGCCACTATCAGTGATTGCAGACCGAGCGCCGCCAAACGGCAGGTCTACTCTAGAGAGACTCCCTAGCACTCGCCCCAGTTGTACAGCCGACTTTGCTAGCGATGGTTCACTGACTACATACGCTCTCATTTGCAGAGACGACAGTTTAGCATAGCCTTCAGCTACGTCATTTGCTACGACCTAGCAAGGCGCCAGTACCAGTTACTATTGATACTGTAATCATGTACCGTCAAGAGCGACGCTCAACATTAATGGATTAAAGTTAAGTGTTCCACCAGCTACGTCCGTTTTTCTAGAGTCTAAATTCCTTGTCCTGTTCCAGACCTCACGCCAGCCTGCGTGAGCTAAAACGCGCGCCTTTCGGCTTCCTCTAGTACCCGGTGTTGGCTCTCCTGCCAACCCACAACATATTTCTAGAATAAAAACTTGTAGGCTGAAATGGCTCTGAGCACTATGGGACTTAACATCTGTGGTCATCAGTCCCCTATAACTTAGAACTACTTAAACCTAACTAACCTAAGGACATCACACACATCCATGCCCGAGGCAGGATTCGAATCTGCGACCGTATCGGTCACGCGGTTCCAAACTGAAGCGCCTAGAACCGCACGGCCACAAAAACTTGTAGCTAAAAAGACATGACTGGAGTCTTCTTTTTAGAGACATATGTTGTTAATGTGTACTTAATATTTAAAGCATCTAAATATGATAGTCAGTGCATAGATTCTAAGTATGGATCAGCATATAAAAATGTAATTCACTGATTTGTGCCAAAAAATTGTTATAGAATCAACTGGTGAATTAATGTGGTAATCTGTCTATCAAAACGTTCAGCAAAAATCACTCACATTGCCCTAAAATTTTCATCCTACTGAGAGTTCCCGTTTATTAGTTAGAGCCGTGTAAACTCTATGAAAACGATAAGTATTTTTCCAGGTGTTTATAAGCAACGTTACCTTAATGGTGCAGTTACGACCGTATAGAACACATCAGGTCGTACAGTTTATGACGAGTTTGTGGGAAGAGTGTTCGTCCCAGAGAAAAAATAGAACATCATAGCAGCCTGCCGCCTGAACTGAGTTTAAGCAGGTTGTTCTGCATGGCATTGGCAGCCTAAATTTTTCTACTTTGGGGTTTATTTCCTGCAGTTTTTCCCTCTTGTGCTAGCACTAACTTAAATTCTTCGCTATGTGTTTGAAGAAATATTACCGCCTCAAATCTGAGCTATCAGTCTTATAGCTCCTACGAATTTTATAATGGCAGTAGTTCCTCTCTTAAGTCCCGTAGACGACCGGCACCGATCTACAATGAGAAGAATAATTGTGCACGTTTGCGGATTCTTCCATAATTTTAAACGAAGAGCACATAATTTTAGATGTTCTACAGTAGAACAGGTACTATTCTGTAATTCGCATGACAACATATTAAAACTTTAAAGACAAAATCTGCATGATGATAATTTTCTTCGGTAACAGAATTTATGACATATTTTAAAAGCAGAGCAACAATGAATAGAGGAAAATTAGCATAGGACCAATCCACATAAGTACAAAAATTCGCCTTCTTGAACTTAAAAATTTGGAGCGAGGGTGTATTCGTGCATTATGGAATAATTTATCACTAAAAATTAAAAAAAATTTTTTGTTTTGGTTCGTGGAAGCACGATGGGAATGTTATTTGTAAACAAAGAACTATCATCGCGTTCCATCACGAGTGACATCTTTTGTAAGTCTGTTTGGCAGAAAGTGGTACATCTATTTACCCGACATCGGTGATAAATTATTCCATAATATAACAATACATAATCGCTCGAAATTGTTAAGTGCATGAAGGTGAATTTTTGTACTTATGTGGATTGGTCTTATGGTAATTTTCTTCGATTTATTATTGCTCTACTTTTAAAATCTATCATAAATTCTGTTACCGAAGAAAATTATCATCATGCAGAATTTGTCTTTAAATCTAAAATTTGTTGTCATGTGAATTACAAAATATTACCTGTTCTACTGTAGGATATCTACAATTTTGTGCTCTTCGTTTAAAATTATGGAAGGATCAGCAAACATGCACAATTGTTCTCGTCATTGTAGATCGGTACTGATCGTCTATGGGACTTAAGAGAGGAACGACTGCCATCATAAAATTCGTAGGTATTATAAGACTGATAGCTCAGATTTGAGGCGGTAATGTTTCTTCAAACGCATAGCGAAGAATTTAAGTCGGTGCTAGCACAAGAGGGAAAAACTGCAGGAAATCAACCCCAAAGGAGAAACATTTAGCTGTCCAATAGCATGCAGAACAATCCTCTTAAACTCAGCTCAGGTTTCAGGCTGCTGTGATGTTCTGTTTTTCCTCTGTGTCGATCAGTCTTCCCACAAACTCGTCATAAACTATACGACCTGATGTATTCCATACGGTCGTAACTGCACCATTAAGGTAACTTACTTGTGAACACCTGGAAAAATACTAATCATTTTCATAGAGTTTACACGGCTGTAACTAATAAACGGGAACTCTCAGTAGAGTGACTGGCTCTCACAAGAGCAAAGTGCTTTCAACGACAGACCTCAAATTTTGAATTTGAAACTCAAAATGTTTCTGCTGGCATATCCTTGTATTTTGTGTGACTTACATTTCCTATTGCTTATGTTTGTTTGTTGTACATATAATTCAGGGTAATTTCCAAGAATGATTGCCTATCGAAGCCGCGTGCTCCAAACGATAGTAAACGAAAGTGCGATCGTAAATCGATCAAGCGACTGTGGTGGCGGGCTTTATGATATATTATTTGTGAGTTTCTATAATTGCTTGCTTATGCAATGTAGAACATTGTTTGACTTTTTGTCGCAAATATGGACTAATACTGGACAACGGAAGGAGAGACTGTGTAGACTGTGGTGGGGCGAAGTGTATAAAACTTCGTAAGAAGAGTTCTGATACTGAAATACCGTTACAATTTCATTGTGTGGAAAACGAACGAGTATCATGAAGAATACATGGTTTGACTATTCCAAACTATCCATCCAGGCTAGTATAATTCTTATATCTTGCTGGATTAGGGGCTACACCCTGCAAAAACAACATCAGAAACTGACTTACCTATTAATATCGTGTGCGACTATTTCGGGTTTTGCAGAGGAGTGTGTTATGTAACAGTAACGAGTGACGGTGTACTGTTCGGTGGACCAAGTAAAGTTGATAAAGTGGACGGATCGCACATAGCAGGAAAAATAACCAGAGGGGACGACCTTCAAAGCATGAAATCAAACATATTTGGGTATTCGGTGATATAGAACGGAAGTGTTTTGTTGTAAGTGTGTTGTCCAGAGACAAGGTAACTTTAGTCGGTTTGATAAAGCACTTTATACTGCCGGGTAATAAAGTCATTACAGACGGTTTTCAGCACTACCAGACACTGAAAGCAGAAGGATTCAACCACGAGTTCGTCGACCACTCTGTAGAGTTCGTGTCTTCGGATGACCCCACTTTGCGCACGCAGAACATCGAGCGGCTGTGGAAATCTGTGAAATCTTCCATTAAAAGAGAAAGGCGTCCAGGAGAAAGAGACGACTTCTACTTGTTTCAGTACCTCAATTGCCGTAACTTGCGGTTGCACGGAAAAATTAACGCATGTGACACTCTACCCATATTTTTGCGCGACATTGGCAGAGTTTACCCAGGTTACGACAAAAAGGGAATGCTATCCGTAGCATACACATCAAATGGACTTTCTCATGACAACAACATCGACGACGAGTGAGGTAAGTCGTTTCCTTTGTATTTTAGTAACGCTCTTCTTTTGCCATTGCTGTAGTGACCACTACAAACATGTTCATAACGCCCGCCACCACAATCACGTGATCGATTTAAAATCGCACGTTTGATATCTATTGTTTGGAGCCCGCGGCTTCAATAGGTAAACATTCTTGGAAATTACCTAATTCACTAACGCAGTCTTATTCCAACGTAATCGAAATTTCTAAGTAAGGAAATTTCCTGCATTTTGTAGGTAATTTATTGATTCTATGTTTATGTATACATGATGAAGTACACTTAATTGCAAAGCAGATATATTTACGGACCATTCTCTTTAGGATAAATTGAAAATTAGAATAAAATAAACACAAAACAGAATGGGTGAGTAGGATGGGACAGACAGTGTGGAATATATATATATATTAATGGCTTCCAACAAAGTTGTGTTTCGTTCTTTCTTTGCCAAATGCTGTGATGGACACTTTCTGGTAGAGATTGATACTCTGTATGTAACCAGCAAACGTACACTCACCTGTCAGACAACTACAAGCAGCAGTTGTACTTATGATCCCATCCTCTAGCTGCTATGACTATGCCTGATTGACTGAAATATAACTTACCCCAGTCAAGACACCAGATTTTACATTCCTGCTGTTTAAAATGTACTGGACGGTGATTTTTTCTTGCATAATATGTTTCATACTTTTAGTACTTAAATGTTTTGGCCACCTTCTGGGATACCTGTTCTAAGAATGTCTGCTAACTTTCTAAGGAACTGCAGATGAAGCATAGAGAAGGGATACAATCCACAGTTTTTTTTATCATTTACAACAGGCGGTATATTGTCATCATAGACTTTTTAATCACCATTATAAACGGTAAAAATGTCGATCAGAAATTGTAGCTCTCAGTGTAATGGAATGAATCACTACTTAAGTTATTTTCAGTTCAACAGTACTTTCAAAAAACTGTCAATATATTTTTTTTTTCAACTAGGAAAAATCTATGGTAGCATAAACATGCCTTCAAAACGTGTAGATGAGCCATTGTGGGTGAGGAAAAATGATATTTCTCGGTAGATGGACTATGTCTCGATTATGATTAAAAAAAATTCAAATGACTCTGAGCACTATGGGACTTAACTGCTGAGGTCATCAGTCCCCCAGAACATAGAACTACTTAAATCTAACTAACCTAAGGACAACACACACATCCATGCCCGAGGCAGGATTCGAACCTGCGACCGTAGCGGTCGCGGGGCTCCAGACTGTAGCGCCTAGAACCGCTCGGCCACTCCGGCCGGCTATTATGAGAGACTAAGCACATTCACACAAGTGAAGAAACACAGCAGTTGGAATTACTAATTACTAATTACCACTTAATGCAGAAAGAATCTTATACTCCGAATCGGAGTGTAATTTATGTTGAAACTTTGTAGCAAATTAAGAGTATGAGTGGGATTGGGATTCGAATTCATAACCTTAACTTCGCGGGCGAAGCCCCTACCACCTGGGGTATCTACGCAGGACCCACAGTAACCCCTCCCCTCTCCTCCCTCTCGCAGATTCAGTTCTCCTAGCTCCTCTCCTCCTAGAACCCTGACCACATTTCTCTGCAGTTTTTAAGGAGTGCTAACATGGAAACTGCTGTAAAGTCCGCAATGTTGGAGAAAAAGTAGGAGAGAAAGTTTCATTTGTCAGCGAAAGTAGGCAACTTCTTTGCGAATTACGGAATCCTTGTGCCTTCAACTCTGTCAGATGAAGCATTATCCCCATCTGACATCCCCTGTGCGATGGTTCTGCCGTACCAATCATGTCCATTGACCACCACCACTCGTTGGCTATTACTCAAATAGATTTTGAGTTTGGAAGGAAAGTCATATCTATAGAAAAGTGAAATAAAACAACGATTTATTCGTTCTTATTATGAACATTTCCTCGTTTATAAAAATAAACAATTGCATCCTCATAAAAGCCCCCTTAATGTTGCGAGGATCACTGGCAAATGCATGAAAGACGGTGGTCAGAAAGGAAAATTCAGATTTAACGTTCTTTCGACGTAGAGTTCTACTGGAATAAGAGCCCTGTGAGTCAGCCATTTCGTCAGCTCTCTCGGTACGTAAGTGAAAATTTAATTCCAACTTTCGTGAAGATTTGTTGATGATTCTAGTGTTTTTGCTTCAGTAAGTACTTTACGTACTTTCGATAATTTTTAGCTTTCTCTTGTGTATAACTTTGAAACAGATATACTCCTACATTCACTGAAGATTTCATGCATTTGAAACAGCTTAAATCGAAATTGCAATTATTAGATTGTCGAACTTATTTCTACCCCTCCTTCATCATCGAGATTTAAAATTAACACTCGCTCGTTTGGAAAAAAATATATTCATTGTTCGTTCAACACGCTGCTAAGCTAATTTGTGTAGGAACGTCGTAATTTTGTAAACTTTGTTTTGTGCGCCTTCATGGAGTGTTATCGGAACACTGCGTCATTATGAGATACCTGATAATAAGCAGTATTGCATATGTACAATGGAGTCGAGATTGCAGTCAAGCGTGCGTAATCCAGCACAACGTAACGATGAGCTTTTCACGTAATGAGCCATATTGTCTGTCAGCGAGCGAAACTGCACGGTAATAATCGCTGGAATCGTATGTGAAGCGACCCCGGTTGGAACCAGGTGAACCCGATACAAGTTCTGTAGTTTCAACCTGCCATTCTAGACATATGATGTCGCAGTTACTCAGTTTGCTGCAGATTCTTGCGTTAAAAGTTGGCGTAAATAGTTTGCCACTGGTAAACGTGAGGCTGATGGTTAACAAAAATTCTTGAAAATAAGGAATAATTGCAAGCAGTTCTTTCATAAGTGACTATGTAATCAACGAAGATGTAGTTCTCCGGTCGGATTGTTAACATCGAGACTGTTTCATTCTGCCTTGAAAATTCCATTTTACTTTATTTATTTATTTATTTATTTACCCTGATGTGATTAGGGCTATCAGCCCCTCTCTTATATCGGACTACGAGTTCACGCATACAGTATTTTTTATATCATACTTACCTAATAATTAACAATAATTTTAATGTGACAAATAGTAAAAAAGTGATTTGAGCTTGTGTAGAGGTAATGTGAATAAATTAAGAACTAATACATTTAATACTAGCAGTACTTCTGCTGCTGCTGCTGCCACTAATAATGATAGTGCTGATGGTAATAATAATAATGATAGCCTCTGATATGAAAAGTATTTGTAGGTGTACAAAACTGATGTTTTCGGTTGTAGCGAGTTCTAGGGAAGGGAAATTTAAATAGGCTCCACTAGCTAAGAGCACTAGGAAATGAGGAAGACCTGATACCAAGTAAGGATGCAACGGGGTAACAAGTCCGTACAGGGACAAAGGTAGACATTATCGTTGCTTCGGTAGATACGTTATTAACTTTCTATTGAAACTGGAAATATTCAGTTCAGTGATGTAACGAGGGATGTTACTTCACAGACGGTTTTCTGCCACTTAAAAGGACTTCGAGAAAGTGACTGAATGATGAAGTGGGACAGAAATCATTTCGCTCTGATGGAAAGGGGTGTGTCTGTCATGTTTTTCAAACAAGAGCATTAAGGTCGAGGATAGGTATGAGGAACAGTGTTCGTTGTTAAGACATTAGGGGAGACTCAGGGTGTGTAAATCTCTGCTTTTGTCTGCTCACAGCCAGGATAACTGACGTATGATGGTGAAATATGATTAAAGTGTCGAAGGCCACAGATGTAGCGAACACAGGCGTCCATAACCGCTTCCAGGCACTCGGAGCTTTCCTGAGAAAAGCCTTGTAGGACAGCGTCACTGCAATTAATATTTTGAATTATAAGCATTTATACAAGTTCCTTTTTCTGGTCTATAGCGAAGAATTTTCTATATTTTTGTACGGGATGAAGAGACGATGATGCCTTCTTGTACATTGCAGTTATGTGCTCAAACCAATTTATACTTTCATCTGTTATTACTCCTAGACTGTTTGCTCAAGAAAAGAAGTTGATTTTTGTTCCGTTTAGGATTAAAGATGGTAGGCATTCCCGATGTTTCAGTATAATGAACGTAGAATGACCAAACAGTACATCTTGGGTTTTGGAAGAACTGAGCGTTAACTCCGTATTCTGTGTCCATTTTGATAGTGCACACAGGTCAGTACCGAAATTCTCAATATCTGTCTTAAAGTTTATTGATTTTGTACTTAGATACAACTGGATATCGTCAGCATACATGTGGTATTTGCAGCAGGACAAAACTGGTTGCACATCGTTTTATACAATGAAAACAGTATAGGACCTAATACCGAACTCTGCAGCACGCCTGATACTACCTGCCTCCATTATGACGTTATGGTACCGGACACGATGCAATGCTGGGGAGACGTCACGTACGAGAGAAACCACTGTTCTTAGCGAGGAACTGAGGCTGTTAAGTTTGTAGTTCACTAATTGGTTTGCTGGTCGTGGACTGTATATCCTGTTCTAAGGCCGTGGACAGTGCAGGCATAATGCAAATACGTTGGTAGTCAGAAGGTAGTCTAGGAACGTCCTCTTCAGGTAGTGGCTTAAAGTCACTTTTTCCAGGTCAAAATGCTTATGGTTAATGAGTAGTTAAATACACCTGTAATAGTAGATCGTAGTGGGCATAATAAGCTTCATCAACTGGACTGGGATGTCATCGTGTCCAGGAGACGCTGATCTAATACGCATGATGGCTTTTTGAGCCGCGCGGAGTGGCCGCGCGGTTTGAGGCACCATGTCACGGATTGTGCGGCCCCTCCCGCTGGAGGTTCGAGTCCTCCCTCGGGCATGGGTGTGTGTGTTGTTCTTACCATAAGTTAGTTTAAGTTAATTTACGTAGTGTGTAAGTCTAAAGACCGATGACCTCAGCAGTATGGTGCCTTAGGAATTCATATATATTTGAACATTTTTGATGGCTTTTTGACGGTATGGCAAGTAACGCCCTTCAGATATAATTTTTCGTGGCTACCGTCGTTTATCCTCATGAAGTAGTCAATTACTCTCTGTTTTGTTTGTGATTCAGTTATGGCTGTAGGTAATGTCAAGTACTGGTTCAGTTCTTCGGTTGGGACAATGATATCATCTGCAGCTTTACCTTGCCTCTACGAAGACCATGCAGATTTTTCCATATGACAGCTGGTCTACGCCTGCTGCAGGTTAATGTATGAGCGTTTCTCAGAGTCTGACTGACGTTTCCGCTTCTCCTTGTGCCCACTATGGACAGTGTGTGATGTCTCTAAAATTTATGACACAATTTAAGTTAATATTAGCACACCTTGGGCAATATTTACTACTATTCCACAGAAATGAAAAATTACTATCGTGCCACCAATCAAGCGACCTTTTTCTTTACCATCATCGTTGAAATTAAGATAATTTGGCCCTAAAATGAGAGCAGAAGACTCGCTAGAAGAAGCTGCAATTCTCGGAAGAACATAAGACCACAGACGTAGAGGAGCAAGCGGATAGAGGACCACAAAGAAAGCACTGGAATGACCTGGAAGAAATGATGACACAATCAATGTCCAGGAATACGTGGAGGGACTTCGCTCATCATGACACCACGAGTCGAAGACGATTCTGATGGATCGTTACACCAACATACGATATCGAATTTAATTGAAATTAATTCTATGTGTGGAGCAGCTGTTGAGCGCAAGTGAAAAAATAATTAACCTTCTTTTAAGTTAGCAATAGGTTTTGCCCAAATGAGCTCCTTTTGAATTTTGAAAAATTTCTGCTTATCCAGTCGTCTACACTACATAATTCAAGATGCATTTCAACATGTTTAACAAACGTTGGGGGCTGAGTCTCAGCTTCAAAACATTAGTGAATGCTTTTACGATCATACGACCTTCGATGCATTGCAAATTAAGTACAGGAGTTCCACAAAATGTGGTGGCATGCATTCCTGCCACATCTTATTACAGTGATACAAGGGTTGGCGGAAAATATGGATCACCTCGAGAAAAGCAGGGCACCCGTGCAGCGTTCTCAATATGTTGCAAATGTCAGACGTGGTCAGAACAATGTCCTATGTAGTTGGGAGTGAATCATGTCAGAGCTAACTGAATTCGAACATGGGCAGATGGTTCGTACTCGTATTGAGGGTGCTTCTGTAAGCAAAGGAGATGAAGTGTTTGGTGTTTCAAGAGGAACGGCATCGAACATTTCTACCGCATATAGGGAAAGCGAGAAAACATCATCCGCTAAGTCACAAGTGTCATTGTAAAGGATTATGATGAACAATAGGAGACGACAGTTGCTAGTCACTACAGAACTGAGTGTCGCACTAAAGAATCACGTCAGCATAAAAACAATACGAAGGGAGTAGGAAGTCAGTGGGTGTTCAAAGAAAAAATCGTTTATAACCGGTTTCTTAGTAGTTATCTACTGGTGATTCTTGTCAAGATAATGATCTTATCTCATAGTCACTTCCAGTGTCAGGTTAGACACTTGGGCTAGCCATATTCACGGTCACTTCTCACTCCCCTGCCCCCGGCAAATCACCGACAATTGTGGAATATCACCCAAAGAACATCGTTCCATACTCATACACCCGAGACACTAGGACTACTAAAATTAAAGATCATAACTGTTGGATCCAGTTTAGTTGTTAAACATGGGGTATCTAGGATACCTGATTTCTAGGATCGCTACACAACAATTCATGAAAATCGTATTAATGAGTTTTATTACAGAAAATAAATAACAATGCTAAACTTTGAGAAATAGATATTTGTCGCAAGCAAAGGGCGACATAAACAGTAAGCAATCTCGTCAGTATATACAATTCCTAATACAAGTGAAGTAATACAGTTGATGCTTGTATCCAGGTAGTTGGTCTTGACGCTTCTGCAGAACTCGGCCAAGACCGGCCGGGAGCGGCGCTTATGTTCTCTTCACCTGTAGGCCGCTGCTGTCGCGTTGTCGTCCTAGAGAGGGGTCGGTCAGCGTGCTATTGGCTGACGTCTTCTTCACAGTCCTCTCCCCTCTAATGTTTCCGACTGACGTGTCGGCTTTTGACTTTACGCCTGAACATCCCTCCCCATCCCCTCACCACCCCTCACAAAGCGACGGACCATCGTCCTATAGGTAGCGCAACAACGCCGGAGAAGGCAGGAGTGTGGATGCTCTGAGGGACTGGAAGCTGGGGCAGAAGGAGACGTCAAGCTTCCTGTCGTACCCCACCCTCTGACCTTCGCTCTGGCGGAACGACCCACGGAAACTGATCGGAAGAGTACGCATCCACCACCTCAGGTCCATAACCAGATGTAGAAGGCGTCAGCTGCTGCTGCGTGGGCGGGTCCAGCACCATCGGAAGGACGAGTCGAGGCGGAGGAGGTGTAGGCTCCGTCTCCATGGGGTCGTCCCTCGGTGTCGTGAGGATACACTCTGGCGGCGGCTGTGACCGCGCTGTCCTCGGGATCCGTGAATCTGGGGAAAGAGACACCGAAGGATCACGGTGCACATGACAGTGGCGAATCCGATTGTGCGGCCCTGCAATCCGTCTGGGCATGAAATGAGATACATGGCTCTGAACACTATGCGACTTAACGTCTGAGGTCATCAGTCGCCTAGAACTTAGAACTAATTAAACCTAACTAACCTAAGGACATCACACACATCCAAGCCCGAGGCAGGATTCGAACCTGTGACCGTAGCGGTCGCTCGGCTCCAGACTGTAGCGCCTAGAACCGCACGGCCACTCCGGCCGGCGAAATGAGATACATGTGTGCTCCAAGTCGACGAAGGATCTCGCCCCACGCCCACCGTCTGCTTCCACTAAAAACCCTGGAAAACACAATGTCATGCTGCGCGAAGGGATACTTGCGGCCTTCATTTGGCGCCGGATGCTGAGGAGGGTGAAGCAGGTGGAGCATTGTCCGATGGCGGCGGCCGTGAAGCAATTCCGCCGGCAATTGTCCGTCTCGTGGATGCGAACGATAGGAGGCGAGAAATAGTTGCAATGCTTGATCCCTGATGTGTGCGGTGCGAAGTTTGGCCATGTGCTGCTTGAAGGTTCTCACAAAACGTTCCACTTCGTCGATTGACTATGGATGGAACCGTGCGCTAGTTACATGACTTCAGGCAAACCTTCGAAGCAAAAAACAGAGGACAACACCTGAATTGTGCTACGTGACGTTGTCGAGTTCATTGGCACAGCAAAATGAAGCTCGCTATAAGAGTGTATCACAATCAGCCAACGATTGTTCCAAAAAGTTCCCGCAAAGTCTATGTGCACACGTTGCACATGGCGATGGCAACTTAGACCTAGCAGACAATTTTTGCGGCGGAGTGGACTGATTTTCCGCACATGCTTGACACTGTGACGTCATATGTTCTATCTGAGTGTCCATACCCTGCCAAGTACAGTGTCGACGCGCTAACAATCTCCCAGTTCCTTGATGAAGTATCAGCAACGATTCTTTTTGCAAAGCTTTGGGGATCAACACACGTGACTGTCCACTGTCATTTTGAACAAGAATCACACCATTCTCTATAGCGAGTTTATGTCGACGTGCAACAAAGTATTGATACACTACAGAGTTCTTTATGCTATGCAAGGAACGAGGCCACGATGTGCGAATATAGTTCAGTAAAATGTTCAGATTTCAATCAGCTTCCGTGGTCTCTGCAATTTTCGTATAGTTCAGAGGAAAGGACTGAAGCAAGTCAGAATCCTGAGCATCGATGTGACAACAAGATGCAGCAGAAGCTGGTTCAAATGGCTCTGAGCACTATGGGACTCAACTGTTGAGGTCATTAGTCCCCTAGAACTTAGAACTAGTTAAACCTAACTAACCTAAGGACATCACACACATCCATGCCCGAGGCAGGATTCGAACCTGCGACGTAGCGGTCTCGCGGTTCCAGACTGCAGCGCCAGAACCGCGCGGCCACTTCGGCCGGCGCAGCAGAAGCGTCAAAGTCTGTACCGGGTCCAATCGGAAGACGTGAAAGTGCGTCCACATTACCATGTTCAGCTGTCGGACGATACACAATCTCGTACTGGTATTGAGACAACAAAAAAGCCGATCTTTGCAATTTTTGGGTAGTTCGTACAGGAACCGACTTCGCCTTATGAAACAAGGACTGAAATGGCTTGAGATCCATTACTAAATAAAATTTTCTGCCATACAAATAGTGGTGGAATTTGGTGACACCATACACCATAGCCAATGCCTCTTTCTCTATTTGTGAATAGTTACACTGAGCTTTGGACAACACTTTTGATGCGAAAGCAGTAGGCCTGTCTTTAACACCAAATCTGTCCGAAAGCACTGCACTGATTCCGTAAGAGGAAGCGTTAACTTGCAACACAACTGGTTTGTCAGGATCAAAGTGCACCAGACATCGATCACTGAGCAATGATCTTTCAGTTTTTTAAAAGCTTCTTGGCACTCATCTGTCCAAACAAAGGGGACGTTCTTGCGACGCAAGCGATGCAATGTAGCTGCGGTTTGTGCAGAATTCGGTTTGAACCGAATACAATTGTTCATCTTCCTTTAGACCTACCGCAATTCTGTGACATTGCGAGGAACTGGTAGATCACGTATGGCCAACAAATGTGACTGAAGAGGATGACACCTTGACTGTTTGACATGACCAAGATACTGAAACTCAGGTTTTAAAAAATCACACTTGTCCAGTCTACACTTTAGTCCTGCATCGGATAACACACAAAAAAAAGCACACAAATTTGCAATGTGTCCTTCAGATGTACGACCAGCTTCGACAATATCGTCCAAATACTTTGAACAGTTTGGTACTTGAGCAGTCAGCTGTTCCAAACACCGTTGGAAAATGGCGGGTGCGGAAGCACTGCCAAAAGGGAAACGCAAATATTTAAACAAGCCCAAATGAATGTTCACAACAAACACTTTTTGAGATTCTGCATCTAGTGGTATTTGAAGATATGCCTCACGCAAATCAATTTTTGAAAAGTAGCGACCAGCGCCGAATTTGTCCATGAGATCCTCTGAGCGTACTGAGCGAGGTGGCGCAGTGGTTAGCACACTGGACTCGCATTCGGGAGGACGACAGTTCAATCCCGCGTCCGGCCATCCTGATTTAGGTTTTCCGTGATTTCCCTAAATCGCTTCAGGAAAATGCCGGGATGGTTCCTTAGAAAGGGCACGGCCGATTTCCTTCCCCATCCTTCCGTAATCAGAGCTTGTGCTCCGTCTCTAATGACCTCGTTGTCGACGGGACGTTAAACAGTAATCTCCTCCTCCTCTGAGCTTGGCAATGGATAAGTCTCAATCCCAGTTTGTGGGTTGACTGTAGACTTGAAGTCAACACAGAGGTGAATGCGACCTGAAGGTTTGGGGAGCAAAACCAGTGGACGTGCCCAATGACTAGCTGATATAGGCGTAATAGATCTGCCATCTTGCAATTCTTTAAGTTCAGCAGCCACTTTGTCCCGTAATGCAATGGGAACAGTGCGGGTCCGGCAAAATTTCGGCTGAACATTGTCTTTCATAGTCATATGTCTAACAACATTATTAGCCCTGCCTTAACCTTCAGAAAAGAGTTCAGGGAATTCTTTCAGCAAGCCAGCTACACTGTCTTTCTCATTGAATGCAGACACTGACGACACAGTGTCCTGAATTTGAAAGCCAAACAAATCAAACGAATCAAGGCCAAATATGTTCTCACAATCACGTGAATGTAGCACAGTGAAAGTCACAGTTCGCGTATGCAAGGGATACATAGCAGGCAAAGTACGTTTTCCGGGAACGGGAATGTCTTGTCCATTATAAGGCGTCAGGCGTGCTAGTTTTAGACAGGCATGGGGGGCCTAACAGTTCATATATGTTACGATGCAGCAATGTAACAGAGGCACCAGTGTCCAACTGAAATTTCACACGTTTTCAACTAATATGCAAATGAACAAAAAGTTTTTTGGACTGGCGTAGTACTGAAGAAACTGTCAACTTGCTAGTTTTGCTAATAGCTGCAGCAGGGTTTGAATACACTGCATTAATTACATGGGCCTTGGGATGAGAATTTTGTGAGTGGGCAGAATTCTTATGTTAGTTCCATTGCAAACATACGGATTGTGTGTGACCTTTCTGCGCAAGCGATAAACTGTGCTTGTCTGAATGGGCAGTCTTGGCGTTTGTGCCGTGAATAACACCGAGGGCATGATCTAATTCTGTTCGCCTGTGTAGCCGACTGTTTAGAGAACTGTTTACGTGGCGTGGAGAACTGTTGAAGCGGCATGGCACGCGCCTGCTGTTTCTGCCTAATGGGCCGGTCGAAAGCAAGGGGCGACACGACCCGATAGATTTGTGGCTGTTCAAATTTATCGCCCGACACGGCATCTGAGTCGTACTGATCTAGTATTTGTACTACGTGCTGAAATGATGGATCACACTGCTTTAAAATCTGTTCTCTAAGTTTGACATCACTGACATTATACACGATCGCATCACGCCACATAACATCTGAATATACAGCACCACAAGCACATTTGAATTGGCATTTCCTCGTCATACCCTGCAAATCTGTTGCCAAATCGCAATAACTTTGTTCTGGCCGTTTCTTGCAATTAAAGAATTGTTGCCTAGCTGCTACCACATTCACTTGTTGGACATAATACTGAGGTAGCGAATCTACAACCCGATCATAGGAAGGTTCACTCAGAGTAGCGTTAGGGAATAATTTCTGAATGAGGTGAAATACTGCGCTTCCAACTTTTGACAAAAATAATGGAGTTTCACAGTGCCTGGTACGTTGCGAGCAATTATGTGGACTTCATACTGTTGCAACCACTCGATCCACTCCTCTAGTTTTTCATTAAATTGGCGAAAAGGCGGTATGGCACCCGGAGCTACTGTAGGTGACTGCTGCACGGTATTGGTGTCTTGCGCGGTGAATAGCTGCTGTACAGTATTTAGTATAGTTGCGATTTGTTGACTCTGAAACTGGAACATCTCCATTAGCAGCGTTGGATCTATTACTTGCAGCAGTGGCGCCTGAGCAGGGGGTGGGATAGGTGGGTTGTTCATTGTGAGGGAGGCAAAGGCAAGAAACAGACAAGGCAAGCAATAAAAATAAGCACAAAAGCAAAGAAAATTTCGGCAATGCCCACCTTAAAACACTGATTAGCAGTGTGCTATTTGCTGGCGTCTTCTTCACAGCCCTCTCTGCTCTAATGTTTCTGACTGGCGTGCCAACGCTTGACTTTACGCCGGAACAATAACGTAACTTGACACCACTCACGTGATCTTGTGTGATATAAAATTGGCAGGAAACACCTATCACTTTTGGCCAATGGCAACACATTAACATGGTTGGAAACCCCTCACGCCCGCCCTAGACCGATAAGATTCAAGCTTCCCCTCCTCATTCTGTATAACTAGTTCAGTTACGTAGATCCCTTTATTCCAGGTATGTGCACCATAGGGAGAGGCTCACGGTTGTTTGGAGTCAGGCTGTTGTTATTTTAAAAATAATAACAAATTAATTATATTATTATTCGAATTCCTCGAATTTCGTCATTTTAGGTCTGGGCTTTATAGGGAGAGGACTAGTCTATCGGTATTTTTTATAAATAATAACAAATTAAATTTATTATTATTCCAATTCTGCATGTTTCACCATTCGAAGTATGTGCTCTGTTGTGAGAGGACCAGTCTGTGGGTATTCTTATAAATAATTAATTCTTTTGTTATTCATATCACGTGAAATTCGTCATTCGAGGTGCCACCAGAGACCCAGGCAGAATAAGAAGACATGTAAGTAACCTCATAATTAATTGCTATTTTGAGGTAATCTGCTGCAGTTGTTATGGAATGTTTCCAAAAAACAATGTCTTCATCCAAAATTCGACGTTCATAAATTACTGCAGCTCATAATTTAACAACAAAAGTGTTCTTGCAAAGTCTTAAATATTAGGGAAATATCACAGCATGATACATTAACAAATAAACTTTGGCTAAATCATCTCTACATTACTAGTATGTGCGACGTCATAGTGTGCATATTATAACATACTCGTTCGCCTATTACTACAAATGATGATATTATGTAAAATGGCTACAAATATTATCGTAAATTATGGTGTAAGACGCTAAGACAAAGAAATATGTTGCTACATTAATTACTTCACTGTATATTGTACAAAATCGCGGGTGATGTTGAAGTAATTTATGGTATAAGACACTATGGCAGTGCAGTGTGTAACTAAATCAATATTATGCCAAATGATCGAAAATTAAGTAAGGTGAAAGATTCAAACGTATTCATTACGACAGTTTTTCTAAATTTGAGGCTTGCGACTTACAAGATATGCAAAAACGCTGAAAAATTCGAGTATGTACACTTACAACACCTCGCTATAAATAAATACCACAACTCATTATTTTAACAAAATTCAACAATATCGAGCATTAAAGGCTGTCAGCAGTGTGGTATTTAGCAAGGAAATACATTCCCTCTTGTACCTTCTGTAATCGTACACTGACGGAGATCTCATTCCTCCATCACCGTAACAATTAGTAGCGATTCTCAAGATGCACACAGAAACGAGTGTACAAGGAACTAGCCACAACACCGCCAGCACCGCCGACGTGCCACGTAAAATGTTCCAGTGCGGCGTGGCGGAGCACAATCTGATATTATCCTATCTACTTGAGAAATGCAACACATCTGTATCCCATTTAGATGACGTGTGTTTGTGTGTGTGTGTGTGTGTGTGTGTGTGTGTGTGTGTGTGTGTGCACGTGTGTGTGTGTGTGTGTGTGTGTGTGTGTGTGTGTGTTTGTATTGTAATGGATGTGTGAACGAGTCTGTGCGAATAGCACTAGATAACGTGTTTGCATAGTTGTGTGTATGTATAGGTGTGAATGATAGATTGTACACTGCATGTGCTTGCAAATTGTATATATTATTATTACTATTATTATTATTATTATGTGCACTACATACACGCTTTTTGCACTTTGTGTTTGTACATATTTTATATACACACATAAAAAATGTTTCCCATCACCTCGGTTCCGAGAGTTCCGGAACCTGTACAGAAAATTGGAATAGAGATCAACATAAACATCATTTCCGCCCTTTTTATTGCTCATGAAAGCCACGCATTGGATGTTGTACCACCAAACAGCGAGACCTTCAGAGGTGGTGGTCCAGATTGCTGTACACACTGGTACCTGTAATACCCACCCAGTAGCACGTCTTCTTGCATTGATGCATGCCTGTATTCGTCGTGACATACTATCCACAAGTTCATCAAGGCACTGTTGGTCCAGATTGTCCCACTAATCAACGGCGATTTGGCGTGGATCCCTCAGAGTGGTTGGTGGGTCACATCGTCCATAAACAGCCCTTTTGAATCAATCCCAGGCATTTTCGATAGGGTTCATGTCTGGAGAACGTGCTGGCCAGTCTAGTCGAGCGATGTCGTTATCCTGAAGGAAGTCATTCACAAGATGTGCACGATGGGGGTGCGAATTGTCGTCCATGAAGACGAATGCCTCGCCAATATGGTGCCGATATGGTTGCACTATCGGTCAGAGGATGGCATTCACGTATCATACAGCCGTTACGGCGCCTTCCATGACCACCAGCGGCGTACGTCGGCCCCACATAATGCCACCCAAAACAGGGAACCTTTACGTTGCTGCACTCGCTGAACAGTGTGTCTAAGCCGTTCAGCCTGGCCGGGTTGCCTCCAAACACATCTCCGACGATTGTCTGGTTGAAGGCACATGCGACACTCATCGGTGAAGAGAACGTGATGCCAATCCTGATCAGTCCATCCGCCATGTTGTTGAGCCCGTATGTACCGCGCTGCGTGGTGTCGTGGTTGCAAAAAGATGGACCTCGCCAATGACGTGGGGAGTGAAGTTGCGTATCATGCAGCCTGTTGTGCACAGTTTGAGTCGTAACACGACGTCCTGTGGCTGAAGGAAAAGTATTATTCAACATTGTGGTGTTGCTGTCAGGGTTCCCCCGAGCCATAATCCGTAGGTCGCTGCCGTCCACTGCACTAGTAGCCCTTGGGCTGCCTGGGCAAGGCATGTCATCGACAGTTCCCGTCTCTCTGTATCTCCTCTATGTCCGAACAACATCGCTTTGGTTCACTCCGAGACGCCTGGACACTTCCCTTGTTGAGAGACTTTCGTGGCACAAAGTAACAATGCGGATGCGAGCGAAACGCGGTATTGACCGTCTAGGCATCGTTGAACTACAGACAACACGAGCCGTGTACCTCCTTCCTGGTGGAATGAATGGAACTGATCGGCTCTCGGACCCCCTCCGTCTAATAGGCACTGCTCATGCTGTTTACATCTTTGGGCGGGTTTAGTAACATCTCTGAACAGTCAAAAGGACTGTGTCTGTGATACAATATCCACAATCAACGTCTGTCTTCAGGAGCTCTGGGAACCGGGATGATGCAAAACTTTTTTTGATGTGTGTATGCATATGTATGTGTGTATACATACTACTATGCGGGTGCTAGTCCCCCATACGATGTAAATATTGTACAAAATATATGTAGTAGTATTAATGTGATGTATCTTTGCATATATTTGCAACCACTTGCTCTTAGTCATGTAAATATTGTATAGAACAATGAATTCCATATAAAATCTTTCTCCTTCTCTGTTAGTAGTGGTGTGACGTATTTCTGCATATGAGCAATCTCTTCCTCAGAAAAAAATTATAAATAGAATAACTTTGAAATATGTATTGAGCCGGCCGGAGTGGCCGTGCGGTTAAAGGCGCTGCAGTCTGGAACCGCAAGACCGCTACGGTCGCAGGTTCGAATCCTGCCTCGGGCATGGATGTTTGTGATGTTCTTAGGTTAGTTAGGTTTAACTAGTTCTAAGTTCTAGGGGACTAATGACCTCAGCAGTTGAGTCCCATAGTGCTCAGAGCCATTTGACCCATTTTGAAAAATGTATTGACGGTTAACTGTAAGGTCATTTGTTACATCAATATTATTAAAGTATTGTTATTGGAGTGTCTAGAATAACCTTTTTTATACATTTTTTTTATTTACACTTATATACACTCTCAGTTTTGCCATATTGTCCAAATAATTCTTTTCTATATGCCTTTAATTTGGCCTGAATTCTATACAGACTATAGTTGCAACAGCATACATTGATATTCCTTCAGTAATCCAGCTTCCACAGATTTTAAGCTTAATAGGTTTCCGGATACATATTTTGGTTCTGGATGAATATTAGGATTTATACACTGTTGTAATTGATTTATATTCACAATGTGCTCTCAAAAATAGTCAATAAAGTCAAAATCCCTCTATTTCTGCTAATCTTTATGAGTATTTTCACCTGCAAGCCTAAAATCACTCCAAAACAACGGTTGAGTAACTGTTACGTGGAGGACCCAAAACCTCACAGATGGGCAGAATCGTTTGAGGATCAATTTCGCTGATTGTAAGGTACGGATTCGTTTCCCGTTATTTTATATGGGATTTACACTTCCATACTCTTCTAAATACATTAGACCTGTGAAAAGTTTTCCTGTACGTTTATTATTTTACAACGGGCAGCGTATACCCTATTATTGCTTCTACATCAATCGTTACAGGATTTTATTAAACAGATACAGACCAAATTACTTCATATTTAATGTAATTATTTTGTGGTGATAAGGGTATATTTTATTCGTTTCATATGCAAGTACTTGTGCTATACTGTTTATGAAGGATGTCAGGAGTCTTTCTTGCGTTGGAAAGATACTCGATTCATTTTTGAATTAGTGTTAGAAAGATGGACAACTTTTAATATTGCTTTCATCCGTAGCGCAAGGTTTTTACTTGTAAACAGTGTTCATCATCATAGAGCTTGGATTTAGATACTGCATGACAAAAATATGAAACACCCAGATGACACTGCCAGATGTCAGTGTAACTACATGCAATTAAACACCATTGGTGGTTCCGTAAGCGGTTAGGTTGCAGTTAGTGCAGTTGTGCTTTGGTGTTGTTCGTGTTTAGTGTTGTTACGAGGCCTGGTAGAGCCTCAAAGAGGTGTGAACTGTCAAGTGTTGTTGAGTGATAACTGTGAAGGACGCCGAGATATCGCGTACGCGTGTGAGGCAGTCTTATCAGCATGTGAGTGGGTTTGAAAGAGGCCTCATTGTGGGTCTCCATTTGGCCAGCCGGTCGAATCATGCAATATACAGATTTGTGTGGCATTCCAATATGACAGTGGTCCGATATTGGGCTGCATGGAAAATAGAGGGCGGGCATACTCGTTGTCAAAGTTTAGGTCGAATACGTGTGACCATGGCAAGGACAGATCGCCGTATTGTGCATCAAGCACATTGTTACCCCTTCACATCTGCACCTGCCATGCGAGAACAAGTAATGGACTCCATGCAGCATTCTATGTCATCCCGCAACAGTGGCCATGACTTCGGGAGAGGTCTCATTCTTCCAACGTTTTGGGGAGGTACAGTGGTGTTACTTCTGGCGTCAGGGTGTAGGTAGTAGGTAGCCATCGGGTATTGTAGTGATTGAGGCTACTCTGGCGGCACAATGGTACGTCGCAGACATCCTGCACCCTCATGAGTTACCTCTCATGTGATATTATCATGGTTCCTTCTTTCAACAAGACAGTGCTCATCCACACATGACATGTGTCTCTCTGAAATGTTGAACTACACACCTGGTCTGCTATATCTTAGTATCTGTGTCAGATGGATCACATGTGGGACCAGTACAGAAGTGAGCTCCAACATAGTGCCACTGCCGGCGATATCAAGAACCAATCACAACGGTTGTGATCCAGCTTGGATATAATGGCTTCATGACACCCTTCCCATCCATACTAGTACTTGCATCCAGGTCAGACCGGGTGCAGTTTCATACCTATAAGTGGGCACATATCACCAAGTTTTTTGTAAATTTGGTTCCTTTTTCTTATTCACTGAAATAGTATCACATACCGTCTCAACCCGTGAAGTTGCATTTCGTTTCTTACTTCCCTTCTGGGTGCTTCACCTTTTTGTTCAGCCCATGTATTATACTATGAACCTACGGGTATTAACTGGAAAAAACTTGTTTATTATCAGAGAGAGAGACAACCGGATGCGACTGCTCCTTCACTCTAAAATAGAATCGGTTTTCCTGTGGGCACATAAAATCTTAGGTTGAATAATTAGAAATGGTGAACTGAGGCCCGATGTGAGGAGAGGCTTGTAAGACTATGGATAGCTTATTCTATAAGTATAGACAAAGTCTAGTGATTGAAACCTACCAAGATAACTAGGTCACAGCGGAGTACCTATAGGATTTTCAGCGTTCCCTTATATCTAGTCACTGTGAAACTCAAATTTGGTATAACAGCCGTCTTGAGCGTTATTTTACCCACTTTCTCGCTGTGATTTGAGTAAATAGTGGTTACCATCCCTAATGCTGTGGCACTCTTTATTATAAAATATATTATTCAATTTAGAAAAAGTGTTACAATGAAAGTGAAGCAACGAATTGCCAGTCCTTTCAGATGTTTGTATTCTGTCTTATTTCCTCTTCGTAATACGCACAAATGTGGCGTTTCTGCAGTCACATTTGTAATTGGGTAATGAGTGCGGGCATTGAAAAACAAAATAGCATCATAGGGCGCAGTGGGCGTCGGGGATCGAACTCAGCTCTAAATAGCGGTGAGAGACCAACGGTCTGGTTGTAATTCAGGTAGCGAGTACACATAACAGTAAATGTAGCAGCATCTGAAGAAGGTGGCTGGATCACTCGTCGAAATATTGTGAGTAAATTGGAAACAACGATTCGACAGAACATCTCTAACACCATGAATCAGTCACGCCGATAAAACGTGAGAGATTACATCTTGTCAGTTACATGCTACCGGGTTTAGGCGTTCCCCACACTGACGCAGAAGCAGCCGCGTCGCGACCGTGGTAGGGAATATAAACACACTTTTCTTCCGTGACATGTCACGTTGTCCATAGTAATGCGGCTGTCCGGCGCGCCGTGGCGTGGCGGCGCTGTTCTTTCTGCAGCGATGCCTCCTCAGCGCCTCGAACCGCGTTTTGCAATCCGCAGCTGCTCTGTCGCGCAGCATGGTGAGTGTGCTGTTGACACACGCAGAGGAATGAAACCTTTCTCGATCAGTTTTGAGGAAACCGACCGGTTAAAAAAATCGAAAATTCACCTTGTAGTTTCTCATCGCTGCTTGCTAATCGACTAGCTACCTTTTCGATATTGGTCCTAATCATTAGTATGTTTCGAATTTAAGTAACCAGTTCGCAGATCATCGTTTGAATAATGTAGTCGCAAATATTTCTATTTCTGGGGCACTGCAATCCATATAGTTCTGCATGAAATGTGACGAAAATACTGAAATTACTTTTAGAGCTAAAATAGGAATCAAACCGATTTTCAATGGATACAAAATAGATTTTATGTACAAGCTATATAGTTTATACCGTCGTTTGCTACTGTAATAAAATTTAATTAAGACCAACGTGTTTCTCTTCATTCTAAAACATCTTCAGTGGTTAGTGTGACAATATGGCTTTTCTTACAGTTTTGCTTGCTAGAATTATGAATAGTTTTCATTCTTTCAGTTTGCTATCAACAGTATTAGCACATCATCTTTACCCATACATAGTTTTTGCCGTTCTTCACGTTCCTCTACACATATGCAGCAGATTTTAGCACACAACACTTTCAAAAACGGTTCAAATGGCTCTGAGCACTATGGGACTTAACTTCTGAGGTCATCAGTCCCCTAGAACTTAGAACTACTGAAACCTAACTAACCTAAGGACATCACACACATCCATGCCCGAGGCAGGATTCGAATATGCGACCGTAGCGGTCAGGCGGTTCCAAACTGACGCGCTTAGAACCGCACGACCACACCGGCTGGCCCAAAGTTACAGTATGCACGGTTTCCTCCTAGAGTATGGTACTGTTCCCATACAACATGCCCTAGCGCCCTCTCCTGCCATAGTAATTGGTAATGTTGTGTCCGGTTCACTTCTCTTGCTAACTCACTTTGTAGTGGATGCGATACAGCGTTGTCCACAATCGTACCGTATTCGAATCGAGAGCTTGCCGGTGTTTACTTACGGAAAGACAAATGGCAACGAGTGGCGGACAGCAAGGTCGTATCAGGATACCCATCCCCGTCGACAACAACCACAGCATTCAATGTTTGCAACAGTGTTTGGACGTTTGTCCGAGACAGGGTCGTTTCAGTAACCAGGAAAACATGAAGGACGTACCCGAAATGTTCGGACACCAGACTTGGAGGAAAATGTGATTAACACGGTGAAAGGCGACCACCGTGTCATTTCCAGGCAGTTGGCCCGCCAGGGTAAGCCAGACGACCGTGTCGAACATTCTCCATGACTCCATGACAATTGTTACTACCGTTATCAGTTACAGCGTGAGCAGGGCTTATTGTTCAAATATGTGTGAATTTCTAAGGGACCAAACTGCTAAGGTCATCGGTCCTTAGACTTACACACTACTTAACTAACTTACGCTAAAGACAGCACACACACCCATGCCCGAGGGAGGTTCAGATAGTTCATATGGCTCTGAGCACTATGGGACTTAACTGCTGAGGTCATCATTCCCCTAGAACTTAGAACTATTAAACCTAACTAACCTAAGGACATCACACACATCCATGCCCGAGGCAGGATTCGAACCTGCGACCAGACTGTAGCGCCTAGAACCGTTCGGCCACTCCGGCCGGCCCCCGAGAGAGGACTCGAACCACCGGCGGGAGGGGCATCGCAATTAGTGACATGGCGCCTCAAACCGCACGGCGACTCCACGCGGCGCAGGGCTTATTAGCGACAGACTTTCGACATAGGAGGCAGTTTTTTCACTCTTTTCTTCACCAGGCAATCACTATTCCGGGATTTCTGTCATCCGTCCTATTCACAGATGATGGCACTTTCACGCGGAGTAGTATCTTCAACTTTCACAACAATCATCTGTGGGACAGTGTGCAGAAACCTCGTGGCATAGTGACAGCAGATCATCATCATCGGTGCAGCAGGAATGTGTGCGCCGGGATAATTGGCGACCGTATTTTGGGACCAGTCTTCCTTCCACGTCGCCTAACAGTCCGGAACTGCCTCCGCTTCTGGAAGAAGTGCCATTGATGATTCGAAGGGTTACGTGGCTGCTACATGAGGGCGCTCCAGCGCACTTCGCCGTTAACGTCCAGATGCATCTCAATAGTGTTTTCCCTGGTCGATGGATCAGACGATGGGGGTCCAGTTTCATGGCCTGCTCGTTCACCGGATCTCAATCAGTGCGATTTCTGGTTATGGGGCCATGTCAAAAGTATCGTGTATGCAGAGCCCATTCCAGATGAAGATACTAGTGCAGCGTTTTCGTGTTGCCTTTGATACTGTTCGGATGCAGCTTGGCCGATGTGAACGGCAGAACATGCTACGGCGCGTACATACATGCGTTGAGGCACACGGAAACCATTTTCAATACGCGCTGTAACTGTGGTTGTATGGTACAGTGCCTATTAGACCGCAGTTTCTGTAACAATGGTCTCTAGCATGGAAACCATGCGTTTTCGGACATAGATCTTTTTCCGTATCCTCTCCTCTTCGGTCAATCCCTTGTACATGGTGTGTGTGTGTGTGTGTGTGTGTGTGTGTGTGTGTGTGTGTCTATGTGTGTGCAATTAGACTTTATTAGAGTCGCAAAAGATGGTGCAGCCTATATAGCTTGTAAAACTATGACTTGCGGAAAAGCATGTAGATTTTATGTAATATGCCGCATTGTGCTCGAGGCTGCAGTACAGACCGTCGTCTATATTATCCATGTGATAAGCACCGTCGAAAAGAATAAAACGTCCTCAAGAAAAAGGCCGTTTTTTTGACAAGTCATTTGACAGATAATTTATCATTGTAGGAAAACATGATAACAAATCGAGACCCAACGAAACACACATATCTCAGTAAGGGATGCCCAAAGAGTCGTATCAATACACAGTGTACCCTCTTCTGGCAGCAACCCAAGCGTGTATTCTCGCATGCAAACGATCGTAAGGGTGCCGAATGGCATCATGCGATAAACTGTCCCAAGCACCTTGCACCTTTTGTTGCAGTTCGGCAATGGTTCTTTGATGCTCTGGAGAACAATTAAGTTCCGGTTTCACCATGTTCCATACATGTTCAGTTAGCAAGCACTCTGGTGAACTTGTTGGGCAGGGCACTTTTTCTACACCATGAAGAGCAGCAGACATATTTCGACATGCATTGTCATGCTGAAAAATCGCTTCATCTTCCTATCGAACAAATGATAGCATCACAGGGATAGCAAGCAGTGCAATGTAACGGGCTCTGGTTACTGTACCCTGCAGAAGCACTAAACGTGACCACGAGTGGTAAATGATGACCCCCCACATCAAAAAGACCGGGATGAGACGTATGCGACGTCGTTGAACGAAGTCCAGAATAGGCCGTTCACTATATCAATGCCTCAAACGTGTACGTCCGTCACCCGCATACAGACAGAACCTACTCTCATTACTGACGACAACGTAGCCCCATTCCACTCTCCAGTAGACTCTTTCACGACACAAGAATAGCTGTGCTTGGCAGTGTGGTGGTCTCAGTGGTAGCCTGCCCAGAGGCACACGCATTTTTAGACCTGTTGCAGACAGACAGTTCCCGGTAGTCTTTGGCGACATATAAGGCGCAACATGTGCTCAGACTTCTCCCTCAGCCGGCCGCTGTGACCGAGCGGTTGTAGGCGCTTCAGTCCGGAACCGCGAGACCGCTACGGTCGCAGGTTAGAATCCTGCCTCGGGCATGGATGTGTGTGATGTCCTTAGGTTGGTTAGGTTTAAGTAGTTCTAAGTTCTAGGGGACTGGTGACCGCCGATGTTAAGTACCATAGTGCTCAGAGCCATTTGAACTATTTTTGTTAACAATGGCGTCTTTGTCGTGTTAAAGGCATTCTTTAGTAACATCAACTCCCAACGTCCAATCTCAAAAGGTAACTAACGCTCATGACCGTTACACAGTGTATTTTAAGCAATCTTGATTTACATCCTCGTAGTAGCGCTACTAGTGCCACTCTTACGCGACTGGCGCGAAAGTTGAATGGACATCGTCTTTAAGATGTATAAACACGCCTACCGGCTTTCGTTTATGTGGCACAGCTCCTCCTTCGTGCTGCGATTGTTTTCTGTCACGTGCCTGAGAGCGTGAAAGATATCTGGTTGACAATAAACAGATATTCATATGCAACGACCCTGGATTCTGAACACGTGCTGTTCTTTTGTGCTGACACACAGCAGGCCAAGAGAGCTGTTGAGAACTATGCCGTGACTTATTGTAATTATAATGGTGTTAACAGACAAGCTTGTTTTTGATAGGCATCTATAAGCCGACCAAGTCGTTTGTTGGTTGCATCCTGCTACTGTCACTGTGTGCCACTACGTAACAACGTTGCCCTTTGAACAGGTCTGGAAAGGCAATGGATGTGCGACGCCGTGGGGCCTGTTGCACATCGAAAATTTCCACTTGCTGCTGTTTACCTGTAACCTGTTCTACGTGGCATACGTCACATATTTGTAATACATAGTGACTGTAATTAAGCTTTGGCCACTGGCTAGGGCCCCCGTGCTGAACGAGTGATCGTGGGACAGCGAAATTTCGTCGAAACATTTGTAACGACATGCGGAAGAGAAATAACGAATTAACCAATGAAAGAAATATATATTAATTTGCACATGACAAGCTAATATCTGTCAATTGCACACCATGTTTACGTTCCAAGTTACAAACATTGCTCTGTGTGACGACCATCTGCATCCCCGACAGCCTGGAAGTTTGTACTGATTGCATTTCACAATCGTTCGCAGCACTTTTCGAACGGTGGCCCATGGAATGTTCAGCTGTCGTGACACAGATCTTGCACTGTTTGAAGATGGCACATTGCGTTCAGCTTTCTCAGCCACGGCCACAGTAACTTCAACAATTTACGTCGCAACTGGCCGTCAGCCTTTTCCAGGAACAGTTCCCAAAACGCCAGTTGACTAGAGCTTCCGAATCAAGCACTTCAATCCCGCTGCAGAAAGAGTACCACTCTGTATTCCTTTAATGTGTCGATACTCGCGAGGAGCAGCGACGTTATTGCTATTGTTCTGATAAAAGGTCTTTATGAGTAACGCCCTGCTCACCTTATCCAGGCCGATGTTATCCGTCTGCAACTGCAATGCGCACTAACGCTTGTGTTTGAACCATACGACGCTGTACCAGTACCAGCGCCTAATGGCCAGTTATGACACTAACACTACTAACAACGCAAATCCTGCAGCGCACAGTCTAAACACCATTCCTATAAAGCTGGCTTTCTAAAAACGGAGAAACGGATAATGTAGACAATTTTAGACCTATTTCTATGACATCAATGTTTGCTAAAGTTATTGAAAAAAATGGTTCAAATGGCTCTGAGCACTATGGGACATAACATCTGAGGTCATCAGTCCCCTAGAACTTAGAACTACTTAAACCTAACTAACCTAAGGACATCACACACATCCATGCCCGAGGCAGGATTCGAACCTGCGACCGTATCAGTCGCGCGGTTCCGGACTGAAGCGCCTAGAACAGCTCGGCCACCGCGGCCGGCTAAGTTATTGAAAAGGCTGTCTATGTAAGGATAATTGATCGTTTTATATCACATAATTTGCTATCAAATGAACAGTTCGGCTTTTGCAATCGTTTAACAAGTGAAAATGCTGTATTCTCTTTTCTCTGTGAGGTACTGTATGGGCTAAACAAAAGGTTTGGAGCGCTAAGCATAGTTTTTGATTTAACTAAGGCGTTTGATTGTGTTGATCACAAAATATTGCTCCAGTAGGTGGACCATTACGGAATGTGGGGAGTAGTTACCAATTGGTTCACCTCTTACTTTAACAATAGACAGCAAAAGGTCATGAGGGGGGGAGGGGGGAGGGTTGCTCCGGGGATCACTGTTGGGGTCTCCCCTGTTTCCTATTTATATAAATGATATACCTTCTAGTACTACAGGTAACTCTAAAATATTGTTGTTTGCTGATGACACTATCGTGGTAGTAAAGTATGTTTTGTGTAACATTGGCTCGGTTTCAAATAGTGTACTTCATGACATAAGTTCATGGCTTGTTCAAATGGTTCAAATGGCCCTAAGCACTATTGGACTTAATATCTGAGGTCATCAGTCCTCTAGACTTAGAACTACTTAAACCTAACTAACTTAAGGACATCACACACATCCATGCCCGAGGCAGGATTCGAACCTGCGACCGTAGCGGTCACGCGGTTCCGGACTGAAGTGCCTAGAACCGTTCAGAAAGCTGGCTGCAGGTACTGTCAACTGGCGTGTGACTCTTTATTTCCTGGCGTTACAGAGTAACGGCGCGGCCAACTGTGAAACCAATCACAGGGCGTACTGCGCTTCACGGGAATGGTTGCATTCGGTTTACAGATGAACTACATGCTCAACGGACCCAGAATTTGGGAATCGGCTGCCGTACAGTAAATTTCGTCCGGTGCACGCTCTCTTTGCCTCACTCTGTGAAGCATTTGGGACGTGTGCATCGGCTTTCGACTAAGTTAAGCTCCACGTCCGCGAGCATACGCGGACACTGGAGCATACAACCTGGTCCACGCTGGCGGCAGCCGCTGCTGCTTTCGAAAATGCCGAACATACTCCCGGAATCAAAGTGAACTACACATCAGTCAGAGGGCGTCGAAACAGTGACGCGACTGTGATGGGCAGGAGCGCGGGGGGCAATATGACGAGTGGTATCCAGCGAAGAGTTAATTCTCAAAAGAAAGAAAATGGAAACTAAAATGATAAGCGCTGTAGATGAGAGCTTAGCAGCGGAGTTCCAGAATGAACTAAAACAAAATTTGGGCATCAGTACTAGGTCAAGCAAGGCTTCATGGACAAAATTAAGGGCTCAGAACTGAAAACGCCAGACTCAGAAACGAAGTAGAGGCTGCAAACGCACCAGATGCCCAGAAACGCATTCAGAGCCTGGAACAAGAAATAGCGGAACTAAAACCCGAAAATCAGAGACTAAAGTCAGAAAATAAACCCCTTTCTCTTTCATTTAAAGCGGTTGCGGCTGCCGGTCCGATTGCAAAACCTTAAAGGAATGCATTCAACAAACAAAAACTAAACAGTCCAGCACACTTTTCTCTAAATCAGAAACCAACCAAGATGCGAGAGCCATTAGAGAAACCATCACTAAAACAATTAATCCCAAGCAAGACAAATTGAAAATAAAATCAATGAGGTCAACAGCATACACCGTAATAATTGAAACGGAATCACAAATAGACAAGAAAAAGATAATAGAAAAAACAGTGCATCTTAAGGACATTAGGTGTGAAAAACCCAAGAAGTTCACACCCCTGCTGGCAGTGCACCATGTCTCAACATATTTAACTGACTAGGAATTCTTAGAAGAGCTCTACGAAATAATCCTGAGTGAACACATTACTAAAGACGAGATCGGCAACGAGGTTAAAATAAAATTTAAAACAGGACGAAAGGGCAAAAGGTCAGTAAACAATATTCTAGAAGTGTCGCCAAGAGTATGATTACTGCTGCTTCATAAAGAAAGGGTCTTCATTCAGTTTGAATCTTTGTATATCAACAACTTTGTTGCTGTACAAAAATGTTTTAACTGTTGGGGCTTCGATCACCCATCAAAGCGTTGCGACAAAGATCCAGTATGCGGGAGATGTGCAAAACCGGAACACAAAAATTCAGAAAACAGGCAGGAGAATCCCGTAGGCTGTATACCATGCAAACACAATAACAGAACATGCGATAAGGCAGGGGGGGTAGACTGTCCCACATATAAACAGCTCTACGAAAGACAAATAGAGCACGCCGAATACGATGTCCTGGACAACGTCCATTAATAAGGAGTGCTACCATAACGGTCAGAAACCCAACCCCATAACACACGCAGGAACAGACGTAACTAATAACACAAACAGGCAAAGGTACAAATTGCCGTCGACGAGAATGAGAGGCTGGCGGCGAGCCGTTGCCTGGCGGCAACACATGGGGATATTACAGCCCCCAAATGCAGATACCAATACTAATGTAATGCCTCAGTTCTGGGAGACAATACAGTGTAGGTACTTCACACTTTTAACGCAAAATGACTAGGCCTTAAATGCACTTGTGCCATTAGGAGGACGTGCCAGGGGAAAACGTACCTCACGTGAACCTGTCTCTCGTAGGGATCTGTGGATGACAGTAAATGTGCGTGGGTCTGGCACTTGACGATTCGAAAAGCGCTGAACGTACAAACGTTGGGCAGCTTGAGCATTTCCATCCGCCACCCAGTAAGCACAGTGCATGTCTGCCCTTTCCTTTCTGTCCACTCCGCACAGTAAGAAAGACAAGAGTGTCCCCGTTTGCCGGCTGGAGTGGCCGAGCGGTTCTAGGCGCTACAGTCTGGAACCGCGCGACCGCTACGGTCGCAGGTTCGAATCCTGCCTCGGGCATGGATGTGTGTGATGTCCTTAGGTTAGTTAGGTTTAAGTAGTTCTAAGTTCTAGGGGACTTATGACCTCAGCAGTTGAGTCCCATAGTGCTCAGAGCCATTTGAACCATTTTTTGTCCCCGTTTGATGACAAACTGACGCAAGGCGAACCAGACTCCTTAGTGTGCACAGGTTCTGCCCTCTATGCAACACCTATCAAATAGGCATTTGCACAGCCAAAAGCAACACGTTAACGTCCCGGTCAGAAGCGGAAAGCCAACAGAGATGTCCCGCCTGGAATATCACAGCTAAGTCGACTACAGCGTTTGCAAATAAAGGTCATAAAACACCAACCCGACATTTATTTTTGCTTGATGTCAGATATACATTGAAATCTTTACCCTGTTGATCTGCGACCATGACGGCTCGGGTGGGATGTGTCGACCCACTTGACACTATTAAACGATACCAAGCGCCGTACGCTAAAGGATTCGGACGTGGGCTGTTGTGGGTAATATGCTTGCTATGAGCCACTCTACCAGCCCTCTAATTTCCTACATGCATTTCAGACACACCCTGCATATAATGAGGAGACAGTTCTAGTAGTAAAAGTGTCTTCTTTTACATGAAATAAAGAATGCGGAAAAAAAAGGAAAGGATGGGTGGATATTCCAGGCGCACAAAGCACTGTGGTAATGCAACGGCAAAAGTTGAAAATTTATCCTTTTCTGTGGCAGTGCGGTCAGCGCGGCGGATTGCTAACCGAATGAGCCCAGTTTCGGTTCCCGACCGGGTAGGATATTTTATCCGCTTAGGGACTGGGTGTGCTGTACTCGTCATAACTGATATTCCACTATTAAGATGGCTGTATGAGAGCGTCTCCAAAGCAAATAAATTAAAAAAACAAAAGAAAGTTGAAAATTTGTACCGGACCATAAGTCTGACCCGGATTTACCGCTTCCCATGAGCCGTTGCCTGAACCGCTTCGGCCATCCGGACACGGTCCCTGAACGACTCAAATTCCCAACTTATCACACGCTGCAATGCAGTATCCCTCGTCCATTAACTCCCTAATTACAAGTTATTAATTTTCCATAGGAGTTCGGACGATATTAGTGCATCCGCACTAAAACAGCCGTCCAGGAGCCGTCGTGCTCTTGCGGAAATGTATACAGACTGTTCAAAAAAAAGTGTTGAATAATTTGAGGGGTGGTAGTACTCATCGAAACAAGAAAAGTCCGATAAACATGGGTCGGGAAATGCATACTATCTGCGATAAACACGTTTCTACAGTAGGTGTTCAACGTGGCGTTCATTCATGACTATGCTCCCCTCTGCCCTCGGGCTTAAGGAATGACGCACCCTTTGAAGTATCCCGGTTGTCGTTGAACCTGCTGGCACGCATTGAAGTCTTTGGCACTGAGGTCTGGGGAACGAGCAGATAAAAGTGTGGGGCCCCTCGGACCAATACAGGGTCCTGAAATGTCTGCGTCAAATGTTCGCACACAGTGTGACGATAGTGTGCAGGTGCACCATCATGCATGAGCCACATATGTATTCGTTGCTGCAGTGGCTCAGCCTCCAGCAAGATAGGTTATACATTAATGAGAAATTCCAGATAATGCACCCCAGTTGATGTTTGTAGTAGCACGTATGGCCCTATTAATCTATCGTCAACTACGCCTGACCATACGTTGGTTGAGAATCGGTGTTTATGCCCTCTTTCCTGAATTGCTTGGGGATATACATCTGCCCATAGATAGACCCGCCACGTTAGCCGAGAGCGCTAATGCGCTGCTTCGTGGACTCGGGTAGGCGCGCCGGCCCCGGATCGAATCCGCCCGGCGGATTCACGACGACAGTTGGCGTGCCGGCCAGCCTGGATGTGGTTTTTGGTGGTTTTCCACATCCCCCTAGGTGAATACCAAGCTGGTCCCCACGTCCCGCCTCAGTTACATGGCTCGCAGACATCTGAACACTTTCGCATTATTCCATGGATTACTCTAGTCACATACAGTTGGGGTACACTAATTCCGTACCGGGGGGTATGGGGTGGCGGCAGGAAGGGCATCCGGCCACCCCTTAATGTAACATTGCCAAATCCGATTAACCATGCCGACCCTGCGTACCTGCGGGAAACAGGCACAAGCGATAGAAAGGAAGAAATACATCTTCCCATGGATGCTGGTTATTGAAATTCACAACAACATCTCTTGTGAACCTTGCCTCACCAGTAAATAAAAACTTGGATGAGGACAGTGGATCTGCAGCACACGTCTGCGACAGTCATTGACAGAACCGCCGCCTGTCATGATGATCCTGTGGCCATAGGGCCTGAACGCGCTGTAGATGATACGGCTACAGCAATCGCTCATGAAGCATCCTCCCCCCCCCCCTCCCCCCCCCCCCCCCCACGATAAGAGAGTGAGACACGCCTTCTGCTGCTGCTAATCGTCGCACATTGGTCCCAGGGGTTTCATCCACCGAACGTAGCACACACTCAGGTGCGCGGACTGTGCAGGACCTTCCACTGTCAGTCTTCCGAGGTGCAAGGGTACCTGTGTCCCTCACTCACACGCTGGCAATGTCTGCCGAGCAGCTTATCAGAGGGCACTTTGCGCTGTGGCTGTTTTTCAGTGTACAGGCAACGGGGTTCGCAGGCTGCATCCATTTGCTAAACCATAGCGGAATATCATATCGGTCGCGGTCCGTTAGTATACGTCGGACCCGCGTGTCGCCACTATCAGTGATTGCAGACCGAGCGCCGCCACACGGCAGGTCTAGTCTAGAGAGACTCCCTAGCACTCGCCCCAGTTGTACAGCCGACTTTGCTAGCGATGGTTCACTGTCTGCATACGCTCTCATTTGCAGAGACGACAGTTTAGCATAGCCTTCAGCTACGTCATTTGCTACGACCTAGCCCGGCGCCATATTCAGTTAGTATAATTACTTCAAGAATATATTATGAACAGATAATATTGTGAATCATGTTCCGCCAAAAGCGACGTTCATCATTAATGGATTAATGTTATGTATGAAACTAATTACGTCCGCTATCTGAATTCTCATTCCTTGTCATGTTCCAGACCTCACGTCAGTATGGTTCTTCCCTCCTCACGCCAGCCTGCGTGAGCTAAAACGCGTGCACTTCGGCCTCCTCTTGTAACACGGTGTTGGCTCTTCTGCTAACACAAAAGAATCTGCGTTTGGAAGAAGGTAAAACACCATGATACGTACCCGGGGCTGGCAGTACTGTACAATAGGACACACAAACACGACGAAAACTAACGTAGTTTACAGCTGACTGCAGACCACCTACTGGTAGGCAGAGTACCGTGAGCAATACATAATACCCTGTCGACACATTTGACGGAGCGCCAATGAAACTATTGCGCTAATATCCGCAACCAAGCGTCGCGAACCGCTTCCTATAACACATGCGTTTCTCTCGGAAAGTATGCATTTTCGGAACCATGTTTATTGGACTTTTTTCTTGTTTCAAATGGTTGAAATACCTCTGAGCACTATGGGAGTTAACTTCTGAGGTCATCAGTCCCCTAGAACTTAGAACTACTTAAACCTAACTAACCTAAGAACATCACACACATCCATGCCCGAGACAGGATTCGAACCTGCGACCGTAGCGGTCGCACGGATCCAGACTGTAGCGCCTAGAACCGCTCGGCCACCCCGGCCAGCTTTGTCAAAACAAAATTCATCTCTAGTGCGAAGTCTTACGTCGCCTGCCAGGTGCTTGCGGAGGGTCCCGTAAACGAAGAGACTAGTTAGTAATTTGATAATTTTGAATCACTAGTAGAAACGAGTCTGGTATCAGGGTATTTTGTCCCTAAAGTTGATTTTAAAGTACTTTGAGGCAAGATAAACCAGTTCTATCATTAAAAAATTGTTAAATTATTGAAATAGGCAAATACATTTTATTCTATTGCCGATAATCTCAGTCTTTCAAAAGGACAAAAGGTCGATGAGCTGCTTAATTTCTGATATCCATCACATGCCAAAGGCTATGTAAAAAAGCTACAGGTTGTTTCTTTTCATCATTAATGCAAAGCATTGAGTCACGATTTTTACTTTTTGCAAATTATTCAGTGCGTCCAGTGCACCGACTGCTCAGTGAAGCTATTAAACAGCAATGTGTGAAGGGTGCAATTTAGATCGTAGGTGCTTCGTGCTCCTTTTATTACGTGATTTGGGCCCAATTATTCAGGTTATCATGAAAGTGAACAAGGATGTATTTGAACATTTTCGGTGGCCGAGTGCTACCATTTCTTCTACATCTTCGTGATGAGTATGTTGTAAATATTCTCGTCTTCTAAGATAGCAACAACCATGTTCACGGGGCTCCTAGTCTGACGAACACTCAGGTGCCCATTTGCACCACGACTGGCATTCTAAATTACCTGATCTTAATCCTATAGAAATGTTTGGAACTATCTGGAACAGCGAGTGAAACTTAGCAATCAACATCCTGCAAATTCAGTAGCTCTGCAGGATCTAATCATCAATGAGTTGCTTCATTTTATTATAAGAGGCTATCAAAAAGTTCCCGTTCGAAGGCCAAAGAGTCCAGAATAGATATACCTATCGTACAAAATTGCTGTGATCATTAAGACAATCATCCCACCGACGCACCATGTTGTAGATACAAGTTTGGTAAAACAACGTATCGTGCTGCATGAAGAAGTACATGACTGTTTGCCGTACATCTTCGTCCGACAGGAATCGACGACCCTTCAACTCGACAGTCTCACACTTGAGTTGGCGTAACTCGTGCGTTGCGACATTTGGGATCGTCCGGCTCCGGCCGCTGTGGCCGAGCAGTGCTAAGCGCTTCTGTCCGGAATCGCGCTGCTGCTACGGTCGCAGGTTCGAATCCTGCATCGGACGTGGATGTGTGTGATGTCCTTAGGTTAGTTAGGTTTAAGTAATTCTAAGTCTAGGGGAGTGATGACCTCAGATGTTAAGTCCTATAGTGCTTAGAGCCATGTGAACCTATTTGATTGACCGGCTTCTTGCGTCGAGTAGCGACCAGTACGAAAATTGGCGCACCATTCCACAACGGTGGTTTTCAATGGTCATGCTGCCTCATATAGGCCACATTCTTCATCCTCCGATGAATGTCTGCCGGTAGCCAGGGAAAGAATAACAGCACGTTGGCCCTATTTCGACGCATTTGGTAATAACGTTGCCATAGTTCACGTTTCCGCATTTATTGCACGCACGTCGGAAAGACACGAATGCCACACTAATCCCTTTCGTACGTGTTGGTGATTATATACCCACATCGGAATCGCGCTACATTACATATACGCTGCAGCAACGCCCTCAAACGGAAAGTTATCATCGCCCCTTGTATGTCGGATAAAATTATAGCTTCATTTAGGGCTTTAGGCTAGGTAATTGGTGGGATACGGTTGTGAACCTGGTGTTTAGAGTTCGCAATAATAAATTTCGTGCTCCGAGAAATGTTGCACAGTGGTTAAAGCACGGAAGTCGTATTAAAGAAGAGTGGATTTCAAATCACCGTCTAATCATACACATTTAGGTTTTCTTTGGGAACCCTAAATAACTCCAGGAAGAGGCTAGGGTATTCACTTGAAATGGCTACGGTCGATTTCTTTCCCCATCCCTGTTCTACTGAACTACTGTAGTTAATGATATGCCTGGTAAAATAAGAAGTTTAGTCAAAAATTTTAATTATCACCTAGAAAAAAAGATTAGATAATGATTATTGTTTGTCTGCAGGTGCATGTTTGCAGTTGTAGCACGCATTGAAACACTCGCCACTATGGGTACCAAAAGAAAATGGCGCAATCCATTGGTGGAGTGTGCGGCAATTTGTTTTCTGTGTTTGAAGGGGAACAACGCTGCAACAATCCATGCTGGGTAGACGGAAGTGTACGGTAATAATCAAGTATCATATAAGGAACGATCAAAAAGTTTCCGCTCGAAGACCGTACAGTCCAGAATCCGTATGCCAATGAGACAAAATCACGATGAGTATTGAGGCAATCGTCCCACTGAACCACCAGTTTGAAGATACCCGTTTGCCACAACACTGTGTCCTGCAACGTGAAGAGAAACTTACATGCTGCTCCACGTCCTCGTCCGATGGGAATCGTTGACCCTTCAAGGCCATTTCTTAAGGAACCGATGGCGTGATAAGCGCATGGAGAGAAAAAATGGCTCTAAGCACTATGGGACTTAACATCTGAGGTCATCAGTCCCCTAGACTTAAAACTACTTAAACCTAACCAACCTAAGGACATCACACACATTCATGCCCGAGGCAAAATTCGAACCTGCGGAGACGTGCGTTATCGTGAATGCTGTCCTTCGGCAGCCAAGAAAAGTGTAACAGCACCTCGGTCCACTTTGGACGCATTTGGTAATAACGTAGCCATAGTTCACCTATCCCGATTCATCGCACTCACACTAATGCCACACTAATTCCTTGCCTACACGTAAGTGTTTATACAACCACATCGGAGTCTGGCTACGTTGCACACATGCTGCAGCAACACCCTGAAACGGAAACTTTTTGATCCCCGATTGTAATATAATGTCTCCTGGGGTGATGAATTTTTCGTCCGGCACGTCTATTCATCCTACATCCCTGCCACGATGGCAACTGAAAATCTCAGTGCCTACACGAGTTCACAGATAGCTTGTAGCATGCGCCCGATCGCCAACAGCTAGTCGTGATACAATACGTTTCATGCATCCTGCACCCGAATGTGATTTTGACGGACGGTGCGAGACCTGACGATAACTAAGTTATGTGACCGGCTGGCTTATCTATTCGCTGTGTCAAGTGGAGAGCTCTTTGTTCAGTGTAGCAGGATCATAGGGTCTGTGTACTAGTCAAGCACAATATAACAGTACGTGACAGATTGCTGTTAAATGTGTTTATGCAGGTAGCTGTAATTCTACGCCGTTATTTTCAACACGATAAAGTTTCATGCTCATTTACTCAGCCATTAGTGTCTTTTTGCCTTCCTATTATTATTGTTACAGGGGAATTGATCTTCTCCTACTTGAACAGCCAGTTGAAAACGTACGCCGCAACATTTTTCACAAACAAAGAAATTTCTTTGCGTTATTTTCATCACTATCCATACCCTCTTTACTTCACTCTACATACTAGGAAACCATTACCACGTTAACAGTTTCAAATTAATAAGATTCTCATGTTGTGGTACGCATAACGGTGCCTACTTTACGTTTACTGCAATACATCTTATTTTCCGGACCGTTAATCTTCTGAAACAGCTCTGCTTTATCGCAAATTACAAAAGGATTTAAATCAATGACGGATATGCAATAATCTTCTGAAACATTACGTCACAAGCAACGCTGATGGTAAGGAATACGATCATAACAATTTCTAACACTACAACAATACAACATTGAGGAAGGCTCACCAGACAAAAAAATCTTCAAATGTGTGTGAATTCCTATAGGGCCAAACTGCTGAGGTCATCGGTCCCTAGACTTACACACTACTTAAACGATCTTATGCTAAGAACAACACACGCACACACACACACACACACACACACACACACACATGTCCGTGGCAGGACTCGAACCTCCGGCGCGAGGGCTCACAAGACAATGAATCGTTTGACTGAAATAAAAGATAATTAAAAGTAACAGTCAAATGTTTTGTGAAATTATTGTCTAAAAGTAGGAAGTGAAGTAGATTAAACATTTGACATGCCTTTGAATGATGTTCGGAATCACGTAAAGCAGATACGATGCTCGTACGTTAGAGACGTAAGGGTATTACTCAGTGAAATACCTCGAGATAAATATCATCTCTTTAAAATTCTAAGATTCTAAGGTAAAACTGTACTTTAAATTCTCAATCGGCAGCTTATTTGGTATAGATGATTTAGAGCATCATTCAAAGACGTGTCAGATGTTTCTTCAATCTAAATTTGTTTCTTGGGGGGGGGGGGGGGGGGAGCGGCGAGTTCACCTTGAGCAAAACACAATTTTTTTCTCTTCTTCTATTACCAAGAAATGTTTCGCTCGAGTTTCAGCAGCATGGGTGGGCCTTTATTTTTTTTCGTGTTACCACATGAAAGAAAATAAAAGCCCTTCAGCGGAATATGTCTGTGTAACAGAAGAAAAGAAGCTGCATTTTGCTCAAGGCAGACCCCTGTTTATCTGTAAGCAAACACGGACAAAAGAGCTTCAACTTCAAGATGAATTCTCTAATCTCGATTATTTCTTACTTGTAGACAAATCATTTGATAATTTTTTTAGCTTTTTTAAATTTACGAGTTTTATTCAGAAAGCATGAAATACAGGGCTATTACAAATGATTGAAGCGATTTCATAAATTCACTGTAGCTCCATTCATTGACATATGGTCACGACACACTACAGATACGCAGAAAAACTCATAAAGTTTTGTTCGGCTGAAGCCGCACTTCAGGTTTCTGCCGCCAGAACGCTCGAGAGCGCAGTGAGACAAAATGGCGACAGGAGCGGAGAAAGCGTATGTCGTGCTTGAAATGCACTCACATCAGTCGGTCATAACAGTGCAACGACACTTCAGGACGAAGTTCAACAAAGATCCACCAACTGCTAACTCCATTCGGCGATGGTATGCGCAGTTTAAAGCTTCTGGATGCCTCTGTAAGGGGAAATCAACGGGTCGGCCTGCAGTGAGCGAAGAAACAGTTGAACGCGTGCGGGCAAGTTTCACGCGTAGCCCGCGGAAGTCGACGAATAAAGTAAGCAGGGAGCTAAACGTACCACAGCCGACGGTTTGGATGACAAAGTCAAATGCTTTGAATTTTCGGCGTGGTTGCAACAGCTCATGGAAGAGGATGCGTTCAGTGCGAAACTTGTTTTCAGTGATGAAGCAACATTTTTTCTTAATGGTGAAGTGAACAGATACAATGTGCGAATCTGGGGGGGAGAGAATCCTCACGCATTCGTGCAGCAAATTCGCAATTCACCAAAAGTTAACGTGTTTTGTGCAATCTCACGGTTTAAAGTTTACGGCCCCTTTTTCTTCTGCGAAAAAAACGTTACAGGACACGTGTATCTGGACATGCCGGAAAATTGGCTCATGCCACAACTGGGTGGTGCTCCACTGCACTTCCATCATGATGTTCGGCATTTCTTAAACAGGAGATTGGAAAACCGATGGATCGGTCGTGGTGGAGATCATGATCAGCAATTCATGTCATGGCCTCCACGCTCTCCCGACTTAACCTCATGCGATTTCTTTCTGTGGGGTTATGTGAAAGATTCAGTGTTTAAACCTCCTCTACCAAGAAACGTGCCAGAACTGCGAGCTCGCATCAACGATGCTTTCGAACTCATTGATGAGGACATGCTGCGCCGAGTGTGGGAGGAATTTGATTATCGGCTTGATGTCTGCCGAATCACTAAAGGGGCACATATCGAACATTTGTAAATGCCTAAAAAAACTTTTTGAGTTTTTGTATGTGTGTGCAAAGCATTGTGAAAATAACTCAAATAATAAAGTTATTGTAGAGCTGTGAAATCGCTTCAATCATTTGTAATAACCCTGTATAATATATTTAAATGGCGATCAGTATTCTATTATTATTAAGAGTCCATAGATCAAAGGAAGCTGAGCTGTTTCAATTTATGCTGTGATTTGATATTTTTTGACACTTCATTTACATAACTAGCGGCAGCTGATCGCGAAATATTTTACTCTTCCTTCAACTTAGTAAGTTTTTTGTGATTATGCTGATTACTTTCAAACAACGAAATACACTCCTGGAAATGGAAAAAAGAACACATTGACACAGGTGTGTCAGACCCACCATACTTGCTCCGGACACTGCGAGAGGGCTGTACAAGCAATGATCACACGCACGGCACAGCGGACACACCAGGAACCGCGGTGTTGGCCGTCGAATGGCGCTAGCTGCGCAGCATTTGTGCACCGCCGCCGTCAGTGTCACCCAGTTTTCCGTGGCATACGGAGCTCCATCGCAGTCTTTAACACTGGTAGCATGCCGCGACAGCGTGGACGTGAACCGTATGTGCAGCTGACGGACTTTGAGCGAGGGCGTATAGTGGGCATGCGGGAGGCCGGGTGGACGTACCGCCGAATTGCTCAACACGTGGGGCGTGAGGTCTCCACAGTACATCGATGTTGTCGCCAGTGGTCGGCGGAAGGTGCACGTGCCCGTCGACCTGGGACCGGGCCGCAGCGACGCACGGATGCACGCCAAGACCGTAGGATCCTACGCAGTGCCGTAGGGGACCGCACCGCCACTTCCTAGCAAATTAGGGACACTGTTGCTCCTGGGGTATCGGCGAGGACCATTCGCAACCGTCTCCATGAAGCTGGGCTACGGTCCCGCACACCGTTAGGCCGTCTTCCGCTCACGCCCCAACATCGTGCAGCCCGCCTCCATTTGTGTCGCGACAGGCGTGAATGGAGGGACGAATGGAGACGTGTCGTCTTCAGCGATGAGAGTCGCTTCTGCCTTGGTGCCAATGATGGTCGTATGCGTGTTTGGCGCCGTGCAGGTGAGCGCCAGAATCAGGACTGCATACGACCGATGCTCACAGGGCCAACACCCGGCATCATGGTGTGGGGAGCGATCTCCTATACTGGCCGTACACCACTGGTGATCGTCGAGGGGACACTGAATAGTGCACGGTACATCCAAACCGTCATCGAACCCATCGTTCTACCATTCTTAGACCGGCAAGGGAACTTGCTGTTCCATTAGGACAATGCACGTCCGCATGTATCCCGTGCCACCCAACGTGCTCTAGAAGGTGTAAGTCAACTACCCTGGCCAGCAAGATCTCCGGATCTGTCCCCCATTGAGCATGTTTGGGACTGGATGAAGCATCGTCTCACGCGGTCTGCGCGTCCAGCACGAACGCTGGTCCAACTGAGGCGCCAGGTGGAAATGGCATGGCAAGCCGTTCCACAGGACTACATCGAGCATCTCTACGATCGTCTCCATGGGAGAATAGCAGCCTGCATTGCTGCGAAAGGTGGATATACACTGTACTAGTGCCGACATTGTGCATGCTCTGTAGCCTGTGTCTATGTACCTGTGGTTCTGTCAGTGTGATCATGTGATGTATCTGACCCCAGGAATGTGTCAATAAAGTTTCCCCTTCCTGGGACAATGAATTCACGGTGTTCTTATTTCAATTTCCAGGAGTGTATTTATTTCCAAAGCTGGACCCAATTTGTCCATTTCTCACTCTTCGTTCGGCTGTTTTCACTCCACTCAAGCATTTGACCAATAAAAAATAAAAGTAGCAACAGCAGTGTCAAGTATGATGGCACCTTGCTGTGAATTTACTCTGCCGTATTTTTAGAATCAAACCGTGGCTGTCTTGCGGGACCGGGTTAGATCACTCTGTACGTCACATCGGCATTATGACGTATCGCACGGTGAAGAGAAGGCGCTAATGCTAGATTTATTTTATGGTCTCACACATGTGATTAATGTAACGTCTTTCATTTCGTAATTTTTTCTGTATTTTGTCATAGACCACTCATGGCCTGTGCTCGCATTGACTGTTGCCTAAAAACGAAACTGCCTTTCTTTACAACAAAGAGTGGCTGTTTACTTTTCAACATTTTGTAATTTACTGAAAAATGGCGCAAAATATAGACACCGGAGACGGTGCCACAATGAAATCGATATTCAATTTTTTCAGCAGTTTAAATATGATTCTGGAGGGCGCACAGGACTCATACGTCATTGAAAACGAGGGAAGACCCTTGCGTAACAAGCAGTAGTTGGAAAGTGAACCCCAGAGCATTTCGTAATATTGTGAGCCTTCGTCCATTTCAGCAAGCGCAAATATTGGCCTTGAGATTACAGCAGAGAAAGCTGTGGGCTGGGCGACCATGAGTGTTCAACAAACCCAGACCGCTCCCGTGCAGTCCTCAAGCCGTCGCCGTCGCAGGCTGTCATACCCTTGAAATGAAGGCTGGCGGGTCGACAGAAACGCCAAAACTTGTATTGTATCCAACATGCTTAGAAGAAGAATTTCTCGTTCCACAAAATTCCGTGTTTACCTGGTTCCGCATTTCGTTACCAAGTTTATTTCATGGACATGCTTTCAAATACTGACACATGAACTTCAGAGCAAAAGTATTCACTTGTGGGTGACATCTATATATTTTTTTATTGAGTTTCATTCTAATACTAAGGGAATATTAGGTGAGAGTACTCTACCTTGGAACACATTTTAGAGTTTTGCCTGTAATAGAAGTTTAATATATTTTTTATTCCATTTTTAAATAATAGTATTCACTTTTGTGTGCTGCTGACTTGTTCTGGAGTTAGAAAAATTACAATAATTTTATCTTGAAACTCTTCCATTGGTCGTTGTTGCATAAAAACAACAGTGTGGGATTGTGGGTTCGCCTTGATGCAAAACACTTTTTTTATTTATTTTCTTTTCCAAACTAGTTTCAGCGACACTATCGTCATCATCAATGTGTTTTTCTTTATTTATTATACAGAATAACGATAGTTATAAACAATACAAAACGACATTATTGAATGTAATGTCTGGTTCCAAATATTATATTCTGTGTATAGTTTTATAAAACCTTATTTATTTGAAGTCATAGCGTGGTTTCTACGTTTGTTGCCGGCCGGTGTGGCCGAGCGGTTCTAGGCGCTACAGTCTGGAACCGCGCGACCGCTACGGTCGCAGGTTCGAATCCAGCTTCGGGCATGGATGTGTGTGATGTCCTTAGGTTAGTTAGGTTTAAGTAGTTCTAAGTTCTAGAGGACTGATGACCTCATATGTTAAGTCCCATAGTGCTCAGAGCCATTTGAACCTCTTTTTTTCTACGTTTGTTGCCGATTTTTATGGCATATTTCATGCGTTTGGTTACTGTTTCTCCGGCATATAGATTATCATTTGCAACTGTATGAGTGGCTGTTAATAACAAATATGAAAAAGTGAAGTTACATACGTCAGCGTTATACTGTTGGCAATTGCGGTAGTGTTGTGGATAAAGTTTTGATGTCAGAGAAAGTAAAGTTTTTTCAAATGTGAGGTAATGTTCCCAGGTACAGCTTGGTAACGTACCTATGAACAAAATTCTATTGACATTTAAAAGTGTTGCGATCGAGAAAATCTTGTCAATACTGTATTTGATAGTCTTATCTGTTACATTATTGCTCCACTAGATACCAATAATCAGTAAGTGAAATTGGATCAAGCAGAAAGATTGCTTACAGATTCAATATGTTTGGAAAACTACTTAAAACTCACGCAGATTTCCAGCTTCAAGACAGGTGAGATTGTTATCATATTGAAGAAACTCAATTCATTTGCAAATATCATATTTTCCATGGTAAAAGACCTTCTTTCGTCTCAAAGTAGGCCCCGCGGGGGTAGCCGAGCGGTCTTAGGCGCTGCAGTTATGCACTGTGCGGCTGGTCCCGGCGGAGGTTCGAGTCCTCCCTCGGGCATGGGTGTGTGTGTTTGTCCTTAGGATGATTTAGGTTAAGTAGAGTGTAAGCTTAGGGACTGATGACCTTACCACTTAAGTCCCATAGGATTTCACACACATTTGAACTTTTTTTTTCTCAAAGTAAAAGATGGTACACGTCCGATTAAGTATGGCTTCACCGTCCACTCGTAGCAGAATGTATTAATATTGCATAAACATATGTAGTTGATAGTACATGATACTAGAAGAAAAAAATTGGTAAACATGGGCTCTAAAATGCATACTTAAATAACTGTGGCTCTTCTTCGTCTTCGATCTTCTGCAGCAAGCTCTTTTTGTTTCTCATATTTTGAGAGGAGGTAGTATGGACCAAAACAGAAAATAATTGTATAATAAATATGGTCTCTAAAATGCACAACTGAAGAGCTGTCAGCACTTGTTCAGTAGAACAGATGTATTTCACTGAACGAAGATGAGCTAGTCCTCATACCTCTTACGGTAGACGTTTAACAGCCCTTGTTTACTAGACATTTTTGCTTCTGGTATTGTGAACATTCATCTATATCCGTTTACGCCATTAATAATGTTGCACCCTGTATGACTTGTTTTTTAAAAAAAATGTTCAAATGTGTGTGAAATCTTATGGGACTTAACTGCTAAGGTCATCAGTCCCTAAGCTTACACACTACTTAACCTAAATTACCCTAAGGACAAACAAACACACACCCATGCCCGAGGGAGGACGCGAACCTCCGCCGGACCAGCCGCACAGTCCATGACCGCAGCGCCCTAGACCGCTCGGCTAATCCCGCGCGGCTTGTTTTTAAAATGTATGGAACTTTACTCATCATAACATTCTGTAACTGAAGAACTAATATCTTCCAAACAGCTTTAATATGCTATACAGAACTTAAATGTGTTCAACTAAAAATATTCACACTTTCTCTAAAGCACATTCCTTCGTGTGATTCTAAAATCGACCACTGGATTGGGACACCGACCATGAAACATAAGTCTTCTTATGAACACCCTGAAGATGCAACACTCTCCCCTAGATACGTCTCTGATAAACTCTCAAAACCATATTATAATAAATATGAGAGCAGACACCCAACTGGCCTGAAGGTTTCTTGACAAACAAAACTCTATACGTAGTTCTGGAAGGAGAAACATCGTCAGAGAGAACATAGCATTAATAGGCCAGTATCGGTTTTTTTTCTTCCTTTAAAAAAAGTGTATCCCTTTTTTTCATTACAAACTGTTTAGGTGAGGCACTGAAAAGTCCTTCGCAGTTACATCGCGTTTGAAAATGGTGCCACTGGCAGCTAGTAGCTTGCTCGTCGGCACCAACAGAGCGTGGTATGATTATTTTATAACATTATTTTATAACATTATCTGCGAATAAACCCGAAAACAATTTTTAATAAACGAGTCGATATGAAGGCAAAAGCTATTCCATTGTCAAGCGACTGCACGTAGTATATATTTTCAGGTCCGGTTATTATCTGGGTCTATCGGAAGTTATATCACTTCCATCCTGCACTTGCCTGCACACACGGTACCACTCGCAGACAACACGTATTCATTCACACAATAACAAAGAAAACCACAAAATCATTATTGATCTCTAGCCATAAATTTCACTTTCCTATTCCTGTTATGAGAGCAGCACATAGATATTAAAAGAGACGTTGTAAGAACATTGGGTTGATTTATGAACTACTACAAAAGAAATGTATTGATAATGTATATGAAACGCACGCACTTGGTAAACATCTAGTAAACTAACAAGAGGATTGTTCCTCATATCATCACAGATTACGTACTGATTTATAGTATATGGAGGGCTTGGCCAGAAGTGAAAGTGACAGAAGTGGAAGTACCAGATGGCCAAGCGTTTAGAAAGAAATAGCATTTTTGGCATGAACCATTTACTTTAGCCTAGACTCCTGGCAGCGGTTAGTGCAGTGGAAAAGTACACAACGGTCATCCGACGATCGTGGGTTCGAGTACCTATGCAGAAACATTCTTTTTTTTCAGTTTTTCAGCTACTTGCACTGGAAATAAATCGATTTAACGCTCGCTATATGTGATATATTACAATTTTCGTAAAAGGCATGTAAGCAATATGCATAGCCGGCCGGAGTGGCCGTGCGGTTCTAGGCGCTACTGTCTGGAGCCGAGCGACCGCTACGGTAGCAGGTTCGAATCCTGCCTCGGGCATGGATGTGTGTGATGTCCTTAGGTTAGTTAGGTTTAATTAGTTCTAAGTTCTAGGCGACTGATGACCTCAGCAGTTAAGTCGCATAGTACTCAGAGCCATTTGAACCATTTGAACCAATATGCATAGGAAAATTTGGGACTGCAAATAAATTTCCAGAGAGGGACTGTAAGGCGTAACGAGGACTTCTTATGTAACATTTGTCTTGGTCATCAGTCTACTGACTGGTTTGTTGCGGCCCGCCACGAATTCCTTTCCTAGTAACATTAGATACTTTTATTATTTTGCAGTTGATGACTTAGACGTTCCGATTCGAATCCTGCCTCGGGCATGAATGTGTGTGATGTCCTTAGGTTAGTTAGGTTTAAGTAGTTCTAAGTTCTAGGGGACTGATGACCTCAGAAGTTAAGTCCCATAGTGCTCAGAGCCATTTGAACCAGATGTTCCGGAGTGATATTAATCGCAAAATTAGGGGAAGCAGTAATTCTCTTGGCTTCTTGCAAACGTTATAATTTTACAATTACATGATCGCTTTAAAGTTCTTTACAAAAACAAAATAGTTTACATTCATAAAAGATTCTCTGTCTTCGAATAGTTTGGCAGCAAACCATGCGCAATGCCTAATTTCGCCAAATTTTGTCGAGAATAGCTGATGAACTACGATGACACATATTTTGATACAATCTTCTAGGAGTGCGATTTCTTTTTCCTCTCCATGAGATAAGAACAATTTTGTATCTTTTTGATTAAATTCTTTACCTTCCCGGCGGGGTCAGGGATTTTCTCTGCCTCGTGATGACTGGGTGTTGTGTGATCTCCTTAGGTTAGTTAGGTTTAAGTAGTTCTAAGCTCTAGGGGACTGATGACCATAGCTGTTAAGTCCCATAGTGCTCAGAGGCATTTGAACCATTTGCCAAATTCTTTACCTGAGGATAAAAATAGACATCGCAGGTTGCACTAACGGAGTGGTGCATTTGAAGGGAATACTACCTTGGAAATTTATTTAAAATCCCAAATTTCCCTTTGCCTTTTTTTTTCTTTACATGAAAATATTAGTAAATACAATATATTGAAAGATAGTTCGATTTATTTGCAGTGCCAGTGACGTAAAAATTGAAACTGAATAAAGAAAGCGCTTCTGCGTATGTATTCGTACCCACGATCGTCGTATTATCGCTCTGTACTCTTTCCGCTGCGCTAACCTCTGTCTGAAGGCCAGGATAACGTAAATGGTCGATGCCTCTCTCGACACGCGCAAAAAATTCTATTTCTTTTCTGAACCCTTGGCTATCTGGAGATCGCACTTCTGTCCCTTTCGGTTCTGGGTAAGCCCTGTATATACTGTAAATTTGGACGAAACCGGTGATGACGAATAGGCGAGATCCGGTTGTAAGTTGCGGGCCTACCACACATGCAAGGGTTTCGTTTCAAACTGTTATATGGCGAACCTGATTTTTGTAGCAACAAGAATATTTTCAGGTTCTTAGCATATTTGAGCTCATGGTTGCTTAGTGGAGGTACAAGATAGTTTTAATACCGATACAAATTTTCAGATTTTGGTTCTGTAAAGAAAAATACCATCACATGTATATAAAAGTCATTCCAGCTATGTGAGAGATGGGGGAAAAGTAATATTAATTCTTCTATATAAAATGTTCTATATTTTTATTTTTATAATGTACAATATAACTTAAAGTCACTAATGCACTTACTTAATAACCATATAGAGTATTCGGCACTCTCATGCCAAATAATTTCAGGCCTTTTTATTCATTCAGAAAGTGTAAGCAAAACATAACTTTGACCATAGATGTATTTTCTGTTGTAACCAAATGTCAGACGGCAACATGGCGAATGCTGGGCTGTTTCCGTACAAGATAAAATCAAAAGAGTGTTTGTGCCACATCCATAAGGACAAAAAACGAAATAATAACAAGCAGAGTAGAAACTTAGTACACCTAAACAGCAATATATCGTAAATATGCAACTCGTGAAGTGTAGTAGCTAAACGTAATTATTTTTCACAGGGCAGCTGCAGCATTCAGTTTTCTACCGATATTGTAACTACGTACTGACTGAAGACTCAGACATTTATTACGCTAACTGAAGGTGGGAGAAAGCTGGAAACACGTACTAGCTTAAATAAAAATACGTAATAAATGGCTGGTTGCTGTGTTTACTAAGATAACATAATCTACAACCACGAATCTCAGCAGCCAGTAAAATGGACAAGTTAAATGTTTCGTGTGAACAGCTAATGTTGTACACAAGTGAACAAATTATATTTTGACTTGGAACGCTCTATGAAAACACAAATATGATTCGATAATATTGCAAGGAATACACTAAGATTCTCACCAAGTACGCACTACTAAAAATAGAGGAACTGTGTGGCATTAACCATGACTTCTTGTGGGCAAATAGAGGCACTTATTAGAGTGAAGAAATGTAGAAATAAACTACAATGATTGAGGGAGTAATACAGAATATAGCATTAGATGAAGGAAATTTTCAGTTATAACCTTACTAAAGGTATGTTAATGTATATTCACAAAGTATTTTGAACGATGAAATTACTCATCTACAGGGTACACACATTGTTCTTGTATCATACAGACAGCGAGTGAAAGCGTTCGTGGAGAAGTCGACTACATTATCAGATGTCTTGTACACCACAGTAACAGCATTTATGTTAAGAAGAGGAGAGGGACAGGGTGTTAGAAAAATCCTCGTTAGGAATAGAATGCGTACGTCCAAAACGGAGAAGTGAATGGGCTGCTGGCACGTAGCTGCAGCGTGGCGTAGATTGAGCGCGTGAGCTAGGTTCGAGGCTCCCGTGTGAATCTCCAAAATCCGTCTAACAGGTCTGTTGCATTCTTTTCTTGTGCACTGGCCGCCAAGGTGTCAACGCACCCGTAAAGATGCAGCGTGTCTCAGCCAGCGTTCCATCTATTGCTTTTGGCTTCTGCCTCACAAGTTAATGCTCCACTGACACAGCGGTTTAGAACAGCTGTCCTATGTTGATGGCCGTGGGCTTGTCAAATGAATTACCTCGCTATTCACAGGAAGTCGTTCGAGGAAGTTACAGAAAATCTACACGAGGGAAGCAACTGAGGGAATTAAACGATCACTATCTGATCAAAAGCATTCGAACACCCCTATGTGATGCGGAAATGACCACTAGATGTCACGAGAGGCGGAGTATAAAAGGAGACGAGGAGTACTGTGTAGGCAGTAGGGAATCAGTAACGGCAGACTGGTTCGGTTGCAATAGCTCAACGACTTCGCACATGGTCTGTTTAGTGGATGTCATATGAGTAACAAATCCAGCACGGACATTTCAGCCCTTCCAAAGATGTCCAAGCCGATGGTCAGTGATGTGACTGTGAAGTGGAAATACGAATGAAGAACCACAGCTAAACCACGAACAGACAGACCTCGTGTACTTCCAGACAAGGATCGCCGAGCATTGTGGAGGGTGGTTATAAGGAACCGCATGAAATCAGCAGCACGGTTCTTTCGTGAGTTCCGACGTGCACCTGAATCCAGAGGACAATGACTGTGCGCAGAGAATTAAAAAGGATAGGATACAACGGTCGAGCAGCTCCCTATCAGCCACACATTTTCGTAGTCAGTGCTAACCGACGGTTGAGGAGGTGTAGAGATGGACGTCACTGGGCAGGGGATAACGAATGCAAGGAGAACGTAACCTGCTGTCGTGTCTCGTGCCAACAAGAAGTACGAATGTAATGGTACAGAGTGTGGAGAGGACATGGAAAAAATTCGAATAAGGGCAGCTCGTTCTGTATTATCGCGAATTAGGGGAGAGAATGTCACGGATATGATAGGCGGATGGGGAGGCAATTATTAAAAAGGTGTTTTTCGTTGCAGTCAGATTTTTTCACCACATGCTTACGAATGCGAAATATTTTGTTGGCAGCCACCTACGTATGAACATTGCAATAAATGCGCTGTTAGAGAGTGGAGCGGTAGAGAGGTACTGTGAAAGTAGTTCGATGTACCCTCTGCCAGGCACTTTATTGTGAATAGCAGCGTAATCACGTAGACGTAAATAAGTGTTTTTCATGGTTAGGGTGTGGTTCAATTGTTGCTCGTAAGAAAGCGCTGAATGCTGAAGGATACGCATACATTTTGCAGTGTTAGGTACTGTGTACAGTAGATGAACAGTTCGGAGATTATGACTGACTGTATCAACAAGACAAAGTGTTCTGTCATAAAACAGCTTCTTTGAGGCAATAGTTTGTGGGCAAAAACATTTCTGAAATGGACTGGCCTGCCCAGACTCCCGACCAGAACCTAAAGGACCGACCTTTGGGATGAGTTACAACGTCAACTTCGCTGCAGAACGCAGCGTTCAGCATCACTACCATCTCCGGTTTCGGGTCTTGAGGGAGAATGATCTGTCATTCCTCCACAGACACTCAGACATCTCGCAGAAAGTGTCGCTATCAGAGTTGAAGCCGTTATGAAGGTGAAGGGTTAACACATCTTATCTTAATGTCCATTTGTAGATGTCTAAATATTATTGACTAGACAGTAAATTTACGAGTATCGTTTTCAGTAGCTGCACCACATCATTCCCATCATGGTAACAACCGAATTATGTATACTGCACCTAGATTCTTTTACTCAATAATTAACGGTTAACACCAACTTAACAATACCACTTCATTGTATCATTCATAAAGATTAGACAATGATCAACGACTGAGTAAGCTTTAGTTTTCCTTGAGAAAATATCAAGACACACCACTGTCCGGGAAATCAAGATCCCTGTATCATATGCTTAGAAACAATGTCATATAAACTTACGGCAAATGGGATTATTTTTTCTGATAACTCATCAAGCCAAGATAAAGGTTTCCGGATAGAAAAACGTGTAATAGGAATTAATTGTGGTGTGAACTCAAGAACATCCAGCAGAGGCCTATTTAGGGAACCAAGGATATTAAGTACCGCTTCACAATATATTTATTCCTTAATGAAATTTTCCATTAAAAATATATCTCGTTTTCAAACCAACAGCTGAGTTAATGGAATCAATGTTAGAAATAAGAATAACCTTCACAAAGATTTAAAGGCACTTACTTTTGTCCAAAAAGATGTCCATTTTCAATAACTTGCCAGCAGCCATGAAAGGTTTAGCTACCAATGAAGTTCAGTTTGACAAAAGCCTAAAAGATTTATTAGTGGCCTGACCAACTCCTTCCACTCCATTGATGAATTTCTTAGGTGAAACAACTGGTGTGTGTGTGTTTTAGTAATAATATAAAACAATGCGAATATTAGTACAATCTGACATCCGTACAAATTCAGTGCAGTAATGCGATTATTATGGTTAAGTGTCGTAAAATGGTTCTTCTATACAGTGTTTATTACCTCGTAAACGAAAATTTGTTTAAAAATGTTTTGCCTCATTCCACTTGAGATCCATGGCAGGTGCTTTAGCGTACTCGTATTTGTTTTTCATTGTAAATATTTGTCATGTATTCTTGTTCTTTGACATGTTCTACATCCTGGAGGATCTCGCTATGGACTAATTGGTACAAAAAGTACATCTAGTCTAAACTAAACCATGTTCGCAATGATAATAGTCTTTAAAGTCCAACTGATCAATCGTTAATATTTTCGTCTCAAAGACCATACCCTAAACTGAATTACGTAAAATGCGCACGTCCCAACACACACACACACACACACACACACACACAGAGAGAGAGAGAGAGATAGCGAGAAATGTGTGCTCGTAGACTCACGCATATACGAGCACGCACAGAGGGTTGGGTTGTTTTGGGGGAGGAGACCAGACAGTGAGGTCATCGGTCTCATCGGATTAGAAAAGGACGGGCAAGGGACCATCCGGGCATTTGCATGAAGCGGTTTAGGGAAATCACGGAAAAGCTATATCAGGATGGCCGGACACGAGATTGAACCGTCGTCCTCCAGAATGCGAGTCCAGTGTGCTAGCCACTGCGCCACCTCGCCCGGTGGACGCACAGAACTTACTACGATACAGTACTGGCAACAGCGGCCATCCTCCATCTGTAGAACTGCAGCTTTGCCAAACTGGAACCCAGGCAGGACTGGTTGACCTCCGGCGGGTGCACGGCTAACCAATTACGTCCGCCCATGGCGCACCTGCAGCACGTAGAATGCCAAGTCACTTGCGAGTGTGCCCCAGCGGACAAACTACGCACACAATGAAGATACGCAAGAAACTAAACTGTATCTTTCATTGATTAAACAACCGATTTTGGCCTGTTTGCGGCAACATTCCGTTTTCATGCATCGTAAAGACGATGTCACCACAGAAAGCGTATACGTATTTACTGGTACGCGAGGCTAATGGAACAGAGTTGTAGTAATACTTAGATAAGAAGAAATTAACTGAGCGTGGTATAGAAATTTCTTTTGAAAATGTGAACGGTTCCATGGTGCTATGAGCACAAAACCTAACAGAATTGTGCACATATTGCGTGATTTGCTGATTTACTGAAATAATATGCCTCTTTATGTATTATGTCACCGAAGAACCTCACATGTGGTACGTCTACTGATCTAATGGATCTCAAAGAGCATCAGGCAAAGATTGAAGAGGTAAAATGTTTTCTGGGGTGATTAATTGCACGGTCTTTAACCTATAGGTAATATAATTTTACGCATACGCAACTCCACAGGAGTTACAGTCACTTAAAATACACTGATGTGACAAAAACCGTGTGATAACGATATGCGCTAATACATAATTGGTGGATGTGTTATCGCGTACGCAAGATATAAGAGGGCAGGTCATCGGTGGAACTGTAATTTGTACTCAAGTGATTCATATGAAAAAGTTTCTGGCGTGATTATAGCCCACGACGGGAATTAACAGACTTTGAATGCGGAATGGACGTTGGACCTACAAGCAAGAGACATTCTATTTCGGAAATCGTTTGGGAATTCAGTATTCCGAGATCCACAACGTCAAGTGTTTGCCGAGAATACCACATTTTAGGAATTACCTCTCACCACGGATAACACAGTGACCGACGGCATTCACTTAACGACCGAGAGCAGTGACGTTTGCGTAGAGTTGGCAGTGCTAACAGACAAGAAACAATGAGTGAAATAACCACAGAAATCAATGTGGAATCTACGACGAACGTAGCTATTAGGACAGAGGGGCGAAATTTGGCGTTAACGGGCTATGGCAGCAGAAGACCAGCACGACATCGCCTGCAGAGCCTCTCCTGGGCTCGTGACCATATCTGCTGGAACCCATACGACTGGAAAACCGTGGCCCTATCAGATGGGTCCCTGTTTCAGCTAAGAGCTGATAGTAGGGTTAGTGTGGCACAGACCCCACGAGGCCATAGACCCAAGTTGTCAACAAGGCACTGTGCAAGCTGTTGGTGGCTCTATAATGGTGTGGGATGCGTTTAAATCTGATTTACTGGGTCCTCTGGTCCGACTGAAGCGATCGTTCACTGGAAATGGTTACGTTCGGCTACTACCATTTGCAGCCATTTATGGGCCTCATGTTCCCAAACAATGATATTATGTCACTGGGTAACAACTGTTCGCTTCTGGCTTGAAGAACATTCTGGACATTCGAGCGAATGGTTTGGCCACCCTAATCACTCAACATAAACCCCATCAAAACATTTATGGGACATAATTGAGAGGCCAGTTCGTGCGCATCATCTCTAGTGCGGTTCTAGGCTGTCTCGAATGCAGATGGTCGTCACATTGTGCAGTGTTTTTTATAGTCTGGAAAGTCAACATGGTACACAATAAACAAATGTTACTTTCTCATGTGGAAATAAAAAATGCGTTTGCCTCAATGGTTTATTCGTTATTTCTCTTACACACGTACTTAGAAATGTTTCCAGAAAGTTTCGTTGTTCTTCGATCACTCGTTCTTCATGGAGCTCTCTCAAGCTGCGAAAGTTTAATTATGATCACACAGTATAAAGAGGAAGAAAATTTTTTAGAAGAAATCTTAATCTGAAAACAGTCATATACATTAAATATCTGGGAGCAGGCATACAGAGAGATTTAAAGTAGAAAACTAATTGCAGGCAGATGGCAAACTGCTATTCATTCGAAAAATCTTCGTGTTGGTTGGTTGATTTGGGGGAAGGGACCAAACAGCGAGATCATCGATCCCATCGGATTAGGGAAGGATGGGGCAGGAAGTCGGCCGTGTCCTTTCAGAGGAACCATCCCAGAATTTGCCCGAAGCGGTTTAGGGAAATCACGGAAAACCTAAATCAAGATGGCCGGACGCGGGTTTGAACCGTCGTCCTCCCGAATGCGAGTCCAGTGTGCTAACCACTGCGCCATCTCGCTCGGTAAAATCTTCAGGAAGTGTAGCTATCTATGAAGCAGATTGCCTACAAAACCCTATTTTCATAAATACTTCACTATTTTTCATCAGTCTGGAACTCATGCCGGGAAGGATTGACAGAGGAAATGGAGACGACCAAAAGATGAGCAGTGTGTTTCATCAGTGGTTCACTTAGTTGTCTTGAAACAGTCACAGAGATGCTCATCTAATTCCAGTGGCAGACACTACAAGAGAGACGCTGTAATTCGCAGTGTGGTTTACTGTTGAAACTCTGTGAGCATTCATGTGCAGAACATTCAATCCATATATTACTTCCGCCAATGAACACCTTGTTAAAAAAGACCATAAAGACATGATTAGAGAAATTCGTACTTAAACATACCATTCTCCACTGAAACAGAAAACGAGAATAAGTGACAGTTGCACTCAAAGTATAATCCGCCACACTCCATAAGGTGACTTGTGGAGAGTAAACGTAAATGTAGATGACGATTTAGAAAAGAACATTATCTGACTGTACTAAGCTTAATCAAGTAACGAAACGTTATCAACATAACATTACGGTCAAATCCATTTTTTAAATAAACAGAATATGAGTCAGATATCATAGAAAAATCTGAATAGCATTAGACATTGCGACAACAATTCCGTTAAAATGTGGCTGCATATCTATTGACAACAAGGAGCATGAACTGTACAGTTTACCGTACATTATTACACTACTAGCCATTGAAATTGCTACACCACGATGATGACGTGCTACAGACGCGAAATTTAACCGACAGCAAGAAGATGCTGTGAAATGTAAATGATTAGCTTTTCAGAGCATTCACACAAGGCTGGCGCCGGTGGAGACACCTACAACGTGCTGACATGAGGAAAGTTTCCATCCGATTTCTCATACACAAACAGCAGTTGACCGACTTTGATAAAGGTCGGATTGTAGCCTGTCGCGATTGCGGTTTATCGTATCGCGACATTGCTGCTCGCGTTGGTCGAGATCCAATGACTGTTAGCAGAATATGGAATCGGTGGGTTCAGGAGGGTAATACGGAACCCCGTGCTGGATCCCAACGGCCTCGAATCACTAGCAGTCGAGATGACAGCCATCTTATCGGCATGGTTGTAACGGATCGTGCAGCCACGTCTCGATCCCTGAGTCAACAGGTGGGGACGTTTGCAAGACAACAACAATCTGCACGAACAGTTCGACGACATTTGCAGCATCATGGACTATCAGCTCGGAGACCATGGCTGCGGTTACCACTGACGCTGCATCAGAGACAGGAGCGCCTGCGATGGTGTACTCAACGACGAACCTGGGTGCACGAATGGCAAAACGTCACTTTTTCGGATTAATCCAGGTTCTGTTTACAGCATCATGATGTTTGGCGACATCGCGGTGAACACACATTGGAAGCGTGTATTCGTCATCGCCATACTGGCGTATCACCCGGCGTGATGGTATGGGGTGCCATTGGTTACACATCTCGGTCACCTCTTATTCCCATTGAGGGCACTTTGAACAGTGGACGTTACATTTAAGATGTGTTCAAATGGTTCAAATGGCTCTGAGCACCATGGGACTTAACATCTGTGGTCATCAGTCCCCCCGAACTTAGAACTACTTAAACCTAACTAACCTAAGGACATCACACACATCCATGCCCGAGGCTGGATTCGAACCTGCGACAGTAGCGGTCACGCGGTTGCAGACTGAAGCGTCTAGAACCGCATGGCCACACCGGCTGGCCACATTTAAGATGTGTTACCACCCGTGGCTCTACCCTTCATTCGATCCCTGCGAAACCCTACATTTCTGCAGGATAATGCACGACCGCATTTTGCAGGTCGTGTACGGGCCTTTCTGGATACAGAAAATGTTCGACTGCTGCCCTGGCCAGTACATTCTCCAGATCTCTCACCAACTGAAAACGTCTGTTCAATAGTGGCCGAGCAACTGGCTCGTCACAGTACACCAGTCACTACTCTTTATGAACTGTGGTATCGTGTTGATGCCGCATGGGCAGCTGTACCTGTACACGGCATCCAATCTCTGTTTGACTCAATGCCCAGGCGTATCAAGGCGTTATTACGGCCAGAGGTGGTCGTTCTGGGTACTGATTTCCCAGGATGTATGCACCCAAATTGCGTGAAAATGTAATCACATGTCAGTTCTAGTATAATATATTTGTCCAATGAATACCCGTTTATCATCTGCATTTCTCCTTGCTACACAATTTTAATGGCCAGTAGTGTCAACGTGCAATAATCACTCACAGACGGCAGGTGGCAGCACTAGCAATGGAGGGTATATTAAGTGTGGCGGGGGTGGGGGTGGGGGGGGGGGGGGCGTGGGAATCAGTGTAGTCGTTGTCGTTATGAGGAAACCGAGGATTTATCTGACGTCGAAAAAGGCATGATCATTGGCTTTCGGCCCATGGTTTTCAGGCATTTCCCAAATTTGTTAAGTTTGTAAACCGTTCGAGTGCCGCTGTGGTTAAACTACACTCCTGGAAATGGAAAAAAGAACACATTGACACCGGTGTGTCAGACCCACCATACTTGCTCCGGACACTGCGAGAGGGCTGTACAAGCAATGATCACACGCACGGCACAGCGGACACACCAGGAACCGCGGTGTTGGCCGTCGAATGGCGCTAGCTGCGCAGCATTTGTGCACCGCCGCCGTCAGTGTCAGCCAGTTTGCCGTGGCATACGGAGCTCCATCGCAGTCTTTAACACTGGTAGCATGCTGCGACAGCGTGGAGGTGAACCGTATGTGCAGTTGACGGACTTTGAGCGAGGGCGTATAGTGGGCATGCGGGAGGCCGGGTGGACGTACCGCCGAAATGCTCAACACGTGGGGCGTGAGGTCTCCACAGCACATCGATGTTGTCGCCAGTGGTCGGCGGTAGGTGCACGTGCCCGTCGACCTGAGACCGGACCGCAGCGACGCACGGATGCACGCCAAGACCGTAGGATCCTACGCAGTGCCGTAGGGGACCGCACCGCCACTTCCCAGCAAATTAGGGACACTGTTGCTCCTGGGGTATCGGCGAGGACCATTCGCAACCGTCTCCATGAAGCTGGGCTACGGTCCCGCACACCGTTAGGCCGTCTTCCGCTCACGCCCCAACATCGTGCAGCCCGCCTCCAGTGGTGTCGCGACAGGCGTGAATGGAGGGACGAATGGAGACGTGTCGCCTTCAGCGATGAGAGTCGCTTCTGCCTTGGTGCCAATGATGGTCGTATGCGTGTTTGGCGCCGTGCAGGTGAGCGTCACAATCAGGACTGCATACGACCGAGGCACACAGGGCCAACACCCGGCATCATGGTGTGGGGAGCGATCTCCTACACTGGCCGTACACCACTGGTGATCGTCGAGGGGACACTGAATAGTGCACGGTACATCCAAACCGTCATCGAACCCATCGTTCTACCATTCCTAGACCGGCAAGGGAACTTGCTGTTCCAACAGGACAATGCACGTCCGCATGTATCCCGTGCCACCCAACGTGCTCTAGAAGGTGTAAGTCAACTACCCTGGCCAGCAAGATCTCCGGATCTGTCCCCCATTGAGCATGTTTGGGACTGGATGAAGCGTCGTCTCACGCGGTCTGCACGTCCAGCACGAACGCTGGTCCAACTGAGGCGCCAAGTGGAAATGGCATGGCAAGCCGTTCCACAGGACTACATCCAGCATCTCTACGATCGTCTCCATGGGAGAATAGCAGCCTGCATTGCTGCGAAAGGTGGATATACACTGTACTAGTGCCGACATTGTGCATGCTCTGTTGCCTGTGTCTATGTGCCTGTGGTTCTGTCAGTGTGATCATGTGATGTATCTGACCCCAGGAATGTGTCATGAAAGTTTCCCCTTCCTGGGACAATGAATTCACGGTGTTCTTATTTCAATTTCCAGGAGTGTATATCTTGTATGGCAAAATGACCCTATTCAAAGCCGACGCCCAGGCAACTGTGGCCATAAATGACAGAGGTGAACGACGGCTGCAGAGATATTTACGAATAGACGTGTACCTGTTGAACAACTGACCACCCAAATGAACCAAGAGGCTACCAACAACATCTCCTTAGAGAACGTTACTGCGTATGGGCCTTCGCAGCATTTTCCTGGTTAATACGCCCATGCTAACTGTTGCTCATCAGTGACGAAAGCCAGAATTTGCACGCGAATCCAGCAACGGGACGTGGACAGTGTAGCGGCAGATGGCCTTTTCAGATGAATCACGTTTTATGCTCCATCGGGGTGAAACGTCTGAAAGCAAACACCCTGTAACAATAGTCGGAAGGGTGCAGGTTAGAGGAGGGAGCGTTAGAGTCTGAAGAATGTTTTCGTGGCATTCCCTTTGTGATCGTGATATTCTGGAAAGTACAATGGCTCAACGCAAGTATGCATCTATCCTTGTAGATCATGTCTACCCCTGCATACAGTTTGTTTCCCTTTGGTATGATGGTACCTACCAGGAGGACAATGCAACGGATCACCGAGCTTGCTGTGTACGTGCGTGGCTTGAAGAGCGCCAGAATGAGTTTACCGTACAACCCTGGCCACTAAACTCTACGGATTTAAATCCAGTCGAGAACCTGTGGTACCACCTCGATCGGGCTGCTTACATCATGGATCCTCAGCCGAGAAAAATTATAGCGCAGCTGGCCACGGCACTGGAGTCAGATTGGCTCCACCACCTTGTACGTACCATCTAGAATCTCATTGCTCTCTTCCTGCATGTCTCGCAGCTGTTCAAGTTGCAAAAGGTGGTTATTTAGGTTTTTGTAACATTAATGTGACTAGACAGTCTAGTTCAAGCTACAGGATGGGAAAAATAGAGGTAGATCGGAAAATTTTTCATGTATACTGAGAAAGGCAACCCAATTTACACGATGTGTTTAACTCCATATCTTAAGGTGCCTGAAGTATTTTCCAGGTCAGGTTTATTTTGCCCAGCCTACAGGAGGCACAGGCGTCAAACTGATCGTTCATAAATCAATGCTCTTCATAAATATGAAGTCTGATATTGTGAATGTATCCTTGTTTAAAAGTACTGACGAGTAATGTTTAATATTGTGCGTTAACAAAAATGGTTCAAATGGCTCTGAGCACTATGGGACTTCACTTCTGAGGTCATCAGTCCCCTAGAACGTAGAACTACTTAAGTCTAACTAACCTAAGGACATCACACACATCCATGCCCGAGGCAGGATTCGAGCCTGCGACCGTAGCGGTCACGCGTTTCCAGACTGTAACGCCCAGAACCGCTCGGCCACCTCGGCCGGCTGTGCGTTAACAGAATAGTCGCATGTCCAGTCCGAAAATTCCACCTCAAAACACACTGACTATAAAATATAAGTGCATAGGGCATGCACATGAAGACTAAACAACAATCGGTCTTCACCCACGCCAGTCTTGAAAGGAACAGGAAAGGGGAGAAAAGATAATGGTACCTCCTGTACCGCTTGTCACACACTGGAAGAAACTTGGGGAGGATAGATGTAGCTTATACGTAAACAGTAAAAATGTAAAGAAAATCTTCAGTGGGACTGATTTTACTTCTTTACCTCCACACCGTTCATATGCGATAGAGAGCTGTGGGCGAGGCCGAAGCCAGAGGAGTAAATAAAAATCTCATTGAGCTTCTTTTGTTCCGATTTCATTCGCGCTGTTGACTGCGGGCACCATTGGCTCTTAGCTGATGAAATCAAAACTATCTTGGTAGTTACTGGTACAAAGAAAATATGTGTTAACTTCTGTGTAACATAGCCTTTGTGTATCTTAAATAACAAAGCAGGTAACACATCACCGACGGAGATTTTGTGAATACCGAGTAGTACACCGTACCTACCCATAGAATTTCATTGTTTCGTTTTTTATGTCATAAGTAATGTGTGCCGAAGAGTGGGAAAACCATATGAATTTTCTTAAGTCAATAACTCAGGTTTGATTAATCGTTTTTCAGCCACTCAGACTACGTAAGTAGACGTCACAAATCTCCCTATAGCGCACGAATTGGAGACCTGTTGTATTCATTCCAGTCGCAACTAACTACACCTTTAAGACACTTTCACAGTTCTTGTTTTAATGGTGTAGCATGTATACGTACATACTCACACGGAAAGCAACCAATAGCTGCAATTTGGAAGCGACGAACAGTTTCAGGTGCCACTACAGCAAGTAACCTTTGCTGCATTATCTTTCAGGACATCTGTTTAGACGTATCACACATTTTGGTGCTATACAGGGTCTGCACCATAGTTCGAGAAGAATGAGTGATAGAGAGAGAGAGAAAGAGAGAGAGACGGGGAAGCGAAGCAGAGTGGGCTTGGAGTGAGAGGGAAAAGAGGGAAAGGGCGATCAACAGATAAAATGAGAACAGAGAAGTTATGTAACCCCACAGATATACCTGATTAACAGAGAAGTTAGGTAACCCCACCGAAATATCTGGTACATGTTCATCTGATAAATGCTAGCCTGATGGCCAGGCAATAACTTTCATTTCATCTGCTTCACGCAGCTCCTGTCAGAGGACTGCGTAACAAACTCTAGATTTCTGTGACTACTCTTTTAAAACACGCACGAGATACGGAAAGCCACGAGAGATAGTTTGCGTTCTCCAAATATTTCAAGTGTGGGATTTTCAGAGGGTATGGTTTACGACGCGCCGGCGCATGGTCGTGGATATTAAGATACTGTGTTACAGCTTCTACGATTCTGGTTCTGGAAGTAGTCACTGAACAACTTCTGCGGTGACAAAGTGTGCAGTTCATCATACAGAGACTAAAGCCCCGAATTTCTGTTGTGGATACTGCCACAAGAGAAGAGGAAAAATGAGGCGTATTTTCCCTGAAGACGATCCACTTCAGGAACGTGAAAAGCGGCAAGCTCATATAAAAACACCGAGACGATGAACATCTTAAATGCATGATCGATGGTTAAAAGGTACACTCGTGGTCATTAAAATTGCAACACCATGAAGCCAGCATGCAACAAACGTTAAACTGCTTGGTGCGTACCAGACAGCAGCATTTTTGTCTCGCCACGCAGATTCTAAGGCCTTTATTAGACTAGGCCGCCAGGCGGCGCAGCCAGCTACACGACAGCTAGCACAGTAGGAATGGCGGTTATCTCTGAAACAACTGGTTTTTGGCTATATCGGTGTTTTCCATACCAGTTTAACCGGACTTTTAAAGCCGTGCGAAGTAACCGGTTTCTGAAATAACCGATTTTAAGTTTTTTATTTCCTGTAATAAACACGGATGTATGTATTGGATATATAGGTGTATTGAACCGGGAACCGAGAAACGACGGAGAGGCTGCGTCTCTGCCGTGGCCGTCAGTAGTACACAACCCCATAACAGGCTACAGCAGACCACCCACCGCACCGCCGCACCACACCGAACCTGGGGTTATTGTGCGGTTCGGCCCCCAGTGGTCTTCCCCCCCTCTCCTCCCCCCCTCCCCACAGGTACGTCTCATTCAAGACGAGTTTAACCCCAATGTTTGCGTGATAGAACAATCAATTATGGTGTACGCGTACATGGAGACAGTGTTTGCGCAGCAATCGCCGACATAGTGTAACTGATGTGGAATAAGGGGAACCAGCCCGCATTCACCGAGGGAGATGGAAAAACCACCTTAAAAACCATACACAGAATGGCCAGCACACCGGACCTCGACACTAATCCGCCGTGCGGATTTGTGCCGGAGACCCCGCACGCCTTCCCGCTCGGGAAGCAGTAAGTTAGACCGCACGTCTAGCCGAGCGGGCAATAAACATGGAAATCGAACAAAGATTCAAATATTTTGACTCTGTCAGTCTCAAGATACATAGAATCAAAATTTTAAATTAAATACGCAAACATAAGAAAACTTAGTTTGTTCACCTTTTGCTGCTTTTGTCGAAAATTGATAAGGGGTCGAATACTACAAAAAAATCACCATAGTTCTACTGAATCTAATTTTTTGAAACTCTACTCAAAATTAATGTTGCAATCGAGAATCATATCGCTATTTGGGCATTACGAATAGTTAGTGGTAACTGAGGTTCAAGAACTGTTTTTTGTGTTAATTTGTCAGTTTTCAACAGCTACAGGCAGTTAAAGGTACGTTATGTGGAGAGAGACGGTAGATCAGCTACTTTCCATTTTTATAATATACTGTTTCCATGATTTCTTATCTCTTTTATTATTTAATAGAAATGGCAGACAAATCTTTTGAAGCAAATGAATCACTGTACTTCACTTTGTAAAAATATTCCAAGCCAGAGCTGGTGCCATTGTGCAATAAACGGATGTCCAGCGACGATATTGAGAAACTATCGTACAATCCAGATGGGTGCAAGTCTTGCACCACTGCACGTACACACGCACCGTTAGCCCAGTACACAGCAACAGGGACATTACTGTCCAAGCAATGCTGTATCAGCTCCTCTGTCAAGTGTTTGTTGCTGGTTCCCTTCGTTATCGATATTTAAATAGCACTGGTAGCTTTTCCCATTTGGTATAATAACGCAATGAATCAATGCAAATTTCATCAACAAAAATTACTCCGTTTTTTAAAAAGGTTTACTTAAAGATGGATAATTTTAGCACTGCTCCCATGATTAATTGATATTTCAGTTTTTTATTTCGTTATTAGTAAAGAATAAAAAGCACGTGCTATAATGGAGACCAAACAAACGGTGGAAAATGACATTCTTTCGTAACGAAAATACCAGTATCCGATAGTGGTATCCCATCCCTATGGCGCAGAAACCACACATCGTTCAGGCTACGGTAGTTCGGCAGTCCTCGCCCTCACCCTTGCCGCCTAGTATAATGGGCTCCGAATGATACAATGTCCCATCACAACTCAGCGCCACCAGTGGCTGCCGACATGGTTTCCGAGTTATTTACCACTGAAGTCTCACGCGCAAATTCAAGCGGGCTACCAGGGCGCCTCGCCACGGTTCGCGCAGCTCCATCCCTCGGAGGTTGGAGTCCTCCCTCGGGCATGGGTGTATGTGTTGTCCTTAGTGTAAGTTAAAGTTATATTAAGCAGTTTTGTCCCATAGGAACTTACCACAAATTTCCAAAATTTGTTCTTCGTTTGGTTTCCTCAGACGGAACAAACATAGCTTTCACTCACTTAGTTTAAATTCATCGCTTCCGAAAAAGGCACATTTTGACTGATGATGAGCGTTTCAACAAGTGATAAGTTACAGACCCAAAGATTTTTGAGCATTACTGCATTTTATCGCGTGCAACGACCTGATTGCCTATCTTCCATGCTGAATAACTCGAAAATGGCTCAACGTACCGAACTTTTTTCCTAACAGTTACTCCTCAGCACATCCTCCCCTGCAACATCCTTTCAAGCTTTTCAGACTGTTTCTGACTACCCTGTATAAGTAATTCACCCATCATCATGGCGCTACGCCATTCTATTCACCGTGTTTTTAGATGGCGTCCCGTTATATACAAACAAGTTTATGATATTGACATTAACTAGAACATTGTTACTTATACCACTACATATCATATTTCTTGAAACTGTTGTTTGTCGTGGTATTACATTTGATTTCGCTTTGACCAAAATTGATGATTATGCCAGTAGTTGGATATGCACTCAGGGGTAAACCTATTGTTCACCTTTGATTGACAGGTACTTAACCTATTGTTGTCCTTTGATTGACAGGTACTTAACCTATTGTTGTCCTTTGATTGACAGGTACTTAACCTATTGCTCTCCTTTGATTGACAATTACTTGACCTATTGTTCCACTAAAAGGATCCTTCCTTTTTATTGACAGGTACTTAACCTATTTTTCCCGCCCCTTCAACTCCCCCTCCCACCCCCAACCCCCCCCCCCCCCCCCCTCGCTGCTGCAGGTACACTTTCAGGTCTGAGTTATTGGGATAGCCCCTTTACTCATATCAGTTTGATAGACTGCTTAATTAAATTGATCAATTAATTAGCCTCTCACCCACCGGTAAACGCCATCCCCTCCCTCCCCCCTCTCCTCCCTAGAAAATGTCAGGTAATTCAAATTCCATCAGGACAATGCAACACACCACGGCTACCTCCACTATCCTGAGAAAATGGCGGGAAAAAAGGGCACTAATCTAAGTCATCTGACCGCCGTCTTTATTTTCAGTCTTTATTTAACAAATTGAAGGCAGAATTGTTTCAAGTGTTTTCATCCCAAGATCCGGAGTCCAACTGACCTAGTACACACTACTGCCACCAGAGGGCGCTGTTGTCCCCTTCCGTGATGTAATCCAAGATGGCGGTCTGGTGGTGGAGATGAAGGGTCTCATAACACGAAATTCAAAGGTATATTGTTTATTTCTAAAAAAAAAAATCATTTTGTGGGGGTTGGATTTCTCTTGCTCATCATTCTCTGCTGTTTGGATACATGAAGGTCTTGTAAGAAGTAATTACATGCAGCAAACATGTTGTATAATCTAATGTTAGGCACTATACTCTGTGTGTCTTAACCTAATGTTCGTCCCTTTGTCAGCATTTAACCTGTTGTTCTGTTAAGTGGATCTCCATGTCACCCCCATTTCCTTAAACTATTGTGCCGTCTTTGATACCAAATTAAGAAATTAGTTACGTCCTCTCATCGTTTTCTGGTACACTTTTTGAATTTCACATTTTTTTACCACCATTTCTGGCGCATTGTTCTTTGTCACTCAACCCCATAAACTACTGTACTGCATTTACATAAAAATTATGAAAATTAACCTAGTGTTCTGCACCTAACCTGCTGTTCTGCTCCATTACCACCCACTCACGCACACCCTCCCCTTAACTCTTCTACTGCTAACACAATGTTCATATAATGAATTTATGCAAATTAATTAAATCGACATTCTTCATATGAATGGGGTAGTTTCTTTTTTTTAATTTGCAGCATCCTATTGGTCGGTGAAATTGATGGAATATAGTTAAAACAAAAGATCGCTAGTAAAACACACATCCTGCCACTCAACGCCCAACACCAATGCCGACGACTCTGCACATGTCCCCAGGAGTCAGGATGCACCAGCGGTCACCGCGAAGTGATGACATGGCCATCAGCTGCCAGACCATGCGTAGGTGTCAGTTCAGGTCCCACAAAGATGAGGCAGTGGCGTCTCTTTCATACATGACACTCGACAAATACCTGTTGAAACATGTGTTCACCTAGGCACCTTTGCTGGCACAATGACACATAGCTGCGGTGTGGGTCCAACACTGAGAGAGATGTTGCAATGCTTCCCAGAATAGCACAGGGTACATTCTTCCTAGCAATCCTAACGAGACAGCCCATCCATTATGGAATTTACACATCAAATTGCTGCTGCTGCCAGTGCGGAAGCACTGTCCACCATTGTTTTCTGCAGACGAGACTTTCAGTGGCAAAATTATTTTGTACAGATCGCTACATCGCACAGATAGTTAACCTCCACGAAAGTTGTCAACAGATTATCAGATACATACAAGACTCACAAGAATATTGGGAGCCAGGAACACATTTACCAGTGTAACTACAATTAAATTATACCAATGCTGCTGCAGTCTGACACTGATCGATGCACAGGTAATGTCTCCTCTTGACGGCCATGGTTCTGGAACGAATCTCAGTATTTATAGTGCACATAATTTTCCATGTAAAAAACTCTCTCATAACCTCACAGTTATTGATGTGCTGAATCTATACATCCCTCACGATAGGACACACACTCATTTTCTCTGGTCGTGCCACAGCATAAGCCTCAATAATATTACACTGCAATATATACACACTTTACACAAACAGTGCAGTTATCTTTTATATCTGTACAGCACTCGAAAAAATTATGGTATGCCTACACTAACACTGGCTATATGTCTCGATTCTCCTCAGTCCTAGAAAGTTATCTGACAAAGTCTTCGAATCAGCGCTTCTGGAAGGTGCCGCATCCTGCCAAGATTCTCAAACAAGTTTTATGAAGGACACGTGTCCGAAAGTGTGTGTGATAATGAATACCGCACCAGCGGACATAATCTGTGGAAAGACATCACTGACACGGGTTGGTGTACTGTAATCCCTTCTCTTTCTTTCTGCAGACGAGACTTTCAGCGGCAAAAAAACTATTTTACACAGATCACCATATTGCACTAACAATTAAACTCTGCAAAGTACCCCTACCTCTCCCACTGAGGACAGGATCTTGAATATTAGAGCGTGAAACTGATCTCCAACTCAGCAATATATCACTGCATACCGTTCTGATGTATTAAATATACAATTTGTATCATCCGCCATACAAAATCGCCCTGTTTACATCATTTGTACATATACCGCAAAGACAGACAGCATAAGCACATGCACCATAGGTATACTCACAGCACTAGATATTTCCCACGAGGCTGAGTAGTCATCCATTCCCAATGCGTGACCAGAGCACCCTCAGTGGATCGAAGTCACTCTCAGAACTGTTATGCGAACACGGGCTCGTTTCTCCTCGACACAAACACGTTACTGTTTCTGGACCCGACCTGCTTGTTTTCTTGCTTTTCTACAAGCATCTCCAGACTCTGGGATTACAAGAACACATGTATTTTCACATGGTTTGCCATAATATTATACAATTTACGCGATACATCTCGATATCAAGCACATATCAGTATCCTACCGATCGCTTGTGCAACATGACTCCAAAGATATAGACTGGAAATTATTTCTCTACAAACCCAAAACTTTAGCGATGTGGAGCGTGCTGTAAACCATTAAGTAACAAGAAACTTATCCCGTCTGCGAAGACCTTTATGTGAGAATTCGAAAAAATAGAGGAAACTGATATTTCCTCTCACGAATACCGATGTCAGTGATATAACAGATTCTAAATCATCCCTACAATTTACAAAGTCAACTAAGGAGTTTCTCACGTCTAGAGAACCAGCAAACGTGTCTTCCACCTGTCTTTCAGCCGCTAGATGCAACACCACAATCGATGTTCTCTCGACTAAATAAAGGTGTACAGATGCATCACCTGTACTCTAGGGGGATAACTGTATCCCACACACTATACTACAGGACGAAGAGACCCTCCCTGTGACCCTGTGACATTGTTTGAAACATTGTTTTTTTCTGCTGTAACACGCTCTGTACACTGCCATACATTTTGTTTTTTTCCGCCATGACTTCGAGATCTGTGTCAGGTTATAAACTGACATTAACAAATTCTGATCCATTGCTTCTCACAGAAAACTAGACGTCGTGTTGCTGCTTCTGATACCATATATCCATAGGTGACTGACGACCTCTACATTTAAACTCATCTTTCACCAGGATGGAATAGCTGATGGCTCTGCGTTCTGTTTTGAGTCATTCCTCATATTGCAGTCATGTACACGGTCACTGTTTCGGTGCTAGCCATCCCCAGAAGGTGTTGCCTCTCCACCAAAACTCTTTCCTCAATTCAAACAAGCGATGTCAGTCAGTCATTATGTGGTAGCCACCGGCGTACCAGTGGATGGATTGGATGGAAAAGACACCATCGATGTGCTGTAGTAATAAGCATCACAGTTGATAGTGCGGACAATTTTACCAATTTTACAGTAGTTTTCAACACAGACCAATGATGCGACAGTATGTTTCCCAATTTCACTATCATAGCTAAACTGCCCCTTCTCTACTTTGCAAGTATCATTGCGAATGTAGATAGATGACTGTGCAGTACGTCCATTCATTGTTTATTCTCGAACGTATACATCATCAAAGTATACCGGACATACTTCTAGCACTTCGATCATAGTGCTTAATTTACGATCTATCTCTATGTGGATGGGAGTCGCAGAGCATTCTCGCAGTCTTAGGATAAAATTAGAGACTGAAAGATCCCCTCGCACTGTCTTTGTTTGACTAACCTGCTCTGCAGCACCGTTACCGATTTAATCTGCAGCTGACCAGAGGTAGACGGCTACATTCCGCATCTCGTGAATGAATGGAGCTTGCCGAGTCCTCGATTTCTCCAGCCGCGCCCATGACGAGGAAGTTAGCACCCCTTATCGGTGTACAGTAGTAGATTTGAAAGTGTTGTGATGTAATAGAAGAAGGTTAAGAAGAACAAGAAACAGGTGATTTTTATGCATGATGGGGCTCCATACAGGTGGAGTTCGTAGCATTTTACGTAAATCAACTATGCTATCAATTTTACAGTATTGGTCCGGCGTCTGGGTCAGTACCAGGAGGGTATTGGTAAGAGGGAACATAAACACACACACTCCTATGGCTACAAGGTTCTGCACTTAAAACAGGCTATAATGTTAGATCGCTTCAGTTTCAGACCTATTAGTCATGTGGAATGCAGCGCTGTTAATATTTCAGTGTAAGAAATATATTTCCAGCGCATGACATACACCCTTCTTGCAGGTTCCCTACGATAAACTATGGTAACAAATCTTTAAAACGAAAAAACTACTTCCTTACAACAGTGGCTCTGTGTGATACGTGCACAACGTAGCTTTCCAGAGATGTATAGCGTCCACTGTTCACATCCGATCATGCTTCAGAAATTATGCTATGCCCACATCAGTCCTATATAAAATGATCGTTAGTAACGGAGAATACCTGTTACAAGGAAACAGATAAACTCAGATGAAAAGATATTTCGTGTAAGAAGGAGAAAATGTCTATCAGAATGGAAAGAATATGCAAAATAGATTACTCTCAATGGTTACTTTCCAAAGATTAACACAATATCTGTTGAACAGCATGCAGGTGTGTGAAGAAGCCTGGATAGGCAAGAAGAAACCCTTTTCTGGACGACGTCCTTGCCCACGAGGGTGCTCTGGCGACTCGAAAACTGAGAGGTTTGCCACTACGAGGAATGGAATACAATTCACAAACATGTAACACGGAGCAGCTGCACGGCGACAGGATCGTGGCCTATCCACACTATAGTTTATCTTTCCGTGATACCACTGCTCGCCTTGGTCGGGATCCAACGATGTCACGCAAACATCGAATCAATGGTATCAGGAGGACCATACTCGAAGCCATAGAGAATCTCAAAGGCCCCCACGAGACTAGTGACTGGGAGAACAGACATGTTGTTTACTCAGCAGTGTACGATCGTACCGCCACGTCGCGTCCCTCGAGTCAGAAAATGAGCGTGTCTGCAGCAACACAAGTATCCACACGGACAGTGCGACAGTTTCTGGACCATTACAGCCCTGTCAGCACGACGACCATTGTTGCAGCTTCCCTCTGAGTGACAACAGAGGCGCGCACGAACAGACGTGCACACAACGGCAACATTGGACGCAGGAGTGGCACCAAGTCGTCTTTGCGGACGAGACCTGATTTTTCGTAAGGAATAAAGATGGATGTATCTATGTGTGGAGGCTCCGACGAGAATGAACATTGTCAGGTACCATTTGTCATCAACATACGGGTGCAGCAACCTTCCTTGAGTACGCGTGGGCATCTGATTTCACTGATTCGTTGACTGTAAGAATTCCTTTCGCTACATTTGTTCCAACTGAGCAAATGTGACTTTTCAATTACAGGTGCATTCATCCGATTCAGATGAAAGCTCGGTATATGCAGAAAATACATTGCTGTTCTTAAGCATGGCTTTAGAAACGTATCTTGAATTATTAGAGAAATCGTAATTTCCGGAAGCCAAAAAAAAAAAGAAACAGTAAGCAACTCATCGTTTACAGCAAGTTCACATGAAAGGCCACCATATTTGAAGAAAGCAAAATGTTTGCCGGAAACAGATGAGACAAAGGTGCTTAGTACCACGGAATTACAGAGGCTGGTGCTATTGGAGCAATGGAAATTGACAGGAAGACAAAAGGAAAAATAAACTATGATAACGAAGTTCGTTAATGCAAGCAGGAACTACGAAAACAACGTTCGAAAGGAGGAAAATGAAAATACAGAGTGGGGCAACTAAAAGTGGCCCTGATGAGTGGGTACGTTTGGACGTGAATATATACATATAACCGCACCACGTGCTTTAGTGTTGTGAGTGACTGTAAAGAGACAACAACGAATGGCTTGGACATCGATCTGTTCTTTATGCCTAATGAAGCATGGTTTCACCTGAGTAGTTATGTAGACTCACAAAATCACAGGTTTTGAGCAGGGGAGAAACCGCGTAACTTCCACGAAACAACATTGCATGATCAGAAGGTTGGGGTCTGGTGTGCAGTGTCTACAAGGCGCATTACTGGTCCCATCTTCTTTCATCAGACAATGACTTCGGCGCGTTACATTTCCAACATTTTGAAACCACTTGCGGGAACATTAATGGAGGAGGATAAGACCTACGGTTACTTCCAACAGAATGGAGCAACTGTCCATACAGCCGGCCGAACCTTGGAGCACATTTACACAATCTTCACGCCTGACAGAGTTGTTAGCACAGGTCAGTCAGGTCGAGACCCTAGTTGGCCACCCAGGTCACCCCGATCTGTCAGTGTGCGATTACTTTGAATGGGGAGCCTTCGAGTCTAAGGTGTATCGCACCAACGCTCAACGTCTTCAAGACTGCATTAATTCTAGCAGCCCAGCTTCGATCTGCCTTCAACAACTCGCTGATCAGGACCCAAAAGTGCCAAGAGACGGATTATGGCCCGCCGCGGTGGTCTAGCGGTTCTAGGCGCGCAGTCCGGAACCGTGCGACTGCTACGGTCGCAGGTTCGAATCCTGCCTCGGGCATGGATGTGTTTGATGTCCTTAGGTTAGTTAGATTTAAGTAGTTCTAAGTTCTAGGGGACTGATGACCACAGCAGTTGAGTCCCATAGTGCTCAGAGCCATTTGAACCTCTAAGTTAGAGGCTCTTCTTCAATATCGCCATCATCAGGAAATTCAGTGCAGTATCTTCAAAAAATTCATCCTTTAGATGTTTCGCAACATTATGCAGTACAAAGCAGCAAGATATACCATTGGAACATTTGATAAGGAAGCTCTACATACATACTGCAAAACAGAAAACCGGCTCAAAAGGCACATTTACACTAGCTTAACTGTTTCAATTATATATTCGTCGTCATACTGCATAGGTTTCGGAAATCGCACGTACGTGCAGTCAATTAGAGCCACAGCGCTCGGAAATTTACATTTTTTCTAGCCACTCGTTTTTTGCCACAATCATATCATGTGGTGACGAGGGAAATTTGATCCACAAGTCAGCTTTTTCCATTATCTTCTTAAAAACTTTATTCACTGTAGTTTGATGAATCCCCATTTCTTCAGCTACGCCGGACTGGAATCCGAGGTCAGCTGCATGCCGAAGGAAAATCTTCATCCTCAGCTCTGACAGTAGTGCTCCATTCTTCTTTGCCCGGTGTTGGCAGAAAATGATTCGCAGTACATTTAACATTTTCTTCGTTGAAACGATATAGAGTTTTATAATGCTCTCCATGTGGAATCAACGTGGTCTACAGCATTTTTCATGTTGTACACGTGCTGCTAGTTGAGACATATCTGCACTCTGCAAAAGTGAGTCTACTACTGAGCAGCCTTCACATTTTAGGAGCTATTGCTTCAATTTTGAAGTCACAGCTTCTCTTTGTTCATACAGTTTATTTAATGCCGAAGCCAGAGCTCAAGGCGAAGGAAAATATTTTTTTCTCAGCTTTCGTTCCACTAGCTAAATCTCTTGATTCTCATTTTATTCATAAATTCCTATGCTTATGCTTCGAGATTCGAAGGAAAAACGTTTACTTCAATTTATTCATACGGCCCATTAGACACAACACGATCACGTCTATTTCACACAGCCTATAATCTGAACAGCAGCCGTTGCATTTACGACATCTTCAATCCAGTAACCGTGCCCTGTCTTCAAGGTCTCCGTGAAGGTAAATTTAAACAAGACAACGCAAGACCGCGTATTGTTCGTACCGTCCTCACTACCTCGGTACAGAGGGCGACGACTGTTGCCAGGCCAGCACAATATGCAGATTTCCCACCGAATTGGTGGCTGAGAGACTGCCACACCCCCACTAGCCACACACTACGACTGATGAACTCAAGCATACAGTTGAAACAACATGGACTGACATACCAGTATCAGACATCCAAGCTCAGTTTGTCTGTACGCCTACCCGGGTTGGATTTACTGTTGCTGCCATTTGTGCATCCTCTATACCCCACAGCAATTACAAATTTAATCATGTAGTCTTCCTCCAGATTTAATTATTACTGAGTGTTGCCTAATTTTAAACTTCTTGGCAGGTTAAAACTGTATGCTGGACAGGTACTAGAAGCCGAAATCTTGGAAAATTCGCGGAGGAATACCCTATCGATTGAGCTATGCAGGCAAGACACATACAAGTCCTCTAGGCTGTGACTAAGCCTATCGTGTTGTGTGACTTTTTAGCATTTTTTTTTTCCAGGAGCACTAGTAGTGGCACGCATACAGGAGAAATTCTGTGAAGTTTGGAAGGTATAAAAGAAGTACTGACGGAACTAAAAAAGCGGGAGCGGTTTCTGAGTCGTGCCTGAACAGCAATATCTGTACCGTTTTGAAACGAATCTAAATGGTTTCCTGCTCTGATTGTTGACTGTGAGTGAAACGCTTGACCACCTCATCTTATTTCAGAAACGAACGAAGCAGTGGGTAAAAGTAAACAGCCATGCGTCATTAACAACTGTTGGAGAGCCACAAGAACGAGTGTAAGACCCAAAGAAACCCCTCCCACAGGCTAGAGTGTTAAAATGATAGTAGTTGACTATCGAAGTATTCGAAACACCAGAGTTTGAAGCGCTGCTGAAAAGCAGTGTAGCTCACATATAACTAGGTGCAGAAATCAGGGAAAAACCTTAAGCTGACAGCAGTGAGATTTTTGGGGGAAATTTAAGCGTACATCGAAAGGACGAGTCCATTGGAAATGTAGGTGCCGTATTTGTCGCAGTAGACAATAAACTCAAATCCACTGAAGCTGCATACAGAATTGTTTGGGCAAGACTCAGTATCAGCGGTGGCCATAAAATTGCAATTGGAGCCTTCAATAGGCCACCAGAATCACCCCCTTTGGCACTACACTGGCTGGCAGATGACGTTCTCCAGTCATTTGCCATACCCACACTCTCGGATCGCCACATTGTGTATCGTGATTCGTCACTCCACACAACGTTTTTCCACTATTCAATCGCCCAATGTTTACGCTCCTTACACCAAGCCAGGCGTCGTTTGGCATTTACCGGCGTGATCTGGGGCTTAAGCCTAGTTGACATGACGACACTGGGTTGCGCCACTCGTTGCGTGGGATGAGTTGCACGCAAATGGTTTCATATTTGACGGTCGACACGGCGAAACCAGTATATACTTTAGTTTCGTCGTTTTGTGGATTCCTGAGTCGTGTCTGAAATGAAAGTTTTGACAACTGCACGTCGCATGAGTTGTGATGGAGTTAAAGCTTGTTGCGTGGAATCGCTGCGTAAGAAAAAAAATAAGAAACGTGTTTCGATTCGTGACTGGATGAAGAAAAGACGTCAGCTCGGTTGACCAGCGTTCTTGCTGAACTAATTTGTAATGGAAGACCCAAGAAATTCTTTTAATTATCTTAGAATGTCACCAGAACTGTTCACGTTTCTTCTAAATAGAGTTAATTTTGCGATAATGAATAAAGATACTGTAATGCATGAAGCACTTCGCCAGAACTGAAATTATATATCACATTGCGTGCATTACAATCGAGAACACTCGGCATGCTATAAGATGCGGATTTAGTTGGTGATGACACTTTTTCATTGACACAAATAATTATTAGCACTAACAGTAATAATTATTAGCATTAACAGCAGTAATTATTCGAACAGGCCGCATTAAGAAGAGAATGGTTTGCAAACTACTCTCTTGAAGATAGATCGGTACAGTGACAATATCTCAAAATTCAGACATATGTGAATGGGGAGCACTGCTGCGACATTTTAAGTAGATGAATATTAAGTAAAGAATGCAGCTTCTTGATTTATGTAGCCTTCCCTCCTGTCAACAATATTCCTTAAAAAAAAAAAAAAAGAGTCGGCCAACTCGAACGATGGGATTTTAGTCTTGTAGGCGAGAGTATTTCCACAGCTAGAATTACATTTGCTTGTATTTTTCTTAATTCAGATGTATATGTGCTTCTAATTCAATAAATTCTGTCCTCCAGCTCAGATATTGTCAAATTATCTGTGTTCTGATCGCACATGAAGGTCACAGGAGCAGCAATATATTGTTTATTTTTGTAATCAGCATCACTGAAATTCCACAAACACCTATGCAAAGCATAGATATTCAAAAAGCGAACAATTATCTCCGTTCCTCACTGCATATTTCAGTTTGTTTACACTCTACGAACACACATAACCTCAAAACTTACGCAACTAGTGTCGCAAAAGTTGGAACAAGCCGAAAGTGTTTAGTTTCACCGACGAGTTGCGCAAACGCGTGGCGCGCATGAGCAGTGGCCGGTAGCGCAGTTGCGTGCAACCTAGTGTCGTCATGTAAACTAAGGCTTTATGAGCAGCCGCTCGACCACGAAATCCAAGTTTTCTCAACTCCCGCCTAACTGTCATAGGTACTTGCAATGAATCCTGATGCAGTTTGGAATTCCTGTGTGATGGTCTGGATAGATGTTTGCCTGTTACACATTATGACCCTCTTCAATTGTCGGCGGTCTCTGTCAGTCAACAGACGAGGTCGGCCTGTACGCTTTTGTGCTGTACGTGTCCCTTCACGTTTCCACTTCACTATCACATCGGAAACAGTGGACCTACGGATGTTTAGGAGTGTGGAAATCTCGCATACAGACGTATGACACAAGTGACACCCAATCACCTGACCACGTTCGAATCCCGTGAGTTCTGCGGAGCGCCCCAGTCTGCTCTCCCACGATGTCTAATGACTACTGAGGTCACTGATACGGAGTACCTGGCAGTAGGTGGCAGCACAATGCACCTAGTATGAAAAACGTATGTTTTTGGGGTGTACGGATACTTTTGATCACATAGTGTACCTTCCCTGCAAACAACCTAGAACATATAGTTCAGAGTATCACTCATAACGGAAATATTTAGCATCTAATAGCAAAAAATAAGACTGACCTCTTTGATTATGTCTACATCGAAACTGCTGTCAGTGACCATGACGAAATTGTGGCAACAATGATTGCCAAAGTACAAAGGGCACCTAAAACAAGTAGATGTACATATCAAGCAAACTAGATAAAAAAGCAGTAGTGTCATATCTCAATGGGGACCTTGAAACTTTCACCACATGGCGAGAGCATGCAGAGGAACTATAGCTTAAATGTAAAAGAATAGTTACCCATGCGCAGGATAGTAATGTGCCTTGCAGAACAGTTCATAACGGAAGGGACCCTCCTTGATACCCGATATCTGTAAAGAAACGTCTAAAGAAACAGAGACAATTGCATAATAGGTGTAAAAGAAAGCATAGGGATATAGATAGAGAGATGATAAATCAAACGCGCTTGTCTGTCAAGAGAGCAACGATTAAAGCCTTCGATGACTACCGTTGCAGAATGTTGAGAAATGATCTTTCACAAAACTCAAAGAATTTCTGGTCTTATGTAAGGGCTGTTAGTGGCTCCAACATTAGCGTCCAGTCACTTGTGGATGAGATGAAATTGAGGACAGCAAAGCAAAAGCGTTTTCAAATATTCCTTTAAAAAGGAATACCGAGAGGAACTATCCCAATTTAATCCTTGAATCACTGAAAAAATGAAGTATATGTTAGTGTCAATGACGTTAAGAAATAACTGAAATCATTAAAAATGAACGAAATTCATGGATGGTTCAAATGGCGCTGAGCACTATGGGACTCAACTTCTGAGGTCATTAGTCCCCTAGAACTTAGAACTAGCTAAAGCTAACTAACCTAAGGGCAGCACACACATCCATGCCCGAGGCAGGATTCGAACCTGCGACCGTAGCGGTCTCGCGGTTCCAGACTGCAGCGCCTAGAACCGCCCGGCCACTTCGGCCGGCTTCATGGATGAGTTAGTCTTTCTGTTAAATACAATCTACCGTAGATCCCTCGAACAAACCACCGTGTCCACTAGATGGTAGAAAGGACAAGTCACTTCCATTTACAAGAAGGGTAATAGAAGTGATCCATAAAACTACCGTCCAATATTCTTGACATCGATTTTTTGTAGAATCTTAGAACATATTCTCGGCTCAAACATAATGAGGTGTCTGGAACAGAATGACCTCTTCTGTGCCAATCAGCATGGATTCCAGAAACATTGATCATGTCAAACCCAACTTGCACTTTCCTTGCATGACATACTGTAAGCTTTGGATCAACATAGTCAGGTAGATGCAGTATTTCTTGACTTCCGAAAAGCATTTGTCTAAGTTCCACATCCACGCTTATTATCAAAAATACGATCGTATAGGATATCAAGCGAAATTTGTTACTGGCTTGAGGATTTTTTGGTAGGTAGAACCCAGTAAGTAATCTTTGGTGGAGAGTCGAGTGTGTTGAGATCCTGGCCGTTCATTTAGTATACTACTGATCTAGTGGACAATATATATACTAAGCTCAAACGTTTGCAAATGATACAGTTATCTATAATAAAATACTGCCTGAAAGAAGCTGCATAAATATTCATTCAGATCTTGATAGGACTTCAAAGTGGTGCAGAGATTGGCAACTTGCTTTAAATTGTGCACTTTTAGAAATGAAAAAAAAAGCATAGTAGGCTATGACTATAATGAGTCACAGTTGGAATCGGTTAAATCATACAAATACCTGGGTATTGCACTTGATAGGGATATGAAATGGAATGAGCACATATGCTCAGTTGTGGGTAAAGCAAGTGGTAGACCTCTTTTTTTGTTGACAGAATACTGGAGAAATGCAATCAATCTACAAAGGAGATTGCTTGCAATTTATTTATGCTACCCATCCTAGTATATTGCTCAAGTGAGTGGGAGCTGTACCACGTAGGGCTAACAGGAGAAATTGAACGCATGCGTGGAAGGGCAGCACGAATTGTCACAGGTTTGTTTAACCCATGGGTGCGTGTCACAAAGATTCTGAAGATCCTTGAAAATAGATTCAAGTTGTCCCGAGAAAGCCTAGTAACAAAGTTTCAAGAACTCAAGGAATATGTTACAATCCAGTACCTGTCGCTTCCATAGCGATCGTGAGGACAAGATTAGATTAACTGCGACATGCACTGTAGCATTTGAAAAATCATTCTTTCAGCACTCCATATTTGAATGGAATGGGAGAAAACGCTAATAACGGCTACAGAAGGTTTTACGCTCTGTCATGCGCTTCATGGTGGTTTGCAGAGTATAGATGTAGATTAATTTTCAATTTTTATTGCCAGTTGTGATGAAAACTCCTTGGTGTGGTGATGTCCTACAACGAAAACACGATGTGAGCAACGGCCCACTTAAATGTAATTGTACCTAATAACGACTGAAAACAATGTAAACAAATGAGTAAAGTTAAAATATTTCGGTCTTACGTTAACTTGCGTGTTTTCACCACATGGCGAAATAAAAAGTGAAAACTAATGTAAATAAGAATAAATATGTATCTTAACGTGAATATCCGTCTAATGATCAACCTGTCGGTAACAGGAAACGAAACTGGCTAAAGAGAATACAGTCGTCTAAAAAATGGGATTGACAGCAAGTGTGAAATGGCTAAGCAGGAATGGCTGGAGGGTAAATGGAAGGCTGTAGGGGAAAGATAGACACCGCCTACAGGAAAATTCAAGAGGCCTTTGGAGAAAAGTGAAGCAGCTGTATAAATTTCAAGAACTCAGACGAAAAACCAGCACCAAGCAAAAATGGGAAAACTGAAAGGTGGAAAGAATATGTAGAGGGGCTATACAAGGGAAATGAACTTGAAGGCAGTATTATGGAAAGAGGAAAGGGCGTAGATGAAGATGAAATAGGAGATATGATACTGCGAGAAGAATTTGATAGCGCGCTGAAAGATCTAGATCGAAACAAGACCCCCTGGAATACAGAACAGTCCCTCAGAACTATTGGTACCTTGGGAGAGCCAGCCACGACAAGTCCATGTCACTTGGTGTGAAAGGAGTATGAGACAGAGGAAATACCTTCAAACTTCAGGATGAATGTAATATTTCAGAATGAGATTTTCACTCTGCAGCTGAGTGTGCGCTGATATGGAACTTCCTGGCAGGTTAAAACTGTGTACCGGACCGAGACTCGAACGCGCCAGGAAGGTTCATGTAATATTTCAAGCAGGTATTGACAGGTGTGAATATTATGGAACTATCAGTTTAGAAAGTCATGGTTGTAAAATATTGACACGAATTATTTAAAGAAGATTGGAAAAACTGGTAGATTCCTGCCTCGGGAAAAATTAGTTTGAGTTGCGAAGAAATGTAGGAACACGCGAGGCAACAATATCTTAGAAGTTAGATTAAATTAATGGAAACCTGTGTTCATGGTATCTGTATACTTGTCTTCTGACAGTGTTGACTGGAATAGACTCTTTGAAATTCTGAAAGTAACAGCAATAAATACAGTGAGCTAAAGTTTAAATACAACTTGTACAGAAGTCGAAGGACATGAAAGAGAAGCAGTGGTTGAGAAGAGAGTGAGATAGGATTGTAGGCAATCTACAATCTTATTCGATCTGCACACTTAGCAAGCGGAAAGGGAAACCAAAGAGATATTTGGAGAAGGAATTAAAGTTCAAGGAGAAGGAATTAAAGTTCATGCAGGAGAAATAAGAACTTTAAGGTTTGCCGATGACTTGGTTTAAAAAATTCTGTCAGAGGCAGCAAAGGACCTGGAGGAGTAGTGGACTATGTCCTGAACGGAAGATATATGTAAATATCAACAAATGCAAGACATGAGTCATACAACGTAATCGAATGAAATCAGGTGATGCTGACGTAATTAGACCAGGAAACGAGACACTAAAAGTAGTGAATGAGTTTTGCTATTTGCGCAGTAAAATAAATTATGATGGCCGAAGTAGAGAGGACTGGCAATGGTAAGAAAAGTGTTTCTGAAGAAGAGCATTTTTTTTAATGTCGAATATAAATTTAAACGACGGAAATTCTTTTCCCAGGTCTTTGTCTGGAGTCTAGCCTCGTACGGAAGTGAAACGTGGACGATAAGAAATTCAGAGAAGAAGAGAATAGAAGGTTTTTAAACGTGGTGCTACAGAAAAATGCTCAAGCTTAGATGGGTAGATAATAGGAAGTACTAAATAGAAACAGGGAGAAATTAAATTAGTGGTACAACTTGCTCAACAAAGGAATCGGTTTATAGGTCACTTTCTTAGACATCAAGGATCAATCAAATTACTATTGGAGGGAAGTTGGGGGGGGGGGAGGGGGTGGAGTAGATGGAGACCAAAAGATGAATACAGTAAGCAAGTTCAAATTTGTGTAGGTTGCAGTAATTCGGTGATGAGACTTGTACGAGATAAAGTAGCGAGTAGCGTGGAGATCAGCGTCAAACCAGTCTTCGAATCGAAGACAACAATAATACAGCGCAATATTATTTGAATTTCATAAAGTTAGTATTACATCGAAAGTGAAGTGCTCAGGAGAACTCGAGGCCGATTTCTTCCCAGTTCATTGGTGCGTTGCATAGCTCGTGGTCTGTTACGTTCTTCGGTCCTTTCGCGCACTCGTCGTAAGACGTACTCACGGCTGTGTTTTACAGCTAACTTTCTCTCACGCTTCCCAAGCATCGTTTTTATTCAGATGTAACGCTGTGCAGCAGCAGACGTCACTCTTGCGATCTAGTAAACGCAAGTTTGCCAAGGTGTTAAAATGCCGCTGTTATTCCGACACACTTCTCCGTACATTAAATTTCACTGTTGCCAACGTTTCGTTGATTTAATGAAAAAAACTCACTTTTCAGTGATACCAGTAGTTTTTTTCTCGTTACATTCCCTTGTTAATAGATTGCAATGAATTTGACACAGTATTTAACGGTAGGAAATCAGCAAGTAAGTTACTAGGATTCATATTCAAACTGCATTATTATAAAAGATACCTAATGAAGTAGAATGGATCGGCATAGTATAAAGATGCCCTATACGAACCAAACAAACAAGAACTCGCATATATAAGCCCATTAAAAATGGGTCCCTTGTAACTATTGTTCTGTGTTGTTTCAGGAAATATTTTTGACTTCGTTTTAGAGGTGAGTAGGTGGATTCAAAACAAGAAAAAACTACATATAGGCTATTTCCTGCGCCATCCAGTGTATGCACGAAACACAGATTTGTTTCTTACTTGTGGCCATACTGGCTAACAACCTAAGTAGGTAGCTTACTCGCTACATAAAACATCCAGATACAAATTTTGATGCATCTGGCATTTACAAATTTACCTCCAACCTATGCAATAAATATTACATGGACCAAAGAAGCATAAGTTTCATAATTTGATATAAAAAACATTTAGCCTGCTACAGACTGGATGAATGCGACAAATCAGCAATAGGAACACGTATTAAAGACACAGGCCACCCTTTGAAAACCAAAGACAATTATCATGGAATAAATTTTTCATTCATAATGCAAAATACGGAGATAATATTCTTAATGAGATAACCGACTTCAACAACTCAAAAATCTTCAATGGTCTTAAGCTAGTTCTAATGCAAAAGATTTAAGTTATGCTAATGTGATACCAAAGACTACTAGATAGTCAGGATAACGAATATCGATGTAAAATGCGATAGTTGATACTCATTCACACGCTGTAAGGCCGCCATAGTGAATTACATATAAAAACAGTGCCACAATAAACAGTGCAATAGTTTAAGTTCTCACAACAGCTCTGCCATTGTACCAGTCATGCAAACGAAACTCTGGGATGCCAAAATCGTAAATGAACAACAGTTAAATAAAAATGTGTAACACACGATTTTCTCGCCATTAAGAGCGAATGCAAATCTATGTGCATCCCACGCAGACTGTAGTGTCAGTCATAATAAACAACGAGACACAGCTTCACACAAGCAGAAGACAACAGTAGACATCAGTCTTTGGCCAACCACTATCGCCCCCCCTCCCTCCAAATACCCCAACAGCCACACCCGAATCGAACAATAAACAAGAAGTTTATTTTCAAATAGTATAAGACAATTTATCATTAAGTAACAATTTTCTTGTATGTGCAAAAGAATCAAGATGAGCAGAATATGGTTCAAACGCTTTGCTATATGTTAAATTAAACAAAATAAAGTGATTGGTAACAGAAAATACAAATAAGTAATACATTTATTTCTCGTTAAAAATAATTTTTCTTGTAAATTATAGACTGCAGCAATCAGCCGTTCTTTTTTAGATTTTATTACGCAAATCCAGATTTCGGCTAGTGGCTAGCCATTCTCAATGCACTATTTTCCATTCTCGATGAATGGATTTGCGTAATAAAATCTAAAAATGGACGACTGATTGCTGCACTCTATAATTTATAATCCAAATAACAGTCGCTGAGTGCACCCACTTTCCGAATGGAAGGTAACAATAATTTTTCTATTTTGTTTTATGCTCGGAGACAATAGAGCGGCTTCAGATGAGTACTGTGTGATCATCAGTTCAAGGTTATTTATTGACAGTGATGGAAAAACGAGAAGAGTAATTGACGTTTCCAGCATCGACCGAGAACAGATGCTGTATGACAATGCTATCAGCAAAGTGCAGACGTTTCCTGAAGTGTTCCTCGTTAGTGGCTGATGGTCCTCGTTTCTTGTGCGTCTTAATTTCCAGAGAGGACTTCATTTCTTAGTTTCAATACCATTAGTAAATAATTCACACCCATACTAGCTACGGTAGTTACAATGATTGTTATGAGGGCAGAGAGTCATCATTAGACACAAATGGCTCTCCAGGTGTGATCACAGGCAGTTATATTTATGCTGTATATGAATGATTTGTCAGCTTTATTAGCTAAGATTGCTGTTTATTGGGTTATAGTTCAGATGTGACTAAAAGTTATTAGGAAAGCTATATAGTGTGTATTGACAGTAATTAAGGAGTGAGACTGTGCAGTGGATAAGACGCAGGACTGTTATTCGAGAGGTGTAGAATTTAAACACTGTTCAGCTGTGGTTTAGTGTTTTTGCTTAAGGTAAACGTCGATATCCTGCACCACACTTCTCTCCCTGTTATTGTGTTTCGCTAGTAACAACCTCGCGGCGGACGAGATATTCAACTAAGTTCCTCCAGTAGAGGAGAATGAGCGCGAGTCATCAAGAAATTCATTAACCTTTTGGTGCACTATGTCCACTGCAGTGGACAGCTGTTAATGGACCTTCTTTGGCGCTTTTAATCAGTTTTGATGCACGCAGTACACAGCACCAGTAAAGAGAGCCTACTTCAGTTCACTGCGTACGTTTTCAGCCTCAGGACTGAATGAAAACGCCAAAGAAGCGACCATTAACAGCCCTCCACCGTAGTGACGGCACACCACGGGGTCAGCTCTCTCCTGACTCAATGGTTGTATGAAGACAACAAGATAGTGGATTATTTCGACAACTTTAAATCCGTGACGTGTTAACCACAAATACTAGTTAGTTTGGCGTTTTAAGTACAAAATTAAACACAGTTTATTAAGTGATGAGGGAAGGGGAGTGGGCGAGGGATCATAGTTATCCTCGGTGGAATCAAACTTAGAAAAAATTCTATATTAACGTTCGACAATAAGTAGAAAGTCACATAGTTTTTGCCACAGGTCAAAGCATCATCGGACGTGTCCGGAGCTTTACATCTACATCTACATGATTACTCTGTAATTCACATTTAAGTGCTTGGCAGAGGCTTCATCGAACCACAATCATACTATCTCTCTACCATTGGCTCTGAGCACTATGGGACTCAACTGCTGTGGTCATTAGTCCCCTAGAACTTAGAACTACTTAAACCTAACTAACCTAAGGACATCACACACATCCATGCCCGAGGCAGGATTCGAACCTGCGACCGTAGCAGTCGCACGGTTCCTGACTGCGCGCCTAGAACCGCGAGACCACCGCGGCCGGCTCTCTCTACCATTACACTACCGAACAGCGCGCAGGAAAAACGAACACCTAAACCTTTGTGTTCGAGCTCTGATTTCTCTTATTTTATTTTGATGATCATTCCTACCTATGTAGGTTGGGCTCAACAAAATATTTTCGCATTCGGAAGAGAAAGTTGGTGACTGAAATTTCGTAAATAGATCACGCCGCGACGAAAAACGTCTTTGCTTTAATGACTTCCATCCCAACTCGCGTATCATATCTGCCACACTCTCTCCCCTATTACGTGATAATTCAAAACGAGCTGCCCTTTTTTGCACCCTTTCGATGTCCTTCGTCAATCCCACCTGGTAAGGATCTCACACCGCGCAGCAATATTCTAACAGAGGACGAACGAGTATAGTGTAAGCTGTCTCTTTAGGGGACTTGTTGCATCTTCTAAGTGTCCTGCCAATGAAACGCAACCTTTGGCTCACCTTCCCCACAATATTATCTACGTGGTCTTTCCAACTGAAGTTGTTCGTAATTGTAACACCCAGGTACTTAGTTGAATTGACAGCCTTGAGAATTGTACTATTTATCGAGTAATCGAATTCCAACGGATTTCTTTTGGAACTCATGTGGATCACCTCACACTTTTCGTTATTTAGCGTCAACTGCCACCTGCCACACCATACAGCAATCTTTTCTAAATCGCTTTGAAACTGATACTGGTCTTCGGATGACCTTACTAGACGGTAAATTACAGCATCATCTGCGAACAACCTAAGAGAACTGCTCAGATTGTCACCCAGGTCATTTATATAGATCAGGAACAGCAGAGGTCCCAGGACGCTTCCCTGGGAACACCTTATATCACTTCAGTTTTAATGATTCTTCAGAGTCTGTTTCATTTGTTTTGCGTTTTATGCGTTAATGTGTCTTTGACGGCAAAAATATTATACGGGCGTCCAACCTTTGTTCACTCAAAAAACAGGCAAATGAGTTGGGCAGATTTTCACTGAAAAACAAAAATCGAAATTTGTCTGTAGCGAGAAGAGATGTCAAAGAACTCCATAAATTTATATGTCCAGATAGCGATTTATGCCGAATATGGGCGTAGTGCTTTGTCAGTGCACCTTATCGTACGATGTTTTCTTTCCACGTGGTTTCCAAAGCGCTTTGCACGACTTTTGCTAAGTGGGTCGTGGAGGCAGCCCGCGGAACACAACAGGTTGCCCACTTCCGCCAGCGTCGTGAACCTGTTCGAACCGCAAACGAGGAGCCCAGCTGCTGACCTAGTCGAGCAAGTCTTTCCACAGCGGAAGATCACACCATAAAATCGCCCTCATACGACACTCGGATGACGTAAGCTGAGGCGCGCGCGAAACAAGCGCTCTGTCTTACGTCAGAAATGCGATGAAAGAGAAGTTTCCCGGAAAACTAAATTATATTTTGGTTTTCAATTCACTATTAGCTTCTTGAAGAATAACTAAGCGGTAAATCACTGTATTAACCTAAACATATATGTAGGCTACAGAGGTCGTTAATTCCTTCTCGAGAAAATGTGCGCATTTCTAACTCGAACAAGTAAATTAGTCTTCCCTGTAACTCTATAGCTATACTCTGCGAAAGGATGTGAAGTACATGGGAGAGAGTACTTCTGTACCAGTTATTAGGGCTTATTTCCATTCCATTCACGTATAGATCATAGGAAGAACGATTGCTTAAACACCTCTGTGCGCGCTGTAATTAGTCAAATTTTGTCTTCGCGAACTCTACAGGACAGATACGTAGAGGGCTGTAACGTGTTCGTAGATTCCTCGCTTAAAGCTGGTTCTTGAAACTTTGTTATTAGCCTTTCACTAGATAGTTTACGTCTATCTTCAAGCGTCTGCCAGTTCAGTTCTTTTATCATCTCCGTCACCCATCGACCAAATAAACCTGTGACCTTCTCTTCGTTTACATTCAATATCCCCTGTTAGGTGTCGTTTGTATGGCTCACACACACTGGATCAATAATCTAGGCTGGGTCACATGAGTCCTTGTAAGCAATCCCTTTTATATATACATTGCATTTCCCCAGTATTTTACGAGGGTGTGCTGAAAAACAACGCCTCCGAAACTTTTGTAGTCCTGCCTTCCTCAGTTGCGTGTAATATTACGGTATACTGATAATTTTTACTTATGGACCGTCTGACAGCAACTGAATAAAACACAATTTTAGTGCCATACGCGTTTCGCCTTTATTTTCTGCAAGGCATCATCAGTGGCCTGGAACATGTACATATGTTTGCTATTTAATTTACATTTTGGTCACTGTACCTATAGGATATAAACAGTTCTGGTGGTTCGTATTTCCTATTAAGTAGTAATGTTTTGAACTGTACTTACAGGTTGCGTGGATGATTTTCTGCATATTACGCTCCTGTTGCATTTTTGGTGGTGTTCTTATTCTTATGAATGCCAATTTGCGGTTGTTTCCCCACATTCCACAGGACTACGAACTGAACACTCGTTGCGATGCAATGTTTTGGTTTCTGTTGCCGACTGTCAAATGTTTTTGCCAAAGATCGAATGTTATTGCCAAACTTTCGAGTGTAATTAATGAAGTATCTGTGATCTATTTGTGTATGCATTTGTGTGTGTGTGTGTGTGTGTGTGTGTCTGTGTGTGTGTGTGTGAGTGTGTGTGTGTGTGTGTGTTTTGGTGTGATATAATTTTTTTGTGCTGTATTACATCACACCAAAACACACACACGCACACACACACACACACACACACACACACACACACACACACACACTCACAAACGGACACACAAATGCATACACGAACAGATCACAGATACTTCAATAATTACACTCGAAAATCTGGAAATAACATTCGATCTTTGGCAAAAATATTTGACAGTCGGCAACAGAAACCAAAACATTGCATCGCAACAAGTGTTCAGTTCGTAGTCCTGTGGAATGTAGGAAAAAAACGCAAATTGGCATTCGTAAGAAGAACAACAACACCAAAAATGCAATAGGAGGGTAATATGTAGGAACTCATCCACGCAACCTGTAAGTACAGTTCAAAACATTATTACTCAATAGCAAATACCAACCACCAGAACTGATTATATACTTTAGGTACAGTGACCAAAATGGAAATTAAATTGCAAACATATGTACATATTCCATGCCAGTGATGATGCCTTGCAGAAAATAAAGGCGAAACGCGTATGGAACTAAAACTGGGTTTTATTCAGTTGCTGTCAGATGGTCCATAAGTAAAAATTATCAATGTACAGTAATAAAACGCCTCCGAAATTTTTATGTGAAAACTCTTAAAACTTTTTAAACAAAGCAAACGCTATTAATATTCTGTACTTTTATTCTTCATGTTTACGTACAGTATTTGCAACCCTCTGCCGCTAGAGGGCACCTAATTGTAGCGTGTAACGCGGAATTATGTAACGCAACCACACTTAGGTGACAGAAGTCATGGGATACCTCCCAGTATTGTGTCGGACGTCATCTTTCCCGGCGTAGTTCAGCAGCTCAACGCGTAGTGGTCTCAACAAGTCGTTGGAAGTCCCCTGCAAAACTACTGAGCCACGCCGCATTATAGCTCTCCATAATTGCGAAAGTGATGCTAGTGCAGGATTTTGTGCATGAAATGACCTCTCGATAATGTCCCATAAATATTCGATGGTATCCATGTCGGTAGGTCTGGATGGCCAGATCATTCGCTCGAAGTGTACAGAATGTTCTTCAAACTAATCGCGAACAATTGTGGCCCGATTATATCATTGTTTGGGAACATGAAGTCAATGAATGCAAACTGTCTACAAGTAGCCGAACATAAACATTTCCAGTCAATTATCGGTTCAGTTGGACCTGAGAGAACGAAGTCCATTCCGTGTAAACACAGCCCACACCATTATCGAGCCACCACCAGCTGGCACAGTGCCTTGTTGACAAAGTGGGTCCATGTCTTCGTGGGGTCTGCGCTACTCTCGAACCCTATCATCAGCACTTACCAACTGAAATCGGGACTCATCTGACCAGGCCACGATTTTCCATTCGTATGGTGTCCAGCCAATATCGTCACGAGTCCAGGACAGGCGTTGCTGGCGATGTCTTGCTGTTAGAAAGACACTAGGTACGTTCATCTGCTGCCATAGCCCAGTAACATCAAATTTCGCCGCACTGTCCTAACGGGTACGTACGTCGTACGTCCCACATTGATTTCTCAGGTTGTTCCAGGCAGTGTTGCTTGTTTGTTAGCTCTGACAACACTACGCACACGCCGCTACTCTCGATCGTTAAGTGAAGACCATCTGCCACTGAGTTGTCCATGGTGAGAGGTAATGTCTCAAATTTGGTGTTCTCGGTATACTCTTGAGACTGTAGATCTAGGAACACTGAAGTCCCTAACTATTTTCGAAGTGGAATGTCCCATCCGTCTAGATCTAACTACCATTCCGCCTTTAAAGTCTGTTAATTCCCGTCGTGCGACCATAATCACGTCGGGAAGCTTTTCACACGAACCTCCTGACTACGAAAGACAGCTCTGCCAATGTACGAGTACTGCCTTTTTCTACCTTGTGTATGCGATATCACCGCTATCTGTATACAGGGTGATTTCTTCCACCGTATATAAACTCTAGGTGTTGATCGAAGAGAGGAAACGGAACAAGAAAGGTGTAATGAACTTATGTCCGAAAATGCATGGTTTCCGTACTAGAGACCATTTATTCAGTCAGTTGTTACAGAGACTGCGGTCTAATACGCGCTGTACCATACCGCCACAGTTACAGTATGCATGGTTTCCTCCTAGAGGGTGGTACTGTTCCCCATACGTCATGCTCTAGCACCCTCTCCTACCATAGAAATTGGTAAAGTTGTGTCCGATTCACTTCTCTTGCTAACTCAAAAAAAAGTTCAAATGTGTGTGAAATCTCATGGGACTTAACTGCTAAGGTCATCAAATGGTTCAAAGGGCTCTGAGCACTACGGGACTTAACTTCTGAGGTCCTCTAGAACTTAGAACTACTTAAACCTAACTAACTTAAGGACATCACACGCATCCATGCCCGAGGCAGGATTCGAACCTGCGACCGTAGCGGTCGCGCGGTTCCAGACTGTAGCGCCTAGAACCGCTAGGCCACACCGGTCGGCGCTAAGGTCATCAGTCCCTAAGCTTACACACTACTTAACCTAAATTATCCTAAGGACAAACACACACATCCATGCCCGAGGGAGGACTCAAACCTCCGCCGGGACCAGCTGCGAGGTCCATGACTGCAGCGCCCTAGACCGTTGGTCTAATACCGCGCGGCTTGCTAACTCACTTTGTAGTGGATGTGATACAGCGTTGTCCACAATGATTCCGTATTCGAATCGAGAGATTGTCGGTGTTCACTCACGGAAAGGCAAATGGCAACGGGCGGCGGACAGCAGCGTTGTATGAGGCCCATCCCAGCCGGCAACAACCACAGCATTCAATATTTGCAACAGTGTTTCGCCGTTTGTCTGAGACAGGGTCGTTTCAGGAATCAGGAAATCATGAAAGACGTACCTGAAATGTTCGGACACCAGACTTGGCGGAAGATGTGATTAAAACTGTGGAAGGCGAGCGCCATGTCATTTCCAGGCAGTTGGCCTGCCAGTACAGGGTGAGCCAGACGACCGTGTGGAACATTCCTCATGATAATTGTTACTACTCTTATCACTTACATCGTGTGCAGGGCTTACTAGTGACAGATTTTCCCCTTCGGGAGAAGTTTTGTCATAGGTTTCTTCCGTATGCAACCACGATTCAGGGATTTGTATCATCCATCCTAGTCATACACGAGGCCACCCTAGCGCGTAGTGGTATTTTCAACTTCATAACAAGCATCTGTGAGATAGTATGCAGAACACCCATGGTATGGTGATAGCTAAACATCAGCATCGGTGCAGCTAGAATGTGTGGGCCGGTGTAATTGGTGACTGCATTTTCGGACCAACCTTCCTTCCACGTCGCATAACAAGCCGGAACTATGGGCGTTACTTGCGGGTGGCTTTGCCTCCCCTGCTGGAAGAAGTACCATTGATGATACGAAGGGTTATGTGGCTGCTACTTGATGGTGCTCCAACCCGTTTCGCTGCTAGCGTCCAGACGCATTTCAATCCTGTCTTCCCTGGTAGATGGATCTAGTGAGGGGTCCAGTTGCATGGACGCTCGTACACCGGATCTCACCCTTTGCGATTATCGGGTCATCTCAAAAGTATCGTGTACGCAGAGCCCATTCCAGATGAGGAGACACTGGAACAGCATATTCCTGCTCCCTTTCACACTGTTCGTATACAGCCTGACCGATGTAATCGTGAAACAGAACATGTTACAATGCGTACATGCATGCGTTGAGGCACATGTAAACCATTTTCAACACGTACTGTAACTGTGGCTGCATGGTACAGCACATATTAGACCGCAGTCTCTGTAACAATGTATGATTAAATAAATGGTCTCTAGCATGGAAACCATGCATTTCCGGACATAAATTCATTAGACCTTTTTTGTTCCATATCCTCTCATCGATCAATCCCTAGAGTTTGTACACGGTGGAAAAAATCACCCTAGATATGCATATTGCTATACCAAGACTTTTGTCATCCCAGTGTATGTCGGTGCGTGAGAAACAGCTTGCTGTAATCGATTTTCGAGTTCGAAGAGCTCGTCCACACATGGAGCACTCACTCCTTCAGCATGAAAATGCAAGACTACACACGAGTGCTGCGAGATCTGTAACAATCCAACGCCTTGGGTTCACCATCATCAATCATTTTTCAGACAGTTCCAACTTGACAACATCCGATTTCGATCTGTTTCCAAAACTTAAAGAGCATCTTCGAGGACTTTACTTTGAAAGTGACGAAGAGGTTCAAGCAGAGTTGAGATTGTGGTTCAGTCAACAAAGCCAAAAATTCTAGGTCGACGGTATCAGCAAAACTGGTCTCTCCTTGGTGTAGAATTGTGTTCGTCGCTGGGGTGACTATGCTGAGACGTAAGTGTGATATATGAAAAATAAAGTGTAGAATGTTAATAACGTTTGCTTTATTAAAAAAATTTGAAGAGCTTTCACATAAAAAATTCGAAGACATACTTTTCAGCGCGTCCTCGTATAAAGAGTAGTCAAATGAAAACGAGACAGATGGTGAAAAGTGAGTAATGTCTGCTATTTCAGAAGTAATCTTCAGACTGTAAATACAACTGTGAGCCAAGACGGTTAATGTCTTCACGAAAAAATGTTTTCGTTTGGCTACAGAACCATGATATTACCCAAGCATGGACATCTTCGTCTGAAGTAAATCGACGGCCGCGAATGTCCTTCTTCAGGGCTCCAAATATTTGGAAATATAAGGGAGTCCAAAAAGAAACGAGCCGGAGCCATTACTACAGAAACCAATACCTGTATGTTAGAAGTATTGACCCTGGCTGTTCAGAAATTGTCCTTCTGTGACACAAGGCGGTGAATGGCTGTCTCATAAATTCCCAGGGCTACTATGTTAACCACTTCCGAGATTAATCGTTTGCCTCTCAGAGCCTTTTAAAGAGGACCAAAAAAGATCCCCTTCTGATTCACTTCCTGCAGCACGGGACAACAGTGAACGCGCAGCGTTACTCGCAATCCTTGATCACCCATCGCCGAGCGATCAAATCAAATCGACGAGGTAGTCTCACCCGTGGGGTCATTCTGCTCCACGACAACGCAAAGCCTCATACGGCCAATATAATCGCGGCACTCCTGCAGAAATTCAAATGGGAGGTTCTCGGCCACCCTCCATACAGGCGGACCTCTCTCCTTGTGATTACGCCATTTTTGGCCCAGGGGCAAACGATTCACCTCGGACGACGACGTCCATCTGTACGTGCGGAACTGGTTAACATCGCAGCCCCGGGAATTTTTTGAGACAGCCATTAACCACCTTGTAACACAGTGGGACAAGTGTCTCAACAGCCAGAGCCAATTCTTCTAACATACAGGTACTGATTTCTGTAATTAAGCCCCGACTCGTTTCTTTTTGAAAGCCCCTTATAGCACAGGGAAAGATCGGGACTGTATGGAGGATGTGTAGGAGGTAAGGGCTTCCAAGCGAAACTTCTGCAGCGTACTCGAAGCAACCTTGACAACACGTGGGCGGGGACAAATATTACCAAAGTAGTTTCGACTACGCTACGGAAGTTTCTCTGGGAAGCTCTTACACGGCCTCCGTGCAGTCCCGATTCCTCCCCATGCGATTTCCATAATGTGACATTTCATCTCATGCAGTAATATGTACAGGGTGCAGTCATATTAACGTGACTACCTCCTATGTTCAACGTCGAAGTGCAATAACCGCTCACAGACAGCAGCTGGAGGGTATATAAAGCGTGTCGGAGGGACGCGGGAAACAGTACAGTCGTTATTGTAATGCAGAAAGGGAACGTTTTATAGGACGTCCAAAAGGGAGTGATCATTGGCTTCTGGATCAAACATTTCCGAAATGGCCAAGTTTGTAAACTGTTCGCGTGTCGCTGTGGGTAATGTTCGCCGTGCACGGCAAAATGGTGCTATCCAAAGCTGGAGTCGAGGCAACTGTGGTGCACCACGGGCCATAGATGACAGGGAGAACGACGGCAACTGGGCGTCCACTGAGTGACGACAGGTGACAACTTCAGATGAATACGTTTTATGCTCCATGGGCTCCACATTGGCGTGTACGGCTTTGCGACAATCGTTGGAAGGATCCGGGCCGAAGGAGGGAGCATTATGGTCCGGGAAATGGTTTTGTGGCATTCCCTGGGCGATCTCGTCATTCTGGAAGATACAGTGTATCAACACAAGTATACATCTACGCTTGGGGCCATGTGCACCTCTACATGTACATTGTTTTTCTTTGGCACGGTGGTATCTACCAGAAAGAATGTGCAACTTGTCACACGACTTGCATTGTAGGTGCATAGTTCGAAGAGCACCAGAATGAGTTTGCCGTACTCTCATGGCCACTAACTTCCTGGATTAAAACCCAATCGTGTCTGTAGAACCACATCGATCGGAATGTTCACTCTGTGGATCCTCAGCCGAGAAACCTATCGCAGCTGCCCATTTCACTGGAGTCGACATGGTTTCAAATCCCTTTCCGTACCTTCTAGAACGTCACTGACTCTCTTTCTGCACTTCTGCGCTGCAGAAGGTGGCTATTCAGGCTTTTGATAGTGTGACTGGGCCGTTTAATTGTCGTAGAAATGTTCATTCAACATTGGAATTCTTTTCGTCATGGAATCCCGTATGATTCTTTATCTGTCGGTGATTTTATTCCATATTGGTGAATCTTTGATGATGCTAACATGCATCCCTAGGAGTACAGCCACAAAATCTTCAGAGAAATAAACGGGGAATCCAATACACATCGCAAATATGCTCATCAAACCTCATATAACTTCTTGTAATATATAACTTTACCACACATGCACTGATAAAACATTGTGCTCATGTGCTTAATAACGTGTTGGTTCACCTTTGGAACGAAATGTAGTAGCAGTTCTGCATGGTATGCATTCGACAAATCCTTGGTAGATTTCCGGAGGTACGTCTTCGCATAGGTCATCCGAAGCCCGTAAATTATGGACCGGTGAATGAATTATTGACGCAGATCTGGAGCCCGACAACGTTCCAGATGTGTTCTATCGCATTCAGATCAGGTGAATTTAGTGGGCAAGACGTCAACGTGAGTTCCCTAAAATGCTCCTGAAATCACCGTTGCACTATTTTGATCGTGTGACACCTACACTAATCCTTCTGGAAGATGACATAGCTGTCGACGAAGACATCGGGCATGAAGGAATGCAGGTGATCCGCAATAAAGGAGACCACAGCTGTCATTGTGCCTTCAATTACTACCACAGCTACCATGGAACCCCAAGTGAATGTCCCCCATAGTGTAACTCTCACACAACCGGCCTGTTCGCCTAAGTGACGGCATATTCAGACTCGACAATCGACATGGCGTAACAAGAAACGTGAGTCACCCAACCAAACGACACGTTTCCATTGACCTACAGCAATTGGCGATTTTCTTGGGTGCACATGGGAATAGGTTGGGTTCATGTGCTGCAGGGTGCCATGTTCAATAATGTGCTCCGAAGCATATGCTCCTGCATCTGCATTGTATTCTGTTCTCAGATCTGCCACAAGTTGCCGCCTATTCTGCTTTACAAATCTGGCAAGCCTCCGAGGTCCATATTCTGCGATAAAGCGTGGATGTTGAACACCTTGTCGCCTATTCATGGTTTTCCCGTTCTTCATCAACTTTCCATAGATGCACACGACAGTAGCACACAGACAGCCGTTTGCGAGATAGTCGTCTCCACGTGTCGGGCCTTAACAGTCTGCCCTTGGCAAAGTAATTTACCTCAATTCATTTCCCCATTTGCATCCCGTACAGTAGCTGGAATCATTACCGATTCGTATCTGTTACTCTTATATACTTTCCTTGGCTCGTCACGTGTCTACAGCGCCAATAGTCACCATTCGCGCGCATGGTAGGGTGGTCATAATGTTTTGTCTCATTAGTGTATATCACTTGAAATTGGCAAACTTTTGTTTCGCTAATAATAATACATACTATTTCCGAAGATAAATCTTTATCAGCTCTGTAGTTGGCAAATGCCGCATCAGTATCTGCATGTCCACTGGAGCGCTAAGGTAACTGGTATAGGTATGAGTACTCAAATACAGAAATATGTAAACAGACAGAATACGGCGCTCGGTCGTCAACGCCTATATAAGACGACAACTGTGAGGCACAGTTGTTAGATCGGTTACGTCTTCTACGAAGGCAGATAATCAAGATTTAAGTGAGTTTGAACGTGGTGTTATAGTTCGGCACACGAGCGATGGGACACAGCATCTCCTAGGTAGCAATGGAGTAGGAATTTTCCCGTACGACCGTTTCACGAGTGTACCATGAATATCAGGAATCCGGTAAAACATTAAATCTCTGACATCGCTGCGGCCGTAAAAAGATCCTGCAAGGACGGGACCAACTACGACTGAAGAGAATCGTTCAACGTGACAGAAGTGCATCCCTTCCACAAATTGCTGCAGATTTCAATGCTGGGCCATCAACAAGGTCAGCGTGCGAACTATTCAGCGAAACATTATCGTTGTGGGCTTTCGGAGCCGAAATCCCACTTGTCTACCCTTGATGACTGCAGACACGAAGCTTTACGCTTCGCCTGGGACCATCAACACCGACATTGGACTGTTGCTGACTGGAAACATGTTGCCTGGTCGGACGAGTCTCGTTTCAAATTGTATCGAACGGATGGACGTATACAGGTATGGAAACAACCTCATGAATCTATGAACCCTGCATGTCAGCAGGGAGCTGTTCAAGCTGGTGGGTGCTCTGTAATTGTGTGGAGCGTGTGCAGCTGGAGTGATATGGTACCCCTGATACGTATAGATACGACTCTGACAGGTGATACGTACGTAATTATCCTGTCTGATCACCTGCATTCATTCATGTCCACTGTGCATTCCGACGAACCCGGACACTTCCAGCAGGACAATGAGACACCCCATACACCCAGAACTGTACTTCCGACATTAGTCGAGTCCATGCCACGTCGTGTTGCAGTACTTCTGCGTGCTCATGGGGGTCCTACACGATATTAGCCAGGTGTACCAGTTTCTTTGGCTATTCAGTGTACTGCTTCTTCCGAATTCTCAGCCGCGCGGGGTAGCCGCGCGGTCTAAAGCGCCTTGTCACGGCCCGCGCGGCTCCCTCCGTCGGAGGTTCGAGTCCTTCCTCGGGCATGGGTGCGTGTGTTTTGCTTAGCATAAGTTAAATTAAGTAGCGTGTACGCTTAGGGATCGATGACCTCAGCAATTTGGTTACATAAGACCTTACCACAAATTTCCAAATTCTGAAAGCCACTTTACGGAGAGCGACGAAGGATGAATTCTCTTCTATTGTTACTTTACCCACTTGCTGTTCCATTGTCGGATGTTACTATATGACTTCTTCAAAACGGAAACGTCTCTGATTTTTTATTCATGATCTTTAGCGAACTGTCTTCCAGAGGATGTAATATATTTGTGACGAACAATGTTGTTCCTGTTAAGCTTCCAATTGGAAACTGTACAGTATATCCGTAACGCTCTCGGACGACTTAACTCCGCGACGAATTGTGAATCTCTTCTTCGAAATTTCGCTATTTGTTACGGTATACCAAACTTGATATGGGTTCCATTCAGAAGAACAGTTCCAAGAGTCAGTTGGATTGGTTAGATGGTTGATTTGGTGGGTCCCATCGGCCTAGAGAGGATGAGGAAGGAAGTCGGTCGCGCATTTTCAAAGGAATCACTCCAGCGTCTGCCTTAAGCGATTGTCCGTTGTTCCTCATCAGGACTGAAATGAAGAGTAACTGCAATTACTATTAAAATTACCTCTGTTTGCTGAAATTAGCTCTAGATGATTATAGGCTACATGTAGAGAACAAGTTTAGGTGATATTTTTTAATTGAGAGACTGCGTTGCGTACGCGGTCGTTAGAGTAACAGTGCTTTTAGTGTCCTGGTCGTGACTGAAAGTGACTGGTGTCACCATTTGCTTCCCGCCGTATGCTTTGGGCTACAGGTGAAAGGACTACCGGAGTAGATGAACTGATTTAAGACGGTCACGTTTTTGTTTTCGCTGCAAAATGCAGACTGATGAGAGGCAACAAAACCAAGTCGCGTAATGTATTATTCGGCCTATGCGTGCTTGCTAGACGAATACTCATTATGTCGTGTAGGGCAGAAGTTTCGTGAATAATTAACATTCCTTCGATAGACGCTTTTATCTTTCTTTACCTTCCTGACCATGATCTATCTCAGTCCGATGCAATCAGAGGTCGATTTGTGTCATCGAAAGCACAATCCAGAAGCTGCCGTGTGCCCACGTGAAATTTGTTAAGAACCAATGGATATGGCTGCCTCGAGGCCCTCGGGAAATTTAAGACAGACTTGAGAACGTGGAAGGACGATACGATTCAATAGTTTTTAGGTACGTGAGTATTGGGCGTGAGATAACCGTATACGTAGTTTCACGTGATGTGAAGCTTCCATTTACCTAACTGAGCTTTGATTCTGGAAGTTTGGCTCAAAATACTCACCACAAAGATTTATTTCGATTTTAAGACTGACGTAGATAATCACTGGAACGTTGTAATAGTTACAAGTAATGAGTATGGGTATAAATCTTGTTACGCGCAGAAAAACAGGTTACAGATGTTTATAGCCACAGCTGTCACTTTCCGTCGGCGGAGCAGCTGTTTATTGCAGTTGTGCAAGTGTTAACAGCACCATCATTGTAAGAAGGAGAATTATCGGTTCAATTAAAGAGATTTACATCAAAATTTTATAAATTAAAGGCCCCACCACGTTTTTATGTTTGTGTTTCTATATCTCAGGAATTAGAGTAGGGATTTTCGTACGGTTTTCACTAAGAGATAAACTGATTTACGAGGATAGTTTGCGTATACAATTTAATACCGCTAGCTAAACAAGCCGTCTGTCCGAAGATACTTAGAGCTACCCATGCGAAAGCGGCGTGGGTCGCTAATCTAACATATTTTCCTCACAAAATACCAAACTGTAACGGACGGGGAAAATCTAAGTCAGTAGTGGTGTATAACATTTCAAACGTCTTTCAAGAATGATAACGTACATACCTGCATCAAGTGTACTTTAGACATTGATGGTGAAACTCTGTGTTGGGAAGAGTTCTGATATGAGTTTTGTTGTCTGGATATTGCTGAAAGCAAAAATGTCTGTTAAACACTTTTATGCCTAGCAATGTAGGAACTGCATAAATTGTGGATAAATACTGTGGAGAAACAAACGCTAGTGTGTAAATTCTGCATCATCTACAAGTGTTATGCTTGGTCAGATGTGAAACATTATGCTTCCTGATCATTTGTTTTCCTTGCTGTTCCGGAAACCAGATTTAAATCCACAATTAAACAACGAGCGATGAGAGAGAACTATCAGTGAGTAATAACACCAAATTCAATAAGAGACATCGGGAAGTCTATTTGTCCAGCTCAGTCGTCAGACAGAATACACAGCGGAACGCGTTCCGAAGTGAATAATTGTATTGTCATAATAAAAGGCAATACCAAAATTATAACATCTGAAGTATTTTTAACCTTGTATCAGTTAGTTCCGAAGAGAATTGACAAATGTCACATCGCAATAAATAGCATTTTTCGTGATCACATTCCGTTACTTTCCTACTAAACTACCTTCGTTGTTCAGACAGCAATGACAGAGAAGGCTTATATTTTGTACAGCTTTATCATAAAAATGTAGCGCTCTGAGGATTATCAGCGAGTGATAATTTGTTTTATTTCGTTGTCGTCACGGTAAAGCAGACGTTATTCTTGAAAAATCTCTGTTGTCTGTAATAATCATGTCATTCCTTTCCATCAGTTCCCCTGTCACTTCCGAAGATCGTTCCCTTTGCCCTTCATCCTGAAAATTCGCACTCATTTACGATCCACTGAGTTACCGGTAGCGAACGTATTTAATAATCATTTTTTAAATATAGTAGAAATCATAAGGACAAACAGTTCAAGAGAAAAATCATAGCACTTTTTTGAAAAATTAGCTCCCACAAAATTCAGTCATATTAATGTATTACCAACTTTCTCTCTGAAATTAAGAAACTTATACACTCTCTCAAAAACAAAATCTCGTCTGGTTTTGATAATGTTTCCAATAGGGTACTAAAGATTTGTTCCCATATAATAAGCCAAGTCGTATCTGAAATATGTAATTTATCACTAACTGAAGGCATTTTTTTTCAGAGAGGCTGAAATGTGCCGTTAATAATAAAGGTGATAAGAGAGATTTCAGTAACCACCGACTGCTCACATTTTTCCAAAATTTTTCAGGAGGTGATGTATTCTAGAATAGTATCTCATCATAGCAATAATAAAATCCTCAGAAAATCCCAGTTTGCATTTTAGAAGAGTTTCTGTATTGAGAATGCCATTTACAAGTTCACTCGCCAAATTTTACAAGCATTAAACAATAAAATAGCGCCGGTTGGAATTTTCTGCGAGCTATCTAATGCGTTTGACTGCGTGAATTACAGTATTCTCCTAGATAAATTGAGATTCTATGGGGTTGATGGTATAACCAACCAATGGATTATGTCATGTCTAACCAAAAGAATTCAAGAAGCTGTACTTGATATGTCAGTCCGAGGACTGACTGGGGAGAATTCACGTATCGGGTTCCCCAAGGCTTACTCTTAGGTCCACTATTGTTCCTCATAGATGTGAACGATCTTCCGTCTAATATACAACAAGCAGAATTAGTTCTTTTTGCAACTGACACTAGTATTGTAATCAGTCCAAGCATATGTACAGACAGAAGAAATGGTAACAATGTTCTTAAAAGTATCACTGGCTGGATATCTGCTAATGGTCTAACCCTTTTAAAAAGACACAACACATTCCGTTCTGCACATATAGTGGTACTACACCAGTGATAAGTGTGAGCAAATAATAAAAATGGTGGAAGCTTCAAAATTCTTAGGTGTCTATATTGATGAGATTTTAAACTAGAAAAAACACATTTGGGAACTCGTAAAACAACTTAGTTCAGCCGCTTTTGCACTTAGAATCACTGCAAATCTAAGGCAGAGATAAATCGGTAAGTTCACATATTTTACATAATTTCATTCAGTAGTGTCATATGGAATAATGCTCTGGATTAACTCATCTTTAAGAAAGAAAGTTTTCATTGCTCAAAAACTGGCTTTAAGAGCAATGTGTTGCGTAAACCCATGATCATCTTGTAGACATCTGTAACTTTTAAGAACATTTTTGTTGGATTACAGCGGTTTTTTATTACTTAAAAATGAACATGAACCGTAATAAACTTCTTTTCGTGTAACGTTACCATCTTCAGACGTCACATAAAGATGGTAGACGGTGGCTGTGAACGGAGCAGGCACTACGACTACTAAGAGTTAGCGTTCGTGGAGTCGTAGCGTCTGCTCCGTTCACAGCCACCGTCTACCATCATGGTGTGAGGTCCGAAGACGGTCTAAAACAGACAGCAACCAGTACCCTTATAAGAAAAAGAAGTTTATTTCAATTGTGGCTGTGCATGTTCATTTTTGTACACATCTGTTAATGCAGATGGACATTCTGAGTACTGCCTCACAGTATGTTTATTCCCTCATGAAATTTGTTGTAAATAATCCGCTATAGTTCCAAAGGACCAATGACGCACAGAATTACAATATCAGAAGGGAAACTGATATTCATTGTGTAGTATCCACGTCGCCACTGTAGAGTCTTGTACTGCAAGGGAGCAAGGGAGATGATGATGTTATGGGTGGCCGAATTCCTCTTTCTACAACAAAAATGCACACGGGGATTAAAACGTTTCTTTATTTACGTTAACATTGACTTAACTGGAATAGAGTCCATGTGTTGTGGTACATTCTCATCAGTAATAGTCCTCTTGCAGACCATACCCATAGTCAGTGGCGGCGGCCTAAATACATGTTGTTGAAAGGGCGTTGGCGGCTTCTTGCTTGTCAGTGTGTCTCTGGCCTCTCTCGTTATAGGAGCACTTGATCCAGCGCCTACTTATCGATCTTCGAGCTATGTCTTTGCTGACTGTTGTGCTGGCGACTGCTTATGCCAGCACACATTGCCCCACATTAAGGTTGTCTTTATCACAAAAAGCAGTGCGCAATGCTGCAACAAAAAAATTTATCAGTTACCCAGTGACATAAAATATCTGACAGAGTAAAATTTGAAAATAAACTGGAAAAGTTTTTTTTCTCGGCAACTGCTTCTATCCTGTAGGAAAAATTTCTTTGATTGTAATTTGTATGCACATAATGGGAGCCACAATGAAATGTTGTCAAAATTCGTCATATAAACTTGCTCCCTAGATGACCTGTTATATATATATATGATACATCAGAGGAACTGGCAGGTACTTTCAAACCATTGAAGTTTGCACACTTCATCTGAGTAAGGTCGTCGAGGCACACAGAGACGTTATGGAGGCGCTGCATATGTTGGACTACTTCAAAACTAGTGCGGAATACAGTTGTACCTGGGGACGACATATTACAGGATGCTTGAAATATTAGTCACCGTAGTGGCACCTGATATCTCTGTGCAAACTGTACATATTATAGTCTGTGTCTCTATCTGAAATTAAGCACCCCACATTAAAAAAAAAAGACAGGCTACAGTTTTGAATGTTAAAGTTCTCTTGCAGAGCCAACATAAGCAGGGTGAATGAAAAATGTAACGAGCTCATCCCCAGCACGATGTCAGCATATTCATTATGTTTTAACAGATGAGAAAATCGTTCACGAATTAAAATGACCAAGATATTATCAAGGAATGGAGTGAAAACGGTTAGTAAACTTTTTCAGTTTTCCACGTTCAGCATGTTGTTATCACCAAATCCAAAGAAAGTACCTCCAAGGGCGAAAGTTGTAGAATAAAATACAAAGGAGAACGCCTATCTTTGTATGTGGATATGAGAATTTCTGAATGAATACTTAGCAGGAAATAAGTCATAAGCTGCTTTAAAAAATGAGCAAATACAATAGAACTGTTACAACAAAGGTACGTTAGTCACTTCGCAGTCAACGGAAATTAACACTATATCTCAACGTACAAAATCTATAGCATAAAGAAATAACGCTTAAAAATAGATTCAGATGAAGACTAGAATGTCGACTGGTTATAATTAACGTGCAGTTGCTCACAGAGGACTAATGTGGGCTGTAATTACCGTACGGCAGCGAAACTTGGTACATATTCTAATATACTAATACGGAACCGATTTACGCTGTAAAAAAGTTAGTTCTAATTTTGGCCACCATCTGGAAATCTGACGTTGTGAATGCAAGAAAGACAAACAGAAATGTTTCCAGTGTAATGTATTAGGAACTGGATGTGGGCAGAAGATGTCAGTCAAGTGAGAAAGGTATAATGTTTACTTCATTATTAACTGTCGCTTACACAATTTGTTCAGTATGAGCACTCGACGTCGACGAAGTGCTGTACAACAACTAATTTGCTCCTGTTGGCCAAAATTTGGAACTATTGTTTTTCCCAGCGTAGTTCGGTTCTGCATTAATGCATTAACATACCTACACCATGTGATCAAAAGTATCCGGACACATCCAAAAACATGCGTTTTTCATATTAGGTGCATTGTGATGCCACCTAGTGCCAGGCACTCCATATCAGCGACCTCAGTAATCATTAGTCATCATGACAGAGCAGAATTGGGCGCTCCGCGGAACTCACGGACTTCGAATATAGTCAGGTGACTGGTTGTTATTTGTGTCAGACGTCTGTCCGCGAGGTTTCCACACTCCTAAACATCCCTAGGTCCACTGTTTCCGATGTAATAGTGAAATGGAAAGGTGAAGGGACACCTACAGCACAATAGCGTACAGGCCAACCTCGTCTGTTGACTGACATAGACCGCCGACAGTTGACGAGGTTCGTAATGTGTAATCGGCAGACATCTATCCAGATCTTCACCCAGGAATTCCAAACAGCATCATGATCCACTGCAACTACTATGACAGTTAGTCAAGAGGTGAGAAACGTGGATTTCATGGTCGAGCAGCTGCTCATAATCCACACATCACGCCGGTAAATGCCAAATGACGCCTCGCTTGGTGTAACGAGCGTGAACATTGGACGATTGAACAGTGGAAAAACGTTGTATGGAGTGACGAATCGAGGTGCACAATGTGGCGATCCGATGGCAGGGTGTAGGTATGGCGAATGCCCGGTGAAAGTCATCTACCAGCGTGTGTAATGCCAACAGTAAAATTCGGAGGCGATGGTGTTATGGCGTGGTCGTGTTTTTCATGGAATAGGCCTCCACCCCTTGTTTTGCGTGGCACTACCACAGCACAGGTCTTCATTCATGTGTTAAGCACCTTCTCGCTTCCCACTGCTGAAGAGCAATTCGGAGATGGCGACTGCATCTTTCAACTCCATCGAGCACCTGTTCATAATGCACGGCCTGTGGCTGAGTGGTTACACGACAATAACATCCCTGTAATGGACTGGCCTGCACAGAGTCGTGACGTGAATCCTACAGAATACCTTTGGGATGTTTTGGAACGCCGAATTCGTGCCAGGCCTCACCGACCGACATCGATACCTCTCCTTAGTGAGGCACTCCGTGAAGAATGGGCTGACATTCCTCAAGAAACCTTCCAGCACCTGACTGAACGTATGCCAGCGAGAGTGGAAGCTGTCATCATGGATAATGATGAGCCAACACCATACTAAATTCCAGCATTACCGATGGTGGGTGCCACGAACTTATAGTCATTTTCAGCCAGGTGTCCGGATACTTTTGATCACGTAGTCTACATAGATCTTGGTTCCCTCATGATAAATATCTGATACCACATAATCGATTTGCCACCTTTCTGTCAATTCGTTTTGTTAGTATCAGTACAAAAGCATGAATAACACTGTTACAACAGAAGCCAGTGGAGAAGTCCCAGGAGTGGATGCTAACCACAGTAGCAAACATTAGCAACATCTTAAGGATACAACTTAGTTGCAAAACAGAACATACTGAATGTGACACTGTTCACTGAGGCACTCCAAGTGAGAGAGCAAACTTACGCGGAGCTGGACCGAGGCTGGAGTCGACGGACTCGGATTCGGCGCCCTGATCGTCTGACTGAGAACTCCGCCAAAATGCGGAATCTAGGGGTTTTAAAGAGTCGCGTGAGGGCACTGTTTTTCCCACTTAAAGCCACCCAGCCAATCCCGCAGGTCTCTTGCAGGCATCTGCGAGTCACGGTTTAGTTAGGTCCCCTCTACTGCTCCCAAAGCGGGGATGTTAATGCAGTTGCACTAAGTAAGTCCGTATTTGGTATCAACATTGTTCAGCTGAAAGCTAAACGTAACTGCTCTGCCAAATAAGGCTTGCAACATTATTGTTATACGTCATTTAGCCCCGCCCCTCGGGCTCCCTGAGTAGGGACTGCTAGGTCAACAGTTTTTTGGCGTTTTCGCTCTCTTTCTAACCCTTGTGAGTCTACTGACGTTGCTATTCTCAGGGCTGGTATCAAGCTGCCTTTATACGCTAATACGTGCATGTTGGTTACAAAGTTCTATGGTGGCAACCCACCACAACGTCTAGACGACATATGAAGTTACATGTTAATTCCTTGAAGAGTAACTAGCGCCCTGGGACCGCGCGGTCCGGGGGCGTCTGCATTTTCGCAAGGCTCTCCCCTTACGGTTTACTTCATGTAACAATATCTCTCCTAGTTTCGTGTGTCCTCAGCATCGTCTCTGTTTCCGCTCCTTGGAGCGCCTGTCCTCCTTTCTCACAGCTTCACGATAGCACTACAGTAGCAAGGAATAATCAATATATTACACAATGCTGTAAAATGTGTTCATATCCTCCTGGATTTACCGTTTTCTTAAGCACGATAAGGGGACAAACTCTAACCACGAGAAACAGTCCCCTATCGTAACACCACCTCCCCCATAATTCAATGTTGGCACTACACACGGTGGCAAGTAATGTTCTCCAAGTATCTGCCAAACCCAAACCCTTACCTGGGATTGCCACAGGATATAGGCGTGATTCATTATTCCAAATCACTCGTTTCCAGTCATCCACTGGACAGCGGCGTTGCTCTTTGCACCAGCTCTAGCGTCGCTTAGTACTGACTAGAAATATGAGCGTTATGAGGAGCCGTTCGACCATTGTACCCCATTCTTTTTAGCTCACTACGCACAGTCATTGTGCCAGCCGGACTGCTGGTAGCACTTTGGAACTCACTAGTGATTCCTTCCACTGCTTTCATGCCAGTGTTTACAACCATCTTCCGCAATGCGGGATATCTCTGTCCATCAGTACACATGGCATGGCTCTAAGCACTGTGGGACTTAGCATCTGAGGTCATCAGTCTCCTAGACTTAGAACTACTTAACCCTAACTAACCTAAGGACATCAAACACAGGCAAGATTCGAACCTGCGACTGTAGCAGCAGCGGGGTTCCGGACTGTCGCGCCCAGAACAGCTCGGCCACAGCGGCCTGCTCCATCAGTACAAGAGGTCTGCCTGCTCTTGGTCTAGCTGTGGTTGCTCCTTCATGTTCCCAACTCACAATCACCCCTCCAAAGTCGACTTAGTCAGCTTTAGAAGGATTGAAATCTTCCTGATGGATCTGTCACTCAGGTGACATCCAATGGCTAGTCTACGTTGGAAGTCACTGAGCTCTCCTGCCCGACCAGTTCTGTAGTCACTGTTTCTCTACCCTCAAAACACCACTCACCGTCTCCTTGTATTCGGCCCACCTCTCGTGGCAAATTCAAATGGTTCAAATGGCTCGGAGCACTATAGGACTTAACATCTGAGGTCATCAGTCCCATAGACTTAGAACTACTTAAACCTATCTAACCTAAGGACATCACACACATCCACGCCCGAGGCAGGATTTGAAACTGCGACCGTTGCAGCAGGGCGGTTCCGGACTGGAGCCCCTAGAACCGCTCGGACACAACGGCCGGCCCTCTCGTGGCATCAAGTGGTCAATGCCGCATTTCATAGGAGTGTGCCAATAGTCTTGATCACATAGTTTTTAGCTTACAATTACACCTATTAACGATCATATTACCCACATTCCTATTCGTAAAATACAGTTTTCTGTGATCGTTTTTTATTGGGAGTTTTCGGGCGCGTCTACAATTCAGCATGACACTTTGGCTATCTTTCGTAAACTATACGTTTCGGGTCGCAACTAAATTGCACACTCTGAATATAATTAAGGGCGTTTGTACGTCCTTGAGAATTGGCAAAGCGATCTAATTTCGCTCGAATCATTTACCGGCCAAACTAGAGAGTTGCTGTGAAACAAAGTTATGAATTTCACTTCTTACCTTGAACTATCGTTCTGATAAACAATGTTTCCCATTAAAGCGTAGTGACAGTATACACTTCTAGGTTAAGATCTGTACTGACCCATCTTCTGAAAAATAAATTACTGTATGCTATAAACGGTCGCCGCGTACTGAATGGACAAATAATAGAAAAGCCACCGAGTTTGTTTGACTTTGAACAGTTATTGGATTTATTATTTCATGAGTGATATTAATGTTTGTTATGCCATAATGAAGCTTATAGACTTTAAATTACTTCGTATTCAAGTATTACTTTAAGAAATTTGTTAGGAAAACTGAATTTAATGCGGGTTTTGTTCAACAGTTACTTTATTCTAGAGCTTTCAGTGAATGAATTTATGTCAATAAAAGTCATGCAAAGACTGAAACAGTGCAACCCATCACATTTGTGACGCTCCCTTTCTTACATTAACACACAACAACGCCATCACTTTAACTGGTGAAACTTTCCAATCAGAAACTAGTAACTTTAAGCAAGTATTTAAAGCGAATGTAATAGGTTCCGTAATTAAATGTGGACACTCATTAATTTTCACAGTTGATATTTTTAACAAAAACTCTTCCCACACCTGACAAATGGCTATGAGTCCGGCTCTTCTAAACAACGCTAAAGAATGAATTGTCTATAGCTTGCCTTTGCTGGTGCAGTGCAGATGAGGACGTAGTGTTAAAGTACTCCTGCATATTCTACACGTTTCTAACAACTTGGATAGACCGAAATACCATGATGGCTATATTTCATCAGCATACCTGAAACAATACGGAGCAACATTTGTGGCACCCAACAATTTCGAAAAATTATTGCATCCACCGCAACGATAAAATAGAGACGACATTTATTTGCAGAAGTGCTTGTTATTACTTGTTACAAAAAGTTCTTCTTATGGGGCAGCAGCAACTGTATAAGCTTAATTTGTAAAATGAAGAAACTACACAAAACTTGCTCAATCAACAATCTTTTATTGTGTACACGACCGGTATCGGAACACTTAAATTTCCAGCACCTGGTGTAAACTTTAATAATGAAGATGTTGTGTTAAACGACAATGAGACGGCATCCTCAAGTCTGAAATGTCAGATAAGGAAATATGCGGCTAAAATTTCTAAAATGAATTAAGATAAATTAAAAGAGAGGACAGCACGTTACTCACAAATAAAATCACTTCACTGTCTGAGGTCATCGTCACCCCAGTGTTGTCATGGAACCAAAAGATCCATGTCAAAAGGATAAAAAAGGGACCTAGAAAAATCCGAAAAAACTAACATCATGACAGGAGACAAAAAGTCACCAGAAAATTCAAATATTTAAAATACAATAAAAGGGGAACGAGAATCCGTATACTGCTCGGAATTGCTATGTAATAGTAAATACTAGCCCTAAGTACTGAGGCCGCACACGACCCTTAGTGCAGCGCGGTATGAAACAGTGGGAAGTAACAGCAGAAAGGAGACGGAACCATTACAACATTAGGAGGAAAGAGAATCTGTACGTTTAAAAAAAAAAAAAAAAAAAAAAAAAAAAGGAGAAATATAAGTTATATGTACACCTTAACCTGCCTGAATAACATCATAATTAACTAAAATATTTTTGTGATAAAGGTCAGTGCGTTCATTAATTGTGTAGAGGTGATGGGAATGAAGACTTCTTAAGATTTGCGCTTTCTTTATTTTACAAATTTATTAGTTAGTATTAATTGTTCTGAAGGCAGTACAAGTATTCCATGACTTCTCACTATCATTGCCAGCAGGCTACTCTGCAGAGCTCAGTCTGTCTGCGGTATATCTCTTACGGGGAAGAAAAGGCATTCCCAAAGCGGAAAACGTCACTGCAGACCTGCCACCCTTTCCCTACGCTGCCCACCGGGACAACCTGCTGCGTGAATCCCCTCGTACACTGAGGTAAAAAAAATCAAGGGATAGCGATGTGCACATACTAGTATACAGATGGCGGTAAAACCGTGTACACAAGGTATAAAAGGGCAATGCATTGGCGGAGCTGTCATTTGTTCTCAGGAGATTCATGTGAAAAGGTTTCCGAGCAGACTTAATTATTGTCGCACGACGTGAATTAACAGACTTTGAAAGCGGAAAGGTAGTTGGAGCTACACGTATGAGACATTTCGTTTCGGAAATCGGTAGGGGATTCAATATTTCGAGATCGACAGTGTCCATTGATGAGAGGTTAAACTGGAAGCAACACATTGATGATCTGCTGAAACGTCTGAGTTCAGCTACGTATGCTGTTAGGGTTATTGCAAATTTTGGTAATAAGAATCTCAGTAAATTAGCTTACTATGCCTACTTTCATTCACCGCTTTCGTATGGCATCATATTCTGGGGTAATTCATCGTTGAGTAGAAAAGTATTCATTGTTCAAAAACGTGTAATCAGAATAATTGCTGGAGCCCACCCACGGTCATCCTGCAGACATCTATTTTAGGATCTAGGGATCCTCACAGTAACCTCACAGTATATATATTCACTTATGAAATTTGTTGTTAATAATCCAACACAGTTCAAAAGTAATAGCAGTGTGCACATCTATAACACCAGGAGAAAGGATGATCTTCACTATGCATGGTTAAATCTGACTTTGGCACAGAAAGGGGTGAATTATGCTGCCACAAAAGTCTTTGATCACCTACCAAACAGCATCAAAAGCCTGACAGATAGCCAACCAACATTTAAAAATAAATTAAAAGAATTTCTAGATGACAACTCCTTCTACTCATTGGCTGAATTTTTAGATATAAATTAAGGGAGGGGAAAAAAAACTTAAACATTAGTGTCATGCAATATTTTGTGTAATGTACTATCTTGTACAGACATATTTTATTAGCCTGACACGTTCCACATCATTACGAAGTGTCGTATTCATGATCTATGGAACACGTATTAATCTAATCTAATCTAATCTAAGAGTGTGCTCAGAATACCAAATCTCAGTCATTACGTCTCACAACGCAGTTGCTGACGACCTTCACTTAACTACCGACAGCAGCGGCATTTGCACAGAGTCGTTACTGCTAATAGACGAGCAGCACTGCCTGAAATAACCGCAGAAGTCAATGCAGGACGTACGATGAAGGTATCCGTTAGAACAGCGCGGCGAAATTTGGCGTTGATGGGCTACGGCAACAGACGACCATAGTGAGTGCTATTGTTAAGAATACGACATCGCCTGCAGCGCCTGTCCTGAGCTCGTTAACGCATCGGCTGAACCCTAAACGACTGGAAAACCTTAGCCTGGTCAGATGAGTCCCGATTTCAGCTCGTAAGAGCTGATGATAGTGTTCGAGTATGGCGCAGACCCCGCAAAGTCATGGGCCCAAGTTGTCAACAAGGCATCTTGCAAGCTTTTGGGTGCTCCATAATAGTGTGGGCTGTGTTTACATGGAATAGACTTGGTTCTCTAGTCCAACCGAACCGATCGTTGACTGGAAATGGTTATGTTCACCTACTTGAAGGCCATTTGCATTCATGGACTCCATGTTCCCCAACAGTGATGTCATCGGGGTACAATTGTTCGCGATTAATTTGAAGAACATTCTGCACAATTCGGGCGCATGATTTGACCACCCAGGTCGCCCGACATGAATCTCATCGTACATTTATGGGACATAATCGGGAGATCTGTCCGTGCAGAAAATCCAGCACCGGCAACAGTTTCGAAATTATGAGCGTCTATAGGGGCAGCATGGCTCATTATTTCTGTAGGGGACTTCCAGCGATATGTTAATCCATGATAAGTCGAGTTACTGTACTACGGCGGCCAAAAGGAGGTTCGACACGATGTTAGGACGAATCCCATGACTTTTGTCATCTCAGTTTAGAAAAGAGGAGAGGAACAGAACGACAAAGGGAACACGTTGTTTGTCCTCGGGCCTAATGGCTGCCACATTTCCCGCACAGAATACTATGCTTTGCTTTACAAATATTTCAATTACCCTTAGGATGAGCTCAGTCTTACCATACGTACGGGGACGTAACGAAAAACAATGTCTATGAATTTTTAGGTGAATACTCTTAAAGCTTTTTAAATAAAACAAACCTTATTAACAGTCTACATCTTTATTTTCATGCCTACATATCTGCAGTCCTATATCACTAGAGGGTACCGAATTATAGCGTATGGCAGTGTGTAATTTAACTATGTCGGTGGGTGAGAAACACTCTGCTGCATTAGCGTTTTTCAGCATGACAAAACCAGACCACACACGAGTACTGCTACATCTCCAGCAATGCAACACCTTGGATTCACTGTGATTGATCACCCTTGATGCAGTCTCGACTTGACCCATCTGACTTTCATCATTTCCAATACTTAAAGAACAACTTCGAGGGCTTCATATTGATGGTGACGAAGCTATGCAAGAGGAGGTGATGTGGCTCTGTCAACAAACATTTTACGGTAACGGTATCAACAAACTCGTGTCTCGTAGGAACAAATGTGATCGTCACCAGGGTGACTATATTGAGAAGCAAATATGTAGATACGAAAAATGAACATATAGAATGTTAATAACGTTTGTTTTATTTAAAAAGTCATAACAGTTTTTAGGTAAAAATTTGGCGGCTTTACTTTTAAGCATGCCCTCGTAAATTATTTATAATATAGTAATGATCTTTTAATTTTACGTATTTAAAAATAGCAAAACTCTTTTTTTCATTTGTAAATTCAAAAATGCACAGCTTCTCCTGAAACCAAATGTTTCTGTGAAATATCTTGTGATTTTGAAGTAAATTTAAAAAAAACTAGTGTTTAATGTTTTATTGCACACATGTAAAACCTTTAAAAACACCTCTAATACCCCAGAAATCCCCCACTTCTCATCTCATTAATAATAAAGTACGGGGCAAACTTCGAATCAGTAGTTTCCAACAATAGAAACTACGTAATTTCAAATACAATAACACGAAATTATTAATAGGCATCCAACAACTTAAGAAAAAGTAATGCTATAAAATGCAAAAAGCAAATCCTGTTTGTACGTAATTTATTCTTGAACCTGGTCTTTCATCACAGATAACGTTGTCGTTTTGCTACTGATAATTAAATTAATATCTAAATCTACATCTATATATACACACATCAACCACAACATTATGAACATAGACCTACTATCGATATATACCCGTCCAGGCGATAGCAGCTAACCTGGCGAGGAATGACTGCTAGCAACACACACACACTGTGCACATAGTATCAGTGAGCTTGCTACCCGTGATTCCGTGTGTACAACGGGGAAGGCGCACGGTTTATCTCAATTTGACCGAGGCCCTGAGACCTGGCACGAGCATTTCGGAAACAGCACGACTTGTCGGGTGTTCGGGGTGCTGCGATAGTGTCTTCAGCACATGGCGAAACCAAGGTGAAACCACTTCCGGACGTCGTGGGGTTGGGCGGTCACCCATGTTTACAGATGTCGGAAGTCGTAGCCTGTGCAGATTTGTAAAACAGAACAGGCGGTGAACTGCGGCGGAATTAACATCAGACTTTAATTCTGGGCAAAGTACAAGTGTGTCTAAACATACAGCGCATCGAACACTCCTAACGATGGTCCCTCGCAGCCGAAGATCGATGTATGTGCCAATGTTAACACATTCGGCATCGGCAACTACGACTGAAATGGGCGCTTGATCATCGGCTTTCGACGTTGGCGCAGTGGCAGAGCGTTGCATGGCCTGGTGAATCCCAATACCGTCTTCATCATGCCAATGAGAGGGCGCGAATCCCTCGTCTTTCAGGGGAACAGCTCCTTATCACCTATACTGCGGGACGTAGACAAGTTGGCGGCGGTTCCATTATGCTCTGGGGAACTTTCGCGTGGGCATCAGTGGGTCCGTGGGTCCAGTGGAGCTCGCGCAAAGCACCATGACGACCAAGGCGTATCGTAGACTGGTTGCAGACCACGTACACCACTTCATGACGATCAAATTTCCCGACGGCAGTGGCATTTTTCAACAAGATAATGCGTCATGTCACAAGACAAGGAGTGTGATAGAGTGGTTCGAGAAACACAGCGGCGAGTCCAGTTAATATTCTGGCACCCCATCTCGCCAGGTCTGAACCAAACCGAAGACATCTGGGATGTGATTGAACGTGGCATGAGAGCTCATCGCCCCCATCCCAGGAATTTGCGGGAGTTAGGTGAGGAACCGCGCGGCCGCTATGGTCGCAGGTTCGAATCCTGCCTCGGGCATGGATGTGTGTGATGTCCTTAGGTTAGTTAGGTTTAAGTAGTTCTAAGTTCTAGGGGACTGATGACCTAAGATGTTGTCCCATAGTGCTCAGAGCCATTTGAACCATTTGAGTTAGGTGGCTAGTGAGTGCGGATGTGGTGCCAGCAGCCTACCAAGACCTCATTCCTTCCATGCCACGACGCGTCGCCGTTGTTATCCACACCAAAGGTGGACACACCGGCTATTAAGCCGGTGATCATTGTGGTGTCACCGCCAGACACCACACTTGCTAGGTGGTAGCTTTAAATCGGCTGCGGTCCACACTGACGAAGCCTCGCTCCTTTGCAGAGCAGATACTTAGAATAGCCTTCAGCTAAGTCAATGGCTACGACCTAGCAAGGCGCCATTAGTAACATTGCGTGTATCTATGGAGTCTCACTTATATCGTCAATAGCGATGTACCACAAGGATGGATTAAAGTTAAGTATTCCAGCAGCTACGTACTTTTCTTTATAGCATTCATTACGTATCCTGTTACAGACCTATCTCTTGCCTGCGTGAGCTAAACGCGTGCCTTCCGGCTACTTCCGTGGAGTGGCTGTCTTGCTACGCCACAACAATCATAATGTTCTGGCTGATGGTTGTACACACCGCTAGCTACTGCACAGAGTACGTCTGAGAGTACCGACAATAGTGATTCTCTGCTCTATTTCATTCGTGTACTGGCATTTATCCCGTATCTTCACGGGATCAGAAGGTTAATTTTCAGATTTTGCTATGTCAGTGGGAGAAGGTGGCCGGAAGCCCTTCCTGCCGCCACCACTTTCTCCTCTGGGACGGAATTTGTGTGCGTCATCTATGTGTGTCTAGGGTCATCCAGTCTGAAAGCGTGAGTTTTTTAAATGTTTGCGAATCGCGTAACTGATGCGGGAAGTGGATACCAGCCCAGTGTTCACCTAGTCGGAAGTGAGTAATCGCCTATAAACCACATCCACTCTGGCCGACACGCCGGCCCTCGTCGGTAATCTGCCGGGCGAATTCGACCTGGGGCCGACACGTCTTCCGAAATGCAGCAAGCGCTGTGCTTACGCGCACAGCTTCCCGGGCGGGTTGTGAACGGTATTATAGTGACACATAATTCGTATTTTGGAAGTTTTAGCCCAGATTATCACGTAATGTGCCATTACCCAGTTAGTTCACTGAGGTTCAAAATGGTTCAAATGGCTCTGAGCACTATGGGACTCAACTGCTGAGGTCATTAGTCCCCTAGAACTTAGAACTAGTTAAACCTAACTAACCTAAGGACATGACAAACATCCATGCCCGAGGCAGGATTCGAACCTGCGACCGTAGCGGTCTTGCGGTTCCAGACTGCAGCGCCTTTAACCGCACGGCCACTTCGGCCGGCCAGTTCACTGAGGAACTAGAAAAAAAGATCGTCTATCCTTAGATAACCTGGATGTATCGGTTCTCGCTCACTTCTACTCACGCTGCTAGATGCAAAGAGTTACCAATCATGCGTCGGGTCAACTCTATCTTCAATTTAATTGTACGTTTCTTTGAGTTTGGAAGTTAGTCTGCAGTTTTCTCCACTTATATGTGTTTCGCTACAATCATAAGTGCCTGTTTTTTACAGTTATGCTTAAACTACGTAGTTTCAGTCTATATGTTTCGTAGTAAAAATACTCTGTGTTTCGCCCTTTCGCACTTGTTTCTTCATTACTCAGCCATCTTCAGTTACATCATACGTTGCGCGTCTCCATAAGAAATTGTATGTTTGATGCTCTTCAAGATTTAGCCATTATATCTGGACTCCTACATTATATCATAACCCATTGTATTGTTATAGCATATTCTTTCGTCTTCACGTCTGACACTTTCTTTAACTCTAGAACACTAAAGGGGGGAAATCTTACATTGTTACTAAACTATCGTAAATCTTATTACTGGATGTCTTAATTGACAGTTCTGTGAACTAGTTTATTACAGTTGTGAGGCCTCCAATGGTATGTCAATACAAAAAAGGACAAAAGTCCTGTTTTACAGCCTATATTGACAATGCTAGACTGATGGGAACCGTGAAATCGTGCCAGCTGCAGTCCTTAATTTTACGAGGAGTTAGTTACTTTGGGTTAATAACTCGCCAATTTCATCATTTTAGTTTATGTCTTTCTCTTTCCTTTCAATATATAATTATTACCTTCTCCTCATATTATAGTCTATTGCAGTTTTCATTGGTTTGGCTAATCGTGCGACATAAAACTTTCAATAATATCAATTTCATGCACTTTACATTGATACTATTAGCATCCCATGAGTACACACATAACCTTTTAGTCTTCATTTTAAATTTAACGTTACTATTCAACAGTACTAAATGTTGATCTGAATTAAAGTCAGCACTTGTGTATCGTTCATGCGCCAGAGATTAGTTTCTGAATTGCTGTGTCACTGTAGAGAACCCATTTTCATATCCTGTTCTGTCTCTTTGTCTTTTACAAATACACATCCGTTTCTAACGGCAACGCCAAGTCTTAAGATTTTTGAAGAGTTCGGAATTGTAAATTTTCCTTATTGATTCCTTATGGCCTCTGCCTGCAACAATTCTGTCCTGTTTTCCTGTACCTATTGCAATAGTCTTGTCCTACATGTGACGATGGCACTCTAGTCTGGCCGCGGTCAGGGCATCGGCTGGCTGGTCGGGTGCAAAGATGCAGGCTGTGTTAAACGGAAGTGCTTATCTCGCCGGCCGCAAAGTTTCGCCACGCCCCGACCACTCAGCTGTTGCGGCCGTAGGCTTGTTTGCCACGAGGTGTCGCAGCGCGCAGTTCACTGCTCCCTCACACTAGTAAACGGCGTGGCTCTGTGCATTGTTTGCACAGAACCGGGCATCATGGCTACAACTCTCGAGCCTGGTAATGTGGTAAATCATTTTATTATATAGCGTTTTCAGCTACTGCCTACTTACCATTTTTATCAGGTCAACCACGTACCGCCCTTGAACACATGTACGCGTATTTAACAGGTTAAACGTTGTAAGTGCTCTTTTTTATCCTGTCTTTATGATTGTGACTATAGCCAGTGGTTTTTTCCACCTTCTATTCTAATTAAGTTTGTTTGATATGATGCTTGAAAATGGCTACGGAACCGAAACTTCGTAGTACACAAAATAAAAATAAAGTAGAATAAAAACAGTCAATGCAAGAAACTAACTTCTTTGAAGAAGTTAATCATATCTGTAGAGACTGTTGCAATAAATTATTTCGATTCATTAGGAAGACATTTATCAGAATTAGTTATATTAAATGATTTATTTATCAACATGGAACACAATAAAATATCGAACTGGCTGTCAGAGACAACTACCTCAAATAATGAAGTTGTAAAAGAATATTCACTATCAAACAACAGTCATACATTTCAAAGAAATCAGATTTTTAACTCCGGTCTCCTAAACTGACATACGGGTGGGAGAGCGGTGTGCTGACCACATGCCCCTCCATATCCGTATCCATTGACGCCTTTGGGTGAGGATGACACGGCGGCCGGTCGGTACCGTTGAGCTTTCATGGCCTGTTCGGGCGAAGTTCAGTTTTATAGATATTTTAATAAACTGGCCGATCTGCATTGAAACTTACTCAGAGCTGTTGCCACTGTGATATGCCAGCTGACGTTGTAGTGGAGAGCAATAGTGTTTTCCTCCAACAACTACTTTCACACAGTAAGTTTCGATGTCGTTTCACTCTTTACGAGGGTCCCTCTTTTGGATTCATTGTCACTTATCGGTAATAAGTTTACGGCCGATATAACGGCGCTGTTTCACCATGCCCTGTCCTCTACTTACTTTCTATTTAATAATGAATATTTTGAGCAACTTGACGGTGTTGCCATGGGCAGTCCTCTGTCCCCTCTGGTGGCAAACTTTTATATGGAAGACTTTGAGGAGAGGGCTCTCGATTCGGCGATGTTGAAACCAACAGTCTTCTGGCGGTACGTGGACGATACCTTTGTAGTGTGGCCTCACGGTGAATAAGAGCTTTCACGGTTTTTACAACATCTGAATTCCATCCACACAAACATTCAGTTTACGATGGAAGTTGAAAAGGATGGTTGCCTACCATTTCTGGACGTCATGGTTAAACGCAGGGTGGATGGGTCATTGGGGCATTCGGTCTATCGAAAACCCACGCATACGGATCTGTACCTGCAGGCGTCAAGCTGTCATCACCCGTCACCAACTATGGGCGTCCTTCGAACGTTGGTGCATAGGGCACATGTCGTGTCTGATAAAGACAGCCTTGCAGACGAATTAGAGCACTTGAAATCGGTATTTCAACGTAATGGATATTCTGCACATCAGGTCAGTACTGCTTTAAGGAGGAAAAAACGTGACCACCAACAAGATCAAGAGGATAAGGAGGTGTTTAAGTCCAGAGCATTTCTCCCATATGTCTGGAACATTTCATCGAAAGTAGGCAGAATTTTAAAGAAACATCGTGTGAAAGCAATCTTCCGGCCACCTACAAAGACTCGTGCTCTTCTGGGCTCAGCCAAGGATGATCTGGGATTACGGAAGGCTGGAATTTATAAAATACCTTGCGAGTGTGGGAAAGCCTACATTGGTCAAACCACACGCACAGTACACGACCGCTGCGTTGAACATGAGCGCCACACTCGCCTTTTACAGCCAAGTAAGTCGGCTATAGCCGAACATTGTATTTCCACAGGACATACTATGGATTATTCGGCCACGAAAATCTTGGCCCCATCGAGATCCTTCTGGGATTCAGTTGTGAAGGAATCCGTGGAAATACGTTTAGCGGATAATCTCATTAATCGTGATGTCGGCTTTTTATTGAATAAGGCCTGGGACCCGTTGATTTCTTTAATTTCAACCAAAAGAAAACTTTTTATGGCTTCTGACACGTCGAGCGACAAGTAATTTTAATACTGAAATTTTATTGTTTTGGACACGTCTGCGTGCATGTTTTACTTTTTTCACGCATTCGATTGCGCTCCATAGATGCAGTAATATTGTAGAGGGCCTTGGAATCGACAGGTGGCGCGCATGCTACGGTAACTTGCGCATGCGCGCCTGCGGCACTTTTACGTATAAATAGAGCGACTTGCACTAGCAATCTCCAGTGTCAAACACTCGCCTGAAGATGGCTGTAAGGTTGTCAGCCAAATATCGTGGAAAGAAGTCGATGAGATCCGGCTGCAATCCCGAAATCTTGTGGAATACGTATTTTAGTTCTCCTTGGATTTCCCGAGCGCGCCATATCCCCCCCCCCCCCACCCACCCCCTTCTCCCACGCCGTCAACACTTGGTTGCCATGCGCTGGAGCGTAATGTTTCTTAACAAGTGACCCAGAAAAATCTCGCATGTAAACAGGGTGTACCACACGGCACAAGAGATGAGTTATAAGTTCTTCCAAGCACTAAGTTTGTGTGCTTAACGTTTCCCAAGCGTAGTTCATGTTCCCACGATGCCTTTGTGATATCAGTTCTCGCCGACATGGAGCCCGTTAACACACTGATGCACCTTTGCCTATTTGTAGCCTGTCGTCCTTGGTCAGTTCTGTAAAACATAACTTTTTCTAGATATCCAGGGTAGTCCAACAAAGTCGACCTGCAATATTTCTGATTGTTGTTAGTCCCAGTCGAAAAGCGTGATACAGATTAAGAACGAATTTCTTATCACAATATATCTGAAAGGGAGAAAATAGTAAATTAGATCACATATTTGCGGAAGTTAGTCTGCTAATAACGACATACATATAAGAACAAACTCTCTGGGTCAACGTTTTCGAGAAAATTCCCCATCAACTGAAGCTGACTGTGAAACAACGGTTCATATATTTTACTGAAGAAACCTAACTAAACACTAGTTATCTTCCCTCGGACACTAAATGCGTTATATTCTTCAACGTTCACAGGCTACATTCAGATTCTCCATGCTAGCAAATAATCAGACAAAAAATAAAAGCAGCAAAACGTTCAGAGATAGTTCAATATCAAAAAACAGTCTTGAATTTTCTGGAAGGTAAGAAACAAATAACTCCAGAAGTGTCACTTCACGTAACGACACATAACAAATTGTTAGACACACATTTCACTAACGAATATATTCCAACTAGTAAAAATTTCTTGCGCATGTAAATAAAATCAGTCTACATGAAATGGGAAAATGCTTGAGTTCTTACTATCTTACAACTCTTTCATTTCTAAAGGAAAATTTTACACAGTCCAGCCACATTAATGTGATCAGCACGTCAGCGTGCAATAACCACTCCCAGATGGCAGTTAGCAGCACTAGCAGTTGAGGATATAGAAAGGGTGTCGGGCGGCGGGGGATGAGGAGGCGACGAGGATAACGGCGTAGTCGTCTAAATGCGAAAATGAAGGGATTTATCTGACATCCAAGAGGGAGTGATCATTGGCTTTCGGTCCAAGGGTGGAAGCAATTCCGAAACAGCTAAGTCTGTAAACTGTTTACTGGCTGCCGTCGTTAAATTATACCGAGCACGGCAAAATGGCGCTATACAAATCCGACGCGGAGGCAACTGTGGTGCATCAGGGTCATTTATGGCAAGGGTTAACGACGGCTACAGAGATGTGTACAGATGAATAGATGAGCAGCTGTTGAGCAACTGAGCGTGCAGATGAACCAAGGGGCTACCAACAGTGACTCCTCAAGGACTGTTCAGCAAAGGTTTCCGCATATAGGCCACTGCAGCAGGCGCCTGTCTCATGCTCCCATTCTGACTGCTGTTCATCGGCGACGAGGGCTGGAATTTGCACGCCAGCACGGCAGTTCGTCCTCCACTGGGTGGCGACAGGTGGCCTTTTTAGACGAATCGCGTTGTATGCTCCATCGAACAGACGGTCTTTGGTGTGTACGACGTGAAACGTCTGATTGCAAGCACCATGCAACAATCGTGGGAAGGGTCCACACCAGAGGAGGCAGTGTTATAGCTTGCGGAATGTTTCCGTGGCGTTCCCTGCGTGATATCGTCAATCTGGAAGGCACAATGTAGCATCACAATTATGCACCTATCCTTGAGTATCATGTCCACCCCTACATACAGTTTGGTTTTCCTCTGCATGATGGCATCTACCAGCAGGACAAGGTAGCCAACAATGTACTTGCTGAGTTCGAAAAGAATCAGCATGAGTTTACCGTACCTCCCTGACCACCAAACTCCACGGATTTAAGCCCAGTCGAGAATCTATGGGGCCACCTTGATCGGGCTGTACGCCCCATGGGTCCTCCGCCTAGAAACCTAGCGCAGCTGGCCATGGTACTAGAGCACTAGAGTAGGCATTGCTTCACATCCCGGTCAATACTTTCCAGAACCTCACTGACTCTTCCTTCACGTCTCGCAGTGGTTCACACTGCAAAAGATGGTTATTCAGGCTCTTGACAAGTGATCACATTATTGTGACTGGACAGTGTACAACAGTTAAGGAGCTCTCCAAATGGGCTCCAGACAGTGAAACAAAAGTCCGATATTTTTATGAATAATTTAGAAAATCAGCTATTAGACTCGAATACACGTATTATACAACTTTTCTACATAAGGGAAATGAAGATGTACTAAAATATCGCACAGAACTGAGCTTTTAATACCACTAAATAAAATTTACAAATGAATCTTAGAAATAAAATATGATACATTGTGCTGTTACTGAAAACAGTATAAAATGTGAGTGTACACAGTTATTTTCAATTTTTTACATACTCTCGTGTCCATAACAATAATAATTTCGTGTGGCTCAACGGCCGAGTGCAAGTCTTACAAGTGAACGCCACTTTGCCGACTTGTGTGTCCACAACAGATCCCAGTGATGTTATCAGGTAGAGGGGACCTACAGCTTAACGGGGAGTCCAAACTACATACGGATCTTTATATCAACATCACTGAGATGTGAAGGCTCAGTTAGAGGCGGACTTACCTGAATTCGAGTCGGCGGCGTTTTGGTTTCTTGCCATGCGCTTTAGCACTAGACCAACGGGTAAGACATTCTCGTGTCAATATGGGCGTCAAAATTCGTAACTAACGGTAATGCTCAGCAGTTACAATACATATTGTGAATCAGCGCACGACAGCATGCCCAACAGTTCTCACAGTCATTCATCCTCACACATCCTTCTACACCTACGTAACGCTTTAGGAGAACGGAAATCTCCTCTATAAAGATCAATATGGTTTCTGCAAGAAGATCTTGAGTAACTCAGCCCGCTCAGTTCCTTCACGAGAGACATAGCTCTGTAAACAACGGCTCTCAAGTTGACTTCAGGAAGGCATTTGCCGGTCGGAGTGGCCGCGCGGTTAAAGGCGCTACAGTCTGGAACCGCACGACCGCTACGGTCGCAGGTTCGAATCCTGCCTCGGGCATGGATGTGTGTGATGTCCATAGGTTGGTTATGTTTAAGTAGCTCTAAGTTCTAGGGGACTTATGACCACAGCAGTTGAGTCCCATAGTGCTCAGAGCCATTTTGAAGGCATTTGGCATCGTCCCGCACTGCGTTCTATTGAGAAAAAAGTACAAGCTTACCGATTATTGGACTAGATTTGTGACTAGATTAGAGACTTCCTTGCAGACAGAACTCAACACGTCGGTCCTAACAGAACAAAATCGACAGACGTAAAGCTAATTTCCAGAGTATTCCAAGGAAGTGTGACAGGATCATGACTGTTAACAGTGTATATAAACGACCTAGTAGAAAGCGTTGGAAGCTGTTTAAGACTATTCGCAAATGATGCAGTTGTCTATAAGAAAGCAGCAACACTAGGTGACAGTATCTATTTGTAGAATGACCTGCAGAGGATTGACGAATGGTGCAGGTTCTGGCAACTGACCTCGAACGAAAATAAATGTAATGTATTGTGCACATATAGGGAAAGAACTCCGCTACTGTACAACCACACTATTAATGACAACATGTTGGTAACAGTATCTACCGTAAAATGTCTTAAGAATAGAGCAACCTTAGTGGAATGACCACATAAAGAAAACAGTAGGAAAAGCAGATGCCAGACTTAGATTCGTAGGAAGAATCTTAAGAAAATTTAATTCATCCACGTAGGAAGTGGCTTGCAAGGCGCCTGTTCCATCGATTCTTGAGTATTTTTCATCATTCGGGGATCCTTACCAGGCAGGACTGACAGAAGAGATAGAGAAGATCCAGTGAATAACAGCGCGTTTCAGTCACGGAATCGTTTAGTTGGCGAGAGATCTTTACAGAGATACTCGACAAACTCCAGTGGCAGACGCTACAAGAGAGGCGTTGTGCATCACGGTGAGATTTGCTATTGATATTTTGAGAGAGCTCTTTCCAGGAAGAGTCGGACAACATATTACCTCCTCCCACATTGTGTGTATTGAACCCGGGGGCCCAGAAACGACGGAGAGGCTTCGTCCCGTCGTAGCCCTGTGGTTCACAGCCCCACAACAGGCTACAGCAGTCCACCCACCCCACCGCCGCCCCACACGAACCCAGGATTATTGTGCGGTTCGGCCCCCAGTGGAGGCCCCAACCCCCACGGGAACGCCTCATATCAGATCTCATACCAGACGAGTGTAACCCCAAACGTTTGCGTGGTAGAGTAATTATGGTGTAAGCGTACGTGGAGACAGTGTTTGCGCAGCAATCGCCGACATAGTGTAACTGTGGCGGGATAAGGTGAACCAACCCGCATTCGCCGATGGAAAACCACCTTAAAAACCATGCACAGGCTGGCCGGCACACCGGACCTCGACACGAATCCGCCCGGGATGCAGCGCGTTAGACCACGCGACTAGCCGGGCGGGCTTCCTCCCACATACATCTCGCTAAATGACCACGATGAGAAATTCGAGAAATTGGAGCTAAGACAGAAGATTACCGACCACCATTATTCCCACGCGCCATTCGCGAGTGGAACAGGGAAGAAGGGATCAGTTAGTGGTACCACACGTACCCTCCGCCACACCCTGTTAGGTGGCTTGCAGAGTATGATGTAGACGTAGAAGCCGCTTTCGATCGAAAACACTTTTTGGTACTTAGGTTTATTCGATCCATATTGGTACAAGTATGAGTCCGAAGGGCCCATTTAAATTCTGAAATGTACACTACTGCCCATTAACATTGCTACACCAAGAAGAAATGCAGACGATAAACGGGTATTCATTGGATAAATATATTATACTAGAACTGACATGTGATTACATTTTCACGCAATTTGGGTGCATAGATCCTGAGAAATCAGTACCCAGAACAACCACCTCTGGCCGTAATAACGGCCTTGATACGCCTGGACATTGAGTCAAACAGAGATTGGATGACCTGTACAGGTACAGCTGCCCTGCAGCTTCAACACGATACCACAGTTCATCAAGAGTAGTGACTGGCGTATTGTGACGAGTCAGTTGCTCGGCCTACACTGAACAGACGTTTTCAATTGGTGAGAGATCTGGAGAATGTGCTGGCCAGGACAGCAGTCGAACATTTTCTGTGTCCAAAAAGGCCCGTACAGGACCTGCAACATGCGGTCGTGCATTATCCTGCTGAAATGTAGTGTTTCGCAGGGATCGAATGAAAGGCAGAGCCACGGGTCGTAACACATCTGAAATGTAACGTCCACTGTTCAAAGTGCCGTCAATGCGAACAAGAGGTGACCGAGACGTGTAACCAATGGCACCCCATACCATCACGCCGGGTGATAAGCCAGTATGGCGATGACGAATACACGCTTCCAATGTGCGTTCACCTCGATGTCACCAAACACGGATGCGTCCATCATGATGCTGTAAACAGAACCTGGATTCATCCGAAAAAAATACGTTTTGCCATTCGTGCACCCAGGTTCGTCGTTGAGTATACCATCGCAGTCGCTCCTGTTTGTGATGCAGCGTCAAGGGTAACCGCAGCCATGGTCTCCGATCTGATAGTCCATTCTGCTGCAAACGTCGTCGAACTGTTCGTGCAGAAGGTTATTGTCTTGCAAACGTCCCCATCTGTTGACTCAAGGATCGAGACGTGGCTGCACGATCCGTTACAGCCATGGGGATAAGATGCCCGTCATCTCGACTGCTAGTGATACGAGGCCGTTGGGATTCAGCATGGCGTTCCGTATTACCCTCCTGAACCCACTGATTCCATATTCTGCTAACAGTCATTGGATCTCGACCAACGCGAGTAGCAATGTCGCAATACGATAAACCGCAATCGCGATAGGCTGCAATCCGACCTTTATCTAAGTCGGAAACGTGATGGTACGCATTTCTCCTCCTTACAAGAGGCATCACAACAACGTTTCACCAGGCAACGCCGGTCAACTGCTGTCTGTGTATGAGAAATCTGTTGGAAACTTTCCTCATGTCAGCACGTTGTAGGTGTCGCCACTGGCGCCAACCTTGTGTGAATGCTCTGAAAAGCTAATCATTTGCATACCACAGCATCTTCTTCCTGTCGGTTAAATTTCGAGTCTGTAGCACATCATCTTCGTGGTGTAGCAATTTTAATGGCCAGTAGTGTATTATACTGCTAGACCAGTATCAAGAACTGTAGTGACGCGAATACGCTATCTACTACACGGAGGGAAAAACAGAGTTACTACTTGAGTATTTCGTTATGTCCAGCTAACACCCAAGATAATACATTGCAACTATCGAATTCGAACTAATGACTAGACATACAAATCTATACTGATACTCGTAATAACGGAAAAAGATCGCAATACCAAACGCCAAGCGAAGGACCCGTCTGTCGGTGAAGTTTGTAGCCGGAGACGAGTGAAGAAATTAAGGTGAAAGTGCATGTCTACAGGAACACGCTTGTTTGCAAGTGACACGTCAGGTTCTTCGCGAGGACACTTCCGCGCTTTCCCTCTGTGTGGCACTCAGCCGTGACACAAGCACTCACCTCTTACGACTTAACTCCACACAACGCCTCCCACCTCGTTCGTAACTCCAGCACAGCTTTTTATCTGTTGATAAACAGATGCAATAGCCGATTAATACACTGTTAGGCAGTTCAGACGTTGCAGTTGATAATGGAAGCAAGACTGAAGAAACATCAAGACACGTCGACAGGATTTGTCGATCTGCAAAAAGCGTTCGACAGTGTAAAGTGGTGCGAGATGTCCGAAATTATAGGAAAAATAGGGGTAAGCTGTAGGGAAAGACAGGTACGAGAACGAAGAGGGGACAATAAGAGAGGAAGACCAAGAACGAAGTGCTCGGATAGAAAAGTGTAAGACAGGGATGTAGCCTTTCGCCCCTACTGTTCAAACCATACATCGAATAAGCAATGACGGAAATAAAATAAAGATTCAAGGGTGGAATTAAAATTCAAGGTGAAAGGATACCACTGATAGTATGGGCTGTTGACATAGCTGTTCTGAGTGAAAGTGAAGCAGAATCATAGGATCTGTTGAAGGGAATGAACGGTCTAATGAATACAGAATATAGATTGAGAGTAAATCGAAGAAAGACGAAAGTAATGAGAAGTAGATGAAATGTGAACAGCGAGAAACTTAATATCAGAACTCGGAATCATGATGTAGACGAAGTTAAGGAATTCTGCCAGCTAGGCAGCAAAATAACACATGATGACGGACTAAGAAGAACATAAAAGGCAGAACTAGAATTGGCAAAAAGGGTATTCCTGGCCAAGAGAAGTTCGCTGTATCAAACATTGGCCTTAATTTGAGGAAGAAATTTCTGAGAATGTACATTTAGAGCATAGCGTTGCATGGTAGGGAAACATGGACTGTGGGAAACCCGGAACAGAAAAGAATCGAAGCATTTTAGATGTGATGCTACAGAAGACTACAGAAAATTAGGTGGACTGATAAGGTGGGGAATGAGGAAGTTCTCCGAGAATCGGCGAGGAAAGGAATATATGGAAAACACTGACTATAAGAAGGAACAGAATGATAGAACATCTATTAAAACATCGGGAAATAACTTCCATGGTACTAGAGGGAGCTCTGGAGGGCAAAAGCTGTACAGGAAGACAGAGGTTGGAATACATCCGGAAAATAATTGAGGACGTAAGTTGTAAATGCTACTCTGATGCGGAAAAGTTGGCACAGGAGAGGAAATCGTGGTGGGTCGCATCAAACCAGTCAGAAGACAAAAATAAATAAATTAATTAATTAAAGTACATTAAACTAAATGTGAAACATTCCTAGAAAAAGTTCAACTTGACTGAAATCATTTCTTGATTCTGAATTAAAATGAAGGCACTCAACAAAAGTTTGTTAGAATTTTAAGGTTCCTGACAGGTAAATGTAATGGAATATATTCTGCCTCCGTGAGAGAAATCGCAAGCATACGCCTTCACAGTGGGGTGCGGCGCGGAGGTAATTCGGGCGCAGGTAAAATTTTCACGGTCACTGTTTGAGAACAGAGGTGGTAGCGTAAAGTTCCCGACCCCCAAACTTTGTGCCCATTTGTATTAAATTTCAAACTTTCCCGCAGCGTCTCGTCGAGTAACGGCGTGTAATACATCTGTCAGTGGTCCATCCGTCAGATGCTTGCCGGCCATCTTGGTGGTATTCGAGAAGAATATGCTATGTGCTGGCACCAAGTTTCACTCTCTGGCTTCTTTCATCATCACACAACACGAACACGTCACCACATGGTACGCAATCCATTACAGTCGCGGATTCCCAACCTATGGGGGAGAGTGTTGTACCTGTGGGATAGTGTATCCAGGAACACACGATGTTTCTTGGTCGGTACGTTAGTTTAGTGACAGGCTTTAGAATCACATGAAGGAATTCGAACTAGAGACCGCGAAGAGCAGTTTCGTACATTTTATACTATTATTGTTGTTGGTAGACACGAGATGGTCCTTCGTGCATCATTTGTAAATATACAATATTATTGAAGTATCAAGTTAACCAAGATCGCTAACAGTTCTTTTTATTGCGATAGACCTAAGCTGTCATCGCTGGATCTTATAACAATATTAGTTGTACATGCTTGTTAAAATACTGAAAGTCATCTAGTGATGTTACGTCAAATAAAGCGTGACAGGGAACATCAGCATGTCACGAATAAAGTAACACATAATTGAAACATTCATGTTGTGCTGATGTACCAGCATATAATAACCGTTTTTAACTGTGTTATTTTATTTGTGACATGCTGATGTTCCCTGCCACTTTTTATCTGACGAAACATCACTATGTGACTTTCAGTATTGCAATAAGCAGATAAAGTAACTAATGATGTTATAAGATCCGATGATGACAGCATAGATCTTTCGAAACCGGTCATAGTAATAAAAAAAAATTCTAGCGAACTTGGCTAACTTGATTCTTCAAGAATAATCTTTCGGATCGCCCCCAAACTGACGCAACGTAACACACATGTAATTTGTAAATATTTCGAGTTCTAAGCGCTTAAGTGCTGTATACTATATTTATCCTATTTGGAATATGTATTGTTAATTCTTCAGGTACACAATCTTATGGGAAGTAAAACGCTATATACTTTTAGAACTATTTATGTAACACGTGGACAGTTGAGCCATACTTTGTCGGTCGTGCAGAATATTGTCCGTTGAAACACAAGAAGGTATTTTACCGTGGAATATGTGTTACTTGTAAATTAATTGAGATTCTTTAATGTCTGGACAATATTAGCGTGTCTTGAAAATGGAAATTTCTGTTAGTTTCCAGTAGCTTATATTTCAAAACGTATTTAACTTGTAACTGGTTTTTGGTAACAGTTGTACTTAATTTGGTTTCACTTAATGATTGTTGGTATGCAGTAGACTATTAGTGTAACAGATAGACTATTACATAAAGTACTGACAAAATTTCCCAGATTGCAACAACATTTCAGTGAAATATTTACTCCTAGTATGCTGTATCTTGGAAAATGGTTTCACATTTGGTAAAGCCCTAATATTCCGAAGCAGTTTTTGTAATTGCAGAAGAAGACAGCAGCACATAAAAAATGAATTCCATCTTTTGAGAATGGAGTAAGTACATATACTAAACTATTAGAGGACTGGCTGGAGGCGGGAATCTGAAAAGTGTACCAAGACACAACACACTCCCCTCCACATTGCACACAGCTCCCATACCCCGCAAGGAAAGGACCATTGAGCGCGGTGGAACAAAAGAGCGCAGCGGTTTCAGTGAAACCGTATTTTAGAGAAATGTGGTTGTGATATACGTCGCTGATATAAATAAATTGGAATACAGTGTAGTCATACAATTCTTTGTTTTGGACGCTTTGTTACCAACGGAAATTCGTCCAAAGGTGGTGAAAACTGACCCAAAGAGGGGTCCTTCATTTTTTACAGTTTAAAATTGAACAGCTAGAGAAGGACAGCCCAAAACTGCAACCACATATCAAACACATGACAAAGTGCACAACATGGTATTCAACGAAAGACGTTTAAGTCTTATCATAAAAATAGTAAGGTACATTTGACACTACAGATGAATTACGAAAGAGCTGTGGTCAAGATAGGTCCCACAGTTGTTGAATTCAGATGAAAATAAAAAACAAGAAAGGATTTCTCAACTATATTGGGACCATTACAGAAACAGTCCGACTCATTTTGTATAGCATTTTGTTATTGTGAATAGAAGATACGAAGACCACAAAATATTACATACAGGGTTCATGTACTTGGTACTTTTGACAGGTATTAAGTATTAAACAAGAAAATTTTGAATAAATATCTATTACCATCAGGCACACACACTATGTGATCAAATGTATCTGGACACCCCCAAAAACATACGTTTTTCATATTAGGTGCATTGTGCTGCCACCTGCTGCCAGGTACTCTATATCTGCGACCTCAGTAGTCATTAAACATCGTGGGAGAGCAGAATGGGGCGCTCCGCGGAACTCACGGACTTCGAACGTGGTCAGGTGATTGGGTGTCGCTTGTGCCATACATCTGTATGCAAGATTTCCACGCTCCAAACCATCCCTAGGTCCACTGCTTCCGATGTGATAGTGAAGTGAAAACGTGATCGGACACGTACAGCACAAAAACGTACAGGCCGACCTCGTCTGTTGACTGACAGAGACCGCCGACAGATGAAGAGGTTCGTAATGTGTAATCGGCAGACATCTATCCAGACCATCACACAGGAATTCCAAACTGCATCAGCATCCACTGCTAGTACTATGACAGTTTGGCAGGAGGTGAGAAAACTTGGATATCATGGTCGAGCGGCTGCTCATAAGCCACACATCACGCCGGTAAACGCCAAACGATGCCTCGCTTGGTGTAAGGTGCGCAAACATTGGACGATTGAACAATGGAAAAATGTTGTGTGGAGTGACGAATCACGGTACACCATGTGGCGATCCGATGGCAGGGCGTGGGTATGGCGAACGCCCGGTGAATGTCATCTGCCAGCGCCATCCGTGATTAGCCGAGCGATCTAAGGCGCTGCAGTCATGGACTGTGCGGCTGATCCCGGCGGAGGTTCGAGTCCTCCCTCCGGCACGGGTGTGTGTGTTTGTCCTTAGGATAATTTAGGTTAAGTAGTGTGTAAGCTTAGGGACTGATGACCTTCACTGTTAAGTCCCATAAGATTTCACACACATCTGAACATCATCATCATCTGCCAGCGTATGTAGTGCCAATAGGAAAATTCGGAGGCGGTGGTGTGGTACTATTTTTCACTGAGTGGGCTTGCACCCCTTGTTGTTTTACGTGGCACTATCACAGCACAGACCTACATTGATGCTTTAAGCACCTTCTTGCTTCCCACTGTTGAAGAGCAATTCGGGGATGGGGATTGCAGGTTTCAACACGATCGAGCACCTGTTCATAATCCACTGCCTGTGGCGGAGTGGTTACACGACAATAACATCCCTGTAATATAGATTTCTTCCCCTCACACAGGTTTTCTGTTAGTAGAAAAGTCACCTCCATTTTCCTTGCCTTTGGTAAGTTAGCTTCTTTGTCCAAAGCATTAGGTTGTATTATTTCACGTAGATATTTAAATTTCGTAGCCTTTTCTATTCTTCAAGAAGCAGTTTCCATGTATCTCGGTGCGTCCTGGGCACCTCACTTCATATTATTTAATATTATTTCTCTACCATTCCACTATCTAACAGCGAACGGGGAAAAGCGAATACTTTCCTTTGTTTTAATGACTGCTACCCAACTCGTGTATCATATCCGTGACACTCTCTCCTCTACTTCACGATAATGCGAAACGAGCTGCCCTTCTTTGAACTCTTTCGATGTCGTCCGTCAACCCTATCTCACAAGGATCCCACATTGCACAACAGTACTGTAGTAGAGGACAGACAAGTGTAGCGTAGGCAGTCTCCTTAGTAGACATGTTACATCTTCTAAGTGTTCTGCCAATAAAGGGCACTCTTTGCTTTGGCGGCCCCACAACATTATCTACGTGAACGTTCCAATTTAAGTTGCTCGTAATTATAATTCCTATGTATTTAGTTGAATTGACAGTCTTTAAATTTGTGTAATTTATCGTGTAACCGAAAATTAACGGATTTCTTTTCGTACTCATGTGGATGACCTCCCACTTTTCCTTATTCTGAGACAACTGCCACTTTTCCACCAATATAGATATCGTGCTTAAATCATTTTGAAATTTGTTTTATCTTCTAATGACTCGACCAAACGATAAATTCGTTCCACTTTATCATAAACTTCAATAATACTTCTTAATTTCCATTTATCATTGTCATATTTTGATCCCAAAATTTTTCCTGCTGGTTTTCCTTTCTTTCTTTTCTATTTCATCTAATTGCATCATCTGCAAAATATGTAAGAGGGCTGCTCAAACTGTCTCCTAAATCGTTTCTATAGATTAGTCACAGCAAGGGGCCTATAACACTTCCTTGGGGAACGCCAGATATCACTTCTATTTTACTGGATGACTTTCCGTCAGCTACTACGAACTGTGACCTTTCCGACAAGAAATTACAAATCAAGACGCAAAACTGAGAAGATACTCCAAAGGCATGCAGTTTGATTAGAAGTCATTTGTTGAGGAACGGTATCAAAAGTCTTTTGGAAACCTAGAAGTATGGAATCAATTTGTGGTCCCCTTTCGATAATACTCATTACTTCGTGTGAATATAGAGCTATTTACGTTTCACAAGAACGATACCTTCTGAATTCGTGCTGTCTGCCTCGCAACAGGTCGTTTTCTCGAAGTCAGTCATAATGTTCGAACGGTCTGTAATTCATCGGATCACTCTTACTTACTTTCTTGAGTATTGCTGTGACCTGTGAAACTTTCGAGTCTTTAGGTCGGATCTTTCGTTTAGCGAGCAGTTATATGTGATTGTTAGGTACGGAGCTACGATATCAGCATGCTCAGAAAGGCTAGTATACAACCTGGACCGGAAGACTTGACGTTGTTAAGTCTGCCATATATTCTGTTTCGAATCCTGCCTTTGGAGCCGTCTCTTCTAGGAGATTTACCTGCATCGTTGCAACTTCTACAGATTCAACTAGGATGGTAAGATCGTTTGTAAAAGTGAAACAATTAATACTAACATTATTCACCTTCCTGTCAATTGCGATTTTCAACATTCTTTCTTCTTCTGTCCTTTTCCTGCATTCCCTTTTCTAGTTGACAACTGAACAGCACTGGGGACAGTCCATCTCCCTGTCTTACACCAGTTTTGATCTTAAAAGTCTTGTAAGTTTCACCTAAAAGTTCAATCTTGCATTTTGTACTTGTTGGTGTGTCTTTTATGATCGCCACAGATTTTTTGCCAGCTCCAAACTCTTTTAATGTGTTGAGTAATGTTTCCTTGTCAGTCGAACTATATGTTTCTTTGGGGTCTACAAATGAAATATATATATATATTTGGTTTTCATTCCTCTGTACTTGAACTTAAATTCCAGGTTTAGAATTTGTTTCACACAGGATCGTCCTTTTCTAAACCATCCTTGATACTCTGCTAATGACTGATACGATTGACTTTCCTACCTGTTTTGCGTTCTTTTTGAAATAACTTTGTTTTCCCGTGGGGAGAGAAATTTCTCTTTAGTTGTTGGGATCAATTTTATCTCATTTTTTGTGGATCTGATGAATAAATGCAGTTTTACAATCTTCTGATGTAGCTCCTGTTTCTCAGATTATTTGAAAGACTCCATGTAGCTTCCTGACTGTTACAGCACCTGCAATTATCCTCATTTCTTCAGTTAATGAATCTTCACCGGCTTATCATTCTTCAAATTTTTAATGATAATTTTGATTTCATTCATGCTGGGGAGATTCTGAGTTTGTGTAAGTGCATCCTGGATTTTGTTTTGGAAATTTTGCTCTTGCTTCCTCACAGTTTAATAACTTCTTAAAATAGCTCGATATTGTTTCAATGTTTTCTTGGTTGTTTAAGCCTAATTTTCCATCTTCATTTCTGAAGTACACGTTAGGTGGCTGGTAAGTTTGGAGACACTATCAAAAAATTTTAAGAATGTACCTGGTATTTGTATCTCCATCCTTCTGATTGAAGGTCTGAGCGACTGGCCGTTCACGTATGTAATAAAATGGAACACCTACAGCCGTCCTTTCGATATTACTTATTATATGGATACCAGTTTCGGTGATTCAGTACACCATCTTCAGGCCGTAACTGACACTGAGGGATTTAACTTCAGTCGTATATACTATTCCATCAGTGGCCAACACCTATGAACGTGTTTCCGTAGACTGTAACAACGATGTTGTCTCTCCAGCCAGCTCTGAGTTTGGTGTGTACATTGCTTGCTATCGGTGGTTTTGTTGGTTTAACTGCTGTAGGGTTTATTACACAATATAAGGTATGTTTGTCCAATAATGAATCTGACGGCTGCGCAGTTCCACAGTTTACATTGAATTGCTGTGTAATTCACATCATCCATAAGTATGTAACATCACTTTTGTGTCCTCGAATTCCGAATTTTCGAAAATTAACACTAGTTTTAACTTGTATTTTGAGTACATGTTCACCCCTGCGCATTTATTGTCACTGGAATGCAATATATGCGCTGTGGTTAATAGCAGTGTGTCCTTAAACAGGCACTGAACAGCCAGATAGAACTGTGTTTGTTAATAGACTGAATAAGAATAATACGTTAAATACTGCAGAACAAAGAGAGAAATGGGATAGAAAAAGTTGAAACACGATGTGCCTACACCATATTGATAAATGAGGGGCAGGTAGGACATTTCGATTCTCCTCAGGGTAGGATGGACCAGGCGTGTTGCCTTTGCTGATGTTGAGGCTTTCCCAGGACTTTGAATTACTTCTGGTTAATTTGAATACCCAACCCTTGCACTTATGTCAAGTAGTCATCATCGTCTGATATCTGGCACCCCTGTAAGGACAGCCAGGATGGGGCATTTCAACAAATATGTCGCAGTTGTGGGGATACGGCCAGGATAGCCTTGACAATATGACTAGTGGATAGGATTAGATTTCAGTTTCTGAGACCAGCTCCCTTCAAATTTATGGAAAACTGGAGATGATCTCAAGCTGTGCTGTCAGTCACCGAAGTGGCAGTTCCTAGTGATTATTCCTAGCATGGGATCCAAGTCTCCTTCAGCCACTAGACATGTGTCAAAGAAAGCCTCCCCATTCCTACCAATACAAGGGGGAACTCATCATGTCAGTTAATTCACCAGCATCCTACATGAGTCTGGAAATAAGGGGCACAAGATAAGAAACAAAATCAGGTGTCATCCAAACAATGCTGTGTCTGAAGGGCCCATGCATCTCGATTTATTTCAACACCGTATCTAGTTAGTGTTCATGCTATTTTATCCTACTGCTACAAACAGGTAGACAGGCAGGCCAAATAAACACTGGTAACTAGAACTCTTTGATGTGTACGTATATTATGTTATAAACCATAAGGGCTATTTTAAAGGTGACTTGTGTCTAATGACTTGGTCTCCTCTAAAATATTTGTCTGAATGATGCTCTGACATTAACGTGCAGCACCACAGATCAGAGGTATCTGACGTTGTATTGTCTGCCCAGTACAGTGGACCTGATAGTCGTACTTATACAATGAAAGTCAGATTCCTTGCTACTATATTTTTTGTATTTTATCTTGAAGTTTATCACATACATGTACTATTGATTTCAAGGCAGTATTGTCTCTGCATCAGGCACCTATGCGACACAATGCATGCATGTTATCATCTACATTACATACATCATGTAACTACAGATACTAGTCAAATATACGTCAATTAACATGCATACAGATTGAATTTATACTCTGCAGTGGAAGTGTGCCTTTCACGGGAAAGTGCTCTACCGACTGGCAGTGGTAAAGCTGTGAAGGTGAGTTATGAGTTGTGACTGAATAGCTCAGTTGGCCGAGCTCCTGCATGCAAAAGCCAAAGGCCACAGCTATGAGTCCTGGTCTGGCATACAGCTTTAATTTGTCAGAAACATTCGACATAAATACAGTTCAGTATAACACAGCAGTCAACCGATTTCAAGCTGCACTTACTTTGGTATGTCATGTTTACAGTATTTACGTGACACGAATTGAATGGCAATGGAAATGAGAGTGTAGCATCGTTGGCTGGGAGACCCCATTCGGGGAAGTTCGGCTGCCAAGTGCAAGTCTTAGTTAATTCGACGCCACATTGGGTGACTTGTGCTCCGGTGATGATGATGAAATGTTGATGAGGACAATACAACATCCAGTCCCCGCGCGGAGAAAATCTTCAACCCGGCCGGCAATCGAACCCGGGCCCACTTGCATGTGAGGCGAGCACGTTACCAGCCAGCTAAGCAGCGGACAGAGTGGCAATAAGGAGTCTGGATCAAAAATTGCCTTGGATGCGTCAGTGACCTTGCAGGTGATCACGTGATCATCATGTCAACACCCATGACGTCACGATCCAACTTTGCAGCAGTCATGCTCCCCTCATCTATCATGTGACAAGCTGATGACACGAGTATGTGTGCGTGTGTGTGTGCATATGTGCATGTTTGTGTGCATGTGCATGTGTGCGTGTGTACGTGTGTGTGTACACAATTCAGAGGAAAATGCCTTACGTAAATATCTTTGAGTTTCAAATGAAGATTATGGAAATAATGTAAATTGACACTATATGTACTTACTGCCAGTAACTGATCATGAAATTTTCGCTACGATACTCGCTGGCTTGTACTGTGACAATCTGAGGGTATTGCACCGTCTAGTCACATTAATGGGACCACCTGTCGAAAGCCTTAATAACCACCTTTTGCAGCGCTGACCGCTGTAAGACGTTTAGGCAGAGAGTCAATGTGGTTCTGGAAGGTACTGACGGTGATGTGGAACCATGACAACTCCCGAGCCGTGCCCAGCTGCACTAGGTTTCTCGGTTGAGGGTTTATGGCGCGAACAGCTCGATCGAAGTAGTCCCACAGATTCTCGATCAGGTTTAAATCCGGTGAGTTTGTTGGCCAGTAGAGTATGGTAAACTCATCCTGGTATTCTTTGAACCACACACGTACACTGCGAGCATGTGATACGTTGCAATGTCCTACTGGTAGATGCCATCTTGTCGAGGAAAAACGAACTGCAAATATGGGTGAACATGGTCAATGAGGATAGATGCATAATTGTGTTGATCCATTGTGCCCTCCAGAATGACGACATCACCCATGGAATGCCACGAAAACATTCCCCACGCTTTAATGTTCTCTCCTTGTTTGCTTTCAGACGTTTCACGCCGTACACGCCAACGGCCATCTGTCCGATTGAGCATAAAGCGTGATTCACCTGCAACGGCCATCTGTCGCCACGCAGTTGACGTCCAGTTGCGGTACTGGTGTGAAAATCCCAATCTTCGTCGTTGATGAACAGCAGTCAGCATGGGTGCATGAGCCAGGCGCCTGCTGCGGAGGCCCATGCGCAGAAACATTCGCTGAATGTTCGTTGAGGAGTCACTGTTGGTAGCCCTGAGGTTCATCTGGGCGGTCAGTTGCTCAACAGTTGCACGTCTGTTCGCTCGAACACACCTCCGCAGCCTCCGTGCACACCTGTCATTTACGGTCCGTGGTTGACCACAGTTGCCTAAGTGGTGGTTTTGGATAGCGCCATTTTGCCATACACGGTATACTTCAAGCACGGCAACATGAAAACAGCTTAAAAACTTAGCGGTTTCGGAAATGCTTCCACCATTGGCCCGAAATCCCATGATCATGCCCTTTTGCACGTCAGATAGATCGCTCCGTTTGCACATTACGACAACGACTGCACTGTTTTCCTTGTCCCCCCCCCCCCCCCTGCCACGCTTTATATACCCTCCACTGCTAATGGTGCCACACGCCATCTGTGATTGGTTATTGTATGTTGACGCGAGCATAGGCGGTTGCCTCATTAATGTGACAGGACCGTATATATCGTGTTTACACACTGTACGAGCATTGTATGAAGAACACTACCAAGCAACATCAGTTTCAAAGTGTAATTTTTTACGAAAATACATTTTTACACAGAAAATTTCCTTCCAAGATACTGTAATAACCGATAAAATTTCCTTCTTAGCATTTACAGCGTTATTTTATGAGACCATATTTACAAATTAATACGGAAAGGACACCTCGTCGTATTCTAAGATTACTGATCCGTTGTTGGGATCCGTAAGACAGGTTGCTCCACTTGCCGCTGTTGGCCTTTTTTACTTATCCTGTGTGACCTAAGTCGCCAGACACAGATGGCCTTTCATTCCGTTCCACTGTAATTAATAACGTGGATCACGTCCTTTGGATAGAGTTACCGGTTTAATATTTAAGTATCATTTCCCATTACATTTGGTACAATTATGTTTTTCCAGTCTTCTCTAAGCATGTTGAATAGTTGCCGCCAGTTTCTGGCCGAACTGATCTGCATCCTACGAAGAAATGTCCAAGAAATGGAGTTCAGTTGGCGATTCGACCAGACTGATATAAAGTAACGATTGGTTGTAGTAGTAAGTTACCCACAGCTATAGTCATAAAGACGACTATAAATATTTTTGTAACGAAAATATATTTGAAATACTCTCAAAATCTTCAGTTTCCCAGACAAAATGCTTAGTTGCGTTGGCATTAAATAATGCAAGTACATACGTGTAAAGTATAAAATTGGTGCGTGCCTATTCCACACAATGCAAATCTAACATGCAAGGAATTTGTGTAAATAATTAACAGTGCAATAGCTCTAAAAATAATTTATATTTATGTTTGCTTGAATATGAAAGTGAAACTATCCACAAAGTTCATCCTGTTTCAAAAACAGAATTTAAAAAAAACATGTGGAATTAATACGAATAATGGTGGTAGCTTACCTAACACAAAGTCTTCATGCAGGTTCTCAGCAATGGCACACGCAAAAAAATTAGAAGAGAGAACTATTTTCTTCTTCTGAAAACATTCTGAAAACATTTCTCGAGATAGTACTCCAGCTGTGGAACGAAGTGATGCAATAATTACGGCCGTGAACAGGCGCGATCCAGTTTTGAATGTCGCCCAGTCCGCCAGATACCAATACAGGTTTTGTGTCATTTCCCAAAATCTCAGCAAGAAACTTCCATGTTGGTTGCCCACGGTCACCACTTATACATTCACCAATTCTTATACATATCAGTTAATGCTGCTTTATGAAAGTGTGACACAATAAGCCTACTGCTGTATGAGAACACGGTGGATTCTTACAGCAAATATACTGGACACAAGAAACTACCTACATCCATCTGTACAGCTATTATAGGAGATAAGAAAAGCACTTTCGTCATGTGACAGAAACGTCAAAGGTGAGCCGTTAACGCGCTGTAGACCTTTGAAGGATTTGGCTCTGGACTCCTCTAACGATCCACTTTGACAGTTGATGCCTAGGTGCCAATGTTCACAGTTGGTGTGAGTGCTTCGTGCGCAACACGCTAACATTGGAATCTTATCTCCAACACTGTTATTTCTTACTGCTAGCAATGCGACGTTTTCATTACCGCCAGAAGTAGAAGTATACAGTACCCACGTCTCTGGATAAATAATTACAGTATTATTGTCATGCTGTATTTACTTGAAAGTTTCTACTGATTTTTACGAGTTCTTGGTGGCTGGCTACACTCTAAGCGAGTTTGCTGACATGCATCTCATTCATGGGAAGGCACGATGCAACAGTCGAGCAGCAAGGCGAATGTGTGCAGAACGATTTCCAGGGAGAAGGTTACCAAATCATGTCACATTTCAAAGACCTTATTGTTGTCTTCGCGAAACAGAATCCCTTAGACTAGGCCGACTGGTAAATGGTAGACCTCAAAGTGTGCGAACTGTTCAGTTTGAGGAAGCTGTGCTGTGTTACAGCGAACTGAGGACGTCCCCATCCACAGTATACGATCCATAACCAAGGAACTAAATACATCCAACGTCAATGTGTGCCACGTACTCCACGAGATGGGTATGCATCCATTCAAATAGCAGAGGATAAAAGACCTATCAGCTGACGCCTTTCCCCCGCACTTGGAATTGTGCCAGTTGTATCGACAACAAATTATAAACATCTAAACGTCTCTGACTTCCAAACATGTGTTTTACTTTCTGACGATGCTGTGTTCACAGGGGAAGGAATATCCAACAGTCTCAAAAGCCATGTACGGGAGTTTGAAAATCCAAAGGCAACCCGTGTGTTCCACCATCAACAGAGATTTTCAACAAATACGTGGGCTGGTATTGTTCACGACCATCAGATTGGGCGACAATTTTTTTCCTAACAGGGTCAGTGGAAGAAACTACCATATCTTTCTCCATGAAGTACTACAGCAAATTTTGGAGAATGTCCTGCTAACAGTCAGGCAACGATTATGGTTGCAGCATGACGAAGCCCCACCACATTTAGATAATGTTTAACCCCACTGTTGGATTGGGAGGGGTGAGCTACTAACGTAGCCACTATGACCTCCCACCTTCATTCCTATGGATTTCTTTGTGTGTGTAAAGGGAGGGGGGTGGGGTTAAGCGTCTTGTGTAGGAGACACGGATACACCGTACAAGGACTGATTGCCCGTTTGGCTGAGCTGCAGCCGTTATCCTTGAAACACCTGGCTCTTTTGAATGTGTTAGACCAGGGCATCCCAACCTTTTCAGCTGGTGGACCCCTTCTTCAGTCGAAAATCCATGGCGGACCCCTAGTCAGTCAAGAGCACAGTAGCTATAAATTTCAGAGCTTCTTAATACAAGTCCCATGTTCCCAATGACACCCCCTCCCCCCCCCCCCCCCCAAAAAGTATCAATAGTCTTTGGTTTAGCGATGAATGAAAACAATTTGAAGGCCAAAAATCGACTTATGAAATAGGTAGTGCACTGACAAAGCAAGTTTGACATTTAATGATGGTGGGGCCGCATACGTGCCAGTGAGCGCTGTGATTGGTCAACAAAGCTCTGGCTGGCTGGCTCTGAGCACTATGGGACTTAACATCTGTGGCCATCAGTCCCCTAGAACTTAGAACTACTTAAACCTAACTAACCTAAGGACAGCACACACATCCATGCCCGAGGCAGGATTCGAACCTGCGACCGTAGCAGTCGCGCGGCTCCGGACTGAGCGCCTTAACCGCGAGACCAAACAAAGCTCTCTCCCTGCGCATACGTAAAAGGTATCAGCACATCTACCGCCGTGAGCCGGCGCACAAACGACCTCTGCATTGTTGCGAAACAGTCGATCAGAGAAGCCGCATTGTGTATGCGTTCTCACTTAGGAACCGCAAAGGCTGCTTGGGAATACGACCTGAAGTAAAAGTACACATGTTTTTCACACGAAAAAAAAGTGATGAATTTGATTTTCACATTTTTATTTAATAATTTTACTCATTATTTTACACGATTTGGTGAAGGGTGGCCGCGGACCCTCTAGAAAGAGCCGGCGGACACCTAAGGGGTCCGCGGACCACACGTTGGGAAGCCCTGTGTTAGACAATCAATAGCATGTAGATGACAGTTGTGCGTTAATGTAAACGGACAACATTTTCAACAATATCTCTAAAACTATATACAACACGTAGCAGTTTCAACACCGTCTTCGAAACCCAGTCGCATCAAAACCTTCATGGGTTCCTAACGGTAAAACGCCACATCTGTGACATTTTTGTCACATAAAAAAGTGTTTCTTTTTATCTACTCTAAACACTCTAAAATTTGTTATACATAGTTTTTCACTAATTATTTTACTTATTAAAATAATAAATTGAGTTATCAACAATGGCTCTTTGCCATTTTTACTTTCTGTGAGACTTCACCTATGTTTCATGTAAAATCTCATCTCTAATGACGTCCATGTCGACGATATTGTTAAACTCTGTACTTCAGGTAACTAGTGTCAAAGTTAAGATCGAATCTATGAACTGAAAACTAACTTAAGCACTGGGAAAATTACTTACTATTTATATGAATCTTAATGATTTAGGAATGGTTAAACCACCGACAGTGTGTTCATCCGCATTCGTTTACTTTTCAGGTCGCCGCATACAGTAAAACATGTTCTTTTGCTGACAGACCTTTAACACTAATTACGGGTTTCTCGAGAGATGGTGAAACCTTAGCACATTGGAATTCCTCGGGTGTGGGGTAACATACAAGAGTGGTCTGATGCAGACTGATGACTAGTTCCTCGACTGCAAGAACCTCGACACGCCGCGTACTGTTGCTAACCTGGTTACAGCAAAGAATAATTTCACGAGAGTATCCAAAGATTCAACAATATATTTGGAAAAGTTAAATTTTGGTCCTGCGTGCAAAAATAAATGAAAAACATTTTCTTTCTTCGTGTAATTATTGATGTGTATTGAAATTGCATCATTTCTAACAAATATTCAAGTAATATTCAACTTCAGTCATGAACAAACCCGCGTAAGGAGCTGTAGACGTGAACGTAATTTGTGATGGTGCACTGCCCGCTGTCATAACGAAGAATGTTGTAGACGATGTAAGCTGCTACTGACTGAGTACATTCGGGACAATGAACAGTGACCTATACGTGAAAAGTCGTGCCCTTTTTCCAACGTATTCCTTCCGTTCTATCCCGAGAGGATAGCGTCAATAAACGTTTCGGACTTCTCTGCAAAAGACATTCCACTTCCTTCCTTGTTTGCTCATTCATCCCACTAAGGATGTCTGAGGTTTAGCCGTCCGATCTCTCGCTCGTGCTGCTCATCCTGTAGCCAGTACAACCGAAATTAGGACGGTAAAGAAAGTATCAGACTTCTCGTTTCTTAGAAAGTCACATGAAATCTGCCCAATACCATTTTACGACGTGTACAGCGTGTCGTCACACCTGTTTTTAGGCAGGAGATAGTGTTTTATTTTTCTGAACATTAAATCTTTTTCTGTATTGTAGGTGTAAATATGCATTACATTTCATTCCTGCTTTACGAATGTTTCATGATCCTTCACTTTTAAAACACAGTGCTTCACACGGCTGTCGTAGGTTTGACGTGTTGTGGATAACTGATTCCGCTGTTTATCGCGTTTGTGATTTACTGTTGCCGTCAAAAAATAGCTCGCTCCGAATTTCAATATATTTCAACGTGAATAAAAGTATTTTTTGAGAATTTTCTTGAAGTTACAAATGTCATCTGAATACGCTATTTCGTAGTAAACAGGCGTTTGTGATTTAGTGAGTGTAGCACATATTGTAATTAGCATGTCGTTTCACATGTAGTTTCCCCTTTCAAGACGAGTGTATATTACCTACATTTATCGTAAGCTAACGCTACTTTCGAGTTTTTAGCTACTATAATCTCAAAAAATTTCAGGGAACCAGTAATTTTTACCACAGGTTATTCTGTTGCCTTAACAGAAATCTCGTTTTGATTACAAATTCCTTCAGTTCTTAAAGCGAATTGTGTTGTCAGTGCTATTCTCAATCACTGGATGAGTTAGCTAACGTTCGTAAGCAGCTGTAAAACGCCATGACTACTGTCAAACTGTTGGCAGCTGTGACGAGTCGGTATGTTGGGAGGGCTCCTGAGAATCGTGTACCAGAGTTACCAAAGGTATCTCATGTACTGTCCTCTCCTGTCAATTTTGTCTCCTCTGTGGGGCGTACAGAATCAGTCACTACTAGTTCACTTGACTGGTGTGGCAGTGGTACGTCTAGGCGTCCTACACAACCTAGACAGAGACTAGGGAGGACTCAGATTCGAGGCGCTCTCTTCCACCTAAGCTGAAACTGAGCCATTGTGACTCTTTTCACCTGTTGGGAAACCTGCTTTGTTCCGTGTCAAGAGGAGGCAAACGCAAATGGGTAGAGAACCTATTAACCATACCCCTTAGGGATATTGCAGCAAGAGACAGAAAGTAACACCAATGAGTATGCCGGGGGCCTCATTCAAAATGTTGAAGAGCGACTCCGGCAGCCATGCTGGGAACATAGCACAACCAACTGCAGTCTGTGGCACACGTTGGAACATCGATACCTGTCGTGTGGGCTCAGAAGTCATACTTGGATCATTCCAGCAACTGGCACAGAAGGTTGAGAATACGAGCCTTGCTCAAGGAGTTGCAACGAAGCTCACACTTTCCAGCATTGTTTCCAGAATATATCGTGGCCTCTGGTTCTAAGTCGAATGGAAGGACTGAACCAGATGCTTTGAAGGCTGCGACTTCTTGGACTTGCGCCATAGGGTTGAGAACTGTAGAGTCCCTCTAAAAGGGTCAGGTGTGGACCAAACATCAGCTACTCATGTAGCTGACTGGGTGTGGGTGCACACAAGGGTTTTTTAGATAGGCGACTCTCGATCCAGTCCAGATGACGGCAGTTATAGGAGACCCGGAGGTATTAGTGTAAGATCCAAAAGAATGCACCCCAGTGGCAAGAGTACTAAAATCCCAGTACTTAACAGTCGAAGCATTTGCAACGAAGTGCCAGACTTCGAAGCGCTCCTGAAAAACTGTGAAGCTCACATATTACGAGGAACACAAAGCTGGCGAAAACATGAAGTTCATACCAGTAAGACTGTTGGGGAAAATTTAAGTGTATATCGAATGGACAGGCTAATAGGAAATGGAGGTGGTGTTTGTCTCGCCGTAGGGAAGCAACTCAAATCCACCGAGATAGAAATTGAAGTTGTATGAGAGATCGGTTGGGAAAGACTGGGTATCAGTGGTGGGAACAAAATTGCAGTTGTGACCGTCTATCAACTACAAGACTCACCTCTCAATGTAACCGAAAAGTGTATAGAAAATCTCAGTTCGCTTATAGGTAACTTCCCCAATCATATTTCAGCGTCAGTGGAGACTGTAATCGTCCAACGGTCAACTGGGAAAATTACAATTTTCTTAGTGGTGGGCGTGGCAAGACATCCAACATTGCTAAAGGCGTTCTCTGAAGTCTATTTAAAAAAAAAGTTCGGAATCCTACTCATGATGGAAATATATTAGATTTAACAGCAACAAAGAGACGTGACCTCTTTGGGGATGTCCACATCCATACTGGTATCAGTGATCACAAGACGGCTTTGGCAGCAACGATCACAAAGTACAAAAGGTCACTAAAACAAGTAGAAAGATAAATATGTTCAATAAACTAGATAAAACGGCAGTACTGTCATATCTCAATGAGTGACCCGAAACTTTTAGCACAGGACAGGAACGTGTAGCCGGCCGCGGTGGTCTCGCGGTTCTAGGCGCTCAGTCCGGAACCGTACGACTGCTACGGTCGCAGGTTCGAATCCTGCTTCGGGCATGGATGTGTGTGATGTCCTTAGGTTAGTTAGGTTTAAGTAGTTCTAAGTTCTAGGGGACTGATGACCACAGATGTTAAGTCCCATAGTGCTCAGAGCCATTTGAACCAGGAAAATGTAGAGGAACTATGGATCAAGTTTAAAAGAGTAATTGGCCATGCACTGAATAGATATGTAGAATTAAACTCGATGGCAGTATAACGGGATTAGTCTGTGTTGTTGCCCCCCGATGATGATAACACGAATATTTTGTCAGGCTTTGTAAGCGGTGGCTCCTTGAGGTACGGCAATACACGAACACGACAAGTAAGTTTAAACAGTTTTATTAACAAAGGCGGATTATAAAACACGCAGGCTACGCTCACCCATCATCACTGTGTCTGACATCCTAACACCGGCTAGTTTCGGTCATATCGAAAGGCTCCATGATTAGCTAAGAAAAGAGACATATTCGTGCCCGAGGCCGCGCTAGTTAATACTGCCCGCTGTGGACGGCGGCCAGTCGCGTACTCTCTGTCGCAGTGCGGCCGGACGCGCGTCTACTGACCAAGCGAATCGTCAGTATTCCAGGCAGGTAGGCTGGCGAGCGCGTATTAACGTACCGCACAGCTGTGTGCAACCCGTAGACCCTTGCAGCAGCAAAGTAAAAGCAGAAATGGCTAATTTCATTTTCAAATGTTCCTTTACACAGGAACATCCTGGAGAATTGCCTCAGTTTCATACTTCTGCCACTGAAAAGATGAGTGAAACAGGTGTTAGTGTCGTTGAGAAATAGCTCATATCATTAAAACTGAACAAAGTTTCAGAGGAATCCCTATCAGATTCTGTAATGATTTTGTGGCTGAGTTAGTCCCTCTGTTAACTAAAACCTATTGTAAGTCCCTCGACCAAAAATAGTGTCCAGTAGATGTAAGAAAGCACAGGTCACACCGATTTACAAGAAGGTTAGTAGAGGTAATTCACAAAACTATTATCCAGTGTCCTTGACATCGATTTGTCGTAGAACCTTAGAACATATTCACAGATCAAACTTAATGCGATACCCCGAACAGAATGACCCGCTCCATGCCAACCAGCATGGATTCCGAAAAAGTCGATCGTGAGAAACCCAACTCACACTTTTCTGAAATGACGTAGTGAAAGCTTTGGACCAACACAGTCAGGGAGATGCAGTATTTCTTTTTTTTTTTTTCGAAAAGCGTGTGACTTAGTACCAAATCTACGCTTATTATCAAAAGTCCAATCCTATGAGGCATCAAGCGAAATCTGTGACTGGATGGAAGATTTTTGGTACGGAGGATACAACAAGATATCTTAACTGGAGAGTCAACAATACACGTATAAGTGACTTTGGGCATGCCCCAGGGAAGTACTCGTATATTGGGATCCTTGCTGAAACTACCTGGCAGATTAAAACTGTGTGCCTGACCGGGACTCGAACTCGTGACCTTTGCCTTTCGCGGGCAAGTGCTCTACCAACTGAGCAACCCAAGCACGACTCACGCCCCATCCTCACAGCTTTACTTCTGCCAGTATCTCGTCTCCTACCTTCCAAACTTTACAGAAGCTCTCCTCATTCGGGGATCCTTGCTGTTCATGTGGTATATTAATGGCCTTGAGGGCTGTATTGATAGTAACCTCAGTCTTTTGCAGATGATGCAACTCTCTATAATGAAGTACTGTGTGAAAGAAGATGCACAAATATTTAGCCAGATCTCTAAATTTCCAAATGTTGCAAGGTTTGGCAACTCCGTTTCAGTATTCAGAAATGTTAAATTGTGCACTTCAAGAAACATGCTATAATATCAGTGAATCGCAGTTGGAACTGGTTAATTCATATTGATACCTGAGTGTAACACTTTGTATGGATATGAACTGGAGTGAGCATTTAGTCTCAGTCGTGAGCAGGCAGTAGACTTCGGTTTATATGTAGAATACCGGGGAAACGGTATCAGTCAACAAAGGAGACTGCTTACAAATCACTCGTATGATAAAAAAATGGCTCTGAGCACTATGGGACTCAACTGCTGAGGTCATTAGTCCCCTAGAACTTAGAACTAGTTAAACCTAACTAACCTAAGGACATCACAAACATCCATGCCCGAGGCAGGATTCGAACCTGCGACCGTAGCGGTCTTGCGGTTCCAGACTGCAGCGCCTTTAACCGCACGGCCACTTCGGCCGGCACTCGTATGATAATCCTAGACTACTACGCAAGTGTTTGGAACCCATACCAAACAGGACTAAAAGGGGATATTGCACGTATACAGAGAGAGGCAACGCTCTCCAGGTTCACCCATCCACTGTGTGGGTTCTGGCACCAAAATCAAGGTCACTGTCCCTCAACCCCATTGATTTAGGCCAATAAAATTGTGTGCTGCAATTGTTGTGGGAAAAGGAAGTAACCCCATCCCCTACCACATTTTCTCTCTAGACCAATAGCATTACTTCAGTCAAGTCCCTCATTCCCCCATTTTATTATTATTATTATTATTATTATTATTACTATTATTCCAATTACGAGAGTTTCATCATTCGATATCTGCGCGCTGTAATGAAAGGTTCATGAAGTGCCAGCAGCAGAGATCAGCCCTCTCCTCCAGCCAGAATCAAATGAAAAAGAAGACTGTCTTATTAGAAAGTATTTGTCCATCCATCATTTAATATTATTATTATTATTATTATTATTATTATTATTAATATTTGTGTTTTTACATAGCTTACGCCCTCTTTGTTGCACTAAAACGAACATTATACAACAGAGTCTGCAAAGAATAATTTTAGATCTTAATAGTCAACAATTTCTTCCTTTCCCAATACTTTTATATTCAGAGTGATCTGGTCGCTCGCTGTTCTGCAGATATGACGCACTTCTTCTGTTGTGATGTTTTGAATGTCAGTCGTACGTATTTGTTCTTCAAAGCAGCTTCTTTTCTCTATGTTCAGCTTGGCGTCTGATAATGTTCTATTCATACAGATCCATTTTTACTTCTGTAAACCAGTTGTTTTTATCTTACAGTTCCGAAAGTAGTCAAAAAGTTGTTTCATGAGTTCAGTATTCGGTAAGCGAGAAATATGGTCAAAAATGCAACCCTTCGTTTTCGCATGGTATCAACAAAGGATTCACTTCCTTGGTAAACCATTAAATTGTGCAAGAGTCTCCACTGATCATTATCTTGGTGTTTTTTGTTGATAATCGTTCCAAGTATTCTTCTATCAACTTTCTGCAATTTATCAGTTGTTGCTTGAGTGTTTAATTTAAATAGTGTTTCACTTCCATATGTTGCCTCCGGTTTAACGTCGGAGGAATAATGTCGAAGTTAAGCATTTACTGAAAGTGACCGTTTCTTTTAAGTTGGCCTCGTAGTTCTCTGTGCTCGTTGCAGTTTTAATGTTCTACCATCTCTTAATGATACCTCATTGGTATCCAAAGTAATAATATCTCCAAGATATTAAAACTCTTTTACCAGCTTAATTTTTTTGAGCGTTATGGAGTATAATATGGGATGTATCAGCTGGGAATTTCTGTTTTCTCAACAACAACAAAATTACAACACAACCTTTGCCGCTAATCGTTCTAGTTCTTCCGTCTGAAACTTCTCTCGATCGATACTGTTTGCTAACAACGCCAAATCATTTGCAGATGCAATACGGTTAAATCGAATCTTTCTTCCAGTCTTAACAGATAGTGGACATATCTTGTTCCACTCAATCACGATTTTCTCCGGTACACAATGAAACAGTAATGGAGACAATCCATCACCTTGTCGAAAACAAGTTCGAATCTCAAAAGGTTCAGAGAATTCATTTCTGAACCTTACTCTGGATTTAGTGCTTCGAAGGGTCTCCACAATGGAGCTGACATGTTTCTGGTGTAAACCAAATTCTGTAAAGATAGGCAGTAGAGATTCACGAAGGATACTATCACAGGCTTTTTTAAAAATCGAAGAAGGTGATCACTAGCTTTTTGTTTCTGACCTTTTGGTGTTTCACTAACCATTTAAGATTAATAGTTTGATTAGGACAGCTTAGTCCTGGATGGAAACCTCCTTGTTATTCACCTCATTCAACATCAAGCTGTCCATGAAATCCTAAATACAGAACCTTACAGAAAATTTTGTAACTTGTATCGGGCAGGGATGTACCTCTGTAGTTATTTGCATCATAGCCGTTGATTGTCTAGCGTTAAGTAATTTCTCCCTGGAATTTCCGGTTTTGTTCTGTTGGTCACTTAATCAAGCTTTATGACCGGGTAGAATTCCCATATCGCATTCCTCATTCCACCAAGCATATTTCTCCCTTTTGTGTAAGGGAGCAATTTCTTCAACCAAATCTTTTAATCCATTGACAGTTGCTCCTAGATTTTCACTTCTATATGTTCTAGTTTTCTAGCAGTATCATCATCATCATCATCATCATCATCATCAGCCAATTCAATCATTAGATGATGTGGCCTCTTCGAGTCGTGGATTCAGGTAGGTTTTCAGAAGTCTTCTCCAAGTGGGACGGTCTTGGGCAGTTCTCTGCCAGGTGTTACCACCGATCTTCTTGATGTCTTTGTCCCATCTGTCTGGTGGTCTTCCTGTAGACCTCCGGTGCTCTCTCGGACTCCACTTCAGTACTAGCTTCGTCCATCTGTTGTCTTTTCTTCTTGCGACGTGGCGAGCCCATTGCCATTTCAAGGAACATACTCTCTCTAAGATGTCATTAACCTTCGTCACAGACCGGATGTCATCTGCCCTTTTCCTGTCCTTTCTTGTGTAGCCCAGCATTGATCTCTCCATGGCCCTCTGTGCTGTCCTAAGTTTCCCTTTTGTGAATGAGTTCAGTGTCCATGTCTCGCAGCCATACGCCATCACAAGAAGAATGCATTGATAAAATACTGCTTTCTTCAGATTTACTGGCATTTTTGATCTGAATACTTTTGAATTCTTCCCAAATTCTTGCCGGTCAAGCTTGATGCGTCGATAGATTTCTGGCCCTATGTCTCCCTTCATATTTATAATCTGGCCAAGGTAGACATATTCACTCACCTCTTCTAGTAGACTGGCCTTGATTTTCACATCTCCAGCTGGGACCCATTTGTTGGATATTACTTTTGTTTTGGAAAGGTTCATGTTCAAGCCAAACAGCTGACATTTCGATGCAAGATCTGTAACTAAGTTTTGGAGCTCTGCGAAGTCTTTGGCCAGTAAGGCAATATCACCAGCAAATCTCTAGTTGGTAAGCCTTCTTCCATTAATTCTGATTCCCTTACCTTCCCAGCTCAGCTTTGACATAGCCATTTCCAATACAGCAGAGAACAGTTTTGGGGAGATGGGATCGCCGTGCTTGACACCCCTCATGATGCGGAATTCTTGAGTTGATTCGCCGATGTTAACATAATCTGAAGAATTCTCGTAGATTTTCCTGAGCACTTCAATGTACGCTGCTCCCACTCCTTGCTCACTCAAAGCTTGGAGGACAGCTACATGGCTAACGGAGTCAAATGCCTTTTCAAAGTCAACAAAGGCAATGCAGAGAGGCAGTTGGAATTCATTCGCTCTGCTTATCACTTCACTAACTGTCAGAATGTGGTCAATAGTGCTAAAATTGCTTCGGAATCCATCTTGTTCTATAGGTTGGGCTGAGTCTAGGGTGGAACTAATTCGGTTTAACAAGATCTTTGTGAAAATTTTGTACAAAATTGAGAGCAAGCTGATAGGCCGGTAGTTTTTAATATTGTGAATACTTCCTTTCTTGTGTATCAAAATAATCTTAGCCTTGTTCCACGATACTGGGATTGAAGCATAGTGCGGGCAGGAAGTAAATACTTTTGCCAAGTGATTTATTGTTACCTCTCCTGCCAGTTTGAGGATGTCAACGCTGAGCTCATCATCACCCGGCACTGTTCCCTTCTTCATGCTATCTAGAGCACACTTGACTTTCGATGGGAGTATATCTGGAACACTAGGTATATCATTTAAATTAGATACACTCAAATTTTCCCCTGGATTGCTATACAAATTGCTATAAAAGTCACTGATGAACTTCAAAACCGCCTCCTTTTCAGTGATTCGACTGTCATTTCCATCGAGTGCGATAATCTACTTTTTACCGATTGTTAGTTTGCGTTTGGCTGACTTTAAACTTGTCTTGTTCTACAAGCTTGCTCGTAAGGTGTCTTCAGTGAATTTCTGTATGTCAGTTTTCATTTCTCTTCGCACTGCCTTACATAGTTCGGAATACGCAACCATGTCACGATCGGTTTGGATTTTCATTTCTCTCCTCTGTTGTAAAAGGGTTTCAGTTTTGGCACTGAATTTCTTTGGTTGTTTATTTTTTTGGCATAGTCCACTGACTTCTTGTGCACTTGAAACAATCATTTCTGCCAAATCACAATCTTTAGTTACGTGGAACTTGCTTTGGAGGACTTCTTGGAATTTCGAGGAATGTTCTTCCAGGTTTTTGAGGTTGATTACCCTTCTCTTCCCTTTCATAAGTTTACTCCTTTCATTTCTTACATTGAGTTCGACCCTTGCTCTCACAAGACGGTGATCACTGCCAGTGTTGAAGTAATTTAGCACTGATACGTCTTTTACAATCTGCGGAATATTTGACAGAATAAAGTCTATCTCATTTTTGACACTGAAATTTGGGCTCCTCCAAGTCCATTTTCGGTCAGGGTGCTTCTTAAAGAACGTATTCATGATGGACATATTGGTGTACTCAGCGAACTGGACTAATCTCTCACCTCTATCGTTTCGGTCGTCAATCCCATAGTTGCCCACCACTGTGTCGCTTTGTTTCTTGGTGCCAACTTTTGCATTGAAATCGCCAATGACCATCTGGAAGTGACAATCGCTACCTTTTTTACAGGTGTTATCCAGACTTTCATAAAAGGATTCAATTTCTTCGTCAGGGTGATTTGAGGTGGGAGCGTACACTTGAACAATCTGTATTTTATACCTATTCGACACCTTCAGGATCATTAGAGCTGTCCTGCTGGAAGTTCCTTCTAAGACAGATACTCTATCAGCAATATTCTTGTTGATTAAGAACCCAACTCCATTGAGTTTTCCTTCTGGGTCGCCACAAAAGTAAAACAAGTTGCCAGAGCGCAAACGGAGACAGTCTTCCCCTTTTCGGCGTACTTCGCTTAAACCAACAATACTCCAGTTGATTTTTGTAAGCTCTTTCTCGATCTCTTCTAGTCTGTCGTTGCCTAATAGAGAGCGACAGTTAAATGTACAGACTTGAAGAGTCTGTATCTTCTTCTCAGCACCACTTGGTGTTTGGGACCTCAAAGTTGCTCCCACCCGGAGATCCGACTGTGGGGCTATTACTCCGGAAAATTTAACATTAATGTCGCACAACATAACTCGAAGGTGAGCAGCATAATCGCCACGCTTGCTTCAGAACGGATTGACGATATAATTTCCAGGCCGCCCCTGACATGGGGTACAGACGCCTTTGGTAGGCCGCTCCACTAGAGTACAGACGCCACCACGCTGCTGGTTTTGGTCCACCCCGGGTATTTCATTTCCCCGGTGCCACCCATATCTGGGAGGCTTTCCCCTATCCGCCACCTGGGGAGGCACCCGATGGGGGACTAGCAACCCCACACGGATTATTAAGAATATAACTAGGATTATAAGTTCTGTTTCTATCTAACTTTTGAGGTTTGTTTTTCATTTGAAATGTCAGTTTGATTTTAACTTTTGACATGTATTGGTCTCAATCAATATCAACACCACGGAGGAATTTTAACATAATAGATTTCTTTATGAAATTTTCAATCTATGTCCACATGATCTATCTGAAACTCTCCTAGCTTGACGTTGGGGTATTTATAAGCCATTAATTTATGTGGTCTTCTCTTAAAACTTCATTGTCTCCAAAACCAACCCATGTGTAGTACAAAATTCAGATAACCGTTCTCCATTCCTGTTACGAGTTTATGCACTGGCCATAGGCCTCCCACACTCGAAATTTCTTCCCTCGTCCTGTCTTCACATTAAAGTCTCCAAGAAGAATTTTAACATTAGCTCCCAGTGTGGTCATTACCAGTTGGTCAAGTATCTGTGCCATACATATCAGTTCCATTTCTAACATTAGTTGGAGCATGAACATTTGTCATTGTGTAGATTTTATTTTCCACCTTAACTGTTGACAATGCCATTCGTGGAGAATTAGAAGAAAAATCGTCAATGTAATCCAATAATGTATAGTGTACTAAGGAACCCATGCCGTATTGTGGAACGTTTTGTATTGCCCTTTCTCGTGGTCGTCCTGTACAAAGCCGATATCCTCCAGATTCGATCGGGTCCTGATCAGTATTACGTAACTCTTTAAGGACTGTGATAACTGTCTTGTGTTGATCTCAGATACCTGTCAGATGTTTCAATTTACCGACTTTCCTTAAAGAATTGATATATTTAGTGTTGCAAAATTCGAAAATCTTACCACTTTGTTAAATTTTAGCCTGTTCGTAAGTAAAACATGTTACATGTTTGTTTGTTTATTCAGTGTGTCGCTAGGCACTCCAACTTGCTATAATCCTCAATGTGATACCCCACCGCATCCGAATGGTGTCTTCGCCTGGATAATCTTGTTGTGACAGTCCAAACCGGTGGACTCTTTCGATAGAAGACTCCTCATATTTGTTTGATTGTCTCAGTCTGACAGATAGACATATAGCATTTAAAAGGAAATTAAAAGAATTTCTGAATGGCAACTCCTACTCATTAGATGAATTTTTGGATATAGTAAGTGGGTAATTTCCTCACTCCCCACCCAAAAAAAATTTTTTTTAATTTTAAAAAAATTAAAAATATTAAGTGTCATCTAATATTTTGTGTAATGTAAAATCTTGTGTAGACACCTTTTATTAACTTGACACGTTTCACATCATTACGAAGTGTCGTATTCCTGATCTATGGAACAAATACTGATCTAATCTAATCAGCATTGATAAAGTCCCTGACCAAGGTCAGGGTTTACAATTCCAGTAGTGATCTTGGAAGGTGATGAGTGAAGTGTGGAAGGATGAAAAATGAAATTGGTGTAATGTGTGTTTGGTCTGCTAGAGATATTTTATTTTCTCAAGTCCGCCAGCAAAGTTGGTGAGGTCCCCCCAGTCCGCCACGTGGGTCTCGCCACGTAGGAGTACACCTCTCCTCCTCTTATGACACCGTAACAGGTTCGTGGTGTTATTGATAATTTATTAATAGTATTCCAAGTGTTTATACTTAAAATATTTTTCCAACAGTGCAATGGGCCCCTGATGCAGTGCTAGCAGAAATGTTGGACCAGGACATGTAGGTGTTCGGAACTCTACTGTCTACTACACCACCACCATCACAGCAGTATCAGGCCACAGTCGGCCTTCATGATTTATCAGATCCGCCATTCGTATATCTTGCACCAGCAAACACGCATCAGGAGCCGTCGGAATGTCCTCAACCCACTGACCTGCAGTTAAGTTATTCCAGAACATTGCTGGTTGTCAAGACTTTTAATATGACTGCCAGCAGGTCCAAATGCATGAATGTACGCTTAGTACTTGATAATGATTTTGACATAATAATTGAAGTTGTGAATTTCAATTTGTTGGTGCTAAAGTAGAGTATACATGGTATGAGGGGAATTATTATTTAATATGATAGAGTATATTGAGAGGACGATCATGAACAATTACGATGCATCTCATACATTGATTGATATCCATATATTTGGCAGGAAGGTATCCATAATTGATATATATATGGAGAAGCAATGCTGTAATTAACTTCTGACGACTCTGGCATCTACATTAAGCAGTCAAGTGTTGTGAACTTACACAACCTATACAGTGCATTAGTGATCACGACATTCAGGTTGAGTTGTTGGTGGCCGTATGTCAGAGCTGTATTCTGTAACCTTCAGCATAATGTATAAATGAGTGAGTTAGAACAGTGTATAAATTCCTATGTTCATGCACTACTAAAGACTGCAGCTTTTGTCTACATAAGTATAAAATCCGTAAAAGAAAAATTTACTGATGGAATATCTATGATTACTGCTCCTATACGGTTGAATACGATACAAAAAGAATTGAAGATGTGTAGGATACCATTATTTGTAAAATGTTGCAGAACATTGTAACTGTAATTTTGTGATGATTGACAATGTACATATAAGTTTAAACAATAACAAAGATTTCCTACAAAATTGTTTTTATTGTCCCCTTATCCCTTCTTGTCATTCGAATGTTTTAGAAATATGTGTAGCCACATCGCCACTGTGCTCGCTGAAGAGAGAGAGAGAGAGAGAGGGGGGGGAGGGTTTGTGCAACCACTGACACTGAAATTTCCATTTTGTTGCAATATCACTGCTTTCTCAATCTTTTCAAGATCATCAACCAATGATACACATAAATACTAGACTTTAAATGTTAAACTGTTTCCGGAGTGAGATATTTTAACAAATACACCGATATCCGACATTAAACAAATATCACAGAGTGATATTTTAACAAATTCAATGATATCCCATTGTAAACAATTAGCACACTGCAACAAATTAACTTCTGCTATGAAGCAAGTTTACAAGGAACTACTGATCATGCACACCTCAAACTGATAATGGGCCCAGGGCCTACCACCACTATGGCTGTATCGTGTATGTCGTACAGCACGCAGCCAGAGAGAGAGCTATAGTTGCAGCAATCGCGCCTACATCAGAAGCTCCAGTCTTGGTTAGAAGACAGTAGTCGTCCCCTTGCAATGATCACGAGCCACTGCCGTCCACACGAGACGCCGACCATTCCAACGGTAAGAAACAGCCTACATAACAAATAAATGAGCGTTCTTTGTCGCTCTGGTTAATGGCAGAGAAGATATCAGGCCTACCACCTGGAACTTGTGGCCGCCTTCCATATCAGACATGCCAACTGTTTCAGTGTTCAGCTGGCGCCTAGACACTTACTTTATACATAACTCTATACGAGAAGGCCTTGGATGCTCTCTATTACACCAAACCACGTATGATAGATAGCATCCAGTAGTGATCATGCGCTGCCAACACTACTCAGCGCCGGCACAAACATGCATCTGAGAGAGATAATAGTTCTGCTGCCCGCTCTGACAGTAGCAGCAGTCGTAATTCAAATGTGAATCAAAAATTAATGTAGACCCTTAGTCATTGTGAGTCAGTGGCTATGGTGTTTGATTCCTAAACACAAATTGTTTCCATTACCATAATCCAATAAACTTGCTAAGCTTCTTTCTAAGAAAGAAAAGATAATATAGTGAGATGTCATTTTCCAGTTTCTTTATTTTTAGAACCCTCATAGCGCAGTTTAATAGGAGGGGGCCATCAATTTTACATCATGCATGCAGATGGTAATCCCTATAGCAAGGTTCGTACTTTTAAACACTTGAGATGGCCAGTGAAACCAGTGTGAAATGTCTCATAACCGTGGTAAATAACAGTCAGTTGGATTCAAACTGCTTGGTTTTTCTGTAAGTTTCTTATGAATGTCTGAAAGCAGTTTACACGCAGTTTCAGCCACCTAAACAAACAATAAGCATTAAAACATTCCGCTTCCTTCTTGTGAAATCCACAGCTCTCCAGTTGAAGCAGCATGACAAAATTGGGACCAATTAATTACAGAATATTTAAGACGTCTGGGTTAAGCAGATTTTTCTTAATACAATAACGCTGTGTCTCATCATTCTCCTTTAAGAGTGAGTTAATAGAAGTGTTGAAGTACGAGTAGGTACTTCAGCATTCAGACTTTGCAGTATACATTCACTGCCGTCACACTAGTTAACAACCAATACTAATGCTTGGCATTTATCAGGTTTAAAGTCAAGAATGGTAATCTTGTTCGTTTCTTTCAACAGTGTCTACATGAGTGATGGCGATGAACTAACTATAGAGCACAGCGTATTTATTTTTCTTTTATACTTAAGAAATTAAATATGATATAAATTAATTTTTTAAGAAGTTGCATACACAGCTGCTAATATTTTATATATGTTTACAGTCGTTAATAAATATTTCGACCAGTCACTTAAGAACTCTTAAAGGGTAAATATGCCAGAACACACAACAACACTCCTTCTCACATCACAACCATCATGTAAGTATTAGTGACAATGATGGTAAATAAGAATGTAGTTGTAAAAAGAGAAATATGAGTAACTCGTATTTTTTTTCTTTTTTCCGTGCAGGTGAAGCAAAGTCATCACAGCAACCTATAGCTTAAAGTACAGTGGCAATAAATGGGTAATCACCTCAGATTGTCAGTTTCACCAAGTGGTGGCATTCAAAACCCTTCAACACAGTGATACCAAAATCGTGTTATTCTTGGATGAGTGGATTCGCTTATGTGATACCCCAATGAAAATTTCCGTGTTATTCCACAGAATGGCTCATCTCCATCAGTGACACTAGATAATCATATGGTCTCCACAGGATACTTCCCACGAACAGTTAAACTGTTTAACGAGAGAGAATTCACTCTTCTACAAGGGAATTCCTTTAGAAACGTAATGCATGCCTGTTTACACGATCCAGCATGCTCTAGAAAATTGGCTAAACTGTCAACCATATGTGTACCGATTCTACAAGAAAACAAGGAGCAATCTATTCCATCCATATGAAGAAACCATCACTCAACTTTATGATTCATGTTGTGCATCAATACGTGAAAATATGTATGACTCAACCATGCCAGATGTAAGCACAGAAGTACGTTCTTATTTAAGTATGTTCTTATACCCAACAATATGTAAGAGTTTATAAGTAAATAAAAAGTATAGGACGTGCATCTCTGTGTTTTTGTTCCTCTACGAAATTCTCACTATCCTAATATAAACGCGTAGCCAGTACCGTGACTAAGTGGGCAAAACACTCATCCCAAATGGTCTCATAGTAACTTGTTAATCCTTTAATGATAGTGAAAATTGAAGATGGAAGAAGAAGAATGGCTCACTCCTTCCCAATAATAAACATGCTATAATTGTTGGTCCATCTGACTGTTGCAAGACTAACGTTGTTATGTCATTGCTAATACATCCTGATGGAAGCTGCTGCTAGCATGTGTACATATATTCGAAAACATTGTTTCAGCCCAAATACGAGATATTACAAGAGATTTTGGAGAGCATCAATGAAGGAATCTACCAGACTTTCACCAAAAGCAGCGTCACCATGCCACCTGAAAAAGTAAATACTAACAGTGAATTCGTTTTTGATGATGTTGGAATGGAAAAACGAGGATAAAATAAGGATTTTTTTTTTTTTTTTTTTTTTTTTTTTTTTTTTTTTTTTTTTTTTGCCGACTTGCATCTGTTATTTGAGCCAAACATATTCCAGGATTCCGAAGCAGTTCGTAAGGGATAATACGGGCTTTTATTATGACTTTCAAACAGGACAATATTAATTTTAAACATACTTATCAAGTATATATACGAGCTGACGTGATATTCAATGAATTTATTAGCATATGTGAATGTTGCGGGACTGGCACACAACACAGATTTCTGGTTATTGATAAAACGATAAAATATAACGATGGGTTATATAGACGAAATTTCCAGGAGTTTATGTGCAAAAGATAGTGTACTATCACATAACTATGTCATTACCTTGTCTGCTATGGACAAATTCTCACACATGTATTGCACTCAGTCTAAGGGGGTGATGCACAGGGCAACATTCATTTCCACATTGACAGAAGAATCGAAGCAATAAATGGAACTCTTAAAATCTGTACTATGGAAATTCAAAATATCAATGGCACTCTTAAGTAAACGTCATACTGCATAAGAGCAAGCGCTGGAGATGCTGTGAATATGGTAACTGTATAGCTCCATGAAACTGAAAAATCGTTAGAAGAAATTAAGAAGCACTTCCTGTAAATGTCAAAGAAAAAAATGCTTGGGGATAAAGCAGCAGAACTTTCCTGAGCTTAATCAAAACAGTAAAGACAAGGTTGAGGAGACTGAAAGAGTTTTAGACACACAAAGAGAAAAGTCAGTTTAAGTTTGTGAGAGACTATACAAGATGTGCACTATCTTGGAGTCAGTTTAGTATGCAGTAGTATGTTGACAAAATGCAAAGTCGTAGAGGCGAGGGTGGCTGTTTGTTAGAAATCATGAATGCTGAAATTAAGAGAGTTGAAGCGAGATCATTCCCCCTTGAAAATCTTAACGCCACTAGCTGAAAGTTTAGACAGCTCTCACACACGGCAGATGGAGACAGAAGGGAGGCAAATATGAAGAAAAAGAAGAAGAAGTAGAAAAGGGATATATTTTTTATTGTATGGGACAAAAATAGTATTAATTCATTTTATTGTAACATAGGTAAGGAGAATTACTTAACTTTGTAAAATTCATTTCCACAGCAATGTCATGAGTATTTACAGCTGGCTCTGAACATTAACATATCACTTGATACAGGTATCTCACTCACAGTACATTTAACAATAACTTTAACGTAGTGTTCTGCCTAATACATTGATCACACAGTTAGACTACCGGAAGATAATGCTGTCATCTTACTCGTGACGGCAGACTGGGCTGAGTGTTCCTGTGCTCAGTCGTAAGTAGAAGAGTGGTTGCAGAGGCGTAGCAAAAAGTTTGTGGAGATGGCTATGCTGGTGTCACTCATTCATTGATGCGGCTTGTTGCTATTATCTTCTCTTTTGTTGTGTTGGATTGTAACCTCACCCTCACTTATCGACCTTAATGACAGTGAAAAATTAAACCGCGTGCAACTAATGGAAATTTGGGAAAAGCAATCGTCACCGAAGTTAATTTGTCGGTAAAGAGGGAGAAAAGGGTTACATCTAAATGAAAGGAAAAATGCAAATGAAATTGATGGAAATTAATTTTGAGAAAAGGGTAAAATTAATAATGAAAGTAAATGTGCGGTTGTTACGTTAACAATTAATTGGCGTTAATTAGATATTTGAGATTTGGGGAAAATTACGGTCGCCAGTCCTATGGACAACTACTATAATAATTGGAAATGAAAGAACAATGCACATATATTTAGCACCAAAAGCGTGGCAACTGAAGGTTGACGCCCGTTGTGTGAAAACTGAATGTTTATCAGAATTAATAAATTTCGCTACACTCTGGCTTAATTTAGCAAAAGAATTAATAAAAGCGGAAAATTGAAAGTTAATTTGATGACTGAAATTAATAGTGAACTTTGTTTCTGAAGCACTACGAAACTCAATAAAATAAGGTTAGTCTTGGGCTACCTCAACAATCATTTCAAAAGCTACTTGAATCTACGCAATTTAGAAATCAGAAATTTAACTTTGAACTTGAATTAACTGATTCTGAACAATTAACAATAGTAAAATTTAGCATGTACCAAGCTGAGCTGCAGTCACAGGTAAGCTAAAATATGGTAACAAAACTCGTGCTCTTAATTTGTGCTTGTGTAATCTACACTCCTGGAAATGGAAAAAAGAACACATTGACACCGGTGTGTCAGACCCACCATACTTGCTCCGGACTCTGCGAGAGGGCTGTACAAGCAATGATCACACGCACGGCACAGCGGACACACCAGGAACCGCGGTGTTGGCCGTCGAATGGCGCTAGCTGCGCAGCATTTGTGCACCGCCGCCGTCAGTGTCAGCCAGTTTGCCGTGGCAAACGGAGCTCCATCGCAGTCTTTAACACTGGTAGCATGCCGCGACAGCGTGGACGTGAACCGTATGTGCAGTTGACGGACTTTGAGCGAGGGCGCATAGTGGGCATGCGGGAGGCCGGGTGGACGTACCGCCGAATTGCTCAACACGTGGGGCGTGAGGTCTCCACAGTACATCGATGTTGTCGCCAGTGGTCGGCGGAAGGTGCACGTGCCCGTCGACCTGGGACTGGACCGCAGCGACGCACGGATGCACGCCAAGACCGTAGGATCCTACGCAGTGCCGTAGGGGACTGCACCGCCACTTCCCAGCAAATTAGGGACACTGTTGCTCCTGGGGTATCGGCGAGGACCATTCGCAACCGTCTCTATGAAGCTGGGCTACGGTCCCGCACACCGTTAGGCCGTCTTCCGCTCACGCCCCAACATCGTGCAGCCCGCCTCCAGTGGTGTCGCGACAGGCGTGAATGGAGGGACGAATGGAGACGTGTCGTCTTCAGCGATGAGAGTCGCTTCTGCCTTGGTGCCAATGATGGTCGTATGCGTGTTTGGCGCCGTGCAGGTGAGCGCCACAATCAGGACTGCATACGACCGAGGCACACAGGGCCAACACCCGGCATCATGGTGTGGGGAGCGATCTCCTACACTGGCCGTACACCACTGGTGATCGTCGAGGGGACACTGAATAGTGCACGGTACATCCAAACCGTCATCGAACCCATCGTTCTACCATTCCTAGACCGGCAAGGGAACTTGCTGTTCCAACAGGACAATGCACGTCCGCATGTATCCCGTGCCACCCAACGTGCTCTAGAAGGTGTAAGTCAACTATCCTGGCCAGCAAGATCTCCGGATCTGTCCCCCATTGAGCATGTTTCGGACTGGATGAAGCGTCGTCTCACGCGGTCTGCACGTCCAGCACGAACGCTGGTCAAACTGAGGCGCCAGGTGGAAATGGCATGGCAAGCCGTTCCACAGGACTACATCCAGCATCTCTACGATCGTCTCCATGGGAGAATAGCAGCCTGCATTGCTGCGAAAGGTGGATATACACTGTACTAGTGCCGACATTGTGCATGCTCTGTTGCCTGTGTCTATGTGCCTGTGGTTCTGTCAGTGTGATCATGTGATGTATCTGACCCCAGGAATGTGTAAATAAAGTTTCCCCTTCCTGGGACAATGAATTCACGGTGTTCTTAGTTCAATTTCCAGGAGTGTAAATATTGTAGCCAGCTATGAATACTTTAACTGAACTTTGAAATTAAAGCAGTGAAATGGAATGATATTACTTTAATGCCGGCGTTTGAATTTCAACGACACTCGGGTTCATTTCGGAAAAGGAAGGGACCCTGCTTGGTAATGCAATTGGGACAATGAGCAACAAAGGTTCATGCTAAGATGCTGTAGTTTGCTAATGGAATAGTTTGAAAAGCTGAGGTCTGCCATACAGTTCTAAAACTTTACGTGCTTCCAGTCTTCCTTGTTGGTTGATTGAAGGTTTGAAGTCGTCGGTCGAAGAGGTGGCGAAGTCACTCATTGTCGGCCGTCGCTGTTGAAGAAGCTGGATGTTGGCGCGCCTTCTTCTCGACACTGTCACCAGGCGAAACGGGCTCTTGATGTGCACCAGCTAATGTTTCCCGTCCGCGACACCGTGTCAGAAACTATAATAGCAAGTCGAGCGCAATTACATGCTGCCAAACCCCGAAAGCGCGGCAGCTCGCGGGAGCGTCACACAACACACCTGTGCACCGTCCTACTCCAGCCAGACTCTGCTCTGCCCGCGCTCCACGCGGCAGAGTTAACACTACCAAAGATCCTAAGCACTTCGCTCTCCACACGACCTATCGATGTAGTCGTTCGATAGCATAATTTTCCCTAGGCAAGACCCAGCGTAAAAATACAAATAGTATTTACAAAACAAACCAATTATACATCGACAAAAATGCATAAATATATACAGGGTGTTACAAAAAGGTACGGCCAAACTTTCAGGAAACATTACCCACACACAAATAAAGAAAAGATGTTAGGTGGACATGTGTCCGGAAACGCTTAATTTACATGTTAGAGCTCATTTTAGTTTCGTCAGTATGTACTGTACTTCCTCGATTCACCGCCAGTTGGCCCAATTGAAGGAAGGTAATGTTGACGTCGGTGCTTGTGTTGACATGCGACTCATTGCTCTACAGTACTAGCACCACCACATCAGTACGTAGCATCAACAGGTTAGTGTTCATCACGAACGTGGTTTTGCAGTCAGTGCAATGTTTACAAATACGGAGTTGGCAGATGCCCATTTGATGTATGGATTAGCACGGGGCAATAGCCGTGGCGCGGTACGTTTGTATCGAGACAGATTTTCAGAACGAAGGTGTCCCGACAGGAAGAAGTTCGAAGCATTTGATCGGCGTCTTAGGGAGCAAGGAACATTCCAGCCTATGACTCGCGACTGGGGAAGACCTAGAACGACGAGGACACTTGCAATGGACGAGGCAATTCTTCGTGTAGTTGACGATAACCCTAATGTCAGCGTCAGAGAAGTTGCTGCTGTACAAGGTAACGTTGCCCACGTCACTGTATGGAGAGTGCTACGGGAGAACCAGTTGTTTCCATACCATGTACAGCGTGTGCAGGCACTATCAGCAGCTGATTAGCCTCCACGGGTACACTTCTGCGAATGGTTCATCCAACAATGTGTCAATCCTCATTTCAGTGCAAATGCTCTCTTTACGGATGAGGCTTCATTCCAGCGTGATCAAATTGTAAATTTTCACAATCAACATGTGTAGGCTGACGAGAATCCGCACGAAATTGTGCAATGACGTCATCAACACAGAGTTTCTGTGAACGTTTGGGCAGTCATTGTTGGTGATGTCTTGATTGGGCCCCATGTTCTTCCACCTACGCTCCATGGAGTACGTTATCATGATTTCATACGGGATACTCTACCTGTGCTGCTAGAATACGTGCCTTTACAAGTACGACACGACATGTGGTTCATGCACGATGGAGCTCCTGCACATTTCAGTCGAAGTGTTAGTACGCTTCTCAACAACAGATTCGGTGACCGATGGATTGGTAGAGGCGGACCAATTCCATGGCCTCCACGCTCTCCTGACCTCAACCCTCTTGACTTTCATTTATGGGAGCATTTGAAAGCTCTTGTCTACGCAACCCCGGTACCAAATGTAGAGACTCTTCGTGCTCGTATTGTGGACGGCTGTGATACAATACGCCATTCTCCAGGGCTGCATCAGCGCATCATGGATTCCATGCGACGGAGGGTGGATGCATGTATCCTCGCTAACGGAGGGCATTTTGAACATTTCCTGTAACAAAGTGTTTGAAGTCACGCTGGTACGTTCTGTTGCTGTGTGTTTCCATTCCATGATTAATGTGATTTGAAGAGAAGTAATAAAATGAGCTCTAACATGGAAAGTAAGCATTTCCGGACACATGTTCACATAACATATTTTCTTTCTTTGTGTGTGAGGGATGTTTCCTGAAAGTTTGGCCGTACCTTTTTTATAACACCCTGTATATACAAATAGTAAAACAATTACAATACATAAAGACACAGAATGTCGTATATTCAGGTAACAAAATTAGGAAAAAATTTATAGTACAATAGATGGAAATAGGAGGATATGCATTTCCGGCGTTACAAGATACCAGCCTTGCTTTGGTTGGAGACACCACACTAGTACCAATTACATTAAGCATCACAGTGTTAGTGAAATAAATGTAACATACAGGGTCAGCAGTCATCAATCGTATATGCTTGGAAAGCATTCAGTTTGTTTAATGAAGCTTGAAATACAGGTTGAGGATGAGTAATTTAAATAAACACCTGGTCCAGTGAATCTAATGTTCTTAACAACTTTAAACCCTGCAAATATTTGCCAAAAGAGATACAATTGTATGCTGAAGTATTATGTACACTACTGGCCATTAAAATTGCTACACCAAGAAAAAATGCAGATGATAAACGGGTATTCATTGGACAAATATATTATACTAGAACTGACATGTGATTACATTTTCACTCAATTTGGGTGTATAGATCCTGAGAAATCAGTACCCAGAACAACCACCTCTGGCCGTAATAACGGCCTTCATACGCCTGGGCATTGAGTCAAACAGAGCTTGGATGGTGTGTACAGGTACAGCTGCCCATGCAGCTTCAACGCGATACCACAGTTCATCAAGTGTAGTGACTGGCGTACTGTGACGAGCCAGTTGCTCGCCCACCATTGACCACACGTTTTCAATTGGTGAGAGATCTGGAGAATGTGCTGGTCAGGGCAGCAGTCGAAAGTTTTCTGTATCCAGAAAGGCCCGTACAGGACCGGCAACATGCGGTAGTGCATTATCCTGGTCAACGATGGTATTTCCGGTTCCGAAGTGCAACGAACATACCCAAGAACTTAAATGTCAAAGGATACTGAAGAAGGAATATCTTATATTGCTGGGAGCTTTTATACAGAAGAATGACAGAGAACCTCTAAACGAGATGTGTTTCTCAAAGAGCGCATTGTAATCTGTCGAGAGAATGAATCTTAAGTTAAATGGCTTGGCTTCCCATCATTGCAAAATAGTTTAGTAAAAGCTCATGATTTGGTATATAACAGAGTTTGCAAGCCTCAAACAGTGCAGTAGCACAACACGAATGCTAGGAAACACATTAGACATGATGACAATATTTCCAACAAGCTATCTGTTGAACCGCACATCCCTGAATATAACCACTGTGGACTTGGAACTTAGCTGAAAAAGCTTCTAGCTCACAAGGATAAGGAGATTACTCCGCTGGACGATGCCTGCAAGAAACATGATTTAGCGTCAACTGTAAACAAAGGTTTGACAGTAAGTCATGCTGCTGATTGAATTTTACCTAATAAAGTCAAGCAAATACATATAAGAAGGCATGTGACAACGTTTGTAGCATCTGCAGTTAGTAAAGCTATGTGTGCCAAACATTAACTGGGTGCTGGAATGAATTTCTGAGAAGTTATAAATGCAGCATGTCATACACTAAAGAAGTAGAAGAAAAAACCTGTGTGTTGGATAAAAATTTGACCCAGTATGTGGCGTCAGTAGCTAAAAGTTCAGTGAAGCAGAAAGGAATATGAAGAACGTGAGTTAAAACAACCAGGGCTCCACCAATACCTAATACATCTTGTGGAATTATTCCGTTCCTCATTCTAGTGTTTGTGAGGCTATCAGCAGTTGCTTCTTTAGCTAAAGGGACGGCAGCCATAGCTCGAGCAGTAGAGAATGCGCAAAGAGCAGAGGTGCAACTCCAGGAGGCGAAAAGGCATAACTGGAAGATAGAAACTGTCGCTATTGTTAGAAGATTGTATTTAAAACTGCCCAAGAAAAAATCTGGACTGTTTATTTTAAAAAACATTGTAACCCTACAGATAATACTATGCTTACAAATACAGATCATCTTAAATTCGTCAATAAATTCAGACCCCCAAGATTTCAGTGAGTGAGCAGAATACGATGCCAAGGACGATTTGGAAATCCATAGAATGTGGGACTGTAAATTGAGATGTTGCAAGAGTATCTGGCGCCCATTGGGTTTAATATGTTAAAAATAGTAGAATAACGTATACTACTTTTTTACTTGTAAAGTGATTTCTGGCCGTCTCGAGTCTTATGTCGTTACTTCTGCAACAGTCACGAGCTCTACAATTTTCAACGCTTCCAAGTCTTCGATTCACATCTCTGAGGATATTCTCCCTAATGTTCATCCTGACAAATACATAAAAAAGTAGCATGCACGTCAGTACATCAGTTTAGTTATAGGTATTATGCTGTACACTCTAACTTTTAAAGAACGATCATCAATGTTAAGAGAAAATCACCGTCTGTCAATAGATCGAAGCAAAGGGGAATGGAGTTTTGCATTGATCAGTCTGGAAATATACAACTTATTCATAATATTTCAGAAGCGAACGATGAATTTCACTTAGGAAGTGGTAAAGTTGTGGAAATGCCCTCTGGTTTTTATGATATTGACGATTTAAGTGCATTTATCAAACAATCTGTAAAGAGTCTGAATTATGTGCAGTCATTACCACATTTAAAACAGAGATGAAAACGACAAAACAGACAATGGACTTTAACCAGGAAGCTTCATTAGGATCACTACTTGTTTTCTCAAGGAGTCAAGTTTTGGAGGATAATCCTGATAAAAATTACCAATCAGAACTACCAGTCGACATCTTACCAGTTTGCATGATTTGTGTCAAGTGTAACATCACAACAAATTCGTATCTCAGTGACAGATTAATTCATACAACGTGCAGATTCTTCCCTAGAGTGGGGCCAAGATATAAACTCGTTGAGGTGCCAAACAAACCCCTATGTCTTCCAGTGTCCGTTCAGATATGAGACGATCTCGAGCTGAATATTATGGACTAGGATTTTTGGGGAGAGGAAATCGTCTTACGTCTTCACTTCGTAGAGCAGCATGGGTATAAGGTACGAAATCGACACATGCAGCCACCAGTCGGTACTTTGCAGCGGAAACATGCTATAATAACGTGGGCGAATTGCAAGTTCCTTAAATCAATAAGACTGAAAGCACACAGTGCCGTCACTCAATATAATAAAACCAGTTTAATATGATTTCACTAGATCCATTTCTCCCATAAACCTTTTTCTTTGGTGATGTTTGATAATAATGACGAGATAAGGTTTCTCATTCAATACCAAGGTGATTTAACAGTACTGAACATAAGTTTCCTATACTTGAAAGAAAGATTTCAGGAGAGGGATGGAAGCTCTGCAGCGGAGCCACTACATCTACATCTACATCTACATGATTACTCTGCGATTCACATTTATGCGCTTGGCAGAGGGTTCATCGAACCACAATCATACTATCTCTCTACCATTCCACTCCCGAACAGCGCGCGGGAAAAACTAACACCTAAACCTTTCTGTTCGAGCTCTGATTTCTCTTATTTTATTTTGATGATCATTCCTACCTATGTAGGTTGGGCTCAGCAAAATATTTTCGCATTCTGAAGAGAAAGTTGGTGACTGAAATTTCGTAAATATATCTCGCCGCGACGAAAAACGTCTTTGCTTTAATGACTTCCATCCCAACTCGCGTATCATATCTGCCACACTCTCTCTCCTATTACAAATAATGGATTCACCTTTATATGTCAAGTAGATACGAAATGAATAGTGTGGAGATCGACCACACTGGAAATGTCGAAATCAGATCAATCCTCAATACATATGTTTCTACATTAACTTTGGGTTTTAACGGTTTACTGATCAATGTAGTGTATGTACCCCAACCAAAATTTTTATAGGGCACTTTTAATTATGTGACATCTGTCATCATGAAAATTAAACAAGAAATAATCCTAGTTCAAAGTGTGATGAATAACAACTTGAACCTTCGACGAGAGTATGCCAGTAATTTTGAAGAGAATAAAATTTTGTTCCAGAAACTGCCATGGAAAACGCCATACTCATATATTTCCGTAATAGACTAGGAAAATTTGAAATTTTTACTTGTATTGAATTCAGATATTCAGCTGCTATTAAGTTTCCATTCATGGGAACTATTTGAGCCGGCCAGAGTGGCCGAGCTGTTCTAGGCGCTTCAGTCTGGAACCGCGCGACCGCTACGGTCGCAGGTTCGAATCCTGCCTCTGACATGAATGTGTGTGATGTCCTTAGGTTAGTTAGGTTTAAGTAGTTCTAAGTTCTAGGGGACTGATGACCTCAGAAGTTAAGTCCCATAGTGCTCAGAGCCATTTGAACCATTTTTTTTAACTATTTGAATAGCCATTTCTAACAGTGACATCCAGAGAGACCTGGGACATCGAAACAGCAGTTCAACAACAAAGGCCTTGATTTATTATACTGGCTCTGCAAACGGGTAGGGAGGTAAATCTGAAAAGGGTTTCAGCATATTCAACAATCTTAAATTAACCAGTGCTAAAGTGTACTCGAATTATGAATTTTACACATTTTAATATTTAAAGCTTGATTGGAGTAATAACATTATTGGCCTACTGTATAAAATGTATGTGATGTTCTGCTTCTCTTACTAGAAGGGCGATGAATCTGGGTGCTTGCTTATCCCACAACAGTATCAGGAGTTAGCGCCAATAGCTCTTTCAAACTTTCTAGAAGGTAACCATCAACAGTCGTCAAGTAATGTATAAAATGCATATTTGACCTGAAGCTCCTTTTATTTTAAACCCAAATATCAATCGGTTTCAGTCATGGACCATCTTCACGGATGAGGTTTAAAATGGTTTAAGCTACAACATTACATTTGTCGCTACTTAAACAATGTGTAGACCTTGTCATGAATATCAATATACGACACAGGACGTTTAGAAACAAACATACTAATAATAAGTGTGTACAGCGCAGCACTGAAGAGAAGATCCATTCTTACCACTTTCGTTTCGATGCGAAACAATGAAAATGAAGAAAGTCTGCAGAATCAATTTTGAAACTGAAAACAGATTCTCTGTTCCCTACCCAGATGCCTTGATCACTACGCCAGAGGCGATTTTGTTGGACACTTTGTCCTCTATAGGTACAGAAGCTGCTATCGTAACAATTCCTGTCCTCGTTTTCTAGAAAAATGTGCGTTTATGGACCCCATCTATAATGACGAAAAATGCTCAGTTTTCGACCATTTGTTGTTCGCATCAATGTAAACTGAAGGTGGGAGGGGGAAAAAGGAAAGGAATTGGAAGGAACTGATGATATCAGCTGCATCGGTACTTCATGCGGAGTTAACGGCGACGAGTGAAAATGTGTGCCGAACCCGGGATCTCCTGCTTCCTAGGCGGTTGCGCCAAACACTTCGCCAGCCAGACATAGTTTTAATCACAAATGCTCGGACATATCGGCACACTCCTTGGCCAACCCACATTCCCACCTAGTGCCATCACTTATCCGTATTCCCCGTCCATGTGCTCCATGCTCGCTAATTTTTAGATTCACATTGGAGGTCAAATACAAGTGCGCACCTGCACTGATGGTTTTCGATTCATAGCTCATAGAGGCACACCAATTATATGAATGCGTTTCGGACATGTCCGAAAGAACAGACACAACGCAGTCATATAACTGATACGTTTCGATGGGCCATGATTCGACAACCATCAGTGCAGATGCACATTTACGTTCGACCTCCAGCAGGAATTTAAAAATTAGTGAGCATGGAGGACATGGACGGGGACTAGGGATAAGTGATGGCGCGAAGGGGAACGTGGGTCGGCTGAGGAGCGTGCGAAGATAGTCCACATATTTGCGGTTAAAACTCTGTCTGCGTGGCGCAGTGCTTAACACAAATGCCCAGTAAGCAGAAGATCCCGGGTTCGGATCCTGCTCCGGTACACATTTTCACTCGTCGTCGCTGATTCCATATAAATTCCAGATACAGCTGATATAATCAGTTCCTTTCATTTTCTCTCTCTCCTTTCTCTCTCCCCCCCCCCTCCCCCACTCCACCTTCAGTTTACAGCTACGTATTCCGCATAATGTCTCTTCTTTCAGAATAGACACCACGCATTCATATAGTATAAATGATCTCATCAACATTGAATCTATGACGCGTCATGAAATTTAGCGGTGGTTTTCTCTTAAACGGGGAGGTATGGAGAGAAAATATCTTAGAGTCTTTCATTTTAGGTTGTATACGAGCAACCTGCCAAATATGAGCCGAATGCATTGGTCTTGAATTAGGTCTTCCCCTGTCAGAACCAACAGACGAGACTAGCAGCTCTAGGTGCCACCAGAGCTGATGGTGGCGCTGCGACTCGGCCTTCATTGGTAGTAGCTCCACAGTTGTTGAAGCCTTTAACATAAACAGAGTCGATTGCTATTCGATCGAAACTTCCATCTTTAATGATTAATGGATGTGCTACTCGTCACTATTGGAGCGGAATACTAAAAATAACTGACTTTGATCAGAACTGCGCTACAGCAAAACCGGGGAAAAAGCGAAGGACGCCAAACTAGAAAAGGGACTCTCGAAGTAAACCTGTTCCGGAGGTACCCGTACATCTGGTACAAAGTTCAGCAAACAACTTTTCAGTGGTCACAAGTCCCGCAACTTTTAGCGACGTGAGAGAAGTGATCTTTTAGAATTCCTCAATGTTTAGACTGAGCATAAAATTTATGGGGATCAAGTAGCCGAAAATTTAAATGCGTTATCTTCGGTCACCTTTTGATGTATGTGTTTTTCGCAACGATATTAAGTAAAATGTGACAAGTTAATGTGTCTCTTCTTCAATTACAGTCATCTGCTTTATTACCTGTCAGCTGTAAGCCACATGTCCCCCTTTCCTTATTAAGTGCTACAGGTGGGCGAGATAATAATTTCTTTCTCTCATTTTTACACATTGATTCACACAAATCAATAAAATAATCAGTCGAAACCCTAAACGCCCTGTATGATAAAACTTAGTCAAAATTTAGCATACATGACTCGTTCTACAGACCTCATAAAAGTTCGGTTCAAGACAAAGACTTTTATTCTAGGTTAGTTAGCCTCTGTTCGAAATGAACATAGTGAGTGTAAATAGAAGAAACGGAAATCCCGTCGACGACCTTGCCCTAGCTCTGATTGGACTGTAATGCGGCGAGAAATCGACCTCAGACTTGTTTAAGGAATCAGTCTTAACCTCAATTTTAAAAAAAATCACGGCAACCTGGGGAAAACTAGACTAGAGTGGCTTTCCTCCTGAACACGAATCCATTGTCTTAACCATTTAAAACGAAACTGACGAAAACACTTCACACAGTATAATACTTCTCAAATAGTAGAAACGCTTTGGGACTGATCCTCTCTGTACAATCATGATATTGTCTCTCTTCACGATGCAACAAGCACTGCTTCGGGTTTGAAGAAAATCGGATGGATAAGCTGACTGATCTGCTCAAAGCCCGTACCTAAACACCATCAGACATTTTCGCGATGTGTTGGAGCAACGTTTTTTAAACTATGTACCGCGGAACCTTAAGGTTCTGCACAGATCAAGTAAGGGTTCTGCGCGACTTCCATGCCTTTTCTATTAACATCCAGGAAGCTAAATTAAAAAAAAATAAAAACTGATTCCTCTCAGAAAACCTGAAATGTTTGATTGAAGCGTTTATACAGTGTCTTCCAAGTGAAGAGAAGGTTAAACATCAAAATCAGTTGTGGATTACAAACCTCATATGTCAATGCACGACCTTCGACTATATCATCAAGAGAATATGGATCTCTTATTTAACTGGCATGGAATTCGTCGTTGGAAAAGGACATAAATTAATGCCGTTAATGGCATTCGGGTGTATATTAAAATATGAACATCCTCAGTTGTCGCAAAAGGCTGTGTTGATACTTTACCGATTTGGAACAAAGTGTATGTGCCAACAGGGTTCTCAGTTTATTTGTCGACAAATCAGAAATACCGTAATAGACGTGATACCGAATCTGTGATGACAATTCTCGACGGTATATATGCAAAAACAGAACCAGACCTACTCATCTCATTAAAATCAAATTTAAAAATCCAGTTTGGGTTTTCTAATGTAAATTATTTTAAGAACGTTCCCTGTCAGTAAGTACATGAGGTCTACCTACTGTTGATTTGGCTGCGGTTGTTCTCTCGCGTTTCCTCTTCGTAGTCAAATCACCAAAAGTCGACTTGGGCAGCTTTAGAAAGATTCAAATCTTCCTGGTGGATTTGTTACTCACGTGACCGGCCGAGCCATTCTGCTGTTATTGCTTCCCTACTGACAATACAATAACCCGTGCCTCCTTTTATACTTGTGGGACAGCCTCTCGTGACGTCTAGCTGTCCGTTCGCATCACATAGGGATGTCCAGATACTTTTGATTGGACTGGGTAGTGTATCTACAGCCATCACGGCAAGAGTTTTCATGATCATCAAATAAACTGACCTTGATTACCCAAGAGACATCCTTTACGCTTTCTTTCTTTCGCTACTGCCTTTATCCCGCATTGTGGGCAGGGTTAAGGACGGATTTGGCATGGTGAATTTTAAGGGGTGGCGAGATGCCCTTCCTGCCGCCACCCCATTCCCCCCCTCGACGGAATTAGTGTACCCAGCTGTCTGCGTCTAGTGTAAATCGTGAAATAGTGTGAATGTGTTTCAGATGTCTGCGAGTCGTGTAACTGGGGCGGGACGTGGGGACTAGCCCGGTATTCACCTAGTAGGATGTGGAAAACCGCCTAAAAACCACATCCCAGCTGGCCGGCACACCGGCCGTCGTCGTTAATCCGCAGGGCGGATTCGATCTGGGGTCAGCGCGCCTACCCGAGTCCAGGAAACAGCGCGTTAGCGCTCTCGGCTATCCTGGCGGGTCAAGAGACATGCTTTACACTAACTATAGCAGATTTTGGTATATGTGAAGCTGTTCATTATATTCTCACAATAATTGGGTTCACACACGAACGTGAAACAGTGTCAATATCGCTAACGTTCGAACAACATGTCGCTGCCATTCCAATTTTGGAGCGTTGTCGTGGAGATCTACAAGGTAATTAGGTGTTTGTTGATAGAAGAATGAAACCTAAAATGTAGCTGTAGGTCTCATCAACGTCTGTCCCTATTACAAATAATGTTAAGTCAAATGTTTGTGGTACGCTATCTTCCTTGAGGATATTACTTCACCGAAATCCATCTCCGCTTTGTCGGAAATCAGCATCAGATGTAGTTCGATCTCGCTGAGGCCTCCTCACTCTTCTACAGTAAATAAAGTTGTATTAACTAAACTGAAATGTCATGAACAAATTATAGTACTCTCGTCGCCACTGTAGAGTCTTGTACCGTAGGATGCAAGGGAGGGGATGTTGCTATGAATGGCCAGTATCCTCTTTCTACAGCACAAATACACACGTGGATTAATAGGGTTATTTATTTACATGAACATGAAGTTCTACTTAACTGGAATAGAGTCCATATGTCGTGGTAGAAGCTCATCAGTAATAGTCCTCGTGCAGAGAATATCGGTAATCTTGCTTTTACAAACTCTCGCTACAGGCACTAATCTGGTTGCTATGTACTGTCGTAACCTGTGATGAACTATACCCGCTCTGTGAATGTACTGAGAGACACAAAACTGAGAGAGTGAGTCAGTGAGGCCCACGGGTCAGCAGCGGCAGCCTAGACACTTGCTGTTGAGAGGGTATTGGTGGCGTGTTGCTTGTCGGAGTGTCTCTGGCCTCTCTCGTGACAGGCGCGCTTGATCCTACGCCTGCTTATTGTCTTCGCGGTACATCTTTGCCGACATATGTGCTGGCGACAGCTTACGCTAGCACACAAATAATCATCCAACTTTACAAATGCAGTTGTCGTTTCGCAAAAGTTACTGCTCGGATTTATGACTTGACTGAATTCAAAACAGATCTCATTCAAGAAGTGAGTCTGACACGCCCACTCAAGGCCATCAAATTAAATTATAAGTTCATAGTGTGTTGGCAGCTACCAGTGAGATTCCTAACGATTTCAATTTCATACACTACTGGCCATTAAAATTGCTACACCAAGAAGAAATGCAGATGATGAACCGGTACTCATTGGACAAATATATTATACTACAACCGACATGTGATTACACTTTCACGTAATTTGGGTGCATAGACCCTGACAAATCAGTACCCAGAACAACCACCTCTGGCCGTAATAATGGCCTTGATACGCCTGGGCATTGAGTCAAACAGAGCTTGGATGGCGTGTACAGGTACAGCTGCCCATGCAGCTTCAACACGATACCACAGTTCATCAAGAGTAGTAACTAGCATATTGTGACGAGCCAGTTGCTCGGCCTACACTGACCAAACGTTTTCAATTGGTGAGAGATCTGGAGAATGTGCTGGCCAGGGCAGCATTCGAACATTTTCTGTATCCAGAAAGGACCGTACAGGACCTGCAAGACGCGGTAGTGCATTATCCTGCTGAAATGTAGGGTTTTGCAGGGATCGAATGAAGGGTAGAGCCACGGGTCGTAACACATCTGAAATGTAACGCCCACTGTTCATAGTGCCGTCAATGCGAACAAAAGGTGACCGAGACGTGTAACCAATGGCACCCCATACCATCACGCCGGGTGATACGCCAGTATGGCTATGACGAATACACGCTTCCAATGTGCGTTCACCGCGTTGTCGCCGAACACGGATGCGACCATCATGATGCTGTAAACAGAACCTGGATTCATCCGAAAAAATGACGTTTTTCCATTCGTGCAACCAGATTCGTCGTTGAGTGAACCATCGCAGGCGCTCCTGTCTGTGATGCAGCGTCAAGGGTAACCGCAGCCATGGTCTCCGAGCTGATAGTCCATGCTGCTGCAAACGTCGTCGAATTGTTCGTGCAGATGGTTGTTGTCTTGCAAATGCCCCGTCTGTTGACTCAGGCATCGAGACGTGGCTGCACGATCCGTTACAGCCATGCGGATAAGATGCCTGTCATCTCGACTGCTAGTGATACGAGGCCGGTGGGACCCGGCACGGCGTTCCGTATTACCCTCCTGAACACACCGATCCATATTCTGCTAACAGTCATGCATTAGCAGGGATGTGCTGGTGGGTTAAAACGGTCCAGCAATAATGGTTTTAGTAACAATCTGGTTTAAATCCCTTTAATACGAGGGCTATCCACAAAGTACATTACGTTTTGGAATTAAAATAAATAAAGTATTGGAATTTTTTTTATTATATACAGATGAAAGCCACACTTAAATACTACTTTTCTACATAGTTACCATTTAAATTAAGGCACTTATCGTAGCGATGGACGAGCTTGGAAATTCCTTCGTCGTAAAATTCGGCCGCCTGCGCCTTCAACCACGTGGTTACCTCTTCTTGAGGCTGTGCGTTGTCATCAAAACGCTGCATAGCCAACCACTTCTTCATTGCTGGGAATAAGTGGAAGTCGCTCGGTGCCAGGTCGGGACTGTACGGCAGATGAGGAAAAAACTCCCACTTAAAAGATTCGAGAACTTCACGAGTGGCATTTGCCGTGTGGGCCCGGGCGTTGCCGTGAATCAGCGAGATCTTTGAGCCCAACTTTCCCCTGCGCTTGTTTTGTATTGCTCTCCTGAGGTTGTGCAGAGTTTGGCAATAACTTTGAGAGTTTATTGTAGTGCCTCTTTCCAGGAAATCCACAAAAATCACACCTTTTCTGTCCCAAAAGAGGTAACCACGTGGTTGAAGGCGCAGGCGGCCGAATTTTACGACGAAGGAATTTCCAAGCTCGTCCATCGCTACGATAAGTGCCTTAATTTAAATGGCAACTATGTAGAAAAGTAGTATTTAAGTGTGGCTTTCATCTGTATATAATAAAAAAAATTCCAATACTTTATTTTTAATTCCAAAGTGTAATGTACTTTGTGGATAGCCCTCGTAGTTTGTTTTAATGACACAGTGTATGGACTGTGGAAGTATAATATCATAAGAAAATTATTTATGGAGTTTATTTTCCATATTTCAGGTCCAGAATTTACAGACAAATAATTGTTTTCAATCTAAAAGTGTTATTTAAATTGAGCTTTTCTCCATTATTCCTGACAGCAGTTTTACCCGTGTACTGGAAGACATAACTGCTACAAACAAAAGATTATAGCAATTCCTCGTAGCTTGAACAAAGAGCTCACTTGATATATCAAGTAAATTCACAAAATTATTGACTCAGTCGGCAATATACAGACGGTCATTACATTGGTTCCTCATCAGGTGAAAGAAATGTATTTTATGGAGAACCTTGGATATATGGTACACTCCGGGAAATGGAAAAAAGAACACATTGACACCGGTGTGTCAGACCCACCATACTTGCTCCGGACACTGAGAGAGGGCTTTACAAGCAATGATCACACGCACGGCACAGCGGACACACCAGGAACCGCGGTGTTGGCCGTCGAATGGCGCTAGCTGCGCAGCATTTGTGCACCGCCGCCGTCAGTGTCAGCCAGTTTGCCGTGGCATACGGAGCTTCATCGCAGTCTTTAACACTGGTAGCATGCCGCGACAGCGTGGACGTGAACCTTATGTGCAGTTGACGGACTTTGAGCGAGGGCGTATAGTGGGCATGCGGGAGGCCGGGTGGACGTACCGCCGAATTGCTCAACACGTGGGGCGTGAGGTCTCCACAGTACATCGATGTTGTCGCCAGTGGTCGGCGGAAGGTGCACGTGCCTGTCGACCTGGGACCGGACCGCAGCGACGCACGGATGCACGCCAAGACCGTAGGATCCTACGCAGTGCCGTAGGGGACCGCACCGCCACTTCCCAGCAAATTAAGGACACTGTTGCTCCTGGGGTATCGGCGAGGACCATTCGCAACCGTCTCCATGAAGCTGGGCTACGGTCCCGCACACCGTTAGGCCGTCTTCCGCTCACGCCCCAACATCGTGCAGCCCGCCTCCAGTGGTGTCGCGACAGGCGTGAATGGAGGGACGAATGGAGACGTGTCGTCTTCAGCGATGAGAGTCGCTTCTGCCTTGGTGCCAATGATGGTCGTATGCGTGTTTGGCGCCGTGCAGGTGAGCGCCACAATCAGGACTGCATACGACCGAGGCACACAGGGCCAACACCCGGCATTATGGTGTGGGGAGCGATCTCCTACACTGGCCGTACACCACTGGTGATCGTCGAGGGGACACTGAATAGTGCACGGTACATCCAAACCGTCACCGAACCCATCGTTCTACCATTCCTAGACCGGCAAGGGAACTTGCTGTTCCAACAGGACAATGCACGTCCGCATGTATCCTGTGCCACCCAACGTGCTCTAGAAGGTGTAAGTCAACTACCCTGGCCAGCAAGATCTCCGGATCTGTCCCCCATTGAGCATGTTTGGGAGTGGATGAAGCGTCGTCTCACGCGGTCTGCACGTCCAGCACGAACGCTGGTCCAACTGAGGCGCCAGGTGGAAATGGCATGGCAAGCCGTTCCACAGGACTACATCCAGCATCTCTACGATCGTCTCCATGGGAGAATAGCAGCCTGCATTGCTGCGAAAGGTGGATATACACTGTACTAGTGCCGACATTGTGCATGCTCTGTTGCCTGTGTCTATGTGCCTGTGGTTCTGTCAGTGTGATCATGTGATGTATCTGACCCCAGGAATGTGTCAATAAAGTTTCCCCTTCCTGGGACAATGAATTCACGGTGTTCTTATTTCAATTTCCAGGAGTGTAGATCAAAATTGTATCTGAGGTTCCAATGCGCTGGCACCAGTTTTTCTGTTCATTCTGGACCCAACCTGTTTCGGACTTCCTTGTGAATGAGCGAAACAACTGCAAATTCTGGATACCAAAGTGTACAAAAGCTGTTCACTGAACGTTCCTCGCCACTAGCTCGGTGGAGAAATGGATCAGGCATCAACCAAAAGAGAATTTTTCGAAAAGTTAGCAACAACAGTTCGAAATCCCGCTGGATTAGCCGAAGTAATTTGGGAATCAAGATGAAACAAATTAATTAGCGTTGCTACATTGTCCTCAGCTCGGTTTTCCATATTTACAGTAAGAGCTCCTTCCTTATACCGTAGATTCAGAAGGTTTAGTACTGCGTGGATCGTTTTGCGCGTAAACTCTTTCCTACGTCTCACGACAGCTTTCATAATTTATCGGTATTTTGCATAAACTATTTTACTCTCCTTCAGCACTGCTTCTACGTTAGCTAAACTCACAATAAAAAGTTCGTGTACTTCCGAAAATATGGTATTTCCTGCACCTGCTCGCTTTATAGAGTCGTGCATAGGTTTCAGTAACCGCAAAATCTTTTCCAGTTTCTTGCTGTGTCTCATCCTCTAGGATGGCGGCCTTGGCGTATTGCACATTGCAACAAACAGTTGTTTGCAGTATAGCTTCCATGTTCTTTAACAAGCTATAAAAACATTTTACTGCGTTAGCCCATAGCATTCGACATCGAACATTCAATATGACACATGATACACTGTGTTTCTCTTTCTTCTTATCCTCTAATATTACATTGGGAACATGGCTGTACTTCAAAGATTTATTTATCTTTTTGGTCCCACGATTAATTTCATGAAGTACTGCTACAGCTATAACGTCTTACATCAGTAGGCATTCGGGAGGATGACGGTTCAATCCCGCGTCCGGCCATCCTGATTTAGGTTTTCTGTGAGTTCCCTAAATCGCTCCAGGCAAATGCCGGGATGGTTCCTTTGAAAGGGCACAGCCGACTTCCTTCCCTAATCCGATGAGACCGATGACCTCGCTGTTTGGCCTCCTCCCCAAACAACCCAACCCAAAAAATGGTTCAAATGGCTCTGAGCACTATGCGACTTAACTTCTGAGGTCATCAGTCCGCTAGAACTGAGAACTAATTAAACCTAACTAACCTAAGGACATCACACACATCCATGCCCGACGCAGGATTCGAACCTGCGACAGCAGCGGTCGCTCGGTTCCAGACTGTAGCGCCTAGAACCGCAAGGCCACTCCGGCCGGCAACCCAACCCAACCCAACATCAGTAGGTCGATACTGCGCACTGCGCAACGCGCGCTGGCGATATGTGGTTATCGTTGGTATAAAATGTTGCCCGCAGCCAGCATATTTCGAGCATTGCCTGTCATAACAGCAAACAAACATTTCATTGCCTATCTCACAATTTTCAGCGGTTTCCTTTTGCTCTCCAGGACGACTGCTCTTGTAAAATACTTGATGTAGAGTGGTTATCATTAAATTAACCACACTGCCCCCCAACATCCGTCCTACCAACCACAGTTTGCGACACTATAATACAAGTGTTTGCCCATTATTCTTACTGTAAATATGATGTATTTTCTTTGGTCTGTAGAACTTTAAATAATATGTGTTAATTAGAAGTGTGATATGTGCTGTAACCTGCGTAAACTATTTTGTATTATGATGTGTTTATACTGGGTTAATGCCGTTAGGAAAAGCAATATCGCTGGCAGAGAGCAAAGACTTGTATAGGAGTGCTGTCTCTGGACGCAAGTGTCAGAAGAGCGCACTGAAGACTTAACTGGTTAGAGTGAACACACGCAAGTGGCGGCACTGTCGGGCTTATGTGAGGCGCGATTGCTACTAGCGAGGAACCAAGAGCATGACGAGTGTCGGCAGAGGTAAGAGGCTCCAACAAAATCAAGATCCTGCCCAATAACTGGTTATTACGAACCAAGGTGTGCCCACAATGTTACATGGAGCAATGAGGGCATTGTAGAATACAAGAAGACGACAACTCAACATCTGCAACAAACTGTAAGGTTGTTTTATTTTAGTTCACGTTAGAAACTTTGTGGGGCATTACCTAGCAACGTTCTCAGTGAATTTTTATTTCAGTAGTAAGTGCTGTACGTAAAAACTGCAGGTACCTGATCTTGTCATTGTCCTCAGTCATTATCACCTATTTAGAGTCCCATTCCTACCCAGTTAATGAATACCAGAGGAATGCCGTTGTTTAAATAGTTAAAAGAAATGTATTAAAAGATTGTCATTGCCAGTTTTGTTCATTTGCTAAAAGATAACTGAAAGTAATTAATAATAAAGCCCCAACAAAATAACAATGTCGTTCAATAATATTTAGAGGCAAAGTCATTCTTGCTAACTGATTAAGGACAAAGTAAAGTAACGTAACTTAAAATAATCGAGATAGATCCAACTCCAAGAACAGCAAAAAATAATTTCACGTAATTCATATCTGCGTCTATTGCAATAATGTTATGATGTACTGGCAATGTTCGAATTTCGGCGTTTCCAACTTGTTGAAAGCCAATAGTTGCTTATTTGAGGCAGTAAATGTTCATAGCAATTACATTCTACTCAAAGTACGTAGCTTCTCGTATTCAGGAAAACAATGCACGAAAGTAAATTTTAGTCTGAGGTTACGTAGATTACTATCGTAACAAAAGAGCTACCTCCGGTAAATCATAGACTTTTCAACTACCATTTAAAAACATCTTTCCCAAATTAACATATCTGAGTATTAACCGTTGCTTTCTTTGTACAGTATTATTTGTAACGTATTAAGTTGTCCGAAACGTGAGTCAACCATCTGTTGCCAGATGTACAGCCAAACGGTTACGTATTCATTGCTGTCCGCATTATCGATGAGGTATTGGACAGAGAGTGCCCAATTTGGCTGGCAACGGTATTAATAAATTTCTCTTTGATTCATGTGGTACCTCTTTTCGTTACGTACGGTATTTTATGTGAGCGATGGCACTGTTGTAAGTATTAAACAAAATCCAAATAAGTAAAAAGTGTAGGAGTAGAATAAATTGTTCATTAGAATGTGACTACTGGATCTTCTACATGATAGCAGCACACACACGCTGCTATTCAGCCTCTAGAAAGCTTCCTCGAAGTGCATGACGTTTAGGTGGCTCATAATTAGGTCGTATGTTATAGAAGGCAGTTCGCCAGTATTCAGATTCTAACTATGAAAACGGTACGCTGACAGCATACACCGCTCTGGCAGTACTTTCATGAACTTTTACGCCTATGACAGCTGTAGACAGAGTGGGAGAAGACTATATGAGCAAAGGCGTGTTAGTCAGCTCAGATGCCTCTGCAGACCACGTTGTATTTGTTGATTTAGAAGGTGTTGGTTCGGCACCATTCCTTTCACCTTCTGTTTACGACTGTCTCGGTTTCTTTCTTCTGATAGATTGTGACGAAATCATTCGTTTAGCAGTATATATATATATATATATATATATATATATATATATATATATATATATATATATATTGACGAACCGATTCCACAGACCGAACGTGAGGAGAGGGGCTAGTGTAATTGTTTAATACAAACCATACGAAAATGCACGGAAGTATGTTTCTTAACACAAACCTACGTTTTTTTAAATAGAACCACGTTAGTTTTGTTAGCACATCTGAACATATAAACAAATACGTAATCAGTGCCGTTTGTTGCATTGTAAAATGTTAATTACATCCGGAGATATTGTAACCTAAAGTTGACGCCTGAAACCTCCGACGTTCAGTTGCGTGTTGTAACAAACAGCTGCACCATAAGCCGGCCGGGGTGGCCGATCGGTTCTAGGCGCTTCAGTCTTGAACCGCGCGACCGCTACGGTCGCAGGTTCGAATCCTACCTCGGGCATGGATGTGTGTGATGTCCTTAGGTTAGTTAGGTTTAAGTAGTTCTAAGTTCTAGGGGACTGATGACCTCAGAAGTTAAGTCCCATAGTGCTCAGAGCCATTTGAACCATTTTAGCTGCAACATGCATCGCGTTTCTACTGAATGATCTGCCAACGTTGCTCGAAAATGTCCCACTGGAAACGCGTCGACGTATGTGGTATTAGCATGATGGTGCACCTGCACATTCCGCAATTAACACTAGACTGACCCTTGACAGGATGTTCGACGGGCGTTTCATAGGACGTGGAGGACGCATAAATTGCCCAGCCCGTTCTCCTGATGTTACACTTCTGGACTTCTTTCTGTGGGGTACGTTAAAGAAGAATGTGTACCGTGATGTGCCTACAACCCCATAGGATCTGAAACAACGTATTGTGGCAGCCTGCGGCGACATTACACCAGATGTACTGCGGCGTGTACGACATTCATTACGCCAGAGATTGCAGTTGTGTGCAGCAAATGATGGCCACCACATTGCACATCTATTGGCCTGACATGTCGGGACACACTCTATTCCACTCCGTAATTGAAAACGGAAACCACGTGTGTACGTGTACCTCACCCCTCATGGTAATGTACATGTGCGTCAGTGAAAAAGGCAAATAAAATGTGGACGTAATATGCTGTTCCAGTCTCTTCTGTACCTAAGGTCCATCACCGTTCCCTTTGGAGCCCTACGTAATTCGGTGCTCTCCGATACACACGATGGAACAGCGGAGGAGTGGTACTCAAGCGTCAACTTTAGGTTACAATATCTCCGGGTGTAATTAACATTTTACAATCCAACAAACGGCACTGATTACGTATTTGTTTATATTTTCAGATGTGCTAACAAAACTAACGGGGTTCCATTTAAAAAAACGTAGGTTTGTGTTAAAAAACATACTTCCGTGCATTTTTTTATGGTTTGTATTAACCAATTACACTAGCCCCTCTCCTCAGGTTCGGTCTGTGGAATAGATTCGTCAGTATTTGATGTGGTTTACGAAATATATCCAGCGGTAATGTGAGGTGACTCACCCTATATATATATATATAGACACGGGTGGGCAACCCGCGACCCACTAGCCGTATCCGGCCCGCGATATATATATATATACATATTCCTTGAGATGGTGGCGCACTCTCGATGCCAGTACATAACGACAGAGCTTGTCGCAATATTTGCATCTGTCTTCTGTTTTTCCATCTACATTTTATATTTCATAGTGATTTCATAGACTATCACAGGGCCCCGTTGCCCGGGGAGGCTTGATTATTAGCTATAAATGCTTCTGTGAATTTATACACCTGCACAGCGAGAAAACAAGTGCGTCATTGGATCAAATTGTCTGACAAGTGTGGCTCCAATTACGAAAACTGACAGCGGCCGGGAGAGCGGTGTACTGATTACATGCCCCTCCACATCGGCAGCCGGTGACGCCTGTGTTCTGAGGATGACGCGGCGGTCGGTCGTACCGTTGGGCCTTCGAGGCCGGTTCGGACGGAGTCAGTCAGTCATTCCTTACCATTACATTCTGTCCCAAGACAATCCACCAAAAGGGCTCACGAGGTTTGAGTTCGAGCTAGTGACTAGTCATCGACTTCAGAGTATCTGCTTCCCTTCTTCAGATGGATCTCATCATAAACTGTAAAACTCCTTCTGACTTTACTGATTTTGTTTCATTCGTTACATGGTCATACGTCTTTTGCTCCCCTTTAGGATATTAGAATTGATTTAGTATGGTTTAAATATCTATCTAGCTTTCTAGTAAAGTGAAAACTGTTATTTCCCACCAGTCTGATGCATGTATGTTTCTTCCACTTAGTCCTCTGCCATTCTTCGACGAAGCTTCTACCGTTAGACTGGCAAAGACGACACCACTTAATCATTCATCTTGCGCAAGCGTTAAGACGCGAAACGTTGCTGCTAATCTTGCGTGGCTGTAATGTGATGCCTCGTGGCTCACGACGTTTGGCCGTTCGGTGTTGGCAGGAAAGCAAAGAAAGTTCTGTTTGCAGGTGCTCGTGGCCAGTTTGCGTAACGGCTGCGGAGCGAGGAGGGCCGCACAAGCTGTCGGCGACCGCCATCCGGCTAACATATTGTCCCCCCAACTGAACGGCACTGTTTTCGCAATGCTCGAGAGGCTCTTATTCTGAAGAACACTTTGAGAAAGCTAATAGTCAACATTAATTTCTGAAATGGGATCTTCGTAATCCCTTTAGAGACGGGTAGCCGACCGGGGTGGCCGAGCGGTTCTAGGCGCTACAGTCTGGAACCGAGTGACCTCTACGGTCGCAGGTTCGAATCCTGCCTCGGGCAAGGATGTGTGTGATGTCCTTAGGTTAGTTAAGTTTAAGTAGTTCTAACTTCTAGGGGACTGATGACCTCAGAAGTTAAGTCCCATAGTGCTCAGAGCCATTTGAACCATTTTAGACACGGGTGGGCAACCCGCGACCCATTAGCCGTATCCGGCCCGCGATTAAGCCTAGTTTACACGTCAACATTGGGTTGCGCCACTCGTTGCGTGGAATGAGTTGCACGCATATGGTTTCACATTTGGCTGTAGACACGGCGAATCCAGTATATACTTCAGTTTCGTCGTTTTGTGGGTTCCTGAGTCGTGTCTGACATGAAAGTTTGGCAGCTGCACGTCGCACGAGTTGTGATGGAGTTAAAGCTTGTTGCGTGGAATCGCTGCATAAGAAAAAAATAAGAAACGTGTTTGGATTCGTGACTGGATGAAGAAAAGACGTCAGCTCGGTTGCTCAGCATCCTTGCTGAAATAATTTATAACGGAAGATCCAAGAAGTTCTTTTAATTATCTTAGAATGTCACCAGAACTGTTAACGTTACTTCTAAATAGAGTTAATTATGAGATAAGGAATAATTCATGAAGCACTGTCGCATATTGCATGCATTACAATCGAGAACACTCGGCATGCTATAAGATGCGGTTTTAGTTGGTGATGACGCTTTTTCATTAACACCAATAAGTATTAACAGTAATAATTATTAACATTAACAGCAGTAATTATTCGAAGCAGGCCGCATTAAGAATAGAATGGTTTGCAAACTACTCTCTTGAAGATAGATCTGTACAGTGACAATATTTCAAAATTCAAACATATGTGAATGGGGAGCACTGCTGCGACGTTTTAAATAGATGAATACTGAATCAAGAATGTAAGTTCTTGATTTGTGTAGCCTTCCCTCCACTCAACAATATTCCTTAAAAAAAAAGAGTGGGCCAACTTGAACGATGGAATTTTAGTCTTGTAGACAAGAGCATTTCTACAGCTAGAATTACATTTGCTTGTATTTTTCATAATTCAGTTGTATATGTGCTCCTAATTCAATAAATTTTGCCCTGCAGCTCAGTTACTTTCGAACTATCTATGATCTGATCGCACATGACAGTCTCAGGAGCAGAAGTATGTTGCTTATTTTTGTGATCAGCATCACTCAAATCCCACAAACACCTATGCAAAGCATAGATATCCAAAAAGCGAACATTATTCTCCCTTCCCCACTTCATATTTCAGTTTTTCTAAACTCTACGAACACACATAACCTCAAAACTCATGCAACTAGTGTCACCAAAGTTGTAACACGCCAACTGTTTAGTTTCACCGACGAGTTGCGCAAATGCGCGGCGCGCATGCGCAGTGGCCTGTAGCGCAGTTGCCTGCAACCTAGTGTCGTCGTATAATCTAGGCTTTAGTTTCAGTCCGGCGCGTGCAAGAACATGGAAACGAGAGCGAGACGCTACAGCATTTTGTAACTGAAATTTTTTAGACAGCTTATGTAAAACGTCGTAAGTAACGAAATATCGTTCATGATGCGTAAATAAATGTAAACATCTGAAGATGGCGTGAACATAAAATGAATATACTCTCAAAGAGCGCGTCTGACACATAATTAGTTGACGTGGTGTTTCGAGAAAGGAGTGCTATTGATATCGGTGCGTTACCCAAGGTACATTAACGTCACAGATGGTATAGTTTTTACTTCATGCGCTAGGAGCACTGTTGTCACGTTACATGACGAGGCGGGCCGCAAAATTAAGTAAGCGCGTGAATCAGGCCCCGTGGGTCACCAAGGGATGCCCACGACTGCTTTCGAGAATAAACCTCCTCTTACGTAAAGTAAACGTTATTAACATTCTACATATATATTCTTGATGTCTACACATGTGTAAGCCTCTACCTCTAGAGGGCTCCGAATTGTAGCAGCTTAATATGGCCATGTGTAACTTAATTGTATAGGTTCGTGAGAAACAGCGTGTTGCAACTGAATTTAGAGATCGAAAAGTTCGACCACAAATGGAGCACACCCTTCTTCAGCATGACAATGCCAGACTACACACAAGTGCTGCGACATCTGCAACAATCCGACTCTTTGGATTCATCCCCCATACAGTCCCGACTTGTCCCTACGCGATTTTCATCTGTTTCCAGAACTTAGAGAACACCTAACACTTTAGAGGGCTTCATTTTGATAGCGACGAGGCGGTACAGTCAGAGATGAGGTTGTGGCTCCGTCAACTGAACCAAACACTATACAGTGACGGTATCAACAAACTGGTCTCTCGTTGCGAGAAATGTGTTCGTCACCAGAGTGACTATGCTGAGAAATAAATACGTAGGCATGAAGAATAAAGATGTAGAATGTTAGTAACATTTGTTTTAATTAAAAAGCTTAAAGAGTTTTCACATAAAAAATTCGGAGGCATTACTTTTCAACGCGTACTCGTAGTAGTAGCAGTAGTAGTAGTAGTGGTAGTAGCAGTAGAAGAAGATTTTGTTCATACGTGCATCACTTTTACATGGACATTGAAGATGATCATGACATATTATTACATGTTCTGTACAACAGAATCATACCAACAATTTTATTGATGTATCACGTGAATAGGCGTCCGTAAATAAGGTAGAATGCTCCAAATTTTTGGGTGCTCATACTGATGAAAACTTGTAGTGGAAGAACCATATTATTGAGCTTCTCAAACAATTAAGTTCAGTTGCTTTTGTTCTTCATTTCATTGCTGGTTTTGGAAACATTTTGCATATTTCCACTCAATAATGTCTTATGGAATAATTTCCCGTGGTAACTCACCATTTAGAAAGTACTGATTGCACAAAAGCGAGCAGTAAAAATAATACGTGGTGTTCAACGGCGGTAGGTACCTCTTCAATAGGTTTGGCATTTTAACTTCACCGTTACAATACGAATATTCACTAACGAATTTCGTCATAAATAATCTATCACAGTCTGAGAAGAACAGTGATATCCATACTTAGAACAATAGAGGAAAAAATTACCTTTATTACAAATTATTGGGACCGACGACCTTTGCAGTCTGGTCCCTTCAACCCCGCAAACCAACCAACAAACCAACCAACCATTACAAGTTATTAAAGCTGTCAGTGACTCAGAAAGCAGTTCAATATGCAGCAACAAAAATTTTTGATCATTTGCCCAATAACATAAAATGTCTGACAGGTAGGAAAGCAAGTTTTAAATCAGTTCTAAAATCACTTCTCGGGGACAACTCCTGTTCCATGAACGGATTTCTATTTAAAAACTCGTAACCTGGAGAAGTACTCAATTTAAGTGTAGTTGCAATACCAGGACTAAAAAGTAATGTGATCACTAACATTAATACTAATCAACCTGTAAACTAACATGTTCCACGTCATTTCGATAAAGAAACGTTCAAATGATCTATGGAACGTGAAACTAACAGTTCCGGAAGAAACGTAAATCATATACGGGTTATGTCATATTTAACAGTAAAGCTGGCACGGGTCAAAGTATAAGGAAACAAAAGTAGAAACAAAAATAGTTCAAATGGCTCTGAGCACTATGGGACTTAACTTCTGAGGTCATCAGTCCCCTAGAACTTAGAACTACTTGAACCTAACTAACCTAAGGACATCACACACATGCATGCTCGAGGCAGGATTCGAACCTGCGACCGCAGCGGTCGCACGGTTCCAGACTGTAGCGCTTAGAACCGCTTGGCCATTCCGGCCGGCAAAAGTAGAAACATTCCAGTAAACATGGGTCTGTTACGCACCACTAACAACCAGTATACAAATTATTTCATACTACAAATAATTGTTCAGCTTATCTTTTCCGTTATGGATATTGTGGAACATGTGACTATGTGTTAATTGAATGTAACTACAGATATCTGACACCAGTCCCCTATGAAGTACTTGTTTTTACTCCGTAAGTTAGTTTTATAGCCTTTTCAGGATCATCTCCAGATGGGATAGTCAGAAGCCACATATTTATTTTGGTAACATGGTACTGTATTGCGACAGAGTGGGTAGCTTTGTCGTTAATATCCATCTGGAAGCTTTCATTTTCATTGGCTATGACCGAGCGAGGTGGCGCAGTGGTTAGTACACTGGACTCGCATTCGGGAGAACGATGGTTCAATTCCGCGTCCGGCCATCCTGATTTAGGTTTCCCGTGATTTCCCTAAATCGCTCCAGGCAAATGCCGGGATGGTTCCTTCGAAAGGGCACGGCCGCCTTCCTTCCCCATCCTTCCCTATTTCGATGAGACCGGTGACCTTGCTGTTTAGTCTCTTCCCGCAAACAACCCCCCCCCCTCCCCCATTGGCTATTGCCCACAGAATTAATCACTATTCGCTACAAACACTGTCACCATCAATCCGCTAGCATCCAGCAGGCACTGTGCAACTGAGGTTCTTAAACTTTTCTAAGGTGGTTTTCGTAAGATTTAATGCGCGATTCTGAACCGCAGACGGCAACGCTGCCGCCTTCAGTCGGTGTGTTGAACGCGTGAACAGATAAGCAATGCTGTCGCTTGTTCGAACTTCGCGAGACGAGATGTCTGGTAGCTCCACCGTGATTGTTGCTGTGTTATTCGAAGAGGAATTGTTACATTTCAGGAAAAGGCGAAAGCTGGTAATATCTTTATATAAAAGTAGAACTGCAGAAGGTAGTTACACAGAACTGATAAAAAAACATTTGCTAAGTGATGAAAATATATTCAGGAGCAATTGTCGTGTAAATAAAAGACAGTTGAATTTCGTGCTCAGTTTTATTAAAGATGACATAAAACCACAGTGCCTAAGACATGCAATAAGTGTAGAAGAAAAACATATTTGACGGTGAGGTAAGTCCACAGAATTTTATACATTATTATGTTGTGCTGCAGTTCCAGGACTTCAGGTGAGAGAGGTGTGGAGGCTGAAGGGCTTGGCTGATGTGTGTTGCACTGTGCAGCCATCACAAACGACATTACTAATTTTTCTTTTGGCTTCTGCCTTGTAAACTGGAGTTAAACTCCGTACAACTGAACTGATGTGCCGAAAAAATAAGTCAGTATCATTTTTTTTTTTTTGTTCTGTAAATGTTTTTAGTAAATTTTTCCTAATTTCGTCCCTTTCTTTCCACACTTTAATACTGAATCGTCATTGCTATAAACTTTACTACGTTTCCTTTTCCGTGCTGGCACATAACGTTCATCGTTTGTTACCTTAAGTGTTTCACCACTCTTTTCTGTTGTATGTGTTTCTGCCATATCTTCTTTCTGTGATGGCGAAAAATTCAATTGACTAGTTTGATCTCCATTGTCTTCTTGGCTTTTTTGTGTTGTTGGCTGTGATAATATCGATGTAATACTTGTTCCTCCACATCTGCGTTGTGGAAAATTATCAAGGTACGATAGCTATACGTACCTCTTTGTTTTTCAATTTCTGCAGGCAGCAGAGCCTTTTCTAATTTGCTTTTCTTCTTGAACCTCTAGTAACCGTCCAATAAAAACTTACATTTCTCACAGTCATCACCTGTAAACGAAAATTATGTTAGCTACATGTTTCGTTTCTTTCATGTTCTTCGCCACAGGTGAAAGTTACCGGTCTTCGTCAGTTGCATATATGTCACAATCTTACATATCAAGAATTGTGAAAAATGTTTGGAAGATTTTAAGAACAAGGCTACTGCCCATGTTGATGCCAATGTCTAGTGAATCAGATTCAGACGTGTTGAGCATCAATTTTGACTTAAATGGAATACACCTGATTGTGTAGGCGCTGTAGATGGATGACATGATCGCATAAGAACACCAGAAAAGAGTGGATCGCTGTTTTTAAATTACAAAGATTTTTTGCAGTTGTTTTGTTGGCTACTGTGGACGCAAATTGTGAATCCATTGGAGTTGACGTCGGCACTTACGGAAAGAGCTGATAACGGGATAGTTCAGAAATTGGCTATGGGCAAGAAAATAGCCACATAGAAGTTTTGTATATCTCCCCCAAACTGTTTGTCGGGCACAAATATTACCACATTTCTTGACAGGAAATTTGCTGTCGGTGACTTTATGATGAAACTTTATCCCAGAAGAGTTGCTACATCGCATCGAGACTATCAGATCTCTAATTACGGTTTATCCCATAATCGTCGGGTATCGTGAAACGGCTTTGGACTGTTAAGCCAAGTATTTAGAGTACTTTCTAAATCTGTAGCGCCTGACGTGGCTGACGACCTAGTTTCATCAGCATTTTGTTTACACAGTTTCCTACGAGATGGCTACCATGAAATAATGGTATTCCATTTTATAGCTATAATGTTAACGAAGCAACCAGCCAAAACGATATGCATAGCTTTTCTCGTTTTCGACGATTTCTGAACAGCAGTGGTTTTCAAATTAGAGACGAACATAAAGATTTTTTCTCCAGTTAATACAGTTCTGTGGTGTGACAAGAGGCGTCTATTAACAACGGGTTACGAATAATCAAAGGATCGTAAATAAGGATTTATAGAAGCCAAATCATATATACTCTTGCCTTCTTAATATGCTGATAGAGTAATTGTTAATGCACATATGGGGCTATTTTTAATAAATAATTAGTTGAATATACTTAATTATTTTCTTTAACTCCTGTTCTACAGCTTTCCAGACGTTACCTTTTACAAAAACATTTCTTTGTTCTTCATGTCCTGCGTCATAAATTACAGAATATTTTGTCACACTGTTAATTAACTTTTCTTCGTCGGAGTCCGAGAAACTCATTTTCACTGAATTGGGTTTGTTCGGCCAGCAGAAGGAGCCTACCGTCGCTATACGGTTCGGCGGCTGCGGCACTACTAGTTCCTGACCGGATATGCGGTCTGTCGACGTAGCAGGTATACGGCGGCGTCGACGGTGTCACCTCGTACTGCACGCCTCACATTGCAAACAATGGGAACCAGTGGTTCCGCCTGCAGCCGGTCAGTGCAGTCTGCGTATATGTTCGGAATTACGCTTTTACAGCGCAGTTTTTCGAGTGCCTGTTATACTTTCCCACGAGTCACACAAGTCTGTGCCAGTTCACGCCCACACTTCTTTCGATAGGTTTGATATCCTAATTGATTGTGATCTGGTAGAGAACTCATGCACATCAATAAACTTCCAGTACGGGCCGCAGAGGCTTTCTGTAAGTAAACTGTTTCGTATCGGTATTGCGTCAAACCCGTTTGTTTTATCCATAACAATGATTTTGTGATCATTCCACTTCATATCTTTGGACATTGTTGCTTCTGGATATTTTGTAGGAAATGGCAGAATCTTTTGTGACATAATGTGTAATAAATATGATACTTTTTACTTTACATTAATTTCACAATTTATCAGTTCTGTACATTAATTCTTTGAATCTACTGATATTTTTCCAAGATCTAACCGCATATTATCACAGCGTTCATAGAACAAAACCTCCTCTCAAAAAGTCACATAATCTGCAAAAAGGCTCAGATTTGAGCTAAACTTATCCGCTAAGTCATTAAATTGTGGTGCCTCAATACACATCCTTGAGGCCTATCGGATATTATTTCTCAGTCTGCAGATAACTCATTATCCATAATAACTGACAATAAAATTTTCATCCAATCGTTAACCTGCTCATTTATCTCAGACGAACGTATTTTCTTTGCTATAAGTTGTGTGATGCTGAATTTAAAACTTTTCGGAAGTCTCGAAACAACTAATCGACTTGATCACCTCTATCCATTTCATGTAAAATATCGCACGTGAAGATCTCGGGTTGGGTTTCACACGATCGATGTTGCGGAGTCCATGCTGGTTTCCATGGCGAAGAACATTTTGCTCAGTGGTGATTAGTATTTGAACCCACGTTGAGGTTAATGATAAATGGCTCTGCGCACTATGGGACTTAACTTCTGAGTTCATCAGTCCCCTAGATTCAGAATGGTTCAAATGGTTCTGAGCACTATGGGACTTAACATCTATGGTCATCAGTCCCCTAGAACTTAGAACTACTTAAGCCTAACTAACCTAAGGACATCACACAACACCCAGTCATCACAAGTCCCCTATAACTTACAACTACTTAAACCTAACTAACCTAAGGACATCACACATATCCATGCCCGAGGCAGAATTCGAACCTGCGACCGTCGCAATCGCGTGGCTCCAGACTGTAGCGCGTAGAATCGCTCGGCCACTCCGGCCGGCTAATGGTAAAACAGGTATATTTGATATCTTTTTTTTAGAGATTAGTATGACCAATTCTCTTCTCCAATCATGGCGGAAATTTTACGCTCCACCTTTACAGCCTCATCGCATGGCCAAGTCTCAGATATCGCGCTCTCTGTAACGTCAGGACATGCACCCGAGAGTATAAGGTACAGGAACATAAAATCAACAAAACAGACATATTTTCTGCCAGAACGTGCTAACGTAGAGAATGTAGTTACATGTTAAGCCAACCCATAAATGAAATTCACAGAACGGCCATCGAAGCTGTTGTCAAAGGCAAACGTTTGGTAATTACTAAACACAAACGCAATTCTGAAAGACGAAACGTCAGATACTGCGGTGAACTTTCACTGCACCTCAAGTAGAAAGTCCAATGAAATAACTGTCCGTGGTAAGGTGATGGAACGCGCTGCACATAGGCGTGCTGTTGCCGAAAACTGACTACTAACCAGAACGAATGCACGATGATGGTGCGAACAAAGCAGTCATTGGTCTGATAATCCCGTTAAAATGATCCTAATCTAGTGACGCGTGAAACATGGGCGTCCACAAGGGAAGTGCTGGAGGGAGCGAAAGAGAGAAGGGGGGTGGGGGTACAAGAGGGGGTACTTGCCCTTTCCTCGAATCTAGGGTATGGATTTTTCATTCATTACAGAATTCGCACCCATGTCTAGAAATAATGCGTTTCGGTTCTACTAAACTGCAAATTTGGCATTAGCAAGCATAACGGGAAATACTGCGGCTTCATCAATCACCTAAAAGTTGCACCACAAATATTCTGGGAATGGAAAGTGATTTTGATGTGTGGTTTTCACAGAATGTGTTGATCGTCACGGGCTCGTATATTAGCCAGTCAATGGATTGTAGTAATACTTACAAAGTGAATTTTTTGTGCAAACATACGCTTTTTTAAATGAAGCAATGCCTATTGACATTAACAGACTAAAGATACGGTAAATTAGAATGTCAGTGGTGTTCGTTGCAGGATTCTAGTTCGAGTCGTTTACAAGATACCGTATTTTGAAAAGTTCCCACATCGACACTTGTACTATACCGGTGGTAGCACACACTAAAGAACAACGCAAGTACATACGCTAGTTATGTGGATTCTTACCATTAACGAGACAATTGACCATCACAGGTTTTATTCATAACGATCACTGGCAGCGACAATACCCGCTTCCGGCCTGGTATGAAACGACTGCTGCACACATACCAGCATTTCAGCGGAGGCAGTAATACGTCATTGCTTATCACCAGGTGTAATTGTATGTCCTTGTAGGCAGCGTCTTTCAGCTTTCCCCACAGGAAAAAATCTACAGGCGTCAAATCCGGGTAATCGCCCAGCCGAGGTACAGGTCCTCTCCGTCCAATCCAACGACTTGGAAGCACTTCGTGGAGACATTCTGGGCCAGACAGCCGTCATGTAGGTACCACAGTTTCCTTCTAGTCTTTCGAGGAGCATATTATAGAAACCGTGAAAGATGGTCTGTTACAAGCCTGCTATACCAGTAAGCGTTCAGTGTTCCGTCTATGAAAAGCGGTCTTATTAGCTGAAGGTTCACTATCCCACACTGCACGTTTACATGCCATGGACGCTGATGTTCCATCTGACGAAGCCAATGGCGATTGTCAACAAACCAACAGTGTATATCTGGCCATGATTGGTAAATGTAGCTTCTTCACTAAACAAGATACATGATATGTCTGGAATAGCCTGCCTTAATGAGAACGTACAGAAATTAACACTGTTCTCAAAATCGTTTGGTGGAGATGGATACGATAGGGACGGAGCATATGTCGATGGAGAATGCGTAGGACACTTGCCTGACTCATGCCACTTCCTGTGCGATTGCACGGGAGCTAAGATGAGGATCAACAGCAATAGCAGTTAGAACATTTATTTCCCCCTCTTCTGTTGTCAATTGTTTATTATGTTTACGTTGTTTAGGTGTTCCACAACCACTTTCACGTAACTGGTTTAAGAGGTTAATAAATAACTGCCGAAATACTTGACGTCTGTTGCGATATCTTGCCGCGTACACAGTACAAGAACGAACTGCATTCTTCCTACATTCTCCATACACCATGGGCATGCCGGCTTTTTCTGCATTGGTAAATCCCATCGTCCACTCATGACCTAATGCTTGGACTGTCACACTTTTTCACTGTCATTGACCAGCAAATCGCAATGTACTCAAGGAACAAACAAGCACACTGTAAACAAACATAACAACATCGTACCCAGAAACTACGTAGGTTGAATGGCGTAACAAGTGTCGGTGTGGAAAATTATCACAATATGATACACTATGTGATAAAAAGTATCGGGACACCTGGCTGAAAATGACTTACAAGTTCGTGGCGCCCTCAATCGGTAATGCTGGAATTCAATATGGTGTTGACCCACCCTTAGCCTTGAGGACAGCTTCCACTGTCGCAGGCATACGTTCAGTAAGGTGCTGGAAGGTTTCTTGGGGAATGGCAGCCCATTCTTCACAGACTGCTGCACTGAGGAGAGGTATCGTTGTCAGTCAGTGAGGCCTGGCACGAATTCGGCGTTCCAAAACATCCCAAAGCTGTTCTATAGGATTCAGGTCAGGACTCTGTGCTGGGCAGTCCATTACAGAGATGTTATTGTCGTGTAACCACTCCCCACAGGCCGTGCATGATGAAATGGTGATAAAGATGCAATCACCATCCCCGAATTGCTCCTCAGCAGTGGGAAGCAAGAAGGTGCTTAAAACATCAATGTAGGGCTGTGCTGTGATAGTGCCACGCAAAACAACAAGGGGTCCAAGCCCCCTCCATGAAAAACACGACCAAACCATAACACCACAGCCTCCGAATTTTACTATTGGCACTACACACACTGGCAGATGACGTTCACCGGGCATTCGCCATACCCACACCCTGCCGTCGATCACCACATTGTGTACCGTGATTCGTCACTCCACACAACATTTTTTCACGGTTCAGTCGCCCAGTGTTTACGCTCCTTATACGAAGCGAGACGTCGCTTGGCATTTGACGGAGTGACATGTGGCTTATGAGCATCTGCTCGACCATGAAATCCAAGTTTTCTCACTCGCCGCCTAACTGTCATAGTACTTGCAGTGGATCCTGATGCAGTTTGGAATTCCTGTGTGATGGTCTGGTTCAAATGGTTCAAATGGCTCTGAGCACTATGGGACTTAACTACTAAGGTCATCAGTCCCCTAGAACTTAGAACTACTTAAACCTAACTAACCTAAGGACATCACACACATCCATGCCCGAGGCGGGATTCGAATCTGCGACCGTAGCGGTCGCGCAGTTCCAGACTGTAGCGCCTAGAACCGCTCGGCCACTCCGGCTGGCTGTGATGGTCTGGATAGATGTCTGCCTATTAGGCCTACACATTACGACCCTCTTAAACTGTTGACGGTCTCTGTCAGTCAACAGACGAGGCTGGCCTGTACGATTTTGTGCTGTACGTGTACGTTCACGTTTCCACTTCACTAACAAATCGGAAACAGTGGATCTAGGGATGTTTACGAGTATGGAAATCTCGCGTGCAGTCGTATAACACAAGTGCACCCAATCGCCTGACCACGTTCGAAGTTCGTGAGATTCGCGGAGCGCCCCATTCTGCTCTCTCACGACGTCTAATGACTACTGCTGTCGCTGATATGGAGTACCTGGCAGTAGATGGTAGCACAATGCACCTAACATGATAAACGTGTGTTTTTGGGGGTGTCCGGATACTTTTGATCACATAATGTATTTCGTAAACGAGTCCCACTAGAATCCTGCAACAAACACTACTGACATTCTAATTTACCCTACTTTTAGTCTGTTAATGTTAATGGCATTATTCCATTTAAAAAAGAATATGTTTACACAAAAAGTACATTTTCTAAGTATTTCTATAATTTATTTGTTGGCTAAGAATACTAGCCCCTGACTACCAACCCATTCTGTGAAAACCGTACATCAAGAGCACTTTCCATTTCCGCAACATTTGCGGTGCAAATTTTAGCTGATTCACACTGTGTAACTAGGGTATGTTTATCTGTCACAATGTTCATGAGAAATTAGGACGTTTTCTAGGCGCAGCAGCACCTTCGACGCTGTCCTACAGTCAAGGGTGATATGAACCCTTACAGAACAGTGCTGCAATAATGTCCAAAGTCTCTTCTCTGTCACTTCCTCGTACAGGCAGGCGCGGATCCAGGTTTCGGTTCTGGGCGCCACAGTTTTTCACTGTCACTCTCCCTTCCGCCGGCCGGTGTGGCCAAGCGGTTCTAAGCGCTTCAGTCTGGAACCGCGCTGCTGCTACGGTCGTAGGTTCGAATCCTGCCTCGGGAATGGATGTGTGTGATGTCCTTAGGTTAGTTAGGTTTAAGTAATTCTAAGTTCTAGGGGACTGATGACCTCAGAAGTTAAGTCCCATAGTGCTCAGAGCCATGTTAACCATTTGAACCATTTCACTCCCCCTTCTACCTCACCACCACACACACAAAATATAATTTGTCGTCAGCCTTACATTTAATGTCACACAGACGCCTAGGATTTTAATTATAATAATAACAATAAAATAAATAATTTTAAAATAATCATACCAATTTGTTGACAGCAGTGACTAGTACAGTGGTTTTGCTTTTGGGGAGGGGAAGGGGCCATGAGAGGGGGCTATGACACCCACCCTCACTCGGCTCTGAATACAACCCTTGCTGAGCTGACGAAAAGGACTGTGCCGGCACCCTGGCGCACAGTGCCCATCGCAAATTCCCAGAACACTTCCCTTCTCTCTCACCAGCATAACGTGAAGATGTGAGGGGAGAAAAGAAAGGAAAGGGAAGATACCAATGATATCATCTGCGTCAGGACTTAGTGAGAAATCAGTGGCGACGAATGAAAATGTATGCTGAGCTGGGATCCGAACCCGGGATCTTCAGCTTCATAGGAAATTTCATTAACCGCTACGTCACGTAGACAAACTGTTCATCGCAAATGTACGGACTATCTCAGCGCACTCCCCAGCCGACTCACATGTCCAGCTAGCACCACCTATCCGTAGTCTCCATCCATGTCTTCCATTCATTTCGCTAAATTTAGATTCTCGATGGAGATCGAACGTGAACGTGCAACTGCACTGAAGGTCGTGGTTTCATTGCCCATCGAGTCGAATCAATTATTATAAATGCATGGTGCCTGTTATTTTGGACATGTCCTGAAGAACAGACACGGAATCCACAGTTGTGATAGTTATTACGAGTATGTAAATTGAAGGGGTAGGTAGGAGAAAGGAAAGGAAAGAGAAGCAACTAATGATATCAGCTGCATCGAGACTTCGTGCGAAATCAGCGACGAGGGCTGAAATAGCGTTCCGGACCGGGATCCGAACACGGGATCTCCTGCTTACTAAGCGGATCCACTAACCACTGGGTCACCCGGACACAGTGTTTATCGCAAATGCACGAACTATCTCAACACGCTCCCCAGCCGACTCATATTCCCACCTGGCACCATCTATCCAAAGACCCCGTCCATGTCCTCCATCGTCGCTAATTTTAGATTCCAGATAGAGGCCGAACTTAAATTTGCATCCGCAACGAAGGTTGTGGATTCGTTTCTCGCTGAGACGAATCAATTATCACGAATGTGTGGTGTCTGTTGTTACGGACATGTCTGAAAGAACAGGCACCACCCATTAAAGATAAATGATTGTTGATGTTTGCGTAATCTGGTTGCTCCTGAAGTACTTTCAGATCCGTTATTAGTTTTTTTCTATCGCGACAGTCTTTTCACAAATCAAGTAAACTCATTTTTCATTTAATTCCATAGAGAGAACTTTTACTGCAACTAAGAGAAATTTTATTCCCTCATGATGGGATAGTTGGCCACACTTGTCACATCCATCTGGCTGTTAGATGGGAATCTTTAGTGGTGTTGCTTGTAAATGTAGTTTTGTGGTTTCCCACATTTATTTGAATCTTATGAGCAACTTAAAGGGATTTTTTTTTTGTCAGCAGATTAGAAATCTAATGAAAGACAAATTGTTTGAATGTACAAAGAATCTAGTAGAAAAAAGGTCTTTGGTTCTGTTTAAAAAAGTATTGGCCAACTTATTGGGCACGGCAGTGTTGCAAAGATAACATGTGGGCAGCATTGTCATCCATTTGTACCATAAACTCCGTCGAAGGTGGATCATCAATGAATGGAACGTGTCGAGTTAACATAAACAGATGTGCTAATGTGCATTCTACTGTATATTGTGATTTTTAAGACTTAACAATCATCTGTGAGCACTACATATCCGGACATAGCCACGTGTACAATGTGCTTTTTGATTGTAAATGTTTTACTTCTGACAAACCTTTGCATGATGAACTACATTTTATCCAATAATATAACAACTTGGCAGGGGGTTCCAGCTCACAACAAACACCGTTTATAACAAAATTTTTGAAGGTATGTAAATGTACAGATTCCATTTCCGCTTATTACAGCGTCAAACAAAAACTTTTTTCTCTTATATTGCGACATAAATCATAATAAAAGATTTATTCCATGTACAAACACCATGTTACAGATCAGAAGATGACAGCAAAGTCTGTCGAAACCGTTGTCCATAATGAGGAGGTGTTTATGCGATCCTGACTATAAAAAGTTTTTTAACACGTGAAACGGATCGGTATTTCTCATTTCTCAACATGAGAAAATTCAGTATATTGAGGAATAAGTAAATATACACGTAGAATAAAGATGCAAAATGTTCAAGTAACTTAAGGGAATGCATCCACATAACGGCATCGACAACCACCGATATTTCGACAGGAGCACATCCTGCCATATTCAAGGCCTAACTGCAGAAGTAGGGACTGTGCAAGAGAATTTGAAACCTCAGTTTTCAGAGAAACTCCGGAAAGATAACACACACATTGCAAACACTAGCACCATCACAAACAAAAGAAGTTATCGATAGTGAAGTTAATAATCAACGAGATAGGAAGCATTAACTCTGTCCCTCTGTTTTGCAACAAGGGAGAGAGCAGGATTCAGTGCAGAATTTAAACTAAATCCATTATTTCTAAGGTTACTTGCTAATTTAATTTCGACAGCTTACTTACTAACACTACCCCAATAGCAGGAAGTGCATGCCAGAATCTCAGTGTCGTTATATACCACAGGATAACAAGTGCCAAGACAAAGTTCTGCAATGGCGGATTTGCTCGGCTGTCTTAAGTGTGTGTGCTGCTTATGCTCAATACACCATTCCTCCATAGTTCTCAAAGTCTGACCAATATATGACGTGCTACCGCTGCAAGGAATACGGTAGGCAGCCTTCTTACGCAAACCAAGATCATCCTTTACGGAACCTAAAAGGACCCTGATCTTGGATGGTGGTCGAAAAACACACTTCACATTATAATTCCCCAAAATAGGACCAATCCTGTTCGAAATGTTCCCTGTATAAGACAAAAAGACTGTAGTCTTTGGCGCGCCTCGGTATTACCTATCATCCGGTGCGCAGCTGGTCGACAACACACGCACGTTTGATTCGTCTTTCACTGTAACCATTCTGAAGAAAGGTGTCTTCGAGATGGACTAACTCGGCTGACAAATGAGCAGGGTCCAACATAACATAGGTCCTGAGAACCAAGGTACAAAATACCCTTTCACGTTGAGCTGTATGTTGACAACTATCAACCTGCAGATAGAAGTCAGTGTAATAGGTATGTCCCAACGTGTCATCAGCCTTCCTCCTCACCAACACATAAAGGAAGGGAAGACCACCATCCTTTCAAATCTCCGTCGTGAAACAAATGGCAATGTTGCACACGTCTTATCCTTGCAACACTGCCATGCAGATGTAACATAAACGTCGTCTGGTGAATATCATCAACGAACGGAACATATCAAGCTAATCTAAACAGATGTGCTAATGTTCATTCTACTGTATATTGTGATTTTTAAGACTTAACAACCATCTACGAGCGCTACATGTACAGACATAGCCATTGCACAAGGTGCTTCTTGATTTTAAATGTTTCTGTCAATCGATCTTGATAAGAGATTTATTCCATGTACATGCACTACGTTACAGACTAGAAGATGACAGAAAAGTCTGTCGAAACAGGTTGTCGACAATAAAGAACTATTATTTTAATTTGGCTATAGTAAGTTTTTATTTCTAAAGGTTTTTTTATTTTTTCTCCCAACGAGAGACCAGTTTGTTGATACCGCCACTGTGGAATGTTTGACCCTGTTAATAGATCCACAACATCAGCTGTACTTGCACCGCTTCATCACTATCAAAGTGAAGTCCTCGAAGGTGTTCTTGAAGTTTCGGGACCAGATGAATTGTAAGTAGGCTGTTTAGGTTTTTATGTTGGTAACACCACGTAGCGCTCTATATGAAAATCACTGACTGTGCTGCGTGCAGCCTATGGCTGGTTTGCATTGTTGGAATAGTCGCCATTGTAGTATTGGGCAGCTGGATGTGAACAGCGCGTAGCGTTGCACAGTTGGAGGTGAGCCGCCAGCAGTGGTGGATGTGGGGAGAGAGATGGCAGAGTTTTGAGAGCGGATGATCTGGACGTGTGTCCACCAGAGAGAGTAAATTTGTAAGACTGGATGTCATGAACTGATATATATATATTATGACTTTTGAACACTATTAAGGTAAATACATTGTTTGTTCTCTATCAAAATCATTGGAGCACAGGTTAGAATTTATGTGTGGCTATTTAGAGAATGAACCAGCTGTAAGAATGCGATCGGTCATTCACTATTGTCACAGTGAAGGAGAATTTTATCATGCCTTCCTCTCAGCATATTGGTCTCAAGCTACACAAAACCGAGTAAAACATAGCATCATAATGATGAAACATTTCGAACAACCTGAATTTTCCAGTCTTGTGAAATATTTTGAAGACATGTTGCACAAGAATCAGTACCTGTCAAACCCATACAACCCCTCAGAACTCATCCGCATTTGTTTAATCAAATTGCCTGAACATTTATGACATATTATTTTGGCAGGACGTTGCAAAGACGACATTGAAGCTTTTCAGGGACTGTTACAATAATTGGAAATTGACACTGACAATCGCGGGACGCGAAAACAGGAACACAACAATTACAGGTCACATCCGTCACAATTACGCGATGAAAGAAATAATAACTGGACACAACAAGGCTAATCTTACAACGTAAATCGTGACCAAAACAGACACCACCCATATGACAACCGTTGGCAGAGTAGTAATAATTACAGGGAAAGATCACCTCTCTGCGGTAATGACTATCACAGAGACAATCAGAGAAACAGACAATATGGGAACCAACATAATTATTATCAAGTGAGACAGAACAATTTCAGACGCAACAGTCCATCGCGCAGTTATGATTCCGGGAGAAATTCCATATTACCTGAGTTCTTAAAACGTCATATCACCTTATATGTGGACGATATTCTGATAGCAGAAGCCTCATGGGAACAACATAATCGCATCCTCAACAGCGTGTTACATATTTTTGCAGAATCTGGAATTACAGTTAACTTGGAGAAGTCTGAATTCGGTAGGACAAAGGTGAAGTTTTTGGGACATATCATTTCTTCTGAAGGCATTCAGCCGGATCCTGAAAAGTTAGAAGCAATCAGAGCCATTCCAGTTCCATCCACAAAAAAACAAGGCCGCAGTTTTCTATGTCTCGTAAATTTTTACCGTCGTTTTCTGAATATGCAAATTCTAGTTACACCAAAACTTTTTTCTCTCACTGGAAAAAATACTATTTTGAACTGGGGCCAACAGGCACAGTTGGAATTCAATTCTTTGAAAGAAGCGCTACTTAACGCGCCAATACTAGCTCATCCAGATCTGTCACAAGATTTCTGCCTTAGCACGGATTCTTCTTAAGTCGGTCTTGGTGCCCATTTAATTCAAGAAGCCATAGAAAATGACACTACTGTTCAGAAAACCATTGCTGTTGCTAGCCGAGTGCTAACAAAATCTGAAAAAAATTATTCCGTTACTGAATTAGAAGCTTTAGCTATCGTTTGGGCATGTAACAAATTCCGTTTCTTTCTTCTGGTAAGCACGTAAAAGTATACAGTGATCATCGTGCATTACAATTTCTTATGTCTTCAAAATTAAATCATGACAGGTTAAAACGTTGGGCATTGTTTCTGCAAGAATTCTACTTCTCAATAGCCCACATTCCCGGCAAGGAGAACTTTGTTGCGGACGCACTGTCACGCGCACCGGCTGGGCTTGAGAAAAGTAACACAGAAGGCAACCTCGAGAAAAATTTCAATATTCTTTACATTCAGAAAGACGCCTTTGAAAACTTCATCACCACATCTTTAAAGGACATTGCTCATGAACAAGATAAAGATCCGATTTGGAAGGACATCAAAAGAAAATGGCGTGAAGAGACACACACACAGTTTCGGCATTATTATCTGGTTAGAAACAACATACTGTTCAAACGCTACACTGTTGATGACAAGCTATGGGTACTTCGCATTCCAGACGATTTTGTTAATAAGCTCATTTGGTACATTCATTTCAGCTACGCACATTTTGGTCCACGAAAATGTTATCATATTCTTCGAACGACTTGTTACTTTAACAATATGGAAAAGAAAATTCGAAGAGTCTTGTCTATTTGTAAACTTTGTCAAAAAGCTAAACAATCTACTATCTCACATCGTGCTCCGTTGTTTCCTATCATTCCTTCTAAATTAAAAGAATTTGCTGATGTTGATCTCTTGGGACCCCTTGTCAGAACATCGAATGGATTTTTGTACGTTCTAGTCGCTGTTCAACTTACTTCAAAATTTGTTTCGTACACACCGTTACTTAAAGCCACTGGACGATCTGTATCGAACGGCTTTGTTAAAAATTTCTTACGTGAAGTTGGACACGTTAGTAAAGTCATTTCAGATAACGGACCGCAATTCAGGTTTGCTGTTTGGTCACGCATGCTTCGGAATCATAAAATCAAACCTGCTTTTATTTCATTGTACTCACCACACTGTAACCCGTCTGAACGGATTATGAAAGAAATCAATAAGCTTTGCAGACTTTATTGTCACAGAAAGCATCAGTATTGGGATAGATATTTACACTTATTTCAAAACGTGCTGAATGAAATGCCTCATGACTCCATTGCTTTACCACCTATTCTTGTACTGAAGAATGAAGAACCGCCGAACAGAATCAGAGACATTGTACCTCTTCCGAATACACGTAAACTCCGAAACAAAGACATAATTCATTTAGCTATTAAAAATATAAAATCTGCAGTAGACAAAAGGAGAAAACTACACGGTAAAGCAAATGCAAAGAAATTATATATTGGTCAGAAAGTTCTCATTAAAGCTCATTCATTGTCACATAAGAAGAAACACTTGAGTCACAAATTCTTTCTGATTTACAATGGACCTTACAGAATCCGACGTATACCACATGATAATTGCGTTGAAGTTGAAACTCTACGTACTAGGAAGAGTAAAGGATTGCACCACATTTCATATGTAAAACCGTTTATTGAGAGATAGTCTGCTTTTTAAGTTAGTCTTTGCTATAAAATTTTTCACTTCACGTTACTAGTACTCTTTGTCACACTTAGAAACTGTTAAAATGCAACAATGTTTTGCAGTTAACTATCCAGTGTAGAACCTAGGGAACATATTTAGACAGTAATTACGAATTCATTGTTATAGTGAACAGACGACACAGTGTTATTGTGTGTGTACATTCTTGCTTGTTAGTTGCACGATTATGTAACATATACTGCTAATATACTGCTAATGAGATTTTAATGCAACATTTTGGTTTACTTGAAAAGACATTCTTTATTTGAAGTACTTTCTGTGAGATTACAGATGACTTAGCACTTGGTTTTTTTGACAGCTACACGATTATATCACGACGCTACTAATGTGTGATACAATTTACATTGTTGCTTTCGCGGTGTATCTGTTTTATATCTGCACAGTTTTTTTGTATTATTCTGGAAAGTAAAACATGTTTTAGTAGTAACTTTTGTGGTATACCTACAATGAGACCGCCTCTTCCGTAGCACAACCATGCATTACTTTCTTCATCACGGCAAAGCATTTCACTGTTGTTTATGACGAGGTAAGTACATTGACTTCTGCAGAACTTTGCTTACGGAGGACGTAACTACGACACTTCCACATAATTATCTTACAGCAAGACGCACAGTTTAGTGCTACAGGACACTCATTGGAGTTATTAATTTTGTACTTAAAACATTTGTTTTTAAAGATTTTTGAATTACAAAGGAAGTTTCCGTGATACATTTCATTCCATTGCTGTAATCTGTAACACCTGATGGCATAATTACATTAATCCTGAGGGGGGTACACGCTTACTTTGTGTACCATGTGTTTGGCAAGCACAAGGAGCCCTAGCTAATATGGTACTTGCTTACACAACTTTACACATCGGTACCATATTTCTCTAACACATAAATTACACAGCTATCTGATCATTTAACTGAGAGAGACAAACATTTTTTTTTACAACATCAGTGACAGATGTTTACGTAATTACACAGTTGGATAACTTCACATTTATGAAATTGTATTTGGCTGTACTTTGTGAACTGTTCATATTTTTTCGGAACCATTGTGACACTATGACAGCTTTGAATGATGTATTTGGTATGGGATCATGATTTTCAAAGTACGTTTGAGGTAGATGACACTATTGAAATGAGCAGCGAATTTTTTTTTAGGTTTTGAAATTATTGCAGAAAGCTATGAAGTTTTTGAGATTTGACTGGGGTGTTATGATGTTATTATTACAACGATGATGTGTATTATGCTGTTGAGGTATGTTTATGATCAATAAGCTGATGCTATATGAGGAATTCGATTATGCTATGTATTTATTATGATGAAATACTGAAGAAGTGTCGACGAATATGTGTAATAAGGTAAGGAGTAATGAAAAGTGCTTAGTGTCTTTGATATGTGAAAAAGGATGCTGGAAACCAAGAATCGTACTTTAAGAGTTATGAAATGCGTGTACATGCGTGAATATATCACAATGCTGCCGAAAATATTTTGGACACTATTTCTACACATTTGTAATGCAAATTCTCGACCTGTGAAATTTTTATATGAGACTACCACTGTAGGGGAAACTGCTGTCGTAAATATTTCGGTAAGAAAGCTAAGTGACCTTGACATAATGTGCTGTAGGCGCCAAGCAATGCGACAGTCACCTGAAAAAAAAAAAGAAGGCCGTGCCTTTCAGGGGCACAACAAAAAAAAAGGAGAGGCCATTAACCTCGCTACTGACATTTCTTTGTAGAAAGCATTTCTAATAAGACACACTCATACTTGAAACATATGATAACAGTTTTGAGCTCATACTTTCTGATATTTACTGAAATGCCTAATGAAATGATGAGAAATATTTTATGTCTATACACCTGATTATGACTACTGTCTTTCTAGTTGAGAGATTTTTTTACTGCCATATGAAATGCCATATGGCTAGTGAATGATGTTTCATGCCTTCCTTTGTATATATATTTGCCTATTTTGTTTAATATCTAGTTTCTAGCTGCACTGCAGCATTGGTTAATATAAAATTTAATAGATGTACTAATGTAAATATTTTCTGTCTACAGATCCATTAAACAATTTTACGATCTACTTTCTTTAAAAAATGGAACACAAACAGACCTTTCCCTTCACAGGAATTGCATAAATAATTTTCTTACGATTTGGTAACTTGTCTGCTAGAGTAAGTTATCGTGATGCATCACTCTAGTGTTAAGATGTGACATAGGTATTAAACATGACCATTTTTACTGTAATATTTTTTCTGTTTGAGCTTTGTCATGTTTACATATAAGTTATAGCATTTGCTGCTGTTGTTTGCCAGGTATAGTTCTACTGAATTTTAGATTGTATTAAGCCAGTTTTACTACTGATTTATTTTTCTTTTTGCTGCACATTGGCTCATATTAGTGATAATGTTGCATTTGTTTTGCTAATTTATATTTATTGCTGCTTGCTTTGCCAGTTTGCATTTTTTGTCATTGCTGTTTCTGTTAATTGTTTTGTGCTGCTGCATTGCCTCGTCCCTTACTTTAGCATCTGAGCTCAGTAGATTTAAGTTAGCTTAAGAGGGGGTAGGCTATATAAGTATATAAGAGAATAAGTTGTGATAAATTGGAAATAATGCATTGACAAGGTATAAAAAAAAAGTGAAATAAGAGGAAACATCTATGAAATGAAGTTTTGGGTTGGACTGCAGTACCAAATGTCACACTGAAAACAAACTCTGTCCTGTCCTTTTGCGTTATTCCACTATGTGTCTGTGTACCTTGTGTATTTGTGTTCTTCCTTTCTTTATATGTTTATCTGATAAGAGATATGTTGTAGAATTTTTCTAATACTACGTTATTTACTTTGTAAAGATGTTTAGACATTATTAATTCTGTGCTGTTTCAATGCACATGTGTGAAATTAATGTTTCGAAAACTATTCTCACTATTTTATTTATTTACTTACGTCATAATTACTACAGCACTGATGTACATGTTTATTTCTATTCTTTCGTAAAGGCTGTGTTACTACAAACGTTATCTGTACTATTATGTTCTTTAATGATGTATTTGTACCTTTGTAATTGTATTCTTATGTTGTAAATTTATAATTGTATAGACACCAGTTCTTGGTTAACAGCATTGCTGGTTCTAAGGACAATTCCAAAAACTTTGTGAGTGCACAAGTGGTGGTTTATGGACTTTCTATATTATCCGCAAGACTCTTCGATAGTGATTGTGCACCTGCACAGTTGCAATAGATGGCTGCTGGCTGTCTCTACAAGGACTACAGTGGGTCTGCACCTCTGGTGGCCCACCAATACCATAATCTCTAACAAGACTACAGCAGTCTGCTCTGTGATGACCTGCCTATCAATATTCTTCAACTTCGACTGACTCTGCTGTGGGTTTGCTCTGTTGTGGCCCATTACCTGTCTGCATGTCAAGAGTCAGCATTGTCTTTCCATTGGAAGGACAACACTACTTCTGCAAGACTGCATGGAAATCCACTACTTCCGTGTGCATTTTCTTTTACTGCTCAGACTTTTTGCATAAAATTGTAATTAATACTGTGATGAATGATCAGCACTGTCTTTATGGACTGTGAGAAAATTTTCGCTTTTGACCTACATTGTATCAATAAGTGTGTGCATTTGATTTCTTTGTTATTGTAATTATGAAAAATTTCTACAAATCTGTATAGTCCATTGCCCAAAACAATTTGTAAAATTTTTTGTGGGGAGCATGGGGGCTATGTAAGTAGCCTGTTTAGGTTTTTATGTTGGTAACGCCACGTAGCGCTCTATATGAAAATCACTGACTGTGCTGTGTGCAGCCTGTGGCTGGTTTTCATTGTTGGAATAGTCGCCATTGTAGTGTTGGGCAGTTGGATGTGAACAGCGCATAGCGTTGCGCAGTTGGAGGTGAGCCGCCAGCAGTGGTGGATGTGGGGAGAGAGATGGCAGAGTTTTGAGAGTGGATGATCTGGACGTGTGTCCATTAGAGCGAGTAAATTTGTAAGACTGGATGTCAAGAACTGATATATATATATAATGACTTTTGAACACTATTAAGGTAAATACATTGTTTGTTCTCTAACAAAATCTTTCATTTGCTAACTATGCCAATCACTAGTTAGTGACTTCAGTAGTTAGAATCTTTTATTTAGCTGGCAGTATTGGCGCTCGCTGTATTGCAGTAGTTCGAGTAACGAAGATTTTTGTGAGGTAAGTGATTTGTGAAAGGTATAGGTTAATATTAGTCAGCGCCATTCTTTTGTAGGGATTATTGAAAGTCAGATTGCGTTGCGCTAAAAATATTGTGTGTCAGTTTAGTGTTGATCAGAATAGGTAAAGAGCGAAATGTCTGAGTACGTTCACTTTTGCTCAGCTGTTTGAAAATCAAATAACGTAAGGGGTTTACCAGCACAGTAATTCATAAATTTTTCTAAGGGGACGTTTCAGAATATCGGATGGGGCTAAGTCGGGACTGTATGGAAGATGATCGGTGACAGTGAACTCAAGTCCTCGGATTATTGCAAATGTCGCAGCACTCGTGTGTAGTGTGGCATTGTCATGTAGAATGAGAAGATGATCCATGTGTGGACGAACTCATCGAATTCGTGCTTTCAGTTTCCTGAGAGTCTTGCAGTACCTTGCAGGGGTTATGGTGGTGCCTTTAGCCACGAATTGCAAATGCAGCACGCTTTCAACGTCCCATAACACTGTGAGCCTGACTTTGCCTGTCGATGGCATTGTCTTCAACTTTTTTGGGGTCGGTGATCCTTTGTGACGGAACTCCATTGAAGCTCTCTTGTGCACCCATCGTGCACACAGTCTTCTGTACCGCACTTCTGCAATGATAACCTGATATCGTGATATTTCACAATTGCGTGACAGCTGTGTCTATGTTATCCGACGATTTGCTTTAATGAGTTCACAGTCTGGTTTTAATGAGTATCGTCGGTTGCCGTACGCCGTAGTCCAGTCTGAGCTCTGTCACAGAGGTTAGCATCACCGTTTCCTTCATTTCGAGCAGTAACAACCAAACGTCGATACAATCATCACCGTAAACAGTTATCATTCTTCTATGGATTTCAATTGGGGGCACGATTTTTGCGATTTCTCATTCACCGACGTAGTTAGACTACTCGCCGCCATGTTAACGCTACAGTTCGGAGTCCTATAGCGGCAGATGGTTGCAACTTACGTCAGTGAAGCGGGAAAGTCGACTAACTAATATGTATGTTTTGTAATATCGCAACAGATATTGAGAACAGAATAAAACAATTTCTGGCATTTCTTTTCAGCACGTTCTCCTATTTTGAGAAGAATCATCTGATCTTACTAGCGTACATCTCTTACATGCATACACGAACAACCTTGGGACGTTGGTGGATCTTTTAAGAGTTACGCTTAAGATTAAAGTTTTCATTTTTCGTTCCCGAATGTTCACTGTGCCTCATTGGAAGCACGACAAATATCAAGGCGATAGTCAAACTCGCCCCACACTATTTAGAGTAACACCCACCCTGGATGTGGTTTTTAGATGGTTTTCACATCCAGCTAGGTTTATACGGGCTGGTGCCGTTATTCCGTCTGAGACAGACGCTACGCAAACATTTACGAGTAGAACACTTTCTCGCACTTACGCACGGAATGTACTCTATATCATGACTTATTGGGTACACTACTTCTGTCTTGGGGGTGAATAGGAGACTGTTTGGTCTCCTTAAACACTTACTCAGCGTCACCCACTGACATAAGGGTTGGGTGGGGTTGTTTGGGGGAGAAGACCAGACAACGAGGTCATCGGTCTCATCGGATTAGGGAAGGACGGGGAAGGAAGTCGGCCGTGCCCTTTCAAAGGAACCATCCCAGTATTTGCCTGGAGAGATTTAGGGAAATCACGGAAAACCTAAATCAGGATGGCCGGACGGAGGATTGAACCGTCGTCCTCCAGAATGCGAGTCCAGTACTGACATAAGCAACTTTGACAAAGAGCAGATCGTCATAGTCAACTACCATGGAATGAGCATCTTGGAAACAGTGAAGCTGGTAGTCGTTTGTGTGTTACTGTCGTGAGTATCTATGAAAAGTGACTGAAGAACGGTGAAACCACGCGTAGACAACAAGGTGTTGAACGTCTATAACTCATCACAGAATATGGATGTCGGAGTCTTTCCCGCCCTGTAAACATGTTAGGCGACACTCTGTGGCAGATCTGATGACAGAATGTAATTTCAGTAGACACAAGTGTTACAGAGCACACCGTTCAGTGCACAGTGTTGAATGTGGGGCTCCGCAGCAATCGACCCCCACATGTTTCCAAGTCGATCCCACGACACGACCAGTTAAGATTGAAGTGGGCACAGGATTATCGACATTAGATCGTGGATCAACGGACACGTGTCGCCTGGACGGACGAGCCACGTTTATAGTTACAACAGTTCGATGACAGTGTCCGGATACATCATACAGGCTGCTCGAAGAACGCGCCGCGTCAGCCGGTGGGGTACTATTAAGACACCGGGTATATTCACGTGGGCTTCCATAGGACCTGCGGCAATAATGTAAGGCACTACGAAAGCTGTGGACCACGTAAACATTACTGCTTATCAACTGCAGCTCATATTGCGTGCCGGCCGCTGTGGCCGAGCGGTTCTTGGCGCTTCAGTCCGGAACCGCGCTGCTGTTACGGCTGCAGATTCGAATCCTGCCTCGGATATGGATGTGTGTGATGTCCTTAGGTTAGTTAGGTTTAAGTAGTTCTAAGTCTAGGAGACTGATGACCTCAGATGTTAAGTCTCGTAGTGCTTAGAGCCATTTGAACCATTTTCATATTGCGTAGTGTCTTCCCCGACAGTGATGGCATGTTCCAGCAGAATAACTTTCTGTGTCACAAGCCCAGAATCGTGCTACAGTGATTTCAGGGGTATGAAATTGTACAGTACGAGTCATAGCCTCCACCCCTCCCCTCTCCCCCACCCCCCAACCTTTCAATACATTGATTCATTGTTCTCAAATTGACTATGACTTTCTGGATGTCAGTCTAGCCAGTGGTCCTCCGTATAGTGGCAGTGGTAGAATCTCGCAGGTTCTGTTTGTTTTCATAACATGGTCACTGCTTCGACGTTCAAATGAAATTACTTCGGTCGAGGCATCACGGATCGTTAGGACTATGAAAGGACAGTACCAGAAAGACTTACTTGCCCTTTTGTCTTCTCGATATATAATCATCATGTGCGACTTCACAGGTAAGGTCTGATAAGCGACCTGAGTTTCGATACAGGTCATAACAGCGGTTAAATAATTTTTCTGACAACACGACCTTCTGATCAGGTGTAAAAGTCCATGGTAGTTAACCTGACAGATGGGTGTCTCTCGTTATAACGTTCACGGCCATTATCCTGGGCGTCCAAGGTCCATACACGCTAAAGTTGTCTCGCTTCTTCGGTTCTGGTGACAGGCTGTTTGATACAATCATCCTAAGCGTTGTCAGATTGGTACAGAAAAAAAATTGAAGTAGTTTCAGTCTCTCGGCTTTCAATCAGAAAAACAGCTGTAAAATGTGAAGTATCTTGCTTTACTGAATTGTGTGTGACTATCACGGCAGGCAATCCCGTATTGCCGGCTACCTGTTTAACATCAACATATACTGAAAGCATAAAAGTCATTGCCTAACTAGAACGTTTCGTTAGGCCAGTAGGAATTCCTAAGCTAACATAGCACTACACTTTCAAAGTTGTGTCTTCAATAAGCAAGCTCGCAGTACCTGGAAATAAGGTACAGGGTACATCTTTAGTGATTGCTTAGTGGGCGAGGTAGTCAGGGCACACGCTCGTCCACTTATTCCCACTTTTCAAATAAGTAACCTCCCTAATAGGTCAATTCTAATCCAGTGTAATGGAGCAAATGTAGAGAGAATTAGTTTCTGATGCTCTATGAGTAACTGAGGCACATGGTTTCACCATTGGCATTTCCTATTGTGGATTACTTAACCCTTTCACTAGCACTTTTTTTGGACTGAAAAGCGTTAATGTATGGTTATCTTAATTAATGTAGTAATCACTAGTAACAACATGAAAAAAATATTTTCCGCCGTTTCGTTTTCCATTACAAGGAGGGATGGGATATATTTGTTCCTCTAATCTTTTGACATAGGAAGTATACATCCTGGTGGTAATGAAAAACATGATCATCTTGTATTTTCATTTACGATCTAAATTTTCAGAAAAGTACTGGGATTACATTTCTGATTACAAATAGTTGACATTTCGGTAGATTATTCCAAATGACAAGCTCTTTATTGTTCCATACAAATTCGAGTATCTCATGTGACATTCACATCGATCATCCTACTTTTGATATTGTTTGAAACAGTTTCTGCACAAAGGAGTATCACATGTGGTTCATACAGTCTTTATTCTGAAAATTTCAACTGTTTCTCTGACAATCTATCATAGAGCACATAGTACCAAAGGTACTGATAGGGTTAATGTAAAATCCGGCCAAAGATACTTGTTTCTAATTCTGTCAAGAGTCTTCATAAATCCCAGATTACTTGATGTCAGAGCTGAAGAAAATACTATACAGCTGCTGTTAATGAGCTAACATGATGCGCAACCATTTCCGCTGTGCTGAGTCATAAATTGTATTATGCAATATTTTATCCGTTAACCTGAATTTTCCTTTGACAGATTCTTCCATCTCTAAGTCCTCAATGGTATTTTTAAAGGATGGATTTTTCCCTTCGTTCATCTGCAATGTTTCTTAATGCTGCAGTGTCAGGGATATCACCAATGCTGTAATGTTCCTCTAATGGATTCCATGAAAGGCAGTTACATTCTTGTGTTTATATCAATATTTCTATACTGCTGTGATGTTATATTCTTGTAGCTTTGGTGCTCATCCTGTTAGCTGACTTATTGGATGCTTCATGCAAGCATAAAGACTTGTGGTCAGTCACAACTGTGAATGATCTGGAATACAAATAGTGTCAGAACTTACTGGTTACTACCAACTGCTAGACTTCTCTGACCCGATGAGTACAGTGGCACCCGCAATCTCTTTCAGTTCCATCACGAATTCGCACTAGAACTGTGTCTATCCCATACCCATTAGCATCAGTGTGTAGTTGTCTCGGCATTCTTATCAAAAAATGTCATACTGGTGAAGCTGTCAGCACCTCATTACGAAAGATCTTTCATGCTCCTTCTCTTTTATGGTTCTTATTTTTTCTGGATCAAGAGAGACTCTGTTTCCATTAACTGGATGCCCCAAGATGTTAATTTATTGGGCAATGAGGAGGCACTCTATATGATTCAGGCAAAGACCTGTGCCATGAATACATTTCGGCATAGTTGTAAAGCGGCTTCGATACTCTTCAAATGTCTTTCAGAAAACATCGTCACCCAGTTGTGATGACCCGATAAACACAAAGATAAATCACACACGTGAGCGCATTTGTCGGTCTGAGAGAAAGGGGGCGTAGTCATTCAGCATGTACTAGTCAGTGCGGAATTAACATTTACTTTGATATTATTAGAAGTTTTTCATATCTTGCAATTAATTTTAGTAAAAAATATCGTTGATGCCAATTAAAAGTAAGAAACCCAATTCAGTTTAAGAGAGTAGATCTAAAGACAAGTCGATTGAGGTACCAAAAGCTATGGTGCACCTCAGTCTGACTCGGAAAAAATCAGCATTGAGTGGCATGAAGAAACACGTCAAAATAGTGCCTAAGTAAAGCACCTGCTCCCTGCAACACACACCACATAAAAGAGCTGATGTTTTGTCCTTCCATAGCGTGTGAGAATATAACAACTTCACACAATTGTAAGGAATCCTTGTGCAGAGAATTATTTCAATATTTCAAATGTTGTGGGATAAATAATAACTGCAGAGATTTTATAAACACACAACAAGTTGCATGCTGGAAAGATGCATCATCTGATTTGTATACACCTAAATAAACTGAAAAAGTTTTAATTGGCAAAGCAAAGTTTAACTTCAGTTACACTGAAAAATGGTCGCCACACTATATAAAGGGGTGGAAGGGCGCTCATAGGGACAGTCTTTTACTAGCCATGATCACAAACAGTCGTGCTACACTCATGCTCATAAATTAAGGATAGCTTCAGAATGTGGTGCCACACAACGTGGCACTACACAAAACTAGCGCTAGTAGCACAGGCACATAGGGAGCACACACGGCAAAGATCTGGAAGTCAACATTATTGATGATAAGTTGAGAAAACCGTCCCGAAACACAAGCGCTACAAAACGCCGCTGTTTCCTGCGCATGTACCCCGACATCAATATGGGATATGACCACCATGCACACGTACACAGGTCGCACAACGGGCTAGCGTACTCTGGATCAGGTGGTCGAGCAGCTGCTGGGGTATAGCGTCCTATTTTTGCACTAGTGCCTGCTGGAGCTCCTGAAGTGTCCTAGGGGGTGTGAAGACGTGCAGCGATATGTCGACCGAGAGCATTCCAGAAGTGCTCAATGGAGTTTAGGTCTGGAGAACTGGCAGGGCACTCCATTCGCCTGATAACTTCTGTTTCAAGGTACTCCTCCACGATGGCAGCTCGCTGGGGCCGTGCGTTATCATCCATCGGCGGGAAGGTGGGACCCATTGCACCCCTGAAAAGGCGGACATACTGGTGAAAAATGACTTGTTACAGTTCCCCTGCCAAATACATGCAGGGGTGTACATGCACCAATCCATCAAACCACGACCTCCATACAGGTCCCTTTCAACGACATTAAGTGGTTGGTATCTGGTTTCTGGTTCAAGCCACATGAAAACCCGGCGAGAATCACTGTTCCGACTATACCTGGACTCGTCCATGAACATAACCTGGGACCACTGTTCCAATGACCATGTACTGTGTTCTTGACACCAGGCTTTACGGGCTCTCCTGTGACCAGGGGTCAGTGGAATGCATCTTGCAGGTCTCCGGGCGAATAAGCTATGTCTGTTCAGTCATCTGTAGACTGTGTGTCTGGAGACAACTGTTCCAGTGGCTGCGGTTAGATGCCGGACAAGGCTACCTGCAGTGCTCCGTGGCCGTCTGCGGGCACTGATGGTGAGATATCGGTGTTCTTGTGGTGTTGTACACTATGGACGTCCCGTACTGTAGCGTCTGGACACGTTTCCTGTCTGCTGGTTCAAAAATGGCTCTGAGCACTATGGGACTTAACTTCTGAGGTCGTCAGTCCCCTAGAACTTAGAACTACTTAAACCTAACTAACCTAAGGACATGACACACACCCATGCCCGAGGCAGGATTCGAACCTGCGACCGTAGCGGTCGCGCGGTTTCAGACTGTAGCGCCTCGAACCGCTCGGTCACACCGGCCCGCAGAACGTTGTTTCACAATGTATCACCATTATCCTTAATTTATGAACGTGAGTGTAGTTAGTATCACAGTACGATTTGTGTAAGTAGTAACTGTTGGGAGATCAGTGGCGAAATTGCCCCTATGATGCATTTGGAGAAATTTTGCTAGTTTTATAGGTTGAGGGACTTGGAAATATTCTCTTTAGTGTTGAATTTTGAAATATTTCCAACAGTCATTGGACTTGGTGTGGTACAAGATCAGATGTACTTTCCTTTTGTGTAGGCAGCTATGGTCTCAGAAATAATTCGATGAAGTTCAGACTATGAATACGTTTGAAATTACAATGAATTCCGGACCTTTAGCTACTTACAGGGGTTGATAAGTACCAACGGGGACAGTTGAAGATGTGCGCGCCGACCGGGCCACGAACCCGGCATATCCTGCTTACTTGGCAGACGCTCTATCCGTCTGACCCACCGAGGACACGCGACTGCAGAGACTTATCTCTGTCACGCTCCCCGTCAGACCAACATTCCCAGCTTACTGTCCACACACTAAATTTGTAGTGCCAAAAAAATGGCTCTGAGCACTATGGGACTTATCATCTGAGGTCATCAGTCCCCTAGAACTTAGAACTACTTAAACCTAACTAACCTAAGGACATCACACACATCCATGCCCGAGGCAGGATTCGAACCTGCGACCGTAGCATCAGCGGGGTTCCGGACTGAAGCGCCTAGAACCTCTCTGCCACACCGGCCGGCTTTGTAGTGCCCTTGCCCACTATAGTCAATACTCGCGGCAGTCAATCTACCGGTTAACGTAAGAGTTCGGGAAATGTGAGTGCATTCGCAATGAAGAAAATTATTGGCCGTTAAGCCTTATCTATATGAAGATGGTATCTGTTCTTTCGGACAGACTGACTGCCGCGAGTAATGAGTATAGTGGGCAGGGGCACAATGTAATGTGTGGACAGTAAGTTGGGAATGTAGGTCCCACGGGGAGCGTGCCAGAGATAAGTCTCTGTGTCCTCGGTGGGTCAGACGGATAGAGCGTCTGCCATGTAAGCAGGAATCCCCAGGGTCGAGTCCCGGTCGGGGCACACATTTTCAACTGTCCCCGTTGATACTTATCAACGCCTGTAAGCAGCTAAATGTCTGGATTTCATTGTAATTTCTTACTTCAAGAATTGCAAGCATTCATGTGGATATGTTTTTTGGATCACAAATAGGACAGGAAACTCAACATTCGTGTACTGATTAGTCGCCATCCAAACTACTTGCCACTAGTAATGTGTTATTGCGTCTGAGGATCCAGCCGATTCAGCGACTTTTCATAAACTGTTGCATTCAAAGAGCATCCTTGTCACTGTATTTTGTTAGTAAAAAGCGTCGCAGTTCCGTATTTATATGACTTTATTAGACTTCGGTGGGCATAAAAGTAAAAGTGGGTACTCTATAGGGCCCCTAGACACCCCTAAACATTAGAGTCGTGATCAGTTACGTTTTATAGTCTAAATTGAGGGGTAGGGTCACGATTTGTGGTCTCTCTCTCTGGGACTGTTTAGTACTGAAACAGATAAGAGGAATATAATCTGAATGTGAAAAGTGTGGTAGAGTGGCCCACTGGATCGAAATCAATAGCTAAAGCAGTGAAGGAGGAGTCAGGTGTGCTGTGAGAATGTGCACCAGAGGCGACCCGGAAAGCGGTGTAGCAACTCAGCCATCGTAGCGCACAGTTATCGAATCGGCCGGTGACGCGGCAAAGCAACGACCTTGGATAGCAGTCAGCAGCCCGGCACTGAAGGAAGGTAGAGAGAGCAATAGGAACTCAGCTTTCGCAGTGCACAGCTGAGGAGCGATGACAGCTACAGACAGCAAACAACGCGCTTAGCTCATCAGAGAGACGGCCCACTGGAGAGCGAAAGGACTGAACGCATGGTTTGCAGCGGTAACACCGCCGATCAGAGGCTACGGCAGCCGAGAGTGGGCGCTGGTCAACAGTGCTAAGTAGACAGCGGCGCATATTTTTGTAATTGTGGAGATCTTGGCAGTCAGTGTGGAGCAGGAAATAAAGAGATCGCCAAGTAACAAATTCTGTGGCCAGTGATGATCCTGGGATCCCTAGCAGATAGAGACAGATGTTGCTCTAGGTACTACCAGCGAAAAATGCTCCTAGCGGAGCACAAAAAATGTAAATATGCTCCTGTTTAAAAGACCCTGACTGAAAATTGGGGCACCAGCTGCATCATTCTACCTTTCTCATCACCTTTAAAAGTTTTCCCAAAAATTTTGGCACGCAAAAATATTCGTGCTCTTTTTAACATGCAACTGACCTCTCACTCCCACAAGCTCCCCTAACTGTAATTAGTCCACCGCTGTAAGTCGCTCATACCCATCCACTCCCACTTGCCCATTCTCATTCACTCATTCAGCCCACCTCATTGTCATTAACCCTTTGTTCTCCCTAACTATCACTGTCTCCTGTCCCACAGCCAGAGTCTCCTTCGTTCTATCCTTGGGATAACGTCTCTTCTCAGTGTCACTGTCTCCCTTGTGCTCTCTCTTACAGCTACTATCTTTCATTTTCGATGCTGCTGTCTCTCTATTCCTCCTAGTCATTGTCATAGACTTTGTCTCTGATTTTCACTGGCTCTCACCCACTTCCGCCTTATCCCTCTCTTTATGCTTCTCCCACTGGCACTGTCTACTTCACTCCCTTTCTAGAATTGTTCCGTCACTGTCAACTGTGTTCCACTGCCACTGTTCCCCTGTCCTTTCCTCACACTACCACTGTCTCCTTTGCTCATCTATACCACAACCACTGTCCACTGTCGACCAGTATTTATTGCTTTTTCTTTTCGCTCCCAGAACCCTTCTCATGATGACGGAGGCAATTTACAACATATTTCTCCGTGCTATGTCACTTTACAAACTACGTTTGCGCCTCACACTGGACTTTACATGAGTACTTTACGTATACAAGTAGCGTAACTCCGAAGATCTGTATCTCGGAAACGGATAAAGGTATCAAGAAAACTTTCAATGTTGTTAGAGAACGTGATCTTAGGAATATATCGTAAAAGTTTCAGCCATTTCCCGTGCATAACCTTCTTGAAATTTGCGGCTCGGTTTTGGTACGAAAAAATGGTAAAAACACTCTTTTTAGGTTTTATAATGAACCAATAATGAACTAATGGTGCCTCCATAAGCCCCTTAAGGTGCACCGTGTACCTCATCAAACGCAAAAAAATAAAAAAAAAATAAAAAGTTCAAATGTGTGTGAAATCTTATGGGACTTAACTGATAAGGTCATCAGTCCCTAAGCTTACACACTACTTAACCTAAATTATCCTAAGGACAAACACACACACCCATGCCCGAGGGAGGGCTCGAACCTCCGCCGGGACCAGCCGCACAGTCCATGACGTCAGCGCCTCAGACCGCTTGGCTAATCCCGCTCGACAAACGACATTTGCACGATCAACAAAACAGGCTCTGCTAACGGTATACTACGCCTTCCACATTGCTGACAGCGGGTTCTACACAACACCGGTGACTACTTTGAAGGACAGTGACACGTGCAAACATGTAACTCTTTTGTATCGGTTGAATAAATAGTTGCCACAAGGACTTAAGTCCGAGGAGTACAGTACTTCCCTGTCCATCGACCGAACAGAGCAGCGACAGCTTGCGCTGTGTGCACCCGCGCATTGTCGTGCAAAATCGTAGGTGGGTTGCGCAGAAAGTGTCGCCGTTTCTTTCGCAAAGCTGGTCGCAGGTGATGCTCCAAAAACGAACACTAATACGACTTAAGTCCTTGTGACTTTAAATCCCGCGTCTGGCCATCCTGATTTAGGTTTTCCGTGATTTCCCTAAATCGCTCCAGGCAAATGCCGGGATGGTTCCTTTGAAAGGGCACGGCCGACTTCCTTCCCCATCCTTCCCTAATCCGATGAGACCGATCACCTCGCTGTCTGGTCTCCTTCCCCAAACAACCCAACCCCCCCTTGTGACTTTGATTTGATTCCGAAGATGAAGGAACCACTTCGTGGCATTCGCTTCAGAACTATTCCAGAGATTCGACAGGCAGTAGACCGCTCTATTTGCACCATCAACAGAACAGTTTCTGCAAACGGTATACTACGCCTTCCACATCACTGGCAACGTGCTCTACAAAACGCTGGTGACTACTTTGAAGGACAGTAACAGGTGCAAACATGTAACTCTTTTGTATCGGTTGTGATCAAATAGTTGCCACTATTTAAGTTCCAACCCTCGTATTAGGCAGTACATCATGTCACATGCCTACCGATGTTTAGTAACATTATTATGCAAATCAAAGACTCACTGAGGAATCAGAAAAGTAAAAAGGGAAATTTGAATGATAAACTGGGGACTATGGACAGAGAGCATAGATGCGAAATGGGAAAATGAAGAGTAATTTCAGTTGCGAGATAGGGAAGTTGAAAAACTGTTTTGCTGAAAAGTTTAAGGAACTGGTGGAGTTGAGCAATGAAACGATCCACTAAATCACAGATAATTTAGGAACAGTTGAAGGCAAAGTTAATGGCAGAATGAGGAGTGTACAGGTGGAACTACAAGGATAGATTGAGCAATGTTCAAATGTTCAAATGTGTGTGAAACTTTATGGGACTTAAATGCTAAGGTCATCAGTCCCTAAGTTTACACACTACTTAACCTAAATTATCCTAAGGACAAACACACACACCCACGCCCGAGGAAGGACTCGAACCTCCGACGGTATCAGCCGCACAATCCATGACTGCAGCGCCGTTGAGCGCTCGGCTAATCCCGCGCGGCTTGACCTATGTAAACAGCAGATTAGTTATTATGAAATCTCAACTGGGAAGGCTCTGGCTAAAGTAGATCGAGAAGTACAGGAAACAGAACTTGCTTTACGTAACGTAATAAGTAACACAGCCGATGAGCTGCTAGACAAATAGATAGAGAGATTAAATTTTGTAATGAGAAAATGCGCAATTTAGAGCTAAGTGACACTCATGCTAATTTTATGTCCCATGTATCCCTAATATAAATGTCAAGTGCAATAATTTTGTGGTTGGAATCAGTGATGAGGCTAAAATTACGTTATGAACAGGTTGTTGGAGGGTTCAGTGTAAACATGAGTGAATCGACTCTCAGATGATTTCGCCGGTTACGAGATGTCTGAACAGTTGTTTTTGCAGTAGTATTTGAGCCAAGCAAAGAAATTACACCAACAGAACGAATTTCTGCATACAGAACAGGCAGGCAAACCATGAGCCTGTTTTGTGACGAAAGTTAAACCGTTTGAGGATGCTAGGGACACTGACAGAGATTTGTGCTCTTAAAAGGTTAATTCCAGAACAACTGCAGCGGGAACTGGTTGCCAGTGCAACTGGTATGTGGAAAAATGTTTGGATTTTCTAGAGAGGTGGCATCAGGCAATGATACACAGACGCACATGGATAAATAGCCAGGTACAGCAAAGATTTTATCAGTGTCAGGACTACGAAAGAAATGATAGTGTAACAGGAAGCTGCAAGTCAAGAGGCGGAACGATTGATTGAGCTTTAGAGGACCTTTAATTTTCATACATATTTATTTAAAAAACAAAGACACCAAAAATTAATAAAATTCAACACGCAATAGTTTCTGAAATCATTCATTAACAAAAGTTACCTATAATTTAAAAAAACACAACAGTAAATACATCTCTATTAAACAACAGACTTGCAGCCCTCAGGCTCCTCAACATACGGAAATGTTAAATACGAAAATGTTCCAACTATGAAGTATAAACAGGTATTTCAGCTGGAAATAAAAAAATTTACACAAAGTCCTCCCTGTATTGACTTGGCGACTTCTGTGTAATCAAACGTAATAAAAGTACAAAACGTGACAGAGGAACAGCTCCCCTATGCTAGATGATGATGATGTTTAGTTTTGTAGGGCGCTCAAATGCACGGTCATCAGCGCCCGTACAAAAAAGAGTTGTTCAAATGGCTCTAATCAATATGGGACTTAACATCTGAGGTCATCAGTCCCCTAGACTTAGGACTACTTAAACCTAACTAACCTAAGGACATCACACACGTCCATGCCCGAGGCAGGATTCGAACCTTCGACCGTAGCATCAGCGGGGTTCCGGATTGAAACGCCTAGAACCTCTCGGCCACAGCGGCCGGCACGCCCGTACAAAGTCCCAATTTTTACACAGTCCAATCTAGCCACTATCACGAATGATGATGATGATGAAGACAACACAAACACCCAGTCCCCAGGCAGAGAAAAGCCCCAGCCCAGCTAGGAATCGAACCCGGGGCCCGTGATCCAGAAGCAGCAAAGATAGCGACTAGATCACGAGCTGCCGACGATATGAAGTGGACCCCTATGCTAGAATCATCCACTCTACGTCCGTTCAGTGGTGCCGTTAACAGCACTGCATAAAAGACAGAACAACCTTTAATTATGATGCATTAAAATCAGTTCTTCAAGAGAAACAGTATTATTAGCATTGAACAAAAGAAATCCTGCAAATAGGCATATATGAAAAACCGTATACTTTAACTATTAATGAAATAAAGCAACGTGTCTTCCCTTCTATCAATGCAATGCTGTGGAGTCAGATACTTCCCTACGTCAACCTTTCCTCGTGGTTCTTGCTTCTTGTGCCAATAATAACATTCTCATATTGCTTGCAGAACAACACAGTGCATTTAAATGCCAGCTGTAACAAACTTGAGCTAATAACCATATGAAACGTCCCCTTAGAAAAATTATACATGACTGTGTTTAAACTGACACACAATATTTTTTAGCGCAACGCAATCTGACTTTCAATAATCCCTACAAGCGAATGGCCCTGACTAAACTAACCTATACGTTTCACAAATCACTTACCTCACAAAACTCTTCGTTACTCGAACTACTGCAATACAGCGAGCGCCACTAATGCCACCTAAATAAAAGATTCAAACTACTGAAGGCACTAACTACTGATAGGCACAGTTAGCAAATGAAAGATTTTGATAGAGAACAAACAATGTATTTACCTTAATAGTGTTCAAAAGTCATAATATGTATATCAGTTCATGACATCCATTCTTACAAATGTACTGTTTCTGATGGACACACGTCCAGATCATCCGCTCTCAAAAATCCGCCATCTCACTTCCCCACATCCACCACTGCTGGCGGCTCACCTCCAACTGCGCAACGCTACGCGCTGTTAACAGCCAAGTGCCCAACACTACAATAGCAAATACCAACAATGCCACCCAGCCACAGACTGCACACAGCACAGCCAGTGATTTTCATACAGAACGCTACGTGGCGGTGGCGTTACCAATATAAGAACCTAAACAGACTCCTTACATAGCGCCCATACTCCCCACAAAAAATTTTACAAATTGTTTTTGGCATTGGCCAATACAGATTTGAAAAAAATTTCATAATTACAATAACAAAGAAATCAAATGCACACACTTATCGATACAATGTTGGTCAAAAGCTTAAATTTTCTCACAGTCCATAAAGACAGTCGTAATCGTTCATCACAGTAAAATTGCAGTGTTTTTCTCAAAGTCTGAGCAGTAAAAGAGAATGCACATGGAAGTAGTGGATTTCCATGCAGTCTTGAAGAAGTTTCCAACGGAAAGACAATGCTGACTCTTGACATGCAGACAGGTAATGGGCCACAACAGAGTCAGTCGAAGTTTTGAAGAATAATGGTAGGTAGGTCATCACAGAGTAGATCCACTGTAGTCCTAGTAGAGATTATGGTATTGGTGGGCCACCAGAGGTGCAGACCCACTGCAGTCCTTGTAGAAATAATGGTATTGGTGGATCATCAAAGGTGCAGACACACTGTAGTCCTTGTAGAGACGGTCAACAGCCATCTCTTGCGATTGTGCAGGTGCACAATCACCATCGAAGAGTCTTGCGGAGAATATAGCAAGTCCATAAACCACCACTTGTGCACTCACAAAGTTTTTGGAACCAGCAATGCTGTTAACCAGTCCCTCGCTGAATTATTAACACACGGTCAAACACTAACAGTCCCAACTTATCACATATTGTGCATTACTATGACCAACAGAAACGTGTGCAGTGAAATGTATGCTTACAAGTTACTTAATTTGATGAACTGGTGTCCATTATAATTTTATAACATGAGAATACAATTACAAAGATGCAGAAAACATCATGAAAACAGAATACAGATAACATTTGTAGTAATACAGGCTTTACAAAAGAATAGAAATAGACATATACATCAGTGTTACAGGAATTATGACATAAGTAAATATATAAAATAATGAGAATAGGTTTCGAAACATTAATTTCACATATGAGCATTGAAACAGAACAGAATTAATAATATCAATTAACATCTTTAAAAGGAAAATAACATATTATTAGAAACATTCTACAACGTAACTCTCATCAGATAAACACATAAAGACAGGAAGAACACAAATACCCAAGGTTAGACAAACACATAGTGGGATAACACAAGGAAAGGACAGGGTTTGTTTTACTGTAGTATTTTGCAAACAAAACTTTCTTTACTTCTTGGAGATCTCCCTTCGTTCTTCATTATTTCCAAAAAGTCCTATCTATACCTGCTTCCTGTACTTTTTTCGTATAACTTCTCAATGCATTTCTTCCAATTCATCGCAACTCATTCTCTTAAATAGTCTACCCCCTCTTAAGCTAACTTAAATCTACTGAGCTCAGATGCACAGACTAAGGGACGAGGCAATGCAGCAGCTCAAAACAATTAATACAAATAGCAATGACAAAAAAATGCAAATTGACAAAGGAAGCAGCAGTATATCTAAATTAGCAGAGCAAATGCAACATTACAACTAATATGAGCCAATGTGCAGCAGCAAGAAAAATAAATTAGTAAAGCTGGCTTAACAGAGTAATACAAAGTGAAATTCAGTAGCACTATGCCTGGCAAACAGCAGCAGCAAATGCTATAACTTATACCTAAACATGACAAAGCTCAAGCAGAAAAAATAGTACACTAAAGACAACAATGCAGATAATGGAAATGTCTATTCACGTCGTTATGTCTATATAATTAAAGTGGTGCACCACAAAAACTTATTCTATAAAAAATTACCGAGTAGTTGAAAAGAAAATTATGTATGCAGTTACTGTTATTAATCCCTTCTTATTGTTATTTCCATTCCAAGTGCTCGTATTTCGAAGAATGTGGATCATAAATTTATTATTTAATAGATCTGTTGGCAGAAAGTGTTCACATTAGCAAATGCATTTAATTTTACTTTATAAAACCAATGCTGCAACACAGCTGGAAACCAGATATTAAACAAAATGAGCAATCTCTCAACTAGAAAGACAATAGATGTAAAATGTTTCTCATCAATTCATAAGCATTTCAGCAAGTAGCACAAAGCACGTGCTCCACAGTATAATCATATGTTTCCAAGTAATAGCGTGTCATATTTGCGATGCTTTCTACAAAGGAATGTCAATAGCGAGGTTAATGGTCTCTTTTTTTCTCCACCTAATGGCTTTTTCTCCAGGCGACTCGCACAGCTGGTCGCCCATAACGCATTACGTCAAGCCGGCCGCGGTGGTCTTGCGGTTCTAGGCTCTCAGTCCGGAACCGCGCGACTGCTACGGTCGAAGGTTCGAATCCTGCCTCGGGCATGGATGTGTGTGATGTCCTTAGGTTAGTTAGGTTTAAGTAGTTCTAAGTTCTAGGGGACTGATGACCACAGATGTTAAGTCCCATAGTGCTCAGAGCCATTTGAACCATTACGCCAAGGTCACTTAGCTTTCTTACCGAAATATTTACGACACCAGTTTGCACTACCGTGACATTCTCATATAAAAAATTTCACAGGTCGAGAATTTGCTTTGCAAATGTGTAGAAACAAAATCCTATGAATATAACAGTGTCCAAAAAAATTTTCGCCGGCATTGAGATACATTCACGCATTTACACTCATTTCATAACTCTTAAAGTACGATTCTTGGTTTCCAACATCCTTTTTTCGCAAATCAGAGTTCCTAGCCACTACTCATTATTCCTTACCTTATTACACATATACATATTTGCCGACACTTCTTCAGTATTCCATCATAATAAATACATAGCATAATCAAATTCCTCATATAGCATCAGCTTATTGATCATAAACATACCTCAACAGCATAATACACATTGTCATCGTAATAATAACATCATAAAAACTCAGCCAAATCTCAAAAACGTCGTAGCTTTCTGCAATGATTTCAAACCCTAAAAAATATTCTCTGCTCATTTCAATAGTGTCATCTACCTCAAACGTACTTTAGAAATCATGATCCCATATCAAATACATCATTCAAAGCTCTCTTAGTATCACAATGGTTCCGAAAAAATATGAACAGTTCACGAAGTACAGACAAAATACAGTTTCATAAGTGTGAAGTTATCCAACTGTGTAATTGCGTAAACACCTGTCACTGATGTAGTAAAAAAAATGTTTGTCTCGCTCAGTTAAATGATCAGATATCTGTGTAATTTATGTGTTAGAGAAATATGGTACCGATGTGTAAAGTTGTATAAGCAAATAGCATATTAGCTAGGGCTCCTTGTGCTTGCCAGACACATGGTACGCAAAGTAAGCGTGTACCCCCGTGAGGATTAATGTAATTATACCCTCAGGTGTTACAGATTACAGCAATGGAATGAAATGTATCAACGAAAACTTTCTTTGTATCTTTGTGATTCAAAAATCTATAAAAATAAATGTTTCAAGTTCAAAATTAATCACTCAGATACGTGTCCTTTAGCGCTAAATGTGTTTCTTGCTGTAAGATAATTCTGTGGAAGTGTCGTAGTTATCGTCCACTGTAAGCAAAGTTCTGCTGAAGTCAATGTACTTACCTCATCACAAACAAAAGTGAAATGCTTTGTGTATAGATATCTTAGTTATTACGCTTATTGCCGTGATGAAGATAGTACTGTGCTGTAACGTATTGTTGTGCTACGGAAAAGGCTGTCTCATTGTAGTTATACCACAAAAGTTACTACTAAAACATGTTTTACTTTCCAGAAGAATTCAGAAAAACTGTGCAGATATAAAACAGATACAGCGCAGAAGCAATAATATAAATTGTGTTACTCATTAGTAGCATCGTGATATAATCGTGTAGCTGTCACATAAACTAACCACTGTGTCATCTGATATCTCTCAGAAAGTACTTTAAATCCAGAATGTATTTTCAAGTAAACCAAAATGTTGCATTAAAATCTCATTAGCAGTAACGGGACGTGTTCTAAGTATGTGAGCCTTATGGTCGTTACGTAATCGTGCAACTAACAAGCAAGAATGTACACACACAATAACACTGTGTCGTCTGTTCACTATAACAATGCATTCGTAATTACTGTCTAAATATGTTCCCTAGGTTCTAGGCTGGATAGTTAACTTCAAAATATTGTTGCATGTTAACAGTTTCACAGTGTGACAAATTGTGCTAGTAGCGTGAAGTGAAAAATTTTATGGCAAAGACTAAGTTAAAAAAAAAAAGATTCTCTTCTTAGTAAACGGTTTTACATGTGAAATGTGGTGTAAACTTTTACTCTTCCTAGTACGCAGAGTTACAACTTGAGCCCAATTATCATGTTGTATACGTCGGTAAGGAATGCTAAATTTTTTCTCAAGGTTAGCGTCTATGTTATTTTTCGCTGAGCCACCTGGCGCACGTGGCTGCCTGCGGTACGAGTCATTGTCTGTCTCTTTGATGGCGCGCGTCGTTGTTGGGATTAGGAGACCTAACTTCTACAAATTCACCTTGTCGAGAGTGCCCTGTTCTGTTTGAATCCCGCCAGTTCTGATGCAATTCAGGTCTGTCGTTACGATTATATCGTCTGTCGTCAAGTCGGTAGATTCCATAGTTTCTTTCTTGTCGGTCAAGTGGTGGAGAATTTCTACCTGAACCATAACTGCGCACAGTACCGTTGCGTCTAAAGTTATTCTGTCTCCCTTGATAATAATTATTTTGGTTCCCATATTGTCTGTTTCTCTGTTTGTCTCTGGGATAGTCACTACCACGTAGAGGTGATCTTTCCCTGTAATTATTTCTACTCTGCCAACGGTTGTCATACGGGTGGTGTCTGTTTTGGTCACGATTTGTATTGTGAGAATAGCCTTGTCGTGTCCAGTTATTATTTCTTTCATCGTGGAATTGTGACGGATGTGACATGTAAATGTTGTGTTCCTGTTTCCGCGTTCCGCGATTGTCAGTGTCAATTTCTAATTCTTGTAAGAGTCCCTGAAAAGCTTCAATGTCGTCTTTGCAACGTCCTGCCAAAATAATATGTCGTAAATGTTCAGGCAATTTGATTAAACAAATGCGGATGAGTTCTGAGGAGCTGTAAGTGTTTGAAAGATACTGATTCTTATGTAACATGTCTTCGAAATATTTGATAAGACTAGAAAATTCCGATTGTTCGAAATGTTTCATCATTATGATGCTATGTTTTACTCGGTTTTGTGTAGCTTGAGACCAATATGCTGAGAGGAAGGCATGATAAAATTCTCCTTCACTGTGACAATCGTTAATGACCGATCGCATTCTTACAGCTGGTTCATTCTCTAAATAGCCACACATAAATTCTAATCTGTGCTCTAATGACCAGTTGGGAGAAAAACAATGAGAGAATTGATGAAGCCACGCTTGTGGATGAATGTCGTTGCCAGAATTCTTAAATGTTTTGAATTTACGTGTGGTAATGAACAGCTTATAGTCAAAATCATCGAGTCGGCGAGTCGCATATCGGTCATTGTTATGTCGTGTCGGCGGTTCCATCTCAAAATTCGGTGCACCTTGCCAATTTCTTTCATAATTTCCGAAATGCCTTGTGGTATTATTTTGTGGCTTTTCCGTATTTTTAAGTCCTTCTTCCCGTGTTGGAGCGCGAGTGTCCTCTGAAATATGTAATTCTTGTATCACTTGTGCCAACTGATCTTGTACTTCCCGGATTTCTCTTTGGTGTTGCGTATTAATTTGATTCTGATTTTGTTTGAATTTCCTAATTTGTTCGTACTGTTCTGTGTCAGTGAAGGCTACAGGTCTTGTGTCATTCAGATTATCATCTACCTTCGTAGATAAATTATTTAGCTGATCCGAAAGTTCAACTACTTTCTCTGATAATGAACTAATTTCCTCCATGTGTCTTTCTGATCCAAATTTCAGAGTATCTACTGTGTCCTTTAAGTTTTCCTGAGTTTTTGCAAGTTGCGAAACCGAATCGGTAGATGCAACTGAGTCAAATTTAGTTTGCAAGGTCTCATGATTTTCATGAACAATAGTTTGCAGTTCTTTTATGGCTGCTTCGTGATTCTGTAATGCATTTTCATGTCGCGAAAAAATAGGTTGAAAATGCTCACAAATTTGCGTTTTTAAGTCATTACAGACTTTTTGAAATTTCGATTCAATGTTATGTAACTCAGTAGTTAAATCTTCATGTGTTTGTTCAAGCGTGGTGTCTAACTTCCGAAGATTTTGTTGCATTGTGTCTAACTTTTGAAGCTTTTGCTGTGTTTGTCTCTGATTTTGTTCCATTGTGTCTAACTTTTGAAGATTTTGTTCCATTGTGTCTAACTTTTGAAGCTTTTGTCCGATTTGTTGCACTGGTGTCTGAAACATGTTCCTCAGCGCTTTCCGGCAGTGGATTTGCACCGGCAACATTCACATTTTGACAAGCAGAAAATGTGTCTTGACTTATTTGAGAAAACGGCGAGGACGCAAAACCTGAATCTACAGTATTTGCAAGATTGTGCCCTGTCATTTCGGATTCCTGAGGCGAGCTGTTGCCGACCGATCGATCGATAATGCTTCCCTGTTCACTACCTGTTTCACTGTCTACACCATTATTTGACGCCCGCTCCATTTCCCTATGCACAGTTACCAAATTACTACTTTGAATGTCTGTTAATTCATTACACAGTGGTGCTGGAAAGCTACACTCGTCGTCACTATTATTTCTCAGTTTACTTTGGAGCCTAGTGTTACGTTTTTCACACGCCATTATTGTCACAATATTTCACACGACAACACAGAAAAGCACAATTTAAAGAGCAAAATAAGAAAACACATTAACATAGCATTGAAAATAATATCTAGTTAATTGCAAGCGCAGCTGCGAAGTACTTCGTGCAAATTTACATGCGTGCCACACCTGTTTTACTGTACAACAATGAAAGACTGCAACTACAAAGGAGATTCTCTCTACAATTACGCGCTAGCAATAAACAAAATCTACACTAATTACACAAACTACAAGAAAAAATCAGAAGATTCCAGGGAGTCAAATACTTCCCTACGTCAACCTTTCCTCGTGGTTCTTGCTTCTCGTGCCAATAATAACATTATCATATTGCTTGCAGAACAACACAGTGCATTTCAATACCAGCTGTAACAAACTTGAGCTAATAACTTGCAGGGATAATGTTGAAAGATAGTCAGTTCCATAGTAATCCACAAGGCCACTTCGTTGGAAGCACGATAAACACTATAAGTGGTTTACTATGACACCGCGACCGGTGCCAATCTCCGACACCAGAAACACTTAGCCTCCTCGGCGGCATTGCCTATCCCTATGGACATAATCACAGCTTGGACACATAGTCCACAATGCATGTTCCAACCCAGTTGCTGTCAAACACGAACAGTCCGAGTTCGTTCAAGGCACCGCGGTAACTGAGGTCGAAGCGCACCATCTCACCGCCCTCCTCGCCTCGTTGCTAGAAAGTCTGTATAGGGAGAGACTGGCCAACCGGACGATACGGCGGCCATTTTTCTGCCAACCTGCGGGCAGGACTTTTGAATGGCCAGTAGTGGAGTAGTGGAGTACACACTCACCGAATCAAAAGCACAAGACAACATGGCGAAATCATTCGTTAAATGCATTTCTTTACAGCTATAATATACTCATAGTAGCCTACTACGTACAGCACAGGAAAATTTGATACAGTGGCTGTAAAAATTATTCGTTACTTGCATTTATCTCCTTTAAAGGTCGTTTACTAGACATATTGCAATGAACGTAACGTAAATAAAAAAATATAGTGTATAGCATTTGTTTTGTATCGGAAGTGCATAACGCTAAAGATTTAACGTACCTGTATTACGTCAGATGAATGAAAGTCGTAAGCAGTTGTTTACTTGTGACATGTTTTGTATCGGAAGTGCATAACGCTAAAGATTTAACGTACCTGTATTACGTCAGATGAATGAAAGTCGTAAGCAGTTGTTTACTTGTGACATGCAAAAAGTGTGAGACGTATTAGAACTTCTTGTCACGTCTTCAAACTTTTTGCATGTCACAAGTAAACAAATGTTTACGATATTCTTTCTGAACAACTCTCGTAGACAACATACAAAAAAGATTACAAAAATCAGGTAAAGTTAAATGTAGGCTACTGTAATACATCTACATCTACATTTACACTCCGCAAGCCACCCAACGGTGTGTGGCGGAGGGCACTTTACGTGCCACTGTCATTACCTCCCTTTCCTGTTCCAGTCGCGTATGGTTCGCGGGAAGACCGACTGTCTGAAAGCCTCCGTGCGCGCTCTAATCTCTCTAATTTTACATTCGTGATTTCCTCGGGAGGTATAAGTAGGGGGAAGCAATATATTCGATACCTCATCCAGAAACGCACCCTCTCGAAACCTGGCGAGCAAGCTACACCGCGATGCAGAGCGCCTCTCTTGCAGAGTCTGCCACTTGAGTTTATTAAACATCTCCGTAACGCTATCACGGTTACCAAATAACCCTGTGACGAAACGCGCCGCTCTTCTTTGGATCTTCTCTATCTCCTCCGTCAAACCGATCTGGTACGGATCCCACACTGATGAGCAATACTCAAGTATAGGTCGAACGAGTGTTTTGTAAGCCACCTCCTTTGTTGATGGACTACATTTTCTAAGCACTCTCCCAATGAATCTCAACCTGGTACCCGCCTTACCAACAATTAATTTTATATGATCATTCCACTTCAAATCGTTCCGCATGCATACTCCCAGATATTTTACAGAAGTAACTGCTACCAGTGTTTGTTCCGCTATCATATAATCATACAATAAAGGATCCTTCTTTCTATGTATTCGCAATACATTACATTTGTCTATGTTAAGGGTCAGTTGCCGCTCCCTGCACCAAGTGCCTATCCGTTGCAGATCTTCCTGCATTTCGCTACAATTTTCTAATGCTGCAACTTCTCTGTATACTACAGCATCATCCGCGAAAAGCCGCATGGAACTTCCGACACTATCTACTAGGTCATTTATATATATTGTAAAAAGCAATGGTCCCATAACACTCCCCTGTGGCACGCCAGAGGTTACTTTAACGTCTGTAGACGTCTCTCCATTGATAACAACATGCTGTGTTCTGTTTGCTAAAAACTCTTCAATCCAGCCACACAGCTGGTCTGATATTCCGTAGGCTCTTACTTTGTTTATCAGGCGACAGTGCGGAACTGTATCGAACGCCTTCCGGAAGTCAAGAAAAATAGCATCTACCTGGGAGCCTGTATCTAATATTTTCTGGGTCTCATGAACAAATAAAGCGAGTTGGGTCTCACACGATCGCTGTTTCCGGAATCCATGTTGATTCCTACATAGTAGATTCTGGGTTTCCAGAAATGACATGATACGCGAGCAAAAAACATGTTCTAAAATTCTACAAGAGATCGACGTCAGAGATATAGGTCTATAGTTTTGCGCATCTGCTCGACGACCCTTCTTGAAGACTGGGACTACCTGTGCTCTTTTCCAATCATTTGGAACCCTCCGTTCCTCTAGAGACTTGCGGTACACGGCTGTTAGAAGGGGGGCAAGTTCTTTCGCGTACTCTGTGTAGAATCGAATTGGTATCCCATCAGGTCCAGTGGACTTTCCTCTATTGAGTGATTCCAGTTGCTTTTCTATTCCTTGGACACTTATTTCGATGTCAGCCATTTTTTCGTTTGTGCGAGGATTTAGAGAAGGAACTGCAGTGCGGTCTTCCTCTGTGAAACAGCTTTGGAAAAAGGTGTTTAGTATTTCAGTTTTACGCGTGTCATCCTCTGTTTCAATGCCATCATCATCCCGTAGTGTCTGGATATGCTGTTTCGAGCCACTTACTGATTTAACGTAAGACCAGAACTTCCTAGGATTTTCTGTCAAGTCGGTACATAGAATTTTACTTTCAAATTCACTGAACGCTTCACGCATAGCCCTCCTTACGCTAACTTTGACATCGTTTAGCTTCTGTTTGTCTACATAACAAGAAAACTACGGTATTCCTTCTACCCCACAGTAAGTAGGCCTATCAAAATCTGTCTTCAAGAATACCTACAATTATTTATTATGAATAATGTTTCAGCAACCACGACAACTGCGGAAAACGTGCTTACAACTTGCCTGCGTCAACAGTCAGGCAATAATACTGAAACCAAAATAATGCCTAGTGTTCTGATTCGGGACGAAATTAAGTTTGACGCTATAAAGTCGAATGAGCACGGCACTACAATTACAGGACCTTTCCGTTTCCAGCGAGGGCTGTCAGATATTGGCTTCAGAAAAGCTTGTGATGCTACCAGTATGCACGCAAACGCTAATTACGTACTAAAAACGTTGTACAACTAAATCGAACATGCATGCACAACGCATAACAAGTCTCTCAATAATTCAAATACCTTTTAATCGTTTCCAAATTCCTTTGAACTTCAACTCAAAAGCACGGCGAACATAGGAAGCGCGAGAGACGTTTGGCAGAAAAATGGCGCCAAAGCTAATCAACCAATAACGGACAACTTCACCTATGGCCACTCTCTCTGTATACAGTCTCTCTACTCATTGCACGCCTCGCGCGCCACCTCGCGCGTGCCAGCGAAACTCCTGCCAGCGAATAGCCGCGTCTTCTGTCGGCGTCGGACACGAACCTGATGCCAGCCGGAGGTGAAGACGCGAGCCGCAGGCGACGCCAGTGCATCAGCTGAATGATAATACTTACAGAAGGGAGCAGCCAAGACACAGACAAGGAAATTGAAGTTTGTCTCAGCTGTGGCTCGAGATAGGATAAGAAAACAAGTAATGCATAGGGCTAAGAATAGAAACTATGGCAGCAGCAGTGGTAGCTGAAGCAGTGTGAGTGTATGCCATACAAAGCAGTGTTAAACAGTGATATGTGTGATTGAGCAGATTTCATCGAGATAACTAGGATCAGAGAAGGGTGTTGTAACTCTGGGTATTCTGGTAAGACTAACAACTTTTTAAGGGATGAAATGATTAATAAAATTGTGAACTTTGGGTCAATGGTTTTAGAAGACGACAGTGTCGCTGGTAATGAAAAGATTTTTAGAGTGAACGAATTTTTAATGAAAGTAATGTGAGAGATGATAATATGGATCTGACGATCCAGGCAGTCATGCTCGATATGTGGTGTCAGATGAACGTATTGGAATTGCTGATGTGCCTAGGGTGATTGAGTGTGTTGAGGCTGTTGTAAAAACAACTTAGAATATTGTGGAACATCTAGTTTAACAGAAATTAATGAAGAAGGGGATGTTGATATGATAGAAAGGGGTTTAGAGAAGCGTGATAGTGATGATAGTGGGTTTGCACATATGAAGGCAGTGCCAATGTCGTTTTATTTTAAGCAGATGCTGTGGGTGAGGTCGGTTATGATCATAATGAAGTGGGTGAGCCACTGAATGAGGTTAATGATGAAGAGGGCGTCAACAATAATGAAAGTCGCTAGCTCTATCTTCTTGTCTCGTGTTTTCTACTGAAAAGCTCGTGCTTGTACTCTTGTTAACTTTACTATTACAGAGATCGCCTAAACTTCATTTTTTTTAATTGGTCCTGTGCGCAACAAATAACTTACTTGGTCTTTCTGCTGCCACTGCTTGACCTGCTGCATTCCATTATTTAACAAAAACATAAAATAAAACCATTATTCATGCTGAGTGCAATATAGGTTCTGTATGGCGGCTCCTGCTGTTGCTGCGGCTGCTGCTGCTTACTACAACTACATATAATTCAAGAGAAAGGGTTTGGTCAAGTCTAAACTCGATAAATGATAACCCAAACAAATAATCCCTTTTTTCAAAAACTATATTCTGAAAGCGATTCTTTCTTATTCAATTAACAAAACGCTAGAAGCTCTTTGAACAATCGCTTCGTATGTAAATCTGCCTTCAGTGGCATTAAAGCAGTATTACAAATTAATCAAACTCTTGAGACAAACTGAAATACTTCTGAATTAAATACATAGTGAAACAATTCCCTGAAAATTACAAAAGAAATCAATGACAAAAATCAATACTTAATCTATTCGCCTAGCAATGGTTTCCCTTAAGAATTCAGTTCCTATCATTATCAAAATTACCGTCTGCTGCTATGCACATACACAAACCCTTTTCTTTAAATTAATAAGCGCGCTGCAAATTATAAAAAATATCAACTCAGTACCAAATCCTGTGTCGCTGCTGGCGGACACGGCAATACGGCAGCTCGGCGACGACCCCTCGCCCAACACACGTGCGCATCACAGCAGGCGGGCTCCTATACTGGCTTCAAAACTGTCACTAATTAATCCGTGCGCTGCGAAGCGTGACAACAATATCTTAGATTCCAGAGCTTGTGTATGCGCGCTGTAGCCAACCTTTAAATCCTAAGATAGTATTGCCAACTCTCAGTAATGCCAATGTGGATGAGTGTGACGTAAAGGTGATGTGTACAGGTCATCTTGGTAAAACGGCTAGCACACGTAATAGGTTTAGCTGCTCTGAGATGGACAGAGGAGCTGTGACAATACAAAAATATTAGTGACACACATATATACACCTTATTGCGCTGCAGTGCTTAACTAAAGTTTACAGAAACTCATTGAATGTGCTTGCAGACAGACACAATTAAGCAGTGGCATTTCGAAGCGTGTGTTGTTGAAGACAAATTCAACAAAACTATATCTGTCCTGGGCGCCACACTGTCAATCACTCTAGTAAACCATGTCCCTATGCGAAGGCTATAGGCGACTCCACTCGTTCACTAAGTCTCACAGGCTGATCTCCACTACGAACTGTAGCTACTAACTGCAACCCTGGAACTCCGTACTAGAATTGTCGTACGCCAACGTCGAACATGGACCCCCTGGAACTTCGAAGTGTCGCCTGTGGCGCCAGTCAGAAACTGTGTCAGTGGACCAGCTCTGGTTGCGTCCATTGGCGAGGGCGAGGACACAGCACTCCTCTCTCCCCCCCCCCCCCACCCCCCACCCCCCACCCTAACAAACCACTCGCTGTCGTCGTGTGGTGTACATTCCTGCTACGATGGCGCTGAGGAGATGTGGATGCAGCAAGTGATGAGGGAACGGGAGCTGAGTCTGGAGCTGGTGGTGGTGATGTAGGACCCCAGGTCGCCAGATAGAGCGCAGGCTGTGTCATCTGGGCAGGCAACGAATCTGTAAACATAGACTCTGCAGCAGGATCATGCAAATTACGAGGGCGAAGTTGGTTCTAGTGCAGATGCTGCAAACCTCTTGCATCCTATACAAGAAATATGGATATACCTAACGATTTTACAATACCGCCGCGCTCCCAGGTCATCCATATGCCGTACAGTCTTAAAAAATTTCTTTATTAGCCCGAGTAGGCATAGTAGGCGCTGGCTGCCGTGGTGGGTGTAGCAGCTGAAGCAGTGTATGTTGGCACCGTCCATGGAGCAACTACGCTGGTGAAAGACCGTTGCAAGGCTGGGAGAGCTAAGACGAGAGGAAGAGCAGCAAAGCTTCATCCACGTGTGGTGGGTGCGAAGCGTGTCGGTCTCCCATTTGAAAGTGCGCACAAAGCGCTCCGCTTCTCCGTTTGATTGAGGGTAAAAAGGCGCCACCGGCGATGAGACAAATGCCTGTGGTTGCACAAAATCCTCAAATTTTGCCGACGCAAATTGAGATACGTTGTCAGTCACTAGCAACTCTGGCGGATCTTCAATGCAAAATGTGTACTGCAAAGACTGGGGTGTGCAACGTGTTGATGTTGAATTCATGAGCACGACAAAAGGAAACTTGCTAATTCGTCGAAGACAATCAGCAAATAAATGTTCCAGTAGGGTCCAGCAAAGTCCAAATGAACGCACTGCCAAGGCGCTTCTGGTTTTGGCCAATCAAAGAAACGTTGAGGAGGGGCTGCTTGGTGTTCCACACAAGCATGGCACTAGACCATCACCTGTTATATTTGCGCGTCCATGCCTAACCAAGTGCAGTGTCGGCAAATATTATTTTATACAGACAACACTCCGGTGATCCTGATGGAGCAAGTTGAGTACATGTCTCTAGATAGCCTTTGGGATCACCTCATACGATTGTTCTGATTCAGTTTCCAGCAAAATAACACCTTGAAACACTGCAAGACGTGTAAAGTATCGGCGGATTACTGGGCTAATGATTTGTTCTACTGAGCGAAGCCAACCCATGCAGACGTAGCGAAACAAAATCTGCAAGTCCAGGTCCACTGCCGTTGCCTGGGCGACCCTCTGGAGATCTGATGGGAATTGGTCCAAAGCATCTAACTCCTGTGCATCGTTGTGACAACATGATGCTTCCACTGTGTCAAAGTCTGCATCCGGTCCCATGTGAAGACGCGAGAGCATGTCTGCATTGGCATGCTTGGATGTGGGCCTGTGAATTGTCTCGTACTGATAATGTGAGAGAATAAGAACCTGTCGTAATTTTTGTGCAGTGCAGTTTGGAACAGGCTTCGCTGGGTTGAAAAGTGACTGCAACGGTTTGTGGTCAGTGACTAAGCAGAATTTGCTTCCATACTAGTGAAATTTAATCACCCCATAAATGATTGCAAGGGCCTCTTTCTCTCCCTGCAAATAATTGGTGTGAGCCTGGTTGAGAAGTTTGGAGGCGGAAGCTATTGGTCTGTCTACAAAACCAGTTCTGTGCGAAAGTACCACGTCATAGCCGTAATAGGATGCATCTATGCCCAAAACAGCTGGTTTGCCAGGATCGAAATGGATTAGACAACGGTCACTGAGCAAAGCGTCTTTCAGTTTCTGCAATGCGATGTCATATTCGTGGGACCACATTCTTGCGACGAAGACGATGTAAGGGCGGCGCGATTTGAGGTGGACCAGAAATGAAGTGGCTGTAGTAGGTCAGTTACCCTAGTACTGATTGCAATTCAGAGAGATTTCTTGGACGTATGAGGTCACGAATAGCCTGAGAGGGCGACTGCATTGGATGAACACCTTGAGAATTGATCACATGACCTAACTATTCTATTTCAGTCTGGAAGAACACGCACTTTTGTTACATTTGAGGCCTGCATATGACAACACTTTGTACGGGGTACACAAATTACTGAGATGCAGTTCTGCTATGCAACCTGATACCACAATGTCATTCAACTAATTTGTTCATGAAGGCACAGGTGCAGTTAACTGTTCCAGATAGCGTTGAATGATCGCTGATCAGATGCGCTACCGAAAGAAAAGCGAATAAATTTGTAGAATCCCATGTGTGCATTAATCACTTCCTGTGACTGTTTTGACTGTTTTTCTAATGGAATCTGTGGGTAGGTATTGCGTAAATCCATCTTGGACAAGTAGTGATCCGCTCCTAAGCGATCCATAAGCTCATCTAGTCGTGGCAGTGGGAATGAATCAACTACTGTCTGAGGACTCACTGTCACCTTAAATCCTGCAGAGGTTCTCTATTTCTCCGACGTTTTCTTCACTAAAACTTACGGGGATGCCCACAAACTGTCTGTAATGGGTGAAATGACGCCTTTTTCCTGCCACTGTGTAAGTTACTTTGCAACACGCTCACGGAGCGCGTATGGTACCGCACGAGCTCTACAAAAGCGTCAAATGAGCACCAACATTGGTAGCTATATCTGAGCCCTCAGCAAACAAATCTTTAAATTCGTCACACAGCTGAGCAACACAGTCTCTAGAGTCAAACGAAATAACTGATAGCTCACTGTGTACAACATGCAGTCCAAACAAATCAAGGCCAAAAATATAGCACCGCCCCGTGAACGCAAAACCTGGAATGACAGTGTTTCGCAAAGCAGAAAGGCTACAAGAATCTGGTAGTGGAATACCCTGTCCATTATACGCTGTCAGCGTAGTTGTTAACGTCTGTAACTCGTGTTTGCTAAGCAGATCGTAAGTACTGCGATTCAGCAATGACACTGAAGCACATGTGTCTAACTGAAACTGAACACTTTGGCCAGCCATAACAAGGTCCTCAAAACGTTTGTTGGAGTGGCGTTGCACTGAAGAAACTACTGATTCTTTTTATTGCACAGTTTCATTGTTATGTTCTCCACTGGCACCACAGCTAGTCGATATGAATGTCAGAATGAACAACAAGCAATTGAAGTGGTTTAAATGGTTCAAATAGGTCTAAGCACTACGGGACTTAACTTCTGAGGTCATCAGTCCCCTAGACTTAGAACTACGTAAACCTAACCAACCTAAGGACATCACCCATATACATGCCAGAGGCAGGATTCGAACCTGCAACCGTAGCAACCGCGTGGTTCTCGACTGAAGCGCCTAGAAACGCTCGGTCACAGCGGCCGGCCAAGGACTTGAAAGCTCAAGTTATGCTGGCGTTTGTACTGAGCGGAAGCCTTAGTAAGCTGTAGACAGACAGCTTGAATGTGCCCTTTCTTACCACACGCAAAATAATTCGCATAACCCGAAGGGCATCGGTCACATTTGTGAGATTTGAAGCAGCGCGGATAAGACACCATGCCGGTAGATTTCCGGCCAGGTTGTTTACGTGGCGACCTGTGGCTTACCCGTCTGGGCTTCTGCGTGCTTGCCTCCGAAGTGGGCTGCTTGCGTTCCCACGTCTTGGAGCTACGGTACAATCTGCAAATCCTGTTGCAACATAGGGTCAGGGTATTTTAAGATTTGTTTACGGATTCTACTACCTGCCACGTTTTGGGTAATAGCTTCACGAATCAAGCAACTATAGCATTTTCAACATTCACACTAAAATTTGTACTGTCTTGTGAGACCCTGCAAACCTGACACCCATTGCCTGTACGTTTGATCAGATTGTTTCTTGAGCCTAAAGAATTTAAATCTAGCAGCCACCAAATTGATCTTATCATCGTGATATTTGTTCAGCGCTTGAATACGCTCCCAATAGCTAACTAGTTCTGGCCTCGTAGTAGGGAATAACTTCGCACAAATGCGGTAAACGGCGACGCCAACAGTGGAGAGAAGAAAAAACTGCTTCACAGTAACATGAAATTGGTGAGCGGCCAGGTATGCTTCAAATTGTGGCAAATAATCCAACCATTCCTCCGTTTTTTCTTCAGATTGTCGAAACGGAGGCAACAGCGAACGTTGTTCTGCTTGCGGCGGTGCAGTGGGTAATGGAGTCTGATTCAGTAACTCAGTTGCTACCATCTGCGTTTGAATGAACCCGTCCATGAGTTCCGTAAGCTGGTTCATTGACTGCATCTGTAAGTGAAGAAACTGATTTAGATCGAGCGGTGGCGCCGCTAATTGTGAGGCAGGCAAACGAGGGGTTTGGAACGGTGGGTTTGTTATGGTAAACAAATACAAGCACAGAAGAAACCCTAAAGCTAACTGACGAAGTATGGCAGCCCATCAGGTAAATAGTAAAAACTAAGAGCACCAATCTGTAACAGAAAATTTGCACAAGCACGAAAAGTTGACGAACAACCAAGCAAGGAATGGCAAAGTGACACAGGAAATGAAGCAGTGCAGTGAGTTCGGAATTCTCGAAGCCAGATGAAGTGTACGGGTCGTCTGCGTAGAACGGCTCGCACACGTATTAGGTTTAGGTACTTCGCGGTGGGTAGTGGAACTGTGACAGTACAAAAAAGTTAGTGACACACAAATATGCACTTGATTGCTCTGCGATGCTTAAATGAAGTTATACAGCATCTTGTTGGATTTGCTTGCGGACAAATACAACTAAGCAGTGGCCTGTCAAGGCCCACGTTACTGAATACAGTATTAAAAAGACTGTCCGTCCTGGTCGTCACACTCTTTAGTAAACACATGTCAGTATACGAAAGCTATAGGTAAACCCACTTGTAGACTAAGTCTCGCAGGCTGATCACCACTACTAACTGTACCTACGAACTACAATCCTGGAACACATGACTAGAACTGTCGTAAGCAAACGACGAACATGAACCCCTCGTTGCTGCCTGTGGGCGGCGCTTATCACAACGCGAAACTCTCTCTCTCTGGCAGCGGCGTAAAATGTTGCTGATTAGGCCTCACTTCTGGTTGGCGGCGAACGTCAAAGCGCCGCATGCGGCGCCAGTCTGAAACTGTTTCGGGGCGCCAGCTACGGCTGTGTCCATTGGCGGGGGCACAGCAGAAGGTACATTTATTTCTGGATGGACAGGAACTAATCACAGACGTTAAATCTCTGATTATTGACTGGCTGAGGAAGGGTTTGTAAGAGGATGAAGGTAGTGACTGGCAGCAGTACACTAAGTTTTATCACAGGGTTATGCCAGAGGTACAGGAAGAAGAAAAATAGAACTGCAGAAGTGCATTAGAAAAGTGCAGAGGTGAGAATAAAAATTTTATAGATGAGGTATACTGATGTGTCAAAAGTCAGCCGGCCGCTGTGGCCGAGCGGTTCTAGGCGCTTCAGTCTGGAACCGAGCTGCGGCTGCGGTCGCAGGTTTGAATCCTGCCTCGGGAATGGATGTGTGTGATGTCCATACTTTAGTTATGTTTAAGTAGTTCTAAGTCTATGGGACTGATAACCTCAGATGTTAAGTCCCATAGTGTTTAGAACATTTTTTTTTTTTTTTACAAAAGTCATGGGATAGCGAAATGCACACATACAGATAGCAGTAGTATCACGTACACAAGGTATAATAGGTAAGTATATTGGCGGATCTGTCATTTGTACTCAGGTGATTCACGTGATAAGGTTTCTGACGTGATTATGACCGCAGGACGGGGTTTATCAGACTTTGAACACGGGGTGGTAGTTGGAGCTGGAGCAATGGGACATTCCTTTTCCGAAATCGTTAGGGAATTCCGACATCCACAGTGTCAAGAGTGTGCCGAGAATACCAAACTTCAGGCATTACCTTTCACCACAGACAAGGCTGCGGCCGATGGCCTTCACTTAACGACCGAGAGCAGCGGCGTTGGCAAAGAGTTGTCAGTGCTAACATACAAGCAACACCGCGTGAAATAACAGCGGAAATTAAAGTGGAACGTACGATGAACGTATACGTTATGACACTGCAGTGGAATTTGGCGTTAATACGCCCTAGCAGCAGATGACCGACACGAGTCCCTTTGCTAACAGCTTGACATCGCGTGCAGCTCTTCTGCTGGGCTAGTGACCATATCGGTTGGACCCTAAAAGATTGGGAAACCATGATGGCCTGGTCACATGATCCCCGATTTCAGTTGGTAAAAGCTGATGGTTGGGTTCGAGTTTGGCGCTGATCCCATGAGGCCATGGACCCAAGTTGTTCAAAATGGTTCAAATGGCTCTGAGCACTATGGGACTCAACATCTATGGTCATCAGTCCCCTAGAACTTAGAACTACTTAAACCTAACTAACCTAAGGACATCACACACATCCATGCCCGAGGCAGGATTCGAACCTGCGACCGTAGCAGTCGCGCGGCTCCGGACTGAGCGGACCCAAGTTGTCAGCAAGGCGCTGTGCAAGCTGGTGGTGGCTGTGTTTTCATGGATGTTCTGTGTCTTCTGCTCCAGTTTAACCATCATTGACTGGAAATGGTTACGTCTGGTTACTTGGAGACCATTTGCAGCCTTTCATGGCTTTCATGTTCCCTAACAACGATGGAATTATTATGGATGACAGTGTGCCATGTTACCAGGCCACAATTGTTCACGACTGATTTGAAGAACGTTATGGACAATTCTAGCGAATGATTTGCCCACCCAGACATCCCGACATGAATATAATCGACCATTTATCGGACTTAATTGAGAGGTCAGTCCGTGCACGAAATCCTGCACCGCCAGCACTTTCGCAGTTATCGACGGCCACAGAAGCAGAATGGTTCAATATTTCTGCAGCTGACTTTCAGCGACTTATTGACTTCATGCCACGTCGAGCTGCTACACATCGCCGAGCTAAAGTAGTTCCGACAGGTTGTGGTGGCGTGGCGTGGAATGGCGTGTGGACGTGTTCGGCTATCGCTTTGGTGGGAAGAAACGGTCGGAATGCAGTACAACTTTCTGCGCAGATAGTTAAATGTGTAATCTGTCACGTTAGTCAGTAAAGACCAGTTCGGGACAGTAGGTTGGACGTGAGAGGTTTTTCCGTGTTAGTGAACGTATTCTGCAGAGCCGAGTGGCAAGTTTCGTGGAAGGCCATTGTTCTCTCTGGCTGCAGCGACAAGTGGCGCCTTCTACTGACGGCGCGTGGCAGAACGGACTGAAGTAACGTCGGACGCGGACGGTGCTGACAGTGTGGCTTGTGGCTTGCTAACTGCGCGAGCTAGAGTTGTTCGTTGCGTCAGGCGTCCCAGACAGCAGCGGCCGACTCAGCACGCCCCATCTACTGCCAGTGGGTGCAGGTATTATCAACCGGCGTGTGGCTGTTACTCCCCTGGGTGTCTTTGACACTGGCACTGACGCACTGGTACACTCCTGAACACGAAGGCAGAGTTAACAGCGTTTATCTGGACTAAGACTATTTCTCACTTACATTAGACCCAGATATCGGGAGCTGGCTGTAGGCTACAACTACTGCCCGGTATGGGTTCCATCTACTTTAATTTGTGAAAGATTATGAGTACGTGCACAAGGTTAAGCTCCACGTCCGCGCAAACAAGCGGAGCATACATCGTGGACAAAGCTGGAGTCGGCTGCATCAAACACCGAAGAAGGCGGCCAGACGCAGAAATTAAACACTAGAGTAGTATGATTAGGAAACGGGAACAACAACACGCCAACACGGGAACAAGGAGTGATCAGAAGAAAAAACTCAACAGGGAATGTAACACTCGACCTACAAACACGGAACCAAAAATGATAGCAGCTGTAGATGAAATTTTGACGGATTTTCAGTTATAATTGAAAAAGAAAAAGGCGTCCACCAGAATTACTGCGCCAGTTAGGAACAAAATATTGCCATTAGCATTCGATCAAGTCAGACAAGTCAGATGATGAACTAGAAACTGAAAACGAAAGATTGTGTAGGAAATAAGCGACTGCAAATGCCCCTGACGCAATAGACAGAACTCAACGTTTGGAAATGGAGATAGCAGTCCTAAAGGAAGAAAATCAGAAATTACACACTGAAACTAGGTCCAGACCACTGACTTTCTCTGCAGTCGCGGCAGTTGGTCAAATCACCAAAGCGAAAACCAGGGTTGAAGAACAAATCAAATTAGCAAAAAATAAACAGGCAGCTGTCCTCTTTTTTCAATTAGAGAACAACCAAGGTGCTAAAGCCACAAAGGAAACGTCAACTAAAGCAATAAACCCTAGCTTTGACAAAATAAGCAATAATGAATGAAGAAAACATAGTAATTCTTGAAACCGAGACACCAGCTGACAAGAGGAAGATTATGGAATAAACATCAAACGCAAAGAACATTCGACGCGAAGAACCCTGAAAACTAAGACCACTACTGGCAGTATACAATGTTCCAACAACATTTACAAATCAAGACTTTCTAGAAGAACTGTTTGAAATAAATCTCAGCAACCACATCACCAAAGAGGAATTTCAAGAAGTCAAAATACGATTCAAAACATGTCCGAAAGGGAAATGAGCGGTAAACAATATTCCAGAGGTGAAAAAAATCAAATGGCTCTAAGCACTATGGAACTTAACATCTGAGGTCATCAGTCCCCTAGACTTAGAACTACTTAAACCTGACTAACCTGAGAACATCACACACATCCATGCCCGAGGCAGGATTTGAACCTGCGACAGTAGCAGCAGCGCGGTTCCGGACTGAAGCGCCTAGAACCGCTCGGCCACGTCGGCCGGCCCAGAGGTGACACCAAGGGTCAGATTACTGTTATTACAGAGGGATAGGGTGTACACACAATTTGAATCTTAGCGCTTTAAGGACTACTTGTCAGTGCAAAAGTGCCTCAAGTGTTGGGATTTTGGCCAATCTTCGAAAAGGTGTGACAGGGAAGCTATATTCGTCAAATGTACGAAACATGGTCAAAAAAATTCGAATGTCATGAAGAAACGATTATTGGCTGTATTCCTTGGTTGGTTGGTTGGTTGGTTTGGGGAAGGAGACCAGACAGCGTGATCATCGGTCTCATCGGATTAGGGAAGGATGGGGAAGGAAGGCGGCCGTGCCCTTTAAGAGGAAACATCCCGGCATTTGCCTGGAGTGATTTAGGGAAATCACGGAAAACCTAAATCAGGCTGGCCGGACGTGGGATTGAACCGTCGTCCTCCCGAATGCGAGTCCAGTGTCTAACCACTGCGCCACCCCGCTCGGTGCTGTATTCCTTGCAAAAACAGGAAAGGAACATGTAACAAAGCAGAGGCACTATATTTCCCTACGTAAAAAGAACTCTACAGAATACGAATGGAAAGAAAACGGAGTATTAGGTCAACAACAATGTGAACTAGCACACATCAAAACAACAGCAGTGAAACAACAACATTCTTTGGAAATTTAGACAGGGATATGAATACAAATATCAACTACGGAAGGCAACAACTTGGGCTGCTGGTGGTCATAGACTCTCCAACGGACATGAATCCCCTCAACAGTTGCAACATTGTGCAAGAAAAATATTTTAGCTAAACATCTTACATCGATGATGTATGTTTCTACGATGCCATAGACTACAATGTGACGAGGCATATTAAACACGAACTTTTCCAGCGAGCAACACTCCAAACTGCGACCTTCCTTACAGTAGAAGAACTGGAAGAGGAATCCCTCAGTAAAGCACACGGTGGAAACAACGCACTATACTCAATAGACATAGGCACACGAGACACGGTCTTGCCTACCAAGAAAAGAATGATGACACAGTAGTTAAACACAACACACCACACATAACAGAAATACACAAAAATGACAATAGACATCCGAGGCACGGTCAAGCCCATCCAAAACTGGTGAAGGGTATCTGTCGGTAAAGGATCTGGTTGGGGATCGGTGTTCGTGATGAAAGTGTCCATGAAAATGAGGTACCTATTGACATGTAAGGTGGGAAGACGGTGTCTGGATATACATGAATGAAAACCTTTGATGTTTAAATGAACTGAGTTGCCAGATCTGCACATTTATCATAGTTCAATAAATATTAAATAAATAACTTGGCCATATTTATCTGTTGCACAAAGGATAGAAGTAGGACGTAAAATGGAAGTTGGCGAGGGAATACGTAAGCGTATGCTCTGTTAAAATTATCACGTTTATTCGATAACAGCTGAACAAACTAATAAGTTAAACAACTAATAAAGATTGCTGTTCTTCATAACGCTCTCGACTGAGTTACAAAAGCCCGCCGGGGTGGCCGAGCGGTTCTAGGCGCTAGAGTCTGGAACCGCTACGGTCGCAGGTTCGAATCCTGCCTCGGGCATTGATGTTTGTGATGTCTTTAGGTTAGTTAGGTTTAAGTAGTTCTAAGTCTTGGGGACTGATGACCACAGATGTTAAGTCCCATAGTGCTCAGAGCCATTTGAACCATTTTTTTTTTTTTTTGTTACAAAATTACATTTACAATTGCGCCTTGGAGACCCCACCACGACTTATCGTTAGTCATTAATTATGGAAGAGCCAGAGGACTCTTTCAATGCCAACATTCACGCACATATAGACATGTAACAGATATTCAGGACAAATATAAGAAGGTGAAAACTCGCAGTTCTACATCGAATGTGGCATACATTAGAAAGACTAGATTAGCATGTGGCGAACTATATAAAGTCTAAGGAAAAGGCTCATCAGGCGTTTTGGCTGGAGTGTGGCACTCACTGGGGTAGAAACCTATACAGTGAGATGAGAGGATAGACAAAGCCTAGAAGCTTTTGAGATGTGGATGTGAAGGAGGACAGAGAGAATAAGCTGGAGGGAAATAGTGAGTAACGAAAGAATGCTGGAAAGTGTTGGTGAGAGGAGAAGAGTGCTGCAGCATATAAGAGAAAGGAAGAAGAACTGGATGAGACATTCGTTGAGACGCTTTGGTCTAATTTGTTAGAGGAAACTAAGAGGAAGGAGAGGATACAAGCAGACAGACAACATAAAGGCAAACGGAAATTACGCGGACCTGAAGACGATGGCAGAAAGCAGGGGGGCATGGAGAGTTACCTCGTGAAAATCTACCTTTCGACAGAACACTAATGATAATCATGAGTATATATAAGGAGACATGGGAAGTATGTGTGTGAGATATCAGGGCAGCTATTCACGGAAAAAAACAGAGGAAACGAAAGAATACGTTTATGCTTAGATTACTAAGATTTTCTTTGGTATGTCAGTTTTAGCTAATTGCCGCATTATTTTCATATGGTTTTGATGCATTAGTTTGATCAACACCACAAAATGGTGCATGAGGGTGGATTAAAAAATGGTTCAAATGGCTCTGAGCACTATGGTACTTAACTTCTGAGGTCATCAGTCCCCTAGAACTTATAACTTCTTAAACCTAACTAACCTAAGGACACCACACCCATCCATGCCCGAGGCAGGAATCGAACCTGCGACCGTAGTGGTCGCACGGTTCCAGACTGTAGCGCCAAGAACCGTTCGGCGACTCCGGCCGGCATGAGGGTGGATAAACCACCAGCAGAACGGGAGCTGGTGATTATACAGCATGTGTTACGATTTGCTTTCTTCATTAATTTACCTTTTTAATTTTTTTTTTTTATTTTATGGCCTTCATTGACCATTTTGGTCAGTTATACAACTTGTTGTGATTCAGTAATAAAATATAGTTCAATAGTAATTCAATAACGCAGTTCAATTATGCAGTGGTTATACAAGGATTATTATAATTTATTATTATACTTGTATGAAGGGTGTTTTGATTTTCTGTCTGCTTAATACTTCTTCATTCTTTCAGATATTTTATTTCTTTCTTCGTCTGAGATCACCCTTTCTGCAGCCGTTTTACTGATCTCCGTTTGTAGTCAGCTTTGTGTGTCTTGCAGTATTTTGGTTTTCTCTGTTTTGTTTCTAAGGTCATCTACTGTGATTTCTGTGATCCATTTAATGTTGCTTTTACTGTTCCACAGTTTTTCTATCATTCCCTTACTAATTCTCATGTCTGATATTCTCATCAGATGTCGAAAGAATTACATATGTTTCTTCCTGATCGTGCTCATTACTGGTTCTATTTTCTTGTACATTGTTTCATTTCAAGCTATTCTCTAATGGCCACTTACTTGATATTGTTTATTTAAGCATGTCGTAATTATTCTTCCTTCTGTCTTTAGAATTTTCTCAATTTCTGCTGTGTTAGTTATTTTGAAGATGGTTTCAGTAGCGCAAATTATTTCTAATTGTTTAATTGTTTTATAATGTTTTAATTTAGCATCTACGAATAGGATTTTTGGTTTAATGTATTTTTGGTAATGTAATTTGCTTCGTTCAGTTTCTTTTTATTCTGTTTTGCCATGACGGTTCCTCATTTAGATTGTAAGTAACGATTTCCCCTAAATATTTAAATTTATCGACAATTTTGATTTCTTGTTTCCATATTGTAATTTTGATTGCAAATGGTGGGTCAGTTAGCATAATCCCTGTTTTCTCGAATGATATTCTGAGGCGAATTTTCTGTGCTATTTCTTGTAGTGATTTAACTTGTCGCCTGGTTTCTTGAACATTGTTGGCTAGGAGAGAAAGATCATCAGCAAATTCCAAGCAGTTCAAACTTACATCATTTTTAGCACTTCCAGATCTTGTGTTCTTTGGGTTATCCTTGTACTATTCTCTCATTATGTATTCCAGTACACAGCTGATCAGTAATGGTGATAGAGAATCACCTTGTCTTAATCCTGTTTTTATAAGGCATTGTTTAGAAATTTCTCCTGTAAACCTGACTTTAGATTTGATGTTGGTTAGAGTAAGTCCTATTAATTTAATTAATTTTGGATTGAGCCCCAGATTTCTTAAAAATTTTATTACTGAAGGTCTATGGAGACAATCATATGGCTTCTTAAAATCTGCAGATGTTGTTGCCAGTGGATTGTTCCGTTTTCTGTAGTATAACATAATTTTAAACTAATGATCTGCTCTCCACAGCTTCTCCATGGTCTGAAACGTCCCTGGTATTTCCCTAATTCCTGTCTCAGTTGTTCCTTGATACTTCCATATAGGATCGTGAATAAAATCTTGTATGTGCAACTAGGAGAAAAATTCCTCCATAGTTGTCTGGGTTGGTCTTACCCCCTTCTTGTGTAGTGGATGGATGACTGCAGTGCTCCAATGTTCAGGGAATTGTTCAGTTATCCAAATTTTTCTTAGAGTCTCGTGTAAGGAGGTCTTGACTGTGTCACTTGAATATTTCCACATTTCAGCAAAAACCTGATCTTCACTACTTGCTTTCTTCACTATTAATATACACTGCACATTTTTGAATTATTAAATCCAGATGCATGGGATATATTTTTATTCTTACGTCTTTGATAGTTTTTATGTAAAGTTTTGAGGAAATTTAATTTACTATATTTACTTGTCAAGTGATAGATTTAATGGGAGTTAATAATAATTATTATATAATAACTTATACTGTGGACATTTGTTGTGATGACACTTCACAGGAAGTAGATGTTACAACTGCGCTGTAAACATACTTGTGTTCTGTAATTCAAGTTTATTTTCCTGAAATACTTATATGGGAATAGATGTGCATTGTTTGTTGTGAATATGGTACATGACATTTGTTGTTCTATCTGTTATATATCATATTTAAGAAGTTTGTCTAGCACAGAAAGTGGTGGGTAAACCCGAGGCACAGGTTCGGCGACTTTTCTGTCTGTTGTTTTTTGTATTTTGCTAGAAACCATGCGATTGGTTGTCAGGGGAGCTGCAAGAGATCCAACAAGAAGCTCTGGTTGCTAAGCGAGAGAGCCAGACATCAAAGAAGACGTCAGCGACGACGAACAAGCCAGCAACAACAGCGACAACTACAATGTAGTGTTGTGATCATATGAAGTGAATTAAAACAAGTTAAAAAACCGTAAAAACCCGAGTCAAAGTCAATAGCGCGTCACAGTGCAAACACAAGTATAGAGCATCAAAATGGAAAAATACGTGCTCATTCAACTTTCAATGAAAAACTATTTTGCTTAATTGCTTATTGACCTTTGATACACATATATGTACTTCGCCATACACAATAACTAACAATATTACTACAGAAATGCAGTTTGGGATATGTATTATGCTGCGGAAGGATATTTAAGTTAGGAATTGAATATATTTTGCTTTATATTATCACTGTTTATCTTGATATATTTTACTTGCAAACTGCCTGCTTAAGTAGTTATAACTTTTACTTCATTTTATTGTGGTATAAGATAGTGCGTTTTGCGTCTCCGGTGCCACTGCGTTCTGTGCAGCTATAAATGGGGCTTGTGAAAGTGGCCCACTGAGTACCGACCGAAATCACGCACGTGAACACGCTCATCAATCTAAGAGAAAGGGGGCGTGGTGGCTTGAGGCGCGGTTGGCAGTGCCCACAGGGCAGAAGCGATGTGGTGGCGCTTTGCCGCGGCCTGCAGAAGACTGCACCGTCACGAGTGACTAAATTTCGGAAGTGCGTCTGGCATTCGGCTGAAATCGGAACGCGGTCACGTGGGGTCCCTTGCTCCCTATTCTTGAGACCCCATTTTGAGTTCATCATAATTCGGTCGTATTCGCTTGTTGTCACTACGCTGTTTTAAGGCAAAGGCGCAGGGAGGATTTATCACTCTAGATGCTATTTGTTATAATAATGCCACTTGATGACACATCGTTTGTAGACGTCTTAAGAAAATTTACTGTAAACTGTTTTAATGCCAGTTCTGGTGTCCGCTTGCTGTGGTTAGAGACGTGTCGTTCTAGAGTCGAAAGAAGTAGGTTCGAAACTAGGTACTTTGTAGTATTTTTCTTTTTATCTTCGCGATTATAGCACATTCTGGGATTTTCTTATTCTTATAACAGAAGTATTTTCTGCAATACTCGATGTTATTTATACATGAATGAGCTCTCTTACTAATGAGTTCCATCCAGTTTGTGACTTCAGGCTTATTAACAAACGAAAGATGAAATTGCTGTGAGTGAAACAACCAACAATGACATTCATATTCCTTTTTGTCTCTAATATATATATGTAGGTTTTTTTTTTAAATACGTTGTGATTTCTTAGGATGTGGTTAAGCAGGAATCTAAGAGAACAGCTTAAATTGTTGCTAGTAAAAGAAGCAGGCGTGATACATACATAATTGCCTGACATAAAAATTTGACTCTTTACTTTCGAAAACGTAACGATTTATGATGTTATGGTTAGGCAGGGCCCTAAGAGTACAGCTTAAATTGTTGTGAGAAAACCGAACGGCAATCACGTTTATAGTCTTTCTTGTCACCACTGATTTGCTGTTTATTTGGAATATGTCGCGATTGTCGAGGGTGCGGTTACGTAGGAACCTAAAAGCACAACTTAAATTACTGCGAATGAAGCGAGATCCTTAACAACGCTTTCGTAAATTCATCGGTGAAGACAAACATCGCACCACATGAGCGAGGGAAGGCATATGACCGCTCTCCGATTTCAGCCCAATGCCCGAAGCACCTTCGATTTTTAGTCACTCGTGTATCGTCGAGTGTCTGTCCAAGTGACTTGCCAACAGGCTTGCCTCTCAAAGTAGCAGTACCACTGGAAGCACATGCTGCAGTTCCTTCGAGTGTGCGGCAAAACATGTGATACTTTACAAACCTAATCACAACAGAAATTGAATGATATGCCACACCTACATAAGGATGAAACATATAAAATTAAAGATCTCGTCATGACGAAACAGATGAGCCCACACTGGACCTCGGAGCACAATTAGATTAGCAGCTACTGAGTGATAAAGGTGTACAAGTTATTGAAAATTAAGAAAATTAATAGCTTAGAATGTTCTAAACTGAGTATTAGCTGTAATAGGCAGTCCGGGTGGCTGACTAATGGGATAAGGATGTCATGCAGAACAAAGCGGAAATTATATCAAAATGTTAAAAGTAGTTACAATCAAGCTGCAGTAGCCCATTACAAACAGTATTGGAAGGTGCATAAAAATGTTATTAGGAAGGCAAAGAATATGTGGTATGCAAATAGAATAGCTAATTCACAGGATAAAATTAAAACCATATGGTCAGTTGTGAAGGAAATGTCTGGTCAGCAGCACAAGGTCGACGATATGAAGTCAGTTCGTAGTAAAAATATTTCTGTTACTGATAAATCAGATATATGTGCAGTATTTAACAATCATTTTCTGATCATTGCTGGTGAATCATATAACTTGCTTGGCAAATGTCTTTTCGAGATTGATGTCTGAAGTACTCCTCTGTGATACAGACAAGGGAGAGATTGGGTCGATAAATAAATCACTGAAGACTAAGGACTCTCATGGATATGCTGGAGTGCCTAGCAGAATATTAAAGTACTGTGCTGCATATGTTAGCCCTGTATTTAGCCATATTTGTAATTTTTCCTTTAAGAATGGTCAGTTTCCTGAACGATTTAAGTACTCAGTAGTAAAGCCGCTTTATAAAAAGGGAGAAAGGGATAATTTAGGCAATTTTAGACCTATTTCTATGCCATCAGTGTTTGCTGACGTTATTGAAAGGCTGTGTATGTAAGGATAATTGATCATTTTATATCACACGATTTGCTATCAGATGTACAGTTCGGCTTTAGAAGTCGTTTAACAACTGAAAATGCTATATTCCCTGTTCTCTGTGAGGCACTGGATGGGTTAAACAAAAGGTTTCGAACGCTAGGCATATTTTTTTATTTAAATTTCAAATCGTAGCTGAAGAGTTTCCTCATGGGTCACTCTTTCTATTCTGTCGAGGAGTTCCTTGAAAAATTACGCTGATTCTTGTTGTATTATTGATTGCGTTTACTTAAACTTATGGACTGACTTTTTTCGGGTTCATAAACATTTCATTTTTATCTGTTATTAGCTTTATATTGCAATTTTATGTATTGACACGTTCCATGACGTTGGAGGTTGGCTCCTCAATTTGGTCCTAAGGAACTTGACGTGTAAACAAATAAATAAATTAAATACTAACTGAACAGAGCTGATCGATGGATCATAAGAAGCATAATGCAATGTATAATACTAATCTCGTACCAAAAGTTGAGAATTAATATTTATTTTGGTATTATTAAACATCTTGCTTGTTTTATAAGTAACTGTATAAAAAATATAGTTAATGCTAATTAAAGTAAAAAACATGACCCAGCTTTTCAGTGGCCTCTTTTTGAATTACCGTAGCTGCTTTCTGGTTGGATTTGACAGTCCAGTTTACTACTTACGGCCGTCTCAGTTTAATATTAATTGGTGCCATAAACCTTCGTAAACTTTCTCTTACTATTTGCCTCACTACAGGAATGGTATTTCATGATTGTCATCGGTGCATCATTCGGCAGTTTGTCAAACGTCTTTCAATGTACCCTTTTCTGGTACTTTACCTCAATATGCTGATGTCCTCAGTTGTGTTGACATTCCTCAAAAGAAGGTCTTGATAGATTTCCTCTCCCAATTCTTCTTCCGTCGTGTTCGACTTCACAATGTGGCACCGCCAGAACACTCCTTACTGTACGACTTTTTTGTCTTCCCCTGGCAATGGCTTCTGCTCTTCAGTTATTCTCCGGCTATGCCGACCTGTTGCTGGTAGTCGTTAAATGTTTTCTTAGTTTCAGCCTGAAGTTCATCGTAGTTCTTCAGTTTTTTTCTCACAGTCCTCAAGCCACCTCCGATCTGTCATTCAGGTACAAGTAGACTGGAAAAACACATCGTGTGATCCTACCTGTTGCATTCAGCGACACGGACGAATCCTTCAACCCCTTAGTTGTAAGTTTGCCAAAATTTCCCAAAAACACTACTAATTGCCTGATGGGCAACTGACCTCCCGATGCTTTTATATCTATTGGTACTTTGACAGTGCATACGGTAGGAACCATAGCAATATCTATATCCGAGATAATCGGCTTATCCAGCAAACAGTTTTGCGCAGAATTCAGAATTAAGAACCAATTACGTGAGCAGGGTCGTCACACTAAAAGCACGTTTATTGACTATACACGAAAATACAGACGAAGCTTGACTGCCTATCTCAGCAATGTTTGCCCCTATTTATACATACGTAGAATCTTCTACCAAATTACAATATTCCATACATAAATAAGTCCCTAAATTTTCTGGACGTTATAAATGTTCGTAATAATTGTTTCAGGAGGCGATAATCGAACTAGTGACCAAAACTTCGCTAGGCAGCGACTGTTGCCGGTAAACCATGCCAGCTGGCTCGTAATTTGTGCCTCTATAACTCTTTCTATGACATTTCGACTTTCGATATTTTAATTCCTCCAAAGCACTTGTAGAGTCAGTACTAATAAGTACTGAAAATTTTACGCACCAGTTTTCGAACGTGTGAAATACTACTACACATACTGAGGATTATGTATAGGTGTATATCGTCCTGTAGTATAACATACCTTAAAACGTTTATACCATTATGTACGTTAAAAGTAAACAGCAAACATGCATTGTCAAACACAAAAGTAGCACATCTCAAGTTCAACATCATACTCTCACAAGGCTTAGTTGTAAACTAAAGACCTTCACCTACCAAAGATGGTACTGTTCAAGTCCGTATGTATCATAGCCCCCAACGATACTACTGCCCATCGTAAAAACTTTGAACTTTATGTGTCAAGGCCTAGCAAATTCTAAAAACCAATACTTCACCTATGTTGATATTTGGGGAGTCATATAGAATAACCAACTAATTGTAATAAGTTGTGAAAGGGTCCTGTAGCCACCTTTCATTGGTCCGGTAGCCCATGTTCACTAGTATTTCTCTTTCTTTCCTTGTTTATCTTTTCTCATAACTCATAGTGGTGTGATTGAATGAATGTCGTTGTGTGTCACGTTGCTAGACGATGGCGTAGTCCGCTGCAGAAAGTCTGCGACAGTCATACAGATTCAGCAGCAGTTGTACAGAATAGCCAACTCTCGTAGTGGTCAAGTAGGCAAAGAGGTTTGCGCTACTTGTGAGAAAACCACCTGCGTTGGGTTGGTGGCGGAAATGGCATCTTTGGGTTTTCCGGTCCACGCGGAGCGTGGAGGAGGCTGGAGAGGAAAAAGGGTGGCAGTCTGCCGCCGGTACGGGAAGCGTCCGCAGCTGTGGTCCAGTCGAAGAAGGATGAGTTAGACTGACCGCGTAGCGCGCTGTTACTTGGCGAGAGGAGACCTGTTAGCTTTTGGACTCGCTTTTCAAATCTGAAAGATTGCTTTGCCTTGTCGCAGCAAGGAATGCAAAACTTTGGCAGATTTTTCTTTTAGTAAATTTCTGTAGCAGACTTGGATCCGCCGGAAGAGCGCCACACAAAGGTGTCGATAAGAAGTGAGCACTCGCTTCTGTATGAATGTCTGTTTGCCTTCAGCTGTGCCTGTATAAGCTTTCACCTTTCTAAATATTTAGTGCCTTGCCTTCTCGTAAATTTTCCTTACTTTATGTGTCTTTCGTCCGTGGGGAGCCAACCACGTGGTAGAACATTATAGTTTGTTGGGCTACCGGCATCACTAACTGTCCGACCGCATGTTTGTTTTAGATAATGTTAACATGATTGTGTGATGTGATATTGTTGCAATTTGGGCACTATACCTCGAAATTGCGCCTCCACAAACCACGTGGGCACGCGAGTGTACATGCCTCACATCCTTATCTTAGGAATAAATTATTTTATCTACAATTTTCTCTTGTGTTCCGAGATTAGGTTTTTGCACCTAACCCACTCACCTCGTAGCTTTCCCGCTAGCACATCCAACGCGTTTCCTTACGCACAGGTCCAGTGATTAGTCTCCCCTTGTATTTTATAACAAATGCTTTAGATTAAGTCTTGTTATCAGTTGTGTGCTGGGAGCTGATCTTATGCAGTGTTCATGCATTTTCTATTTTATTTTAAATGTTTAATTGTCATGAACAGTGCACGTGCAATACTATTGATTACATCGTATCCGCTATGAGCGACATCACAACGTATGAATTTTTGTGAGTTTTTGGTCTGTGATCAAATTAATTTATTTTCCGACTCGACCAAACCTTCGATTAGTTGTATGGTTAGAGTCGGTGGCGACCCTAATTTTCACACGTTAATTTCACAATCAATAGGCATTTCCACTTCCACTCTTAACGTAATAACCCGTAGTAACAGGTTAGTTACAGTTGGTTACTGCTTCTCTAGGAGGACATAGCTAAAGTGGAACCAAAAATGTCCCTTGGACACATCGGTTTTCTCGTTAACACGCTGGCGCATTCCTGTCTTAAAGCACCAAAAAGTCAACTTCCTCTAAATTTAACAGCAACCACATTTTGTCCTCTAAGTGCAATATCCACATGCTGTTTGTGCCGTTACCCAATGAATGCTGCTCATTCTTGAGGTGCATCGCCACCGCCGACGAGCCATTTTCCTTATTATTATGCTCTTTAAACCTTACTTTAAAATTTATACCCGTTTGCCGTACGCACTTCGCTTCACAATCCTGTCACTTCATCTCATAAACTCCCACCTTCCCCATCTATTTCTGCCCTGTGCCAATGCTTCAACCTCTGCTCCATTTTGTTCTGCTGCAGTACGGCACAAAAGTTTTAAGTTACGTTATGATACAGGACGATACACACATTCACATAGTCGTCAGTATGAGTAGTAATAAGATTATTGATTTGTTTCCTTGCTTTTAGCACTTGATAATGGTGCTTTTAGCACTTGATAATGGGATAACATTATCTTGAAATATGTCGTGATAAATTTTTCATACTTTTGACAACTGCTGCGTGTAATTATCAGGACAGATACATGAGCCAGTTGTAAGATGACTTCAAAACAGATAATTTACAAGAATAAGTACCTTGCGTGCATTTTTTGGTACCAAACACAGTAGTTTCATCTATTTCAGTCGCCTCTGCAGTATAGACCGCAGTTACGTGTGGTTCTTTACTGACAGCGGAAAAAAATCCGCATCCAGGTCCATCTTATGTGTTAGATCCGTCAGTATATATATATATATATATATATATATATATATATATATATATATATAAATATATATATATATGGTGTGGAAATTATCATAGCTTTCTCCGTGAAGTACTACCAGGAATATTGAAGAATGTCCCGCTAGAAGTCAAGCAACGATTATGGTCTTAGCCCGACGGAGCTCCACCACTCTTTGACTCTGATGTCAGAGAATATTTAGACAATGTCTCTCCCCCCGCCCCACACTACTGGATTGGTCGAGGTGGGCGAGTACCGTGGCCACCACGTTCTCCCGGCCTCACTCCTATGGATTCCTTTTTATAGGGATAAATGAAGTTTTTCATGTACGAGATACCGATAGACACTGTACAAGAGCTGGTCGCCCATTTGGCTGAAGCTACAGCCATTATTTGTGAAATTCCTTTTCGTCCGTCGTCGAAGCCTCGGTGACGTCTCGCGCAATCACAGTCACGGTCCCCTACAGAATCTACACTTTGTTGTTGATGAGAGGCGCGCGAGGCAAATGATGCGAGTACTGCTCCGCGGATTTAATCGGGAACTTTTTTGGCGGACCCGTATTAACTGTCTATAGAGCCACACATCCAGTCAGATTAAATAAGGGTCACCAGCCTCGCTTTGAGCCGCCAGACACGTTCATACCTTTCTCAGCTCGACATTAAATAATTAAAAGCTCTGTCGCTACCTAACTACTTTCGAGTAAGATTCCTAAAACCTACCACTGGATTCGAAAGATTTTCGTTAACAGTTCAATAAATAACCTTCAACCGGTTATTAGCAATTAGTAATTCTCCTACCAACCAAATGTGAAGTCAGCTCAATATCAACAGGGAAAATGTCAAACACTATCAGTCTCAGATTTGCACGGAAAATTTATTGATTATAAATAAACTTAATGTAGTCCATTTTGTCCAATGCACCCTGCCTGTCAGCTAGTTACTGGCTCCTCGAAATGTTCTGAGGTTTCTCTTCTAACGAATTCTATGCTATCTGATACGCTAGACACACCTAGAAAACAGAAATCGATGACTGCGTCCGGAAACGCACTTTGGATTCACTCAGTCTTTCATGTGGTGCCCATTCCCTTGGTTGATCACGAAGGACCACCGCTATTCCTGACTCCAGATATATGCAATAATGACACCACCTCCATACGAGAGGTTCACTGCCTGCCACCTTAACTCGACAAGGGCTCCCAGCAGTCTTCCTCGATTTCGTGACCTCTCCACTGCTTCACGAAAATGTTTAAAAATAGTCCTTTCATCCAATTAGAAAGCAGGAGCAAAAAGTAGGTACTTGTTTTATTTTATTTATTTAACCTGATCTGCCCTCAGGTCCTACCTCACATCACGCCAGTGTTTCACACAAACAAAAATTACTTAAAACTCACCTAAGAAATAACTATTTTAATATAACAAATGGTGTTAAAATGATTTGAGTGTCTATAGCGTCAGTGTGAGTAGACAATTACGGCTATGAACTAATAATGTTATTCCTGGCAGTACTACTACTACTGCTGCCACTAATAATGATAATAATAATATTCACAATGACAACAGTAATGATAGTGGCAGATATTAATAGGAATTATAGGTATACAAAGTAGATGTTTTCTGATATAGCGAGTTCTGGGAAAAGGAAGATTAAGGTACTGCATCAGCTAAGAATACTGGAAAACGAGGAAGATCTGGGTGGAAAAAAGGATCTACAGGGGTAATAAGTGTCTGCAGGAATAATGGTAATCATATTTTTTGTTTTAATAGATATGTCAAGAACTGTCTTCTCAAGCTGGAGATGTTATTCAGATCTCTAACACAATCTCTGTGTTTGCATGCAGCGAGGATGGCTGAACATATGAAGCTGGAATATGATCAAAGAATCGAACATCACAGATATAACAAACACATGCGTTCATAACCAGTATATGAAATGTATTCGCAGTTGCGAATATTGACAACCATCAGCTCTGTAATGGAATGACGACAGTAGCAATTTGTGCCGGACAGGAACTCGAACCCAGATTTCTCGCTTATCGCGAGCGATCGCCTTACCGTTACGCTGTCCTAGCACACTCCACGGGCAGACCCAGGATTCCATATGTCGTCAACCATGTATCTACAAACTCCAATCGTACATCTATTTCGTATATTCCTGTTCAGAGCAGGCATTTTAATTGAAAGTTGCTTGCCCGTTGTACGTGGATAAACACGACAGTGCAGTGTCTGTGTTGTTCAGAAGAACATGCACAAATCTTTATTGTTGTCATTTCATTACACAACTGATAGTTGTCCATATTCGCAGCTGCCAATACATTTCATGCATTTCAAAACGGCTGTAGTTGCTGCAGCGCCTGTTCCTTCGAACAGGCAACATCGTATTCATAACTGCGATATCGTCTTCATTACCAGCTCCAGTCGCCGAGCGCTTTCCTGAGAAAGTCGTTGCAGGGTAGCATCGTTGTAATCATTGAACACTCACTTGTTCCAGTTTACAGCACTTTGCAGGTGCTCTCCCCAGGCAGGCCATTAAGCACACTTCCTGCAAAGGCCGACTCGGGTAAATTTTTCTCCTTGTAGAACCAACCGGTGTAAGGGTTCTGGAAAATTCAGCTGGGTCCCGGAAACTGGCTGGGGCAATAACATGCTGAAACTGGGCTGCGACACCTGGGCGGCTTGGAAATGATGCCTTACACAATATTCATGACACGGCAGTCTGAACACCATGTCCGAACATCACTAGCGTCGAAATTTTCATGGATCCCCAGGGGGAAACGGTGCATCTGTGACAATTTTGTCTCATAAAACAGTGTTTATCTCCTCTAAACACTCCACTTTTTTGTACTGTTCAAAATGGTTGAAACGGCTCTGAGAACTATGGGACTTAACTTCGGAGGTCATCAGTCCCCTAGAACTTAGAACTACTTAAACCTAACTAGCCTAAGAACATCATACACATCCATGCCTGTGGCAGAATTCGAACCTGCGACCGTGGCGGTCGCGCAGTTCCAGACTGCAGCGCCTAGAACGGCTCGGCCACATCGGCCGGCCCACTTTTTTGTACACGTGGTTGTTATACACCTCGCATATATGCAAGAAATCAGACCACTCACTTTTCACGTAGTACCTTACGCAATTATTAACGGTTACCGGCTGACTCATGCTGACTGGTAGGTAAGAGATCTAAACTTGACAAATTATTGTTTCGTAATCTCTGCTAAGAGTAAGTAACATTAAATCCTTCTGTACCAAAGGAAACGTGGATCTGAAGCTGTGGAATCCCTTCAGGAGGCATTCGTATGCTTTCTTCTGAAATTCCGCTAATGGCCGGTCGTTGAACTTTGAGCAGGTTAGATAATATCATATTTGATGGAAAACAGTTTAAATCGGTGGTCCATTGAGAATTTTGAAGGCATTTTTTCCTTTTGTTTCTATTAGAAGGGGATTAGTTGTGTTGTGTTGGCAGAAGAGCCAACACCGTGTTACTAGAGGAGGCCGGAATGCACGCGTTTTAGCTCACGCAGGCTGGCGTGAGGAGGGAAGGACTATACTGACGTGAAGTCTGGAATATGACAAGGAATTAGAATTCAGATAGCGGACTAAATAGTTTAATACTTAACTTTAATCCATTAATGGTGAACGTCGCTCTTGACGGTACATGATTCACAATATTATCTGTTAGTAACTGAATATGGCGCCTTGCTAGGTCGTAGGAAATGACGTAGCTGAAGCCTATGCTAAACTGTCGTCTCTGTAAATGAGAGCGTATGTCGGCAGTGAACCATCACTAGCAAAGTCGGCTGTATAACTGGGGCGAGTGCTAGTGAGTCTCTCTAGACTAGACCTGCCGTGTGGCGGCGCTCGGTCTGCAATCACTGATAGTGGCGACACGCGGGTCCGACGTATACTAACGGACCGCGGCCGATTTAAAGGCTACCACCAAGCAAGTGTGGTGTCTGGCGGTGACACCACAAGTTGGTGATTATTTCATTGGTCCTGTACATTCCGTAATAGTTAGTTTCTGCAGCACATATTGTGAGGAGTTACAAAAAATCCCGTAGTGGATTACAGAACGCATCAGTCCGTAGTTCAGCTGATAAAAATTATATCAGATTGGGTTCCCCAAAATGCACCACTTATTGCACATAAGACATGTAGAGCTTTTCCTGTTTTCATTACGATATGAATAACAAGTGTCACCCAAGAAGACAACAACTATAGTTACAGCTAGCGGCCATTGGTATACATAATTTTCCTACGATCGCTTAGAAATTACCTAAGTCGAAAAACACGAGTATAGCTGGTGTGCAAAGAAAACCACAGGTAAACTTATCAATAGTCCTCCGTCTAGCTTTCCGTCTTCCCCGTCTAGCCAGAGCTCATCACATCCATTAAAATCAATGTTTAATTCCAGTCTGAATCATCTTTAAAGATCGTTTTATTTTAGAATAACTTCGTATTGTAACGTGTCCACATTTCCGATCACAGATCAGGCGCTCCAATCCAATATTTTATTAATTAGATGTCGCAAAACTAATTTCCTGTACTACCATTTTGCAGTGTCTGTGTTTTACAGTGTACTATGCAATGTCCTTTAGATATGCATGTCTGGAGAACACTGCATAGTACACCATAAAACACAGACACTGCAGAACAGTATTACGTGCCTGGACAGGCTGCAGCAATAACAAATACGTCTCTCCCTGTGTGGAAATCACAGCAACTGTGCGGGTACAGGACGCGAACGCATAGTGACACATGGGGGTTTGGGTCGCTCCGATAGCCGAGGTGTTTAATGCGACCGCACGCGTAAAGTGGAAAATCCGAGTTTAATTCCTCGTCTGGTACAAATTTTCGTATTTCACCAATAAAATATTCGCAGTCACTTACACAACTGATGCGCCTATCGCCTCCGACTTCCGTGATGGGACCTGTCCGTTAACTCCTGCTGCACTGTATATTTTTGCTTGTGATATATCTAGCGTGAGCATGTGGCTGCTATTCTGTCATTCTGCGCAACGGATTAATCTGAGATGTACCCTTTACTCTGTGGCTCCTGCAAGATGCAATTTCCACCCCCACACTACTACAGAAGTCAGACAGACGCTCCTAACGTTCTAAAGAGAAATGCCTGAAAAACTTTCAGCAATAAATATCTTCTGGAGTCGTCCGCTGTAGGGAAATGACACAAAAATTCACAAAATTTCTTACGTAACTAGTTAGTGTAAGAAAAACATGAAACTAACGAAAATTATTATTTATTTTGCAAAAATTCTGAGAAATCACAATGGTACTTTTAGTTATGAACTGTACAAGTTATTTACGGGTTCTTTTAGGAATGTGAAGTTACCTCTGAAAGATAGGATTCGCTAATGAAATTTCTATACAAAGTTTAAGATTGTTATTGACTTGGCAGAATGGCTGAGAGCCGCGCCTACTCAACTTGAATAATTATCTGTTAGAATGTTGCTAGGTACGGTTGAGGCTGTCACGTGTGAAATGCAGTGAAGTGTATTGTTGTGGAGGAAATATGGGGCTCGTAAGAGCTGTAGCCACAATACCGTAAGCTGCGATGACTGCTGTCTGCGCCACTCGCTGCTGAAAAATAAGATAACTCTCGTTTTATCTGGATTGACATTTGCCAATGAAACTCCCCCTACGCCTTGATGAAGTGAAGGACTCCTATTCGCCCCTAGTCTAACTATTGGTGTGGTACACCGGTCAGATAATCAGTCCATCACGATGCCACTCAAAAATTCGCTCGCAGGCGTTTAACTATAACTCTGTCCATTCACACTGCACAATAAGTGTGGTGGCCAACACAGTGAACAACGCTTAATCACAAGGACTCAGTATAGAGTCGCACTCCGATTCGCTCTCGACAGAGGTGCTCTCCCAGTGAAGTACTGAGGAGAGACTTGTTCCTCACTCTTTGAGTACACGTACGAGCACACACGCTCTCGTTACATGTTCTCGCTCCAAGAGCGACAACACAACGGCCCCTCTCCACACCAGACGTGAAGGGGTATATCTTTCGGTCTCTTCCATTACTCCTTCAGCTCCAAGCGTCAGGAATATCGTCTGCCAATCAGCATTGCTCTTCTAAAACGGGAGAATGACGTTTCGTTTAAGGCGACCAATCCGGAAATCTGTAACATCGACGTTTGGCGTTTGCTGTCTCCCTGTGAAAACCTCTGAAACTGCGTGCTATGTTTGTAAAGAATGCATAGGCTGGGCGCTCCCACACAATGTAGCGGAATTTGCTTTTAAGCCGAACACGGGGTCGTTCTCCCCTTTCACTCAGGCAAACGCTGTCCACTCCACGGGCGGTTGCCATCCGACGTAGATAGGCTGAATCGTCCTCTGAAGGGACCGGACTCTCGGCGTGCGGTCCGCCTCTCCAGAACTAAAAGCTCTTGTGACCGTCGTGTCTTGAATGTGTGTGTGTACGCCAGGCTCAAGTATCTCAACCCCGGTGTGCACTTGTTATTTGCGTATCGTTTACATGAATTCATACTACATTGACTTTATCTTATCGAGTTTTGGTTCGAATGAAGCGTCTTGATGTGCGGAATATGTATGTGAGGGCGGAATATGTAAGCAATGAAGGTCAGGAGACCACGACGTCTTACACTAGGGATGTTGTGAAAGTGGCTGAAGGATCTGAAACTTCACTTTCAGGAAAAATTAGGATTTAACGTCTGATAAACGAGAAGTTCATTGTAGAGGGAGCACAGACTCGGATTGGACAATAACAAGAAGAAAAAGTGGCTGTGTCGTGTTTCTAAGTAAGACTTGTGATTCCCGGCGTAATTGATTTGATAAATACGCGAAAAACTGATATCTGGATGGCCAGACGGGTCTTTCGACACCGTCCATCCGAATGTAAATCCAGTGCGCCACTTCGTTCAGGGAAGATATGGATTGGCTTCAGTAAGTACTAATTGTTGTGGCGATGGACGACATAAAATCTTACTCTTGTAGGAAATATTACCAATTGCATAAACGCTGCAGCAACGTCTTCAAATGTACGTTTTTTGATCGCCGCTTATATTTTATAGGTGCAGACTCTGTCTGAGCCAATATTGTTGACCGTAGATATTATTATTCTCGCTTTTGGATCAGCTTTGGACGTAGTTTCCTCCCTAAAAGTTATACATGTGATCGTACAAAAGGTTCTAAGTTACTGCAACACACTGTCTAAGTAGTCACTTCTTAGGTTTTACTTAAAAATAATTTACTTTGGTATGTCGCTTGTTTTTATTCTCAGCTGTCTCCTCCGAAAAGGATCAGTATTTAACTTACAGTTCGTGAAATCGACAGCGATATTCAGGAGTTAGACGTTCTATCTCTCGTTACGCGCAGCCATCACCTTACTTAGAACTGCGTGCCTTGGCTCATGTGTCGACATACGCTGGTAAGCCAAATCATTATGATCACTGTCCACCGCGAGGTTGGATGCGTTGTGGGCACGTGATGCAGTAATCAAAGTATGTAAGCGGAGCAGACACGGACGCGGGGATCACCCTAATCAAGATATGGGCTGCAAATGGAGAAATACATTGAGATAAGAGACTTTATCAAAGGGCAGATTATTATTACGCGGACCTTGCGAACGAGTATCTCAAAAACCGCAAAGCTGGTAGAATGTTCACGTGCTACTGTCGCGAGCATGTACGGAAAGAGGTAGAAGGACAATGAAACTGCCACTAGGCATTAAATGGTTGGACGTCCACGACTCTTCACAGAATGTGGGGTTCGGAGGGTTGTCTGTTCTGTAAAGTTGGATAGATGGTGATCTGTTGCACCTCTGCCGAAAGCGCATGATGCTGGTGCACGAACAAGTGTATGGAAGACATACATTGTTGAACACAGGGCACCGCAGCAGACCATCCGTACGTGTCCACATGTTGACCCAACGACATCGTCAGTTACGATTGCAGCTGACATGGGACCATCGGGATTCGACAGTCAATCAATACAAACGTGTCGGCTCTTCGGGTGAATCACATTTTTAGTACACTAGGTCGATGGTCGTCTCCACAAACGTCATCATCGAGGGGAACGGCAGCTAGAAACGTGCAGCGCGCCACGGACACAACTGCTGGGAGCAGTATTATGCTATGGGAGACATTCTCCCGCGTTTGCGTAGGATCTTTGGTGGTAATCGAAGACACGCTGACCTGTATTCCTTCATGCTTGATGTCTTCCCCGACGCCTATGTCATCTTTTAGCGGTATAATTGTCCGTGTGTCGGACCCAGGATCGTGCTACAGTGGTTTGAGCAGAAGTATTGTGAACTCACATTGATGTCTCTGCTATCAAATTCGCCTGATGTAAATACACCCATCTGGGTCGCTGATGGGTGCCATCACCGCATACACAAATACGCGGGCCGTTATTTACACGGATTACGTGAGCTGTGCGTAGACATCTAATGCCACATACCTCCACAAATTGCCGGATCCATGATACGCAGTGTCAGTGGTGTATTTTGTTATAAAGACGGACAAATAAAAATTAAGCAGGTGGTCATAATGTTCTGGCTCATCAGTGTATATTCATCCGCATTCAGCCAGGATGGCGTTTCTCGTTCACACTCTGTTGCTGATTACCTGCTAAGCACTTATATCTGTGCTCACAACGACTTCAGTCGTGGTCAAGGACGTTGATGAAATTTCCCACAAAACATGTTCTTAATTCTTTAAAAATCAACTTGTCTTTTGGTTTGTAACTAAATACATGGTAGTTTCTGAGAAAATTGACGAAGATATTTTCTGTGTTGTTCAAGCTCTAGCTACTATGATTACTTATCCAGATGGTGCGGTGTCCCAGAGGTTAAGGCGTAGCAAGATGAGTACGCATTTCATTACTCTACTTCGTATCTCAAAGATATTGTGCGTTTTGTTCAGTATGTACATTTTCCGCGAAATAGTCATCATTTGAATTTTTTTTATTTGATTTCGGCCCCCTATTGACCACGTAAGTAGCAACTTCAGATTTAACTTCCGGTTTTTCCGAAAACTTTTCTTTCGATCAGTTTGCTGTTATTTCCGAGCTTCTGACCACATTGCTTCTTTCTGTTTTTGTTCGGAATGTCATGTTCTTCACTCTTCGGCATTTTCAGATAATTTCTGATTTGTTGGAGCCTCTTGCTCTGGCGAGGTTTCTCCATACTGATATCAAAACAGAAGATGACAGACAAAAGGCTGAAATACTGAATTCGGTCTTCCTAAATTATTTCACCGCTGAAGATCATTTCAACCATCGCATGAATGTCGAAATGGCATATATTGAGAAATGTGATCGCGGATTAGAAAATCAGATAAGTTTAGTTCATTACCTTATTATTGAACGAGCTTCTAACAAGGAGTGAAAAGTATCTGTACTTTTGTCTGATTACTTACATTTAGAGCTTGCATTTTTATATCTTGCGGTAGCTTTTGTGAAATCCGAGATTTTAGTTTAGCTTCATAGAACAATTAGCGCTAGCGCCGTCTGGTTTTGCGGGCGTCTGCTTGTTGTTTTTCAATTAATCCAAACTGCTTTGTTTGTATTTTCTGAAATTTCATCCAGTTTTTACACAGTGCGATATTGATAGGAACTGTGCTTGTTGTGTGCAGACGCAAGGAGATTTGGCCACTGTCCACAAACAGCTGGAAGTTGCATCAACCAATGTCAACAGCCTTCTGACTACTGCTCATATCAATGGCGACATTAATACACGGGAGACGAAGCTCCTGGAACCTTTGGTGCAGTTATAATCCCCTGGTGATCAGGTTGTCGCTGCGACTTCCAATACGCAACATCTGACTGGTCTGTCTTCACTCGAGAGTGAGTGGCTGTCAGTGGGTTTACGGCGTCATTTATCATAGAACCATATTTTTTCGAAGAGACAGGTGCTTCCGGTCATGTTACCTGTACCGTCACTGGTAAGCGCTATGAGTGTCTTTTGGGCAACCACGTCATTCCAGCTCTTCAACAGCGTGGATGTGTGGATGGGATCATTTTTATGCGAGATGGAGCACCTTCGCACATTGCAAATCCAGTTAAGCAGCTGCTGAAGCGCCATTTCGGAAATTTCAGAATTATCAGCCCACATTTCCCTACAGCCTGGCCGTCCCGATCACTTGATCTTAATCCGTTCGCGCGTCTCTGGGCTCCCACCGCCGTTCGGGGCGTCTCCAGACTCGTTCTCACTGGTCAGTGGGACAAAATTCGAAGCGGGTCTCATCACTGAAGGCAATTTTACTCCAGTCAATGAGAAAATGCCGTTTAATGCATCCCCCAGATTCGATGCAGGTGGTACTGAAGAATGAGTTCAGGATAGATTCTAGATTCATTGAAGTAAGAGAACGTACAGCGCGTGTTACAACAAGAGAAAATGTTTCATTAGTAGGCATTGACAGAGACCACGAAATATACAGGGTGACTATAATTAAAATTAATTTTTCAAACCGCTGTAGAAATTAACACCACTGGTCAGAATGACATCAAATTGCAACGGAATATTATCGGAGAAGGGGGAAAACGTATGGCAGAAGAAAAAAATAGTGTGAAAATTGATCAATAGATGGCGCTGTATGTGTCAGAATACGTAAACGAAAACACCTGTCATGCGCACAAGTCACTGAAGTTGGTGTAAACACCTCTGGCACACAGCTTTTCCTCCCTTGGTGTCTGCGACGTTTGCCATGACTGTCTCAATGCAGTCCCGGGATACTGCCCGCATTGAGGCTGATCCCTCACCTGTGGTAGAGTGGGAGGTCGTTTCAAGGTGTGGCAGGGGGCGAAAGACATTCCGGAGGGCTGAACGAAAAGCCTCTCCAGTTTGTCTGACGAACCGGTTTCAGGCTCTGTCTCAGGCTGATACTGATCTTCGGCCTGACATGGCTGCTTGTCCTGTTCCAGAGGTTGCCCCTCAGTCTGCAAGATCTGGGCAGTTGCAGAGGGTGGGCTTACTGGTAGTTGGGAGCTCCAACGTCAGGCGCGTAATGGGGCCCCTTAGGGAAATGGCAGCAAGAGAGGGGAAGAAAACCAACGTGCACTCCGTGTGCATACCGGGGGGAGTCATTCCAGATGTGGAAAGGGTCCTTCCGGATGCCATGAAGGGTACAGGGTGCACCCATCTGCAGGTGGTCGCTCATGTCGGCACCAATGATGTGTGTCGCTATGGATCGGAGGAAATCCTCTCTGGCTTCCGGCGGCTATCTGATTCGGTGAAGACTGCCAGTCTCGCTAGCGGGATGAAAGCAGAGCTCACCATCTGCAGCATCGTCGACAGGACTGACTGCGGACCTTTGGTACAGAGCCGAGTGGAGGGTCTGAATCAGAGGCTGAGACGGTTCTGCGACCGTGTGGGCTGCAGATTCCTCGACTTGCGCCATAGGGTGGTGGGGTTTCGGGTTCCGCTGGATAGGTCAGGAGCCCACTACACGCAACAAGCGGCTACACGGGTAGCAGGGGTTGTGTGGCGTGGGCTGGGCGGTTTTTTAGGTTAGATGGCCTTGGGCAAGTACAGAAAGGGCAACAGCCTCAACGGGTGCGGGGCAAAGTCAGGACATGCGGGGACCAAGCAGCAATCGGTATTGTAATTGTCAACTGTCGAAGCTGCGTTGGTAAAGTACCGGAACTTCAAGCGCTGATAGAAAGCACCGAAGCTGAAATCGTTATAGGTACAGAAAGCTGGCTTAAGCCAGAGATAAATTCTGTCGAAATTTTTACAAAGGTACAGATGGTGTTTAGAAAGGATAGATTGCATGCAACCGGTGGTGGAGTGTTCGTCGCTGTTAGTAGTAGTTTATCCTGTAGTGAAGTAGAAGTGGATAGTTCCTGTGAATTATTATGGGTGGAGGTTACACTAAACAACCGAACTAGGTTAATAATTGGCTCCTTTTACTGACCTCCCGACTCAGCAGCATTAGTGGCAGAACAACTGAGAGAAAATTTGGAATACATTTCACATAAATTTTCTCAGCATGTTATAGTCTTAGGTGGAGATTTCAATTTACCAGATATAGACTGGGACACTCAGATGTTTAGGACGGGTGGTAGGGACAGAGCATCGAGTGACATTATACTGAGTGCACTATCCGAAAATTACCTCGAGCAATTAAACAGAGAGCCGACTCGTGGAGATAACATCTTGGACCTACTGATAACAAACAGACCCGAACTTTTCGACTCTGTATGTACAGAACAGGGAATCAGTGATCATAAGGCCGTTGCAGCATCCCTGAATATGGAAGTTAATAGGAATATAAAAAAAGGGAGGAAGGTTTATCTGTTTAGCAAGAGTAATAGAAGGCAGATTTCAGACTACCTAACAGATCAAAACGAAAATTTCTGTTCCGACACTGACAATGTTGAGTGTTTATGGAAAAAGTTCAAGGCAATCGTAAAATGCGTTTTAGACAGGTACGTGCCGAGTAAAACTGTGAGGGACGGGAAAAACCCACCGTGGTACAACAACAAAGTTAGGAAACTACTGCGAAAGCAAAGAGAGCTCCACTCCAAGTTTAAACGCTGCCAAAACCTCTCAGACAAACAGAAGCTAAACGATGTCAAAGTTAGCGTAAGGAGGGCTATGCGTGAAGCGTTCATTGAATTCGAAAGTAAAATTCTATGTACCGACTTGACAGAAAATCCTAGGAAGTTCTGGTCTTACGTTAAATCAGTAAGTGGCTCGAAACAGCATATCCAGACACTACGGGATGATGATGGCATTGAAATAGAGGATGACACGCGTAAAGCTGAAATGCTAAACACCTTTTTTCCAAAGCTGTTTCACAGAGGAAGACTGCACTGCAGTTCCTTCTCTAAATCCTCGCACAAACGAAAAAATGGCTAACATCGAAATAAGTGTCCAAGGAATAGAAAAGCAACTGGAATCACTCAATAGAGGAAAGTCCACTGGACCTGACGGGATACCAATTCGATTCTACACAGAGTACGCGAAAGAACTTGCCCCCCTTCTAACAGCCGTGTACCGCAAGTCTCTAGAGGAACGGAGGGTTCCAAATGATTGGAAAAGAGCACAGATAGTCCCAGTCTTCAAGAAGGGTCGTCGAGCAAATGCGCAAAACTATAGACCTATATATCTTACGTCGATCTCTTGTAGAATTTTAGAACATGTTTTTTGCTCGCGTATCATGTCATTTCTGGAAACCCAGAATCTACTATGTAGGAATCAACATGGATTCCGGAAACAGCGATCGTGTGAGACCCAACTCGCCTTATTTGTTCATGAGACCCAGAAAATATTAGATACAGGCTCCCAGGTAGATGCTATTTTTCTTGACTTCCGGAAGGCGTTCGATACAGTTCCGTACTGTCGCCTGATAAACAAAGTAAGAGCCTACGGAATATCAGACCAGCTGTGTGGCTGGATTGAAGAGTTTTTAGCAAACAGAACACAGCATGTTGTTATCAATGGAGAGGCGTCTAGAGACGTTAAAGTAACCTCTGGCGTGCCACAGGGGAGTTTTATGGGACCATTGCTTTTCACGGTATATATAAATGACTTAGTAGATAGTGTCGGAAGTTCCATGCGGCTTTTCGCGGATGATGCTGTAGTATACAGAGAAGTTGCAGCATTAGAAAATTGTAGCGAAATGCAGGAAGATCTGCAGCGGATAGGCACTTGGTGCAGGGAGTGGCAACTGACCCTTAACATAGACAAATGTAATGTATTGCGAATACATAGAAAGAAGGATCCTTTATTGTATGATTACATGATAGCGGAACAAACACTGGTAGCAGTTACGTCTGTAAAATATCTGGGAGTATGCGTGCGGAAAGATTTGAAGTGGAATGATCATATAAAATTAATTGTTGGTAAGGCGGGTACCAGGTTGAGATTCATTGGGAGAGTGCTTAGAAAATGTAGTCCATCAACAAAGGAGGTGGCTTACAAAACACTCGTTCGACCTATACTTGAGTATTGCTCATCAGTGTGGGATCCGTACCAGGTCGGGTTGACGGAGGAGATAGAGAAGATCCAAAGAAGAGCGGCGCGTTTCGTCACCGGGTTATTTGGTAACTGTGATAGCGTTACGGAGATGTTTAATAAACTCAAGTGGCAGACTCTGCAAGAGAGGCGCTCTGCATCGCGGTGTAGCTTGCTCGCCAGGTTTCGAGAGGGTGCGTTTCTGGATGAGGTATCGAATATATTGCTTCCCCCTACTTATACCTCCCGAGGAGATCACGAATGTAAAATTAGAGAGATTAGAGCGCGCACGGAAGCTTTCAGACAGTTGTTCTTCCCGCGAACCATACGCGACTGGAACAGGAAAGGGAGGTAATGACAGTGGCACGTAAAGTGCCCTCCGCCACACACCGTTGGGTGGCTTGCGGAGTATCAATGTAGATGTAGATGTAGATGTAGACCGCGCTCTCTGCTTGTAAAGCTATATTACAAGAATAATGACTATGCACACGTCGCTCTGCAGAAGTTCCGGACACTGAACGGTTTGAAAAAAGGCGTTAGTCCGACGACTGCAGTGGGTCTGTGGAAAATGATTCGGAAACTCGAAAAGACGGGTTCTTTTGGTGTGCAACATGGTAGAGGGAGGAAACGAACTGATTCAACGTCAGTGGGAGCAGTGGCCGCAGCAATGCAGGAGGAGACGAGTGGTGGTGTGCAAACGTGTAGTACACGGAGAATTGCCCGAACATTGGACATACCCGTGAGCACAGTGCTTAAAATCCTGCGAAACATTATGATTTGCTATCCATTCAACATTACCCATGTGCACGAGTTGCTTCCTGTTGACCTGCCAGCAAGAGAGACCTTTGCTTTAGAATTTCTTGCTCGCATGGAAGTGGACAATGATTGGCCGTGGAAGATTTCAAGGACAGACGAAGCCCACTTCCATCTGACAGGATGTCAGTACACAGAATTATCGAATACGGACAACGGGAAATCCACACGCAAATCAACCAGTACCACTTCATCCTGAAAAGGTCACTGTTTAGTGCGGGTTTACGGCGTCATTTATCATAGGTCCATATTTTTTTCGAAGAGACAGGTGCTTCAGGTCATGTTATCTTTACCGTCACTGGTATACGCTATGAGTGTCTTTTGCGCAACCACGTCATTCCAGCTCTCCAACAGCGTGGATGTGTGGATGGGTTCCTTTTTATGCAAGATGGCCCACCTCCGCACATTACAAATCCAGTTAAGCAGCTGCTGAAGTGTCATTTCGGAAATACTAGAATCATCAGCCGCCATTTCCCTACAGCCCGGCCATCCCTATCACCTGATCTTAATCCGTGTGACTTCTGGCTGTGGGGCTATCTGAAAGGCGTTGTGTTCAGTGTTCCGATTGCAAACTTAGCTGCATTGGAGGCACGCATTGCGCAACACATTCTCAACGCTACCCCGGAAACACTTCGATCAGTTGTGGCACATGCTGTTTCTCGATTTCAACTTGTTACAGTAAACGGTGGACAGCATACTGAACATGTTTTGCACCAATCACACGGAAATTAATAATCCGATTTGATTTTGATTTATGCTTTTTATGCGGTTTTTGTCCTCAGGACAATTAAAAACCTCTTTTTATGCGGTTTTTGGCCTCAGGACAATTAAAAATCGATTTTTCCCATACGATGTGAAGATGACGTTGCCGTGGTGGATGGGCTTACGTAACTAACTGTACACCCACGCACACTGAGTAGTACAGTTTGTTTAACGTCAAACGTACTCCTTAGATATTGTTGTGTGATTTGTCATTTGTAGTCGATCGTTCTTAAATTGTGATGCTTACAGCGCCATTTATTGCTATATTTTGTAACTATTTATTTTCTTCTGCCATGCGTTTTCCCCCTTCTCCGATAATGTTCCGTTGCAATTTGACGTCATTCTGACCAATGGTGTTACTTCTACAGCGGTCTGAAATTTAACTTTAGTTATGATCACCCTGTATATATGGTGAAACAACACAATAGTTTACGGCACGGAAAAGTTTGTGCGAACATCCACCCACAATCAGTCTGAAAGAGGAGGGTAGAAAATTCGTGTGTACACTGACCTGAAAACTCAGGTGCTCAACAACAGAATTAACTATCACACTACTTGAGCTCAAGTACTCAGGAAAAGTATCAAGGAATTAAATACTTATTCTCTGATCATTTTGAGGTTAATCAACGAGTTAACTGCAGTGGTTGATGTAATTGAAAAGGATACAAGTGAGTTAACTGCATAGATTGATGTGAGTGAAAAGAAGAGAAACGAAAGTGTGTGAATGAAGAAGGAAGGAAGGAAGATTGAGTCTGTCGTTCTGTCGACATCGAGGTCATTAGAGATGGAGCACAAGCTCGGGTTGTGTCAAGGATGGGGAAGGAAATCGGCAGTGCCCTTTTAAAGTAAGCTCGCGGTATCTGGAGGACTGATTTTTCTATTTCGTTTTCTAACTTTGTTTATACTAACGAGATTCTTCAGTACTTCATACACGATTTGATCTGTATGATTAACAGACAGGCTCTGTAGCCGATGACAAAATTTAGGGTAAATGAATCATATAGGGTCAGATTCATCCGGAAAGTCCGAAGGAGAAAAGAGTGACTTTAAGGTCTCGTCTCTGTTGTGGTTGTCAGTGACGGAACTCAAGCCAACTTGAACACATACGGAGGAAGGATATCTGCCATGTTCTTTACAAGACAACCATTTAGCGTTAAGCCGAAAATCTTTATCTGGACAGTCGGCCGTGAAATGATCTCCACGCCTTACGTACACGATTCCTGTGTCCCTGTGTCCCATCTTCAAGGCACCTGTCTTGGTAGTGAAATCCGAACCAGAACACTCTGTCGAAAGACCTCGTATCCAGTATCATTTTCATATATTTATTTAACGCACGTGGAAGTTGTCTGCTTCCGTAGCTGAGAGGTAAACGCGGCTGAGTGCTATCTGGAAAACACGGGTTCGGTTCCCGGTACTGACAGAGATTTTTCCTTGGTGGGAGGACTGGAACGGGGTGCAATCAGCCTCGTTCTCGAAGCTGAGTAACTACTTGGCTGAGTAGTAGCGGCTCCAAGTCACGAAAACTGACAACGGCCACGGAGCTGTGTGCTGACCCCACGCCCCTCCATACCACATTCAATGACGCCATTGGCAGAGGATGGCACGTCGGACAGTCGGGAGCGATGGGCCGCCAGGACCTTCGAGCACGGTGCTTCGTTTTTTTTTTTATCTAAAAGGTAAGGAGGAGAATCTAACTAAATACAACTGGAAGGTAGACACACGCCATTCGTCTAAAGCAAAGATGCCTTTAAGCTACATGTGATAATTTTGAAAGTATTTTTAATTTGAATTCACGCTTACTGACAGTGAAGATAAGTGTATATCAGGTGCTGAAACAAATCTTCATCAAACGTTTGTATTGTATGGAACTGGGGACCTAGAAACGACGGAGAGGCTTCGTCCCCGCCATAGCCCTCAGTGGTACACAACAGACTACAGTAGTCCACTCACCACACCGAACCCAGGGTTATGGTGCGGTTCGGCCCCCATTGGACGCTCCAGGAACGTCTCCCACCAGACGAGTGGAACCACAATGTTTGCGTGTACAGTAATTATTGTGTACGAGTACGTGAAGAAAGTGTTTGCGCAGCAAACCAGCCCGCATTCGCCGAGGCAGATGGAAAACCGCCTTAAAAACCATCCACAGACTGGCTGCCACACCGAACCTCGACAGTAATCCGCCGGGTGGATTCGTGCCGTGGACCTGCACGCCTTCCCGCCCAGAAAGTAGTGCGTTAGACCGCACAGCTAACCGGGCGGGCTTCATCATCAAACGATTAGTTAAGTGTATATTTTAGCGTTAGTTTTACTTTTCTTCCTTATAGAAGAGGGCGTGTTTCGTCACATTATCGATTAATTCGCCTTCGAGGATTGCGGAGATGCTCGGTGAACTCCATTAGCAAACGCTACAAGAGGGTTGTTGTGCATCACGGAGGAGATTTTTGTTGGAATTCCGAGATAGCGTCTTCCGGGAAATGTTGGGAAACGCACAACTTACTCCCACGTATGTCTCGCGAAATGGCGACGTCGAGAAATTAAAACCAATACGGAAGTTTACCGACAGTCATTTGTCCAAGAAGCAATTCGCGAATGGAAAAGGAATGGTGGAAAGAAGATTGTGGTGCCAGAAGTACCCACCGCCGGACACTATAAGGTTTCTTGCGTAGTGTTGATACAGATATAGATATGTAGATTCTGCTCAAACATACTAGCATCTCAGTCAAAAATTTGAGTTCAAAATAATTGCAAAAATGAGAGTGTATCCATTAGTTACTGACTTCACAATTTTTAAAAGCCGGATACTCTCAGTTAATAGCTTCTACTTCACCTATAATTTCGTAAGTGAAGGTTGCAGAGAGTAAACGTTAAGTGAATGTTGCAGAATAAACGCCCATAACTCGGTGTTAATGCTCGAGCTCGCTGTGCGTGTTAAAGCAAGAAGGGATTGTATGTGGATGTAACCCGATGCAGTCGCACTGCCGTGAAAGCAGTCATTCCAGGACACTGCTAGGAGAAAGGCAGCGGTGCTAATGTAATCTCGCCGTAATCAGTTTTTTTCCCACTCTCCAACCCGCATCAGAGATCCAGTGGTAGCTGCATGCGGTGTACGGAGTACACGCCTCGAATGTCACGATTATCGTACCACTGCATACATAGTTCACGGAAGTAAAAAAATTGAGTTTTATGTTGAGTCGTCTGTTTCCATATTCTGAAAATACATGACTCGAATTTCTAAAAAAGAAAAAAACTTGTACTTGTTACAGAGTAAATTTCAATAAAGAAAGAAAGGTGCCTGTGGTCGAAATTATATGAAGCAGTGTGTTACTACCTCTCCAATCTACGAGAATTGCATGTAAATGTACAATCTCGCTTAATAATAATAGGCTGTTGCTGTATTCAAGAGATCATGAAAGACAGAGTGACGCAGAAATGTATACGCTGTTTAATTGCCCATAATTTGTAAATCAAATGACTGAAACCTCTCATTTTCGGTGAAAGTGTAGCTTCAGTTTCAAGTTGTAAAATTCAGTGTAGCTGTTCGATGCGGTCACTATTAACACAGGCGGTGTCGCCAAGCTGCTGCACGAACTACCGACTGCAACTTGTCCAGTTGGTTATCCACACAGGAATGTTCGATGTATTCTCTAGGTTCATACAATGTACGTGGCTTTTGTTGATAAATGATCTTTTAGTGGTCGCCTTTGATAGAAGCTCAGTTCCGTTAAATCTGGAGAACGCGATCGATACTCGATAACACCTCTTCGGCCTATCCATCGCGTGGACAAATTTCCGTTGAAATACTCCCTGACACGATTATCGTAGTGGGCTGTGGTACTATCTGTACTATCTTGCTGAAAGTGAAAATTTTTGTCCCCATACAAGTCACGGGTTGCAAAAAAAGCTTCTCTAGGTACACACACCGGTAATGGTGCCGTCATAGAAGAACGGCCGAATCAAATCCCGATGAAATGACCCACACCACACATTCACTTCCGGTAAATCCACGGCTTTGTCAACACTGACGACCGTAATTGCAGCGATCCGGTAGACGCAATTGTGGCCGTTTACTGTACCATTAAATTTCAATTTTGCCTCATCAGACCACAGAATCATCTCTTCAAGCACTTCGTTGTTGCGCACTATGGCATTTAACTAATCGCAGTCCTCTATTGTACGATCTAGATCGTCCTCTTTCATTGCATGTAACAGTCTTGGAGAGAAGCACTTAAACCTCGCAGTCTTCAAAACACAATATGCACCAGGGCACCCGCTTGCTCAAGAGCTCAATGATTTGTACTGTCTTTAGGATTGATTATGTAATACCTGTTATTCACACTGTAAATTCTGATGAAAAAAAAAAAATTCCCTACATTCGGTGTCCATTGGACATCCAAACCGTATGGCAAATTTAACAAACCCCCGCTAGAGGGTTATATAAGGAGTCCACTTGTACGTGAAGCCCGATTTTGTAATATATTTCATGAAAAATGATGTGAAATGGTTGTCACATGTGGAAGAGATTGTCTCTTTGTCGCCGTTGAACCAAAGATGTTGCCTGAGTGGCAGAATCGATTGTAAGTAAGGGCTCGCGGAGGGCACAATCAGTTGCCGTTGCACTCTGATAAAGGTAGGATGTCAGACTTTAACTTAGTGGCTAGCTGTGAGAATTTAGTTGTTGGCCTATAGACGCAGCATAATACAGTTTTGTAAAGTAATGAAATTTTGTATATTTAGTTTCAAGTATGCAGCAACGCAATGTGGATTTTCATACTTCTAACAGCATCGACCCTTGAATGTAGGAAACAAGTATCTTCCATCAGATTTAATGTACAGACTGATTAGGTATACCCTATTTGTAATATTCTGTGTATATTGTAAACCTGATACAGACAAGTTAAATTTTGGGATCTATTTTGTTAAACTATGTTATACCTTTTGTCATGTAACAATCCAAGTATTGTTAACTACGTCAGTAAGTGAGAATTGTAGAACAGTTGAGAAGTTCACTGATTTTGAAGTTAATGTAAAATGTTTCATATTAGTTTTTGTGAAGGAGAAACTTCATTTTGAATACAATTTTCGAACCAAGAATTCGGTCTTAGCATATCCTGTTATCATTACCTCATCCTCTACCATGTCTTGTGACATTATTTGTATCTATTTTATGGCTGGCATTGCAATTCTCTGAGCCAAGATTGAATATTTCATATGCCTGCTGCGGAGAGAACAGAATACCAAGATTACATCCGTTGTGACTCAAGAGCTAAAAAGGAAAGTGTAGTTCATTGTTTATTTGCATAGGGAATTTTATCAGATTTTGCACAGGGCCATAGAACTCGGTGCTCACGAGACTAAGTAAATTTCTGAGGGACTGATTTAATTATAGGCATTACTTACTAGTTTTCCAGATTAAGCTGTTTAATCTGTAAAACTGATTTAGCACACCATTTGTTCAACAACACATTACACAGTAACTTACCGTAAGACAAACATTACGCATTGTACATCCATTAACAAACACCAATAATTTTAAAATAAATTAAAGAACGTTAGACTGCTCTAATTAGCGACATCTTTTATTCTTGGTGATATAACTAGTTTACTTGCTTTCACCTATGTAGATTTAAGAAATCAATGTAACGTGTCACTCATGTCTATTACATGTTCTCTTCTATTTCCTATATTTCGCAGAACCAATGTACCAAAGTCTCATTGCATCGAAACGAGACATTATGCTCGTAAACAGATGCAAATGAAAGGGCAGGAAATACAGTACACAGGAGGCACGAAATAAGCAACTTATAGGAAATTAAACACCGTTGACACTTCTCACACTATTTCCTGGCAGGCCTTTATAAACATTTTTCTCTTAGTGTGGTAGGTAACTTAGGCAGATTGTATGAAGATTTAGGATTAAGAATTTTTTGTCTGCATTTTGTGTTAGATGTAAAGTATTATTGTCTTAATGATATTCTATGATGTTGATAAATATTTTGTGTATATTGCGTCCTTCTAGGAAAATCTGTCTTACGTTGTGCCACATAATTGGATGTGTTTGTGGGAGACCGTCGCAGAAGCTTTACACCTAAAAACATTTTTCTTCACCATTCCTTGTGACACTGCATACGATACTGCCTTCTTATGTTAGCATGCTTGATTGCTTCTTTTTTCTGGTTACTAATCAAATTTACAGGTTTCACTATTGCTGCAATTCACTCTGATCCTTGCATAGTTATCTCTTTATTTACTGTGATGTGTTACATTTATCTAGTCAGTAAGCTATATTGCACTTATAACTCATGCCTTTATGTTTGCATATACCATAATCACAATTTTTCTTTGCTTTGGCCATAGCAGTTCTTGACTCAAGACGAATGACGTTTGACTGTTATTCCTTTTCTTTACAGATACACTGCCCTTATCAATCATTCCCATATTCTTCCCTGCAGATATGCGTATTGTTAGAGATATAGGTCATTTAATAGATAGTTTTATGAAGCCCTGAGAGTGCTACACAATCTATAATTATTATGCTTTTACTCTAAGAGTCTAATTGTCTAATATGTACTCGTACAGGTCATATACAGCCATACTTTTATATACTACCGATATTTATGCACTTTGTTTTCGTAGAAAGCCATGCTGAGCTACACATTCCCGTTATTAATCATGAATAGGCTTCTGAGTGCCATATAAAGTTATACGTAGATGATATTTTTTGGTACTTTCTTAGCTTTGACGTTCATGCTATGTAAAACAAGGTCACCTTGAGCCAGAAAGATGTTTTCTGTCACATCAGCAATTAATATCAGCATTTACTTCATGTAGGAACATGGCTGCTGTGAGCCTCACTGAACATTTTGTCACTTTTTAGTTATTAAGGTCAACAATTATTTCTTTGTAAAATTTGGCCACTTCGAGCCACAAATATGATGTCTGTAACATTTTATAGCTACTAAGATCAGCATTTATGTAAGTAGGAAAGCAACTTGGCGCCTCTGGGTGACATTTTCTATTCAACTGATTTAGTTATTAAGATTTGCATGTATATCATGTATTAGCCCACTTGGAGCCCCAATCATTTTATAGCTATTAAGACCGGCATTTATGTGTGTAGGAAGGCTGCTTGGAGCCTCTGATTGATATTTTCTCTACTGTTATTTTAGTTACTAAGATGTGCATGTATTCCAAGTAGAAGGCCACCTGGAGCCATTCAATTCTTGATTTTACTGTTAGGTTTTCTTAAGTAATTATGTCACAGTACTGCATGAACAAAGCCACTGAGAGCCTGCATTCTAACATTCATGACATTTTATGAGTAGTTTGTGTAAGCATTTATGTCAAATGGCCATTGAGAGCCAGGAACTTTAAATTTACACTACAATTTTAGGTAACTATGTACTCATGCATACTCTATAACGGCCACGTAGCCAACCTATGATCTTCCATTAATATGTATACTTTATATAATGGCCACATGCAGCCTCACCATGAATATTTCTTATTACCTTCTTAAATATTTTGTCAGGATGTATACTATGTAAAATGAGGTTGTAGCCATCTCACTACTTTTCTAATATGTCTAGTATGTCTATTACCAATAACATTGTCTTGCCTTGTTTGCTTAAATCTTTATGTCTTGTTTATTTAGCATGTATGCTAGTATCGATATACTCACACAGACTGATGCCACATTTATTGAGAATTATTGTACTTACAGGCAGAATGTTCCCACAGTTCTCATTATACTGTATAGAATTGACATGTCATAATGTGCAGCACTATGGCTTAGTCCAGTTCATGATTTTATTAGGATATTGCATCTTTACTGTTCACTGTTCCCACATTCATTAGAAGTTGTCATGTTGAAACACTCAGCATAGGATGATTTAGAACTTACATAGACATTTTGCTACATTTATTAGGATATGTTCCACTACCTTACCTGTCTTACTGCTTCCCACCTTCCATCATCAAATTTCCTCCCTCCGCTCGTGGTATTGGAGCTATTGGATATCAGCATCAGTACTTCAGTGTGGCTATGCACGATATGGATCGATGAAGAATCTTCATTTTCAAATGTAGTGATGATGATCATCATCACAATACTGATGTACTGAGAACAATCACCTTTGGGTCGTTTAATGTGGTGCCAGGTACCAACTGTACCTTTGTACTGGAGTGGGACTATGGTGACTTGTTTAGGTGTTCTTGGACGCTGGACCAATCTACTACGACTAATGCTCAGATGTGAAACTGCAAAGAGTTGAACTTTATAATGCAGCCACGTCTACATGGTTATAAGCTTCAGCCATGCACCAACTTTTCCTCAGCCATTTTCCCATTATTTTCTTGACAACTATAGATATACTTTACTCCCAGTATCATTAATTTTATGCCTCTTCTAGCAACAAGAAGTTAGAACATTTTATATATGACATTACCAGACTTGAAATCTACAACTTCTGCACCAGAGCGCCGGCTTGCTCAAGAGATCGATGATTTGTACTGTCTTTAGGATTGATTATGTAATACCTATTATTCACACTGTAAATTCTAATGTAAAAAAAATTTGCCCTACATTCGGTGTCCATTGCACATCCAAACCGTATGGCAAATTTAACAAACCCCCGCTAGAGGGTTATATAAGGAGTCCACTTGCACGTGAAGCCCGATTTTGTAATACATTTCACGAAAAATGATGTGAAATGGTTGTCACATGTGGAAGAGATTGTCTCTTTGTCGCCATTGAACCAAACATGTTGCCTGAGTGGCAGAATCGATTGTAAGTAAGGGCTCGCGGAGGGCACAATCAGTTGCCGTTGCACTCTGATAAAGGTAGGATGTCAGACTTTAACTTAGTGGCTAGCTGTGAGAATTTAGTTGTTGGCCTATGGACGCAGCATAGTACAGTTTTGTAAAGTAATGAAATTTTGTATATTTAGTTTCAAGTATGCAGCAACGCAATGTGGATTTTCATAATTCTAACAGTACCGACCCATGAATGTAGGAAACAAGTATCTTCCATCAGATTTAATGTCTAAATTGATTAGGTATACCTTATTTGTAATATTCTGTGTATATTGTAAACCTGATACAGACAAGTTAAATTTTGGAATCTATTTTGTTAAACTATGTTATACCTTTTGTCATGTAACAATCCAAGTATTGTTAACTACGTCAGTAAATGAGAATTGTAGAACAGTTGAGAAGTTCACTGATTTTGAAGTTAATGTAAAATGTTTCATATTAGTTTTTGTGAAGGAGAAACTTCATTTTGAATACAATTTTCGAACCAAGAATTCGGTCTTAGCATATCCTGTTATCATTACCTCATCCTCTACCACGTCGTGTGACATTATTTGCATCTATTTTATGCATTGCAATTCTCTGAGCCAAGATTGAATATTTCATATGTCTGCTGTGGAGAGAACAGAATACCAAGTTTACATCCGTTGTGACTCAAGAGCTAAAAAGGAAAGTGTAGTTAACTGTTTATTTGCATAGCGAATTTTATCAGATTTTGCACAGGGCCATAGACCTCGGTGTTCACGAGACTAAGTACATTTCTGAGGGACTGATTTAATTATAGGCATTACATACTGGTTTTCCAGATCAAGTTGTCTAATTTTTCTTTGGATTACAGTAAAACTGATTAAGCACACCATTTTTTCAACAACACATTAAGCAGTAACTTTCCGTGAGACAAACATTACGCACTGTATATATATTAACAAACACCAATAATTTTAAAATAAATTAAAGAAAGTGACAAAACTGGCACTCTGTTTCCGTTCTTTGCTAGTAATATTGTTCTGTGGTGCAGATATGTTGATGACATATATTTACTGTACAACGATTCAAAGGACGATTGCTGTTATTTTGTGAATAAAATGAATGATACACATGTAAAGTACAGTTTACCACAGAACACAGCTTGAAGGTTGCGTCCCATCCCGATCTTACGGGTTTAATGTTCTAACGACTTATGAGTATTTTCTTACTGGTTGCCACGTGGCCTATATTACTGTGACTGGAGTCCGTTTTTGGATCACAATGTCGAAGTAATTCAGAGGAGGGCTGATGCATTTGTTACCGGCGGGTTCGAACAAAACTAACTGTAACGGAGACGCTTCGGAACTCAAATTGGAATCCCTGGAGGGAAGGCGGCGTTCTTTACTTGTCAAATAAGGATCTACTGAACGTAATACTGTGTTGTTGATTATAATAATGACGGTATGTATGTCACATTATAAAATTTTCAAATTCATTAGTGTAACAATATGTACCTTGTTTGACAGAAGAAGTGAAGCACCTAGAAGGGCAGGAGGAAACGAAGTAAACTTCATGAATTGAGAGGGCATATGATGTTATTTCAGTGATTAAAAACCGGGTGACAGTTACAGAGAACTTGGCAGAATGAGCTCACTTATCAGTATGACTCAGCATCCCCTCTGATTTGAATGCATCAAGTCATTCGTTTGGGGAGGGTGTAATAAAGCCGTTTGTATCCTCTGCTGAGACAAGCTGGCCCACAACTGTTGTAAGTGGTCGTTGATATACTGGATGCGGGTACTGGAACGGAGCTGACGTCCGAACCGGTCCCACACACATTCTATCGGCTAATCATCTGAGGATGTTTCTGGCCATGGGAGTCCCTCATCAAGACGTTCAGATGGTTCAAATGGTTCTAAGCACTATGGGACTTAACATCTGAGGTCATCAGTCACCTGCCGGCCGAAGTGGCCGTGCGGTTAAAGGCGCTGCAGTCTGGAACCGCAAGACCGCTACGGTCGCAGGTTCGAATCCTGCCTCGGGCATGGATGTTTGTGATGTCCTTAGGTTAGTTAGGTTTAACTAGTTCTAAGTTCTAGGGGACTAATGACCTCAGCAGTTGAGTCCCATAGTGCTCAGAACCATTTGAACCATTTTCATCAGTCCCCTAGACTTAGAACTACTTAAACCTAACTAACCTAAATACATCACACGCATCCATGCCCGAGGCAGGATTCGAACCTGCGACCGCAGCAGCAGCACGGTTCCGGACTGAAGCGCCTAGAACCGCTCGGCCACATCTGCCGGCGCATGAGACTTAACACATGAAGACGCAGGATGTCCTTGACGTACTGTTCTGTCATCAGAGACCCCTCAGTTACTACCAAGCGTGACCTGAGGTTATACACGATAGTTCCCCACACTGTGACGCTAGAGGTAAAACCGTTGTGCCTCTCCGAAACACTGGAAGAATGGCCCCTTTCCCCAGGTCGCCACCATACTCGCCGACAATGGTCATCCGAGATAGAGTCACGATCCATCGTTGAACGCAAAGTTACGCTATTCATCAGCGGTCAGTGGTTCTAGGTAACGGCCCCACTCCAAACGCTGTCATTTGTGTTGTGGTGTTAATTGCAGATTACGTATGGGCCGGTAACTCCGTGGTCCGGCTGGTGCTAGTCTCCAACCAATGGTGCAGGATGATACAGAATGTTGTAGGGAATTCATTATTCGTTCCCGGACGGCAGACGCAACTGTGAATGGCTTACACTGTGCTTGGAGTACACCATGGCGATCCTCGTAGTGAGAAAACGTGGTAGACCGAAAGCTTAACGACGGGTTTGTTTGCCCTCACATTCTCACGCAGTCGAACAATGGGCCATTATGGCAGTCGAATACCCAACTAATCTATGTGTTACACAGTTCGAGGAGTCGGCCAAATGGAGACCCACAATGAGGCACCATTCAAACTCTGTCAGGTGATGATAAAGCTGTCTCACACGTGTCCTCAGCACCTCCATGTCCTTCGCAGCGATCATTCAACATTTGACTCTGTTAATGGTTGTCAAATACCCTGACAGACCTAGTAACAACACTAATGCACTCTGGTGGCCGTTCTACCTGTCGCAGAGAACTGCGACTTGAATCATTTACAAAAGCCGCCGTTGTTTTGTGCGTGTACGAAGTTATATCGACATCCCACCATGTGTTCTGGGTGCTTCATTTTGTCGAGTAATGTATTTTAATTTTTCCATATAACATATTTTTTATTGCTGCTGGATATAAGTCAACCACATCGCCTTCAACCAGGAAAACTTATCTGGTCTCTTTTCGCCAAACTGGATTAAAAACGGGAAATGCCATTACTGCCAGCAGATAACTTCCTTATCTTCTGGCTCCGAACCAAAGCGGTAGGACATCTAAAGTCCAAGCATTCAGTAAAATCTCTGGAAAGATGTGGATCAAGAATCAATTCAAACTGATCCTTCTGCAGAAATTCGAGAAATCGTTTCTCGTAAATAGTCTTCACCAGTGTCTTCTTTCTCTTCAGATGAAGTCCCCCTTCCAGGAAGTGAAAGTGAGTCTCAGTGTGTATGCAGTCATGTCGTTTCGATCCCGACCAGATCCTGATTTACTTTCTTTTATGACGCCATCTCCTGCAACTGATTTTTGTTTACAGCAATCCATAAATAAATCTGTCAGTGTTATAAAACCGATCACATTAAATGAAATTATGAAATTAGATACACAACATTTTAAACGATCATAAATATGCTTTGCCCAAATTATAATTTACAATTTCGAAAAACGTTATCAAACTAACGCCTAGTTATTTGATAAAACAAGAAATTATTTGGTTGGTGCAAAGGCAACGACGGGTGGACAACTATAAATAATATTAGTTTCTCTGCACTAACGGCACATTTTCTAGATAAGAAGACTCAGTTAAAGTCTTACTTTCTAGTATGCTTCCATTCTGAACTAAGACACTCTGCTGAAAATATTACAAGTTAGATAAGAACTGGAACTATGTAACGTCGAGTTGTTGTGGTTTACTATTATAAAGAATTTGTTTTGCAAAGAAACTACACAATTTTTCCTGTCTGGATACAAGAACAGTTAGGTATTTTCAAAAAAGGGTCAATTTGCATTCAACTTACTTGCTCAAACACAAGATAATTAAAAAATGAATAAACAACCAATTACCATCATAACGGTCAGTATATCTTCAATTTGGGAGGAGTTCGATGATACCGTCAGTCAGGCTCGAGGAAGTCCCAACCGCCGGCCGGGGTGACCGAGCGGTTCTAGGCGCTACAGTCTGGAACCGCGCGACCGCTACCGTCGCAGGTTCGGATCCTGCCTCGGGCATGGATGTGTGTGATGTCCTTAGGTTAGTTAGGTTTAAGTAGTTCTAATTTCTAGGGGACTGATAACCGCAGAAGTTGAGTCCCATAGTGCTCAGAGCCCTTTGAGCCATTTGAAGTCCCAACCTGGAACCTGCGTCGATTGTCGAGCTAGATAAATATTCATCTGAGACATATTCGCCTAGAAGCAGAGGTTCCGTAAACTTTTGGGAATCCAAGCCATTGCTGTACCGAACGATTGATAACTTGTTTCTGAAAAAATACTTGCAAACAACTTTGCGTTCAGGGTAACCGCAGCTATGAAGGTACGTTTTGTGGAATGAAAACCACAAATCATTGTATGTAAGATACTTTATATGGAAACGCAACCAGTTTCGTAGCTTAAAGCCACATCTTCTGGTTGATGTCCGAATACAATAGGAAAACATCTGAAAATAAAAAATAAATATTCGGAATGTTCCCTCAATCACTAATAACGGCAATACCGAATAAATACTCAAATAAATTACGTTATATGAGACCCAGATGTGGGGACGGGCAGAAAACCCACCATTCATTGTCCAAATAATAGTAATACACCGTTTCTAGGCATAGTTTTCGGCACCTTCAACCCGTTATTAGCATTTGTCTTTACCTTTTAATTGTGCTGTTATTCTGTGTTCTTTTTGTCCCCATTATATTTTCAATTTTTTTTATTTATTTATTTATTTTATTTTTTTTTTTTTTTTTTTTTTTTTTTTTTTTTTGCAGGTCTATAGGGCCTTAATATAGATTGTTTTTGCCGGATGGGCTTGTCTTATACTCCTACTACAGTGATTTGTTTCACTGTTCCTATGTACTGATTTCCGTCCACTGCCACTTATGGTTTTGAACTTGTTGGCTTCAATAGTGAGCGGCTTTTCCTAGGGCGTGGGAATGGATTTCAATTTTTTTTTAGATCGATACCAGTAAATTACCCTGCCGCAAAGAAAACGTAACACCAAAAAGAAATGTTCGACGTAAACGAAAGTTGGCAGGCGCGTTTCTACATCTGAAAGATAATGTCTATACCAATTTCGCGTCAGTCGCATAAGAGTGGCTCTAGTAGTGCCACTATGAAGATGCAAATCAGGTTTGCTCTACATGCGCGCTGTAAATGTCGTGCGTATTAGTTACTTTTGAGATTGGACGCGGTGAGTTGACGTTGGTCAAGAATGCCATTATCATCACCTCACTGAGTTTGAATGAGGTCGTGTAATAGGGCTGCGAGGAGCTGGATGTTCCTTCGACGATACTACGGAAACGCTTGACAGAAATGTAGCCACTGTACGTGACTGCTAGCAGTTGTGGTCACGGGAAGCCACGCTAGCAAGAAAAACGGGAGGCCACTTGGCACTACCGAGAGAGAAGACTGTCGTGTTCGGCACCTGCTTCGTGCAGCAGTTGGCACCACTGTGGCACAGCGAACTGTTACATATCTGTTAGTTCAAGGACAAATCTGTTACTTCTAGCCAGACGCCCCGTAGGGTGTATTCCACTGAGCCCTAACCACAATAGTTTGCGACTTCGATGGCATCAAGCGAGAGCTCATTGGAGGTCGGAGTGGAGGTCTGTTGTGTTTTCTGCTGGAAACGTGTTCTGCCTCGGTGCTAGTGATGGCCGGGTGTTGATTAGAAGGAGGCCAGTTGAGGGCCTGCAACCAACCTGTATGCTTGGTGGTCACACTGTACCTACACCTGGAGTTATGGTTTTAGGGTGCGATTTCATATGACAGCAGGAGCACTCTCGTGGTTATCCCACGCACCCTGACTGAAATTTTACGTCAATCTGGTGATCGACCTGTTGTGCTGCCATTCATGAACAGTATTCCAAGGGTTGTTTTCCAACGGGATAACGCTCACCCACGTAGTGCTGTTGTAACCCAACATGCTCTACAGAGCATCAACATGTTGCCTTGGCCTACTCGATCACCAGATCTGTCTCCAATCTAGCACATGTGGGACATCATTGGACGACAACTCCAGCGTCATCCACAACCAGTATTAACCACGTTCCTGTATTGATCGACCAAGTACAACAGGCATGGAACTTCATCCCACAAACTGACATCTGTTACCTGTACGACAGAGTGCATTCAACATTCAACATTCTTGCAGTTGCACTTGTTATTAATGTACCAGCATTTGACATTTGTAATGGCTTATCTCACGCTTACATTAACCTGTGATCTTGCAGTATGAATCACTTAAATACGTTACCTAGACAAATGTTTGCCCGAAATTTCATTACTCTACATTAATTATATTTTGGTTTTGCTATTTTTTCCGTCAGTGTTTTTTATATTACGAACACGACGTTAAACTTACCATATTGGTTCAGATGTTTGTTCAGTTACACCTTGTTGTAAGTCAATAGTGTGTGGGGCTGTGTACAGTGGTATGTAACACTGGACATTTACAGTTATAAGGAATTTGGTTTCGTAAAGAAGCTAGCCAATTTTCACCGTCAGGACACGAGCTTACGGGGTTCTTGTCCTATTGTATACTGCAATGGCGCGGCGTGTGCCTGGTCGGCGCGCATGCGCCACGCTATGATAGATTTCCGTCTGTTCCTGTAGGTTCAATACTGTTATTGCTGGAGCTCATATGGTGTGATGAGATATTGTTCCTGAACTTGGAGACGTTTAGTTAACACGGGCGATGAGATATTGTTCCTGGACTTTGAGAAGTTTAGTTAACATGGAGTGTGCTGTTTTTAAGGATACATTCCGTGATTTTTACACTTGGTTTGACTATGTTGTAGGTTCCCGCTCGATTGTTGGAGGATGTTGATGTTGATGACACCATCCTGCCTATTTACAAACTCACAGCACGCTTACTTGGCGGGTTACTATTATTTGGACAGTGAGTGTTAGGTCTCCTATTCATCCCCACATCTACGTCTCATTTGACGTAAGTAATGTGAAAATTTATTTGCTATCCTTTCTTATTGATTGGAGAATATTCTGTTTTTAACTGATATTTCCCGTTTGTATTCAGATGCCCACCCGAAGATGTGGCTTGGAGCTACGAAACCGGTTGTTGTACCAAATAAAGGATCTTGCATATAACTGTTTGTGGTTTTCATTCCACAAGATGAAAAGATTATGTATCACAGCTACATGGAAGGCCTGTGAGAGTATCTTTCAAAAAGAGGACAAACATATATCGAAAAAAGAAACCAGCGCACTTCAAGCAAAATTAGTCAAACTTTATTTATAATCATTATACTGATTACTTCGTTTTTTTAGACACACATGGAGGGTCAGAGGAAAGACACAGGAAGGTCAGTTTTTATAAAACTAGAGAAACAACTATTTTAAAATTTGAACTGTGATTACATTAATATATGAGAACATACAACACTTTTTATTTCCTAAATTAAACGTCTTGGGTGAATTGAATGTGGAATAAGAGTTACGAGGGCTGTCCAGAAAGTAAGTTACGATCGGTCGCGAAATGGAAACGACTATGAAAATCCGATAAAGCTTTGCAAAGATGTGTTGGGCAGTGTCTCTAGTATGACTCTAGGTAGAATTATGTCGCTCTTTTCATTCCTGAGCTCTTAGTGAGCGCGTAAAGATGTTATAGAAAATAGTGTCTCCAGCCAAGTACGAGGGCTGGTGAGAATTTTCCCCTGAAGCTATGCAACCAACATTACATAACTGTCGTGCGGTTTCTTCTTCAAGACAATTCTCAGCCTCATTCTGCAGGGGCAATGAAGATGTTCCTGCATCGTTTCAATTGGAAATGTTTGGTTACCCACAATACAGCCCGTAATTGTCTCCCACTGAGTTTCATCTCTGCTCAAACGAACCGCTGGCTATGAAGACAACATTTTGGCACAGACAACGAGCTTTAGGCCAGCGCAGAGAATTGGCGGAAAGCACTGGCGGCTGCCTTCTATGATGAGGGTATTGGAAAGTTGGTACAACGCTACGACGAATGTCTGAGTCAGAACGGCGACTACGTAGAGAAGTAGCTGAAAGGTGTAGCTAACTGTTACAAATGAAACATTTCTGATTTTCACTGTGATTTTCATTTCGCGATCAATCGTAACTTACTTTCTGGACAGCCCTCGTATTACCATTTGGAGTGTTCCCAGAATGAAATAATTTCCCAAGATGCAGTGAAACGTCGCTTTTTAAGGAGAAAGAAACAGATAAGTCAAGTGAAACAGACACAGTAATTCCATAATAATCACGGACAAATTAATTTCTGGTTGTGATAACACAGCGATAGTACTCATATCACGTACATCTGGCCGTTGGGCAGCTGACTGTAGAACTTCATAGCATCAGGACGGAAAAACTTAATCAGGTTTTGCAGTTATTTATATTTTAGCCTTGAAACTGGAATGATATCTAGAATAATTGCAAAGCTATTGTACACTAGAAGTTAAACACACCGTTATAAGCAGGTATGGGCAGTCCGAATAGTTCATCGATTGGTTGACATTCTCGTGATATCCTTAATATGCCAGTTTGCATTCCCCTGTGAGAAGTTCGTTTGATATTCCAGCATACGATAGTGGCTGCATTCAGATAACATTGTCTTATAAGACTGAGTTTTTAAATGGCATTTTGCAGCATACTTTGTGTCCAACAGTGTTCCCTGTTTCTTGATTAACACTGACTGCAGTCAAAGGAGATGGTTTGCATTTGAATGCTACAGTCATTTCCTTCAATATTTTCAGCTGTTTCCATCAGTTCCTTGACGTTCCATAATCCAATATTTTTATCGCACTTTAATTACAAATGGCCACCCCTAAGGAATGTTAATTATTATCTTCTTCAAGTCACTGATTTGGCTGAGAGTTACATAATGAATGAAGGGGGAGACACTGAAGTTTTTATTTTGACGGCCAGCAGTGTCACAAAATATACAGGATGGCCCAGGAGGAATGGTCAATATTGACGGTTATGACAGGCACGACTATTCGAAGCAAAAATGTCTAGTTAACATATGCTCTAAAATGGATACCTTAAGAGCAATGAGCACTTGTTCATCTTAGCTATGTGAAAGACATCTCTTCTGCTGAACAAAGACTCATAGCTCTGAGGGTGTGCATTAAAGAGCCCACGTTTACTAGATTTTTTTGGGGTTAGAATGATCTTTCCTGTCATATCCCTGCATATTTACCATACCTCCTGAGACACCGTCTATAGAGCTCTTTAGTGTCCTCATCCAAGGCACAAGTGATGAAGTGAGAAAAGAATGACTTTATTTTCGCTCTTTTTCACAATGTATTCAGGATAAACACAAAAAAAAAAGATTCGCCTATTGCAAGAACATAGATTTTGAACGAAAATTTCCGTTTGAAGTAAACGTCGTAAGTTGCTATATTTGGCAGGGATACCTTTTTTGCAAAGTCTATGCAGATAGCCATCTCTTTTTGTTTTTCCTTGTCTCTAATTTACTGGGGAGAGGGGGGCAGAGATTGCAAAAGGATTATGTTTGCTCTCTCCTCTCGTGGGGGTGGATAAGTCACCATTGAATTGCCTGCTTCTTTCTTTCCTCCGGGTCCTTCCCCTTGCAGCAAAACTTAGAATGCTAATATCTCTGTATTCGCTGGGGGAAGGGGGGTTTCCAGTTTTAGCCTCTCAACACATGTGTGAATGGAGCTGTAGCAGTGACTCAGTATCGGAAAAAGTGACTTACCCGATTTTTCCCCTCTGACCCTTCACACGGTGTTATGTTGATTTTAAACGATAAGAGTGGATAAAGTGACGAAGTAGCAAATTAATTTCAGTTACATTATATTTTGTTTCCAATCAAATTATTATAAAGTAACAAGAACGAATTTTGTTTTAAGAAATTCCCCACCTGATAAAATATTTTAAGCTTCTTGTAATATTTTTAATTTTTACCCATGGCGAAATGTAGAAATTTTCGGAAATCTTAAAACTACAAGGGATGTAGCGGAAAATTATTAATCCTCTTTCAGTGTTATTTCAAAACAGTCAGTAAGTCATTCTGAGTCTTCGCATAGGTCCACCATCTTCTTACAGGGGAAACTCCCCCCCCCCCATCTTATTTAGTGACAGTTCGTCAAAAACTAAACACACATCAAACATGAAAACAGGTAGAAAGTGTACTGAACTGTGAAAAAGAGCAAAATAGAAACAGTGAATTGTCGAATTTCCAGATATGCAACATCCAGCGCATTCCGAAAACAGCGACGTCGCGCTTGTGTGGTCCCGTTGCTGGATTGTAAATCGGAGGGTCCGTGTTCAAATCTCCCACGCACCCCATGTTTTCCACGTAATTATGAACGTTCCGTCCTGTTATTGACTTGTCTGTTCTCATTCTGTAGTCTTAGCAGTGTCGTACTATACATTGGTTATAGAATATGAGTCATGTGGTAAGAATTTATTACTGTCGTAGGTAAATGTGATGAACAGTGAAAGAAGGCCAGATACTGCATAGATCTCTCAAAGAAATGAAAACAACAAATAAACGGGTATCAACTACGCTACAACAAAGAAATTCAAGAGTCAAAACTTCCAAACAGGAACTTTTGTAGAACAAATAGCGGGGACGTACGTTTGGAGGTCTCTTCCTTACACGTCGTTGTTGGAAACGAGCGTTACACCAAGACGTAGACACAAATCTGAATCCAGTGGACAGACACGTCAATGAGCGGACAGACAGTTCATAATTTTGTGGGGAAAAGTGGGACACGAGGGAGATCTGAATACGGATGTCCCACTTCATACGCCAACACCGTGAGCATACAACTACGAAGCGGTGCCCGACCAAACTCGCTCAGTGTTTCAAGTCTTGAGCTTGGAACGTTCACTGTTTCTATTTTGCTTCTTTTTTCACAGTTCAGTACACCTTCTTGCTATTTTCACGCTTGATCTGTATTCAGTTTTTGATGGGCTATCCACTGCCCATCTTCCCACTAAATCTGAAGGGGTTGCGATGGGAAGTTTCCCTTGTTAGGAACTCTTACTATGTCTGTAGCTCGTGGTATAGTGACAGCCGGAACGATAGCTCAGCGTGTTCGGTCAGAGACCAGGCTGGCGTCTGTAACAAAAAAAAAAAAACTGAGTGAATGCATCAACAATGACCTTCAATGGATGTCATGTGACGTTCGCTACGACCAAATACAACGAACGATAACGATCAAAACCACCCAAAAAAAAAAAATGCGGTTAGAGTTGCTGCCTATGGATCACGGAGTATTGTGTTCGATTCCCGGCCAGGTTGGGGATTTTCTCTGCCCGGTGACTGGGTGTTTGTGGCTAGATTGGACTGTGTGAAAATTTGAATTTTTTATGGGCGCTGATGATCGTGCAGTCAAGCGCCGCAAAAACCAAACATCATCAACTCTTACCATTACAACACTTTATATACAGTTCTCATATAACATACTCATACAAACATATTTGCAAAAATGAAAAGCAGTTACTATATAGTAGTGTTGTTAAGCTACCGTAGGCTACAGTAGACTATCACAAGTAAGCGTAAAACTATAGTTTTCCTCATTTCAGTTGCTTTGTTTGCGTATGAGATCACTGTCTTCCTAGATTACCCTAGAAACCGAAAGCGATGAAATGTGTCGAAACTGAGTGAAGATATATAAAGGTCGCGTAGCCCATGGAACATTTTTGTTTCACGTAGATATCTTCCTGTCTGTTACTTAAAAATAAACACTATGTACAGCAAAATTGAAATCGTCAATATTTAATTCGGGTTTATTCTAAAATTGTTGATTTGTAACGTGAAACAGAGGTGTGTTGCAGTAAAAATAAGAAAAAGATACAGTTTTATCATACAGCACTAGACAACGTTATTTACCCAAAAAAGGTAAAAACAAAAACGTGTCAAAAATAATACATGGTTCTGTTGTTCATAAACATCTTTCGCACTTGTCAATAATAACAGGAAACCCCATGATGAAGAGAGTTCTATTGAATACAAAAAAACAACAATAATAATATAGATTTCTTATGTTTGTGCATGTAAAAAGAATTTCCTTCAAAAATAATTGCTTTCGTTACACAAAAGCGCATAAGATACGCGATCAACTATTTTTTATTACTTATAAAACTTTATTTATGTTTTGCAGGGATGTGGAATACACAATGGACTAACACTGAACAATTTACGGTTCTAATTATGTGCAAAACAAACAAACAAAAAACAAAGAAAAGTCATCGGCTCCCAGCTTTCCTCTCACACATTCACTTGTGTTTCTTTCCTTACCAGTGCTACCAGCACTCCTACCATTTACTACGTCGTAGTCCGCCCTTTTATCTGAGTGGTTTCATTCCCACGTCGCCCTTCGAGGTAGTAGTTGTCCTAGTTCCACCTTGTAATGAGCGCCGGGTGTCTATTTGTTTCCATTCAGTGTCGTGTGAGTTCCTGTACGCGTTCCAGTTTGCCGTCTAGTGTCTGGTGTCTATACAGTCCTTCCTGAGGCTGTGTTGTATCGCGCCGCATCCGACATACTTCCCACTTCCACGTAGAGGAACTGTCTGTTTCAATTTTGATAAATTCACACGGCACGTGCAGCCCGACTCTTGAGAGCGTTAGTTATATGTTCCATAGATCATCCAAACGATTCTTTTATCGAAACCACGTGGAACGAATCAATTTACAGGTTATGTATGCATGATCGTTGTTAACTTTAACGAACACATTTTATTGCTACTCATGCAACTACACTTAAAAACAAATTTTTTAAATGGCTACAAGTTATTAAGTAGAATTTCGTCAATGAAATAGAAGAAGTTGTCCATGAGAAATGATTTTAAATTAGATTCAAAACTTAACTTCGCTACCAGTCAGACATTTTATGTTACTGGGCAAATGATCAAAAATATTTATTGCTGCATACTGAACTCCTCTCTCAGCCACTACCTGCTTTAACAATGTGTAATGAAGATCATTTTTCTGTTTGGTGTTGTAGGTAGCACTGTTCTTCTCAAATTGTGATGGATTATTTATGACGAATTTCATTAGTGAAAATATGTATTGTGGCGGTACAGTTAAAATGCCTAGCTCCTTGAGGAGGTACCTACATGACATCTGTGAATGAGAACCATATATTATTCTTACTGCTCGCTTTTGTGCAATCAATACTTTCTAAGTTATGAGTTACTCCAGAAAATTATTCCGTACGATATTATGGAGTGGAAATATGCAAAATACGTCAGGAGGTTGATATGTTTGTTTCCAAGATTATGCTAAGAACAAAAGTGGCTGAACTTAATTGTTGGAGAAGCCCAGTAATAGGCTTCTTTCAGTTCAAGTTTTCATCAGTATGTTCATCCAAAACCCTGGAGCATTCTACGCTACTTACTGACTTCGGCCAGCCGGAGTGGCCGAGCGCTTCTAGGCGCTACAGTCTGGAACCGCGCGACCGCTACGGTCGCAGGTTCGAATCCTGCCTCGGGCGTGGATGTGTGTGATGTTCTTAGGTTAGTTGGGTTTAAGTAGTTCTAAGTTCTAAGGGACTGATGACCTCAGAAGTTAAGTCCCACAGTGCTCAGAGCCTTTTGAACCTTTATTGACTTCTCCTCATGTGCTACGTCAGTTATTGCTATGACATTATTTGTGTTACAGAATTGAATGTAGTTCTTTTTTTTTCAAAATTTAGGGAGAGTCCGTTCCCAGAAAACCACTTAATAATTCTTTGGAGGATATCATTTACTAATTCTCCTGTTGCTTTGGATCTGACCGTGCACGGATCGCCAAATGGTAAGGCGACCGTTCCCGATAAGCGGGAAATCCAGGTTTGAGTCCTGGTCATGCAGAAATTTTCATTGACATTCCATTCTACAGCTGAGGAGTGTTCATATTCGCAGTTGCGAATACATTTAATGTACAGGGTGAGCACAAGGTCTTGCCCTGATTTTAAAAATTTATAACAGAGTAACTGTTTGGCATAATAAGTTACATTTGATGCCGTTACATAGGTTAGTGTTACTAGTTTTTCTTAAGACCACTTACGTTAGTAAACCTCAATGTGTGCTCCCTTGGTAGCTCGGAGAATGTCGAGGTGGTACTCCAGTTTCCGCCAGGTGTTTCGTAACATGTGTTCTGTCACAGTACCCAAATCAGCTTGTATCCTACCCTTCAGTTCGTCGACTTCAGCAATTGGTGTTACGGCGGCGCGTTTCCTTCCGTCCCTTTACGATGAACCTGCACCTAACTGTGAACATTTTCTCAGCAGATCATCAGTAGGGAAGCCGAGCCAAACCTACTGTACTTCGACGTGAACCAGGCTGCAATTAAAGTCACTAATCTACGTTTCGGGAGACAGTTTTCACACGAAATGAAAGGATGGAATTTTTGTCCTTAATTAATGTATTCTGAAACTTACGTGAACAAGTATCACCGCCAAGCCCATGCTAGTCTTAACACAGTCACTCACAATCCCTTTCACTCACGTTAGCAAGTTTATGGTGTTGCATTTCCCGAAAACGTAATAGCTACAAAAATACGGATTGTTTTTGATTGAGAATGCATGACAAATATTGAGTCTGTCGGTACCTAATGCAGTCACAGTTTTTAGCCACCGACCTGCTCAATACGCCACGCGGAATTTATGTCTTTTCTCGTCACAAAATTCACTTAATAATTCCGAAATTTCTACACATCCATCGGGATAATTACGCCGTCACTTTACAACACTTTTAATGTACGAAACACTGCTAGATCCGGCAACTTATCATTTCCATCGGAACTACTACTACATACGTCCGAACTGTTTCGTGGCTAGACTCCGACTCCTCTCTAGAATACTCTAAGTCTTCTCTACCAGCAGAGAAAGGCACGCGAAGAATATTGCTTTAGCATTGGTCAGTTTACTCAACAGCCAACAGCACAACAACATTCTCCCGCGTCAGTCCGCGCTTTTCATCAATAACCAATCGCAAAATAGTAAACCTAACGACTGCAATTTTTACCGATGTAATTATCTAATATGCTGAAGTTTTGTTTATGCATAAAGTTATTTACTGTTGTTATTTATACCTGAATTAACTTTCCCTTTACCATAAACTTACTTTACAAATCTATTCTACAAAAAATGTTTCAAATGGCTCTGAGCACTATGGGACTTAACTTCTGAGGTCATCAGTCCCCTAGAACTTAGAACTACTTAAACCTAACTAACCTAAGGACATCACACACATCCATGCCCGAGGCAGGATTCGAACCTGCGACCGTAGCGGTCACGCGGTTCCAGACTGTATGGCCTAGAAACGCTTGGCCACTGCGGCCGGTTTCTATTCTACATAAATCCCCTTTGTTCACATCCATACTTCTTCGAAATGTTCCCACACTAAATCCCACTATATAACTCTTTAAACAGTTATCTTCATATTAACCTTAAACCACACTCACCCATCATTCATACTGCTAAAACACATTTATAACATTTTACATGCGCAAAAAGACATAATAACACTTCATGAAAATACTAGAACAGTTTATGAAAAACATTCTATTACTTTAGTGCACTCTAGTGGGCACAATCGAACCTAAATCCCAGTCCCCTATCCAATACTGTCCTCTATCGGCTGATACATAAACTACACTCCTGGAAATGGAAAAAAGAACACATTGACACCGGTGTGTCAGACCCACCATACTTGTTCCGGACACTGCGAGAGGGCTGTACAAGGAATGATCACACGCACGGCACAGCGGACACACCAGGAACCGCGGTGTTGGCCGTCGAATGGCGCTAGCTGCGCAGCATTTGTGCACCGCCGCCGTCAGTGTCAGCCAGTTTGCCGTGGCATACGGAGCTCCATCGCAGTCTTTAACACTGGTAGCATGTCGCGACAGCGTGGACGTGAACCGTATGTGCAGTTGACGGACTTTGAGCGAGGGCGTATAGTGGGCATGCGGGAGGCCGGGTGGACGTACCGCCGAATTGCTCAACACGTGGGGCGTGAGGTCTCTACAGTACATCGATGTTGTCGCCAGTGGTCGGCGGAAGGTGCACGTGCCCGTCGACCTGGGACCGGACCGCAGCGACGCACGGATGCACGCCAAGACCGTAGGATCCTACGCAGTGCCGTAGGGGACCGCACCGCCACTTCCCAGCAAATTAGGGACACTGTTGCTCCTGGGGTATCGGCGAGGACCATTCGCAACCGTCTCCATGAAGCTGGGCTACGGTCCCGCACACCGTTAGGCCGTCTTCCGCTCACGCCCCAACATCGTGCAGCCCGCCTCCAGTGGTGTCGCGACAGGCGTGAATGGAGGGACGAATGGAGACGTGTCGTCTTCAGCGATGAGAGTCGCTTCTGCCTTGGTGCCAATGATGGTCGTATGCGTGTTTGGCGCCGTGCAGGTGAGCGCCACAATCAGGACTGCATACGACCGAGGCACACAGGGCCAACACCCGGCATCATGGTGTGGGGAGCGATCTCCTACACTGGCCGTACACCACTGGTGATCGTCGAGGGGACACTGAATAGTGCACGGTACATCCAAACCGTCATCGAACCCATCGTTCTACCATTCCTAGACCGGCAAGGGAACTTGCTGTTCCAACAGGACAATGCACGTCCGCATGTATCCCGTGCCACCCAACGTGCTCTAGAAGGTGTAAGTCAACTACCCTGGCCAGCAAGATCTCCGGATCTGTCCCCCATTGAGCATGTTTGGGACTGGATGAAGCGTCGTCTCACGCGGTCTGCACGTCCAGCACGAACGCTGGTCCAACTGAGGCGCCAGGTGGAAATGGCATGGCAAGCCGTTCCACAGGACTACATCCAGCATCTCTACGATCGTCTCCATGGGAGAATAGCAGCCTGCATTGCTGCGAAAGGTGGATATACACTGTACTAGTGCCGACATTGTGCATGCTCTGTTGCCTGTGTCTATGTGCCTGTGGTTCTGTCAGTGTGATCATGTGATGTATCTGACCCCAGGAATGTGTCAATAAAGTTTCCCCTTCCTGGGACAATGAATTCACGGTGTTCTTATTTCAATTTCCAGGAGTGTATGTGCGCATCCAGTCTCGCGTCACCATCTGTCACTCTGAGACACATCTCCCACTTAACAGCCTCCAAGGCAGGATCGGTATACGGCGCTACGCCTCAGTGTGACGAAGACTCTGTCCTTGATATAGCCCCAGAAAAAAAAGACAAGGGGCGTAATATCTGGAGAACGGGGTCGCCAGGGTGTTAAACCATTCCTTCCAATCACCGATCGGGACATTACTCCCCTCTCCAGACATTACGCCCCTTGACTATTTTTTTTGGGGGGGGGGGGGGCTATATCAAGGACAGAGTCTTCGCCACACTAATTGCTGCCGTCGACGAACTGAAGGCTAGGATACAAGCTACTGTGGGCACTGTGACAGAACACATGTTGGGAAACACCTGGCGGGAACTGGATTACTGCCTCGACATTCTTCGAGCTACCAAGGGAGCACACGTTGAGGCTTACTAACATAAGTGGTCTTTAAAAAAAACTAGTAACACTAACCTATGAAGCGGCATCAAGTGTAAATTATTATGCCAAACGGTTATTCTGTAATAAATTGTTATAATCAGGACAAGACTTTGTGCTCACCCTGTATTTCATAACGGTTGCAGTCGCCGCAGGGTCTATACCTTTAATCATGCATGCATGTCCGAAGGAACTTTAAATCGTAATTCAGAATAACACTGGCACTGCAATATCGCATGGCCTTGGAAAACCATCTAGTCTCGTATCAGTCTTCCTGTATTACGATGGAGATTGTTTCGTCGTGGTATAGGGTCATTCATCGTTAGATACCGACTGGCGACTGTCTTTTTTGTGTATACCTTCGCCTGACTGATCAATGTGACGAATGACCTCACAGCGACACCTTACTTCACAGGCTGGTCTGTTGTGGACCGTATCATTGGGCTTGGATTCGTCGACGGCTGACTTTTCTTTCCTGAGGTCCTGAATTCGCTATTTCGTATGACTTTTTTTTTCGTACGGACCTATCCTTTTTTCCTCGGACGAAAATGAATACCATCAAATTCAAATGGCTCTAAGCATTATGGGGCTTAACATCTGCTGGCCGCAATGGCCGAGCGGTTCTAGGCGCTTCAGCCTGGAACCGCGCGACAGCTACGGTCGCAGGTTCGAATCCTGCCTGGGGCATGGATGTGTGTGATGTCCTTAGGTTAGTTAGGTTTAAGTAGTTCTAAGTTCTAGGGGATTGATGACCTTAGAAGTTAAGTCCCATAGCGCTTAGAGCCATCTTTTTTTGTTAAGTCCCATAGTGCTCAGAGCCATTTGAACCGTTTGGACTTAACATCTGAGGACATAAGTCCCCTAGACTCAGAACTACTTAAACCTAACTAACCCAAGGAAATCACACACATCCATGCCCGAGGCAGGATTCGAACCTGCGACCGCAGCAGCAGTGCGGTTCCGGATTGAAGCGCCTAGAACCGCTCGGCCATAGCGGCCGGTCTGAATACCATCGTCTTCCTCCTGAGTCACTACGTTTCAGCACCTGTAGACCGCGCATTGGAAGTAGCAGCGCTTCCCACGTTATCGAGAGCGTTTTGCAATTATGTTTTTCTCACATGTTTAATCGACAGGGTATTGGTTAAGTTCCCCTGTGGTCATTGATTCCTCTCTGTTTCTGTTGCCAGGCACGTGAAGCCTAGATTTGTTCACTTTTACTCCTTATACAAAAATGCAAATGTTAAATTTAAAAAAATTTAAAAATAAAGAATAAGTAAATTTAAAAAAAGAAAAACAGACCGTAGGTTGCGAGTTAGTTTCCTGGTTACTCAGAATTTTTTTTGTCTTGTTTTGTTCCTAATAATTATTTGATTTCTCGATTTGCAGCTCATATTACATGATGATTATGACTACGGTCGTCTGAATGTTCATGAATCTACCGCGTCAATCTGATAATTACAAAAGTGGTCAGCGTGTCTGACTGGCATGGAGTGGGCTTGGACTCGAGCTCGATTCGTGGCCGGGTTGGAGATTTCCTCCGCTCAGGGACTGGGCGTTGTAGTGTACTCAACATTTCATCATCATCGATACGCAAGTTACCCCATGTGACGTAAACTGAAAACACTTGCAACTCGGCGCCCGAACCTGCCCAGGAGGAGACGCCCAGCCATCAACGTCTATACGATCATCTCTTTTTTTTTCACTATGTCATTTATGTTTTGTACCAAAACGACCGAACCGTGGTTTTGGTAGAGCGCAACACTACTCTATAAAGATGTAAATCATGTTTATCACTGACGATGGGTACGAATGTCAACTTTCAAATCTGCATCTCTAGAATAGCCGAACAAGGGACAGAGGAGAGATTTACTTCTAGAAGTAAGAGAGGAAATATCTTGTATTATAAAAACACAGGACAAAGAAATCATTTACCTAAACACAGTTGGTGTTCAGTACTCTGTAGATGCAACCTTAGACAATTTCTTACAACCAACGATCACAGTGAAATCTTAATCTCCGCCCAAGGTGATGTAAGAATTACAGAATACGAATACAATAGCAGAACCACTAGTAAAACTGAGGGAAACAGGAAAATTGCAACAGGCTTCCCGGTCGAGCAGTTTCTTGAGAAGGCAGAACCTGTAACGGAACACCCATAATTAAAAGAACATAAATACGCAATAATACGCTTAATATAATAATAAAATGTTTAGGAGTTCCGGATCATCCTTGTGATTACCTTCAAAGGTACCACAGTACTTTTCTCGGTTAAGTCAGAAAGAGATACAGGGTGTTTCAAAAATGACCGGTGTATTTGAAACGGCAATAAAAACTAAACGAGCAGCGATAGAAATACACCGTTTGTTGCAATATGCTTGGGACAACAGTACATTTTCAGGCGGACAAACTTTCGAAATTACAGTAGTTACAATTTTCAACAACAGATGGCGCTGCAAGTGATGTGAAAGATATAGAAGACAACGCAGTCTGTGGGTGCGCCATTCTATACGTCGTCTTTCTGCTGTAAGCGTGTGCTGTTCACAACGTGCAAGTGTGCTGTAGACAACATGGTTTATTCCTTAGAACACAGGATTTTTCTGGTGTTGGAATTCCACCGCCTAGAACACAGTGTTGTTGCAACAAGACGAAGTTTTCAACGGAGGTTTAATGTAACCAAAGGACCGAAAAGCGATATAATAAAGGATCTGTTTGAAAAACTTAAACGGACTGGGAACGTGACGGATGAACGTGCTGGAAAGGTAGGGCGACCGCGTACGGCAACCACAGAGGGCAACGCGCAGCTAGTGCAGCAGGTGATCCAACAGCGGCCTCGGGTTTCCGTTCGCCGTGTTGCAGCTGTGGTCCAAATGACGCCAACGTCCACGTATCGTCTCATGCGCCAGAGTTTACACCTCTATCCATACAAAATTCAAACGCGGCAAACCCTCAGCGCCGCTACCATTGCTGCACGAGAGACATTCGCTAACGATATAGTGCACAGGATTGATGACGGCGATATGCATGTGGGCAGCATTTGGTTTACTGACGAAGCTTATTTTTACCTGGACGGCTTCGTCAATAAACAGAACTGGCGCATATGGGGAACCGAAAAGCCCCATGTTGCAGTCCCATCGTCCCTGCATCCTCAAAAAGTACTGGTCTGGGCCGCCATTTCTTCCAAAGGAATCATTGGCCCATTTTTCAGATCCGAAACTATTACTGCATCACGCTATCTGGACATTCTTCGTGAATTTGTGGCGATACAAACTGCCTTAGACGACACTGCGAACACCTCGTGGTTTATGCAAGATGGTGCCCGGCCACATCGCACGGCCGACGTCTTTAATTTCCTGAATGAATATTTCGATGATCGTGTGATTGCTTTGGGCTATCCGAAACATACAGGAGGCGGCGTGGATTGGCCTCCCTATTCGCCAGACATGAACCCCTGTGACTTCTTTCTGTGGGGACACTTGAAAGACCAGGTGTACCGCCAGAATCCAGAAACAATTGAACAGCTGAAGCAGTACATCTCATCTGCACGTGAAGCCATTCCGCCAGACACGTTGTCAAAGGTTTCGGGTAATTTCATTCAGAGACTACGCCATATTATTGCTATGCATGGTGGATATGTGGAAAATATCGTACTATAGAGTTTCCCAGACCGCAGCGCCATCTGTTGTTGAAAATTGTAACTACTGTAATTTCGAATGTTTGTCTGCCTGAAAATGTCCCAAGCATATTGCAACAAACGGTGTATTTCTATAGCTGCTCGTTTAGTTTTTATTACCGTTTCAAATATACCGGTCATTTTTGAGACACCCTGTATATATAGGATACACGTGGAAGTAGTAAATATTTTGTTAAGACAGAGACGACGGTACATTACTTCTGGAGAAACAGCATAACGTGGAGGAGCCCAATTTTTTTTTCCTTGCGGCGTGCGCTTTTTCTCCGGTGGAAACTCCTGGCGTCACAAATGAGTTGTTTACGTTCCCTCATCTCGCAATCACGACGGGGCGGGAACTGATTACTTGGCACCGGGGAAATCTACCTGATCGCCAGCTAAGAATAAGACGGTGAGAAAATCTGGATGCTGTATTCGCAGACCAACAGAAAGAATTCTAAGAGAGACGGTAAGGAAAGTTGTGACTGAAAATTTCTCACTCCTGGATAAAGTAATTCAAAAGTTGGTTGGTTAGTCGAAGGAAGAAAATCTTTGGGATGAGTAGGAAGTGGCCGACAGTAGGAGAGCAGTTTTAATTCCAACCTATCCCAGAACCTGAGTTCCAGGTTTTGAGACGTGGTGAAGGCAAATTTGCCAATATCCGTCGTTTCTTTACGATGTCACTTCCAGTCGATATAATGAGCATTTTATCCCTTTAACATAACTAAATTATCTTCATAAAATTCTTGTGATTGCAAGAAAAAACAGCAGGAAGCGTTACAGGTGCGTACCAACGCGTCAGTCCGGGAAATTATTTGCAGCTGTGCGGAAGCGGTTTCTGCAATGCGACACATGTGAAGGGGCTTGATGAAATTTTCAGAGATCCAGTAGCTGATGCTACCTTTATCTGTGCAGAGCCAAAGAATGTGTTCTTTATGCAATGTCATAGCACAGCTAGGGGAAGGGCTGAGTGCACGCAGCAGACACTGAAATCATGCGCAGCTGTGCCTCTGGTGGCCCAGCGTTCAACACATGTGAACACTGCAAATCGTAGTTGAAGCATTGCCAATATGTAATAAATTTTGTACAGAAACATAATATACGTTTTAATAAACACGCTTTCATGTACGTACAATCGACTGAATATGATACTCAAAAGAAGAGATCGGTCAATGAACACAACACACTCACGTTTCAAGGCTAAATGAAGGCGGAATTCTCGGCAAAGTCTTTAAAAAGAAACATCACGTTGACCAGTTTCTACTTGCAACGTGTTTTACCCGATTTATGTTCATGAACACAATTTGCCTGTGGAATTCTGATGGACCTGAGGTGCCTCCCACTTAATGTAGTAAGGCGTCAAAATATATTTATATATAATCGACATCAGTGTGTGATATTTTATCTTCTCTGATCTTTAGACATTAAATTTGCCAAAAAATCGATGTTACTCACGAAGTCTATAGACATCCTTCTGTGTCTACTTATTCATGACACGTTGTTTTTCGGAGACCAATCTCAAACTGCAACTATTTCTAATATGGTCTTCAGTTGAAAGTACAGCTGCACCGTAGATGCAACCACGTAGGGGGGATATCTGTCGAGGGGCTACACTAACATTTGGGTCTCCGGTTGGGAACTACACAGGAGAATTCTGTCATCAGAAAAAGAAAACTAATTTGGTGTTCTCTGGTCAGGACTGATTAACCGTGATCTTAGCTTAGACATCTTTAAACAGAAAATGAATAGGTTAAATCTAGTGAGAATTTATTTATTTACGTGATGAGAAGCAGCAGCCTTTCCGGCAGTTGCAGAGGCAGCAGTATGGATGACTGAGTGATCCGATCTTGTAACATGATGTTCGTATTTGCCATGTTACTGGTGGGGAGCATCAGTAGCATGTTACTTTCCACTATAAAGCTTATTCCAGTCAGTGCGCACATATATTGTTTAGTGGCTCTACCGGTTTCTCGTTACTAGTCTTCATGAATAGCCCACAAATATTGTTGGCTTCTACCCCTGGTAGCTGAGTAGTCAGCGCGACGGAATGTCATACCTAACAGCCCAGGTTCGATTCCCGGCTGGGTTGGAGATTTTCTCCGCTCAGGGACTGGGTATTGTGTTGTCCTTATCATCATCATTTCATCCCCATCGACATTCAAGTCGCCGAAGTGGCGTTAACTCGAAAGACTTTCACCAGGCGAACGGGCTACGCGACGGGAGGCCCTAGCCACACGACATTTTGATTATTGTTTGGCTGACGGCAGCGGCAAAGCACGCTAGGAATCAGCATTTCCTGGAGTCTCCTACAAGGTCCTACATGCAAGCGAAATCTACAGTTGTCATATTCCCTGAGGATATATAGCTCTACTCTGTGGTCTAGTGGTGATAGTGATAGAAACCTGTTACGTTCATATTCCGGTAGCAAAATAATTCCCCATTTGGGCCTCCGGGTGGGAACTACGCAAGGGAATTCTGTCATCAGAAAATGAAAACTAATTTGGTGTTCTCTGATCAGGAGTGATTAACCGTGATCTTAGGTTAGACATCTCTAAACAGAAAATGAATAGGTTAAATATAGTGAGAATTTATTTATTTAGCCTGCTCTGATTAGGGACATCAAGTCCTCTCTCACATCGGATCACGGTTTCACATATGCAGTAGCTTTTACATCACATTTGTCTAAGAAATAACAATTTTAATATGACAACTAGTTTTAAAATGATTTGAGTGCCTGAAGTGGCAGTGTTAGTGGATTATACTGACTATGAACTAATAAAATTAATACACTCCTGGAAATGGAAAAAAGAACACATTGACACCGGTGTGTCAGACCCACCATACTTGCTCCGGACACTGCGAGAGGGCTGTACAAGTAATGATCACACGCACGGCACAGCGAACACACCAGGAACCGCGGTGTTGGCCGTCGAATGGCGCTAGCTGCGCAGCATTTGTGCACCGCCGCCGTCAGTGTCAGCCAGTTTGCCGTGGCATACGGAGCTCCATCGCAGTCTTTAACACTGGTAGCATGCCGCGACAGCGTGGACGTGAACCGTATGTGCAGTTGACGGACTTTGAGCGAGGGCGTATAGTGGGCATGCGGGAGGCCGGGTGGACGTACCGCCGAATTGCTCAACACGTGGGGCGTGAGGTCTCCACAGTACATCGATGTTGTCGCCAGTGGTCGGCGGAAGGTGCACGTGCCCGTCGACCTGGGACCGGACCGCAGCGACGCACGGATGCACGCCAAGACCGTAGGATCCTACGCAGTGCCGTAGGGGACCGCACCGCCACTTCCCAGCAAATTAGGGACACTGTTGCTCCTGGGGTATCGGCGAGGACCATTCGCAACCGTCTCCATGAAGCTGGGCTACGGTCCCGCACACCGTTAGGCCGTCTTCCGCTCACGCCCCAACATCGTGCAGCCCGCCTCCAGTGGTGCCGCGACAGGCGTGAATGGAGGGACGAATGGAGACGTGTCGTTTTCAGCGATGAGAGTCGCTTCTGCCTTGGTGCCAATGATGGTCGTATGCGTGTTTGGCGCCGTGCAGGTGAGCGCCACAATCAGGACTGCATACGACCGAGGCACACAGGGCCAACACCCGGCTTCATGGTGTGGGGAGCGATCTCCTACACCGGCCGTACACCACTGGTGATCGTCGAGGGGACACTGAATAGTGCACGGTACATCCAAACCGTCATCGAACCCATCGTTCTACCATTCCTAGACCGGCAAGGGAACTTGCTGTTCCAACAGGACAATGCACGTCCGCATGCATCCCGTGCCACCCAACGTGCTCTAGAAGGTGTAAGTCAACTACCCTGGCCAGCAAGATCTCCGGATCTGCCCCCCATTGAGCATGTTTGGGACTGGATGAAGCGTCGTCTCACGCGGTCTGCACGTCCAGCACGAACGCTGGTCCAACTGAGGCGCCAGGTGGAAATGGCATGGCAAGCCGTTCCACAGGACTACATCCAGCATCTCTACGATCGTCTCCATGGGAGAATAGCAGCCTGCATTGCTGCGAAAGGTGGATATACACTGTACTAGTGCCGACATTGTGCATGCTCTGTTGCCTGTGTCTATGTGCCTGTGGTTCTGTCAGTGTGATCATGTGATGTATCTGACCCCAGGAATGTGTCAATAAAGTTTCCCCTTCCTGGGACAATGAATTCACGGTGTTCTTATTTCAATTTCCAGGAGTGTACTTGCAGTACTTGCACTACTGCAGCTGCTCGCAGTAATAATAAAAATAATGACACTAATAACAATAATGATAGCTGCAGATACAAGAAGAGTTTATAGGTGTACGAAATAATGTTTCCTGATATAGCGAGTTCTGAGGAAAGAAAATTTAAGGAGATTTCATCGGCTAAGAATATTGTGAAATAAGGAAGATGTAGTTGTAAAGAGAGATGCACAAGGGTAACAAATGCGTACAGGCGCAATGGGAGTCATTGTAGAGAAGTAATGAATTGTCTTCTGAAGCTGTAGATGTTACTGAGTTCTCTGATATAACGCGAGACGTTATTCTAGAGTCAAGTTTCTGCTACTGCAAAGGACTTCGAGAAATTGGCTGAAGGGTGGAGTGGGACGGAAAGGATTTTGCTCTGATGGGAACGGGTGGTTTTTTTCATATTGTCCTGGCAAGAGCGTTAAGATCGAGGAGGGATATGAGAGACAGTGTTCATTAATAAGACAGCAGAGAAGAAAGAATATGTGGAAATCTCTGCGCCTGTCTGCATGCAGCCAGGATAGCTGGACAAACGTTGGTGGAATGTGATAAAATATTCGAACATCACAAATAGAACGAACTCAGGCATTCATAACGAGTACCACGCACCGAGAGATTTCCTGATAAAGGCCTTTTCTCTTTTCGTGGTCAAGAGGGAAGAACTTTTTGTAGTTTTGTAGTGCATGGTGAGATGCCGATGCTGTCTTGCACACTGCACTTACATGCACAGTCCAATTTAGATTTTCGTCTATTATTAATTTTAGAATTTTTGCTGAAGGAGAGAAGTTCATATTTGTCCCATTTAGGGTTGAAGAAGGTAGCGATTGCCGATTGTCGGGCCAATGAGCTTAGACTGACCAACCAGTACAGCTTGGTTTTGGATGGGTTGACCTTTAAGCCTCTACCCAGCGCCCATTTTCACAGTGCATGTAGGTCGGTATTGAGATTCTCGATAGCTCTCTTCAGAATGAGAGTTCGCAGAAGAGCTTCTGTGAAGTTTGGAAGGTAGGAGACGAGGTTATGGCAGAATTGAAGCTGTGACGAAGGGTCGTGAGTGGTGCTTAGGTTGCTCAGATGGTAGAGCATTTGCCCGCGATAGGCAAATGTCCCGAGTTCGAATCTCGGTCCGGCATACAGTTTTAATCTGCCAGGAACTTTCAGCTCTCTTCTGTTTATTGGTATTGCACTTATATACAGCTGGAGGTCATCAGCGTACATGTGGTATTTGTAGTAGGATAATACTGATGACACATCGTTTACGCACCCTGAAAAGAGTACAGGACATGATACCGAACACTGGGGGACGCCTCGTATGATTCTACCTGCCTTCATTGGTGCCAAACATGACCCATTGGTGGCGAGATGTCAGTTATTAGCGAACCCATTGCTCTGCACTTGGCGAGAAATTTAGGATGCTAAGTTTGAAAAGTAAAATGTTGTAGTCTACAGAAATGGTTCAAATGGCTCTGAGCACTATGGGACTCAACTGCTGTGATCATCAGTCCCTTAGAACTTAGAACTACTTAAACCTAACTAACCTAAGGACATCACACACATCCATGCCCGAAGCAGGATTCGAACCTGCGACCGTAGAAGCAGCGCGGCTCCGGACTGGAGCGCCTAGAACCGCACAGCCACCGCGGCCGGCTGTAGTCTACAGAGTCAAAGGTTTTGCGGAAGTCTAAAAAGCACATAATAGGTGCCTCTTGTGCGTCTATAGCAAGCTTCTGGTCATATGTTACCTCTATTAACGCAGATGTTGTGCTGTGATGTTTACGGAAACCTAACTGGTATTCGTCTAGTAGGTTTGTTTGTAGTTAGTTTGTTAGCTGATCGTCGACTATATATTCCAAGGCCCTGAACAGTGAAAGAACAACGCAAATAGGTCGGTAATCAGAGGATTCTATGGCAACGCCATTTTTAGGTAATGCCTTAACTAGTCCCTGTTTCCAGGGTTCAGGGAAAAACAGCTGTGATTAAGGAGTGGTTGAAAATATCTGTTATACTGGACAGTAGTTGATCAGTAATACGGTTCATCATTTGGATCGCCTCCGGTAGATGCTGTACTGATACACATGATGGGTTGCTTGACGGTGTTGCAAGTAATGTGCTTTAGATAGAATTTTTCTTGGCTACAGTCGTTTACCCCATTAAATAATCGATGAGTTTCTGTTTCGTTTGTGATCGAATTTTGGTTGTAGGTAATGTAAAGCACCGCTGCACTTCATTGTCTGGGACAAAGGGAATCAGGGGTGCTATGGCAGGAAGGACAGGATTTCTGGTCAGGTTTATCAACATGACATCAAATAGGGTTAATGTACCAGTAACTCTAATAATAAATGCGAAAACAGGAATGCAGATAAATCAGTATGAATAGCATAGCCGAGATAGACATAAAATTACGTCCCACTCCAGTAACATAAGTACGAGGACATGCTGAAAAGTAATGCCTCCGAAATTTTTATGTGAAAACTCAAACCTTTTTACACGGTCCAGTCACATTAATGTAACCGCCACCTATGTTCGACATCAACGTGCAGTAACCACTCACAGAAGTCAGGTGGCAGCACTAGCAGCAGAGGGTATATAAACTGTGTCGGAGAACGCGTATAACAGTGCGGTCGTCGTCGCAATGCGGAAACCGAGCGATATATCTGGCGTCCAAAAGGGCATGATCATTGGCTTTCGGGCCTAAGGTGGAATCATTTTCGAAATGGCTAAGACAGTAAACTATACTTGTGCAACCGTAATTTAAATATTCCGTAGTAAGCAAAATGGCGCTATTCAAAACCGGTGCCGAGGCAACTATGGTGCTCTGGCTCTGAGCACTATGGGACTTAACATCTGAGGTTATCAGTCCCCTAGAACTTAGAACTACTTAAACCTAACTAACCTAAGGACATCACACACATCCATGCCCAAGGCAGGGTTCGAACCTGCGATCGTAGCGGTCGCGCGGTTCCAGACTTAAGCGCCCAGAACCGCTCAGCCACACCGGCCGGCAAACTATGGTGCACCATGGGCCGTAGATGACATGGGTGCGCGACGGCTGCGCTGATGTGTACGGACAAACAGATGTGTAGCTGTTGAGCAACTGACCACCAACGTTATTTAAAAAGCTTTAAAAAATTCACATCAAAAATTCTGAGGCATTACTTCTCAGCAGGGCCTCGTATACGCGGCGTGACAATAAAGTAATGAGACTGATTTTCTTTGCAAGATGTGGCAACCCTGCCGGCTTTCGTAGGCACAATATCTTTGACCTTGGTCTATAAGCTGCTTCTAGTCCAAGTGGCACATCGATGCAACTGCTCAGTCGTTAGTTGTGCTGTAATAAGTTAACATGTGTTTGTGTCTCTCGTCACGGAAATGGAACCGCATAATTTTGCGCAACGGTATGCCACTTCTTTTTGCGTTAAATTGGGTGAAAACGTAACGACAACTTACGATAAGCTTCAGAAGGCTTTTGGAGAGGAGGTTATGTCAAGAGCTCAAGTTTTTCGTTGGCATAAAATGTTTAGTGAAGGCAGAACGAAAGTTGAAGATGAAGACCGCAGTGGACGACCATCAACCTCGTGGACGGATGTCAACTTCGCCTGGGTGTGTGAACTCGTACGATCTGATCGATGATTATCCGTGAAAATGATTGCAGAAGAACTGAACATCTATCGAGAAACGGTTCGTCTAATAATAATTGGATTCTGCATCACGATAATGCGCCATCCCATACTGCTTTGTCAGTACAGCAATTTTTAACCTCAAAACAAATTTCAGTACTATCACAGCCACCTTATTCACCAGATATCGCTCCATGCGACTTTTTTCTATTTCCAAGAGTCAAAACGACGGTCAAGGGACACCTTTTTCAAACAACACAAGATGTCCAAAAAACTGTGACGAAGTTCTTGGAGGATATTGCAGAAGATGAGTTCCAGAAATGTTACCATCCATGCAGAAGCGCTGGAAAAAGTGTATGCAATCAGAAGGGAACTACTTTGAAGCAGACAACACTAAACTTGACTAAAACGGTAAGTAACATTTTTTTCACATCAGTCTCATTACTTTATTGTTGCACCTCATATATGAGTGCCACTGTTGCAGATGATTAAAAGATTGAAAAATGTATGATGAGATAAAATAAATTATTCTGTTCGTTATGGGAGACCAAAATTTTTTTGTGATGAGGGACTGGAATTCTAGACCATAACAAATTAATCATTTCGGACCCTTGATTTAAGAATCACGAATGAAAGTCGTAAATGTTGAAGTCGCAATGGAACGTATTCCTTAGATTACATACGTCTGAGACAAATGTAGAAACCAGATTTGAAATTGTTAAGCATTTCCAGCAGCGGATATGTAATTTACCTTAAATATTTAGCTATGAAATGCGGATGAAACATTTAGTACGAAAAGTAACGTACGAAAGTTAGAAGTTTAGGTAACGACGTACTGAAATGCGCTTTAAAAATAAAACAGTAGACGAATGGATACCTTTGAGAAATTAAGTAATGAAGGCAGCAGAAAGACAATTAGGCAATCAGACAATGCCCAACAGAAATTCTCGGATGACACTGCAGATAAATTTTACTGCGAAAGATAAAATAAAAAAAAATGCAGCTAATGAAGCAGGCAAAAGAGAATACAGACGTCTAAATTATGCAATTGATAGAAGGTATAATACCAAATCACAAATTGCTAGAGGAAAAATGAAACGCGATAGCAGAATGCACGAATGTTGAAAACACAGGAACTGTGCGTAGGAAAAATTTAAGAAACTTTGGTGAAACAAACGGCAGCTGTATCAAGATTAAGAACTCAGATGAACTACCAATAATGTCAGTTCACGTTGTTTACAGCAGAAAACATATGCTGCTTCGATCGAATTAGAGACTGAACATTCACTTTAGCTATCTCATTTAATTCACCTTGTAGATAATCAAAAAATGGTTCAAATGGCTCTGAGCACTATGGGACTTAACTTCGAAGGTCATCAGTCCCTTAGAACTACTTAAACCTAACTAACCTAAGGACATCACACACATCCATGCCCGAGGTAGGTTTCGAACCTGTGGCCGTAGCGGTCGCGCGGTTCCAGACTGTAGCGCCTAGAACCGCTCGGCCACTCCGGTCGGCGTAATTTTCGAATTTGAAGTTCTATTTATCATCTTGAAGTTAAGTACAGGATTTCGCATAATTGAAAATCATGAACTATGGTTAAGTGTTGTAATAGTGCGCCGCAAGTGGATAAAGGTGTAACATCTGCAACACAATATTTTACTTTCGGTATAATAGAGGAGTGAATCAAAAGGAGGCAGCTCGAGTGTGTGTGGAGCGAGCGCTTTTGGGGAAAATACGCCAGAAAAAGATATTCTTGTTTCAACGAAGATCGTTCTGGCAGGAATGATTTTCCACATTAAGGAAGTCTCCACTACTGATATAAGTGATGGATTACCCTTCAACCATGATGCGACATTTACATTCATCAGGCAAGGTTCGGAAGTCTGGTGTAGGAGTACTGCATGCTCTAATTCGAAACAACAAAAATGAGTGGAGTGGCTATTATTTCAGTTTTGCTTGTACGTCATCAGGTCGCTCATTAAGCATTCCTGTTGACGAGTTATGATGCCTTTATCGTTAACTTCCTAAGAAGAAATGAAAGGCTGAGCCCTACCAAAAGACGTAAGCTCGAACAAAGAGTAGTGTGAACATAATATTTTCCGTTAGATAGCTCCAAAACTGTGTTTTGCACTACGAATTCCTCCCCAAAGGTGTGTCCATCATAGCTGGAATACAGTGTGGCTGCGCGCGAGTGGAATGATGGGTAGTGTGTCAATAGTGCAATGGTCAGCGCGTCTGCTTTGTAAGCAGGAGATCCAGGTTCGAACTCCGGTCGAGCACAAATTTTTCCTGCGAGGGTTCGGCCTATGACGTGCGTCTACCACTGATAACTTTTTATGGCCCGTCGAGACCTGAATAATTATACAGAATGTTTCAGAGGGAATTGTAAATATTGTAGGACGTAGTAGTATAGACAAATTGCAGAAAATGCCATATAACATGTGTCCAATTTTTATTGAGTATATACAGCTGGGTTCAATGCATTTTCGTTTCGTTTGTTGGTCCTTACAGGACCCCATTGTCTACATTTCCTTGAAAATGAGCTTCCAACATTACTGGAAGAGTTTCCTTTCGCTATGAGAAAGCGTATGTTCCTCCAGAATGACGGGGCTGCTGCACATTCTAGTCGTCAGGTGACACATCATCCAAAACTAACATTTCCAGGAAAATGGATCTGTAGTATATTTGCACTTTTCCTGTCCACCAAGGTTCCCCGACCTTATCGCTTTGCTATTTTGCCTGTGGGTATGATTGAAAGGCGAAGCCTACAAAGAACAAGTAAACCCAAGAGCCGATTTCATCGTTCGGATTATGAATAGTGCAGCCCTCATAAAAGAACCCAAAGAAGACCTCAGAAGATCTACACGTGGTGTTACCAAGAGAAGTCAAAAGTACATTGAAGTTAATGGGGGAATTTTTGAAAGTCAACTTTGAACGTCCTCATTTGCCTTTGATTTGAGTTTGTTAGGGTTATGTATCTCTGTACTCAATTAAAAGTAGGTACAGTTAGACGGAATTTTTTATGCAATTCGTCTGTACTACCACCTGCTAAAATATCTACTATTCCTCCAGAAACAGCCTGTATATGCATATATGTGTGGTGTCTGTTCCTTCGGACACGTCCGAAAGAAAAAACACTACGAATCCGGGTTCGAACCTGGTCAGGCACAATTTTTCATCTGCCGCCGTAGCTGTATTTTAATGCCCTGTGACAGCCTGGACATCTGTACTTCGATACTTAATAGATTAACAAGGCTGTATGCTTCGATTCGTAGTGTCTGTTCTTTCGGACATGTCCGCAAGAACAGACACCACACACACACACACACACACACACACACACACACACACACACACACACACACACCTTTCTGGCTTAAGTGCGATTCGGAAAATATTTGTCAACTCAGTGATAGTGACGGGATGGAGCTGCAGTGACCTACTCATTCTACTAGATATAGTTGTAATTTTTTGAACAATTCATGCTTAGTAAGTGCCAGCGATTTGGAAAATTGACGTTTGCGACATGGCTACTTTATGCGTTAATTACAGTGCCTCTCACCGTTAAATTTGAGGGAAACCTGCTTCTTTCTGCCTTAGCCTATACTGCAGCAACGCGTGAATGCTCACATTCTTGATGCCTCACGGGATGTGCTATTGCAACTGTAGCCAAAGATTCAAATCCCGCTGGAAACGTATATTTCAAGTCAGATGGTCTTGCTCCCCCTCTACTGTCACTGAAAACGATCACAATGAAATTAGGTATAGGAATCCTACAAAACCCTTCTGTTCATACTGCGGTGCTGTGCAGATGAAAAAAAGTAGTTTTTCACAATTATCAGCTGGTTCAAATGGTTCAAATTGCTCTAAGCACTATGGGACTTAACATCTGAGGTCATCAGTCCCCTACACTTAGAACTACTTAAACCTAACTAACCTAAAGACATCACACACATCCGTGCCCAAGGCAGGATTCGAACCTGCTACCGTAGCAGTAGCGCGGTTCTCGACTGAAGCGCCTAAAACCGGTCGACCACAATTATCAGATGACATATGGAGTTTATCAGATTCCACTAATTATGACTGCATTATTAATTGTTGGCTCACAGGTGCTTTTCTGTCGCTTATTGATTTTTTTTCTGTTAGAGCTGGAGAATAGAAACATTAGATTTTCGCCATATGGAACATTCGAATACAACTTACGTCTTCACGTTTCGAGCAACTGCAGAATATCCGTCAGAAAAGCTGACAAAGAGAAGCCAAGTCATGCCTGTCTTCTGACGGGTGTGCCAAAGGTAATGATGTCAATAAGAATATTGTCTAGCAAAGATATGTTGCGAACTCAACCACTGGAGAAGCTCCAAAATAGTGAATCGCGTCTGGTGAACACGCTTTCAAGGTTTCGGTCCAGTTAAGACAGTAAAACACAAATAAATGTCGCAGTTATTAATTTATGACGTTTCGTTTGCACTCTTTGTATCGATGTATTACAAGTAATTACCCTCTAGCCTCTAAACCTAGTTACAGAAATGCGAATGCGACTCATTGACATATAATGAGGATTTGCCTGTCCTTGCCAATCACAACTTTGAAACGAATCTATAGTAACTTTCGAGGACACTCGCAGAACACATCAGCTGCTATCCTTCCTGGTAGTATAACTGAAGCTTGACAACATCGCAGCATATGTTTAGCAACTCTGTGATTGACGAGTTACTTCCTTGATAGCACAGAACTATCCTTCTAAATTCATTTGCTATTATCATGTCATTTCAGTTGAATAATGTGAGTGATTTTCTCTTGAAATATGATATAAGAATATCAGTAAATCCTTTTAATTCCTCGAAAGTCGTTCTAAAGGAGAAATACAACTACTCTCGTCTCTTATGTAGTTTGAAACGCATTTTCGTCTGGAAAGGAAATTGATTGCCTTTACGGTTGATCGATCAAGAGCGGGAAAGGTAAAATTTTACGGTGAGAGATCATTTCCCTATCAATACTAGTGCCTGAGAGATGAGTTCCCTACCAATCACCTGGATAGTTTTGTTTCTGAAATTAACAGGGTGCGTTATCATGCAGTAGCAAACGTGATGTAGTTTTGTCGGTCGATTTTCTTACACTGCGACCGAAATATGTCTCAGCTGTTGGCAACAAATTCAAGCTGTGATGAACACAACTTTGGGGAAGAATTCGTAGTGCAAAACACAGTTTTGGAGCTATCTGATGGAAAATATTATGTTCACACTATTCTTTGTTCGAGTTTACGTCATTGGTTAGGGTTCAGTCTTTCATTTCTTCTTAGGAAGTTAACAATAAAGGCATCATAACTCGTCACCAATAACAGTATTGCATATGAATGCTTAATGAGCGACCTGATGACGTTCAAGCAAAACTGCAATAATAGTCACTCCGCTCATTTTTGTTGTTTCGAATTAGAGCATACAGTACTCCTAAACCAGACTTCCGAAACTTGCCCGTTGAATGCAAATGTCGCATGATAGTTAAAGGGTAATCCATCACTTATATCAGTAGGCGAGACTTCCTTAATGTGGAAAATCATTTCTGCCAGAACGATCTTTGTTGAAACAAGCACTCGCTCCACACACAGTTCAGATCTCTCGAGCTGCCTGCTCTGGATTCACCCCTCAAGTATACCAAAAGTAAATATTGTGTTCCAGATGTTACACCTTTTTCCACTTGCGACCCACTATGACAACGCTTAACCGCAGTTCATGATTTTCAAGTATGCAAAATCCAGTGCTTAACTTCAAGATGATAACTAGAACTTCAAATTCGCAAATGACAGTTGATACATACACTGACATACCCTGACAGCGATTTCAGGCGGCGGGTGGCGTCTGACCGTAGGCCGATCGCCGCTGCAACACGAAGAGACGCTCGAGCTTAAACTGTTCTGATTGCGATGCAGCCACAAGCTGTCCTGCGGAACTATTTCTGTAACCACCCCAGGCTGTGGCTAAAACATGTCTCCGCAATATCCTTTCTTTCGGGAGTGCTAGTTCTGTTCTGCAAGGTTCGCAGGAGAGCTTCTGTAAAGTTTGGGAGGTAGGAGACGAGGTACTAGCAGAAGTAAAGCTATGAGGACGGGGCGTGAGACGTGCTTGGGTAGCTCAGTTGGTAGAGTAATTGCCCACGAAAGGCAAAGATCCCGAGTTCGAGTGTCGTCCGGCACACAGCTTTAATCTGCCAAGAAGTTTCATATCAACGCACACTCCGCTGCAAAGTGAAAATCTCATTCTGTTTCTGGAAGTATTTTTTATTACCGGTGGCTAGAATGTGAAGCGAATTATCTTCGATGTTCAATCAGACTCATAGCTTTATATGAGGGCCGAAATGTGGTAAAAAGAAGAAAGATACAGTTGGACACGAACGCGCGACTATAAGTTTAGAATGCATGACGATTACCACTTTTTTATGTTATTATTTTTTTACCAGGAACAGGGTAAATGAACAAAATATCTTTATTGGTACAAGCTTAAATACAACAGAAATGCCATCCTTCCGGCGGAAATAACACGAGACATGACACTCGTAGAAGGCGAGCAATTTTTTTATTAACAAGGTGTAGGAAAAAAGGAATAATAATAATGATGTAAGGTAAGAGGTGTGAAGCAATAGACAGTGCAGTGAGGGAATAACCAGCGTCTTCCGGTATAGTGCACAAAAGAAAGGAGGCGCGTGTCCATGCGCGTACTCCACTGTGATTTACGTTTACAATACAGAAAGTAGCGAGGAGAGTCTCAGATGTCAGGAAGGGGGGGGGGGGGGGAGGGCGGCGGGAGTGCTGTCGTCGTGTGGCACCATCCAACTGAGCGAGGGTGACGTAAAGATCGCGTGTAGGTAATTGGCGAAGAAGGCGCGGTAGCGAGGTCGGTACTCGACTTCACTGTGAGCGGTTTGTAACTACTGCCAGAAATCAAGGCGTGATTTGTCGCCATCATTATACATGTAGGCGATCGTCCGTCCTTTGACCCATGCAATGGCATGATTTTTGGTGGCGGGGAAATAGGTATTCTCAGGATGGATAAAAGTCCATGGGTCAATCGAGTCCGGCGGAACGCGGAGGTAACAGGCAACGAACTGTCGGCCAAGCTCCAGACGTCACTGGTGGCACCACAAGTCAGTTGGTGGACATCGTCATCCGTGAGGTGGCAAATGGAACAAAGTGGAGAGTCCGTAAGTCCGATGGTGTGAAGACGTTGATTTGTGGCGAATTTTCCACTTGCGACGTGGCACCACGTTGCCCGGACGTTGGAGGGAAGAAAAGGCTCGTGTATATGACGCCAAACCGTGGGCCACCGCTTGGACGGATGTCTGAGTTCGATATTGTTGCTGGATATGCAACGAAACAGTGGGGTGTAAAAATCTTTAGGTCGAGGAGAACGCGTGGTTGGTAAGTGTGTGTGGGCATAACTGAAGTCGACGATGAAAACAGAAATGTGCGTCAGATGGTGCTTGATGTGTCCGACTGCTACTGGTGGCGTTATGGTCGCGGGCACAAGAATTTCCAGCAAGCTGCGCGTAAGGGGGGTGCCCCCGTGCCACTGCTTTTGCATGGTGGACATGTACAAGGACGCCGGTAGGAGTTGCACATTGACAAGGCCGCGGCCTCCCGCTCGCGGGGGAAGGGTGAGCGTGTCGTAGAGGACCTTGAAGAGCGTACCGACCGTAAGAAAGTATCCGAAAGGAGCCTGGAGGCTGCGTCCAATAGTTGATGGCAGCGGGAGGATCTGTGCGATGTGGACCATTCTGGACGCCACATGTTGATTGAGGTATTGGACACGTTGTAGAGAATCGAGTCGGCGGAGATTTTGTCGCACCGTCGTGCGGATAGTTCGGAGTGCACGCTGAAAGTTGATGGCAGCGGAGCGGCGCACGGTGGAGGTGAAAATGATACCAAGGTATCGTAGTTTTTGTACACACGGGAAAGGTGCTAAGTCGCCGTGTGAGAGGCCGCGTCCAATGGACATCGCTGCGGATTTTGCCACATTCATGTTACTGCCCGCTGCAGTTCCGTGCGTTGATATCAAATCGGCCGGCCGGTGTGGCCGTGCGGTTCTGGGCGCTTCAGTCTGGAACCGCAAGACCGCTACGGTCGCAGGTTCGAATCCTGCCTCGGGCATGGATGTGTGTGATGTCCTTAGGTTAGTTAGGTTTAAGTAGTTCTAAGTTCTAGGGGACTGATGACCACAGATGTTAAGTCCCATAGTGCTCAGAGCCATTTGAACCATTTGATATCAAATCAAGTACCGTTTGTGTTTCACTCCGTGAGCAGATGATGAGGAGGAGGTCGTCCGCATACGCACAACACCGAAAACTGTGCTGTCTCAAAGTGAGACCAGAAAGGTGGCTCGTCAGACTCCCGATGAGAGGCTCCAGGCTTATGGCACAGAGTAGGGTCGAAAGTGGGCAGCCTTGCCTTACGGAACGTCGTATCGCCACTGGTCCCGCCACACGGCCATTAACCTGAATCAGCGATTCGGCGGTGCCGTACAGGCGCCGGATAACGTCGATAAAGGCTGGTGGAAAACCCATCCGGTTCATCACTGAGAACAGAATACGATGCCGCACCTTGTCGAATGCGCTGTCAAAACCGATGGCAACCACCGTGGCGCGGAGTCTGCACGCCGCTGCCAGCGCAATTAAGTCGCGACATTCTCCTGTGGCTGTTTGCATATTAACTGAATCACCCGGAGTTGTCCGTTCCGGGGATAGAATGTTAGGCAGGACCTTGCGGCATCGCGTCGCCAGTAGGCGCGTAAGAATTTTATAGGCTGCGTTAAACAGAGTCAGGGGAAGGTAATGTGCTGTCGCCACACCCGGTGTCGGTTTGTGGATGGGTGTAATAATTCCCGTTACAAAGGACGGTGGTACGGCGTTCCCCATCATCATCAGTTCATGAAACATCGTCGTCCACCGTGACGCCATTAGTGTGAGGAAAGTGCGATAAAATTCTATCGGCAATCCGTCGACACCAGGTGACTTATTCAGAGCACCTTTGTTGATTGCATAGTGGACTTCGTCACGCGTAATTGGCTCCATCAGCTCGTCCGCTTCGTTGCTGGCGAGGGTGCGAGTTACGTGTGGTAACACAGACTCCTCAGCGTGGTTGTTGGTAGTCTCCTCCTGGTACATTGTGCGGTAGTGGTCTACAAAGGCACTGAAGATTTCGGCCTGGCAAGTGACGTGCTGGGCGCGACAGGTGTTGATCTCGGTGATGAGTCGTTGTCGTCGATGTTTCCTATCGGAGGCGATACGATGCATGGTGGAATGTTCTTCTTCCGCTGAATCTTGACATCGGGTTCGCACCATAGCCCCCTGCAGTCTACGGCGTGTCAACGTTACAATTTGCGCCTTAATCCTGCTACGTTCCCCCTGGGTGTCGGGGGTGGGCGGCTGGGCGTCCAGGTCGCGGACAACGGCGTAGAAATAGTCGGTAGCGTGCCGGCGCCACGTAGCAACTTCCTTGCCATACTGAATCAAAGTACGTCGAATGGCAGGTTTGGCTAATCCCAGCTACCAGGTCAAGGTCGTGCAGTACTTAGGTAAGCGATCTTCACAGGTGGCCCATGTCTCGGTAACACGTTGAAGACATTCGGGATCATGAAGGTGGGAGGTGTTTAGCTTCCACGGTGCACGACTACGCCAGACCACTTGCTGGGGGAGGATAATGTTGCAGATATAGGCACAGTGGTCTGAAAAGGCCAAGGGACAAAGTTCTGCACTTTGGACTACAGGGGTGAGTTCCGGAGAGACGTAAATCCTATTAAGGCGGCTCGCGGAATGACTCGTCTGGTAAGTATGTACAGGCGCGTCGCCGTGCCGAACTACCCAAGTGTCGCGGAGCAACAGATCTCGGAGTTCTTGACAAGTGTTATAGTGGAGCACTTGATCCTTAGGGTGCACGACACAATTAAAATCACCCCCAAGCAAGTAATGGTCGCAGCGTCCAAGAAACAAAGGGGCGATTTCTTCTGAATAGAAGAGTGCCCTGTCGCGCCTGCGGGTGGAGCCTGACGGAGCGTAAATGTTGACAATACACATCCCCATGACGGTGACGGCCATGTCTCTGGCGGATAGATGGTATGTGATATCGGCCACTGGAATGCCTTCTCGGGCGTAGATGGCTACGCCGCGTCCCAGGTGGTCACCAGGACAAGGATAAGTGTTATATCCCACGACATCTGGAAGTGCGGTCAAGTGGATTTCCTGTAGTAGTGTGATGTCGACGTCCGACGCCCATATCGTCTCTCGCAGCAGTTGAAGTTTCACGGGTGAGCTAATGGTGTTAGTGTTGATCGTCGCTACTCGGTAGGTTTGGAGCCGTACCCCGCCGTGGAGGGGAACTCCACCGGCGGAGGATGAAGAGGGGCGAGGCAACGACGAGTCGTGCCGTACGCCACCTGACAGCGTTATCAGCGGCGTATCGAGGCTTCCGTCTGGGGTAACCCTGTCCCCAGCGTGTGGTCTGGGCCTTCATCGACGTCCTCACTCCAAGCCATTGAAGGCGCTGTCGTTGTGATGGTCGTACGTTCCACTTCGGTCGTAGGGGCGGAGCACGGTGGAGTCCATTGGTTCAGGAGCACCTGGGCGAACCAGTAGAGTAGGCATCGACACAGCCACAGTCGGCGTCATGTTGTCGTCATTCGTATCGTCGTGCAGGTTCTCCGAGGCATCGTAGGGTCGGACGGCCTCTGGAACATTAGGGGAAGGTGATCCGTCTCGTTCCGAGACCGTACGGCGCCTCCTCTTGTGCCTCTTAGATGGACGTTGTTTACGGGTTCGTCCCTCTGTGTCGGAAGACGGAAGGGAGTCGCGGCGCTCTGGGAGGGGCGTCCATATGATCGGGCGGGTGGGGATCGGAAGTCGTCGCCGTTGGTAGTGGCGCAGGAGTAGCGTCTGGCTGTGAGCGCGACGTGTCGACCCTGGCGGTATCCGTAGCAGCAGAAAGGGTCACCGGTACATGGTCCGACGGGCGGCGGCCGGTGGGAAGAGAAGAGAGCGCCGATTCATAGGAGATTGGTTAAACCGTTGTCGGAGCCGGAGGTGCCACAGTAGCGGCTGGCAATTGGGTGATTCGTCGCTGAAGACACTCAGATCTGAGGTGGCCTTCTTTGCCGCACCAGGAACAGGTCTTGGGTTGGCCGTCGCATATGACAACCACGCGACACCCGCTAATTTTCAGGTAAGATGGCACTTGGCGATGGAGATCGATGGTGATCTGCCATACACAGTTAAGAAAGGGGTACGTTTGGAATTGTGCCCAGCGTTCGGCAGTGCGGCCATGTACAGTGCCGTAGGGGCGGAAAGCCGCAATAACGTCTTCCGCCGGGAGCTCGAACGGGAGTTCGAAAATTCGTATGGTGCGCATGCCCAAGCCTGCATGGTCGACAGTGACCGCGTGGCAAAATCGTAATCCATGTTTGGTGTCACAAAGTATTCTTTCACATGTCACGTCATTGACGACTTTGACGTACACCGTACTGCTTAATATGGACAAATGGATGCCCAAGATGTCAGAAGCTGGGATCTTAGCAACGTCGCGTAAGAAGCGTTCCACTTCCAAGGGCTTTGGTCGTACGTAGTCGTTGCAGAAGTTGAATCGTAGTGTTGATTTTCTAAAGCGGTTGGCCATGGTTCTAGTACACGTAAGCGACATGTAAGTGACGGCCGCTGAAATGTAAACAACAGCGAGCGGGCGCGCTCCGCAGGCGGAAACAACAACACGTCCGCACTGCACGTAGGCGAAAGCCGGACTGTACTAGACAACGGACTCACACAGCATGACACTATCTCGGAAGTCAACAACACTTCCTCCTGACTCTTCCGCATCTGACAGTGATGCCAGATTGTACAGATGTCCGGACTTAGCGTTGTCAGGGGCGGTCGGTTTATTGGCCACCTTAAGTGAACGACTCGGACTTAGTCTCTGTGACGGCCGGCCGGCTGTCAGATTTTATGTCTAAGACTATACACTAAAACTGCCTAACGCACGCTGAACTGACAACGGCATCATTGTGTGTGTTTTTAGTGGTTCAAATGCCTCTGAGCACTATGCGACTTAACTTCTGAGGTCATCAGTCACCTAGAACTTAGAACTAATTAAATCTAACTAACCTAAGGACATCACACGCATCCATGCCCGAGGCAGGATTCGAACCTGCGACTGTAGCGGTCGCTCGGCTCCAGACTGCAGCGCCTAGAACCGCACGGCCACTCCGGCCGGCTATTTTTAGTGTTTCACATTGCAAAGTGTTAAAAGTATTTATATGGTGTTATAGTTAAAGAGAGAATTAAAAAGAAGATAGATTGGATCTTAGTCAATAATCAGTTTGGATTCAGAACAGGTAAAGAAACGAGAGAAGCAATATTAGTACTACTTCGATTTTGGAAAGAAATGAAAATGAAATGATAGTGTAGCATTGTTGGCTGGGAGGCCCCATCCGAGGCAGTTCGGCTGCCGGGTTGCAAGTCTTATTTCAGGTGACGCCATACTGGGCGACTTGCATGTCGGTAATTATGAGGACAACACAGCACCAAGTCCAAGAGCGGAAGAAAATCTCCAACCCGTTCGGGAATCGAACCCAGGCCTGCTGCATGGTAGGCAAGTACATTACCACTTCTTGTTCGTTGCCTTTGGTCTGGGCGGACGTCACATGACATCAGTTCAAGTTCCGTTTCTTTTTCTTTTTTTTTTTTTTTTTTTTGTGGGACTTAACATCTGTGGTCATCAGTCCCCTAGAACTTAGAACTACTTAAACCTAACTAACCTAAGAACATCACACACATCCATACCCGAGGCAGGATTCGAACCTGCGACTGTAGCAGTTGTGCGGTTCCGGACTGAGTGCCTAGAACCGCATGGCCACCGCGGCTGGCTGTCGTGCCTGCTCCACTCAGCTAACAAGGCGGACTTTTGGAAAGAAAATCAGAACTAAACAGAAAAACATATTTATTGACCAAGAAAAAGCAATTGGTGTGGTTATTATAAGTTATTGTTCAAATCAATGCGCAGAGTAGGACTTGACTTGTAGGACAGGCGAGTATACACAAGAGTCGAAGTATTTAATTGGATATTAATGGCAGTAGGAGAGAAGCAAAAATCTGAAGGGGTGTAAGACAAGGGTGCCCTCTACCACCTTACTTACGTAATATGTTCATCGTGAAGGCAATAACAACAGTGAAAGAAAAGGCGACTGGAAACAATCCTAATGGTATTCATTTTCACTGCATCAGTTTTGCCGATAAAATTGCGATAGTGGCAGACTCAAAGAAGAAAGTGAACAAAATATTTAAGTCCGTAAATCAAGATGTAACAAAACTATAATTAAAAACAAATACAAAGAAGAAAAAGTCGTATTTATAGACAAGAAAGGAAGTGGAGATAAAATTGAAATAAAAACAGCAACCGAATTCCACTATCTCGATAGCATTATGGAGGAAAACAATAGACGTCTCAAGGAAATCAAGAGAAGAAATAACACTGGCCAAGAGAGCCTTCCAGAACAAGAACAACTCTCTACTGAATAAGCACACCAGCATCCACCCTAAGAAAAGATTATCTTCCTGTCTTTCTTTCTGTGAGTTGTCCAGGCACATGGATGTTGAACCTGGACGTTAATAAAGCAGGATAAAGCTCGCATCAAAGCCGCAGAAATGTAGTTGTGGAGGATAAATACAATAACAAGCTTAACGGACAGAATAACTAATGGATACAGGGGAGAAGAAAGAACTATCGAAAGTTATAGGTCAGCACAAAGAGAAGCTCGTTCGACATTTAATTACATACCATATTCTCACACATAACATTTTCGAAGGCAAGATTTTAGGGAAGAAAACGGACAGACAACTGAGAACATAACGATTACTGAGATGGGAAGTGCTTCATACATTGGAGAGGAAGAGGACCACTGAAGGGAAGAAGCTGTGGGTGCAGAAACAAGGCTTCGACTTTTGAAAAAAGAATAATTGTTATAGAAGAACACTGAAGATTAGATATGTAGATTGAATAGCTAGAAAGAGTTACTGTATCGAAATGGGGAGAAGAGAGCTTAAATGATGCAACTTGACTAAACTAAGGGATTGGTAACTAGGACACATCCTGATGCATCAAGGACTTGTTAATTTCTAGTGAAGGGAAATGTGTTAGTCAGAAAGCGGTGCTGGAGAGGTAAAAATTGCAATGGGAGAGCGAAGCTTGACTGCAGTAATCTGGACATGTTGATTTTGGTAGCAGCAGCTATGCATAAATGTAGTGAGGAGGAAGAGGAGATTAGTTTTTAATGTCCCGTCAACATCGAGGCCATTAGAGATGTAGTGGAAGCTCGGATTAGGGAAAGATGGTGAAGGAAATCGGCCGTGCCCTTTCAAAGGAACCATCCCGGCATTTACTTGAAGTGATGTAGAGAAATGTAGGAAAACCTAAATCAGGATGGCTGGACGCGAGTTTGAAACATCATCCTCCCGAATAAGAGACCAGTGTGCTAACTACTGCGCCACCTTGCTCGGTCAGAAATGTAGAGGCTTGCAGTGGATAGACTAGTGTGGATACCTGTATCAAACCAGTCTTCAGACTGAAGACCACAACAACAAACGTTTGTCAGCACTGATGTCGAGATATACTTTAATCCACTGTGCATGACCTAATAATAATATCCTGAGAATTTCATCTATATAGTAACAATATAATTCAGACATGGCTTTAAGTTCCTATAGTGTATAACATATTTTTACCTATATGGCATAGAAATCTATGCCATATAGGTTCCCCATTCCCTAATACATATCCTAAGTCAGCGTCATCAGACTTCCTTGTGACATAAAAACTTGCCACCACTTTTGCAGACAGACATACTCAACTGTAGATATTATTAACAATGAGATATACAGTCAACCCGTCACAAATTCCCTCGTTGGTTTTTGCTACCAGAATTCAAGGTCAAAAGCCAGAGCTGAGGAGTATGCTAGAACCAACATTGCTCATCTACTGCCAGCAATATGATATGACTCTTCAGAGCAACTTCAACGGCTCCTGTTTTAAGTCAATTGAGTTGAGATTACTATTCAAACTCTCTATGCTGTTAGAACTAAACAATTATTTTCGTTTAGTTTAGTGGTTTCATTTTTATTTATATGGTCACCTAATAAGATATCTAGAATGTATTCACATTAGCTATAGAATAACATACTTGCAATAGATCCCCACTTTAGTACCTAAGTTACCTAATAAAATGGTTACAGCAATTCTAAACCGGACCTCTTTAATCAATCGTAAATCATTCATAAGACAATCGATATCTGGAGACCAACGACACACTGAACGATGGCCGTTAAATTTTCCATTTTTAATCATTCCCTGTGTGCTTAGCATTCTTTAACAGCATCACAGTTTTGCGGCAGCGCAGCACACACAGACTAAGGCAGAGGCTGATACTTACCATTAGACAACCCACCTAAAAGTTTTTATGTTTTTTTAAAATGCCATAGAAACTCTGGATTGACAATTAATGCTGTTTTGAATCTGAACTATGTCTCTTGGAATGAAATTTGAGAAAGTAGAAATACTTCATTTATTACCAGTATAAAATGCAATTCTTTAATCACGTGTATTAGAATTCATGACTTATATCTGAACGAATTTCAGAAAGGTATCAGAATAATGCATGGCTAAAGGCCCTTAAATTTTTGCTGATGTACTGAGAACAATAAAAGATAGAACTACTTTAGCAACACGCATTAAACTTCATAGCTGTGAAACAGCACTACTAATCTTGCTATTCTCTACACTTTCAACGAAACAAATGCCCAATGAAATTTGTCCGTATGAGTACAATGCAGATGATAACTTGGATAACAATATAATCTGAAGTCAATGAAACATATTCTTCTTGTTACATGATATATTCTCAAACTTTAGAAAAAGTGTTACCACATTATAAAAATAAGTTTAAACAAATAGTAACTGTTATGGTCGATGATGGTGAGATTTATGTTCACTTCACAGAGGCTCAGACATATTACGTTCTACTAGGTAACAAATGTACCATTTGTACGTTCTTCTTTCTTCTATATCCTATACCTCTACAAGTAGTTACGATGGCGTGCTGAAATAGTAATGCCTCCAGTTTTTTTATGCGACAACTCTTAGAGCTTTTTAAATAAAGCAAACACTACAACTTTATTCGTCGGCTGTCGCTACAAGGCTCCCAATCGTAGCACGTAACACGGCGGTGTTATAATGTAATTATATCGGTGCGTAAGGAGCAGCGTGTTGTAACGAGTTTCGAATTCTAAGAGTTTGTCCACACATGGAGCACCCTCTCCTTCGGCATGACAATGCCAGAACAAACGGAAACACTGTGATCTCTGCAACAATCTGACGCTTTGGGTTCACTGTCGTGGATCATCCTCCATGCAGTCCCGACTTGGCCCCAGCCGTTTTTCACCTGTTTCCAAAACTTAAAGAATACCTTCGGTGACTTCACTTTGATAGTGAAGGAGCGCTGCAAGCAGAGGTCAGACATTTTACAGTCACGGTATCAACAAATTGGTCTCTCGTTGGGAGAAATATGTTCGTCACCGGGGTGATTATGTTGAAAAATAAATACGTAGACATGAAGAAAAAAGATGTGGAATAATAAACGTTGGTTTTATTTAAAAATCTTTAAGAGTTTTCACACAAAAAATTCGGAGACAATACTTTTCAGAATGCCCTCGTATTTCTCCTATACCTGTATTCAAACAAAACGCCCATCTTTTTATTCTTCGTCTTATTCTTGTTTTTCTTTTACGTTTTCTCGTTCCTTCTACAGGATCGCAACTGTTGTATGGGTTCGGCATTGTTAGTGGTAGTTGGTGCCCGGATGCCTCCCTGTGACGCCATCGCTCCACCTTGGGCAGAATTTGTTTACCCCGTCTTTCTGCGTCTAGAGTAAATCTAGGTTCAAAATAAACGTTTTCTAAACGTTTGCGTAGCGTGTATCTGAGGTGAGATGCGGGTATCAGCTTCGTATTTACCTAGCTAGATGTAGGAAACCGCAAAAAGAAGAAAGAACACGTGCTGGCCGCTCCCGCTTCGTAGTTAATCTGCGAGGCGGAATCGATCCGGGTCAAGCCCCCTCCCCCCGACCAGGGTAGCGGCACTTTAACGGACTTGGCTGTCCAGGTGAGTTTTTACAGAACATCGCTCCGACGCTAATAATCATTATCTTGAGCAGAAAGCAGTCACATTTTGTCTTCTCTAAGCTCTCTTCTTGCCTCGTACGCATCTCAAAACAGCTTCGTCTTTTCAAGAGCACACACCACTACGTACTGATATGTGCTGTGCTTTGTGCGTGCATTCCAATCTGCTGTGCGCCTGTATCCCAATTTACTGCGCCCGGATACATTCAAATATATACAAATTATCTGCCTAACCAGTGTGAGATCATACACTCTTTTTGACAGTTACTAGTAATCTAATTTAATTATTACACATTTCTACTGACACAGTTTACGTAGAAAAACATTAAATCATTTCACTTACAAAAACCAATACAATAAAGAATATCAGAAAACTAAAAAGATGTGAAGCTTTATTAGCTATCTGTGGTAGTATAGTTACGTTACATAACGAGCCACCACACGATATGGACCGGTACCATTCCCGTCATGCTAGTAAAGTGTGTGTGTTGTGGTCTTCAGCCCAAAGCCTGGTTTGATGCAGCTCTCTATGCTACTCTATCCAGTGCGAGACTCTTCATCTCCGAATAACTACTGCAACCTACATCATTTTGAATCTGCTTACTGTATTCATCTCTTGGTTTCCCTCTACGATTTTTACCCCCCACACTGCCCTCCAACACTAAACTGGTGATCCTTTGATGTCTCAGAATGTGTTCTAGCAATCGATTCCTTCTTCTAATCAGGTTGTAGCACAGTTTTCTTTTCTCCGCATTTCTATTCAGTACCTCCTCATTAGTTATGTGGTCTACCCACCTAATCTTCAACATTCTTCTGTAGCACCACATTTAAAAAGCTTCAATTCTCTTTTTGTCTAAACTGTTCATCGTCCACATTTCACTTCCATACATGGCTACATTCCAACCACATACCTTCAGGAAACACTTCCAAACACTTAAATCTATATTCAGTGTTAATAAATTTCTCTTTTTCAGAAATACTTGCCTTGCCATTGCCAGTATAAATTTTATGTCTTCTCGACTTCGGCCATCATTAGTTACGTTGCTGCTCAAGTTGCAAAACTCATGTACTACTTTTTTTGTCTCGTTTCCTAATCTAACTCCCTTAGCATCATCTGATTTATTCGATTACATTCCATTCCCTTGTCTTGCTTTTGTTGATGATCATCTTAATCCTCCTTTCAAGACACTGTCCATTCCATTCAACTGCTGTTCCAAATACTTCGCTGTTTCTGACAGAATTACATTGTCATGGGTAAACCTCAAAGTTTTTATTTCTTCCCCCTGAACTTTAATTCCTACCCGAAATTTTTCTTTGATATCCTTTACTGCTTGTTCAGCGTACAGATTGAATAATATCGGGGATAGTCCACAGCCCTGTCTCACTCCCTTCTCAACCACTGCTTCCCTTTCATGCCCCTCAACTATAACTGCCAGCTGGTTTCTGTACAAGTTGCAAATGCCTTTCGCTCCCTGTGTTTTAGCTGTGCTACCTTCAGAATTTCAAATAGGATATTCCAGTCAACATTGTCAAAAGCTTTTCTAAGTCTACGGATGCCATAAATGTAGGTTTGTCATTCCTTAACCTGTCTTCTAAGATAAGTCGTAGGTCCAGTACTGCCTCGCGTGTTCCTACATTTCTTCGCAGCCCAAACTGATCTTCCCCAGGATTGGCTTCTATCTGTTTTTCCAACTTCAGTAAGAAATTCGTGTTAGTATTTTGCAACCATGACTTATCAAACTGATAGTTCGGTAATTTTCACACCTGTCAACAAGTGCTTTCTTTGGAGTTGGAATTACTACCTTCTTCTTAATGTCTGAAGGTATTTCGCCTGTCTCGTACATCTTACACACTAGATGGAAGGGTTTTGTCGGTACTGGCTCTCCTAGGCTATCAGTAGTTCTGACGGAATGTCGTCTACTCCAGCAAAGTACCACTGCTAATATCCACTATGACGCATCACAAAACGATCTAGCCATTAAGTAGTTAAAGGGACTACGTACCCACAACTGCTTCTCCACCAAATATCCATTTAGGTCCTATAATGAAAGTAACGTAGGGTAAGTCGTTTTATTCGGACTGGAGCGTCCCAAAAATTGCCCGTTGTTGTTGTTGTTGTGGTCTTCAGTCCTGAGACTGGTTTGATGTAGCGCTCCATGCTACTCTATCCTGCGCAAGCTTTTTCATCTCCCAGTACCTACTGCAACCTACATCCTTCTGAATCTGCTTAGTGTATTCATCTCTTGGTCTCCCTCTACGATTTTTACCCTCCACGCTGCCCTCCAATACTAAATTGGTGATCCCTTGATGCCTCAGAACATGTCCTACCAACCGATCCCTTCTTCTGGTCAAGTTGTGCCACAAACTTCTCTTCTCCCCAATCCTAGTCAATACTTCCTCATTAGTTATGTGATCTACCCATCTAATCTTCAGCATTCTTCTGTAGCACCACATTTCGAAAGCTTCTATTCTCTTCTTGTCCAAACTATTTATCGTCCATGTTTCACTTCCATACATGGCTACACTCCATACGAATACTTTGAGAAATGACTTCCTGATACTTAAATCTATACTGGATGTTAACAAATTTCTCTTCTTCAGAAACGCTTTCCTTGCCATTGCCAGCCTACATTTTATATCCTCTCTACTTCGACCATCATCAGTTATTTTGCTCCCCAAATAGCAAAACTCCTTTACTACTTTAAGTGCCTCATTTCCTAATCTAATTCCCTCAGCATCACCCGACTTAATTAGACTACATTCCATTATCCTTGTTTTGCTTTTGTTGATGTTCATCTTATATCCTCCTTTCAAGACACTGTCCATTCCATTCAACTGCTCTTCCAAGTCCTTTGCTGTCTCTGACAGAATTACAATGTCATCGGCGAACCTCAAAGTTTTTATTTCTTCTCCATGAATTTTAATACCTACTCCGAATTTTTCCTTTGTTTCCTTTACTGCTTGCTCAATATACAGATTGAACAACATCGGGGAGAGGCTACAACCCTGTCTTACTCCCTTCCCAACCACTGCTTCCCTTTCATGTCCCTCGACTCTTATAACTGCCATCTGGTTTCTGTACAAATTGTAAATAGCCTTTCGCTCCCTGTATTTTACCCCTGCCACCTTTAGAATTTCAAAGAGAGTATTCCAGTCAACATTGTCAAAAGCTTTCTCTAAGTCTACAAATGCTAGAAACGTAGGTTTGCCTTTCCTTAATCTTTTTTCTAAGATAAGTCGTAAGGTCAGTATTGCCTCACGTGTTCCTGTCCCTAAATTCCCAACAACAGTTTTGTGTGCAATATGCACGCCAAATTTGATTTCATATGTCTAACTTCGAGCTTTGTGGTGTCAGTACACACGGCAATATCCAGTATTTTCTTATCAGTGATAGACAAGACAATGATGGAACAGTAAGTTTCTAAATTTGGTCATCATTTTTTGACATTCACTCCTCCTAGGAAATGATAATTTAATTACGACCCAATCTGCTCCTTGTTGATACTATTTGAAAAGGTGTTAAATGAGCAATCTATAATAAATAATCCGAAAATGTTTTTTTTTTAAAAACTTCCGTTTCTTGCATGTGTTTACTAACTAAATTATGTGCGTTATATTATCCATGACCATTTTCGCAATATCGCCTTCAGTTTTTCATTTACTTTTCCTCAATTTTATGAATATAACATATCATCATTAATTCTGCTCGTCGTGTTGTTCAGAACACAGAAACAGGATTGTTTGCAGCTGGAAATACGTTTGGAGCACCAATTTCAGCTTTTCGGTCTTACCTTAGGATAGAGAAATGATGTAACTGCAGAGAAAGAAGCTCGGAAGAAAACTGCTGATATGAGGTTTACAGACAGAGCTTGTCAATTACTACATTGATACGGAAGAGATTTCTTTTCGTCTTAATCGGAATTACAGAAAACAGCTGGGTTTCCAGCTAACTATAATGAACAATATTCCAAAGCAGGCAATAGTGCTAGTCTGAAGTGGATGAAGGTAGTACTGAAAAGGAATCCACTTTTGTCAGTCACCACTCAACAGCTAAGAGCTAAGATCTTACGGTTCACCGAAAGAAACATAATTTTTTTTCTGAATTTCACAGAAAACCAGGACATCAGATTGTGTTCAGTAATAAGCATTAAAGTACATCTAAGTTGCCGTTTAAATCCAGTTCGCATTACAGAACACAGAAAAAACTTTATTCCACAATCAGTATGTGTGAGGACTTCTATAACAGTTCGACCTAATTTAGCATCGTAAGCGATGTAAGGAATGGCGGTAGGAATTCATTTCTCGAAAGTTCCCACTTCCTATTTTGTTTTCAAACTCGGGTGAATAATCACACATAGGAAATGGTTAAAAAAGAGTTGATTTCTGGAAACTAAAGTGGGACAGTTGCTTGTAACATTTACTAAGTTTTCTGCTCCATCTAACCTCTCCGATTATTATACCTTCTTTTCTCAAATTAAATCTCATTCTCCATTCTGTAATATAATACGTGTGCCTCTGCCACCCATAAAAATAAAAATAACTGTAATATTTCGCAAACAAGTGATTTACTGTTTCAGTTTTCGATTCTAGTCGATGCATGTGCTGGTCTATTTACAGGGTGTCCAGAAAAGGGCTCCCTGATTTCAAAATTAAATATCTCGAAAACAAAGATCGATAGAGGAATACAGTAAACGGTATGTTTATTGTGAAAGCTGTAAGACGTTTATACAGCAGTTTGAAATAATAGTTACAAAAGCTGCTAACAGATGGCGCTGTACCCTGTACACCTCATATCAGCATACATAAGTGAAATAATCGTATGAAAACAATCTTTGCAAACAATCACATCACAATGTTTTCAAAATGTTCACTATTGGCACTACAGAGGAGGCGCAAACGAAGAATGAAATTCGCCATCACATTTCGTAGTGTCTCAACCGAAATGGATTCACATGCCACAGAGATCGCCGTTCAAGCTCGTCCAGCGTGGCGGGATGCTTCGGGTAGACCATGTCTTTCACTGCGCCTCACAAAAAAAAGTCACAGGGAGTCAAATTCGGCGAATATGGAGGCCAATCCATGCCTGCACCAGTAAATTTGGGATATTCCAAAGCAATGACTCTATTCCCGAAGTATTCCTCAAGAAAGCGAAACACTTGTTCGGTCCGATGTGGTCGGGCTCCATCTTGCATAAACCATTCAGTACCTGGTCGATCCTCTAACGCTAGCAGTGTGGTGACAAATTGTTCCAAAATTGCAACGTAACGTGCACCAGTGACCGTTTCTCGAATGAAAAAAGGGCCAATATGCCTCTGCTGCATACTGCAGCCCACACAGTAACTTTAGGAGAATACAGGGGTTTCGCGTCACACCAATATGGCTTTTCGGAACCCCAAAATCGCCAGTTCTGCTTATTCACGTATCCATTCAGGTGGAAGTGTGCTTCATCTGTAAACCAGATGTAGCCAACATCAAATCCTCAATCATTGTGAGCATCTGATTAGCAAAGGTAACCCTTTGTTGCACAGCTCGTACGGGTATGGCCTGGTGCGTTTGAATTTTGAATGGAAACATGTGTAGGCTCTTTCTCAGTATTTTCTCCGTGCTGGAACGCTTCAAACTAGTCTCAGGTGCAATTCTACGGACGGATGACATTGGATTTCGCTGAATAATTCCAGAAACTGTGGCGATATTTTCAGGCGTAACTGCGGTTTGCTTGCGGCCAACATGCCCCACTAGATCATCAGTTACGATGCCTGTTCGTTGAAATTTTGCGAAGAGCCTACGAATGGTTTTCGCCTCGGGTCCTTTTGTAACATTAAATCGTGCTGGAAAACTTCGCCTTGTTGCCATAGGACTCTCTTCTACCTGTGGTACTCTAGCACCAGAAAAACCCGTTGTTCAATGGAGTACATGGTTTTAATCTCTTCCTTCGGTACGCTAACCTCCTTTCACGTTTCAATAGTGGAACTGATCGCTCTGGGCTTCGGATCACTATTTATACTAGGCATTACGTATGGCGATTACAGCGCCATATGTTAGCAGCTTTTGTAACTATTATTTCAAACTGCTTTATAAACTTCTTACAGCTTTCACAATAAACATACCGTTTACTGCATTCCTCTATCGATGTTTGTTTTCGAGATATTTAATTTTGAAATCAGGGAGTCCTTTTCTGGACACCCTGTAATTTCTCGGGTAGTTAAACTTACCTTATTTTTGGTACAGAAGCCGCTAAAAATTCATCACACTGTAAACTTCAATCAAAACCTAATTAAAAACACCAGGTATGCTCAGCAAACAAGAATTCTCAGACAAAGGTCAGATAGCTCCAACGATTTTCTCGCAAAAAGACGCCTGACAGAAATGTAGTGGCCGTGTGGTTCTAGGCGCTACAGTCTGGAACCGCGCGACCGCTACGGTCGCTAGAAGGTTGTGTCAAAAGACGTGTACATGGGACAAGACATAACTTTGTGCTGAAAAAAAGGAACTAGAAATAGAAAAATCGACATTTACTTCCACGTCCTGCAATAAGTGGCACCACAGATGTAATTTCTGACACAAAGAAGCAAATGACGCTTTATAGCAGTGAAGACTGATGAACAAACGATGACGGTGGGATCATCAGTGAGGGAGAAAAAGCTCAATTCGGTAAAGGCTAGGGCAGTAAATCTACCATAACCTTCAGCTCTTGCCTAAAATGATGTCACAGAAAATCTAAATCTGAATGACTGGGCGCTGGATTGAGTCTCCATTCACCCGAATGCGAGTGCAGAGTCTTAACCAAATGTAGTTCTACGCTTCGTCGTTCTTTATCTAAATCTACACAGAAACACCGCAAGCCACCGAACGGTGCATGGTGGAGGGTACTCTGTACATCTACTAATCGTTTCGTTTCCTGTTCCACTTGCAAATAGAGAAAGGTAAAAACGACTGTCTATACGCCTGATATTCGGGACATAAAATCCCGTCTGAGGCCTGCGATCATTTTTATGTTAATAATTGGCAACCAGTGCTGTACAACCGCAATAAAGTCATGAGATGTTCAATTGACTCTTTTATTAGAACATGTTACGCGTTTCGGGAGTGCACCCATCTTCAGACATCTGTTACAAAAAATAACAAAACATAAGTGAACAGCACACTCAACACGTCTCAACGTTACAGAAAATGAGATCGGTTCATATGAGTTACATACCACAAACTTCAACTCCTTCCTAACCAACTAGGCATACAGCCTTGACAACTCAAAGAAAGTGTCCCATAACATATGACTATAAATGCGACACAAGCAGTTTTGAAGCAGAGAGTATACTGACGCTAAACAAGTCAATTAGCAGCAAAGCGCCCTCGGTAGGGGGCGCTGCATGGTCATGTGCTCCATGCGTTCACATGTAATTTAATAATAATGTACTCAGCATATAACATCTAACAGGGTGTAGTTATAGTCATATGTTATTGGACACTTTCTTTGAGTTGTCAAGGCTGTACGCCTAGTTGGTTAGGAAGGAGTTGAAGTTTGTGGTATGTAACTCATATGACCCGATCTCGTTTTCTGTAACGTTGAGACGTGTTGAGCGTGCTGTTCACCTGTTTTGTACTTTTTTTTGTAACAGATGTCTGAAGATGGGTGTAATTCCGAAACGTGTAACATGTTCTAATAAAAGAGTAATTGAACATTTCATGACTTTATTGCGATTGTACAGCATTGGTTGCCAATTATTATGTCTATATGCCTCCGTAGGTACCCTAAGTTCTCGTATCTCATCTTCGTGGTCCTTAAGCGAAATGTATGTTACAGTAGTAGAATCGTTCTGCTGTCAGCTTCAAATGGCGCCTTCCCTACAAGGGTTCTCATTTGAGTTCCTGAAGCAAGTATGTAATACTTGCGTGTTGCTTGAACCTACCCTTAACATCTGAAGCAGCCCGCCTCTGAATTGCTTCGATGTCATCCTTTATTCCGATTAGGTTCGAATCCCAAACACTCTAACAGTACTTCAGAACAGGTCGCACTAGCGTCCTATATGCAGTCTTCTTTACATATGAACCACACTTTCCCAAAATTCTCCCAATACACCGAAGTCTACCATTCGCCTTCTCAACCATATACCTCACATGCTCGTTCCACTTCATATCGCTTTGCAGCGTTCCCCCCGGATATTTAAACGACGTGACTGTGTCAAGCAGTACACAAGTAATGTTGTATTCGAACATTACGGGATAATTTTTCATACTCATCTACATTTAGAGCCAGCTGCCTGTCATCACACGAACTGTGTCAAGCAGTACACAAGTAATGCTGTATTCGAACATTACCGGATAATTTTTCATACTCATCTACATTTAGAGCTAGCTGCCTGTCATCACACGAACTGGAAATTTTGTCTAAGTCATCTTCTATCCTCCTGCAGTCATTCAAGGACGACACCCTCCCGTGCACCACATCATCATCAGTAACAACCGCAGGTTGCTGCCCACCCTGTTCGTCGCATCATTTACGTCTATAGAAAACAACAGCGGTCCTATCACACTTCCCTGGGACACTTCTTACGATATTTAGTCTCTGATGAACACTCGCCGTCAGCTTAAGAAGTATTCGAGCGACTCACATATCTGGGAACCTATTTCACATGCTCGTACCTCGTACCTTCGCATACAATCAAAGCAGTTATAAGTAACAGTGATGAGGACAATGGTCCTGCCGATTCTAGATCCTACAGACAGACATGTTTCGGAATGCGTAAGAACAAATCTATTTAAGCTGTAGCACAACAAAGCTACCTTCGTGATACAGAGTACACACTAGTGCTATGCCATTGCTGGCGTGATGAACATTGCAAGTAACTTCGGTTTTATATAGCACGCTACAGTGAACGTACAGTCCGTGGTTGCAAATACCTCTACTGTATCCTCCTCGACTGTTAATAGGGAAGAAACCGTCAGAGTAAATAGTAGGGACAGATAATGTATTAAAAGTTACAAAATGCTGTGCACAGAGCTTAGCCTACAGCCCGGCCTCTGAAATTTAGCTGCTGAATGACTCCTCCAACAGTTAAACCAAAACTGTGAAGTAGGGGATGTCATTCCTACTACACACGATGTCATGATTATGGTGCCGCAAGGCTCTAGAATCCAGAGTGGGGAAGATAGTGTGAGGAATCATTTCGCTCGAGAACCCATGCTTCTGAATGAGGTACTTTTTCTCATCAGATATCACCGGTACCAATTATGTGATACTTCAGTAGCAGTAATATATACAAACAGACACCTCTGGAAATATCTTTACGAAACACTGAACGTTGCATTTAACGTAAATACCATTGCAAAGAAATTCTACAGTTATATCATAAGATAGTACACAATGCTCAAGTATCTTATAAACACGTAGTTGATTCCATGAGACTATGTATCCAGATTTCTACACATTTAGACTTGCAGATTAACGTGGTCTTGATGATATGGAAAGTATTCAAAAGTGAGTGATCGTGATAATGACGAGCGCGGCAATGGCGAGACTACATTTAAATTTTCTAGATATGGTGGAGTCCCTCCACGACCACACCGGGATGATGGCCAGGTCTACTGCCATCTCTGCATATTGGTTAGTTTTCACTAAGTGAGGTCTCGCAGGATGTGGGTACTGCAATGTTTGCGTACGTCTGGTTATGATTAACCACTAACACGCGCTTATATGGTGATAGATTGGGTCGAAAGTGGATCGAATGGTATTGGTTTGAAGAGCAGAGGAGAAAAGTGCCAAGGCAAGAGCCAAGGGAAAAAAACTTCTGCGACAGTTGGGTAGGTTGCAAGAACTGTCTGCGATACGTCATGCAACAGTAGGTTTTGTTAGTAGGAGGTATCATGCAGGCGGATACCTTTGACGTTGTGAAGTGTTGTTACTCGGCGGCTGCACCTGGGTACCGGCGTTGACTTCTCAACCAGCATCAGCATACATTTAACAGTTGGGTTCATCGTCAGTTAATGTCCGTTAGGTCGTATATCGGATTCTCAGTGTAGGGTAGTGCTGACGGTTTATTTGTGCGTTAGTATGCGAGCTTGTCGGCTTCCCTGCTGTAGCCTGTTGGTCGGCTGTGATAGCAGCTGGCCTGTCCAGTCGGTACTGCTGATGTGCAGGGGCTTGTCGATGTTGTCGCTTGTAAATGTCGTGTGGCTAGGGCCTCCCGTCGGGTAGACCGTTCGTCGAGTGCAAGCCTTTCGATTTGGCGCCACTTCGGCGACTTGCGCGTCGATGGGGATGAAATGATGATGTTTAGGACAACACAACACCCAGTACCTGAGCGGAGAAAAATTTCCGACCCAGCCGGGAATCTAACCCGGGCCCTTAGGATTGACATTCTGTCGCGCTGACCACTCAGCTACCGGGGCCGGACTTTGTCACTTATGAGTGTATGTTAGCACGCCATAGGTGGTTATGCGATGTCTTTCGACGCTTATTCCTCCACCTATAGTTCGACGAGACTACGCTCAGTAGTGAGTATACCGGGTGGTTATACGAGGGTCGTCCACAAAGCAAGTTCCGTTTCTATTTCTATCCGCGGCAGCGCTACCATTGCAGTTCCGAGCCTGCGCGGCAGTTACTCTGACTCAAGGAGAAGACATGTACGCCATTTTCAGATCGCTGTTGCCGACGTGTGCTTTGTAGTGCTTCTTTATAATGTCAGCCGTAATAGAAAATGCCACCGCGTGTGAAATCAGATCTGTGATTCGTTTTCTAAATGCAAAGAAAGTTAAACCAAAGGAAATTCATCGGCAAATCTGTGAGGCTTACGGACAAAATGCTGTAAGTAATTCAATGGTTAGAAGATGGGTCAGACTGTTCAATGAAGGACGTGATCAAGAGCACGATGAAGAACGAAGTGGACGCCCGTCTGTGCTTACTGATGAACTGGTTCACACAATTGAAGAGAAGATTAAGGAAATTTGGAAATTTGTGGTGAGGTCTTATGGGACCAAACTGCTGAGGTCATCTGTCCCTAAGCTTACGCACTACTTAATCTAACTTAAACTAACTTACGCTAAGGACGACACACACACCCATGCCCGAGGGAGGACTCGAACCTCCGACGGGGGGAGCCGCACGGACCGTGACAAGGCGCCCAAGACAGCGCGGCTACACCGCGCGGCGAGAAGATAAAGCACAACCGTAAATCTACATTTCATGCCTTTGCTATGAAAGTTACGCAAATCTCACGATCACTAATTCATGAAATTGTTAATGAAAAACTGAAATTTCGAAAACTTTGCTCACGTTAGGTACCGAAAATTCTTACTGAACAACACGAAAAACAACGGATGGGCAGTGCACTTCAGTTTTTGACACGCTACCATGAAAAGGCGATGGTTTTCTATCTCGGATAGTCACAGGCGAGGAAACTTGTGTATCGTACGACATCCCTGAAACAAAACAGCAATCATTGGAATGGAGGCACACTTCATCCCCAACGAAGGTTAAGCCTAAGCAAATCTTGACACGTCGAAAAGTCATGTGCACCGTTTCTTGGGAACGAAAAGGCATTTGGCTGATTGATTTCTTACCACAAGGCCGAACAATCAATGCACATGGTTACTGCGAGACCATTAAGAAACTGTGCCGCGCAATACAGAACAAGCGCCGAAGATTACTGTCAAAAGGTGCTGTTTTTTTCCACGGTATTGTGGGGCCGACGTACGCCGCTGGTGGTCATGGAAGGCGTCGTAACGTCTGTACGATACGTGAAAGCCATCAGTAGCATATTGGCGAGGCATTCGTCTTCATGGACGACAATACGTGGCCATCGTGCACATCTTGTGAATGACTTCCTTCAGGATAATGACATCGTTCGACTAGAGTGGCCAGCTTATTCTCCAGACATGAGCCCTATCGAACATGCCTGGGATAGACTGAAAAGGGCTGCTTATGGACGGTGTGATCCACCAACGACTCTGATGGATCTACACCGAATCGCCGTTGAGGAGTGGGACGATCTGGACCAACAGTGCCTTGATGAACATGTGGATGGCATGCCACGATGAATACAGGCATGCATCAACGCAAGTGGATGTGCTACTGGGCATTAGAAGTACCGGTGTGTACAGCCATCTGGACCACCACCTGTGAAGGTCTCGTTGTATGGTGGTACAACATGCAATGTGTGATTTTCATGAGCAATAAAAAGGGCGGAAATGTTTATGTTGATCTCAATTCTAGTTTTCTGTACAGGTTCCGGAACTCTCGGATGCAAAACTTTTTTTGATGTGTGTGTGTAAAGTTGTGCATGTTTGTGTAAACCACCTCTCTTTTTAAAGTTTCTAAGCTGCGTGTGTCATTCTAAGAGGTTTTGGCTAACGATTCTGTCGAATTGTATTATTCGTGTTTTTGTTACATAAAATTTATAAGTTGTGTGCACAGATTCCACTATGATAATAACAGAAGTCAAGTTATCATCGCACAAAATTATATAAAATATTAACATGAGAACTGTATGATTATAAATTACTAAAGAACATTTGTATACAGTAACACACTGTGTGCTTTTGTTTTTTACTCGAACATTACTTGGCACATGTCTGTACTGACAGTGCCTAGAGAGATCTCGCGGCGAGCGGTTCTTTGGTAGAGTTCATAGAGAGATAACAGAAAAAATACAAGATGTAATCAGTGATGGTCATCAACGTGGAAAGTTTAATAATCGCAAGATGAATATAGTCGGAAATTTGAGTTTCTGTACTCTACTGAAAAGCAAATTCTTTCGATATTCCAGCTTCTCGAACGTTCCCGGACCAAGACTGGTTCAAATGGCTCTAAGCACTATGGGACGTAACATCTAAGGTCTTCAGTCCCCTAGACATAGAACTACGTAAACCTAACCAACCTACGGATATCACACACACCCATGGCCGAGGCAGGATTCGAACCTGCGACCGTAGCAGCAGCGCGATTCCGGACTAAAGCGCCTACAACGGCTCGGCTACAACGGCCGTCCCCCGACCAAGGAGAAGCGCTTTTGATGTCAACTAAAAGACTGTAGCGAAATCAGTTAGTTGTACCATTTAATATCAAGTTATATGAGTGTAGCTGGAAAGTAGTGACAAGTCGAATTTTCGCGAAATTGGAAGGAGAGTACCACTGATATGATACACGAGTTGAAATGGCAATCATTAAAACAAAAGCATTTTTCGCTGCGGCAGGACCTTCTCATGAAATTTCAGTCACCAACTTTGTCCTTATATTGTGAAAATATTTTGTTGGCGACCACCTACGTAGGGAGAAACGATCATCACAATAAAATAAGAGAAATCAGAGCTCTCAGGGAAAGACTTAAGAGTTCGTTTTTGACGGGCGCTGTTCGAGATGGAGCGGTCGAGAAGTATCTTATAGGTGGTTCGATGAACCCACTGTCAGACACTTAAATGTGAATTGCAGAGTAATCATGTAGATGTGGATGTGGAGATTACGTCTTCCCGCACTTCTCGCCATATGAGGCTACGACCAGAATTATCGAACATGATCATTTTGGTGGCCCTGGTTTTATGGTGTGGAGGTATAATGTTGCATGGTCGTACTGACCTCCGCATGTTTGAACACGACACACGGTCCAGTGATCGTTCTTGTGACACAGTACTTCTTCTCCATGTGCGGCTTTTCAGGGGTGCATTCGACCCTGACTTTAGTTTTGTGGGTGACAAGGCCAGACCGAATCGAACAGCGCTGGTGGAGGAGCTCTTGGAAGGAGAGAATATTCGGTGAGCTGAATGACCTGCCCGTTTCTCAGACTTAAATCCCATCGATCACCCGTGGGATGCGTTGGGGATACGTATTGCAGCACAACCTCACGCACCAACGACCACCCAGCAGTTGTCAAAAATGGTTAATGGCTCTGAGCACTATGGGACTTAACATCTGAGGTCATCAATCCCCTTGACTTAGAACTACTTAAACCTAACTAATCTAAGGACATCACACACATCCATGCCCGAGGCAGGATTCGAACCTGCGACCATAGCAGCAGCGCGGTTCCGGATTGAAGCACCTAGAACCGCTCAGCCACAACGGCCGGCCAGCAGTTGTCAACCGCGTTGGTGGTAGAATGGAACGCCCTGCCACAAGAACTCATCACCAACCTCATGGCCAGCATGGGAGCACGATGCACAGCGTGCATTGCCGCCCATGGTGATCTCACAGCCTATTGTAATGTCCAGGGCAACATCATGAATTCATGAATCGCGGTGACTTCAGTGTAATTATTGTCTTCGAATAAATGTGTAATTGCTGTTCGTCTCATTGTGTACTTCATTCAGTTACCTTCTGTACTAAACTGTAGTAAATCTTTCTATGTATGATCCGCATTTCACCGAGCTATCTTACTTGGCTGGGACGCATCATGCGATAGTTACTTTCGTCCTTAAGTTTTGCACACCAGTGTATCATTTGTTTAACTGGGTTAAAATCAGTAAATGATGAGGGGAGGGGTGAAATGTTATGTAGGCAATGATCTTTCTCCTCTTTTTAAGGATAAGCTATACAAATTTTAGTCACACTAGGGACAAAATTAAGGATTTGTGTGACAAACACACAGATCGTCACCTATATATAACTTGACGCAAAGAAATCCCGACACCAAATTTCTGGAAATTTGTAGTAAGTTCCTACGGGACCAAACTGCTGAGGTCATCGGTCCCTAGGCTTACACACAACTTAATCTAACTTAAACTAACTTACGCTAAGGACAACACATACATCCATGATCGAGGGAGGACTCGAACGTCCGACGGGAGCCCGACCCAAGATACGGATGTGACCATCATGATGCTGTAAACAGAACCTGGATTCATCCGAAAAAATGACGTTTCGCCATTCGTGCACGCAGGTTCGTCGTTGAGTACACCAACACAGGCGCTCCAGTCAGTGATGCAGCGTCAAGGGTAACCGCAGCCATGGTCTCCAAGCTGATAGTCCATGCTACTGCAAACGTCGTCGAGCTGTTCGTGCAGATGGTTGTTGTCTTGCAAACGTCCCCATCTGTTGACTCGATCGAGACGTGGCTGCACGATTCGTTACAGCCATGCGGTTAAGATGCCTGTCATCTCGACTGCTAGTGATACGAGGCCGTTAGGATCCAGCACGGCGTTCCGTATTACCCTCCTGAACCCACTGATTCCATATTCTGCTAACAGTCATTGGATCTCGACCAACGCGAGCAGCAATGTCGCGGAACCGCGATACGATAAGCCGCAATCGCGATAGGCTACAATCCGACCTTTATAAAAGTCGGAAACGTGATGGTACGCATTTCTCCTTCTTACACGAGGCATCACAACGTGTCACCAGGCAACGCCGGTCTACTGCTGTTTGTGTATGATAAATCGGTTGGAAACCTTCCTCATGTCAGCACGTTGTAGGTGTCGCCACCGGCGCGAACCTTGTATGAATGATCTGAAAAGCTAATCATTTGCATATCACAGCATCTTCTTCCTGTCGGTTAAATTTCGCATCTGTAGCACGTCATCTTCGTGGTGTAGCAATTTTAATGGCCAGTAGTGTAATAATAAATAATAAATAAAATAAAGGAAAGAACTGAGTAATCGCCTGGTAGAATTTTGCAGAGAGCACAATTTAAGTATTTCTAACTCTTATTTAAGAATCATGAAAGAATATTGTATACATTGAAGAGATCTGTTGACACAGGAAGGTTTCAGACTGATTACATAATGATAAGTCAGAGAAATAAAAACCAGCGTTTAAGCAGCAAAACATTTCCAAGGGTACAAGTGGACTCGGACTATAATTTATTGATTATGTGCTTCAGATTAAAATTACAGAATGGGGAGGAAATTTAGAGCCGCCTGGACAGCCGCGCGTGATAGCACGCCACTTCTGGGATTCGGGGAGATGCGCCGGCCCCGGATCGAGTCAGCCTTCGGATTAACTACGAGGGCGGGTTTTCCGGTCAGCCTGGATGTGATTTTTAGGTTATTTCCTGATCTTGTCTTGGAGGCCTACGTGCAACTGTCGATTCTTGTCAGAAATATCTCACACTTGTAGGAGTCGAAGAAGATGATCCGGGTCTGCCAATTAATGCTGCCTTGGCCCGCTACGGTGGGGTAATTAAGTCACGTAGCGATCTCACTCGCGCCGCACCTCACTTGGAGCACGTGACCTGAATCCTGATTCGCGGCAAGATGACCAAAAATACTACAACGCCCCCTTTTTAGTCGCATTTGCATACAAATTTAGGTCTGTCTTTACGTGATTTGAAAACAAGTGCCAAATCATTTCAGTACTTTGACATTCGGAGGACGTGTTACATCGTACGTGAAAATGAACACCATCTTCTACTACGGTAGAATCACAATTCCCTTTTTGTGATTATTTTCATTCTGACTTCCTTCATATTATATGGTGGTAGATATACAAGCTTGTTGTTATAATCGCTTCATCAGTGCATGAAGGTATAATTATTCCAGCGGCCTTGATTCATACCAAGGCTTCCGTACTTCGTGGAGTACAGTCCAGAATATTGAAGTATAATCATCAGAAGCATTCGCTTAGTGCTTAAGGACACCAGCAGATGCTTTGGCGACTCATCCAGACTGCTTTTACACTAGAGCTAAAATGATTTGACACTTCATACTAAAAGAACCTTATTTCGTAAGCGTTTTCTGAGCCTCCTGTCAATGATGGATGGTAACAGAATCACCCATTGCTTGAAAGTAGAATTGGGATATAAAAACAAAGTTACTGGACTTTATGTCTTAAAACTGCTCCGTCAGTTTCACTGGATGAGAAGAAACAGCAAGACAGTTTAACACTATTCTGCAGTAGCTATGACATTTGCTACGAAAAGAGACAGAAACCGGTACGTTTACAGGTGATAAGATAGTATATTACGAGTAGTCCCGCTTTTCTAAATTAAACCATCTAAATGCCAGTATTTACTTCTAATTTGAAGTTCAGGGAGCTTTCATCATAAAGGCGTTAAATATCAATAAAAGTGAATATTTTAAAACAATATCATAGGTTAGACGGATTCTGTGAAGAGCAAAAAACTGAGCATGCTGCTCAGGACAACAACATAGCTGCATCTGTGCCCCTGTTCTGTTTTCAAGTTTTAAACTTATCTGGTGCAAGTTGAGTCTTGGAAATGAGAAAACAGAAACCGTATATTTCTTAAAAATTCCATTTGTTTACACAAACAGCGCCGACAGGTTGATCCTCAGACGGCTGTTCACGTTTATGTCATATTTGTTGTTGTTTACACTATTTCTTCACTTTTTTCCCCCTTGTGGGGAAAGTTCCTTGGTCTAGTGACGCCATACTGCAAGAAATGTTATGAGAAATGACCTGTTTGACAGTGACTGTACGTAATTACCATTGAAAACAATACAATCAAATCTATAAGGTAAAACTGTTTGAGTTTTAGGGTATTTACATTGAAATTACCGCGTAATTACATTAAACTGTTGACTGCTTGTGTTCACAAAGTAGTGAAAAATATATAAATCAGTATTTAAAAAGCTAGAGAGAGCTTGCGAAATATTAAACCACCAGACTCGCGTTCTGGCAGAGTTGTATTCAAATCTCCGTCTAGTCAGTCTTATTAAGAGTCACATATAACGTGTCGCAGTATACAATATTGGCTGAATTGTTTGACACAACTTTGTTGCTGTTTGGTATTTCACCGATAGTGAACGAAGTTCGTTTAGGCAACGTGTTCTGTAGTTAATACAGGTCCAGACTTATTATTATGAACCATAAGGAAAAAAATCGTAGAACTGCTTCATCACAGCAAATTTTAAATCTTGTCAACACAGACACTCACTAACAAGTACATTCACATGTATGAATAAAAATGTACACATGATTATACCATTTCGTTCCTCGAAACAGGTAATTGTAAAAATTAGTATTACCTAAAGTAGCTGGTTGCGTATTTGCTATTTAAGCCGTCGGATTTGTGTCTTGTCTGGTTTTCTTAAACCACAATAAGTGAACAACGGAATATGTATTTCGACATGTCCGTTTTCCATTTCCTATCCCATTCTCGTCCCCCACAATGATCTCCAGTCGACAAACGTTCTGATCTAAACTTGTTTACTCGTAACATGATGTAATGTCATAAATTGCATGTGCGTTTGAAATATTCCTCTTTTCTGGAATACCTTGAAGAGCATGGCGCTGCCTTCTGTGCAAGTGTCGCTAGCGTTTCGCCGCTGAGATTCGTAACCTTCGAGAATACGGGAGTGTGGGTGAAGTGCTCTTTAAAAAGGCATTCCTAAGAACATACCTGCCCTGGGGGTATAATTGCAGAATCAACTGTGACATTCATTAATTAGATGGCAACGTTTGCTGCAGAAATAAATGAGATCACTGCGGACTCACTGCAGAAACAAACAGGATCACTGCGGAATCACTCACGGTACAGCGGTAGTGACAGAGTGAGGTGACACACACACACAACTCCAAAGAAAACTGCGCTATTTCCAAACGTAAATGACGAGTACTGATTGACGCAGCCAGCTGTCGTGTTCAGTCATCACACAGGACTTTGCTCAATAAAGAGAATGTGCAATTTTGCGTAAACGATTCTTACAAGTATATGTAAATGGTAGAGGCAGTCAAATTAAGATATGCCGCCACCGAAATTTTTATTATTATGTAACGTAGTCTGATAGCAGGGCTGTCAGAGATTAGATTACCTCTATTGTGCTAAATCGAAAGAGTATTCGTTCGAGATAGTGTAACAGCAAAGAACGGAACAGCTACAGCATTCATCCAAAGACATCGTGTTACCAAAATAATCAAAAGTTTTGAACTTTTGTGAACTTCTGAGTTTGTACTTCACCAACTGTGAGAGACTAGGATATATGGTATCTTAAGACTTGAACTTGCTATCTCCCATGGTACAAAGTTGTTCGTTTAATTCGTTTTTTATCGTTCAGTACTGTTTTTTTTTTTGATGAAATTTACGCATTGCCGTAAATATAAAGCGTTGTAAAGGAACAGAGGCCAGCACTTAGGGAAATCATCTTGTTTGACTATAATGTAATTTCACAGAATTTATAAAAGACCTAACATTGCACTTTCAACTGCTTTTGAATGAAAGATAGAGAGGGAAAGAGCATGTTTTCCACCTGGACTCTTATGTTATGAACATAACGAATTAGACTGTTTGAGCCATACGATGCAATTATAAAAATATTTAAAATCATATCTTAACATCTATGAGCACTTCGTCATCTTCACTACAGTGAAACACGTCTCTTCTGCTGAACAAGTGCTCATAGCACTTAAGGTAAGCATTTTAGAGCCCACGTTTAGTTGACAATTTTTTCTTGTTTTGTTCCGTACTACCACCGCTGATGAAAGTTTGTCGGTGAAGCTCTATTTCTTCCTGCACATAGTTACAGTATATATGGTACAAACATTACAAATAGTCCTAAAAAATAAAGCTTGGCGGTACAAACTAGTACCACGTACAATCTTGAAGAGAAGGTAGTTACTACATTCAGAGTAAGTAAGGTACTCTCTTGCAATCCTGATGATGTCGACACCGTTAGAAGTAGAACTACAAACCAGTAGAACACGAACGGAAAGGAAGTCTGTCGCACTGTCGCAACATCTCTGAAGGAACCGTAACGAATTTCGCCGATAATACGTTGAAAGTCCCATGACAAGTTTTTCAAAGTTTCTCGGATAAAAGTAACGGAGGCAGGTTAGGGTTTAACGCCCTGTCGACGATGACGTCATACGAGACAGAGCACAGGCTCGGACGTATACTGGCCGCGTCCTTTTCAAATGACTCGGACCATCATTCGCCTAGAATTTGATGGTCAGTAGGTGATTTCACCCCATCCCTCGCGAATGCGAATCTCTGGATTAAATATTAGAGAGCAGCTAGGAATATAGGATATCTGACCTCAATGTTTATTGAGGTAAAAAATGCTAAGTTGCCCAGGGGTTCGAAACACACTTTGAACGGTAGGTCTCCTTGTAACTGGCTCGGTAAGTTAGTTCAAATGCCCGGTCAGTTGGCCGTGCTGCCTAACGCACGGCTTTCCAAACGGGAAGAAACGCCTCGTCCCCGGCAGGAATCCGCCCGGCGGACTTGTGTCGAGGTCCGGTGAACCCGCCAGTCTGTGGATGGTTTCTAGGCGGTTTTCCATCTGCCACGGCGAATGCGGGCTGATTCCCCTTATTCAGCCTCAGCTGCACTATGTCGACGATTGCTGTGCAAACAAGTTCTCCACGTACGCGTACACCACCATTACTCCACCACACAAATCATAGGGGTTACAGTCGTCTGGTGTGAGACGTTCCCTAGGGGGTCCACCGGGGGCCGAACCACACAAGAACCCTGGGTTCGGTGTGGGGCAGCGGAGGAGTGAATTGGACTGCGGTAGTCGTGGTGGGGTTGTGGACCACTGCGGCTGCGGCGGGGACGGAGCCTCTCCGTCGTTTCTAGGCCCCCGGTTAACATACAATACATACAAGTTAGTTCAAAGATCGGAGGAAGGTAACAGCATATCACCTCTAACAGGACCATGCCTAGTAAAGCACTATGGCGTTAAAAACAATGCTCGGATTAACTGTCTTACTTAATGCAGACAATGGCGTAAAGATCGAGAAAATTAATGTCTTGCATGTTTTTTATTTAGATGTAAATTGATGATTTCACTTTTTTGACCGTAAGTGCGAGGTAAATTATCCTTATAAATCATTAAAATTACGCGGATTGCGAATGGTCTGTTGGAGGAAATGGAAAAGAAAGAATACAAGTATTTAAAGCCCCATTAATGGACAGGAGAGGGGAATGACATCGGCCACGCCAGCTGAAGGGCATTAGTGTTAATCGATTTAGCGAAACCACGGAAAACTGAAGTCCAGATGGCCGACGTGGATTTGAACCCTACTCATGCTGAAAGCCAGGCCAATGCATTTGCCACGGTCTTGCTTTGCTTTGGTGATAGTTGGAATTTAAGACTTGTCAGCCAAACTTCGTATTTATATACGATTAGTGACCTAACCTAGCTTTGCACAGGTAGCACTAGATATCAACAGCTACATGACTTGTCTGGAGTACGACAGTAAATTGTATACACAAACCTTCCTCATTTAGCAGTCTACTAATTAGTGAAAACCGTGTCAAGATCTCCAAGATTAGCGTTCACATACAGACAGAAAAATGTGGCCGGAGACTTTAAATTATATGTACAGGGAGATTCAGCGGCCCCTACATATGGGTTTTATGCAACCTGCAACGCCTTTAAAAACAGTGCACAAGATTTTCATCTTCTCTCACTCGCTGTCTGCAAACTATTAGTCCTACAAGAAAAATGAACAGAAAGTTTTTGCAGTAAATTTACTGAAGCTAAATTTTGTTCTGGGATATGTTTTCGTCAGAGGTCATTTCGACTTTTCAAGAAAAACGCGTTTGAAGGTTACTTTTGTACATTATTCTTTAATAATTTGGAAACTATGACCTCTAGCAAAAACGTACCCCGTACAAAATTGGTCTACATTAAATTTCCCGGAAAAAGATCGTGTTCATTTTTTCTGTAAGACTAACAGTCTGGACGCATCGAGCGAGAGAATATGAAAATCATGCATGTGGTATTTGAAGGCGTTGTGTATTGCATAAAACTCACAGGTAGAGCAGTTAAATCACCCTGTATGTGTAGATTATGTGACTTTTCCGTTGCTTTCAATGTCTGTTGGTGCACACCTGAGTAAATGGCTGAATTTGACTATTAATGAAGACTTTAATAATTAAATGGCTCTGAGCACTATGGGACTCAACTGCTGTGGTCATAAGTCCCCTAGAACTTAGAACTACTTAAACCTAACTAACCTAAGGACAGCACACAACACCCAGCCATCACGAGGCAGAGAAAATCCCTGACCCCGCCGGGAATCGAACCCGGGAACCCGGGCGTGGGAAGCGAGAACGCTACCGCACGACCACGAGATGCGGGCACTTTAATAATTAGTAGCACTTTACTTGGTATCTAGTAGCACCCCGGTGGCGAAGAAAAAATCCTAGTCGAACTTCTCTCTCACGGGCCATGATTTATTCTGTGACTACACGCAGTACACCAAGGCTGGACTCGCACTGCTGTAAGCATTTGCTAGATGAAATCGTAGCTTAGGGCACATCGCTTTTAATGTCTCTGGCTCGAATCATTCCTGAGCCGGTAAAAATCACTTAGTTGTCAATTTTTCGGTCAAATGTACGAGTGTAACGAAAATATTGGTTTTTGTCAGAATTTTCATAGCACACGATGTGTGAGAAATGGACAAATGGGGTATCAAATTCACCAGTGTGAGGTGTACTTTCGCAAAATCTATTTAACTGCTCAACAAAAATCAGAATAATTAAGAAACACTTAATTAGTGATTTGAGGAAAAATTTAAATATTTCGTGAACAGCTGCTGCTACCTATGTAAATGAAGTGCCAAAATTTCATCTCTTGGAGGTCTAGCCATTTTACACATAAAAAGTTGCCTTGGTGTGGTATTTAACTGTAAAAATAATAAATTCAAGGCATTTCGAGGGCAGAAGGTTTTGTATACGTTTCTATGGTAACGCCTCAGTGTTGTCGCAGTTCTATAGATGACTATTGTTTCTCCTGCAGCCGTTAGCGCTTCACAATTGAAAACTGACAACAGAGCTACTAGCTATCAGGGAGCCTCTTACACCGACGCGACTGCAGAATATACCAAGCATCATCTGAAATGCGCATATGTGGTCGACCACCAAATACACTTGGTAAAAGAGGAAGGTCTTCCAGCAACATTGAAGACAGAGAAGAGTGTTGAGGACGGAGAACTGAAAAGATCACCCAGGAACGTGGAATTAACTGAACACAGCAGTGATAAAATACTTTGCTACACTGACACTTCTCTGACAAAGTCTTCCAAAGTTTGCAATTCTCAAATGTTTCCTCAACTTTTCGTATGGCGTGCAGATGACAAAAGGATTCGTCATCTGTTGGTAGAAAACAATATGTCTGTCGATGATAATGGAAAATTACAAGCAAGATACTGTCATCATCACCTGATGTGTAGAAGCACAAAAGATGCCTCGTAAACGTGGAAGGTTCCAGCAACGTTGAAGGCAGAGAAGCCTGTGAGAAGCATCGAGAACGGAAAAAATCGTCCACGAGCACAGAATTACCTGAAAAAAAAATACCTCTGATATCGATAGGTATTTAAATATGTAGTACTTCATGCTTTTTGGACAAAAATTGAAAATAAAAATCTGAATAGGGGTCAAATGTTTTGTCAAATAATTTTTCCAAGGGCAAGAAACAAAACAGATCTGACGTGCCTTTGAATGGTGCTCGAAATCATGTACGGTAACTGAGGTGCCGATTGAGAATTTAAAGTTCAGTGTTTAACTTATAATTTTATAATTTTAAAGAGTATTAGAGGATATTGGTATGGAGGATGATGTAGACCCCGTAGTCTACTGTTGTGTGACCTTCACATATTTCTACCATCTATGCAGGAATTGCAATTCCCAAATGTTTCCACAACTTTTCGTATGGTGTGCAGATGACAAAAGGATTCGTCATCTGTTGGTAGAAAACAATACGTCTGTCGATGATGATGGAAAATTACAAGCAAGATACAGGTGTAAAAAAGTTCCAACAATTTATTGCCCTCTAAAATGTTTCAGTAGAGAATTCTTCAAATAAAGATAATGCGCTTTTTCAAGAAGTAATGTACCCCTTACAAGTGTTGCCATCATCACTCTTGCTTACAGACTTATCCCAATTAGAAAGTGCATGATTTAGAGCATCATTCAAAGGACCGGAAAATGTTTCTTTAATGTATTTCATGCGTTACTTTTAGACAAATGACTTCACAAAACATTTGACCGTTCTTGTTTTCATTTTCTTTTCATTTCATGATATCCATTAAAGAGGTTATTTCATGATGTCCCTGAAGGAGGTAGCTTATTACAAAGCACGACGCAACATCTAACAAAACATTAAAAACCGATTTCCCTGGTAATCTTGTTTACTGATTGGCCAAACAAAAATAATTATTGACATTGGTTGATGTTATCAACAGTACTGCTGAATTATAACAGACATCTTTTATAACAGATTAGAAGTCGGCTGAAAAAACGGCGCATCACAAAGCTCGCCGAATGGCGGGAAGGAAGATTTGAGTTTAACGTCCCGTCGTTACCTAGGTCACTAGAGACGGGACACAAACTCGAATTATGGAAGGATCAGGAAGAAAATCAACCCTGCCTTTTCAAAGGAACCATCCAGGAATTTGCCTCAAGCGGTTTAGAGAAATCTGGATGGCCGGATGGGGATTTGAACCGTCGTACCCCCGAATGTGAGTCTGGTGTGCAACCACTGTGACACACAGGTCAATGCAAAGCTAGCCCAGTACAATAGCTTTCACTTGATTGCCATGTTTACTGTACCTTCAAAGTATCAGAAAAAAATATTGCTAAAATACAAATTTTCTCCCCGTCCATCACATCGATAAATCCCTTCTTATAAATAATCAATGAACTATGATATCATTTGCAACTTAATAACTAAATTTCGAGTTTTTCCGTTACTATCACGTCTTGCTTCATCTACGTTTCTCATGCCTTACTCCTTTGCGCTTTGAAATACTGCACGCCACGCCAAATATTGGATCCCTAAGGCGGGAACGCTCTTACAATGCTTTCAACAGCTATCTAACTGTGATCGGTACAGCGAGCGAATATCATACCCCAAAAATAATTTGGAAGAAAGGATAACCTCAATTAATAAAAGAGGTGCTGTGATAAGGATAAGTCACATTGGGATTCGGCACTGGGCGTCTTGTATTAGGAGGAAAAAAAACTAGAAACTGGATTACGTCCACACATTCATGTCATATGCAGGAGTCATGGTGATGAGACATGCGAGCAAACAAACGGTCCTTATCAAAGCCAACTTTAACTGTGGTTTTATAAATATTTAAGGCATATCATCAGCCAAAGAACATTTGTTATACAGCCCATACTGTGCCAAAAAAATGCGACGTCCTGTGCCTACAAGAGACCCACAGAGAAGAGCAAACAAAGACAACCTAAAATACCGAGCATGAAATTAACTGCAGAAATACCGCACTCTCAGTACGGAAGTGCCATATTTGTAAGATCAGGGCTTCAGATAATCAGTGCCCACTGCACTGTAGAATACAATATCGAAGTTATTTCTGCCGACCGGGGTGGCCGAGCGGTTCTAGGCGCTCCAGTCTGGAACCGCGCGACCGCTACGGTCGCAGGTTCGAATCCTGCTTCGGGAATGGATGTGTGTGATGTCCTTAGGTTAGTTAGGTTTAAGTAGTTCTAAGTTCTAGGAGACTGATGACCTCAGAAGTTAAGTCCCATAGTGCTCAGAGCCATTTGAACCATTTTTCGATGTTATTTCAGTGGAACTGAGTAACTGTGTGGTTACCTCTATATATAAGCCCCATTCTGCTGCATTTTCCTTTACACCGCCTAGGAACTTTCACAACAGCAAACGTCTATAGAGATGGGTGCCTTTAACAGCCATAATCACGTGTAGGGATATTCTGAAGATAATGAAAAAGAGGAAGCAGTCCTCTCCTGGGCTGAATCCTGCCAGTTGTCTCTTTTACTTGACAGCAAGCTACCCCCTTCCTTCAACAGTGGCAGGTGTCAGCGTGGATTTAACCCTGACCTCCTCTTTGTGAGTGAAGACATCGCACAGCTATGCTCCAAATCAGTGTGCTCGTCCATTCCAAAGACGCAACACAGGCCACTGTTGTGTCAAGTCCTCCCAGCAATAAGGCCACAGGAGGTGAGTTTCAAATGGAGATACAACTTCAAGAAAGCTGATCCAACGAAATTTTCTAACATGCTGGACAAGAAGAATAGGTCTGTGCCACACATACCTGAAGAATATGAGAGCTTTGTTCAAACTGTAAAATACTGCTCCCGGGCATCAATTCCGAGAGGATGTAGTGCAATGTATCTGTAGGGCGTGACACCTGAAACAGCGACTCTGCTGGACGAATATTACGGGCTATACGAAGAAAATCCTTATAGCGAGGAAACTTACCTGGCTGCACAGAATACTCTCTCCTCAATCTCTGAGGCGAAGAGAGAACAGTGGATTAAACTGATGACGAAGTGTGAGATGAGCAGAAGCAACCAAAAGGCCTGGAGATTGTTACGATGTCTCAACAACGATTTCTCCTACTCAAATACACATACAAATGTGAAGACAGACCAGATTGCATACCAGCTCTTTAAAAATGGTAAACCAGACCGTACTAGTAAAATCGAGAGACGAACCCTGGAAAGGGAGCCCGAGCAAGAGGGCAACTTTCTGTCTCGACCTTTTAATCTGTACGACCTCGACTCGGCTCTAAACAAGTCCAAAGTCGGGGAAGCAGCAGGGGTAGATGATATAAGAAGTGAACAGATCAAGAACTTTGGTCCAGACGCAAAGTGCTGGCTACTCTAACTAATGAATAGTTTTATGAAGAGCTGCAAGATACCTAAATCCTGGAGGAAAGCAAAAATCATAGCTATACATAAGCCAGGAAAAGACCAGGATGGTCCCAAAAGCTACAGGCCTATCTCCCTTCTATACCACCTGTATAAGGTGTTAGAAAGGCTTATTCTCCAAAGAGTAACAGATACGATAGACCCATTACTGATCCCCCAACAAGCAGGATTCAGATAAGGGAAGAGCTGCACAGCATAGGTGTTGAAGCTGACACAGCATATAGAGGACGTCTTAGAAAGGTGGCAGATCACGGGAGCTGTCTTTATAGATCTCTTAGCAGCCTACGAGACTGTCAACCATAGACTCTTGTTGCTGAAGTTATACAACCTCACCAAGCATTACCAACTAACCTGTATGATTAGAAATCTACTGCAGAATCGAAGATATTTTGTGGAATATCAAGGACAAAGAAGCAGATGGAGGCAGCAAAAAAAACGGGTTGCCACAGGGCAGTGTGCTGGAACCCATTCTCTTTAATATGTACACTAACGACCAGCCGTTACCAGAAGGAACACAAAACTTTATTTATGCAGATGACCGTCTAATCACAGCTCAAGGATATAGCTTTGAGAGTGTGGAGCAGAAGTTCATTGATACTTTGAAAAAATGCTGTGTCTATTACAGGGACAAACAGCTGAAACCAAATCCATTCAAAACCCAGACCTGCTCTTTTCACCTTAGAAACAAAAATAGCTAGCAGAACCCTACAGGTAGATTGGGAAGGAACATCTGTAAAACATTGAAAGACACCAAAATACCTCTGGGTCACTCTGGACCGTGCTCTCACATACAAGAAGCACTGCGTAAAAACAAAGCAAAAAGTAGCTTCCAGGAACAATGTTGTTAGGAAGCTGCTAAGAACAACATGGGGAGCACAGCCAAATACTGCGGACATCCACATTAGCCCTATGCTACTCCGCAGCTGGGTTCGCTTGTCCAGTATGGTGCAGATCCACACATACCAAGAAAGTTGATGTTGCTCTGAACGAGACATGTCGTATCATCACCCGTTGTCTGAGAGCCACACACGTGGAAAAGCCCATCCACTATATGCCCATCAACCGGCACAGCAAAGACTTGTGTCTAGAAAGAGCTTTCTTCGCAGCACAGAAGCACTGGCTGACACTCAACACCAACACGGAGAAAAGAGATGGCAGGCAAGATGCCAGCATTTGGAGGAGTGGCTGTTTCCACAAGAAGCTCTTCCCCCCAGGCCACACAAAGAAATGGTCCACATCGCCTGCGTTCCTGTGTCACAAGATCGAAGAGCAGCCTGTAGAGATGGGGCTTCCATATGGACTCTATCAAGTGTGATTGTGGAGCTACCGTGCAGACATCATCACATCTGCTACAATGCACATTACCTCCAAATGTGTACACTATGGAAGATCTTGTAAATGCTACACAAAGTGCACTTGACGTTGCTAAATTTTGGGCATCCACTGTATAGTTAAATTAACCAATGTTTGTTAATATAATCTATGTGCATATATATCTATTTTATTCTCTGACTGTTTTAAGTTATAAACCATAATGTACGCAGTAATGTATGCAATAGTGTTTTAGTTTGCTTCTGACACGAAATAAATAAAAATGGTGTTGAAGGCTTTCCGCTGCTCTGAGTCGGTGTCATTAGGGAAGATGATATAGCATACATTGGGAACTGGTTCGCAGCTGAATTTGAATTAGTAATTAGGTGAAAATAGACACTGAAGATGCAGACAAAAAATACCTTTCTATCTTTTGCGAGGCAAGATATGTTTAAGGCACAGGACAGGAAATCATTATTGAGGCCGGCGGCCGTTCTTAGCACTTGCACATACAATTTGTTTCCATTCCAGTTTATTGATCCTCTTGACGGAAATCGGTCATAACCAACTTTTCTTCCTCTCTTTCTTGTGCCTTTACCCAACATCGGCGCAAAGTCGGCATGGTGAGAAACGGACTTGCATGGTTAATTTAAGGGGAGGCAGGATGCCTTTCCTGTCGCCATCCCGTTACCCCGGGGATGGAATATGTGCACTCCAACCGTGTGCGTGTAGTATTATTCATGTGAATGTGCGAATCGTGTAACTGAGGCGGTACATGGGTACTAGCCGCTATTCACCTTATGTGATGTGGGAAACCACCTAAAACACATCCACGGTGGCCGGAACAACGACCCTAGCCGTTAATCCATCGGGCGGATTCGATCCGGTGGTGGCACACCTTCGCGCTCTGGAAGCGGCGCTTTAACACGGGTGGCTCTACCCATCATCAGATCACAATAAAAAAAGCGAAATCATAATGACCAATCAACTGAGAACTGACGCACAATCAGGTTAACGCGGACAGCATAGCACTGCTGTCATATACTAAAATAAAACACTGATAGGTACTATGTACAGTATCTCGTCAACACCTGTTCTGAATGTTACAGTGACAAGTGCTAGACTGGACCTTCTGGCAGCTGACTCCTTACGCTGCTCCTTATGTTTCCTTTTTCTTTATTTAGATCAGATGGTAGCTATAGCTGAAATGCATCGTGAGGATTAATAAATACATTTGATCTAGATCAGTTCTGTGTGTAAAAGAAATTTAAGTTATCATACAGTGACAGTATAGATTTAAGTGTCAGGAAGTCGTTTCTGAAAGTATTTGTATGGAGTCTAGCCATGTATGGAACTGAAACATGGACGATAAATAGTTTGGACAAGAAGAGAATAGAAGCTTTTGAAATGTGGTGCTACAGAAGAATGCTGAAGATTAGATGGGTAGATCACATAACTAATGAGGAGGTACTGAATAGGTCTGGGTAGAAGAGAAGTTTCTGGCAAAACTTGACTAGAAGAAGGGATCGGTTGTCAGGACATGTTCTGAGGCATCAAGGGATCACCAATTTAGTATTGGAGGGCAGCGTGGAGGGTAAAAATCGTAGAAGGAGACCAAGAGATGAATACACTAAGCAGATTCAGAAGGATGTAGGTTGCAGTAGTTACTGGGAGATGAAGAAGCTTGCACAGGATAGAGTATCATGGAGAGCTGCATCAAACCAGTCTCAGGACTGAAGACCACAACAACAAGAACAACAGTGACAGCTCCGTTTAATTCTTTTTGTATTACATAATGTATTTTTTAATTTTTTTAAGTAAGATACTTCCAATAAACGGGACACTAATGGGAACCTGCAGATGTTTTCTATGGGTGGCTTACGTCTCTACTTTGGTTCACCTGAGGTTGTATGTAGTCAACTGACATTACTAATAAGAGAGGACAGAGTCATCAAAAAATGGTTCAAATGGCTCTGAGCACTATGGGACTCAACTGCTGAGGTCATTAGTCCCCTAGAACTTAGAACTAGTTACACCTAACTAACCTAAGGACATCACAAACATCCATGCCCGAGGCAGGATTCGAACCTGCGACCGTAGCGGTCTTGCGGTTCCAGACTGCAGCGCCTTTAACCGCACGGCCACTTCGGCCGGCACAGAGTCATCATTTACATGTTAGTGACGATAGTGGAAACAAGAATGTTAGTTCCAAATGTCCACTGCTGACGTTCACTTTGGTGGCTGTTAATATAGAGGTGGTAACCATCTGCCAGATCGAGTTGTGAGGAACAAATATGGATGGGCTGCTCGCCAATCGGCACTGCCAATAGTCTTGTGTGTCAGTATCTGCAATTTTTCAGAGAAGACTTCAATGCATGATGAGGCACGCAACGACTGACGAAGTGCTCAATTACCAATCTGAGAGCTCTGCTGGCATGTGACCACCACGTGCAGTGGTTTTGTTAATCCCAGATTCCGAAACTGAGAAGCACACACTCCTGAAGGACACAACTGCGAATATACGATATTGCAGTGCCTGTCTTATTCCGAGTTACGGTGCACCTTTCCTTTGGACATGCATGCACTTCCAAAGGAACAGGCACTACGGCGACAAGGACCTTTATGAAATATGTCAAACGTATTTACAATTGCAAATATGGCCAACTATCAGCTGTATAATGGAATGACGACAGTGAAATTTTGTGCCGGGCCGAGTCTCGAAAACGGATTTCCCGCTCATCGCGAGTGGTCTGCCCGAGCCAACTCACAACCAGACCCAAACTTCTATATGTCGCTAACCATGTGTCAACAATCTGTATTCGTACATCCACTACGTATGTTCCCATCCAGAAGAGACATTTTACTTGAAAGTCTCTTGCCCGATGGCGGCGGATAAATACTATATTGCCCTATTTATCCACCGACACCGGGTAAGCAACTTTCAAGTTAACTGTCTCGCCTGTGCTGAAACATAAATGGTGGATGAAAGATTACAGGCCTTAGGGATATGGTTGGCGACACACGGAAATTTTGGTCTGGCAGTGAGTCGGGTTCGAGTAGCTTAAGGGTAAGGCGGCCACTCCCGATAAGGGGCAAATCAGGGTTCGAGTCCCTGTCCAACACAAATTTTCATCGTCTTCATTCCATTATACAACTGATGGTTGTCCGTATTTTCAGTTGCGAATATATTTCATGTACTGCGAATTATACACTACTGGCAATTAAAATTGCTACACCAAGAAGAAATGCAGATGATAAACGGGTATTCATTGGACAAATATATTATACTAGAACTGACCTGTGATTACATATTCACGCATTTGGGTGCATAGATCCTGAGAAATCAGGAACCAGAACAACCACCTCTGGCCGTAATAACGGCCTTCATACGCCTGGGCATTGAGTCAAACAGACCTTGGATGGCGTGTACAGGTTCAGCTGCCCATGCAGCTTCAACACGATACCACAGTTCATCAAGAGTAGTGACTGGCGTATTGTGACGAGCCAGTTGCTCGGCCACCATTGACCAGACGTTTTCAATTGGTGAGAGATCTGGAGAATGTGCTGGCCAGGGCAGCAATCGAACATTTTCTGTATCCAGAAAGGCCCGTACAGGACCTGCAACATGCGGTCGTGCATTATTCTGCTGAAGTGTAGGGTTTCGCAGGGATCGAATGAAGGGTAGAGCCACGGGTCGTAACACATCTGAAATGTAACGTCCACTGTTCAAAGTGCCATCAATGCGAACAAGAGGTGACCGAGACGTGTAACCAATGGCACCCCATACCATCATGCCGGGTGATACGCCAGTATGGCGATGACGAATACACGCTTCCAATGTGCGTTCACCGCGATGTCGCCAAATACGGATGCGACCATCATGATGCTGTAAACAGAACCTGGATTCATCCGAAAAAATGACGTTTCGCCATTCGTGCACGCAGGTTCGTCGTTGAGTACACCATCGCAGGCGCTCCTGTCTGTGATGCAGCGTCAGTGGTAACAGCAGCCATGGTCTCCGAGCTGATAGTCCATGCTGCTGCAAACGTCGTCGAGCTGTTCGTGCGGATGGTTGTTGTCTTGCAAACGTCCCCATCTGTAGACTCAGGGATCGAGACGTGGCTGCACGATCTGTTACAGCCATGCGGTTAAGATGCCTGTCATCTCGACTGCTATTGATACGAGGCCGTTGGGATCCAGCACGGCGTTCCGTATTACCCTCCTGAACCCACCGATTCCATATTCTGCTAACAGTCATTGGATCTCGACCAACGCGAGCAGCAATGTCGCGATACTATAAACCGCAATCGGTACAGGCTACAATCCGACCTTTATCAAAGTCGGAAACGTGATGGTACGCATTTCTCCTCCTTACACGAGGCATCACAACAACGTTTCACCAGGCAGCGTCGGTCAACTGGTGTTTTTGTATGAGAAATCAGTTGGAAACTTTCCTCATGTCAGCACGTTGTAGGTGTCTCCACCGGCGCCAACCTTGTGTGAATGCTCTGAAAAGATAATCATTTGCATATCACAGCATCTTCTTCCTGTCGGTTAAATTTCGCGTTTGTAGCACGTCACCTTCGTGGTGTAGCAGTTTTAATGGCCAGTACTGTAGCTCTTCTGAGATTTAGTAGCACACGTGCCTCCCCAAATTCTTAGGCTCTAACAGACTAATGTCCCACGGGCAGCGTCGCGAAGACTCTACAGTCACGTCCGGTACGTTGCGACGTCGATATTTTGGTCCAGATAACAGAGCATTACGAGTAGTGTAGTGAGGGAACTCAGACTACTGCTGCGCAGCATGGAGCACGGTCCGTTACCTCTGCGCCCCCACTATGCTGCACGAAGCTTAGCTGCGATCTCTTTTCACTACATTTTATTTAGGGACAATATAATACGGAACTTCAGGACTCAAAAATAAGCGAGTGCAGTTGGAAAAGGAGTTAAATAACATCAAACAGAATATATGTAGCAGGGTTGGCAGAACTGCGACGAAAAAAAAAAAGAACAAATAGACTTAAAATCAAGTGACTTAGTTTATTATAGAGAAACAGAGCAGGCAGGAAATTCAAGTGCTGGCGCGTGCGCCTAGGTATAGGTGTAAACAAGAAGACTGAAAAATATTAAAGACAAATTTTTTATGCATGGGTCCACACCCGCTGTTAATCTCTTTTTGGAAATTATTTTCGTGTGTACACTGATGTTTTATTTTATTTATAAATTAGATAATTTCGCCCACGTATGTGTTGTCAGGCTGGTACGCTGTCAACAGACGCATATGCATAGCACCTTTGAAGTTTTGCATATGGACTTCACATCTGTGTTCGTTGTGCCCGTGCATGCTATGGTTGTGCGAAACTCTTATTGGGAGCACCATCACATGTTTCATTTCCCCCCACACAATTTTTATTGTAATGTAACTTCATAATGCCAATGGGAATGAAATTAAATAATTCTTAAATAATGAAAGAAAGTGTTTATTTCAAAATATAAGAACAGCCTACGCAGAAATATGACGTTCGTTAAAAAATATTGTTGCCATTGATGAAGTCTCAGTCAGAATACACAGAGTTGTTTTAAAAAAACAACAATAAAATTTCGTGGAAATGTTCAGTAACTATGAGTACATAGATTAACCCTATTTTCAGAAATAAATAACTAAGACAGACGACAGAGCAATTAATATAAAATGTTAACTTTCGACAGAGTACGTGAATAGTAGCTCGTCAATTGAAAATAGACGTCAACAAGTGACAGGAATGTTAGACGAAACGATGACAGTGGCACTGAATGTGTTATGTGAAAGTGATTCCCTCCCAATTCTTCAACGATATCAGTACTTAGTTTCCTATTAGAGTTATTTGCTAGTTCTACTCTATTTCTTTTAGTAGTGAATACGAGCAGTAGAAAATAATTACGTCTAGAAGAAAGAATGATAAAAGGGGAGCTAAGTTGCAAAAACATACAAACTGTAATTCTGGCATCATCAGGAGCTGAGTTAATTTTTATGTGACAAGAAAATGGTTCAGACAAAGTTTGTTTGTGCTACTGAAAATCACTTGAATGGTATGTTCTAAAAATGCAGTGATCACTAAATATTTTTAACATGGTGTAAGTTGGCTGTTTAGGTTTTTATGTTGATGACGCCACGTAGCTCTCTCTATTAAAGTCGTTGACTGCACTGTGTGCAGTCTGTGGCTGGCTGGACTCGTTTTTGGAAGTTATTCACCTGTGTAGTGTTGGGCAGTTGAATGTGAACAGCCAGCAGTGGTGGGTGTGGGGAGAGAGATGCCCGAGTCCTGAAATGTTAACACACTCCTGGAAATTGAAATAAGAACACCGTGAATTCATTGTCCCAGGAAGGGGAAACTTTATTGACACATTCCTGGAGTCAGATACATCACATGATCACACTGACAGAACCACAGGCACATAGACACAGGCAACAGAGCATGCACAATGTCGGCACTAGTACAGTGTATATCCACCTTTCGCAGCAATGCAGGCTGCTATTCTCCCATGGAGACGATCGTAGAGATGCTGGATGTAGTCCTGTGGAACGGCTTGCCATGCCATTTCCACCTGGCGCCTCAGTTGGACCAGCGTTCGTGCTGGACGTGCAGACCGCGTGAGACGACGCTTCATCCAGTCCCAAACATGCTCAATGGGGGACAGATCCGGAGATCTTGCTGGCCAGGGTAGTTGACTTACACCTTCTAGAGCACGTTGGGTGGCACGGGATACATGCGGACGTGCATTGTCCTGTTGGAACAGCAAGTTCCCTTGCCGGTCTAGGAATGGTAGAACGATGGGTTCGATGACGGTTTGGATGTACCGTGCACTATTCAGTGTCCCCTCGACGATCACCAGTGGTGTACGGCCAGTGTAGGAGATCGCTCCCCACACCATGATGTCGGGTGTTGGCCCTGTGTGCCTCGGTCGTATGCAGTCCTGATTGTGGCGCTCACCTGCACGGCGCCAAACACGCATACGACCATCATTGGCACCAAGGCAGAAGCGACTCTCATCGCTGAAGACGACACGTCTCCATTCTTCCCTCCATTCACGCCTGTCGCGACACCACTGGAGGCGGGCTGCACGATGTTGGGGCGTGAGCGGAAGACGGCCTAACGGTGTGCGGGACCGTAGCCCAGCTTCATGGAGACGGTTGCGAATGGTCCTCGCCGATACCCCAGGAGCAACAGTGTCCCTAATTTGCTGGGAAGTGGCGGTGAGGTCCCCTACGGCACTGCGTAGGATCCTACGGTCTTGGCGTGCATCCGTGCGTCGCTGCGGTCCGGTCCCAGGTCGACGGGCACGTGTACCTTCCGCTGACCACTGGCGACAACATCGATGTACTGTGGAGACCTCACGCCCCACGTGTTGAGCAATTCGGCGGTACGTCCACCCGGCCTCCCGCATGCCCACTATACGCCCTCGCTCAAAGTCCGTCAACTGCACAAAACGGTTCACGTCCACGCTGTCGCGGCATGCTACCAGTGTTAAAGACTGCGATGGAGCTCCGTATGCCACGGCAAACTGGCTGACACTGACGGCGGCGGTGCACAAATGCTGCGCAGCTAGCGCCATTCGACGGCCAACACCGCGGTTCCTGGTGTGTCCGCTGTGCCGTGCGTGTGATCATTGCTTGTACAGCCCTCTCGCAGTGTCCGGAGCAAGTATGGTGGGTCTGACACACCTGTGTCAATGTGTTCTTTTTTCCATTTCCAGGAGTGTATGAGCTGACGATCTGGACGTGTGTCCGTCAGAAAAAGGAAGTTTGATAAACTGGATGTCACGAATTTATGTGTATATTATGCCTTTTGAACACTATTAAGGGAATTACATTGTTTGTTCTCTATCAAAATCTTTCATTTGCTAACTGTATGCCTATATCAGTTAGTGCCTTCAGTTGTTAGAATCTTCTGTTTAGCAGGTAGTATTGGCGCTCGCTGTATTGAAGTAGTTCGAGTAACGAAGATTTTTGTGAGGTAAGTGATTCATGAAGGGTATAGGTTATTGTTAGTCAGGGCTATTCTTTTGTAGGGACTATTAAAAGTCAGATAACTTTGCGCTAAAATATTGTGTGTCAGTATAGAAATGATCAGAATAAGTAAAGAAAAAACAGTCTGAGTACGTTCAGTTTCACCCTGGAGTTTGAAAATCAAGTAACGTAGAAGTTTTACCAACATAGTCTTTCTTTATATTGAAAGGGGAAGTTTCAATGGGAAAATAAAATCTTTTTGCGCCGGAGCAGCAGATACGAATGAGACAAATTGAAAGATAGACCTTTTTCTGAAAATCTGTCAAGAAATTATGAAGTGAAAATATTCTGAAGACGAAGATTTTTTAACTTTGCTATGAGCGTTTTCATGGCACACTCCGGGAAGTTTACTTTCCGACGAGAGTGACGTAAACATCATTAATCGCTTTCATCGGTGACATTAATTTCCGTGGATAGTGTTGTTAATTTGTGGGCGTTGCTCCATTCAAACGGTCCCAACAACAGCACAAGAATCTCCATATTCAATGCACTTCATCTCCATAATTTCTTTGTTGATCTATAAAAAATGTAATCAATGACTCTGTCTCACACAGACCTCCCATAATGGAGCAAAAAATACCGAAGTCCCATTTTAAAAAAGTGCTACTCAAAGATATATACTTTGATTTCGTGTCACATTAAAGAAGATTTCAGTAGGATGTTTTAGTTCATATTATTCTTTACTTAATGAAAAAGAAAGTTTAGGAAATTAAATATGGCTCGGTTGCTTCGTTCCACCAACACTATCTACCCTATTGTTTATCTCTCCAGAGCAATTCTTGTCATAGGCGTAAAGTGAAAAAGGTCATGTGAGGAAAGGGTCTTGCAATCAGTAAGTCTATGTTACTACATTTCGAGATTACTTTATTACATTCATTGTCATGAACCTTTAAGCTCCGTAAATAAACTGAAAAGTTGAAACTGCACGTTTCATTAAGACGAACATCACAAACTGCATTTTAACTTCGTACTCCTACCAACGTAAGGGCTTCTTAATCCTGCGGGATCATTCAGATAGTGTGTGGGGAAGTTAGTGAGGGGTTGACTGCAGAACGGACACTAAACGAGGCACAAGTAACTGAACGATGAACTGTTATTGAGAAATGGGGATGAAACAGAATTCCGCTTCTAGGATGGAAGGAAGGTTAGCTTTTAAAGACTTGTCGCCTACCAAATCATCAGATACACAGCAATAGCTCAGTTGGAGTAAAGAAGGAACCAAGGACGAAGTTTTCGTTAATAGTCTGGCGGTTAGGACTTCATGACATGTGCATGACTACGGTTCCCGGGTTGAGTATTAGCTAATGTTTGCGGGAAAGATTCAATCATTAACTTGCTGAAGCAAATGTTTCCGGCATTTCTGTTCATTTATTTACCCTATAAATCTTGTTTTCGGTACGAAAAAGTACGGCAAATGATTGGGCTTCCATGGGACCTGTGGTAGTAATCGCAAACACTGTGACAGTTGTGGATTACGTGAATATTATTCTGGACCACCTGCAGCCTTTCACGTTTGATGTCTGCCTGACGGCGATGGCATCTTCCAGCAGGATAACTGTCTGTGTCACAAGGCCGAAATCATGTTACAGTGGTTCGATGTACATTGACCATGATAGTGGACTCACGCTGATGCCTTGGCCACCGGATTGGCCTGATCTGGACTTAACGAAACACACCTGGGACGCTATCGAGCGCCGGCTCCACGTCCACAAACCATCGGTCCATATTTTGCGGGAGTTGCATAACTTGTCCTACATACCTCTGGAAACCTACCAAGGACATTTGTAATCCATCCCATGCAGAATCGGTACGTTTCAAAGGTGGATAAACATGCTATTTTGCAGGTGGTCATTTTGTTTCGGCTCAGTGGATCCAGACACTAGGCTTCAATAGTTATTTTTCTGCGGCTGCGTATCGCATCGGAGTTAATTGAAAAATAGCTCTCGTTCTCTAGTTGACACAAAGATATCGGTAAGTTTCCAGTGGTTATAAGGCAAATAACGGAACTGGTAAGCCCCTCCAAAATGCTCCGTGTTGGGACCGCTTCTGCTCCACTACCAACGCCCCTTGGTATCAAACTAAAAACTAAAACAGCTCACTGTGCTTTTAAGGGAGGCGAATAATAAATAAATTTGACCCATGATCAAAAGATAATTAACTCATATCCAAGTAACACTCTGAACATATAAGATTATAAATTGTCAATTTTTTTAACCGAATAGTTCCTTCAAAATCCTCGAGACTTCCTTTTTGACTCCATAAACACACGCCCTGCCTAGTCGTGCTGCTGCGCGATACGAAACACGTTTTGCATGGAAAAGTTGGGTCAGCAGAAATCGCAACTCTGCAGGCGCGTCGCACGGCGAACATCCTCTTCAGCTGCTACGTCTACATAAGAAACAAGATATCCAACACAGAAACCGTGTTCGGAAACCGTTTTTCGCTGTCTTGTTTACGAATTAGTTTTTTTCTTTTTTTTACGCAAGTGGATTATGGAAATCACTTACTCAGGTTTCTGATTTAATTAGCACCGTGGCTCTTTTTCTCTATCTAAATATCACAAGTGCACAGCTTCATGCTGACAAGGAACCGTACGAATTTCCCCCTCACCGATTTCATTCATATTGACAGACTGTGTCGGCCACGACTAGGTTGGTGGGTTGATTTGGTGGAAGGGACCAAACAGCGAGGTCATCGGTCCCATCGGGCTATAGAAGGACGGGGAAGGAAGTCGGCCGTGCCCTTTCAAAGGAACCATCGCGGCATTTTCCTGAAGCGGTTTATGGAAATCACGGAAAACCTAAATCAGGATGTCCGAAGCGGATTTGAACCGTCATCCTCCCGTATATGAGTCAAGTGAGCTAATCGCTGCGCCACCTCGCACGGTGGCACAATTAGGACTTCAAATTATGTAAACTGGAAGACGCAAATCTCAACCGTTTTCGAGCAAATCGAGGTCGAAAATTTTAGGTGTGCTTGTATACTTTTACGGACGGTGACCTCCAAGTAGTCCGCAGCCGAGCGAGTAAGCGCTTAGTTCCATAAGACAGAGGCCTCTGGGCAGAATCTTACCGCCGGTGCCCCTTTTTCTTATTCCGACGCAATTCTGACAACATATTTATTATGACTGCGAAAATTATCAGTACACTACTGGCCATTAAATTGCTACACCAAGAAAAAATGCAGATGATAAACGGGTATTCATTGGACAAATATATTATACTAGAACTGACATGTGATTACATTTTCATGCAATTTGGGTGCATAGATGCTGAGAAATGAGTACCCAGAACAACCACCTCAGGCCGTAATAACGGCCATCATACGCCTGGGCATTGAGTCAAACAGACCTTGGATGGCGTGTACAGGTTCAGCTGCCCATGCAGCTTCAACACGATACCACAGTTCATCAAGAGTAGTGACTGGCGTATTGTGACGAGCCAGTTGCTCGGCCACCATTGACCAGACGTTTTCAATTGGTGAGAGATCTGGAGAATGTGCTGGCAGGGCAGCAGTCGAACATTTTCTGTATCCAGGAAGGTCCGTACAGGACCTGCAACATGCGATCGTGCTTTATCCTGATGAAATGTAGGGTTTTGCAGGGATCGAATGAAGGGTAGAGCCACGGGTCGTAACACATCTGAAATGTAACGTCCACTGTTCAAAGTGCCATCAATGCGAACAAGAGGTGACCGAGACATGTAACCAATGGCATCCCATACCGTCACGCCAGATGATACGCCAGTATGGCGATGACGAATACACGCTTCCAATGTGCGTTCACCGCGATGTCGCCAAACACGGATGTGACCATCATGATGCTGTAAACAGAACCTGGATCCATCCGAAAAAATGACGTTTTGCCATTCGTGCACCCAGATTCGTCGTTGAGTACACCATCGCAGGCGCTCCTGTCTGTGATGCAGCGTCAGTGGTAACCGCAGCCATGGTCTCCGAGCTGATAGTCCATGCTGCTGCAAACGTCGTCGAACTGTTCGTGCAGATGGTTGTTGTCTTGCAAACGTCCCCATCTGTTGACTCAGGGATCGAGCCAGTAGTGTCTTTAATGATTCTCCTAATCTTTATCTTGAAAAATGGTAAAAAAAATTTCTTAAGGAGACTGAATTTTACACGAGAACTTTCAAATTAGTATAGGCATTTTATTTACATTATTGTATCTTCATTTGTGGCAAGTGTAATATATAACCTATGAAGCTCTGCTCGAAGCAGGATGATACTGATTGTAGAATTACGGAAAACAATATTTATTGCTGTATACAGCACATGTAATGAGTGCTGAATTTTTCCATGTACATTGCTTTTTCTCTCTTTCTACTACAAAACGAACTTCGTTTACATTCATAAACGGCTCTCGATCGTCGCACAATTTTACAGCGTACCACGCATATGGAAGTGTATCACCGAATATTGATGCAGATACTTCACAAGAAAAAGTACTACCGGCAGCGAGATACGATTCAGAAACTAAGCGCTCACTTGCCTGGCTGGGGCTGCTTGTATACTTGCTTGCCGAAAATTTTCAAGCTCTGTTTCGTCGAAAACGGTTGGGAGTTGCGCCTTTCTGTTTACATATGCTGAAGTCCTAGCCGTGTAGTACGCCTGTGTCAGTATGAATCAAATCACTGAGAGGAAGTTCGTACTGTCCCTTTGTCTGCCTGATAACTCTACTTCTCCTTTACTGCATAGAAAGGCACTCCATTCAAACTAGCCGAAAATTTTAAAAACAAGACTTAACTTCACAAACTAAGCACGTTTTAAAAACGCTTGTGCGTTTACATGGGAACGAAAATCAACGGTGGGAGAAGAAACCCTGAAGCTAGAACAGCGCTACCAGAATCGATATTGGTGTGTTTCCATGACCTACCAGGAGCGGTCAGGCGAAATCGGTTAACAAAATGTGGTGAGTGTGTGCTACATTATTACACCCGACATGTCAGATCAAACAGATAAGACGGTTTTATTCATTGCTCTTGTTACCTTGCGTTTCTGCTGCGTTCTCGCTTCCCACTCCCGGGTTCCCGGGTTCGATTCCCGGCGGGGTCAGGGATTTTCTCTACCTCGTGATGGCTGGGTGTTGTGTGCTGTCCTTAGGTTAGTTAGGTTTAAGTAGTTCTAAGTTCTAGGGGACTGATGACCATAGATGCTAAGTCCCATAGTGCTGAGAGCCATTTGAACCATTTTTGTTTCTGCTGCTTCATTGTGGGGAAAGCCTAAGAGTTGTGGACTGAGGTAATGCAAGTAGTAATTTTAGACCACTGGGAAAGCCGAGCTTATTCTGCGCCCTCACTTTGCAACACGAAGTTTGTCTAAACTATCGGTAATAAGAACCTTAGAAACCCAGGTACTTCTAATGCTCATTACGTAGCGACAGCACGTTTGAAGAGTTGTCACAAACGCGACAAACACACGAAGACCATATGGCATTAAAGCAGAACATATGTTTTGTTGCAAAGGAAAAGAGCAGCAAGTAAATTCAGGTGCGAAAGTATTATAATCAAGAAAATCAAAAATAATATTACAAGTGTTTAAAGAACCCCATAAAAAATAGCGAGATATGTTTTAAAATTAAACAATAGGTCATCCACCGAAATAATTCAAATTCAAAATGGTGACAGTCCGCTAGGGAAATAGCAGACTTGTACAAAGAGCTGCAGAAGCCGATAAATGACTGCAAGTGCAACTACTACACGCAAAACAAAGAATAAATGAAAGAACAAATCTTCACTAGAAAACTTTTGGTATGATCGTAGAAACAATAGAGTTTGTACATTAACAGAATCTGCCAGAAAGAACACGATGTGCGTCCTTACCATATACTTCAATAAGAAAGCAAATGCAATAGAAAGGATCAAATGGAACTAAAAATAAAATTGGCTTTATTTTATAATACTATAGAGAAAGTGAATTTATTTTATTTTATCATTTATTTATTGGTTTATTTAACCCGGCAAGATTAGGAACATCAAGTCCTCTCTTGCAAGTAACCGCGACCGCTACGGTCGCAGGTTCGAATCCTGCCTCGGGCATGGATGTGTGTGATGTCCTTAGGTTAGTTAGGTTTAAGTAGTTCTAAGTTCTAGGGGACTGATGACCTCAGATGGTAAGTCCCATAGTGCTCAGAGCCATTTTTGCAAGTAACCAGGAGCTCTACATTGCATGTTACATTAATTTAGGAAAAGAAAAGTTACAATAGTACAGGTAAGATAAACATACACAGTTTATATTAGTACATGGTAGATACACCAATAATTAGAGTTTACTGTGAGAAGTTTTAATTATGATTGCTAGCAGCAGTGGGTATGGGGAAGGGGATGGGCGAGAGACGGAAAGATGAATGTGATGAGATACAGTTAAAGACTATAAGGGAAGAGAAAGTGGGGTGATTCATAGAGAAAGGAAAAGGAATAGAAGCATATCTAGGAGAAGGAAGGAGCACTGATTTTGCTAATTGACAGAGGGGAAGGTGACTAGTTACGTAAATTTTGGGGAAACACTCTGAGGATGGCAGGAGGAATTCCTTCAACTTTTTCTTAAAAGTGAGAGGGCAGTGAATCGTGCAAAGAGTGCAGGGTAGCTAGTTCCAGAGGCGGACAGTAGCGACAGCGATGGAGTTTGCAAATGGTCTTGCTTTACGAATCGGCACAGCTAGGATACTGGATAGGTGAGACCTTGTGTTTATGATTGCACAAAAGGTATTTAATCTCTGAAGCGAGATAAGCTGGGGTGCTTATGCACCGAGGAGCCGGTGAAGTAGACACAGCGTATGGTAGACCCGTAACTTGCCTTAGCGCAACTATCCTTATTGGACATATGAACTACTGACATGATCATATCGACGGATGCTGCAGATCTAATGCACTCAAGCATCCATACTCAGCTCTAACTGTCTTGTGTTTTCAGTACTTGCATCTTGCTGAATTACATCAAAATAGTGGAGATTCCGTAGAAAACAGTGATTGCACGAGTCTGCGAGTCACAGCCTGTCGAAATACGTCCCGAAACTTTTTCAGGGCATAGAGCCAAGCGGAAGTCTTCCAGCATATTGAGACAGTATTCTCTGTCCAGTTTAAATGCTCATGCAAAATTACACTCAAGTTCTTCACTGCTTTCTGACACGATATTTCGTTGCCGTTAGATTGAGTGGGAGGCAAGTGATGGCGGAATTCCGAACTCTTTAATTTCTTATGGGATACTAAAATTACTTCCGAATTTTCTGCATTTAGTTTAAGCCCCAGGTTTTTCGCCTATGTTACCACTGAAGACAGATCATCATTCATCTGGGCAATTGTAGTATTTATATATTCAGGTCCGGTGCTTGCGTAGACATGGAGGTCATCGGCATAGAAATGATACGAGTATTAACAGGAAGACAGAACTGATGAAATATCACTGACATACGAGGGAAACAAAGGTGAGACTGATCCTTGTGGCACTCCTGAAAGAATATTTTTCCTGGAAGATTTTTCTTTCCCACAGACAACACTTAGCTGCCTATTTTTCAAGTAGCTTTCAAATCACTTCAGGGCATTATCCGAGAGATTTAGCTGTCGCAGTACGTCAAAGAGGATAGTGTCAAAAGCTTAGCTGGAGTTCAATAGAGTCAATATTGTGACCTCACGGTTTTCCGTGCCATATTTCAGGTCATCAGTTACACTGGTTAGCGCAGTGTTTGTACTATGGTGTTTGCAAAAGCCTGATTAATATTTATCAAACAAGTCGGATTCGCATAAGTGTTAAGTAACTGAGTCGTGAACATTATATTCCAGGGGTTTGAAAACAGCAGGTAATACGCTAATTGGTCGGTAATCACAAGATATTTGCGGGTTTTCGATCTAAGGAATAAATCGGAGAAAAATTAAATTTGTCTTTTAAGATAGACATTAAGCTATTGCCTTCGTTCTTGATCACGATTATGCTAATACCGTCGCTACCTATCGCTTCTGAAGAGATTCTCATTACTGTTTTTCTTGTTGTGCTTTAGGAGGAAAGTGTCGTGGTTAGTTAAGAAGTTAAGACATTCTTGTGGGCGACAGTTCCTTGCCGCATGGGAGTTGGTTGGTGCAGAGAAAAATTCATTCAGTTCGTCAGCCGGGACCTTGATTTTGACTTTCCAACACCCAAGCTACGAAGATTCTTCCACAGGATCGTGGGTCTCGTTTTGCTGCATACAAAGGAAGGAGCGTGTCTGATTTTGGCATTACAAACGCATTGCTGAACCCTGTTTTGTAGCTTTCTGTATGTTTCGTAGCATCCAGGTTTAGCATTAATCTTGAATCGTCTATGAGCAGCATCCCTATTAATCATCATTTAGTCAAATGGCTCTGAGCACTATGGGACTCAACTGCTGAGGTCATTAGTCCCCTAGAACTTAGAACTAGTTAAACCTAACTAACCTAAGGACATCACAAACATCCATGCCCGAGGCAGGATTCGAACCTGCGATCGTAGCGGTCTTGCGGTTCCAGACTGCAGCGCCTTTAACCGCACGGCCACTTCGGCCGGCATCATTTAGTCATTCATCATTTAGTCATTGGACGTAATTTTGCTGTCAACCATGGAACAGGGGGTTTCTTGCATGGATTGCTCGTACAGGGGCATGTTTTTCGTATAGAGCAATGAGTTTATTAGCAAATTTATGGATTTTACCATCAAATGTGGCCGCTCTGATTATTTGACGTCATCAGGTTTCTGAGCGGTCTGCTGTTAAAACGTCACGATCCATGTATGTTACTACACGTTATATATCGCGATTTCAGCTTTTTGGTGCTACACGGAATAGGTCACGAATACTTCATGTGCAGAAAGGTCGGAGGCCGAAATTTGGCCGAGATCCGTTCCTTTGTCGATCTTTTCCGTTGCGGTCACGCCTATAAGAGGGTGACTGTGCGCCGTATGGTGTGTAGATTCCAATGGAAGAATGTTCATGTGGCTGCAACTAAATAAACTGTATTGTGCAGATTGCAGCGATCGTAAACTACTTCCGAACATCAGTGGATCATGTACTAGTGCTACTGAGTAGAATTAGATACAAATTTAATAAGAAAAAAATTATCAGACCGGGATTCGAAATGAAGATTATAAATGTTTATTTGAAGTAGGTGATATACCAAATCAAATAAAGCAACAATTTTAGCGTCTTATAAAATGAAGACTAGATACAAATAAAATGGAATTTAAGTACTAGAGGTATTTACGAAGAGAGCTGAAGATGTTGCAGGTATAAAAACGAAACATAAAAGGAAAGTACAACAAGGTAAGTATAAGGAGAAAACTGAGTTCCAAGCACACGATGTTAGGAACATAACAGGATATGCGGTAGTAGACAAAACTACTCACAAACATATTTGATGGGATGCAAAGAGATTGAAAGAAAATTTGATAAAAGAAGCAACTGAAAAAATATGAATAAAAAGAAATCAAAAGCAGAAGCTTATATTAGGTAGTCATCATCTTCATCAGGTGAACTGGTATATAACACAGTAAAAAAAGAGAGAGATAGTTCAGGCATTCGAAGATTCCTTATAATGTTGGGATATTCCAAGACATGGATTGGAAACGCAGAGAGTTAGTAAAGAAAACACCGGCAGTAATGCCAGATGAGGTGTGTAAAACCAAACGACTCATGAAGAAAGTAGACCTGGCTGGAGGTGACGGTGTTTCAATAGTAACACATATGAACTATCAGGCTCCCAATGCCTGTCTAAAACTAGCACGTACCTGACGGCTTATAATGGACAAGACATTCCTGTTCTCAGAGAATGTACTTTGCCTGCCATGTATCGCTCGCATACACGAATTTCACTGTGCTACAATCACGTGATTGTGAGAACATATTTGGCATTGATTCGCTTGATTTGTTTGGCTTTCAAATTCAGGGCAATGTGTTGGCAGTGACCGCATTCAATGCCTGAACTCTTTTTCTGAAGGTTTAGACAAGTCTAACAGTTTTGTTGTACATATTACTATGAAAGATAATGCTCAGCCGAAATTTTGCCGGGCCAGAACTGTTAAAAAAATGGTTCAAATGGCTCTGAGCACTATGGGACTTAACACCTGAGGTCATCAGTCCCCTAGAACTTAGAACTACTTAAACCTAACTAACCTAAGGACATCACACACATCCATACCCGAGGCTGGATTCGAACCTGCGACCGTAGCGGTCGCGCGCTTCCAGACTGAAGCGCTTAGAACCGCTCGGCCACCCCGGCCAGCTCAGAACTGTTACCATTGCCTTACGAGACAAAGTCACTGCTGAACTTAAAGAATTGCAAGATAGCGGAGTTATTGCGTCCGTATCAGCTAGTCAGTGGGCAAGTCCACTGGTTTTGCTCCCCAAACCTTCAGGTTGCATTCGCCTCTGTGTCGACTTTAAATCTAAAATTCGGGTGCGGCGCTTATGTCCTCTTTACATAGGGGCCGCTGCTGAGACGTTGTCGTCCTCGAGAGGGGTCGGTCAGCGTGCGAATGGCTGACGTCGTCTCACAGCCATCTCTTCTCTATCGTTTCCAATTGGCGTGTCGGTGCTTGACTTTATGCCATAACAGCGCACAGTTTGTAACTTGAGTGTACAATCGATATAGTTCGCACAAGATCTTACATCTTAGATTATGCCAAAATTATCAATTTATTTATTAATTTCAACGTTTCTTGGCTTGTAAAATTACTGGAAGATGGCATTTATGACCTGTAGACTCCTTCTAATGTCTGAGTGACAAAGGCAGCTTTTGTTAGCAAATATTTATCAATAACATATACTTGATTCACGCCACAATGAATGCACTTTCCCTACGTATCTCTTTGCTGATGTCACGAGCGATTTCTGTATCAGACCCATCCCATTGGCTCTGAAAGCGCCAGATGGCCAACCACGTCTGCTAGCCAATGTGGGAATCTACCGCTCGCTCTTTGCGCCGTAGGTACTGCAGCGCTGATACGTTCACTTCACGTATGTGAAACACCATAAGTGTAAATAAAGCAAAATGCGCTCTTATCTGTAATAAGAGGTACCTTACAACATCTTTTGCGAGCAAATGTACACAATTAACTAAAACAAACATTAGATCACCAAGTTTCATTTACTATTAAATGCATTAGTCCTGTTTCCCATTGTTTTCATTCGTTTCTTTGGAAACTGTTAAGAACAGGATATATGTTCACGTGACATTTTTTTATTTAAAATCACTAATACTATCACCCCTCAAAGCGTGTACCTTTCCTCCTGACTCACCCTGTAGATGGCGTGTTTCTTGACTTCCATAAGGCATTCAGTACAGTTCTATGGAAATGGAAATGAAGTCCCATGCTTCTTTACAGAGCGTGGGGGAACGATGCGGGAGACCCGCACCCCTTTACTAGGCAAGGTCCTTGTGGAGGTGGTTTGCCATTGCCTTCCTCCGACCGTGATGGGGATGAATGATGATGATGAAGACGACAGCCATCTCGAGGCAGGAAAAATTCCTGATCCCGCCGGGAATCGAACCCGGGACCCCCTGCTCGGGAAGCGAGAACGCTACCGCGAGACCACGAGTTCTATACTACCTCCTAATGAACAAAATATGAGCTTACGGAGTATCAGACCAACTGTATGATTGGACTGAAGAGTTTCCAGCAAACAGAAAACAGTCTTCAAACGCAAAAGTGACTTCGGAAGTACTCCAAGTGTGTGTCATGGATCCATTATTTTTCACAACATGTAAAACTGACATAGTAGACAATTTCAAAAGTTCCATGAGGTATTTTGCGCATGATACTGTTGTATCTAGAGACGTCGCAACGCTAGAAAATTCTAGTGAAGTGCAGGAAGATCTGCAGTGGATCGACGCTTTCTGCAAGGAATAGAAATTGGCCCTCGACATAAATAAATGAAATGATGTGCGTATACATAGACAGAAAGACCCATTATTTTATGATTACACGACTGTAGGACAATCGCTGGCAGCAGTTGCTTCCATAAGACATCTAGAAGTATGTGTACGGAGAGTTTGGAGTGGAATGCATGAAAGACAGATGCCGGGCAGATCCATCTGAGGAATCCTCGGAAAATGTAGGCCATCAACAAAGGAGGTAGCATACATGTCTCTCGTTCGACCAATACCTGAACTTTGCTCGTGAGTCATTACCTTACACGTTCATTTAGCAAACGCGGAAGCGTTACAGAGATTATCAGCTAACTACAGTGACAGACGCTTGTGATATTCCTGGCTGTGGCCGCCAGTATTATATCTTGCAAGAATCTCGCCTTGATACAGCTTGATATACGTGAAGTAGCATATGGTACAAAAGTGGAGTGGGGTACAAGCAGCAGATGTTACAGTATGTATCATTCCCGTGGGAGAGTCCGCCAATTGTACTGAACTTGCTTCTGATTGGTTGGCACATCCGGGTGTTTGGCACCAAAACGCTTAACTTCTCTTATTAATTATTTATATTCTTCTCATTGTATTTGAGCCAGTTTTCAGTACGACAATCTCTCATGGTTACCCTACGAGTCTACGATTCTTTTTATTAAATTTCACTAGTTTTGAGAGACATAAGAGTAATGATATTACAACCGAAGTGCTTCGGACACCTTCGGGTCGCTTTGGCACGCTTGGGAGACGAAGTACTTCGGCTGCAGTAGTCACTAGTCAGACTGTTTCATGAGTTCTGAAGGTCCGGTCACTCAACTCTGTTCCGGAGGGCCGGACGTGTATCTCTGTTTCGGACGGATATGTCGTACTCTGTATCGGAAGTTGTCAGAAAAGTTACCGTACTATTAAGAAAGCTATGTCAAGTGTTGTAGAAGACAGCGTAAAAAGTGTTATTTTAAAATATAAACAAACAGGATACATTAATGAGAGGTGTCGCCTACCATCATTGTCAGTACTACAGAGCTTGCCCTCTGTAAATAGAGATACTAGCCTGGGCTCTGCCGAAGAAGATCCCACGACAGACTAGCTGTCTTCTATGCTGAGGACACAACTTTGGAAGACGACAGGTTAGTGGAAAGAACGGTTAGGGACTCTTATTCAATCTCTACCGAACTCTCCAGCTTCCAGATCTGACTTCCAACACGACAACGTATAATTTATTCGCTGCAAGAGAGGCATTCTGCATCACGGTGTGGTTTACTGTTAAAGTTCCGAGAGCGTACTTTCCTAGAAGATTCAACAAATATATTGTTACCTCCTATGTATATCTCGCGAAAAGCTCATGACGGTAAAATCAGTGAGATTCGCGCCCACACTGGCTTACCGGCAGTCGTTCTATCCACGAATTTTTCGAGACTTAAAGAGGAAAGGGGGGGAAGTAACATGGTAGGAAGTGACGTGGTACACAAAGTACCCACCGTCACACACCGCAAGGTGGCTTGCGGCTATAGATGTAGATATAGAAGCAGATGGGGCTTCCTAATGTGAGCGAAAACCAGGTATAAAATGCCATAAGTAAAAACCAACATCTTTTGTAACGAACTCGTTATCGATCCAGAATTCAAAACAATTTGTAATTATCTTCCATTACAGACCACTGATGATGATTTATTTCAGCCAAACGAAACGCCTTTAGTGAGAAAAACACGCATTTTGTTGTAGTGGCAAAGACGATATTAAAATACCTTCAATTTTTTCTTTTATCTTTTCCATGAATCAATATCTACTGTCATATTTCATCTTAGAAGAAGTTGTGAAGCATGTTTGGCTGGATTTAAGGTATAAATAAATTAAATAAATTACAGTGATGAACATACCGTCTCCTCTTGGAGTCAAGCGACTGGTAGAGGAACAACGTTTAAAGTTCGTTTAGTAACATAGGCCACGTTTTATAAGGATGTTGAATAACTATGGAAATTTCTGTGATTACTAAGTATAACCACTGAGTGCACTGGCAAACTGCCAACTGACGAAGCAAGTTATTGCAACCAGAGAGCCGCGCGGGGTAACCGCGCCATCTAGGGCGCCTTGTCACGGTCCGCGCGGCACTCTCCGTCGGAGGTTCGAGTCCTCCCTCGGGCATGGGTGTGTGTGTTGTCCTTAGCGTAAGTTAAAGTTAGATTAAGTAGTTCGTAAGCTTAGGGACCTATGGCCTCAGCTGTTTGGTCCCATAAGACCTTACCACAAATTTCCAATTTTTGCAACCAGAGAATCAAAGTGCACGTGGGAGAAAGCTTTAATCTTACGATTTACTCGTCTTTTATTTTTATTGCCTGAAGGTTTCCAGAAACTTTTCCCCTGTCCCCTTCTAGATCAGGAATTCAATGCATGATTATTGAACACCGAACATATAAGTCGTGCTGTCAGTTAACATTAGTGCGATATCCTCAAGATATTACTTCGGCTGTTGTTACGCGTAGACATCTTTACGTGTACAGATTTTTCTTGCTGATGCTAGGAATTGTCTCAACGAGATACGAAGTGATGTGTTTTCGTTTCCGTCATAAAACTGATGCGTATCACTGCCCGTCCGTCGTGGTCTTGACCTTCGTTTCCATACGTAGTCATTTTGAATTTCTGAACGCGACATACAGCAGGATCATTTCCAGCTCCTCGCACCCTCATCAGAATTAATTTGGTTTTTCTTCTTTAATAACTTCCTATCCAGTGAAGCAACAAACTCGCATTCTGGGGAGTGGGTTCAAATATCCCTCTGGACACCAATACCTAGGTTTCCCATGATCCTTCTACATCATTTAAGATTGATACAAATATAGTTCCCTTGTCGATTCCCAATCCTTGTCGAGTCTAAGCCTGTTAAGCGAGCTGGTGACGTAACACTGTCAACGTACCAGAAGAGGCAAAATGGGCACAACATTTTGGATTTCGCCGCTTGTTCTTGAAAATGCTTTATGAGGAAGTTCGCGACAATTGGTGATAATGGGGATCCATCGCTGTGCCATCCGTCCTCTCATAATATTCACTGTGATACAGTAAGTTAGGGCATAGTGTAAAAATTTGACGGTCACCAGGTGGTATCTGGTTAGCCTTCTGTCCGAGGTGATACTGTTTGTTCGGTTTAGTTTGTGAGAATTAGATAACCAAGATGGGTAACATTCTCATCAGATAGGAAGGAAGGTTAGAGTTTAAAGTCTCATAGATTTCTATAGTAGAGGCAACAGGAGCAATATAGCGGGAAAAATCAACCATCGCTTCATAGAAAGAATCATTGTAGTATCCGGATACAGTAATGTTAGAAAACGATGGGAAATTTCAATCAGTATTGCTGGACTGACATTGCGTTCCTCTGATGTCTTTAACACTGCTCCCACTCGTTCTGTAGCTTCTTTGGGAGTTCCGCAGCTAACTGTAAATTCTAAATTACGGCTGGCCTTAGAATTATTCCCGTACAAGAATTACTGGTGTCTTATCCGCTATGATAGAAACATATGCTTAACCGAAAATCTAACGCTAATCTCTGGAGAGCGTAATCTGCTGAGCTAACGAAGCCTACATTAACTTCGATATCAGATACATAAAAAATAAAACCTTGCTGACTGTTAATGCGTATATTGAAACAGAAAAAATGCTTGTTCCGCACTTCCATATGTGTGAACTCGGGAACAGCTCAGGGTAAAGTCACATTTAACGCCTGTATCTCTCGCACTTTTGTCTGGGAATTCAGCTTACTCAGCGGTCGAAATTCTGCAGCACGCAATATTTTTCATGCCAATGTTTAATCAGTGTAGTACTGTTGCCACGCATCTTCAGCTTCTTCCGAGGTCCTGTAATTACTCGACAGCACTCTTCAGTCACTTCCACCACCTTCTGTTGAATTCTTTCACAATGTACACTGGTGTGCGCTGCATTCATATTTCTGTTAATTACTACTTTTACTTCAGGTGTGAAAAAAATGGCTCTGAGCACTGTGGGACTTAACATCTTAGGTCATCAGTCCCCTAGAACTTAGAACTACTTATACCTAACTAACCTAAGGACATCACACACATCCATGCCCGAGGCAGGAGTCGAACCTGCGACCGTAGCTGTCGCGCGGTTCCAGACTGAAGCGCCTAGAGCCGCTCGGCCATTCCGGCCGGCTTAGGCGTGACAAAGTCGTTCCTTGTTACATAAGTTACATAACACGAGGGTCATTCGGAAGGTAAAAAACGTTTCCCTCAACAGAAGCCGGCCTGAGTGACCGAGCGGTTCTAGACGCAACAGTATAGAACCGCGCGACCGATACGGTCGCAGGTTCGAATCCTGCCTCGGGCATGGATGTGTGTGATGTCCTTAGGTTACTTAGGTTCTAAGTTCTAGGGGACTGATGACCTCAGAAGTTAAGTCCCATAGTGCTCAGAGCCATTTGAACCATTTTGAACCTCAACAGAAATTTTTATTTGTTATAATTAAACGAAACTGTATTTTACACACAATTTGATAACCCAGCTACTTTTCTACGCAGTCACCGTTCAAATTAAGGCACTAGTCGTACCGTTTTACCAGCTTTTCTACGCCTTCTGCTTACTCAGTTCCCGCCAAGTTGTTGAACCACTAATTAACGGCTTCTTTAAGTTCATCATCACTTCCGTAGCGTTATCTACTCAAAACATCTTTTGGGGAATAAGTGATAATCACTTGAGGCTAAGTCCGGACAGTATGGCGGATGTTGAAACATTTCCCACAGAAACTGCTGAAGCAAGTCCTTTGCCTCTCCCGCTGTACGCGGACGTGCATTATCGTGGAGGAGGATGACTCCACATGTTAGCATTTTGCGCCGCTTGTTTTTACTGGCGTGGCGAAGTCGTTGAAGCATCTCACAGAAGGCCGCTGCAGTCCACTAATTGTTAAATGCCTATCTTCTTGAATTTTTGTTTCAATCCTTGCTTTGAGTCCATCAGTCACCACTTGGGATCGGCCCGAGCGATCTTCGTTGTGAACGTATTATATCACCTTCGAACTGACGCTTCATTAATCTCATTACCATAAAAGTCAGTCATCTGTCTATAAATTTCAATAGTTGGGACTTTTTGCGCGTATAAAAAGCAGATAGCACAGCTCACCTCACACTTGAAAGGATCGTCAATATTGTCACACATTTGACAGTCGCACAGCTAAGCAGTAATCAACCGTATAGGATAGTAGCTGCCGCTAAACTGAAGCGGATTAGTACCAAGGTCAGTGGTCGGTCGACGGTGGTGGAGGGGGGACGCCGCCTCATGAAAAAAAAAAAATCCTTACTTTCCGAATGACCCTCATATATTCCCGAGCAGGTGGGGCTAATGCATTCAAGCCGATGGCGATATCATCAGAAGTTGCAGGCACTAATGGCATCCGGTTGTACCCGACTGGCGTAAGATATATGGACATTTCGTTGAGCCCTCTGACATTTATCACTCTCGTATTCGGACAGTGATCCTAATCGTAGCGTAGCTGCAACCCAGTGGAGAATAAGGTCACCAGGAAAAGTAACAGCAGTATAATATTGCATTGTTCACGTGGATAGTAATGATATGTAGAGTAGGTTAGTGGCAGCCATCCCGCTACTCACGATATTAGAGAGTGGAGAGTAAAGACTGAATGGTTTCTTTTAATCTCTATCCTTCAGCAGCTGTTGTTGTTGTTGTTCTGGTTGAAGCATCCCCAACTTTCTTGTGGTTCCCTTTTTAGGTACTCCACGTCGACGTCTGCTCGTAGATACGTATCGTCGGTAGGTTTTCCGGCTTTACTTCCCGACGTGACAGCGACGACTCTCCAATGAGGTGCGGGCCTTGTGTTTTGCTATTACTGCGAGTCTTGTAAATATCGCTTTTATTTAGTAATTTGCCCTGCTAAAACTCTCCCCTTTTATGATTAAGACAGCCTGCGCCACCTTTCGGAGGGAGTGGGGACGTCAAAGAGCCACAAAAGTTCATATTAAGCAGTCCGTAAAACACGTAAACGTTCACTTCAGTTAGCGTGTTAGTTAATGCCTACGCTTTCCGCTAGAATCTAGCGGCTAGATGGTGCTGACTTACTGCTGAATAGCTTTGGTTCCGTAAAACCTTCACTGAATAGTACTAGGTAAATGAAATAAGTACAACACTCTTGTATTTCACTTTCACTCTATATTCAAGGATTAAGACGGTGATGGATGACGGTCTATTTAAAAGGTTCCTAGCGTGGAGGAATCTAAATAGTCCGTAAATGCCGATATGCACGCGCTCTACGTCCAGATTCGCAACTAACGGCACACGACACTTTCAAAAGTCCACACGTTGATATCTGAATGCTGGTACCTCTGAATTCACTCTTATCAGCAGACAATTTGAGTTTCTGTCGTCTATATGTCCGTAAAGTTCCAATCTAGCACTAAAGTCCTAAAATCCCCTTAATACTCCGTTGCTACCAACAGTCAGAGATCGTACACTACATCACTTTTAATCTCCGTAATATTCTAACAGTTTATCGCGAATCTTTTACACGATAAAGTCCAATCTAATTATTGTCTCTCTGACTGACACAGGTTCCCCGCCCTTTAACGAAACAATCAAGGAAAAAAGGCGGCAATAATGACGATCAGGCCTTTTTATAGGTTTTTCATCACAAGAGTTTAACGTCACTTCCTTCTCCATGACGGAGCTTCCGTGGCTTTGCTGTACTTAGACGTTAAACTACTTGCTGATATACTATAATTTTGATCTGCAAATACCGAACTCTGATTGTACACTATTTTCCCCTCTAAAAATTCTGTTCTTAATTTTAAATTATTCTTTCTATAGCTTTTCTCACTGTAAACTGAACCGAGGTGTTACATGGTCCTCAGTGCGAAGGTTAGTTTGATGCAGTTCTCCCTGCTAGTCCACCTTACCGAAGTGTTTTCATCTCTGGATAACTACTGCAGCCCACATCAAACTGAAGCTTCTTATTACGGTGTAACCTTGGCGTCCCTATATCATGTTTACCCCTCGCACTTTCCTCCGTTACCAAATCGACTACTTACTGATGCTTCAGTAAGTGTCCTGTCAACCTCTTCTTTCTTTTAGTCAAGCTGTGTCATAAAGCCCTTTTGTCTCCGTCTCGCTTCAGTATCTCTCCACTGGTTTCACTATCTGCCCATCTTATCTTCGGAATTCTCCTATAATAGCACATTTTTAAAGCTTTTCTACTGTTCTTCTTGGCATTGTTGATCGTCTATGTTTCAGTTACATAAGAGGCTTCACACAATTACGTTCAGAAAATACATTCTGACACTTAAATTTGCAATCGATTTCTCTTTACCAGAAAAGCTTTCCCTGATATTGCCAGTCTGCGTTTTATATTTTACTTCTGTCACCGTCAGCAGTTTTGCTGCCAAACATCCAAATTTCTCTACTACTTCCTATTCTTGTTTTGTCTGAACCGCTTATAGTCCACGTTTTACTTCCGCCCAAGGCTGCACCCCTCATAAATATCTTCATAAAAGACTTCCTAACACTTAAACTTATATTAGATTTTAACAAATTTCAATTTTTCATAAATGCTTTTATTGTTATTTCCAGTCTGCTTTACATGCCCTCTTACTTCAGCCATCGTCAGTTATTTTGCTAACCAAATAGCAAAACTCATCTACTACTTTCAGTGTCTCATTTCCTAATCTAATTCCCTCAACATCCGCGGCACCCTTACAGCACAACGGTACGTTGGCGATATTCTATGCCCCGTTTTGTTGCCCTGCATGACAAGCTATCCTGGGCTTACATTTCAGCAAGACAATGACGGGCCGCCCACGAGGCAAGTTTGTACTGCTTATCTTCGTGCTTGCTAAACCCCACCTTGGCCAGCGAGGTCGCCGGCTCTCTCTTCAACTAGGAACTTTCGGAGCATTATGAGCTTTCTGTCTCTTGAGGATTAATAATAGAAAGGTTGGTCGACTCTTTTCTTATTGTAGTTCTTCACTATAGTACGCTGTGATTCGCTGAAACATACTCCTTTTATAATCAGTATGTCTCATATAACAAATATCGGAAGAACCTCTTCTAAGCAATGATGGATAGGAAGCGTTTCTGTACATTATATTTTAGTATAATAAACTTCTTCGAACAATTGCGTATTTTTTTCTATTCTTGTTCTTAACTTCTCTGATTTTTGTTATTATTCATGCTAATGAGGTATCTCATGGAATTTTTTTACTGTTCTGTGATAATTCTATATGAGTGAATTTCCCTTCGCTAAAAGTGTTAAGCTAGAGTCTCGTACTTAGGTGGCAGTTAAGGATCAGATCAAAAGATTTTGATTTGTTATTTTGCCCAAGTTATCCCAGGGCGGTTCCCTTGTCAACTGTTTCCTCAAATGCAAGTAGTAAGGCTTTTTCTGAATTCTTTTGTTTAAACCTCCATTGATACGTATTAACCAATCTTATTAACATCGCTTGTGCTAGTTTTCTTCATCAACCGATGAGCACAGTCGACACCAGGTAGACTATCCTAATACCAAGCTACTGAACCCACACTTTGTCAGACGAAGAACTCAATCTCTTAGTTCTGATTGCATTCTACCATGTAGTTGGCACAACACCCAGGATGACTCTGGGGTATTTTACAAGCGATTTTTCGTATTAGGTCCTTCTATCGCTTTTCCTAAGCCGGAATCTACACTGCGCAACGCAGTTAAAGGATCATTTTTTCGAAAATACGTAATTGTTTCCCACTGCGACACATAAGTTTGAGATCTGACGTAAGGTGCAGACAACCTCCTTCTGTAATGGTGCAAAAGCATGGAGCCCTGCGATGTCACCTAACTTCAAACAGCAGGGTGTTGACTCATGCGAAACAGAGACTAGAGCTCAGAAGTTGATCTCATGTGTAAGAGAGTTAATGGCGTCACATTGGCATCAAATTTCACCACAATTATGCCCAACGCCACTGTGGAACTGTCACGTGACGCGAAGGTCGTCACTCCCCTTCTTACCACATTTCGCTCCTTCTTTTGACGCCACTGCAATGGAGGTCAGAACCGCCACGTCCAAATTTTAAATCACGCAGTTTCCTTATAAGTGACAGAAGAAAATATTTCAGACACACCGCAGTTCAGAATCGACACGAATTGGCCTTAGATGGTGAGCATAAAGGGCGTCCATGAAACCACCCCTTCCCTTGGGGCGTTTATTCCCACAGATTTCACAGTCGAAAACGACACTTGCAGTGCGATGAGCAACAGCACGACTTTCTTGGCAATCTTTGGCACTGCTGACACCCCTCGGACGATTCAGCCCTTCCCTAAGGACGCCATGGACCAGCAACTCCACTATACATGTTCGCACCCCTTTGACTTGCAGTGCGACCGCAATTTTTTGCTCCGCAGTACAGGATGGAACTACTAGGGACCATTCAAAACCATTCGACGAAATCTGAAAGCTATCCGAAACGGCGAACGGTGCTTATGCTTTTCAAGCTTCCTGTTTTGCATCCTTCTGTGGCATGATCACAGTGGGATGCAACATTGCCACATGCGTAAATAAAACGGCCAAAGTTCCTTCTAAGAGCCCCCAGTTCGGTAACACTCCTGGTGCCATTCAATTTAACGAACACTTTAAAACTGTACCGAACGGAGACAGCCTATCACAAAGTTTCAGGCGCTTGCAGACAGCAAACGTCTTCGACACCCCTCCGATTCTGGATGGTCTACTATTGTGCATGTCATTTACGATGGCGGCCGAGTTTAGGTTCGATCTGAGCACCTGACGTCAGAAAACACAGTCAGCCAATGAACAGAGAACGACGTTGCCAGATCTCGACTGCAGTGCAGAGCATGGACGAGTGTCTTCCGTTTTAGAAACGTCCAGTCATAAATAAAGTAATTGAACAAAAGCAATGTCTTGATAGCAGACTTTCTTCTATAGAAAGTTTGGAAAAAGCATTCTTTATACCAATTGCTTCATATTCTATTAATTAATTAAACCAAACGAGCAATAAGCCTCCTAATTCATGGGATAGCAAGGAAAGGTGTTTGTATCATTCTCACAAGCCGCTTTTTCGCAATAAAGAACAGCAGTAATTGTATATTTCCTATCGTACTTCGACGAAACGTGAGTAATTTATAGCCATACCAACAGTGTTTGTCGGTATTTTGCGTGATATTTTAAAGTTCTCCAGGAATCCTATTGAAAGAGGAGCTGCGTTAACGTAATGGTTAAGGTGTTTGACTGCTGAGTGAAAGGTTCTCAGGTCAGACCTTATTTGGTGTTTAATATTTTCTTTATTAGAAACAATATCGAAGTGTCTTACTTCATGAATTTTATTCGTTTGAATGTAATTTTTTGAAATTTCTAGTGCTTTGTCTCTTCATTACAATCATAACAAGTTTTCGGTTTTTCTAATTTTGTCCTCCAATATTTCTTTTCACAGCAATTAAAGGCAATGAAATGGTACACATACAATATTCATGTTATCTGTTTTGTTTGTACATCTTCTCTTCCACAGTCGCTGTTTTACTATTCATATAGAGATATATTCTTTTGCGACAGTATTAAAAGTATTATTTAGAGCAGAATTTCGGCTCGTACATTGCCGAGCTACTTGATTGTCTGACGCAATTCTTTGCTTTGGCAACATCATATTCAATGTTTTCGTCGACTGATCAATGTTTTTGCAAGTATTTGCTGTCCGTTGTGACAAACACAAATTGTTTGTGCACTGCACCTCACTGAGAATATATTTTAGTTTCTATGTTTTATTACGTCTACAGTTCAGTTTTGTGTACTTCGCCAACTTCGTTTTAATCAGAACTTTTTAGAAAAATGCGAAATGACTCTGGTATAAACAAAACTTTTATTACAGTCGCGAAAGACGGAATATTTCTCAGTATTACATACGACACCTATCTGGTACTTAAATGAGATACTGTTATACAGTAAATTTCATATGAAATTTAGGTATTTGTCCACATTTCATTCTCAATATTGTGGCAACTAAAATCGACCATACGGAAAGTATACGCTATGGACTTTTACCTCTGCAAACTCTTCAAAATTTTGTGCAATGGTTTACTACTTTTAATGCTGCACAATAACTGCGTTGAACATCGAAACAAAATTAAGTCATTTATGGGGGGAAGGCATCAGTCAAGAAGATGTGTAAAAATCTAATTTTTGGGCCAAATAGTTTTTGTGAAATCGAATGATAAGTGTGTCTAAGCAGTCGGAACCGCATGTGTCTGCACAGGCGAGCAGTGCAGTGATGACAAAATCGCGCACAGCGCGGAATGCGGGGAGCACGTCTCTGTAGCAGCGAAAGGTTTAATGCGGCCGTGGTGGCTTTACTTCATAAGCTGCGCGCTCCCCCCTAAACGTAAGTTTGCCAACTACAGTATACTATGCTATGGCGCTACTTCTCTTGGCGCGTGCGTCGTTTGCAACTGGCAACGCAGCAATCTCCCGCGTCTGGGCGGGCATGCGGGAGCCGCCATGATAAAACAATTGAACTATAGCAGGTGCAAATGTAGCAGTGTAGCCTGCCTGCAGGTGCCTAGGACACTCGACAAGGATTCAGTATGTACAGGTACACTTTTAAGGTGCTTAACAAAGATGGACTTGTGGAACCGAGGGTATTTCTGAACTGGGTGGCCTCAGAGGAAACTTTTGCCGTTTTATTCACGCATGTGCCAATATCGCACGCCTTGTGATCACACTACAAGAGCGCCCAAAACAGGAGCACTGAAAAATCATAAGCATCCATTGCAGCTTTGGACAGCATTTAAATATCGTCGAATGGCTTGGAACGGGTCCTTGTGGTTCCACTCTGTACTCTAGAACAAAAATTGCAGTTGCGCTGCACTCAAAGTGGTGCGATCACGTTCAGTGGGATTGCTGGCCCACGATGTACTTAGAGTAGGGCTGTATCGTCTGGGGATGACTGTAGTGTTGAACGTTGTCAAGAATATCGTTCTGCTGCTTATCACACTGCCAACTGGCGTTCCTGGCAGCAAAATGCATGGGAATGAACACTCCAAGAGAAGGAGTGGTTACATTGACGCCTTTATGCCACTCTTGGAGAGCTTTTCGTGTAGATTCTGGGCGATGATGTGTGTGAAATGCGTTCCCCAGCCACCCATAAGAAAACCGCGTAATTTCAACGCTTGGCGTCGCGGTTCTGACCTCCATCCCAGAGGCGTCAAAAGAAGAGGTGAAATGTTGGTAAGAGGGGATGTGACGATATTTCCATGGCGTGACACGTCCGCTGTGGCGTTAGGCATAATTGTGATGAAATCTGGTACCATCGTGACATCATTAACACACTTTACTACTCACAAGATTCTCTGACCACAGGCCTTTGTTTCACGTGTGACGGAAACGTATCAAGCGTCGCAGTGCTCGAAAGTGACGTCGCAGGGCGCCATGCTCTTACACAATTACAGAGAAAGGTTGTGGGCACCTTTGAGACAAATTTCAAACTTAAGCGTCACAATGGGAGACAGCTGGAAAAAGTTATCCTTTAATTTTGTTGCGCCGTGATGATGTTGGACGAAGTGATGCAGTAGCTGATCTCCTTGACTCTCACACTGGAGCTACGGAGTTGAATTCCATCCAAAGCCCAGACAAACTTCCAAAATGTCATTTTTCCGTGTACGCCAAAAGCAATTAACGTGAATATCTGAGTTCTTCCTTCGTAAATAACACAGATTGTCTTCTACTTCATAGTTTTAATAATTTCAAACGCCGAACTTACACTTTGTCTGTCATCACCTCGTCGTCGACGGGGCGTTAAATGCGGATTATCCTTCCCTCTCAGTTGCTACCTCACAAAAGACTGTACTACATCGCTGAGAGACAAATTGACTCTGACAAAAAGTTGATCAGGGCTGGAACACCGCTGTATGAGCTTGAAGAAGTCAGACACGGAATGCATAAACTCTTAGTTTAGTGATTTCTGAAGGTGATCCAATATTAAAGTGATAGTAACCAAATGAGGACTAGGACCTGCTTCTCAGCAAAAAAATTTACCTCCTTAGTCAATGAGATAAGAGAGGGTGATTACGTTTTAACGCCCCCTCGATGTCATTTGGTTAGAGACGAGGCTCAACCTCGAATAATGTTGTGGAAGGAACTTGTTTGTGTTGTACTGAAAGAATTTAACAAGATATTTGCCTTAAGGGATTGACTGGAAGCACGATAAACCTAAATATGTTTGTCTAAACGTTGATTTTATCCCGCTTCTTACGAATGGTAGTCCAGAATCTTAATTATTCCATCACCTCTCTCGGTCCTATTTCGTGACGAAATACTGAGCTGTTAACTAAAGGTGGAAACGTAACAATATTTGCCGGCAAAACTACAGTAAGTTAAAATAAATAAAATTCTATCTCGTTATTTTAAATAAAAAGTGTCCACTGCAGCTGCAATTGCCTGGATAAGTCTTAGAGAATTTTCGCCGTTTTTAGACGTCACCAGCCGCACCTCACTGTAGTTTTCATTCTTTGAGCGTTGTTTATGATTTCAGAAAGCAACAGCAGATGACATCCGGTATTTTGCCACTTTTGCATGACCTTAGACATTCAGATTGCAACTACTTAACCAAAAGAAAAACTAAAATGTAAAAAGTTGCATAGAGCTATGCGGCTGAAAAAAGTTTCTCCTCGTTATCTACACTCCTGGAAATTGAAATAAGGACACCGTGAATTCATTGTCCCAGGAAGGGGAAACTTTATTGACACATTCCTGGGGTCAGATACATCACATGATCACACAGACAGAACCACAGGCACATAGACACAGGCAACAGAGCATGCACAATGTCAGCACTAGTACAGTGTATATCCACCTTTCGCAGCAATGCAGGCTGCTATTCTCCCATGGAGACGATCGTAGAGATGCTGGATGTAGTCCTGTGGAACGGCTTGCCATGCCATTTCCACCTGGCGCCTCAGTTGGACCAGCGTTCGTGCTGGACGTGCAGGCCGCGTGAGACGACGCTTCATCCAGTCCCAAACATGCTCAATGGGGGACAGATCCGGAGATCTTGCTGGCCAGGGTAGTTGACTTACACCTTCTAGAGCACGTTGGGTGGCACGGGATACATGCGGACGTGCATTGTCCCGTTGGAACAGCAAGTTCCCTTGCCGGTCTAGGAATGGTAGAACGATGGGTTCGATGACGGTTTGGATGTACCGTGCACTATTCAGTGTCCCCTCGACGATCACCAGTGGTGTACGGCCAGTGTAGGAGATCGCTCCCCACACCATGATGCCGGGTGTTGGCCCTGTGTGCCTCGGTCGTATGCACTCCTGATTGTGGCGCTCACCTGCACGGCGCCAAACACGCATACGACCATCATTGGCACCAAGGCAGAAGCGACTCTCATCGCTGAAGACGACACGTCTCCATTCGTCCCTCCATTCACGCCTGTCTCGACACCACTGGAGGCGGGCTGCACGATGTTGGGGCGTGAGGGGAAGACGGCCTAACGGTGTGTGGGACCGTAGCCCAGCTTCATGGAGACGGTTGCGAATGGTCCTCGCCGATACCCCAGGAGCAACAGTGTCCCTAATTTGCTGGGAAGTGGCGGTGCGGTCCCCTACGGCACTGCGTAGGATCCTACGGTCTTGGCGAGCATCCGTGCGTCGCTGCGGTCCGGTCCCAGGTCGACGGGCACGTGCACCTTCCGCCGACCACTGGCGACAACATCGATGTACTGTGGAGACCTCACGCCCCACGTGTTGAGCAATTCGGCGGTACGTCCACCCGGCCTCCAGCATGCCCACTATACGCCCTCGCTCAAAGTCCGTCAACTGCACATACGGTTCACGTCCACGCTGTCGCGGCATGCTACCAGTGTTAAAGACTGCGATGGAGCTCCGTATGCCACGGCAAACTGGCTGACACTGACGGCGGCGGTGCACAAATGCTGCGCAGCTAGCGCCATTCGACGGCCAACACCGCGGTTCCTCGTGTGTCCGCTGTGCCGTGCGTGTGATCATTGCTTGTACAGCCCTCTCGCAGTGTCCGGAGCAAGTATGGTGGGCCTGACACACCGGTGTCAATGTGTTCTTTTTTCCATTTCCAGGAGTGTATCTAGAGTTGCACAACGAGCTCATACTGTTAGTGTCTTCTGTCAACTCGCCGAGGAGCGTTTTAAACGTATGCCCGTAACCTCATCTCCTGGCCGAATCGATCACACCGTAAACAGGATTCGTAAAGTAACAGGACTCAGACTAATAGAATCAGATTATATGTTGTTGTTGTTGTGGTCTTCAGTCCACAGACTAATTTGATGCATCTCTCCATGCTGTTCTATCCCGTGCAACCTTCTTCATCTCCGAGTAACTACTGTAACCTACAGCCTTCTGAATCTGCTTAGTGTATTCACCTCTTGGTGTACCTCTACGATTTTTACCCTCCACGATTCCCTCCAATACTAAATTGCTGATCCCTTGGTGCCTCAGAATGTGTCCTACCAACCGATCCCTTATTTTAGTCAAGTTGTGCCACAAATTACTGTTTTCCCCAATTATATTCAGCATTTCCTCATTAGTTACGTGATCTACCCATCAAATCTTCAGCATTCTTCTGTAGCTTCTATCATCTTCTTGTCCAAACTACTTATCGTTTCCATACATGGCCACACTCCATACAAATACTTTCAGAAAAGACTTCCTGACACTTAAATCTATACGTGATGTTAACAAATTTCTCTTCTTCAGAAACGCTTTCCTTGCCATTGCCAGTCTACATTTTATATCCTCCCTACTTCGACCATCATCAGTTATTTTGCTCCCCAGATAGCAAAACTCAACTACTAACTTAAGTGTCTCATTTCCTAATCTAATTCCCTCAGCATCACCTGATTTAATTCGACTACATTCCATTATCGTCCTTTTGCTTTTGTTGATGTTCATCTTATATCCTCCTTTCAACACACCGTCCATTCCGTTCCACTGCTCTTCCAGGTCCTTTGCTGTCTCTGACAGAATTACAGTGTCATCGGCAAACTGTAAAGCTTTTATTTCTTCTCCATGGACTTTAATTCCTACTCTAAATTTTTTTTATTTTTCCTTTACTACTTGCTCAATATACAGGTTGAATGACATCTGGGATAGGCTACAACCCTGTCTCACTCCTTTTTCAATCACTGCCTGCCTTTTGTGCCCCTCGACTCTCATAACCGCCATCTGGTATCTGTACACATTGTAAATAGCCTTTCGCTCCCTGTGCTTTACCCCTGTCACCTTCAGAATTTGAAAGAGAGTATTCCATTCAACACTGTCAAAAGCTTTCTCTAAGTCTACAAATACTAGAAAAATAGGTTTGCCTTTCCTTAATCTATCTTCTAAGATAAGTCGTAGGGTCAGTATTGACTCGCGTGTTCCAACATTTCTATGGAATCCAAGGTGATCTTCACCGAGGTCGGCTTCTACGAATTTTTCCATTCGTCTGTAAAGAATTTGTGTTAGTATTTTTCAGCCATGACTTATTAAACTGATAGTTCGGTAATTTTCACACCTGTAGACACCTGTTTTCTTTGGGATTGGAATTATTATATTTTTCTTGAAATCTGAGGGTATTTCACCTGTCTCATACATCTTGCTCATCAGATGGTAGAGTTTTGTCGCTTCTGGCTCTTCCAAGGCTATTAGTAGTTCTAATGGGATGTTGTCTACTCCCGGGGCCTTTTTTTGACTTGGGTCTTTCAGTATTAAGGTATAATACATAAATTTGCCAAAATTGTTCGTTACACAGGGACAATTACGACCAACAACACTAAGAAGCGTGCCGGTTTTGTCTTAGTAAGGGAATGCATTCGTTTTAGAAACAGACACTTGGATTTCATATCCAAGAATTTATTTTATTTACATTTGGGAGTATTGGCGCTGCTTTCTGCTGCATCCTGGGACTGGGTTGACAGTTCATCCTGGGCAAAATCAGACTGTGTCCATGCAGACGCCGCCAATAGGCAGTCTTCTAAGTCTGAATAGCTTTCTTCTCAGTCTACAATAACGGATGATAACACCCATCGGCATGTTGTGATTAATCACAACAAGCAACTGGACGATGCTACGCTGACAACATTGGAAAAGGGATTAAATTTTGCCCCTGCCCCCAGGAATAGTCCCATTACTGAATTCATTTCCACGGTTGAACGAGCGGTGTCCAGGTTTCCCGAGGATTTAGCTGATGAAATTCTGCAAGGGGTCTCGCATAGGTTGGGTCGGTTGCCACCCCCGCAAAGTAGCATCCCCTTTCTTGAAAGAGCCGCGAGCCGGTCCATCAGAGAAGACCAGGATTTAATAAATCAGCGGAAAAGGGCAGTGCAACGGTTCCTCTTTCGCGGGACGATTATTTGGGTAAAATGGATCATTTACTTGCAGTCTCGGCATACCGAAGATTACAGAACGATCTATCTGAACGTATAAAACGCAGAACGCTGTCGCTTATGGAGAAGAGTTCATTATCTGACGATGTTCTTAAAAAACTACGACATGGTGTTACAGTCTCGCCGAGACAATACGGTTTGCCAAAGGTACGGAAGCAAGGGAGTTCCTTTTCGGCCTATTGTTAGCAATTTCGGTGCTCCTGGTTACAACTTGGCCAAGTATTTAGCATCCATTCTGAGCCCCATGCCGGAAAATGCGAACATCATATTTCCAGTTCTCTGGTTTTTATTCAGCGTCTGAAGTCTTTGTGTCTCAGTCCCACTGATTTGCTCGTTAGTTTTGATGCTGTGTCACTTTTTACCAGAGTTCCTCTGGAACATTCTTTGCTGTTAATTGGTGAAAAATTGGATGAAGAAACAACTAAGGTTTGTCGCCACGCGTTGACGTCGACGTAGCTTTTATTTTTTGTTTAATGACAAATAAGTTGAGCAAACTGACAGAGTGGCCGGACGGTTCCTTCGGAAGAGCACGGCCGATTTCCTTCCCCATCCTCCCCTAATCCGTGCTTGGGCTCCGTGTCTAATGACCGCTTTGTCGACGGGATGTTAAACACTAATCTCCTCCTCCTCCATCTCCTCCTCCTCCTCCTAATAAGTTTAAACAAATTTTAAATAAATAAATTTCCATATGCTATTACAATATAAATACATAATACGTTATGTTTCGTTTTGATTTTGGCTGTTTGCAATCAGTTCCACTGTTTACATCCTACACCGAGAGTGACTTATTGTTTTTGCTTTGATCACAGCTGTATCCACTGTTTACATACAGCTGGGGCATAGCCCTTCGCATCCTTAAGAGATTGGTGCTTGTGCGCACCATTTGTTACTACTGCCCCGCTTCGGTAATGACTCAACGCCGCTACCAGGCGTGTCCTTCTATGCTCCTTAATCTTACGTACGAAGGCTTATAACTGCGATTCACAGATACATTGAGAGAACCTTTTAGAATTTTGTTTCAAGCATAATGCAGAATACTCATTTACCAAATCGTGGCTTCATTCCTCAGTATAAGGTATCATTCCTTCTATATTTGAGGTTATTGCTACTACAAACCGTACTAGTGGATCTGTTTTCATTTAATGACAGCGTATTTTCTACTGAATTTCAAATATGAGCCCTATGTGACTTTGTAATACGTGGGGTGTAATTATTTTATTCTTCGGTAGACCTTTGTTCCACCTTGCTTTCACATTTAAAACCAGTGTGTGTCGTTATTCTCTACATTTCATATTACTTGGCCTTCTATTTAAACTTTATTTACTACGTTTATGTCTTTTTGAGATTTCCATGTCAGTGCTGTGTCTTATGTCGACATTATGTCTACTTCTTTGTAATTCATAAAATAGTTGGCGGAAACCACTTTGTCCATAAATACTACTTTATGGCCGACTTAAACGTCGCCTTTTGCCTTTCCTCCCTCATTTTTCATAAATGCTTGGATGATTTTCCTGCCTCCTAAAAACCATACTTCTCTTTTCTCTTTCTCTACACAATTGGCTGATTTACCTGTCGTCTAATGTAACTCTCCGTTTACCTCTTATTCTCCCTCCGTAAATAATTGCCTGACTTTTCTGTCGCCTAATCTGTAACTCTACATTTACCTCTTTTCTTTCTTCGTAAGTAATTGGCCGACGCTTTTGTCGCCTGATAACCATAACTCTCCATTTGCCACAAACCCCTTACGCAGGACTATTCCTAGCTTATCAGAGTATCATAATGCATTACAGTGGAAACCACTTCGCTGTTTCAATTCATGCTGACGAGTAGTGACATGTCTACTTTGACACAATCTGTACATCATCTCAAGTCAACATTTAGTTATTTCCATTTTTTGCCACTAGAATTTATTTTATTTTGTACATTATCGTATTCTTCTGCAGCCTTCAGCTTATTTTTACGTGTTATTTCATCTGTGTTGTATATAATAGCCTTTGTCTTGCTTTTCTGTTCTTAAAATGTTTTCAAAGATGAAGGTTTGTTTATCATTGTTGTTCCACTACATACTTTATAATATGTTTTTGTTATGTGCTTTAATATGATACTTGTGTCTTGTAACTACATACTGCGTCCTCTTACTGGTGTATCTGTAATCCTATACTTCGTTTGTTCTGGTCTGTCCACATGCATTCCATTAAATATCCGTTTTTCACCCTTTCTGTTAAGACGTTTATTCTGCTGGGTTACCTTGTTTTTCTCATAGCTTCTTTGTTTGTTCTCGCATAAACTGTAATGAAATTTTCTCATTTTAACCTTTTAGAGAAGAATGTTAAAGAAGACAGATGTAGTTCTGAATGAAAGAAGGAAAGGACTAACAGTAGAAAAAGAAAATGGCGTATGCTGTCGTTTAACTCGGGTATCTTATAATTGTCAGTTACGTAGCAATACAAACAACGTTATTGCCCCATGAGCTTTAGTAATCATATTTTTTTATGACAGTGATTGACATTTCAGCTAATAATTGTTGTGGCGGTGTTTCCGTGGTAGAATGAGACACTTCATTGACAACTTTCTCAAATTCACCCACGTAATCTACCCCCATTTGATGCTTCTTAGAACTGAACTGATAGTTTTTTCTTCCATAGACCGTTTTTTTTGCAAGCGGCCCCTGACAGAAGCTAGATATCAAGTCTATGTTTATTGATGTCTTGACGCCATTAACCTGTGGTGCGGGACCTTCTGATACCTTACTCGTGACCATTTGTGGTACAATGAATTTTTCACTATCAAACCATCTGTCACCTCTCTCTCTGTTTTGCGTGTTACAAGATCAGGATTGATTCAAGAATGCTTCAACAAATTCTTCATATGTTTTACATGTGTGACTGATCCCTATTACCCATTATTCTCCTTCTAACCTAAAGGTCACGAATTTGATTTTTTATTGCTCTGTCATGTTTCCAGGAATGGTGCCCTCAGACTGTCTAATAAAGGCTACTGGATGCACAGGTCCCTTTTTAGAGAAATGATGGAATTTATGCACATTAGCCTGATTTACTACGTCACTTACATGAACAATACCTTTCTTTCTTTCTTGTTCACACCAAATTTCGACTTTTTGTTTAACCTTATTTTCTATTTTGTCTTGTACCTCAAAAAGTACTTGTTTCTCTATTTCTCTCAGTTTACCCTGAATAGCAATTGTGTTGCCTTTACAAGAGGATTCTACATATGAAATATTATGGCTAACTACTTCATGGTCACTTTAAATTCTGTGAATTACTCCATTGTATCTTCGGTTTATCATTACATGCTTTGATAGTCTTACGTTACTATTGTCACCCATTTTTGTTTGTATTGCCCCTATTTGATCCTGCAAATCCTTATTTAACTTTTTGATTTCATGCTCAACCTTTTGATTTATTTCTGACCTACAAAGTTCCAGTTTTTTAAGCCATTCTCCTGTTTCATAATCTATTTTCTACCAATATCCCGCAGTTTTAGCTTCGAGATTTGATACCTTTTGTTCCAAAGCTTTGAACTTAGCGTTAAGTTGAGCTATTCCTACAGTAACTCCTTTTAAGCCCTCCTTATTTTCTTTTGGTGCTTTTCTTAATTTCTCCTTATTTTCTTTTCTTGATTTTCTTAATTCCTCCTCATTTCTTTTCTTGCTATTTTTTGTTGTTGCGCTGCGTGGGATTAGCCGAGCGGTCTCATGCGCTGCAGTTATGGACTGTGCGGCTGATCCCGACGGAGGTTCGAGTCCTCCCTCGGGCATGGGTGTGTATGTTTGTCCTTAGGATAATTTAGGTTAAGTAGTGTGTAAGCTTAGGGACTGATGACTTTAGCCGTTAAGTTCCATAAGATTTCACACACATATAAACTTTTTGTTTTGTTGTTGCAAAATTAGTTTTAGCATAGATCTTATATCGCGATCATCATCCTGAGTTGGTGAAGGGTCAGTTGATGCTGTTCCACGACGTAATGTATGCAACTCATCTGTTGACTCATCAGTAACGTCGATGTCAGAGTCATTTTCTCTGGTATCATAATACCAATTAGTCACTTCATTTTGACTAAGTACCAAATTTTCTGGGTTTACATTATTATTGTTTGCCACTAAATTTACATTTTGACTGTCATCATTGTCGGTTAACTCTACATTCCAGTGAAATCATTCATGGCTACTTCAGAATTCTCAACAAGATCATTGGTTATTGACTTTACTATTTCGGATTAATCATCAAATCTTGAACCTACATTTGCAATTGAGCTATTTTTGCCTAAATATGACATCTCATTAAACTAATATCTGACTTCATTACCATTTATTTATATCTCACTCACCGGATCGTCACCACTATTGTGAGATTGAATTCATTCTCTACTTCTGAGAGCTTATCTCACTTCCCTTTCCCCAGACATTTTACTAATACTAATGTTCCAATTACAAAACTTAGGTTGCTGTATGCAAACACAGCACTTACACTACTTTTCTTCCTCGACGTACCACCGCCGATTCTCGCAGCTGTGGGCTGCGCCGCTGGCTGCAACACCGCTGTCTAATGTGCCGTAGCTGACACTACAAACGTGCCCTGTATTGCTATAGTTCATTTCTTTTATCTTGGCAGCTCGCGCATGCCCGCCAAGACGCGGGAGATCGCTGCGTTGCCAGTTGCACACGACGCACACGCCAAGAGAAGTGGCGCCATGATATAGTATAGTTCGCAAACTTACGTTCAGGGGAGAGCGCACAGTTTATGAAGTAAAGCCACCACGGCTGCATTACCCCTTTCGCTGCTACACAGACGTGCTCCCCGTATTCCGCGTAATGCGCGATTTTGTCACTGCACTGCTCGCCTGTGTAGACACATGGTGTTCCGACTGCTTTGACACACTTATCATTCGATTCCACAAAAACTATTTGGCCCAAAAATTAGATTTTTACACATCTTCTTGACTGATACCTTCCCCCCATAAATGACTTAATTTTATTTCGATGTTCAACGTAATTATTATGCAGCATTAAATATAGTAAACCACTGCACGAAATTTTGAAGAGTTTGCAGAGGTAAAAGTCAATAGAGTATACTTTCCGCATGGTCGATTTTAGTTGCCACAATGTTGAGAATGAAATGTGGACAAGATACCTAAATTTCATATAAAATTTACTGTATAACAATATCTCATTTAATTTAAGTACCGCATAGGTGTCATATGTAATATTGAGAAATATTCCATCTTTCGCAACTGTAACAAAAGTTTTATTTACACTGGGCACGTTTGGCTTTATTTTAAAGCACTTCAATCAATCAAAAGGAAGTAGACAAAATACATTAAACAGAACTGTGGACTTACAAAAACATTAGGACTTGAACATACCGTCTATCAATGAAGTGCTCTGAGCTATGTCAAATATAATTTTTGTGTGTGGCATACACAAACAGTATTTATTTGCTAAAACACTGATCAGCCAACACAAACGTTGAATATTGTGTTACTGCAGCACAAAACTACGAAAGGTGACTTGGCAATGGAGGAGACAAAATACTGTCCACTGATGATACTTCAAAAGAGAGAAACGCGTCTGGTCTAAATAAGTCGCTTATTACAGTTGCAGAAGAGGAATATATTTCAATACCATTGGTAAAACTGCGACTATGGAACAAAAACAAGAAAGAGAACATGAGAACCATTGTGTATGTGTCATTCATTTCATTGATTGAAGTGCTTTAAAATAAAGCCAAACGCGGCTGGTCTAAATAAAAGTTTCATTACAGTCGTGAAAGATGGAATATTTCTCAATATTACATACGACACCTATGTGGTACTTAAATTAAATGAGATATTGTTATACAGTAAATTTTATATGAAATTTGGGTATCTTGTCCACATTTCATTCTCAACATTGTGGCAACTAAATTCGACCATATGTATACGCTATGGACTTTCACCTGCAAACTCTTCAAAATTTCGTGCAATGGTTTACTACATTTAATGCTGCACAATAACTGCGTTCAACACGAAACAAAATTAAGTCATTTATGGGGGAAGGTATCAGTCAAGAAGACGTGTAAAAATCAAATTTTTGGGCCAAATAGTTTTTGTGAAATCGAAATATGTGTCAAAGCAGTGGGAACACCATGTGTCTGCACAGCCGAGTGCAGTGACAAAATAGTGCACAGCACAGAATGCGGGGAGCACGTGTCTGCAGCAACGAAAGGGTTAATGAAGAGACAAAGCACTAGAAATTTCAAGAAATTGCATTCAAACGAATAAAATTCGTGATGTAAGGCACTTCAATATTGTTTTTAAATAAAGAAAATATTAAGCACCACACAAGGTTTGAACTCTTAACCATTACACTAACACAACTCGTCTTACAATAAACCTCCATGAGGATTCTAATATGTCACGCAAAATACTGACAAACACTGTTGGTATGACTATGAATTACTCACCCTTCGTCAAAGTACAATAGGAAATAAACAATTACCGCTGTTCTTTATTGCAAAAAAGCGGTTCGTGAGATTGATACAAACACCTTTCCTTGCTATCGCCTGAATTAGGAGTCATATTGCTTGTTTGGTTTAATTAATTAATAGAGTATGAAGCAATTGGTATAAATAATGCCTTTTCCAAACATTCTATAAAAGAAAGTCTGCTATCAAGACATTGCTTTTTTTCTATTACTTTATTTATGACTGAGCGTTTCTAAAACTGAGGACACTCGTCCGTGCTCTGCACTGTAGTCGAGATCTGGCAACGTCGTTCTCTGTTCATTGGCTGACTGTGTTTTGTGACGTCAGATGCGCAGAACGAACCTAAACTCGTCCGCCAACATAAGTGAAGCGCACTTTAACTGCACCAGCCTCTGCTTGCTGCCGCCGCATCTGTTGTTCGTGGCTGTCTCGCGTTGCTCTGCACACTGCGCCGTCTCGTTGCATGAAAAATCTTGAAGTGATGATATTTAACTTAATCCAATGGACCGCATACACAACGTTAACTTTTATTCTCTTAGCAATTCTGCATTTCTTATGCCTGTTTTATACCGATATTACTTTCACGGTAACAAAAAGTTTGATTTTGTGATATCAATTATTATAGTTTAACCTAAGTTCAAAAACAGTTCAAACACATTTCAAAGCCGAATTATCCCACTTCTTACACAGTTCTCTGGTAATTTCCAGTTCACACATACCACAATCATTACACAGTTCACTGGTCGTTTACAGTTCAGTCCTCGCTAATAAATTCTTCCCTCATAATTCCAAAGCACATCGACTTCAGATATCCAAGCAAGGGATGCCATGTACGGCAAGTGAAACAGAGCGAAAGAGGGAGAGAGAGAGATTGCGAGAGGGATTTTCATGTCTATGATAAATCCTTTCCCTCGAAAATTTCACTCCTTCATACCTCCTCTATGTTATCACAGATGACGTGTTACTGACTTCATTTGTGCTAAGACTGCTGTACACGTAAGGTGCCTAGTTGCTTCCACCACCCTGAGTGGAATGCATAATTTCTGAATAATGTTTTCCAACCTGCTGTCGTCTGCAGTAGTTGTCCCCTGCGCAGAAAACAGCACGTAGACTGTGAATCCGTTATCTGTAATAAATTGTGAGCCAGGAATGCATATTGTGTACATAATTAAATTTTGAATTCGTTTGTTTAAATGGGATGCCACTCTCCTTTTGTTGGCAGAATACTAAAAACTCACTTTACGAATCACAAATAATTTCCATTTTTCACATTTTCACAGAGAATAAACAAAATAATGAACTGCGTGTTTGCATAATTACTATGAAACTATTTGTCAGTCACATGTCTACAAAATCAGAGATTGCTAATTAAGTTATTAACCAATACCGGCCGCGACAGACAACATGTCTGTCCATCGAGACTACCGATCGAGCTCTGATCTTACAGCCGAATCACCTTACCGCCATCCAAGTTAGGAGTGACCCGAAGATCTTCGAAGCGCTTCGGCTACCTTTTCGTTTAACAATTGTTTATTATTCTGCTGGTAATCAACACTTTCGAAATAATGGAATGATAGCCTGCTACTGTGAGATGCTTTTAAATGAAATGCAAGTAAATTCACTATTTAGGTTTTCTAATATTAATAACAGAATTACATCATTGTGGCGGGCTCCTTTCAAACAGAACAGCCAATCGCGGAGAAGGACCACAATTTAGGCGGTCTTTCTCGCGATATTCGTACCAAATAAACTGTCACCGGTACCTCACACCACATTACGTCATCTTCCTCTGCTGCCTTCTCAATTGCTCTAACAGGAGCTTCTTGTAGCTGAACATGATGGCTGTAAAGTCAGAAATATTAAAAAGCGTTGTCATCAGCTTTGGGTGGGAATAATTTTCCAGAACTCAGCACTCTGAACACAGTGACAACTCACTGTGCACATCATCCAAGCTAATCATGTACGTTAACTCTATCTCTAAAATGTACTTCGAGACAGAATCTGCTGGCACATCTATGAATGTTTTACCCAATTTGGCGATTTCTTATCAGACAGCCATCAAAACCCTTCAGTAGTTTGAGGATATTACATGCATACCTCTGCAAATTTGTTTACATTCAAGTACATGATGTATATCAGTAGATGCACTGAACTGTGCATGCTCTCGCAGGTGGTTTGCAATAGTGTGCTTATGGACATATTGACAAAGACTCCAACAAATTCCTCGTTCGAAAAATAACAATATGTCAACATCAGTTCAATGTTGACATATGTCTGTTTCAATACAGAGTCCCACTAAATGTAGTAGTTGGCAGGATCCTGATCCTATGTGTTCAGGCATATATTCCAGAATCGCTTGAAAGTATTTGCAAGTAAGCGCTCACTTGTGGCAATTTAAAGCTATGTGTATTCCTTTCAGTTCGGGATGTCGAACTCTTGCCATGCTCTCACCACATGCCTATATTCGACAGGGCGGTGCCTGAAAGTTACAGTAGTATGCACTTATTCAAAGTGTTGTCTGCCACATTGGTGACACATTCACATACAGGAATGCAGGTTAGTGCATCATATTAAAATTAACCACTGTTTAATAGCATTTTCGCCACAGAAAGGATGCCAACTGTAACGTCATGTTGGTCGTAGGGAATGCCAAGAGTACTAATTATGGCATTATATGCTCAAACTACTTTGTAATAGCGGTTTCAAGGCAAAAGCAAATTTTAACCCTCATATTGTATATTGCGGCTTTCTGAATGTAACATCTGCTCCCACTTTTCCTAGCACAACTGGAGACATTTTGCTTACCTCTTATTTTGTAAAGATGACTCGTAGCCATCGTTCTCACTGGTTTCTTCTCCGCCAGCCACAGACTCTAACGTGCATGCAATAAACAGTACTTAAGGAAGTGACAAATGAAAAAATTCTCAGTGTTACTAAAAAATGAAATTACGAAATATTGGGATGCCACTTGATTTTCACAAAATCAAGACAAAGAATCCCAGAGCCAGTTTACTGTTAACACTCATACCAAACTTTCCGGATACTACTTATTTCCAGAGCAATGTAAAAAGTCACAACAAAATTCTCCACAGGATCTTAAAATTCAAACGAGATCGCACATATGTTTCCCGAGGCAGTTTTAGCAATGCAATCTCTCTTTACGCAAAATCACACTTCACACAACAAATCACTTGGTGCCCGCCTGGAAACCGATTGCAGATTAGTTAAATTAACACGAGATCGTACAAGCACGCCATCGTACATTTTTGGTAAGTCGTTCCACCTTTCCGGGAGATCTCATTTTATACACGAGGTGATGCAGTACCTCCTCAGAAAATAATCGTAGAGCAGTAGTAAGCTATGATAACAGTTTGGCGTTTGTCCACCCAGGACGTGCTTGTGACTGGTTCTCAGTATCTATCAACGACTATCAATGTTAACTGCAATTCATAATTAGTTGTCCTGTATAAACTGAGTGTTATTTAAATTATTATTAACAGTTTATCAGTGCAAGTACTGTCAGCAGCACAGTTAGAGAGGTATATTAACACTCAGACAGCAGATATAAATAATGGCAGTTATGCCTTTTCGCACCAAGCCTCGTAGGTGATTCCCTACTGTCACAATACGGCTCTTATTCATCCTACCATTCTCACGCTCTAAGACCATCTGTCACATGGTCTGATACGTACACAACACATCTTGTGGGGGGGGGGGGGGGGGACACCCACATAGCTGCTCCGGGATGCAATTTCAAGGGGCGTCAAACTCAAATTCGTGAGGAGAAAAAAACCTTCTTTCAAGAAAGCGCCTAGTATGTATCAATTATTCATATGATTTTGAAACGCATCTCAGTGGTTTTTTGAACATTTTTAACACATTCTAAGTTTATTTCTGAATGAATCATAAGTTGATTTTTGAACGTGTGCATTGTGTACGTGATATCTCTGCCAGGGGAATCCCCGTCGCATCTAGAAATAAAAAACCCTCCCGCAGATAAAAGGGAACGGGACTACGCGAGATGAGCTGAATAAACCCGTACGCGTCAATGCCAGTTATGTGGTTGAATGGATGTGCTAATGATCAGCGTTATTATAATTATTAGCAAAATCCATAGATTCAGACTACCAGAGAGGAAATAAACAATTAACACTAATAATAGGTAAGGACGATTACATATTATCTTCTCAGTGTATCCAAGAAAATGTAATTTTGACAGAATCCTACACTATTGTTGACCAGTTGTAGAGTCCCCTGTAAGCTGCCGCTTAAGTTCTATTCTCAGAATAGCGTGGAAAAAGCATTGTACGAACACGTAATTAAAGTCTAACCGGAGGAGGAACTCGGTATAACTCTGCCGGTGTGTGTGGTAGGGTTACGGAAGTTAATTGGAGAATAAGTTTTGACAATGGCAAGAATAGTTACAGGTTTAGTGATGACAATATTGTTTGTTAGAACGAGGAAGAAGAAGAAACGGGGACATCACACAAATTATATGGAAGAAGATGACAATTCCAAATTTATAGAGAAATTTCGTACTACTACTTTTCAGTCTCATGCTTGAGAAACCCGAGCGTATGAATGAAATGGGAAACTATTTCCTAACATAAAACCTTTTGCTTGTAGTGAGCCTAATAGGCATTTCATATTGGTACTTCGTGAATTATAGTCTGTCGTGTTATTTATGTAAATGAGCTACACAAAAATGACCATTTGTGCAATAACAGTCTCGCTTTATCGGCATGTGTCACAATGGGTGCAATATTAGAAAGAGATACTTCGGTTTATCTAGCAGACAGTGACAAAATAAACATAATCAAATTGAGAATCCACATCAGCCTTGGGTGCTAATCGTGTTAGAAACTTTTTCGGTATGAGACAACGACAATTTGGTTTTTCATGTAGCGAAACGCTTGAAGAACTTCAATGAGATAATACATTCTTTCACAGAAAGCCATGTGAAGCTATAGCAAGATTAGAGAGAAAAGCATGCTGGGACCTAAGGGTTGAAGAAATGTGTACTGTCTTCCTTGTCTTGTCTTTACTGGTTTTATGTTCCCTATATTTAATTTTATGTCACACAAAAGAGAAAGTTAATAGCTAATAAGCAGTAAAGAGTGCAAATTTTCTGAAGAGTTCTTACACTCCCGGTCATAAATAATCCCACCCAGTATTAATTCTGAGTTTTTTTTAAAAAAAAGAAAGAAAAGAAAGAAGAAGTGAGGGCAGGATGTCAAACCGGCTGACTGTCCTGAATACAGGATTGATGGCTTCCATTACAAAATATATGTTTGAATTCCACAGAGCGAAATACAGTGACGTGCGGTAGAAGATGTGTGGTAGGGTGAGGCACTGCACTTTGGCACACTTAAGACCAAATAACATGTCTTCCATTTCCTCGAACATATATGTTTTACTCTTCAGAAATACGTGCGCTACAAAATGAACATATTTTTGAAAAATCGGTTTTTCTTTTAAATTTGTGACGTCCTATCTCAAACGTTCGAGTAGGAAGGGGCGCCACTATCAGGTTTTTGTCCCGGTTCGGAAATATGGCATATCCGGGGCTGCGTAACAACAAAAGGCGGAAATGTGACATAAACACCACACTTTTCTGGAGAATGCAGTTATGTGAGGCAATGCGGTTACTTTGAGATTCTCTCATGACTCCAGATATTCGTAAAGGAAAACCCCCTTCTTTGCTACCAGCTGAAACTTGCAAGGGAGACTCCCCATCGCCTCTCCCTCAGATTTAATGGTAAGATGACTCAATCGATAGCCCGTCAAAAACTGAACTTAGATCAAGGGTGAAAACAGGAAGAAGGTCTACTGAACTGTGGAAAAAGAGGCAAAATAGAAACAGTGAATAGTCCAAGCTTAAAATGTGCAACATCGAGCGAAATTAAAATTTAGCCACGGCGTTGTGGTTACATGGTCACGGTGCTGGACTGCGAAGGGCGGGATCCGTGTTCAAATCTCCCTTATGCCCCATTTGTTTCACAGAATTATGAACTGTACGTCTGGTCAGTGACGTGTCTGTTCGCTGTATTCAAATTTACGTTTGTGTCGTGCGTAACGGCCGTTTGCAACAGTGAGGTGTAAGGAGGGGATCTCCAAACGTACATTCCTCCTATTTTTTCCACACGAGAGTCACATGTTAAGACTCTTGCGTTCCGTTTTGGAAGTTTTGACTCTTGAATTCATTTGTTTTAACATAGTTCACATCCATTTACTTGTTGCTTTCATTTCTGTGAGACGTCTATGTGGCATCTCACCTGCTCTCACTATTCATGCTAATGTATTGCGATGCAAATGTATTCTTACCGAATGACTCATATTCCGTAACCAATGTATTGTATGACAATTGCCAAGACTGAAGACTGCAAAGGGAGAGCAGACACGTCAATAATCGGACGGACAGTTCATGATTATGTGGAAAAAATGAGGTGCGTGGGAGATTTGAACACAGATCTCCCGATTTACAATCCAACAATGGGACCGTTCTCTGAATGTGCTCGATGTTGCATATCTGGAGATTTGATCGTTCACTGTTTCTATTTTGCTTTTTTTCACAATTCAGTACATTTTCTTCCTGTTTTCATGCTTGATCTGAGTTCAGTTTTTGACGAACTGTTGATTGGGTAATTTTACCACTAAATCTGAGGGGGGTGTGATGGGGTGTTTCCCTTGGTAGCATCGTCAAGAAATACAGCTAGAGTCAGGTGTAAATCCTCCTGGCGCTCCTGTAGTGGTGCCTGCATGAATCTCAGAGACTCGGGGAAGCTCGATGTAACTTCGTTGGTGATTCTCTCCAAAAACGAAGTACATCTCTCAGTGGTGTCATTCAAGGCATGAACCTAATCTTTGCTCATTCTGTAGTCAGGTAAGGGCTCGATTAGGAAATGAGCATCAACCCACTTAAATTATAGACGAAAACTGGTATGTGTTCTGGGATTTGATAATTCAAGTTGCATGCATTGTGTGCAGCACCATGGAATTCGCCGGTTAGATGGCAATGATCCCTACGTGGTATTTTCGCTTCTTTATCTAACAGCTGCCCACAAATATTGTAATCAACTGTGTTCTTATACCATAATTTACCCATCTGCATTTTTCTCATAGGAATGATGTTATAAATACCATCAGCTTTCCTTGTAAGATTTTCAGACTTAGAAAGCAACCAGTCTGCAAGATTATCCTGAATGTACGAATCAAAATGGTTAAGATTAGAATCATATGGACATACAACCTGATACACTGCTCGAAAAGGTACATGCTGTTCTGTGAGAGAGGTGTGTGAGGCTGTAGTATCGCACTTACAGCCGGCCACAGGAGTGAGAAGACATTCAAAGTCGATATATAAAATAAAAGGCACTTGTTCCTTGTGGAAAAAATTTTTGAACTCTGAGATTTTATTCACCTCAGTAGGCATGTTTACAGATACTGGGTCCTTGGAGCAATCCTCCAGATACAGTTTTAATCGCTCATTCGTTTGAAACGATTTCAGGCACTAAGGGCAATAATGCCTTTTACCAATATGGTTTGACATCTGGAAGGAGAGAAGGTGTAACATGCTTTTGATGCAGCTTAATAAGAAATCTGCATGTGTCACATACTGACCAGTGACTTTAGAAAAGTAAAGGGGTCCACCAGCTTTGTGTGTAACACAATCATGTGACTGGTGTTCGTCCAGGCCACATATATCAATAGATATGTGAGGATTCTGCCTCTCAAATTTATTCACTTCCTGAAGACTCTTGGAAAATTTAATACCACCATGTTTATAACACGCACTAATATCCACATCTTCATTGTTCTAGATGACATGCATTTTTCTTATAATTTCTTTTGCAAGCCAGGAGTGACCACAGAAACCAGTACTGGTCTTTATTTTGGACGTCAATAATGGCCTCTCTACTAGCTACATCCTTTGGAAGGCTGATATTTGAGGACTTCCTCACTCCGTTCCCCACCCCCCCCCCCCCCCCCACCCCACCCCTCCCCACGTGCTGCATCATACAAATTTATACGAACATCCAAATACAGAACTCTGCGGAGAGCTTCACCCAAATAACTTTGTTGAAATTCAGAGAGCCGGCCTGTAAGGCTTCAGGTTAAAATCATCAGACTACTTCGCAGTTGAGGTGCCCTGCGATATCTCGCCATTACCACCTCGCTTATGTATGAAGAAATTCTTTGAAATACCTTCCTCAGGCGTGAGAGTGAACACACAGCACACCATAGTGCAGCACTTAATGGTGGGATACCATGAATTGTTTAAGATGTAGCCACGTTCCCTTTCCAGAACTGGTAGGTACCCATTCATAAAGATGATCAGATCTTGGTAAGAGATCATATTACAAATGTGAGTAAGCAAGACCCCTTCTCCAAGTGCACATTGAATCATGAAAACAGCAGTTCTGCGCGACATACCTGAAAATAACCATCTTCACTGTCAGAATGGGTGGAGGGGTTGCTGCTTGCCTATAGCTGATCGCCACTAATACTACAGGCCCCACCCCAATGTCCTAGGTGTTGGCGACGGTGCAGCTGCTGCTCGTGGTGGTGGTGATCCTGACGTTGACGGTTCTGCTGCTGCTCACAATGTGCCAGCCATGTGCTGTGTCATGGCCACTACCAGCTGAGAAAGTTGGGGTGTTCCGTCAGCGTGTGACTGCTGCTGGCCACGACAGACCAGCAGCGTGCTGCGTCATGGCCGATGTCGGCACTTGCACCAGTCCTGGGTGGTAGCTCCAATGCGTCAAGCACTTCTGAAGCAGCACAGCACACAGTTTATAAGCATCACAAAATTTACACACACACACACACACACACACACACACACACACACACAGACAACTGCAGAGAGGGATAGATATATACACTATGTGATAAAAAGTAACCGGACATCCAGCTGAAAATGATTTACAAGTTCGTGGCGCCCTCCATCGGTAACGCTAGAATTCATTGTCGTGTTGGCCCACCCTTAGCCTTGATGAAAGCTTCCACTCGGCAGGCTCACGTTCAGTCAGGAGCTGGAAGATTTCATCGGGAATGGCCGCCCATTCTTCACGGAGTGCTGCACTGAGGAGAGGTACCGATGTCGGTCGGTGAGGCCTGGCACGAAGTCGGCGTTCCAAAACATCCCAAAGGTATTCTATAGGATTCAGGTCACGACTCTGTGCAGGCCAGTCCATTATAGGGATGTTATTGTCGTGTAACCACTCCGCCACAGGCCGTGCATTATGAACAGGTGCTCGATCGTGTTGAAAGATGCAATCGCCATCCCCGAATTGCTCTTCAGCAGTGGGAACCAAGAAGGTGCTTAAAACATCAGTGTAGGCCAGTCCTGTGCTAGTGCCACGCCTAACAACAAGGGGTGCAAGACCCCTCCATGAAAAACACGACCACACCATAACACCATCGCCTCCGAATTTTACTTTTGGCATTACACACGCTGGCAGATGACGTTCATTCGCCATACCCACACCCTGCCATCGGATCGCCACATTGCGTACACACAACGTTTATACACTGTTCAACTGTCCAATGTTTACGCTCCTTACACCAAGCGAGGCGTCGTTTGGCATTTACCGTCGTGATTTGTGGCTTATGAGCAGCCGCTCAACAATGAAATCCAAGTTTTTTCACCTCCCGCCTAACTGTCATAGTACTTGCAATGGATCTTGATGCAGTTTGGAATTCCTGTGTGATGGTCTGGACAGATACCTGGCTGTTACACATTACGACCCTCTTCAACTGTCGGCGGTCTCTGTCAGTCAACAGACGTGGTCGGACTGTACGCTTTTGCGCTGTATGCGTCCCTTCACGTTTCCACTTCACTATCACATCGGAAGCTTTCGAAATGTGGTGCTACAGAAGAATGCTGAAGATTAGATGGGTAGATCACATATCTAATGAGGAAGTATTGAATAGGATTGGGGAGAAGAGACGTTTGTGGCACAACTTGACGAGAAGAAGGGATCGGTTGGTAGGGCATGTTCTGAGGCATCAAGGGATCACCAATTTAGTATTGGAGGGCAGCGTGGAGGGTAAAAATCGTAGAGGGAGACCAAGAGATGAATACACTAAGCAGATTCAGAAGGATGTAGGTTGCAGTAGGTACTGGGAGATGAAAAAGCTTGCACAGGATAGAGTAGCATGGAGAGCTGCATCAAACCAGTCTCAGGACTGAAGACCACAACAACAACAACATCACATCGGAAACAGTGGACCTAGGGATGTTTATGAATATGGAAATCTCGCGTACAGACGTATGACACAAGTGACACCCAATCACCTGACCACGTTCGAAGTCCGCGAGTTCCGCGGGTCGCCCATTCTCCTCTCTCACGAAGTCTAATGACTACTGAGGTCGCTGAGAATAGCTGGCAGTAGGTGGTAGCATAATGCAACTAATATGAAAAACGTACTTTTTTGGGGTGTTCGCATACTTTTGATCACATTGTGTACTTATGAACAATTCTTCATATATTGTCTGTAGCTGCTTTACAGCTCCTGAGGGTATTTCCGTTCTGTAGTTGAAACTACAAGAAATGCGTGTTTTCTTTCACCTGACGTGTTTCGCTTTATTGAGGTAGAGCACCATCAGTGGTCTGTAATTAAAGATATTTATAATTTGATTTCCTTTTAAGGCCGAAAAACAGTTCGTTAAAAATATGTTGATTTTTACTTCCGGTGATTTTCGCTATTTTTCTAGCCTACATCGGAGAATTCCGCCTGCTAGCACATCATTGGTGTTTTTCTTCGTTAGACCCTGATACTTACGGTCAAAGTTTTAGTTGCTCTGCAGAACTATGCATTTCTCACATTTTACACTTAAATAGTATTTGTGCGGTATCCATCCGAGTCAAGGGTGCATATTCCTCATCAACCTCGTATTTCAGCCCCCTCAAGAGCTCATCATCTTGAACTGTAAGTCGCCTCAGCGGTTGTGTTATGTGTATGGGTTGGGGTGATAAAAGCGCGCGCACACACACACACACACACACACACACACACACACACACACACACACACACACGCACACACATAAGTAAAAGAGATACCTAGAAACTCAGCGTTGTCATCGTCAGGCTCCTGTGATGGGTTGGACAACAACTGAATACACAGGTGATTGTTTGCCTGCCAACCCTCTGATGCTCTTGATGCTGAAAATTCTGCGTGTGCAGTAGTATTAAGCAATTACGGAACAGCAAGAAAGACACTCACTAAGTAAAATGCGAGAAAAATACTGAAATTCCCACAGAAATGTATATATGATACTGTGGTGTCACCGCCAGACACCACACTTGCTAGGTGGTAGCTTTAAATCGGCCGCGGTCCATTAGTACATGTCGGACCCGCGTGTCGCCACTGTCAGTGATCGCAGACCGAGCGCCACCACACGGCAGGTCTCGAGAGACTTACTAGCACCCCCCCAGTTGTACGGACGACTTAGCTAGCGATGCAACACTGACGAAGCCTCGTTTATTTGCAGAGAAGATAGTTAGAATAGCCTTCAGCTAAGTCAATGGCTACGACCTAGCAAGGCGCCATAGCAATTGATAGTTATCGTATGAAGCATGTCTCATCAAGAACGATGTATACAAATGATGGATTAAAGTTAAGTATTCCAGCAGCTACGTACTTTTCTTTATAGCATTCATTCCGTATCCTGTCTCAGACCTCACGCCATCCTGTGTGAGCTTATAGCGTGCATTTCGGCCTTCCCTAGCTATATAACAAGTGGCGACGAGGCTTAAAAGAGGATTTCGCGTTCGTATTGCTCTAATTTACTTGTGTCATGGCTTCGCCACAATCTCCAGATGTACTGTCCGAATTTTATCGCTTGCAGAATCAGCGGACGCAGGCCTTATTGGATGCCCTTGGACAGCTCGTCCAGGGTCAACGTGCAATGCAAACCGATGCGGCGCCGCCGCTTCACCGCTACCGCAGCCACAACATGCTGTTGCACCCCCGTTCCGGCCGTTTGACCCGGCAATGGAAAGCTGGACGGAGTGGTCACGCCAATTTGGATTTCATCTCGCCGCCAACAGAATTCAAGGTAACGAGCGGCAGCCTCATTTATTGGCGTGTGTAGGGGTGCAGACATACCGTGTGATAGTGAAATTATTTCCCCGATGCGACGTAGCAACTCTGTCCTACGAAGAAATTTTGTCTGCTTTAGATGCCTATTTCAAGGAATCAGTTAATGTAGTTGCAAAATGGTATACTTCCTTTCGTACAAAACGTACGGCCGGTCAACCTAATCGGGAGTGGGTTGCAACTTTGCAAGGCCTTACAAGGGATTGTGCTTTTGAGTGTGAATGTGGACTCCCTTATTCAGATACTATGGTGCGTGATGCAATTGCACAGAACGTTTCTGATGTTCGTATACGGGAGCAAATTTTGAAACTAGTCAATCCCTCCCTTCACCAAGTGATAGACATATTGGATAGACAAGACACGCTTGACTTTGCTCAGGAATCATTTGAAACTTCGCCAGCTGTGTGTCACGTTAACCGGCCCGCCGGGCGAGCTGCACGGAACTGTAAACAGCCCTCGCGCACGTCCGCGCAGCCCCGTGTCCCGCGCCAGCATGCAAATGCAGTACTAAAGTCATGCCCGCGGTGTGCTACTAGACATTCGCGTGAGAATTGCCCGTCACGCCAGGCTATTTGCTTTTTCTGTAATAACAAAGGACATTTCAGAGTGTTTGCCAGAAAAAGCTCCGATCGGACACTAAAAACCATTCCAGGTCCTTTGCTTCACACCGGAATCGAACCAAGAATACTCAGGCTCGTGAACCTTCGCCAATGGAAATTCATGTAATTAATTCCACTCCGCCCAGTGCCACTCTCGCTAACGGTGACTGTGTGCGTCCCACAAAAAGTGTGCGTCGACGTCGCCGGAAATCACGTCAATTAGCGAGTGATTCTGTACCAGTGTCTGTTCACGTTGCACGAGACAGTCGCTCTTGTCGTCAGCAGGACAATAAACTTTTTGTAGACTTGGACATTAATGGCAACGTGATGCCATTCCAGCTCGATACCGAAGCTGCAGTTTCATTGATCAATAAAGTCACGTACAAACAACTGGGCACTCCTCCGTTGCGTGCCGCAAATGTTAAGCTAACTACATATTCAGGTCACACGATCCCTGTGTTAGGACAGTGCAGCCTTCTTGCAACATACAAGGGACAAACAAAACTTGTGTCATTTTACATCCTTCCTTCTTCTTCTGCAGTGAACTTGTTTGGTTTAGATTTATTTCAGTTGTTTAACTTGTCTATAGTAAATCAGGTACTATCAGTGAATCAGACTGTGCCTTCAGACAGTGTTTCTCGTCTATGTGCAGAATTTGCAGACATTTTTGCACCGGGTCTTGGTTGCACTAAGAACTATAAAGCACATTTGGAACTGAAAGTAAACGCGCAACCGAAATTTTTCAGAGCGCGCAATGTTCCCCACGCATTGCGTGATGAGGTCGCAAGAATATTACACGATTTAGAATCACAAGGTGTGATTGAACGTGTGCAGGCTTCTCTCTGGGCCTCACCCTTAGTAATTTTGCCAAAACCTTCCGGAACGTTGAGACTTTGCGTGGACTTCAAGGCCACAGTGAATCCACAACTAGTGATTGCAACTTATCCATTACCCCGCCCGGAAGATCTTTTTCACAAACTGTGCCCGGGTAAATATTTTTCTAAGTTGGACCTAGCAGATGCATACTTGCAAATACCAGTGGACGACGAATCCCAGCGCGTATTGGTGGTTAACACGCATCTTGGTTTGTATCGCTTCAAAAGACTGCCATTCGGGTGTGCATCCGCCCCTGCATTGTTTCAGCAGTATCTACAAACTGTTTGTGCATCGGTCCCTACTGCAGCAAACTATCTGGACGATATTGTGATCTCCGGAAAGACAGAAGCCGAACATTTAGCCAACCTCCGCACATTATTTCAGGTCTTGCGACAAAATGGTCTTCGCTTGCGGAGGGACAAATGTGTGTTTTTTGCTTGTGACTTACCATATTTGGGACATGTCATCAATGCCCAAGGCATACATCCGAGTCCAGAGCACCTCCGTGCCGTACAAGACTTGCCTTCGCCGCAGAATTTGCAGCAGCTGCAGAGTGTGCTGGGTAAAATAAATTACTATCATCGCTTTCTGCGCAATGCCTCTTCCATTTCAGCTCCGCTTCATCGCTTACGCCGTAAAGGTGTTCCGTTCGTCTGGTCGACGGAATGCGAACGCGCCTTTCGCCAGTTGAAGTCGTCGTTGCTTTCAAATACTTGCCTTACGCCATTTGATCCCCAGAAACTCCTTTTGTTGATGGTAGATGCATCGGATTTCGGGATCGGAGCTGTGCTTGCGCACAAAGATGGTTCGCATGATCGCCCTATTGCCTTTGCGTCCAAATTGCTCTCGTCAGCGCAAAGAAATTATTCACAGATCGAGAAGGGCGCTTTGGCTCTCGTGTTTGGTGTTACAAAGTTTCATGATTTCTTGTATGGTCGTCACTTTACCATCATCACAGACCACAAACCTTTGACATCGCTTTTTCATCCGAACAAGCCTGTCCCTCCACGTACAGCGCAGAAATTCATTCGCTGGTCTATTTTCCTCTCGCAGTACCGCTACGATATCTTGTATCGGTCCACTGCTAAGCACGGAAACGCCGATGCGTTGTCCCGTTTGCCTGTTGCTGAGGATAAAGCATTCGATTCCTCCGAACTTGCTTGCATGTTCATTGATTCGGAAACCGATGACGTGGTCGAATCGTTTCCGATTGATTTTCGTCGTGTAGCTACAGCCACAGCTGCTGACCCTGTCCTTGCTACGGTTTTGCGTTTTGTTGCTACGCAATGGCTCTTGTCAAAGTCACGGATAGAGGATCCGTTGGTTCGCCGATTTTTTGCTCACAAGGAGAGACTTTTTGTTCGACGTGGTGTTTTGTTGTTGCGTTCTGATAATGATCAGTCCAGAGTCGTGGTCCCACGTTCGTTACAGTCCTCTGTCTTAAAGCTTCTTCACCAAGGACATTGGGGTATTGTGCGAACGAAACAACTTGCTCGTCAGCACTGTACTTGGTTCGGAATCGATGCTGCGATTACGAATATGTGCTCTTCTTGCATGGTGTGTGCCGAACAACCATCCGCATCGCCGCGGAACTTCTTTGCATGGCCAAAAGCCACTTCCCCTTGGCAACGCTTGCACATAGATTTTGCTGGTCCATTCTGGAATGCTCGATGGTTGGTTGTGGTCGATTCTTTCAGTAATTTCCCTTTTGTTGTCCGGATGTCTTCCACGACGTCATCCAAGCGTTATCCGCTATCTTTTGCATTGAAGGTCTTCCACAGACTATTGTTTCCGACAATAGCCCACAATTTAAGTCCGCAGAATTTCAGTCATTCTGCAAGGCCAATGGTATTCAACATCTGACGTCCGCGCCGTATTCGCCTCAGTCAAACGGTGCCGCTGAACGATTGGTCCGGACTTTCAAGTCACAGATGTTGAAGTTGAAAGAGTCGCATTCTCGGGAGGACGCATTGTTGCTCTTTTTGTCTTCGTATCGCTCTCAGCCCCGAGATGGTCGCTCGCCGGCTGAGTTGCTCCACGGTCGTCCTCATCTAACCTTGATGTCTTTGCTGCATCCGCCGCATCAGGTTCCTGTGCAGCGGCAGACTCCTGCTTTTGCTCCAGGCGACGTTGTATTCTATCGCAACTATCGCGGTTCACGGCGTTGGCTCGCAGGGCGCATTCTTCGCTGCCTCGGCCGCGCGATGTATTTGGTTTTGAGGGCCTCTGGTGAGGTGCGTCGGCATCTCAATCAGCTGCGCCTCTGTCGTCGCCTGGGTTCTGCCGCTCCCCGTCTGCTTTCAGCGACGGTGCCGTCCGGTCAGCGCCCTGGGGACCCATCTACTGGCTCGCCTCATCCCCAGGTGTTACCGACGCTGCCTTCCATTTTGCCCCATGGCGACGCGCCGCCGCCGCCGCCGCCGCCGCCTGTTCTCTCCCCGACGCCGCCCGCAGTGGACGCTTCGCTGCAACCGCCAAGCGCCTCCCTGGGTCACGCGCCGCCGATCGCTTTCCGTGACCAGCAGTCCTCCGCCATGGAACTCTTGCCCGCTCCGGACCACATGGCGTCTTCGCGCGTCGGGTACCCCGAAGCGATGGAGGTCGACCCTTCGGCCCCTCCTGTCTCTCTACAGGCGCATACACCGCATGTTGGCGTGCACCCTGGACTAGGTTTTCAGGCGTTTCCTAGCTCCCCTCGGACCGAATGGCAGGGTGCGGGTGGCACAGCCTCGCCTGTTGTTAGGCTTCCCACCTCATCGCATACGTCAACATGGGGTCCTCCCCACGGCGGGCGGAAGCCTTATAACACGACCGTTCGCCGATTTGCGGGGGAGGAATGTGGTGTCACCGCCAGACACCACACTTGCTAGGTGGTAGCTTTAAATCGGCCGCGGTCCATTAGTACATGTCGGACCCGCGTGTCGCCACTGTCAGTGATCGCAGACCGAGCGCCACCACACGGCAGGTCTCGAGAGACTTACTAGTTGTACGGACGACTTAGCTAGCGATGCAACACTGACGAAGCCTCGTTTATTTGCAGAGAAGATAGTTAGAATAGCCTTCAGCTAAGTCAACGGCTACGACCTAGCAAGGCGCCATAGCAATTGATAGTTATCGTATGAAGCATGTCTCATCAAGAACGATGTATACAAATGATGGATTAAAGTTAAGTATTCCAGCAGCTACGTACTTTTCTTTATAGCATTCATTCCGTATCCTGTTTCAGACCTCACGCCATCCTGCGTGAGCTTATAGCGTGCATTTCGGCCTTCTCTAGCAATATAACAGATACATTCTCTGGAGTGGTGTTGGCAACATTTTAATGTATGTGGTGACATTTATCAGCCACCCTGCAATACCGTCGAAGCTGCGAGTGTTGTGGGTGCCGTGATATCATAACTCATCGAGTCTAACACAGCATGAACGATAATAATTAAGTAAAATATGATAAAAAATATAAACACTTGCACATGTACACTACTGGCCATTAAAATTGCTACACCACGAAGATGACGTGCTACAGATTCAAAATTTAACCGACAGGAAGAAGATGCTGTGATATGCAAATGATTAGCTTTTCAGAGCACTCATACAAGGCTGGCGCCAGTGGCGACACCTACAACGCGCTCACATGAGGAAAGTTTCCAACCGATTTCTCATACAGAAACAGCAGTTGACCGGCGTTGCCTGGTTAAACGTTGTTGTGATGCCTCGTGTAAGGAGGAGAAATGCGTACCATCACGTTTCCGACTTTGATAAAGGTCGGATTGTAGCGATCCCATGACTGTTAGGAGAATATGGAATCGGTGGGTTCAGGAGAGTAATACAGAACGCCGTGCTGGATCCCAACGGCCTAGTATCACTAACAGTCGAGATGACAGGCATCTTATCCGCATGGCTGTAACGGATCGTGCAGCCACGTCTCGATCCCTGAGTCAACATATGGGAACGTTTGCAAGACAACAACCATCAGCACGAACAGTTCTACGACGTTTGCAGCAGCATGGACTATCAACTTGGAGACCATGGCTGCGGTTACCCTTGATGCTGCAGCACAGACAGGAGCGCCTGCGATGGTGCACTCAACGACGAACCTGCGTGCACGAATGCCAAAACGTCATTTTTCGGATGAATCCAGGTTCTGTTTACAGTATGATATTGATCGCATCCGTGTTTGGCGACATCGCGGTGAACGCACATTGGAAGCGTGTATTCGTCATCGCCATACTGGCGTATCACTCGGTGTGATGGTATGGTGTGCCATTGGTTACACGTCTCGGTCACCTCCTTTTCGCATTGACGGCATTTTGAACAGTGGACGTTACATTTCAGATGTGTTACGACCCGTGGCTCTACCCTTCATTCGATCCCTACGAAACCATACACTTCACCAGGATAATGCACGACCGCATGTTGCAGGTCCTGTACGAGCCTTTCTGGATACAAAAAATGTTCAACTTCTGCCCTGGCCAGCACATTCTTCAGATCTCTCACCAATTGAAAACGTCTGGTGAATGGTGGCCCAGCAACTGGCTCGTCACAATACGCCAGTCATTACTCTTGATGAACTGTGGTATCGTGTTGAAGCTGCATGGACAGCTGTACCTGTACACGCCATCCAAGCTCTGGTTGACTCAATGCCCAGCCGTGTCAAGGCCGTTATTACGGCCAGAGGTGGTTGTTCTGGGTACTGATTTCTCGGGATCTATGCACCCAAATTGCGTGAAAATGTAACCACATGTCAGTTCTAGTATAATATATTTTTCCAATGAATACCCGTTTATCATCTGCATTTCTTCTTGGTGTAGCAATTTTAATGGCCTGTAGTGTATATAGAAACATACCATCATGATCAGGATCGTGAGATTTATAGCTAAATCGGTCACATCAGGCTCCTGTGACAGTATACCCAAAGGGGTTGCCGCTATCGTAGAATCATACGTCAACCCTAAAGCAACAACATAAGTGTCCGTAAGTATCGATGATTCAGACCGACGTACACCCACATATAGAAAGTAAATGACACTTGCATTCAAGATCCTCGTCTTCTGCAGCACACGACATTAAATCCGCAAGTATCTCGTCATCAAGGAGGTTTGGTGGAACACTGTCATCAACGACCACCCCCTGGAAACGAGGGTGCCTGTTGCTGCTGCTGCTTCTGCAACCACTGTCACGGCTTGACCTGTGACTGTTGGGAGTAGACTGATGCGAAACTAATCCTGCCGGGCCGTCTTAAATCGGCACAGCTGTTTGGGTGGTGGATGGGGGGGGGGGGGGGGGGGGATTTAGCCAGTACCGTTCCATTGTTTCTAGAAACGGATGCGTATCCTGGTGACTCTTAAAAGATAGAGCGCTAGTGACACATTCGTAAAATAAGAAGACATGAGACATAGGTCATTCTTATTCTTATCCAGTCTAAGGTGATGCAGTGATGCAGTGGAGGTCATCCACATCTTTCTGAATCTCTAACAGATGCGTTATTGTTAATACCACATATCCATGAAGATTCCTCACTACGTTTCACGTAAACATTTCAGTCAGCGTGACCGAAATTTCGAAGTAATGTTACTATATTTTCCAAAATCGTTCTGTTTTCTTCCCAGTTGTTGCCATGATAATATCGACTCAGCCATAAATCAATCTTACGCTTTTGAGGCAGCTGATATCTCTGAAATGTTCAAAGAAGCTACAGTTGTTGAAAATGTTGTCGTAATTCACCCCTCATTCGTATAGGCAATAAATGCAACGTCTTTAAATAAAAAAGTCCATATTCATCGGGAGAGCCTTGAATATAGGATATAACGTTAGCAGTTTTAGGTGCCATAGTGAAATGGTTTAGTTCTTATCCTATATCTATTAATTTACACAATTTGTTAATTGTTCCAACAACTGTTCAACTGCCTCCCCCATCTTTGTTTTCACAGGTAGAGCCTATGCAAATTTCGAGCAAGTATCAATGACCATTAAAATATATTTGAAACCTTTATTCCCCGTTGAATATTGCCTCATATCTTCAAGATCCAGCGGCCATAAATCATCCAGACTTCGAATGAACAACTGTCTCCATAATTATTCGATGCTATGTCTTTCTCTGAGCTCTGTAATTATTGAAATGATTTCACTCGAATGTGCTGTATTCTCAACTGCAGACGATGCTGTGAGCAGCTGTAATCATCCAACGTTTTCGTTAGTGTCACGTAATAAATGTATTGGGGAGATCTGTTCTTAAATTTCTTATTTAGAATGTTGATCATTCCATTGCCAGGTATGACTGATAATGCGTGTTCAATAATGTTTTTATATTTCGAACTGTTGGGGCATTCTTCTCCTACTACACTGGCTTTCTTATAGAGTTCCATGATATATAATCTCTGACCATAATTTTCGGTATCTTTTGGTCAATAGCTGTCTCGTTTCGAAATTTTCAAGAATATTACATTCAGTAAACCAGGTGTTATTTCCAGTTATTTACCACCGAACAGTACTGCAGCTCGGTTAAACTCATAGGTTAAGTACCCAGCGTATATGATCCTTCCTTGCATACTCTGTAAATTCTATCTATACGAGTATTGCTATAATGCTTAATGAAATCACCAATGACATCTTCTTGTTCCTCTTCTTTAGCTTTCGAGAGTTGTTCAAGCGATTCTGTGACAGGTCTAAATGTGTCTCTTAGTGACTGGTCACTTTCCAAATTCCCTAACTTCAGCAATCGCAGTTTCTCCAGGAGAGCCTTTTGTGTTTCAACGGCTTTGTTTTGTCAACTTGTTGTTATATACTAAGGAAATTTCAGAACAGTATACAATTTATATACACGAACCGAGCGAGGTGGCGCAGTGGTTAGCACACTGGACTCCCATTGCGAAGGTTTTCCGTGATTTCCCTAAGTCGCTCCAGCTGAATCCCGGGATGGTTACTTTGAAAGGGCACTGCCGATTTCCTTCCTCATCCTTGACACAATCCGAGCTTGTGCTCCGTCTCTAATGACCTCTATGTCGACAGAACTCAATCTTCCTTCAAACACTTTCGTTTGCCTTGTTTTCAGTTACATCAACTTATGTAGTTAACTCGTTTGTCTTCGTTTCAGTTACATCAACCATTGCAGTTAACTCGTTGATTAACCCAAGAATGATTTGAGAATAAGTATTTAATTCCTTGATACTTTTCTTGGGTGCTTCAGCTCAAGTAGTATAGAAGTTAATACTACTGTTGAGCATCTGAATTTTCAGGTCGGTGTACACATGAATTTTCTGCCCTCAGATTGATTTTGTGTTGGATGTTCATACAAATTTTTCCATAGTGTTGCTTCATCATATATACAAACGCCATCATCTTTTAAAACATCCTGAAACTTCTGACGGTACCGACCATCATTCAACTGCCTTGTTCTATAGATAACTAAAAAGCTATACTGTGAATGATTCCAGCAGTCCCTATATAAAGTAGTAAATTCATCTACTGTCATATCAATTCCTACAAGTGCCTAGTAAATGCGTTTTAAATTCATATTACCCTGTTCTAAGGCAATATTAAGTTGCGCATTATCTGTTATCATTTGCTTTGAGTTCAAATGGTTCAAATGGCTCTGAGCACTATGGGACTTAACATCTGAGGTCATCAGTCCCCTAGAACTTAGAACTACTTAAACCTAATTAACCTAAAGACATCACACACGTCCATGCCCGAGGCAGGATTCGAACCTGCGACCGTAGCAGTTGCACGGTTCCGGACTGAAGCGCCTAGAACCGCTCTGCCACCGGGGACGGCCACTTGCTTTGGGATCCCGGAGTATATCCGGCTTATGTAGAAGACGTCATCGCCCCTATGGCGGCCAAAAGTAAAGCATTTGTGTATTTGGTCCTGAAGTTTCCTCTATGGCATCGTCGAATATGAATACTGTAAAATTTTTACTCCTTCAGATGGCGGGACATCATCACTTTTGTCGAAAGTCTTAAATGTAGAAGTAAAGCATTTGCGTATTTGGCCCTGAAGTTTCCTCTATGGCATCGTCGAATATGAATATTGTAAAATTTTTACTCCTTCAGGTGGCGGGACATCGTCACTTTTGTCGAAAGTCTTATATGTAATACCGTCAACACGTGCATTTCCTCAACTAGGCGTAACTTGAGCTGGAACAGTGTTATTGAAAATACATATACATTCTCAAAGCGAACACTGTCCGAATGCGTTAGCAAGGGCATGAGAACTTTCGTCTTCCCTCTGTCAGATGGGCCAATGATAATCGACTTGATACTGCCTGCCAGTAATGGCCCACTCTTGTTATTCTTTTTTTCCGATGTATTCTCAGACCAATCAGTTACAGTGAAGTCCTTCTGAAGAATGTGTTTCGTCCATTCACTCTTTTTGAATATTATATGCCTACACTAGTATACAGGCGATTTGTGGGTAAAAAGAAGAACACAGATGTCATACACATGCTTCATTTATTTCTACAGATAGCTGGATATATATATGCATGCATATGGCTACATCAAGTGTTGTAAACTTACACGAGGGGCTTTCAATAAGTAATGCAATTTTTTTCTGAAGGCAGGTTGGTTTTATTCAGGATTCCAATACACCATATAATTCTCCACTCTTTTGGCTACAAAACCCTATTTTTCCACATAATCTCCATTCAGTGGGACGGCCTTACGCCACCTTTCTGCGATGGACTGTATGCTCGCATGCTACCACTCTACTAGTAAAATTCGGAACCTACACCTTGCTGCATTAATAACCTCCCATGATGAAGTACTGCTTCCCACGGAACGCATCTTTCATTGGGACAAATAGATGGAAGTCGGAAGGTCGCGATCCTGGCTCTAGGGTGGCTTAGAAAGAATAATCTAACGAAGTTCTGTGAGCTCCACTCGGGTGTGCAGACTTGTACGATTCCTTGTGTTGTCATAGAAAATGAGAAATTCGTTTGCACTTTTGTGGCGACGAACATTGTGAAGTCGTTTCCTCAATTTCTTGAGGATAGCACAACACATTTCAGAGTTGGTCGTTCCACCATGAGGGAGGACGTCTGACAGAATATCCCCTTCAGAGTTCCAGAAAGAAGACTCTCCTCGTAACTTTGCCAGCTCAGGGTGCGGCTTTGAACTTGTTCTTCGGAGGATATGTGGTGTGGCCACTCCATACATTGCTGTTTAATTTCCAGTTCGAAGTGATTAACTCATGTTGCATCGCCTGCGACGATGCTCGACAAAAGGTTGTAAGGATCAGCCTCGTACCGCGCAAACAATTCCGGTGGTGACTTTAACTTGCCAGCTATAGACTGGGAGTGTTATGCCATAAAAACAAGTGCCAGAGACAGGGAATCGTGTGGCATTGTTCTGGATCTCTTGTCCGAAAATTACCTTGAGCAAACAGTTATAGAACCAACTCGTGAGACTAACGTCCTAGACCTCCTGGCAAGAAACAGACCTGAACTTACCGAATCAGTTAACGTAGAGGAGGGTATCAGAGATCAAAGGCTGTGACAGCATCTGTGACGACGGGTCCTACAAGGAATATTAACAAAGGTAGGAAGATATATTTGCTCAGCAATGGTGACAGGATACAAATTTCAGAGTATCTCAGCAGACAGCATCAAATATTCGGTGATGAGGACGAAGGTGTGGAGAACAAATGGAAAAAATTCAAAGGCATCGTTCAATATGCCCTAGACAATTATGTTTCGAGTAAGGCTTTAAGGGATGGCAAAGATCCACCATGGTTTAACAGCCGTGTTAGAAAAGCGCTACGTAAACAAAGAGCACTTTATCTCAGACTCAAGAGAGGTAAAAAACCTAGCTGACAAACGGAAGCTGAACGAAGCGAAAATGGGCGTAAGGAGACCAATGAGAGAAGAGTTCAATGTTTTTGAAAGTAAGACGTTGTCAACCGATCTGAGTATAAATCGTAAGAGATTTTGGTCGTATGTAAAATCAGTAAGTTGGTCAAAATCATCTATTCATTCTCTCAGCGACCACACCGGTACCGAAACGGAAGATAACAGAGAGAAGGCCGAAATGCTGAATTCAGTCTTCCGAAGTTGTTTCACCGCGTAAGATCGTAACACTATCCCTCCATTCAATCGTCGTGCGAACGCCGAAATAGCAGATATTGAGATAACCGATCGTGGAATTGATAAGCACCTACAATCGCTTAGTAGTGGAAAGGTTTCAGGATCAGATGAGATACCTATAAGATTCTATAAAGATTATGCGAAAGGGCTGGCTCCCATTCTAGCAGTAATTTATCGTAGATCGCTTGAGCAACGAAAGGTACCTAACGCCTGAAAAAAAGCGCAGATCATTCCTGTTTTTAAGAAAGGCCGTAAGAGAGGTCCACACAATTATGGACCTTATCGTTGACGTCAATCTGTTGTAGAATTATGGAACATGATTTATGCTCAAGAATTAAGACGTTCCTGGAAAATGAACATCTCCTCTATAAAAATTAACATAGATTTCGTATATTATTATGTTTTGGGGTAACTCTTCCCATTCTAGAAGGATATTTTTGGCTCAGAAACGGGCGGTTCGAGCAATAAGTGGTGTGAGTTCACGAACCTCTTGTCGACCTCTGTTCACGAGTCTGGGTATTTTGACATTGGCCTCTCAGTATGTATATTCCTTATTGTCGTTTCTTGTTACCAATATTAGTTTATTTCCAAGAATAAGTAGCTTTCACTCGGTTAATACTCGGCAGAAATCAAACCTCCATTTGGATCGGACTTCCTTAACTCTTGTGCAAAAAGGTGTGCAGTATACTGCTGCATCCATTTTCAATAAGCTGCCAATCGAATTCAAAAATCTTAGCAGTAATCCACGCGCTTTCAAATCAAAACTAAAGAGTGTCCTCATGGGTCACTCCTTCTATTCTGTCGAGGAGTTCCTTGAAAAATTAAGCTGATTATTATCGTATTGCTGATAGCGTTTTCTTAAACTTATAGACTGATTTTTTTCAGGTTCATGAACATTTATTTTTTTCTGTTATTACTTTCATGTTGTAAGTTCATGTACTGACACGTTCCATCACCTTGAAGATTTGCTCCTCAATTTTTTCCTACGGAACTTGACGTGTAAATAAAATAAAAAAATAAATAGACGGAGATCTTGTGAAACTCAGCTCGCTCTGTTCCTAAATGAGGTCCACAGCGCAGTGGACAACGGCGCTCAGGTTGATGCCGTGTTCCTTGATTTCAGTAAGGCATTTGACACCGTCCCGAATTGCCGTTTAATGAAAAAAATACGAGCTTACGGAGTATCGGAGCAGACCTGCGATTGGATTCAAGACTTTTTTGCAGATAGAACTCAATACGTCGCTCTTAACTCGACTAAATCGACAGATGTAAAAGTAATATCCGGAGTACCACAAGGAAATGAGATAGGAATGCTGCTGTTTACAATATATATAAATGATCTAGTAGAAAGCGTCGGACGCCCTTTAAGGCTATTCGCAGATGATGCAGTTGTTTATACCAAAGTAGCAACGCCAGAAGATAGTAAGAATTTGCAGAACGACCTGCAGACAATTGATGAATGGTGCAGATTCTGGCAGTTGACCCTGAACGTAAATAAATGCAACGTATTGCGCATACATAGGAAATGAAATCCACTACCGTACAGCTACACTATCGATGACAAACAACTGGAGATAGCGTCTGCCGTAAAATAAACAGGTGTAACTATCCAGTGCGACCTTAAATGGAATGACGTTTTAAAACCGATAGTGGGAAAAGCAGACACCAGACTCTGATTCATCGGAAGAATCTTAAGGAAATGGAACTCATCCACGAAAGAAGTGGCTTATAAGGTTCTTGTTCGCCCGATTCTTGAGTATTGTTCATCTATCTGGGATCCCTATCAGGTAGGACTGATAGAGGAGATAGAGAAAATACAACGAAGAGCGGCACGTTTCGTCACGGGATCGTTTGGCTGTCGAGAGAGCGTTACGGAGATGCTAAGCAAAGTCCACTGGCAGACGTTACAAGAAAGGCGTGGTGGATCACGGAGAATTTTGCTACTGAAATTTCGAGACAGCACTTTTTAGGAGGAGTCAAACAACATATTACTTCCCCCCACATATATCTCGCGTATTGACCACGAGCAGAAAATTTCAGAAATTAGAGCCTGTACAGAGGTTTACCGACAATCATTCTTCCCACGCACTATTCGTGAGTGGAACAGGGTTGGAGGGATCAGATAGTGGTACCGAAAGTACTCTCCGCCACACACCATTAGATGACTTGCGGAGTATGATGTAGATGTAGATGTAGGCAGAAGGTCCGTCGTTGCTCTTTATGATTTTCTGTTAGGCGACGAGGAACCCAGCGGGCGCACACCTTTGTGTACCCCACCTGGAGGATGAGTGTGTCAGCACTACCGACAGAGACGTCCAGTTGAGCAGCGAGGTGTTTGAGTGTGATATGTCGATCACTTCGAACGAGAGTGTCCACGTGTTCCAGCTGCAGCAGTCACAGTTGTGTGTGGCCGGCCGGCACGTGGTAGGTCGGACAGTTTTGCGCGACCTCGTTGCGATGATTACAGACGCCTCGTCCAACGACTCACCGTGTTTTTGTTCACTGCTAGGTCTCTGTACACATTCTACAAGCGCCTGTGAATATCTGCGATGCCCTGCTTTCCGCCAAAAGAAATTCAATTATAGCTCTCTGCTTGGAACGCACTTCCGTTACAGATGCCATTTTGAAGGCTACGTATCGCGCCGCCAACTATCGGAACTACATGAAAGTATAGGGACCGATGCGGGAATTTTCCACGATGTCCCACAAAAAACTCCGAATTTTTTCAACCGAAATTGGCTGAGAAAAAATGTGTTACATTAACTATTGATTGCACATGGTACATACACTACTGCCCGCATCTCGTGGTCGTGCGGTAGCGTTCTCGCTTCCCACGCCCGGGTTCCCGGGTTCGATTCCCGGCGGGGTCAGGGATTTTCTCTGCCTCGTGATGGCTGGGTGTTGTATGCTGTCCTTAGGTTAGTTAGGTTTAAGTAGTTCTAAGTTCTAGGGGACTTATGACCACAGCAGTTGAGTCCCATAGTGCTCAGAGCCATTTGAATCATTTTTTTTATGTCCTTAGGTTAGTTAGGTTTAAGTAGTTCTAAGTTCTAGGGGACTGATGACCTGAGAAGTTAAGTCCCATAGTGCTCAGAGCCCATACCATCACGCCGGGTGATACGCCAGTATGGCTATGACGAATACACGCTTCCAATATGCGTTCACCGCGATGTCGCCAAACACGGATGCGACCATCACGATGCTGTAAACAGAACCTGGATTCATCCGAAAAAATGACGTTTTACCATTCGTGCACCCAGGTTCGTCGTTGAGTACACTATTGCAGGCGCTCCTGTCTGTGATGCAGCGTCAAGAGTAACCGCAGCTACGATCGCTGAGCTGACAGTCCATGCTGCTGCAAAGGTCGTCGAACTGTTTGTCCAGATGGTTGTTGTCTTGCAAACGTCCCCACCTGTTGACTCAGGGATCGAGACGTGGCTGCACGATCCGGTACAACCATGCCGATAAGATGGCTGTCATCTCGACTGCTAGTGATTCGAGGCCGTTGGGATCCTGCACGGCGTTCCGTATTACCCTCCTGAACCCACCGATTCCATAATCTGCTAACAGTCATTGGATCTCGACCAACGCGAGCAGCAATGTCGCTATACGATAAATCGCAATCGCGATAGGCTACAATCTGACCTTTATCAAAGTCGGAAACGTGATGGTACGCATTTCTCCTCCTTACACGAGGCATCACAACAACGTTTCACCAGGCAACGCCGGTCAACTGCTGTTTGTGTATGAGAAATCGGTTGGAAACTTTCCTCATGTCAGCACGTTGTAGGTGTCGCCACCGGCGCCAGCCTTGTGTGTATGGTCTGAAAACCTAACCATTTGCATATCACAGCATCTTCTTCCTGTCGGTTAAATTTCGCGTCTGTAGCACGTCTTCTTCGTAGCGTAGCAATTTTAATGGCCAGTAGTGTAGTTCAGCATACTGATGACCAAAACCCATCGAAATATTGACCTATAACTCCTTCCGTGGGATTCGGCGTTTATCGGGATAGTTTCTGTACATTGGTCCACAATGTTTCGTAGAAGCTATAAACGTAAGGCTGCCAGGTGTACCTCTGTTAGAGTGCGTGCTATATGGTGAAACGGATATACAGTAAATTTTTGAAGGTCTTTCCCTATATGCGAGTCGATTGCGACCCGTTTGATTGTTAGTAGGAAGTCACCTGCAGAGACTGATCTTATGTTCATCCAGTATCACTGTAGCTGTTGTTTGAGTACTTTGAGTAAAGATGCCTGCAATCGCTATTGAGTTGTCACACAGCCTACACCACTCTGTAGGGTGTAACATTACATAAGCACCACAATAATGTGTGTTTCCAAAAATCGTAGCTGGGTTGAATTCATGATCAGAGAACATTTCAACCCTGACACGTTTACGGTGAAATGCATATTGAAGTAAAAATTTTAAAAACCAGACACAAAACCTATAAAAAGTAAAAAACTAATATGTGTTGACCCTTTATGTTTAAAATAAGTAGTAATATTTTGATCCAAGCATCTTCGCGTCGGGAGACCGGTAAATACATGAAATTAAAAAAAAAAGTTAACAGCAGCTATCCTTTCTAGAGCAGCATACTTCCATTATTGCTCGTTATAAGCCTCTTCTGTTTGGCGTCATCTCTTCCAGTCCTGCACGCCCCGCATCCACACCTTGTAATTGCTTATTATATAAAATATGGAAACCAGTTCCTCTTTAATTAGCTTCGCATTGTTAAAGAATATAGCTATCAATTTATTTTATATCATATTTTTACATAATTACGTACGAACTTAGTTTCATGCATTAATCTATATTACGAAGCCTATATCCTGCGGAGGTCTGATGATAGCGTACTAACTCACGATTCATTAAACTGCGAGCGCGAGTCGCGCGGTGCGCAGTACTCGTATGCGGCGCGCGAGGCGTATGAAGTGCGGCGAAGCGAACGGGCAGTCGCCTGAGGGCAGGTGTCGTTGACGGTCGTGTCAATATAGTGAACTTTTTAATTAAGACTTATACTCAACTATTACATATAGTTTTTTATACGTTCCTGTGTTGCCTAGGTAGTTTACTCGTATTTAAATGTCATTCTTTATCATTTTTTAGATATATTCTGTTTGCCGCGCGGGATTAGCCGAGCGGTCTAGGGCGCTGCACTCCTGGACTGTGCGGCTGGTCCCGACGGAGGTTCGAGTCCTCCCTCGGGCATGGGTGTGTGTGTTTGTCTTTAGGATAATTTAGATTAAGTAGTGTGTAGGCTTAGGGACTGATGACCTCAGCAGTTAAGTCCCATAGGCTTTCACACACATTATACATATATTCTGTTTTTATTTTAGTTACTTACCGGTCCCCCGATGCGATAACGCTTGGCTCAAAATATTACTACCTACATGAAACTTAAAGAGCCACTACATAGTTTTTGTAGTTTTAGATATTTTTGTGTGTTTCTTAATTTTTAATTTCAGTTTTATTTAGTGCTTTTTAATTTTCATATTGTAGTCGTAGAAACGGTACGATCGACGCTCTATCTCCACATTCACACAAATACCTTCCTGGACCAAACACAAGATCTTGCCTCGCCGAAATCTACGTGTTCTGACAATAGATATATTTTCATAAATATTATTACAGTTGCAATATTTTGGCAATGCAATATCACCCGTGCGGCTTTAAGTTCCAACCTGTGAATATTATTACGATTTTTTCTTTTCTTTGATATTTTGTAAAGACGGTTATTATCAGCTCAGTAGGCAACTTTATGGTGACTTATCACAAACGACTTATCATCATTGACTATGTTTTAGTATACACTTAGCTAATTTAGAAAACATAAGCAATAAAATTACAATCAAATCAATACCATTAGCTGCTGACGGGCGTTGATATACGTCAACGGGGACAGTTGAAAATGTGTGCACCGTCCGGGACTCGAACCCGGGATCTCCTGCTTACGTCGCAGACGCTCTATCAATCCTTTTTTGTCGTTTGGTCTTGGCGGACGTCACAAGACATCCGTTCAAGTTGATCGTTGATTCCTTTACTCAGCAGCCCTCTTACCGAACACGCTGAGTTACCGTGCCGGCGAAAATGAGGAAATCGGTCTCATTGTACTGTCGACACTCTATAATAGCCAGAATTATTCATGATTCCATCTGAGTCACCGAGGTCACAGAGGATAGTGCGACTGCAGGGATTTATCGTCGGTACACTCCCCGTGAGACCCACATTCTCAACCTGTGGTCCACACATTACATTCGTAGTGCCCCTGCCCGCGGCAGACAATTCACCGAGTCCCGTAAGAGTTCAGGCAATTTGTGTGCATCTGCACTGAAGAAGATCATCAGTCGGTTAGCCTTAACGATATGAAGATGACACCCGTTCTTTCGGACATGTCCGAAAGAACAGATGCCATCCTCATATACATAAGCAATAATTCTAAATAAAGTAGGAAGAAAGTGGACTGCCACTGCGCTCTCTTGCAGTTGGCTGCCTAAACTATTAGTACAAAATCATTTGATTTATTACTGAATTGTAGACCTCAAAAACAGCTACAAAAAATCTGCAAGACCATATGTTTGTCTTTTACAGTTGAGTCACAGTCACCCTTTTTCTGTTTTGTGAACCTTAAAAGATAAACAAAGCTTCTCGTGGACTTTTATTTACACCTTTTTGAGCTTTACAATCTGGTATTACGCAATCTGATATGGCTCTTATGTATTACGTAGCTTATATCAAGAGAGGACGCTGGCGGAACACATTTTCAGTTATTCAGCTGACGAAATTTAAACGGCTGAACAGACTTTCATGGAACATAGCTAACAACCATCCCGATTAAACCAGCTTTCAAATAAAACAATTGCATTAAAATCAGATCTTTCGGTTGGGTGCTATGATGGCCCAGACAGATACATAGATACACAGATACACACGTTAGACTTACAACACCCCTCTGTTTGCATCTATGGTTAAAAAGGGACATGTACTCCTGCTGAAACGTCTTCTTATAGAGTACTCCGCAACATCATCAGGAAATAAGAAACTAAAACGAGATAAGCCTTACACCCACAGCACACAACATCGATAAATACAGGGTGTTACAAAAGGTACGGCCAAACTTTCAGGAAACATTCCTCACACACAAATAAAGAAAAGATGTTATGTCGACATGTGTCCGGAAACGCTTAATTTCCATGTTAGAGCTCATTTTAGTTTCGTCAGTATGTACTGTACTTCCTCGATTCACGGCCAGTTGGCCCAATTGAAGGAAGGTAATGTTGACTTCGGTGCTTGTGTTGACATGCGACTCATTGCTCTACAGTACTAGCATCAAGCACATCAGTACGTAGCATCAACAGGTTAGTGTTCATCACGAACGTGGTTTTGCAGTCAGTGCAATGTTTATAAATGCGGAGTTGGCAGATGCCCATTTGATGTATGGATTAGCACGGGGCAATAGCCGTGGCGCGGTACGTTTGTATCGAGACAGATTTCCAGAAAGAAGGTGTCCCGACAGGAAGACGTTCGAAGCAATTGATCGGCGTCTTAGGGAGCACGGAACATTCCAGCCTATGACTCGCGACTGGGGAAGACCTAGAACGACGAGGACACCTGCAATGGACGAGGCAGTTCTTCGTGCAGTTGACGATAACCCTAATGTCAGCGTCAGAGAAGTTGCTGCTGTACAAGGTAACGTTGACCACGTCACTGTATGGAGAGTGCTACGGGAGAACCAGTTGTTTTCGTACCATGTACAGCGTGTGCAGGCACTATCAGCAGCTGTTTGGCCTCCACGGGTACACTTCTGCGAATGGTTCATCCAACAATGTGTCAATCCTCATTTCAGTGCAAATGTTCTCTTTACGGATGAGGCTTCATTCCAATGTGATCAAATTGTAAATTTTTACAATCAACATGTGTGGGCTGACGAGAATCTGCACGCAATTGTGCAATCACGTCATCAAAACAGATTTTCTGTGAACGTTTGGGCAGGCATTGTTGGTGATGTCTTGATTGGGCCCCATGTTCTTCCACCTGCGCTCAATGGAGCACGTTATCATGATTTAATACGGGATACTCTACCTGTGCTGCTACAACATGTGCCTTTACAAGTACGACACAATATGTGGTTCACGCACGATGGAGCTCCTGCACATTTCAGTCGAAGTGTTCGTACGCTTCTCAACAACAGATTCGATGACCGATGGATTGGTAGAGGCGGACCAATTCCATGGCCTCCATTTGAAAGCTCTTGTCTACGCAACCCCGGTACCAAATGTAGAGATTCTTCGTGCTCGTATTGTGGACGGCTGTGATACAATACGGCATTCTCCAGGGCTGCATCAGCGCATCAGGGATTCCAAGCGACGGAGGGTGGATGCATGCATCCTCGCTAACGGACATTTTGAACATTTCCTGTAACAAAGTGTTTGAAGTCACGCTGGTATGTTCTGTTGCTGTGTGTTTCCATTCCATGATTAATGTGATTTAAAGAGAAGTAATAAAATGAGCTCTAACATGGAAAGTAAGCGTTTCCGGACACATGTCCACATAACATATTTTCTTTCTTTATGTGTGAGGAATGTTTCCTGAAAGTTTGGCCGTACCTTTTTGTAACACCCTGTATATGCAAGAACATTGATGATGCTTAAATGGTGTTGACTATTTAGGTGGTACCTGACGTTTAATGATGGTGATATTTGCTTGTTGATATCACATTGCTAACAGAAATCATTACTTATCGGCGGTATATATACTATTTTCGCAATGGAGTGTGGGTAACTTTATAAAAGAAGTGTGTGATCGACATACTGCAGTCGTATGTGAGTGGGTAGGGTAATGTAAGAATAGAAATAAGACAACAGTTCGCTTGAACTTTTGTTCCTGGTTTTAAATAAAAAGTGTACGGTCATACAAACAGCTTTACTCCATTACAAACACTGTGACTTTAATACGTATTACCTTTAGCTAAAATAAACAGAATCAACTCTTGCTAATATTCCAGATCATGTTAATGTAAGAACATAAATAAGTCAACAGTTCATTTGAAGGTTTGTTATTGTTTTAAATTTTAATTTTAAATATAAATATCATGGTCATACAAACAACTGTATCTCATTACAAATACTATAACTCTGTATTATTTTAATCCAGGGCATTCGTGGCAATGCCAATCGTGATTAAAATATTTTCTCATAAACTGACTGTATTATACGTTAATATACGAACAGAAATAAGGCATCAGATCACTTGAAGTTTGTTCTTGTAGTAGTTCATTTATTTATTTATTTTATTTTGTGCCCTCATGTTATCGCCAGTCTGGTTAAAATATTCGCCTTTACATCGACTTTAATACATGTAAACAAGAACAAATTACATCTCTGAACAAAGTAGGCCTATGCCATGTCTTTTTGTCTAGGACTTTGTTACATTAACAGTTGTATAGCATATGCTGGATGCTGGCAAAGTTTTGCTGTCACAGAGTAAATGAATACAGATTGTGTAAAAGTATGGGAAGGGATAGACCAACTGGCCATCAAAATGGAAGCAAACAGATAGACACTAACGAAAAAAGCCGCCCATACTATCGCAGTGAGTCAAGAACTAAATTTTCATCCATATCGACAGATAAACAATAGTGATGGCGATACATTAAAGCGTTTCCATCTTCTTGCCACAGAGCCAGCACCCAGACTTACGCTAGAAATAATTGTGTAACTTCCAGAAACCATCTGAAGGTAAACCTGGAAAGGTTCGAAAACCAGTTCATGGAATAATAAATAATAGTTCAAAAATGTGACTGGTTGCAGTTTTCTGTATATACGGTCAATTAACAGTCACGGGTTGTAAAATATCCGTAATGGATAAGCTTAATCGGAAATATAGCTGCCAGGCGGAGATGGATGCCACTGCAAATTGTGGCAATAAAATGAGAAATGTGGTTAAGTTATTTTAAGAGGCAGGTGATTTACTTCATATTTTTTACTTATTAATTTATGTTAATAGTTCCATAAATCTAAAATTGGTTATAATCTGCAGATAGATTAAATACGTTAACATGTAAACGGAAATAGGCCTGTGTTTTTGTGTTTGCATGTGGCCTGTAATTAACAAAAAATCTCTATCCAGAAAACTGAATGGGCATCATACACAAAGCTATTATATCTAGAGGATATACATGGTGTTTCAAAAAGGACTTTACAACTTTAAAAAAATTCATGTAAATGTATTGAAAGTAGATATAGAGATGGGTTCAGTGTTATTTTGTAGGGGAACACTTCAAGTTTTTTTATCTTAAACTAAAGATGATGTATGTGGCTTCCGTTGGTTATCCTGCACACATCCCATCCGAAGTCCATTTCGTCCCAATCTCGCTGTTGCATTGTAGGTGTAACTTGCTCAATGGCGGCGTAAATTCTTACTCTAAGTTCAGGTAGAGAAGCCTGCACAGGAGGTACAAACACGATATCTTTGATGAATCTACACAAAAAAAACCGAGTGGTGTCAGGTCTGGGGAACGTGGGGGCCATGCAATTGGCGCATCACGGTCAGACCATTCACGTAGAAAACGCTCACTGAGAACATCCCGGGCAATAGTTGGATGGTGCACCAGCTTGCCTCAAGAAAAGATTTCGTTCTTGGTCATCCTCATAGATATGTGATATCAAAAATTGCTGTAACATATTCAGGTGCTTGGACGAGCTGATGATTTCCCATGTCTTAACGAGCACCCTCTTTCTACAAAAGATTTATTTCACTCATAAACTGTAGGCATACTAGAAAGATCTTTAGCGTACTTGGTACGGAAATTAGGCTGAACTGTTGTCGTCCACTTCGATTCTTCAAACCAAAGCACACAGCACTTTCGGGTCCAGTGAAGGCAGCCATCTTTAACGCAACTGCCGCTAGCGTATCTTACGGTGCGAGAGAAAACTTGATGTATTTCCCCACAAATTGACACTACAATCACCTCTGTAGGTACTATGAATTAATTTACATGAATTTTCAAAGTTCTAAAGTCCTTTTTGAAACACCCTGTATTACTTATCACAAAAGAAGCTACGAGGAAGTTGTACGCATATTACGAGTAAAATTAAATGCCACTACAGTCATCATTTTATTCGCATTATACCGGGTGGCTGTAACTAAACTTTCCGTATTTAACACGTTATAACACGAAAACTAATTACCGTACGTGTACCAAATGTGGTAGCAAAAATGTCAAGGACATGGGGAAGATAAGTAAAGCAGAATCAATTCAACTGAAACACTTTTAATGTGCTGTTACGGTACATCATACCATTATATACCGGTACCGTTACTGCTATACAAGGGGCTCAGTATGGCGCCCATAAGTATCCAGAAGAGTCTGAAAGCGCAGGATTGCATTCAGCACAACAAAACGAAGCGTGTCCGCAGGTATGGTGGCTACCTCTCTTGATATGCTACGCTTCAGATCAGCACATGTATGAATGTTCCCCTGGTAAACCCTATCCTTCAGGTAGCCCCGCAGCCAGTAATCTCAGGGAATGAGATCAGGTGATTGTGCCGGTCAAGCATTTGGAAACGATCGGATGATAATTCGATCGTTTCCAAAAGTATTTTGGAGAAGCAGGTGAACTTCACGGGCGGTCGGGCTCCATCTTGCATGAAAACTGTTGAGTTCAATGCGCCTCTCTCCTGTAGGGCGGATATGGCATGATGGCGAAGCATATCGCAGGAACGCTGGCCAGTCACACTGCACGTCTTTGATCCTTGAGCGCCACCCTGTTCAAAAGAGAATGGGCGAATGATGAACGTAACTGTGAAGCCACACCATACCATAACACGTTCTACAGAGGAACGCCATGCACAGTGACTGGATATGAAGGTCCCCGCACCTACAATTCTGTGTGTTCACCTCACCCGGCGGAGAAAAATGAGCAGAGGACGCCAGATGAAAGTTATTGGGGAGGAGAGAAAACTATGCTTTTGCCTGTTCTTTCTTAAAACCCTCTGGCAAGGCTCGTTCTTCTGCTTTAGGCAGTCCTCGTGATTTTTGTGGATTTTCTTGTTTCTGTACTGGTCCACAATTAGGCGGAAGCCGATACCTGACATCGGCATCAATAAAAGAGGTAGTCATTGCAACTAGCTCTGAATGGAAATGGCGCAACGGATACTTGGTGGAGGGGTACATGAGAGCGCTACCTAGAGAACAGAGCGTGTCCTATTTTGCACGTTACTAAGCAAGGGGCTGAAGGGCTCACACGCTGATGTATGGGTCCCTGCGTTATATATTTTTATTTTATTTTACAACTCTTTTCCTTCTATAAATGAATTCTCTTTAGATTGACTTAATTGTGAACTCAGAATATGTTAAATATTGATGATTATTCATAACCTATTTATTTTAAACATAATTATTCCGCTTTACAGCAATTGCAGCAACTATTCCACTTTACAGAGATTACAGTTTTACAACGTATAGCTTTGCTATCTTGTATGCTAATCTGCACGCACATTATTGTTTTACGGACAAGACGGAACTGCGTTTGGCCAAAATGTGTACCACCAAATTCTACCATTACTTTACACAGAACATCCACTATGTGAGAGGAGGATAATGCGCAAGTTGGGGACCAGACACATTAACACAGGGGTCGAAGGAGTTTAGCGGAGCGATATCTGTTTTGTCGCTATTTGAAACTCGTGCCCTCCGGCAACGAACGATCGACCACGTGGAATTACAGTTCATACAATTACAAAGAGAGTGGAAACGGCAATAAATTTAACTACGCCGTAAGGCATCGAATTACGATGTGACCGTTCGATGTTATAATTTGGCTACCCAATGATTTGACGGTTCAATTTTCGACCAAAATAAATTTGAATATACTTCTTTGCAATCGATTTGCGTGATAGAATTTATACATTGGAACTATTGATGAGACTTGTAGCTTACGACACGGCGTGGCTTTGTACAAAGGATGGGAGCCAGACAAAATTTCCGAAATAAACGAGAAAGCAATAATTGTGTACATTCGTTTCCCTACATAATCTGAAGCCGGAAATAAAAAAGAATCAGTTCAAATATTCAAATACCTTTCTTACTGTGAACACCGAGACAGACGCACTGAGGGCACGTCTGCTCACTTACCCGTCTTCTGTAGAACTCCCAGAATATGGCGGGCACCCGGAGGGGATGGGCGAACCACTTGGCCGTGATCAACCTCTCCACCCCAAATCTTATGATACTGGAACATCTTTGACTTCGATCTGCCTGTGCTGTATCTCTGATCTCCTATCCAGGAGTAAGGTTGGCACATCCAGACTACAGAACTACTTCTGATGTTTACAAACTAGTATTTGGCCACGCTTTATGGAAAGGTGGGAGGAGGATTAGGAATGTTCACGTGCATGATTCGCATTCAAGTACAAGTAATACCTGATACACGACATATATAAATATGTATAATGAAGCCTAACACATTCTCCATCCGTTCACATGGGGTTCCGCTGCAACTGCGGCCGGTCGCGTCGTCCAATAAATTGGCGGCGGAGCCGCCTCAGTTTGTATTCCCGGTGCGAGCGAGCAGCGAAACCTGTTGCTTATGGAGCAGTAACTACTGTTCCGTTTCAGTACGTCAGGAAGCGAGTTAATATCGCTTCCTACCTATTGTATGAAAAATGTTTATGTAGCCAACAGTCCCAGTCTGACAACCTTTTTCTAACAGACAGTCTTGGACCTGTGAAGGAAGCAAACACCTTTTGTCTTGGCTGTGAGTAGTAGACAGGCTTGGACCTATGTAGGGGAAAACAACGTATATCTTGGGTAGAACAATGCCCTTTTATCTTAGAACTGGTACGCAGGTGAAGGGGGTGATCTTGATAGACAATACCCTTTGTCCCAGAATCTCAGGCTCTGACTGTCAAGAGAAAACATCTTTTGTCTAATAGGCAGGCTTAGACCTATAGGGGAAACAAACATCCTCTGTCTCAGGTGAATGACATCAGGGGAAAACCCAGAAAATTGATAACAATGCAGAGAACACCAGTATCCCAGGTTAGCCATCTTGAATTCTAGCAGAACAATGCCAAATCTTGAATATTCTGATTTCCCACCAATCTATACTTAGGAAAACAGCCCTATTTCCACAACAACATCATAGGAGCAGGTGGGGAGTGTGTGTGGGTGGGGGGGGGGGGGGAGGGAGCACCCAGGAGCACGACTGAGCTATCTTGAATTTCTCGCCATTTTTTGAATTTCCCACCATTTTATACATAAGACAGTTGATTGATTTCAGAGGGATGGGGAGAAGGAACAGAAACCTACCAATACTGCATGATGTCATTGTGGAAGAGGGAGGAGGAAATCTGGCAACAATGTACTTTTGGCCAGAATCGATATTGTCTGTCTACTTATGGTAGGTAGTTACATTTGCCTGACGCTTCTTGGAATGTAAGTACTCGGAATTTTAGCACTTAACCTTTCCATGATTCGCAACGTCTCTCTTGCAGTGTCTGTCGCTGGAGATGGCTGAGCACCTCTGAGATACTTTCGCACTTACTAAATGAACACCCTCCTCTTCTTTAGATCTACTTTATTTCCACTGTTAATCCTGTCTGGCACGTATCCCAGACTAACGAGTAATATTCAAGCATTGGTTGAACGAGGGTTTTGTAATTACATCCATTGTGGGTGGACTACACTTCCTCAAGATTCTTTCAATGAATCTCAGTCTTGCAACTGATTTACCTGTGATTAATTTTACGTGGTTGTTCCCCTTTAAATCGTTCCATTCGCGAGCCTCGTAGATATTTTATGGATGAGAGTGTTTCCAATGATTTTATCCAATCGACAATATTGGCTCATTCTGCCGATTTATGCACAATACGTAACGCTTGTTTAAGTTTAGGGTCAACTGCCAATCCTTGCACCAAGCGTCAATCCGCGGCAATTCTTCCTACATGTCACTATAATCTTCTAGTGTTACAGTTTCTCTGTACACAACAGCATCATCTGTAAAAAATCTCATGGGTCTTCTGACGTTAGTAGGTCGTTTGTATACACTGCCTGACAAAAAAATGAGGCATTCAAAAGAAATAGTCGGATGTCAATATAACTTCGTACACATACACATCATTGGGAGGTATGTAAATGATTAAGGTTACAATTCTCTGTGACGGGCGACCAGAGGACATTCGAGTTGTTCGTCTTTAGTGTTGTTACCCGATATATATGGGGCGTGTACAGCGTTAGATATTGAGTGATCACTGTGAAGAACACAGATATGTCTTTATCAGCACCTGACAGAGTCTGAAAGAGGCATCACTGAGGGTCTTCATTTAGCCGACTGGTCGAATTTTGGAATATCCTGATTTGTGGAGCATCCGAATGTGCCGTGGTCCGATTCTGGAGAGCAAGGGACCGTGAGAGTAAGAATACTTGTTTAAAATGTTCTGGTCGACCACGTCTGACCACCAAAATTGCCACAATGTGCACCAAGCACATCGTAACCCCTTCACATCTACGTCTGCCATTCAAAAACAAGTAATCGACTCCCTGAAAGATCCTGAGTCATCCGACACCATTGGTCGGAGACTAGCAACTGTCAGACTAGGGAATCACCGTCCCGTGCGTAGACTTCCGTTAACACCAGAACGCAAACGGTTCTTTTGGAGTGGTGACGTGACTGGGAAGCATGGACTGGTGATGAAAGGACTCAAATTGTGTTCAGCGATGAAGAGTAGTTCTGTGCTACTCCAGATGACTATCGTGTTCGCGTATGACGGAAACCTGGGAAGAGTTCCCATTATTCCAATGTTTTATAGAGGGATAACGGTGTTACTCCGGTTTCATGGTGTGGAGAGCCATCAAGCATGACTTCAGGTCAGGTCACTGCTGTTAATGATTGACAGAACTCTGATGGCACTACGGTACGTCAGGGATATCCTGCATCCTCATGTATTATCTCTCGTGCTAGGGTATTGTGGTACCATTTTTCAACATGACAATGCTCGTCCACACACGCCATAGAGATAAACTGTCTGCGTAGTGTTGATGTAGTGCCTTGGCCAGTAAGAACCCCAGCTCTGTCTCCGATGGAACATACAAGAGGCGGTCAAAAAAATTCTTTTTGAGGACGTTGCTACAGCGTGTATGGAACGTAGCGCGACTCCGAAACGGATATGTAAGCACCGACATGTAGGCAAGAGATTATTAGTGTGGCATTCATGGCGTTCTGATATGCGTGCGGTAAATTACCAAATAGGTCCAAACAGGACCAACGTGCTATTATACTTTTCTTGGCTTTTTCAGACAATCATCATAGAATGAAGAATGTGTGTGGAGCAGCATATCTGACGGAAACCACCGTTTTCGAATGGTGCAGCAAGTTCCGTGCTGGTCGGAATTCGACACAAGACAGCTGTCGGTCTGGGAAAGTAGCTCCAGTGGGAGACACTCGAGCACCCGCCCTGTAGTCCCTATCTCTCCCGATGCGATTATAATTCCTTCGGTCCCTTCAAAAAGGCACTGAAGGGTCGACGATTCCCGTCGGACGACGTACAGCACCAGTTACTGTTTTCTTTACGCAGCATGACATGGTGTTTTACCAAATGTGAACATTCAACATGGTGTGCCGGTGGGATGGTTGCCTCAATAAACGCGTCGATGTGGTCTGACTGGCATAGCTATTCTGGACTGTACCGCCTTTGAACGAAACTTTTTGATCGCCCCTTATACGCGGGGTCAGCTCGGATGTCATTTCAGCCCCAGTACCAGTACGAGGATATCAAGTACCGGTTAGAACAGCTGTGGGCCTGCTTGCCTCAGGAAAGAATAATACAGCTTTATCACACCCTTCCCAACCGAATCAGTTTATGAGTCCAGACCAGAAGGGGTACAAAAACATATTGATAAGTAGGCTCAGACTGCCTAGTTCTCTGTACATTTGACTCGATTTTGTAATAACTGAAAATAAAAACTCATACCGTCTCAACAACAGAAGTTTCATTTCGTTTCGTCCTCCACTTCTAGGTTGTTCATTCTTATTTTGACAGGCAGTGTACACCGTGTAAAGTAATGATCCTATGATCGTCCCTTGGGATACTTAGTACCTGCGTAGTCCTCTGTAGACAGCATGGCTCCTGGTAAGGGTGGAGATCTACCATCCTGGCAGTTACCTTCCCAGTTTGGCTACTGTGTGTGCAGCAGACTTCGGTAAATCTAGTCACCAGCAGCTCGTCACAAGAACATACCTTCTCTGCATGGTTGTTCAGTCGTTCATTTGCAGTTGAATCTACTTCTTACAGTTCAGATAACTCAAGGATATCGCTAAGTAAATTAGTTTATCACTGATACGTCTATGCATGTCAAGACATTTGCCAGCTGAGCAGTCTAAGTCAAGGTGAATAGTAATTAAGTAATTAATACGGAGTATAGCAATAATAAGATAAAAAAGAGAGTACAGCCGTAACAATAAGTAACAATATTAAGTGCCGTATTACAAACAAGAAGCTAACGCAGCATGTGCAGTGAACGCCGAGAGCAGCAGAGATGAAGGTAGTACCGTGATTGGTCCGTAAGTATTGGTGGGAATCGCAAGCGCCAAACAGGCGCAGTAATAAAGTGAGATAGTAAATAGACGTATAGTTGGTGTCGTGTTCATACACCCCGCCTCTCTCCCCCACTCTACTTCTTCCCCGCAAACCCATCACACACCACACCACACACACACACACACACACACACACACACACACACACACGGTAGAGAGGTCGAGGTATGCTGTTCTGCGTCTTCTCGCGTGATATGTATACAGTGTCGCTGCTGAGTAATAGTACCGGCCTTAGCTTCCTGAGTATAGTAAATTCTAACACGTGATGGGAATTTCCATGTCCCACCTACTACAAAGTCATTAGAGAGGAAGCACAAGTTCGAATAGAGCAGGGATATGCAAGAAAATCGTCGCCTCTTTTCCGGAAGAATTACTCGATATTCACCTACTCAGTGTGATAAAACCTAACTCTTGAAAGCCGGGAGGGAATCTGAGCGCTGCTACTAGACCAATGTGCTAGCCACAGCGTCGTTTCTTATAGTGAGAAGCCTTAAGGAGACGAAACTGGCTTACAGAATCTCGCAGAAATTTCACACGCATGTAAACCACGAGTGTACTGAAAACGGATAGTACACTTGCATCCTCTCGAGGCTGGTATGCGTTCTTCTCCATCGATGTTGTTTTCTTCATCTTGGCCGTTCCACTGTGCAACGTATGTGCAACGTTCTTCATGCTAACGTCAAACTAAAAGTAATATACGGATTAAACAGAAATATTTCCAACCGCATAATGTGACTCGTCCACATCATTTGGACAGACACTGTGCTGATAACCTGTGGAACACAACTCTGCTGCTGGCAATAGTCAAAATTCAATGGCAAAATAGAGTAGTCGTTACCCACGACCCTGAGCTTATGAAATAAAGAAACTGAAATAATGTCTGGGACAGATAAACTCGGAATTTTTAGCAGGTTAAAATTTTAATTGGAAAGACTGACTGAGAGAAGATTGTGTATTCCTGCTAAAAATTCGTGCCTAATGAAGGTGAGTGCAACAAAAAATATACATAATCATGAATCAAGTAATAATGCAGTTCAGAGACAGCGAAATCCGTAATTCAGAAGCTAAAATTAAGTGGGCTGAGTATGTCAGATGTTCCCCCCCTGCGATGTCGGAGGCTAGAATAGACGAGCGGCCCTTCCCACGCCTGCCGTAAGAGGCGACTAATAGGAGTCATTTTTGTTGGGTCAAGGGTTTGTTTACCTTGGTCTTGTGACCGTTTTCGGACTTTTTCTTTTTAACGATTTTTCCTCACATTTTTTGGCTTTTTAAATTCTGGTCCCCTTTTTGGGTTTGACCTCCACTTCCAAATTTTATCGAAGTGTGAGCCGTTTGGGGAAGGACGCCTTACTGTAGTGCACTACCTCTCCACAGTGCTTTGTTACCTTTTGCACCTACCAATCACGTTGTTCTACATCTGCACCAGAAATCCAGCGCGGTAACCAGTCCATCGTGGTGGGGTTGTCATGTACCCTCTCAATGGTAGCCCCCTAAAACGCAGGGATCGCACTGCCAATGCCTGAGCTGTGACCTCCACGTGTCAGCCAAGGAATAGGTAGGTTTGTGTCCACTTCGGGGTACAGGAACTCCGGGGAAAGGCTACTGTGCCAGGTGACCTTTGCCTTGACGGTCTGGTGCCCATGGTGAAAGCCTCCGATCGGAGTGAATGGCATCGGGGTAGATGATACGCAATGAAACGGATCAAACTTAATGGTGGCCATGCAAACACGGCTGTCTCATCAGTCAGGAACAATGATTTTAATGCAAGTGATTAAAATCATATGGAATTTCCATCATTGGCCGTGCCTCAAAACGAGTCCAACGAAGCCAATGTTTTTCGTTGAAAATATTGAAGATCGGTTTGGGGAGGTCGCGGAAATAGAGAAGATGAGAAACGGAACTTTGCTGATCAAAACATCACACGCCAAACAATCACGAGCACTTCAGGCTGTCTCAAGTTAGGTGATATACCAGTCACCACTTCTCCTCATAACAAGCTCAATAGAATTCCAGGTGTAATTTTCCATTGGGACCTAACAATTCAAACTGATGAAGAGCATCATACTATTCTGGTGCGGCGTGGAGTCCACTTTGTTCGCCACATCTGGAAGGGGCCAAGGTTAATGGTGTGGACACTGGAGCTATTATCCTAGCCTTCGACGGCAACATTTTGCCTGAGAAGGTTAAGGTCATGGTTTATAGGTGTGATGTCAGGCCTTACTTTCCTCCTCCTATGAGATATTTTAGGTGCCCTCCCATTGTTCTAATGAGGCTGTTTGTTGGGCGTGTGGACGGGCATCCCATGAAGGCAGCCCTTGTGACCAACCCCCTCAATGTGTCAACTGTCCAGAACCGCACCCTCCTCGTTCACAGCAATGCACAGTGTTCAGGAGGGAAAACAATATTCAAGAGTATAAAACGCTTGACCGCCTGTTACACCAAGATGCAAGGAGAACGTTTGAAAGACTTCATCAAACTAATATGGTCTCCAATTTTGCGACTATCGTATCACAGTCCACACCTCATGCAGTGATAATGTGTCACATAACACCTCCAGCTCCTGGTCGTAGTCCAGGGCCTGCCCTTCAGTTGGGGGAGGGAGCATCAGCTCCTTTATCCCCTACACCTGTAGCACCGGTGGTTCCCATACCATTGGTGCGGCCAGAGATGCCTAGTCAACCTCTGGCATCAGGAATGAGGACATCTGTCAAGGTTGCCCCCCCCCCCCCCCCCCACCTCTCAAGACAAGGACCAGCAGCTAGAGGTTACTGGCTGAAGAAAAGTACGTTCCTTTTTGCTCCCAGAAGATAAAATGGGGAAAGCTTCACAGAAATGTAAGTGTCAGAATGATAAGAAGGATGAGCTTCGGAGGCTTTGGACGTGCTGCTCCCCAGCTCTGCAGCAGTCGAGCCTATGCACACGGACGACTGACAGCGACTGGTAACAAAGTAATCACGCCCATATTTTCCATTCATCACTTTCTCAGACCTTACACCAAAGGTCGTTCAATGGATCTGTAACGGCTACTATCGCTATTTTACTGAACCCCGTCATCTAATGACTACTTATTTCGTAATTGGTGTAGCACTTCCGGAAACACGTTTTACGACAACACATCTCCCTGCTCTGACCGCCCCTACTGTATCAACAGCGTTAATGTCGAGAGAGCGTCGAGCTGGGTCCGTACCTTCATACGCTCTGATATTTTCAGTGAGCAGGTGCCGCTTACCACTGCACTAGAAGTCTGAGGCATCAAGGGATCACCAATTTAGTACTGGAGGGCAGCGTGGAGGGTAAAAATCGTAAAGGGAGACCAAGAGATCAATACACTAAGCAGATTCAGAAGGATGTGGGTTGCAGTAGGTACTGGGAGATGAAAAAGCTTGCACAGGATAGAGTAGCATGGAGAGCTGCATCAAACCAGTCTCAGGATTGAAGACCACAACAACAACAACAACAACTGCGGAATGGCCTTCGTTATATCTAGTTATTGCCAACTCGAAGTCTCTTATGTTCCTTGTGATACACTTTAATCTCTATCTCTCTAGTCATCCATGATCTGGAGCCGTGCGGAGTGGTCGCGTGGTTTGAGCCGCTATGTCACGGATTGCGCAGCCCCTCCCGCCGGAGTTTCGAGTCCTCCCTCGGGCATGGGTGTGTGTTGTTATTAGCCTACGTTAATTTAAGTAGTGTGTGAGGGACTGATGACCTCAGCAGTTTGGTCGCTTAGGAATTCACACACGTTTTGAACATGATCTGGAAATAGACAGTGGGGTGAATACAGCGTATTGTATTGTTTGTGCTGTTACTACATGCTTTATATACTGAGTGCATGAAAGATTCAGCCAACATATTAACTGTCACCGTTAAATTCTACCATTCGCAGAGAAGAATGATGTTTTGTAAACGGATGGTTGGGAGGGGCAGGGGGGGGGGGGGGGGGAGGAAAGGGATGATTGATGTGAGCTGCATCGGGAAATCGTGTGGGAACAACGACGACAAGTGAAAAGATGTGCCGGGCTAGGACTCGAACGCGGGCTATCAGGCTTACTAGGCAGCTGTCTTAACCACAGCACCACCTGCACACAGTGTTTATCGCAACTGCGCGGACTATTTTGGCACGACCCTCGGCCGGCCCACTTTCTCACCTAGCGCCACCTATCCGCAGTTCTTGCCCATGTCTACCACGCTCGCTACTTTTGAGATTCCCGCAGGAGGTCGGGTGTAATTCATTGCCCGTCGAGGCGAGTTAATTATACGAATGCGTGGTGCCTGTGCTTTCTGATATGTTCAAATGGTTCTCAGCACTATGGCACTTAACTTCTGAGGTCATCAGTCCCCTAGAACTTAAAACTACTTAAACCTAACTGACCTAAGGAGATCACACACATTCATGCCCGAAGCAGGATTCGAACCTGCGACCGTAGCGGTCGAGCGGTTCCAGACTGTAGCGCCTAGAACCGCACGGCCACTCCGGCCGGCGACACTTTTGTTGATGTGCATTCTAGTTGTTTAATTTATTTCACATAAATTCCAAGATGGTTCATTGAAATGGACATAGCTATTTTTCTTCCCATCTTCCTCCAATCCGAAATAATGCAGCGTCTTTAATGGCTTCAAGTCCTAATTTTTTTTATCGTTTTAGCACCAAGCGTTTCTTTTACTTATGCCTTCTAATAATTCTCGCCAGTTCTCTAGGAATGCTTCGTTTTCGTGTACTGTAACTCAGCAAGAGATTTCTCGACATTTTAATTTAAAAACTCTACGTCTACCGTGAATATCTTTCATATACTCTCTCTACGTGCGGTGACGAGTACCATGCTTACGATTCTCCAAACTAGCTTTCATGCAGTTTTCCACACTCCTGTAGGCCAGTACTAATATTCATGAAATGTATTCGCACTTGCGAATACGAATAACTATCACTTACATAAGGGAACGACGACAATGAAAATCTGTGTCGGACCGGTACCTGACCCCGGATTTCCAGCTTTATGCAAGCGGTCGCCTTAACCGCTTTGGCTATCCATGTAGGACTCGCAACCAGCCCCAAACTTCCATATATCGTTGTTTCTGCGTCACAACCTGTACTTGTACACACATTATGTAATTCCCGTACTGGGGAGGACATTGTAATTGAAAGTTGCTGACCGGAATCGGCGGCTAAAATACAATATTGTAAAGCCTGCGTTGTTTAGAAAACGATGCAATGTTCCTTGCATATATGTTTGAAGGAACATTGCATCGTCCTTCTTAACAGTACAGGCACTGCAATATTGTAATATTGATTTGAGAACCTTCAACATCGCAGCGCGTCAGCAATCGTTGGTTAATATATTAAAAAACTAAAAACCCGCCTCGATTCCGAAAAAAGCACCTGGTGTTAAGTGTTAACCCAGGTTTCGGCGTAGAAAACTACACCTTCTTCAGAACAACAATAAAACCCACAAGTGCCCGAGAAGACCTTTGTCAATGATTAAAAGTCCGCTCCCGGTATCTGAGTGGTCAGCGCGACAGACTGTCAATCCTAAGGGCTCGGGTTCGATTCCCGGCTGGGTCGGAGATTGGGGGGGGGGGGGGGGGGGTTGTTTTGGGGAAGGAGACCAGACAGCGAGGTCATCGGTCTTATCGGATTAAGGAAGGATAGGGAAGGAAGTCGGCCGTGCCCTTTCAGAGGAACCATCCCGGCATTTGCCTGGAGTGATTTAGGGAAATCACGGAAAACCTAAATCAGGATGACCGGACGCGGGATTGAACCATCGTCCTCCCGAATGCGAGTCCAGTGTCTAACCACTGCGCCACCTCGCTCGGTGGGTCGGAGATTTTCTCCGCTCAGGGACTGGGTGTTGTGTTGTCCTAATCATCATCATTTCATCCCCATCAACGCGCAAGTCGCCGAAGTGGCGTCAAATCGGAAGACTTGCACCAGGCGAGTGGTCTACCCGACGGGAGGCCCTCGTCACACGCCACTACTATAATGATTAAAAGAACACCATAGCTACACATTTATAAAAGAAAAGGAAAACACAACAGTGCATATGTACAAAGTCAAAACCACTACTTAACTTAATGGTGTAAGCTCCACCTCACACCGGCCTATGTTCGATGGGTCATGACCCGCCATAAACTGCAGCTACAAATAGTCGCTCACTTACAAGCCTGACCCGCTATCTATGCACATGCGCAATACAAGGGAAGTTTTAGGTTTCATCTCCTATTTAGCTCATCTCTTTTTCTATTCATTCCATTTTTTGATATACGTTGATCCACGGTTGGGAATATATGGGCTATTCAGTCCCGACCCATGTACAACATTCTCGTATTCGTATGCGCATGCGCATTCAAGTAACTTCCCTTGTCTTGCGCATGTGCATGTAAGCGCAGGCTTGAAAGTGAGCGACTATTTGTAGCTGCAGTTTATGGCGGGTCATGGCCCATCGAACATAGGCCGGTCTGAGGTGGAGCGTACACCATTAAGTTAAGTAGTGGTTTTCACTTTGTACATATGTACTGTTGTGTTTTCCTTTTCTTTTTCGTTTGTAAATGTATAGCTATGGTGTTCTTTTAATCATTCATACAGTCTTCTCGGGCACTTGTGGGTTTTATTGTTGTTCTGAAGAAGGTGTAGTTATCTACGCCGAAACCTGGGTTAACACTTAACACTAGATGCTTTTTTCGCAATCGCGGCGGGTTTTTAGTTTTTTAATAAATATTGATTTGATTCTCAAGTGGACTTGATGTATGCTTTCAGCTGCATATGGTAAAACTAAACTTTAATATGCTCAAAATAACGATCTGGCCTTGCAGACATTCTGATCCGCTCTTCAGTTTCGTGCGATAATGTTCCGATACATATATCGAAACTGTGAGCAGAACGTCACTTTTGTGTAAAAGGTTGCCATGAATTTTATTAGGGTTACTGTCGATAATTCTGACTGATCATGTGACAAGTATGAAGAAGCCCCCATCTGAAATCGACGTTTTGCACTCAAATTCATTTTTTCGTTCATGATTGTCATCATTTGTTAACAGGATCCTAATCGCATTGGTTATTGTGCTCCTACAGATCTCCCTGAATCTGTAGTTTGTACGGATGAACGTATAAATCAACGACGACAATTTGCCGAATACTCTCCATCTAGACAGTCTCACTGAAGCTACTTACGTAGGAACTGAGTACCCTGGTGTCCACGAAAGACACGTACAGCCTCGAATTTCTATAAAGCTGCAGCTCAAACGTATCTTTTCAAGCTTTATGTACTTGAACAGTACACAGCTTTGAGTGAAAAACTGGATAAAGCATCAGGACCCCCTCTACGAAATCAGGACAATATTTGATTCAATCAAGCATTTCTATGGTGAAAGCCCATTGTTGATGTTTCATTTCTCCATTCCGACGTTATCACAGTCGCCTCCTCCACACTGCTGTCAACTAATACCTGTTAACACGCGTTTCAAATTGTTCCCTTTTACTGTGTGTCACTTCACATTATTGGTGGCCAGTTGTACTAGCAAGTCACCTTAAAGGAGGAAGGTATCTGAAAATACCGCGAAAATTACTGTTTCTAGTGGAAAGGTATACGGCATTGTTAGTAAGACAGATAGACGAATTATTAACGACACAGAAGCATACAGTTTGTCGTTCGTAAATATCTATACAAGACCTTCTCCGGAAAATGGATATGATTAGGATCTAATGTTTATAATTCTCCTGATCATCTGGTTGAAAACTCCTTGCGAAAATCACCTAATAACTCTTATGCTCTCTGAGCCAGCTCTTGGTACACAGGTACTTGAACCACGTACCCAGACTACCTGTGGTACTATCGAGGACATGCTGGAATATTCGAAAGAATATGGCAATCGATAATACGTTCAAGCCCCTACTACGCCGTAGCGGAGAAGTGAGAAAACTGTTCCTTTAAACGATATGAGAGACAACGAAACGAAACCGAAGAACAAAATAAAAGGATGGTTACTTCACAATTCCTATTAACTAATAAAGTCTTTCTTAAATGAATGTAGTTTCCTAGTTTACTGTATTAGGTCTCAATCAAAAGATGAGAACTTTTTAACAACTATTCAAGAACATAGGCTTGGTTTCTTACGAGTCTCAGCAAAAGTGCGTCAAGTTCTTGATCAAGATAGTCGTATGAAACAAAGTAGCATATAGCGAGTTTTTTATCATTAACTAATCTTTTCGATTTCGGTTCTTGTTTAATATTCTCTGGCACATACTTTATGTCTGTCTTTTAACATTACTTTTCAGTCTTTAAATTATTTTTGTATGGCATAATTTTATCTACCTTGCTTTCAACAATTTAATCTTATTTTTCATGCAACTAGCTTGGACTTGAGTAATTGTTATCTTCAATGTAACTTGAACTACCTACTTGAATTTCAGACTTTTTTCTAGCAACAGGGATACAGTGTCTTTATGAACGTTATTTGTATCTGTTAGCCGGCCGGAGTGGCCGTGCGGTTCTAGGCGCTACAGTCTGGAGCCGAGCGACCGCTACGGTCGCAGGTTCGAATCCTGCCTCGGGCATGGATGTGTGTGATGTCCTTAGGTTAGTTAGGTTTAATTAGTTCTAAGTTCTAGGTGACTGATGACCTCAGAAGTTAAGTCGCATAGTGCTCAGAGCCATTTGAACCATTTTTTTTGTATCTGTTAAGTCATTGTGTATGAAACGTTTTGTCAGATGTTTAATATCATATATTAAGTGCAAACACAGTGTTGCCTTGCAAATGGCGGCTTCAATATGGGAACGCCACGCTAGCGCCATGAGCCGTCTAGTTATTTCTAGTAAGTCTATGAATACATCGTATTAACTCCCGTAGTGCATCGCAATGATACCATAAGATCGTGTTATATACCCTACAGGAGAACCACTACTATCCCCAAAATTTAACAGTGGTGGTATAGGCTAACAGTATCATGTTGTGCAATAAATACCCCAGTGTAGCTTTGGCTTCATTTGCTGACGTAATCTTGATATGAATATCTCTGATCCTTCCATCGTCAACAACAGTTACCAGAAGCATGTGTCTATAGTTCGTATTCGCCCTAAATATAGCACCACAAAACCTAGCCGATAATCTAAATAATCAAACTATGAAGTGTCCCTTCATATGTTACCCGTTTCTTCAATCTTTGGTTTAGGACACTATAATTACTCCGAAATTATTGGCATTAAGCGATAGCGGTCTCTGTGTAATGACCATATCCCGATGTAACAGCAAAACATATGCTGAAACCAAACGTTCATTCAGGGAAAAGATGATGAATTATCAACAGTGCGCTGCTGATGTTAATAACTGGTCTTCCTAAATAATTCGTAAAGCAGTTAATTCTGCCAAGTTCTGGATAATGTCAGATTAAATGGATAAGGCATTGTTAGTAAATTGACCGAAATCGATCAACATAAATTGAATATTAATATATAAAAAAACCAGGAAGCCCAAAGGAACAAGTAAAACAGCGGAGAGGTTCGTCCGTATCCACCATAATCATCAGATCTTTCAGAAACCGCCCATAACTTTCATTTCTTTTGCCATTTTTGTCAGGGAAAATTCACAAATCAGACATCTGTCCCAACGCCTCCCGGAGATTCCTTCGCAACAGAAAGTTGAGCCTTAATATGAAATGCATTAATGACCCTGCATCTCGTTGGCAGAGTTTAGAATTTAATAGTCACTTTTTATTAGTGGCAGTGCATTTTCTCCAAGTTTTTTAGCCTGAAGCATCGGACAAGTTGACATTTAATGTGTATTATTCTGGAGGTAAACATGTTGGTGACGAACCAGACCGTATTCATTAGCTTTTGTGATAAATTGGATTTGGAAGGGGAAATAGCACGTAGCGGGCAGTAGTTAATACAGGGAGAAAATGTTTCGAAAACAAACAGGACATCAAACCGTAGAGGAAAGAGCTTCCTATAGCAGGGAGCTCTCAAAAAAATTGAGTACCAGCGAACTATTTGTAATTTGCCAACAGAGCTGAAACAAACACGACTTTATGCTGACCCTGTCATCTTGTAGTTCTGCTGAAACGTAACCATCTCTTGCAATTACTCCGCTAGAATGACGTAGTAATTTTTAATCGAACGTCGGTACACTACTATTTTAACTGCGAGCTCATGATAGACTGATAAAAAACGAGGTATAACATTCATTTCAAAAGAAGAAAACTTTGCATGAAATAATAAAATATTTTGAGTTCCGGAGGATCCATTTCACTACCAGTTGGCCTGTGATGTATCTCTATTGTGGGCTCAGAGATATGCATACATCTGTACCAGAGAGAAGAGTGATTTTAAATTAGCAGCCTACTCACCTTGTAAATGGCATTGTCATTAACAGCCGAAATATCGGAAGAAATAATAATTTTGTCCCGAGTACACACCCGAAAGATGATAGAATATTTTCTGTTAATTGTCTGTTACCCAGCACACCCACACGACAGCAGCGCTGGCGTTTTCTGTGAAATTTGAAAATTTCGATTTTAGAATAAAGGCATAAACAGATATCTGCCACATTTATTGTCTCCTTGAGATCTATGAGATGAGAAATTGACGCTCTGTCTGGGGCACATAGACTGTTTGTAGCTACAGTGACAGGTTGAAGCTATGGTTTATTGCAGTTCAATAAAGACAAAATTTACTCGCCACTTCCATGAATTTGACTCCGAACTCGCGCAAAAAATAATCTCAAAAATTATTTCGCGATGAAAAATTCGTTTTAGTCCTACATGCAGAAAATAACACAAACGTCTTTTCTTCTTGTGCTCGCGTCATATTATTCCTAGTATACCTCCTAGCTTTCAGTCTATAGTATACCCAAAAAGGATCAAATATCACAGTATTAGTTGTTTTATGAAGAATTTCAGTGTATTGAAAATAAAACAAACTAACATTTAGGAACAAGTAAAATATTGTACCCGTCAATTGTCATAAAAATGAAAATGTAGCATATTCAAGACATAAAGTAAAGACATAAGTTTTGAACACTTTATGACATCAACACTTCACATCCAAATGCTGGAAACGATGTTTACTTATTCTTCAGACACATCTGAAATAGTTAATTCCATATATGCAGATCTTACTATTTACCCGACGCATATCAGACGTAATGCGTTCAACAAAAAGTGCCCTACAAAATATGAACTGCATGAACAGAAACGGAATACAGCACTAATTTTTTATGCGGAGAGGAAAATATTCTCAACAGTCTACGACATCACAAAATTCTTTTATTGCCTGTTTTTCAGGGAACATTTAAGTTTAGTAACCACATAAATTTTCCTATTAGCCTTCTCTTTATTTCGCGTACAACTATCAAATTTCAAGTCCATCAACTTTTTAAGTAAATATGTGCCAGAAAACAGGCTGGAGACTTGTAAATCAGTAGCCAAATTCTGCGAGAAGACAGACACATTTCTTTTCAACAATTAATCTAACTGTTGTATCGATGGGAAGGCCAGATGCCAGATGATAGTAAAATTCTAATCAGTGCATTCAGTTAACAGATATCAAAGAATTTAAAGAATCGTTGTATCACATGGAACACTGAAAGGCAGTATCAGTGATCCTTTTTTTTCTGATAGAAAGCTACATGTGCTTCAAAAACTTAAGCTGAAGCTTATCATTCCACGGAAGCAGGTTTCATACAATGGTTGCAGCGAAAAGGATTGGTTGATTACTACATCGACATTTAGTTCGTTAGAAATAAAGGATGGAATTACTCATGGCATTATTAAAAATCCACCTGAAATGAAGCTTAAGTTTAGAAGAACTACACGGACCTGTGTTCTTGCCCATATAGAAATGTTGACCTTTATTCCCACTTCTTTTTCGTGTGTAGTGCGTCAAATGTGGAGATCTGCGATAAATGTTGGTGCAGAACAGTGCCTATCTGTCGCATTCTCTCTCTCCTCTAATTAACCGGGAACTGTACCCTGCCGCATATACTTTCCTTGACGGTTGATGAAAATTTCTTCCACCGATGCGATTCGAATTGGTTGTTTCCTGGATGATCGGAACTGAACTAGAGTTAGCGACCTCTGCCAAAGAGATAGGCATCGTTACAAAGCTTGGAACCAGTTTCGGAAAAAGTTGATTCAGATTCAACGATATGATTGAAGGAAAGCGGCCTACATTTATCCATCAAGCGTAACATCTCTCCGAGCATTCCTCTCTACAGCTGCCAGGTATCTTGTATGTAAATTACAGACACACAGAAATGAATTTAGATCCATCGGAATAGATAATGCCTCACGTAAGGAGCTCGATGTCCGAGAAAGAGAAATCTTTGAGCAATATGAATATATCGTCTGTTTGTTGAATATAAGAGAAAGCACAGGTTAAATTTCGTTGAAATATCGGACTGCTTGCGAGGAATGTGCGCGAAGGCACCAATATGTGAGTAAAGTACACCCCTTGTTCGCAAAGGACCACCTTCCAAGTGATGGGGCAATAAATTATGCGGGAAATGCAGATACTCCGTTAAGGCACTTGCTACATTAATACTAGTTAACTGGTTATCAGTTATACGGTAAATGCAAAACGTCACACGAAAATATGTGTAAGGACTTTCACTTGCCCTTGTAATAGTTGAGACTGCTGGTGATTTTGATTGCTCGCGGACAGCACTGTTGCTTACCCGTAACTTGAAAAGTACAGGAAGACATGCACATAATTAACGACTAGTAAATACTAGCATCCATCCCTTAACGCACTCTAATGAAAGGTAATTCAGTTAATGGAAATGCCTGAGAAGAGCCGACATTGTTTGATCAAACGCTGAGCAATCATTTAAAGGACCTTGTCGAGGTGGAGTGGCTTGTGTGCCCCTCAACCACACAGATAGATGTACCGTAGGTGCAGCCTCAACCAGGGGGAGGGGTGGGGAGGGGAGTTTATATGGAGGTGCCAGATTAACCAGCTAACCAGGGGTTGTGAAGTGGGACAGCAGCCTTTTACATAGTTGCAGAGATAACTGTCTGGATGAGTGACTGATCTGGCCATGCCTTGCTGTGTTCGTACTGCGCATAGCTAAAAGCAAGGACAAACTATAGTCACTATACTTCCCGAGGCGAAACGGACAATAACCACAGCAGTACAAGTCCATAAGCCAACTACCTCCGCAGATGATGAAGAGATCGAAAAACTGTATGATGAAATAAAGGGGATTATTCAGATAGCTAAGGGAGACGAAAATTTAATTGTGATGCGTGGCTGGAATTCGACAGTAGGAAAATGAACAGAGGTAAAAATTGTAGGAGAACATGGAGTGGGGAAAAGGTACACTGAAGCGCCAAAGAAACTGGTGCAGGCATGCGTATTCAAATACAGAGAGATGTAAACAGGCTGCGGTCGGCAACTCCCATATAAGACAACAAGTGTCTGACGTAGTTGTTGGATCGGTTACTGTTGCTACAATGGCAGGTTATCAACATTTAAGTGAGTCTGAACGTGGTCTCATAGTCGGCGCACGAGCGATGGGACACAGCATCTCGAAAGCAGTAATGAATTTGGGATTTTCCCGTACGAAATTTTCACGAGTTTACCGTGAATATCAGGTATCCGGAAAAACATCAAATCTCCGACATTGCTGCAACCGGAAAAAGATGATGCAAGAACGGGACCAACGATGACTGAAGAGAATAGTTCAACGTGACACAAGCGCAACCCTTCCGCAAATTGCTCCAGATTTCAATGCTGGGCCATCAACAAATATCAGCGTGCGAACCACTCAACGAAACATCATCGATAAGGGCTTTTGGAGCCGAAGGCCCACTCGTGTACTCTTGATGACTGCACAACAGAAAGCTTTACGTCTCGGCCTGGGCCCGTCAACACAGACATTGGACAGTTGATGACTGGAATCATGTTGCCTGTTCGGACGAGTCTCGATTCAAATTGTGTGGACGCGTATGGATATGGAGACAACCTCATGAATCCATGGACCCTCCATGTCAGCAGGGGACTGTTCAAGCTGGTTAAGGCTCCGTAATGGTGGTGGTGGGGGGGGGGGGGGGGGTGCAGTTGGAGTTATATGGTACTTCTGATACGTCTAGACACGACTCTGACAGGTAACACGTACGTAAGCATCCTGTCTGATGACCTGCATCCATTCATGCCCATTGTGCCTTCCTTCGGACTTTTTCAGCAGGACAATGCGACACCACACACATCCAGAATTGCTACAGAATGACTCCAGGAGCACTCTTTTGAGTTTAAACGCTTCCGCTGGCCACCAAACTTCCCAGACATGAACATTATTGAGGATATCTGGGATGCCTTGCAACGTGCTGTTCAGAAGAGATCTCCATCCCCTCGTACTCTTATGGATTTATGGACAGCCCTGCAGGATTCATAGTGTCAGTTCCCTACAGCACACCTTCAGATATTAGACGAGTCCATGCCACGTCGTCTTGCGGCACTTCTGCGTGCTCGCTGGGGCCCTACACGAAATTAGGCAGGTGTACCAGTTTCTTTGGCTGTGAGAGAGAGCCGGGTGACAGAATTTTCCACACAGCATAGTTTAATCATCGCTAACACTTGGTTTAGGAACTATGAGAGAAGGCTGTATACGTTGAAGGGACGTGGGGAGACTGGAAGGTTTCAGTTTTATTATACAATGTGGCCAGAAACAGTCTGAAAAGCTTGTAAGGGAGTTCCAGGGTAGACTAGGCTGAGAAATAATTATTAAGAAAAAATTCGCTACGTTGTATCGTTTCCGAGTTAATTAGAGCTTTGAAATTAGCCGATCAGGCCATTGCACGCGCAAATTCAAGCGGACCGCCAGATACAATTATTTCAGCTGTTATAGCGTAGAGTATAGCGCACGATACTGCTCGGCCTTTGGTTCTGATTCAGTCCTTACTATCGTTCCATGTCCAATTTTCATATGGCTTTCTTGCTTGGTTTTAGGAAACCAGACGAAGGACACGTTTGGCGACACACTTTCTGGCAGGTCCCTTGCATCTGCGCGTGCAATGCGGTGATTGGCTAACTTCAATGCTAATTAACTCGGAAACAGCGCAACGAATGGAAGTTTTTCTTAACACCTATTTCTCAGGACAACTCACCCTCAAACACTCTGCTGACCACCTTGTACAGTAGTAAGACAGAGATTTCGAAACCAGATTTTAAGCTGGACGACATTTCCAAGGACGGATGTAGAAACTGATCACAATTTATTGGTTATGAACTGCAGATTAAAAATTATGAAATTCCAAGTACGTAGAAACTGAAGGAGCTGAAACAGGGGAAAGTAATTCAATGAAAGACGAGCTGGTAGCTTTAAGAGACGAAATAGCGAAGGTAGCAGAGGATCAGATAGGTAAAATGACATGGCCTAGAAGTAGTCCTTGGATAACATAGCAGACTCTGAATTGGATTGATGAAAGGAGAAAACATAAAAATTCAGCAAATGTAGCAGGAGAAAGGGAATAGATCAATATAAAAATCAAATTGGGCCGGGCTGAGTGACCGTGCGGTTCTAGGCGCTACAGTCTGGAGCCGAGCGACCGCTACGGTCGCAGGTTCGAGTCCTGCCTCGGGCATGGATGTGTGTGATCTCCTTATGTTAGTTAGGTTTAATTAGTTCTAAGTTCTAGGCGACTGATGACCTCAGAAGTTAAGTCACATAGTGCTCAGAGCCATTTGAACCATTCTGAACCAATGAAATTGGTAGGAGATGAAAAATAGCTGGCCAGGAATGGCTAGTGGCCAATGCAATGCTGCAGAAACATGCATGACTAGGCGGAAGATAGATGCCGTCTATAGGAAAATGAAATATCTGAGATTTTTGGAGATTAGAGAAACAACTATATCATCATCAAGAGCTGAAGTGACAAACTAGTACTAAGCAAAACAGGAAAGTTGAAAGATGGGAAGAATATATAGGGTTTAAACGATAACTGCTTACAACGTACCACAGTGGTGTAGAGGAGGTCACAATGAACAATTTCATATGGGACGCTTGACATCTATCAAGTCGGGAAACCAACTCAGACTGGCCTACAAAATCCACCTGAACTGCTGCGCATGCGCGTCGAGAGAGATTTTCAGTATTTTCTCGCTCTCTTCGCTCAAACTATTAGTCTTAGAGAATAAACGAATAAGATCTTTTTCGTACGACATTTAATGTAGTTTAATTTTGTACTGACATACTTTTTGGCTAGTAGCCGCGGTTTACGAGTTACTCAAGGAAGACACAAAGTGAACTTCAATCGCAACACCCCTCCCGACGCCGCCGGTCAGGATTTTTAGTATGTTGCATTTGTTCATGGCACTCCCTCCTGCCACTGACTACACGAATTATTTCCCATATTCGACGTGTTTTGGTCTTCATTCACTCTGCTGTGACGCCACTGGCTTAGTCGACTATTTCGTTAACATTATTAATTTATACTTCTTCGTGAGGATAATGAAAGAAAAAATACTTTCGTAAACATTATGAAAAAACTATTTACGTTTACAATTATTTCTAAATGTAACCTGTACAACCACAGTGATTTCGTAGTATGAAGGTCAGACAAACAAAGCATTTTAATTGTTAATTTTATACTGTTAAAATTCAGAAAAACTGTAAGGTAAAATCTACGCAAACGTCAATTTTACAGTGTGAAGTTGCACAATTAAGGCGATGGCGTAATAGAACAGTCAGTGAAGAGTAAAAAGGTTGAATATGGAAAATAATACATCTCATCGCAAATATTTGCACAGTGGTAGAAGGGAGTGCCATGAACAATATACTGTAGTAAAAATCCTGACTGGTAATGTAGGAGTGTGGGGGTGGGTGTGCATTTCAAGGTCACTTTTATGCGTTCTTCTTGAATAATTAGAATACTGTGGCCTCTAGCGAAAACGCATCCCAGTACAAAATTAAACTACGTTAAAGTTCCTACAAAAAAGACTCTACTCATTTTCCCTACAGGGCTAACAGTTTGCACGAAGAGAACGAGAGAATATTGCACATCAAGCGCGACGCGCATGCGCTGCAGCTTAGGTGGTTTTTGTAGTTCAATTTGAGGTATTTTCCCAACCTGATAGACCCAGTGTCCCATATAAAATTCTCTGTCGTAACCTCCTTTACATCACTGTGGTCGCAGTAAACAATATATCGTTTGCACTCTGTATAGGAGGTAAATATTGGCTGAAAAACTTGAGGAAATAATTATACAAAGAGAAGAGGTAGTAGGTGAGATAGGAGCTATGACACTGCGAGAAGAATCTGACAGAGCACTTAAAGACCTAAGTCGAAGTAATGCCGCGGCAGTGACGGCATTCGCACAGAATTACTGAGATTTTTCAAGTTGGTGTGCAAGATATGATGCAGGGGAAATACCTTCAGATTTAAAGAAGAATGTAATAATTCCAATTACAAAGAAGACAGTCTCTGATAGATGTCAATACTATAGAATCATCAGTTTAGTAAGTCACGGCAAAATGCTGACATGAACTATTTACAGAAGAACAAGAAACTGATAGAAATAGACCTCGGGGAAGCTCAGTTTGGCTTGCAGAGAAATTCTGGAACACGTGAGGCAATAATGACCCCGCGGCGTATCCTAGGAGGTAGGCTGAAGAAAGGCAAATCCATGTTTATAGCATTTGTAGATTCAGAGAAATCTTTTGATAACGCTGACTGGACCACACTCTTTGAAACTTCGAAGATAGCAAGGATAAAATACAGGATACGAAATGTTATTTACAACTTGTACAGAAATCAGACTACAGTTTGTAGGAGTCGAAGGACATGAAAGGGAAGCACTAGTTGAGAAGGGACTGAGACAGGGTTGTAGCGTACGCACCATGTTCTTTAATCTACACAGTAAAGGAAACCAACACAAATAAAAAGTTTGAGGTTTTCCATGGCTTTGTAATTCTGTCAGAGACAGCAAACGGCTTGCGAAAGCAGTTGGACGGAATGGCTAGTGTCTTGTAAAGAGATTGGATGATGAACATGAACAAACACAAAACAGGGGTGATGGAATTTAGTCGAAATAAATCAGGCGATGCTGATGGACTCAAATTACGAAATCAAACACTAAACTTAGTAGATGAGTTTTGCTATCTGAACAGCAAAATAACTGCTGATGGCCGAAGTAGGAAGGATACAAAATGGTTACTGGTGACAGGAAGCGATTCATTTATGAAAAATAGTAATGTGTTAACATTTAATATAAATTTAGCGTTATGAAGTCTTCTCTGAAGGTGTTTTTCTGGAGTGTAGCCTTGTACGGAAATGAAACGAGAAGGATAAACTTTTCAGACAAGAAGAGAATAGAGGCTTTTGAAATGTGGTGCTACAGAAGAATGCTGAAGATTCGACAGGTAGATCGAATAATTAATGAGGTGATATTGAATCGAACAGGAGAAAAAAAGAAATTTGTCATAACTTGACTAAAAGAAGGGATAGATTTATACGAAAAGCCCTGCAGCATCAAGGTATAATCAATTTGGTAATAGAAGGAGGTGTGGGGGGTAAAAACTGTAAAGGGAGACCTTGACACGAATACAGTAAGCAGGTTCCAATGAATGTAGGCTGCAGTAGTTATTCAGAGTTGATGAGGCTTGCACGGGATAGAGCAGCGTGGAGAACTGCGTCAAGCCAGTCTTCAGACTGAAGAACACAGCAACGTTAAATGTCTTCCTGTGTTTCGCGGCTGTAAATTCGATTTTGTTTTCAGTAATGTGAAAATGATGGGTGGACAAAATTAGGTAGCCATTGCTATAGTCCGTGTTGACAAAGACAATATCAACAGTATATCCACATTGGGACGGATTGTTACTCTTGACGTTTTGGCATGCAAGACTCTAATGCTGTCCGAAGTGACATGAATTTGTTCAAGAAAGGTATCTGATCCTTTTTGTTTTCAAAAACCATTATGAGTGGTTTCGTCGTATGTATTAAGTCGTGATGATATGTGTATAACCTGGATTAAAGCACTTGGTGATGATCATAAATTTAGTACTATGGATGATTTTATTGTATAAACAAGTTTTTAATAAAGGATACAATAAACTAAAGAGGCCACAGATATTGGATCGTGGTTGAGGACCCATTTCGCCCTACTGCCAAGCACTGATGGTACAAGCCAGCAGAGTTCGGTGCCGTTACCCGTGGCTACTGCAGTTGTACAATTGTTTCATTCATCACGACAGATTCATAGTGGAACCCCAGCAAACATTTAGTCGTGGGGAATGATGTTACTAGGCCGAAATAAGCTGGAGGATTCCTAAGATAGCAGCGAACGAGATGACGCCGTCATTGGATTCATATTCGGGAGGGTCAAGGTTCAGTACGCTGTCTGGTCAAGCACATTTAGGTATTCTGTGGTTTCCCTAAATCAATCAGGGTGTGTGTTGGGCTTGCTCCCTAATAAAGAAAACGGCGGATTTAATTTCTCGTCCTTGGCTATCCAAGGTTGTATCTCGTCTTTAATAACTTCGTCGTCGGCATGACGTTAAACTCGAACCTTCCTTCCTAAAGAAGTGTAACTCGTCCACATGGAAGGTCGCTTATATACGTTTTAGCCGACAATTTTTTCACTATCGTTTGTCATTCTGCATCGCTTACAGAGAAGCATTAAGGGAGAAAGAGATAATTACTGGACGAGCTACACATTTCATCACGGATTTGTTTATATAGCGTGATAGCGTCACAGAAACGCTCAAAAATCTTCATGGGAAGAGGCCGCAGGAAAGAGATTGTGCGTCGAGTGAGCGTTTACTTTCAAATTCCGTTAGTGGACGTTCTAGAATGAATTATGAAATTATCACTTCTTTCTACAGATATCTCGCGTAGTGAATATGAAGATCAAGTAAAAGAAATTTGGACTTACAGAGAGTCGTGGCTTTCAAATAGTCAACGAGGCAAGAGTCTTAGACTTCAAGCAGCTGTATCTCGTAAAATTCTAGAATGGAGTCTACCTGTATTCAGATTTCTTCAGGGAAGTATGGAGAGGCATGTGGTCAGCAGATAGTTCTCCCGGCCCTTGTTAGTTTTCGTGACAGGTCACGAAAACTATTTCTCAATCAAGTAGCTCCTCAGCTGGCCTCACAAGGGTTGAGGACGCTCACCCATCCAAGTGCTAGTCAGGCCCAACATCTCGTAACATCGGTGTTTCGACTGGAAGCGCTGTTACTGCCGAGGTAAGGCCGTTCGTCCTGGCAGATAACTGTTAAGAACAATTTGAATGCAGCCAACAAAACGGTGGCATATTATGAATCAAACTGAAATAAGGAAGTTAGTAAAATTAAGGAAACATTAAATACAGAACCATAAGTGACGTGTTCGGGTAATAGCTCACACAACAAGCAAGGCATAAATGCCCACACCTACAAAATTTTTCGGCGTGTCGCTGATCCTACCACTATCGAGTGTATAAAGAAAGAAGCCACATTAATGGTTAGTTCTTGCAGTGCATTGAGGTGAAAAAAGTCGTGGGATAGCTCCTAATACCGTGTCTGAACTCCTTTTGCCCGGCGCAGTGCAGTAACTCGACGAGGCATGGATCAAGTCGTTGGAAGTTCCCTCCAGAAATATTGAGCCGTCCCACAGATGTTCAATGGGTGGCCAATCATTCGCAAGAACTGTCAACAATGTTCTTCAAGCCAGTCGCAAACATTTGTGGCCCAGTGACAAGGCGCATCGTCATCCCTTAAAATTCCATCGTTGTTTGAAAACATGAAGTCAATGAATGACTGCAAATGGTCTCCAAGTGGCTAGTCATAACCATTTCCAGTCAATGATCGGTTCAGCTGGACCAGAAGACCTAGTCCATTCAGTGTAAACACAGCCTACACCATTATGGAGCCACCATCAGCTTGCACAGTGCCTTGTTGACAACTTGCATCCATGGCTTCGTGGTGTCTGTGCCACACTCGAAACCTACCATCAACTCTTATCAACTGAAATCGGGACACATCTGACCAGGCCACGGTTTTATAGGGTCCAACCGATGTGGTCACGAGCCCAGGAGAGGCACTGCAGGAATCTTGTGCTGTTAGCAAAGGCACTCGCGTCGGTCGCCTACTGCTTTAGCCCATTAACCCAAAATTTCCCCGCACTGTCCTAACAGATATGTTCATTGTACGTCCTAAATAGGTTTGCGTGGTTATTTCACGCAGTGCTGCTTGTCTGTTAGAGCTGACAACTCTACGCAAACAGTGCTGCTCTCGGTCGTTAAGTGAAGGCCGTTGGCCACCGCGTTGTTCGTGATGAGGGGTACTGCCTGAAATTTGGTATTCTCGGCACACTCTTGACACTGTGGATCTCGGTATATTGAATTTCCTAACGATTTCCAAAATGAAATGTCCCATGAGTCTATCTCCAACTACTATTCAGCGCTCAAAGTCTGTCAATTCCCATCGTGCGGTCATAAACACGTCGGGAACCTTTCATATGAATGGCCTGAGTACAAATGACAACTCCGCCAATGCACTGTCCTTTTAGACCTTGTGTGCATGATACTACCATCACCTGTAAATGTGCATATTGCTATCCCATGACTCTTGTCACCTCAATGTATAGTACACATACAAACCCGAACAAATCTTAAGTTAAGCAGATTATTACAGAAGTAAATTTAGTTGTTAGTTCTGCAAAATTGAGCACTTTCAAAATCATAAATTCGATATGTACAAAAATCCAGTTCAAAGTTGAGTATGAAATAAATCTATATACAGTCTGGATATTAAAATCTAAATAGTTAGTAACATGCACGAATTTACAATTTTCTGGTAAATATAACTCAGAGCTATAATTATTAATGAGTCATCGTGCCATCCATACTGTCAAAAATACTAATTAACTAAGTGTAAGGAAGCATAAGACGTAACCATTACCCACGGAGGAACAATAACTGATAAGTTATTCGTATATCTTCACATACTGAAGAACAGGTAGCGTTCTAACAAATTATGACTCAACGTTACGAAAAGGGGTGCCAATAAATGGCAATAAATTTGGAAATAAAGGGTTCACAAGAAGATCTGTTCTGATTTTCCTAAGACGTATGCTAAGCAGACGAACCGAAGATCTTGGCAAATGATATTACGCAAAGAGGAGAGTACTTCGCCATATGATTAATATGCGAAACGTCCATATAAACTGCGATATTCAAGAGACTACAAATTTTTTTATTGAAATGATATAATATTTAAGCGCCATCAATAGCTGGTGAAACAGAATTACTAGCCGTGCGGGATTAGCCGTGCGGTCTGGGCACTGCAGTCATGGACTGTGCGGCTGGTCCCGGCGGAAGTTCGAGTCCTCCCTCGGGCATGGGTGTGTGTGTTTGTCCTTAGGATAATTTAGGTTAAGTAGTGGGTAAGCTTAGGGACTGATGACCTTAGCAGTTAAGTCCCATAAGATTTCACACACATCTGAACATTTTTTTGAACAGAATTAGTTTGGGTTAGGACAACATACGTGAGGAAATTTCACTTTATTTCCATACTGAGAATCGGCATTCTCATAAACTATTGATATGTCTTTCCATCGGAAGCTGTTTTATGTTTCTGTGGTAATTTCAACTGCATCAGAATGTTAGTAACATGAATATTTACAAACTCTGCTATGTTTTGGTGAATGAAGCAGATTTGAACGTGGCAGCAAGGGAACTTAACGTATTACTCAACACTCGTCACTGAAAACGTCTCTGTGAAGAAAATTAAAGGGAATAAGAAGTCTGACGAAAATAAATCTATACTTCTGTTGAAATTTTAGTGAAATCCTATACCCCAGTAAATAATCAGTAACGTGGATTGACAATGGCCAAAGAATTTCATTTCTGTGTCTCAGTGATCTGAGAAATATGAAAACATTTGAACTTGCAAAATATAGCTAACTGCTTATCAAGGTGCAAACAGATTACCAGTATCTTCGACAAACTAAAACACGTTTGTGGTGAAAAAGTACAATCCCTCATTCTGTATAGCAACATGAAATAAAAGATGGTATGCTATGCGCTGTTAACTGTTTTTATATTTCTTAGAAATACGTCGTTGAGATACAGAAAAAAATCCGTTGCCCAGTTTCAATCCGTATCATTCAGTATTAAAAATACACTGTTGAATAGGATTTTGTCGAAATTTCAACAGAAGTAGCGATTTATTTTCCCTAGAATTATCACAACCATTTTTTTTCAGAGAAATATTATCAGTGACGAGTTTTGAATAGTATGTAAGACTCCTTGTTGCCATATTAATCGGTTTCTTTCGCCAGTATACAGCTGAGCTTATAAATATTCATCTCACTAACATTCCAATGCAGTTGAAATTGCGACACAATCATAAAAGAGCAACTTATGTAAAGACACGCGCCGGCCGGAGTGGCCGTGCGGCTCTGGGCGCTGCAGTTTGGGGCCGAGCGACCGCTCCGGTCGCAGGATCGAATCCTGCCTCGGGCATGGATGTGGGTGGTGTCCTTAGGTTAGTTAGGTTTAATTAGTTCTAAGTTCTAGGCGACTAATGACCTCAGAAGTTAAGTCGCATAGTGCTCAGAGCCATTTTTTTTTAAAGACACGCCAAAAGTTAATGACACTTGGTATAAAAATGAACTGTAATTTCTTCACATATACTGTTCCAGACCCACAGTAATTCTCGTTTCACCAGCTATCGAGGGCGCTTAAATATTACATCATTTCACTAAAACAATCTGTAGTCGCTTGAATATCGCAGTAGATAGGAAAGTTTCTCACATTAATCATATGGCGAAATTCTCTCCTCTTTGCATATTGTCATGTGCCAAAATCTTATTTCAACATATGAAACTGTTTAAAGTACGATGCATTTTGTGAATATCTCGTTCTGGCATTTTCGCTGGCGCGCGAGTTGATGACGAAGCGCATTACCTACGATTCATTTTCTCGAGATTGGTGATAGAGAGCAATATCCATTAAAGTTTAAGGAAAAATTCAATATATTAGCTACATTTCATTCGCAGTAACATATAACCTAACATCCACAAAACGCAAATTCATAGCGGCCTCTATATTTCACTGCAAACTTTCTGAAATTCTTGCGGTAGTTTACTTAATCAAAAATGGTTCAAATGGCTCTGAGCACTATGGGACTCAACTGCTGTGGTCATCAGTCCCCAAGAACTTAGAACTACTTAAACCTACCTAACCTTAGGACATCACACACACCCATGCCCGAGGCAGGATTCGAACCTGCGACCGTAGCAGTCGCGCGGTTCCAGACTGTGGCACCTAGAACCGCTCGGCCACTGCGGCCGGCTTTACTTAATCCTAAAATATAATAAGTAAATATGACCATTGATGAAATGATAGATTGTTCACTGTGAATCTGACGAATGAAACTATAAGGTGTGTGAGACACAATTATTAAAAAAAAAAAATTTTTTAGACAGTTTCAAACCCCTCATTGCCTTAATGTAATATAGTCTGGCTGACTAGGAATTATTTTCTTGCTTGTTGATGCCGGTGAAATGCGCTTTTCCTATCTTGTTGGGATCTAAATATTGTGATGTTTGTTAGTTATGAATTTCAATGTGTATGTGTGGTTAAATGACTACTATGTTTTATTCATACAGACAGATGGTTTCGTTTTATTATAACATTTTGGTTGTTTCGCTAGTATGTATTTCACTGCCTACGTTACGCGAGACTCTCGCGCATTACAGTAGTGCCCTCTCTCGTTAGATGTTCCAAGCGCAAGCTTTATCCGTTTGACACTAGGACACAGGCAAATTTGGTTCTATATTTCTATTTTACATAAATGTCTTTAATTGGCGTGATACGCTTTATTTATTAAGACAAAGTTTGAATTAACACAACCTTTAATAATTTTGATGCGCTTATGTATATATTTATGGATTGTAATATGCGCGAGTCTGGCATATGCAAGTGCCCTCTCTCGGCGAAACAATCTACCTTAGTGCCTTCACACTCGTGTCTCAACAGTTCATAGGCGAAGTAACATTGTTAAACTGTTCGCTTTGATCCTGTACCCAGTACACATGTCGTACAAATGGAGATGATATTTTAATTACTGACGACGCCTTTTGGCATAATTGTTTCATTATTCTCCAGTGCATGATGTAATTTTAGTAAGTACTAAAGATTGTGTGCCTGTATTACTTTAGCAATTTCACCGTTATTTAAGCTTCTGTTTCTCACTTTCGTTGATATGGTTTTCTAATGAATGTGTCTTTCTATTCAGGAAATGTACTTCTGATGAAGGTATATTTATATGTACCGAAACCTTGGTCAAGAATTTTAATAAAAAAGTTCTATCCTGCAACTGTTTTTGGCTGCCATCCTTTATTGTGAAGGTGTGTGAGAATCAATTTTTTTTTTGCCGAATAGTTTCCTTATAATCGTTTGAGAAATATCGCAGGTCGGCCGGCGGTCGTGTGACGTTCTGTTTGATCTCGAGGGTTGACTGGCGTTGTCTCACAGAGTTCCCGCCCTGTAGGCTGTGACGTCAGTCGCCAAACATGACTTTCGATTGGCCTGTGCAGTTAGCATGCAGGGAACCTGACTGGGCCTCACAAGAAAAATAGCGCTTTACCTATCACGTGAAACACGCGAAGCTCAGTGCAGGCCTGCCAGCTTGCAGACGACAGAGCCCTCAAGGGAGCCGACGCATGAACTGGCGAGTAGGGTGGCTGCGAATCTTACTCCGTGGAAGACGGGCGTAAATGTGCCAGTGGATTGGCGTGCCCACTACAGAGATGGAGAATAATGCGCCCTCACATTCCTTTAAGAGGCTATGCTTTTTGCAAGAAAGTTCTCGTCGTTGGGACACCAACTCCGTGTTGCTCGTTGCTAGCCCCGGGTAAGCTCCGACAAGTCTGTTTTTCTCATTGGAGTGCTGCTCTCAAAGTTTGTACTTACAATACTGCTACTGTTTGCTGCTTCTGTTTCCTCTCGTGTCATGGACACCGACTTCTGTTGGGCAACCAGTTGCATCCTTTGCTTTTCCTTATCGATGTTTGATCTGACTGCTTGTAGCTCTTTCACGGAAGGGATAAAAAAGTCGCAGTCAGCGAGACTCGAATCACGAACCATAACAGACGTTTATTTACAGATCAGCATATTACCACAGAACTAACGAAGTGGTACATGTCTAAAATTCCTGTTACAAGGCCAATAGTGACTAGAACTCGTAAATCGCTATTTAAAGGACAAGATTAGTTAGGATTTCCACGTGCATCGACTTTCCTGGGCAGAAAATCGTAAATTTACAAACTTTTGTTACACCTCAAGCGATAATGACTCAGATTATTCAATGGAAATAACAGGAAAAGTCAAGTGAACTTTGAGGCCTAATTCCGTGCACACCAGGAAGTAACTCGTCGATGACAGAGTTGCCAAACATACCTTTCCCTGTTGCCACATCTCAGTTACAGTACCAGCAGGAAGAAGCCGAACCGATGTATCACTACAGAGGGCTGGGAAGTGACCATAGCTGGTATCTCAAAGAAGCGGCTGGCACGGCCTGGAATACGTAATGCATCTGATTCGCACTTCTGTAATTAGGTTTAGGGACTGGAGCGTAGTTAGTAATAATACTCACAACTGACTATAAACTAAGCATCATAAATCAGTAACTGTCATAGTTATTAAAATGTGAAATGACACATTCCACATCATTACGAAATGTCATATTCATGATGTATCGGAGAAATATTAATCGAATCAAATCTAATCTAATCATATTGATGACTAGCCATGAAGAGTCATGAATTACCGAAATTTTCGCCAATATCAGTGACCAAATCTAAACTTGAAAATAAAAGACGACAGTTTTTGTAATAAACCGAGACTCCTATCAAGACTCTTTCGTCTCTGTTAACTAACCACGAAAGATGTCTGATATACCTCCATTCGGAAATTACAAAGTGTGCATGCATTTAAAGATGAAGTGCATGATGTGAAGTTCTGTGATGGAGATCCGAACCCAACACGTAATCGGATTGTTAACTAAATAAAATCACATCTTATGTATCGGTTTTTCTTACCAGCTGCTAGGTGTTTGAATCTAAAATAAGGATACAAGATTTTGTGCATGAGCGACAATCGAACCGAACACCTACCGTCCTTCTTTATCTTCCACGAATATAGCTTAAGTATCAATTGGTTACTCACCAACAGTAAGATGTGTGCGTGTTTGACCAGAAATAACGACACCTATTGCGAATGTTGGAACACATGAACAGACATTAAAAATGCATGTTAATTTTCACTAGCAGGCCGGTGTGCACGTGATAGGGCTCGAAATGAAATTATGAATAGTTTTGTACTGGATCAGTATTCAGACCCACATACTTACCTTTGGAGGAGACCTAGAGAAGACTGCAGTCTTGTGAAAAGGAACGAAATGATTGAACTATACTGTTCCGAGAGATTCAGATCCTCGAGAGAGGAGATACGAACTCAAATCGCAGTCCAGCACCAAATTTATCAACATCTGTAGATCAATCAAATACAAGTAAAATAAGTGCCCTTTTCCTTTAAATGGCTATCGGTTCATCAAATAAAATAAAACTTTCTAATGTAAGTTTACGCTGGCGACATTATTTCTGTTTACCATGAATTCCGCCTATGTCTTTCCCCAACGTAAACCGGCTCCGCAAAGTTGGTAATGAAGGAACGTGAAGTTTAATGCGGATTATGAATTATAATGTCTTTTTCTTGAGGCTACCAGTGATAAAGTAAATCTGTTTGTGCTTCAGCACCGAGAGGAAAGGGGCGATAAAAAGTTTTGTCGACGTGTGATTCCTGTTGCCAGATGTCGTATTAGCTAGTCTCGTGTTTAACCTCAAGACTACAGTCGTAGTCTAGACTGATGTACTCAGACTGCAGTCAAGACTTTCTCCAGGAAGTGCCGTAGTCTACAATGTTGCCAGATCGAGCATATTGCTGGACATAGAATTCTGAGGGGACCACGACTGTATTGTCCACCTTACGTGTCGACTCAGCGGTCAATTTTTTTGTCTCAGACTGTATCTACAACACATATTGCACGCTGAAGACCCAGACGAATTATAAAAACAAAATTGGTTTATGAGAGCAACGTTAACAATAGCGTTCGAAGTATTCACGGCATTGTATACGTGTGTGCAAACGCCTTCCAGTGCCCACTCAAGCAAGACAGGGATACACAGTCTTGCTTCAGTATTATAAATACGCCTCAGTTTCTGAATGAACTAAGTCCTGATTGTAATCATTTTGAATATTTGCAGTACTGTACCCATTGGTGTTAAACTCGTTTTCAACCAATGATTCACACAGCTACAGGAACACTACTTGTGATACCTCTTAGACAAAATACTTTCGCAGTGCTATCAGACGAAAAGATCAACCTTACACAAACCGTGGGAAGTTTGTTTTACAACCTTCGTACCTGGATAAACAGCTTTTCCTATTTGAGATGTCTGTGAACGTTGCTGCATAAGACGACTTAAGAAGAAACTAAATTCCTTCAGCTACGACAATGTTTAAGGAAATCGTCTTAACGGCCCTAAATCGAGGTTTGTGAATCGTTTAACATCCGTACTCTGCCGCATTTCGCTGGTTGGAAGGCAAAAAGCTTACTGTCAAATTTCACAAAAGGAAAAGGGGGACGAAATGTTTCCCACTGGATGGTCATGTTGTTTTATTTAAATGATTACAAAATTAGGTAAAACGAACAGTGAAGTTGTTGCACTGCCCAGGGCCTGTAATAATAAAGCGCCCGGTTAGATAAGGCATATTGTCCACAGAAGAGGAAGAAAGAGCACCACTAAATTCTACAATCCGTATGCATTGCATACACACAGGAATTACTGTTGCAGTGTACTTATGGAGCCTAATGGGTTAATTGCGTATTTTCCGGTGAGAAAGAGCACTGGCAAACAATCTTCGCTACATTAGGTTACTTAAACTGATGTCACTCTGAGCTAGAATTTATGGTCAGCGACTTTAAGTGTAAGGTCAATCAATGGGTCGGATGCGGGTTTTGCAACTGTGAAATACTTTCCCACATTACAGAAGCCATTTATAGGCGCCAGTAAATGAAGAAAGACAGCGCGTTCTTGTTATCAAGTGACCACTTCATCAATTACTTCAGTTTTAATGTAATCTACGAGAAATTGCTGATGTTTGATATTAACATGAAAAGAATTCCGTAGGCAGGGAACGAACCTGTTCTTGGGAAACTACTTCTATAATGGCCAAAAGGCATTAAATGATGTTCAAGTACATGTGTTCTAGCAGCGGTATGAAGAAAATGATAGTAATAATGAAGGCAATAATCGAATTATCCGGTAGCTTCACACATCACAGTGGATTTTCTCGAACTAAGAAATTTCCTGAATTAGTGAAAATTTCAAACATCGATAAATGAAAACGCAAGAAAATACTTTCGGCTCATAGTGCAATTGTGAAAACTTACAATGCTGCACAACAGGCAATGCCTCTTACCGTTGCTGACAAGCAAATTTTGGGTTTCTAGGAATACATAACTTTATTTATGAAATGCTACATTTGCATAGTGTTGTTTAAACAATTGTAGATATGAGAGAGAAACTAGTCATCAATGATATATCCAATTCTCTGAGGTTATAGATAACAGTCTGACAATGCTCATGCAGTTCATTGATTATATGCAGAAACTTGTTCTGAGTTAAAGCTGTCAAACAAGGTTTGAAGAAGAATAAAATGCCACTACCACACGACAGACAATGTAGAAAATACTTTCTGATGTATTTTGTTACGATGCGCACTCCCCATACATAATACAAAAGTTTCGAGATGCATCTGCTGCCTGGCAGTCTATTAAACCTGAAAAGAACAAAATGTCGCAGTAGTTTGCACTTTTTCCACATGCGGCTATTTTGGGTTGAAAAGTGAAGGGAATTATGTTCAAAATTCCATTAGATTGATAACTTCAGCAGACAGCAGAATTGCGTTTTAAAAAATGTAGCAGTGAATGTATTTGAACTCGCGACGTTTTGTCCATGGTGCACTACACTTACCGTTACACTAGTAGCTGAACTACAACCACAACAGCTGCAGGAGTCAAGAACAATTCCTCCAGAACTTCCGCATTCCACAGTGTTGTAAGATAATGCATGTGGCCAGATGTAGACTTCTGAGAGACAGACAGTTACAGTTTTTCTTTTGCACTGCACGACGTTACCAACAAACAGATAGCGCAATAGAGCAGCTCAAGTGGAAAGGAACACTTCCTGCTTAAATTTCTGCATCCTACACTGTTGGCAGTTCTGTGTAGGTGGCAACTGCGTGATTTTATTTCGGTGGTTATAAAATAGATTCGAATGTATGCAATGGGCAGCTGAGGTAGCTAGTTCATGGCGATTCGGTCAACCGAGTAAATGAATGTACTGAACATGCTGCAGACCAGTACAGGGAGCCTGTGTGTCAGAAGTCTCTTCCAGTGTGGCGCAATGGCGTTACAATAGGAAAAAGAGCCACAGGGAAGAGGATTTGGTGGTGTTTATGACTGGTGGTAGATTCATGTACTCATGGTCTCGGTTCGATTCCAACTTCTGCTGAAGATTTTTGGTAGGGAGAGTCAGAATCTGTTCTCTTCTGGCTACGCCAAGTGAAGAAGGTATAATGGCATTGTGGTCTGAAATTCACATAAACATGATATTCCTTCTCTACCAAGTAGACATTAGGTTGAAGCACAATAAAGTCAGGAGTGGCGACATGTAGAAACTCTATCACCAGTAACCTTTCTTATACTAGTTATTTATTTTTAGTGACGAAACAAACGCTATGTAGGGTCACAGGACACTTATTTCATCTTTTATTTGAGCTTCTGTCGATAAAATTGGTTCTGAACTGGGAATGCAACTCAGACCGCCCTTAACGCGAAATTTGATCCCTCGACTACAATTTGTTGTTTGTTCAAAACTGGATCCCTCAACATCTCCACATATTGCGCGTGAATGGGTTCGAATTCTGGCCCTTCACTGAAGTTTTCATTATGTATTATCAAGCTCTAGCATGAGAGCACCTATCTGCTTGTGGATAATAATTTTGATTTTAATGTATTTTCATTCGTTGTCAAAACTAACGATATCTGACGTTTTTGACTCCCAGTGAGACACACAACTATTTGCGAAATCACTGTAAGTTCAAGGATGTTATTCCGAGCTGCTGGTGGAGAAAAATTCGGTAGCTGACGTCTCTTTGTGTGTAGTCAACAACGATATGTGTGGGGTTCGACTACCAGTCAGCACTGAACTCTTCGTCATATTATTTCTAGTTCAAAAATACTCACATGTCGCTGCTGGTGTAGCAAACCCATATTTAACGTTCGTTTTCTCTAGAATATAACAGCGATAGGTGCCGGGTTGGAGTCCTGGGAAGGAAAAAGTTAATGTTTTGTCTGGTCATTTCAGTTTAAACATCTTGTTACTGCCGATGAAATGCTATATGCCACAGTGATAGTGCTTCGATAACAATCCGATTAGGTTCTGGGTTCGAATCCCTGTCTAACACAAAACTTTACCTCACGGCATTTCATGTAAGTTACTTAAGAAGAAGTAATATTTAACATCTCTCGTAGTTCGTTAATAGTGACAATAGATGCTGGGTAGGAAATCGCGTCCGTTAAAAATGTTTACGTTATGTAATTTAAAGTTGATATTTCCTAACTGATACTGTCTAAAATCGAGGTATATCACTCTCTGTATGCCTAGTCAGGAATGACTGTTAGTTTCCGTTAGTCACGAAATCTTTGCTTAGTCTGCATGACCTGGGTTTGAATCCATATGCAGAACGAGACGGTTCGCCGTGTCATTTGAAGTTCATACATATTCTCAACTGGCAGCTCGTGAAAAAGTTAAATTTTCAATGTCATTTTGTGTTAAAAAATTAGTACGATGTGTTACTTTGAAGAATAAATCATGAATACGACGAACTTACTAAGTGCATTAACTTTCTGACGTTATAATGAGAGTGGTAACATTTCAGGTATGTCATTTATTGTAATAAATGTGAGCTTACAAGCCTTTAGGACAGTCTTATCTGTGATAAGGTGTTCCCTGATATTTGTAATATCGTGGTATTACTTTACATCTTGAGTTATTGCAATACAGAGCAATGTTTTCTAGTGGTGTTTTGTTGGATCCATTTTCAATAGTCAAACGTCTGTACCGAGGAGCGATTAGATGACCTGCTAGACAGCTGCGTTATGAGGGTTGTATGCGAATCAGGCGAAATGCAATTCAGGTCGTTCCGATACTTTTGAGCACGACTGTACATATCGTTTCCTTCGCTGTGCCTGATCGTACAGCTACGTCATGTTCCTTGAGGCAGGAAATGAGCTTGTTTGCAGCAAGATAAATTTCCATGAAGACAGTGTGACGATCTCTCGAGCACCATGGACTGTCAGCACATCGATCATTGTTACAGCTTCCCTTGCCGTGGCAGCAAAGAAAAGTGTGCCGACAGTGGAGCACCCAGCGACACAGCAACGCCACTACATCGTCTTTTGAGACGAGTCCCAGTTCTACGTAAAGCATCACGATGGACGTATCCCTGTGAGTAGTCTACGAGGCGAACACAAGTCAGCGGACTGCATTCGTCATCGTCATACGTGTGCAGCCCCTGGATTGAGGGTATGGGGTGCCAACAGGTGCACAACATTATCACTTGTAGCAGGTAATCTGAACAGCAGGCGTTACACTTCTGACCAGCCCCTGATCTACGACATTTCCGAACCGGGACAGCTGATAGTATCCCCCTCCCTCCTCCCCCCCCCCCCCTTCCATTCTTCGAGCGTTTGAGTTAAGACGTCAAAATTTAAAAAAAAATAGTTTTTCCAAAATATGTTCATTTCGTAGATGAAGAGTTTGATATATAAAACCTATATATTCGAGAAAATGTAAGACATGTTTTTTGGTCTGAAGTGTGCGAAAGTGCAGTGCCACGCCTCTTCACAGAGCATTATGCTATCGCACATCACTGTATTTCGCTGTGTGGAATTCAAAAGTGTATATTTTGTGATGAAAGCCATCAGACCTATATTCAGGACAGTGGAAATTAAAATGTCCAGTGGTACATCTCCTGCTCCCAGTCGGCCGCGTTGACATCCTAACCCTCTTAAAAAACTCACAATTAATATTGAGTGGGATTATTTGTAACTGGAGAATAAGAAATATTCAGAAAATTTGCACGCTATATTACCTATTAGTTAATAACTTTAACTATTGTGTGACATAAATTTAAATATAGGAAACATAAAACTGATAAAGACAAGAGGCAAGCAAGACAGTACACATTTTTTCTCTCTCTAATCATGCTACAGCTTTACACTGCGTGTTTTCCTTTCTGAGAAAGAATCCATTACCTCATCAAAGTTCGTCAAACGTTTCGCTACATGAAAACTCAAAATGTCGTTGTCTAATTCCGAGAAAAGCTGTTAATACGAGTAGTGCTCAATACTGGTGTTGTTTCTCGATTTGATTGCGTCTATTTTGTCACTGTCTGTAGATAAAACGTAATAGGCCTATCTAATATTGCAGCAATTACAACACACGCGAAATAAGCAAGATTGTTTTGGCACAATTGGTTGCTTTATCTACCTCATTTCCATAGATAATACGACAGAATATAATTCACGAAGTGCCAATATCAAATGTCTATTAGGCCGACTGCAAGCAGAAAGTTGTGTGTTCTGAAATAGTTTCACATTTCATTGATATGCTCCAGTTTCTCAAGCATAAAATCGAAAAGCTGTAGTACGAAATTTTCATACAAATTTGGAATCGTCATATTCTTCCACATAATTTCTGTGATGTCCCCATTTCTTCTCCTTCCTCGTTGTAACAAACAATCTTGTCATCACTACTTCTGTAACTATTCCTGCCATTATCAAAACATATTCTTCACTAACACTGCCAGAATCACCAGCTTAGTTCAAAAATGGTTCAAATGGTTCTAAGCATTATGGGACTTAACATCTGAGGTCATCAGTCCCCTAGACTTAGAATTACTTAAACATAACTAACTTAAGGACATCACACACATCCATGCCCTAAGCAGGATTCGAACCTGCGACCGTAGCAGCCGCGTGGTTCCGGACTGAAGCGCCTAGAACCGCTCGGCCACCGCAGCCGGCTCACCAGCTTAGTTATCCAGCATTTATTTTCTGGTTAGGCGTTATATGTGATGGTACAACACGTTTTCTGCGCTATTCCCAGAATGGAACTTAAGTGGCCGCTAACCAGGAGTAGTGTGGCTAAGTTCATTTCAGTCCATTTTGTTACTGCAGGTTGCCTACATCAGAGGAAGGTATGCAGTCGGGAGCATACCTATTGTTCTCCTTTGACTGACAGGTACTGAACATATTGTTCTCCTCTCATTGACAGGTACTTAACTTATTGTTCTCCTAAAAGGATCCTTCCTTTTCATTGACAGGCACTTAACCAATTCTTCCACACCCCCTCCCCCAACCCCCCCCCCTCCCCCTCCCACCCCCGCTGCTACAGGCGTACTTTTAGGTCTGAGCTATTGGAGTAGGTCTCCTCTCACACTTATCAACTTGATTAACCACTTAATTAAATTGATCAATTAATTAACCTCCCCCCTCTGGTAAAAGGCCCTCCCCTCCCATTTGCCATCCCGGATATTGGTGGGAAAAAGATTCACTTTGTAACGCCGTAAATGCATATCCTCCTATTTCCGTCTATTGTACTATAATTTTTTTCTTTATTTTGTTACCTGAAGATATGACATTTCTGTGTCTTTATATATTGTAATTGTTTTACAGTTTGTAGATATATATATATATATATATATATATATATATATATATATATATATATATATATATATATTTGTATTTTTATGCTGGATCTGGCCTAGGGAAAACTATGCTATCGAACGATTACATCGATAGGTCGTGTGGAGAACCAAAGTGTTTAGGATCTTTGGGAGTGTTAACTCCATGGAGGTAAGAATAAGGGGAGATGGCGCTACGTATCCCAGCCGTACTACGTTTTGAAGCCATGGGGGCGTGGCTCGCTGCCATGACACTCTGACCAAAACATTGCCCGTGTGCTATAGCGCTGCGTGAATTACAGTTGCTAATTGCACCATATACGCATGTAACGTCATCAGATTGGTTGTTTCAAAGTTTTTGTTTAAAATAAAATCTCGTAAAGGCAAAATTCCGCGTTTCTTCTGATTAAAAATAGTTTTTAATGTAATATTACGAATAGCTAGCCTTCAATGTAAACGATACAATTTTGTTAATTCAGTAATAAACGTGTATCACAAATTAAATAATAGAAACTGAAAACTAAGTTAGCTATACCCTCCCACCAAAGCCCCATAAATACATCTTGTTTGTAATACGTACTGGGACATTTCAGCTACATTACACTACTGGGAAACACTGTTCATTACCACCAATATTTACTGAAATACGGTACATAGAATGGCAAATCTACACAGTGTCCTGTTTAGGCCTATACTTTACGCCAGTTAATGTAGTGTTAGCTTTTAATTTGTACATGATGAAGACAAAGTGAGTTACTCAACACTTCGATTATCGACGATACGTACGTATTATACTGAAACGTGAACTTGAAAACTAAGAATTTAAATCTTTGAATTAACATACCTTTTGCAAATGTTTTGGGTGTGTAGGGAAAACTGATGGTACAGCATTTTCTCGGAGCCTTACTGTTGAAAGGGAAGTTCGGTCTATGTCCTCTTCTCGGAAATGCTGAGAACATATAGTGCTCCATTTAGACGCACGCCAATTCTTCCTCCTCACGGCATTCTCCCACAGAGCTTTCCGACTTTCATTTTTAGGAAATCTAAAATCATACAGGAGAAAAACACGCTATAGTACAATTACCGATGTAGCACACGTTCATTCACAATGAAGTTGTAAAATCACACTTAACGAGATAACTTACACATGAAATGTTATTCCCTTCGAGTTCGCATCACAATCAGAACGATTCGTACATCCGAACACCACATAAGTCACCATAATAGCGCAAAATCCTTCCAAAAGCGAGCGACAAGCCTATGCACACAAGCTTACAGCAGCAATATTTTGGTCGGATTGAGATGGCTACCCTCGGCTTCACATAGCTTCACAGCTGTGACGTCACGGCATCTCCCTCTATTCTTACCTCCATGGTTAACTCTGCCGCATGGAGCGCGGGCAGAGAGAGTCTGGCTGGAGTAGGGCGGTGTTTGCAGGTGTGTTGTGTGACGCTCCCGCGAGTTGCCGCGCTTTCGGGGTTTGGCAGCATGTAATTGCGCTCGACTTGCTATAATAGTTTCTGACACGGTGTTGCGGACGGGAAGCATTAGCTGGCGCCCGTTTCGCCTGGTGACCGTGTCGAGAAGAAGGCGCGCCGACATCCAGCTTCTGCAACAGCAAAGGCCGACAATGAGTGACTATCGCCACCTCCCCGATCGACGACTGCAACCCTTCAATCAACCAACACGGAAGACTAAAAGCACGTAAAGTTTTAGAACTGTATGGCAGACCTCAGTTTTTCGAACTGTTGCATCACAAAAATACAGCAATTTAGCATGAACCTTTGTTGCTCGTTGTCCCAATTGCATTACCAAGCAGGGTCCCTTCCTTTTATGGAATGAACCCGAGTGTCGTTGAAATTCATAAGCCAGCATTAAAGTGATATCATTTCATTTCACTGCTTTAATTTCAAAGTTCAGTTAAAGTATTCATATCTGGCTACAATATTTAGACTACACAAGCAGAAATTAAGAGCGCGAGTTTTGTTATCATATTTTAGCTTACCTGTGACTGCAGCTCAGCTTGGTACGTACTAAATTTTACCATTGTTAATTGTTCAGAATCATTTAATTCAAGTTCAAAGTTAAATATCTTATTTCTAAATTGCGTAGATTCAAGTAGCTTTTGAAATGATTGTTGAGGTAGCCCAAGACTAACCTTATTTTATTGAGTTTCGTAGTGCTTCAGAAACAAAGTTCACTATTAATTTCAGTCACTAAATTAACTTTCAATTTTCCGGTTTTATTAATTCCTTTGCTAAATTAAGTCAGAGTGTAGCGAAATTTATTACTTCTGACAAACATTCAGTTTTCACACAGCACGTGTCAACCTTCAGTTGCCACGCTTTTAGTGCTAATTATATGTGCATTAATCTTTCATTTTCAGTTATTATAGTAGTTGTCCATAGGACTGGCGACCGTAATTTTCCCCAAATCTCAAATATCTAATTAACGCCAATTAATTGTTATCGTAACGACTGCACATTTACTTTCTTTATTAATTTTACCCTTTTCTCAAAATTAATTTTCACCAATTTCATTTGCATTTTTCCTTTCATTTAGATGTAACCCTTTCCTCCCTCTTTACCGACAAATTAACTTCGGTGACGATTGCTTTTCCCAAATTTCCATTAGGTGCATGCGGTTTAATTTTTCACTGTTATTAAGGTCGATAAGTGAGGAGGAGGTTACAATTTGATCGGTCATTTGGAGGGAAATCGATTGCTGTGTATGGAATATTGTTTAAACAATTTAGACAATATGTGGAATATTGTTTATTTCAACAATTTAGAGGATTCAAGGCAGTCTATGTAATATATGGAAATTGGTGAAGAGGAAGGACCTCATAACAGAAAATTCAAGCGTATGTTGTTTATTTATAAAAAATTCAGTTTGTGGGGGTTGGATTTCTCTTGCTCATCATTCTCTGCTGTTTGGAAACATGAAGGCTTGTAAGAAGCAATTACATAGGGCAAACTTGTTGCATACCCTAATGTTCAGCACTGTACTCTGGGTGTTTTAACCTAACGTTTGGGCCTTAGTCAGCACTTAACCTATTGTTCTGATAAGTGGTTCTCGATGTCACCCCCATCTCCTTAAACTATTGTACCGCCTATGATACAAAATTAAGTAATTAGTAATGTCCTCCCACCATTTTCTACTACACTTTCGAATTTCACATGCTTTTGAACGCATTCTTCTAGCGCATTCGTCTTTGTCACCCACCCCCTTAAAATATTGTACTACATTTTACACAAAAATTATGCGAATTAAACTATTGTTGTGCACCATGTCATCCACTCATGCACACCCTCCCCTTAACTATTGTACCACTAGCACAACGTTGATATAAAAAATTTATGCAAATTAATTAAATCAATATTCTTCAAAAGTATGGGGTAGTTTTTCGTAAATCGCAGCATCCTATTGGTCGTTGAAATCGCTGCATTACAGTTTATACAAAATATCGCTAAAAAAACACATACTGCCAGCCGACTCTGACGCCAACGCCAACGCTGTAACCCGGGTGCACCAGTGGCCCTCTATGAAGTGACAAAGCGGTCGTCAGCTACAAAGCGATGCAAAGGTATCTGTTCGGGTGCCGCAAAGATGAGGCGGCGGCATCTCTTTCGTACTTGACACCTGAGATTTTCTGTCGAGATACGTGTTCACCTAGGTAGCGTTAATGGTGCGATGACACAAAGCTGCGGTGCTGTCCAAGGCCGACAGAGATGTTCCAGTCCATCCCAGAATAGCACAGGGTGCGTTGTTCCTAGCGATCCTAACGGGACAGCCCATTCGTCACTGAATTTATCTTTCAAACTGATGCTGCAAATGCCAGTGTGGGATCACCATCTGCCATTGTTTTCTGCAGATGAGACTTTCAGTGGTAAAACTATTTTGTACAGATTGCTACATTGCACTGACAGTTAAACCCCACAAAACTTGTCCATAGATCGTCAAATACATACAAGACTCACAAAAATATTGGGAACCAGGAACATATTTACCAGTGTAACTACAATTAAATACTAAGATTCCTGTTGCAGTCTGACACTGATCGATGTACAGATTATGTCTCCTCTAGACAGCTGTGGTTCAGGAAACAATATCAGTATCTATAGCACACAAAACTATCCACATAAAAATCTCTCTCATACCCTCGCGGTTATCAATGCGGTGAATCTATACGTCCCTCACGATAGGACACACACTCATTTTCTCTGGTCATGCCACAACATAAGCCACAGTAACATTACACTGCAATATATACGCATTTTACACAAACAGTTATGGTATGCCTACACTCACATTGGCTATGCGTCTCGATTTTCCTCAGTCCTATGAAATTATCTGACAAAGTCTTCGAATCAGCGCTTCTCAAAGGTGCTGCATCCTGGCAAGATTCTCTCAAACAAGTACTATGAAGGACAGGCGCCCAACACTATGTGATAATGAATACCGCACCCATGGATGTAATACTTGGAAAGACATCATGGATGTGTGTTGGTGTACTGTAATCAACATCACTATCGATAGAACAACAAGGAAAGTGAGAGAGTACGCTTAGGGTTGTCAATGAGGGGATGTATTGTTACAGCCGTTTTGTCCATCCTGGTTTTACACTATAGCAGGTACAATTGAACACATGCATTGCTATATTGTGCATCTGTTTACGAAATGAATCCATCACCACTTACATTCGAATATACTCCTCAGTGCACTGAAATCACAAGTCACCATGTCTAATCTACCCTTCCATTATGACTAGACATACGTAATTCTTTTTAGTTTTTACATAAATAGTGGTTTGATAACTTCCCACAAACGTATCTCGGAACATAATCCACGGTACCTTTACATTAAAGCAGCAGCATGTGCACCGACAATTAAACCTTGCAAAGTGGCCCACAGATCGTCAAATACGGAAAGACACTGCAGTGCCACTGAGCACAGGCGTTTGAATATTAGAGCGTGAAACCAATCTCCAACACAGCAACATATCACCGCGTACCGTGTCGATGTAGTAAACATACAATTTGTATCCTGCGTCATACAAAAATTGCCCCTTTTACATCATTCGTATGGCTATCGACCACCAGACACTCGTACAATTACCGCGAAGACAGACATCTACATCTACATCTACATCTATACTCCGCGAGCCACCTTACGGTGTGTGGCGGAGGGTACTTATTGTACCACTATCTGATCCCCCCTTCCCTGTTCCATTCACGAATTGTGCGTGGGAAGAACGACTGCTTGTAAGTCTCCGTATTTGCTCTAATTTCTCGGATCTTTTCGTTGTGATCATTACGCGAGATATATGTGGGCGGTAGTAATATGTTGCCCATCTCTTCCCGGAATGTGCTCTCTCGTAATTTCGATAATAAACCTCTCCGTATTGCGTAACGCCTTTCTTGAAGTGTCCGCCACTGGAGCTTGTTCAGCATCTCCGTAACGCTCTCGCGCTGACTAAATGTCCCCATGACGAATCGCGCTGCTTTTCGCTGGATCATGTCTATCTCTTCTATTAATCCAACCTGGTAAGGGTCCCATACTGATGAGCAATACTCAAGAATCGGACGAACAAGCGTTTTGTAAGCTACTTCTTTCGTCGATGAGTCACATTTTCTTAGAATTCTTCCTATGAATCTCAACCTGGCGCCTGCTTTTCCCACTATTTGTTTTATGTGATCATTCCACTTCAGATCGCTCCGGATAGTAACTCCTAAGTATTTTACGGTCGTTACCGCTTCCAATGATTTACCACCTATGGCATAATCGTACTGGAATGGATTTCTGCCCCTATGTATGCGCATTATATTACATTTATCTACGTTTAGGGAAAGCTGCCAGCTGTCGCACCATGCATTAATCCTCTGCAGGTCCTCCTGGAGTACGTACGAGTCTTCTGATGTTGCTACTTTCTTGTAGACAACCGTGTCATCTGCAAATAGCCTCACGGAGCTACCGATGTTGTCAACTAAGTCATTTATGTATATTGTAAACAATAAAGGTCCTATCACGCTTCCCTGCGGTACTCCCGAAATTACCTCTACATCTGCAGATTTTGAACCGTTAAGAATGACATGTTGTGTTCTTTCTTCTAGGAAATCCTGAATCCAATCACAAACCTGGTCCGATATTCCGTAAGCTCGTATTTTTGTCACTAAACGTAAGTGCGGAACCGTATCAAATGCCTTCCTGAAGTCCAGGAATACGGCATCAATCTGCTCGCCAGTGTCTACGGCACTGTGAATTTCTTGGGCAAATAGGGCGAGCTGAGTTTCACATGATCTCTGTTTGCGGAATCCATGTTGGTTATGATGAAGGAGATTTGTATTATCTAAGAACGTCATAATACGAGAACACAAAACATGTTCCATTATTCTACAACAGATTGACGTAAGCGAAATAGGCCTATAATTATTCGCATCTGATTTATGACCCTTCTTGAAAATGGGAACGACCTGCGCTTTCTTCCAGTCGCTAGGTACTTTACGTTCTTCCAGCGATCTACGATAAATTGCTGATAGAAAGGGGGCAAGTTCTTTAGCATAATCACTGTAGAATCTTAAGGGTATCTCGTCTGGTCCGGATGCTTTTCCGCTACTAAGTGATAGCAGTTGTTTTTCAATTCCGATATCGTTTATTTCAATATTTTCCATTTTGGCGTCCGTGCGACGGCTGAAGTCAGGGACCGTGTTACGATTTTCCGCAGTGAAACAGTTTCGGAACACTGAATTCAGTATTTCTGCCTTTCTTCGGTCGTCCTCTGTTTCGGTGCCATCGTGGTCAACGAGTGACTGAATAGGGGATTTAGATCCGCTTACCGATTTTACATATGACCAAAACTTTTTAAGGTTCTTGTTTAGATTGTTTGCCAATGTTTTATGTTCGAATTCGTTGAATGCTTCTCTCATTGCTCTCTTTACGCTCTTTTTTGCTTCGTTCAGCTTTTCCTTATCAGCTATGATTCGACTACTCTTAAACCTATGATGAAGCTTTCTTTGTTTCCGTAGTACCTTTCGTACATGATTGTTATACCACGGTGGATCTTTCCCCTCGCTTTGGACCTTAGTCGGTACGAACTTATCTAAGGCGTACTGGACGATGTTTCTGAATTTTTTCCATTTTTGTTCCACATCCTCTTCCTCAGAAATGAACGTTTGATGGTGGTCACTCAGATATTCTGCGATTTGTGCCCTATCACTCTTGTTAAGCAAATATATTTTCCTTCCTTTCTTGGCATTTCTTATTACACTTGTAGTCATTGATGCAACCACTGACTTATGATCACTGATACCCTCTTCTACATTCACGGAGTCGAAAAGTTCCGGTCTATTTGTTGCTATGAGGTCTAAAACGTTAGCTTCACGAGTTGGTTCTCTAACTATCTGCTCGAAGTAATTCTCGGACAAGGCAGTCAGGATAATGTCACAAGAGTCTCTGTCCCTGGCTCCAGTTCTGATTGTGTGACTATCCCATTCTATACCTGGTAGATTGAAGTCTCCCCCTATTACAATAGTATGATCACGAAACTTCTTCACGACGTTCTGCAGGTTCTCTCTGAGGCGCTCAACTACTACGGTTGCTGATGCAGGTGGTCTATAGAAGCATCCGACTATCATATCTGACCCACCTTTGATACTTAACTTAACCCAGATTATTTCACATTCGCATTCGCTAATAACTTCACTGGATATTATTGAATTCTTTACTGCTATAAATACTCCTCCACCATTGGCGTTTATCCTATCCTTGCGGTATATATTCCATTCTGTGTCTAGGATTTCGTTACTGTTCACTTCCGGTTTTAACCAACTTTCCGTTCCTAATACTATATGCGCACTATTTCCTTCAATAAGAGATACTAATTCAGGAACCTTGCCCTGGATACTCCTGCAGTTTACCAATATTACGTTAACTTTTCCTGTTTTTGGTCTCTGAGGACGGACGTTCTTTATCAACGATGATAATGTCCTCTCTGGTAAGCCGTCAGGTACTTTATCGTTTCGCCCAAGGGGGGGTCCCTCTAACCTAAAAAACCCCCGTGTGCACGCCACACGTACTCTGCTACCCTAGTAGCTGCTTCCGGTGTGTAGTGCACGCCTGACCTGTCTAGGGGGGCCCTACAGTTCTCCACCCAATAACGGAGGTCGATGAATTTGCAACCATTATAGTCGCAGAGTCGTCTGAGCCTCTGGTTTAGACCCTCCACACGGCTCCAAACCAGAGGACCGCGATCGACTCTGGGCACTATGCTGCAGATATTAAGCTCAGCTTGCACTCCGCGTGCGATGCTGGTTGTCTTCACCAAATCAGCCAGCCGCAGGAAGGAACCAAGGATGGCCTCAGAACCCAAGCGGCAGGCGTCATTCGTTCCGACATGTGCTACTATCTGCAGCCGGTCACACCCAGTGCGTTCAATAGCTGCCGGAAGGGCCTCCTCCACATTACGGACGAGACCCCCCGGCAAGCACACCGAGTGCACACTGGCATTCTTCCCCGACCTACCCGCTATTTTCCTGAGGGGCTCCATAACCCGCCTAACGTTGGAGCTCCCTATAACTAATAGGCCCGCCCTCTGTGACTGTCGGGACCTTGCCGGAGAATCGGCCACTGGCCCAACAGGCGAGGCATCCTGTGGTGGCTCGGAAACGATGTCATCACCACTAGGAAGCACCCCGTACCTGTTGGAAAGGGGTAAGGCAGCTGCCACGCGGCCAGATCCCACCTTCGCCTTTCGGCCAGGCACGCGCGAGCCCACCACTGTCCGCCATTCACCCTGGAGTGATGGCTGACCGGTAAGATGCTCACTGCCGGAAGACGCAGCGACATCAGGGGTTCCATGTGATTCCAAGGCCACCGAAGTAGGCATAGGTCTCACCACAGTTGCCCCAACGCCACTACGAGCCGACGCCTGCGCCTCGAGCTCGATGAGCCTAACAGACAAAGCCTCCACCTGCCCCCGAAGAGTGGCCAATTCTCCTTGCGTCCGCTCACAACAACCACAGTCCCTACACATGACTATGTTTACCCTACTCTATACGGTGACAAATTCCCAAGATAATCTTCTGATGAGCTACTCTGATAATCAAGAAACACTCACTGAAATACGAGACGCGACAACTACGCTAGGTTTTCCCAGAAAAACTATTTAAAAGCTAAGCGCAGCAAATAAGTACAAAAACGCTTTATACAAACAGTACTCGCTGCTGCTGGTGCTCTCGCTCTGGCTGTCACAAGACAACTGCTGATTCAAGTGACTAGTGGCTAACGGCCGCGAAACAAACAAAAGACGGTTTTAGGGCGCTTTCTGTTCTAAACGATCAAGAAAACACTAAGAAATCTAACACGAAAACTACGTAAAGTTTTATCAAGAACTGTTAGTTACTATGCAGAGCAGATAAACACAAATAGAATCCCTTCCTTAGTGGAAGGTCGTAAACAAAATGCAAAATAAACGCTTTATACAAACAGTACTCGCTGCTGCTGGTGCTCTCGCTCTGGCTGTCACAAGACAACTGCTGATTCAAGTGACTAGCACCCTATATACCTCTCGCAGCGCTAGATATTTTCCCACAGCCGACAGTCAAAAGTCATCCACTCCCAACGGATAACCAGAGCACCTTCAGTGGATCGAAGTCACTCTCAGAACTGTTGTGCAATGATGGGCTCATTTTCCCTCGGCATAAACGCGTAACTGTTTCTGGACCCAACCTGCTTGTTTGCTTTCTTTTCTAGACACATCTCTAGACTCTGGGATTACAAGAACATATGTAATTTCACATGGTTTGCTAGAATATTATACCATTTTCGTGGAACTTCTCGATATCAAACACACAGCAGCATCCTACCGATCGATCGTGCAATATAATTCCGAAAATATAAACTGGAAATTATTTCTCTACAAACCCGAAACTTTAGCGAGGTGGACCGTGCTGTAAACCACTGAATAACTAGAAACTTATCCCGTCTATGAATACCTTTACTTGAGAATCGAAAAAAATAGAGGAAACTGATATTTCCACTCGTGAATCCCGATGTCAGTTATGTAACAGATTCCAAATCATCCCTATAATTTACAAAGTCAACTAAGGTGTTTCTCATGTTTAGAGACAAAGCAAACATGTCTTCCATCCGTCTTTCACCTGCTATATGCACACACCACAATCGATGTTCCCTCAACTAAATAAAGGCGCAAAATGTGCAGAAGCAGTATACCGAACGATTTACATGGAAGGGAATAACGCTCCAGCGCAAACACATGTCTATATTAAATCTTCTCCAATTTCCAAGCGATCACGAAAGCTATCCAACACATACTAAGTATTAGTTCGCTATTCTGCCGTCTAGTGGACAACACACTTCAATCAGCTACACTCCTACACTCCAACAGGCCTCTCCATTCGGACAGCTCCTACAGTTAATGGGAAACGTGAATCATTCCTCTGGTCACCGGCGCTGCACACCAAGCACGCATAGACAGAATCGTACAAGGAAAAAAAATCAGCCTCATATATATTTTATCCTTGTACTTACAAGTAAATGCTACGATTGAAGTCTCAGTTGAATGACATTTGACAGTGAGTGAAGTGTCAGAAGTACACCCTGCTGATGGCTGTGGCTCTAGAAATAGAAATATCGGTACCATTGTTATGACTTTCCCTTTGCTATCGCAGTACTCCACGTCAAATCCATACCTTCCTTACGAGTGGACATTCTAATTTCCTTTGCACATGCCAGAACACAAACAAATACTTTGTAAGCCTGATGCTCTAGACAAACATATCATGCACACCCTACTACTAAGTATAATACTTCGTCAATAACTGACTGCTGGCGATACGAAATAATACTGACCGAAAATCAACGATGGGTGGACATGTCACCTAAGTTTTTCTTGCGAGTGCTACCACCGTGTCTTAGAAAGGGAGGCATAATCGTCTTACAAACAGCTATATTTAAAAAAAAAAAAAAAAACACACAACCATGTTACCATCACAAGTGATCTTGGTTCTACAGGTGCACACAAGTATCCATGTTAAAAGCTATACCGGCTTTATAAATCCACATATGGCATTACGTATGAATGATATGGTTTTTCCAGACAAATACCATGACACGGAATATAGATGGTGATCGCCAGAGCGCATATTATCAGACCAGCAGTGCGGTTACACGTCGCTGACGGTAAACCCACATAATAAAATTACTGAATTTTGAAAGTGATTCGGCTAAGAAGCGTGGCTTGAAACCAGTATTTGCAACTCCCTCACACCACCACCACTAGATATTTCTCCAGTATTTGTAATGCATTCTATCTGTATACCATGTCAGAGGTTCTGCAATATATCCACTGAGTTAAAGGCGGTGACTGATTGAGAAGGAACACAAACAGTAGTAGATGGTGTGATGATTGAGGTAGTAAGAAATGTACATTAGCTTTTCAGATATCTAGTGTTACACTTTCGGTAGAAATGATGTCTATGATTTGGAGTCATGTCTTTCCATTCGACCACATACTTTTGTTGGATCCTATGGAGAAGTCCTTTAATGATTTCAGCCACTAATAAATCATATTTCTGGCACTCTCATATCTCGAAACGAACCACCTTTCTCGAACCTATCTGCTACAGTAAAATTCCAACATGGTTTTAGGTAGTCCTGATGCATCTTGCAACTACCCCTCAGACCCTGCATTTCCGTCCCTGCAGCCTTGAGCATGTGATCATTCAAATGTAAGACGGAACTGAGTAGAAGTCGCAGAGAGCTATATCTACCACTTTCTTCAACCCATGTAGAAACAGGCAAAGGTGAGTTACTGCGATAGAATTGTGTTTTGACCATTTGATGGAAACGAAGCCTGCTCCTGCAACACAAGTTAGTATAAAAGACAGTGTGGGAACTGATGGAAGGGCGTGGATTTTGCTACTGCATTGTGGTGCTTTTCCAAACTACAAGCAGATACTCCAGATTCTCGTCCCTCAGGGCCCATTCACATCTATCACCCCAACATTCTATCATGTTTATTCTATACCACCCACCAGAGAAAAATTATGAACTATAAAATCTGCACTAACTTCATCCAATAGAGAAATTGATAAGATTTTTACCGCATCTCTCTCCTCCCATACATCGAAGGCAAATACCGCATGCATGACAGCATCAAGCAGACGTGACGATCCTATTAAATATACAGGTAATGATCTACTGCACGGACCAGTTTAAAGTTTCATCACCTGTACTGTAGGAGGGTGACTGTATCCCACAGACTATATTGTCTTATAAGATACGCTCCCTGTTAACCCGTGTCATGGTTTGAAACATTGTTTTTTCTGCTGTAACACACTTTGTACACTGAGATATATTCTGTTTTTCCACCATGACTTCGAGGTCTGTGTCAAGTTCTGAACTGACATTAACACGTTCTGATCCATTGCCTCCCGCAGAAAGCTAGATGTCGCACGGTGTAAATCATGTTGTTACTGCAGCTACCAAAACACGCCACTCAAACTGAATTATTTTAAATAAAGGACAGTTACCACATAAGGAATCTGGAAGAGATTGGCAGCGTTGTGGAGAGTTTCCAAACTGCTGTCCCATTTAAACTTATCTGTCACAGTGACGGAATAGCTGACGGCTCTGCGTTCCACTTCGACTGATTCTTCACATTGCAGTCATGTACGCGATCACTGTTTCAGTGTTATCCATCCCCAGAAGGTGATGTCCCTCCACCAAAACTCTTTCTCCAACTCAAACAAGCGATGTCATTCAATCATTATGTGGTAACCAACAGCGTACCAATGCCCCCCCCCCCCCCCCGCACTGTCTTTGACCAGCCCGCCCTGCAACACCATCACCGATTTAATCTGCAGCTGAGCAGAATTAGACCGCTACATTCCGCATCTCATTAATAAATGGAGCTAGCCAATTCCAAGTACACAAGATTTCTCCAGATGTGCCCATGTCGAGGAGGTTAGCAGATCTTATTGGTGTATAGTAACAGATTTGAAAGTGTTGTGATCTAATAGCAGACGGTTAAGAAGAACAAGAAACGGGTGATTTTTATGCATGATGGAGCTCCGGATGGAGTTCGAAGCATTTTACGTAAATCAACTATGCTATCAACTCTAAAGTGTGTTCTAGAGTCTAGGATCGGTACCTGGGAGGTATGGGTAAGAGAGGCCGAAACACAAGCACTCCTAAGGCTACAACATTCCACACTTAAAACAGGCTATCATGTTAGATGGCTTGAGTTTCTGACCTATCAGTCGTGTGGAATGCAGTGCTGTTAATGTTCCAATGTAAGAAATATATTTCCAGGGGATTACATACATCCTTCTTGCAGGATTCTCTACTATAAACTATGACATCAAACCGTAAAAGAGGGAAAACTACTTCCTTAAAACAGTAGCTCTGTGTTATACATACACAATATAGCTTTCCAGGGATGTATAGCGTCCACTGTCCACATCTGATCACGGTTCAAAAATTATACTACGCCCACATCTGTTCTATATAAAATGATCGTTAGTAACGGAGAATAGGTGTTGGCAGCTGTACTACATTTACAAGCAATTTTAGAATACGGAACGAGAGGTTATGTCATCATTGCATGGGTAGAACTGACATTAAAAAATCGATAGAACTGCGGAAAATACGTAAATATTGATGGAATATACACCAAAATGCAGGGGAAATTGAAGTACTTGCATGTCTTCTGCTTGGCGCAGAACAATTTGTACATGGGAACAAGCATACGATAACAAGAGGAATGCGAGAAAATATCGACATGGGTCTGAAGAGAACCAGGAAAACAGTCACTTTTCTTTTCCATCGAGGCAGCATTCTACTGCATGTCTATTGAGGTGACAGTGATACACACGAGCTGACTACTGTATTTGACGCTTTTCAGGAAGACTGAGAACCATCTGCCTCTAAACTTATTTGCATCTGAGTTAAAGGGTGATATAGAGTGGATGGATTGGTCGGTTGAGATGGAGTTGTAACAAGGTACGATTTAATAGTAGACTGATGATGCACTCTAGAGAGATAGAGAAGGAGAAGTTGCTGCAGGTCATTTGACCATTTTTTCCCTGATGTTCCATCACGATGCATCAGTTATGTGACATAGCCTGCGTTCGACTTGTATACTTGTATACGACCGTTTTTTCTGTGTGGGTATTATAGCAGTGTCTACTTGCGATCGTTAACAGTAAACCTCTCGGTCATCAGAGGACTTCCATCTCACATGTGATGAAACGTGACACATTCCTCTAAACGAATGAAGATTTATGCGATTTACTCCATTCCCCTGTCGCATCTTAAGTGTAAAATCAATACTTCAGTTTCACAACTAAGTTAGCAATAAATGTTTGTGAGACACTGCAATCCCCTGTGTATACATCTGTCAAGCAGATGTGCTGTTTACAGAGTTAGTGGCAGCATGACTTGTAATTTCACATGCCGGACGCCGCAGCCATGCGTTTATGTGTTTCCTTGCAAGAGGTATTCTCCGTTACTAACAATCATTTTATATAGGACTGATGTGGACATAGTATAATTTTTGAACCATGATCAGATGTGGACAGTGGACGCTTTACATCTATGGATAGCTATATTGTGTATGTATCACACAGAGCTACTGTTTTAAGGAAGTAGTTTTCTTGTTTTACGGTTTGATATCGTAGTTTATTGTAGATAAACCTGCAAGAAGGATGTATGTCATGCACTGAAGATATATTTCTTACATTGGCATATTAAAAGCGTTGCATTCCACACGGGTGATAGGTCGGAAACTCAAGTGATCTAACATTATAGCCTGTTTTCAGTGCGGAACGTTGTAGCCTTAGGGTTGTGTGTGTTTATGTCCTCTCTTACCCAAACCTTCCAGGTACTGATCCTACTGATACTTTAGGGTTAATAGCGAAGTTGATTTACATAAAATGCTTTGAACTCCATCCATCTGGAGCCCCATCATGCATAAAAATCACCCATTTCTTCTTCTTCTTAACCCTTTGCTATTACATCACAACACTTTCAAATCTATATCAGTGAACTCTTCCGGGCTAAGTTGCCGTGGTCGATCTGTAGAACTTCTTCTCCCTGACGTTTCGTTCTCAACTACGGAGAACATCTTCCGAGGTGAGTCGTCGACGTCAGGGAGAAGAAGTTCTACAGATCGACCACGGCAACTTAGCCCGGAAGAGTTTACTGATAAAGACGCCGGCCGTGAAAGCCTACATGGAATGACTTTCAAATCTATTACTATACACCGATAAGGGCTGCTAACCTCCTTGATATGGGTGCATCTGGAGAAATCTTGTGTACTTGGATGGGCGAAGACTCGGCTAGCTCCATTCATTCACAAAACACGGATGTAGCAGTTTACTTCTGGTCAGCAGCTGCAGATTAAATTGGTAATGGTGCTGCAGGGCAGGCTGGTCAAAGACAATGCGGGGAGGGGGGGGGGGGGGAAAATTTCAGTCTCTAATTTTACCCTAAGACTGCGAGAATCCTCTGTGACTCCCATCCGCATAGAGATAGACTCTAAATTATACACTATGCTCGAGGTGTCAGAAAACTCTCTGGTATACTTTGTTGATTTATGTGTTCGACAATTAACAATGAATGGACAAACTGCACAGTCATCTATCTACATTCGCAATGATACAAAGTAGAGAGGGAGATGTTTAGCTATGATCCTGAAATTCGGAAACATGCTGTCGCATCTTTGCTCTGTGTTGGAATTACTGTAAAATTGATAAAATTGTTCATGCTATCAACTGCGATGCTTATTATTAGAGTACATCGATTGTGTCTTTTCCATCCCATCTGTCCATTGATACGCAATTGGTTACCACATAATGATTGACTGACATCACTTGTTTGAGTTGGAGAAAGAGTTTTGGTGGCTGGACGTCACCTTCTGGGCATGGGTAACACTGAAACAGTAATCATTCACATGACTGCAATATGAGGAATCAGTCGAAGTGGAACGCAGAGCCATCAGGTATTCAGTCACTGTGACAGACGAGCTTAAATGTAGAGGTCGTCAGACACTTTCGGACAGTAGTTTGGAAACTCTCCACAACACCGCCAACCTCTTCTAGCATCCTTATGCTGTAATTGTCTGTTATTTAAAATCATCCATTTTGTGTTCAAAAATGGCTCTGAGCACTATGGGACTTAACTTCTGAGGCCATCAGTCCCCTAGAACTTAGAACTACTTAAACCTAACTAACCTAAGGACATCACACACATCCATGCCCGAGGCAGGATTCGAATCTGCGACCGTAGTGGTCGCGCGGTTCCAGACTGTAGCGCTTAGAACCGATTGGCCACTCCGGCCGGCCCAGTTTGTGTGGCATGTTATGGTATCCACAGTAACAACATGATTTACGATGTGCGACGTCTAGCTTTCTGTGAGAGGCAATGGATCAGAACGTCTTAATGTCAGTTTAGAACTTGACACAGACCTCGAAGTCGTGGTGGAAAAACAAAATATATGTCAGTGTACAAATCGTGTTACAGCAGAAAAAAACAATGTTTCAAACAATGACACAGGGTCACAGGGAGCGTCTCTTATGACACAGTATAGTCTGTGGGATACAGTCACCCTCCTACAGTACAGGTGGTGAAACTTTAAACTGGTCCGTGCAGTGGATAAATACCTGTATATTTAATAGGATCGTCTGCTGTCAAGAGGAGATATTATCTGTACACCGACCGGTGTCGGACTGCAGCAGGAATCTTAATATTTAATTGTAGTTACACTGGTAAATATGTTCCTGGTTCCCAACATTCTTGCCGGCCGGAGTGGCCGAGCCGTTCTAGGCCCTTCAGTCTGGAACTGCGTGACCGCTACGGTCCCAGGTTCGAATCCTGCCTCAGGCATGGATGTGTGTGATGTCGTTAGGTTAGTTCTAAGTTCTAGGGGACTGATGACCTCAGATGTTAAGTCCCAAAATGCTCAGAGCCAGCCGAGTATTCTTGTGAATCTTGTACGTATTTGACGATCTATAGAAAAGTTTTGCGGGGTTTAACTGTCAGTGCAATGTAGCGATCTGTACAAAAAAATGTTACCACTGAAAGTCTCGTCTGCAGAAAACAATGGTAGATGGTGCTCCCACACTGGCAGCAGCAGCAGCAGCAGCAGTTTGACAGGTAAATTCAGTGATGAATGGGCTGTCCAGTTGGGATCGCTAGGAACAATGCACCGTATGCTATTCTGGGAAGAACTGGAACATATCTCTTGGCCCTGGACCCGCACTGCAATTATGCGTCGGCGTGCCAGCAACGGTAACTAGGTGAACGCGTATTTCGACAGGAATTTCTCAGGTGTCAAGTATGAAAGAGATGCCGCCGCCTCATCCTTGTGGCACCCGAACAGATACCTTGGCATCACATGGCAACTGACGACTGAGTCGTCACTTCGCGAGGAGCCGCTGGTGCTACCGGACTCCAACGTCAGCGTCGGGTATCGGGTGGCGGGATGTGTTTTTTACTAGCGAGATTTTGTTTAAACTATATTCCATATCCCCAAGCAAGAGGCTGAGGGACACTCTGAGGGCGAACAAATTTAAAGAATTCATTCAAAAACTCACGCAAACAAGACCTCTGGTGACAACAATGAAAGACGTTTGCATACAAACGGATCCATGTGAAGAAAACGCTCCCTCTCCTCCATGCTGGGGACCTAGGTCGAACCAAGAGCATTCTCGACCACGTAGGCATCCTGTACTTGGGAGTTCACAACCTCACAACAAGGAATTAGTAACCACCGAACAGGTCCAGTATAACGAACTGAGCAGCTCAGATTCATCCTCTGACTCACCATCCCAGAGAGGACTGGGAATTGATCCCCAACGAATATACCCCAACCTGGAGCATGCATTGCAACTATCAAGACTAGAGGAGCCGGCATCCTCACTACTGCATTGAGACATGTGGTACGTGTCGGCCACGAGTATGGTAGAGATGTCACCTTTCCAGTAATGGAGGCTGTGGACAGAATCCAGCTCAAGAGAATGAATCTCCCCACCGATTTCGGAGCCCTGCGAGATCTAGTAAAAAAGGTTTTCGAAAGAAGAAATGAGAAATTTGACATGGAAGAATTATACTATCAAGCAGTAATAACTAATGGCAGAGTAGCCCACGACTGGTCCAAACACTGGCCAGAATCGCATATTCATACTTACTTCCCACGTGAGCCAACTAAACGTGGGTCAGATAAACACCCACAATAGTAAACTAGTCTTGCAGGAACTCCGGAAGGTGGTGGAAGAGAAGAGCCTAGATGTACTCTGTTTACAGGAACCGTACTCCCAAACGGGGCGGATCCCATTCATGGCTGCCAATTGGCAAGTAATACACTTTGACATAGAGTCAAAAATTGCAGTAGTAATTACTAACAGATCATTTAGAGCCACAGTCCTTGCGCAGTTTTCGGGCGAACACTGCAATGTCGTGGAACTGCAAACACCTACAGGAGTGTTATACATTTCCAATATATACTTCCAATATGGAAGGGAAATAGATGAGTTCTTGGAGACACTCACGCAAGTCGCCACGGCATTGCGGGGGCGCAGGATGCTCGTGACGGCGGATATAAATGCTAAGTCCCCCCTATGGTTCAGTGGCACGCACAACGATCGGGGGCTAAAGGCTGAGGAGACAATGATGGCATTGCAACTGGTAGTTGCCAACCAACAAGGGAAACCCCCCCCCCCCCCCACCTATTCTGGCGGCGGGGGAGAAGGCACAAACATTGATGTTACGCTAGTAACACCAAACCTTATTACAAAAGTCAACAACTGGAAAGTGTGGGACAGAGCAACCACCAGCGATCATAACCTAATCACATTCACTATTGGGGACAGGGAATGCCACTGGGACATGGGGTGGGAGCTGCAGCTCAATTATAACAAGACCAACTGGGACCGTCTCGTGGAAGAGTGCAACATCCCGACATTGCTGGAGGGTGACGAAAACGTGGAAGAGTGCGCCGAAGAACTGGTACAGGCGATCACCAGGGCGGTGCGAGCTGCTGTACCAACCAGGAGGAGAGTCGTTGCGGCCACCCCCACACCATGGTCGGCCGAATTAGGACAGATGCGCCAGGCTGTGAGGAGGGCAAGGGGGTACTACCAGCGGAGTGTCGTCTGGAGAGAAAAACAAAGATGGCTGCAGATCTATAGAGAAAGTAAGGACCAATTTCAACAGGAGCTTAGGGCAGTCAGACTTAGAAGCTGGGAAAACTACGTGAAAAGCCAATTGGCTACAGATCCATGGGGAGTCCCGTACAAACTGGTACGGGAAAAAATAAGATCACCTATGGTGCTATCCACTGTCAGGGATGGGGGCCGGATGACGGGCACGTGGCAGGAAACTGCTGAGGCCCTCCTTCGGGTCCTGTTAGCTGACGATGTGGAGGAAAACGAGACAGAAGAACAGAAAAGAATAAGGAGAGAAGACCGAAGGGACTACAACAATAACATTAGAACCTACCCCTTCTCTGAGGAGGAGGTTGCTGCCCAGATCAAGGCCCTCAAAAGGGGAAAAGCTCCTGGCCCGGACGGCATTACTGCGGAAGTGGTGCAATTCCTTGCCCCCCAGCTCGTAGGTCCTCTCACTAAGTTATACAACGAGTGCCTGAAACTCGGGAAATTCCCAGAAACATGGAAGAAGGCAAATGTAATCATCATCAAAAAGGGTCCAAACAAAGATCCCACAGAAATTAAGTCTTACAGACCCATCTGCTTGTTAGACATACTGGGCAAACTTTTTGAGAGGCTACTGGCAAACAGGCTGACAGCACACCGCATGCTGTGCGGGATGAGTGACAGACAATTCGGTTTTCGGTCTGGGCGTTCTGCGTCTGACGCAATCGCCCTAGCTGCCGAGGTCTGTGGCTCCACCCTGCACATGTATGTCGTCGGCATCATGGTGGACATCAGTGGCGCCTTCGACAACCTGTGGTAGCCCTCACTCTTTTCCTGCTTGCGGGAGAAGAACTGCCCAGGGCAGGGCAGAGCTATTGTGCAGACAGGGAGGTCTGGCTATCGGCCCCTAGCGGCATAGTCAGGAAGACTGTGACCAAAGGATGTCCTCAAGGCTCTGTCCTAGGACCTCTCTTTTGGGACATCAACATGGAGCCACTACTTGAAGACCTAAAGAACTGTGACGATGTGCTAGAGGTCATAGCATACGCTGACGACCTCCTCCTGCTGGTCGGCAGCCGAAGCCGCGAGGACTTAGAGCCGAAAGTGGAGAGAGCCTTAACCGTACTTACATCATGGTGTCATAAAAGCAAAATGACGATTGCGCCCAATAAATCCACATACCTACTTCTCAAAGGCCAACTGGTCAGAAACCCCACTGTCAGAATTAATGGCACACCAGTTCTTCGGCGCCGCGAGGCCCGACACCTGGGTGTAATCATCGATGAGAGGTGGAACTTTGCATCAAACATTGATATCATAGCTCAAAAATCTTTGGTTTTACTAAACAATCTCATTGGAATTGGTCATAAGCGGTTTCACCTTCCACCCAATTTAATCAAATTATACCACAATAGTATCTTGACCTCAATAGTAGGATACGGATCAGGAGTCTGGGCACACAGACTCACGAGGGTAATGCCTGCCATGACCGTAAGAAGAGTGCAGCGGAACATGCTTCTACGTTCAGCAGGGGCCTACAGGACAACACCTGGGGGAGCGCTGTTAGTGCTAATGGGGATCTGTCCACTGGACATAAAAATTCGTGAGCAGGCCGCTTGGTACTGGGCGAAGAAGAACAGGGACAAAATCAGGGAGATACTTGGGGTTTATGCTGGGGATAAGTACGCCATCAAAAAGAGAGGGATCGAACTGTGGCAGGAACAATGGAACAATGAGGATACGGGACGCAGAACTTATGAGCTGCTACCGGATATAGAGGAAAGGATAAGACTTACATTTTTCACACCTACGAGAGGAATGCTGCACTTTCTTACTGGACGTGGACCATACCCAACATATTTATGTCGGTTTGGGAAGCAGGCTACACCAGCGTGTGACTGTGGTGCAGTACAAGGTACCCCAGAACATGTGGTGTATGAGTGCCACCTCTTCGATGACGTAGCCCATGATCTAAGACAACAGCTACCAAATAATGACACGTACCACTTATTAAGACACGACAATACTTTTAACACCTTAAATAAACTCACTGATGAAATATCCAAAAAAGAACTTAAGAACTTTTTAAGGGACAATCATCAGTAAAGGCAAAAACTTTTCACCGACTTAGACTTCGTGCACCCTTCCTGTACCGCCGGGTAAGGACTTGGCCAGCCGCTTCACGGCTGGAAACCGCCTTGCCCTGGACTAGGAGGGAGGGGGGTACATAAACACCGGACTGGAACGCACACCGATTATGACATACGTAATTAGATTAGATTAGATGTAGAAGATAGGATAACATTTTAGAATAGACTGCAGCGATACTAAGTGAAGGGCCAGCCCAGTGCCAGGGGCATGCCCACTGGGATTAGCTCAGTGGGCCTGGCCAACACCCAATAGGTTTATAGTAGCACTGGCACACCTGTAACGCTGCAGGTAGCATGTAGTTTCCTTGTAGATTAAGTAGCTTAGAACCTCATAGCGGTAAGATTAGAGTAATAACAATAATAATAAAATTACCTGTAGTGTAGAAAGATAGCTGCATTTTCTCTGTATCATTATTAGGACCCACTAATGTAGTCAGGTAGTGGGTTATTATGTATAAAGTAATGAATTGAATAAATTTTTTTTTTAAACTATATTCCATCGATTTCACCGACCAATAGGATGCTGCGAATTAAGAAAAACTACCCCATACAATTGAAGAATATCGACTTAATAAATTTGCATAAATGTTTTTTTATATCAGCGTGATGCTAGCGGTACAACAGTTAAGGGGATGGTGTGCGTGAGTGGATGATATAGAGCAGGTGAAGTGCAGAACAATAGGTTAATTTGCATAATTTTTATGTAAAACGCTGGACAATAGTTTAAGGGGTGGGTGACAACGAAGAATGCGCCAGAAATGGCGTTCAAAAGCATGTGAAATTCGAAAGTGTAGTAGAAAATGGTGGGAGGGCAAAACTAACAACTTAATTTGGTACCAAAGGCGGTACAGTGACATGGAAAACCACTTACCAGAACAATAAGTTAAGTGCTGACAAAGGCCCAAACATTAGTTTAAAACTCCCAGAGTACGGTGACGAACATTAGGTTATGCAACATGTTTGCCCCATGTAATTGCTTCTTACGAGACCTACATCTTTCCAAACAGCAGAGAATGATGAGCAAGAGAAATCCAACCCCCCAAACTGATTTTTTATAAACAAACAATAGACGCTTGAATTCCCTGTTATGACATCCTCTCCACCAATTTCCATATATTCTATTCACTGCCTTGAATCCTCTAAATTGTTGAAATAAACAATATTCCACACATTGTCTAAATTGTTTAAACAGTATTCCATACACAGCAATCGATTTCCCTCCAAATGACCGATCAAGTGAGTCTTTTTCCCGCCATTTTCCGAGATGGAGGGTGGGAGGGGGAGGTTAATTAATTTAATTAAGTGGGCAATCAAATTGATAAGAGTGAGAGGGGCCTATTCCAACAACTCAGACCTGAAAGTGTACCTGTAGCAGTGAGGGAGGAGGGGGGTTGCGGGAGGGGGAGGGGGTGCGGAAACAATAGGTTAAGTGCCTGTCAATCAAAATGAAGGATCTACTACTACCGGGGACTGTCAAACTGGCCCTTAGTAGTGTAGCGATCCGGCAAAAATTTTCTGTCACAATTTCATTTTATTGGTTACACTGAGACGATTAACATGTAAACTTTCTTACCTTTTATTACTGTTAGTTGTTTATTTCCACTCTGATACTCTGTGCCTACGGATTTCGGTAATAATTGTAAAAATTGATCATTCGCAGTCCGCAGCTCGTGGTCGTGCGGTAGCGTTCTCGCTTCCCACGCCCGCGTTCCCGGGTTCGATTCCCGGCGGCGTCAGGAATTTTCTCTGCCTCGTGATGACTGGATCTTGTGTGATGTCTTTGGGTTAGTTAGGTTTAAGTAGTTCTAAGTTCTAGGGGACTGATGACCATAGATGTTAAGTCCCATAGTGCTCAGAGCCATTTGAACCATTTTTTGATCATTCGCACACCCAATCAGCCACATAAACAAACAGCGATTGGTATTCACCCATTCGCGTTTATTTTGCTTAGCTCGTATAGCCCCGTCCCCTTTTGTCTGCTCTGCGGGAAAGCTTTTTATTTCTAGTTGCCACGGGGATTCCCCTGGCAGAAACATCACGTACGCTATGCACACATTCAAAAGTCAACTTATGATTCGTTCAGAAATCACTTAGAATGCGTTCAAAAATATTCAAAACTAACAGGGGTGCTTTTGCAAATCATATAAGTAATCAATAGATTAACGTGCGCTAGATGCTAGGCGCTTTGTGAAACAGGGTTTTTTCTTCAACAATATGAATTTGGCGGCGCCTGAAATTGCCGCCGAAGCAGATATTCCGGTTTGCCTCCCCCCCTTCTAGATCCGGCCCTGCTTCTAACGTTTTGAAGTTGGCGGCAATGCCCTATCTTTGAGCTCTCCGTAATATTGTCTTTCAATACGATAACGTAAGACCTCATATTGCCTATGCCGTCCTGACCTACCTTGATTCAGATAGTGTTCAATTGTTGCCCAGCCATCGCGTTCTCCAGATATCTCACCCACTGAAAATATCTGGTCATGGGTTGCCAAGAGACTGGCATGCAACCACTTACAAGCCACTACGATTGATGACCTTCATTATAAAGCTGAAGCAGCCTGGGAAAAGTTACCAGTATGCGTCAACCAATCTGTCTGTCTCGATGCAAAGCTGGATTACAGCTTTTGTTCCTGTCAAAGTTGGCAGTTCTGTGCAATACATATTGCTTTATGTATAACCCTGTATCATGTTCAAACGTAATCATCTGCTTTTTGTACTATACTGTATACACATAATAAGTAAAACTTTCGTTATTTGCTATCTTTCCTTTTTCAGATTTAATCCCTGTCAGCACCAAAAACAAGAAGAGAGCTCCAGAGGAAAAGAATTACAGGGCGAGCTGGAATTCCAAAACCACACATCAGTGATGCAAATGCCCATAAGAGGAAAACGTGATGCGGAATCCATAAAAACTGGACTATGAAGCAATGGGAGTATCTCATTTCGTTGGATGAGTCTTGTTTCACGCGTTTCCAAGTTGTGGCCGAGTTTACTTTCCGAGAGTGACACATTGCGGCGGTTTGGTGAAGATTGGGCACCCATATCATATTATGTCATGAGCGCCATGGTTACTTTGTAACGTCACATTACTGCCAAGGATTATGTGACTGTTTTGGCTATGGTACAATGTATGCTCCCCAGTGGCTAAGCTGTGTTCCAAGAAGACAGAGCCCCTATTCACACAGTTCCCATTGTCTAGAACTGGTTTCCTGAGCACGAGGATGACTTGTCGCATCTCCCCCGAGCACAACAGTCACCAGATCTCAATATTATTGAGCCTTTGTGGTCCACTTTGTAGAGAATGGTGCGTGATTGGTAGCCATCTCCATCGTCGTTCCCTGAACTCGCATCTGTTTTTCGGGAATAATGGTATAAGATTCCCACGAAAGCCATACAGGACCCTTATTCATCCATTCCGAGACGACTGCGAGCTGTTTTGAATGCCAACGGTTTTCCTACGCTGTATTAGGCGTGGTAATGTGTTGTGCTTTTGGTGTTTCCATATTTTTGTCCACCCCGTGTATGATTGGCTCAAATGGCTCTGAGCACTATGGGACTTAACATCTTAGGTCATCAGTCCCCTAGAACTTAGAACTACTTAAACCTAACTAACCTAAGGACATCACACACATCCATGCCCGAGGCAGGATTCGAACCTGCGGCCGTAGCAGCCCCGCGGTTCCGCACTGCAGCGCTAGAACCGCACGGCCACCGCGGCCGGCCCCCGTGTATGATGATTAGGCTGGAACTGATAGGGGTGAAAGTAGACGATATTAAAGGCGAGGACATTCCTGTAAACATGGGTCCGGAAACATGCCGTTTCTGAGATAACTGCGAATGTCTAGTTACAAGCCGCCATAGGGTTCAGTATTAAATATTGTACAAAAGTATCTGAAATGTTAACTTTCAACAAAAAAAAAAATTACCCCATCTTATTGCAGACAGTTTTCATCTCTGGACCATGGGTTGGGGATGTGGTAGGTACAATGGTGCTCAGCAAGGCCTCTATACCTTGGCCTTCAGTGTCATCTGAACTCAGTCCTCTGTATTTTTCTGACTGGAGTCATCTCAAAACTGTAGTGTATAGCACTCTCGTTAGTAAGGTTGAAGAACTGCAGCAGCAGATTGTACCATCTTGTCAAGATTTACTAGACGGTCAGGGGACGTTTGAAAGAATTCTTAACTCACTACAAAGAAATGTGCAGCATTGCAGCCAAAGGCGAGGACAAAATGTGGAACACCATTAACATGTAACGATCTAAATCAGTGCTGCATATCGCGTTAAGGTAGGTCGTAAGTGAAATTTGAGCCCAACTGTTCGGGGACTTAATCAAGAAGTTTACATTTCAAGTATGAGGGTATGCTGTAAAGTAATACCTCCGAATTTTTTATGTGAAACCTCTCAAAAAAATTTTAAGTTAAACAAACTTTATTGACATTCTACATTATTCTTCATATGTATATATTTATTTAACAAAATAGTCACTCTGGCGACGAACACATTTCTCGCAACGAGAGACCAGTTTGTTGATACCGTCACTGTAGAATGTTCGACTTTGTTGACAGAGCCACAACCTCACCTCTGCTTGCACCTCTTCATCACTATCGAAGTGAAGTCCTCGAAGGTGTTCTTTAATTTTTAGAAACAGATAAAAATCGCCGGCCGATGTGGTCGAGCGGTTCTAAGGGCTTCAGTCTGGAGCCGCGCGACCGCTACGGTCGCAGGTTCGAATCCTGCCTCGGGCATGGATGTGTGTGATGTCCTTAGGTTAGTTAGGCTTAAGTAGTTCTAAGTTCTAGGGGACTGATGACCTCCGATGTTAAGTCCCATAGTGCTCGGAGCCACTTTTTTTTTTTTTTTTTTTTTAAATAAAAATGAGATGGGGCCAAGTCGGGACTGTGCGCAGGATGACCGATGATAGTGAACCCAAGGCATCGAATTGTTGCAGATGTCACAGCGCTCGTGTGTGTTCTGGCATTGTCATGCCGAAGGAGAGGGTTCTCCATGTGTAGATGAACTCTTCGAATTCGAAACTCGATTACAGCACGCTGTTTCTTATGCACAGACAGAGTTACGTTACACACTGCCATGTTACACGCTACAATTTGGGGCTTTCTAGAGGCAGAAAGCTGCAAATATGTAGGCATGAAAAACAAAGATGTAAAATGTTACCGACGTTTGTTTTATTTAAAAAGCTTTTACAGTTTCCACATAAAAAATTCAGAGGTATTACTTTTCAACACGCCCTTCTACTTCTGCACTATCTAGGCAATATTTGGTGCTGAAGTCAGTGGCAACTCGTAAACATACATTCGCACGGTTCGTTTGCGGATCCATGTTTACTGAAACGGTTATGCTTCTGTTGTCATACACTTCACGCATCATGGTTTTCGCTGTGTTACTCTCTATAAACTTTTCAGTACAAAAGAGTGCACGTTGCAGCCTTGCGAACAAGGAAATGCTACTGACTGAGTACCGTAGCTCACAGTGAGCTATATCTTTCAAGAGATGCAAGCGGCCAGCGTTGATGGACAGACTGAAGCGGAAAGCGGTAGATAAAGAGAACGCAACAGTGCGAGAAGGTCAGCGCATGCTTCATGGCGCACGTGTACGAAGCACTCTGAATACGGGAGAGGTAGATGTCTCTCTACCTCTTGTGAATGACTCCAGGTTAAACCAGTTAGACGTCATGTACAGAATACCCAATCCCTTACTGGAAGCAGTACCTCCCATTTTCCGTATGCCGTTACATGGGATGACAGTATTAAAGCGGAGCGCGCCATCATCCCCCCCCCCTCCCCGCCAAGCCACTGCAGCCGCCTCCCACCACCTCTTTCAAAAAATGATTCAAATGGCTCTGAGCACTATGGGACTCAACTGCTGTGGTCATAAGTCCCCTAGAACTTAGAACTACTTAAACCTAACTAACCTAAGGACATCACACACATCCATGCCCGAGGCAGGATTCAAACCTGCGACCGTACGGCTCGCGCGGTTCCAGACTGTAGCGCCTAGAACCGCTCGGCCTCTCCCGCCGGCCCACCTTCTACAAAAAAGCATATATTTACCCAATTATGTTTCGACATCTAAATGTAATGCTCTTTGGGTCTCGACCTTTTCTTTTTTTGAAATATCATACAACTTTCATGGATGTTTTTCTGGGAATATTTTAGGCCTAAAAACTTTAACATGTGCACTTTATTTATTTTGTTTCGATTGCTCACCAGAAATTACGTTACTTCTGAAAGAGGGTTTCTAGAGGTCAGCTTGTTTTTTATGCCTTTTATCGTTTGACAGCATGTCATTTGCAAAGTAGTAGTAAATAATTTCTCTTCGATTTGTTTTCTTTTTCTATTGTAATTACACACACAGTTTTCCACCCATTTTTATACTTCACACTCACCTGTTTTCAAACAATTTCTACACAAAAACGATATTTGAGAAAACACCTATGGTCGCCGAAATAACATAGCGGCCCCTGAATTTTCCTGAATCTCGTTTCGTGTAAAAATCGCGTGAAAATGGCAAAAAGTGCGGTATAAAAATGTGTGTGTAACGGTGTATACAATTACAACAGACAAAGAAAATATCCCAAAGATACGAATGGATGAAAGCCCTAAATAGAAGACATACACAACAACTATTCACAAAAAAGTATTTTCAAAAATAAGCAAATTCTTTACGAGTACTGTGCAGATAATATGCTATCAAGCGATAAAAGGCATAAAAACAAGCCGACCGGGTGAAATCCACTTTTGCGAGTAATGTAAAATAAATGAAATGTAAAATAAATGAAATGTACAAGTTATAGTTTGTAGAAATAAAATAGAAAACAAGCATGAACTTTGTACGATACTTTACAGAAATAAATCGAGACGCACAACCGTCGAAAAACGTTCGAGTTAACGGAAAAAAATATATATTGCTTTTCCAGAAGGCGAAGTTTAAAAACCCAAATTTAATTCGCAAACACGGGAAAAGACGTCAATATGAACTTCCAACCCAGCATAATCAGTATCTCAAAGCCATGCCTTTCTCTAATTTCTTCATTTTCTCCGAATTGATATGGATTCCGGAACGTCGAGTAGTACTCGAATATGGATTGCATGAACATGTTGCAAATGCTTTCATCGTACAAAAGCTACACATTTCCGAGCCTGCCCAATGGTTCGCAGTTTGCCTTTTATACTGCAAGATTCACAGAGTCGCTGCATTTCAGCTCCCATTGACCCTTCAACTTTTACCTTTAAACGAAGTCATTGTTTCTAGCACTACATTCTAGCAGGACTGAAAAGTGTCGGCTACTTCCTCTCGTTATTTGGCGTATTTTGTGTTCAAAGAGCGCTGACAGTCATCGCACCAAGAGCTGATCCCCCCCAAATCCTCCTGAACGTCACAGCAGTTCTCACGAGAAATCACCAGCCTCTGCGATCAACTTGTGTGACGCCTTTTCCGCTTACTGATTTGTGGCAAAGCTTAGACACCTGTAACGCTAGTACATAGTACTAAGAAAGTCTTCTACATTTGGTGCTCTGCGGCTTGTAGAAACTGTACAATGTCATATTAATAATTAATTATTTGACATAAGCTGCTTGGTGGTAGCAGTTTATTATTTTACCGGACAAGTTTCGTGCGTTGCCCATCACTGACGTTATCTGTACTGCAAAAGACGCATATTTCTTATAAAACGTCACTTACAGTGCACACAGTGGTGTTTTAGGCACAAGTGATTTTTCGAATTACTGCAATGTGACTTGCCTTACACGAATTTTCTAGTTTATGTCATTGATAATATTTCGTAATATTCATGTAATAATGGTTCAAATGGCTCTGAGCACTATGGGACTTAACTTCTGAGGTCATCAGTCCCCTAGAACTTAGAACTACTTAAACATAACTAACCGAAGGACATCACACACATCCATGCCCGAGGCAGGATTCGAACCTGCGACCGTAGCGGTCGCGCGGTTCCAGACTGTAGCGCCTAGAAACGCTCGGCCACACCGGCCGGCCATGTAATAATACGATAATATGATTTATATAGGGTGAACCACCTAAAAGTTGCAACCCTTTGAAAGGGCACGGCCGATTTCCTTCCCATTCCTTCCCTAACCCGAGCATGAGCTCCGTCTCTAATGACCTCGTTGTCGACGGGACGTTAAACACTAACCACCACCACCACCACATCGTATACTGGTAACCAGATTGTAAGAAAAGAAACACTGAAAAGAGAATATTCGCAAGAACACTAAACTCATCATAAAAAGAACAAATGTATTTAATTTTCATGATTTCATGCAGTCATCAATAACATTTAAAATGACTAAAAACTGTAAAACCTAAATGGGTGAGCATAAAATTTTTCGAAAAATTTTTTTGGGAAAATAAGGAAACCCTAACCTGCACACAGAACCGTCTCGACCACTGCAGCAGTGGACACTCCTACTCAGTTCCCTGCAATGTCACAGCACGTTGGCCACAGCCTCAGGTGTTAGTTTCTGGGGGCCTGCGCAACCAGAGTGCTCTCATTAACATCGCAGATAGCATTCCAGTAAGCTCCCACTGTCTCTGCATGGAGTGTGAGATGCCGGGTTGTGTCACACTGCGGCCTTCGACAGGTGGAAGGCCCACGGCATCTGAGTATGTCTACAGTAACGGAAGACAGGTAGCAGCTGCAGCATGCCCCTCCATAATGACAATTGTTAACTGTTCTGTGGCCTCATTGGTGAGGCATCCAAAAGGCCTAATGGTGGATGTCATCCACAAATTCCTATCAGTCTTCACTCGAACAGTAGCACTGTGGCTTGGAGTAGCAAAGTCCTCTTGCTGTTTCATCAGAGTTTGAAGACATTCTCAATGAAAAGAGGATGGATTGATCCACGTTCTACCTCCAGGTTAATAAGCTGTGAACTGACCACAAGTAGATCAAGTCACTGGATAGGAGTAATATGCAAGAATTATCTTGTGTATGTGCTGTTGTGAAGTGACAATGACATTACTTGCCCTGCTTTTCTTGACTGCCCAGCTTTATGGATACTTCAGCTGTAGATGAAAGGTGTCTTAACTTTGCCTTTTATAAGCAGTGGTGGACATATTCTCTAGTGCTGGTGCTCTGGATAGCCATTCTTACATCAGATTTAGGTCTTGTTGCTTCATTCTCCAAGGTCAACACAATGACAGCATCCTCCTATTTCTCTGGACACACAGTTTCTACAGTGCGTAGCAATCAACTCTGTCTTATAGCCGTATTACATGTAACATCAGCAGTCCTTCCTTGTTGGAATTCCCCCTGCCTGTTGCAAACTGTCCTGCTTTGCTTGCCTCTTGTGTTACAAAATGAAGACTTCTAAAATTCTCTTATTTCGGGATACTGCATACTACTTAAAATGTCCTTGAGCCACTCACATTTCAAGGAATCTATTCCATATGCTCAGACCTTCGTTAACAGTCTTCATTGGGACGCCATGTCAAATGCTTTTTGGAAATCTAGGAATGTGGAATCTGCTTGTTGCCCTTTATTCGTGGTTCGCAGGATATTTGAAAAGAGGGCAAGGTTAGTTTCGCATGAGCAGTCTATTCTAAATCTGTGCTGATTTGCGGACAGAAGTTTTTCTGTCTCAAGGAAATTTGCGTGGAACAGTCACATTAATGTGAGCACCATATATGTTCGACGTCGACTTGCAATAACCAGTCACAGACGGCAAGTGGCAGCACCAGTAGTGGAGAGTATATAAGATGGGTCAAGGGGGGACATGGAAGACAATGCAATTGTTGTCGTAAATGGAGCAATTTGTCTAGTATCAAAAAGGGCTTAATCACTGGCTTTCATGCCAAGGATGGAAACATTTCTGAAATGGCTATTTTTGTAAACTGTTTGCGTGCTGCCATGGTTAAAGTATACAATGTGTGGCAGAATGGCATTATCCAAAACCGGGGCAGAGACAACACTGATGAACCATGGGTCATAGATGACATGAGTGAACCACAACTGCACAGACGTCTATGAGCGAATAGACGTGCAAATGTTGATCGATTGACTGTCAAGATGAACTGAGGGGCTGTCAACGGTGTCTGCTCACTGAACGTTGAGCGAATGTTGTTGCATATTGGCTCTCATAGCGGGTGCCTGGTTCACGCACTCATGCTGACTGGTGTTCATCGGCGACGAAGGTTGGATTCAAATGGTTCAAATGGCTCTGAGCACTATGGGACTTAACAGCTATGGTCATCAGTCCCCTAGAACTTAGAACTACTTAAACCTAACTAACCTAAGGACATCACACAACACCCAGTCATCACGAGGCAGAGAAAATCCCTGACCCCGCCGGGAATCGAACCCGGGAACCCGGGCGCGGGAAGCGAGAACGCGACCGCACGACCACGACTGCGGACGACGGAGGTTGGAATTTGCATGGCAATACTGCAACAGGGGGTCCACCGGGTGGACAGGAATGTGTCACAAAGCTTGCAGCATACATGCGTGGTTTGAAGAGCACCATGATGACTTTATCATATTCCCCTTGGCACCAAACTCCCCAGATTCAAACTGACCGAGAATCTATAGGACCACCTCGATCTGGCTGATCGGGCCGTGGATCCTCAACCGAGAAACCTAGTGCAGCTGGTCGGCACGGCTCCACATTCCTGTCTGTACCTTCTAGAGCCTCACTTACTCTCTTCCAGCACGTCTCGCACCTGTCCATGCTGCAAAAGCTGGATACTGAGGCTTCTGGCAGGTGGTCACATCAATGTGCCTGGACAGTGTATTACATTAGAACTTATTATATGCTCAATAATTCTGCAGAAAACCGATCTCTGTAATTCTGTGGTCGTTCTTTTGCACTTCTTATATACAAGAGTCACCTACACTGTTTTTCCAGTCGTTTCTAACTCTATGTTGGGTAAGAGATTCGCGATAAACGCTATGTAAGGGGCCAGTACCAAAGAGTACTCTCTGTAAAACAGAAATGGGATTTCATCCAGACATTACGACTTACGTGTTTTCAATTCTTTCAGCTGTTTCTCTGCGCCACGGATACCGACTGCTATGTCCTCTATAACGGAGGCTCAGAGACAGTCAATCGACAGCGTATTTGTGCAATTTCTCTCCTGCATAAATGATTTCTTAAACTTCAGATTTCTTTTTGCTGTCGTCTATAGTCACATCACACTGGCCGGCGAGTGACTGGATAGAAGCCTTCGATCTGCTTAGTGATTTTACGTAGGACCAGAATTTTCTCGGGTTCTCGGCAAGATCTTTCGCAAAATTATGGCGGTGAAAGTCGTTTGCTTAGTGCATCGATCTTTTTATAGATGCGCATATTTCTACAAACTTTGGACAGTCTACATCTCCACGTTCTCTTTTGAACTGAGAGTGCTATAATCCCCGCTTCCTCAGCATTTTGTAAATGTTCTTACTAACAAGGGGAGGCCACAACGTTTGGAACGCAGATTTACTGCAAACTTCGTACACTCGTAGTACTCCTTGAGGACAACAAAATGTGTAAACAGTTGTGCGTACTTCTCAAGCGTTATTGAGAAAATCGCAAGACAATTTTGGTCGTCAAATATATACCTGTGCGTGGCCATTTTTATCAGGAAGCTGTGGCAGCCGAGTGGTTAGCGTTCAAGCCTCGTATTCGGTGGATTACTGGATCGAGTCCCATTCGTCAGTTTTTTTTATTTTCAACACAGTTTCTTTACTATTTATATTACAATTGATATAATGGAAAATACGTGTAATCGGATGAACTTCTATTAAATTTACAATGTTATTTGGCAGTCTACAAATTTATAATATCACGAATAATTTAATACTCATAACTATAGACTAGAAAACAACCAAACGCATAAAGTGATACTGAAAATGCATGATTGTCCGTGTCTTCAAAATTGTTCGTATTTAATCAAAAGAGAACGAGAAATTGCTTCTCGTGAAGACGCTATTAAAATATACTCGATACTGCATGACCAATTATCAGCGCCGATATTTAAGGAAATACTGCGTTATGCATGGTTTGCTTCTAAATTATCGGCTGATAGAGAGGTTTTTGAAAATGTTAACGAAGTTTGTTTTTCCACGGAATACCTCAAAAGGCCTTGCGTATGCGGAAACACAGCATTTATTCAATGCAGCTGGTGCCGTTTAACTTTGTTTTCCATGTTTTTACGAAAAATACCATCCTGCAACTTGTACTCGTAATGTCGAAAGCGACGATTAATTGTACATCTTTCGAAAGTCGTCTGTGCCGGTCAAAACTTGGAGGTAACAAGTAGTTTCGGGCTCCTTCCAAGTTTAAGGGATTGCTCAAATCACGGACAAGCATACATTTTCAGTATCACTTCATGCGTTTGGTCGTTTACTAGTTATGAATATTATCTTCTTCTTTCGATTTCGGCCATCTTTGGACCACGTTCAACAATTCACTTGCCCGGCTTTTTGATCTTTTTTTCTCTCTTCCCAATATTTCCTCATCATTTTCGAGTGGTTCCTCCTCCGCTCTTCCGACCATTTCCTGTTATTATTCTTTAGTTTCGTTTCTTCTGGAAAACACTTAATTTCGTTCACTATTTGTCTAAACTTTTCCCTGTCCCTGATTGACTCACGGGTGACATTAAAATAGGCCAAATCCTTTTTCACCATCTGTATCCATTTATTGTTGGTTTTTTCGTTCCTGTTACTATGTTCAAACACTTTTCTTGTTAGTCTGTTTCCATCCATCCTCGACAGGTGACCATAAAACGTTAGTCTGCGTTTACGCATTGCCTCACTCACTTTCTCAATAGTTTTGTATATTTCCTTATTACTCTTTAGCTTGTACTCTTCTCCAATCTTTCTCGGTCCTAATATTTTTCTCAAAATTTTCCTTTCTTTCTTTTCCATGTTTTCTATTTCCCCCTTTTTGTTAAGAGTTAGGCACTCCGATGCATACAGGCATTCTGGTCTAATGACAGTTTTATAATGTCTTAATTTAGCTTGAATCGAAATGTTTTTTTTGTTATATATGTCTTTGGTTTTTTGAAAAGCAAATTCCATTTTCCTTGCTCTCGCCTGGTTTGCACTCTTGTCTAAACCATTCACTTGAATTATTTCACCTAAATACTTAAATTTTTCTACTCTCTTAATATTGCCGTATTTAGTAATAAGATTTTTCTTGTTATTTCTATGATTAGACATATACACGGTTTTTTCAAATGAAATCTGCAGTCCAGCTCTGGCCGAAACTTCTTGTAGTTTCTCCAGGTAGTTCTGAGCTATTGCTTCGTTTTCTGTAATTATTGCCAGATCGTCTGCAAAAGCTAAACAGTCCACTTCTATTTTTTCTTTTTTTGTTCCAATTCTGATGTCATTCTTGGTGCCTTTGAGTTCTTCTTTCCATATTCTCAATATCTTTTCCAGTACGCAGTTGAAGAGGATTGGGGATAAACCATCACCTTGTCTAACACCTGTTTTAATTTCGAACTTCCTTGAAATTTCACCCATAAATTTAACTTTGGACTTACTGTTTGTTAGCGTCTGTTTGATAATTTGAATTGTTTTCGTATCGACCCCAAATTCTTCCAATACTTTCAGTAATGTTTCTCTATCTACCGAGTCGTATGCTTTTTTGAAATCTACAAATACTATTGCAAATCTCTGGCCTCTTGAGATTCTGTAACGAATTAGTGTTTTCAGGTTAAATATTTGTTCAACACAGGATCTACCTTGTCTAAAACCTGCTTGATATTCACCTATTTTTTTATCCAGAACTGGCTCCACGATTTGAAGTAATTTCCTTGACAAAATTTTGTATCCTACTGGTAGTAGCGAGATCCCTCTATAATTATTAACATTCATCTTATCCCCCTTTTTGTGTAGTGGGTGTATCAGGGCACACTGCCAGTCTTCAGGAATTCTTTCTTCGTCCCAGATCTTCTTAAACATATGTTCCAAAACTTGTGGGAGGTTGGTATCCATTATTTTTAGGATTTCTGGTACTATGGAGTCTTCACCTGGGGCTTTATTGTTTTTTAGACCGTGTATTATGTGTTTTATTTCTTCAGCGTCTGGAGGTTTTGACTCGGTATTAGTATTTCGGTGGTTTTCAAAACTCATTTTATCTTTGGGTGGTTCACAATTTAGTAGATTCTCGAAATATTTTGCTAATATTTCACAATTAGTCTTGTTTGTCAAACCTAGCTTGTTCTCTTCATCTTTAAAACATAAATTTGGGGATTGGTATTTGGTTAGCTGTTTTCTAAAAGTTTTGTAGAAATCTCTAGAATTATTTCTTTTAAAGTCTTCCTCAATCTGTTCTAGGTTATCCTGAAATTGTCTTCTTTTTTTATTACGGAAAAGCTTAGCTGTTTCTCTTCTCTGGATTTTAAAATTGTCAAGATCTTGAGGATCTTTTGTGGAGTTCCATTTCTGCCACAATTTCTGTCTCTTCTCCAGGTTCTCATCACATTCATTGTCCCACCATGGATGTCTTCTTACTCTTTTCACGAGACAATTTTCTTTTGCTATTTCAACTATTTCGTTTTTGATCTCCTCCCATCCCGCTTCCTTATTTATTGTGGATATGCCATCGCTATCTTTGTGCAATGCTCTTTGAAACCGTTGTTTAATTTCTTCATTTTTTAACGTTTCTGTGTTATATTTTGGAATTTTGTAAAAGGTTTTCTTCTCTTTTCGAAATGGGAGTGGTCTGAATTTAATCGTAGTCAAATAGTGGTCTGAATCAACATCAAGGCTTTTCAGCACTTTAGTGTTTTGAATTTCTTCTTGACAATGAAGTGAGATAGCCACATGGTCAATTTGGAATTCTCCGAGAAGTGGATTTGGTGATCTCCATGTTTTAGTTTTTCGGCTCAGCTTTTTGAAATGTGTTGTCATTATTTTCAAGTTGAAATGCCTACATACCTCTATAAGCCTTTCTCCATTTTTTGAAGTTCTTTTGTGACCTGGGAAGAGGCCTACTGTTCCATGGTATTTTTTCTCCCTTCCTATTTGTGCGTTAAAATCGCCTACTAACATTTTTATGTTCTTCTTTGAGCATCTATCCAGTTCCATTTCAAGTATCTCCCAAAATTCTTCAACTTTCTCCGGGTTATTTTTGTTGTCCTGGTTTATGGGTGCATGGCAGTTGATTATAGAGTATCCTTTGTTTTTACATTTAATCTCAAGAATGGATAGTCTCTCAGAACTCGAGTAGAAGTTAGTAACTGAATCTAAAATTGAGTGATGTACCAGAAATGCTGTTCCCAGGTATGGCATTTGTTTCATTAAGATTTTACCTGGTTTTCCTTTAAATAAACGATAGTTTTCAAAATCTAAAGCAGTTTCATCTAAAAACCTTGTTTCTTGTAATGCACATATTAAAATTTCTTTCTGGTTCAGCTTTTCAATCAATAATTTCAATTTTCCTACTTTAATTAGAGAGTTTACATTTAGGGTTGCAAACATAGTTGCTTTCTTAAATTTCAGTGTTGAGGGCTGCATACATGTTGGTTGGGGTCCTCCAAAATCCTTTGACCCCTTTGCATTGTTTCTACGAACAACGGAGGATTTGCCATTCGGTCTACCTCTTGGAGTAGTGTCTATCTTTGACGACGTTCCCATCATGCTTTGCAGTAATTGTTGGATAATAAATTGGGGGATCGGGTTGCCCCGAATCCGAAATTAAAACCAAGGTAGTAAGCCCTGGAGTTAGCTCTTCCGCTCTCTCTGCCGTTGGGAAATTGTTCCTCTTCCGCCATTGAGACCGTTGGCTGGGTTTCACCTAGTAACCCTAGGCAGGGGCCCTATGACAGGGTGCTACCATCTGGAGCCGGACGGATCCTGGTTTTTTTACGAGGTTGTTACTCCTCCCCCTCCACACTTCCCCATCCTCTTGTTTTTAGATGGGCCCGGGCTTGGGACCGGCTTGCGGCGGTGTTATGAATATTATATTATTTGTGATAATAAAAATTTGTAGACTGCCAAATAACATTGAAGATTTAATAAAAGTTCATCCGATTGGACGTATTTTTCCCATTATGTCAATTGTAATATAAATAGTAAAGAAAATGACTGTGTTGCAATTAAAAAAAAAATTACGAACGGGACTAGATTCAGCGCTCCAGCCATTACGGTGCTTGAACGCTAACCACTTCTTTTTTTTTTTTTCATTCTGTTCGTTGTTGTGTTTGGTAGTTGCGGACGTCACATGACATTCGCGTAAGTTCGTTGTTGATCCTTTCACTCAGTTTTTTTTTATTACAGAAACGAACCAGCTCTCTGACCGAACACTCTGAGCTACCGTGCCGGCACCACACGGCTGCCGCCGCTTCATGGTAAAAATGGCCACGCACAGACGACCGAAATCATCTTGCGATTTTCTCAATAACCCTTAAGAAGTACACGCTACTGCTTACACATTTTGTTGTCCTCAAGGAGTACTACGAGTGTACGAAGTTTGCAGTAAATCCGCGTCCCAAACGTTGTGGCCTCCCCTTGTAAGTCACGGCGGGTCTTTTCCGTACTTAATCCACTTATTCGATGGGTACTTCTATTGAGCACCATTTACATCAGTCTGAAATTTGCCCATAATTCTTCTACGTCCATCATATTGGAACTAAATGATGTCCATTAGGATACTAACAACTGCTTATCTGTTCTTCCAGCAAAAATTTTCTTCTAGCTCTCTTGATGGATTTATTAACTTTGACAACCGTCCTCGCTATTGCAATGGAACTGGTCAGTGCTGTTGTTTTTGTTACGTAGTCTACGATATTCACATTAACTTGATAACATTATCGAACTGAATCAAAATCATAACTTGGTAATTATTGTAAGTCTGAATAACATAACTTAGTCTTACATTTTTACAAACAGAAACTACTCATAAGAATTGACATAATATTTATTTTCAGAAGTCACAATTATCTTCCATACTTCAAATTAATTAAAAATTATAATCATATTTCAAATTATCAGTGTCAATCTATAATTTGTTTTCAGTAATAGTTTGGCAATATTTGAAAAAGAACTAATTGCGTATTAATTTCTTCGAACGTAATATCGATGCATTGCGACTTTTTGTGTTACATCTTTGTTTCAGTCGGTCAGGAGTTTCCAATTTATGGAGTAATAAATTGGCTGTCATAGAGTTGCTATGACACTGTTATGCTAAAATGAATGGACTGTGCCGGCCAGAGTGGCCAAGCGGTTCTAGACGCTGCAGTCCGGAACCGCGCGACCGCTACGGTTGCAGGTTCGAATCCTGCCTCGGGCATGGATGTGTGTGATGTCCTTAGGTTGCTTAGGTTTAATTAGTTCTCAGTTATAGGGGACTGATGACCTCAGCAGTTAAGTCCCACAGTGCTCAGAGCCATTTGAATGGACTGTATCAGAATGGAAATCGATTCGCGACATTATTCTGAAATATGAGACGAAGAAAAAAAAAAGGAATGACGAAGAAATGGAAATCAGCAGTGTTCAAATTTTTAAGTGCAACCCTGATCGTACCATCTAGAAAATTATTGCTTCCAGTGAGCCATGTTTTCAGTGAGCCATATTTTCTAAGAAGAGCCACGAGAATCAGATGAGAACATCTTAGTTTTAAGTATTATTTCGAACTTCTTTCTCACATAAAATGCCTGCACTGACTTAGAGCTATTATTCCCAAAAATTGCACATGAACAATTGGTTTATTGTTTAGAAGTAACTGAGGGAGAGTTTGTAATACCGTGACATCATGATCACTAATTCCTTTCCGTGTACGAATACTGCCGATGAGGTGAGGCTTGTTTTTAGCTATAAGTTCAAATATAATTCCATTGTGTATGGGCTGTTGAATTATATGCTCTAAACAGTTTTCGGTAAACGTTTTCAGAACTGCTTCACAAGACTGTCTCTCTGTCCGTACCATTTATAACCCATAGGCATCCCATTCTATTCTCGGCAGGATTTCATCCAAGTAAGGCGCATACCTGTAAAGACAACGAGCACCAAACGTTTAGAGGCGTTGCCTCAACATTATGTTGTTATTCGTTTGAAAGCTCAGAAATTATAAATTTATTGTTTGTTAGTGTTATTTGCAATCATCCATTAATATCGAGTTGCTGTTCTGCCAGGCGTCACTGATTATGTGGTAATAGGGATTTCAAATTAATTACAGAAGAAATCCATGAGGTATTATTAAAAATAGTGATACCGTGAGAATGGTAGTGAGTGTGTGTTAATTGTTGATCTCTGTGGTCGTTTTAAGAGTTCGTTCAGTTCCCAGTACGGAATTAAGAATGCTGCTAACAATTATGTCGTCTTATAGAGCTTAAAATTACTGATCTTGTTGGATTACCTTGGTCTGTAAAGGAGACTAAAGTCCAAAAATGGCTCTGAGCACTATGGGACTCAACTGCTTAGGTCATTAGTCTCCTAGAACTTCGAACTAGTTAAACCTAACGAGATCACAAACATCCATGCCCGAGGCAGGATTCGAACTTGCGACCGTAGCGGTCTTGCGGTTCCAGACTGCAGCTCCTTTAACCGCACGGCCACTTCGGCCGGCAGACTAAAGTTTCTTATTTGATAAGACACTTGAAATCGTAGAGGCAGGAAGCGTCTTAAAATTGCCTTAACAATCTGATAACCGATACCGGCTTCGCTCAGCTTGTAACTCTGGAAAGTAACGTTAACACCGTTAACTCAGCAGTCCCTACACGCTTGAAAACCTTTAAACGTTGACACATTTTTATATCCATTTCGACATCGTTAATTTACGCTGCAGGTCGAAGTGGGGAGGCACTATTCCGGTAGTTTCTGCCAAAGACTTTCGAGTAAGGTTAAGCACTAAGGATAATGCCATCGTCATATTCCATTAAAGTAGGCAAGATTCATTTCGCATAGAAAGGTTATCACGTAATGAGAGAGAACGGAAAAACGTTGAAAAGCACAGTGAGCTATGAAATTAAAGTTAATTGTCTGGGATTGTGTGGCCTTTAACGTTCCGAAGTTCAGCCATCATGTTCCAACGTACTGGTACGAAAAGTGTTTGCTGCGTGCTGAAAAACGTTAAGTTCTATTCAGTATCAACACTGAAGCTGTGACCGGACATTTGTTTCTTTTCTTTTTATGCTGCTCTTAATTTTTAGCAGTTCTGCGGAGCTTAATATTAGCAGACTTAGGCTGAAGTCACAGTGGCATCCACATCGTGGGATTCCGCCGGCCACTGACATCGGCCGAAGAAAACCTATCTTTTCAAATCAGTGCACCTGTATGTGCTCGAACTCAGTGCAACCGATCTCAACGGCCGAACATACAAATTTCGGACGATGGTCGGCGGAACTCAAATCCATTATTTTTCTGTGGTCGAAACGACCGACATTCCCGTGGACTGTGAGGATTTTTTTCTAAGTTTAGCACTAGAAAGAAGACGTTTGTAGGATCCCGAGGATGAGAAATATGATATCAGGGATATGTCTCTTAATCTATGGTCTACGTTATTGGCAACCACAAATTTCGAACAACTTAAGTAATTAATTAACGTTACCTTGTACGCGGTCGAGTCACACTTATCTGGCCACCGCTTGTGTTCGACGTCAACGTGTAGTAACCACTCAGACGACAGGTGGCAATGCCAGCAGTGGAGGGTACATAAAGCACGTGAAGGGGATGCGGGGAAGAGTGCAGTCGTTGTTGTAACGCGAACACGTAGCGATTTACCTGACGTCCTAAAGGGAACGATCAGTGGCTTTCTGGCCAAGGGTGGAAGTTTGTAAACTGTTCGCGTGCCGCTGTGCTTAAAGTACAGGGTGAGCACAAAGTCTTGGCCTGATTATAACAATTTATTACAGAATAACCGTTTGGCATAATAATTTACATTTGATGCCATTACATAGGTTAGTGTTACTAGTTTTTTTTTTTTTTTTAAGACCACTTACGTTAGTAAACCTCAACGTGTGCTCCCTTGGTAGATCGGAGAATTTCGAGGAGGTATTCCAGTTCCCACCAGGTGTTTCGTAACATGTGTTCTGTCACATTACCCACAGCAGCTTGTATCCTCGCCTTCAGTTCGTCGACGTCCGCAACTGGTGTGTCGAAGACTCTGTCCTTGATATAGCCCCCCCCCCCCCCCAAAAAAAAGCCACGGGGCGTAATGTCTGGAGAGCGGGGTGGCCAGGGTGTTGGACCGTTCCTTCCAATCCACCAATCCGGAAATGTTTCATCCAGGAAATCACGCACTATAAAAGCCCAGTGGTGGTGTTTTTGTTTTTTTTTTTTTGTTTTTTTTTTGGGGGGGGGGGGGGAGTGCTACATCTTGCTGGAAATTTATCCATGGTTAATATTCTTCTAACTGTGGGGCTTTGGTAAGGCGTGATTTCCTGGATGAAACATTTCCGGATCGGTGGATTGGGAGGAACGGTCCAACACCCTGGCCACCCCGCTCTCCAGACATTACGCCCCTTGACTTTCTTTTCTAGGGCTATGTCAAGGACAGAATCTTCGTCACACCAGTTGCTGACGTCGACGAACTGAAGGCTAGGATACAAGCTGCTGTGGGCACTGTGACAGAACACATGTTAAGAAACACCTGGCAAGAACTGAATTCCGCCGCGACATTCTCCGAGCTACCAAGGGAGCACACGTTAAGGTTTACTAACGTAAGTGGTCTTTAAAAAAACTAGTAACACTAACCTATGATTTCGTAATACTCTCAGAAATCCTGACAGAAGCAGTTACTCAAATAAACATTCTGGAAAAGTTAGCAAACAGAACTGGTCTGAAAATTTCAGCTGAAAAAACAAAATTCATGACAAATATAAAAAATGCACCAAAATACATAGAAACACAAATAGGTAAAATAGAGCGAGTAAATAAATTTAAATATCTTGGAGAAACTATACAACAGAACGGACTAGAAAAATCTGCAGTAGATGTAAGAATTAACAAAATGGAAAGAGCATATGGTTTGACCCAAACTATTTACAACAAGAAATGTATATCTAGAAAAACAAAACTAAAACACTACACCACAGTGGTACGACCAGAATGTTTATATGGATCTGAATGCCTAACGATGAACTATAAAATAGACAAACTAGAGGTACTAGAAAGAAGGATTATTAGAAAAATAATGGGTGCAATAAAAGCTGCAGATGGTTGGAAAATAAGAAGTAATGAGGAGATCTACAAAAATATAGAGTAAATATCTGAAGTAATGGCCAAACGAAGATTAACCTTTTTTGGACATCTCTACCGAATGGATGGAAATACACTAACAAAACAAATACTCCTATATTTCTGGAAGAAGAAATCGACAATAGCATGGATTACAGAAGTAAGAAAATATCTTGAAAGAAACAGCATCAAAGAATCAGAAATAGCAGAAAGAAACCGTTTTAAAAACAAAATACTAAATTTGGAAGGCTTTCAAAGCAGAAGAAATAAAAAATCGGTAACAACATGGACAAAATAAAGGAAGAGACTTCATGGGGAGAAAATGAGGGAATATTGGAAAAATAGGAAACAACAACAAAGGAAGAAGGGGAACTGAAGTTGTTAACGTGATCTTAGTTGGTCAATACGATAGTAAAAAAAAAAATAAAAAAAATACACTTCTGGAAATTGAAATAAGAACACCGTGAATTCATTGTCCCAGGAAGGGGAAACTTTATTGACACATTCCTGGGGTCAGATACATCACATGGTCACACTGACAGAACCACAGGCACATAGACACAGGCAACAGAGCATGCACAATGTCGGCACTAGTACAGTGTATATCCACCTTTCGCAGCAATGCAGGCTGCTATTCTCCCATGGAGACGATCGTAGAGATGCTGGATGTAGTCCTGTGGAACGGCTTGCCATGCCATTTCCACCTGGCGCCTCAGTTGGACCAGCGTTCGTGCTGGACGTGCAGACAGCGAGAGACGACGCTCCATCCAGTCCCAAACATGCTCAATGGGGGACAGGTCCGGAGATCTTGCTGGCCAGGGTAGTTGACTTACACCTTCTAGAGCACGTTGGGTGGCACGGGATACATGCGGACGTGCATTGTCCTGTTGGAACAGCAAGTTCCCTTGCCGATCTAGGAATCGTAGAACGATGGGTTCGATGACGGTTTGGATGTACCGTGCACTATTCAGTGTTCCCTCGACGATCACCAGTGGTGTACGGCCAGTGTAGGAGATCGCTCCCCACACCATGATGCCGGGTGTTGGCCCTGTGTGCCTCGGTCGTATGCAGTCCTGATTGTGGCGCTCACCTGCACGGCGCCAAACACGCATACGACCATGATTGGCACCAAGGCAGAAGCGACTCTCATCGCTGAAGACGACACGTCTCCATTCGTCCCTCCATTCACGCCTGTCGTGACACCACTGGAGGCGGGCTGCACGATGTTGGGGCGTGAGCGGAAGACGGCCTAACGGTGTGCGGGACCGTAGCCCAGCTTCATGGAGACGGTTGCGAATGGTCCTCGCCGATACCCCAGGAGCAACAGTGTCCCTAATTTGCTGGGAAGTGGCGGTGCGGTCCCCTACGGCACTGCGTAGGATCCTACGGTCTTGGCGTGCATCCGTGCGTCGCTGCGGTCCGGTCCCAGGTCGACGGGCACGTGCACCTTCCGCCGACCACTGGCGACAACATCGATGTACTGTGGAGACCTCACGCCCCACGTGTTGAGCAATTCGGCGGTACGTCCACCCGGCCTCCCGCATGCCCACTATACTCCCTCGCTCAAAGTCCGTCAACTGCACATACGGTTCACGTCCACGCTGTCGCGGCATGCAACCAGTGTTAAAGACTGCGATGGAGCTCCGTATGCCACGGCAAACTGGCTGACACTGACGGCGGCGGTGCACAAATGCTGCGCAGCTAGCGCCATTCGACGGCCAACACCGCGGTTCCTGGTGTGTCCGCTGTGCCGTGCGTGTGATCATTGCTTGTACAGCCCTCTCGCAGTGTCCGGAGCAAGTATGGTGGGTCTGACACACCGGTGTCAATGTGTTCTTTTTTCCATTTCCAGGAGTGTAAATAAATAAAAAAAACCTATGTAACGGCATCAAATGTAAATTATTATGTCAAATGGTTATTCCGTAATAAATTGTTATAACCATGGCAAGACTTTGTGCTCACCCTGTATACCATGCACAGCAAAACGGGGCTATCCAAAACCTGCGCCGAGGCAACTGTGGTGCGCCACGAGCCACAGATGGCAGGGGTGAGCCATGGCTGCGGAGACGTGTACGGGTGAATAGACGTCCAACTGTTGAGCAACTAACCACCCAGATCAACCGAGGGGCTACCAACTGTCTCCTCAACGAACGTTCGGCAAACGTTGCAGCGTATAGACCTCCGCAGCAAGCGCCTGGTTCACGCACTTATGCTGCCGATGAAGGCTGGAATCTGCATGGGACTACCGCAACTGGACGTCTGCTGAGTGTCGAGAGGTGGCCTTTTCAGATGAATCACGTTTTATGCTCTATTGGACGGATGGCCGTTGACCTTTCCTGGGTGACCTCGTTATTCTGGAAGGCACAATGCTAGGCGCTCAGTCAGGAACTGCGCGACTGCTACGGTCGCAGGTTCGAATCCTGCCTCGGGCATGGATGTGTGTGATGTCCTTAGGTTAGTTAGGTTCAAGTAGTTCTAAGTTCTATGGGACTGATGACCACAGCTGTTAAGTCCCATAGTGCTCAGAGCTATTTGAACCATTTTTGAAGGCACAATGAATTGACACAAGCACCCATCTATCCTTGGGGACCATGCTCACCGCTACATGCAGTTTGTTTCTCCTCGGTCCGATGGCCTCCGCCAGCAGCACAATGCAACGTGCCACACAGCTCGCAACATACTCGTACATGCGTGGTTTGAAGAGCACCATGACGAGATTACCGTACGTCTCCTTGGTGCCAAACTCCCAGATTTAAGCTCATCGAGAATCTGTGGGACCACCTCGATCTGGTTGTTCAGGCCATGGATCCTCAACCGAGAAATCTAGCGCAGCTGGCCACGGCACTGGAGTTGGCGTGGCTCCACATCTCTGTCGGTACCTTTCATAACCTCACTGACTCTCTTTCTTCGCGCCTCGCGCTGTAAAAGGTAGTTATTCAGGCTTTTGACAAGTGGTCACAGTAATGTGACTGGACAGTGTATTACATTGTGTATGTTCTGTAGTTGTCTAGCTACTTCAGCCTCATGTCTATTCTTTATGAAGCTTGGCATCTGCAACATAGGTAAAATCTGTATCGGAAATATGAGACCTAGATTATTACCTCAAATAATTATTTCTTCAACTGAGAAAGGTAGGGTGTCTCAATTTTTATGTCTGAAATTACTGTAGTGGATCTTTTTTGGGTAGTGGTAAGTGAGCATTAGATGTCTACCAGTCCGCAGCTCGTGGTCGTGCGGTAGCGTTCTCGCTTCCCACGCCCGGGTTCCCGGGTTCGATTCCCGGCGGGGTCAGGGATTTTCTCTGCCTCGTGATGACTGGGTGTTGTGTGATGTCCTTAGGTTAGTTAGGTTTAAGTAGTTCTAAGTTCTAGGGGACTGATGACCATAGATGTTAAGTCCCATAGTGCTCAGAGCCATTTGATGTCTACCAATTATTACTCGCATTCGGGAGGACGACGGTTCAATCCCGCGTCCGGCCATCCTGATTTAGGTTTTCCGTGATTTCCCTAAATCGCTTCAGACAAATGGCGGGATGGTTCCTTTGAAAGGGCACGGCCGACTTCCTTCCCCATCCTTTCCTAATCCGATGAGACCGATGACCTCGCAGTTTTGTGTCCTCCCCCCAAATCAGCCAACCAACCAATTATTACTATTACTTACTGCTGTTTTCATGCTATAAGTGAGGTGATTGTTGTATGAGGTGGTTTGACGATGTGATAAAGGTGTTTCCAATGTTCAATTCTTTAAGTTTTCAAAGCATCTTACTCTACAGTCTATGTTTATCTGTCACACATACGCTGAACGAAAATCAAGGAAGGTTAATTAACGTATGTCTGTTTTGCTAGTTTATTTGAATTGTGCAGTGTGTTTATAATACTGTATTTCAATGTCACCACAAACCATCTCGAGTATGTAACAGAAGATATGTGTTCATTTCATATATTTGTAAAATTTGTCTAGTTATTCGAATAACTGAGGAAAGAGTCTACAGTGTTCGCCACGTTTTTTCCAGTCAGATCTAGGTTATAATCTTCATGATCTAGTCACATTAATGTGACCACCTGTCAAAACATGAATAACTACCTCTTGCATTGTAGACATGCAGGAAGAAAGTCAGTGAGGTTCTCGAACGTACTGATCGGGATGTGGAGCCATGCCGACTCGAGTATCGTGGCCAGCTGCTCTAGGTTTCACAGTTGAGGACTCACTGTGCGAACAGCCCGATCGAGATGGTCCACGGATTCTCGATTGAGTTCAAATAAGTGAGGCTTGATGGCCAGGTGACTGTTGTGAACTCATCCTGGTGCTCTTCGTACCATGCACGTACAGCGTGAGATTGTGACACGTTGCCTTGTCCTGCTGGTAGATGCCATCGTGACAGGGAAAAACAAACTCCATGTGGGAATGGACATGGTCCACAAGGGTATGTGTATACTTGGTTTGATCCATTGTGCCTTCCAGAACGACGAGGTCACCCAGGAATCCCACGAATCTGTCCCCAGAAAAGAATGCTCCCTCACTGTTGCAGGGTGTTGGCTTTCAGAGGTTTCACGCCATACATGCCAGCGGCTACCTTCGCAGTGCAACATAAAAAGTGACTCATCTGAAATGGCCTCCTGTCACCACTCAGTGAACGTGTAATTGCGGTGATGACGTACAAATTCCAGCCTTCGTCGCAGATGAACTGCAGTCAGTATAGGTTCATGAGCCACACACCTACTGCAGAGGCCAACACTCAGCAACATTCACTGAATGGTCGTTCATCTAAGTGGTCATTTACTCAACAATTGCATGTCTCTACGCCCGCACACATATCCAAAGCTATCGTTAACCCCTGTCGTCTATGGTCCTTGGTGCACCACTGTTGCCTCGGTGCTGGTTTTGGATAGCACCATTTTGCCACGCATGCTATACTCCAACTACTGCGGCACGCGAGCAGTTTACAAACTTAGCCGTTTCAGAAATGCTTCCACCCTTGGCCCGAAACCCAATGATCATGACGTTTTGGACGTCAGATAAATCGCTCGGTTTTCGTATTACAATGACTGCACTTTTTTCTTAGTCTCCCGACATGCTTTATATCCCTTCCACTGCTAATGCTGCTGCCTGCTCTGTGTGAGTTGTTATTGCACGCTGACGTCGAAATTAGGCGGTGTTCACTTTAACGTGATTATCCCGAAACCCAAGACCAACTGCAGATTGCCCATCGAATGGCGTACAGGGCCAACATAAATCTGATTTTCAATACTTCGCGTAATCATTGACCAAATTTAAAATGCTGTCATAATCTACTCATTAAGATGTCTACTCTTATGTTAAAAGCCTAACTCAATAAGACAAGTATTATAGTTAAAAACTGCGTTTCTCTTGAGGTAGCGTAAATCTCGGCTCGCAAATACCCGAACTTCACTCACCAAGTGTTTGAGAAGGTGAGCAGTTAGCGACTTCCAACAAACTTTCCACATAATTTTAGACCTTTACCAAGCTTTTTCTCGCGGCCACATCCCCACAAAATTATGAAAGGAAAAAAGTTTGTTGCTTACTACGTTTTCGCTGTTCTGCACTGAAACTTCAGAAACAGACATGACGTATTAATTTACACACACACCAAAAAAAGTTTTGTATCACTCTGGTTCCCAGAACTCCTGAAGATAGACGTTGACCGTGGATATTGTATAACAGACACAGTCCCTTTGTTCAGAATGTCACTAAACCCTCCCAAAGATGTAAACAACCATGCATGAGCAGCGCCTTTTAGACGGAGGGGATCCGACAGCCGATCATTTCGTCATTCCACCAGGAAGGAGATACACGGCTCGGATTATCTGTAGTTCAACAATGCCTAAACGATCAATACCGTGGTTCGATCGCGTCCACATTGTTACTTTGTGCCATGAAGGGCTCTCAACAAGGGAAGGTCCAAGCGTCTCGGAGTGAACCAAAGCGATGTTGTTCGGTCATGGAGGAGATACAGAGAGACAGGAACTGTCGATAGCATGCCTCGCTCAGGCAGCCCAAGGGCTACTACTGCAGTGGATGACCGCTACCTACGGATTATGGCTCGGCGGAACCCTGACAGCAACGCCACCATGTTGAATAATGCTTTTGGTGCAGCCACAGGACGTCGTGTTACGACTCTAACTGTGCGCAATAGGCTGCATGATGCGCAACTTCACTCCCGACGTCCATGGCAAGGTCCATCTTTGCAACCATGACACCACGCAGCGCGGTACAGATGGACCCAACAACATGCCGAATAGACCGCTCAGGATTGGCATCACGTTCTCTTCACTGATGAGTGTCGCATATGCCTTCAACCAGACAATCGTCGGAGACGTGTTTGGAGGCAACCTGGTCAGGCTGAACGCCTTAGGCACACTGTCCAGCGAATGCAGCAAGGTGGAGGCTCCCAACTGTTTTGGGGTGGCATTACGTGGGGCAGACGTACGCCGCTGGTGGTTATGGAAGACGCCGTACAAGCTGTACGATACCTGAATGCCATGCTCCGACCGATAGTACAACCATATTGGCAGCACATTGGCGTGGCATTCGTCTTCATGGACGACAGTTCGCGCCCTCATCGAGCACATCTTGTGAATGACTTCCTTCAGGATAACGACATAGCTCGACTAGAGTGGCCAGCATGTTCTCCAGACATGAACCCAATCGAACATGCCTTGGATAGATTGAAAAGGGCTGTTTGTGTACGACATGGCCCACCAACCACTCTGAGGGATCTACGCCGAATCGGCGTTGAGGAGTGAGACAGTCTAGATCAACAGTGCCTTGATGAACTTGTTGATAGTATGACACGACGAATACAGGCATGCATCAATGAAAGCGGACGTGCTACTAGGTATTGGAGGTACCGGTGTGTACAGCAATCTGGACCACCACCTTTGAAGGTCTCGCTGTATTTTGGTACAACATGCAATGTGTGGTTTTCGTGAGCAATAAAAAGGGCGGAAATGATGTTTATGTTGATCTCTATTCCAGTTTTCTGTACAAGTTCCGGAGCTCTCGGAACCGAGGTGATTCAAAACTTTTTTTTGATGTGTGTATTACTTGCTTACTTCTTTATCACAGATTCTATTCGCTATAGTTTGCAGAGAGTATACCACTGAAGGTACTGTTACACCAATATCGATTGTAAGTAGTTTATACTGTGTAATTATGTATATGTAACTATGAAGTGGTTGTTCTTTACTAATGAAGGACATTGAACTGTCAGAGAGAAAGTGAAAGTTTGTAATATATGTATTACGGAAACTAAAATGATGCTTAAAAATAATGAAACTTTATAAAATATGCATGTTCAGAAAGAGAAATTGCACTTTGAAAACTGGTTCATGGTTAGGGATCTTGTATTGTATGGTACAAAAGGTGTAGGGAACCCCTCCGCTACGGAAGTGGCCTGGCGCGCGTTAGAAGATGGTTTTGCGGTCAATCTGGGCGGCTACTGGGTGAGCACGTTAAGCAGTCAGTGGCTAGCCGTTGTACGGTTAACATCGAGGATGCCAAGTGAGGCATTTGAAAGCCAATTTATATTGAAATTGTCTCGGATGTGGTTTTGGCTGTTGTACGGTGCTCTTGTTATTTTGGAATGGCTCTAAAACAGGGATAATATGTCACCAAGAAAAATAGCATTCAACATCAAGACTGTGAGACCAGATAGCCACCACTGTTGCGCCACTGTTCCGTCCACTTCAGGAACTCAGATATGTATCATAGTATGAACCAGTATGTTTGTGTGAGTGTTTTTCAATAATAATTCCAGTGATAAAAACGTGTTTGAACCTTAAAATTGTCCTGGTCATGAAACCAGTGCAGGGTCCCTTCCTAAATGTGCAGAAACCGAGTATCCTGTTTCTAATTAATTAATGGTTTGCTTCTGTACTAAATGTGCTCAAGTTCAGTGCCAAAGTGTGTAGCGTTACTGTAAAAATACCTGTTTCACAAGTAATGGATAAGGCACACGAATTGAACCTATATGAAAAGTAATTTTGCTTTGATTATTACCATGAACTATTTTATGAAGTTAATTGAACTTAATATTTGAATTACTTGCTTTAAAGTAAGAACACACAAACTATTTCAAGTGGGGTTGGAAATCAATATCGGCAAATTGCAATTTGTTTCTGAAATAGTCACAGAATTTGCCTGTAAAGACAGTTTCAGTTTATGGGTCCCCACTATATTCTTTTCTATTATAAGAAAGATAAACTAAATATTGCTTTTGCAAAAAAAAAACTGAAGCATTTCCATAAAGGTGTGAGTATAAAAAGTGTGTAATGTCATTTAACCTCATTTGTGGTATCTGTATGTTAGTTAAACCAGGACTTTTGTCATGCCCAATTTTAGTCTCATGAAGTCTTTAATAACATCTTAGTGCTGAATTAGCTATTGATTGCTACAGTAACTATTATTACTACGAGTGAAATAACTTTTAAATTTCCTATGATTGCTGATATGTGTAAACAGTAACTACTGCTACCCACTACTCAGTTCGTCCGGTAACCGTGTGTATTCATTGCACTATTCAAAAGGAGTGTTAATGGAAGTCAATTTAGTAACTCATATTCATTTTTCTTAAAACATAATGTTTCAAATTATTATGCCTAATTAGGCTGGCGACCGTTTATAGTTTCATTTGTATGAACTTTCCGACTTTCGTTACTCCCAGAGCAAAGCCTGTTCAGTTTTCTATTAATTGTCATAAATACGAAATTACTGTTTGATACCCTCTGCCCATTAGGTAAACACACGGTCAAAACATTTCTAAAATCCTCCCAGAGGGTAACGCTAAACTGTGAGCATAGCGTTATACTTGGCGCTAACTTACGGCTTTCGTGTTATAGTACCTGCAAAAGTATGTCGTTGTATGACACCTAGTACAGGAGATATGAAGTCACAATCATGGGGACGCGTGAAAAATTAGCTTTTTCATGAAATGTAGCGCACATTACCCACACGATATTGATTCAGTATTTCATCATGAGAACACTTAGCGATTTCCAACACCTTTCCGAAAGCTTTCCTGGCTTATAAGCTTACCGTCAAACATTTAACACATTAACTAATTAAGTCATTTGTAAAATAATTAGACTTTGAAACTCCTTTACACGTGAGAGTTAGATTCTTGAATCGGGGTTTTACTGGCAGATTCTGACCTCCTTGATCCCTTCAAAGACTAGCGAGAGAGATCGGACGCACTGTAACCATCCTGTCGGCCGATGTTATCGGGCGACGTCTGGCGACATTGTCGGAGCCACTGTGAGCGCAACTTTGGAAGATCTGTATAGAGAGGTCTGGACACCAATGTTCCTCACGAAGCCGCCACATTGTCGTTAAAGAGGACGATACAGTATAACGTTGTTAACAGAGACTGTACTATCATGTTCAAAAGTATCCTAACGAATTGCGTTTCGCCTGATTTTTGTGCAACTCACATAACGTAAATGTCTTGCTGGTCCTCTGCACTCTTTTCTGTACAGTCGTTTGACTGTACAATATGGTTTTACGAGAGGCCACAAGAGATAACTGATACGACGAAAAGTTCTATGTCTGGCTGGAAGTCGAAACTTGTACCAACCGTTTTTGTTGAAAACGCACGGAGAGGTGTTAAAAATCATAATCATTTGCCATCTGTAGTTAGCTGTGCGCGTGCTACAACTAGAACTAAAACGATGGAACTTTTGTACCAGACCGGGATTCGAACTGAGACATGTATTCTTCATGAGGAGATGTGACAGCAGTGGATGGTCTCCCCGACCGCTGCAAATCGTGGAGCTCCACCGAACCGCCTTCTGATGACCTCACTCTCCGTGCCCAGCGACTAACTGTACCTCTGTCGACAGCAGATACTCCATAGACTTGGCGCCAGCGCTTGTGAATATTTCCCACAGTTTCTTTCTCTGCAGTGAGAAATTCAATGACGGCACGTTGCTTATAACGTACGTCACCTACAGACGCCATTTTGAAACTGTCCCGCAGCTATGCTATTTGTCGGAAGTGACAGAAACTTGGCGCGCTCACTCAGGAGACTTCAGATGATACATACGTAACGTTTCACATTCGTAGCATTGTTTTCGGATGAGAAAAAAATGTGGTACATTACTTTCTGGGTAACTCTAGTAAATTAATATTACCGTCAGTTTCTCATGTGTTCATTTTCTGTATAGAAACCACAAATTTAAGAATTATGTTCAAAGTTATTTCACCGACATTTCCAAAAAGCTATATTCTCATTTCTTTGTCAATGGTTGAACTGATTGCGTGTAAATTCATATGATCAAACGATCGGTAGAAAAGTGTTTCAGAATCACGACAATACAAGACTGTCGTAATTGCAGTGAATGTTAGCAAAGCCAGCAAAAACAGCTTCAAAGATGTAAGAGTATTAAACATAAAAACAAAGGTCACTTTGCTAAAGTATTCGCTAAGAATTTTCTTGAGATTAATTTTACTTATTTAAAGTTATAGAATTCTCATTTCTTAATAACTGCCCTATTTCAAGACTGTAGCCATTGTGCTATGTCACAGTCTCACAGCTTGCGTCCATCTTGATTCCAGGTAGGAAAATTCAGACAAATTTTATTAAAGTAAATTCATTACATACTGAAGTAAAATAATTTCAGAAACAGTACAGTTGTATTGCTCCTTCAGAACTGGTGACCGCTTATCTTCGTAGAAATAACATTTTTTGCAAGAAGACCGTCGTTGGATAGGATAAGAACCAGTCTACAACCCAGTGCAGAGGTTTGGATGAAACAATAAGGTAGACAATGAAGTCATTGTACAGTATGTTTCCCTTCGCTGTGTGCCGAAAGAAGTGCAAATCGAGCTCTGTTATTCACATATCGCTTTGGAAAGGAAAAAAAATGGCTCTGAGCACTATGGGACTCAACTGCTGAGGTCATTAGTCCCCTAGAACTTAGAACTAGTTAAACCTAACTAACCTAAGGACATCACAAACATCCATGCCCGAGGCAGGATTCGAACCTGCGACCGTAGCGGTCTTGCGGTTCCAGACTGCAGCGCCTTTAACCGCACGGCCACTTCGGCCGGCGCTTTGGAAAGAGATCCATAATAAATTAGCAGCCTTAAAATTAAATTTACATTCTATTAGGTTGCGCATGGTCACAAATAATTAGACATCCTTTGAGTCAATATAAAATTAACAGTTTTGAAGTGTAGATTAGACGCCGATGCTCATTTGATCGGTAAAAGTTTTCGGTTTCGCTGGGAGATGGGAGCCATTTTTATTGGAGTCGGTGGGTTCGGTTACACGTGCCGGCCGTGACAGGACTTTTAAGTCTTTCTTGGTGAGAAAAGGTACTTAAGTTCTGTTCGCAAAAACACCAGACGTTTGTTATTACTGCCCATTAAAATTGCTACACCAAGAAGAAATGCAGATAATAAATGCGTATTCATTGGACAAATGTATTATACTAGAACTGACATATGATTACATTCTCACGCAATTTGGGTGAATAGATCCTGAGAAATCAGTACCCAGAACAACCACCTCTGGCCGTAATAACGGCCTTCATACGCCTGGGCATTGAGTCAGAGCTTGGATGCCGTGTACGGTACAGCTGCCCATGCAGCTTCAACACGATACCACAGTTCATCAAGAGTAGTGACTGGCGTATCGTGACGAGCCAGTTGCTCAGCCACCTTTGACCAGACGTTTTCAACTGGTGAGATATCTGGAGAATGTGCTGGCCAGGGCAGCAGTCGAACATTTTCTGTATCCAGAAAGGCCCGTACAGGACCTGCAACATGAGGTCGTGCATTATCCTGGTGAAATGTAGGGTTTCGCAGGGATCGTATGAAGGGTAGAGCCACGGGTCGTAACACATCTGAAATGTAACGTCCACTGTTCAAAGTACCGTCAATGCGAACAAGAGGTGTCCGAGATGTGTAACCAGTGGCACCCTATGCCATCATGCCGGGTGATACGCCAGTATGGCGATGACGAATACACGCTTCCAATGTGTGTTCAACGCGATGTCGCCAAACACGGATGCGACCATCATGATGCTGTAAACAGAACCTGGATTCATCCGAAAAAATGGCGTTTTGCCATTCGTGCACCCAGGTTCGTCGTTGAGTACTCCATCGCATGCGCTCCTGTCTGTGATGCAGCGTCAAGGGTAACTGCAGCCATGGTCTCTGAGCTGATAGTCCATGCTGCTGCAAACGTCGTCGAACTGTTCGTGCAGATGGTTGTTGTCTTGCAAACGTCCCCATCTGTTGATTCAGGGATCGAGACGTGTCTGCACGATCCGTTACAGCCATGCGGATAAGATGCCTAGCATCTGGATTGCTAGTGATACGAGGCCGTTGGGATCCAGCACGGCGTTCCGTATTACCCTCCTGAACCCACCGATTCCATATTCTGCTAACAGTCATTGGATCTCGACCAACGCGAGCAGCAACGTAGCGATACGATAAACCGCAATCGCGATAGGCTATTTATCAAAGTCGGAAACATGATGGTACGTATTTCTCCTCCTTACACAAGGCATCACAACAACGTTTCACCAGGCAACGCCGGTCAACTGCTGTTTGTGTAGGAGAAATCGGTTGGAAACTTTCCTCACGTCAGCATGTTGTAGGTGTCGCCACCGGCGCCAACCTTGTGTGAATGCTCTGAAAAGCTAATCATTTGCATATCACATCATCTTCTTCCTGTCGGTTAAATTTCGCGTCTGTAGCACGTCATCTTCGTGGTGTAGCAATTTTAATGGCCAATAGTGTAGATGACGATAGCTTGTAAAGTATTGGGACAATAGCAGTTTAGGACCATACGACAGTTCGTATTTGATAGTATAAAGGTATGGTTGAGGCATTAAGAACGATTTGAGAGAATCACGAGTCCTAACAATAATCAGGGGCCCGAAAAAATCAAGATGGAGCCTGTAGCGTAACAATCAAGATGGAGCCTATAGCGTTCGCAAAAATGATGCGATTGCTGATAGCACTGGCACGAGCAGAGATAGTGGAAACGTTAGCCAACAGTTGGCAACACCAGTAGCAAGTGACAGTGCGCTCTAACTTACGTGACCATGAAGTGGATCCACACCAATGGTGATCAAATTAGAGGATGAGCCAACAATTTTCTATCAGCAAGAAGCTGAACAGAATCGAACTATGGAAGTAGGATGGGAACCTTCTGCTTCTGAAATCATGGAAATCTTGAAAAACGTGGCGACTAATATGACCACAATGAACTGCAACATGCGGGTGCTACAAACAGATATTAAAACTGATAACCAGAGTTTGGAAACACAAGTGAAAACGGAGACCCAAAAGCTGGATGTAAAAATCTCTGATCTAGATAAGAATATCTCTGATCTAGATGCGAACTTAACGAAAAAGATAGATGCGAACTTGGCTAACTGAAATTACGGAGACAGAGGATTACTGGACTCAGTACATTCATTTCTTCAGTAAAAATTGAATTAGCAAAAGTAGAAAGTGAAGTAGTAGGTATTAATTAAAGGTTTAATACCTGATTACAAAGAATAGAAGAGGATGTAGAACCGATAGCAGGGAATACATTACATGCACTCCTTCCACGATTAAAGACTGAAATTGCGGAAGAAAAGAAAGCTGACGTCGTGGCATTAAAAGATCATTTCACGAAGGTACAAAGCACTTTATCGCAAGTAAAAAGCAGTGTAGGTGGTGTAACAAATGTGACTACACAATTCTGTGGTGAAATGGAATCATTACGCCTACAACTGCAAAACAAAGGAGTAGTACTCCTTTGGTTATGCATAAAACGGAGTTTTTGAATAAGGAGGAGAGATACTATCCACAAGCCAAATCAAGAGGCTGGCACCCTGTTGATTTTGTAAAGAATTGCGAACGAAATGCTACCAAGGGAAATTAGACAACAGGAAAAGATTAATTTAGCAATTGATGCTATGACAGGTAGTGCTAAGACCTGGGAGTTAAACTTAGACACGACAAATATGACGTTCTCTGAGTTAAAAGAGAACTTTTTAGAATAGTGTTGGTCTATCCAAAACCAGGATAGGTTGTGGCGAGAGTTCGTTGTCGCGAAAATGTCAGAGAATCAGTGATGCAGTAACATGAAAAGCTACTGTGAATCCTGGTTTAAGAGTTTGGAATATTTGAAAGACAGGCGTTCAGAGGCAGAGATAGTGTGGGAATTATGGAAGAAATTGCCCGATGATTCAAAACGATACACCGGTAGCTATCACAAGACGGTCGACGATTTCTTAGAGAAGGTCGAAGACGAAGATCGGTGGCATCAAACAAGCGACTAAAGAACTTTCAGGGACGAAAATGTGCCTAGAAGAAGTGGCCGAAATGGGCATCAAATAAATGTGATGAGAGGACGTGGTAGAGGTGGTTTTGGAAACTGTGGAGAGGGCAACTCCAACAATTGTAGGTGGCATGGAGAAGCGGAAAACTAAAGTCTGTGTTCATTTAGGGTCTGTCAGGCGTGGAGTGTCGAAATTGGCACAAGAGAAGAAGATGGCAAAAATACTATTCACACGAAGATAGGGGTAGAGAGGTGGTGTATTGTCCAGTTGGAAACTCATTTCGCAACCGAGACAATAAAATGATAAACGTCGGGATACATACGCATGGAAATAAAGAAACGATCGCTACGGAGCTAAATGGAAGTGGAGATCATCAGCCGGAAGAGGGGTTAGTGGCAGGAAGAGAGGTAGAGCTTGTGGTTCAGGGAAAAAGTGTTTTGGAAGTACCGAATGAGGGGCATATTGTTACAGACCGATCGGACGAGAAGGAAAGGAAAAAGCTGTGCACAAAAATGCAAGAGCTAATAGATTTTGATGAGATTATCCTATTCTCCGAAACCGACCAATTTTTAGAGAAGATATTCAAAAGAAGGGTAGCTTTCGCAGAGGAAAATGAAGAAGGTCCTAGAACAAAATTAGTAGGAATCGATTTCGGTTTTGATGTGTATTCAAATGGCTCTGAGCACTATGGGACAACAGCTGAGGTCATAAGTCCCCTAGAACTTAGAACTACTTAAACCTAACTAACCTAAGGACATCCCACACATCCATGCCCGAGGCAGGATTCGAACCTGCGACCGTAGCAGTCGCGCGGTTCCGGACTGAAGCGCCTAGAACCGCTCGGCCACCGTGGCCGGTTGATGTGTATTCAGTAGAGGCTGATGTTCATCATGATGTAAGCGATTCTGAAGATAGTGAGGAGATCAGAAGATGTGTAACCGATGAAGAGAAAGAACAGGAAGCTGATAGTAGTTTTGGTGAAAACGTAGAAAATCGGGAAGATTCATTGTCAGTGCCGGATGACGAAGAAAATTTCTTATATGATTCCGATGGGAACTTGTTACAAGAAGATGAAGACGAGAAAGAGATTTACCGATTAACTGCAGAATTTCTAGCAGCATGTCAAGCCAAAGGAGAGAGCACAGTTTTGCCTCAAGTAATCGATGCAGCGGAATGTCGTAGCGATGGCGAGTTTAGTTTTCCTCCAGAAGAAATAAGAAAGACAACGTTAATGGAAAAAGCTGCCAATGAAGTTCCTGAAACGCCATGTGATACTAATTTAATACTGGACGGAGATAGCGAAGAAGGGGGAGAAGATATGTATCAAGGGTAAAAAGTAGCCAAAAACGCAGAAAAGAAGCGGAGGAGAAAATCTAGAGACATACAACAGGAAGCAACCGTAGGTCAGATATCATGTTCAGCATTTGGCCGAAAATGACCTCAAAGAAAATGAGTTTAGGAGGATATTAGACTCAACTGGTGGAATATCAGCCGAAAAAAGAGGAGTTATTCAAAGTTCTAATGAAGAATGAAAAGGTATTCTCAAATCACCAGGAAGCATAGTAGATTACGAACGTCATTTGCATGTAATAGAACAAAAACCTTTTTTTCAAACCACCTTACGTTATTCCAATATCAAAGAAAGCTGTAGCCAAAAGAGACATAGAATGATGTAGTGGGGAGTACTAGAATGCAGCAATAGTGCTAGCGAATGAAAAAGATGGTAGCGTAAGACTAATTATTGACGCAAGAACACCAAACAAAATACTAAAACGGGAGACGGGAGACAGATCGTCCTGAAGCTCTTGACAAATTACTCCAGAACTTCCATGATATACGTTACATGGCCAGTCTCGATTTGACAGCTGGGTATTGGCAAATAGCCTTAGGTAAAGAATCGAGAAAGTATACCGCGTTTCTTTTTGCTGGAAGTGTTACAATTAAAAAGTTGTAGCCTTTGGGTTGAACACTTCGGTTTCGGTGTTTATTATAGCACTAGATAGTGTACTGGGCAATCAGTTAAATTCATAAATGTCAGCATACGTTGACGATCTGATGATTGTCAGTAAAACCTGGCAGGAACATTTAATTCCATAAGGTAAGGTGTTTAAAGCTTTGATAGAAGGGGGCATGACGTTGAAACCGAAGAAGTGCGATTTTATGAGGAAACGAATATAATTCCTGGGGTACATTGTTACAGTCAACGGTATTGAAAAGGATCCTGATAAAGTAAAGGCTATCCGCGATTTTCAAGAGCAAGGTCAAGAAAGCAATTGAAGTCTTTTCTAGGAATGTGTTCATTCTGCCTTAAATATGTAAATGACCAAGCATTTATTGATCCAAATTTAAATTAGTTACTTAAAAAGAACAGTGCATTCATTTGGACAAATGAGTGTGAATTAGCCTCCAACAATTTTAAAGAGTGTTTGGCTAGAGAGATTAAATTGTGTCAACCAAGTTTAAGGGAACCTTTCCACATGACAACGGGCAGTTCGGATTACGGATTAGAAGTGCGTTTGTTTCAGGAAAAGGAAATAGGTGCCAAGCTAGAACAAGAATCTGTAGCTTTTGTTAGACGAACCCTCAGTAAGTCTGGGCGAAATTATACTGAGTCTGAGAATGAAACATTGGTGATTTTTTGGGGATTCTAAAATTTTAAGAATTACTTACGGAGAAATAAAACCGTAATTCACACCAATCATCGGCAGTTGACCTTTTTAAAAGATAGCCGAAATTAGATTTATGAAGAGCACAGAGAACTATGTATCTGATGCTTTACATAGATTACCCTAAAATGCAGATTCCCAAATAATATGGACGAAAATAATATACGTTCCAGATTAGCAATTTAAACATGTAGAATGCAAAGATGTAATAAAAGATATTTGCAAAAATGTGAGATACTTTCAGAACGCAAACGAAGATTTAAAGTCAGTGAAAGTCAAATTTGACGGTGCCGATGCGGTAAACATTAGAGCATCTTACAAGACATACAAGGAATATTGCACTTACAAAAAACAATTAACCCAGGAATGTGCAGGGTATTTTGGCCTTCACAATTTGTGAATGAAGTTATAGACTATTTTCATTTGGCACATGGCCACTGCGTAGCTAAGAAGTGTGCAGAAAAATTTTAATAATCTGGTAAGAAGGTAGCGCGATATCTGTCAAAAGGCTAAGTGGTGAATGCCACCAGTAGAGGTCCAGTGCAGATTATCAAACCAGATGATGTGCTGGATACAGTCGCTTTGGATATTTTCGGCGCTTTACCAACGACTCCTGCGAACTTTTCGTACATTTTGATAGAGGTAGAGCTTTTTTCTAAATTTATATAGCTACATCCATTAAGAAAAGCAATTGCTAGAGGAGTACATAATGAAATGACCCTAGCCTATTTTGGAAAAATAGGTAAATCGAAAAGTGTATTATCGGATAATGGCGCGCAGTTCTGTTCAAAGTTATGGACAGATGGTGTGGCAAACAACCAAGTACAGGTTATACGTATGTTTCTGCCTACCACCCGTCAAGTAATCTGCTAGGAGGTATATGCGAGTGATTGGGCGATTAATTCGAAATTATGTAACAAAGTTCGAACAAATAATGAACACGTTAAATCATGAGACTACAGGTTTTACTCCAAAAATGGTTCAAATGGCTCTGGAAACTATGGGACTTAACATCTGAGGCCGGACGGGGTTGCCGGGCGGTTCTAGGAACGACAGTCTGGAACCGCGCGACCGCTGCGGTCGCAGGTTCGAATCCTGCCTCAGGCATGGATGTGTGTGACGTCCTTAGGTTAGTTAGGTTTAAGTAGTTCTAAGTTCTAGGGGACTGATGACCTCAGATGTTAAGTCCCATAGCGCTCAGAGCCATTTGAACCATTTTTAACTTCTGAGGTCATCAGTCCCCTAGAACTTAGAACTACATAAACCTAACTAACCTAAGGACATCACACACATCCATGTCCGAGGCAGGATTCGAACCTGCGACCTTAGCGGTCGAGCGGTTCCAGACTGAAGCGCCTAGGACCGCTCGGCCACAAGGTCGGCTGGTTTTACTCCAGAAGAGATATTGGAAAAAGAGAAATCAAATTGTCCGGTAGAAGACGTACTAGATTTGGCTCCTCGTAATGAAATTACAATAGACGAGGAAAAACAAGAACTTCGAAACAAGATTAAAAAGCAAGCAGAGGATAGGATTCGTAGGCATGCGGAGTATCTGAAATTTCCTAACTTCAAGACAGGCGATTTGGTCCTTGTGAAAACTCACAATAAACATTGTGAAACTTATTATGATATTAGCAAATTTTAATTCATTTACAATGGACCTTACAAGACTGTAAATATTCCTAACGCCGATGCTTATTTTTTGAAGTTTCCTAGATCTGGTCAAAGACTAGGTTTGAGGAACATAGTCGATTTCAGAAAATATGAACTAAGAGTTCAAATTATAATTTACAGACGGAAGAAAATTGCCGGAGATATATTGATAAAACCAATAGTGAAGTTATTAATATTGCGTCACGAAAATAATTTTGTATGTTTATGTTATATGTTCATCAAGTCTCAGAAAAACCTAATATTTTATAAAATGTAAGTGTGCGAAGACTGAAAAAAAAGGAATAGCTTAGGGAGTTGAGATAACAGACTCACAAAATAGTGAGAACAGAGACATCAGACAAAATGAGAAAAAACTCACTAAGTTCAGTAAAGAGGTGAATACACATAGTAAAAATGAAGTGTAAGTAAGGGATGATCTAGGACGCACTGCCTCCTTTTGATTTTAAATTTCATATTTAGAACAGTTTATTTCCGTAGCTGCGAATGATCTGTGTGTACATGTAGATAAACAGAATTAGCAACTAATAACTTAGTCAGTAGATTTTCGAAATTGATAATTTATGATGGACGTTGTTCAGTAAACGATTTTTTTTACAATAGGTTGCCCTATGTAATGATAAATAGGGGCACTACTATGAAAAAAAAGGTATTGGTTAATAAGTTTCTTAATTACATTGTGAGCAGTAGAGTTTTTTGACTGGGTATGTTATCTTGTTGGAAGATGTAAAAAAATTAACGCCCTAATGATTCAATGAGAGTTACGTTGTCTGAAGATAAATTTTCTTGAATTGATACTCAGGATAATTCAACGAAATATATGGCATATGTAACGATACAACGTAAATTTGATAAAAGATTTGTAACTTTTTTTTCGTTAAGAAAACACTTTGAAAACCTATCATTAGATATCAGTTGTAGCGAGATGTTGAAAGTATGGGCCTAACAGTTATAAGAAGCAGGAAAGAGTATCTGCTTATTAAACTAAGACTAAAATAATGAATGTTTATTATGACTGTAAAGGCTGTAATAATCACGAGTTAATTTAAAAATGTACAAATATTTGCCAACGTAAATAGAAAACAAGAGGATCCACTACAAGTTTTCAACCCGCAGCTGTGTGAATGACCTTGGTGCCCAGGGTGCGTGGGCAGAGTGGAAAAAGAGGTAAGTAGAAGAGAGTTACAGCAGAGCCGCAGGCGAGGAAGCCTGCTTTGAATTCTTAGCGGGTCGTGTCGGCCGATGTTAAGTGCTACAAAGCGCTAAAATTGTGGTTATTGGTGTAGGGCAGCGATATTTGTGTACTAAAATCGACCCTGTAAATTACGACTCTCAGCAAGTAAGATTATCCAAAAATAATATATACCGGAATTTTGGTACATCAACAAAACGACTACAGCAAGTGGCGTGGTAGCAATATAGTAATTCCATCTTACTGGAGACATGGAGAGCCTAACCATTTCTCATACTGCAGTCTACAACTACAGCACAACCACCGCTAGGTTCACTAAGACAAGAACTTTTTTTTATTGAATCCAATTGAATAGGATTGTAAACGAATATTACAGTCAATTTCTCATGTTCATTTTCTGTATAGAAACTGTGAATTTAAAAATTCTCTTCCAAGTTATTTCACTGACATTTCCAAAAAACTATATCCTCATTTCTCTGTCAATACTTTTAACAGATTTTGCGTAAATTCAAACGATCAAAAGGTCGTTAGAAAACGTTTCAGAATCGCGACAATACAAAATTGTCGTAATTTCAGTTAAAATTAGCGAAGCCAGTAAAAGCAGCTTCAAAGTTCTACAAGTATTAAACATAAAGACAGAGGTCGCTTTGCTAAAGCATTCGCTAAGAATTTTCTCGAGATTAATATACTTGTTTCAAACTATAAAATATTACTTTCTTAATAAGTCATATTTCAAGATGGTAGCCATTGGGCTATGTCAGTCTCACAGCTTGTACCCAACTTACTGTAGGTAGGAAAATTCAAACAAATTTTGTTTAAGGAAATTCATTACATACTGAAGCAAAACAATTTCAGAAACAGTAGAGCCGAATTGCTTCTTCAGAGCTGACGAACGCACATCTTCGTAGAAATAATATTTTTTGCAGGAGGACTGTTAGATTGCGTGTGGCCACAAAAAATTAAACATCCTTTAAGTCAATATAAAATTAAGAGTTTTGAAGTACAGAGTAAATGCCGATGCTCAACTGAGAGCTAAAAGCTTTCGGTTTCACTGGGAGAAAGGAGCCGTTTAACCGGTGGGGCGGAGCACGCGGAGGGTCGGCTCGCTAGCATCTCGGTCGCCGCAGAAGGTGGCCAGCGTCAGAAATTCTTGGAACGCGAAGTCAGAGAATCAAGTTTTCCTCCAGTGACATAACCTATTATTCTATATGTGTCAGGCATTTCAAGAGCAAACACGCCTCTCCTATCAGCTAAAACTTGCGATTTTCACGGTTAAAAAGAAATTCTTTCCCGGCTCCGAAAAATTTCATAAAATTTGATTACAGGCGATTCGTGTACTTTAATAAGTTATGCGTATCGGTCACACGTTGCAATCAGTGGGTTCGGTTGCAACACACCTTTAACCACCAATCTTACGTTTGTTTGTAATTTTGTTACAACAAATTTTACCAATACCGACGCGTTTTCGGGAGGTCCTCAGTGTTTAGAAAGAGTATTTATTCATTGGAAATAAAATAAATAAGCTACAGCTTTAATTTGTCCCCTGGAATGGCTACCAATCCTTTCTAATTGCAGACAAACTCCTCAGACTAATTTTCATAGTTTCTAAAAACAGGCTTATTTTGTTGAGGCGCCTTAATGAACACTGTTGAATATATATGCGTTATTGGATTCATTGCTGGCTGTCTCAGCTTTTTTCTTCTTGTAAATCAGTAAGTCGTCTCACTGTCGGGGTTGATGAAGGCGTATTAGGAAAAATAGTAAAACTTTTTCAGTAAGTTTCAGAGTTAATTCTTGTTAACACTTTAATTTCTCACTGTCCACATGAACCCAGAACTTTCCATATTTATAAATAACGTAACTTCGAGGTTAACGTACCCTGCAGTAAATAAAAAGCGTAGCCTCCTGTTCTCTCTACTTTAGGTGAATGTTATTGTTTTGAACGTCATTTTCGCCTCGCATTTTGTGAATCGAACAATCACGAAAGTCAACAGAAGCTCTTTTTGTCTTCGATACAACGAGTGGCGACAAAATGATGTCAAGTTTGCACGATGTCTTGTGAATTGTAGGTTACCCGAGCGAGCGGATGCGGTGCAGTGGCGTCCTCGTTCAGGGCGGTCAGATCTACTCTGCACAGTCCTGTGCTAAGACAAGGGTACCTGGGCAGTCTTGAATTGCCATAGGTGCACGTGCCTGCTAATTCAGGGGCGAGCAGCAGCCGGTCGAGAGCATCTGGTGCGGAGCCGGGAGGGCGTGGCGCGGATCGTTGCTGACCACAGCTGCGAGTGGTCGTCAGAGAGCGCTGGTTGCGGTACGACAGCCCGATATCCTGCAGCTCGTCCACCGCATCGCACCGGCTGTCATCATCGTCACGTAACACCGACTAGTGTGCCATTTATTTTAAGATAAGTAAAATTAGACGCTTAGGAATCAATGTCGTGCTGTTGTTGTTGTTGTTGTTGTGGTCTTCAGTCCTGAGACTGGTTTGATGCAGCTCTCCATGCTACTCTATCCAGTGCAAGCTTCTTCATCTCCCAGTACCTACTGCAGCCTACATCCTTCTGAATCTGCTTAGTGTATTCATCTCTTGGTCTCCCTCTACGATTTTTACCCTCCACACTGCCCTCCAGTACTAAATTGGTGATCCCTTGATGCTTCAGAACATGTCCTACCAACCGATCCCTTCTTCTGGTCAAGTTGTGCCACAAACTCTTCTTCTCCCCAATTCTATTCAATACCACCTCATTAGTTATGTGATCTACCCATCTAATCTTCAGCATTTTTCTGTAGCACCACATTTCGAAAGCTTCTATTCTCTTCTTGTCTAAAATATTTATCGTCCATGTTTCACTTCCATGCAAATACTTTCAGAAACGACTTCCTGACACTTAAATCAATACTCGATGTTAACAAATTTCTCTTCTTCAGAAACGCTTTCCTTGCCATTGCCACTCTACATTTTATATCCTCTCTACTTCGACCATCATCAGTTATTTTGCTCCCCAAATAGCAAAACTCCTTTACTACTTTAAGTGTCTCATTTCCTAATCTAATTCCCTCAGCATCACCCGACTTAATTCGACTACATTCCATTATCCTTGTTTTGCTTTTGTTGATGTTCATCTTATACCCTCCTTTCAAGACACTGTCCATTGCGTTCAACTGCTCTTCCAGGTCCTTTGCTGTCTCTGACGGAATTACAATGTCATCGGCGAACCTCAAAGTTTTTATTTCTTCTCCATGGATTTTAATACCTATTCCGAACTTTTCTTTTGTTTCCTTTACTGCTTGCTCAATATACAGATTGAATAGCATCGGGGAGACGCTACAACCCTGTCTCGCTCCCTTCCCAACCGCTGCTTCCCTTTCATGTCCCTCGACTCTTATAACTGCCATCTGGTTTCTGTACAAATTGTAAATAGCCTTTCGCTCCCTGTATTTTACCCCTGCCACATTCAGAATTTGAAAGAGAGTATTCCAGTCAACATTGTCAAAAGCTTTCTCTAAGACTACCAATGCTAGAAACGTAGGTTTGCCTTTCCTTAATCTTTCTTGTAAGATAAGTCGTAGGGTCAGTATTGCCTCACGTGTTCCAACATTTCTACGGAATCTAAACTGATCTTCACCGAGGTCAGCTTCTACCAGTTTTATCATTCGTCTGTAAAGATTTCGCGTTAGTATTTTGCAGCTGTGACTGATTAAACTGATATTTCGGTAATCTTCACATCTGCCAACACCTGCTTTCTTTGGGATTGGAATTATTACATTCTTCTTGAAGTCTGAGGGTATTTCGCCTGTTTCATACATCTTGCTCACCAGATGGTAAGAGTTTTGTCAGGGCTGGCTCTCACAAGGCTGTCAGTAGTTCGAATGGAGTGTTGTCGACTCCCAGGGCCTTGTTTCGACTTAGGTCTTCCAGTGCTCTGTCAAACTCTTCACGTAGTATCGTATCTCCCATTTCATCCTTATCTACCTCCTCTTCCATTTCCATAATATTGTCCTCAAGAACATCGCCCCTGTATAGACCCTCTATATACTCCTTCCACCTTTCTGCATTCACTTCTTTACTTAGAACTGGGTTTCCATCTGAGCTCTTGATATTCATGCAAGTGGTTCTCTTTTCTCCAAAGGTCTCTTTAATTTTCCTGTAGGCAGTATCCATCGTACCCCTCGTGAGATAAGCGTCTACATCCTTACATTTGTCCTCTAGCCATCCCTGCGTAGCCATTTTGCACTTCTTGTCGATCTCATTTTTGAGACGTTTGTATTCCTTTTTGCCTGCTTCACTTACTGCGTTTTTTTTATTTTCTCCTTTCATCGATTAAATTCAGTATCTCTTCTGTTACCCAAGGATTTCTACTAGCCCTCGTCTTTTTACCTACTTGATCCTCTGCTGCCTTCACTATTTCATTCCTCAAACTTACCCATTCTTCTACTGTATTTCTTTTCCCCATTCCTGTCAATTGTTCCCTTATGTTCTCCCTGAAACTCTGTACAACCTCTGGTTCTTTCAGTTTATCCACGTCCCATCTCGTTAAATTCCCACCTTTTCGCAGTTTCTTCAGTTTTAATCTATAATTCATAACCAATAGATTGCGGTCAGAGTCCACATCCGCCCCTGGAAATGTCTTACAATTTAAAACCTCCTGCCTCCTGCCACCGAACTTCACTAATTGCCACTATATCTAACTTTAACCTATCCATTTCCCTTTTTAAATTTTCTAGCCTACCTGCCCGATTAAGGGATCTGACATTCCACGCTCCGATCCGTAGAACGCCAGTTTTCTTTCTCCTGATAACGACGTCCTCTTGAATAGTCCCCGCCCGGAGATCCGAATGGGGGACTATTTTACCTCCGGAATATTTTACCCAAGAGGACACCATCATCATTTAATCATACAGTAAAGCTGCATGCCCTCGGGATAAATTACGGTTGCAGTTTCCCCTTGCTTTCAGCCGTTCGCAGTACCAGCACAGCAAGGCCGTTCTGGTTAGTGTTGCAAGGCCAGATCAGTCAATCATCCAGACTGTTGCCCCTGCAACTACTGAAAAGGCTGCTGCCCCTCTTCAGGAACCACACGTTTGTCTGGCCTCTCAACAGATCCCCCTCCGTTGTGGTTGCACCTATGGTACGGCTGTCTGTATCGTTGAGGCATGCAAGCCTCCCCACCAACGACAAGGTTCATGGTTCATGGGGAATATCGTGCTGTGGAAGAAAAAGAGAAGGAAAAGAAAAAATTCGAGAGAGTGAGACAGGATCAGAGGACTCATTGGTAGGTGAACCAAAAAAGTAATCCAGGATATGAGACGGAGGAGCCGTCTAGTGTGTTGCTCGGAATGATCAGCCTGCTGCAGGCATTAAGAAATGAAATTAAATCTGACTTACGCACTAAACCAGAATATAAATTAGATACTGAACTAAATGCTGAATGTAAGGTACGAGGGCGTGCTGAAAAGTAATGCCTCCGAATTTTTATGTGAAAACTCAAAATCTTTTAAATAAAACAAACGTTATTAACATGCTACAGCTTTATTCTTCATGTCTACGTATTGATTTCACGACGCAGTCACACTGGCAACAAACATTTCTCCCAATGAGAGACCAGTTTGTCGGTACCGTCACTATAGAATATTTGACATTGTTTGTGGAGCCACAACTTCACTTTTGGTTGCACCGCTTCATCATTATCAAAGTGAAGTCCTCGAAGATATTCTTTAAGTTTTGGAAGCGGATGAAAATCGGATGGAGCCAAGTCGGGACTGTATAGGGGATGATCGATGACAGTGACCACAAGGTGTCGGATTGTTGCTCGTGTGTAACCTTGCATACTCACGCTGAAGATGAGGGTGCTCCACGCGTTTACAAACTCTTCGGTTAGAAACTCGATTACACCGTGTTGTTTCTCACGTACCGATATACGGGGTGACAGTTATTGGACTATATGGAATAAAATCGTCATAATTTGTGAACGGTTTGCTTTATGACGTTCAAACTGCACGGTAGACCGCGGGGCATGATGGGAATTAGTATGCGCATGCGCATGCGCCTTTTTGTTGGCCACTTGCGCGTGAAAATGTCACGGTACAGCGTACCTGAGCGTACAGTGCTTGTGAAGGCGTACTATGCGAGCAATAACAGCCCACCTGCGGCTCAAAGGAAGTTTGCGAGCGAGTTCAAGCTGAAGACAACTGGTCCAAGAGTGCTAACAATCAATAATTTGATTCCCATGTTTGAGAGAACGGGTAGTGTTCGTGATGACAGTGTTGGCAATGTTGGTCGTCCAAAAGGGTGAAAACGCGTGAAAACATCGAGAAGACACGCGCTGTGTTTTAAACCAGCCCTAGGAGATCGATCAGACGAGCTGCACAACAGGTGGGAATCAACCGGGAGACACTGTGACAAATTGAAGACCTGCGTCTCTTCCCATACAGATTCAAACCAATCAGCCGCTAAGCCCCCGGGGTCATGGAACAGTGGTCGTGTTTCGCCACCTCTATTGTCCACAGAATTGACGAACAGGAGTTGTTGTGAATACGGTTTAGTTTAGCGACGAAGCCCACTTTCATTGGATGGGTTCGTCAATAAGCAGAATTGGCGAATTTAGGGGACCGAGAATCCACATTTCGCGATCGAGCAGTCCCTTCACCCTCAACGGGTGACTGTGTGGTGTGCAATGTCCAGTCAAGGAATAGTCGGGTTGAGCGGCTGTCGTAGGCTGGGCAGCTTTCTAAAACAGAAGAGGCAGTGGACTGTGGCGGAAATAACATCAGATTTTAAAGATGGGCAGAATATAAGTGTGTCTGAACGCACAGTGCACCAAACACACATAATGATGAGTCTCCACAGCCGACGACCCATGCATGTGCCAGTGTTAACATTGCTACCATTATAGACATGAGAACACATGTCATACAGGTCTGTAGAATGGAATGTTGAGTAGTTAAACCTCACATATGGCTCATATAATGTGGTGTGAAACAACCAGATGCAATGGTCCTTTGGCATGCAGTGTACTGCTAGCAAGATGTGTTTTTAGCAAGCATACTTAATTCCATAGGATTTCTACCCCATTATTGACATATTCCATAAATTGCAGACATCCAAAGACTATTTTGATATGCCTCCTTCAAGGAGGTCACTACAGATTTATACTGTTGTCACTGTGAGATAGCATTTTCTCTAATAATATCGATGTAGACAATATGTTAAACCCCAGTCAACCCTCCTATAAATAGAGATCTAGTGTTCAGACAAACATTGCATTTTTACGTGATTTATAATATAAATACTAAGTGTTTCATGTTGTACATAGAACATCTAACATTTCCAACAAATTTCTATATGGAGACAGTTGAGCACTCTAAAAGCGTGAATGGTATATAAAATGTTTTCATTGTCATAATCAATTGGTGGGGTAGTGGGATGTCTATTGGCTAGAAACTTATTGTTTTGATGAGCTTACACATTTCCACAGGATTTCTAAATAATTTCTAACAAATTCTGGTATGATTCTTTCAGCAAGGGCACTTGTGCGGTAAGTCTTTTGCCAGTCACATTTCTGAGTATCAGGAGATAAGTGGTGAAACAACTACACATGTGGACTTTGGGAAATTCTGCAAGTCTGCTAGTTTGTGGAACACTGAAATATGTTCAAATGCAACTAGACTTTGAAATACAGGGCTATTACAAATGATTGAAGCGATTTCATAAATTCACTGTAGCTCCATTCATTGACATATGGTCACGACACACTACAGATACGTAGAAAAACTCATAAAGTTTTGTTCGGCTGAAGCCGCACTTCAGGTTTCTGCCTCTAGAGCGCTCGAGAGTGCAGTGAGACAAAATGGCGACGGGAGCCGAGAAAGCATATGTCGTGCTTGAAATGCACTCACATCAGTCAGTCATAACAGTGCAACGACACTTCAGGATGAAGTTCAACAAAGACCCACCAACTGCTAACTCCATTCGGCGATGGTATGCACAGTTTAAAGCTTCTGGATGCCTCTGTAAGGGGAAATCAACGAGTCGGCCTGCAGTGAGCGAAGAAACGGTTGAACGCGTGCGGTCAAGTTTCACGCGTAGCCCGCGGAAGTCGACGAATAAAGCAAGCAGGGAGCTAAACGTACCACAGCCGACGGTTTGGAAAATCTTACGGAAAAGGCTAAAGCAGAAGCCTTACCGTTTACAATTGCTACAAGCCCTGACACCCGATGACAAAGTCAAACGCTTTGAATTTTCGGCGCGGTTGCAACAGCTCATGGAAGAGGATGCGTTCAGTGCGAAACTTGTTTTCAGTGATGAAGCAACATTTTTTCTTAATGGTGAAGTGAACAGACACAATGTGCGAATCTGGGCGGTAGAGAATCCTCACGCATTCATGCAGCAAATTCGCAATTCACCAAAAGTTAACGTGTTTTGTGCAATCTCATGGTTTAAAGTTTACGGCCCCTTTTTCTTCTGCGCAAAAAAACGTTACAGGACACGTGTATCTGGGCATGCTGGAAAATTGGCTCATGCCACAACTGGAGACCGACAGTGCCGACTTCATCTTTCAACAGGATGGTGCTCCACCGCACTTCCATCATGATGTTCGGCATTTCTTAAACAGGAGATTGGAAAACCGATGGATCGGTCATGGTGGAGATCATGATCAGCAATTCATATCATGGCCTCCACGCTCTCCTGACTTAACCCCATGCGATTTCTTTCTGTGGGGTTATGTGAAAGATTCAGTGTTTAAACCTCCTCTACCAAGAAACGTGCCAGTATCAACGATGCTTTCGAACTCATTGATGGGGACATGCTGCACCGAGTGTGGGAGGAACTTGATTATCGGCTTGATGTCTGCTGAATCACTAAAGGGGCACATATCGAACATTTGTGAATGCCTAAAAAAACTTTTTGAGTTTTTGTATGTGTGTGCAAAGCATTGTGAAAATATCTCAAATAATAAAGTTATTGTAGAGCTGTGAAATCGCTTCAATCATTTGTAATAACTCTGTATTTATGACATTCACAAAATTTAAGAATTACTCAATGTTGTGGGGACTTTGATTTTATGAAGGCTGGTCTCAAATATTTCAAACAAACGTCAGACTTTAAATATAATTCTGTGAAGTGGGAATATGGTGGCTTACTGAACAATTCGTGTGCTGCTCAGTAGTCATTTAAGTTACATAAAATTGGTTTTGTGTGATTGTGTTGAGGAACTAATAAATGCAATGCATTAATAATGCTTACTTATCTTGTTGCACCATGGAGACTACATGAAAATTTACCCCATACATCTACTTTTACAACAAAATTTTAACTAATTGACCCATGTTACAACAAAGTTGTAACAAATTACCCATGTTACAGCGAAATTATACCAAAACGCCCACATTACTGTGAAACTGTAACATATTACCCCACATTACAGTTCAGTTGTAACAAAATGCTCCATACTACAGAAAAAAAATCCCAACAAGATCCCCCTTGTTGCAGTAAAAAATTGCAACAAAACGCCTCTCTTACAGTGAAATTTTACCAAGCTGCCCCATGTTACGGCAAAAATTGTGGTATAATGCCCTACGTTACAGCAAAGTTCTGACAAAACGCTCTTGTTGTAGCAAAAATTGTAACAAATTACCTATACACCATTATGTTACACCAAAATTCGCTGAATGCACGCAAGCTGTAGAGTTACATGAGAGCTGTAAGGTAAACCACAGACTTAACACAACAAACTGGTACAAGTTCTGCATCACTCACATACTCATCATGCTTAGATGGAGCTATTATTAAATGCAATGTCAAAGTTTTCCTGAGTGTTCAGTGCATATATTGCTTCCCCCTACTTATACCTCCCGAGGAGATCACGAATGTAAAATTAGAGAGATTAGAGCGCGCACGGAGGCTTTCAGACAGTCGTTCTTCCCGCGAACCATACGCGACTGGAACAAGAAAGGGAGGTAATGACAGTGGTACGTAAAGTGCCCTCCGCCACACACCGTTGGGTGGCTTGCGGAGTATAAATGTAGATGTAGATGTAGACCTCTTCGCTCCAGCACAGTCGTATCCTATTGGGCTCTTTCCTGTGTCATGCAATGTAACAGTTGTGGGATGTATTTATAGCTCACAAACATTCCACAGCTGGTGTGGTCTGCATGGTTGCCAAATTTCAGTTGCCGGCGGCTATCTGATTTGGTGAAGACTGCCAGTCTCGCTAGCGGGATGAAAGCAGAGCTCACCATCTGCAGCATCGTCGACAGGACTGACTGCGGACCTTTGGTACAGAGCCGAGTGGAGGATCTGAATCAGAGGCTGAGACGGTTCTGCGACCGTGTGGGCTGCAGATTCCTCGACTTGCGCCATAGGGTGGTGGGGTTTCGGGTTCCGCTGGATAGGTCAGGAGTCCACTACACGCAACAAGCGGCTACACGGGTAGCAGGGGTTGTGTGGCGTGGGCTGGGCGGTTTTTTAGGTTAGATGGCCTTGGGCAAGTACAGAAAGGGCAACAGCCTCAACGGGTGCGGGGCAAAGTCAGGACATGCGGGGACCAAGCAGCAATCGGTATTGTAATTGTCAACTGTCGAAGCTGCGTTGGTAAAGTACCAGAACTTCAAGCGCTGATAGAAAGCACCGAAGCAGAAATCGTTATAGGTACAGAAAGCTGGCTTAAGCCAGAGATAAATTCTGCCGAAATTTTTACAAAGGTACAGACGTTGTTTAGAAAGGATAGATTGCATGCAACCGGTGGTTGAGTGTTCGTCGCTGTTAGTAGTAGTTTATCCTGTAGTGAAGTAGAAGTGGATAGTTCCTGTGAATTATTATGGGTGGAGGTTACACTCAACAACCGAACTATGTTAATAATTGGCTCCTTTTACCGACCTCCCGACTCAGCAGCATTAGTGGCAGAACAACTGAGAGAAAATTTGGAATACATTTCACATAAATTTTCTCAGCATGTTATAGTCTTAGGTGGAGATTTCAATTTACCAGATATAGACTGGGACACTCAGATGTTTAGGACCGGTGGTAGGGACAGAGCATCGAGTGACATTATACTGAGTGCACTATCCGAAAATTACCTCGAGCAATTAAACAGAGAACCGACTCGTGGAGATAACATCTTGGACCTACTGATAACAAACAGACCCGAACTTTTCGACTCTGTATGTACAGAACAGGGAATCAGTGATCATAAGGCCATTGCAGCATCCCTGAATATGGAAGTTAATAGGAATATAAAAAAAGAGAGGAAGGTTTATCTGTTTAGCAAGAGTAATAGAAGGCAGATTTCAGACTACCTAACAGATCAAAACGAAAATTTCTGTTCCGACACTGACAATGTTGAGTGTTTATGGAAAAAGTTCAAGGCAATCGTAAAAGGCGTTTTATACAGGTACGTGCCGAATAAAACTGTGAGGGACGGGAAAAACCCACCGTGGTACAACAACAAAGTTAGGAAACTACTGCGAAAGCAAAGAGAGCTCCACACCAAGTTTAAACGCAGCCAAAACCTCTCATGGACTCGCATTCGGGAGGACGACGGTTCAACCCCGTCTCCGGCCATCCTGATTTAGGTTTTCCGTGATTTCCCTAAATCGTTTCCTTTGAAAGGGCACGGCCGATTTCCTTCCCAATCCTTCCCTAATCCGAGCTTGTGCTCCGTCTCTAATGACCTCGTTGTCGACGGGACGTTAAACATTAACCACCACCACCACCATCAAAACCTCTCAGACAAACAGAAGCTAAACGATGTCAAAGTTAGCGTAAGGAGGGCTATGCGTGAAGCGTTCAGTGAATTTGAAAGTATAATTCTATGTACCGACTTGACAGAAAATCCTAGGAAGTTCTGGTCTTACGTTAAATCAGTAAGTGGCTCGAAACAGCATATCCAGACACTACGGGATGATGATGGCATTGAAACAGAGGATGACATGCGTAAAGCTGAAATACTAAACGCCTTTTTCCAAAGCTGTTTCACAGAGGAAGACCGCACTGCAGTTCCTTCTCTAAATCCTCGCACAAACGAAAAAATGGCTGACATCGAAATAAGTGTCCAAGGAATAGAAAAGCAACTGGAATCACTCAATAGAGGAAAGTCCACTGAACCTGACGGGATACCAATTCGATTCTACACAGAGTACGCGAAAGAACTTGCCCCCCTTCTAACAGCCGTGTACCGCAAGTCTCTAGAGGAACGGACGGTTCCAAATGATTGGAAAAGAGCACAGATAGTCCCAGTCTTCAAGAAGGGTCGTCGAGCAGATGCGCAAAACTATAGACCTATATCTCTTACGTCGATCTCTTGTAGAATTTTAGAACATGTTTTTTGCTCGCGTATCATGTCATTTCTGGAAACCCAGGATCTACTATGTAGGAATCAACATGGATTCCGGAAACAGCGATCGTGTGAGACCCAACTCGCCTTATTTGTTCATGAGACCCAGAAAATATTAGATACAGGCTCCCAGGTAGATGCTATTTTTCTTGACTTCCGGAAGGCGTTCGATACAGTTCCGCACTGTCGCCTGATAAACAAAGTAAGAGCCTACGGAATATCAGACCAGCTGTGTGGCTGGATTGAAGAGTTTTTAGCAAACAGAACACAGCATGTTGTTATCAATGGAGAGACGTCTACAGACGTTAAAGTCACCTCTGGCGTGCCACAGGGGAGTGTTATGGGACCATTGCTTTTCACAATATATATAAATGACTTAGTAGATAGTGTCGGAAGTTCCATGCGGCTTTTCGCGGATGATGCTGTAGTATACAGAGAAGTTGCAGCATTAGAAAATTGTAGCGAAATGCAGGAAGATCTGCAGCGGATAGGCACTTGGTGCAGGGAGTGGCAACTGACCCTTAACATAGACAAATGTAATGTATTGCGAATACATAGAAAGAAGGATCCTTTATTGTATGATTATATGATAGCGGAACAAACACTGGTAGCAGTTACTTCTGTAAAATATCTGGGAGTATGCATGCGGAACGATTTGAAGTGGAATGATCATATAAAATTAATTGTTGGTAAGGCGGGTACCAGGTTGAGATTCATTGGGAGAGTGCTTAGAAAATGTATTCCATCGACAAAGGAGGTGGCTTACAAAACACTCGTTCGACCTATACTTGAGTATTGCTCATCAGTGTGGGATCCATACCAGATCGGTTTGACGGAGGAGATAGAGAAGATCCAAAGAAGAGCGGCGCGTTTCGTCACAGGGTTATTTGGTAACCGTGATAGCGTTACGGAGATGTTTAATAAACTCAAGTGGCAGACTCTGCAAGAGAGGCGCTCTGCATCGCAGTTTAGCTTGCTCACCAGGTTTCGAGAGGGTGCGTGTCTGGATGAGGTATCGAATATATTGCTTCCCCCTACTTATACCTCCCGAGGAGATCACGAATGTAAAATTAGAGAGATTAGAGCACGCATGGAGGCTTTCAGACAGTCGTTCTTCCCGCGAACCATACGCGACTGGAACAGGAAAGGGAGGTAATGACAGTGGCACGTAAAGTGCCCTCCGCCACACACCGTTGGGTGGCTTGCGGAGTATAAATGTAGATGTAGACCTCTTCGCTCCAGCACAGTCGTATCCTATTGGGCTCTTTCCTGTGTCATGCAATGTAACAGTTGTGGGATGTATTTATAGCTCACAAACATTCCACAGCTGGTGTGGTCTGCATGGTTGCCAAATTTCAGTTGCCCTACTAGGTTTTCTTAAGACATCACAGTGAAAGTAAATCATGCGTGCTAACTATAGGACTCAAGTGCACCCTTGCAAAAATCCAAGTTGACCACTAAGTTTAAAATCCAAGATTTCAACACAAGATGGTGAACCTTATGAATGCCATACATCATCACAAGCCAAAATGGTGATTCAAGACATCATCATCAGTGATGTTCAGAATCCATGATGGTGATCCATTGTGGCTCATCTGGGGATACAGGCACAGCCTTTTTTGCTTTACCAGTCCAAAATACACTCTATTACAAAAAAAAAGTGATGCTCCATGAAGGAATTATGCAAATGGGACAAAAATTGGTAGAAGTGATGTACATGCATTGACAAAATATTGCAATTTAAAAAAAATTGATAATTTATTCAAGGGAAAGAGCTTCACAAACTGAACAAGTCAATAATACACCTGTCCACCTTTGCCCCTTACACAAGCAGTTATTTGGCTGGCACTGATTGATAGAATTGTTGGACATCCTACTGAGTGATATTGTGCACAGTTATGTCCAATTGGTGCGTTAGCTCATCAAAATCCCAAGATGTTTGGAGGGCCCTGTTCACAACACTCCAAACATTCTCAATTAGGAAGAGATCCAGTGACCTTGCTGGCCAGAATAGAATTGTCCTCAGTGATGAGTCTCACTTCAAACTGAGCTCTGATGACCAGAAAAGACATGTCTGGAGATGCACCAGACAGTGAGGACCTACCAATTTGACTGTAACCTGTTATAGAGCCTGACAACCAGTAGTGATGATCTGTGGTGCCATTTCCTTTCATAGTAGCACCCTTACAACACAGCATTACGTTGATGATATTCTATGCCCTGGTTCGTTGCCCTTATTGGAAGCCATCCTGGGCTTACATTCCAGCAAGATATGTCCACCCACACATGGTGAGAGTTTCTACTGCTTGTCTTCATGCTTTCCACAACCTATCTTGGCCAACAACATGATCAGATCTCTCCCCAGTTGACAACATTTGGAGCATTACGGGCAGGATCCTCCAACTAGCTAGGGCTTTTGGCGATCTAACACATCAATTTACCAGAAATTGGCACAATATCCCTTAGGAGGGCAGCCAACAACTCTATCAATCAATGCCAAGACCACATTATTGACTTGCTCAGTTTGTGGAACTCTTTCTCTTGAATAAATCATCTGATTTTTTAAAAATTGTAATCATTTGTTTGTCAGTGAATGTACATCATGCCTACCAAGTTCTGTCACATTTGGGTAATTTCTCCATGGAGCATAGATTTTTTTTTGTGTATGTTAGATTGTAGTTGTTCCAGTTTGCATGGCACTGCCATCACCTACCCCCACCATTTGTCCATAGCATCCAGGCTTCTAGCCATCACGTGGATTCGACACTCATGTTGCGTACACCATAGTGAAAGGTTGATCATTACAAAGCAAGATCCACCACCTACAGACAGAGAAAACTGACTTGCACAGTCAGTTGCATCAACCCATTTCTCTCTCTCAATGTTTATTATTATTCATTGTATATGTGTACTTATTTTATGGTTTTCATTTAATCCTCCTTCATTACAACAGCCCCCTGATGTAGATGATGCAGTGCCTGATACCTCTGACCAGCAGCGTGTATCAAGTCAGTGCACCCACACAAACTCCTTGGTGCAGCTCCCATGACACTAGAGTGGAAATCAAGTCAGCACACAAAACTGTTTCCAGACGTTAAGTTTACACTATATCCAAGGTCTGCACCACACATCAGGCTACAGGTAATTCATTTTAGAAAGCTGCTGTTCACCCCTACTTATCAACGGACCGCTAACATGTTAATCTCAGTTTAGCATGTGACATAGATATTGAAGTTATAGTAGAAGTAGAGATCATCAGATGGGGTACAATAATGGAGTTCACTTTGTGTACTGCAATATTCATTTCCATGGACAGATTCAATCTATGGCAAGCATATGTTAAAGCACTCTTCAGTGATGTTGCCAAGTATGTGTTGGAACAAAAAGTTTGTGAGGAGGATGAGGAGTTAGATAAGTGTACAAGTGCATGCATGTGTGTTATATCTAAATCTGCTAGTATTACTCCTATGAACAGAAATTCCATACAAGTGAAGTTAACAGGTGGTGTACCTAAGCCTATTAATGCTCCAATTGATTTAAATGAAATACGAGTTTAATTAGAAGCACGTAAAAAACAGGTATTTGGAAAGTATTGCAGAGTAATAAATGAAACTTGTGTAAAAAAAAGGATGGCAGTGTTTTAATAGCAGTCATTTATTTTCCACAGTCAATTAAGCACAAAGGTGTATATTAACACTGTATGAAAGTTGTATCACAATAAACAATAACAAATAAGATTTTCACAAGTTTCAGTATGTTCTATTCCTCATACATAGTTCCCATGAGACTTAAAAAAATCAAGGAGGGAGGGAAAGAGAGGTGGACTTTCATTATCAGAAGAGAGAAAATGTGTGTTGAATGTGGCTGCTCAAAAATTACGGTGTCTGTGGGAGGCACTTTCCTGGATATAAGTTATGACCTTGATATAAAAGCAGTGACAGCTCATAGCTAAAATTTATGGAGGTACTGCTTCAGAAAATTTTTAGCATTATTTTAAAATCATGTAAAAGGAAACAAAAATTTAGAAAAAGGAATTTTTCTGGAATTTGACAACAATAAAGAACAAAATCAAATATTTTTAATTACTTTAACCTAAATTGTTACAGTTCAAGCTTGATCTACTCATTTAAAAATGAAATCCTATCTTCTTTTGTTAATTTACACAAAAGGTCAATAAATTTCTCTTTGAACTCTGGATGACAACTGAGTAAATTTGTCTCCACTGAAATAACTGCAAGTGCATTTGGTCTTTCCAAATCCTTAGTGCCTCTTAAAATTTTTTTTATTCTTTTCAATGTAAAAGCAGTGGTATGCCTGTGATATAGTGATAGGAAATGTCATGAGGATTTTTATTAGTTTTGTAATTTCGCTGAGAGCATCATCTGGATTTCTATTTTTTTCAATATAAATTTCTGCAGCTGAATTAATTTGCAATATTCACGAACATCACTCCTGTGACAGAATGTTTTTAGTTCCGTTTCAAGCTTTTCTTTGTCAGTCATGGAATATGCTTCACTGGTCAGCGCTATCTCTTCTGGAGGATGTTCATCCTTATACCCAGTGAAGCATTTCTTGTTGAACAATTTAGCAAATACAAAGTGTTTAGTAGAAGAATATCTGTCCATTACATCAACATCTATAAAGTCACATACTTCCTTAGCTTCCTTTGAAGGACTCTTAGAGTACTTTGAGCTTCTTAATTTTAAAATAGCAGTTTGAAATTTGTTAAATGTTCATCAATTTTAAACATACTATTTTCTGAAATTGCATTTAGTTGTAAACTACTTTTAATATGAAACATAATCTGAGGAAAAGCTCTAACCAAAACTTAAAATAATCATCAACCAGAAATTTTAAAGTTTCTGTTGCTTCTGCAATGGTTTGATCTGCATTTGATGTTGAATGAATTTCAGTAAGTTGGTTTTTTAAAAGGTTAAAAATTTTGTTGAACTTTGTTTATGGGTCATATGTCGAAGTACCACCTTGTAGGGGATGGATGTGGAATGCTGGCATCAATATGCTTCTTTAGAATGGACACATATTGTGATCTCAAGCAGGGTATTGGGATACAGTCAGATTATTACAGAAAAATATTCTTACATTCCATATAATACTTGTATTTCTCATTACTAAATTAAGTGGAGGTGCATAACAATGAATAATATGTCCATTAATATAAACTGCTTTTAGTTTTGCTTGAACTTCTGCTTTTCTCCCTTTCATGATATTTGCACCAGTAAATGTCTGAGGTGCCAGTTAAGTCCATTTACTTGATGGATTATGTCCTATTGTTCAAAATATGTTTCGGCATGCCATCTGCAGCTTGATTTTCTCGGAAAACATCCCCAACACACTCAGATATTTCTCCATTCAATACATAGCAAAAGAAAGAGGATCATTTCAATGTGATCTGAAAGATCTGTTGTGTCATCAGCCATGACAGCTACAGAGGATGCTTTTTTTAGTTTCCATTATTACCTCCTCATGGTATATTTGTTGCAGGCGATCAAGTATCTCATTCCGAATGGTCTTAGAAACATCTTTGAAGACTTCACTGGTTTCTAAGTGAGTCTTCAAATCTGAACATAACTAGACGCAAAATTCATTAATCCTCTAAATGTCTCTTAGATTTACTGGATCGCCTTTTTCCATCACATCCACATAACAGAGTTTCAAAGTTTCCACACAAGAAAATGCAATCTATTGTTTTGGACAGAATTTAATGGTTCTATTAACCTTCATATTATGCTCAATAACTAAAAATCTGTGTTTCTCCTTCATACTTAATCATTTTTAGAGGCAACTTTTATGAGTTAATTGTGTTGCACTGCTTTTGGATATTGATGTCTGGGGACAGACTTTCAAATCTTACAAATATACATACATAAAATCAAACATGGCCCATTCTTATCTAATGTTTTTATAATATTAATAATAATGACCATAAGAGTATTATTATTAACATTATTGTTATAGGTACAAATAACATTAAAGCTCATATACAGGGTGTTTCTGTAAGTGTGCAAAAATTTAACAGGACATAGAGAATATTCCACTGAACAATTTGAGGTAGGGAAGCTGGGTCAGCGAAATCAGCTTATTAAGATGATAAGAATAAAATTAGATTAAGGTGTACTTTTTTATTTACATTATTTACAGTTAACTGCAAATACCATCACTGACACACTGAAGGGACCATTTCTACTGTATCTTACAAAATGTGCTGAAACTGATGGCCATCAACCTCAATGCAAGCATGACAGCAGCGAACAAGATTATGAAGTACATTTACAAATATCCCTGGTGTATTTCAAATCACATCATGGGCAGCTACAATTCTGGCAACTAATTCCATCCGTATCCACTGGTGTCTCATATACAATTGACTTTAGAGATCCCCTTAAGAAATAATCAAGGGGACTCACATCAGGTGACCTCGCAGGCCCTGGAAAAGGATCTCCCCTTCCAATCCAGTGACCAGGAAATAGAGCATTGAGGTGGTTGAGAGTATTCACACTGGAGTGCGGCCGTGCACTGTCACATTGTATCCACATCATCCCACAAACAACTAAGGCTACATTCTCCAACAACTCAGGCAGAACTCTTTGCACAAACCTTAAGTAAAGGTGGCCATTCAGACGGCCAGGTAAAAGATATGGCCCACTGAGACTGTTGCCTACAATACCGGCCAAGATATTCATAGGAAAACATACTTGGTGGTGTGACTACCACAGCATTAAGAGTTTTTCTCATCCCACACATGGCTATTCCTGCTGTTTGAAATATCATTACCATCGAATGAGGCCTAGTCAATAAACAGTACGGTTTGGAGGAAATCTGGTCAATGAGTCCATTGTTGGAACAACCACTGACACAGTATGACCCTTGATGCAAAGTCAGTGATAAGCATTGCATGGACTTCTTGTGCATGATAAGTGCGTAGTTATTGTTCGTGGAGTACTCACCACACGCTAGTATCTGCAGTGCTCATTTAAAGTGCAACATCATGAGTATTTGTAAGGGAGCCTGATACAATTCATTCCAGTACCACCTCTGCAAAATCTGGTGTGCTAGTGGTCATCGCATTTTCAGGGACCTTTCCAAAGAACCAGTTTCTTACATTCATTGATCGAGAGAAATAAACACTCACTATGATGGATGATGCCTGTTAGGGTATCGTTCCCTGTATAGCCTTTCAGCAGCGAGAGCATTGCAACATGCTTCCCCATACATAAGGTGCATGTCAGTGAGTCCTGCAAAACTGTACTGATACTGATCCACTGTATTGTACTGTACATCTCTGAATAGCACTGAGTAATGAATGGGTCTGCCATTGATTCATAGCATGTTCTGTCATGGGACAATGTAAATACAGCACAGCCACGTTACGCGTAAGTAAAGTAAACAAAGCCTGTATCACGACTTCCTAGTAATCAGGCTCATCCTCCTTGTTTCCTTGCAGGAAATAAAGAATGTACATGCAAATAAACAGTACAGTATGTGTTAACTTGTACGCATATTAATTGTATGTAATCTGGAAAAGAGTAATGCTAGACAAGGTAGTAGACAAGTTTACTTCAGTTTCTCCATAAGCTGGCTTCTCTGACCCCAGATTCCCTACCTCAAATTGTTCAGTGGAGCATTCTCTCTGTTCTGTTACATTTTTTTGCAGCTCTCATAGAAACACCATGTACATGCTCACAGGCATAAAAATCTATGGAACCTGCTGTCCGGCCCAAGTCCAACATACAAGAGTGCATAACAAATCCACCAGTGAGTCAAATACATTGCAGTCATTTTTACAAGTTTTGGAAAGAATGACTTAGTGTCAGTTACTTCATGGTCTGGCATCACGAGCTGCAGCCCCAGCAAGCTCAGGATTTAACATCAAGTCTTATTCTTGGCTGAGCTGTTAGACTATTAAGTGTTGAATGACCTCTTTTCTTAACCATAACTTTCACATGGAGAGACAGCTGTGAAAACATATGCTGCTGACGTCTACTTATAGTCACAGAACTTATTAAACGGGGATGCAAAACAATGGTGAAAACTTCCTGTAAAATAAAATAACAAAAAAAAAAAATCACCAAATAGAATAGTTGGAAGCAGAATAATAATCATATTGAAGAATACAGTACAAGGCTTTTAAAAAAACACTCGAAGAGTAAAACAAAAACTACATACCTTATGCAGTCAGTACACTACTGTTGTCACCACAGAATACCAAATTGTAGGAAGTGCAAGATCCATGTTACAATACAGAAATGGAGAATGAAAATATCACTCCTAGCGGCCTGGCAGTAAACTCAGAATTCGAAAAATATAGCACAAAAATGCAAAATACGAGTATGAGATAACATTTTTCATTTATACTTTATGCATGGGACTGGTTCACAACCATGTGGAATTTTATAAATGACATCGTGGTCTCTTTTTGAGCCAAATTCTTCAGAGAGAAAAGAGTGTAACGGCGTGGGACTTGGCAAGAATGCTTGACACTGTAAAAAGGGTCACTTTTATCATTATGCTGAGATAGCATTGCATCACAGCACCCATCGTGCCAGTCAGTGCCCAGATAGTTACCAAAACCTGGAACACTTTGGCATCCAGTGTACATGACATCTGCAGCACTGACACCACAAAAAACTAGCTTTGGCATGTGTAAATACAGGTCGCTGCCAGGCAGATCATCAAATCAGCGAGTCATGGAGTTGGTGTCCATCACAAAATCAGTCTCCAATATGAGGTCACTCAGCCATAGGGTCCAGCTGTCACCAGACATGCTGAGGGTCAAGCTGAGATGCTCCTAGCCACTGAGCTATTGGGTCATCCACCAGTGTCCGTAACCACCAGCCAGTCCCTTGACCTGTTTACTCTCCAAATGTGTAGACATATCACCTGCCTCAGCTGGGCAGATTCGGCCACCTAGCAGTGTAACAACTCCAGACCACCAATCACAACATTGCTGAGAAACACCAACCATGCAAGGTCATGGCACTGCTGGGTTATGCTGAGCATAGCAATTATTCATGTCTTCAAGACAACACTTCCTGCTGAAGTCCACAAGATCAATGACTGACAATGCTCATGGAACAATGAATGCTACACTCCTGGAAATTGAAATAAGAACACCGTGAATTCATTGTCCCAGGAAGGGGAAACTTTATTGACAGATTCCTGGGGTCAGATACATCACATGATCACAATGACAGACCCACAGGCACATAGACACAGGCAACAGAGCATGCACAATGTCGGCACTAGTACAGTGTATATCCACCTTTCGCAGCAATGCAGGCTGCTATTCTCCCATGGAGACGATCGTAGAGATGCTGGATGTAGTCCTGTGGAACGGCTTGCCATGCCATTTCCACCTGGCGCCTCAGTTGGACCAGCGTTCGTGCTGGACGTGCAGACCGCGTGAGATGACGCTTCATCCAGTCCCAAACATGCTCAATGGGGGACAGATCCGGAGATCTTGCTGGCCAGGGTAGTTGACTTACACCTTCTAGAGCACGTTGGGTGGCACGGGATACATGCGGACGTGCATTGTCCTGTTGGAACAGCAAGTTCCCTTGCCGGTCTAGGAATGGTAGAACGATGGGTTCGATGACGGTTTGGACGTACCGTGCACTATTCAGTGTCCCCTCGACGATCACCAGTGGTGTACGGCCAGTGTAGGAGATCGCTCCCCACACCATGATGCCGGGTGTTGGCCCTGTGTGCCTCGGTCGTATGCAGTCCTGATTGTGGCGCTCACCTGCACGGAGCCAAACACGCATACGACCATCATTGGCACCAAGGCAGAAGCGACTCTCATCGCTGAAGACGACACGTCTCCATTCGTCCCTCCATTCACGCCTGTCGCGACACCACTGGAGGCGGGCTGCACGATGTTGGGGCGTGAGCGGAAGACGGCCTAACGGTGTGCGGGACCGTAGCCCAGCTTCATGGAGACGGTTGCGAATGGTCCTCGCCGATACCCCAGGAGCAACAGTGTCCCTAATTTGCTGGGAAGTGGCGGTGCGGTCCCCTACGGCACTGCGTAGGATCCTACGGTCTTGGCGTGCATCCGTGCGTCGCTGCGGTCCGGTCCCAGGTCGACGGGCATGTGCACCTTCCGCCGACCACTGGCGACAACATCGATGTACTGTGGAGACCTCACGCCCCACGTGTTGAGCAATTCGGCGGTACATCCACCCGGCCTCCCGCATGCCCACTATACGCCCTCGCTCAAAGTTCGTCAACTGCACATACGGTTCACGTCCACGCTGTCACGGCATGCTACCAGTGTTAAAGACTGCGATGGAGCTCCGTATGCCACGGCAAACTGGCTGACACTGACGGCGGCGGTGCACAAATGCTGCGCAGCTAGCGCCATTCGACGGCCAACACCGCGGTTCCTGGTGTGTCCGCTGTGCCGTGCGTGTGATCATTGCTTGTACAGCCCTCTCGCAGTGTCCGGAGCAAGTATGGTGGGTCTGACACACCGGTGTCAATGTGTTCTTTTTTCCATTCCCAGGAGTGTATATACTGATACTTGGCTGTGCCACATGACAATTGCACACACCTGTACCTACTGTAAGCTTGTTGGAGCAATAAAACATTTTCATGAATGTCGTGTATCTTGCTGAGCCACCTTACTCCTCCAATGGACTCCTGCAGCCCTCGCTAACCCTTTGAACCCTCACTGCCCAAGTGTGAGAGCTGAATGCCATCCTGCTACATCTCAAACAAGCTTGATAGGCTTGGGCAAAAAATTTGTCATCCTCAAGAGACATCATGCTAATACCATGTAAAACTCTTAAGTCACTGAGAACGTTGAAATAAACATACTGGTTCACAGTTGCAGTAACATGAATGAGTGGTCCCAAGTCATGGTACAAAACCACCACCAAAAGATCACAGAATCACCTCCAGTCTGATCTGCACCCTCTCCACACTGTAGTTCAAATGCCCATTGGGTGGTCAGTGCACATGGTGCCCAGGGGAATGGGGGTGGGGGGGGGGGGGGGGGGAAGAGAGAGAGAGAGAGAGAGAGAGAGAGGCAAAACAAAAACTCATTAGATCACACTATACCTCTAGTCAGACTGTGAGCAACGGCTGGCTGTGTGGAATTTGACTTCAAATGTCTATTGCATGCACAGCGCTCCCTCAAAAACTGGTAAGTTTGAAACCAGTTGCCATTGAGGAGGCATAACACTAGCCTCCAGTTCTGACAGTAACACCTTCCTATGACCACTGTTCTTACACCAAGTTACATGGCTACAAGTGTTCCTATTAAACATACTGGACGGTCCATACTGAGATATTAAGAAATCAGGCAACCCTATTCACAGCGTGATCATGGGCACATCGAAACATGATATCGTATTTCTACCATTCTGTCATGCCTCCATGTTAACCCACAGTATTGTACGACTCCAAACAACCGATAGGCGCACAGACAGTTCACTGCCATGACTTTGGCCAAAGGTGCAAAATCACAGGTTAGCCTGATACCAGTTATTCACCATCTACAGCACTCCAAAGCAACAAAAATGCTCTTCTAAAGGTGGTGATTAATATCTTCCTTTAACCTTAATATATTCTTTACTGGTTTTAAGTACAATAAAATAACGATTTACGGAACTTTGTGACAATAGGTTCACCTACCTGTTTCCTCCACACTTGCCACTGATTTTGTTAATTCTTTGTGTTAGCAGTTCTTTATTCGACAGGTAAAATCTCAGTTTCCTGTGTAACATTCACCAATTTTTGGATTGCTTTGTGAAAGGATGATTAGCTTTCCTTTATCATCTGCCACTTTATTTAACACGTTGATTGCTAGCAGACACAGCAGAGGTTCACACCTAACACTGTGCCCACTGATGGTCACAGACTCCACTTCGCCTTGTACAGTAGACATACATACATACATAAATTAATCCTTGTTCCATAGATCATGAATATGACATTTCGTAATGATGTGGAATGTGTCACTTTAACATAAGTTTTCTTTACACAAAATTAATTAATTAATTAATTCTTGTTTTTAGTTACTACTTCATATCTAAGAATTCATCTATTGAGTAGAAGGAGTTGTCATTCAGAAATTCTTTGAATTTGCTTCTAAATATTGGTTGGCTATCTGTCAGACTTAATACTACACTCCTGGAAATGGAAAAAAGAACACATTGACACCGGTGTGTCAGACCCACCATACTTGCTCCGGACACTGCGAGAGGGCTGTACAAGCAATGATCACACGCACGGCACAGCGGACACACCAGGAACCGCGGTGTTGGCCGTCGAATGGCGCTAGCTGCGCAGCATTTGTGCACCGCCGCCGTCAGTGTCAGCCAGTTTGCCGTGGCATACGGAGCTCCATCGCAGTCTTTAACACTGGTAGCATGCCGCGACAGCGTGGACGTGAACCGTATGTGCAGTTGACGGACTTTGAGCGAGGGCGTATAGTGGGCATGTGGGAGGCCGGGTGGACGTACCGCCGAATTGCTCAACACGTGGGGCGTGAGGTCTCCACAGTACATCGATGTTGTCGCCAGTGGTCGGCGGAAGGTGCACATGCCCGTCGACCTGGGACCGGACCACAGCGACGCACGGATGCACGCCAAGACCGTAGGATCCTACGCAGTGCCGTAGGGGACCGCACCGCCACTTCCCAGCAAATTAGGGACACTGTTGCTCCTGGGGTATCGGCGAGGACCATTCACAACCGTCTCCATGAAGCTGGGCTACGGTCCCGCAAACCGTTAGGCCGTCTTCCGCTCACGCCCCAACATCGTGCAGCCCGCCTCCAGTGGTGTCGCGACAGGCGTGAATGGAGGGACGAATGGAGACGTGTCGTCTTCAGCGATGAGAGTCGCTTCTGCCTTGGTGCCAATGATGGTCGTATGCGTGTTTGGCGCCGTGCAGGTGAGCGCCACAATCAGGACTGCATACGACCGAGGCACACAGGGCCAACACCCGGCATCATGGTGTGGGGAGCGATCTCCTACACTGGCCGTACACCACTGGTGATCGTCGAGGCGACACTGAATAGTGCACGGTACATCCAAACCGTCATCGAACCCATCGTTCTACCATTCCTAGACCGGCAAGGGAACTTGCTGTTCCAACAGGACAATGCACGTCCGCATGTATCCCGTGCCACCCAACGTGCTCTAGAAGGTGTAAGTCAACTACCCTGGCCAGCAAGATCTCCGGATCTGTTCCCCATTGACCATGTTTGGGACTGGATGAAGCGTCGTCTCACGCGGTCTGCACGTCCAGCACGAACGCTGGTCCAACTGAGGCGCCAGGTGGAAATGGCATGGCAAGCCGTTCCACAGGACTACATCCAGCATCTCTACGATCGTCTCCATGGGAGAATAGCAGCCTGCATTGCTGCGAAAGGTGGATATACACTGTACTAGTGCCGACATTGTGCATGCTCTGTTGCCTGTGTCTATGTGCCTGTGGTTCTGTCAGTGTGATCATGTGATGTATCTGACCCCAGGAATGTGTCAATAAAGTTTCCCCTTCCTGGGACAATGAATTCACGGTGTTCTTATTTCAATTTCCAGGAGTGTATTTGGCAAATGACCAAAGATTTTTGTGGCAGCATAATTCACCGCTTTCTGTGACAAAGTGAGATTTAATCCAGAATAGGGAATATCCTTTCTTCTAGTGTTGTAGCTATCCACTTTACTGTTATTTTTGAATTGGGATGGGTTATTAATGACAAATTTCATAAGTGAATATATGTGTTGCGAAGGTACTGTGAATATACAGAGTTCCTTAAATAAATATCTTCAAGGTGAGCTCGGGTGGGCTCCAGCTATTATTCTGATTACACGCTTTTGTGCAATGAATACTTTCTCTCTTAATGATGAATTGCCCCAAAATATGATGCCATGTGAAAGCAGTGAATGAAAATAGGCATAGCAGGCTAATTTACTGGTATGTTTATCACAAAAATTTGGAATAACCCTAGTAGAATAAGTAGCTGAACCTAACCATTTCAGCGGATCATTGGTGTGTTTCTTCCAATTCAATTTCTCATCCATGCACACACCCAGGAATTTTGAGTATTCTACCTTAGCAACAGACTTCCGTCCATAGTCTATATTTATCAATGGTGTTATGCCATTTACTGTACAGAATTGTATAAACTGTGTTTTCTCAAAATTTAGTCAGAGTCCATTTGCAGAGAACCACTTAATAATTTTATGAAAGACATTATTTGCAATTTCCTCAGCTGATTCTTGCTTCTTGGGTGTAATTACTATACTTGTATCAGCAGCAAAAAGAACCAACTTTGTATCTTCATGAATATAGAGTGACAAGTCATTAATATATGTTAAGAACAATAAGGGACCCAAGACTGAACCCTGTGGGACACCATTCTTGATACCTCCCCCCCAGTTAGAGGACTCTGCTGCTTTTTTGTAGACTGTCTGTACTGTTAATTTCAACCTGCTGCATTTTTCCAGTTAAGTATGAATTAAACCATTTGTGCACTGTCCCACTCATACCACAATACTTAAGCTTATCTAGAAGAATTTTATGATTCACACAATCAGAAGTCTTTGAGATATCACAAAATATCCCAATGGGTGATGTTCAGTAATTCCTTGCATTTAATATTTGATCAGTGGAAGCATATATACTGCAGTACTCTGCATTCATCTGTATTTCTTGAGTTGATGCCAGTGTATATCAGGTACAATATCTTGATCACCATTTTGAACTTTGTTTTTTGCAACTTTATACAATAAACAAAGGTATACTGTACTAAACAGAGTGACGTGTGTTCACCAGTGGGCACACAGCATCACCTGCTGTGTCCGCTGGGAGCCTCACAGCAGTCAATGTGTTAAACTATACCAAGTGCCTTCTTCTTCTTCTTCTTCTTCTTCTTCTCTTCCTCCTCCTCAACATTCACACGTCATCACTTACCTCCTGTTCTGTTAAGTGTTAGTTGTGATCCTCAGTCTTTGCCATTGTCTCTTGCAAAAGTAGGAAATTCAGTAGTACAGAAAAAGTTTTGTTCACTGGACAAGAATGTCAACAAATTTTAATTTTTGTATGTGGTGTAAAGGCTTTCATTGTGACACCTTATGGAGCACCTAACAGCTTTCTTACGACCTTACTTTTCTTTCCACCTTCTAGTCACAAGGCTTTTGCAAAGCTATTAATTCCTCTTCTCTCTTCTAAGAATTCAAATGGTTAATCTGATACATTATCGGAGGTAACTCTTGTCTCCATTTTCAGTCTTCAAACCACAATACTTTAGACCATATTCTCCACTTCCTTTTTGACAAACTTCATCACATCATTTTCTTTTATTTGATCTTTTTTCTCTACTTGTCCTTTCTATCAATTCCATTACCACCAATGACTGAACTAGCTCCTAATTAGAATATAAGTTTATCTTGTCACTGGATCATTGAACATGTTTGTGTAAATATAAGGCTTGTGAATTTTGTCTTAAGTTCATTCTTAAATTCATTTCAGGAATCAACAGAAAATGGCATGAGCTATATTCTGGTCTCCTGTATATTTTGATACCAATTTGAAACACTCATGCTATAAGTCAACCATAATATAATTACTCTGGTTCATACTTTTTCTGTCTGGAGGGCAATTCTTTACTTGCTTATAATTTTAGAATATTATAAATAATTTATTAAATTCCATCAAGAAACATGAAAATCTTTCCTTGCAGTCAACAACATGAAGATAGGTTACACACATAACATATAATTCATGAGCCCTCTTTGAGGCAATGTAACTTAAGACAAACATGAAAGACCACCACAGTGAGAGGAGGAATTTTCATTTTAAATAAGTTAAGATATCTGGCACATTTCTGGAAGACATGGCTGGAAAAAGTAGCAGTCATGCTTCCTTTGTCAAATCCCCTAACCTGATGAGCCCCATTTAACTGTGACATCAGTGGTTCTTTTTTTCACCATTGGGATAGTTAATAACAGTACCACAGGAGAAAGTGGTTCACCATTAGTGAAGGGCACATCCAATGGGAATACCTCTGATGGAGGCAGAAGATAGCTAATTGATGATGCAGTCATAATGGCACTAACAGGTTAATCTGGTATCTACATCTACATACGTACTCTGAAAGCCACTGTATGGTGCATGGCAGGAGGTACCTTGTACCACTACTAGTCATTTCCCATTCTGTTCCACTCATATAAAGAGCGGGGGAAAAAATGACTATCTACATGCATCCATACGAGCCCTGATTTCTCTTACCTTATCCTCGTAATATATATGCGAAATGAACGTTGCCGACAGTAGAATTTCTCTGCAGTCAACTTCAAATGCTAGTTCCCTAAATTTTCTCAATAGCGTATTGCAAAAAGAATGTCATTGTCTTCCCTCCGTGGATTCCCATTTGAATTCACGAAGCATCTCCACAATACTCGGGTGTTGATCGAAGTTACTGGAAACAAAAATCTGGCAGCCTATCTGTGAATTGCTTTGTTGGCTTCCTTTATTCCAAAGTGGTGGGGATACTAAACACTCTAGCAGTACTCAATAATGTGTCACACTTTTTTCAGATGAACCACACTTTCCTAAAATTCTCCCAATAAACTGAAGTCAATCATTTGTCTTCCTTGCTACAGTCCTTATATGCTCATTCCATTTCACATCACTTTGCACTATTGTGGCTAGTTATTTAAAAATGTGATTGTGTCAAGCAGCACACTACTAATGCTACACTCAAACATTACGGGATTGGTTTTCCTACTCATTCTTGTATCTGGCTCCACGGAAGGTGGATGCTTGCCAAAGGTAATGAGCCTAGATGACCATTAGAGGGCACAGTCTCATCGCAGCACTGCACTTGCAGCATGAACGCGCCCCACTCATCTCCCCACGTGAATACGCTGGCCCATAGTGTTCATCGTAGCTCATATAAACATGGCTGCCCAGCGAACAGCCAGTCAGTTCTATGGTCATGTCTGATATGCTAGTATCCACAGAAAAGAAGATATAGTAATTAACTGAATTACTGTTCTAGCAATGGCTATTTATACATAAAATGTATTATTCAAACAGGAAAGAAACTTCAGCATTGGAATCCACTTCAAAATAACATGGCTAAATAATAGGATTTCCCTTTCATACTGGAGTATATAAACACATTTAACAAGCGACTGCTTCATTTGAAGCAGCAAACATAATATGCAAATCATATACATAAGTGACATGAACGAACATGTAAGTTTCAGTGAAACGTGAAAACGAGGAAACCAAACACAAGCATTACTTTTAGAATTTTTTTCTGTACACTTTCCATCAAAAATATTCAAATGGAGTAATGATGCTTCATCACCTTAGTCATGTAAAAATATGCAATTGATTGCAGTATAAAAATTCCTGTTTTACACAGTCTTCGAATGAATCAACATTAACAGTGTTTTACAGTATCAAGTAACTCATTTAGTGAAAAGTGTCCTGAAGACTTTATTTATGACAAATCTAATCCAGTTTCATGCAATACTTAGGACACCATATCAAAGTGAAAGCAGGAAAATCTGAACAGTTTCATCACACCAATAATTGGGAAGCAGTAAAATTTTCCTACCTAAAGAATTAGAACTGTGACACTAAATGAAATAGTAAGAAGTATTTTGTGGCCTATATTGTACTGCCAGTTTTCAACTCGCATAGTATTATTTCTTTTTCAAGTTGGCAAAAAAGATGTGACATTTAATTCCATGAGATCCTGACATTCACAACCAGTGGTAACATTAAATTTCAGCCATGGTGATGCAGTAGACCTCCTGCCATTTCCACTGCACCATCACAAAGCACAATATACATTGCATATGATTCTCATCTCAATTAGCAGTGTATTTAAAGTAGAAACTTTAATTTATTTGTCAAAAATAGGAAAACAATTTCTAAGTGAAACTATCACAGCACTGTTGAATATGTTTTCCTCCATATCTATAGACTAAGACATTCTAATTCTGCAATAAGATCCATGTGTCTGAAGTCATCTGGTCTTGAAGTAAATCTCTCCAATAGATTTAGCCGTTTCTCATTGTCCTGGCCATAATACATCTGTAGCTGATTTGCCAGACATTGGGATTCCTTTCCATTCTGAAAACAAAACTATCGTTATGGTCTTTATAAATTGCACAAAAAAATTTATTATTCTCACATTCACTAGATTAAACACAGCACCCCAGTATGTAAAAAAAATAATAATAATAATAATAATAATAATAATGTTCAAATCACAATCCAACAACAGGCACACATACAAAAAGAGCAAAACAATGGATAAAGTAAAGACAACACTCCAACATGTCGAGCAGTAAGACTCAATGACTAGCAAACACGCTGAACAGCAGCGTCCATAGGAAGGCGACGTACAGCTTGTTCAACACCACTTACGAAATTTATAAGAGGTAATGCACTTGGTGTAGGTGTAAAATTACGACGAAATTTTTCACGGAGAAGATTTTACGTGATGTGACACTGTCAGTTTTGGGCAAAGGTCTAAAGTTTGCACCTACACCAAGTGCAGTCAGTACCTCTTATATGTTTTGTAAGTGGTGTTGAACAAGCTGTACATCGCCTTCCTATGGATGCTGATGAAGAAATAAGAAGGGAAACTGGTCGGGTTCTCCTGAAAGCTCCTCCCCAGCGCAGTAATATAACCGTTAAAGAAAGGGCTACCGTTTTGTTACCTTGTAGGTTGTATTTGGAGAAGATGTATAGTCTACTTAGTGATATTACGTACAGGAAGACTGATCAAGACCCAACAGCACCTGTGCAATGGGAGACGTGCGCACTTTTGAACTCTTCCTCGTTAGCTCCAGAGACCACACGGCAGCATACCACCGAGACTGTATGGTATTCCTAAAGACATAAAGAAGGTCTTCCTTTACGGCCCATAGTGAGTAATATTGACGCACCCACACATGATTTAGCCAAACATCTGGCTTCTTTGCTGAGACCATTGGTTGGCAAATGTTCACACCATATACGGAACTCTGCTGATTTTATCAACAGACTGGGGGCTCTGCACTTAAGTAGCTCGGATCTTCTAGTGAGTTTTGATGTAGTTTCCCTTTTCACAAAAGTACCTCTTGCGAATTCCTTGACGCTAATTCGTCAACAGTTTGAATTGGATACCACTGCTTTGTTTCGAGACGCTCTTTCCTGCCTAAGGAACCTATTTTATGTTTAACCAGGAATATTTTGAACCATCTGACAGTGTCGCCACGGGCAGCCCTCTGTCTCCTCTGGTGACTAACTTTTTTACGAAGGATTTTGAGGAAAGAGCACTTGAATCAGCAGTTTGTAAACCAACTGTTTTTTGGAGATACGTCAATGATACTTTCATAGCGTGGCCTCACAGAGAAGAAAAGTTAATGGAGTTTTTTCATCATCTTAACTCCATCCATGAGAATATTCGATTTACTATCGAACTAGAGACAGATGGTTGCCTTCCTTTCCTGGATGTTTTGGTTAAATGGAAGAGTGACGGCTCAGTGGGACATTCTGTTTATCCTAAGCCCACTCACAGTGATTTGTACTTGCATTCTTCAAGCTGCCATCACCCATCCCAAACCCTTGTGCACAGGGCACATACGGTGTCGGATTCAAATAATTTGACTAAGGAACTTGCACTTTTAAGGACGGTGTTCAGAGACAATGGATACTCAATCTGGCAAATTAACAGGGCTTTCTCAACTAAAGCCAGGAACAGGGAAGTGGATAAAGAGGAGAACGCACCAAACAAGTCCCTAGCTTTTCTCCCCTTCATTGGAAATATCTCCTTCAAAATTGCGAGTATTCTTAATCATTTTCATGTGAAAGTGGTTTTTCGTCCACCTTCTAAGATTTTGGATCTGCTGGGATTGGTGAAGGATGATTTGTTACTGTGGAAGGCGGGAATTTATAAAATACCGTGTAAATGTGGTATGGGCTATATAGGGCAGACAACACATACAGTGGAAGAGCGTCGTACAGAACATCAATGTTGCACTCGCCTACTCCAACCCATTAAGTCTGCAGTTGCAGAACATTGTATTTCCAACAGACATTCATTCAATGGAGTATGACAAAACATCGATTTTGGCCACAGCAACAACCTTTTGGGACTCCATTATCAAAGAATCCGTTGAAATACGCATTGCGGACAATCTAATGAACCGTGACAGTGGTTACCAACTGAATAACGCGTGGATTCCCATCATCTCTGAAATTTGCTCGAGACGAAGATGTCAGAAGACTTCAATAGCTGCGGCCAATGACAATACTGATGGCAGCTGAGTTTTGCAGTTCCACCAGCGAGGGTGCTGTCGCCCGGCAGTGTGGTCCTTCTGTCTCCGCGACTTCAACACATGTGCGGCAGTACCATCAGCGCACCATATAAGATGGAGCGGAGAACGTCTTTGTCAGTCCTCGTTCAGCTCACCTGAAGATGGCTGGCAGTTGTCCCGCCGAAATATCGTGGAATTAAGTTTACGATAAATGGCTGCAATCCCAAAATCTCTTTGAACAGTTGATTTGCTGGGAAATTTTTAAATTTTACATGTGATATATTAAACTTAATACAGATGGACAAAAAGTTATTAAATACAGTGTATGCTACTCATCATTTACTTCTCATGTGGTGTTTGTTTATAAGAAGATGAACACAAATTACCAAATACACGACACAAATACACACAAACATCTGGCTGGCACCTGTACATAACAGCAGAGGCAACCATATCCCCAAAGTCCTACATGAGATTCAATTGCTTCCTAAATTGCTGAGCTCATCCCAAAAGTACCTATGCCTCCTATCTCTCCCACTTTCCAATATTTGTAAGTGCAACCAACCAAGCCATTCCATCATGGCTGATTTCTATGCCCCCAATGAAAGGATCTCTTCCCATATGGGCCAACAGCAAGTCATTGCCTGCAGCCTATCCTCTTACATGATCATCATCTTCAACTGTTGTTACAGTCACTGTGCCTTTATCACCGTGTCTTAAGAGAGTTGGAAGCTTGTACTAGCTCACCTCACTGGCATCAAATGGCATAAATTAGCATGTCAGTGAGTTCAAATGAGGTACTGGGTAATGAGTTTGATAGTGTGTGATATGGCAGTGATGCATGTGCGGAACCAATGGATAGAAAAGGGTCTCACAAACTGACAAAGGAATGACATGAAGGTTATGAACTGTGTACCAAAGCGATCATTCCTTCCACTCCAAGCAAGTGTACACTCCAAAGCAAATGGATGAAGCATCTAACACAAATCACCATTGTAGGACCACTGTCATCAATGATTAAATGTATTTTGTTTTGGTCAGTAACCCAGAAATCTGTGATAGTATTAATCTCCAATGCTAAATTTTCTCCTGTGTGAGAACCTACAAAAGGCTTCATAATAATAACAACTTAGCGCTCCAGCTGGAATTCAGTAGGAAACCAATGAGCTGTAAATCTCAGGACACTGGCACTATTTTGAAAACAGATGCATGCATCAGAAGTTACAGAAATCAAGAGACCACTTGAAACATTCCTTTTGATTTTTTCAGAAATTCTGTCATAGATGCCAAGAACAATTTTTTGGCATTTTATAGTTTGGTAAAGTTTATTCAAAGAGTGTCATAAATCCAGTCCTTTCTACAATAGATAATGACTCACTGTCTAGTGCAATAATTGCTGCTGTTAAACAATGATATTTTTGGCTTTTGTGTCATTTATATCCCAAAACAATTCTGACAGTCTATTGCTTTTCTGGTGATACTGAAGGTGGCTAAAGACGGTGTAGGCACAGCAGCACCTGTGCCTGTATTAATTGCTTGGACTGGAGGTGGTGTAGGCACAACAGCACCTGTGCCTGTATTAATTGCTTGGAATTTATCTGGATGTTTCATTTTCAAATGATTTTTCATAGCTGAAGTACCTGTAGACAACAAATATTATACTGTGTTTCAGGTATGTTAGATATTTTCTATCAGTTTCAATGGTTTTCTATAAGTTTCACAAAAACATTCATGTAACCCAAACAAGTATAATTAAAATGAGTATTCAATAAATAAGCACCTACTTGAGGAAGTGACAATTACTATCTTTGCAATGACATTTTGTTGATCGATTGAATAAAACAATTTAAAATGAAACTCTTAAAGACAAGTCAAAACAGTTATTTTTCCTTCTGCACCATGAGAAATTTGAACTCGGCACAACAAACAAACATCAAACTTGTTACTGTCACACTTTACATACAAATATTCCCAGACAGGCGATATTTTGTTTACTGTTGACAGTTTTCATAATTTGTCATACAACTAACAAATTATTTTCAGTAGTAACCTCAAATAACAAGTGAAAGTGATCACAATTTGCAACAAATTAAACAGTCAAGTCAACCAATCAGTTAGTCAATCTACATGTCATTTGCTCATTTCACTCATACCAACAACGCCCAAACTTAAGTGAATCTGCCTGCTCATCCACACCTGCCCTCTGCAAGTTTGTCCAGACCTACAAATTAAGACTGCTCCATGGCAATGTTCAGTTGAATACCTGGGTTATAGGATGGAGACATCCAATATGTGGCTAAACAACAATCAGTTTCATTTCCAATATATGGTTCAAATGGCTCTGAGCACTATGGGACTCAACTGCTGAGGTCATTAGTCCCCTAGAACTTAGAACTAGTTAAACCTAACTAACCTAAGGACATCACAAACATCCATGCCCGAGGCAGGATTCGAACCTGCGACCGTAGCGGTCTTGCGGTTCCAGACTGCAGCGCCTTTCCAATATATTTACTGTTTAGGTTGAGGATAATATTTTCACATGTATAGCATTTTATGGCAGTTACAGACACCAAAAATTGTAAATCTTAATCAATAATATTAATAAAAGAAGGGAGACTACATGAGTCTAGGGGCACCAGCCAAAAGAGAGGAAAATTCGACTGAGTTGATCCTCCTATGTTTATGAACGACTGACAACTTGAGAGTTTTTTTTTGTAACAACAAGACAATTTAAACAATTCATTGTGCAATAAATATATGCGTAACGTAAGTGTTTGGTGCTGTTGGAATCAACACTCAAATGCAAATTTTAATAGGTTTAGTTTCTCTATACACTTAAGTAGTTGTAGGAGTTGTGACACAGTGGGCAGCAAGCTGGCCCTGCATGGACTTAGAATTTTGTCAAGTCAGTCCATGAACTCACAAACAGAACACAGATAATTGTTGTCAAACTTTATTTCTTTGTGAGATAGTGCCTGGAACTTAAGCAAATGAGCTTTGACATTATTTCTTAAGCTCTATGCTTCCATGGGAATGAACTTAGTGAAATATAATTTGCTCCACTACTGAAGAACTATAGCTGCACATATAGACTTAGGTGTTAAATAAACTGAGCATTGATTGAACTTCAATAAAGCAAATGTCACACACTGTTATTTAATGACAACTTATATACATTTATTTCAGCTTGAAAACTGATTAGTTACTAAAACATATTAATTCGGTGTTGTTGACTCTGTACCAACCACAAACAATATTCCAGGATGGAGTGTCATGCCCGACCCTCTTTTGATCATTCTTTATAGACCATCGGTTTAAAGAACACAAAGAATTTAAATTTGGATGGCCACATAGAGAGGTGAACCTTGTTGCTCCTGAATGTGAACATCTTAACCACTGCACCAACTCAGTCTGTGACAAAGAATGGGGAATGGCAGCATACAGTCCCTGATGATCACAATTTCTCCATCATTGCTGGACTAAATTCCAAATCCCATAACAGTTTCTTCAGGTATAAGGGCATAACATGAAGTTAGTATCACTCTGTCTGTCAGATGGGGATTTCAGGCTTGGAAGTCACTTTGGAATTATTTGAGAAGAGCAGGTTATGCGATAGCATCACAAGTCACTCTCTCCTTGTCAACTCAATCACAATACTTTCTTTTCAGTCATCTCAACTTAAAATACATACTTCTTAAAGAAAAGGCACATTTGAACACAGAAAAAATGTTTAAGTCTTTCCACTAGGTGGGTCAGGTAGCCTTCAATGTCTCCAAGCCAATAACTAACAATTACTCATTAAGCATGTAAGTGGTCACATGCTAATGTTTAAACCTGAACATGATCACTTCATGATACATACCAAAATATCTTTATTGTAATCTCCGCGCATTAGTATAATCCCCTTGGATTGCAGTTCTGCATAATGAACAAGTGTAAGACATTCTGGTGCATTTTCTTTATAGGCCTGCAAAGAAAGAGAATATGTATGAAGCACACAAATAGCAAAATGATCATGCTTGGCTGCTGAGAAAATGAAAAAAATAATATGAACTGACACCTAACACTGTAATACTTAGTTTCCAGGATTTTCATGCAATTTTATTATTGTTGTTGTTTTGGTGGCTGTTTGAAAACTGGTCTCAATGACATATTAGATGCAGCTATATTCTATATCTAATATTACAAATGCTGTTGTTCTAGTACAACACCACTAAGATGTGCATTCCAAACCCCATGCTTAAGTTGTTTGTTTATTATTATTATTATTTTTCACATATATCATTAAACGGATTTCATAAAACACAAAGAAGTTACAGACATTGGCTGCAAGTGGGCACTGATAAGCAGATCTGGGTTCAAATCCTGGTGCAGCACAAATTTCCAACTATTCCTCTTGATTTAAATCAATGCCAAAAGAACACACACCACATATATATTTATTAAGACTGAACATTTAATTTGCTTTGGACAATAATTACAGGATAATATAATAATAGGTGATGCACCTTCACTCATGAAGTGTGAGATTTTAGAGCCACCAAAGAACCAGTATTACTTAAGCAATTGCAAACAAGTGCTCGTCCTATTCTGTAACCTGCATTATTGTTGTCCAGTCAATGTGTTCAGTGCTATGCACAACCTGTACTTCATTGTATCTTGCATATTGCTCTATAAAGTACTGTGTTCCACAAATAGTGTTGGTTCTTGCTATAACAAACTTGGCGATGAGTGAGGGTTATAATTTCTCCATGTGTTAGTGTCAGTGCTAAGTCACCCAACAAACATCTAGATGGAAGAAATACTCAAACCTATCATTATCCAGCAGCAAGATTTCGCAGAACAACAGCAGGCTCTCACCACTGCTCTCAGTCAAGTGGCATCTCCATGTTTGCGGTAAGTTACTCTTCCACCAGTGCAACTGTCACCCTTCCCAGCATATGATGAATTGGCTTAAGATTGGGACTCCTATGAGAGGCGGTTACACAAACATTTCCAGATTTTTTGCACGGGTGATGCAACCCTGTGTAGGGCTTTCTTTCTTTCCTGGATTTCACCTCGCATGTATCAGTTGTGGGCCAACTTGCACTGATGCAAGAACCAGCCAGCTTATCATTTGATGAAATGTGCAAGCTTTTCTCAACCTATTACTGTGACAGAACATATGCCATTGTGATGTGTGTAGAATTTTACCATTGTCAGAAACAACCAAACCACTCTTACAATGCCTGGACTGAAGAATTACATGGGTTGAGCCGTTCTTGTAAGCCCATCACAATTCATACATTGATCACAAGATGCCTGATATTATTTGTCTGGCCATGGATAGGGAAGTCCACGAAAAAGCACTTCAATGTGAAAATCCAATGCTTACAGGTGTGCTCAATACAGCACAGTCCTTTGAAGCATCATGAGCCACAGACGATCAGATTGCTGCATGGGGGGAGGTATCTGAAGTTGCTCAGTCAACCCATGTTTGGTACGTTGCAAGTGTTCAGGATGACATTGCAGCAGTACAACCTTCAACTCAGCATCGCATGAGGCAGTGCTGGTTATGGTCACAGACTGCCTCACAGCAGCTGCCGCGTGCCCTTAGCATTCCGCTGTTTGCAACAAGTGCCAAAAGAAAGCCCACATTGCACCAATTACCTTGACAATGTCATCATTTCAGGTTCTTCGACCAAAGACCACCTTAGCAGTCTCTGATCATTGTTTTCTGTTTAACTGTCGGCAGGTCTAAAGTGTAATCTTGCCAGATCTCAATGTTTTTAGCCATCAACTGAGTACCTAGATTTTGAGGTTTCTCACACAGGGGTCAAGTCGTTGCGTCACCACACTGACAAAATCATGGTTTTGCTGCAGCGACCTCCATTAAGGAACTGCAGGCCATTTCTAGGTAAATTTACGTTTTACTGTAAGTTTTTACTGGATGCATCTACTTTTGCTCAGTCCCTGCACATGCTACTGCATAAAAATGTGCCTTTTTTCTGAACCCTAGCTTGTGACCATTCAGCCAGGTCAGCATCTCATTTTGGCTACAGATGCTTTTCAGCATCGTCTTGGCATGGTGTTGGCCCACAAATATGCGGAGGGGTCTGAACTGCTTATGCTTCTAAGACTTTAACTCCCATACAGCAGTGGTATTCTCAGACTGAAAAGGAGACTTTAACAATTCTGTTCACTCTCAAGAAATTTCACATCTTCTTTCATGGTTGTAAGTTCCATTTAATCACTGATCACAAGCCACTGGTTGCACTTTTTAACCCTTCAGCTTCCGTGCCACACAGAACAGCAGATCGTTTGCAGCAGTGAGCTCTCTTCATCTCCCATTATCTTTACCAGATCCATTACCGGCTGACGGCATAACACGCCAATCCCTGTGCCTTATCTTCCGATCGGGCTGGACCTGACATTTGATCAGGACCAGTTGCTTTATTTCTATTTAGATACTGAGAACCAGAATGCGGTCACTAGTTTTCCCATCACTAGTGCCACAATAGCATTGGTCTTCATCGCAGACCCTGTACTTAGTCAGGTTCTGTCTTTTGTGCAGTACAGGTGGCCGGAAAAATCCTCGGGCCGTGCCTTGGATCCCTCGTGTTATTACTTCTCCTTCCAGCACCACCTCTCTCTTTTTGATGTGGTTCTTTCATTACCTTCAGAGGACACTCATATCTGGGTTCTGATTCCCACTTCATTATGTCATAATGTATTGTAGCAGCTGCATGTTGGCCATTGAGGGACCTCTCGCACCAAAGCTTTGGCCTGTTGTCATGTATATTGGCCAGGCATAGATGGGGGACATTACGTGGCTTATTGTCGCTTGCACTCACTGTATTTAACAACAGGCAGCCCCTCGGGTGTCATTTTACCCCCTGGCCAACTTTGTAGTGCCCATGGGAGCATCTACATGTCGATGTTGCAGGGCCCTTACTAAATCAGTATTGGCTCATTGTAGTGGACACCTATTCCAAGTTTGCCTATATGGCACATTGTCTGTGGTGGCTACTATTTCAGCCTAGTCTAAGATTTTTGCAACTGAGTGACTTCCGTATACCATGGTTATCGATAATGGCCCTCAGTTTGTTTCTCAAGAATGTGCATCTTTTTGTCAGGCTATTGGCATTCACCATCCATAGCCCCCTCCCTCCCTTTCATCCTCAATCTAATTGTGAGGCCAAACGCATGGTTTGGTCATTTAAAACTTGGATGCAGAATTATGTATGCTGCAGGTCCCCTGAAGCTGTTTTAGACAGTGGGGGAGGGGGTGGGGGGCAAGAGCTGGGCAGAGCTGTTACATGGATGCCAGAGACCCTCCTTCACCTGCTGCATCCATCACTGCATCATAAGCTCCACGACGGTTCCGGCCGGGTGCACTTCTCTGGACTTGTGGTTTTGGCTGCAAGCCAAACTGAGTTCCTGCCATCATCGAGCACTGCCAGGACCAGTGCCTGCGCATCGTCTGCACTCCCAACAGGCAGATGTCCCGTCACTTCGACCAGCTGTGGCCACGCATAACAGAGTCTGTTCCGGAAGGCCCACTGTCTTCCCCGCCCCACCGATGGCTGTTCCTGTGTCGCAGACAGCCCAGTTCACACCATCATGGGGGTTGCTGTCTGGCAGATCGCTGTCTGAGGTCCCTGCCTCCGCTCCCACTCCCTGACTCCTGTCAACAATGCAGACAGTGCTGCCCCTGATGCCATAGCTGTCGCCGCCACCGCCACCTCCACCTCTGTTCTTGGGTCCTGTGTGGCCATCATCTCCGACGCCTCAGCTGAAGCCCCTAGCACACCCCCTGACTTCAATGGGGACATCACTATTGAGACACTATCCCCTGTCCTGCCGTAAGGCCTCTCACGAGAGGGGGGGATGCCATACCAAAATGCCCTTTCATTACTTCTGCCCCTACTCACTGATTCCTTCCTGACACATGCTGCAGCATGTCAGGCGTCAGGCGTTGAAATGGACTTCAGCGCCATCATTGGTGTTTTCCATGGCCAGTAGTCTCAGTGCTTTTTTTTCCAGTGCTTTTTTTCCATACCAGTGCTTTTCTTCAACACCTAGTGTTTTTATGTATGTATGTATGTGGGTTTCCCACCCCATAGAAGAGTGGAGTGATTTACCTTCACTCATGAAGCACGCAATTTCAGAGATCACACCCATACAGTTCACAGGCCCACTTATAGAGGCTACCTGGGTCGGTTCCCTGGCATGCTCTGGTGAGCCACCACGGAAACAGTATTATTTAAGTGATTACAAATGAGTGCTCAGACTATTCTGTAAAATGCATTACTGTTGTCCAGTCGATGTGTTCAGTGCTACACACAACCAGTACTTCACTGTATCTTACATATTGCTCTATAAAGTAATGTGTGCCATAAATCATGTTTGTTCTTTCTATAACAATAGGTATGAATAATACAATATATTGTTATAGATGATTGTAACACACATTGTTTAGTATTGCCATTCAGGCATCTGTTACCACTAACTAATTACACATGGATGTGTTTCATGAATATAATCAAAGCTTTTTTCTTTGAGTAACTGTTATGCAAAAGAAATTTGCAGGCACTAAAGTGCCTTTTATTCAACATGCATGGCGTAGAACAGGGCCGGCCACAGCAAGCCAAACTTTACGTGAGCCTGGTGTGCGGCCGTGCGTGGGCCACACTTTGGCCTGTCTCAGCTTTGTTAGTAACTTCCTGTAAGTGCTCGTTACAGTGCAACATTTCATTCAGTGTTGCAGTGTGGCATATTTCAGTCGTCACAACTCTCTACAGTTCAGCAGACTCATGTTAGCACTGCTTTCCCTTTGCTATTTGTTCGTGGAATGAAAATATGTATTATGCAGCCACAGAAGTGATGGGTACCATAAATTTGCTATAAAACAATATTACAATACCATGCAGAAAGAATTTAAAGATTTAGCTGGCAATGAAATAGCAAAATATTACAATGTTTGACAGACAGGATTCACTGTTCAGTACATCAAGAAGCACTTTGTGCTAAATTTGTAGGTGTGCAGCACGATATGAAATTGGTGGTATGAATATTAATATCTATGAAATCGCATGCATTATTCTACTGTTGACTGCAATGGTTTTCGATGGAAATGTATGAGAATGGAGGCTTTATATATTACTGCAAAGCAATTTTATTGATCCATGGGGCATGCCAGGAATGATTTTTCGATTTAAAACTTAGTATTGTTGAACTTGTGAAAGAAAAATTAGTGCAGAAACAAAATTTATAACATCCGGAATGGATTGAGAACCCCACAATTGAAGTGGACTTGACTGCATACTGCCCAAAGTAAGACAATGCAAGGTGAGAAACAACTTCTTTCTAGTTTGATGGGGAGGCATTAAAAAAGAAAATTGGGTTATGGAAGGGACACAGTCTTACAAAAGTGTCCAATTCCCTAACCTCACTGTCTTTAAAGAAATGCGAGGTGTGGCCTTGAAAGAATTACAAGGATAGTCTCCTAAATGTTTTGAGGACACTGCCACTCTTACATCTGTTTTCAGGCCCATTTGCCATTTCAGTTGAAAGCGTCCCTGTGCATGTACATGTGCAGATGTAGCTGACTGACCTGCAAGGTAATCCCCGCTTTAATGACAAATCCTTTAACATTAAAACTACGCAGGACGTCTACATTGATATTCTCAGGTAGAGTATCCATGTCTCCATAATGAGATTGCAAAAGAGTAACAATATTTTGATTAACATATCTGTGTGAAAGATACTTTTTCAACTATGAAATTAAGTTAGTCCCAGTTGTGGCAACTTAATGCAAAAATCTGTGAAACTGTAGGCATCTGTTTGTATGCTGACAATTTGTACCAGATACAAATTATATTGTGTCTTCAGCATACCAAAAGCAATTGAATAATACTGAAAATGTGTTTTGTTTGTGATATATGTTGTTGAGAAATGCGAAATACAAAACCAAGTCCTATTCAGTGTGACTGCATAACCATATAAACGCAATGCGTTCACAGTTTTCCCATCTTCCCCCTCCTTGCACTCACGAGCATCGCTTGACAGTAGGGAAAATGTGCAGCAAGGCTGAGCACTATGGCACTGGTGCCCAGGCATGGCCCACAAGCCAAAATCTTGGCCGCCACTGATGGTTTTTGCATTTTGATTTGTTTTGTGAAATTAATCACTGACACACTGTCAAAGTGAAGTTCAAGAAGCGACCACTTTTTTGTAATATTTCAAATAATAATCAATATCCCACATATTCTCTGTGGTGTCACCGCCAGACACCACACTTGCTAGGTGGGGTAGCCTTTAAATCGGCCGTGGTCCGTTAGTATACGTCGGACCTGCGTGTCGCCACTATCAGTGATTGCAGACCGAGCGCCGCCACACGGCAGGTCTAGAGAGACTTCCTAGCACTCACCCCAGTTGTACAACCAACTTTGCTAGCGATGGTTCACTGACAAAATACACTCTCATTTGCCGAGACGATAGTTAGCATAGCCTTCAGCTACGTCAATTGCTACGACCTAGCAAGGTGCCATTACCAGTTACTATTGATACTGAATCATGTACAGTCAAGAGCGACGCTCATCATTAATGGATTAAAGTTAAGTATTCCATCAGATACGTCCGTTTTTCTAAAGTCTAATTTCCTTGTCCTGTTCCAGACTTCACGCCAGCCTGCGTGAGCTAAAACGCGTGCCTTTCGGCTTCCTCTAGTACCCGGTGTTGGCTCTCCTGCCAACCCACAACATTCTCAATGTACAGGATGGTTACAACTAAATTTCCACTATTTGAGCCAGTGTATACAGAAAACTATTTAGAGTACAGATACCCAACTTTATAAGAATGGTACTCACACTATGCACAGCAGAATTTGCATGTAGTGTCATGACTTGCCATTAGGCACCTGTTCTGGTATGGCGACATATGGTTGAAATGTGACCATGAAGTGGGCATTACAGTAGCAGACGGTCAACATGAGTCTGGAAAACGTGAGGAGGGCTTCACTCATAAAGTTGTTTTACCAAAACAACATCAATAGTATTGCTGCTCTTCTTAAGTATTGATACATTAAAGGGATATGGAGAGGTCCTCTTTCTGTACTGGAGTTGAAGAACATGATTAAGAAGTTTGAAATACTTGGTGATTTGGAAATTGTTCCTGGGAGAGGCTGATGGTCAACTGCACCACAAATTGTTGAAGAAATTACTCTTCCCATGGATGAGTATGCTTCGTGCATTATGCGATCTTCAAGCAATGCTCGAGTTGTATCACAACAGCTGAACATTTCATGGCCCACCATTCGAAAAGTTTTGTGAAGAATCGTAAAATGGTATCTCTAGTGCAGTTCCAAGTTGTCATGGTTGCAGATGGTTGTCACATTAAGCAACTTCGCAGTTGGAATGTACGCATTCTATGAAATTAACAAATGTTAACATCTCATGTTGAAATTAAAAACAGTTTCTTTCAATGGTTTATTCATTATTTATCTTCTTACAAATGTCTCCACAGTGTCATTGTCCTAAGAGCACTTGCTTTTCATACAGGCCCTCTTTAGTAGTGAAAGTTTAATTATAACTACCTTGTAGCCCAATAAAATGACATGCATTTCATTTTTGTACGTGCTGTACCGGATCGATTTCCTGTCTACACTTTTTGTGCAGTCAAGTGTACCTAGTCACCGCATAATGCCCACGTATACGCAAGGATATGCATACTGATAAGAAAACAACAGAAGGAATGTCTCACATCAAGAATAGTGTCTTTCAGTACCATTAATAAGTGCAGATTAACAAACATGGATTAAGCTCACTATCCACTGATAAGCCAAAACATTAGAACCACTGCCCACCGCGATGCTGGATGCTGCCTAGTGGCATTGCGACCACATGACACAGTAACAAAAGTACGTAAGCGGAGCAGATGTGGACGGGGACTACCCTAGTGAGATATGGGCTCCAAATGGGGACATACATTAAAGTAAATGACTTTGAAAAAGGTTAGATTATTATAATGCAGAGCCTATGAACAAGTATCTCGAAAACAGTGATGCTGTCGAATGTTCATGCGCTACTGTTGTGAGCATTAACAGAAAGAGGTAGAAGAGCAGTGAAATGGTTGGATGTACACAGCTCTTCAGAGAATGAGGGGTTAGGAAGCTTGTCTGCTCTGTAAAGTAGGATAGCTGGTTATCTGTGACATCTCTGCCGAAAGAGCACAATGCTGGCACATGCAAAAGTGTTCTGGAGCACATTGTTCATCGTACATTGTTGAACATGGAGCCAGCAGCAGACCACCCCTATGTGTTCATATGATCAATGGAAACATGTTGGCTCTCTGGGTGAATCACATTTTTACTACACTAGGTCGATGGTCGCCTCCATAAACATCATCATCGAGGTGAATGGAAGCTCGAAACTTGCAGGACACCACAGACATAGGTGGGTGGGAGTAGTATTATACTATGGGAGACATTCTCCCGTGCTTGCAGGGGACGTCTGGTAGTAATTGAAGACACACTGACACCTGTGAACCACATGCATTCGTTCATGCTTAATGCCTGCCCCGGTGCTGATGTCATCTTTCAGTAGTGCAACTGTCTGTGTCTGAAGAGGCAGAACCATGCTACAGTTGTTTAAGGAGCATTATAGTGAACTCACAATGCTGTCTCAGTGACCAAATTTGCCTGATGTAAATCCTATGGGACCCATTTTGGTCACTACCAGATGCCATCACCACATACACAAATCTGCAGCCTGTTATTTATGCGAATTACGTGACCTGTGAACAGACATCTAATGCCACATCCCTCCACAAACCTACCAACATACTGTTGGATCCCTGATACACAGAATCAGTGATTTATTTCATTCCAAAGATGGACAAACAAGCTACTAAGCAGGTGGTCATATTGTTTTCGCCCATCTGGGTAAGTAAAATAGAACAGGTCACCACCAGACAGTGCCAAAGAAAATGGGGATAAGCAATACTGCATGACTGTTCTAGGCATATTTTCTAGTGGAAATTGTTTGCTGTTACCTTACTCCCACCAGTTATGAAGTGGTAAGTATCTGTGTCATGTAGATGACAGTGATAAGTGCTCATAAAGTGTAGCATTGGGCATGTCTTGTCATGGGTGATGGGAAGCGAGAGGATCAAATGCAGGGCTGGCACATAGACCACTCCTCTCAAATAACACCTAGAGGACTACCAAACTTCACATCCCCAACCAACAGACAGATCACCATAAACAGTGTCACATGACCTCACTTCATGAGATACTGCAGGGACGTTTGGAATTTAATCTAGGATTGGCTCCAAGACAAGTGATCACCACCTCTCCTCCCCTTTCCAGCCAATTACTGGCAGTGAAAATGTTCCACCACCAGGATTCAAATTGGTTTATCTTTAAGATGAGTGCCATCCACCACACAGGTGTGTGTGATCAACCTCAGCTACAGATTTGGTTGACACATAATATAAAAGTCAAAGTGATACAAAGGACACATACCCACAGCAAAGTAGGAAGATCTTTCAATTAAGTATATCAGCAAATGAAAAACTTGAATCACAAGGAGATAATACTGCAAGTCACAGTGTGTTAATGCAAAACTCACATACATGTATGTAAGTTCATTGCAAACATGGTTCTGGTTTACATACATAACAAAAATAAACCACATAAGGCCATATAAAAAATAAAAGTTTTCACAATAAATTTCAGGATGTGGTACTACCCTCACCTAGAAACCTTCTGAAGATTTACTAATATATACCGACAGTATATCACACACATCAAGAAACTGCATGTTACATTGCTGACATGCTTTACTCTTTTAAAGTTATGCCCCAGATTTACTTTGCAAGCCCTTGATGGAATATAAATGGTACCAGGAAAAGCAATAATTCATGTGAGAGCTGACAAGCAATGCCAGTTCTATAGCTGAACTACAATAATCAACTATTTGCTTATGTACCTGTCTGCAGCTCAAGGTCTGTGCCATATTGCAGATGTCCATCATACTATGAGTTATAGTAAATAAATACATATTTAAGTAATTTCACACAATCACATCCTATAAAGAACAAATGTTAAGTTATTTAAGGACTGACCTGATAGGATATCAATGGAGTGAAATGTACTTCATGCTCAGAAATTTCTGATACAATGAACTCATACCCCTGCCCACGTGGCAATGGAAACAGAAACTGCAAAAAGAAAGTAATATATTTCTGAGCATTAAATTAATTTCATACATAAAAATAACAAAAAATGACAATTTTATTTGGTATTACTAGATAAACATTCCCTATCGCTTATGCCATCTCTAAAATAAAAATACTTGTACCTAAATTAGTGAGCTCTCTTGCTGTCACTCTGTATTTGGCCTGTACTTCTAGAAGCTTTCCATACACATTAATTCAGTTACACAGGTAACATTAAACTGGGGGGAGGGGAGGGGGGGGGGGAGAGAGAGCGGGGCGGGGGGTGAAGAGGGGCGAGAGGGGGAAAGGGGGCAGAGGGGAGAGGGGATAGGATAGGATGGGGGAGGGGGATGGGGAAGAAAGGAGAGGGATGGGTGGAGTGGGAGTGCTACACTAACACATGTAGTGTGGTATCACAGTGTGAAATTCAGAAAAGTGAATATTCCCCCTTCTACAAGTCATCCCATGTGAACACCCTGGCTGGCAGCTCGAGCAGTCCAAAAGCAGACAATAAGAAGCTTTTAACAACACGCCTACTTACAACTGGGTACTGCTTGCCTCTGGAATATATTTTTGTATATAGCTCTACTGGAATAACAGCTGCAATCACTTCCTTTGTTTTGTGGTAATCCTCCCAAATCTGAAACAATTGAAAGTATGTTACCGACTGGGTAAATCATTTCAAATGAAAGTATTAATTATCTCCAAAAATTTTGGTGTGTTGACAAAACATAGTAACTACACTGAAGTGCCAAAGAAACTGGTATAGGCATGCATATTCAAATACAGATATATGTAAACAGGCAGAATATGGTGCTGCAGACTGCAATGTCTATATAAGACGACAAGTGTCTGGCGCAGTTGTTAGATTGGTTACTGCTGCTATAATGGCTATCAAGATTCAAATAAGCTTGAACGTGGTTTCATAGTTGGTGCAAGAGCGATGGGGCACAGCATCTCCGAGGTAACAATGAAGTGGGCATTTTCCAGTACGGCCATTTCACAAGCGTACAGTGAATATCAGGAATCTGGTAAAACATCCCTGACACTGTTGCAGCTGAAAAAAGCTCCTGCAAGAACGGGACCAACAGCAACCAAAGAGAATCGTTCAGTGTGACAGAAGAGCAACTCTTCTGTAAATTGCTGTGGATTTCAGTGTTGGGGCACCAACAAGTGTCAGCCTGCGAACCATTCAACGAAATGATATGGGCTTTTGGAGCTGCAGGCCCATTCATGTACCCTTGACGACTGCACAACACAAAGCTTTACACCTTACCTAACCCCGCAAACCGTACATTAGACTGTTGATGACTGGAAACATGTTGCCTGGTCAGACGAGTCTCATTTCAAATTCTATTGAGGGTGTAGGGAACCAGCCTACTCACGCCGTACAAAATTCACATCAGTCTTTCCATTGTGTGCCAGCCAGTCCGCTGTAACTAGCTCTGACGTCATAAATGTTGCGCAATTCTTTAAAAATCAAGTAAATAACCTGAAACATTTCTAGCATGTCAGGAGTAATACTAAATCAATATGTGTTGAATATCAGTTCAATAACTTTAACCATTTTCGAAATTTGGATGTTTTCTGCAACAGAAAAGAGCTAGAAACTTAAAAATTTATATTTAGATTCCTTTTGCATAATAATTTAGTAGAAACAGTATTCTGGAGCTCACAAATTAAAATTTTAGTTGAAATTCATTATTTTCTGGTTTTTGTCTTAGAAATTAAGGAAGCACGATAGATTAAGTAGGCGAATAAATGAGGCTAGGATGTTTAAATTTAAGTAGAAGGGAGATCCGCTATAATCATAAAGATGTGAGAAGTTTCAACAGAACAACTATAAAACTATAGCTATAGCGTATCTCCAAAGGGCAAGTTCAGAGCTCGTCTACTGCGTGTAGTGTAATTACATTAATTCTCTCGCCCAAAATATATGACTTAGCCATGTCAGACTTTTATTACGATTACTTACCTGTGTGCTGATTGCACATTTAAAGTGAGAGCTTCATCGGCCATCAGCAAAGGAAGCAATGATTTATTCGATAACTTAAAGTGGTGCATTACTAGCCCAGCGGCTAGTCGGGAGAGCGGATCTGATCAGGCGTTCCCTTAGCCGTCCGCACCGCGGCTTTATATATAAGAACGCTGCGCGAGAGAAGAAGGCTCCAGTTCTCTCCAGACGCTGATTAGCGCACCACCTGTGCCGGGAGTCGCGTCGCGTCTGTATCATTGCTATAAACAGCCTCGGATGCCGTAATAAGTTACTCGAGATACGCGTAACCATGAAATCATTTTCAAGTGAAGTGTTAATTCTGGGATCACTTTAATGATCTATCTTCATTATGCGTATGTCGTATTTTCACGTGCCGTCGCGGGACAGACATTCTACCATTATTTAGTGTGGCGTTTGATGAACATTATCATCAAATTATGGCAAGCATTCACTTAAACATTTAATTTGAACAGTTATATTTGCATCAGCGCATTAGACTCTGAACTGCTCTGGTAGTCTTATTGTGTGGATTCTTTTTTGGTCTGTGACTTTCAGAATATAGTGAACATTTTAGAGAGAATTGTTTTTGATTATGAATCCCAGACAATCTCCTAATTCCTCAGAGCTATAAGCTGTAGCTATAAGTGTATTTCTCAGATGAAGTGGGCACTAGGAATTCTAATTACAGGCTTCACGTTTTGCTAATCACTTTCTGGTTGCCAATATTGTAGTTAGAGAGCCAGTGTTGAGAACGGCAACCAACAGCATTAAATAAATAATAGGAACATTTTTATTAACAATATATCCACCCGCCGCCCCACATATGTTGCTAATCGGCCGGGAATGCATCTTATGTACATTACATTCTACACATTTATTAAAAATTATTCCACCCGCCGCCCCACATATGGCGCATCGGCCGGGAAAGAAAGTGAGTAAAAGTGAAAGTGATTTTTAAATATTCGGATTCGGGAGTTAAATGCGACACGCAACTGAGTAATAGAACAGTGATAGTGTTACGTGTGCATGTGGACGACGCAATTGGATTAACAACGCATCTGGATTGACGGAGCTGGCACTGAGTATATCGGCGCTGCCGGCATCGCGAGAAGCCAGTTTCGCCTCACCACAGTCGTCCGCCGGAGCAACCGGAGCCGCGCCTGCAGTTGCGGGCCACGCAAACACACAGCAGCTGTCGAAGTGCCGTCTGCAGTTCAACGCCCCACGTCGCATCAGTACTCCTGGTACGCCGCGCCGGCAACGCCATACATCGTGCAGAAGGAACTAAGTTAAGTGAAAGCTGTTAAAAATTTTACTAACCTGCACTAAAAGACTGTCGGCGATGGAACCGCCAGAAGAAACTGAGGTTAAACTTAAATCAGAACCTATGTCTGTTGAGGGAACTGTAAATCCAGACAACAGTTCAAGTGTAAATATGCATGAAAATAGTAATGTTAAAGTGAAATATGAAGTATTGTCTCCTGACAGTAGTGTGAAAAGGGGCAATGATTCAATAATAGAGACCCCTTTAGTAAAGCAGAAATCAGAAATTGTTAATTTATTGGATGATAGTTTCTCTGGTGAATTAAAAATGAAACAGTCATCAGATATGGTAGAGTTTAAAAAGGAGAGGTTAGATATGACTGATCAATCAGAAGTTTCATTTAGTTTTGACGATTCTGGTGTTGGAGCTAGTTTTTCGTCACCTAGTGAGCAACCCAAAGATACTGGGGCTATTAATTTAAATGTTATATTACAAGCAATAGCTACCAGTAATGCTAAAATGACAGCTGAATTAAAGTCTGAAATAACTGAGGTCAAAAGCAGTAATGCAAAAATGTCAGCCAGTAATGCTAAAATGACAGCTGAATTAAAATCTGATATAATTGAGGTAAATAACAGGATTGTGGCCAGCCAAACTAATTTTAATAAACGATTGGAGGTAATGGACAATACCTTCAAGGCTGGTTGCAATAAGTTGAAAGAGGATCTGGACAGTTTGAATTATAAAATTGATTACAATCATGAGGATATTAAGAAAAAGGTTGCTCAACAATTTTATGAAATGTATAAAACAGTAAAATCCGAAGTTGCTGAGGTTCGCAGAGACTTCCAAATGGAAGATGCAAAGCTGGAGCACAAGTTAACAGCAAAGATCGAGGCGGAATCCGAACTGTGCTCAGATAGGTTTATAGATGTTAATATAAAAGTAAACATATGTCAAGCAGAAGTAGATGCAATCAAAACTGATACTACTCATATTGTGCAAAGAGTAGATAATGTTGAAATGAGAATAGAAAATATCAGTACTAACATTGCTAACATTGAGAGTAAAGTAGCTTCAGTAACTTCTGGTAATGGTAGTATGCAACAAGTTGTAGCTGCAAATGCCACTTTTATCGGGTGTTGGCAGTTCTTGCAGTTCGATCCAGATAAAAATATCCACCCGCTAGATTTCTGGAACAATTTTGAAGATGTGATTCCACCAACTTGGTCTGAACGAGAGAAAATCTCATTTATTAGAAGCCATTTAGCAGGTGACGCCATGCGTTGGTCAGCTGATGTTATGTTGAAGCGTAAAACATTAGCGGAATTTAAAACAGCTTTCATTAATGAGTATTGGTCTAGTAATAAGCAAAATGAAGTGTTGAGAGAATTTTGGAGTGGAAAACGCTTCAATGTAGGCAAGGAATCTATTAAAGAGTTTGCTAGGTCATGGATCTCACGTTTGTCACATTTGGCCGAAAAGCTAAAACCTGAAATGATAATACTAGGTCTTGAAGCCAAACTGCCATGGTATTGGCAAACTAGAATTATATCTGCCCCTAGAGATAATCTGGATCATTTCATTGAATATTTGGAACATGTAGAGCATGTTGCTGCCAATGAGGAGCAAGCACGTAATAACAGAAATGGTAATAACACTAGTAATAATTTTAAGAACGAGCAGAATAGCAATGTAAACATCAGAACAGTAGGTGTTCGCCATCCTAAGAGAGGTAGAAATTGGAGAAATAATTATCAGAACCAACAATGGCATTCAAATGATAGTAATTTTGTTCCGAACAAAATTATGCAGGTAAACAACAGTGCAGAAAGCAATGCTGTGCCAGTTAACTGTAATGGAAGTAGAGGACACAGTAGTAGGCCAAGGAAGGAAAACTAGTTCCCGTCTACGAGGACATTGGCGCTCACCAGGCGGTTACTTTTCCTAAGCCAGTAATTACAGTACTTGGTAAGACAGATCAGAATACTCAGGCTGAACATGTGGATGAAGGGTCAGTAGCATCTAAGGATACAGTAGAAATATTAGATCACTCACAGTATTTGATAGATACCGTGTTAGAGACGCTTTCTAAGTGGGAAGAGAAAGAGAAGGCACAGAAGTGTAATGATAGGGAGGAGCTACAAAATACTGAATTGTCAGGTGAAGAAGCAGAAGAAATTCATGCTTATATTTACGATGCGGATGATGTGGTCTTATCTAAAGTGCCTGTGCAGGATGTTGATACTGTACTAACAGATTTAGGACAGGAGGTATGTGAGAATGTAGAGGATAGCCTGTTGGGGGTCGATGAACCCAGTAGCTGTGACCAGTTGTCATTTGAGAAGGAACCCGACGATAATAGTGAAAGTGGTTTAGCTGTGACTAGTGTTATGCCCGGTCTGGAGGCGCAGAATCGCTCAGACTACAGTAATTTGGGGTACGTTCAGCAAACTAAATGTAATGAAGTCGTGCGGTGTTTCGATTTGAAATTAACAGACTGACTGGAAAAGGCAGCTGAAAATGTAATTCAGGAAACCCCTACACACTTTGAACTAAATGTAATGAAGACAGATGTCGATCACTTTAGTTGGAGACAAATCCAAAAGGAAATATTGGATGAGTTTGTGGAACCACCTGTACAACCTAGAATAAGCCACCCTATAATAATAGTGAATATGTTGGGTATCAATGTACGTTGTCTCTTAGACAGTGGAACTGAGGTGAGTGCGATATCTCAGTCCTCCTTTGATGCATTACCTGGTAAAGACAAGCTTACCGTAATGAGGGTATCAGGACTAAGAATAATTGGTGCTACTGGCAAGGTGTCAAAAACGGTAAAGCAAGAAGCTTTGCTGCCCTTTGATATTAATGGTAATTTAATTGATCATCCATGCTTAATTGTAAACAATCTCAGTATTGAGGTTTTAATTGGCATAGATTTCTTGTCGAAATATCAGAGTGTTGTTGACTTTGAAAGAAGCCAGTTAAAATTGGTCTTGCCGATAATCGGAGTAATTACGGTACCTTTTATTGATAAACATGTAGTAACTAATGATGAAACTTGGGAGCTGCCTATACGAGTTCTGAAAAATAGGAGATATTGGGACAAAGGTGTTAATCTTAGTAAAAGGAAGCTAACCACAGACAAGAAGAAGTTAAAGGCTAGGGCAAATATAAGAAAAAGAGCATTGGAAATGAAGAAGCGTCATGACGCAAAAGCTGTACCCACCAGTTTTGAAATAGGTCAGTTAGTCCTTGTTAAAACCAAGGAAAAATCAAAGAAAATAAATGCAGAAACAAAGAAATTAATGTTCGTATACCAAGGACCTTTCAGGATCATAGGTAAACCACATGCCAATGCATATAGGCTAGAGTACCCTAAAAGTAAAAAGCTATTAGGTCTCAGGAACGTGATCGACCTAAAGAAGTTCATAGGTAGTGAATGAATTCTGTAGGGAGGAGGTTGTTCTGTAACCTCTACACAGTGTGGCAGCTGTGCAGTCCCAGCTGTGTGAGATCTTCTTTCCTTTTCAGGTCTCACTCATTCTTCACCTTTCCTATCCACCAAAATTTCGGCTCTTACTCTCAAACACTAAAATCTTCCGGTATGACTATCAAGCCAGCATTAAGCTAATGAATTCTGTAGGGAGGATGTTGTTCTGTAACCTCTACACAGTGTGGCAGCTGTGCAGTCCCAGCTGTGTGAGATCTTCTTTCCTTTTCAGGTCTCACTCATTCTTCATCTTTCCTATCCACCAAAGTTACGACTCCTTCTTTGCAACACAAAAATTTTCCATCATGGCTATCAAGCCATGAGTTCTGTAACCATTCTATCCACCGATTAGTAAAGAAAATACCTAATGTGACAGGATTTGAGTAACAAGTATGTATAGAACCCTGGTAATATTATAAGTACAAAATTGTTGTTTTATTGGAAATGGTCCACCAACAGTAATTTAAAAAGATATACAAATTTGTGTACAAGCAGGATCTGAAGTGGCAGTGAAACCTATTGTATGCTGTTGAGCTAACTAATTAATAGTAAAAGAGATTGCTTAGTGTTATGAAAAATATGCAGATAAGTTGTAAGAATGAACTCACCTTGTATACCAAGGAATGGCAGTGTGATAGAATTGAACAGTGTTTGTGGTTGAGACGTGAAGGACACATCCTTGAAATATTTATAAGGTTGGAGCTGGCCGTTATTTGGTGTAGTGTGTGGCAGGACACACCTACATGTATTGAGGTTATGAGTTGGAGGCGTGAATGCGACCATAGGCACCCTTATGTTAGATGAGACAGAGCAGCTCATGGTGTCCTATAGGTTTAAGGAATTTAGCATTACACTCGTCCATAATTACTTAATGCACTTTAGTGGTAGGTCGAGAGAGACTACCTGTGGTTTCAGCATCCGATCGAGTGGAAACGGATTGCCACGTGAGCAAACTAATCAGCTGCAATACACTATAGATATGAAATAAATGTGCTATCCTATGCTTTAAATGTTAATAGAGTGAGTGTTAAATAAATACATACACTAGCAACATAATTGAGTAACATGATGGCAGACGTGAAACATTATTTATAGTTCAGCATAAATACACTTCGATGAAGTAAGTACATAATTGCAGATGTGGAACTGACACAGCAGCAGAGGACAAACAAGTGGATTTAGTAGTCAACTAAATGTAGTGTGTTTTGAACACTCAGAACTGTACTATTACCACAAGTTATTCACATGTACAAAGAAGCTGAGAAGACAACTACTAATCAAATATACTCACACTATCTCTAAGAATAAGGTAATCGAAGATGAGTCAGCTAAGTAAATAAAATACAAATGTATCAGGAATGTACCGAGCATTGGTTCAGTGTTCCGGCCCAGAAATAATAATTGAAATTAAATAGGATTTATGATTGTATGCCTTGAGCATAAATTTTCTCTAGTACGTGCTAACGGCGTTTTGAGCCATTTGTTTACCGATTTTATGACAGTTAAGTAACCGCGAGAGTAAAATTGAAAAAGTTCTGTTAACTTTGTTCCAGTAACATATTGAAAGATAAAAGTGTACATATCCCCATTTCATTGTGACCCACCCTTAGATATTAAGTGAACAGAGTCTGAGGCACTCTTTTTGTTTGTTCTACAGGACAAACCAGATAATGGCAGCCTGGTAGCTGCGTGAAAGCGTGGAGTGACTTGGACACAACTTACAGTGACCCCTCCCCTTTCCCCATGTAATTTAGAGTGAACTTGAAGGACGCACACCATAGCAACTTCCCCTCCTCTGCCCTTGTGAATGGAAGTGTAGAACGCCAGCCAAAGTGGCTACAACAACGTGTGTAAAAATGAAACTGTCATGATTTGTGAAATTTTCTTTCAGGTTTAGAAAAGACTGCTAAGATAAAATTATCTATTTATGTATCATGAATAACTGTGTTATTTTCTTTGAATTTGTGTATGCAAAAATGTATTTTCATAATTTTACATATTTTGTGTGTTTGTCTGCCTAAGGCAAGTGTTTCATTGATTTTGCTTAAATTTTGAGTGATAATGTTGCTTAAGAGGCAGTGAACATCCCAGCAATTTAAATAATTGAAGTAGGTAATAAGTTTTCTTTTAGTATTTCTATAGGTTTACATTTAAATTTTAATTTTTCATAGGGAGTTAAGCTGTACTCTTGCTTCCCTTTTTGTAATTAATTTTTTTTTCTCCATTTACATTCAAAAAAAAAAAATAAGTAGAGGGTGATGTAGGGAAGCAGCCTACTCACGCCGTATAAAATTCACATCAGTCTTTCCATTGTGTGCCAGCCAGTCTGTTGTAACTAGCTCTGACGTCATAAATGTTGGGCAATACTTTAAAAATCAAGTAAATAACCTGAAACGTTTCTAGCATGTCAGGAGTAACACTAAATCAATGTGTGTTGAATATCAGTTCAATAACTTCAACCATTTTCGAAATTTGGATGTTTTTCTGTAAAAATCATTGGCGCAACAGAAAAGAGCTAGAAACTTAAAAATTTATATTTAGATTCCTTTTGCATAATAATTTAGTAGAAACAGTATTCTGGATCTCACATATTAAAATTTTAGTTGAAATTCATGATTTTCTGGTTTTTGTCTTAGAAATTGAGGAAGCAAGATAGATTAAGTAGGTGAATAAATAAGGCTAGGATGTTTAAATTTAAGTAGAAGGGAGATCCGCTATAATCATAAAGATGTGAGAAGTTTCAACAGAACAACTATAAAACTATAGCTATAGCGTATCTCCAAAGGGCAAGTTCAGAGCTCGTCTACTGCGTGTAGTGTAATTACATTAATTCTCGCGCCCAAAATATTTGACTTAGCCACGTCAGACTTTTATTATGATTACTTACCTGTGTGCTGATTGCAAATTTAAATTGAGAGCTTCATCGGCCATCAGCAAAGGAAGCAATGATTTATTCGATAACTTAAAGTGGTGCATTACTAGCCCAGCGGCTAGTCGGGAGAGCGGATCTGATCAGGCGTTCCCTTAGCTGTCCGCACCGCGGCTTTATATATAAGAATGCTGCGCGAGAGAAGAAGGCTCCAGTTCTCTCCAGACGCTGATTAGCGCACCACCTGTGCCGGGAGTCGCGTCGCGTCTGTATCATTGCTATAAACAGCCTCGGATGCCGTAATAAGTTACTCAAGATACGCGTAACCATGAAATCATTTTCAAGTGAAGTGTTAATTCTGGGATCACTTTAATGATCTATCTTCATTATGCGTATGTCGTATTTTCACGTGCCGTCGCGGGACAGACATTCTACCATTATTTAGTGTGGCGTTTGATGAACATTATCATCAAATTATGGCAAGCATTCACTTAAACATTTAATTTGAACAGTTATATTTGCATCAGCGCATTAGACTCTGAACTGCTCTGGTAGTCTTATTGTGTGGATTCTTTTTTGGTCTGTGACTTTCAGAATATAGTGAACATTTTAGAGAGAATTGTTTTTGATTATGAATCCCAGACAATCTCCTAATTCCTCAGAGCTATAAGCTGTAGCTATAAGTGTATTTCTCAGATGAAGTGGGCACTAGGAATTCTAATTACAGGCTTCACGTTTTGCTAATCACTTTCTGGTTGCCAATATTGTAGTTAGAGAGCCAGTGTTGAGAACGGCAACCAACAGCATTAAATAAATAATAGGAACATTTTTATTAACAAATATATCCACCCGCTGCCCCACATATGTTGCTAATCGGCCGGGAATGCATCTTATATACATTACATTCTACACATTTATTAACAATTATTCCACCCGCCGCCCCAGAAGGGGATGGACAAGTATGGGTATGGAGACAACCTCTTGAATACATGGACCCTGCATGTCAGCAGTGCACTGTTTGAGCTGGTGGAGGTTCAGTAATGGTGTGGGGCATCTGCAGCTGGAGTGATACGGGACTCCTGATTCATCTAGATATGACTCTGACAAGTGACACGTACGTAAGCATCCTATCTGATCACCTGCACCCATTCTTGTTATTTGTGCATTCCAACGGACTTGGGCAATTCCAGCAGGACAGTGCGACACCCCACACTTCCAGAATTGCTCCAGGAATACTCTTCTGCATTTCAACACTTCCGCTAGCCACCAAACTCCCCAGACATGAACATTATTGAACATATCTGGGATGTCTTGCAATGTGATTTTCAGAGGAGATCTCCAGTCCCTCATAATCTTATGAATTTATGCACAGCCCTGCAGGATTTGTGGTGTTAGTTCCCCCCAGCACTACTTCAGACATTAGTCGAGTCCATTATCATGTCATGTTGCGGCATTTCTGGGTGCTTGCGGGGGCCCTACATGACATTAGGCAGCTGTACCAGTTTCTTTGGAACTTCAGTGTATCACAATAATAAAATATAATTTTCTTAGCATTCTGCAACACTATTATTTTAACATGAAACAGTTTGCAGCTTCCCATATCACTGTCAGCATTGCAGAATTCAAAGAAAGTGTGTGTGGTTTCAATGAGGTAATAACAGCAGTATCTGAGTCATCATGAAATCTATAGTGTCTAATTAGCTACATAATTAACATTTTGCATCAATTTCCTTTCACTCAAAATGGTTCAAATGGTTCTAAGCACTATGGGACTTAACATCTGAGGTCATCAGTCCCCTGCCTAGAACTTAGAACTACTTAAACCTAAGTAACCTACATCTACATCTACATTGATACTCCCCAAGCCACCCAACGGTGTGTGGCGGAGGGCACTTTACGTGCCACTGTCATTACCTCCCTTTCCTGTTCCAGTCGCGTATGGTTCGCGGGAAGAACGACTGTCTGAAAGCCTCCGTGCGCGCTCTAATCTCTCTAATTTTACATTCGTGATCTCCTCGGGAGGTGTAAGTAGGGGGAAGCAATATATTCGATACCTCATCCAGAAACGCACCCTCTCGAAACCTGGCGACCAAGCTACACCGCGATGCAGAGCGCCTCTTTTGCAGAGTCTGCCACTTGAGTTTATTAAACATCTCCGTAACGCTATCACGGTTACCAAATAACCCTGTGACGAAACGCGCCGCTCTTCTTTGGATCTTCTCTATCTCCTCCGTCAGACCGATCTGGTACGGATCCCACACTGATGAGCAATACTCAAGTATAGGTCGAACGAGTGTCTTGTAAGCCACCTCCTTTGTTGATGGACTACATTTTCTAAGCACTCTCCCAATGAATCTCAACCTGGTACCCGCCTTACCAACAATTAATTTTATATGATCATTCCACTTCAAATCGTTCCGCACGCATACTCCCAGATATTTTACAGAAGTAACTGCTACCAGTGTTTGTTCCGCTATCATATAATCATACAATAAAGGATCCTTCTTTCTATGTATTCACAATACATTACATTTGTCTATGTTAAGGGTCAGTTGCCACTCCCTGCACCAAGTGCCTATCCGCTGCAGATCTTCCTGCATTTTGCTACAATTTTCTAATGCTGCAACTTCTCTGTATACTACAGCATCATCCGCGAAAAGCCGCATGGAACTTCCGACACTATCTACTAAGTCATTTATATATATTGTGAAAAGCAATGGTCCCATAACACTCCCCTGTGGCACGCCAGAGGTTACTTTAACGTCTGTAGACGTCTCTCCATTGATAACAACATGCTGTGTTCTGTTTGCTAAAAACTCTTCAATCCAGCCACACAGCTGGTCTGATATTCCGTAGGCTCTTACTTTGTTTATCAGGCGACAGTGCGGAACTGTATCGAACGCCTTCCGGAAGTCAAGAAAAATAGCATCTACCTGGGAGCCTGTATCTAATATTTTCTGGGTCTCATGAACAAATAAGGCGAGTTGGGTCTCACACGATCGCTGTTTCCGGAATCCATGTTGATTCCTACATAGTAGATTCTGGGTTTCCAGAAATGACATGATACACGAGCAAAAAACATGTTCTAAAATTCTACAAGAGATCGACGTAAGAGATATAGGTCTATAGTTTTGCGCATCTGCTCGACGACCCTTCTTGAAGACTGGGACTATCTGTGCTCTTTTCCAATCATTTGGAACCTTCCGTTCCTCTAGAGACTTGCGGTACACGGCTGTTAGAAGGGGGGCAAGTTTTTTCGCGTACTCTGTGTAGAATCGAATTGGTATCCCGTCAGGTCCAGTGGACTTTCCTCTATTGAGTGATTCCAGTTGCTTTTCTATTCCTTGGACACTTATTTCGATGTCAACCATTTTTTCGTTTATGCGAGGATTTAGAGATGGAACTGCAGTGCGGTCTTCCTCTGTGAAACGCTTTGGAAAAAGGTGTTTAGTATTTCAGCTTTACGCGTGTCATCCTCTGTTTCAATGCCATCATCATCCCGTAGTGTCTGGATATGCTGTTTCAAGCCACTTACTGAATTAACGTAAGACCAGAACTTCCTAGGATTTTCTGTCAAGTCGGTACATAGAATTTTACTTTCGAATTCAATGAACGCTTCACGCATAGCCCTCCTTACGCTAACTTTGACATCGTTTAGCTTCTGTTTGTCTGAGAGGTTTTGGCTGCGTTTAAACTTGGAGTGGAGCTCTCTTTGCTTTCGCAGTAGTTTCCTAACTTTGTTGTTGTACCACGGTGGGTTTTTCCCGTCCCTCACAGTTTTACTCGGCACGTACCTGTCTAAAACGCATTTTACGATTGCCTTGAACTTTTTCTATAAACACTCAACATTGTCAGTGTCGGAACAGAAATTTTCATTTTGATCTGTTAGGTAGTCTGAAATCTGCCTTCTATTACTCTTGCTAAACAGATAAACCTTCCTCCCTTTTTTTATATTCCTATTAACTTCCATATTCAGGGATGCTGCAATGGCCTAAGGACATCACACACATCCATGCCCAAGGCAGGATTCGAACGTGCGACCGAAGCAGTCGTGCGGTCCCGGACTGACGCGCCTACAACCGCTCAGCCACAGCGGCCGGCTTCCTTTCACTGACCACACTATAAAGTTACTAGAAGTTTACTTTTAACAGTGTCACTCCGTTTGCTGGAAATTTTGCCTCAACTGTGCACGGAAGTCTAAGAAGTGGAGTCACTGAACCAACTGCTCAAATCAATTATAACATTATGTTAACACTTCTGTTATGAAACTGATTTTACTGGGCTTTGTTCTTCCATTCTTTACTTACAAACATCACTCTCATTCACATCTGCAAATTAAAATGCAGGTGGTCAACAGAATATTTTATTGCAGTTAAGCTGAAATACAACAACAACGCAGTCACAAAGATACTAAGGATGCATTTTTGTTTATGTTTTAACGTGGAGCTGCCAGCACAATCATTAGAACTCAGACAGAAGCTCAATTTTTACGCAATGGAAATACAAAACTGTAATGCTTCATATACACTCCTGGAAATTGAAATAAGAACACCGTGAATTCATTGTCCCAGGAAGGGGAAACTTTATTGACACATTCCTGGGGTCAGATACATCACATGATCACACTGACAGAACCACAGGCACATAGACACAGGCAACAGAGCATGCACAATGTCGGCACTAGTACAGTGTATATCCACCTTTCGCAGCAATGCAGGCTGCTATTCTCCCATGGAGACGATCGTAGAGATGCTGGATGTAGTCCTGTGGAACGGCTTGCCATGCCATTTCCACCTGGCGCCTCAGTTGGACCAGCGTTCGTGCTGGACGTGCAGACCGCGTGAGACGACGCTTCATCCAGTCCCAAACATGCTCAATGGGGGACAGATCCAGAGATCTTGCTGGCCAGGGTAGTTGACGTACACCTTCTAGAGCACGTTGGGTGGCACGGGATACATGCGGACGTGCATTGTCCTGTTGGAACAGCAAGTTCCCTTGCCGGTCTAGGAATAACGATGGGTTCGATGACGGTTTGGATGTACCGTGCACTATTCAGTGTCCCCTCGACGATCACCAGTGGTGTACGGCCAGTGTAGGAGATCGCTCCGCACACCATGATGCCGGGTGTTGGCCCTGTGTGCCTCGGTCGTATGCAGTCCTGATTGTGGCGCTCACCTGCACGGCGCCAAACACGCATACGACCATCATTGGCGCCAAGCCAGAAGCGACTCTCATCGCTGAAGACGACACGTCTCCATTCGTCCCTCCATTCACACCTGTCGCGACACCACTGGAGGCGGGCTGCACGATGTTGGGGCGTGAGCGGAAGACGGCCTAACGGTGTGCGGGACCGTAGCCCAGCTTCATGGAGACGGTTGCGAATGGTCCTCGCCGATACCCCAGGAGCAACAGTGTCCCTAATTTGCTGGGAAGTGGCGGTGCGGTCCCCTATGCCACTGCGTAGGATCCTACGGTCTTGGCGTGCATCCGTGCGTCGCTGTGGTCCGGTCCCAGGTCGACGGGCATGTGCACCTTCCGCCGACCACTGGCGACAACATCGATGTACTGTGGAGACCTCACGCCCCACGTGTTGAGCAATTCGGCGGTACGTCCACCCGGCCTCCCGCATGCCCACTATACCCCCTCGCTCAAAGTCCGTCAACTGCACATACGGTTCACGTCCACGCTGTCGCGGCATGCTACCAGTGTTAAAGACTGCGATGGAGCTCCGTATGCCACGGCAAACTGGCTGACACTGACGGCGGCGGTGCACAAATGCTGCGCAGCTAGCGCCATTCGACGGCCAACACCGCGGTTCCTGGTGTGTCCGCTGTGCCATGCGTGTGATCATTGCTTGTACAGCCCTCTCGCAGTGTCCGGAGCAAGTATGGTGGGTCTGACACACCGGTGTCAATGTGTTCTTTTTTCCATTTCCAGGAGTGTATAAAACTATCTCAATTTACGTAAATTTAGAATACTGTAGCTTAAATGAGGGTGCCTGGATCAACCTGTGAGTTGGCCTCTTGAATATTGAAAACCTTCCATTACTTCTAGGTTTCAACAGAATTCTTAGTACTTTGCAAAAGTTTAATAGCCTGCAGCATACTAACTTAGAAAGTCATATCAAATTACACTTCTTTGAAATGTTGTTTCAAGCATTTCATTTCTGTTACACCCCACTTCTTTTAAAAAAAGAAAGAAGTTGTAATAACTCTTACAACAGATGGAATGATGTTGAAGATATATACTTATTAGCACGCGAAACTTCTTCAGACACACTACAAAGGAAGGTTCAAATGGCTCTGAGCACTATGGGACTTAACGTCTGAGGTCATCAGTCCCCTAGACTTAGAACTACTTAAACCTGACTAACCTAAGGACACCTCACTCATCCATGCCCAAGACAGGATTCGAACCTGCGACCGTAGCAGCAGCGCGGTTCCAGACTGACGCGACTAGAACCGCTCAGCCACCGCAGCCAGCCAAAGGAAGGAAAAGAAAGATTAGGGTTCAACATCCCACTAAAGAGGTCATTAGAGGCAGCATGCAAACTCACTTGGAAATTTTTGTTATATTGTGTTAGACCATGGGATACCTGGATGGTTGGAACAGAGATGAATCTTCCTCCAACTGAAAGCAAGTATTAAACTTTAACCATTGCACCATTTCATTCTGCCTGATACACAGCCGTCTTGTAGCACATACTATTATGAGACACAAGGAATGAGGTTGCGAATTTAAACTATACTTAACACCTGCATGCATTCCTTTACTTCTTGACTCTCCAATCCTATATCAGTAGAAATAGGAATATCATCATCATCATCATCATCATTATCATTATTATTATTAACAATAATGTCCTCACTTGCCTTTAACACCATTTCATTATGATGTAAATGGTCCCATAGGGTCATTGTTGAAGGTTGTATTTCATTTGTTGTGCTGTGTTTAAATTACCATAATCATTGCACATAAAGGGTCAAGAAGCAATTTTTGGTCCTTACACAACTCCTCCATAGAGGAATTTCATTTGTTAAAGTATTTATCTGTGCACTGCCTCAGTATCTCACTTTTAATGCAGTAAGTGGAAGCACAAAACAGTACAAACTTGGTTTGTTGCCAATATTACAAAGAGGTAGTGAAGTGCACACTTACCTCTTAGCACACACTTATGGACTTTTTGTGCAAGTTGAAGATTACTTATTTTTTCTCCCTATTACACCCTTCTGAAAATGGCTCAGAAGCAGTGTGCAGACAGTACTTGTTTGCCATCAGCATTTGGTAAATTCACTGGATATGAAGTCAAAGTGAAAAATTAATGCCCTGGTACAAATGAAACATCAATATCATAGGTATTCTGTCTTTTGTGTGTCTATAATAATGTAAATAAAATGTCAACATGATCTGGGGAATAGTTTTGTTTCCAAGGTTTTTAATGTAGCCATGTGTGTGTGTGTGTGTGTGTGTGTGTGTGTGTGTGTGTGGGTGGGTGGGTGGGTGGGTGGGTGGGTGTGTGGGTGGGTGGGTGGCGGGAGGGGGGGGGGGGGTGCGTACGTGCACACACATATGATGGTGGTGGTGTTATTAAGGGTTAGCTTGCACAACACTGAGGTCATCAGCATATGTACAAAATTGTTTTTGGTCGAATGAGCCCAGAACTTGTAAAAACTTTGTGTCAGTATCTCAAATCAGCATTAATACTCTGCACATGAAGTGTCTCTTAGATGTATGCAGCTCCCAAAAATAAATAAATAACCAAACAGGTAAGAGCCAGTCACTATATTACATAAAATGTCTGGGTGCAAACACACACACACACACACACACACACACACACACACACACACACACACTCTCTCTCTCTCTCTCTCTCTCTCTCTCTCTCTCTCTGACATGCCTAAAATCTTAGAGAATTTTTGTAAAATTAAACATGCAGATGTATGTAGCTTGTTGATCATGCAACACGTAAGATGAAACCTCAATACAGTGGCACTTTCAGTCTCCTAATGTTTTTAGAGTTCTGACAATTGACAAAAGTTTAAAATACAAACTACATTCCTCCTGTCATTACCTCAAATTGCAGGCAAGACCTCAATTAAACTAAGGGTATCCAGTCTGACAATGTCTAAAATACTATCAGTTAAAATGTGTTTCACTGAAGAGAGTATGTTTACAAGCATTACAAATAGTTGGTTCCATACATTAAAGCAGAACGACCAAAACGCAAGCACATAAAAAGAAATTTCAGCTGCTCTTCATGGCTGGATGGAGGTTGATTGTGGTCTTGTGGGCTTCATACGTTGCAGCTTTATCTCACTCACAGCCAGTCAAGCACTTACACATGAGTATCACTATAAAGACGGCCAGCACAGCAGTAGTGTGCAGGGGGCACTGCCCTATCGTCAGTTCCGCATAGGGCTTCTCACTACTGTATTCACTATTTCATTTCCCTGGTTCCTCACACAGCAAGTTACCCAACAGACTGCCACTACCTTTGCTAGCTGATGTAACTGGTACATGGCGATCTGGATTCTACAGACAGTTTTGGTTGCTAAGTACAAGTACTGGTGGAACTATACACCATTTATGAAATCAGACTAAATAAAAAATTTCGTGTCTCTATTACATCTTAACTGCTCCAGTGTCTAAAGGATTTTACAGTGTTTAGTGTTCAAGGTAGTAAATTCCTTCAGGAAATAAGTCCAGAACATATTATCACAGAAAATGACTGCACAGTTTAGGTTATCACCTTTCTTCGACCCATCTGTGTACATAATGTTAAAATCATTGTTCTCACTTAAATTGTCATTTTTTAAATATAAAGCACAGGACTTATCAAACTTCATTAAGTTTAAAAATATCCTGGGTCTTTTAAATAACCAGAAATGAAAACTAATCCAGTACTAAGCTAGAACCCTTGTGCTTGTGACATCTAAGTCTGTCAGAGTCTGGAGTGTTCAAGTCATAAATGTCCACGCATAATGTGGATGTCACACATATAAGTGCTGCATACACAGATGGGCAACAGACTGACATGCAGGTGACCAGCAGCTCAATGAAATGGAATGTAATTTGTAGCCACTTCACATGAGGAAGAAGCTGCTGCAGCCTCAATGCAGAGGTTGCAAATGAAGTTTATTCTCTGCATCCAGAAGCTAACCTAATGCCCTCATGATAGACTGCATCTAACATCTCTAGATGTGACAATAGTGCAGATCAATATATGCTACAACTGTAACAGATGTGGGTATGAACAAAGTTTCTATAATTGCAACAGAGGTTTTCTGCCTGCCTCCCAGTTTTGGCATTCAGGCATTTTAATATGTCAGTTATTCCTACTGATCTAGCTGTAAGGCCTTTCAATTATGGTGGCCAAGCAAGTCTCACTAAAATGAAAAGCGCATTAAGAGGGATAGGACGTCAAACGGGCCGACTTGGAGCAGGAGAGGCACCACAGGACATTACAATTTCCACTGTCTATACTTTTACAAATAAATTTATAAAACTTTGTCAGCATGACGAGGAAGGATTCAGAATTCACACTCTTAGCAGTGGAAGTTCGAAAACATAACGAAATAATTTTTTTTACATGTGAAATTTAATCATTTTTTTCACTTACTAATGGCAGCATTTGTTGCCATAGGTACAGTTTTCTTCATAAGCAAGACAGATTCTTCCATGAATTTTGCACAGCATAATAACCATACTTAAAGGTGTATGACACTAGAATTTTCCAAATCTATTAAAAACTGTGGTAAAAATTGAGGTAATGAACTACAAAATTTGTGTTTTATCTAAACATGAAGTTTAAAATACAACAACTCATTCGTTTTTTCATAAATTAAATAAATTCTAGAGTTTCATACACCTGTAAGTATGGTATGTATGCTGTGCAAAATTCATTGAAGAATCTCTCTAACTTATGAAGAAAAGTGTACCTACAGCAACAAATGCAGCCATTAGTAACTGAAAAAATGATGAAATTTTGCACATAAAAAAATTTATTTTGTTATGTTTTCTAACTTCCACTGCAATGGGTGTGAATCCTGAATCCTTCCTGGTGATGCTGACAAAGTTTTATGAATTTATTTGTAAAAGTATAGACACTGGAGATTAAAATGTTCTGTGATGTCTCTCCTGCTCCAAGTCGGCCCGTTTGACGTCCTACAGGCAAGAGGGATACTAAAAACACAATGTGAGCAACTGAAATTGATGCACACATTTTTGTCTGCAGAAAACTTGAAATCAGTATTCTCTGCACATTTATTTGGCCTCTTGAGTGTCGGCTGAAGTTAATGACAAGTAGTTGCAAGACAGAGTATGGGCAGAAAATAGAAAAACCTTCCCCATACAGAAATAACTAAACAAGACTTTTGTTACGGATGAAATACTATTGCATGAAACAGCAAAAAGGGTAACAAGTAAAATAATGCCTTGCAGACAACATTATTCTGCAAAAAATGCTCTGAGTAGATGCACCCTATTCTGTACATAAAATACCTATCATTTAGGAAGGATCACATGAAAAATCGGAGGTGCCAGTGGAATCAACAGTTGTGCAGCAACAATCCTGCCCTCACTTTAGGAGATGCTCAAGATAGCTTCACTCCTGGAACTGGGATATTGACCTAAGCAAGTTAAGAAGTTCTAGGAGGATTTCTCTTGATTTGGGACTCAGCTGCTGCAGCAGCAGCAGCAACAGTGGTATTTCATACAGAATCTGTCTGGGTCAGACTCTGAGTTCTTTGCTACAAACAAGGCAGATTCCAACTCCCTCATGGAAAATGAGTGATTATAAACCTGTGTAGTGGACTTTCTAAATCTGGTCTCCCATTCTTCACAGCTACACAATGATATTTGCAGGTAGAATCTTATCTTGTGGTAAACATTACAGTATAAAAATAATCCATCACTATCTGCACAATAATGTTTGGCAATGCTGTAAGTACACAATTTTGCTGCACAGCTGCTACTGTAATACTACCCTTCCTTCCATATCAAATTCAGAAACTCTTGTCATGACTCCTTTCTACATTCTTTAATTTTTCACTGAGCCTTTGCCCTTGCTATGACAAAGACTGACAGGTCATAATATAGCAAGCTGGAACTACACCACCTGCTATGATTGCACTCCTGCTAACAATTAATATTTTTCTTTACTGATTTTTCATTTATTTATGCAGTCAATACGAAATATGTACCTGAATCTACCAAAACATAAATCAGACTTTGCCTCATCTGCATTTATCATTCAGGTTATTATTTTCAATGCTCTGATCCCATTAGTGTATCTAGTTTCACTAGAAACCAGGTTAATAAATGATATTATGCACGGAACTTGTGGGAAATGCCAATTTCAGACAGTGATTGAGAACACACATATTATTCTTTGGTCGATTGGCCAGAGTTGCGTCATTATTTCTACTTTTAGTTCTAGTTTGACAGTTCTCTGCTTACTTTGATTATCAAGCGCCATTCTGATCAATCTACATCTACATCTACATCCATACTCCGCAAGCCACCTGACGGTGTGTGGCGGAGGGTACCTTGAGTACCTCTATCGGTTCTCCCTTCTATTCCAGTCTCGTATTGTTCATGGAAAGAAAGATTGTCGGTATGCCTCTGTGTGGGCTCGAATCTCTCTGATTTTATCCTCTTGGTCTCTTCGAGAGATATACGTAGGAGGGAGCAGTATACTGCTTGACTCCTCGGTGAAGGTATGTTCTCAAAACTTCAACAAAACCCCGTACCAAGCTACTGAGCGTCTCTCTTGCAGAGTCTTCCACTGGAGTTTATCTATCACCTCAGTAATGCTTTCGCGATTACTAAATGATCCTGTAACGAAGCGCACTGCTCTCTGTTGGATCTTCTCTACCTCTTCTATCAACCCTATCTAGTACAGATCCCACCCTGGTGAGCAATATTCAAGTGGGCAAACAAGTGTACTGTAGCCTACTTCCTTTGTTTTTGGACTGCATTTCCTTATGATTCTTCCAATGAATCTCAGTCTGGCATCTGCTTTACCAAGGATTAATTTTATATGGTCATTCCATTTTAAATCACTCCTAATGCCTACTCCCAGATAATTTATGGAATTAACTTCTTCCAGTTGCTTACCTGCTATGTTGTAGCTAAACAATAAAGGATCTTTCTTTCTATGTATTCGCAGCACATTACACTCGTCTACATTGAGATTCAATTGCCATTCCCTGCACCATGCATCAATTTGTTGCAGATCCTCTTGCATTTCAGTACAATTTTCCATTGTTACAGCCTCTCGATATACTACAGCATCATCCGCAAAAAGCTTCAGTGAACTTCCAATGTTGTCCACAAGGTCATTTATAAATATTGTGAATAGCAACGGTCCTACAACACTCCCCTGCGGCACACCTAAAATCACTCTTACTTCGGAAGACTTCTCTCCATTGAGAATGACATGCTGCGTTCTGTTATCTAGGAACTCTTCAATCCAATCACACAATTGGTCTGATAGTCCATATGCTCTTACTTTGTTCATTAAACGACTGTTTGGAACTGTATCAAATGCCTTGTGGAAGTCAAGAAACACGGAATCTACCTGGGAACCCGTGTCTATGGCCCTCTGAGTCTTGTGGACAAATAGCGCGAACTGGGTTTCACACGATTGTCTTTTTCGAAACCCATGCTCATTCCTACAGAGTAGACTTCTAGTCTCCAGAAAAGTAATTATAGTCGAACATAATACATGTTCCAAAATTCTACAATCAAGTAATTAAATCTTTTTAACTCAAGTTTGTGTGTGTTTCTGCATATTTATGACTGAAATGATGGACGCTGTCTATAAATTGGTGACCCCAAAATTACAAAAGACAGGAGACACCTGAAGCAATGTACAGAGTGAAACAGTTACTTCGCATTGTGATGTTGCGTGAAGTCAGATACAAGGGCAGTCCTTATGCCTAGAAGAGGACCTGCAGAAGCAAATTAGGGATCTGCAAAATCGAGATGAGATGAATTTATACGAACAGGTGTTGAATATGACAGACAGTTTGCCCACTGAGTCTAATGTGGTTTCCACTATGAAGATATAAACACAAACACCAGCATTCCTGTCGGAGAAGCGTGAGCTGTGGTTCACAATGCTGGATTTGGTGTTTATACAAAATAGCATTACTAGCAATTATTCCATGTTTCCTGTAGAGGTTAACAGCTTTGATGCCCAAGCTGTCAACATGGTGTTGGATATTATGTTGAAAACACCCTCACTTGAAGGAGACACTAGTCAGACGGATTTGTTGAACCAACAAATGCAACAAGTAATTCAGATCAAGTGTATCAGCAATAGAACACCCTCTCTGAGGATCACTGTGGAAGAGGAAGCAATGTGAGATTTAACACTACAGCACATACGGCTAATACAACTATCACTTTCAGTGAAAATGGCAGTGGTGACGTGTGGGAAGTGTGATATCAATTCTGTTCTTGCAGTTGCAGACAAGGTGCACACTATAGTGGAGCAAACAAGTACCTCAGCAGCGAAACAGGTAGTAGCGACGTCAACACTTGGGATACTGCAGCTATACGACATGAGCAACAGACGAACATGAATAAGCAGTTCAGAAGTCTGAAATGAATAAGTGGACCCGCACAAGAAAAGGTAAAGAAGAGGGGTATCCACCCAGTCATCAGAATCAAACAGACGGCCATGGTGATCAGGCCACAAGATGCACATCTTGCTTTGAATTTCCAGGCCCCAGCAGCCTACAGTAGGCACAACCGGTCATAAAGTTCCACAAAGGTGCGAAAGCATTGATGAGGGAGTTGCCACTACTCCCGCAGATGCCAACAGCAATGTTATCAGAAATAGCCAAGACCCAGCACTCACAATCGGCCACGTTATTTGCATCAGATCAACCACATCCACACATACAGCAAAGCAAGTGTGCTTGCTGACATTATCATGCCATTTGTATGTAAAAGACAGGAACACAGATCAGTGCTACCTTACTAATTCGGGCTCAGATACAAAGATGGACTGCAGTGGTGAGTGCACCCTCAACCTACAGCAGTTAACAACTCACCCATCACAACTTACGGTCAGTGTGAATTGACAGTGGACCTGGGCTTTGTTAGAAAGCTCAAATAAAGGTTCGCACTGGCAGGTGGTAGAGAACTGCTATTAGGTGCAGACTTCATACCCCACCAAGGACTGGAAAAGTTAAGAATGGTATGAATTAAGGTGTACAGTGAAGTGGTAATAGGTACTACAGGCAGAAGTGCTAAAAATTCCATGGCCTCACTGAGTAGTTTGGTTGGTACATAAGCTAGACAAGAGGTTGTCAGCCACTTCACAGAAAGTATTGCATACCATGGTGCATCACATTAAGACAACACCCAGCCAACCAGTTTCTAGACGGCCACAAAGACTAGCACCCAACCATTTCTCAATAGCAAAAGCAGAATTTGAAGAGATCATATGAAGATCCCACAGCCCACAGGCATCACTATTACACCTAGCTAAAAAGAAAGACAGCATCTGGAGGCCCTGTAGAGGTTACCGCAATCTAAATCCACAAACAATCCCCATCTGCTTTCCCATTTCTACCATAAGGGGTTTCATGAACGTTTTAGCCAGAGCTACAATATTCAGTGTGGTGGATTGTAAGGAGGCTTATAACCAGGCTCAAGTTGCAGAAGAAAATATTCCTGTCATAATAATGCCTTTTAGTCTTTTCAGATACCTATCATGCCATTTGGTTTAAAGAATGCAGCTCAGTCACGGCAGAGGTTCGTAGAGAAATACTAAGGGGCTCGGATTTCTGCTTCAACTACCTTGATGATATTTTGATATTTTCAAAGACAGCTGAATAACAAAACAAACACCTTAAGGCAATGTTTGACAGTATATATAAATATAGCCTGGTGACAAATGAGGAAAAAAGTGTTCTGCGTCAAAAACAAATTGACATTTCTTGGTCATACTGTCTCAGCTGCCAGTATTTGTCCTCTCTAAGAAAATATAGAGGTCATTAAGACCCTTCCTCTGCTGATGTATTGCCAGAAATTAAAAAGATTCCTGGGGATTGTCAACTTTTACCAGTGTCGTATATCCAGTGCACCAGAATGCTGCAGATTTATACAGCCCTTAAACCAGAAATTGGAGCATCTACTGCAAAGATGGTTTATGGAGAGATGCTGCACCTGTTCTCAGAGACTTTTTTTCCGGGAAAATCAATGCAGATTATGGTATCTTATGCTATTCATACCATGCTGTGCCAGTCCACGTATAGAAGTTGGTGGTAGCCCGTGTGATTTCACTGCCAATCTGCAGCTGGCTCCATGACACACCCTCCTCATTCCATGCGGCCAGTGTTGCCACAGAACAAATATAAAGGATGCTGCACAAAAGTCTAGTCTGGCAGTCAGTTCAGTTCTGCCTATGTAGGCCATGCGTTGTCATTCAGTATCTGTTGTTATTGTAGATATTGAACTGGCCTCTCTCAAGGACTTACTTTGGGCTGCACTCTGGACTTGTTGCTATTCAAGTTAAATAAAAGAAGTTTCTTAAACACTATGTGTGCACCTTATTATTTTGTGCGCTGTCTCTGTACCCACTAACTCCTTAGGATCTACCATTGGGACAAACAAACACAAATGGAACCAGGGCTATATGCTGCAACATGTCAAGCTCTTTCTGCTTAGCAAGAGCAACAAGAGACAAATTTCAACTTATCTGTGCAGTCAGCACAAAAATTTCATCTTCAGCACAAAAATTTCATCTCCAGCACTAACAATCTGAGTATCAATGGACAAAGTTCAAGAGCATTATACAATATGCTGAAGCAGGTACATGCTGACCAAAATTGTGAGGGATGGAAAAGACCTGCCGTGATTTGACACCCATGTCAGAAAATTGCTTTGAAAGGAAAGAAAGCATCACTTCACAGATAAACAAAAATTAAACAAAGCCAAAATTACTGTAGGGAGAACCATGAGTGAAGTTTCAACGAATTTGAAAGTAAAATTCTGTCTAACAACTTGACAGAAAATCCTAAGAAGCTTTGGTCTTATGCTAAATCAATAAATGGATCGAAGCCAGCCATCTGTCCAGACACTGTGATGAAATGGGATTGAAACAGAGGATGACACAGAAGAGATTGAAATACTAAATGTCTTTTTCCAAAACTGTTTCACAGATTAAGATCACACTGTAGTTCCTTCTTTAAATCATTGTATGAATGACAAAAAGACAAATATCAAAATACATAACCAAGGGATACAAAAACGACTGACATCGCTCAACAGAGAAAAGGCCACTGGACCTAACAGGATACCAGTTCGATTCTACACAGAATATATAAAAGAATTTCCTCCCCTTACAGAAACAGTGTACCATAGGCCTCTAGAGGAGAGGTGTTTCCCTAAAGATTGAAAAAAGCGAGACTCATTCCCACTTTCAAGAATGGTCATCCAACCGAAGCACCAAACTACAGGCCTATATGTCTGATGTCAGCAGAGCTTTGGAACATGTTTTATGTTTTCATATTATGACATTTCTGGAGACCAAAAATCTCCTCTTTAGGAATCAACATGGGTTCCAAAAACAACAATCCTATGAAACTCCTTGCTCTGTTCATCCACAAGCCCGAGAAAACAGTAGATACAGATGCCCAGATAGTTACTGTGTCCTTGACTTCCAGGAGGCATTTGATACAGTTCTGCACTGCCACCTAATGAACAATATACGAGCGTATAGGACATCAGACGAACTGTGTGACCATACTGAAGCATCTCTAGCAAACAGATCATGGTATGCCACCCTGAACGGAGGGAAGTCTTCAGACTTGAAAGTAACTTTGGGTGTGTCCCAAGGGAGTGTTGCAGGACCATTACTTTTCACAATAAATAAAAATGACCTAGTACGTAATGTCAGAAGTTCCATGAGACTTTTCTTGGATGATACTGTTGTATCCAGAGAAGTCACAATGCTAGAAAATTGTAGCAAAATGCAGCAAGACCTGCAGAGGATCGATGCTTGGTGCAGGGAGTAGCAATTGACCCTCAATATATATGTAATATACTGTGAACGTATAGAGAGAAAGATCCTATGCTGTTTGATTGCACGACTGCACATAATCACTGTAAGCAGCTACTTCCATAAAATATCTAAAAGTATGCATACGGAGTGATTTAAAGGGGAACGACTACACAAAATTAATCGCAGCTAAGGCAAATGCCAGACAGATTCATTGGAAGAATTCTCAGGAAATGTAGTCCATCACTAAAGGAAATAGCTTACAAAACACTCATTTGACCAATACTTGAACATTGCTAGTCAGTCTATTTTCTGTACCAGACAGCATTAATAAAGGAAATAGAGAAGCTCCAAAGAAGAGCAGCACGTTTCATTATAGGTTCATTTCATAAGCATGAAAGCATCATGGACACGCTCAGTCAACACCAGTGGCAGATGCTGCAAGAGTGGTTTTCTGCATCACGGTTTGGTCTACTGTTAAACTTCTGAGAGCGTACGCTGATAGAAGAGTCAACCAATATACTGCTTTCTCCTATGGATAAATTCGGAAAAGACCATGAAGATAAAATCAGCGAGATCTGAGCCCACATGCAGTATTACAAGCACTAGTCCTTCTCACAAACAACATGTGAATAGAACAAGAAAAGGGGCAAATGACACTGGTACACAAGGTCCTTCTGACAAACACAGTAAGGTGTTTTGCAGGGTATAGATGGAGGTACATACAGCATACTGTGATGATATGCATTATGTGAATAGCCACAGTACGAACTTTTTAGAGTGAGTGGTGAAGATAGTGTGGCTGGAGTGGAACGTCTCACCGATGAACACAGCAACATTGTCTTTCATTCTCTCTCCTGTAGTGGGCAAAGCCTCTTAGCACAGGAGTGTTAGATTCCTTAAGGAGTAGGCACATGCCGATGGTCTTTCCACTGCTACAAGTTTTAGCTCCTCTGTGTAACTTCTGAATCCATTGACGTTCCTCTGTGGGATAGGATCCATTTATTGATAAGGATTTTTTCCTTCTTTTCTCTCTGACTTGGTGAAGTGAATCTGCCACTATTGGGAACAGTGGGGGATTTCATGGTTCATCCATATACTGAGAACGGCTTTTCTTTTCCTTTCGTTTCTCCTGTACGTTTCTCCAACCGTCTGTACAATTGTTAAAGAAAAACTTCCATAATTAACAGTTCAATGAAGTGACTTGATACAGCCTTAGGAATTTTTATGAACTGTAAATTTGCCATCACCTGTAAAATTTATTCTTTACTTTGTACAGGTTTCAGTTGTAGTGACCATCTTCTCAGATAAGAAAAAGCTGCACATTACATGCTCACACAATTCAGATTCCCATCTGACAAGTTGAAAACTATCACAATCCTAAAATGTTTAGAGAACCCCATGTAACAGGACACAATTTCAGTACCATCACAAAACTGACTTCACTATGATTCACAGTTTACAGCATCAAATGCCTATGTCTCATAATACCAGTAGACTGTAAGCTGCAACAAAATGTTGGAAAAAGTGGGAAAGTTTATCAATTCATCCCACCTCCCCTCCCACCCAATCCCCCATCAAATTTCAGATGTAATGTCTAGTCACTTTGCATTCTTGATTTTGTTTTCCTATTGAAAAATTGGAGTTCCATTAGTACACACTGCAAGATTTTTTAAAACAATTCCTCATGAAATGCCACATGAAATTTTCTAAGAGTCACGAAGCCTTTTCATGTCAGTTTGCTTTTTTTTTTTACTGAGGCTAAAATAATACACTGAGATGGAAATTTAAAAAATTCTGTTTAATATAGATGAATCTGACTTATAAAAAGGGTGTAAAAATGGTGTGTACAAAATTTTTGAGTTTTTAGAGAAAATACAAAGAAACCCTTTTTATATCCAAAAATATCACAGGCACGCCATTTCCTTGCTAGCGTTCACTGAAGGTTTTGACACTAGTGACATTTAGGAATGGTGTTTAAACTGCCATATGATGAATACGGTTTTTGAGATGCTGCTAAAAATGTAATTTGTTAACATTAATGCATAACTGGCGTCTACATTCTAATGAGTGTCGAACATGCTCAAAACAGCCAGGTGTTTCATGAATAATGGCTGTAGTTTCAGCCAAACATGCAACAAGCTCTTCTGGAGTGTGTATTTATGTCTCATACACCAAACGCTTCATCTCTCGCCACAAAAAGAATTCCACTGGAGGTCAGCAACATCTCTAAAACAATATTTATCACACAGCAACTTGAATATCACTAATGTCAAAACCTTCATGGAACCCTAGAGGGTAAACAGAGCACCTATGGCATTTTTGTCACATAACAAACTGTTTTTTTTTATATCCTCTAAATTGGCTGGCTCTGAACACTATGGAACTCAACTTCTGAGGTCATTAGTTCCCTATAACTTAGAACTACGTAAACCTAACTAACCTAAGGACATCACACACATCCATGCCCGAGGCAGGATTCGAACCTGCGACCGTAGCGGTCCCGCGGTTCCAGACTGCAGCGCCAGAACCGCACGGCCACTTTTATATCCTCTAAACACTAAGATATTGTGCACATAGTATTCTAACCTACCTGGAATGCCAAGCGCATTAAAGTGCTTGCTTCCAGGACACTGGGAGGCACACCATCGCTCTATTAACTCTGCCTTGTGGATTAATGATGGGGGCTGGTGTGTTGGCCAGCCTGAATGTGGTTTTTGGATGGTTTTCAACATCCATCTAGGTAAATACCAGGCTGCTCCCTACATCCCACATCAGACGCACAATGTACAAACACTTCAAAACATAATGTCACACTAGATCATGCAATTACACTAGATCAAGACAGAATAGGTACTATGATTCCACCATCCCCCCTGCCCCCACCCACTCCTTCACCCAGCAAACGTGTCACAGCTGAAGTTTTCCTGGCAGATTAAAACTGTGTGCCAGACCGAGACTCAAAAGCGGGGCCTTTGCCATTCGTGGGCAAGTGCTCTACCATCTGAGCTACCAAGCACTACTCACGGCCCGTCCTCACAGCTCTACTTCCACCAGTACCTTTGTCTCCTACCTTCCAAACTTCACAGAAGCTCTCCTGTGAACCTTGCAGAACTAGCACTCCTGGAAGAAAGGATGTTGCAGAGACATGGCTTAGCCACAGCCTGGGGCATGTTTCCAGAATGAGATTTTCACTCTGCAGTGGAGTGCGCATTGATATGAAACTTTCCTAGCAAATTAAAACTTACCCGCGAAAGGCAAAAGTCCTGAGTTCGAATCTCGGTCCGGCACACAGTTTTAATCTGCCAGGAAAGTTTTATATCAGCGCACACTCCGCTGCAGAGTGAAAATCTCATTCTGGAAATATGCCCCAGGCTGTGGCTAAGCCATGTCTCTGCAATATGCTTTCTTCCAGGAGTGCTAGTTCTGCAAGGTTCGCAGGAGAGCTTCTGTGAAGTTTGGAAAGTAGGAGATGAAGGTACTGGTGGAAGCAGAGCAGTGAAGACAGGCTGTGACTCGTGCTTGGGTAGCTCAGATGGTAGAGCACTTGCCCGCGAAAGGCAAAGGTCCTGAGTTCGAGTCTCGGTCTGGCACATAGTTTTAATCTGCCAGGAAAGTTTCATATCAGCACACACTCCACTGCAGAGTGAAAATCTCATTCTGTGGCACAGCTGGTTTGAACATGTTCATGTGAGCTGATGCTTCTCCCACCCTGAGATCAACGGGCATGGTTATATGTCTCTCAGTCTCGCTGTAGCAATCATCCATTGAAGTCCTTCCACAGAAAATGCAAAGTGTTCTGACAGAGCAAAAAGTTAACCTCAATTTTCATAAGAAACTTGCATAAATTACTACAGAGGCTCATGGCAGTTATGTATGGAAGCGGATGATTATCGGAACACAAGTTTTTGAGTGGTTCAAAAGGTTTAAGGAAGGACATGAAACGATTGTATATGATCTCCATACTGGACGAGCTCCAACATCAAAATCAGAAAACAACATTAACAAAATTGATAAACTGATCCCTTAAAATCATTCTCAAAGATCACAGTCAATCAACATTATTACATTGAGAATCTGACTGCCATTCGTAAATGAGTGAACAGACATTCTACATGTGGAACACCAAATCCTGGATGCTTCACCAAGACAATTTAACCATTCCATCCTGCCTTGTCTGCAAAGGTGTCCTTTGTGAAATATGGCATCACCAGGTTGGACCACCCCATCCTATTCACTCCACCTGGCCCCCTATGACTTTTTTAGGTCAAACTGGCACTTAAAGGGAAAAGATCTGACAGTGTGGAAGCTTTGTTAGCAAAACCAAACTTCCAGCGCTGCTAGGAACAATGGAAAATTTGTATGAAGCATTGAATGGCTTGGTGAGGAGAGCACACTGAAAGTGATAAATTTCATAATGCCACACATTGTAAGGTTGGTTCTCCATTAAACTCAAAAAGAATCATACCAGTCCAAAACTGGTATTGGCTAGAATCAGGGCACCACAGAGAAAGGCAGTAAGACCTTTTTTACTGCACTGGAGTCTACATTACATAGCATTGTCTTTTTCTAGAAACTTTCTGCAATGAATTTATACTCTTTATCTAGGGAATGTCATTCAAACAGTACTCATACACATGTTTTTTTAAAAGTATTTTTGAAGAAAGAATACTATTATTATTGCTATACTTACATGCTTCACTTCATCTGCAGTTTTGTTCTCAATTAATTCCATTTTCATAATATCGGATAATTTCTGGAACAACAGATTTTTTACTGTTAAAAAAAGTAAACAAGTGGAGATCTCTGAAAGTGTTGAATACTCAACAATATTGATGTACATACTGCAGAAAGATATAACTATGTAAATACTGGTTCCAATAGAGAGAGAAAACATTGTGTGATAAAATACACTATTCAGGTGTGAAAGTCTTAACACGTTAATTGTTTGAACAGAAATCAATATTAAACTATCCTCCTTCACATGTATAACTGGTCCCAAAAGTTGTAAGAGTTGAAATCAGTTATCACACACACAATTTGAGCCAGACATGCATCCTTATTATGGTTTGACATGTATCAGACATGCCCCACGATGGCTCTTTGTGAAACTTGTGCAATTTTATACCATCACTGACTGATAAACTAATAGAAAGTTCTCCAAAGAGATGATAAAGGTCAAGAACATTTGTGTTTCTACATCTACCTGCAGCCTGGAAGTTAGTCACACAATTCACCGAAATATAAGTTTTCACGAATTATTACTTTGTTACAGTTTAAATGTATGATAGTGCTTTTTAGTCTACTGTAAAAGTAGGTTGATGTTCCACTGGGATTACTGCACTAGGAAATCCAGTAAAACGTAAGATGAGGCTCTCACACAGAGTTGTAGGTTATGGAGTCAAGACAAGAGAATCACGGAACAGGGAAGAAAAATTAATGCGACTTGGGTGGAACTAGAAATGGCACGTTTTGACGGGAGAATGGGAGCTGGGAAAAGGTGACAAGTAATAATCAAAAGGAGTAAACCTCAGAAACCAAATTTCAAACTCCAATTAGCAATCCATTTGATTTGTTACCTGAAATAGCAGAAGAGCCTCAATAAGTTTTTGAGCAAAACAAAGAGTAGCAGCCTCATAGTAACAACTAGTTCATTAGGTCAGTAGAAAAGTAGAGCAGAAAGAAAAGAGTCCTACTGCACCGTAGCAGGGCATGGCCAAATCCTACAGGAAAACCTAGGTGTTGAATACCAGATAACAAGTACCATGAAACATAGTGCTAAGCTTAGTCAGGTGGCAGAGGTTTACTAAGGAGAACAGAATAAACTGTGTTTAAGAGTAACTTAAAAGATGTGGGATGGGAGGAGGTATATGCACAGAATGAACCACAACTCCACTAACAAACTCTCAGAGGTTGTTCAAGGATACCTTCTGAGTATTATGGTATAAGGGACCATGATCTTCAGTAGCTCATTACAAATTTATTGCATTCATTTGATTCCTTGACCCAATTGGATTTGTATCTGTATGGCACTGAAAATAGTGCACAACAGTGCAAAAGTCAACATTATGTGCTGTGTGTTTTGTTTGGAAACAAACTTGTACTCACAGTACTTGCTGTTGACAACAATTATGTTCCCTTTACTCTTCACTCTCAAGCTTGCATTCACTACTGCACTATTCTATCTCAGATTTGTTTTTCTGACAGTGTTAGTTGCACGTTATCAGTGATACACAGCAGTACGGACTGGTTTACTGACGAAGAGATGACTGATATGCGCTTCATGTTAGGTTCCGCAGAATGCAGTCAAAGAGCAGCACAACAATGCCTATGTTGTGCTGTTCTCACTGTGATGACAACCACATCACAGTTCTTTTGCATCTATACATAGGCATCTATGAAAAACTGGATGTGTTGTACATTTTGGTAATTGCATATTACAATCTTTTTCATTGTTGTGACAGCACCTGCAACAAGGTAAATGGGGCAACAATCATAATTATATTACTACTCTGCAATGAGCCATGTGAAGCCAAGGGTCCCTTACACCAAAATACTCAAAAAGCAACCTTGAAAAACCTCTGAAAGCATATTCGTAGAGTTCTGGTTCACCCTGTAGAAAGATGTGATGTCGAATTCAATTTATTCTGCAGCAGATTTGTGTCACTATTTGAAAGTTGCTTTTCTCAAAAGGTTATACACAAAATCCATTAAAAAAGTAAGCCTCTGAGAACTAAAGAAATTAAAATATCATGTACGAGGAAGAGTGAAATTATATAATCACCAGAATAAATTGAGATCCAAAATTACTTGCATACTATGAGGGATACAGTAATATTTTAAGGGAAGCCCCCAAAATGTCAAGAAGTATGTACATTCTGACAGAAATTAACAATGCAGGCAATAAGATTAAAACCATATGGGATACAGACAAAACAGCCAGTCAGAGTACAAGATATCATAACAATTAAACTAAATGACACTGTTGTGACTCATAATCACAAGTTGTGAGTACTTTCACAATCACTTTCTACATGTAGCAGCAAAAACAGGATTAAGAGATTCAGTTGAGAAGCCAGAGAATGTATTTAAAATGTCACGCCACAAAATTTTAAGCAGCTAGTAGTAGCACCAACATCCATCATTAAAAGTAATAAAATTAAAAACATTCTAAAGAAACCAGAAGTTCATATGGTGTTGAAGGAATTTCACAGAGAATTATGAAAGGTTGTTCTGTCTTAAATAAATAATGTCCTTAGCGAGATATGTAATCCATCACTGGCACAGGGAATTTTTCCAGACAGATTAAAATAAACAAGTGTTAAACCTTTCCACAAGAAACGTGAAAAGACAGACTTGTATCATTATTGTCCAGTTTCTTTACTGATATCTTTTTTCCAAAACATTCAAAAAAGTAATATACTGTACTCAAGATTAGTATCACATTTAAGTTGAAACAATTTACATTACGAGGGTGGTTTGAAAAGTTCTCGGAACGGAATAGAAAAAAAGTACTTACATCACAGATTTTTTTTTTTTTTTTTTTTTTTTTTTCAATGTGGTCTCCTCCTAGATTAATGCACTTGGCCCAATGATGCTCCAGTGTCTTGATCCCATCTCGAAAAAGAGTTTCCTCCAGGCCTGCAAAATAGTTGTCAACTCCGGCTATCAGTACTTTGTTTGAAGTGAATCTTCGTCCACCAAGAAAAATTTTCAGCTTCGGGAAGAGATAGAAGTCTGACGAAGCCATATCAGGTGAATAAGGTGGGTGTGGCAACAATTCATACCCTAGTTCGTGTAATTTTGCCATGGCAACAGCATCAAGAGTCGTGGCGTCCATCTTGCAGATAATCTAGTTCGTGTAATTTTGCCATGGCAACAGCATCAAGACAATCTTGCAGATAATTTTTTTCATTTCTAATTCTTCAGTTAAAATGTGATATACCCTTTCAGATTACATCGGGCAAGCGTGAGCAATTTCACACACTTTGAATCGGCGATCTTTCAAGATCATTTTGTGCACTTTGCAATGATTTCCCGACCACTGCGCAGATCATCATCTAAGCTCTCCCAACCAAATTTAACTTGACAACAGTTAAATATGAAGGAGCAGAGTCCCCTAGTGTATTCTGGAAATCAGCATGAATGTCCTTTGCTTTCATACCTTTCTATGCGAAGTACTTAACCACTGCTCAAATCTCGATTTTTTTCCATCTTCGCAAATCACTATATGGGAACAACAACAGAGCCACATCACTGCCACAGCTCTCTTCCAAGAGCACTGACGTGGCACGAGTTTACAGGCAACAGTCCAATGAATATCACGTGAACAACTCGTTGTGTTAGCACTGACCTCTCATGGCGATTCTGAGAACTTTCCAGGCCACCCTCATAGCATATAATTTTTTGGATTTCAGAAAGGTTGCCTGACATTGAATGCTATTTATACATCCACTCACCAAACAGTACAAGCCTTAAATAATAAAACGTTGTCAGTTGGCACTTTTTGTGATTTTTCCAAAGCATTTGACAGCTTGAAAAACTCAAATTTTATGGAATTTATGGCTTTACACACAACTGGTTTTAATCATACTTGAGCAGAATGCAAAAAGTTGTGATGATTAAGTCCAGCAATGTTGGAAGGGTAAAAAATTTTAGTGGACAGGGAGAAGTCAAAAAAGAAGTCCCTTTGGGTTCAATGTTGGGGTGTGTTCCAATTCTTTTTATATGTGAATGATCTTCTTCTTAACATTCAAGAAGAATAATTGGTTCTTTTCACAGAAAATATTAGTGTTACAATGAATCCCATTGAGAGGAAGCAATGGAAGGGATTGTTAATGATCTTTTCACAGAATTGTAAAGTGGTTCTCTGAAAATGGATTCTCCCTCAATTTTGGTTGGTTGGTTGGTTTGGGGAAGGAGACCAGACAGCGTGGTCATCGGTCTCATCGGATTAGGGAAGGATGGGGAAGGAAGTCAGCCGTGCCCTTTCAGAGGAAACATCCCGGCATTTGCCTGGAGTGATTTAGGGAAATCACGGAAAACCTAAATCAGGATGGCCGGACGCAGGATTGAACCGTCGTCCTCCCGAATGCGAGTCCAGTGTCTAACTACTGCGCCACCTCGCTCGGTCCTCAATTTTGAGAAGATACACCATATTCAATTCTGTACAACAAATAGAGTCATGCCAAAAACTGAAGCATCATATGAACAGGAGTCAGTAAATAGGGTAGAATGCTATAAACTTTTGAGTGAACACATTGATGACAGCTTGAACTTGGAGAAGCATATTACCAAGCTTCTGAAACTATTAAGCTCAACCACTTTTGCTCTTCATATACCTGTTAGCCTTGGAGACAACTGACTCAACCTCCGAACATATTTTGGATACTTCCATCCTATAACATCTTATGCAATAATCTGCTGATATAGCTCATCACTCAGAAAGAGGATACTGATTGCACAAAATCAAACAGTAAGACTAATAAGTGGTGGTCATCTGCAGTTGTCACATCGGTACCTCTTCAGGGAGTTAGGCATTTTCACTGCGCTGTCACAATACATATGGAATTGTTAACAAAATTCATAATAAATAATCCCTTAAAATTTGAGAAGAGCTGTGAGGTCCACACCTATGACAGTAAAAGAACGGACAAAATGACCTGTATTATCCAGTCAGTGGTTCAGAAAGGGGTTGAATAGGCAGCAACAAAAACTTTTTGAAGATTTACCCAGTAACACAAAATTTCTGATGGGTAGCAAAGCAAGTTTTAAACCTAACCTAAAATGATTTACACTGGGCAACTCCTATTCCACAAACAAATTTTTATTTGAAAACTGGTACCTTGGATAAAAGAGGATGCCTTGCTTTCAAACTTGGCTGCCTGATTTTTAAATAAGAACTGGAGCCCCTCCATGCCCGCATTAGCACAGTGACCATCACAAAAAGTTCTACTATCACCTCTGCAATATGGTTAGTATTTTAATCTTGGAGTCACAGGATCTGGGTCTGTGATGATGTCTGTACATCTGGGTGCAATCACCCACTAATACGGTCCCATGGAGGAGATAGCTGATAGGAAAAACCTACTATATGCAGTTCAGAACCTGTAAGGTATTTCCTTCCAGCATGTGTATAAAATGTGAAGACATGCAGAGCAAAGAAGTTGACAGTGTTAAATTTCTGGGATTACAACTTGATAATAAATTCAAGTTGGGAAGGGCGTACCACAGAATTGCTGAAGCGTCTATCAAGTCTGTTTTTGCAGTGAGAATGATGTCAGATGTTAGAGATATAAATATAAAAAAACTTTCAGACTTTACTTACTTTCATTCTATTACGTCACAGAGGGTCATATTCTGAGGCAACTCATCAAACCAAGCATGCAAAAGCATGTAATAAGACTCATTTGTGGCGTACATTCAAGAAAATCATGCAGAAACATTTTCAAGGAACTTTCTATCCTAACCACTGTGTCTCAGTATATTTATTCCTTAATGAAATTTGTTGTAAGTAATATATTTCTATTTCCAACCAATAGCTCAATACATAGTATCAATACTAGGAATAAGAACAATCTATATGAACACCTAAAATCACTGACCTTGGTCCAAAATGGGGTCAAATATTCAGGAACACACATTTTAGTAAATTGTGAGCAACCATGAAAAACTTGGTTTCAGATAAAGCACAGTTTAAACAGAGTTTGAAAGACTTTTTGATAGGCAACTCCTTTTACTTTACACATGAATATCTTAACAGGGACTGTTAGATGAGCTTAACTAAAAATGTGTGTTAGATTTCAGTTTTGACAGCACTTGGTCACAACAGTCAAGATTAGATATTTACTGTATGATAAATCTGTTAAAAGTGCATAACTATGTTTCATTCTGACAGTGTATTAATTCTGTAAATATTAGCAGTTCCAGTTTACTGTGATGTATTCACCTATCTTGACAAGGTCCTAGAAAATTATCAGGGTAGTGAGTTTTACATTCAGATGTTTTATGTTTTTTATGTTATATTTTCTGACTTGTCCACACCTACGAGAATCATCTCATTTTTGGGTCTATGGAATGAAAATTAAATCTAATCTAAAGAAAGTGATTGAAGAGTAGTGGTTTTAAGACTAGAGGGGAAAAAAGTGCCACGGCAGCTGCAGTGGAAAGAAACCTCAGGTTGCAAGAGAAGGACTAAACAATAATGTTTTCATTAATGTTAACACTGATCACTTATACACACACTAAAAACTGTCCCATTCCACATCATTTTGACAAACGAGGCAGTAAAATTAGATATGGAACATGTAACTAGTAAGTAGAGATGTGAACAATAACTAAAGACAAAGAAGTAAATAATGCCTAACTACAAGAATTTTGCAAAATACTGAAAATCACTCCTGTGATCAAATTACGTGTCACATAAGCACTGAGATGGCATACGTAAACTGGTTAAGAAATCATGCTACTTCTTTTTTAAAACTCAAAAACTAAAGTGCTTCTTAGTAGCCAATTAATTTTATCTTTCCTGTCTAATTGTTGCAGGCAATATGTAGGACAAGATAAATAGTACTTAAACTATTTGCTGACTAGCTTACCAATGTTTATAAAACTGCTCACTTTCTGTTTATATGTGGTCACTGCACCAGTGCTATCCAATGTTTCTTTCGGCGATGAAATAGCTGAGAACTCTCTGCCTTTAACAGCATCCTTCACCTTTTTAGGTTTACTTTTAAGAGCTTCCATTCGCTCAAGAAATTCATCGGGAGATGATCTACAACAATAAAACTTATTAGAAAAAAATGTGTAATCTATACTACTACACAAAGACAAAACATTGTTTTACAGTGTTAGCAAAAATGTCAAAGTTCTTGTTTTACAAGATACTCTAATAAACATTCAACAGACATAAGCTACATGTTTTTTACAGGTTTTCCATTAAAAATGACTTTGTGAAAGTTAGTTCTGACTGTGATAGCAGGGACTTTAAACCACTAGACAAACTGCTTCTCCCACATATATTTTTCCCCTTATGTATAATTCTAAACAAACATTTTATACAAAATGAGTTGCTTTGTTTTCTTCCTAGTAGACAGTTTTAACAGAATACAGGAAAGTTATATTTATGGCTTATCAGCTTATTGTTAAAATACTACTATGGAATAGAGATTGTCAGAGACTTTGTAATACTACATGTACACAGATTTAAACAATGTGAAATACTGCCACTGAACCTACTACCCTCACAGATCCAGCAGCTGGAGAGGTCTCTCTCATAACCCCATACACCTATGATCCCAACCGATTTACCCATTCATTTTAAGTGACTCCAACTCCTAATCAAAGTTTCATTTACAATAACAATAAACAAGGCTCGGCATCAGATAGACGGGGAGGAAGAGATGGACTGAGACAGGGGGGGGGGGGGGGGGGGGGAGGAAGGTGGGGGAGATGAACAGAGAGAGAGGAGAGGAGGAGATTGATTTATCTTATTTTATTATGATGATCATTTCTTCCTATGGAGGCTGGCGGCAGTAAAACACTTTCACATTCCGAAGAGAAACTTGGTGATTGAAATTTCATAAAAAGATCTCACCGTAACAAAAAATCCCTTTGTTTCAACAATTGCCACCCGAACTCACATATCATATCCAGGACACACTCTCCCCTACTTTGCAATAATAAAAAATGAGCTGCCCTTATTTTTGATGCAGATCTCACAGTGCGCCCAATACACTAGCAGAGGACAGACAAGTGTAGTGCAGGCAGTCCCTTTAGTACAAACAAATCCAACTCCAGAGGACATGAAGAGTGTACTAGCAATAACTGATTAACACAGCAAGAAGATGGCCAACAGATAGGCTCCATAGCACTACCTCTTGTGTAACAATAAAGTTCAGTGTTAAATCAAATTCAATCACTGAAGAGTTGTCAAACAATATATAAACATAAGAGAAAATACCTAAAAAATTCAAAAGGGACTATACCTGCATGTCAGAGAGTTTTAACAGAGCAGAATATCAGTCAGAATATCAGCCTCTATACCACATCATTCTGGCGATACAGACAACATGTCTACGATAATTATGAGTTCGAGTGTGGAACCAGAGTACAAAAGAAAGCCGTAAGCTGAGATGAGTAATGAAATATGATTGTACCAGAGAATGACATGCACCTTTCCTGTATAACAATAAAGGACCATGAGACTTCATTCACAATGGTGGCTAAAAGATGGAGAAATGAGAGGCCTGTCTGTCATAATAATTTAATCCTGTCTGCTGCAGGATGGATTGGTAACATGAATCCCATTACACCTGCTTTCACTGTCTAGGAACCAAATATGCCCAAGATGCAGTGGGCACACTAATGCTTCCATTGCTATGCTGAGTGACAAAATGTATAGTCCAAATGGTAATTTTTATCACACTGGCTGGCACGGAATGGTATAGAACTTCTCTTCATTCCCTTTCAATTACTTTACAGCCTCAGCTGTTAATCCATCTTCAAATGGTGCACGAATCCCACCCATTAGAATGGCAATCCTTGGGGTCAGAGCTCAAGAACTCAACAATACAGACATATAATGGAGCAATCAAGCTTCACAGTCACTGGCATTACAAGTTTATCTACTGCAGTAGTTATGCGGCATACAATGCACATTGCACTACTTTTGCATTACTCTGTGTTCTCAGTTGTACGTTAGTTACTTACTTTCATGTACTATGGATCATTTTGCATAATAAATTGTCATGATGTGAAACGACTCATTTTACATTCATACTGCACATTAATTTGTACATCTATTTGTACTCTAAGCATCACCATATAATAATTATTTTTTTCCCTGAAATAAGATCAAGATATACACATTGAGTTAACAATTTCAACCCATCACTTTTTATCCATTACAAACATAGAAATTCTACAGAATAGGAGGAGTTGTCAAGGAGAAACTTTTTCAGTTTATTTTGAAATTTTACCTTGCTGTCTGTTAAACATTTTATATCACTGGGTAAGTGGTCAAAAATTTTTGTTGGAGCACTGTGCACCCCTTTCTGTGCCAAAGACAACCCTAATGTTGAGTAATGAATGCCATTTTTTCTTCTAGTATTGTAATTATGTATCTCATTGTTCCTTTTGAACTGTAGTGGATTATTTATGATGAACTTCATGAGGGAATAAATATTCTGTGAAGCAGTAGCCAGAATGCCCAACTCCTTAAAAAGATGTCTACAAGATGATCGCAGGTGAGCACCACATATTATTCTTACAGCACAATTTTGGGCAATGAAGACCACCTTTCTTAAAGATGTGTTACCCCAGAACATTATTCCATATGACATTACTGAATCAAAATAAGCAAAATATGTCCACTTACTGATTTCTCTTTCCCCAAAATTTGCTATGATTCTACATGCAAATGTGGCTGAACTAAGTTGTTTCCAGAAATTAATATGATGTGTCTTTGTGAAATTCAGGGTGAGACCATTCACAGAAAACCGGTGAATGACACTTTGGAGAACTTTGTTCACCATTTCTTCCATTTCTGTATGCATACTGGTGTCATATGCAAAAAGAACTAATTCTGATTGTTGTATATTAGACGGTAGATCATTTAGATATATGAGAAACAGTAGTGGACCTAAGATTGAGCCTTGGGGAACCCCAGACATGATTTCTCCTCAGTCAGAATTATGTCCCTGGATTCTATTAGTTGAATTACTACTAAGTACAACTTTCTGCATTCTTTTGGTTAGATATGACTTGATCCATTGGTTGGCTATGCCATCAATCCCATAAAACTTCAATTTATCTATTTTTCACACAATCAAATGCCTTGGACAGGTCATAGAAAATACCTACCGGTGTTATTTTGTTATTTAATGCTTGTAATATCTGGTGTGTGAACACGTAAATGGCAATCTCAGTAGAGCAACCATTCTGAACCCCAAACTGTGATTTGCTGATGATATTATTGTTGGCAAGGTGAGATACTATTCTAGAATACATCACATACTATTCTAGAATACGTCACCTTCTCAAAACGTTTGGAAATTGATGTCAGCAGTGAAATAGGTTTATAGTTACTGATGTCTCTCTTATCACCTTTCTTAAAGAGGGGCTTAACAATGTCATATTTTAGTCTCTCTGGAGAAATGTCTTGATTTAGTGATGCAGTGTATATTTCGGACTGTACCAGACTTATTATATGGGAACAAATCTTCAGTACTCCATTGGAATCAGCATCAAAACCAGAAGAGCTTTTATTCTTGAGAGAATGTATGGCCCTCTTAATTTCAGAAGCAGAAGTTGGTGGTTCATTCATTCATATGACGTAACTTTATGAGAGTTACTTCTTCAACATATTTTTGGGATCTTTCTCTTGAACTGTTGGTCCCTATGCTCTCTACTGTGTTTAAAAAATGATTATTAAATACATCTGCTACCTGTGACTTGTCATTTATAACCCTTCCACTCAATTGAATAGTAATGTTATCCTCTTCTGTGGTTGGTTGTCCTGTCTCTTGTTTCTCTATACTCCATATTGCCCTAACTTTGGTAGTTGCATATTTCATGCTATTTCACTGTTGTTGATGTATTTTCACAGAAACAAAGATGACAGGGTATCAAACTGAATAAAACACAACTACTTTAGTACTCCACAGCAAGCTACTGGATACCACACGTCCCTTATACCGAAACACTCATAAAATATCATTGAGCAACACACATAATTTTGTCAAAAGAGTTCAAGTGCTATATTCAGAAAAATAAATGTTACTGTTGTAAATTACATCTACCACATATGTGGTTTTTCTTAATTGAAATAACTTTACCCTTTCTTTAATACTCTTGGTTAAGAATGTTTCTTTTATTACTAGAACCACTTAAAATTTCATTTTTGTCACAGTATATTGGTTAGGATCTTTCTTAGTCATTCATTCATTCATTCTTTCTTTCTTTCTCCATTATGAACAGTTGAAGAGTGCATCTGAACTTGTTAGACTGTTCTGACAGTTCTTTTTCTTATTCTCTTCCCAGAATCTCTTCATGAATTTGCTGTGTTGCCTCTTGCATTCCTCTGACCACTGTTTTACAGTGTATTTTTAGCTTTCTCTGCAAATTTGTAGTTTGCAACTAGGTTTCTCCAAAGACTTTGCATTCTGTAGCAGTATCCTCTGTGGTATATATTTTTCATTAGTCCTGCTTAACTTCCCCTCACAAATATAACAAAACAAAAAAAAAACATCAATTTTATTTTCCCAAGTTACAGCCCATGCTTTGAGAATTATTTTGCAAAAAAATTACGGGTTACCACTTTTCTTTTACGTGATCTTCAATGGAATGGTGAACTATGTTTTTTCTACAAAATAAAATACAAAAAGTGAGTTTACATTTTTCCATGTTTTCATGGTTTTAATTAAGTATTTTTACAGTCCTTGTAATAAATAGTAACTTCATGCAGTTTGGATCGTAAATAAATAAATGGTCATTTATTTTCCAAATTTTCACAGGTTTCATTTTGTGGCACCACAACATCAAAAACAAAATTTCCACATTTTAAAGTGCCATAAAATGGAATCAGAGAGATATATAATGCTAAAATATGGTGTGGTTACTTAGATACATATGGAGAATAAATAAGCCAAGTTCCCTCAAAGTCTGAGTTTGTGGGTGAGATGCCCTGGTAGTGTTGCATAAAAAATACCACTATCCTTTGCACTGAGTCTTCTAATGACATTTGAAAGACACCATTTTATACAGCTGTGGAGAATTCATTACCCTTATCTGAGTGTGTCTGCATTGATTCTAATACTCCAGTATAATGGAGTTGAATTATTCACAGAACTCAGATAATCCTTCCACAACCATATAATATTCTTTTTAATGTATCATCTAACTTTTGGCCTAAAAATTAAAGGGGGGGGGGGGGGAATTTATGACTGAGAGCCACATTCAAGGTTTAGTAAACACAGCATGCCAGCGACTGCCTGTTTTTAAATTATTCACCCTGCCACAAAACTGATCGATTTCACGAGTAACTGAACAAGTTAGGAATAGATGCCTAAAGTATCAAAATGAGTGAAGAGGTAATAACAAGTTAATAACTTACTTCAACATTAGAAAACAGTTAAATATTGTCATTAGTCAACTTGGCTTTGCTGAGGATCAGTTTACGTTTCTATCACTATTTGGCATTACTACAGGAAGTAGTAGTATTCACATACAAAAATACACAATGAAGTGCAGTTCCACAGCCACCTCCCACAGAGCAGCAGATATGAGAGGAGAAGTCATGAAGTTACAAAAACCAATGCCTGCTAATAGGTCACTCTTTCAGCAACAAACGAGAGTTTTTACACTGACGTACTGCAAGCAGAACTTCTCTCAGTTGACCTGACAACAGTCACGATGTTAGATGGTAATGTGAAATCACATTACAAGGAGCACTATGGGCAGTGGTACTACAGTAGTCGGCGTACAAACCCTCCTTCTCATTGTTAAACTCAACAGTCTTCTGGGTGCTATTTGAGAGGTGCATATGAAGTAGTGGTGCTGGATATCACCCTTTCTCATAATCAACAATGCAAATACAATACTAAAGTTTTGTACACACTCGTGGTGGTTACCAACATTCAACAGGTGCCTCTACAGCACAACACACACGTCACCACTGATTCAAGGTGCCAACATGTGTGAACAATGCGACACTTCCCAATTAAGTACATGAACTTATCCCTTGGGGTCTCCCAGCAGCTAACAACAGCGAACAATCAACTTTTTTGTTAGAGGACTGAATAGATAGCAACAAAGCTTTTGACAGGCATTTCTAGGGCTAGAGCATCACATAGTATTGGCATTTTCAAATGTAAATTAACACTGTTTCTCCCTTAAAGCTCTTTTCTCACTGCACAGAAATTTTTGAACAGAAATTGTCAGTTCCACATAAATATATTTATTTTTTAGGAAATTTGTCTAACTTTTGTGCAATCAACATATTTCACATCAAAAAGTTTCTTCCTAATTGCGATGTGTGGGTCATGTGACTAAGCATGTGTACTTGTATTTTTTCACTAAAATATTCTATTTGTCAAAGAGACCCGTGTACCACAAAAATACGATGACTGGTTTGTGGGGAACTCAACAGTACGATCATCAGCGCCGCGGTAGTACCACAGAAACTCACATATCACATGGCCAAAAATGTTAAGGAAGATTAGGCTTCAACATCCCACTGGCATCAAGGTTATTAGAGATGGAGCACAAGCTCAGATTGTGTCAAGGCTGGGGAAGGAAATCGGCTATGCCCTTTCACAGAAATCATCCCAGCATTTGCTTGGAGCAATTTACAGAAATTAAAAGAGAACGTAAATCTGGATGGTCAGGCACATATTTGAGTCATTGTCTGCCCGAATGCAGGTCCAGTGTTATGTTACATAGCTGGTGTTTATTGTGAAACAATAAGTGTAACTTTCAGTTTTTCTGGTTGGCACAATAGTGGCAAGGTAACACTAGCACTGCATTCCCTAACAACAATACTGTTAATAATTTATGGGTGCCATTGAAACTACAGGCTCATATGGAAATGCACAGATATTTGCTGTCCAAGCTGTCAGAATTTTGCAGAAATTGGGAAAAGTTTTACCATACAAGGGGATATAAATCTTGAAAATATGTTACAGGAAAATGAGTTAAAAACTGCCAAAGTTTTTTTTCCCCCAGCTGTGATGAAAGTTGTGCTTTGGTAGTTCTTCAAGTGCTTTGCCTACCACATCATCAGACAGGTTATTGTAACACTCTTTAATTGTATACAACAGTATTTGCAGTTGATGCAATGTCAAGTTTCATGGTGGAACAATAAGGAAATGTTTCGACATTAAAAAACTGTTTATTTAATTAAAAAATGTAACCCAGGCTATGGAACAGCTGACAGTTTTTGGAACCACTGCATATACTGTTCTCACGATAATACCTATAATAATATCACAAGTAATGAGTTTTGCTCCAAGTTCTTTTTGTGCAACTGGACAATTTCCTATATGACCGTCAACCTGTGAAATCACCGTCTATAACCTGGCTTGCTTGCGGTGACATTTCCAACTACATTCTGTTATTGTTTTGGTACTTACGAATGCACTAACACAGCTAATGATGCTTTCCAATGGTTATTCACAACCTTTTTCTATTTTCAACAACATGAAGATGGTTGCAGATAGCAACCTAAACTAGTTACCGAACTTTAATTGTGATAGAAAAATTGCAATCTACCCATTAAAAGTTTTTACATTTAAAAAAAATAATAATAAACCACACTAAGACTGGTGTCTCTGCCCCCATACATGTCAGGCTTCACTGGTTAAAAATTATGTTTACTTAAAATGAAGGACTTAATTTATAGTAGTTTGACCACAAAGGACAACATTCACGTGAAAAAATTACATATTCCAAGTTATGAGAAAGGTAGTCCGTACATAATTGCTCAAATGAACTTGTGCATAAGAAGAGTAATGTAATTTCCTTACGTAAATGACAAACAAGAAAATACTGGTGAGCTCACTTACTAAATTGCACCATCATCCTATGAAGTTCGCATCTTCTCCAATTATTTAATAATTCAACTAAATCTTAATTTTTGACAACATTCATGGTAGAGGAAATTATACTTTTTGTCTATTTTTGCAAATGGGTTCCTTCAACTGAACTAGTTCCACTACAGCTCTACATACCGACGAATCTTTCTGTATCCAGATGTCAACGTGCTGTCTCATACAATGTTTACAGCCATGCATGATGAGGCAGTTAGTGAACAACACGAGCTAACAGTATACTCTCCGAACTGTGACATCAAACGTTGAGTGGATGGTATCTTTAATGTTTTCATTTGTATGTATATTCCAGCTGTAGATGTCAGTTCAGCTCTTTGCTTACAGTGTTGTTTAGTTCTTGTGGTTGGTGGCTTAGATCATATTGTTCACTAGATCTATATGGAGCTGGAGTAGATGGAGATAGTATTGAAGACATTTTCTTAAATTGAAAATATCTATCTTCATGTACCACTCCTGTGAATATATCAGGCACGTCTATAAACATAAAGAAAACCATTCTCTCACATAAAATGAATGCAAATGGACAAGTTGCAAATAATGCTGGTACAGTAAGGTACCCCAAGTAACAATATATTGCCATGTGATAACTTGAAGAATGTGTGTTCATGCTAGATACAACACTATACAGAACAAATACAAATCTCACAGAGAAACTCATCTAACGTAAGTCCAGATATACAATTGTTTCCAATTTCTTTAAAAATGGTAGCTACACATAGATCAGCGTATTGACTGACACTATTTGCACTGAATTGGCACAAAGTTTAGGATACTGGGCTCTTGCTTAAGGACCTGGGTCCCAGCCATCTAGATTTAGGTTTTCCCTCTAAACTGCTTCATGTTAGTGTCACGAACATCTACACCCACATTACATCAGCTGTTACACAGAGCCTACGCCAAAAACTACATAATGGGTGTATTATTTCTCTTCCTCTTCATTTCATTTGGAGATGCTGCATGGAAAATGCAACTGTATCTCCAGTTCTGCATATAATCCAACATCCCAAATTATATTAAACAATAACTGCACTGTTTGTACAAGGGAGAATTAACATCCCCAGCGAATTCCTTTGTTGAGAAATGTCTTCAGAAATGTTGAAAGGACAAAAATACTGCAACACAATTGACCTATAGTAACTATTAGGACTACTAACACTTTGCCACTGGAAATTAATTCTCCTGCGACAGCCTTCTAACTGACTAACTATTCACTTTCCTCTTGTCTTAAAGCTATTATCATCATCTAGTCTTTAATATCAGAACTAACTACCGTTTCAATAACTAAACTTACGATTTCGTTTTACAGTGACAGAATATTGACTAGAAATCAAGTTCTTAAGCTTTTATGGACGAACACGATTATACCATAACAGTTCATCACAGTGTGCTACTCTACTGCTGATTAAAACTACAAAAATATTTTAACCTACATTACTTGGCAAATGAGAGTGATCCTAGTAAGTTATTAACGCACAACAATAAAATTATTCCCTAGAATATATATACGTGGTTAGTATCAATCAACAGCGAACACTTTAAACATCCACATCATTTGCACTGTAATTACTGCGGATTTTACAAGGCGAAGAATTTGTCAAATGTTACTTCTGGCTGGCTCTGAGCACTATGGGACTCAACTGCTGAGGTCATTAGTCCCCTAGAACTTAGAACTAGTTAAACCTAACTAACCTAAGGACATCACAAACATCCATGCCCGAGGCAGGATTCGAACCTGCGACCTTAGCGGTCTTGCGGTTCCAGACTGCAGCGCCTTTAACCGCACGGCCACTTCGGCCGGCTGTTACTTCTGAACAACATAGATAGTTGAACCAGTGAACAATTAGCATAGCCTTTCCCGTAGTATTCTTCGTGTCTGTCGAACAAGTCATAATAATAGTCAACAAAAGCCCGCAGAATACGTACTTTAAAAAAATGAGGCACAATAGTTACAAAAACTGCCGGTAACTTACTTTTGAAGTTCTTTTATTTTTTCTGCATATTTTTGATAGTGAGGATTGGATTTCAGGCTACCCAACGAATTTTCATCAGCCATAGTCCGCGCAAAAAAAGTTTTAAAAGCACCAAATCTTAAATTCTCCAGTCGCTTCAACACCAACATTGCAAGCCCTTAGGCCAGTGCATCAAGGGCGCCTCAGATTTAGTTTACAAACAACATCAAAGTTATTATATGCTAGCAGTTGGGTCCATAGATTCATAATATGCGTCGCTATTTATATATTCTAAGGGTGGCTCTCCTCTGGCCGTCTCGAAGGCAGCAATAGGCAGTGATGGCATGGCGAGGCGCGGCGACTCGAGCGCACCGAGAGTTCCTCGAGTCTCTAGCTCTCAAGCAATTCTTGAGAAGCTCACGAGAAACGGCTCGGCGGCGTGTGCCGCTGCGCGCCAGTTGGCTGCAACATACGCGCCGCTGCTGTTGTTTTATGAACCGAATGCCGCCGCTAGACAAACACGCTCGCTGCTCGCTGTGCTCGTAACTAGTATGTCTCAGGTTTCATTCGAGTAAAGTTGATATTCAAATCATTATGGACACTCGAAAACGAACATCATGGTGCTGACAATACTTTACAGAGGATGGAGATAACGTTACTTGCAACATTTGTCGTAAAAATCTCCGTAATGTATCAAAAAATACAACGGGCATTTATTAGATATCTTAAACTGCACAATTTATCGAGCAATAAAACAGCGATGTCCATGGGTACAGAGGCTCATTCTTCCAATAGTGCGAGGGAGACAAAATATCCAGGTACGTATGGTACAAAAGGTGAATTCCGTGCAAAAGTTCGGATAGTGTCCAAAGCGGTCCGCCACGCTTAAAAAACATTGATTTTTTAATCGTACTCCCATAACATACAACATACCCCAAAATCAAACCTATACTATCCTAGTTTTTGCACGATACGATATGTAATTTTATTGTACTAGTTGTCGAGCATAACGTATCCCCTTGCAGGAGCACTGATCTAAATCTTACGTTTCTCTTCATAGAGAACAACAACAGCTAGATGAAGCACTAGTGGCCATGATAAAAGACGATTTTCATCCGGTTTCAATCGTCGAGGACACTGGTTTTCGACGTTTTGTTTCACTGTTGGACCCACAATACTCGATACCAAATCGAAAAAAGTTGCGCCTCATGATTGAGGTTGATTACCATAAACAGAAAGAGGCTGTAAACTTGGCTGTGGAAGACTCTACATGTGTTTCTTTAACGACCGATATTTGGACCTGACTCAATAGTGAGGCATATATTGCTGTAACTGGTCATTTCATTAACAGTAATTGGTGCCTGAAAGCTTTAGCTCTCGAGACATTCCGTTTCCCGGAAAAGCATACAGCGCTAAATATTAGTGCGGCGTTAGACAACGTGATTTCAAAATGGAACATTGAAAACAAAGTTGTAATCATCACAACTGACAACGCCAGTAACATGATGGCAGCCGTACAACTTATTCACAGTGGCAACATAGATATGCAACATGTGCCTTGTTTAGCACACACCATCAATTTAGTTGTGAAAAGTTCTTTGAACAGCAACAGTGAGCTCTGCATAATGCGGGAAAAGGCAAGAAAAATTGTTAGCTATTTTAAAACAAGCTGCAAAGCTAATGAAAAACTACATGAGATCCAGGATCTAATGAAAAAACCTGTTCATAAATTGATTCAGTAAACCGAAACCCGATGGAAAAGTACGTTTTATATGCTACAACGTCCAGTGGAGCAAAAGGAATGGATTGCAGCCTGTTTATCATCTTTGTATTCAGGTGTAGAGAACCTTACAGCTGATGAGTGGCGAATTTTGAGCGAATGTTTATGTGTAGTGGAGCCATTTGATGTGGTAACATGAGAAATCTCAACTGAAAACTATACCTCTCTTTCGAAAGCTATTCCAATAATCAGACAGCTAATCCTAATCGTATGCAATGGGAAGTGGGCTACCACGACAGCGCAAGAGCTACAACAACATCTGCACAACTCACTAATAGCCCGGCTAGGATTAATAGAAACAAACAAAGTACATGGCGTTGCCACAGTTCTCGACCCAAGATTCAAAAACATTACCATTTACGAAAACTATTCATTCAAAACATGCCGTTGCAAGCCTGGCTGCAGCGTGCAAAAACGTGGTAGAGACCACACGATGTACTCATTCGGCTGCTAATGCTACTAGCCACGAGTAACATTTCGTAAAAAACGCCAGTAGTTCCTTATGGGCTTCTTTCGATGAAGATGTTTCCAATAAAAATCTAATGAAAAGCGGTTGTAATAGCATAGACCTGGAGGTGCAAAGATATTTGGAAGAACTGCACCTACAATGCACGGATAATCCTTTACACTACTGGAAAAAAAATGAAAACAGTTACCTAGGTCTAGCTGCTGTGGCAAAAAAATATCTTGCAATAACTGCAACTTCTGTTCCCAGTGAAAGAATATTTTCGAAAACAGGACTACTTATAAACAAACAAAGAAGCAGACTAAAAGGCCAATTGGTTAATAAAATCACATTTGTAAACAAAAATCGATGGCAGTGCAGCAATGGGGTGTAAAAATGCCTTCTGCTGAACAACTTTTGTTTCCTTTCTTTCTTCAGTAAGTTAACGCATGTACGTAGGTTCTGTATATAAAAGGCTATAGCACTTCTCTTTTACGTTTAAGCATGCATGCATACATGCAGAATGTACAAGGTAATTTATATTGTAAGAATAAAGCTTCTGTTTCATGTGAATTCTGTGCATTGTTTTAAACAGCAATTCTATGATTTTTGTCTTATGAGACATATACTAATACTTCAGTACACATTAATAACTGTAGTAGAGTTGATATCAATCACAGAATTTCAAAGTTTTCCGTGCATGTACGTACGACGAGTACGACCGCTGCGGCTGAGTGCTTTGTGTACTGAAGGTCTGCGCAATTTCTCTGAGAGCACAGCACTGTCAACTTCTCGAGCATACCCGAGACATTCTCGAGAAATTGCCTTCGCATTGCGCGTTTCTCGAGCGCGATCATAGCCCATCCCCAGCAATAGGTAGGTATCACCACAAACTATGGTATTATGATCTCAACCAACGAAAGAATTGCAGGTAATGACAGTTCCGCCTCTTCTTTTATGCGAATGACCACAAATCTGAAAAACATCTATGAGTACGTCTAGCAGGCGGCTGAACATGCCTTTATTTGTGTATATACGTCACGAGAGGTACTGTGGCTGTCCTCCTCTCAGAAATATACTTTGGTTTTCTCGAAGGCATAGATATACCTCACTGTTGTCAAGGTATCGCCGTGAGTGCGGCAGCCAGTCTAGCAGACGATTTAAAGCAGAAGCCCTTTATATGTTCACTCATTGCAAATTTGAAAACTATTATTATCATACTTTCTTCCAAAGTGACAACCTGCGCTCTTTATACTCCTTACTTGCATAGCGGTATACAGTACGAAAACATTTCCGTCTAGGTGAGGAAAGTAGATAGACCCGTGAAACGTGCGCGCCTTGGCAATTGTCATGTTTGCTGTTTTCACAGCGAAAACCAAGTCTGAGGTGCCGCGCTCAGCACGGGAAAAGGATGACGAGGTGGCCACAACGCTAACTCGAAGAGGACACAAGGAATTGCAGTGGACCTGAACACCTGACTCGTCTGGACGAACGAATGACGCTACAACCGACTGACTAACAGACAACGCAAGTCAGAGTATAAGCTGAACAGATCCGCTACAAGGATGCAATACAGTGACAAAGAAGAGCAAGAAGTTCAACCGAGGGAGAGGTTTCTCGAGAATCCCACCCTGTGTACGTCCATTACACTGAGGACGACTGGCTCGAGACCTATGATGCCATCGCTGCTGAACTTCAATACCCCATTAAGGTCACAGTGACCGATAGCGGCAACTCGCTGGAGCTGCGCGCATTCACCATAAATGACGTAGAAACAGTGAAGAAGATGCTGAAGGACTATCTGAGTGCAGAACAAATCAGAACAGAACTTCAGGAGAAGACATAGCAAGTTACGGCATTACTGCGAGGCCTGCCTTGGATATTCGATACCCAAACAGTTCGCTAGATGCTGCTGCGCCGTGGATACGATGCAGTGGCAAGGCTCCACCAGCATACCAATAAGAAACGGCCGCTGCTGTCCATTCTGGCGAAGGACGTATCTGAATACGCAGCTACCTGGAAGGACAGTCAAGACATCACCATAGACATCTTTAAGATGATCGGCCTAGCAGGATTCGATGTGAAAATCGTACTGTCCCAGAAAATTTTGCCAAGAAGTCGCAGTGCTTCAACTGTCAGAAAGAAGGGCACGTGGCGATACGCTGCCACAACCAAGCGATCTGCGTCAAATGAGTTACAAATCACGACAAGTACATCTGCAGTCACAAGAAGGAAGAACAACCGGAATGCGCCCGCTGCGATGGGCTACAAATTGCGTGCTGGCGCGGCTGCGAAGCCTTCTCTGGTGATAGCGACGTCGGCGAGAAGCAACAACAACAGAAGAAAAAGAGAAGAATGCGTCCCAGGGGATCCAAACAATTGCTGGAGACGCCGAAAAGAAGAGAAGACGATGCAGGAAGAGGAATCGTCGCCAGAATGTGGCCATATCTTCCGAGGAAGAATGGAGATGAAACGGACGTAACCGCCCCTCCAAGGCGATCGGCATCCCCCACCAGAAACATTGAGTGTGGGAAGCCAGGCACCCGACGCAGAGCGGCGGCAGTCGTCACCAGCAAGCCGACCAGGCCGAGTCGCAGCAGTGACAGAAGGCAAGGCGAGAGCAGGAGGATAGGACAAGAGAGCTCCTGCATCCAACTGGAAGACGACATGAAAACTCTGATAAACTCAGCAGTGGCCCGACAGCTTGTGCAGATGGAAAGCAGGCTGCTCGAGAGTTTAACTGCCGCAATTCAAATGGCCGAGAACTAAGGACAAACACAAACAAGGTGGCAACACTAGAGAAGGAAATGCAATGTGGCAACATCAGCAGGTCTGCCCAGATTTTGCAGGTTTTCCTTAGGCTGTGAGGTGAATACCAGAGCTATCCCCCAGTTTCCTGCAAATAAATTCCCAATTGGGAGAAATAAGTCCCCCCTTTTTGCAAGAAATAACACGTAAATAAAGAACTAAATGAAACTTCTTAGAACCCCATGGCTGAAGAGGGTATATAGCACGCCTTAAAACAGCCTGTTCCTCGCCCTCAGAGAAGAGAATGAAACGCCGTAAATAAAAAATAAAAAGAAAAAACGTACGAAAAGTACTTAAGGAGCTCCCACAATGTAATTTTCTTTCTTTGAGTGTGAGAACCTGTCACCTACATACTGGTTATTTACATAGTGGTTTGCATTACAGAAGATATGTAAGAAGAAGCTCCACCACTGCTAAATAAGTGCGCTGCAGGTGTGAATATCTTCTAATTTGCGCGAAAAATACAATTCACTGCTAGGAGAGTAAACTTCATCCTCTGCTCTTGAAAGTAACTGAAACACCAGCAGAATTATGCCTTGACCAATACCCGAATATATTTCGTCTGCATATGTGCTTCATGTGTTGAAGTAATTGTTTGGTAAACAAGCCTTCTAAAAAACCAGCTTGTAAATTATCCATTATACTCCATAGGTGGCTGACAGTGAGACTAAGTCACCTTCTAGTTCTTTCTCATATGTGGTAGTTTTTTTCATATTTTTGTTCTGATGATGAATGGAATGTTGTTTTTACCAGATAATCAATGTGTTTTAAATATTCACTCACATTTCTGTGTTTCATACTTAGGTTGTAAAATATTTACAACGATAAGTCGCAGAACCTCTCAGGCCATGAAGGTGAATAACAAAATTTTTGCAGATGAGAGAATTCGAACCAAAACTACAGAATATGCAATTCCTCCTCTCTTCCCAGTACACATCACAGTATCCACTACACTATTGCATTAATTCACATTTTATGGGTATGTCTTGCGTCATCCATGTCCTGAAACCTTTAAACGCCAGTAATTCGTTGTCTGACATTTACTATCAATAGATTGTACCTTTTCGAGAAATTCTCAATGTGCTAGTGTTTTGGAACAGCATTTAGTTATAGGCCATCAGTTAGAATGCGGTTATAATATAAAACAAACTAAATTCGAGCTTGACGAAATCCAATATGGCCTCATAGAGGAGCTGCAGCCAAAGCATATCTTTGAAACGAACGCAGCAACAGTACCTCTCGTATGTACATGTAAATCGGAAAGCAGTCACGTGAGGCCCTTCTCTCATGTAATGCTACCTCCGTCTTGGACGACAAATTTACGAAAGCGTTTTCAAGGATTCTACATATTTGTGACAAGAAAACTTTAAATATGACTGCTGCTCGTTTCATTCCCAGCAGTTTAAGTTGTGCCCTTGGTTTCCTACCTAACCACACGCTCTGAACTCGTGACAGATGCCGAATAAACTGTGAACTATTGGTGACAAGGAAGACTATAAACATTATTGCACTTTATTTTACCCTCAGAAATTTAAGCTGCACTCTTAGGTTCTTGCGTAACCACACGGTCGTAAATAATGACACCTTCGGAAAAAGAGTAAAACAGTGATGCCAAGAAGGAACATAAATGTCATTGTTAACTGTTTCACTCAAAGCAATTTCATGTTCCGTCCTTTAATCAGACTGAAGCCATAAAATGGAAATTACTTATTACTGGGAGAGCATGTTCTTGAATATAAATAACATTGACTATTGCAGAATGTGCTTTTGTTACATAAATAAGGAACTCCCAGAATGCATTACAAATTTGAAGAAAAAAAATAAAATATTAACAAGTACCTAGATTCGAATTGACTACCTTCATGTCAATGAGTGTGCAGCTGAAACCATAGAGAACATACCCAAGACAATAGATTAGAATTGTTCATTCTATGTTTTCTTAGGACGTTCATAGCCCATATACCACTCACTGGTGTTTAATTACAAGAAATCGCAACTACAGCGACAAACCTTCATTGTGTATTAGTCTTAAAACGGTATTCTGTCATAATACGCAAGATATAATACACAAAGAACCGAAATATGATGAACACAATATGGAGTCTCATACATAGTGAGCGAGGGACGTCATGTGACCACTTTCTGATTTCAGCTGAATTCCAGAAGCACTTCGATTTTTAATCAAACCTGTTCTATCAGGCAAATTAAAGCAGCATCTTGGCCATGGATATTTATGTAACAAGGTTAGCATCACTCTGGGTAAGGGAGTCACTGCCAAAGAGATTAGGTTATATACAAAAAAAATTTAATCATTTGTTCTACCCCAAAACATATTCACAGTGCAATTCAAAGAGTACAATAAATAAGTAGCCCTAATCAGGAAGACAATGGACGAAAACAGCATGTGCATCGTGTCATGTTGGATTATTTTGAGGTTTTTGTGTGTTCTGAGACAGAGTTGCCTCCACTCAATGAAGACAAAATGGCCAAAGTAGCAATACTGGGTTTTACAAATAAATAATTTTGCAGTCAAAAGGCAACCACGACATTATTTATAAAATTTTACATCTCTGTTAACTCCAGCTACAAGAAGTTAATCTTAGTGCTTGTTTGAGATTTCTCAAATATGTTATGAGGACTGCCCAGACAGTAATGCCCCACATTTCTTTCTTCAACAATTCTTTATTGAACATAATGAGAATTAGACACGTGAAAGAATGGTGTCTCATCTACAAACTCTATTTTTCCAGGTAATTTCCATGTTCTATGGCCTTCCTCGAGGGCGTGTATGTCTTGTCAGTACCAGTCCTTGTCCTGGTGGTGGAGCCAGTGCTTCACTGTGTGAATCACCTCCTCATTGTCCTCAAAATGTCTTCCTTTAATGGCCCAAACAAGTGGAAGACCGATGAGGCTAGGTCATGGCTGTTGGGTGAATGGGGTAACACTAGCCAAACCTTGTTTTGCGATGTGTTCAGCATTCCTCAGACTTGTATGGGGCCGAGCATTATCATGTTGCAAACATCTCCTGAGTTGCCGTGGCGCCGAAGTTGCTGGAAGCGCATTTTGAGTTTTGCTAATGTGTTGACATATGCTTCTGAATTAATGGTATTGCCCTTTGGCATCACATCAATGAGAATCACGCCTTCACAGTCCCAGAATACAGTGATCATGACCTTACTGGCTGAAGCAGTTGCTTTGAATTTTTTCTTCTGTGAGGAGTGGGAATGGTGCCATTCCCTCGACTGTCGTTTTGTTTTGGGCTCAAAATGGTGAACCCAGGTCTCCTCACCTGTCACAATCCATGACAAGAAGGCCTCCCCCTAAGTGTCGAAATGTTGCAACAAATCAAGACAGATATTTTTTCTGTGCAATTTGTGATCCACCATTCGACTCTGTGGGACCCACCCTGCACACACTTTTGAATATCCAAGAGTGCAGATAATTTCATTCACACTTCCTCTGCTTATTGACAGATGCAGCATCAACTGCCGAGTCGTAATGTGTCTGTCCTCACGAGTGACAACATCAGCTCACTGCAACATGTCAGGTATGACAATTGTGGACGGTCTGCCCATCCACTGCAAATCGTGGAGCTCCACTGAACCGCCTTCTGATGATCTCACCGTCTGTGGCTGATACTCCATAGACTTTGCACAAGCGTTTGTGAATATGTTCCACAGTTTCTTTCTCTGCAGTGAGAAATTCAATGACGGTACGTTGCTGTAACGCACATCACCAAAAGACGCCATTTTGAAACTGACCTTCAGCTACGCTATCTGTCGGAAGTGACGAAAACATCGCGTACTAACTCAGGAGACTTCAAATAATACATTTGTAACGTTTCACATTTGTAGCATTCTTTTCAGCTGAGAAAAAAAATGCGGTGCATTACTTTCTGGGCAACCCTCGTACTTTGCAAGTTTCGAGACATACACGAAACTACCAGGTCCATCCTATAAAGCACAAATGAAAAATATTGTAATCTAAAACCTGTATTACGAATTGACCACTAGGAGTGTTCTTGTCATTCACTGTTTCCATGTAGTAACATGGGCCTTGCCCAACTTATATTGTGGTATTCTGTGATATCATGGCTCCAAGCTATGACTGGTGGCTGCTGCAAGCCGATTTGAGGGCTTGAGGCACTGGGCATCAGCGGTGAAGGCAGCCCCATGGTGTTTTATCAGGAAGAGTACATAGATATTTTTTGTTATATTACTGTTACTACTTTGTTGTTTATGTTATTTTATTTTGAAGCTTGATTGTTGTCTTTAAATATGTTATGTTTTGTTAGATTTTCTGGTTCTATGTGATTTATATCTTTCCTTTCTACTAAATTGTTAGATATTTACCATTAAAGGTTATAATTCATCAAAGTATTTTGAGTATGGCTGCAGACAGTTATTAGGTAGTCAGTGTTCATATAGTTTATTTATTTACATAACTGGTTATATTCAAGAGTGATATGGTTCAAATTTATAATTTATTTTATAAGTTCATACTTGTTGAATATCTGTTTTAGTTAAATTATTTATATTATATATAAATAACTTATAATTAAATTGTGAGACCAAAGATTTTAAGAAATTAGTTTTATTTTAGATACTATTTTTTAAATAAATACATTATTTTTATAGTGAAAGTGCAATATTTTATTTAAACTGAATAAATATCAGAAATGTTATTGGAACTGTACTGCTAATATAAAATGTAAGCAGCTTTCATGTTACACTTACGTTTTCTTAATTGGAATATAGTAGTTCAACAATTACCTACCTCATCAGTATATTTGCTTGAATTATTACAAATGGTGATTCCAGAAATAACGATATTTGTGCAGTAATAAACAGTGAAATTAAATTTACTGCTGCTGAGGGTCCTGTATTTCCTAATAGTGTTAGTAGTAAGTGTCCAACAATTATATTTGTGATTAGTCGTACTCCTTATGTTCCTCAATATATAAAATTTCTAATTGCCATGAATGGTGCTAAAGCAGGAGGTGTACCTTGAGGTATTAGCTGTGTGAATAGATGGTTGGTGCAGATAATTCATACAAACAGTGCAAATCTTAATTATATAGGTAAAGCAACGGCAAATGTTAGAGCTAGATGTCTAGTTCTTGTAACTTATGTAGAAATAACCCTATAAAATTGTTAAATAGTTTTCTAATAAACACTGGAACAAAGATAAACGTCGTTCCAATAAATGATTTTGGATCCAACAGTGTGAGGTGTAGCGCCATATAATAATCCTGCCTTGGAGGCGGTTAAGTGGGAGATGTGTCTCAGAGCTGCATAGTGACAGATGGTGACGCGAGACTGGACGCACACGTAGTTTATGTATCAGCCGATAGAGGACAATATTGGATAGGGGGACTGTGATGTTAGTTTCAATTGTGCCCACTAGAGTGCACTATAGTAATAGAATGTTTCTCATAAACTGTTCTAGTATTTTCATAAAGTGTTATTATTTCTTCTTGTGTATGTAAAATGTTATAAATGTCTTTTAGCAGTATGAATGATGCGTGGGTGTGGTTTAAGATTAATACGAAGATAATTGTTTAACGAGTTATGTAGTAGGATTTAGTGTGGGAACATTTAAAAGAAGTAAGAATATGAACAAAGGGGATTTTTGTAGAATAGATTTGTAAAGTAAGTTTATGGTAAAGGGAAAGTTAATTCAGGTATAAATAACAATAGTAAATAACTTTATTCATAAACAAAACTTCAGCATATACGTCGGTAAAAGGTGCAGTCGTTAGGTTTACTATTTTGCCATTGGTTATTGATGAAACGCGCGGACTGGCGTGGAAGAATGTTGTTTTGCTATTGGCTGTTGAGTAAACTGACCAATGGTAAAGCAATATTCTTCGCGCGCCTTTCTCTGCTGGTAGAGAAGACTTAGAGTGAAGGAGTAGGAGCCTAGCCATGAAACAGTTTGGGCGTGTGTAGTAGTAGTTCCGATAGAAATGATAAGTTGCCGGATCTAGCAGTGTTTCATACATCAAAAGTGTTGTAAAGTGATGGCATAATTATTCTGATGGGCGTGTAGAAATTTCGGAATTTTTAAGTGAATTTTGTGACGAGAAAAGACATATATTCCGCATGGCGTATTGAGCAGATCGGTGGTTAAAAACTGTGCATTTGGTACCGACAGACTTCATATTTGGCGAGCATTATCGATCTAAAACTATCAGCATTTTTGTAGCTATTACGTTTTCGGGAAATACAACACCATAAACTTGCTAACGTGAGTGAAATGGATTTTGAGTGACTGTGTTAAGACTAGCACGGGCTTGTCAGTGATACTTGTCACCTAAGTTTCAGAATATATTAATTGAGGACAAAATTTCCAACGTTGCATTTCATATGAAAACTTTCTCTCGAAACGTAGATTAGTAACTTTAATTGCTGCCTGGTTCACATCGAAGTACAGTAGGTTTCACTCGGCTTCCCTACTGATGATCTGCTGACACAATGTTCACAGGTAGGTGCAGGTGCATTGTAAAGGGACGGAAAGAACCGCGGTGCCGCAAGTGTTTTGAATTCGTTATATAAAAGTTAAATTTAATCTGTTCAAGAAATTATGAATGCATGATGGTGTTAGTCAAAATAACGTAAGGATTAATAATTGTCTTACGGGTGTTTTAGTTCAATTTAATAAGTTGAAGATTTTAGTTGATCGATCAAATGTTGAGAACCATATGGTCAGTTGTGAAGGAAGTGTCTGGTCAGCAGCATAAGGTGGACGATGTAAAGTCAGTCTGTACTAAAAATATGTCTGTTACTGATAATTCAGATATATGCACAGTATTTAACAATCATTTGCTGACGATTGCTGGTGAATTAAATAAAAATAGTTTCTATGGGGAAGCATACAACTTTCTTCGCAAATGCCTTTCCGAGATTGATGTCTGAAATACTCCTCTATGATACAGACAATGGGGAGATTGAGTCAATAATTAAATCACTGAAGACTAAGGACACTCATGGTTATGATGGAGGCCCTAGCAGGATTTTAAAGTACTGTTCTGCACATATTAGCCCTCTATTTAGCAATATTTGTAATTTTTCCTTTAGGAAGGGTCAGTTTCCTGAATGATTTAAGTACTCATTAGTAAAGCCACTTTATAAAAAGGGAGAAAGGGATAATGTAGACAGTTTTAGATCTATTTCTATGCCATCAGTGTTTGCTAAAGTTATTGAAAAGGCTGTGTATATAAGGATAATTGATTATTTTATATCACACGATTTGCTATCAAATGTACAGTTTGGCTTTAGAAATAGTTTAACAACTGAAAATGCTATAGTGTCTTTTCTCTGTGAGGTACCAGATGTAGAAAGGGACAAAATATTAAAACAATAACAGGTCCAACTGAATATACGAATTATATTCCAAAACTAAATTATGTACGTAGTACTGTATTTTCAGAAATTTTCATGGAAGTTAATATGAAGAAAATTTAAATAATGTTCAATTGACGAGTTCATAATGAGTATTATAGGTATTTCAAAGATAAAAAGTATGATTTTCATTACATTGTCATTAAATAAAAATTTGGTGTCAATATTGTTTTGTGTTATATGAATACCGATTTTTGTAATTGTGATATAAGAACTGATGATTTTATAAAGATATGAAATCAATGGTAAACGAGTTTGATACAAGTGAGTATCCAAAAAATTATTTTTACAAACTTCTACAAGGTAATGAATGGTGAAAATAGTGGAAGAATTATGTTACAACACAGATCGAACATACATAGAAAATGTATGCTTATAAAGATCGAGAACAAGTAGAAAAAAACTAAAGGATTTAAGAAATAAGTTGTGAAAACTGAAATGACTTGTGTTGATTATAAAAATATTAAACTGACAAAATTAAACCATATTGAAATATTAAATTGGTAAGATAATTTAAACAAGTATTATGTATTGTTGCATGTAATAAAATAGCTATAAATTCTGATACATGATAAACAAGTTGTACTACAAAATAGAATTAACACATTACCTTATGGCTATTATAAATAAAATCCAAATAAAATAAAATAGGAGAGAAATATTTTCTAACGGGAATTGAACAGTTCTACAGAAGATTAAATAAAAAGTAATTAGTTTCTATTATTTTTTCATTATATGTCAAGTTTTGATGTGTATTCATTTAAAATTTACAAGAAAAATTTCCAGAAAAACATTTTTCGAATATTTCTTTCTTGATATCTTTCATATTTTGAAGCTAATATCTCACCTTTAGAATGACCAAAGATATGAATATCTTTAGAAGAATTTTTAATTTTCTTTCCAAATTTCTCACAAATAAGCATTTTAGTATGCTAAATATTAAGTTTTCCTTTAAGTTTTTTCTTGTACAATCTTTACAACATTATTTTAATTTCATCATTAATTTATTTGTATTCATTCCGTAATGGATAAGTAATTTTAATTCACTTTCCATTTAAAAGGAAAAAGGTTTATTCGATTTAAAAATTTTTAATCTTAGCAAATTTTTATATATAAGTGGTGTCGCTTGAAGATCTAAATAATAATAAACTTATATAATAACAAATACGGTTTATTAACCGTTATTGAAAAAATAAGCTATAGATTAAAGCTAAAAATTTTTGTAATATTGTGGAACATTCGAATTCTACTAAAGCTTTAAATAATAACGTTCGTAGCAGATATTAAAAAATATAAAGAATAGAAGTAAACAAGTTACACTTACATTCAAATACAAAGTTTATTAATTTGCCTGGTTTACATTCCTTATTTATGAAAACCAAATGCCTTTTGCAGAAAATTGTCAATATTGTGTACCTGAAGATCTTTTAACATCCATTAGAAAACATGATCAATACAAAATTAAAGAGCAAATAACTCACTTGAAAAATTTAAACAAAATCGAAGATAAAATTGTTGAAATTTTCAGAAAGGTAATTCTTGATGCATTTGGGATACTAAACAAAAGAAATGAAAAAATAAATGCATTATTGCCACGTGATGTTCCTCAATTAAGCCCAACTTTTGTTATTTTAAGGTTAAGGTTTGTAACTATGACAATTATGTAACTCAAATGCTTTTAATAAATCTACAGAATCAAGTAGATATTATCAGTGGTAGACATGTACATTGTGAAGAATTTTTAAGAATTAATTACGTACCTAATTCACTCTATTTGTATTATCATTAAAAGAAAATGTAACAATTGTTTGCACCGAAATTATTACATTTCTTTGGACGAATAAACACCATAAAAATTGTGCAAAGATTTTAATAAACAGACTAACTTTTCTAAAAAATAAAACAAAATTCCAATAATATTTTCCATAATCAAATAAAAAATAAGATTCATGAAGATTTTTTGTTCATATAATAAACAATATTTATTCAAACCATATAATTCCATCAGTTCAAAATTGAAAACCTCAATCGATTTTGACATTAAATCACTTCTCCATTTAAAATCACAATAACATTTAGCTTTTTCAAGAACATTATTTACTTTTTTTTAAATTATTTTAAATTCTGTTTAATATTTTCGTGTCTACTGATGGTTGGAAATTTATGATTTTTGAAATTGATCTATTGTTAATTTTTCTTCTAATGATTTAAAATTGCTAGTGCATTTATTTCCAAAATGTCACATTATTAAATTGGAAATATTATTAAACTTATAACCCATTCATAATAGTTATAAAACAAATGTACACAAATGTCCACAAGTCACCTCATCGAATTTTTATTCTCTTGGTTATGTGATATAATTGTTGTTTCCCAAATAGTTAACTAGTGGTTCCAGTATATTTCTTCCACACAAATCGAAAAATATTTTTAAATTTTTGTTTTAAAACAACAAATATAATGAGTTGCAATATGAACAGAAGTAACTAAATTTACTGTTCAACATTCTAAATTTCTTGGTTCATTATGTAATTCATAAATCATAAAAACGCTATGAAAATATTTAATTTTTAGTTGTTTAACTAATTCTTCTTTGGTAAATTAGGTGAAGAGTTATCAATTTTTTCGATTACTTAATTGATATTTTATAGTCCTTTTCCTCTCTTTTCCCTTTCTAAATTATGTCTTTTTGTTCTTCTGATTCTTTAACACATTTTTTCTTATTTATAAGTGCATTTGGAATTGCTGCATTCCTCCAGAAAGTGAACCAATTCCTCTTAAATAAGGAATGCAGCTAATAAAAATGGTTAAAGGTTCACCATCTTCCTTGTTTCTTTTTATTTTTAAATATTCAACAATCTTTTTCACAACAGGAGTAGTTAATGAGTCAAGTAAATTTCTACCAGTTTTTTCTCTTTCTTTTTTGAACATCAGACAAAAATTATTCAATAATGTTTAATTGTTCATTATTGAGTTTAAGTTTAATTGATTTTAGTTTATTTTTGGCACTAGATAACAAAGTATTATTAATCAAAAACTTACTCATTGATATAGATTTAAAATAAATTAAGTATTTTTATAAACGTCATCCATTTTTATCGACATTTAATCCCATTCCCAATTTTCGATTTCCATGCATATATTGTCTATGTGCAGTTGCAGCAATGTTTTCTCTTAATGAAGAATCACTTGCATTCATTGTCTCATTTGCAAATAACCGAAATTTCTTATCTGCTTCATGTGTTTTTTTCTTAATGTTTATTATCTCTATAAAACATCCTGATCTTTTCATTTTTATGTAAGGGATTAATTCTTATCATTTGTAGTTTATCTTTCTTATAATTTTGTTCCTGGACTACAATTATCACAACTGTCATCTATATAATTGTACTACTAAGGATAAAAGAATATAACTGTCCATGTTACATGTTAATATATTAAGTATATTGTATGTTGATTAATGTATGGGTTTTTTAATACTGGCGCACTGTACTTGGTGTAATTACATTTGCCATATTACAGATATTGCACCATCTCAATCACCAAGTCCGTTCATTTGCCAGTTATCAACTACATATGAAGAAGTCAGGCTTCGTTTGAATAATTTTACACCTGTTGCATCTATTTCCCATCCTTCTTTTTGATCTGGGCCTTGACCCGCAATTGTGAAGTTGAAAATCAATTCATATTTTTTTACATTTTTTCATTCAGAAGCACCAGTAAATTTTCTCAGATTTAGTTCCCAATGATTAGTAACGCTTCTTTGTATGATAAGCCACAAATCAGGGTGCAACACATAATGGAATGTTGCAAGTTTTGCATTGGTATCTAGTTTTGCAGAGCACTTTCTTTTTCTTGCAAACCATCCATCTGCGCAATAGCATACTGCAAATGTTCACTCATCATGACAGCTGGAAAATGCCTCCTTGTGAATCGCAGAGCATTTTCATCATCGTAAGCGCCTTCCCCTACCAGCTTTTCTCTCTTCTGTAGCATATTTTTCTAAAACCTCTCTTACGAGAGAAAGGTGAAACACTGGGAATGCCATTTTTCACCCTGTTACCGACTGGTGGAGAGCATGAGCATTTAGAATTTCTTATACCATTTCACAGTCCTACATACTGATCCCACTGAGATCAGTAACATGTGACAAGGGTCAACTGCACCCATACTCGAATTGTAATCTGCAAGACATTGTGGTTTCTTTATTTTTTCGCTAGTATTTCTGTCAGTCTTCTCTGTTTCAACCATTTGTGTTGTGTGACTTGTGGTCAACATGTACGCCTCTCTTTCATCGCTCCACTTGATAGCAAATACCCTGTCAGCGGACCTAAACTCAGTTTCTCCTCGCTTTAATTTCTTCTGCTGTTTTGGCATGTTGCGCCTGTTCTTACAAACAGTGTCACATGTGGCTGTTTCATGCTTGTGAAGCCAGAGGAACAGGTCCGGGCTGGAGTACCAGTTATTGACATATAGAATATGACGCTGTTCCAAATATGGTCCCATTAGAGTTGCCACTACATCACCACTTTTTCCCAAATTCTGGAACCCAATTTCTGTTGTTGGGCCTGTGTATACAATAAAGTATAAAATATACCCACTCAAACAGTCACACAGTACAAATGTCTTTATTCTGAATCTACTTCACTTGGTTGGAATAGATTGCTTAAAAGAAAATCGTCCTGTGAATGGCAAGAGACTTTCATCTATACAAAGCTTGTGATGTGGCCAAAATGAATTACGAAACGTCTTACCAACATTGTCAACAATAGTCCTAATTTTAAATAGACTGTCACCTCCGGTACTCACAGAGTTATCACTGAAATTTAACAATCTCAGAAGTAGACAAAACGACCTTGGGACATAATTTCGCTGAAAACTGAAGCGTTCAAAAGTGTATGTCTGGACCAATAATCACTTAATTTTAACTTCTTAACTTGCGCCATTAGAACGCAAACAGTAGCAAAACAATAAATTTCCTCAAATCCAGTGTGTTTCCACTTTCACAGTCTTGAATTCACAGATTCTGTAGTATATTCGCCGGTGTAAAACGTAAAAACGATTTGTTTCATTTGCAATAAACTGCAACAGTTTTTGAGACACAAATATCACAAAAAATGAAAGAATGCTTGGGTCATTATCTAATTGACATTTGTGACCTGATCTCGAGTCATTGAAGTAATGGTTTAACGCCTGGAAATCGATTTCTTTCCAGTCAAATGTGTCACTTAAGGGCCCTCTTTTCTGAATCGTTTCACTGTCACTTTCTGATTCCTCGGATTCACGGGAACTACTGACCGTAATTCTTCCTCTCCCCTCTGATGTAAAGGGCTGAGGACCACAGCTTCGAGATTCTGTTGAAGACTCATCACTGTTAGCAACGTCAGATAATTCACACTCACTGTCGCTCTTAGTGAGCATATCGAGGATTTTTTTATCTGTGCAACCACAGCGACATGACTTTTCTCACGTAGAAAACAAGAAAACTGAAGAAAATACAGGAATCTAAGCCGAATTCTGCAAAGAGCAAACGCAGCAACAAAGATACATGCACTCTCGAACTACTGTAACACTCAGGTAGCTGTGACTCAGCGCGCCTAAACTTGTTCCTAGCAGTGGGAAGGTCAGTGGTGAACAATGTGGAAACACGTCCTTAATACAGTAGGGAAGACCCAAGGACACGTGTATACACATCAGGCGCGCCAGGGGAATGGCGAGGTATGACGAGTTAACACATCTGTGGTAGTCAAAGGGTTAATCTCTCAATTAAGTATCAAACATCATCGATCCAAACACATTTCATTGGTTTCTCTGAATATTTTTTCACCATCTTTTTCAAATGAATCACCAAGATTTATTTCTGCAAAACTCGGAAAATACTCTTCAGCAATTGTTTTATCGATTAACTGTGTTTATTTTGTTTACTTAGTTTTATTTTATTTGGATTAAATATTGATGTAAATGTAAGTCTATTTTATGTTGTCCACAATTATCCTATTTATGTAATTAATCTGTCTAGAAGAATTAATGTTTTAACTCTTCAAAAAACAACATGAAATAATATGCATTCTTTAAAGAGACTATTCCACATGATACATCTATATATGTTATTATGTCTGGTAAAAAGAATTTAACTTATAATTGACAACATACAATGTTTACTGAAAATTTCTAATTACATAAATGAATAACAAAAAAAGTGCACAAAAACACTAGGCCCACCAATACACTGCTACCTATTCAATTGTGCATAAAGGTCCTTGTTAATTGCTTTCAGTGACTTATACACAGGAACATACCACAGAAGGTGACAATGATAATAATGGCGACGAGGCATTGCAGCATTACGCTAACATTAAGTTAACATTGCAAGTTAACAGGCAGTGAAACACAGTGCTAAGCAATCGTGTTAACAGCACGGTCCTCCAATCTAGAGTGCCACTTCCAGCCTATTTATTACCTCGGTACAGCACTCAGTCTAAGTCCACTCACTGCCTTATAGGAGCCACCGATAAAGAAGGGAAAAAGCGCTATTCTCAAGATCACAGAGAATCCCAGAGGTACCCAGAGACACTGTGTGCATCCCAGAGAGCCCCTGAGACCTACAACACCAAGAAGAATGGCTTCTCAGCTTTTGGAAAGATCAATGTGTAGTATTTTTTGGGTTCAAGGTCATATAAATAAAACAATGGATAAGAAAGTAAAACATTTACTGTCTATAATAAAACATACAGTTACCTACAATTTTAATCTTACAGTTGCCATTGCCTACTGTGGCCCAAATAAGCAAACACTCGTCAGAATTAAGCAAATTCTTTCTTCTAGTTGAGATGTTAAATGGCTTGTCTGGAATCAAGGTAACGTAGGGAACCTTCACTCGCAGAAGTAAAAACTAGAAAGTTAAAGAATATTAACCTTCATGTTTTCATTACCATTTAAAATATATTGCCAGATAACTCAAGAAGATAAAAACAGAAAACTTTAATTTAAGAAATTTGAAATGGGCTCCAAACATTTTAATTTTTGGAGCCTTAATTTTTTCTGTGCAAATAAAAATGAACATGAATTGTAGCATTGAAAATCTATTAACTGATCTTAACAAAATAGTAATGATCCTTTGGAGGTGTTCGCTAGATTATCAGAACTTAAAATCCATAAATCTGATGTTATTTCAAATTCTGAAATTTTAGTAACTAATTTAGGAGATAACGTTTTATTACTTTTAGATGAAAAATATAAAATCAACCTTCCAGAACATTATACTAAAATATTTAGAAATGATGGTGATAAATTGGATAAAATTGTAAATTTACATTCTGTTTAACGTGGCAAAAAGCAAATAAAGATCGAGCTACTCATGTTATTGAATTTGAATAAATTTTAAAAATTTTGTGTTTTTCTTTTAAACTAAATTTTTCCTATACTATAATTTTCTAAGCTTTATATAACTCAACTTTTTGATAATTTTGTTTTCATTGTATTTATGTAGAATTTATTTGGGAAGTACTGTGAAATTAAATTCTTGGTCTGTAATCTGAAAATTTTACTGGAGAATTTTCTTTGTGCCAGAACTCTCATCAATATACTACTGACGCTTCTCAACCAACTTTGCTATGAAGGAGACTGGCTACGAGCAGCATCTCAGCTCAGTGGTAAATCTTCATGTGTGTTGTGTTTGCAAACTGTATTCAGGTGATTTGTTCAGCATAATGTCTACAAGCAGACCCTTATTTACGGTAATCAGCGCTACAGCAAGCAACTAAAATTGTGATAAAGGAGGATACATGCTCACAATTTATTTGCGCCAACAGTCAGTGGAAAATCTGAAACCAGTACAAAGTCTGATGATGTATATTGTGATAAAACTGAAACCTTACATTGTCAGCAAGGACTGTGAGTCAGCCTTTATAAAGCCTGTTGGTCATATGCAATAATTTTTTTAAAGAGATATAGTCCATCAAAAAAATCAGTAATTTCCCATACTTGGTAGAATGAAATATGTTTACAGAAACATGCTAATTCAGTCACATAAAACTTTGTGAGATACTGTGAAGAAAGTTAAAAGAAAACTGATATTGTTAGAAACATCCCTCACCAAAGCCGTCCAGTAGGTTTAGCATGTAAAGTTTCCAAAGACTTTACTGTGTCTACAGAAATACCTGCTGGTCGATTGGAAATGTGTTTTTTTATGGTATCTCCTCTGTTTACTGCTAATGCCCACTAATTTTTCTTTCTTAGTCCCATGCAGAAATGAGCATGCATAAATGTACCAATATTATTCATCAAACTTTCTGGCAGATTAACCTGGTTTTAATCTTCATTTCGGTACACAGTCCACTGCAGAGTGAAAATCCATTCTGTGCTTGATTTATGTATATAAGTCATTTCACATATGTGTATCCAATTTTAATTTGTTTCATGCGACCCATAATTGAAAATAAAGTGTTATCATTAGAACATTATGATTTATTATTAAATGTAATTTCTCCTGACAAAAACCGTATTTAAATAAATACAGAAAAATTCTTCTACAATGGAGGTTCAAACCTGAGACTCTTCTATCACGAGATTTTGATACTTCTTGTTCAGCAATAAACATATCACTCACTTGTGATAATTATTGTATGGTTAACAGTGGTTGAAAACCATCTTATTTTTAGAGGCAAATTCTTTGAGAATTTCTTTTTTAGAATTGTGTCACTCCTCTTTAGGAAACTGATATCTGGATACAAACTTTCAAGTCCTGTAGATATACGTGAAGAAAATCGAACAAGTCCAGTCAAGAAGTGAAGATACGTGGAACAGCCTGCAGTCCAATAATGAGTAATTAGAATTCAGAGCATAACAATGAACTCGGGTTGACTGTCTCGAGGGTGAACTACAGCTACTCAGAGCAACCTCTCAGCAACTTCGTAAAAACTTGTTATAGACGATGTGTGAGCTGAAGAGATAACAACGGAATCCACGGGTGAACCTATACATACCACTGAAAAATAGACTACTGATACACCATGAAACACGCACTCCCACGCACTAAGAACGCAACGATGTTGACTCGTCCGTGTCACATCGACTAACGGTGCATAGATTTGTATACTCTATGACAAAGGCCGAAGTGATAAATAAACAACATTTACCTCTTTGGGTAATATGAAGAAGGTTTGAATTCTAACATCTTTGGTATGTATACATCGGTTGTGGTGGGAGGGGAAGTCAGGTGGTGGAGGGAGGAGAAGTATTTGTTGACATGTGATAAGAAATATGTAACGAAAGAGCTATAGAGAGGCATACACTTTTTGTAAGTATGACGTGGATACTTTTGAGTGTCATACTTCTGTATAGTCTATTAATTGCTATACTATAGCGTAATTTTGAGTGAATGCCACTGTGTGAGCATATAAGACACATTGTTTGTAGGCATTAGGCCTAACACTTCTTGCCCCGTAGTTACCAAGTATAGGTATTAGAAGCGTGGAACGGCCCTTCTGTAAACCCGGTATCTCGCGGAGAATATTTTTAGTTCAGGAACGTACTTACGCAGTTCTGTCAACTGATGTGTGCTGTTATCTTTGATTGTCAGTAACGTAGTGAATGAAACCTATTCTTTTAAAACAGGGTTTTAGTGCCGCTGGTGATTGATAGTGATTTTTTTTGGAACAGGAATTTCTTATTGGGTAGTAGTAGTGGTTTCGTTTTCTGTTGCCTTTTGTTGTTGGACGCTTAACAGTGATTGCATTGTATTGCAACTCCGTAAAGTACGACAGCATTATTTAACACACTATCCTAAGTAATTAATCACATCTGTAGGTAAAGAAACCATGTCCTATAACAAACATAATTATTTTTCGTACAGCTATTTATTTGATGTAGTTCTTCAGGTTGCAGATTCATTTTAATTTGTGTATGTTCATAGCTATTTTACCCCAACAGTTTTCTCTCTTCTTCTTCTTCTTCTTCTTCTTCTTCTTCTTCTCCTCCTATCTTTCTTTTTTTTTTATCATGGATGTGTGAGAGAATGTTTCACTATTGTTTTCGTTGTCTTTGAAGTAATTGAGAGCAATGTAATTCCGCAGTAGTTATTATGCTTTCCTACATCTCTAAGGATCCTTGTTATTGGAGAGGTTCTTAAGTCGAAACTTCTTTCTTCATATCAAGTATTAGATGCTCTCACTTTAATAATTTTGTTTATGGGTTATGCCCACAATGCAGTTGCTGTAAGCTCAGTTGATGCCAAGTTGGGTTCATATTACTGAAAATAAAAATATCTGTTCCCGATCTGTAATTGATCTGTTATTAATTTGTTAACTCTTGTTTATACCGGTGCTTTCATCCTAAGCCATGCTTTTTATTGCTTTTCTTCAGCTTTTATATTTACAGTGCATTTATTTCTAATTCTGATGATCATTTCTCACTCCTCTCATGTGTTACTAGTGAATTCTGACAATTTGTTTTATTTTATTCTATTGTAGTAACCTAATAACCGTTCCTAAATTCCATGTTCCTAGACGTTTGGCATGGCAATGAACATCCTCCATTACCATGCCATCTATTATTGTATAGGCTACATCTTTTGTTGCCTTCTTCTGGCTTCATCCCTTTTCTCTCAAGTTCCAAATTTGAAGTTTCCAACACATATTTCATTGTTGTACCTCCTATCTTTTCGCTGTTCTCTCTGCATTTGAGGACAATCCTAAGCCTTAATATATGTGTAAAAGTATTGAAAAATGTATGTTGTCTGTGTTGCTAGTAGGCTTATTGCATTCCTGCAATTTTACTCTAACGCAGGAATATTCTCAATAGATAGAAGATATTTGATATTTTCTGTCTAATGTTGTGTATTCCATGGTTCAAGTACACTCTTCTGTTTCTTACCCCCTTCCTTCCAAATCACTATGATCTACTTATTCCTATTTGATGGAACTAATATTTTTCTGTAAATCATCCATATTTTGTCACTAAAATGTCAGCTTATTCATATTTTCCAACTATTATCAGATCACCTTCGTCACTGCACTATGATGGTAGCCAATCTAGAATACCACTTTGATGTCCACTCTGTTATCTCATTATTTTTCCACTAGTACTCCTATAAGAAATACGAGTTGCAGAACTCTATCTCATTATTTAAAAAAATTAAGAGTAAGATAATTCCTCAGTAGTTTTTATGCTTCTGTTCCATATGGATCATGCCCACAACTGAGTTACTATCAGTTCAGTTGACACCAAGTTGTGTTCATGTTACTGAAAGTATAAATCTCTCCTCCTGGTTTATGATTGATCTTTTGTTAATTTGCAACGAGTATTTACTTTACGCTAACGTTTTAGTCTTAAGCCATTCTGTTTATTGTGGTATTTCAGCATTTTAGTCTTAATTTTTATTAGAGTTCCCATTTAAATTGGCAAATTCATTGCAAAATTTGCTCTTTCCATCCGACATGAAGCATATTGAGGGAGCTTATTTATTAACTCTCTTAATTTTTATATATTTGAGGAATTTCACATTGTTTTTCCATTAGACATGTCACATTTAAAAGTTAAACTGGGTCAATGGAAGGGTCCGATTCGACCTGTCAGCTTTGACCCATGGCGTAACTGTGTTGAGTGACATCATTGAGGTGCGGCGTGTTAGAAATGGATTGTGTTTGCAAAGAGCATGTTGGAGTAAGGGTGGCACACTGTGGTTGTTGTGTTTGTTTCTGAATTGTTTGTGAGTGATGTTAGTGAGTTATTGAACTTTGTGTTGCATGTTACTCGATGCTGGAGGAGTTTGTTTCCTTGGCAGGGTTATTTCAGTGTCGTTAGTTATTGGCTATCGGTTTGTTTTTGGTTATGAATTTGTTAGTTCATCATATTGTTAATGTTTCTATTTTTAAATTACTACCTATGAATGTTACAAGTAATGGTTATCTGTGTGTGTGTGTTGGGGAGGGGAGGTTGCAGGGAGGGCAGTGGAGGTGCCTGGTATCGTTGTCTTCCTTTGAGCTATATAATTCAAATGAAATATTCAATTCCAGATTTTTGACTTTTTTTTGGTTGGATTTATTCTCGAGGATTTTGTGTTTGTCATTTTTTGGTATTGTTTGTTTTAGAATGGTGACATTCTTACTGTTTGTTTAGCTTTCTCACAAAGATCCCAGTTGTCTGTTGTACACTGGAACAGGCAGAGGGTGATAAACAGCGTACATCAGTGAACAATGCCCACGAAACAGACGTACAGTACACAACTTAGCTAATAGCACATGTGATGTGATGACCACATGCATCACACTGGTGCATTAATCTGTGTCACGTGTGTACCACTATCTGTGGTGTCAGTTGCCCATTGCATCGAACAGTTTGTGGTGTGTCTACAGTGAGATGTGTTACTGTGTACAGTATGTGGTGTGTTGTGGAGGTGGAACATTACTTGTCAAGGATGGGATGTTACTCGTCATGAGAGTTGGTAAGCATTCATTTAATGTACCTGTGGCAGGATGTAGTGTTCATAGAGGAGCAAGAATGTATAGAGAATACTTTCCCAACAAGCAACTTCATAATTGGGGAAAATTAATATCCGTGGATACCAACTTATGAGAGATGCGATCATTCACGCCACAGAGCTGGGCTAGGTTCCTGCCAAAGATATGTCCAAACACCAGACTTCAAGGAGATGGTTTTGGATTGTATGGCTGACCACTGAACAGTAAGCACCCATCAAATTGCTGTGAAACATACTCTTTGAAGGATACAGTGTGGAGAGTACAGGGGGAACAAGTATTACACTCATATCCTAAAGAACGTGTACAAGTACTGGGACCAACGGATTTTGAGGCCTGTGTTCACATCTGTCAATGGATTATCCACTGCAGTGCTGTAGTGGTGAGTTTCGTACAGTTTGTATTTTTCTCAGGCGAGGCCTCATTGACCTGTGATGGTGTTTTCAACAGCTGTGTCTGGAGTGAGGACAGTCTCCATCTTTATTGATTTGTGGACAAAAGCTATGCCTACTGTAGGAAATTTATTCCATTTGAACTGAGAATAGGTTCAAGAATTATGCAGCAAACCAATGTTATGGATATTGGTCTGTAATTATGTGGGGTGGTTCTTTTACCCTTCGTGTGTACAGGAGTCACCTGCACTATTTTCCCACTGCTTGGGACTTTGTGCTGATCAGAGATTTGTGATAAATGTAAGTTAAGTAAGGGGCCAATGATGTAGTATACTCTTTGTAAAACTGAATTTGACTTCCATTCAGATCTGGTGACTTATTTCTTTTCGACTCTTTTTCAGGAGCTTCTCTATGCCAGGTATGTTAATTACTATGTCGTGAATATGGTTGTCTCTGCGATAGTCAAACAATGATATGTTTGAGCGACTCTCCTGTATGAACGATTTTTTACATGAAATTTAAAACTTCAGCTTTCCTTATGCTATCTTCTATTGCCACACCAGACTAGTCAACAAGTGACCGGTAGAAGCCTTCGACCCACTTAATGATTGTACATAGGACCAGAATTTTCTCAGGTTGTTGGAAACATCTTTTGCTAATATATGCTTCATGCATCAATCTTTCTACAAACACATGAATAATTACTTACTTTTACCTAACACCATTTATGCATCCTTTTTTTAACTGAGAGTGCAACAGTTTCCACTTCATCATTTTCTGAATTTTGTTTTTAATCCACAATGGGTCATTTTTGTCTTTAATCCACTTACTCAGCACCTACTTCTCCAGAGTGCGATTTACAGCCTGTTTAAACTTTGCCCATAATTCCTCTATGTCCATTACACTGGAGCTAAATGATGTCCATTTGTTGTCATAGTGGTATACGAACAACTGCTTATCTGCTCTTTCTAGCAGGAATACTGATGGATTTATTAACTTTAGTAACAATCACCTATAGGATGACACCATGATCAGTAATTGCTGTTCCTCTACTGACCATTGATAAGGTTGAGCCTGTTTGTAGCTACAAGGTCTAAAATATTTCCATTGCATGTGGGCTGTCAAACTAACTGTTCAAGACTGTTTTTGGAAAACATGTTCAAAGCTACCTCACAAGACTGTCTGTCCATATCACGTGCAGTGGTCATGAATCAAGTCATTTTTGTTGCACCTGATTTTCCACAAACCCACAAAACCACAGAAAGAAATTTTTACCTACTGTTTACTCCACAGTTTTGACAGTCTTGCTTTGCACAGATAATATTATTAGCTTTTTGAGCAACTAGTGTATGTGCATTCTCTGGAAATGGCATCTTTTGAGAAAGTTTAATCACAAAGTAATTGCACATTCTCATGATATATATACATACTGACCTCTTGATCTTTCTCTGTTGTAGGAAGTATGTGAGATGGTTGATAAGAATGAAACTTTGTAAGACCCATATTAATATGTCAATGTTCCTTTGGAGGTACCTTTTCTGCTTTTTTACCAATTTTTATGAGTTTTCCATCCTTCCTGCCAGGAGACATCCTTGTAATGTCATCACCGATGGAAAATTCCTTAATCACATCATGGATATTGTGTACAATCTTGTCTGATCTCTCTTTGTGTGAAGTTTTTTGTTGGTGGCAATTTGCAGTAAATTTGGTGTATTACCACTGTCTGTTCATTGGGTGACTTCGGCAGTGCTTTCTTAACTCTGCAGACTGCTTTTTCAAATGCTTGTGGAGAAAAAGCATATATTGCAAATGCTAAAATATATACATTTCATGTCTGTGCAGTGACTGTTTGTTGGGAGAAGAATGTGATTCTTATGACTACTATTGGTTTTTACTCAGAACTGCATGTATGAGGTATAAAAAATTTATTGAAAGAACTCGAGTCACTTTGCCCCAATCATGTGTTACCCATTTTATGCATTCATTTAAGTGCCAGTATATGAAGAATTGTATTTCTTTCCTCGCTGTTTGGTGTTGCATGTTTAAGATTCAATGAGTGTTATGGATAGCATTTTGGGTGCATTCTCTTCTGTGGCCTAGCTGTGTACTAAAAACACCATGCTAGATATAGGACACAACCCCTCATTTCAGTACATCTCTACTGGCAGTCATCTACCACATATAATATATGTCTTACAATGTAGTCAAGGATTAGAAGTTCCCCTCCGCCTGATGCTAAGGCTTCTAGCACTTCTGATATTGTCTGAGATTTTTAATGTGGCTGTGCTTTTCAATGTGTCTGGTGTAACTGTTCCATCCTCACTCAAGGATGATTAGTTGGGTTGTAAATTTGGGTGGAAAGCAAATACGTATGTGTACTGACAGCACAGCTGTTCCTGTATGATTTAGCAACAGATACAAGGTGTCCATTGCGGAGAGTACATCTAAATGAAAAAAGTAAACTTTGTTTCGTGGAATGAGGTTTGATGTTCCTAGAAGGTCCAGACAAGCATAGGGGGTGAGTATGCTGGTCATTGGGAGATGCAGAGTTAGGTGGATAATGGGTTCCGTCAGGGAAATAATTAGCAGATTGTTGGGAAGGAACACTGCAAATTGTGGCTAATGTCATCTGCTGATGCCATCTGCTACCTAAATTCGGATTCAATCCTCATTTATACAGCTGGCTGAAGTGGCAAAAAGAGCATACTTCACACAGCTTGTGATTACCAATATATTTTGCAGAATGAATCACTGTTCTCTGGTTTGGATGCAGGTGGAGTGCTTAAACCAGTGGCTCAGGCAATTATCTGCCAGTCATGGAGACCAGTCAGATAGACTTATGATGATTCCATCCCCCACCCTCCCTTGCTCACCCCCTACAGTTCATCTGCACCTTTACTCCGCGAGCCACCATACGGTATATGGCAGACAGTACTTTGTATACTATTATCATTTCCTCCCGTTACTGTTCCAGTTACAAATAGTGTGCAGAAAGAATAATTGTTAATCAATCTTCTGATGAGCTTTAATCCCTCTAACTTTGCCGTTTCATGAAATATATGTTGAAGGAAACAGTATGTTAGTTGACTCATCTCCATTTCCTCTATCAGTACTACCTGGTAAGGGTCCCAGGTCCAGGAGAAATATGGGTCATACGAGGATTTTTTTGAAGCTATCTTCTTCGTGAATTTACTGCATTTCCTGTGGATTCTTTCATTATATCTTTGTATGGTATTTGCCTTTCCTGTGATTAGTTGTATATGGCCATTCCACTTGAAATGACTCCATATGCATACTCACAGATATTTAGTGGATGTCATTATTTCTAGTGATTATTTGACAATTGTGTAACCAAAAAGTAATGGTCTTCCTGCCTATTTATATGCAATACAATGTTGTATGTTGAGGGTCAGCTGCCAATCCCTGCACTAAGTGTTGATCATCTGCAGACCAAGCATTTAACAATTTTCTGATGTTGCGACTTCTTTATATACAACAGACCTGTGCAGATTTCAATAGTATCCATCAGCACATTGCATGTCTTATATACTCCTTTGAGTATGCCTGAAGCTACTTTTATCTCAGAAAAATGCTATCCTTTAAGAATTAGATGCTGCAATCTGTTTGCTAGAAAATTTTCCATTCAGTCGCAAAGCTGGTCTGATACTCTGCACGCTCATGTTTTATTCATTAGGCAATGATGCTGAAATGTATGGAACACCTTTTGGAAGTCAAGGAACAAGACATCATGTTGGCTGCTAGTATCTACTGGCTTCTGTTTCTCTTGAATAGAGTGAGCTGGTTTACACAAAATCATTCTTGGCTGAATTGATTTGTGCAGAGTGGTCTAGTGCCTGCTACCACAGGATGTAGACAACTGGACAGAGTATGTGTTTCACACAGATATGTGTTCACATAAGTTAGAGGTACACTTCAAATGGCCCAGTGATCAGTTACATGCTGTATCCTGGTGGTGGAGAGGGGAGGGGTCAGAGAAGTACATCAATATATTAATTAAGGGTAGGGTTCATCATTGTAGATTAGGAGGAGAAAATACATACTTTGTACACTTGGCTTCATTTTATGGACTAAAATAATTAATTATGAAATATTCTCTATTGTAATAAATCGTAAAATGATAATTCAGTAATTACCATGGAAAATAGCAATAACAAAATTCAGTTGCACAGTGGAAAGTAGTGAGCCAACCACATCCGTGTATTCTGGTCGTCATGAGGTGCTGCACATGGCTACATTGATTTGCTGATATTTTCATAGTGATGCCCAACAGTTGGCAGCACTTGCACATGATGAGAAGTTTGGAAATGCACAAATGTGTACCTCATATTTCCATACGGAAAAAATACTTCTGTTGCTGTTAAGACTCAATATAAGTTAATTACACAATTGTAGCCAGAGGGTCTGCCAGTATAATGAAAAATCATAGTTCTGGTCTCATGTGAAGTGACCAAATGGATCAAAATCAGATTCCACCTTCTAAAATTGTTTCACTGTGAGAGATTGTGCTGTGGTTTCTCATTTTAATTAGTATGTATATGATGAAATGTCAGATATTGAGATAAGTGTTTACTGAATAGGAGACTACATTTCTTCTACAAAGTAAAGGTGATGAATTTATAAGATACTTTCAAAACTCTGTGTAGAACATGCAAAAGAATTTGCCCCTTTATAACAGCAGTTTATAGCATGTTTTCCCACAGTTGAAATGTACTTTGTAATTGGAAAAAGGTGCAGGTCATTCCACTTTTCATAAAGGGTCATCAGCCAGATGTGGACCGAGCAAGGTGGCGCAATTGTTAGCACACTGGACTCGCATTCGGGAGGACGATGGTTCAATCCTGCGTCCGGCCATCCTGATTTAGGTATTCCATGGTTTCCCTAGCTCACTTCAGGCAAATGCTGGGATGGTTCCTGTGAAAGGGCACGGTCGATTTCCTTCCCCATCCTACCCTAATCTGAGCTTGTGCTCAGTCTCTAATGAGCTCATTGTCACCTCCTCAGCCATATGTACATAATTATACTCTTATAGAACCTGACATCAGTCTTCTGGAGAATTATGGAATACATTTTGTAGTCAACCTGTAGGCATCAACATGGGCTCTCCAGACAGTGATGTTGTGAAATTCAGCTCATTCTGTTCATTCATCAGATCCAAAAACAGCAAATAGTGCTGTACATGATGATGCCATTTTTATTTACTTCTAGAAAGTGTTTCATAAAGTTCCATGTTGTTGTTGAGGAAACAAAATGCAAGTGTATAAAGCATCTGACCGACTTTGTAATTGCATTGATAACTGCCCAATGAATGAAGTCAGCGTGTGTGCAATATATAAAGTGATTTGGTTGCAGGACCTGCACAAGCCTAATTGCGTCTCTGTGCGAGCTGCAAAATTGCCGCCCACTCATTCTGTAGAAAAAAGAAAGTTTGTATGATATTAAAGTCTAATCATGTTTTTGTATGCGTGGAAACTTGACTTGAAAAGTTAGTTCAAAAATGGTTCAAATGGCTCTGAGCACTATGGGACTTAACTTCTGAGGTCATCAGTCCCCTAGAACTTAGAACTACTTAAACCTAACCAACCTAAGGACATCACACACATCCATGGTTGAGGCAGGATTCAGTTTTTATCAGTTTTATTTTTAAGAACCGTCTCTCCACTCGCGCGGTTCCAGACTGTAGCGCCTAGAACCGATCGGCCACCGCAGCCGGCGAAAAGTTAGTCATGTGATTTAAACAAATGTAGCACTTAAAAATAATTTTAATAAACCATGTGAATTTACGTTTATCGTAAATGAACATTTTTTTTTTACTGTCGTGTACTGATAATGTATTCTGCGGAAAACAAAATATTATTACAACACAATTTAAAATTAATACGTAAATTTACTTTGAACGATCATGTGTACAATGACAATTTATCTTGCGTTGAACAAAATAAAAATCAACACGGTAAAGAACTAAGTAACTGAACGTTTAAAAAAACTATACGAATCGAATTTACCTGGCTTTTGCTTGCGCAAACTCTTTCACTCGATCCACGTAGTTCAAGTCCTCTGTAAGTTCGCACTCAGATGTTGCTGCAAGTTCACTTAAACGAGTTTGGCTCAGCTTGATCTGGGATATGGTTTTTATCAGTTTTATGTTTGAGAACCCTCTCTCCACTCGCAACTGTCAATGAGAGTGTTAGGACAATTCTTAGTGCAATATTAACATTGGGGCAAATATTGTTAATTCCTATAAACTCGTCTCTGTTGGACCTCTTCCTCGTTTGACCAACGTCGGAAGCACTTTTAAGTTCTTCCCTCGCCTTCAGCGCATCAACATCGCTTGACTCTTCGTCTTGCAAAACCATTGAGAGGTTTCTACACATTTCGTCCCAGCTATCAGGAGGCGTATTCTTCAGCTTACCAATGCCGTACAGAAAATGAAAATCATAGCAGTGAGACTTCAGCTGAGTGAATCTATCGTCCAAAGATGTGCTGACTACGTCTAAAAGATAATAGGAGAATTCAGTCTCGTTTTATTGGATTCTCTATTTTGTCATCTCTTCCTTTGTAGGTAAAGTGTCTTGACTTCTTGCACTGTCGCCGGAAAGTACATATCCGCGATAATAGCTCAATCGTCCACATCTTATTCTGTGACCAGTTCTTTCGAATCCGTGAGAAGGACACAAACTTTTCTTCCGGTTTGCAGTTCTCAAAATATACTTTCTTACTTTCAAGCGTTTCCATTGCTCAGAAAAGATTGTCTTACTGACTACACTGATGTGAAGCAGTATGTCATACCAGATTACCAGAGAAGTAAAAAAAGTGTAATTTTTTATTTGATTGGTAAGTGCCATGGCTCCGTGTGTGGTCATGCCATCGAATTCTTCTGATACGTGAACAAGCGCGTCATATAGCCCTCCAGTTTGAAACATCTGGGGCGTAAGTGTGTTGATGCGGCGTTCTCACCTAGTACATTCAGTGGGCTTTCGCGTCAGGTAGGCAGACATTTCTTCAAGACATCCCAACGCCGAACAGAGGACGAGAAATAGTCTTACAAGCTCTTCACTGCCGAAAACATGGAAACAGCTTATTCGGAAGACATAGTGGAATCGTTTACAACAAGATTCAACGAATGAGTGCTATATAATACATCAAATGCTCTGTGTTCAAATCTAAAATTCTTTCCCGGAGGCCAGAAAGCTTTTCCTCCATGTTTGCCCCGATGTGATACCCTGGGCTTCTTATACACTGAAACGCCAGAGAAACGGGTATAGGCATCCGTATTCAAATAGCCTACAGAAATACGTAAACAGGTACAATACCGCACTGCGATCGACAATGCCTGTGCAAGACAACAAGTGTTTGGATCAGTTGTTAAATCGGTTACTGCTGCTACGATGGCAGATTATTAAGACTTAAGTGAGTCTGAACGTGGTGTTATAGTTGGCGCACGGGCGATGGGACACAGCATCTCCGAGATAGTGATGAAGTGGGGATTTTCCTGTATGACCATTTACGAGTGTACTGCGAATATCAAAAATCTGGTAAAACATCAAATCTCCGGACATCGCTGTGACCGGAAAAAGATCCTGCAAGAACGGGGCCAACGAAGAGTGAAGAGAATCATTCAGCATGACAGAAGTGCAACTCTTCCGCAAATTGCTGCAGATTTCAGTGCTGGGCCATCAAAAAGTGTCAGCGTGCGAACCATTCAACGAAACGTCATGGATATGAGCTTTCGGAGCTGAAGACTCACTCGTGTACCCTTAATGCCTGACGACACAAAGCTTTACTCCTCTCCTGGGCCCATCAAAACCGACATTGGACTGTTGATGACTGGAAACATGTTGTCTAGTCGGACGAGTCTCGTTTCGGATTGTATCGAGCGGATGGACGTGTACGGGTGTGGAGACATCATCATGAATCCATGGACCCTGCATTTCTGCAGGGGACTGTTCAAGACGTCTAGATATGACCCTTACAGGTGACTTATATGTAAGCATCATCACTGATCATCTGCATCTATTCATGTCCATTGTGCACTCCGACGGACTTGAGCAATTCCAGCACGACAGTGCGACACGCCACACGTCCAGAATTGCTACAGAGTGGCTCCAGGAACACTCTTCTGAGTTTCAACACTTCCGCTGGCCACCAAACTCCCCAGACATGAACATTATTGAGCATATCTGGGATGCCTTGCAGCATGCTGTTCAGAAGAGATCGCCAGCTCGTTGTAATGTTACCGATTTATGGACAACCCTGCAGGATTCATGGTGTCAGTTCTCTCCAGCACTACTTCAGACATTAGTCAAGTCCATGCCACATCGTTTTACGGCAGTTCTTCGTGACCCCCTGCGGGTTCGGGGGTTAGAATAGGCCCGCGGTATTCCTGCCTGTCGTAAGTGGCGACTAAAAGGAGTCTCAAATGTTTCGGCATTATGTGATGGTCCCCTCTCGGGTTTGACCTCCATCTTTCTAAATTGTTCCGAAGAGCGAGCCACTTGGGGAAGGGCGCCTTACATGATGCACTGTATCCGTCGTGCATTGAGACCTTTAGCCGGCTTTTTCGTCGTTGCAATGGTGTCCCGCTCGTTTTCCATCTCTTGGGTGAGGATCCGTCCCTGGGTGCGATTACCACACTGCACTCTGCAGTGTTGCTTTTAACTGCGACGACGACCTTGGACATTTTTGCACCTAAGATCCAGCACGGTAGCCAGTCCATTGTGGTGGGGCCGCCATGTACCCTGTTGGTTGTAGCCCCCTGACAACACAGGGATTGCTCTACTGATGCCTACGCTGTTAACTCCCCACGTATGCCAAGGAGTAGATGCCCATCTCCCTGGGGCATCAGGACTCCCGGCAATGGCCATCCTGCCAGGTGGCTATTGCTGCGGCTGGGTGGCGCCCGTGGGGAGGGCCCTTGGTCGGAGTAGGTGGCATCAGGGCGGATGACCCGCAATGAAGCGTGGTGCATCATCTCTCGCTGGCAGCCAGCCACCAGCAGTCTCTAAGCGTTCGAGGGCTCATTTTAAAGCTAACGTTTATGACCCCAAATCGTTCCCCTCCCTGGCCACACCATGGGAGGAACGAAAGGCAATGAATGACAGTGACGTGTATTCGCCCAGGTATCTCGTCTGTACCAGAGCTGATGGTGACTCGTTTCTATCCGTGAAGCCTCAGTTCTTTGTAGAGCATTTAGAGGACAAGTTTGGGGAGGTGGAGGGCTTGTCCAAAATGCGCTCTGGGTCAGTTTTGATAAAAACGGCATCCTCTACCCAGTCACGCAGGTTACTTGCTTGTGACAAGTTGGGGGATGTTAACATTACCATCACCCCACATAAGAGTTTAAGTATGGTCCAGGGTATTATTGTCCATCGGGACCTACTTTTGCAGTCTGATGACGAGCTGCGCGCCGATTTAGAGCGCCGTGGTGTACATTTCGTCCGGCGCATTCATCGGGGTCCGAGGGACAATCAGGTAGCTACCGGTGCCTTCATCTTGGCCTTCGAAGGTGATACATTACCAGAGAAGGTCAAGGTGATGGTCTACCGATGTGACGTCAAACCCTATATCCCTCCCCCGATGCAGAGCTTTAAGTGCTGGAAGTTCGGTCACATGTCCTCTCTCTGTACTTCTAGCCTCACATGTCTAGATTGTGGACGCCCATCTCATCCCGATACTCCATGTGCCCCGCCCCCCATCTGTGTCAACTGCGGGGAGCACCATTCACCTTGCTCGCCAGACTGCAGCATCTTCCAGAAAGAACGCAAGATCATGGAATATAAGACCCTGGACCGACTGACCTACACTGAGGCAAAGTGGAAATTTGAATGGCTACATCCCGTGCACATGATGTCATCTTATGCCTCCACTGTCACTCCTGCTCCAGCTCCTTCAGCTGCAAGTCATACTGTCAGCTCTCAGAGTCAGAGGACCTCACCTGCCCCCTTGACGATGGGGGCCCCTTCTCTTGCTGTTGCTCCCACACCATCTACCTTGGGAGCAGCACCCACTAAACCACTGGGGACACCAGTCCCCACTTCTAAGCCGGAGAAGCGTAAGTCTTCTTCGGCTTCTCTCGCTCGGAAGGGATCCCTTGGGTCACTCCCTTCCCAGGTTCCTACCAGTGGCACAGCAGACACCAACCAGTGGCTGCAGACGCCACAGGTCGCTGGTCAACGGGCTTCGCGATCCTCTTTGGTCCCGGAGACTGACTCCAATAAGCCCTCTCAACAACGGCAACCAAAGGAACAGCGAGAGAAAACGACTTTGAAGACCCGTAAGACCAAGACCCCTGCGGTGGCGCCTACTCCACTGTTACCTAAAAGCTCTGCGTCTGACAATGAGGTGGAGATCCTTGCGTCCACTGAGGACCTCGATCTCGCCGGTCCCTCAGATGCAATGGATAGCACTTGCACGGGTGCTCCATCGGAGGCAGCAGGTGACCAAGCGGCGCAATCTGTGTTCCCAGTCCCGTCATGCCTTTCTCCGCCATGGACAATACCATCCTCCAGTGGAACTGCAGCGGTTTCTTCCACCATCTAGCTGAGCTCCGCCAACTTATCAGCCTTCACTCTTTCTTCTGCATTGCTCTTCAGGAAACTTGGTTTCCAGCAATGCGAACCCACGCCCTCCGTGGCTATTGGGGTTATTATAAGAACCAGGCAGCATATGAAAGGGTGTCTGGTGGCGTCTGCCTCTATGTCCTTCACACTCTGCACAGCGAGTCTGTCCCTCTCCAGACGCCTTTAGAGGCTGTCGCTGTACGCGTGTGGACGCCACAGGCTGTTACCGTCTGCAGTCTTTACCTTCCACCGGATGGTGATGTCTTGCAGCATGTCCTGGCTGCGCTGATAGCTCAATTGCCGCCACCTTTCTTGCTATTGGGCGACTTCAACGCCCATAACCCTCTGTGGGGTGGGTCAGTGGAAACAGGTTGAAGCGCCACCGTTGAGCATTTATTGTCGCAGCTCGATCTCTCGGTTTTAAATGATGGTGCCTTCACACACTTAAGTGTGGTGCATGGCACATACCCCGCCATTGACCTTTCAATCTGTAGCCCTAGCCTCTTACCGTCTGTCCAATGGAGTGTGCATGACGACCTGTGTGGTAGTGACCACTTTCCGATCTTTCTGTCACTACCACAGCGTCACTCTTCTAGGCGCCCTAGCAGATGGGCTATGAATAAGGCTGACTGGGACTTGTTCTCCTCCACTGCCGCTATTGAGCCTCTCTCTAATGATGACATTGATGCGGTGGTTCAATCGGTCACCACCGGCATCGTTACTGCCGCCGAATCTGCCATTCCCCGCTCCTCTGGGTCCCCTCGGCGGCGGACTGTGCCTTGGTGGTCGCCTGAGATCGCTGCAGCGATTAAAGATCGCCGGCGGGTGCTACAGCGTCGGGACTGATGACCATAGATGTTAAGTCCCATAGTGCTCAGAGCCATTTTGCTACAGCGTCACAAGCGACATCCCTGCATTGAACACCTCATCACCTTCAAACGGCTGCGAGCGCCTTATCCGCCAAAGCAAGCAGGAGTGCTGGGAGCGGTATGTGTCCACCACTGGCCTCCACGTCTCTCCATCGCAGGTCTGGGCCAAGATCCGACGCCTCTATGGCTATCGGACCCCTGTCGGCGTCCCTGCGCTCTCACTGAATGGAGCAGTTTGTACCGACTCCGGCGTCATTGCAAACCGCTTAGCAGAGCATTTTGCTATGAGTTCCGCTTCTGCGAATTACCCCCAGGCCTTCCGCTCCATTAAAGAGCGGATGGAACGTCGGAGCCTTTCTTTTCGCACCCACACTTCTGAATCCTACAATGCTCCATTCAGTGAGTGGGAATTTCACAGTGCCCTTGCCGCTTGCCCTGATACCGCTCCCGGGCCAGATAGCATCCACTGTCAGATGCTGAAACACCTTTCAGTGGATTGCAAGCGACGCCTCCTCGACCTGTACAACCGTCTCTGGGTCGAGGGTGAGTTTCCGTCGCAATGGCGGGAGAGCATTGTCATCCCCGTTTTGAAACCGGGCAAGAGCCCTTTGGAGGTGGACAGTTACCGCCCCATTAGCCTCACCAACGTTCTTTGCAAGCTTCTCGAACGGATGGTGAGCCGGCGCTTGAATTGGGTACTGGAGTCTCGGGGCCTTCTGGCTCCGTCTCAGGGTGGGTTCCGTAAAGGCCGCTCTGCCGCCGACAATCTGGTGAGCCTGGAGTCGGCCATCCGTACTGCCTTTGCCCGCCGTCAGCACCTGGTCGCTGTCTTTTTCGACATGCGGAAGGCGTACGATACGACATGGCGTCATCACATCCTTTCCACGCTTCATGGATGGGGTCTTCGGGGCCCTCTGCCGATCTTTATCAGAAATTTTCTGTCGTATCGTACCTTCCGCGTGCAAGTCGCGGCCTCATATAGTTCCTCCCACGTCCAGGAGACCGGTGTGCCACAGGGTTCTGTTTTATGTGTCTGCCTGTTTTTAATAGCCATTAACGGGCTCGCTGCGGCCGTGGGAAATTCTGTCTCCGCTTCCCTGTATGCTCACGACTTCTGCCTCTACTACAGCTCTACTGGCATTGCAGCTGTTGAACGTCAGCTACAGGGCGCTATCCGCAAGGTGCAGTCGTGGGCTGTAGCTAATGGGTTCCAGTTTTCGGCAGCCAAGACCTGCGTTATGCATTTCTGCCAGCGACGTACTGTCCACCCGGAGCCGCGGCTTTATCTTGCCAGCGAACTTCTTTCAATGGTGGAATCACACAGGTTTTTAGGGGTGGTTTTCGATGCCCGGTTGACTTGGCTGCCTCATCTCCGGCAGCTTAAACACGCGTGTTGGCGGCTTCTAAACGCTCTGAGATGCTTGAGCCACACCCGCTGGGGCGCCGACCAATCTACCCTGTTGCGGCTCTACCAGGCGTTAATCAAGTCCCGTCTGGATTATGGGAGCCTGGCTTATGGCTCAGCATCCGCATCTGCGTTGCGGGTGCTGGACCCCATTCTCCACAGCGGGATATGCCTTGCCACTGGTGCTTTCCGCACCAGCCCTGTGGACAGCATACTAGTGGAGGCAGGTGTCCCTCCACTGTGGTTACGACGCCAACAATTACTGGCTGCTTATGCTGCCCCTGTTTTAGCTTGCCCGGGCATCCAAATTACTGTGTCCTGTTCCCGCAGTCAGTCGTCCAGACCATCGGCCCCGGTCGGCTTGTCCGATCGCTGTACGCGTCAAGGAGCTTCTCTCCGGGCTTGGGTTTTTCCCTGTTCCACCTCCTTTCCGGGCACCTCTGCGTACAGCCCCGTGGTGTGTTCCTCGCCCTTGCCTTCGGTTCGACTTGGCTCAGGGCTCGAAGGACTCAGTCCCTCAAGAGGCCTTCCGCCGCCGCTTTTATTCCATCCTGGCCACGTATCAGGGCTCTGGAATTGTGTACACTGACGGTTCGATGGTTGCTGGTCGTGTCGGGTATGCGCTAACTCTAGGGGACCATTCTGAACTACGTTCCTTGCCGGATGGCTGCAGTGTTTACACTGCTGAGCTGGTCGCCATCTTTCGTGCCCTAGAGTATATCCGCTCCTGCTCAGATGAGTCCTTCGTTATCTGTAGCGATTCCCTGAGCGGTTTACGAGCTCTCGACCAGTGTTTTCCTCGTTCTCGTCTGGTGATGGCTATCCATGAGTCCCTGCATACTCTTGCGCGTTGCGGCCGCTCTGTGGTCTTCGTGTGGACCCCAGGCCATGTTGGGATACCTGGCAATGAGAATGTTGACCGCCTGGCGAAAGAGGCCACTAGTAAATGATCTCTGGAGACTGGCCTCCCGGAGACAGATTTGCGGGCAGTCTTACGCCGCGAAGTTCTTTCGGTTTGGGACGCTGAATGGCGCAATCTGCCCACGCCCAACAAACTCCGTCCAATCAAGGCGACGACGACTGTATGGCGGTCGTCCATTCGGGTCTCCCGCCAGGAGTCTGTGGTCCTCTGCCGGCTGCGCATTGGGCACACTCGGCTTACGCACAGCCACTTATTGCGCCGTGAGGACGCACCCCTATGTCGCTGCGGCTCCGTTTTATCTGTGGTCCATATTTTATTGGAGTGTCCGCTTTTAGCTGTGCTCAGGCAGTCGTTCGCACTGCCTGACACGCTCCCTGCCCTTTTAACAGATGACTCTGCTACGGCTGACTTAGTTTTACGTTTTATTCGGGCAGGGGTTTTTTATCATTTAATCTAAGTGTTTCTGTTTTATCTTATTGTTTTGTGTTGATTCTGGCCTTTGGCCTCCGGTTTTAAACTGATTTTTTAATGTGTTTGAAGTGGTTGGCTTTTCCTTTTTTATTTCTATGCTCGGCCAACCACCGTCACACTCTGTGTGCTTTTAGTTCGTTTTGTCTGGTCTTTGTCTCAGTTTCTCTTGTTCTGTGTCGTCTGTGCTGTATTTTGTTAATCGTTTTTTATTCTCTGTGGGTGTTTTTAGTACTTGGAAAAAGGGACCGATGACCGTAGCAGCCTGGTCCCTTTACTCCCACAAACCAACCAAGTTCTTCGTGTTCGCGGGGGCCCTACGCGATATTAGGCGGATGTGCCAGATTCTTTGGCCGGCCGTTGTGGCCGAGCGGTTCTAGGCGCTTCAGTCTGGAACCGCGCTGCTGCTACGGTCTCAGGTTCGAATCCTGTTTCAGGCATGGATGTGTGTGATGTCCTTAGGTTAGTTAGGTTTAAGTAGTTCTAGGAGACTGATAACCTCAGATATTAAGTCTCATAGTGCTTAGAGCAATTTGAACCATTTTTCACCAGTTTCTTTGACTCTTCAGTATATGACACAATGGGATTTTTAATCTTGCAAGAACTTGAGTACGACCTACATCAGAGTCGAGTGTGAAGAATCGGGCATTGGAAGACATCCCAGGAAATTCTTGCGAATTCAGACATCGCGTACCCCTTCGAACCTCGTCAGTAGTGGGACAAAGAGGGCACCACCCCACTCTCCATTGTTGCCAAATTTATTCAAGATGGCGGCGATGACGTCATCCAAGATGGCGGCATGTAGACTTGGCAACTATGCATGATGTCATCCAAGTTGGCGGATTTTAGCGGAAAAATAGTCCAAATGTGCTACGTACACTAACCTAAGCCTCCAGAAGAAGAAAAAAAACGGCGGAAAGTTTGAATTCCAACAGGATAATGCATGCAAAGACCATACTCGTCTTTATTATTATTCTTATTATTATTGATTATCATTTATTAACATTCATTATTATTTATTATCATTTTTTATTATTTATTATTATTGACCTGCCTCCACTAGAAATTCCCTCCAAATTCAAATTCCAACACGATGATGGCTGCAGAACCTAACTTCTGTTTATTATTATTCGTTATCATTTATTAACATTCATTGTCATTCATTATCATTTATCATCATTCATTATCATTTATTAATATTTATTATTATTGACCTGCCTCCACTAGAAAATTCCCTCCAAATTTAAATTCCTACACGATAATGGCTGCAAAGCCTTACTTTTGTTTATTATTAATCATTATCATTTATTATCATTCATTATCATTTATTATTATAGGCCTACCTACACTAGAAAATTGCGCCAAACTCAAATTCCAACACGATATTCTCTCGAAAACTGTGCTTCTATGTATTATTTATTATTTATCATTTATTATTTATTCAAGATGTCCGATTTTCTTGGCGAGAAAGCCATTCTCCTTACCTCCATAGCAAAAACCTATCACAAGTTCAAATCCCCAACACCATAATTGATCACATGTATGAGCTTTCTCCGTCACTTATCTTTTTTCACTGGTAGCCTATCATAATCATGTCAAATAATAAACTGCACTTATAGTAACGTAATTCACGTCCTTTGATTTTTCAGGGGGGAATGGACTGAAGGCTTTATTTCAAGCAGTATGGTCATCACTTGTTCTCCAACACAGTCAGCACACACATCGTTGATATCGCAGTGCAGTCACCATGACGTCCGCGGTCCAACTGAATTAGTTCAAATCCTCACCACCCCCTGGCCAGTGCGCGGAGACACTGCCTACGCCTGTCACGTGAGGCGGCCGGCCACTAGCACGGGGGGCGAGCCCAGCGATTGCTCCCACGTCGTAAACATGTTTTTCGCTGGACACGCTGGAACTTGTAGAGTTTGACGTCACAGCGGACCCTTGTCTGCTCACTACGTGTATTCGTCGCCTCCACGCGTTTCCCACGAAAATTGTCTCCCTCGGAGCTGAATCGCACAACGGTCGGCCGTTTCTCTGCAACACTTTCGGCGCCATGTTCAAACCTGTCGATGCCGACCGCTCGCCGTTTACTACATGTCCCTGTGCGAGCGAGAACGCAGTGATACACTTTTAGCAGTGCAGTTTGCTCAATAGTGGAATCCGCCATGACTGTATAATAGCACGTTTGGACCGCACTAGAATGCCCGCTAATTGACTCGCTCTCGCGCGCGCATAATAACTGTACAATCGTTGCGCCGCTGCCTCGCTTACGTCACACACCCTCCATACACGTGACAGACGTAGCCTTCTGTAAATACCTGGAAAATGACTTTATTTCAGACATTACAGTCATGCAGGTGTGTTCCAACTGACTTCTCCATGCTCACACAGCGAAACTCCAGAGCGCAGCTGACGTACGCGCGGCCGGCTGAGCCCACTCCATCGGCAGCTCCGTGGCCATCTGACGTCAAGCACACCCTCACGGCGAGCGCGCCAGCTAGGCGGCAAGTGGCGCCTCAGGGCCCCGCCACAAACGGTCTGCCGCGCCCGCGAGCACTTAATGCTGGACACGATGGAACCTGTCGACCGCATGCCGGACAAAGGATACGTTTGGCGCCAGAGTTTCACCAACAGTGGAATCCACCATGACTGTATAACAGCGCGTTCGCTTGTCGCTAGAACGCTCGCTAATTCACTCTCACCACCCGCTATATTAAATAATTCAATTTACAATTTCATATATGTATGCAAATGTGTTCAGCTCCCTAATTTCAACTACTTTTCGAGGACCAGACCGCCACCTCCTCCTCCTCCTCCTCCTCCTCCTCCTAGGAACCAGCGCCCTGTTTCAAATCTCCCAGTAAACAAAGCTCACTTGTGCTTCCGCCACCAACCTAAGAAAATAGTTTCAAACTAAGCCACCAGCATTCAACCTCTCCCTACACTTTTCTGGTAAAACAGACTCACCCTGCAGTAAGTCCATGGATGGAGGACCGAATTTACTTTATTTAGGAATGGAGTATATCTATCACACCGACACGTCCCACATCACACAGACCTGCAAAACACTCCTACATAACTCATTTATAATGTTCTACACACACGCTTGCGAATTGTAAACAGTTGGAAATAACTCATAGCACAGCCTACAGACATGTGAACCACTCATAAATAATGCAAAACATTTACTGCCAAATAGCCAAACAACTGCTAATTTCCGGAAATAATTTCAGTTCATAGGCTGATGGAAGGAGGAACGAGTGTACTTTATTTATTTGCAACATATCTTTTTGAAACTTTTACTTCTCATTGGTTTCGATATGTAAGGCTGACATAAGGCAGTTTCTGAACTCCAGTAGTGCACTGCACTTGGCAACACAACCACACCCATCAAGATATTCATTCCAATCCAGACCTGTAACTCCTCTACAGATAAATTTGTCTAGTTATTTGTCTAGTCACTCACATTCTGACCAGATTGCCGTTATTGCGCAAAAACAGCTCAGACTGCGCTGTGCTGCTCAGGGAAGTAAGGAAGGGCTACACTCTATTTATTTGGAGCCCTTTTATTTAGTCGTGGAGTATATTTGTCACAAAACACCCGCACTGATCCTACTGTTGTCATCTGACACAGGCCACAAACACGTAAACAACTCCTAATTTCACCACACAATACCAAACAGCTCTTAAATAATGCAGTACACAATATCAGCAGACGAGCTCTGTACTCTTAAACTCTCCAAATAAAGCACCGCACAGTGCACAGACATGCTCGCAAAATAGTGCAACGGACGGGCCCAAACACCACCAGATGTCAAACCGACCAAAAGTCTCTGCTCGGCCTCCCCCAAACATGACCTCAACACAGTCACATTGGCACCTACCACTGGAGAAATTGATATCGCCTATGCGCCTTAGATTACGCTCCAATGCAGGCCTCGCACGCGTGCAGTCGGCGGGGATGGGGATTCCAGAATCTCCAGCCAAGTTCAGCTTCCGAGCGCTCGTGACAGGCTACACATGTGTAAGCTGCATTGTTCTTCTCATGTATACCGCCGGTGTCACAGGTCTGGACCTGCCCTCACGTCTATTCTCAGAATAGCTCATAGCTCGTTGACATACTCGATTAACGTGGCCGGGTAAACATTTACTGCTCGCATGCAACCGAGATGGTGACGTAAAACCAATCACTCTGATCTGCACTGCAGGCACTTGTAATCATTGAGAACACACTAATTACTTTTTTTGAACAACTTATTTAACCATACAGTGTATCTATCACGCTATCACAAAACACCAATCCCAGATGTGCCCTGGGCCATGTTGCACAGCTCACAGACACGCACCCAATCATAATTTCAGTACACACTATAGCGAATTGCTACTAAATAAGACATCACACAGATGTGTAGATACGCTCAGTACTCGTACACTATCCTAATAACACATAGCAGTGCCTGCAGATCCGCTCGTAAAATAACTCAGCAGATGTGCGCAGGTACCCCCACTCTGCACCCTGCCCACAGGATTGTGAAGTCACCCACCCATCTGATTTCAGACCTCGCACAGCCCTTCTCGGCTTCCGCAAGCGTGAGTTGGCGCGGTCAACGCGCTCGTCAACGGTCAAAGCACACACATACGTACGTCCAGGGGCGCGATCCCGAGCCGCAACCACCGAACGCGGCTGAAAGTCAACTTTGCATCAACGTAGCGTAATTCCAAAGCGCAGCCTCCATACGCTAGACACATCATAGCAGCACATGTCTTCACCTCCTATGACACTTTAGCACACTGCACATTGCTCCTCACACGACATTACACGGCCCTTTAACTAAACATAACTACACATCCCTGTTGTCGCCACGCCGCGTGACCAGCCATCTAAAAACCTTCTCAATATTATTCTTACTTTACAACATTTTTTTAAAAAAATGAGATCTAATTTACACCTCCCACCGCACCTAACCTCACACCCGTCCCACCATCAACATACACAAACGTCCTCAACCCTATCTTGACTCTCATATATCACCCCACAAAGCATGCCTATCAATCAATTTACCATTCTTACCCAATCTTTTCGAATTACAAACGTAGCCTCTATCTAAACACCAATCAACTCATCTTTCTCGCACTTTCAACAGTTAAATTAATTTTACACACACCCAGAAATACCAAACGCAATTACAGAGACAAACTTTTACACAGAGCATCAAGCACATACGACAATATTCAAAGCCCGGTCCGTAATTACCACCTCCACCTTCAATTAAATATTATTACCATTGCCCCAACATTCTGCCAGCGCTCGATTTGTACCTATTTTTCCGCTTTTAACTGTTGTCAGTAGCGGTCGAATACCACTATCTATAGATTGCATAAATTTCCACATAAAAAAAATCTCGCCCCGCCATTTAGAGACTCCTATATCCGAACACGTAGTATCATTCAACTATCACTGGCTCTTATCTAATAACTCATCCATCAGGTCTGGGGGCAAGGTCATCCCTTTCTTTCTTTCTTTCTTTCTTTCTTTTCTTTCTTTCAGCAGCAGATAGCTATTTTATTTACAGTGGTAGCTAAACTGGGCCATCAACTTAACATCACCATTCGCGAAACACATCTTCAAATACGTAAACACACTTACTCAATTATACAGCGGTCCCGCTGAGGACATGACCTTCAGTATTACAGTTCTTAATCCAATAACCACCCAAACAAGTACTAAATGCTCAAAGTAATCCCATAGCACCTTACAAAGTGAGTGTCCGAGCGCCGGCGGCGGCATGTCAAAGCCACATAGCTATCCATCTAAACAGCCGTCCACTCAGCCCAGGACCAGAATGCTGAAGTGGGCTCTCCCTATACCTGCTCTTCAGCTATTGTCTAACGACATACAGTGCACAAATGGATTCCTGAATAGCGCAGATCTCTATCTCCCCCTTGCATCTCCAACAGGACATGTAAACAGTGTCTCCCCCAGCCAGCGAACCCGATGTCATTCACCCTTCACTGATAATTTCCACTCACATATATAAAACCATATTCACTCCTGCCAAAACTCACTTAATAATAAAAAAGCATTCTCCCTTTCCAAGCATATATGAGTATGCATTTATCTTCAACCATCTGATCTCTGCAATTTAAAATGGAGAAAGACATATCTATTACCTTCTGCAACCTGTCTATAAACAGAACGATCTCAGTTACTACAACAGGACCTTGTTTTGACCATTTGCCGGAAATGCGCGCAATGTTGTGCGCCTCAGACTAGGTACAAGTACAACAGATCCTCAACACCCTATCATCTTTATCCTCTACCATCAAACAGTGAAAAAGTCAAGAAGGCACCAATGCGATCCACCCCCAGTGCGGACAAACGGAATTCACAATACTTCCCCCAAATAACTCAGAGTGCAGCCATCCAAGAATTCCTAACAGCTCGCCAAATCCAACACCTCAAACTACAAATGCCTGTATGAACAAGATCATATTAAATATACACACACGCTGCAGAGACCCCTTTAAAGTTTGATCACCCATACTCTAAGCGAATGAGAAGCTGCCTCTGGCCCTTGTTCAAACAGTGTTTTCTAGCACATATCATAACATTGAATGATTTTAAATAAAGGACACCCACAACACAAGGAAAATAGAAGAGCCTGCTGGCGTTGTAGCCACTTCCCTCGAAAGTGACTGACCACATCTACATTTAAACTCATATGTCGCAGTGACCGAATAGTTTATAACTCTGCATTCAACTTCTAGTGATTGTTCATTTTTCCTCACAAGTACAGGATCACCGTTTTCGGTGCTAGCAACCCTGGAAGTTGCGGTCCATCAACCAAAATTTCTCCCCCAACTCAAGCAAGCATTGTCAGTCAATCATTATGTCGTACCCAATGCACAGATGCGATGGATAAGACACCACCGATTGACTGTAATATTATCCATCACAGCAGATTTCGCGAAAAATTTTACAGTAAGTCCAACACTGGCCAATCATGTGACAGCTTGTTTTTCTTAATTTCAGTATCATAGCTAAACCATACATCCTCTACTTTGCAAGTATCATTGCGACCATTCATACACTCCTGGAAATGGAAAAAAGAACACATTGACACCGGTGTGTCAGACCCACCATACTTGCTCCGGACACTGAGAGAGGGCTGTACAAGTAATGATCACACGCACGGCACAGCGGACACACCAGGAACCGCGGTGTTGGCCGTCGAATGGCGCTAGCTGCGCAGCATTTGTGCACCGCCGCCGTCAGTGTCAGCGAGTTTGCCGTGGCATACGGAGCTCCATCGCAGTCTTTAACACTGGTAGCATGCCGCGACAGCGTGGACGTGAACCGTATGTGCAGTTGACGGACTTTGAGCGAGGGCGTATAGTGGGCATGCGGGAGGCCGGGTGGACGTACCGCCGAATTGCTCAACACGTGGGGCGTGAGGTCTCCACAGTACATCGATGTTGTCGCCAGTGGTCGGCGGAAGGTGCACGTGCCCGTCGACCTGGGACCGGACCGCAGCGACGCACGGATGCACGCCAAGACCGTAGGATCCTACGCAGTGCCGTAGGGGACCGCACCGCCACTTCCCAGCAAATTAGGGACACTGTTGCTCCTGGGGTATCGGCGAGGACCATTCGCAACCGTCTCCATGAAGCTGGGCTACGGTCCCGCACACCGTTAGGCCGTCTTCCGCTCACGCCCCAACATCGTGCAGCCCGCCTCCAGTGGTGTCGCGACAGGCGTGAATGGAGGGACGAATGGAGACGTGTCGTCTTCAGCGATGAGAGTCGTTTCTGCCTTGGTGCCAATGATGGTCGTATGCGTGTTTGGCGCCGTGCAGGTGAGTGCCACAATCAGGACTGCATACGACCGAGGCACACAGGGCCAACACCCGGCATCATGGTGTGGGGAGCGATCTCCTACACTGGCCGTACACCACTGGTGATCGTCGAGGGGACACTGAATAGTGCACGGTACATCCAAACCGTCATCGAACCCATCGTTCAACCATTCCTAGACCGGCAAGGGAACTTGCTGTTCCAACAGGACAATGCACGTCCGCATGTATCCCGTGCCACCCAACGTGCTCTAGAAGGTGTAAGTCAACTACCCTGGCCAGCAAGATCTCCGGATCTGTCCCCCATTGAGCATGTTTGGGACTGGATGAAGCGTCGTCTCACGCGGTCTGCACGTCCAGCACGAACGCTGGTCCAACTGAGGCGCCAGGTGGAAATGGCATGGCAAGCCGTTCCACAGGACTACATCCAGCATCTCTACGATCGTCTCCATGGGAGAATAGCAGCCTGCATTGCTGCGAAAGGTGGATATACACTGTACTAGTGCCGACATTGTGCATGCTCTGTTGCCTGTGTCTATGTGCCTGTGGGTCTGTCATTGTGATCATGTGATGTATCTGACCCCAGGAATGTGTCAATAAAGTTTCCCCTTCCCGGGACAATGAATTCACGGTGTTCTTATTTCAATTTCCAGGAGTGTAGATGACTGCTCAGCACGTCCATTCACACTTAATTCTCGAACACATAAAGACGATCAAATTATACCAGACAACGCTATACATATTTGTAAGATCTCGCGCATAGTACTCAATCAATGTCTCTGCGTATGGCGGTCACAGAGCTATCTAGTCCTCTTATGTTAAGAGACCATCCTCACCTCGGCATTGACGTACCTACCCCGCAACATCGCTACCCAATTATTCCTCAACCGAGCAGACGAATACACCTACACTCCACCTCTCTTGACTGAATAGAGCTTTCGTAGTCCTAATCCATCCAAGTGCACCACATTTCTCGAAATGTAACCAAGTCTTGGAGCTTAGCACACCATATCGATCTATAGTAACAGATCTCAAAGTGCCTTAATTTAACAGCATACAGTTAAGAAGAAAAAGAACGGAGCGATATTTATACACAACGTAGTTCGATAAATTTTTAAGCAAATCATCCAATCTATCATGTGTAAAGTATTGTTCTAGAGTCCATGATCGGTGCATCGAAGGTTCCGGCAGAGAGAGAGAGAGAGAGAGAGAGAGAGAGAGAGAGAGAGAGAGAGCGCATAAACACATACACACTCCTAAGACTAGAACGTTCAGCACTTAAAAATGGGCAATAACCTTAGATCACTTACTTTTCCGTCCTGTCAGGTATACATCCTTCTCCCCGGTCACCTTACGCTGAGCTGTCTCTACCCCCAATCGTAAAACTTTTCCTTTCTATGATACGAGCCCAATATAGCCCTGCGGACGTGTCTAGTGCCCAATGATCACACCAGATCACGAGTCAGAAATAATACTATTACTCCATCAGGTCTATATAAAAAATGATAGTTATTAGCAGCCGGTACATACTACAAGCAAACAGATACGTATAACAGCAGCGTCCAACATGTGAAAATTAAAAGTCATCCTGTCACCGACTCTGTAAACACCCGTCTGTCGGGTAAGTGTGTACACAATGATTACAGCCCCTCACACATACCCACAGCTAACTTAGTTATGACGCTGAAGTCTCGATTTTACACCAAGCATGCGATAGGGTGGGGATTGCATAAATCAAAGTGCATTTAGAGGAATGTAACCAAGGCGTATCCAGTCACCTCCACATTCGAACAGCGCTTACTCTGTTTTCTGTATCTCTTTGTACATGCACGCCTCATGGACGTCTGCCAGGACCCGGTCCCATCAGCTGGTGGACCAAACTTTGACCCCCCTGCGGGTTCGGGGGTTAGAATAGGCCCGCGGTATTCCTGCCTGTCGTAAGAGGCGACTAAAAGGAGTCTCAAACGTTTCGGCCTTATGAGATGGTCCCCTCTCGGGTTTGACCTCCATCTATCCAAATTATTCCGAAGAGCGAGCCAATTGGGGAAGGGCACCTTACATGGTGCACTGTATCCTTCGTGCAATTAGACCTATTGCCGTCTTTCTCGTCGTTGCGATGGTGTCCCGCTCGTTTTCGATCTCATGGGCGATTACCACGCTGCACTCTGCAGTGTTTCTTTTAACTGTGACGACGACCTTGGCCATTTTTGCACCTAAGATCCAGCACGGTAGCCAGTCCGTTGTGGTGGGGTCGCCATGTACCCTCTTGGTTGTAGCCCCCTGACAACACAGGGATCGCTCTACTGATGCCTGCGCCGTTCACTCCCCACGTATGCCAAGGAGTAGATGCCCATCTCCCTGGGGCATCGGGACTCCCGGCAATGGCCATCCTGCCAGGTGGCCTTTGCTGTGGCTGGGTGGCGCCCGTGGGGAGGGCCCTTGGTCGGAGTAGGTGGCATCAGGGCGGATGACCCGCAATGAAGCGTGGTACATCATCTCTTGCTGGCGGCCAGCCGTCAGCAGTCTTTAAGCGTTCCAAGGCTCAATTCAAGGCTAATGTGTATGACCCCAAATCGTTCCCCTCCCTGGCCACACCATGGGAGGAACGAAGGGCTATGAATGAGAGCGAAAGATACTCGCCCCGGTATCTCGTCTGTACCAGAGCTGACGGGGAATCTTTTATGTCCGTGAAGCCTCAGTTCTTTGTAGAGCATTTAGAGGACAAGTTTGGGGAGGTGGAGGGCTTGTCTAAAATGCGCTCTGGGTCAGTACTGATACAAACGGCATCCTCCGCCCAGTCCCGCAGGTTACTTGCTTGTGACAAGTTGGGGGATGTTAACGTTTCTATTACGCCACATAAGAGTTTAAATATGGTCCAGGGTGTTATTTTCCATAGGGATCTCCTTTTGCAGTCTGATGACGAGCTGCGCGCCAACTTAGAACGTAGAGGTGTTCATTTCGTCCGGCGCGTTCATCGGGGTCCGAGGGACAATCAGGTTGCTACCGGTGCCTTCATCTTGGCCTTCGAGGGTGATACGTTACCGGAAAAGGTCAAGGTGATGGTCTACCGATGTGACGTCAAGCCCTATATCCCTCCCCCGATGCGGTGCTTCAAGTGCTGGAAGTTCGGCCATATGTCTTCCCGCTGCACTTCCAGCCTCACATGTCGAGATTGCGGACGCCCGTCTCATCCCGATACTCCATGTGCCCCGCCTCCCATCTGCGTCAACTGCGGGGAGCACCATTCACCTTGCTCGCCTGACTGCACAGTCTTTCAGAAAGAGCGCAAAATCATGGAATATAAGACCCTGGACCGGCTGACCTATACTGAGGCCAAACGGAAATATGACAGACTCCATCCTGTGAGAATGACATCTTCGTATGCAGCTGCTACAACAACTGTGCTAGCTCCATCAGTTGCGAGACTTCCAGCCAGCTCGATAAGCAGTACGACTCCTTCTGCCCCCTTGCCCGTGGGGGGCTCTCCCCAACCGGTTGCTCCTGCACCACCTACCTCAGGAGCAACCTCCTCCCACCCGTCGGGGACGTCCGTCCCCGCTTCTCAGCCGGAGAAGCGCCTCACTTCTTCGGCTACTCTCGCCCGTAAGAGTTCCCTTGGGACGCTCCCTTCCCAGGGTTCCCCCAGCGGGAAGGATGACGGCCACCAGTGGCATAAGTCCTCACCAGCAGCCGGGCGTAGGGCTTCACGATCCTCCTCTGTCCCGGAGACTGAATCGGTGAAGCCTTCCCAGCCGGTGAAACCCAAGGTTCAGCGAGAGAAGTCCAAGAGAAAGACCTCTAAGGCTAAAGAACTTGCGGTGGCACCAACCCCACCGCACCTTTCGCGCTCTGCGTCTGAGGATGAAGTCGAGATTCTAGCGTCCGCTGAGGACCTTGATCTCGCTGGTCCCTCAGACGCCATGGATGCCTCTCGTCCGGGTACTGAATCGGTGGCAGTGAGTGAACAAGCGACGTAAATTGCCTTCCCAGTCCTTTCACGCCTTTCTCAGCCATGGACAATACCATCCTCCAGTGGAACTGCGGCGGTTTTTTCCAACATTTAGCTGAGCTCCGCCAACTTCTCAGCCTTCGCCCTTTCTTCTGCATTGCTCTCCAGGAAACTTGGTTTCCGGCGATGCGAACCCCCGCCCTCCGTGGCTATCGGGGTTATTACAAGAACCGAGCAGCTTATGAAAGGGTGTCTGGTGGCGTCTGCATTTATGTCCTTCACACTCTGCACAGCGAGTCTGTCCCTCTCCAGACGCCTTTAGAGGCTGTCGCTGTACGCGTGTGGACGCCACAGGCTGTTACCGTCTGCAGTCTTTACATTCCACCGGATGGTGATGTCTCGCAGCATGTCCTGGCTGCACTGGTCGCCCAATTGCCGCCACCTTTCTTGCTATTGGGCGACTTCAACGCTCATAACCCTCTGTGGGGTGGGTCAGTGGCAACAGGTCGAGGCGCCATCATTGAGCATTTATTGTCGCAGCTCGATCTCTCGCTGTTAAATGATGGTGCCTTCACACACTTCAGTGTGGCGCATGGCACCTACTCCGCCATTGACCTCTCAATCTGTAGCCATAGCCTCTTACCGTCTGTCCAATGGAGTGTGCATGACGACCTGTGTGGTAGTGACCATTTTCCGATCTTTTTGTCACTACCACAGCGCCACTCTTCTGGGCGCCCTAGCAGATGGGCTATGAATAAGGCTGACTGGGACTTGTTCTCCTCCACTGCCGCTTTTGAGCCTCTCTCTACCGATGACATTGATGCGGTGGTTCAATCAGTCACCACCGGCATCGTTACTGCCGCCGAATCTGCCATTCCCCATTCCTGTGGGTCCCCTCGGCGGAAGGCTGTGCCTTGGTGGTCGCCTGAGATCGCTGAAGCGATTAAAGATCGGCGGCGGGCGCTCCAGCGTCACAAGCGACACCCCTCCCTCGACCACCTTATCGCCTTCAAACGGCTGCGTGCGCGGGCCCGCCTCCTTATCCGCCAAGGCAAGAAGGAGTGCTGGGAGCGGTATGTGTCCACCATTGGCCTCCATGTCACTCCCTCGCAGGTCTGGGCCAAGATTCGACGCGTCTACGGCTATCGGCCACCTGCCAGCGTCCCTGCGCTCTCACTGAATGGAGCAGTTTGTACTGACTCCGACGTCATTGCCAATCGCTTAGCAGAGCATTTTGCTATGAGTTCCGCTTCTGCGAATTACCCCCAGGCCTTCCGCTCCATTAAAGAGCGGATGGAACGTCGGAGCCTTTCGTTTTGCACCAACCACCCAAAATCTTACAATGCTCCATTTAGTGAGTGGGAATTTCGCAGTGCCCTCGCTGCTTGCCCTGATACCGCTCCTGGGCCAGATGGCATCCACTGTCAGATGCTGAAACACCTTTCAGTGGACTGCCAGCGGCGCCTTCTCGATCTTTACAACCGTCTTTGGGTCGAGGGGGAGTTTCCGTCGCAATGGCGGGAAGGCATTGTCATCCCCGTTTTGAAACCTGGAAAGCACCCCCTGGAGGTGGACAGCTACCGTCCCATTAGCCTCACCAACGTTCTTTGCAAGTTGCTTGAACGGATGGTGAGCCGGCGCTTGCATTGGGTACTGGAGTCTCGAGGCCTTCTGGCTCCATCTCAGGGTGGGTTCCGTAAAGGCCGCTCCGCCGCCGACAATCTGGTGAGCCTGGAGTCGGCCATCCGTACTGCCTTTTCCCGCCGTCAGCACCTGGTCGCTGTCTTTTTCGACATGCGGAAGGCTTACGATACGACGTGGCGTCATCACATTCTTTCTACGCTCCATGGATGGGGTCTTCGGGGTCCTCTGCCGATTTTTATCCGCAATTTTCTGTCGTGTCGTACCTTCCGCGTGCAAGTCGCGGCCTCGTATAGTTCCTCCCACGTCCAGGAGAACGGTGTGCCACAGGGCTCTGTTTTAAGTGTCTGTCTGTTTTTAATAGCCATTAACGGGCTTGCTGCGGCCGTGGGAAATTCTGTCTCCGCTTCCCTGTATGCTGACGACTTCTGCCTTTATTACAGCTCTACTGGCATTGCAGCTGTTGAACGTCAGCTACAGGGCGCTATCCGTAAGGCGCAGTCTTGGGCTGTAGCGCATGGGTTTCAGTTTTCGGCAGCCAAGACCTGCGTTATGCATTTCTGCCGGTGCCGAACAGTCCATCCTGAGCCGCGGCTTTATCTTGCCGACGAACTCCTTGCTGTGGTGGAGACCCACAGGTTTTTGGGGGTGGTTTTCGATGCCCGGTTGACTTGGCTGCCTCATATCCGGCAGCTGAAACAGACGTGTTGGCGGCATCTAAACGCTCTGCGATGCTTGAGCAACACCCACTGGGGCGCCGACCGCTCTACACTGTTGCGGCTCTACCAGGCGTTAATCCAGTCCCGTCTGGATTATGGGAGCCTGGCTTATGGCTCAGCATCCCCATCTGCGTTACGGGTGCTGGACCCGATTCTCCACAGCGGGATACGCCTTGCCACTGGTGCTTTCCGCACCAGCCCTGTGGACAGCGTACTAGTGGAGGCAGGTGTACCTCCGCTGCGGTTCCGACGCCAACGTTTGCTGGCCGCTTATGCTGCCCATGTTCTAAGCTCGCCCGGGCATCCAAACTATCGTCTCCTGTTCCCGCGGTCGGTCGTCCGTATGCCAGAACGTCGGCCCCGGTCTGGTTGTACAATAGCGGTCCGCGTCAAGGAGCTTCTCTCTGGGCTCCAGGGTTTCACTGTTCCACCTCCTTTCCGGGCTACTTTGCATACACCCCCATGGTGTGTTCGTCGCCCTAGCCTTCGGCTCGACTTGGCACAGGACCCTAAGGACTCAGTCCCTCAAGAGGCCTTCCGCCGCCGCTTTTATTCCATCCTGGCCACGTATCAGGGCTCTGGTGTTGTTTACACTGACGGTTCGATGGTTGCTGGTCGTGTCGGATATGCGCTCACTCTAGGGGACCTTTCCGAACAACGTTCCTTGCCGGATGGCTGCAGCGTTTACACTGCTGAATTGGTCGCCGTCCTTCGTGCCCTAGAGTATATCCGCTCCTGCTCAGGTGAGTCCTTCGTTATCTGTAGCGATTCCCTGAGCGGTTTACGAGCTCTCGACCAGTGTTTCCCTCGTTCTCGTTTGGTGATGGCTATCCACGAGTCTCTGCATACTCTCGCCTGTTGCGGCCGCTCTGTGGTCTTTGTGTGGACCCCCGGTCATGTCGGTATCCCGGGTAACGAACATGTTGACCGCCTGGCGAAAGAGGCCACCAGCAAGCCATCTCTGGACCTTGGCCTCCCTGAGACTGATTTGCGGGCAGTCTTCCGCCGCAAAATCTTGGCGCTATGGGACGAGGAATGGCGCGAACTGACAATGTCCAATAAACTCCGTGCTGTCAAGGAGACGACGGCTGTGTGGCGGTCATCCCTGCGAGCCACTCGCAGGAACTCGGTAGTTCTTTGCCGGCTCCGCATTGGCCACTCCCGGCTGACACACAGTTATTTACCGCGCAGGGAGGACCCTCCTGTATGTCGCTGCGGGGCGGCTTCGACAGTGGCCCACATTCTGTTGGCCTGCCCCCTTTTAGCTGTGGTCAGGCAGACATTTGCGCTGTCTGCTACGCTCCCTGCCCTTTTAACAGACGACTCCACTATGGCTGACTTAGTTTTACGTTTTATTCGGGCAGGGGGATTTTATCATTTACTCTGAGTGTTTCTGTTTTATTTTATCGTTTTGTGTTGATTCTGGCCTTTGGCCTATGATTTTCCACTGATTTTTTAATGTGTTTCTAAGTGGTTGGCTTTTCCTTATTTCTTTCTATGGTCGGCCAACCACCGTCACACTCTGTGTGGTTTTCGTTCGTTTTGTCTTGTCCTTGTCTGTTTCTCTTGTTCTGTATCGTCTGTGATCTCTTCTGTTCCTCGTTTTTATTCTCTGTGGGTGTTCTTTGTCTTTGGAAAAAGGGACCGATGACCATGGCAGTCTGGTCCCTTTAATCCCCCAAACCAACCAACCAACCAACCAAACTTTGAGCATAGAATACTTCTCCGGACGTAACACGTGCTTGGTCCACCCGCATACCCTATCACGGATGCTGCGTATGGTGGATCCGCCTCTTGGACACAGCTCCAGAAATACAGTATGCAACAGATCCACACTCGAACACTAACTCGGGTATTGAATACTGTGGATCTGCATTCAAATACAGCTTCCTACCTTCCGCGGGCGGATCCACCTTCAAACACTACCCCGTGTGCGGCTTATTGTGGATCCGCATCTGAAAACCACTCTCCATATAATTCACGGCGGATCCACATTCGAACGTTAACCCTACTCTACCGCCGGTCCTGGGAGCCTTCCGCGAGGCGTGCATGTACAAAGAGATACAAAAAACAGAGCAAGCGCCCTCCGAATGTGGAGGTGACTGGATACGCCTTGGTTACATTTAGAGACAATTTTAGAACACAGAACGATAACTTACGTCGCGGTCGCATGGATGGATCTGACATAAAATCGAAAGAAATCCGAAAACTGATTAGCACTCTAGTACCTTCCCCCGCGGAATTCGAACACGTGGCAGAACAAATGGACGTGGTCAGCCCATAGAGGGCTCCGCCTCCGTGGTGACTATTCCGTGCTGCGGCTCTCGCGCAGTGAGGGCGCCCCCCGTAAGCCACGTGCAGACAGCGGCCAATAGCCGCTCCCTCCGGTTTCGTATATAGGGACCCACTCTGCCCTAGTCCAGCCAGTCTGGTACTCGCTCTGGATTTCGTTTCTATCTCGGCGGTACTGCGTTCTGGTCGTTGCTCGTTGTTGACGTTTGCCTGGCTCTGGTTCCAAGTGGATTTATGTTTGGTGTTGTGGTTTCCACAAGCCTCCGTTGTTTATCTCTTCCTCATTGTGTCACTCATAGTTGGTCGTGGTCGGTTGTTGTCAGTTGTCGTTGGTCTGTCGTCCGACTCCTCCTGTGTTTACCGGGTGGTGCCTGCTCCACCGCCGGCGGCTTCCCCGCCTGGCGGCTCCGATCTAAGCCCAAGGCATTCCCGCTGTTGGTTGTGGTTACAACAAACGCATAGATGTAAACTAACCTAATATACACCGAAATGCGGTGAAAATGAGAACGTACTTGCTTATCTTCTGGTTCACAGGGGGGAATTTGTACATGGAATCAAGTATGCAGCAACAAGAGGAATGCAGGAAAACGATGGCTTCGAAGCGAGCCCAATAAGGAAGGCAGTAAATTTTTTTCTCGTAATATAGTGTATGTCTACTGAGGTAGCAGTGATACACGCGAGTTGAATACTGTATTTGATGCTTTTCAGGAGGACAGAGAATCATTCATGTCTAAACTTACTCACATCTGTGTTAAATCATAACAGCGGGTGTACGGGATGATCGATTGAGTCACAGCTGCAACTACGTATGATTCAAACGTTGACTCATTTATTCTAGAAAAGGACATGTTGCTGAAGGTAGATTTTTTTTCCCAGTATTCTATTTGGATGCTTTAGTCACATGATATAGCCAGCGTTCTAGTCGTATGCGGCTATGTGTTCGGTATGTGGTTTAAAGCGCTGTCTACTTGCGATCGTTAACGGTGAACCCGTCGGTCATCAGAGGACTTCCATCTCATGTGTGATGAAGGTTGACACATTCCTCTAAATGCACTTTGATTTATGCAGTCCCCACCCTATCGCATGCTTGGTGTAAAATCGAGACTTCAGCGTCATAACTAAGTTAGCTGTGGGTATGTGTGAGGGGCTGTAATCATTGTGTACACACCTACCCAACAGACGGGTGTTTACAGAGTTGGTGACGGGATGACATTTAATTTTCACATGTTAGACGCTGCTGTTATACGTATCTGTTTGCTTGTAGTATGTACCGGCTGCTAATAACTATCATTTTTTATATAGACCTAATGGAGTAACAGTATTATTTCTGACTCGTGATCTGGTGTGATCATTGGGCACTAGACATGTCCGCAGGGCTATATTGGGCTCGTATCATAGAAAGGAAAAGTTTTACGATTGGGGTAGAGATAGCTCAGCGTAAGGTGACCGGGGAGAAGGATGTATATCTGACAGGACGGAAAAGTAAGTGATCTAAGGTTATTGCCCATTTTTAAGTGCTGAACGTTCTAGTCTTAGGAGTGTGTGTGTGTTTATGCTCTCTCTCTCTCTCTCTCTCTCTCTCTCTCTCTCTCTCTCTCTCTCTCTCTCCTGCCGGAACCTTCGATGCACCGATCATGGACTCTAGAACAATACTTTACACATGATAGATTGGATGATTTGCTTAAAAATCTATCAAACTACGTTGTGTATAAATATCGCTCCGTTCTTTTTCTTCTTAACTGTATGCTGTTAAATTAAGGCACTTTGAGATCTGTTACTATAGATCGATATGGTGTGCTAAGCTCCAAGACTTGGTTACATTTCGAGAAATGTGGTGCACTTGGATGGATTAGGACTACGAAAGCTCTATTCAGTCAAGAGAGGTGGAGTGTAGGTGTATTTGTCTGCTCGGTTGAGGAATAATTGGGTAGCGATGTTGCGGGGTAGGTACGTCAATGCCGAGGTGAGGATGGTCTTTTAACATAAGAGGACTAGATAGCTCTGTGACCGCCATACGCAGAGAGATTGATCGAGTACTATGCGCGAGGTCTTAGAAATATGTATAGCGTTGTCTGGTATAATTTGATCGTCTTTATGTGTTCGAGAATTAAGTGTGAATGGACGTGCTGAGCAGTCATCTATGAATGGTCGCAATGATACTTGCAAAGTAGAGGATGTATGGTTTAGCTTTGATACTGAAATTAAGAAAAACAAGCTGTCACATGATTGGCCAGTGTTGGACTTACTGTAAAATTTTGCGCGATATCAGCTGTGATGGATAACATTACAGTCAATCGGTGGTGTCTTATCAATCGCATCTGTACATTGGGTACGACATAATGATTGACTGACAATGCTTGCTTGAGTTGGGGGAGAAATTTTGGTTGATGGACCGCAACTTCCAGGGTTGCTAGCACCGAAAACGGTGATCCTGTACTTGTGAGGAAAAATGAACAATCACTAGAAGTGGAATGCAGAGATATAAGCTATTCGGTCATTGCAACATATGAGATTAAATGTAGAGGTGGTCAATCACTTTCGAGGGAAGTGGCTTCAACGCCAGCAGGCTCTTCTATTTTCCTTGTGTTGTGGGTGTCCTTTATTTAAAATCATTCAATGTTATGCTATCGACTGTAAGAATATGGTTCGTAAGGTGCAAGGTATAGTTTCCTGTGAGAGACCGTGCATCAGTCCGTGTTAATGCCTGTTTAGAATCAATGACTTAGAAGTCACGGCAGAAAGACGAAATGCTCGGCAATGTGCAAAAACGTGTTAGAAAACATTGTTTGAACAAGGGCCAGAGGCAGCTTCCATTCGCTTAGAGTATGGGTGATCAAACTTTAAAGGGGTCTCTGCAGCGTGTGTGTATATTTAATATGATCTTGTTCATACAGCAATCTGTAGATAGTGGTATTTAACCGCTAGTGACAACAGTTGAGAGCGGAAAAATAGGTACAAATCGAGGCTGGCAGAATGTTGGGGCAATGGTAATAATATTTAATTGAAGGTGGAGGTGGTAAATATGGACCGGGCTTTGAATATTGTCGTATGTGCTTGATGCTCTGTATAAAAGTTTGTTTCTTTAATTGCGTTTGGTATTTCTGGGTGTGTGTAAAATTAATTTTACTGTTGAAAGTGCGAGAAAGACGAGTTGATTGGTGTTTAGAAAGAGGCTACATTTGTAATTCGAAAAGATTGGGTAAGAATGGTAAATTGATTGATAGGCATGCTTTGTGGGGTGATATGAGTGTCAAGATAGGATTGAGGACGTTTGTGTATGTTGATGGTGGGACGGGTGTGAGGTTAGGTGCGGTGGGAGGTGTAAATTAGATCTTATTTTAAAAAAAATGTTGTAAAGTAAGAATAATATTGAGAAGGTGTTTAGATGGCTGGTCACGCGGCGTGGCGACAACAGGGATGTGTAGTTATGTTTAGTTAAAGGGCCGTGTAATGTCGTGTGAGGAGCAATGTGCAGTGTGCTAAAGTGTCATAGGAGGTGAAGACATGTGCTGCTATGATGTGTCTAGCGTATGGAGGCTGCGCTTTGGAATTATGCTACGTTGATACAAAGTTGACTTTCAGCCGCGTTCGGTGGTTGCGGCTCGGGATCGCGCCCCTGGACGTACGTATGTGTGTGCTTTGACCGTTGACGAGCGCGTTGAATGCGCCAACTCACGCTTGCGGAACCCGAGCAGGGGCTGTGCGAGGTCTGAAATCAGATGGGTGGGTGACTTCACGATCCTGTGGGCAGGGTGGAGAGTGGGGGTACCTGCGCACATCTGCCGAGTTATTTTGCGAGCGGATCTGCAGGCTCTGCTATGTGTTATTAGGATAGTGTACGAGTACTGAGCGTATCCACACATCTGTGTGATGTATTATTTAGTAGCAGTTCGCTATAGTGTGTACTGAAATTATGATTGGGTGCGTGTCTGTGGGCTGTGCAACATGGCCCATGGCACCTCTGGGATTGGTGTTTTGTGATAGCGTGATAGATACGCTGTATGGTTAAATAAGTTGTTCAAAAAAAGTAAATAGAGTGTTCTCAATGATTACAAGTGCCTGCAGCGCAGATCAGAGTGATTGGTTTTCCGTCACCATCTCGGTTGCATGCGAGTAGTAAATGTTTTCCCGGCCACGTTAATCGAGTGTGTCAACGAGCTATGAGCTATTCTGAGAATAGTCGTGAAGGCACTACTGGAGTTCAGAAACTGCCCTATGTCAGCCTTACATATCGAAACCTATGAGAAGTAAAAGTTACAAAAAGATATGTTGCAAATAAATAAATTACACTCGTTCCTCCTTCCATCAGCCTATGAACTGAAATTATTTCCGAAAATTAGCAGTTGTTTGGCTATTTGGCAATAAATGTTTTGCATTATTTATGAGTGGCTCACATGTCTGTAGGCTGTGCTATGAGTTATTTCTAACTGTTTACGATTAGCAAGCGTGTGTGTAGAACATTATAAATGAGTTATGTAGGAGTGTTTTGCAGGTCTGTATGATGTGGGACATGTCGGTGTGATAGACATACTCCATTCCTAAATAAAGTAAATTCGGTCCTCCATCAATGGACTTACTGCAGTGTGAGTCTGTTTTACCAGAAACGTGTAGGGAGAAGTTGAGTGCTGGTGGCTTAGTTTGAAACAATTTTCTTAAGTTGGTGGCGGAAGCGCAAGTGAGCCGTGTTTACTGGCAGATTTGAAACTTGGTGCTGGTTCCTAGGAGGAGGAGGAGGAGGAGGTGGCAGTCTGGTCCTCGAAAAGTAGTTGAAATTAGGGAGCTGAACACATTTGCATACATATATGAAATTGTAAATTGAATTATTTAATATAGCGGGTGGTGAGAGTGAATTAGCGAGCGTTCTAGCGACGAGCAAATGCGCTGTTATATGGTCATGGCGGATTCCACTGTTGGTGAAACTCTGGCGCCAAACGTATCCTTTGTCCGGCACGCGGTCGACTGGTTCCATCGTGTCCAGCGTTAAGTGCACACGGGCGCGGCTGACCGTTTGTGGCGGGGCCCTGAGGTGCTGCTCGCTACCTAGCTGGTGCGCTCGCCGTGGGGGTGTGCTTGACGTCAGACGGCCAGGGAGCTACCGGTGGAATGGGCTCAGCCGGCCGTGCGTACGTCAGCTGCGCTCTGGAGTTTCACTGTGTGAGCATGGAGAAGTCAGTTGGAACACACCTGCATGACTGTAATGTCTGAAATAAAGTCATTTTCCAGGTATTTACAGAAGGCTATGTTCGTCGCGTGTATGGAGGGTGTGTAAGCGGGGTGGTAGCGCAGCGTTTGTACAGTTATTATGCGCGCTCGAGAGCGAGTCAATTAGCGGGCGTTCTAGTGCGGTCCAAACGTGCTGTTGTATAGTCATGGCGGATTCCACTGTCAAGCAAACTTTGCCGCCAAAAGTGTAGCACTGCCTTCTCGCTCGCACAGGGACATGTGGTAAACGGTGAATGGTCGGCATCGACAGGTTTGAACATGGCGCCGAAAGTGTTGCAAGGAAACGGACGACCGTTGTGCGATTCAGCTCCGAGGGAGACAATTTTGGCGGGAAACATGTGGAGGCGACGAATACACGTAGTGAGCGGACAAGGGTCCGCTGTGACGTCAAACTCTACAAGTTCCAGCGTGTCCAGCGAAAAACATGTTTACGACGTGGGAGCGATCGCTGGGCTCGCCCCCCCGTGCTAGTGGCCGGCCGCCTCACGTGACAGGCGTAGGCAGTGTCTCCGCCCGCTGGCCAGGGGGTGGTGAGGATTTGAACTAATTCAGTTGGACCGCGAACGTCATGGTGACTGCACTGCGATATCAACGATGTGTGTGCTGACTGTGTTGGAGAACAAGTGATGACCATACTGCTTGAAATAAAGCCTTCAGTCCATTCCCCCCTGCAAAATCAAAGGACGTGAATTACGTTACTATAAGTGCAGTTTATTATTTGACACGATTATGATAGGCTACCAGTGAAAAAAGATAAGTGACGGAGAAAGCTCATACATGTGATCAATTATGGTGTTGGGGATTTGAACTTGTGATAGATTTTTGGTATGGATGTAAGGAGAATGGCTTTCTCACCGAGAAAATCGGACATCTTGAATAAATAATAAATGATAATAATACATAGAAGTAAAGTTTTGGAGAGAATATTGTGTTGGAATTTGAATTTGGCGCAATTTTCTAGTGTAGGTAGGCATATAATAATAAATGACAATGAATGATACTGAATGTTAATAAATGATAATGAATAATAATAAACAAAAGTAAAGTTTTGCAGCCATTATCGTGTAGGAATTTCAATTTGAAGGGAATTTTCTAGTGGAGGCAGGTCAATAATAATAAATGATAATGAATGATAGTGAACTATAATAAATATATTGAATGTTAATAAATGATAATGAATAATAATAAACAAAAGTTAGGTTCTGCAGCCATTATCGTGTTGGAATTTGAATTTGGAGGGAATTTCTAGTGGGAGCAGGTCAATAATAATAAATAATAATAAATGATAATGAATGATAATAAATAATAATAAATAATAATGAATGTTAACGAATGATAATCAATAATAATAGTAATAAAAACAAGTACGGTCTTTGCATGCATTATCCTGTTGGAATTCAAACTTCCCGCCATTTTTTTCCTTCTGGTTAGTGGACGTATCACAATTGGACTATTTTCTCGCCAAAATTCAAACTTCCCGCCATTTTTTCTTGAGGTTAGGTTAGTGGACGTAGCACAATTGGACTATTCTCCCGCCAAAATCCGCCGTCTTGGATGACGTCATGCACTGTTGCCAAGTCTACATGCCGCCATCTTGGATAACGTCATCGACGCCATCTTGAATAAATTTGACAACAATGGAGAATGGGGTGGTGCTCCCTTTGTCCCACTACTCACGTCTGATGGACGAAGTGCACCAAAACTATGATGTGCTTAATTCTTGAAATATCTAGTGTGCAATCTAGAATGATAGTAGTACTCTGCAGATTTCGTCATTAATAAAATGGTGTTGCTTATAGATGATCCAATAAGATGAATCCCCCTGTATTTCGTCGTGCGTCGCTTTTCCGAGGTAATGTGATGACTTTTCTTCTCACCCTGCTTTGCTCTGTGCAGGTGCTGGACATTATATCGTCGAACTTTCTGAATAATTCATCAAGTTTCAGGAAGTTTCCGCTGTCACACTGAAAGAGAGTATCCGTACTTCCTCCAAAAGGCAGACATTGCTGACCCAAAAAATTTATTATCGCTGTTAATCGCTGAAGAACATTTTTCCATGTTCGCTTTCAGTATTCAGTAGCCTTTGATAATGGGAGTCAACAGTTCGGAAATGTTTTAGTCCATTAGAAAACACGATCCACTTTTTTCGCGAATTCAAATGCGCGGTAGACTTCCAATGTCTTTCGAATAATAAGCAACATGTCGTCAGTCGCATATACCGTTCTTTGCAAGTTTTACTGTTGATGACCAAAAAAGTTAAGCAAAAGCAGAAGACAGCATCCTTGCTCTTTTAGTAAACCAACCAGTTTCTTTCTGTTTTTTTCTAGATTCTTCAGAGACTGTCTTTAATGCACAGGGTTCAGCGGCGGTTGTCTGCGTTCTTATGACTGAGGACCTCACATGACCAAAGGCGTTCGAAGGCAATCGTAAGAAATCTCCGGTCATCTTCTGGGAACTGAGTCAATTGGGCCTTCAAGTTTAGGCTCGCCTTCAGCCCCATCTGCGGGGATGACTACCGCAACTGATGCTTCTCTGGTATTTCCCGTTTTTCTGTCGTGCCTGATGTGTCGTTCTCGGAGCTTCCCTTGTAAACCAGGTCTTCAGTCGAGGGGAGGCCTGTTGAACATTTTGTGGATGGTCCTTGTGTCAGCATTGCTGCTGTCTTCAGTGGTCACAGGGATGTTCTCTTCAGCTTTCCTGAAACGAAGACGCAGCTTCAGTGGTTTCACTAGTTTCTTCCGTCTGTGGCTCAGCATCCATCTTTCCACCCTCGACACTGCTAGGTAGTTCTCTCTATGGCTGCACGTTGTAGTGTACCCGTTTGCTTCTTATCGTCTTGTTCCTTAAGCGCCCGTATTTTCCTATATTCTTTGCCATACAGTCTTTTTCTCCCTCGGACATGCCTCGATCCGGCCTGTGAAAAACGATTACGTGAAACTTAACTGTTGATGTCGGTGTTGCTTTTCTTTTAATATTTATCGTCATTTGGCTTTCCTCGCGCCACTTTGCCTATTTCTTAAACTAAAAAATTAAAGAAAAGTGTGAAGTGAGCGGACCTGGTCGAAATAAAGGAATTATTCCGGCATTGGTCTCGTGGAACTGAGGAATCCGTTTCTTGTCCTGCAATTTATTGAGATTATTTCACATTTCATCGAACGCATAGAATTTTCTTTCCTAATTACTAATTAGACCTTCGGAATTTTGTGTAGAATGGATGTATGGTATTTTCCAGAAATCATTTTTTCTGGATTAAAATACCTTAAACCCATTAATAAATCACACCAGATTATAGGACTTCATATCGCGAATTCCTAATGATGTAAAAAGTCAAAATTTATACAAGTAGAGAGTTGAAGTAAAGCCTACAAAATAAATAACATGTTGATACAACAGTTTAAATTTAAAATTATGTTCAAGCAGCTATATTTTCCAGTCTGATTGTAGCATATTTTTTGATGAAAAAGAAAAAAAACCACGCACATGCGCAAGGATCCATGTTTCTCAGTCAAATGGTTTAAAAGAAATATTAACGTTCTAAAAAATTATATTCTTGGTTGATTGAACATAACAGAACATAAGAAATAATTTACGTTTGCGAAGATTTTAGAAGAAATTCAGTAGAAACGGCTGGATCATTCAGCATCGTTCACAACACACTTATTTACCATAACCTACATAAATAAAAATTAATTGCCGCACGTATGAAAGATCAGCACCTGAGAACGGCTTGACCGATTTGGCTGAGTTTTGTTGTTGTGTTTGTTGTTGGCTGGAAAAGGTTTGTATGAAAGAAAATTTTCGAAAAATGTAACGGAGAAGTCGGAAATTAACATCAGTTGCCGCATGTATGAAATATCATCAACTAAGAACTGATCGACCAATTTCGTTGATTTTTTAAAAAATGAACAGTGTTTCGAGACTTATGAGGGAAGCTCCGAGAACGGCCCATCAGGCAGAACTGAAATTAGGCGACCCGTCTCAAAAAATACTGGAGGAACATCAGTTACCGTAGTCACCATCGCATATGGGACTGAAGGCGAGTACGTCGGTGCTCATTTTTAAAGTACTTTTTGCCAGACCGCTGTTCTCCAAGAGAAATGTTCTCAAAAATTGCTGGTTGATTTTTGTCGTTATTGTGAGATTGTCAGGACAAGGTTTGTATGGAAGAAAATTTTTGAAAAATCAGTCGAAAATTAAAATCAGCTGCGAAAGATCACCACTTGACAACAGCTCGGCCGATTTGGTGTTTGTTGCTGGTTTTTTTGTTTGTAATTGTGGAAGGTAATGGTATTTTTGGTACAAAAAAGAAAAAAAAATTGCGTTCAGTTTGACAATTCTGCTGTCACATGTTTTCATAACAAAAATCAGTTTGACAGTATATATGATCTAATCTAAAGGGGTAACGTTGTTACCGAAAACATCGAAAAGTTCATGATTTACTACCAATTTTTATACGACACTAATATTCGGAGGGACACAGGCAGATTGGCTGTATATATTTTTTAATATATACGTGTACAGGCTATATTTGCACTGCAAATACTGCTGAAATGGAAAGGCTATTGATGTGCTGTTTTCACAGAGTGGATTGATTGTCAAGGACTCGTATTGTTAGCCAATCAATAAGTTGTGATAATACTTAGAAAGGGTATTTCTTGTGCAATTATACACTTTTTTAAGTGGAACAATTCCTACTGACGTTAACAGACTAAAAGTAGGGTAACTTAGAATGTCAGAGGTATTTATTGCATGATTCTAGGGCGTGTCGTTTACGAAATACCGTATTTTGAGAAAGTTCCCACACCGACGCTTGTGCGAGCAATACCTCTGACAGCACACACTAAAGAACAACACATGTGTATATACTAGTTATCGGAATTCTAACAAGTAACAAGACAACTGACCATCACATGTTATGTTCAGAGTGACCACTGGCAGCAGCAGTACATGCTTCCAATCTGGTATGGAATGACTGCTGTGCACGTTCTAGCATTTCAGCAGAGAAGTCCGAGCAGGCTACAGTAATAGCTCATTGCATACCATTAGGTGTATTTGGTTTGTCCTTGTCTTTCATCTTTGTCCCAGAAAAAAAGTCTACAGGCGTCAAATCCGCAAACGGGCCGACAAAGGTATAAGTCCTCTGTGTTGAATTCAACTATTTGGAAACAATCTGCGAAGCCATGCCGCAGTACTTCATGCACTATGGACTGGACAGCCATCATGTTGGTACCACAGGTTCTGCCTAGCCTGCAGAGGAACGTCTTCTAGCACCTGTGGAAGATGGTCTATTAGGAGGCTACGATACTTGTGCATGTTCAGTATTCCATCTATGTAAAAACGAGCCTATGAGCTGATAGCTCACCATCCCACACCACACATTCCTAAATTGCCTATTGGTCCCTATGTCAGCTGTTCGGGAGGTTTGATCTGAGGTATGAACAATCACGCAAGGCAGTTGTGCCCCATAGTGAGGGTGCCCCCCAGTTGGAAGGAGCGCGCCATTGGAGATGCTGGCAATCATGGGGGATTTTCTCGCAATGCGACAATCACCTTTTTCACCATGAACGTCTACCAAACTTAAACAGAATGAGGCTAACGATTCAAAGATCCTCCCAGCTGCACCACACTTGCTCGTGGTTTCATGTACTGAAGATGATCAGTGCTTTGGCTATGGTAAATCCGTTTACTATTCAGAAAGGTTTTGATGCAGTTGCCTTCCCTGCGAAATCCTGCTCTCGTTTATGATATGGCACTTTGGTTTTGGAGACTACTGCTGATTCTGAAGCACAACAACTGCTTGCCGCTTCTCTCCTCCACGGTTATCCAGTCCGTGTCAAGGTCCATCAAATGCTGAATTCTTCCCATGTTGTTATTTACACTAGGCTGCTCGATAGTCTGACTGAGGCAGAAATCCAAACATACCTCTCAGATCAGGATTTCATTGCAGTCCATCTGATGATGAAAAAAGTAGATGCATCCTTAGTGACCACATGCACTCTTTTTCTCACTTTTTATAGAGTGACACTTCTGTCAAAGATCAAAGCATGCTATGAAGTTATCACAGTATGACCATACTTTCCGAACCCGATGCGCTGCTACCAGTGTCATCGTTACAACCGGATTTGAGAGTCCTGTCAACACCTGACAAAGTGTGTGACCTGTGGTAGGGATGCTCACGAGGACGATTGCCCCCTCCTCCTCCCTGCTGTATCAACTGCAATGACGACCATACCGCCTCCTCCCGAGATTGTTCTGAGTATCTCGGTGAGTGGGCTGTCCAAGAGATCCAGGTGTAGGAAAAAGTGCCTTCCTCAGTCACTCGCAAGTTGTTAGCTAGTCGGAAACCTTGCGTTCTACCATCTGGCACCTACAGTACTGTTTTTGCTACATCTCGCTCCATGCAGGACATGGCCACACAGACATGCAGCCTTAAATTTTGCACCATAGTTGTGAAATTGCTCAAGTCATTGTAGTGTTTCCGTCTTCTCCTCCAGCTGTGCAAGAAGCCACCAAACTTCTGGCTCACGAGGTGAAGTCATCTGCTACACAACTGGCAGGCGGAAAGGATAGAAGGAACACTCCCGTGAAGATTTCCTATATTTCCTATGTCCCTCCAGCCAACAAACATCTGAGTCTTCCTTTGCCAGCTGGGAAGGCCCCAGGAAGTCAAACAAAGCGAAATGGTCTTCCATTTCACTGACTTAGAGATCCTCTTTGACGGTGTCGCCACATTATATCCTCGCCTGGCCGACCGCTGTGTCGCCAGTGCAGACCACCAACCGTTTTTCTGCCCTGGACTCTGCAGACCGACAGAAGAAGAATGCCGATGCCTCTGTAGGCCTCATGGAGCAAGATCCTCCAGCCTCTGTGTCCTGTAGCAGTGAGTCTTCGAAGACTAGCACTCGGCAGCCACTGAAGTGACACCCCTCATTTGTTACTCGTCATGACTCTCCTCCAGTGGAATGTTCGCGGCTTTTGGTCCAACAAAGAGGACTCATGGCTGCTCTTAGAATCGTAGCGTCCCCCTGTATCTGCCTCCAGAAAGCAAAATTTCGTCCTCATGACCGCTTTGAAATATTGCATTTCTTCCTGGTGTGCTTTGACCTCCCTCCCCCCCACCCCCACCCCTCCGAGGGCGGCATTCCATATCATGGGGTATTCATGTTGTTGATCCGGGATGATGTTCATAGTCAACCAATTTCCCTATCTAGCTCCAAGCTGTTGCAGTTCGCATTTTCGTTCCTCACTCGACCTTTCTTCCCTTGTATTGTTTACATCCCTCTGTCATTCGATGTCACCTGGGCAGACTTCCTCCAGCTTATTGGGCAGCTACCTCACCCCTTTCTGCTGCTCGGTGACTTTCATGCACACTATCCCGTATGGGGTTCTCCCAGAACCTCTTCGACAGGTGCCCTCTTGCCTGACCTGAATCAGCTTAACCACATGTGCCTTTCAGACTTATGCACACACCTATTCCCATTTGGACCCATCCTTCTTTGGGACCAAATAGTGGACTCTTGCTATCTCCAACACTTTGGGCTGCTATTTTGTGGAGATTTCGAGCGCGTCCCACTATCACCCTCCCTTCCTCCAGCAGAAGCGAGTGGAGGAGGCTCGGACGATACGCTCCTCTTCTTAGAATAGTGAGTGCTACAATGCTGCTTTTACTATGAGCGAGCTAGATCGTGCTCGCACTTCATCCCGATTCTCCGCCCCAGGGCCAGACGATGTTCACATTCAGATGTTTCAGCACCTTTCTCTTGCAGGCAAGCACTTTCTCCTTCATACGTACAATCGCATCTGGGCAGAGGACACGTTTCCCAGACGCTGGCGTGAAGCCACTGTCATACCCATTTTTAAGTCCGGTAAGGACAAACACCTTCCTTTTAGCTACTGCCCCATTTCTCTCATAAGCTTTTTTTGTATGCCCGGCTGGTATGGTGGCTCGAGTCTCGCTATTTACTAACCACTGCAGAATGTGGATTTCAAATGCGCCGTTCTTCAGTTGACCACCTCGTCAGTTTCTCCATCCATGTCATCATTGGGTTTCTGCGGAAATCCCAGACTAGCTGTGGTTTTCGATTTAGAGAAAGTCTACGACCCCTGCTGGAGGACTGATATCCTTCGTACTCTCTACACGTGTTGTTTCTGAGGCTGCATGCCTCGCTTCCTTTAGCAATTTTTAGAAGACCGAGTTTTCAAGGTATGTTTGGGTTCTGCCTTGTCTGACACCTTTATCCAAGAAAACAGTGTGCCTCAGAGTTCCATCCTGAGCGTCGTCCTCTTTGCTATTGCCATTAATCCTTTAATGACCTGTCTCCCACCCGGCATCTCTGGCTCCCTTTTCGTTGACGATTTTGTCATCCATTGCAGTTCTCCACGGACTTGTCTTATTGAACAGCGTCTTCAGCGATGTCTCGATCATCTATATTCATGGAGCATCGACAATGTCTTTCTTTTTTCCACCGATAAAACCGTTTTATGAATTTCTGCCGGCGCAGTTGGTTTCTTCCTCCATCTTTACATCTTGAGTCTCTTGCTCTTCCGTTCATTGAAACTACGAAATTCCTGGGGCTCATGCTCGATAGGAAACTTTATTGGTCCTCCCATATGTTTTATCTGGCAACCCGCTGTATGTGGTCCCTCAGTGTGCTACGTGTCCTCAGTTGTACTACCTGGGGAGCGGATCGAACCACCGTCTTCCATTTGTACCCGTCCCTTGTCAGTTCGAAAATAGGCTATGGGTGTTTCGTTTATGTATCTGCTCGTCCGTCCCTCTTACGCTGTCTCAGTACTATCCAGATTCGTGGTATGTGTTTGGCTAATGGCGCCTTTTACGAGGGGCGTTTGAAAAGTCGGTGCAAAAATAAAAACTACTTACGTGTTTGCGGTAAACCTTTTTTATTTTTCGCATAGTCTCCTTTTAGACTTATACACTTTGTCCAATGCTGTTCTAATTTGTTGATCCCTTCCGAATAATAAGAATTGACCAAGTCTGCAAAATAGTTATTAGTTGCTGCAATCACCACCTACCATCCATTTCTTCAAATTGAGGAACAAATAGTAGTCCGAGGCAGCCAAGTCTGGAGAATAGAGGGGATGTGAAACGAGTTGGAATCCTGTTTCCATTAATTTTGCGACCACAACTGCTGAGGTGTATGCTGGTGCACTGTCGTGATGGAAAAGGACTTTTTTTTGCAGTCCAATCGCCGGCGTTTTTCTTGCAGCTCGGTTTTCAAACGGTCCAATAACGATGAATAATATGCACCTGTAATAGTTTTACCCTTTTCCAGATAGTCGATGAGGATTATCCCTTGTGAACCCCAAAAGACAGTCGCCATAACCTTTCCGGCCGAAGGAATGGTCTTCGCCTTTTTTTGGTGCAGATGCTCCCTTGGTAAGCCATTGTTTAGATTGTTGTTTGGTCTCAGAAGTGTATCCATGTTTCATGTACAGTGACGAAACGACGCTTAAGGTTCTGCGGATTCTTCCTGAACAGCTGCAAACCATCCTTGCAACACATCACGCGATTCCGTTTTTGGTCAAGCGTGAGCAATCGCGGAACCAATCTTGCGGATAGCTTTCTCATGTCCAAATGCAAAATGTTATGTACCCATTCATTCGAGATGCCCACAGCACTAGCAGTCTCATGTACCTTAACTCTTCTGTCATCCATCACCACATCATGGATTTTATCAATGATTTCTGGAGTTGTAACCTCCACAGGGCGTCCAGAACGTTCAGTATCACTTGTGCCCATATAGCCACTCCGAAAATTCTGAAACCACTTATAAACTGTTCTAATCGAAGGTGCAGAGTCACCGTAATGTTTATCAAGCTTCTCTTTAGTCTCCTGAGTCGTTTTGCCTTTCATAAAGTAATGTTTATTCACCACACGAAATTGATTTTCTTCCATCTTTTGACAATCATTCGACTTCCTTGATTCACACGAATGTCAAACACAAAGAAGTAGACCAATATGGCTGAAACTTGGTGTGCGTTCTTTCCAAAGATGCTACTAACTAAACATGACCTCGATACGCGCCGGTGGTGCCATCTCTCTGACTTTGCACGGACTTTTCAAACACCCCTCGTACACTAGCGTGGTTGAGAGTCTGCATGCAGAAGCTGCCGAAGTACTGCTCTCCTACCGCTGTGACTTTCTCCTCAGAAGATATGCATGCCATTTGTCTGCCATGAGAGGCCACCCATCCTATGCCTCCTTCAATGACACCTTTGATCGTCAGTATGGGGCACGTCCCTCTTCTCCGTTGCTTCCTGCGGTTCACTTTAGGCTCTTGCTCCAGCAGCTTAACTTCACACTACCTGCCCACTTTCCCAATGGGTGTGAATGCTTCACCACCTTGTCTTCGTGCGGCGGCCCGTGTTCACCTTGGCCTTCATTCGCTTCCTAAGGACACTAATCCTGCCTCGCTCTATCGCCTTCAGTTTCACGACCTTCACACGGAACTTCGCGATAGTACTTTTGTGTCACTGATGGATCACAGACTGACCGTGGTGTGGGGTGTGGTCTCGTCATTGGTACCAACGTTTTTCGGTATTGGCTTCTGGAACACTGCTCAGTATTTACAGCAGAGCTCTTCGCCCTGTATTAGTCCACACAATGTCCGCCCCGGTAGCTGAGTGGTCAGCATGACAGAATGTCAATCCTCAGGGCCCGGGTTCGATTCCCGGCTGGGTCGGAGATTTTCTCTGCTCAGGGACGCTAAAGTCGTCGAAGTGGCGTCAAATCGAAAGGCTTGCACCCGGCGATCGGTCTACCCGACGGTAGGCCCTAGTCACACGACATTTAGTCCACGCTGTACATCTGGCGACACAGGCTTTTCAATTGCATCATCTACTCCGACTCTCTCAGTGCCCTTCAAAGTCTCTGTGCTGTGCACCATCCTTCCCTTAGTGCTGCGGTTCCATTAAGGTTGTCACTTGCTCACTCTTGATGGAGCCATTGTGATGGTTATGTGGGTTCCTGGTCATCTCGGCCTGGCAGGAAATGAGGCCGCTGACGCTGCTGCCAAGGATGCAGTCCTCAAACCTCAGCCTGCTAGTTCTTACATTCCCTCCGATGATCTCTGTGTTGCCGTCTGTCAGCAGGTGGTGCCATTTTGGCATCACCACTGGTCCTCCCTTCGTGGGAACAAGCTTCGGGTTATTCAACCTCTCTCAGTGGCTTGGACGACCTCCTGTCGGCTCTCTTGCTGTGAGATCATTTTAGCTAGGTTTCGACTGGGCACTATCTTTTTAGCCATCGCTACTTGTTAAGCGGTGCTCCCGCACTTTGTGCTCATTGCCCTCAACTTTTGAAGGTCCGCCATTTCCTGACGGAGTGCCCTGTTTTTAACCACTTACGTTATCTGCTATCTGAGTTGTCGGCCATTTTAGCAAAGTATATGCGGGCTGTCCGCCGCGTTTTACTTTTTATCCGTCATAGCAATGTGGCGAGGGAATTTAATATTTAGTTCAAGGCATCCTTTTTTCTATGGAGTATTTTATAGACTTTTCCCCAAGTCTCTGTTTTTAGCTATCTTCTCTTCCGTCGGTTGGGATTAACTTGTAGTCGTTTTTAATTCCTCCGTGTTCTACAATCCTGACATGGGTGCGTATGATCCTAGTTATTTTTGCACCCTAAAACAAAACAAAACAAAGAATCCCGCACCACATGTTTGCAGTCCATGGATGTTGACGTTCCACCTGACCGTGCCAATGGTGATTGCCAACAGAACAATAGTGCATGTGTTTGGCAGTTTAGATGGGGTGATTTCTAAACGTAGATCACTAAACAAAATACGTGATACATCAGTAGTGTCCTGTTATAATGGCCATGTACAGAACTTAACACGATTCTCATAGTCGTTTCCATGCAGCTCTTGATGGAGAGAGATGTGATAGGGATGGAACCTATGTCGATGTAGAATGTGTAGGTCACTTGACTGACTCATGCCACGTCTTCATGAGATTATGCGGGAGCTAATGTGCGGAGGAAAAGCAACAGCAGCAAGAACTTTAATTACCCCCTCTACTGTCATGAATTTTTTTTTCTTTACATTGTCTAGGTGTTGCACTACCACAACACGTAACTGGTTGAAGAAGTTGACAAATAACTGCCGAGATGGTTGTCGTTTATTGGGGTATCTTGCCGCGTACACCGTACAAGAACGAACGGCATTCTTCGTACACTTTCCATGCACCATGAGCATGTCTGCTTTTTCTGCATTGGTAAATCCCATCGTCCACTCACGACTTACTACTTGAACTCTAACATACTGACTAGCAAGTCGCAATACACTCAAGAAACACACACAAGCACATTGTAACAAACATAACACCATCGTATCTAGCAAATACACAGGTCGAATAGCACAAAAAAGTGTCGGTGTCGAAACTTTTCGAAATACGATATCTCGTAAACGACTCGCACTAGAATCCTGCAACAAACTCCACTGACATTCTAATTTACCGTACATCTAGTTTGTTGGTGTCAATAGGCATTGTCCCATTAAAAAAAAGTGTGTCTGCACAAGAAATACTCTTTGTAAGTATTATTACAATCTGTTGAGTGGCTAACAATAGGATCGTCTGACTACCAATCCATTCTGTGAAAACCGCACATCACTAGCGCTTCCCTTTCCCGCAATATCTGCGGTGCAAGTTTTAGGTGATCACTCCGTATTTGTAGTACAAAAAGGGGGAAGCTTCGTTACCAAAAAACTCGAAAAGTTCTTGACCGATTGTCTTCCAAGTTTCACACGACAGTCTTATGAACATTCGGACTGACATAAGCTATAATATATATATAAAGGGGAGACGTTGTTACCAAAAGTCTCGGAGAGATGACGGATTTACTCCAAATTTTTACACGATATTTTGTGCAATTCCCATACATTTTTAGCAATTGTGAAGCACTATAGGTGTCGCTAGTAATACACAAAATGACCTGTTTGTCGAACGAATACTTTAGAAGGATTAGCCGCTTGAAGTTTCCACTCTAGCAAGCTGTATTATTGATTGAAAGTACCTGAAATAAAATATGATTCTCTCTAGTACGCTTTTGCCCGTCCTGTGAAACGTAGTCTTTCCCTACCCGTTCCTATGATTTTTTTCATGTTACACAACAGCGAAGCAAGCTTTACAGAAAAGTGCAGCCCGCTGAGAGGTTCTTGTTTCATGCGTCAACAAAGCTCAATTTCGTATGTTTTCATCATTTTCTTTTGAACCCGCTGTTTCAGACGTAGTTTGTAACGGAGATTGTGTTTCGTAGTAGTATCTACAGACAAGGGGAGGAATTCTCGTGACGGCAAGCAAATGGGATGACATTCTTTTTATTTTTCATAACTTTCTGCTTTATAATTCTGGAATTAAGAACGTAATAGAAGGTAAACAGAAAAATATTAACGCGCTGCACTGTGGTCATTCATTAGAAAGAACCGCCACTGGACGTATGTCATCATGTGTTAGCTCTTTGGTGTCAGATTATTCAGTAAAGGGTAGCAGACTAGTCTTCATCGCCGTATCACTCCCACTTTTCTTTATTTTAATTGTAGCTATTGAGACAATGTGTGCTTATATGCCGCCCTGCTTATTTACCGTCTTGCCACTTTTTCAAATAATAGATCATAGGGAAACAAATTTTCGCTTCTGCAACCCTTTAGGAGAAAAAGTGTAACATATGAGCAAGGAGCATGCACAGTATTAATTGCACGAAACATGAGAAACGCCTTTTACATCGATGTAAATTATATAATTCCAAGTTACGACAGGTGGTGACGCACCTCTTTTTCCACAGTTAGGAGAAGCAATAAAAGTGCGTCTGATCACTTGGACTCACTAGGCCAAATGTCGAGACGAATTCTGTATTTTTCAGTCGTAAATAACTCAACAATAGCTACAGTGATTCTTCTAAAAATAAATACAACAGTTGGCAAAAATAGCTTTCATACCCAGCGGCCACGTAAACACAGCAATGGCTGCGCCCAAAACAATGCAAGGAATAAATGAGTTCTCACAAAATTCACCTCTCCTCCTCTTCCGTACCTCGTCCAACGCCACACGGGGTAGCCGCGCGGTCTCGGGCGCCTTACCACGGTTCGCGCATCTCCCGCCCCCTCCCCCCCCCCCCCCCCTCCCTGTCGGAGAATCCAGTCATCCCTCGGTCATGGGTATGTGTGTTGTCCTTAGCGTAAGTTAGTTTATGTTTAATAAGTAGTGTGTAAACCTAGGGACCGATGACCTCAGCAGTTTGGTCCCGTAGGAACTTACCCACCACCACCACCACCACCACCACCACCACCAGGGGCGGCTAGCCTGCTGCTGCAGTGCCGCCCCGCGCGTCCACGGGGCGCGCGATGTCTGTCAAGCTTCCCACTCTGTCTGGGTACCCACAACCACTGAGGTGCTGGTCGCTTAACGCAAAACGTATACCACGGCACACAGGGAGTGAAATTTCTTGTGATACGATTTACCTTTAAGAAATTGTTTTATTTAGATGAAGTAAAGCTACATCCGTTTTTGTAGTTACTCAGAAAAACTTTTAGTTTACACATAAAAAAATAAAAACCGCTCTTTTGGTATTTGCGTGTGTTCTGCGCTATGCAGTCTTTCTCATTCTATTTTGAGGTAACTATTCGAGGAAAAATATTATTTTTCCGTATCTTATATCCACACATTACAGCTTGATAATGAACTTCTGGTGTCACCGCCAGACACACTTGCTAGGTGGTAGCCTTTAAATCGGCCGCGGTCCGTTAGTATACGTCGGACCCGCGTGTCGCCACTATCAGTGATTGCAGACCGAGCGCCGCCACACGGCAGGTCTAGTCTAGAGAGACTCCCTAGCACTCGCCCCAGTTGTACAGCCGACTTTGCTAGCGATGGTTCACTGCCTACATACGCTGTCATTTGCAGAGGCGACAGTTTAGCATAGCCTTCAGCTACGTCATTTGCTACGACCTAGCAAGGCGCCATATTTAGTTACTATTCTGAACAGATAATATTGTGAATCATGTACCGTCAAGAGCGACGTTCAGCATTAATGGATTAAAGTTAGGTATCAAACTAATTCCGTCCGCTTTCTGAATTCTAATTCCTTGTCATGTTCCAGACCTCACGTCAGTATAGTTCTTCCCTCCTCACGCCAGCCTGCATGAGCTAAAACGCGTGCATTTCGGCCTCCAGTTGTAACACGGTGTTGGCTCTTCTGCCAACACAACAGAACTTGTTTTCTTTTTGTCATGGCCCACACATCGAAATTGTTTTCAACGAGCCGCCCGGAGTGGCCGCACGGTTAGAGTCGTCATGTCACGGACTGCGCGGCCCCTCCCGCCGGAAGTTAGAGTCGTCCTTCGGGCATGGGTGTGTGTGTTGTTCTGAGCATAAGTTAGTTTAAGTAGTGTGTAAGTCTAGGGACCGATTCTCCTCGAAAATGCTGGCAGCTACGTGCCAGATGCGCGGATGTTGCCGCCTACTATGGCGAGCTGTGCAAAGTGCGGAGCTGCCTTGTGTGTTCCTCTTCTTCGTAAGCTTTCGATACAAACGAAAGCTGGAAGTGAAAGTTTTATACGAGCGCGCTGCAAACTTTTGACATGTTTCGCTATTGGCTGTTTCGAGTGAAGTACGAGCAATATAACTGCGCTCAGTCAAAATGTTAACATGGTTCCTGAACCGTACTTCTTGTAAGTGCAGTAAATAAAACGTGCATTATACGTAAATTTAAGGTGGAGGGAGAGAGAAAGGAATGCACAGAGAAGGGATTACTGATGTGAGCTGCATCGGGACATTATGCGGAATCAGTAGAAACGAGTGGAAATGAGCACTGGACCGGGATTTGAACCTGGGATCTCCTGCTTACTAGGAAGGTTCATTAACCACAATGTCATACGAGACACAGTCTTATCACAACTGTGCAGACTATCTTGCCATGCATCACGGCCACCCCACGCTCCCAGAGAGCGCGACCTATGCGCAGTCCCTGTCCATTGTCTGCATGCTTGGTACTCTGAGATTACCGCAGGACGTACTTGTGCATCCCCAATGCAGAAGATGGATGCATTGCCCATCTAGGAGAATCAGTTATATGAATGTGTGGAGTCTGTTCTTTCGGACATGTCCGAAAGAACGCCAGGCATGCCTGAAGAAAAAAAAAAAAAGGCACCATGCATTCATATAATTGATTTGCCTAGTTTGGCAATGGATCTACTTTCTTCAGTTTCGATGTACAAGTATGTCCGACCTCCTGTGGGAATTTCAGAGTAACGAACATGGGGGGGGGGGGGGGGGGGGGGGGAATTGACAAGGACTGCAGATAGGTGGCGCTCAGTGGGAGTGGGAGTCGATTGTGAGGCGTGCCGAGATAGTTTGCGCATTTGCGATAACACTGTGTCCTGTATGGCACAGCGGTTAACTCACTTGCCTCGTGAGCAGGAGATCCCGGAGTCGAATCCTGGTCTGGCACACATTTTCACTCGGCCGAACTGATTCCACATAGTGTCGCAATGCAGCTGGCATCAGTAATCCCTTTCCGTTCCTTTTGCCCGCTCCGTCCACCTTCAATATACATATAAAGTTTCACAGACACCTTGCATTCATATAATTAATACAAAACGTACATTCTGTTAACTCATGTCTGCAGAAAAACAAACAAAGTGAACAACAGGAAAATAAAACTTGTTTTATGGTGGCACAATGCAGCTCTTTGTGTAGGGGACAATGGTACATAGAGGAAGCGTAGGAAGTGACAAAAAAGAAAATTAAACGTATGTCACTGTCTAATAACTGAAGCGAACATGTAAAACAGGATTAATACATTCTTCTCGATAGAAGCGTATGAAACTAAGATGAAATTGTTTTACGATCTAATAACTGGAGTCGGGGTTCGGAGCAGAGTCGTAGATTTCTTCGCATCTTTTCGTTGTCTCTCATTGTTCTAAGAAATTGTGCACACCATGCTAAAAATGTCCTTCTCAACCAGAGATGCCCTATTTTTAGATGGTTTTTTAAATGAAGCAAACCTTTCTGTTTTTCTTCTGGACAGAATGACCTGAGTTACTTTCAACGCTTTTCTATATGCGAATTTTCTACGATAATGTATATTTGTCGATGACTATCAATTTCAGCAGACGCTAAGAATATGCAGAAGCAGTGACTGTAAAGTGCCAAGGCATGTGTGTCAGTCGTGTACTGTCGATATTGTCAGACGCCTTTGGTCCCGCCTGCACGTAAACAAAGTTTAGTTCCACGTTTTGCTGTCGGCAATAACCTGCAAACTAATAAATCTGAAGCCGACCCGATAAAAAGGCGAGAAGAGGAACTGAGAAACAAGCAGACACAGGGAAAACAGCAAAACCAGGGAGTGGGGGGACCGTGCACGCGTCTTCTAGTCCTTTGCCATGGGAAAAGCACCTCTGCGTACTTCTGTGCTCTGTGTCGGCTGCACATTTTACACCAGCTTTGCGCCAGCCCTGCCTGATGGATGTCAGAAATTCCGAAATGTAGGAAGACCAGCAAGGAATTGAAACTTAATGCATATCAGCTGTCCATAAATATGACTATGATGTATTGTATGTAAATAGACAGACTGACTCATTATTGTTTGGTGGTATGATTGATGACCAACTGCAGGACACAGAAACTGCTGTTAAATATCAGCAGGCATGTGTCCAAAGTGATTTACAATAGAGCGACCACATAAAAAAGGACAGGTAAGGTAGTTGCCATACTGAAATTTAGTGAAAGGTTACTACAGACATATAATTCATGCATTAAGGAATTAGCTTACAAAATCCTTTTTCGGCTAATTCTTGAGTTTTGCTCATCGTTCAGGAATCCTTACCGAGTAGGATTAGTGAAAGAGAATAAAATGATCCAAAGAGGACTAGTGTGTTTTGTCTGAGGTTTGTTCAGACTAGCGGTAGACGCGACAAGTGAGGCTTCGTGTATCATCGAGAAACTTAGAGTTAAAATTCTGAAAGTGCAGGTTCCGAAAAGGGTCTAGCTACATATTTCTTCCTCAAGGATATACCATGTGATACAATAGCCATGATAGGTTCTAAAAAAGTAAATGCTGACATAGAAGCTCCTTCCTGGGCACCACTCACAAATGGAACAAAAGAGGGTGCAGGCGTGATAGTGGTAGGTAAAATAAAATCCACTGCACACATTGCGGTGGTTTGTGCAGTGCGAATGTTGAAGTTTCATCAGTATATACGCTGGAGTGTTAGTAGCACACTGGTCTATTAATCGAGAAACAAAAATTTCAGTATTTGAAAAATCAGATCATCGTGTTATACATAAAATTTCCTAGTTACATTTTGTATTATACCTTGGAGTAACGTAGTTGACTAGATAATGTGTAAATGTAACACAGTGTACACTGAGGTGGTAAAAGTCATTGAATAGCGGTATGCACATGCAAAGATGGCGGTAGTATCACATACACAAAGTATAAAAAGGTGTGCATTGGCAGAGCGGTCATTTGCACTCAACTAATTCGTGTGAAAAGCGTTCCGATGTGAGTACAGCTGGACGACGGGTATTAAGGTTTCCGACGTGATTATGGCAGCACAAAAATTGAAGATGGAATGTCAGTTGGAGCTAGATGTGAGAGACATTCAGTTTCGGGAATCGTTAGTGAATTCAATATTCTCAGATCCACAGTGTCAAGAGTGGGCCGAGGATACCAAATTTCAGCCATTACCTCTCACCACGGGAAACGCAGTGGCTGACGGCCTCCAATTAACGACCGCGACCATCGGCGTTTGCGTAGAGTTGTCAGTGCTAACAGACAAGCAACACTGCGTGAAATATCCACATAAACCCATGTGGTACGTGCGATGAACGTATCTGTGATGACAGTGTGGTGAAATTTGGCGTTAAAGGAGTATGGCAGCAGATGACTGATGCGAGTGCCTTTGTTGACGGAATTACATCGCCTGCAGTGCCACCTGCACTCGTGCCCACGTCGGTTGGACCCTAGATGACTGGAAGACCATGGCCTGGTCAGATGAGTCCCCATTTCAGCTGGTAAGAGCTGATGGTAGGTTTCGAGTGTCGTGCATTCCCCACGATTGTTGACTGGAAATGGTTATGTTCGGCTACTTGGGGACCATTTGTATCCATACAACACTGGAATTTTTATGGATGACAGTGCGCCGTGTCGCCATCCTGCAATTGTCCACAGTCGGTTTGAAGAACATTCTGGATAAGTCAAGTGAATGATTAGGCCACCAAAATCTCCCAGCATGAATCCCATCGAAAATAATCGAGAGATCGGTTCGTGCACAAAATCGCGCTCCAGCAACACTTTCGCAATTATGGATGGCTATAGAGGCAGCATGACTCAATATTTCAGCAGCGGACTTTTAACGACTTGTCCATGCCACTCTGAGTTGCAGCACTACACCAGCAGAAACAGATCCGACACTCCATTGCCAGGTATCCCTCTGGGATGATGAGAAATCTGCCTCTGACTCACCGATGACATCGACCAGTCAAACCCCTGCTGTGGAACATGGCCAGGAAGCCACGATTACCACCCCACCGAGCTTACAATGCCACACAGACTTGCTGCCAGTGGCTACTTGTCACTCTGCCACTAGTTCCTGCTGGATGGAAAAAAGAAAATTGTAGAGGCTGCCTCAAACAGTGTGGCACTGACAATCATCAGTCGAAAGCAGCTAAATCAATAACAAGCGATGGGCAAGAGACGAATCCACTACTCAACATATCACTGCAAAATGCAAACTTTGCACCTGCCAAGAAGGAAAAGATACTGCCAGACGTGGTTTACCACCCCACAAACTACATAAAGTTCAATAATAAGCTGCAAAAACTAACCACTGGCCCATAGTGGGCTCAGCACCAAAGAGAACATATCAAATACACTTCAATAAAATGGCTGATTACCTGCAGGTTTTCCAGTGTAGCAAATCAATGACCATGAACTCTTATACCCATCAACTGTCTGAGGACAGAAAAACCAGGATTGTCATTAAAGACCTTCCACCCAAAGTCTCTGAAGAGGAGATGAGGCAGAGCTCCTCCCAATAAAACAGATGTGACCCAAATTCTCGACAACTGGTGCTACTTCCAGTTCATGTTTGTTTTTTCTCCTCTAAAAGCTTGAGAACGTCTAGCAGATACAATCCGATATCTGTTGTGTAGGAAAGTAGACATTGCATCTGATACCACTAGAGAAGGGCCAGGTATCTGTCACAGATACCAAAGACTCAGGCACACCAACAACTATTGCTCAATGCCATACAAGTGCGTGAAATGTGATGGTCCATATTCGTTGGAAAGTTGCAGTCTTCCAGCCACAGAAAAACCCATGTGTGCTAGGTGTGTTGGCACCTCCAACGACCATAATCGCATATCTCCCAGAAAGGATGCCCTGTGTTCCAAGAAGTGGTGAAGAATTCACACCCTCCAAAAAGGGCCTCAAGAACCAACCAGCCACCACCAACGGACCGAAAAATTTCCCTGCTTTGTTCAGCCAGACTGTCATTAAGTAGGTGTCAACCAGCACCTGCCTCACTGAAACCACACCAGAAGAACCACTACCAACACCTACTACACAGTACAACTATTTGATGGCAACCAGCCCTCAACTCCATGAGCATTCTTTGATGCCGACTAATGAGCAGCATCTAGTAGGCCTAATGCTGTGGCACCAAAGTCTGCTCGCCAGTCGTACCAATCGTAAAGACCACCAAGAAAGAAAGCACTTGCAGAAGCTGACACAAATGTCTCCTTCCACAGTGACATGAAGGAAATACTTCAGATGGTTGCCATGTTTATGAAGCCAAACGTTGACAGTGTCATCAGGGAAACAGCCCACAGAATCCATCAGTCAGAGGGTCACTATCAAAAGTCATTACCCTAGTTGATGAGCTAAGTAGAATTCTGGTATAATGGCCCACTATCCACCATAACTTGATCAGCTACCACAGGATCCTATTATGTGCATTTTTAACAGACTGGCTGTGCTGCGAGTCAGGGGCACAGACACAGAAGTCTTCCTCTGAAATACATTTCTTTACAACAAAAAACAAATGCAGACGATGGAACCTGAAGCAACGGCAGTTACGATCTACACACAGCTTGACACAACCATCTTCACAGTGTCTTATCTTAGCCCAAATCAACCCCCGGTAGAGATGGATGTACAGAAACTGACAGCATCTGACAAACTGGTCCGACAAACTGATCCTAAGCGCTGATCTGAACGTCTGACATCCATCCTGGCGCTCCCCAAGCCATCTATGGCCCACAGATTGCTGCACACCTACCTTGTCACCCAAACTGTCAGGCAGGCAAGCAAGCTAGACATAGCTGTATTTAAGAACTTGGCTGTGAATTTATCATTGGAGGACCATCCACACATTTGCATTGGACCAAAACCTGGTCTCACTGCAACTCGTACATATAGCTGGGTCTTTCATCAGTGGGTTCACATCCTATGTCAGTGATTAGGAGTCATATGCCAGGATTTGTGGAGCAACAAGGTGAGACTTAAACTTAACCTTTCAGTGAACCTTATCACTGCTGTAGACTACCTCACTATTAACATACAACTGGTCATGAAGGACTCTACCACCCAGGTACGAAAAGATTTCTCATTCCTCAATGAACTATCCCTGTTGTTACGGCAACTGAAACAACAAAAGAATGGCTACTGCAAGAGGCAACAGCACCATGACCCTGGGAACAGGCAAGAAATGCTCCACCTCCAATGAGAACTGCAGCACAGGCTTGGCGAATGGAAAACTGAACAGTGGTATTATAAGATGGACCAGTTTCTGCTTTGTAACAAATCAAAGTGGGCCTTCATTCATGCATTCCATCGCACCAGGTCTGAGGCACAGCACCTGTTTCAAATTATCACTAGCTAACTTATGATCCGCTGCAAACAGCAGAAAGCTCTGCAGACCAGAACCAATTTCTAGATCAGGACCTTATGCATCAAGAAATGCATGAGCAGCAGCAAACCTTGGCAGCAGTTCATGCCTTCAGGACTAGACAACACACCACACCGCCTTGCCCCACCACTGTGGCGGACATATTGAAGATAATGAAAGTGAAATTGGGTCATCTGATCTGGAGTTTGATAGCATCACAAACGACCATATTAAACACCTCCCACATAAGCCACTGGTGTTATTCATGAGGCTCTACATCCAAAGTTTCCTCACTGGAATGTTTCTTTCCCATTGGAAGCAGACCAAACTCATTTCCATCCAAAAACCTTCTTAGGATCCAACCATTCCTCTGAACAGCTACCCAGTCACCCTTCTCAGCACAAGTTCTAACGTTTTGGAGACACTTATTCTGCACAGAATACCAGAACCACTGGCAACAGAAGGTACAATCTGGCCAGAACAATTTGGCTTTACCTCACACTTCTCTGCAGCAGCCTTTCTAGATCATCAGAATGCTTACAACAATATTTGGCAAGTAAACCACATATCTAAAATGGTGACACAAATGTCTATACTGGACATACAGGTCAGATTGATTGCTGACTTTCTCACGAATAGACACTCTTTGGAGACTCACTTAGCGCAGTGATTCAGCTTCAATCACGTCAGCGGGAACACTACAGCTCTCAATTTTTGCTCTTCAACACTTATTCCAAGGACACGTCACTGTTGCTCTACTACCATCTCGCACAATACATAGGCAACACGACAATTTTCACGACCGGCCATAACAACGAACACATTATTAACTCTCTTCAGTGTCCGCTCAACGGCAAGGGGCAGTGGTTTCATGAAAAAAGAAAAAAAAAAATATCGCCCTTAACGCTACAAAGACTACAGCCGTTTATTGAGAAGCGACCTGTCCTACGGAACATTATCACACTCCACAGTGTCCGCCTTCCATAGCCTCCTGTCACGGCATACCTGGGAGTAAAAATGAACTCCAGACTTCGTTTTCATCGACATGCAGTGCATGTGACTCAAAGGGGCTTCAAACTGACAAGACACTACCTTCCAATATTAGCTTGGATTTAAAGCTCAACACACAGCTCCATTTATACCGTGCTGCCGTACTGCATTATTTGACGTACGGTTGTATTGCATGGGCGACAATAAGTGCCACATGCCACAAGAATGCAGGCACTCGAACGGTTGTAGAGAAGGGTCCCCCAGTGGAGTCTTCACGCATTCCCTCTGACTAGGATAACGTCTCTCCAAGAAGAAATGGATATACCGACATTGAAACCAATCATCAGACGTGTTGAATGGAAACTGTTTAAAATAAGTCGACCCCCTTCACAAAACGGCTCAGGACCTCCAAAACGTGGCCACGAAACGCCTCCGTGATTGTCACCGGTACTTAAAGAGTTCCAAACCCTGCTCTTCAACAGGTATTACCATCACACTTACCTACCAAAACAGTTAGACTGGTGACACTGTGCCCCCAAGAACGCAAAAAAAAAAAAAAAAAATATTTGATCCCGTTACTCATCGTTGTTTTGGTTCTGAATTCGCTTCGTCTTAGGTTTTCGATCTTGGTTTCTTCGCTAGACTTCTTATTCTGCCCTGCCGCTTCCGTTGTTTATCTTGCTCTAGCTGTTGTCCACATGTTTGTATTGTACTGTATGGAACTGAGGATTTAGAAGCGACGGATAGGCTCCGTCCCCACCGTAGCCCTCAGTGGATCACAACAGGCTGCAGCAGTCTACTCACCCCACCGCCACCCCACATCGAACCCAGGGTTATTGTGTGGTTCGGACCCCAGTGGACCCCCCTCCAATCCCCAACCTCCACCCTCCACCCTCCACAACCCACCCCCCACCCCGAGAAAGTCTCACACCAGAAGAGTGTAACCCAATGTGTGTGTGGTAGAGTAATTGTGGTGTACGCGAACGTGGAGAAAGTGTTTGCTCAGCAATCGTCGACATAGTGTAACTGAGGCGGAATAAGGGGAACCAGCCCGCATTCGCCGAGGCAGATGGAAAACAGCCTTAAAAACCATCCACAGACTGGACGGTACACCGGAGCTCGACACTAATCTCCAATCTCCAAATCGTAAATGTAACGCAGAAGTGGGAGACACTCGAGCAGCCGTCCAATATTCCTGATCTCATCCCATGCGGTTATCACACCTTCGGTTCCTTTAAAAAGGCCTGGAAGGGTCGACGAGTCCTATCGGACGAGGATGTGCAGCAAGCAATTACGGACTACTTCACCCAGCAGGACACGGCGTGTTACCAAACGGTGCGTCAGTGGTATGATTGCCTCAATGCTCACGGCGATTTTGCGTGATTCGTACTGATTCTAGACTACGGCATTCAAACGGAAACTTTTTGATCACCCGATATACACTCTTGGAAATGGAAAAAAGAACACATTGACACCGGTGTGTCAGACCCACCATACTTGCTCCGGACACTGCGAGAGGGCTGTACAAGCAATGATCACACGTACGGCACAGCGGACACACCAGGAACCGCGGTGTTGGCCGTCGAATGGCGCTAGCTGCGCAGCATTTGTGCACCGCCGCCGTCAGTGTCAGCCAGTTTGCCGTGGCATACGGAGCTCCATCGCAGTCTTTAACACTGGTAGCATACCGCGACAGCGTGGACGTGAACCGTATGTGCAGTTGATGGACTTTGAGCGAGGGCGTATAGTGGGCATGCGGGAGGCCGGGTGGACGTACCGCCGAATTGCTCAACACGTGGGGCGTGAGGTCTCCACAGTACATCGATGTTGTCGCCAGTGGTCGGCGGAAGGTGCACGTGCCCGTCGACCTGGGACCGGACCGCAGCGACGCACGGATGCACGCCAACACCGTAGGATCCTACGCAGTGCCGTAGGGGACCGCACCGCCACTTCCCAGCAAATTACGGACACTGTTGCTCCTGGGGTACCGGCGAGGACCATTCGCAACCGTCTCCATGAAGCTGGGCTACGGTCCCGCACACCGTTAGGCCGTCTTCCGCTCACGCCCCAACATCGTGCAGCCCGCCTCCAGTGGTGTCGCGACAGGCGTGAATGGAGGGACGAATGGAGACGTGTCGTCTTCAGCGATGAGAGTCGCTTCTGCCTTGGTGCAAATGATGGTCGTATGCGTGTTTGGCGCCGTGCAGGTGAGCGCCACAATCAGGACTGCATACGACCGAGGCACACAGGGCCAACACCCGGCATCATGGTGTGGGGAGCGATCTCCTACACTGGCCGTACACCACTGGTGATCGTCGAGGGGACACTGAATAGTGCACGGTACATCCAAACCGTCATCGAACCCATCGTTCAACCATTCCTAGACCGGCAAGGGAACTTGCTGTTCCAACAGGACAATGCACGTCCGCATGTATCCCGTGCCACCCAACGTGCTCTAGAAGGTGTAAGTCAACTACCCTGGCCAGCAAGATCTCCGGATCTGTCCCCCATTGAGCATGTTTGGGACTGGATGAAGCCTCGTCTCACGCGGTCTGCACGTCCAGCACGAACGCTGGTCCAACTGAGGCGCCAGGTGGAAATGGCATGGCAAGCCGTTCCACAGGACCACATCCAGCATCTCTACGATCGTCTCCATGGGAGAATAGCAGCCTGCATGGCTGCGAAAGGTGGATATACACTGTACTAGTGCCGACATTGTGCATGCTCTGTTGCCTGTGTCTATGTGCCTGTGGTTCTGTCAGTGTGATCATGTGATGTATCTGACCCCAGGAATGTGTCAATAAAGTTTCCACTTCCTGGGACAATGAATTCACGGTGTTCTTATTTCAATTTCCAGGAATGTACATTTATTTCAATTCTTCGTATTCAGATGTGAAAACAGAATCTGATGGAAATAATGCATAATTTCGAAGGGGTGATTGCGGCCGTGAGGAAATTTAAACGAATGTTTATGCGTATATTTCGGCGTATCTGTTGAAGCCTTGCAGTAATTTCACCTGATTTGTTACATATTGTGTGTGACTGCTGGAAGACTTATAGATGGGATGGTAGTGGGATGAGGGTTACATTAACCGAAAATAATTGATATTTGTGTCAGATGAAGTGTTTGTAGTCGCTTTGCTGAGTGATAATAGGTCTAATATTTAAATCAAAGTTTGCTCGAGCAGAATTCTGTAGAACAGATTTTTTGAAGTCAACAAATTTAGAATCTTCTATGAGGAATTAAAAAGCTACACATATTTTCAGCCCCTGATGTTCTTAGAAATCATTCACCTACCTACACACGTATGTTCGTAAACCATCATTTATATATGCTGAAAGGATCAAAGACCAAACAAATGAAGCAGTATAGAGTACAAACCTCCAAGAAGGAGAGGTATCTTCCAAAACACCAGCCAGTCAACTAGTAGCTAACCGTGTATGTGTGATTGGCTGTGTAGCACAGACTAGGATCTATAAAAACACGTCTGGGAAAAACCTCATTACTAGCAGCAGGAAGAAGTCATTTTGTAATTATTGTTTGCATGGTGACTGACAAGTTGACGACGGATTGGAGTAACATGGATGATGATGTAATTTTTGTGTGGAGTAAACTATAACCATTTTCATGTCTTTGCAGATAAAAGCTAAAGAGTCACCATTTACATTGAAGGTTTGTCCGCAGAGCGCGGTTTCCCTCAGCGACTGCCAATGTGTTCAGTGCAGCCAAGCCTTAATTCTGAAGGAATCGCCTGTGAATTACTTCGCTGGTAAATGTATCATTTAGTTCCATAAAATTTAACCAAAACGAGAGTCGGAGGGAGCTGTTACGTCACAAAATCTTCATAATGTTTATTATATCTGATGTCGTCACGTTTTAAATTAGGGAAAAAATCCCAGAAATTGCTTAAATCGAGGAAAGGATTATGCGCCGAAGTTTGCTTGTGAAAGGCAACACACAATATTGCGCCTACCTGGCAAAAAACATGTACAAAATGCGCGCAAAAATAATTTATTTCTGGCGTCTGTCATCTACACTATGTACCTGCTGTAGTTGCATTGTTCAGTGATACGCGGCTGTTGGTACTATGTGTGCCACTTCGATGCACTGTGAAAAAGCTGCGGTTTTCATATAGTAGAAGTAAACAACAGCTGACATTAGAGGTTTCTCAAAGAATTACGTATCTTTTCTATGCTAATGTTTGCGTCACCATCCAGGGCTGAAGATTGTTTTCGTATCGCTTAAATGGCAAATGCGTAACGATAAGGCCGTTATTAGCCGAAGGACACATTTGGGGGCACTCGTGAGTGCCGCTAGTTGCCAGAAAGTTCACTGCATTTGTCTCATGGGCCGTGGCGGGATCCTGTTAGTAGGCGGCAACTAGCGGCGTCACTAATCCACCACCTACCGCGACTGTCGACAACTCTGTCCACTTGCGAGAGGCGATTGAAAAGTCCGTGCAAAGTCCGAGAGATGGGACCACCGGCGCGTATCGAGGTCATGTTTAGTTAGTAGCATCTTTGGAAAGAACGCACACCAAGTTTCAGCCATATTGGTCTGTTTCTTTGTGTTTGGCACTCGTGTGAATCACGGAAGTGGAATGATTGTCCAAAAATGGACGAAAAAGAATTTCGTGTGGTGATTAAGCATTACTTTATGAAAGGCAAAACGACTCAGAAGACTAAAGAGAAGCTTGATAAACATTACAGTGAGTCTGCATCTTCGATTAGAACAGTTTATAACTGGTTTCAAAATTTTCGCAGTGGCTGTATGGGCACAAGTGAAGCTGAACGTTCTGGACGCCCTGTGGAGGTTACAACTCCAGAAATCATTGATAAAATCCATGATGTGGTGATGGATGACAGAAGAGTTAAGGTGCGTGAGATTTCTAGTGCTGTGGGCATCTCTAATGAACGGGTACATAATATTTTGCATAAACATTTGGACATGAGAAAGCTATCTGCAAGATGGGTTCAACGATTGCTCACGCTTAGCCAAGAACGGAATCGTTCGAAGTGTTGCAAGGATGGTTTGCAGCTGTTTAGGAAGAAACTGCAGAACTATAACCGTCGTATCGTCACTGTGGATGAAACATGGATACACTCCTGAGACCAAACAGCAATCTAAACAATGGGTTACCAAGGGAGAATCTCTGCACCAAAAGAGGCGAAGATCATTCTTTTGCCGGAAAGGTTATGGCGACTGTCTTCTGGGCGATTTGACCGCAGAAAAGTCCTTTTCCATCACGACATTGCACCAGCAGAGACCTCAGCAGTTTTGGTCGTGCAAAATTAATGGAAATAGGATTCCAGCGCGTTTCACATGGCCCCTATTCTCCAGACTTGGCTCCCCCGGACTATTATTTGTTCCCCAATTTGAAGAAATGGCTGGCAGGACAAAGATTTTATTCAAACGAGGTGGTGATTGCAGCAACTAATAGATTTTTTGCAGACTTGGACAATCCTGTTATTCGTAAGGGAGCCAGAATAACAAATTTCAGGCGATACTTCTAACCAACGACAACGCATTGGCCGACGGCCTTTACTTAATGAAAGAGAGCAGCAGTGTTTGCGTAGAGTTGTCAGTGCTAACAGACAAGCAACACTACGTGAAATAACTGCAGAAACCAATGCGCCATGTCACCAGGCCACAATCGTTTGCGATTAGTTTGAAGAACATTCTGGACAATTCGAGCGAATGATGTGGTGACCATATCACCCGACATGAATCCCATAGAACTTTTATGGAACGTAATCGAGAGGTCAGTTAGTTCACAAAATGCTGCACCGGCACAATCTCCGCAATTATGGACGGCTATAGAGGCAACGTTGCACAGTATTTTTACAGGGGACTTACAACGACTTGTTGAGTCCATGCCACGTCGGGTTGCCGCACTAGGTTGAATAAAAGGAGGTCCTACCCAATATTAGGAGGTATCCGATGACTTTTTGTCACCTCAGTATTTTGAGTCTATTAGCCATGGCCCACTAGTGGCGCCACCTTTCCCCCGATGGACCTGTGCACACACACGATATGTCACTTGAGCATGTGCTATCAACCTCACAGTCCTTCATAACTTATTGCGACAATACAGTCAACATCGTGTTTGTTATAGTGCGTTACAACTTTGTTATTTTTAATAAGTAAATAGATAAGCATGGAAACATCAGAAAAGGTAGGCCGAGAAGTGATGGAAGTGAATAAACTGTTCGAAAGTAGAATAAATACAGAAGACTTTATTTCTTAGACTGAAAAGGAACCTGCAATCTGGAATGCCACAACACAAGCATACTCCGACAAAACAGAGAAATTGAGTTCGTGGCACAATATTGCAAAGAGTCTGATTCCAGAATTCGAGAAAAATGGCTCTGAGCACTATGGGACTTAACATCTGAGGCCATCAGTCCCCTAGAACTTAGAACTACTTAAACCTAACTAACCCAAGGACATCACACACATCCATGCCCGAGGCAGGATTCGAACTTGCGACGTAGCGGTCGCGTGATTCCAGACTGAAGCGGCTAGAACCTCTTGGCCACACCTGCCGGCTGAGTTTTATACTAATTTCACTATCTCAGTATAGAAATAGTTGTCATCTGCTGAAAAACCTCTTTTTAGTTCTGTGTCGATTCCATTTATATCTTCTCGTTATGTAGTCAATCAACTCGTAAACGAAGATTTCGACATTCTAAGAAACTGAAAAATGTAATCTCGTCTGCACTTGATCGTCAATCGACCAATACACATTGGAGGTATTCTCATCTTCCTACCCTTTCCGCTTTTCTTTTTTAATACGAGAGTGAGAAGAAGTAATTCTTCATTCACTCGACTGACTACTTCCCGATGAGAAGTCAACTGTTATTAAAAAGTGGCACCCCAAGTTGCCTGGTTCGTAAAACATCTGGCAGCTAACACTAGTGTCCCTCGGCTATTAGCGGCCTAGAGTTGAAAATTGAAAAGCTATTACATACTATTATTAGCGTCCTGGACGAGTGGACGAGCTCTGAATCTCGAATAACTGCTTCTCGTCTATTACTTATTTATTTAAAGGGAGGCTATTACCGGAAAATTCCGTTTAGAAATGTTGCTGTACTGTCCTTTTGCATAACTTCGATAGGAAACTCATGTATTTTCTTGTTGTTTCGGGAAAAACAGTGTGCTTTCATTCTCTCCAAATTTGTTTTTACATCATTTATGGGCCTTCTCTAAAACTCAAACTTTTTACTCGCTGTGAATTTTTCAAATTATGTATTGTTCAAGATAAATGCCATTAGAAGATATACTTTGCATAAGAAAGATCACTATTCTCAATAACGGCGCCACAAGGAGAGGGTTCGAGTTTGAGCACCGATTGCGGTGACACAGTGGTTAGCACACAGGATTCGCGTTCGGGAGGACGACTGTTCAATCCCGCGTCCGGCCATCCTGATTTAGGTTTTCCGTGATTTCCCTAAATCGCTCCAGGCAAATGCCGGTATGGTTCCTTTGAAAGGGCACAACGGACTTCCTTCCCTAATCCGAGGAGACCGATGACCTCGCAGTTTGGTCTCCTCCCCCAAATCAACCCAAACCGATTTTGAGCATCCTTTCCACAGGACCACGGAATGGGCTGCCATAAGTCACAACGAAAAAATTAGTTCCTGGTACGTAGTGCCGGCCGGAGAGGCCGAGCGGTTCTAGGCGCTACAGTCTGGAACCGCGCGACCGCTACGGTCGCAGGTTCGAATCCTGCCTCGGGCATGGTTGTGTGTGATGTCCTTAGGTTAGTTAGGTTTAAGTAGTTTTAAGTTCTAGGGGACTTATGACCTAAGATGTTGAGTCCCATAGTGCTCAGAGCCATTTGAACCATTTTTTCGCGTCGTAGTCTGCTGCCATAGCCCATTAACGCCAAGTTTCGTCGCACTGCCTTAACAGATACGTTCGTCATACGTCCCACATTGGTTTATGCGGTTATTTCACGCAGTGTTGCTTGTCTGTTAGCACTCACGACTCTACGCAAACGCCGCTGCTCTCGGTCGTTAAGTGAAGGCCACTGCATTGTCCGTGGTGAGAGGTAATGCGCGAAATTCAAAGTCTGTTAATTCCCGTCGTGCTACCGCAATCACGTTGGACGCCTTTTCACATAAATCATCTGAGTACAAATGACAGCTCCGCCGGTGCACTCCGTTTTATACCTTGTGTACGTGATACTATCGCCTTCTGTGTATGTGCATGACTTTTGTCACCTCACTGTGTGAATTCAGTGTTAATATCATGTTTAAGTTTTTTTGTGACCAATGATTTCGTCTGATGTTAGTGAGTTATCTGGCATTAGAAAAAATTCTTTCAGAGGAAACAGAAGTAGCTGGCCAAGGAATAAATTATGGAAAACCTGGTTTATGCGTTTTCCAGTAGTTGCTAAGGTTTCCTTTCTTCCCAAGTAAGGCTTCTCCAAATACTGTTTTACAGACACAAGGCTTTCGGTTGTAGGTGTGGCATGTAACTGTATATGAGCCACATTTTCGTCATAAAGTGCTCAGATATCCGCTGCTGGTCTTTTCCTGTTGAGAATGGCCTTTCTGATCATCGTACTCAGCTCGTTACAGTATATGACATAGCTCCATTCAGTAATTCAAAACTACCCTCCAAGGTTGTCCGTTCAATTAATGACTCAACAATTAGAAATTTCAGAGAAAATCTTCTGCAGTTAGACTGGGATGAGGTGTACAAGGAACCCGATGCTAATTTAAAATATGACTTATTTCAGGATACACTTGTGAGAGAATTTGAAAACTGTTTCCCCAAGAAAGTAGTTAAATCTAATTATAAGAAACCATGCAAAAATCCTCGGCTTACTAAAGGAATGAAAAAATCTTGTAACCACAAAAGGGAACTGTATCTAACAACAGACAAGAGTAATGACCCAGAAACAGCCAAATATTATACGAGGGCGGTTCAGAAAGTAACCTCCGATTGGTCACAGTGCGGGTTGTGGGGGGAGTAGCGACGCCATCTGTGCGTTCACGCACTGAACAGGTCAGTCGGCATCAAGCCGTGGTCGAGTGAACGTCGTACCTGCGCTAGTTTAGTTTTTGTGGCAGTTTGAAATGTGTGCTGCAATAGAAAACCCCGCCAAATGTGAAGTGCGTGCTGTCATAAGGTTTTTTACAGCCAAAGGATATTCTGCAGCAGCTATTCATCGTGAGCTTTGTGCCGTGTACGGACCAAGAGTTATGAGTGAAGGAGTTGTCCGTGAATGGGTACGTTTATTTAAAAGTGGACAAGAAAACGTTCATGATGAAGAGAGGAGTGGTAGACCATCATTGGTGACTGACGAACTCGTTCAGACAGTTGATGCAAAAGTTCGTGAAAATCGACGTTTCTCAATGTCAGAGTTGTCTACTGGTTTTCCACAGATTTCTAAGACTCTCTTGTACGAGATAGTGACAGCAAGATTGGGTTACCGTAAGTTCTGTGTACGATGGGTGCCCAAAATTCTTACCGACCACCACAAAACTCAAAGAATGGCCTCTGCATTAGACTTTCTGTCACGTTATGAGGACGAAGGAGAACCATTGTTAAACAGAATCGTGACCGGTGACGAAACCTGGATTAAGTACGTGAACCCTGAGACAAAAGAACAATCAAAGATGTGGGCACATTCAAATTCGCCTACCAAACCAAGAAAAGCCTCGCAAGATTTTTCTGCCAGAAAACTGATGGCAACGGTGTTTTGGGATGCCAAAGGGGTGTTGTTGGTTGAATTCATGGAACGTGGTACGACCATTAATCAAGACGTGTACTGTGAAACAATAAAAAAGTTACGATGGGCTATACAGAACAAACGCCGTGGTATGCTGACTTCCGGTATCGTTTTTTTGCACGATAACGCCCGTCCTCACTCTGCTCGCAGAACAACGGCCCTTCTTGAGTCCTTCAAGTGGGACGTTATCAACCATCCACCTTACAGCCCAGACCTGGCGCCAAGTGATTATCACCTCTTCATGCATTTGAAGAAATGGCTCGGGTCACAGCGGTTTGATGACGACGAAGAGCTCAAAGATGCGGTCACAGGCTGGCTCCAGGCACAAGCGGGTGATTTTTATGCAGAAGGAATTTCAAAGCTTGTGAAGAGATACGATAAGTGCCTCAATCGCTATGGAGACTATTTAGAAAAATAGTGCAAAGCTGTAGTTGTAAGATGTATATATTAAAATATTTTTATTTAACTTGGTGTATTTTTTTAAATCAACCGGAGGTTACTTTCTGAACGGCCCTCGTAAAAACTACTGTGCTACATTTAAAAAGGTTATTAAAAAGTCCAGAAGCATGTGCATCATGTCTGAGATTAATACCTCTGATAATCAAATCAAAACAATTTGGAATATTATCACAAGGGAGACAGGGCAACCAAGAGTACAGGATGACGGCATTACCATCAAAGAGAACGGAAACTTGACAAACAAGCTGGAAGTCGAAAACATTTTGAATAATCATTTTTTAAATGTTGTAGAGAAAAGAGGATCTAAATGTTCATTAGAATAAGCAAGGCAGTTAATGGAAGAGGCCTTACCCACACCATTTGATACAATTGAAATTCCACCCACCTCACCTTCTGAAATATACTGAAATATATAATAAACTCTCTCAAGAATAAAAGCTCACATGGAATTTATGGCATTTCCAGCAGGATAATAAAAGCTTGTTCCCAAGAAATAAGTGGGATTCTTAGCCACATATGTAATAGCTCTGTGAAGCAGGGCATTTTCCCAGATATATTGAAGTATGCCATTGTTAAACCACTTGATAAAAAAGGGGATACATCTTATGTCAACAACTACCGCCCAGTCTCTCGTCTGACTGCCTTATCCAAAATTCTTGAAAAAGTAATGTAATGTAAAGTAGCTTCACACCTTTGTAAAAATAAAGTTTGAACAAATTGTCAGTTTGATTTCCAGAAGGGTTTTTCAACGGAAAATGCTATATATACTTTCACTAATGAAATATTAAATGCTCTGAGTTACTGGAAGTCACCCATTGGGATTTTTTTTATGATCTATCAAAGGCTTTTGATTGTGTAAATCATGGAATACTTCTAGATAAGCTCAAGTACTGTGGTATGAATGGGACAGTGCTCAAATGGTTTAAATCAGGGCCGGCCAGAAATTCTGCACGCGTTCGGGCTCTTGCACATGTGCAACTTCCGGGTCACAGCGTGTACGCCGCAGCTGTCAGCGTTCATGTAGTGCATGTTTCTACGCACCTAAGTGCGTTATCGACACCTCGTATGTATATCACAACCTGGGCTGTATCTGTAAGATCTGTTGCTTCATCGAGCGCAACACAGAAAGCAACAAAGTATTTAGCCTTATTTATTAGCTGCCTGTGCAGATCGCCGGCCATAGCACTGATACGTCTTGTCACCGTTTGCTTGGATCGACTGATTTCTTGAAACCTGCTAACGTTCGTGGGACACACAAGTTCTGCAGCATCAATCAGACACCCTTTCACAAACTCCCCTTCGGAAAAGCGTTTCCCAGATTGTGCAATTCTTAATGCGATTTTAAAACTTGCTCGCAGTGAAGATTTAGTGTGGTTGTCATTCTGGAAAATTGAAAACAGTACCCGTCCTTTGCTTTTTCACAGTGCCTACCATTTCTCAATATTTCTCTGTTAAGGTTACGGTCACCACGGGTAAACGAGACTGGTATGTTCCGCTCTTGCTTGTACCACATAAACAGGGAAGTGGAGCCGCCGCCGTTCATTTAGGACACATGGCTAATAACAGATGTCGCTGTCGCACACGTGCGCACATGTGCAGCACTTCCGCACACTGTGCAGCGTTTGGCCGGCCCTGGTTTAAATCATACCTAACTAGAAGAGTGCAGAAAGTTGAAATAAGCAAAGAACTGGTGATTTCTCAAACTGGGTAACAATCAAGAATGGGGTGCCACAAGGTTCGGTCTTCGGTCCTCGGCTGTTCTAAATATATATCAATGACTTGCCATTCTATATTCACGAAGATGCAAAGCTGGTACTTTTTGCCGATGATACAAGTATAGCTATCACACCCAACAGACAAGAATTAACTGGTAAAATTGTAAAAGATGTTTTTCAGAAAATCATTAAGTGGTTCTCTGCAAATGGGCTCTCATTAAACTTTGACAAAACACAGTATATACAGTTCTACACAGTAAATGGAATGACACCATTAATAAATATAGACTTCGATCAGAAATCGGTAGCTAAGGTAGAATATTCAAAATTTCTAGGTGTATGCATTGATGAGGGGTTGAACTGGAAAAAAAAAAACACTGAGGATCTGCTGAAACGTTTGAGTTCAGCTACTTATGCTATTAGGGTCACTGCAAATTTTGCCGATATACATCTCTGTAAATTAGCTTACCACGCCTATTTTCATTCTCTGCTTTCGTATGGCATCATATTCTGAGGTAACTCATCATTGAGTAAAAGAGTGTTCATTGCACAAAAGCGTGTAATCAGAATAATTGCTGGAGCTCATCGAAGATCATCCTGCAGACACTTATTTGAAGAGCTACAGGTCTTCACTGTAGCCTCATAATATATGTATTCACTTATGAAATTTGTTATTAACAATCCGAACGAATTCAAAAGTAATAGTAGTGTAGTAGTGTACGTGGCTACAACACTAGGAGAAAGGATGAGCTTCACTACTCAAGGTTAAATCTAACTTTGTTTCAGAAGGGGGTAAATTATGCTGCCACAAAAGTCTTTGGTCACTTACCTAATAGCATCAAAGCCTGACAGATAGCTATTTAGCATTTAAAAGGATATTAAAAGAATTTCTTAATGGCAACTCCTTCTACTCATTAGATAAATTTTTAGATATAGTAAGTGGGTAATTTCCCCAACCCCCACAAAAAATATTAAATGTCATGTAATATTTTGTGTAATGTAATATCTTGTATAGACACCTTTTATTAACCTGACACGTTCCACATCATTACGAAGTGTCGTATTCATGATCTATGGAACAAGTACTAATCAAATCTAATCTTCGCGTCCGGCCAGAGTGGCCGAGCGGTTCTAGGCGTTACAGTATGGAACCGCGCGACCGCTACGGTCGCAGGTTCGAATCCTGCCTCGGGCATGGATGTGTGTGATGTCCTTAGGTTAGTTAGGTTTAAGTAGTTCTAAGTTCTAGGGAATTGATGACCAAAGAAGTTAAGTCCCATAGTGCCCAGAGCCATTTGAACCATTTTAATCTTCGCGTCTTTTGATGACGTAGTCGTTAAGTCCATTTTCAAGCTGGGTTATCTCTGTGGTTATTATCGCTAAAAAGTCTTTCGTGACCCATCGCTGCGCGTTACTAGCATTTGCTCTACTGCAAAATGTACTTTTTTTAAAAAATCTTGAGTCTAGGACTGTTTATTTGGCAACAGATATATTGGTTTCGAGTTTTTCCCAGTCTTCTACTAATAACGTATAGAAACTGAAGTTCCTGACACATCTGGTGCTGGTTTGTCATTGTTTGTTTTAAGCCACAAATTAGTGGTGGGGTTAGTGACATTGTGGTGTCAGTTTCGCCTGACATGAAGTATTGTTTGGCCACGATAACTTGACGATTTCGCTAATGCTGCCAGAACCGAAGGAAATCGGCACTACTTGAAAGATATTCATTTGTCTCCGAGCGCTGCCTGATGCCAAGCTTTTAAAAACGCTCGCGTCCACTAGCAAGTAACGTCTGTAAGAACTTATTGAGGTGTTTACATTACAACAAAAACTTACTCAAGTTTACTTCTTCGAAGTCACTGAGGCATGTTTATTTCAAGAACTCCCCGCAATTACTTGTTACAGAACTGCAGTTACTCTTAAAAATTGGAGCAGTCACCACTGTTTTTGCATTATTATTAATGAATAAAAATCGAGACAAAACACAAAAAATAGTGTACATATCGATGGTAACCCAGAAACGATATTCAGTTAACTTAAACCAGAGGTCTTCACTTAGATTAAAAACTTGGAGGATGTCTTATGCAAATTCCGAACATGTCTAGTCTAGAGATGTCCCTTAATTACTATTCGATTTTTGCAAGCAGTATTTACTTCTTTTGTCACAAATATAATACATTTATGTTTACTATAACATTAAAAAATCATTTAAAGTTTAAAGACGTCTGTGCTGCCTTTCTACTTTCACTTGTGGTATTGATTGGTAAACTCATTTCGCATTTCCTTGGCTAGTGGTGCCAATTGTGTGGTTTTAAGGGCCCCAACGGTACATTACTTTCAACCCATCTGTCTTTGTACCATTCGCCTTTTCGACAATGGTATTTTCGCACCAGTAGTGAACATGCACTACTTCTGTTAAGTTTGAGAACTTCCACGAAAAGACAAATTCGGCTAGGACTTGCAGAAAGGTGCAAGAAACTAGAACAGGATTTTCACCCTGTAGCGGAGTGTACGCTGATTTCCAACTTTCTGACTAATTAAAACTGTTTGCCGGACCAAGAATCGAACCTGGGTATCCGATTTGGCACACACTTTTAATTTGTCAGGAAGTCTAATTCAAGAAACTGTTTCCACTAATTTGCGAAGTTGTTAAAGTTGACGAAACTAGCAGACGTCGACAGGAGAGGGGTTGCAGATATGGTGGTTCGTAATATTCCATCCAATTCTGTGATTGTCTGTCCATACCACAGCAGGAAGTTCGACAGAATGCCTCATAAATATTATTTCAGGATTACGATGTTAGAGCGGTTGCAAGACGGTCAAATAAACTACAACCACTCAATGAGGAAGCTTACTGTTATTTACAATAAAGGAAAACAAACCAGCAGTCAAATTGTATGTCGGGGATAAAATTGCTGAAAGCAGAGGCCACAAAGTAGTGCGTTTAGCTCCCAAAAATTGCCATATAAATCCGATAGAATTGGCATAGGCCAAAATTAAACGAATTTCAGGGAGAACAGTGTCACTGGTGACATGTCGAAGGAAAGATTGCGGAATTTTGTTAATGTTGCTTTCCTTTCAGTTACTGCACAGGACCTTACCGCAGGAATGTGCAGCACCTGGAGCAAGGATATTGGACACTAGAACGAATAATGGAAATAGCCACTGATGAAGTTATCATTACTATCACGCCCTGAAACGGTAGTGATAATGATCTTGAATCAAACACAAATGACAGTGATCGTCAGTGAACATCATTTTGACAGTTCTTCCAGGCACAATTAATGACACTTTGTAGACATTACTGCTGTGTTGCGTTTAATAAATGCAGTGTTCAGACAGACTTCAGAAATCAGTTTCTGACTTTCGATTCATAGTGTCGCAAGTTGTACTTTCATTTCTCATTGTTTTCGATACATATATAACACACAAGTTGTAGGCAAAACTCTCGAGCATGAATATGTCAACAAGTTAGGTGATTAACGATCTGACGAAAGTGTCACTATAGCGGGCAACATTTCCGCGAATGCTGCCTCCGGTTTCGTGTCGAGCGCAAATCGCGGGTAGTGGTGCCTGCACTGCTGCAAGCAGCCGACGCTGCCTCCCCTCCCCTCCCGTCTTCTCTTTCCCCTTCCCACCCTACGCCTCCCCTCCGTAATGCGGTGGCACCAATCGTCAACTTATCGTGGACAACCAGTACTGACTCAAATAGTTTCAGTATTGGCTCACTGTCTTCTAGTGTTACCCACTCTTCTATATTTAGGAAGTTTGTTTCTGTCATTAAACAGGTCTTCACAAATGAAAGAGGATTTTTGTATTGTATTTAGTCTATAATAATAATAGCGTTCCATCTTGTTGGACAGTTCCCCTTTACTTTTAGGAATTGGTTACCCATCTCCTCTTGTGCTGTCTTGAGTTTTACTGAAGGCAGAGTACTTGTTTAAAATAAGATTACAGCAGCACTGTTGAACTTGCGAGCTAATTTCCTTTTCTATGGATGAATGTAAACAACTTGGCTCAGTATTTTCTACCCACTTTCGTCAAAAGCCCAGTGTGGTGGTGTGACTAAAAGTATACAACTGTATGCAGTATTTAGAGTAGCTAATTCAAATTCTTTCTAAAATTTAGGAACTTAAATCCACACTTTTCACCTATTAGTTGAAGTTTTGTGAACTTGTGATGCATACAGAATGAGAATTGCTGTATCTAGTTTTTGCTTCATCTTTACAACTTTTCTCACAGCCAACTGAGAAAACTACTTGCTCCATACTAACATTTGCTTTGTCAGAAACCCAGAAAAGCAGACTACATAATGCTGTTTTTTGACCTGTGTACGTATTTCGGTACTAAAAATTGTAGCAATAATGTTCGAGCAGTAGCAGAATATTAATTTCCATTCCATTATTTCCACAAAAACTAAACTGTTCCACAAATACATCTCATAAACATGTGTCCCAAATGTTACAGCACTGTCCCTGAAACTGTTCCTTTGTGATTGACATCACAGCATTAGCCAATAGCAGCACAGAACACTTCTGCCCAACCTTACTTTTTCTGTGGACTTTAGGGCACCTTGTACACCAGTCTCTTCGTTTGTTCATTCATGTTAATTGATGGTCAACATTAATTCATAAAAACTTTGTGTTTTTATTACAGAATCTGTAGGTTTATCATCTCTGCTTAATATAATAAAGTTGTTTTACCTCCGTATGCTGAAGTGCATGCTATATGTTTTCTTTATGCTCAGTTGTAATTTATTGCATACTAATCAGCTCTGAGTATCCTCGTGGGTTTCCTTTACCTTCTCTATTAGGAGTTGTGGTGTTTTATTGGTGACCGTGATGTTGTTGTCTTCAGCAAGGAGAATTTTTTTCTCCATACCTTATACTATACGGAAAGTTATCGATATATACTCCTAATTCTTGTAATGTGTTTAATAGTATTTTACAGTCAACATTGTTAAAAACCTTGGAGAAGTATAAAGAAATGCCAGTAACATAGTCATCCTTGTCAAGACTTTAAGGTACCACTTTTGTGAAATCTGAAAGGGCCGATATTGTACTTCTACTTTGGAAACCAAACTGTGGTTCATTAAGAAGGTTGTATTTATTCAGTTAGCTCATTAGTCCATCTTAGTTTTGATATAGTTAATTTGAGAATGCTGAAAATAATGAAACTGGTCTGATGTATTCTGTACTCTCCAATTTACCTTCCTTTAGTTAGGCACAACTCGTGTGTGCTTTTGGCACTCTGGAAATATACCTGAAGTCAAGGACCCATTTATTATGTATGTTAAAAAAGTTTGTGCAACCTCTTTTTGTGCCCGCTGATTTCATATTTTTTTAATTTCTGTGTTGTCTTCCTACTTCAAGATGGAAATAATACCATTGTTGTCTCTGTGTAATTCATTGTGAATGCCACATGTGTTTAAGGAAGATTTTGTTGCAACATTGTGTGTGTGTGTGTGTGTGTGTGTGTGTGTGTGTGTGTGTGTGTTTCAAAAAAGCTTTTGACACTGTACCTCACAAGCTGCTTGTAGTCAAATTGCGTGCTTACTGAATATCACCTCAGTCATATGACTTGACTCGTTATTTCCTGTCAAAAAGGTCACAGTTCGTAGTAATTGACCGGGAGTCATCGAGTAAAAGGGAAGCGATTTCTGGCGTTCCCCATGTTAGTGTTATAGGCCTTCTTATCTATTTAAACGATATATGAGACAATCTTAGCAGCCGTCTTAGGTTGTTTGCAGATGATGATGTCGTTTATCGTCTAATAAAGTCATCAGAAGATAAAAACAAATTGCAAAACGATTTAGAAAAGATATCTGAATGGTGCGAAAATTGGAAATTGAACTTAAATAATGAAAAGTGTGAGGTCATCTACATGAGTGCTAAAAGGAATTCGTTAAACTTCGATTACACAATAAATTATTCAGATCTAAGGGCTGTATATTCAACTAAACACTTAGGAATTACAATTACGAACAACTTAAATTGGAAAGAACACACAGAAAATGTCGTGGGGAAGCCGAACTAAAGACTGCGATTTATTGGCAGACCATTTAGAAGATGCAGCACATCTAGATCTAGACTGCGTACACTATGCTTGTCTGTTCTCCTTTGGAGTATTTTTGTGCGGTTTGTGATCCTTACCAGATAGGATTAACAGAGTACATCGAGAAGGTTCAAAGAAAAGCAGCAAGTTTTGTATTATCTAGATATAGGAGAGAGAGTGTCGTGGACATGGTATAGGATTTGCGGTAGACAACATTAAAACAAAGGCGTTTGTCGTTGCGGCTGGATCTTCTCACGAAATTTTAGTCACCATCTTTCTCGACCGAATGTGAAAATATTTCGTTAACGCCAACTTATATGGGGAGAAACGATCAATATAATAAAATAACGGAAATCAAAGCTCGCACGGGAAGATATAGTTGTTTGTTTTTTCCGCACACTATTCGAGATTGGAGTAACAGAGAAGCATTGTGAAAGTGGTTTGATGAACCCTTGCTACTGATATGGCAAACAATGAGGATGTGTATTGGGATTCACTGTTAAATGTTATGTGTCAGAAATAGCAGACAGTCCATAATAAGTTTCTGTGCTTGAGCAGTGTGATTTCCTTGGAAAAGCAAGACAAAAATAAAATATATTTTAATCTGTATTATGTCATGTTGGTGTTGAATTCTTCCTTCCTTCCTTCCTTCCTTCCTTCTATCGTTCATTCCTCCCCTCCCCTTCTCAGAACTTTCTGGGATTACCCTGAAGATACGAATGATCTGCACATCCCATTTATTTACCCAAGCATTTTTCTCTGATAAGTAAGTTCCATTGAAGTTTCCATAATCAATCATTCTCTAGTAAAAATGAAGTTCTTTAGTAACCCCCTTAAAACTACTTTAAATAAGCAGTCACCTTTACAGAAATGGGAGTCTTCTCATTCGAAGCATAAGTACCTAGTATTTTTTTCTCAACAGTGTTACATAGAGTTACATTATTCCAATAAAGCCTTTTAGCTTTTACCATAATTATAAATACCAAACTGTGCATTTAGAGTACGCACGCAGAGAGAGAGAGAGAGAGAGAGAGAGAGAGAGAGAGAGAGAGAGGGGGAGAGAGCGCAGCAGATAGACTGGGGTAATTGAGTGTGTTGGGGGGGGGGGGGGGGCGTGAAGGGGAAGAGGTTGTAAAAGGATGACTGGCTATTTGTAGGGGTAACAGATATGCATCATAGAAATGCAAGTGGGAGACGCAGCAGGAGCACACGTAGGAATATGACACTTGGCCACTGGAGTCTGAGAGTTCGTGCAGCACATGATGCCGCTGCCGCCAGCACAGATGAAATGGAGACTGTTGGGTATAAAGTGTGGGTGCAGTGAGTTGGTGAAGATTCAGCACAGGAGTATGTATTGTAAGGATAACGCCCATCTATGTAAATCAGAAAATGCTGCTGCTGCTGCTGCTGATGATGATGATGATAATGATGATTGGATTGTGGGGCGCTCAACTGCGCGGTTATCAGCGCCCGCCCAAATTCCCGAACTTTTCTCAGTCCAATCTTCCACTTGCATGAATGATGATGAAATGAAGAGGACAACACAAACACCCAGTCATCTCGAGGCAGGTGAAAATCCCTGACCCCACAGGGAATCGAACCCGGGACCCCGTGCACGGGAAGCGAGAACGCGACCGCGAGACCACGAGTTGCGGACGTAAATCAGAAAAGTTGATGTTGGGAGGTGGAGGGTGTGGGGAGAATAAAGAAGACACGGGTTATGAATAGCCATTGGACTCGAGCATATAATGCTCAGCTGTGTGTTCTACCACTGGGTGGTTAACTCTGTTCTTGACAACAGTTTGGTGTTGGCCATTCATTTTGGTGGCCAGCTGGTTGGTGGTTATGCCTACAAAAAATGCTGTACAGAAATTGTAGCAGAGCTAGCTAGTACATGACATGGCTGCTTTCACAGGTGGCCTTGCCTCATGAGATATGAAAAGCCTGTGACAGGACTAGAGTAGCATGTGCTGGGTGGGAGAATCATGTTGATCTAGCACCTGTATCTTCCACTGGGATACGACCACTGTGGCAAGGGGTTGGGAGTAGGGTTGGCGTAGGGATGGACTAGGACGCTGTTTAGGTTGTGTGGGTGGGAGAATACCACTTCAGTAGAGATTGTGGGGTTCAGATGTCTTTCATTTCTGCCCTTGATAAAAATAGTTGAAGCACTGGCAGAAGATATTGTTCAGTTACTCCAGTTTGGGATTATATTGGGTGTCCTTCACAGTTTGGTTCTTGGTGATGGTGGGAGAATTATGGTTGTATGAGGATACATTGCGTAATTCTGTTTTTGAACTAGGTTTGGTAGATAGTGCCTGTATGTGAGACCTTCAGCCTTTGTAAGACCTTCAGCATACTGGGCAAGGAAATTCTCATCACTGCAGCTATGCCACCTACCAGTGGCTGGGCTATATAGGAGTGAGTTTTTGGTGTGGCCGTGATGAAAGCTCTCAAACTGCAGGTGCTGTGTATGGTTAGTGGGCTGGATACACTCAGAGGTATGGACTGAGTCATTGCATAGGTGGAGGTCAACATTTAGGAAGTGGCACATTGGTCTGAGGAGGATCAGGTGAAACAGATGGGATAGATGATGATGAGTTTGTGGAGGAATGGGGACAGGGTGTGTCTTTCACAATGAAACTGAACCTGACAAGGGGTTTGGGGTTGAATGTTTCGTCTTGATGGCTCATTAACCAAGTAGCATGGGAGTGTGCCATGTGTGTGCCCATGGCAGTGCTGTAGATTTTTTTATACTTCTTGCTTTCAAAGGTGATGTAGCTGTGTGTTAGAATGTAATTAGTTAGAGCTATTACGAGTTAGATAGTGGGTTTGGAGTTTGAACGACACTGGGAGAGATAGTGTTCAATAATAACATGACCATCAGTCTGAGGGATGGTGGTGTATATATAAGTGGCATCACCCGATATCGGCATCGCATTTTAGGTGGGCATGACCATCTGCTTGCGGAACACACTGCTGAGCACTACATTCTAGAATTAAATGGCTGCTTCCAAATCAATGTCACCTGGATCATTACCCCAAGCGCCAAAAATGGTTCAAATGGCTCTGAGCACCATGGGACTTAACTTCTGAGTTCATCAGTCCCCTAGACTTAGAACTACTTAAACCTAACTAACCTAAGAACATCACAAACATCCATGCTCGAGGCAGGATTCGAACCGGCGACCGTAGCGGTCGCGCGGCTCCACACTGTAGCGCCTAGAACCGCTCGGCCACCCCGGCGGGCCCCAAGCACCAGCTTTTCTGAAATAGGTAGGTGGGGTTGTCCCTGTTCCTGTAATCCTCCTGGCCTCAATCTCCACAAATCCACTGCACCCACACCCACCACCCAAAGGTCTACACTTCGTCTGTCCTGTCTCTCCCCTTCCAAATCCAATCTTCCACATCATCATCATCATCATCATCATCATCATCATCATCATCATCGTGCGCTGTATGAACTCACTGCCTTTAGTGCCTGTGTGTCACATTCCTGTACCATGTATACTTCCTTTTCCTACCGTATTCCTATCCTGCACACCTACTGCCTCTCTCTGAACTGTACCCACCCTTCCCCAACCTCTCCTTGTGCTTACTGCCTCTTTTATCCGTCTACCTACCTCAACCAACACAACCACACACCCCAGTCTACTTGCCACAGTGCACTCCCAGCATTGTGTGTTCACCTAGTGTAATGCATCCGCATGTGTGTGTGTGTGTGGGGGGGGGGAGGGGGGGCATCCTCTGTCTCGTTAAAGGATTTGTCAAAAAACTAGTAGATCTTCCATTCTTTTCTTGTTCCTGTCAGTGACTCAACCCACTACCATTGTTCAGTGAGTTATCTCCTTTACTCCTAAATTATTTACATTCTGCCAGAACTTTCCTTAGGTTATACAACGTGGATTAACCAACAAGTCATAATGTGTATTTTTTCACAGCTTTGCTATTACTTCTACATTCAAATATATTACATAATAGAGATGAATTACAGAATATTTATTTACAATCCTCAACATCATAAAAAAAAAAAAAAAAAAAAAAAAAAAAAAAAAAAAAAAAATTGGTCAGTCTATAGTGGGATGACCATTTACACAGGCTGACTAATATTTCTTCTGCCAAGTGTTTGAAGAATGAAGGCCTGCACTATTTCATCTCTTACTGGTCTTCTTTGAACAATGTCCTGTCCGCAAGAAGTTATTTTGCAGATTTTCACTGTGCCTCGCCCCTCTTCTAAGATCTTTCAACATACTCCGTTCAGGATCCGTGGATAATGTAGTCAGCTGTGCTCCAGTTACCAGATGGCTTGGTGTCAGGATTTCTAAGTCACACTGTGCAGTTGTTCACAAGTTGATAGCAGCTTCTACTTCTACCTGTAAAGTTCTAACTGTTTCCTCGTCTGCTAAGGATTTTCCCACAACCTTTCTCAGGCAGCACCTTGTTGTTTCTTCTGTATGCTCCCACCAGCCTCCCCAAGAAGCCACCCATGATGGAATGAACTTCTATTTAACACCTTGGTGACTGAAGTGCTGGCTGATCTTCGTGTTTTCAAAGAAATGAGAGAGGTCTTTTAGTTCCATGTTCGCAGCTTGAAATTTTTTTGCATTGTCAGAATAAATAGTGTTTGTCAGTCATCTCCTCACAGTAAACCTTTTGGTTTTATCTGTGCTCTTATTTGAAGAGCTCTCGTTGTAGCGCATGTGAAGAGAAAGGTGTAACACCTCTGTAGTAAGTTTCCGACAGTGGCGAAAAGTGGTCTGGCAAAATCTATGCCTCTTACAGCAGATGGCTTGGTGAATTGAATATGGTCAGGTAGTAGAGGAGCTTCTGTCTCATATCTGAGGACATTTCTAGCTGCTTAGCAAGGGAGACATTTATATGACCTTTTTAACCATTTGTCTTCCCTAGACGATCCAAAACTCTCCAGACTCTCCAGACTGGTGGACTCTCCAGAAGCTGTGGGTGCTTTGCTTCCCCACATTCATCTCTGCAGAGAGTCATCATCCTCCAAGTTGTATAAGCCCATCCTGACATGGGTTGTAACATGCGCTTTTAAATTTTCTTGGCGTCATTTTTGTTTCTAAGTGTGTTGTATTCCGCTGGGAAGCGCTCTTTTGTTGGACCATCCATAGACAACTGTGTATTGCTGATTGTAATTGGTGGACGGTGAATTCGACATTAACCTTTCCTGAACACTGAATATTATTGATGAAATGCAGAACCCATGCTATTAACTGTAATATTTTTCAGCAATAAGTATATTTTGTTGTGTCAGTGGCACACACCCATGCATTATAGCCAAAGCTTGCTGCTATATCTTTCATATTTCTGAAATATAATTCTCGTATATTTCCTATTGAGGCCAAGTGTCAGGTGGTTTAGCTAGCCAGGATGGGCCATGTATTTTCTCCACTGATATCCCATGTGATACCAAAATCTGCTGGACTACTTGTGATTGGGCTTCAAACTCTCTTGAATTTCTGTTATTAAGTTACAAACAAATGTATTCCAGTGATTAGGATCGCAGTGTATTCAGCCCAGTGCCAACATGTAATCACTTCATATTATCATGTTTGCGATGTCAAATCTAGATCATTGGTAGAGATACCTCAGAAGTCACGAACCAAGTAAGGCAGCTAATAGCTCAAACTGCGGAACTATCACTGGTTTGATAGGGGATAGCTGTTAGTACTGACGACCAGATGAACAAATGTATTTTTAGCCTTGGAGCTTCTTATGTGCAGTACAGCTCGTAGGCTCTTTCCAAGGCTTCACATAATATGTGAACTTTTGAAGCTTCTGGCATTTGACTGTGCAGTGCTACCCATCTTGGTATTCTTGAGGTTTGCAGATGAGTGAGTGGTGAAATTCCAGTTGTCCATATGAAGGCAGAATTTTGTCTTAGTGTATGCCTCTATACCACGTGTCCTAAAAAAGAATCTTTCGTATGATGAATACGAGTGAGAAGATGCCAAGAGCATTTTAGAATTGTACTGTCATGTGCAGTGATTGCTGTTTTTTAGTAGGTTCATCACATATTTAATTGATAATGATTCCACATCCGAGTCGATACCTAAGACTGTAGTATGTTCATTGACTGACTGCCCTTCATTGACTGACTGCCCTTCCGTTTTCCATATGCCCTCTAGTATATTAGAATTTGTAGCCCATATTACAATTGGAAGTTCTATTTGTTGTGACAAACCTGACAGCTGGTAGTGTACTGATATTTACTCCATTGACGTCCTCCCAGCTGGTGGCAAACTTTTCCATAAAAGTACTTCTATTTGGAAATTCTGCTGCAGTGGGATATGAGTCTCTAAGTTTTGTAACCAGTTGATGCAACATTGCAGAAAGGAGAAATTGGGCTGCATGTTAGGCCAAATGGTAAACATGTAAAGCTGTAAATGATGTCATTTGTAGTTTGCCAAATTGCATCTTCTTTCTTCTCAATGTGAAACCTAAACAATCTCATTAAGTCTCTGTCGTTTTTGTTCAAAGATAGTTATAGGAATGCCATCTCCAACAATTGCTGATTGAAACATCCTGAACTGAATTGAAGTTGAGAGTATTTCAGGTAATAGATTGGGTCTAAGTCTAAAGTGTCATCAAGTAATGGTCAAACATATTTCCACAATGAAGAATAGAAAACAATTCTCCAGTTTTTAACTCGCATTCTTGCTTTACTGCATGATGAGGAAGACATAAGACATCATTTTTAGTGTTCTGCACATTGACCATTTCGACTTGTTCATTCTGAATATAAAGCAACAGTTGAGAACGATACATCTCATGAAATTGAAAGTTATTAGAAAATTTTCTTTGTAACATTCTAAAATGTTTTTTCTCTGTTGCAAAGATTCAAAGAAAGGATATCATCATTTATTCTTAGTAATGAAACCACTACTCATCCGTCCTCCATTTTGAATGCATCATGGAAATCTTGTGAATTGGAGGGATGTTTCGGCAAGAGCTATCGTACCAGATATCGATCCACTCAAAATCCATCCAAATGTCCAAGGAAGGAAAACTGCAGAATCAGCAGCATGACCTCTGGTACATAACCGAAGAGGTTATTGGAGAACTAGACAGCAGGCCAACCACCAAAGGAAGCAACGCCAAGGGCGATTACTCCACTGGAAGTGCAGAAGGGCATGGAGGCTGTGGCAACAGAAGGTCCACTGGCAGCAGTGGTGGCAATCCCACCTCCATCAGTGAGGGGGTGAGGAGGCAGAGCAGGAGGAGGGGGAGGAGGAGTTGGAGGAGGAGGGAGATAGGTCAAAATCCATGGGCTCCACATTGGCAGGTGCAGGCTTCACTGGAAGCCGCTGCTGCAGGTGAGAGGAGTACAGCAGAGTGCAGGGAGGGGGCAACAATGGGTAAGCATGCTGCTGCAGGTGAGAGCCCTCACCTGGAACAACGTCATGATCCAGTCTGCTGCTGGCAGACCAGCTGAACACAGCAGTGATACCCCAAACAAGTGTGGGTGTGTCTGATTTGCATAGCTGGTCAGCTGCTCACTATCATCATTCACCACAAACAACTGCCAATCTTTGAAGCTGACCGCAACACCTGGCAGCCACCCCTGCCTCTGGCCAAAGATCCAGGTCCAAATGGCAGCCCATTGAGGAAAAAACGGCTCTGCACAGTTGTCCGTGGCGTGCAAATCAGGTCACAGCAAATCTAGGAGCCCCTGCAGCTTGTGCTCATGCAAACGTTCCACCAGACTGCACTTGTTGACTGGCGTTGCCCAAGCGGCAGACACAGACTACTTCATTTTAATCTTAAATGTACGCACAAAGCTCTCCACCTCCAAGTTAGAAGCCGGGTGAAATGACTTGGTAATCAGATACTGGATACCTATGAGAAAGCACAAGTCCTCAAACCTATGCGACACAAGCTGCCGACTTTTGTCAGATACCAGGGTACATGGGGATCCCTCAGTGGCAAAAATAACGGGCAGTGCATGAATTGTGGCAGTCGATGACGTGTAAGACAGTTTGGCTATGTATGGGAAACTGGACAATGCATCGACCAACAACCAATCACATCCTGCACGAGAAGGTGCAATGAAGCCGATGTGCACTCTGTCGCAAGGGTGCTCTGGAACCGGACAAGGAGAGAACTGATAAGCTGATGCAGCCTACTTCTGTTGACAAGCCCTGCAAGATCACACCAGATGTTCAGTGTCACGATCAATCAATGACCAGTGGATGTGACATCACGCCAATGCTTTCATATGAGTAATACCCCAGTGGAGCAGCTGGAGTATTAGAGCACATACACCAGGGGAATGACCACATGACAGAATTGCTCCTCTGTGCCAAGCATGAGGACCCCCTGAACAACTCTCAGCCAATCACTTAGGAGAAAAAATGTACACCATGCGTGATCCACACTTGAATATATGCACTCCAGCCAACTCAAATGGACCACCAAAACAATATGCAGGGGAAATGGGTCAGCAAGAACCGGCACAGGTAATTCTCACACCTTTCTGGTGAGTCATTGGAAGAGGCAAACAAAGTTGATCGTGAGGTGGTATCACAGAAAACGGAACAGCAGGTGGCTGGCGCACCCCCCAGCGGGGCAACAGCGCGAAGCAAGTCCGCATTCTGGATTATTAATGACTACATCTGCTCGTGTTGCTGGTGCCACTGCTGCAGCTGTTGCTATTCCTTCTGTAGGCACAACTGTTCCTGCCATCATTGTAGAAATGCCAGGTTCGTGGTAGTCAGAGTGAACACTAGGGAAAGGGGAAAGCAAATAGAGGGGTATCACATCTGTAGGAGTGTCGTTCTTTGCCACTTTAGTCTTTACACTACTTCACTACACTGTCGATGCGGATACATAACGGATGACAGTGCTTGCTAATAGCTGGGAAACAGGAAACTAACTTTCCATGCGAATCAATCTATGGGAAGCAGAGAGTGTGATCCCATGTAGAGACTTGCAGGGAAGAACTAAGTGTGCGGCTGGCACAGACAACTGACACCGTAAGCACTTGGCACAACACACAGCACAATGTACTAGGCGAGGTCTGCGTTGGCCAAGCTTTGATTAAGTACTTGCCTTCTGGCTTACTGCTGCCCACAGGTAAACAGCTTCGCCAGCAGGTCTTCCTGGTGCTGCGTGTTGCGTATGTCTTCCATACCAGATTACCGCCCTATCCTGCTGGACTACACATGCCAGCTTGTCTGCCTCCAATGTGATGTCTGCTGGCAGGGATACTAAATATTGATTGCTCCCGTTTTGTCTTTCTGTCGAGCTTCTGTCCTTTTGCATTCACTTGTAGTGTGGCTGCCGTCAATATAAATGTGCCTGACATGTTACTATCTTTAATTTTGTTGGTGATCATGGCTCCCTCCACTTAATCATTCAGAAATTCCACTAGCTTCATGACATGATTGTCAGCGATCTTTTCTAGTGTAAGTACCCTCAGAGAACGACATGCTTGTGTATAGTAGACATTGAAGACTGAAACCCCTCACAAAATTGAGACTACCTCTTTATTTCTCCTGGAAATTACCCTAATCTGATGGATGAGAGTTTGATGGTATGTTGTGTCACAGGTACAGGAGCTGCTGTCACAACTTAAGCTGTCATAAGTTTCAGGTTTGCAACCAGTGTGGGCAGGGTGTCTGCAGTTTTTCTTGTTGTATTAAGAATTGCCTTCCTGTCGATGTCAACATGTTCTTTGCACTTCATGAAATTGGCAGCCGAAAGCAGATCCTGAATTGCATTGTCAAGTACTCTCAAATGATCTAACATTTTGTCTCGATGTTCTCACAATCTACATGTTGGCTTATGTCTCTTCGTCTCAATTGCCGTGTTGCTAGTGTTCCTTCAATATTTTGTTTCTTTTTCAAATGATGCATATGTATTTCTGTATCCATGTTTTATAGTGTCTTGTACTGCTGTCACACGCGAATAATAATCAGAGTTTAATATTAAGAACTGTCAATAGATGCTACTGTCTCAGATTACCATTACATGGGAACAGTCAAGGATTGTAGAACTATACCCCTCAGGGGGATCACAACTATCGTGAGTACGTAAATGGCGGACACGGGGCCCCAAGCTAATGCAACATCTAGTTCCTTTCCTGCGCTGCAATCTCTAATCACTGACTATCCTTTCTTTTCTAACTTTTGCCTTTGTTGTCAATCTACCTATTTCCTAGGTTTAGCTTTCCTTTGTCAGATTATCCATTCATTCATCACCTTTTAGCTGAAATAACTTTTGGTTCTCATCTGGGTTTGACCATTTTCCATTTTTTTCTGTAGGGGACTGAACAGAGGACAACACTTTAAATAGTGCATACTGTATGCACTGTCGAAAATCATTTGCGAACAATACCTATGTAGGCTGTTACATGAGCTTCAAAGCCAACGCAGTAACCAGTCTGACGTTGTGGGTTTGTTATGCAAGCGTTCAGTTGAGCCCCTCAATAACTCAGGGATCACAATGCTGATGCCTGAGCTACTAGCTGCCTATGCATGCCAAGTGGTAATTGCCCATCTTCCAGGGACGTCAGGACTCCCAGCAATGGCCATCGTGCCAGATGGCCTTTGCTGCAGCTGAGTGGTGCCCATAAAAAGAGCCCTTGATCAGAGTAGGTGGCATCAGGATGGACATTTCACACACGAAACTTATTAAAATAAACCAAAACAGTGGCCCTTCTGATCTGCCCATGTCATCAGACGGGTTTCATTGTGTACAGTTACACTTCTTTCCCTATTCTGGCTACCCCATGGGAAGATGGACAAGCCAGACATATAGGAGCGAAATAATTTGCCCAGTACTTGGTATGTACTCGGACTGATGGGGATACTTTTACTGCAACAAAGCCATGATCTTTTGTGGAACATACTGAAAATGAATTCTGAGAAGTTGAGTCATTGGGAAAAACGCACAGTTGATCACTATTGATTAAAGCCGCCTCTGCTGCACAGTCTACAGCTCATCAGGCATGTGAAATTCCGGGTGACGTACCAGTAACCATTGCCTCACACAACACTTTGAATTTGGTCCAAGAAATCATATTCCACAGAAACATTAAGCTCCAAACAGATGAGGAGATACAAGGTAATGAGCGATGAGGTGTACATTTTGTCCAACGTGTCCAAAAAGCTCTCGAAGATAAGCAGTCAGATGCAGGTGCCTCTATCTTAGCCTTTGAAGGTATGTCATTCCAGGAAATTTAGTCATGGTGTGCAGGTGTGACGTGAAACCTTCACGCTACCTGTGTAGTGCTTCCGATGCTTACGCTTTGGTAATATGTCATCCAACTGTATGGCGGACCCAAAATGCAGACTTATCACTCCGCAAAGGTAGTTCTTGTGAGCAACCACTTTTGTGTGTCAGTTGCACATAACACCATCCTTCACGTTCACGGGTTTGTCCAGTCTCCAAGAAAGAAAGGGAATTATTGGAATATAAATCTATTGACTGCTTGTCATATACTGAGAAAAAACAAATATGAATGCCTACATTCTGTTAATATGATGTCCAATTATGCAAAAGTCACAGCCATCACTCTCACTACCTCAGTTTTTTTTTCCAAACCAGTTCTCCCGCTGCCCTCCTCTCTTGTGGTTCTCGCAGCACTATCTTCGGGAATCACTTCTCACACCCGGCTGGAGGAGCAGCTTCCTCCTGTGGCCTATGACAGTGACGGCACCCTCTCAGAACCCCTCTCTCAGGAAACCCATAGATGAGAGGCCCGATGCCAGCCATTGGCTTGTGGATCCCAGGGCTGCCTGCTCTTCAGCTGCTTGTGACGGTCGGCGGAATGGAATGCGGCTGCAAATGCGATTGCCCACTGGCTCTCGTCGTCTATCTCGGGGATGTCCTCATATCCTCTCTACCGCCAGCCGCTTGCGCTTAACACCTCTTAAAAGTGCATAAATAAAATATTCTCGATGCTGTTGACTTACAAGTACAAATGTTTACCAGGGTACAGTCTAGAAGGATGAAGTCAAATGACTAATTGAATGCGTCTATTAAGTTCCTTAAAATTCAGAAGTTTTTTTTCATAACTAAATGCAATTTACTGGTGGTATTTTCCAAACAATTACGTGCCGTATTAATTATTGCTCGAGCCCCCAATAGTGATACTGAACACACTGTAAATTTTAAATAAATTTGTTAAATGCTGAAGAACATCGATTGATGTTTAGGAAATCGATCAGTTCGCTAAAAAGTGGCCTAATCCCGATGATCTACAGTTCACTCGACACTAGCGCGAATCCCTAAGTGTCGGATGCCACAAAATATTCAAAGTCCCGACTGGTTTAAACACAGATGAAGTGCAGTGGCACTGTTTCAGAATCAGTCACCTAAACGTGGTGAAAATAATTAGGGTCCAACCTGACCATATCAGAAACTAAGTCCGATTGGTATCCCAAAACACAGTTCGGAATGCTCAAAAATAAACAGTCCCACAGTAGCACTTCAGTGGCTAGGTGTGGCAGAACTCCACAGCTACAAGTTAGCAGGAAAGTCCCATTTGCTTACTATAACAATCACCAAAAGACAATGCATGAAAAACACAAGTCCATACTGTGTTCCACACTGAGTATATCCTAAGTCTGGATTCTTTGCGAAAAAATTCTACATTCCTTTTGCACGCACACGTGAAATTCGGCTAGCACTTCTGGAACTACAAAAACTATCATCAAAGTGTCGCGTCGAGCAACACAGGCTTGGCATCGGTAGAGGCGCACAGAACTCTGTCCTGGAGCTCTGTGTCAGCTCCATTGAAATACCCTAGATCTGAAATTCCCCAAGCTACGTCATGTAACTGCTTTCTATTGATAACTTCTTTGCATAACTTTTTACATAGAACAGCAATCTTAATTTTATTTGTGCTATTATATGCACGCTCAAATTCTCATCAAGAAACAGACATTACACAAATTTGTAGCAGCAATAGTTTTTTTTTTCAGAATTAATGTTTTGCAATTATCTTTGCAGAGTGCGAAGATAATGTTTGTCCATTTCTGCCACTAAATAACATATGGTTTTGAAGTGCTGTTTTTGATGCGCTGATCGGAATTTACGTATATACAAAAGTTAGACAGATGTGGGCAAAACTATGCAAAAATTATTAATAAACAATGACGACATATAATAATTACAAACATCACAAGCTAATCATGTTGAAATGTGTGTAACGACACCCGCTACGATGCACTGCGCCGGCCAGGGTGGTCTCGCGGTTCTAGGCGCGCAGTCCGGAACAGCGCGACTGCTACGGTCGCAGGTTCGAATCCTGCCTCGGGCATGGATGTGTGTGATGTCCTTAGGTTAGTTAGGTTTAAGTAGTTCTAATTTCTAGGGGACTGATGACCACAGCTGTTAAGTCCCATAGTGCTCAGAGCCATTTGAGCGATACACTGCCTTGCTGTTCATGTATCTGTCTAGTATTATTTGTTTTAGTTAATTACTCGGAGCAAATTAATAAAATTGGTGTTTTGCCAGTAAAATATTAATGCTGCAAATTATACAAGTATGTCAGTAGCGGCGTTTCGACGAGACCTTTAAAATGAGCAACCGACCTACTCTGTACCTGCGTTGCTTCAAAAGTTATAAATTATTCAGTAAATTGGACACATTACAGATTTGTTTATTTAATATCTTTTGATGTAAAATTCGTATAAATAAAATCAGCATTTCGGATGATTCGTCTCAAACTTCTCTTTCATTTGCCGTATCGTACTTTGTTGTACTAATTTGCGTTTGCGTGTAATCAGTACAAAAGTGGATAAAGCATTGCCTTAAAGCCGTGCGCTAGAACGGGTAAACCCTCGTGACGTCACGTAACCGACAGCCGTTTTGAGACTGACCGCTCGCTCGCTGCAGTCTTCCTCCCTGTTGCCTGGCTGAGCCAGCCCAATAACAAATGACTGTCGTGTCACATGTCACACACTGATCATGGATAGGCCCTCGCAAGAATCCCGGCCACCAAAGGCTGACGACGACGAGGAGGAGGAGGATGCGGCGGCGGCGGCTACTCCTGTGACACACAGAGCTGCCAGATTGGTGCATGCCATCAGATTCTGAACCAATGGTCACTGACGTTCCATCCCAATTGGTGACAGGCAGTGATCGTGGGGTATGACTGGTCCTCTTGGTTCCTTCACACCTGATCTGGACATCCATAATGTGACCGTTCAGCGAAACTGTAATGGATGTTACTGTCACTTGTCAGAACTACAACACCTTTTTTTCCCCCATCTTCTGCAATTTGCCTTGCTCTACAGGAAAGTCACTGATGACCATTCTGCAACACTCCGTGCTTATAGTGCATTCTGTCGGAACTGTGCGAGCTCCAAGGAGTCATCTGCGTGCCAGAGGATATGTACCAGGATACCCAATAGCGGTCACTGTGCTCCGGCACGCCTGCGCCGCGAGCCTCGCCGTGCGAGTGCGCCACGCTCCGTACTGTGTGAAGTCCGCAGCCAATCTCGTTTCCCACGGTCAGCGATTTAGGCGGCCACACGGAGCTACACCGGCAGTCTGGTACTCGTCGTAATTTGCGTGTGCATTTTGGACGTACTGCATTCCAGTCCCGTCCTTTCGTTGTTTGAAGTGTTTCTGCGTTGTTGTTGTCTCACTGTGTTTATCACCTCAGTTCTTGTTTGTTTGCCGCACGTTGTGTCATGGTTGGTTGTAGTGTCTGTTATCCCCTACTTATTCGTCTTCCTGTCCGTTTGCTGTTAGGGATACCTCCAGCGGCTTCGCGTCTCCATTCTCTGCCATGCACCGCTCGCGGCTATAACATTGGTGTTGAGGTAAAAGGTTTGGTAGCATGGGGGCTAAGTTGTTCTGTCGCCTGGAGCAACAACAGCAGCAGCAGCGCCAATTAAACATCCTTGCAGTTTCTGATGGACAAATTCACGGCACGGGATGCCTTGCTGCACCAGCTCCCTGATGTACTGGTTTCTGATGCTTCCCCACGTCCGCCGTCGTTTCCGTCCTTTAACGATGCTAAGGAAGACTGGAAACATACTTGCATCATCTGAAACAACATTTCACAGCATTTCAGGCCACAGTTAACTCCCTACAGTGGTCGTCGTTCTTGTCCTGGACCGAACGAGGTGGTGCCATCAGGCCATCCTGATTTAGCTTTTCCGTGATTTCCCTAAATTGCTCCAGGCAAATGCTGTGATGGTTCCTTTGAAAGGGCACGCCTGACTTCCTTCCCCATCCTTCCCTAATCTGCTGAGATCTATGACGTCGTTTGGTCTCTCTCCCCAAACAACCCAACCCAACTGTTGTCCTAGGCATCACCAGACATGTTCTTTCTGCTCCGCAGGTTGGCACAAGCAGGTTGGCACCTTTGTCAGACCCCATGGCTCTCTCCTTTAACGAGATGTGTGTGCTGGTGACTAACTACCATTCCCAGCGATACTGTCATGGCGTCTCAGCTTGAGTTCTACCAGTACCATAAACAGCGCCATCAGTCCTACCATTATTTGGTCATGGACTTGCAGGTTCTCAGCTGCAAATGCGACTTCACTTGCACCAATCAGCATTGCAAGGCACTCCTTGATTTGCGATGTTGTCATTCAACTGGCACCCGATCCAGAGGTTTGCACGGCTGCATTGAAACTCTATAACCCCACACTGGAAGACATTCTGTGCATAGCCCCCTCCTTTGAAATCACACAAGCGGCGAACAAGCGTCTCATGATGAGGCCACAGGTGGCAGCAGTAGAGTCCTCCCTGCAGGTGCCTCCCTCGCGCCGTTGGCATGGTACAGCCCACAGAGAGCAACGTCGTCAAGACTCCTCATTGTCCAACATCTCTATGGCTTTGGAGCTGCTGGTTGCCCTCATCAGCGGCTGCATGGGTCACTTCCATATTGCCTGTAGTGTGTTTGCGCCCAGTCTCGTGCAGACTGCTCCCATCACTAGAAAATGTGCTCGCTCTTTCAGAAAGTCAGCCATCTCCAATCTGTCTGTCACAGCCTCTCAACCTGCTCCTACCCCTCACCCAAGGGGCATCAGGATACCGTGCACATGCTGCAATCAGTTGTCCCACTGGATGCCCCATTGATGTGGTAGCTGTTCATCAAACTCCGCATTTTTAATGTGGATGTTCGTTTCCAGGTCGATATGGGGGCCATCGTCTCCTTGATTAATCTGGTGATGTATACATGCCTGGGTTCCCCAGAGTTGTCTCCCACCTCTCAGCAATTGGTTGTGTATGGTGACGGTTCTGTCTCCCTCCGGGGGCAGTTCTCAGTCCCCGCCACCTATAAACATGTTTCCTGGCTCCTGACCGTACAGGTGGTTGACCATCCCATGGCTTCAAACATTTTTGGACTCCCTTTCACACTGTTTGGCTTTTTGATTTCTCACGAAGTTAAGGTCGTTTCCACTGCTGTCCCATTCCAGGACCTCGACGATCTATGCTCGATCTATGCCTTTCTGTTTCAGTCTGACTTAGGGTGTGCTTCGATCTTCCAGGTGCACATTGCTCTCCTGCTCGATGCTCAGCTGCAGTTCTTCCGGGCTTGACCCATTCTGGTGGCCTTACGTCCTGCAATCAAGCAAGAGCTCAATCGACTGCAAGCTGCTGGTGTCATCGAGCCCATGAAAGTGAGTGTTTGGGCAACCCGGTTAGTGGTGATCAGGAAACCCAATGACTCCCTTCACCTATGTGGAGATTTCGGAGTTACAGTCAATGCACAGTCCCTGGCTGAAACTATCCCATTCCCTGGCAGGAAGACCTTCTCGCCAAACTTGCGCATGGCAGATACTTCTCCACGATCGACCTGGCAGAGGCTTACCACCAATTACCCTTAGACGAGGAATCCCAGAACATCGTTGTCATCAACACGCCTTTCAGATCACATAAATACAAGTGCCTTCTATTTGGTATTTCCTCGGCGCCATCAATTTTCCAGATGTACCTGCAGCAGCTCACTCAGCCCATCCTGGCTTGTGCCAATTATCTCGATGACATCTTGGTCACCAGCCGTACATGCCACGAGCATTTGCAAAACCTCAGTACCTTATTTCATGCCCTGCAGGCTGCAGGGTTATGCTGGCAACTGGAAAAGTAGTTTCTTTCAACTGGAAGTTGAATAACTGGGGCACTGGCTCAGTAAAGATGGCATTCGTCAGTTGTATTGTAATGCCATGGCCATCAACTCCCTTCCCCACCTCAAGGATTTATCTGACCTCCAGGTTTTTTTGGGCAAGGTTAACTACTACTTAAAGTTTTTACGCCAGGCTGCTGACATTGCACAGATCATCAATTTATTGCGTTGCAAAGGGGTCCCTTTCAACTGGACTCCTGCCTGTGGTCAAGCTTTTCTCCATTTGAACACTATGCTCAAGTCCGTTCCTTGCCAGACTCCCATCTCTCCGGACCACCCCTTGGTTGTGTCGGCCGATGCTTCGGCCTATAGTATTGGGGCAGTCCTGGCTCACAGGAATGTGGATGGCTCAGGACAGCCCATTGCGTATGCATCCAAGACTATCCCCAGCACAGAGGAACTATTCTCAGATTGAGAAAGGCTCTCGCGATTTTGTTTGCCATTCAAAAGTTTCACATCTACCTGTTTGGGACGAAGTTCACTCTCGTAACTTATCACAAGTCTTTGGTTACCCTATTCGGCCCACACACACACACACCTCCCAGAGTGAACTGCTCAATATCTCCAGCGCAGGGCGCTGTTCTTATGCAATTACACTTATGTTATCCAATATTAGCCCACCTCAACACTCCAATGCAGACACATTGTCCCATCTCCCCTTGGGCCCTGATCCTGAGTTCAATCAGCAGGAAGTCCTCTGCTTTCACATTGTTATGGGCCGCAAGAGACACTGGATGGATTTCCCATCATGGCTGCACAGGTCACCTCTGCCACACACTAGGACCCTGTTCTGTGCCAGGTTCTCTGCTATGTGACCCATGGATGGCCCACCTATCTGACTTGCCAGTTGAAAACTGTATTAAAGCCCTGGCGGCATCGCTCACCAAGCTCTTGGTTGTGACAGGTGTCCTTCTGTTGGCCGTGGAGGCTGACACCCACTGGGTGATCATCCCACCTGATTTGCACCACCACGCCCTATGCTTGCTGCACCGTAACACCGGGGGATGTCCTGTATGAAGGTGTTGGCTTGCCATCATGTGTATTGGCCTAGCATCGATGGCAACATTGAACGTTGGGCCCGTGGGTGCACGGTGTGTGTGCGTCACCAGGCCAGCCCTTCGCAGTCATTTGCACCCTGTCCCATGCCTCGCTGGCCCTGGGACCACATCCATTTCGATTTTGTGGGCCTGTTTTTGGGATTGATGTGATTACTTATTATGGATGCATACTCCAGATACCTTGCATGGTGTCCATCACAACTGATGCCACACTCACAGGCTTGACTCAGGCTGTCATCACTGAAGTCCTGCCTCGTACCTTGGTCTTCGATAATAGCCTCCAATTCACGGCAGCCTCCTTCCACACACTCAGTGAGGCCAACGGTGTCAAACACATCCGAACCCCTCCGTTCCATCCATTCTCCAGTGGTACAGCAGAATGACTGGTCAGGACATTTAAACACCAGCTGACAAAAGCAATCTAATCTTGTGCCACCACATCAGATCACCTTATTCCTGACCATTTATCGCACCACACCAATTGATGGTCATAGTCCAGTCGAACTCCTCAATGGGCAGCAACCTTGCTCTATCTGCTGATGCCATTGCCTTCTGAGCCCCACTTCTGAACCTCTCAGTGCCACATCCCGGACATGGCCATGTGGGCCCACTGGTATGGGGACCAGGCTGCTTGGACTCCTGCCACAGTAGTCGCAACCCATGGGCGGCGTTTGATGTTGGTAGAGACACACAAGGGGCTCGAGTGCCACCACCATGACCAACTCCAGCCTCATTCTCCTTTGTGGCACCTCACGTACCCCAACCCCCCACCTCCTCCTGGTGTGCACGAGGCCCTCAAGTTTGCCCCACTGCTGATGGCTGCCAGCTCCCCACAGTCACGCTGGAACTCCTTTCCACATCCACAAGGGTCGGAGGCGCCGTGCGATGCCCTGCCTTCCGATGACGTTTTGATGGACTCCATGGACTGCCCTCCCAACCCACCGCTGGCAGTCGACAACATAAGGTCACCCTCTGTTCCCTCCTTCTGCCCACCACAGCACTGTCTGGGGTGTTTCCACCCCTACTCAGGTTTTTTTTGGGGGGGGGGGAGGGGAGGATCTGGTGCCGGAAGGCGTAGAAGTTGAATGTGTACCAGATGGTATAAACTGGGATACCCACTAGGCGTCTCTGTGCTCCAGCGCGCACCTGTGCTGCAAGCCTTGCCATGGGAGTGCGCCATTCTCCATACCATGTGAAATCTGCGACCAATCTTGTTTCCTGCAGTCAGCTATTTAGGCGGCTGCGCAGTACTACCCCAGCAGTCTGATATTTGCCACAGTTTGTGTGTGCATCTCAGCCATACTGCAATCCAGTTCCTTGTGTTGAGATACATACTGTTGTTGTTTGGAGTGTTTCTGTGTTGTTGTTGTCTCACCATGTTTATCACCTCAGTTCTTGTTTGCTTGCCTCATGTTGTGTCCTGGTTGGTCATAGTGTCCTTCGTCCCCTACTTATTCGTCTGTCCTGTCTGTTCGTTGTTAGCGATACCTCCAGCAGCTCCCATGCCTGGTGGCTTTGTGTCTCCATTCTCTGCTATGCACCGCTCGCGGCTGTAAGATATCTAATGATCTCTTCCTTCAATATTGTGGCTTCACTACATTGGTCACTGTATGATGATCTTTGTGATAGTGTCCACTTTCCAGTGACCCTGTCTCTTTCTTGGCACTGCAAGACAGACCAACTACCACATTTTGTACTTCAGAGAATGGACTGGCAATTGTATGCCTCTGCTGTTACTTTTGACCCCTCTCTGTCAGATTGCACTGACAAAGTTGTGCAAGGTGTGTCTGATGTGATCTCCCACACAGCTGGAACTGGTATTCCCCTTTCTACAGGTCCCTTCCATCACCAACCAGTGCCATGGTAGACCAAAGATATTGCATTAGCTGATCGGGATTGCTGAAGAGCCTTGCAACATTTCAAACAGCATCCTTGTCACATAACCTTATTACTTTTAAGTGACTTCATGCAAATGCTTTTTATCTAATTAAATGCAGTAAGAAGAAATGCTAGGAGCACTGTGTATCCACCCTGAGAATTTGTGCCTCTTCATCCCAGGTGTGGTCCAAGCTCTACGGTCTTACAGGTCGCCAAAGATCCGTAACTGTGTTGGGTCTCTTTCTTCATGATGGTTTCTGTACTGATGCATCGGCTCTTGCTGAACACCTTGTGACCCACTGTGTGATGATGTCAGTGTCTTCTGCTTACATAGCTGCCTTCCAGGGGCATAAGTGCTGAATTAGGGCCATTCCCCTCTCCTTCAGTCCTCAGCGTGCTGAATTATGCAATGAAACTTTCACTGACTGTGAATAGCTTCAGGCTCTTGCCTCTTCTCACAATGCAGCCCCGGGCCCTGCTTCCATTCAAAGTCAGATGATACCTCATCTGACTTGTTACCCAACATCTCCATCTCCTCAGAGTCTTCAATCATATTTGGATCTCAGTGTCTTTACTTTGCAAATGGTGAGATAGTATCATTATTCCAATCCTTAAGTGAGGCAAAAACCAACTTCATCAACAGTTAGCAGTCGATTAACCTCAGCAGTGTGCTCTGCAAACTGCTTAGAAAGATTGTTGTTGACCTATTATGCTGGGTTCTCGAATCTCGCTGCCTTCTGTCCTCTAATAGGTGAGATTTAATATCTGGTTAGGTTGGAAACAGCAATATAAGAGACTTTTTTAAACACTAGCATATTGTTGCATATTTTACTTACCCTCCATGACTGAGACTTTTGAGGTACATTCCAGTTTTTATCCTACCATTTATTGTGGGTTGAAGTTGGTGCTTCAGTTGTTTCTCCATGGGTCAAAGAGAATGGCGTCCCACATAGCTATATGATGAGTGCCACACTCTTCCTTATCACCATCAATTTTGTAGTGACCTCTGTCAGACTACTGGTCACCTCCACATTGTATGTAGATGACTTCTGCAATTGGTGCAGCTCCCACTCTGTAGCCTTTGCTGAATGCCAGCACCAAGGTGCCATCATACAGGCCACTGCTGGGGTCCCCATGGTTTCCAGTTATCTCCTGCAAAAACAGGTCATGCATTTTTGTCATTGTATCACAGTTCATTCTACATGGGTACCCAGTGTTTGGATGTTTGTCGCACAGTCCCAATTTTTGAGACTTCTATTTCATCAGAGGCTGACTTGGCTACCTCATATTCGACAACTAAAGACAAGCTACATGTGAAAGCTTAACACTCTCTGCTTCCTTGCCCACACATCTTTGGATGTAGATTGCACTACTCTCCATCATATTTACTGGGTGCTCATCTTGTGGTTACCAGGTTTACTGCTCAGTGACAGCTTCAGCTTTGAAACTGCTGGACCCACTCCATCATTATGGAGTGAGAATCGTCTCTGATACCTTCTGGACTAGTCCCATAGGCAGTCTTCTTGAAGTCCCACAGGCAGTCTGCTTTCCAAAGTGGGGAACTTCCCTCTTCAGTTCTGCCATTACCAAATCTTGCACACTTAAGCAATCTCCATCCAACAGTTTCCTAATCATCCAACTTAGCAGGTTCATTTTGCATATGAAGGGCATTGACTGTCTCACTCCTTTTTTCAGGTGGGATTACCAGTTATGCACCTCGCAGCCATCTGCCAGGGCCTTCACCTGTCCTCTTTAGAATGTACTCCCCGTGTTCGTGTTTTCTCACACCTCCTCACCCCCTACCCCCCCCCCCCCCCCCACCCCCACCCACCCCTCCTCTTCCCCTTTGATTGGTACCTAGTCTTCGAATTAGGACTAATCTAATGCAAGGAAGGGCATTGACTGCATCACTCCTTTTTTCAGGTGGGATTACCAGTTATGCAACTCGCAGCCATCTGCCAGGGCCTTCACCTGTCCTCCTTAGAATGTACTCCCCGTGTTCGTGTTTTCTCACACCTCCTCACCCCCTCCCCCCCTCCCCCCCACCCCTCCTCCTCCCCTTTTATTGGTACCTAGTCTTCGAATTAGCTAATGCAAGGACCAGAAGTCTCAGTCAACCCCATGACCTTTTGGCATATGTTCCTTTCAGTTCTTCAGGAGTATGAGGCTGCTACCATCTTTTACACAGACTGCTGTAAAACTGTGGGTAAGATGGGTTTTGCTTTTACATCTCCTGCTGGTCAGGACCACCATTCACTGCTGGGAACATGTAATGTTTTTATGGCAGAGCTGAAGGCCATTAACAAAGCTTTACTTTTCTGGATCTCCTGACTAGAAGGCATTCTGTACTCTGGAGCTATCATTTTTCAGCTATGGCATCTGGCATCAATATTGCCTTCCGTGCCTCGCTTTTACCACTCCTTCATACTTTCCTCACCTGAGCACATTTGTGGTGGGAGTCTCTACCTCTGGATGAACAAAGACTTGGCCGAGGGACTATTGACCTTACTGTGTAGTCCCTTAATCCAGTCAACCAGCTAACCAACCTGTAGTGGTGTTGCTTGAAGTTCAGTATTTTATAACCTTAAACTGTCACTACTTCTGTTATTGGTATTCTGCAATAACAACAGTAACATGTGCTCTGCCTGTCTTTGAACCTCATAATACTTGGAGAGTTCATTCATAGCGCATTTGCTGAAACACTGAAGAGTACTATTTAAATGCTGTGCCAATATTATGTGACAGCATGCTGCACTGCTATGTGCTCTCTCTGCTCTTACCTTACTTCAAGGACATGAAACAAGGGGATGTTGTTTTTTGTCTTGCAGCTGCACTCCCACTCCAATACATTTAAAAGTTCTTGTATTTTGACACTGTGTTACATGTCGTGGATTAACAAACAAGACCCTCACATATCTTTGCATACAGCTTTATTATTACTTCTGCTGTCAAAGGTATTACATAAGAGAGATGAGTAACAAACAGAATATTTATTTACATTCCTTAATTCCTTACCATATTTAAACTGTGCATTTACATTGATGTCTTTTTGTTGTTGTTTTGTTGTTGTTGTACTCTTTGACCCATGACTACAATAAAACTTGATGAGAAAGAAATCTTTACCTCTGTGATGAGTATACACTTTATTGATTATATTTTACTTGTACAACTGTGTGCCGGACCGGGATTTGTACCCAGGTCACAGGAAGTAACCTGCCAATTGCAAATCTGAGCACACATCATTGAGTGACTGAAAGTTTCAATCTGTCGCAGGCTGCTCGTATTCTTTCCAAATTCCCCAGAGGTCATCCCACCCCCGAAGAAAATGAAAATAGTGGAAAGTTTGACGTTTTAAAGCCTCAGAGGTATTACTGAGAAAGAAATCTTGTTCTCTAGACTTTTCCCCAGTCAAGCGCTCCAATACATTAATTCTTTCAGAGCTGAAAGTTTAACACATCTGTGGGAGGGCATCTTCAGAGTTTGGAAGTAAACGAGAGGAGGGGAGATGGTGACTAGTTGAAGCTATGAGTCAATCAATGAGGGGTTGTTCAATTGTCAGTGCACTACCCACAAAAGGTAGAGATATGGCTTTTAATCTTGGTCTGGTACTTGTTTATATAATCATATAACTTGGGCATAGGTGTATAATTAATTCAAGTGGGTTTGAAGTGTAAATAAATGAATAGGCAAAAATTTAGGGAATGTTATAGAAAAGGGGAATTCAACAGAAATGCAATAGAGTTGAGGTAGGGGGAGACAAGATTCTGAATGCCCCGTGGTTTCCAGTTGACAGCTACAGTTCGATGAATGGCCAAAAAATTGATACATTGAATATTAGCAAAATGTTGTTAGTGATAAGTGAGTAGAAAATGTGTGGAGGTCATTATGGAGTTACTACAATACTGATAGTGTACGAATCGTATATGGATGTGAATTGTAGTTATATTAGACAACATGAAATTTTTAGAGCATGGATTGGGATCATTTACTTCAAGTAAGAATATTCTTTGTGCTGAGGTTAATATCATGTTAAAACTGCATGTTGGACATGTCTGACCGTGGATACTTGTATTTCATATGCAGTGCTCTCCACAGGGCATGACTAGACCATATTCCACTTTCATTCTGCTGCTGCTTTTCTTCTTCCACTATAAACTTCACAAAGACTATCCTCCTCCAAATTCTTCACATGAAGTAAATATTTAAATCCAGTAACAAACTTAAGGCTGAAGGAGGGCCTGTATCTTAGGGGTTATAGTCCTATAGGACAAGAAGAAGAGTCATTTTAGGTGTGGAATAGATGTAGTGGCAAGTTGAAGATTCAAATTAGTTTACAAAGTTCGTTCGAAGAACATTACTAACAAAAGGCAGGTGTAATTCCTGGACTGGCACATAGTCATGAATATGCAGCTTCATAATGTGTTTGCATTACAAGAATGTATTTCATATTGGTGCATTTTCATTTGAAGGGTTCTGTATTTTTTTATTCTGCCACTCATGTTGACTAATAGTCTGTTTCAACAGTGCAATGCTTAATTTTTTTCTGTTGATTATGTTTTAAGTGAACTGCTGAATAAAGTATTTTTTCATACAAATTCAGCCACAAAATAATAATATATGTTTTACTTTTTGCCATATCTCATCTTGTGTTCACCCACTTTGTCAGTTTTATTTTCTTAGATATGAAGAATAATTGCTCTCTCTCTCTCTCTCTCTCTCTCTCTCTCTCTCTCTCTCTCTCTCTCTCTCTCTCTCTCTCTCTCTCTCTCTCTGTGTGTGTGTGTGTGTGTGTGTGTGTGTGTGTTGTGTGTGTGTGTGTGTGTGATAGTATTTTTTTTTTGCTTCTCTACACTTCCTTCATCTTCCCTTTTTTTTTTTTTTTCAGGTTGAAGGTTGATAATGTCTAACAAAGCTGGAAGCAATGCTCCCACTTAAGAACATGTTCCTTTTTACCATTGCTATGACAATTATAGTGTTATATTTTGTATGGAGCTCTCAAGGCAAGGAGTTTGGGAGACATTATGATCATCGAGAACATGTATTCCTGTGCCACATGTCATTTGAGGTAGGAAATTAATTTAAATTAAACTTTTCAGGTTTTCAGCTAATAGCTGCTTATATGTGTTGACCCTAAGCAGCAAGAAAATTGACAATAAATTTCTATTTATACGATATAATGATTAAAGTTGTCATCAAACATCACATGAATATCAGTTTGTAGTAGATAACTGTTTCATTCAGTTTAATAATTATCATACTGTAGACACGTAATTGCCAATGCAATGTTACCATAATATGAGAGTACAAATGCTGTCACATCAGGAGAAGGAAGCTTGTCCCCTGTCATTGCATTTTGCACAATACCACATGGTGTCAGTTGGAAATGAAATGTGAGGTATTCAGAAACAGCAATGAAAGGAAAATTATTCATTGTTGTGCAAATAATAGGAATTAAGTATTTTGATGTAAAAATGGCAGCTGTTTGTTTCCCCTCCAAGTGTAGCAGTTCTTCAACAGTTGAAACAAATTACAAATTCAACCAGTAATTCAACAAATAACACAGACACATACAGTTCATGTTGAAAATAGAAAAGAATGGCATGTTTCCCTTTCTTGACATAGAAGTCTGTGTTTCACTTTAAGGGAATTTGGGTACACAGTCTGCAAGAAGCCTTCGAGGCACTGATAGTTACTAGCACTCAATGCCCCAACATCATTGTAGCAAAAGAATTTGGTATTATATATGTTGATGAAGAGGGCCCACTGAAACTGCAGTGTAGATAATGTGAAGACAGTATTGCAGAAGCTGTGTACCAGTTTGAGGAGTAATCTTTACAGTTAATAAACCATTAACAAAATCAAGTAGTGACTGGGTTGTGTACAGCCACACATGACACGTTTGCCATGCGTGCAGGGTGTCACTGACAGTGTGGAGAAAATTCTTCACTTAAAAGAGATTTAAGCTGAGAGCCCACAGCAGCATCAAAATTTGAGACCTGCTAGGGTCCACCAAAGATACCGTCAGTATGCTGCATGTGCTGGGAGTTTGTCATCTGTGAGTGCAGATTAGTTTGCATTAGTGTCTCTGTGAGGTGTCAGCACTTTAAGATAGGTCAGCTTCATATTGGGTTCAGCCAGTGTAATAAATCAGTGGCGCAAGAATACTAAAATGAATTTGTTTAACACATGCAGTTCACAGGTGCTCACACACTAGCTAGGCAGCCACTTAACTTTCAAAGGAAGGCACAAGAGGCAATATATGTACTCAAGCAGTGGGTGGATTGAACTGTAATGGTGATTACAGTTATCCATTGTCTTGGTCACCAGGAGGAAATGAAATATTGACAGACTGTGAAAATGAGTCCCTCACTGTTGACCATGGGAAACACTTTCATGAAAGACACAACACAGCGATCTGTCATAATCACCTCTGAACATCATGTGAGTTGCACCACTTCAAAAAAGCAGCTGCCTTCTAATTTGTCAGTGTTGACCTATAAAATGCCATTATAAATTACAATCAATTAATAACATCAGTTCCCATCCTCCCCAGTCTCAACATCAGGTCATACGATGAGTTTGATTACATTTGTGTTATGATGTTATTGGAACAGTGTATGAGAGTCCATATGGCATTACACCTGTCATATTATGATATTACAGTAGTGCCTGAAACATTGGGTTACCACTTTACTGTATTAAAAGTAACTCCAACTTTGATGACTTGCGAACATAATAGTTCTCTATTCTATTTCCAATTGTGACAAAGCCTACCCATACCATCCAAAGACATTATACTCTACTGGAAAAAAAAATTACCCCTGGAAAGACACCGTTGATTTTGATCTCATGACGGTATATGCCATCTGTGTGATAGTAGATGTACTGATAATAGTTTCAAAATAATCCCCCAACAGATAGCATAGTGGCATAGCTACCAGAATGCAGTCTGTGTATGCCCTTTAATAGGGAATACTCACAGCCAGGAGGCTCAATGTCATGCTAATGTGTGAAGCAAGCAGACAACTATGCCATGGAGACACACTCATGCTTCCTATGCCAACTTAGCAAGTTTGAAAGGGTCAAATTGTGGCCTTCCGAGTGGCGGGATGGTTTTTCAGAGAACTCCCAAACAAGTTTGATGTGCTGCATCACTTGTGCAATGATGCTGAACATTCTTACACTTGTAGGTGAGTTTCTGGATGTCCATGCAGCACAGATACCTGCCAGAATCATTGTATTGTAAGGGCAGCAGTGGGAGATCATACAGCTTCCACACCACAGTAAGAGGGTTTGTAAGCCCAGACATGTCAACATGAACTGTCGTGAACTGGTTATTAGCAGTGGGCCTACAGGCACGTGCACACCTAACATACCTTCCACTCATGCCCCAGCTTCAACATGCATGGCTCAGTTGGTGTCATCAGAGGGTCACTTGGAGGATGAAATGGCTCACTGTTGTCTTCAGCAATGAAAACAAATTCTGCTTGCACACAAGTGATAATCGTTTGTGCGTATGATGTAGACCTGGTGAGTGCTGTCTCGTAGAGTGCATTTGTCCATGACACACTGCCCTACACCAGGCCGTATGGTCTAGGGTGCGATAAGCTACAACTCTCGTTCATGTTTGGTGTTTCTATAGGGGATGCTAACCAGCACTCGGTACATACAGAATGTTGTTAGACCCATTCTCTGGCTATTCTTGCAACACGAAGGTGATGTGTTGTTCCAACTGGATAACGCTCACCCATACACTGCCCTTGAAATTCAACATGCTCTGCAAGACGTGTAGCAACTTCCCTGGCCAGCACTGTCTGTGGACTTGTCTCCAACCGAGCACACGTGGGATATGATGGGGCGTGAGTGACTCGTGTGACTCATCAACCAATAACTCTTACAGAACTATGTGAGCAGGTTGTGCAGGCATGGCATAAAGTATCCCAGGACAGTATTCACCATCTGTATGAGCAACTGGATGCCGGAATCAGCACTTGCATTGCCACCCATGGAAGCTATACCACGTACTGATATGGGTCTTTCAGCATGTGTCAATACCTGGTACCTCAAAACCACTTGTGCTATCGATCTGTAAATGTAATCATTTCATGTATTCCATATGCACTGTTGCAACAATAAGTATTGAGTGAATTGGAAACCTCTAATTTTTTTCCAGCAGCATACCATGAGACAGCCTCATGCTACTCATGCGTGTAGCTTTATATTTTCTACAGTGCCCTCACCCCGTAATAGTGTCATTCTCCCATCTTCATTGTAGCTGTCAAATTGATAATGTTCTCATAGGCTGGTTTGAATAAGAGAAAGGAGTAGTGAGAGTGATTAACATATTCATGGTAAGGGCTTCTTTCACTGCTCGGTAGTTTTGGAAGACTTTTCCGTTAGTCTTGCTACAATCACATTCCTATTCTACCAACAAATGAGATTCTGGAATAGTCAGCAGGAACTGTGGTCTGTCCTTGTTCTAAGTTTTACAAATGTGTCAATGTTCTTGTGATCTTATGCTTGAGAGATTGATTAATTGCCACAGATAAGGAACCCAAAAGTACAATATTGTTATTTACCTACCCTGAAGTAAATTACGAATGTTTTCCCATAGACTGTTTTGAATTATTTTCAGTTTGGCATTTTAACAACCTTGTCGGTACACTCCCAATTCAGTTTTTAGATCGTTACTTTTCATTATTTTAGATAGCTACTTCAGTTTTAAACTTATGGGTACTGATGTGCTGTTGGGTCTAAGAATTTGCTTGGGTACTTAATTATTTTCCCTGATTGTGTATTCGAGATTTAACTTGTCTGTGAGAGTTCAACTACTGAAACATATATATCGAGTGCCACTGCAGTTGTACCTTAACAAAACTTTCATTGCGTCCTGAACTTTGTAGTAAGATTAAGAATTTAAAATAATTTATAGTGATACTATAATTAACTCCTATTTCTTTTCAATGTAAATTAAACATGAACATTTTTGAGTATTAATAAGAAAATAGGGTATACTGTGGTAAAAATTAAAAAAAAATCAACTAAAAGTAAACAAAGAAATAAAACGCACAGAGTAAAATTAAATACAGGACATTAGTCTTAGAATTTTTTTTACAGTATTAATACACTTGAAATTTAATTAATTAAAATGTGTGTGTAACTGGGGCACCTGGTTTAGAATAAATAATTAACAAAGCTTATTTAATTCGTGTGCTTCTCATATTATGTGCAATCACAACATTTGGGTGTGTACTATATATGCAACTTGGATGTGTTTCTCAGTACTTAATATTGATACCTGATCTAACTTGCTACCCAAATAAATTGCTGCAGGGTTACTGTATATTGCAACTACCACAGAATCTGATACTTGCCTTCTGGGAAAAAGTATCTGAATGTATTATGCTGTTTGGTGAAAAACAGTTGTTGCTCATTAACAAAAGAATATTAAAAAAACTTAAACTAAAATCATATCTGTCTTGTATTGTTGTTTCTGAATGAGTTAATTATTAAATGCATACTAGACTCTGGTGCTATTTGCATTGAAACCTTATAAAATCAAGGACTAAATGTCAGTTGATCCTAACCTACACAGTAGCATGATTTGGATCATTCATAGTTCTATGAACTTCTTACCAGGGTTACTTATGCTGGGATGTTAGTTTCACTGTTCAGACTACAGTGAAAGTAGAACCTGTACTAACAAACCTTTCCCAACTTCAAGGTGAGCAATGTACAGGTGACATGACTGCGTATCCAGGGAAAACACGAACTTATCAGTTTGATTTTTAAAGTTTCCACTTGTATGGCTGAATTCCTGGTAGGTTTCTATGGGTAAGTTGTTATAGAGCTCATGTGTTTCATGAGTAATATTTCACAAATGTGAAAACATCTTATTATATTGTGACACAACTGCATAAGAATATTTTTATCATTGTCAGAATGGAAGAGTATACTTTGATAAACAAACACTTTTTTTCACAAAAGGTTTAAGGAGGAGTTATGGTTGGTTAAAAACCTATAAAAATATTTTAGGATGGAACAGAACCCTACTAATTGAAATTACAGTGAGAGGACAGTTGTCCCTACATCTCGAATCACAGTACACCATTGCAACTGAACTACATGATTCCCTGTGAAATAAGGTCAACAGATATGTAAAAGACAGCAGGTTTCATGTTGAATTTAGATCAAATATGTTTCTCATTCATATTTATAAATTCCTCTGTGATGTTTCAGATGACAGAATGTGCTTATGCAGCATGAGTCAGGAATGGTATTCTCGGTTCTAGAAATATGTGTCAGTTCTTTGGGAAGTAGGTCTTAACATAGGGGCTCTTCGATTTATACTAATCAGAAAGAAACCACAGAGTGTAATGACCACAGGGGAAGTACAGTACACTGAGGCAAAAGAAATATAGAGGACAATGAAGGCTCTGGCATATACAATACTATTTCCTTTAGCATTAAAATAACCACGTCAATCCAGACCCATTGAGCAAATGTGTTCCTACAAATCTATGGATCACTTACTATTGTTATTTCCCATTCATTTCACATACCCCAACTCTTTCCTGATCCAGGATTTGAAGTGTTTGTTTTTGCCCTTTGGTGATTTTTGTTTTGTAACCATACAGACGTTTTTATTTGTAATGGTTATTTCCCTGTGTCTAAGAAAAAAAATATAGAGTAATGTTTGCCTTTTTCAACTGTTACACATCATCAGCTAATGTATCTTTTCAGCCCTTGTCCAAATTAAACTTTAAGCACAGATGTGAGTTTTTTGTTCGAGCAATTTAAAGTTGTTAGTGTCAAATCCCCCGCTTTTTTTTTTCTCCATAGGACAGCAGGAATAAAAATGTGGATAACATACCCACAATTTATTTTATTACACCCACATATCCAAGGAGGGAGCAAGCAGCAGAACTTACAAGGTTAGGGCAAACATTGATGCATATACCTAACCTGCATTGGATTGTTGCTGATGATAACATGGTTTGCAGTGCAATGATAACAAAACTCTTGAAAAAATTTGGTGAGTTTTTCGTATCAGCTTTGAAATTTATTAATTACTTTTATATATTCAGTGGCATATTCCTTTGTAGTAAATATTGAAATGCTATTTTTTTTTTTTTTGAATGAATTTGCTATAAAAATCTGTTATTGAGAACAAAACATATGATCTTACACAGGCATGTTCCCCCCCTCCCCCTTGCTCTCGTTTCTCTCTTTACCCATCCATAAAATATTTTGATAAATAAAGGAAACTTCTCAACTGGCAGTTAGTGCAAAACTGCTGACAGCCTTCTACATGTGACACGCTAAGACTAGTGGTTGTATAGAATTGCAGTGCTTGTGCACTATTTAGTTTTGCTCCAGCTAGTCAATAAATGCACAGCATTCCTATGTTATATTTTCAGTTCACATCTAACTAGCAGTTTTATTGATATATTTCCATTCTAAAACAAAACCTAACAAGAAATGATGATTTTCTATTTAATGTTGGCACATATTCTAACATTTATTTCACTCTATTACAGTTATAGTCATTATGCACATATTGACATAGTGAGCAAATGAATGCTGTGCCAAAGAGATAACTGCATATGCCTTCTTATTTAGCGGATATGACTCATCGAGAAGTTGTCAGCAAATTCTGACTGTTCAAAGATTCTGTTAACTTTCAGATCCCACGTTAGAGAGTAGTGTTACAAAAATTTCATAATGTTTTGTTTAAATGACTTACGCCACCTGCAGGTGTTCTTTTTTCCTTTAATTGTTGTGCAATCTCACAATTTCTGTCTGGTACCAATATCAAGTATTTGTACAAAAATCAGTGACACTATCTGCTATAAAATTCTCTGCTTCTGTTATATTTCAGTAGCGACCACTGTCAATGCGCTTATGAGTGCAGGTGTTGTAAATATTGGTATCACAAGCACCCGTAACAGGTGCTAGTGATATTAGTGTTACGACAGCTGATATTTAAATACACAGATACAGGAGACATATGGTATAATGTGTCACTGATAATGTTTTGTAAAGATACTTGATATTGGTGTTAGACAGAAATTATGTGCAGTTGTACAATGATTTTTTTTTTTTTAAAAAAAGAAGACACATGCAGGTGGCATTAAATCACTTAAACAATTCATCAGAGCTGAGGACCCAGTGTCAATGAATATCATTATGTTCTGATAGCAATATGCAATATATTGGGCCCTCAAAGACAAATTAACAGATGTGAATTATCATGACGGATTACTCTTTGGTGATGCACTCAGAATGCGTTGGTTTCATAATGATATGTTACCTTATTCCATCCCTGGCCCAACTCCTATAGTTCAGAGTTCTCAAAGTTACGTCTCAGTCATTTCATTTTACGTAACACTGCACACGTCAAGTAATGTTCCAAGAATGCTAGCCCTTTTGTGTAAAAGATAGTAGATGTGTTTCCCTTTATATTCAAGATAGTGCTTGATCATAGCTAGTTCTTTTATTGATGCTTTGAATCACATTAAAACGATAATGTTGAGACTCTTGTTAGTGACAGTTTTATAGGTAACTGCTTGTGCATTAAATTAACTGAATGTTAAAAGGAAGATAATTATTGAAAGCTAGACTGAAACGTAGTTTTTCTGATGGTCAATCCCAAAGAAAGCAAGTGTTGACAGATGTGAAAATTACCGAACTATCAGTTTAATAAGTCACAGCTGCAAAATACTAATGTGAATTCTTTACAGATGAATGGAAAAACTGGTAGAAGCCAACCTCGGGGAAGATCAATTTGGATTCTGTAGAAATATTGGACCACGTGAGGCAATGCTGACCCTATGACTTATCTTAGAAGCTAGATTAATAAAAGGCAAACCTACATTTCTAGCATTTGTAGACTTAGAGAAAGCTTTTGACAATGTTGACTGGAACACTCTCTTTCAAATTCTGAAGGCAGCAGGGGTAAAATAACTACATCTACATCTACATTTATACTCCACAAGCCACCAAACGGTGTGTGGCGGAGGGCACTTTACGTGCCACTGTCATTACCTCCCTTTTCTGTTCCAGTCGCATATGGTTCATGGGAAGAACGACTGTCTGAAAGCCTCCGTGCGCGCTCGAACCTCTCTAATTTTACATTCGTGGTCTCCTCGGGAGGTATAAGTAGGGGGAAGCAATATATTCGATACCTCATCCAGAAACGCACCCTCTCGAAACCTGGCGAGCAAGCTACACCACGATACAGAGCGCCTCTCTTGCAGAGTCTGCCACTTAAGTTTGCGAAACATTTCTGTAACGCTATCACGGTAGCTAAATAACCCTGTGACGAAATGCACCGCTGTTCTTTGGATCTTCTGTATCTCCTCCGTCAACCCGATCTGGTATGGATCCCACACTGATGAGCAATACTCAAGTATAGGTCGAACGAGTGTTTTGTAAGCCACCTCCTTTGTTGATGGACTACATTTTCTAAGGACTCTCTCAATGAATCAACCTGGTACCCGCCTTACCAACAATTAATTTTATATGATCGTTCCACTTCAAATTGTTCCGTACGCATACTCCCAGATATTTTACAGAAGTAACTGCTACCAGTGTTTGTTCCGCTATCATATAATCATACAATAAAGGATCCTTCTCTCTATGTATTCGCAATACATTACATTTATCTATATTAAGGGTCAGTTGCCACTCCCTGCACCAAGTGCCTATCCGCTGCAGATCTTCCTGCATTTCGCTACAATTTTCTAATGCTGCAACTTCTCTGTATACTACAGCATCATCCGCGAAAAGCCGCATGGAACTTCCGACACTATCTACTAGGTCATTTATATATATTGTGAAAAGCAATGGTCCCATAACACTCCCCTGTGGCACGCCAGAGGTTACCTTAACGTCTGTAGACATCTCTCCATTGATTACAATATGCTGTATTCTGTTTGCTAAAAACTCTTCAATCCAGCCACACAGCTGGTCTGATATTCTGTAGGCTCTTACTTTGTTTATCAGGCGACAGTGCGGGACTGTATCAAATGCCTTCCGAAAGTTACGGAAAATAGCATCTACCTGGGAGCCTGTATCTAATATTTTCTGGATCTCATGAACAAATAAAGTGAGTTGGGTCTCACACGATCGCTGTTTCCGGAATCCATGTTGATTCCTACAGAGTAGATTCTGGGTTTCCAAAAATGACATGATACGCGAGCAAAAATCATGTTCTAAAATTCTACAACAGATCGACGTCAGGGATATAGGTCTATAGTTTTGCGCATCTGCTCGACGACCCTTCTTGAAGACTGGGACTACCTGTGCTCTTTTCCAATCATTTGGAACCTTCCTTTCCTCTAGAGACTTGCGGTACACGGCTGTTAGAAGGCGGGCAAGTTCTTTCCCGTACTCTGTGTAAAATCGAATTGGTATCCCGTCAGGTCCAGGGGACTTTCCTCTGTTGAGTGATTCCAGGGAGCGAAAGGCAAACCTACATTTCTAGCATTTGTAGACTTAGAGAAAGCGTTTGACAATGTTGACTGGAACACTCTCTTTCAAATTCTGAGGGCGGCAGGGGTAAAATACAGGGAGCAAAAGGCTATTTACAATTTGTACAGAAACCAGATGCCAGTTATAAGAGTCGAGGGACATGAAAGGGAAGCAGTGGTTGGAAAGGGAGTGAGACAGGGTTGTAGCCTATCCCCGATGCTATTCAATCTGTATATTGAGCAAGCAGTAAAGGAAACAAAAGAAAAATTCGGAGTAGGTATTAAAATCCATGGAGAAGAAATAAAAACTTCGAGGTTCGCCGATGACATTGTAATTCTGTCAGAGACAGCAATGGACTTGGAAGAGCAGTTGAACGCAATGGTCAGTGTCTTGAAAGGGGGATATAAGATGAACATCAACAAAAGCAAAACAAGGATAATGGAATGTAGTCAAGTTAACTCGGGTCATGCTGACGGAATTAGATTAGGAAATGAGACACTTAAAGTAGTAAAGGAGTTTTGCTATTCAGGGAGCAAAATAACTAATGATGGTCGAAGTAGAGAGGATATAAAATGTAGACTGGCAATGGCAAGGAAAGCGTTTCTGAAGAAGAGAAATTTGTTAACGTCGAGTATAGATTTAAGTGTCAGGAAGTCGTTTCTGAAAGTATTTGTATGGAGTGTAGCCATGTGTGGAAGTGAAACATGGACGATAAATAGTTTGGACAAGAAGAGAATAGAAGCTTTCAAAATATGGTGCTGCAGGATAATGCTGAAGATTATATGGGTAGATCACATAACTAATGAGGTGATATTGAATAGAATTGGGTAGAAGAGGAGTTTGTGGCACAACTTGACTAGAAGAAGGGATCGGTTGGTAGGACATGTTCTGAGGCATCAAGGGATCACCAATTTAGTATTGGAGGGCAGCGTGGAGGGTAAAAATCATAGAGAGAGACCAAGAGATGAATACACTAAGCAGATTCAGAAGGATGTAGGCTGTAGTACGTACTGGGAGATGAAGCAACTTGCACAGGATAGAGTAGCATGGAGAGGTGCATCAAACCAGTCTCAGGACTGAATACCGCAGCAGCAACATGCAATAATCTTTCTTGAGCTCTGGTCTTGCTAGTTCCGAATCATACACGTTGTTAAAAACTGAAACCACTTCTGCCACTAGTGCTATGTCCTGTAACACTGCCAGTCCAACAGTAACTATACTGTGTGCAGTATTATTCATAGTAGCATTATCAGACAAAGTGTCGGGATGGGCTAAAACTTAAATACAATGTTGGCAACAATAAATAAGAGCTGTGGTTGCATTTCTTCCAGATAATGTATAAAATACCTTCAAAACTGTCGCAGACGTAGCACCTTTCGCGAAAAAGTACATACTACGCAGGAATTGTTGCACCCTTTCGATGTCCTTCGTCAGTCCCACCTGGTAAGGATCCCACACCGCGCAGCAATATTCTAACAGAGGACGAATGAGTGTAGTGTAAGCTGTCTCTGTAGTGGACTTGTTGCATCTTCTAAGTGTCCTGCCAATGAAACGCAACCTTTGGCTCGCCTTCCCCACAATATTATCTATGTGGTCTTTCCAACTGAAGTTGTTCGTAATTTTAACACCCAGGTACTTAGTTGAATTGACAGCCTTTAGAATTGTACTATTTATCGAGTAATCAATATCCAACAGATTTCTTTTGGAACTCACGTGGATCACCTCAAATTTTCGTTATTTAGCATCAACTGCCACCTGCCACACCATACAGCAATCTTTTCTAAATCGCTTTGCAACTGATACTGGTCTTTGGATGACCTTACTAGATGGTAAATTACAGCATTATCTGTGAACAACCTAAGAGAACTGCTCAGATTGTCACCCAGGTCATTTATATAGATCAGGAACAGCAGAGGTCCCAGGACACTTCCCTGGGGAACACCTGATATCACTTCAGTTTTACTCGATGATTTGCCGTCTATTACTATGAACTGCGACCTTCCTGACAGGAAATTACGAATCCAGTCGCACAACTGAGACGATACCCCATAGGCCCGCAGCTTGATTAGAAGTCGCTTATGAGGAACGGTGTCAAAAGCTTTCCGGAAATCTAGAAATACGGAATCAACTTGAGATCCCCTGTCGATAGCGGCCATTACTTCGTGCGAATAAAGAGCTAGCTGCGTTGCACAAGAATGATGTTTTCTGAAACCATACTGATTACGTATCAATAGATCATTCCCTTCGACGTGATTCATAATGTTTGAATACAGTATATGCTACAAAACCCTACTGCAAACCGACATCAATGATATAGGTCTGTAGTTCGATGGATTACTCCTACTACCCTTCTTAAACACTGGTGTGACCTGTGTAATTTTCCAATCTGCAGGTACAGATCTATCGGTGAGCGAGCAGTTGTATATGATTGCTAAGTAGGGAGCTATTGTATCAGCGTAATCTGAAAGGAACCTAATCGGCATACAATCTGGACCTGAAGACTTGCCCATATCAAGCGATTTGAGTTGCTTCGCAACCCCTAAGGTATCTACTTCTAAGAAACTCATGCTAGCAGCTGTTTGTGTTTCAAATTCTGGAATATTCCATTTGTCTTCCCTGGTGAAGGAATTTCGGAAAACTGCGTTCAATAACTCCACTTTAGCAGCACAGTCGTCGGTAACAGTACCATCGGCACTGCGCAGCGAAGGCATTGACTGCGTCTTGCCGCTTGTGTACTTTACATACGACCAGAATTTCTTTGGATTTTCTACCAAATTTCTAGACAATGTTTCGTTGTGGAACCTATTAAAGGCATCTCGCATTGAAGTCCGTGCCAAATTTTGCGCGTCTGTAAATTTTAGCCAATCTTCGGGATTTCGCGTTGTTCTGAACTTTGCGTGCTTTTTCCGTTGCCTCTGCAACAACGTTCGGACCTGTTTTGTGTACTATGGGGGATCAGTTCCATCTCTTACCAATTTATGAGGTATGAATCTCTCAATTGCTGATGCTACTATATCTTTGAATTTGAGCCACATCTCGTCTACATTTACATAGTTAGATCGGAAGGAATGGAGATTGTCTCTTAGGAAGGCTTCTAGTGACACTTTATCCGCTTTTTTAAATAAAATTATTTTGCGTTTGTTTCTGGTGGATTTGGAAGAAACGGTATTGAGCCTAGCTACGACCACCTTGTGATCACTAATCCCTGTATCAGTCATGATGCTCTCTATCAGCTCTGGATTGTTTGTGGATAAGAGGTCAAGTGTGTTTTTGCAACCATTTACAATTCGCATTGGTTCATGGACTATCTGCTCGAAATAATTTTCGGAGAAAGCATTTAGGACAATCTCGGAAGATGTTTTCCACCTACCACCAGTTTTGAACAAGTATTTTCACCAATATATCGAGGGAAGGTTGAAGTTCCCACCAACTATAACCGTATGAGTGGGGTATTTATTTGTTACGAGGCTCAAATTTTCTCTGAACTGTTCAGCAACTATATCATCGGAGTCTGGGGGTCGGCAGAAGGAGCCAATTATTAACTTAGTTCGGCTGTTAAGTATAACCTCCACCCATACCAATTCACACGGAGTATCTACTTCGACTTCACTACAAGATAAACCACTACTGACAGACACAAACACTCCACCACCAATTCTGCCTAATCTATCTTTCCTGAACACTGTCTGAGACTTCGTAAAAATTTCTGCAGAACTTATTTCAGGCTTTAGCCAGCTTTCTGTACCTATAACGATTTCAGCTTCTGTGCTTTCTATTAGCGCTTCAAGCTCAGGGACTTTCTCAGCACAACTACAACAATTTACAACTACAATTCCGACTGCTCCTTGATCCAAGCACGTCCTGTATTTGCCATGCACCCTTTGAGATTGCAGCCCACCCCATACTTTCCCGAGGCCTTCTAACCTAAAAAACCGCCCAGTCCACGCCACACAGCCTCCGCTACCCGTGTAGCCACCAGCTGAGTGTAGTGAACTCCTGACCTATTCAGCGGAACCCGAAACCCCACCATCCTATGGAGCAAGTCAAAGAATCTGCAGCCAACACAGTCGCAAAACCGTCTGAGCCTTTGATTCAGACCCTCCACCTGGCTCTGCACCAAAGGTCCGCAGTCGGTTCTGTCAATGATGCTGCAGATGGTGAGCTCTGCCTTCATCTCGTAAGCAAGACCGGCAGCCTTCACCAAATCAGATAGCCGCTGGAATCCAGAGAGAATTTCCTCAGATCCAAAGCGACACACGTCATTAGTGCCAACATGTGCCACCACCTGCAGCTGGCTGCACCCTGTGCTCTTCATGGCATCCGGAAGGACCCTTTCCACATCAGGAATGACTCCACCCGGAGTGCACACTGGATTTATTCCCCTCCTTAGCCGCCATATCCCTAAGGGGCCGCATTACGCGCCTAACATTGGAGCTCCCAACTACCATTAAGCCCACCCTCTGTGATTGCCCGGACCTTGAAGGCTGAGAATCATCTTCTGAAACAGGGCAGGCAGCTGCATCTGGCTCAGCCAGAGACAGTGCCTGAAACCTGTTTGTCAGACGCACCGGGGGAGGCTTTCTGATCAGCCTCCGAGGATGTCTTTCGCTGCCTGCCATGCCTTGGAACGACCTCCCAATCAACCACAGACGAGGGCTCAGCCCCACTGCGGGCAGCAACTGGGGCAACCACAGCTGCAGACCGATCTGGGGACAGATGGGACGAGGTTGACATCCCCGTAATACCGAAGTCCGGCTCCCCACAGTGGTGCCCATTGGCAACAGCCTCAAGCTGCGCGACCGAAGTCAGCGCCGCTTGCAGCTGTGAGCGAAGGGATGCCAACTCAGCCCTCATCCAAACACAGCAGTCACAGTCCCTGTCCATTCTAATCGATGTTGAACAGCAGTTACTGAAACACAAGTCCGTGCCTAGATAACGCGAGGGAAACACGCAAAGAATGTATTAACTAACCTGTACAAATGCCTAACGACTGCGCTACAGTCTACCTGAATTTACAATTACAGTAACTAAAATTCGAAATTACACCTCCTATACGAAACTCGCACACAATTTAAGTAAGAATCTACGAAGTAAACACTAAAGTGCGATGCAACAACTCTCAAATACTATAATACACCTGAAATTTATGAATTAAACAATGCAAGTACCCAAAAACACGCAAAGAAATTAAGAATTAAACTATGTAACAAATAAGTAAGCTAGGGGTATACGACCTGCTGCTGCAGCTGCTTATCCGACGGCAGCAGGGAGCCGTATATATATAAACAAAATAAAACATGTATTAACTTTAATTTGGAGGGAGATGTCATCAACTGGTGTATGGTGTATAGCTTTTTTGGAGTATGCAGCGAAGCGGTTTGTGAAGTGGGGGTTAGGTCGGGAACTAATAACAAAGCCTAAGCAATTTAAATATGGCTTGAATGGTTCACAGGTGTGCTTTGAATTGTTTTGTGTGACTTTCACAATGTTTTCACAAGGCAGCTGCTCATCATCTTCAGGTGTGTTGATGCATTGCTGTTGTAGTTTGCCAATTTATGGGCTGGCTTGCTGAAAAAGTGTAGGTGCCAAGGGGTGGGCCAATAATGGCATTGTCAACATGCGGAGAGCATTGCTAGAAAAAGTAGCTGTGGTCTCTGCATGCACGGCGTGGACCCAGCATATACAGGCGGGCAAGCTGTTGTCGCCTGGTGTAACTGTCCTGGTTTTGATGCTATGTCTGTGTTACCTTGTTACATTCATTTTTCTGTGGCCAATGATGCCTTGATGCTGCCAGTTCTGGTTCACATGCCTTGATGAGTTGAAATCCTGTGTCACTATTAAGTCATTAGTTATACATATTTGAACTGCTTCTTTAATGAAGGAATTGCAGTACATGTAGGTGGGGCAAGAGGATCTTGGTCTCTTCATAGTTCATGCCGTGTGTTATGTCAGGTCTGTGGTAACTTGTGGTTATATCAGTCATACCAATACCTTGCCATCCATCAGAGATAAGCAGGATGCGAGGCACGTGTGTGTCATATGTTGTTTAATCAGCCCTTGCTGGTGTACAGCAGCTAATCTCAGCTGCCAGAAGGCGACACCTTTAGATAGTGATGAAAACCGTGCATCCATAGTGAGGCGCACAGCTGCCATCTAGCACAACCATGCAGAGAGGTGTAATGTTTTCCTATCCAGCTCCAGAATGCAGTGATCTCATTTTCATTCTGTAATGGTGCATGCGATATCTAACTGCACTCTGCTCGCAGATCACTGTTTGTTAAACCGGTACCAACCTGGCGATGTACTAGGATGATGTGTGGTTTCTGCATGAAAGTGATTGTATTTTTGCTGTATTTTTCAATTGTGTGTGTTACTACAAAAGTTGTGACAAGTAAGGTTTGTTCTTCATGTGTTTTGTGTGGCATGGCAATGTTGACAGGCGCATCTTTGGAGATCATTCTACAAAGTTTACTACAGCAGCAGTTGGACAACCTGCATCACTTAAAAATGCATCAGCTGGAACACACGACCATGTTGGACAGGGTGTTAATGAGGTCTCAAACTTTGCTTGCCTACCTACCTCCTTTTCTCACCTACAACACCATCACCGAAGACTGGGGCTTGTATGAAAAATGCCTACAGTGACTCTTTGTAGCCTTCAAGGTAACAGACACCGACTTCATTAAAGCCATTTTTCTGTTATGGATCTCCCCACAAGTGTATCACTTGTTGGGGAAGTTAGCTCTCCTTCCAAATCGTGCATTTCTGTTGTCTGATGAAATGTGTTATTTACTGAATTCCTATTGCCGCAAGTATACTCTTGTGATTTCTTCAAGTGTGGAGCAGAAAGTAACCCACACTTAGGCTGCAGAACTGCAGGGGTTAATTTGCAGGTGTTGTTTCGTTACTGCTAAATCTAAGGAACCTTACATGTTATCATTAGAGAAGCTATCATACGGGCAGCCCACGATAAGAAAGTTCGATATAGGGCCTTTCAATTTGAGCTTCCATCTTTAGAAGGAGTACTCAAGCTAATACAAGCACTTGAAGTTTCTCATGTGCTGGCTGCCAACTAGAGTCTTGGGCTGACATAGCTGCAGTCAGTTCAGACAGTAACATGCCCGCATAATCTAGCATGCTCTTGGAAGCAGAGGTTGCGGCAGTGTAGTGTGCTTGGCTGCTGCATTCCACACAGATGTGGCCACAGTGGAAAACTTTCTGCAAACCTCTTTCCTCTTGTCCAGCAGGTTTTTTTCAATACGAGCAGCCAGCTTGTCCACAGCATTGGGCATCTTGCTGCGTATGTCAGAAGAAAGGTCACATTACTGTGTATGCAACACTTGGTCTACATCTGCTGTACCACTCACATCTCAGTCTGTGGACATAAATGTTGTTAGTCATGTGTGTGAAGATATTGCAACTGTTTCTAAAAAACTTTTCGTGGATGGGCATATTGATGGGGCTCCCTTATGCCTTCATGTGGATACAAACGCATTGGCCTCACTACTGAACTCTAACACTTGTCTGTGCCTTGTTTCCCCTCCACTGTCATCTACATCATGCCTTCTTGTCAGTCACAGTAAACAGCTGGTTCCTCTTCTTGGCTATTTTACTGTGGAGACAACATACAAAACAGTGGTTCAGCCAGTAACATTTCTAGTAGCGGACAAAGAATTTAAGGAACATTTGTTTAGTTTGGGCACTTTCTGGGCTTTCGAATTTACTGCTTCAGATTGTGTTCATTTAGTGCTGGATTGTGTACCCTCTCAGGAGTTGGATGATTTGTGCGAAGAATGTTCTGCCCTTTTTTTGTCCGGCTCTGCAAGGGTACTGACTACTTAGCACACATTCCTCTCAAATCTGTGGCGTGACCCCATTTTTTCTATGCCAGACCTGTAACACTTGTACTCTGTGCTCAATTGAAGGAATAATTAGACAGATTGACAGCTTTAGGCATCATGGAATCCATTTTGTCCAGTCAATGGGCTACACCATTGGTCACTGTCAAGAAGCTGCCTGGCAAACTCAGTCTTTCTGGTGACTTTAAGGTGAAAGTTAATTCACAGTCGATGGTCAATACATATCCCATACCTTGCATGGACAAACTTATGACAAAGGTGGCAGGCAGACAATATTTTTCAAAACTTGATTTGTTGGAAACATATTTACAGCTGCCACTTGATATACAGTCGCATCAGTTTCTTATTGTGAGTATGCTGTATGGCCTCTACAAGTACAACCAATTGGTTTCTGGTACTGCAGTGCCTGTGATTTTTCAACATTACCTAGAACAGCTTACTCAGTGCATTCCTTATTGTGTCCATTACCTCGAATACATTGTCATTACTGGTCCCACCATCGAAGACCATCTTTGCGGCCTTTTGTTTCAGACAGTTTCTGATGTGCATCTTAATTGCAATTCAGAAATGTCACATTTCTTCCAACCCTCTATAGAATACTTGGGACACGTTATCTCTCATAGGGGTATGCAGCTGACTGACAGCCATATAAAAGCTATTGCAGCCCTCCCATGCCCTTCGAATGTGAAGGAGCTCCAAGCATTCTTAGGCAAAGTCGCCATATTGGCACGGACTTCAATGCGAGATGCATTTAATAGGTTCCACGATGAAACATTGTCTCGAAATTTGCTAGAAAATCCGAAGAAATTCTGGTCGTATATGTAAAGTACACTAGCGGCAAGACGCAGTCAATACCTTCGCTGCGCAGTGCTGATGGTACTGTTACTGACGACTGTGCTGCTAAAGTGGAGTTATTGAACGCAGTTTTCCAAAATTCCTTCACCAGGGAAGACGAATGGAATATTCCAGAATTTGAAACACGAACAGCTGCTAGCATGAGTTTCTTAGAAGTAGATACCTTAGGGGTTGCGAAGCAACTCAAATTGCTTGATATGGGCAAGTCTTCAGGTCCAGATTGTATGCCGATTAGGTTCCTTTCAGATTACGCTGATACAATAGCTCCCTACTTAGCAATCATATACAACCGCTCGCTCACCGATAGATCTGTACCTGCAGACTGGAAAATTGCACAGGTCACACCAGTGTTTAAGAAGGGTAGTAGGAGTAATCCATCGAACTACAGACCTATATCACTGATGTCGGTTTGCAGTAGGGTTTTGTAGCATATACTGTATTCAAACATTATGAATCACGTCGAAGGGAATGATCTATTGATACATAATCAGCATGGTTTCAGAAAACATCATTCTTGTGCAACGCAGCTAGCTCTTTATTCGCACGAAGTAATGGCCGCTATCGACAGGGGATCTCAAGTTGATTCCGTATTTCTAGATTTCCGGAAAGCTTTTGACACCGTTCCTCACAAGCGACTTCTAATCAAGCTGCGGCTCTATGGGGTATCATCTCAGTTGTGCTACTGGATTCGTGATTTCCTGTCAGGAAGGTTGCAGTTCGTAGTAATAGACGGCAAATCATCGAGTAAAACTGAAGTGATATCAGGTGTTCCCCAGGGAAGTGTCCTGGGACCTCTGCTGTTCCTGATCTATATAAATGACCTGGGTGACAATCTGAGCAGTTCTTTTAGGTTGTTCGCAGATGATGCTGTAATTTACCGTCTAGTAAGGTCATCCGAAGACCAGTATCAGTTGCAAAGTGATTTAGAAAAGATTGCTTTATGGTGTGGCAGGTGGCAGTTGACGCTAAATAACGGAAAGTGTGCCTACTTCCAGTTTTCTTATGTCAGCAACTGCCACACCACCACGGCAGAGGCAACGGTGCAGGCTATCACTCAAATCTTTACCGTCAAAGGTCTGCCCCACACCCTGGCAACTGGTAGTGGTCCTCAATTCATCTCTCAGACTTCTCATGATTTTTGTGCTATCCATGGTATGAACAATGTTCATGTATGCCCGATACACCATCAGTCAAAGAGGGAGGTGGAAGACTTCATCTACACTTTTAAGACACAAATGAAGAAGTATACTGGCAGTACCCCTGCAGATGAGGCACTCAAATGGTTTCGAAGTTCCTACAGGCCCACAGCCTTCGGCAGCAAGAGCCTGGTGGAGCTACTGCACGGCCACCAGCTATGCATGGTGCTTAACCTACTGTTCACCACACCGAGGCCTCCCAGGGTCGCTCCGAGATGACATGTTATGCACTTGGGACTCTGGTCTGGGCCCACGTGTATGGATGCCATAAGCGTTGCATTCCAGCAGTCATGCACAGCCAACGTGTCTTCACGCTGCATATGGACAACACTGTGATCAACTCCATCTCCCAGTGGGGGGGCAGCTTCCTCACACACCTCCAAGTTGATCCACTCTTTCTGCTCCTGGGCATGCTTCCTTGCCTCCACCTACTGTGGCCCTTCCACTGATTTTGCCTCCGTCTGCTACTATGTCTTGATCACCCTCCTCCATTCTTGTTTCCAGCCCTTCGCCATTTCAGCAGTACCAGGGCACAGATGGATACACACCACAGCTGCTGGGTCAGCTGGTGCTGCTTCCACAGGAACAGTCTTCTCCTCCCCCTCAGGCCCTAGGACGCCACCAGGGGTCCAGTACCAGTGTCAGCGTGCCTGGCATCCCTGCCACAAGTGTCCAGGACTGTGATGACCTATGGTTGCCACTTCAGTCATACCAGCACCTTGCCATTCGTCAAAGCCCAGCAAGACACGAGGCACTGGTCCGTCAAATGTTGTTTAATCATCCTGCGGTGGGCTACAGTTGCTAAATTCATCTGCCAGGAGGTGGCACCTTCAGACAGCTCTCACAGGTGTTGCATGCAGAGCAGCATGCACGGCCTCCATCCAGTACCATCACATGTAGATGTCTAACATTTTTCTATTTAACCTCAGAACTGAGTGGTCTCATTCTCATTCTGTAATGTTCCGTGTGATAGGTAACTTCACACCATTTGTGAATCACTTTTGTCTAATGCGTGCCGACATTCCAATGTATTGAATGTGCTTGTGATTTCTGCATTAAAGTGACTTAATCTGCATTAAAGTGAGGGTATTTTTACTGGATTTCTCATTTGCGGTTGTTAATACAAAGGCAGTGGTCAGCAACAACAAATTTTTCTGGCTGATCCAATGTGGTGTCTCTGTTCATCACATCTCTCCCTAACAATGCAACACATCCGAGCAGTGTAAGAGTTTCCACACTGGCACGGGATTTCATATATTCCTAGTCTCTTACATCAAGCTCATCTTTAATGGAATCAACTATCATTTGCATTTCTACCAAAGGGCAGGAGACACACTTTATTCAATGTTTCTTGAAAAGCCCAACAGCATGAGGTAGAAAAGCCATCCTCAAGGAGTTCTCTGTTTCTTCTGGCTGCTCATGAGGTATATTGCATGCTGGTCGAAACTCACTGCAAACCTGCTTATTGGAATACAGAGTGGAGAAGGTTAAGCTTTGCTGATAAGTTCTCACGATCTGAGATAGATCTAGCTGTATAAATGAGAGAACGTAATATATAGCTACATTCACCTGGATGATGGCAGCTCATAGCTTATAGATATAGATCCATCGTTTCTATGAACCATGGCCTCCAGAAATGGGTAGTCTCCATTTTTCTCCACTTCCATGGTGAAACACATGCTCAGGTGGTGGAAGTTAAGATGTTCCAAATGTGAGGGAAGCATTGCTCTTCCGTGTGACCATACCACAAAGATACCATCTAAATGACTCCAAAAACATTTATGTTTCAAAACTGCCATCTGAAGTGCTTTGTCCTTGAAGTATTTCATAAGAAGGCTAGGTGCTGTGTAAGGCGTTAATAAAAGCACATTTTTGAAAAGATGTAAGATTTTCTCTTCCAGCTTACCTCCTTGGAGTTGTAGCGAAGTCACCAGAGGCACTTGTGAATAAAGAGACCACATCGAAACTCTCAAATATATTGGTTAGTTCAAGGCACAGATTTATCAGTCACTGTATAAAATCATCTGAATTTTCAGTATGGTGTCCACATTGTCGCAGCAAAGGACTCAAAAGAGAAGCCAGGTGTTTTGCTTGGTGGTGTTTTTGGGCTCATATATTGCTCACAATAGGGCAAAACAGAACTTCTACTTTATGTAGCTTTGACAGGTCATAAAGTCATAGTGGAAGTGGCACTTTTACACTTCATCTCTGTTCCAGATGATCAGGAAACTGGCTGGATGTGATCAGACAGATGATGTTGCTATGGGTAGCCCTGTCTCACACTGTAACTAATGCTTTTATGGAAAACTTCAAGGATAAAGCATTTCAGACAGCAGTTTTAAAACCTGAATGATTTTGGAGATATGTAAACCATACCTGTGTGGAATGGCTACATGGAAGAGCAACACTTTCTTCATTTTTTGGAAAATCTTAACTCCCTCCATTCGAGCATCTGTTTCACCATGAAAGTGGAGGAAAAAGGAGACCACTCATTTCTGGATGTCTTGGTCCGTTGGGTCACAGCATGTTCCATAAATCTACACCCACTGACCTGTATGAATACCTACTGAAAATGTTTTTGAAATCTGTATCGCCAGCCACCCTCCATGAAAGCCGGAAAGCCCACCAATGAATGGTAGGGACCAGGTTGATACCACTGATGCAGAATATGAGCAGTATACTTACCATGCATTTAAATCAAGCAGTTCACACACAAATTCATGAGAAGTAACAAATAGACACAAGTCCACAGAATATCAGGCAACAAAACCAGCTTCTGTTTTATGCAAAAAAAATCAAATATGGAATCATTTATCCCACGCAATACTGCAGATGTTTGACAAAAGTAAGCAGAACACAAGCAACATATTTGCAGTGCAATTCAACACAAGGTCATGATCAGGAACACAGTTTGGTGAAACAAGCTTCTGTCACATGTCATGTCAGATGATTTTTAAGTTTTGACATGTGATAAAGTGCAATTATTTCCACATGATAATGACCACATGGTCATAACTGCAATATTGAGTTTTACAAATAAATCATTTTACAATCAAAAGACAACCATGATATTTTACAAATAAATAATTTTGCAGTCAAAAGACAATCACAATGCCGTTTACAAAATTTTTTGTGACTGAACCCCAGCTATGAGAAGTTAATCTTAGTTTTTGGAGATTTGTCGAATATCTTACTTCACAAGGTCACAAAAATGTTTCCAGGCACACACATTACTACTAGACTATGAGGACCACCCATAAGTATAAATGAAAAATGTTATCATCTACTAGTACAGGGTGTACATAAAGTCCAGGAACACTTTCAATTATTTATTGCATTTTGAAGAGAAACTCTGAAAGTGGTTTTTTTTTACAAACATTCTATATGCGAACCATTAGTGACCTGGCAGATGTCAATAATCAATTTCTTGCCATACCCGTCCCAGCATGGCATCATCAACTGTGGCAGTCACTTCCTGTATTCTCTCCCAGAGCTCTGCTACATCATATGGTAGAGGTGGTACATACGCCACATCTTTAATGTGTCCCCACAGGAAAAAGTCACATGGAGTGACATCTGGGAGTTGGGGAGGCCATTTCATGAAACAGCTGTCCCCTTCTGTAGCACAGCCGATCCATCGATGCGGCAGCTCCGTGTTCAGGCACCCACAAACTTCACAATGTAAATGGGGTGGAGCCCCATCCTGCTGAAAGATGACCGGAGAGTCCAATTGCATTTGAGGCATCAGCCACTGCTGCAACATGTCCAAGTAGGTTTATCCAGTGACAGTGCTTTCGTTGAAGAAGAATGGCCTGTAAAGTTTTCGACATGACAAGGCACAAAAAGCATTTACCTTTGGGGAATCATGCTCAAATTCAATGCCTTTGTATGGATGCTTTGTACTCCAGATTCAACAATTATGCCTGTTCATTTTCCCATTAGTTTGAAAAGTGGCTTTGTCACTAAAAATTAAGAGATCAACAATACCATCCCCATCCTCATTCAATTGTAGCAACTGTGAACAAACCTCAAAATGCTTGTCTGTGTCGTTGTCATTAAGCTTATGTACTAGCTCCAGTTTGAATGGTTTCATAGACAACTTCTGTCGCAGGACTTTCCACACTGTCATTGGAGCCATTTAGAGTTCACGGGATGCACGACACACTGATTTCTTTGGACTCCTTATGAATGTCTCTCGTATGCGCTCCACATTCACTTCACTCACACTGGAACGTCTGCTTCTCTTTGCCAGGCACAAGTAACCCATTGTAACGAACTTGTGCCAGTGGTAAATGACCTTCCTTATTGGTGGCTTCTTACCGTACTTGGTTCTAAACATCTGTTGAACAGCTGTAGCCCACTTGTTTTTGTTGAACTCCAACACACGGAAAGCTCGCTGTGCACCTGAACTCACCATGTTTGCCACTAATGCTGACTATCGGCAAATTACCAAACTACGCTGTGGCAGTATACATGAAAAAATTTTTTTCGGGGTTTCTCTTCAAAATGACATATGTATGATATCTGTACAATGTTTGTTTCTTGTGCAATAAATAATTAAAAGTGTTCCCGGACTTTATATGTACACCCTGTATTTTGCAAAGAAAGAATACAGATTTTCACATCATATTTTCGCATATTCGAAGTTCACTGCCAGGCCACTTGGAGTGTTGCTGCTGTTCCCTGTTTGTGTATAATAACATGGACCTTGCACTACTTATAATTTGGTGTTCTGGGCGTGTGTGGCCACCCCTCGTCGTGGTTCAAGCTGTGTGGATACTTCATGTTTTTTATTATTTGTTCGCTGTTGCATTTCTGCAAAAGGATATTTCTGCCATCATGGCCTTCGAAATGGAAAAAAATCATTATAAAATTTAGGAAGAGACCTCTTTTGGAGTACTTGTGATCTGAAGAACATGCAAATTAAAGAAAGTGTGGAAGGAAATCACTATGATTTTTCAGTGGCAGCAAATGTACACACCACAGGAAAAAATGTGTAAGTTCTTTTACCTTTATTTATACTTTATTAACAAAACATGTACTTATAATACAGAGAATGTTACCAATTTATTATTACCAGTTCTATGTCGTTCACCAGCCACGGCTGGGCAGACGGCATCGGGTGTACAATAATATTACCGCAACAAAATGAATAAAATATTGCAGTTTAAGCTGTGATACTGAAATGAATACTACACTCCTGGAAATGGAAAAAAGAACACATTGACACCGGTGTGTCAGACCCACCATACTTGCTCCGGACACTGCGAGAGGGCTGTACAAGCAATGATCACACGCACGGCACAGCGGACACACCAGGAACCGCGGTGTTGGCCGTCGAATGGCGCTAGCTGCGCAGCAATTGTGCACCGCCGCCGTCAGTGTCAGCCAGTTTGCCGCGGGATACGGAGCTCCATCGCAGTCTTTAACACTGGTAGCATGCCGCGACAGCGTGGACGTGAACCGTATGTGCAGTTGACGGACTTTGAGCGAGGGCGTATAGTGGGCATGCGGGAGGCCGGGTGGACGTACCGCCGAATTGCTCAACACGTGGGGCGTGAGGTCTCCACAGTACATCGATGTTGTCGCCAGTGGTCGGCGGAAGGTGCACGTGCCCGTCGACCTGGGACCGGACCGCAGCGACGCACGGATGCACGCTAAGACCGTAGGATCCTACGCAGTGCCGTAGGGGACCGCACCGCCACTTCCCAGGAAATTAGGGACACTGTTGCTCCTGGGGTATCGGCGAGGACCATTCGCAACCGTCTCCATGAAGCTGGGCTACGGTCCCGCACACCGTTAGGCCGTCTTCCGCTCACGCCCCAACATCGTGCAGCCCGCCTCCAGTGGTGTCGCGACAGGCGTGAATGGAGGGACGAATGGAGACGTGTCGTCTTCAGCGATGAGAGTCGCTTCTGCCTTGGTGCCAATGATGGTCGTATGCATGTTTGGCGCCGTGCAGGTGAGCGCCACAATCAGGACTGCATACGACCGAGGCACACAGGGCCAACACCCGGCATCATGGTGTGGGGAGCGATCTCCTACACTGGCCGTACACCACTGGTGATCGTCGAGGGGACACTGAATAGTGCACGGTACATCCAAACCGTCATCGAACCCATCGTTCTACCATTCCTAGACCGGCAAGGGAACTTGCTGTTCCAACAGGACAATGCACGTCCGCATGTATCCCGTGCCACCCAACGTGCTCTAGAAGGTGTAAGTCAACTACCCTGGCCAGCAAGATCTCCGGATCTGTCCCCCATTGAGCATGTTTGGGACTGGATGAAGCGTCGTCTCACGCGGTCTGCACGTCCAGCACGAACGCTGGTCCAACTGAGGCGCCAGGTGGAAATGGCATGGCAAGCCATTCCACAGGACTACATCCAGCATCTCTACGATCGTCTCCATGGGAGAATAGCAGCCTGCATTGCTGCGAAAGGTGGATATACACTGTACTAGTGCCGACATTGTGCATGCTCTGTTGCCTGTGTCTATGTGCCTGTGGTTCTGTCAGTGTGATCATGTGATGTATCTGACCCCAGGAATGTGTCAATAAAGTTTCCCCTTCCTGGGACAATGAATTCACGGTGTTCTTATTTCAATTTCCAGGAGTGTATAAAATATTTTAAAGTTAAGAACAAGATTTCAGTATACTGTTCAGTAATATCACAATCAATATTAGAACGTACTGTAGTTAAATAGCAGATTTGCTGCTATTATTTAAGTTTTGCAATTTAGGGAGACACTCTTCTATTACCAGAGAAGTATTCTTCAACGTTATACAAAGGTTGTTCTTTTAATATTCACAAAATTTTAGTTCAAAATTGCTCCAATTATATACTTCTTCTTCTTCTTCTTCTTCTTCTTTTCCTTCAGTGTTTGTCCCGCGTCCCTGGGGGGTCCACTACATGGGTCCATTGTCTCCATTTTGCTCTATCATGGGCTGCATCTGGGTGGATGTTCACGCACTTAAGGTCTTTATAAAATGTATCAGCCCAACGTTGCTTAGGTCGTCCTTTGGGTCTACTGCCGACGATTTCAAGAGTGTAACCCACCTTGGCAATAGAGTCATCACCAGCCTGTAAAACATGCCGAAACCATCGAAGACGACTCTCGCGCATCTTGTCTTCGATCGGTGCAACACCAAACTGTTTCCTAATGCTGTCATTAGAAACGTGACCTAACTTAGTGAGGGCCACTGTCCACCTTAGCTCCTTCGTTTCTATTACATTTAGGCGGTGTTCTGTCTCAACTGAGTCTACCAACACTCACAACCATGGAAGGTGACTGGTCGGATGACAGTGCGATAGATTTTTTATTTTAAATTATCTTTTGTCCTGTGGTCACTAGTGACTCAGGTTGTTGTTCGCCACTTCATCCATGCTGCCTGAGTTCTGGTGTTGACTTCTTCGGTGAGTTGGCCGTCAACGGTGATTGTGGAACCAAGGTACTTAAACTTACTCACATGAGTCAGATCTTCACCACTAATCATGATAGTTCCCATTTCATGTCTGTCTGATGTCATTTACTCAGTTTTCTTCAAATTAAGGCACAAACTGTATTGCGCCAACCAGTCACTCCATTCTTGATTTAGGCTCTGCAGATCAAGCTTGTTTTCTGCTGCTAGCTTCACGTCATCAGCATAAAGTAGGGTCCATGGTAATGGCCAGTGCAGGTCAGCTGTCACGGTGTCCATTATGAGAATGAACAGAAGTGGAGATAATGCAGAACCTTGATGGACGCTGACTGTGAGGGGGCTGAATATTCTTAGGCAGCATTAAATAATTTTAGGGCTATAATTGAGAAGCTGTTCTGTGTCTATGTGAATCCACATCTTGGTCTGTCTATACTGCCTTCATTACCAGTGCTGTGTTGATTAACTCTATTTCTCTTTCTGTAGGTCTTGTGGTTTGTCTCTGTGTGAACGAGACAGTTGAAAATATATTGGTTGAAAAAAACCAGAACTCCTAATCTGGAAAAAAATGGAAGTGTGAAAATTCCCCACCATGGAGGCATTTATTTATTATTACTCTCAGTGGTTGAGCAGTGTCACAGATTACAGTTTCTAATATAGTACAGGGCATCCCATAAATATCAGGATTCCCTGAGTATTTGTAGTTTTTTTACTATTTTTGTTATGTGTTTTGCATGCACTGTATTCCACATTACCAACCCGCATTTATTTCCACATTTTGCAGCAACTACAGGTTCTGTTTCAATGTCAGGAATTTCCCCTAGTGTGCTTTTGTATATATTTATAAAATATTCCTAAATTCATCTGGACTGCGAGAATTAGAGCAAGATGTGGACTTTTACCTGTGTTTATTAACCAGATCCCACACTGCCCTAAAAGGATTGTGAGGTTTTCAATAAATCTGGCATTAGTTTCCTTCTTTGCTTTCTATCTTTTTTTCTGTGTATTTTTTTGGCATGTAAATAATTAATGCCAATATCTTAAGCTGCTTTGACTTTATCATTTAGTAATTCAACTGCTATGGTAGAATGACTTCACCCACAAAGTAATCAGTAAATATGTTTCTGTAGTATAATTGGATCTATGACTGCATATTTGTTGTGGAATACCCTTTTGAATTGGTAGAAATCCATATGCTGTATTTATAAATTGTATACCATTTCTGTTTTGTACGTAGTTGTATATAATACGACATGCCTTAACAATGGTTGCGGCAAAATCAGTATCTACATCAGGGCTTAACAACTGTCCGGTTTTGAGCGCGAGTACTCACGTCTGCTCAGGCACGTGCTCGCGAGCAGGTGCAAGGGGGAGGAGTAGGGAGGGAGGGGAGGGAGGGGAAATGTGCGCGCACGTTTGAATAGGGCCGCAGCATGCCTATTGAATTCGCGCTGACTGTGTTACGTTTAAAGTACTACGATCAGCTCTAACACTCGCTTCGCTGGTTAAGAATTGTGTCAAGTCGCCGTTGTGTAACCCCAACCATGCTTTCGAAGTTCAACCCCCATTGGGAGGAATTGTATCTGTTTACAGAAAAAGAGGGTGTTGCAAAATGTTTAGTATGTCACAAAATGCTGAATTCTTTCAGGAAATTTAAATTGTAGCGACATTATATGTCATACCACGCAAAAGACTACGGAAGAGGATAATGTGATGGACAAGATCGTGCACAGGAAGTTATTAAACTTAAAAGGAAGCTATCTGAAGAAGATCTGGACGACGAAGAAAAATCAACTGAGGCAGCTCTCAAGAGTGAGTTACAAAATTGCTTTGCTTTTAGCAAAATCCCTGCGCCCCTTCACTGATAGCGATTTAATAAAAGAATGAACGGTAGTTAAAGCGGAACATTCGTGTCCATCTCAAGTTGAACAGTTTCGGATTGTGCCATTATCTAACAAGACCATTATGCGTCACTTACAGGACATAGCAGACGACGTCCAGAGCCAGCTTGCAAATATCTGTAAAGATTTTATGGCATATTCTCTAGCTCTGGACAAAAGTGTTGATATCACTGGAACACCGCAGCTTTCCATATTTATTAGAGGTGTTAATAGAGATCTTCAGGTGAGGAAGGAGCTCCTCGATGTAGTAGCCATGAAGAACACTACAACCGGAGGTGATATTTTAAGTAGTGTTGAAGAAAGTGTTGAAAATATAGGACTGTAGTGGAATTCTTTAGTTTCAGTGTCTACAGATGGTGCACCAGCGATGACAGGGAAAAAATTAGGTTTCGTTGCGCTGTTGAAGGAGAAAATGCAAAAACTGACCGTGCCGTTTGAAATAAGGGGCGTTCACTGTGTGATCCACCAGGAAAACTTATGTGCAAAGAGTATCACTCTAAAAAATGTGATGAGTGTTGTTGTTCGTACAACCAATTATATAAGGAAGCATAGGCTACAACACAGACAATTTAAAAGCTTTCATGAGGATGTAGAAAGCCAGTATGGTAGCCTGCCTTATTACAGCGAGGTCCGCTGGCTTAGTCGTGGCGAATTATTGAATCGATTTTTTTGCCTATTAGATGAGATAAATATGTTCATGGAAATAAATAACATGTGTGTTCCTGAATTGAAAGAGCCTTCATGGAAATGTGATCTCGCGTTCTTAGCAGATTTAACTAGCCATCTGAATGCTTTAAACATTTCCCTACAAGGTAAAGATCTGCTAATTACTCATTTCATAGATCGAATACGAGCTTTTAAAATGAAATTGACACTTTGGGTGAGTCAGCTGGAAACAGGAAATCTAGCTCATTTTCCTAAATTATCATCCATGCAAGATGTTCACAAAGACTGTGAACGTTATTCACATAGTTTAGTTGCCCTTAAGGAAGAATTTTATCAACGCTTTCAAGATCTGACAGCACTAGACAGTGATTTTTATGTGTTCTCCTCTCCATATTCAGCGAATATTGAAGAGATTCGTCCTGAGCTGCAACTTAGAAATTATTGACCTTCAGTGTGACACAGAATACAGAGACAACTTTCAGAACAAGAAAAACATTTTGAAATTCTACAGACACTTCCCTCAGGATAGATTTCCTCGTTTGCACAAACTGGCAGCTACAATAATATCAATGTTGGGTTCCACGTGTGTTTGTGAACAACTGTTCTCTGCAATGAAATGTAACTAGAAATTAGTTGCAGCCAATTGACTGTCAACCATCCCGGCCAAGTGCAGCCCTGGTTGTATTAGCTGTAGTCACAGCCAACCATTCGTCATGACTGTGGCTGTACTAGTGTGCCTGCACCCTTGCCAGTTACACTACTGACGCAGCCCAATTTAATTGACTCTGCATGTGGCAATACTTCCCCCTCTCCCTCTTAACATGAGGATTGCTCTACATAAATAGCAAAAGATGAGAATGCAGCCAGTGGAAACTTTAAATTTGCAACACCTTCCTCCGTTTTACCAAGACTGCTAACATGGTTGGATATGGATGTCTTGTTGATATAATTATGTCGTTCATTCGTGTTTGTAGTACCAAAAAATAGGTGAACAGAGTAAGACCTCAGGGGGCTTTAATGACTAACATCAACACACTATACATTTAAAGTCTCCTAAAATATTTCTGGAATGCTACTGAATGTCCTAAGTCATTGAAATTTGTTTAGGGCTGACTCTGAGTAAGCTTTCTGTGGGAAGATAGAATAGTTTTTTTTATCTAACTTGTATAAATGCAACTCCATAGAGTTTTCAGATTGAAAAGTTTTGGAAGACATATTGGATTTGATAAAAAAAAAAAAAGCAGCCCACTGACAACTTTTTTGTTGAGAAAGTATCAAGATGATTGGAAGACTTTTTCTGCCTTTCTACACCAGTTGCAGGTATTGCAGCAATTTCTTAATATAATTAAAATACAGATAGTTCAGTTGTATTGCTGTCTGTGAACAAGGGAGGCTTACAAAAACTATAGACATATAATAACCAAAGAACTATCAAAGAAAACTAAAAAAGAAAATTTATTTTGAACATAATTTGGGAGTTGATCCTAACATGGAATCACAACAAAGTTATTTGCCAAATCTATATCTGGGCCAGTGAACATGTCACTTGACAGCTCGTGTATAGGTGGCTGTACTGCAATTGTGAGGTTGCAATAGCTACCACTGCGCATGCCCACAGCTGATAGCTTTGAAGTATGTTTTGTAAATGTAGGTTACAGTCACCATGTATACAAGCCATTGTGTAATAACGTATACGTAAGTGTAACAAAGAATGTGTTTCTGACAATGGAGAAAACCTCTGTAGTTAAGAGGCATTTGATAAAATATGAAACTTTGAAAGGAATGAATAATAACCAAAGTTAATGAGAGTGTGTATGAGAAGACATTCTGAATTGTTACAATAATAGCTGTGTATAAAAGATCATATAATAATGTAAACCTAAGCATAACAAGGATCAACCTATTGACACACACAGAAAGAACTAAAGAAAGAGGTGCATACTCTGTTGAAGAGTGAAAGAATTAATTTTGGATACATTTGCACTCACCAATTTATGTCGTCAATGGCACAATGCCGTCCATTTCTCTATCAGTACTCTCATTGGTGCCAAAACCATTGTCATCAAGAGAAATCAATAAATGTTCATTTTCGTTTATATTTGCATCTATAATCTGTGCTTCTCTAATAAGCTTACCGACATGGTCTGCTTTCTTCCCACATCTGGTGGTGTCAACAGTACCAAGACTTTCACAACAAAGTTATTTGCCAAATCTATATCTGGGCCAGTGAACATGTCACTTGACAGCTCGTGTATAGGTGGCTGTACTGCAATTGTGAGGAAAGACATATGCTGGTGCATACCTATGTACATTTAACTTCATGATGACGTTAATAAAATGTAATTTTGTCACTGGGTCCAGCATCTTCTGCTATAGTCAAATGCATGTTATTTTGAATGTTATTCACTTGGGCAGAAATGACAGTGATAAGATGGTATCCTATTACCAGTGCTTGAAAGTAGCAACTTTACTACTCTAGGATATTCTTTGCTACTATAATGTCCATAAATGTACTGTTGAACTGCATCGGTTTGGAATGAATCTAGTTCTGTAATTGAGTGAGGCTGCTTCTTTTTCCTTTCCAGGGGTACTTAAAAATACACTGGTCTCTCCACTGGGGTTTTGTTGCACATGGTTTACTTTACTATCTTTCAAGTCTCAAAGTAGCACTTCTTTTCTTATTATAGTCCTTTCACTGAGTTCTAGAGTTTTCAGGGTGTACTGTTAAATTTTATCATCAGGATTGATGGATGCCCTTGAACAGAAACAAATTCTTTTACTTGCTCATAAAACTCACACATCCTTCACAGCTGTTCTAAAGTTGACTATTTTAATGACATTACATTACCCAACAGATTGGCACACCACAAATTAGATCTTTTTTGTGATACTTTTTAATACACAAAAATCGTGGGCCAAGAAGGTAACACAACACAACTATATAGAAGCAGCCATTCACACACTAACCCACAATGTTACACAGAAGCTGGCAAAATGGTAGCTTCACCGTATGAATCAGCATATGTAGCTGTACTGTAACTGGTTCAGCAGACACAGTGCCTCATGTTTTTTGTATGTTTTTGAGTCATGCTGTCAAATTCAAGGCATTGGTAGAATGACTTTGAAGTGACATGTTTCAGCAGCCTGGTAGTATGGCAGAATTGGTGCTTTCTCAGTTTTTGCCAAAGAAAATTGTGATATTAAAGTCTTATATCATTATTCTGCAAAAAGGATGACTTCAGGAAATATAAAACATTGATATCCCTTTGAAATGTAGAACATATTTTCTGTAGTGTGTCACAGTGATGAATCTTCAAAAAATCAAATTTACTTTCTGAAAAGATGTTTAAAAAAAGAGTTTTCCTGAAAACTACTTTAAAAGCAACAAATTTACATTTGTTTAATTAATGACAAAGAACTGGAACAACAAATGTCACTTGGTTTCAAATTTATCTTCTTTTCATAATGCTTTTTATTCACAGATGATAAATTAATATTTTTGTTTGTGTAAGTGAATAATGTTTTGGATAAATATTTTTATTTGTAAGTCACCAATAATAATATTTAACTCTATTCATCATGTGTCATTCAAATAAATTTTACCTAACTCTGCAGGTAATGAAACCAATTTGTGCATATGCACACTGTATATTCGTACCCTGTGGTCAAGCACGTGATGTACATATGGCTGTTGACAAGTGGTCACTCACTCAGAAACAGCATCGATCATCTTCTGCATCTTCTGCCCAATTTGCAACTTCCACTGATGTGTTCGCACTCTCTCTCGCACACTACAGATACGTGTAAACCAGACAGATGGGCCACGTGCTTGCAGGGCTTTTGTCTCTTCCACCCTCTGGCATAAGAGCAAAAGATGCTGGGTTCCTTGACTGAGGTTTAAGGAGACCAGGAATTTGTAAAATCCCGTGCCCCTGTAGAAAATCTGTTGCTGATCACTGTCTAGACACAGGACATGGCATGAACTGTCTAGGGACCTAGATCTCTTGTCTGTCTCCATGTACTGGGACTCTTTCATTAAAGAAGCAGTGAAATACATATAATTAATGACTTAATTAAGAGATAAATGGTATTTCAACTCAGCAAATCAGCATTGGCACCACTGAGGCATCATAGCCTGCAGACAAATGAATGCATCAACACATGGGGAATCAAAGCCAGGACAATTAAGTCAGGCACCAACAGCTTACCTGCAGATGTATGCAGGGTCTTCAGACTGCGGCCATGATTTACTGTGCCCCACATGCAGAGACCATGGCTCGTTCCCCCAACAGGAGGCTCTGGATGTTGACAATGACATTATAGCTCAAACCCTTGTGCATTCCTGTTTCCAGCAAGCTAGCACATCAATTTGCAAGCCACTGCAGCAGTGCATCAGTGGTACTTATAGATGGTGAAGAACTGCCTTGTGGAAATATTGTGCAGTTTACACAACACTATCTAGTGCAATGCCTGTGAACCATTCAAGCAGTTAACATGTTGGCAAAGCCTCAAACAACATAAATTTAAATACAAATATAATTGCCATACACTTTCGACTCTTCTTTCAGAATATGTGGTTGGGAGGGGACCTGACAGCATAGCTAAAATTTAACTGCACATTCTGCTCTATATCCTGTCCTACAGAATTATATTTCCATACACCGCTGCATACCTATGTACATTTAACTTCATGATGACGTTAATAAAATGTAATTTTGTCACTGGGTCCAGCATCTTATGTAGTCGGTCAACATCAACCCTTGCTGACTGCTATCCTGTATGTAATTTTTGAGGTGTTTTTGGTGTATTGAATATTCTATGAGTTTTCGGGATTGCAGCCAGATCATGTTGACTTCTTGCCACAATATTACAGGTGGCAACCATTCAGCCATCTTCAGGTGTCCACCATTGGAGACTGCTAGTTCATGGTGTTGGCTATACAGCAAAAACTGATGTGAAAACATATTCGCATTAGTGGCCATCACAGAAGCATCCTTTCTCAAAGTCCGGCCCCCTGCAAATACTGTCCCATCTGTGGTATGCAGGTGCATGTGTAAAAGTGAAACTACAAGTCTGACCTCTGTCAGAACGCGTGCTTGCAGTGCTAAAAACAAATGTCAGATGTTGCCAGATGTGTCATTATGAATAAAGTGTTTTCTCTCAAAAGAAATTAAGGGGATCATTGGGTCACAAGCTTTGTCCAGTTGAAAGCCACCGTCACAATTTATAAGATCTTGTATTAGACATATTTCCACAGATTCTTTAATTACTGAATCCCAAAAGAATCTCACTGGAACCAAGATTTTTGTGGCAGAATAATCCATAGACAGAATAATCCATAGTGTGTCCTGTGGTAATACAATGCTCAGCTACAGCCGACTTATTGGGCTGTGAAAGGTGAGTGTGGCACTCATATTCAGTGCATCTTTCATGTACTATGCATTTGATCTTGCCCCACTGACATGTGTGTGGGCATATGGACCTCCATCTGCAAGCATCAGAAACTACAGGCATCTTTAGAACATTGGTGCACTGAGTGCATGCTGTTTCTGATGAAGACAGCCTTAAAAAGGAGCTGGAACATCTACAGTCAGTGTTCAAAGATAATGGTTACTTTCCACAGCAGATTAGCACATTGCTAAGGAGGAACAAACATGACCACCCACAACATCATGAAGATAAGGAGCTGTTCAAGTCCAGGGTGTTCCTTCCATATGTCATCAATCTTTCATCTAAAGTAGGCAGGAACCTAAGAAACATAAAGTTAAACTAATCTTCCGACCACCAGCAAAGATTAGTGCTCTTTTCGGTTCGGTAAATGACAATCTGGGATTGTGGAAGGCTGGAATTTACAAAATTTTTTGCCAGTGTGACAAAGCTTTCATAGGTCAGATGATACACACAGTACAGGAAAGGTGTGTTGAACATGAACGCCATACTCGCCTTTCACAGCCCAGTAAGTCAACTGTAGCTGAGCATTGTATTACTGCAGGACAGTCTGTGGATTATTCTCTTTATGGATTATTATTCCACAAAAATCTTGGTTCTGGTGAGCTCCTTTTGGAATTCAGTAACTAAAGAATCTGTGGAAATATGTCTAGCGCAAGGTCTTATAAATCGTGACGGCGGCTTTCAACTGGACAAGGCCTGGGACCCTTTGATATCTTTAATTTTTTCTGAGAGAAAACATTTTATTCCTAATGACACATCTGGCGACATCTGACATTTGTTTTTAACACTGCAAGTGGGTGTTCTGACAGAGAGCAGACATGCAGTTTCACCTTTACGCATAAGCCTGCATGCCACAGAGGGAATAGTATTTGCAGATAGCACAGACTTTGACAGAGGACATACCTATGACAGCTGCCAATGCGCATGCATGTCCATGCCAACTTTTGCTATAAAGCAGACACCATGAACTAGCAGCCTCCAGTGGTGGACACCTGAAGGTGACTGAATTGTTGCCAGCTGTAATATTGTGGCAAGAAGGCAACATGTTCTGGCTGCAATCCTGATACCTCATAGAATGCTGTTGTGTATTTGGCACAGTTTTCTTTAAAAAAATCACAGTTTGTGTACGACGTTGATATGAAGTATGATATACCTTTTATCTACAGTTTGGTATTACAAATTGAATTGAACTGAATGAATTGAATGAAATTTTATTGTCGTTTAGCTATTACAGCAATTGACAAAGTCAAGTTACATAAATACAAGTTATACAGCATATACACATGGGTTCAAGATCAAAATGTCACTATTAGTTTTCCATGTAATACGATATTTAAAATCAAATAATATGAAAAGCATTGCATCATAAATTACTTAGTTAAAGAAATTATGCTGAACTCTCCAAACCGGTACCACTATGATATTTTACAGTCATAAAATTCCTGAAGTGAGTAGCAAGGATTTGCAGCTAACAAACTGAATAATTTGTCTTTAAATAAATCAAATGGAGCTTCTACCCATTCTAGTGGCAGTTTGTTAAACATCTTCATACCCACCACTTCATAGCTGTTCAGTCACTTGGATAATCTATAGTAAGGTATGTCAAGATGGCTACTATTTCTGGTTCCATGAGAGTGTACATCTCTTCTACGCTGGTATTCTGATAAGTTGCTCTTTATATGCAGTAGAACAGTGTAAATATACATGTTTATAACGGTTAATATTTTTAAGTTGATAAACAGTGGTTTTCAGTGGGCCAGTTTATCACTGTTTGCTATAATTCAAATTACTTTCTTCTGAAGTACCAAAATGTCCTGAAGTTGTGAGCTATTGCCCCATATTAAAAGCCCATAAGATATAATGCTTTGAAAAAAAGCAAAGCAGGCCGATCTTACATAGGCCGCAGGTACATGGTTTTTTAAATTCCTTAACAAATACACCACTCTAGACAGCCTTGCACTAATGTATTTAATATATGGCTCCCAAGTCAATTTACTATCTATAACAATACCTAAGAACTTAACACTATCCATGAAGTCTGCTACTGGCAGATCTCTTAAACTAAATACAATCTTTTGAGATTTACTCTCATTAAGCAGGAACCAGACTGATGCTTGTGATATTGTGTCATTTGCCTCAGTTTGGAGCATATCCATGTCTGAGCTGACATTGAAAAAAGTGGTATCATCTGCATAGAGAATGGAGTGAGTATTTATGTAAGATGGTAGATCGTTTGTCATTGGGATAAATAGCAGAGGTACTAATACTGAGCCTTGTGGCACACCACACTTAACTTCAGCTAGCTGTGATCTCTGTTTACCAATACAAACAATTTGTTGCTGAGGAAAGATTCGAAAATTTTGTCAACTTCACTGTTTGTGAATCTGTAATAAACTAGTTTGTTGAGGAGTGAAATATGCTCCACACAATCGAACGCTTTGCTAAGATCACAAAGGGTAAGCTGAGCAAAATTTTTTCATTCATACGCATTAAGCACTTTTTTAATCAGGGAGTCAATGGCATGGACTGTGGATTTGCCCTTCCTAAAGCCAAATTGTACTGCAGTAATAATGTTATTACATGTCAGATAATCACACAACTGGGAGTTGATGATGGATTCCAAAACTTTAGATAAAATAGGTGTCAGAGATATTGGGCAATAGCTAGATGGGCAGTTTTTGTCTCGTTTCTTGTAAGTGGGCACTACCCTGGATAATTTAATACATCTGGGAATACTACTTCAATTAGACATCTGTTTATACATTTAGTAAGAGGATATACTATGTGCCCAATTATCTTTTTAACATATTGCAAGAAATACCATTTATATCTTCACTATCGGGGGGCCTAAAATTATTTACAATAGTTAAAACAACATCTGGTGTGACCTCTGTTAAAAGGAATTTATCTTTCAGGGTGTAGTCTACATTATGATATTTAATGAGATCAGCTACAGTTTCTTGTGGCCTCCCAATGCTGTCCCTAATTTGATTAAAGATTTTGTACAGTAGTTATTAAATTCATCTGCTGAAATTTCTACCTCAGCTTTCTGCTTGCTTTTGGCCACTGAATTTATTATAGTCCATGCTTTTTTGCATTTATTTTTTGATGACTCAATGGTGACTAGGTTATGTTGTTTATTGGCCTCATTCAAAGCATACTTATATTCCTTTTGTGCTCACGAGTACCTTTGTTTAGCTATATCAGTTTTCTGAAGTCTGTAAGAATCTCTCTACAACAACCACCTCCTTTTCATATTGGCTAGTTGAGCGGTATACCATTGATTCTTATCCCTACGTCTATTACTTTTACTTTTAATGTTAACTTTACATTTGTATTGAGGGCAGTTGGTCTCAAATATATTTAAGAAAGAATGAAAAAATCTATCGAACAATGTATTGGCAGAGCCCTGGACATTATTGTTAAATGTATGTGACCAGTCATAATTACTGAGTGAGACGATGAAATTAGACAATTTTTCTTGCGTTATTGGTCTTGTGATGATTATTTTAGGCTCTTTAAACTCCTTATAGTCCATATTAGTCCTATCTGTACCGATTTTTACCCAAACTGAGTTATGGTCCGAGAAATTGAAGGCAGCTACATCTGAGGGCAGTAACTCTCTGTTGACATTTGTAAGTATGTTGTCGAGACAAGCGGACTGTCTTGTGGGTTTGCAGTTCGTAAAAATGAAGTTGAATTGTCGTAACAGGTTTTTAAATTTATGTATGGTGTGCATGTCTTTGTTTACATCAAATGCGGCATTAATGTCACCACCAATCACTATACTATATTTCTTTCACTGAGGACTAAGAAAGAAGTTTAGTAAAGTCTCAAGTTTTTCTAAAAATATTAGTGGACTTCCGTCTGGTGATCTATAACGAGATACAATAGCAATTTTTAAATGATCCAGGTATACACCTGTGGCTTCAAAATGCATCTCACTGCATAGAAATCCTAGATCTAGTTCATTACTACAATTTATTAATTCTTTCTTAATGTAAATTGATACACCCCATGAATATGCTGCTCTCTGCTAAAGCTGTTTGCTAAGTGGAAATCATCTAGTACATGAAAAGATATTTCATTTCCTTTACACCCGTGCTCACTTAAGCATACTACATCAAATAAGTTCTCTTTTGCAAATTTGTTTAAAATTACGTGTTTTCCACTTACACTTTCAATATTGATATAACCTATCTTGAGAGACAAAGTTGGTGAGTAATTTTTTTTTTTTATGGGGGCAATCGCCATTACTGATATATTTCTCTCTAGTGTTACCGACATTTATTATATTATTCTTATCTTTAATCTGGTCGTCCAGTGTGAATCTGGGCAAACCTGTTAGTCTTGGCCCTTCTTTGCTACCTCTAAAGAAGAGTTTTCCCTAAATCTAAGTGGTATTGACTCAGAGCTATCGATTTTTGCTATGTCCAACTCATTGGCTACTTTTATGATTTCATTACTCTTATACTTCTTTCCGAGTTGATTCAGGTGGAGACCATGAGCAGTGTGGAATCTTGTACCTAAGTTAGTTATGTTTACAAAACAGACATTTTTAAAGTATTTACAAATTTTCTTCATTTACTCTTCTCACTTCAACATTCACATAAGACCAGGATGGAAGATCATGCCGACATGGTATTGAAAAGATGAGGATTTTTGTATTTTGTAGTTCCTGCAGTTTCTTCCTCAATGATAACAAGAAGTCTTTTCCTTCATTTCTCGCTATGTTATTTGATCCAGCCAGAAAAACTGCCAGTTCCATAGCTTCTGGCGATGAAGAACCTGCTACATCTTTAAATGTTGCACTAGGTTTTATTGTGGCTGAGATATGGTGGCTTGAATTGTTCTCAGCTATATCCCTTAATTTCCTTCCTTGACTGTCTGCATATAAATGTTTTTTCACAGGCCTAGGTCTGCAATTGCGGCTTGCTTTCTTGGGGTTTTTGGTTTCATATATGTATGTCCAAATCTTGTAATTGCTTTTGCACTAAATTTTAATGTAGACATAAAAACTTTCAAATACAGCTATGATTGAGGAAACCAGATAGAAAAAAAAGTACCAAAATCAACTGAAACAAACTATATTCTGGATTTTTTTGTCACAAAGTATGAAGTACAAATTTCCTTGTGATGTGTAAAACATATGTTTGTGCTTAAAAAGTAGTTTCCTGCCACTTTTATTTCCTCACACTTTACACAGGTTTTTTGAAGTCCCATGAAAGTATAAAAGAGGAATTTCATGGTAATTATCGTGGAAACAATGGGATACATGTGGGTGAAAATAACACCTAAACAGGACTGGAAAGGGAAGATTGGTACAACTGATTCACGAAAGTATAGGGGGTGGATGTCGTGCCACACAAGGTCAAATACCTGCTGTCAAAGGTAGGAAAAGTAGGTCTTCTTTAGGATAAATCCAGACAACAGGTTCCCTGTCTAAAGCGTTTCTCCAGAAACACTGAAACAGTCACTCACAGGACAGATTTTAACACTTCAAATATCACTCATACCAGATGTCACAAAGAGAGACAAACCATTGGAAAGAGTAACATAGGGCATTTCACAGACTTAACAATCCTCCATCAAAACTTACAATCAATAAAAAATAAAATACAACTATTAGAGGTTGAGCTCCAGTCTTTGAACTGTACAGTAGTTTGTATTACTGAGCACTGGTGTAGAGACACAGAAATCCAAAATGTAGTATTATCATTATATGAAAGGGCAAACTCTTAATGCAGAACTACTTCAATGGGTGGAGGATCATGCGTTTATATCAGAAAAGGAACACAGTTCAAATCAGTACATGACCTCAGTACAGTAAGTGAAGACAAACACTTTGAAATATCAGCTATTGAATTAACAGGGCTTGATGTCACCAAGAAATTAATCATTTTGTGTTTGTGTGTATAGATCTCCCAGTGGTAGTGTCAACAATTTTTTCAGAAAATTAACAGAAGTGCTAGATAAAGTCTCAAGTACAAAGGTAAACGTATTTCTGTGTGGGGCATAAGTACAAAGGTAAACGTAATTCTGTGTGGGGCATTAACATCAACACTAATATTAAAAATGAATCCAGCAGCACCTTCATAAACATCCTTCAAAGTTTTGGCATATCCCTATTGGTCAATAGTGCAACAAGGGTTACTACAGTGACTGCATCAGTAATTGAGCATGTGGCCACAAATATGGACAGGGAAAAACGTGATGTAACTGTAAAAGATCTCGGGCTATCAGACCATCTCTGTCAAATAAAAACAGTAGAATCAGGCATCGAATCATTCCATTAACTACAAGCCTATAATCGACATCGGTCAGAAACCAAAATAAAAGATGTTTGAAAAGAACTAGAAAAACAAAGCTGGGATGAAAGTCTCTAAATTCTCCACGTTGTTTAAATTGAACTTTGAAAAGGCGTTTCCAAAAGTATGCATGTCTGCATCAACATCTCACAAATACAGATGGATAACAGCAGATATCAAGAAGTCCTCCCGAACACTTAAACACCTCAGTTCCATGAAAAAGATTCACAATGATCCAGAATTCTTAAATTTCTATCATAGATACAAAAAGATCTATAGGAAGGTGCTGATTGCTGCAAAAAAGTCATCTAATAGCAAAATAATATATAATGCAGAGAATAAAAGCAAAGCAGTCTGGGATGTTATAAAAAAGGAAACAGGGAGAGGCAAACAAATGCAGAATAACATACTGCTAAGGGAGGGGGATAAGGTAATAAATGATCCACAACACTTAGCAAGCTATGTAAATGAGCATTTTTCAAGTATTGCAGAGAAGTTACAGCAAAAATGCCCCAAAACAAATATAACACCTGTAAATAATGTTGCACTAAATACAATGATGTTACTGCCAACCACAGAGAATGAAGTCAATAAAACTGTTCAAAAACTAAAAAATAAAAAGTCAGTAGGCTTAGATGAAGTACCAGTGTTTGTACAGAAACAATGCGTAGGGGTTGGGTTGTTTTAGGGGAAGGAGGCCAAACAGCGAGGTCATCGGTCTCATCGGATTAGGGAAGGACAAGGAAGAAAGTCGGCCGTACCCTTTCAAAGGAACCATCCCAGCATTAGCCTGGAATGATTTAGGAAAATCACGGAAAACCTACATCAGGATGGCTGGATGTGGGATTGAACCGTCGTGCTCCGATGGGAGTCCAGTGTGCTAACCACTGCGCCGCCTCACTCGGTAATGCACGGGGATTATACAAGGCCCCTTAACAAATATAATAAAGGAATCCTTCACATCAGGGACATTTCCAGAGCAGTTAAAACCCAGCCCATTTCCCTGCTGTCAGCATTCTCAAAAATAATAGAAGCAATTATGAAAGGCAGATTAATGAATTACATGAATAAATACAATCTTTTAAGTGAATCACAGTTTGGTTTCCGAAATGGCAAAAATACGGAGTCAGCTGTAGTAGAATTCACAAAAGTTGTACTTGATGCTCTTGATAAAGCTGTGTGTCACAGGCATATTTTTGGATCTTTCAAAGGCATTTGATACAGTAGACCACAAGATTGTATTAAATAAATTAGAAGCATTAGGAATAAGAGGGGTAGCTAATGACTGGTTTCAGTCATACCTAGCAGACAGGGTACAAAGAGTAGAGATAACACATACTTCAAATATATTTAACATTTAGTAAAACACTTATCAGAACCAAAATACATTAATATAGGGGTTCCGCAAGGTAGCATGTTATGACCAATACTATTCCTTGTATACATTAATGACTTTCCCAGTAGTGTTACTCATGGTGAAAAAATTCTCTTCCCTGATGACAGCAATATTATATTCACTGAGAAAACAAGAGATTGCCAAGCAATAAAGTGACATTGAACATAAGGAAAACTAATGCCATGAATTTCAGTTGGAAGAGGAAAAACGACAATGGTAAATTAAATGTAGATGGCACCTCTATAGACTGTGTAACAAATGCAAAATTTCTAGCAATGAATATTGATTCTCAGTTGAAGTGGTGTGAACACACAAAGGTACTTGCAAACAGAATGTCATCAGCCATTAGAATCCTATCATCCGTGTGTAACATGTTGTATCTTTTAGTTACATATTATTCATATGTACACTCAATTCTTAGCTATGGCATTATTTTTTTGGGAAAAAATGCACAAAATATGAACACTATTTTCAAACTCCAGAAAAGAGCCATAAGAATAATAACCAAAAATACTAGTCAAGCTCATTGTAAAGATCTGTTCAAAACACTGGGGATTTTAACCGCTCCATGTGAATACATTCACCAGTCAGTTGTACACATTAAAAATAGCATTGGTAATTACTGCACAAACAGCTCTGTCCATGACCATGCAACAAGAAATAGACTCAACTCACATTTACCAAGAAAAAATAAACATAAAACTCAAAACAGCATTTTCTACCAAGGAATAAAATTGTACCATAAATTACCAAAAGAGATTAAAGGAATTGCAAAAATACTTATTTAAAAAGGCAGTTGAAAAGTACCTGTTATGCAGTACTTTTATACATTGAAGGATTACTTAGATAAAAAGAGTATGGATTTGATAAAAAAAACTTATACAAATAAATAATGATTATAAAACATCCAACATTCCACAGAACACGTTCACTTTGTTTTGTTTTTTTTCCCTTCTTTTTTCCTTTCTAGAAATACTTACCCCCAAGCAATGCAGAGCACAACACTAACACCTCTTCCTCTTTCTGAGCTCAACATCTCACTCATTATGGAGGGATGCTGACTCAGTTTTTCAGGATAGCAAATGGGAAGTTGCGGTACAGAAAATGGCCCAGAGATTACCTGTGTGTGTGTGTGTGTGTGTGTGTGTGTGTGTGTGTGTGTAGTGTTATGAAACAATGTGCGTATAGTGTGTTCAGTGACTGATAATGAGATATGAATCAACAGTGTGGCATTACATTATTTAATAATTTGTTTGTAAAAAAAATGTATTTTATACCAGGAGTAAATCTAATGACTGTCTCTAACTACAAGTATGTAAATATATGTGTACTGGTATATGAATTAGCTTATTTTAAATTGGTCTAAACTTGTAAATACTTTGTCATGTCCTAAATCCTTGTAAAAAGAGATCTACAGATGAATAAGGTACTACTACTACTACTACTACTAATAATAATAATAATAATAATAATAAAATACATTTTTAGGAATTCGATGAAAGTAGCAAATAAATTTTAGGAATATGGGTAAAACAATTGTGTTACTGCCCAGTAATATGTTTTCAATGTTAACATTGCGCTCTGGTTAGCAACAGGCACATACATTTTTTTTTAAATTTAGTCAATTTGTTAATCTAATGTTTGAGAAGTACTTTTCCTGTGCAGTAATTAGTGTTATCTAGGATGGTATATACATCAAAGACTAAAGTGTCTCAAATGTTAAGGTGCTAATATTGCAGCCGGTAGAACTGGCGTTCAAATCCCCCATCTGTCCATTTTGATTTTTGTTTTCCGTGTTTCCCTAAATTTATTGAGGCAAGTAAAAGGATGATTCCTTTGATAATGGGATGGCTAATTTCTTTGCCCATTCTTGTCCTTTCACTGCATGTACTTAGTCACTAATGAACTTGCAATTGATGGGACGCTACACCCCAATCTTCCTTCAACATCAGAGTTCATTCAGTGTTACAATACACCCATATCATTTGGCAATAATGACTGAACCAGTTCACTTCTACAAAGTTCTTTCTTACATTTTGTGATTATTATATCTTTTGCACTTATATGATTGTATAATCTAGTAACCATCAGAAATAGTGCACCAAAAATGTATGGAGAGAAGAGCAGCAATTAATTTATATTGAACTTGAATATTTATGGGAATGTAGAAGTCTTTTAATGAACTGTTTGCCTCAAATCATATAATGCACGCTACTAAGGGATTCACAAGCCCCACATATATTTGTGTGTGTTACCTACTGAGCTAATATCTTGAAAGTAATTTTAATATTTTTTGCATCAAAACTTTATATACTACTCTTATGTAAAACTCATCTGATGTATACAGTTGTGAATGAATGCAGCCACTCACCGTTTCTTTCTGAACAGTGGACAGAGAAACAAGAAGTTGCAAATTTTGAGTAACATTTGAAGTTTTGTATTTTTTTCTGTTGTTCTGCCCATGATTTCTAATCACATCCATTGTTGAAATATTGGTGATACTAATTACTTGAGATGCTAGTGTGTAAAATAATGTTTTCATGCATGCTCCAATTTTTTTTAATTGATTTTTTTTTTTTTTTTTTTTTTTTTTTTTTGTAAGGTTAGGCCTACTAGTTGGTAAAACTTTAGTTCATTGCCTTGTGAAAATATAGCTTTCATATTTACTGCTTAATTATTCTTATTCCAGGTATTCCTTTCACCCACATTGCAAGCCCAATGCCAGAGGTGTATCGCAAAGCAGATATTGTTCCAAGAGGTGTAGCCAATAGACGAGCTGCACTCGGCTGGATAAGAAAGCATGTGAAGAATGGTGTGATATATTTTGGAGATGATGATAATACATTTGATTTAGAGCTCTTTGAAGAAATTCGTGGTACGAAGCGAGTTTCAATGTTCCCAGTTGGTCTCATTGGTGACTATGCAGTTAGTTCTCCTGTGTTAAGAAAGGTATTTATGATGTAACTTGCAGTTTACAGAATGATGAAAATTGCACATAAATGTAGAGTTATTTATCAAAATAATTTACACAGGCACTCAAGCTGTAAAGAATCTTGGATGGATATATCATCAGTTACTGCTCTCATTGCTGGTACATTAAAATACTCAAAACTCTACAGTTATCAAACTGCATGACATTTTTGTTGAAAGAGGAACTTGGGCTTGGTTGATAAACCATTGAAAGACATCTCTCAAAATGTCTCTTGGTCCCTTTTTGCCTCCATTTCTAAATAGAAAAGGGAACAACAAAACATTATTCCACTGGTGTTTTAAAATCTTGCATTGTGTTTGCACTTAGCTAAATGTGATTTTTTAAAAAGCATGCATTTTCACATTGGCTTAATTTGGAGACTGGCATCCTTTCAAAAGTAATTATTAACAGTTGGGGATTTGTCTACACTCTTTTCCGATCGTAGGAAGTGGCCAGTCTCAATAATGGTAAACAGAAGCCCTTTCATTCTACAGAGAGGGTTGCAATTGTAATAATGGTTAGTTCCATAATGTTAGGCCTATGATTCAGCAGATGTATCTCTTGAAGTACGCAGTTTGCAACAGTGAAATAACTCTGTGCTCTCAGTTTTGAACTGAACTAGGTGAAGTACGGTCAGTAGTTAATGCACTGGACTCGCATTCAGTAGGAACAAGTTACAGATCCCCATCCAATCATTAAGAACATTTTTTCTGTGATTTACGATCACACTTACAAGAAATGTTGTGATGGTTCCTTTGAAATGGTTCACATCCGATTTCCTTCCCCATACTTGTGTAATCTAAACTTATGTTCCAATAAAAATGAAGTTATCGGAGATGGAACGTCAACCTCAACCCCTCCCTCCTCCCCTTTATTCTAACCATTTCAACTGAGTAGACTTGCTGCTGTGGCCAAGATTACAAACTTATACTGGTGTGGTGGGTCTTGATCTTGATCTTGGTTATTCATCTGTGCATCGTGACAAGCAAGTGAAGGAGAGGTTGTGACATACATTTTGTGATCAAAACCTCAAATGGGTGTTGTTCCAGTATTGGTAGGTGGGGAGACACTACACATGGCCTGCACCTAAATAGGAAGGGGAAAGATAAGTTAGCTTTTCTGTTAGCAGATACTGTGAGAGGGGGCCACAGTCACACAAGGGATGATCCCTGTGGTTAATAGGACCAGGCAGATAGGTTTTTTAGGTTAAAGACAAAGTCCAGACAGACAATCATAAAAAAATAGAATAAAAGAAGCTTTATGTACAGTAAATAGGGATAAAGCTAACTACATCAAAATATCAGGGGAATAAAATGTAAAGTAGATGAGCTGTTAGTGTGTTTAGATGATCTCAAAAATAAGAATGAGACTAATATACCTTGTCTGTCTGAGCACCAAGTAACCGTGGGAATGGAAAGTGTCAGTCTAAATGGGTATAGTTTAGCATCTTACACTTGCAGATCTAGCATGGATAAATGAGGAGTTGCCATTTACACAAAACAAGGGTGTAAGTACAAAACAGTAGAAGTAAGCAAAAATTGTGTCAATCAGCACTTAGAAGTTTATGCATGTGAACTACAGCTAGATAATGTAGTGCTGATGTTAGCAACAGTGTACAGCCCCCATTAGGAGATTGGGAGTTACTCATAAAAAAGTTTGACTCCCTCTTATGCTGTCTGTCAGACAAAAATAAGAAGTTATTAATCTGTGATGATTCCAATTTAAACTTTCTAAGCAATTCTGATTGGAGAAGTGAGCTAGAAGTGTTATTAATGACATATAACTTAGAATCGGTGATCAATTTCCCTACACATATAGCTCAAAATAGTAGCACTCTAATAGGTAATATTTGCAAAACTAGATCTAATTAGCATTCCAAGCGTATACATCTATGAAACTCTCACTTTCACGAAAAGAAACCCACAACTTTTTGAGGGCAGCAACTTCTTCTTGCATCAATATGATACTAGATATAGAACAAGCTACATGTTAACCATCCACCATTTAAAATCATATGAAAAACCCCCATACTATATGTGCATGAAATTTGTAAATAAAATATGGAAAGATATGGTTGACCCAAATGTAAAAGATACCAAAAGGGACCTGGAAAAATATCTGAAAGATAAATGTTACTATAGTGTAGAAGATTTCGTGAATGGCAACAATGCATTATAATTGTAATTAAAATACCTCTTTGAAGATGTTACACAATATATATTATTAGTTTATTGTCTATTTTTAGTATTATTATATATAGTGTAAAACTGACAAGTCACCTATGTCACAATCTTTGATTGTATAAGGCATGTTATGTGATAATAAAAATTGAATTGAATTGAATTGAATGAAACTAACACATGCTTTCCCTGTGATAAATGGATTATCAGATCATGATGCACAACTGATTAACTTACAAAACTTAGCAGGGTGTACAGTTCAGAAACCATTGAGTAAAAGTGTAAGGCTGGTCAACCCCGGTATCTATAAAGCGTTTCAGGGAAATTTGAAGAAATGTTAACTGGGGAGATGTATATAATGAGCCAAATGCCAATGATAAATGCAACATGTTTCTTGATAAATTTATATCCCTTATTAAACACTGTTGCCCCCAAAAAATTACTAAATGTAACACCAAACAGTTTTCAAAGGAACCTTGGATCATTACAGGTATTAAAGTGTCTTCAGAAAGGAAAAGAAAATTGTACGAGGCAGCAAGAATTAGTAAAGACCGAGAAGTAATTTTACACTATAAAAATTATTGTAACATACTCAGAAAAGTTGTCAGAAAATTTAAAAAAATATGTGTATTAGGGATGAAATTAACAACTCGGGCAATAAAATCAAATCAGTATGGAATGTTGTTAGAAGGGAGACATGAAAAGTAGCCACTGGGGTAGATTGTATCACTATTAAAGAGAATGAGACCATCTTAACCAACAGTACACAAGTAGCCAATATACTGTATTTAACAACCATTTCTTAAGTGTAGGTAAAAAATTGGTGAGCATAGTTAAAAAAAAAAAGGCATGCTGTACATATGGAAGAGTCAGTTTTGAGAGATCCTAGTCAAATTAATTTTCATCTAACAACCTCTTGTGAAATGAGGAAAATCATTAAATCTCTGAAAAATAAATGTTCTTTTGGAGTAGATGGCATCTCTAAAAAGATATTAAAACAATGTGGAGCAGTTACATCTGATGTTCTGAGTCACATCTGTAATGCATCACTAACTCGCGGTATTTTCCCAGACAGGTTAAAATATGCCATTGTCAAGCCTCTCTACAAGAAAGGGGACACCACAGATGTCAATAATTACTTGTCAGTATCCTTTCTCTCAGCATTTTTGAAGTTGTGGAGAAAGTAATGTGCTCAAGAGTGGTTAGCCATCTCAGCAGTAATGGGACACTTAGTGAAGCACAGTTTGGATTTCAAAAATGCTGTTTCACCGAGGCAGCAATATACAATCTCACTGCCCACGTAATAGAGTCTTTAAATAGTAAAATGTCACCAATAGGAATTTTCTGTGGCTTATCCAAAGCATTTGATTGTGTGAACTGTGAATTTATGTTAGAGAAATTACAGTTCTTTGGTATAAATGTAACAGCATATGAGTGGTTTGTCATATCTACAGAACAGGAAGCAAAAGGTTTCTTCAAATGGTTTAAGTGATTTAAGGAAGTTTCCCAATTCATCTAATGGGGATTAAATTACTTCTGACATGTTCCACATCCTGGAGGACCTCCTCACTACAGATCAATTGGAATGAAAGTAAATCTAATCTAATCTAATCTTTAGGTGTTCCACAGGGTTCGATTGTGGATCACCTTCTGTTCTTGATATATATGAATAACCTCCCTTCTTATCCGAAACAAGAAGCTAAACTGACACTGTTTGCTGATGATACAAGCATCATTATTAATCCAGTAAAAGAAATTCCAATAGAAAATGATACAAATAATATCTGGAAAAGTTATTGAAAGGTTTTCTACAAATGAGCTTGCTCTCAATTTTGAAAAAAACACAGTGAATCCAATTTTCTTTTGCAAGGAGTACAGTTCCTTCAATAAATATAACACATTAACAGAAATCAGTAGCCGGGGTATAGCATACTAAGTTTTTGGGTGTACATATAGATGAGAATCTTAACTGGAAAATTCATATTTTAGATCTCCTAAAGCAACTAGGTCCAGCAACTTTTGCAATCAGAATAATTGATGATTTTGAGGATATAGAAATTAACAAGCTAACATACTTTACACACTTTCACCCTCTGATGTCATATGGAATAATATTTTGGGTTAACTCAACACTTAGGCAAAAAGTAATAATGAGCGTATGGCATTGGTGGCAGGGAGACCCTCGCGGGGTGGTTCGGCCGCCGCTCCACAAGTCCCTTAGCGCCACTACGGCGACTTCCAAGTGAATGAGGATGAAATGATGTTGAAAGACACACAACACCCAGTCATCTCGAGGCAGAGAAAATCCCTGACCCCACCGGGAATCGAACCCGGGACCCCGTACACAGGAAGCAAGAACACTACCGCAAGACCATGAGCCATGGACAGACAAAAAGTATTCACTGCTCAAAAGAAAGTGGATAGATGTGTGGGGGCTCATAGTCTCACATCTTGTAGGCATCTCTTTAAAAGGTTTGGGATTCTTACAAAGCCTCACAGTGCGTTTACTCGGTAATGAAATTTGTCCTCAACAACATATACCAGTTTAAAAACAAAAGTGACATTCATGATTATAATACCAGAAGAAAGAAAGACTTACACTATCCTCTACTTAACCTATCTTTGGCACAAAAATGGGTGAGGTATGCTGCTGTAAAACTTTTCGATAAATTACCAAATGAAATAAAATGTATGATAGACAGCAGTAACCATTTTTAAAAATAAATTGAAATCATATCTCCTTGACAACTCCTTCTATACCGTAGATGAATTCTTGAATAGGAATAAATAAATCTGTAGGTAAAATATATGTGTTTAGTGTCATTTAAGGGCATGGAACAACTAACAAAAATTTGTTATGCCTTTGACATGTTCCACATCATAACAGTTACTGTGACATTGATCAATGGGACACACAATTATTTAACTAACTAACTAACTCACCAAATTAGACACCAGCATTGTAGGCTAACTCCCCCTCCCCCCCCCCCCTTTTCTCCTCCTCCCACTACTTCTCACTCACTCTCTCAACCACTCATAAAATGGCTTGTGGAGTGAGAGCAACTAATATTGTTGATGGTGACCTGCCCACTGGATGAGATTGTTGACCTTGACATTTAGGACTAAACTATATGTGCTGCTTCTCTCAACACGAAGACTTTATCATATCAATATAGCACCACTAAAAGGCACACATGCATAGATTACGATAGGTGCTAGTGTCCACATAAAGTAAGAATTCTTTTAGAGTTAGGTGGCTAAACAATGGTTCAGATTTTTTAAGTCAGCTGTGCAATATGACCCTTTGTTTTATTCTACCAAGTACATTTTCTCTGCTTGTGAGATGAAGAAAAGTGATAAATACCCATTTCTTCAATAGCATTCATATGAAGAATCATTAATTTGCAAATAGATATACATGCTGTATACACTCATGCTCATAAATTAAGGATAATGCTGATACATGGTGAAACAATGCTCTGGTGGGCGGTCTGCATGCTTAAATCACCTCGGGGTATGATCATGCAGTGCATTTGACCTGCGGTCATCGTACAGTGGCGCTGGGCAGCAGTCCACATACGCAGAGGTGTGTTTGTGCATGTCAGAGTACGGTTCAGCCAGTGAGTGTGCAAATGTTTTCAGATGTGCTAATGGTGACTGTGTGTTGAAAATGTTTCAAAGAACACATATTGATGACGTTATGAGGAGTATAATACTAAGGCAACTGGAGGGTGGTCAAAGACAGCAGGTCATAGCACGGGCCCTCCGTGTGCCACAAAGTGTGATTTCAAGATTATGGCAGCGATTCCAGCAGACAGGAAATGTGTCCAGGCACTACAGTATGGGACAGCCACAGTGTACAACACCACAAGAAGACCGATATCTCACCATCAGTGCCTGCAGATGGCCACGGAGTACTGCAGGTAGCCTTGCTCAGGACCTTACCACAGCCACTGGAACAGTTATCTCCAGACACACAGTCTACAGACAACTGAGCAGACATGGTTTATTCGCCCAGAGACCTGTAAGGTGCATTCCACTGACCCCTGGTCACAGGAGAGCCCGTAAAGCCTGGTGTCAATAACACAGTACACGGTCATTGGAAGAATGGTCCCGGATTATGTTCACGGACAAGGCCAGGTGTAGTATGAACAGTGATTCTCGCCAGGTTTTCATCTGGCATGAACCAGGAATCAGATACCAACCCATTAATGTCCTTGAAAGGGACCTGTATGCAGATCGTGGTTTGATGGTGTGGGTTGGGATTATGATTGGTGAATGTACACCCCTGCATGTCTTTGACAGAGGAACTGTAACTGGTCAGGTGTATTGGGACGTTATTTTGCACCAGTATGTCCGCCTTTTCAGGGGTGCAGTGGGTCCCATCTTCCTCCTGATGGATGATAACGCACGGCCCCACTGAGCTGCCATAGTGGAGGAGTACCTTGAAACAGAAGATATCAGGCAAATGGAGTTGCCTGCCTGTTCTCCAGACCTAAACCCCATCGAGCATGTCTGGGATGCAACCGGTCGACATATTGTTGCACGTCTTCAAACCCCTACGACACTTCAGGAGCTCCGACAGGCACTGGTGCATGAATGGGAGGCTATACCCCAGCGGCTGCTCGACCACCTGATCCAGAGTATGCCAGCCCGTTGTGTGGCCTGTGTACGTGTGCATGGTGATCATATCCCATATTGATGTCAGGGTACATGCACAGGAAACAGTGGCATTTTGTAGCACATGTGTTTTGGGACGGATTTCTCAACTTATCACCAATACCATGGACTTACAGATCTGTGTCGTGTGTGTTCCCTATGGGCCTATGCTATTAGCGCCAGTTTTGTGTAGTGCCATGTTGAGTGGCACCACATTCCGCAATTATCCTTAATTTATGAGCGTGAGTGTATATTACATATAGTAAAAATTTTACATAGGTTCATTCACTCTGTAACAGATACTTGTTTTAATTATTAACATAATATAGTTACTGCATGAGTAAAGAAAGTGAAGCACTTTACTGAAATTTACTTTTTGTACTTATATTTAGGGAAGAGTTATAGGATTTTTTGATTCATGGCCATCCAAGAGAAAGTTTCCAGTAGACATGGCTGGATTTGCTGTGAATGTTGAGTTTTTATTGGAACATCCAAATGCAACCATGCCATACAAAGCTGGATATGAAGAGGACCACTTTCTTCGAAGTCTTCACTTAAAATTGGAGGATATCGAACCAAAAGGAAACTCGTGCACTCAGGTAATATATGTGAGAGGTACAGGCTTTTATTTCATAGTTGGTTGGTTGTTTTCTTACACTGGGAAACTTAGGTGCATGTGGGATAATTTCCATGTGTTAAACAGTGATTGGGGTAGCCTTTTACGTGAACATGATTCTTTTTTTGCACTTTAATTATAATTATAGATGAGAAAAAATTATGGTTATGACTTTGGCATATACCTTTTGTATAACTCTTCACACACTTGTTTTGAAATGTGTGGTGTATGTTTCGCCACAAACAGCTTAGTGTGCTACACAATGTAGTTATTTTGAGATTAGGCTTCCATTTCGATAGATGCTGTCAAGCCATATGAATTGCATTCTATCTTTTATTTTGTTTCATTAAATACATTAATTTCACTTTAAATTTGTATTTCATTATGTGCTAGATCAAGGTAGCTGTCAAGTGAGTGTAAAGTGAAAATATTTTAAATAGTGTCTGTTTTCAGTATATTTTATTATACATACCCATTAAGATATTTATTCACGAGGTAGTGTGTCTGAGGTTGAATTAAAAGTAGATTATTTTTAAAAATATTAGAAACATGATAGGTTACTATTCACTGGAAAGATGACATGTCGAGTTGCAGACAGGCGCAATGAAAAGACTGCTACACTTTTAGTTTTTGACTAAAGCCATCTTCAGAAAAGAAAACACATACACATTCATTCAAGCAAGCACCCTCAAGAACATGACTGTGCCACCTCTGGCAGCTTGGAGTGGAATTCACAGCTGCAATAAGCAGCAGTCTAGCCTTTTCCTAATATTGTTGATATTCCAACTTGGAGTTTCCATTGTTTAAGTACATTCTTTGTGTTGATTTTGACTTTGAATTGATGGTGGGGAGGTGCTTAGGGCTGGCTATCAGAGAAATTTGTTGTGACTCATTTGGTGAATGCTTTCCAAGTTGTTATAGGTTGCAGAAATCATGAGAATAGGGTGAACTGAAGTGTACAGTAGGCTAGAGCTGACGAGGTAATCTGTGCTCAATGAATACATTCTAATGGTGAGAAACCCTGCTAAAGTAGTTGTGATTTTCTACAAAATACATCAGTCAGCAGATCCGTGCATAGAATGCAGTAGAGATGATGCTGGTGGAGAAATAAGTTGTCACCCTAGCCCCTGCAGTCACCTTTTGTTAATCAACAGTCATCCAGAATTCCAGAGTTTTCTAAAGAAGAAAGCTAAAATTACAGAGCTAACTGAGAAGTTTAAAAATGATCATCAGATGATAAAATGCAGGTACCAAATAAGTGTCATTACCTATGATTTATGAAGTATTTCTTATCAAAAACCTGATTTCTCCAAGAGTTATACAATATGAGGGACCAGTGTGCAAGGAGATTCTTGTGACATACTATGGAAAATTGTCACTGCTGGCCCCTTATTATGAAAATGACCCAGCATATTATGTGCAAAAATGACAGCCGGTGTTCGCTTGGAGCAGGCTGTATGAACTCCCAGTAACATTGCGGTGAAAATCATAATCAAAAGATAATGTCTAGCTGTTCTTAATGCAGCCAACAAATTGTGTCATGTGTGTAGGCATTCATTACAAATCATCATTATCTTTTTTATCTGATTGTACTTATGGGACCCATATGTGTGAATTGCCATGCCTCAACTGAGAGACAATTTATCAAACGACAATACACACAGAAAATGGTATTAGTGAGCATAATAATTACCCCCCCCCTCTCCCCCCATGAACCATGGACCTTTCCGTGGTGTGAAGGCTTGCGTGCCCCAGCGATACAGATAGCTGTACCGTAGGTGCAACCACAACGGAGGGGTATCTGTTGCGAGTCCAGAGAAACATGTGGTTCCTGAAGAGGGGCAGCAGCCTTTTCAGTAGTTGCAGGAGCAACAGTTTGGATGAGTGACTGATCTGGCCTTTTAACACTAACCAAAACGGCCTTGCTGTGCTGGTACTGCAAACGGCTGAAAGCCAGGGGAAACCACAGCCCTAATTTTTCTCGAGGGCATGCAGCTTTACTGTGTGGTTAAATGACGATGGCGTCCTCTTGGGTAAAATATTCCGGAGGTAAAATAGTCCCCCATTTGGATCTCCGGGCAGGGACTACTCAGGAGGACATTGTTATCGGGAGAAAGAAAACTGCTGTTATACGGATCGGAGCGTGGAATGTCAGATCCCTTAATCGGGAAGGTAGGTTAGAAAATTTAAAAAGGGAAATGGATAGGTTAAAGTTAGATATAGTGGGAATTAGTGAAGTTCGGTGGCAGGAGGAACAAGACTTCTGGTCAGGTAACTACTGAGTTATAAATACAAAATCAAATAGGGGTAATGCAGGAGTAGGTTTAATAATGAATAGGTAAATAGGAATGCAGGTAAGCTACTACTAACATCGTAGTGAACGCATTATTGTCGCCAAGATAGATACGAAGCCCACACCTCCCACAGTAGTACAAGTTTATATTTCAACTAGCTCTGCAGATGACGAAGAGATTGATGAAATGTATGATGAGATAAAAGAAATTATTCAGATAGTGAAGGGAGACGAAAATTTAATAGTCATGGGTGACAGGAACTCGATAGTAGGAAAAGGAAGAGAAGGAAACGTAGTAGGTGAATATGGAATGGGGGTAAGGAATGAAAGAGGAAGCCACCTGGTAAAATTTTGCACAGAGCATAACTTAATCATAGCTAACACTTGGTTCAAGAATCATAAAAGAAGGTTGTATGCATGGAAGAAGCATGGAGATACTGGACGGTGTCAGATAGATTATATAATGCTTAGACAGAGATGCAGGAACCAGGTTTTAAATTGTAAAACATTTCCGGGGGCAGATGTGGACTCTGACCACAATCTATTGGTTATGAACTGTAGATTAAAACTGAAGAAACTGCAAAAAGGTGGGAATTTAAGGAAATGGGACCTGGATAAACTGAAAGAACCAGAGGTTGTAGAGAGCTTCATGGAGAGCATTAGGGAACGATTGACAAAAATGGGGGAAAGAAATACAGTAGAAGAAGAATGGGTAGCTTTGAGAGATGAAATAGTGAAGGTAGCAGAGGATCAAGTAGGTAAAAAGACGAGGGCTAATAGAAATCCTTGGGTAACAGAAGATATACTGAATTTAATTGATGAAAGGAGAAAATATAAAAATGCAGTAAATGAAGCAGGCAAAAAGGAATACAAACGTCTCAAAAATGAGATCAACAGGAAGTGCAAAATGGCTAAGCAGGAATGGCTAGAGGACAAGTGTAAGGATGTAGAGGCGCATATCACTAGGGGTAAGAGAGATACTGCCTACAGGAAAATTAAAGAGACCTTTGGAGAAAAGAGAACCTCTTGCATGAATATCAAGATCTCAGGTGGAAACACAGTTCTACGCAAAGAAGGGAAAGCAGAAAGGTGGAAGGGGTATATAGAGGGTCTATACAAGGGCGATGTACTTGAGGGCAATATTATGGAAATGGAAGAGGATGAAGATGAAATGGGAGATATGATACTGTATGAAGAGTTTGACAGAGCACTGAAAGACCTAAGTCGAAACAAGGCCCCAGGAGTAGACAACATTCCATTAGAACTACTGACAGCCTTGGGAGAGCCTGTCCTGACAGAACTCTACCATCTGGTGAGCAAAACGTATGAGACAGGCGAAATACCCTCAGACTTCAAGAAGAATATAATAATTCCAATCCCAAAGAAAGCAGGTGTTGACAGATGTGAAAATTACTGAACTACCAGTTTAATAAGTCACAGCTGCAAAATACTAATGTGAATTCTTTACAGACGAATGGAAAAACTGGTAGAAGCTGACCTCGGGGAAGATCAATTTGGATTCTGTAGAAATATTGGAGCACGTGAGGCAATACTGACCCTATGACTTATCTTAGAAGCTAGATTAATAAAAGGCAAACCTACATTTCTAGCATTTGTAGACTTAGAGAAAGCTTTTGACAATGTTGACTGGAACACTCTCTTTCAAATTCCGAAGGCGGCAGAGGTAAAATACAGGGAGCGAAAGGCTATTTACAATTTGTACAGAAACCAGATGGCAGTTATAAGAGTCGAGGGACATGAAAGGGAAGCAGTGGTTGGAGAGGGAGTGAGACAGGGTTGTAGCCTCTCCCCGATGCTATTCAATCTGTATATTGAGCAAGCAGTATAGCAAACAACAGAAAAATTCGGAGTAGGTATTAAAATCCATGGAAAGGAAATAAAAACTTTAAGGTTCGCCGATGACATTGTAATTCTGTCAGAGACAGCAAAGGACTTGGAAGAGTAGTTGAACGCAATGTACAGTGTCTTGAAAGGAGGATATAAGATGAACATCAACAAAAGCAAAACAAGGATAATGGAATGTAGTCGAGTTAACTCGGGTGATGCTGAGGGAATTAGATTAGGAAATGAGACACTTAAAGTAGTAAAGGAGTTTTGCTATTCGGGGAGCAAAATAACTGATGATGGTCGAAGTAGAGAGGATATAAAATGTAGACTGGCAATGGCAAGGAAAGCGTTTCCGAAGAAGCGAAATTTGCTAACATCGAGTATAGATTTAAGTGTCAGGAAGTCGTTTCTGAAAGTGTTTGTATGGACAATAAATAGTTTGGACAAGAAGAGAATAGAAGCTTTCAAAATATCGTGCTACTGAAGAATGCTGATGATTAGATGGGTAGATCACATAACTAATGAGGAGGTATTGAATAGAATTGAGGAGAAGAGAAATTTGTGGCACAACTTGACTAGAAGAATGGATTGGTTGGTAGGGCATATTCTGAGGCATCAAGGGATCACCAATTTAGTATTGGAGGGCAGCGTGGAGGGTAAAAATCGTAGAGGGAGGCCAAGAGATGAATACAGTAAGCAGATTCAGAAGGATGTAGGTTGCAGTAGGTACTGGGAGATGAAGAAACTTGCACAGGATAGAGTAGCATGGAGAGCTAAGACCACAACAACAACAGTAATTACCTCTTGACAGATTATGAAATGGTATCATAAAAGAAAATCAAGAGAAAATGACTGGGTGTCATATGTATTTAACGTAAGATAGATTGTGTGAATAAGTAGAAAAATAGCACATGGAAGCTTGAATGAAACAATGGAAAATCCAGGATGGAATGTAACAATATTACAAAAAGAAAAGCTGCTACTACCATATAGCGGAGATGGTGCAACGCACAGTATCTCCGCTATATGGTGAGTAGCAACTTTCCTTTTCATAATATTGTTATACAGAGTCTTGCTTATCCATGGATACATGCCATTAAACATCTTTATTGAAAATGTGCTATGTCCATTCAATACTGCAGCACCTGTTGTAGTGCCATCTATGTGAATGTGGCACTCTCTACATCTTTTTCTGTTCTGGCAGGTAGTCCCAGTATCTCAGTATCGTTTTGGGATTCCAGATTTTATAAGGTATGCACTGTGTCTTTAGGAGTACATTAACAATACCCCATTCATATACTAAACATTTGCGGATGATAACATTATGGCAGCTACTGCCATGTGAGAAGTACAGTGAAAGGCAAGTCCCACTGTTCTAATCATTAAAGTCTTCTTGTGTAATGTTATTTCTGATTAACATCTTGAGTGGCCTACTCAGGAGTGGTCAGCACACTTGAGAGCCATTTTTATGTTTCATATACGGGTACGTTTCACCAATAGGAATGTCTTTCACTTGTAGTGCAACTGATCTCAAAAGGCTGTAAATAACTTTTTTTTTTTTGCAGTTGAGTAGATTATAAATCACTTATGTTGCAATAAAAGCTGTACCTACAGTGGAAGCGTCAGAGGTATCTAAATTAGTTGTGTAGAACATGTTAACTTTGCTTGGTCTGTAACAGCAGGCTGAGGGACAGGTTTCCAACAAAGTCATCACTTATTGTGAGACGTAAAACAACACACCATCAGATTATTTCTTTTCCATTCAGATGAAATTCCAGAAATGTAAAAAAAATTCTGATTATATTTTCAATGTACATTGACACTGAATGGCCTAATAAAGTGCTTCCACTTACGTGAGTACATCCAAGTACCAAAAATTTGCATCTGACGTCATTTTATTCCTATTCTTGTCTGGTCACAAATATTCCAAAGTAGGGAAATAATCATTAATGAAATTTGAGATACGAGAGGACTATGTGAGCCCTCATTCGTCTGAGGCTGAACTAGCAAAAATATCGTGATAATGGTTAAGAATGTTCTTGGTTTTTTTAGAAATTCCATTTCTTGTCTCATAGCATAATACTGGGTAGATGTCATTATGCAAAAAAAATTCAGAAAGGAGTAAACATATAGTTGTTGATAGATGGAAAAAAGACAGCTGAGCTTTTGGACAGTGTCCTTTTCAGAGGTAACAGATTAAAACACACACACACACACACACACACAAATTGTCTTGCCACTACAGCTGGACTGGGTGAGTGGTTTGGGAGCTGGAGTGAGTGAGTGAATGAGTGTGTTCAATGTGGAGGAGAAGAGAGGCAGAATGAAGGGGAGGAAGATGCAGATCTGTGTTGTATGTTGTGGTTCATAAGGGCAATGATTTCAGTTCTAACCAGTAATATAAAAGGAATGTGTGTGTGTGTGTGTGTGTGTGTGTGTGTGTGTGTGTTTCTTTTTTTTTAAGTGATAAAATTTTTAATGCATGATCATATTTCATATTAAGTAGGGAGTCTTCTAACCCCACTGAAGAACAAATGTCAAAGTTTGCATACTCAAGTGCATACACATACATAAACACACACTTACACGTGATAGGGAAGACCAAATTCTAACATTTGTTTGGACATACAGTTTTGGGTTAAACCTCTAAAGAGCTGTAGATTTTATGCTGTTTTTAGAGAAAGTGTGTTGCAGTGACATTTTTTGGTCAAGCTAAACCTCCATGCAGCATAAAACAAGCATTTTGCCATTCAAATTGTTGTTGTTGTTGTTGTTGTGGTCTTCAGTCCTGAGACTGGTTTGATGCAGCTCTCCATGCTACTCTATCCTGTGCAAGCTTCTTCATCTCCCAGGACCTACTGCAACCTACATCCTTCTGAATCTGCTTAGTGTATTGATCTCTTGGTCTCCCTCTACGATTTTTACCCTCCACGCTGCCCTCCAATGCTAAATTTGTGATCCCTTGATGCCTCAAAACATGTCCTACCAACCGATCCCTTCTTCTAGTCAAGCCATTCAAATTATGTACTTTCAATTTAGATTAACAAGTATATAAACAAACTTGTGATTTATCATAATGAATTAGTTCGGCAGTTAATTCCATCCAATATATTTTTCTCATGTTTAGAGAAATTAAAAGCCATGTGTAGGGTTTCTTTTACCATAATTCATAAATTTTAATGTGATTGCATTTAAGTTTAATGAAAATGTGTTATGATCAGTCTGGAAACTAGACCTAGTAGAAACAGTGTCTATATAATTTGTGAAACTAAGGACAATATTGGAAAGGAAATATTAAGGTTTAGAGAAGGAGCACTTGCAGATGGAGTGTTTCAAATAAAGAAATGTAAATTTGTGCATGGTGTACCAGACGTAATCCATGTGACTTTGAATAATTTGTAAGAGAAAGGTGCCTCAGTGTAGTTATTGTGTGGGTTAGATTGGAGACCAGATGCAGCTTGCAGTTTCTATACTTGGGAAGGTTGCAACATTTACAGACCAGCACTAATGTAGACCTTGAGCTATGCTACAGATCAATCTGTCAACACAGCAGAGGGTTTTTTTTTTTTTTTTTTTTTTTTTGGAGGGGGGGGGGGATTAGTGATTATCACAAGTTTACATACTGTATCTTTGTTCCATTTCATAATGAACTACTAACACCAAAAGCTAATAAAGCTAACGCCCCAGTAAAATCTATATGTAGCATTTTTATATGCCGATGTCAAATTTTTCAATACCTTATCACAACAAATCCTACTAAAAGGCACATTTTATAGAGAAATCTTTAATACAGTGTATGTTTGCTTTGCTGCATGCTAAGTGTTTTTTTGTGTTTTCAGATTTAAACTTGAAACATTTAGTATTTTGTACATGTTCAGTCTGCGGTGTTTATGAGTCCACAAGACAAGACTTTGCTGTTTCCATGATGTCACAGGTCTTGTGCTGTGGTTGGTTGACAGAAGAAAATCTAGTACCACCATTTTGATTTGTGGAACTAGGATACCATATTTACACTTCTGTATGACAAAATTATGTAATTCTAGTGATAAACACACTAAAGATCTCTCCAAAATGAATCATTTTTGAATGGTTGTTGTGCTGAAGTATCAGAAAATATGACATGGGTGTAAAAAGTTGATGCCATCCATTTTTAAGCACTTCATTTAGTAAGTTAAATAGGTACTTACAACAAATGAATTGCTTCTTATTGCCTGTTAATGAACATTTTGCTTAATCCATTTTATAGACATACTGATTTCATCTCCCCTTTTGTACTGCAAAATGGCCTATGGCCTTTTCATTAAAATTTAGATGATTAAATAGTCCCTTTTCAAGTTCATGTTCCAAATTTTTTCGTAAAAAAAATGCACACTGGATTCATGTTGAGCTGTTTTCAAGCTTGAGGTATACTGCAGTTTTTCACAAGAAAATAAAACTCAATAGAACTTGAGCACAACACACACACAGAAGGAAACTTGCTAATGACAGTACATTTTTTCTGTGCATTTTCCTTATTGATTCGTGAAACTGCTGCTAGGTGGTAACACTTAATGATACAGTGCTCTAGTGGTCTCACAAATGATATGCTTGCCAGTGATAAACTTACCAATGATGCACTTATAAATGTATTCCTACAGTGGTTAGAATTGCCTATGACAGAAACAAAAAATTATCTAAAATGCTATCAAAACATTATTACTTAACATTGATTAATTACACATAAAGCATAATAAGAGATATACAGGAGATAGGGATTCAATATCAAAGTTTCAGCTGCTCTGTTCATTCCCTTTCAGAGTAAGCAGTGGAATGTGCAAATTGTGTGGAGGTTGGTAGGACACCATTAGGCTCTGTTAGTTGAGACTTCAGGAGGCCCAGAGGAGCTATACTCTAGAAGCCATGCCCCCAAGCCTTTTATGCATAAAGCTAATGGGCATTTCAATGTGCAGCGAGAAGACTAGCTACCATCTGTCTGAAAAACATCAGTCGGTATCAACAGTTCAAAAAATGTTGATTGTCATTATTTGTGTGGAAAATACTTGAAATGTGTCTGATAATTTAAATTCTGTAGCACATTAATGAGAAATATGTTTTATTGTGGCTCTGCCTCAAAGTCTTTTAACTATGAGCCACACCTGGTGGAGACTGTATCTTTTAGTGCCAATTCCACTATTCTTAATGTGTTACTGGATCCTACATTTTTGGTACAACTGTGTGCTCATCATCAGTCCTCAAGTGATTTTAGGAGAGCAATATTTTAATGTAGCTATTTCAGTTAATTATTCCCTTCAAAGTCTCATCACTGTATGCTAACAAATACAAAAGTTAATATTTTTCAGACTGTTGAAAGACACATTTAAAAACCAGCCTTTCCTTTTTCTGGGAGTTACAGCAGAAAAGAAAGAACAAAAAAAATTTTCATGGAAAATATTCTGTTCCGTTTGGGCATGCCATGTACATTAATACAATCTAGGGATATGCAATTGAACACAGTTAAAATATGTGTTATGTGTTATTGCTCATGATGAATTATAAAAATTTGTATTGCTGTTCTGTTGTTACCCGAAATATGTCTGTCATATGGCTCAGTTACAGTCTTGAGTACACGTTAACATATTAACGAGATACGTCAGTTTGTGAGTACTTCTTAGTCTGTTTCTTGTTTTTCAGAAAATGGGCATACTTCTGACTTTTTGTATGCTGCTGGGTATGTATTTCATTAATCTGGTACATATCCTCATTAAAGTGAGAGGGAAATATGTTTCAATAAGAACATTTATGTCTGTCTTCTTGAATACTTTACAGTCTTCATTTTTATTTCAGCGGGCCATGGCTTTTTGTGGTTGGGTTTCTTCATGATGCAGCATTTTCATCATATGTAATCCATTTTACATCTTCACATTTGCTTTTACCTTGCTTGGGATTAATGACGTAACCTACTTTCTTACATCATCTGTGTCTTAAATAAATTACTGTCTCATTGTCAGTGGAAAACAACATATTGTAATGATTTCTTGAATTTTTCCTAGTTGCTTAATGCTGATTTAATTGGCCCACTAACTAAATATTCTCTTTTTATCTTTCTGTCTGAATGCAGTGACACCAAAATGCACATTGTTCTTTCAAACCAAGTGAGCTGTAATTTGCTTAAGTTGCACATATATTTACACCGTCTTATGCTTTTACACACAAGACATGTAATGTATGAAATGTTAAATAAGTAATGATATCATCATGATGAAATTTATAGCATAACTATTGGGTCAGTGATGATCAGTATCTATTTTGATGCTTTATTCTGTCTGTGTAGCCATTTAGAAGTTGTTTGCAAAATGGCAATGCTCAAATTACATGAGATGTAAAAGTGGGATTGGAGGTTAATATAGTATTAGTTTTGCACATAAAAATGGTTGTGCACTGCACTTTGATGGTTTTAATATAAAATATTGAAAGCACTTATTTAGATATTTTGTATGTAATAAAACAGCACAAAATATTTTTTAAATCAGTGTTTATTTTAACTTTAGGAATTATGTCTATTTATATAGACTGCTACTGACAAAGTTTGTGATGCTTGCTTCTCTTATACATGAATGTATTCTGTCCCGTTTTCTTCATTGACTTACATGCTGAAATTATCCGTATAGCAGTTTATTCATAGTTGGTTGTACTGTATAACTGAACTACAGCAGTCTGATTTAATATTTTGTTATGTAGGAATGGTGTCTGTTCTTTCTGACATGCACGTCCAAAAGAACAAACACAATTGATTCAATTAGCAGCTGTATTCAATACATTAGAAAAGAAATTTTAGACGTTTAGCCACAGCAGGGCACTGCGCAAACTCAGCAGTGACAGATGAAAATTTGTGCCACACCAGGAGTCGAACTCAGATTTCCCGCTTTACGTGAGTGGTCGCCTTAACTGCCTTGACTGTCCGAACACATCTCCCGTGCAACTCAAATCTCTATATGCTGCACCTTACAGAGTAGTGCCCCTTATCCATTAATCCACTTGCCCGCAGTTAATTGTATTACTACAAGGGTTCGGATACAGTTGTGCATCCAGAGAGAGAGAGAGAGAGAGAGAGAGAGAGAGAGAGAGAGAGTAAAAAACATAGAAATGGTGTCCATCCATTCATACATGCATGAAAGAACAGACACCATGTTGTGGTCATTAACATGACAGCCATTTTACAGTCAAGAGTTTACAGTCAAGAGAATGGTAAAAACCAAAATAATCATTGTTTTTACATTCCTTATTGTTTTGAATACAGACTTAAAACTGTCACACTAGGTGTTGCTCCATAGTGCTGTATTCAGGTGTGCCTAAATATTGAAAATGTGGTTGATTTCAGTTGGAAACGGAGCAGAAAAATTCGAAGGCTTATGAGCAGAATCCTGCTTCATATAGTCTGTCTTTCTGTTAATTTTCCACTAAGAGTAATACTGTGCACCTCTTTCTTTCTTGTGTAGTTTATCACATAAACAGTATGAAGATTAGAGGCTCACTAAAGCAGCTAGACACATTGAAGAATAATTGTCTCACATTACTGGGTATCAGAAACTTCTGTGAGCTTTCAATTTATACTATTTTAAGAACTCAGTCTGGTAGAGGTGACGAGACAACTAATGTGCCATTTGTTTTGTGAATTTTAATCCAGACTTCTGTGAACTTTCAAATTAAAATAAATGATAGCACACTTAAAGTTAATGTAACATATTTCTGTTAAGTTGTTAAATCAACTTGACAGCTGAAGGCATAACCATGAAAAATTGTTAAAACTCTAAAGGAAATCTCCACAAAGTTAATTCACACCTGTTTTTGCCTTAACATGTTCATAATTTTCCCATGTTTTGTGCTTAATGAAGCAATGCTCATGGAGAACACACTAATGTAATTGACCGGCATTGCATTAGCCTCCAAGCAGTGTTTACAAACATTACTTGAGTACTATGGTAAGTTTCTTGACTCCAGGGCACTCTACTTGGCATATTTGAATTGGTAAAATTTGAAACAATTTGTGCTTTTGCTCCTGCAACTGTCGTACTCTATTCGGTGTAGTGGCTGATGGAAGTAACTAGGTTACTTCGAATACAAGCGTACCAATCACAGCAATTTTGAAACTGTCACTAGTGCACGTGCACAGCTTCATTATTGTCATGACACCTTACTTGCATGCATATTTAGTGTGTTTCATTGTTCGGGCTCTTGTTACGCTAGTTGAAACCTTTGCTCTCTTTGCATTACTCAAATTTTTCTAGTTTAAATCCATCACCTTTATTTAAATATTGAGACACTGCATCAATTACATACCAAAGAAAGAAATGTTGTTCAAACAGTCTGGGAATTGGGAATTTAGGGTTAACTTCATGCATTGTTAGGATAATAAGGACTTACGTAATCTCGATGTGCATTACAACTAGAGGCAAATAAATGGCATTGGTAAACACTCATTAGAGGACAACATAAGAGCACTTGCACACTGCAATTGTATTAGACCCAGCCAGAAATTTTTAGCTTTGTTTGGAGAACATGTTTTTCCATATCTACTCTGAACTTCCTAGCTCTAAACAGCCAAACATTCTTCATTTCCATTGACTTGGATGGGCTGCAAGCGAGTATTAACATATTGTGTATCAAGAGAACAGATAAGAATGTCACTATGAACAAATACATGTTAAGAAAAGTATCAGGACACTATCTTTGTGATTTGCTTTAACGTCCCCCTTTAATCTGACATGGCGAAAATTCCATGCACTCAAGCAGTTCTCAAGACTACTGCCCAAGTGTTCTCTATGAGGTCTCCTTTATAGGTACACTATCCCAGCATTCTCCCATAATCCAAAGTTGCATTTTTGGATCTCCCTCTGTCGAATATTATGTGCTCATTCCATTTCATGTTGTTTCACAGTGTTATGCGTGGATATTTAATGACACAACAGTCAAAATAGCAGTCAGAATCATGATGCCAAAGTCAAAAGTTAGGGCCACATTGGTTCCAACAACAAAACAATAAGGAAGTTCAAATTTCTTGGACACTAAAAGGGTAGAGTTGGTCTGCACATCCAGTTACCTGGTGAATAAGTTGGAGTTTCTGACTAGTGTATTCTCTGCAGTTATATCTCGTACTACCTTAGGAAGCAATGAGCTAATTGGAAGCTGGTTGGAGGAAACAGAGGAGGAGGTCATTTGACTGTAATAGAGCTGCCAGTAGATGCGGACTCTGCATTGGTATTTCCAGTTCTGTTGTAGAGAAAATGGAAAAGGCACTCATTTGACAAGAAAGCAGTAAGCTACATATTTACAGTACTGTGAAAAGTGCTACTCACCATAAAGATGATATGTTGAGTTGTAGACAGGCACAACAAAATGACTGTTGCATAAAGCTTTGAGCCAAAGCCTTCTTTATAAAAGAGAAATGCACACACATTTACCCAAGCAAGCACACCTCAGACCCACATACTGCTGACTCAGCCCAGACTCTAGCTGAAGTCCTGAGTCTGGACGGAGTGGCCAGAGGTTGTAGCCATGTGGGTCTGAGGTGTGCTTGCTTGGATCAATGTGTTTGCATTTGTCTTTTCTGAAAAAGATTTTGGTCGAAAGCTTTATGTAACAGTCTTTTCATCATGCCTGTCTGCAACTCGATGTGTCATCTTTGTGGTGTGTAGCAATCAGTCCACTTTGTAATATTGTTGATATTCCAACCTGGATTTTCGATTGTTTGAAGTTACATATTTAACTTTTTTGTATTTTCTTAGTAATTTAATTTTTAAATTCCTTAAGTGTTTCTGTGTTTAAAAGGTGTACTCTCATTCTTTTGGAACTGTAAAGTGTAGATTCGGGCAGTCTGTAACACAGCTGTCATTTCTTTTGAACGGCCAGCTGCACAGCTCACTCGGTCATCAGCCTCCATTGGTGACACATCAGGAGGGTAGAAAGTTACATATTTAGGCATCTCTGTGTGCTTTAATAGTTTACTTCCTAAGTTAGCCCTGTTTGGATGGGTAGGATGTGCATGCTGTGTGTGAATGCAGGAGGAGCTGGCTGCAGTTTGTGAACAGCCAAAGTTATTATTGGCCACTGTGGGCCATATTCTGACTGCTGCTTTAGTGTGTTTCAGTGGCAGAGCATCTGGCCTGTCACATGGGACACCTCAGGTGTGACTTGTTTCGCCTACGGGCCTCACTGCCGATGTACATTCCATTGTACCCACTGTGGTGAGTTTGCCCTAACCTCAGGGTGAGTGGTGGGTAGTAAGGCATTCGTGTTGCTTTAGGCCATTGGTGGTCAACCTGGTCCCTACTGCCCACTTGTGGATGTTCCAGATTTCATGGTCAGCAGCATGTAGTAGGAATTTGAAAAAAAAAAAAGTTTCATTGTGTTTTCGTAAAATTTTGACATAAAGTATGTAGTAAGTAATTATTATGGAACAGGTGGCTGCTTCCTCAGCAGGGTCTGAGTAGGCACATGGGTGGTGGCATTTGCTAGTTATTGGGAGTGCAAATGCTAGGTGCATTGTGAAGTCTCTTAGGGAAATGGCATTCAGAGCCAGAAAGATAGCCAATGTGCACTTAGAGTGTCTATCAGAGGAACCTCACCCGAAATGTGGAAGTGGTCGTGCTTGAGGCTTTTGACCATGCAGGGTGCAGTTGACTGCAAGTTGTGGCTTATGTCAACATCTATGATGCCTGTTGTTTGGGTTCTGAGGCCATCCTCAGTTCATGCAGGTGGCCAGAGGAAGTGGCGAAGACTGCTGGCCTTGCATGCAATTTCTAGCATTGTTCCCAGAGTTGACCGGGATCCTTTGGTTTGGAACCAAGCGGAGGGTCTCAGCTAAAGGCTTCATTGACTATGTGATGGTCTTTGCAGATTTTTGGACCTGCGTGATTGAGTGAAGAATTGTAGGGCTACCCTTCGTAGGTTAGGAGTGTACTACACAAAGGAACCTGCTACTCGGGCAGCAGAGTACTTGTAGTGTGCACATGGGCTTTTTTTAGACTAGTGATAGTTTGAGATACTCTGATGAATACTCAACAGTCAACGTACAGATAGCGAAAGCAGACTGCAGTCAGAATAAATAGACTTCAACTCTCAAAATTTTATTAGTAGATTGTCAAAGTATTCATAACAAACTTCCTAAATTTTACTGCACTCCAGGAAATTTGTCACACACTAAATATTCTCGGGGACTGAGAACTGGCTGAAAACCATAGCAGAATGCTGTGAAATATTTAACAAGTAATGAAATGTGTATCAGAAAGACAGATTCGGTGCCATAGGATGGGAGTGTTCATTGCAGTCGACAAAAATATTGTCTCTAGTGAGGTTGAATTTGAATGTGACAGTGACGCTATCTGGGTGTATATAACAGGTCTCTGTGAAATTAAGTTCATAGTTTGATGTTTTTACCAGCCACCTGATTCCTTCATGGTAGTTTTAGAGTCATTAAAAAAAATCTATGCTCAGTAGCACAGAAATACCCAGATCATGCAGTGTTAGTTGGAGGCTACTTTAACCTACTGACTGTAAACAGGGATGCCTATGGATTCATTGCAGGTGGATAGACAGGCAGTCTTGTGAGGTATTTTTGAATGCATTTTCCAAAAACTGTCTTGAGCAGCTAGTTCGACAGCCCACACATGATGAAAATATTTTAGACCTTGTAGCCTCAGCAGGCCTGACCTTATTGACGGTGTCATTATAGAGACAGAGATGGGCATTTAAGTTAATACATCAATCAAGAAGGCTGGGAAAGTATTTTCACTAGAAACAGCAGATAATCAATTCTTAACATCCCACTGAGACAATGAATGGACATCTTTTAGTTCCAGTATGATGGACATAAAGGAATTATGGGCAAAGTTCAAATGGGTCATGAAATGTGCTTTGGAGAAGTATGTGCCAAGTAAGTGGATTAAGGATGGAAAAGACCCACTGTGCTTTGGTAACAAAATTTTGATAATGCTGAGGCAGCAGTAACTGTTGAACTCTCAGTTCAAAAGAGAAAGGACAAATGACAATAGGTTAAAGTTAGGAGAGATTCATGCATCTGTGAAAAGTTCACTGCACAAAGCATACAACAACTATCTTCATCACACATTAGCAAAACATCTTGCTGAGAACCCAAGAAGATTCTGGTCTTATGCAAAATTGCCAAGTGAGTAGAAGACTTCTATGTAATCAGTTGTCTACCAGTCTAATATGGCAATAGAATATAGCAAAAGGAAAGCCGAAATTTTAAATACAATATACTCTCATTTGAGCATCACACGGACTTCTCCCCACAAATCAGCACAATTGTAGCTAGCCATTGCTCGTGTGAAACTCAGCTTGCCCTTTTCTCACATGATATCCTACAAACTGTGAATGAAGAGCAACAGGCAGATTCCATATTCCTAGATTTCCAAAAAGTGTTTGACATAGTGCTCCTCTGCAGATTGCTAATGAAGGTTCGAGCATTCGGAATAGGTTCCCAGATATGTGAGTGGCTCGAAGATTTCTTAAGTAATAGAACCCAGTACTTTGTCCTCAACGGCAAGTTTTTATCAGAGGCAAGGGTATTGTCAGAAGTGCTCCAGGGAAGTGTGATAGGACTACTATTATTCTCTATATATATAAATGACCTGACGGGCAGGGTGAGCAGCAGTCTGCGGCTGTTTGCTGATGATGCTGTGTTGTATGGGAAGGTGTCATTGAGTGACTGTAGGAGGACAGAGATGACTTGGACAAAATTGCTAGTTTTTATGAAGCTCTAAATGTAGAAAAATGTTAGGTAATGCAGATGAGTGGGAAAAACAATCCCACAATGTTCGAATACAGGGCTAGTAATATGCTGCTTCCCATGTCAGGTTGATTAAATATCTAGGCATAACACTGCAAAGTGATATGAAATGAAATGTGCATGTAAGGATTGGACAGAGAGGGCAAATGGTTGACTTAGGTTTATTGGGAGAATTTTAGGGAAGTGTGGTTCCTCTGTAAAAGAGACTGCTATAGAAAGCCAGTACAACTGATTCTTGAGTACTGCTCAAGTGTTTGGGATCTTCACCATGTCAGATTAAAGGGAGACATCAAAGTGATTCTAAAGATTTTTTTTATCCAGATGTATCAAAAAATTCTGATGAAAACAGAAGATAGTCACCTCAGTCCACTCATTTGAACTTCCTGTCCAACCGGAGCAAGTTAGACTGAGTGAAATGGTGTTAACCTCTGCATCCAGAAAAACCGCTCTAGAGCAGCACTTCAAAAGCTTTGTCTAGCAAATGACTGAAAAGAAACTGGGCATAATTCTTCAGTTCACATATATTGACTTCAACTGGTATAGTACATTAATATACTAGATATGAAAAGTAAAAAGTTTTTTCTTGGGACATTAATCTCATTGTCGTATGTTACCATCAAATACCACTTTGACAGTGCTCTGCTGACTCAAAAATACTTCTATCCTCACTGACATAACCAGCTAGAGCTTTTTGCATAACTACTACTTTTTTGATCATTACATCTGCATAAAGTTCAATAGTACAGTCTTAGTCACGTGATTGGCTCCTTTATTTGCTAACCTGTTGGTAATTTTTGGCTACCGCTTCAGCCCATCCAAAACTGCAAATGCCTCAGCTGATTTAGATTCACTGGCAGCATCATTGTTGGTCTTACACAGAACTGATATTGACATCAATGATCTTATGTCCTTCTTGCCCTTTCTCCTCCTTTTACTGGCATGTGCTGTGTAATAATACAAGTCAAGTATAAACTTCATCTTCAGAATTGTTTTCTTTCTATGGCTTTCTTAAGTAATTGTGAATTTTTAGTGGATACACTGGAAACCTTGCTGTCACAAAATTGTAAGCTTCGGACTGTTTACCGCTAACGTAGAAGAGCAGAAAAGGTGTAGACTGCAAAAGAAAATAATCAACTTTCATCAGAACAATGAAAGATGCTTTGATTATTGGAAAACTGTAACATGTAGATTAAATGTCCATCATATGTACCACCTTTTACCTCAACCTAATCCCACACCTCAAGGAATTTGCGTCTGGGATAGGTTTTGAGTCCAGTGAGCAGTAGCAGGCAGGTATTTGGCAGATTTTCCAGAATTGTACTTAAGTGGTGTTATCTACCAACTGAAAAAATGTGAACACAGTGCTTTGACCTAAAAGGAGACTACTTAAGCATGCCTGACAATGTCTCAAATATGTGGTGAAGTAGAAGATCAAGTTTGTGAAAGCACTTAAAAACAATAATAAAATTTCATGATTGTTATTTTCATTGTGAGTCATTTTACTAAAGAAGCTTGTTCAGTATCAAATAGGACATCATAATTATTTGCATGATAAAGGTATTAAATTTCAAGTAACATATCATTAAAAGAAGAAAGTGTATACATTTTACATAAAGGTTATTTCTCAATAGTGACATTTAGTTTACCCAAATAAAGACTATCCCATGAGCTTCTCCATGTTGTGACATCTCTAAATCTGTTATTAAATGTAATAAATAAAATTCCATATCTACCACAGTGTTCTTTATTAATAATGCTACCATGCGGTAGAGGTGGAATTTCATTTTCTGCATGTATCTGAAGAGTAAGTCGGTGTGCAGTTTATGCAGTAGTGCCCCTATCTAGAGGTATGCAGTAAACCATAATTAATTGCTGTCTAATCAATACAGAACTGTGCAGGAGTTTCATGAAACTAACAGGTTTCATGGAAAGTGAAACTGGTGGAATAATGCATTTCACTTTGTTTGAGTGTTCAAATTGTTCTTAATCCCTGCAATGTGTGTGGTGAGACTTCCAAGATAGCATTTTAATATTATTTATGTAGCTGCTTTCCAAAAACACTTGTTCCTATGAAATCTGCAGCACAACCAGTGAATCACTTTATGCTATGTTCAACTAAATGTAATTGGAATTAATGATTGGCTTTTCTGTGCTACACAGTCATGTTGAGACAGAATACTTTTGCTTGGGAAGCCACAAGCAATACAGAGGTTTCCAGTGCAGTGCTAGAAAATAGGAGAAGATAGGCTGCGTTTCCCTTTTATATCAAGTGCCAGGATACTTGGATCTCACCAGGCAGTTATATTGTCAACCAATACTGAAAAAGAATGAGGTCCTAAACTTGTTCAACAAATGCCACATTTTGAAAATCAGCTCTGAAGAAAGCACAAGTGTCTGCTGTACTGTGGAGAAGGCTAACATACTGGGAAACAGGTTTTCAGCCACAAGTACAGCAAAGGAAGAATATGAATTTTCATTTTGTATGCTCTGTAAGTGGTTACCCTTAACACCAGCTGGTTAGGTTGATAAATCATACTTAGTTGTGTTCATACCATCATTCAAGTTGGCTGTGGAGTTTGATGCTCCAAAAAATGCTTGAAAAGGCATCCATCGCTATGTTGATTAACCAATACTAGGACATTCTTATAACATATTTTAAAATGGAACAAACCGTATAATGCCATTTGACATGTAATTGCCCTGTAATAAATAATAAATCCCTATGAGGATTGATGTGGATGCATCTGAAATATTATCAATGCTCTTAGCTCTGATGAATTTCAGATACTTTCACCAACACTATTTGCCGCAAAAGATTATTACAACTGTATAGAAGGGGTTTGTATCCAGCATTTCTGATTGTGATCTTAAGTGTAGTGACTATTAGCTTAATAGCAGGGCTTGACAGACATTTTATTCTGTTGTTTACTTTCACAATTAAATTTGCTTCAGGTTCTTGTGTGGCATACACAGACTACGAAGAAATCCCGATCTGTGATAAAAATTGGAAGCTATCTTGATACAAACTTGAAACTACTACTAGAGGAACTTCGTTATCTTGGAATGGGTGATGTTAGTTCAACAAAAGGTAAACTAAATTACTTGTACATTTCCTAGATTTAAAAAGGAACATGATTGAGTGAAGTGACTAACTTCCATATTTCAATTAAAATTACTTCGTGATTGACAAGTGGCATTGGACAAGAGCAGAGTTACTGGCTCGTACACCACGTGCTCATGTGACCTATACGTGTGCCCACACTAAAAAAAATCAAGCTGTCTAGTTACTGACCGTTGCCAACATCTTTGTAGGTAGTTGGAGGCCAGTAGTGGGGGTTGCTGGTGCTGTAGTGATGGTGATGTGTTAAGATGTCATCAACACACATTATAGACAAACTGCAGCAGTAAGATGAATATTCAGTCTCACACATGTTGCAAAGTAACAGATTGTCTAAATGAGTGAGGAAAATTGTAAGGGTGAAAACAACAGAATTTTTGGTAAAACACTATACCACTAATGGCAGCACGCTAGTTATATCTGAATCACTTTTACTATCATCTGTGTAGTTACAAGAATTGTTGTCAAATTTAATGAAGTAGTAAGTTGTTTTACACTATTTTCCACTAAACATTCACATTCATGTTCCGTGCTTTCGTTATTACTCCTTTCGTGTGTCTTACAACTTTATGTGAATCTGACAATGAAGTTTGGTTTACAGTGTCCTTTGGCAGTCTTTCCACTTCTGCCAGCATACGTTTTTTTGTTGTTCCTTGCCACATAACCCGTAACTGAGCCCATACAAGTTCAGCGGAATTGAAGTGGCAGTGATATGATGGAGTCTGAGAACCCTATGGCTATATATTTTGCCAGGTTAACATCAGGTGGCTTACTCTGAGCCACAATATGGAGAATTTGCCCTTTCTACTGTTATCTGGTACAGGAATGTTTTTTTTTTTGTTGTAGCCATTCAATAATATCTGTTTTCTGAAAGTTACTGTAGATGCCTTATCAAGGATAGATGAATGAAACAGGGTGTTGTCCATAACTATTACTGAAGGTTTTCTCAAGTTTTTGATGGCTCTTACATATAAAGAGCTTCAGAATGACTTACAGATTCCAATTCTGTATGCATTTACCTGAGACAAAACCCCACTGCCTTATAATACGTTGATCAACAGCTAAAACCAAGAAATAATTATACATATAAAATCTCAACTTTTTCCATACATGAATGTGTAAATAAAATAACAAAACAGTTCAATACATTGATAAAAGTATTCTACTAAAATCAAAGCTATTAATTTTATGACCACATTATGATGAGAACATAGTTTTCTTAGAGAAAAATAGCAGTAAGCTTGTGATCACTAAAGGCAAGCTATGATGTGAGACTATAAGTTGCGAAAGAATCCAAGCTTTGAACCAAATAGTTCATTGATGATTGTGTGATAAATATTGTGAATCTGATTTTTGCAGAAGCTATAATGTTCACCAAAAACCAACTTCAACAGCAGATATACTTTTGCCTGATTTGCATAAAAATATTTTATAGTGCTGGAAAGCAAAAATCACTGCATATTTGGCACTCCTTCCTCTCTGCTCCTGCCTTTGCAGCGTGCCTACCTGGCACCCTCCCAAACCTTGCAGGCCGCATCACCTGGCGAAGCTCTGCTGCTCATTCTTGCAGAGCAGGCAACACAATACGCTCGTGGAGCCTGAAAAACAGCTGCAAATGACTAATGTCTGGCCCTTACTACTCGACTCTCTGAAACGTCAGTCACAAAGTACTTTTAATCAAAGTATAATGGAAGGCAGTGTTACAGAGTTATGAGAAAAAATTACACAAGTTCCAAACATGGTCTCTGTTTTCCGAGATGACCTCTTTCTGGTTTATGCTCAGCCAAATTCAAATGTACGTTTACTAAGATTTAAGCTGTTCCAACCTTGTAAATAGTGAAACAATATTTTGTTGCAGTTGGGTTGAGTAATTAAAACTGAGGCTGCCATCATTATTAAAAAAATTGGCAGTCGGGTGAGAAGCAGTACTGAAAAGAATATTTGTAACAGCAACTTTAGTTACTCGAAGATGTAGTTGTGTGTGCATTTGTTGGAGAAAGGGGGGGGGGGGGGGGGGGAGAGAGAGAGAGGAGGGGCTCAGCCGTGCATGCCTGTGGATGTGCTCAGTTGTGTGTTTGAGCTCAGTTGGTGTCCAAGAATGTGCACTCTTTAGTGTGGATTCTTATGCATTGGGGTGGTGGGTGGGGGTGCAAGGCAAGTACTTACATATTTGTTTATTACTGTGTGATAAAGAAGAGGTATACTTGTTTAACTAAACTGTTAAAACTGAAGCAACTACTGTAGTCACTCTCATCTTAGCAACTGATTAAGTAGGTGTTAATCTTCCAAGTTACATAACAGAAAACTGCATATTTTACTTTTGTTTTTGAATTAAGATTAAAAAGTAACTATATATTTCTGTATATAGGATGGTAGTAAATATTGTACAAATTATGAGGCAGGATAAATGAACAATGGTTGCATGTTGTATGGTTCAACTTATTAGGGGTCTTAGGATATTGTTCATTTTGTGTTATAAGCATTAATTACCTTCCACTGAGGCAACTCAGTTTGTTTAGAAACTTTTGCTTATATGTGCCAAGCTATGTTTCAAGTGAATATCACACAACTGTTTGATGTTTCAGGGGCAGCAGCCTACTTAACAAAGGATGGGCACACACAGACGATATAACCATTCCTAATGTGTTTGCTAACTTTTGACACATTATCTGCACAAAGTTATGACTGCAATAACACTCTGTTGCAGTCTTATATCATAAATAGTGGCTCAATCTAGAACTTGTCATTTAATGTAGTGGTAGACAATATTTATGATTAAATAGGATGACATTCTCATCGATTGAAGTGTGGTACTGAATTTGTACAAATATTATTTATTAAAAAGAAGTAGATTTATTCCAGTTTAGATATTTGAAATGGGTGATAAATTAAGTAATGATAAGATTTTTGAGAATTCAGAATATTTCATATATCTGATTTTGATCGTTTTTCTAGTCATACATTTCAGCGGCAAGGAGTTCTGATAAAGATATTGTTCATTGGTAGTCATGCTTTTGCTGAGGGATCTACCGACCTATTTCATAAGAAAATATAGTGATTAACTATAGCTGCAATATTAAACTTCACAAAGACATTTGAGATTATATATTTTAAGTAGACTGTTAAGTTAATTTAGCTTTTGGTGCAACTTTTATCTTTCATAGGCATTTGGGGTAAAAAAGAAATATATTTCTGTGTGAGTCAATTCATACAACATTTGCAGTGGGATGATAAACATAGAAATCAGAATTAAAGGAGTTAACACGGAGTTTACATCTTTCCTTGTATTGCATAAATATTAAGTTTAATAGTTCCACACAAGAACATAGAACAAAACGTTGGCAACAATATCAGACATCATACCAGGATTTATTATAACTGTCTAAGGAGAAACACAGTATTTTTCAATCAGGTATGGAATATCAACTAAAACAATAGTATTTTCTCTTTAAACATTGTGTGAAAACATGTCTCTGTTTGCAGTGCCTCACAAGTTCCTGCATCTACTTAATGATTGTATGATTAAAGCACAGTCAGGATTTCTATGTCCTTACACCATTAAATTAGGATTAAACTATTTATTTATATGTACATTTAGTTTTATAGCTCTTATTATTGAAGCTTTAATACTGTTTGCAATACAGTTGGTTATTGATACACCCAGGACTTGGGATTTGAAAGAGATAACTACTTCACTTAGCTTTCAGAAAAAGCATTTAGTCTTCATTTTGAGGTTTGAAAATAGGGTCTGATTACCATTCTGCAAGAATTAAGAAACACAGATTTGTATTGTGTATAAATAACGTAATTTAATATCCTGACAAAGACAAGGTAAAACTTGTGTGGGATGATGTCTTAATGGTAGGAAAACAAAACTATATTTCTATGTTGAATGCAATATCGTATGTTGGTTGTGTTGAGATGTAAGATTTAAAACAAAATTGTCAATAAGCACAAGATTAATACCTCTTACTGCTAAATTACTTTATCAGACGTTGGTACAGTACGAGCATTGTAATCGGCAGGGGATGTTAGAAGTGAATTTAAGCGATTCTGCCTACCCCTTCACTCTCAGAATATCCCTTTTTATTGCCATTGTCAAGGACGTTAAACCCAAATCTTAATTCCTTGTGGTTTGACAAAGAGAAAGTAACATTCAGAATATAATGAAATTGACATATCATTTTGTGTATTTCCAGTGTGGTTTGGTGTCTAAAACTTCATTAGTCTAGGATTAAAGCCTTTCAGTAGTCCTGGGGTGTTTTTTCACCTTTGCTTCTTTCACTTCCTGCAGTGATTTGGAAGTATGAAAAATACCAAGTTGCTCTATGGTCTGGAATCCACGTTAAACTGTAGAGACCTCTATAGCTGACCAAGTCCGTTCAAAGGTCAGAGAAAGGCAAGAGCTTAGCACCTCCAATAGCACCATACCCAGTGTGACGTACTATGATTTTGAAATCACATTTACATTTTTCAAACTACAAGTTCAGCTCAGAATTCTTGCTACAAAGCAACTTGTCATATGTTGTAAGGTAACATACTGACAAGGGAACCTCCCCATCGCACCCCATTCAGATTTAGTTATAAGTTGGCACAGTGGATAGGCCTTGAAAAACTGAACACATATCAATCAAGAAAACAGGAAGAAGTTGTATGGAACTATGAAAAAAATTAATAAAATATACAAACTGAGTAGTCCATGCGCAACATAGGCAACATTCAGGAGAATCTCAGCTCAGCAGCGTCGTGGTCCCGTGGTTAGCGTGAGTAGCTGCGGAGCGAGAGGTTCTTGGTTCAAGTCTTCCCCCGACTGAACATTTTACTTTCAATATTTTCGCAAAGTTATGATCTGTCCGTTCGTTCATTGACGTCTCTGTTCACTGTAATAAGTTTAGTGTCTGTGTTTTGCGACCGCATCGCAAAACCGTGCGATTAGTAGACGGAAGGACGTGCCTCTCCAATGGGAACCGAAAACATTTGATCGCAAGGTCATAGGTCAACCGATTCCTCCACAGGAAAACACGTCTGATATATTCTATATGACACTGGTGACGGCATGTGCGTCACATGACAGGAATATGTTGTCAGCCCACCTAACTTGTACACTTAGCGAATGGGTAAAAAGATTCTTCTACCTTGCCCGATTTAGGTTTTCTTGTGGATGTGATAATCACTCCCAAAAAAAGTGATGAAAACATAAGAGTTTGTCACATAAACTGAAAATAAAAAATTAAACTTTTCACTCGTGGGAAGACTTGAACCTAGGACCTCTCGTTAACCACGGGACCACGGCACTCCTTGACTCCCAGTCTCCTTGATGTTGCCTATCTTAAAATGGACTACTTAGTTTGTATATTGTACTAATTTTTTTCATAGTTCCACACAACTACTTCCTGTTTTCTCGATTTATCTGTGTTCAGTTTTTCAAGGCCTATCCACTGTGCCAACTGATAACTAAATCTGAGGGGAGTGCGATGGGGAGGTTCCCTTGTGAGTGCTTTTATTTCCTTTAGTTAATTTTGATTTATCTTTGGCTCACATCTGTTGCTGATTTATCTCAGCATCATTACAACAAAGTAAGTTTAAACAGTAGTATTTTTCAAGTACGTGATAGGATTTAATTTGACTGCCTAGGCTGTGCATAATGTCATCTGTATTAACTGTAAATCTTCTGCTGTTTCACAGTTAACATATTTTAAAAATTTTTATTTCATGCTCACACTGTCTGCCATATTATTTGTCATGTAGTATTAGGTTGCTGTGATTTTAAATTGTGTCTTCCATATTTTACTTCATTTTCTGTAAGTTTGAACCATTTGTACAAATTATGCAGTTTTCAAGCTCTTATGTGTATACTGTTTTTCATACCAGCTTTATGCTTTTTAAATTATAATTTTTATTTACTGTAGATTACATTTCATTTTCATATATTTATTGATAACATAATTCATATTCTGTTAATGCTAATAGTAATATTTGTACTATTGGAAGCAACAGGATTTGTTTCATTATTACACAATAAATTGCTAAGCTGTAATTGTGAAAATGAACGGCTGCACAAACATTTCTTAACATATGAGCTGAAATAATTGAAATAATAGCCAGAGGACAGAGAAAATACTAACTGCTCTTGATAACATAAAGGCGATGTCAGTATTTTATCAACATATTCAGAGTGTTTTCTGAACATCATTCAATCCTCATGTAGCTGAAGACTTTTACTGTGAATAGTAAAATGTTCACCACAGTTTTGTATAAATGTTTCTATTTTGAATGTTGAAAAGTTTCCCAGGTAATTATACATATTGATGTCACATATCGACAGTTAATATCAAGTTACTGAATTCAGGATAATGTAAAAAGAGTAGCAGCCACTATGTAAGTTTGTAATCAGTGTTTGCAATTTATTGCCTGTATGATGTGGGGAATTAAACTTTATGTTGAAAATTTTCCCCAAGAAATTATACATATTGATGTTACATATACATTCTTAACACCTGGTTATTGAATTCAGGATCTGTTAAAAATAGTTGCCTCAGTGTTTGAAAATTTTTGCATACATTACTTTCCCATGTTAAGTGTTGAACATTTGACTATATTTAATCACATTAGTGGAGTAGGGGCAATAACAGCTGTGATAAATCCAAAACTTTTAACTTTGATCTTTTTTTTTTTTGTACTAAGTATTTTTCAGCTAATGGAGTTGGTACATTGTTGTAGGTTTAATATATTCGCAATGCTCACAATTACTTTTATGGATACTGTCTTGTAAAAAGAAATGTGTAGTGAAAAAATATTTATATGGAAAAGTTAAGGAAATTGCTCGCAGTATCATTGTTCACAATATACTGTGTATTAATAATATAAACTGCATTTTGGCACATGTTTGTTGCACAAATCCCCTTCAGCCTCAAGTTCCTTCATTAAATGAAAAGACACAAAGCAGTTCATTAAAATGATGGTACTGATAGCATTAAAGCTTTAATTATTATGAGAATTGTTTCTTATTTTACACAGTTTAGTGAAAATGTGTGCAACAATAGATGGGACAAACACAGCAGTAACTGAGATAATCATTAATGAGAATCTACATGTAAATTTTATGTACTGCTTATGGTGAAATATGGAAATAATATTCCATTGCTGTTTGCCTTAAAAAGTGCCATTCAATTTGTGTGTGCCATAATGGTTCTTCAGTCTTCAAAATGTGTGTTTAAGGCTGTGTGGAGTTGGAGGTTATTTGAAAAATATTGTAGCAATGCATTCTTGTAAATTTTTTATGTAAATGACAGTTACGAAATATTTATTTACTTGTAAATATTGCTCACATGCAATATATTTGCAAAGTAGTGAACACTACAACCATTTGTTAAAATGTTATACATTCCACATTGACAATAAAACACTAATTTTAAAAAAAATATTACTGTGTACTATTCTTTAAAATGAAGGAAAAACCCACACACGTGGAAAATTGCGTTTTTTTCCAGTTGTGTTTTTTTGACAAGCCTGTGTTTTTCTAAAAATAAATGGGAAACATTTAATTTATAAGTTTTAAACTGGAAGAGAAAATGCCAGTTATCCATTTCATTGGCTGTTAATACATATGTTTAAAAAATCACTTTTTACTGGAACGAATCACTTCCTGATACTACACTGGTGTGTCTTAATGACAAAAATAACTTTTGCTTGATGTGTCCCTGCCAAGTAACATAGCATACATACTACATACATTAATCATTTTCCATAGAACATGAATACGACATTTTGTAATGATGTGAAATGTGTCACTTTAACGTAAGTTTTATTTACACAAAATAATTTTTTTAAAAATTTTTTTTGACTGTTACTACTTCACATCTAGTAGTAGTAGCAGAGGTATCTTTTTACAAGGATATAGAACATGTCAAAGTATTTACAAGTTTAGACAAATTTACAATAAGCTAATTCATATACACAGGTGCTGACTCCATGGGGCCTGAGGGGCCCAAGCCCCCTCAAAAATTCGTTTGCCCCCCCCCCCCCCCCCAATGATTGAAGAAAATAATTATCAGTTATATTATGCTTTGTAAAATAACAAAATTATGTTGGAATTTTTTATTTTCCTTGTTTGACAATAGTTACCTTTGAAAATAAATTCAGTAATGAGTTAAAACAAATAATTATTATGGTAGTAAGCAGGTTAATTGAAAACAAGTGGTGTGAATCATGATAGTGTTACGGTGCTGCAGGCACACTTAGAATTTGTCCCGGTGTGTGAACCTTCAGGTAAAGTTTGGTGCCAGCGGGCCAGCACTGCGGCCACACCGACATCAAAACGACTGGAGCAGAAGTGCCTGGAACCCTCCGCCTCATGTTGTCTTGACGCTTTGAGACATTATGACGCTGCGGCTATATATAGCCCACCCTGCTGTCACAGTCATTCCGTGTGGATAGTTTTGTTCAGTGCATGCTGCAGACATGTTTAGTGTTCCGACTTTAGTGTCTAGTGGACTTTTTTATATTACTATATTTTATTTGTTTACTTTATTCTCTTAGTGTATCGTGAATTAAGTTTGGAATGGATTTTTTTTTTTTTTTTTTTTTTTTTTACCAAAAAGGCGCGATTGGAAGTTGATGACACTGCAAGTCAACCTCCAACAATTATTGTGTCATCAATTGCTTCGTTGTCTTCAGCTGAGAACCGTTCACAGACAAAACCTGGACAATCCAGTAAGGGAAGATCATTTCAGAAGTCTTGGTTGATCAAATATACATGGATAGAATATGAAGCATCTACTGAAAAAGTCTTTTGCAGAAGCTGCAAAGAGGCAGATGCTAAAAATCTATTACAATTTTCTTCAAAAAAAGAAAATGCATTTACTTTTGTAGGGTTTTATAACTGGAAAAAGGCCTTGGAAAAATTCCATCTTCGTGAAAGTACACCACTGGCCATTAAAATTGCTACGCCAATAAGAAATGCAGATGATAAACGGGTATTCATTCAACAAATATATTATACTAGAACTGACATGTGATTACATTTCACGTAGACCGCGTGCATAGATCCTGAGAAATCAGTAGCCAGAACAACCACCTCTGGCCGTAAAAACGGCCTTGATATGCCTGGGCATTGAGTCAAACAGAGCTTGGATGGTGTGTACAGGTACAGCTGACCATGCAGCTTCAACACGATACCACAGTTCATCAAGAGTAGTGACTGGCGTATTGTGACAAACCAGTTACTCAGCCACCATTGACCAGACGTTTTCAGTTGGCGAGAGATCTGGAGGATGTGCTGGCCAGGACAGCAGTCGAACATTTTCTGTATCCAGAAAGGCCCGTACAGGACCTGCAACATGCGGTCGTGCATTATCCTGCTGAAATGTAGGGTTTCGCAGGGATCAAATGAAGGGTAGAGCCACGGGTTGTAACACATCTGAAATGTAACGTCCACTGTTCAAAGTGCCATCAATGGGAACAAGAGGTGACCAAGATGTGTAACCAATGGCACCCCATACCATCACGCTGGGTGATATGCCAGTATGGCGATGACGAATACACGCTTCCAATGTGCGTTCACTGCTATGTCACCAAACACAGATGCGACCATCATGATGCAGTAAACAGAACCTGGATTCATCCGAAAAAATGACGTTTCGCCATTCGTGCACCCAGGTTCGCCATTGAGTACACCATCGCAGGCGCTCCTGTCTGTGATGCAGCGAAAGGGTAACCGCAGCCATGGTGTCCGAGCTGATAGTCCATGCTGGTGCAAACATCGTCTAACTGTTTGTGCAGATGGTTGTTGTCTTGCAGACATCCCCATCTGTTGACTCAGGGATCAAGACGTGGCTGCACGATCCGTTACAACCATGCAGATAAGATGCCTGTCATCTCGACTGCTAGTGATACGAGGCCATTGGGATCCAGCATGGCATTCCATATTACCCTCCTGAAGCCACCGATTCCGTATACTGCTAACAGTCATTGGATCTCGACCAACGCGAGCAGCAATGTCTCAATACGATAAAACGCAATCACGATAGGCTACAATCCAACCATTATCAAAGTCGGAAATGTGATGTTACGCATTTCTCCTCCTTACACGAGGCATCACAACAACGTTTCACCTTTCCTCATGTCAGCGCGTTGTAGGTGTCGCCACCAGCGCCAACCTTGTGTGAATGCTCTGAAAAGCTAGTCATTTTCATATCACAGCATCTTCTTCCTTTCGGTTAAATTTCGCGTTTGCAGCACGTCATCTTCGTGGTGTAGCAATTTTAATGGCCAGTAGTGTACATTTACGCATAAAGAAGGTGTTCTGAAACTAAAGTCTATCACAAACCAAAGTGTGTCCTCCCAATTGAATAAACAGTTAGATAGTGATAAGAGGAAAGGCCATTTAGCCCTTGAGACAATTTTTACCATCGTGCATTTTCTATGCCGACAAGGACTAGCAATTAGAGGGCATGAAGATGTAAACTCAATTTTTTTTCAATTTTTTGAACTCTGGAAGAATGACATACCTGAGTTTAAAGATCGGTTAGGGCGTTCGGGGTACATGTGGACACCCGACGATATTCCAAATAAGATCATTGATCTACTAGGAAAGTCTGTGTTGAGAAAGGTATTGGCTTCAATCATGAAGACTGAACATTTTTCTATTATGGTTGACGAAACAAGCGAGTCTTTGATTCACGAACAAGTGTCATTTTGTATTCATACTGTCGATGATTCCTTAATCATCAACAGAGACTTTATTGGCTTATATGAGACCCCAACACTGAATCACAAACTGTTTAGTATTTTAAAAGATGTTTTTGCTCGTCTTGATATGTCAGTGGATAACTGAAAGAGGACAGTGCTATGATGGTGCCTCGAATATGAGAGGTAAGTTCAAAGGCCTAAAAAAGTTAGTTTTGGATGTACAACCAAAAGGACATTATTTGCACAGTACTGCTCACAGTTTAGACTTGGCAGTTGTTGACAGTCTCTGCCATCTTACGTTCATGAAGGATATTATGGCTTTAGCCAAGGACTTAACAAACACCATAAGGGAATCCAACAAAAGGATGGAACTTTTCAGAAGCATATGCTGTGAGAGTGCCAACAACCTGACTCTGATTAGCAGTCTTTCCTTGCCAGGTGGTGCTGCTATCACCTGGACGAGTTTATATCGATAGTAGGTTGGTGGTCATAATGCTCCAGCTGATCAGTGTTTGTTGTGAGAATAACTATCAATGACAGGACACAGCCCTTCGAATTTGTTGTTTTACAAGAATCTGGTCCTAATGTTATACTTGGATGAGGCTTCTTGAGCCATCTCTAGTAACCATAGACTGCTGAAGACTGGAGCACCAGACTGATGAAGCTACACCAATATGATCACACAATAACGATTGCTGTGGAAAGTGATCTTCCATTCGAGACACATATATCCCTCCATCATCAACAAGACAAGTTGCGATCAATGGTCCAGATGCTAAGTTAAACTGTGAAGCTCTAGCTGAGTGAAAAGTACATACTGAATCTCACAAATTAAATCTATATGCCAGTGAAGATAATACCATGTGCATAGAGACAATCTTGAATGCCTGTAATAAAGACAGTGAACATTATAACATTCAACACTGATCTCTAAGCTTCAACCCAGGCGACCTGTAGAGAATTTTTGCACTTGTACAGAGGTTGGGGTATCAGAACAATTATTAAAGTATTACTTTGGCCCATACTGAATCATCTGTTGCTTGTAAGACATCACCCATGAAGTCAACAGTGATGATTCTACACTGAGGAGACTAAAGCACAGAGATGTCATTCTGTTCTTTGCATACGCATTATCGTCGTCCTGAGGTGTAGATTGATGATAGGGGCTTCTGATACAGAAAACATGAAGACCTGCCCAACGATCATAACCTCTCAACACACGTCCAGCCATCAAGATTTAGGTTTTCTGAGATTTTCCTGAATTGCTCCAGGCAAATGCCTGAATAGTTCCTTTCAAAGGGTACAGCCGATTTCCTTCCCCACCCTTTACACAGTTCGAGCTTGTGCTCCATCTCTAATGACCTCGATGGCAGTAGGTTGTTAAACCTAATCTTCTTTTCTCTCTGCGACCTGTTGATGTAAGTAACTCCATTTGAACGCTGTAGTGACTATGAGGACATGACAACATAACCAGAACATGACGATGTGCTAGCACCAACATTTGAAGAATGACTGACTAGATCCAAATCCTACAACGTATGGCCGACTGAGAAACACATCTAGCTGTTTGACGTAGAATGGAGCAATGACATGTGCTGTGCATTGTCCACCATACTGCTGTGATTATAGTTGCTTTCCGGTGACGTGCAGTTCATCAGTTTGATTTCCAATTCCTGCTGTTATTTATGACTCAAACTTCTGATTTCTGTATGTTTCTTGGACATATGTATTATCCAATATTGTAATCTGCTAGAAAATTCTATGTGTGTATTAATAGGAGCACTATCTGCTGAAATAGGCTGTTCACCTCACATAGTATGTTCGTATGTGATCAGTAATCATGCTTTCTTTGTGAAGTGTTAGTTTCTGTTGATGAACCTTCTCTCAGATTCCAGATTCTACGTGACAATATAATCATAAAATGGGGCATCTTGTCCATATGGTGGAAATTGACTATACTGTTTTGTCATCAGTGGTGGCTCAATGCTGGAGCACTGTTATGGGATTGGACGTGTCTGTGCCAAATTTTTGACCCCATCTGCAGATACCTGGGAAGGTGACACACATGCTAATGCCTATTGTACTGGCTTCGGACACCATTAGACACACCATGCAACATCGACATTGACTACTTTGTAATCAGGGCAAACTGTAGAGCAACCACTATGGTAATTCAGGAAGGTTTTAGGGCCAAAGACAGTGTATCACCAGGTAGCCCTAAATGCCATACCTTAGCAGACCAATGCTGAGGTGCCACAATTGTGGGGAGGTATGTGCAAAACTCTTTCGAGGAAAGATGGTGACCACTGCTGTCATGATCTGCACGCAGGTGTGAATTCAAGACAAGGGTCATATGGGTCATAACACAACTCTCCCTCAAAAAAATAGTAGAAATATTTATATTATTACATACAGAGTGTGATGTATATACGTGTAGGTATTTATATTGGTGACTGTGGACTGTACAACAGTACATCAGTATTTATGCCATTTGCAGACTAATAATTAAAGTTATTACAAGTCATATGTTGTTGGGTTGGGTAGTACCTACACATACGTGTGGCACAAGAAAGCCATTAATGCCTATTTTGCCCTGGGCAGCAGTTCAGGTGTTGAAGTGTGGATGTGTGGACACAAAACTGTTAGTGTACACTGGCAGGCGCAGTCCACTTGCAAGAGACTCCTTTGACCTCAAATCCTTGGAACCACACAAAACTATTCTTAGACTAACACTCGATCATAAAAACAACAGTAGTCTGTGTCATTTCCATGTAAAACTCCACACTTGCCATCTAGCACCATCAGACGGTGGCATGTTATAGCTGCACTAACAAGTGCTCTAGCTGCGTGAATAGTATAGCCGGAGTATGAATGTGTGTCTTTGAGTGTTTTGATGTGGAATACTGTGTAAACTGTGTACAGGAATATCACAAAGAGAATTAATACTACGAATGTGGTCCAAATATTAGGGACAAATTTGCGACATGCTGAATATGTAAAGGATAGAGAGCTGGCAGACAAGTTATACAACATAATAATTCAGACATATAATGGGAATGATACAGAAATACATGATGTTATGCTGGACAGATATACTGATTTTGTAGGACGGGAAAAACCTGAACCTGAAGGTGGTTGTTCAAGCACTACACGAAGTTCATATGCAGAGCAACATGAACAGTCCACTCAAAGTGAGTATGAACTATCTCCACCCAAACAGTCGAGGCCCAGTGTATTAGAAGATATTGATGACAGCAGACCAGAGAACATTTATGAAGATGATAGCAATCCTGGCTTCAATTCCTATAGAAAACTAATAAGGCGCTGTAAGTGCATTAAAAGAAAATCAAATTGCAGATTAATTTTAAAATATGTGTCTAGCAAAAAGGGAGCAGGCACTCTTCTCAAAGAAAACAGACTGTCAAAATTACAAACTATAAAAGAACATGTAAGATTGCAATTTGACAGAGCAAGGTAGTATGGATGTACTGTTTGTGGTGGTACCTAATGGTTGCTGCTAGTGTAGAGTTTCTCTTCCAAACAGCATCCCATATGAGCAAACCAGCTCTATCTTTGCATTTGATTACTCATACTTTAGCTACTTGGGCTATGCACGGTTCTGTTTGAAAAGATTAGCTAAATGTAGCCATAGGGTGGGGCCGCAAACATCTGCTTTCATGTGCCACATCTAATTCGCTGCAAATAACAACCAGCAGCTTGGTACTGCAGTCAAGTAGTCTGTGCATTGGCTTGGAATGCAAGTTAATAAAATACACTGATATACAAAATAAAAGCTAAATATATAATTTAATATCGATGGTTGTATTCGAATGTCTGTTACTGATGAAGACAAAGAGAATTATGTAATTATGTTGAATAATGTATGTTCAAGAAAGGACATCTCAAACAAACATGAAGTGGTCCTACCATATTCAGTAAAAAAAAAAAAAAAAAAAAAAAAAAAAAAAAAAAAAAAAAAAAAAAAAAAAAAAAGCTAAGTCCACAATACATGAAAATGCACCAGCTCATAACATCCAAAGTTCAACAAGATGATTCACAAATTATCATATATGATACAAAGAATAGTAACTCATACTCTAACCTCAGCTCTGTAATAAAAGCAGAAAAAGTTAGAGTCCTACTCTGGAGCACATTCAGACCTCTTGAAATATAAAGTCCCTTCAGAAATTAAAGTATGGTAGCAGCCGTCAGCACCGAGAATCAAACACCTCCATGATCGAATACCCCTCGTTTCCAAAATCAGGTCTGCCTCCTTCCAGAACCTATGTAAAAATATCAAGGATCAACTTTTGAGCTCTTCACATGAAAAAGTCCGAGTCTCCACTTGACTGCCGTAGTGTCTGCTTTTCCATTGGCTGAAGGACATTTCCACCAAAAATACATTGTTCTTAAGTTCCACAGACATAATTTGATTCAGTTTGACCGCTTTTTACACTACACTAACATATTACAACTAGTTCCCCCAACTGCCAAAACTGAGGAAGAAATGACTGTTAAATATGCCACACAGGTCATAGAGTGGAAGTAACAAAGTTTCTAGGCATGAAGACTGACTGTAGAGTAAACTGGTCCCATCACATTTTAGATCTTTACAAAAGACTCAGCTCTTCAATTTGTACAATGCAAATCATCTCTGAAAGTGGAAACTTAGCTTTAAAAAAGCAACATACTATGGTTACTTCCTTTCTTTGATGGCATATCGAATTATTTTCTGGGGAAATCAACCTCTTGCAAAGAAAATATTCATTGTTCAGAAGCGTGTTGTAAGAGTGATGTGTGGTGTAGACCCTAGATGCAGTTGCAGAAGCCTGTTAAAGAATCTGGGAATTCTTATAACTTCTTCTCAATACATATATTCACTTACGTGTTTCATAAGTAAAAGCACTGATTTATATAAATGTAACAGTGAATACCATCAGTACAACACAAGGAGGAAACATAATTTCCACACTGATTGTAAAAATTTGAAGGTTGTGCAGAAGGATGTTCAGTACTCTGGTATAAAGATATTTAATGCTCTTCCTCCAGAAATCAAATGTGAAATAGCCAACAAATTTACATTTAAAGAGCTTCTGAGGCAATTTCTTTTAGCCATGTCATTTTACAGTTTGGAAGAGTTTATGAAACCCAGTGAGAAACTGCCTTAAAATAAAATAAGATGTATCATCATATAAACTGAACATTAAGCTGTACATTCTTGTCACATATGTAACTCTTTTAGTGTTAACTGGTTATATTTAATTCTCTGTGTTATAAGACCTTTTCATATTTAATTTACTGTTTTATACTTTGTGATCTGTAGGCCTAAGATTTCTCAAATCATCATATCGTGTTACGGATCATTGTAGTGGTTACATAACTTTCTAATCTTTTCTTGTAAACATAGTGTATAAGCACTTGTCATTGACGATGTAAAAATTGACACACACTACATCCATGTGAAATTCTCACAGTGGATCCATGGTCTAAGAAATAAATAAATATTTAAATAAAGAAATGTTATCAACATTAGGTCACACTGAGACCACTCACAATAAATATAAATAAATTAGCTGGTGTTCTTGTGGAAGTGTGCTCCTGACAAATGAGAATATATTGTCATTAAATATTGTTTAAATAATTATTTACGTGTGGTTGTCAGAAGCATCCTTCAGCACTCTTTTACAAAGGTGGTGTCAGCTAACACATGTGCCTGATCACATCTTAAATTACTATTATTTTGTATTATCAGTTTTAATTAATATTTAAATAAAGTTACTGGCCAAGTAGTAAAGTGCTCATTTAATAAGTACACAAGTATGACAAAAGTGAGGTATTCATGCTGTATTCATCTGATGCATAATTGTGGAGAATACGATGTTCTGACAAACATTTGCATAATGAAAAAAGATATAAAAGACGTCATAAGTCAGTAAATAAAATAGATATATATATGAGTGGCTTTCTGGAATGATAGCTATCATACAATGCTATCACCTGTGATATGATTTGTTGAAATCACGTGGAGAGTAGAAAAGTTGTTAATGCAGAGGTTCATTGTGAAAATATTTATTCACTGTGAAATATTAACTTCTGAAATTTTGCAGATAGTGAAAATATTGTTGTGTTCGTTAGATGCACATGATTTTTCTGAGGCTGGAGATTTATTAAGATTTGCTTTAATACTTGTCTGTAAATTATTATAGATTCTCAAAAAGCTGTAAAAAGCCATCTTTCAGTTTGTCTCAAGACCACCATTGCTGGTCATTCCGCATTCTGCTAAGCCTGTTGTCGAAATTCCCAGCTTTGGGATTTACTCACATCCGGCCACACTGCTCCCCTCTGCACCTGGTTGGCCGGTACCGGATCCGATGTGCCCTCGACCCTGTTGGAGCAAAGCTAGTCGTCAGCCACACAAGCAAATTTACCTCTCCTCCTCATACCGACTTCAGGCGGCCAAACCTCTCACCTATACAGGATGTTACAAAAAGGTACGGCCAAACTTTCAGGAAACATTCCTCACACACAAATAAAGAAAAGATGTTATGTGGACATGTGTCCGGAAACGCTTAATTTCCATGTTAGAGCTCATTTTAGTTTCGTCAGTATGTACTGTACTTCCTCGATTCACCGCCAGTTGGCCCAATTGAAGGAAGGTAATGTTGACTTCGGCGCTTGTGTTGACATGCGACTCATTGCTCTACAGTACTAGCATCAAGCACATCAGTACGTAGCATCAACAGGTTAGTGTTCATCACGAACGTGGTTTTGCAGTCAGTGCAATGTTTACAAATGCGGAATTGGCAGATGCCCATTTGATGTATGGATTAGCACGGGGCAATAGCGGTGACGCGGTACGTTTGTATCGAGACAGATTTCCAGAACGAAGGTGTCCCGACAGGAAGACGTTCGAAGCAATTGATCGGCGTCTTAGGGAGCACGGAACATTCCAGCCTATGACTCGCGTCTGGGGAAGACCTAGAACGACGAGGACACCTGCAATGGACGAGGCAATTCTTCGTGCAGTTGACGATAACCCTAATGTCAGCGCCAGAGAAGTTGCTGCTGTACAAGGTAACGTTGACCACGTCACTGTATGGAGAGTGCTACGGGAGAACCAGTTGTTTCCGTACTTTCATTCATGGGGGCATTTGAAAGTTCTTGTCTACGCAACCCCGGTACCAAATGTAGAGACTCTTCGTGCTCGTATTGTGGACGGCTGTGAAACAATACGCCATTCTCCAAGGCTGCATCAGCGCATCAGGGATTCTGTGCGACGGAGGGTGGATGCATGTATCCTCGCTAACGGAGGACATTTTGAACATTTCCTGTAACAAAGTGTTTGAAGTCACGCTGACACGTTCTGTTGCTGTGTGTTTCCATTCCATGATTAATGTGATTTGAAGAGAAGTAATAAAATGAGCTCTAACATGGAAAGTAAGCGTTTCCGGACAGATGTCCACATAACATATTTTGTTTCTTTGTGTGTGAGGAATGTTTCCTGAAAGTTTGGCCGTACCTTTTTGTAACACCCTGTATACGCGTAACGTAACAAGCTCACTATTGGCATCTGCAAATATGGGCACCAGAAGCGTCTAAAATAGTTGGATGCGCAATTTCAAAGCTTCGATTTCTTTTATCGAATGTCTTAAGGCTGAATACGGCATTTCATCCAGGCATTTGTCACACATAAGGTCATAGAAGACGATAAGGCACAAAAGTTTGTGGAGGAAGTGAACGTGTTTATGACAGAGCAGGGTGTGGAGAAAGGAAATGCTTGGAACAGTGACCAGAGTCAATTTCAGTATGAAATGTCTTCATCATCAACACTATCTCACAGAGGAGAGAAAGCTGCAGCTATATAGTGCGTTGCATTCTGTACATAGCTCTACCCACAGTTACACAATCGATGTTGCTTTATCAATGAGAGGCAGACTAGTTTTACATCTGTTTTCAAGAGGCACAAGGCACTTTCATGCTGAAGTAAGCAAAAGTGGAACAATGACTAAAGAACTCATGAAACGTTTTCTAACTTCATTCCTTAGTGAACATGTAACAAGTAAAAAGAGCCTATTACTGTTGTAAAATGGCCGGCCAGCGTGGCCGAGCGGCTCTAGGCGCTACAGTCTGGAACCACGTGACCGCTACGGTCGCAGGTTCGAATCCTGCCTCGGGTATGGATGTGTGTGATGTCCTTAGCTTAGTTAGGTTTAAGTAGTTCTAAGTTCTAGGGGACTGATGACCTCAGAAGTTAAGTCCCATAGTGCTCAGAGCCATTTTTTTGTTGCAAAATGCAAGCTTTCACAGCCGGAATTGTCACAATTAATAAAATATCCTGGGCTATTATGCCGTGGTCTGAGAGATCGTTGTGTGATTCCTCAACAGGTCATACAGATCGTACCTTTCTAGGTGCAAGTTTTCAAACAAATTGTTATGCTGAAGATACTGTCAACGAAAACAACAAAATATTGTCAATCCGTTGACGTTTATTTCTTTTGGTAATATAAGCTCTATATCAGAAAAAACTGCTGATTTTGTAAGACTACAATGTGACAAACCACAAGTGAAGATAGATGATCGTTATTTCATGATCAGACTTCACTCTATGATTTACAATTATTTTCTGCACCAAAGTATTCGCCTGTGTTGCAATATGCTTTGCGAAAGGCAGGCTGTGGCATTGGCATACCCATACCATCATTTTGAAATGTAATTAGTGTGGCTTTTGATATTGGACTGCTTGAACTCGAAAATAATTTTCAATGTAATATCGTGGTTTTAGTGAGGTATGCATATTTTTCTCTTCCACTTCGTTTTAAACACTTCATCGAAATCCCGCATCTGTACTTACTTGTTCATCTTCGCTACTATGAAACACGTCTCGTCTACTGAACAAGTGCTAATAGCTCTTCAGATATGCATTTTAGAGACCGTGCTTACAATACATTTTTTTCTTGTTTTGGTCCGTACTACCACCTATGAAAGTTGCCTACCCTACCGTCTTGGCAACAATACCAGTACATGAACTCCACTGTCTGAGGTAGCAGAACGATTTCCGTTTACAGCTTTCGACTCGTTCGTTTCCCGTACAGGGGCACTAGAAGATCTGTGACATCATTACGAAAAATGGCTCGGAGCTCTATGGGACTTAACTTCTGAGGTCATCAATCCCTTAGAACTTAGAACTAGTTAAACCTAACTAACCTAAGGACAGGACACACACCCATGCCCGAGGCAGGATTCGAACCTGCGACCGTAGCGGTCGCGCTGTTCCAGACTGTAGCGCCTAGAACCGCTCGGCCACCTCGGCCGGCCATCATCACGAAATCACCTTGTGTATACATACATTTATCGGCACCGGCGCCTACAACTTCGATGCTGTGTAGCGTCGTTGGATAACGTTTCCGGACTTGGGTTCGTATGTAAAACTTGATCTAACGAGTCCAAAAATGGCTCCGAGCACTATGGGACTTAACTTCTAAGGTCATCAGTCCCCTAGAACTTAGAACTACTTAAACCTAACTAACCTAAAGACAGCACACACATCCATGCCCGAGGCAGGATTCGAACCTGCGACCTAGCGGTCGCGCGGTTCCAGACTGTAGCGCCTAGAACCGCTCGGCCACCCAGGCCGGCGATCTAACGAGTCTCCTCTACTACTTCTAGAAGTGTGTAATATGAATTGTGAAACACCATGTATAATTTCCCTCCTATGGTACTGATACGTTGTTGTTTTGTTTATCTCTATTAAAATGTCACTTTGGTAGAATGCATCGTTTCGCATATAAATTACTCAAAACATTGTTTTTATGAACGAGTCTTAAGTGTAAGCATGGTGCCGTGCGGTTCCGAGCGTTCGAGGTCAAAGGTGCAGTTGCGACCGTGCAGAAAACACCAGGTGGTAAAGTTTTTTAACTTGTTTGTGGGCAGGTTTTTCGACGCACAAAAAAACACAACCAACACACTAATGTGAGTATATATTGAAGTACCGCATGAAAAAATACCTTCACTTGTACCTGTTACGCCATGTATATTAATTTCCAAATTTCAAACCTAACTTTTGGAGAATAAAGTAGCATGAAATCTAATTGTCTCAAAAATAATAAGGAATTTTACAACTTACAATCTACGTCTAGCACAGGTAATCTTTAGTAGCTTGCGTAAGGCCTGCCTACGTGGATGGCTTTGCGGCCTGACCGGTAATATTCTAGTCAGGTAAATGTGTATATGCACAGGCAGCACTACGTGCAAACAACAACAATTCTGACATGGTTCGTGAATGCACAGGAAGATGAGTAATGCAAGAAAAAAATCAGAAAGATTGACTTCCCGAAAGTAGGCGGAACTGGCTGAAAGAAACACGATTCCTCTCATTTACACGCTCATATAGCCACGGTTTGCGGATCTTGTTCATAATCGTAGTGCTTGGTGAAGTACTGGTAACTCCTAGGCCACACTTCAGTTTTATGTTGTGTAACTATGACCTTATCACAGTTGTGAGAGTTATTTGCCGAGTTCTTAAATTAATTGCTGACACATTTACACTGAAGGAAAAAAATCCCATCACCAAGAAGAAGTTATGCGATGTAAACGAAAGTTTGTAGGCTTGTTTCTCCATCTGAAAGACGAAGTCTATTAAGATTTCACGGGGGCCGCGCAGGGTAGCCGTGTGGTCTCAGCAATCTTGTCACGGTTCGCGCGGCTTACCCCGTCGGAGGTTCGATTCCTCCCTGGGGCATGGGTGTGTGTGTTGTCCTTATCATAAGTTAGTATAATTTAGGTTAAGTAGTGCGTAAACCTAGGGACCGATGACCTCAGCAGTTTGGTCCCATAATCCTTACCACAAATTTCCAATTTTTTTCCAAATTTCACGCCAGTCGCATAAGAATCTTGCTAGTACAGCTAACATGACCATGCAAATCAGGTTGGCTCTAAATACACGCTGTAACCGTCGCGAGCATTACTTAACTTTGAGACTGAAGGTGATGAGATGACGTTAGTCAAGAATGCCTTTAGGGTGACAGTGACACTACTATCAACGCCTCACTGAATTTGAACGAGGTCGTGTAATAGGACTAAGAGAAGCTGGATGATCCTTCTGTGATATTGCAAAAGACTTGACAGGAATGTCACCACTGTACATGATTGCTGGCTGCAGCGGTCACGACAATGTAGGCCGCAAGACGGACGGCCACGTGACACTACCTAGAGGGAAGAGCGTCTTGTTTGACGTATGGCTGCAGCGCATCGTACTGTAGCAGCAGCAGCAATTTCAGGAGCAGTTGGCACCACGATGATACAATGAACCGTTACAAATCGGTTACTTCAAGGACCTCTCCGAGCTGGACGCCCTGTAGCATGTATTCCACTGACCCCAAACCACAGCCATTTCCAACTTCGGTATTGTCAAGCGAGGTCTCATTGGAGGTAAGAGTGGAGGTCTGTTGAGTTTTCTGATAAAAGCTAGTCCTGCCTCAGCGCCAGTAATGGCCGTGTGTTGGTTACACGGAGGCCAGTTGAGGGCCTGCAGCCAACCTGTCTGCATGCTAGACACACTGGACCTACACCTGGAGGTAAGGTCTGGGGTGCCGCTTTGTATGACATCAGGCGCACTCTTGTGGTTATGCCGCTACTCTGACAGCAAATTTGTTCGCCAATCTGCTGATTCGACCCGTTGCACTGCCATTCATGGACAACATTCTAGGAGGTGTTTTCCAATAGGATAACGCTCACCCACATACCGCTGTCGTAACCCAACATACTCTACAGAGTGTCGACATGTTGTCTCAGCCTGCTCGACCAGGTCTGTCTCCAATCGAGCACATATGGATGGGACTCCAGCATCATCCACAACCAGCAGTAACCGTCTGTGTATTGACCGACCTAGTGCAACAGACATGCAACACCTCCCCACAAACTGACATCCGGCAGCTGTACAACACAATGCATGAGCGTTTGCATGTTTGCATTCAACAAACAAACGGTTATATCGGTTATTAATGTACCAGCATTTCACATTTGCAATGGCAAATTTCGCGCTTTCATTAACCAGTGATCTTGCAAAGTTAATCACATAAGTGTGATAGCTAGACAAATGTGTTGCAAAAATTTCATTACTCTATATTCGGTGTACTTCTCAAATTTTCGGAGATGTGCTCTTCAAAGGCTGTATTTTTCTAAATTACATTTTCTTGGACATTACGCTGAATCAATATACAGGGTGACACACGGGAGATGGACTGTTTTTAATGAAATAATACTCAGCCAACTTTAAAATTAATGCATGTTTATTTACTCAAAATCAAAGCTCATTATTTGCCATTTTAGTTAACAAAGTTATTTGTGAAAAATCATGTCGTCAAGGTGGTTAGAGTTACTAACCACCTTTCACACGGAACACGTCGGTATCTCACCACTGACTTCTAGTATCAGCCACACGTAGTTGACATCAGCAAGTGTATGGGCCTGAAGATGACGTCGTTACAACGTTGAAACTAGTTGCCAAAATAAAATCGACACCTTAAATACAGCTTGAGGAATTTCTTTATTTTTAGTATAAATTTATACCAGCTGACGCCCCGCTGTCCTCCATTTAAACCATGGATGTACAAAGATTATGCATAATGAGTGGTGGAAAAACTGTGTTTAGGAAATGGAGATTTCATGGAAATCGGTTTACCAACAAAAAAGACGAAGCAGCTCGAAATGAAGAACATGAGTTCTCGGCTTCAGCATCGAAACCTGGGACAGGAGAATTGTACAGGTGCGTGAATCATGCTGATATGGATTCCACTGGATTCAGACTTATTGATTTAGAGCTTCTCTGCCAGGCTATAAAGTTTTCATGTTCATATGTTAGCTGTAAACATGATTGTTGTTGAAGAAAAAAGAGTGTGAATAGCTTGCAATTTTAAATTAATTTGTAATTGGCATTGCTATGAATTCTCATTTTCCTCCCCCAAAAAAACTGACACTGGTACTTATGAAATCAATTTTAGGTTAGCATATGCTCTAAGATTCCTCAGACAGGGCAGGGAAGAAGGTAATTTATTGTGTGGTTTTCTGAACATGCCTCCACCTTGTGCAAGGTTTGAAAAAAATAAATAAAGAAATGTCTGATACTGTATACAATACTGCCAAAGTTTCTATGAAGGAAGCAGTGGAGGAATTGGTGGAAATAAACCAAAAAGAAATATATCCTGAGGTACATATTCATGACAGTGAACCTCCTGCAAATGTTACTGACCTGTGTGTCTGTAGATGGGACCTGGATGAAAAGGGGTCACACATCTCTGTATGGAGTTGCATCTGTTATTGGTATTTACTCAGGTAAAGTTTTAGATGTAGAAATTATGTCTAAATACTGCCACCAAGGTGCAACAAGGTAAATATTCAACAATGAAGACAGTGAGAAACTGTGACAAGAAAAGCATGCAGTAGCATGCTCTAAAAATTATGGTGGCTCATGTGGGGGCATAGAGGCTGCTGCAGTTGTGAGAATGTTCTCCAGATCTGAGGACCTGTATGGTGTTAGATATACTAAATACCTTGGTGATGGGGACTCCTCTTCGTTCAAAGCTGTAACAGATAAAAATCCGTACAATACAACAATAGAAAAATTGGAATGTGTAACCAATCCAAAAGAGGCTTGGTGGTAGGTTTCGTCGCTTGTTGAAAGAGAAGAAAGGTGAAGTACTTGAGGATGGAAAACCACTAGAAGAAAAAGGCAGGCTTACTCCAAAAGAATTTGCTTCTCTTCATTTATTTTATGGGAGAGCTGTCAGGAAAAACACACATAATTTAGAGGCAATGAGGCGTGCCGTGTGGGCAGTTTGTTTTTTCCGCAAACTATACGCTGACCAAACACCACTGCACAATCTGTGTCCGAAAGACGATTGGTGTAAGTTCAACAACAGAAATGAGACGTATTCACATAAACACTCATTACCAGAACCTGTTATGAATTCAGTGAAGCCCACATTCAGGTTGTTTGCAAACCCTGATTTATTGAGGAAGTGTCTTCACAGAAAGACACAAAATGCAAATGAAAGCCTCGCTAATTCAGTTTGGATTCAATGCTCAAAAAGGACAGTCTGTGGACTTGAAGTACTCAAAATAGGTGTCTATGATGCAGTTTTATGGTACAATAACGAAAATAAAGGCGCAGTTGAAGTGCTGAAGAGGAATGGTATACACTCCTGGAAATGGAAAAAAGAACACATTGACACCGGTGTGTCAGACCCACCATACTTGCTCCGGACACTGCGAGAGGGCTGTACAAGCAATGATCACACGCACGGCACAGCGGACACACCACGAACCGCGGTGTTGGCCGTCGAATGGCGCTAGCTGCGCAGCATTTGTGCACCGCCGCCGTCAGTGTCAGCGAGTTTGCCGTGGCATACGGAGCTCCATCGCAGTCTTTAACACTGGTAGCATGCCGCGACAGCGTGGACGTGAACCGTATGTGCAGTTGACGGACTTTGAGCGAGGGCGTATAGTGGGCATGCGGGAGGCCGGGTGGACGTACCGCCGAATTGCTCAACACGTGGGGCGTGAGGTCTCCACAGTACATCGATGTTGTCGCCAGTGGTCGGCGGAAGGTGCACGTGCCCGTCGACCTGGGACCGGACCGCAGCGACGCACGGATGCACGCCAAGACCGTAGGATCCTACGCAGTGCCGTAGGGGACCGCACCGCCACTTCCCAGCAAATTAGGGACACTGTTGCTCGTGGGGTATCGGCGAGGACCATTCGCAACCGTCTCCATGAAGCTGGGCTACGGTCCCGCACACCGTTAGGCCGTCTTCCGCTCACGCCCCAACATCGTGCAGCCCGCCTCCAGTGGTGTCGCGACAGGCGTTAATGGAGGGACGAATGGAGACGTGTCGTCTTCAGCGATGAGAGTCGCTTCTGCCTTGGTGCCAATGATGGTCGTATGCGTGTTTGGCGCCGTGCAGGTGAGCGCCACAATCAGGACTGCATACGACCGAGGCACACAGGGCCAACACCCGGCATCATGGTGTGGGGAGCGATCTCCTACACTGGCCGTACACCACTGGTGATCGTCGAGGGGACACTGAATAGTGCACGGTACATCCAAACCGTCATCGAACCCATCGTTCTACCATTCCTAGACCGGCAAGGGAACTTGCTGTTCCAACAGGACAATGCACGTCCGCATGTATCCCATGCCACCCAACGTGCTCTAGAAGGTGTAAGTCAACTACCCTGGCCAGCAAAACCTCCGGATCTGTCCCCCATTGAGCATGTTTGGGACTGGATGAAGCGTCGTCTCACGCGGTCTGCACGTCCAGCACGAACGCTGGTCCAACTGAGGCGCCAGGTGGAAATGGCATGGCAAGCCGTTCCACAGGACTACATCCAGCATCTCTACGATCGTCTCCATGGGAGAATAGCAGCCTGCATTGCTGCGAAAGGTGGATATACACTGTACTAGCGCCGACATTGTGTACGCTCTGTTGCCTGTGTCTATGTGCCTGTGGGTCTGTCAGTGTGATCATGTGATGTATCTGACCCCAGGAATGTGTCAATAAAGTTTCCCCTTCCTGGGACAATGAATTCACGGTGTTCTTATTTCAATTTCCAGGAGTGTAGATCCTGGTGTGTTTACAACAAAAGCATTTTACACCATCGATGAGAGCAGGATCAAGAAAGCTAACAGATCAGTGTCTTACCTGCAAATAGGGGCCAGGCAGATTCGAAGGGGAGAGAAGAGAAACCTGGAGGCTGAGGAGTATCAGTATGGAGGATTTTAAAATTGAAGTATGGAAGTATGAGAAGAAAATCTTTGAACACTTTCTCTGTTTTACATTTTTTACATTGTTAGAAGCCTTTTCTCAATAAGCATATGTGCTAATGCTATGAAATTTCCAGGAAATGTTCGCAACGTGTTGCTGTCTCCCTGGAACTAAGCACTACGAGATCCTGCAATTACATTCTGATTTTTAGATGATTGTTTGTAGAAAAAAAGTTAATTTTGGATGTGCAAAATTAAAAACTCTTTTAATGATACAATTTGTACGATAAATTAATAACTGTAGTTCAGTGGTCTTATAACTTTCTCAGGACACTACAATAAAATTTTCAGATTAATTGCATTATTAGAATTTGACTTACGGCTTTTCGTAAAATAGACAATAAAAAATTAAAAATTCAGATTTCTGGCAAAATATTAATCCTGCATATTTTATTACACTTTTCCTATAAAACACAGCTCTTTTGCTTTACATATGCAAAATTTTAGATTTATACATTAATAAACATGGCTGTAATAATTTTTTAAATAATTGTTTTCGCTTTCCGTTACAGCCCCCTTTAAATGTAATCATTGGTGTGTCGTCATGTCGTAATCTGAGGTACGGATTTCATTTAAGCCGATTTCTTGGTTTTTGGCGTTGTACCTGTCGCAAACATATTCTTATTTTTTTAGCGACCATTGTCGTTAACGTACGATACTTGTATTTGATTTGTAAATGTGCAACGAAATCACATCCTCGACCTAAGTATAAGTACCTTCTCCCTAGAAGAACAGAAAGACAAACACCTCATTCGTGGATAAATATTGCTAAAAATATGTCTTGCATACTTTTCTGTTCTACTGGAATCCTCAAGTGCGTTACCACTTTTCGGATTCCAGACGGCTGGATATTTTAAAAACAAATTATAATGGAATAAGGAAATGGGAACATCTCACCAAGAGAAATTAAAATCTTGCGGCGTTAATTGCAAATTAATTACTGTACAGCATCAAAGCTTGGCATTTCGCGTGCCTTAACGACAGTGCATGCAGTTCTGCGTTCGATTCTTTGTACTAGCGTTTAGCCGAATCCAGCAATCTGTGAAGTTTCAGTGTCACGAAAATCAGTAATTAGTAGACAATATTTCATTAAGCCCGGTGCCCTTCGAAGGAAGAGCTAGGAAATGGTATCCAACAGTCTTCGCACATGGCTTCCAACAGGTGGGAAAAAGACTGTGAGATTCGCATAACCGCAGATGTGTTAGTTCTAGTAAATAGTGTTATAGTTTTTACAGGATCATGAAAATTTGTTAAGGGCAATTCACGGTCATGGAGACGAACAGGACGATTTTTACCTATCGGAGTGCACTTTTATGGTGGATAATACGAATTGAGTCTGTCCGTTGCTCAAAAAATTGTTTGTCCTCTTATAGAATGGGTACTGTGTCTGAACTCACTATTTTTGTTGTATGTAAGGTAGCGTGTCGCCGTTCGATAAACGGTGTTAGTAGCTAGATAGGCCGTTCTTCGAAGTCACAAAGGCAAATACTTCATCTTCAAATTATATTTGTTTTCTGTTCACGTTCTGTATATACATGTGCCACTTATTTCAATTACGTAAAAAGTGCATCTCTTTACCGTGATCCAGTTTTTCTTTTTAATTTGCCTGGATCTGAGCTTAGATTTACAACTAAATCATTAGTCTGAATAACAGAGTGGTCGTCCAGTTCTGATATGCCTACGTCTTTCTATGCAAATATTCCAATATTTGTCTAAATGCTTCAGAGTATCTACCGAAAACGTATACGGATTCGAACTATGACAACTGAGTTTACAAGCGTTTTTGCTAACTTCTAAACTCGTAGTGAACGCACATAAACTACTGTGAAAAACAGCATGTTCGCTAGCTGTGAGATTAACTGATAAATACAGTGTGGGAGCAGAACTCCGACCCTAATCTGACAAAGGTTATTTAGGTCACCTGTGGTTCGAGGAACGGCTACTACTCACAGTAACTGCAAAACAAAGCATGAGGCTCTGAACAGAGAGATGCTAAATGCGTTTGCCGTAAAAAGGTCAATGCGTGAAGCTTTCAAGGACTGCCGTAGCAGAATTTTATCATAAGACCGCAATTAAAACAAAAATAAATTTTGGTCGTATCTGAAGGCTGTTAGAGGATCTAAATTAAGTGTTCAGGCACTCATGAATGTCACAGAAACCGAAACTGATGGTAGCAAAGCAAATGGAAAAATGCTGGACTCCATTGTCAAATTTTTATTTACAAAATAACGGCAGGGCATTACTTATGTTTAAATCTCGCACCATTGCGAATCAACTGACGGAAAAAAAATCTCAACACCCAGAAGGATTTGTGCGACATAAACGAAAGATAATTGGCGTATTTCTACACCTGAAAGATTATGTCTATTCAAATTTCGCACCAGTCGCATAAGAGTGGCGCTAGTATTGTCATTATGGCGATGGAAGTCAGGTTTGCTTTAAATACATGATTTAACGGTCGTGAGAGTTACTTACCTTTGAGAATAAACTTGGTGAGTTGATATTAGTCAAGGATGCTTTTAAAACCTCATATTCAGCACCTCACTGAGTTTGAACGAGGTCGTGCAGTAGGACTACGAGATGCTGGATGTTCCTTCTGTGATACTGCAGAAAGACTTGACACCAATGTAGCCACTGTAGCTAGGTGACTGCTGGCATCAGTGGCCACGGCAATGGAGGTTGAAAGAAGCCGGGTTCCGGACGCCACGCGACACTACCTAGAGGGAAGACCGTCCTGTTCGGCATATGGCTGCACATCGTACTGGATCTGCAACAGCAATTTGAGAAGCAGTTGGCACCACAATGACACGACGAACTGTTACAAATTGGTTCTTCAAGGATAGTTTCCAGACAAACGCCCTATATCGTGCATTCCACTGATCCCAAACCACCGCCATTTCCGACTTCGGTGGTGTCAAGCGAGAGCTCACTGGAGGGCAGGGAAGAGGTCTGTTATGTTTCTGATGAAAGCTGTTTCTGCCACGGTGCCAGTGATGACCATGTGCTCAAAAAATGGTTCTGAGCACTATGGGACTTAACTTCTGAGGTCATCAGTCCCCTAGAACTTTGAACTGCTTAAACCTAACTAACCTAAGACGTCACACACATCCATGCCTGAGGCAGGATTCGAACCTGCGACAGTAGCAGTCGCCCAGTTCCAGACTGTAGCGCCTAGAACCGCTCGGCCACGGCCACTTCGGCCGGCCGACCATATGTTGATCACATGGAGGTCAGTTGTCGGTCTGCAGCCAACCAGTCTGCATGCTAGACACACTGGACCTACCGGGGGGGGGGGGGGGGGGGGGGGGTGCGATTTCGTATGACAGCAGGCGCACTCTAGTGGTTATCCCACTACTCTGACAGCAAATTGGTTCGTCAATCTGCTGATTTGACCTTCTGCGCTGCCGTTCACGAGCAACATTGTAGGAGATGCTTTTCAACAGGATAACGCTCGCCCACATACCGCTGTCGTAACCCAACATACTCTACAGAGTGTCGACATGTTGTCTCGGCCTGCTCGATCAGCAGATATGTCTCCAATCGAGTACATATGGGACATCATCGAATGACAACTCCAGCATCATCCACGACCCGCATTAACCGTCCCTGTATTGACCGACCAAGGGCAACAGACGTGCAACACCTTTACATAAACTGACATCCGGCAGCTGTGCAACACAGTACGTGCACGTTTGCATGCTTGCATTCAACATTCTGGCGGTTACATCGGTTATTAATGCACCAGCATTTCACATTTGTACTGGCATATCTCGCGTTTACATTAAACTGTGATCTTGCAATGTTAATCACTTAAATGCGTTACCGAGACAAACGTATTCGCGAAATTTCATTGCACTATATTAATTATTTCTTGGTGCTGTGATTTTTTCCGTCAATGTATGAGTGTACAGATATTCGTGTCAGATGCCTTTTGGAAACCGTTGAAATCGCTAAAACTGAACAAGTTCTCAAGATGTTGAATTCTTGTCAGATTCCATACAGAATTCGCGGCTGAGTTAACCCCTTTCTACAAGAAGGGTATCGTAAGTGACGCCCGAAACTACCGTCCCGTATCATTGACATCAGCCTGTTGTAGAGTTTTAGAACATATTCTGAGCTCAAACGCAGTGATGTGTCCCGAACAGGGTGACTTACTCCATGTTAACAAGTTTGGATCACGGAAACATTAGTCTTGAGAAACCGAACGCGAGCTTTCCCTGTATGACGTCCTGAAAGTCGTAATCAAGGCAATCAGACGGGTACAGCATTTCTTGACTTCCGAAAAGCATTTACGTTAATACACTTACTAACGAAAATTCATTCATAAGGGGTATCAAACTAAATTTGTGACTGAACAGAGAATTTCTTTGTAGGGAGGGCGTAGCAGGTTATCTCGAATGGACAAACATCGATAGATACGCCCGTAGAAGTAGCCTCAGGTGTACTTCAGGGAAGTATTTTGGGATCACTTTATGTCCGTGTTGCATATTAATGACTTGGTGGACAGTATTAATAGTAACCAGAGACTTTTTACAGATGATTCAGTTATCTACAATGAAGCACTACCTCAAAGATGCGGCACAAATATTCAGTCACATCTTGATAATATTTCAATGTGGTGCTAAGACTGGTAACTCATTTATACACTGATAAGCCAAAACATCATGAACATTGTCCACCGCGTCGGTGGATACCGCCTGGTAGCGTTGCGGGCACGTCATGCGGTAGCGAAAGTATGTAAGCGGAGCAGACACGAACGGGGAATCATGATAGCAAAGACATGGGGTGCAAATGGGGCAATCCATTGAGATAAGCGACTCTGACAAACGGCAGATTATTACGCAGAGCCTGTGAACAAATATCTCGAAAACGGAGAAAAAAAATGGCTGTAAGCACTACGGGACTTTACATCTGAGGTCATCAGTCCCCAAGACTTAGAACTACTTAAACCTAACTAACCTACGGACATCACACACGTCTATGCCCGAGGCAGGATTCGAACCTGTGACCGTAGCAGCAGCGCGGTTCCGGACTGAAGCGCCTATAACCGCTCGGCCACAGCGCCCGGCCGAAAACGGAGGAGCTTTTCGAATGTTTACATGCTACTGTCGTGAGCATCTATGAAACAGGTGAAAGGACAGTGAAACTACCACTAGGCACTAAATGGTTGGACGTCCACGACTCTTCACTGCACTGAACGTGCGATACGAAGGTTTATCTGCCCTGTAAAGTAGGATAGAGGATGATCTGTGGCATCTCTACCGAAAGAGCACAACGCTGTTGCACGCACAGGGGTTTCAAAGCACACCATTCGTCGCACATTGTTGGACATGGTGCTCCGCAGCAGACCACCTCTACATGTTCACATGTTGACCCAACGACTACATCAGCGAACGGTTGCAGTGGGCACGGGACCATCGGAATTCGACGTCGATCAATGGAAACGTGTAGGCTCTTCGGGTGAATTACATTCTTACTACACTAGGTCGATGGTCGTCTCCACAAACACCATCACCGAGATGAATGGTGGCGGCTCGAAACGTGCAGCGCGCCACGGACGCAGGCTAGAGGGAGCAGGATTATGCAATGCGGGACATTTTCCTGCGCTTGCATGGGACCTGTGGAAGTAATCGAAGACAGGCTGACAGCTGCAAACCACCTGTATCCCATCATGCTTGATGTCTTCCCCGACATTGATGTCACCTTCAGCAGTATAATTGTCCGTGTCTCGGAGCCAGAACCATTCTACAGTGATTTCAGGAGCATTAAATTGAACTCACGTTGATGTCTCGGCTACCAAATTCGTCTGATATAAATCCTATAGAACCCATCTGGGACGCTATCGGGTGCCATCACCGGACACGCATATCAGCGGCCCGTTATTTATGCGAATCACTGACCTGCACGTAGACATCTAATGCCACATACCTCTGCAAACCTACCAAGAAACTGTCGGACCCCTGATACGCAGAGTCAGTGATGTATTTCGTTCCAAAGACGGACAAACAAGCTATTAAGCAGATGGTTCAAAAATGGTTCAAATGGCTCTGAGCACTATGGGACTTAACATCTGAGGTCGGAGCGGTCGCGCGGTTCCAGACTGAAGCGCCTAGAACCGCTCGGCCACACTGGCCGGCAAACAGATGGTCATAATGTTTTGGCTCATCAGTGTATGTTCAGAAATGTAAAATTGTGTGTTTCTTTGTTAGTTATATGATCGCGGGATTACTCCAGGGATAGCCGTTTGCCGAATAGGCTACTTACGGTACAACTGCGAGCGCGCGTTGTACGGTTAGTTAATCCTAGAACAGCGTTCCTATTTAGGTTGGCAACGCAAATCTAACTTACGGAGTATTTCTGCGCGGAAGTTGCGATATTCGGTTGTTTTTGGCATCTTCTGTGAAAACGTTAAATGTGAGCGTGAGTGAGAAGGGTTTGAAACGCCAGAATTGCGCTCTTGAGAACACTGATACAAGTAGAAATCGATACAGGCTGCAAGAACCTTTTGGAAAACAAGGGAGTTGATATCGTCACATCAAATGAAAATATTAATGAGAAATTTTTTACCACGCTTGAAAGTTTTATTTGTATGTAATATAATTAACTAAAGGATCAGACATGAACGTAAGAGAGGTATGTGTTTCGGAAGTTCAGAGTAAAAGAAGGGAAAAATAATTTCAGATTTTCAGTTCCAAAACAATCGCGTACAGATCGCGGGCAACTGACGCACAAGTATGAAGGTTTAAAAAGGAAACAAGAAACATTGTGGCTAGCAAAGACAACAGAGAGTTCAGACTAGTGGTATGCCGTCCGTAGAGCACAAATCTCGTATAGAAGGACAGTACAATATGTACGGTAATAAAATTCTGATGCATTTCAACATAAGGTAACATGCAAGTGAAAAAACGTGTATGACGAGACCGTATGCGGTCAGTATTGTTATTCTAGTTACTGCAGCAGCTATTTCGAAATAGTAATTTGTTTGTGAAAAAGTTATTCAATATTACGTGGTGTTTCCAGAGCGTTCTACATTCTCTGACAACACAGAGCCCATTGAGCAAAATTTAATGGCTTATATTTCTGAGATATTACTCACTGGCTAGCATGTTGTATTTGCATCACTGAATGACTGATTAATGTAAGTAGAAATTGGTGGCCTAACGAAAGAAAATTTGTAATTGTTCCCCAATTTCTGCGTCTGGTTTTTTCCATGTAGTGGCTGTTAATAATTATATTGAAATATATACAGGTAAGAATAAAAGTTGCCAGCATTTTCAATAAATAACCATAAATAATAATATCTGTTTTCATTTTGTCTCATCTGTATGTTAGAGGAACAGGTATTCTTGTATATATAATTTTGATATGTGCAATCAGTTCTAGCAGTTGTGGGGGGAAATATGAAGTGGCTGATTCAACCATTTATCTCCTGGCTGAACTTAAGGCTTTTATGCCTACAGTTTTGTGCTGTTGATCATAATACCACTATTTCTGTCAGTCAGGATTCCAGTACTAGTTGCCATATGATCACAGGCAAGATTCGCAGAAGCTACTTCATAAATATATTCTACGAAAAGGAAACGACGCACCAAGTAGGAATTGTCCGAATAGGACGGAAATCGGTAGATGTGATGTACATGTACAAAAAAATGATAGGAGTTTCAGAAAAATTGGATGATTTGTGAAAAAGTAAGAGTTTCACAAATTGAACGAGTCAATAACGATTTGGCCAACCCCTCGCCCTTATGCATGCAGTTATTTGGCTTGGCATTGACTGATAGAGTTGTTGGATATCCTCCTGTGGGATATCGTGAGCCGGCCGCTGTGACCGAGCGATTCTAGGCGCTTTAGTGTGGAACCGCGCGCCCGTTACGGTCTCAAGTTCGAATCCTGCCTCGGGCATGGATGTGTGTGATGTCCTTAGGTTAGTTAGGTTTAAGTAGTTCTAAGTTCTAGGGGACTGATGAACTCAGAAGTTAAGTCCCATAGTGCTCAGAGCCGTTTGAACCATTTTTTGATACCGTGCCAAATTATGTCCAATTGGCGAATCCCGAGCTGGTCAGGGGGCCTTGCTCGTAATGCCTATAGCCTATAATGCTCCAAACGTTCTCAAGTGGGGAGAGATCCGGCGACCTTGCTGGCCAAGGAAGGGTTTGGCAAGCACGAAGACAAGCAGCAGAAACTCTCGCTGTGTGCGGGCGATCATTATCTTGCTGAAACGTAAGCCGAGAATGACTTGCCATCAGTGCGCGATTTGCAGGGGGGGATGGGGGAGATTTCACCCCCTCTGCATCAGACCATCCCCTCCGCTGGTTTTAGTTTATGCATCCCACCCTGGGATGTTTATTTCCCACGCACTGGAGTAAAACTTTACATATAATTTAAATTTGTGGAGCCGAACACTGAAAGTTTTTAATACAGTCTTACTATTAATACTATTAATATGTTTGCTTATTAATTTTGAAAAAGTGTTATGTAGTAGTTAAGCATTTCAAAACATTTACAACTGAATCATCATTCTCATGTTGTCATTGTTGCTTTCGTCTAAGGTGCGTCATCCGTTTACTTGCGAGCTTGCGAGGGAAGTAGTGTGGAAGTCATACCGCAGCAGTCGTACCGCCGAGTTGGGTGAGCTGGAGGCTGAAATTCCCACCCCGGGCCCTGACAAAGGGCGGTGACCGGCACCGGTTTACACATGTTTGGACCCTTAAGGGAATCACTACAGGGAAGAAGATTTGAAAGTGATGAAGACGTCATTGCTGCGGTGCAAAATTGGTTACAGATGCAACCGAAAAACGTATTTTCTGATGAAATAAAAAAAAAAAACCTCGTAAAACGTCGGGAAGTCTGCATTGAAGTCCAGGGAGGTTACGTAGAAAAATAACGCATGTTTCAATTTTCTATCATCAGAATAAGTACAGCTTTTCACAAATGTGCCTTTACATTTTGAATTCCCCTCGTATACCTGTATGTAGATGATTTTGTAAATAAGCTTTACCTATAATGTACTTTTAAAGATAATAACAAGGGATGGCTTTTCTCATAGTGCATACACGTGAATAGTGAGTTTCGGCATTAACATCTATTTATAAATAACTGTTTAACTATGGGTAACGCCACGGTCCAAGCTAGTAACATATGTAATTATACTAACCCCCTAAGACATCACCCCCCCCCCCCCCCTGGTAAAAGCACAAATCGCACACTGCTTGCCATGAATGGCAATAAAACGAGGTGTAGATCATAGTCCACATATCGCTGTGCTGTAGGGGTGCCGCGGATGATAACCAAAAGGCTACTGATAAGAAAATAAATAGCAATCTAGACCATCACTCCCGGTTGTTGAGCCGTATGGCGAGCTGAGGTCAGACTGGCATCCCACCGCTGACTGGGGCGTCTCCAGACACGTCTTGGCTGGCCATCTGGGCTCATTTCGAAGCGAGAACCATCACTGTAGACAATTCTACTCCAATCAATGAGAGTCTAAGCCTAAAACGTGTGTGGAAACGCCCCGGACGGTGGTCGGATGGAGTGTCATGTTTTTTTTTCTTCATAGCATGACCCCTATGGTTGTCATCCGCGGCATGCTTACAACACAGAGGCACGTCGACGATATTCTACGCCCCCTTTTGTTGGCTTTCATGGGAAGCCGTCTTCGGCTTACATTTCAGCAAGATAATGCCCACGTGTACACAGCAAGAATTTCTACTGCTCGTCTTCGTGCTTGACAAACCCTACCTTGGCCAGCCAGGACGCCGAATCTCTAGTGAGTTGAGAACGTTTGGAGCATTATGAGCAGGGCCCTCCAACCATCTCGGGATTTTGACGATCTAAGGCGACAATTGGGCAGAATTTGGCACGTAAACGTATTTTGTCATGCATACAGTTTTACTGTTGACGTGACAGGATCAGTTCAGAATCAAAGTGTGTGAAATTTGTTGAGCTGCACCCCAGAATGGGGGCACCTAATGAGTTGAAATGCATAGTTTTGCCTGTGCTACAGATGAAACAAGAAATTCACCACGTTTCATCAAATCATTTTGTTTTTGTTTCTATTGTCGTGATCTTCAGACTGAAGACTGTTTGATACAGTTTTCCACGCTAGTCTATCCTGTGCAAGTCTCTTTATCTGCGCATAGCTGTCGCAGCCCACACCCGTTTGAACCTGCTTAGTATAGTCAAGCCTTGGTCTTCCTCTGCAGCTTTTTTTTTTTTTTTTTTTTTTTAATCGTATGTGACTTAACTGCTAAGGTCATCAGTCCCTAAGCTTACTCACTACTTAACCTAAATTATCCTAAGGACAAACACACACACACACACACACCCATGCCCGAGGGAGGACTCGAACCTCCGCCGGGACCAGCCGCACAGTCCATGACTGCAGCGCCTCACACCGCTCGGCTAATCCCGCGTGGCGCTCTGCAACTTTTATCTCCCACAATTCCCTCCATTACCAAATTAAATATTCACTCATCCCTCAGTGTGCATCCTGTCAACATATGCTTCTTTTCGTTATGTTGAGCCATTACAGTCTTTCCTTCCCAATTAGCATCAGTACCTCCTCAGTAGTCACTTGAAGGGCCTCTGAAAGCCAGGACTGGGCTTGGGGCAGGATGTTTGATTGGGCTCCATCTGTAAATGTACTAATGCAATTGTATTGTTATTTTAAAGAAGGTTTGACATCATTTAAACATAACACAGTTCGGGAAATATTGGAGATACCAAAAAATACTCATAGTGATGCAATATAGACTAAATATATTTGCTTACTAGCGGTGAAACCCGGCGTTATCCAGGTATTTATTTATAAATGTCCCTCCATGCCCGTACCATGCAGCGTCTGGCCTTGTGCGTAATATTGACGACGTCATATCTCCTGAACTATGTCTCGTACAATGACACAATTCTGTAGGTAAATTCAGCGGCATATGTGGATACTGTCTGCAAAATGCATTGCGAATAAAATTAGTAGCCGAAGTAATAAATTTATACGTCATGCAAGATGCGGCGGTTTTTCACACCTCTCACTGTTTATGATGTCTGTCTCCAGAACCATGCATCGTACAGTGATATATCATTGTAGATACATCCAGCAGCATATTTGAATACTGTCTGCTTTGCGAACAGAGGTGGTAGTAAAGAAGTAATAAACTGAAATCTCATGCTTGATGCGGCAGTTTTTCATGCATCTCATTATTTATGTCGTCATGTCTCCTGAACTAAGTGTCGTAAAATGATATAATTTTACACTCACATTCAGTGGTATGTGTGCATACTTTGTGTAAAATGTGTCGCGAATGCAGTTTGTAGTAAAGAAGTAGTAAATTATAACGTCACGTCTCACGTGGTACTTTTACTGTACGAACAGCGGAAAAACTGTAGACGATAACCATTTTTTCCTTTCATCATTTTGTGTGTGTTATCAGCGAGAAAAAATTTCGCAAAGATTTGCAATTATGTGTAAAGTTTGTTGCAAGTCGCTAAGCGCTCTCATTCTCAAATACTAGATGAATGATGTCTGGGAACACCCCCACCTCTTTGATAGGTAGGTGGTTCTTACCCCCACAGCGATTATTGCATGACAGTAATGTATGAGAGTACTAAATTTGGTTGAAATTGGTCCATTGATTTAGGAGGAGAAGTGGAACGAACACACACACACACACACACACAAAAACACACACACACACACACACACACACACACACACACACACACACACAATCACAAACAACCCCCCCAGCCGCCCCCCCCCCCCACACACGTAAATGCATCAATTTTTATAATATGTACGGATTAAATGCTAAACATATGTTCACAAACGCAGTTTATGCTGTCATACAGTGACGATGTAATGACTTGCACGTTGTTACGCTTAAGGCTGTAGGAAGCCAGCTGGCCGGAGTGGCCGAGCGGTTCTAGGCGCTTCAGTCTGGAACCGCGCGACCGCTACGGTCGCAGGTTCGAATCCTGCCTCGGTCATGGATGAATGTGATGTCCTTAGGTTAGTTAGGTTTAAGTAGTTCTAAGTTCTAGGGGACTGATGACTTCAGATGTTAAGTCCCATAGTGCTCAGAGCCGTTTGAACCATCAGAGACACAATGCAGAGTTTAGGTTACAAGAGGCCAACAGTAACGCCAGAGCCCTTCCAATTGCAGACGCTCTGAGCAGCTGTCCCAGAAGAGGTTTTGTTTCAGAGAATTAACTTGTAACCCCATCCACAGCTACACGCTGTTATAAGACGTCACAGCAGAAGATGGTATCAAAAAGGCACGTCTTAGCAGATGCGACTCGCTTGGTACTTGCCCCTGAGAACCATACTGTCAATGGCTTTACACAAGTTAGAGTGCTGCAACAGCGATCCCAACTCACGAAAGGCCTCTGGGTGGGACCAAGTGACGTAAAACACTGTTGTTGCTGGCCATAAGAGGAAGGGCAATGCCATTTAGCTTTGAGCTGAACGCTGTTTCTGCCAAACTTGGAGTTCGTTAATGTAAAGTCCAGAAACATCCCTACCTATCGAGTAGGAGAATGGGACGAATATGAATGTCATGAAATGTACTCGCAATTGTGAATGTGGAGAAACATCAGAAGTATAATGGAATGATGACAACGAAAATTTGTGCCAGGTCGGGACTAGAAACCGGATTTCCCGCTTATCGTCAGCGGTCGCCTTACCATTCTTTTTTACTTTGGAAAATAGTGATCCAATAGTTGTTTAGTATAATTTCCTTTTGACAAAAGTGTACAATTTAAATGAGAGTAAAGCGAAAAGAAAAATTTGCTGTTAAGAACATTCTAACCCAGTGGTGGCTGTGGTATAAGAGAACAAGAGTACATCAACACCCTAACTTTTGACACCTTGCGAATTTGTTGGTTATTTTTCTTTGAATGCTGTTTAAGGTAACGTAGATGCGGTAATATGAAATACACGGCACTAAATCTACCGCACTATGTTTTTCTTTCCTTTATTGAGTTTCGATTCCCCCCGAAGGGGGCGGTCTGGCAGCAGCTTAGTACGCTGCTCTTCAGCCTACAGATTTTTTTAAAACATGAGAAGAAGATAATAAACAATAAAAGCAGGGGATAAAGACCGTGACTTAGATTGTAAAATGGCGGAAAATTGTGGAAGTTCAAACATAAAACAAAACGGTTGGTGATGCTAATAAGATACACAGGAAGCAGACAGGTAAAATAGTAGACAGACAATTAAAAAAGAAAACACGGTGACAGTCTGGTTTCTGTTCGCGAGAGATATAAAAAAAATCACACCCAGCGATAGTATAATTTCTGTTCGCAACACTTCGGAAAAGACGCACAACACTTAACACTCACTTAAAACACTGCACTAAAAAGTCGGCACGAAGATGACACACCACAACCATGGGCAGATGGGGGGAGGGGGGACCTTGATAGATGAGGGGAAGAAAAGGGGAGGGGGGAGGAGAGAAAAAAAAAGTGGCACCACGGGGGAGGGGGGGGGGGCAACGGAGGGAAAGCATGCATAAGGGGGTCACGCATACGCGAGAAGGAGTGGGGAAAGGCAGAGGAGGTGAATGCAAAAGGACTCGGGGTAGAGAAGGGAGGGAGAGAGAAGGTAGACGGGGAAAAAACAGGATGGAAGGGAAATAGAGGGAGCGCGGGTAAAGGACAGAGGAAGGCCGCACTATGCTACTTTTTTTTTCTTTATTGTTATTTTGAAACCCGTACAAACAGGCAGGCTGTCAGCAGCATGTTACGCCGCTCTTCAGCCATAGAATAGATCAATAAACAACAGAAAGATATACACATAAGTGACATAACGGTGGGTGATAAAACAGTAGACATATAAAGACAAACACGGAGCCGTTCACACTCGATGATAAACCACACTACAAACAGTTGACACGATGCACAAACACTGAAGATGACGATGGCCCAGGTGAACGATGGAGTGTGACGATGGACACTGAACACTAAACACGACGGCACACACGAGACACTGATGGCGATGATCTCTGGCGCGCGAATGTCAACTTAGCGTGTGCGAGTCTGGGGACCTGCCAAGAGGGGAAGAAGGGTGAGGTGGGGCAGAGGGGAGAACAAAGATGCCAATGGCTGAGGAGATGGGGGGAGGAGTAGAGGGACAGGGGAGGGGAAGCCCGGGGGAGGAGTGGGGAGAAATGGAGGTGGGAGGGAAGAGGGAGAGAAGGGAGGGAGGGTGCCCAAAGGAGCAAACACAGGAAGAGGGAGGGAAGATCAAAGTTGGTAGGAGGGGTACACTATGCTACCTACATTGCTCCTCTTAGCTTCGGTGTAACTCTGCATCAGGGTTGAGAGCACACCTTCACTTGCGCTCGTTTTAAGGAGTTTTTACGCATGTGCTGTTTGCGTGACGTAATTGCCTTACGGGCCAAGTACATGCGGATTTGATAAACAACGTGCACGGTTCACGGCTTGCACAGCTAGCCCTTACTACTCAACTACAAGTTTACATCAATACCACCAGGTGGTAGCACATTGCAGCAGACATCGCTTGGCATAAATCCCGCTAGAAGATAGCAGATTCATCAGATGCCTATTCACTCACTGTATAGTAAAATTAGATTGGACAGCAGTACAGTTATACTTATAAAAAATCTATTTTGTGGGATTCTGAATGAGATACAGTATATTAACTTGTGAATTTTATAATACAGTAATCCATCTGAGGCGTTGAGAACCATGAAGAACGTCGTCGTCTACTGTAGCACTTATTCACGCTTCTGACATCCTTGATCTTATGCTGGGTTAGGTTTATCCGTATTGTAGGCCCACATTGTATGTATATATGAACATCAACGAAAAGCTCTCTCACCAGTTTATTTGATATTCACTTAAATGTGGAGCCGCGCGTGATTAGCCGAGCGGTCTTAGGCGCTGCAGTCATGGACTGTGCGGCTGGTCCCGGCGGAGGTTCGAGTACTCCCTCGGGCATGGGTGTGTGTGTTTGTCCTTAGGATAATTTAGGTTATGTAGTGTGTAAGCGTAGGGACTGATGACCTTATCAGTTAAGTCTCATAAGATTTCACACACACTTAAATGTGGGGTCGAAGACAGTGTGCTTTTGGCCTTGATGGTTCTCAATGCCTCATTTGTATTTTAATCAAGTGACCTTGTTGGTAGATAGCACTACTTAAATTTGATCATTTCCGCAAACGACAGTTTGTGTTGGGAGTTGGTTGTTTACTGTTCAGGAATCGTCTTTCCTGTGAAGTGTCTACATGAACCCTGATGAATCTGTTTTAAGTGCTAAGAGAAAAAAAAATTACCAGGAAAAATTAGCCGTAAAAGAACTAAGGCCTCCCAGACCAGATCCGTTGTCTGAGAAAGTCACAAAATCAAATAAGCGTGATAGAAGCGAACATTTAACAAAGAAGTGTATAATAAGTGTAAGTTGTTGGCTGGGTACAACGTAAGAACGTCTGATTTTCAACCTAGAAGATAATTCATTAACTCTGTGTGTGTGTGTGTGTGTGTGAATTCCTAAGGGGCCAAACTGCTGAGGTCGTCGGTCTCTAGACTTGCACGCTACTTAAACTAACTTATGCTAAGAACAACACACACACACCCATCCCCGAGTGAGGACTCGAACCTCCAGCGGGAAGGGCCGCGCAATCCGTGACATGGCGCCTCTAACCGCAAAGCCACTACGGGCAGCTAATTCGTTAACTAATAAATGTATTAGGGATATTGTATAGTTCTCCGAAAAAATAAAAAAGTACGAAAACTCCCACTTACGCAAAAATGCGAAACGGTTCGTAGTGGAAGCTTAAAGATTATTTCATTCTTGCCATAAACTGTACTTAATTATGTACAAGACAACAAATTCGACAGAAACAATTCTTTCTTTTTTGAGAAAAGTTATTCATATTATTATTATTATTATTAACAGCGGCTGAAGTTGTATAAATATGTTGATATGCGTAACTACTATTCAGCGGATTACACTCTCGTATTTATCTGAATTTAAAAATCTGTCAACATCCAGAATGTATACTTAGGAGCCGCCACTGTTTTAACCAGAGATTCTTCTGCTACCAAGCTATGGTGCTACGCATTTTTTGTGATTGCGTTGCATTTTATTAGCAAACAATATAAAAGAGATTACAATCAAACTGAGGCTACGCTTTCGGTAGTACAATATAAGAATGACTCGAAAACATGAGAAAATAGACATTGTCTGGCCCCAACTCTCTACGGTGGGGACTTGGATATGTCTTCTCAAAAAACAGTCTTATTCAATTGCCCATTTCGAGATTCAGATCAGTCTGCACAGGAATCAGTTTTTCTTACCCTGTACTACCCATCTGCAGCGGGGGGGGGGGGGGGGGGGGCTTTGAATACACTGTTTAAGTAATTAGTAGCAAAAGTCTGAGGATATTTGGAAATGTACTGCAATTGATCATGTCGTTCCTGTAAGAAAGTCCAAGAGTCAAGGACCTCTTTGAGACTGTCCTGAAGAAGGTAGTACACAGAAAGTCCTCTGATGCATTTAAATTCCGCGTGCTTTTGATTGGGGGAAGTAGGTAGGTTTTGTCCAAAACTTTTCGTTGACGGCAAGGTATCAGGAGACGTGGGTCCCCATCGTACAATGTCTTTGGTAGATCGCTCACCACACTACAGGCCACTCCACTCCTGGGTGAAGTCTTTCAACCACATTCCAGTGGATGATTCGTCAACAACTGGTCGTATTCGTGTGCACATAGCTATAATTGAGGAAGAATGTTGTGATGTAAGAGAGCGCTGGCGCGATGTGAGCGAGCGCAGCAGGGAGCAGGTTGGACAGAGGCGCCAGTTCATTGATGAGAGACAGTGAAACTGTGTCGATGATTGGTCCACATCTTGATTATGGTGTTGATGTAAAGGGCCACCGCACGTGCTCGAACGTTGATAAGTCACAGTCCTCTGCTGTGAGGGGGGAGGGTAAGGGCATCGTATCATATCTTGAAGAGGAGTCCATTGCTAACAAACTAGCAAAAGGCCACCTGGGTCCGCTGTGCCATCACGGGAGTCATTGGTAGGATGTGTGACAAATGAGGTACCCAGGATGCCATGTGGGTGTTAATGAAAGGCATCCCATTGGACCATGTCTAAAGCTCGGAGGAGATTGCCTCAGACGCCCATGTGGAGAGCTTGAAGAAGCTGTTTATAGTTCAGCGACATTGTACAGTGGACATCTTTCGTAAATACGATGCCCAAACACAGAAGTGAATCCATCATCTACAGTGGGGCTACACTTCCCATCCAGAGTCTTCTGCCAGTTTCCATGGCACAAGACTTGATCATGTTCATGTTGCTGCCTGCCATATTCTCATACCACTCGATCTATCCTAGTGCCATCCGGATCTCCTCGTCAATAATGGCGATAAAGACTATGTCATCTGCATACGCGCGGTATTGGAATTTGTGTCCTCTCAATGTGATTCCCAAAAGATGTTATTTCAGCACACACAGAAGTGGCTCTGTCGCTAGTGCATACAGGATCATTGAGAAAGGACATCCCTGTCGGACCAAATGTAAGATGGGAATGTGTCCTTCCAGCCTACCATTAATCATTTCCCTTGATGAGACACCATGGAGAATGTGCATAGTCATGCAGGTAAAGACAGCCTGGCTTACTGTATCAAACATGCAATCAAAGTCCATCGAGATCAGGGCAACAAGCAACCTGAAGGCCGATGCAAGGCCAACCACATCTCAATAGTCGCTAAGGGCTTCCTAGATATTACAGTCCCCCCAAAAGGTGTTTGTTCATATGAAATAACTTGGTGCAGTACTCATTTAACACACATCGCCAAAATTCTGGTAAAGATCTTGAAATCACCGTTGAGGAAGGTGATCGGGTGGTAATGTTCAGTCTGTGTGACTCCAGCTGGTTTGGGCACCAGCATAACGAGACTTTCCACAAAAGTCGGCGGAATGGGGCTGCTAATGACAACAATTCTTGGTACACCTCCTTCCACTACGGGGCCACCAGATACTTAAAGATCTGATAGAATTCCAATGGATAACCGTCTGTTCCTAGTGCTTGATTAACTGCCCCTTTGGCAAGGGCATCCACAACATCATTGTTCGTGATCTTCTCCAAAAGAAATGCCGTTTATCATCAAGCATGCCAGTGAGTGTCTGGGAGCTGCTGCCAAAGCTGCATCATCGTGGTGCACCTCCTGGCATTTTCGGTGATAGTTGTCAGCGAATGCATGGGTGATGTCCACCTGGGTTGTCACCCTGCTGCCACCCAGGATATTCAGAGCATGTATCTATTTTCGTCGCCTTTGTCGTCGTTTAGAGATAATGTGGTCTCGTTCACACCACAACGCCTTCAAGCCTATGACGGGTAAGGGTGAGAGTCTTTGCTGTGGCGTGGTGGATCTCCGTCTAGCAACCGGCGGATGATGGAAACGCCATAAGTTCTCAGAGGAGCTCGTAATACAAGTCAATCGTCTGTTAGTCCCAGAGCGACCTTTCTCTACCGTAACCAGCCAGCAAACATTGGAAAGCTGGTCTGACACATTCAGGCCACCACTGAAGCCATGATAGATACCGCAGCAACCAGCGATCATGTGAGGCTCACATGCCCGCTGTGAGTTGTCTACATTCTTGATCCTGTAGGAGTTCCATATTCCGTTTCCATAATCCCCGACCTCTCCACACCGACCATTTGCCATGCACATGTATGCACTGTGATCTGAGAAAGTCGTGGGCTAGTGCTCTGCTGCTAGAATCTCCATCTCAGGACCAGGGGAGACATAGATGTGATTGAGTCTACTGGCGGAGTGACTGGTCACATAAGTGAAGACAGGGCGATCACCATGTAATACCTCACAAGTATCACTAAGACGCAGGTGTTGCACAAAGAGAAGCAGTTCGGGGCATGGAGTGTAGTTTGGTTGTTTCTGAGACATCACACTATTACTGTCTCCACCAATAATACTGTGGTTATAGCGGCCCGAGAAGAGAGGCGTAAGTTATTCCACATAAAACCGTAACCCCTCTCGCCTTTTATATGCCCCAGAACGGACGTAGATATTAACAACTGCCGGCCGATGTGGCCGAGCGGTTCTAGGCGCTTCAGTCCGGTACCGCGCTGCTGCTACGGTCGCAAGTTCGAATCCTGCCTCGGGCATGGATGTGTGTGATGTCCTTAGGTTAGTTAGGTTTAAGTAGTTCTAAGTCTAGGGGACTGATGGCCTCAGATGTTAAATCCCATAGTGCTTAGAGCCATTTGTACCATTTTTGAACATTGAGTTCCCTGTATATCGAACGCCAGACCCCCTGCCGATGGTCGGTATATCACATTGGTTACCTCTATTCCAATCTTGCACAAGAGCAGCCGTTCCACTGCCTCCCGTAGCAGTAGGAGCGACGTAAGCAATAAACCTGTAAAAGTCTGGGAAGGTCTCCAGTCGAACTTCCTGCAGCAGCGCAACATCTTCGTCCACCACCGTCAGCAGCTCGCGCAGCAATTGAAGTTTGATACTTGTGCCAACCATGTTGAGATTGACGGAGGTACTCTTGTAAGCTCGCAGCTGGTCTGCAGGTGTGGGTGGGACGTTCATAACAACAGGGGGAGGAGGTATAACCGTAGCAGCAGATCTACCACGCCGTGCTGCCCCTTCACCCCACAACACTTTCTATCGTTGCTGTGCTGCTGAGGCAACAGTCGCCTGTGCATCCTTGGTCTAAGATTCGACGACAATATCATCTGCCCATGCCATCGGGTGAATCTTACGGTCTTCAGAGGCCTTCCCAATGGCACACGGTGGCTGCCAGTATACTTCACATTCCACATGGCGTCGTTCGTCGCGTTGGTCCGATCGGTAGTTCGTCGTGGTGTTGGGGGATCACATCGGCTCGCGACTACGTCGTGGGCGCACTGACAGAGGTCATCTCTCGCTTCTTGTGCTTCTTTCGGGACCGCTGTTTCGGAGAATACGCCTCTCTGTCTGATGACGGGATTGAGTCCCGACGTCCCGGCACAAAGCGGCCATGGACACAACCATCGCATCAACTTCCAAACCGCTATGGGACTTCTCTGTATCTCCTTACAGACCCGGCGGGTCGCCAGGGGGGACTGTGTTAGGTGTCGATTGCCCCTCCTCATTCCGTCTTGACAACGTCTGTTGCAGAAGATCCTGTGGATGGTCGGACCCATTCACGAGTCGAATCCGTCCAGAGCTTCACTACATATGTGAGAAGTAAAGATATCAGTGTGATGGAAGGCATCGGGTCCGTTGATCCGAGCTTAACAATCCGTCGCTGCAGACACTACATCTACATCTACATTTATACTCCGCAAGCCACCCAACGGTGTGTGGCGGAGGGCACTTTACGTTCCACTGTCATTACCTCCCTTTCCTGTTCCAGTCGCGTATGGTTCGCGGGAAGAACGACTGCCGGAACGCCTCGGTGCGCGCTCGAATCTCTCTAATTTTACATTCGTGATCTCTTCGGGAGGTATAAGTAGGGGGAAGCAATATATTCGATACCTCATCCAGAAACGCACCCTCTCGAAACCTGGATACCAAGCTTCACCGTGATGCAAAGCGCCTCTCTTGCAGAGTCTGCCACTTGTATTTGCTAAACATCTCCGTAACGCTATCACGCTTACCAAATAACCCTGTGACGAAACGCGCCGCTCTTCTTTGCATCTTCTCTATCTCCTCTCTCAATCCGACCTGGTACGGATCCCATATTGATGAGTAATACTGAAGTATAGGTCGAACGAGAGTTTTATAAGCCACCTCCTTTGTTGACGGACTACATTTTCTAAGGACTCCCCCAATGAATCTCAACCCGGCACCCGCCTTACCAACAATTAATTTTATATGATCATCCCCCTTCAAATCGTTCCGTATGCATACTGCCAGATATTTTTCAGAAGTAACTGCTGCCAATGTTTGTTCCACTATCATATATTCATACAATAAAGGATCCTTCTTTCTATATATTCGCAATATATTGCATTTGTCTATGTTAAGGGTCAGTTGCCACTCCCTGCACCAAGTGCCTATCCGCTGCAGATCTTCCTGCATTTCACTGCAATTTTCTAATGCTGCAACTTCTCTGTATACTACAGCATCATCCGCGAAAACCCGCACGGAACGTCCGACACTATCTACTAGATCATTTATATATATTGTGAAAAGCAATGGTCCTACAACACTCCCCTGTGGCACGCCAGAGGTTACTTTAATGTCTGTAGACGTCTCCCCATTGAGAACAACATGCTGTGTTCTGTTTTCTAGAAACTCTTCAATCCAGCCACACAGCTGGTCTAATATTCCGTAGGCTCTTACTTTGTTTGTCAGGCGACAGTGCGGAACTGTATCAAACGCCTTCCGGAAGTCAAGGAAATTGGCGTCTACTTGGGAGCCCGTATCTAATATTTTTTATGTCTCATGAACAAATAAAGCGAGTTGGGTCTCACACGATCGCTGTTTCCGGAATCCATGTTGATTCCTACAGAGCAGATTCTGGGTTTCCAGAAATGATATGATACGCGAGCAAAAAACATGTTCTAAAATTCTACAACAGATCGATGTCAGAGATATAGGCCTATAGTTTTGCGCATCTGCTCGACGACCCTTCTTGAAAACTGGAACTACCTGTGCTCTTTTCCAATCATTTGGAACCTTCCATTCCTCTAGCATCTTGTGGTACACGGCTGTTAGAATGGGGGCAAGTTCTTTCGCGTACTCTGAGCGAACGTGGCACTCTTTTCCGCAAAACACTGGCACAGCAATACCGTATCGAAATTTGCATGTGGTTGACCAGAGGTGCCTTGGAGGTGCAGAGCCAGTCGTCAACTTGGCTGAAGCCTGTAGAGTACCGTTGGACTATTGCGCCGGCTATAGGGAGCGAGAAATAGTGCACCGCCACAATCATTTATAAACTCATGTTTCTGTATTCAGACAGAGTTCTCAGTCAGATCATTGAGAAGCCAACTCCGTGTCGCTCGTTGCCAGCCTCGGTTAGCTCCGACAAATCTGTTTTTCTTATTTGAAGTGCTACTGTCAAACCTTTTATTTAAAATGCTGCTAGTGTTCGTTACTTCTGTTAGTGCTCACCTCCACAGATTCAGAAACTGACTTCTATTGTGCAACTAGCTATTTCCTTTGCTTTTTCTAATGTTTAGAATTAGCCAAGTGTAGCAGTTAGTCTGATTGCAAATAAATAGTGTTAATCAGGTCCCTTAGTATCCTTGAGTCTCCTGCTGTGAGCATCCTATCGAGTTTTTAAATCCGCGCCTCTAGTAGGTTTCTTGTGACAGTGTTTAGCGCTGCCCCATACAATCAACCAGCCTTCACTAGAAGTTTGTCTTCCTAAATTTGCTCCTAACCGCTTGGGAATTGCAGACTGGTCCGTGACCCCCTCTATCCTGTGTTGGGACACGACAGTATTAAGGTTCTATACGTTGCACGAGATATTGCCGATGGAATTCAAGCTAACAGTTGTACATAGTGCAAGAGATTGAATCATAGTATGCTGTAATATATAAATGTGTATAAATGAGCCACTGCGAACATTACTATGTTGAGTGCAATGTTATCCTGCATTAAAGAGCCTGTGAACATACGAAGAAATTATAACGCTACAGACTGAGACATGTCATTGCATCGTATTTAGAAAGCAGACACTCGTGAAGAAATAACAGGTAGTGTTTCGACGCAGAGCAGAAAGTTTATATACAGGTGTATCAGAGTAACTGTTCGTAATTTTCTGATGTCGTAGAGAACATGAACATAAACATTACTTATTATTAATACAGTTTATGCAAATACTTTGTTTTCTATACAAAAGCCAGTGCTCATCACTCAGATGCGTATGTTTCAGCTGTTATTCTTACCGTGCAAACCAGAAGCTACTAGTGTTAGTTTCTTATTATAAATCACAGAATATCTTCTGTGAAATTTTGCTCATTTAGTTTTGGGTATCAAAACACGAAACACTGTTTTTTGTGAAAGTGCAGAAAGACAAGCTTCCTAATTATAGAACTGACACTGGAAATTAAATTTCCTGCCTCCAGTAGGTAAGTTTTTTTGAGGACATTTTCTGCATTCACATTTCCGACTCCACAGAGATTTTCAGTGAGAATTGCAATACATTACGATAGCTACAAATATAAATAACATTTATAAATATCTTTTCAGGTTTCATTACATTCAATTATAATAATTTCGTAGAAAGGAAACAGTTTCTAGCACACTTGTGTGATGTGCCATCGGTAAGATTGTGGCCGGCTGGAGTGGCCGAGCGGTTCTAGGTCCTTAGGTTATTTAGGTTTAAGTAGCTCTAAGTTCTAGGGGACTGGTGACCTCAGGTGTTAAGTCCCATAGTGCTCAGAGCCATTTGAACCATTTTGAACCAAAATCGTGTTAGGACGTATCTCGACGAAAATCTACCAGGAAGATGGATAGGCCGTAGAGGTGCTGTGGAGTATCCACCACGTTCCCCAGACCTAACTCCTCTGAAATTTTACCTGTGAGGAACACTAAAGGACTTCGTTTATCAAATGTGTGAAATCTTATGGGACGTAACTGCTAAGGTCATCAGTCCCTCCGCGCGGGATTAGCCGAGCGGTCTTAGGCGCTGCAGTCATGGACTGTGCGGCTTTTCCCGGCGGAGGTTCGAGTCCTCCCTCGGGCATGGGTGTGTGTGTTTGTCCTTAGGACAATTTAGGTTAAGTAGTGTGTAAGCTTAGGGACTGATGACCTTAGCAGTTAAGTCCCATAAGATTTCACACACATTTGAACATTTTTTTTCATGAGTCCCTAAGCTTACACACTACTGAACCTAAATTATCCTAAGGACAAACACACACACCCATGCCCGAGGGAGGGCTCGAACCTCCGCCGGGACCAGCCGCACGGTCCGTGACTGCAGCGCCTAAGATCGCTCGGCTAATCGCGCGCGGCCGGACGTCGTTTATCGACAAAAGCCACGCACATTGGATGAACTTCGAGAGTCCATCGTACATTCGTGTGCAAATATCCAACTGAACACGTTACAGTCAGTAGTTCGTGCTGCAGTTAGGCGGCATCGTTAGTGTGTGGATCTTAATGGTGACTATTTCGAACATCTACAGTGATACCTTTAAGTTGGACTTTAAGCTACATTTTCACCATTTCATCTCCGTCAATTAGTTTGCAACTTATGGACTTTTAAACAGTGGATACATTTTTTTGTACCCCTCTGTATGTACCAAGTTTGGTTGAAACCGATCCAGTGGTTTAGGAGATGTGGAACATGCAAACATACACTTTTATAACACGTATGGATACCGCGAACATGTGCAGCCCGTGGACGCCGCTTTTATCCCACCGGGTATAGGGAGATGAGTGATCTTGATTTGTGACGTGCCGGCCTGCAGAGGTCCGCTGTGCCTGCTGCTGCTGAGCGTGGTGGGCCTGCGGCGCAGCGGCGGCGCGCAGCGGCTGTGGGCGGCGTGCGTCTGGCTGCTCGTGCTCTCGCACATTGCCGTCGAGCTGGCAGCGCTCTTTATCTACTCGCTCGACCTGCAAGCCATAGCGCCCATCGTCTGCATCATGCTCTCCGGACTCAGCTGCGTCGCCAAAATGCTCAACTGGGAACTCCAGGCTCACTACGGCGGCGTGCACCACCTCATTAGCGTTTTGGGTGAGTACATTGTTTACGAGCATTTCTCGTTTGTACCGTATTTACTGTTGCAGCTGTATACAAGCCAGTCTTTCTTGCACAGAACTGTATTCGAGTAAAATAATTTGAATTAGTTAAAACTCAAGTACTAATGCACAGCTGACAATTAAAATTGCATAGACATACTGCGGTTTTAACTGTGGAGGGTTTACCAGTGTAATAATTCTTACAGCGGCCGCCACGAAAATCGGCACCTCAATGTCATCTCACCGTCCTACAGCATAACAAATTATCGATAATATCAAATGTTAGTAAAAATTCCGAAAAAGGTGTTAGACATCTCAATTTTTAGTCTAGAATATGATGGAGTATTTTCAAAAATAAAATTCTTGCCAGGTGCTACGGAAAAAAACTAACGTTACAACAAATATTGAAAAAAAATTTTTTTTACTTCAACCTGTGTAAAAACAGAATTGCTAACATGTTGGACTGAAAATACAATACTGGCCATTAAAATTGCTACACCAAGAAGAAATGCAGATGATAAACGGGTATTCATTCGACAAATATATTATACTAGAACTGACATGTCATTACATTTTCACGCAATTTAGGTGCATAGATCCTGAGAAATCAGTACCCAGAACAACCACCTCTGGCCGTAATTACGGCCTTGATACGCCTGGGCATTGAGTCAAACAGAGCTTGGATGGCGTGTACAGGTACAGCTGCCCATGCTGCTTCAACAAGATACTACAGTTCACCAAGAGTAGTGACTGGCGTATTGTGACGAGCCAGTTGCTCGGCCACCATTGACCAGACGTTTTCAATTGGCGAGACATCTGGAGAATGTGCTGGCCAGGGCAGCATTCGAACATTTTCTGTATCCTGAAAGGCCCGTACAGGACCTGCAGCATGCGGTTGTGCATTATCCTCCTGAAATGTAGGGTTTCGCAGGTATCGAATGAAGGGTAGAGCCACGGGTCGTAACACATCTGAAATGTAACGTCCACTGGTCAAAGTGCCGTCAATGCGAACAAGAGGTGACTGAGATGTGTAACCAATGGCACCCCATACCATCACGCCGGGTGATACGCCATTATGGCGATGACGAATACACGCTTCCAATGTGCGTTCACCGCGATGTCGCCAAACACGGGTGCGACCATCATGATGCTGTAAACAGAACCTGGATTCATCCGATAAATGACGTTTCGCCATTCGTGCATCCAGGTTCGTCGTTGAGTACACCATCGCAGGGACTCCTGTCTGTTATGCAACGTCAAGGGTAACCGTAGCAATGGTCTCTGAGCTAGTAGTCCATGCTGCTGCAAACGTCGTCGAACTGTTCGTGCAGATGGTTGTTGTCTTGCAAACGCCCCCATCTGTTGCCTCAGGGATCGAGACGTGGCTGCACGATCCGTTACAACCATGCGGATAAGATGCCTGTCATCTCGACTGCTAGTGATACAAGGCCGTTGGGATCCAGCACGGCGTTCCGTATTACCCTCCTGCACCTGCCGATTCCATATTCTGCTAACAGTCATAGGATCTCGACCAACGCGAGCAGCAATGTCGCTATACGATAAACCGCAATCGCGATAGCCTACAATCTGACCTTTATCAAAGTCGGAAACGTGATGGTACGCATTTCTCCTCCTTACACGAGGCATCACAACAACGTTTCACCAGGCAACGCCGGTCAACTGCTGTTTGTGTATGAGAAATCGGTTGGAAACTTTCCTCATGTCAGAACGTTGTAGGTGTCGCCACCGGCGCCAACCTTGTGTGAATGCTCTGAAAAGCTAATCATTTGCATATCACAGCATCTTCTTCCTGTCGGTTAAATTTCGCGTCTGTAGCACGTCAACTTCGTGGTGTAGCAATTTTAATGGCCAGTAGTGTAATATACGAACATTCTTAAAGTTTATAGATGTATGTGATACATATTTTATAGTGAAAACATAGAAGTAGTCCGAGATAAAAAACAAAATACCATAAGAGGTATGTAATTATTCCGCCTGCGTAACGGAAAATGTCGTCGCTTACGAATTTGCGTTCTGTTGGGCCTTGTATCATTTCCAGCGAAAAGGTTGTTAAGAAAAGTATGAAATTAATTTTGGTAACATCTGAGACATATTTATGGTATTCTGTCACGTATGAAAGCATTTTATTTACAAGAGGCTCTGCGCGCAACCGCGCGCGAGTACTTGTAGCCCGCCGACAGGATTCTGGCTCCGATTATTCTCCTTGACACGACGCAGAATATGCGCCATCTCCTGAAAATTTGTTTGTAGCTCTTACTGACCCTTCGTCATTGCACCCATCAGCCAAATCGCCAATATACGCTATAGAAAAGTAACTGTAGGTACTTTCAAGTCAGTATTTCCGTTTAACTCTAGCAGAATATATTTTTGCGTGTAGTTTTGTAGCCCCAAGATTTATCGAAGTATACTACGAGAGTATTGTTCTCAGTACATAGTAAGTGCATTTACACCGAATTTCTTTCTTGCAGCTGCAATGTCTCTGCACTCCATTACAATTTTTTTCCATCATTATACTTTCCTAATCGAAAACCAAGTGAGTGGAGAAGACAACGAATGGAGGTCGCTGAGCCAAAATAATTAATTTTTTCTCGGAGATCTCTCAGTATTTCTCTAGCTGTGGAATACTCTCGTCTGCCATGGCATCTAACGTTTTGTCAAAATTGTCAAATTCCATAATTTCGGTTTAAAGTTATATCCCTTTCTTGGAGAATCAAAATATGTGCTCACATCCGGAGATTCTGCTGAAATTACTATACTGTTAATACCAGTGGCGGCTGCTGTGTAAGTGCACTAGAGCACGTGAACACCGTAACTTTCAACACCTTGCGGATTTATTGGGTAGTTTCAAAAATGGTTCAAATGGCTCTGAGCACTATGGGACTTAACTACTGAGATCATCAGTCCCCTAGAACTTAGAACTACTTAAACCTAACTAACCTAAGGACATTACACATATCCATGCTCGAGGCAGGATTCGAACCTGCGACCGTAGCGGTCTCGCTGTTCCAGACTGTAGCGCCTAGAAGTGCACGGCCACTCCGGCCGGCCGGTTAGTTTCCTTTGAAGGCATAACATAGATGCTGCAATCTGAAACATATGGCACGTAGATCTTACCGCGCTACTACACCTATAGACTCCATGAAACATGGCATCAGGGTCGCGAGCACACCTCCAGCTGTGCGCGTTTTAAGATGCTTTTGCGCATGCGCAACTCGCGTGACGTAATTGCCACATGGGCCAAATACATATGGTTGTGATAAACAACGTGTACTGTTCACGATGTGCACAGCTAGCCCTTACCATTCAACTGGAAGTTTGCGTCAGTGCCACCAGGTGGTAGCACACTGCGGCAGACTTTTATCCCTATTCGCTCGGCATAAATACTGGTAGATGATAGCCCACTCCTCAGATATGCTAATTCACTCACTAATTAGTAAAATTAGATGAGAAGTGAGTATATGTTAAACTTGTACTGACTGTAAGCCTACACTGAAGCGCCAAAGAGATTGGAATAGGCATGCATATTCAAATACAGAGATATGTAAACAGGCGGCGCTGCGGTCGGCAACGACTATGTAAGACAAGTGTTTGGTGCAGTTGTTAGATCGGTTACTGCTGCTGCAATGGCAGGTTATTAAGATTTAAATGAGTTTGAACGTGGTGTTATAGTCGGTGCACGAGCGATGGGACACAGCATCTCCGAGGTAGCGATGAAGTGTGCATTTTCCCGTACGACCATTCCATGAGTGTACCGTGAATATCAGAAATCTGTTAACACATCGCCGCGACCAGAAAAGGAGCCTGTAAGAACGGGACCAACGACGATTGAAGAAAATCGTTCAACATGCAATTCAGCAGGGGACTGTTCAAGCTGGTGGAGGCTCTTTACTGATGTGAGGCGTGTGCAGTTGGAGTGGTATGGGATCCCTGATACGTCTAGATACGACTCCGACTGGTGACACGTACGTAGGCATCCTGTCTGGTCACCTGCATCCATTCATGTCCATGGTGCATTTCGACAGACTTGGGCAATTGCAGCAGAACAATTGTACACCTCACACGTCCAGAATTGCTATAGAGTGGCTCCAGGAGCACTCTTCTGCATATAAACACTTCCGTTGGCCACCAAACTCCCCAGACATGAACATTATTGAGCATATCTGGGATGCCTTGCAAAGTGCTGTTCAGAAGAGATCTCCACCCCTCGTACTCTTACGGATTTATGGAGAGCCCTGCAAGATTCGTGGTGTCATTTCCCTCCAACACTACTACAGACATTAGTCGAGTCCATGCCACGTAGTATTGAAGCAGTTATGCGTGCACGCGGGAGCCCTGTACAATATTGCGCAGGTGTACCAGTTTCTTTGGCTCTTCAGTGTATAACATGGATTTCTGAATGAGTTATAGTATATTAAGTTATGAATTTTGTCATATAGTAATGCATTTGTTACGCTGAAAATCATAATGGCCTAAAGCTCATCACCGTCGATTGTGAGACTGTAGCATTTATTCACGCTTCTGAAATCTCTTGATCTTATGATGAGTCAGGAAAATTTGGAAATTTGTGGTAATGTCTTATGGGACCAAACTGCTGAGGTCATCGGTCCCTAAGCCTACACACTACTTAATCTAACTTGTACTAACATACACTATGAACAACACACACACCTATGTCCGAGGGAGACTCGAACCTCCGACGGGGGGAGCCGCACGAACCGTGACAAGGCGCTCTGGTGAGTCAGGTTTATCTGTGCTGTAGACCCACATTATATACATGAAAGTTAACGAAAAGCTGTATCATTGGCTTCTATGTTATTCACTTAAATGTGGGATCGACGGCGGTGTGCTTTAGGCCCTTATGGATCTCAGCGCTTTATTTTTGTTCTAGTCAAGTGACCATGTTGGTAGACATTACTACTTGAGTTTAATCATTTCCATAAACGGCACTGTATTGGTTTTTTACTATGAGGGAATCGGTAGAGTAAACAATCTCATTCTGGGAACAGAAAAGTAAATTACCAGGAAAAGTTAGCCGCAAAGGAACTAGGGCATCCTAGAACAAATCCTTTGATTGAGGTAGTGACGAAATCAAATAATCGTGACTACAAGCGAACATTTAACAAGGAAGTGTACAGTTAGCACAACTTGTTGTGTGGATTCAGTATAAGAATATCTTATTTTCACCCGGAAGTAAATTTGTAAACTAATAAATCTGTTAGGGATCTTATAGCACACTGGACTCGCATTCGGGAGGACGACGGTTCAATCCTACGTCCGGCCATCCTGATTGAGGTTTTCCGTGATTCCCTAAATCGCTTCAGGCAAATGCCTGGATGGTTCCTCTCAAAGGGCACGGCCGACTTCCTTCCCCATCCTTCCCTAATCCTATGAGTCCGATGACCTCGCAGTTTCGTCTCCTCCCCCCAAACGAACCAACCAACCTTAAGGATCTTATACATTTGTCTGAAAAAATTGAAAAACACGAAGACTCCCACTTACACAAAAATTAGTAAAGGAGAGTTTCGAAAGCTTACATATTATTTCGTTATTGCCATTAACTGTATTAATTATGTACAAAACAACAAAATTCCACGAAAACTATTCTTTGTTTTGTTAGGTAAGTTATGCATTTTATTATTGTCATTACTGTTGTTATTATTATTATTGGCAGTGACTGTAGTTGTATAAACTTTTTGGTCAACATAACTGTTACACAGCAGAGGCTATTAGTTTCACACTCTCAAATTTATATGAATCTAAAAAATTGTGAACTTCCAGAATGTGTATTTACGAGCCTTCTCTGGTTAATGCGGAATACAACTGATTCGGAAATTCCACAAGGATTTGTTGTAACTTTATGAACGTGCGCAAAATTTATGTTATTTCTGGTTTCTTCAATGTTGACAGATAAGTAAACAAATTTCAGTATGTTCGATGCGACAACTTAACATTGTTTTCGGATGTCTTTTCGCGCTTTATGTGCACCGACGGGAGTAGCATTACATGTGCGCCCTTGCTCCCGCATTTCGTTCACTACTAAACATATATCAGTGTGCCGGCCGGAGTGGTCGAGCGGTTCTAGGCACTTCAGTCTGGAACCGCTACGGTCGCAGGTTCGAATCCTGCCTCGGGCATGGATGTGTGTGATGTCCTTAGGTTAGTTAGGTTTAACCCTCCTAATACCGTGGGGTCTATTATGACACCAGGCCGTAATTTTCTGTGAAATATACCTTATTTCCTATTCATAAAAATTATGAAAAATTCGGACTTTTCCTGAATTAAGTAATGGGTTCGTAATGTATTAATATAACTTTTTGAAACTATTTAGTTTTGCATAAAATCAAGAGAGAACCACTGAATACCATTGGGGTTAAATGCGACCCCATTTATCACTTGCGGTATTATTACCCAATAATGCTGGATTGATCCGTAACTGTTGCTGTATGTCCTTTGCTTTATTCTTGTAAATATTGTTGTAACGTGTGATTGTTGCCAATACTTTATAAGCCGACAGTTATTTGTTCCATGCAAGTGGAGACTACTATTGTGTGTGTTGCATTTAGTGGAAAATTTCTCGTCATCTTTCCGAAGATGAAGTCCTTGGAATATTACTGCAGGACAATCCTCTATTTGGAGAATCAAATAGTGATATCAGCGATATAGTTTCTGATGTCTCATGCAGCGATGGAGAAATTGACGTCTTAGAAGAGAATATTCCTCAATCAGACGGAAGTTCTGAAGAAGATTTGGACAGCGCAGATCTCCAGCCTGAAGAGGAAGTAACACATATTTCTAACTGTTATATGTAAGTACACATTGTATTTTTGTGAATGTGGTTTACGGTCTAGCGCCAAGATATACCCTTTGTATTTTTTATTTTTTTATTTTGTGTTGGTCTAAAAACAAAGAAGAATTGTGGCACAAACACGAGTTGAAAAGAGCTTGTGGAAGAGAAGAGAGATGGAACATAATGCGAGTGAAGCCAGGCCCAACAAAATTCGAAGTGAAAAATGTAGACTCCATAGAATCAGCTTTTCAGTTGTTTCTTAGGAGAAACATTGTTGATGTAATTCAAAAGTGGACTAACAAAGAGGGTAGTCTTGTTTACGGTAGTAAATGGAAACCAGTAGATGCCATTGAACTGAAGTGCTTTTTCGGTGTCTTGATCCTAGCAGGTGCTTACAAGGCCCATAATGAAGCAGTTACACATCTGTGGAACAAAGAGGATGGTAGACCCATTTTTAGTGAAGCAATGGCTAGAAATCGCTTTACGCGAATTTCAAGGTGCATCCGATTTGATGACGCAGATGTGAGACGTCACAACTGTGCTCCTGACAAGGTGGCTCCCATTAGAGAAAAGTTTGAAATGTGTGTAGACACATTTCAAGAAGCATATGTTCCTCACAGCAACGTAACAATTGATGAACAACTTGTGACATTTCGTGGTAGATGTCCATTTCGGCAATATATTCCATCAAAACCAGGAAAATATGGGTTGAAATTATGGGCTGTATGTGATAGTGCAACATCTTACGTTCTCAATCTACAAGTTTACACTGGTCGACAAGAAAATGAACCTCGTGAAGTTGGTCAAGGCAAGAGAGTTGCTTTAGATATTGTGAAAGGCTTAGAAAACATTGGCAGAAATGTAACAACTGACAACTTTTTCACTAGCCTTAGTTTGGCGAGAGAACTTCTGAAAATCAATCTCACAGACTTAGGAACAATTAGAAAAAATAAAGGATAACTACCACAAGCTTTCACTCAGACCAAAGGTCGAGTCAAATATTCATCTGTTTTTGGATTCCAAGAGCATGCTTCAATTGATTCATATTGTCCGAAAAAGGGAAAAGTTGTAACTTTGCTCGGTACAATGCATTTAAGGTAGTGGAAGATCATGAAGAATGCAAGTCAGTAATGATTCTGGATTATAACAAAACAAAATCAGGAGTAGATACCATGGGCAAGCTGGTTAGAACGTATGATGACGAGGATGAGCAGAAGGTGGCCAATGGTATTGTTTTACAACATGATTGATATCAGTGCACTGAATGCATTTATCATATGGCTACATCTTACACCAGACTGGGCAGAAAGGACCAACTACAAAAGACGGGCATTTCTCATAGAATTAGGAAAGCAGCTCGTTGGAAGAAAGCCAGACAAAATTATTTCTCCAGTACTTCCATCAATAGTACAGGCAAGAAAAAAAGAGGAAGCTGTCCGTTTTGGAAAAGGTCCGAGGATAGAAAATTCACCGATAAATGTTCAAAATGTGGATGTTCTGTGTGTAAAAACCATTCTGCAATTTATTGCTGTAATTGTAATGTGTCATAAATGTCAATTCGGAATTTAATCAAAAATGTTTGTAGTTTCATTAGAATCGTTTGTAAATTTTACGGAAATAAATAATTTAAAAAAAATATGCTTTTTATTTTAATGTAATGTCACTGACATCATGTTTTATATTGTGGAAGAAATAAGGGATGTGATTTTATTCTACCATTATTAAAACTATCCTTAATATAAAATAAATTCCGTTGGGGTCGCTAAAGACCCCAATGGTACTCAGTGTAACAAAAAATACTCGGTATTAGAAGGGTTAAGTAGTTCTAAGTTCTAGGGGACTGATGACCTCCGATGTTGAGTCCCATAGTGCTCAGACCCATTTGAACCATATATCAGTGTACCATTCCATGGAAGACTGAAACCACATTTGAACATACGATATCACACGGAAAGAGAGAACATTCCACTGCGACTGACTTAATGCACTAACAGTGTACATGAGGCAACAAGGCTGTTCAAATGCTTCAAATGGCTCTAAACACTATGGGACTTAACATCTGAGGTCATCAGTCCCCTAGACTTAGAACAACTTAACCTAACTAACCTAAGGACATCACACACATCCATGCCCGAGGCAGGATTCGAACCTGCGACCGTAGCAGCAGCGCGGTTCCAGACTGAAGCGCCTAGAACCGCTCGGCCACAGCGGCCGGCAACAAAGCTCTGAAGCGGGTGAATCACAGCGCTTAGTGCTGGCGAACTGCTGAGGGCAGGAGTGATCTGGAGGTACCTAATTTAATGACGGCCATTGTAGCAGTCTTCTAGGGTTCGCTTCTGGATCCTAGAATCAACACGACTCGATATTTTGGCGAGCATCCCGTCCGATATCTTCAGGAGAAACCTGCTGCTTGAAAGTGCGCTGAAAGTGCAAGGGGCGATCAAAAAGTTTCCATTCGAAGGCCAGAATCGGTATGCCAATCAGGCAAAATCGCCGTTAGCATTGAGGCAATCATCCCATCGGTGCACCAAGTTGAAAATACGCCTTTGGTAAAACACCGTGAAGAAGTCCATAACTGCCTGCTGCACGTCCTCGTCCGACAGGAATCGTCGACCCTTCAAGGCCTTTTTTTAGAGAGTGAAGGCGTAATAATCGCATGGGAAGAGGTCGTGACTATAGTGCGTGTGCTCGAGTGTCTCTCACTTGAGCTGGCGTAATTTCTGCGTTACGACATCAGTGATATGGGGACATGTGATATCACGAAGCAGCACAACTTGTCGCACGGAACTTGGCGCACCGTTCCACAATTACGTTTTTTGTCATATATGCTGCCCCATACACAGTCTTCATTTTCTGTTGGTTGTCTACCAGTGTATGTCCTTCGGCAGCCAAGAAAATAATAACAGCACGTTGGACCTGTTTGGGCGCATTTGAGAATAACGTCGGCATAGTTCATGTTTCCGCATTACGGTACGCACGTCGGGAAAACAGGAATGCCACCCCAATCTTTTGCGTACATATAGGTGCTTATATACTCTCATCGGAGTCGTACTACGTTGCATATACGCTGCAGCAACGTCCTCAAACGGAAACTTTTTGATCGCTCCTTATAGCATCAGCCTTCTCCTGAAGATGGTGGGCAAGTGGATGGGCAAAATACTGAGTCGTGTGATTCTTGTATCAAGCAGCAAATCCGGTGAGAGTATCAACATGTTGTTGCTTTCTTTTGAATCACTGAGTGTGATGGAAAGATATAATTATTCTATAATTGTGTTTTGTAAAGCGTAACCGAAATGAGACTAGCTATGGGGCCAAAAACGGCCCGTTTGTGGAAATAAAACAATGGTAACGTACACTATTTACATTTCTGCAGGCACACATAATTAAGCCTTTAGTTGTTATTAAGTAAAAAGATCGCACTCAAACGCAGTATTTTATAATTAATAAATATAATAATTATTAACTTCACTAAATTTCACGCCACGTACGTCAACACCTAGCGTAGCATTAATTGAATATACAGTATCACTAAAACATCTTCTTAATCGGCGATTAATGTTAATGATAGTTGATTTTCTAGAAGTGGCGTATACAGGTTTCTTTCCATGTGCAACTACCGAGTTGTCCTGGTACGTCAGCGATCTTACTCTCCATGACGTTAGAGTGTTTTCAAGTTAACTGTACACCGTTTGGATACGTAGTGTATTTGAAGCGAAATGGCTGACTAGAATAAATTGCCGTAGGTGGCTGTGTGAAGTCCTCTGCTCACAGCAGTAGTGCAGACCCTGTGAGAAGTATAGTAAGCACACAGCACCTAATTTTGTGATCTCGAGTTCCTGGGTGAAAATGTTGTTCATATTACTTTCTACGAAACCCCAAATTTTGAAATAGCCATTCAGTCACGCACTTTATGTGGAATTCCAGTTCAAGTTTTCAGTAGTTTTCCTAAATCAGTCAGGGCAGATGAACAGATAAATTCCGTCTTCTTAGGCTCACTACAAACCAAGATACGACATACGGAGTACTTTCGTAAATATCTGACTGGCTCGATGTATATTTGACTAATAGCACCCAGAAAGTCATACTATTTGGCGAATGCCCCACAGAAACGAAAGTAACGTTGGATGTGCCACAAGGAAGCTAACAGGACCTATAATTCTCTCAATGTAAACGTAAACACCGTCCACAGGCCCAGGTGGGCCCATTGGTACCTACCGCCCGCCATGTCATCTCCCGATAATGGCTTCATTGGAAGCGGTATGGAGGGGTGTCGGTTCAGCATACCGCTCTCAGTTTGACCTGGAGCTGCTACTACTCGGCCAAGTGGTGCTTCAATGCAGTGTGTTAAGAAAAAAGTATTCCATATTTTGAGAGGCGGTAAAATGCGTTAAAACCAGAAAAAAAAGTCCAGTAAACGTGGGCAGTAAAATGTATACCTTAAGAGCTACGACCACTTGTTCACATTCGCTACTGAACAATGGGTCTCTTCAATTGCAAGCTCCGTGTTATTACGAACGACCGAAAGAATGCAGTAAATAATGAGAACAGATTCCTCTGTTATTGCGAATTTCGAAACCAACGAATGTAAATGCAAAATGAAGGTTGTATTAACAGATTAATATGTAGCGCAGCCTGATGTTTACATTTGTACCATATTTAAAACGTTTTATTACAGCAGAAGCTCTGCTGTTTCACAGTAACAGAATAATGCGTTTTCATTTATTTGTTGCATTCAGTAGATCAGTGGGTTCCAATCAGGTGGTAATTACTCCATGAGGGGTAAAATGAAACTCTCTGAGGGATAAAAACAAAATTAGTTCAACGAAAATTTTGTGAACACTCTGAATCATTTTTTTTTAAAAAATAACCACTGGTATCGCTATTACTGTAGACTCCAATATGCAATACACAGCGCAACACAATTAAAGGATCACTTTTCCGAAACCCCATAGTTGTCTCCGATTACGACGCATAAGTTTGAAATTTGGCTCAAAGTTGCCTACAACGTTCCTCTGTAATGGTGCAAAAGCGTGGCACCCTACGACCTCATCCTCAGGCTCGACGATGCTCCAAACACACGGGTGTCAGCTTGGGCGAGAAAAAGGCCAGAGCTCAGAAGTTAATGTGAGGTGTAAGGTAAGTCGTGCTGCTGGCAACATGACTCTTGCATATGCTGTTATTTATATATATTTGACGATGCTGGTGCTGATTTTGCTTTTAACATTTAACGATTCCACTATGACTGCAGTACATTAGGACATTGTTTTTATAAAACGGATCTGAAGATGGTCATTATGGACCGAAACCGGTAATCTGTTGGCAAAACGTTTGTGACGATAGGCGTAAAGTAAACGAAATTTATGAGTTAATAAAGTCACGTTGGTACCAAATTTCAGTAAAATTCTGCCTAATGCCACCGTGGACGTGTCACACAAAGAAAAGTCGTCGCAGCCCCACTTACTCACATTTCACCCTTTCTTTTGACGCCTCTGTGATGGAGGTCAGAATCGCGACGCCCAACGTTGAATTCACATGGTTCTCTTGCGAGTGACCGAGGAAAACATTTCAGGCAACCCGCCGCTCAGAATTGACACGAGAAAGGCCTTAGGGAGTGGGATGATGGGCTACAGTGAAACCACCCCTTTCCTTGGAACGTTGATCCGCACACATTTCGCGGTCGGAAACGACAGTTTGCATTGGGATGAGCAACAGGAAGACATTCTTGACAATCTTTGATGCTGGTGACATCTCCCGGAAGCTTCAACCCCTCTCTAAGGATATGATGCGTTAGAAGTCCCACTGAACGTGATCTCACGCCTTTGGAGTGCAATGTACCGTAATTTTAGCTCCGCTGTACGGGATTGAGCCACTAGGGATCGTTCAAAACCATTAGACAAAATCTGAACATGACCCGATGCAGGAAATGGTTCTTATGCTTTTCAGTACTTCTGCTTCACGCTCTCCTGCGGAGTGATCAGAGAGGGGTGCGACATTAACACATTAGTGAATAAAATGACAGAGATTCCCTCTAAGCCTCCCCCCTCCCGCCAGATCGACAATAACCTCGATGGCACGTCCGCCCACCCCCCCTCAATATTTATTGAGAATTTTAAACATGCCCCTTTCCAGAGAAAAACGTCGAAGTAGTGCTTGGCGCCTACAGATAGGCAACCACTTGATACATCTACGGCGCCAGTTTCCTTTCTGCAAGTGGCTAGCACTACTTCGAAGATTTTCTCTGTAAAGGCACGTTTTTAAAATTCTCAATAAATGTGGTGGCATCGAGGTTATCGTCGAACTGGAGAGGAGGGGCGTTTTAATCATGCATGTGTAAATGCCGCATCCCTCCGTGATCACACCGTAGGAGGGCGTGTAAGGGAAGCACTGAAAAAGCATGAGAAACCTTTGCTGCTTCGGATCATGTTCAAATTTCGTTGAATGGTTTTCAACGGTCTCTAGTGGTTCCACCCTATACTCCAAGGCACAAACTGTCGTCGAATTGCACTCTAAATGGGTGAAATCACATTTAGTGGGGCTTCTAGTCCACGATGTCCCTAGAGAAGGATTGAAGCTTGAGGGAGATGTCAACCATATGAAATGTTTTTCTACATCTACATCTACATTTATACTCCGGAAGCCACCCAACGGTGTGTGGCGGAAGGCACTTTACGTTCCACTGTCATTACCTCCCTTTTCTGTTCCAGTCGCGTATGGTTCGCGGGAAGAACGACTGCCGGAAAGCCTCCGTGCGCGCTCGAATCTCTCTAATTTTACATTCGTGATCTCCTCGGGAGGTATAACTAGGGGGAAGCAATATATTCGATACCTCATTCAGAAACGCACCCTCTCGAAACCCGGCGAGCAAGCTACACCGCGATGCAGAGCGCCTCTCTTGCAGAGTCTGCCATTTGAGTTTGCTAAACATCTCCGTAACGCTATCACGCTTACCAAATAACCCTGTGACGAAACGCGCGGTCTTCTTTGGATCTTCTCTATATCCTCTCCGATCTGGTACGGATCCCACACTGATGAGCAATACTCAAGTATAGATCGAACGAGTGTTTTGTAAGCCACCTCCTTTGTTGATGGACTACATTTTCTAAGGACTCTCCCAATGAATCTCAACCTGGTACCCGCCTTACCAACAATTAATTTTATATGATCATTCCACTTCAAATCGTTCCGCACGCATACTCCCAGATATTTTACAGAAGTAACTGCTACCGGTGTTTGTTCCGCTATCATGTAATCATACAATAAAGGATCCTTCTTTCTATGTATTCGCAATACATTACATTTGTCTACGTTAAGGGTCAGTTGCCACTCCCTGCACCAAGTGCCTATCCGCTGCAGATCTTCCTGCATTTCGCTACTATTTTCTAATGCTGCAACTTCTCTGTATACTACAGCATCATCCGCGAAAAGCCGCATGGAACTTCCGACACTATCTACTAGGTCATTTATATATATTGTGAAAAGTAATTCTCGGACACTCATTAGAAAACTGCGTGGTTTCAACGCTGGGTATCGCGATTCTGACCTCCATCGCAGATGCGTCAAAAGAAGGGGTGAAATGTTGGTAATACGGGATGTGACGACCCTCCTATCGGGTGACACATCCATAGCCGCGTTGGGCAGAATTGTGGTGATATCTGGTGCTAACTTGACACGTCACATGAACTTCCGAGCTCTGGCTTTTTTTTTCGCATCTGTCGACACCGTGCTGTTTGAAACGTCGCCAGCCGGCCGGAGTGGCCGAGCGGTTAAAGGCGCTACAGTCTGGAACCGCACGACCGCTACGGTCGCAGGTTCGAATCCTGCCTCGGGCATGGATTTGTGTGATGTCCTTAGGTTAGTTAGGTTTAAGTAGTTCTAAGTTCTAGGGGACTTATGACCACAGCAGTTGAGTCCCATAGTGCTCAGAGCCATTTGAACCATTTTTTGAAACGTCGCCGAGCCCGAGGGTGACGTCGCAGGACGTCACGCTTTTGCACTATTACAGAGTAAGGTCGTAGGCATCTTTGAGCCAAATTTTCAACTTACGTGCCGAAATGAGAGAAAACTACGGGGTTTCGAAAAAGCGATCTTTAATTCTGTTACTCGTTGTAGATAATCATCACCAGTCATCTGACATCCACTGCTGAATAAAATCCTCCTGAAGGTATGCAATCTTCAGTGATACGAATCCCTGATGTTCCTGCATATTCTTTTACTTCATCGGCCTACCTTCAATTAGTTTGTCTTTTTTGTCTTCTGTTATTTCTTAGAATACAGAAAAAAAACTCCCTTGGGCCATCTGCCCACCCTCTTCCTGGCTAGTGTCCAGCTAATCTCCACTTTTTTTAACATTCTATTCCCTAATCCACGTTCGTGCTTTCGTGCCTCTCCCAGTAATTTGCTAAATTGATCTCTCCACTGGTCGCTGATGCACCCTAAAATTTTGAATGGTCTTCCTATTAAAAGACCAGCAGTCACAGACGTCAGTAAAAGCTCGTAACGAAATGTCATATGCTTCTATCTCCAACTACCATTCCACAATCCAAAGTCTATTAATTCTCTTTGTGTGGCCATAATCATGTCAGAAACGTCTTCACATGAGTCACCTCAGAACCCAACTCCACCAATACATTGCCCTTTTATACCTATGTACGCAATACTGCCGCCATATGTATACGTGCATATCGAAATCCCATGAATTTTGTCACCTCACTGTACAACACCATATACAAGGTGGTTCAGTTCCTTTAAATTGTCACAGAAACAACAAAATGACATCGAAATGAGGTTCAAATGGTTCTGAGCACTATGGGACTTAACTTCTGAGGTCATCAGTCCCCTAGAACTCAGAACTACTTAAACCTAACTAACCTAAGGACATCACACACATCCATGCCCGAGGCAGGATTCGAACCCGCGCCACAGCGGTCGCGCGGTTCCAGACTGTAGCGCTTAGAACCGCTCGGCCACTCCGGCCGGCTCGAAATAAGGGCTGAAGGGGTAGAAGAGCAACTGAAAATGATCAACAGAGGAAAGGCCACTTGACCTAATGAGATACCAGTTCGATTCTACATAGAGTATGTCACAGAACTTGCCCCTCTTCTAGCAGCAATATGCCATAGGTCTCTGGATGAGCAAAGAGTCCCTAATGATAGGAAAAAACCACAGGTCTTACCCGTTGCCAAGAAAGGTCATCGAACAGACCCACAAAACTGTAGCACTTTATCTCAGACACCGGTTTGTTGCAGAATTTTGGAACATTGAGAGAGGACGAGTCACTCTCTCACTATTCCCCATATTTAAGCGCACAATTTAATGTTAATTTTCACCCAGGACATCGTGTTCGTGAGACGCTAGGAAGTTATCGGCATGAGCAGGCATTGATGGAAGTTTGGACATTTTTAATGCATGCGGGGTCTTTATGGTGGCTCTCGTTTGAATAATATTTTTATGTAGCTGAGAACAAGCAGGCAGTTAGTCATCTAACAGTAAATCTTCCGGTGGATGCTTGGGGCTTGAAATCCGTGTACAGCTATTAGGGAAAGGAACACCTCTAGGCACGTTCTGGGGACGGAATTCTGGGCTCAAGAATTTCTCTCATGGTGTGCAGACATTGCATTTAGTCGACGGGGCGAAAAAACGGCATATCTGGACCTACCTGTTAGGCGCCTCTTGCCGCAGTGGACGTCGGGGGCACGACAGAAATCTAGGTCATCCAGCCAACGCGTTACGTCGGCATCGTAAACGGCCTTTGTGAACAGGGATGGCGGCCATAAAATTCACAAATTTCGATGTTCACCGTGGACAGGACGCTATCAAGGGAGCAGTCAAGAGGTGCCGTCCCACAGCCTGCAAATTTTTTTGGGTAGCCTCAGGCCTTCAAAACAATTTTAGAAGGACCGCAACATTTATGGTGGCTCTGAAACGATATACTTTGGGACACAAAGCACTTCTTTTGGTTTAGCCGGGGCCTCTGGTTGGACTGCCATAACATTCAGGCAATCCAGATAACGATCTCCATGATAAATGTGTTGTTCAATTTAGAGCTTTAAAGAAACTCAAAATAACGTGTTGCCTAAGGTGGAAGTGGGAAAAAGCAAGTCGGGAGCACAACGTCTTCACCTCTCTGCATGGGAATTTACATGACAAGGATTGGCCTCTTCTCCTGAAAAGAGAGGAATTTGTTAACTTTGATGAGGATTGGGTGGTGAGTAGAGCAGACGAGTTACAAGGGACAAAAAGAAAAAGGCTCTGAGCACTATGGGACTTAACTTCTGAGGTCATCAGTCCCCTAGAACTTAGAACTGCTTGAACCTAACTAACCTAAGGACATCATACACATCCATGCCCGAGGTAGGATTCGAACCTGCGAACATAGCGGTCGCGCGGTTCCAGACTGTAGCGCCTAGAACCGCTCGGCCACCCCGGCCGGCTACAAGAGACACATGGAGATTGCGGAGTCTTGTGATTGGTACAAAACTCTTGTTGCGGGACTGCTTCCAGGGGTTTCCCCAAGTTTGATGTAAAGTGGTCTTCCGATTCATATTCCTGTCTGGAGCGGGTCTTCTGATTCAGCCAGCTGTCTGGAGTGGATCTTTGGATTTAGATTCCGGTCTGGAGAGGAAACTTGTATTGACTTTTGTTAAGGGTGGGGTGCACTTCAGACACTTGTCCTGAATGTGACCCTGCACTTGACTAGGGAGCCTGTGGTGAGGGCTTAGCTGTACTGACAGTTTAGACCTCAATCATCACAGACAACTCTCTATGCCAAGGACAATCTTATTCGACACAAGTCTTCTACTTTGACGTTTGATCCCCTTGTGTGCACTGCTGCATAAGTGAGTCAAATTGGTCCATGGTATGATCGGCAAAAGGGAGTGTCACACGCTGGAATCTTCTGAGATTTCAGTGCTCCGTTTGAGAGTAATTGCGATCCGCCTAACAGATCGCTAGCAGCGACTTTGCATATTTCGTGCACGCGTAAGGAATTACAGGCTCCGCACATCGCTGTTCTGCAGACGCTTTGTACCTCGACGGACAACTGAGGCAGCGCAGCAGTTTGAGAAAAGGGTTATTGTATTGCTGCTCCGGCTTGTTAGGGCAAACAAGATCACAGTCTCGCCACTTGTTCTCTGCTACACCAACGTAGTATAAATTCTGTGTAAAAAAAAATAAAAAAATCACCGCCTATTCAGTGTTAGATAATTTCAGATTACGTTATCAATATTTTTGAGATAGAGTAAATACACTCCCGGAAATTGAAATAAGAACACCGTGAATTCATTGTCCCAGGAAGGGGAAACTTTATTGACACATTCCTGGGGTCAGATACATCACATGATCACACTGACAGAACCACAGGCACATAGACACAGGCAACAGAGCATGCACAATGTCGGCACTAGTACAGTGTATATCCACCTTTCGCAGCAATGCAGGCTGCTATTCTCCCATGGAGACGAGCGTAGAGATGCTGGATGTAGTCCTGTGGAACGGCTTGCCATGCCATTTCCACCTGGCGCCTCAGTTGGACCAGCGTTCGTGCTGGACGTGCAGACCGCGTGAGACGACGCTTCATCCAGTCCCAAACATGCTCAATGGGGGACAGATCCGGAGATCTTGCTGGCCAGGGTAGTTGACTTACACCTTCTAGAGCACGTTGGGTGGCACGGGATACATGCGGACGTGCATTGTCCTGTTGGAACAGCAAGGTCCCTTGCCGGTCTAGGAATGGTAGAACGATGGGTTCGATGACGGTTTGGATGTACCGTGCACTATTCAGTGTCCCCTCGACGATCACCAGTGGTGTACGGCCAGTGTAGGAGATCGCTCCCCACACCATGATGCCGGGTGTTGGCCCTGTGTGCCTCGGTCGTATGCAGTCCTGATTGTGGCGCTCACCTGCACGGCGCCAAACACGCATACGACCATCATTGGCACCAAGGCAGAAGCGACTCTCATCGCTGAAGACGACACGTCTCCATTCGTCCCTCCATTCACGCCTGTCGCGACACCACTGGAGGCGGGCTGCACGATGTTGGGGCGTGAGCGGTAGACGGCCTAACGGTGTGCGGAACCGTAGCCCAGCTTCATGGAGACGGCTGCGAATGGTCCTCGCCGATACCCCAGGAGCAACAGTGTCCCTAATTTGCTGGGAAGTGGCGGTGCGGTCCCCTACGGCACTGCGTAGGATCCTACGGTCTTGGCGTGAATCCGTGCGTCGCTGCGGTCCGGTCCCAGGTCGACGGGCACGTGCACCTTCCGCCGACCACTGGCGACAACATCGATGTACTGTGGAGACCTCACGCCCCACGTGTTGAGCAATTCGGCGGTACGTCCACCCGGCCTCCCGCATGCCCACTATACGCCCTCGCTCAAAGTTCGTCAACTGCACATACGGTTCACGTCCACGCTGTCGCGGCATGCTACCAGTGTTAAAGACTGCGATGGAGCTCCGTATGCCACGGCAAACTGGCTGACACTGACGGCGGCGGTGCACAAATGCTGCGCAGCTAGCGCCATTCGACGGCCAACACCGCGGTTCCTGGTGTGTCCGCTGTGCCGTGCGTGTGATCATTGCTTGTACAGCCCTCTCGCAGTGTCCGGAGCAAGTATGGTGGGTCTGACACACCGGTGTCAATGTGTTCTTTTTTCCATTTCCAGGAGTGTAGTTCAAACAGCCATACCTTAGTCTTTGCCAACCAGCCGCCACACAGGGTTGTTAACTGTTAGTTGCATATTTGTGTTACCATCGGATCATGCCTCCCGAAGTGGCCGAGCCGTTCTAGGCGCTTCAGTCTGGAACCGTGCTGCTGCTACGGTCGCAAGTTCGAATCCAGACAGCTGGCTGAATCAGAAGACCCGCTCCAGACAGGAATATGAATCGGAAGACCACTTTACATCAAACTTGGGGAAACCCCTGGAAGCAGTCCCGCAACAAGAGTTTTGTACCAATCACAAGACTCCGCAATCTCCATGTGTCTCTTGTAGCCGGCCGGGGTGGCCGAGCGGTTCTAGGCGCTACAGTCTGGAACCGCGCGACCGCTATGTTCGCAGGTTCGAATCCTACCTCGGGCATGGATGTGTGTGGTGTCCTTAGGTTAGTTAGGCTTACGTAGTTCTAAGTTCTAGGGGACTGATGACCTCAGTAGTTAAGTCCCATAGTGCTCAGAGCCATTTGAACCATCAGATCATGTTTTATTTTTGTCCTCGCTCTTAACATGTACTTTTTATCCGATTTTAATCAATAAGCTTGTGCGATAACTAATAAAATATCAATCCCGTGTTGATACATTAATCACCAACCAACAACTGACAAAATAATTTCATTAACACTATTTCAGCATTCATGTTCATTTACAACTGTGATACCCTCAAATGCAGGCTGTCAACAACGAACACAGTTAATGAGCAAAATCAATTTAGCAGGCGCATGTGACAGGTAATCAAGAGGAAGATTTACTAGCTAAACTGATTGCATCAGAGCGGTAACTTAGAGTCGCCTGTCGCCTTCCAAAACATATCCTAAGTCCAGTGTAATCTTACAACACATTTTATGCTCGCGTATTACGACATTTCTGGATACGGAAAATCTCCCCTGTGAGAATCAAAATGGGTTTCGTAAGGAACGATCGTGTGAAATCCAGCTTGCTCTGTTCGTCCACGAGACCCAGAAAGCAGTAGATACAAGCGCCCAGGTGTATGCCGTGTTCCTTGACTTCGGGAAGGCGTTCGATAAAGTACAGCACTGCCGCCTGATGAACAAAAATGAGCGTACGGAATATCATACTAGCTGTGTGATTTTATTGAAGAGTTTCTAGGGAACAGAACACACCTCGTCATTCTGAACGGAAAGAAGTGTTCGGAGGTAAAAGTAACTTTGGGCGTGCCTCAAGGGAGTGTTATAGGATCACTACTTTTCATAATACATATAAAGGACCTGGTAGATGACGCCAAAGCTTCCATGAGGTTTTTCACGGATGATGCTTTTACATATAGAGAAGTTGTAACGCTAGAAAATTTTAGCGAAATACAGGAATACCTGCAGAGGATAGATACTTGGTTCAGGCAGTGACAACAGGCTCTCAACATAAACAATTAATGTAAAGTACTGCGAATACATACAGTGAAAGACTCTTCCCTGTGTGATTACACGATTGCAGAAAAATCACTGGAAGCAGTTACATCCATAAAAAAACATAGAATATGCTTACGCAGCGATTTGAAGTGGAATGAACACACAAAGTCAATCGCGGGTACGTCAGATTAATTGGAAGAATCCTCAGGAAATGTAATCCATCAAAAAAGGAATTAGCTTATAAAACACTCGTTCGACCAATACTTGAATGTTGCTCGTCGGTCTGGAATACTCACCGGATAGGACTGATAGAAGAAATAGTGATGAGCCAAAGGAGATCAGCATGTTTCGTTATAGCTTAATTTAGGTTCAAAATGGTTCAAATGGCTCTGAGCACTATGGGACTTAACTTCTAAGGTCATCAGTCCCCTGGAACTTAGAACTACTTAAACCTAACTAACCTAAGGACATCACAACATCCATGCCCGAGGCAGGATTCGAACCTGCGACCGTAGCGGTCGTGCGGTTCCAGACTTGGCCACCACGCTTAATTTAGGCATACGCTGCAAGAGAGACGTTCTACACCACGATGTAGTCTGTTGTTAAAGTTCCGAGAGTGTACGTTCCCAAAATAGTCAAAAAAACATTGCTTCCTCCGAAGTATATCTCGCGAAAAGTCCATGAAAATAAAATTAGGGAGATCCGAGCCCCACTATCGTTCTTCCCGCGAACCATTCGCGACTGCAACAGAGAGGAAGTGGCAGTGATCACAAAGCATTCTGCGCCACACACTGTAAGTTAGCTTGCGGAATATAGATGTAGATGTAGCAGTTCGTCTCAAACATTTCCTGAACTGTTTAAGGTATTGTAATTCTTTTTGCGCCCTGATGAATTGTGAGAATATCTTTACAAAACGACGTACAGTCTCTTTTCACAGCTATATTAACTACCGAGATCTAGGTATTAACTCTGCTTTTCAAATGTAACTACAGTAATTTCCGCTGCTAGTGTCGTAGATCTAAAAGAGACGAATTCAATGGCATTTCATTCTTCAGTATCCGACTACTAGTTTCCTAGAAATTACTATTGTTAGAAATTAGGATTTACTTGTTTTAAACACATAAACGATTGTTGTCTTATGCGGGAGGTCGTGATTTTATACAGGGTGTGTTAAGGGGAAAGGTACATGCTTTGATGGGTGATAGCATTAGTGATTATGAACAAAAAACGCCATATGAACATACGAGTATGTAATCTTATTAACAATTTCCGAGAAAATCTTTTTGCGCCCTGATGAATTGTGAGAATATCTTTACAAAACGACGTACAGTCTCTTTTCACAGCTATATTAACTACCGAGATCTAGGTATTAACTCTGCTTTTCAAATGTAACTACAGTAATTTCTGCTGCTAGTGTCGTAGATCTAAAAGAGACGAATTCAATGGCATTTCATTCTTCAGTATCCGACTACTAGTTTCCTAGAAATTACTATTGTTAGAAATTAGGATTTACTTGTTTTAAACTCATAAACGATTGTTGTCTTATGCGGGAGGTCGTGATTTTATACAGGGTGTGTTAAGGGGAAAGGTACATGCTTTGATGGGTGATAGCATTAGTGATTATGAACAAAAAACGCCATATGAACATACGAGTATGTAATCTTATTAACAATTTCCGAGAAAATTAATGAAAACAGTGGGGAAGAGAACACATGCATGTGACGGTAAATGAAACATTGTGATCTAACGTTTTGTTTATTTGTGTACATGTCCTCAAAAAAGATATTCAAAAAGTCCTCCGTCAAGTGCAACTCATTTTGGAGCTCTTGTACACAGCTGCTGTGTTGCTGATCTGAGCTCATTCGTACTGTCCATTGTCGAGCACATGCATCTAATATACGAGCGAGTAGTTTCTCCTTTGTGTCCACTCCGCGCTTGTAGACTACGCTCGTATGCCAATCCCGCAAATAGTAATCAGATGGAATAAGATAGGGTGACCTCGGTGGCCAAGAAATGACTCCACGGCGACCGGTCCAACGCCCAGGATACGTTTCAGTGAGGTACTTTGTCACTGGCCGTACGGAATGCGCAGGAGCTGCGTCGTGCTGAAAGTACATACGACGTCGTGTTACCAAAGTAATATCCTCTAAGTATTCTGGTAACACATTTTGAAGCAGATCAAGTTGCCATACTCCATTAAGATGGTTATCGAAAGCAACTGGACCGATGAGTTGGTCATCAGTAGCACCGCAAGTCAAATGCGCATTGAAATGGTCAGTAAAGACAATACTACGTAGCTTAAAGTCGCTTTGGTTGTATTCAAATGTGAGTGCTAGTGAGGAAGGACATGCAGCTGACGCCCGTGATGTTCAAACAGCTGTATGTAGATTATGGTTAAAAAAAAAGGCCATATTTCTAGAGGAAGTTTTTTGTTCAGAATCACCAATACTATCACCTCTCAAATCATGCACACTTACTTTGAGAAAAAATACAGTATTTCCATATGCCACTGCCGCCTAGCATGTTTCTGCACATTCGTCAAAGGTAGGCGGAGAAGAGGACGACGCACGCGTAATCCATGCCGTAATAAAAGACGATGTACTGTCACCTCTGATATGTGTACGATGTGCTACACTGTTCCACTGTTGCACCAGAGCCGAGCAGGACGCAAATTTCTCCTGCAGTGCCATTCGGATGAGGTGTCGATCTTCTCGGTCTTCTCTGGGGGGGGGGGGGGGGGGGGAGGCTGATCTGCACACACCCGTTGCACAGTCGAAACGCTTCGTTCCACACCAGCACCAATTTCCCAGATGGATGTGTATCACATTCTCCCACGCCAAAAATGCGCCTTCTTTCAAACTCACTGATTTGTCGGTACGGTTCGCACATACGTCTGCGAGGCATCCCGCACGTCTGCTCAAGACACTCAAGACACTATAAACTTCGGTACTTAGCGACGAGAGCCGCAAGCACATTTCACCGGTAGGCGGTGTTACGCCGCGATATAGACGTTGACAAACCCGCGGGCCGACATGGTTCAAATGCTACTAATTGCTGCAGAACATACTACTGTACACGTCTTGTAAATATGAACGTCCTATCTCTAGCGTTCAAGGTGTTCTGTTTTTTCTGAATATCAGTGTACCTTCCCTCCTGACTCACCCAGTATTCAATTGAGGAAATACGTCATAGCGGGTACGGAGGAAACAGAGTGTTGCAGCTCCGCAATATTAGTATTAAAATGGCGCAGAGAAACTATAGCTTTCTTTCTGTCTGAGTCGTTCACGTGAGACGAGTGCTGGTTAGTTAAAAAAAAACGAATATCTTTCACAAATCAAGAGAAACTAGATATGCTGCTTCTTTATGGAGAACGCAGAAGGAACGCCAAGAGAACAGTAGAGTTGTACACAAAAAGTTATGTCGGCATACGATATCCAACAGAACGACAATTCAGCGAATATGCAAAGAATTGTTATTACAAAGACACTGGAGTACTGAGCAGAGGGTAAGAAACAAGCTGAAATGCGTGCTGGGGACGAAATAGATCTTCTGATAGCTCATGCTCATAATGTACGTGGTAGCTTCAGAGTAACTGAGACTGCCTCTCGAATAAGTCAACCCAGCGTGTAAGCAATCTGCGCGCTAACTGCTTCCATCCGTATCACGTGCCACTTCACCAACGAGCAGTGGCGGCCACTTTTGTCAGTGCCAAAAAATAAAAAATAAAATAAACAATTATCACAACGGAGATCATCTTACGAATAGTAGGAGTATCATATATTCCTGGAGGACATGGCAGGAAGCGTTTGTATACGATTTCACCGGCGTGAGATAGAGAGAGAGCGAGAAAAGAGAGAGAGAGAGAGAAGTTATTTAGCTACCTTTTTCTCTCTTCTGCATGAGAAATAAAACGAAACAGAAACTCCGAAAATCCCTGTCGCACACACAAATGAAGCGCGCGCACACATATCTACCGTGCAATTCATCACTGCTCGTAGGGTATGTGCCGACACCTTAATGTGACAGTAAAAGTATGGGGTGTTTTGACGTATGAATGCGTAAGATGACGGTTGAGGTCGTGCTTGGACTACTATGCTTACGACACTGCCAACCTCAGCAAAAAATTGTGCAGTAGCCATTACCGAATCTTTTGTGTTCTCCGCTTTTCTCTGTGTGGCGCTTCCTGATGGTACACTTCCGACATGCATTACTGTAGTTCGTTCTCAACAGTCTCAGAAGGAATTTCGAACACTGATGCTTGCCGGAGGTGAACTTGAAGATCTTTATCCAGTTCCGCACTAAACTGAATAAGCTCACGAAAAAACCGTTATTATGAGAGGCATCAGATTCATCGTGGCCCCGGAGAGTCAGTCATGCGCCACGAAACTGAATATAGTTTACAATTCAATGTATATCTGCCCTTTTCTACATGTCTCTTGTGGCTGTCAATTTTTCGTCTGTATTGCGAATCTAATTTCTGCCGCATGTTGGTTTTGCCTAGGAATGAAAGACTCAGAATGTTATTCATGTGTTGCTTTGACATTTTATGCACTTTCATTTTAGACCATATGTGTCCAAATCAGTTGTTCCGGTTGTATACGAATGAACATCTCCCCCAAAAACACACAAGGAAAAACAAAAAACCAGCAGTGTTTCCTTCACAGCCAAAACTCCAATTGTTATTTTGGTAAATTTCCGGATTGAACTTATGGCATCGATTTTATGTTTGCTGCTGCAGATCAGATTCGAAAGTAGCCTACCTCTGGCGTTTATCTGAATTTTTTCACTGAGAGTCCTGTTGCTAAATAGAGTTTTTATAATTCGCTTCCTTTTTCCTGGTTGTAACTTTCACAGTCAACTGAAATTTTACTGAAGGAAAGCAATCTGCACACTGCTGTACTGTTTTAATTACCTGACCTCACAATGAGCTACAGCGTGTTTGGACAGAACTGTATTACACAATCGTGACGAACATAATCAGAAATACTACACCGTTGTTTTGAAAACAGGTGCCGCCCGGAGTGGCCGAGTGGTCACTACAGTCTAGAACCGCGCGACCGCTACGGTCGCAGGTTCGAATCCTGCCTCGGGCATGGGTGTGTGTGATGTCCTTAGGTTAGTTAGGTTTAAGTAGCTCTAAGTTCTAGGGGACTGATGACCTCAGAAGTTAAGTCCCATGTGCTCAGAGCCATTTGAACCATTTGAAAACAGGTGTTGGTCACGGATGAATACCTTGGTTTTTTGATCTGTACCAATTGCCCTGCTGTTGTGAAATATACAAATATTGAGATATGCCCCTTAGTTTCAAAATCTAACGGCATAATTATATTCAAATTGTATATAGACATTTATAATGATATTTAAGTCTATTATTTCTGTATTGGATTTAGTTAAGCATCGATTTGCATCTCTCAATACATTAGTATTTTTGTGTCGTCTGGTTGTCACTGTAGGCTTGTACCATGTAAGTAAGGAGAGGATGTTGTTTGGTGGCCGGTATCCTCTTTCTATAACACGAACAGCACGCATATATTAACTGGGTTTTTTATTCGTAAGAATAGAAAGTTATTTAACTCAAGATAGTCATTGTGGTACTAGCTCCTCCGTTCTAGTCCACGTTAGCCTCACTGCTGGTGTAGTACAAGTCCGCTATGTACACTACTCTGGTCACTATGTTCTGCCTCACTCAGAGTTAGAGGCTGAGCTAACGGCCACTGCGACTCCTACTGGGCTGCGACTAATGTATTGAACTCGTTGACTCACTCGATGACTGTGTGGAACTGACTGGGCCACGGCGGCGATCTAAATACTGGGGGGCGAGAGAACGATGTCGGCGCGTTTCTTCTGAGTCTGTCTTTGGCCTCTGTCGATCTTCTCGCAACCATTTGCCGCATGGTGTGCTGGCGCCAGCTTACGCCAGCACAAGCATCAACTTGCAGAACGATTGTAACACTCGATTACAGGAATTCTGAGCCCCGAATGTTCATTGAGGTGCCAAAGGCCTGGGATAGTGATATGCGCATGTACAGATGGCGGTAGTATCGTGTAGATAACGTATAAAAGGGGAGTGGATTGGCGGAGCTGTTATTTGTACTCAGCTGATTCAGGCGAAAAGCTTTTCGACGTGATTATGGCAGCACGACGGGAATCAACAGACTTTGAAATGGTAGTTATAGACGCATGGGACATTCAATTTCGGAAATAGTTGGGAATTTAATATTCCGAGATCTACAGTGTTAAAAGTGTGCCTAGAACACCAGATTTCAGCCATTGTCCCCCACCACGGACAACGCAGTGGCCGGCGGCCTTCTCTTAACGCTAGAAGCAGCCGCATTTGCGTAGAATTGTCAGTGTTAACAGACAATTAACACTGCGTAAAATAACCGCAGAAACAACGTGGGACGCTCCGTTAGGACAGAGTGGCAAAATTAGACTTTAATAGGCTATGGAAGCAGATGACTGACGCGAGTGACTTTGTTAACAGCACGACACCGCCTGCAGGGCCTCTCCTAGGGTCTTGACCATATCGGTGTCCTTTAGGACAGAGCGGCAAAATTAGTCTTTAAGGGGCTATGATAGCAGACGACCGACCCGGGCGCCTTTGCTAACAGCACGACAAGGCCTGCAGCGCCTTTTCTGGGCTCGTGACCATGTTGGTTGGATCTTAGACGACTGGAAAACTGTGACCTGGTCAGATGAATCCCGATTTCAGTTGGCAAGGGCTGATGGTAGGGCTAGAGTGTGGCATAGACTCCACGAAGTCAAGTACACAAGTTGTCAACAAGGTAATGTGCAAACTGGTGGTGGCTTCATAATGATGTGGGCTGCGTTTAAATGGAATGGACTAGGTCCTCTGGTCCAACTGAGCCGATTATTGACTGGAAATGGTTACGTTCGGCTACTTGGAGACCATTTGCAGCCACTCATGGACTTCATGTTCCCAAATAACGATGAACCATGTCAACAGGCTACAACTGTTCGCAGTTGGTTTGAAGGACGTTCTGGACAATTCGAGAAAATGATTTGGCCACCCAGATCGCCCGACATGAATCCCATCGAACATTTATCAGACATAATCGAGAGGTCAGTTCGTGCACAACATCCTGCACCAGCAACTCTTTCATAATTACGGATGGTTATAGAGGCTGCATGGCTCCATATTTCTGCAGGGTACTGCCAACGACTTGTTGAATCCATGCCACGTCAAGGTGATACACTATGCCTGGCAAAAGGAGGTCCGAAAAGATATTGGAAGGTATCCCATGACTTTTTTCATCTTAGTGTAGGTATAGAGGTAAATGTTGGGACATCCCCTTAAATGCGACCTCTGCCACTTTTATTCGGCAGTCTCTAAAACCTCGTTACCGAGAGGACGTTAAACACTGATCTCGATCCCTTTGTATGGCTCGCCTGTGTCGCAGAGGAATCCGGCGGCAGCCGTCGCGGTCGTGCGCTGACGAGGGCGACGCTCCTGCTGTGGCTGGGCACAACCTGTTCCTGGATGCTCTCGGCACTGCTGCACGCCGAACTGCCCTTCTTCGCGTGGTTCCCTTTCGACACGACTCGGCACTACGCCGAGGCTTTCACGTATCAGGTACCTATTTACAACTGTTAACCATTTCTCACGGCTAGAGCTCTGCATTCTGCAAAAAATTCTACACTACTGGCCATTAAAATTGCTACACCACGAAGATGACGTACTACAGATGCGAAATTTAACCGACAGGAAGAAGATGCTGTGATATGCAAATGATTAGCTTTTCAGAACATTCACACAAGGTTGGCGCCGGTGGCGACACCTACAACGTGCTGACAAGAGGAAAGTTTCCAACCGATTTCTTGTACACAAAACAGCAGTTGACCGGTGCTGACTGGTGAAACGTTTTTGTGATGCCTCGTGTAAGGAGGAGAAATGCGACTTTGATAACGGTCGGATTGTAGCCTATCGCGATTGCGGTTTATCGTATCGCGACATTGCTGCTCGCGTTGGTCGAGATCCTATGACTATTAGCAGAATATGGAATCGGTGGGTTCAGGAGGGTAATACGGAACGCCGTGCTGGATCCCAACAGCCTCGTATCACTAGCAGTCGAGGTGACAGGCATCTTATCCCCATGGCTGTAACGGATCGTGCAGACACGTCTCGATCCCTGAGTCAACAGATGGGGACGTTTGCAAGACAACAACCATCTGCACGAACAGTTCGACGACGTTTGCAGCAGCATGGACTATCAGCTCGGAGACCATGGCTGCGGTTACCCTTGACGCTGCATCACAGACAGGAGCGCCTGCGATGGTGTACTCGACGACGAACTTGGGTGCACGAATGGCAAAACGCCATTTTTTCGGATGAATCCAGGTTCTGTTTACATCATCATGATGGTCGCATCCGTGTTTGGCGACATCGCGGTGAACGCACATTGGAAGCGTGTATTCGTCATCACCATACTGGCGTATCACCCGGCGTGATGGTATGGGGTGCCACTGGTTACACGTCTCGGTCACCTCTTGTTCGCATTGACGGCACTTTGAACTGTGGACGTTACATTTCAGATGTGTTACGACCCGTGGCTCTATCCTTCATTCTATCCCTGCGAAACCCTACATTTCAGCAGGATAATGCACGACCGCATGTTGCAGGTCCTGTCGGGCCTTTCTGGATACAGAAAATGTTCGACTGCTGCCCTGGCCAGCACATTCTCCAGATCTCTCACCAATTGAAAACGTCTGGTCAATGGGGGCCGAGCAAGTGGCTCGTCACAATACGCCAGTCACAACTCATGATGAACTGTGGTATCGTGTTGAAGCTGCATGGGCAGCTGTACCTGTACACGCCATCCAAGCTCTGTTTGACTCAATGCCCAGGCGTATCAAGGCCGTAATTACGGCCAGAGGTGGTTGTTGTGGGTACTGATTTCTCAGGATCTATGCACCCAAATTGCGTGAAAATGTAATGACATGTCAGTTCTAGTATAATATATTTGTCGAATGAATACCCGTTTATCATCTGCATTTATTCTTGGTGTAGCAATTTTAAAGGCCAGTAGTGTAGTTCCGCCCAGTTCGCGCGCTCGGTCAGCACTCGATAGGAGTGCCATACCGCACTGGTACACCACTGCAGATCTGCTGGCAGAGACGCCAGACAGAAGCACAGGTCGCAGTGGAACCTGAGTGGGGCGGCTCTGCCGACAGAGCGGCCGCCGCAATCTTCTGGCACCAGTCCTGCCAGTCTGGCGGCGCTGCCAGTGCAACACACGGCGGCTTACGGCCCCTCGGGCACCTAGACATGTCAAGCGCTACCTTCCACTCACTCGCACCTAGTTATTTTCTCCCACGTGATCACCATGGATCATTTTGACGCCGAATACACTACCGGCAATTTTAATGGCCATTAGTGTATTTTGTCTGCGAGATTGAGATGAGATCAGCAAATTGAGACACTCCATTTCAGGACTATTCAAACCGCGGACTAAAAAGATAGTGCTGGGAATTGTGAGCATTATAAATGAAGCCGAGTTCGAAAAATAACGTCCTCTACACTACAACCACTTTCTAGACTCTGGCCGGTTGGAGATGTCGGAATTATCCTCAATTTGCTCTTAGCCTGCTCCTGAAGCTCGACTCCAATGACAAGAACTTTACACCACAGACAAAGCACATTTTACGATCCAGGACATGGAGGTTTTCCGAATAGCTACTTCCAGACCGAAATGGCACAGCTACATCTGCGGCAACAAGTCATGCTAATGGATCCGATACATCAGACACGCTAGATTTATTTTAAGAAATAAGACATGTAAACAAATGAGGCAGGTTTCCTACTTTTTGTCTAAGACATTTGTAAATTGAATTTCAGTTTATAATAACGTACTTTTCAAATAAAAACGGAAAAATTACTGCTATATATACTTTACAGTTACAACTAGAACTATAAATATCACTGCAGACAACAAATAATTATACAGGATGGTCCATTGATAGTGACCGGCCCAAATATCTCACGAAATAAGCATCAAACGAAAAAACTACAAAGAACGACACTCGTCTAGCTTGAAGGGGGAAACCAGATGGCGCTACGGTTGGCCCGCTAGATGGCGCTGCCATAGGTCTAACGGATATCAACTGCGTTTTTGAACGATAGGAACCCAATTTTTTATTACATATTCGTGTAGTACGTAAAGAAATATGAATGTTTTAGTTGGACAACTTTTTTCGCTTTGTGATAGATGGCGCTGTAATAGTCACAAACGTTTAAGTACGCGGTATCACGTAACATTCCGCCAGTATGGGCGGTATTTGCTTCGTGATACATTACCCGTGTTAAAATGGACCGTTTACTAATTGCGGAAAAGGTCGATATCATATTGATGTGTGACTATTGTGATCAAAATGCCCAACGGGCGTGTGCTATGTATGCTGCTCGGTATCCTGGACGACATCATCCAAGTGTCCGGACCGTTCGCCGGATAGTTACGTTACTTAAGGAAATAGGAAGTGTTCAGCCACATGTGAAACGTCAACCACGACCTGCAACAAATGATGATGCCCAAATAGGTGTTTTAGCTGCTGTCGCTGCTAATCCGCACATCAGTAGCAGACAAATTGCGTGACAATCGGGAATCTGAAAAACGTCGGTGTTGAGAATGCTACATCAACATCGATTGCACCCGTGCCATATTTCTATGCACCAGGAATTGCATGGCGACGACTTTGAACGTCGTGTACAGTACTACCACTGGGCACAAGAGAAGTTATGGGACGATGACAGATTTTTTGCACGCGTTCTATTTAGTAAGCGTCATTCACCAACAGCGGTAACGGAAACCGGCATAATATGCACTATTGGGCAACGGAAAATCCACGATGGCTGCTACAAGTGGAACATCAGCGACCTTGGCGGGTTAATGTATGGTGCGGCATTATGGGAGGAAGGGTAATTGGCCCCCATTTTATCGATGGCAATCTAAATAGTGCAATGTATGCTGATTTCCTACGTAATGTTCTACCGATGTTACTACAAGATGTTTCACTGCATGACAGAATGGCGATGTACTTCCAATATGATGGATGTCCGGAACATAGCTCGCGTGCGGTTGGAGCGGTATTGAACAGCATATTTCGTGACAGGTGGATTGGTCGTCGAAGCACCATACCATGGCCCCCACGTTCACCGGATCTGACGTCCCCGGATTTCTATCTGTGGGGGGGGGGGGGGTTTGAAAATAGTAGAGGGATGAATACTGCAAGCAGGTTCAATTGTGTGTAGGATTGAGCTGTTATTAGGAGATGAAGAGAAGTACATAGGATAGAGTGGCGTGGAGAGCTGCAGCAAATGTCTTCGGAATGAAGGCCGGAACTACAACAAAGGGAAAGTGTGGCCAACTTGCTGACGGTCGTCATCTTGAGTCCATGGTGCTGCGGCTCATACATTGACCGCTACAGTATATTTAACCATTTCCATGGAAGTAGCGAGCTTGACTACCTCATGCACTGATAAGGTAGAGCACTGGCTTCAAACTAAATGTTTCGAACCCTGAGCAACAAAGATTGAAAGTGAACTGTGCCATGAACTATCTTTTGTGGCGAGGACAAACCCCATTTTTGACTGCTCCCGCTTCCTAATAGCGACAGTGATGGGTTTCGAGGTTCCTGTTACGGCAGTGAGTTCAAATACCTAGTGTTGTAAGTAGTTTTAAATTGGTCTTCTAGAGTCTACAGCAACAACAGCAGAGAAAGGGAAGCAATATTAGATCCGAAAACACCATTTTTACAGGGAAAAATCGATGCTGCAGGAAAAAAAACACCAGAATCATGGTACAGTTATCTTCAACGAAATTTAAAAGAAACTAGCTTATACAAACTATTGGACCAAACGTAGAAAGAACTGCTACAGTGTAGTACAGAAGGTAACTGAAAGACGTACAAAATACCACCGACAGAAATAACACTTCCATTCAAAGACAGTTAATTATATTGAAGTCACCGCGACATACACTCCTGGAAATTGAAATAAGAACACCGTGAATTCATTGTCCCAGGAAGGGGAAACTTTATTGACACATTCCTGGGGTCAGATACATCACATGATCACACTAACAGAACCACAGGCACATAGACACAGGCAACAGAGCATGCACAATGTCGGCACTAGTACAGTGTATATCCACCTTTCGCAGCAATGCAGGCTGCTATTCTCCCATGGAGACGATCGTAGAGATGCTGGATGTAGTCCTGTGGAACGGCTTGCCATGCCATTTCCACCTGGCGCCTCAGTTGGACCAGCGTTCGTGCTGGACGTGCAGACCACGTGAGACGACGCTTCATCCAGTCCCAAACATGCTCAATGGGGGACAGATCCGGAGATCTTGCTGGCCAGGGTAGTTGACTTACACCTTCTAGAGCACGTTGGGTGGCACGGGATACATGCGGACGTGCATTGTCCTGTTGGAACAGCAAGTTCCCTTGCCGGTCTAGGAATGGTAGAATGATGGGTTCGGTGACGGTTTGGATGTACCGTGCACTATTCAGTGTCCCCTCGACGATCACCAGTGGTTTACGGCCAGTGTAGGAGATCGCTCCCCACACCATGATGCCGGGTGTTGGCCCTGTGTGCCTCGGTCGTATGCAGTCCTGATTGTGGCGCTCACCTGCACGGCGCCAAACACGCATACGACCATCATTGGCACCCAGGCAGAAGCGATTCTCATCGCTGAAGACGACACGTCTCCATTCGTCCCTCCATTCACGCCTGTCGCGACACCACTGGAGGCGGGCTGCACGATGTTGGGGCGTGAGTGGAAGACGGCCTAACGGTGTGCGGGACCGTAGCCCAGCTTCATGGAGACGGTTGCGAATGGTTCTCGCCGATACCCCAGGAGCAACAGTGTCCCTAATTTGCTGGGAAGTGGCGGTGCGGTCCCCTACGGCACTGCGTAGGATCCTACGGTCTTGGCGTGCATCCGTGCGTCGCTGCGGTCCGGTCCCAGGTCGACGGGCACGTGCACCTTCCGCCGACCACTGGCGACAACATCGATGTACTGTGGAGACCTCACGCCCCACGTGTTGAGCAATTCGGCGGTACGTCCACCCGGCCTCCCGCATGCCCACTATACGCCCTCGCTCAAAGTCCGTCAACTGCACATACGGTTCACGTCCACGCTGTCGCGGCATGCTACCAGTGTTAAAGACTGCGATGGAGCTCCGTATGCCACGGCAAACTGGCTGACACTGACGGCGGCGGTGCACAAATGCTGCGCAGCTAGCGCCATTCGACGGCCAACACCGCGGTTCCTGGTGTGTCCGCTGTGCCGTGCGTGTGATCATTGCTTGTACAGCCCTCTCGCAGTGTCCGGAGCAAGTATGGTGGGTCTGACACACCGGTGTCAATGTGTTCTATTTTCCATTTCCAGGAGTGTATGATGGTCCCCTGGATATTACAAAAGGCACGACTTGGTTCTTGATGGGGTTTGCGTTCACCACGGATGGCAATGCATACTCTGGAACGTGCTCCAATGCTGGCCACAAGATTGGTAAGAGCTTCATGTGCTCCGGCGTTCCATTCTTTCACCAGCGTGGCTGACAGCTGCTGCATAGTCTTTGGTACATCTGGACGTGCTTCAATACGTCTCCGAACGCATTACAGACGAGCACGATGATATTTACATCAGGGGGAACTGGCGGACTAGGTCATTCGCCGAATATCCTATCGTTCCAAGTTGTTCGCCACCAGTTCGATGTGGTAGCGCATTGTCATCCATAAAAATGAATTCAGGGCTTAAAGCACTCCTGAAAAGGCGCTCGTGGGGAAGGAGTACTGCGTCACAATAAAGCTGACCGGTGAGTGTACTGTGTTCAAAGATATGGAGCTCAGTTCGCCCAAGCAACATTATGACATCACCTGGACATATCCTCATGTGGCGAGTGGTGGGAACACGGAATGCACAAGGGAACATAGTCCTGTATGACCGTTTTGATGGTCCAGAACAACAGTCACTGCTAACTGATCGATCAATGTGTTGGTCAATAACGATCGTCATGCCCAACAGCTGTGTATGTAGCGGCAACGCTCCGAGTCTTCGGTCATGCTTGCGAACTGGTATGCTCGCTCTTCTTTCTACGTTCGTACACTCCATTTGTACCTAATAGCGGACTTAAGCGGCAATTTTTCAGTTTAGTGGAAAGTGACAGAGACTAGCGAGTGAGTCTTCGAGCGTACAGAGGCGGCGAATTCGGAGACGGCGTCATAGGAAGCGCTAGCGAGTTTAAAGCGAGTACACGGACGTCATTTGTCATCTCTAGTGTCAACCCAGACACTATACCACTGTCTTCACGAGATCAAATTGGCCTCTTAGGGTCCATCAAGAACAACAGCACAAATCCCTTAGCACCATGGCTTAGTTCCAGACTGCAGCGCCTTTAACCGCACGGCCACTTCGGCCGGCGGGAAGTTGCACTTCCCATCTTCATAGGTCTGCAAACTGAAGATTGAGCAGGTAAGTCGCCACTCTATCTTCCCCCCTACGTCACAAGAAGCAGCTTCAGGATGTTTCACAAAGTTATAAGGACGCTCAACAGCATGCCTAATTAATCAGTGCGCAGATATGCCCGAGGAAAGGGGTGGGGATTATTTTCTACACAGTGCGTTAAAGCTACATGGAAAGCTGATACGAGTTACTAATAATAGTAACGTCAGTAACACATATGGAGAGATTCTACGTAAATCTCTGCACGCTGTCTACAGCACCAGAGGAGAGATTGATTGTTAGTCGTTCTGTATGGTAGCTGTAGTGTTCTTCTGGGAAAGGCAACTTCCCCAACCACGAATGCAGTTCACTTTTCAGTTCACAGACTGTACCTCCATAGCATTTCCTGTCCAGTTCTCTTAAGTGAGTAGACAAAATAACTTCACTGAGCTCGTGTTTATGTAGTTGAATTATTCTCTGATTATTAACTGAGTACTTATTTGTACACTCTGTTCATCATAAGAATAAACCTGATATAAACAAACACAAACCCAATGATTGGTCAGAGATCACAGCACACGCACACTGTAGTTGTTATGCTCTTGGAAGTAACTCCTACTTATGTATTAGATACCTTATTACTAACTTATGTTAAATGAAACTTTTAAGATAGTCTAACGTAGTAACAGGTATGAACGTGTTTCTTAATCACGGTTTAGCTATGTAGTTTTTATTTCAAAGGTATTGTGCAGTCGCCATCCCTGTACTGTTGTGCTCTGATTGTCGCGCTGTTAATACGCAGTATGAAAATGGCTGAGCCTACTTCCTGCCCCGTAGTGAAACACGTGGGTGGAACACGGTCAAAAAGCGCCGAGAAATAGGTTGTTCATAATGTTTTTCATAAATTTAAGAAAAAAACGGCTTTGAAGCTTTCCGAGAGAATGTATTTGATACAGTTGTAACGCAAATACACGTTGGACGCAAATCGGAATCGGTAACGTAGTGCAGTTCCTGGATCGCTGGTTCAAGTCTCGCCTTAGTCATTTTCTTTTCGTTCAGTTTGAAATACCCACATCTTGTAAAATTCATCATAAGTAGTAGATTGGTAATCTAGTGCAGTACATATATCGCTGGTACAAGTCTCGCCTTGGTCATTCTTTTTCATTTTCGTTCAATTTGAAATACATACATCTCGTAATTGTAAAATACATCATCATATTTTATGAATAATGCACATCTTCTTGTTTCTAATTTCATACTGCGCGGGGATTACTATTTTCATTTCAAATATAAATTCTTAATTATCGATATTTTATGAAAGAATGTTAACAGAGGATGTTGAAATCAGAAAGACGTGACAATTTTTTGGGACAAAAATGAAATACCAAATACTCATTATTTGGACCATGTTCATTGTTTTATGCCACAGATGTAATCTCACACGATCAGAGTGATAAGTGTCCTAGAATCATGAAAAACAATCACTTTCACGGCATCGAGCACACCATACAAATGCTGCATTTTTAAATTTGCCACTGTACCATTATAATATGAACCCAACAGAGCTAATTTGAAGCCAAGTAAGGGTTTTGACGCGAGAAATAACAAGACTGTTAAGCCGCCAGACGTACTGGTACTAACGCACGCAGCTTTTTCATACGTCACTGCCGAACGCTGGCGGTATATACACTCCTGGAAATTGAAATAAGAACACCGTGAATTCATTGTCCCAGGAAGGGGAAACTTTATTGACACATTCCTGGGGTCAGATACATCACATGATCACACTGACAGAACCACAGGCACATAGACACAGGCAACAGAGCATGCACAATGTCGGCACTAGTACAGTGTATATCCACGTTTCGCAGCAATGCAGGCTGCTATTCTCCCATGGAGACGATCGTAGAGATGCTGGATGTAGTCCTGTGGAACGGCTTGCCATGCCATTTCCACCTGGCGCCTCAGTTGGACCAGCGTTCGTGCTGGACGTGCAGACCGCGTGAGACGACGCTTCATCCAGTCCCAAACATGCTCAATGGGGGACAGATCCGGAGATCTTGCTGGCCAGGGTAGTTGACTTACACCTTCTAGAGCACGTTGGGTGGCACGGAATACATGCGGACGTGCATTGTCCTGTTGGAACAGCAAGTTCCCTTGCCGGTCTAGGAATGGTAGAACGATGGGTTCGATGACGGTTTGGATGTACCGTGCACTATTCAGTGTCCCCTCGACGATCACCAGTGGTGTACGGCCAGTGTAGGAGATCGCTCCCCACACCATGATGCCGGGTGTTGGCCCTGTGTGCCTCGGTCGTATGCAGTCCTGATTGTGGCGCTCACCTGCACGGCGCCAAACACGCATACGACCATCATTGGCACCAAGGCAGAAGCGACTCTCATCGCTGAAGACGACACGTCTCCATTCGTCCCTCCATTCACGCCTGTCGCGACACCACTGGAGGCGGGCTGCACGATGTTGGGGCGTGAGCGGAAGACGGCCTAACGGTGTGCGGGACCGTAGCCCAGCTTCATGGAGACGGTTGCGAATGGTCCTCGCCGATACCCCAGGAGCAACAGTGTCCCTAATTTGCTGGGAAGTGGCGGTGCGGTCCCCTACGGCACTGCGTAGGATCCTACGGTCTTGGCGTGCATCCGTGCGTCGCTGCGGTCCGGTCCCAGGTCGACGGGCACGTGCACCTTCCGCCGACCACTGGCGACAACATCGATGTACTGTGGAGACCTCACGCCCCACGTGTTGAGCAATTCGGCGGTACGTCCACCCGGCCTCCCGCATGCCCACTATACGCCCTCGCTCAAAGTCCGTCAACTGCACATACGGTTCACGTCCACGCTGTCGCGGCATGCTACCAGTGTTAAAGACTGCGATGCAGCTCCGAATGCCACGGCAAACTGGCTGACACTGACGGCGGCGGTGCACAAATGCTGCGCAGCTAGCGCCATTCGACGGCCAACACCGCGGTTCCTGGTGTGTCCGCTGTGCCGTGCGTGTGATCATTGCTTGTACAGCCCTCTCGCAGTGTCCGGAGCAAGTATGGTGGGTCTGACACACCGGTGTCAATGTGTTCTTTTTTCCATTTCCAGGAGTGTAGAATGGCACGTCATAAAATACGAGGTGGTAACGCGGCGCCTGGGTAGCTTCGTGGATTCTGTTGTTGATCGACTCGTTATCAACGTAGCAGATGACAGTTCCAGAACTGAAGTGTATTTCTCGGATTCGAATAAGGAAGGAGCTATCAGATTACCAGACGACTGCCTGTAATTAATACCTTCAGAGGGCGAGATCCCTGTAGTATGCTTTCGCATGATACATGGCTCGCTCAGAAAAATTACCCGCTTTGAAGTTACGACTTTTCATCACTCTTGTTTGTAATTACAATAATGTGTTAGGCGAGAACGTGAGCATTTTATGCTTTCCGTCTGGTCACCTAAGAAGCGTGCAGTCGTGCTGATTGTTTCTCTGCTCCTCTCTTTTTACGTCTGTACTGCAACTGCTCACATTGCAGGATAGCTGGACCATCTGGCTGGCCAGTGCTATCCAAGTTAAATGCGCCGGTAAAGCTGTTGTCCTGCATTATCGCTTAGTCTATGCGCGTGTAACACGACACAAAACGTATCGTTACGATCGTACTTGACTGCACTGGGCACAGCTTGGCTTTCACTCCACGTGAAATGAAATCCCATGAGATTCAAGCAAACGCGGAAAAATACATGATGTAATGTTTGCATCAGGTTTATTCTTATGATGAACAGAGTATAATTGTTAAGTGAGCTATTATGTAAAAAGTTCAACAGTTGGGCAGTCAAATGGTTCAAATGGCTCTGAGGACTATGGGACTTAACATCTGAGGTCATCAGTCCCCTAGAACTTAGAACTACTTAAACCTAACTAACCTAAGGACATCACACACATCCATGCCCGAGGCGGGATTCGAACCTACGACCGTAGCGGTCGCGCGGCTCCAGACTGAAGCGCCAAGAACCGCTCGGTCACCACGGCCGGCTTGGGCAGTCAACTAACTACCACACTGAATAGCCTTTTCCGAGTGTAACATGCTGTCAATATTTATTCCATAAGCTGGATCATGTCCTTTCATTGTCTCCACAATCACTGGCAGGAATACTTATCACAGCATGAGGGGTATGAAATGCATCATCCCAACCTCAGCTCTCCCAAGAGCCGAGAGGCTTAAATTGTCTCCTTCTCCAACATAAGTAGGTCACCTAGGCGTTATAGAACTTCAGATATTTCAACATAAGTCGAGCAGTGCATTACAGCAGATTGCTCTTCTAGACTTGAAGATGATCCTCCCCAGTCCATTAGACATATTCACACCCACCTTGGAAGATATACGGTGAGTGTATAGTAAGTGGCCCCACTCAAGGCAGCCCACTCTGCAAATGTCAACAATTCCTGAATGGGAGATATCTACAAAGTCTACCAGTAGCACAATTAATGTTGAGAGAAGTGGAGTAACTTTCTGGTCATTCATTAATTCACCACCAAATGACTAAAACACAATTACCCGGATTTACAATACATTGTCAATGATAGACAGCAGGAATGTCCCACATTTACCAATACAATCCCTTTCCCACCAGCACAGCATACGTCACTGACAACATTGCACTTACTAGTTAAACACACAGGAGCGTATTTTACATAAAAGCTCATTTAACAACTGCAAATAAGAAGTCATTCAGTAAAGTAAAGCCGGGCGGCGTAGCCGCGTGGCTTGGACGCCTTGCCACGGTTCGCGCGGCTTTCCTCGTCGGAGGTTCGAGTTCTCCCTCGGGCATGGGTGTGTGTGTTGTCCTTAGCGTAAATTAGTTTATGTTAGATTAAGTAGAGTGTAAACTTAGAGGCCGATGAGCTCAGCATTTGGTCCCATCGGAACTTACCACAAATTCAGTAAAGTCAAAACAAATCCACGATATAAACACACTGAAGTTATTTTGTCCATTCACATAAGAGAACTAGACAGAAAATAATGGGGAGGTCTAGTTTGTCTGTAAATTGAAAATCGGACAGCGCTCGTAGTGGCTGAAGTCACCTTTCCAGAAGAATACTACAGCTGCCATACTGGATAACTAAGAATCAATGTTCCATCTAGCAGTGAAGACATAATACAGAGATTTACGTAGAATTTGTCCATATGCGTTACTTGCGTTAGTATTATTAGTAACTCTTATCTGCTTTCCATGTAGCGTTAATACGCACTTTGTAGAAAATGAACCCCTCCTCCGCCCACGTGCGTGTCTGAGCACTACGTCGTCACTGATTCATTAGGCTTTCAGCTGAGGGTCCTTAGAACTTTGTGAAACACCCTGTAGCTGTTTCTTATGGCGTAGCGGGGTAGACAGAGTGGCGAATCGCCTAGTCTACCTTCAGTTTGCAGAGCGAAGAAGTAGGGAAGTGCATGAATACAATCCGGCGACCTACCATTCCTCGCGCTTCTCTCCCACACATCTCTCCCCTCCGCCCTGTTGCACATCCGGGCACACAATTTATAACTTAATACGGCTCTACTGCACTTATATATGGTACACACATTTAGTATTGGTCTTTTACCCCCTTAATTTTAAGATAAATATTAATTTTATGCCATTGGAACAATATTTTGAATAACCTATGATTTTTCATCCCCTCCAATACGGAAAATATTAGCCCTAGAGAGAAAATGAATAGCCCGTTTTTTGGTAGGATATTTCATATAGTGTAATGTAGTACTGGGAAACATTTTTCGCTACAAACCGCGGTTTTCGGGAAAAACATTAAAAATGACCTTTAAATGTTCTTTCCCCCCTCCAACCCGACCATCACACTCCAACGGTCAGGACTTTTAGTGTGTTGTTCAGGAGACGTCCTCCTACTACTGTCAAAAATTTGCATCTACGCGATTTTTTCGCCTAATCGGGCTATTTTGGTCTTCTCTGACTGGACTAATAGGTTGCTCCAGCTCGTTGAAACCAAATCTCTTCGGCATTCACAACATCCAGTTCAGACAACAGAAAGGCCCTTAATATATTTCGTTAGCGTTCGCCGTCCACTGTTAATGCCCTTATGGTGTCATCTTCGAAGAAGTACGGCCCAATTACGCCCTCACCACAAGGGCCACACCACGCAGTCACTAGTTTTGGATGAAATTACTTCTCCATAATTACTCGAGGGTTTTATGTGCTCCAAATTCTGTAATTTTGCTTGCCCACCAAGCCAGTCAACAGGAACTTTCTTGTTGCAATTGTTGTCCGCTCTTTGTTTCGCAAGAACCCGACGGGATGGTGCTCGGCGCTTTCCGTGATCGTTTGGCTTCAGTTCTTGTATCACTTAGATTTTATAAGCCCAAAGGTGCGGATATGTTTTGAATTCGTTGCTTGCAGGTTCTGGAAATATCCAGTTGTGAACGTTGTCGAACAGATTTCACCGAACTGACGGCAACATTATCACTCTCGATGGCGATGTTTTCCACAGGCGGACTAACAGGAGGACACCCCTAGGGTTTAATGCCCACAACCGAACCGGATTTCTCAAATTGAGCACTCGTCACATTCGACTTATTCGACTGACATTGATCAAACATACCACGCAGTTTGCGAAAAGTCCCTGCACAACGTTCAACACAGTTGTACTAAGTTTACACTGTGACAGCACGCTATTCCTTCGGGAAGTGCTCCATTACTAACAACAAAGACAACATATGAAAATCGGTCAGTGTTGCCAACTTGCTACAACAGAAACGGCGGGAATTTAAAAAGTTGCATTCTTTATGGAACACCCTACTGCAGTCATGCCGTGATCGCTTTCCTCCAGGAATAAGGAACCAACCGAATGGAATAGCCTACGTTACCTATTGACATGAACCCGACGGGGCATGCTTGCGACTAACTGAAATTTGCCGATTGTCGTCACAGGAACCATATTCACACAATGGATGACCTCAGACGAACTGCCGTCGAAAAGCGGGACAGGCTTCAGCTTTTATGTCTTCGACCACGTTCTGGACACCACGCCAACAAGAGTCAAAGGGGGTGGAGCAACACAGCATTCACTGTTACTCAACAGATGTTTATTTCACACTTGTACAAAGATCAGTACTTCCAAACAGACTGCTTCTATTTTGAAACTTCCTGGCAGATTAAAACTGTGTGCCCGACCGAGACTCGAACTCGGGACCTTTGCCTTTCGCGGGCAAGTGCTCTACCATCTGAGCTACCGAAGCACGACTCACGCCCGGTACTCACAGCTTTACTTCTGCCAGTATCTCGTCTCCTACCTTCCAAACTTTACAGAAGCTCTCCTGCGAACCTTGCAGAACTAGCACTCCTGAAAGAAAGGTAGGAGACGAGATACTGGCAGAAGTAAAGCTGTGAGTACCGGGCGTGAGTCGTGCTTCGGTAGCTCAGATACAGTCGGCTTTCAGCCGTGTTACCGTGCGGACGGGCTCGGCGCGCCGGGCAGTGCTCCGCAGGTGTTGTTGTTTACCCGCTAGCGCGCGGTCGCGTCGTTGTCTTGCCGTATAGTACCTGTACCGACCCGACATGGCGTTCTCATATCGAAAAGCTACAATCAAACTAACGTTCAACGCATCGTACACGAGACCGAAGGCCCATGAAATTGAACGGTTTCTACGAGACATCATGCACATCGAACCACAAGAACTGATAGGAATTCATCTGTCTATTGTAACCAGCACAGTGTACCTCAAACTGATTGACGAAGCGGCCTGCGACAGATTACCCCAACGATCTGCAAACGGCTTTCGCTTCTGTCACGCAGACGGTAACGTGAGCGTGGTAGGAGTTGACCATGCTGGTCTGGGGGTGCGTACCGTGCGCATCTTTGAACTACCGTTCGAAGTCCCTGCCAACCTAGTCGTTGATGCGCTGCGGCCATACGGCACAGTTCTGAGCCACACAGAGGAGAAATGGAACACATTCGAAACGTACCCTGTCCTTAACGGGGTACGACAAGTGCGCATAGAACTTAAGAAGCACGTTCCATCGTATGTTTTCGTTGGTGGCTGCCGCGCAATTGTTATATATGATGGACAACCGAGGACCTGCTCGGGCTGCGGCCAGGAGGGCCATGTTAGAACTGAGTGTCTGCAGCGCCGCCTCGTTCAGGTGCCCCGCAATGAACTTCCCCAACGTTCCACTATGACCTCTCTCCCGCTAACATATGTGGAGGCGGCACGACATGATGTGATGGATGATCAAAACCTGCTACCTCCTCAAGCCGCTGCCAGCTCCGTTGGAGAATCAGCGCCGTCGACGACGCCGCAGCCCAACGGTGCAGAGGTTCCTACAGCCTCCGCCCACCGCAGCGTCGTGGGCACCCAGCCACCGTCACTGTCGGGATCAGACACAGGGGTTCCTAGCGACCGAGACTGTGTCGAGCCCCGCCCTCCAGTGGATGTCGAATCTCGGACCCGAAAGCAAAAATCACCCAAGCGACACAAGAAGAGGCGATTGTCAGCTGACGAACAGGACAGGAATGTGAAGCCGGCGGAAGACATCGACTTCGTTGACTCGCCCACAATTGCAACGGACTCCAGTGGCATCATTCACCAGAATGTGCCTGAAGACAAGGAACAGTCTCCTAAATCTGGTGGCCCAGAAAACGAGGCGCACTGCGTCGACTCCCAAAATGTGGGCTCCTGTGAAAGCGTCCAGCCCCCAATGACATCACAATCGTCTCTTGGTGATTGGGCAGACGATATGGAGGCAGATGATGCACAGCAAACATCGATATCTCCACCAGAGCCCATGGCTGACAATGAGCCCGGAGGGCTCTGCCAGTCAGGGACTCCTACGGCACAGTAATGCACGGCATGCAGGTGGATGGCTGTGTGGTGTGTGGTTTGTGAAATCACTGTGGGATTGCACCGGCACACTGCCTCCGCCACTTGATATGTCTCAGTCATACCGTGTGGGAACAGTCAACGTAAATGGTGCCCACTCCACTGTCAAGACCCGCATGTTACACGACATGATCAGAGCGGCAGACTTGGACATCGCCCTTCTCCAGGAGGTCCGTCCCGAGCTGTGTTTAGACCTATATGGCTACACCACGTACAGCCTACCCGTAGGTGATGGCGCAGGAGGAACGGCCATCCTTCTCCGAGATGGCATAGACGCGACGGACGCGACGTACTTGCCGAACGGGCGAGGCATCGCACTCACACTTGGCGCAGTGCGCCTCATTAACGTCTACGCTCCCTCCGGTAATTCGCACCGTGGTGACAGGCATGTCTTCTATTCGGAGGAGTTGGCCCCACTTTTGCAAGGAAATATGGACCATTACATAGTGGGCGGCGATTTTAACAGTGTTCTGCGGCCCGAGGACCAGATACCGCATTACGTCCCATGCCCCGCTCTACAAGCATTGACACGTGACCTCGCGCTCCACGACACATGGCTCTTGCATCATGGGACCCAGAGTGGATATACGCACTTTACCAGCCATTCTGCCAGTCGTCTGGACCGGATATACGTCTCGCGTGCCCTCCGCACAGCAACCCGTGATGCAGAACTCTGGCCGACGGCCTTCACGGACCATCTCGCGTACATCTGCACTGTCACCTTGCCCCGACAACTCACAAGACGCAGCAGGGGCCCGTGGACGCTGAACGTCTCCCTCCTTCGCGAGGAAGCGTGTCGGCGAGCAGTCACTGACACGTGGCGTCGATGTATCAGGCGCCTGCCTATGTATGCTTCCACGTTGCTGTGGTGGCTGGGATGTGTCAAACCTGCCCTCCGAAAGACCTTGATGGCCTACGGGCGTGACAGATCGAACTGGCAAAGGGCAACATCGGAATTTTACTATACAGCGTTACGTGAGCTGGCGACGCAACCGCCGTCTCCCGAACGTCAGATGTCCGTACAACGCATCAAAGCTCGTCTACTTCGCATCAGGACAGAGCAGCTCGACGGTGTCCGCATCCGTGCGCGAGTGCAAGACTGTATCCCCAACGAAACAGCGTCACTGTATCACATTGTGCGCGAGAGGCGCCACCGCAAACGTCAGCTCATTACGGCGGTAAACACGGAGGACGGCGGGCGCGCAGTGACACAAGCGGACATCGCGCACACGTTCGCCAGACACTATGGGACCTTGTACATGGAAGATCCGCGAAATGTACGTGATTATGACGGGCTGTTGCACGATTTTCCCGCCCCTCGGGACGTGGCACCCGATGATAGTCTGCTGTTGCCCATTACACCCGACGAGCTGACATCGGCCTTGGCACGTGGAGCGCCGAACAAGTCGCCTGGACCGGACGGTTTACCCCTGGAATTCTACCGCACTTTTTACCACCTTATGGGTGACAAGTGGCTCCAAATGTTTCAAGACCTGATCCGCCCTGATTTCACTGTCCCCACAGAATTCACAGAAGGCATCTTGATTCCAGTTCCGAAACCGAATGGTGGTTGTAGGTGGCAGGATTTTCGCCCACTCACACTCCTCAACAACGACTACAAGATCTTCGCCCGTATCCTCCGCGCGCGTCTCCACACCGCTATCGGGAAAGCCATCCACACCGATCAGACATGTTTAGGTGGTGTCAGCAACATTCATACGGCGTTAGGAGCATACCGCGACGTAATTGCTTTGACGGCGGCCTGCAAAATACGAGGCGTCCTTGTCGCCGTAAATTTTGACCACGCATTCGACCGCGTCGATCACGGCTTCTTACGCGCAGTTTTGCATCGCATGGGCCTCTCTCCGGAGTCTGCACAGGTGGTCCTTCGACTGGTCCACGGAGCGCGCTCCCGCATGATGGTCAACGGTTATCAGTCTGGTCACATTGTTGTTGGACGGTCAGTGCGACAAGGGTGCCCCCTGTCGGGCATATTATTTGCTGCAGCACTTGAACCAGCTTTACATGGTCTACGGCAAGGATTAACTGGTATCTCCTTGCGGGACGTGACCTTTTGTTGTGGTGCATTCGCCGATGACGTGGTGTTCCTGGCCAGATCAGAGGATGAAATGCATATGGCGCTACAGTGGCTACGCCAGTACGGGGCGGTCGCTGGGAGCGTCGTCAACGTGAAGAAGACAAAATACATGGATGTCGGAGGGGGGATTTCCCACACAACGGCGGTGCCCTTTGACAAGGTGCCCGTACTCAAGTGTTTAGGAGTGCAATTCTATAGCAATGTCCGCCGCACGGCGGCGGCTACGTACCGCCGGCTCCTACACCAGACACGTGCTCTGCTGCAGGACAACAAACTGCGTCGCTTGGATATGCTCCTCAGAACACGTTATGTCAACACCTATCTTGTCTCAAAACTGAACTATTTTGCGCATATCCTTCCCTTGACAGCTACGATGGCCGACAGATTTCAAGCAGCATATGGACATTTCGTAAGCACCGGTCTGGTTTTTAAAGTCCGATACGCCACCCTGACACTACCGCAGCGGGCGGGCGGTATCGGTTTAATTCACGTATATAACCGTGCGCGATCGCTTTATCTCAACACTATGCGCCGCACGTGGACCTCTGCCCACGCCACTCTGACGGGCACCCTGATAGCGGAAGTGGCACCACACTCTCTGCATCCCCCGGTTTCTGTAGGACATATTTCACCGGCACTCACCCACATCAGAGACTTCTTTGTTGACTTCAGCTACTTACGTTCAGAACTTCCGACGACACGGAAGCCCAGCACAAAAGACTATTATCGCCTCTATCAGCAGCGGCAACCTGTAAATACGGTCACCCACAGACACCCTGAAGTTGCCTGGAACACGGTGTGGCGAGCGGTACACACGCCTTTTCTACCTACGACGGTGCGTTCATTGTGGTACGTAGTTGTGAATGGGAAGTTCGCTACTCGTCAGAGGTTACATTCCATACATCTGACGGACGACCCCTTGTGTCCGACATGCTCAGTCGCTGACTCGGATGCACACCGTCTGACGTGTGCCGCGACCAGCGAGTGCTGGCTACTGACGCAGCGCCTGCTGGCATTACTCTTGCGGCGATTGCCGGAGTCTATCTCCCCTGATGATGTATTGCGCCCCGACGTCGTATACTTTCCATCAACCAGAACGAACGCCGTTAACTGGCTAAAAGGCATGGCCGTTTACTACATATTTTGCGATGCTCCCAAAGGCACACTCGACTTTTGGTCCCTATTGATGACGACACATGCAGCTTTCAGCCGCCACCCGAAGTACAGAACTCGTTTCGCAAATTATTTAGGTTCATTATTTGCGGATCCTCCTGCTCACTGGGGCGTTCCGAGTATGAGACGCTGAAAATGAAGAAGAATCCTGGAGCATATTGATCCTCTACGGACGGAATAAGGGGGAACCCCTCCCAACAGACGAGAAGACGACTCGGACGCTCGGCTACGGCAGTTGTAGGATCTTTCGTTGTAATGAAACAGAAATAAATCTATAATACACAAAAAATGTTATAAAAATTAAAGAAATAAATAAATAAAAAGAACAACATCGACAAACCCACTCCATCCTCTTCCTGATCCTTCGATCCTCGAACTCGAACACGTTGCTTGGGCGTGGCGGCGGGATGGCCAGGCTTCGGGTGTCGACCCCTGCCCTACCCGTCGTCCTGCTCCTGCAGCGGTTCATTAGGAGGAAAAAAAAAAAAAAAAAAAAAAAAAAAAAAAAAAAAAAAAAAAAAAAAAAAAAAGATGGTAGAGCACTTGCCCGCGAAAGGCAAAGGTCCCGAGTTCGAGTCTCGGTCGGGCACACAGTTTTAATCTGCCAGGAAGTTTCATATCAGCGCACACTCCGCTGCAGAGTGAATATCTCATTCTGCTTCTATTTTCATTATTGTTTTGTTTTTATTTTACAGTAATGTTGGTTTTTCATAGTGCTGATACTTTCATTCCATGTCCCCTTTGAATCAAAGTCCACATACATTCACATATACACTGAGGTGAAAAAAGTCATGGGATAGCGATTGGCATTTATACAGATGTCGGTAGTATTTTGTTCAAAATCAAATGGCTCTGAGCACTATGGGACTTAACAGCTAGGGTCATCAGTCCCCTAGAACTTAGAACTACTTAAACCTAACTAACCTAAGGACAGCACACAACACCCAGCCATCACGAGGCAGAGAAAATCCCTGACCCCGCCGGGAATCGAACCCGGGAACCCGGGCGTGGGAAGCGAGAACGCTACCGCACGACCACGAGATGCGGGCAGTATTTTGTCGGAGCTGTCATTTGTACTGAGGTGACTCACGTGAAAATGTTTCCGACGTAATTATGGCCGCACTATGGGAGTTAACGAACTTTGAACGCGGCATGGTAGTTGGAGCTAGACACACGGGACATTCCATTTCGGAAATCGTTAGGAAATTCAGCATTCCGAGGTCCACAATGTCAAGAGTGTGCCGAGGATACTAAATTTTAGGTATTACCGCTCACCACAGACAACGCCGTGACACTTAACGACCGAGAACAGCGGCGTTTGCGTACTGTTGTCAGGCTAGCGACACTGCCTGAAATAACCGTGCGTGGAACGTACGACGAAGGTAACCGTTAGGACAGTGCGACGAAATTGGGAGTTAATGGGCTATGGCAGCAGATGACATACCCGAGTCTGCCGGCCGGAGTGGCCGAGCGGTTCTAGGCGCTAAAGTCTGGAACCGCGCGGCCGCTACGGGTGCAGGTTCGAATACTCCCTCGGGCATGGATCTGTGATGTCCTTAGGTTAGTTAGATTTAAGTAGTTCCAAGTTCTAGGGGACTCATGACCTCAGAAGATAAGTCCCGTAGTGCTCAGAGCCATTTTTTAGACCCGAGTGCCTTTGCTAACAGCACGACATCGCCTGCAGCGCCTCTCCTGGGCTCTTGACCATATCGGTTGGACCCTGGACGACTGGAAGACCGTGGCATGGTCGGATGAATCCCGATTTTAGTTGGTAAGATCTGACGGCAGTGTTGGAGGGTGGCGCAGACATCATGAAGTCACTGACCCAAGTTGTCAACAAGGTACTGTGCTAGTTAGTGGTGGCTCCATAATGGTTTAGGCTTTGTTTACAAGGGATGGAACCGATTATTTACTGTAATGGTTATGTGCGGCTGCTTGGAGACCACTTGCAGCCATTTATGGTGTCACGTTCCCAAACAACGATGCGCCGTATCACCGGGCCACAATTGTTTGCGATTGGTTTGAAGAACATTCTGGACAGTTTGAGAGAATGATTTGGCCACTAACATCGCCCGACATGAATCCCACCAATCATTAATGGAACATAATCGAGTGGTCAGTTCGTGCACAAAATTCTTCACGGCAACACATTCGCGAATATGGACGGCTATAGAGACAGCATGGCTCAATATTTCTGCAGTGGACCTTCAACGACTTGTTGAGTCCATGTCACGGCGAGCTGCTGCATTAGGCAATGCAAAACGAGGTCCGACACGACATTTGGGGGTATCCCACGACTATTGGCACCTCAGCGTATGTAAGAGATGCAAAACTTTTATTGAGCAGCTTATTTTGTCCAGCCTATGTTGTTATGTTCTAAAATATGTGCAAATTGCTTTTTTATAATCGTTCTGGTTTGTAAAGCCAATAATTAACTTTTTATCACTTGTAAATTAGTAGTAAAAAGCACATGACTATCTGTTTCCATTATACGCGACTATTTTAGTCACCTCAAGTCTGTGGGCCTATTGATCCTTTCATTTCTAAGTACAAATGATTTTTAAGAAGTGTAACTTTAATAATCAAATTAATGAGCAGATTCATTGCATTACAGCTTATTACAGGAAACCTGGTGATCTTCATCATCACAGGACTCGACTGCTTCTGTTTAGAGCTCATGATCCACCTTTCAGAGCAACTACGAGTTCTCAACAACTTATTTCGCAGTTTCGCAAGAGCTAATGCCCAACAGCTGCCTGAGTTGCGGGTATGCCCAGCTACAGCTACATCACACCGTAGAAAGTCACAATATGAGACTACCACGAAAAAGTCATTTCTGGAAAGGTAAGTACACCAAACTGCGCTAAAATTGCAAGACATTTTTTGTCTACCTGTGGAGTTAATAAACATATAATCAGTAGCGATTTAAAAAGTTTTCCTAATATTATTGGCGGGATATACACATTATCACTTTCTGTGTAAAAAAATGAAACTTCCAAACGGCCTAGAGAACATATAACGTGTCATACACACTGAAGCGCCAAAGAAACTAGTATAGGCATGCGTATTGAAATACAGAGATATGTGAACACTCAGAATACGGCACTGCGATCGGCAAGTCCTATGTAAGACAACAAGTGTCCGGCGTAGTTGTTAGATCGGTTACTGCTGCTACAATGGCAGGTTATAAAGATTTAAGTGATTTTGAACGAGGTGTTATATTCGGCGCACGAGCGATGGGACACAGCATCTCCGAGGTAGCGATGAAGTGGAGATTTTCCCGTACGACCATTTCACTAGTATACCGTGAATACCAGCAGTCCGGTAAAACATCAAATCTCCGACATCGCTGCGGTCGGAAAAAGATACTGTAAGAACTGGACAACCGACGACTGAACAGAATCGTTCAACGTGACAGAAGTGCTATCCATCCGCAAATTGCCGCAGATTTCAATGCTGGGCCATCAACAAGTGTCAGTGTACGAACCATTCAACGAAACATCATCGATATGGTCTTTCGGAGCCGAAGGCCCACTCGTGTACCCTTGATGTCTGCACGACTCAAAGCTTTACGCATCCCCTAGGCCCGTCAACGCCGACATTAGACTGTTGATGACTGGAAACATGTTGCGTGGTCGGGCGAGTCTCGTTTCAAAATGTATCTAGCGGATAAGGTGTACGGGTATGGAAACAACCTCATGAATCCGTGGACCCTGCGTGTCAGCAGGGGACTGTTCAAGCTGGTGGAGGCTCTGTAATGGTGTGGGGCGTGGCAGCTGGAGTGATATGGGACCCCTGATACACCTAGGTACGACTCCGACAGGTAACACGTACGTAAGCATCCTGTCTGATCACCTGCAGCCATCCATGTCCATTGTGCATTCCGACGGACTTGGATAATTTCAGCAGGACAATGCGACATCCTACACATCCAGAATTGCTACAGAATGGTTCCAGGAACACTCTTCTGAGTTTAAACACTTCCGCTGACCACCAGACTCTCCAGACATGAACATTATTGAGCATACCTGTGATGCCGTGCAACGTGGTGTTCAGAAGAGATCTCCACCATCTCGTACTCTTACGGATTTATGGACAGCCCTGCAGGATTCATGGTGTTATTTCCCTCCAGCACTACTTCAGTCATTAGTCGAGTCCATGCCACGTCGTGTTGCGGCACTTCTGCGTGATCGCGGAGACCTTGCACGATATTAGACAGGTGTACCAGTTTCTTTGGCTCTTCAGTGTCTAATCGACTTGTGATATTATATTTTCTAAACGAAACAGCACAGATAGAATTGCAAATTTCGAAACTTATAACACTTCATTATGAAACATTTCAATTAGTCGATTCTGTTTTGGAGCCAAGCCAAGTTGGTACACTTATTTTATCAATATAACGTGGAATTGAAATCACCAGTTACATACTGAAATTGTACAAAGAACTTGTTACCGAATCAGTATCCTAGCTAACATCATATGTGAGATGGCATCACAAACTTCTGTATTGCATTATTGCTTATGCTACATCTATACTCGACAAGCCACCTTGCGGTGTGTGGCGGAAGGTTGTTTTGAAACGTCCCCTTAGAAAAATTATACATGACTGTGCTTAAACTGACACACAATATTTTTAGCGCAACGCAATCTGACTTTCAATAATCCCTACAAAAAAAAAATGGTTCAAATGGCTCTGAGCACTATGGGACTCAACTGCTGAGGTCATTAGTCCCCTAGAACTTAGAACTAGTTAAACCTAACTAACCTAAGGACATCACAAACATCCATGCCCGAGGCAGGATTCGAACCTGCGACCGTAGCGCTCTTGCGGTTCCAGACTGCAGCGGCTTTAACCGCACGGCCACTTCGGCCGGCAATCCCTACAAAAGAATGGCCCTGAATAACATTAACCTATACCTTTCACAAATCACTTACCTCACAAAAATCTTCGTTACTCGAACTACTGCAATACAGCGAGCGCCACTACTGTCAGCTAAATGAAAGATTCAAACTACTGAAGGCACTAACTACTGATAGGCATAGTTAGCAAATGAAAGATTTTTATAGAGAACAAACAATGTATTTACCTTAATAATGTTCAAAAGTCATTATATATATAGCAGTTCATGACATCCATTCTTACAAATGTACTGTTTCTGATGGACACACGTCCAGATCATCCGCTGTCAAAACTCCGTAATTTCTCTCCCCACATCCACCATTGCTGGCGGCTCACCTCCAACTGCGCTGTTAACAGCCAACTGCCCAACACTACAATGGCGAATATTGCAACAATGCCGACCAGCTTCAGACTGCACACAGCACAGTAAGTGATTTTCATATAGAGTGCTACATGTCGTTACCAATATGAAAACCGAAACAGCCCACTTACAGTTTGTGCACCACCGTCACATTCCCCCTTTCCTGTCCCACTCGCGAGTGGTTCACAGGATGAACGATTGCCGGTAAGCCTCCGTATGGGCTCGAATCTCTCTAATTTAATCTTCATGTTCCTTTCGCGAGATACACGTAGCTAGCTCTCATTACTAGGGCAATAACATTACGCGACTGAAAGCTTCAACAGAAAGCCTTCCTCTAATTAGGCTTGCGTGTTGTATTTCCTCTTTTCGAGTTACTGATAAATATGTCCGTGTAGTCGTATCTCCAGAAGGTATAAGGAATGCGCGAACGCCAAAATATTTTCAGTGTCCTGACAGAAAACAAATTCTCGGATTTTTGTGTGCAGTTGTGTCAGTGAAGATCTGCCCGTCTCTTCTGCTCTTGCACACGCAAAGTATGAATAAGACTTAAGACTTAACGCGGCCACAGTCTGGACCTGTTGATCTCTTTCATCAGTCCTATAACTATAGCATGTAATATATTTCACAGACCTTCAGAATAATAGTAATCCAGTACAACTCATAAGAGGCTAGAAGAATCAGTTGTGACGGGTGCCCTTTATTATTACAAGGGATCTGGACAACCAAAAAAAATTTTAAATAGAAAAAAGCCTTCTGAAACACGTAAGTCAATTTCTTTATCTGAAATATTTCTATACTTGTCACGGATTTATCGAGTGGTGGGATCCACGAAATAAACTCAATGTTGGTTGCAAAACAAGCAATACTTCTTTCAGCGTCATCAATCAGTGGATCCATTTCTTTAAAAATGAAATGCCGATTTTGACATATAAGATGTGATGACTATAAAATTTTTATTCTACTGGGTTTCTTTGCCATTTCAATAAAGTCATCAAATACGAAATATGATGTCCAAGACTTTTACAGCAAAAAATAAATAAATAGAAACAGAGTAAAAAGCAATGAAATTTGCAACAACAAGAACAACAACAATAATAATAATAGACATGTAGAAAAGGAATTCACTTCACTGATTTTGTATGTAGTTAATTAGCAGAAATTGTCACTCCTTTCTTCAGGAGGTATTAGAGAAAACCCTTGAAAATCGAAAATTTGTAGTTATGCCATCAACTGCAACTAAAGTTCTCATATGTGGACACATTTTTCCATTACCTCGTTTATTTCAATTAATTACATATCCGTAAAACATTTAAGTGGATCTGAAGGATTCTTACATACAAATAATGGAAGCTGTTTACCAGGAGCAAAACCCTCAACTTGGGGCTGAACATCTGCGACTTGTCAGTAACCACACTTAATTCTTGTGGAAGCTATATGAAAATGTATGTTTCAGAGCAATGCATACTTTCTTACAGTAGTTAATGACGTGCGAACAACGTAAAGATCTTTCCTGTTTCTTATTGTCACTGAATGGCTACTGCAGTTTACTTTAAAAAAGTTCAAGTTGTCATCCATAGATTTCATAACTAGGTATATGTACTGTGATGTAAGTGTAGCAATCCTCAGCTCATTAAATAGGTAACAGACTCAGAACGCGATTATTTATTTAACCGATTACCCGAACGTCAATTTATCTATCTACATCGAAGTACCTAAGCCCTCAGAGCGTCACACCCATTCAGCAACGCTCAATCAGTCCCACTTTCCAGTATGTAACGTTTAAAGTTCTTTATTTAATTTTAGTCACTGTTTAATGCAAGGGGTATAGTTAACTATTGCAGAAGCAATCATGTTTTATCTCGTGGCCAAAATTCCAGCTGTCTTCTACATACGTATGGTTGGTAATAGACACCATCTTCGTTGTTGAATAACTAGGCATGTATTACATCAGCTAAAACAATGTCACGGAACTCGTTAAGTCATCCACAGCTTGGACACAACATTAAGATTTAAATCACATAGAACAATGCGAGCAATGCTATAATATTAAATAATGGCTTCTACATAACTCGAGAATAATTTTCTCGGTGCTTACCAAGTAAATTTAGCTGCCAAATGGAGCTAATTTAAATTTTATTGTCGAAAACTCCTTCTTAAGTATGAATTTCTTATTATCTTGATGGAGTCCAATCGTCGGCGCAGCCTCTTATACCATCACGTATGTATCGTAGTAACAATAGTTGACAGGTCTCTTTGGCTCTCAGATGTTGATAAATAGCGGATCACACTCGAATGTTCACAGTCCATTACACTATTTTTCACTCAGTTACTTTCTAGAAGAAAGTCAACAGTTAAAATGCACTGAAAAGGATACGCGAAACGGTATACGCGGCTTTCCAACAAGGATAGGATAAGATAAATTAAGTTCTGATTGCAGCTTACTTGGGTTGCATTGATGGGCTTGATAAACTGCCACAGGATAGTCAATGAATAAGCCACTGTCTCTAGATGTACATACTCGCATGGCAGAAATCAGCAACCATGGGAACTGAACTGTTAAGTTTAGCTGCTGCTTCCACAAATTGGTTTTGCACTGGCCAAGAGCACTGTTCTTCATTTCATTGTTTGTGTTGTATACATGATGTCCCACTTAATGTCAACACCTTTAATATGTCATAAACAGTTCATTTCTACATGAGTAACGCGGCCGCTATTTTTCTCCTGATTTTTGGTTATACAGTTATACTAAACCAAGTGTAGTGTTATGAATGGAAATTTTTAACGAAATTCAAGAATCTTTCGGGAATGGGCTATAGTAATGTGATGAATTTTAAGGTTTACACTCAAAAATCTTGTAAGAACAGGTCGTAATACGTTAAATCAGGAAATCAGTGGTCCCTGCACATAACTGTTTTAACTCTACTCTCAGATAATCATGGGATAATGGACCTGCCAGCCTTGGCCTTCATATTTTACATATTTACGCCCTCTTTTGCATAAAGTTTCACTGAAAACTTTGGTAAGCAACCTATTTCTGTACTCCTATTATCAATAACTCCTAGTGTATTTAAGAAGCGTGCAGTTTCGTGTAAAAAAACCTCATTATCTCCAAAGTTAAAAGACTTACGTGTGTTAACTATGCATCAAATTACTCACCCCTTGCCTAATATTATTCGTAAAATATACAATTTTAATATCTTGGTCAGTTTATGAAACATGAGGTGCCCCTATACCGCTTTGATATTTCGATCCGTAGAACTTCGAGGGCAAGAAACTTGTCTCATGTTTTATTATTATAAATATATTTGGCTATCCGTTAGCCATTATTATTTCTCTTACTTTCAAATTTTCTCACGCATAAACTGTTAAAAAAATTCGATCTGAAAAAACGTAGATTTCGATTTATATTAATTATGTAGTTTTTCTGCAGGCTCCTTTTTTCACGTTTGATTTATGTAATGCGCTTGTAGTTTGGCGTTTTCCATGTTGTACTTTTTAATGAAAAATCATTCAAAGCTGATAGCTGACGTATTCTTCTCTTACTTATCGTATGAATGTTTTCTACTGCCTCTGCTAATGTTGCGTGTGTTTACGCTAACTGCGGTGATTCTAGGGTTCTTTGTGTAGCTTCTGATGTCTGGCTGTATCTTAAAAATGAATTTGAACATCCTAATCTTTAATACAGTGCTAAAGTTGCTTTGCCCTCTTTTTCAGGGAGGCTATACCACTTGATGTTCACACAAAATTAGAGAAGACAACAAACAGCGTTTATTCTGGAATCTATAACCCATTTCTCGACACCGCTGATGAATCATTCAAACGCTGCATCCAATATCACTGGCAGCTAATTGGGTCAGTGTTAAATAGATTTTAGTAACTTTATTTTTGCTCAAGATTTTCGAAGGAATATCTAGAAACGTTTCATTTATCTTAATTCTTTCCATACTGCACAGTAATTAACTACGGAAATGATATTTCTTTATTTCTCCCGTTTTATACAGGTTGAAGAAAGAAACTGAAAAATTTTGTGGGGTGGTACTTTTCTTTCAGATCCTTGCTAGCATGTTCATTATCTGCTTCGTGGCCTTCCAGGCTACTGTGGTACGCAAAGTTTTATACCTTGATTTCGTCTTGACGACATGAGGATCTTCAGTTGCTGTATTCTATTTACCGTGCTGCATCATCTTTTTTTACAGAACACAATGGACGCAGGGAGTCTCACCAAATGTTTATTGTATTTGAGCGTCGCCTTGCTTCAGCTTGGATTGTTCTGCAACGAGGGTACCAACATTGTGACACAGGTAAACTGCGCCCAACGAAGTCACTTGCCAAAAATTACGAAGCTTGCTCTTGTTGCCCATCCAAATAGCAAACAAAATGGCTCGAGTAGATTGCTTCTACTCTGTACAGACCGCCTGGAAATCAATTAAGGAAACGATTTATTAATCGGTGGAGTGTGGTTGCTTCTTTAAGTACAATGAGTGTTCAAAAGTGCACATACGTCTCCCGGTAACTGTCATCACCACCGCTTTTCTTACGAATATTGGCTTTTCATGCTGGGTTGACAAACTCATTAGCTTTGTGATGGGCATCATTCTCGTAGACATACATACTGTCAGCTGATGAAAAACCTGTTCGGGAAATGTTGTAACCCATTCCGCGAATAGTTATAATAAGAAGAAGTGTCAGTATGAGCCCGTATAAGGAGTGAAGTTTGCGTTCCAAAACAAACTCTACATAGTCTGTGGACGATTCTGAGTATGTTAGGCCGTTATTGGTACCGTTTTGTTCTGGGACAACTCCGCCTCAGGTAGTGCACTGTAAACGAGTGTCACACATTTTAATACATGATTTGCTCACCCTCGAGCAGTGCATGAGTGGTGGGCACCAAGTTAGCAACAAGAAGAAATTTTAAACTTCCCAAACTAAAAAATTTTAAACTTTCTAATGTATGTGTCGCACCGGGACTTGAATGTAGACCTTTTGCTTTTTTGCAGGGAAATGCTGTATTTACTGAGCTCTCCAGGAAAGACTTACGACCCGTTCTCACAACTCTGCTCAAACAGTTCTCCTCTCGTTCCTAGGAAGTTCACAGCAGTGAAACTGTGAGGGTAGATTTTGAGTCGTGTCGGTCGCAGAGGGTGGGCTTACTGGTAGTCGGGAGCTCCAACGTCAGGCGCGTAATGGGGCCCCTTAGGGATATGGCAGCAAGAGAGGGGAAGAAAACCAATGTGCACTCCGTGTGCATACCGGGGGGAGTCATTGTAGATGTGGAAAGGGTCCTTCCGGATGCCATGAAGGGTACAGGGTGCACCCATCTGCAGGTGGTCGCTCATGTCAGCACCAATGATGTGTGTCGCTATGGATCCGAGGAAATCCTCTCTGGCTTCCGGCGGCTATCTGATTTGGTGAAGACTGCCAGTCTCGCTAGCGGGATGAAAGCAGAGCTCACCATCTGCAGCATCGTCGACAGGACTGACTGCGGACCTTTGGTACAGAGCCGAGTGGAGGGTCTGAATCAGAGGCTGAGACGGTTCTGCGACCGTGTGGGCTGCAGATTCCTCGACTTGCGCCATAGGGTGCTGGGGTTTCGGGTTCCGCTGGATAGGTCAGGAGTCCACTACACGCAACAAGCGGCTACACATGTAGCAGGGGTTGTGTGGCGTGGGCTGGGCGGTTTTTTAGGTTAGATGGCCTTGGGCAAGTACAGAAAGGGCAACAGCCTCAACGGGTGCGGGGCAAAGTCAGGACATGCGGGGACCAAGCAGCAATCGGTATTGTAATTGTAAACTGTCGAAGCTGCGTTGGTAAAGTACCGGAACTTCAAGCGCTGATAGAAAGCACCGAAGCTGAAATCGTTATAGGTACAGAAAGCTGGCTGAAGCCAGAGATAAATTCTGCCGAAATTTTTACAAAGGTACAGACGGTGTTTAGAAAGGATAGATTGCATGCAACCGGTGGTGGAGTGTTCGTCGCTGTTAGTAGTAGCTTATCCTGTAGTGAAGTAGAAGTGGATAGTTCCTGTGAATTATTATGGGTGGAGGTTACACTCAACAACCGAGCTAGGTTAGTAATTGGCTCCTTTTACCGACCTCCCGACTCAGCAGCATTAGTGGCAGAACAACTGAGAGAAAATTTGGAATACATTTCACATAAATTTTCTCAGCATGTTATAGTCTTAGGTGGAGATTTAAATTTACCAGATATAGACTGGGACACTCAGATGTTTAGGACGGGTGGTAGGGACAGAGCATCGAGTGACGTTATACTGAGTGCACTATCCGAAAATTACCTCGAGCAATTAAACAGAGAACCGACTCGTGGAGATAACATCTTGGACCTACTGATAACAAACAGACCCGAACTTTTCGATTCTGTATGTACAGAACAGGGAATCAGTGATCATAAGGCCGTTGCAGCATCCCTGAATATGGAAGTTAGTAGGAATACAAAAAAAGGGAGGAAGGTTTATCTGTTTAGCAAGAGTAATAGAAGGCTGATTTCAGACTACCTAACAGATCAAAACGAAAATTTCTGTTCCGACACTGACAATGTTGAGTGTTTATGGAAAAAGTTCAAGGCAATCGTAAAATGCGTTTTAGACAGGTACGTGCCGAGTAAAACTGTGAGGGACGGGAAAAACCCACCGTGGTACAACAACAAAGTTAGGAAACTACTGCGAAAGCAAAGAGAGCTTCACTCTAAGTTTAAACGCAGCCAAAACCTCTCAGACAAACAGAAGCTAAACGATGTCAAAGTTAGCGTAAGGAGGACCATGCGTGAAGCGTTCAGTGAATTCGAAAGTAAAATTCTATGCACCGACTTGACAGAAAATCCTAGGAAGTTCTGGTCTTACGTTAAATCAGTAAGTGGCTCGAAACAGCATATCCAGACACTCCGGGATGATGATGGCATTGAAACAGAGGATGACACGCGTAAAGCTGAAATACTAAACACCTTTTTCCAAAGCTGTTTCACAAAGGAAGACCGCACTGCAGTTCCTTCTCTAAATCCTCGCACAAACGAAAAAGTGGCTGACATCGAAATAAGTGTCCAAGGAATAGAAAAGCAACTGGAATCACTCAACAGAGGAAAGTCCGCTGGACCTGACGGGATACCAATTCGATTCTACACAGAGTACGCGAAAGAACTTGCCCCCCTTCTAACAGCCGTGTAGCGCAAGTCTCTAGAGGAACGGAAGGTTCCAAATGATTGGAAAAGAGCACAGGTAGTCCCAGTCTTCAAGAAGGGTCGTCGAGCAGATGTGCAAAACTATAGACCTATATCTCTGACGTCGATCTGTTGTAGAATATTAGAACATGTTTTTTGCTCGCGTATCATGTTGTTTTTGGAAACCCAGAATCTACTCTGTAGGAATCAACAAGGATTCCGGAAACAGCGATCGTGTGAGACCCAACTCGCTTTATTTGTTCATGAGACCCAGAAAATATTAGATACAGGCTCCCAGGTAGATGCTATTTTTCTTGACTTCCGGAAGGCGTTCGATACAGTTCCGCACTGTCGCCTGATAAACAAAGTAAGAGCCTACGGAATATCAGACCAGCTGTGTGGCTGGATTGAAGAGTTTTTAGCAAACAGAACACAGCATGTTGTTGTCAATGGAGAGACGTCTACAGACGTTAAAGTAACCTCTGGCGTGCCACAGGGGAGTGTTATGGGACCATTGCTTTTCACAATATACACTCCTGGAAATTGAAATAAGAACACCGTGAATTCATTGTCCTAGGAAGGGGAAACTTTATTGACACATTCCTGGGGTCAGATACATCACATGATCACACTGACAGAACCACAGGCACATAGACACAGGCAACAGAGCGTGCACAATGTCGGCACTAGTACAGTGTATATCCACCTTTCGCAGCAATGCAGGCTGCTATTCTCCCATGGAGACGATCGTAGAGATGCTGGATGTAGTCCTGTGGAACGGCTTGCCATGCCATTTCCACCTGGCGCCTCAGTTGGACCAGCGTTCGTGCTGGACGTGCAGACCGCGTGAGACGACGCTTCATCCAGTCCCAAACATGCTCAATGGGGGACAGATCCGGAGATCTTGCTGGCCAGGGTAGTTGACTTACACCTTCTAGAGCACGTTGGGTGGCACGGGATACATGCGAACGTGCATTGTCCTGTTGGAACAGCAAGTTCCCTTGCCGGTCTAGGAATGGTAGAACGATGGGTTCGATGACGGTTTGGATGTACCGTGCACTATTCAGTGTCCCCTTGACGATCACCAGTGGTGTACGGCCAGTGTAGGAGATCGCTCCCCACACCATGATGCCGGGTGTTGGCCCTGTGTGCCTCGGTCGTATGCAGTCCTGATTGTGGCGCTCACCTGCACGGTGCCAAACACGCATACGACCATCATTGGCACCAAGGCAGAAGCGACTCTCATCGCTGAAGACGACACGTCTCCATTCGTCCCTCCACTCACGCCTGTCGCGACACCACTGGAGGCGGGCTGCACGATGTTGGGGCGTGAGCGGAAGACGGCCTACCGGTGTGCGGGACCGTAGCCCAGCTTCATGGAGACAGTTGGGAATGGTCCTCGCCGATACCCCAGGAACAACAGTGTCCCTAATTTGCTGGGAAGTGGCGGTGCGGTCCCCTACGGCACTGCGTAGGATCCTACGGTCTTCGCGTGCATCCGCGCGTCGCTGCGATCCGGTCCCAGGTCGACGGGCACGTGCACCTTCCGCTGACCACTGGCGACAACATCGATGTACTGTGGAGACCTCACGCCCCACGTGTTGAGCAATTGGGCGGTACGTCCACCCGGCCTCCCACATGCCCACTATACGCCCTCGCTCAAAGTCCGTCAACTGCGCATACGGTTCACGTCCACGCTGTCGCGGCATGCTACCAGTGTTAAAGACTGCGATGGAGCTCCGTATGCCACGGCAAACTGGCTGACACTGACGGCGGCGGTGCACAAATGCTGCGCAGCTAGCGCCATTCGACGGGCAACACCGCGGCTCCTGGTGTGTCCGCTGTGCCGTGCGTGTGATCATTGCTTGTACAGCCCTCTCGCAGTGTCCGGAGCAAGTATGGTGGGTCTGACACACCGGTGTCAATGTGTTCTTTTTTCCATTTCCAGGAGTGTATATAAATGACCTAGTAGATAGTGTTGGAAGTCCCATGAGGCTTTTCGCGGATGATGCTGTAGTATACAGAGAAGTTGCAGCATTAGAAAATTGTAGCGAAATGCAGGAAGATTTGCAGCGGATAGGCACTTGGTGCAGGGAGTGGCAACTGACCCTTAACATAGACAAATGTAATGTATTGCGAATACATATAAAGAAGGATCCTTTATTGTATGAGTATATGATAGCGGAACAAACACTGGTAGCAGTTACTTCTGTAAAATATCTGGGAGTATGCGTGCGGAACGATTTGAAGTGGAATGACCATATAAAATTAATTGCTGGTAAGGCGGGTACCAGGTTGAGATTCATTGGCAGAGTCCTTAGAAAATGTAGTCCATCAACAAAGGAGGTGGCTTACAAAACACTCGTTCGACCTATACTTGAGTATTGCTCATCAGTGTGGGATCCGTACCAGATCGGGTTGACGGAGGAGATAGAGAAGATCCAAAGAAGAGCGGCGCGTTTCGTCACAGGGTTATTTGGTAACCGTGATAGCGTTACGGAGATGTTTGACAAACTCAATTGGCAGACTCTGAAAGAGAGGCGCTCTCCATCGCGGTGTAGCTTGCTCGCCAGGTTTCGAGAGGGTGCGTTTCTGGATGAGGTATCGAATGTATTGCTTCCCCCTACTGATACCTCCCGAGGAGATCACGAATGTAAAATTAGAGAGATTCGAGCGCGCACGGAGGCTTTCAGACAGTAGTTCTTCCCGCGAACCATACGCGACTGGAACAGGAAAGGGAGGTAATGACAGTGGCACGTAAAGTGCCCTCCGCCACACACCGTTGGGTGGCTTGCGGAGAATAAATGTAGATGTAGATGTAGCTCAGTCAGTAGAGCATTGCCCATGAAAGCCAAAGCTTATGACTTCGAGTCTCAGCCTGCCACACAATTTTAATCTGCCAGGATGTTACAAAACAGAGCACACTCTGCTGCAAAGTGAAAAGTAATTCTGGAAGTAGAAATTTGCTCACTCACATTGTTAAACATGTACAAGCATTCTGTAGCTCCTATCACTATGTGAAAAAATTCACAAAATACATTGGTCAAAACATTTAGGATAACAGACAAGATGAAAAGAATTTTATGAAGATAAATGTTTTGTTTATTTCGATATAGGAAGTATACTTTCATGTCCCTCTTTACACTCATAGTTCGTTTTGATATTCTTTGCTCTGATGCTGTTTACTATGATCGCTATAGAGCTCTGAAATTCACGGAAGAACGATTTTTGGATAGGTGTAATATCCCAGAAAGGGGCGATTGAACCATGACTACTGTCTGATAATACGGTGGATAGTAAGCATGAATGTCCATAACTGCTTCACATCTGTGTGACATGGACACAATGAAGTTGCGAATGATTGCCTGAGACAATTTTTCTTTTCCTCAACAACAGCGAAGTCCAGGTAAGGAGCAGTTTTGGAGCCGCTGGCCTAGATCAGCACATTTCCTAAACCAGGGCCGGATGCGGTGTGTAAAATTTCACGCATGCACAATATGCTGCCCGCACGCGGACCGATGCTCGGCCTGTCTTGGCACTGTTCACAAGGAAACACTACCAACTCGACCTCATATTTTAAGGAGATAAAAGCACACTTGCGAGATATCTGCCCGGAAACCGATCCTACGCTATAATTTGGGCCGCAATTCTGGTAGTATGCAATTACGACTTTCTGAAAGTACAGCCTTTAAACTTTCGCTCCCACCATTTGTTTGTCACTCGCTCGGTCCCAGTGCAACCACATAATGCCGGAGCACGAAGTACTCTGCAGCGCAGTAAGAAAATTGTGAATTACTGTTTGGACATTGGTGACATGCTTTGTTCACTGTGTCAAAATGCGCAGTTTCTAACTCATAGCTACTACCAGAGATCTCTTTGCTTTGAACATTTTTATGTTGCGATTCACAAATGCAATGTAAATGAATAAAATGAATTGGTATGCCATTAAAGAAGTTGCGTAGCACTACATAACTATTAAAGTCGCTTTTGTGCGTTATTTTCTTCGTATTGTAAAGCTGGCACTGTTAAAGTGCAGCTCTAACATGCAAGGTGACGGAGGACTGGAGGCCGAAATACAGCACAGGATAAATAGTGGATGGATGAACTGGAGGAAACTGAGCGGAGTACTGGGTGATAAGAAGGTTACCTGCAGAATGAAAGGATAGCTTTACAGGTCTGTGGTGGGGTCTGCGATGCTGTATAGTGCAGAAACTTGGCCAATTACCAAAGCCCAAGAGAAAAAGATAGAAGTGGCATAAATAAGAATGTTAAGGTGGATGCGTGGGGTAACACGAAAGGATAGACTAAGGAATGTGTGCATCAGGGGAAGAGTGAAAGTGGAGCCCACAGGGAGGAAGATCCAAGAAAGTAGGCTAAGACGGTATGGACATGTGCGGCGGAGAGGGGAGTACTGCGTGGAGAGAAGAGTTGAAGACGTAGAAATCGAAGGATTAAGGAGAAGAGAAAGACCGAAACTGAGATGGAAAACAAGATAGTAGGGGACCTACGGGAGAAGAAGCATTGGATAGGCATTTATGGAAGAGAAGAATCCAACAAAGCAACGCCAACCCCACATGACGTGGGAAAGACTGAAATGATAATGATGATGACTATATAACTGCAGAATATCAGTACGAGGATATTGTTGAAATAATATTGAACGTATATGTGCGTGAGGCTGACATATTACATACTCATATTACTTACTATTTTTCGCATATCATGTGTTCTCGAACCAGTTTTCAAAACACGTTGGGCAGAAGTGTACACCTCTCCGCCTTCCACATCCCGCGGGTAGGAGGGCTCTGGTTGTTACTACGCTGTACAGTACTTCGCGCCAAAGAATTAGGCGGCTGCGGTGGAACTGAGCGAGCGAAAAACGGTGCGTGCCAAATTTGAAAGCTGTACGTTCAAAAGGTCCTAAATACGTACTATCAGAATTATGGCCCAAAGTTTCGTGTGTGATAGATTTCTGGGACTGACATCTTACAAGTGTTCTTTCTTGTCCTTAAAATATGAGGTCGACTTGGCGATGTTTCTCTGTCAGTACGTCTCAGCTTTGCTCCGTCCTCCTCGGTATAGTGCGTCACTTCATTTAGCAGTGCAATGCGACACTTTCTTTCAGCACTTGGTGCGGCTTATTTTGGTCAGCAGAATTGTGGTGCAAACGCTGTTATCCTTCACTATTTGTTCGTGGTATAAATGAAGTTCACAGGTCCAGTGGCTATTTGGGCAAAAAAGAAGTAGTCTAACGATCTATCGTTGCAAAATTTTAATGATCGACAGACGATATCTACAGAATTCATTGCTCTGTAAATCAAGAAGCAATTTGTGTTAAATATGAAGGCATGCAACACTTGATGGAATTGGTGGTGTGAATAGTAAATTTTCTGAAGTAGAATGCATTATTACATAGTCAGTTGCAACAGTTTTTGATGAAATTGAACGAAGAGTATGGAGACATTACATATTACTGCAAATAAGTTGTCTACGTCAAAGTACTTTCCTGGAACGAGTTTTCGATTTAAGACATGTTAGTGTTGAATTTCTAAGGAAAAAGGAAAGCAAGAACGAAAATTAGAAGATCCAGAATGGATTGTAGAGCTCGCATTTTAAATATAGTTGCCACGCCTGGTAGCCGCGCGGTCTCAATGCGTCTTGTCACGGCTCGCGCGGGTCCCCCCGGCGGGGGTTCAAATCCTCCCTTGGGACGGTGTGTGTATTGTCCTTAGCGTAAGTTAGTTTAAATTAGATTAAGTAGTGTGTAAGCTTAGGGACTGCTGACCTCAGCAGTTTTGTCCCATAAGACCTTACCACAAATTTCCAATTTAAATATACACACATCAAAAAATGTTTTGCATCAACCCGGTTCCCGGAACTCCTGAAGATAGACGTTGACTGTGGATATTGTACCACAGACACAGTCCCTTTGACTGTTCAGAGATGTCAATAAACCCGTTCAAAGACGTAAACAACCATGCATGAGCAGCGTCTATTAGGCGGAGGGGATCCGACGGACGATCAGTTCCAGTCATTCCACCAGGAAGGCGGTACACGGCTCATGTTGTCTGTAGTTCAACCATTCCTAGACGGTTCGATCGCGTCCGCATTGTTACCTTGTGCCAGGGAGGGCTCTCAACAAGTGAAGTGTCCAGGCTTCTCAGAGTGAACCAAAGCGATGTTGTTCGGAGATGGAGGAGATACAGAGAGACAGGAACTGTCGATGGCAGGCCTCGCTCAGGCCGCCCAAGGGCTACTATTGCAGTGGATGACCGCTACCTACGGACTATGGCTCGGAGGAACCCTGACGGCAACGCCTCCATGTTGAATAATGCTTTTCGTGCAGCCACAGGACGTCATGTTACGACTCAAACTGTGCGCAATAGGCTGCATGATGCGCAACTTCACTCCCGACGTCCATGGCGAGGTCCATCTTTTCAACCACGACACCATGCAGCGCGGTACAGATGGGCCCATCAACATGCCGAATGGACCACTGAGGATTGGCATCATGTTCTCTTCACCGATGAGTGCCGCATATGCCTTCCACCAGACAATCGTCGGAGACGTGTTTTGAGGCAACCCGGTCAGGCTTAACGCAAGACACACTGTCCAGCGAGTGCAGCAAGGTGGAGATTCCCTGCTGTTGTGGGGTGGCAGAATATGGGGCCGACGTACGCATCTCGTGGTCATGGAAGGCCCAGTACGACTGTACGATACGTGAAGGTCATCCTCCGACCGATAGTGCAACCATATCGGCAGCATATTGGCGAGGCATTCCTCTTCATGGACGACAATTTGCGCCCCCATCGTGCACATCTTGCGAATGATTTCCTTCAGGATAACGACATCGCTCGACTAGAGTGGCCAGCATGTTCTCCAGAAATGAACCCTATCGAACATACCTGGGATGCATTGAAAAGGGCTGTTTGTGGACCACGTGACCCACCAACCACTCTGAGGGATCTACGCCGAATCGCCATTGAGGAATGGGACAATCTGGACCAACAGTGCCTTGATGAACTTGTGGATTATATGCCACGAGGAATACAGGCATGCAACAATGAAAGAGGACGTGCTACTGGGTATTAGAGGTACCGGTGTGTACATGAGTCTGGACCACCACCTCTGAAGGTCTCGCTGTATAGGGGTACAATATCCAATGTGTGGTTTTCATGAGCAATAAAAAGGGAGGAAATGACGTTTATGTTAATCTGTATTCCAGTTTTCTGTACATGTTCCGGAACTCTCGGAACAGAGGTAATGCAACACTTTTTTTGATGTGTATAGTTGACTGCAGACTCCCGTCAGTAAGACATTGCAAGGTGAGAAGCCACTTATTTCTGATTTAATGGAGAAAGTGGAGGCATTTAAAAAGAAAACTGTATTGTAGAAGTGACAACTTCCGACAAGGAACGCAGTCCATTTCTATAAGCTCACTGACGTTAAAGAAAACTTCAATTGTGAACAATCCATTGTGGTGTTGAAAGAATAACTTTCTAAACATTTGAGGACAATGGCAATCTTGCATCTGTTCTGGACTGTTTTCGAAACCATTTGCCATATCACTTGAAAGCACCCTGTACATATGCAGATAGAACTGGTCGATCTGCAGTCTAATCCCCGTTTAAAACGTAAGTTATTTTACTTTAAAACTTCTATGTTCTTTTCCTCGGAAAGAGTTCCACGTCTGCAGACTAAAGGTGGAAATCAATGTTTTGATCAACCTATGCGCGTGGAAGGATTTTTGCGGTTATGAAACTAAATAAGTCAAGATTACATGGCATCCTGAGCGACGAAAATCTACCACACTGTCTGTGTCTGTCCATATTCTGGCAGTTTGTGCCAGATATAAATTTATTATTTCTTTAGCGCGCCAGAAATAATTAAATAATACTAAAAATTTGTTTTGTTTGTGATCTGTGCTGTTGTGAAATATGGAACGAAGCGGCATACCACGTGCAGAACTTTTGCACTTTTCCCCCCTTCCCCCTTTTCCCGTTCGGATAGCGTGATGTGGTAGAGGAGACGTCTGCACTCGGCCGAAAGAAATTCACACTCGCGCATGAGCACCACACGCGGGCAGAGTTCTTGGCCTTCCCTGTCCTATAATAATGTGTGACGAGGGCCTCCCATCGGGTAGACCGCTCGCCTGGTGCAAGTCTTTCGATTTGACGCCACTTCGGCGACTTGCGCGTCGATGGGGATGAAATGATGATGATTAGGCCAACACAACACCCAGTCCCTGAGCAGAGAAAATCTCCTACCCAGCCGGGAATCGAACCCGGGCTCTTAGGATTGACAGTTTGTCGCGCTGACCACTTAGCTACTGGGGGGCGGACTTCCCTGTCCTGGACTATATCTAGACATTTTGAATTGTATCCGCTGTATCCTAGAGCTGAGACCCTACTGCAAACAGACAGGTCTGACGGGTTGCATAAACTGCATGTGAATAATAATAAACAGGGCGTACCGATAAGAATCACCCGATTCGGCACGTCTATATTTCTGAAACTAATAAACATATACAATGAATTTTTTTTTTTTATGAACGGCGAACTCAAAAAGTTTTTATTTCTTACATTTTCGTAAGTGTTCAATATGACACCCCCCCCCCCCCCCCCTCTGAGATGCACAGCATATGTCAGTGCAGTATTCAGATTGTTCCCACACTGCAGCGAGCATGTCTTAGGCTACTGCTTCCACAGCTGCTATTATGCGATGCTTCAGGTCATCCGTTGATTGTGGTAACGGAGACACATAAACAGAGTCTTTTATAAACTCCCACAAGAAATAATCACATACAGTCAGGTCTGGTTACCTTGGAGGCCAGCAATGTAAGGCTGAATCATTTGGTCCAGTGCGACCAATCCATCTTTCAGTAACCCTTTGATTTAAAAATTCCCACACTTCCAGATGCCATTGTGGCGGTGCCGCATCCTGTTGGTAAATGAAGTCGTCAGAATCAGTCTCCAACTGTGGAAAAATAAAGTTCTCAAGCAGATCGAGATATGCGCTTCCTGTAACAGTGTTCTAGGCAAAGAAAAATGGGCTGTACACCTTTTCCTGTGAAACTGCACAAAACACATTAAATGATGGGGAGTCCCTCTCATGTTGTACAGCTTCATGTGGTTGTTCCGTATCTCATATTCTCACATTACGACGGTTCTCCTTTCCATTTAAATTGAATGTTGCCTCGTCACTAAACACTAAGCGTGGAAGAAAACTGTTATTCTCTATCTTGCAAAGAACGAAATTTTGTTTGTCACCTTCACGAAGACTTTGAAGTAGCTGTATTTGTAGGGTTTCATGTCTAAACGTCGACGCAACATGCGCCAGACGGACATCGGAGGCATGTTGAACTGTCGAGCTGCACGGCGAATAGATTTCTGCGGACTCCTTGTGAAACAATGTCGGATGCGTTCGACGTCTGTGTCAGACAATCGGGGACGACCAGGCGGTTTGCCTTTACACAAACAACCTGTTTCTCAGAATCGTTTATGCCATCGTCTAATGCTCTGTGCTGTAGGAGGATCCACACCATACCTACGAGGGCCGTTCAGAAAGTAACCTCCGGTTGATTTAAAAAAAATACACCAAGTTAAATAAAAATATTTTAACATATACATCTTACAACTACATCTTTGCACTATTTTTCTACATAGTCTCCATAGCGATTGAGGCACTTATCGTATCTCTTCACAAGCTTTGAAATTCCTTCTGCATAAAAATCACCCGCTTGTGCCTGGAGCCAGCCTGTGACCGCATCTTTGAGCTCTTCGTCGTCATCAAACCGCTGTGACCCGAGCCATTTCTTCAAATGCATGAAGAGGTGATAATCACTTGGCGCCAGGTCTGGGCTGTAAGGTGGATGGTTGATAACGTCCCACTTGAAGGACTCAAGAAGGGCCGTTGTTCTGCGAGCAGAGTGAGGACGGGCGTTATCGTGCAAAAAGACGATACCGGAAGTCAGCATACCACGGCGTTTGTTCTGTATAGCCCGTCGTAACTTTTTTATTGTTTCACAGTACACGTCTTGATTAATGGTCGTACCACGTCCCATGAATTCAACCAACAACACCCCTTTGGCATCCCAAAACACCGTTGCCATCAGTTTTCTGGCAGAAAAATCTTGCGAGGCTTTTCTTGGTTTGGTAGGCGAATTTGAATGTGCCCACATCTTTGATTGTTCTTTTGTCTCAGGGTTCACGTACTCAATCCAGGTTTCGTCACCGGTCACGATTCTGTTTAACAATGGTTCTCCTTCGTCCTCATAACGTGACAGAAAGTCTAATGCAGAGGCCATTCTTTGAGTTTTGTGGTGGTCGGTAAGAATTTTGGGCACCCATCGTGCACAGAACTTACGGTAACCGAATCACGGACAACTCCTTCACTCATAACTCTTGGTCCGTACACGGCACAAAGCTCACGATGAATAGCTGCTGCAGAATATCCTTTGGCTGTAAAAAACCTTATGACAGCACGCACTTCACATTTGGCGGGGTTTTCCATTGCAGCACACATTTCAAACTGCCACAAAAACTAAACTAGCGCAGGTACGACGTTCACTCGACCACGGCTTGATGCCGACTGACCTGTTGAGTGCGTGAACGCACAGATGGCGTCGCTACTCCCCCCACAACCCGCACTGTGACCAATCGGAGGTTACTTTCTGAACCGTCCTCGTAATACGGAAGTCATGCTGAACAGTTATTACTGATCCGCACTGCGCAAAACGTAGAACACAAAAGTTTTCTGTTGCCCCGACACCATTTTTACTAGAACTGAAGTTGTAGAACACTGCTGCTACCTAGTGGGAACCATGTAAAACTCGGAAGTTGGCTCTTTCCAACAGTACGTTGTTCACGCACGTAACTCAACATAATAGTTATGATTTTTTAAAATCGGGTGATTCTTTTTGATACACCCTGTATATACAGACATTTTCTATTGTATCCGATGTATCCTATATCTGAGACCCTACTGCTTTACAGTTAGATCTATCGAGTTGCGTAAACAGCCAGATGTCAACCGTGTGTACATAACAATACAATTACCGGCTGGGTTGAGGAAGACTCCACTCAGACCGACAGCGCCAATTGCGCCACTAGCAGAGCCAAAATCATCATGCCGTTTTCCCTACGCCGATCACCTGTCACAAAGTGAGTGGGACGCATATATTCCCCCTTCGCCAGTATTTAAGAGGCAACACTGCTTCAAGCAAGCTGTTCAGCGATTGTACTCATCGGTCGTCTAAGGCATACTGTTCACTACAAGATGAATCTGAACATACTGAGTTATCCTCTAATTGATTTCTCCCATTACAAAACAGCACAAGATGCAACAGTTTATCTTGGTTAATTGACTGGAATAAATTTCCACATAATAAGGTCCTATGCTTTCAAATCTGCCATCGATGCATTCAATACATTAGTAAATAGTGTAAGTAGGCTGTTTAGGTTCTTATATTAGTAACGCCACCGCCACGTAGCGCTCTGTATGAAAATCACAGGCTGTGCTGTGTGCAGTCTGTGGCTGGGTAGCATTGTTGGAATTTGCTATTGTAGTGTTGGGCAGTTGGCTGTCAACAGCGCGTAGCGATGCGCAGTTGGAAGTGAGCCGCCAGCAGTGGTGGATGTGGGTAGAGAGATGGCGGAGTTTTGAGAGCTGATGATCTGGACGTGTGTCCATCAGAGACAATAAATTTGTAAGACTGGATGTCATGAACTGCTATATATTATGACCTTTGAACACTATTAAGGTAAATACATTGTTTGTTCTCTATCAAAATCTTTCATTTGCTAACTATACCTATCAGCAGTTAGTGCCTTCAGTAGTTTGAATCTTTTATTTAGCTGGCAGTAGTGGCGCTCGTTGTATTGCAGTAGTTCGAGTAACGAAGATTTTTGTGAGGTGAGTGATTTGTGAAAGGTGTAGGTTAATGTTAGTCAGGGCCATTCTTTTGTAGGGATTTTTGAAAGTCAGATTGCGTTGAGCTAAAAATATAGTGTGTCAGTTCAGTGTTGATCAGAATAGGTAAAGAGAGAAATGTCTGAGTAGGTTCAGTTCTGCTCAGCTGTTTTAAAAATCAAATAACGTAAGGGGTTTACCAGCACAGTAATTCACTAATTTTTCTAAGGGGACGTATCAATAGCATATTTTCCAGCACGACTGTAAAATCACCTTTCACAGGTACATACACTCCTGGAAATGGAAAAAAGAACACATTGACACCGGTGTGTCAGACCCACCATACTTGCTCCGGACACTGCGAGAGGGCTGTACAAGCAATGATCACACGCACGGCACAGCGGACACACCAGGAACCGTGGTGTTGACCGTCGAATGGCGCTAGCTGCGCAGCATTTGTGCACCGCCGCCGTCAGTGTCAGCCAGTTTGCCGTGGCATACGGAGCTCCATCGCAGTCTTTAACACTGGTAGCATGCCGCGACAGCGTGGACGTGAACCGTATGTGCAGTTGACGGACTTTGAGCGAGGGCGTATAGTGGGCATGCGGGAGGCCGGGTGGACGTATCGCCGAATTGCTCAACACGTGGGGCGTGAGGTCTCCACAGTACATCGATGTTGTCGCCAGTGGTCGGCGGAAGGTGCACGTGCCCGTCGACCTGGGACCGGACCGCAGCGACGCACGGATGCACGCCAAGACCGTAGGATCCTACGCAGTGCCGTAGGGGACCGCACCGCCACTTCCCAGCAAATTAGGGACACTGTTGTTCCTGGGGTATCGGCGAGGACCATTCGCAACCGTCTCCATGAAGCTGGGCTACGGTCCCGCACACCGTTAGGCCGTCTTCCGCTCACGCCCCAACATCGTGCAGCCCGCCTCCAGTGGTGTCGCGACAGGCGTGAATGGAGGGACGAATGGAGACGTGTCGTCTTCAGCGATGAGAGTCGCTTCTGCCTTGGTGCCAATGATGGTCGTACGCGTGTTTGGTGCCGTGCAGGTGAGCGCCACAATCAGGACTGCATACGACCGAGGCACACAGGGCCAACACCCGGCATCATGGTGTGGGGAGCGATCTCCTACACTGGCCGTACACCACTGGTGATCGTCGAGGGGACACTGAATAGTGCACGGTACATCCAAACCGTCATCGAACGCATCGTTCTACCATTCCTAGACCGGCAAGGGAACTTGCTGTTCCAACAGGACAATGCACGTCCGCATGTATCCCGTGCCACCCAACGTGCTCTAGAAGGTGTAAGTCAACTACCCTGGCCAGCAAGATCTCCGGATCTGTCCCCCATTGAGCATGTTTGGGACTGGATGATGCGTCGTCTCACGCGGTCTGCACGTCCAGCACGAACGCTGGTCCAACTGAGGCGCCAGGTGGAAATGGCATGGCAAGCCGTTCCACAGGACTACATCCAGCATCTCTACGATCGTCTCCATGGGAGAATAGCAGCCTGCATTGCTGCGAAAGGTGGATATACACTGTACTAGTGCCGACATTGTGCATGCTCTGTTGCCTGTGTCTATGTGCCTGTGGTTCTGTCAGTGTGATCATGTGATGTATCTGACCCCAGGAATGTGTCAATAAAGTTTCCCGTTCCTGGGACAATGAATTCACGGTGTTCTTATTTCAATTTCCAGGAGTGTATGTAAGACACCTAGAACACAAAAACACATGTGCACTCATGAGCAACTGAATCAGATATAGCAGCTCTGTTGGAGAGAGAGAGCGCTGCTGTCAGTCAAATGAAAACCGAACACTTGCCACAATGTAACGACTGAATTATTATACCAACCAGCTACATTGCTCTTTAAATGGTTTTTATCTTATAAATACTCACGATGAGCCCATTTCGGCATATTGCCATCATCAGGTGCTCTGGAAATACATAAGAAAGTGGTGCTGCCGGCCGCGGTGGTCTCGCGGTTCTAGGCGCTCAGCCCGGAACCACGCGACTGCTACGGTCGCAGGTTCGAATCCTGCCTCGGGCATGGATGTGTGTGATGTCCTTTGGTTAGTTAGGTTTAAGTAGTTCTACGTTCTAGGGGACTGATGACCACAGATGTTAAGTCCCATAGTGCTCAGAGCCATTTGAACCATTTTTTAAGTGGTGCTCTTAATATAATTGTCTGTAACTATGATCAGAAAAGTTATAATACATTCGACTGGTATTTTTACCTTACATGTAATAACGTTGCTGCCATGTCTTGTCTTTTTTTAGAGCTATTTGTTTCTCCTTAGATGTACGTTAGAGACGCGTATCTGACTTTACTCGGTTTTTATATGTGCTATTCTTCTCTTGACAGCTTGGATGACGGTGAATCAGCGATATTATATGCACTTCGTCTTCAGGCCACAAGTGGCCCATCGGGACCATCCGACCGCCGTGTCATCCTCAGTTGAGGATGCGGAAAGGAGGGGCGTGTGGTCAGCACACCGCGTTCCCGGTCGTTACGATGGTTTTCTTTGAACGGAGCCGCTACTATTCGGTCGAGTAGCTCCTCAATTAGCACCCCGAAAAATGGCAACAGCGCATGGCGGCCTGGATGGTCACTCATCCAAGTGCCGGCCACACCCGCCAGCGCTTAACGTCGGTGATTTCACGGGAACCGGTGTATCCACTGCGGCAAGGCCGTTGCCCAGCGATATTATATGGTAATATAGTTACAGTTACAAGTAAGTGATGTGTGGAAATTCGGTTTTTTTTATAACAACCGAATTTGCAGTGTCTTCCAACCAAACCACTGAAGCGCAGCCTTCGTCCAATTGGCAGTATGGGGGCGGGCATTTCCGTGCAACAGGATGATCCGTCCTACAGCCAGAGGGCAAACGGCAAATTCTGCAGTGGAAACATCCCACATCTCCCACTCCAAAGAACTGCAAAGCAGTTCACACAAGTTTCTTAAGATCATAATGACCTTCTTCGACTGCAGAGGTCCTCTGCTCGTCGAGTTCCTTGAGCGTGGACCTACACTCAGTGTGCAGCGCTATGAAGACACTTTGCAGAAAATGTAAAGTCAACACCCAGGAATACTGTCAGACGGGATAATCCTGAGCCACGATAACGTCCGCCCACACACTGCCAATCACGCGAATGTTACACTTCTGCGATTTGTTTGGGAAACACTGCAACAGCCTCCGTACAGCCTGGATCTTTCACCGTGTGATTTTCAAGTCTTTGGCGACCTGAAGAAGGACATGCGTGATTTCAGTCGGACGAGGGACTGCAAGAGTGGATGCAGTTGTGAACCCGTCAGCCGCCGACTGCACCCTACGAAACAGGAATTGATCGTTTCATACCCCAGTGGGATAAATGTCTTAACGCGTGTGGTGATTACTTTTGAATGGAACCATTCCATGGTCCCGCTGCGGTGTTCGGTTTTCCTTTGGCTGCCCCTTATAGTTTGGTTTGTCCCATGACTGGGACGTTGTCGAAACTTATACTGACTGTTAGTGTGTCAGTCAAGTGCAAATGGGTAAGACGCACCATATCACTAAAGCTAATCGCGTTAAGATCGTGAATGGCCGTCGCATGAGACACTCCACATACCATCTCGGGCAGGCACCGGGCTTCTCATGTACCACAGTGTTAAGGACGTACCGTAAATACCACGATTCTGGAAAAAAAACGCAAGTTAAGTGCGAAGGGCAATAACTTGGTGATGATAGAGGTAGCCATGAATTGTCGAAGATTGTAGCAGCGGAAAGACTTGTCGCCAGGCATTAAACCACTCGCAGCTTCAGTGCTGGACAGCATAAGTGGCGAGCAGTCGCACCATCCAGAAATGTCAACTCGTAATAGTGTAGAGATACCCGCCACCCCAATTGCAACTCAGCTCATCGCACGTTTCAAGATACAGATATCAATATTACGCAAATTCACATTGACTGGATGCTCTAAGCTTAATAAATGACTTGGATCGGTGAGTCACAGTGCACTTTCAAATGGTTCAAATAGCTCTGAGCACTATGGACTTAACATCTGACCGCATCAGTCCCCTAGAACTTAGAACTGCTTAAACCTAACTAATCTAAGGACATCACACACATCCATTCCCGATGCAGGATTCGAACCTGCGACCGTAGCGGTCGCACGGTTTCAGACTGAAGCGCCTAGAACCCCATGGCCACCACGGCCGGTTACAGTGCACTTTGGCATACACAAACGGCAGGTAAGAGTATGTCGAAAGTCGCATGTGCTGATGGTTCGTACTTGACTACGGGTCACCGTTCAGGCAGGTTGTGGTGGTATTGTTCTAAGGTGGATATTTACCTGGGGTCCAATTGGGCTCCTGATACATCTATCATCGTATCTCACGGAAGAACGACGCAGGAGCCTTCTGTCAGATTATGTGCTCCATCTGTTTACATACAACTCATCGCAGACAACGTGTACCTTCAGCAAGAGGAAATACCATGCCATCGCTCCTGAAGTGTGTCGGAACAGTTCGAGCTCTTCGAGTCACAAACCTCAATTCTATATGAAGATGGTATCTGTTCTTTCGGACAGTTGGGAATGTGGGTCTCACGGGAGGTGTGCCAGAGATAAGTCCCTGCAGTCGTACTATCCTCTGTGTCCTCGGTGGCTCAGATAGATAGAGCGCCTACCATGTAAGCAGGAGATCCCGGCTTCGAGTCCCGTGCGAGGTACACATTTTCAACTCTCCCCGTTGACGTATATTAACGCCTGTATGCAGCTAGGGGTATTCATTTCATCGTAATTTAATCTCAATTCTGTTGAGCATGTCACCACTGAGCGAGATGCGCGGACTTTGGACCAAGTTCCGTGAGATGTAGAAGGGTGAAATGGGATGCTACTCGATACTAGGTAGTTGTCATAAATTTAACTGTCCATGTGCGTGTGTCCACTTTCGGAAAAAAGCACTACACAAGAGTCTCAAGCGTCTTGCCGAGAAGCAGGCGAGTTTTTTACGGCAACTCAGGTGCAATGAATTCAGTTACCCAGTCAACATCAACATTCCAATGGGTAGCTGCTTGACAACACAAACTGTTTTCAGACTCATCATGGTGCTGAGAACTGATCTTGATATGCGTTTTAGGGTAAGAGCAGTGGCGGCTCGCTAGTATACATTCTGAGTGTTCACAAATTTTTAGATTCAGAAAAATATGAGAGTGTCAAATACATAGAATCTGCTGTATAACAGTTATGCTTCACAACAAATATGAACAACTCAGCCACTGAAAATAATAATAATTACAACAGTAATAATAATAATAATAGTAATAAGCTGATGCATAACTCATCTGACAAAATAAGCCGGCTGAAGTGGCCGAGCGGTTCTAGGCGCTACAGTCTGGAACCGCGCGACCGCTACGGCGGCAGGTTCGAATCCTGCCTCGGGCATGGATGTGTGTGATGTCCTTAGGTTAGTTAGGTTAAAGTAGTTCTAAGTTCTAGGGGACTGATGACCTCAGAAGTTAAGTCCCATAGTGCTCAGAGACATTTGACTTACAAAATAAAGAATTGTTTTTGTAGAATTTTGTTGTTTTCTACATAATTAAGTACAGTTTAGGGTAATAACGAAATGATGGGTAAGCTTTCCCAACTTTCCATTTCGTATTTTTGTGTCAGTGGGACTTCTCGTGCTTTTCCATTTTCTCGGATAAATGTACAAGATCCCTAACAGCTGTATTAGTTCACGAATTTAATTCCGTGCTGAAAATCAGATATTCTTACGCTGAATCCACACAACTTGTGCTAACTGTACACTTCCTTGTTAAATGTTTGCCTGTAATCACGCTTATTTCATTTCGTCACTGTCTGAATCAAAGAATCTGTTCTCGGAGGCTCTAGTCCCTTTGCGGATCACTTTTCCCAGTAATTTAATTTTCTGTTACCAGAATGACATTTTCACTCTACAGCGAAGTGTTGCTGATATGAAACATCCTGGCAGATTAAAGCAGTGCGCCCAACCGAGACTCGAACTCGGGACCTTTGCCTTTCGCCGGCAAGTGCTCTACCGTTTGAGCAACCCAAGCATGACTCACAACCCGTCCTCACAGCTTTACTTTTTTGTTAGCATTTAAAATAGATTCAACGTAGTTCATGTTTACACTGCACACGAAAGCCGATTCCCGCATAGTAAACAACCAACTCCAAACACAAAGTGCCGTTGGTGGAAATGATTAAACTCAAGGAGTAATATCTGCCAGGATGGTCACTTGAGTAGAATACGAATGAGGCGCTGAGCTCAATAAGGGCCTAAAGCACACCGCCGTCGGTCCTACATTTAAGTGAATATCAGAGAAACCAGTGATACAGCTTTTCGTGAATTTTCATATATAAATTGTGGGCGTACAGCACGGATGAACCTGACTCACCGTATTATCAACAGATTTCATAATCAAAAATAAATGCTACAATTTTACAGTCCATGGTGATGTGCTTTAGGCCCTTATGATTCTCACAAGTGAAACTTCCCGTCGCACCCCCCTCAGATTTAGTGGTCAGTAGGCCCAGTGGACAGTCCGTCCAAAACTGAACACAGATCAAGCATGAGAACAGGAAGAAGGTGTACTGAACTGTGAAAAAAAGCAAAATAGAAACAGTGAATGGTCCCAGGTCAAGAAGGATAATATCGAGCACAGACGAAAAGCTAGGGTGCTTGGTTAAGCTGTGACGGAGTTGGACTACAAAGCGGACGAGAGCATGTCCAAACTCCATCGTTCCAATTTTTTTCACAAAATTATGAACTATCCGTGCGGTCATTGACGTGTCTGTTCGTTGTATTCAAATTTATGTCTGTGTCGTGGTGTAACTCTCGTTTACAACAGTGAAGTGTAAGCACGAGACCTACAATGAAGGTTGATTCTGCGCAACTACTCTATTAGCAGCCGAAAGGAAGTGGCTTTCGAATGGGAACCGCAGATGTTTGATGACAAGGCGACAAGTCATCCTAATCCTCCACCAGAAAACATGTCTGGTGTATCATACACGGCATTAGTGACAGTATGTGTGTCATATGATACGCTATGTGATCAAAAGTATCCGGACACCTGGCTGAAAATGACTTACAAGTTCGTGGCGCCCTCCATCAGTAATGCTGGAATTCAATATGGTGTTGGCCCACCCTTACCTTTGCTGACATCTTCCACTCTCGCAGGCATACGTTCAATCAGGTGCTGCAAGGTTTCTTGGGGAATGGCAACACATTCTTCACGGAGTGCTGCACTGAGGAGAGGTATCGATGTCGGTCGGTAAGGCCCGGCAGGAAGTCGGCGTTCCAAAACATCCCAAAGGTATTCTGTAGTATTCAGATCAGTACTCTGTGCAGGCCAGGCCATTAAAATGATGTTACTGTCATGTAACCACTCCGCCACAGGCCGTGCATTACGAAGAGGTGCTCGATCGTGTTGAAAGATGCAGTCGCCATCCCTGAATTGCTCTTCAACAGTGAGAAGCAAGAAGGTGCTTAAAACATCAATGTAGGCCTGTGCTGTGATAGTGTCACGCCAAACAACAAGGCTTGCAAGCCTCCCCCATGTAAAACACGACCACACCATAACAACACAGCCTCCGAATTATACTGTTGCCACTACACTCTATGGCAAATGACGTTCACCGGGCATTCGCCATACCTACACGCTGACATCGGATCGCCACATTGTGTACCGTGATTCGTCACTCCACATAACGTTTTTACACTGTTCAATCGTCAAATGTTTATCCTCCTTACACCGAGCAAGACGTCGTTTGGCATTTAACGTCGTGATGTGTGTCTTATCAGCAGCCGCTCGACCATGAAACCCAAGGTTTCTCACCTACCGCCTAACTGTTAGAGAACTTGCAGTGGATCCTGATGCAGTTTGGAATTCCTATGTGATGGTCTGGATAGATGTCTGTCTATTACACATTACGACCCTCTTCAACTGTCGGCGGTCTCTGTCAGTCTACAGATGAGGTCGGCCTGTACGCTTTTGTGCTGTACGTGTCCCTTCACGTTTCCACCTCACTATCACATCGGAAACAGTGGACCTAGGGGTGTTTAGGAGTGTGGAAATCTCAAGTACAGACGTGTGACACAAGTGATATCCAATCACCTGACCACGTTCGAAGTCCTTGAGTTCCGCGGAGCGCCACATTCTGCTCTCTCACGGTGTCTAATGATTACTGAGGTCGCTGATATGGAGTACCTGGCAGTAGGAGGCAGCACGATGCACCTAATATGAAAAACGTATGTTTTTGGGGGTGTCCGGATACTTTTGATCACATATTGTAGGAATCTTTTATCGGTGCACCTAACTTGCACGTCTCACGAATGAGTGAGATATGCGTCCTTGCCCCATTTAGGTATTCGTTCGAATGTGAATGCGATCACTCCCAAAGAAATGATCAAAATATAATAGTCTGTCACATAAGCTGCTACAAATGAACGCAACAGTTTCACAATCACACGGTTTTCTTTGTGGTCTATCAAAACGTATGTTCTTAACGTTTTTGACGTTGCGTTCAGTTTTGCAGGTTTTGACTCTTGAATTCCTTTGTTGTAACATTGTTCACAACCTTTTATTTGTTGTTTTCATTTCTGTGAGATATCTATGTGGTATCGCGCCTGCTCTCACTATTCATCACATTTACTTGGGAAGTAATGTATTGTTACCATATGACTCATATCATATACCCAATGTATGGTATGACAATTGCCAAGACTACAGAAAAAGAACAAACATTTCAATGACCAGGCAGACAGTTGATAATTTTTTGAAAAAAAAGAAATTAAAAAAAATTGGCACGAGGGACTTTTGAACACTGCTCATCCACTTAGCAGTCCAACACCGTGACCACTTTTTTTGTCATAACGATTTTTTATTTTAATTTTTTTAAGAGGTAGTGGACTGTTTGGGGCTCAGGGGGCAAAGTGGGCAGGGGTCGAAGCCCGAGGCCTGGCTGCAGTGTCCCCCTCACCAACACCGGGTGTGGGGTGCAGGAAAGTGGGAGACACAGGAATCAACAGAAGTGGAAGGCATTGTTGTAGTTTATTTATTTGCATTTTATTTTTGTAATATTCACTATTATTATGAAGTTATGTGGAACATACGTTAGCGACAGAGAAAAAATATAAATGTTGGGTAAAAGAAAAGAAAAAGAAAAATAAAATAAAATGAGCGCAATCTACGATGTGCTGTCCCATCCGCGGAGGTCGGATGTATAATCGATCATAGGCGGCGTAAACTCCTGACACCGCTAGGGGGGGGGGGGGGATAGGTACCCTCAGCTCTAGGCACCCCCAACTTAGTGGAGGTCTAACAAAGACCCCTCGAAGATAGTTAGCAAATAATGTTCAGTAACGTGGCGTGTTTTCGAGAGCTGCATGGGATGTTCGTAAATAGGTCCAGAAGTTGAGGCGGAATTTAGGTCCCTCATGAAAGAGGTAAGCGACCGCCCACTCCTTGACCCACGTTATGACATGATATTTGGCGGCGGGAAAGTGTTTGTCCTCTGGGTATAGAAAATTTCGCGATTCGATCGTGTCTGGTGGCACTCTGAGATAGCAGGCAATGATTTACTGCTTGAAGCGCATCTTGCGAAGAGGCGCGCGTCAGACAGTGGTCATCAGTGTCGAGTTGTTGGCAAAAGAGTCAAAGAGGGGAATCCGGCAAACCAATGTTGTGCAGGCGCTGTTTCGTGGCAAATTTCCTGTTGGTTATGTGATACCACAATGCCCAGACATCCGTAGGGAGGAAGGGCCGGTGGATGGTAGTGATACCACAATGCCCAGACATCCGTAGCGAGGAAGGGCCGGTGGATGGTAGTCCACACTATGGGCCACTGCATGGAGGGATCTCCATCACATTCCGGTGAACACGGCGCAATAGTAGGCTGTAAAAATCCTTAGTCCTGGGCGTGTGCTTATCTGGGAGACTGGTATGTGTGTAACTGTAGTCGACGAAAAAGGTCGAAATGTGAGACAAGTGAGGCACGATGTGGCCGACACACACCGGCGATGAGGTGGAAGCAGGCAGGAGGACCTCAAGCAAGCTGCGTGTTAGAGATGTGCCCCACCTGGTCCACTGTCTTCTCATGGTACTCAGAAACAAGGCCGCAGCTCGCATACGGACATTGACGAGCCCGAGGTCACCATCCCGTCGAGGCAGGGTATGTGTGTCATAACGGACGTTAAACATGGAAACAGCCGTGAGATAATAGCCAAAGGCCGCCTGAACGTTGCGCCCAATCGCCGTTGGCAGAGGGAGAACTTGTGCGACGTGGACCAATCTTGATGCCAAATAAAGATTAAGAAACTCAACACGTTAAAGTGGGTCCTGGTAACGCAGGAAGTTCTGGCGGACGGTTACTGAACCACAACACTTTAGCTACCTGAATATGTTCGATGTGGCACTTATTAAGCTTGAACCGTTCGTTGTTTCTATTTTGCTTTTCTTTTCACAGTTCAGTACATCTTCATCCTGTTTACGTGCTTAATCTGTGTTCAGTTTTTGACGGGCTGTCCACTGGGCCCTCCTGCCACTGAATCTGAGAGGGGTGCGGCGGGGAGTTTCCCTTGTCGGTGCCTCAAATGGATTACTTTATAATAAACTTCATAGGTTAATATACTAAACTCATTCAAAAACCTACAAAATGAGTTTACTGTCAGTACAACTTTAACATATACTGAAGTCCGATCTAATTTTACCACAGCATATAATGAGTGAATCAGCATATCCGAGGAGTGGGCTATCATCTAGCAGGATTTATGCCGAGCGAACGGGATAAAATTCTGCCACAGTGTGCAACCATCTTGTGGCACTGACGTAAACTTCTAGTTGAGTGGCAAGGGCTAACTGTACGCATGGTGCTAACTGTACACATGGTGAACCACGTTGTTCATCAAATCAGTATGTATTTGACCCGCAAGGCAGTTAGGCCAAGCGAGTTGCGCATGCGCAAAAGCTCCTTAAAACGTGCACAACTGAAAATGTGCTCACTACCCTGATGCCAAGTTTTATAAAGTCTATAAGAGCAGTATGCGGTAGATTTAAGTGCCGTATCTTTCAAATTGCAGCATCTATGTTATGCTTGACAGCATTTAAAGAAAACTAACCAATAAATCCGTAATGTGTCGAAAGTCAGGGTGTTCACTGGTTCTTACACAGCAGACGCCACTGGATAAGGGTGCAGTGAAGTGGATGGATGCCGATTCTCCAGACCACCTTCTTCAATGTCCAACAATCTCTGGAGGTCCCAAAGTGAAGCTGATTTGGAACTTTTTGATATTCTGTTAGTCTGATTTCCGTTATCACTAGAGAGAAAGTTATTCTGAGTTTGTTTACGAAAACTGAAATTTCCTGAGCTTGTATCATCGGTTTTGTGCGAATTTACAGCTGCATGATAACATATATTTTGTGTATGAGAGTTTGTGAATAGTAAAAGTGTTGGCTTTGCAACATCGGCAATTATTTTATGATTTGTTCGTTAATAGTGTACCAAAAACCAGTCCACAATGCTATTAATTGTAAAAGTATTCTGAGATGAAAATTTTAACATGTATATTGTCAAACATAACAAATTAAATATCCTTGAATCGAAAGGTACAAGGAACAATCGGCGAGCAGCCATAACTGAGCGACAAACCGCTCGAGTGGGGAAATTTAAATAAACTAAGTTCGTTGCAAGGGTCCATCTCAGTGCTGAACGTAGGGTGCTTAAAACAGGAGTTGGAAAGTAGAAGAGCCTTCCAATAGTTCTGAGGAGTACTCAACCAAACTTACTCAATCTTTATTCCTTTGTTCACGAATATAGCACTGTGAGACAATATGCGTCAGTGATATTCGTCCACTGAATATTTCAGCATCGTGAGTCCTTACTGCCATACTTACGATTTGAATTGCGCAAAGTTCCTTTTCTGCTGGTACATTACTTTGAGAAATGCTAGTTTTACGTTGAAAGTGGTATAACTCTTAGCGTGATATGAAAAAGACATAAAAGTGGCTGAAAGGGAGAAAATTATCTACTGCTTTTATTCGGACACGTAGCACAGTTCTTAATCTCTTACAACTAGTGGTCAAAACGTCGCATTTGCGTAAAAATGCAGTGTAGTTTGGAACTTACATGGTGATAAGTTATACTGAAAGATAAAGGATTTAGTGACAGTACAAGGAAAATTATCATCCTCACGGTAAATCGGGGATTTCGTTTCACGAAAATAGGATGCAGAGTCAACAAAATGCATTTCTCACTTCAGTATATCATTGGCAAGTTTAACAATTGAGTATACACAAGAAATTAACAAAGAATGAGCCAGAAAAGCAAGTTCGACGAAAGAGGACAACGTTCCACTCTAACTTAAAAACTTATGGCGAGAGCTCCTCATCTGCAATCCATCCTATTAAACTTCCCAAGTACAGAAGTCAGTAAGTCCAATATTCGCAGCGATGTTAGACTGTGTTCATACAGTCCCGCTTGTCGAACCTACTTACAAAGTAAAAAAAAAATCCTTGTTGATGATGACGTTTGGTTTTTGGGGCGCTCAACTGCGCGGTCATTATCGCCTGTACAAAGTCCCAATCTTTACACAGCCCAATTTTTACAGAGTCCAATCTAGCCACTGTCAAGAATGACGATGAAATGATGAGGAAAACACAAACACTCAGTCCCCGGGCAGAAAAAAATCCCCAACCCGGCCGGGAATCGAAGCCGGGACTCCGTGATCCAGATTCCATGCTGCGATTACAATACCGTTTTTGCTGTAGGATTGCGTTATTAGACTGACACTATTGTACAGTATGCGAAGCAGGACGGGTGAGTGTCAGAAAGGGTCGGGGGTGGCAAATTAAAAGAGTTATAAATGTCGTGTGACTAGGGCCAGGAGACACTGGTGGCGCTAGACTGGAAGAGCACTTGAAACACTCAATGGAAAACGCAGTCTCAAATAAAATTTTGCATTAAATCCTTAAGGTTCCCAGGCTCGTTGCCATCTGATACACTATTATCATTTTAAATGCTTGGTCATCTTCAGCTCAACGCCTTGAGCTAGTTCCTACAACTTGTGTGTCAATGAAACCCATACATTGTCATTAATGAACGATGACCACATGGTCAATACTGTGTATATCTTCCTGCAGATGTGTCGTTATTATAACAAGCTAAAATCGTTCAAATGGCTCTGAGCACTATGGGACTTAACATCGGAGGTCATCAGTCCCATAGAACTTAGGACTACTTAAAACTAACTAACCTAAGGACATCAGACTGCCGGCCGATAGTGGCCGAGCTGTTCTAGGCGCTTCAGTCTGGAACCGCGCGACCGCTACAGTAGCAGATTCGAATCCTGCCTCGGGAATGGATGTGTGTGATGTCCTTAGGTTAGTTAGGTTTAACTAGTTCTAAGTTCTAGGGGACTGATGACCTCAGATGTTAAGTCCCATAGTGCTCAGAGCCATTTGACATCAGACTCACCCATGCCCGAGGCAGGATTCGAACCTGCGACCGTAGCAGTCGCGCGGTTCCGGACTGAAGCGCCTAGAACCGCTCGTCCACAGCTATTATAATAAGACGACAGTGATAAACTCATAATATGATCAACCACCCAGTATTACGTCTGATATCCATTTGAAGATGGAGGGTTATAGGGCAAGTGAAAATGTGATTCGACGAAATGTAACGATTAGGCCGTTCGCCAGGGTGCAAGTCTTTCGATTTGACGCCACTTAGGCGACTTGCGCGTCGATGGGGATGAAAAGATGATGATGAGGACAACACAACACCCAGTCCCTGAGCGGAGAAAATCTCCGACTCAGCCGGGAATCGAACCCGGGCCCTTAGGATTGATATTCTGTCGCGCTGACCACCCAGCTAGGGGGAGCGGACAGTAAAAGAGTTAAAATTCATTGAACTTCGGATATATTCTTCGTATATAGAGTACAGAAAGGGCTCACCCGGGGAGCAGAGGTAAGGTTGACTGTCAGTCTAACAGTTTGGTCAAAAATAATAAAGGAATAGGGAACAGGAGAGTTGGCCGTTGACGTTCGTGTGGCTGGGAGCCGGTCCTGGGTGAACACTGTCAGCGTTGGAGGTGAGGACCGTCCGCTCTGGCTGAAGGCTGGATCTTGACTTCCAAGACCCTCCATCGACCACACACGTGATTCGCCTCCCACTTTCCCCACTTGATTAACGCGGTGGCGTGGGTATGCCAGTTTACTCAACAAAAGGCTGAAGGCGTCTCTTGTCAGTGGCTTTTACTGGAATGAAATGCTTCTATCCTAAAGGACAGACCGGTTTGGCACTTAGGCACTGGTGGCGCTAGACTGGAAGAGCACTTCAAACACTCAATGGAAAACGCAGTTTCAAATAAAATTTTGCATTCAATCCTTAAGGTTCCCAGGCTAGTTGGCCATCTTATACACTATTATCATTTTAAAAGCTTGGTGATCTCCAGCTCAATGCCTTGAGCTAGTTCCTACAACTTGTGTGTCAATGAAAGCGTAAAGAGATTTTCACTCGGCAGCGGAGTGTGCGCTGATATGAAACTTCCTGGCGGATTAAAACTGTGTGCCCGACCGAGACTCGAACTCGGGACCTAGCCTTTCGCGGGCAAGTGCTCCACCATCTGAGCTACCGAAGCACGACTCAGGCCCGCTTCGAGTCTCGGTCGGGCACACAGTTTTAATCTGCCAGGAAGTTTCAATGAAAGCATACATTGTCATTAATGAACGATGACCACATGGCCAATACTGTGTATGTCTTCCTGCCGATGTGTCATTATTATAATAAGATAAAATGGTTCAAATGGCTCTGAGCACTATGGGTCTTAACATCGGAGGTCATCAGTCCCCTAGAACTTAGAACTACTTAAACCTAACTAACCTAAGGACATCAGACACATCCATGCCCGAGGCAGGATTCGAACCTGCGACCGTAGCAGTCGCGCGGTTCCGGAATGAAGCGCCTAGAACCGCTCGTTCACAGCTATTATAATAAGACGACAGTGGTAAACTCATAATATGATCAACCACCCAGTATTACGTCTGATACCCATTTGAAGATGGAGGGTTATAGGGTAAGTGAAAATGTGATTCGACGAAATGTAACAAATGTTCGAATAGATTGAAATTGGTTATCATGACCAATGCTAAAATAGCTCTGTGTTTTCGCATGTTTCTAAGCCCACTATAAGCATCGTTTTCCAACATATTTGACATGTAATGCGTTTCTCGTTTTTCCACACCACTCAGCATCCAGGCTACTTCGATTACTCTGACTTGGGATTCTGCTGAGAACATCACCCTGTCCCTTTGACACTAGGTCCTATCCTGATGTTCAATATGCCTCTGCAGTTTCACACGGCGATAGGTGGGAGTGTGTGGAAGGCACTATAAGGGCTTCCTGGAACAGAGCCCTACAGCGTGTAATTGACATGATTTGGTATAAACAACGGACACAGAAGAACTAGCAAAGCCTAAAGTCAGTTCCTGTGGGAATTCAGAACATAATCATTATCTTCAGTTGAATTGTGTACCGAACTTCTCTCCCTGTTACAAGGATTCCGCGACCTCCATAAAACACATACAAAGCCATTCATCTGGTAACAATAGTTCTTTCCACACACACGGCTGCACATTTTACCATTCCCGTCACATTAGCAACAGTGGTGACGCTTCCATGCATTTGAAGTTAACGTGCGACGTTTGAAAGAACGGTTTCACTCAGCCGAAGGCTTGAAGCAATACTGAAGTAAAATTATTCGCAGTAAGTAGAAATACGACTGCTATTGCGTTTGATAGTCCCGTAAGATCGCATCCGACAGATTGACAGCAGTATACACTATGTGATCAAAAGTATCCGGACACCTTGCTGCAAATGACTTACAAGTTCGTGGCGCCCTCCATCGGTAATGGTGGAATTCAGAATGGTGTTGGCCCACAATTAGCCTTTATGACAGCTTTCACTCTCGAAGGCATACGTTCAGTCAGGTGCTGGTAAGTTTCTTGGGGCATGGCAACACATTCTTCACGAATGAGGCCTGGCACAAAGTCGGCGTTCCAAAACATCTCATAGGTGTTCTACAGAATTGAGGTCAGGACTCTATGCAGGCAAGTCCATTACAGGGATGTTATTGTCGTGTAACCACTCCGCCAAAGGCCGTACATTACGAACAGGTGCTCTATCGTGTTGAAAAATGCAATCGCAATCCCCGAATTACTCTTCAACAATGGGAAGCAAGAAGGTGCTTAAAACATCAATGTAGATCTGTGCTGTGATAGTGCCACGCCAAACAACGAGGGGTGCAAGCCCCCTCCATGAATAACACGACCACACCATAACAACACCGCCTCCGAATTTTACTGTTGGCACTACACATTCACCGGGCATTCGCCATACCCACACCCTGCCATCGGACCGCCATATTGTGTACCGTCATTCGTCACATCACACAACGTTTTTTCACTGGTCAGTCGCCTAATGTTTACGCTCCTTACACCAAGCAAGGCGTCATTTGGCATTTATGGGCGTGATGTGTGTCTTATGAGCAGCCGCTCGACCATGAAGTCCAAGTTTTCTCACCTCTCGCCTAACTGTTATAGAACTTGCAGTGGATCCTGATGCAGTTTGGAATTCCTATGTGATGGTCTGGATAGATGTCTGTCTATTACATATTACGACCCTCCTCAACTATCGGCGGTCTCTGTCAGTCAACAGACGAGGTCGGCCTGTACACTTTTGTGCTGTACGTGTCCCTTCACGTTTCCACTTCACTATCACATCGGAAACAGTGGACCTAGGGATGTTTCGGAGTGTGGAAATCTCGCGTACAGATGTATGACACAAGTGACACCCAATCACCTGACCAGGTTCGAAATCCGTGAGTTCCGCGGAGCGCCCCATTGTACTCTCTCACGATGTCCAAAGACTACTGAGTTCGCTGATATGGAGTACCTGGCAGTAGGCGACAGCACAATGCACCTAATATGAAAAACGTATGTTTTTGAGTGTGCCCAGATACTAGTGATCACATAGTATATTTTCTACAATAACTGAAATCCGATAGTACAATACGCTGCAGTGCCGGAAAAGACTGTTGTCAGCTCCTGTATCAGTAAATTCATGCAGATATAGTATTGCAATGCAGAGACAGGTTTGGAGATTTCGTTGTTCAGTAACAACTGCAAAGTAGTGTGATTCGGATGAAACAGGGAGCATGAAATTATATTAGGATGTGTACAGTAATTCAACCCACCAAGCAACACTATTTTCCAGTTTTATTTTCACAAGGTGTGCACATTAAATCGGCTGTTGCTAATACCACAACACCTCAAATTTGTAAGCAACTGTTATCGCAATAGTTCCAGACGAACTGCAACGTCGAATCGCGGAGATGAGACCGATCGTCTCAATATCTTACCACTTTGTGTGGTTTTAAGCTTTCTTGGCGAAATAACTGTATTGCCCCCGGCTGTCCAGGTGGGTGAAGTCGTTTAAGAAACACGATATTTCATCATCGTACCTTGTGATCACCTGCAGAGAATGAACCTCTCTGCCTCCTCCATAGTCTTATTGCTCTTCACCCTTTGCTCCACTACTCGGCCACATGAAACATCGAGTGAAGTAATGAGACGACGCTGTCGCCAGATGCTGGGGCTAATTTTGGTCTCTCGGTTTTTCTGCTGCAAAGCACTGAGGGATCTCGGTTCGTTCCCAGCATTAGGCGCTCGAGTCCCTCCACACTCCAACCAACGCAACTTGCGTTCGGGTAGTGGCGGAAAGAGTCGGGAGTGATGAGAGCACAAAGGAGACGGAGAAAGGCAGACTTGTCACCGCTCGACTTACAAGAGGCACTCAAACGAAAACTAGACAGCTGGAACAAAAGTAAGTAAACTGTTCATTATTTCGAAAGTAATCGCCATAACTGTTGATACGAGGGACGTTCTAGAAGTAATGCAACATTTTTTTTTCTAAAACTAAGTTAGTTTTATTCAGAATTCCGACACACCATATTATTCTCCACTCTTTCAGCCACAAAAAAAAAAAAAAAAAAAAAAAAAATGTTCAAATGACTCTGAGCACTATGGGATTCAACATCTGCGGTCATCAGTCCCCTATAACTTAGAACTACTTAAACCTAACTAACCTAAGGACATCACACACATCCATGCCCGAGGCAGGATCGGAAAATGCGACCGTAGCGGTCGCGCGGTTCCAGACTGCAGCGCCTAGAACCGCTCGGCCACACCGGCCGGCTTTCAGCCACAAAATCCTGTTTTAAACATAATCTCCGTTCAATACGACGGCCTTACGCCACCTTACTGGGAGGACCTGCATGCCCGCACGGTTCCACAGTAATGGTCGACGTCGGAGTAGAAGTCGTGTTGCATCAATAACCTCCCCATCATCCACGTATTGCATCTCGTGGAGTGCATCCTTCATTGGCCAGACAGATGGAAATCGGAAGTGCGAGATCCGGGCTGTAGAACGAATGTGGGAAAACAGTCCAATGAAGTTCTGCGAGCGCCTCTCGGGTGCACAGACTTGAGTGAGGCCGTGCGTTGTCGGGAGAAGGACAAATTCGTTTGCATTTTTGTGGCAACGAACATGCTGAAGTCGTTCCTTCAGTTTCCTAAGTGCAGCACAACACACTCCAGAGTGGATCGTTGCACCATGAGGGAGAACATCAAGCAGAATAGCCCATACAGAGTCCCAGAAGACCTTCGCCATAGCTTTACCGGCTTTGAACTTTTTCATCGGAGGAGACGTGGTGGGACGTCACATCATGGAATGCCGTTTCCAGTTCGAAGTGATGCACGCATGTTTCATGACGTGCGACAATGTTCGACAGCAAAAATTGGCACAGTCAGGTGCGTAACGCGCAATTCTTTAGGGTCTTCTGTTGGGCAGCGAGGAATCCACCAGGCACACATGTCTGAGTACCCCAACTGTTGGATAAGTGTTTCAGAACTACATCTTCATTTACATCTACATCCATACTCCGCAAGCCACCTGACGGTGTGTGGCAGAGGGTACTTTGAGTACCTCTATCGGTTCTCCCTTCTATTCCAGTCTCGTATTGTTCGTGGAAAGAAAGATCGTCGGTATGCCTCTGTGTGGGATCTAATCTCTCTGATATTATCATCATGGTCTCTTCGCGAGATATACGTAGGAGGGAGCAATATACTGCTTGACTCCTCGGTGAAGGTATGTTCTCGAAACTTCAACAAAAGCCCGTACCGAGCTACTGAGCGTCTCTCCTGCAGAGTCTTCCACTGGAGTTTATCATCTCCGTAACGCTTTCGCGAGTACTAAATGGTCTTGTAACGAAGCTCGCTTCTCTTCGTTGGATCTTCTCTATCTCTTCTATCAACTCTATCTGGTACGGATCCGACACTGGTGAGCAATATTCAAGCAGTGGGCGAACAAGTGTACTGTAACCTACTTCCTTTGTCTTCGGATTGCATTTCCTTAGGATTCTTCCAATGAATCTCAGTCTGGCATCTGCTTTACCGACGATCAACTTTATATGATCATTCCATTTAAAATCACTCCTAATGCCTACTCCCAGATAATTTATGGAGTTAATGGCTCTGGCTCTGAGCACGATGGGACTTAACATCTGAGGTCATCAGCCCCTAGAACTTAGAACTACTTAAACCTAACTAACCCAAGGACATCACACACATCCATGCCCGAGGCAGGATTCGAACCTGCTACCGTAGCGGTCGCGTGGTTCCAGACTGAAGCGCCTAGAACCGGCTATGGAATTAACTGCTTCCAGTTGCTGACCTGCTATATTGTAGCTAAATGATAAAGGATCTTTCTTTCTGTGTATTCGCAGCACATTAAACTTGTCTACATTGAGATTCAGTTGCCATTCCCTGCACCATGCGTCAATTCGTTGCAGATCCTCCTGCATTTAAGTACAATTTTCCACTGTTACAACCTCTCGATATACTACAGCATCATCCGCAAAAAGCCTTAGTGAACTTCCGATGTTATCCACAATGTCATTTATGTATATTGTGAATAGCAACGGTCCTACGACACTCCCCTGCGGCACACCTGAAATCACTCTTACTTCGGAAGACTTCTCTCCATTGAGAATGACATGCTGCGTTCTGTTAGCTAGGAACTCTTCAATCCAATCACACAATTGGTCTGATAGTCCATATCTCTTACTTTGTTCATTAAACGACTGTGGGGAACTGTATCGAACGCCTTGCGGAAATCAAGAAACACGGCATCTACCTGGGAACCCGTGTCTACGGCCCTCTGAGTCTCGTGGACGAATAGCGCGAGCTGGGTTTCACATTATCGTCTATTTCGAAACCCATGCTGATTCCTAGAGAGTAGATTTCTAGTCTCCAGAAAAGTCATTATACTCGAACATAATACGTGTTCCAAAATTCTGTTCGATGTCCGCTGCAAGAAGGGGGGGGGGGGGGGGGGCAAGTTCCTTCGCGTACTCTGTGTAAAATCGAACTGGTATCCCATCAGGTCCAGCGGTCTTTCCTCTTTTGAGCGATTTTAATTGTTTTTCTATCCCTCTGTCTTCTACTTCGACATCTACCATTTTGTCATCTGTGCGACAATCTAGAGAAGGAACTACGGTGCAGTCTTCCTCTGTGAAACAGCTTTGGAAAAAGACATTTAGTATTTCGGTCTTTAGTCTGTCGTCCTGTGTTTCAGTACCATTTTGGTCACAGAGTGTCTGGACATTTTGATTTGATCCACCTACCGCTTTGACATAAGACCAAAATTTCTTAGGATTTTCTGCCAAGTCAGTACATAGAACTTTACTATCGAATTCATTGAACGCCTCTCGCATAGCTCTCCTCACACTACATTTTTGTTTGTCTGCAAGGCTTTGGCTGTGTTTGTGTTTGCTGTGAAGTTCCCTTTGCTTCCGCAGAAGTTTTCTCGGTTGTTGTACCACGGTGGCTCTTTTCCATCGCTTACGATCTTGCTTCCCCCCTTGAACCATGGACCTTGCCGTTGGTGGGGAGGCTTGCGTGCCTCAGCGATACAGATGGCCGTACCGTAGGTGCAACCACAACGGAGGGGTATCTGTTGAGAGGCCAGACAAACATGTGGTTCCTGAAGAGGGGCAGCAGCCTTTTCAGTAGTTGCAGGGGCAACAGTCTGGATGATTGACTGATCCGGCCTTGTAACATTAACCAAAACGGCCATGCTGTGCTGGTACTGCGAACGGCTTAAAGCAAGGGGAAACTACAGCCGTAATTTTTCCCGAGGACATGCAGCTCTACTGTATGATTAAATGATGATGGCGTCCTCTTGGGTAAAATATTCCGGAGGTAAAATAGTCCCCCATTCGGATCTCCGGGCGGGGACTACTCAGGAGGACGTCGTTATCAGGAGAAAGAAAACTGGCGTTCTACGGATCGGAGCGTGGAGAAGAAGAGATCGGTTGGTAGGAAATGTTTTGAGGCATCAAGGGATCACAAATTTAGCATTGGAGGGCAGCGTGGAGGGTAAAAATCGTAGAGGGAGACCAAGAGATGAATACAGTAAGCAGATTCAGAAGGATGTAGGTTGCAGTAGGTACTGGGAGATGAAGAAGCTTGCACAGGATAGAGTAGCATGGAGAGCTGCATCAAACCAGTCTCAGGACTGAAGACCACAACAACAACAACGATCTTGCTTGGCACATACTGAACTAATGCATATTGTACGATGGTTTTGAACTTTGTCAACTGATCCTCAACACTATCTGTACTTGAGACAAAACTTTCGTGTTGAGCCCTCAACAGAGACATCCAGTTGAGCAGCGAGGTGTGCGACTATGATCCGTCGATCATCTCGAATGAGAGTGTCTGCACGTTCCGATATTGCGCGAGTCGCAGCTATGTGCGGCCGCTCGGCACGTGAGGAGATCGGACAGGTTTGCGTGACCTTGTTACTATGATGACAGACGCCTTGCCCAACGACTCACTGTGCTTTTGTTCATTGTCAGATCTCCGTAGACATTCTGCAAACGCCTATGAATATCTTCGGTGCTCTTATTTTCCGCGAGAAGAAACTCAGTGGCAGCCCTCTGCTTGGAACGGATCTCCGTTACGGACGCCATCGTGAAGGCTACGTATAGTGCCGCCACCTATAGGAACTTCATGAAACTGTAAGGGGCTGAAGGCGGAATATTACACGATTTCCCACAACAAATTATGAATTTTTTAACCGAAATTGGCCCAGAAAAACAAATGTGTTGCATTACTTATTCAACGCCCCTCGTACATTTATCCCACTCAGAGACAAGATGGTCAATGCCTTCTTGTAGAAATGTTTGCTGTTGACTACGGATCCATGACTGTACCAAGGCGTGCAACTCTTTGTCCGAACCAAATCGACTGCCAGGAATGACTTTCCAAAAACATGGAAATCACACGGGGAGAGATTGGGACTGTGTGGAGGATGTGTAAGGGCTTCCCAGCGAAACTTCTGCAGCGTACTTGGAAACAACCTCGCCAAAACGCGGGCGAGTCCACAGTGTCTCATAGTAAAAGAACTGTATTAAGAGTTATGGCGATTACTTAAGAAATACTAAACCGTTTAGGCCTACTTACTTTTTCTCTAACTGTTTTTTTCTTAAATTTCTATCACGACATTAATAATAAAACGTTCCAAAAACACTTCCGCAAAGGAGCTCACGGCTGCTTGTTGTGATCAGAACAGTTTCTGCTTTAGAGTTTCCTCTCGATGCAGCTCATGATGGTCACCAGCCACCGACCGCCTGACAGCAGAAGGCAGAAGAAGGCAGCCTGTGGATATACAGTGGTGGAAATTGTGGCTGTTTGTGGGAAAAACATATTTATTACGTATTGTATTGCAAGCATTTTTCCTGTGCAGTTTATAACAAAGCAAAACAAAATACACTCTCAGTTCATCATTAGAATGAGGCTGAGGACTTAGAAAGTGAAAAAAGCGGTCTTACGAGTAGGAAGGGGTGGAAGTTGACATAAAAGCAGGTCCGCTAGACGATGCGCACAGAGATGAATGTCAACCGTTCGCTACAGTTACAGTTTGGAGGTGTGTCTGCTAACGGCGTACGGCAGTTATTGTGATAATGCCGCGTGGAAAGCCTCTATCGGATTAAGAGCAACCAAGAATTAAAGCGTACAAAGAAATAGACCTCTCCAATCGACAGTTTTTAAAAAAAATTATGGCGTCCCTATCGTATTATTGATAATTTTGTCTGATTGGATGCACAGTATGGTAAAAATGGCAAATATGACAGGACACGAAAATTGTTAGCATCAGATACGGGTTTGATTCTGTGCAAAGCACAAGTCAACGGTTTGTGTCCCTATCAAATCGTGGTTTATTTGCAGTTATCAGTCACTTCCAGACGCGTTACACAAATCCTGGCTCGTGACGTCAAACTGGCATTCAAGAGACGGCCCCATAAGCCACCTTTAAATAATGCGTATAAGGAGGCTCAAGAACATATGTCATTGACCGTAGAATGGAACGAAGTAATTTTCAGTGATGAGAAGTAGATTAATTTGGATGAGGCAGATTGTTTTCAGTATTACTGGCATGATCTCTGTAGAGAAAAACACGTTCGGATGAGCAGAAACTTTTGTCGTTGCAGCGCTCTGATCTGCATTCTGTGCTAAAGGCACATCCAACATAGCATGGCTGCATCCTAAAATGAAGTCTAATGATTATACACGAATGCGAGAAACTGAATGGCTCGTATGTATGAGGACTTTGGCGATGATAATTTACTACTCCAACACGGTAACGCTGGGATTCACAGATCTGCCAAGACAAAATCGTTGTTCAGAGATGAAGGCATTCCACTTCTGAGCTGGCCATCGATTTAAATCTCATGGAGAATCTATGGGGGATCCTAGCAAGATGTGTTTATCTCAATGGACGACAAATTGAGACTATGGCCGAACTGAAAACTGCAATTCGAATGGAGTGGACTTGAATCTCGGAAGAAGAGATCACTGCCATTATAGACTGCAAAGCCAAAGAAACTGGTACACCTGCCCAATATCGTATAGGGCCCCCGCGAGCACGCAGAAGTGCCGCATCACGACGTGGCATAGACTCGATTAATGTCTGAAGTAGCGTTGGAGGGAACTGACACCATGAATCCTGCAAGGCTGTCCATAAACCCGTAAGAGCACGAGGTGGTGGAGATCGCATCTGAACAGCATGTTGCAAGGCATCCCAGATATGCTCAATAATGTTCATGTCTGGGAAGTCTGGTGGCCAGCAGAAGTGTTTAAACTCAGAAGAGTGTTCCTGGAGCCATTCTGTAGCAATTCTGGACGTGTGGGGTGTCGCATTGTTCTGTTGGAATTGCTCAGGTCCGTCAGGAAGCACAATGGACATGAACGGATGCAGGTGATCAGACAGGATGCTTACGTACGTGTCACCTGTCACCCTCGCCATTACAGAGCCTCCACCAGCTTGAACAGTCCCCTGCTGACACGCAGGGTCCATGGATTTATGATGTTGTTTCCATACCCGTTCATGTTCATCCGCTCGATACAATTTGGAACGAGATTCGTCCGACCGGACAACATGTTTCCAGTCATCAACAGTCCAATGTCGGTGCTGACGGGCCCAGGAGAGACGTGAATTTTTGCGTCTTGCAGTCACCAAGGGTGCACGAGTGGGCCTTCGGCTCCTGAAGCCCGTATCGATGATGTTTCGTTGAACGGTTCGCTCGGTGACACTTGTTGATGATCCAGCATTGAAATATGCAGCAATTTGAGGAAGGCTTGAACTTCCGTCACGTTGAACGATTCTCTTCAGTCGTCGTTGGTCCCGTTCTTGCAGGATCTTTTTCCGGTCGCAGCGGTGTCGGAGATTTGATGTTTTACCGGGTTCTTGATATTCATGATACACTCGTGAAATGGTCGTACGGGAAAATCCCCAGTTCATCACTACCTCGGAGATGCTGTAGCCCATCGCTCGTGAGCCGACTGTAACACCACGTTCAAACTCACATAAATCTTGATAACTTGCCATTGTAGCAGCAGTGACCGGTCTAACAACTGTACCAAACACTTATATAGGCGTTGCTGACCGCAGCGCCGTATTCTGCGTGTTTGCATATCTCTGTATTTGAATACGCATGCCTATACCAGTTTCTTTGGCGCTTCAGTGTAGAATCGTTGCCTAAGAGGATTTTTGCAGTTATTAAGAACTAATGGAGGTTCGACTAAACACTAGGTCATAGTTGTGATCTATTTATTTTATAAGTTAGGTTATTCTGGCAATTCATAAGAGCCCTTATACCAGTTTCCACCACTAAGGTTGTCTTGTTTCCTTAAATTTCTTAAGTAGCAATGCTAATGGTAAAATGAGAAAGTATTTTGTTTTGCTTTGTTGTAAACTATATGGGAAAATGCATGCAATACCAAATACGTAAGTAAATATGTTTTTCCACAAATAACTGCGTGTCTTTTACTGATTTCCACCACTGCAAATGCCCTTTACAATCATTCAGTCTTCTTGGGCAGGGGTGTTGCTGCCTGGAACCTCGGCGACTGCGGCAAATAAGTCTCCACAGCATCTTCCAGCATACCTTTTCCTCGCAGCGTCGCCCTTGTCAGAGCCAATGCATACTGTGTGCTGACTGATGCTGCATCAGGGCACCCTGGGCGTCTCGTCCAACTGACAAGGGGACGGTCCAATCCGATGTGTCGAAACCTGCCCTGAAATTTTTTACACAGGAAGAATACACCAAAAGAAACGAAATGTCAAAATTTTAACTGTTAAGCCACAACGCAAGTATCTTTTTTTAAATTGAAATTATCAAATTCGTAACTTTCGAGGCGGCTGGAGAAATTTATGCCCCTGCCAGAGCTGTATTTGACAGCGTATGCGCAACACGTCAAGCGTATATCTTTGGTTGACGGCGCATCGGTATACAGATAACAAGGCACATCGCAGTCGTAATTTGTAAAGTGAATTTGAGTTTCCGTTGATAGTTCCTCTGACACAATTGTTCACAGCTGCTATTCTCTCGGATTTGCAACTCATTTAAAATCCGTAACAATTAGCAGTGGTTGCTAATAGTATCTGTCTTTGTGCAGCTTCCGGAGTTTCACAATAATGTGGAATTCAATTAATTTTTCCAACCTTGCAAAGATGAAATATTCCATGAATTGTAGTTCGATCGGTTATTTTTGTACTAACTAAAGTCCAGAACAAAAATAAACTACTCTCCAAGCCCAAAGAAAACATGTACAATATTAGCGCCGGCCGCTGTGGCAGAGCGGTTCTAGGCGCTTCAGTCCGGAACCGCGCTGCTACTACGGTCGCAGGTTCGAAACCTGCCTCAGGCATGGATGTGTATGATGTCCTTAGGTTAGTTAGGTTTAAGTAGTTCTACGTCTAGGGGACTGATGACCTAAGATGTGAAGTCCCATAGTGCTTAGAGAGATTTGAACCATTTTTTACAATATTAGCTTTCAGCGACATAGAAAAGACTCAATTTTGATTAAAGGAGGGGAGGAGAATACACTTAAACTCAAGCAATGTGCAAAGCCGGTTTCGGTTCGTAAAATCTGAACAGGAGAAAGATTTAGACAAAATATGAAACATGCGCCAAAAAGAAACGCGCAAAAGTGTGAAAGAAAAACTATTCGAAAAATTTAGAGCTGCTCATGAGAGTCAGTGCACTGTTACTGAGGGAGATCTATGACTGGGTGCTCTGAACTACAAGTAAGATGAACATTACTGATTCTTTGACCTGGTTAAGAAGATTCAGGAAACTATACGAAAAGGAAGAGGCAAATCTATGAAGTTTATCTCAAGTAAACATGTAGAAGAGATATCATAAATAGACAATACTATAGAGAAATTCATAGCTGATGTGAAAACGAAGCTTCTTGTTTTTCCCTAAAATTCACTCTCTAAAGGCAGTCAGTTAGGTTTAGTGCAAGAACCGTGTGCTAACCACACTTGCTCATCTAGAGCGAAAAAAGACAGAGTCACTTGTGAAGGCGATAAATGGAACGACACAATCACATAGAACAATGCCAGTGATAAGTATCAGTGGAGTAATGTATTTGGGTTCCACCTACAACTAACGTTGTGACTCAGCCTCTTGATAATTTTTTTCAGCAATGTAAAGCATTTTTCAGAAAATTGTCGGACAATATACTTTTTAATAGCTCTTTGTCTTTTCAGGTTTATCAACGGAACAGTATTGTAAAACAGTAAACAGTATGTATTTCAGCCGGCGGGAGTGGCCGAGCGGTTCTAGGCGCTTCAGTCTGGAACCGCGCGACCGCTACGGTCGCAGGTTCGAATCCTGTCTCGGGCATGGCTGTGTGTGATGTCCTTAGGTTAGTTAGGTTTAATTAGTTCTAAATTCTAGGGGACTGATGACCTCCGATGTTGAGTCCCATAGTACTCAGAAACATTTGAACCATTTTAGTATGTATTTCTGCATTGTCAGTTTACATCACCACATTTTACGAATTTGGTAAAGTGTACCTGTTACACAAAACAATATACAGAACAACGGCTACGGCCGTTCGTTACTCTACTCTAGTTCTGCTTAAATAAAACTAGTAATTTCTGAGAAGTGCATGAATATATTAATTTTTCTTTTAGCAGGTGTGCCTGGTGTAAGAAAAAGTTTTTTCCGCCATCTGTTAGACACTTCGCATTTTTGTGACGATTGCAGTGAATAAATAAGGAACTCCCGAATGAGATTTTCACTCTGCAGCGGAGTGTGCGCTGATATGAAACTTCCTAGCAGATTAAAACTGTGTGCCCGACCGAGACTGGAAGTCGGGACCTTTGCCCGCGAAAGGCAAAGGTCCCGAGTTCGAGTCTCGGTCGGGCACACAGTTTTAATCTGCCAGGAAGATTCAAATAAGGAACTGTTTCGTTGCTACTGAAAAATACATTATTGAGAAATTATCATAAGAACGGTGCAACAGGAACAGTTATAAAATCCTTAATGTCAACAAATTAAAGTCCCGATTGATGGAAGTCGCCTCTAATGTAACATCACATATTGCCTTGTTTTTCTTTACTCTGCTAGTCTCTTGCGTAACAAGTCCATCTGCAACAGTTTAGCTGTCGATATAAACTGCAATTTCTTTTTCAAACAATTAATAGCAGTCTGTTCTAACAATTAGACCTTGATAAGTCTCAGATGAATATTCTGATAGCCTAGCGGCTTCACTAGTATGAAACTAGCGGGAAATTAAGAGAAAATATATCCAACTGCGAAGCAATTCGTAGAAATTCAACCTCATACTCTGTTTGGCAGGCCTCTACTTGTCACTTTAGTTTCTCTCCTTAAGCATACTGCAGACTGACAAGTCCAATAATCAAATGCTGGATTCAATTCATAAAGAGTTTTTAAGCCAACTTAATTTCCTTGATCTGAACTTACTGTCGTTTTTGGCTTTCAGGATACTGCAAACAAAGCACCCAGGGAAATTGTTTATTATGTTTATACGGGACAAAGGAACGAAAAGTTATCTTCTCATAACTTTACAGTGTAGCGACTTCAGGATCAACCGATCAGTCGCGAAGGAACAAACCACAAGTTATGTGCGATGTTTTTCTGTGTATGTGGTTTTTGTATTTACGTACTTATCGCGCACCCTAAGCTTGTAGTAAGAAGTTTTCATGTGCTGTAAAGTAAAGTAAAATGAATGTGTGTATTCAGAAACCATCTCTACATAAACGCTTTAGTGTCTGTCTACTACATGAACATAAAAATCTTACAGCGATGACCCTGCAAATGAATATAGGAAATGAATAATCTCAAAGAGGGAGCGAAGGCAAGCTGGAGGACACACATCAAGAAAAGCATACGGTATAGCATTCCGAAGAAGGCCGAAGTCTGAGAGATTGTTTTCTGCTTTTCAGATTCCTTTATTACATCTCTCCACCATGAATCATTTCAAGTAGCGGAAGTGTGGGTGAGGCATCCAGTTGCCTCGTGCGTATGTGTGTGTGTGTGTGTGTGTGTGTGTGTGTGTGTGTGTCTGACGTCCTGCAAAGCCGACAGAGCGGTGGTTTAACGCCAGTGTTTCTGTCAGACATAACATTCGCACTCGCCTGTGGCTGGCTCTGCTGTACTTCCTATTTTTCGCGTTTCTGAGCGAATATGGTCTTTGCGCTACATTACCCTCCCTGTTAATAAGACCCGGCCCCTTGGAGCGTCTCTCTATCCTTAAACAGTAATATCTACATCTACGCGATTACTCTGCTATTCACATTAAAGTGCCTGACAGAGGGTTCAGTGAACCATCTTCAAGCTGTCTCTCTACCGTTCCACTCTCGAACGACGCGTGAGAAAATTGATCACTTAAATTTTTCTGTGCGAGCCCTGATTTTTCTTATTTTATCGTGATGATTATTTTTCCCTATGTTGGTGGGTGACAACAGAATGTTTTCGCAATCGGAGGAGAAAACTGGTGATTGAAATTTCATGAGAAGATCCCGTCACAACGAAAAAGGCCTTTGTTCTAATGAATGCCACTACAATTCACGTATCATGTTTGTGGCACTATCTCCCTTATTTCGCGATAGTACAAAACGAGCAGCCCTTCTTTGAACTTTTTCGATGTCATCCGTCATTCTCACCTGATGCGGATCGCATACCGCACAGCAAATAGTCCAGAATAGGGCTGACAAGCGTGGTGTAAGCAGTCTCTTTAGTAGACCTGTTGTACCTTCTAAGTGTTCTGCCAATGACTTGCAGCGTTTGGTTTGCTCTACCCACAACATTATCTATGTGATCGTTCCAATTTAGGTATTTTGTAATCGTAATTCCTAAGTATTTAGTTGAATTTACAGCCTTCAGATTTGTGTGACTTATCACGTAATCGAAATTTAGCGGATTTCTTTTAGTACTCATGTGAATAACTTCACACTTTTCTTTATTCAGGGTCAATTGCCACTTTACGCGCCATACAGATATCTTACTTAAATCACTTTGCAATTCATTTTGGTCATCTGATGACTTTACAAGACGGTAAATGACAGCACGATAGTCCATAGGCACGCAGTTTGGTTAGAAGACGCATGTGAGGAACAGTGTCGAAAGCCTTATGAAAATCTAAAAATATGGAACCAATCTTACATCCCCTGTCGATAGCACTCATTATTTCATGAGAGCTAGTTGTGTTTCACATGAACGATGTTTTCTGAATCCCTGCTGACTACGTGTCAATAAATCGTTTTCTTCGAGGTACTTCAGAATGTTCAAATACAGTATATGTTCCAAAACCCTACTGCAAATCGACGTTTGTGATATGGGCCTGTAATTCAACGGATTACTCCTACTTCCCTTTTTGAGTATTGGTGTGACTTGAACAATTTTCCAGTCTTTAGGTGAGTCTTTCTATGAGCGAGCGGTTGCATATAATTGCTAAATATGGAGCTATTGTATGAGCATACTCTGAGAGGAACCTGACTGGTATACAATCTGGACCGGAAGCCTCGCTTTTTTTAAAGTGATTTAAGCTGCTTTGCTACACCGAGGATATCTACTTCTATGTTTCTCGCCTTGGCAGTTGTCCTTGATTGGAATTCAAGAATATTTACTTCGTCTTCTTTGGTGAAGTAGTCTCGGAAGACCGTGTGTAATAACTCTGCTTTAGTGGCACTGTCATCAGTGACATCACCGTTGATATCGCGCAGTGAAGGTATTAATTATGTCTTGCCACTGTTGTGTTTTATGTATGACCAGAATCTCTTCGGGTTTTCTGCCAGATTCCGAGACAGAATTTCGTTGTGGAAATTATTAAAAGCATCTCTCATTGAAGTACGCGTTATATTTCGAACTTCTGCAAAACTTTGCCAATCTTGGGGAATTTGCGTTATTTTAAATTTGGCATGTTTTTTTCGTTGCTTCTGCAACAGCGATCTTACCCGTATTGTGTACCATGGGGGGATCAGTACCATCACTTATTAATTTATGTGGTATATATCTCTGAATTGCCGTCGATACTCTCTCTTTGAAATCATTCCACATCTTTTCTACGCTTACGTGATCAGATCGGATGGAGTGGAGACTGTATCTTAAAAAGGCGTTAAGAGCATTTTTATCAGCCTTTTTAAAGTGCCACTATTGCTCCGTGTTGATTTGACCTTGCAATCATTTCCATAGATCTCGAAAAATGATCGATAATCACGAGTGTGTATGTATTTATTTCCTGCAGGTATTTTGTTGAAAGGATCTAAGACATCAGTCCCATGAAATTCAAACAGTGCTAATGCTTCAGGTAATCTCTGCAAGGGTACTCTCATTCAACATAAATCTGCACTCTGTCGCACCATATTCTATTCTGCACATAACTGGTTCACGTCCATCTTCCTGTTCTTTCACTAATACCTCTCCTCTACTCTCCTGCTGGTAGCCCTACATCCTCCATGTTCTGTTAACACGTGATCGTGTGTCTCCTGTACCACTCTATTCCTTAGTTTCCCTGACACTGCTACTCATTGTTCGAACTTTGTCTGCACAGCAAGCCATCCTGCATACAAAATTTCGGTTGTTTACTACACTGCTTATACTCGTCATCCATCATCTGCGCTGTCTGCGTCGCCTTAACCTCATTACCACCTATTTGCAACCTCCTACTTTCCTAATTAAGCTGTCTGCATTCCCATGTTTCTGTCCAGGTTTCCGTATGACTTCAAAATCAGACTCACTCAATCATACCACCCATAATGTCAACCTACCAAATGGGTCCTCCAGCCCGAGCATCATTTCAATACTGCGTGATGCATTATCATTTGAAACTTTTCCTTGTAGAGATAATACTTGAAGGATGTGATTCCACAGATATGGCTCAACATCTCTTTTTCCATCATGGAATATTTCCTCTCTGCTGACTTCAGTTGCCTTGGTGCATAAAAGCTGTCAGGTGCTCTACACCCTGTTCTTCTTGAGACAACACACAACCAAGCACATGGTTGGATGCATCGCATGACAGAATGGATTCCTTATTGAAATCTGGGAACGTTAAGATCAGACTTGATGTCAAAGCTTCTTTCAGTTTTTCAAAAGCACATTGACAATCCTCTGACCAAATAAATTTTGCACCTTTCTTCGGTAATAGTATCAACAATCTGGCAACACCCACAAATTCCTTTACAAACCTGTGGTAATAACTTGCAACGTGGAATAATTGTAGTTCCTTCACTGACTCAGGCACAGCCATTCACGTATAGCTTTAATCAATCTCATCCTTACTAATTATGTGACCAAGGAATGTCAACATTTCCAACACCGAAATTGCACTTTTCTGTGCTCAACGTTAAATTCTCTGCCCTCAATCTCAGAAATAAATCCCTCAAACATTGAATGTGCTATTCTATTTAACTCGCATAGGCGATTATATCGTCAAGATAGACCACGCATTGACATGGTTTCAGTCCTCTGAGGACTCCGTCTAAAACTTCCTGAAACGCTGCAGGTGTGTTTAATCTAAAAGGCATTCTCCTATACTTATAATGACTCAGCGGTGAAGAAAATGCCGTTTATGGCCATCTTCTGGAGTGACTTCTAGGTTATGGTAGCCATGGTTGAAAAATGCTTGCACTGGGTCAGATAAACTATGGTTTCTATAATGTTCGGCAAAGGATAGGCATCTGTTATAATTTTAGTATTAAGATGTCAATAATCCTACCAAAACCTACACTTTTGTGATCCATCCGCTGACTTCTTGGGCACGACGACAATTTCAGCCCCCCATGAGCCATTACTCCCCTCAGTAATAACATCCTTCAGCTACTGATCGATAAATTCTTCCAGAATCAGTTGCAAAATTCTCAGTGTTCTATATGGTTTGAGGTAAACTATTGATTCGTTTCCTGTTGGTATCCACTACTGCATAATATGCGCAGCTGGTAATGGCCCTTTTGAAAAAAAAAATCCCTAAATTCCAAAAGTAACTTTCCATCCATTCCCTATCACTTCGCTTTAGGTGCTTTACTTTCCCTCGTAATGCAATTTCGGTAGCGTTTGGCGATCGTCCATGGCCGATACCTCTTGTGTCCCAGTATTCCTCCTCCAGGATATCCACGTTAGAGATCAACAACCCCTCCATTAACCATAAACACTCAGCACTGAAATTATCCACATACACAGGTACCATTTTATCACCACTTATCTCTCATAGACGTACAACACTTCTCTTCACCAAGCAACCTGCCTGATTCAATACCTTATTTACTTCCAACAGTTTCACCACACACAAAATTCCTACTGGTAAGCTAGACTCAGCGTTAACCTAAAGCGATTTCCCAGTATCCTTAGGTACACAATTGTGTGAATCATGTCTTAGTGTGATGGTTCACAGTTTAAATGGTTCATCGTTCGTGATAGACTCACCTTGTGACATTGCCACACTGGCAGCGGTTTCACCCAAATGAAACATTTTCCCACCAACGTCCATCATATGCTGCCAAAGATGTATTTTGGCACAATGTTGATACAAGAAATTCAACCCCAGAATCATGTCATGGCTCTCACTCGCGTGTGACACAATCTCTACACATTGTTTGAACTGCACCATATCCGGGCAAAAATCTACACCCACCGAGCCAAACGGCATGACATCTTTATCCTCCATTCCACGTAATCTGTATTGTGATGGGTTCCATTTTACACCAGATCCCCACTTGCAACCGACACATTTGCTCCTGTGTCCAACAATATCCTGAAACTCCTCTTTCGTACTATTCCTCTGACCACACAATGAACCTCTGCATATGACACCATAGCATCTAACTTCACGGGGAATGACCGTAGGTGGACCTTCGATTCCCTTTGGCGTTTAACATCTGGTTCTTTCCCAATCCCCTTCTTCTGAAACTACTGTGGCCTCTGCCTTTACTCATATTGTCCCATTGTCCCAAGCTGGTGACATTGTCTCCTTACATGCCCATTTGTCCACACCTGCTGGCCGCTGTGACCGAGCAGTTCTAGGCGCATCAGTCCAGAACCCCGTGACTGCTACGGTGGCAGGTTCGAATCCTGCCTCAGGCATGGATGTGTGTGATGTCCTTAGGTTAGTTAGGTTTAAGTAGCTCTACGTTCTAGGGGACTTATGACCTCAGATGTTAAGTCCCATAGTGCTCAGAGCCATTTGAACCATTTGTCCATACCTATAATACCTTACATTGGTTGAAAACATATCCTATCTAACCTCTACTCTGGTTGACATGTCAATGTCTTCACATTCTTCTGCTAATCTGAGAGCTGAACATAAATCAATTGGACACCCTTGTCTGTAGCCTTCCTGAGACCTATGAAGGTAGTCCTCTCAAGAATGAGTCAAGCGCCCTCTTCTCAGCCTTTCATAAAATCGCGTTGTCCCGGTTCTTAAGTACACCCATTGATCTTCCTTATTCTGTCTGTAAATTCTTCCACCCTCTGCATGCTTATTATTACCATGCCCAACTGTCCCCTAAAATGTCTGGCACTGTCCTTCTTTGTATACCTCTGGACTAACCCCTCCTTAAATTCCTCAATCATTCTGGTTCCCTTGAGAGCCTCTATATACCCCACATACACCAATGAGCCAAAACAGTATGACCACCTGCTTACGGGTTGCTGATTTGCGTACATAGTGGTGGCCCTCGATTGCGAGCCAGGTGGCTTCCATTGGATTTAAATCAGGCGAATTTGGTCGCCAAGACATCAACGTGAGTTCACTATAATGATCCTCAACCCACTGTAGCATGGTTCTGGCTCCAAGACATGGACAATTATACTGATGAAAGATGACATCACCGTCGGGGAAGACATCAAACATGAAGGTATGCTGGTGGTTTGCAGCTGTCAGCATATCTTCGATTACCACTGTAAGTCCCACGCTAGTGCGGGAGAATGTCTCCCATAGCGTAACACTGCCCCCATCAGCCAGTGTGTGTGTGGCGCGCTGCACTTTTCGAGCATCCGTTCACCTCGATGACAGCGTTTGTGGAGGCGACCACCGACCTAGTGGAACAAGAATGTGATCCACTCAAAGAGCCGATATGTTTCCATTGATCGACGGTCGAATCCCGATGACCTCGTGCCGACTGCAGTCGTAATTGATGATGCCATTGGGTCAGCATGTGAACAGATATGAGTGGTCTGCTGCAGAGCACCATGTTCAACAATGTACGATGAACGATGTGCTCTGAAACAATTGTGCGTGAGTGCACAAGCATTGTGCTCTTTCGGCAGAGATGCCACAGATCACTATCTATCCTACTTTACAGGGCATACAAGACTCCGAACCCCACGTTCTGTGACGAGTCTTGGACGTCCAACCATTTACCGCCTAGTGGTAGTTTCACTGTTCTACCTCTTTCCGTAAATGCTCACGACAGTAGCACGTGAACATTCGACCAGCTTCTCCGTTTACGAGATACTCGTTCACAGGCTCTACATGATAGTAATCTGCCCTTTGTCAAAGTCTCTTATCTCAACGAATTTCCCTATTTGCAGCCCAACATTACATATCCACAATGCCACCAGGCGGCATGCAGCGTTGCGGTGGGCAGTGGTCATAATGTTATGGCTTATCAGTGTAAGTTTTTGCTTCTCCTTTTAATCTCAACTTAGCTATCCTTAAAAGTTCCACATCAGACCACCCTGCCATCTCTGTTAATTTCTTAAGATCTTCCACAAATGCTTTCATATCCTCATTTGATTCACCGGAGAAAGGAGCAACTAAACTTGCGGCTGACAAATCTGTACCTCACTGTGCCGATTGCGACTTGACTAGATCACGTAGCTCTTTATTAACTGCAGTCAACTGTGCTAACCTTTCTGATAATATGCAAACTGTCTCCAGTTCTGCCACAGCTAATGTCTCTGACTCTGCAGAAGCCTTGTCCTCCCGACACTCATTCTGAAACGCAAATAAAATACATTAACGTAGTTCTTACGTCTAATCATTAACCATTTCGATCTTCGGCATTGCCTAGCCACACGCTTTTAGTGTTTACATGTGAAACATACCACTGATATTGATTCTGTACACGGTGCTGAATGACCATCTAAGTTAAATTGTGCACATCTAATAGGTACTAACCAATCGTGACTCCCATTATCTCTGATGTGCGACAAATCTACTGACCTTTACTTGTAACAACATTCACCTTACAAAAAGCAAGGTAGTCGCGCTTCTCCACCATCTCTTTGTTTTAAAAACGCTACGTCAGTATCCTGACACCAATGAAGAGGGCTGGAGTCAGAGAGATTGTTTTGTGCTTTTCAAACTTCTTTGCTCTCCACCATGATTTACTACAAGCAGCAGCATAACGGATGAACATCCAGTTGCCTCCTGTGTGTGTGTGTATTGCAACGTTGACGGAGCGTGGCGTGGCCGAGCGGTGGTGCAACGCCACTGCTTCTGTCAGCGAACTTCCCCGGAGTTGGCAACCAAGGCGACGATGGCCAAGGTGCAACCTGTGTCTCTCTCTAGCGCTGCTCTGCTGGCGGGAATGGGTGATGAGGAGTAACCGCCACCTACTGCAGTAGTTCTCTGGCCGGGGTGGTGTGTCCCAGGGATCCGTAGGCTCTGCAATGGCAGCAGTTCTACGTCTCGTGTCTCAGGACAGGCGGCCCTAGTGCGAGGTCAAACTGTGGACGTTGTGCAGCATTCCAGGTGGGGCTCCAAATCTCACAGCCCTGTGCTGGCAGTGCTGCGATACTAAAACAAGACGATTTCAGTAAAAAAGTGGCTAGGTATTTACATGCTCACGAGCACGTATACTAACTCTTCCGTCGTTGCTGGTGTAGAAAGGTATCCACCTCCTCCCGCTTCAGTGTTGTTGTGATAACTATTAGTTCACCTTGCCTGGGCGGCTCGCCTCGCAACGCGCGACAGCCGTATTGTGTTTTGTATGGCATATCATCCTCACTAACCTGTGGCTGGCTTTGCTGCAATCTTTTTTCTCCTTTGTGTATTTATGATCGAATATGGTCGGTACACTACAATTCCAAGGCAGGTACATCAACAGATCAGCATCCCACGCAACATATGACGCCGCCCACCACAAAGCAGCCATTTCAAATTGCCTTCATTCTGGGCTAAGAGACTGGAGCTATGTTTCGCCCAGGCTGAAAGAATTTTCAATCAGCAATGCATCAAGTGCGCTATGGAAACATTTCACTGTGTCATTGCCCACTTGAGCGAAACTGAAACTGTCCAAGCAGAGGAAGTGCTGCTAATGAATAGTTACATTGCCTTAAAAAATTGGCTTATCAAGCATTTCGCACTATTGCCCTAAATACAGCTTACAGACGAACAATTGGAGAACAGATCGCCCAAACAACTATTGTAAGAGCTTAGGTCACTGGCGAGGACGGATTTGTTACCAGAAAATTCCTTACAGATGTTGTGGGTCTAACGGCTCCCTGCAAACACTAAGACACAGAGTTACCAACTGGTGTGTAGCGGATCAGGCATGAGCTGTTGCACGTTGTTTGCGGTACAACGCTGGCAGCACAGAAGCAAAATACTACAGGACCGACAGCCCCAAACAGTGCATGCTAGGAGCGGAGCCGCCCAGTGGCCCTGAGCCACGCATTCTAAGCAGCGCACACTCGACAACCACAGATCAACCGGCTGTGCGGGTGAAAGGGCCGAGCGCACAAACTGTAACACTTAGAAGCGTGCAATGCAGACTAAGTAGCATAAAACATCCCACCTCCACGATCAGCACGACAAGAGACATGTTGAGAAATTCAGCTGCTGCTGGTTTCACCAACGAATCGGAACCAAATCTCAATGGAACCCAGTACGTTATCCTCGATGGTGAGTGTTCATCGGAGGTGAGGGTATCATCTGGAGTGCCCCAGAGAAGTGTGGTAGGTCCGCTGTTGTTTTCTATCTACATAAATGATCTTTTTAATAGGGTGGATAGCAATGTGCGGCTGTTTGCTGATAATGCTGTGGTGTACGGGAAGGTGTCGTCGTTGAGTGACTGTAGGAGGATACAAGATGAATTGGACAGGATTTGTGATTGATGTAAAGAATGGCAGCTAACTCTAAATATAGATAAATGAAAATTAATGCAGACGAATAGGAAAAAGAATCCCGTAATGTTTGAATACTCCATTAGTAGTGTAGCGCTTGACACAGTCACGGCGATTAAATATTTGGGCGTAACATTGCAGAGCGATATGAAGTGGGACAAGCATGTAATGGCAGTTGTGGGGAAGGCGGATAGTCGTCTTCGGTTCATTGGTACAATTTTGGGAAGATGTGGTTCATCTGTAAAGGAGACTGCTTATAAAATACTAATACGACCTATTCTTGAGTACTGCTCGAGCGTTTGGGATCCCTATCAGGTCGGATTGAGAGAGGACATAGAAGCAATTCAGAGGCGGGCTGCTAGATTTGTTACTGGTAGGTTTGATCATCACGCGAGTGTTACGGAAGTGCTTCAGGAACTCGGATGGGAGTCTCTAGAGGAAATGAGGCGTTCTTTTCGTGAATCGCTACTGAGGAAATTTAGAGAACCGGCATTTGAGGCTGACTGCAGTACAGTTTTACTGCCGCTAACTTACATTTCGCAGAAAGACCACAAAGATAAGATAAGAGAGATTAGGGCTCGTACAGAGGCATATAGGCAGTCATTTTTCCCTCGTTCTGTTTGGGAGTGGAACTGGGAGAGAAGATGCTAGTTGTGGTACGAGGTACCCTCCGCCACGCACCGTATGGTGAGTTGCGGAGTATGTATGTAGATGTAGATGTAGATGTAGAAATTGTGTAGTACCCTGCAGTTATCCAGACGCTTCTGATGGCCACTAAATGACGTCGGTGGCTGTCGTTGTCTTTTAAATAGTTGCCCTACTCTGTATCCTCCTGCTGTAGCTGCCGCACTGGGAATTCTCGAGACATACACTTGTGTTCATGCCCGTGGAGTGCAGCCAGTTGCACCATGCAGGGAGATGTCCAGTCATAGAAGCTTCCCTTTAATGCGACTGTCTTGACAGATCTGACAGTACACACGGAAGGCAATCAACAAACAGGACACTAGTGGCTTTGGCATCTGCTGCAACTGGTCAGCTCAGATCCATCTCAAACAAAATGGAGGCAATTGCCACGGACGTCTCATCAGGACAGTATTAATGTTAATATTCACAAGACGAAGTTCACTCCCATTCCAGGCTCCAACACAACATTCATAGATGGAGCTCCAAAACTAATAAACAAGAGACGCCATTGCTTAACCTTTATGGCAGATTTTGAGAACTTAAGCTTCGAAGAAGTATACTTCGAATATTGAAAGAGTATGGGAGCCTCCCACAGCGAGTTGTCCCGACAACTGTGGAGAATTGATTTTACACAGTCGCCTGGAAACGACTTCAAAAGACTATTTGTGGTAGATAGGTTAGCAGGAACCAAATGTGATCTCAGTGTGCTCCTGCATCACAGTTTCAGTACAGGCGATTCTGCAAGATCATACCTTTTGATGGAAGGTAATAGATCTCTTATTGACACTTATTGGAGGAAGCAGTTGAATTTGGAACTCCCTTGGAGATGAAGTTCTGGTGGACCTTCATGGTCACGAATGTTACTGATCCTATGACAGAGAGAATCTTTCTCCACCATTTTCTACTAGCAGCAGATCTCCACAATGGAAGACTCCTGTCATTAGCAACAGTAGAATCAATACAATGCAACCAGAACTCGAACAATATCATAGAAGAACTTCTAGAGATTAAGTCAGTAGAAAAGGAAAGGCACTAGGTCAAACACAATACTATGCATTTCATTCGAACATCGCCTGAACCACTGATGTTGGCAAAGCCACGCTGCCTAACCCGAAAAATTTACAGCTGCTCAAGAAGGCATTAATGATTGGCTCTAAGAGGGTATGATGGCACCTTCAGATAGCCAGTGGGCCTCGTCGTTACACACAGTGTTAAAGCGGAACAGTACATGGCGTTTGTGCAGTGACTTCAGAACACTAGAACTGTACCAGACAGATATCCTATTCCCCAGGTAATGGATTTCGTCAACGCTATTGCGAAAGCGTCCAGCGTCATTAATCGTGAAAAGACCTGTTCACAAACACCACTTGCGCCCGCAGACAGCAACCACTACCCCATTCAACCTGTTCGGGTACCGCTTCACGCCATACCGTTTGAAAAATGCGCCACAAACAAGGCAGTATTTTATTCACCAGGTTCTAGGCGACATTGCTTTTGTATTTTGTTACGTGGGCGATATTCTAGTGCCGGCCGCGGTGGTCTAGCGGTTCTAGGCCCTCAGTCCGGAACCGCGCGACTGCTACGGTCGCAGGTTCGAATCCTGCCTCGGGCATGGATGTGTGTGATGTCCTTAGGTTAGTTAGATTTAAGTAGTTCTAAGTTCTAGGGTACTGATGACCACAGATGTTAAGTCCCATAGTGCTCAGAGCCATTTGAACCATTTTGAATTCGATATTCTAGTGTTTTCGGAGTCACTAGGGCAGCACGAGAACCACCTCAGACAGCTTTTCCAATGTCTATGCAAAGATAAGGTTGTCATCAACAAAAACAAATTCGTCTTGGAAAAAAGCAATGTGATTTTTCTCCGCTTTAATGTGTCAACAGGGGGCATAGCTCCAATGCCTGAGAGGGTTGAAAACATTCGCAACGTGCCTATACCACAGACATACAGATATCTGTGCTATTCGTTGGAATGCTTAATTAGTGCAGAAGGCACTTACAGAATGCAATGGAACTGCAGCCGCCCCTCAGGGAGTTGTCGAAAGGAATATATACTGTCCACAGGAACAAAGTGAAGTGAAGTCAAGAACAACTGGTGGTGTTCAAGAAATATACAGCTCAGGCGGTGCTCCTCGCACACCTACAGTATAACGCGCTGGTGGCATTAATGGTGGACACGAGACAGGCAGCTGTAGGAGCCGCCTTGCAGCAGCACGTACTTGGAGCCTAGCACCACCTAGTGTTTTTTTCTAAGTGCGTGGAAAAAATGGAGCGCAACAGACAGGAAGCGTTGGATGCAATACATCACTTCCGTAAAGGCTAGTTTACACGACGACACTGGCTTGCGCCACTCGTTGCGTGAAACGAGTTGGGCTCAAATGGTTCAAATGGCTCTGAGCACTATGGGACTTAACATCTATGGTCACCAGTCCCCTAGAACTTAGAACTACTTAAACCTAACTAACCTAAGGACATCACACAACACCCAGTCATCACGAGGGAAAAGAGTTGCATGTAAATGGTTTCGTACATGTCGCCACCTGTGTACACTTCAGTTTCGTCGTTTGTGAGTGCCGTATATTCTTGTCTAAAATGAATGTTTTGGCAACTGTGCGACTTGTGCCGGAGTTAATGCTTCTTTGCGTGAAATCGCTGCACAAGGAAAAAGTTAATAAAATTAAGAAACGTGTTTGGGCTCGCGAGTGGATCAAGAAAAGACGTCATTGTTGAAAGAAATTGTAGTGGACGACCCAAGAAGTTATTTTAATCACCTCCGACTGACACCAGACCAGTTCACGTATCTTTTAAATACAGCGAGCAATGCAATAAGGAAAAAAGACACTGTAATGCGTGAAGCGTAGTCGCCAGAGCTAAAGTTACAAATTACATTGCGTTTCCTGGCAAGTGACGATTCATATTCTTCACTACAATACCTGTATCGTGTTCCTAAGTCCACAATTGTCAAATTTTTTCCAACTGTTTGTGATGCCATCTACATGGGACTTGCAGAATACATGAAGGTAAAGCATAACACTGTTTGATTATTTTTTCAATATTGTTATCAAAGATCAAAAAAATACATTTGCAGTAATAGCACACCATTGCAATTTAACTTAATTCATTGTGGCTTCAAAGTATAAGGTGATAGCTTCTGACTGTGACAGCCCTTCTTCCGCACCTGGTATTTCCTTGGCAGCAACTGAATGTTCTGAATGGACCTGTCTTTCTTTTGGAGTTCGGCCAAGAAAAGCTTCCGCTTATGGGAAATTAGGCACTGGATTTCCTCCATCAGTTCTATGTTATATTCTTCTGGCAATTTCCGTTCGTAATTCTCTTGCAAAAACTGGCAATTTCATCCTCCTCGTCAGGCTTATTTGTAATTGACCTTAATGCATCGACAGCATTTTCGAGATGTTGGAAAGGATCTTCAACACGTCTTTTCTTTGTACTGTGTTTTGATGCTGACTGCAAGCTACTGTTGCAAGATTGAACACTCACACTGTCATTGATTTTGTCCGTGCTTGATGTGGGTGGAGACTGTGGTTCATTTATTAGTGTGTCCTCCAATCCATACTGATTTTCGTCTTTTTCATTTTCTTTATTATCATCCTGGAAGGGAGAGAATGAGATTGTTATAACCAGACTTATAATATACCTGATCATAATTTAGTATCATTCTAATGAACTGCAATGTTTGGATCAGTTATCCTGATTACTTTTTTACAGGTACCCCAGACTGAAAATGGATTGAGGTACATAATGAAAAACTTCGAAGTTCGAGGGATTTCCCATGCTTCGGTACAGTAGATGGGAAACATGTAATGATTAAATTTCCACCAAAAACTGTTTCTCAATTCCACAATTGTAAGGGAACTTTCAGCATTGTTCTTTTTGCTGTTGCAGATGGTAACTACCGTTTTACTTATGTTGATATAGGCGATGCAGGGAGGGCGTCTGATGCTGGCATTTTTGCAAGCTGCACATTAAAATCGGCAATAGATTCCAGAACTCTCGGCCTGCCAGAAGATGCAGTTTTAAGTGGTGATGATGCTTTCCCGTTTAACACCAAATTTGATGAAGCCTTTCTCAAAACATGGCCCACTGAGTGTAAAAGAAAAAATATTTAATTACAGACTTTCGAGGGCTCAACGTGTTGTAGAAAATGGGTTCGGGATTCTCGCTTCGAAATTTCGTGTTTTTGAAAAACCGATACCACTCCGCCCACAAACAGTGGACAAAATTGTCAGGGCTACAAGTGTTATCCACAACTGGCAGAGAAAAACAGCTCCCCAACAATATGTACAGCCCAAATTGGTAGATCAGGAGAATGTGGGAAGTGGAATATATCAGTCAGGGACATGGACGAGTATAAATGCTGGGGGGGCTGATAAACGCAAAGCTACAAGTCGGCAGCAATAATTATTCAAAACAGGCTGCATTAAGAAGAGCATGGTTTGCAGACTACTTTGTTACAGATGGTGCTGTACCATGGCAAAATTTAAGAGTATGAAAATATGTACCAGTACTACAAACTGTGAATGTTGACCATTGATGACTTTTTAAATAAACGAATATTGAGTAAACAATTCGACTTACCAGATTTGTGTATCCTTTTCTCCTGTACACAATTTCCTTAAAACGAATCAGCCATCTTGAACCATGGATTCAAATGGCTCTGAGCACTATAGGACTTAACTTCTGAGGTCATCAGTCCCCTAGAACTTAGAACTACTTAAACCTAACTAAACTAAGGAGAGAGAACCGCACACCCATGCCCGAGGCAGGATTCGAACCTGCAACCGTAGTGGTCGCGCGGTTCCAGACTGTAGCGCGTAGAACCGCTCGACCACCCCAGCCGGCTCGAACGATGGGATTTTCGTCTTGTAGACGTGGGCTGTTCCACAGCCAGATGTTTCGCTTGCCTGCATTTTTCTTAGTTTATTGGTATATGTACTCCAAATTGAATGTATTTTGCCCTGCAGCTCAGGCATCGTCAGTCCTTCAATGTTTAGATCGCATAGGACAGTCTCAAGTGCACCAACACGTCGCTGCTTGTTTTTGTGGTCAGCATCATTAAAATACCACAAGCACTTTGCATAGTGTAGATGTCCAAAAAGCGAAGAATTTCTTCCGTTCCCCACTTCATATTTCTGTTTGTTTACATTATACTGGCACACCTAACCTCAAAACTCGTGCAAGTAGTGTCGCCAAAGTTGGAACGAGCCGAAACTGATCAGTTTCACAGTCGAGTTGCGCAAACGCGCTCCGCGCATGCGCAGTGGTCAGGTAGCGCCGTTGCATGCACCCTATTGTCGTGCAACTAGGCTTACGAGGGTTGCCCGGAAAGTAATGCACCGCATTTTTTTCTCAGCCGAAACGTTACGCATATATTATTTGAAGTATCCTGTGTGAATGCGCCAAGTTTTCGTCACTTCCATAAGATATCGTAGCTACAGTACAGTTTCAAAATGGCGTCTGTAAGTGATGTACGTTACAAGTAACGTGCCGTCATTGAATTTCTCACTGCACAGAAAGAAACTGTGGGGAATATTCACAAACGCTTCTGCAAAGTCTGTGGAGCTTCTGCTGTCGACAGAAGTACAGTTAGTCGCTGGGCACGGAGGATGAGGCCATCAGAAGGCGGTTCAACAGAGCTCCACGATTTGCAGCGGTCGGGCTATCCACGGCCGTCATACCTGACATGTTGCAGCGGGCTGATGTCATTCGCGAGGACAGACGCATTACGACTCGGCAGTTGGAACTGCATCTGTCAATCTGAAAAGGAAGCATGGATGCAATTATCCGCACTCTTGGATATTAAAATGTGTGTGCAAGATGGATCTTGTGGTGTCTGTGGTGGATCACAAATTGCACAGCAAAAAACATTTGTCTTGATTTGTTGCAGCGTTTTGAATCTGAGGGGGGAGGCCTTCTTGTCCCGTATTGTGAAAGGTGATGAAACCTGGGTTCATCATTTTGAGCCCGAAACAAAACGACAGTCTATGGCAGGGCTTAACAACTGGCCGGTTTTGAGCGCGAGTACTCGCGTCTGCTCAGGCACGTGCTCGCGAGCAGGTGCAAGGTCGCGGAGTAGGGAGGGAGGGGAAATGCGCGCGCACGTATGAATAGGACCGCAGCGTGCCTATTGAATTCGCGCCGACTGTGTAACCTTAAAAGTACTACGATCAGCTCTAACAGTCACTTCACTGGTTAAGAATCATGTCAAGTCGCTGTTGTGTAACCCCAACCATGCTTTCGCAGTTCAACCCCCATTGGGAGGAATTGTATCTGTTTACAGAAAAAGATGGTGTTGCAAAATGTTTAGTATGTCACAAAACGCTGAATTCTTTTAGGAAATTTAATTTGCAGCGACATTATATGTCATACCACGCGAAAGACTACGGAAGTGGAAAATGTGATGGACCAGATCGTGCACAGGAAGTTATTAAACTTAAAAGGAAGCTATCCGAAGAAGATCTGGATGACGAAGAAAAATCAACTGAGGCAGCTCTCAGAGTGAGCTACAAAATTACTTCGTTTTTAGCAAAATCCCTGCGCCCCTTCACTGATGGCGATTTAACAAAAGATGTTTGGTAGTTGCAGCGGAAAATTTGTGTCCATCTCAAGTTGAACAGTTTCAGATTGTGCCATTATCTGACATGACCATTATGCGTCGCATACAGGACACGGCAGACGACGTCCAGAGCCAGCTTGCAAATATCTATAAAGATTTAATGGCGTATTCTGTAGCTCTGGACGAAAGTGTTGATATCACTGGAACACCGCAGCTTTCCATATTTATTAGAGGTGTTAATAGAGATCTTCAGGTGAGGAAGGAGCTCCTGGATGTAGTAGCCATGAAGAACACTACAACCGGAGGTGATATTTTAAGTAGTGTTGAAGAAAGTGTTGAAAATATAGGATTGTAGTGGAATTCTTTAGTTTCAGTGTCTACAGACGGTGCACCAGCGATGACAGGGAAAAAATTAGGTTTCGTTGCGCTGTTGAAGGAGAAAATGCAAAAACTGACCGTGCCGAATGAAATAAGGGGCGTTCACTGTGTGATCCACCAGGAAAACTTATGTGCAAAGAGTGTCACTCTAAAAAATGTGATGAGTGTTGTTGTTCATACAACCAATTATATAAGGAAGCATGGGCTACAACACAGACAATTTAAAAGCTTTCATGAGGATGTAGAAAGCCAGTATGGTAGCCTGCCTTATTACAGCGAGGTCCGCTGGCTTAGTCGTGGCGAATTATTAAATCGAATTTTTGCCTATTAGATGAGATAAATATGTTCATGGAAATAAATAACACTTGTGTTCCTGAATTGAAAGAGCCTTCATGGAAATGTGATCTCGCGTTCTTAGCAGATTTAACTAGCCATCTGAATGCTTTGAACATTTCACTGCAAGGTAAAGATCTGCTAATTACTCATTTCATAGATCAAATACGAGCTTTTAAAATTAAATTCATACTTTGGGTGATTCAGCTGGAAACAGGAAATCTAGCTCATTTTCCTAAATTATCATCCATGCAAGATGTTCACAAAGACTGTGAACGTTATTCACATAGTTTAGTTGCTCTTAAGGAAGAATTTGATCAACGCTTTCAAGATCTGACAGCACTAGACAGTGATTCTGTTCTGTTCTCCTCTCCATATTCAGCGAATATTGAAGAGATTCGTCCTGAGCTGCAACTAGAAATTATTGACCTGCAGTGTGACAGAGAATACAGAGACAAATTACAGAACAAGAAAAACATTTTGGAATTTTACAGACACTTCCCTCAGGATAGATTTCCTCATTTGCACAAACTGGCGGCTACAATAATATCAATGTTCGGTTCCATGTATGTTTGTGAATAACTGTTCTCTGCAATGAAATGTAACAAGACGCGCCTGAGAAACGCATTGTCTGATCGAAATTTAAACTGCACGCTGCGCCTACAATGCACAAGAACAATTACTCCGAACATAGACGCAATTGTAAAGGGCAAAAAGTACAAGATAACAGAGAATCCCACACTTCAGTGACACCTTTTATAGTGTAACAGTTCACAAATTAATACGAATGTAGAGGCGTACACTAAGCTAATAAAATTATGTGGCACGTGTACATTCTCCTTTATTTGTTTCATTTGTCACAGTAATAATTCGTGAGTGATATCCCTGCAGGTGGTCGCGGATTTACATTGACTGGCGGCAGCTGTTGTGTGCCCCACGTGACTCTCCCCACTCTCCGCTCTTCCGCTCTGGTCTGGTAGTGGGGGTAGCGTGCTCGCGCTGCTCCGTGCTCGCGCCTTGCTGTTCACAGCTTGCTCCGAGAGCACGTGTGTTGTGAAGTCTTGGTCTATGAATGGCGCCATTCCCGCTCTCCACAGAAGAAAAAATTCAAACCAACTGCTTCCGTAAGGTCATGATCAGTGTGTTCTGGGACTGTGAAGGTATGATTCTCATTGATGTGATGCCAACAGGCAGTACCAGTAATTCAGAAGCATATGTCAACCCATTAACAAAACTCAAGACGCGCTTCCGGTGACTTCGGCGCCACAGCAACCCAGGAGATGTTTTGCCGCAACACGATAACGCTTGGCCCCATACAAGTGTGAGGACTGCTGAACACATCGAAAAAGAAGGTTGGACAGTGTTACCGTACCCACCCTACAGCCCTGACCTAGCCTCCTTGGACTTCCACTTGTTTGGGCCATTAAAGGATGCCATTCAAAAAAATGGTTCAAATGGCTCTGAGCACTATGCGACTTAACTTCTAAGGTCATCAGTCCCCTAGAACTTACAACTACTTAAACCTAGCTAACCTAAGGACATTACACACATCCATGCCCGAGGCAGGATTCGAACCTGCGACCGTAGCGGTCGCGTGGTTCCAGACTGTAGCGCCTAGAACCGCTCGGCCACCCCGGCCGGCAGGATGCCATTCGTGGAAAACATTTTTAGGACGATGAGGAGGTGATTCACAAAGTGAAACACTGGCTCCACCACCAGGATAAGGCTTGGCACCGACAGGGCATACACGCCCTTGTTTCGAACTGGAGGAAGGCTGTAGAATGGGATGTGGATTACGTGGGAAAATTGGGTGTGTAGATAAAACACCATTCATTTGTGTGTATAATTCTTATTATGTTCAGTAAAGAATTTTTCAAAAAAAAAAAATGCGGTGCATTACTTTCTGGGAAACCCTCGTATTTCACCATCTACACCAGAGGTGACCGAGAACTCGGCTGACGAGCTGTGCCCTGGCACGAGTGCCGTAGCGCTCATCCTGTCTGCAGATTTCCCACAGAACTCTGTCTGAGAGTGAGGAGGGGAAAATTGTGAACCCATGGCATTTCAATGGCAATACAGTCGCACAACATCTGACTTAGTTTAATATTTCGCATTTTCCAACAACATAGATCACAACCTAAACAAATTTTCAATAATACTGTTCTTCCCAAACACAAGGGGCTCAATGATAGCGCTTGCTTTGCATGGCCTCCACGTTCACCCGACATAACGCCATGAGAGTTTTTCCTTTGAGCCTTCATCAAGGATCGTGTTTACGTGCCTCCGCTACCAGCAGACCTCCCTGAATTAAGAAACCGTATTGAAGCAGCTGTTGCTACAATCACTGAAGACACACTTATCAATGTTTGTGAAGAACTCGGCTATAGACTTGAATATTTATAAGGCCCTTGGTAAACTGTTTGAGTTGCTCTTTCATTTGACATACCATTTATAACTGTAAGTTTAATATAATAAATATTATTAAGCGTTAAAAGCCCGATGTTCATTTATAAACACCCTATGTATGCTCTACATCCTCAGCGAAGATCGGATTTTGAAATTTAGTGAGCAGCCCCTTCCGTTTAGCGCGTCGTCTATCTGCAACTGTGTCCCACTTCATACTTTCTATAAGATTTGTAACGCTCTCGCGATGGCTAAATGTGCCAGTCACGAATCTTTCCGCTCTTCTTTGGACCTTCTCAATCTCTTGAATCAGACCCAACTGGTAAGGGTCCCACACAGACGAACAATACTCTAAGGCTAGACGAACTGAAGTATTGTAAGCAATTTCCTTTGTTGAAGGACTGTATCTCTTCAGGATTATACCGATAAACTGCAATCTAGAGTTCGCCTTGCCCGTTACTTGTGTAATCTGATCGTTCCATTTGAGATCATTTCTAATAGTCACACCCAGATACTTGACAGATGTACCGCTTCCAAAGACTGGGCGCTCGTATATTAATTGTACTCGTATATTAATGGGGATTTTCGCTTTGTTATACGCAGTAGATTACACTTACTAATATTGAGGGATAACTGCCAGTCATTACACCACGCATGTATTTTCTGCAAATCCTCATTGTTTTGTTTACAACTTTCGTGTGATACTACTTTCCTGTAGACTACAGCACTATCGGCAAACAGTCTAATGCCGCTGGCAATACCATCAATCAGATCGTTTATGTAAATCGTAAAAAGCAGCGGACCTATTACGTTGCCCTGGGGCACACCTGATGTTATACTTGTTTCTGTTAAAGTCTCCCCATTCAGGACGACATACTGTTCCCTGTCTGTTAGAAAACTTTGTATTCAACCGAATATGTCATCGGAGAGACCGTAAGCGCGCACTTTTTGGAGCAAGTGACAGTGTGGAACTGAGTCGAACGCCTTTCGAAAGTCGAGGAATATGGCATCAACCTGGCAGCCGGTATCTAGAACCTGTTGTATATCATGCATGACCGCTGATCCCTAAAACCGTGCTGGTTTCTGCAGATGAGCTACTCAGAGTCTAGAAAGGTCATTATGTCTGAACACAAAATATGTTCCATGATTTTACAACAAATCGATGTCAGTGAAATTGGCCGGTAATTATGTGCATCCGATTTTCTACCGTTTTTATAGATTGCTATGACCTGGGCCTTCTTCCAGTCCCATGGAACGTTCCGCTGTTCCAATGATCTCTGATAGAGGATGGATAAGAATGGTGCTATATTTATAGCATAGTCAACATAAAATCTTACGAGGATACTGTCTGGGCCAGATGCCTTCCTGGCGTCTAAGGATCTTGACTGTTTTACAATCCCAGATACACTAAACACTATGTCAGCCATCCTTGCGTTTGTTCGATAATTGAAAGGGGGAATGGTGTTGCAGTCATCTACCGTTGACGAGTTTTTGAAAGCTAGATTTAAAATTTCGGCCTTCTGTTAATCATCATCCGTTACATCTCCGTTCTGTCAGCAAGAGAAGGGATTGCATTATTTGTAGCGTTCATAGATTGCACGTACGACCAAAATTTTTTGGGTTATTTTTAGAATCTGCAGATAAAATATTGCTTTAAAATTCGTTAAAAGAATCTCTCATTGACCTTTTGACAGGTTGCATCTGGTGAATATGAATATTACTCGTAACTGTGCTTTAGATCCCACCAATAGTTACAGAAATGCAAATAAAACTCATTGGCCTTATTGGGTCCACTTGGCGGCAGATGTGGTGTAACCTAGAAGTGCAAGTATGAGTGGCATTCAATATTCAATGCAACACATTTTCTTTTCTCAGCCAATTTTGGTTCAAAAATTGCGGAATTTGTTGTGGGACATCGTGGAATATTCCTGCTTCAGCTGCTATAATTTCATCAATAGGTGGCAGTGCTATATGTAGCCTTCAAAATGGTATCTGTTATTGAGTTTCTTTTGGCAGAAAACCAGAGTGTCACAGTTATTCATAGGCGCTTGCAGAATATCTACGAAGACCTGGCAGTGAACAAAAGCATGGTGAGGCATCAATCATCATTGCAACAAGGTGGCACAAACCTGTCTGATCTCTCATGTGCTAGACGGTCACACACAGCTGTGACTCTTGCAGTGTTGAAACATGTGGACATTCTCATTTGAGGTGACTGACAGATCAGAGCCAAGCACCTTGTTGCGCAACTGGACATCTCTGTTGGTATTGCTGACACCCTCGTCCACTAGTTGGTGTGCTCAAAGGTGTGTGTCCATTGTGTTCCTCGATGCCCACCAGAAGAGCGTGAAGAGCAATGAAGAACCATCTGTGCAGAACTTCTTGAATGGTTCCCTGGTACTCTGAAGGGGTTATTCTGTTTGATGTCCTCCCTCATGGTGCAATGACCAACTCTGAATTATATTGTGCTATCCTTACCCTTAGGAAATTGAAAAAATGATTTCAACATGTTAGTCACCCCAGAAATTCAGACAAGCTTCTCCTTCTTCTTGGCAGTGCAAGACCTCACACAAATCTGAGAACCTGAGAGGAACTCATAAAACTTCAATGGACTGTTCTTCCTCACCCACCTTACAGCCTGGATCTTGCACCTTCTGACTTTCATCTGTTTGGCCCAATGAAGAATGCACTCCAGGGGAAGCAGTACCTGAATGATGGGGAGATTATTGATGCAGCAAGATTTTGGCTCAGACATTGACCAGTAGAGGGGTACCGTGTAGACATACAGGCCCTCCCAATATGATGGTGTAAAACCGTTGCGTTGTACAGAGATCATGTTTAAAAATAGGGTTTTGTAGCCAAAAGGATAGGATAGGATCAGGAAAAAAGTGTTGCATTACTCATCGAATGCCCCTTGTACAAGACACTCAAGACACAGCTCAGCTGGGGAAATGTGTTCTTCCTGCCATTAGGATAACTGAGATGTGGCAGCATCTCAGAATATGTCTGGAAATTCATAATTGTCTTCTTACATCCTGGAGTAGCTAAGAATTGTCCTACTATTTCCACTTGATATTTCCTTGTCACTTCAATCTCTGGGTATCAAACCCCAGTCTTTGGATTTGTAGTCTAGTGCTTACTTATCATGACACTGAGCTACACCTGCATATTGACTTTATTAAACCATTTTGTGCAGCAAACATTTTCTTCCTCAATGAAGAATTGCTCCAGAATATGATTCCATAAGACATTAGTGGATGAAAATAGAAAAAGTAAGCCAATATTTTGATATCTTGTGTTTTATGCGAGTTCAGTGACAGTCCATTTGCAGAGAACTAATTAATAATTTTCAATGTAATTTTACACTTTTAAGTGTTGAACATCTCCAGCAAACAGAACTACACACATCAAAAAAAAGTTTTGCATCACCTCGGTTCCGAGAGTTCCGGAACCTGTTCAGAAAATTGGAATAGAGATCAACATAAACTTTATTTCTGCCCTTTTTATTGCTCACAAAAACAACACATTGCATGTTGTACCACCATACAGCAAGACCTTCAGAGGTGGTGGACCAGATTGCCGTACACACCGGTACCTCTATCCAGTAGCATGTCCTCTTGCATTGATGCATGCCTGTATTCATCATAGCATACTATCCATATGTTCATCAAGGCACTGTTGGTCCAGATTGTCCCACTCCTCAATGGTGATTCGCCATAGATCCCTCAGAGTGGTTGGTGGGTCATGTCATCCATAAACAGCCCTTTACAGTTTATTCCAGACATGTTTGATAGGGTTCACATCTGGAGAAGGTGCTGGCCACTCTACTCAAGTGATGTCATTATCCTGAAGGAAGTCATTCACAAGATGTGCACAATGGGGGTTCAAATTGTCCTTCATGGAGACGAATGCCTCGCCAATATGCTGACAATGTGGTTGCACTATCGGTTGGAGGATGGCATTCACATATCGTACAGCCATTACGGCGCCTTGCATGACCATCAGCAGTATATGTCAACCCCACATAATGCCACCCCAAAACAGTAGGTAACCTCCACCTTGCTGCACTTGCAGTGTATCTAAGGTGTTCGGCCTGACCGAGTTGCCGCAAAACATGTCTCCGATGATTGTCTGGTGGAAGGCATATGCGACACTCATCAGTGAAGAGAACATGATGCCAATCCTCAGTGGTCGATTTGGCATGTTGTTGGGCCCATCTGTACCGCACTGCATGGTGTCGTGGTTGCAAAGATGGACCTCACCATGGACATCGAGAGTGAAGTTGTGCATCTTGCAGCCTATTGTTCACAGTTTGAGTCGTAACACAATGTCCTGTGGTTGCACGGAAAGCATTGTTCAACATGGTGCTGTTGCTGTCAGGGCATCTCCGAGCCATAATCCATAGGTAGTGGTCATCTACTGCAGTAGTAGCCCTTGGGCAGCATGAGTGAGGCATGTCATTGACAGTTCCTGTCTCTCTGTATCTCCTCCATGTCCGAACAACATCACTTTGGTTCATTCAGAGATGCCTGGACACTTCCAGTGTTGAGAGCCCTTTGGCACAAAGTAACAATGAGATATGATCAAACCATGGTACTGACTGTCTGGGCATGGTTGAACTACAGACAACATGAGCCATATACCTCCTTTCTGGTAGAATGACTGGAACTGATCGTCTGTCGGACCCCCTCTGTCTAACAGGTGCTGCTCATGCATGGTTGTTTACATCTTTGGGTGGGTCTAGTGCCATCTCTGAACAGTCAAAGGAGCTGTGTCTGTGATACAATAGCCACAGTCAACGTCTATCTTCAGGAGTTCTGGGTACTGAGGTGATGCAAAACTTTTTTGATGTGTGTGTATTTCAGCTCCTAGGGTATACTATGGTACATTCCTGATGTATATCAGTTACTCCCATAGTGTAGATGATAGCACACAAGAATGCTCAGCCTTTGGCTTGAGTTCAATCCTTAATAGTGACTCATGTCCAATTTTTGTATCACTTTCCTGTTTGGTTTTAGCAAACCAAAGAAATGACACATTTGGTGACACCATCTCTTTTATGTACTGATATATTTCTGTAAATGTTGTGTGACAGAATGAAGAACTCATGCTGGCAGTGTACAGCAGTGGGTGGCCAGAGTGCAATGCTGCCTTGAAGCAGTCTGTCATCATCACCATGATGAAGCTGCAGTACCCACTACAGATCCGAGCTGCTTCCTACTGCACTCTGTCTTTGGAAACACTTACCAAGGTACACTGTTAAGTAACACAATCTGCTGCACATAAAAAGTAATAGCAAATGCGAGAGAGAGAGAGAGAGAGAGAGAGAGAGAGAGAGAGAACGATCATATAATGTGTGTAAAGAGTAAATCTCATAGCTACTTACTTTAGTTGACTGATGGTAGACAGTGGGGTATCTGATGGTCAGTACCTTTCCTTTTCTCTCCTACACTTAAATGTGACCATTGGTGACATCTGCAACACAGAATATTTGTCCACTTCCTGAGTGACAAACTACAATCACAGAGAGTTGGAAGCTCTGGACATAAAGAAGGGTCATGTGTCAGTTTTAGTTCAGCACTATTATTTGAAGAAATGCATTCCTGACAAATGCTCATATCAAGTTTTCATAATTTTCATGGGACATCAATATTATATTACATTTTCTCCATCAGGGCTGATTAGAATACTTGTATCACCACCAAAGATATTTATGGATATACAATCATAGATCATTTGTATAAGGGTTGGTCAGCAACAGTCTGAAAACCTTGTAAGGCTTACGCAGGATAGATTGTGGTGAAAAATTATTGTTAAGAAAAGAATACTATACATTATGCTGTTTCTGAGTTAAATAGCATTGACGTTAACCAGTCAGGCCATTGCACACACAAATACAAGCAGCCCATCAAAGATGGTATCACCAAATGTGTTATTTGTTTCGTTTTCTGTAACCAAACAGGAAAGCAATACAAAAATTGGATGTAGGACAGCAGTGAGGATTGAACCTGAGTCAAAGCCCGAGCAATCTCGTGTGCTATCATCTACACTATGGGAATAACTGACACTAACAGTACCTGGTGACCCACTTGAATTTGAGCCTGATTGCCTAACTTCGATACTAATTCAATTGTAAACAGCACAACATATTAATTTTTTTTTCTTAACAGTTATTTCTCAGTACAGCTTGCCATTCAATATCATTACAAGCTTTTCAGACTGTTTCTGACCACCCTGTGTAAGAAGAACAAGAGCACACTCAATATAAACTCCTGTGGTACTCCAGTAGCGATTACAGCGAAACCCTTACTTTACATTTCTGTGCCGTCCATACTTAAAAAGTCCAAAATTGAGGAAAATTCAGAATTGAAGAATAAGTTAAAATCCCCCTAAAAACATGTGTAACTGGCGTATACAATTAAAAATGGAAATCCTCACTAATATTTTGTATAAAATCTGTCTAAGTGAAGGAAATTAAATGCACAATGCAATGTTTATACAATAATTTGTGGTAATGAATTTCATCAGTTCTTAAAATGTCACAGATTGAAACAGCTGGTAAAAACTCATAAAAAAAATCGAAACTGGTATAAGGTAATCGAGCTATTTTCAGACTTGCTGCAGCCACAAACTATATGTTCAAAATACACATTTTTGAGAGTCATTCTTTGTGGTCACCTAGAAAAAAGCAAAAATTGATGATCATGTTGAATTAAACCAAAAACATCACAGCAGCTAAGTGGTTAAATCATGAGCATAAACGCAAACATCTGCTTAATGATGAACTTTGTAACTATTAATGTCATTGTTTGACACTTTTCTTACAAGTTGCATTTCATGTGCTCACCACTGTCAAAGTGTTACTTTAGGCTTGATGAGAGAATCAGAGCTGTGAAAAAAATGAGTTTACTTCCCCAACTGACGTTACAACCTTATTAGAAGTTGGCTCAGTGAATTTCTTTGTGTAAAATGTAAATTTGAAAGAAAGCTCAGGTGCTTCATGCCTCATCTCTGGTGCCACTCTTTACAATCTTCAGTGTGTGGTGCAAAGTTTATGTGGGAGTAGTATATGTAGTTGTTGCGACTGTATTGTGTCAGATTTGAAAATGAAAATCTTTAAAATGTGCTATCGCAAAACCTTTGTTCTATTTCCATGTGACATCTCTGTCATAGCATGTCATCTGCATAAAAAGCATATTTTCAGCACTGTAAGAATGCTTTCACCCCTACCTGCATTCCCATCATTGAAGGGCCAATACCCCTCTCCACACATCCAGTAGGTGAGCTCATTTTAAAGTGTTAGTGTGGTGTGGTGGTTGCACTGGCTGTTGGGTGACTTAACAAGTAGCCAACCAATAAAAGTTGACTAGCCTGAAATAGATGATGTTTCCTTGATTATAACTGAGCATACTCTTCAAGATTCAGTGTCTGAATTTAAAAGGGTGACAATTGATCTTGTTGCTGAAATACATGAAAAAGATGAGACCGAGTTATAAGTGGGACAAGGGAAGGTGGTGGCTGGGCCCCTTTGTCACATATTGGTTTGGTCCAGAACACTTCACATTGACTGTCTTGTTTTTCATTACTGCTGAAACCTAGCAGTAGTTGTATCATAATTGCACAGTGAAGCTAAATGTTGCAAGCTGTGTTTGCAACAACGATTGTGGATGTAAATGTAAATGTCGTGTGACTTTGGCCTCCCATTGGGTAGACCATTTGCCGGGTGCAGGTCTTTTGATTTGACGCCACTTTGGCGACTTGCGTGTGATGGGGATGAAATGATGATGATTAGGACAACACAACACCCAGTCCCTGAGCGGAGAAAGTCTCTGGATCAGCCGGGAATCGAACCCAGGCCTTTAGGATTGACATTCTGTCACACTGACCACTCAGCTACTGGGGGCGGACATGATTGTGGATGACATCAGCATTTCCTCTTTCATGTGTCTCCTCTCCACAATGGTCTAAAATATTCCCGTAACTCCAACACCACCCGTGTGTGAACCATCCGTCTTTTGTGCCACTTATAACTCGTTCGGTCACGTCAAATGTCAATAGGAAGAACACACACACACACACACACACACACACACACACACACACAGAGAGAGAGAGAGAGAGAGAGAGAGAGAATGATCAAAGTCTCATAGCACCAGTAGAACAATGGTAATCAGTAGAGTACATGATGGCTAGTACCTCACCACCTTCTCATTCCACTCCTGACCTTAAAGGTGGTCATTAGTGTCACCTGCAACACAGCATATTTGGCCACATCAAGCAAGGTGAACTACAGTCACATTGAGGATTGGAATCTCATAATATAACAAAAGCATTTTATTTTTAGCTTAAGGCTGGTGTGTGGAGAAATTAATTGCTGACAGAGTTGGATACCTAGCTTTCAGATTTCTCACATTGTGTCATTGTAGGGAGGACACATTAACAATGCTTGACTTCATCTGACAGACTATGCACTGCTGTTTGCCTACATGGCATCATCTAGACTGTTTGGTCTGCATCATGGCCACTTGCTTCAACAAAGGGCTGGCACAAAGTTGGAACAATGATATTTCTAAGTGGAAATGTAAACTAACCCAGCACTCAAAGTTGCTTTGCTGCATAATCAGGTGTGTCCTGTAATAACTATAACCACCTTTAGAGGTATTATGTTTACAGAAATTTTCTCTATAATAAAGCTAAACAGACACCAACTTCTTGAATATTTCAGTGAGGATAATTGCCCCACTGGTTACTTTTTATACATTTTCAGTTCACCTGTACCCAACATAAATTTCAATATTTTTAAGTACTGGGTGATCAAAAAGTCAGTATAAATTTGAAAACTGAATAAATCACGGAATAATGTAGATAGAGAGGTACAAATTGGCACACATGCTTGGAATGACATGGGGTTTTATTAGAACCAAAAAAATACAAAAGTTCAAACAATGTCCGACAGATGGCACTTAATCTGATCAGAATAGCAATAATTAGCATAACAAAGTAAGACAAAGAAAGGTGATGTTCCTTATGGGAAATGCTCAATATGTCCACCATCATTCCTCAACAATAGCTGTAGTCGAGGAATAATGTTGTGAACAGCACTGTAAAGCATGTTCGGAGTTATGGTGAAGAATTGGCATCGGATGTTGTCTTTCAGCATCCCTAGAGATGTTGGTCGATCACGATACACTTGCAACTGCAGGTAACTCCAAAGCCAATAATCGCATGGACTGGGGTCTGGGGACCTGGGAGGCCAAGCATGACGAAAGTGGCAGCTGAGCACACGATCATCACCAAACGACGCACGCAAGAGATCTTTCACGCGTCTAGCAATATGGGGTGGAGCGCCATCCTGCATAAACATCATACGTACCAGCAGGTGTTTATCAGCCAGGGTGGGGATGGCCCGATTCTGTAACATATCGGCGTACCTCTCACCCATCACGGTAGCAGCTACAAAACCAGAATCACGCATTTCCTCGAAGAAAAAAGGCCCGATAATGATAGATGTGATAAATCCAACCCATATCGTGACTTTCTTGTCGTGCAATGGAGTTTCCACAACAGTTCTAGGATTCTCGGTAGTCCAAATTCTGCAACTGTGGGCATTGACAGACCCTCGGAGCATGAAATGAGCTTTGTCGGTCCACAACACATTACTCAACCAATCATCATCTTCTGCCACCTTTTGAAATGCCCACACTGCAAATGCCCTCCGCTTCACTAAATTCCCAGGTAACAGTTCATGATGCCAATGGATTTTGCACAGATAGCATCGGAGGGTACGCCTAAGTGCCAACCAAACAGTAGTGTATGGAATGCCGGTGCGACGTGCGACTGCACGAGCACTATCTTCCCCATGCATAGACGAGCCCGCTACAGTCTCCATTTCTTCCTGAACTGTCTCAGCAGCATTACGCCTTGTGCTCCGTCGGCCACTACGGCGTCTATCGTCTAAACAACCCGTGGCATTGAACTTCGAAATCATTCTCGCCACAGTTGCATTTGTCAATGGACCTTTACCCGTTTGAATCCCCTTCCTATGGCAATAGGATTGTAGTGCTGAACTAGCACATTCCCCATTCTGATAATACATCTTCACTAAAAGCGCCTTTTCAGGTAACGTCAACATGCTGCGACTGCTGGTGCATCTGATTCTCTCTCTCATTACAGCTCCTTTTATACATGATTGTAATGTGCAGTCACTGATGTTTTGCTGTCCAGTGCCATCTGTCGGACATTTTGTGAGAACGTTTTTTTTTTAATAAAACCCCATGCCATTCCAAGCATGTGTGTCAATTTTTACCTCTCTATCTACATTATTCCGTGGTTTATTAAGTTTTCAAATTTATACTGACTTTTTGAACACCCGGTATATTAACCTGACAAAATGACAACAATGTATCTATCATTTTTTAAATAATCCAGCAATGTCACATAATTTTTCACATACTAGTATATATTGCTTTGTTCACCCTCTCATCCTCAGACAGAGGAAAATCACGGGCATTCTCAGAGAATTATTAGGCAGTTGACAAAGTCACAAAAAAATATGTCACTCTTGGCTGGGAGAGTGAAATTTAGTTCATGTAACTGGAAATAATTTATTCCTCCACACACATTAGCTCTGTCTGTCTATGTGGTGCAAGTGCCACACATTAAGTGTTCTGTTTAGTGTATATGAGTGAAAACAGAGTGCAATGTCATATTTGTGTTGTTAACAGTGAAAGAGGGAGAGTGGAAACCTCTGTTAGCACATAACTTACTCTTTCAAACAGCTGCTGAGCTTTGTTTTTCCATTTATCTCCATCAGCAATCTCACAGCCCTTGCATTATCAGGCAATGAGGAGAGTTTTGGAAAATAAGACAGGAAATTGACACATGATTTGGTGGTGAGGATCTATAGCCACAACCTTTTCTCCTTTTTCTGACTAAATAGTTAAGATGAAAATAGCTTCCAACACCAGGAATAGAGAACATATGCTCCAGCTCATGCAAAACCACACTTGTGATGGAGGTAGGCACTGCATCCACATGAGTATCCACTGAAACACGTCCTTACCCCTGGCAATGCGATATGCATGAACATCATCCTTCTTATTGCAAAAATTGTGAAGGCCAGCATTGAAGGCTACAATATAAATTGGATTTTGCCACTGGAATGTGTTATTTGGTCTTGCCAGAGACTGACTGAGATAATATACATTTATCAAACATCTGACCTAGTCATTACAGCAGGACTTGACATTCAATACAAGATCACAAAGAAAAGTCACCTTGTGTATCAAAGTAACACAATACAGGTGAAGGTACCTGTGTATATCATGAAATGAAAAGAGAAACTAATGGGAGTTGTGTGATGAATGTATGCTAGTGTCAAGAGAGTCCATGAAGATGATATAGAACAGAACGCATCTTGTTCACCAAGTGGAACATGGGGTGAAATACCATTATGATGGAGTGATGAAAGGGAGTGAATGGCTTTGGTTGTATGGAAGATCATCTAGGGAAGAAAGTGGCAAACCACATTTCTGCCCAAATGTGAGTGACATTTGGATTTGTTTTTACCACAGACTTCAGGAAGCCTTTAAGAAGAAATTCGTGCCAAAATCATACATATTGAATTGCCCACAATGTGCCTTACTGGAAACCTCTGAGATTATCAAGAACAATTCACCAAGTATGCAAAATAGTATCCACACAATCTGGAAGAAATGTGTGATTTGTGGCAGGAATAGTGGGATGTTGATGTTTCCTGCATCCAAAAATTTGCACCAACAGTTCCACAATGATTCACAGCTGTCAACTAGACTTACACATTATTTAACTCAATATTCATAAGCTCGTTTGTGTGATTGCTAGTGAAATTATGAGCAACAATTCTGTTGGCTATGAAGATATAATTTTAAACATACTGGCAGAATAAAACTGTGTGCTGCACCAGGACTTGAATCTAGAGGCTTTGCCTTTCAGTGGAAAATGCTCTGCCAACTTAGCTATACCTAATCTGCCAGGAAATTTCATGTGAGTGCACACTCCACTGCAGGGAGAAAATTGGTTCAGTATATATGATTTGTTTCCGTGTATGGCTACTTGATAGCCATTAACAGATTAATAAAGAGCACAGTGACTCAAATTTAATGAAAATAAACACAGTAGTGTCTGACACTACTCATGTCAGTTGTGAAACAATCTTAAATTTAACAGTAAAAGAGTCCTTTTCATCTAAATTACACATGAAACTAGATTTTCATTTTAAAAATTCATCTTAGAATAGAAATAGTTGTCCAACATACAAGATTTCCACACCTGTAATAGGGAACTGAACTATTTTGTTTTGTGTCCAGTGATCATACTTCATGGCCTGTATGCTGCTGAATTCTCAGAACTGGAACAACACAGTAAATATTTAACTTCACAAGAAAAGAGAACAAAAGAGAAAAAAAACTGTAGACCTATCAGTCTTTTCATTGTATGCCGCAACCCACCGGCTCCACAGGTGTGTGCGTGCTTGGAGGGTGGTCTCTCAGTCTTATATCAGTGGTTAGTAGTAGTCTGCCTTTGTATCACTGATCAAAGATGGTACAAAATGTTCATGTCTTTCTCTTTTTTCATATTTCTTTGTGTTTCCCTTTCTCTCTCTTAAGTTGAAACCATTCACCCTGACATTAATAAACTACTTAGGTTATGTCCAGTGATCATATTTCATGGCCTGACAAACTTCACCTTCATCTCCATCTACACAAATTTCACCAACAGAATTTCATCTCAAGGTAAGGGGGACAGTTCATAAACACTTCAGAGTATGATGTTGGCAGTGACAAATGCTCATTAAAATATTGGTGGAGTTTACATATTTGCGCCTTTGTCTAGATATGGAAATCTCCAGCAAAGATTGATTTCACTCACAGGCATTGTATTTTGACTCCACCTTGGAAGAATCCCTAAAAAATTACATCTTTGGTTTAAGTATATACGTTTTCCCTAAGTGTACTGTGGTTTCCTTTGGAGGAAATAATTGAATGATCAGCAGTTTATATCCAATTTCATTGGTTTCAATGTCTAGGATATGAACCATTTCTAGTTAAGATTAGCCTGTGCTTACATATATTCAGAACACCTCTCAATTTGTTGACATGACAATGCTTTTTATATCATAACTATGTTAGGATGCTGCAGTACTATTCATAATGTAGTTATAGTCACAAGTAAGGTCTAGTCTTTGAATTTAGGTAGTTCACACAGGGCTACTTTAAGCCTCAAGCAGAAAAAGCTGCCACTTCAGGCACCAAACTGAGAGGATTGCCAGAGGCACCACAGCTGTAAGACTTTTATACAGGATGCATCACAACTAGTAGTGGCCACTTGGGGCACCAAGCTAAGAGGGATCCCAACGGTGACGAAGTGCAAGATTTTTATACAGTGTGTATCACAATTATTTGTGAAAACTAGCATGGGTGAAAGTCTGTGACAGGAAATGGGAGAAATGGGTGCACCAAATGATAAGTCACTTTTCTGCCAGGAAGTTTCATATCAGCGCATTCTCCACTGCAGAGTGAAAATCTCATTCTGGAAACATCACCCAGGCTGTGGCTAGGCCATGTCTCTGCTATAGGCTTTCTTTCAGGAGTGTTCTTTCTGCAAGGATCGCAGGAGAGCTTCTGTAAAGTTTGGAAGGTAGGAGACGAGGTACTGGCAGAAGTAAAGCTGTGAGGATGGGGTGTGAGTTGTGCTTGAGTAGCTCAGTTGGTAGAGCACCTGGCTGCGAAAGGCAAAGGTCCTGAGTTCGAGTCTCGGTCTGGCACACAGTTTTAATTTGCCAGGAAGTTTCACATCAGTGCACACTCTGGTGCAGAGTGAAAATCTCATTCTGATAAGTCACTTGCTTAGAAAAATGTTTTTGATCTGGTCCTGATTTCATATGTCACAGATCAGGTGCAAAAGAGTTTATAATGATGTAGAATGAGTCAGTTTCAAGGGTGTTTAAAGGAATTCAGTTCTATACATGTGCACATGCTGCACATCTACAGGGTGGCTCAGAAGGAATGGTCAGTATTCAGGGATATGACAGGAATGATCACTCAAAACAAAAAAATCTGGTAAACATGGGCTCCAAAATGCATATGTTAAGAGCTATGAGTACTTCATCTACAATGCTGTAAAATAAAACTCTTCTACTGCAAGCTCTTCCCTTTCCAAATTCTGAGATGTGGTAGTGTGAATGAAAAGAAGTAAGATAACATCCATTAAACATGAACCCTAAAGTGCATACCTTAAGAGCCATGAGCACTTGTTCATCCTCGCTACTATGAAACACATCTCTTCTACTGAGCAAGTGCTCATAGCTCTTTATGGATGCATTTTAGAGCACATGTTTACTAAACAAGTTTTTCTTGTTTCGGTCCATTCTACTTCCTTGAAAAATATGGAAACAAAGAGCCTGCAGTAGAAGAAGTTTGTTTCACAGTATCAAAGATGAAGTGCTCAGAACTCTTAAGGTATGGGCTGTAGAATCCACTTTTATTAAATTTTTTTGTTTGCAGTCATTCCTCTCATATCCTCCTGGGACACCCTGTATAAATGACCAGTGGCATACGAAATAGTGAAAAATCATGAAAGTCTCTTCAGGATTGCTGCCAGATCCTAAAATCAACTTGACTTGATATTTCAGCAATCCAACTCGTCACCATCCTCAGGAGAATGCTGCTTCGCTGATGAGTCCCACTGAGAACTGACACCAGGCTGCAAATCGACATCCTATATAGGCGACCATTCAGCACGCGGCGCGTGTGCCGCCCATCACTGTTGCTGTCTCCAAGATGGGAGTTGGCACTTCCCTTAGAAGAACACTGGCAGCAATGATATATCGCACTCAGGGCCGCACTGAGGAACATTCAGTTTTGATGTGAGATAGTACAGGATTCCACATCCTGCTAAGATTAAACCCATTGTCTCTGTTAATTAAATTATCTGCCAACCTAATTTCAATCGCCTCTTTATAGACACTGTTCCAAAAACCGGAAATGTTGGCAACTACCACATTTTTGTCAAATTTCATACCATGTCCCTCATTTAAGCAGTTGTCTGCTACTGCCGATTTTTCTGGCTGTTGTAGCCTCGTATGACGACGATGTTCCACACACCTGTCACGAACTGCACAAATCGAACGACCAACATAAGCCTTCCCACATTGACACAGAATTTTGTATACACTGGGTTTCCTAAGCCCCAAATCATCTTTCACAGAGCCCAGTAGTGCCCTAATCTTAGAAGATGGACAGAACACACTCTTAATGCTAAAATTCCTTAAAATTCATCCAATCTTAAACGATATGCATCCAGCATAAGGAATAAAGGCAACTGATCTATGTTCCTGTTCATTCACCTCTAGTGATGGTCCAAACTCCATAGCCTGATGAATCTGCTTCTCGGAGTATCCATTTTCCTTAAAAACAGCTGTCAAATGCGCAAGTTCTTGGATTAAGCTGTCCATGTCGCAAATGGCACATGCTCTGCTTACCAAAGTCCTAATGACACCACTGCGTTGGTGTGATGGATGACAACTCTTAGAATGCAGATACCAATCTGTGTGTGTCGGCGTGAACACAGTGTCCCAAAGTTCCATCTGGTTTTTTATAAACCATAACGTCTAAAACTGGAAGCATCCCATTACTTTCAACCTCCATGGTAAATTTAATGTGGGGATGAAGACAGCTGAAATGGTCCAAAAATGTATTACGAGCATCACGTCCATGTGACCAGATGAGAAAGGTATCATCCACATATCTCCAGAAGCATGTTGGTTGCAAAGCTGAAGTCCTCCGTGCCAAATCCTCAAAGTCCTCCATAAATAAACTGGCGATTGTGGGTGATAAAGGACTACCCGTAGCCACTCCGTCATTCTGTTAAAAAATGTTGCCGTTAAATAAAAATTACGTGGATGTTAGCACATGATGACAAAGCTTCAGCAACTCTTCATACAGTTTTTCACTAATCAAACTAAGGGACTCTTCCAGAGGGACGCGTGTAAACAGAGATACCACATCAAAACTCACTAATAGATCTGAAGGACTCAGCTTCAGAGATTTCAATCGTCAAATAAAATCCACTGAATTGAAGATACGGTGTTCACACTTGCCAATATACGGACTGAGAACAGATGATAAATACTTCGCCAGGTTATAAGAGGGTGCACCCAAATTACTAACAATAGGGCATAGAGGAACCTCTTCGTTATGCAACTTAGGCAGACCATACAACCTAGGTGGAACGGCAGCACTAGAATGAAGTTTCTTATGTAAATCTTCAGACAACAAAATCTTTTTCAACTGTGAAAGTTTCTTGTGCTTAATCCTTTCTGTGGGGTCACTAGACAGTCTCCTGTACGCTGGGTCATTGAGTAGTAAATCCATTTTTAGGACATAATCATCCTGCGTCATTACAACCATGGCATTCCCCTTGTCAGCTGGTAAAACTACTTCTTCATCATCATTCCTAAGGGAACAAATGGCTGCCCTCTCTGCAGAAGAGATGTTATCCCACGGTTAACAGAGACAATGGGTTTCCTCTTAGCAGGACATGGAATCCTGTACTATCCCACATCAAAATTTAACATTCTTCAGTGTGGCCCTGAGTGTGATATATTATTGCCACCAATGTTCTACTAAGGGCGGCGACACCTCCCAGTCTTGGAGACAGCAACTGTGATGGGCGGCGCATGTGCCATGTACTTAACAGTAGCCTATATAGGATTTCGATTTGCAGTCTGGTATCAGTCCTCAGCGGTACTTGTCAGCAAAACAGCATTCTCCTGAAGATGGTGACCAGTTGGATCACTGAAATATCGAGTCAAGTTGATTTTAGGATCCAGCAGCAAACCCGAAGAGACTTTCATGACTTATTATGCCAGGAAAGCCTACAAAGTCACAATAGTGAAAAATGATTTATTTTAATAAATTATAAATTCAAATATGTCAATTCACTGACTTGTTTGTCTTTCATATTTTCAAATATATGACATGCAAAACTTCTTCAATCTAGTTATTTAAGAAGCTTCAGCATAACCTTTTTTCAATTAAAATTCCCATCTGTATGTAAAGTCTAATTAGAAAGTTCTGGTCTATTCCTGATGAACTTAAATAAATCTATTTTTTGCGTGTGATGTATCAGCAATAATTATTTACAGTCAGTCACCTTAATAGTACTTGATACAATTCGACTATACTTTCAACTATGTCAAGTACTATTAAAGTTGTGTAAGTTAATTGCCATCTTTAGCAACTGTAATAAAAGTCTTATTCAGACCAGACATGTTTCACTTTATTTTAAAGCATTTTCAGCTAAATGTGTCTGGTCTGAATAAGACTCTTATTACAGGTCCTAAAGACGACAAACAACTATACAACTTGTATATGTGGGACTGTGGGAAAAAAGAAGCCAAAAATCAAAGAAGATAACTATTAAAGTAGTTGAATGCAAATAATTATTACTGATGTTGTACTATACTTATCAGTGATGTCTGACTCATTGTTTTGCAGAACTAAATATACAGTATTCACCCAAAATCATGGAAAAGAACTCTATAGAATTACCTAGTCATTCTTTAAAAAATGTTACTTATCATTTCCTGTACAGTTTTATGTCCTTTGAGACAGATTGTGATATTTGACTCGTTTACAAAAAGGACTAGCTGTGCTTGTTGTTTTGGTAATACAGAAGTTGTTCACTTATATGGAACAGTAGCAGTTCCAATATGAAACCCTGAGGGGCATTATTTATTATTTCACCAGAGTGAGCTTACTTTCTCCTGTTTCCTTTAATTGAATTACTTGAAGGTAAAACTTACTGTATGAAGCCATCAGTAGACGTCCGTCAGAAAATACATAATATAACTGAGGAAGCAGTAGCTTTTCTTAGGATAGCAGGCTTTCTTGTCATTAACTAGGCTACATTTGGCTAACAAAAGTACTTTATCAAGCAATATAATGATATTTTATTGTTGTACAGTGTACAGATGAAGTTTTTGTTGTTTGTTTGTAATTGTTAATGTACACTCCATTTCATTCCACATCCCTGATCGGATCTGTATAACATGATGAATGAGTACATACATTTTCTCATTAAACGTAGCATATTGTAACTATTTCATGCACTGTCACTTTCAACTAACCTCAGAACTATCTAGTGAAATGTAATGACTGACACAGTTAAATGTCTTGTGCAAGACAAAGGAAACAAAACCTATTTCTGTGTAGTGTTTGTAGATTGAATATGTAAATCATGTTCTGTACTGAGTAACTCTTTTCAAAATCAAACTGTGATTTACTAACTAAGAAGTACCCCAGCTCATACAGTTAAAAGAGAATTTAAATGATTTTAAAATAAAGAGATGCATGTGTTCTAAAACTCATTTAGGTTATTTATCTGTAAAGTTCTGCATTTGAATACAACAATGTTTGATGGCTAATGAATTTAAAGGCAACAGATGCACAAGTTACTGAAGGAACAATATCTTGCAACAAACAATGATTTACAAGACTCATGAATCAGGTATTATTTGGCATAAAACTAAACATTTGCTTGAAACAATATACAAAGTGTTCTAAAACTATTCATCCAGATTAATACAGGAGAACATCAAAACAAATATACATATCGTCCCTGGCAGCAGTATCTGATGCAAGAGATGATTTGCACAGGAGGTAGTTTACCATCCTAATTAAGTAGTGTCATTCACTGGGAATGCTCAAACATGCGACCATTGTGTGCACGTCAGTTTCAAGATTCCTGGCATGTTTGCAATAGTACCAGCAATGACAGCAATTCTAGAGATGAGGTCTTCTTCCATTTCCACAACAGTTTCATAGACCACCTACTTCATGTGTCCCCAGATGAAGAAATCCAGACATGTGAGGTCAGGTGCCCTGGGTGGCCGATTCATCGATTTCCGAAGGTGGCTCTAAGATGATCCCTCACAGCAGTGCTGAAATTGGTTGGCACTACATCAAGCTGGAAGTAGATTCTTTGTCTAACATTCAGAGGTACACCCAACTGGTACAGACAACCATCCATATACAGAGCAGTTTTCGAACATCAGTACACATTCCCACTCACTGACACCAACACAAAATCTTACATCATTGGCACTAACAAAATATTCCTTAACATCACAAGTTGACTTCAGAGACCATATGTTCCTTATCCAAATATATTTGTTTTGATGTTCTATATCTCCTGTTTTAATTTGAACAAATAGTTTTGGAACATCCTGTATGTTGACAAATGCAGAACTTGCAAAGTAATAGTTTCTAAAACAGAAGTTGCTGTGTCGTATGTTCTACCTTTACGGTGGACTGGAAAAGTATGAACACTTGATCAGTGCAACATGTGGACATAACATCACATCCAGTGTATCCACAATGTAGTAGTCCAGTCTCAAAAGGCACAGTGAGCACATTACCCAAATCATTCCCTTGAGCTGTTGGTTGACCGCTAATGTTACTGCAATACCCAGCATTTACTTCACTGATGAGCCAATTAATTGGAAGCCAATTAATATAATGGGTATAGAGCAAAAGGGGAAATGGGATCGGGTCAGAAGAAGACTGTAGAGACACCACAGTTTTCATCACTTCTCCATTACTCAATACAATGTTGAGAAAGGGGGAAAGTTTCTTTCTCAAAGTAAAAACACTATTTTCTGTATGTATTGCCTTGAATGATAGCCAGGTGCATTCTCTTAACAGCTTATTTTCATTGATTAGCAGTGCCTGAAATCAGTGCCAAGGAAAATCAATAGAGCTTGGTAGTATAAGAGTTTGGGGTTGGATTAGAGACAAAATTGGCTGTGCTCTTTCAAAGGAATCATCCTTAAATTCCCCTTAAATGATTTCGTGAAACTGCAGGAAACTTACACCAGAGTGGCCATCCTCTTCACAAATGCATGTCCAGTGTCTTTATAGCTTCATCGCCTCACTTGGTTATTTGCTCTTGTTCCCTTGTGCATGGCAAATTCTGGTAGAATTTACTTCCAGTGCTTCATATCTTACAATACTTCTAATTATTGATTTCCTCTCAGAAATATTAGTTCTTCAAATATGGTGAGCATTTTAAAAATTACACTAATTTTGATACCTTGCTTTGGGAAAAACTTGATAATAATTCATTGCTCATTGTTTTTGCTATTGATGATAGTCACACGTCACAGTATGACTTTTGACAAGCCAAGCCAACATGTATTCCACTGTAATCAATTTGCTATTTTGTTCACTATATACAATGCAAGAATAATTCTAGTTTAAATATAATTCATCTCCATATTTCAGTCACTCGTAGGCTGAATATGTCATGCCTTACTCTTCAGGTCCTTGTACAAATGTGAAACACTGGCTGAAATCATGTTTGAAACTAAGAACATAAAGAATGTCATTCATATCTTTACACTACATTTTTGGGTTGTTCATGGAAGATAAGAATCATCACAGGTCCCATTCAGGACTTTTACACCCTACCTCTCACATAAAACCAAACAAAATCACACAGAAAAAGTACAGAACACCTACCATAAAACATTACAGTAAATTAGAGATAAGTATGTTCACTGTTGAAAACTCTTTTTCTTATTGCCATTTCTTACTATTCATACCATCTACAAAATTGTGCTGCAAGAGGATTATTGATAGCTAAGCAACTGATCATACTCAAAGGTTTTGGATTCAAACATAATCATAAGCACGCAAATCACTTTCTTGTGAAGAAACTTACAATATCATTTTTACAGTGCCTACAGAGGCATAACAGTCATCATCAGCAACTGAAGACAGTAATACCATATAGAATACACAAACTGTAACTAAATTCTTGAACTTCTGGAATCCAAGATTTCATTTTACTCACCAATAATGAAGATTCTACATTCAAAAATTAGTATCTACATTACCATTATTCCATATTGTCTGCTATGTTGATGAGAACAAATGTTTTATCTGTTCTTACTATTGTCTTATGCATACCTGCTGTATTTTGTAATTAATATTTATGTTTTTATTTTCAGATCCTTCATACATCTTACACATTTTTCACATTACTACGTCAAGTAAGTGAAACACAGTGACATCTGAAGTATACAAAGGGATATAGATTATTCTGCATAAAAAATCTTTAATTATTCTGCCAATAAAAGGCATAGTAGTAGCCAAAAGAGACACACTCTCTCTCTCTCTCTCTCTCTCTCTCTCTCTCTCTCTCTCTCTCTCTCTCTCTCACACACACACACAGAGTAGAACTTTTCTCTGAATAACACTAAAATTTTCATAAGACAGTATTGTATACTGATGAAAATGATGCTTCAGAGCCACAAAATACATTATGACACTAATTTTTGCACTCAAGCATAGCTTTAGTTTGTCCGTAATTCTCAGTCTCAACACTTAAAACTAAAGATCATCATGAGAAGTGAAGTACAAGAAGGGAATGCTGTTGGTTGAGTAGAAATAAAGGGGTTGGACAAAACTAAGGAAACATTCGGAGAAATGAATGCTGGACCATAAATGCAAATGCTTGCCTAGCCTACAGGTTTTGCTGTTGTTTTTGACCATGAATGGCACCTGTGCAATATCCTCAATATGTTGCAAGCACCAGTCATGGTCAGAACAGTGCTCTGTGTAGTTGTGAGTGCATTATTTCAGAGCTAAGTGAATTTGAAGGTGGGCAAATTGCTGGTGCTCATATGGTGGGTGCTTCCGTAACCAAAGGAGCCAAAGCATTTGGTGTCTCAAGAGGCACCATATTGAAGATTTATACCACATACAGGGAAAGCAGAAAAACATGACAATGCAGACAAAAGTGTGTATTTTGTGATCATGACAGTCACTGAACAAGATTGTGACAAAAAATTAGAGGACGACAGCTGCAAAAGTCATTGCAGAACTGAATGTCGCCCTTGTGAACCCTGTCAGCACTAAAATAATGATTTTATTCAACCCTTGTATGTAGCACATGATAACCTAAGACTGGTTATATTTCTGTGACATTATGGATCAATAGCCAGTAACCAGTAGCGTATAACATCAATACAAATCGACTACTATACACCCACAAATATGTAGGAGAAACATTGATTTTAATAAAACCTCAAGTGCTAATGAGACTTTTTGTAGGTACTATGTCAAACTAGGTTCTTCAGCTACCATAAATTAACACGTGGGAAAATGTACTAAAAAGAAAGAACTATGCACTCCTCCTTACAGCTTTTTGCTAACTTCAATAGTCATATGAAACAGTAGAATACAGCAATTTAGTATAACATTCCTCCTACAGCAATAAACAGTAGACGTATATTTGTGGATTTCACAGTTATAATGTCATCAAAAATCAGACTACAGGAATCAGGGAGAGATGACACTAATGACTGATCCCTCCCTGATAATTTGCAAACTAAGTAACTTTTGGTACCTATTTTGACCCTTCTTTAAACAAAATGTTTAATAAAAGTGGGCTATGAAACTTTGTACAATAGGTGCCAGAGTAAAACTGGTAACTCTGTTACAGGTCTGTTTCTCAGCCAACTTACATGATGGATTCCTGTTAGATTTCTCAAAGTCACAGTCACAGATGCATATTTACATGGATAAAATGCCTGTAAGCAGTATAAATTAGGAGTAGTTGTTAGATACATACTGAATACATGAAATACTTTATTTATAGCATATTCAGTAATGGGCTGCAATTCTCAGACAGCTTCAAGTGAAAAACTATAACACAAAGTGAGCGTGTGTGATTTACAGTAACTTTTTCTCTCATATTAGACATATTTCTCAACTACATATTTATACTGCTGCATAAAGATGAGACATTGTTTAAAATTGTTACTAAAAATCCCAAAAAGTTCTTGACCAACTTATTTCAGAATTTTACGTGATATTCTAATAAATGTTTCGACAGACATGAGCTACATATTTTTAATACATGCAATGTATAAGTATATATAATATATAAAAGGGAAACATTCTTAGCAAAAATCTCGAAAAGTCCTTGACTCATTTACTTCATATTTTTACATGATGCTCTAATAAATATTTGGATGGGCATAGAATATTTGTTTTTCTAATATATATAATATATAACACAGAAACCTTGTTAGCACAAATATCAAAAAGTTCTTGACAGATTTACTTCAAATTTTTACACAAAACTCTCACAAATATTCCAACAGACATAGAGCATATATATTTATAAACACCTATAACAGATTTTCTGTTAAGATCAACTGCAAGAAAGAAAATTAAAACTATGCAAAATACTGTCATTGAAGCTACTATCCTCACCCCCTCACCCATCCAGCAGCAGGAGAGGGTCTCTCTCGTACACCGTATACCAATGATCCCAACAGATTTACCCACTCATTCTAAGCAACTTGCAGTTCCCAATCAAGGTTTTGTTCGCAGTAACAATAAACAAGGCTCAAGGTCACAAAGGGGGAAGAGGAGATGAACAGAGAAGGGGGGGAGGAAGTGATCAGGGTGGGAGGAAGGAAATGGATGGGGGGAAGGGGGGAATAGATAGAGGTGGGGGGAGGGGAAGGATGAAATGGACAAAGGAGCAGGAGGAGGATTCAGAGAGTTGAGGAAGGAGGAGATGGCCAGAGAGAATAAGGGAGGAGGTAATGGACAGTGAAAGGAAGGGGGGAGGGGGAGGATAAGGAGATGGACAGGGAGATGGGGAAGAAGGAGATTAAGACATATATCTGATTCAAACACATACACTCCTGGAAATGGAAAAAAGAACACATTGACACCGGTGTGTCAGACCCACCATACTTGCTCCGGACACTGCGAGAGGGCTGTACAAGCAATGATCACACGCACGGCACAGCGGACACACCAGGAACCGCGGTGTTGGCCGTCGAATGGCGCTAGCTGCGCAGCATTTGTGCACCGCCGCCGTCAGTGTCAGCCAGTTTGCCGTGGCATACGGAGCTCCATCGCAGTCTTTAACACTGGTAGCATGCCGCGACAGCGTGGACGTGAACCGTATGTGCAGTTGACGGACTTTGAGCGAGGGCGTATAGTGGGCATGCGGGAGGCCGGGTGGACGTACCGCCGAATTGCTCAACACGTGGGGCGTGAGGTCTCCACAGTACATCGATGTTGTCGCCAGTGGTCGGCGGAAGGTGCACGTGCCCGTCGACCTGGGACCGGACCGCAGCGACGCACGGATGCACGCCAAGACCGTAGGATCCTACGCAGTGCCGTAGGGGACCGCACCGCCACTTCCCAGCAAATTAGGGACACTGTTGCTCCTGGGGTATCGGTGAGGACCATTCGCAACCGTCTCCATGAAGCTGGGCTATGGTCCCGCACACCGTTAGGCCGTCTTCCGCTCACGCCCCAACATCGTGCAGCCCGCCTCCAGTGGTGTCACGACAGGCGTGAATGGAGGGACGAATGGAGACGTGTCGTCTTTAGTGATGAGAGTCGCTTCTGCCTTGGTGCCAATGATGGTCGTATGCGTGTTTGGTGCCGTGCAGGTGAGCGCCACAATCAGGACTGCATACGACCGAGGCACACAGGGCCAACACCCGGCATCATGGTGTGGGGAGCGATCTCCTACACTGGCCGTACACCACTGGTGATCGTCGAGGGGACACTGAATAGTGCACGGTACATCCAAACCGTCATCGAACCCATCGTTCTACCATTCCTAGACCGGCAAGGGAACTTGCTGTTCCAACAGGACAATGCACGTCCGCATCTATCCCGTGCCACCCAACGTGCTCTAGAAGGTGTGAGTCAACTACCCTGGCCAGCAAGATCTCCGGATCTGTCCCCCATTGAGCATGTTTGGGACTGGATGAAGCGTCGTCTCACGCGGTCTGCACGTCCAGCACGAACGCTGGTCCAACTGAGGCACCAGGTGGAAATGGCATGGCAAGCCGTTCCACAGGACTACATCCAGCATCTCTACGATCGTCTCCATGGGAGAATAGCAGCCTGCATTGCTGCGAAAGGTGGATATACACTGTACTAGTGCCGACATTGTGCATGCTCTGTTGCCTGTGTCTATGTGCCTGTGGTTCTGTCAGTGTGATCATGTGATGTATCTGACCCCAGGAATGTCTCAATAAAGTTTCCCCTTCCTGGGACAATGAATTCACGGTGTTCTTATTTCAATTTCCAGGAGTGTATTTAGCTATTGCGAAGCATTGCCGGACTTGCTATATTAACATGCTGATTGTCACAATGGTGCCGCTGGCCACAGCACAGCATCACACTTGATGCCATGTGTCTGCCGGTGAAACATCCACTGCTATGCATGCAGCAGTCAACATGTTAATGACAAGGGTTTCTGTGCTAATCAGCAGCGGTCTCCAGATTAAATGTGTAGAATCACTTTTGAATCAAAGTTGCAGTTCATGCAACACATCTGTCATATTTCTTAATTTTATTTCATCTCTTACTTTACGTTAATCAACTTTTCTATTGCTTTATGCACAAAACCATGATTTTTAAAAGGTTTCTCGTACTCTAATGGGAGGTTGCTGGTCAAAGTTAGGAAGGAAAAAAAAATACCTTTTCAAATATGGGCAGTTACACTTGCACTGCAAAATTTCTGTACTTAGAGTCAAAATTTCTGTATTTAGTGGGGCTTCCTGCTGAAATTTGGTGCTGATTGTGTACTTGGTCAAGCTGGGTGTATTTTGTAAATTGAGTTTCGTATTAATATCGGTTACAGCATTTGTACCAACTGTCTTCTACAAGGGAATACCCAAATGAAACTGAACTAATTTTTTGGTCGTCACAGCTTTTGTAGTACCATGTTTTTCCACTAGGGGCACCTAGTGTCAGTATGCCTGGTGTCATCACTGAAGGAGTTCAGTAGTAGTTTTGGCAGAGTTTATAGTGACAACTGTTTTGTGTCATTGTCGTTTTTGAATTGTTTGATTTTCATGAACAGCATACTGCAGTGAAATTCTGATTTATGCTCACAAAAGTTGAATAGAAACTCTTGAAATGTAACAAACAGCTTACAAGGACAATGTTATGGGGAAAACTCAAATGTTTGAGTGGTTTTCCCATTTCAAAAATACTGAAGTGTCAGTTCTACATCTACATCTACATACATATTCCGCAATCCACCATACAGTGTGTGGCGGAGGGTACCTCGTACCACAACTAGCATCTTATCTCCCTGTTCCACTCCCAAACAGAACGAGGGAAAAATGACTGCCTACATGCCTCTGTATGGGCCCTAATCTCTCTTTATCTTATCTTTGTGGTCTTTCCGCGAAATGGAAGTTGGCGGCAGTAAAATTGTACTGCAGTCAGCCTCAAATGCTGGTTCTCTAAATTACCTCAGTAGCGATTCATGAAAAGAACGCCTCCTTTCCTCTAGAGACTCCCACCCGAGTTCCTGAAGCATTTCTGTAACACTCGCGTGATGATCAAACCTACCAGTAACAAATCTAGCAGCCCGCCTCTGAATTGCTTCTATGTCCTACCTCAATCCAACCTGGATAGGGATCCCAAACGCTCTAGCAGTACTCAAGAATAGGTCATATTAGTGTTTTATAAGCGATCTCCTTCCTAAAATTCTACCAATGAACCAAAGACGACTATCCGCCTTTCCCACAACTGCCATTGTATGCTTGTCCCACTTCATATCGCTCTGCAATGTTATGCCCAAATATTTAATCGACGTGACTGTGCAAGTGCTACACTACTAATGGAGTATTCAAACATTACAGGATTCTTTTTCCTATTCATCTGCATTAATTTACATTTATCTATGTTTAGAGTTAGCTGCCATTCTTTACACAAATCACAAATCCTGTCCAAGTCATCTTGTATCCTCCTACAGTCACTTAATGACGACACCTTCCCGTACACCACAGCAGCATCAGCAAACAGCCGCACATTGCTATCCACCCTATCGAAAAGATAATTTATGTAAATAGTAAACAACAGCAGACCTACCACACTTCCCTGGGGCACTCCAGATGATACCCTCACCTCCGGTGAACACTCACCATCGAGGACAACATATTGGGTTCTATTACTTAAGAAGTCTTCGAGCCACTCACATACTTGGTAACCAAACCCATATGCTTGTACCTTAGTTAGGAGTCTGCAGTGTGGCACCGAGTGAAACGCTTTCCGGAAGTCAAGGAATATGGCATCCGTCTGATACCTTTCACCCATGGTTCGCAAGATATCATGTGAAAAAAGGGCATGTTGCATTTTGCAGGAGCGATGGTTTCTAAAGCCGTGCTGATGCATGGACAGGAACTTCTCTGCCTCAAGGAAATTCATTGTATTCGAACTGAGAATATGTTCGAGAATCCTGCAACAAACCGATGTTAAGGATATTGGTCTGTAATTTTGAGGATCCGTCCTTCTACCCTTCTTATATACAGGCGTCACCTGCACTTCTTTCCAGTTGCTCGGCACTTTATGTTGGGCAAGAGATTCGCGATAAATGCAAGCTAAGTAAGGAGCCAATGCAGTAGAGTACTCTCTGTAAAACCGAATTGGAATCCCATCAGGACCTGGGGATTTATTCATTTTCAACCCATTCAGCTGCTTCACAACCCCAGGGATGTCTATCACTATGTCCTCCATACATAAATCTGTACAAGACTCAAACGGCAGTATGTTTGTATGATCCTCCTGCGTGAAAGATTTCTCAAATGCTAAATTTAAAATTTCAGCTGTCGTTTTGCTGTCTTCCGTTCCAGGCCAGACTGATCAGTGAGTGACTGGATGGAAGCCTTCGACCCGCTTGATGACAAACCTCATTCTGGTTGTCCTTCCACAAACTGAACACATGAAAATATTGAAAACATTCATACAATCATCAACTAAGATCAACAACAGACCACAGAAGAAATTGTGGAGCTGTTGGGTGTAACTTGGAGTTCAGTGCAGCGAATTATGACAGAAGATTTGGGAATGAAAATGGTGGCTGCCAAGTTCATGCCACAATAGCTGAATGAAAAGGAGGTCATATGGAAACATGCTGTGCTTTGAAAGAAGAGTCCAAAAATGATTCAAACATTTTTTAGAAAAAAAAAGTTAAGCAATTTATTTCAGTGACTTGCAGACACTGGGTCATTTGCAGCAGGGAGAAAGGGTCACAACCGACATAACTCAGTTCCATTGTAGGGAGTGAGTGTTCAAAGAATAGAAAATATTCCTTTAACAACTGTGTGAAGAATTTCAGCTGCTGTGGGCATCAACATGCAAATGAAAATGAGACACATGGAAAAGAAGTTGTTGAACTATTTATTATTTCAAGAGTAATCATCATAACAGTTAACATATGTATCCCACTGAGAGACAAGATGATCAATGCCTTCATGTGAAAATGTTTGCAGTTACCTATGGAACTGTGGTTGTACCATGGCTTGCCCCTCTTCATCCAAAGCAAATAGACAGTCACAAATGTCTTTCTTTAGGGCTCCAAAAATATGGAAATCACATGGAGAGAAATCTGAGCTATATGGAGGATATGTAAAAAGCCTCCCAGTTAAACTTCTGCAGTGTACTAGGAAGCACTCTCAGTAACACGTGCACAGAAGCAAAGGAACAGTGGGTCACTAACTTGTTGGTAAGTATACTTTAATGGACACATTGTCAACAATTTGTTCACAGCAGAGAATGCTATCCTTGCACAGGGTGATTTATGCATGACACAACACAATTACACTTTCAACATCTCAGACGATGGTAGCACACCAAAACTTTTAATTGATGACAGATCCACTGAAGAGAAAGCAGAAATGGCTGCCTGTTTATATGACCTAAAGCCTTTAGATTTATGGCTATATGTAATTTAAAGACATTCATTGGTCTCTGACATAGATACAAACCACACACACCAAGTTCAAGATTATTGGAAGAGAACTGGATGATGTAAAAAAGGGGTAGTAACCAAATGGAACACCATCTGCAGTTTCCACAGGTTGGCCCACATATAACCTAGTTTACGTTTCCAGGCAGAAGTTTATATTTTTTTTCTGTTGCTGACCATAATAGTTTTTGCAAGAATACGGGGAGCTTTTCAAACATACTGTATGTGTGTATTTCAAAACATCATACATCTACTACACAGAAAAAAGTATATTCCTTCTTGCTCTACCCAACAATACAAGGTAGCCCATTAATGTAGGCATAAGACACTCCAAAGAACATATCAACTTTCAAGTGGATTACCATTGACAGTTAAGGTCCCCTACTGTTCTAACTGGAAAGACATGAATGACATCATAAAATATTCTGCAGTTATCCTCTCACTTCTAAAACTGGAAATTCTGGACTGACCATGGACCCTATTTTCCTGCACAACAGAAACTTTCATAAAAATAAAAAAACTAAATCCCTTACAATTCATTCTCTCAGAGAGAGAGAGAGAGAGAGAGAGAGAGAGAGAGAGAGAGAGAGAGAGAGACAGACCCAGGGGGGGGGGGGGGGGGGGGGATGAATTATTTCAACCAACATGTACACAACAATTTGCTGACTGTTGTTGACACTATTCTTAATTATACTCTTCCTGATGATGAATTTAACAATCTCATATCCTCCGGCATCACTTTCTTTAAGTCAGTTTTTTCTGATAATGTAGTACATTGTACAGAACTATTTTATTTTTAAATGTATCAAAGTCTCCAATGCCCTACACAAATGTTTGCAGACATGCTATGGAACCAAAAGCTACAAAGTGGAAAAAGTATCTCTTATTTAGGAGAGAATAAATAATCTGATTTAGTTCAGTGTTTTTGAAGCAATATAGAGAAAACCGATAGATACCATTGTGTGGGGTTCTCCACATACATTTTGTTTAAAAAATCATTAGCCACACTCTGAGTATATTTAATCACTGATTAAATTTTTTATCAAGAACCTATTAGAATTTGAACAGTATTTACAAACACAATATTAGAAGGAAAATTGACAGGGTTACCTTCTAGTGAATGTAATGTTGGTACAAATAGGCAAGAAACCCAGATCTATAAAACTCTTTGCAATCTACCAATGGAAATGACATTCTGACGGGCAGCAGAATTATTTTTAAAATCAGACTGAAGTTGCTTCTCACAGCCTTAGGGGCTTGATTAAAAATTGGTAGTTAGTTAGAAGCATGTCAACAGACAATATGTAGCCATACAAACATATTGGTTTTAGAAGTGTGTGCAATAGCTGTTCCACTGACTTGCTGTACACATAACATTTATTGTTAATGTTATCTATGAAACATGATTTACTAATTACACCAGATGACCCTTGAGGTCATCAATAGCACTGAATCTTAAATACTAATAAATAAACTGATGTGGATGAGAGGATAAAGGACACAAATAAAACTGAGTAAAAAAATTACCATGAACTGTTTTATTTCTGATTCACTTCACACACAGTGGATATATCGTCCGACTAATTCATTCACAAATGTAGTTTCTCCAAACACACACACAGTGATCACTGCAGTAAAGATTCTTAAGTTTAGTGCCTTGGATGAATGACAAGTGACTTGTACAATGGCCCACAGCATTTACTGTTACGGTAATAAATATAATGTTCCTTCCCCACAAAATTATGGAAAAAAGGTAAAAGAAACACTGCTTTACCTTAAAATTCTACAAGCTTTGTAGCTCCTCCAACATTTTATTTCCTGGAGCTAAACAAGACAATTTTAATCATCTTGTTTTTATCTTTAACATAACGTAAAACACATTTATAATATCCAACAGCACACAAATGAATATGATCATCAAATAATAACACAGCAGAAGTTACCTAAATATTGCTTTTCATAACTGCAGCATTTCTTTCTTTATATGCAGGATCTCTCTCACACATTACAAAAACAAATCACACACAAAAAAACAATGAAGAATTATGTAAACACAATACATTGTTATAAATTTGACTGGGTAAACTTACACACAATTTTAGACCAACAATTAAATTTCTGAGCTGTTAATCAAAGGGAAACAATAATTACTTAGTGAAAAGGATAACATAACAAAAACTCAGCAAGCAACATGAGATCATCAGTAACCTATTTATATAAGGTTTTCGATAGTTAATGTATTCATTTTATTTACAATAACAATTTTTAGAAAAATAAATTTATGCAATGATAACCAACAAGAAATTCATTATAGCAGCTGTGAAAATGATATGTCACACAAGAATTTATATTCTTGTTTTGGAAGTTTTGCACTTGCTAAACATACAAACAGCAGACACCTGTCTGATGACATTGCTGGTAACAGAAACTTCACAAGGAACTATCACTCAAGAAACATAGCTCTGCTGTTCTTGTAGCAAGAAAGATTGTTAATAAACATGACTGAAACAATGTTTCACAAATACAGTGGTGGCTATGACCAACAGCACTGGCTATTACCTAGTATCAAATTTTAATGCAACACTTAATCCAAAGTTTAAAGGTGGTGACCTGAATCATAGTACACACATACAATTCTTCACACTAGTGGTCCACTTTTCCAAGAAAATGACAATTTCCAAAAATACTGGACAAGCATACAAATTATAAAATGACAAATGAAAATCTACAAAGATATTCCTCAATCAGTATGGAAAAAAAGTACTGAATACTGCTGATGGTCATCATCAGAACATTTTCCATAAACGTCAATTACATGAGATGTTAAAGCAGCTCTAAAAGTTATTGTAAGAGTACTTTGCATTTCCAATACTAAATGGTGATATATGGATGGTAAACAAACAATATATTTACTAATGCCTAGCAACACAATTTTTGTCATTAAGAACTGGCAGAGAGGAGAAAGAGGTGAAAGTAGCTCAATCACTGCAGTATTAACAATGTCCATTTTTGTGATGGACATCTGAATGCCAAAAAGAGAATATATAAAGAGATGGTGACACGGAACACAGAGATTTATCCATCATTTACAAAATTAGGTAATTAACAAGGAGTGATGTAAAAGGTAACAAACCATTCCAGGAACACCCATAAGTAATTGTAACAAACAGATAACCTGAAAAAGATCATGTCATTAGAAGGAAAGAGAGGAAGGAGCAATTTACAGTGGGCAGATTATAAGGACGGTAAATGAACCTCAACAATTGTGTGTTCTGTGATTCTTTAAGCTGCTTTCTTTCAGCAACAATATTTAAAATCTGAATGAATTAGGAAACTTTATATGTGATGTTTGCTGCAATTTTCTTTTCTTCCTGTGTTTACTTTCAGCATGTTATTAATGAGCCATAATTCACCATTCATAATATAATACAATATAACCCAATATTTATAACATATTTGCACAGTTTTCATGGAAACTTACACACACACACACACACACACACACACACACACACACACACACACAAAACCAACCACCTATAGCACAACTGCAAATTCAGACACAAAAATAATAACCAATAACAATTTAATAAAGTCTTCATTTTGCAAAGTACTGCTACTGAACAGACCAGTCTTATGTTTTACCAGTTTTCACTAGACCTATTGTCAAGATGAACAAAGTAGCTGTAAATGCACTACTATGACCAGAACATGAGAGCACACACAATGATGTGATACACATTCAATATTAGTACAGGGAAATAAAAGTAAACATAAGAGAAGACAATTTCTGAGCTTAAAAGGGAATAATGTCTCACCATCGTGTGTGCATACATGGCTAGGAATGATTTTGATATGCAACGCAAAAATTATACTACACAATAAGGAACTGTAACACCATGTGTTGTGCACAGTACCACTACCAAATTAATGAACATGGGTGGTCACAGTCAAAAAGTGATAAGCTTATTTCTCTAGGTGCGACATACATTTTCTTAAAAACTGAAAGTGATGTTTAACAGTGCAAATATTCAGCCCACACTTGGTAAAACTGATGAAATAAAAATGTTTCCTTTTTCATCCATAAAAGGATAACGTCATGGAAGTTTTCTGTAGCTAATTTTAAATTTAAGGGTACAACTACCTGAAAAATAATAGCTTATCAACTACTATATTGCACCAAACCAAACAAGCAAACATATAATGTTGTACCATTAAGTATACTTAAACCACAAGACAGGTAACAAATGAATTACTATGAAGTTTGCATATTACCCTTTGCTGCACTTTTGTGACAATTTTATCCAACAATTAACACAGTCTCTCCCACCGTTTTCCATGCCTTTCCAAGCTGCCATCTCTTAGTGAGCGTAGTGAACATATTTTTCAACATTTGCTCCTGCAATTTCTATTAATTGACATTTACTTTGAACAGTCTGCTGTTATTTCTTGTTAGTTTTAATAATTTTCTCTGTGTCTGACATGAGCTTTGGTTAGTTCTTCATGTCAGTCTTGTTAGCCACAATGAAAAAAAAAAAAGTGCTCAAGAGTGGAAAATGACAACAAAAAATTATATCATTGACGAAGGGAAGAATTCTCAGTGGCACTACAAAAATCAGTATGGGACATACTGTTTCTGTTCAAACTACAACATGGCTAAAGATTTAGAATGTGATTCATTTATTCCTTACATGGAGAGATATAGTTTGCCACTATCTTTATTCAGCTACAGAGTTCCTATTGTATTAATGATGCCTCTGTCAGATCTGTGAAAAAATCACCAAGGAATCTATCAATCTCCTGTTGTGTGCATCACTACGCATTCTAGAACTGATGTGTTGCCACTGGAACTGTAGTTATTACCTTAATCATTACACTTCATATACAAATGAGATTTGTCTCCTCTCTTGCCAAATAAAGTTTTCAATTCAATTTCTTTACATCAAGTTTTAGTGTGTGTGTGTGTGTGTGTGTGTGTGTGTGTGTGTGTGTGTGTAATGATATCACGCACTCAGCGGCCCAGTCTGAATGCTTACTAGTACATGAAATGTGTGCCAAAATATATGACATTTCCTCTCTCTTCTTCTCCTTCACATTCTTATCACATTGTACATTTCCTCCTGCCAAATGAAGGAAAGCAAGGATTCCTGTACAACACCATCATGTAGTAGAAAAGAACTCTGCTCAAAATGTTCTGTTTTAATTTTGAGAGGATCCTTTCAGCAAGTAACTGTTCCAATTGGCAGATGGATTTAGAAACATTACTATGACACCTTTGTACCTCTGACAACAAGCAGAACTTATGTAACTATCCAGAATAATAGCAAACATAAAGAATGTTTTGCTTCTCTTTATGTGCTGACATTAATTTAAAACATTTACAAGTCCTAGGTAAACTGACACCCAATCAAAAGGCCTTTAGTGGATTACACATTTTACATCAAAGTTTGAATATCCCTGTAGCAGTGTTCATTAAGAAGTATGATACTTTAATGTAATGCACAGGCTTCCTGTAGGACCCACATTAATAGCACTACTCAAATTAGTCCCAAAGCTTGCGAAAAAATAAAGACCAAAAACTGCAGTGCAGCCTAACTGGTCTATTGACTGTTTTGGTCTTCTACATATATGAAATGTGAAAAAGAACAGGGAGACTTGAAGGAATTAAGCAGCAACATGAGTGGAATGGAGACACGAAGGAGAGGAGGCAGGGGGCCAGTATGAATTACAGTGAGATATGGAGGGGGGAGGGGGGGCACGAGGGTAAGGAGGAGGGAAGGCGAACAGAAGGAGCGTCTAATGTATTCAAAAATACATGTGGTGTGGTTTCATCGAAGGATAATCATACTGATTTACATATTTAGCAAGCCATACCGATCGGTAAAGTTTATATCCAGAAAGTGAGACTGTATGGTTATCTTTTGTACTCAAATACCCCTAAAAAAAGCTACATTGTAAATTACAGCACAATCTGAAAAAGATAAATCAGTTTGTTAGATCTGTTGTACTATCAATTCATGGAATCACTCAGTATAAGAGATGACATTTACATGTTTTATTTTCACATACATAGATCAGATTATAGAGCTGACCAGCAGCCTCTCGTGCAGCAAAGGTAATATGACACGTACATCAGTAGATTTTAAATGCAGTATATGGCAAAGAGTTTTAGTCAGTTTTCTGGTGGACATCAAAGGCTATTAAAAAAAGTTTCACATTATTTATCATGAAGAAGCACATCAGATTCTCGAAATCAGAAACTGAGGTTATGGTTACAGTTAAACACAAAATGCCAAAATCGATTTTTGACTTGCAGAAAGAAATCTTTAACTCGGACATCAATTTTGTCAAATGACACATCATTAAATACTTCTGCAAAAGTTACAATGTAGTTCATACCTTATTTCATAAGTGAATTAAAAAAAAACTCAATGCCAAAATACTTACAATCTATTTTAAAATATTAACGCACTTTGCTAAAACCTTTCGCAATCTCCCAGCCCACCCCGTTTCTCTCCCTTACTTCATAGTACATTCAAATTTAATGTAAGTACAGATGACTCTACTATTGTCACACAGGTTTTCTATTAGAAAATAAGCTACCCCACTAAAGCAAAATGGCAGGTTAATGATGTACCTAAGTAGTGTATCACTGAAATTCCGTCATTACAAAACTCATACATAAATAGCAACCCACAGGGTCTAGGAATAACCAGATTCTGAAAACAGCTTGTTCTGCAAAACAGAGACTGGTTTAATAGAGAGAATGACAGCACATATATGGTCTTAGGGACAATTTCACATTACATATCACAAGCTTTTAGCTCCACAAAGCATGAACCACATGCCATTTTTTAATTATTTATTTACTTGTCTCCCCAGCACATTGCTTTTAAATTTACAAAACAATCATTTAGGCTCTGTTCAACATTCTTCATCTACTGCCTGCAAGCAGATCACCACCACAGTATAATTCTCGGAAGAAACAGCATCAGCTCTGAGAAGCCACGTCAGGACCTGGAGGTGGACTTTATTGTCGACCACAATTTTCTCTATAAACCAGCCACCTGCAAACAAAATTTTTACTTTTATAAGTACAATTTTTTTATGTATCTACATAATGGATTCAAATTATGTAGTCAGCAGTCATACACAGATTAAGCAGAACAATGAGCACTCCAAGGTCAAGTGGAGAGCATGTGATAGAGTAACATGTGCCTTCAGAGCAAGGTGAAATGTGGCAAATGACAACCTGCATGTCTATTATTGTTTAACCTATGTCATTATCAGGTCTATAAGATATACAAAAAGTTCTACCATAAAGTAAGAAATTGTGAATCCCTACCACTACAAAAGCAAATTTAAATGTACCCCATTATCCACTTTTTCAGCAAATTATCAGAGTATCTAGACTCAGACTGAAAATTTCAGTGTTTGTTATAAAGCTGTAAGAAAAGTAATAATGTAATATAAGAGCACTCAGTATTTATAGATGTAAAAAAGTTTTCTCTGAAAAACAGCATCGTAATCATGTAAATCTTAGCTACTAATAGCAATAAACAACAGCTGTGTAATAAAACTGAGGAGGCAACAGCTTTTGTCAAAGTAGCAGCTTTCTTATTAATTTACTCAACTAATTTTAGATAGCATAAGCATGAATAGCACTAAGCTGTGGAGCGAGAGTTTATTGTTAATACAGTACACAGATTATCTTTCTATGGTGTCTTCTTCTCATGTTAATGTATACCTTGACACATTCCACATCCCTGAAGGTGTTTCTTCTTGATGTGGACCACAGAATATGATGGATGGATGAATGAATTAATTAATTAATCTCAGATACAAATGGAGCATGCATGGGAATATTGTGATTTGTCTGTAGAACACTGGAAATGATTTGTTCTGTGCCAGCTTGTTGATAGTCAGTAGACACATGGCTTTCAGGAGAATGCCTTCAAGACACATGTACACATGTAGGAGCTTTATTGCTAGACTACCGAGGATTTTTATATGGGCCTCTTTAAGATCTGTGGTTGTTACACAAAACATCATAAGAGCTGTGGTTTAAGTCATTTAGCACTGGGCAACTTTTACAGAGGCAGAGCTTCTGTGCCATTTCAGTTGGGGACTCCAAGTAGCTCTGGTTGAATGGGGAGTGAGGGAATTTCAAACACTCAGCCTCTGTGGCCCCAGGGTAGCATTGTTTCCCCAAATCCCACATACATGGCCAGGCATCTATTTCACTTTACATACTTTTTGATATGCTAAATATAATGATAATTTGTCACTATGGCCTCAAAAATAGTGTGTTATCATAACCATATTAACCACTAAGATACAGGTATCAAATTTTTTCTTCTGTTTTAAATTAAACTGTGCTGTTTGTTGGTTTCAAAAAAATAGCTGTAGACAACTTCTGCTGCTCTTTATGCATTCTCAGTAAGTTAGTACATTGTCAACTAATTATACATTAATAAAAATCACTGCAGTCCTAAAATTCATCTACTCATACAAATTTATAAGACTATCATACTAAATATTTTGTGATCAGTATAAATTAAATAAATTTTTGCACTTTGCTCAAATCTACAAAATGGAAATGTCTTTCTTGGCAAAGGATTTTATTCTGGAGAGAAACGTCAGATTCCAGGTGGTGCATATTCAACCCACCATAGGAATAATAGGAAAACTTAACAATAAATACATTTTTACTAAATAATTTATTCACAAATATCTTCAGAAATTTTCACATACATATATTCATTTTTTGTACTTCAATATTTCATTATTTTCTTGGCCCCTCATCACTATTATAATTTTTGTAACATTTCTTTACATAATTGTTGAGACTACACTTTCCTCCACTTGTCTCTCAGGACCCCACACAGGCTACATAGTTTGTTTTGGTGCTCTTCTTTCTCAAAAAACTGCCATACAACCATTTTCATATTTCACATGTAGAAAAATTATTATTTTTCAGTTAGAGATGGAATAATATTCTCAGACTTGATCAAGAAGAATCTGCAAATCAATATAAATTTCAATATACATGCTTCTCTCTGTTCAATACATTCAGCATATGAGAAAATAGTGTCAATGTCCATCTGCTGTCTTTTGTCAAATGACTGCCTCATCTCTTTCCCCACTGCCTCTTGCAGATAACTGCAGGGAGCACACTAGTTGGTAGCTCTAATTTACTCATCCATTAACCAAATCAGCTATCTAGCTATATTTAAGCCAAGTAGCTGTCATTTTATTTGCTCTGGCTGGACCCAGACTTCTCATCTGCATCTACAGCAGCACCAAAAGTAACCAGTGGGCACACAGTACCTGGTACTCCACATTACTCGATGGATAACTGAATCCACTGACCAGCTCTAATGTTAATATCATTGTTGACCATGTACATCTCTCTCTGACAGACTCCTTCCTCACCAGTCACTTTATTTTTAAGGACACCTATCTATATCATAGGCCCAGAATCACACTACAGAGATTTGAAGAGCACTGTGATGAATTTGAGTTTATGCTCTATGTAGTTTATGAAAAACACCCCAAATCTTTTTTTCTTTCCTGTCCATCCAGTTGTTATCTTAAACTGCTTTACATATCAGGTCATCAACTGGTTACATGACTTCAGAGTCACTTTGTACTACTTTATACTCAACTGTTACCTGTACATTGGTTTTGTCAAATTATAACTGATTCTCAGGCCTACTTCCAAACATACTCTATTACATTCTTCCACCCATTGTTTAAGTTTATCTTACCTCCCCTAGAGGTAAACAGCATGTTATCTTGAAACAGAGCAATCTAGAATCTTTCCATCTGTTCTTATGGCACCTCTACTAATAATTCATTTTTTTTCCCATTTTGTAGTTAGTTACAATCATTGGGTACGAGTAGTAAATGCCCAAATCTGTCCAAACACTATTCACACTATCACACTATATTTCTTGCTAACTCAATTTTTCCTATGATAATTGTTGGTCAACTGGTTCCAACAGCATATTTAGTTGTATTGGAAACTTTATTGATTAAAAGTAATGAATCATTGAACTTATCATAAAGACATGTAAGGATAGATTTTGTATGAACTAATCAGTCACTTAGATACATAGGTACTACTCATTAGAAAGACTGGCATCCAAACACTATAGTAACATAATTTTAATTGAAACTAATTATCTTACGAGACAATTAACATTAAATTTTGGAAGCACCTAGAGTTTCCATTGTGAATTTAGCCATTGTACTTGTTACATTCCAGCTTTTATCACTGTACTTTTAGTGCTCAAACTCTGCTGGCATGAACAACATCCTCCATTAAGAGGAGTAGGATGTCAAAAATTAAAAAAAAAAAAAATCCAATTTTTCAAAAATATGCCTATTTTGTAGTGCACATCTTCCTGAATAGTTTGATGTATAAAACATATATATTTGAGAGATTATAAGGCATGTTATTTGGTCTTAAGTGTACCAAGATGCAGCACCACACCCCTTTGCACAGCATTCTTCTGTCGTTCATAAGTTTATTCTGCTCTGTAGAATTCGAATGTTTATATTTGCGCCAGAGATTGTCATACGTGAAACAAAAGACTATTGATATCGATACTTTCTCTGCTGCTATCGACGTGCATTGTTTTGATAATTGATTTTGTTTGTTCTCTGTTTTGAAAAGCTTGCAGTGTGGTGGTGTGAATTTCGAAACAATTTTCATTTGGCTGTGTTGTTTTGTGTTCATTTGTGGCAAATTATCGCACAAGATGCCTAGAATTCATTGCTTCAACTGTAATCAACGTCACCAGGGCAACAGATACACAGTAAAGGGGGCTATAACAAATGTTACACCAGTGTCTCAAGACTGCAACCTCTCAGAGCCAGTAAAAAAACCACTGCCGAGTACTTCAAGAAGGAAACTTATTTTTTGTGCAAATCAAAATGGAGGCTGTGAATCTGAACATTCATGTCATATTATTGTTGATGTTAACATACTGTCACAGTTAATATTGGACAATGTTATCTGCAAGCATTGCTTTCGTTTGCAGTGTGTTTCTGTGGTGGAAGATGAGAGTGCCAGGAAACGCCTTGGTATGAACATATCTGTGATGTGCAGCAAATGCAACATTTGTGCATCTTGCACAACATCTAAAATCATAAACAAAGGTTATGAAAGAATTTGAGAGTAGCATATGGCATGTGCTGAATCCTTCACCTCCTCCAGCAAGTTGCAGAATCATCAATGAAAAGTGTTGCAGAAGAATCTATTATCAAAAATGATGGTGACAGGGCCATAGTGGCCACTTTTGATGGTACTTGGCAAAAAAGAGGGCACACTTCATTGAATGGTGGTGGCTCTGAGCACTATGGGACTTAACTCATTGAATGGTGGTGTTACAACATCTGCTGACACTAGCAAAGTACTAGATGCTGAAGTGTTGAGCAAATTTTGTAATAGCTGCGTGAAAGGGATTCCAGATGATCAATATAATATGAACTATAAAAGCTCAAGTGGAAGGGCAGTTTATCAGATCTGTTGCCTCCCGTGGCCTGCGATATGTGAAGTGTCTTGGTGATGGTGATAGCAAAGCTTTCCTTGAGTTTCAGAAATGTGATCCATATAGAGCTGAGACTATTGTGCAGAAGTTAGAATGTGTGGGATGTGTACAGAAAAGACTTGGCACTAGACTTGGAAGGTTGAGACAAAATTTGTTAGGAAAAAAATTACCTGATGGGAAGGGAATAAAAGGGAGAGGGCGACTGACGGATGCAGAAATTGACAAGCTACAGACATATTATGGCCTGGCAATAAGAAGGAACACAGGGGACTTGAAAAATATGAAGCAAGCAGTTTGGGCCTTAAACTTCCGCAAAATGTCCACAGATTATAACCCTACCCACAACTTGTGCCCAAAAGGAAGTGAATATTGGTGTGTGTGTGTGTGTGTGTGTGTGTGTGTGTGTGTGTGTGTGTGTGTGTGTGGCTACCAAAGGTCAATTGCTGGTGGTGAAGAATATCATCACAGGAATTCTCTACCAACTGCTGTAATGGAAGCCATCAAACCTATATTCAGGGACCTTGCAAATGAAAAATTATTGAATAAATGTCTTCATGGTGGTACCCAAAATCCAAATGAAAGTTTTAACCAATGTGTATGGGATAGATTGCCAAAAGCCATTTTTGTGGGAAGAAATGCACTTGCTATTGGTGTTTACGATGGAGTTTAATGTTTTACTGATGGTGTGCAAAGCAGGAAATATGTTTTAAAGAAAATGGGAATTAAGCCCAGAGTGCATTGCATCAAAGCTTTGTATGCTATAGATGGAGAGCTTGTAGTGGAAGCAGATAAATCATTTTTGGAGGTGATAAAATCAAGAAGAATGCATCATAGGAATGTGAAAAGAAAGAAAACTGATTTAGAAAATGAAAAAGAACCTGCTTATGGTGTTGGGCTGTACTAAAAGAATGCCAAATACAACCAGAAACTTTAACAGCCATTTTCAGCAAAAAACAAATTTCTGTGCTTAGGTAAATGTAACATCCAAAATAAATATCCTATTACTTTCAAACTTGGTATGCTTATTAAACACAAACTCCTTAACGCAAAACTCTAGAATTTTCCAAATCCATTAAAAACTGTGGTAAAAATTGAGAAAAAATTAAATAAATTCTATAGTTTCACACACCTGTAAGTGTGGTTTGTATATTGTGCAAAATTCATTGAAGAATATCTCTTACTTATGAAGAAAAGTATACCTATAGCAACAAATGCAGCCAATAGTAAATGAAAAAAATGATGAAATTTCACATGTAAAAAAAAAATTATTTTATTTCTGGACTTCCACTGCTATGAGTGTGAATCCTGAATCCCTCCTGGTCTTACTGACAAAGTTTTATGAATTTATTTGTAAAATTATAGACAGTGGAAATTAAAATGTCCTGTGGTGCCTTTCCTGATCCAAGTCAGCCCATTCGTCTGCCTACCACCCTTAATCAATCAAGCAAATAATTATAAATGTGCATAAATGCTTAAAAGTCTGTAAATGGTGTATGTACTAGTAAATGATTGTTCCCAATGTTGACATATAAAATGGTTACATTAACTTTTACGAGGATGTTCTGAAAAGTAATGTCTCCAATTTTTTTCTTCTTTTTTTTGTTATAACTATTAAGGCTTTTTATATAAAATGAATGTTATTGATATTCTACATCTTTATTCTTCATGTTTACATATTCATTTCTACAAATAGTCACTCTGGTGATGAACACATTTCTCCCAAGAGACCAATTTGTTGATACTGTCACTGTTCAGTGTTTCCCTCTGCTTGCATCACTTCATCACTAACATAGTGAAGCCCTTGAAGCTGTTCTTTATGTTTTGGAAACAGATGCAAATTGGATGGGGCCAAGTCGGAACTTTATGGAGGGTAATCACTGACAGGGAACCCAAGGCATCAGACTGTTGCAGATGTCGCAGCACTTGTGTGTGGTCTGGCATTGTCATGCTGAATGGGAGGTTGCTCCAAGTGTGGATGAGCTCTTCAAATTAGAAACTTGATTACAGCATGCTGTTTCTCAGGCACCAACATAGTTGCATTACACACTGCCATGTTACACACTACAATTTAGAGCGCAGTGGTGTTAGAGGGCTACAAATATGTGTACATGAAGAATCAAGATGTAGAATGTTAATAATGTTTGTTTTATTTTTAAAAAAGGTGCAGAGTTATCACATAAAAAATTTGGTGGCATTAGTTTTCAACACACCCTCCAACATTTTATTAACTCACCACATATCTACATCTACATCGTTGCTCTGCAATTCGCACTTAAGTGCCTGGCAGAGGGTTCATCGAACCATTTTCATACTACTTCTCTATCATTCCACTCTTGAATGGCGCGTGGGAAAAAGGAACACCTAAATCTTTCCGTTCAAGCTCTGATTTCTCTTATTTTATTATGATTATCATTTCTCCCCTTATAGGTGGGTGTCAACAAAATATTTATGCATTCAGAAGAGAAAGTTAATGATTGAAATTTCATAAATAGATCTTGCCGCAAAGAAAACCACCTTTGTTTCAGTGACTACCACCCCAACTCGCATATCATATCAGTGACACTCTCACCCCTACTGTGCAATAACACAAAACGAGCAGCCCTTCTTTGCACTTTTTCAATGTCCTCCGTCAATTCTACCTGGTAAGGATCCCATACCGCTCAGCAATATTCCAGGAGAGGATAGACAAGTGTAATGTAGGCTGTCTCTTTAGTGGGTTTGTCGCATCTTCTAAGTGTTCTGCCAACAAAGCGCAGTCTTTGTTTCGCCCTCCCCACAATATTATCCATGTGATCTTTCTAATTTAAGTTGCTCGTAATTGTAATTCCTATGTATTTAGTCGAATTGACAGCCCTTAGATTTCTGTTATTTATTGTATACCCAAAATTTATCGGATTTCTTTTAGTACCCATGTGGATGACAACACCACACTTTTCTTTGTTTAGTGATAATTGCTACTTTTCGCACCATACAGAAATTCTCTCTAGATCATTTTGTAATTGGAATTGATCGTCTGATGATTTTACTAGACGGTAAATTACAGTGTCATCTGCAAACAATCTAAGGGTGGCTGCTCAGATTATCACCTAGATCATAGCAGAGGGCCTATGACACTACCTTGCGGAACGCCAGATATCACTTCTGTTCTACTCAATGATTTACTGTCTATCACTATGGAAAGTGACCTCAAATCCAGACACACTACTGAGACGATACTCCATATGCGCGCAATTTGATTAATAGTCACTTGTGAGGAATGGTATCAAAAGCCTTCTGGAAACCTAGGAATATGGAATCGATCTGAGATCCCTTGTCGACAGCACTCATTACTTCATGGGAATAAAGAGCTAGCTGTGTTGCACAAGAATGATATTTTCTGAATCCATGTTGGTTATGTATCAATAAATCATTTTCTTCAAGGTGATTCATAATGTTCGAGTACAGTATATGCTCCAAAACCCAACTGCAAATTGAGGTCAGTGATATGGGTCTGTAATTTAGTGGGTTACTCCTATTTCCCTTCTTGAATATTGGTATGACCTGTGCTACTTTCCAGTCTCTTAGGTATAGACCTTTCGCCAAGTGAGTGGTTGTATATGAGTGATAAGAAAGGCGCTATTGTATCTGCATACTCTGAGAGGAACCTGATTGGTATACCATCTGGACTGGAAGACTTGCCTTTATTAAGTGATTTGAGTTGTTTCGCAACACCTAAGATATCTACTTTCATGTCACTCATGCTAACAGCTGTTCTGGTTTCGAATTCTGGAATATTTACTTTGTCTTCTTTCGTGAAGGAACGAAGGAAAACTGTATTTAGTAACTCCACTTTAGTGGCACCATCATCGGTGACATTTCCATCGCCATCGCGCAGTTACGGTATTGACTGTTTTTTTGCCACTGGTGTACTTTACATACGACCAGAATCTCTTTCTACCATATTTTGAGACAATATTTCATTGTGGAAACTATTAAAAGCATCTCGCACTGACATCCGCACTAAATTTCGAGCTTCTGTGAAACTTAGCTAGTCTTAGGGATTTTGCGTTCTTCTGAATTTGGCATGCTTTTTTTGTTGCTTCTGCAACAGTGTTCTGACGTGTTTTGTGTACCATGGTGGATCAGTCCCATCTCTTATTAACTTATGTGGTATGAATATATCTATTGCTGTTGATACTGTATCTTTGAATTTGAGTCATATCTGGTCTACACTTATATAATTAGCTAGGAAGGAATGGAGACTCTCTCTTAGGAAGGCATCAAGCAAATTTTTGTCTGCTGTTTTAAATAGATATATTTTGCGTTTATTTTTAGTGGTTTTGGTTGATATGGTTTTGAGCCTCAGTACAATGACCTTGTGTTCACTAATCCCTGTATCCGTCATGACGCTCTCTATTAGATCAGGAATATTTGTGGCTATGAGGTCAAGTGTGTTTTTGCAACCATTTAGTACAATTACGGAAGAAGTTTTCTGTCTACCACCGGCTTTGAACATGTATTTTCGCCAACAAATCGAGGGTAGATTGAAGTCTCCACCAATTATAACTGTATGGGTGGGGTACTTATTTGTAATGAGATTCAAATTTTCTTTGAAGCGTTCAGCTATCATATCATCTGAGTCGGGAGGTCAGTAGAAGAAATCAATTATTATTTTGGTACAGCTGTTGAGTATAACCTCTACCCACAGTAATTTGCAGGAACTATTTACACTCCTGGAAATGGAAAAAAGAACACATTGACACCGGTGTGTCAGACCCACCATACTTGCTCCGGACACTGCGAGAGGGCTGTACAAGCAATGATCACACGCACGGCACAGCGGACACACCAGGAACCGCGGTGTTGGCCGTCGAATGGCGCTAGCTGCGCAGCATTTGTGCACCGCCGCCATCAGTGTCAGCCAGTTTGCCGTGGCATACGGAGCTCCATCGCAGTCTTTAACACTGGTAGCATGCCGCGACAGCGTGGACGTGAACCATATGTGCAGTTGACGGACTTTGAGCGAGGGCGTATAGTGGGCGTGCGGGAGGCCGGGTGGACGTACCGCCGAATTGCTCAACACGTGGGGCGTGAGGTCTCCACAGTACATCGATGTCGTCGCCAGTGGTCGGGGGAAGGTGCACGTGCCCATCGACCTGGGACCGGACCACAGCGACGCACGGATGCACGCCAAGACCGTAGGATCCTACGCAGTGCCGTAGGGGACCGCACTGCCACTTCCCAGCAAATTAGGGACACTGTTGCTCCTGGGGTATCGGCGAGGACCATTCGCAACCGTCTCCATGAAGCTGGGCTACAGTCCCGCACACCGTTAGGCCGTCTTCCGCTCACGCCCCAACATCGTGCAGCCCGCCTCCAGTGGTGTCGCGACAGGCGTGAATGGAGGGACGAATGGAGACGTGTCGTCTTCAGCGATGAGAGTCGCTTCTGCCTTGGTGCCAATGATGGTCGTATGCGTGTTTGGCGCCGTGCAGGTGAGCGCCACAATCAGGACTGCATACGACCGAGGCACACAGGGCCAACACCCGGCATCATGGTGTGGGGAGCGATCTCCTACACTGGCCGTACACCACTGGTGATCGTCGAGGGGACACTGAATAGTGCACGGTACATCCAAACCGTCATCGAACCCATCGTTCTACCATTCCTAGACCGGCAAGGGAACTTGCTGTTCCAACAGGACAATGCACGTCCGCATGTATCCCGTGCCACCCAACGTGCTCTAGAAGGTGTAAGTGAACTACCCTGGCCAGCAAGATCTCCGGATCTGTCCCCCATTGAGCATGTTTGGGACTGGATGAAGCGTCGTCTCACGCGGTCTGCACGTCCAGCACGAACGCTGGTCCAACTGAGGCGCCAGGTGGAAATGGCATGGCAAGCCGTTCCACAGGACTACATCCGGCATCTCTACGATCGTCTCCATGGGAGAATAGCAGCCTGCATTGCTGCGAAAGGTGGATATACACTGTACTAGTGCCGACATTGTGCATGCTCTGTTGCCTGTGTCTATGTGCCTGTGGTTCTGTTAGTGTGATCGTGTGATGTATCTGACCCCAGGAATGTGTCAATAAAGTTTCCCCTTCCTGGGACAATGAATTCACGGTGTTCTTATTTCAATTTCCAGGAGTGTATTTCAACTTCACTAGAAGATAAACTACTACCAACAGGGACAAACACTCCACCACCTATCTTATTTAGTCTATCCTTTCTGAACACGGTTTGCACCTCTGTAAAAATTTTGGCAGAATTTATCTCCGGCTTTAGCCAGCTTTCTGTTCCTATAATTATTTCAGCTTCAGTGCTTTCTATCAGCACTTGAAGCTCTGGTACTTTTCCTACACAGCTACCACAATTTACAACTACAATACCGACTGTTGCTTGGTCGATTCTCGTCGTTTCTTTACCCGGTACCCTTTGAGACTGGAGCCCTTTTTGATCTTTTCCCAGACCGTCTAACCTAAAAAGCCACCCAGCCCACACCACACAGCCCCTGCTACCCGTGTAGCTGCCTCCTGTGTCTAGTGGACACCTGACCTATTTAGTGGAACCCGAAACCCCACCACCCTATGCCGCAAGTCGAGGAATCTGCAGCCTACATGGTCGCAGGACTGTCTGAACCTCTGATTCAGACCATCCACTCGGCTCTGTACCAAATTACTATCTTTACATACAGCTCATCCATTAACAAAATGTAACCTATCTGTTTTCCAAATGATTATATAGTAACCAAAATACGACAGTGTTCATACACTAGTCTTTATAACTCCTACCTCACCCCAAAATCCTCAGTCTGCACCTGGTAATCTTAGAGGCAACTTCTATGCAAAAGTTCAGGAACGTGAAGCTAGTTAGTATTGTGTAGAAGCCTGTGCCCACTTATTTTATGAGCAACATCTTGGTTGTGTTCTGCAATTATGTACTCAGTTAACATATATGTGGATGTTTGTTGCCAGTAATCACGCATTCAGTATACCTGTGTGATCAATTAGCATCTGAACTGTATTAAACATTATGAATTTTACTTCGAGCCAATACTGAACAATACAGTGTTTTAGGGAACATTTGTTTATTTGTGTCACCTATCATAAGACATGGTGTACTGATAGCTTATGTACATACTGAAGTCAATATGCTCAGCTGTACGTTGTGTCGAAGTCTAGCTGTGACTGTTTACTGTAAATATTCTGCCACTGCCATACTGATAATTAGCACAGTGAAAGTGCCTACTTGTAAAAGTTATTTCCCGTGGGAAATGGAACTGCCCATCATATTGTCTACATTGATGATAAATGTGGGAAAAAGCACATCAGTTAAATGTTGCCCAATGTACATCAATGGAATATTTCCCATAATATCAGCTCTACAGCAATCAAATTAACTTCCTTCAATACGACTCCAAGTATAGAATACGGTTTTGCAGTTAGGTTAACTCACACTCAGCGAAAGAGTGGTGGTTCAAATATGTTCATGTAACTCATTCCTCCTCCTTTTTCCCAGTTTAAGAATCTGAAAACTTCCTCTAGCACTTCTGAGAATGGTTTTGATAATATGGAATTTTCAGGCTTCACCTACAAACAACAACGTGGTACGGCAATGAGCACCCCTGCACTGCACCATCCTATGCAAACCTATACATGGGCCACCTAGAAGAATCCTTCCTAACCATCCAGAACCCTAAACCCATCACCTGGTTCAGGTTCACATCTTTGTGATCTGGATTGAAGGTGAGGACACCTTCTCCCCCATTCACTTCAGCTGTTCCTCCTCAACCGAACAAGCCACCTTCCTCTATGCTGACCTCCACCTCAAAGATGGCTACATTAGTACCTCCGTACATATCAAACCTACCAACCACCAACAATACCTCCACTTCGACAGCTACCACTCATTCCAGACTCTGAAGTCCCTTCCACACAGCCTAGCCACCCATGTCTGTTGCATCTGTGGTGATGAGCAGTCCCTCTCAAAATACACCAAGGGTCTCACTGAAGCCTTCACAGATTGAAATTACCCTCCCAACCTCGTACAGAAAGAGATCTCCCATGCTTTATCTCTTCAGTCACCCACCGGCTCCCAAAGCCCTACTCTCTGGCCACAAAGGAGTATTCATCTCATGACTCAAGACTGGAGCCACTGAATCACACTCTCCACCAGGGTTTTGACTGCCTCTTGTCGTGCTCTGAAATGAGGAATATCCTACACGTTCTTCCCACCCCTCTCACAGTAGTATTCCGCTGCCCATCAAATCCACACAATATCCTCAAGCTAAGCTGCAACCACTGAGCTGCATTCTACATAAGTGTGGCAACCAACAAGCTGTCTGTCCGCATGAATGGCCACCAACAAATTGTGGCCGAGAGACAGCTAGAACATCCAAATGCTCAGCACACTGCTCAATGCAATGTTCTTCGCTTCAGTGACTGATTTTCAGGCTGCACCATCTGGATCCTTCCTGCAAAACATCGATGTTCCAGTAATGCGCCCCCCCTCCCCCCCCAATCCTGGACTCAACCTTCGTTAGTCACTGTCCTTCACCCACCAATCCCCTTCCCTGCTCCCACTACAGCACTACACAGTCTTCTATTCCACCAATGCATCACAGAATCTTTACTTCTCTCCTTTTCCACTCCCTGCCCTCCCTCCCCTGTCCTCCCAGTCTGGCCCCTGACTGCACCTACCTGCTTTACCCTGTCCCCACAATGTCCCTGTGTGCTCCCACAAGCAGCACTTTACAGTTCCCCACTCCTACCATGCTTTCCCTCCGTTTCCCTGCCCCAGCCTCCTCCTTATACACACCACCCAGATTGCTTCTCCCATCAAGTGTGTCCAACCTCTGTAGCAAGACAGTGGTTTTTGTGTGTGTGTGTGTGTGTGTGTGTGTGTGTGTGTGTGTGTGTGTGTGTATTACTAAAGTTAATACAACACAATCTATAAAGCTATTATGTACAATGTTTCTGAGGGAAATACGATCGGAAATTTTTTTTTTCTTTAGAACTCATTGTTCTTTGACAGTATCTTTCTGCACCTGGACACTTATGGCAACACTCACATACATTTATTGCATTACTCCATGAGCTTGGTGTCTCTCTGACGATGAGGAGATTAGTATTTAATGCTCTTTCAACAATGTGGTCATTAGAGATGGAGTACAAGCTCAGATTGGGGACTGATAGGGATGGAAATCAGATGTGACTTTTTGTAGGAACCATCCCAGCATCTGCCTTACACAATTGGGGAAAACCTAAATCAGGATGACCAGATGAGGGTTTGAACAGTCATCCTCCCGAATGCACGTCCAGTGTGCCAACAACTGCACTGCCTCACTTTGTTCTCTCAGGTGGGTCATTTACGAAATTGTTTAATAACTAGGTACAGAATGTTGAACATCACAGAAGTTCTTCTGCCGTATCAGTGCACACAATGCTGCAGAGTAAAAATTCATTCTCGAAACAATTCCCCAGGCTGTGGCTAAGCCACCTCTCCACAACATCCTTTATTCCATGAGTGCCAGTCCTGCAAGTTATGCAGGAGAACTTCTGTAAAGTTTGGAAGGAAAGAGATGAGGTACTGATGGAAGTAAAGCTGTGAGGGCACATCACTAGTTGTGTTTGGATAGCTCAGACAGTAGAGCACTTGCCCATGAAATACAAAGGTCTCAGGATTGAGTCCTGATCTGGTGCACAGTTTTAATTTGCCAAGAAGTGTCATCTGTAATATTGTTATTAATGCTCTCATTCACACTAAAGTCTACACGTGAGTTTCCTCCCAGTTCCGTCCTATTTGGTGCTGATGACATGCCAGCACAGCCTTCAAGGCTTCAGTCAATATTGTTGTTTCATAGTCAGCCAGTCTCTGTATCGGTGAGTTACACTTAGTCCAGCTGTCTGGAGTGTGTCTTGGTAAGCAACCAATTTGCACTATCGGCAATAAATTATCCTATACCAATTTAAAAAAGAACTGTTATCCAGTCACGAAGCTTTTTAATGTGGTTTTCACATCCTTATTATGAAAGGTTTGGACAGTGATGATATCTAATCAGCAAAAATGGCAGTCCTTTCTTGATGTTATATCATGGAAATACTATGAATGGGTCAATAGTTCCCATGAAAAATCAGTTAAATTTTTTCCTCATTACTGCAGCAGAATGAAATCTGGTGTTACCTACATCAATAATATCTTTATGGGCTACAGTCACTGGTCCTTTGTTGATGAGTTTCCCTCTCTGTCTATCATACTATTCACAACAGAGGTCAAATATTCACTGTCTGGTTATGTGCAAGTATTTTGCACAGGCTATTCCTTTTGTAAAATCTAATCACTTTTTTTTTTTAATCTGTACAATATGCTGGTCCCTTTTTGAAGTTGACAGGTGTACCATACCTTGATGAACTGCCACTGCTGCACAGTCAACTTCTGTGGGCCGCATGTTGATGACTGGGGTTGCCAATGACTATTTGGATTTTAATAGTACATATATGGATCTCAGTGGAGCAAATCCCCTGTCAATTGAATGCTGCACAACCAGTGAGCAGTCATACCATCTAGAACCCTCTCTCTGTCATGTCTACCTATGATTACTACATAAAGCAGAGCAGAGGGAATAGCATGAGCACAAAACACTGCCACTGAATACCAAAAGCATCAAAAAAGGCTAATATGAACTGATAAATCCTATCACAAGGTGGTACATAGTGGATGACAGTGTCAAAGTAACCCAAAACCCATGAGTAGAAGACATCCCATTTGCCAACAGGTCACTGTTCAGCCCTGTGTAGAGGTATTCATACACAAAAAGTACTTGCAAGGGATGAAATGGTATCCTTGAAACACCCATAACCACCTCTTACTGGCACATTATACAAAATCTACTGTCCAATCAAGTACATTTGGGTGTTTGCTTGGCGTACCCCACAGATGAGAAATACCTTCAACAAAATAATTAAGCAATTGTGTCAGAATGGTTTGAAGAACACTCCGCGGGCATGAGAATGCTGAGTAAATGTATCCAAAACTGAACCAGGCACATATTCACCCCAAAACTTATCAAGATATTTTGTGTGGACCTGTAACTTTTCTGATCAGTGCATGTTTTGGAAAAAATACCATCATTTTTTTAATAGAAGAGTCCTGTACAAAGGCACTTAATTTTTGTGGATGGCTGTGTTCAATCCAAACCTATGATCATTCTTTAAGTGAAATGCAGTAAAAATGAACAAAATGGAAGATATAAAAAGTACGAAGGGGAAGTATTCGAGGGAACAGGTGAGAAGAAAAAAAGAGAGACATTTGTCTGTGTGTGTCATGGGGTTCTACATTTCAACTATTTATGCCTAATGTATATGAACTGTGGAAGCAGCCATGTAGTTGCCTAAATTGTTGTAGGAAACCACATCACATTCTGAATGGCAAGTGTAACAGGCCAAGCATCATTTGTCAGGCACATGGATTTAACCTGAGTCTGGTCATCTCCTTGTTTCACAGGTTAGTGCTTCATATGTTAACAGCATACGAGCACCTGGCCTAAAAGGTTCTCCTGCTTAAGTAACACGCATTATAACTTATTCATACTGCACATGATCTAATTAATTTAATGTCTGATATACTTCTTTTATAGGCTTCCATCCAGTACTACAAATATATTCGGGCATCTGCTAATAAAGTTTATTTCTCAACAATATTTAAGATACATCCTATTATTTCCAGCAAGATGATAAGATGTGTTCAGTCTTGCAAGGACAATCTCTCTAAGTAACAAAATGACACAGTCATAGGATTAAGTAACTATCTAGCGTATGAATTTTGACTTGTTACATTCCACTCAATCTCTTTCACTCATCTCAGATAATATGCCTACTTTTGATCATGTAACAGGTTTCCCTGCCAAGAGTCAACAGGCGACTTCTCCAAGGTTTCTAAATCTGTTTTAAATGTTTTTTTGTGTTGTACATAACAAAAACTGTTCATATGTTTCAAGTGACACCCAGTGTCAACTGAAAAAGTAATTTTGATTTTCATTTCAAACAAAATGCTGTGTTAATTGTAATTTGGTGTGTTAAAGTAATACTAAAACCTGAACTTGGTTTGGTGTCATAATTCAGTGCAAGGATATTTACTGAGACAGAGAGAAAACATTAAGAATATTGATTGCATCTAGCACTAACCATGCTGTGCAGTGCTAAACTGTCAATAATTATCCTTCAAATGAATATAACAATAGACCAATCTGAGGTCGCTCCATCAGTTGATAGACATAAAATCATAGGCAACATCTTGTTTGTTATAATAACCAAAACAAGTTTTATCTTCAACATTGGGCATCACATGCAATACCCATGAGCAGTTAAGAAAAAATAAGAAACTGCCTCAGAGTGCAATTAAACTCTCTTCATTTCATTACACCACAATTTAACATATTTGTTACATCACAGGACAATGTCTCATTGATGTTAGTTGTCCTTCAATGATTTGCACCACCAAACCAAGGGCTTATAAAACCAGTCAAAAAATTACATCCTCAGTAGTAAGGGTTTCTTTTCGTGCGTGGTACAGTGTGTCCTTGGTTTGCCAAAACACACTGTTGAAGGACAACTGATGTCAGTAAGATATGGTCCAAAGATGAACATATCACACAATGATTTGATGTATATGCATCAGTTACATCTTATGAGGACACAGTGAATGGTATGACGCCATTAATAAATATAGACCTTAATCAGAAGCATATAGCTAAGGTAGAATATTCCAAATTTTTAGGTATGTCCATTGATGAGAGATTAAATTGGAAGAAACACATTGATGATCTGCTGAAACGTCTGAGTTCAGCTACTTATGCAATAAGGGTCATTGCAAATTTTGGTGATGAACATCTTAGTAAATTAGCTTACTACGCCTATTTTCACTCATTGCTTTCATATGGCATCATATTTTGGGGTAATTCATCACTGAGGAATAAAGTATTTATTGCACAGAAGCGTGTAATCAGAATAATAGCTGGAGTCCACCCAAGATCATCCTGCAGACATTTATTTAAGGATCTAGGGATATTCACAGTAGCTTCTCAGTATATATACTCTCTTATGAAATTTGTTATTAACAACCAAACCCAGTTCAAAAGTAATAGCAGTGTGCATAACTACAATACTAGGAGAAAGGCCGATCTTCACCATTCAAGATTAAATCTAACTTTGGCACAGAAAGGGGTGAATTATACTGGCACTTAAGTCTTTGGTCACTTACCAAATAGTATCAAAAGTCTGACAGATAACCAACAAGTATTTAAGAAGAAATTAAAAGAATTTCTGAATGACAACTCCTTCTACTCCATAGAGGAATTTTTAGATATAAATTAAGAAAAAAAAATATTTAAAAAAATAAAAAAATAAAAATAAAAAAACACAAAAAAATAAAGTTGTTATATTAACTAAGTATGTTGTTAAATTAACCTAATTATGTCATGTATTGGAAAATTTGACTCGTTCCACATCATTACGAAATATCGTATTCATGATCCATGGAACTAGTATTAATCTAATCTAATCTAATCTGAAATCAATCATGGCCTAATAAAATTTAGAACATTAATTGTAACCTGAGACAGTTTTTCCTTTTTTTCCAATAAATTATATGACTGGAGTCCACATAGCCCCAACAATGATGGAAAATTTAAACATATAAACATACTAAATAAATTTTGTTTGGGCTGGCTCTATCTATACACTGCAAACACAAAATTGGAAATATCAACAAAAACACAAGAGAAAAAAGGCAAAGGGCTCTTATAGTCCGATTTGTGAACAATGGTGGTCTGTGCAGGTCGATGCATGGCTGCGGCATGCAGTGTTGCCAGTGCCCAGTAAGAGTTGTGGTACATGCAAACAGGGGCTTTGTGCTTGAAGAAAGCTCATATCCTGCAAACTATGTCCCTCATTTGCTTAAATAGAATTTATCACTTATCACAATCATCTCCCATGACAACTTGCAACTAATGGAATAAAAATTCACTAAATAACTCATTACGATCATGTAAAACGTTCACATTGGCTACTACATTCACAGCAGAACACTGAAAACTACTGAATGCACACTGGCTGCCGGAGAGAGTGTGACGTCAGGTGCACAGAATGAGCCTGAACTCTACCATCCCAAGTTTTATTATGTATTATTTTGTTAGACGCCTATTAACCCATTTACAGTTTTTTTTTACAACTCTTACTTCCATATCCTGTGCTTTAAAGACGTTTCAGTCATCTCCAAAAATCATTTTTAGTTTCACACAATAACGTTGTATCTGTTACAGGTGCGATTTCCTTTTCTCACAATGTAGAGTAGAAACATTTCTGTCATCCTCCCAACTGACATACTATCAAAAAACCTTATGTGTTCTTGCTCCCAATCCCTGCCAATCAAGACTGACCACCCACTGCCACATAAGCATCCCAGTGTAACCTTCCCACAATACAGCACCTCAAATTTCAATTCGCCTTCCTTCAAAAAATTCCATGACACAACACCAATATCACAGTGTTGAAAGGACAGCTGAAGAGCTTTATCATTTTCAGCACTGCCATGTGGTCACTTGCAATCATTATATGGCAGAAGCTCTCTAATAAAGAGTTTGATGAATGCTCCTCACCTCTTCTGGTCTCCCTGTCTCTTATATTATACAACCTGTTCCATTCCTGCTTAGGATTCCATAGCATGGCCTATCAAACCCAGCCTGCATAGCCTTCAGCTTCACTTATGACTGCTTCAGCTTCAAAATGTAGTACGTCAGACATACAGATTCTCTGACAATGTGAATTCAATATCAGAGTCAAAAGATATTCATTTAAGAAATTATATATTCCACACTCACCTACAGTCTCCCCTATGCTAGCTCCATGTTGGATCGTAACTTTTCCAGTTGGCATTTGGTGCTAAATATACTCTCCTGCCTTTGTACATGAAGCTCACAACACCACGATATCCAGTACGTGGGACACCACTCTGTATAAACATAGTTAAGTGCATTAACAAACCTTCAAATATCTGTCTGGAAATAAATTCCAATAAATAACTAAAAACTTTATGTTCAGGCAGCCACTCATTCAATAAATATAACTAAGAAGGAAAATGAGTTAGATTTCTCTGAACATTTATTAAATATGCTGGTAGTGAGTAACAACAAATATCAAAACCATAAAGCTAAAATATAAGTAACAGATACTAAGCTATAGTGTTTTCATTATTATATTACAAATACAAACCAAAGAATAAAAATTGTAAATAAAAAGTATTAGATAAAAAACAACACGTTCAGATATGATACTGGTCAAAGTATTGAAAAGCCAAAGGCAGAAGAGTGGCTCTATTTAGATACATAAACATTCATGAAAACTGTTCAGGTAACCAGCTGAATGGCAGTGTAAAACTGTTATGCTTCAAAATGTTATTCGAACAGGTATCCACAAGGAGGGGCATGTCATCCTTACCCCCACCCCCCCCCCCCCCTCCCCCAACCTTGAGTCTGGAGTACAGAGGTTTTAGTCATTACATAATTGTCATACACCATGGATAACTTTCACGTCTCCAGTATATAACTTTTTGAGTAACTGCCAAAATTTAATTCTTGTGGCATAACATCTCTAAACAGACCAAAGACCAACTCATTTATACCACCCCCCGCCCTGCCCTCCCAGGTAAATTTCTGCAGAGAGCTACAGTCACACTCATCATCTTCTGGTGAAATGTCAAGGCAAAAACATGAGTTGCAATTGCCCTCTCTCCTTGAGTGCAAGCAGTAACCCAAGGTACAGGGCACCAGTCTCTTGTAGACACAGGCACAGTGGTCTGCCCCCTGTCAAAATTTTCAATTGGTTCATACAGAGCCTGAACTATCTAGGTTCCACTGCATTATGAGAGCCACTTTATTTGCGACATTTTTTCTACATTTGCCTTTTCTTCCTTCCGAAATTACAGATACATGGCAGTTGTGGGTTTAGAGGAGGGACTTGTTGGTTCCCTTCCACAGACTTCTTACTCCATTACCTCCAGGGATGAGTCCTCTTTGGACTCATCAGTCAACCCAAGAGATGACCTAATGGCTTTGAAATTGCACTTTTATATTTTTGTTTATTTGTGTGATGAATATCTTTCAATAACTGTCATTTTGGCATGGTCCTTGTATTTTGTGACACACTTTTGCTGTAGTGAAGCTCTCTCGATATGGACATATTTGTATGGGCACACAGCAGCAAGGTCTTTAACACCTGCATGAAAACAGATTGAGACGAGTGTCAGTAAAATACACAAAACAGGAAGATAAAACAGCACGTAAAACATAGGTAACAAAAGTTGGAAAACTATGGGCACACCTGCACAGAACCATGGAAGGAAGTATTGCATCAGTAGTAAAACACTAATGACACAGGAAGAAAGTGGTTAAGGAGCTATAACAATACAGCAGATGGACAAGGAAGGCTGACCACAAGAATAAAAAAAGGAGAAGCCAGGCACCCTGCAACTCACAAAAACCTCTAGCCTTAAAGTTTAGGGCAGAGTCCAGACACATCACAAAACTTTAAAACCTTAGTCACACTCCTCTCATCATCGGCTAAAATAGAGAGTAGATCCCCCCAATATTTGCTTCTGCCCTTGCATCACAATATAAAATGCACTCCATTAAAATGTGGTGAATAGAGATGTGCACGCCACAAGCATCACAAAATGGGGGATTGTCTCATTGTAGTAAAAAGCTAGTGCTCAATTCTAGGACGCGTGAGGGTCACTTCATCCCACCTGAGAAACTGGCAGGAGGAACGCCACAGTCAGGTTGTTGACTTCACTAAAAGCAGCTTATTGGCTATCACTGCCAGCCATTCCTCATCCCACAACTGCATGCACTCCCTGTGCAGTGTAGAAACAACAGCCTGCAAGGGAATGGGACACTGTGCCACGTCCTGTCCTCTGTAGGCCTCCTTGGCAGCCCGATCAGCCTCTTCATTTCCCCATATCCTTACATGACCTTGCATCCAGCAGAATGACACATGCTTACCCTACCATTGGAGGAAGTACAGTTGGTCAATATATCAGCCGGACCAACCCCTCAGCTGGGTACAGGTTCTGTAACGATTGTAAGACACTAAGGGAATCTGAGTAAATGAGAAACTGTTTGTCCCAAATACGACACATCTGCTCCAGTGCCTTCAGGATTGCATGGAGCTCCGCTGAGAAAATAGTATACTCGACAGGAAGGCAAATCCTGGTGACATAGTTGGGGAACACGACAGAGCAGCCAAGGGAATTCCCTTGTTTGGAGCCATCAGTGTACACTACTGTGAAACCTAGATGTATATCTAAAATGTTAAAAAAGAGAGATTGAAATGTAAAATCTGACATACAATCTTCCTTAAAATTCATCAAGTCTAAAATAAGCCTGGGCCTCTGGAGAAGCCAAGGTGGAAATCTGCTCCCATTGCGATGTAAAACATGAAAACCGGCCACACCATCTCTAGAAGGAAATCCTGTGCACGAATCCCATTGGGCCTCACTGACTGTTGCTGGTTACGAAAAAGTCTTTCCAGTGGAGGCTGAGCAATGGTATGATAGGTGGGTGGGTGAGTGAGTAAGGTATGGGCAGTAATTATATACCTGGCACATGGTAGGTAGCCCTTGCCTGATGTCAAGTGGTGGTTCACTAGCCTCTGCACAGAGGCTATGTGTGGGGCTTGTTCTGAATGCCCCAGTGGCCCACCGAATTCCTTCATGGTGCACTAGGTCCAACATCTTTAAATAAGAAAGTCTTCCAAACCCATACACTGCGCACTCATAATCAAGCTGAGATCGCACAAATGCCCTGTAAAACAGGAGCAGACAAGTCATATCTGCTCCCCACGTACTGTGGCTAAGACGTTTTAAAATACTTAAAGCTATAAGTGACCATTTTTTCAGGTCCTTAAGATGTGGTAACAACCAACGTAAGCTTAGAGTCAAATATCAGACCCAGAAACCTCACTGTATCTTTAAAAGTAAGGACAGTGTCCCTCATCCTCTATCGAGGAAAGTTTAAAATGGAATGAGAATGGTTAAAAAGAACCCACACAGATTTCTCGGTAGAAAACGTAAAACCAGTTTTCTGCATCCATTCATCCAAATGTCGAAGAGCTTGTTGCAACTGACGTGTTGTCGGTTGGTTTGTGGGGGGTTGAAGGGTCCAGACTAAAAAGGCCATCGGTCCTGACGTGTTGTCATTGCGAGGCTTGAAGAAGAAAAAAATACAGAGAAGTCATCCACAAACAAGGAACACTGGACAGGGCTTTTCACTATGGACGTAATGCTATTAATAGCTATGGCAAAGGCAGTCACACTTAAAACACTGCCCCGAGGGACACCGTTCTCCTTCTCAAAGCAATCAGGCTCGGTACCTAAAATATCATGGTGAGAGGAAGGGCTGAACAAACATGGGAAGACAACCACAAAAACCCCATTCATGATGTTGCTCCAGGACAAGATGCCTCGAAGTAGTATCATAGGCCTTCTCAATGTCAAAAAATATGCCTACAAGGTGATGCCGACATAGGAAAGCCTGTTGTATAGGTGCCTCCAGGTGGGCAAGATTGTCAGAGGTGGAGCGATACCTACTGAACTCACATTGAAAGTGACTAAGGAGTTACCTGGATTCTAAAGATCCAGACAAGGCGGCAGTTGACTATCCACTCCACAGTCTTCCCCATGCAGCTACTAAGGGCAACACTATGGTAACTACTTGAGCATGTACAGTGTTTCCCATGTTTTAAAAGAGGAATTAAAATTGCCTCACGCCACAATTCGGGAAAGTGACCTTATGCCCAAATGGCATTAAAAAGTGCGAGGAGGATATCTTTCTTTCACCTTGTGAGGTACCGGAGCATACTGTAATGGATTCTGTCATGACCAGGGGATGTGTCACAAGCCACAGACAATGAAGAATCCAGCTCCCACATGGAAAATGGGCAGTTTTAATCTTCATCAGAGGTGGACTGGAAGTCCAAACTGGAAACATGGATCCTGATTGGCTGTTGTTGTAACTGTAGCAAAATACGCCATCATAGTCTAGGCAATGCCTCATGGATTGGTTTGGAGAGTGCCGTTCCCCATTACAGCAGCCATGGGGCACCTGCTTCCTCTCCCAGAAATTCTCCTGGTGGCCTCACACACAACAGAACTTTTTCAAACGATTAATGGTGTTCAGGAACTGTTGCCACGACCTTTTCTTGCTCTCTCAAATAATTCAGCGACACTTTGCCCTCACCACCTGAAAGGCTGCAAGATTTTCTGCAGTTGGCCGATACTTGAAACTACACAGAGCTGCACACTTGGTCCTGATTGCAGAGCAGCATTCGGCACTCCACCAAGGGATAGACTGCCTCCTCTGTTGTCGCGTGGACTGTGGAATGGATGCTGCAGCAGTGCGGAGGATCATTTTGGTAATATGATCCACCCATCCCCAAGCTTCCACAGGATAGAGTAGCATGGAGAGCTGCATCAAACCAGTCTCAGGACTGAAGACCACAACAACAACAACAACAACAACATGCCTCGGCATTCACACAATGTTCAGACTGGGCCAACTGGCTATAAAATGTCCAGTCAGCTCTGCCCAGCACCCATCGTGGCAGTTTCCTTTCGGGTTCCACCCCATCTGGCAGGTGAATCTAGATCTGGAAGTGATCACTTCCACGCAAAACATCAACCACTTCTCATTGAGCAGTGTGAGCAAGAGCTGGAGAGCAAAGTGAAAGATCAATGGCAGAGAACGACCCAGTTGCTGTACAAAAGTGAGTGCTCTGTCCCACATTTATGCAAGTATGCACAAGATGAAAGTAAAAGAAACATATTGTCAACAGATGACACACATGCGCTGATACAGCAACTGCTTGTAAAGTCATTGTAAGTGACAGTGGTGAGGAGTGGTAGTCGGTACTGAGGAAATTACATACGCTTCCTCTAGCTCTCTCTCCCATCAGGTCGTCCTTTTTGAGGAATAGTAGTACAGCCAAACCAATGGCTGTAAAATTTGCTGGCATCATTCATACATAGCAGAAAACAACATGCTTGTGAATGCAAGAAAACTTGATTTAATGGCACCACAGTATCATTTATCAGAAAAAGTGCAATTTTGGGGGAAGTGGGGGAATGGGCATTGGCATAATGAATGAATGTCAAACTCTGACAGAGGTGACCACATGTATAAATATCCATAGTATTTGTCCTTCTCTTATTTATAAGACAGTAGCAACAAGTTATAATATACATTCAACAACCATGAGGTTCAGACAAGAATGGCCACTGGCTATGAAAGGCACCAAAAATCAATATTTGGAGTTACACAAGGAAAGGAACATGAGCTAAATAAAGCCCGCCTAAACACTGGTCAAACCTTGCTTCAGCCACCAAAAGGATTATATCATTAACTACTGTTTTGAGAAGACTTCATGAAGCTGATATGTATATGACACAATTAACTACACGAGTGCATTCACAGCTTGCTGAAGATCTGCAGTAGACACACCAAAATGGGCACTGGATATCTGACCAATGGAGGACATTATGCTAAGCCAGAACCAATTTTTATCTGACAAATATCTGTGAAAGGAATGGTTTTAAAAGAAACTTTGCCTCTGTGGGAGGCAGTATGTCATTAGATGTCTTTCTAAATGGTACTGTGACTGTGTAGACTTGACATGAATTATGTAACATTTATTTCAGTGTAATAGGTGACTATTCCATAGTACAGGACAACAATGCTTCACCACACAGGGTTCATCTGGAGAGCAAACGTCTTCAACATCAAGAAACATAGTGCACAGAATGGTCATCATTATGAGCATCATCTGAATCACACATAGGATATTTGAGATGCTGTGGGAGGCATGTTGGTGTTTGCAGTCCTCTCCCAAAGATCTCTGGCACACAGAGAACAGTTATGCAAGACAACAATCAGTTTTTATTAATCTCATAATCACCATAAATAATAGCTTTACACATTGCTGTATTGCTCCTTTCAATAATCACACACCATATTTAAAGTGCTTCTGCTACATCACAGTGATATATCCACTTTCAAAACTTTTTGAAGTCTTAACATAACTTCTTTATGTCTGAATTACGTTTCTGGGGTCTCACATATTAATACCATCTTACTGCCACATCACACAATTGGCAATGGAACAGCAAGTTTCCATGCAATGCCGATAGCGGTCATGTGGGATCCAGCACATCCATTAGAGCACACCCACTGAGCCACACCTTCAGCAACTCAGTACTACGAGTGCCCTCTGCAGCCGCAATACTGGGCAGCTGGTGGCAGCTGCTCAGCCCTGACAAGATCTAGATCCAAGGCACTGTTGTCATTTTCAATGAGGAATTCTGGAGCAAGCAGTCTCTGTTTCTCCAGGAAAGGTAGCTATGTCACGAGCTGTGGTGTACACACTGCAGTGTAGCGATTAGCACCACTGGCTGGTGTGCTGCTGGTAACCGGCACAAACCTAACCACCTGTAGTTATTTGCTATTTAGTTTTTATCATTTCTGAAGCTTCTTGAAATAAATTACATTTGGAATGTTTGTACATTCTGTATTATTCAGTGTTTGTATAAACAGTGGCACTCTCCGTCCATGAGTTCAGTTTTGTTCTGGCTGTACACTGGAGTTCATAAGAAACGTGCTTTCAGTACAAAGTGTTGTACTTCGTCAATGACCGTTTTCAGGTTTGGACCCTATTGTAGCTACGACGTGACAATATCCATTTAAGCAAATGGTGATGTTACGGTGTAACAGCAAATGTCACACATGATTCATATCATATGTGTCCGGCAGGAAACATAGGGGTGTGAACAGGAAAGAGTTTTGTATTAAGCTATTTGTTAGCAGCCAACTGAAAACAAATTACATGGAGTGTCCCCACAAGATTCTACCTTAGGGCCATTATTTTCTCTTGTGTATGTTACTTATCTTTGATCTTTAACATTACTAGACATTGAGTTTATTCTGTTTTCCGATAACACAAAAATTGCAACAAGCAAACCTAGTTTTAGGAGGATTGGCTCATGAAATTTTCATGAACAACGAAAGGTTCGCAGCCAACCCTTTGTCACTCAACACTGAACAGACACACCATATTCACCTCATAAGTTTTAAGATGTTTCTTTCCAGAATATGTATAAAATATGATGACTATCAGATAGAAAAGGTTGACAGTGTTGAATTCATAACTCCTGAGGAATTCAGTTGGGAGCAACTGCTGCAGCACCTAAACATGTCTTTATTTACAATGCAGATGATGACAGACACATTAGACATAAAAATTAAAAAAGCTTGCGTACTTTCACTGCATAATATCATATGGGATGAATTTTTGGGGTAACTCACCAGGCCAAGCACGTAGTTTGCATTGTGTGTGTGGTGAATTCAAGAATGTCCTACAGAGGCCTATTCAAGGTACTAGAGATAGTAAATACAGCTTCCCAATAATGAGCATGTAAGGACAGTAGTAGAGAAAGCAAACGGCTGACTTCAGTCAACTGGGAGAATTTTAGGAAAGTGTGGTTCACCTGTAAAGGAGACCATGTATAGAACACTAGTGTGATCCATTCTTCACTACTGTTTCAGTTTCTGGGATTTCCATTGGGTCAGATCAACAGAAGAAATATGAGAATTCTGAGATTTGCATCTAGATTTGTTACTGGTAGGTTCAGTCACCAAGTGAGTATTACAGAATTGCTTTCTAATCTCAAATGCAGAGGGGAAATGATGCTACTTTGGTGAAAAACTGTTGAGGGAATTTTTATAACTGACATTTGAAGTTGACTGAAGATTCCACCACCATCAACATACATTTCAAATAGCAATGCGTCATTTTTCCCTCACTCTATTTTCGAAAGCAACAAGAAAGGAAATAAGTAGTAGCGGTACAAGGTACTTTCATGAACCATTCACTGGCTTTCAGAGTATGTATGTAGATGTAGAATATATTTCTTTCTTAATAAAGTATGTCAAATAATGTATCTCTTTTGCAAACTAACACCTCAGTTCATTGAATCAATACTAAAATAAGACTAATTTCCATAGAAATTTAAAATCACTTACTTTGGTAGAGAAATGTGTCCTGCTGGAAAACATCCCCTGGAATGCTGCCCATAAATGGCAGCTCAACAAGTCATATCACAAGACTGACATACAAATTTGCAGTCAGGATGTGTGGGATAATAACGAAATTGTACCCCAGACCATAACTCCAGTTGTAGGTCTAGTGTGTCTAACATGCAGACAGGTTCGTTGCAGGTCCTCAACTAGCCTCCTCCTAACCAATACATGGCCATCACTGGCACTGAGGCAGAACCAGCTTTCATCAGAAAACATAACAGACCTCCACCCTGCCATCCAATGAACTCTCACTAGACATCACTGAAGTCCCAAATGAAGGTGGTTTGGTGCCAATGGAATGAACACTACAGGGTGTCTGGTTCGAAGCTGTCCTTGAAGTAACCAATTTGTAACAGTCCGTTGTGTCACTGTGATGCCAACTGCTGCTCAAATTGCTGCTCCAGATGCATTAATATGCACCAGAGCCATACACTGAACATAATGGACTTCCCTCTCAGTAGTGCCATGTGGTCTCCGGATCTTGGTCTTCTTGCGATCATACATTCTCGTGGCCACCACTGCCAGCAATCGTGTACAGTGGCTACATTCTTGCCAAGTCTTTCTGTAGTATTGCAGGAAGAACATCCAGCTTCTTAAAGCTCTATTACAAGACCTTGTACAAACTGAGTGAAATGGTGATAATGGCATCTTCATCACCTTAAAGACTTTCTCGACTCACATCAAGTCATCCAATCTCAAAGGTAGCTACCTCTCATGACCATTACAGCATGTATTTAAAGCAAATATGATCGTCATCTTCATAGTGGCACTACCTGTGCCACTCTCGTGTGACTGGCGTGAAATTTGAATTGAAACGATCTTTCAAATGCAGAAACGCAACAACCAATTTTCATTTTTGTCGCACAACTCCTCCTTTGTCTTGCGATTCTTTTCCATCGAGCACGTCACTTAGGCATTGTTGAATGAACATTAACACATCTTTTTTTTTTTTTATAAATGTGTATTACGTATTCTTGTTTATGACACATTCAACGTCTCATCACTATGGATCTATGGAATAAAATGTGTATCTAATCTACTCTAATCAGCAAATTCTCACCATGAATGGACACAAGGCCACTGGAGTAGAGTCCTATTGATGGATGAGTACCAGTTTAGCAAGCTTAGTATCCCCGCCAGTGGACATCGTTATGGGAGCAAATGAGCTGGATTGGGTCACATGGCAAAGTAGCATGGCATGCTGCCATGGACAGCACATGTCAAGCATTGTATGGGCAGGACAATTGACCCAGGTGTTCACCTGCCAGCAGCTATAGGCCACGCCCATCAGTTATGCTTATTTCAACTACCTCGCACCTGGCTTTTGCTCTGTTTCCATGTGACAAGTGTTCAGTCACTCACATTGATCATGCCTGTATTTATCTCCATGCTCAACTCTGTGTGATGTTTGGACACACTGTTCTCCTGTAGAGTGGCTCGCCCATCAAATTTCATTCCCTCTTCCAGGGTTCATATCTCCAGCTTTGTTGTTGAGCCACCATTGGATAGTATAGTTACATTTGTACTGACAGCAAGCATTTCATGGGGTTGTCACACCTTGTGCAGATACAAAAGCATGGAAAGATGTTCTCATTATATGTGCAGATACAGAAGTGGTGTCATAGGACATTCCTGTGTGTGTGTGTGTGTGTGTGTGTGTGTGTGTGTATACTTTTCTTCTTTTTTTTTTTCCTTCGTAGTGTTACTTTGTAGCCACCATGGACCTAACATTTTTGCAATGCTGGCAGGAGTAGGTGCAGCAACAAAAGTTACAGCAGGACCAGATGCAGGAACTACTCAAACAGAATGTAGACTTGCTCCACTCTCACAACATGCTGCTAGTGGGCCAGACACCTGAAGGGAAGCCTTCTCCCCTACTGTTATTCGCCGGTTCCAATGACTCTGCAGAATGGTGGGTGAATTATCTGCACCAGTTGGCGCTTCACTGTCAGGTAGGATTTATCTTCAATACCACTGATAAGGCCATGTCATTATTGTCAAGTAGTGTAGGGTTCTACAAAATCAGGCAAAATTTGAAACCCTCCACGAAGCACGAGAAACATAACTTTGATGAGCTCTTGTCGGCTGTTGTCACAATATTTTGGATATCAAACCCATGTGGTGGCAGTACAGTTGCAGTTGAACCAGCACCACAAGTGCCCCGCGCAATCATAAGCGGCCTGGATTGCTGGCCTGCAAGGTCTGTTGTGCAAGTATCAGTTCGAGTGTCCCCAATGTGTTACCTTACATGGACTTGCTAATTAGGTACATGATTGTTTGGACAGCACCTGGCACTAAAGTCTGAACTAAGGCACTGGCTAGTCAGACACCTCCTTCAGCGAAATTACACAGACCACCGAATCACATAAACTTTGTGGAAAGGGATGTACTTTCCAACAATTGGCACGTGTGGAAGTTAGCCATGTGTGGTACACAGCCCCTGGTACACTGTAGTGTTGGCCAGGTGACTGTATCTTCTGATGAGCCACTCTCTGATGCGCCATTGATGATTTGAGCATGGTGCTATCACGGTGTTCCCTGACTTTGCCCACAGAAAGCCTGGAGGGTACACATAAGTTGAAGAGTCATTATCCTCACTCGCAAAGTTTTTTGGGTTCTAGGCATCCCTCCACATCTGAATCCACTCAATGGGCAATTTGGCGGTGCTGCCCCAATTGCCATGTGGTCCATATTACATGGGTTTGTATTTAAATGCTGTGTGTGGGATATGTTGGAAAGTCGGCCATTTTGCATCAGTTTGTCACAGTTGACAGGCCACAGGATGGCTCTCAGAGGGGCCAGTGTTTTCCCTGGACTTAGAAGCTGTTTCTGAAACCCTACTAGCTTTGCCCCCGGTGTGCTCTGCTAACACTGGTCATGGATGACTGATCTATTGAATTTCAGCAAGATATGGGAGCAATTGTCAGCCTCATTAGACTAGACACATACAGGCTCTGGGGCTGTCCTGCACTGCAATGGCCCAATGTTAAGTTGTGTGTTATAGCAAACAGTGTATTCCTTTGAGGAAGCAATTCTCTGTATCAGCATGCTATAAGAATGTGGAATGGCAACTTGTGTAGTAAGTGGTTAATTCACTGTTGGTGCAAAATATTTTTGGGTTAAACACCACTTCTGTTTTTGGCTTCCAGACTGACATACACTTAGCATTTCAATTGGTCACCTTTCAAGATTTGGAATCTCTACTACAGCTGCATGATAAACTGTTTGAGAATAACTTGGATTGGGCAGAAAATTTTGAGACACCCATCATGCTTAAGCTGTCAATAACACCTAAACTTTGTTACCCCCCAACCTATTCTCTTTGTTATGCGAAATGTGGTCAGGGTCAAGTCGCAACATTGGCAGGGCCTCAGAATTGTTTCTCCCATTTCATCAAGTCAATGGGCACTCTTTTGTTGGCGATTCAGAAACAGGATGGGTCGATGCACCTCTGTGGCATCTGTAAACGAAGAGCCAACATGCAATGTGTTGCTGACTCATACGGTATTCCGCATCAGGAGGCATTCAAGAAGTTGACAGGGAACCAATATTTTTCAGGCATCGATTTGCCTGACATTTACCTCCAGTTGCCGTTGGGCACTGGTTCTCAGAGTTTCTTTGTGGTTGACAAGATCTTTGGGCTTTACCAGTTTAATTGCTTGCCTTTCGGAATTTCATCTGTGGCAGGAATTTATCAATGGTATTTGGAGCAGTTGATTTAGGACATTCCCTGTCTTGTAAATTACCTCAATGACATGTAAGTCACAGGCTCTACACAAGAGGAGCATTTATGAAATCTTTATGCAGCTTTCCAACACTTCCTGGAGAACAGACTTCGTTGGAAGTCGGAAAAATGTAGTTTATTTCCCTACAATGCATTTTTTGGGTTATGTGCTTAGTAAAGATGGCCTCATGCCTACAAACAAGCACAACACCTGAAGGATATCCCATACTTTTTAGACCACGAACATCTGCCTTCCTCTTAACTGGCTTCACCAAACAGATGTCAGATTTTTAATATTCATGGAATGTTACAGGCTTTTCAGTCCCTCAAGGAGTGTTTGTGCTCTGTTTGTGTTTTGGATTCTTTTATGCAGCTCTCACATTGGAACCCAGATGGCACTATTGCTTACCCATTGAAGACACTTTCAATGGCACAACATAATCATTCACAGGTGGAAAAGTACACCTTGGCTATCATTTTTGCATTGAAAAATTTTTCCATTTTCTTGTATGGAGTGAAGTTCCTACTTATCATCAACTACAAGCTGCTGGTTTTCTTATTCAACCCTCATTCCAAGCTAATGGATAGGATACCTACAGATTGCAGTGGTGGTGCTCTTTCCCAGTAATCTCGCGTAATGATCACAACGAAAAGATCCGAGAAATTAGAGCAAATACGGAGACTTACAAGCAGTCGTTCTTCCCACGCACAATTCGTGAATGGAACAGGGAAGGGGGGATCAGATAGTGGTACAATAAGTACCCTCCGCCACACACCGTAAGGTGGCTCGCGGAGTATAGATGTAGATGTAGATGTAGTTATCACTATGACATTCATTACATGTCCACCATCCAGCATGCTAATGCGGATGCATTATCACAGTTTCCAGTGAAACCAAATTCAGAGTTCAACTGGCAGAAGGCTCTCATTTTCACATTGGATGATACCTTGGAGAAGACATTGCTTGATTTTCCTTTGACAGCACAGGAGCTCATGACCATTGCATCCACTGCCCCACTTTTTAGGAAATTTGTTTCGACAGTCCAGAAGGGATTACCCAAGGACATCCCTATGGTAGTGGGGTCAGTGTGGCCTACTTTTTTGTCCTACATGGGCACCTGAACATATTCCAATGGTTTTTCATGTTTGCCATGGAGGAGCAAAGCTGTCAAGTGGTTGTCACTCCAGCATTGCATCCTCTAATACACCAATTGTGGAGTGCATTGTACTGGGGTACGTCTCGTATGAAGGCTTTGGCAGAGTGTCCCATCTACTGTCCAGCAATTGATCATGATACTGAACATCTGGTGTGGACTTATGTGACCTGTGCACAGAACTACACTGGGTCGCAGCTCCAGTTTTTCCCTTGGTCAGTCCCAGAGCATCCTTTGGAGAGGGTGCATCTCCATTTTATGGGTTCCTTTTTGGGGAAGCATGTGGTTATTGATAATAGATGATTTGTCCAATTTCCTGGATGTTGGCAAATTTAGTTCCAAAATGTCAACAGCTACCATTCATCCACTGCCTTTCATTATTACTACAGAAGACTCCCCTTAGACCCTTGTATTTGATAATGGTTGGCAACTTGAGCCACAGGAGTTTGAAGATTTCTGCATTTGCAATAGTATCCAGCATCTGACTACTGACCTGTTTCACCCAGCTTCCAACTCAATGGCGGAGTGCTTCTACTGAACGCTCAAGACCCAGATGAAGTCCACATCTGCCTTGTTCCACAATAATGCACTGTCTAGTTTTTTCATCACGTACTGGGCAACACCAGGAAATGGCTGAACTCAGTAGGAGCATCCACATGAGCACCCGCCTTGGGGTCTTTTCGCTTTGTTGCAAACCAAGTTGCATGCCCCAGACTGTCGCGGCCCACAGAGCTTTCCTGATGGGTATGCCACATAAGGTCTTTCGGCTGCCAGGAGGGGGTGGCTCCCTGGTATAGTGGTGAGCCACAAGGCTCAGCATTTGTTTGTCATGGATATCAGTTTGGAGCAGCTGACCCATCATTCCAATCAGTCTCATCTGCAATCTGTTGGACCCACGGTGCCACCACCTCTGTGCCATTTGGAAGATGGGGTCGTTCATGGTGTTCTCTCAGTAGGAGGCTCCAGAGTGTGGCAGCATGCATGCCCACTGCAATCCCCACTACGCTCTCCACTGTCCTACTTTTGCCTGCAGAATAGGACACTGGCGACAAACACTACTGTAATTCCAGCTGCGGAGCCCATGGAACTGGAACCAGTACCTCCTTCCCCCACTCACCCGTGGCTGTGGCCTTACCCCTAATGATGCAGATGGAATAGCCATTAAGTCAGCTTTCACAATTTTCCACCACTCCAGAGGCATCAGCATTGCTTACTTCAGGGATAGATTCAATGCCGGGGAATGTCACGCCCTCTCCAGTTTAATAGAGGTCATGGCACAAATGGGGCTATTTTCAACCCTATGTGTCCTTAAAGGATGGCAGTATTTAGTATCCCTGCCAGCAACCATTAATATGGAATTAGATGAGTGAGTATGGGTCTCATGGCAGAGCACTGTGGCACTCTGTCATGGAAGGTGTGTGCAAAGTATTGTACGGGCAGAACCATTGATTCTGATGTTCCCTATCGGCAGTGATAAGCTGTACCCATCAGTTCTCCCCCATAGATTGACTCGCACGTCAAGTTTTGTTTCCTCTTCTGGGGTTTAGCTCCCTGGCTATTTGGTTGAGCTACCATCTACTATTACAGTTACATTTGTGCTGACAGTAAATGTTTCGCAGCATTGTCACGCCCTATGTAGATACAAAAGCACTGAAAGCTACTGTCATTATAAGTACATCTGGTTCATACAAGGGTGATGTAATGGAAAAGGTGATATTTCAATCCCAGTGTTCTTGTCCAAGGCAGTGGCATGTACATTGCTACACCTGTTTTCTGGAGATACTGTAACAGTAGCAGTCTACAGGCATAACCATTCAGTACTGACATGATGCACACGTACTTGCAATATACAGACATACAGACTTAACACATCTAGAGTGGCCGCCTTGCTCCCCAGACTTTGATTATACGTGAAAGAAACTGAGCTGAAGGGTTGCACCACCACCATGGGCCACTACTGACTTGCAAAGAGCATGTGAGGTGTTACCACAATAAAAGTTGGATGGTTCCTTCCACAGTATCAATCTCCATCATAATGAAACAAGTCACTATGTTCCCAGGGCACCTTCTAGTGCACATATTATCACTGCATTTCATGATGTGTGGATTTCTAACATCTCTTGACTCATGGGTATGAAAGTATGTTATCTCATGAGGTCCAGTTTCTTGAAATACTGGATACAGTGCAACAGTATAAATGAAAGCCCATCTTTCTCAAATCAAGATAAAGTACAAAACTCTCAAAACTTTTTGACATATTAGGAGAATAATTAGCTATATATGTACCCGAATATCTTCTATTTTATGCTAATGTTATTTGTTTAAAAAAAAATCCTCACCAATTTCATCAGAAGTGGGCGTTACGTAAGCATTTCTATATACAACAAAATTACTTTCTCTGAACAGATTATCTACTAAGCTGTATGCAAAGAAACAAATCTGCAGTAAGTAGCTAAACTGGACAACTAACAAGAACAAATTTGACAGCCTGCTGGCACGATATGCAGCTGCGCATAAAATGCTCAATTTCAGTGGCAGCTTCACAAGACCTGGATCCTTCTCTCCACCAACAGCTTCTTTGAACTATACAGATTGTCCTGGCCTCAGTCTCCAGTAACTCACTGTCCCACACACTCCACCCAAGAGTTCCCCCTTTCTCCGCTCCACTACCCGCTCCCAATTGACATCCTCATGTCACCTTCAGCGGGTGCCTCTCCCCACCAGCTCTGACACCCATGCATCACATGCCTTGCCTGTGCACATACCTCCCTCCCCCCCCCCCCCACCCCCAACCACACACCCACCCCAAAACCTTCAGCACGCAAACCTGCTGCCTCCCTCCAAACCACTATCCACCCACCCCCACCTTTCTCCTCTACCCATCCCACCTGACACAACCTCCACCCCAACCTAGTCCACTTGCCAGACTGCAGCACTGGCATTGTGCATCCAGCCAGTGGCATGTAAAAGTATTGGCACACACACCATCCGTAATGCATGACATTCATTTATTAGTAGCAAAGATGATAGCCTTTATTCTTTCAACTTAGAGAGTGAGATGCCTGATTTTATTACAACTACAGAGCTTATTCTTTGTAAGACTGCAGACCAGATCTTTGGGATTTAAGTCTGTACAGTAAGGCAGAAGTAGGTAGGGAACAACTTTCTTGCAAAATTTTGCCAGTGGAAAAAACAGCAGTGATTAAAATTTCTTTTGTATTTGTGGGGATCCACAGCCTCCAGATGTTTAATAAACATAAATGTGGTCTGTTGTACGGTATAATGTGATTTTTATTCATTACAGCCTACTACGGAATATGTTTATGTTTGTTAAACAGCAGTGGGCTGGTGCTACTTCAGTATAATGGCTTTCCTTGCTTCTATGTATCTTTAATTTTTTCTCTCTCTATTTCTACATGATAATCTGTTTTCCTGTTATATCAATTGAGAAGTGAAAAAAAATGAAACTGTGCATTCATAACAATGAAATGTTGACCAGCACTATTGTTAGCCAACACTCTTCGACACCGTCACTTTGCAATATTCACAGCGCAGTTCTTACGAATCCACAGTTAGTCTGAATGAATCACTGGCCACTTTAATTCTAATATGTTAAGTTTTCATAAAAGTCTACTGCAGAATGGTCTTTCGGCTGGTACATTCTCCCATCTGCACATAATGACTTAGTTATTGTGGAAACTTTTAGAAGCAAATCCCGTAGATGAAACAGCTTTTTCTCAGTCGTGAAGGGGGAGGGGGGGGAAGAGCTGTGAGTTTTTTTGCAACTGTGGTATTTTGTATTGCAAAAATTGCTGTTTAATAACACATTTAACACATTTACCTATATCATCACTGAAATATTTATTGTGTGCAGTTTACTTATTCTACTTTACAGCAAATACTTGAATGCTGCGCCACTCAGTGTCACGTCCCACCTTCTGTAATTTGCACACCACTGACTTCCTTCAATTTTGTTTATCAACATTTGCTTGCACCTTCTGTTGCCTTCTCTGCTGGCACTATCACCAATACCTCATTCTCATTGTCATTAATGAATGACGTTAACAGAAAGTTGTCATGGCTTCCCACGAAGCTGTTTTCCAAAAATCAAAATTTATGCTCTCACTGCAAGATAACAAGTGCTACTTTGAATTGGAATGCGATTGTACCTCATCACATGACCAAGTTAATTCTTGCAACAGCCAGATGTCCACTTTGCCTTGCCGAGTAACACAAACCAGATAAATACATCATATATGGTGAAAATAAGTCACTCACTCTAAAATCATCCATTAATCCGAGTAATTTTGCTGTCCTCTTGTAACTATCCTTCGTGTAATATGGTATTCGTACTGGTCCATCATGTACTATGGGCCCATTCTTTAGTTCTTGATAAGTTACAACTGGGCTGCCATACACTTCCTTTACAAACTGGACATCATAATTATCCTGTAAAAAATATTAATATATGGAAGTGCCTCACAATATAGCCATACAAAAGTAACAAAGTAATATAATCACCAGAAACGTGAAACTTATAATACAATGTATTTTAGTGCAACAAAACAAGTTATTAAACTTCCTAAAACGACATGTGTAATCAGAGGAGAACACCATAAGGGGATGCAGAGAGCACCATAATCTTTGGCTTTCAAGACTCAAAAGAACAGACAGCTGTTGACTCAGAGATAACAAGTAAATAAATACCAAATAATTTATTTTGATTTTTATTTAACTTTACCAAAGCTACAACAGAAACTATGGGAACAGAAAATGAACACATGAAGTATTACTGAGTAAAGGCAGGTTTTAAATACCTGCTTAAAAGTAGCACCCAATACAATGCAGAGGTACTCTTCTCACCAAACAAAATATCGAAATCATCTCTGCACTCTCTCTCTCTCTCTCTCTCTCTCTCTCTCTCTCTCTCTCTCTCTCTCTCTAAGAGACTCACTCACACTGACTATAAAGTGGCAAGCTGATGGACAATGAAGTTCCTAATGTGACTAAACTAAACGTTGTTATTAACAAAACTGGCAAAAGAAAAGAATATACACAATGGTTTTCTGAATATCATTAGATATGAACTTGCTGGGTCAAAACTAATAATAATCCTCATACAAGAAACCTTGGTTTTAAAAATAGTTTCACACATTGTTCCACTTGGTTACAACATGCCTACATTGCATCTCAACAAGACTAGGGCTTCAGCTGCTTATATCATGCCTGGAAATGAGGAATATCCTACCCAGAGCCCTTACTGCCAAATCCTCCCTCCCACCCAAAGTGGTAGTCCACCATCCACCCAATCTGCACAGTATCCTAGACCATATGATCTCTCATGTTTCCAAGTCATGAGTGATTAAGGGTGGGCAACCAGACCGGTTGGAGTTCAGGCAGTGAGCACATGTAACAACTGGCACCATCTGAAGAGAACCACTGTCACATGTGTCATGCCACTGTGGAAGTCCCAGGCAAGACCTGTCCAATAAATCCACCCAGTACATCTTCTCCAATCCTGTTACAGGCCCATGCTATCAGAAATAAGTCCACCCGAGCAAAAAGTCATGTCATACAATAGCTCTGCTGTAATTTCTGCATAGTATTTTATGTGGGAGCGACCACCAATCAGTTGTCCACCCATACGAATGGTCACCACAAAACTGTGACGAAGAGAAGTGTCGACTACCAAGTGTTACACACAAATGCTGGCTTTCTATGGCTGCTTCACAACCTGTGCTATATGGAAAATACAAGATTCTCTGCAGCCAGAATGAGCTCACAGGAGCTACATTCTTATCCCAGGCACCTTCTGCCCCCCCCTCTCTCTCTCTCTCTCTCTCTCTCTCTCTCTCTCTCTCTCTCTCCCCCCCCCCCCTCCCTCCCTCCCTCCCAGGTCTCCCTCCTACTCCTCACCTCCTTTCTCCCTTCGCCCACTCCACTCAACACAACCGCTCCACCTCAACTTTTGGTGAATTATTCAGAGAATTGCTATTCCTTGAATTATTTATATGTAACCTAGGACAACTGATTACCATTATCTTTGTTTTTGCAAACTATGGACCGAAACTTTAAAAAATATTTCTCATTACTCTAAAAAAGACATTCATTACTTGGAATCCATAGAAAGAACTGATGTTCATTTTCCTTTGACTGCTTATATCCTGAGGAATCAATCATAACCTCTATGAACTCCATTCTTGTCACATCCTTCATGAACTCCTCCACTGCTCAGAAGTTTTATCTTTCAGATCAGTAATTTCATACAGTTACATTTTTGCCAATTTTCAGGCAAACATATTTCTTAAAATCTATTCAACTTCCACCTATTATTTAAGAAAGTAAATTAAATGCACTTGTTCTAGTTAAATTCAAAACTGATTCTAAATTGTTTTGAATCACAATTTAAAAATCTAAACAGGTCAGATGAAACAAAAACTAAGATTTTCTTGAAAATCGAAATTCTTCCAAGCTTATACTTTTAGAATGAAAAGTGAAACTTTCAAGACATGAAGTGTTTCTGGCTGATGAGGGCTTATGCTTTATGAAATGTTAAAGGTAAATTATGCCAATCTACACTATACACGTTTCATGTTGTTTTCAGTGCATACAGCAATGTAATTGTGAGAAAATATGTTCTTTAGCTCAATGTACAAATCAACGTATTAACTCAAGAAGGGTTTACTAATGTTTTCTACAAGGTAAGGACAAGAGGAGAAGATTAGTCAGTTGCAATGTACAAGATCTTTAATATTGTTTGGAAGTCACAGAAAGCACTCATATGTTTGGCAAAAGGTTGTACCACAATCAAGACAACCCTCATGATGCCATGACAAAGACTGGCAGATCTTTCTCACATGACATACTGAGGTGCGACAAACTGACAGATCTCTGTACACAATATACACACTTTTTTTTTATAACATACTGAAATCGAGGAGCTCCATATGCCAAGGTTGCTCAGACTGTTCTACTAAATAAATGCCCAATTAATTCCATGAGGAATATACAAAGTACCCTGGGAAATTTTGAGTGTCAGTTAGCAAAAGGAGATGAAACCAGTAAGCAGGGTCCAACAATATGATGACTGATTGTCACACCACCTTCTGAATTGCAACAGTCTACAGAACTGCTCTAGGAAACTTTTAGTTATTTATGAAACATCTAGATGCACCATTGAGCTACCTGTCAGACAAGAAGAAACAGTTAATAGTTTGTGGAGATTTCAATGTAGATTTTTTAAAAGATATGTACAGGAATGATGAACTAGAATCATTGTTTGGGTGTTTCAATCTCATTTCAGTAGTCAATTTTCCAACTCGTATGCAGCAAGATAGCTGGACACTGATTGTTACCATTTTTATATGCAGTGCTCAGGCAGAAACAATTAATGTGTACCCAATTGTTAATAGACTATCTGATCATGATGCACAATTGATGGAAATAAACAATATGATAACTTATAGCCCTGAGGCAGGTTCATACAAAGCACGGAGGCTTATTAATGAAAACACGATGCAATATTTTAAAAGTATGTTTAAAGAAGTGGTAGGGGATAAGGTATACACAGAAAGAGACTGATTCAATAGTAAATGTGTGTCCATAAAAACAAAACACAAAAACAAAATAAAAAGAAAAAAGACAGCAGTAGTTCACTAAGGGAATTTAAATCTCATTTAAGAGGAAAAGGGAAATTTATATAAAGGCTAGAGTATGTCAACATCTGGTATCATTTTGCATACTACATAAAAAATACTGTAGTATTTTAAGGAAGGTCATTAAAACGTCCAGATGTATCCACATCCTGACAGAAATAAATAAACCAGATAATAAGATTAAAACTATATGGGATACTGTGAAACAGGGGAAAGAACAGCCTGTCAGTGTACAAGATACCGTAACAATTAAAGTAAATGACAATGTTGTGACTGATAATTCAAAAGCTGCAATTATTTTTAACAACCACTTCCTATATGTAGCAGCAAAAATAGAATTAAATGGTTCAGCTGAAGAAGCAATAGAATACATTAATGTCAGTCAACAAAACTTTAAGCGACTATTCATAGCATCAAAATTCCTCACTGAAATTAATAGAATTACAAAAATTCTAAAAAACAAAAGCTCACGTGTTGATGATGGACTTTCAAGCATAATTATGAAAATGTGTTCCAACTTAATAAGTAATGTCCTTAGTGATATATGTAATGCATCACTGGCACAGGGAATTTTTCCAGACACATTAAAATACGCAACTGTTAAACCTCTTCATAGGGAAGATGGTACAGCAAATTTAGATAATTATTCTCCAGTTTACTTACTAACAGCCGGGCGGGATAGCCGCGCGGTCTTAGGCGCCTTGTTATGGTCCATGGGGCTCCCCCCTTTGGAGGTTTGAGTCCTCCCTCGGGAATGGGTGCATGTGTTGTCCATAGCGTAAGTTAGTTTAAGTTAGAATAAGTAGTGCCTAGGCTTAGGGACCGATGACCTCTGCAGTTTGGTCCAATAAGACCTTACCACCAATTTCCAATTTCCTTACTAACATCTTTTTTCCAAAACATTCAAAAAAGTAATGAACTTGAGAGTAGTCTCATACTTAAGTATAAACAATTTACTTAACATATTACAGTTTGGATTCCAGAAGGGTTTCTCAACTGTGAATACTATTTATACATTCACTCATAAAACAGTACAAGCCTTAAGTAACAAAATATCCCCATTTGGTATTCTTTCTACTCATTCCAAGGAATTTACTCTCTGGGAAAAACTGAAGTTTTACAGAATTGATGGTTTTACGCACAGTTGGTTGAATCACACTTAACAAATAAAACAAAAATAAAGCTGAATAATTCAAAAAATGTTGGCAGTGGAGAAAATTTTTATGACCAGGGAGAAATCCAAGGAATTCCCAAAGTGCTCAATTTTGGGTCCTTTCCCATTCTTTATATGTGTGAAAGTCCTTCCACTTAACATTCATCAAATGGAATGATACTAGTGGTATAATAAATCGCATTAGAGAGAAAGCAACAGAAGACATTTTTAATGATGTTTCCCAAAAAATTATTAACTGGTTCTCTGAACATGGACTTTCCCTAACTTTCAAAAGAACACACTATATTCAGTTCTGTACAACAAGTAGCTATATAACAATTGATGTTGCACATGAATAGGAGTCAGTAAATCATGAAGAGTGCTCCCAAATTTTTGGGTGTTCATACTGATGAAAACTTTAACTGAAAGAAGCATAGTACTGAGCTTCTCAAACAATAAATTCAGCTACTTTTGCTCTTTGTATAACTGCTAGCCTCAGAAAGAAACGAATTAAGCTCCTGAAATATTTTTGCATATTTCCACTCAATAGTGTATTATGGAATAATTTTCTGGTGTAAGTCACCACTCAGGACGAAAGTACTGATTGCACAAAAGCGAGCAATAAGACTAATATGTGGTGTTTACCCATGGATGTCGTGTAGACACCTCTACAAGGAGTTAGGCATTTTAACTCCGCCATCACAATACATATATTTACTAATGAAATGTGTCATAAATAATCCATCACAATTTGAGAAGATCAGTGATATCCATACCTACAGCACTAGAGGGAAAAATAACGTTTATAATTCAACATCAACGCTATGTGAGGCTCAGAAAGGAGTTCAATGTGCAGAATAAAAACTTTTTATCATTTGCCCAATACCATAAAATGTCTAACAGGTAGCAAAGCAAATTTTAAATCTAAGTAAACATCACTTCTGCTGGACGTCTATTCCACTGTTCCACCAATGATTTTCTATTTAAACACTGGTAGTCAGAAAAGATTGGTAGGTAGGTAGGTAGGACAGGTAGGAAGACAGAGAGAGAGAGAGAGAGAGAGAGAGAGAGAGAGAGAGAGAGAGCACAAGTGGGACCAAAAATAAGTAATGTGTTCATTAATGTTAATACTAATCATGCACACATATCCTGTAAACTGACTCATTCCACATAATTTCAAGTCAAAGAATCATTCAAATGGTCTATGAAACATGTAACTAACTGATTCATTTTACATGTCAGTTCAGGACAACAGCAGGTGTTTTTGAATACTGATATGCTTTTTGCAGGTTCATGTGTATATATAACTGGATTTTTTTTTTTTCAGTCTTGACAGAGTCACATTCATTGGGATTTCACCATTAAATATTCTAGGGCACTATTTTCCCTAAGGAGTGAAGTACGTTACCTGCAGTTTACACATTTTGTTATGCCATACAGTACATATTTTGCTAAGATCTAGTGTCAGGGAAATAGTAATATTGGTGAAATATCTTACCTTTAAGAGGTAGTTCAAATTCATCTTAGTAAAAGGCACAAACTTTTCATTAAGTTTAATGTATTTCAAATGTTTTTCATAGAAGTGGCCACTGAAAAATAACAACACAGAAAAATAATAATATTAATTGCTCATGTTGTAAGTGTAACACTACAGTAAAACTAAATTTTTCAGGAAAAAGAAATAGAGCACACTTTTGAGATAACCCAAACAGAAGCATATAATTATTACAACATACTTGCTAACTCCAACTTTGCCAAATGTCCTCGTTCGAGATATTTCTGGCCGAATACAGGCCCTGTTTCTTCGCTGATCAGGTTGCCTGACCCAGTCATCCCAGTAACTGAAAAATTAAATAGTTCAAACTCCATTACAATTTCAAAACCTAAATCAAATCATAGTTATCATTTCTTAAATGTGTTTGTCTCAAATAGCTTGCAAAGATGAATAGAGGAAAAAGAACTTACGACAGTGGCCATTTTGGAGCCAGTTCTTTCCACAGTTCTTTGGTCAACATCCATCCCAGACCTGGGAAGAAGTCTGTACGGTACAAGAGATCTGGGGCAGATTCATTTACAAGACCAGCCTTTCCATTATCATTCCAGGCTGACACACACCACAAGGTAGGATCCATGTGCAAAAGTGAGTAAGTACCCAAGAAATACTCAAAAAAATCTGGAGCAACATCGAGATCATCTGCAATACAAAGCGCATATGTTAAAGTAAAAGCTATGGACAATTCTCAATGTATTTTTTCATAAAACTACATTTTCTATAAAAAAACTAATACCATGTTTAACACCACTTTGTAAATGTATCCTGACACAGAAGTTATCCACAGAAGTTACCAAGAAACTAAAATGCAAAGATAAAAAAGAATGCAAGCATCCTTATGTCTATGGAGTGTTCCTCAAACCATTCTGAAATAAAATAATGCAGAAATAATAGGGTAGTGCACTATCTTACTGTAGGTACAGACTGGCTGCAGGATTTCATAGGTGAATAAATGGACGCACATTATGAGTCTGTAGGCTCCTTCGCCATTCACCAATAGGAGACTATGACATTTATCAAAGGTCCCTAAATCATCCCGCGTAAACATCCTCCACATGAGAATACTTTCATCCTCCACCTGGATGGTTCTCTGTTTGCAAGCTGGGTGATTCACCTCATGTAATTTTCAACATACCCATACTCTGTGCCAATATGAAATATGAGTTATCAAAATAACTGATTTTTCCCATGCTTCTAATATTCAATGGCAGTAGTCCTGCACACAAATACTAATTTTTGTGCTCTTTTGTATGCAGCAAGAAGGGATACACATGTAGGACAGTGGTTTCTGTATCCCCTTGCAAGTTCTAGGTGGTATGGTTGCTCAACCACTTTTTGCTGTCCAGTGAATTGTTATTTGGTGCACTGTATCCCACCTATCCATAGTTAAAATTTGTGATGGTCAATAGCACAACATTACAAACACATTAGTGTCTATGATAGCTGATCAGGATGCAGTGGTTCACCTGAATTAGGGTACTCTGTGGTCAACCTTGACAGGGAAGCATGTGAAAAACCCTGTGACAGCATGAAGCCTGAAAAGCATGAAGTAAGGAAGATTATGGGTTAAAATCTTATTTGCAGTGAGGGCAGAGCAAGGACAAGGATGTGGCAGGAAACTGATCTTGTCTTTCTCATGGACCCATGCTCAAATTTGTCTTAAATTAGAGAAATCACAATTAACCAAAACCTACATTGCCAGACTGCAATTTGAACCCCATTCCTCATTAAAGGGATTCCAATGTATTAATCCTGAGCTACCTTACTTGGTATGATCTCAGCAGTGACTACAATCTCTGACAACATCCCACTCACAAATTATACTGAACTATGTCATATGTTGCAGTGACAAAAGTTCTCTCTTCCCAACACAACAGTTGTCGCTAAGTCAGTTACTTGTAACTGTAACTGGAGGAATCAACTGGAAAGTTAGAATTTCTGGTATTTCTTTCCTCAAATAACCATGGCAAAATTAATGGAAAAGAAGATTGTACAGGTTCCTATCATCCAAAAATGAAGAAGAGCAAGGAACATAAATCACACTTGCTCCCCAATTGAATGAAAAACTTTTTCCACGTCTTTTTCTCTAAGGAAGTTAATCAGTAATCACTTATAGTGATTATAAGGCCAATCTGTCATGCTAACGAATGTGCTTAGCTCAAACATTCTTTCAGCTGTCCCACTCACTTAGCTGTTGTAAGAATGAATCCAATTGACGTACAACATAGAATATAATGTCTTTTTTAATGTTAACTAGTTTATCTACGTGATGGAATATGAGGATCTGGTTACAAAGTGTTTTATTTATTAAAGCAAAATGCATCAACAATCCTCAGGTGCTCCTTAGAATCATAACATACTATTACTTAGGTCGTTGAGCATTTCAAAGCCTGTTACCACAATTCCTAAATTTCTAAAAAACTACTTTAAAATATTACTTTGTCAAAATAAAAGTGAAACTGCTCACATTATTAAGAAAATATTTGTGATCTGCGGCTTTCCCAGCTACATGCTTCTTCCATGGTTCTAGGTATACTGCCAGATCCAATCACCCAAAGTTCATGACATTTTGGCAGACAACCGTTCCACCCTCATCAGGTGGTGCTGATGGAATGAAATGTCTTGTGCAGGCTCAAAGTATTTATACCTGCCAGTCCAGAGTTTAGGTCTCGCGGGCACCGTGCCATGCTTGGTGTGGGGCTGTGTGCGGCTGCAACAGTGGCTCCCATCCATTGTTCATTTGGAAACCAGTGTCTTTGTTGATTAAATAATCAGTCACATGAATTTCAACTGCCTCTTAGAAAATGAAGTCCCACCATTTATCAGAGGTAGCTAGGACTTTTGTTTGCTGTTAATTCATTTTATATCCATTTTAAATGTAGTATTCTGCTATTGCACACTTTTGGGCTGAAGCAAGCGGGTGCGGCACTCACATCCTATACATCGATCTTCAGTTGCATGGATCATTTGTGCAATATCTTCTCCAACGTCTTTTCCATTCCCACAGAACCTGGCACATCCCTGTTATTCTGAGACCAAGGTCATATTTCTCTGTTCCTAATAAAGCTTGTGTTTTGGCTGGCGGGCAGAAAACTGGCATTTTATTTTGTCAAAAACTGGCAGACTAATGTGTAAACACCACATAATGACAGTTTTCCACCTGCCAGTCAAAACATGAGCTTTATTAGGGACAGCGAAAGATGATCTGGGTCTCCAAAAAAAGCATGGGTGTACCAAGTTTTGTGGAAATGAGGCTAAAACTTACATTGGGCAAACAATCTGCACGACTGAAGATCGACCTATAGTACACGAGTGCCACATCCATACACTGCAGCCCAATAAGTCTGCAATAGCAGAACACTGCACTGAAAATGCACATAAAATACATTACAAGTAAATGAAAGTCCTGGCTACTATCAATCAATTTTGAGACTGTATTTTCAAAGAGTCTGCAGCTCATGGTCTCGCGGTAGCATTCTCACTTCCCGAGCATGTGGTCTTGGGTTTGATTCACGGTGTGGTCAGGGATTTTCACCTGCCCAGAGATGGCTGGGTGTTGTGTCATCTTCATCATCATCATTCATCCCCATTACGGTTGGAGGAAGGCAACGGCAAACCACGTCCATTAGGACCTTGCCTAGTACGGGGGTGTGGGTCTCCCACATCATTCCCCTACGCTCTGTCATTAAGCATGGGACTTCATTTGCATTTTTCCATTTTCAAAGAGGCAATTGAAATTATAATGACTGACAATTCAATCAGTAGGGACATGGAGCTAATACTAAGCACCATGAAAGCAAAAAGTGACACCTGGACGCAAGATGCACAGAGATGGTGCGTGGAAGGCAACTGATGCTCTCCCCTCCACCATCGTAGCTGCATGCACCCCCCACAACCAGGGCCGGCAGGGCCTGACTTCTGGACCAGCAGGCATAAATACCGCAAGCTCGCAGAAGACATTTCATTCCATCACCACCACCCGATGGTGGAAGGACAGCTGTCTGCCAAATTATCATGGACTTTTGACAGTTGGATTTGGCAGTACATCCAAGAACCATGGAAGCAAGAAAATACTTGCCATGCCATATTACTGCACAATGGTTTTTGATTGTGTTCTATGTCCTTACAGTGCAAGAAGTTTCATCAAAATGAATCAGTGCGCATGTGCGCGTGCATGCACAAGATTCGTACTCTTGGATGTCAACGACTGTTAATAAAACATATCTGCTAAATACCCAATTTGCAGTGTAAGTAACATTGCTTTTGTGTCAGATGTAGTGCCTGACATTTTCTGGTAATGCTAGAAAATGTCTGCTGTGAACAGATCTTCCACTGTCACAGAGTCTACTACTATTGATGAAACTTGCAAGGTGTGAAGAGAAAGTTCAGGGTAAAAAGAAAAACAAACAGTTCCATAGTAATGAAACCATTTCAACCCAATATACTTTAAATGCGCAGCAGAAAGTACTCATTCTGAAGAGTGGCAGCTTTGTTTTTATACTCTTTTAATGTCCCAAAACTTAAATATGTATACTGTTTTCCAATTATTGAGTGATGTTCACAGCAAACATGTCAAAGAAGTACTACATAAACTGCTGCAAAGATTTTCTTCCATTGTTGTTTCCAGAGCTCATATACAACAGTGTCCAAATTTAAGGACAAAAGTAACTTTTGCATGATGCATCACTGCCAAGCTTTATGAAACATGGACCATTATACGAAGAACTGCTGCAGTATGATACAGAAAGTAACTGAAAGAAATACACAATGAGGCAAACAGAAATAATGCTTTTATTGAGAGTTAATATTTACACTGACGTCACCAAAATTCACGATGGTCTCCTGGATATAACAAAAGGCGCAACATGGCTCATAATAAGGCATGTGATCACCACGGGTGGCAGTGCATGCTCTGCAATGTACTTCCATATTGCCACCAAGGTTGGTAGAGAGTTCTTGTGGCAGGGCATTCCATTCCTCCGCATTAGTGCACATGGAGGTGCCACAATGCATCTCCCTAGTGCATCCCACATGTGCTCGATGAGATTTAAGTTGGGGGAACAGGCAGGCCACTCCACTCGCCAAATATCCCCTTGTTCCAAGAACTACTCAATGTTCAATGCAGGTAAGTAATACTGCATCTACCCTGAGGCGCCAAAGAAACTGGAATAGGCACGCATATTCAAATACAGTGATATGTATACAGGCAGAATATGGCACTGCGGTGACAATGCCTATATAAGACAACAAGTGTCTGGCACGGTTGTTAGATCGGTTACTGCTGCTACAATGGTAGCTTATCAAGATTTAAGTGAGTTTGAACACGGTGTTATAGCCAGCACACAAGCAACGGGACACAGCACCTCTGAGGTAGTGATGAAGTGAGTATTTTCGTGTACGATCCTTTCACGAGTGTACCGTGAATATCAGGAATCCAGTAAAACATCAAATCTCTGGCACTGTTGCAGCTAGAAAAAGATCCTGCAAGAATGGGAGCAATGACAACTGAAAAGAATAGTTCAACGTGACAGAAGTGCAACCCTTGCACAAATTGCTGCAGATTTCAATTCTGGGTCATCAACAAGTGTCAGCGTGCGAACCATTCAACAAAACATCATCCATATGGGCTTCCGTAGCTGAAGGCCCACTCATGTACCCTTGATGACTCCATGACACAAAACTTTGCTTCTCGCCTGGGCTCGTCAGCATCAACATTGGACTGTTGATCACTGGAAATAAGTTTCCTGGTTGTATGACTCTCGTTTCAAATTGTATCAAGTGGATGGACATGTATGGGTATGGAGACAACTTCATGAATCCATGGATCCTGCGTGTCAGCAGGGGAATGTTCAAGCTGGTGGAGGCTCTGTAATAGTGTGGGGTGTGCGCAGTTTGGAGTGATATGCGATCCCTGATAGATCTAGATACAACTCTGACAGGTGACACATACACAAGTATTGTGTATGATCACCTGCATCCATTCACGTCCATTGCGCATTCCAACGGACTTGAGAAACTCCATCAGGACAATGCGACACCCCACACATCCAGAATTCCTACAGAGTGGCTCCAGGAACACACTTCCGAGTTTAAACCCTTCTGCTGGCCACCAAACTCCCCAGACATGAACATTTTTGAGTGTATCTGGGATGCCTTGCAACATGCTGTTCAGAAGAGATCTCCACCCCTTGTACTCTTACGGATTTATGGACAGCCCTGCAGGATTCATGGTGTCGGTTCCCTCCAGCACTACTTCAGACATTAGTTGAGTCCATGCCACACCATGTTGCAGCACTTCTGCATGTTCGTAGAGTCCCTACATGATATTAAGCACATGTACCAGTTTCTTTGGCTCTTCGGTGTATATAAATGAACTCAGGGTCAAATGCTCTACTGAAAAGACTCATATGGGAAAGGAGTACAGTGTCACAATCACGTTGACAGTTGAGAGGACCATGTTCAAATATTTAAATGTCAGCATGTCCATACAACATTATTCCTCCATGCACCCTAACACTTTGGCCACCAAAATCATCTTGTTTGACAACATTCTTGGGTGCACTGCATGTTCCCACCTCTTGCCATATGAAGGTACACCAAGATTCACTATCTGGGCTTAATCTGCTCTCATCTGAGATGAAGATGTGACTACTCCTCATTGGTCCAGTCTCTATGCTCCTGGCATCATTCAAACAGTGCTGCTGATGTACGGGTGTAATTGAACACTATGATACTGGTTGTCGGGCACAGAGATCACCCCCATGCACTCACTATGTCACTGTGGAGCATGAGATTGCATGGCCTGCAGCCTTATTAAATGTGTTTCCAATTGCATCCACTGTTTGTTGTGGGTCCCTTCTTGCCTGCTGCACTATGTAGCAGTCATCTGCTGCTGTAGTTGACCATGGTCGACCACCTCCTTTCCTGTGAGCAGTAATACCTCGGGTTCAGAATGCTCCACATGCATGTGAAACAATGCTGAAACCAATACCAAATTCCCATCTACACACATTACACTTTATCCTTCTTCCAGTTTCCCAATAATACTTCCCATGTGAAGGTATCAAAACGTTGTCTCGAGGCCATGTCATGAGGAACACCACCACAGTGCACTGTGACTGCTTGCTGACTGACAAATACTGTCTCTTCCTGCTCCTTCTACTGCCCCATGTTGTGGGGCCACTCCCGTATGGCACTATAGTCACTGCAAGTCAAGTGTAATCCAGCTTTCTGTGTACGAATTGGACACCTCTGGCAACAAACTCCTCTACTTTCAATCTTTTCCACAGAGTAGTTAATATGTTATGGTACTTTATCGATCCCATCCTTCAGTTTTACAGAGCATTGTGTTATTGTCCGACTGTTATAAGAGGCATTCAAATGAATATAAGATGATGGATAAAAAGTAAGTAAACTGTTTATTATTTCAAAAGTAATTGCCATATCTGTTAATACATTTGCTCCACTGTGAGACAAGATGGTCAATTCCTTCACGGAAAAATGTTTGTGGTTGCCTATGGAACCATGATTGTACCCAGGTGTGGCAGGTTTGTCAAATGTGTGGGCCTGCCCACATGGTGCCAAGGTGGTATAGAGTACGCTGCAGAAGTTTGGCTGGGAAGCCCTTACACATTCTCCATGCAGTCCTGATCTCTCCCCATGCAATTCCCATACTTTTGGAGCCCCAAGAAGACATTCATGGCAGCCGATTTGCTTCAGATGTTGATTCATTATAATTGTCACCCAAATACAGTGATTTTCACAGAATTAAGTATTTTGTTATGTTGACGATGTATTTTATGTTATTAGCTTTTGGTTAAACTATGTAGCAACGAGACTAATATTTGTTAGACAACACAAACAACTGCATATTCCTTGAGGAATAAGTTTTCTCTCAACATAAACTTTTGTCATGCCTATGTGACCCAAGCTGCCTGCCTTTCAGAACCAAGACAGTTCTGTCCAGTTAAAGCCACTAACGAGAGATCCTTCAGCCATGCTGGAGCATGGGGAGGAGGGAATAATGTTTGGTCATTGGAGAGTTCTGGAGAGCAAAACGCAGTCACTTGATTCTCTTGTAATCCAGACCTTGACTAGAGCAGAAATCTCTCTTGGGAGACAGAGCCTCTGGCTCTGCACTCTGTGAACTGCCACCTCTCCCTCTTCCTATTCCCATAATCAGGCCCCAATCTGAGACTGGCAGCCACCCTGTAACTTCCACTCCCCAGGATGAGCCCTCTCTGTATACCATCATTTTGAATAAATCCGAATATTTCTAAGTAGCTCTTTTACTTTTATACACCTTTCCAATGCTGACATCAACCCCACTCCACATCCTACGCAAATTCAAACATAATGACATCAATCGTGTCAACCAGCATGCATTTCGAAAACCTCGATCGGGTGAAACCCAACTTGCACTTTTGTCACATGAATTCTTGAAAGCCATGGATCAATGCAGTCAAGTAGATGCAGTATTTCTCTATTTCTGAAAATCTATTGACTTGGTAACACATCTATGCTTATTATAAAATGCACGACTGTGTGAGGTATCAAACTAAATCTGTGATTGGACTGAAGATTTCTTGGAAGGGAGGACAGAGCATGTTAACATGGATGGTGATTCACTGACTAACTAACGCGTGCGTGTATGTCAGGGAAGTACATTGAGATCCTCGCTGTTCCTGTTGTAGATTAATGACCTTGTGGACAATGTTAATAGTAACCTCAGACTTTTCACAGATGATGCATTTATCTACAATGAAGTAGTGTTTGAAAAAAGTCTCACAAATATTCAGTAGGATCTAGTAAGAATTCAAAGAGATGCAACGACTAGCAACTTTCTTTAAACATCCAGACGTGTAAAACTGTGCACTTCACAACTGAAAAAAATGTAGTATCATTTGACTACAGTATTAATGAATCACAACTGGATTCTGATTGTAGGTGTACAAAATGGAGCTACCACATAGGCTCATGAGGCCATTTTGGTCTAGTGGGTAGCCGGCACGGTAGCTCAGCGAGTTCGGTCAGAGGGTTTAGCTAGTAATAAAAAACTGAGTGAACAGATCAATGAACAACATGAACTAGTGTCATCGGACGTCTGCCACTAACAAATTCAATGAACAATATAGACGAAATAAGATAAAAAAAGGGTTGAACACTAGACTCTAGCTCTGGAGGTCCCAGGTTCAATACCAGATAAACGCAATTAATTTTCCTCGTTCCAGTTTCTCCAGGACAACCCCGGGTCCACTCAGCCTGCCATTACATGAGTACTGCAGATTTTTCTTGGGAGTAAAAGACGGTCTCAGCAATGGGCCTGCCCCCCTTACATTACATTTATCGTTTTCCATGGATCCCTTGGAGAGAAGTCTCTGCGATATGGAAAGAGTCAAAGGTTTTTTCTTTTTTTCCTCAGATATATGGATATTGTTCAATTCTAATGCAGACAGAGTAATGAGCTATAATCATTGTGAAGATATTCATCGATGGAGTAGAAGGAGTTGGCCAACAGGAAGTTCTTTAATTCACTCTGAAACCAATCTTTATCACTTACAAGACCTTTGATATGCTTTAATAAGTTACTGACTATATGAGTACCCATGTATTTGACTCGTTTTTGTACTAATGTTAAGTTTTTATAGTCCTTATACAGATTGTTTTTGGATCTGGTATTATAATCATGTTTTGCATTTTTTGTTGTAAAAAAAGACATGTTGGAAATGACAAAGGACATCAATGAGTATATGTACTGAGAAGTAGTAGTTAGAATAACAGTTTTTTAAAGATGTCTCTGCATGATGATCTAGGACTGACACCAAATGTAATTCTAATGACTCGTTTCTGAATTTTGAAAATGTTCTCTTTGTGAGATGAGTTTCCCCCAAAGATGATTCCATAACTCATTAGTGAAAGGAAGTAGGCTGAATAAAATAACTTCTTCATTTTTAAATCACCTATTTGTGCTATCATGAGTACTGTAAATGTTGCTCAACTATGGCGTTTCATTAAGTCTAGAGTGTGAGTTTTCCAATTTAGGTTGTGGTCAATTTGTAGCCCTAAAAATTTGACACTGTCTACAGCTTTAATTTCATTGTTTGAATACATTATACTTATAGGGCCAGGTATTCTTTGTGAGGTACTAAACTATATGTACTGGGTCTTGTCAAAATTCAGTGACAATCCATTTGCTGTGAAACACCCATTGATACAGATATTTCATTAGCCGATTGCTCAGTGAGCTCACAGGTACTGTTTTTTTATACCAATACTTGTATCATCTGCAAATAAGACAAAATTTGCATTTTGTGACACTGCATATGGAAGGTCATTAATATATAATAGGAACAACATGGGACCTAGAATAGAGCCCTGGGGTCACCCCTTGTCCATATTTTGAATGACTATTGTTATGTGGTAAGACTGACACACACACACACACACACACACACACACACACACACACACACACACACACACACACACACACAGAGAGAGAGAGAGAGAGAGAGAGAGAGAGAACCATGAGCCTGCTACTCTTGTTATCCCATAATATTTTAACCTTTGTATAAGGATATCATGCTTAACACAATCAAAAGCTTTAACCAGATCACAGAATATTCCAAGTGGTAATAACTTTTGATTTATTGATTCTAATATGTCATCTGTAAAAGTGGATATAGCTTGATCAGTTGACAGTCCTTTCCAAAATCCAAACTGATTGCAAATGAGAATATTTTTTCTGTACTAAGTGTTTATAAAGTCTATTGTACATAACCCTTTCAAGCATTTTTGAAAATATTGCCAATAATGAAATGGGAAAGAAGTTTTCCACTGATGATTTGTCTCCTTTTTTGTGTAATGGTTTGACAATAGCATATTTAGACCTATTTAGAAAAGTACCACAGTGGAGGGATTCATTACATAAATAATTCAGTCTGTCACAAAGTTCTGAGGAGCAACATTTAATTATGGTAGTGCTGATTTCATCATAACCACTGGAACATTTGTTTTTAAGAGAGCTAATAATATTAGAAATCTCTTTCGGTGAAGTAGGTTATAGTTGAATTTTGTCAAACTTCTGCGGAAATGCATTTTTTAAATATTTTAAGCTGTCTGCTAAGGAACTATGCAAACCTAAGCTGTCTGCTACTGAAAGGAAAAAGTTGTTGAAAGTGTCTGCAATTTTTGAGGCATCTCTAATCAACTCATTATTTACATTTAACATAATTTCCTCATTTGCCTGATTAGTTTTTCCTGTTTCACTTTTTGCTATGTTCCATATAGTTTTTATCTTGTTATTACAGGCATTTATTTTTTCTTGAAAATAAATACATTTTGAGGTTCTGATTACTTTGTTTAGAATTTTACAATATAATTTGTAATGTGACTTAGCTCTGTAGTCATCATTTTCCCTTGACATTAAGTACAGTCTTCTCTTTGTTTTGCAAGATACTTTTATTCCATTTGTAAGCCAAGGTTTTGAAACATTTAATCTATTTGCTATGATTACTTTCTTAGGGCAGCAGTTTTCAAATGACTATTTTGCATTTATCCCGGGTGAATTGTATACATCTTTCCAGTTTGTATTCTTCAAACAGCTTTTTATACCTTCAATTCCTGTTTCATTTATTATTCGTATAATTTCCCACTTCCTGTTATTAGTTGAATCAGATCCCACTATACTAAATGTAAGCAAGTGGGCATTATGATCTGAAAGGTCATTAAATATTGGATTTATACTACGATTTGCTAATGTGGTAGTATCTATGAAAATGTTATCAATAGCAGTGCTGCTGGTACCCATAACCCTGGTTTGGAATTGTACTAAGGGAATCAGATTATAAGAAGTGGTAAGATACTAGTATGGATCTTGAGTAACTATTCTCCAGAAAATTTAAATTAAAATTCCTTCCTAGTGCCACAGAAAAGGTTATATTGTGGGTAAAGTAGGTAGCAGACTATGGTTTATTGGTAGAATACTAGGGAAATGCAGTCAGTCTACAGAAGAGGTTACTTACAAATCACTACTACTAGAATACTGCTGAACTGTATGTCACCTGTACCAAATAGGACAAACAGACGATACTGACTGCATACAGAGAAGGGTAGCATGAATGGTCCCAGGTTTGTTTGACCTGTGGCAGTGAGACACAGAAATACTGAAGAAACTGAACTGATGTACACTGGAAGACACACACACAAACTATCCAGAGCAAGTCTATTTACAATGTTTCAGGAACAATCTTTAAGTGATGAATTGAGGAATATACTAAAACCCCTTACATATCACTCCCATACGGATCACAATGACAAGATTGGATTAATTACAGAACACATGGAGCCATTCAAACAGTCATCATCTTGTACTCCCTATGTGAATGGGATGGGAAGAAGCCCTAATAACTGGTACAATGGAAAGAATCATCTGCAACACGCTTCACAGTGTGTTTGCAAAGTTTTAAGTGTAGATGTAGGTGTAGGGATTTCATAAAACTATTACACAAAAATATTTCTGTAAACACACTAGAAACAGATTGTACTATTACTACTACTATCATCATTTCACCCTACTTTGGGTATGTTAAATCAGTTTTTAATGTTCTGTGCCTTTCAATTATCCCACTATTGGTTCATTCTTTCTGATTTTGCTTTCCTTTCTTTTTCAGTGATTTGAATTGTTTGTTTGGTTTTCATTTTGACTTGGAACTTCTCTTTCTTGCTTGCCTTTTTTTCTCCCCCCTTTTCCTCCACAAGCATATTTTCTGCGATTTGTAGTTCTCCAAGTCGTCCTCCATTTCCTTACACCAATAATTTTTTTATTTTTTTTTGTGTAAGTAGACAACTTTTCTTTTTTTAATCTATTTGAGTTCATTCTGAAGATGTGTCTATAAAAATCAATTCTCCTTTTCCTCACTACGGCTGAAAATTTTTTGGTGCTTTGGTAAAGGGTTTCATACTTGATTTCAATCAGTTCGTTGTTGTGGAACCTGGGGCCAACGATTTTTTTGAAATATCTTCCTTTCTTTGATTTCTGACATTTCAACTAGGCCATGGTTTGTGTCTGACTATGTTTCGGTTGCATACAGGGCTTCCGGTTTGATTACTGTATTGTATTGTCTTATTTTTGCATTCCATGACAGGGACTTTTTGTTATATGTGTTTTTGGTGAGTTGAAAGGCCAGTTCGAATTTACTTCTTCTAGATTCATTGCCTTTTTCTCATAGGCATTCCAGCTGATCCACTCTCCAAGATATTTGAATTCTTTAATGATTTCAATTTTTTGTTCTCCCACTTTAAAATGTTTTGGTGTTTTTTTTATGTTTGTCGTTATCTTGGTCTTTTCAAATTAGATTATGAGACACCTATTTGTTCAGCTTGTTTTTGTAGGTTGAGGGTCTGTTCTTTGGCTTCTTCCCAGGTCTTGGCTAATTACGGCCATCATCTGCAAAGGCTAGATAACTGACTTTGATGCTTTTGTTTTTTGTTCCTAGTCAGATTCCATTATGGATCTTCATGTCCCACTCTCTGATTACTTTTACTACGGCACAGTTAAATAGCAGTGGAGAGAGTCCATCTCCTTGTCATACAACAATTTTAACCACAAAAGGGTTGGAGACTTTTCCCAGGAATCTGACTTTGAAGTATGTGTTTGTTATGTGTTTCTCTGATTAAAACTGAGATTTTGTTGTCTAGGTTTAATTCTTTTATTAAAGAGATGAGAGATTCCCAGTCTACTGATTCGTATGCATTCTGAAAGTCAATTAAAGTGATAACATATGATTTTGCTCTTGCTTTTTGGTAGGGCATAAGGTCTTTAAGGTTTAGGATTTCTTCTGGGCAGGATTTCCCTTTCCTGAAACCTGCTTGGTATTCTCCAAGTTGATGGACTAACTGCAGTTCTGCCCTGTTTAGTAGGACTTTAGAGAATATCTTGTATGTTACATCTAGGAATGAGATCCCTCTGTAGTTGTTTGGATCTGTTTTGGACCCTTTCTTATGGAATGGGTGGATGAGAGCTGTCTTCCATTCATATGGGATTCTTTCATTTGCCCAGATTTCTTCAAAGATGTTTCAGAGAGAGTCTATGGGATTTTTGTTGACATTTCAATAAAGTTCAGCTGTGATTTGGTTTCCTCCCAAGGCTTTACAGTTTTTAGGATTTGAGATGACTGACTGTAGTTTCTCAGTGGAGGGTGGTTCAGATTTAGGACTGGTTATTGTTGAGATCCATTTTTTCTATGGGTTCTTTACAGATAAGAAGGTTTCTCAAATACTCTGCCAATATTTTGCAAATATCCCTGTTGTTGTGAGCAGTATTTCCATTTTTGTTATGGAGCTGTAGAGTAAGTGAACTGTATTTGGGGTTTTTTTTTTTTTTGCTTTTTTTAAAAAAAAGCAAGTTTTTTGTGTTGTTTTTGGTGAAGTCCTCATTGACCTGAAAGAGGAGGTGGTCTTATTGGGCTTCTTTTATTCTTTTGATTTTTTCCATCACTAATTTTATATTCAAGTTTTGTCTGTTCTGTTCACTCTTCTGTGACTTTCACTGTTGCCATGCTTTTCTTCTTAGTTCAAGCAGTCTATCACATTCTTCTGTCCACCAGGCATTGTTTCTGACTTTGATTATGGGAGCTAATTGTTTGGCTCTACTTATTGGGCTTTCTTCCATTTCTTCCCAGTTTTGACTTTGTGTGTCTTAAGTTGTGAGGGGAAACTCATTGGAGTGTTATCTTTTCTGGATCATATTTTCTTCTTTTGGGGTAACTGGTTCCCTTTTTCCTTTCAGGGATGATTTTGAGTTTTATTTTAGAAAGGTAATGATCAGGATCTAGAGTGGCTGCTCTAAGGATTTTGAAATTTGGTATTTCTTTATGGAAATTCAGTTTGATTGTCATGTGATCAAGTTGGAATTCATCTACGTGTGGGTTTGGTGAGACCCGTGTTCCTTGTTTTCAAGGTAGCTTTTTAAAGGCTGTAGATTTCAGAATCATGTTGTGTGCTTGGCATAATTCTATCAGTCTGATGTCATTTTGGTTGGTTCTGTTATGTGTTGGGTAGTCTCCAGAAATTTGTTTGCATTTCTTCTCCTTTCCTACCTAGGTGCTGAAGCATCCCAAAAGTAGGGCATTGTGTTTTTCTGGGATTTTCTGCAAATCATCACTGAACTGGTCCCAAAAACATTCCACCTTTCATTTGTCCTTTCGACTGTCATATTTATGGGGCCTGTGCATTCACGATGGTATATACTTATTAGCAGACTTGAAGGTAAGTTGGAGAGTCTTTTGGATTGAGATTCAAAGTTGATAATGGAGTCCAAAATATTTTTGTCTATTATGAAGTCAGTTCCAAGATCCAGTCTGTTTTTCATAATTTGTTTTGCCTACCTTTACTTTGTATATTCTGAAGCCTTCAGAATAAAAACTGTTTTCATCTACAAATCTGGTTTTTTTGTACTGCTGTTATGAGAATTTTGTGCTCTTGAGGGTGTCTGTAAGGTGTTTTAATTTTCTAGTTTTTAGAAGAGAATTTGTATTGAAAGTAGCTATGTAACTTGGTTTCCTATACTTAATCTTGCTTGATATTCCAAGACACTCCAAATAGCCTCTCAAATTCTGCAGGCTCCACAGAATCCAACTGTCAACTCACACACTTTGTTTCACATCACACTCTTCAGTGATTGGTAATATTATGTGTGGAGTGACTCCTATTGTTAGAACAACTGGTTTAAAACCATGGTTGTTAGCCCTGGAGATTTTTCTCAGCCCCCCCCCCCCCCCCCCCCCAACCTTGGGGACAGATGCTGACCAAAGTCTGTCAAATCTGGGGACAGCCGTCTTTGGATTTTGATTTTTGTGTTTGTCCATGGGTTGTATTTTATTTCCCACCAGCCATGTATATCTGGAGAGCCTTACCCTATCCATCACCTAGGGATGCACCCGGTATGAGAACAGATTGTACTAATAAAATATTTTTCCTCTAATTGTGTCCGAGTGCTTTTACAAAAGAGATTTCAATGATTCTATTGTGCATCTTTGACATGTTTTCTGTGATTGCTTTCATAGAAAGAAAAACTACATACATATATAACAGTTTAAGTGATTTGCTGATAAATGGGGAGAAAAATGGGATGGGGAGCTGTGAATATTTGTAGTAGGTGTACTTGCAGCTGTACATATAAATGTCATTAAAGTATCTTTTAGACTTATTTGTTACACAAGTAATAATTTAGAAGTTTTTTGATAATAGTTATAAAAGTAGGCAACAGTCAAAGTAAAAGAATGTTCTGACTGTGAACGCACCAGAAGATGAACCACAGGGTTAGAAGGCATTGTGCATTAGCACATTTTGCCAACTATTTATCAGGTCCTGGTTGTTATCAGTTATGAGCTACCTAGTACGAAGAAAGTTTGCACACAAGGTCACTTATGTATGTTTAGGGGATTTGACATCAAATTCATTAGCATCCCTTTTAAAGCAATCTGAGATGAATGTGTTTAAAAGTGGTAAAACTAAAAGCTCATAAACTACAAACTCACTTAGAACTGCAAACCTACACTCCTCCATTTTCCACACACCCACCTAACCACTTATACCCAACCACACAGAATGTAAAACTGTCAATTTTAAAATACATTGTTAACATCCTAATTGTACTATAGAATAACAGGAAAAATTGTAAAGCACAAACAAGGACTGTGTGGTTTTTTAGTGTTATTTCTTTTTAAGGAAGCAATCTCCTGGATGAGGTAGTTACCCTGACAACACATTAAAACCTTCTCCCACATAATTTAAGGAGCAAGTCAAACACTTAATGAAATTTTAAATGTCTTACCATGTTCCTCTCATCATTCACTAAAATAGAGGACAGATCAGTTTGTAAACTAGCCTTTGTTCACTTGTATCAGTATAAAATACATTTATAGAAGATGGCATACTGAAATCTGTACAGCACAAGTATTACACAATGGTGGGTCCTCTCACCAGAGGGGGAAACCATGTGCTACATGCCAATCTGTTGTCAATTGAACAGGACTTCATCACACCTCAGTCGAACAGGAGGTGGTACATCATAGCCAAATAGCTGATTTTCCCAGCCACAGTTTATTTTCTGACTTCCCACTAACATAAGGCTATAGCATGCAGGGTGTACAGCACTGTGGCTAGCACATCCACTAACTCATTTCCTAAATTCCCAAGTGCCCCTGGTACACATCAGACTGACAGCCAATTCCAGGCTTTGTAAGTGGAGGAAAGAGGCATTATTCTTTGTACCATAATTTCTTGAGAGTAAAGGAATATGTTTTCACCACTGCCTAAGAAGAAAACAGACATCAGTCTCCTCTTGAAAGATTGAGATATTTTACTGAGACAGGTGCAATCCCATTTTTTCTTTTGCAGATTTTGTTTGTGATCCCTGCCATGTTGCGTGAGGCCTGCTTTTAGCAAGACAGCCATTGACGCTTCAAAAAGGCAACCATAAAATTGGTGTCCGCCACAGGATCAATATTACTCCCCTTCATACCTACAAAATTCCATGATATTCTAAAATAAATTACAGAAGCAAATATCTGCTACATTAATCATCCTTTTAAACTGCTTTTAGTGACTAGATAACAGAACAATTGATGCTGTACGATGCAATATAAGCCTAGCCCACTCTGCTCTATACCGCCTGTAGTCTAATACTTTATTGTTATTGTGGCAGACATCATTTCCAAGATACCCATACATTAAATACACGTAAAATTTTCCACAAGGTTCACTTTGTTGCCACATTTCTATAAGCCTCGACCACTACCTCAAATATTTGTGCCAATAACCTCATCATCTGAATACAGTTTCTGAATGGTAGATGATGATTTGTTCAATTTACATTTCGGCTGTTTTCTAAAATTGCAAACTGCATAAAGACTGAAATTGCTACGCAAAGGCAACAGAAACAGGTTTCTGTGCAATTGAAGGGATCAAGGTACAATAATGAGAAATGTTAAGACAGTAAATATGCTAGAAACGACTGAGATAAACGCAGACAATTAGCTTGGTGGAAGTCAAGGTATTATACTACATCATTGCAGATACTTCTTTAAGGAATGGTGTAATGAATAACAAGTTTCCAGGATGATTTACAATAAACATTAGCAATGGGCATAAAGATGGCAAACTGTGAACAAATGTAGATTCTAAATGGCTGCACATTGTGACCATTTCTGACATGCTGCATTCTTGTCGATGAAAAAGTAATGTCAGTAGTATGGAGCATACGATGTGGTGCTTCTCTGTGGCAACTGATCTCTCTCATTCCACAGAGGACGCTGATAGAATTTATTTCTCAGCACAGTACTACTATAGAGTAAAGACCTCTTACCGACTTTGAAGATAGGGCTATGTCTTATTTTTATTCGTCTTCCACAGAATCATTTTCCTTCTTGCCCATTAAAAACATCAGAGCAGGAACTATATAATCAACAGGCTTCATACATTTTGTAGTACCCCTTCTATAGAAACTACCCTTTCCACATTGAAAGGGAGGCATCATTCAGCCAGTTGTTAGTTTGAATGCTAAAATAGTTTATTAGGAATGGTTTTCTCTTCTCTTGATGTATGAACCCTATTATCTAATGTGTTATGTAAAGATATAGGGTTTAAGATGGTGTCTGAACAACAATCAACTTAGCACGCGTCACACAAAGTTATCAGGGGTTAAAGTCACACAAAGAGGCATAAATAAATCCTAGACGTGACTGGGAATGATACGTATGGCTTTAGAACTTTTAGGCTCACACACCTGTAGTGTCAGTCTTCTCCAATGCATGTTTAGAACTTGTCATTTGTGAGCTGTAACCAAGAGCTCAAGCTGCTCCTATCAGTTTTTTCAAAGCTGTTGCTCAGTTACTATAAAGACTGTGGTACTCTGAGGAATGAGGAAAAGATTGGAAGTGCAATTTTTCTTGAAAGCTGGCAATGGAAAAGCACCTCAAGGGAATCCTACCAAGACATACCTATCTTCCAGAGTTCTTAGGAGGTTCCTTGAGCTTTCAAACATCAGCCCTGCTGAAAAGTTAGAGTTCCACCCTTGTGGGTCTATCGTGTAGCCTCCATTGTTCATTGCTTTCCTGGGGTTAGCCAGTACTGCAAATGTGTTGGTAGTGGCTCAATTGCTGCCTGTAATTTTGGTATGGTGCATGTGTGGCAGACAGTAACCATCACTGTACAAGGATATATGCTGACCTGTTGGAAGATAGGTGACAGAAGACTGAAGAACAACAATGAGTGACCTCAGACAGTTACTCGTCTAACTTCTTGTGTTTTTAGCTGTTCAGTCTCACCTCATCTGTACCTTTTTTTTTCTTTATTGTGTGTCACTGGTCAGAAGTAATATACTATTCTGCCAATGATGGGAGCTGTTACTTGTTGTTCAGGCTTCTTTACTTCTTCTCAGTTTATCAATAATTCCTCTTCCACTATGAGAGTTCATTGTATTTTCATTGAGTGTAAAAATAGAGGGGGCACCATAGGTGGCTTTGTGAGTTCTCAGGAGTGAAATATATCATCTGAGACAGTGAACATGAGCTGCATTCAGTGCTGTTTCAATCAACACAACACTACAGGAGGTATATAGCAGGCAAAAGAGTGGGCTAGGCTAGGCTTGTATTGCAACACACAGCATCAATTGCTCTGTTATCTACTCACTAAAAGCAGTTCAAAAGGATGAGTAATGTAGCAAATATTTGCTTCTGTAATTTATTTTAGAACATCATGGTATTTTATAGGTATGAAGCGGAGTAATATTGATCCTGCTGGCAGACACCAATTTTATGGTTGCCTGTTTGAAGGGTTTATGGCTGTCTTGCTAAAAGCAGGCCTCACACAGCACGGCAGGGATCACAAACAAAATCTGCAAAATAAGGTTGCACCTGTCTCAGTACATGGGTTTTACTGGGAGACACCTGCATCAGCACAACAATATTCATACATACATAGAATTATCAGAATCATTTATATTTCTAGGAACATTTGACAGTCACTTTTTTGGTTAAAATTACATTATGACACTGCAGACTTGTAATCCAGAAATGCTATAAAATTTCTTGTAGCTGTTATGCAAAATTCTTCCATTTAGAAAGGGACAAGTGGATCTCTAACATGACTAGATGACTGGGCTCATGCATTCCAAGAGCCTTTTCGGCAGAGTCTACTATTTGTGTGCCACATTGGATACATAAATTGGAGTTTAATTAACTGTCGAGTACATGCAATAAGAACCTACAACCATTTTAGAAAGTGTTCTTCACACTGTTTTCAAAAGATGTGGAATAAACCTCTGCACAATTTTATTCCCAGGGCAAAATATTGTAAACCAGCACAGCACATTATATGAGCATTGCTCTTAAGTATATAACATTGAGTGTTGTAATTTGGTAAAATTAACAAGAGCTACCTGTCTACAGATTTACCTCATGGAAGGTAAAGTGAACACATTGTATCCCTATATGCAATACACATTGCAATAAAATGACAATTTTACAGTCTCAGTATCGTTCATGGATGCTGAATGGAAAGTACGGCACTCAGTATAGCTCCACATGTGCCACATCTCCTCTCAACTTTACTGTTACAATTTTTAAGTGAGATGTATGTATGAAATGTATGAAAATGCAATACGTTTCTTGACTTGCCATGCAATTGGACCTCTCAATACTAACAATAAGCTTTTTTTATGATACACACCTTTCTTTAGCTTGACTCATTCTGACTGACTAAACCTGTGAGCTTTACAGCTCTTCTTAGATATTTCCCTCTCTCTCTCTCTCTCTCTCTCTCTCTCTCTCTCTCTCTCTCTCTCTCTTTCTATTTAACCTAACTCATTGCCAGACACATGTAAATAATTTAGAAATAAAAAAAAAAAAACATCTCACTAAACAGTAGAAGTGTCAAGTCACTGACAGGCACATGGTTAGGGGAGGAAAGAGGCAAGGAATGGGGGGGGGGCGGGGGAGGGGGGGGGGGTTGGGGAAGCACGGCTGATGGCTTGGAATGAGGCGGCAGGTGCATAAGAAGACACAAGGTTACTGGAACTGGTGTGTTCATGCAATCTACACTGACAATGACATGGTGGAGTCGATTGGAAAGGGGTGACCAAACAGAGGAAGGGGAGAGTGTTGGGAGAGGGTGTCTGTGCAGGATGCTAGCGGAGAATAAGACCAGGATGACTGAGGGAATGACGGATGTGTTGTAGGTATAACACCTATCTTTGTAGCTCAGAAAAGCTGGTGCTGGGGGAGGGGTATTCAGAAGGCATAGGTTGTGAGGCACCCACTAAAACTGAGCAAGCTACATCTTCCCAGTGACCATTCATTCTGGTGGATAGGTGGTTGGTGGTCATGCCCACACAAAATGCTGTGAAGAAAGTGCAGCAGATCTGGTATACATCATGGCTGCTTTCACAGGTGGACCTGCCTCTGATGGGATAGGATAAACCTATGACGGGACAAGAGTAGGATGTGCTAGTTGCATAAATCTGTCAAGTCTTTCACCTGGGTCCTCCACAGGCATATGACCCCTGTGGCAAAGGGTTGGAAGTGGAAGTGGCATATGGATGGACTATGGTGGTGTGTAGGATAGGCTGGTGGTAGAATACCACTTTAGCAGAGGTAGGAAGTACTGTAGGTAGGGTGCCCCTCATTTCTGATTTCTGGGCACAATGATAGATAGTCAAAACATGGTAAAGGACATGGTTCAGTGGCTTCAGTCCAGAATGATACTGGATGATGAGACCGGGAGGAGGGGGTGGGTGGGCAGGATCCTCTGCAGCTGGTTCTTTGGGGTGATGAAAGGATTAGGGGTGTGTTAGGATATGGTGCATGAAATCTGTTTGCAGGCTAGGTTCGAGAGACAGTGCCTCTATGTGATGGCCTTTGTGAGTCCTTTCACATACTGGGCAAGGGCATTCTTGTCATTGCAGGTAGACCATCCATGTACTTACTGATGGTAGTTAGTGGACTTGATATTGACAGAGGTATGGATGGAGACATCAGAGAGGTGGAGGTCGACAGCCAGGAAGGTCATGTGAAGTGCATGGGAGAAATGCTGTTGAAGCTGTGGAAGAGTGAAGATTGGTTCAGTTATGTTGACACATACAAGCATTACAGCACAATCATCATACTATCACACATTTGCTGCAACAGATGTTGTAGCAGCAGTATGGACTGCTTTTACTCTAGTGGAGTTTCCAGCAAGACTGGAAGAGGAAAATCTCAAATCTGCAAGATGTATATAGCTAAAGGAACACCTCCAGCCATGTTACAAATACATGACAAAATTTATACTCTGTACCTGGATCAGAATAACAAAGTGATTGACAACGAAGTACAAGTGAGTGTGGAAAGGGGCGATGTTGTCAGTTTGCCAGTGCAATTGCCCGCAGTATGGCAACAGTCAGCTGATGCAATAGGACATACTGCCTCCAGCACATAAATTCCCAGGGTTTGCGCAGAGTCTTCTGCTCACACTACACAGTAGTACAGACTTCTGGCACAAAGATGTGATGTGACATTCACATTAAAACTGTAAGTGATAAGACAGTTGTGAATGGTCAACATAATGAAGACTAATAAAGTAGTACGTATATGCTACTAGCAGTATATGAACATATTAACAGCAATGCAATGCAATAAAGGATTATTTTCATATAGTATGAGAACACGGAGAAAAACATTCCACCTGGAATGTTTTTGGCACTGATATGAATTAATTCACATTTTAAACAGATCTGCAGAGAATTTTTGTTCATAAGGCATTTTCAAGTAGTTTTTAGTGTGTACTTTGTTCAAATAAACAAACTGGAAAACCAAACTGCCATTTTTTTTTTTTTTTACCCTGCTGAAACTTATCCAAAGCTGGCGAAATATAATAGAAAGTGTGATGCTTCATTTTCAACAGTTCAGAAATAGGTAGCTGAATTGAAATATAGATGCATTTCCCTTATCGGAAGAAAGAAAGGTTAGGGTCTAATGTTCGACTGAAGATGTCATTGGAGACAGTACAAGCATGAACTTGGGAAGGATAAGAAGGAAATTGGATGTGTCCTGTCAAAGGAACCATCCTGGCATTTCCCTTAAACAATATAGGGAAATAATGGAAAATCAAAATCTAGATGGCCAGACAGGCATTTGAATCGCTGTCCTCCTGAATGTGAGCCCAGCTAGATTTATTAGGTGGCTTAGAAGGGAACTGCGTCATCTACATGTTTGTTAGCATTTAAGAAGAAAGGAGAAAATTCTTAAGTCAAATACAAAGAAGGAAGAAACTGCAAAGTGGCTTGAAGAGAAACTTGTTTCAAGCTTGGGTTGTTATGCAAAGTCAGAGTTGGAGGAAGTCATGCGCCACAAGCACTTTAACAATAAATTTGAACCTGACAGCATAGTAACAGAAATGGGCCATGAATAAGTGTCCAAGGAATAGAAGAGCAACTGAAATCACTCAACAGAGGAAAGTCCACTGGACCTGACGGGATACCAATTCGATTCTACACAGAGTACGCGAAAGAACTTGCCCCCCATTCTAACAGCCGTGTACCTCAAGTCTCTAGAGGGACGTAAGGTTCCAAATGATTGGAAAAAGAGCACAGGTAGTTCCGGTCCTCAAGAAGGGTCGTCGAGCAGATGTGCAAAACTATAGACCTATATCTCTGACGTCGATCTGTTGTAGAATATTAGAACATGTTTTTTGCTCGCGTATCATTTCGTTTTTGAAAACCCAGAATCTACTCTGTAGGAATCAACATGGATTCCGGAAACAGTGATCGTGTGAGACCCAACTCAATTTATTTGTTCATGAGACCCAGAAAATATTAGATACATGCTCCCAGGTAGATGCTATTTTCCTTGGCTTCTGGAAGGCGTTCGATACAGTTCCGCACTGTCGCCTGATAAACAAAGTAAGAGCCTACAGAATATCAGACCAGCTGTGTGGCTGGATTGAAGAGTTTTTAGCAAACAGAACACAGCATGTTGTTATCAATGGAGAGATGTCTACAGACGTTAAGGTAACCTCTGGCGTGCCACAGAGGAGTGTTATGGGACCGTTGCTTTTCACAATATATATAAATGACCTAGTAGATAGTGTCTGAAGTTCCATGCGGCTTTTCGCGGATGATGCTGTAGTATACAGAGAAGTTGCAGCATTAGAAAATTGTAGCGAAATGCAGGAAGATCTGCAGCAGATAGGCACTTGGTGCAGGGAGTGGCAACTGACCCTTAACATAGACAAATGTAATGTATTGCGAATACATAGAAAGAAGGATCCTTTATTGTATGATTATATGATAGCGGAACAAACACTGGTAGCAGTTATTTCTGTAAAATATCTGGGAGTATGCGTGCGGAACGATTTGAAGTGGAATGATCATATAAAATTAATTGTTGGTAAGGCGGGGTACCAGGTTGAGATTCATTGGGAGAGTCCTTAGAAAATGTAGTCCATCAACAAAGGAGGTGGCTTACAAAACACTTGTTCGACCTATACTTGACTGTTGCTCATCAGTGTGGGATCCGTACCATATCGGGTAGACGGAGGAGATAGAGAAGATCCAAAGAAGAGCGGCGTGTTTCGTCACAGGGTTATTTGGTAACCGTGAAAGTGTTACGGAGATGTTTAGTAAACTCAAGTGGCAGACTCTGCAAGAGAGGCGCTCTGCATCGCGGTGTAGCTTGCTCACCAGGTTTCGAGAGGGTGCGTTTCTGGATGAGGTATCGAATGTATTGCTTCCCCCTACTTATACCTCCCGAGGAGATCACGACTGTAAAATTAGAGAGATTCGAGCGCGCACGGAGGCTTTCAGACCGTCGTTCTTCCTGCGAACCATATGCGACTGGAACAGAAAAAGGAGGTAATGACAGTGGCACGTAAAGTCCCCCCCGCCACACACCGTTGGGTGGCTTGCGGAGTATAAATGTAGATGTAGATGTATGAGGTTTCCCCCCTCGTCACTGTCAATATTGTCCTACAGAAAATTTATGATCCAGAAATTGTACATCAAAATGAAAGATGTGCTGAATTTACTTGAGAAAGCTACTGAATACGTTGTGGTGGAAGACTGGATTAAGTATGTAAGCCAAGCTTGGGGGGGGGGGGGGGGGGGGGGGGGGGGGGGAGGGGGGGGGGGGGAGGGGGGGGGGGGGGGAAACACCTTTCTGAATGAAGGTATCTGAGAAAAGCTAATTAAAAGCTTTCTCACTGCTTCAAACGGTTTCTCAGATACCAGGCCTACAGAACATGACAATTAAACAGCAATAAATTGCATAAAATGTTATATTTCATATTTATTTCCCTCCCCAAAGCTGTTAACCCCCCCCCCCCCTCCAAAAGCAATACCACCAGGTGATTTCACAGCCATAATAATGTTTAAATAAATGATTGTTTACTTCCAGCTATAAAATATTTATTGCAATGTGCTATCTTCTGAATTTGGGTATCATATAATTTTCAAGTGATTGCTTTGTAATGCATTGTGCATACATGTGACAGACAGCAGTGTCTAATGGAACAGTTTGCCAGGTTCAGCTTGACACACGCAGGCCGACAGCTTCCTACTTCTGGAGACTAAGGTGTAAAGCGAGAATACCAGTAGGGAAAAAAAAAAAAACAACCAGGAGGTACCTACACTTGCTCCTCCGGGCATCACCTTTACTGCTACCTCGTACAGCCTGTACACTTTTTTTTCTTTGACAGATTTATCTGATACTGATATCCATTGTTAGTGAAGACACACAGACCGACAAAACGATAAAAATAATCAAACTATTCCAGACTCACAGCAGACCATTCTCTGACAAACACCTGAGAGGTATAAATATCAAACACAATCATTTATTTCTGTTTACCACTGGGTTCACACTATCTGTGTCCTTGCGAGTGCTAATAGTGATACGCATGCAAAAGTTAAAGAGGAATTATGTAGCTCAAAATAAACTTAATATACAGATCAGATATGGTGGAAATGTTTTGCATTCACACTACAGTGGCTGTGACGATGTGCTTTCAGTAAAAATAACAAATGCAGTTTTTAGTTATGCCTCAGTTATTTATCCAGTTGAAGCTGCAGTCAAGTCCCACAATATACTCTTTTGTCCACAGACTGTAAAGAACACAAACTACATTGAACATTGCAAAAGAAGAAAAGACAGAAAAAAAGAAGGTGAGAAATAATGCAATACATTACCTTCCACAATGATGACTGTGTTGAACCCAAATCTGAAAAATGTTTCGTTTAGAGCCCAGCCGTAATGCCGTGCTATGTTGAAATAACCTCGAAACTTTTTCTCCTTTGGAGGTACTTCAATCTCTGACTGATCAGGTTGCTAAGATAAAGTTGAACAAAATTTTAAATTAACTGGCCAGTGTGTTTAGTCAACAACACAATACAATAATACACCAACACTGACACTTTTCAACAAAGATGGAATGCCAAATAAAAGGGTAAATACTAATAAAAGGTACATACATTTGTTTCAGAAGATTTTTTACAATTTGAATAACATAATGAGATATTAAATATTGTACATAATAATCAGCACACAACAAAGATGAGAAAGTAATTTACCTCTATATGAAAAACTTCATTGCTATATGAATCAATAACATCAGCTGTGGCTTTATGGCGACAATCTTGGCTCACAATGATAGGAAACTGATGGCGTGATGGACGGTAACGCACCAACTGATCAATACACTTGCTGACGGTAATACGATTGCACGCAAACACAACTATAGCAATGACAGGGCCACCATTTGGTAGTTTCTGTTGCGCAATATCTTTCAACTGTTCAACCTAGAACAGCAATGGAGTTAGCCTTATTTAGTCAAGTTAGATCTTAATATAAAAGAAATATGTAACTAAAGCTTTTCCATGCAGGCAGACATACAATTCTAAATTGTGAAGCTCACAAACAGATAATTATTATACGAATTATTAAACCATGCATTACGTGCACTGTACCATTTCCACTACAGGACGTGTAAAATAAGATTCTTCATTAGAAAAGTACAAACTACTTTACAAGTATCATGCAGACAGAAATGAGAAGACAGATCAGTCATCAAATGCTTAACATTCTGTGCATATCCAAAGGTATAATTATCATTAAGCTAAGCTCTCTGTATAGAAACCATAACACTGATGTTAAAAATATGAAAAATAATGATGCAACTGTGAAAAACCCTGAAACAGGTCAGTTATTTTGGGATGACATTATTTTTGGCACATATTTTGAATGAACAGCTGTATGCTCATTACAGATAGCTGATAGAAGATTAAAATTATGTGGTATACTTTCCATTTATTTACCACTAGTCTACTTTACACACACCTTGTTACAAAGTGTAAGTCATTTCATTCCCAACTACAGCTATACAAAATGCTTGCCAAAGTTTTCAATTTCTTGTCAATAACAAAATTCCTCATATAATTAAAGAAAAATTATGTCCTGAATATATTACAATAGCCCACACAGAAATTCATCATGACACTCAATTGGCCTTTTATGTAAAACTTTGTTCTGTCATTTCACTTAAAAAAAAAAAGAGAGAGTTTTAGATAGGGATCAAGTTGAAATAAAACTTGTCCAACATACGCATTTGACACGTTTATACACCACAAGCCAATTCCCAGCATACAATTAAAGGTACCTGGTACCAGCATCATTTGGTCACCTCTTTGTTTCCTTCATGAATGGTGTACGATAAAATTATAAAATGATTCTCTCTGTGTCTTTGTCTTTCCAGTGTGCATGTTTAATGATTCCATACCAGTTCCACATGACAAAATATCACATACATTTTAATTACAACATGCTATTTATAACGACATACTTCATTATAACTTTGTCACATGTATGATTCAACATCATATAAGAAAATGTTCTGCTTCTTATGCAATTACATAAAGGGCTCACAGAAACTGGAAAACATAACATGCCTGAACTTCGAATAACGAGCCAGTCATTGTTGCAAATAATTTTTGGATATTATATAAGAGAGAGAATCTCTGTCTCTGTCATCTAGGAGAAAGACACCAGTCTTGTCAGTAAAAGGAGAGTTTAAGCTTTTAACTATCATATTACTAGCTTCTTTTTCATCCAAAGTTAGAGTGAATACACAATTTTGACTTCAAATTGATTTTACAACAGATCAAATATTTTTCAATTTTTTTTAACCATTCACAAGTCAGAATTGCAATTTAAACCACATTAGTGGCTTATCACTAACGTTTGTTCCATAATTAGTATAGTTTTGTTCAGAAAACTGAAAGAATTCATTATAATAAAATGAAACATGATCTACAAAAATTCAATTGCTTGTTTCGCAACTAATTTAGAAAAAAATGGACTATGTAGCAAAAACTATTAACTTCATATAAAAGAAGACTACTGATGAAAAACTAGTAAATTAACATACACAAGATACCTAGAATCTGAATCCGTGTTCTAAAATCACCTGTGCCAATGTGAAACCAACCTTGCTATTCTTCTGTCGACTTCCCAGGACTTCATTCTGAGCTTCATTCCCAACAAGTGAGTTTTCTCCAATGTGGTTGTTTGCAGCTAAAAAATTACGACATTTTTATATATTGCTGAGATAAAGAGACACTTCTTGAGTAACTTATGAAAGAAGCACAAATATGACGAGTGATTTATTGTGTTACTTCATTATAAAATTTTAATTCCAGGCAAGAGTGGGCCCATGACAGTACAATAAAAACTGCCCTCTTATGCCACTACGATTCACAAAAATGTGTAATTCTATGCAATGTGGGTTTATGCCCATATTTAAAATGGCATTGTGTTATGTAATAAAATGCACATGGCATGCAATTATCATTGCTGTTTCAGGAAGCAGCCGTATGCTACAAAAAACAGAAATAAATAGCACCATTGATGGAAGTCTGGACCTTTACATGTTTTACATACTGTGTAAAGTTTTCAGGGTAATGTAAAAATTATAGGTGCATTTCAAGACAGACAGAAAAATGTAAACAGAGTTCAAAAATTGAAAACAAACCACAAAAACAGTATAAGCATGTACCGATTGCTACAAATTTTGAGTATATTGTTATTAGCATCATGTTGTGCCAAACAATCACAACTCAACTGGTGATATTGCAATCTGCTTTTATCACTGGTACATAACAGATAACTGAATACAGGGCTATTACAAATGATTGAAGCGATTTCATAAAATCACTGTAGCTCCATTCATTGACATATGGTCACGACACACTACAGATACCTAGAAAAACTCATAAAGTTTTGTTCGGCTGAAGCCGCACTTCAGGTTTCTGCCGCCAGAGCGCTCGAGAGCGCAGTGAGACAAAATGGCGATAGGAGCCGAGAAAGCGTATGTCGTGCTTGAAATGCACTCACATCAGTCAGTCATAACAGTGCAACGACACTTCAGGACAAAGTTCAACAAAGATCCACCAACTGCTAACTCCATTCGGCGATGGTATGCGCAGTTTAAAGCTTCTGGATGCCTCTATAAGGGGAAATCAATGGGTCGGCCTGCAGTGAGTGAAGAAACGGTTGAACGCGTGCGGGCAAGTTTCACGCATAGCCCGCGGAAGTCGACGAATAAAGCAAGCAGCAGGGAGCTAAACATACCACAGCCGACGGTTTGGAAAATCTTATGGAAAAGGCTAAAGCAGAAGCCTTACCGTTTACAATTGCTACAAGCCCTGACACCCGATGGCAAAGTCAAACGCTTTGAATTTTCGGCGCGGTTGCAACAGCTCATGGAAGAGGATGCGTTCAGTGCGAAATTTGTTTTCAGTGATGAAGCAACATTTTTTCTTAATGGTGAAGTGAACAGATACAATGTGCGAATCTGGGTGGTAGAGAATCCTCACGCATTCGTGCAGCAAATTCGCAATTCACCAAAAGTTAACGTGTTTTGTGCAATCTCACGATTTAAAGTTTATGGCCCCTTTTTCTTCTGCGAAAAAAACGTTACAGGACACGTGTATCTGGACATGCTGGAAAATTGGCTCATGCCACAACTGGAGACCGACAGCGCCGACTTCATCTTTCAACAGGATGGTGCTCCACTGCACTTCCATCATGATGTTCGGCATTTCTTAAACAGGAGATTGGAAAACCGATGGATCGGTCGTGGTGGAAATCATGATCAGCTATTCATGTCATGGCCTCCACGCTCTCCCGATTTACCCCATACGATTTCTTTGTGTGGGGTTATGTGAAAGATTCAGTGTTTAAACCTCCTCTACCAAGAAACGTGCCAGAACTGCGAGCTCGCGTCAACGATGCTTTCGAACTCGTTGATGGGGACATGCTGCGCCGAGTGTGGGAGGAACTTGATTATCGGCTTGATGTCTGCCAAATCACTAAAGGGGCACATATCGAACATTTGTGAATGCCTAAAAAAACTGAGTTTTTGTATGTGTGTGCAAAGCATTGTGAAAATATCTCAAATAATAACGTTATTGTGGAGCTGTGAAATCACTTCAATCATTTGTAATAACTCTGTAGTATATTACAGAGTAGAATGACAGTCAGTGCTACAATAGGGAGGGAGTCTACCAGAGAGAAATAACTTGGTAGAATCTACATTTATGATTTCAACTATGATTAAGGGCCACCAAGATGTTAGAGACACAACAAACTCAGACAGGTGTGGAGAGTCAATTAAATGCTTATCCTTGTGCTGTTGATAAACTACAGCATCAATTTCTAAACATAGGGTTGGCATCCGAAAAGTTCAGCCAATGTCTACGACATTAACCAGTGACTAATATTTGCTGTTATGTGGTTTTAATCGTGATCTGCTCTTGTTACAAGAAGTCTGATGGATTGTATCACCGAGTACTCTACTTAGAAGACATGCTTATAAGACAGCCACGTGTGCATCACTCATCACAGGAAGCAGTATTTGCAGTTGTATGTCAACAATTCCACTCAACTGTGCATCAATGGAGAGGACCATTCACTATACAAATTAGTCTAACTTCTAACTGTGAAATGACAATATTTGTGTTTCAGTTTGACTAGAAGCAATATTTTATTATCACCCATCCAATATCTGTGATACATATTTCTTCACGTGAGATATTGTCTGTGTAAGGGAAGCAAGTAGATGCAAAAACATCCACTTCTTTCCACGTGTAACTGTGACAAGGCAGTTGTATGCAAATAACAACTGTCATGCTTATGTTGATATTTATGCCAGTACAATAACCAATAAATTTATCCAAGAAAATAATGACACTTGAGCAACAGGGCACATCTCGTGAACTCATATCTTCAACAATGAACAATTCTGTGCACGAAGTAGCCAACTCAATAATCTGACCCAAATTCTATTAAGTTTGGGGAGTTCTTTGGTGGTATTTTGTTGCTCACACACTCCTCATTAGCTCATTGTCATACTAAGAGTGGCCTGCAGGAAGAGTGACACCCATTCCTCATAAAATTTTAATCCCAGGCAAGAGTGGGCCCACGACAGTACAATAAAAACTGCTCTCTTATGCCACTGCCATTGATGCCAGCTTCTTAGTATTTGCTGCTAATGGTAATGGTAAACAACCCCCCCCCCCCAATCCCCTACTGATACTATTAGTTTTTTTTATAAAACAAACATATCCATTCTGTAAATTTCAAACATTTTTTAAGTTCAAACATATTTTCTTTGTTTTGGAAACTGCTTTCACATTTTATTTATGCTGTATTTTGAGTTCAAGAGTGATACTTTTAAAATGTTCAATACAACAACTTCACAAGTTATTATTCATGGTATTTTCCCTTGATTTATGAAAACCAATGTCCAACTAGATAATGGTTTGGATGTTTGGTTAACAGCCATCTGCAGCCTGTAAAACCTTGGCAACAGGGTAGATGTCCAAATACCAAGTACCTTTAAAAATGCTTCACTGAATAAGCAGGTATTAGAAGAAACCAAGCTACCACTCTTCTTTTGTTAGTGTGGAAGTTTAGCAGCTAGATTACGAATTTAAAATAAGTTCTATGAACACTTTTCCAAGCATACATTCAAACCCTGTAGCTCTTTTTTTCTATTCCCATTCATATTTTTGGATATAAAAAAGAAGCATTTCAAACAACACTCAAGAAAGCCTCTCAAAAATGCCAGCAAGCAAATGGATATAAGGCAATGTAAATGGAAACAAATGAGATTCTCAGATTGGACCAGTTACCCTGATCAAGAAGTCCTGAATATTAACAAAACAGTAAAGATATACAAGATGTGGTGAGAAACAGTCGGGCACAAAATGTTAGGTGTGACAGCAATATAGGAAAAAGTGACAGCAGTAGAGGAGGAGGAGGAGGAGGAGGAGGAGGAGGAGGAGGAGGAAGGTGGGTGGGGAGTATTTACAACACAAGCAAGTCCCATCACTGATGGCAATATGGTATTGTACGAAAGAAAGTGATGAGACAGGAACATCTGTCACTGTTCTGTATCCAATTCGTCCTCCTTATCTCTACCTCTGTGGGACAGTTTCCCATCTTGCTCCAGTGGTATAATTTATTTCCACATGCCTATGGGATATGTTACGTTTCAAGATTACATGTTAGTTATACAACAATCTCTCTAATTAGCTTGGCTTTTCATATCTCTTGACCCCTATTTTGTAGTACAACTTTGTAATTAATATTGTTGATTAGTATTGCAAACATTCTCATATTTAAGCAATGCAAAATAGATGAAATCTGAAGATTATAAAAATATTTATTATTAGTATTATTATTATTATTATTATTTTTATTTATACTAATTATTAAAAACAATATTATTTGAACAACAATAATTATGTAAATGTCAACTTAAATACGTTTTTCTTTAAAACTTGAGAATCAAATGGATATTTGTGATTTCTTCAAACCATAGCTAAATATTTAAAATCACAACAATATGAAGCCTTCAAATATTTGAAATAAAAAAAATATTGTTACCTTCCTTAAAAACAAATTCCTGTATTTCTCTGAATAAGTTTTTGTTGGCTTTTAAATGTTCCTTCAACTTTTTTTCCAGTCTTGCTAATGGGTCCTCTACAACAGATGCCTTCTGCAACAGAATCATAAGGCTATGATCTCTTCATGTATTTACTGATTTACATACGTGTGCACGAACGTATGTGTGCATCAATTTATAGTTGTTAGAAAACAGCTCAGATTTAAGAAGTATCAAACATCTTTATATTCAAAATTAATCATACACAAATGACATGACACACTATTCTCAGCCTCACTCCTAATTTTACTAAGCATATGGATCCTGAGTCAAATCACAATTATGAGTATAAAGGTTATATTACAATTTATCATATACACAAGATCACAAAAATGTATGTCACATGCAGTTTATGGTGCACAGTTGCTTCAGCTTTCAAATTTTCCAGTGCTTTCAAAGAGTGAGAGGCTGATGCTAGAGTTGTGCACAGTTTAGGTTTCAAGCTGTCTTGCCCATAAAACATGCAATGGCACATACAGACTCACACGCTACAGTTGTGAGCCAAGTGCAGCTTACCACACCATAGGTGGCAGGATAGTATCCAACCCACCAACTCAACAGTACACTATGCTGTGCTTGCTGGTTACAGACTAATCACTCTAGCTCACTGCATGTGCTGCAGAACATCTTATGTCTATCTGCAACATCCCAAAACTTACGGGGAGAAAATATGAGATTGTGTCATACTTGATTCCTACTGTGTGTCACTGGTTTCTTACATTGTGACTATCAGTAATTCCACAACACAAAAATGTGGCGTCTTTAACTCCATCAATGTATGATATTCTTGATATGCACTATTTGGATTATTAATAAGTAGACATAAAGAGTCTATCCAAGGGAAAGATATTCTGTGATTATTGTTGGTATTATATACTCTCTTCTGAGCATAGAAAGAGCTATCTATGTAGATAATGTGACTGGGTGGATATGAAAAGACTGGATAAACTGACACTAGAGTGAAGCTCAAACATTCACTGAAACTGCTGCCCACGTAAAACCGTACAGTTAATTGAAATAATAATACACAAGGATAAATTCAGGGCATTGTAGAGGCATGCAGAATGAACTGCAGTAGAGGCAACAGGTTGATCCAATGAGTAACTTCAGTGGGCTGAGGAAGTGACTAATTGACAAAGCATGTCATCCCACTGGGCTTGACCAGCAGCTTGCCCTCAGCTTCACAGTGCAGCGAGACAGCTGGGCTGGCACATGTACCATATGAGCAGGCTGCAAGACAGGGGTAGGCAGGCTGAAACCTGCACTGTGCTCGACTCTAGCTGTAGAACATGAACATGAGCTACACTTCTGCTACTAAGCGAACTGTGTTTAAATCATATGTTTTTGAGGAGCGTCCCATCTCTGTACACTTTTCTCTTGCTTTCTCTTAATAACTTGCCATTTTAGCTTCAAAAATGTACATTATTTACATCTGTTATGCTTGCCACACAGCTGCGGGGAGTTACGCACATGGATATCCTGTTTATTTTTTCCATGTTTGTGGCTGGATTTTCCAAAGAATTCTAGGGTTGCTATTATTCTGTAGAATGGACCCCCCCCCCCCCCCTAACCAACCTCTCTCATCAAATGTTTTACAGTAATTTATAGCTGGAATCTGGAGGGGTACTGAATATATGAGATGAACAATTTTCTCATGCATCACTAAGACTGACTGCCACATTGGTTCTATAAAATTCACTCTTCTTCACTGTGCAAATGTCAGCGAAAAGAACTGAAACAATTGTCACGCCCTGTAATTACCAGAACAAAAATTATATGGCAACTGAAACATCTGATACAAGACCCCTTTGACCAAAAGTAGCACTACACTACTAACACAAACCAGAAGGTAGACATGCCAATTCCTCTACTTCTTCACTAATACTATAACAGTTGCTTCATCAGTCTACCCAGTAAATTACTTAGCCTATACACCGTGAACAGTTCAAACATTCATGCAACTCCATATCGAATTTGTTGCAGAATATTACTCAAAAATATAATTACACAGTTGTTTCCAGTTATAACACTGAACTTGCACACTGAAATGTCACATTTTAGTACGGCATTTGATTTATTTGGAGGCAATTTCTTTCTTTCCTCCATTTTAAATGTTTATTCAGTCTGTGATTCCACAAATCACATACCATCAACTTACTAACTGTATTTTTCTTCAGCTACTTTCTGCATAATTTTGGTCAACTTTTAATGGGATACTTGTTTCGTGCTTATTATTTCCCTTTATGATTTCCTTCATTAGTATCACTAACTTTTGTTCTAGTTTAATCATCTCCACGACTGTCACAGTTCCAGCAATTTTTTACCCATTCTCTTTCTGCACTTCTTGGCATAAAACTATGCCAAGAAGTGTAGCAATAATGGGTAAAAAATCGCAGCACCAACTGTTTCCTCTACAAATACGTCATACATTTCAATCATCATTCACATTTGATTGGGCTACTTGAAGCTTCCATGTGGAAAATTTGTATTATGGGGCATCGGTTTCTTATGAATGTGTGTTTGACAGCCTGGGCACCTACAAAACATAAAAAAAAATTAGTTAGCTGGAAACACCACATTCAGATGTAATTAATACACAAACTAATGAGCTTTTAGCAAGCAGCGAGCTTCACAATGCACATTACAAGTAGGTACAGTCAATATGATGAAACCTTTGATTAAGAATTGTTTCCATAGAGGATGTGTAAAAGTGACACTAGATAGGCATATTAGGTTGAGGGGTTATTCTTCCAAGAGAGAACCCATGCTCATAAATTAATGGTTTGGGCATTGTGGAGTACTGAAGCTTCATCAGAGTGACTCCAGTGTCCTGATAAGTAGGTATGGAACACATTACTAATTACCAAAGATGGACCGACAAAGCCTAAACTTTAATTTGCATATTCTGGGCTCAAATCATAGTCGACAATGTACCGTGTGCCAAAAGATCTGTTGCATGCATACAGCAAGACTGATGCAGATATGCAGCATGACTGTACTCAGAAAGATTTCCCTTCAAATATTCTGTCAACTGACACTCAAAGCAATTGAGAGAAGAGCAGAAAGTTGCATGATGGTATCAAGTTTTCAAAAATTTTTCCATGTACATGCAGTTAATCATATTTTCTGCATTTGTTACATTTTACTGTATGTCAGTAGTACCATGTGGTATTGAGAAATCTACTGTACATACAGAAGACTTTCAGAATTCTGTATCAATTATTCTCTATTTCTATCCAATAGCAGATAACAATAACAGATGTGGGGCCATGCACACTCGAAACAAACCACTCCCAGCACTCACAAAGAGTTGCAAACACTGAACACATGTCATTCTTATGTGTGAAGAGCTGTCTGAACAACAGTTACATCTACATTCTTATATACCTGAAGATAACAGTGGTTCAGACATCAGCTACAAGAAGATGTAATATCACAAGATTTCCAGCAGGAAGTGTGTATGAAGAGGTAAGTCTTTAATTGCCACAGCAGGATACTCAAAGATACCGCAGAGAAACTGATCTTTAATGGCACTGCAAAGTGGTATGCCATTCTTATCACTCATGGACTGACCTGGTTGCACAGGAGAGACCAATATAAGTTGAACTGCCAGTTGAATTGTGGCTGGAGTTCATAGTACTGTTGTGGGCACACGTTCACAACTATTGCCTTGACTTTCTGCAGATGGTATGTGAAGGACCCATAGATTTTTTGCTGGACACAACAGTGTGCAGCATTTATTGACAATCATGAACAGTTCTCTCTCTCACACACACACACACACACACACACACACACACACACACACACACACACACACACACACACACACACACACTCTCTCTTCACTGTGCAAATGTCAGTGGAAGGGGTCAATGGAAATGTCCGATTCCACAAGTCTGCTTTGACTCATGACGTAAGGGTATTGTGGTGTGATGTCATTACAGCATGCAGTTTATAAGTTGGTTGTGTTTGCAGGTGTGTGTGTGTGTGTGTGTGTGTGTGTGTGTGTGTGTGTGTGTGTGTGTGTGTTTGGGATGTTTGATCTACTCGGCAGCGCCGCAATTTGTTGATGGTAAATAATTGTTTTCTTTTGGTCTATTTTTCTTGAGCTGTAACGTTTTGTGTACTTATTGTGTATGGAATGTGTCTTAATTTACGCAAGGGTGTTTGACTTTTGAATTTTTGCATGGTTTTGGTTTTGTTTTTTGTAGTTGTAGGTATTGATTTTTTCGTATCAATAGTTATGGTTGACCTATATAGGTCATGGGAAAAGACCGATTCCAATTTTCGTAGTTTTATATGTAGGTATTGATGGTTTGGTATTGTCAGCTGTGGTCAAGCGAAATGTCTGATTCCAATTTCCGTAGTTTTTGCTGTAGGCGTTGGTGTTTTGGCATAATCAGCTGCGGTTGACCTATATAGTTCAAGGGAAGTGTCCGATTCCTGTAGATTTTCATTATTTTTTTCATCATTTTGTGTGTTTTGGGATCTTGGTGGGTTTTTTTCTGTTATATTTAGCTTGTCCCCTCCCAAAAATCCCAGTTTCCCGCAGTTGTCCCGTTACTTTGATTTTATTTTGGGAGAGAGATGTTATTGTCTTATTTATACGTATTTTCGTGTTTGTTGCTGTGTGTATGTAGTGCCATCATAGGCGCCATATTGGAGACGCTCAGAAAAGCCATTTCCGCCACATTGATAACATCAGGGGTCAAAGCAGACGGGTGGAATCGGACACTCCCATTAACCCCAACCGAATTCAAAGTAAGCAGCGTGGCCTATCAGCACAGGCGTGCACAAAATGAAGGCCTAAAAATTTCCACTCAAGTCTGTAGCCACAGGCCTCTCCTGTCCTCTGACACACAAAGAAATGAATCATCAGGCTTGGGATCCAGTGGTAAAGAAATCCACTGGTGGCTACTGCTGATGCACAACTATTGGGCATTGCCCCAATGGCAACGGGGATGCACAAGTTTTCTGACCTGAAAAGCAGCCTGAAGTTGTTAAGCCACCATGGACCATAACAACATATTTAAATAATTTTTAATCACATAACATAAACCACAAACTATATGAAGAAAAATATGTTATACTTTATACACTGAAATTAAACAAGCATGCCAACAGCATTTCACAATAAAAAAACATACTCAAAATTCTCTATAACAAGAGTCTTTGCTAAAAATGTCAGACTATTATGAACTTCCTCAAAACTTAATGTGACAGTGGTGTAAAACTTGAAGGCACTTTATACAATGTCTGTTGCACTTGTTATGCAACAATTTTACTACCATAATGTCCAGCACCTTGGTAGTTACAGTTAAATTGTGAAGTGCATAACCAGTTTGATTCAGTGGTTATCATAGCAGAAAAACAGGCTGAAATGTGTCAAGATCAGTTGTTACAAAAGATACCTTTTTTTTTTTTTTTTTTTCCATGTTATCTGCACAGCTCCACTGCATCACCCTTTAGGTACAAAATATTTTCTCCTGTGTTATCAGAAAGACTTCTCATTTCAGTTTTTAAGCCGACATGATGCATTTACTTGTTATAAAGTGATTGTGAGCACAGATAGTTCCAAATTTTAAAAAAAAGGTAATTCTGTGTCACTTTACAGCATCACAAACAAACAAAAATTCTAGTCAGTTTCAGGGTACAATGTAAAGACAAGTACCAAAAATTACACACATGGTCCTGTAATGAAATGGCTTTTGCTTTAATCTACATACATAGCTGTGTCTCCATTCGTGTGAGCAGACAAACACTTGTACATTACCTGTACACTCCAATTGAAACATAATGGTTTGGATAGTTTAAAACAGTAAATAATTCTGTGAAAGCTTCCTTTGAATACAGTCTCTCTCCTACAGATGAAAGGAATAAAATTTCATATCAAAGATACTGGTACCAAGTACCACCATAATGTCTGTAATCAACTTGTTGTGTACAAACTCATGAACTGCAACATAAACACACTCCACAAATGGGTATGTGGATGCTGGCAATTCTTATCAACTTAAAAGTAGATTTGAATAATAGTGATGTAGCAGAGGAGGCATTAAGTTGCAATAGGCACAATGAAAAAGAATGGACTTTCCACTGTTTTAATGGAAAAAGGCATGATTGTGATGTTTCATTAGGTTAAAATTTTTGCCCCCCCCCCCCCCTCATCACAATAAAGACACTTAACTATACAGCTTTTGATATGTAAATATTATGATTTTCATATTTTTGTTATTTTGAAATAGTGCTGGAGTAACGACTTCTGCATGACCTCACAACTTTACTTTTATCATACCAAAGGACATGACCACTACATAGTAACAAGATTTTTCTTAACTATCAATATTACAATTTCAAAACATCTACAACCCACTTTTAATAACATGAACTATGCTTATGCCTACTGCACTACTAACGGATGGAGGGCAGGAAAGTGATTGAATCTCAGAACTTCTGCGATCACTATTTTTTTTTTTTAAAAAAAAAGGTAGTTCAGTTTGGCAAGGAACGAGAGTTTTACATCATGTCAAATTTATAATGATACACAGTTCTCTCTATTATACCAATACGAGAGAGTAAGCCTCAGTATTTTAAATTTACAATCCACTTTCGTTTTCATTTACATGATGGTTATTTAGGCAGATTCCTACAATCCCTATATCATTTAGAAAGTGAACCCACCTTCCACGCCTAAGCTAACGACTGTGCTACAACACTTCTCACAATAACTGTATGGGGTGCCACAGGCACTGTCATAACAGGTTGCCATGTGTGTTTCATAAAATGCCCACACCATATGAGGTCGGTATCAAGAATGTAAAGCATGGAGACATCCACCAAAGCTATAACACTGAAGTTATCAAAAAATACAAACACTGAACACATAACAAGCACAGACATCAAAGCATAAACATTTTTCATAGCAAGAACACAATGTTATTACTAAATCAATTCAATACTTACATCTGGGAAGCGCGTTCCGAGAGGTCGGTGTTGGAACAGATAATATGTCACTACAGTCCACAAACAAAAGGACACAAACACAAATGCAAAGAATTGATTTTTGCGCATGGCAATTTGTCGTCACATCATCTGAAACATAATATAAAAACCACAACCAAATTTACTTGTGAAAAAGTCGCATAAATTTCTTTGGAGGTGTCACTTGCAATTCTGATACCAACAACTAATAATCGTATGCACTACAAAATGAATTACATGAAATAAAAGAAGCCTGCTACTGACAACATAAGTATAAGCACCTAATGTACATAAATACTACATTACTTCACAGAATTATACACCAAAACAGCAACAAATCTTGATTCAAACCTTTTGCTAATGCTATATGTACAGTTCCATTTGCTACATCTTCAAGCAACATTATGCAAAGAGGATCAACACATTGATTGGGAATAAAGGTTTCGATACTTAATACAAGAAATACAACAACTAACCTTTAACGACACAAACAAGAGTTTGAGCTCTGAAGAAACTGTCGTAACAACGTTCAAGCAGGAAAGCTACAAAGTATGCATCGTGCAACATTCAATTCTTGCATGCGGTTTGTGTACGATATCCAGGATGTCAGGTTGTAAAAGGATTGAAATTTTCTCGGAGACCTCATTTCGGTGACTGAGAATACTGCCGGTTTCAACAGATATCTTCACAACTTTCCTCTTCTTCCATTCCTTCAGCATTCGTCGTCGATCGAAAACATGTTCTGTTAACATTCCCGGGTGCAATGTAACACGTATGGGACTTTTTGACAGATCACAACTCACGTTCGAGGACAGAAAAGCGTGGTCGAAGTATCTGCACACGGTTCACTAAGGTGTTGTTGGCATATATTTCATTGAAATACAACAAACATTGTCAATTTGAAAGATTGGACGAACAACAATATTGACGGAAAGTCATGTCTCACGCAACTGCAGAAGTGGAACACGAAGTACCAAAACAGTTCCGATGCATTAAACGTTGTATAGAATAAAAGCAGGTGAAACCGAATGACAGGTACTGCTAGCAAAAAACGCTGTCATCTGTTATTTCCAACATACACTGTGTAGCACATCCTTCTTCGGTAACTATGGGCCGGAAAGATTGTACTGGCGCTCAAACTTTGTCTTCCCGTTATTTATTGCCTTTGCCATATACGTGCAAATCAGCTGTGAACAGAAAAAAATACTTACGCCTGCCAGTTTATGCGTCAAACGCGTTACTTTTCCGCGTACGCACAAAACTATAGTACGTGTGCATATCTACTGCTGACGTCTCAAAGCAGTTCATCTAAACACTAATAACATCATGCACAGATGAAGAACTTGAACAAGATCACACCGAGTGTATTTGTAAACAAGTTACCACTGGTACCTAATATTTTGATTTATCACACGTAAACAATTTATACGCTAACGCAGAACACAATTTTTTACATTCCATATTATGTGTGCAGTAAACTTCATGATTCACCTTAATACCATTGACCTAAACATTATTTCTTATTTGAGGCGGAGCTACAACAATAATAACAACACTGGATTTTTCAGACAGATATTTACTAAAGTGTTGGGGTCTTCAGTCCGGGAACTGGATTAGCCATACGAAAAGAAAATCAATTCAGCGCACGATCTTTCATTTTACGTTTTTCTTTTTCCATTTTACGTTTTACTTTAGCCCAAAAGCACGATATTTTTACAAAAATCGGAATATCATCGGCCCACTTAATGCTACTTGCTAACTGTATAAACAAGAAAACGGATAGAAATCAAATCACATCAATATTTGTTTCATATTTTAAAAATTATGCGTGACTTGACTCAAAGTATGCCTACATGACTGAATCAAAAGTCTGCTATGAAACTGTACAAACATCTCAATAAGTTATCTCAATGTAAGATGTGATGGTTTTAATAAATGAACACACTATTCGCCTCGTATAGGCAGGTAAAATCACAAATAGTCAATATTATTCTTTTTCTGCTGTTTGTTGAACTAGTGTAGTAGCATGCATAGCCGTCCGTAAAGCATTAGTTCCTTAACAAGGATTAGAGCTTAACGCCCCATAGACGATGCCATTTTCTTTAATAGTCTGCCACAGGGTTGTTTCGTACCGAGAAATGGAACCACATTCATAAAGTGCATATGCATGAGCGTTCTTGTAATCTTGTCCTCACCGTTCTACATCTACAGCCATACTCTGTAAATCACAGTGAAGTGCTTCGCAGAGGGTATATACCATTGTACCAGTTATTAGAGCATTTTCCTGTGCCATTCGTGCATGGAGCGCGGGAAGAATGACTGTTCAAATACCTCTGTGTGCGTTATATTGGGTTGGTGAGTAACGTTTTTCTATGAGTTCAATAAACACAACAGATATACATAATAGAGACTTTAGTTATAAATAATATATTCTCCTTCACTATTTACAATAGTCTGCCAGCTCTGGCGTAACTTTTCGATTCCGCAACTGTATAAATCATGTGGTTTTGAGACGACAACTCGTCGAACCATGTCCGGTGCGTATTTTCATCCGGAAAGGAAGTTCCTCGAAGGTTGTTCGGTAGAGAGCGTAAAAGGTGTAAGACGTTATCGTGAAATAGCGTCACTTTACACAGTCCTCCTGATCGTTGTCCTTGGATTGCGTCAGCAATACATCTCAGTCGTTGACAATAAATGTCAGCAGTGATGGTTACACCTACGGGAAGCAATTGATAGTGCACCACACCGTCGCTGTACCACCAGATGTCAAACATTACCTTCTGTGGATGCGGGTAGGTCTCTGTATGGGGAGTTGCTGCTTCGTTTGGGCTCAACCATTCCTCACTTTTCCTTATCTTAGCATAAAGATACCAATTCTCGTCACCAGGAAGATACAGATGATCACATTTCATCAAATTTGCCAGTTCTGGAGTACTCTGACTTGGATCATTGTGCATTAATGCATTTAAACTATCTTCATCAAACCCCGAAGGACTTCCTGAACATGGAGAGTCACTAATACCATAAAGATCTTCCACAAAAGGAGAAAACCATTTTCTTGCCGTGCTGCATCCAATGGCATAATCCCCATACACGGCACAAATTATTCCGGCTTCTTCCACTGCTGTCACCCCTCAATTGAACTCAAACAGAAGAATATGTCGTAAATGTTCCGATATTTCCTCTTGGCACTCCATTTTCTAGCTTTCACGGCTCCACTCACAATCTCAAAATGACAATATGTAAACTCAAATAGCAAGAGTCAACTACAGATAAAAGAATGGCGCTAGATAAATAAACCCATAGCAACCGGAATACCAGCGTGCAAAACAAAAAACGCTAAGAACATATGTACCAAACTAATAATTAACCTTCTCCTCACAATTCCTATGGGAGCAATATGTGGGGAGTTGTAGTATATTGTCAGAGTCATCATTTAAAGCCAATTCTTGAAACTTTATAAGTAGCCTCACGTGGGATATTTGACATCTACCTTCAAGAGTCTGCCATTTCAGTTCTTTCAGCATCCATGACACTCTCCCATGAGCCAAACAAACCTGCGACCATTCATGCTGGTGTTCTCTGTATGCATTCAATGTCTCCTGTTAGTCTAGCTTGGCATGGGTAGCACACACTTGAGCATTATTCTAGGATGGGTTGCATGACTCCTTTTTAAACAATGTCCTTTGTAGACTGACTGCATTTCCTTAGTATTCCACCTGTCAACTGAAGTTTGCCATCTGCTTTACCTATGCCTGAGCCTAGGTGATGATTCCATTTCATATCCCTACAAAGTCTTAGGCTCGTTTCACTCTGGGACACTTGTGACGGTCACCGGTGACAGTCACTGATAGAGATACATTTGTTTGAATTGGAACATTCACGCCGGGACACTGCACTGAGTCACCGAGTCACAGTGACCCAGCAGTGACTCACCCTCGCCACATGTGACGGACACTGACACTGTGTTCGCTGCCGTCACCGCCGGACATGCATTAGCTTGTATTGGAGTGTTCACACTGGGACACCGATCACAGACACAGCAGTGCAGAGTTGACAACAGACAGGCAGCCGCTGCTGAGCCCAGTGGTTCTCCACACAGTGCAGCCATGAGTTTAGAGTTCATCAGCACAGAAGATTTTATAAGTGAAGTTGAAAGTCGTCCCATTATTTGGGATATGAAAAGCGATGACTACAGTAACAAAGTCATGAAACTGAAAGCGTGGCAAGAAATTATTACGAAGTTTGTGCCTGATATCGATGGAAAAAGCATAGATGAAAGATACAAAATTGGTAAGTTCTATATTCTTTTTTCATTTTAATACCGTATTTTTCGGACCACAAGAATAGCGAAATATATTTTCTACCCCTGTACGAGGCTAGGAGGTTAATAACCTACAAGGAGAATGCTATCCCTCACCCCTTTTCTTTTGCATTACCAATAGCAAGTGTTCTGTTATGCAGTCTCAATGCGAGAAGAATGGACAAAAGGAATGAGCGCAGAAACCATGTACTCACCCCTACAGGGCGAATGAAAGCAAAATAAAAAAAATAGTTTTATTTCAACATTTTCATAACAAAATTAAGGGTACGTCTTTTCGTAGTCTAATAAGGCGCTCCACCTTATGGTCCGAAAAATAGAGTTAAAATATTATTCAAAACAACGATAATTTACGCATCTGTTGTTACTATAATAATGAATTTTATTTATTTACCATAATACTATTGACTTACAAGTTTTTGACACCCAAATGAGAACAGTGCTCGTGCTTGGGTTCTGTTCAATTAGGTACACACAACTGTAATACAAAAAAGTGCATTGTAATTATAATTTTAATTGCAAGTTTTAATCAGTTCAGTGAACGCAACAGTATGGTTTGTTACAGTTAACATGGTAATAATTGAACACTGCACATTTCAAATACAATTCCAATGAACATTTAGGCCTAACGACATTAATGTTCACATAACATTTCTAGCACTTAGATTTTTTGCAGCTGCCATGGCACTTCGCCTTCAGGGCTGATGAAGTAGTTTGCGAAATCTTCTCTGATACTGTTCGCAATATTTCCTCCACGGACCAAGCAAGGTGACATGTCCTGCAATCCGTGAATGGTTAACGTGTCCTCAAACTGTATTCCATCACGATTACGCACAAAGTTATGGAGGAGGCAACATGTCTTCACAATAGACTCTGCCAAATCTAATTTAACATCCAGTGGTCGATAGAAAATGCGCCACTTCTCTGCAAGAATTTCAAAAGTACACTCAATGTACCTTCTAGCTCTGCACAGTCTATAGTTGAACACACGTTTTTTAATGTCTAAATACTTTCCACCATAAGGGAGCAAAATGAATTTTGACAATCCTAAACCTTCATCTCCTACTAACATGAATGGCATAGGTCTTTCAAACGATAATGACAGTTGTTTTGGTGCAGGTAAATCTAGCGTACCATCTTGTAGTTTATTATTTAACACTGTATTACGAAACACAGTTGAGTCGGACGATTTCCCATATGCTCCAACGTCTATAAATAAGAATTTGTACGTCGAATCACAAACAGCTAACAACAGAATGGAAAAATAGTTCTTATAATTATAGTAGAGTGAACCACTGGAAGTGGGTTTTACAATTCTGATGTGCTTCCCGTCCACTGCACCCACACAATGAGGAAAGTTGGCCTTCTTATGGAATCCTTCAGCTGAGGCAAGCCATAGATCTTTCGAGAGGTCGGGAAAACATATTGACTTCATTTTACGCCATATGGCAGAGCAAACGTGTCGTATAATATACGAGATAGTTGATACTCCAATTCTGTACTGAAAATGTAAGCCCATCATGGATGATCCGGCCCCCAAGTACCTGTAAAAAAAAGATAAAGCATATGGAGCAAAACTACAAAATTATGCAGGTTACACACAAGCATACACACGCACGCACACGTAGACATTATAGATAACCAGCTGAAACACCCGGCAACTATAATTTTAATAAATGTTAATAATTGTACTATGCCTATAACTTTCGCGCAAGTGACAAAGTTTCATCGCAATCGGATCAACGGTACGGCTGCGCATAAAATACGAACAAAACCAAACAAACATTCATTTTTATATATTAGATACTACAATACTATGGTGGTTTTTGTTTGTTGCAGGGACAATCCTTCCTTAGTATAGTGTCTTTTCCTGTGATTGCTTCTTTCCCATTTTCTAGTAGTTCATCAAATGAAGTTTTTGACATTCGAAAATACTGAAAAAACTTCTTCCCGGATTGTCTCAGATCGTCATAAAGGGTGTAATACAATCCTTTCTCCAGCCGATCACGTAGCAGTGGATGTGTGTGTAATGAACGTTTTGTCTTCATTCTCCTCCTCCTCCTCCTCCTCATTACAAGTACTAACAACAGTTCCTCCTCGCTCGAGTCCATTTCACCAACTAATCAGTTGGCAACAGCTGCAGTGTGGGACACCAGTGACCCAGGAGTGTTCGCCACAATCACCGGTGGTCACCGGTGACCGTCACAAGTGTCCCAGTGTGAAGCGAGCCTTACACTCAGGTATTGTATTAATTGACCGATTCCATCTGTGACACATTGATTCTATAGTCATAGGTATTACGTTTTTTCTAGTTTTGTGAAGTGAACAATTTTACATTTCTGAATATTTAAAGCAAGTTGCTATCTTTGGAAAATTTTACTGAATAATTGTGCCACTTCTTTGAGATGGTACCTCATTATTGGTGACTTTATCATCTCCAAAACGTCTGGCGTTACTATTAATATTGTCCACAAGGTCATTAACATACAGTAGGAACAGCAAGGGTTTCAATGCACTTCCCTGGAGCACACACAAAATTATATCTTACATCTGCGATGACTCTCCATCCAACATAACATGCCCTGTCCTCCCTAGCAAGAAATTCTCAATCACAATCCGAATTTTGTTTGATACCATATACAGTCGTACTTTTTATAATAAGTGTAGATGTGGTACTGAGCCAAATGTTTTTCAGCAGTCGAGAAATATTGCATCTACCTGACTGCCTTGATCCATGGCTTTCAGTATGCCATGTGAAAAAAGTGCGAGTTGGGCACCATATGATCGATGTTTTCGATATCCATGCTGGTTGGCACGGATAAGGTCTTCTGTTCGAAGTAATGCGTCATGTTTGAGCTCAGAATATGTTTTCAGATTCTACAAAAAAACTTACGTATGTCAAGGATACTGGACAGCATTTTTGCAGATCGCTTCTGCTACCCTTCTTGTAGATAAGATAGTGTTTAAAAAAAAGTGTCAAATACTTTGAGAGATGGTAGTACTCATCGAAACAAGAAAAATAAGTCCAGTGATCATGGGTCTGGAAATGCATACTTTCCGAGATAAACCCGTGTTTGTAGGAAGGATTGCGTGACTCTTAGTTGTGGATACTAGCATAGTCGTTGCATTGGCGGTCTGTCAAATGTGTCAGCAGGGTACTATGATGTCTTATTCACAGTGTTGTACCTACCATTAGGTGGCCTGCAGTCAGCTGTGTGGTTTGAGTCGTGTTGTAGGCTACATTAGTTTTCGTCGTGTTTGTGTACCTTATTGTACAGTACTATCAATCCTTGGTACATATTGTGGCGTTTTACCTTCTCCTAAACACGGATTCACTTATGTGTTTACTGTTATTCCGCTGATTGTACGTATAAATGGTGTGGTGCACATACATTTTCTCTCTTCCCCTCCTTGTTAGCAATGGAAGCGTACTACTTAAAAAGTGAAATGGTGAATTTGATATTCTGCTATGGTTAAGCAAATGAACATAGCCTGCGAGTCCATGCTCTCTACGCTGAAAAGTACCCACAGTGCAGGTTGTCCTCTGATAAGCTGTTTGGCAGACTTTTCCAGCGTCTGAGGGACACAGGTACCCTTGCACCTCAGAAGACTGACAGAAGAAGGCCCACACAATCCGCACACCTGACATGGAGGAGCATGTGCTACGTTCAGTGGAAGGTAACTCGAGGACCAGTGTGCGACGAGCAGCAGAAGATGTGTCCCACTCTCTTATGTGGAGTAGCTTCACGAACAGTTCTTCTTATTTCGGGAACAGCATGTAGAAAGCTGCATTAGGATGTTCAAGTAATACATACTGTGAAGACAGCGTTATTGTGATATATATATATATATATATATATATATATATATATATATATATATCTTGTTTTTTTCCCCGTCTGTTCATCTATCTTTGATGTTGTAGCGCATTTTTTCTTTTGTCCTGTAATATTGAGATAAAAGTTGTTTTCTAGATGTAATATGTAACTGGAAATTATTTCTTTTTTGTAAGTAGATAAATATGTTTAGAGTTTATTCATTGTGGAAAGCTTTAAATTTTTTGTGTTTATCATTTACTGTAATAAGTTTGGTAGAAAATAGTTGTGTGAAGATATGTAATTTACTTTGATGTTGTATAAACTGTGGGCGAGAGTATTGAGAAAGAGAGAGAGCAATATCGATAGTCGATCCAACAAAGGGGGGTTGTGTGTTGTTGGGTAGCTAGGGAGGCGGATACATGTTTTACTGTGGGAGTTGTGACTTTTACGAACTGATGAACATTGAGTTTAGTGGCAAGCGATGTACGTTTTGAATGACTGTTTTATACCAGTACGTGATACGATAATAGTGAGTGTAGAAACTGGGCGAAGTAAATACTGAGACTGTGCCGTGAGACGAAGTAACTATGACAATGCAACCGAGAATGGGCGGTATTGTAGCTTTGTGTCTGTGAATTGAACTGCACTTGTATTTTGACTGTGTTTTCGTACACTCAAGTACTGTGAACTTATATATTTATTCGCGTTTCGATGAACTGTCGGACGCCTATAATGAGTAACAGTCGTTATGAACTTATGCGAACTGTCTATTGTGTGTGAGTACATCCCCGCCCAGTACGGTTTTTCGCGATCGCGGCAGTCATAATACGAACTGACTTTCTATAGAATTCGCCGTCGGCAAGTTTTATAAACTGTGTGTGGCATAAGTAAACTTAAATTGTATGTGCCAGAAACATTAATACTGTGCACATACAGACATCTGTAACAAAAATTACATCGACCAACCTGTGGCCTGCAAAACGCCACTGTAATCAGATTTGCAGCTTAATGAATACCACTGCCCGCCCAATTATGAGGAAAAATCATCAGCTGCAATCACACGACCGTGGGAACAGATCTCAGCGTTTCACCAGGACCAGCCAGCTGTCGTCGATATCGCGACCATCGTCACAACACACAAGATAAGATTTAAAAGCAGCGCTCTCCTCTCAAAGACTCAAAATTATTGCAAACAATTTTAATTTCCTTTTGGCTGACATACACGTAACATTTGTCTTCTTTAGAATAAAAGTGTTCCCCACGAAGTGGTGTGTGCTATGTAGACATTGTTGACTTTCATTAGCAGTAGATATTTCCCTTTTAATTATTTCCATTTTTATTTTCTTTTACATTTTAAATCCGCTGCCACTGCATGAGTATTTTTTTATAACTTTTGGAGGGTATGTGTGTAAATTCGTGTGCCGTAGCATTTACCAGAAGTATTGTAATGCTTTGCTACTTGGACAAGGGTACCCTCCATTAATTTCTTAAACGTCGACCAATGACAGTGAATCTCGCTTGCTATTGGTGCTAACATTATATAGTGGGTAATTCAAAGGTGGGTAGCTGTCAAACCACATGGGTTGTGATTACTTTGAATGAGAGCCGTGTAAAAAATTGTGGGTTCATCACTCAACTTTGGTATTCTTTTGTTTATTGATGTTAGAAACAAATTTTTTTGTCAGTGTCCCTAAGTCTTATTTAATATGGTTATTCTATGCTAAACTGGGATAAATGCACGGTCAGATATTGTGTTGGGAAGTAAAATTTGGAGAAACGTCTATTTAGATACGACTTGATTTGGACTGCATTAGTTAACACGGTACTTTTCGGGTATTTTGGCGATACTTAGTGACAGGGTAGAATCGCCGTCGTCACATATGGCGACCGTGGAGTGACAGGGCAGGGTATTTTGACGCTGTCTTAAAGAATTGCAATCTTCGGATCTCAGTTTCAAAAATTTTGATAATTAGTGGGAGTGGTTTGTTGGTGCAAGGATCAGAAAATAGACAAGATGACTATTAAAGAGGACGAACGTGTAGCCAGTTTTAAAGTGTGGGATGACAAGCAAGGGGAAAATAAAGAACATGAAATTGCAATGGAAAAGGTGGAAAAGAATACAGTAATTAAGACAGAACCAGAGGTTGATAAACATGTAGATGGAGCAGGAGGGGTAAAAAGTATGTTTGCTGTACTGTTAGCGGAAGTGAGAGGTAGGGGAGAAAGAGGTCGAGGGAATTTTAGGGGTAATGGTAGAGGTTATGATAGGAGAGGAAGTTTTAATACGGGAAACAGTACACCGCAATAGTAAGGGCCCATGCTGGGGCAGGTCAAGTATCAGGGCCTACCAATGTTGCCAGTTGCCACAATGATGTCAGATGTTTTGTGATGTGCAGCAGTAGTAATACTAATCATGGTGATAGGGGGTGTGGAAGTCAGAACTTAGTAATTGAGGAGGTGGGGCCCAAAATTAAGTGTGGGAATAATATAGAATTGGGAGGTTCATGTAGGGAGGTATTTTCTCATATGTATGGTGGTGTTACAGAATGTGAAAAGGAGCAAAGAGACCGGGAGAGGGAGAATGAAGTGATACAAATGGAAAGTATTGAAAGTGAGGAGGAAGAGACAAGTAGTGGTAGTAGTGACAGTGAAGGGGGAGAAGAAGAGGTACCAGAGGATGCGTTTCTTTTTCAGAGTAATTTGCATAGGAGTAAAGGGGAAGAGAACGGGCCAGTTTCTGAAGTTATTGAGGGAGAGATTTCTACCGATTCCTTGAACCATGGTGTAGATGCTGATGAGGAGCAAAAAATTAATGTGTTTATTATTGGCAAGGATAAGGATGTGGCAACTTGTAGCGAGGAGGAAGAGAGTTTATGTGCAATTAGAAGGGAGTCAAGAGAAGAGGAAAGCTCAGAGATAGGCTGTAGAAAATGGGAATATGATAATATTGAAAGAGATTTGTTACATGAAGGTGAAGATATGGGTGATATTAAAGCTGGACAACCTTTTGTGAGAATGAAAACCTATGGTAGGAAACAAAAGGCTCTTTTGGATACAGGTAGTGAAATAAGTGCTGTATCAGAGGAATTCTATAACTGTATAAAGGAAGGTAATGAGGTAATGGACGTGCCTTTGTTGGGGTTAAAAATAATGGGTGCTACGGGCAAGTTGAGCAAAGCGGTCAAGCGACAGATCATCTTAGAATTTGAACTTGGGGGCATAAGGTTAGTACATAATTTTTTTGTTGTTCCTGGACTCAGTGTGGAAATTATCCTGGGCATAGACTGGTTGACAGAGTGTAAAGCAGGAGTAAATTGTGGGGACGGTTTTGTCACTTTTTATAATGAAGGATTAGTGTGAAATTTGATGGAATGATAGTGGGTAGCAATGATTTAGTTGGTCAGTTGAAAATGAGAGTGATGACAGTAGGAGTCAATATGAGAGATTTAGAGTTGAACTTGGATTATAGGGGTAGCAGAGAGGACAGATGGACGTGGTAGAAGGATTAAGTAAACAACAGAAAGTAGAGTTAAGGGAAGTATTATGGATAAATAGAGAGGTATTTTCAGACAGACCTGGTAAAGTTAAGAACTTTGAGTGTAAATTAGATGTGAAACTGCATGAACCCTTTGCAAGAATGCCGTTTTCTATACCATTTGCGTTGAGGGAAGCTGTACTTTTTTTTTTTTTGGTCATCAGTCTACTGACTGGTTTGATGTGCCCCGCCATGAATTCCTTTCTTGTGCTAACCTCTTCATCTCAGAGTAGCACTTGCAACCTACGTCCTCAATTATTTGCTTGACGTATTCCAATATCTGTCTTCCTCTACAGTTTTTGCCCTCTACAGTTCCCTCTAGTACCATGGAAGTCATTCCCTCATGTCTTAGCAGATGTCCAATCATGCTGTCCCTTGTCCTTATCAGTATTTTCCACAATTCCTTTCCTCTCCGATTCTGTGTAGAACCTCCTCATTCCTTACCTTATCAGTCCACCTAATTTTCAACATTTGTCTATAGCACCACATCTCAAATGCTTCGATTCTCTTCTGTTCCGGTTTTCCCACAGTCCATGTTTCACCACCATACAATGCTGTACTCCAGACGTACATCCCCAGAAATTTCTTTCTCAAATTAAGGCCGGTATTTGATATTAGTAGACTTCTCTTGGCCAGAAATGCCTTTTTTGCCATAGCGAATCTGCTTTTGATGTCCTCTTTGCTCCGTCCATCATTGGTTATTTTAATGCCTAGGTAGCAGAATTCCTTAACTTCATTAACATCGTGACCATCAATCCTGATGTTAAGTTTCTCGCTGTTCTCATTTCTACTGCTTCTCATTACCTTCGTCTTTCTCCTATTTACTCTCAAACCATACTGTGTACTCATTAGACTGTTCATTCCGTTCAGCAGATCATTTAATTTCTCTTCACTTTCACTCAGGATAGCAATGTCATTAGCGAATCGTATCATTGATATCCTTTCACCTTGTATTTTAATTCCACTCCTGAACCTTTCTTTTATTTCCATCATTGCTTCCTCGATCTACAGATTGAAGAGTAGGGGCGAAAGGCTACAGCCTTGTCTTACACCCTTCTTAATACGAGCACTTCGTTCTTGATCGTCCACTCTTATTATTCCCTCTTGGTTGTTGTACATATTGTATATGACCCGTCTCTCCCTATAGCTTACCCCTACTTTTTTCAGAATCTCGAACAGCTTGCACCATTTTATATTGTCGAACGCTTTTTCCAGGTCGACAAATCCTATGAAAGTGTCTTGATTTTTCTTTAGCCTTGCTTCCATTATTAGCCGTAACGTCAGAATTGCCTCTCCCGTCCCTTTACTTTTCCTAAAGCCAAACTGATCGTCACCTAGCGCATTCTCAATTTTCTTTTCCATTCTTCTGTATATTATTCTTGTGAGCAGCTTCGATGCATGAGCTGTTAAGCTGATTGTGCGATAATTCTCACACTTGTCAGCTCTTGCCGTCTTCGGAATTGTGTGGATGATGCTTTTCCGAAAGTCAGATGGTATATCGCCAGACTCATATATTCTACACACCAACGTGAATAGTCGTTTTGTTGCCACTTCCCCCAATGATTTTAGAAATTCTGATGGAATGTTATCTATCCCTTCTGCCTGATTTGACCGTAAGTCCCCCAAAGCTCTTTTAAATTCTGATTCTAATACTGGATCCCCTATCTCTTCTAAATCGACTCCTGTTTCTTCTTCTATCACATCAGACAAATCTTCACCCTCATAGAGGCTTTCAATGTATTCTTTCCACCTATCTGCTCTCTCCTCTGCATTTAACAGTAGAATTCCCGTTGCACTCTTAAAGTTACCACTGTTGCTTTTAATGTCATCAAAGGTTGTTTTGACTTTCCTGTGTACTGAGTCTGTCCTTCCAACAATCATATCTTTTTCGATGTCTTCACGTTTTTCCTGCAGCCATTTCGTCTTAGCTTCCCTGCACTTCCTATTTATTTCATTCCTCAGCGACTTGTATTTCTGTATTCCTGATTTTCCCAGAACATGTTTCATCAATCAACTGAAGTATTTCTTCTGTTACCCATGGTTTCTTCGCAGCTACCTTCTTTGTACCTATGTTTTCCTTCCCAACTTCTGTGATGGCCCTTTTTAGAGATGTCCATTCCTCTTCAACTGTACTGCCTACTGCGCTATTCCTTATTGCTGTATCTATAGCGTTAGAGAACTTCAAACGTGTCTCATCATTCCTTAGTACTTCCGTATCCCACTTCTTTGCGTATTGATTCTTCTTGACTAATGTCTTGAACTTCAGCCTACTCTTCATCACTACTATATTGTGATCTGAGTCTATATCTGCTCCTGGGGGTGCCTTACAATCCAATATCTGATTTCAGAATCTCTGTCTGACCATGATGTAATCTAATTGAAATCTTCCCGTATCTCCTTGCCTTTTCCAAGTATACCTCATCCTCTTGTGATTCTTGAACAGGGTATTCGCTATTACTAGCTGAAACTTGTTACTGAACTCAATTAGTCTTTCTCCTCTTTCATTCCTTGTCCCAAGCCCATATTCTCCTGTAACCTTTTCTTCTACTCCTTCCCCTACAACTGCAGTCCAGTCGCCCATGACTATTACATTTTCGTCCCCCTTTACATACTGCATTACCCTTTCAATATCCTCATACACTTTCTCTATCTGTTCATCTTCAGCTTGCGACGTCGGCATGTGTACCTGAACTATCGTTGTCGGTGTTGGTCTGCTGTCGATTCTGATTAGAACAACCCAGTCACTGAACTGTTCACAGTAACACACCCTCTGCCCTACCTTCCTATTCATAATGAATCCTACACCTGTTATACCATTTTCTGCTGCTGTTGATATTACCTGATACTCATCTGACCAGAAATCCTTGTCTTCCTTCCACTTCACTTCACTGACCCCTACTATATCTAGATTGAGCCTTTGCATTTCCCTTTTCAGATTTTCTAGTTTCCCTACCACGTTCAAGCTTCTGACATTCCACGCCCCGACTCGTAGAACGTTATCCTTCCGTAGATTATTCAATCTTTTTCTCATGGTAACCTCCCCCTTGGCAGTCCCCTCCCGGAGATCCGAATGGGGGACTATTCCGGAATCTTTTGCCAATGGAGAGATCATCATGACACTTCTTCAAATACAGGCCACATGTCCTGTGGATACACGTTACGTGTCTTTAATGCAGTGGTTTCCATTGCCTTCTGCATCCTCATGTCTTTGATCATTGCTGATTCTTCCGCTTTTAGGGGCAATTTCCGAACCCTAGGACAAGAGAGTGCCCTGAACCTCTATCCGCTCCTCCGCCCTCTTTGACAAGGCCGTTGGCAGAATGAGGCTGACTTCTTATGCCGGAAGTCTTCAGCCGCCAATGCTGATTATTTATCAAAATTTAGGCGGTGGTGGGGATCGAACCCGGGACCGAAGACGTTTTGATTATGAATCAAAGACGTTACCCCTAGACCACAGGTACCAGCTGTACATAAAGAGATTGAAAGAATGGTAGACTGTGGAGTTATAGAAAGAAGCAAGGGTGAATACAATAGTCCCTTAATAGTGGTGGGCAAGAAAGATGGTGGTGTAAGAGTGGTTATTGATGCTAGAGCTTTGAACGACATAGTGAGTAGAGAGACCGATCGCCCCGAAAATATGGACGGGATATTACGGAAGTATTATAATATGAACTACATGACTAGCCTCTATCTCACGGCCGGGTACTGGCAGGTTCCACTTGCGGAGGAGTATAGGAAGTATACGGCCTTTTTGGTAAATGGGAAATGTTATCAATATACTGTAGTACCCTTTGGTTTGAATATTAGTGTTTCCGTATTCATTCGAGCATTAGACCAAGTCTTGGGACCAGAGTGGAGTTCTAGAATAACTGTGTACGTAGATGATTTGTTGATTGCCACTGAGTCATGGGAGGAACATTGTAGCTTATTGGATGATGTGTTTCAGGCTTTGAGAAACGGGGGCATGACCCTTAGACTTAAGAAATGTGAGTTTGTGAGAAAGGAAATAAAGTTTTTAGGTAGAATCTTGTCCACTACGGGTATCAAAGTTGACCCTGAGAAGATCAAAGCTGTTAAAGAATGCCCATCTCTGAAGAATCGAAACAATTGAAGTCCTCTCTCGGTTTATGTAACTTTTAGAGAAATTTTGTATCAGGACAAGTATTTAACAATCCAAGTTTAAATAAGTTATTCAGTCCTAAAGTGCCATTTGTTTGGACCAGTGAGTGTCAGGAAGCTTTTATGCAGCTTAAGGGAGCTATAAAAGAGGATAGAATTTTGCATCATCCTGACCTTATTAGACCTTTTTGTTTGGGGACTGATTCTAGTGGATATGGTATTGGAGTAGAATTATTTCAGGATTTTGGAGAAGGTGGGAGGGAAGATCATAGAACAATTGCATTTGTGAGCAGGTCGTTAATTAAGTATGAAAACAATTATAGTGTGACAGAAAAAGAAGCTTTGGCAATAATCTGGGGATTTAGAAAATTTAGGGATTATCTGTGGGGAAATAAAACCATCATATATACTGACATCTTGGGTTGTCGGGTGTTCTGCCGGATATCAGCGTCGTACTTGCACGATATTTCGGTCACGTAGCTCGAGACCTTCATCAGGTACGACCTGAGACTGCTCCTCGAGTGGACCTGGTCCAGTATTTATGCCTATGGCCTTCCCCCTCCACCAACGGCTGCAGGCGCTTCCTCTGTGGTCCGCGCCCATTCCCTGTGACCTGCTGGAGCGTTGCTGCTCCGTTTTCCGTCCGCTGCGGTTATAGGTGTTCCCTCTGCGGTCCGCGCCCACCAAACCCGCTCCTGGGGGTTTCATCTACGGTCTGGGGTACCAGGCGTTCCCCCCTGCGGTCCGCGCCCGCTCACCACGACCTGTTGGAGCGTTGCCGCTCCGTTTTTCGTCTGCTGCGGCTCTGGATGTTCCCTCTGCGGTCCGCGCCCACCAGTCCCACTTCTGGGTGTTCCATTTTCGGTCTGGTGCTCCTGGCAGTCCGTCAGGGGCTCGTTTACCATCTCCATGTCTCTGGTTCTTCTGTTTGTGTAGTGTTGCAGCTGGCCCCGTTGCTCCTTTAGCAATTCCAGAGCCGGATCCCAGGCTCTGCTTAGCTGGTACCCTGTGTCACGATTCATAAGATCGTCAGCCATTTTAATCTCAATCGATTCTCTTATAACACTGTCCCAAAACCTGGGTGTTTGTGCTAGAATCTTGGTATCCTCATACTTCATGGCATGATCTACACTCCTGGAAATTGAAATAAGAACACCATGAATTCATTGTCCCAGGAAGGGGAAACTTTATTGACACATTCCTGGGGTCAGATACATCACATGATCACACTGACAGAACCACAGGCACATAGACACAGGCAACAGAGCATGCACAATGTCGGCACTAGTACAGTGTATATCCACCTTTCGCAGCAATGCAGGCTGCTATTCTCCCATGGAGACGATCGTAGAGATGCTGGATGTAGTCCTGTGGAACGGCTTGCCATGCCATTTCCACCTGGCGCCTCAGTTGGACCAGCGTTCGTGCTGGACGTGCAGACCGCGTGAGACGACGCTTCATCCAGTCCCAAACATGCTCAATGGGGGACAGATCCAGAGATCTTGCTGGCCAGGGTAGTTGACTTACACCTTCTAGAGCACGTTGGGTGGCACGGGATACATGCGGACGTGCATTGTCCTGTTGGAACAGCAAGTTCCCTTGCCGGTCTAGGAATGGTAGAACGATGGGTTCGATGACGGTTTGGGTGTACCGTGCACTATTCAGTGTCCCCTCGACGATCATCAGTGCTGTACGGCCAGTGTAGGAGATCGTTCCCCACACCATGATGCCGGGTGTTAGCCCTGTGTGCCTCGGTCGTATGCAGTCTTGATTGTGGCGCTCACCTGCACGGCGCCAAACACGCATACGACCATCATTGGCACCAAGGCAGAAGCGACTCTCATCGCTGAAGACGACACGTCTCCATTCGTCCCTCCATTCACGCCTGTCGCGACACCACTGGAGGCGGGCTGCACGATGTTGGGGCGTGAGGGGAAGACGGCCTAACGGTGTGCGGGACCGTAGCCCAGCTTCATGGAGACGGTTGCGAATGGTCCTCGCCGATACCCCAGGAGCAACAGTGTCCCTAATTTGCTGGGAAGTGGCGGTGCGGTCCCCTACGGCACTGCGTAGGATCCTACGGTCTTGGCGTGCATCCGTGCGTCGCTGCGGTCCGGTCCCAGGTCGACGGGCACGTGCACCTTCCGCCGACCACTGGCGACAACATCGATGTACTGTGGAGACCTCACGCCCCACGTGTTGAGCAATTCGGCGGTACGTCCACCCGGCCTCCCGCATGCCCACTATACGCCCTCGCTCAAAGTCCGTCAACTGCACATACGGTTCACGTCCACGCTGTCGCGGCATGCTACCAGTGTTAAAGACTGCGATGGAGCTCCGTATGCCACGGCAAACTGGCTGACACTGACGGCGGCGGTGCACAAATGCTGCGCAGCTAGCGCCATTCGACGGCCAACACCGCGGTTCCTGGTGTGTCTGCTGTGCCGTGCGTGTGATCATTGCTTGTACAGCCCTCTCGCAGTGTCCGGAGCAAGTATGGTGGGTCTGACACACCGGTGTCAATGTGTTCTTTTTTCCATTTCCAGGAGTGTAGTTGTAGACAGTGTTCAGCAATGGCTGACTTAGTCACCTGTCTTAATCTAGTGTGCCTCTGATGTTCTTTGCACCTGATCTCCACAGTTCTTGTCGTCTGGCCAATGTAGGACATGCCACATTGACAAGGTATATTGTAAATCCCTGGTTTTCGTAACCCCAGGTCGTCTTTGACACTCCCCAGCTACGTGACCGAAATATCGTGCAAGTACGACGCTGATATCCGGCAGAACACCCGACAACCCAAGATGTCATTAGATCGCCGGGAAAGCCTGAAGAGTTACATCAAAAGTCTCTACGGGGAGGAGATGTATCAGAATATCAAGAAGCTGGACAAGCTACGGCAGAAGAAAGGGAAGATGCTGAGTTCTCTCAGTTTTTTGCTGAGGTGTTGAGATGGAGAAGTGGTACCAGTATTTGCCAGATAAAACGCAGAGCTAGCGTGGCACTGGTGAGAGAGAGGATTCGAGATATGCGCCACAGGTTAGATGTTGTGGCCAGGGAGCTGTTACACATTCATCTGTACATGGCAGCCTCCTTAACAAGAGAAGATTGGGACTGGGTAGACCGTGCCTCCTGGTCTTTAGCTGAGTGTGCTAGAAGGAATGCCTCATCTTGCCAATCTGCAAAGTTTGACCGCATGAGCAAGAAAGCACAGCAGATGGAAGAGACACGCACGGTGACGAATCTGAGTGGCATACAGTTTGATGATACAACCTTAAAGGTACTCAGCAGGGGTCTCAACTTTGCTACGACCCCTAGAAACGTACCCATTTCAGGTTTCGTCAGTGCAGTAGAGCAAGTTGCAGCCACACTTCCACCTAATGTGGCAGAGGAAGTCCGCCGAGAGACCTGCAGGGCCCTCACCAAGGCCAGGCCGCCGAAATCGAACATCACAACCGAGGAGAGGCTTGCACTCAAGAAACTACAGGAAGACAACAGCACTGTGGTACTGCCAGCAGACAAAGGGAACTCCACTGTCATCTTGCAGCGAGTGGATTATGATGAGAAAGTACGCCAACTTCTGGAGGACCCTGCATACAGAATTCTGGAGTGTGACCCCACGGACAAGGTGGCCAAGAAGACTAGTGCTCTCTTGAAGGAAACAGGGATGCCCGATAAGATCATCAGACAACTACGGGAAAAAGCGCCAGTGCCACCTAGACTGTGTGGTCTGCCTAAAATACACAAGGAGGGTGTGCCCCTACGTCCTATTGTCAGTAATATTGGGGCACCTACGTACACAACAGTCGTCACAATACTTATAGGGATGTCATGTCAAATACATGGGCAGAAATCGCAATGGGCATACTGTAGAGTTCAGTCATGCACCAGTTACTTCCCTAGACCTATGTCAATGACCTACTATGGTATTTTATTTTAATCAAGAAGCAAAATTAATTTTCTTTGCAGCTGATACAATCATTATCGTCAGTTCCAGCAAAGAACCACCCACAAAGAGAACGTAACATTCATTTTAATTCGTGACCAGTTCAAGTTGTCATAATGTGGTTTCTGACAAGTTATAGAACACTGAGGGGCATGTAATTTTGTTCATTAATTAAAGGAGATGTTATGTCTCAGGTAACTCATACTGTGTGTACAGCAGGTTACTGACTGGTTTATAATTGATTTCTTATATTTAGTCTGTACAGAATGGGTTATTAAAGAGAAACTAGTTTAATCACTATTGGGTCAGTTACATGCTGGAAGACTAATAAAGATTTTGTTACATTTGAAAACACTTCTGCTCGCTGCCAGACATTTTGTTTCAATTGGCAAATTAACAGTTTTATAGCTGTGAATTTCTCCCTATTCTGTGTCAAACTGGATACAGTAGAGGGAAATGCAGAACAGTTTTCCTTCAAGTAAAGTATTGTATTTTGACTCTTACTCTGTAAATGTACTTTGGGGGTGTGATTAGTGTTCTCAGTATCTTAAACAAATGCCAACAATCTTTTCTTGAATAAACATGTACCACAGCATAGAGTTTATCATCAATATGATCTATTGCCTATGGATCTCATTAATTCATAAATCGAAAATCTTTGGTTCACCTCTCTTTCCCTTTCAGACCTCCAGAGATTCCCCTACAAACCCTTCGAAGTTCACAAGTTATGTTGGATAGTGGATTGGGAACTTATAAAGTATGAATATAAGTTTAAAAAAATATCTTGACCTTTTAATAATTAATCTACACGAATAATGAGTTGAATAACTATGTCTTTTTCAATATACCATAACCTCCATTGCCTCTCTTGCATTTTGTGTGCATACAGATTGATTCATTACTTATAATGGGTAATAATTGCGCAATACAAACGTTGAGCTGTGTGGCTTTGGATAGTCACGCAGGAACAATTTTGATAATGGGCCTCAATGTTTGGTGTAAGCTGCAGCCTTAAAAGATAGATATCTCTGTTGTCTTTTCAGTTTGCTCACAGTATGACGTTTCGGGCAGAACCCACAATTTCTTCTCCGGTTGTTTTATTAAAGTTTTTTGCACTGGAATAATGTCTTATCGCAGCCGAGTATGTTGAATATGTCACATATTGGACGAGCAGCCAACGGGATTACCTCGCTAATTAGAACACAGGCTTGGCACTGCGGCTGTTGTAGTGATATAGAACCGGCGCACTCGCCACAGCTTCCCAACGGAAACATATATGAAAGTAGTTCGGGAAACTCTCAATGTTAATCAGATAGTGTCAAATTGACATAAAATCCACATCAAGTACAGTTTTAAGCCCCCTTCATATCGAAGCGAACATTATCAAACGTGCAACATGGAACAGCGAACTAGAATTCTCTTTGCACATGTATGCAAACGGCATTCAGTCATGTGAGGGTCGTATTCACAGGTGTTCGCTAGTGATCCGCTGGTTGTCGGTTTTTGAACCAACGAGGAAAGGAAGTTCACGCCTTCTCCACTTCAGCGCTAGTGGTACAGAAAACTTTTGCTTGCTATCTTGTCTACTTCTGTTGTTGAAATAAGTCGTGTTAGCGACAGTCTGAGCTGAAGGAAATGTAATGTTGCTGATAGAAGAATGTACATAAAATACATGCTTCTTTGCTCGAAGAGATAAATAGCGAAAATGTCGAAGGAAAAGAAATATGATTGGTAGAAAAATTTCTGAAGCGCTCGAAGGTCTAACTGGGGATGTGAAAAAGACGATAAATTCATTAGACGCTTGCATCCAGTGGGAACGAAGTGAAAAGACACAAGCTTTGTAATGCTTTTTATTTAAAAGTAAAATCACAATGAATTTCCGTAAAGTAAACAAATGCGAATCTATATCTATTATGCTGATTGAAATTAAAAATATGCGAAAGACATGATCATGTTCGTTGCTTATGGTCATGCTATCTGAAACTGTATGGCTGATTTATCACTGCTAGCGATGTTTGATGATAAATAAAAATGATCACGCTGTCTACATCTACAACACACTCCCCAGGCCACCTAATAATGTGTGGCGGAGGGTACATGTAGAACAAGTAACTGATTTCCCACTCGTAAATGGCATGTGGGGAGAATGATTGGCGGTAAGCCTCTGTATTAGCCCTAATTTCTCGAATTTTCTCGTCATAGTCATTTCTTGAAGTGTATGTGGGAGGAAGTAACATGTTGTCTGACTCTCCCTGGAAAGTGTTCATTCGAAGTTTCAATAGCAAAGCTCTCCATGATGTGTAACTCCTCTCCTGTATCGCTTGCCACTGGAGTCTGTTGAGCACCTCTGTAATGCCCTTGCGCCAACTAAACGATCCCAAAAAGAGACGCATCGCTCTTCCTCCGATATTTTCTCTCTCTCTCTCTCTCTCTCTCTCTCTCTCTCTCTTTCTCTCTCTCTCTCTGTCTTCTATCAGTTCTATCTGGCAAGGACCCCAGTTGTTAGTCTAGAATCGGTCGAACTTGCGCCTTGTGAATAACTTCCTTCATTGGATGAACTATATTTCCTTAAGATTTTTTCCTATGAATCCGAGTCTTACATGTACTTATCTTACTATTTGTTTTATGTGCTGATTCCAATCAAGGTCGCTCTGGATAGCTAGTCCAAAATATTTTACGTATATATTGTTTCCAGCAATTTGTCAGCAATAATATAGTTGTAGAGTGGTGGATTTGTTTTCTTATGTATGCGCAATATGGCTCTGAGCACTATGGGACTTAACATCTATGGTCATCAGTCCCCTAGAACTTAGAACTACTTAAACCTAACTAACCTAAGGACAGCACACAACACCCAGCCATCACGAGGCAGAGAAAATCCCTGACCCCGCCGGGAATCGAACCCGGGAACCCGGGCGTGGGAAGCGAGAACGCTACCGCATGACTGTATGTGCAATATGTTACATTTATTTACGTTCATGTAAACTGGCACAGTCTGCATTATTCATCAATCCCCTGTAGGCCAATCAGCAAATCGATATGTTGCTACTTTCTTATAGACAACTGCATCACATGTGAACAGTCTTAAAGAGCTTCCAACACTTTCTACTAGATCATTTATGCAGGGTGTATCATAATTAATGGCGTAAACACATACAGTTGAAAGTACACGATACTAGAAGCAAAAAAGTCTCAGTAAACATGGGGTCGAAAATGCATACCTTAAGAGCTATGAGCAATTTTTCATCTTCAATACTGTGAAACAAATCCCTTCTACTGCAAGTTCTTTGCTTTCTATATTTTGGGAAGTGGTAGTATAGGCCAAAATATGTAAAAAATGTCCAGCAAACGTGTTTTCTAAAACGCATACCTTAAAAGTTACGAGCACTTGATCATTAGAAGAGTTGTTGGAAAGCAAAGAACGTGCAGTAGAAGAAATTTGTTTCACAATATCGAAGATGAAAAATTGCTAATAGCCACGGTCGCCTGTAATACAGGCGGCCGTGTCATAGCTCTTAAGGTATGCATTATCGACCCTATGTTTGCCGAGACATTTTTGCTTCTAGTATCGTGTACTTTCAGCTGTATGCATTTACGCCATTAATTATGATACACCCGAATACATTGTAAACAGAAACGACCTCTTCCATTTCCTTGCAGTACTCCAGAAATTACCTTTACATCTGTAATTTTTATTCCGTTAAGTCTATTGAGATCTGTCTGCAAGCAAGTCTTGAGATCAGTCGCAAGTGTAGTCCAATACTTGCTAAGTAAGCGGCACTGCAGGACGATGTCAAATACCTTCCTGATGTCAAGGACATGCCATCGACCTGATCGTCGCTGTCTGCAGAGCTATGACTCTCATGAAGGAATAGAGCGAGATGAGTTTCGCAAGATCTCTGTCTGCAGAATCCATGTTGATTTTATATAGAGATTTTCGTTCTCCAAAAATGTCATAATTCTTAAGCATGAAACATTTTCCGTAGTTCCACAACAGACTTATGTCAGCGATATAGGCCTGTAGTTATGTGCATCTGTCTAAGGTACTTCTTGAAAACGGAAATGACCTGCCCTTTTTTCCAGTTGATAGGTACACTTCGTTACTCCAGCAACCTACGATAAACTTCTGCTAGAAGGGGAGACAGCTATTGCGCATAATCTTTGTAGAATCTTACAGGTATCCCATCTGGGTCTGATACTTTTCCATTACTATGTTCTTATAATTGGTTTCCTGTTTCACGTTCAGTTATCTCAATATCTGCGATTTACACATTCGTACGACGACTGAAAGGAAGCACCACAGTGAAAGAATTTCGGAAGAACGAGTTCAGTATTTCGACATTCCCTCAGTCATCTTCCATTTCGGTGCCAGTGTGGTCACTGAGTAACTGAATAATTCGAACCACTTACTGATTTTACATATGACCTGAAAATCTTAAGGTTTTTAGTCATATCGGTTGTCAAAATTTTTCTTTAAAAGTCATTCTCTCGTTGCTCCCCTTATGCTCATTTTCGCTTCGTTCAGCATTTGTTTGCAGCTAGATTGTGACTTCTCTTTAAACTGCGATGAAACTCTCCCTGTTACACATCAGATTTCTAAGACAGCTATTAAATCATGGTAGGTCTTCCCCATCCCTTAAGACCTTGATCGGGAAATACTTGTCTAAGGCATATTGAACGACGGTTATATTCCACATCTTCGTCATCAGCACCGAACATTTGATGCTGACTACTCAGATACTCTGCAATTTGTATTACTGACACCTTCCACTACGTTAACAGATTCTACAGGTTTAGCTCTGTTTGTAACTAGGATGCCTAAGACATTATCTTGATGAGATGGTTCTCTAAGTATCAGCTCGAAGTAATTTTCATTGAGAATAATGTTACACGAATCCCTCTCCCTGGAGCCTGTGTTAATAGCATAACTTTCCAAATCTATACCTGACAAGTTGAAGTCAACCTCTATTACAAGCCTGGCCAAACAGCAGTTTATCAGCTTTATCTAAATTTGAGACTAAATTTATATCTTTTTCTTATATATATATATATATATATATATATATATATATATATATATATATATATATATATATATATATATATATATATATATATGGGAAGCTTTGAGGGATGAAGTAGTGAAGGCAGCAGAGGATCAAGTAGGTAAAAAGACGAGGGCTAGTAGAAATCCTTGGGTAACAGAAGAAATATTGAATTTAATTGATGAAAGGTGAAAATATAAAAATGCAGTAAATGAAGGAGGCAAAAAGGAATACAAACGTCTAAAAAATGAGATCGACAGGAAGTGCAAAATGGCTAAGCAGGGATGGCTAGAGGATAAATGTAAGGATGTAGATGCTTATCTCACTAGGGGTAAAATAGATACCGCCTACAGGAAAATTAAAGAGACCTTTGGAGAAAAGATAACCACTTGTATGAATATCAAGAGCTCAGATGGAAACCCAGTTCTAAGCAAAGAAGGGAAAACAGAAAGGTGGAAGGAGTATATAGAGGGTCTATACAAGGGCGATGTATTTGAGGACAATATTATGGAAATGGAAGAGGATGTAGATGAAGATGAAATGGGAGATATGATACTGCGTGAAGAGTTCGACAGAGCACTGAAAGACCTGAGTCGAATCAAGGCCCCGGGAGTAGACAACATTCCATTAGAGCTACTGACGGCCTTGGGAGAGCCAGTCCTGACAAAACTCTACCATCTGGTGAGCATGATGTATGAGACAGGCGAAATACCCTCAGACTTCAAGAAGAATATAATAATTCCAATCCCAAGGAAAGCAGGTGTTGACAGATGTGAAAATTACCGAACTATCAGTTTAATAAGTCACGGCTGGAAAAAACTAACGCGAATTCTTTACAGATGAATGGAAAAACTAGTAGAAACCGACCTTGGGGAAGATCAGTTTGGATTCCATAGAAATATTGGAACACCTGAGGCTATACTGACCCTACGGCTGATCTTAGAAGCTAGATTAAGGAAAGGCAAACCTACGTTTCTAGCATTTGTAGACTTAGAAAAAGCTTTTGACAGTGTTGACTGGAATACTCTCTTTCAAATTCTGAAGGTGGCAGGGGTAAAATATAGAGAGCGAAAGGCTATTTACAATTTCTATAGAAACCAAATGGCGGTTATAAGAGTTGAGGGGCATGAAAGGGAAGCAGTGGTTGGGAAGGGAGTGAGACAGGGTTGTAGCCTCTCCCTGATGTTATTCAATCTGTATATTGAGCAGGCAGTGAAGGAAACAAAAGAAAAATTCGGAGTAGGTGTTAAAATCCACCATGGAGAAGAAATAAAAACTTTGAGGTTCGCTGATGACATTGTAATTCTGTCAGAGACAGCAAAGGACTTGGAAGAGCAGTTGAACGGAATGGATGGTGTCTTGAAGGGAGGATATAAGATGAACATCAACAAAAGCAAAACGAGGATAACGGAATGTAGTCGAATTAAGTTGGGTGCTGCTGAGGGAATTAGATTAGGAAATGAGACACTTAAAGTAGTAAAGGAGTTTTGCTATTTGGGGAGCAAAATAACTGATGATGGTCGAAGTAGAGAGGATATAAAATGTATACTGGCAATGGGAAGGAAAGCGTTTCTGAAGAAGAGAAATTTGTTAACATCGAGTATAGATTTAAGTGTCAGGAAGTCGTTTCTGAAAGTATTTGTATGGAGTGTAGCCATGTATGGAAGTGAAACGTGGGCGATAAATAGTTTAGACAAGAAGAGAACAGAAGCTTTCGAAATGTGGTGCTACAGAAGAATGCTGAAGATTAGATGGGTAGATCACATAACTAATGAGGAGGTGTTGAATAGGATTGGGGAGAAGAGAAGTTTGTGGCACAACTTGACTAGAAGAAAGGATCGGTTGGTAGGACATGTTCTGAGGCATCAAGGGATCACCAATTTAGTCTTGGAGGGCAGCGTGGAGGGTAAAAATCGTAGAGGGAGACCAAGAGATGAATACATCAAGCAGATTCAGAAGGATGTGGGTTGCAGTAGGTACTGGGAGATGAAGTAGCTTGCACAGCATGGAGAGCTGCATCAAACCAGTCTCAGGACTGAAGACCACAACAACAACAACATCTTTTCCTGCATATTGAATTTTCATTAATTTCTTACAAATCTTTTCCAAAATATTTTTCTGTTTTAATCCTCAGTTCTGTATATAAATCTATATACTTTCTCAACCAATCAAACTGTTTAAATCCTAAAACACTATGTGCATTTGTTAATTTCATCCCCAACATAAATATTGTTTAAAATTTCTGTAATGAACGATTTCATCATATTTATTACCTAAAGTAGTTAATCATTTTTTGTTCTGTAGTTCGTGGTACAATTTTGTTTCCAGGAGCTAATGGTGGATCATTGTGTAGATTGCTTAAATTTTTTTAATATTCTACATCTACTTTGATAATATAACCTATTCGTAAAGTGTCAGAAATTTCGATTATTTTTTTTTTTTTTGGAATCGAGCAAAGGTGAGACAACATATTCAAATCCAGCATATGAAAAATATTGACTCACAGCATATACATTATTTGCATCAAAAAATATTCAAACAATTTCACATCTTAGTTTTATCAAAATCTTCCATATATTTGTTATTTGATTTAACATATCTTTTACACAGTAAGCGCAAAAATGCTATGCAGGAATGGCTCGATGACAAATGGAAGAATTTAGAAGCGTATTATGGAATACTGATGATTTTTACTTTTGGACTGTCTAGCTACTACTGAATGAAACACAATTTTCGGCCTGTAAACGTTTCACCTTATTTCTCTGCAAGGTATCTTCAGTGGCCTGGAATATGTTCATATTTTTACTGCTTAGTTTATATTTTGAGGCAATGTGCCCATAGGCTATCAAAGGTTCTGGTGGTTGGTTTTTGCAAAGATGTAGTAATATTTTAAATTCTACTTGCAGGTTGCATGCATGATTTTCTACATATTATGTTTCTGTTTTCTCTCTTCCTCCCCTTCCTCTCTTTGCCTTATGGACACATACACACACACACACACACACACACACACACACACACACATACACACACTCACAAATAAATCCCACACTGGAAAGTTGGCAATAGTATTCGATCTTTGCCAACAATATCTGACAATCGGCAACACAAACCAAAACATTGCATCAAAACAAGTGCTCAGTTCCTAGGGCTAACCTAACCCCAAGTGGCTATTATAATAAGAAGAAACAGCACCAAAAGTGGACCAGAAATATAATATGTAGAAATTTGTCCAAACGACTATAAGTAGAATTTTCACTATTACCACACCATTGCAAAAACCAGCCACCAATACTATTGATAATCTATAGGTACATTGCCTCAAAATCTAAACTAAATAGTAAAAATATGTACATATTCCAGGGCACTGAAGATGCGTTGCAGAGAATGAAGGCAAAATGCGAATGGCACGACAATTGTGTTTCATACAGCTGAAGTCAGATGTTCCAAAATTAAAAATTATAAATATACTGTAATATTACACACAACTGAGGACGACAGGACTATGATAGTTGAAGATTTGGAATCATATTTCACTAGGGGAAGTACAGATACTGCCTGCAGGAAGATTGAAGAGGCCTTTGGGGAAAAGAGAAGCAGAATATTAAGAGCTCAGATGGTAAACCAGTCCTAAGCAAAGAAGGGAAAGCTGAAAGGTGGGAGGAGTATATAGAGGGTCTATAGAGGGAAGATGAAAGCAGTATTCTAGAAAGGGACGTGGATGCAGATGAAGATGAGATGGGACATACGACACTGTGAGAAGAATTTGATAAAGCTATGAAAGACCTAAGTCGAAACAAGGCCCTGGGAGTAAACGACATTCCATCAGAACTACTGATAGTCTTGGGAGAGCCAGTCATGGCGAAAATCTTCCATATGGTGTGCAAGCTGTATTGGACAAGGGAAATACTCTCAGACTTCAAGCAGAATGTGGTAATTCCAATTCCAAAGAAAGCAGTTGCTGACAGGTGTGAAGATTGCCAAAGTATCATTTTAATAAGTCATGGTTGCAAGATACTAACACGAAGTCTCTACAGAAGAATGGAAAATCTTGTACAAATAAATCTGCGCAAAGATTAGTTTGGGTTCTGGAACATGTGAGGCAATACAGAGCCTATGACTTGTCTTAGAAAATATGCTTAGAAAAATCTAACCTACATTTATGGCATTTGTGTGAGTATAGAAAGTTTTTGACAGTGTTGACTGGACTACTCTATTTGAAATTCTGAATCTAGCAGTGATAGAATACAGGGAGCAAAAGCCTACTTCCAGTCTGTACAGAAACCAGAGGGCAGTAATAAGAGTGAAGCAGCATGAAGGGAGAGTACTGGTTCAGAGGGAGTGAGACATGGTTGTAGCCTATCCCTGATGTTATTCAATCTGTGCATTGAACAAGAAGTAAGGAACTCAAAGAACAATTTGGAGTAGGAATTAAAATACAGGGAGACGAAATAGAAACTTGGAAGTTTGCCAATGATACTGTAATTCTGGCATAGACATCAAGGTGCCTGGAAGATCAGTTGAATGGAATGGACTGTCTTTTGAAAAGAGGAAAAGCAAAACAAAGATAATGGAATGTAGTCGAATTAAATCAGGTGATGCTAAGGGAATTAGATTAGGAAATGAGACACTTAAAGCAGGAGATGACTTTTGCTATTTGAAGAGCAAAATAACTGATGATGGCTGAAGAAGAGAGGATATAGAATATAAACTGGCTATGGCAAGGAAAGCGTTTCTGAAGAAGTGTCAGGAAGTCTTTTCTGAAAGTATTTCTATGGAGTGTAGCGATGTATGGTGGTGAAAAATAGACGATAAATAGTTTGGACAAGAAGGGCATAGAAGTTTTCTTAATGTCGTGCTACATAAGAATGCTGGAGATTAGATAAGTTGATCACGCAACTAATGAGGAAGTACTGAATAGAATTGGGGAAACAAGAGATTCGTGCAGAAAAGAAGGGATCAGATGATAAGAAACATTCTGAGACATCAAGGGATCACCAATTTAGTATTTGAGGGAAGGGTGGGGGGTAAAAATCGTAGAGGAAGATCAAGAGATGAATACAGTAAGCAGATTCAGAAACAGATTCAGAGACAAAGAGCCTAGCACAGGAGAGAGTGGCATGAAGTGCTGCATCAGACCAGTCTTTGGACTGAAGGCCATAATAACATCATCTTTTACAACATTGTGATATGCTTCCTGTTATGCCTCTTTCAATTATTAAAATCATATCATAATTGTGTACTAAATCAAGTAGTTCTCCAGTCATTTTTAACATCGACCTAAAGATAAACCTGGAGCAAACAAATACCAAGAGGGGCTAGATCATAAGCTTCTACACAAATTTTTCAAAAATTTTTAAAAACCTCAGCTAATATTAAAACATCAGTTTTCAAATATAAATCATGATATTGTCCTAGATTTTCTGTGTTAAAATTTTCACAAATTAGTTTAGTGTGTTTATAGTCTTCTTCACTAACGTCACATCCATTTCAATTATTATAAAATCCTTCTTCTGATGGAAGTTCTTTTCCTTCATATTTTTCATAACTGTTTATATATTCATCAGGATAAACTCCTTTTCTGACTACTAAATGTACTAGATCTGGAAATTTTTTAAAAGTTTTTCCTTTCTTTTCTTTAATTTGAAGAGAGTTTGTCAAGACTTAAACATATAAATCTAAAAGTGTTGATAAACAGTATTACTATCTTTTCAGTTTTTTCACTAAAACTAATATATCTGTGTTCATTATTTTGTATTAAATCTACTTGTTATTCATCATAACCTAGTTCATTTACAAATAAATGGGAATCATATTGTGAGAAATTACGTAAATAAATTGGGGAAAAACTTGGGTGTTTCAGTTTCTAACTGCAATTAATATATAATGGATTCGTATATTTCCCTGTAATTGATGATGACAATGAACTATTTTATTATTTTTTGTATAACGTTTTCTACACAAAAAACAAATTTAATTCCTATGTCTTGATTGTTCTTCAAAAATTAAAGTTTTCATTTCTTCTCCTTCTGAGTAAATTCTGTCAATTTCTCCAACTTTTTTTAATTTATATAACTTTTTTATGAGAGTTGGGTTCTTTATACCTTACAGTATTTTCACCAAACCCATTTATATATTTAATATAATAAGAAGAACCACTTCAATCATGCTTTTTATATTTTACAGTATACAACTGATTATTTAATTTTAATTCGATTTCATTTATTGGTCACTGCTAAGTTTTTATACACATTTTATTTTTTATCCATTGACACCATTAACACTATCATCTTATGTTAATTCAGGACAGTTTTTACGTAATTTTGATGACAAACTTTCTAAATCATCATTAATAACAAAACTATCTTTTTGAGCAAATTGCTAATTTTTAAAACTTATATACAAGCCTTTCTGTGATAATTCTAATTTTAATGGTTTATTATTTTAAAAAAGTTTTGTGTGACCATTCGATTTTTCTTTCTTATTAAAATGTAATAACCACATGTCAGAAATAAATTTTGCTTGCTCATGTTTTGTTATCTTTACCGAAACAAGACTAGATAAATCTTTTATCCAATAGTAATCTGAGTTATTTTCATATTTAAGATAGAATATATTATTAAGGTTTTCCTTTGTAGATTTTGTTATTTTTCATGGGTGTACTTCATATTTTCCATTAAAGGAATAAATGGTGATGGGTATATTAATTTAACTCTCGATTTTTTAAATGTGATACTACAATTAGGTATTCAAAATTTTAAGGTTTTTCCTCGATAATAAGACTAAAATTTTTATATTTACTAACTCTTTGTGGATATAATAGTGATCTTATTGAATGCAAAAATATTTTGTGTCATAATTTTCAGCATCAATAAAAGATGGTTTCTTTTACATTTTGACATACTTTAAAAATTACATATTTTTGCCATTTTTTCTGTCTTCCTTTTTTAAATTTTGCAATCAAATCTTTTTCTGTACTAATCGTATCATTTTCTGTTTGTAGTCCATATTCAATAATACCATTATTGGTCTGTATTCTCTACTCACAACAAAGTATAAATTTATTTTCACACCTTTATATAATTTCTAATTTTCTTTCACTATTTTGATAATTTTAGATATCACTGCATATGAGAAATAATCTGGTTTAGTTAAGTTTATATTATTTTTGAAATTTATAGTTTGTAGTCTGTTTTCAGAGGCATCATTAACTAAATATTGATTCACTGTATTCCATTTTTTGTTTTCCAAAATATATATATACAAAAAGAAAATATTTCTTTTATTTGTTTAGCTTCACCTTTTTTTAAATATTTCATCATTGTTTTCTATGTCAGAATAAGTTGCTCTCGTATTTTTCTTTCGAATTTTCTCTGATTAAATATGTGTTTAATTATATAATTAATTAAAACATTTTTTTAATTTATAATATCCCCTTGTGTTACTTGCTTTACAGTAGTCAGAAAGTTGAAACCACAGTGAAGTTATTTATTTTTTCACTCATTTATAAAGAAATAATTTTTAATTGATTTTTAAAAATGAAGAAACTAACTAGTTTTTATTTTTTAAAAAGGTATGTAATTTTAATGTGTATATTTTTAAAGTTTGTATCTTCTAGAAAATTTTTATATAACTGGAGTCATTCTTAAGAATCTCAATAGTTCTAATTCTTTCAGAAAATAATGAGTTAGAAGTAATTTTTTATCTAATATTACACTTGCAGATATTTAAATACTGTCTGTAGGGAGGAAATTTGTATGGAACTTAATAATGATTCAAAAATTATTTATCCAAAGAGATGTAATAAATTAATTTATGGATATGATTGTAATTATTCTGAAGAAGGAATTATTAAACTAAAATATAAAGAAATAAAAAAATTGTAAAGATAGTGGACTTTATGATATAGAATGCACTGCATGAGTATTTTGATAGAAATACAACATAGAATTTTTAAATTAAAACTTTTTACCTTCTTAGCGATAACATACTTGGCGTATGAGCAATGGGACACAGCATCTCCGAGGTAGCGATGAAATGGGGATTTTCCCATAAGGCCATTAGAAGTGTACCATGAATATCGGGAATCCGATAAAACATCGAATATCTGACATCATTGCGGCTGGAAAAAGATCCTGCAAGAATGAGACCAAGGACGACTGAAGAGAATCTTTCACTGTTACGGAAGTGCACCCTTTCGGAAATTTATGCAGATTTTAATGCTGGGCCATCGACAAGTGTCAGCGTGTGTACCATTCAACAGACATCACCTATATGGCTTTTGGAGGCCAACTCGTTTACCCTTGATGACTGCATGACGCAAAGCTTTTCGCCCAGCCTGGGCCCATAAACATCGACATTGGACTGTTGGTGACTGGAAACATGTTGACTGGCTAGACAAGTATCACGTCAAATTATATCGAGAGGATGGATGTGAACAGGCATGGAGATAACCTGATGAAACCGTGGACCCTGCATTTCAGCAGGGGACTGTTCAAGCTGGTAGAGCCTCTGTAAGCCACGTGCAAATGGAGTGATATGGGATCCCTGATACATCTAGATATGACTCTGACAGGTGACACGTACGTAAGCATCCTGCGCAATCACCTAAATCTATTTATGTCTATTGTGCATTCCGACGGACTTCGTCAACTCAAGCAACACTTCAGGGATACCCCCCACGTCCAGAATTGCTACAGACTGGCTTCAGGAACACTCTTCTCAATTTAAAAATTTCCGCTGGCCACCAGGCTCCCCAGACATGAACATTTATTGATTATATCTGTGATGCCTTACAACATTAGGTTCAAAAGAGATCGCCACTCGCTCGTACTCTTACAGCCCTGCAGAATTCATGGTGATAGTTCCCTCCAGAACTACTTCAGACATTAGTCATGTCCATGCCATATCGTGCTTGAGGGGGCCCTACACGTATTAGGAAGGACTACCAGTTTCTTTGGCTCTTCGGTGTGTGTGTGTGTGTGTGTGTGTGTGTGTGTGTGTGTGTGTGTGTGTTTGTGTGTGTTTGTGTTTGTGTGTGTGTCTGTGTGTGTGTGTGTGTGTGTGTGTGTGTGTGTGTGTGTGTGTGTGTGTGTGTGTGTGTGTGTGTATACATACATATATATATTCAGCTACCAAGTTCGTATTACTTTTCAGGGTCATACAACAGCAACAGAATAACCATTTGTATAGCTTAAAAACAATGGAATAAGAACTTTTGATGCTAATTTCTTTACAAAAGATCTAAATTTAAAGCTCTATGTGGAAAATTCAGAAGAATGTGCAGGAGAGAAGTTGTTAGTGCACACACAGGAAGATGTGGAGTGTTATATCACTAGTGTTATGCACGGAATAAGAGGTAAAATTAATGCTCTCAGCTAGAAGATTTGCAGGAAGGAACAGAACTAAATGTTGAAGCCATAAAACAGATACTTTATAAGAAAAAATTATATACATATTCAAATTCAAGAACATACGTTTTTTTTTCATTTGTCAGATTACTGGCTCAAGAAAGAATTAGATATTTCCAGTGTAGATTTTGATTGTACATTAACAGTTAAGCTGGAGTTTATTAAAATTACACCAAGCACAACAGAGAGTTATGTTCTGCATATAAATGTATACAAATATATTGTACAAGAATATTGGTTTTCGTATTCTCTATCATGCCAAAATCTCTAGAAGAGTCTCCTATTTACAGTGGTATAGTGTATGGAAAACGGAAGCCACAGAAAATTCACAGACAAGGTTGACATATAGCTTTAAACATGAGGAGACATTAATTTTACTGAGAACAACAATGGCGAGTAGCCAGACATTGGGGTACTGGTAAAAAAAATGTTGGAATCGAGGCCATTTACTGCATTAAGAAACAAATAACAGCGACATAACATCCGTTTTTGCAGAGTTAAAAACCGATGGAATAACTGGTGTAATGGTAATTCGGAAGTGTTCCACAGCAACTTGCTGTCACATTTTAATGCAGCTCCCCTCTGCATACAATAAAATAATAATCCGTGAGTGATGTCCTGCAAACTGGCTACTGAAGTCGTAAACCCCTAAAAGTATGGTTAATGTGTTATGTATAAGAAAAAAGCTGAAAATATTGGTTAGCTGCTTTTGCATGCACCAGTTTGGCAGAACAGACATTCCGTCTGCTCATCGAACGACATGTTGTGTTTAAAATAACGCCTGTGTCACTAGGTAAGTGTTACATTAAGCCACAGGGAGAAACATATCTTTCGCTTCACTGGTGTGAAGCAGAGTTATTTCCTAGGTCTCAAGAGAATAAATGAACCAGTTATCAAACGCGAACTGTCATCTACCTGTCTACAGTTGCGGAGTGGTTTTAACAGCAGTCTTATGCAGGGAATGTTCTGTGGGATGTGTTTAGCATGGAGGCTGGTGAAGAACTGGGCTGCAGATCCCACGGCAGTGCACGAAAGTGCATGTTTTGCTAAAATGCAGGTGTGTGCGCTGTGGTGTAATCGATTTCTAAAAAATCGTATAGATGCACATCGCTGGCAGACTGGATGCAAAAAGTACGACAACAACTTTGTCCTGCAAAAGAAAAAAAGTACGAAAGCAGCTGGCACGTATATGTGAGAACTCAGCGTTCCTCTTTTTCGCTACATTGCTAATTGTGAAGCGAAGTTTCGGGTAGTCGATCTCAGCACTGCGCCCAGATGTGTATTTTCACGACGAGAGCGATTTTGGGCTGCGCCTGCGCCTGTCACCATCTTCATGGTAAGAAGAGCGGAAACTTGCACACATATCATACACTAGACTAATATTGTTGTTCTTCCAGTCAAGCTGTAAGTTATTATATGTAAAATACTATGAATTTAGGAACAATTTAGTATTGGATAGTTTACAGTTGGCAAATATGCTTGAGTCCTTTTTCTTGTTCCACCCTATCGTCTATCTGCAGCATTAGAACAATAAATAGAGACGTTCCTAATTGAACAGACGTATTTAATGTCCATGACTGGAAGGATTGGATATTCATAAAGTTCCAGTGAGCATAAAGTTAATGGCGCCTGGGCACCTGTATGAAACACATGCAAAAGTTTCAGGCGCTCTTTGTCTGATAGTGATAAATGTGGTACTTTCCACACCAATTTATCCAGTGAAACTTTGTCCATTCCTTCTTGTTCTTATTGAATCTGTTAGTTATTATCCGTAGCACTTCATACTAGAATCAGTTCCTACTTATCTCATAATGACTAGATTATATTCCTCAAATAAGCCAATTAATATTTTGAGCAGGATACAGACGCTAAAGTGCTCATGTATCTATCTATCTATGAATCATCCTGCATCCGAAGTTGACACAGATTAATATGTTTTGAGAGTCGATGCGATTTCATCGTTTCTTGTGCAGATGAGCTCAGTACCATTGAGTTCATTTCTGATTTCTTGAAACAGAAAGATGAATCCATTAGGTGTACATTCTGATGTTGCTGTTGACAGAGCACTTCCTTCTTTCTTGGTGTTCATAATTCTTCTCTCTAAATATAGGAAACTGTTACTTGAAAGTGTTAACTCATCTTGATGTTAAATAAGAATTTGTATCTAATCGTTATTGTTGTAGGTTGTTGAAGCAAAAGGTCTGTGAGAGAAATATTCTTGACAAATGATCCGATCGGTACACTGAACGGGAGTTGTTACATCGAGCTAAACCACTGTGAGGTTTCAAGCCTGTCACTTTAAGATATCCTCATTGGCTGTGTGCACTTTATTTACGCTTGAAACCCATGATGCTACGAGGGCAGTTCAATAAGTAATGCAACACATTTTTTTTCTCGGCCAATTTTGGTTGAAAAAACCGGAAATTTCTTGTGGAATATTTTCAAACATTCCCGCTTCGTCTCATATAGTTTCATTGACTTCCGACAGGTGGCAGCGCTGTACAGAGCTGTTAAAATGGCGTCTGTAACGGATGTGCGTTGCAAACAACGGGCAGTGATCGAGTTTCTTTTGGCGGAAAACCAGGGCATCTCAGATATTCATAGGCGCTTGCAGAATGTCTACGGTGATCTGGCAGTGGACAAAAGCACGATGTGTCGTTGGGCAAAGCGTGTGTCATCATCGCCGCAAGGTCAAGCAAGACTGTCTGATCTCCCGCGTGCGGGCCGGCCGTGCACGGCTGTGACTCCTGCAATGGCGGAGCGTGCGAACACACTCGTTCGAGATGATCGACGGATCACCATCAAACAACTCAGTGCTCAACTTGACATCTCTGTTGGTAGTACTGTCACAATTGTTCACCAGTTGGGATATTCAAAGGTTTGTTATCGCTGGGTCCCTCGTTGTCTAACCGAACACCATAAAGAGCAAAGGAGAACCATCTGTGCGGAATTGCTTGCTCGTCATGTGGCTGAGGGTGACAATTTCTTGTCAAAGATTGTTACAGGCGATGAAACATGGGTTCATCACTTCGAACCTGAAACAAAACGGCAATCAATGGAGTGGCGCCACACCCACTCCCCTACCAAGAAAAAGTTTAAAGCCATACCCTCAGCCGGTAAAGCCATGGTTACAGTCTTCTGGGACGCTGAAGGGGTTATTCTGTTCGATGTCCTTCCCCATGGTCAAACGATCAACTCTGAAGTGTATTGTGCTACTCTTCAGAAATTGAAGAAACGACTTCAGCGTGTTCGTAGGCACAAAAATCTGAACGAACTTCTCCTTCTTCATGACAACGCAAGACCTCACACAAGTCTTCGCACCCGAGAGGAGCTCACAAAACTTCAGTGGACTGTTCTTCCTCATGCACCCTACAGCCCCGATCTCGCACCGTCGGATTTCCATATGTTTGGCCCAATGAAGGACGCAATCCGTGGGAGGCACTACGCGGATGATGAAGAAGTTATTGATGCAGTACGACGTTGGCTCCGACATCGACCAGTGGAATGGTACCGTGCAGGCATACAGGCCCTCATTTCAAGGTGGCGTAAGGCCGTAGCATTGAATGGAGATTACGTTGAAAAATAGTGTTGTGTAGCTAAAAGATTGGGGAATAACCTGGTGTATTTCAATGCTGAATAAAACAACCCCTGTTTCAGAAAAAAATGTGTTGCATTACTTATTGAACTGCCCTCGTACTTCAGACGAAGATACATTGTAATTTCCTCACTCCAAAAAAGCCTACTAGATTCCCATTGTCATCTATGATATTCAGTTAAAGATGGTATAATGTCTGAACAGTCACAGGGACATATATTAACTGCCAGACACCACAGTTTTGTAACCTTGACCCACAATGGGAAAAAATCTGTAGATAATCTTAATTAAACTGTCCTTAAGGTATGAATTCGTTGCCATACTACACTCAACACGTTTTGTGCTGACAGGTGGATATTCAGTTTGTGATTCAAATCATAAATTTCATCAGTATTAGTCACCAATATTTGACTCAAAGAGAAATCAAATAGTGATCCTTTTGAACCTTTATGTTTAAAGTCTCTTGTCTGTTCTCCGTTTTAAGAATATTAATGTCTGCACGATTTATACAGGCATTCAAAGCGTCAGTATCATCCACTCCCCCTGGCTTAGATTTATTGGGGAAAAGTAGTTAGCTCCCAATGTCAACGAGCATTCTTTTAAAGTAAGAGTGTACGAAATCACATCGTGATGTAGTAGCTGATGTAGTAATGTGCATACTGCTTTATCTTATGCAATTGTCATGAGAAACATTGACTGTATATGACTGCAGCGATATGAATTGAAATCTTGGTAGCGTCGAAAATGGTAGAACGTCTGATTGTTGTCAGTAAGGAATTGACATAATTCCTCAGGTGGTTTCAAATCACTGTATGAGTCAAAGCAGTAGATGGTACTTCGTTTTTTTCAAACATACGCAACCCAGTGAGTACCATATCCTCCTGTAACATCTAAATTGACAATCCCACATTCCTTGTACTTCCACGTTGTCTTAGGCAATGAATCTCACATAAAAACTCCATCAAATCTTGAGATTTTGATTTTCTTAGCGAATTTAACCAGATCTCTATGGGAAAGCAGTTTGTCCAGTAGTATAGTCAAAGGATTCTCTTTATAAACGTACCATACCATACCATACCATGGTTTGAATATACACTCCTGGAAATTGAAATAAGAACACCGTGAATTCATTGTCCCAGGAAGGGGAAACTTCATTGACACATTCCTGGGGTCAGATACATCACATGATCACACTGACAGAACCACAGGCACATAGACACAGGCAACAGAGCATGCACAATGTCGGCACTAGTACAGTGTATATCCACCTTTCGCAGCAATGCAGGCTGCTATTCTCCCATGGAGACGATCGTAGAGATGCTGGATGTAGTCCTGTGGAACGGCTTGCCATGCCATTTCCACCTGGCGCCTCAGTTGGACCAGCGTTCGTGTTGGACGTGCAGACCGCGTGAGACGACGCTTCATCCAGTCCCAAACATGCTCAATGGGGGACAGATCCGGAGATCTTGCTGGGTGGCACGGGATACATGCGGACGTGCAGTGTCCTGCTGGAACAGCAAGTTCCCTTGCCGGTCTAGGAATGGTAGAACGATGGGTTCGATGACGGTTTGGATGTACCGTGCACTATTCAGTGTCCCTCGACGATCACCAGTGGTGTACGGCCAGTGTAGGAGATCGCTCCCCACACCATGATGCCGGGTGTTGGCCCTGTGTGCCTCGGTCGTATGCAGTCCTGATTGTGGCGCTCACCTGCACGGCGCCAAACACGCATACGACCATCATTGGCACCAAGGCAGAAGCGACTCTCATCGCTGAAGATGACACGTCTCCATTCGTCCCTCCATTCACGCCTGTCGCGACACCACTGGAGGCGGGCTGCACGATGTTGGGGCGTGAGCGGAAGACGGCTTAACGGTGTGCGGGACCGTAGCCCAGCTTCGTGGAGACGGTTGCGAATGGTCCTCGCCGATACCCCAGGAGCAACAGTGTCCCTAATTTGCTGGGAAGTGGCGGTGCGGTCCCCTACGGCACTGCGTAGGATCCTACGGTCTTGGCGTGGATCCGTGCGTCGCTGCGGTCCGGTCCCCGGTCGACGGGCACGTGCACCTTCCGCCGACCACTGGCGACAACATCGATGTACTGTTTAGACCTCACGCCCCACGTGTTGAGCAATTCGGCGATACGTCCACCCGGCCTCCCGCATGCTCACTATACGCCCTCGCTCAAAGTCCGTCAACTGCACATACGGTTCACGTCCACGCTGTCGCGGCATGCTACCAGTGTTAAAGACTGCGATGGAGCTCCGTATGCCACGGCAAACTGGCTGACACTGACGGCGGCGGTGCACAAATGCTGCGCAGCTAGCGCCATTCGACGGCCAACACCGCGGTTCCTGGTGTGTCCGCTGTGCCGTGCGTGTGATCATTGCTTGTACAGCCCTCTCGCAGTGTCCGGAGCAAGTATGGTGGGTCTGACACACCGGTGTCAATGTGTTCTTTTTTCCATTTCCAGGAGTGTAATTCTTTACTGATAGTGATGGCCTCCATTGTCCTATTATTACTTGCTACCCTGCATTTTGTACTTTCTTCACTGTTCGAGTTATTAAAGATACTCCTTTAGCCAACGAATCAACTGCTAATGGCCCTGCGAGTGCTGGAATTAGAAACAGAATGATTCCACTCATTATTGCTAACCCCATATATACTGTCGAACTCTCTATCATGGTGTTTGTTAATGTAATCGGTAATAGTGTTTCCTTCTTCTACTACCCTTCTACCTCCTTTCATTGACTGTGAGAGCCATATCAGTCTTTGTGTTACTGGTTTAAGCATTTCAGAGCAAGACTGTTCTTGTTTCACTCGTTCTAATTACAGCCTTCGTAATTTCTGTCAAATAGCTTTCTGAAATTCAATAACTTTACGCCTTGTAACTGACCTGCTGTTGCATACTAAGTTAGTTTTGTTTCGGTATACAACTTATATATACTGTGGTACTATTGGCGAAAGGAGTCTAGTACCTTATCTATGGCCTTGATATATCATATCTATTAGTTTTGTGTTGACTCGATCAATTACCTCATTGACACATACTTCACATTGTTGGATTCTAGCCTTCAACCACTCCAACATCTCAACATTTCTAGCTTGATAAGACTTTCCAGTTACATTATTTTTCAACTGATTGTCTCGATTTTTCTCTCAGTATACAGAAGCATGTTCTCCACACCCTTGGGCCCAGTGATCATCACATGTGAAAATTTGTCCATAGTCTACAGAATACTGATATGTTGTACATTAGTGCACTACTTTTTATGCAGAAACTCCTAGAAGTTTCGTTTATGTCAATCATTATTCAGCAATCAGTGCTTATAGTAACAATTCATTGAAAGTCATGTTGATTCCTACATGAACTTGGTAAATATGCTTTAAATTTAAATTGTCATTTTCGAATGAGTAGATGAAAATATCTGATGCAGCACCAGATTATGGGTCAGTCTGCAATTTTCATGTAATAGAAAAAATTAGAAAACTTATTAACTTTAACTGAATATGAAAAAGACTGAAGAATTCAAAATAACACACAAGAAAATTTTATTTTTTTATTTTTCATTTAAGAAATTTAATAAATGTTTTTATGATTCTTTGAAATTTAATCAATTTTTCCTAATAACAAATAACCAAAAAATCTTATAAATTAGCCCTCTCAAATTTAGTATAAAATTCGTTTTTCCATTTTTTTAAAATCTAATAAACGACAATGAATAAAATATGAGTAATGTATGCGATATATTTAAAAGTAAGGAAAAATATTTCTGTTGAAATCAATAATAAGATAGGAGAGAAACAAATTAAATGTCACATCTGTCAATATTATTTTACACCATATTTAATCATTGAACATTTGAAAAGGATAGAACATAAGGATGTTATTAATTATATTGAAGAATGTTTTATGAAAATACATATGAATTTGATTTCTATAGGTATAATAAAAATTCCTTATAGTTTTGGAAGAAATAGTAAAATCTGTTTTACAGCTTTAAAAATTTCTTAATTATCATATAAATGCAAATACGGTAAGTAATTTTTATTTTATTTCTGATGAAATTTTAAAAGAGTTTAATAATTTAAAAAAAAACAAGAGTATGTAATTGTTCACCCAATACATTAAAAACTTCTTTTGCACAACCAAACCAGTATAAATATTTTAAAAATTAGCATTCAATATCCCATCATAAGTGAAATTCCTTTTTCCATACAAGTGAATAAGCTAATGTTTCATTAGGAATTTTAACATTAAAACTAGCACATAACTTTGTCATTGGTTTTTGATTTGGCTCAACATATTTTCTTCTAGTCGTATTTATAACATAAATAGGATAATTTGTAACAAAATTATATGGATTTGTAAACAAATCTCCCTTATATTGTGTTACTCATTTAAAATCACGAAATGGATCATAAGGTTTTAGAAATTATTTCTAGAATTTAAAGTCCACATTTGTTGAGGAAAATTTTATTTCTACCATTTCTTAGACTGACATTCCGTTAATTAAAACTATCAAACAATGAAGAACCAATCACTCGATTCTTACATCTTTATGTTTGAAAAAGAACAAAAACAAAATAAGAAATATCAAATTCTCAAAATTGTTTTTATTATTCCATTCGCAGATTTCTATAGCTTGTCATTCAAAGAAACATATTGGTATTTTAGGATTTTGTAATCTTGCTTGTTCTAATTCAAGTTCATAGTTGGATTATATTTAACAATATGTATTCCAATTTCTCTATTTTCAATAACAATTTTTCCTTCATTTGGTAATGCAGTTTTCATTTTCAGTCCAGCTTCATTGTTATCAAACCACCTAACAACAGCACCTCAAACACTAGTACTAAAAGTAAGAATAACACATAAATCTTCTTCCCAGATAACTTCTTTAAAACTTTTAAAAACATACTTCATTTCTATTACTTTTTCCTTTACCTTTATTAGGTATATGTCCTTCCATATAAATTTGTTCATAAAGGGATGAACTTAAATATAATAAAAGTGATGACGAAATAAAGGGGTATCCTATTCTTGGTAAAATATGATTTTTCAGTTTCATGGCTACAAAAGAAAATAATTTTGCGAGATAATTATCAATTAACATTTTATTTGATTTTCCATCATCTGTCGGGCAATCAGAGTCATCAGTTTGAATGGTTTTAAAACTCGTATACAACTGAGTTTCAATTTGATGAACCCAACCATCTTCAATATTCATATTAATTTTTATATTTCTGAAATGAATACTTCAAATACGTTTGATTTTACATTAACAAGAAAAGAACAAAATTGATAACTTCCAATTTTGTTCATTCATATATATAAAATTTTCAAAAACGTGTTAAAACACCCTTATTAAAAGATTATAGTCCCCTATGATTATCATTGAGTCTCATTCCTAATTTCTATTTTCCATGTGTTGCTCGTGTAATTGCCATTGTCGCTAATTTTTCACGAAATGAAATTCTTCAGCATACAGTCTTTCTTTTGCTGTTAATTTAATTTCTTTGACTGCTACATGCCTCTTTTCCAAATCTGTATTATCTCTGTATGCAATGTCATGTTTTTCACAAGCTTCATATAGTGGACTTAGTCTTTTATCACCTCTAGACAATCATTATTCTAATTAAGTTCCCAGAGCAGAAAAATGATAATGAGGAATTTCCATTTCAAAGGGTGATTTGTTAATTAAAGTATTTAGTTTGGAAGGTAGGAGACGAGGTACTGGCAGAAGTAAAGCTGTGAGTACCGGGCATGAGTCGTGCTTCGGTAGCTCAGATGGTAGAGCACTTGCCCACGCAAGGCAAAGGTCCCGAGTTCGAGTCTCAGTCAGGCATCCCCCCTGCGGGTTCTGGGGTAAGAATAGGCCCGCAGTATTCCTGCCTGACGTAAGAGGCGACTAAAAGGAATCTCAACTGTTTCGGCCTTTAATGTGATGGTCCGCTAAGGAGTTTGACCACTCCATTTTTAAATTTTTCCGTTAGTGTGTACCATTTGGGGAAGGACACCTTACGTGGTGCATCTTAAATCCATCTTGCCCTAAGATCTGGCACACCTGATTTTTCATGGAGTTGGACTTACATCGAGCTTCCGGCCACATCCACTGCAGTATATTCCGGGTGGCATACATTCCCTCCAGTGTGCACTTCCATCTTTGCCCTCATGATGTACATGGATATTTCGTCACCCGACATCCAGCATGGTAGCCAGTCCGTTGTGGTGGGGTCGTCATGTACACTCTTGGTGGTAGCCCCCTGACTACACAGGGATCGCACTGCTGATGCTTGAGCTGCTACCTCCCCACGCGTGCCGAGGAGTAGATGCCTATCCCTCTGGGGCATCGGGACTCCCGGCAAAGGCCATCCTGCCAGGTGGTCTTTGCTGCGGCTGGGTGGCACCCGTGGGGAGACCCCCAGGTCAGAGTGGGTGGCATCAGGGCGGATGACCCGCAATGAAGCGTGGTACATCATCTCTCGCTGGTGGGCCTCCACCAGCAGTCTCTAAGCGATCGACGTCTAACCTCAACGGGAAGAAATTTGATCAGAGATCGTTTCTCTCCCTGGCCACTCCATGGGAGGACCGTCTGGCTAAAGAAGGCAGTGGAGAATATTCACCCCAGTACCTCGTGTGTACGCGGGTTGATGGGGAATCGTTTGTGTCGACCAAGCCCCAGTTTTTTGTGGAGCATTTAGAGGACAAGTTCGGGGAGGTGGAGGGCTTGTCCAAAATGCGCTCTGGTTCTGTGCTCATCAAAACGGCATCCTCTGCCCAGTCCCAGATGTTGCTCAATTGTGATAAGTTGGGGGATGCTCAGTTAGCATCACGCCGCATAAGAGTCTCAACATGGTCCAGGGTATTATATTCCACAGGGATCTTCTTCTGCAGTCCGACGATGAATTACGCGCCAACCTCGAACGACGAGGTGTTCACTTCGTCCGGCGCGTCCATCGGGGTCCGAGGGATAATCAGGTAGCCACCGGTGCCTCCATCCTGGCCTTCGAGGGTGATGTCTTACCCGAAAAGGTTAGGGTGATGGTTTACCGTTGTGATGTGAAGCCATATATCCCTCCTCCGATGCGGTGTTTTAAATGCTGGAAGTTCGGGCACATGTCATCTTGCTGTACTTCTGGCATCACCTGTCGAGATTGTGGCCGGCCTTCCCATCCCGATACTCCATGTGCCCCGCCTCCTATCTGTGTTAACTGTGGAGAACACCATTCCCCCTGCTCACCGGACTGTAGGTTCTTCCAGAAAGAAAGGAAGATAATGGAATATAAGACTCTGGACTGCCTGACCTACACCGAGGCAAGGCGGAAATATGAGCGGCTACATCCTGTGCCCATGACATCCACCTATGCCACTGCTGCAACACCGGTATGATCCTCTCCCGTGTCGTCACGCACTGTTGCCTCTCAGCTATGTCAGAATGAACCGGCCCCCTTGGTTGTGGGGGCACTTCCCCCTCTGTTGCTCCTGCTCCATTTACTTCAGGAGCAACACCACCCCAACCATCAGGGACATTCGTTCCCCCTTCCCAGCCAGAGAGGCGTGAGACTTCTTTGGCTACTCTAGCCAGGATGGGGTCCCGTGGGGCCCTCCCATCCCAGGCTTTGCCCAGTGCCAAAGTGGACACCCACAAATTTTTGAAACAACAACCGGTCGCTGGTCATAGGGCTTCACAGTCATCGTCCGTCCCTGAGACTGACCCAGTGGGGCCCTCCCAGCCAGACCCTCCAAAGGCACAGGGTGCAAAGCAGTTGAAGAACAAGGCTCCCAAGTATCTTGACATTGCGGTGGCACCTGTCCCACCGCAACCTTTCAACTCTGCGCCTGAGGATGAGGTGGAGATTCTGGCGTCCGCTGAGGACCTCGATCTCGCCGGTCCCTCCGACACCATGGAAAGCACTATCACAGGTGCTCCATCGGAGGCAGCAGGTGACCCAGCGGCGCAATCTGCGTTCCCAGTCCCGTCACGCCTTTCTCCGCCATGGACAATACCATCCTCCAGTGGAACTGCAGCGGTTTCCTCCACCATCTAGCTGAGCTCCGCCAACTTATCAGCCTTCACCCTTTCATCTGCATTGCTCTTCAGGAAAAATGGTTTCCAGCAATGCGAACCCCCACTCTCCGTGGCTATTGGGGTTATTATAAGAACCGGGCAGCTTATGAAAGGGTGCCTGGTGGCGTCTGCATGTATGTCCTTAACTCTCTTCACAGCGAGTCTGTCCCTCTACATACAGCTTTAGAGGCTGTCGCTGTTCGTGTGTGGACGCCACAGGCTGTTACTGTCTGCAGTCTGTACCTTCCACCGGATGGTGATGTCTTGCAGCATGTCCTGGCTGCGCTGATAGCTCAATTGCCGCCACCTTTCTTGCTATTGGGCGATTTCAACGCCCATAACCCTCAGTGGGGTGGGTCAGTGGCAACAGGTCGAGGCGCCACCGTTGAGCATTTATTGGCGCATCTCGATCTTTCGATTTTAAACGATGGTGCCTTCACACACTTCAGTGTGGCACATGGCACATACTCCGCCATTGACCTATCGATCTGTAGCCCTCGCCTCTTACCGTCTGTCCAATGGCGTGTGCATGACGACCTGTGTGGTAGTGACCATTTACCAATCTTTCTGTCACTGCCACGGCGTCACTCTTCTGGGCGCCCCAGCAGATGGGCTATGAATAAGGCTGACTGGGACTTGTTCTCCTCCATTGCCGCTATTGAGCCTCTCTCTAGTGACGACATTGATGCGATGGTTCACTCAGTCACCACCAGCTTCATTACTGCTGCAGAATCTGCCATTCCCAGTTCTTCTGGGTCCCCTCGGCGGCGGACTGTGCCTTGGTGGTCGCCTGAGATCGCTGAGGCGATTAAAGATCGCCTGCGGGCGCTACAGCGTCACAAGCGACATCCCTGCATTGAACACCTATTCACCTTCAAACGGCTGCGTGCACAGGCCCGCAGCCTTATCCGCCAAAGCAAGCAGGAGTGCTGGGAGCGGTATGTGTCCACCATTGGCCTCCATGTCTCTCCGTCGCAGGTCTGGGCCAAGATCCGACGCCTCTGTGGCTATTGGACCCCTGTCAGCGTCCCTGCGCTCTCACTGAATGGAGCAGTTTGTACAGACTCTGACGAAATTGCCAACAGCTTGGCAGAGCATTTTGCTCTTAGTTCCGCTTCTTCCAATTATCCACTGGCCTTCCGCTCCATTAAAGAGCGGATGGAACGTTGGAGCCTTTCTTTTCGCACCTACGATTCTGAATCCTAAAATGCTCCATTCAGTGAGTGGGAATTTCACAGCGCCCTTGCCGCTTGCCCTGATACCGCTACTGGGCCAGATTGCATTCACTGTCAGATGCTGAAACACCTTTCAGTGGACTGCAAGCGACACCTCCTCGACCTTTACAACCGTCTCTGGGTCGAGGATGAGTTTCCGTCACAATGGCGGGAAAGCATTGTCATCCCCTTTTTGAAACCGGGCAAGAGCCCTTTGGAGGTGGACAGCTACCGCCCCATTAGCCTCACCAACGTTCTTTGCAAGCTTGTCGAACGGATGGTGAGCTGACGCTTGAATTGGGTACTGGAGTCTCGGGGCCTTCTGGCTCCGTCTCAGGGTGGGTTCCGTAAAGGCCGCTCCGCCACCGACAATCTGGTGAGTCTGGAGTCAGCCATCCGTACTGCCTTTGCCCGCCGTCAGCACCTGGTCGCTGTCTTTTTCCACATGCGGAAGGCGTACGATACGACATGGCGTCATCGCATACTTTTTACCCTTCATGGATGGGGTCTTCGGGGCTCTCTGCCGATCTTTATCCGAAATTTTCTGTCGTATCGTACCTTCCGCGTGCATGTCGCGGCCTCTCATAGTTCCTCCCGAGTCCAGGAGAACAGGGTACCACAGGGATCTGTCCTCAGTGTCTGCCTGTTTTTAATCACCATAAACGGGCTCACTGCAGCGGTGGGAAATTCTGTCTCCGGTTCCCTGTATGCTGACGACTTCTGCCTTTACTACAGCTCTACTGGCATTGCAGCTGTTGAACGTCAGCTACAGGGCGCTATCTGCAAGGCGCAGTCTTGGGCTGTAGCGCATGGTTTTCAGTTTTCGGCTGCCAAGACCCGCGTTATGCATTTCTGCCGGCGCCAAACAGTCCAATCTGAACCGCGGCTTTATCTTGCCGACGAACTCCTTGCTGTGGTGGAGAGCCTTAGGTTTTTGGGTGTAGTTTTCGATGCCCGGCTGACTTGGCTGCCTCATATTCGGCAGCTTAAACAGGTGTGTTGGCGACATCTAAATGCTCTGAGATGTTTGAGCCACACCCGCTGGGGCGCTGACCGATCTACGCTGTTACGGCTCTACCAGGCGTTAATCCAGTCCCGTCTGGATTATGGGAGCCTGGCTTATGGCTCAGCATCACCATCTGCGTTACAGGTGCTGGACCCAATCCTCCACAGCGGGATACGCCTTGCCTCTGGTGCTTTCCGTACCAGCCCTGTGGACAGCATACTAGTGGAGGCAGGTGTCCCTCCACTGCGGTTACGGCGCCAACGTTTGCTGGCCGCTTATGCTGCCCATGTTTTCAGCTTGCCCGGGCATCCTAACTATCGGCTACTATTCCCAGAGTCGCACGTCATCTTCCAGAACGTCGACCCAGGGCTGGCAGTACAATCGCATTCCGCATCCCAGAGCTTCTCTCCGGGCTTGGGGCTTTACCTCTTTCGCCTCCTTTCAGGGCACCTCTGCATACACCCCCATGGTGTGTGCCTCGCCCTCGCCTTCAGCTGGAATTGGCACAGGGCCCGAAGGACTCAGTCCCTCCGGAGGTCTTCCGCCGCCGCTTTCTTTCTCTCCTTGCAATGTATCAGGGTTCTAGCATTGCGTACACTGACGGCTCGATGGTTGCTGGTCGTGTCGGTTATGTGCTTACTCTAGGGGACCATTCCGAACAACGTTCATTGCCGGCTGGCTGTAGCGTTTACACTGCTGAGCTGGTCGCTATCTTTCGTACCCTAGAGTATATCCGCTCCTGATCAGAAGAGTCCTTCGTGATCTGTAGCGATTCCCTGAGCGGTTTACGAGCTCTCGACCAGTGTTACCCTCGTTCTCGTCTGGTGATGGCTATCCAGGAGTCTCTGCATACTCGTGCCCGTTGCGGCCGCGCTGTGGTCTTTGTGTGGACCCCCGGTCATGTTGGTATCCCGGGCAATGAATATGTTGACCGCCTGGCGAAAGAGGCCATCAGTAAACCATCTATGAACATTGGCCTCCCAGAGACTGATTTGCGAGCAGTCCTCTGCCGACAAGCTTTTGCGCTTTGGGACGCTGAATGGCGCGATCGGATCACGCCCAATAAACTCCGTGCCATTAAGGAGACAACGACTGTGTGGCAGTCATCCATGCGAGCCAACCACAGGGACTCAGTCGTCCTTTGTCAGCTCTGCATTGGCCACTCTCGGCTGACACACAGTTACTTACCGCGTCGGGAGGACCCTCCTCTGTGTCGCTGCAGGGCGGTTTTGACAGTGGCCCACATTTTGTTGGATTGCCCCCTTTTAGCTGTGTTCAGGCAGACATTTGCGCTGCCTGATACGCTCCTTGCCCTTTTAACTGATGACTCTGCTATGGCTGGCTTAGTTTTATGTTTTATTCGGGCAGGGGGTTTTTATCATTTAATATGAGTGTTTATGTTCTATTTTATTGTTTTGTGTTGATTCTGGCCTTTGGCCTACAGTTTTAAACTGGGTTTTTAATGTGTTCTCGGTGGTTGGCTTTTCCTTTTTTCTTCTATGGTCGGCCAACCACCGCCACAATCGATGTGATTTTAATTTGTTATGTCTGTTCTTTGTCTGAGTTTTTCTTGTCCTGTGTTGTCTGTTGTCTCTATTATCCGTTTTTACTCTGTGTTGTAGTTTTTAAGCTTTGGAATAAGGGACCGATGACCATAGCAGTCTCGTCCCTTTAATCCCCACAAACCTACCAATCAATCGGTCGGGCACACAGTTTCAATCTGCCAGGAAGTTTCATTAATGAATCCGTTTCCATATTTTTCCAATTTCCAAAACGTTTGAGGTAAATTATTTAACAATATAATTACATTAGATCTTACTTTTGGATTATTAATAATAAAACGACTACATGTATTTGTTAGCATTTTTGTTACTTCAGTCTATTCATTGTAACGATTTTTATAGCCTTCTAATTGTTCTCCATCAATAAATGCTAATCTACTAACTAAGCCTCTAACAACATTCATACAAATATAGGCAATTGGTTTGACTGTATTTTTTTAGTTAAACCTTCAATATTTTTTTCATCATCGTTTGAATTTAAATTACCTATTATTTTTGTTGAAAAATAAACATCAACGATTCCTTTCATGGAATATTTTTATTAATTACCTCCATTTATTTTTATTTTATTTGGATTATCATCAGAATACAATGCATGCATATCATCTGATATATCCATATAATTGATAAATCTACAGCATAGATTTTTTTGTTCATATCATCCATGATAATAAGTTTTAAGTTACAAGATTCATCAATGTATCAGTTCGTTCATATGTTTTATCACCATCAAACTATACTAGCAATTTTAGCAAAAAATTTAAATGAACTGACAAGTCTTAATCCAAAAAATATATCTTCAGTATGATTGATATATTCGAGTATTGTATCACATCCATTTATTTTGAACATTATTTATTGCTTGTTCTTCATTTTCAACTTTTTTCTTCAGACTTTGCAGTCTATCTGTCCAATAAATTTTGTATTTCTTATTTGCTTACAGTATAATCTCAATCACATTATTTGATTGTTGGCATATTATTAAATTTTTGTAAATAATGTTTATGATGAATTTTCTATATTTGGTTCTAAAAGTTACTCCCATTTTTTAAAGTCTTATTTTATGTGTTCCTTAGTTTTTCTATTTTTAACAATATTTTGCTGTATAGCTATTCAACTACTTCTTAATCATGCACTGAAAGTCGTCAATGACCATCATACCTTGCTAATATTTATTAAGTTTAAAAAATAGTATTTTTTAAAAACATTTTATGTTTAATGTTTAAAGTTCATGTTTAACATTTAATGTTCTATTAATCGTATCTATTTAACTTTCAAAAGATCTTAATTTTATTTTATATATTTTTCCTTTATTTTTCTTATCACATTACTTGTAATAAATGAAAGTTAATCATTATTTCAACATTTGGTACATCGAATTTTAATTCTCCTATTGTAAATTTGTGATACATATGATGTAAATTAATATTGGTTGTCTAAAAATATTTAAAAACTTGAAATTAATTCCTACTAATTGTTTATTTTTCAATATGTTTGGGCTAAATAAGAACTATCTTTTTCTTCATGTCTTCCTCTAGTAAAATAGTCTTTAACTATATATAGATTTCCAAGAATAAAGCCATCAAATACAACTACCGAATTATCGTCAATTTCATCATTATTTTCGATAAAAGTAACAAAATTTTTACAATCTTTATTTTCTATTGCTTATACAATTTTACAGATTCTGAGTACACTTTTAGAATAAATATATGAATAATTTATTTCATTAAAATTTATCCATCCTCAAGCTAAAGTATAATTGACAGTCATGACTGTCATATCTCCAGATTTACTTGGTCTGCTTACTGTGCACTGAATAGAATTTCTTACAGTTACTTTTAATTTTTTTCTCCTGAATCCTTATTTTTGGTTCAGAATCTATTTTCCGATTTATTTATTGTTATAATAAATGAGTTGTGCAATTTAATTAAGTGATAATTCATCAGTTCAAAAAAAATTAATCTACCTGGAGAAGATAATCATAAAAAGTTTCTTTAATTCGTTTCTACGCTATTTTTTTAACTCCATATATCAAGAAATGATATATAATTGAAGTTTATACACACACACACACACATACACACACACACACACACACACACACACACACACACACACACATACATATATATATATATATATATATATATATATATATATATATATATATATATATATATATGTCTGAAAGGTGGCAATGCCTTTCTTTAACAAACCTATTTCAGTTAAGGAAAAAATTATTGCTAATAAGTTGCCATAAATAACTCCTTTTATGTTCATCAGCTGAGTCAATTTTTATAAATATAGCTATTATTCTCATTAAGAAGCACTTATTACACTTCCTCATAAAACAGGACTAATATTTGGCACTCCTATCATTTTTAAACCGTGTTTTCCTCCCATTCATAATAATTTTCAAGTTTTACAAATAGCAATAAGTGTTGATAATTTCAATAGCACTATTGAATCAGTTATTTGATACATGAATTAATAATTATTAATTAATACTATTCTATAAGTTGTTGAAATGAAATTGTTTTGTAAATTATTATAATACAATACATTCTAATTTTTTTAAAATAATGAACTTATTAAAGCGATATAAATTATATACATTAAAGAATAACTGTACAGTTGTGTATCTTAATGTTGAATGTTAAGACTAATACTAAAGTAATTAAATTAAACTAAATAAATTTCATATAGTGATGATTATTTTTAACTGATGATCAGCAAAGAAAGAATGATGGAAATTTGGTAATAGTATACCTACTACATTATGTATTAGTTTTTTTAAAAATAATTACTAATCTCTTATAAAAAATAAAAGACATATTCTGGATTAACAAATCATGAAAGTGGATTTGTAGCATTGTTATTGGCTCAATTACCGTATTTAGCTAGTGTTGGCACAATAGCTCGTAGAATGGCTGGTGTAGCTAAAAATGATAGAAATAAAAAAGATAATGAATTTAGAAAAGATATAATTTTTCAATGGAAACAAAAAGGATATAGAATATCAAAATCAAATATATAAAAGCTACAAACCGTTAATAGTTTTTGATTTAGAAAATCTTGTTTAAAAAGTAAAAATAAACATTTTAGAGGCATTTTTATGATTAATGCATTACCTAATAAATAAAAATTTTAGAATGTTGTAAATTTAATTTAGATATTTCTGATAAATTTGATACTCACTGGGGTTGTTATTATAAATATTTTATAATGTTACAAGACTACAAACTTTAGATGAATTTATTTGTGGTCATTTACATTTACTTCTGAAAAACCTATTATGAGATAATCTACATTTCAAAATATTTTAAATTTAATAAGTAGATATTATTGGCTATAAGATAAAAATAATATATGAAAAATTATTTAGAAAATGAATTAAAAAATATTTTAACGATATTTTATAATGCAAATACAATTTATGATAACACTATGAAAGATTATAATAAAAAGGTAAATAATATCAATTCACCTTTTTATTATTCTTTAGATAAAAATTTAATAGATTTAAAAATATAGTCTATGATAAATAATTGATTTTATCTTTATAACTATAAATGAACAAAAATGCTGAAATATGATGAGTATAATGTTATTCTTAACAAAATTTTTTGTTGTTGTTGTTGTTGTTAATTATAAAAATGAAGATTTTTCTTTTACTGATTTAACTTTTAATCGTTTTGATATTTCACTAAGTGTTTTTGTTATTCTTTACAAAATAACTACAGTTAACCGTCAGATAAAATTGTGCATAAATGTAGTTTGCTACCTATATGATAGCATGATGTATGACTCAGTCGAAATACCCTCAGACTTGAAGAAGTCTATAATAATTCCATTTCGAAAGAAAGCAGGTTTTCACAGGTGTGATAATTACCGAACTATCAGTTTAATAAGTCACAGTTACAAAATACTAACACGAATTCCTTACAGATGAATGGAAAAACTGGTAGAAGCTGACCTCAGGGAAGATCAGTTTGGTATCTATAGAAATGTAGAAACACATATGGCAACACTGCCCCTACAACTTGTCATACAAGATAGGTTAAGGAAAGGCAAACCCATATTTATATCATTCATACACATAAAAAACTTTAGACAAAGTCGACTGAAATAATGTCTTTCTAATTCTGAAGATGGCAGGGGTAAAATAAAGGGAGCGAAAGGCTATTTACAATTTGTACAGAAACCAGATGGCTGTTATAAGAGTCAGAGGCAGGAAAGAAAAGCTGTGGTTGAAAAGGGCTTGAGACAGTGTTGTAGCCTACCTGTCATGTTATTCAATCTGTATATCGGGCAAGTAATGAAGGAAACAAAAGAAGAATTTGGAGTAGGAAATAAAATCCAAGGAAAAGTATTAAAAACAATAAAGTTTGAGGTGACATTGTAATTGTGGCAGAGAGAGGAAAGGACTTTAGGACTTGGAAGAACAGCTGAACAGAATGGACAGTGAGTTCAAAGGAGGATAATGGAATGTAATAAAATTATTTCAGATGATGCTGAGTATATTAGATAAGGAAATGAGACACTTAAAATAGTAGGTGAGTTTGGCTATTTGGGCAGCAAAATAACTGATGATGGTCGAAGTAGGGAGCATATAAAATGTAGAATGGGGCAGCAAGAGAAATTTGTTAACAATGAGTATAGATTTAAGTGACAGGAAGTCTTTTCTGAAAATGTTTGTATGGAGTGTATCTATGTATGGAAGTGAAACATGGACCATAAACCGTTTAGACAAGAAGAGAATAGAAGCTTTTGAAATATGGTGCGAAGAAGGGTGGTGAAGGTTAGATGGATAGATCAAGTAACTAATGAAGAGGTAACGAATAGAATTGGGGAGATGTGGAACTTGTGGCACAACTTGTTTAGGAGCAAGGATCGGTTGGTAGAACATGTTCCAAGGCATCAAGGAGTCACCAAATTAGTATTGGAGGGTAGTATGGAGAACAAAAATCGTAGAGAGGGACCAAGACATGAATACACTAAGGAGATTAAGAAGGATGTTAATTGCAGTAGTTACTCAGAGATGAAAAGGACTGCACAGGATATAACAGCATGGAGAGCTACATCAGACCTGTCTTAGGACTGAAGACCACAACAACAATCTATACGACTAAACAATGAAGTTAAAAGTGCGCAACTAGATTCAAAAATAATTTTGTTTGGTGAAATTTAATCTTCTGTAAATGGATTTATTTCCTAAGAAACTGAACAATGCTAAAAATTTGATTTTCCTTAAAAAGAATTATGAACTGGAATACAATTATTTATACAATAAAATTAAGATGGCTCTGAGCACTATGGGACTTAACACCTGAGGTAATCAATCCCCTAGACTTAGAAGTACTTAAACCTATCTAACCTAAAGACAGCACACACATTCATGCCTGAGGCAGCATTCCAACCTGCGACCGTAGCAGCAGCGCGGTTCTAGGCTGAAGCACTTAGAACCACTCAGCCACACTGGATGGCAGTAACAAAATTAAAGTTATTTTGAATAACAAATATAATGAACTAATTAATGGATATAACTTTAATTATTTTGAAAAAAGAAAAATTAATTAAAATACAATACATTTTTAATAAACTTTGTTCTCATTTTTAAGAAAATCATATTTTTTTATTTTTAAACAAATTTCTTCTTTTTAAATATTATTTCTAAACAAATTTATTAAATTTATCCTCACAAAGAAATATGCAAATAAAAACAATTTTAAAAATATTAGCCATCTAGAATTAAATACTTTTTATAAAGTTACCAACTGTGAATATAGAAACACAAACAGTAAAAGTATTTTTCCAAGCTTAATGACAAATTTAAAATTATTTTGCCAAAAATATATAATAAACTAGCTGATGAATTTGATTGCAATTTTTAGAGGGCAGCTTCTAATCTAAAATACAAAGGAATAAAAAAATTACAATGTTGAAGTTCTAGAAATCACATTATGTTCGATGCAGTTACAGCTCGAGATTTTCTTTAAAGAAATTTCACTGTAAATGATCTTTCTGATTACTGTAAATTAGAAAATTAAAAGGGTAAATTAAATAAACAATACTTTATTATATTTATAAGTAATCATTTAATCAGGAGCGAAAGAAAAAATTGGTAAATTTACTATTTTCTAAATTTGAAAATGATGAACTATTTAAAAGTGACACAATCCCACAATGAACAACCAATAAAATCTTCCCTTTTGATGAAAGTTTTTTTTAGAAAACAAAAATATAAAAAGCAACTAAACATTATTTGGTTGTAAAATCATTCAGAATATATTACTAACTATAAATTTCGAAAGTAATAGAAACTCAATTGAAACTAATCATATCTGAAATGTGGCAAAGCCAAAAATTATGTAAGCAGTTATATAATTCGAAATTTTTAAAGGTTTTACAATAAATTTTAAGTTTTTTTGTGAATATATAATGCCTACAAATAATTAAGTTGTGGAATATGGACATCAAACCCAAAATTATATAATTACTATAGAAAAAGATATATCAAAGTATTTGAGAAAGGCTAAACAGGGCTTTAACACAAATGGATAATTTTCAAGCTGGCCTCCGTTAAGAGGCTCATCATACATTGAGTTACCAGAATAATAAGAGAAATGACAAACTTCCATTAATGTAAAAAATAATGATCCAAAATGTTTTCTTTTGTCTATAGCTTGCATATTAAATTCAGTATACAGACAGATATGTAAAAATCCAGGTAGAAAATGCAATCACAAAGAATTTGGGAAAGATCTTAAAGAAAAAGTAACTAACATTTCGTTTGCTGTTGAAAATTATATTTCATAAATTAAGGATAAAGTTAATGTCTCTGTTAATTCTTATTCTTTTGATGGAAAATATCAAGTACATCCATTATAAATAACAAGTTTTAAAAATAATGTCTTATTGATTTATTATAGTTTAAAAAAGGAAATAATTCGCCCTACTGTGGAATAAAAGCGTTGTCTAAAGTTGTTTCAACTCAAATTGATATAAATGGGCAATAACAATTAATTTGTGATTTGTGTTTATTACATTCTAAAGGTAAAGAAAAATTTGATGACCACGAAAATAATTGTTTAATTAATAATCCATTAAAAGTTGATCTACCATAATAAGATCAATACATAAAATTTAATATACTGAAACGTTCCTTGCATTATTTACATGGATTTTGAAAGTTTGTTTCTAAAACTGAGCCATTGTCATTCTGATACAGAAAATTGCTTTACTATACAATATAAGCAACAAAAACCAAGTGGTTTTATTATTACATCAAATAGATAAATGGATATTATATAAATCCAGTTATTTATAGTGCACTAAATGGTTTTAAAAATTTGTAGAAGCGATAAAGAAGGATTTGACGAAGTTGGGGAAATATATTCTGAAAGTACAGAAATGAAAACCTTAGATTTTGAAGAACAATAAATACCCAGTAAACCTAAGTTAATGTAAAAAACATTAAAAATTAATAAAGATGGAATGTATATGAAACTGCAGGCTGCTGGAGCATTCGTTGTAGGATTTTAAAAACACACCATCATGCTATAACTGTAATTTATTTATGATCTCTTATTTCAATTAATAGTTAAAGGTATGCCATTTACTAATGTGTATGTCATTGTCCATTGTGTGGATTACTTGTTGAATATGACTCCTGTCAAATGATGCCCCCTCTGCACAACATATTCATCCAGGTAGCGTTGGAAGCTTTCCGTAACTTGGCATAATGTATTCACTGGGACAATGCCGACGGCAGTTCTGATACGATCCTTCAACTCAGGAATGGTGGCACAACGTGTTCAGAACACTTTTTGCTTCAGGTAGCCCTAAAGGAAAAAGTCTGCACATGAAAGGTCAGGTGAGCGAGGTGGCCAAGAAATGCCACCAAAACAGGCAAGTACTCTACCAGGAAATGTCTGTCGCAAGAAATCCATGCAAATTCTGGCTGTATGGAAGGTCGCTCTGTCTTGTTGAAACCATAATTATTTCACATCCATATCGACCATATCTAAATGTGGGAGAACGAAGCCTAGCAGCAGCTTTAGGTAGCGTTCACTGATGACAGTTACAGCCACACCCCCGTCATCTTCAAAGAAGTAAGGCCCAATAATCCCAAAGGAAGCAAGTCCACACCACACTGTGACATGAGAACGGTGCAAGGGCTTGATGAGCGGTTGATGTGGGTTTACGTCACTCCAATAACGCATATTCACTTTATTTACTGAACCACATAACTCGAAATGAGCTTCATCTGACATCAGGATTGTGCACAACATTTGTGGCTTTTGGCGCAGGGGATTACGCATGGTTAAGCAGAATGTTTTGCATGGAACCCAATCATGAGACCTAATTTCCTGAACAATCTGCAGCTTATGTGGGTAAAAATCGAGATCTCCATGCAATATTCTCCTGAATGAGCGATCAGACATATGCACAGTTTGTGCATGGCGTCCAGCAGATCTTTTTGCACTACGCAATAGTGCAGCATGAACATTTTCCATGGCTTCTGGTGCCTGCACAGTTTTTTCACTTCTTCCCGGTTTGCCATTGCAAACGGAACCTGTTGTTCAAAATGCACGTACCCACCTCACAATGGTCCGTCCATCTGGAACTTTCCCATGATGTCCCAAGTTGAAACGTTGCCAAAATAGACGCTGGGTAGCAATAACAGAGTCGTTATGCTTGAAATAACTTTCAACAGCAAAGGCATGATGCTGTGCACTCCACCGCTTCATATCACTGTTACACTCGAAATGGCAGCTCATTAGTATACCAATGCGGCACGAGCTGGCGCACATTCCTGCAGTATGTCATTGTACTATGCAAGTAAAATTACGCTATGGACGCTGGCACACCCTGTATTATGTAATAACTGAAATTTACAATAAAAACATCCTATTTTCGTACCAATTTAAATACATAATTTATCAGGATATGACCATCATTGATTTATAAAAAAAATTGTAGATGAATTTGATACTAGTGGCTATTCAGAATATAGTAGTTATAGTATACCTCAAGTAAATAAAAAAGTCGTTGGAAAAATGAAATATAAATGTAATGTCTACTGTCTTCTCTCTCAGGTTCATTGGCCATCATTCATTTGGTGATTTTTCAGACATTTCCCCAGCATGAGTGGCTGCCATTGTCTAAGCTTCACTCACAATTGCTAGTGGTGTACTGGAGTCGAGTTTGCAGCCACAGATTCTATGAGGAGTAGGGCGATGGCGGTATCAGCGCAATTTTGATATCAAATTGTTACCAAAATTAATTAAATGGATCAATTAATAACCCCCACCAAGTACCGCAACCACCACCCCCAGATGACGTCATGCGTTTTTCTCAGCTTCCACATGGGTCCCAGCCCCCTCCCTCAATCCCTCCCCACCCTCCCCCAACTTCCCTTATTGGTGGGAATTTCGAATTTTAGAGGAAATTTGTTTGTCCTAGGATTGTGCTGATGTTCCACCACACCCTGGAATTGACGCGAAATTAAAAATGGCGGTGCCCTTTCTGGGACCTGGAGCCTCGTCCTCCTGGAAGAAAAGCCCAATTGCACTCCCATAACACAATTATACCACCAGAGGCAGGAATCAATATGAACGCAATATCCGATCACAACAGGGAATTAGGCGGGCCCAGCAGCTCTGCAGCCTCAATTGCGGTCAGTCAGTCAGTCAGTCAGTCACTCAGCATGAAGCGTCAGTCGAGATCGTCCTGCGCCGGACAGCCTCAGCAGCAACAGAATAAGAAGAAGCTGCGGAAGAGTAAGTACCCCCCTGCTTAATGTTTGTGTTTAGTGCTGTGTGAGGAAGATGAATCTTTGTGCTTATGTCATCGCTTGTAACCGTTTTTCATCTTTGCTCATCAACAGATGCGCAGCCTGTTGGGATCTGCAACAGTGATGTGTCCCAGACTGTCAGGGCCTGCAGCAGCGGCACCATCCTGGGGTCCTGTGGCGCACCTGGCCACCTTGATGGAGCAGGACAATCAGCTGTTATTGTCGGTTGAAGACACTCAGCCACCCCTGACTCGCTGAAGTGCACCTGGGGTCTTAATCAGCATGATGTAGGTTGGTACTGTGATCCATCATACGTGCCATCACAGAATATTCTAGTGTTACTCAATGGACGATGTTCGTGATAATGGACTCATGTATACAGTGTACTATCGCATTAAAATGCTGGATCCACGCTAACAGAAATTTATTGTAGGTGGTTTGGTAAGTATCTTAGTACACAAAATGGCATTTGAGAAATCATACCTACCGAACTGGTCAACAGAGATATTTACAGTCTCCAAAATGCAAAGAACAAATCCTAGAACATCTTGAAGGATAGTAAAGGCGAAGAAATTGCAGATTGCTTCTACATCAAGGAAGTGCAGAAGAGCTCTTAACAAGATGTGTTTCTCGTGGAGAGAGTCATAAGGCTTTGGAGAAATAGAGTACTAGTTAAATGGCTAGGTTATCCTGCAGCACAAAATAATCAGATTGACTCATGATTTGCAATATAATGGGGTGCATAGAGCCAAAACCAACACAGTAGCATAACATGCATGCTAGGAGATGCATTAGAGGAGCTGATGGTATTCTAGACAAACTGCAAGTGGAATTACACATTCCGGGTTATAACTACTGTGAACCTGGAACAAAACGTCAGAAATGCTTGGCGCGAGGTGATAAGGATGTTAATGTGCTCGACGAAGCATGTATGGAACACGGCACAGCATACATTTGGAAATAAAGATCTCCCAAGTCGTCACAGGACAGGATTTTAGCTGATAAGGCTAAGGCTTTACACAGAGGAAAGGATATTGGTATAGGTCAATGCACTGCAGCATTTGTATATGGTAAAACCATGCATGGAAAAATTAAGCTAAATTTATGAGTCATGAACTTCAAGCAAGTTATGAATGCTGCAGATCACTCACTGAAGAAGGAGAAGAAGAAGCAGACAACGATGAAGAAGAAGGGATGCTTGAAAAACTGTATCCTGACAGTGATGTATGCAGCTAAAAACGCTCTGAAGCAGAAAGGTGGTGGGAAGAAGAAGAGGATCGGTTAAAGCACCTTGAGTTCTACCAAGACGTCTGTGGTTTTATTCCATTCCTCATCCCAGTCATCTCCGTGCTCTCGGCAGTAGGGTCCCTCGCCGGTGGTGCTGCAGCTATTGCCAGAACAGTCAACAATGCACAAAACATCCAAGCACAGTTAGAAGAGGCAAGAAGACATAACCGTATGATGGAAACCGCAGCCATCGGAAAAGGACTACACTTGAAACCTTACAGGAAAGGCCTTGGTCTGTTCATAAATAAAAAAAGTTCATTAGCAGTCCTACCGGATAGGCCACTCACAAATACTGATTATCTTAAGTTTGTTAGAAAAAAATTCAACATTCCAAGATTCTGTAGTGTTTTTATATGGGATACATTACTAGAAACTATATGGAAAACTGTTGAATGTGGTATTACGAATTTCGATGTTTCAGGAGGTCGTGGCACCCACTGGGTGTCATACGTTATGAAAAATACAGATACCAGCTACTATTTAGACTCGTTTGGTGATCTGCAACCACCAGAAGAATTACAATGATACTTCACTCGCAGAAGACATGTTTTCCACAATTTTCAGCACTATCATGACTTTAACACACACCTCTGTGGACATCTATGCATCATGTTTCTCTTGTCTTTACAAAGAAGAAGCAGAATATATAAGGAGGAGCTTTAAACATTCCTTCATCAGTTGAAATTCACATGCAAGGTCGTACGCATTGACTTTAAAAGAACGATAATCTGTATTGCGAGCAAATTACTTCTTGCCAATTGATATGAGCATTGGTGAATGGAGTATTGCATTGATTGGACTAGAGACGTACAACAGTATCCCAAATATCACAGAGACAACCAACTGCATCTGGATATTAATGGTGGAAAAGACATTGTGGGAGTAGAACCTGGTGTGTATGGTATTGGCGATTTAAACGAAGTCTTAAAACAGTCTGTTAAAGTTATTGAGCTGCGTGCAAATGTCAGTATATTTAAATCTGAAATAGGGATTGTAAAGCAACGTTTGACTTTAACCAGAAAGGTTTAGTAGGGCGCCTACTGGGTTTCACAAGAGGACGGGCTTTGAAGAAGAATCCTAGTAAATTTTACAAGTCAGATGAGACTGTGGACATAATGCCTGTCAGCACAGTCCAAGTCAAGTGTAATATTGCAACGAACTCCTATCTCAACGTAAGTTTGATTCATACTATTTACGGATTCTTGAGACTCCTATGAATGCAGTATACCTTCCAGTGTCTATTCGACATTGGACTATTTGGAGTTGCGTATTGTGGACCAGAATAATCAACTTGTTGACTTTCGTGGTGAGGAAATCATTGCACAATTACATCTAAGGCAGGATGGACATATGGCAGTGTGCGATTTGCAGGGGGGGATGGAGGGGATTTGCCCCACTCTGCATCAGACCATCCACTCCTCTGGTTTTAGTTTACGCATCCCAACCTGGGATGTTTATTTCCCACGCACTGGAGTAAAACTTTACATATAATGTAAATTTGTGGAGCCGAACACTGAAAGTTTTTAATTAGTCTTACGTTTAACACTATTAATATAGTTTTCTATCATCAGAATAAGTACAACTTTTCACAAATGTGCCTCTACTTTTTGAATTCCCCTCGTATATCTGTACCCATATGTAGATGATTTTGTAAATAAGCTTTACCTATAATGTACTTTTAAAGATATAACAAGGGATGGCTTTTCTGATAGTGCATACGCGTCAATAGTGAGTTTTGGCATTAACATCTATTTATAAATACTCGTAGCTGTTTAACCCTGCATAACGCCACGGTCCAAGCTAGTAACATATATAATTCTACTAACACCCTATGACATCCCTCCCCCCTGGTAGAAGCACAAATCGCACCATGGCGTATGGTATAAAACCAGTGCATGCAATCAAGAGCACGTCACTTCGCTGACAATCTGCTAAGTGATAATACATGCGAACTACGAGTTTCTTAAATCAGTTGGCTTGAAAACTCACAATGATGTCCTCACTGAATATAACCAGGCCAGTAGAGTATGATGAGCGAATTATACGTCACGAATACTTCTCGAATAAACCTTTCACTTCAACCACATTTAAAAGACATCATTAAATTAGGATTGTCATCCAGCACCAAGACGCGCTAATGCTTTCATGCAAGAGTTTCATATATTTGGAGGGGTCATTCGAGAAAACCGACGGCAGCGATATAATGGGATCCAGGCTTACATGTAATGCTTTAGCATTTCTGTTTCGAGAGATACACTATGAACTCAATGGATCTGAGATCGCCTGTAAACGCAATGTCGGCATCACATCAACTCTTAAAACATACAACTCTGCATCATCCACGGACTTGAATGTTTTAGAAAAAGGTAGATGGTTCATTGACGATCCGACAGATAGAACAGTTGCATAGTACAAGCAATTTACCTCTAAAAATGCTCATGGGTTACTTTGAGGCCTTGAGGCAGATTATTATCAACGCCAAACAGGGACTCATTCTGGTACAGAGTGCAATGAACAAAAACTCATGCAATCAAGGAGCTCAAGAGGAGCATATGATCACAATCAGCACGATAATATGGAGAATGCTCACATGAGTATACCAAACGAGTAGCGTTTGGAGCTTTTAAAAGTCCTGAATTCCGGTACATTTCTATCACGAACATTTCGCTCATGGGAGTTTTTTGAGAACTCATGCTACCGACTGCAAGCAGACAAACATGGGCTATTAAAACCTCTTCACATCTAGAGATGCCTAGATTCATCACACTTGCGTTTCAGACTGGTAGAAGAGGAAATGTAGCAAGTGATTCCACTGTATTCGACAACTGCAAGATAACTAATGTTAGGGTCTACCTGAATTCAAATTCTACCCATATGACAATTTACACCTGCAGTGGGACGAAAATGAATACAGTCTGCCATATGACATGTATACGAGGTTTCGTTCTTCTTACGATAAAAGTGCTGAAGAAGAAGGAGGAGGCTGTCTACTCAGTTCACGAAAATTCAAGGAGCTGTCACCGATCATCGTAATCCACTGCTCACAACAGGACGAGATAATTAAGTCTGGACTTGTAGATGTGCAAATTGAATTTGAATCTTTGACAAATTTCCCGGAACACACTGCCGCGTATACTCTAGTTCTATATGACCATGTGATCAACTACCGCCCATTCACCAGTGTTGTGCAACGAGCTGTATAAATGAACAGGTGCTACGCCATACCTAGTCCACCCAGTACAACTGGAAAATGCAGGAAGCTGAATAAGGAAAGAGAGAAACTGAAATAAACCACGTTTAGGAAAAAAAAAACATTGGAATGTGGACTCCCTAAATGTAGGCACAGGGGATGATAGAGACAACATCCTCTTGTTTACATGCTTGTGTGGCTACAGTATGCAGCTCAGTGTTCACAATCGTACTGCTCGGTGAAATATTAATAGTTGTGAGAGGACACTTTGTTTTCATATATTGTAAATTACAGTGCTATCAAATTTGTGAGAGTAGGCGTTGTACTGTCCACTGATGTAAACATATTATTAGTTTTATTATTAAACTAAAATGTTTTATATATTATCTTTTAATTGAACCATTTACTATTATTATTTTATATACTACACTATTATTATTATTATTATTATTATTATAAAAAATTGCATATGTATAGCACATTACAGTTGGAGATGACTGTAAAATTGTATCTGTGGATGGGCAAAAGCAGTAACAAGCCTTGATGCTCAACCCCCCCCCCCATAATAAAACTAAGGGTCTGTGCCAGGTTCTCCATCAGTTCTAGGCTTACCATATGTCCAGGATTATCTCAGAGAGTCCTGGTGTTTCAATGCTCTCTGGAATAATATAAGGAATTGCAAAAAATGTCTGGGGTCTGAGACTTTAATGACTGGTGAGAATGTATTTAAATTTCAGACCTATATGTTGCACATCACGTCTTTCAACATTCTCTTACAGCTGTGCCTCTCTCAGCATCAAGCAAGTGCTGACGTCAGTGGGGAGGTATGGCTCCTAGTTCTGATGCAAGTTTTCGTGTAGTGTCTTGGCAGCATAATAGAGGCCAGCTGTTATGTTGTTTTACTGTGTGAAGTAACTCATCTAGAACTTTTTGATAATTTCTCTCTATTCGTTTTTTGCCCCATCGTTAAGCAATAAGCAGAAGAAAGTGTGAGTTTTCTGTCAACCAGCAATAGGGATTTTTGAAATGTTAAAATGAGTTCATAACTTTCTTGTTGTGAATTTTATGGTTTAATTAAAATTTAACTTTAATGTTTCAGTAAACTGCTAAGACTTTTATGTAATTTAAAAATTTTCTCCTGGGTTGCACCCAAAGATATATACAGTATAAACATGGCCTAGGCTGGACCCACAAAATTTGATAAGCATTTTCAGTTCACGTGTATGATGCACAGTGAAAACAAGTTCAAGAAAGCCATAGTGTTTATTTTAAGCATGAAGAAAGAGAATTTCAGTGTTGGAGGTTGGTATTTTAGTTAGATTGTGTTAGTAATTTTTTGGTGAACCATGTTTGATCTGAGTAAATAAGTACCTCTCAAAACATGTTTAACATTTTTTTAAGAATTTGAGTAGTAGAAAATTTGTTATGAATAAATGCAGCATACTCATTACATAATGGATTGTTTGGAACTACAGTGACAGGAATAGAGTGTCCTCTATTATCACTATACAGCTCATAGACTTGAATGTTTTCTCAGAAGTATGTGAAAAAACAAAATAGGCACTGCCTGCCCATCAGACATGAAAGTGACGATAACAAATAGCAGATTCATGGTAAACACATGAAACATGTTGTAGGTGTTGGAAGGACATTTCTGAGCAGTAATGAGAGAGTAAAGTTTGTAAATAAGATGAATAATGCTATTTTTAATATACATGAAATTATTGAATTCACAAATTAATTTGTCTGAATACACACGTATTATAGCTTTTTCCTTCATGGAGGTTATTTAGTTAGTTTCATACTCCATGGAAGAATTGCAAGATAAATTTTAATGATATGGGGTGAGTTATTTTATATTTACATCACAAATTATTTTATATTTACATCACAAATTATTTTATAAATATGGGTAAATGCTGATCACTTACAAGACTTTTTTTAAAAAAAAGGACCTTGGGATACGAGTTAGAAATCCCACCTACCATCACCTTTCACACATTACAATAATAGCAATTCTTCTATGGAATAGAAAGACTAGTCAAAAGAATCTTTTTCTGTCTGTTTTCCAATTTTATATTGCTGTCTGTCAGATAATTAACACCACTGGGTAAGTGAAGAAAAATTTTGGTTGCAGAATTGTGACCCCTTTTTGTGATAAAGGCAACCTTAATATGATGTATTGACTCTCTTTTTTCTGGTGTAATTATGTACAACATTGCTCCCTTTCAACTGCAGTGTATTATTTACAAAAAACTTCATGAGGGAATAAATTAACTATAAGGCAGTAGTCAAAGCATCCAACTCTTGAAACGGATGTCAACAAGAGGGTGGTCATGGGGCAGCACCATATATTATTCTTACAGCACATTTTTGGACAACGAAGACTTTCTTCCTTAAAGATGAGCTACCCCAGAACATTCCACATGACATTAATGAATGGAAGTATGCAAGATATGTCAACTTACTGATTTGTATCCCCCCAAGATCTCAGATAATTCAAAGTGGAGATGTGGCTGAACTAAGTTGTTCAAGAGTTCCAAAATGTGTCTTTTCCAGTTTAAATTTTCGTTGATATGGACAACTAAGAACTTTGAAGTTTCCCCCACTGTTTGCTACTTCCTCATCATAAGTTACAATAACCATTGCTGCAGTAGCTCTAGATGTGCAGAACTAAATATGTTATGTCTTTGTAATTGAGGGTGAAACCATTCACATAAAACCAGTCAATGCTACTTTTATTGACATCATTCACCATTTCGTCTGTTGCTGTGTGTAAGCTTGGATTGATTCCATTACTGATAATATCTGCAGAAAAAAATTAATTCAGCTTGTTGTGTATTAGACACAAGATCGTTTAGATATACAAAGAACTATAGTGGGTCTAAAATTGAGCCTTTCAGAACCTTAGTTCTCTGCTGTCAGAATAATGTCCTCTAACTACAATCATTAATCTAATAAGTACGGCTGTCTGCATACATTTGGTCAGATATGATATCCATTGACTAACTGTACCATCAGTCTCATAAAACCTCAGTTTATCTATGAGAATATTGTGATTCACACAGTCATGCCATAGATAGGTCGCAGAAAATATCAGTCACTGCAATTTTCTTATTTAATGCTTGTAAAATTTGATGAGTGTACACATAAATGGCATCAGAAGGTGATCCTACTGTATGAATTCTCCAAGATGTATGAAGTGCTCCAGTTGCAGTAGATGTGGAACAGCCCAATTCTTGGACAATAAAGATTTACGTAACATCAGAAGTAATTTTGACAACCAAGGAACAAGACAATAATGCAATGAGTGTGACATTATGGATTGAAGAGATGAAGACACAATGTGACAATGCAGCACTATATTTTTAATGGCAAGATCAGATAGACTCAAATTTTCAACATGAAGATTTTGTTCTTATTATCATGAGTGACTTTGAAGATGAACAGCTACTGAAGTATGGACAACATAAAATATGTCTAGGCCGGACTCTTGAGGACTCTTAACTTGATGGCATACAGTTTTCGGGTCTTTGATGAAATGAATACTGACTATTATGTTTCTGGGATGCCATTTTTATTTTATTCCACAAATAATGGAGACATGTGCTTGCTGTCTTTCTTACTTCTGATGTATAAGAGAAGGGGGAGGGGCACTGTAATGACTAATGACATTTTGTCACATGATAATCCAGCTGTTTATAATTCATGATCACAAGCAATGTGATCATTTGCTGTGTTCATGGGATAGATCTATATAACGAAAGTGATCTCAAAATTTAAGGGGAATATGGATGGTATTGAGAAAAAACAGCAATTTTTATTACGGTAAAGGACTTCAGAATGAATTGAATATAGACGTTCTCAGTATTAATCCAGATAAAGTGATGGAAGACATGTTAAGTGGCACAGACGTTGTGGAACTTGGCAGGTACTTCCTTAAGAGTTATTACCGTCAAGTGGAGAAGTTGCTATCTTAGTTTGGTCACAGACTGTTTATAAATACAGATTATTACTTCAAGTGCTTATGTAAGGTAATAAAATATAGTTACCCAGAAGGTAAAAGACGCAGAATATTAGCGAAGTTTTAAATGCAAAGCTTTTAATGGCGTGGTATCACTCACTAGACATAAACAATGCTTCAGACTTGAAAACTGAAAGCAAGTCGCAGGAAGGTTTAGAAACCACAAACGAGATGATTTCATGCAGGGGTAAAGGCTTATGGGCAGCAATTTCATCTAGTGGTTATAAACTATATGTTGTAAGCAGACATACAGAACTGACATGTGAAAGGAAATAACCTGTCTTTGCAACCAAGCGTGGGCAGAATGGACAGTCTCATGATGTCAATTTCTGGTTACTAAACGTCGAAGCAGCCTAGTTGTGAGCTGTGATATATATACCACTTGGATATAGAACTCTGACATCTGAGCATAGCACTTCTGTCTTTCTGCAGATGCCTGTTGTTTCATCATTCGCCATATTTCTCTTGGGTAAAAAGTTTCCTTTGCTCTGGAAGTGTTTAGGATTATTTACTTATTTCTGCTTATGAACCTTATGTCTTTTACTGTATTGATATCCAAAACAGGGAACTATCATATCAGCAAAGTATTGCAAAATATCTACATAATCAAAATCATTCATTTCCTCAAATAAGTTACAAATATAGCAATTTATATCATAATTTTGTTTCTGGAAAAAGTAACAGGAAATTTAGTAAGCCAGAAATGTTTTGTGTGTATATCCTGCAGGAAAGTGACAAGCATTCTCTATTTTATGCTCAAAGTCCATTGTCTGTCACCTTGTACATGTGTATCTCTTGCCAAAATAGTCCACATACAGAGTGCGTTCCATAAGTAATGCCACCAATTTTTTTCTGACGCAACGGTACACCACAGCATGTTGTAACTGGCTGGGCTAAGTGGAGGGGCGTGTTAGCTTCAAAACGCTCTTTGTCTCATTCGACTGCGAGCTGCTGGAGAGTCAGGACGTGCGTTTCTGTCAACCCCATTTTGAGTTTATGTAAAACAGCACAAAAGATCATTCTGTAGAGCAACGGTACGCTATCAAATTTTGCGTTAAACTTGGGAAGTCCACCACCGAAACATTTCCATTACTTCAGCATGCCTTTGAGACTGATTGCTTGTGCAAATCACAAGTTTCCCTATGGCAGAAGTCGTTCATGGAGGTCCGAGAGGAGATCACTGACGAACCTCGCAGTGGACGGCCATCAACCGCGCGAGTCGACGACAATGTGGCGCGTGTGCGCGATTGTTTGAACTCTGACGGACGGCTGAGCCTTCAATTGATAGCACAAACTCTAAACATGTCAAAAACAACCGTTTTCCGCATTGAGACTGAAGATTTGAACAAGAGAAAGGTGTGTGCCAAACTCGTGCAAAAGTGTTAACTGACGAAGACAAGCCCTTGCGAGTGCTTTGGTGCCAAGAAATGTTGGAAATGTGTTAAAATGACCTTCGTTTTTTAAACGCAGTTATCACTGGTGATGAGTCATGGATTTTTGCATATGACCTTGAGACAAAAAGGCAGAGTCCAGAGTGGCACACCCCCTCATCGCCCTGTCCCAAGAAGGTATGCATGAGCAAGTCCAGGATCAAATCCATGCTCATTGTCTTCTCTGACGTCAGAGGCATTGTCCACCACAAATTCGTACCTACCGTGACTACAGTGAGCTCAGCTTTCTAATTGGAAGTGCTGAAAAGACTGAAAAAGAGGGTCTCGCACTGCCAAAGTGACATCAAGGACACGTGGAAAGTTCGCCACGACAATGCGCTGAGTCACAGCGCCCTCATTGTCAACGACTTCCTGTACAGGACCAAGACCCCATTGGTTCCCTAGCCTCCCTACAGTTCTGACCTGGCTCCCGCTAACTACTTTTTATTTCCTTGGCTAAAAGGAGTCATGAAAGGAAAACACTGGGACACGATTGAAAGCATCCAGGCGCATGTTACATCAGCTCTAAAGGACATTCCGGAAAAGGCATTCCAGGATACCTTCCAGGCATGAGAACACCGCCTCCAGAAGTGTATCGACGCAAGAGGGTGCTATAATGAAAATTTTTGATTATTTGTACGAATATATTCAATAAATGATTTTTTATGAATTTGGTCGCATTACTTATGGAAGGTACCCTGTATACTATTGGAGGTGCAGATACAGAAAACTCGATTTTTAATGTTGTGCTCAGAGAAATACATTGTCACATTTCCAGTACATTTTTCCATGACATTAAATGGCAATGCGAATGCCGGTAGCAAACAGATAACTTCTGATGCCAAGCATCCAACAATTCATTTTGTTTTATACTGAGAAGTAAATTTCTTTCTACATTTTAAAATCAGTTTATACTTATATCTGTCCACATTATTTAATGTGCTGTCTGCGTTATTTACAATACTTTATTTTACGAGTTAAAACGTTGAATAATATAGTAGATAAATTATTGATTCCTACTGCATGTCACAGAATTGTTTTGGACTGCAGAATGTGAGCGCAATGGATAAATGGCTTAAGACATAATAAATTTTATAAATAGACTGTCAATGTACCGATTATGAACATGAAAATCTTTGGCCAGTACCCTGCAATTTAACGTCGAATTCAGGTGAAAATTACTGGTCGTGAGACACTTGAGAGAATTATCTATCAGTGCCTTTGGTAGTTCTGGTTTGCATCTATAGCGAATACTGAAAACAAAGAAATTATGTTACTAATGCTCTTACACCAGTAGTATTAATCCATGATGAAACTTTAAAATTTCTGTGTTTCAAATTTTGATTGCTTGCTTATTGGCTGCAGTCGCCTTACTCAAATTTTGTGCCTTTTCTTACTTTTTGTTCCTTGAGTTACAGCTTTCCTTTCACTCAAAGTATGGTTTACTTGGCATGACCTCTCCACCATGTGAGTTATTAATATTCATCAAAATTTTCAGGGCAGTGTGCCAGCTTCCACCCATTATTTAAAAGATATGAAGTTCCTTTAATGACTGTATTCATTTGTTGAAGGTTATTGCAAATTTCCACATTTATTCCATTTTCAAGCACAGTAAAGTTGTGTCCTTGCATGCTGCAAATGATGGTAAACCACATCCCACATCACAAGCCCACCAACATGATGAATATAGCTACAAGTATACAAGATACAAGTATAGTAATCACACCTGAGAAACAAGAATTAACTGATGAAATTGTCAATACTGTCTTTCAGAAAATTACTAAGTGGTTCCTTGTAAACGGACTCTCACTGAATTTTGATAAGACACAGTACATACAGTTCCGTACAGTGAATGGTATGACGCCATTAACAAATATAGACCTTAATCAGAAGCATATAGCTAAGGTAGAATATTCCAAATTTTTAGGTATGTCCATTGATGAGAGATTAAATTGGAAGAAATACATTGATGATCTGCTGAAACGTTTGAGTTCAGCTACTTATGCAATAAGGGTCATTGCAAATTTTGGTGATAAACATCTTAGTAAATTAGCTTACTACGCCTATTTTCACTCATTGCTTTCATATGGCATCATATTTTGGGGTAATTCATCACTGAGGAATAAAGTATTTATTGCACAGAAGCGTGTAATCAGAATAATAGCTGGAGTCCACCCAAGATCATCCTGCAGACATTTATTTAAGGATCTAGGGATATTCACAGTAGCTTCTCAGTATATATACTCTCTTATGAAATTTGTTATTAACAACCAAACCCAATTCAAAAGTAATAGCAGTGTGCATAACTACAATACTAGGAGAAAGGACGATCTTCACTATTCAAGATTAAATCTAACTTTGGCACAGAAAGGGGTGAATTATACTGGCACTTAAGTCTTTGGTCACTTACCAAATAGTATCAAAAGTCTGACAGATAACCAACAAGTATTTAAGAAGAAATTAAAAGAATTTCTGAATGACAACTCCTTCTACTCCATAGAGGAATTTTTAGATATAAATTAAGAAAAAAAATATTTAAAAAAATAAAAAATAAAAATAAAAAACACAAAAAAATAAAGTTGTTATATTAACTTAAGTATGTTGTTAAATTAACCTAATTATGTCATGTATTGGAAAATTTGACTCGTTCCACATCATTACGAAATATCGTATTCATGATCCATGGAACTAGTAGTAATCTAATCTAATCTAATCTAACATCACTTGTGGTCACTCTCTGAATGCCCACACGTAAGATGTTTTCTCACCTGTGCCCACCTATGCCTTTGTGTATCCGGCTGCCCACTCGATCTGGAACAGTCTGTCATAAACGGTCCAAATTTTGAATACAGTTATCTTGAATCTGACTGAAATATTATATATGCTGTTGTCTTCTGTTTATTTACGTTTACCTTCACCTGTTTCATCACATTGTTCATTGACTTGAGTTCTGGGTTGCTACAGTGATGAATTTGCACTTGGCTGTTGGTCTGGGAACTGAATACTGCATGGAACTTTGTATTTGAGTGCTACAAGTCTTCGATTAGCAACATCGAACTAGTTGGTGTCTGTGAATGCAGTATCTGATCAAAAGTATCCAAACACCTATAAGTGACATTAATATGAGTGTGTCCATCCAAGTTCGTCTTTGTGATACCTTGAATTCTTCTGGGGACACTTTCAATAAGCTGTCTCACTGTCTGTGGAGGAATGGCAGCCCATTCTTCCTGAAGAGTTGAAACCAGATAAGCTAGCGATGTTGGACACCAAGGGTCTGGAATGAAGTTGACGTTCTAATTCATCCCAGAGGCATTTCGTTGGGTTCATGTTGGGACTCTGGGCAGGCTAGTCCACTGGAGGAATATTATTGTCCATAAACCATTGCCTGAAAGATGCTGCTTTATGACATGGTGCACTGTCTGATATGAACAATCATCGTCTCGAAACTGTTCCTCTATTGTACACAGTACGCAGTGCTGCGAAATGTGTTCATACGCTTGCACATTTAGTGTTTTCTTATATGCAATAAGGGGACCACACCCCAACCACGAATAACATCTTTGTATCCCAACACCATCTTCACCTGTATTTCGCTGTTCCCACTAAACAAGTTGGCAGTTAATGTTTTCCAGGCTTTCACCAAACCCAAACACTTTCATTGGATGGCCACAGAGTATAGCATGATTCATCACTGCAGGTCACTTGTTTCCAGCCATTCACTGTCCACTGGCGTTGTTATTGACACCATTTCAAGTGTCACTTAGCACTGACTATAGAAATACGGTGAATAACCTTAATATTCGGACACTAAGAGATTTTAACTTTGCTTCATCATAACTGTTGAATGATGTTTGCACAATGTATACCACTTGTTAAGAAATACGTTTGAAATAAAGCACTCTTCGATGGTCATGTAACATTAATATCTGGACAGATGGCAGTGCCGCACTTGTTTTCACCATTCTTACCAGGGTAAATACTTAAGGGTCAGAAGGCAAGTGTGTGTTTACAAGCGCAGTCGACTGTCCAGTCAGTACGATGCCACGCAAAGCTAATACTAGTTTTGAGATACGACAGTTTGTGATTCTTCACAACACGAAAGGTAAATCAGTGGCTACAATGGAAGAGTGGCCAGGAAGAAACTGTATGTGAATGAAAAGAATCGAAAGAAGAGATTGTCAGGGAGTTTATTACGAAGGACAAAATGTGGTGGAACGACGTCATTTTTGCCGACGAAAGTAAATTTAACGTTTTTGGGTCGGATGGATGAAGCATGGTGTGGCGGAAGAAGGAGAAGGATGAATTTACAGTCACAAATATTAAACCGACTGTAAAGCATGGAGGCGACAGCGTTCTTGTCTGGGGCTGTATAACGAGATTTGGACCAGGCGAATTGTTGTTCATCGACAGTATTATGGACAAATATGTCTATTTGAACATATTAAAGAACAATTTATGGAAAAGTGCTGAAACCATGGGGATATCAAACACATTCAAGTTTTACCAGGACAATGACCCAAAACATAAGGCTCGCATTGTGCAGGAATATTTTTTGTAGAATTACGCCAAAGTCTTACAACCACCACCTCAATCACCAGATCTCAACCCCATTGGGAATGTATGGGGAGAACTGGAGCGACATATTAGAAAAACACCAGTATCGTCCAAGGAAACTCTGAAGTGTCGATTAAAAGAAGAATGGGACAGTCTACATGCAGACTATTTAAAAAAGATCATTTGCAGTATGCCACAGCGTTTGAAAGAAGTGATAAAACAGATTGGCTACCTGACAAGATTTTGAAACATTTAATGTTCCCCAAAATCTTGTCTTCAAATAATTAGTTCTGCAAAATGTCTGAATATTAAAGTAACGTGAATATAGTATAGTTGTATTTAAATAGTATTATAAAAGAACTTATGTACATTATCTTAATAAAATTTATGCTATTATTTACAAGACATGTAGGGAAGCAGCATACTCACGCCTTATAAAATTCACATCATTCTTTCTATTGTGTGCCAGCCAGTCCGCTGTAACTAGCTCTGACGTCATAAATGTTGCGCAATACTTTAAAAATCAAGTAAATGACCTGAAATGTTTCTAGCATGTCAGGAGTAATACTAAATCAATATGTGTTGAATATCAGTTCAATAACTTCAACCATTTTCGAAATTTGGACATTTCTCTGTAAAAATCATTGGCGCAACAGAAAAGAGCTAGAAACTTAAAAATTTATATTTAGATTCCTTTTTCATAATAATTTAGTAGAAGCAGTGTTCTGGATCTCACAAATTAAAATTTTAGTTGAAATTCATGATTTTCTGGTTTTTGTCTTAAAAGTTAAGGAAGCAAGATAGATTAAGTAGGCGAATAAATAAAGCTAGGATGTTTAAATTTAAGTAGAAGGGAGATCCGCTATAATCATAAAGATGTGAGAAGTTTCAACTGAATAACTATAAAACTATAGCGATAGCGTATCTCCAAAGGGCAAGTTCAGAGCTCGTCTACTGAGTGTAGTGTAATTAAATTAATTCTCTCACCCAAAATATTTGACTTAGCCACGTAAGACTTTTATTATGATTATTTACCTGAGTGCTGATTGCACATTTAAATTGAGAGCTTCATCGGCCATCAGCAAAGGAAGCAATGATTTATTCGATAACTTAAAGTGGTGCATTACTAGCCCAGCGGCTAGTCGGGAGAGCGGATTTGATCAGGCGTTCCCTTAGCCGTCCGCACCGCGGATTTACATGTAAGAACGCTGCGCGAGAGTAAAAGGTCCCAGTTCTCTCCAGACGCTGATTAGCGCACCACCTGTGCCGGGAGTCGCGTCGTGTCAGTATCATTGCTATAAACAGCCTCAGATGCCGTAATAAGTTACTCAGGATACGCGTAACCATGAAATCGTTTTCGAGTGAAGTGTTAATTCTGGGATGACTTTAATGATCTACCTTCAGTTTGCGTATGTCGTATTTTCACGTGCCGCCGTGGGACACACATTCTACCATTATCTAGCGTGGCGTTTGATGAACATTATCATCAAATTACGGCGAGCATTCACTTAAACATTTAATTTGAACAGTTATAGTTCCATCAGCGCATTAGACTCTGAACTGCTCTGATAATTGGATTGTGTGGATTCTTTTTCGGTCTGTGACTTTCAGAATATAGTGAACATTTTAGAGAGAATGGTTTTTAATTATGAATCCCAGACAATCTCCTAATTCCTCAGAGCTATAAGCTGTAACTGTAAATGTATTTCTCAGATGAAGTGGGCACTAGGAATTCTAATTACAGGCTTCACGTTTTGCTAATCACTTTCTGGTTGCCAATATTGTAGTTAGAGAGCCAGTGTTGAGAACGGCAAACAACAGCAATAAATAAATAATAGGAACATTTTAATACCAATTATTCCACCCGCCGCCCCACAGACGCATCACAGAATATAATACTTGGTTATATGTTTTGTTTGTTTGTTATGAATAAAGTTATGATGCTACAAAGTTAACATATCATAGTGTCCGAATATTAAAGTGATTCACTGTATGTGGCTTATGAGGAGTTACTTAGCCATTGTACCTCATTATTTTTAACACTCTACTCACAGTCACTGTGTTAGCTGAACTGCTGGCAGTATTCTGCAATTCATGAGTGATTTATTCTGGTGATTTCACATGGCTGTTTACAACTACCTCTGCAACACCTAATGGTCTCTGCCCACCAGTACATGAAGTCTGTCTAGATTTGGGTTAGCTGTGTTTGTTCCTCCCTGTTTCCACTTCACGATCTCGTCACCCAGTCCACTTTGGCAGCTGTAGAAGGGTTGAAATGTCCTTGACAAATTTTTTCCTCAGATTGCATCCAATAACTATTTCACATTAGAAGTTGTGAAGCTCACCTCACTGTCCCACACTGTTGTTACTGCTTCTCTACTGGCAATGCAAATTCCTCCCCTCTTTTTATGTTAATAGGTCCACCTCTCGTGACTGGCAGAGGCCAATTCTACATTACATAGGGATGTCCCGATATCTTTGACTAGATAGAATATTTTGAACTGGCTCAACGAAACTATATACCTAAATCCTATGAGTCGATTTCCATCACAATTTAGAACACATATAAACAGTCAGCAGATGATTTATTTTGAGTAGAAATTCATCAATACAAGGCAAATAAGCTCTCTGAAAATCAAGCAGTAGGATGAAATACTGCCACATAAAAAATGTTACAAGAATGTAATGGACAATGTCTACACCCTGTGAGAAAACTAAAATTAATAGCACAGCTTACATCAACAATAAACTGTCATAAAATGGAATGAGTGATGTACTCAGCTGATTATGGTTTAAACTGTTTTGCTTGTGTGGATCAACAACATATATTAGCATGGGTGAAAATGTGGCAGCCATTAATAGTTCTTATGAACAGACAAAAATTGCTTATTATGCCAATTTGATGCTGAAGTTGTTTGCAGTAGACATTTACATTGTAACTTTCCTACAAACACCTTTGTTTTGACATTCTGTACATTATTTTCTTTTCCGCTTTATAGATAAATTAGGGTACAAAATTTGAAGAAGATACTCAGGAGTGTTCTGCCAGAAACCGATTTACTAACTCCATTCCAATTTCCCTTTCCTTTGTTAGCAGCTTGTTTCCCAATGGAAAAATTATATAATCACATATTCAGATAAACCTAACATTCGAAAGGTGGTGCTGTATTGGTTTAAAAGCAAAAATATGAGAGCACTAATGGATAACTTTTATATCGAAACTTACTAAAAATAAGAAATATTGGTAGCTTTATTACTTCTGTGCGTGCAGTTATATGATGAGCATATAACAGGCCTGATTTCGAAGAAAATGAAAAAAAAAACAACAACTGGATGCCTTAAAAGACAACATAGAAACTATCTCATTTTCAAAACAAGGGCAGAGTGACTATATAAACTATGATGTCTATGTTATGAATTAGTGCAGCAGAGAGCACTAAACAGCATGGCTCTTTCCTGAAATAAGAATAAGGCTGGTATTACACTATCATATTTCTTTGTCAAAGCTGATATGTCAAGTATTTATCTCAAAGAAATTTTACAGTGTAGTAGGGAACTTTGTCAGATCTCGCTTTTTGTCAAAGAAATGCGATCAAATCTCACTGTAGATTTGATCATAAAAGTCGTTGGTCTTCTGTTCATTGCAATGTGAAATATAACCTCCTGGAGCACTGGCATCGCTACAGCTATTTGAAATCTCTGTAGTGTGTTAATCAACATGGCTTCAAAGTTGGGACCAGTGGTGGTTGAGACTCTTTTTAATAGTCTTGCTTCGACTGGGGGGAGGGAGGGGTTGGGAGCAAGGGGCATAATCCATGCTATTAATCGTGTGCTGATGGGCAGGTGTAATATACTATAGGTAACTTCACATCTGCATCCACCGCAGCAGCCATCCACATCTACATCTGGAAACATCCAGGGAGTTTTTCAGCAAGCTGGAATAGAAGAGGTGGTCACTCTAAAATTAAAAAAATTTAAATCTTCTTTTTGCATTCTCTAGTTTTCAGCTATGGATGCCACAAGTTAAAAAGTGCTTCATCCTTTTTTATTAATTTTGTAGTTGTTGGGACACTAATTCACATCTTTTACATTCAACCCTATGTTCCCTAAGTATGGATCAAGTCATTTAAAATACATTATATAACAGTCATTCCAGTAGTTACTTAAATCCACAAGCATAATTTAAACAACATCGTTCAAAAGTTCACAAATTGAAATATGTATATATACTCAAAGAATTTCCATAATAGATAGAACACTCTACAGTAGCAACACTACAAACTGACACAGAAATATGGATATAGATAAAAAATAGGTCGGAAATAGGTGTTACAAAGGCAACGGTTCATCGGAGATCTATCACAAACATCACTATTGATATGATTTGTTAGAACTGAATGACAGTTAGTGACACATCAGCGGTAAAATCCTTTTAGTATATACGCAGATAAACAGTATTCAGCCACAGGTATCTGCGCAAACGGTGTGGTTTTGTGGTTAGGAACATAGGGTTATGATGTCGAAGGCTGTAGGTTTATGTCTTGCTTTCAGCAAATATTTTTTCCATTTTCGCTCTTACAACAGATGCTGATTCTTTCTTATACATGTAACAGAAGTGCGTTCTCCAATATTCGATGTTATTTACATATAAGAGTGTGCTTGCACATAAACGAATTTCTTTGATCATGTGACTCCAGTCTGATTAACCCTTTTGGTCATGTCTCATCATGTAAGGACATACTAAAGAAATGCTTAGTATATTGAAATTCGTTAAATTTTACCATTTGTGATTGCTATACTTATATTATCACAACCAGAGAGTTTATTTGAGAACAGTGTCGACATCTTCTGTCAATCTGTGGTACCACAAAAGAAAACTGAATGCGCAAAGTCACGGATGCTTCCCAGTAATCTTTGTACCTTCCATCAGCCGGTTAATATCTTGTGAGTTTAGGTAACAAAAATTTATTTGTGCATAGAAAGGTGCATTCTTGAAGGTGAAAACTAAACGTGTCTTTCACAACGAAAGGTAAGTGACATATTTATAACTTTATACATGTTTCCAAACGAGGACATTGTGATTGCAAGGTTGTAATACAAATTTCGGACATTAATTTGCTGTCTTTTTAGTCAGATTACGGTGATTTCACAATGCCGCGAGTTTAAGACAGACGAAGGCCACTTACAGAAGAAGAAGAAGTTATAGAGCTCCTTAATTCATCTGAAACTGACGATCTATTCGATGATCGTGGCGATAATTATGATCAAGAGGACAATGATGGAAGTAATGTTAGACATTTTATACCGTACAGTATACTCTAAGCTGAGTAGCCTAGACGCAATGCCCGCTAACTGCATGATAAGTGACACTGAGATAATCACGAAACACTCTTCCCATCCAAACGACAATGCACTGGCAGCGAGAACGTTATTGTTGCGTACAAATTTGTTAAAGTGCAGCCAACCTAAATCTGAATAAGAAAAATACCCATTCTAGTCTTAACAGCCTAAAAGGTAGCTTTGAATGCCCAGATTGGTAAGTCTGATGTCTGTTCACATGCTTGGCTTCCGGACATGGCATGGCACAAGCCACGCCTATTGGACATTTAGCGGGCTTTGCATCCGAAGACAACATGCAGTTAGCTGCAGTTACCTGACACATTCCACATCATTACGAAGTGTCGTATTCATGATCTATGGAACAAGTATTAATCTAATGTAATCTAATCTACCGAATACGATTTTCGACAGTCATGTTTGTTCATGCAATTGATATTGCATGTGTAAATGCATGGACTGAATACAAGAAACCTGCATCAGAATTAGGTGTACCTAAAAATAAAACACTTGATTTGCTTCACTTTAGGCCAAGTGTGGTCAAAGTACTGACAAAAATAGATAAGCTAGCTGCCAGGAAAAGTGAGAGTCCAATGCCATCTCTGAATCAATGTGGAAGTTCATCCCAAACCTGGTCAGTGACAAAAAATCGTTTGACAGGCGCAAGAAATCGGGTTGCAAAGGCAAAACCAAATTTTGTTGTGTAAAATGTAATATTCACTTATGTCTGGATAGAAAAAATTGTTTCTTTGATTATCATTCTTCACAAGAATAAAACCATAGTTTATGTATACAATAATTACGTAAGCTTTGTGTAATTTATGTATTTTGATGAAATAAAAATCAAATAAAATACTTTGAGTTTTTGACTTATACTGCACCCACTTGAATGCAGTGTCCTCATTTGGGGACGTGGTGTATCCCCCCTTGGGGGGCACCTCGGAATATTTTACAAATCTGAAAAATCAAATTAATTCGAAGAACTGGATGGCAAAGCCATCATTTATTTTCAGGAAAAAACTAATTCGTGACTGAAAGGTTTAAAAAACGAAACATGAAACTCCTGTAAGTGAAACAACCAGCAATGTAACTTATATTCACACCTGTTATGAATACTTTGCGGTGTATTCCGAATATGTCGCAATTTCCGAGAGTGTGGAGGGGCATGAACCTAAGAGGACAGCTTAAATTGCTGCGAGTGGAACAAGCGGCAATCGTATTTCTAGGTTTGGTTGTCAAAAATACTTTGCTGCTTATTCTGAATATACCGCGATTTCCAATGGTCTGGTTAGGTAGGAACCTAAGAGCAACAAGGAGTAGTGACATTTACATTCTTGCTTGTCACAAATATTTAGCTGTGTCCGGATTGTTAACAACACTTCCGTAAATTCAGCGGTCAAGACAAAGATCGCACCACAAACCAAGTGACAATGATTTTTGAACATAATATAGAATGGAGTTTATGGTGTCTGACTGTGATTTGTCCCATAATTTCCATACTTCATGTTTTACATCTCTCTAAATGATCATTTAAAGACAAAATACACTTAATTGCAGCAAGCAACACTATTCACCAAGAGAACTATTCAGTTCACTGACTGCTACAAATTAAAAAAATCCTTGAATCTTTACAATATGTGAATGTTCCAGAAGCAGAAGTTAGTAACATGAGCATTCATGTATTGAAAATGTGGACCAAGGTTTACTCTTCTCCCCTTTTTCACAAAAATAGCTACACTAACAAAATACATTATTTCATGAATCATTTGCAGACAATTTTTTTCCCACAATGTTTCAGATGTAAAAATTCAGCTTTCGTTATGTCTTCCACAGTGCCCACAGACCACCAAAGCTAATTACATCTCTGGCAAACCGCACTCAGGCTCATCCGAAATGAAGCAATACTGTTGACTCTCGCTACCCCCAAATGCTATTGGTTATTCACGTGTCTCTAACCCTGCCTGAGCTCTCTTGTCTGTGGATTAAGTCTTTGTGTTCCAACGTGATGTGTAAATATCCAGCCCTTAAATGGTCTAAACAGTAGCACATCCTGCAGGTCCACGACTGTTCGTCATTCCTTGACCGTACTATATGGCAGGCAGTTTGTTCCATGTTCTGTAGATCACACTGAAAATTAACATTATGATGTGAAATGTGTCAGTTGATCTAAAGATTGCAGAGGCTATTAGAATATAGATAGCTACATGCTGACCATTTTCAGATTTTTAACTGAATTATTATTTCTATCCAAGAATTCCTCTACAAAATAGAAATACTTGTGAAGGATAAAGAACTTTAATCTATATTTGAAGACATTCCTTCTGTTTGTCATACACGTTATTTCAGTGGGTAAATTATTAAAGTGTATTCATCTCCTTTCTATCACCAGTGGTGTACGGCCAGTGTAGGAGATCGCTCCCCACACCATGATGCCGGGTGTTGGCCCTGTGTGCCTCGGTCGTATGCAGTCCTGATTGTGGCGCTCACCTGCACGGCGCCAAACACGCATACGGCCATCATTGGCACCAAGGCAGAAGCGACTCTCATCGCTGAAGACGACACGTCTCCATTCGTCCCTCCATTCACGCCTGTCGCGACACCACTGGAGGCGGGCTGCACGATGTTGGGGCGTGAGCGGAAGACGGCCTAACGGTGTGCGGGACCGTAGCCCAGCTTCATGGAGACGGTTGCGAATGGTCCTCGCCGATACCCCAGGAGCAACAGTGTCCCTAATTTGCTGGGAAGTGGCGGTGCGGTCCCCTACGGCACTGCGTAGGATCCTACGGTCTTGGCGTGCACCCGTGCGTCGCTGCGGTCCGGTCCCAGGTCGACGGGCACGTGCACCTTCCGCCGACCACTGGCGACAACATCGATGTACTGTGGAGACCTCACGCCCCACGTGTTGAGCAATTCGGCGGTACGTCCACCCGGCCTCCCGCATGCCCACTATACGCCCTCGCTCAAAGTCCGTCAACTGCACATACGGTTCACGTCCACGCTGTCGCGGCATGCTACCAGTGTTAAAGACTGCGATGGAGCTCCGTATGCCACGGCAAACTGGCTGACACTGACGGCGGCGGTGCACAAATGCTGCGCAGCTAGCGCCATTCGACGGCCAACACCGCGGTTCCTGGTGTGTCCGCTGTGCCGTGCGTGTGATCATTGCTTGTACAGCCCTCTCGCAGTGTCCGGAGCAAGTATGGTGGGTCTGACACACCGGTGTCAATGTGTTCTTTTTTCCATTTCCAGGAGTGTAGATTTATGGAACATGTTTTATGCTCAAGAATTATGATGTTTTTGGAAAAATGAACAGCTCCTCTATAAAAATCAACATGGATTCCGCAAACAGAGATCCTGCTTGCCTAGGTGGTCCATGAGATCCACAGCACAGTGGACAATGGAGCTCAGGTTGACACCGTGTTCCTTTATTTCAGTAAAGCATTGGACACCATCCCACATTTCTGTTTAATGAAGAAATACAAGCTGACAGAGTATCCGAGCAGACTTGCGATTGGATTCAAGACTTTCTTGCAGACAGAACTGAACACGTTGCTCTTAACGGAACAAAATCGACAGATGATGTAAGAATTTGCAGAACGACCTGCAGAGAACTGATGATTGATGAAGGCTCTGGTAGTTAACTATGAACGTAAATAAATGTAACATATTGAAGGAAATGTAACCCATCCACGAAATAAGTGGCTTATAAGGCGCTTGTTCGCCAGATTATTGAGTATTTTTCATCTATCTGGGATCCCTATCAGGTAGGAGTGATAGAGGAGTTAGAGAAGATACAACGAAGAGTGGCACGTTTCTTGATGGAATCGTTTAGCTGGCGAGAGATGCTAAACAAACTCCACCGGTAGACGTTACAAGAGAGGCGTTGCGCATCACGGAGAGAGTTACTATTGAAATTTCCGGAAACCGTTTTCCAGGAGGTGTCAGACAACATATTACTCGCATACATCTCATGTATTGACCACGAGGAGAAAATTCGAGAAATTAGAGCCAATGCAGAGGCTTATTGACAATAATTCTTCCCACACACTATTCGTGAGTGGAACAGGCTTGGAGGGATCAGATAGTGGTACAGAAATTACCCTCCACCACACAGCATTAGGTGGCTTGTGGAGTATGATGTAGATGTAGATGAATATTGGAGTACACATGTCAGAACACTCATACTCGATTTCAACTGAAATTCTGGCTATACATTTTCATGTCTTGGTTTCTGCTGTGTTACTTTGACCTGCACTTAAAGGCTGCAAGAGACTGTGATCATTGGTAAAACGAATGTTGTGCTGTAAACTCGTGTTTACTGGGTCACTTTGGGATGGATTTGCAATTAGATTGTGCATCACATCTCTAGGGTCGACTCAAACCTTAGTATCATTGATGTTACACTTCTGATTTTTATGAATACTACATCTGAACTTTCTTTCATGTGATATGTGACGATTGTACTTCTGCAGGAACGACAGGAATGTTGGAGGAGCCGATAGGTACCTCAGTCCAGGATGCTTTATACCCATAGGAAGATGAAACTCACTTCACTGATGCAGTCAACCCATGGCAACTGAAAATGTGTGTGAGACAGGGATTCGAACAGGAACTACTGTTCATCGCCGTCAGTTGTGTTAAGGCTGATTTGCACTAGACTTTAATAGAACAGAACAGTAGATAGCGTCACCATCAAATGGTGTTGTGTATACACTTGAGGGACATCCACATGTCACTTTACTTAGCCCAATACCAAACGACAAAAGTGAGGTTATGAGATTTGATCAATGAAAAAACCAAAGTCAAACAGAATTAGAATTAAGAAACTAGCAACGATAAAATTTATTAACACACACAGCAAACTTTAAAATGGGTATTCTTGATAAAGTCTGTATGGTAAATTGCTGAGAACTGAAGCAATAATAATCGTTTTGTCCAAATACTCCAAAACATTGACATTTACTTGCTGGCAAAAATATACACATACTAGGATCCTGTCCTGGCTTCACACAGGTATGGCTGGCCGACCTGTGTGGCATAATATTATTTTATTTATGGACCACTGTGTAGAGTTATGATTAACGTTGAGAGAACACCATTAGGCAACTGAATAAATGACTTAAACGATTTAAGCACTACACCAGGAGGCACCAATGTTGTGGGTTCCATATTGAATTGGCATCTGGAGTGATACCTCATGACAATGATGGAAAATGTAAGCTACGATGCCATCTTGAGTCAGTGTATCTATTAGTGGAATCCATATCAAAAACATTACAGTCTTTCCTGAGATTAGCCTTCCTGTATAGACACAAAAACACAGCAGGGGTCTTAGTTTACAAAACGTGTACGTGCAAAAGATATGTACAAACATATAGATTCTAGTAATAATAGTTTTGTGTGGCATTGTGGCAGTCTTTCAGTCAGACACCACTTCATGCTTGCAGTGGGCAACATTTACTTGATCCATGAAGATGCACAGGCAGCACAAAATGTGCAAACCATGAAATGGAAAATGACAATAGGTCACATGGCTGCAAAACTCGAGCAACATGAGCATTTTCTACAAGAATTTGGCCTTAGTAATAGAGAAATTGAGAATAAGACAATATCACGGTCTCCGAATCTCTGCTGACTTTATAAATTTTCTCTCAGATAATAATGACCATTTATGCTTTAAAAAGCTTATACACTGCTTCAGTTTTGATCTGGAGATTAAATCTCAAACAAGGCTAATATATCATAATGTAAGTTCTGTTGATGAAGTAGTAAGTGATATGTAGGGCACTGTATATTCTGTAAATTTACAAGGGAACCTCCCTCCCCATCGCACCCCCCTCAGATTTAGTTATAAGTTGGCACAGTGGATAGGCCTTGATAAACTGAACACAGATCAATTGAGAAAACAGGAAGAAGTTGTGTGGAACTGTGAAAAAATAAGCAAAATATACAAACTGAGTAGTCCATGGGCCATATAAGCAACATCATGGACGAAGTGTGTGTAGAAGCGCCGTGGTCCCGTGGTAGCGTGAGCAGCTGCTGAACGAAAGATCCTTGGTTCAAGTCTTCCCTCGACTGTAAATTTTACTTTCTTTATTTTTGCATAGTTATTATCTGTCCTTTCGTTCATTGACATCTCTGTTCGCTGTAATAAGTTTAGTGTCTGTGTTTTGCGACCGCACTGCAAAACCGTGCGATTAGTAGACGAAAGGACGTGCCTCTCCAATGGGAACAGAAAACATTTGATCGTAAGGTCATAGGTCAACCGATTCCTCCACAGGAAAACACATCTCATATATTCTATACGACACTGGTGACGGCATGTGCGTCACATGACAGGAATATGTTGTCAACCCACCTAACTTGTACACTTGGCGAATGGGTAAAAAGATTCTTCTACCTTGCCCGATTTAGGTTTTCTTGTGGATGTGATAATCACTCCCAAAAAAGTGATGACAACATAAGAGTTTGACACAAACTGAAAATAAAAAGTTAAAATTTTCACTTGATGAAAGATTTGAACTTAGGACCTTTCGCTCCGCAGCTGCTCACGTTACCACGAGACCACGGCGCTCCTGCGTTCCTGTCGTCCTTATTGTTGCTTATCTTCCCTTGAACTACTCAGTTTGTATATTTTGCTTATTTTTTTCACAGTTTTACACAACTTCTTCCTGTTTTCTCAATCGATCTGTGTTCAGTTTTTCAAGGCCTATCCACTGTGCCAACTTATAACTAAATCTGAGGGGGGTGCGATGGGGAGGTTCCCTTGTTAGAATTCTCTGACTTCAAGGTATTAGTTGTACAGATAAATTTGCCACCGAGCAAGCTTGAGCACAAAAATACTCTAAAAAAAGCAAAAACTTCTGTGAAAAACCATGTGCACATCTTTCTGACCCATACACAGAGAGAAAATTGGCTGACTGTATATCAATTCCCAACTGTAGATAGCAAATTTGAAGCTGTCTCTTAAATACTTTCTACATTTACAGTAAATTACAAAACAAGGAGTATATGTACAAGCAGGGAATCCTGCAAATGGATCACTGGAGGTATCACTACATCAACTAAAAGGAAGAGAAACCTTTTTTCCTCAGCAGAACCAAGTTTGGCAATAGTGAAGAATTTAAGAAGTGCTTCACTACAAATTAAAATCTCTTTAAGAATGTAGTTAACACAGCCAAAAAGCCTCTAACAGAGAACCTGCTCAGATCATCATCAAACAAAACTAAATGCATGTGAAAAGTTATTAATACAAACCCTGATAGAAACATACAGTTGTCAAGTAAATGAGACATCAGTTTCCAACTAAAAAGAAATGACTGACTAATTTAAATCCTTCGTCATGCACTGACTCACTGTTCTTCGCACCAAGATCAGGAACATAGACACAAAAAGTAATTAATGCCAAAATAAAGAAAAAGGAACAGATATAATCCCATGCTGCCTTCTCCATATCTATTATTAGTAAAGCACTGTCCCATTTATAACCTTCTTGTTCCTGAACGGCACAGTTTCAAATAAATTTGAAACTGCAAAAGTCACATCGTACACAAAAAGGGAAGTACCGAGCGGGGTGGCGCAGTGGTTAGACACTGGACTCGCATTCGGGACGACGACGGTTCAATCCCGCGTCCGGCCATCCTGATTTAGGTTTTCCGTGATTTCCCTAAATCACTCCAGGCAAATGCCGGGATGGTTCCTCTGAAAGGGCACGGCCGACTTCCTTCCCAATCCTTCCCTAATCCGATGAGACCGATGACCACGCTGTCTGGTCTCCTTCCCCAAACCAACCAACCAACCAAAGGGAAGTGAAGAAGATGCTAGCAACTACAGGCCAACTGCAATTGACCAAGTATTCAACAAAGTATTTGAATACACCATGGCCATCAGACTAAATTCAGTTTTGAGAAACAGGAAAATTTAGCCTTCTGCACAGTTTGGCTTCCAAGCAAAGAAAGCTACAGCTGATACAATACAATAATTCCTAGATTATACTTTAAGTCTTCTTGAGAAAAAGCTACCAATCTGAGGCAGTTTTCTTGATCTAATCAAGGGCTTTGACATGGTTATTCACAGTATCTTGCTGCAAACGTTTTATTCCTATAGAATAAGAGGAACTGGCCATGACTGGTTTAAAAGTTATCTCAAAGGCAGGGAACATTACGTTTAAAAATGTATACTCGTGGATAAAAGTCTATGTCTGTGACGCGATGGGACATTTGCAGTGTGTCATGAAGACGAAGTTAATAAAATAATGATTACTAAGAATATGGAAAGGCACCACGTCCACTATACCGCTCGTGAGTGCGGCGAAAATAGCAGACGACGACACCGTCTCCTCCACGTTGACCCCAAACGTTTCTTCCCGAGGAAGTTCAAAATTGGCTTCCCATTCCAACCTCTTCTAGTTCGTTGACGACTTCCGTGAATTCCGACATTCAAAATGGTTTGACGCTCCTTTCTGCCCCGTCCCTTTTAGTCATATTTGTGAATTTCTACAACGATCGAAGCTATAATCGATATCTCACCAAGTTTTGATGTGATATCGATACCCATCGTTGACTCTTGACTGTATAGTGTATGCACACATAGAACCATACATGTGTTGATTTGTTTACTTGAGAGGAAATGTTAGGTTTGTGTGTATAGGGAGGTGACCACATCGTTCCGGTTTCCAAAAGTTTAGGGAAATTTTTTGTGGTAATTGAGTAAATGAAATTTTAGTTGCAAAAGAAAGTAACTGTTTAAAGGAATTAAATTTTTCACTCGTCAGTAGTGCGTAACCACGTGCAGTAAGTGTGGGCGTGTACAGCAAACACGAAATGGTTAACACTAAAGATGAAACCACGTCTTCTACACAGGAAGGGTAAGAGTGTTTATTACTAGATTTTAACTAGACTTGTATCAAAGTTCTCGCCGTTTATTGCCAATACGTTCATGCTTGAAAATAAATCCTTTCTAGCTGTTACACATAATAAGTCATGTAGTTGAAGAGTTGTGCTCGTACTAATTTTTCTTCTGGTTTTGGTCGCTAATAAAGATGTGAAATCACTGTGGACTTTAGGGAATGTGTTCGTCTTATGGTTATGTGCTTGTAACTCATAGAGTTTGATGGAAGGCGATTTTAACACAAATTTGAATTGAAGTATCTAGTGGACGCAATGATCGAATGTTTTACCAGGGAACATGTGATATTGTTGCAATTTTTTGTTCTTCAGCTCTATTTATTTCATGAAACATGGCACTAGAATAAGTCATATGTAGGCCTACTTTACATGATATACATTAGCTGTCAGTAGGAGTACAGAGTAATGTAATGTAGGTACTTACCATAACATTTCGTCCCGCTCAATTATCCACAATGGTCTTAGTTTGCATTTGTTGATCTGTATCATGTGTCAGACATTTCGTTGTAGTATGATTTCAGAGCAACTTTTGGATCACAAAAATTAATCATTTTAAACTGTTCACTGTTGATGTAGGCTGTAACTGTAAAAGAAATGTGGTGCAAACAGCCATATATTAAAGGTTTCAGAGCAATTTTGTCAAATGGTACTCTACATAATTGTACCTCTTGTACTTATCCCTCCAATTGTTTTTCTGAAGTTGATGGTAATCTATATTTGTATCTTGAATCACTTGTTCCTTTGTGAGGAGCATCAAGCTCACTCTGTCCATAACAGCTTTCAACTAACACACACCTCATGACTGACAGTGCCAAATGAGAAGCACCGCTGGTGGCTGAATTTGGTTATCATAGTTTTCTCAAGTTTTGAGTGAATCTTATAGTGTCTATGTGTTGATCAACTTGAAGTGGTTCCTTCACAAGACATTGGTGGACATTATGTGGTTGGGACTGCTGAATCTCCATGTAAAACCACTGCTATTGGGTCAATCCAAATGATGTGGTCCAATAAAAATTAAGTTGGTTGCTTGACCATTTTTAAATATTTTAATATGTTTATATGTGATTACCCTATAATTGAGAATTTCAAAACAGTTTTTTTTTTTAAGAAAAAAAATTACCTTTCACCTTTACTGAGTGTCATCCATTTTCGTTTCTAAGCGCGCAACGATGTATCAGTTTAGAGACGTTAGCAAAAATATGAATATCTCTGGGCTGGTTTAAGTTAAAACATTGCAATTGACATGATTGTTTTTAGAAAAGTGTCCTTTACAACATTGTCTATTACACAAAATACCCTAAATTCATAAATAACCAGTCAAAACGACCTCCAAAGTTTGGTATCCAAATTTTCAAAGATCTACTTTTTAGGCCCAAAAATAACAAACAACGAGTGATTTATGAGAGTCTATTTTTTTCCTATAGTTATATATCATACACTACTAGCCTCATATAGAGTAAGAACACTTACAAATGTTATCTTAATTGCTTATGAATTTTTGAAATTTGAAAGTTTTCATTTTTTGTAAAGTTTGGGTTTAGTTATCTCAGGTGGGACTGAATATGAAAATATAATTTTTGCACAGTTTGTACACCTATATGATAGCAACGTACTGTAAAAATTTCAACATTGATATCTGACTGAAGAGATAATACACATTACTCTACAACTGGTCTTATTATATTAGCGGGATATAATCAATTATTATTGAAGTTTGGGACTGAATTATATACAAAAAGTGGAAACATCACTGAAATTAACATTTATGTTATTTTGACGTACTTAAAAAATTATTTTCAATTAACACCCTTCAAGATGTGACTGTTCCTAAACCTTGTGGTGAATGTTAAGAACACTTATTTCTTCAGACAGCTTCTGTGATATAGAATAAGACCTCCCAGTTGTTGTGATAAGTTCAAGCACTGAAAGTTTCCTTAAAACATTTTTCATTGGTATCCAAACTTTGTCACTAGTAGATTTCTTGAATGATGCTCTTGGGGCAGACGGGTGGTAAAAATGCACAAAAATATAATTGTTTTCCAAACTTATTCTTTCAACCACTGTCCATCATACACACATGCCACTATTTCATTCAATGTTAAAGACAGAGATGTAATTTTACTGACACAATGATCTTCATAAATTTTGGTTTCTGATGTTACATAGCATCGAACTATGTTTTCTGCAATGCCAAGGAATTTGTGGAACTGCCTTGTTTCTTTTATTGCTATACAGTTTTCAAATCTGGTTTGAAGTGTTGTTTTAATATGCAGAGCCCCTTCTTCTTTCTTGATCAGAAAATTGGTAATGCCTTTAATATTATCCTTGCAAAAGACATGCATTTCCTGTACTGTGAGAATTTGGTCTGTGGTTGGTCTTTGTAAGCTGGCTTTACTTACTTCACGTTTTGTTGTACCTCCTACTCCATCACATGCATTTTTACCATGGCAAGATGCAAAAAAGTGCCATTTAGCCTCCAACCCAAAGTGTACTTTGTGGTTGCAAAGATTTGAAAAGTTCTTTTTGTTCTTGTACTGACTATCACTTCCATCTGAAAAGTATATCAGCTTCTCAACCTCGGTAACATTTTCTTTTGTGTAATTTGTTACATACTTTTGAAACACATGTGCAGCCAAAGTGTTGTGCTCCGCCTAGAATGCAAACTGAAGAACTGCAAACTTCATCTTTCTCATTTTTAAAGTAGATAATAAATGGATGCACTGTTGCCTGGTCATTGACCCAGTGGTACCCTTGTATTGCATCCGGAATCACAAATGTAAAATTTTCTGCAAAATCAGCTAGCACTATGCATTAAGTTTCATGAAGTTTTGCTTTTTTTTCTTTCAAAAACTTACTTTGGATTTTAGAAACATAGTGGTGACTTTTGAGTTTCTGTAAGTTATCAATTAAAGATTCCAAGTACTGTTCCTGAGATTTAACCACTGTTATCATTTGTGCCGTGTCAGTTGTGACCCACTGTTTGAAGGTAATACTGTCTGACATTTCCTCCTCATATTCATGAAACAATTCAATAATGGTTTCCTTACCAGTGCATTTATTACACAAACTTGTCATGCAATAATAACTGTTAGTGTCACAGACCATTAAATCTAGTAACTTTTTGTAGTTAAGATCACTGAGTTTTGCACCCGCAATCATCAGTTTGACATTTTGATGATATAAACAAACACATACGGAGTGTGTCCCTGAGGATCCAGCCAAAATACACCACTTAGGGCAGAGGTCGCAAAATTTTGACCTTCCAATTTTGCATTCAGGACGAGAATTTTTGAGAGCTACATGACGTTCATTTAAATTTGACAGTACTATTTGTTTCTGCTTTGTTACTTTAACTCCATTTATAACAACTCTTTTGCTATCTTTGCAACCTGGGCACATTCTACTGTTTTCATCATCTTCAAAAAACTGCTGGATCTGTTTAATTGTTTCTTCACTTATACCTGATCCTCTCTTCTTTCCTAAAACTGGAAGAATGCCTTGCTCTTTCACTAATTTTTGGGTTAGTTTAACCAAATGATGAGAAGCATTGAATTCATGAACTATTTTTTCTCTTGACCATGAGTCAGGGAGCAAACTGAAAATTTTAACTTTTTCCTGTTTAGATGTCACTGAACATTTAATTTTTAACTTCTCTATTAAGCTCAAATATTCAGTGTCACATGATGCTGGTGGTAGGTTTTCTTCTTCTTTAGAAATAATGTTGGTATCTGTATTATTAAAGCATGATTCCAAGCCTTTTCTGATTTTGTCTGTAATTTGTTGTACCTAATTTTCAATAGCTACTTAATTTTATTATTTTCGAAGCAGGAGATACGTCTAACTTAGAACAAGCAAAATCCAATATGCTAACTGCTTCCTCATTAGTAATATAAATGTCATTAACAAGGTTACATGATTCTGGCTCTGGATTTACACAAATATATTTGAGTAACAATTTGAGCACAGGGAATTTCCAGGAATCACATTATGTTTCACTTGGGAAGCTGATTCAATCTCACATAACAAGAACAAATGTTCAAGTTTTATTTCCCGCAAACCCTAGTAATAGGCTTTTTATGAACTTTAAGTGGATCACAGCAATTTCTTCCAAAAATGTGGTTGTACTTCAGAATATATTTCTTCTCATGATAATCACACACTGATGTTACAGAAGAACTTACTGGAAATTTAAACAAAGTTTTTGTAGCTTCATAAAAGTCTCCAGAATGAGATTTTCACTCTGCAGTGGAGTGTGCGCTGATATGAAACTTTCCTGGCAGATTAAAACTGTGCGCCGGACCGAGACTCGAACTCGGGACCTTTGCCTTTCGTGGGCAAGTGCTCTACCAACTGAGCTACCAAAGCACGACTCACGCCCCATCCTCACAGCTTTGCAGAAGGTAGGAGGCGAGGTACTGGCAGAAGCAAAGCTGTGAGGACGGGGCGTGAGTCGTGCTTGGGTAGCTCAGTTGGTAGAGCACTTGCCCGCGAAATGCAAAGGTCCTGAGTTCGAGTCTCGGTCCGGCACACAGTTTTAACCTGCCAGGAAAGTTTCATCAAAGTCATTGACATTTTTCAAGATTTTTGAAACTGAACCGTAAACTGTTTTGTGACACACTTCACTTGCTATCTGTCCAACAGAGCACTGTTCATCCATGGTATTGCATTCCAGCTAATATCTCAAAATTAATTACAAATTACACACAGAACAAAGCACATAACACATTCTACACTCTCTATGAAGTATGTACGTCCACTCTAACAGAGGTTTCAGAACAGACTGGCTACAACAATGCCTCACCCAGCAATAATGTACTTCTACAATGCCTCACCCAGCAATACTGTACTTCTACAATGCCTCACCCAGCAACAATGTACTTCTTTATTGACAATAAACCTAAATATAAATGAGCATTTTTATTACCATAGAACAAAAGTGAAAGCTCATATTGTTTAATATTGCATTATTAAAAATAAATAAACTAAATGAATATTGGGTGATAGTGTTAACTAAATATATGTCACAATTCAATTTTATTACAATGAAACAATAGACCATTTAAATAGGCAACAGCCATAAGATCAGTTGTAGAGTAATGTGAATTATTTCCTCATTTTCAAAAATTCATATCTTTGTTCGCTGTCAGATATCAGTGTTGAAATTGTTACAGTACGTTGCTGTCATATAGGTGTACAAACTGTGCAAAATTCATATTTTTATATTTAGTCCCACTTGAGATAACTAAACCCAAACTTTACAAAAAATGAAAACTTTCAAATTTCAAGAATTCATAAAAAATCAAGAAAACATTTGTAAGTGTTCTTACTCTATATGAGGCTAGTTGTGTATGATATCTAACTATAGGGGGGGGGGGGGGGGGGGGAAATAGTCTCTCATAAAACACTCCTTGTTTGTTATTTTTGGGCCTAAAAAGTGGGTTTTTGAAAATTTGAATACCATAATTTGGAGGTCATTTTGACTGGTTATTTTTGAATTTAGGGTACTTTGTGTAATAGACAGTGTTGTAGAGAACACGTTTCTAAAAACAATCATGTCAATTGCAATGTTGTAACTTAACCCAGTGCAGAGATATTCAAATTTTCGCTAATGTCTCCAGACTGAAAAATCGTCGTGTGCCTACAAATAAAAATGGCCGCCATCCAGTTAAGGGGCTCCAGAACGCCCTATACTTGCAATGTTAAAATAACGCTTATAAATTACATCTTTCCTCGCAAAGTATTTGAGGTAGGAAGTTTAACTTTTTACAGATTACTTATTGGAATATGGGCTACAACTTAACACAGGGATTTTACAAAATTTTAGTTCAGTTATTAAAGATGATTTTTTTTTCAATTGTAATGAAAATTCACAACATTTTTTTGCAATTTTTTATTTATATATTCAAAAATACAGTTTTTTTGGAAAAAGGCTGTGTTAAATTATGCAGAAGGTACTGTGTAACATTTACTGAAAGTTTGAAACAAATATGTTTGGAAGATCCTTAGAAAACATGTAATTAGTATGAGAAAATAAAAGTTTTGGGAATCGAGCGACAAAGATTGGATTAACTTTTTAGTGCATTCCAGGTCCATAGGATGTATTGTCTTCATCCTCTGCAAACTCCTCCTCCTGTTTACTCTTGCTTGTATTTCTAGACTCTTTACAGCCCTGTCTACAGCCCGAAGGCGTTCCTTGTCTAAAGCAAGCATCGCTCGTTGTTGTGTTCATAGATTTTGCTACCATTTTCTTCAGTTGCAGTTACTGCAACACTGTTCCAAAAGGTGGTCATGTATGAACACTTATCACATTTCAGTTGTAGTTCACTAGCAAGTCCTACGTGCTTTATTGTGGAGAGTTCCAGACCAACTTCACTACAATGAATACATCTTACACAGTTTGAAAAAATTCCTTTGAGAACCGACATTTCAAATATTTCATTCACATCCGATTCGCCCATAAAACATTCATAGTTTTCACTCATTGAACCAAGCTTCTTCTGTGAAGTATTTTCTTTCCCACTTTGACTGCTATGGGCAGGTGTACTTGAGAGGTTAGGTTCACTCACTTGGTTATCGTCTTTATTGTTTACAGTAATAACACATACCTTTGGCTTTCCAACATTTCTCCTTTTCTTAAAAGCCTTCAGAGGATTTCTAATAACTTTACTTTTACTCATTATTATACTTCAACAAAACAGAGACTCAAGAAACAGAATTAATTACGAATATTTTCGAGATAACGACAGAGTAAATAAACATGAAACAATCGACAATCACACCAGCGATATATATTGAACCATCACAGGTTAGCCACAACACATACTTTATCTCACATCACTAAAATGTACCTGATGAACACGGACGTTAATAATAACACCATTTGACTGCAGTTTAACAGCGCCACAGTGGGTCACGCCCATGTAGAACACATTTAAAAAAAAATTTAAAAATAGTTTTAGTCTTCGGAATTGAATAAATTATATATCTATTAAAAGGTAATAGTCTGCAGATTCAGAAAACGCAAAAAAGTAAAAATTGAACTTTTCATGATTTTGAGCCTTTCCGGAGCCCCTTAAGGTGCAACATAAATTATTTTAAAAAACTGTTTTGAACTTCTCAGATATGGTGCAATCAACATATAAAAAAATTAAAGTATTTAAAAATGGTCAAGTAACCATCACTGGACCACTTCATATGGATTTGGCCCTATTGTGAGGAGATGTCACTTTGGCCACTTTCATAGGCTTTCTTCTTATTTTTGACATTTAGTATGTTCTTTGAATAGCTAAGATGTTCGTATGTCGCATATTTCCTCTGTTAACATACTGTAATTAAACTTCTCCATTGTATCCCCTACACAACTAACACTAACAGCAGTGTTTTACAGAAAACACACTCAAGAAATTTCTGGCATCTATATATTCCACAAGCAAATTACCTGCTTCAAAACACTCTCTTCTCACACGCCAACTTTCAACTATGTCGATTATATGTGATGTCACAATATCATTATGTCTTTAGGAATTCTGTTAGGTGGCATCATGGCAGATGTTTCGCACATGAAACATGTTAAATTACACCAGAACAACAGCTGTTCTGATCTGACCATCTCTTCAGACAGGAATTGAAACTTAAGTGCTGACAGTTATAACCCTACTGCTTTCCCTGCCCTGGCTGCCCCATGGGAAGAGGGACAAGCCAGATTTGTAGGAGCAAGACACTTTATTCATTACTTCATATGTACTTGAACTGATGGGGATACTTTGCCTGTGACAAAACCATTATTTTTTGTGGAACAGTTGAAAAAATGTGGAGAACTTAAGTTGTTAGGAAATATACATCAAGGATTGCAATTGATTAGAGTGTCTCCTACTGCACATGCTGCAGCTCTTCCGGCATGTGAATGTCTGGGTGATATACCAGTGACCATGGCCACACAAAAAAATGTTGAATATGATCCAAGGAATCACCTTGCACTCGAAACAGATGAGGAGGTATGGGCTAATCTTGAGCGGCGAGGCCTGCATGTTGTCCGACATGTTGAAAAGGTCCCAAGGATAATATAATAGATATAGGCACTGTTATGGAAGTCTTTGAAGGAGTTAGTGATGATGTATATATGTGACATGAAACCTTATGTCCCACCACCTGTGAGGTGCTTTCGATGCTTGTCCCTTGGTCACATGTCATCCTGCTGCATGTTGGACACAGAATGTGGCAAGTACGAACGATCGCCCCAAGTAGTTAGTTGTGTTGAACAAGCACCTTCATATGTCAACTACATGTAATACCATCCTTCACATTAGCTGGTTTGCCCAGTCTTCAAGAAATAAAATAAAATACAAGAATGTAAATCTATTGATCACCTGTTGTATACTGTGGCATGTAAAAAATATCAACGCCCATACCTATTGATACGAAGTCAAATTATGTGAAAGTTCCAGCTATCACTACCACCGCCGTAACTGTTTTAATACAAGTTCTCTCACTGCTGTCGTCTCCTGTGATTCCCATGGAACCATCTTTGTGAACCACTTCCCACACCTGGTTGAGGAACAGTTTGCCTCTCCAGCATCTATCAGTTACAAGACACCCTCTTGGGACCATTCTTCCTGGAAAGGGACAGATCAGAGGTCCAAGGCCAGCTGATGGTTGAAAGGATTGTGACCTGTGGGTGTCAGGGGTTGCCTAATCTTCACCCGTCCCTACACTTGGTGCAGATAGGCCCTCACAAAAAACCCAGCTACCAGAAGCTGCAAAGGAGCAGAAGAAGAATTGGGACAAGGTTACCCTAGTGACCTTGGAGGTGCCATATCCCCCCCCCCCCCCCCCCCCCTCCTCCCCCCTCCACATTATTGGATTTTAAACCTGATGTGATTCCACCACTATCAGTTACAGGCAGTGATCCTGGGGGCATGATCAGCCCTCCTTGCCTCTTGATGCCTAACCTGGACACCTGTAACATAATCATTCAGTGGAACAGTAATGCCTATTGTTCTCACCTGCCAGAACTATACCACCTTATTTCCTCCTCCTGCATTTTGTATTATGCTGTAAGAAATACACTTCACTGATAACCATTCCCCAGTGCTCTGTGGTTATTGTACATTCTGTTGGAACTGTGCTGACCCTGAGAGGGCGTCTAGAGAATTCTTTATATCCATTGGCACAGATGTGGTCACTGAGTGGATTCCCCTTTATTAAAGGTTGGAAGCAATAGTGGTGTGAGCACTAATGACCCCAGCGATCACCATTTGCAACATTTACACATCTCAAGGCAAGTCACTGAGTACATTGAGTTGACCACCATAATCCAGCAACCCCCCCCCCCCCCCCCCCCCCCCCCCCACACACACACACACACACAGACACACTTTTCTTCTACGTGGGGTTTTCAGTGTGCACTATCCGCTGTGGCGGAGTACAACTTCATGCTCCGCCACCACTCTACAGGGGATTTACATCTCTTTTGTGAGTATGTACTTGGCCGACAACAGCCCTGGCCCTTGCAGCACTACTTTCCTTTCCGTGCTGCAAGTCTATCCTTCTACTATTCTTCTTTCCCCTCTGCCTTTCTATTGGATCGTGGTCTTGGTACTGACCCTGCTTGGATCCGGTTTATAATTTTGGACACTTGGTTGTGTTCTCTCCCGTGTCTTTCTTCTGGCACTTTATACAAGATTTCATCTTTCATTACATGGTCCCCCTTGTTGACTTTGACCTACCATTCCTCTTCAAAATTTTACGCAACTGCAGATGGTGTGTGGAAGTTCGCCCATTGTGGTGTACCTTCCACCTTTTGTGTCTTTCTTCTTCCTTTCTGGCAAACGTAAAACACTAAGAACCCAACTGGGAAGCCATTCTGATGGGGGTAGGTGTAGAGGTTGTCAAGTCAAGTACCTGCACAGTGGTGGCCCCCTGGCCGCACAGGGATCGCACTATTGGTGCCTGAGTATGTGCCCATCATGGCTGGAGCATGGGGACTTTGTCCAATGATTCACTGGCCAGGTAGATGTTCCTGTGGCTGGGTGGCACCTGTGAGGAAAGTCCCCGTTCAGAGTGGGTGGCACCAGGGAGAATGACTTGCAAATAAAACAGCTCAAACTTTATTCTGCTTGTTTCTCTATGGCCCCAGCAACCTCTTCTCAAGGAAAGGATTACTACAGTGTAGAGAGATGTGACACCACAGTTTCCTTCCCTGGGTATGCCATGGGAGGAACACGGGATAAAGGACAAACTGAGAAATGCTTCTCACAGTACTAAGTTTGCTCTAGGACCGACAGGAATTCCTGTTTGTCCATAAAGCCATTATTCTATGTTGAAAACCTCGAGGACTTGTTTGAGGAAGTAGCAGCGATTTCAAATTTGAAGATTGGTTCACTTCTGATTAAAACAGCATCCCATGCTCAGTCACAGGCACTGCTTGCCTGAGACAAGCTGGGTGACATTCTTGTAACTGTCCACCCCTCATAAGTCTCTGTATGGTACATGGTATTATCTTCCACCGCATCCTCCTTTTACAGACCCATGGTGAGTTATGTGCCAATTTGGAGCAATAGGGTGTGAATTGTTTTTTGTCCATCATGTCCAATGGGGACCAAAGGACAGTAGGGTTGATATTGGGGTCATCACCTTGGCCTTTGAAGGCGACTCATTGCCTGAAAAGGTCACTGTGGTGATGTATTGATACTACTTGAAACCATATGTCCCCAAACTCCATGTGGTGCTTCAAATGCATGTGATTCAGGCACGTCTTCACACTGTAATGTTAACCCCATCTATAGGGATTGTGGACGTCAATTACACATGAAGTTCCTCGTGTATCTCCCATGACCCCTAGCTATCCCCCCCTCCTCCCCCTTCCTCCCCCCTCCTCCTCCCTCCTCCCCCTTCCTCCCCCTTCCTCGCCCCCTCCTCCCCCCTCCTCGCCCCCTCTTACCCCTCCTTTCCCCCCTCTTCTCTTCTCAGTCTGTGTCAGCTGCAGGAAGCACCACTGCCTCTATTCACTGGACTGCAATCAAAGAGAAAAGCAAGGCTCTCAACCAACTCACATATCAGGAGACCAAGAATAAATGTGACTGACTGCATTCTGTGCATATGACGATGACCTTTGCTATGGCTGTGACAACATTATCCACCCTAGTGACAGTACCCTCGCCCTTTGTGCTTTCTACATCAGGTCTTTGGGGTCACTTGACTATATCTGAACCTCTGGTGTTTGGGACCCTCCTACTGTCCCCCCCCCCCCCCCTCCCTCCCTCCCTCCCCAACCAACCCCCTCCAATGTCCTGTTTACAGCCAACTCGTGCAGGCTGGAGTACCTCACTACACGTCAGGTACCAACAACTGCTCCTCGGCTATGCAATACACATTTGCTGCTCCTGTGAGCTCTCGAACTAACATCTCCTTTTTCATGGTATGAAGGCCCACCTCTCGCAACAACGGCCCAGGAATGGAGTCATGATTCCAGTTTGCATACTGTGTCTCTGCTCTGAACTCCAACTTCTTCCACTGTCGCTGCTTGTCAGGGAGCAATCATGTAAGCCCCCATGTTGTAAACCCCACCCTCAGATCTGTATTGACTTTCCTTTTTTACCAAAAAGCTGTTGACCCCATGGTTTTTTGCCACCTGTTCCTGACCATCCTTGATGCATTTCCGGGTTCAAAAATGGTATATGGTCACGGCCTTTGGTTGACAGATGAACCAAACTGATTTTGTCCATCCATGCAAGGTGCAGCGAACAGTACTCCCTGCTGAACGGATGTATTGCATTATCTGCAGAATTGGTAGCCATCGCTGGAGGCCACAATCAAGTTTGTTGTTACACCGGTGAGATATTCTTAATCGGCAGTGACTTCCTGAGTATTCTTTAGGCTATCAACCAGTGCTGTCCTCAACACACGTTAGTTGTGAATATCCAGGGTCTCCTTTCTGACCTCTTTGAAGCTGGATGTTTGCTCGTCTTTGTCAGGACCCCTGATCACATTGGGCTGCCAAGCAGTGAATGTGCTGACCAGTTGGTCAAGTTGGCTACCAGGATGCCAACTTTGGAAACGGGGATACCAGAACTGGACCTTCTGTCAATTCTACACCATCAGCTGTCGAAGGCTTGGAACATGGGAGTAGTGTACCTTGGTTTCTCCGAACAAACTGCGAGTAATAAAGACAATCACGGCCATGTGGCAGTCTTTCCTCCATGCTTCTGGCAGGGATTCTATTGTTATGTCGGCTTCGCGTTGGCTGCACTTGGCCGACCCATTGCCACATCCAACGATGTGAGGATCCATGCCACTGTCAGTGTGGTGCCTGTCTGTTGGTGGCTTACATCCTGCTGTTGACCATCCTATGGCAAAACCTTGAACTTGCTGACACACTGACTTTGGTGCTAGTGGATGGATTACATCAGTGTGGTGCTAGGGGAGGAAATCTGTGTGGTTGATCTGGTTTTACATTTTACCTGTGGAGATGGTTTCTACTCCTCTCTGTGGGGTAGGACACATTGGCCTTGTTGGCCACTTGAGGGATTGCAAGAGTGCCCTGTTGCCTGCTCTAACCCAGGGGCATATGGCTGCCCTTTCTCAGTGGTCCAGCTCCTTCCCTTCCCATCTGTTTGGTTCTCCTTATTGTTTTCCGTCTGTCATTGGTTTACTGTCTCATTGCCATTGTTCTTTTCCTGAGATTTTATGAACTTGGCCACATTACTAGTTTTCTTGTGGTAATGGCGGATGAGGGGGACTGATTGTATGCAGTGGATGAGTCTCCCATTGCATAATATAGGGCTCTTCCTGGCTTGACGCATGTAAGATGGCGGGACTGATGATCTCATAGTGTGGTCCCTTTAACCCCATCAATCCAATCCAGTTGAATCCACTTCATGTAGTAAGGGCCTTCTACTTGACCAGCTTCTTACCAACTATGATCTGTCTCTCCTCAGTGTGGTACTCCTACCCACTTCAGTGCTGTCCATGGCACCTTTCCAGCTATCGATCTAATGAGATCTTCCCCCAGTCTTGTGGCGTTACTACATTGATCACTATGTGATCACCTTTGTGACAGTGACCACCTTTTGATTATCCCATTACTTCTCAGCCACCACCAGATGGACCGGCTACCGTATTGTGTGCCTCACAGAGCCAACTGGCAGTTGAATACTTCTGATGTTACCTTTGTCCTCTCTCTGTCGGATTCCATTGACAAGGTTGTGCAAGACATCTCTGATGTGACCATTCGTGCTGCTGGAACTGCTATTCCCCTTTCTACAGGTCCCCTTCCCTGCCGCCTGGTGCCATGGTGGACCGAAGACATTGCAGCAGTATTTCAGGATCACTAAAGAGCCCTGCAACATTTCGAGCAACATCCTTCACAGATCAACCCTATCACTTTTAAGGAACTCTGTGCCAAGGCATGCTATCTATTTAAATGTAGTAAGAAGGAATGCTAGGAGCACTACGTTCCCTCCTTTGGAATGTAATGGATATTCATCCGAGGTGTGAGCCAAACTTTGTAGTCTTCTGGGCTGCCATCAACAACTTTCTTGGGTCTTGTCCTTTAATGTGCTCTTTCTAATGATGTGTCACTTCTTGCTGAACACCTTGCAACCCTTTTCGAGATGCCATTGGCATACTCTTCTTATCTGGCTACCTTTTTACTGCAGAAATGGCAAGTTGAAGATGGCCCCCTATGTTTCAGCTCCCACCAAGCCGGTTGCTCACTAGGTTGTTGAGTCTCGGGACCTTTTGTTCCCCTATCATTGTTTTTTGGGAGACTGTACAATCCACAACAAACCATCTGATCCAGTTGGAAACAGCTATCCAACAGGCTTTGCCAACTGCTCATTGCAGTCTTTTTTGACCTTTATAAAGCATATGACATCACCTGGTGTGATCACATTTTACTTAACCTCCACGACTAGGGCTTTCGAGGTTCTGTACTGATTTTTAAATGTTAATTTTTATCCCACCATTTGTTCGTTTGTACTTCGCTTAGCTCTTCATAGATTCAAGAGAACGGCATCCCATAGTGCTCTGTCCTGTGAATTACATTCTTTCTCATCACAATCAATGGGCTAGTGACTTCTGTAGGGCCACAGGTCACCCTGCGCTGTATGTTGATGACTCTTAGATTTGGTACAGCTCCTACATGGTTAAACTCCAGTTGCAGGGTGCCATCAGACAGGCCTCTGTGTGGACCCTTTCTCATGGTTTCCAGTTCTCTCCTGCGAAAAAGCAGCTGATAATTTGTTCTCATACTATGGTCCATCATGACCCAGAATTCTACTTGGTCACCCGACATTTGAAAGTTGTTGCACAGTTCTGTTTTACGGGCTTCCTTTTGTTAAAATGCTGACTTGGCTGCCCTATATTTGTCAGCTAGAGACTAGGTACATGAGGAAGCTTATGCTTTATGCTTCCTTGCCCACACAGTTTGGGGTGCGGATTGTACTACTCTACTTTGTATTTACGAGGCTCTGGTCTCATCCCAACTGGACGATGGTTACCAGTTTTATGGCTCAGTGGCACCTTCAGTCTTGAAATTACTTAGACCCAGCCCTTCATTGTGGAGTTCGTCTGGCCACTGGCGCCTTCCAGACTGACCTGTAGACAGTGCCCTTGTTGAAGAGGGATCTCATCTCTTCAGTTCTGAAGGTACCACCTCTTGGTCTCCTGTGCAATTGCCATTCAACAGTTCCCTGATCACCCAACATATACCACTCATTTCACATATGAGGGGCATTGACCCCTGATACTCGCTCTTGGGTGGGATTACCAGTTGGAATATGCCTTGCAGCCATCTGTCAGGGTCTCCGTCTCTGCCTCTTCTCCCTGGAATGTGCTACCTACCCATGCTCCTTCACTCCCCCCTCCATCCCCCCCCCCCAATCCCAACATCCCCCTCTCACACCCTCAACCTCCCTGGTAGGTGCCCAAGACATAAATTAAGCCTGATCTATTTCAAGGTGCTAAAATTTCAATTGCTATCATGACCTTTTGGGGTCTTCTTCAGGAGTTTCAGGGTGCTACCATCTTTTACGCTGATAGCTTTAAAATTGCGGATATGGCATGATATGCTTTTACATCACCTGTATCTGACGTCCAGGCTAAGTTCAATTTTATGACCAGCCAGGTTAGAGTTGTTTTATGCTATCACAGGTGGCAGCTCTGTGCAGTAGATTTTGCACCTGTTACACCTTCAGATCACTTACAAATTTAATCATGTAATTTTCCTGCTGTACTGTGTGTGCACGATCAGTAAAATTTTATTATTTGCTGCCCTTCCTGGTGGTGCTACTTTAATGATCAGCAGTGAATTTCTGTGACATTACTGGTACAGCACCTGGCCTCTTGTTAAAAGAAAATTGGAATTTATCTGAGCTACGCTCAGTAACTCAAGTAACTTACTGAAGAAACCCAGCACATCACAAAGGAAGAAATTAAAGTAGTGGTTCAATAAGGTTTTGCCCTGGCTCTCCATCTGTTCCTTATATGTGTTAAGACCACATCCTTAAGCCAAATAAGAAAGATTTGTGAGAGGGGGAAATGGTAATCTTAAGTTAAAAAAATTGTTGAGCTTTCTGCAAATGAACTTGGTCTGAAATTCTGGAAGAGACTGTTGGTTCAGTTTTGTACAAAAAGACACCAGTAAATATAGTAAACTGACAGGAGCTAATAAATGTTAGAAATATATGTTTTCCTAAGTCCTTACTGATTAAAAATAAATAAATAAATAAATCTCGGTGAGAAACTCGTAACCTTTTACCTACCATCAGCCCTCAGAGGCCCATCTGTTATGTTTAACATCTTCTCTATTAGTGACTTACATTTTATTTTACTGAGTGAGGTGTCACAGTGGTTAGCACACTGGACTCATATTCGGGAAGACAAAAGAAGAAAACCCACATCTACCCATCCTGCTTTAGGTTTTTCCGTGATTTCCCTAAATTGCTTCAGGCCAATGCTGGGATGATTCTTCTGAAAGGGCATCCAGTGGGACTAATGATCTTGGTGTTTGATCCCCTCCCACAAAGCCAACCAACAATTTATTTTAATGAAATTTTATGACTTTCCCCAATTTGTCAAGTTTGTCACAATTTTGCAAAAAAAAAAAAAAAAAAAAACAAAAAAAAAAAACACCAATGGCTTTATGTTGAAGTGTTGGTGCACATTTCCTCCTGTATGGGCCTTGTGGGCCCATGTGGTTAGAAGAAATTTTGCAACAATGAGATGTCTGTCTGTGCAGGGCCTCGTACGTCCTTTACCATTGTTGACTCACTGTCATTATTTCAGTGTTCAACAATTCTCCTTGTGATAAGCTCATTTTTATTTCGGTGCATTATTTCATAACAGTTGTCTGTTCTGCAGACAGAAAACGTTAATGGAGAAGAGGACTATCAGGTGAGGAGATAAGGGAATTGTTGGAGCAGTCTTATAATTCTGAAACCCCCCCCTAGTGAATGTGAATTCTCCTCTGATAATGATGATGATGAGGAGGAGGAGGAGGTAGAGGTAGATGTCGCTGAAAACTCAGAACTACACGAAGGTGGCGATCATGAAGGAACCCTTTATGAAGATGGAGAAGAACAATTTAATGGAAATTCTGTTGTGTGTGACTTATTGTTTTCTCATAATGGGAATAAAATATGGACTACAGCTCCTCAAGCTGGTAGACGGAGCAAAAAGAATGTATTGAAAGAAGACCAGGGATCTAAAAGTTATTCAGTTAGTAACTTTGATAATGAAGAAGCTTTTTTATGTTGTTCTTTTGTGTACCCTTCATTGACAAAGTGTGTATTGGGCCAACAAGAAAGGCTGAATCGTTGACAAGGACTGGTGGATATAGATACCAGTACGCCTGAAATGAAAAAGTTTCTTGGTGTTCTGATCCTGACTGGAGTTTACAAGTCAAGAAATGAAGATATCAGTCAGCTTTGGAATGTTGAGAATGGCTGATCACTGTTCAGTGAAATTGTCTCACAACTGCTTCCATGCTATTCTGAAGGTGTTGCACTTACACAATGCAGCAGCCCAACATGAGCATAGATCAAGTGACAAATTAGAATCAATCAGAGAAGTTTCTGAATTGAGGAAATTACCCATAGGGATGCCTACTTTCCAGTATGGTGCTTGATCGTGAATGAACAGTTGGTCACATTTCGAGGCCGCTGTCCATTTCGACAATACATCCCATTAAAACCTGGTTGAAACAGAATAAAGTTCTGAGTAATTTGTGACAGTGTGACAAGCTACAGCTGGAAGATGAAAGTGTATTTTGGGAAGGAGGAAGAAATCAGAGCCATGCGATGTGGAGAGAATGTTGTGAAAACCCTGGTGATTGAACTGAAAAGTCTGGACGTCATATCACCTGTGATGATTTTTTTTTACATCTCTTGATTTAACTCATTATTTGTTGTCAAAAGACCTGACACTACTCGGTATTATCCGAAAAAACAAAGGTGAACTGCTTGCTGATTTTATTACATCTAAAGGATGTGAAGTATACTGTACATTATTTGGTTTTCACCCAGATATGATGACAGTCTCTTATGTTCCTAAGGGAAACAAAGTTGTTACCATCCTTAGCTCTCTCCATGACCAACCAGTGGTGTCGTCATTGCAAGTAAAGAAGCCTGAAGTTATAATGACATACAGTGCCACAAAGGGCGGCATTGACACGGTAGACTAGAAGACGCAATGCTATTGTCATTATTGTTATGTAGTACAATATTTTTAGACAGATTTATGTGGAGGTTGACAGAATTTATTACTCAAAAGAAAGTAGTTAGAATAATACGTGGAGTCAACACATTGTATCTCATTATAATCTGTTTCAGTTTTAGGAATACTAATAGCATACTTTCTGTATATTTAGTTTCTAATGTGACCTGCTGTCAACAATCTGTTTCAATTGGAGAACAAATTACTTTCACAAAATAATATCATAAAAAATAATTGTATCTGTTGACATTTTAATCTGTCTTTAATTCCAAGAGTGGTATTGTGTACCACAAAACTATTTGATAGTATAAGGGTGAAAAATTTTCGTTTTAGGATGTTGCTGCAGCGTAATGCAACTAGCGCGACTCTGATGTGGCTATATAACCACTGACACATAGGCAAGACATTACTGTGACATTCATGTATTTCTAACGTGCGTGCGATAAATGTGGAGACATGAACTATGGCGACAATTTTACCAAATGTGTCAAAACAGGGTAAACATGTTGTTCTTTTCTTGGCTGCCAAAGGACAAACACCAGTAGACTTCCACTGGAGAATGAAGAATGTGTATGGGGCAGCACTTCTGTCGAAAACCACCATTGTGTATAAGGGGCACTGCTGGTTCATCATAACGCACGTCCCCATATCACAAATGTTTTAACAGAGAATTTACACCCACTCAAGTGGAAGACATTCAAGCACGCGTCCTCAAGCTCTGATATCTCTCCTTGAGATTATGACACCTTCGGTCCCTTAAAAAAGGCCTTGAAGGGCCTGTTGGACAAAGATGTGCAGCAGGTGGCAACAGACACATTCACGTAGCAGGACAAGGTGTTTTGGATGTCTTCAGTGCAGTACGTCGTTGGGATGAAGTACGTCGTTGGGACGATTGCTTCAGTGCTAACGGTGATTTTGTCTGATTGGAATATCGATTCTGGACTGTGTGTTCATCAAACGGAAATTTACTGATCGCCCCTTATATGTCTAGTGGATACAATACCTCTTGACAACTGTTCATACACCAAAGAGGAATATTTGAATGGATGAAAAAAACTGATAAACTATGTCCCAACAGATAGCTAGCAAGTAGTGTAATATTTCGTGAAATAAACTGAGTATCTACTGCTGAATGAATGACTTGTTTATGATAAGAAATAATGTAGGCAAACCTTCTTTGTCAATCAGTCTGTCTATTAGTGAGTACCATATGAAAATGCCTACAGTAGAGCCTGAGATTAGTCTTCACATGTAGACAGAAAAAACATTGGGGGGGGGGGCTTTCATTTATAACATCTTTAAATTATGGTCAAGCTTTGCTGCTCTCTGATATTGTCGTGTCTGTGTACTGCACTGCTTGTCTCACCAACTCTCTCTAGTTGACTATCTCATAGCTCCCATATTGCCGTGAGGTGTCACTCTAAATGCCAGCTAAATATAGATCAGATGACAATACGTAATTTGCACATACATTATTACCATAAACAATAAATTATACATGTTAACATTCCTTCTGAATCAGTCTATCAGTGGGAAACATATCAAAATCTCTATTCTAGTTCCAGAGAGAGCCATAACATAAAAAACAGAAAAATGTGCTGGATGAATTTAATTTATAGTATGTACTAAATTGTATTTTTATCATTAATATGGTGTGTGGAATATATAACTGAATAATTAGAAACTAATTGCAACAATTGGTAAATATTACTTTTCAGAAAAAATGGTCATCTAGACAGCATATACCCATTTGAGACACACATATTCTTACATGATAGTGTGGCAAACATTGATGAAAAAAACTTCGTTATCGAGGTGGTACGTGGTTCTGTGATGTATTGGTCACCTGGGTGCCATGTTCTTTGACGTCCAGAAGGCGTGTGATACAGTTCCGCACTGTTACTTAGCAAACAGAATACGAGCTTACTATCGGAGCAGATTTGTGGCTGAATTCAGAATGTTCTAATAGATATAATGTCGTATGATGTTCTTAATGGGATGAAATCAAACAGGTGTAAAGAGAATTCCTGGAGTACCCTAAGGGAGTGTTATAGATCCATTCCTGTTTAAAATCTATGCGTATTATAAATCAAAGTCTCTAACTGCATTTTTTTCATTCTCTTTGTTACAGGTAGTCTCAGGAACTACTACAGGGATTTTGATATAATTTATTGTTTGTAGTAATGATGAGCGTGTAATGTGTATGTTATCTGTTCCATATTTAATTGGTGTTTGAAGTGACATCTTGTGGCAGTGATAGTAAATAGAAAGAGTTCTGTTAGACAGGAGGTGGTACCTGGGAGGCAAGCAATAAACAGCCGCCACAACTCCAGAGAGCAGCAAACTTGACCAGAATCTATGTGTGTGTTATAAATTGAAGTCCCCAGCTGCATTTATCTGTCTGCAGGTGAAGGCTAATCTCAGGAACTAAGTAGGGATTTTGATATGATTGTCACTAATAGATGGACCGATTCATGAGAAAGATTTGTGTATGTCAATACATATTTTAAACAAGTCATCTGGCCATACATACATAGTGCTATCCATGCAAAGCTGGGGCAGGTCTCTAGTATAAATTATCTATTGGATAACTTGGGAAGCTCTGTAAATCATTTTACAGACAATCCTGTTGTCAACAGGTAGGTTGCAATGCCAGAAGACTGTAGTGAAATCCAGGGAGACCAGTAGAGGATCAGTCATTGGCGCAGTGACTGGCAGTTAACCCTGAACGCAAATAAATGTAACATATTGTGTATAAATACATGAACAGATCCATTACTGTTTGATTACATTATTGATGAAAAATTACTGTAAACAGTAACAGCTGTAAAGTACATTAGAATAACTGTCTGGAGTGACCTAAAGTGGAATGGCCACATAAACTGATTGTAGGGAAATCAGATGCCTGGCTGTGAGATTCACTGGAAGAATTTTAAGTAAATGTAATTCATCCATGAAAGAAGAGGCTTATAAAACACATGTTCAACTGATTCTTGAGTATTTGTCTAGTGTGTGGTAGTGAACACCCCCACACCTGCTCCCTCCAAAATCTTCACTGTATTGACAGATTGATCTGTAGCATAGCCTGAGGTCTAGGTTAGGTTGGAAGGTGTGTAAAAGTTGGAAAGTCAACAAATGTGAATGTGAAATAAAAGTTGTGGTAGCAAATTGATCAGTGGTGTAGCCTTGTGTCGCTGTTTGCACCTTATTTAACACACTTTGCCATATTTAACCCACTTTTCATTATAAAAACAAAAACTGCAAGGTAATTTCAGAATAACTGTATTATACGATGGACAAAACTCTGACAAGTATTTTAATGACCATTATGAACATATGAGAAATTCACCGAGGCCATGACAAGATTGGCTCCTGCCTAGTGTGCAGGCACATAAAGGGCACAAAAGCTGAATTATAAAATGGACACTTTAAGAATTAACCAGGAGAGATACATGAATTCTCCAACTCCACATGCTCCTATCTTCTGCCTGTGAGAAAAGGACTTCCCTTGATCCCAGATACGAACGCATGCTGTTCTCACAGTGTCTTTTCGTCCAAGTACCATCATAAAGAAATGGCTACTGACAAACAGGTGTCACATAATTGTGTATGAAGAGTGCACTTGCTTCATACAGCTACTGCCTACTCGAGTGCATGTTCAGCAGTGGAGTTTTTGCTGCTACTTTGCTATGGCACTGTAGGATCTCAAAGGTTTTCGAGTGGGTGCTGAAGCAAATATGCTGTTTGACCGATGGCTTCTGATTATTGTCAGTTTCTGACAACTGAGGACTGAAGTGAAACTATTTGAGCTAGACGTCTTCAAACTATTTCATAGAATAATGGATGAAATGGGAAACAGATCTCACTTGTGAACTGACTTGTCTAATGTCTTATGCATTAGATGCTTTGTAGACAACAGGGCCAATAAATACAATACAATGAGTAAAATTCCATCTCACTTTAATTTCCTGTCAGAAACATCTTAAATGACAGCTCTGTATCGTATTTTCAAAAATATCCAGCAGATTTTGGTGGCAAATATAGCAGGAACATCGATAAAGCAGAACTAGTTAATGAAATAGCAGCTTTCAAATTCCAGTAGAAAGGGCTAATGACACAGCTTCCCAGTAGGCTATGTTGAAGTTGTTTTTTCTTTATTTCTCTTTCTTCCAGAGCACGGGTTATGAGATGCTTATTCAAACATCGAAATAGTTTTGAAGTTTTTTATTACAATTCCAGTGACTGCAACATCTTATCAATGCAGTTACAGCAAATTAAAGACGATAAAAAATGATTTAAAGTTGAGTGTAAGTGATGTAGAGTGTCATCATTCAACTCTCTTGGTGACAGCTGCTAAATTTGACTTCAGTGACATAACCAGTGAGTTTACTCCACTCAAAGCAAGGGAACTGAAAACAAAATTATAATAAAAATGTAATTCTTGGCAGGAATCTCTCTTTATTTGTAGCCCTTTATCTTGTATTTCTAGCTAATAATTTATGCACTAATAATAATTTATGAGGAGCAAATAAAACATTTCTTTATTATACATGTCACTAAAATCAATCTGCAGTAGCTGACATAAAAAATAAGACATACATTTTGTTTTACTTTCAATTTTTATATAATTTGTAATTTATTACTACAACCATACATTTAATTAGTTGTGTGCAATATTTTGCATCTATTGCTCTAGTGCTACCAACTGCTTCCTTCTTTTAATCAACTTGTGTGTATATTTCTTTTTCCCCAGTTTGATTCAGTACCTCCTCATTAGTTATTCAATCTACTCATTTCATCTTTAGCATTCTTCTGTAGCATTGCAGTATGTCTTGTTGGTTTCCGCGGTAGACTTGTATTTTGTAAAATTAGCTTTCAAATATTTAGTCAGCTTTTCAGATTAATGTGTCTCAAAATAATTTCAAATAAATATTGAGGAGATTCCTTTCCATTCCTCTCAGGCAGAGGAGGTAGTCACCCACTACTAATAGTATCATTGGCAATAATTTGTTGAATCTCCTCTGGGTAATGTAGCTCTAGCTGGAGCTGCATTTACATTCACACTCCACTCTGGCAGTGGAATGTACTAATGTTATCTGTTGATCTTAATCCCCAGTCATGGATACTATGCAGGAGAAACAACTGACAGTTATTCTTGCATGACGTTTATAACAATTATACAGGCTGAGAGACAATATGATGTTTGGTTCTCACAAGACCTACACGTGTGACAATAATTGTCTTGTATATTCTTCCTTTGCTATTTTTTTGGTCTCTGTATGCCATTCAGTTTTGTTGCAAACTATTCAGCAAATTTCAAACACTGTTTTAGACACACAGTTAGTACGCTAATCAGATTTGAGTATTCTGCTATCATGTTTATGCTTGGCCAGTACACAAGTGCTTCAAACTTGATCATGGGCTGTAATATTCTTCAGATAACATTTCTTTCCGTTGGTGAAAAAGAAACATACTTTAGATTTTATTTTATTTTTTCCCCATTTTTTATTATTGTGAGTGTTGACTAACTTCTGTTCAATAAGCTTAGAAAGAATGCCATGAAGAAATGACTGTAACCTGCACTGTGTGTCTCACATTTTATACAAAATCTTTATATCAAATGAAATTGTTTTCTTAACTACACACAAAACTCATCCTGATCCAAAGCTAAATTCACTAGATGATGATGTATATATTTTTGATTATGGTGCTCTGTTACCAATGATCAATGTTATTCTGATCTTTGACAGTTTTCATAAGATAATTAGCGTACTGTGAATCCATTATAAGTATTTCCAACTGATAAGATGAGTGAGGTAGTGCAGTCCTAAGGTGCTGGGCAAACTTTCTGGGTGAGTACAGTTCAAATTCCTGCCTGCCATCCTGATTTAGGAAAAGACATCACCAATTCACTTCTCCAGTCTGAGCTTTTACTCAGTCACTAATCATCATTAACAGGACATTAAGCTCAAACCTGCTTTCCTTTGTTTGTCTCCAACTGGTGGAATAAATGTCCAGAAGAGTACACGTGCAAACCCTTGAACAAACTTGTCTTTTCTGGAATGACACTTTGTGCTTAACTGAAGAACCACTATTTCCTACAGAGCTTTTTAATGTCACTCATAATTAGTTGTAGGAAAGCTGTTTCATGCCATGATAAAAATTTGACAGAAAATTTGTTAAATTTAACATCAAGACCTACTTCCTTATCAGTTTCCTCACTCTGCCACCCAGCCATTACTTTTAACGAATATTTGGTCCTGGTAACAGTAATTAGCCTCACTGATTTCCATGAAACTTTCTAGCTTTTTTATGGTAATACATTATTTTAGCTCCTGAGTACTATCATAAGATTGTACATGCCTGAGGCTTTTGTATGTCATTGCTTCCTGTGCAACTCGTGCTGAGAATCTGAGTGTTGGCTTCCTGTGGTACTGCTTTTAGATAATGAGATTTCTCCTCTGTGGTCTAATGCTCACCATTGCTGGCCTTGAGTTTGAGTCCCAGTGACCATTTCAGTCTTTTAGTCAGGAAAAGGTCTAGAAGAAGATTCACTCAGCCTCACAAGACCAAAAGCTGCTTAATGTAATTGTTAGTATGCAAGGCCCCAGCGTCAAATTGAAGGGCTCCTGTCTGGCTGGGGTCATATGCCACATGCCCCACCCCCTTTGTATAGCATGATGGTAAGCATTGTTAAAGTTACTCAAAAATTCTGGACAGTTATGGACAAGTTAGTTCAAACTGTGATCCTGTGTAATTTGGGTTTTTGTGGTTTATAGAAATCACCTCATCCTTCCCATAAATTGGACAACTGCTCTGTTTACAAACGTAATCTTGTGTTGTATGATCCTTTAAACTCTCTTTGAAAATAAGTCTCTCTCTCTCTCTCTCTCTCTCTCTCTCTCTCTCTCTCTCTGTGTGTGTGTGTGTGTGTGTGTGTGTGTGTGTGTGTGTGTGTGTGTGTGTGTTTTAGAAATACTCTCATATATTTTTATCATGAATCTATCTGTAACATATCACTTCTGCTAGTTGGATCTAAAAAGCTAACAGTTATTTATCATGCATTTGACATTTTTATAAAGATGCACATGTTGCTACAACATAGTGAATGTGTGTGCCTCAAATCCTCTTTGATATTCTTGATAGCTGATGAAATTTGTAATTCACAGATCACCAGAAAAATCGAAGCAGGCATTAAAGAAAGAAGCTAAAGAGGCAGCAAAGAAAGCAAAGAAAGAAGAGAGATTACAGCAAAAGGTATGGTATTTTCAGTTTTTTTGGTCTGCAAAAGTTTGTTGGTGTATTAATACAACTACACTTTCTTTGCTGCCATTTTAATGTTGAAACTTTTTTGGGGGATGTATAGTTGTACAGCAAGCATACTATCTGCACTATATTATACATGCCCAGTTCAGAGAGTGTGTGCAGAGGCTGGTGAACCACCACTCTGGATTCGGCAATGTATCCTTTTGGTTCGACAGGCGCTGAAAATCTCAGCATCACCTCAGTCATTGGCATTTAGTTCAGTGATCCAATCCACCTTCGAACAACTGTTCAGAAATCTGCCCCTAGTGACCAAGCCATTTAGTATACGTACTACAGAATGTCTCAAAGATCTGGATCTCTCAGGCATGAAAATAGACACCCAGGGATGGAATGCACTGCCGCCTTGGTGTCTTCAGAGGCCCAAAGTGATATTAAGCTTGACACAGTACACGAAAAGTTGTACTTCAGATTTGGTTTTTACAACTTTGTTTTCATCTATTTTAAGTATGTACCATAGTTTGATTGTTATTTATACAGATGGATTCCAACAGAGGAATGCTCTCTTTGTTCTGCAGTTTTCCCTGACATTGTTTTTAAAGTGCGTCTTCCAGAACAATTTACAAATTATGATGAGGAGTTATATGGCATTCTGATGGCACTAGAGGGTTCACAGACATCACCATATGAGTTTTCTTGTGTGTTCGGACTCTCTTAGTGCTCTGCAGGCACTTCACCAAATGTATCAGGTAGACCCACTGATTCAGCTCATCCACGACTCCTTGAGCGGCTCCAACACCATGGGAAGGAGGTGATCTTTTGCTGGGTACATGGCCACATTGGGGTACATGGTAACGACGTGGCTGATAAAGCTGCCAAGGAAGCATGTTGGGATGGTGCTGTCCAACAATGTCCCATCCCATTGCATGCCATTATCTCATTTTCTGACAGATGCATCATGCATCAGTGAGAGTCTGAATGGTTGCAGGTGACAGACAACAAACTGCAGTTGCTCAAGCCAGCCGGGGTGGCTGAGTGGTTCTAGGCGCTACAGTCTGGAACTGTGCAACCGCTATGGTTGCAGGTTCTAATCTTGCCTCGGGCATGGGTGTGTGTGATGTCCTTAGGTTAGTTAGGTTTAAGTAGTTCTAAGTTCTAGGGGACTGATGACTTCAGAAGTTAAGTCCCATAGTGCTCAGAGCCATTTTGCAGTCGCTCAAATCGACCACAAAGGCTTGACGGACTTCATGTCAGCCTCACCACTTCAAGGAGGTTTTGCTTTCCAGACTGTGCATAGGGCATAGTCCTTTCACACATGGCTTCCCCCTCTTTCAGGAGGATCCACCATTCTGTGAAGTTCATGGCGTGCCGCTTTCAGTTCAGCATATTGTGGCTACGTGTGTCCTGTATACTGATGTTAGGGCAGCCCACGGACTCGCTGGAGATCTGCCCACCATTCTCACAGATACCAGTGTTGCAAACAAGAGTGGTGAAATTTTGTGAACGGGCAGACCTCATCCCTAAACTGGTGGGCTTTAATACATTATAAACTGCTCTGCGTGTGGGGACAACCTTCGTCCCCACCCATGAGATTTGCATGTTGACTTTTTGTCAGGTCGCTGATAACCATGATGTCTAACACCCCGTCACCCCAACTCATCATCATCATATATTATACATTTTGAGATTTTGTTGCTGCAGTGTGCAGGATGTTAAAGTGGCACATTTGGTATAGTAATAAGTAACAGAATGTTGTTTGCAGATGCTGCCTTTAGCATTATGTAAAATGGAATTTCACTGTGTGCAAAATTTAGCTCTGAGAGACCCAGGTCAAAATACTAATTGAAATGTGGTATGGGTTGTTCTCAGAAAGAACTTTTCTGGTTCAGTCCACAAACAAACAAGGAAATCATATCTACTGGAGGTAATGTAACATGCAGGAGGTTTCAAAAGTGGCTTTCCAATGATGTGGACAACCTACTGGTAATTATGCCCATAAATAATGATGAATAGGAGGGCAGTAAATCTCGTGAGTGATGCTGCTGCTTTGACAGGTGACTTGACCTCTTATGAACTGTGAAATGTGTGTGATTAGTCTGGAGCAAGATGCAGTGGGTCAGTGTATGGGGCAGTTTTTAAACCTGGATTGTTTGTAGGGGTTTGATTAATAATTCTGGTGTTCTTGAATGCTAGTTCCATATGGTGCTCTAGGATGTTATCCAGATTGAGTGGGCAGTGATATAACAGTTTGATGGGTGCAGAAAGAGCTTTGTGAAAGATGTTTCTCAGTAAAGGCCATGGCAAAAAATTTAAGTGAATGTATGTTAAATTACTTAAGTCTGTAGGAGATACCGAGCAGGAAAGGAAATACTTCTTTGTGTCAGGTTTGCAGAGTAGAGCTTTGAGTGCAGTAAAGTTAATGTGGGGCTATGTTTGGAGGAGGAGGAGGAGGAGATTAGTATTTAAAATCCCATCAATATTGAGGTCATTAGAGGTGGAGCGCAAGCTCGGATTAGGAAAGGATGGGGAAGGAAGTCAGCCATTCCCTGTCAGAGGAACCATCCCGACATTTGTCTGAAATGATTAAGGGAAATAACAGAAAACCTAAACCTGGATGGCCGGGCACAGGTTTGAAATGTTGTCCTCTCAAATGAGAGTCCAGTGTGCTAACCACTGCGCCACCTGACTATGTTTGGGTTGTTACTGCTTTTTGCTGTAGTTGCTATTTATGTAGAAACCAAGCCTGTAAGAGTGAGACTCTTTGGTTTGAAAGTGGCAACATGTGGAAAAATGAAGATACTTTAGTTCAGTGGTCGGTGTGTTTAATGTGGGCAGGTATTTTTATCTAGCCATCAGAGTACTCAAGATCAAGATCAAAGAATTTAGCATGTTCGGCTGAAGTAGGTGAATGATACTTGGAAAACATTGCAGTTGAATTGACAGAAGATGACTTTGAGTCACTGTAATAAAGATGTTAATGGCCTGACTGGACCAGATGAAAGCTTTAAGTTAGTATTAATAGGTTATGCAAAGACATTGTAGAAAACTCTTATGTCACTTCCAGAGTCATACTAGTCCATTTTTATATTGAAATTGTGGACTTTGTTTCATTTTATATGTAGTATTAAAGTTGTGTGTTTTTATTGAAAGTTAATAATTCAGTCAGTTATCAAATTTCTGTTTAAAAATCAAGTGGCTATGCATTTAGGAGGAGGAGGAAGAAATTTGTGTCTAACGTCCTGTTGACAATGAGGTCATTAGAAATGGAGCAGAAGCTTGGATTAGGGAAAGATGGTGAAGGAAAGTGGCTGTGTCCTTCCGAAGGAACCATCCCGGCACATTCCCTAAGTGATCTAGGGAAATTGCTGAAAATCTAAACCAGGATGGCTGGACACGGGTTTGAACCATCGTCGTCCTGAATGCGAATCCAATGTGCTAAACACAGCACTACCTCCCTCGGTGCTATGCGTTTATCAGAGTTATGATGCAAAATGTGTAAAGGAACAGAATGTGTAAAATAAGGGCAAAAATTCTTCATAATGTAAGACCATAAGATGTTCCCTTCATGGCCACAACTCTTAATGACAAAATTATTTTCAGTCTTTTAAACACTTTTTGTTAATAGGTATTACAACAGTAATTTGATTGATCTGTTGCGTTTCAATATTTTGCGTGTTCTGTTGCAGCCTTTTGTAACAGAAGATTGAAAGTTGAAACAGAATGTTATTAGTGTCTCGCGTTTTTTTTCCAAATGATCCCAAATTTTCTTTTTAAAGTGAGAATTTTGCTTCAAGCACAAAAACCTATAAGCCCTATTTTCAGCTTCTCTTTTCAGTAAGAATATGCGTTGCTTAAACTAAAAGAACATAAACAGAAATCCATTTCCTCAAAATTTAGCTTACTTTGAAGATAAATTTCTGACTGAAATCCAAAAATTGTGTTGACACAATACCCACTATGAGAAATATATAAATAAAGGAAGTGTTGTAGGTTTAAATTGCATTACTGAACATTTAGACATATCACATTTATGGTCTTGAAAATTGATTTTTCTTGGTATGAGATCTGATGTTTTCCTGACATATTTGTAATTTATAAAATTCTCAGGTGCCTGGTGGGTTCTTGTCATAATTACTCTATGATATTTCGGCAAACGGACTATTTGCCATGATCAGGTGGTTTCATCTGAGTTACCTGAAGATGACAATGAGTCTTTCTGCCAAAATATAATGAAGTAATTGTGATGTACCATTTCTGGGCACCCTAGAATTCTACAAATTGTGTCTCTATATTATGAGAATGGAAGTTGCTACTCACCATATAGCGGAGATGCTGAGTCACAGACAGGCACAACAAAAGACTCTCTCAATTAAAGCTTTCAACCATCGGCCTTTGTCTCTATGTTGTGCCTATCGGCGACTCAGTATCTCCGCTATATGGCCAGTAGCAACTTTCCTTCTCATAATATTGTTACATTCTATTCTGGATTTTCCATTGCAATTTTTTTTTTTTTTTTTTGTGTGTGTGTGTGTGTGTGTGTGTGTGTGTGTGTGTGTGTGTGTATGTATATGCAAGAAATTGATTACGCAAAGGGAAACTTTTATACTTCCTAAGATTTTTGTAGGTAATTTTCTTGCAGTTTCTTGTACCCACATATTTATGCAATGCTGAAAATCCTTTATCTTGTGTCTTTTTGTGACAGGCAGCCCAAGATGATGCTTCGGAGCCTGATTCTTGTGCAGGAAAGTATGGTCAGCCTCCAATGATTCAGAGTGCGGAAAAGACTCAAAGGAACTTTGTCCATGTTAAAGATATTAAGGATGAGATTGCTGGTCAGTGTGTTTGGGTTAGAGGTCGTTTACATACTAGTAGAGCTAAAGGTAAGTAATAAACTGACCAAAATTTTGTGTTAGTATCAGTAATATGTGATATTAAGTCCCTTCAAATAAACAGGGTGGTCAGAAGCAGTCTGAAAAGCTTGTAAGGTGTTGCATGGTTGGTAGTGCTGAGAAATAACTGTTAAGAAAAAAATCGGTACAGTGTGCCATTTTTGAGTTGATTAGCATTGAATTTAGCCAATCAGGATATTGCGCTTGCAAATTCAAGTGGTCCACAAGATGCAGTTAGTGTCAGCTGTTCTCATAGCAGTGATGATAGTGCATAAGACTGCTCAGCCTTTGGCTTGGGTACGATCCTTACTACCATCAAATTTTCAATTATTGTAACAACCTGATTGGCTAACTTCAATGCTAATTAACTGAGAAATGGTGCACTGTATCGATTTTTTTTCTTAACAATTATTTCTCAGCACAACTTACCCTGCAGCACCCTTACAAACTTTTCAGATTGTTTCTGACCACCCTGTATATTATGTTGCTTTGTATTGTGTTCCAACTCTTCTTCTTCTTCTTCATGTTATTATTATTATTATTATTATTATTGTTATTATTCTTATTTTCTTTCTTCCTGTGCACCAACTGACTGAGTAGGCCACATGCCTTGCACTCAACTAACACAGCTTAGAAAGGTGGCTTGCTTTCCCTCTCCATCTTGACTGTACATTTGATTTTTGAAAGTACATCATTCATATTATGCATGAACTGCTGCTGTGACAGTTGAATGCAATATCATTTTAAACTGGAATTGTCAGTGTACCAGATGGGTGAAGTTGTTGTGTGGAGCTGAGAACATATTCCTCGGAATGATCCATGAAGAAATTTCTACTGGTTGGTGAAGTGGAGAGGCCATCAGTGTACCATTCATCATTTCATAATATTCACTGCCCCATTAAAGGTGACATTGGTCTTAGAGAACAAAGAGAATAGCCACAAAACACTATTTGAGAAGACAAAGATCTTGGTACATGTGGCTACTTAATGGGATTTCACTCTAAGAAAAAGCAGTGAGTTTCACTTATGGCCCAATAACTTTCAACAGAGAAGAGAGCTACACACCTTATGAGGCATAGTGTGGCCTTGGACACAGAGGAAAATGCTTAACTGTTCCAGGTCAATGGGTGTACCCGTTTTGAATGTAGTGTTGGTCCCTTGCACCTGCTAGCACCATTGCATCCACGGTGGGCTGATGCTGTGGCAGGCTGCTTAACTTACCTTTCTGCACACGTGTTAATTATGCCCACCCTTGGAACATATTGAATGCTGCTCTCTTGCTTATATGTGGCATACATCTTAGTTATTTTACCTGTCATAAGTTTTAACTCTTGAGGATGATGGCTGTGAAAATTGTTGAAAACATGAGAATTTTATCTCCCTTGCTGTTGCTTGAAAACTGAGAAAATTTTATCTGCCTGTAGTCTTATTTATTAAAAAAAATGTTTTTTACCTGTAATGGTTTGTAGTGGCATTCCTTTTGTGGGTTGATAAGTATCAGTCATGATACAAAATAATCTTGTTCAGTTTCATATGGGGACAATGAATAATTAATTCTCTTTGTTCACTTTCCCCCTCTGTAGTAGAGTTATTCTTATAGCTTTTTCCTAAAATCAAAGAAAAGTGTACCAAATATGATTCAATTTTCAAAATTTTCCTTGTATTTTAGGTGATATGAAGGTTTACATTAACACAAAGGACATTTCTTAGCTAAGGCTATGTTTGTAGACATTATCATTCATTGATCAGTAGTGTAGTCTGTGAAGTGACCTATATGCAATACTGTGAGCTTAAAATGTTTTATGGATGTAACCTTGAATCATGTATCTGGTTCTATGTCCTACTTTTACCACACAACATATCCCTCATAAACCAATGTTGAGAGTGTCCACTTACACCTTTCTGCTTCCTGCAATAAGAGCACTCAGTGGTATGCATTACAATTGGTGTTTTGATACAGTACATTGTGTTTACTGATGATGAAAGGAACGCCTAGTGTTTGACAAGGACCTTGTACATTACGCTGGAGGAGAACATAAAAAGTGACTTGGTTAAATACCTCATGGTTGTTCTCAGTCCATCGGTCAGAAAATATGAATACAATATATCGAACTCCACTGACTTCATACAATTTTTACAAATATTGCTTATTTTGGGCAGAGACATTACAGTCTGTTCCAGTGTTATTGCCTCTCACAGATGGGTCTGTGACAGACTCGCAGCTGTCACCTGGAAATTTGAGACACCTATCGCTAAACTCTTGAAACTTTTGCTTACATTTGCTTATTTTCTATTCAGTGGAGAGTGAACAAACTGATGTCGTAGCTAGGGGCAGCTCTTTGTCACCTGTGGTTGTCAGTACTGTATGTTTACGGAGAACTTCAGGAGAAACTCACTACCATTGAAACCAACCTGTTTATTTTCATTTGTAGACAATACCTTCAAGGTAAGGATGCAGGGCAAGTGGGATTCAATAAGTATTGTTATCTTAGCTCTATACATCTAGATATCAAGTAAGAAAAAAAGACTGACAACTACTGTTTCTCGATTCTGGAGGGATGCAAGAGTGCTGCATCACTTGGTCATAATGTTGGCAGAAAGCCCACTCACATCATTCTCTATATACATGGTTTGAGTTGTTACCATATAACATGTAAAAACAATGGACAGGGCAAGCTCATGCATGGAGCCTCCAGTTTTTCTAACCAGGAAAATCTAACATGAGTTACAGTGTCTGAAAACTATTTTCAAGAATGATAAAGTAAGTGCCAGAAAGGCCTGTTTTCTGTCCCAGACCGTGTTGCAGACGAGTTTGCATTGGAGTGACTATGTGGTTCTCACTATATGCTGGTTCTAAATCCAGATGTTCTAGAAAAGAATATCAAATTTTTCTTTTGCATATGACATTTCCATAATAAACAGAGGTGCTTGTAAGTTATGAGAGTCAATACATCTCATCAACAATCTAAAAGTAGCATATGGCACTGATCTTTGAACCTTCCTTCAGAGTTTACAGCAGAGAAGTTCTAAAACTTTTACATTAATCTGGTAAAGATGATGGTGGTAGATAGCATAAGAGCTGAGTTGTGATTGCATAATTATATGCTATTTACAGAGTGTATACGACCCGGGACAACCAGGAAATCCGGGACAAACCTGGGAATTTTTTCATCTGGGAGAAAACTGGGAAAAATCCAGCAGGAATTTTTAAAATTCCAGGAATTTTTCATTGTTTTGGTTTTCAGTTGAATTTTTGTCATTTTGGCTGGTAAGGACCAATACTCTACCAAAGGATATCACTGTATCCCGCTACTGCAGAATAACACTGCAGTAACAAAACATGAACGAGAGATAAAAAGAGAATGGAAATGAAACTTAAGTTGCAAAGAAAATGTGCCATATACAACAACAAAACACAGTGCTCATACAAGCGTCTGCCAACAGCAAAGTGTGTCAAAGGCTTCATAAAATCTATGCAATACTTCATAACAAAAAATTGCCTCAGATGAGCGTGACATGACAACTGTTTAAATTAGATTCATTTGAGCAGTTGTGGGCGGGCTCTTGCACATGTGCAGTTGCTTCTAGTTTGGCTGGGTGCCACTATCTAGTATTGCCCTGGTTCGGAAATATCGTAGATCCGGGGCTGATGCACAGAGCAGTTTGAGTTGTGGTGGGAAGGTGGGTCGTCTCCACGTGACCTGAGTTTACGTTCAGTGATTTTGTTGTTTCCTCTTTGTTTATTGCTCTCATGTTACATGAAAACAAAACCGATTTTTGTGGTCAGGTGCTAGCAAATGAATTAAAATACATTTGCATAATTACAGAAGGCTAAAATATGTTATTAGTTTCAGATTTTATTTCCATCTTTCTGACAGTCAAGCATTGATTGCCTTGCAGAATGATGAAGTTATTTTTGTTGGTTTGCTAAAGAGATTTGGCTTTTATTAATCTTTTCCACTGAGGCAGTCAATTTCTTTGAAATGAAGTGTTTAATTTACACTATTTGGCTAGTTTCAACTGTTTGCTGCATTTCAAGTGCACGTATGGCATTATGCCATAATAAAGAACCAAACATGAGATAATACAGTACTGGCACTCCAAGAAAATTTACACCCAAACCTGGACATACGAATGTGCACTTTAAGCCGTATTATGCATTTTAGTATGGTTCATGAAATTGACTGACTGCATCACGTTTCCTATGCTGTTATCAGCTGGTGAGATCACGTGACATGAGCTATGACTGATCTACAAAAGCGCAGCGCAATCTCCATTTCAATGCTTTGGAAAGTAACATCTGTAATATGAAAATATGCAGTGTACATGTTGCTGCACATCAAAGTTTCATTCAAAACGTATTGTCGTCGCCCCCCCCCCCTCCCCCCCCCCCACTGTTTCGCTTTCTGGAGTGCTGGAAAATTCTATGTCAGTATATAAAACCATAACCATTCAAACGACTGATGAGTTTTACAGTGCTGAGTAAGAGAATACTGTCACTTAACGTGGAAAAAGTGTATTTTCACCTGGAAGAAAGTGTATTTTTAACCGTCAAATCTGGGAATTTTTTTTTCCTTGTCCATTATTTGTACCCTGTATTTAGCACTAATGGGTTAAGATGAACAGAATCACAATAATTTGCATACGTAAAATCTTGTACTGTTTAATTTTTTGAGGCTGTCATGTCTTGCGTATTCAGTCACATTTGAACTTAAGAGGTTTACAGAGATAAGGCAATGAGTGAATCACCAGTATGCAGGTGAATGTGAGTGTTCAGTTGATGCTAAACCAAAAGATGGTTCACATTGAAGACTGGAGTGGGTGTCTTAGGTGTAATTGACAAGGATTAGTGCATCAGTTGTAGAAGACAGCCTTTCATTGTCACAACTTTCTCACTCCAGCATCTTTAAATTTTGTGAACAACCCCCCATGAAATCATCTCTGCCAGTTGTAGTGTAACTTTGTATGTGTCCAAGGGGTTACTGATAATGCAGAAAGACTAAAAAAAGAAGAGCTTTGGGGTTTCATTTGACTTCTTGACCTGGTAAGAAATTAAGGTGATGGATGTGAACAGCCATGCAGTGCGGGGGGGGGATTGTGTAGTATAGGCACAGGCGCAATAGTTTTTCGTTTGTGGTGTCAGATATCATTATTTCTAGAACAGTATCTTGTACTGGGTAAAGTTAATTTTACGCGACTGTATTTGAGCATTCAGGCCACTGTATTCACTAGTGCCTTTGTGGTGTATATAGTAAAAATTCTTTAATATTGCTTTTAGTGTTATGGAAGGTGTTGTTATGATTCTGTTACAGGAAAACAGTGCTTTATTGTTGTTAGACAGCAGGAGTACACTGTGCAATGCCTGTTTGCCGTGGGAGAAAAAATTAGTAAACAAATGGTGAAATTTGCTTCAAAGTAAGTCATTCATCTTTAGTTTTCTGTTTCATAATTATTGACACTCTTTTCCTTTTGTTGTCGTATAAAATCATTTTACATTGTGGAGCATGCTAATATTTAGTTATCAATTATTTTGTGATTGCCGAGAAGGTTGTTAATTAAATATGTGAAAGTGGCAACCTAAAAATCATGCCAAGCACCTATACCATACGAATGCCTTATTTTTGATATCATGTTTATAAGTATTTTTGCCTTCTAAGTGTGCCACTACTTCAATGTCATAGTCACATATCAGTCGATTCTAGATTCCTCTTTAGTCTCCCAAAACCTGAAATTAATCGAGTCCAAGATGTATAGAAGTTGGTCAAGCAGCTCCAAAATCGATCTGCTATCTCGGAAAAAAAACTGCTCTTATTACTAAAGAAGAATTTGACATTGGGCTTAAGTGTGATTTTTATACTTTGAAGCTTGTATTTGCACTGTTACTAGTTTCATCAAAATCCATCAACTCAGTGGCAGTGCATGAGCAGTTAACAGCAGATATCTTACTGCCTTGTGGCAGTTAATGTTATGGATGGAATTGATACAAAAATGAGACTGATGCTGCAAGTTTGTGTACCTACTACATATGTTTAATTAGTTTTTGACATCTTTTGAATTTACAGATACCTACATTTGTTCCTTCCACTGCTCAAAACATTTCAGCATATTGATAAAAAGCTCTCTGGGTGACTAGGTGGCTAGCAGGGTTAAGATACCATGACATTTTGATGGGTGTCATACTAATCATTTTCTGGTGCCAACAGATGATGAGTATGACACTCGTCGAATTGTTTTAACATCTTAACACTATAACCCAGCTGGAAACCTTAAAAATTTTCGTCAGTAGTATATGGTGGGAATGTCTAAATTTAATGTGTTTCACCATATTGTTCCCCATTTAGCTGCACGGAAGCAGATCTCTCTTAACCATCCAGTGGAGCATAAGAACATTAATAAACTGTTTGTTTACTCGCTCTGACATGATTTATTTTAAATACTAGACCTTTTGTATACCTAAAACTGTGGCGGTGGTCAAATTCATTACAGTGCTTGAGGTGGATTATCTTTGTATTTTAACACATTGTTAATAGGGAAAAAAAATTGTGAAAAGAACTTTCAGACTGAAGTTGCAGGTTATTTTCATCTGTAATAATCATTTTTATTTTTTGATAAATAAGAATTTTTGCAGCAGAGATCACGTGTTAAAGTATTTATATTTCCTCAGTGACTGGTTTTCACACAGTCTTGCTCCCATCTTTGGATTTACAGTATACCAGGAGAAAAACAGTACTGTGACATCTGAATAATTGTACAACCAAGACACAAGTGGAAGAACATAATAACCACATCACTATATTTGTACATACCTTCTGGTAATATTACTGTGCATGAATCACGCAACCATAATGAGAGCACACTCCATTTATAAAACAGAGACGCCACATTGGCTTGTCAAATACTTAAAACGAGTAAATAAAGAGTCCATAAGACCCACAGTGCACCCCAAAGTGGAAACGAGTTTGTTTGTGGAGCTGTTATAACTACGGCCCATCAGGAAAGACTCAGCAGGCATGCAGCTTTAGTGTTAATGGATGGTTACGCTCTTGGTCAACAGGTGCTTGAGTGGTAATGGAAAATTATCTAGTGGTCTAAGGGAAAAAAACCATAAGCATTTAGATAATATCCCACAATATGGCACAGACTGTCAGTTCACCTGTATCAACAATACAGTTATATTGTACACTACTACATTTATAGCTCATTTATCCATGTATATAAATTTTTCTTGTTGAAGGTACCAACACATAGAGACCTAGTTCCTACACTTACAGGATCATCCACAAACTATACCAGAGATGTGGCACACAGACATTTGAAGTGTAAGTCAGTGTCAGTTGACTCAGGAGATACTTTCAGGCCAAACTACCTTAGGATTACAGCTCCAACTCTCAAATATTCTTGGAAAATAATATTGACAGAGAAAATAAAAATGAACAAAAAATAAAACAAAAACATAATATGCCCCAAAACTGTGAGCTGGTGGTATGAAGCACCCATGGATAGGATACCATAGATGTGAGAGACCTGTTTTTGTGTCCTGTGGCCAATCAAATGTAACATGAACATACTTAACAAGTAGTGTATAAGGCAGGTTGGACATTTTAATTCAACAGTTTCATAGGCATTATACAACCACAACTATTTAAGGTGACCGAGTGTAGGGCAGTCGCTTTGAATTATCAGAGGCACCAACATACAGATGTATTAGAGAATATGACATACTTAGCAAGTAGTATGTAAAGTATGCAGTACATTTATACATCACTTTCACAGCTATTCTTAAAACACAATTAAGACTATCAGGTGTAGGGCAGCAGCTTTGGATTATCAGAGGAACCACCATAGAGACGTACTTATTAAGAAAGTTAGGTATAGGGGTGTGCCCCATTGGATTAATGATGAATCCAGTAATGATAACCTGGTTATATCGGTGGACTGCCTGCTAATGTGCAACAGTAAGGAGCACTACTAAAAAGTAAAGAAACATGCTAACCTATTGGAGTACATCATTAAGTACCTAATGGATAAACTACAAAAATCACCCAAAAAGAGCAATGCATCTATAATAATTTATCCACCATTGGGTTCTATGGTGCTCAATTACGTGAGAAGAGTCTTATGTTCTACATCACATTGTTCCAACACTGGCTCACTGTAGAAAAAAGTGTTCTTCATGTGTGTCAGTTTCAGTTTTTATACATATTTTATGCAGTTAATTTAAGTTAGCTGACAAGGAGGACCATTCAACTGATGCAGCTTTATGAGCAAGCTCCAAAGTTGCACACAATATTGCAAGAAGTGTTGTGTAATTTTCAGTGGGGCCCCTGTTCAAATCCTATTTGCTGGCCATAGCAGAGGGCCAGAGCCAGGAGGGATAAGAAAACTTGTAAGAGTTTGCCTCTCCAAGCAAACAGTTTCTTGTTGGATCCGAGACGTATGTGGCTCTGGAAAACCAACTGAAGAGAAACGTCAGACTTCCATTGCTTATTCATTAGCACTTTATGAAACTACCAATGTAACTGACTAACTATGCACAGCATGCAATATTTGTATGGGCTGTTGACTCCAAATTACAGGTTTTCAAGGTACTATTAGATGTTATACCTGTGGATTACACAACCATATGTTTGAGGTGGTATGTGAATCCAATGAAATCTTGTGTCTGCCATGGGACAGGCTCTATTCTGCAGTGACGGATGGAGCTCCACTGATGGTTGGGAGTCAGCAAGAATTTGTCTCTCGTGTGAAAGAAAAAAATCAAGACCGAAGCTGAGAAGGACTTATCAAGTGTACACTGTTTTATCCATCAGGAGGCCCTTTGCATTGAAAGTGTGCGATATGGCGACATCATGAAGGTCATGATACAATGTGTGAATTTTGTAAGACATCATGGTGTCAATTGCCACCAGTTCAAGGGATTTTTGTAAGACCTTGAAGCAGCATATAGAGAAGAAAAGTTCTCAACATATTTTTTGCTATTCAGAAGGAAATCACCCCACTTGTGGAAATGAAAGGGGAAACGCAGCCATCGCTCAGTGATGACAGACTTTGCCTTTCTCACTGATATCACAGTATCCTTAAATTTGTCACTTCAAGTAAAGGATATTTTTATTGCTCGCATGTATGACAAAATAAATGCATTCATGGACAAACTATCTGTCTGAAAGGCAGCTCACTGCACAAAATTCAACATTTTTCGAAAGCCTTTCATTACTGTAATTACCTCCTTACTCATGTTTTGTGGGTTATCAGCAAAATATTTTGCAACCCTGTCAGTCTTTCTAGACCAGCTTTAAAGACCTACGTAACCAAGAAAATGAATTCGAATCGTTTTGCGCACCATCTGCTCAAGGACAGATATTACAACACAACCAATTTGTTAAGGTGGTCCCATCATCTTCATGCAGAAAAGTGTCCAAAGCTATACAGAAATGCTCCTCTATATGTTGTTGTGAACAACTGTTTTTGTTATGAAGAGGGTAAAAATTACAGAAAGATTTCAGCTCCACGACCCAACACTGAAGAATATTCTGCGTCTTGCAGCAATAATGGGTCTCACTCCAAATATTTCATATCTTGTAATAAAAAGAAACGCCTTGTGATTCTTGAGTTTCTTGTAGTGTATTTGTTGACTGAACAGTCCATGTGTGTACTGCCAGTTCGCAGTGTCCAACAAGCACAATATTTTGGTGATCAGACAGGTCACCATTATCAGGTGTGCTGACAGGGAGCATGGCCTACTAATAACCCTGCGAGCCTCTCCGTCCGTGGCCACACATGGGCTGTCGCAGAGACGCTAGGGTTGGCATCTGTAATGACGTTAATGTAAGTTCTCTGTCCATCCTGGCCCACAGATGGGTTTGTTTGTTGAGAGTCTTCTTAATTAAACTCGGTGCTGGTTTCCAAGCCTTGCTAAGATTATAACCACAATCTCAGTTGATGAGATCATCCCTGGTATGATTTTCTGTGGCCTCTCTAATGATGCTGTCTCAGTATTTGAAAGTCTGTGCCAAGATACTGGTACGTTCATACTTCATCACATGTTCTCGGGCGAACAGTGCTCTATGACTGCTGACTTGTTGGGTTGCATCAGTTGAGTGTGCCTATGGTGTTCTCCACAACAATCTTCAACTGTGCACTTTGTGTGTCCAATATACATCATCCCACATTGACATGGAATCTAGTATATACCACCCTTCCTCAAACCAAGATCATCTTTGACAATTCCCAATAATGCTAGTGTTTTATTGCGCAGGAAAAAGACAGTGTCTACTCATTGCTTCTTCAGTACGCATCTGATTTTTCCTGATAGTGCGCACATGTGTTGTATAAAGGCAGTGGCTGCCTCTTCCTCCGTTGCTTCTTCCATCTCCACAGGCTGTACTGTTGTGGTGGGCTGGAGAGGATGCCTAATCTACCATTCTTGGAGACTTTTTTTTTTTACTACAGTTCTGAGGTGTTCCGGCTCATGGGGCAGTCACTCTGCATCTGAAAACATTACCAGAAGAGAGAGGGCAGCGATTTGGGACCTGTGTGAGTGCCCTGAGATTGTCGTCATACCTGCTGACAAAGGCAGTGCTATTGTTATCCTTTCCTTCAAGGACTACATTGAGAACATGCAGATCCTGCTAGGTGACAACTCTTACAGGAAGATCAATGCTGACCCCACAAAAAAGGGGGAGAACAAGACAAGGGATCTTCTCAAGGTTGCGGATCCACCAGAGGGTGTCACCGAGAAACTGTTACCTCAAGGACTTATACTCCATTGCGCCCCATTGTCAACAGCATTAGGGCACCTCCCTCTTTACTGGCAAAATATGTGACAGAAATACTAAGCCCGTATCTGGGTAAATACTCTGATCATATTCGCAATTCTGTAGATTTTGTAAAACAGCTTGACAACTTCAGGGAGAAAGGCTTAGATATCCTGGTGAGTTTTTGTGTCATTTTGTTATCCACCAGGGTACCTCTATGGCAGTCACTAGAGTTTATTGATGAGAAATTTGATACCAAGGCCACTGATCTTTTCAGGTGTGTCCTGACTTCCACATATTTTCTGTTTAATGGAGGATACTACGAACAAATGGAAGAACTCACATTGGGCAGCCCACTCTCACCTGTGGTCATGAAATTGTATATGAAGTACTTTGATGAGGAAGCTCTAGTGTCAACCAAATGGAAATCCACGTGCTTTTTCCGGTATGTGGATGACATTTTCGTCATCTGGCCCTATCGAAGGGACAAACTCTTTTTCCTTACATGTTTGACTCCATACATTCTAACATCAAATTCAGTATGGAGATTGAACCAGAAGGAAGATTACCATTCCTATACGTCATGGTCAAAATAAGAACTGATGGCACTGTAGGCCATGGTGTGCATCAGAAGAAAATACACATTGACCTGTATTTGAATGTAAATGCTGCCACCACCCTTGGCAGAGGAATGGGATACTAAAAACACTAGTACACAGGCTGTGTACCATTTCAGATGCAGTGTGTCTGCCCCAGGAGCTGGAACACCTCAGAACTGTATTCCGAAAATATGTGTGCTCAAAATGGACGATTAGGTGTGCTCTCCACCTCACCACAGCTATACTACCTGTGGAGACAGAAGCAGCCACGGAGAAAGAGGCAGCCACTGCCTTTATACTGTACACTGGCACATATTGAAGGAGCACCAAGTAAAAACTGTCTTTTGCCCACCCAATAAAACACGAGCATTATTCGGAAATGTCGAAGATGATCACAGTTTGTGAAAGGCTGTTGTATACCAGATTCCATGTCAATGTAGGAAGACATATATTGGACAGACAGTGCGCACTGTTGAAGATCGTTGCTGAGAACACCAGAGGCACATTCAACTGACGTATCCCAACAAGTCAGCGGTTGCAGAACACTGTCCTGAGAATCATGTGATGTAGTATGAACATACCAGGATCTTGGCACATACTTCCAAATACTGGGGCAGTGTCATTAGAGAGGCCAAAGAAATTCATCGCTGGGATGATCTCATCAACCAAGATTGTGGCTATAATCTTCACAGGGCTTGAGAACCAGCACTGAGTTTAATTAAGAAGGACCTTAGCAAACAAAACTATCTGGTGACCGGGGCAGACAGAGAACTTACATCAATGCCATCACAGATGCTGATGCTAGTATTCCCGCAACTGCAGACACGGCCACGAGTGTGGACTGTGGATGGAGCATCTTGCGGGGCAAGGGATTATTAGCTGGCCATGTGCCTTCAGGAGCTCAATTTGTCAGTGCACCTGACGATGGTGACATGTCTGATCGCTGAAATATTGTGCCTTTTGGACACTGTGAACTGGTAGTACACCCGTGGACTATTATAAAGTATTACTATTTTCCACTTAAACTGAATTCTTTTGTTACATGTGTCCTGCCTGTGGATTTATAATATACAGTGTTGACTATACACCCATGAACTATTTTCCCATACCTTTAAGCATACAGCAGACTGCTTCACTGCATGCATGTGCACAGTCTGTGCACCCTGCCTGGTGGGCACGGCTGTGCCTGTATGTGCCCAGCTGCCCTCCAGTGAGTGTGCCCACTGGAACAGCATGTTCTACGTCATAAGATACTTCGACAGAATACAAAGTTGTCTGTAATGGTGCTAAAATACATGAGAAGAGTATTGTGCTCTAACTTACAAGACATTTTGACAGAATACAAAGCCATTCAGGAGTCATTTTACTAACAGTGCATTATAGAAAACTAACAGTATTTTTTCCAGGAATATAAATAAAATGGCATAACAGTAATGATACAGTCTGTGGATGGCCTTCTTACCTTCTTATGTAGTATTACAAAAGGGGGGGGGGGCTGTTTGCTGGCCTATTTGGGTAAGGTACTGCACAAGCCATAGTTTTTGCCACCAGAGTACTATCAATACTGTAGTGTGAGCATGAGTTGCCATGTACTGTATTAAAAATTTTTTCTAAATAAAAACATCTTAAGAACTTCCTTTCCTTTTTTTATATGTTAAGTCAGACTGTACTGTATATCAGTAGCACAGGTGGGTTAGCTATGTGGTTATTAACATCTATAAGTTTTCTTTATATAAAAACAGGACCAGTGTGACTAAGACAGATACAATTTAATGTAACTTCTTGGGATGACCTACCAAAAAATAAGTTAATTGTATACTAAATGAGTGTATCATATGGGTGCTAGTCATGAAAAAGATTGTATGCATATCGAGACATATTGACAAATGATTTAGCTGTATTAATTTACGAGATGAAAATGTAGCGTAAGTCATCTATATGAAAAGCAAAAGGGAGACATAGTGGCCATATATAACAGTTCATGTTAGAAGAAACTATGTATTGACTATGTATAGGGAGCTGCAGCAAAGGAGGCAGGCAGGGGGAAGAGGGAAGAACAAGGACTGTTAATTCTTGTAAGAAAATTGCTTAAAGAGAGAAGCACAGGGGTGGGAGGGTCATAATGGATAGTGGGAGGGGACTGGGGGGATGGAGAATGGGAAGAGGGGATGACAACCTCATAATATGTCATAGAAAATGTTGAAGTTGTTGTCTGCTGATTCTAATTGGTCATTGAGAATATTTTGACGACTGAGTGAGGTGGCGCAGTGGTTAGCTCACTGAAGTCGCATTTTTAACGACAACGGCTCAATCCAGATTTAGGTTTTCCGTGATTTCCCTAAACTGCTGCAGGCAAATGCCAGGATGGTTCCTTTGAAAGGGCACAACACAACACAATCTGATATTGCGCTACATCTCTAATGACCTTGATGTCGTTGGGATGTCTTCCTTCCTTCCTTCCTTCCTTCCTTCCTTCCTTCCTTCCAAACATATTGACTTTGGTGCTTCAAATGTTTGCATATTTGCATACAATCTAAAATGTTTATAATAGCTCCACAGATGAACTCACTTCCACTGTGAGGCACACAGTTTGTGTTATTGACTTTTTATTTACTCTGTTTTATATATATTTGACAAGCCAATGTGGAATGTTTGTTTTATGAATGGAGTGTGCTCTTTTTACAGTTTAGTGATTCATACACAGTAATATTATTTTCAGAAGATATGCACAAATATTGTGAGCTGTTAATTATATTTTTCCACTTGTATATTGGTTGCAGATGTCATAGTAATGTTTTTCTCCTGGTGTATTGTAGATACGAAAATGGTAGCTAGCCTCTGTTGAAACTGATCATTGAGAAAATAAAAATATTTCAATACGCGATATTGGCTGCAAAAATTCTTATTTATCACCAAAAATATGAACGCAGCCAGCAACATGTGCAACTTAAATTTTTATTTGTAACAAGTTCATGTAGGGATAGGAAGACAATATAAAGTACCTCTCTTTGTTACCCAGAATCTTGAATACACTGCATTGCTTTGAGACTACTTCTGTACTTTTTGCTCAGACTGTTTTCTTACACATGTGACATATGTTGCCATGTTCTCTGCACTACCATCTATGGTTCTTACTTGTTGTTTCATCTTCATTATTTGACCCACTACTGATACAGGTAATATTTGACCCAGTGCTGTTTACAGGTAATACCTTTTTGTGTATACACACTGAGGTGACAAAAGTCATGTGAGAGCAATATGCACAAACACAGGTGGCAGTAGTATCATGGACACACAGTGTAAAAGGGCAGTGCATTGGTGGAGCTGTTATTTGTACGAAGGTGATTCATGTGAAAAGGTGTCCGATGTTGTTATGGCCGCACCATGGGGATTAACAGGCTTTGAACAGAGAATGGTAGCTGAAGCTAGATGCACTGGAAATTCCATTTCAGAAATTGTTAGGGAACTCCAGGACTCATAGGATTAAGAGTGTGCCAAGAATACCAAATTTCAGCCAATACCTCTCACAACGGACACTACAGTGAGTAATGGCTTTCACTTAATGGCTGAGACAAGTGATGTTTATCTAGAGTTGTTAGTGCTAACAGAGAAGCAACCGCGGTAATTGATGTGGATGTTCTATGAATGTATCTGTCACGACAGTGCTGTGAAATTTGATGTTAATGGGCTATGGTAGTAAACACGTGATGCGAGTGCCTATGCTAACAGCACGACATTGCCTGAAGTGCATCTCCTGTGCTTGTGGCCATATCAGTTGCAACCTAGATGACTGGGAAACCGTGGCCTGATCAGATGAGTCTCGCTTTCAGTTGGTAAGAGCTGATTATGGGGTTTGAGACTGTTGCAGACTTCACAAAGCCGTGGACCCAAGTTGTCAACAAGGCTCTGTGCAAGCTGGTGGTGGTTCCATTATGATGTGGGCTGTATTTACACGGAATAGACTGGGTCCTCTGGCCCAGCTGGACTGATCATTGACTGGAAGTGGCTAAGTTCGGCTATTCGGAGACCATTTGCAGCTATTTATGGACTTAATGTCACCAGACAATGATGGAATTTTTATGACTGACAATGTGCCATGTCACTGGGCTACAATTGTTCACGATTGCTTTGGAGAACATTCTGGACAATTTAAGTGAATGATTTGGCCACCCAGATTGCCCGACATGAATGCCATCAAACGTTTATGGGACATAATTGAGAGATAAGTTCGTGCACAGAATCCTGCACCGGCAAGACTTCCACTGTTACCGGCAACTATAGAGACCGCATGTCTCAATATATCTGCAGGGGACTTCTAGCAACTTGTTGAGTCCATGCCACATTGATTTGCTGCACTATCCTGAACAAAAGGAGATCTGACAACAACATTGGTAGGTATCCCACGACTTTTGTCACCTCAGCGTATTTCACGTTCATAGTGTGTCACTGAGATGGTAAAGATGCTAGTTTGCCTGATATCTTTTCTTGTAACTACTCTGTGAAGAATCCATGTATTTATTCCAGTGAAGTGCAATAAATTGTAAAAATCTTGTACAGATATCACTGTGAAGCAACTTTTATTCATTTTCTAGGCATCTGGTCCAGTACATACACTCAATATTTCTTTTTATAATGAATTTTATGGAAGATGTTTCAACTCATTCTTATTTCCTACACTTGAAGGAATCATTCTGAGAAAAATTTTAATTTTCTTGCTTCGGTAAGTGGATGAGGTTTTCATCACATTTCATCATGGCAATTTCAAATAGTGATACTTCGTCATTCTTACTGATGTTGGTATCTCTCTTCTTGAGTGGTTCACTGTACCCACTGGACCTATTTCCGTACTCTTAAATACTTTGATAAGGTGCAAACGTGAGGAGAAAATGCATTGTACCATTCCTTCCGTTTGTATGGAGTGGTGCTATAAGCTTCATAAAAACAAGTTTTCTGCTTGTTTGGAAATCCAATGAATAGTTGTTTGGTATCGGCATCCATGCTGATGATAATTTAATGTCACATTTATCTGCCTTACTAGTCATGTATGGTGTAAATCTGCATCTGACCTAATTGGGAAAGAGCTGTTCATCAATTTTAATGTTTTGTCTCAGACTGTGTATTAGAGAAGGATTTTCGATGAAATTATTAAAAACTTCTGTGCACCAAAGTTAACTTGTCTGTTTTTAGTGTTATTGATAACACAGGCCAATGATGAAAAACTGTTTTGCTGAAAATACCTTATTCTTATGTTTTTTAGGGTGGTAAATCCAAATATGATATTTAAAAAACTGTATCACCCACCATTTCTTCACATTTTACTGTTAAATTTATTAAATTATGCAATTTTTTTAAAAGAATTTAACAACTTTTATGTAGTTAAAATAAATTAAAAGGGAGGTGTAATGAATGTAGATGACGTTGGTAGCACTGCTGAAAAACATTTGCTGGCAAAAAAAGTCGGGAGGATGACGGTTCAATCCTGTGTCCGGCCATCCTGATTTAGGTTTTCCATGATTTCCCGAAATCGCTCCAAGCAAATGCCGGGATGGTTCCTGTGAAAGGGCACGGCCGACTTCCTTCCCCGTCCTTGCTTAATCTGATGAGACCGATGACCTTGCTGTCTGGTCTCCTTCCCCAAACAACCAGCCAACCAGGCAAAAAAAGGTCGACTCTATTTTTGTGTTAACAAATGGTGTTTTGTTTACTGTTAACCTAACCCCACTTTCCTATCTCCTGTACATGTGCTCAGTACAACTTCCAATCGTGGTTGTAAAAGCTCTGCTGACAGTTTTTGTTGTATTTGTGAGTAAAAAACACCAAAGAAACATTACAGACTTTGTGAGAAAGGTTTATCTATCATATTTTGTATCTAAACTTGGTGATCAAGATAAATCTTGGGCGCCACATAAGGTATGTTATGTGTGTGTTGAAGATCTGAGAAAATGGTCCAAAAAGAAGAAAAAAGCCTTTAGATTTGCTGTTTGTATGATGTGGAGGAAGCCAAGAAATCATTCCAATGATTGCTACTTTTGCAGTGTTGATATTACTGGTCATAATTCGAAAAACAAGAAGATAATAAGCTACCCTAACCTTCCGCCCGCCGTCGACCAGTAGGGCATGGTGTAGATTTGCTCGTTCCTGAACCACCTGATGATTTAAATTCTATTCCAACAGAAGTATTTTCTGATGTACAATCTGATTTAGATGAACCAGATGATGATGAATTCCATTGTAATACAGAAAGTCTACCGCCCAAAATGTTTACTCATACAGAGCTTAAGGATTTGGTTAGGGATCTGGGCTTAACAAAAGAAAAAGCTGAATTGCTTGGCTGTAGATTAAAAGAAAAGAACTTATTGGCAGTTGGAACCAGCATATTGACAGACTTATTTCCTGTTGGATCATAGGGCAGCAGTAAAGACCTTCCATCTGGTTCTGTGGGCAGCCAAACATTTCACTTCACTCCATGTTTTACCAGCTTTCAGAGCTTCTTCTTCCACCGTTCTTTTCCATGTCTTTTTCGGGGGGCCATGTGTACGTGTTCCTTGTGGGTTCCAATCCACTGCTGCCTCTTCAACAGCTCCTTGTTGTTTGTGTATTGTGTGACCAATCCACCTCTGTTTTCTTTCCTTTATTTGTTCACAGATTGGTCGCTGGTTTGTCATCTCCCACAATTTGTCGCTTGATGTAACATCTGGCCACCTCACATTTGTAATTTGCCGAAGACACCGGTTTATGAAGACTTGCAGCTCATTTACAATCATGTTTGTTACCTTCCATGTTTCGCAACTATACAGGAGGACTGACTTTATGTTGCTATTGAACAAGCGCAGCTTGGTTTGTCTTGGGCTGAACGGAAAGCCTCTCCCGTTTGTCTGACGAACCGGTTTCAGGCTCTGTCTCAGGCTGATACTGATCTTCGGCCAGACATGGCTGCATGTTCTGTTCCAGAGGTTGCCCCTCAGTCTGAAAGATCCGGGCGGTCGCAGAGGGTGGGCTTACTGGTAGTTGGGAGCTCCAACATCAGGCGCGTAATGGGGCCCCTTAGGGATATGGCAGCAAGAGAGGGGAAAAAAGCCAATGTGCACTCTGTGTGCATACCGGGGGGAGTCATTCGAGATGTGGAAAGGGTCCTTCCGGATGCCATGAAGGGTACAGGGTGCACCCATCTGCAGGTGGTCGCTCATGTCGGCACCAATGATGTGTGTTGCTATGGATCGGAGGAAATCCTCTCTGGCTTAGGGCGGCTATCTGATTTGGTGAAGACTGCCAGTCTCGCTAGCGGGATGAAAGCAGAGCTCACCATCTGCAGCATCGTCGACAGGACTGACTGCAGACCTTTGGTACAGAGCCGAATGGAGGGTCTGAATCAGAGGCTGAGACGGTTCTGTGACCGTGTGGGCTGCAGATTCCTCGACTTGCGCCATAGGGTGGTGGGGTTTCGGGTTCCACTGGATAGGTCAGGAGTCCACTACACGCAGCAAGCGACTACACATGTAGCAGGGGTTGTGTGGCGTGGACTGGGCGGTTTTTTAGGTTAGATGGCCTCGGGCAAGTACAGAAAGGGCAACAGCCTCAAAGGGTGCGGGGCAAAGTCAGGACATGCGGGGACCAAGCAGCAATCGGTATTGTAATTGTAAACTGTCGAAGCTGCATTGGTAAAGTACTGGGACTTCAAGCGCTGATAGAAAGCACTGAAGCTGAAATCGTTATAGGTACAGAAAGCTGGCTGAAGCCAGAGATAAATTCTGCTGAAATTTTTACAGAGGCACAGATGGTGTTTAGAAAGGATAGATTGCATGCAACCGGTGGTGGCGTGTTTGTCGCTGTTAGTAGTAGTTTATCCTGTAGTGAGGTAGAAGCGGATAGTTCCTGTGAATTATTATGGGTGGAGGTTACACTCAACAACCGAGCTAGGTTAATAGTTGGCTCCTTTTACCGACCGCCCGACTCAGCAGCATTAGTGGCAGAACAACTGAGAGAAAATTTGGAATACATTTCACATAAATTTTCTCAGCATGTTATAGTCTTAGGTGGAGATTTCAATTTACCAGATATAGACTGGGACACTCTGATGTTTAGGACGGGTGGTAGGGACAGAGCATCGAGCGACATTATACTGAGTGCACTATCCGAAAATTACCTTGAGCAATTAAACAGAGAACCGACTCGTGGGGATAACATCTTGGACCTACTGATAACAAACAGACCCGAACTTTTCGACTCTGTAAGTGTAGAACAGGGAATCAGTGATCATTAGGCCGTTGCAGCATCCCTGATTATGGAAGTTAATAGGAATATAAAAAAAGGGAGGAAGGTTTATCTGTTTAGCAAGAGTAATAGAAGGCAGATTTCAGACTACCTAACAGATCAAAACGAAAATTTCTGTTCCGACACTGACAATGTTGAGTGTTTATGGAAAAAGTTGAAGGCAATCGTAAAATGCGTTTGACAGGTACGTGCCGAGTAAAACTGTGAGGGACGGGAAAAACCCACTGTGGTTCAACAACAAAGTTAGGAAAGTACTGCGAAAGCAAAGAGAGCTTCACTCCAAGTTTAAACGCAGCCAAAACATCTCAGACAAACAGAAGCTAAACGATGTCAAAGTTAGCGTAAGGAGGGCTATGCGTGAAGCGTTCAGTGAATTCGAAAGTAAAATTCTATGTACCGACTTGACAGAAAATCCTAGGAAGTTCTGGTCTTACGTTAAATCAGTAAGTGGCTCGAAACAGCATATCCAGACACTCCGGGATGATGATGGCATTGAAACAGAGGATGACACGCGTAAAGCTGAAATACTAAACACCTTTTTCCAAAGCTGTTTCACAGAGGAAGACCGCACGGCAGTTCTTTCATTAAATCCTCGCACAAACGAAAAAATGGCTGACATCGAAATAAGTGTCCAAGGAATAGAAAAGCAACTGGAATCACTCAACAGAGGAAAGTCCACTGGACCTGACGGGATACCAATTCGATTCTACACAGAGTACGCGAAAGAACTTGCCCCCCTTCTAACAGCCGTGTACCGCACGTCTCTAGAGGAACGGAGGGTTCCAAATGATTGGAAAAGAGCACAGATAGTCCCAGTCTTCAAGAAGGGTCGTCGAGTAAATGCGCAAAAGTATAGACCTATATCTCTTACGTTGATCTGTTGTAGAATTTTAGAACATGTTTTTTGCTCGCGTATCATGTCGTTTTTGGAAACCCAGAATCTACTCTGTAGGAATCAACATGGATTCCGGAAACAGCGATCGTGTGAGACCCAACACGCTTTATTTGTTCATGAGACCCAGAAAATATTAGATACAAGCTACCAGGTAGATGCTATTTTCCTTGACTTCCAGAAGGCATTCGATACAGTTTCGCACTGTCGCCTGATAAACAAAGTAAGAGCCTATGGAATATCAGACCAGCTGTGTGGCTGGATTGAAGAATTTTTTAGCAAACAGAACACAGCATGTTGTTATCAATGGAGAGACGTCTACAGACGTGAAGGTAACCTCTGGCGTGCCACAGGGGAGTGTTATGGGACCATTGCTTTTCACAATATATACAGGGTGTTACAAAAAGGTACGGCCAAACTTTCAGGAAACATTCCTCATACACAAATAAAGAAAAGATGTTATGTGGACATGTGTCCGGAAACGCTTAATTTCCATGTTAGAGCTCATTTTAGTTTGTTCTTCCACCTACGCTCAATGGAGCACGTTATCATGATTTCATACGCGATACTCTACCTGTGCTGCTAGAACATGTGCCTTTACAAGTACGACACAACATGTGGTTCATGCACGATGGAGCTCCTGCACATTTCAGTCGAAGTGTTTGTACGCTTCTCAACAACAGATTCGGTGACCGATGGATTGGTAGAGGTGGACCAATTCCATGGCCTCCACGCTCTCCTGACCTCAACCCTCTTGACTTTCATTTATGGGGGCATTTGAAAGCTCTTGTCTACGCAACCCCGGTACCAAATGTAGAGACTCTTTGTGCTCGTATTGTGGACGGCTGTGATACAATACGCCATTTTCCAGGGCTGCGACGGAGGGTGGATGCATGTATCCTCGCTAACGGAGGACATTTTGAACATTTCCTGTAACAAAGTGTTTGAAGTCACGCTGGTACGTTCTGTTGCTGTGTGTTTCCATTCCATGGTTAATGCGATTTGAAGAGAAGTAATAAAATGAGCTCTAACATGGAAAGTAAGCGTTTCCGGACAGATGTCCACATAACATATTTTCTTTCTTTGTGTGTGAGGAATGTTTCCTGAAAGTTTGGCCGTACCTTTTTGTAACTCCCTGTATAAATGACCTAGTAAATAGTGTCGGAAGTTCCATGCAGCTTTTCACGGATGATGCTGTAGTATACAGAGAAGTTGCAGCATTAGAAAATTGTAGCGAAATGCAGGAAGATCTGCAGCAGATAGGCACTTGGTGCAGGGAGTGGCAACTGACCCTTAACATAGATAAATGTAATGTATTGCGAATACATAGAAAGAAGGATCCTTTATTGTATGATTATATGATAGCGGAACAAACACTGATAGCAGTAACTTCTGTAAAATATCTGGGAGTATATGTGCGGAACGATTTGAAGTGGAATGATCACATAAAATTAATTGTTGGTAAGGTGGGTACCAGGTTGAGATTCATTGGGAGAGTCCTTAGAAAATGTAGTCCATCAACCAAGGAGGTGGCTTACAAAACACTTGTTTGACCTATACTTGACTGTTGCTCATCAGTGTGGGATCCGTACCATATCGGGTAGACGGAGGAGATAGAGAAGATCCAAAGAAGAGTGGCGCGTTTCGTCACAGGGTTATTTGGTAACCGTGATAGTGTTACGGAGATGTTGAGCAAACTCAAGTGGCAGACTCTGCAAGAGAGGCGCTCTGCATTGCGGTGTAGCTTGCTCGCCAGGTTTCGAGAGGGTGCGTTTCTGGATGAGGTATCGAATGTATTGCTTCCCCCTACTTATACCTCCCTAGGAGATCACGAATGTAAAATTAGAGAGATTTGAGCGTGCATGGAGGGTTTCAGACAGTCGTTCTTCCCGCGAACCATACGCGACTGGAACAGAAAAAGGAGGTAATGACAGTGGCACGTAAAGTCCCCTCCGCCACACACCGTTGGGTGGCTTGCGGAGTATAAATGTAGATGTAGATGTTCTTTTTATGCCAGACAGGGTACAGTTGTACAAAGGCTCCATTTGCCTTCCGTATCCAACTCTTTACATCCTCCTCGGCCCCTCCATCTTTACAGATGGTACTTCCTAGATATACAAAGGAGTCTACTTGTTCCAATTCCTTTCCATACACTGTTAGCTTCACTTGTTTCTCAGATCGCATACTCATTTCCTTAGTTTTCTGAACGTTTATTTTAAGTCCTGAAATTTCTGCTTCCTCTTTCAGTCTTTCTATCTTTTCTTCCATGTCGCGCAATCTTTGCGAGAGCAGTCAGATATTGTCAGCAAAGTCAAGGTCTTGAAGCCTGGCTTGAATTCCCCACTGAATACGTCTTCCCCTACCATCAACAACTCTTTCCATTGCGCTGTCCAGTTCCAACAAGGACAAGGTAGGTGACAGAATACATCCCTGCCTCACCTCAGCATTTATTTGGATAGATTCAGTAAGGTTCCCATTGTGTAGCACCCTAAATTCATTCCCATCATACATGGCTTTAATAATATTTATTATCTTTGACGGTATTCCAAGGTATGCCACATAACTCTCCTATTAAGAGAGTCAAATGCCTTTTCAAAACCAATAAATGTAAGGTAGAGTGTGTTCTGCACTCTGCTGAAGTATTATACGCAGTGTGTCGATGAGATCGACACAACTTTTGTGCTCTCTAAACACAGCTCGCTCTTTTCTCAGTTGTGCCTCAGCTGAGTCCTTGATATGATTTAGCATCAATCTACAGAGTACTTTACTTGGTACAGATAGGAGGGTGATGCCTTGCCAGTTATTACAGTTGGTAGTATTCCCTTTCTTCGGCAATTTAATAATCAGCTCTTCTTTCCAATCCTTTGGTATTTTATCTTCTGACCATATCTTCTCAAACAATGGATGCAGTAGATTTAAGGTGGTGTCAATGTCTGCTTTTAGCACCTCAGGTGCAATATTATCCATTCCTGGAGCCTTCTCGTTCTTCATCTGTTTGAGAGCTATTTTAATTTCAGTCTTAGTTGGGGTGACATTGATTCTGTCACTGGCATCTGGAAAATTTCATTGCCTCTCCCTCTCTTCAGGTTGCTGTCTGTTTAAGACTTCAGAAAAATGTTCTCTCCATCATCTAAGTTGATCTTCTTTTATCATCAACAGTTGACCCTCCTTGCTTTTGACAGGTCTGTTCTTTTTGAAACCTTTTTTGGACAACATTCTAGTGATGAGGTACAGTTCTTTTGCATCGCCCCTTGCTGCGGCTGTCTCTGCTCTCAAAGCTTACTCATTCATCTACTTCCTCTTATCATTCCTCACACTCCTCTTTGAGAGTCAGTAGCTGCATACTCAGCTTGCATTTGAGTTTTCTGTTATCTTGTTTTACTCATATTTAGTTATACCTTAATCTCCTTCCTACAGCTGATCAAATTCCATGTACGCTCAGATGTCCAATCTTTCTTCAAATGGTTTTTAAAGCCAAGGACCTGTTTGCTCAAATTGCAATAGACGTCCTTAATCTGAGTCCATGTACCATCAACACTATTTTCATCATTTTCCTGTGCTTCTTGGAGTGCCACGTAGAGGTTCCTTTTCAAACTTTCTATTTGTAACCATGATTTTTAATCTAAAATTTGCAACAATAAGGTGGTGATCACTGCCGACATCAGCCCCACGTTTATTTCTCACGTTCGTCAGCGACCTTCTAAATTTTTTGCTTAGCACTATATGATCAATTTTGTTTTCCGTTCTGTGATCAGGGGATACCCATGTAACCTTATTGCAATTCTTGTGTGGGAATAATGTACCTCCAATCACCAAATCGTGACTGGCACAGAAATTTTAAAACATATCCCCATTTTCATTCATTACTTTGATACCGTGGACTCCCTTTACATGCTCTAGGCCTTCATTGCTCTTTCCAACTTCTGCATTTAGGTCTCCCATAATAATCAAGATGTCTCTCTTAGTGGTACTTTTAATGGTGTCACTTAAGGAGAGGTAAAACTCTTTTTTTCTGTTCAGTATCCGAGGTTTCTGTAGGAGCATAGCATTGGATGACTGTGATATTTCGAATGTTTGTCTTAAAACGTGCTGTCGGTAGTCTTTCTGAAACTGGTTTCCATTCCATAAGGTTCTTTTTTGCTCCTTTTTGACAAAAGTCCAACTCCATTTCTGTGCTCTACATCCTCTCCAGTGGGTCTAGAGTATAAAAAGATGTATCCATCTTGTGTTTGGATTTCTCCAAAGTCTAGCCATCTCACCTCACTAAGTCCGAGAATGTCCATCCTGTAACTCTTCATCTCTTTTGTAACCTGTTTGTCTGCTGGCTTCTCTCAATGTTATAATATTCCACAAACCTATTTTCGTTGTCCTTTTCATGCCAAAGGTCGTCATATTTGAGTCCGTCTGGCTCTTCTTTTCTGCTGTTTCTTTAATCATTTGTTTTTGGGAGTGCCGGTGATTGGCCCACAGCTCCCTAGTGTGGTGGTGGGACTACCACCGAAGAGCCTCCAGACTTGCCCAATTTTCTTTTAAGGGTTTACTCCCCTAGGGCAGCTGGCTTCCCTATGCCTAAGAATCCCCCCTACTGTTTACTATGATTTGAGATGGCAGGAAAAGGACAGCGTAAGGACAGGCTTGGGATAGGTGAAAAGGACCAGTGGGCTGTTGTGGGACACACTTTGTCTGGCTCCTCCCTGTCGGCCAATCCGACATCGGTGACCCTGCTGGTAGCTAAGCTACTGCCGGCATAGCCCTCAGGATCCAGAGCAGAACCACCATATACACGTACAGAAAGAGAGAGCAGCAAATTTCCAAGTTTTTTCAACAAGGTGATTTAGTGTACTGCTCAGACATTCCTGGTCTGATGAATGAGTTTGGTATTGAATACAAAAAGGAAGACTGGAGGCTGTTTATTGATTCATCCAAACATAGTTTAAAGGCTGTTTTAGTACACAACAGTAACATGTATGCATCTATACCTGTTGGAAATTCTGTAAACATGAAAGAAAGCAATGAAAACCTAGAAATAGTGCTAAATAAAATAGGCTATTCTGCTGATGGTTGGATGATATGTGGTGATCTAAAAGTAACGTGCATACTCCTTGGTCAGCAAGGTGGCTTTACCAAATTTCCATGTTTCTTGTGTAACTGGGACAGTAGGGCTAGGGATCAACACTGGTGCAGAAAGAACTGGCCTGTGAGGGAGTCTTTGAAACCTGGTGAGAAGAACATTCTATGCAAAAACATTGTAGATTCAAACACATACTCCTCCCACCTCTACATATAAAGTTAGGCCTAATGGAACAGTTTGTAAAGGCTTTGACTAAAGATGGACCATGTTTTAAGTATTTCTGCCAAAAGTTTCCACACATTTCAGAAGCTAAACTAAAAGAAGGCATCTTTGTCGGACCTGACATTAGAAAATTGATGTTTGATGTTAACTTTGAATCCACAATGATCTTAAATGAGAAAGAAGCATGGATATTATTCAAGCAAGTCGTTAACATTCTTAGGACTTGAAAAAGACCCAGAATATGTTTCTATTATAGCTACAATGTTAAAGAAGTTTAAAACTTTAGGATGTTTAATGAGCCTGATCGTTCACTTTCCGAACAGTCACTTTGATTACTTCCCGTACAATACGGGAGATGTTAGTGAGGAGCAAGGAGCACATTTTTACCAGGACATTAAAGGGATGGAAAAACGCTACCAAGGCCACTGGAACACCAAGATGATGGGGGACTTCTGTTGGTCACTTCACTGAGAAGTTCAGCAAGCAACTCATCGTAGAAAAAGCTACACAAGAAGCTTTAATGAAAAAAAGAGAAAGAAAATACCAGCCAATTCCAGCTGACAAGTGAAACCTCTATTAACACATATCATTGTTTTAAGTAGCTTACTGTAAATACAAACCATGCTTATGTTGTAACAAAGCATTTCATTAATTTTCTCGTTTACTTTATAGCATAGGATCTTTATACTGTATAATAAAAAGCATATTGCTCGAAAACTATGGGTGATAAAAAAAACTAAGGTTAGATTTGGATTCAGCTCATAAAAATCTATAAAGATCAGCTATCAAAGTAAAAAAAGTTTTTAAAAAAATTTCGTTGGCCTGTGTAAATTTTTATATCAGAATTTAAAAGTTTCATATTTTATCTGAACCTGTCTGTTGTCATTATATCACAAGAGAACTGTGAGCTTTTGATCAAATAAAGGACATAAATTTCATTTCAAAACATGCACATAACATTTCAGTGAATATGTCTAGCTCAGAAAGGAAGACACACCAGCTGTTGTTTTGACATTGCATATGTGCTTCTCTCTCTCTGTGGACCAGTTTATATATTTTTAGTGTTGTGTTGTCTATGAACAGCTGCCAAAAATTAGCTGCATTGTGAATTATGAAGTTTCTCTTTGCAAGTTACATTCCCCTGCTGCGCAGAATAAAAACAAATTGCCTTTGTAGTTTTCCAGTTGCATTTCAGGTATGCACCTAATCTCACATCTTTTCCAAATTCAGAATGGCCCACAAAAAAAGGTGAAGATAATGGATATCTACCTCTTCCTTTATTGTATTCACATGGCATCCCTACGTGAGCAATGTGTTGTTTTTTATGAAGAATTTTGTCTTGTTACTGTACCAGTTCTTGGTGTAACTTCCGCAGATGCATCAGGACTACTTTCACTTGATTCAGTGCTATCTGGAGTGCGAGTGTCACTATTAGTTTCTACTTGTCTTTGAGATTCACTACCTTTGGACTCTTACTCTGTAACTTGTTGCAGTTGCTCTATTACTTTCTGCTCAGACAATGTATGAGCCATTTTCGGTGGTTGTATTGTGATTTATACACAACCAAACACTTCAAGCACAGCAAGATGGAGTAATCAGCTCAGAGGCTTCAGCATACATTGTAACATCATATCACACTAAAGTGCAACATCATTGAGGATGTGCAGTGCTCTTGGATGGTATAGGCGCATAAAGAAATGTTAAGTGGTCAAAAGCTGCTGACGCAGCTCTAAATATACAGTGAGATAAAAAAACAAGTACAGTAACATGTCATTAATTTTTGTAATGTAATCTCCGTTGAAAAGAAATAAGACACAGAAAAAAGTATTGTTGTTGTAGACAAATAAAATTTCAGAATGGTCAGTTTGACAGCTTCCATGGATCTAGAGTTAATGAAACTTGTAATGTCAAAAGAACGCACTTTGAAATTGAAAACAGTAGTGCACAGTTAAGTAAAGCACCCCTCAGCCTAAAGGTTGGTTTCAACACTCCATTGCTTTACTTGACCTAGCCCCTTTGGAGATGGTATAGCCTTGCCTTCCTCCAGCCTTTGAAATGATTTATCTAACCATTTGGGGGGGGGGGGGCTAAAATTTAATGATGTGATTTGGCATTTTTTGTGTGAATTGCCATTTTTTTACACTGATGAATAATTCCCAGAGGTGAATAAATGATAAGTGACAGCAAAAAATCTTGGGTGCAACAAAGGGTTGAATCCTAAGCATTCGGCAGAGAACTGGAAAACAGTATGCTGCTTGATATTTTGTTTTAGTATATAAGTTTATTTCAAATGTATTGCCTCCACTAATACATGTCCTGACATTGTAGGTGGACTCGAGTCAACTTTGAGTAAACCATTTTTGCTGTCTGTAGTTGTTGGTCATAATATTATTTTCAGCAACGCTTTAAACTTGTTTGATAATTTGCTGTTGCACGTATAATGTTTTTTACTATCTGACAGATATTGCCTACATCTACAATGTCTACGATCTACAATGTCAGGACATGTGCTGATGAAGGCAATAAAGCCGAAATGAGCTTATATACTAAAATAAAATATGAAGCAGCATACTGTTTTCTAATTCTTTGCATAATGTCCTCCTGTGACGTAATATATGCTGCAGGTTCCACAATAAAGAAACTAAACATTTGGGTTTGTTGTTGGACACTTACCATCGTAGCCACAAAGCACATTAATGTGGCACAGCAAATAGTTCTGTCGTAATGTGAGCAGTATCATTTCTTTCATGTAAAAGTAGTATATTGCTGTGAGTTGTGTGTTGTAGAGATTATTTTGCAGCAAAACAGTATATGAATTCAAGTTTCTGGAATGGCTCAAAATAACACTAAACATGTAAGAATGTCATAAACTTATGTTTTCAGTTGGCTCATTAATGACTCCGGAAGTCAGACAACTTGGAGATCATCTTGCTTACAATTGGGTAGTTCTGAACTCTTGAGGGTATAACAACATTTGGCATTTCTAGCATGTAAGATGATGTCAGGTCGGACAAAGATGCCTTCTTTTCTATGATATTCGACTTATCTGAGAGAATTTTGGTATCTACTTTGCGCACACGTTATGGTACAGCAATTAGCCATGGACAGTTTTGTAGTGTGCTTATAGAAGGTTCTGAATAATAGTTTCTGCTACTACAACATTTTGTTCAATGATGACATTATTGCAGTGGACAGGAAATAGATGATTCTCCATTGTTATTTGTTCTAGTTGTTATTACTGTGTAATTTCATACACTTGTGCAACTAACAAGGCAGTTGTTCTCAACACCTTTTTCTTGCTCCTGTGAAAACACCCTTTTCAGCTAGAAACCATTCACAGTGTGTTCCAGATATTTGGATGCACCTGTCGCTGTGAATACCACCTTTGCTTAGCTGCTGGTTTTCATTTGACTGAAATGCAGAATAGGGGGGACGTTTTTCAATGTTCAGTATGTGCTTATGTCTATTAGAAACAATTGAAACAAAGGAATATGATAATTTCCAGTTTTTCATAGTGCAGAAAATGTATTAATAGGTATTGAGCAAATGACCAAATTGTCATGGCAGCTATACATGATATTTCAACATGATAATGAGTGTTATCTCATCAGATGTGCTGCTGAAGCTGCCGGTAAGCTGAAGTGTGTTCACTTAATGCTTATGGGATTCCCTCACTCCTTGCACCCAAAATTCAGTGACTGGAATCTGACGATCAGACAGTAGAATTTAGGCTACTTAGGAGAGTTGGGAGTGCTCGAAAGAGAGAGTAGCAAAGTGAGTGTGGCATAATAGTATGCAGATCTTGGATAGAACACCTGTTCCACGTGTGCAGTTCAAGAAAGGAATGAAGTAAGTCCTTGGCTATAAAATGAACATATTTCTGACAGAAATCAATCATCAATCCACTGGATAATGACAACTGATTCTGTTTGTGAAATACTGTACATGTCTACCATGATAATGTGGCGTATCACCCGAGAACTCTTTCCTATAAGGTCTTGTACGCTCTTAAACAAGGAATGTTGGAAATGGCAGTATGTCTAGGTCACTCTGATTTCTGTTCTATACAGGTTAATGTAAAAACTTGTAAATTATAGATTGCAGCGATCAGTTGTCCTTTTTAAATTTTATTGTGCAGATCTAGATTTCGACTAGAAGCTAGCCATTCTCAATGCACTATTATTTGTGGTCAATGCATGTAACTCCCTGTTGGTCGGGCTTCATTCACAGTTCAATTCAGTTCAATGCATGAAATTCCGTGTTGGTCAGGCTTCATCCACAGTTCATTGAACTGAAAATAATAGTGCATTGAGAATGGCTAGCTTCTAGCTGAAATCTAGATCTGCACAATAAAATTTTAAAAGGACAACTGATTGCTGCAATCTAGAATTTAGAACTCAATATAACAGTCGCTGAGTGCAACAGCTTTCTGAATCCAGTCTGTCCATTTTTTGCTGTTGATAGTGACATACATAACTTTGAAGTGTTACCATGTATATTTTTTGTATGCTTTTTTCCTTTCTTCTTTTTTCCTTTTTTTCTCTTTTGCTTTCTTCTCTTTTGCTTTCTTCTCTTTTGCCTTCTTCTCTTTTGCCTTCTTCTCGTTTGCCTTCCTCTCTTTTGCTTTCTTCTCGTTCGCTTTCTTCTCGTTTGCTTTCCTTGCATGATGATACTAGCCTCAGAGCTCTTATTCTACTTCAGTATATACCTTTGAACAATTTATGATACTTTACATCTTTCAACTATGGCATTCTTACTACTGAGATTGGTGCAGTTTCCTCCTTTTCATCCTTCACCAGTAAGCTCCTGAGATTATGGCTGTGTGGCTTGGTTAATGCTAATAAGTATGTTAGTTACATATTTTGTATGTTGAATTCAGGATCAGTAGTTGATTGTATGACATTCACATGAAACATACTCACTTCATTCATAAAAATTTAGACAAACTTTGTACCTTATTTTGAGATACTGTAATTTCTTTTCTTTTTAGCATAACAAAAGAATCCATAATAGACGTTGAAGCTGTTGTTTCTAAAGTCCCACGTACTGTTGACGGTTGTACTCAGAAGACAGTGGAATTGCATGGATTACAAATTTTTGTTGTCAGTGCTTCTAAAAGTCAGCTGCCTTTGCAAATTGAAGATGCTGCTCGTCCAGTAAAGGATGATGACAACAGTGAAGTAAGTGTAGGTTACACTGAAGCTATGAAACAAATCTCTTGTGATTCAGTCTGAATATACTGGTGCTGTGATGCTGTACACAGGAAAACATTATGGCTGCAATAATAATAATAATAATAATAATAATAACCACAGTGACTCCATAGAAGCGATGGAAAAAACAGATGCCTATAAATACCTAGGATACAGACAAAAAATAGGAATAGATAATACAAATATTAAAGAGGAACTAAAAGAAAAATATAGACAAAGACTAACAAAAATACTGAAAACAGAATTGACAGCAAGAAACAAGACAAAAGCTATAAATACTTATGCTATATCATTATTGACCTACTCATTTGGAGTAGTGAAATGGAGTAACACAGACCTAGAAGCACTCAATACACTTACACGATCACAATGCCACAAATATAGAATACATCAAATACATTCAGCAACTGAAAGATTCACATTAAGCAGAAAGGAAGGAGGATGGGGATTTATCGACATAAAAAACCTACATTATGGACAGGTAGACAATTTAAGAAAATTCTTTATAGAACGAGCAGAAACTAGCAAAATACACAAAGCAATCACTCATATAAATACATCGGCTACACCACTGCAATTTCATAACCGCTTCTACAACCCTTTAGATCACATAACATCAACAGATATGAAGAAAGTAAATTGGAAGGGGAAGGCACTACATGGCAAGCACCTGTATCATCTAACACAGCCACACATCGATCAAGACGCATCCAACACATGGCTAAGAAAAGGCAATATATACAGTGAGACGGAAGGATTCATGATTGCAATACAGGATCAAATAATAAACACCAGATATTACAGCAAGCATATTATTAAAGATCCCAATACCACAACAGATAAATGCAGACTTTGCAAACAACAAATAGAAACAGTAGATCACATCACAAGCGGATGTACAATACTAGCAAATACAGAATACCCCAGAAGACATGACAATGTAGCAAAAATAATACATCAACAGCTTGCCTTACAACATAAACTTATAAAACAACAAGTTCCCACATACAAGTATGCACCACAGAATGTACTGGAGAACGATGAATACAAATTATACTGGAACAGAACCATTATAACAGATAAAACAACACCACATAACAAACCTGACATCATACTCACCAATAAAAAGAAGAAATTAACACAACTAATCGAAATATCCATACCCAATACAACAAATATACAAAAGAAAACAGGAGAAAAATTGAAAAATACATCCAACTGGCTGAGGAAGTCAAGGACATGTGGCATCAGGATAAAGTTGACATTATACCAATTATACTATCAACTACAGGAGTCATACCACACAATATCCACCAGTACATCAATGCAATACAGCTACATCCAAACTTATATATACAACTACAGAAATCTGTAATTATTGATACATGTTCAATTACCCGAAAGTTCCTAAATGCAATATAACATATACCGTACAGTTAAAAGGAAGTGACGCTTGATCAAGGTCCGCGTCACTTTCCATTTTTAACCAGACTTAACGTCTGAGAAAGTAAAGAAATAATAATATTTTAGAGTATTCAATTGTTGTTGATTAATCAGGTCTTCTGCCTGTATGGTATGTTGTTGATATATGTTCTCAATGATTTTCAGCAAATAATGTTGTTAATCAATCTTTCTCTAATCGTAAGTCAGAAGGTGGCTTTGAGAGAGAGAGAGAGAGAGAGAGAGAGAGAGAGAGAGAGAGAGAGAGAGAGAGAGAGAGAGGGGGGGTGGGGTGGAGGTGTGATGGTGTGTGAATAATGTCTTATGTATGGTGGCCTCTCATCATGAGGAGATACTTTTAGCTAGGCTGTGTATTGGGCACTGTCGTTTCAGTCACTGTCATTTGTTAAGTGGAGATCCGACACTACTCTGTGCTTACTGCAACCAACCATTAACAGTGCACCATTTTCTGACCCAATGCCAGTTTTATAACCGTTTACATTTTAATCACTGTTAGCCATCTGAATTATCGGATATTTTAGCAAATACAGTAAGAGCTGTAGATCATGTTTTACTTTTTGTTCAACATAGTGATGTGCTGAAGGAAATTTAGTTTTCGACTTTTTGAGCAGCCTGTTCAAAGGGGAAGTGATTATTTTTAGCTATCCCTCTACTCCAGTTGACTAGGCTCTGAATATTATTGACTTCAAATTCGTTCGGTAATTTACCTTTTTAAGTTATGACACAGGCGATTTGACAGCTGCTTTGCACCCTAAAGCAACAACAAACAAAGAATCAAATATATGGTGGCAGGAAGGGGGGACAAACATCATTCACATTTCCAAGTCTTGGAGTGTTGTTGCAGACAGCAGTGAGGTTCACTTAGTGATAACACATTAAAATATATGAGGGAGATCACAAATGTTCTAACTGTTTTCAATTAACTCCTCAGACAACTGTGCATTTGAAAGAAAAATAAAGTTCTTCTATGACACTGCATTAAGTGCTCCACAGCTATAGTTCCAGGTGCTTCCACTATGCTGAGTACGGTACATGGAACAGTTGATGCTGAGCTGAAGTCATGTTGGTTTGTAGTGTAGTTATAACTCTTATGTGGCTAAGTGATTTTGGTTTTAATGACCATTTTGTGTTTATTCTTCTTAATTTTGGCAGTGTGGGCATAAAGTTCTCTTCCCAAATTTATAGAATGTATTTCTTGGATAACTCTGTCACAGTCTCACAACTGCCTCCTTGCCCCCTCCCAATTTGTAAAGGAAATGTGGATTCATATTCATCCAGCCATTTTCCATAATCCCCATAATGGAATACACCAGGAAAAACAAAGAGTTTATTGCAATAGTACTACAAAAAATGATGTGCTTACAGAAATAGATGTTCTACTAGATAGGTAGAACTAAAAGTTGTAGATAATTTTTTGCTTATGTAGCCCGTGGATCACTCTATCAGTATAAACAAACGGGCACAGAGTTAGTATGTGACTCAAATACCTGGTGCATTTCACTGATACTGCACTTGTAACCAACCCTGCATGTAACAGGCAGCTTACGTATGATCATCCATCATTTGCAGATACGTGTGGACTGATTTTATAAACATTATTCCTCATGTTGAAGCTATTAAAATGAATGTTGTTGTTTCAACAATTGATTGTTTCAAGCACAGATTTTGTTCAGAGTGCTGTGGGGAAAATGCCAAATCATGATTGTGGTTCTCTTTTCTTGCGCCATTGATTTCACATGTCCTTCTTAGGGCAATTTCATGTTCAAGTAACTGGGACATGAACTGAAGATCAACTGCAGTGACGATTTTTTCATCCTAGGAGAAAGGGCCTCAATTTAAACTGTTGCTTTATTAGTGCTGAACATGTTTTATGAAGTTTCTTGGGTTAATTTATACACACATATAAACAAATCAGTTCATTCATTCTATTGCCTTTTTCCAATCCAGGATTTCTTACCATTATGATAATAGTATTCATTCTTGGTTTTTACCTCCTTTGACAAATAACTGGACTGTTTCTATTTATGTTTTGAAATAAAATGTGAGGCTGCATATTTTCTTTTCGCTAAATCATCTGGAATTTCTTTGGAGTTCTGTAAATGACCAGTGAAACTTGAAAGGATTTGTAAAATATTTTTTTAGTAGTTCCTTGTGTTAAAGGTTTCAGAATTTTGTTAATAGTTTGTCATTTATTTATCTCCTCTATATGAAATATTCTCTTTTGTTTCCACAGGAAGGCCTGAATATTAGAGTTAATCAAGATACTCGCTTAGATAACAGGGTATTGGATCTACGAACTCCAGCAAACCAGGCTATTTTTAGATTGGAAGCAGGTGTTTGTAAACTGTTCAGGGACCTTTTATTCAACCAGGTATATTGAACAGTGCCTTTTGTTGTACAAGTATAAGTAGTGAACTTTACTGTTAAAGGAACTATATAGTATAATGTGAAGGAAAGTTAGGTATGTAAATTTGCAATAAAACTGACAAAGCAAAAAGTAATGTGAAAATTCATGGAAACTACTCAGTGTCTGTAGAGAAAAGGATGTCTAGCAGATTCCTGCGTCCTGTATTAATTGTATACGAATGTGCTAAAATTACACTGTTCTTAGAAAAATAATACCATGAACTGTATAGCAAAGAGTATTTTGCTAAGAAACAAATGTCAAAGGTATTCATGAAACAAACAAGTTTACTTTAGATTGATAAGGTTTCAGACTACTGAAACACTATAGGCAAGTAAACTTGCTGCCTTGAGTGTGAGTAGCTGTCATTGATGTATAATATGTTCGAGACTTTTGGAATTAGAATAATTAGGATTACAGCTCATGAAGCTCAGCCTGTACATTTGGTAATGCAAATGAGTGTGGTAATTTATGAAAGATATTTCGTGCGGAAATAATTTTGGCTTTTGTAAATGAATGCATTCATTGTAGCTGGACATTTTCGATAAATTTTGCCTTTGTTTGCAGGGGTTTGTTGAGATACATACGCCAAAAATAATTCCAGCTGCAAGTGAGGGTGGTGCTAATGTTTTTACTGTTTCATATTTTAAAAGCTCAGCTTACTTAGCGCAGAGCCCTCAACTTTACAAACAGATGGCTATTGCAGCGGATTTTGACAGGGTGTACACTGTGGGAGCAGGTGAGATGTAGTTGTGTTGTTACATTTTATCATGTTAAATTCTCAACATCTTGTCAAGAACTAGCCACAGTTAGTATTTAAAATTTTATACTTAGTGTTACTTATGAGTAGCTTGGTGATGTAGCTGTGTAAAGAATCAAGGTATCAACCTAAAGATCTCTGGTTGGAATACTGATATTCAAATCTAGCAGCACTTTTTGTGTGTGTAAAATATAAACATCCACTAATGTTTGGGTCTCTTTGTATCTGACTGTCTTAAGTTAATTCACATACTTTTTCAAAATAAAGGCATACTTTCTTCATTAGCAGAGGACCTAGAAAATCAGCCAGTAGGTTTGACAACTGAAAAAGTCATTATATTCTTACATAACTTTCATGTAATGCATGTCTCTTTATGTATTTTATATGAATGAGACTATCTGCAGAGTCATGTAATCTGCTGTTTGCCAAGGAAGATAATATTTGGCATGATAATGTATAATATATGACAGCAAGAAGTTATTTTGGAAGCGTTTTCAAATGTGGTTTTCAGTTGTAAGACAGAGATATTAATCATTAGGAAAGTGTACTGGACAGACTGATCAAAGCAGAATCAACAGTCATGTTAGTCTGTTTTCATCACTTCTTTCCAAATTTGTTTGACTGCTTGTAGTTGAAAGAAAATAGTTTTCAAACTATGCTACAGATCTGCTTGCAGTTGAGGAACTAATATAATGGTCGTATTATGTTGTTTTCAGAAAACGAGTTGTCCCCCCCCCCCCCCCCCCCAAAAAAAAATTAAATAAATAAAAAAATATTAACTGGTCATACTGAAATCTTTGTTACAGTTTTTCGTGCTGAAGACAGTAATACTCATCGCCATTTAACAGAATTTGTTGGACTTGATTTAGAAATGGCTTTTAAATACCACTACCATGAAGTGATAGACACTATTGGGAACACTTTCACACAGATCTTCAAGGGTCTACGTGACAAGTAAGTCAACTATTGAAGGGATATATGTAGTTGTTTATAACAATGTTAATGTTTCTGTATAACATTGGTATTATCCATTTGTGTGGCTATAATGCTAAAGTTTTCACATTACTTGCTGCTTCAGCAGGTATGGTATCTAAAACTGTGGTCAAATTTGAGACAATCCCCTCACTGATAAATTGAACATTGTAATTGTATAGTAAGGGCCTGTGCTATTCTGGAAAGCACAAGGCCATTGATGGCAGTACTAATTTCTTTTTTCCATTTCAAACAATCTCAAGAGGATACCGTACATTAAGTAGAGATCACTAATTTTGTACAATTATTATTGGCAACTTAATTTAGTTTTCATATACTATATATTTAGTTACCTACAGTACAATGCGTGTGTCTGTATAGTGTGTTTGTAAAATAATGTGACCTGTTCCACTTGTGTGAGCTATAATTTTCAGGTCATAAAATATGTTACAGTGTGGAATGCATCATATGTTGTAAGACCAAGTACTTAGTCTAACTGATTTTACAACGTGTGGTGTGTTACACTCTATAACAATATTTTATGATCTCAGGATGATTTCTAACACAATCGAAAACAAGTCATATCATTTCCGGTGCCCAGTATTTAGATTTTCCTAAATTAGTCAAGGTAAATGCTGGAATCGTTCTTTTGGAAAGAATTCAGCCAATTTCCTTCTCTATTCTGACTGACTGATCTAGCCTTGTCAGTATGGCCTTGCTGTGTTGGTACTGTGAACGGATGATAGCATTGCCAAGGGCACACAGTTCTATTGTATGGTTAAATAATGATGGCATCCATTTGGAAAATTCCAGAAGTAAAATAGTCCCCCATTCAGTTCTCAAACCAGGAACTACTCTGTGGGATGTTATCATTGGGAAAAACAAAACTGGTGTTTAGGAGTCTGAACATGGAATGTTGGTGCCCTTAATTTTGTAGGTAGAATAGAGAATTTGAAAAGACACATTGGCAAATTGAAGCTAGACATAGCGGACATTTGTGAAATGCGGTGACAGAAGAATGGGACTTATGATCAAGTGGGTACAAGATCTTCAACTGAACATTAAACAGGAGTAATGTAGAAACAAGTATAATAATTAATGAGAAAATAGGGTTGCATGTGAGCTGCTATGAACAGCAGTGTGACTGCATTATCACAGCCATGATAGGTACAAAGGCAACATTCACCACAATAGTATAATTTTTTAAAAGATATTTCTGCGATTTGACTGTATTCAGTGTGTTTATTTCACTATCTTTATTTCAGCCTTAAATCATTTTCAGCTGTTCAGTTTCAAAAATTGTCTGATGATTTCACACATGTTTGACAATTTTTGAAATTGTAACACTTGAAGATGGCCTAAGGCCAAAATCTAGATAGTGAAATAAACACCTTATTTACAGTCAAATGGCAGAAATATCTTTTGAAAATTTTACATGACTATGGCTCCAGAAAAAGAAAAAAACAACAATAGTGTAAGTTTACATTCCCACTGATTGAAAAAAAGGTATGACTAAGGAAAAAAAATTATTCAGATTTTTAAGGGAGAGGAAAATTTAATAGTGATTGAAGGCTGGAACTCAACAGTAGGAAAAGGAATAAAGGGAGAATAGAAGAAAGCAGACTGAGGCAAAGGAGTGAAATTGGGACACCACCTGGTATAAACTGAATGGAGCATAATTAGATTTAAGAATCACGAAATAATGTTTTGTATGTGGAAGAGACATAAGACAGCCTCAAATATATTACGTAAAGGTAAGACAAATTTCAAAACCAGATTTTAAATTGCAGAACATTTCCAGGGGCAGATGTGAACTGTGACCATAATTTATTAATTATGGACTGTAGATTAAAACTGAAGAAATTGCAGAAAGGTAAGATATGAAGGAGCTGGGACCTGGATAAACTGAAAAAAACCAGATGTTGTTGAGAAGTACAACAGATGATTAAGTAACTATTGATTGAAACTGGGGAAAGAACACTAAAGAGCAAAAATTGTCAGATTTGAGTGAGGATATACTGCAAACAGCAGAGGAACAACTAGGCAAAAAGGCAAGGTTGAATAGGTATTCTTGGATAACACTCAAGATACCGAATTTAATGGATGATAGGAGAAAATGTAAAAACACAAGAAGCTGAGCAGGCAAAAGGGAATATATGTGTCTAAAAATTGAGATTGATGGGAAGAGTAAAATAGGAAAGCAGAAACTGCTAGAGCAGAAAAGCAAAGCTGTGGAAGCGTGCATGATGATGGGAAAGAAAGATGTCACCTACAGAAGAAGTAAGGAAACCTTTGTAGAAAACAGCAGCAGCTGTACAGATATTAAAAACTAAGGTGGGAAACTCATATTAAGCAAAGAAGGCAAGGCAGAAAAGAGAGAGGAATACATAGAAGAACTATACAAAGGAAACAAACTTGAAGAGCAGAGGAAGTGTATGAAATTGAGATGGTGGAGCTGACACTGCAAGAAGAACTTAATGAGGCTGTGAAAGACCTTAATCAAAACAAGGCATTTGGGGTGAACCACATTCCCTGATAACTATTAAGATCCTTGAGGGAACGTATCATGGGGAAACTATTCCACCCAGCATGCAAGATACTTGAGACAGTTGCAAATACCCAAAGACTGAAAGAAGATGATGAATGTATTAATTTCAATTTCAGAGAAGGTTGGTGCTGACAGGTGTGATAATTACAGAACTACCAATTTAATAAGGCATGGAATGAGATTTTCACTCTGCAGCAGAGTGTGCGCTGATATGAAACTTCCTGGCAGATGAAAACTGTGTGCGGGACTGAGACTCGAACTCGGGACCTTTGCCTTTTGCGGGCCAATGCTTTACTGGCAGAAGTAAAGCTGTGAGGATGGGGCATGAGTCATGCTTGGGTAGCTCAGTTGGTAGAGCACTTGCTCGCGAAAGGCAAAGGTCCCGAGTTCGAGTCTTGGTCCGGCACACAGTTTTAATCTGCCAGGAAGTTTAATAAGGCATAATTGTGAAATACTGACACAGACCGAAACTTCCTGGCTGATTAAAACTGTGTGCCCGACCGAGACTCGAACTCAGGACCTTTGCCTTTCGCGGGCAAGTGCTCTACCAACTGAGCTACCCAAGCATGACTCACGCCCGGTACTCACAGCTTCACTTCTGGCAGTACCTCGTCTCCTACCTTCCAAACTTTACAGAAGCTCTCCTGCGAACCTTGCAGAACTAGCACTCCTGAAAGAAAGGATATTGCGGAGACTTGGCTTAGCCACAGCCTGGGGGATGTTTCCAGAATGAGATTTTCACTCTGCAGCGGAGTGTGCGCTGATATGAAACTTCCTGGCAGATTAAAACTGTGTGCCCGACTGAGACTCGAACTCGGGACCTTTGCCTTTCGCGGGCAAGTGCTCTACCAACTGAGCTACCGAAGCACGACTCACGCCCGGTACTCGCAGCTTCACTTCTGCCAGTACCTCGTCTCCTACCTTCCAAACTTTACAGAAGCTCTCCTGCGAACCTTGCAGCACACATTTTTAATCTGCCAGGAAGTTTCATATCAGCGCACACTCTGCTGCAGAGTGAAAATCTCATTCTGGAAACTGACGCAGACTGTTTACAAGAAAATGGAAAGACCAATCAAAGCCAACCTCAGTGAATATCGGTATGGTTTCATGTGAAAAGGAGGAACACGTGAGGCAGTACTGCAGCCTTGACATAGAAGATAGACTGAAGAAAGGCAAAATTATATTTATAGCATTTGTAGACTTAGAATAATGTTGATGGAATTGCCCTTTTTGAAATACTGAAAGTAGCAGTGATAAAATGCAGGAATTGAAATATTATCTCAAACTTTTACAGAAACCAGACAGCAGTTATAATAGTTGATGTAGATGAAAGGGGGCTGATAGTTGAGAGGGAGAAAGAGTGTGGATGACATAGCACTGCCGCAGACACGTCATTTTGAAAGGATGCACACGTGTCACTGCTGCATCCCTCCTCTCTTAAGGACTTTATATTTTTATGAAAAAGTATTTATTTATTCATCAATATTCATGTTATCCCTTTCAAAGACAATACACTTGTGCCAACACTGCTTCCAATCCTCGAAGCACTTCTCGTAAGCACTTTTTGATACAGCCTCGAGTACTTCCAGCAATGCAGTTTTTTATTTCCTCAGTTGTTGAAAATCTTCATCCTTTCATAGGTCTATATAGTTTTGGGAACAGGAAAAAGTTACAGGGGGCCAAATCCGGTGAATATGGTGGCTGAGGCATGATTGTTGTGTTGTTTTTGTCCAAAAAATCTCTCACAAGCAACGATGAATGAGCAGGTGCATTGTTGTGATGCAAAAGCCATGAATTGTTTTTCCACAACTCCAGATGTTTTTCGCGTATTGCTTCTGCAAATGGCACATAATGTCAGTGTAATACTCCTTTTATTGTCTGTACAACCTTGAGGCAAAAATTCATGGTGCAGTACACCACAGTAATTGAAAAAAACAGTGAGCAAAACTTTGACGTTTGATCGATCTTGGCGTGCTTTTTTCGGTCTTGGCTATCTGAGATGTTTCCATTGAGACAACTGGGCTTTGGTTTCGATGTCATAACCGTAAGTTCATGTTTTGTCACCAGTTATGACCCTTTTGAGCACATCAGGAACATTGATGTCATTCGAGAGCTCCTCAGCGAGGATGCTCATGTGACGGCTCTTCTAATCAAAGTTGAGAAGTTTTGGATCAAACTTCGCTGACACATCTCGTGCCCAAACATCCGAAAAAATTGCATGAAACGAGGCAATCGATATGCCAACATCCTCAGCAACGTCTCTTATGGTAATTCAATGATTTTCCAAAACAATTTTCTTCACAGCTTTGACGTTATCATCTGTTGTTGATGTGCTGGGACGTCCAGAGCGAGGTTTGTCATTAGCACCTTCCTGGCCATCTTCAAAGAGCTTGTACCACTTTTAAAATTTTTTTTAACTTAGAGCAGACAGCATTTCAAGTGTTCTACAGCACAGATTTCATTTTTCACACAAAATTTGATGCTAATTCTTTGCTCCATTTTTTTATAATAATAAAAAATCGCCGAGCACATTAAAACACGTTAACCTTTCCATCTGTCAAAAACAAATGAAGTTTGCTGTACACTTGAAACTGTGATCGAATGTTCGGGACATGTGTACCAACATACAAAAACATCGATAATCGAATTTACATTGCTCGTGCAATTTGAAAAGTCGACTTACTTTTTGAACAGCCCTTGTACTAACTTTTGTGCCATAGGGAGAAGCGGAGGGGAGTCGGAGTCCATATAAATTTGCGAGTTTAACAAGGTTATCGCAGCTCCTATATCCACTTGTATGCTGTTTACTGGCCTGTTTTCATTGTTGGTGCGGCTGCTACTGGGAGCAAGGCTGGCCGCCTTGACACTGTGATCGTGTGTAGACTGAACCATATCTTCCACCTGTGAACTATCAGAAGCTTGGTGTGGAAGAGAGGGGTGGATTGCTGATACCTCACACCATGACTCAGTTTGGTTATCCATAGCTCGCAAAACCTCAGACAGCTGTACAGTAGCTAAAAACTCAGAAAGTTATGGATTTTCATAGTGGAGGGCACACTCTCGCGCCTCACGACCCAGAGCTAAATGAATTATAGCATTTCTCACCACCTGATCAGCATACAGCTGTTTATGTACATCGGACAGAAAATGACAGTGACAACTTAACCCATGGAATTCAGCGGCCCATGCTCGATGGGATTGATGTCGCTGCTTCCTTCAGCTGTAGAACTCAAACCGGGATGCGTTAACATGGGTGTGCTTATTGTAGTATTTTGGAAGAAGTTCACAAATTTGATCAAATGTTAAAAAAGCGAGATCCTGCAAAGGGGTGAATTGATATAGGCATTCATACATTCTTGGTGATATCCATGAAATGAGCAAGGCACAGCATGGAATAGTGTCAGTAATCCCAAAATCTTGAAAGTGTTGTCGCAGTTATTTCTTGTATACATTCCATTACTCAACGGACTCATCGTGCATAGAAAAGGGAGGCGCATAAACCTTGGGGGCTGCGGAGGGCAAAACAGCAGGCAATGCAGACTGAGGAGCGTGCTGGCTAGACAAAACAGAAACCAATGATTTAAGTATCTGAGTTTGATTGTCTGTGATAGGTGATGTAACACCATGGCGAATGATTCTTGCCGTTCGATGAACTGTCCTCTGTAACACCGTTAGCAATTGTGACCATTCAGCAGGAACCAATACGTACACAGATAGCTGGAGCAATACACATAGAGAACTGAGGCCGATCGTACAGGGTGTTTCAAAAATGACCGGTATATTTGAAACGGCAATAAAAACTAAACGAGCAGCGATAGAAATACACCGTTTGTTGCAATATGCTTGGGACAACAGTACATCTTCAGGCGGACAAACTTTCGAAATTATAGTAGTTACAATTTTCAACAACAGATGGCGCTGCAAGTGATGTGAAAGATATAGAAGACAACGCAGTCTGTGGGTGCGCCATTTTGTACGTCGTCTTTCTGCTGTAAGCGTGTGCTGTTCACAACGTGCAAGTGTGCTGTAGACAACGTGGTTTATTCCTTAGAACAGAGGATTTTTCTGGTGTTGGAATTCCACCACCTAGAACACAGTGTTGTTGCAACAAGACGACGTTTTCAACGGAGGTTTAATGTAACCAAAGGACTGAAAAGCGATACAATAAAGGATCTGTTTGAAAAATTTCAACGGACTGGGAACGTGACAGATGAACGTGCTCTCTCTCTCTCTCTCTCTCTCTCTCACACACACACACACACACACACACACACACACACACACACACACACACACACCCCCGCGCATGCACGTAAGTCTGAGGTGCCCTCTGTGGACGATATAGTGCTGCTGCATGGGCGGCCGTTTGAAAGTATGCGCCCGTGTCACTGCAGAAATGTATAGCGTCATAAAAAGAGGTTATAAGGTAAATATCTACAAAAGTAAAAGAGGGGAAGGAAATGCAGTCAAATTAAATCAGGCAAACCTGAGGGAATTGTGTTGGGAAATGAGACATTAAATAGTAGATGAGTTTTGCTATTTGGGCAGCAAAATAATTGATGGTGGCTGAAATAGATATAATGTAAACTCCAGACTAGTAATATCAAGAAAAGTATTCCTGATAAAGAGAAATTTGTTGATATTTAATATAAACTGTTAAGTTTTTCTGAAAGTATTTGTCTTTAGCATAATCTTGAACAAAAGTGAAAAGAGGACAACAAACAGTTCTGGCAAGAAGAGACTAGAAGATTTTGAAATAGGGTGCTGCAGAAGAATATTTAAGTTTTTCTCGGTAGATCATATAACTAATGAAGTGGCACCAAATCAATTTGGGAGAAAAGAAATGTGTGACAACATTGCTGAAACAAAGGGGATGTTGATGGTACACGTTATGAAGCATCAGGTATTCATCTATTTGGTAATGGAGAGAAATGTGGGAGGGGAGGTGCTTGACTACAGCTTGCTGTTTCAAGTAGATGTAAGTTACAATAGTTGTGCAGAGATGAAGAGACTTGCACAGTGTGGAGGGTTGCATCAAACCAGTCTTTGAACTTAAGACTACAATGAAAACAGTTCTGTACTGTGAAAGCTTACCTCATTGTTGGTGATGTGAGCCCATCCATATGTGTAGAAGTTTTACCAATGAAGCACCACATGTATGACACATGTGTAAAATTGAAGAGTTGCAATATTATGCTTTATATTTTTGAAACTTACAACCAGAAATTAAACAGTTGACAAAAAATGAAAAAAGACAGTCAGTAACTATATATAATATTTGTGTGTGCATGTGTTTTTTCTAATTTACTGAGGTTAAGACACAAAGAATCAAGATGTGTAGCACCCTAAATCAAAACACTTTATTTATCAGTCATGTATCATTCAATTGAATGCTGTCTCTAATTGTGTGTAGAGGGAATTGTAACTGTGTGTACCACTTCTATATTTTTATAAGTTTAAAATTACACACCATTAATTTAATTGTTTGCAATCTCTCACAGTTACGCTGATGAAATAGCTGCTGTAGCACAACAGTTTCCTGTGGAACCATTTCGGTTTATTGATCCACCTCTGAAACTTGAATTTAGTCAAGGTGTGAAGATGTTACGTGAAGCAGGAGTTGAAATGGGGGATGAGGATGATCTTAGTACTACTAATGAGAAATTACTGGGACGGTTAGTTAAGGCGAAAGTAAGTTTGTATTCTGTTATTTCCAAAAACATATTTGTAGGCATACACATCCTTTGTAAAAGTGAGATGTATTGAAAATTATTTGTTGCATCTTAAATGAAATAGTATTTTTATGTGTTCTCATATGTGTGTTATTTTATCAGTTCTGTTTTATTCAGTTAGCTCACGCAAAATAATTCTAACCGTCATATTCCTCTGTAGTTACCTCTGCTTTTGTATTTTAACTTCTCTCCCCCCACCCCTCCTCTCTCTCTCTCTCTCTCTCTCTCTCTCTCTCTCTCTCTCTCTCACACACACACACACACACACACACACACACACACTCACTCTCTCTCACTCACTCTCTTGACTTGTGTTGAATGACACACACACACACACACACACACACACACACACACACACACACGCACTCACTCACTCACTCACTCACTCACTCACTCTCTTCTTGACTTGTGTTGAATGAGATGGGTTGTACTTTGAAGTTGCCAACCACCAGTTGAATGTGTTGAAAAGTACACAAATTTGTAGCACTAGTCTCATTTCGTTTGTTTCAGTCTTGTACCATTATCTCACGGAGTGCATGAACGGGTTTATAGTATACTGTTTGTGCACTGCCATTGTGTTGATCTGTTTTGACAAAAATTGTCCTAGCATTGCATTTTGGTTAACAGTCATACACTATTATGGTATGGCAAATAGTTTCTTAGTAATGAGAAAAGTCGCATTTCTGTTGCATGGAGATTTGCTTTAGCACAGAGACTTTTGTAACAATTCAATGTATCATTTAAAAATTGTTAGTTTAGAGCACTTTTAAAGGTTAAAATTGTGACTGAAGCCAGAAACAACAAGCAATTTCTTTGCCATTGAACTTTTTTTCCCCCCACTTTTGATTTTAGACTGAAGCCCACCTTTAGGTGACAGCACTAATCATTTGCTGCACTCCACTAAGAAATTATCACAAAATATCAGGAGGCAAAAGGGTATGGTGTTTAAATTAACCCAGATTAGAGTATAGAAAATTAAAATATAGTTGAATTGCATTGAATAATTGTGAACTTCATATATATTTTAATTTTATCATAGATTACTTACAGATTGTAAATATTGCATAGATCTGAAGATGGCTGTATAGATTGAAACTGCCTATCATAACTGGCGTGCAGAAGAACTGTTTTTAAAAGGAAGACCGCTAATCTCTCTGAACAGAAGGTGTCCCCTTATTAAATGTAGAAAGTTTTTTTCAGTAGCATCTCATTGCTTTTATACTACTCCTTACTAGAAATCCAAGGGTTCTACATTCAAATCTCGGTACGGCATAGGGTTTTACTGGAATACAATGTATCTTTCACTTCCAGTAACATTTTTTATATGATGGGAAAGAAGACAACCTGCATTGTGGTTTGAGTTCCATGTAAACAGTAAGTTCTCTTGTAACTGGCTGTGTGAACTTATTCAGTAGGCAGAGGAAAGCTTCATGTTTATTTTTTAAAGTAGATGTTTACTTTTTGTTGACATTATCACTTAGTGAGCAACATTTTCAATACATCATTGGTTTACATTTAATGTAAGTGGCATCATGTATAAGATGATTTGATCAGCTGATTACCTTATTCCAGTGATATTAATGCATTACTGTCCATCAATTATTAAAATTTAAATGCAGATTAAAAATGTTTGTGCATCAGTGAGCATTTTATCTTTCTACTTATCCAGAAATGCTGCATCTTATATTAATTACTCTTAAAGACAACATTCTGAAAAACGTGTATTGTTGAATCACTATAAGTGCATTTAACATAAGTTTTTATTTTGCAGTATGACACTGATTTTTATATTCTGGATAAATATCCTCTTGCAGTGAGGCCCTTCTACACTATGCCCGATCCAAAAGACAATGTAAGTTCTACAGTTTATATCTGAGTAATTTTAATTCTGATGATTTGTATAATTTTTTATTTTGATTAAAATATTTCACTGTCTTTGTGCAGCTGTATTTAAACTTGTTGAGTGTGCACAACTCTTATGCTCTCTGAACAAGAATAAAGGATTTACCTTTTCTGATACTGTTTCCTGGGAATTTGTTTAAATCCGTCCTTACAAATTTGATGGAAAAATTCCCTCAATTTAAATGCTAAAATTTTGTTCTATATGTTTCAGTTTGTGTTGTTACTTAAATAATTATTAATCTTCAGGTTCCTTGTGACTGCTTTTCTTCTGTCATCTATTCACAAGTGAATTTTTTTCCTTGCAGAAAAAGTCAAACTCTTATGATATGTTCATGAGAGGCGAAGAAATACTCTCTGGTGCACAGAGAATTCATGACCCAGAATTTTTGACTGAAAGGGCAAAACTACTTGGCGTTGGTAAGTTGTAATTATTTCCTGTTGGACAAACTTCTTCAGTTTAGTCATCACTTTGTTTGATGTTCAGAGCAAAACCAGTTGTTAAGTTTCTGCCTCCATTGATCATGTCTTCTTGTGTAACAAGTGCCATATTTTGCTACTGTTTATTTTTACTTCTTTGCAGTCTGCCATGATTGTTATAAGTTATTTCTGTAAAACATCTCTAAATCCCTGTACTCAGGATAATTGTATTGTGAAACTTAGTTAAACTTTATTGTCATATGAAATAAAAACCACAAAATGAAGACTCCATTTCAGTGTTTTTTTTTCTATAGTGCTGCAGATTCAGGTGAAATCCTAATATTTTTCTTTTCCAATATTCTTTCAGATATTGAAAAGATCAAACCTTACATTGATTCTTTCCGTTATGGATGCCCACCACATGCAGGAGGTGGAATTGGATTGGAAAGAGTTGTGATGTTGTATTTGGGTTTGGATAATATTCGTAAAACATCATTGTTCCCTCGTGATCCAAAAAGAGTAACTCCATGAGGACTCTGTTATAGAAGGTAATTAAACAGTGTCTGAAGTGTCCCCATGTTATTGATTTTTCTATATTTTCACAGTCTTATGTCGCTACTAAAGTACCTACTGGATATGTTAAGATTGTACTAATAAAGGTGAGATAATTTTGAAAAACATACAAAGAGGAGCGAACAACACGGCAGTGCAGTTTAGAAGTAAAGAATCCTGTACAACTTTTTTGCTAACTGAAGTAGTTACTGTACACTGGTAAGATCAGTTAATGGATTCATTACAATGTTTTAATACATCCTGGTCAGAGATTACCGTGTTTTGGGGCAGCTTGAAGTACGACCACATAGTATTCCTGCGAGCGGAGAAAAAGGCAGCTTACATCACTTTGACACATTGGTTGAATACATTGCTGATGAGCGAGGCAACACACAAATTTTGCAACCTCAGAAGCTGTAGGTGTCCAGTGCTAGTGTTCAATAATAGAAATATAGTGCTGCAGTAATGTGACATAGCAAAGGCAGTTCGAGTTTCCCAAAGAGTGATTTTTATGACTGTTTGCTTGCTTTTAAACAAAAAGAAGTATATGAAGCAAATTAGTGTAACATTGTGCATTGGCACAGTCAAAATTAATGATTCCCTCTTGTCCGTAGCTTGTTGTAATAGATGGCAGGATGCAACTCCTTGATTACATTGAGCCTTGCAAGGAATATCAGAATACAGGATATCTGTCAGGAATGTCTGCAGCAGTGTTCATGTTGAACCATCCCAATACTGTGATGGTGGGCTGATGAAAAGATATCAATTTTGGTGGTTACATGGATCTTTATGTGAAACAGTTGAATACAAGAAGGTTTGAAATTTTTATGACTGACAGAGTTTTCCACGTAGAACACATTTTGTGGGCTGCATGCCATAAGGCAAGAGTATGACTGATGTCTTGAGTCATACAGACAATACTTACTGCATATTACATTCATATGCTCTGGTATATTATTGTTTATCCAGGGTGTCTACAACCCGGGACAACCGGGAGATCCGAGAAAAACCCGGGAATTTTTTCATCCGGGAGAAAACCGGGAAAAACCCGGGAATCTTTTTGAGTTCCGGGAATTTTTCATTGTTTTAGTTTTCAGTTTAATTTTTGTGATTTTGACTGGTAAGAACCAATACTCTAACAAAACAATTTACTGTATCCCACTTCTGCAGAATAATATTGCAGCCACAAAACATGAACGAGAGAAAAAAAAAAAACGAAAATAAAACTTAAGTCGCAATGAAAATGCACCATATACAACAACAAAACACAGTGCTCATACAAGCATCTGCCAACAGCAAAGTGTGTCAAAGGCTTTAGGAAGACTGTGCAGTGCTTCTTAACAACAAATTGCCTCCAATGAGCGTGATGTGACGGTTTTTTACATTAGATTCGTTTTAATGCAAGATATTTTAATGTTTCACACGTACGAACATGCGGGCTTCCTGCGTCATCGTAGCTGCTCAAGTGCAGTGACGCCTGTTATCTGGCGCTCTCTGGCAACTGCTGAAACGTACCTTTCTAATAGGCCACGGAAAAATATTGCCAATATTGCTTTGAAAAGCGTTACTTTCAAAGAAAATTTCCTTTTATGTAAGATAAACTATGTGAGAAAGTGTACGACGAATTTTTTAAATCAGAGAGCGTTTGACTGTCATTTAAAAATCAACTCTTTGGGGACGACCATATGAAGAATTTCTAGCGCAGAAGATCAGACATTTACGTTGTTATTAAAAAATTTTACTGGCACATTTATGTGATGTATGACGCGCAAAAAAGATCAACAATATATGTGGAAGCTTAGCTTCCCTTGCAGCTTATTAATCTTAGAGACCAATATTATATGTGATAGCTTTGCTTTTCTTGTAGCAACCATTGTACATTAATTTAAGTCATTAATTTTTCTTATTTGTGTGTTCGCGCTACTTAAGAGTGATCTTGCTATTGGCTGACTACCTCACGTGTCAAATGCTGTCATCAGCTGGCGAGATCAGGTGACATGAACTGTGACTGGCTTACAAAAGCGCATCGCAATCTCGATTTTAATGCTTCGGAAAGTAACATGCGGTGTTTGGTGGAATTCGAATTTATACCTTCGTAACACGGAGATATGCAGTGTACATGTTGCTGCACATCAAAGATCTTTCCAAAAGTGTTTTTTTCCCCTGAGTTTCATTTTCTAAAGTGCCGGGAAATTCTACGCCGGTGTATAAAACCATAAACCATAAAAGGATTGATAAGTGCCGAGAAAAAGTATACTGTCACTTAGTATGGAAAAAGTGTGTTTTGACCCAGGAGAAAGTGTATTTTCAACCGGGAAATCCGGGAAAAATCCGGGAATAGTTTTTCCTTGTCCATGTAGACACCCTGTTATCCTATAGTGTCCCGTACTATTGTTTATAGCAGAGTGAATTAAGAGATTATATAAAGTGCGTTTTGCCAACAAATTCCTCAATTATTTTGACCATTGTTTACAAATGAACAGTTTAAAAAAAAAAAAAAAAAAATCTGTATTACACTGTGGGTCGACAGCTTACTTTGACAGTGTGTGATGAGTGCTGTTGTAAACTGTTACACAGAATAAAAGGGCATAAAATGATTTGTTTCTTTGTTTTAAAAAGTGATATCCAAATAGGGTATTTTTTGATATTGCTTACTGGTGTTTTCTTTTGTTGTTCCTTACCGTTTAGCTGGCTTGTAGTGTTGTCACTGCAGTGAACAACTATATGTTCATCAACAAAATGTGTCAAAATATTAATCTTTAAATGACCCTGAAGAAGAGAAGTAGAAGGGAATAACACTGTGAGGTAACACTTCACAAAAGAATTCTGATATACAGTCAAACCTCAGTATAAAGAATTTCATGGGACCATGAAAATTTAATCTTTGTACCAGAGTTATAATTCTAATGACTTTTTTTATTTTGACTTGGAGCAAGAAGTCATGTTTTCGTGGCTGCAAAGTACATTACTGTAGCGCTTTTCTGATGAAAAATAACATTGAAAGAAAAATAATGAAACACATTTTGTTTACTTAATTTATTAATATTGTACCTGTAAAATATCTTAAGTTAGTGTGCAGAAAAATTCACTTAGTTTCCTTTGTTTCTTTTTTCTTAAAGGCTCTCTTGTGAATATTGTCTTTATCTCCTTTAACGCAATCATTTGCTGTGCTGAAACACTGGGGATTGAAGATGCTACTTGCTGAATGGTTTCCAACTGACCTATTAGCTCCATCAGAGTGGGGGTCACACTTACAACATCACTGTCATCATCGGAATCTTCAACAGGCAAATTACCCTTTAACACTTTGAAGATAGATTTGTTGGTTTGTGCTTCAATCACGAACACTTCATAATCCACTGACAAGTATTCAACTGCTGAAACATCTATCATTATACCGGTAACTGCTGAATAATCTCCAGGTCACTTTGAATATTATCCTGCATTTTTTATCGACCACAATATTCTCACCAACGACTTGACTTTTGGAAATTCTTGCGGTTTTCCATCAGTTCACAATCACATTCTCGTCTGTGTTGTACAAATTTTCAAGACTGTATTTTTTTCTAACAGTTTACACATGGTGTTTTTCATACAAAATTCTGCATCACCTTAAGATGCTGATTTTTCTTCTCCTGAAATTACTTTAAAATGATCGACTTTCCTTAAATCTTTGCAACCATCCATTACTTGCCTTAAAATTAGAATCACCAAGCAACTTTGTGAAATCTAAGGCCTTTTAACATATCAACGGACCATTAATTGGTAAATTCTGCACATGCATATCATTAAACCATTGCAGTGTAGCACTGTCCACATCAGCAGCAGTAGCAGCCACAGCCATCTTCATTCTTTTTCTTGGAGGGTTAAATTTGCCATCTACAAAACTTTCTTCAGTTTTTTATTTTTTAAGTAATGTAGGTAACATTGATTGTGCAAGTCCATACTTCCTCCCCATGTCTACCTGTTTCATTCTGTTATCTATGTCTTTGAGAACCTCCTTATTTGTTTGAGTTCCAGCCATTGTCCAAATCTTAGTGAAGTCCAAAGTGTTTACATCAACTAAAAATATTCAGATTGCAAAAATCACGGACATTAGCTATGTGTGAGCCCAACAAAACACTTCTCTCTGCTACTGAAGCTCAAAAATGGACAAACTAAACACTCGTTCAAACAAAGGAGCTCTTTGATGTTTGCCGCTCAGCACAGCTCGCCTGCAGCTGTACGCTTTTCTCTTTACTGCTAGAATAAATACAGTACTGTAGTATGTAGTGAAGTTTCCATAGTAAAGCGCTGAAAGTCTAGTAGCTAAATAAACAATACTTACCGCTATAGTGAGCTTCTTAGAAGTAGGAAATAGTAAATACCTCAATTTTGTCTTCATTATAACGGGGTGTTGCTAAATTTACTTCATCATTGTAATGAGGGGTCATTAACATAGTACTTATAGGAACTCAGCCAGTGCCATATAAAATTATCGCTGTACCCGGGTTTATCGTTGTATTGATAATCTTTATATGGAGGTTTGACTGTACAAGGTTTGTTTGAAAAGTAATGCAATTTTTCTCCAGTGTCCCTATTGGTTCGAAAATAGTCAGAATGGCCAAGTTAGATAAAGAGGACTCATAGCTTTGCAGTGCTGCTTACCTCAGTCTGCTCTGAGCTCTGGCAGCATCATTATTGATATTTATGTAAACTTCCTCCTTGTGTCAGTACACACGATGGAGTAAATGTGTGAATAACCATACATGTTAAAGTTCTGTGCTAAACTCTACAGTAGTTTAGCCAATATGTACTAAATTATTTAAGTTTATAGGTGGTTAAAGATATTAAAGTTTGGCAGCAAAGAGGTGGAAGATGAATCCCATTGTGTGTGGCCATCAGCCAACAAAAGTGGCCAAATGTGTGTCATGTTCATCTTATGAAGACTAATTGTTGTGTGAAACCAGTTGACCTTAGATTAATGCAGAAAATTACCTCATATCAAGATGAACTTGGAAATTACATTGTATAACTACTAATCTCAGGTTATATGATCAGGAACTGGGGCCATAACTGACTGGTGAAATGACACAGATCAAGTATCATCAGTCACAATGTAATGACTTTACAAAACAATGCTTTTGTTTAATACAAACGTGAGTTCAAAAGAAGGAAATAATAAAGAAGTTATTATTAACACAAAAATGTTACATAAATATGTGAATAACACACACACACACACACACACACACACACACACACACACACACACTTTTTTTATCTGATACGGTTAGGTAAACGAAATTGTTAGCTTTGTAAGTAGTGAATGCAGATAATAAGTGATCTTCTTGGAGACAATTTGTAATTAGTCTGATTATTTTAAAACATTTTATAGTCTTTAATGACGTAATAAGAAAGAGGAATTCGAAAGTTTTACTGTGAGAAATTTTGTACATATAGTTCGACAGCAGTCAGTAATGATTGAACACCTCTTACAGAATGTTTCCGAAGCTCAAGTAGCAGGAACTTCACCATTCAGATTAAATGTGTATCTACAAAACAAGTGGTTAAACTGCTATGACAACTGCATGCATGTTGATGAACAAAACTAGTAGCAAGCATATGTAATTCAGTTAATAATTATCTAGTGCTGGCTCAGTAGTTGCATTCTGGAATACAGTCCAGAGTATCTCAGGTTTGATCCCAGGTCAGTTCTCAGAATTGTTTTTTTTTTCACTTGCCATTTCTTTCGTGTTTGGTAGTTGTGTCGATTTGCAAACCACAGAGTTATTTAAAATTAGGACTCAGAGTAAATTAATTGCGTAGCATTTACTATAGCTGCAGCATTAGACTTGCACGAAATGAAATAGCTGTCAGTTCACTGGATGAGGAGCCTGAAATAAATGACACTGTATTTGTCAGGAGAAGAGTCTATGAAGAAATTACAGCACCAGCAGAAAATGAAGCTAACAAGAGTCTCAATCCAAGGGCAGCATTTACTAACATCTACATTTACATCCATACTCCGCAAGCCACCTGACGGTGTGTGGCGGAGGGTACCTTCAGAACCTCTATCGGTTCTCCCTTCTATTCCAGTCTCGTATTGTTCGTGGAAAGAAGGATTGTCGGTATGCCTCTGTGTGGGCTCTAATCTCTCTAATTTTATCCTCATGGTCTCTTTACGAGATATACGTAGGAGGGAGCAATATACTGCTTGACTCCTCGGTGAAGGTATGTTCTCGAAACTTCAACAAAAGCCCACACCGAGCTACTGAGCGTCTCTCCAGCAGAGTATTTCACTGGAGTTTATCTATCATCTCCGTAACGCTTTCGCGATTACTAAATGATCCTGTAACGAAGCGCGATGCTCTCCGTTGGATCTTCTCTCTCTCTCCTATCAACCCTATCTGGTACGGAGCCCACACTGGTGAGCAGTGTTCAAGCAGTGGGCGAACAAGTGTACTGTAACCTACTTCCTTTGTTTTCAGATTGCATTTCCTTAGGATTCTTCCAATGAATCTGTCTGGCATCTGCTTTACCGACGATCAACTTCCATTTTAAATCACTCCTAATGCGTACTCCCAGATAATTTGTGATGCGTACTCCCAGATAATTTGTGGAATTAATTGCTTCCAGTTGCTGACCTGCTATATTGTAGCTAAATGATAAGGGATCTTTCTTTCTATGTATTCTCAGCACGTTACACATGTATACATTGAGATTCAATTGCCACCGTGCATCATGCGTCAATTCGCTGCAGATCCTCCTGCATTTCAGTACAATTTTCCACTGTTACAACCTCTCAATATACCACAGCATCATCCGCAAAAAGCCTCAGTGAACTTGCGATGTTATCCACAAGGTCATTTATGTATAATGTGAATAGCAACGGTCCTACGACACTCCCCTGCGGCACACCTGAAATCACTCTTACTTCGGAAGACTTCTCTCCATTGAGAATGACATGCTGCGTTCTGTTATCTAGGAACTCTTCAATCCAATCACACAATTGGTCTGATAGTCCATATGCTCTTACTTTATTCATTAAACGACTGTTGGGAACTGTATCGAATGCCTTGCGGAAGTCAAGAAACACGGCATCTATCTGGGAACCCATGTCTATGGCCCTCTGAGTCTCGTGGACGAATAGCATGAGCTGGGTTTCACACGATCGTCTTTTTTGAAACCCATTCTGATTCCTACAGAGTAGATTTCTAGTCTCCAGAAAAGTCATTATACTCGAACATAATACATGTTCCAAAATTCTACAACTGATCGACATTAGAGATATAGGTCTATAATTCTGCATATCTGTTCAATGTCCCTTCTTGAAAATGGGGATGACCTGTGCCCTTTTCCAATCCTTTGGAATGCTACGCTCTTCTAGAGACCTACGGTACACCGCTGCAAGAAGGGGAAGGGGGGGGGGGAGGCGGCGGCGGCGGTGGCAAGTTCCTTCGCATACTCTGTGTAAAATCGAACTGGTATCCCATCACGTCCAGCGGCCTTTCCTCTTTTGAGCGATTTTAATTGTTTCTCTATCCCTCTGTCGTCTATTTCGATATCTACCATTTTGTCATCTGTGTGGCGACAATCTAGAGAAGGAACTACAGTGCAGTCTTCCTCTGTCAAACAGCTTTGGAAAAAGACATTTAGTATTTCGGCCTTTAGTCTGTCATCCTCTGTTTCAGTACCATTTTGGTTGCGGAGTGTCTGGACATTTTGTTTTGATCCACCTTCCGCTTTGACATAAGACCAAAATTTCTTAGGATTTTCGGCCAAGTCAGTACATAAAACTATCGCATAGCCCTCCTCACACTACATTTTGCTTCGCATAATTTTTGTTTGTCTGCAAGGCTTTGGCTATATTTATGTTTGCTGTGAAGTTTCCTTTGCTTTCGCAGCAGTTTTCTAACTCGGCTGTTGTACCGCGGTGGCTCTTTTCCATCTCTTGTCCACTGATCCTCAACACTATCTGTACTTGAGACAAAACTTTTGTGTTGAGTTGTCAAGTATTCTGAAATCTGCTTTTTGTCACATTTGCTAAACAGAAAAATCTTCCTACCTTTTTTAATCTTTCTATTTACGGCTGAAATCATCGATGCAGTAACCGCTTTATGATCGCTGATTCCCTGTTCTGCATTAACTGTTTCAAATAGTTCGGGTCTGTTTGTCACCAGAGGATCTAATATGTTATCTTTGTCCCTGCCACCCGTTATAAACGTTTGAGTCTCCCAGTCTATATCCGGCAAATTAAAATCTCCACCCAGAACTATAACATGGTGGGGAAGTCTACTCAAAATATTTTCCAAATTTTCCTTCAGGTGCTCTGCCACAACAGCTGCTGAGCCAGGGGACCTATAGAGATATCCAATTACCATGTTTGAGCCTGCGTTAACCGTGACCCTCACCCAAATTATTTCGCATTTTGGATCTCTGTCAATTTCTTTCGATACTATTGCACTATTTATCGCTATAAACACACCTCCCCCTTCACTGTGCAGTGTATCTCTGCGGTATACATTCCAATCAGAGTTTAGAATTTCATTACATCTGGTTTCAGCCAACTTCCCGTCCCTAGTACTATGTGGACATTGTGACCGTTTATTAATCAGAGCAGTTCTGAGACCTTTCTATAGACGCTACTGCAGTTTACTTATTCCACATTAATATTGTCATTCCCTGTTGCGTTTTGCCTACTGCTACCTTGTCGCGTCTCAGGAGGCATCTTGTCGGGCCTAGGAAGGGAATTCTCTAACCTAAAAAACCCATATGTGCACTCCACAGGTACTCCGCTATACCCTTGTAGCCGCTTCCTGCGTGTAGTGCACGCCTGACCTATTCAGGGGGACCCTACATTTCTCCACCCGATAGCAGAGGTCGAGAAATTTGCACCCAGGTCTCCACAGAATTGTCTGAGCCTCTGGTTTAAGCCTTCCACTCGGCTCCAAACCACAGGACCGCAATCGGTTCTGGGAACAATACTACAAATAGGTAGCTCAGATTCCACCCCGCGAGTGAGGCTTTCCACCTTCACCAACTCCGTCAACTGCCTGTATGAACTGAGGATGACCTCTGAACCCAGACGGCAGGAGCCTTTGGTGCCGACGTGAGCAACAAGTTGCAGTCGGGTGCACCCAGTGCTCTCTATCGCCGCCGACAGCGCCTCCTCCACATCTTGGATGAGACCCCCCGGCAAGCAGACAGGGTGAACACTGGCCTTCTTCCCCGATCTTTCCGCTATTTCCCTAAGGGGCTCCATCACCCGCCTAACGTTGGAGCTCCCAATCACTCACTAGTAAACCCCTCCCCCCGTGTGCCTGCTCGGACCTTGCTGAAGGAGCGGCCACATGTCCACTCACAGGCAGAACAGGCGATGCCACACGGCCAGCCTCCACATTGACCCTCTGCCTCATGCGCCGCGAACGCCGCTGAACCCGCCACTCCCCTTGGGGAGAGGGTGGCCCAACCGCGCCTGGTACCCGCGAAGATGTTTCGACAGCAGTGACCATGGGTAAGCATGGAACACTTGGGGTGTACCATGTGATGTACAAGACTCCCCACTGCCGCTACACTCCGAGGCAGCAGCCTGAAGATGGCTGACTGCGGCCATCAGCACACTCAGCTGTTCACGAACAGTGGCCAGCTCCTCCTGCATCCGTACACAGCAGTCACGCATCCTATCCATCCTAAGAAATCAATTTACTGTAGAGTGTTAATCAACTAGACTACTAATTCACTAAAGTGCGGCCGATAGCTGACTAAACTGGGGTTACTAGACACTTCTTGTTGGAAACAATGAAAATAGCAATACCTGTCTCTGGACTGTATTCAAAACAAACACTAGCACTACTGGCACTACAGCTGACTGAAGGGACTCTCTCTGACTGTATTCAAATAAACACGAAATCTATGGAACACTATTACTAGCACTCGAAAATTAAAGCTTCCTAAAAGCAAAAACACATGGAAGAAGAAATGACAGGTAAGAAAAATACAGTTAATACTTAAATTAACATAGCTCGCTGCACAGCAGACGTGACGCAGACAGCAGTTACGACGACACACGAATGTCAACAATGTATTTACGTAAAAAAAACAGTTACAAAATTGGAATTAATTTACAAAATGTGTTTGAAAGGCTGATTTACTTTTAATTTCTCTGGTTTCAGTGTTACCATTCTTATTTCATGTTGCACAAGCAGGCGTGTATTTTTATTTTATGTTTGCTTTTAAGGTACTCCAATATTTTTTTTTTTGTAAAATTGGCATTTCATATCAAGGACTTTGCTAGATAGGATTCTAAGATTGTAGATTCTATAACAAAATCGCATCTTGTGTGTTGCATGCCTTCTTGTAATTAGATGTTACTTTTACTTCAAAATATGTTATGTATTGCTGTCACAGATAAGTTACCCTATTGTTCTTACCAGCTCAACATAAAAATTCTCTGCTTTGTCTTCATTTTCAATGTCACCAACAAGGAGAAAAATGTTTTCATTTGAAGTTACAGTCAGCTTCTCATTTAATGATGGGGAGCAACTAGAGCATTCAGTGTTGTTTAAATCTGTATCAGAACAAGAAATGAACAAGAATGTTATGAATGATATTAAAAATTAAATTTTATTTAGCAAATTAGTTTTTAAAAAAATATCTGAGCATATTAAAATCTATACAAACCACCACTGTAACTTCAGGAAGAAAATCTGCATTATCGTCATAGCGGTTGCCAATATGAGTAAATTGTGGCTTCAGGGATGCAGTTGGCTTCTGTCCATTTTTTGTAACAGTAAACCTAGTGCAAGTATCACCTCTGTTTTTATGTATTTCGACCTCAGTAATTTTTGACACTGTTCTTGCTTCAGTTTACAACAACACAAGTATCCATATGAAACTGAAATGTAATAACTGTAAAGTGTGTCTTAACATTATACGTTTTCATGTGTGAATGTTTTCTTGGTCCTTTCCTTGATAATGTCATATCACATTCTCAAACTTTCCTAGTCATGATTTGCTTCAATATTTTGTGAATTAAAGTCAACAGTAATTTCTTTTCAGGCTTTTTGTTTGTAGGCTGCAGTAGCTTCATCAGCTTTTTATTTCCTGTTGTGTCCTTATACTGGGAGAGTATAATTTCCAGGTATAAATATTTTTTGACTGAGGAGAAGTTTCAAGATCATATCTTTTTCTGTGTACTTTCTCAATCTTTGCAATATGACACCTTCATTTATAAATAGTATGTATGTGTGATGTAAGATTAATATCTTTGGCTGAAGCATGATACAGTAATCATTTGAGTAACTGCTCTCTAGCAGCGTTGCCAAGCATGTTTTGTGCTAATTTAGATCAACACTAAACCTCGTTCACTAGATCCAAGTTTAGTGTTACACAGTAGAGCAGATCTCTGAACAGAGTTCAGTTTCTGAATGAAGGTAAAAATTGATACCCAGTCAGTGATATTTATACAATTGGCCCTAAACCAATGTCTATGATATAGCTGGTGACAGTTTGAACGTGAGGAAAATTTTGGCCGATCTGATCCAAAAACTATTAACTGACAATCACAAGAACAACTGAGAGGTGATCACAAGTGAACTTTGGAATGTTTACAAATTAAACCTTATTTGCTGGACAGTGTCATTACCAGCATTGAAAGAAAAGTGTTCGGCTATGACCCAGAGAAAGAGTGCCATACTTATGAATGGCACACCTCAGGTTCCCCTCTGAATGAGCAAGTTGAAATTGAAACTCATTGTAACAGTCTTTTGTAGCTCACAAAGAACTCGTACCTCAAAGGCAGACAGTCAGTACTAAGAAAGGTCTTCCAAACACAGAAAGAAAATGCCAATACCTGACAGTTGCACCACTACAATACCCCCAGCCCCACCCCTCTACATGTCTGGAAGTTCACGGTGAAGCTCAAATTGGCAATACTATCCCATCCCCCCGAAAGTCCTTGCCTAGCTCTGGCAGAATTTTTCCTGTTCCTCAAAATCAAGACCAGTTTGAAAGCAATCACCTTTTATGACCAACAAGGGGGCTGGATATCTAAAACAATGTGGATGCGTACACTGCATGGCAAGGTTGCTCAGAAGAATGTGGAGATAATGAAACTGGTGTGCCTGAAATAATTTTAAATTTTCCTAACAATATCTTGGTTTTTACAAATATAATTGCTTTACTTTTTGGACACTCCCCATAAAGCTACATTGAATGAGTTTTCACAGAAACCCAATGGTTTCATACTGTGTGAGCACTTTTAGATTACCCCAAACTATTCTGCTTTAGAAACTCCAAATACAGAGACCTCTCATTTCTGGTGTTCAGGAAGGAATTCTTTAAATTACAAAAATTGCATTCTGTATAGAGCTTCAACAGTTCTTTTGAAAACACATTTGTATATAGATTCAGCTTTTGCGCCCAGCATTGAAAACTGCGCAAGTGACCCCAACTGCTTTTAAAGAGTTGGTGTAGTTGTTCATGTGCAGTATCACTTATTATTGCCTTTTCATTGTTGTATCAAGTGTTGTATTGTTATAGAGTAACCTATATTACACCAGCACACTTGGATTAGTGGTGTCCAGAATGTGTACACCAACTATAAAATTTTTTTGACCTTTGTTTCAGCAATCTTCAATAGCACAGCAAAAACATGATGATCAGTTCTGTCACTTTTCTGATTGGCTTATATTACCACATCCTTACCAGCCAGCTCCTCCATCACATAATCTTTGTGCTGTAGTAAAGACACAATAATCTCACTTATTTTCAAACAAGGGATATTACCTGCATCTTAAAACAAACTATTACCACTCTGCTTATTATTTGATCATTACTCTGTTAAATATAAAACTTCTGCTTGGAAAATATAATTTGACTTTCATGTTTTTTTACTATCTTGTAATCACAGCTCACATTTAATGAATTTGTTCATCCATTGCAGAAAATTCTCATGTTTCCTGTTTGTGGAGCAGAAAATTTGCCTTCACAAAGTTTTCCACAGCCCTTTGAAGTAGATATTGAATATCACTTTTCTTCTTCAAAGTCATTTCAAAGGTGCTGCTAATACGAGGTTGCCACTTTTGTGGCACATTGACAAGTTTCATTATGTTTCTCTTGCACGTTTCATTATGCACATATTTTAAAATACTATATTCCCAGTCTCACAAAATTTTGCTGTCGCAGTATTAAAATACTGTTGATTTATCTGGAGCAAAACTCTGACTTTAAGTTCTGGTGCCCTGCTGTCAGCAATCACTGCGTGCTTCTGCATTTTAGCAGTGCTGAACATTAGTTTAATACATTTTTTCTTGATTGAGATAAAATATCGATTACATTTGTTCTTTTGTGGGATTTCTTGAATTTCGATTGTGCTGCATTGTCGTGTGGGCATCTGCGTGAAACTCCTCCACCACACGACTAAAAATATGGCAGTGAACCAAATTGTAGCTAAATAAGTATGGTTAAAAAGAACGAACGTTGAACACAGAAACTTTTCCAAGGGGTTTTCGAGCTAATTTTCACACAGTTCACTTGATATTAAGTATTTTGTTCATTGTGTAGTGTACATTACAATAGGCTTCATTGCAAGTACGTAAATACAATACAGATGATTCAGCAAGTACAGATGTTATTCAGAAAATTAAAATCAGTAATGTGCATGTCAGAGGACTCATTCATATTGCACAGTTGGTTGTTTGTCAGAGGCTTATTAAGTTTTCCAGTGACACTGACCAAGCAGAGAGTGATAATGTATGGAACAATCTGAGGATTTCTAGCTTTTGGTAGCCTGTGCCCTTGGTATGTTAAAATTTTCCTTACATCTGCTATTTTTGTGATGAATTTATTTATGGCAATATATTTTCAGATATTATTGATATAGAAAACAGAGGCATAAATATTAAAGTTCACAGTTGTTAGTACCCTGAGCCAAGTATAAATAGGACAGCAGTATTCCATAGAGCCAGCCCTACACATAAGAACAATCTTTTTCTTTTTCTTTTGAAAATGTTAATGGTATGAGAAGAGTGTCCCCACATCAGTCAGCCATACAAAATATGTGACTGGAAGAGCCCAAAATGTATCACATAATCACTGCTATTCATATTTTTGTTTTGTCTCTAGATAAGAGACCTGTGAAATGTTTTTGCATACCTTATTAACAGGGTCTTCCCAATTAAATTTTGGTCAGTATGAGTTCTGACAAGTTTGGTTCTCTATATCCTTACACAACCAGTTATTTAGTTCTGCTGTGTTATAACCCAGGTGACACAGAAGATAAATATATTTGTCTTCTGACTGTTTGCTACTGTAGCTTCTGAATTGTTGAATGCTAGTAATGATCAGAAAGACAAATACTATACGTATACTATGTAATTCTGATCAGACTTCTATGAAAGCAGAGGCAACATACATGAGAAATGAATGCTGAAAATTTTTATGAAAAGGAATTTCATTAAACTAGTCAAAGCTTCAGTTAAATCTCCTGAAATCTGATTTCCATGCTGTAATACTCTATTATATCACACACACTCTCTGAAATTTCGGGTATGATTAATTTGATTTTACTAGAGGATGCAAAGACGGGAACTTGTTGGAACATGATAAAGATAGAAGAATCATTACAGAGGAATTTCTACTCAACCAGAATTATTGGAAAGCACAAGTTCATGTTTTATTTCCCCTTATGGTGAATTTTCAAAACAACAGACATGTATCACTGTAGTCACTGATATTATTGTATCAGCACTTTCTTCATTAACATGATGATGATCATCATCATCATCATCATCGTGCTTGCAATATGAAACAATTATCATATTGTGAAACAGTGTAGTTACAAGTTATAAAAGTAAAAGGCAAATGGGAAGTAGAATCATGAACAGTAGACAGTAACTGCAAGTCAATTTCAAATTTGAGTAAACTACAGTAAAATGAAAACTTGTACCAATTGCCCTAAAACCACTAAGAGAGAGTTTATTTCAAAGAACTTTATTAGTGGTGGTTAACACAGATTCACAATTCCTATTTACAAGAACACTGTTTTAGTACACATTGATGAAGGTACTGTATCAATGCATCATAAATGTGACATCACATCTGTTGATTGTGAAATAAGGTTGATTGTACCAGAGACAGTTAGATTTTAACCCTGCTAAAGAAGTCAAATGTTCCTGTCAAAAAAGGAGTAAACATATGACACACCATTCTAATATATCTTCATTTGCACATAGTGGTGACAAAGCGGTTTAGCAATAAACACGTGCGTATTATTCAGTGAACATGCAAATAATTACTGGATAATCATTACTTAAAAATCAGTTGTATCAAATGTTAAAAGAGCATTGAAGGGGATTTGTTTTCCCCTGCATCAGTTTTTGTGTTGTAAAGTTAAAACATGATCTACCTATTTAGAAGAAAATTACTGCATTAACTTCCAAGGCAAGTAGATGCGTTGGTGATTGAAGGTGTCATACCAGGATTGATTAACTCTGCTATCCAGGAATAATCAAAGGTTGCCCCACTGATCAGTGTGATTATGAAGATATGGCTTTTTTCCCCTCATCTTCCAAGTAGTTGAATGGAGGAATAAATTGGCTCTGGCCATGTTAATGGAGCTACCCTAGAATTTGCCTAAAGTGATTCAGGGGAACATTAATTAGGATGCATAGACAGAGATTTTAACTTTGTTCCACCTGAATACAAATCAACAAGTTCCTGAATTACTGTGCAATCTAACTTGTTGTAGCCACACTGTCTTGTTTTTACTAATGCAAGTTCAGATGCCAGGTATAACTGTGAGTCTGTTGTATGTAAAAGGTCGTAGTCATTAGTTGGCTGGAAAAGCTGTGCTGTGTACTGAATGACTGAAATATTAATTTGAGCTAGGACTTTTCAATTGGTGAAGCTGTCCCCAGGGGCTCAGCATTCATTTGCTGGGTACGGGCTTGGCGACCCTGGGGTTCCTGAGCTGAGGACTGGTAAGTGCCGCCAGTCCCCTGTTACCGTAAGCTCTGAGCATACTTCAGCGACCACCGTGCGGCGCGGCGGTGGAACGTTGTGTGTCTAAGGGAATGGGGATCTTGGCTTGACCGCCTGGGTTGCGAGGATGGAATAAACCTCTATAAACAACCCCACAATCTCAAGGTGTGCTGCGCGCTGATGAGATGCATGGCTGTTGAAGTGGAACAGATGTTAGTGGGTAACCTCTGGGGAACCTGCCGCACCTCAGTTGTATAAGGCTTACCTAGGCATGCGAGGCTCTGTCTAGGTGGACTTCTAGTTCCCTAGCTGCTCGTGGGACTGAGATGGATCCTTCGAAATCCTCTTTTCCTCCTCCCAGCGGAAAGGATGGGCCACTGGAAGGTTCTAACACCCAGTCTCTCAAGAGGACCCGTGCTGTCAGCCCCCCTGACTCTGGCACATCTTTAACAAGTAAAGTCTTTAGTAACAGAATGCATTCTGGTAATCAGAGCGTGTTTCTCATTGTGAAACGGAAGGAGGGTAGTTTTGAGAAGGTTTCGCCCTTCTATATACAAAAGGGTTTGGAGGGCATCTGTGGCTCCTTAAAATCAGTGTAGCGTTTGCTACATGGGACCATGGGACCATGCTAGTGGAAACTTCCAATTCCCAGCAAGCAACTAACCTCCAAGCTTCTAAATGCCCTGGGGATTATGCCATAGACACTGAACTGCACAGCACCTTCAATTGCAGCAAAGGTGTTGTGACATGCCGGGATCTAGTCGACATTCCCAAGGAAGAACTGCAACATGAGTGGGCTCTGGAAGATATTGTTGATGTAGAATATATCATGAGGAGGGTTGATGGCAGTCTTGTCAAATCCGACTCCTTCATTCTGACCTTCACTAGCACGAAACTTCCTGAACATGTTACAGCTGGCTTCCTTCACCTTAGTGTGAGACCTTATTTCCCGACCCCAATGCGCTGTTTTAAATGCCAGCGTTTTGGGCATACCACCTTAGGGTGTAAAGGCGAAGTGAATTGTGGCAACTGTGGTAAGGCTGCCCATGAAGGAGTTAGTTGCTCATCTCAAGCCAAATGTATCAATTGCTCTGGAAACCACCCTGTATGGAGTAGGGACTGCCGAATATTTTTAGAGGAACGCAAAGTCCAGGAAATAAAAACAACCAAGCCTATCCCCTACTGTGAGGCCAAAAAGATCTAAAAGTCGATGCAACCTCCCACATTTGCTACATCTTTTGCATCCATGGTTCAGAAGCCTACTCCAAAAGACGATGCCTCTATGCAGACAGAGGTGGTGAGTGTTGGCACTAACACCTGCAGCTGTCAGTGCACTTGCAACGCAGCCAGTGTTTCAGAGCCTGTAGCCCCTCCTCGGACGGCAGACAAAGGTACAGTGGCAAACTTGGGCCAGCCCCTGGCGCCTCCAACAGCTGAGGATGTTCCAAAGCCCGGTACGGCCATCATCACTCCCACGTCGGCTACCCCAAAGCCCACCAAACTGCAGAAATCTGCTATACAGCAGCAACAGCGGGTCAAATCACGTGGTAAACCGTCTTACCATGCAGATGTTGTTTTACATGAGGCTTCATCTAACTCTTCCCCAGAGCTCATGGAGTATGACGTATGTGTTGGGCAATCATCTCACCCCACGCCTACCGAGCGAGGTGGCGCAGTGGTTAGACACTGGACTCGCATTCGGGAGGACGACGGTTCAATCCCGCGTCCGGCCATCCTGATTTAGGTTTTCCGTGATTTCCCTAAATCGCTCCAGGCAGATGCCGGGATGGTGCCTGTCAAAGGGCACGGCCGACTTCCTTCCCCATCCTTCCCTAATACGATGAGACCAATGACCTCGCTGTCTGGTCTCCTTCCCCAAAAAACAACCAATCACCCCACGCCTGCCCCTCCACCTGCTGTAGTCTCCCTACCCCATCGGAGAGACAGGATGAAGGTGCTACCCCCGTCATAGATGGCTCCCATACTTCAGTGGAACTTGCAGGGGTTCAGGACACATGTGGAGGAACTTCGTCTACTCTCTAAGGGTAGACCACTATGTCTGTGTCTCCAGGAGACTTATTTCCATCCATCATACTCCCCTGAGCTACGAAGCTATATACTCCACAAAAAGGATGACCTGCATGGAGAGAGAGCTAGAGGAGGCATAGGTATTTTCGTCAGGACGGACTACCACTCCTCGCCTCTCTTGCTTACGACGACTTTACAGGCCGTCGCTGTGTCTGTGCGCGTGCGTCATCCATTGACTGTTTGTTCCCTTTACTTGACCCACATGATGCACTTGATGAAGTAGCCCTCACCGACCTTCTTACACAGCTCCCCCCAACCATTCATTATTTGTGGTGATTTTAATGCCCACAATGTGCTTTGGGGCTCTGCAATTACCTGTCCCAGGAGCAGAGCAATTGAAAGGCTTCTCCTGTCATCCCGTGCCTACTTGCTCAATGGAGGACAGAGCACTCACTTCTGCACATCGACTGGGTCATTCTCTGCCATTGATCTCTCACCAGCTCTTGCCGCCATTGCTCAAAGGGAAGTGGTTGCTGACTTGCATGGCAGTTATCACTTCCCAATCTGGATTCACTTGCCAGATGGCATGGGCCCCGAAAGGAGACCACCAAGATGGGTGCTCAGTGGAGCCGACTGGACACTTTATAGCCAGTTGGCCCAGTTCGAACACTGTGCGAATGTTGAGGCGTGGGTGGATCTGCGTCGGTTGCAGTGTCGGCCGACTGCTTAGAATCTTACAGCCTTTCGGGTGGCAAGGGCAAAATGTCGCCGCATTATTCGTGAGAGCAAGAAGAGGTCATGGCAACAGTTCCTGAACACCATTAATCGTTCCACCAAAAGTTCTGTTGTGTGGGAGACCATCAGGAGAATTTCTGGGAGACGAGGGAGGTGCCCCATGGCTTCTGTAATGAATAACAGCACTCTCCACATGGATCCGCGAGACATTGCTCAGACTATGGCAGCGTATTTTGCCACGGTTACTGCAACAACCGGTCAGGATCCGGGTTTCCGGCGCCATAGAGCTGCTGCTGAGAGGTGTAGTCTGGACTTCCAGTCCACCTCTCATGAAGTTTACAACTGCCCATTTTCTATGTGGGAGCTGGATTCTGCATTGTCTGCAGCTCGTGACACACCCCCTGGTCACGACAGGATTCATTACAGTATGCTACGGCACCTCACAAGGTGCAACAAAGAAATCCTCCTCACACTTTTTAATGCCATTTGGGCGTCAGGTCACTTTCCTGACTCATGGTGTGAGGCAGTTTTAATTCCTTTTTTAAAACCTGGGAAAGACCGCATGAGCCCGAGTAACTACTGTAGTGTTGCCCTCACTAGTTGCATGGGAAAGACCTTGGAGCGGACGGTCAACCACTGCCTTGTATGGATGTTAGAATCCCGGCAACTCCTTAGTCGCTCTCAGTGTGGGTTCAGGAGGTTTCGTTCCACCTTCAATAACCTTGCCCTCCTGGAGGCGGCTATCCAACTAGCTTTCCTACGCTGTCACCACCTTCTAGGTGTGTTTTTTGACATCAAGAAGGCCTACAATACCACTTGGAGACATCTCAACCTGGAGCAGCTTCACGAATGGGGTTTTCGTGGTTGTCTTCCTCTTTTTATTCAGTCTTTCCTCTCGCCACGATATTTTAGATACCGAATTGGTGATGTCCTGTCTGAACGCTTTGGGCAGGAGAACGGTGTCCCTCAGGGTAACGTTTTAAGTGTCACTGTCTTTGCCATCGCTATAAATAGCATTACCTCCATAGTGAAAAGTCCTGTCCAGTGTTCCTGGTTTGTGGATGATTTCTCTTTGTTTTGCTCTTCTTCAAGCCTTGCAATGACAACATGTCAGTTGCAACTTACTCTTAGACGTTTGGGGCCCAGAAGACCGGTTTTAAGTTTTCCACTGAGAAGCCTGTATGTGTTCTTTTTCACCATTCTCGTTCGATTTTTAACCTTTCCTGAGTTGTGGATGAGGGACACTATGCTTACTTTTAAAGACGCAGTGAGATTTCTGGGGCTCATTTTTGACTCGATGCTTACGTGGTTACCTCATCTTAAAGACCTGAAACGACAGTCACTTAAGGCTTTGAGTATTTTAAAATGTCTTAGCCACAGTACATGGGGAGCTGACAGGACTTGTCTGCTCCAGTTTTACAGGCCGTTTGTGCGATCTCGGCTCGATTATGGGTGCACGGTGTATGGGTCTGCGAGGCCTTCTTACTTAAAGATGTTGGATGTTGTGCACCATGAAGGGCTTTGGTTGGCCATTGGGGCATTCAGAACTAGCCCCATACCAAGCCTCTGTGCAGAGGCTGGTGAAACGCCACTTCATATGCTGCGACAGCTACTTAAGGTGCACCAGGCGTATAAAACTCTGTCCACACCATACACACTTGCATACCATACCGTTGCTCAGCTTCCTCTGGCACGGGTATTTCATAACCGGCAACGTGCGATGCGGCCCTATGGGATTCGCTCACAGGATTGCCCCTATGCGATGGATATGGCTGGTCTTCATGTTTTATGTTGTGGTTGGAACAGATTTCCACCTTGGCTCCTCCGGAGACCCAGACTTATTTCAGATTTGACTAATTTTAAGAAAGATAGTACACCAGGTTTTACATTCCAATCTCTGTTTTTTAACAATTTAGATGTGCATCACAGTTTTACCGTCGTTTACACTGATGGCTCCAAACAGGAGAATTTCCTTGGCTGTTCTGTAGTGTTCCCTGATCATGTTACCCGGATTCGCCTCCCTGTTGAATATACCGTATTCGCAGCGGAGCTCCACACGATCCTGAAGGCACTGCAGCTGATGAATCGTGTTCGGGGCAATCGATTTCTCCTCCGCTCTGATTCTCTTACAGCCTTACAATCAAAGCAGAATCTGTACCCAACTGAGGTGATGGTCCAGCTGATATATGACCAACTCTACCTGCTCCAATGGTGGGGTAAGGTGTCCTTCTGCTGGGTGCCTGGTCATGTAGGAATATGAGACAATGAACAGGCCGATCGGGCTGCCAAGGAGGCCTGCAAAGAGCAGGATGTGGTCCAGTGTCCTATTCCCTTGCAGTCTGTCATTTCTGCACTCCACAAGAACTGCATGGAGTTGTGGGAGGAAGAGTGGCTGGCGGAGACGGCCAATAAACTGCGGTTGGTGAAATCAACAACTCAGCCGTGGCGTTCCTCCTGCCGGTTGCTCAGGTAGGAAGAAGTGACTCTCACACGTCTTCGGATCGGGCACTGTCCTCTCACACATAGCTTTCTATTATGGCGAGAGGTTCCCCCGTTTTGTGATGCTTGTGGTGTGCACATCTCTGTCCGGCACATTTTAACAGACTGCATTTTATACCGTGATCCAAGGGCAGAAGCACAAGTTGATGGGGTTCTGCCTTGTGTTTTAGCTAACGATGAGACGTGTGTGTCGAGGGTTTTAAAGTTTTGTGATGTGTCTGGTCTCTGGCCTAAACTTTTAGGCTGGAGGTTTTAGTGTATTGAAGAGTGTCTGGCTCCTCCCTTGTTTCCTTGGGGTCAGCCAGCCACTTCCATCTGCTATATTGTTTTAGCTCCCTCTACCACTTTCTTCCTGTGTTGTCCATGTTTTACTGCCGACGACATGCTTCGTCCCACGCTTCGGTGTGGGTAGGCGCATATTTTTCATACCTTGTTACCTGTGTTTTACGTTCTGTTTTATCTTACTGTTCTGAATATTTTCTTGACACCCATCTCAATCTGTTACTGAGCGGGCGCTGAAGACCTTGCTGCCGTGCGCCCAAAAAAACCCTCTACTACAATTGGTGAAGCTGCGGGAGATTATCAGCATGCACTATAATAACACTTTCACCAGAGAATGACTACCATTTGTTCATCGATACAAACAGGAAACTTTATATTTCAGTCTATGCTGAAGATTATTTTGTTCAACAGTGAAAGTAAATTGAGGCTTCTGTGGAGTGGTTGACTATGGGTGTTGTTCAGACTCCAACTGATTTTTATTGTTCGTGTGACAGATGTCATAACAGAACACATCATTCATAAATAATTGTAGACTTGAACATCATATTTTCTTCAATACACATTTTTTTCCATAGTCAGTAATTGAAGATATCAGAAATTGTCATTTCTGTTGTTGTGATGATTATTTAAATTAGGCTGTGTCAACACTACCTCATAGTGTGGGTTCAGTACCAGGTGCTCTTCAGCTCACTCGCAGGCAGGCACGCACAGCTAGTATAGGGTACCCACAAGACAGCTCTATTACATACTTATTACACAGCCACTTGGCCAACATTGCCCGTGTGCATTTGGCTGTGCAGAACTGTGGTACATGCAATGGCCTGACAGCCCTACTGCTCACAAGTCAGGTGTTTTGTTCATCCCTACCCACCCCTGCCTGTGGGCACCTGTCTGTCTGCTGGCAGGCATGCAAGCTGGAACTGTCTGCCTACTTTAGATGTTGCTTTAACAGTAGTATAGAGTGTACATCTTCTTGTTTTCAAAATGAATGTTAATATGAAATTTGAATCAAACTGAACTATTGAATAAGCTGTATATAATCTTACTATATGAGTTGAATGATACTTTTTTACATATGAATATTTTTATGCATGGTTATCAGTAATTTCATAGTAATATTTATAGGGAATGACTGTACATAATTTGATAATTTCACAGTAGCTCCAAGAACTTCCCTCTTTGAGAAGATACCCATTTAGAAATTTATTTTCAGTGCTTATAAGAATCATCCAATAATTCATGATCATTTGGTATCTCTCTCTCATACTGTAAACTGAATCTCGAGAATTTAAAATTAGCAGGTGATTTATTAAATTTCTCTTTTTTTTTTTTTTTTTTTGCAGGTGTATGGCATTGCTGTTATTATTAATCAGAATTGAGAGAAATTTTAATTTTGTGTGGCTGTGATTTTAAAATTTTGGACTGAAATGGGTTCCAGTGTAGTCTTGTTAACATAAATACTCGTACTGCTGTGGTTTAAATTTCTTATGTGCCTTTTTTTAAGCAGTCTTGCACATAAAGTTCATTAATATGCCAAGTGTGAAATGATTTTAAAATAAAATTATTTTTGAAAAATTTGTGTTTATTTATTAAAAAATAAGTGAGTACTTACATATTATTTATATTTTGATGACTAGAAGACCTATCCTTACTGAATGTTTCTATAAGAAGTTACTCTTCTGTTTGGTATCAGACAGATGGGAAAATGTGAAAAAAAAAAAAAAAAAAAAAAAAAAGCATAGTAGGAGTTTGCCACTCCAAAGTTACTCACACACACACACACACACACACTCGTTATAAAATTCCCGTCAGTTTACATTTTGTTGAATAACCGAGTTATAAATATATTGTATGAAATACACTTCTTCACTTCAAAATGCACACAATTATTTGTTGAAAAAACTCGAGTTACCACTTACAGTCTTCTGAGGGCACCTTTATTTTATTTGCTGTCAAAGAGAAACTGCACAGTTTAAACAATTATATAACAAAATATGTAATTAATTAATTATATTTTTACTCTGATAGACATATATGTAAAACATGGCTTATGAAATATAACACTACAAACCAATAATGAAGATACAAACATGTGTCACACATAAAATTGCAGTACAGGCTGCGATTTATGTTAAGAAGTGGGCTCACTATCTGCACTAAGTTTTTATAGTTCAGGAATACATTTCCACTTCCTTCTGAGGACACAATGTCTACTGGCAACAGTTTCCCTGAGTTTAACATGTTACAGATGACATTGTTTGAACATGTATAGTGTGCATTATCTAAGACAGGCTGTTCCAATGCTGCCCCTTCGGGTGCAAGTAACACTTGTTCAGCCTGTGGAGTTTGATTACATATGCTGTGGCCTAGCTGCAAGACTGCCTGTATGTTTGCTACTTTTTCACCTGTGCTCCTGTTTACTCCACTGCTCCTGGGCCACCATGTGAACTGGAACAGTGTACTCTATGAGGATCTGAATTTCATTTACAAATTGGTGTATCTATTACAGTTTAAATCTGAAATCTTTTCTTTTTAAATCCTATAAATATATTGATGTAAGTATGATAACCTGCTAGACACCTGAAAATAGTGAGTTCTAAAATACTGTGCTGGAACTTCCTGCCAGAATAAAACTGTGTGCCAGACTGGGACTCAAATCTGAGGCCTTAACCTTTCACGGGCAAGTGATTTTGCGATTGAACTTTCTAAGCATGACTCTTGACATGCCCTCACAGCTTTACTTCTACCAGTACCTTATCTCCTACCTTCCAAACTTAATATAAATTGTCTTGCATACCTTGTGGGACAAGGACTCCTGGAAGAACAGATACAGCTGAGAAATGAGTTGGGTACAGCATATCCGTAGTAACACTTACTGAAGCAGCTCTCACTGAATTCACTGAATACTCCCAAATCAAGACCTGCTATGTGGGGACTTAATGCATGCAATTTTCTATGGTGATGGGAAGCTTCATGCCTTCTAAACATGGGCGGTGCATACACTTAAGTACTGCTGTGGGATCATTCTTTTTATTTATTTATTTGTTTATCTATATGTCTAGTTCTGTAGGACCAAATTGAGGAGCAAATCTCCATAGTCATGAAACGTGTTAGTACATCCAATTACAACATAAAAGTAATAATTGATAAAAAATAAAATGTTTATGAACCAAAAAAAAAGTCAAGCCATAAGTTTAAGTAAGTGCAGTCAACAATATAACATAAGAATCAGCTTGATTTTTCAAGGAACTCCTCAACAGAATAGAAGGAGTGAGCCATGAGGAAACTCTTCTGTTTCGATTTGAAAGTGTGTGGATTACTGCTAAGATTTTTGAAGTCTTGTGGTAGCTTATTCAAAATGGATGCAGCAGTATACTGCACACCTTTCTGCACAAGAGTTAAGGGAGTGCGATCGAAACGCAGACGATTTCTGACGAGTATTAATGGAGTGAAAGCTGCTGATTCTTGGGAATAAGTTGATATTGTTAACAAGAAATACAATACAATATGTATTGAGAGGCCAATGTCAAAATACCCAGACTACTGAGCAGGGGTTCACGAGAGGTTCGCGAACTTACACCACGTACTGCTTGAGCTGCCAATTTCTGAGCCAAAAATATCCTTTTAGAATGGGAAGAGTTGCCCCAAAATATAATACCATACGACATAAACGAAGAGGAAAAAGAGAGGAAGTGTGTCTACGAGGCAATTTAGTATGTAGGTGCATGAAAAGAGTTTGATCTGCATGTGTGATGAACCACAATGCACCTTTTTTTCTATTAGTAGTTTAACATTGTGGGGGTGGGGGGAGGGGAGTGTGTGTGTGTGTGTGTGTGTGTGTGTGTGTGTGTGTGTGTGTGTGTGTGTGTGTGTGTGTGAGTGAGGGGGGGGGGGGGGGGGAGAGAAAATCAAACCCGAGCCGATGAATTGCCAGTTTCTGCCCTTGACCACTGTGCCACAACACTGATACAGCAGATAATGTTCAATGCTCTCTCATACTCTACTCATACTTCTTTAGAGTGTGTTTTACATTCTCCTACAGTACACTCAGGTGAAATATTCTGCGAACTTCAAATGGACATATACCTGCTTCTACTCACATACTCTGAGCCAAATCTATGAGCCCTGCACAATACCTTACAAGCACTTTCAAAGGAAGATATTGACCTGCTGCTGTGAGCAATGTAGCACCTTTAGGCAGGGATGGCATTACATCAGAGCTGCGTTCCTTCTCTGAGTTAATCATGGCAGACATAAAAGAGGATGTCTCCAACAACACTGGGAGATATTGCCTAAACAGTGACATATCATTTTGCCTCAACCAACATCACTTTCAGGCATCTATTTGGATTTTTGAGCTCAGGGAGCTGCTTTGTTGCTTGCTCTCCTGTGAGTGGAAGAGCTATTAACCCACCATTGACAGCCTGACTGCTGAAAGTTGCCATACATAAATAAAGCAAGTGCTATTACTACTTGCAGGCATAACGCACCCAGAGAATTTCATTGTTGGTGCTTCCTGCCTATACTCATGACCCTTTCCAGAACACTGCTTTTTTTAAAAAAAATATTAACTTGTAGACTTCTGTCTGTCAGATTTAAGCAGGAAAGTAGTGTCCATCGAGTAAGTATCCCTCTTCACCACTACCTTTAAAAGCACCATATGTGCAATAGGGATTTCAGTGAAATGATCCTTATTTGGGGACAGTTATGTAAATTTGTTCGTCCTCCAATCCTGCAACAGCTTTAATTGTCTGAAGTGTTTCATAATTGTCCAACTCTTGTGCATGGTCTCCATTGACTTTGTTGTCAACGAAAAATAAAACCCCAAACTTCTTTAATTTGCCTCTTGCTCGCCCAACTATACATTTAGGATTGTCATTTTTGTGTAGCAATGTGTGTCCAATACAGTATTCTGAGGCATCAAGGGACCACCAATTTAGTTTTGGAGGGCAGTGTGGAGGGTAAAAATCGTAGAGGGAGACCAAGAGATGAATACACCAAATAGATTCAGAAGGATGTAGGTTGCAGTGGGTATTGGGAGATGAAGAAGCTTGCACAGGATAGAGTAGCATGGAGAGCTGCATCAAACCAGTCTCTGGACTGAAGACAACAACAACAACTAATTCAAGCGCTTATGAGAATACATTCCTCTAAGTGTCAGCCAGTGCATTTAGGCGTGGAGTCAGAAAATTTTCTTGTGTATTCTTGCAGCCATGATATATGCGCCGTGCGGGATTAGCCGAGCGGTCTGGGCGCTGCAGTCATGGACTGTGCGGCTAGTCCCGGCGGAGGTTCGAGTCCTCCCTCGGGCATGGGTGTGTGTGTTTGTCCTTAGGATAATTTAGGTTAAGTAATGTGTATGCTTAGGGACTGATGACCTTAGCAGTTAAGTCCCATAAGATTTCACACACATCTGAACATCTGAACATGATATATGCTGGGATCAAACACTGTTGTCAACTATCCAGTAGGAAGACATAAGATTGGTGTGTCTTGTTCACTGATGGGAGACGGAATGATTGCTGCATCAACAGGCATCCAGTTCATGCATTTAGTGAAATAAGGAGACTGAAAGAGGCAGTCCCACCAAGACCACCATGCTAATAGGACACAGAAAAACAGTCTTGTGATTAACATTGTTTTTCTGTGTCCTATTAGTGTGATGAGCTTGGTGTGAGACTGCTTGTTTCGGTCCTCACATTTTTAGTTAAGATAAAAGTTGGATGATCATTAACCGTCCAGTGACAGGAAATCATCTAGCTTTCATCAGTGACTCAGGTGGCGTCTGCAACTCACTGTGTGTATGCGTAACATAAAGGAGATGGAAAAATGGTTAATGTGTACTCACAGTGACTCAGATCTCCCTACAACTTAGATGTTCCTCAGTTATGTCAAACAAACACTAGGAAGATTCTGCAGCTGGTCATATCCACTATCTTGTTCCACTGTTCAACTTAGCTGGTGGTTTGTCTTATTGACCCTGACATTGACAGGTCGTAAAAGTCTCTCACTCTGTTTAAGTTTTTAATTTTTTCAACACGCAAAAACAAATACAAATTTCTACTTCCGTTTGTAGTTATTAAACTATGCAAATATCTCCATTTTTCCTGGTGGACAATGGCCTGTACAGTAGTCACTATTTCATCTTTTATAAGTGTCAGTGGACAGCTGTATTTAAGTGGTGTGTGATCAGCATACTGCCTGAGATGAGCACACATCATCTAATCTACAACAGAGAATTTACAGTATAGACATAGGTGCTTGAGTATAGCTGTAACCATAAAAATTTATTTTTTTAAATTTTTTTTACCCCCCCTCCCTCTCTCTCTCTCTCTCTCTCTCTCTCTCTCTCTCTCTCTCTCTCTCTCTCTCAGTAGTAACTAATATGTAAAATATAATCATCTAAAAGTTTAAACATTGTAACTTCACATTCTATGCTAAAAATTAACATATTGTCATCACATAATTTACACTTGTGCTGCACAGAATGATATATTGGTGCACTCACTCGAATCTCCCTCTCCCCCTCCCCCCCCTCCCCACACACACACACACACACACACACACATTTATGACAATGTAGTTTCATTAAACAATAAAGGTTTATACGTTACAAAATAATGTTGATACACTCTCTCTAAATATGTGTGTCTACATGGACTGAACTGCCAGTTGCCTGAGCACATATGGGATGCATTGGGAAGTCCTATTGCAGCACTTCCACATGCACCACGACCGTCCAGCTGTTGTGAACCGTGCTGGTGGAGGAAGGGAATGCTTGGACCACAAGAACTCCTTACCAACCTTGTGGCCAGCACTAGACTGTGCATTGCCATCCATAGTTATCACTCTCTAATAAGTACTGTGTTCCACTTTTTATAATGTTTAGGAGGCCATCATAAATTGCAATGGCTTAAGTGTAATTATTGTTTTTGAATTAAAGTGTCATTTCTGTTTGTCTCATTGTGTATTTGTTCCATTTAACTTATGTACCATAGTGTAACAGTTCTTTCTATGTATGATCCAAGTTTCATTGAGCTATGTTACTTGGCAGTGTCACATTGTGCAAAAGTTAATTTCATCTTTCAAGTTTTGGCCACCAGCATATTTGAAATGCAATTATTTGATTAAGTCCACATGTAAGTGGTCTCAAATTACACCCAAGGTGTACCTTAACAAGAAGTAAGATACTGCTTCAGTACCTTACATATCAAAATTTACACTACACTATTACATATTAAAAGAAGTGTTCCACATGTCATCTAATAATGTTGAGGTAAATCTACACTCACATGCACTGAGTTAGAAATTCCTTCAAACACCCCAGATCATCTGGTAAATCTTGACAAGGCAGTAGAATTCACTGCTCTAATTACTCAACTGTATTAATGGGAATCCTGTACACTTAACTTTTGGGATGATCTGAAACAGAAAAATCCAAAGGACTGAGGCCAGGTGACCTTACAGGCCGAGTCCAGGGTGTGTTCAATATATCCGTCTCGGATGATGCAAACGAGTTAGATGTCTTATTTCACCAGAAAAATTTGCGTTTGTTTCATCATGCACGTGCCACATTCCCAAACTTTGTGCTAGGTAAGGCAGGCTAGCAATGAAATTTGAGCCCAATTAGATGGGGACTTAATAAACATTTGTACAAGATGGGACTATATTTAATACTGAAGTCTGCAGTGGCTCGTAACGACAGCTTGTCTGTGCAGTCACGATTACTCAGGGGTGGTTGGAGATCTTTTTTCCACACAACTTACCGTTTGCCCCTCCCCCACGCCCAACGTCCTTTTTCACCTTGCACCCTTTCAACCACGTCAGTTTTCGCTACTAACTGTGGTACACACTGCATACAAATCTTGCACCTGAACGCCTCTCCGGGCGCCCCAAGTGGCTGCTACTAATTGTGATACGTCCTACACAGAAATCTTACAGTTGTGGCGGCTCTGGCGCCCCTGTCAACTGGGCGCTTGGGCCTTAAACCGGTCCTGCGATTACTGGAACGTTTTTGCTTCCGTTGTCGTGTACTTCCACCTGTTAGCTTTCTGTATGAATTGTGATCCTCCCTGCACATGTAACAGTTTTTTTCGCCAAAAACTTTTTAATGTCTCATAAATTGTCTTAAAAAAATAGAAACGAGTTGTTTCTCAATATTTAGCACTACGATTAAGACTTTGAATTATTTTGAGTTGCAGTGGTATGTCCATGTAGCATCTGTTTTAAATGAAAAGCCAGTACACTTCTACGATGATTAGAATTGGAAAGGTAGTTTACGACCGTGGGATGAGTGGCGGCGGCTGTGTCGGGGGTTGAGGAGGGTGTCAAATGATATGTCGCTTGGGGGGGGGGGGGGGGGGAATGTTCTCGAAACGGCCTTGCGAGTGACTGTTAAATTATAAACGCACCTATCATTGCGAATGCCACGTCGACAACGTTATGAAATATAAAGCCAGTGTGAACGACATGTGGCAAGTGGAGATGTGGAAGAGTGAGAAATCAATATTGCACGCCCCTCGTGTCAAGCGCTGACAGATAGGCCAACACTGTAAAGGTAATTTCCGTTGAAAATCGAGGCAAGCGCGCGCGCGCGCACTACACACCCACCCACGCATACTGGACGAATTCGTTAATTGGGAAGAAATAATAAAATTGATAACAATAATACGAAAAAAAAGTCTGAGTGAGGTGCGAGTGAGTTGTTCCCGCTTGTTGATAATGATACTTATCTATCGAAAGCTGTTAAAAGAGTTGGACAGTTTTGGAACTACACCGCCAGATGACGGCGCCGACGCCGTCGCCGACGGCAAGATGGCGAAGCGCTCGCTGCGGCGTCAGGCACGCTCCGTGGACGCTGTGTGATTTTATTGCGCGCTGCAGCACAACTTGCGTATTTGCACCGCTGGGGAGCGCCGACGAAGAGAAGGTATTTTTCTCCATTCTACTGCTGTGGATTCTGTTCTGCATTACTGTTTTTCGTGCGTTTATATTGTAAGGAAACGCGAGGACGCAAGTGGAAATCAATAACAGCCATTCAGTGGACTGCCTACATACGCCGCCAGGTGTTCGGCTAGCCGAGCACAATTCTGGCATATTCGCAGGTGTTTGCTGATTTGCGAACCGTTTTGCATCTTCCTCTTACAAATATTCCATTTATTTATAACTATTCAATTTATGACGTGTTGTTAGACATTTTCGCCTTTAGTACAGGAAGTTTGTAAATGACAACGAAAATTCATTGATTCTAAGTGAACGCGATTGCTCCTTTCTGCCAAATGCATTTGTAGGAAGAAAATTTTAAATGGACTTCCTCAATTGCTATATGAGTAAGTATCCCAAATGGTACTCATTCCTCAATCTGCGGACTCGTAAAAAATTAATAAAGCTACATTTCTTGTTATAGGCAGTGCGTCTGTATCAGCTGTTACAGGTACTGGCCCGTACATTACCGATAGCGAATTTAATTGAATGATTTCCGTGATACTGACTACTTTCAATCTGTTTCGCCCTTCACTTTAGTATACTGTACTACGCCGCAGGATACCCGCTTACGTCCGCTACTTTTTTTGTTTTATTTAGCAAAGACCGGTTTCGGATCAAAATTGAGTGGATGATAGTTTTGTTTGGATTACGATTACCTTGAGCATTGTCTGCTTCACACACACACACACACACACACACACACACACACACACACGCGCGCGCGCGCGCGCGCGCGCGCGCGCGCGCGCGCGCGCGCGCGCGCGCGCAGGGGGAGACGCGCTCCAGGTCCACGCCCACTTGCAAGAGCGTGCCCAGGAAGCGCACACACTCTCTCTCTCTCTCTCTCTCTCTCTCTCACACACACACACACACACACACACACAACATACAGCAAGTTATAACGTGTTGGGCTACTGAAAACCAAATCCGCGTACTGTCGTAGTATATTCTGTAATAAATAAATGAATAAATACTTTCAGTAACAAGAATTCTGCGTCTACGGAGAAGCATTTCCTTGTCGTAAGATTTATGAAGGCACCAACAGCTCCATGGCGATCTCATTTCACCGAGATAATATTGATCCGATCCTGAAGAGGGGGAAAAAAATAATAAAAGGAATAATAGTCTGACAGTCCTTGCGCGTGGTGGTTGTGTGCGATGTCACTAGAGTGCAGCAATAATTACTTAGTGATCTTCGAAATTAATTCGTTCTTCATTGTGTGCCGTATGTTGCAGGCGCTCAGACTTTTGGCTGAAGATAATGTCTAATGTAGATATTTCGAGTCGCTATAGTTTGTGCTTTGCTCAAAAGTAGCGCTGTTGTCCACGTGTGGCCTGTAGATTCTTTTTCTAAATTTCTTTTTTCAAACAGAGCCCTTACACGTTTATCATAGATTATCCACGAGACAAAAGCTTACGATGTGATTACTCGATTTCATGATAACGGCTAAATTCGGGGCACACGCGTTTTATATCCAATGTAATGTGTAGAAAAGGAAATATTCCCTCGATTTTGACTCGTTTTGGTTGGGATTGACGGGTGGGCTCTCAGTAGGCAACAGCTGCTAACGGAATATCTGACAAGAGACATCGAAATTTACACTTTATCAGGTAACATAATAATAATAATAGTAATAAAACAAGTGTATGTGCGCGTGCGTACATATGTGTGCGTGAGCGCGCGCGTTCTTCAGAGAGAGAGAGGGGAGAGGGGCGGGGGAGAGGGGGAGCGAAGATGACTGTAATTGATTCTGAATTCTGGTTAGCTTCCGACAAGCATTCGCGTGCATCCGGCTGTTTGATGCATTGGCTTTTAAATACTCACAGCACATTCGGTATCAGTTTACAGCAGTTGTATATTGCTGGAAGCCGTTCTGAACAATCTGCGTGGCGTAACGTCTAGTTCATACGCAGACATGGACTTCTACTCCAGATAGAGCCAGTGTGCGAAAGAGTTGGCTCACTCGTTAAGAGCGCACATAAGATAGTTTGCAGTGGAAGGGAGTGAAGTACTTTAAATATTTTGGAAACCGAATGACGACTTGTAAGCAGCCTTAAAACGTTCCAGTACTGGCCCTGTTAAAAATCTGCGTAATACAGTCTTCTAAATCATTTTCTCGGAAGAAAAACACCCGATTAACTACATTTTTTCCTTTCTCTGAGAGCTGGGAGGGGTCGTGGCCTCCCCTTATGCGCGGGAATGGGCGTCCTTGCGTGAAGGGCGATGGTTTAAATCCCCGCCCAGCCACTCAGATGGAAGTATTTCCTGTTTTCTCTAAATCCATTAAGTCGAGTGTTGTCATGGCTCCTTTGGAGGAGGACCCGCGGATTTTTTTCCTTAGTCCATTCTTGACATCAGCCTCTAATTACCTCGCAGTTGACCGAATATTAAACCGTAATCTCTCTTCCTAAATTGCTACGGCAAAGGAAGAGGATAAACACCCATATTAGCCCAGGCAGATGAATTGTAGCCTTGCCGTAACATTAAATTCCTATCGATAATTACGCAGCTACGACCGAAATGTGAATTTTAATTAGCTGAAAAAAAGTGTGCAATGTGACAACTGTGGTCTCCAGGAAAAACATACCTTGCATTATTATGAGAGAGTCATTCCATGTCAACTCACCTAAGCCTCGCTGTTCGACCGTCACGGATTTCGACGACTTTTGATGTGAACTTTAGCACATGTCCGCGATGAACACTGGTAAAGTTTAACGTTCGTCGAAGCAATACCGGGCGAGATATTGTCACTTTTTTGACTCCTTGCGCGACTCTGCGCAGAGCGAGCGTGAATTTCTAGCGACTTTGAGCTGTTATAGCTCGGGCTATGAAATTTGGCCATTTTGTACAACGGTATGCGTTCTCTTAAGAATTTTACCGAGCGAGATGACGGAATGATTAGCACAAAGGACGCCGGTTCAAACCCGCGTCCGGCCATCTTAGGTTTTCCGTCATTTCCCTAAAACACTAAATGCCGGGATAGTTCCTCCGAAAGGGCACGGCCGACTTCCCTCCTCATCCTTCGCTAATCCTATGGGACTGATGACCTCGCTGTTTGGTCCCCTGCTCCCAAATCACCCAACTAATCTCTGAAGAATTATAATGAAAAGAATTTCAGGAGCCATATTCAGCCAGAAAATTTTAGACAAAATAGCCCGAAAATTTTTCAAAGTTTGGCTCTTATATTTGAGGGACTAAAGGTATGACGAACGTGGAACATGGCTTGTGGTAACCTAACGACACAAGCTTCAAATGGTTCAAATGGCTCTGAGCACTATGGGACTTAACATCTGAGGTCATCAGTCCCTTAGAACTTAGAACTACTTAAACCTAACTAACCTAAGGACATCACACACATCCATACCCGAGACAGGATTCGAACCTGCGACCGTAGCGGTCGCGCGGTTCCAGACTGAAGCGCCTAGAACCATTCGGCCACACCGGCTGGCTGACACAAGCTTCTCATACGTAAAGTTTCATTTGTTTGTTTTCCAATACTGAAAAATTAAGTGCAAAGTTGAAGATTTTGTAAAAAGTTATTTTCGACCTGATTTTGTTGAAAACTATGTTCTGTAAAATTTTTCAAACTGGGCTCATTAGAAAGACCATGGTTTTAACCGGGTAAATAAGTATATTTGATTATCCAACGCTGCCTGATAGTGCTAGATAATTTGAATCAAACTTCCATGCGAAAATCACGACATAAAAAAATTGTAAATTTTGGATTGTTGTATCTTGTAGAGTAAACGCACACGGAACATGAAACTTATTACGCAATAGCTTGGTAGCACAAGGAGTGGAATATAAAATTTCATTCAGCTACTATTTTCCAACATTATGCATATTCGTCGAAAAGATGACGATTTTTGTGAAGGAGTGAAAATGTGTATATTCGGCACTTCTTTTACAAACCGTTTGTTATCGAAGCTTCAAAAACTCTTATTCGAAACAATGTGTTTTAAGTTCCCCTAGAACAGCAGCTAAACTTTTCAACATGGGTTAACAAAGTTATATAAATTCAGGCAAAATCACCGGAAAAATAGTCCTACAAATAAATATTTCGGTTTTGGTTTCATATATCTCGTTGATTAAAGGCATGATAGACATGAAACCTTGGGTACAACAACATAGCAACATATTGTTTTCTAGTATAAAATACCGTTATGTGCTGCTTTCTAAATTTCTACAAAATCGGTTCAAACTTGATTTTCGCAAAAACTAACCGACATATGTTGTCTGCGCAACGAAAACTAGCCCATTCGTTCCGTATGAAGGAATACTGGGCGAAAAGGAAGGCCAACAAATGTTGATTACGCGTGGTCCTAAGTGATCCATCCACGAATAAGAGGAAGATCACATCCAGTTTGCTTTTAGAAAATCTATTTTCCATAATTGATTCCAAACTAACCAAAGATGGAAAGAGCATATTTTCAAGCATTCAGAAAATCACGTTCGATTCTCCAGTGTGCGCTAACAATACCTGAAAATGACGGCAAATTTGAGGGAAAGTTCCAGGGTTTCTATTTTTAAACTGATAAGTAATATCTCATTATACTGCGTTGATCCATGGAGACGTCTCTAGCGCTCCAAGAACATGGGCCGGTAACTCCATCGCCACAGGTGTCACGCCCGATAACAGTGCAATACCAGCCACGGGTCGGTTGCTTCCTTCAATTTCCCAGGCCTCTACTTCGCTTTCTTAATTTAGGCTCTAAAGCCATTGTTGTGGTATCTGTCTGCTTAACAAACCATATGATAACTAACTTCTCTCCAATTATCAAATCAGTAGGAGTATATCTCATAGGTGGCAAACAAAAAGTAACATCACTTTTCAAAAAGGTGGAGTACAGCAATCAGTCATCATTTCCTTTTTAGGTTTTCCGTGATTTCCCTAAATCGCTCCAGGCAAATGCCGGGATGGTTCCTTTCAAAGGGCACGGCCGACTTCCTTCCCCGTCCTTCCCTAGTCCCATGAGACCGATGACCTCGCTGTCTGGTCTCCTTCCCCAAACCAACCAACCAACCATCCTTTCCTTTCAGGCTTTATTAAAGCAAATCTAGATTTCGGCTAGTCAGTGAAATGTGACAAAAGCCCGAACAACAGTAGACTGACGTACTAGAACATGTATTGAAACTCTGAAATAGTGCACTGGTAATGGCTAGGCACTAGCCGAAACCTAGGTTTGTTTCAATAAAACCTCGAAGCAAAGAATGACTGACTGCTGTGCTCCATCATTGTGAAGGTCATATCACGGTCCTTGAGTGCATTCCACATTCCTAATGGAAGGTAACTTGATGAACATCAATTTTGATTTTAAGTTTCTGAACACTGCAATATTATTGACACATAAACGGAACAAAGAGATGCGCTGATAAAATTTGTGCATCCCCAAGGCCCGGCTCATCCATTTTATGGGCTCGAAAGACATTATGCTTGTTGGGTACCAGAACAATGCCTCTTTTCCACGCTCTCTGTCCCTTCAATATCGTCATCTGGCTGACAGCATCAATTTCCAGAAAATGAACTGGAGAAAGTGTCTCAAATATTTCGAAAAATGTAAACTACAATGTTGATAGGGTTAAAATCAAAATTTATATTACTTTTTGCTTGCAGCGTATAAGAGATACTTCTATAGATTTGAGAATTGGAGACAAGGTACTTATCAAGTGGCTAGGTAAGCAGACAGGTACCACAGCAATAGCATTTGATCCTAAATTCAGAAAGCAAAGTAGAGGCCTGGGAAACTGAATGAAGAAACCCGCCCGTGGCTGGTATTGCACGGCTGTGGCGATGGCGTTACCGGCCCATGTTCTTGGAGCGCTTGTGACAACTTCTCCATGTATCAACGCAGTGTAATGAGATATTACTTGTCAATTTAAAAATAAAAACCACATGCAACGAAACACGGACAACAGGTTGCTACGGGGATGTAGCCAGTTGCCCTGGTACTTTTCCTCAAATTTTCCGTCATTTTCAGGTATTGTTAGCGTACATTGGAAAATCGAACGTGATTTTCTGAATGCTTGAAAATATGCTTTTTCCAGCTTTGGTTAGTCTGGAATCAACTATGGAAAACAGATTTTCTAAAAGCAAACTGAGTGTGATCTATTTATGTATTTTTTACGAAAATCAAGTTTTAGACAGCAGTGCATAACGATATTTTATACTGGAAAACATTATGTTGCTATGTCGTTGTATCCAAAGCTTAATGTCTATCAGGCCTTTAATCAACGAGATACATGAAACCAAAAATTAAATCTTTATTTGTAGGGCGATTTTTCCGGCTAGTTTGCCTGAATTTATATAGCACTATTAGACCATGTTGAAAATTTTAGCTGCTGTTCTAGGGGAGCTTAAAACACGGTTTGTAAAAGAAGTGCCGAATATACACCATTTTCTCCTTTCCACAAAAATCATCATCTTTTCGACGAATTTGCAGATCGTTGGAAAATGTTAGGTGGCTGAAATATTATATTCCACATCCTAGGGCCACGAAGCTATTGCGTGTTAAGTTACATGTTCAACGTGCGTTTATGCTACAAGATAGAAGAATCCAAAGTTTACATTTATTTCATGTCGCAATTTTCGCATGGAAGTTTGATTCAAATTATCTAGCATTGTTAGCCTGCGTTGTATAATCAAATATACTTTTGTAGGCGCTTGAAAGCATGGTCTTTCTAATGAGACCAGTTTGAAAAATTTTATAGAACATAGTATTCAACAAAATCAAGTCAAAAGTACCGCATTTTTTACCTTTTTACAAAATCTTTAACTTTACACTTAATTTATTCAGTATTGGAAAACAAATAAACGAAACTTTACATATGAAAAGCTTGTGTCGTTAAGTTATTACATTCCAAATTCCACGTTCGTCATACCTTTGGTCCCTGAAATATACACTACGTGACCAAAAGTATCCGGACATCTGGCTGAAAATGAGAACAAGTTCGTGGCGCCCTCCATCGGTAATGCTGGAATTCAGTATGGTGTTGGCCCACCCTTAGCCTTGATGACAGCTTCCACTCTCGCAGGCCTTCGTTCAATCAGGTGCAGGTAGATATCTTGGGGAATGGAAGCTCATTCTTCACGGAGTGCTGTACTGAGGAGAGATATCGATGTCGGTCGGTGAGGTCTGGCACGAAGTCTGCGTTCCAAAACATCCCAAAGGTGTTCTATAGGATGCAGGTCAGGACTCTGTGCAGGCAGTCCATTACAGGGATGTTATCGTCGTGTAACCATTCCGACACAGGCTGTACACTACGAACAGGTGTTTGATCGTGTAGAAAGATGCAATCACCATCCCCAAATTGCACTTCAACAGTGGGAAGCAAGAAGGCGCTTAAAACATCAATGTAGGCCTGTGCTGTGATAGTGCCACGCAAAACATGAAAAACACGACCACATCATAACACCACCGCTTCCGAATTTTACTGTTGGCACAACACACGGTGGCAGATGACGTTCTCCGGGCATTCGCCATACCCACACCCTGCCATCGGATCGCCACATTGTGTACTGTGATTCGTCACTCCACACAACGTTTTTCCACTGTTCAATCGTCCTATGTTTACGCTCCTTACACCAAGCGAGGCGTCGTTTGGTATTTACCGGCGTGAGGTGTGGGTTATGAGTAGCCGCTCGACCATGAAATCCAAGTTTTCTCACCTTCCGCCTAGCTGTCATGGTACTTGCAGTGGATCCTGATGAAGTTTGGAATTCCTGTATGATGGTCTCGATAGATGTCTGCCTATTACACGTCGTAACTGCTGTCTGCTTCACATCTGCTGTGCAGCGAGCTACCTTAATTTAAGTATTAACAGTATTTTTCTTACTTGTCACTTCTTCTTCCGTGTGTTTTTGCTTTTAGGAAGCTTTAATTTTCGAGTACTAGTAATAGTGTCCCATAGATTTCGTGTTTGTTTTGAATACAGTCAGAGTGAGTCCCTTTAATCAGGTGTGGTGCCTTCGTGCTAGTGTTTGTTTTAAATACAGTCCAGAGACAGGTAGTGCTTATTTTCATTGTTTCCAACAAGAAGTGTCTAGTAACCACAGTTCAGTCAGCTATCAGTCGCCTTTAGTGAATTAGCAGCCTAGTTAAAAGTTGATTAACTCTCTACAGTAAATTGATTTAGGATGGATAGGATGTGTGACTGCTGTGTACGGACGCAGGATGAGCTGGCCACTGTTCGCGAACAGCTGAACGTGTTGATGGCCGCTGTCAGCCGTCTTCAGGCTGCTGCCTCGGAGTGTAGCGGCAGTGGGGAGTCTGGTGCATCGCATAGTACACCCCAGGTGTTACATGCTTCACCCACGGTCCCTGCTGTCGAAACATCTTCGCGGGCACCGGGCGCGGTTGGGCCACCCTCTCCCCAACGGGAGTGGTGGGTTCAGCGGCGTTCGCGACGCACTAGGCGAGGCGGAGGGTCAATGTGGAGGGTGGCCGTGTGGCATCGCCGCTCTGCCTGCGAGTGGACACGGGGCCGCTCCTTCAGCAAGGTCCGAGCAGGCACACGGGGGGAGCTCCAGCGTTAGGCGGGTGATGGAGCCCCTTAGGGAAATAGCGGAAAGGTCGGGGAAGAAGGCCAGTGTTCACTCTGTCTGCTTGCCGGGGGTCTCATCCGAGATGTGGAGGAGGCCCTGCCGGCGGTGATAGGGAGCACTGGGTGCACCCGACTGCAAATTGTTGCTCATGTCGGCACCAATGACTCCTGCCGTCTGGGTTCAGAGGTCATCCTCAGTTCATACAGGCGGTTGGCGGAGTTGGTGAAGGCGGAAAGCGTTGCTCGCGGGGTGGAATATGAGCTAACTATTTGTCGTGTTGTTCCCAGAACCGATCGCGGTCCTCTGGTTTGGAGCCGAGTGGAAGGCTTAAACCAGAGGCTCAGACGATTCTGCGGAGATCTGGGGTGCAAATTTCTTGACCTCCGCTATCGGGTGGATAAATGTAGGGTCCCTCTGAGTAGGTCAGGCGTGCACTACACGCAGGAAGCGGCTACAAGGGTAGCGGAGTACGTGTGGATTGCACATGTGGGTTTTTTAGGTTAGAGAATTCCCTCCCTAGGCCCGACAAGACGCCTCCTGAGACGCGACAAGGCAGTAGTAGGCAAAACGCAACAGGGAATAACAATATTAATGTGGTAATAGTAAACTGCAGTAGCGTCTATTGAAAGGTCCCAGAACTGCTCTCATTAATAAACGGTCACAATGCCCACATAGTACTAGGGACAGAAAGTTGGCTGAAACCAGATGTAAACAGTAATGAAATTCTAAACTCAGATTGGAATGTATACCGCAGAGACAGGCTGGACAGTGAAGGGGGAGGCGTGTTTATAGCGATAAAAGGTGCAATAGTATCGAAGGAAATTGACGGAGATCCGAAATGTGAAATAATTTGGGTGAAGGTCACGGTTAAAGCAGGCTCAAACATGGTAATTGGATGTCTCTATAGGCCCCCTGGCTCAGCAGCTGTTGTGGCAGAGCACCTGAAGGAAAATTTGGAAAATATTTCGAGTAGATTTCCCGACCATGTTATAGATGTGGGTGGAGATTTTAATATGCCTAATATAAACTGGGAGACTCAAACGTTTATAACGGGTGGCAGGGACAAAGAATCCAGTGAAATTTTTTTAAGTGCATTAGCTGAAAACTACCTTGAGGAGTTTAACAGAGAACCAACCTGTGCCCATAACATATTAGACCTTCTGGTGACAAACAGACCCGAACTATTTGAAACAGTTTTACGCAGAACAGGGAATCAGCGATCATAAAGCGGTTACTGCATCGATGATTTCAGCCGTAAATAGAAATATTAAAAAAGGTACGAAGATTTTTCTGTTTAGCAAACGTGACAAAAAGCAGATTTCAGAACACTTGACAACTCAACACAAAAGTTTTGTCTCAAGTACAGATAGTGTTGAGGATCAGTGGACAAAGTTCAAAACCATCGTACAATATGCATTAGATGAGTATGTGCCAAGCAAGATCGTAAGAGATGGAAAAGAGCCACTGCGGTACAACAACCGAGTTAGAAAACTGCTGCGGAAGCAAAGGGAACTTCACAGCAAGCATAAACATAGCCGAAGCCTTGCAGACAAACAAAAATTATGCGAAGCGAAATGCAGTGTGAGGAGGGCTATGCGAGAGGCGTTCAACGAATTCGAAAGTAAAGTTCTATGTACTGTCTTGGCAGAAAATCCTAAGAAATTTTGGTCATATGTCATAGCGGTAGGTGGATCGAAACAAAATGTCCAGACACTCTGTGACCAAAATGGCACTGAAACGGAGGATGACAGACTAAAGGCCGAAATACTACATGTCTTCTTCCAAAGCTGTTTCACAGAGAAAGACAGCACTGTAGTTCCTTTTCTAGATTGTCACACAGATGACAAAATGGTAGATATCGAAGACAGAGGGATAGAGAAACAATTAAAATCGCTCAAAAGAGGAAGGACCAATGGATCTGATGGGATACCAGTTCGATTTTACACAGAGTATGCGAAGGAACTTTCCCCCCTTCTTGCAGCGGTGTACCATAGGTCCCTAGAAGAGCGTAGCGTTCCAAAGGATTAGAAAAGGGCCCAGGTCATCCCAGTTTTCAAGAAGGGACATCGAACAGATGTGCAGAACTATAGACCTATATCTCTAACGTCGATCAGTTGTAGAATATGGAACACGTATTATGTTCGAGTATAATGACTTTTCTGGAGACTAGAAATCTACTCTGTAGGAATCAGAATGGGTTTCGAAAAAGACGATCGTGTGAAACCCAGCTCGCGCTATTCGTCCGCGAGACTCAGAGGGCCATAGACACGGGTTCCCAGATAGATGCCGTGTTTCTTGACTTCCGCAAGGCGTTCGATACAGTTCCGCACAGTCGTTTAATGAACAAAGTAAGAGCATATGGACTATCAGACCAATTGTGTGATTGGATTGAAGAGTTCCTAGATAACAGTACGCAGCATGTCATTCTCAACGGAGAGAAGTCTTCCGAAGAAAGAGTGATTTCAGGTGTTCCGCAGGGGAGTGTCTTAGGACCGTTGCTATTCACAATATACATTAATGACCTTGTGGATGACATCGGTGATGCTGTGGTATATTGAGAGGTTGTAACAATGGAAAATTGTACTGAAATGCAGGAGGATCTGCAGCGAATTGATGCATGGTGCAGGGTGGCAATTGAATCTCGATGTATACAAGTGTAATGTGCTGCGAATACACAGAGAGAAAGATCCCTTATCATTTAGCTACAATATAGCAGATCAGCAACTGGAAGCAGTTAATTCCATAAATTATCTGGGAGTACGCATTACAAGTGATTTAAAATGGAATGATCATATAAAGTTGATCGTCGGTAAAGCAGACGCCAGACTGAGATTCATTGGAAGAATCCTAAGGAAATGCAATCCGAAAACAACGGAAGTAGGTTACAGTACACTTGTTCGCCCACTGCTTGAATATTGTTCACCAGTGTGGGATCCGTACCAGATAGGGTTGATAGAAGAGATAAAGAACATCCAACGGAGAGCACCGCGCTTCGTTACAGGATCATTTAGCGATCGCGAAAGCGTTACGGAGATGATAGATAAACTCCAGTGGAAGACTCTGCAAGAGAGACACTCAGTAGTTCGGTACGGGCTTTTGTTGAAGTTTCGAGAACATACCTTCACCGAGGAGTCAAGCAGTACATTGCTCCCTCCTACGTATATCTCGCAAAGAGACCATGAGGATAAAATCAGAGAGATTAGAGCCCACATGGAGGCATACCGACAATCTTTCTTTCCACGAACAATACGAGACTGGAATAGAAGGGAGAACCGATAGAGGTACTCAAGGTACCCTCCGCCACACACCGTCAGGTGGCTTGCGGAGTGTGGATGTAGATGTAGATGTACGAACCTCTTCAACTGTCGGCAGTCTCTGTTAGTCAACAGAAGAGGTCGGCCTGTACGCTTTCGTGCTGTACGTGTCCGTCCACGTTTCCACTTAACTATCACATCGGAAACAATGGACCCAGGGATGTTTAGGATGTGGAAATCTCGCTTACAGATTTATGACACAAGTGACATCCAATCACCTGACTACGTTCGAAGTCTGCGAGTTCCGCGGAGCGCCCCATTCAACTCTCTCACGATATTTAACGACTACTGAGGTGGCTAATATGGAGTACCTGGCAGTAGGTGGCAGCACAATGCACCTAATATGAAAAACGTATGTTTTTAGGGGCGTCCGGATACTTTTAATCACATAGTATAAGAAGCCCAACTCTGAAATTGTTTCGGGCAATTTTGTCTAAAATTTTCTGGACGAATATGGCACCTAAAATTCTTTTCATTATAATTATTAAGTGAACGCATACCGTTGTACAAGATGGCCAAATTTCATTTCTTTCAACAAAATATTGCCCGAGCTATAACAGCTGAAAGTCGCTAGAAATTCACTCTCGCTCGACGCAAAGTCGCGCATGAAGTCAAAAAAGGGACTATATCTGGCCCTCTATTAACTCGACGAACGATAAATTTAAAAAATGTTCATCGTGGCATGTGCAAATGTTCACCTTAAATGTCGTCGAAATCCTTGATGGTCGAGCAGGAAAGTGTTGCGAAATTAGGGGATTTGACATGGGATGACCCAAGGTTGGGTCATTGTAGCGATGGATTTAATTTATTTCTCCTTTGGTTCTCCGTTTCTGAGGAACTGTGACATTTCCTCTTGTCCAAAACACACAAAAAGATTAATTTGCGATTAGTTCAAATGGCTCTGAGCACTATGGGACTTAACATCTTAGGTCATCAGTCCCCTAGAACTTAGAACTACTTAAACCTAACTAACCTATGGACATCACACACATCCATGCCCGAGGCAGGATTCGAACCTGCGACCGTAGCAGCCCCGCGGTTCCGGACTGCAGCGCCAGAACCGCACGGCCACCGCGGCCGGCTTAATTTGCGATTAGTGGCCGCATGCGGGAACAATGCTTGTCTGCTTTAATGTCAGTGGGAATTCTGTTTCTTCCTGACTTTCTCAACTTTTGTAGACCTTCACGCATTCTACCTTAAATTTCCACAGAAGTTAAAAAAGATTTCATTGTGTTTTTCGGCTGTTATGGGCGAAGAAAACTACTACATATGGCACTTGCTGACGGAAACAGAATCGAATAACAACCAAAGGAAAACTGAAACACCAACAATGTTTTCAACCTGTTTTTCATCAAAAAGGGGAATCGAGATATATCGCCCCAGCTTAATTTTTACACCACTAAAAAGATAAATGATGCAGACATTGGTTGCTAGCGTAATGGAAAAAGGGGAACTTGCTGAAAGTTAGCAACGTTTCGGGGGCATATGAAATGTTCTCATCCTTCTAAAGAAAGGTAGCAGAACCGACGTGCACAACTACATGCCCTGAGCAACACGTTGCAAGACATCCAAGATATGCTCAATATAGTTCATGTCTGGGGAGTCTGGTGGCCAGCGGAAGTGTTTAAAATTCAGAAGCTGCTGCCTTCATCTTTACCCCATTGCTCTCCCTGAGCTCTAGAAGGACTTCGTGGCATTGTGCCACGATCTTTGATCTTGTTGCAGAGGCTGCCAGTGCTTTCAGGGCTGCTTGGCTGTCTGAATAAATGAAAATGCTACGAACTCTGTAGCAGCTCCGCAAATTCTCCTCCATGCACACCCTGACAGCAGATATTTCTGCTGGAAACACAGTGGCCATCTTTCCAAAGAGATTGCACTCTCCAGCCTTGGCTGCACTCTGTGTACCCTGGCCCTAACACCTTGGTCTGTTTTCGAACCGTCAGTGAACCATACTAAGTCCCCATTACGGTGTCGAAATGTGTTCTCCCAGAGCTCTCTTCTTCCAATTACTACACTGAAAGGCTTGCTGAAGCAGCTGGGAGTTATTATATAGTTGGTCAGCATTTCCCCAACCATACCTATGTGTACCTCACTTAATATTTTAGTGTGAGATTCCGAATGCCTCAGTGAGTTCCAGTTTTTGTCGGTCTCTAACCTGTGTGCTCCAGCTGCTGCCTTCATCTTTACCCACGGGTGTAATGGGGACATGTACAGCATGGTTTCCATTCCAGCAGTGGGTGTGCTGCTAATTCCGCTTGTAATGGCTAAGCAGGCCAATCTCTCCACCTTCGCATGCTCCTTAGGAGCTACCTGCTGTTCTACCTTTTCCCACCACACCATACCTCCATAAGTGATCACAGGTCTTACTACTGTGGTATATATCTGATACATACTCTTGGGGCTTAAGCCCCAGTTTTTAACACTAGTTCTCCTGGTACTCATTAGAGTACCTTTCGCCTTGGAACAGGTGCTCCTTATGTGAGGGGTCCACGATAGTTTCTCATCCAGGATTACCCCTAGATGTTTCACTGGCCCCTTCACTGGTAGAGTTCCATCGTGAAGCTTCAGATTCCAATATGTGTGTTGGATCTGCTTCGTCGTAAATGGTACTACAACATTCTTCTTAGGACTGACCCTTAGATCCTGTTTCCTGCAGCAATTTTGCACAATGTTCAGTGCTCCTTGTGCCATAGCTCTGACTGTACTTGAGAATTTGCCAGGTATTACTATGACAAGATCGTCTGCGTATCCCTGGCAAAAATACTGTCTAGAGTTTAATTTTACAATGAGTACATTCATCAAAAGGTTCCACAGTAGAGGGGGCAGGACCCCGTCTTGTGGACAGCAACTGGTCGTGTTGACTACCATTTTTTCTTGCATCATGGTGGCTTCTACCTTTCTACCACTAAGCATGGCTCTAATCCACCGTCAAATGGTGGTCTCCAAGCCATGCACCTATGCTGCCTTAACCATGGATTCAAAGGTCGTGTTGCTAAAAGCCCCTTCGATGTCCAAGAAGATGCAGAGGGCTATTTCCTGAAAGTGTAGTGTTTTCTCCACCTTCCCAACAAGTTGGTGGAAAACAGTGTCACGCGATTTTCCTGGTTGGTATGCACATGTTGGTTTATGTGTAGAGGAACTCTAGTTGACCTGCTCTCCCCACCATGCACGTTGACCAGTTTTTCTAACGTTTTAAGAAGAAAGGAGAACAGACTGATTGGTCTCATATCCTTGGCCTTGGTATGATTAATTCCCCCCTGGCTTTGGAATGAAGATAACATTCACTGCCCTCCAGACATTAGGAATGATTCCTGCTGCTAGGCTAACCCTAAATAACCTGCATGGGAATAAGTTCACTTCTGCTTGTTGCAGAAGCTCTGGAAAATCTCCATCTGGGCAGGTGACTTTGACGGTTGGAGTGTTCCCACCGCCCATTGGATTTTACTACGGTCAACACATTCTCCGGCAGATTCCCAGTTCTCCCTTCAAATACCTGAAAACCGATATCTCACGGTGATCTCATCTGGCTCTATGTTGTCTGTCATAGTACATTGAGGAAAATGAGTCTTGAGGAGTAGTTTCAGCGTTTCATGTGCTGTCCTTTTATACTCCCCATCCTCTTTCGTTAAAGTTCCTCCTGGATTACTTGGTATCCTAGTGAGGATTTTGTGAAGTCTGGCCTGAGCAGAAGCACCTTGTACTTCCTCACAGAATACCTTCCAGGACGCCTGCTTTGCTTTCTTAATTGCAGGATTGTATTTGACAAGGGCCTCCCAATGTTCTGCCCATTGTCCTTTCCTTCTCACAAGGTTAAACAGTCTTCGTACCTGTTTCCTCTGTGATTCCAAGTTGTTGTTCCAAGATACATTCCTATTCGTGCACTTCTTGGTGATTGAGCAGTTGTCATGGTATGAAGTCATGATGGCAGAGGTAGCCTCTGCTACCTTCTCAAACTCTACTGGATTCCTTGTCCGATAGGCTTGAGTCGAGGTCCCTCCTATACGCCTCCCAATCCGTTCTCCTGGGGTTCCTATAGGACACGGCCTGTCTAATTCCCCTTTCAGCTTCGAACTTAATATACATATGGCCTGATGAGGATGGCTCTAAAGCCACATGAATCTCCCGTTGGGCTATCGTCTTATAGTGTGAGTCGCCATAGAAATTTGAGCTGCGCATGTTAATGCAAGAGTTCCGAATCAATGCTAATGCGGTGAATCGGAAATTAGTGCTATGGACGCGAAAGGCGGCAAGCAGTGAAATGTGTTGTTCTCCTCCTTGAGGGACCGGACTCAGACCATGGACTGACAGTCGTAACTTTTGGCTTTCTTTTGACTTACTTACTCATTACTGGAAGGTCACTATACAATGTGTTACAGTTTCTTCGTTTGTGGCGTACTGTCAAAGCGAGCAAGTGCTCGGAGACCTTTCAGCTACTTACAGCTCTTTCATGGGCGTGGTTGAGCCGGCCGGAGTGGCCGAGCGGTTCTAGGCGCTACAGTCTGGAACCACGCGACCGCTACGGTCGCAGGTTCGAATCCTGCCTCGGGCATGGATGTGTGTGATGTCCTTAGGTTAGTTAGGTGTAAGTAGTTCTAGGGGACTGTTGACCACAGCAGTTAGGTCCCATAGTGCTCAGAGCCATTTTGGGCGTGGTTGAACGCTGTCGCTATTACCTCCTTGCCGTGCTTTTGACGAGTCTGAATCGAGGACACAAATGCGAGCCAAACCTAAACATCACGAGTCACACTCTTGCGTACGGAAGTTAAACATTTTTTTAAGTGTCAGATATGGTTCGGTTCAATATGTACATTATTCAAAAAGCAATATACGGTCAGAAGGGAAACATATGTTGATTACCGAATAAGAATAACAGAGGTAATCTTAAAAAGTGTGCAGCTGCTGGACTAGGAAAAGCTTGGAAAACCATCACTAGGTGAAACGTCTCTCAGACTCCAAGACTGCGAGCGCAATATTGGGCCCATTTCCCAATACATATCGATCGGACGCCTAAAAAAAAGTGCAAAGTTTACATGCACGTAAAAATGGGATTGCGTCTACCACAATGCTTTCGAAACTACCATGTCATGCAGGACTATTAATGTATAGAGTTGCAGGTATTTTCTCCTCATTGAAATTCGTTCAAGGGGAACAATTCTTCTTGTAATCACGTTTTTTGTTGACAATATCTACGTTTAGGTGTCGTGTTATTACATTCCTTCTGAGTAAGTCACACATGAAGACACACATGAGGATTATAATTTCTATTAAAATGTTGTTTGTGTGTAAAAATTTATTTTTATATTTTGGAGTGTAGTAATGTCTGAAATATTGTATTCCACAAAAATACGTAAAAGAAGATAAAGAATTAAATTAACTTGCGCATACTGAGTAGAAAGGGGCGATGTGTAAATACTTAACTTGAAGGAAGACAACTTCTCAGCCAATATCGCAATTTGTAAAACTTTTATTTACGATGACTGGTTTCTGTAAAACAGAGTTACCATCATCTTATCTGTGGATAGTGTATATAAAGTGTAAAATATTAAATTTTGAAAAATAGCATACTATGTTGTAACTATAATACATAGAGTGAATTATTATTAAACATACTTCGGTAAAGGTTAACACGAGTATCCTATTAGAGCCGTAAATGTACTCCGTATCTTACTTAGGTGGATAGTTGACGTAAGATGCATTGGCATATCAAAGTTAAAGCAAGTGTTTACAATATGTCTCACCATGTGCGAAGTGCATCCGTCCTATATTGCAAGTCACTGAGTACACCACTGATACAAGAACGCCGCTGGCCTGACAGGAGGCGCAAGTTACAAGAGAGCATGTTGGAATTTAGTGCCGCCAGAGATCGCTTGTGTATTCATGTCATCATCAATCGCAAATATAAATGCCATTTTAATAAAATGTCGTAACTTATACTTCACCTGTTTTAAGCTGGTTTACGCATGGAATAAACACTAAAAATGTGTAATTAAATGCTATAGCCTACTTAGCATTTAATTACACATTTTTAGTGTTTATTCCATGCGTAAACCAGCTTAAAACAGGTGAAGTAGCCTACTTAGCCTCCCCCCAATGAACCATGGACCTTGCCGTTGGTGGGGAGGCTTGCGTGCCTCAGCGATTCAGATAGCCGTACCGTAGGTGCAACCACAACGGAGGGGTATCTGTTGAGAGGCCAGACAAACGTGTGGTTCCTGAAGAGGGGCAGCAGCCTTTTCAGTAGTTGCAAGGGCAACAGTCTGGATGATTGACTGATCTGGCCTTGTAACAATAACCAAAACGGCCTTGCTGTGCTGGTACTGCGAACGGCTGAAAGCAAGGGGAAACTACAGCCGTAATTTTTCCCGAGGGCATGCAGCTTTACTGTATGATTAAATGATGATGGCGTCCTCTTGGGTAAAATATTCCGGAGGTAAAATAGTCCCCCATTCGGATCTCCGGGCGGGGACTACTCAAGAGGACGTCATTATCAGAAGAAAGAAAACTGGCATTCTACGGATCGGAGCGTGGAATGTCAGATCCCTTAATCGGGCAGGTAGGTTAGAAAATTTAAAAAGGGAAATGGATAGGTTGAAGTTAGATATAGTGGGAATTAGTGAAGTTAGGTGGCAGGAGGAACAAGACTTCTGGTCAGGTGACTACAGGGTTATAAACACAAAATCAAATAGGGGTAATGCAGGAGTAGGTTTAATAATGAATAGGAAAATAGGAATGCGGGTAAGCTACTACAAACAGCATAGTGAACGCATTATTGTGGCCAAGATAGATACGAAGCCCACACCTACTACCGTAGTACAAGTTTATATGCCAACTAGCTCTGCAGATGACGAAGAAATTGAAGAAATGTATGATGAAATAAAAGAAATTATTCAGATTGTGAAGGGAGACGAAAATTTAATAGTCATGGGTGACTGGAATTCGAGTGTAGGAAAAGGGAGGGAAGGAAACATAGTAGGTGAATATGGATTGGGGGACAGAAATGAAAGAGGAAGCCGCCTGGTAGAATTTTGCACAGAGCACAACATAATCATAACTAACACTTGGTTTAAGAATCATGAAAGAAGGTTGTATACATGGAAGAACCCTGGAGATACTAAAAGGTATCAGATAGATTATATAATGGTAAGACAGAGATTTAGGAACCAGGTTTTAAATTGTAAGACATTTCCAGGGGCAGATGTGGACTCTGACCACAATCTATTGGTTATGACCTGTAGATTAAAACTGAAGAAACTGCAAAAAGGTGGGAATTTAAGGAGATGGGACCTGGATAAACTAAAAGAACCGGAGGTTGTACAGAGATTCAGGGAGAGCATAAGGGAGCAATTGACAGGAATGGGGGAAATAAATACAGTAGAAGAAGAATGGGTAGCTTTGAGGGATGAAGTAGTGAAGGCAGCAGAGGATCAAGTAGGTAAAAAGACGAGGGCTAGTAGAAATCCTTGGGTAACAGAAGAAATATTGAATTTAATTGACGAAAGGAGAAAATATAAAAATGCAGTAAGTGAAACAGGCAAAAAGGAATACAAACGTCTCAAAAATGAGATCGACAGGAAGTGCAAAATGGCTAAGCAGGGATGGCTAGAGGACAAATGTAAGGATGTAGAGGCCTATCTCACTAGGGGTAAGATAGATACCGCCTACAGGAAAATTAAAGAGACCTTTGGAGATAAGAGAACGACTTGTATGAATATCAAGAGCTCAGATGGAAACCCAGTTCTAAGCAAAGAAGGGAAAGCAGAAAGGTGGAAGGAGTATATAGAGGGTCTATACAAGGGCGATGTACTTGAGGACAATAATATGGAAATGGAAGAGGATGTAGATGAAGATGAAATGGGAGATATGATACTGCGTGAAGAGTTTGACAGAGCACTGAAAGACCTGAGTCGAAACAAGGCCCCCGGAGTAGACAATATTCCATTGGAACTACTGACGGCCGTGGGAGAGCCAGTCCTGACAAAACTCTACCATCTGGTGAGCAAGATGTATGAAACAGGCGAAATACCCTCAGACTTCAAGAAGAATATAATAATTCCAATCCCAAAGAAAGCAGGTGTTGACAGATGTGAAAATTACCGAACTATCAGCTTAATAAGTCACAGCTGCAAAATACTAACACGAATTCTTTACAGACGAATGGAAAAACTAGTAGAAGCCAACCTCGGGGAAGATCAGTTTGGATTCCGTAGAAATGTTGGAACACGTGAGGCAATACTGACCTTACGACTTATCTTAGAAGAAAGATTAAGGAAAGGCAAACCTACGTTTCTAGCATTTGTAGACTTAGAGAAAGCTTTTGACAATGTTGACTGGAATACTCTCTTTCAAATTCTAAAGGTGGCAGGGGTAAAATACAGGGAGCGAAAGGCTATTTACAATTTGTACAGAAACCAGATGGCAGTTATAAGAGTTGAGGGACATGAAAGGGAAGCAGTGGTTGGGAAGGGAGTAAGACAGGGTTGTAGCCTCTCCCCGATGTTGTTCAATCTGTATATTGAGCAAGCAGTAAAGGAAACAAAAGAAAAATTCGGAGTAGGTATTAAAATTCATGGAGAAGAAATAAAAACTTTGAGGTTCGCCGATGACATTGTAATTCTGTCAGAGACAGCAAAGGACTTGGAAGAGCAGTTGAATGGAATGGACAGTGTCTTGAAAGGAGGATATAAGATGAACATCAACAAAAGCAAAACAAGGATAATGGAATGTAGTCTAATTAAGTCGGGTGATGCTGAGGGAATTAGATTAGGAAATGAGGCACTTAAAGTAGTAAAGGAGTTTTGCTATTTGGGGAGCAAAATAACTGATGATGGTCGAAGTAGAGAGGATATAAAATGTAGGCTGGCAATGGCAAGGAAAGCGTTTCTGAAGAAGAGAAATTTGTTAACATCCAGTATTGATTTAAGTGTCAGGAAGTCATTTCTGAAAGTATTCGTATGGAGTGTAGCCATGTATGGAAGTGAAACATGGACGATAAATAGTTTGGACAAGAAGAGAATAGAAGCTTTCGAAATGTGGTGCTACAGAAGAATGCTGAGGATTAGATGGGTAGATCACATAACTAATGAGGAAGTATTGAATAGGATTGGGGAGAAGAGAAGTTTGTGGCACAACTTGACCAGAAGAAGGGATCGGTTGGTAGGACATGTTCTGAGGCATCAAGGGATCACCAATTTAGTATTGGAGGGCAGCGTGGAGGGTAAAAATCGTAGAGGGAGACCAAGAGATGAATACACTAAGCAGATTCAGAAGGATGTAGGTTGCAGTAGGTACTGGGAGATGAAAAAGCTTGCACAGGATAGAGTAGCATGGAGAGCTGCATCAAACCAGTCTCAGGACTGAAGACCACAACAACAACAGCCTACTTAGCGGCTTTTTTGGTATTCATGTGTCACCATACGTAGATCATGATCTATGGATCGCGGAGTACACTTTACATTTCACATTACCTTAGAGCTGGACGTCACCTTGTTTCGTCTGTCTTAAGCTGGATTAGCATGGACTAATCATTTTGCTGTGACCGTTATGTACCTGAATTGTATATCTTGTGCTTGCTTACATCCACGGCCATCATATCGCGTAATTAAACGTCATACTTTTGACTATATGCCTGTTTTACCTAAAACTTCTAGTGTTCAGTGAATTTTCTTTGTTACCGCTGCCATAACATCATCTTCGGTGTGAGATTTTAATGTTTCCTATTGAGAGGCCAAAATCTTACACAGACGTCGGGCCACGATTCACGTTGTACATCTAAAAACTTTTTTGCGCAGATGTTCTCCTGTAATGCGTTTACCGCTGTAAGTGTATATCGAAGACACTGGTGTTGAATTTATTTAAAGAAATATAGCCCCTTCGTCGTTTACATAATGAGATACGTACGGGGCTGTGCGATCACGTCGTCTACTAGGTTTTTGTTGTACAAGCATATTCTCAATAAAGGTTAGGCCGGCCGCTGTAGCCGAGCGGTTCTAGGCGCTTCAGTCCGGAACCGCGCTGCTGCTACGATCGCAGGTTTGAATCCTGTCTCGGGCATGGATGTGTGTGATGTCTTTAGGTTAGTTAGGTTTAAGTAGTTGTAAGTCTAGGGGACTGATGACCTCAGATGTTAAGTCCCATAGTGCTTAGAGCTATTTAAACCATCAATAAAGGTTACTATGCGATTATTTTGTCCTGTCTCTGATGTTGTACGTAAAATAGGATTTTGAAATACGACATAGGTTGCAGTTTGTAACTAAATGTTGTCTTTTTCGACTTATTGTTTTACGTCTTTATGGTTACGTATACTCTATCTGTTTCCAGAAGATATTTTAGCTTTTGCCTATTACAAACAATTTCATAACTTTTAAACATTTTTGGAAGGTGACTATCAACAGCATCAAGTAATGCATAAAATGCATGGTTTAAGCCACATTATTACATTTGTCATTACTTAAATAATGTGTAGCGCATGTCATGAATATCAATATACGACACAAGGCTTTTAGAAGCAACTATACTAATACCAACTGTACACAGAGCAGTACTTGGTATTAGCATGGTTGCTTCTAAAAGTCCTGTGTCGTATATTCTCCTCTGTGAGCAACTTGACTGACAGTAGTACTTGCAGTATCCTGGCACTTAGGCAGCATTAATACCAGCGCCCGAGCTTTGTTTGACCAGTTTGTTCTGAGTGAGTTTCCTGGGCTAGGTGGCGATTGCAAAAGCATTCCCACAATCAGCATCTGTCTATGGTGCGTCCACGATGACGGTGACACTGTCCACGTCGACCTTCGCCTCGTGGAGTTGCCCACTACGGACCTGTGCCATTCGTGGCCTCTAAACTGAAGAGGTGTGGCCTCTGAAGCTGTGACCAGCAATTCGAGTTTGTAATATTTGTCTTTGTTTTACATCAGCACTGGACTTAAAGTTTAGTGCATCCCTTCGGAACTTCAGCTTTTGCTCATCCTCTCAGGACTTTAACTTTAGCACGTCCCGTCTGGACTTTGATTGTAGCACGCTTAGTATTTGGACATTTCTTTTTGGAACTTTTAAAACACTCTCCACAATGGCACGGTGACTTCATGAGGATGGTCTTTTTGCCCAACGACCAGTACGTTGTGCTACATTGACACCCATACATCGTCGGCACCGTTTGCGGTGATGCCAAGAGCATAGGGAAAGGACCAACGAGGAGTGGGATTGTGCGCTCTTCTCAGGTGAGAGGAGATTCAGTCAGAGCAGTGATTTGGACGTACCGTCATATGACGAGAGGTGGGAACATGTAATGATCCCAGCAACACGGTGACACTGTCCACGTCGACCTTCGCCTCGTGGAGTTGCCCACTACGGACCTGTGCCATTCGTGGCCTCTAAACTGAAGAGGTGTGGCCTCTGAAGCTGTGACCAGCAATTCGAGTTTGTAATATTTGTCTTTGTTTTACATCAGCACTGGACTTAAAGTTTAGTGCATCCCTTCGGAACTTCAGCTTTTGCTCATCCTCTCAGGATGACATAGATGGTGACCTGGAAAAGATAGCCACCCAGACTGGCAACACGAATGTGCATTTCGTGGAACTGTTTCAGCGTCACGATCGGCCTCATCTTAATACAGCCGTCAGGCGTAATAACATGAGACTTGGGGGTGCGCTGATGACAGAAGGCATGAGTCACATTTCAGTGGTGTCGGTGGAGTCTATCAGTAGGACGGGTTTCACTAGACATGGCCTGCACCTCAACAGGTATGGGAAGGGGAGGTTGGCAAAACTTATAGGTGACAGCATAGGTGGGGGTGGTGGGATCACTCATGGGAAAATTCCGGTAGTTGTGGGTGTTAGAGCTGTACCTTTTTTAGATTGAAGTCAGCTGATAGGTATTCCTGCCTAAAGGAAGTCTCTCTAACAAAGAAACCACTTTCTACAAAGCTTGGGTATCCGATTAATGAGGGAATTAGTATATTTCATCAAAATATACAAGGTATTAGAGATAAAGTTAGTGAACTGCTTATAGATGTTGACTCTGAAATTATTGGTATATCTGAACACTTCTTAAATAAGGAGATAATTCAGAGGCTTCCTTTACCAGGATACAGGTTGGCTGGCAGCTTTTCTAGGAGCTCTTTGCGGTGTGGGGGAGTAGCCATGTATGTGAAAAACGGTATCCCATTTGAGTCAATTGATGTTTCAAAGTACTGCACTGAAAAGGTGTTTGAATGTTGTGCAGGTGTGGTTAAATTTAGTGGAGCTAAACTTCTTACTGTTATTATTTATAGATCCCCAGACTCCGATTTCACAACATTTTTGCTAAAGCTAGAGGAGGTTCTTGGTTCACTTTATAGGAAATACAAAAAGTTAGTTATATGTGGTGACTTCAATATTAATTGTATAAGTGATTGTGCAAGGAAAAGGATGCTGGTAGACCTCCTTAATTCATATAATCTTATGCAAACCGTATTCTTTCCAACGAGAGTGCAAGGGAACAGTAGAACAACCATAGACAATATTTTTGTTCATTCGTCATTATTATAAGGGCATTCTGTTAGCAAAAAGGTGAATGGCCTTTCAGATCATGATGCACAAATTTTAAGTCTAAAAGATTTTTGTGCTGCAACACATGTTAAATATAGTTACCAACTTTTTAGGAAAGCTGATCCAGTTGCTGTACAGACTTTTGTAAACCTTATCAAGGAACAAGAGTGGCAAGATGTTTATAGTGCTGATACAGTAGACGATAAATATAATGCTTTCCTCAAGACTTTTCTCGTGCTCTTTGAAAGTTGCTTTCCGTTAGAACGTTCAAAACAGGGTACTAGCACAAACAGGCAGCCTGGGTGGCTGACTAAAGGGATAAGAATATCTTGTAGAACAAAGTGGCAATTATATCAAAACGTTAGAAACAGTCAAAATCTAAATGCAGCAGCCCATTACAAACAGTATTGTAAGGTGCTTAAAAAAGTTATTAGGAAGGCAAAAAGTATGTGGTATGCAGATAGAATAGCTAAGTCTCAGGATAAAATTAAAACCATATGGTCAGTCGTAAAGGAAGTGGCTGGTCTGCAGAGACAGGTCGAAATATAGAATCAGTGCGTAGTGGGGATGTCCGTGTTACTGATAAGTCGCATATATGTACAGTACTTAATAGTCACTTTCTGAATATAGCAGGTGAACTAAATAGAAACCTAGTCCCAACAGGGAATCATATAGCGCTCTTAGAAAAAAGTGTTCCGAGACTGTTACCTGAAATGCTCCTCCATGATACTGACAAGAGGGAGATTGAGTTAATAATTAAATCACTAAAGACCAAGAACTCTCATGGATATGACGGGGTATCTAGCAGAATACTGAAGTATTGTTCCACGTATGTTAGCTCAGTACTTAGCCATATCTGTAACTTTTCCTTTAGGAGTGGTCGGTTTCCTGACCGATTAAAGTACTCGGTAGTGAAGCCACTTTATAAAAAGGGAGACAGGGATAATGTTGACAATTATAGACCTATTTCTATGCCATCGGTGTTTGCTAAAGTTATCGAGAGGGTTGTATATACAAGGTTACTGCAGCATTTAAATTCACATAATTTGCTGTCAAATGTACAGTTTGGTTTTAGAAATGGCTTAACAACTGAAAATGCAATAGTCTCTTTTCTCTGTAAGGTTTTGGACGGATTAAATAAAAGGTTGCGAACGTTAGGTGTTTTCTTTGATTTAACGAAGGCTTTTGACTGTGTTGACCACAAAATATTACTGCAGAAGTTGGAACATTATGGAGTAAGGGGAGTAGCTTACAATTGGTTCGCCTCCTACTTTAAGAACAGAAAGCAGAAGGTAATCCTCCGCAATATTGAGAGTGGTAATGATGTTCAGTCCCAATGGGGCACTGTTAAATGGGGCGTTCCCCAAGGGTCGGTGCTGGGGCCACTGCTGTTTCTTATTTATGTAAATGATATGCCTTCTAGTATTACAGGTGATTCAAAAATATTTTTGTTTGCTGATGACACCACCTTGGTAGTGAAGGATCTTGTGTGTAATATTGAAACATTATCAAATAATGTAGTTCATGATATAAGTTCGTGGCTTGTGGAAAATAATTTGATGCTAAATCACAGTAAGACTCAGTTTTTACAGTTTCTAACCCACAATTCAACAAGAACTGACATTTTAATCAGACAGAATGGGCATGTTATAAGCGAGACGGAACAGTTCAAGTTCCTAGGCGTACGGATAGATAGTAAGCTGTTGTGGAAAGCCCATGTTCAGGATCTTGTTCAGAAACTAAATGCCGCTTTATTTACCATTAGAACAGTATCTGAAATAAGTGACATTTCAACACGAAAAGTAGTATACTTCGCATATTTTCATACGCTTATGTCATATGGTATTATTTTTTGGGGTAATTCTTCTGATTCAAAAAGGGTATTTTTGGCTCAAAAACGGGCTGTTCGAGCTATGTATGGTGTAAGTTCGAAAACCTCTTGTCGACCCCTATTCAATAGTCTGGGAATTTTGACATTGCCCTCACAGTATGTATTTTCTTTAATGTCGTTTGTTGTTAGCAATATTAGCTTATTCCCAAGAGTTAGCAGCTTTCACTCAGTTAATACTAGGCAGAAATCAAATCTGCATGTGGAATGCACTTCCTTGACTCTTGTGCAGAAAGGAGTGCAGTATTCTGCTGCATCCATTTTCAGTAAGCTACCACAAGAACTCAAAAATCTTAGCAGTAGCCCAAACACTTTTAAGTCTAAACTGAAGAGTTTCCTCATGGCTCACTCCTTCTATTCTGTCGAGGAGCTCCTGGAAGAGCTAAAAAATTAAGCAAATTCCAGTGTTATATTCTTGATTTTCTTTATTTAAACTAACGACTTGTCGCCTGAATATGTTTCTTATATTTCATTTTATCTGTTTCTACAATCGTGATATAATTTCATGTATTGACTCGTTCCATGACCATGGAGACTTCTCCTAAATGTGGTCCCACGGAACAATAAATAAATAAATAAAAATAAATAAATAAATAAATGGTGTGGTGAGTCATGATACTGCAAGGGCGTACTGACCTCCAGCTCCTTGAACACGGTGCACTGAGCGGCCAACGTTATTTTAACACTGTACTCCTTCCCCATATTCGTCTTTTCAGGGGTGCATTCGGCCCTGACTTCATTTTTATAGATAATAATGCGTGAAATCGCGAAGAGTGCAGATCTACCTGGGAACCCGTGTCTATGGCCCTCTGAGTCTCGTGGACGAATAGCGCGAGCTGGGTTTTTGTTTGTCTCATTGTGTACTTGTTCCAGCTACATCCTGTACCATAATGTAGTAGTTGTTCCTAAGTATGGTCCCAGTTTCATCGAGCTATATTAGTTTGCAGTGACATATCATGCGAAAGTTACTTTCGTTCTTAAGTTTTCCACACCAGTCTGTTATTGGTCAAAAGAAGAACAACATTTTTGTTAATTGGCACTCACAGGAATAACAGGATGACTTTATGAAGTGCTCATAGTTAAAACTTTCAGTTTGATGCACCGTTTATGCGCAATGCGTCACTGACTGGAGCTTAGTTTACTGGATATTGGGTGTTATTCAATTTGTTCTCCTCCTCATCGCTATTAGTATTTGTTTGTATTCTGGTAATGTTGTTACTAATTAGGAAAAAAATGTTCAGTTCGGCGATGGGATTAAAACGGTAACGCGAAAGTAGCTCTAGTGTGGACGTTTAACGTACCCAGTTTTTGAAAAGTGTGTGCACTGGCGCGTATAAATTTTCTTTGTTAATCGTTAAATTACATGAGAAATAGTGATAATGCGTGCACAAAAGTAAGTTAAAACTCTGTAACTCGTGGCAGTGGTACGTATACAATGTATCTAGCTATGGGCACTATATGGGTTACCCACTGATGGCACGCAGAACATGAGCATGGGATGTGATGCAATTGCACGGCAATAAAGGACACTCGACGGTTCCCCATTCCAGACCACGAGTGATTAAACTGAGAAAGCCACGACCGCTTTCAGCTGGTGTTTGGCTGGAATCGGGAATCAGTCAGATGACGTCTCCTGTTCGCTACTTTAGAAACGCCATATTGGATTCATCGTATGTCATTGTTTCCATATTAGAACACGCGTGTTGTGACAGTATGCCGTTTAAACGCAACGGCGCATTAAAGATTATCACAAACACTTCACTCTAGAGACGATTGGTTATAATTAAATGTCAGTTAATGACAGATCAGCTGCAAAAGTCCTGATGATAATGCCCGAAATTGTAAATGATCGCTGTCGTCATGTGGTTAGAGATGTTCCGTTACGGAGTCGAAGAAAGTAGGTTTGCGTCCTGATCTATATTAATTATTTTTTTTCATATATAAATTGTGGCACATTCTTATTCATGTAACATAAGTATGGTCCGTAATATTCGAAGTTATTAACATCTAAAAGCGTTTTTTCTCAGAATTGAATTTCTTCGATTTCGTGACTTAAGTCTAATTAAAAAACGAAAGGAAATTGCTGCGAATGAGACAACCAGCAATGACGTTTATATTTTTTCTTATCACAAATATTTTACCGTTTTTCCGAATATGTAGCGATTTCTGTGGATATAGTTAGGTAGGAAGCTAAGAGCACAGCTGCGAGTGAAATGCGCAAAAAACATATTTATAGTCTTGCTTGTCACCAATACTTTGCTGTTTATTCGGAAAACGTTGCAATTTTCGAGGCTGTGATTACGCAAGAAACTACGAACACAGCTTAAATCACTGCGAATTACAACGAGCAGCAGTCAAATTTATAGGCTTGCTTATCGTAAATATTTAGGTGCGATTGAATCTTCAACACTTTCGTAAACGATTGAATCTTCAACACTTTCGTAAATTTGGTGGTCGAGACAAAAGATCGTACTACACAGCGAGCGAGAGGCATCACGCGACCGATTTCCGAGTTCAGCCAAACGTCTACCGCACGCCGTGGTACTTCCTCATTTTAATCCCTCGTTTCCAGACCACTCAACGCTTTTTTGAGGTAACACATCCCACTGCTGGCCAAGAGCCCTTTGGTCCCCAGCAGCTGTCTACAGTGGCAGTGCTAGAACTCTAAGCTTCCTGTCCAGTGCGTCCCATGGATATTCTACATTAAATCCGGGGAGTTAGCTGGCACCGCTAGGGAAAGGATGACATGGTGATGCAGGTACTCGTCCACCAAAACACCTCTGTGTTGTCAGGCTTTGCCGTCCATCAGATGCAATCCGCGTACGTACTGCCTCATAACAAAGCTGAAGCACCCAGAAGACATGGTCGAATGTCAATGCAACTTCATACACCTATACACCAAAGGCGTTTATGTAAATTATTAGCGTTGTCAGTGTCTCTGACAGGTAGAACAGCCACAAGAGTCAAGTAGAGTTGTTCGTGTGAAGGGTACACAGGGACTGCATGCTCATGTGAGACAGCATTATCAGCACCTGACAGATTTCAAAAGAGCCTCATTGTGGGGATGTATTTGACTGGCTGTTCGAATAGTGCAATACCGAGATTTTTGCAGTATTCGGATGTGTTAGCAGTCCGATGTTGGACTGCATGGGAGTGTGAAGGAAGCATACTCGTCTTCTAGGTCCCGGATGACCACGTCCGACCATCACAAGGCCGGATGGCCGTATTGTGCACCAAGCATATCGTAATCCTCCACATCTGCACCTGCCATCTGAGAACAAGTGATGGACTCCCTGCGACATCATATGTCATGGCGCATCTTTAGTCAGAGACTAACAGATGCTGGACTAGGAATGGCTGTCCCATGCATATGCTACATTTAGCACCGCAACACCAATGGCTGCATTTCATGTGATACAGTACCAGAACGGATGGACTGTTGATGAATGGCGTCGGATTGTATTCAACGATGAATCGCGGTTCTGCACTATCACAGATGACCATCATCGGCGAATATGCCGGTGACCTGGGGTGAGGTCACATTCTTCCAATGTTCTGGAGAGTCACAGCGATTGTATACCTTGGGTCATGGTGTAATGAACCATCTGATATGACTTAGGGTCATAGCTGGTAATGATTGAGGGAACTCTGATAGCACAACGCTACTTGACAGACATTCTGCATCCTTACGTGTTACCGCCCATGCTGCAGTATCGTGGTGCCATTTTTGAACATGACAGTGCTCGTTCACACATGGCACATATTTGAACTTCTTGCGTGATGCTGAGGTGCTCCCGCGGCCAGCAGGGTCCCCACGTCTATGGCAAAGCAGTAGAAATTTTGCAAGGACACTGACGGGAAAAAAGTCGCAGCACCAAAAAATAATTAATGTAGAGTAATGCAATTTTGGGAATAAATTTGTCTAGGTAACATATTTAAGTGATTAACACAGCACGATCACAGGTCAATGTAAATAAGCCACTTGAAACGTGACATACTGGTAGATTAATAACCGGTGTAACCGCCAGGATGTTGAATGCAAGCATGCAAATGTGCATGAATTGTGTCATATAGGTGCTGGGTATCCGTTTGTGGGATGGAGTTCCATGTCTGTTGCACTTGGTCGGTCAATACTGGCACTGTTGATGCTGTGTGTGGATGCGCTGTAGTTGTCGTCCGGTGGTAGCCCATATGTACTCGACTGTGATCAAGCAGGCCAAGGCAACATGTCGACACTCTGTAGAGCATGCTGGGTTACAACAGCGGTATGTAGGCAAGCGTTATCCTGTTGGAAAATACCCCCTCAAATGCTGTTCATGAATGATAGCACAACAGAGTGACGTACAAATTAGCAACCAAGGTGCGTGGGATAACCAGGAGAGTGCTACTGCTGTCATGCGAAATTTCATCACAGGCCATAACCCCAGATGCAGGCACAGTGTGTCTAGGTCGCGGACTTGTTTGCTGCAGGCACTCACCTGGCCTCTTTCTAACCAACATACGGCCATTACTGGCACCGAGGCAGAACAACCTTCCATCAGAAAACACAACAGACCTCCACCCTGCCTTCCAATGAGCTTTCGCTTGACACCACTGAAGTCGCAATTGGTGGTGGTTTGGGGTCAGCGGAATGCGCACTACAGCGTTCTGGCTCGGAACTATTCTTGAAGTAACCGTTTTCTAACAGTTCATTGTGTCACTGTGGGGCCAAGTGCTGCTCAAACTACTGCTGCAGATGCAGTACAATTACGACACAGTCATAAGCCGTACATGACGGTCTACCCTCTCGGTAGTGCCACGTGGCTGTCTGGAGCCCGGTCTTCTTATGACCGTACATTCTCGTGGCCACCACTGCCAGCAATCAAGTACTGTGTGCTACTTTCCTGCCAGTCTTTCTGCAATATAAGAGGAGGAAGTTCCAGCGTCTCGTAGCCCTATTACACGACCGCACTGAAACTCAGTGAGGTGCTGATAATGGCGTCTTTGTCGTCTTAAAGGCATTCTTGACTAACTTCAACTCACCACGTCCAGTCTCAAAAGTGCTAACGCTCACGCCCGTCACCGCGTATATTTAAAGCAAAAACACGCCAACCGACTTTCGTTTATGTTGCACAATTCCTTCTTGGTGTTGCGATTTTTTTTCCGTCGGCGTAACTTGCATCAAATACTGCAATACCTCGCTCGATCTCTATGGTATTGGAATGGAACGTTCTGCTAAACTACAACAGTTCTCAGTACGTAGGATACATCCTTCTCCATAGAGCTGCTGGAGGGGGAGGAGGAGATTAGTGTTTAACGTCCCGTCGATAACGAGGTCATTAGAGACGGAGCACAAACTCAGATTAGGGAAGGATGGAGAAGGAAATGGGCCGTGCCATTACAAAGGAACCATTCCGGCATCTGCCTTAAGCGATTTAGGGAGATCACGGAGTGTCTGAATCAGGATGGCCGGACGCGAGTTTGAACCGTCGTCATCCCGAATGCAAGTCCAATGTGCTAACCACTGCGCTGGTTCGCTCAGTATAAATGTGCTGTCGATGGAGGTGAAATCGTAAGTGTACGAAGTACAGAGATCATTTTGTTGCTTTCCTGCAATGTTTGGTCGCAATGCCTGTTAATTATTACAGCACAGCCGTCTCGTTATACATTTGCAAACCGCGCCTGCACGAACGTGGCGGAAGTGCGCGTTGTCAGACACTGAGCTGGTCAACGGTCGCATACGTTGATTCCCGTCTGCACTCTGTGATGTGTCTGTAGGACACAATACTTCGATTATCTGCGGTTTTCAGAGCATTCTGCATTTCGAAATACGATGGGGGTATCGAGACGAACACTTAAAAAAAAGTAGGAATCCTGTATGTAAAAAGACAGAGGCCTCTGCTTATACAGAGTGAGTCACTAAGTATTGCCACCAAGAATAACTTCGAAAGTATGACAGGAGCTGAGTGGGACAAAAGTTGCATGGGACAATGGGGCCCAAAATATGACGGCTTTTTGTTGCTAGGTGGGGTCGCTTCAGAGGTATGAAGGTCAACTGTTTTTTTTGTTTTTGTTTTAATGGGAAGTTAGAGTTTGGTACTTATTTTCTGATAGCAGCTATAGAGACGAATCCAATGATGCGTAACACTAAGGTCTTTGAAGGTCAACGAAGGTCACAAAGTTGGCATGAACGTCCATTTACAGAAGGTATTCGAAGTGATGACCATTGGTATCAATGCAGTGTTGAAATCTTCTTATCATGGACTGAGTGGTATTCCTTATCACATGGGCACTTGTCGAAGCACATGCTCTGACAATTCTCTTTCGTGTATCTTCAGGTGTAGTTGGAACGTCTTTATAAACGATGTCTTGTACGAATCCCCATAAGACAAAATCCAGAGGCGTCAAGTCGGGCGATGAAGCCTGCCACGACACATCTCCTCCGCGTCCAATCCAACGATTTCGGAATTGTCTCTGCAGCTCATTTCTAGCCATCAGCGAAAAATGTGCCGGAAACCCATCATGTTGATACCACATCCTGTTCTTTGTTCCTAATGGAATTTCTTCCAATAACAGACCTAATGTTTCTTGCAGGAATGTGGCGTACTTCCTATCATTAAGATTTCCTTCTATGAAATAGGGGCCTATAATTCTGTCCTCCAGAATCCCACACCATATATTCATCGACCACAGTCTTTGGTGTGCAACTTGCCCCAGCCACTATGGATTTTCAGTTGCCCAATAATGTATGTTATGCAAATTAATATTTCCATGGTTCGTTAATGTTGCCTCGTCAGTAAATAAAATCAAATTAATAAACGTGTCATGCCTCTGAACCTGAAGTTGAGCCTATCCGCAGAATTCAATGCGACGCATACAATCCGTACCAGTTAATCCTTGGTGGAGACTGATTTGGTAAAGATGATATTTATGGCGATGCAGAACGCGAACACCACCACTCAGGCTCATGCCAGATTCCCTTGCGATTTGGCGCGAACTAACACAAGGATCAAATTGGTTCAAATGGCTCTGAGCACTATGGGACTTAACATCTGTGGTCATCAGTCCCCTAGAACTTAGAACTACTTAAACCTAACTAACCTAAGGACATCACACAACACCCAGTCATCACGAGACAGAGAAAATCCCTGACCCCGCCGGGAATCGAACCCGGGAACCCGAGCGCGGGAAGCGAGAACGCTACCGCACGACCACGAGCTGCGGACACAAGGATCTCTAACTACAGTGGCAACAGTACCAATTTCCGTTTCCTCGTTAATAACTTTCCTTTGCCGGATATGTATCCGATGCGTTAAAGATCCAGTTGTTCTCAAATTATCATATACGTATTTAAATTATGACGTGTAGGGTGAGTCCGTTGAGAATATATTTCAGCGTATAAGTGTCTTGCTCTCACTGAATTTCGTTGGCATTCTCCATAAATGAAAAGCATATTGACTTGTTCTTCGAAGGAATACATAATTCACATTAGCTTGGTTCGAGGATGCTAGTCTTACCGTTCCTACCAGTTTTGTACTGAGAAACCGTCGAATGGTGTTTGCATGTCAATGGCATGTTAGATGGATACGCCGTATTCGACGAATATTTACTATTCGCACGATATACGTAAGAGAATTGTCAGAGCATGCGCTTCGATATGTGCCGAAGTGATAAGGAATACCACTCAATCCATGACAAGAATTTTGCAGCACTGCATTGATGCCAACGGTCATCACTTCGAACACCTTCTGTAAATGGACGTTCATGCCACCTTTTTGACCTCCATTGACTTTCAAAGACCTTACTGTTATACATCATTGGATTTGTCTCGATAGCCCCTATCAGAAAATAAGTACCAAACAATGGCATCCCATTAAAAAAAAAACAAAGTTGACCTTCATATCTCTGACGCGACCCGACCTAGTATCAAAAAACCAACGTCATATTATGGCTCCCGTTGTCCCATGCGACATTTGTCACACAAACTTTTCAGTTCCTATCATACTTTCGGAGTTATTCTAGGTGGAAATTGATGTGTCGACAGAAGTGCCGACACAGTGTGATTTGAGGGGACCGCAATGCACGCTATAAACACACGAAGGATGGCGTGAGGTCTGAAACAGTATACGTAATGAATGCTATAAAGAAAAGTACGTAGCTTTTGGAATACTTAACTTTAATCCATCCTTGTTGTATACATCGTTCTTGATGAGACATGCTTTATACGATAAGTATCAATTGCTATGTAAGGCTAATGGCGCCTTGCTAGGTCGTAGCCATGGACTTAGCTGAAGGCTATTCTAACTTTCTGCTCGGCAAAGGAGCGAGGCTTCGTCAGTGTAGTCGCTAGCAAAGTCGTCCGTACAACTGGGGCGAGTGCTATCCCGTATCTCGAGACCTGCCTTGTGGTGGCGCTCGGTCTGCGATCACTGACAGTGGCGACACGCGGGTCCGACATGTACTAATGGACCGCGGCCGATTTAAAACTATCACCTAGCAAGTGTGGTACCTGGCGGTGACACCACAGAAATAGTTGGTGACTCACCCTGTATAATTAGGGAAATATGGCATGCGGAACTGAGAACAAATTCCTTGTGTAATTAAACTTATGTCTGTACGTCTCAACAGCCGCTGTAACTTTCTTGCATGAAGTTATTTGTCCGCGTAGGCGAAATGTGCTAATTACTAAATAATATAATAAGGTGTTTATCCCAAAATGAAGCAACAGCCTACACAGGAAAATGACTTCCTTCAAGAAATTACTTGTCTTTTTTCGGATCGTTCTGTGCAGGACATTTCTGGAAAGCTGTAATAGTTTCAGTTCGTTAGGAATGATCAAGATATATAGAACTCTACAGACTTCTTGCACAGTAAGTTGCAGGCCGATGTGATGGATTCACGATCTGTGGCATAAACACAAAGGTTGGACAAAAAATATGGAAACTCCGCGAGAAATACGTGCTTGAACATAAATGCCTGAGGGTTGCACTGTTGTATTTGACCACGAGCGGTACCTGTGGAATGCCCTCGATGCGTTTCAAGTATCAGTGCTGGTCAGAACATTGTACGGTGTAGTTGTCAGTGGAATATGTCGAAGTGGATTTGAACTGGGCAAATTGTTGGTAGCCATATGGTGGGTGCTTCCGTAGTCTCTGTTACAGAGAAAGCGGAAAAAGGTCATCCTCTGTGTCGTAACGCGGACGAAAGTGTGATCGTGACGCACGGTCACTGAAGTGGATTGTGATGAAAAATAAGAGGACGACAGTTACCAGAGTCACTGCAGAACTGACTTTCGCACTCGCGAACCCGGTCACCACCAAAACAACACGAAGGGTGCTCCAGAAGGAGGGAATTTCAGGGTGAGTAGTAATTTCAAAACCACAAATCAGGGATGCCAATGCCTGTAACAGGAAAATATGATGCCGAAGCCATAAAACCTGGACTATGGAGCAATTGTAGAATGTCATTTGGTCAGATTAGTCTCGCTGCACACTGTATACAACTTTTGGCCACGATTTTCTCCCAAGAGTTAAACATGGCGGGGTTTCGGCGATGATTTGGGCATTTATATCATCGTATTCCATGGCCCCGTTGTTACTCTGCAAGGTCGCATTTCTGCCAAGGACGATGTGACCATTTTAGCTGATCATGCCCATCCCATGGTACAATGTTTATTCCTCAATGGCGATGCTGTGTTCCAGTACGACAGGGGCCTGTTCACACAGATTGCGTCGTCCAAGATTGATTTTGTGAGCACAAGGAAGAACTGTCGCAAATCCCGTGGCCGTCAAAGTCGCTAGATCTCAATATTATTGAGACTTTGTGGTCTACTTTGGAAAGAAGGGTGCGTGATCGCTGTCTACGTCCATCTTCGTTACCTGAACTTGCCACCATTTTGCAGGAAGAATGGTATACGATTCCACTAAAAACCGTCCAGGACTTGTATCTGTCCATTCCGAGACAACTAGAAGCTGTTGTGAGTGCCAACGTTTTCCTACGCCGTGTTAGGCGCTGTGTTTGTGGTGTCTCCATATTTTTGTCCATACCCTGCCGGTGTCTCAGCGGCTAAGAGAAATCAAGTCGCCGTCCACACCGAACCGTAGTGTCTTAACGGCGTCCGCAAGTCTTTTATTTGCATCCGCGTTCATTAAAATTTTGTAATCTCTTCTAACCCATAGATCTAAAAGGTAGGGGTGCCACTGGCCCAATTTTGTCTGCTGAAGTCAGACCTCGTAATTTACATTCCGTAGACTGAGAACCAAGATGCCTGTTATGACCAGATTTTAACGCAAAATTTCTTGTCACATTCTTGATAAGTTCCGCAAGTTACACCTTTCAGTCGTAATTAATGAAACGGATTTTGTGAATTCTTTTTGCGATACTCATCCACAACATTGAGAAGTCAAATGAAGTTGTGTTACAATTTATCGTCAAATTCTGCACACTGTTTAAAGTCAGTCATATATCATTCGTCAAACGTATTTTAACCCGCCATGATGTTAACACATGTTACCGTGCTATACTTCTCAGTGCAATAAGCTTTGCATTGAGTGCTTGTAACGATATTTAAGAGGTATGTTGATCGATTCACTGATTTTATACCGAACAGTATTCGTGTCATATGTGATAAACAAATGGGAGTCAGATCATGAAGCAGAGATTCCAATGGATGGAGTTTCAAAAAATGGTTCAAATGGCTCTAAGCACTATGGGGCTTAACAGCTGAGGTCATCAGTCCCCTAGACTTAGAACTACTTAAACCTAACTAACTTAAGGACATCACACACATACATGCCCGAGGCAGGATTCGAACCTGCGACCGTAGCAGCAGCGCGGTTCCGGACTGAAGCGCCTAGGACAGCTCGGCACCAGCGGCCGGTGATGGAGTTTCCTGGAAGAGTATTCATGTAGGTTTGTGGCAGCTTTTGGTAATTGCATAAGAGATTTCTGTCAGTGTAAATTAAACAGGAATGACTCAGACGTAAGCACTTGCGGGATAATCGTATAATTGTGAGGAAAACTAGGAATAAAGGCATGTCGTAATCTTTAGTCACTGCAGACGTCAACAAAACGTCTAGCATCTCCTGGACAGAGAGCACTTAAGTCTATGTTGTAGCACTCCACCTCACATCGTTAACAATTGTGACTTAAAAGAATAATAATTATTATCATTACCGATCACATTTAATACAGATAGTTTTTTTTATTGTGGATATGTGCAGATATGCCTACGGATAATGTGTATCGGCGCAGGTTTATATCCGTAAAGTTGTTATTAATACTATGAAATACGAAAGGCCTTCATAATGTTCTGCAAAATATTGTTTATTTGGTCACGCCTGAGAATTAGGCTTCTTGAGCCATCGTCCTCTGACAGCTACAGTTCGCAAACATAGATAAAATGACTTGCGACTTTAGCAGAAGGTACAAAGGATTCAAAAAATGATGACATGTAGAGTGTTCACAAAGGAAAGTATTTCCTTTTAGTCGTGCAGCAATAGTTACGATTAACTACAATTGAAAATAAAGCTTTTTACGTGAATATCATAACATTTAACAACAGATGAAAAATAAAGATGGCTTTAACGCTACTATCTAATATTGATACTAAAATTAACAGAGAGGAAAACTAATTTTCAGTTTTGGATATTGTATAACAATTCTAAATTCGACTTTATTTTTCGTCTGTTGTTAGACGTAACGAGACCCACATACGCCTTATTTTCATTTCTCAGTAATTGGAAATGATTCTGCGTGACATAAGAAGTATTGCTTTCCTTTGTGAATACTCTGTATGCCATCATTTTTGTGTCTTTTGTGTCTTTGAAATAGGTAATACCTGTGTTTACGTCATTCAACTGTCATCTGATGAGCCGGCCGGGGTGGCCGAGCGGTTCCAGGCGCTATAGTCTGGAACCGCGCTACCGTTACGGTCGCAGGTTCGAATCCTGCCTCGGGCATGGATGTGTGTAATGTTCTTAGGTTAGTTAGGTATAAGTAGTTCTAAGTTCTAGGGGACTGATGACCTCAGCAGTTGAGTCCCATAGTGCTCAGAGCCATTTGAACCATTTTTTGTCATCTGGTGATGGCCTAAGAAACCGAAAGCCGATTCCTTGCCGAAATAATACGTTGCAAAACATAGAAAAGTATTTCCTATTTGTTATTGTTTTCGCATTCTGCCATGCACAACAGGAAATTCAGTTAATGTTATAAAGTATTTATTTCTGCGCACAGACCTCTAACCATAAAATAAGTGGGTGTTACCCTTTGCAAAATACTACAAGTTAGTTTCTCCACTATGAAGTTTTGAGTTACTACACAACTGTAGAACACTAATGAAGAACAAAAAGCCGCAATTGTAAGTGGTTTGTTTAGTCATCTATTTCATCAACGTGGATGATGGACTGGATTAACGATGATTAAAAAAAAAGCACTTGCAACTGGAGCTGTTTTGTTCCTCGTTCAACCTTTCTGTCCATATACCCTTCACTGGTCGCTTTCAGGTGGCAGCACATGCCTCACCGTGCCGAGTGCGCACCTTCACACTAACTGCATGTGGCTCAATGACCGGGAGCAAGTCTTTCAGTTGGACACTTCGGCGATTTGCGAGTCCCTAATCTACTCCAGTTACCCAACCGAGAAAGAGGAATCCGAACTACGTGTCCTTCCTGGTGACTGCTCATATTGTTGAGAGATGAAGGCTAGATTAAAGGTAGACTGAAAATTTACGTGGTCCAACCGGGATTCTACCCCGCTGCCTCTCGATTTAAGGACATGCGCTTTATTTCTAGACCATCGGGCACAAGACCTTCACATCGGGCGCACAATATCAACATTAGTTGGAGATGTTTCGAGTCTGATCGTTGAGGGGAAAACACGGCATGACGAGCGGCCAGATCTGCGAAGGCCACACCCTGAGCTACATTGGTCCTGCTGCTGCAAAACGTTATCAAGATCAGTAACTGATCAGCACGGGGAGGAGATCATACAGCGTGCTTTTGCTGATCGCCAGCCTGTGTACCTCACTGATCTAGTAGATGCTGAAATTCTCCAGTGGTTCTTTGTGAAAGGACTGACCAAACATTTTCTGCGTTCACCGTTTACGTCCGAATGTAGTTGCATGATATTTAGCGTCTCTTCTGCTGCGGTTGTATGATTTCTCATTCAATTATTGCGCGATGGGCCGCAGTGGAGACAAGCAGTAATTACAATGTCATGAGTCGTGTTTCGAGTGGCTGTTCTGTCATTCTGTTTTAAATTTCTGCAAATTACTCATACAGGATACCAGCATGCTCTTTCACTGCTCTATGACCAGTTCATTGCTCAATCCACATTTCAGTAGCTGCTTCAGCTGTAGCTAACTTGGCGTCAACAGTGCGTTAAATCAAAACAAAAAAAAATTAAATCCTACGTCGTATACAAATACCAGGATGATTTCTAATAATCGGTCACGCTTATCACTGTCCTCATTCCGAATCTGATATAAGAAATCTGAAATTACTGCAACCTACAGCAATAAATAAACACTTTTAGATTTACAATATTTACTGGTCATCAAACATCAATATAAGTTAAATAGACGGATCCTTATATCCAGGAAAATTAAGGCCACAAGAAATTAAAGAGAGTAGAAGGAGCCGCGCGGAATGGCTGCGCGGTTTAGGGCGCCATGTCACGGACTGCTCGGCCCCTCCCGCTAGAGGTTCGAGTCCTCTCTCGGGCATGGGTGTGTGTGTGTGTGTTGTTCTTAGCATAAGTCGGTTTCATATAGTTTAAGTAGTGTCTAAGTCTAGGGACCGATGACCTCAGCAGTTTGGTCCCTTAGGAATTCACACACATCTGAACATATTTTTGAGTAGAAGGAAGTGACACTTGAAGTCCATGAAGTCAGAGTCTATCACATGATGTAATCAGTAACATTTTATATAATGTGAGCAAGTTGATAGATTTCCACGCGATGTAGACCACGGTAGCACGAATATCCCGAGGAAATGTTCCCCGATTTCTCTCCTGTAGTCGAGCATTGGTGACAAGAAAAAATTGTTCAAATGGCTCTGAGCACTATGGGACTTAACTTCAGAGGTCATCAGTCCCCTAGAACTTAGAACTACTTAAACCTAACTAACCTAAGGACATCACACACATCCATGCCCGAGGCAGGATTCGAACCCGCGACCGTAGAGGTCGCGCGGTTCCAGACTGTAGCACCTAGAACCGCTCGGCCACTCTGGCCGGCACTGGTGACAAGAGCCAAAGTCCAATGACGGCACAGCAATGCGAGACAATGAATTCGGCGAGTCCATCGGGACGGAGCGATGTCGTAATCAATAGTTCAGACGGTCGCTTTGTTATTCTAACCCCCTTGTAAGTTCCCAAGGAGGTTATAACAGAGGGAGATGGAGTTACCTACGCTGAAGCCAGGGGGTGCGGCAGTCCGCCATCTTTTTGAAACCAAAACAAGAGTTTCTCCCTTAAAATCTTATGTGAAACTTGCCCTCTCTACTTAAAGCCACTAAACCGACAGTCACATTTGGGTATGTACTTATACACCACATATTTTCATGGAGGAATAGACAAAACCAACTAGTTGAGAACTTAATTTGTTGATGCCAAATATATTTCATTGAGCATTGACTACATCGTGGCAAAACAGCCGATATTTTTAATTTAAGTCGAGCTATTAGCGGTACAGATGGCATAAGATCCTTCTGATCATTTCACTACGAAAATGTACTTTTTTCAGAATGTAAACAAACGGTTCAGATGGCTCTAAGCACTATGGGGCTTAACATCTGAGGTCATCAATCCCCTAGACGTAGAACTACTTAAACCTAACTAACCTAAGGACATCACACACATCCATGCCCGAGGCAGGATTCGAACCTGCGACCGTTGCAGCAGCGCGGTTCCGGACTGAAGCGCTTACAACCGCTCGGTCACAGCGGCCGGCGAATGTAAACGCTAAATATTTAGTTTGGCGAACACGACAATATTGTATGAATATTCTTTGTTGAGCTTAGGTGCAATTAAGCGTTATCACTAAAATCAAGAGCTTGCACGTAATGTCAGGTGAAGCCTATCTTTGTCTCTCTCACACGTTTTTCCCTTCTGAGAAGGTTTAGGTCATTCTACAAACTATCATTTTCGTTTGACAGTTTTTCACAATTGGGAATACATACAGGGTGATTCACAAAGACATACAAATATTTTAATATGTTATTCTACAAGTAAAATTAAAGAAAAAAAAGTATAAATATAGGTCCGCAAATGTTTAGTTATGGAGTTACGGCTAATAAAAGATTTTGCCTGAAGTTTTGCAACTTCGCTAATATGAAGCCATCACAAAACTGTACGAGGTTAAAGTAAAACACGATTTCCATTTATTTTGTTGTTATTGATCTGGTGAATCTAATAAAATACGAGTATATCCCAGACGTATATCTGCAGTAGTTTCCAGGACATCCAGAGAAGTTCATAAATATGGTCTTGTTTAAACACTTACTCATAACTTTACTAACTCAAAGGAATTCCATGGACATGAATATTGCATCACTCGTAAAACCAGATGCCCCACTTTGCTATCACTTATTGTTCTAGGATGTGGCAAACAAGTATCAGATATAATGCTGATATAATCATATGCTCTTGTAGACTGAAATTTCAGTGTTAATGCAAAAGATTTCAAAGCTGCTCTTCATTTCTGTAGTTCTTCTTCTGCAGGACCTTTTTCACATGATTCAAATGACGATTTCGCGGCTTGACAGGCGACAGTTTGGCTGCCGAAGCTTCCTGTTTTGCATGTTTACTTCACACAGAACTTACAACTTTTTCTTGAAATGGACGTGACAGGAGGTGGTGCATCTAAAATGGAGGAAACGTCTTTTGGCAACACTAGAAAACAAACAGATGCATAAAATTAGCATTACATGTCAAAGTTTTTGATGCACATAAATTATTACCTTCTGGAGCAGCACTTCCCAAAATAAACTCGTCCAACGTAACAGTTAGCACGGAGTAGAATTATCATACATGAACAAACAAAAACGACTAATATGTTGAAAATTTTAAATGAATGACTTATTATCTAGTCACAACATTCACTCACTCAATTATCTCAGACGTAAATAATTAAGTATAATATATCATGCATAGGCAGATGATATGTCATCAGCTGCCGACAACCGAAAAAACAAGCCGAACATCAAATCCTCTCAAATACATCATACACTGAAACATTACAGTGAGTTACGTAAAATTTGGAGGAACTTACATTCTGTGTGTATGAGAGAAATGATTAAAAAAAACGAAAGGTCTAGTGCGATTATGCTGTATTTTACTGATGTGCTCTATTTCGTCATAAAGCCTTGATCCACAGGCTTTACCTTGCTCTTTCTTTCGTGAGCCTACGACGAGTCCATGCTTAAACCAAAAGTATTATTTTATCTCAAGCATTTACCTGTAGAAAGTAACAGCAGACTTTCAGTTTCTTTTACAATCCAATGGGCCAGCATCATCGAAGATATCTCTTAGGGACATTATGTAATGAAATACAGATTGCGCCTATGGTATTTTAATGATGTATTTATTGTGAGGGATCCTTTTAGGATACTGATGTGTTGGCAAATGTGCCAACACCTTGTAGATTGAGTAGGTCGAAATGCACGCTATCTAACGCAGACGGGCGTGAATTCTGGAACAGGATAAGTAGTGAATGGTATGCAAGAAAAGTATGTAGCTCCTCGAATACTTAACTTTTATATATCCTTTGTTGTTTACAGCATTCTTGATGAGACATTTCATACGATAACTTTCAAACTATGTAAGGCTAATGGCGCCTTGCTAGGTCGTAGCCATGGACTTAGCTGAAGGCTATTCTAACTGTCTCTCGGCAAATGAGAGAAAGGCTTCGTCAGTGTAGTCGCTAGCAAAGTCGTCGTACAACTGGGGCGAGTGCTATTCCGTATCTTGAGACCTGCCTTGTGGTGGCGCTCGGTCTGTGATCACACAGTGGCGACACGCGGGTCCGACATGTACTAAATGGACCGCGGCCGATTTAAGCTACCACCTAGCAAGTGTGGTGTCTGGCGGTGACACCACAGATACAATGCCATCTTCAGACGATCTGCGAAAGTTACATAATATTATTTTTCACTTAACTATAATGTTGGTTAATCGCATTTTCGGATATACAGATTTGATACTTACATCCATATATCGGGTGATAAAAAAGTCAGTATAAATTTGAAAACTTAATAAACCACGGAACAATGTAGATAGAGAAGTAAAAACTGACACACATGCTTGGAATGACATGGGGTTTTATTAGAACAAAAAAAAAAAAAAAAAAAAAAAAGAAACCCATATTGCTAGACGCGTGAAAGATCTCTTGCGCGCGTCGTTTGGTGATGATGGTGTGCCCATCCGCCACTTTCGTCATGCCTGGCCTCCCAGGTCCCCAGGCCTCATCAGTCCATGCGATTATTGGCTTTGGGATTACCTGAAGTCGCAAGCGTATCGTGATCGACCGACATCTCTAGGGATGCTGAAAGACAACATCCGACGCCAATGCCTCACCATAACTCCGGACATGCTTTACAGTGCTGTTCTCAACATTATTCCTCGACTACAGCTATTGTTGAGGAATGATTGTGGACATATTGAGCATTTCCTGTAAAGAACATCATCTTTGCTTTGTCTTAATTTGTTATGCTAATTATTGCTATTCTGATCAGATGAAGCGCCATCTGTCGGACATTTTTTGAACGTTTGTATTATTTTGGTTCTAATAAAACTCCATGTTATTCCAAGCATGTGTGTTAATTTGTACCTCTCTATCTACATTATTCCGTGATTTATTCAGTTTTCAAATTTATACTGAGTTTTTAATTACCTGGTATAATCAGTGGTTGCTGTCAATCTGCATTGTGTAACAAATGGTGTAGATTTAGGACTCTTATGCTATAAGCTGTTTCGTGGTTTGGTTCCGTTGTTAATCGTCTTTTTTATATTTATGATTTGGACGTTTTATCGTCGGATTTGACAGATAGACAGTTGTGACAATTGACCAAAGACGCTATATGGTTACAGCTGCTATGTCAAATATGCCAATAAGACTCAAATTACAAAAAAGAAAGATTAACAACAGAAGGAAACCACAAAATAGCTTATAGCATAAGAGTACTAAGTCTACACCACGTTGTTATACGATACAGTATAGTATCCCGTCCACTCGTCAAATATAAAGTGCCTAGGAAGCTGTTTTCTCGGATCGCTAGACAACAGTTCAAGCAAATCGTATTAATGGAGTTTATTACAGTAAGTTAAATTGACAATACTTAACTTTGCGTATTCAGAAAGGTGAGTCGCAAACAAATGGCGACATGCAAATAATCAATGTCCTTCGGTATACACAATTTCAATGCGAGCAAAACAATTCAGTTCATAAGTCACCGATATATAGCGGTTGTACGTCGACCCGTTTTCCACTGCCCGCGGCTACGCGGCACGGCGCTTAAATTCTCTTCGTATAGATGCCACCCCTGTCGTGGTGTCATCCTATTCAGCGTACTATTGGCTGACGTCGTTTCACAGCCCTCTCTGCTGTAACGTTCCAGGCCGACGTGCGGCGCTTGTCGTTACCCGGCAACATACAGACTGACAACGACCACTGATGAGATATGGACATGAGTACCAAATTTGCATATCAGAAAACACGATTAACCAGAACTATAACAAAATAAAAACTATTCTGTGACTTTCGCAAATGGTCTGAAGATAGCAATCTAACCGAAAAGAATCCATCACAACAAATACATCATTAAGCTACTATAGCAACAATCTGGATTGTATTACATAATTCCCGTTTCTCTTTATACATCCGCAGGTCACACGAGTAACCATTTTTACACAATTTTATTTTTGAATTTCGATGAATAACACTGCAGTACACGCACACTACTCACAATGTTTTGGTAGCAGACATATGGCGGGGTGCGTAAGTCGATGGCTTCACGTTTTCGGAGTTAGAGTATCTCCATAGATGCTAATCTCTTGGTAGTTCCCCAGGCTGCCGAACTGCGTTGCTGGCGGTGACATCGCAAAGCTACTGCCGCTCGTGGCGCAGCCGCTAAACTTACACTCATGAGCTAAAACATTATGACCACTGCCCTCCGCGAGGTTGAATGCCTCCTGGCGGTGTAGTGGGCACGTGACGCAGTAAGGAAAGGTTGTAAGCGGAAGATAGACGAATGGGCAGTCATTATAGCGAAGATACGGGCTGCAAATGTGGAAATCCACTGATATAAGCGGTTTTCACAAAGAACACATTGTTGTGGCGCTGCAGCTGGAAACGAGAATCTCTGAAACGGCGAAGCTGGTCTCCTATTGGCGTACTATTGTCCCAGCCTAAGGCGCTACAGTCATGGGCTGTGCGGCAAGTCCCGGCGGAGGTTCGAGTCCTCCCTCGGGCATGGGTGTGTGTTTGTCCTTAGGATAATTTAGGTTAAGTAGTGTGTAAGCTTAGGGACTGATGACCTTAGTAGTTAAGTCCCATAAGATTTCACACACATTATACTATTGTCCTGAGCACTTGCGGAAAGTGGTTGAAGGATGGTGAAATAAAGAGTAGGCTTTATGGTGTTGGACGACCACGTCTCATCACAAAATGTATAGGTCGGAGGATCCCCCACTGTGCAATCGAGTATAGGCAGCGATCTGTGGCAGGTCTGACGACAGAGTTCAACGTTGGAGCAGGGAAAAGTGTTTCGGAGCACACCGTTCAAAAGCCATTGTTGAACATGGAGCTCCACATCACACGACCCCTACGTGCTCCTGTTTTGTCCCAACTACATTGTCAGTTATGATTGCAGTGGGCACAACATCGCTGAGTTTTCGCCGTGGATCGGTGGAAACGTGTCGCCTGTCGAATGAGTCGCATTTCTTGCTACGCAAGGTCAATGGTGTCATCGAGGCGAATGGGTGCACGAAACATACATTTGGCGACAGATACAGATAGGTGAGCGCGGAATTATGCTTCGGGGTGCATTGAATTGAGCTTCCATGGGATCTGTTGTAGTAATGGAAGGCACATGACAGTAGTGAACTGTGTGAACATTATTCTGGACCACCTTCGTCGCATCATACTCAAAGTCTCCCCTTTACGGCGACGATATCTTCCAGCAGGAGAATTGATCTTGTTGCGAGGTCAGAATCGTGCTACAGTGGTTTGAGGGGAATGATAGTGATCTCATATTAATGTCTTGGGCAGCAAATGTGCCTGATCTGTACTCACTGGAACACATATCGGGCGCCAGATGTGTGCCCGTAAACCACCATCCCGTAATTTGCTGGAATTGCTTAACCTGTGCGTAGGCATCTGGAGCCACATACTACTGACGTCCTGTCAAGGACTTGTAGAACCCGTGCCGAGCAGAATCTCTGTTTTACTGTGTTTAAAAAATGGAACAATACGCTATCAGACAGGTGGTCATGATGTTTTGGCTTATCGGTGTATGTGTCAATGATCCCTGCCATCGGCGCATCTTCGTCATGGGTCTTCGTGCAACGAAGGCAAAGATATAAGATGAATCAACATTTTACAAATGTGCTTAATCATTATCAGTTAGCTTATTTAATTATTTAGATAATATACACTACTGGCCATTAAAATTGCTACACCAAGAAGAAATGCAGATGATAAACGGGTGTTCATTGGACAAATATATTATACTAAAACTAACATGTGATTACATTTTCACGCAATTTGGGTGCATAGATCCTGACAAATCAGTACCCAGAACAACCACCTCTGACCGTAATAACGGTCTTGATACGCCTGGGCATTGAGTCAAACAGAACTTGGATGGCGTGTACACGTACAGCTGCCCATGCAGCTTCAATACGATACCACAGTTCATCAAGACTAGTGACTGGCGTATTGTGACGAGCCAGTTGCTCGGCCACCATTGCCCAGATGCTTTCAGTTGGTGAGAGATCTGGAGAATGCTGGCCAGGGCAGCAGTCGAACATTTTCTGTATCCAGAAAGGCCCGTACAGGACCTGCTACATGCGGTCGTGCATTATCCTGCTGAAATGTAGAGTTTCGCCGGGATAGAATGTAGGGTAGGGCCACAGGTCGTAACACATCTGAAATGTAACGTCCACTTTTCAAAGTGCCTTCAGTGCCAACAAGTGGTGACTGAGACGTGTAACCAATGGCACCCCACACCATCACGCCGGGTGATACGTCAGTATGGCGATGATGAATATACGCTTCCAATGTGCGTTCACCGCGATGTCGCCAAACACGGATGCGTCCATCATGATGCTGTAAACAGAACCTGGATTCATCCGAAAAAATGACGTTTTGCCATTCGTGCACTCAAGTTCGTCGTTGAGTACACCATCGCAGGCGCTCCTGTCTGTGATGCAGCGTCAAGGGTAACCGCAGCCATGGTCTCCGAACTGATAGTCCATGCTCTTGCAAACGTCGTCGAACTGTTCGTGTAGATGGTTGTTGTCTTGCAAACGTCCCTATTTGTTGACTCAGGGATCGAGACGTGGCTGCATGATCCGTTACAGCCATGCGGATAAGATGGCTGTCATCTCGACTGCTAGTGATACGAGACCGTTGGGATCCAGTACGGCGTTCCGTATTACCCTCCTGAACCCACCGATTCCATATTCTGCTAACAGTCACTGGATCTCGACCAACGCGAGCAGCAATGACGCGATACGATAAACCGCAATCGCGATAGGCTACAATCCGTCCTTTATCAAAGTCGGAAACGTGATGGTACGCGTTTCTCCTCCTTACACGAGGCATCACAACAACGTTTCAGCAGGCAACGCCGGTCAACTGCTGTTTGTGTATGACTAATCGTTTGGGAACTTTTCTCATGTCAGCACGTTGTAGGTGTGGCCACCGGTGCCAACCTTGTGTGAATGCTCTGAAAAGCTAATCATTTGCATATCACAGCATCTTGTTCCTGTCGGTTAAATTTCGCGTCTGTAGCACGTATTCTTCGTGGTGTAGCAGTTTTAATGGCCAGTAGTGTAAGAACAAGTTTTACGTTTGTGTGTGATTTTCGGTGGCCTTATGAAATAGATTAAAATAAAACTATAAATTTTTTAAGTATGCAGCAGAAGTTTCTTGTTTTCATTTCAGACCGTTACACTGAGGACGCATCAGTGGAAGGTTGGTGCGGCGTAAGACCTGCGTTCGAGGAGCATCCATTATAGCGTAGCCTACTGCTTTTCCACCAGTACCTGCAAATAGAAGGCCAGGTGGCTAGTGTAACACCTTCGAGCAGGCTTTCAACAGCGAGCTCCGAAATTTCTTTGTAGAGAGTGGGAATAATTTTATGCCACAGTGAGCAGAAGGGAGAAAGGATACGAGAAAATTGACAGTACGGTAAAGAAGAAGCTAAAATTGTGGCGACGTGGAAGCGGAAGCGCAGCCGCCGCAGGCAGCAACTACGTGAGAATGGACGAATGCTCAAAGATACAGGAAATTACGCCCCAACGGGCTTCTGCCAGCGCTGGTTCCGCCCACAGCCCGACGCCGGCGCCGGCGCCGAGGCAGCCCTCGTGCACCAGTTCGCCCAGCTCTTCCGGGCCCCTCGTGTTCCCGACCTCCCCGCCACCTTCGTACGAGCACGTGCTGGCTGAGGTAAGTCCTGCTCTCTTACTCAAAATATACTATTTCTTACTACGTCGGCTCCAACACCAGGCGCGTGTCCAGGGTCCGGTTATTGGGAGGGAGTCACACTTCATTACACTCTCCTCACCTCCTCCCCCCCGCCCCCCCGAGTTAATCTTAGCGTCACCCCCTCCCCCCCCCCTTTTAACGTGCCACAGTTACCTTAGATTTTGATAACAGTAACGAAACTAACATGAGCTGCATTTTCTGCCAGTGTTAGACGGAACATTTCAACAATGTGAAACGGGGAACACTTTCCTGGCGGTCTACGAGGGTGTGCTGAAAAGTAATGTTTCCGAGTTTTTTATGTGAAAATTCTTAACGCTTTTTAAATAAAACAAATGTTATTAAATTATACATATTTATCCTTTATGTCTACATACTTGTTCCACAACATAGCCACCCTGGCGACGAACACATTTCTCCAAACGAGAGATCAGTTTGTTGATATCGTCACTGATGGTGCCGCAACCTGATCTATGCTTGCACCGCTTCATCTCTATCAAAGTGATGTCATCGAAGATGTTCTTGAAGCTTTGGAAACAGATAAAAATCGGATGGTACCAAATCGGGATCGAAAGAGGATGATAGATGACAATCGAATTGTTGCAGATTTCGCAGCGCTCGTGTGTGGTCTGGCATTGTCATGGTGAAGGAGAGTGTACCCCATGCGTGTAAGAAATCTTCGAATTCGAAACTCAATTACAGCACGCTTTTTATCACGCACCAACATAAATGTTCAAATGTGTGTGAATTCCGAAGGGACCAAACCGCTGAGGTCATAGATCCCTAGACTTACACACTACTTAACTACTTACACTAAGGACAACACACACACCCATGCCCGTGAGAGGACTCGAACCTCCGGCGGGAGGGGCCACGCGATAAGTGACATGACGCCTCAAACCGCGCGACCACTCCGCGTGGCGCACCGACTTAGTTACGTTACACACCGCCATGTTCCGCCCTTCAGTTCGGAGCCCTCTAGCGACAGAGGGCTGCAAATATGCAGACACGAAGAACAAAGATGTAGAATATTAATAACGTTTGTATTATGTAAAAAGCTTTAAGACTTATTGTGTAAACAATTTGGAGACATTACTTTTCAGCGCGCACTTGTACAAAATTTTGCAGACTACCAGGAAAGTGTTGCCCATTTAAGAATAAAACTAAAATGTGAAATGTTTTAATATAACAATAACAATAAATTGTTTAGTTACCATAAAATGTATTAAAAGTTTAGCTTGAACATCTCAAATAAGGCTTTGTTCCGAAACAAAACAAAATACGAATGAAGCAAATATTGTTTAGCTACCAGGGGGTTCAAATGGCTCTGAGCACTATGGGACTCAACTGCTGAGGTCATTAGTCCCCTAGAACTTAGAACTAGTTAAACCTAACTAACCTAAGGACATCACAAACATCCATGCCCGAGGCAGGATTCGAACCTGCGACCGTAGCGGTCTTGCGGTTCCAGACTGCAGCGCCTTTAACCGCACGGCCACTTCGGCCGGCCACTGCCAGGGGGATATTAACCAGCATGCGGGTATATAAACATCCACACGTAGGCAAGGGATTATAGTGGCATTCCTTTCTTTGCGGCCGGCCGCTGTGGCTGAGCGGCTCTAGAAGCTCAATCCGGAACCGCGCTGCTTCTACGGTCGCAGGTTCGAATCCTGCCTCGGACATGGGTGTGTGTGATGTCCTTAGGTTAGGTAGGTTTAAGTAGTTCTAAGTCTAGGGGATTGATGACCTCCGATGTTGTCCGATAGTGCTTAGAGCCATTTGAACCATTTTTTGAGAGACACTTGAACACACGCCCTATAGTCCTCATCTCTCCCCCCCCCCCCCCTCCCCCAATGCGATTATCACGCCTTCGGTCCCTTGAGAAAGACCTTGAAGGGTCGATGATTCCTGTCGGGCAAGAATGTGCAGCAGACGATTACGGACTTCTTCACACAGCATGACACGGTGTTCTACTAAACGAGTATGTTCAGCCTGGTGCATTGGCGGAATGTTGACTCAGTGCTCACGGTGGTTTTGCCCACGATCATCGTGATTCTGGACTGTACGGCCTTTGATCGCACCTTATATTATTATACAAGGTATCCCACTTATCTTGATCACCCCAAATAACTTAGTGCCCAAAAGCAAAATAAAAAATATATCAGGCAAATGTTGTTTAGCTACCAGCGTGATTGATGTTCTTGTAACTTCGTTCGTTACGAAGACATGAACAGCAGTACGTTTATTTTAAGTAGCACTCTATATTTTATTATTCGAGAATCCACTTCCTCTCCTGAAGATCCGTTCAAAGGCATATCACAGAGTGTCATTTACGTAAACATGACGTTATTGAAAACGTAACTCAGAACTGTCTTTGATTTTGTTATACTAGTACACAATGCAGATGGTTCAAATTGCTCTGAGCACTATGGGACTTAACATCTATGGTCATCAGTCCCCTAGAACTTAGGACAACTTAAACCTAACTAACCTAAGGACATCACACATATCCATGCCCTAGGCAGGATTCGAACCTGCGACCGTAGCAGTCACGCGGCTCCGGACTGAGCGCCTAGAACGGCTAGACCACCGCGGCCGGCCACAATGCAGATATCCCGGGGTAAAGTAACTTGTACATTTGCAGGAGTTGACAGTAAACAAATGGAAACACAAGGAAAATGCACACCGGTAGTTCAGTCAACTGTCAGTCAAACGCCTACCTGCAACCACAATAAAAGAAAAGTAATGATGATGCAGTTTTTAATGGACTTCCTTTCCTGCATACATCGTTTAAAATTACTGTAGTACTGTACTACATGTACCACTATGAGAAATAAGAAAACATTACTGCGGTCGCTATTGTGCTGACTTATATACATTCTCTATAAACGAGTACAATTTCTACCTTCTCTTCTGTTCGCTGCAGACGGTGGACTGAATGACCGGCGTCCATTTTCGTTGTACTTCCATTTGCTTACTGTCAACACGAGCAAATAGAAGATTTACGTTACCCCGGGTAGTTGCACTGTGTGCTACTACAGGAGAGTCAGAGTCAGTTTCGTGTTACGTTTTAATAACGGCATATTGACGTGAACAGTACAGTGTGATACGTTTCTGAACACGTGTTGAGGAGAGGAAGACGATTACCGAATCAAAAATTTAGAGTGCTATTTTAAAAAAGACGTACTGCTATTCATATCTTCAAAGCGAACGAAGTTACTAGAACAGCAAGCATGCCTGTTAACGTTCCCCTGGTAGCTAAATAACATTTTCTTGACACATATTTTATTTTGGGCAATAAGTTATTTGGGCTGGGGAAGATAGGTGAATTACCTTGTATAATAATATTAAGGGCGATTAAAAAGTTTCCCATCGAGGGCCGTACAGTCCACAATCAGGATGCCAATCAGGCAAAATCACCGTGAGCATTGAAGCAATCGTGCCGGCCGCGGTGGTCTCGCGGTTAAGGCACTCAGTCCGGAACCGCGCGACTGCTACGGTCGCAGGTTCGAATCCTGCCTCGGGCATGGATGTGTGTCATGTCCTTAGGTTAGTTAGGTTTACGTAGTTCTAAGTTCTAGGGGACTGATGACCTCAGTAGTTAAGTCCCATAGTGCTCAGAGCCAGAGCCATTGAAGCAATCGTACCTCCGACGCCTCAGGTTGAAGAAAACATTTGGTAGAACACTGTGTCCTATGTAGAAGTCCGTGTTTGTATGCTGCACATTCTCGTCCGACAGGAATCGTCGATCCTTCAGTGCCTTTCTTAAGGAACCGAAGGCGTTATAATCTCATGGGGGGAGATGAGGACTATAGGGCGGGTGCTCTAGCGTCTCCCACTTGAGTTGGCGTTAACTTCTGCGTTACGACTTTTGCGATATGGGTACGCGCGTCATCACGAAGCAACCATTCCACAACGGTGGTGTTGGACGGACATGCTGCCCCATGCACATTCTTCATTCTTCGATGGATGTCTGCCGGCGTTTGGCCTTCGGCAGCCAAGAAAATAATAACAGCACGTTGGTCCTGTTTGGACGCATTTGATAATAACGTCGCCATAGCTCACGTTTCAGCATTTGCCGCACACAAGCCGGAAAGACACGAATACCACTGTAATCTCTTGCCTACATGTCGGTGCTTATATACCTGCATCTGGGTCGCGCTACATTGCATATATGCTGCAGCAACGCCCTGAACCCGAAACTTCTTGATTGCCCCTTATAATTATAATTTGTTTATCTCAGTGCTTGGTAAATCGCATTAGCATTCTTTTCAAGATATTGCAGTTCAGAGAATAATGCTATTTTAAAATACTTTGTCCGAAAGTTTGAGACGTATTTTATGTGACGTGCAACTGATATAAGTACTATAATAACAACAAATGCTCAAAACTCAGACAGCGTTGTAGTTTACACATTATAAATTGGTAGTACGCAGTCACCATTCTCAATGACCCGTCACCTTTGTGAACACATGTCTTTAACAGATAATTTTAAAACTGGGGCAATTACAGCTAAAATAGTTGTGCTTGGTTGCTAGACAATTCATGAATTGAACAGTATTTTAAAAAATACAGGGTTTAAAACTATTACGAAAGTGAATGACATGTCCCATGGTCTGCCGTAGCTGTAAATGTTCAGGTCACTTATAAACCCACACAACCGGTCTCGCAACTTTTAAGCAGCATCTTCTGGTACAAATATCTATACAAAACAGTTTTCTAAATTAATGCTTTGATAATGAGGAGTTGCAGTTATCTGAGATATTGTAAATACTGAATGACTAGACTTAAGCAAGGAAGAAAATATTAAGCATCAAGCTATGAACCTGGTGTGGATCACATATGCCCCACAAGAACGGGCTTATATATACTTGATACATTCAATTTGTAAGTTCATACCAAAAGAAAGTTACTTACAAATGATATGTCATAGTTTACAGAATACCGCAGAATAACAATTGGTGTGATAGGGTATAATTTTCGGCCCTCCTCAATTGATAAAATACCATCGTCAATTGATAAAAATACCATCCTCAATGATGATTGTCATGTCTAAAACGAAAGAATGGAATTAGGAATCAGAACTGATCCTTAATTAAGAAACAGTGAAACAGAAACCCAAATGAAAATTAGATGGGGACCATACCCATGTGTATCAACTGCCGAAAACGGGACTGACCTGTGTTAAGTCGCGAACTGTGCACTTTCCGATTAAAATATGCTCTTGTCGACCTGTGTCAAGCAACAAAATGCCCCTTATAGATGTTATTCAGGGGGGGGGGGGGCGGGGCGGGGATGGGGTGAGGGGCGCAAAGCTTATCGGCGCCATCTGACGGACGGACCATCAACAGTGTCACATACCCTCAGTGCATGAGACACTGTGGAGAGCTCTGGAATTTAATCCTAGACACTGGCGCAAAGTGTGGTGATCGGGAACTTTATACCATTCCTCTACTCCCTTTTGCCGGAAATGCAAAGATAAAAATTGCCAACAGCGCGTGACGTACTCGACCGGTTACCCATCCAAATACTGACCACCCCCAGCGTTGCTTAGCTTCGGTGATGTGGCAGGAACAGGTGTATTCCATGAGGCAAGGACGTTGACAACCTACTGTGGTTTGCCGGTTCAGCACGTGGACTCACGAACCATGTCAGACTTGTTACTGACAGAAAGTATGCTCAGCCTGTTAACGTGTGCCTTTTGCTTGCTGGAATGTTCGTTGCAGTCGGTCACGCCACAGGCACACCCACGTGGGCACACAAATTTCTACGGGAGGCATTCAGTAAGTAACGCATCACCTTTTTCTGAAAGCAGGTTGGTTTTATTCAGGATTCAAATACACTATATTATTCCCCACTCTTTTGGATACAAAACCTTATTTTTCAACATAATCTCCGTTCAGTGCGACGGCCTTACGCTTCATTACTAGGAGGGATTGTATGTCCGCATGGTACAACTCTACTGGTCTACGTCGAAACCAACGTCTTGCTGCATCAATAGCCTCCCGATCATTCACGAACTGTTTCCTACGGATTGCACCCTTCATTGGGTCAAGCAGATGGAAGTCGGAAGGTGCGAGATCCGGGTTGCAGGGAGGGTGAGGAAGAACAGTCCAACGAAGTTTCGTGAGCTCCTCTTGGGTGCGCAGACTTGTATAAGGCTTTGTGTTGTCATGAAGAAGGAGAAGTTCGTTTGTTTCGACGAACTCGCTGAAGTTGTTTCTTCACTTTCTTGCCGGTAGCACAACACACTTCACAGTTGATCGTTGCACCATGAGGGAGATATCAAAGAATAATCCTTTCAGAGTTCAAGAAGACTGTCCCATGACATTATCGGCTGCGGATGCTGCTTTGAACTTTTTCGACGTCGGAGAGATGGTGTGGCGACACTCGCGGACTGCCGTTGAGCTTTCAGTTCGAAGTGACAAACCGATGTTTCATCCCGTGGGACGATATTCGACAAAAAGTGCCACAATCAGCCCTCGTAACGCGCAAGCTACTCCGCACAGATGGTCCTTCATCAGTCTTTACGGTCCTTTACTATGTGGTGCCCAGTGGACACACACCTTAGAATACGCCAACTGATGGACGTGTGTCAGCGCTACATCTACATCTACATCTATACTCCAGCAAGCCACCTGACGGTGTGTGGCCGAGGGTACCGTGAGTACCTCTATCGGTTCCCCCTTCTATTCCAGTCTCGTATTGTTCGTGGAAAGAAGGATTGTCGGTATGCTTCTGTGTGGGCTCTAATCTCTCTGATTTTATCCTCATGGTCTCTTCGCGAGATATACGTAGGAGGGAGGAATATACTGCTTGACTCTTCGGTGAAGGTATGTTCTCGAAACTTTAACAAAAGCCCGTACCGAGCTACTGAGCGTCTCTCCTGCAGAGTCTTCCACTGGAGTTTATCTATCATCTCCGTAACGCTTTCGCGATTACTAAATGATCCTGTAACGAAGCGCGCTGCTCTCCGTTGGATGTTCTCTATCTCTTCTATCAACCCTATCTGGTACGGAGCCCACACTGCTGAGCAGTATTCAAGCAGTGGGCGAACAAGCGTACTGTAACCTACTTCCTTTGTTTTCGAATTGCATTTCCTTAGGATTCTTCCAATGAATCTCAGTCTGGCATCTGCTTTACCGACAATCAACTTTATATGATCATTCCATTTTAAATCACTCCTAATGCGTACTCCCAAATAATTTATGGAATTAAGTGCTTCCAGTTGCTGACCTGCTATTTTGTAGCTAAATGATAAGGGAACTATTTTCTATGTATTCGCAGCACATTACACTTGTGTACATTTGAAGTGTTGGCAGAAGAGCCAACACCGTGTTGCTAGAGGAGGCCGAAATGCACGCGTTTAATTACACGCAGACTGGCGTGAGGTCTGGAACAGGTCAGAGAAATAAGACTAGCAAAACAGGAGGTACTGGTAGAATACTTAACTTTAATCCACAATTGGTGAACATCTCTCGTTACTGTACAAGCTTCACAATATTAATTATCAAATGCTATGGCGCCTTGCTAGGTCGTAGCAAATGACGTAGCTGAAGGCTATGCTAACTATCGTCTCGGCAAATGAGAGCGTAATTGTCAGTGAACCTTTCCTAGCAAAGTCGGCTGTAAAAATGGGGCGAGTGCCAGGACGTCTCTCTAGACCTGCCGTGTGGTGGCGCTCGGTCTGCTATCACTGACAGTGGCGACACGCGGGTCCGACGTATACTAATGGACCGCGGCCGATTTAAAGGCTACCACCTAGCAAGTGTGGTGTCTGGCGGTGACACCACAACATTGATATTCAATTGCCATTCCCTGCACCACGCGTCAATTCGCTGCAGATCCTCCTGCATTTCAGTACAATTTTTCATTGTTACAACCGCTCGAAACACCACAGCATCATCTGCAAAAAGCCTCAGTGAACTTCCGATGTCATCCACAAGGTCATTTATGTATATTGTGAATAGCAATACCAACAGAGACGTTCAGTTGTGGAGCGAGATGTTTGAATGTGATCCGTTGATCACCTCGAATGAGAGTGTCCGCACGTTCCAACATAACAGGAGGCACAGCTGTGTGCAGCCGGCCGGCATGCGTGATAACAGGCAGGTTTGCGCGATCTTGTTGCGACAATGACAGACGCCTCGCCCAACGACTCACCGTGTTTTTGTTCTCTGCCAGGTCTCCGGAGAAAATTGTAGCGAAATGCAGGAAGATCTGCAGCGGATAGGCACTTGGTGCAGGGAGTGGCAACTGATCCTTAACATAGACAAATGTAATGTATTGCGAATACATAGAAAGAAGGATCCTTTATTGTATGATTATATGATAGCGGAACAAACACTGGTAGCAGTTACTTCTGTAAAATATCTGGGAGTATGCGTGCGGAACGATTTGAAGTGGAATGATCATATAAAATTAATTGTTGGTAAGGCGGGTACCAGGTTGAGATTCATTGGGAGAGTGCTTAGAAAATGTAGTCCATCAACAAAGGAGGTGGCTTACAAAACACTCGTTCGACCTATACTTGAGTATTGCTCATCAGTGTGGGATCCGTACCAGATCGGTTTGACGGAGGAGATAGAGAAGATCCAAAGAAGAGCGGCGCGTTTCGTCACAGGGTTATTTGGTAACCGTGATAGCGTTACGGAGATGTTTAATAAACTCAAGTGGCAGACTCTGCAAGAGAGGCGCTCTGCATCGCGGTGTAGCTTGCTCGCCAGGTTTCGAGAGGGTGCGTTTCTGGATGAGGTATCGAATATATTGCTTCCCCCTACTTATACCTCCCGAGGAGATCACGAATGTAAAATTAGAGAGATTAGAGCGCGCACGGAGGCTTTCAGACAGTCGTTCTTCCCGCGAACCATACGCAACTGGAACAGGAAAGGGAGGTAATGACAGTGGCACGTAAAGTGCCCTCCGCCACACACCGTTGGGTGGCTTGCGGAGTATAAATGTAGATGTAGATGTAGATGTAGACATTCTGCAAGCGCCTATGAATTTTGCGATGCTCTGGTTTTCCGCTTAAAGTAACTCAATACCAGCTCTCTGCTTGCAACGCACCTCTGTTGCAGACTCCATTTTGAAGGTTACTTATAGCGCCGCCACCTAGCTGCACTTAATGAAATTATAGGGGCTGAAACGGGAATATTCTACGATGTCGCGCAACAAAGTCTGCTTTTTTTTCAACTGAAATTTGCTGACAAAGAAACGTGTTGCGTTACTGATGCACGCCGCTCGTAGAATGCCTTGGAAGTTTCGAGACATTCTACTTTATTCTTCAAAAGTTACATGACAAATCTGAAAATTTATGTCTGTAAAAACAAAACAGTTTGACTAAAAGTTTTTTTTTGGGGGGGGGGGGGGGCGGGTGGTTGTGTCGTGTACCCAATGACTGCCCCAATCTTCTCAGTTCACTTGGATCCACGCCTGCCGAAGGCGAGCTACTGTGGCCGCCCCAGGACATGTCCGCTGTCAGAAGGGGAGGGAGTACAATACGAGTTAAGTGCCTGTGCGTATGCACAACACGAGTAGCGAAGTCATAGTGGTAAACACGAGCCGTTTCATTGTTATTATGTTAATGAAGGTTGTTCACGCTGCGGCATTGCTGCCAGCTGATCTGCTTACAAGCTACTGAAACCTCGTGTGGCATGGATATATACAGGGGTTGGGCAAGAATATGGAAACACCGCGAGAAATGCATGCTTGAACATGAATACAGATGCTAACCAAGCCTGAAGGTTGCGCTGTTGTATCTGACCACTAACGACATCTGTGCAATACCCTCAATACGTTGCAAGTCTCAGTGGTGGTAAGATCAGTGTTCTATGTAGTTGTGAGTGCATTATGTCGGAGCTAAGTGAATTTGAACGTGGGTAAATTTTTGCTAGTCATATGATTGGTGCTTCTGTAGTTTGTGTTTGGTGTTCAAAAAGGCCGACGAAAGAGGATTTTGATGAAAAGTGAGAAGACGACAGAACTGGCCTTCGCACTCGCAAACCTGTCAGCACCAAAACAACAAAAACGGAGCTCCAGAAGAAGGGAATTTCAGGGCGAGCTGGAATTTCAAAACCACTCATCAGCCATGCGAATGGCCGTGACAGAAAATGTGGTGCCGAAGCTATGAACCCTGGACTATGAAGCAATGGAAGGCTGTCATTAGCTCGAATTGTCTTGTTTCATACTGTTTTCAACTTTTTTTGGAGTTTACGTCCAAATATAAGACATGATGGGGGTTCGGTAATGATTTGGGTCCCCATATCGTGGTGTTTCTTAGGCACTATAGTAATAGTGGAGCAACAAGGACGTCACCCCAAAGTAGGTCACCCCAAGGGCCGCCGTCACCCCAAAGTGCCGTTATCCAAGTTGGCCGCTGTGATCCAAGTACGTGACGTCATGTGACGTCAGCTGATGACTACCACCATCAAGTGTGGCCGTTGTCCAAAATTGCGGCTTTTGGCAGAAAGATAGGTCAATTGGACTACCTCTACTAACCTAAGAAAATCGCGGCAAATAAAGGGCGCTTGAGCCTACCTCCACTAACCTAAGTCAACTCTTCCGAGGAAGTGGACATGACTTTATTTAAACAATTCGATGCAGTACTACCATCAAGTGTGTTCGCCATCCTCTTGGAATTTAGAATTTTGCTCTAAGACCTTACATTCAATTGCCGGCCGGGGTGGCCATGCGGTTCTAGGCGCTACAGTCTGGAACCGCGAACCCGCTACGGTCGCAGGTTCGAATCCTGCCTCGGGCATGGATGTGTGTGATGTCCTTAGGTTAGTTAGGTTTAAGTAGCTCTAAGTTCTAGGGGACTGATGACCTCAGAAGTTGAGTCCCATAGTGCTCAGAGCCATTTTTTACATTCAATTCCAATATAATGGCTATAATTTTTTTTTCCTACCGCCACAACAGGCTGAGATATCGACAGCTGTATTACATGCACTGGACATAAGTCTTTATTTAAACAGTTATACGCAGTACCACCATCAAGTGTGCTCGCCATAATCTTAAAAAAATGTTCACCAATTTTACTCAAATTTTATGCAAATTTATTATCTACAGTATTAGTGTAATGTTACCGCCACAAGAGGCTGCGCTTCGCGATATGTCACGTTGTCATCAGGCTGTATGCGTGTGTCGCACGCTGATAATACGATCGACAGGCGACTATCCTAAACACACGCTGACGTCAGCCAAACACAAACATTCTCACTTTCTCTTAGAAAACTCAGGACCGCCTGGGCCAGCCTTACGTGGGGCCGAAGTCCCATAAAGCTTTACATAGGTAAGAAAAGGGCTTCGCTACGCTTTCAACTACCTAGTTTCAACTACTTTTCAAGGTCATCCAACCACATTTTCTACATACATCGAGGGAGGTATGTCACCTAGTTTATTACGCTGATACAAAACACTCAGCCGGCCGCGGTGGTCTAGCGGTTCTAGGCGCGCAGTCCGGAACCGCACGACTGCTACGGTCGCAGGTTCGAATCCTGCCTCGGGCATGGATGTGTGTGATGCCCTTAGGTTAGTTAGGTTTAAGTAGTTCTAAGTTCTAGGGGACTGATGACCACAGTAGTTAAGTCCCATAGTGCTCAGAGCCATTTGAACCATTTGAACCAAAACACTCACCCTGCCGGCGGTCTGGAGGGAGGGAAAATAGGTGTGAAAAACGAATCAGCCTGTTCTGGGCTGCTGGAGAGAGGAAGGTGTGTACTTTATTTACTTTTTGGGCAATTTATGTAGCTACGGATTTCACGTAATTTATTTATTACGCTGATGCAAAAACACTCACCCTAACGTGCTTAGAGTTATTTACAGTTATGAAATGGGCAACCAGTCACTTTTTCAGTTTGATACGATTTATTGCACCATTAATTAGTTTTCCAGCCATTGTAGGGTCATCATCAGATGGAGGTTTTACAGCATCATTTTTTCTGGACCATTCGCAGCAAGACACATGGATCGTGATGACTGCACTAGATCTTTGCTTCCATGACGAATTCATTCCGATAATGTACGTTGTAGCCATCTTGGACACACACACACACACACACACACACACACACACACACACAGTACTTTTGGTACACTTGATGTGCCGCATCCACAATAGATATAAAGAATATTTTTTGTTGATAGGAACGATCTTCGGAAATTGTCTGTGGCTGTAACAGGCAGCTACGTGGAAGAACTGCTGGTGCATTTTGACAATTCAGACAAGGAAAAGTATGTCTCATTCGCTCGACTGCCTGCCAAACCCAGAGAGAATATGGTTTTTCTCTTTCGTTTGGTTCCTTACTGAAACTTCCCGAACATTTTGCGATTAATGTGCTTCGTCTAGAGATAGCAGCTCCATAAAATCTTCATCATGTGATCATTTTTCATATGAAATAGCTAGTTTATGATGTTCTTATTTATTGTTCGAGAGCTACAAAACAACAGCAGTAGTTCCATAGCTATTGGTTTGAGCGAAAAAAATGGTACACAGCTGTCCTATTCCTTTTGTATTACGTGATTTTCTGTACGTAACGGAAAGATACTGCTGTATCCACAGAGCATAGAGGCTCCACGCGACTAAGTCAGCGGGGTTGCCAGGGTAGCAGGCATTTGCGCCGTGATGACACCATAGTTCCACTCCGGCGTACAGAGGGCGAAGTGGACAGGCAGAGGTAGCCGCCGCATTGCACTATTTTGGTGCGCCGGTCACATATGCAGAACTGGACCACTGCAGTATTCTTCCGCCCACCGAGCATTTACGCGACTGCACGGAACGAAGACAGGAGTGCCACCTATGTATCATGCCGTATAAAGCCACAACGCACCGAGCGAGGTGGTGCAGTGCTTAGCACACTGGACTCACATTCGGGAGGACGACGGTTCAAACACGCGTCCGGCCATCCTGATTTAGGTTTTCCTTGATTTCCCTAAATCTCTTCTGGCAAATGCCGGGATGGTTCCTTTGAATGGGCACAGACGATTTCCTTCCCCATCCTCCGGTAATCTAATGGGACCGATGACCTCGCTGTTTGGCCCCTCCCCCAGATCGACGAACCAAGTCACAACAAGGCTGTTTCTAGAATACACAGCGGTGGTGCGGGACTTCGCAGCATACAAAATGTGGTGCTGAGAATGGCACTCCACCTTCCACGAGACTTTCCCCCGGAGGAACATCACGTCGTTGCCGACATCTTACCTCTTCGCCAGCGGTTTCAAAGAGACCACTACGTCATTTTATCAAACATCTGAGACATCCAGGAACCGTCTAGTGGGGAAACTCGGGCACAGGCCAAACTGGCACGCGTCCTTACGCCGTCCAGACCTCCTGCGTCTTTAGCGGCAATCAAAGCTTCACTTTCAATCCATTTTCTAGGGCGGAACTAGAACAGCCAGTCTAAAGACGTTCCCTAAGAAGAACAATTAACTTCCACTGATGGCATACTGTGGAACGCTGTTAAGACTCCAAAAACTTCCGGAGACCCGGCACGTGCCGCGATCCAAATAGATGCACAAGGCGACGACAACAAAGCTAAGTGGATAGTAAGCTAGAGTTCAACTGGTGAGTCAATGGATCTACTTCTGCGGCCGACCTCTCACCAAGCAGTATGACGGTCGCCTCCACCCGTCTTCGACAGCTGCCGATCACTCTCCAAATTCATCGCTCAGCGAAAGGATGTAGAACTTTTCAGAAGTGTAACTGATTACGACTTTAATACAAATGGATTACTAATCCAATATTGTGTCTTTCGTCGGCGCTCTTCGAAAGAGAATTAAATGGCTCTGAGCACTATGAGACTTAACATCTATGGTCATCAGTCCCCTAGAACTTAGAACTACTTAAACCTAACTAACCTAAGGACATCACACAACACCCAGTCATCACGAGGCAGAGAAAATCCCTGACCCCGCCGGGAATCGAACCTGGGAGGATAATTAAATACCATATAACATTATTCAGTAATAAAGTAGTTAACTTTTACTCAGGACTGATATATTTTTGCGTGCTCAATACAGCAGTTAGCATTTATTTACCTGTTTGTTTAATACGCGGACGCTAATGGGAACGTTGCTCTGTATTACCTGGAGCAGGTTGTCCGTTAGATCATGAGAGTGTACACATCGAGAGCTCGTCCACAAAGTAAGTAATGCATAGCAGCTACGAGAAGCTACAGGGGATGGATAGAAATATAGAAACACCAAAATCACAGCACATAAATATGACCAATACGGTGTAAGAAAACAGTTGGCATTCAAAACGGCTTCCAGTTGTCTCGAACTGGATACATTACAGTTCCTGTAAGTTTTTCTGCGAAAAAATATGTCATTTTTCCCGCAAAGTGGTGGCTAGTTCAGCTAACGATGATGGAGGTGGATAGCGAACACCCACCTTTCTCTCTAAAGTAGACTGCAAATGCTCAATAACATTGAGATCTGGCGAATGTAGCGACCTGGGGAGATGCGAAAATTCATCCTCGTGCACACAAAATCAGTCCTTAACGATGCCAACTATGTGAACGGAGCCGTCTTGGAACACAGCATCACTTTTGGGGAACTATCAGTGTACTGTGGGATGGACATGACTAGCCAAAATGGTGTCAAAATCGTTGGCAGTAATCCGACCTTGCAGAGTAACTATTAGTAATGGGGCACCCCAAAGTAGGTAACCCCAACGGCCGTCGTCACCCCAGGGGTGGCGTCACACCAAAGTACCGTTATCCAAGATGGCGTCCGTGCCACAAGTACGTGACGTCAGCTGTATCCAAAAATGCCGGGAAGATAGGTCAATGGGGCTACCTCCACTAACCTAAGTCACCCCGTCCTACGAGCTCGCGGGAAGTTTGAATTTTGGCGGGAAGATAGGTCAGTTGAGCTACCTATACTATCCTAAGGAAATGGTAGGAAAGAAAGAGCAGTTGGGCTACCTCCACAAACCTAAGTTACATCGTCCTAGGAACTGGCCGGAAGATTGAATTTTAGTGGGGAGGTAGGTCAGTTGGGCTACCTCTACTAACCTAAGAAAATGGCAGCAAAGAAACGGTACTCATGCTACCTCCACTAACCTAAGTCACCTCTTCCCAGGAACTGGACATAAGTCATTATTTAAACAATTACAAGCAGTACCATGATCAATTTTAATAGCCATTCTCTTGGAAAATTTTGTTGAGCAGAGTTGGTATGGTGTCGCCCCACTAGAGGTTGCTCATTTAATTCGAATATAATTTCTATATATTTGTTAAAATTTGTATAAATTTAATAAATGTCTATAAATTTGTTTAAATTTATTACCTTCTACAGAATTAGTGTTGTGTTACCACCACAAGAAGTAGAAATATCATTTTCTCAGTCTTTTAATATATTTGTTACATGCACTCATTCAACTCCGGACGTAAGTATTTATTTAGATAATTACAAACAGTACCGCCATCAAATGTGTTTGCTATCCTCCTCCAATTTCGAATTTTTTACTCTAATAGCTTACATTCAATTCGAATATAATTTTTATAAATATCTTTAAATTTGTTTAAATTTCTTTAAATGTCTGTAAATTTGTTTAAATTTATTATGTACGTACAGCATTAGTACCGTTTCACCACCACAAGAGGCTGAGATATCGATAGCTGTATTACATACACTCAGTCAGCTCTGGACACAAGTCTTTATTTAAACAATTAGAGCCACTACCACCATCAAGTGTGGCCGTTGTCCAACATTGCGGCTTTTGGCAGAAAGATAGGTCAACTGGACTACCTCTACTAACCTATAAAAATCGCGGGAAATAAAGGGCGCTTTAGCTACCTCCACTTACCTAAGTCAACTCTTCCTAGGAAGTGGACATAAGTCTTTATTTAAACAATTATACGCAGTACCACCATCACGTGTGCTCACCATAATCTTAAAAAATGTTCACCGATTTTACTCTAAGAGCTGACACTCAATTCGAATATAATTTATTTAAATTTATTATGTGCAGTATTCGTGTCATGTTGTTACCGCCACAAGAGGCTGCGCTTCGCGATATGTCACGTTGTCGTCAGGCTGCATGTTTGTGTCGCACGCTGATAATACGATCGACAGGCGACTATCCTAAACACACGCTGACGTCAGCCGAACACAAACATTCTCACTGTCTCTTAGAAAACTCAGGTCCGCCTGGGCCAGCCTTACGTGGGGCCGAAGTCCCACAAAGCTTTACATAGGTAAGAAAAGGGCTTCGCTACGCTTTCAACTACCTAGTTTCAACTACCTTTCAAGATCATCCAACCACATTTCCTACATACATCGAGCTCGTTTTGTATTATCACGTAATAGGGGAGAGAGTGTGGTAGATGTGATACGCAAGTTGGGATGGAAGTCATTAAAGCAAAGACGTTTTTCGTCGCGGCGAGATCTATTTACGAAATTTCAGTCACCAACTTTCTCTTCCGAATGCGAAAATATTTTGTTGAGCCCAACCTACATAGGTAGGAATGATCATCGAAATAAAATAAAAGAAATCAGAGCTCGAACAGAAAGGTTTAGGTATTCGTTTTTCCCGCGCGCTGTTCGGGAGTGGAATGGTAGAGAGATAGAATGACTGTGGTTCGATGAACCCTCTGCCAAGCACTTAAATGTGAATTCAGAGTAGTCATGTAGATGTAGATGTAGATGTAGATGTAGACGTATGTCACCTAGTTTATTACGCTGATAAAAAACACTCACCCTGCCGGCGGTCTGGAGGGAGGGAAAATAGGTGTGAAAAACGAATCAGCCTGTTGTGGGCTGCTGGAGAGAGGAAGAAGTGTACTTTATTTATTTTTTGGACAATTTATTTAGCTACGGATTTCACGTAATTTATTTATTACGCTGATGCAAAAACACTCACCGTACGTGCTTGGAGTCACAATATACAGTTTACAGATCTCGAAAGTACTCCTAAATAATGCATTACACTGATGTGTACAAACGCAAACAACTCGTAAATTAGGAGGTCGTGCAGTGTCTAGCACACTAGACTCGCATTCGGGAGGACGACGGCTCAATCCCGTGTTCGGCCCCCATCCTGAATTAGGTTTTCCGTGAATTCCCGAAATCGTTCCAGGCAAATGTTGGGAGGGTTCCTTTGAAAGGACACGGCCGACTTCCTTCCTCATCCTTCCCTAATCCAATGAGACCGATGACCTCGGTGTCCGGTCTGCTCCCTCAAACAACTCAGCCGAAATAATCCAGTACACACCATGCACATCACTGAAATAATGCATGCAAACACGCTCACAACGTTTAAACACCTGAAAATAATCCAATGCACAAATACTCAGTGCAAGTAAAACACATTAACCACTCGAACCCTGATTCTACTGGATGGAAAGCCTAAGTGCACCCCCTAACGCACGGAAACTCTCCAGATGCGGGAAACCGACCCAAATATCCATCCTAATTACATAATTTATCATAAAGATCGGTCGTAATTGCACAATTATATGCATAGCAGTGCTCAAAATCCGCAATATTACGCAAAAGCCGGCCGCAGTGGCCGATCGGTTCTAGGCGCTACAATTTGGAACCGCGCGACCGCTACGGCCGGAGGTTCGAATCCTGCCTCGGTCATGGATGTGTGTGATAGGTTAGTTAGGTTTAAGTAGTTATAAGTTCTAGGGGACTGATGACCTCAGAAGTTAAGTCCCATACTGCTCAGAGTCATTGGAACCATTTTTGAAGTAGGCAAAAAACTGACATCGTGTTGTCCTGTTTGGAAGAAAAATTATACCACTCGAAACCAGCGACAGAAACTCTCAAACTCTACACTACATCTACAAGCTGGGGGAAAAATGTTCAACTCACTAGATCCTGCTGTTCCACTGAAACGAGTCAAAAAAGTATATTAGCTCCAAGCATATACCATCTATCCATGTTTGACGTCAGAGTTCACTACTCACGCCTACTAAAAAATCACCCTAACCGAAGCCAGTGGGAGATCCTCGTCCGAAAAGACTGCCTTCTCATCCATATACAATCACAAACTACGTGATCGAGCTACTACGCTAACAGTCTCACGGCACCCGCCTAGCCGAAATGCCTAGCCGCGAAAGCCCCGCTTTCCCCTTCAAGTACACCCTGTTCATTTCTAATGCGTGCGAATCATCGTTGACACAGCCCCACAACGCCTCGCGTTCACAGACTTTGTTTTTACGTCACGTAGTACGCTCGAGCAGGGGCGGACGAGAGTCACCGTTCAGCGTTCGATTATCATTTATTTAACATCAACTTCGCTCCTACAATAAAGCAAAACATTTCCGATCACAATAAATGTCGCCGGCCGCGGTGGGCATGCGGTTCTAGGCGCTCCAGTCCGGAGCCGCGCTGCTGCTACGGTCGCAGGTTCGAAGCCTGCCTCGGGCATGGATGTGTGTGATGTCCTTAGGTTAGTTAGGTTTAATTAGTTCTAAGCTCTAGAGGGTGATGACCACAGCAGTTGAGTCCCATAGTGCTCAGAGCCATTTGAACCATCTGAACAATAAATGTCCTAATTTTCACGAAAATACACAAAGTCCAGTTTTATGAGCAAAAATCTATATATATTTTCACGTTCGACTTAGAAACTCATCACCTCTCCGAACACATTTAAGTCTAGACCGATCGATCTTTCCACACACGAATACAGTTTTCCGTGATTTAGCAGATTCCAAATCACGCCCTATAATTTACAAAGTCTAATAACGTCTTTCTCATATCTAGACAACCGGCAAACGTGTCTTCCACCTGCTAGATGCAGACTCTACAATCGACGCCCGCTCAACTAACTAAAGAAGTCAAATGCGAAGAAGCACTCGACCGAACAATTTACATGATAACAGAATAATGGTCCAGCCCAAACACACATCCATATTCAATCTTGTCAAATTCCCACTCGATCACGAAAGCTATCCAACACATAGTAAGTATTAGTTCGCTATTCGGTCGTCTAGACGACTACACGGTTAAGTAAAATACATTCCCGCATTGTAACAGCCCTCTCCGTTCAGATGGCCTCCTACTATCAGCAGGAAACTTCAATCGTTCCCACTACAGGCCTTACATAGACAGAATCATCCAACCAAATCGAACACATATATATTTGATCTCTATACTTACAATTGAATGACATTCGACAATGAGCGAAGTATCCAAATACACCCTGCTTACGGTTCTGGAATAGAAATATCTGTACCATTCTTATCACTTCACATACTCTCCCCTTTGCTATCACAGTATTCCACGTGAAATCCAAGCCTTCCTTACCACTGGACATAGTCATATCCTTTATACACGTCTCAGAACACAAGCACATACTTTATAAACCAGATGCTCAACCTGTATTTTCAACCCCCTCAAGGCACCACTGGTAGATATTTATCCAGTACTTGTAAAGCTTTCTCTCTCTCTATGCCATGTCAGAGGTTCTGTGATACATTTAGTGGGCTATAGGCGATGCTTGATTGAGAAGGATCGCAAACAATGGATGATGTCGTAAGAAGTGTACACTAGCTATACAGATCTCTAGTGCTACGCTATCCGCTAGAAAGGCAGCATCCGATTTTGAATCAAGTCCTCGCATTCAAGCACATACCTTCGTAGGATCCTATGGCGATGCCCTTTATTATAGCCACTAATGAATCATATTTCTAGCACTCTCATATCCCAAAATGACTCACCTTTCTCGAGCCGATCTGCTACTGTAAAATCCCAACCTTGTTTTAGTTAGCCCCCATGCAACTGCTGCCATTTCTCCAGCTTTACGAATCTGATCGTTCTAATTTAAATCGAAACTGAGTAGGAGTCGGGGAAAATATATCTACCACCTTCTGCAACCCGTATTGAAACAGGCTAAGCTGCGTTACTGCAACAGGACAGTGTTTTAACCATTCGATGGAAACCGGAATTGCTAGAAAGACAATGACTTTTTCTTCCGTACTGCGATGCGCCGCCCCCCCCCCCCCACCACCCCCGTCCCCAAACTACAATCAAGTACTACAGATCTGCGTCCATTCGCATCTATCTTCGTAATTCTGTTGCATCCAACAGAGAAATTTTACAAACTTTAAAAGCTCTACTAATTTCATCCGATAGACAACTCGATAAGATTTTCACCGCATCTCTCTATTACCATACATTGAAAACAAAATACCTCTGTGACACCCATCAGCATAGACATAGATCGTAAATTAAGCGATATGCTGTAGGTGTTAGAAATATGTAGAGCGCTGTCTAATATACTTTGATGATGTATGTATTCGAGAATTAACAATGAATGGACGTACTGTACAGTCATCTATCCAGATTCACAAAGTGTAGAAGAGGTGGTTTAGCCATGATACTGAAATTGCGAAACATGCTCTCACATGACTGGTCGGAGTTGAAAATAATTTAGAATTGGTAAAACTGTTCATATAATCAATTGTAATGCTTATTATTTCAGTAGATCGGCGGTGTCTTTTCCGTCCACTGGCATGTTGTTGGTTACAACATAATGATCGATTGACAACGCTTCTTCGAGTTGAAGAAACAGCTTGTTGACGGGCGACACCAAAACAGAAGTCGCGTACATGACTGCATATGAGGAATCAGTCGAAAACGGAACGCATAGCAATCAGATTCGAACTGTAGTTTGGGAACCCACGCAAACGCGGTAAAACTATTCCAATTTCGTTATCTTCTAAGTGAATTTTATTTAAAATCATCGAGTGTGTGTTATAGTAACAGCAGTAAAAAATTTATTTACACCATGCGAAGTCTAGAGGTGTTCCAATTGACCTATCTCACCTCCAAAACTCAAACCTCCCGCAAAGGGGGCTTTGCAGGGAGGCTCGGCACTCTCCCGTGATCTTCAGTAGCGGTACTCACGTCATCAGCTGACGTCAATTGCGTCACTGTGCGAGGTCTAGCTTTCTGCAAGACACTGTGTTAAGGTCAGTTTAGTATTTGGCAGGGAAAAATAAATAAAATGTTTGACATTGTACAAAGAGTGTTAGAGCAGAAAAGTTAATGTTTCAAACAAAGAGACAGGGTCATAGGGTGCGTCTCTTGCGACTTACAGTATAAACATTGGGATACGAGCATTGTCCTACGGTGCAGGTGGTGAAACTTTAAACTGAGGTGTGCAGTTGATCAAAACGTGTATATTTAATAGGATCGTCGCATGTGCTCGATGGCTGCACGCATGCGGTATTTTGTTTTCAATGTATGGTAATAGAGAGATGCGGTGAAAATCTTATCGAGTTGTTTATCGGATGAAGTTAGTAGAGCTTTTAAAGTTTGTAAAATTTCTCTGTTGGATGCTACAGAATTACGAAGATAGATGCGAATGGACGCAGATCTGTAGTACTTGATTGTATTGTAGTTTGGGGCGGCCGGGGGGGGGGGGGGGGGGCGCATCGCAGTACGGAAGAAAAAATCATTGTCCTTCTAGCAGTTCCAGTTTCCATCGAATGGTTAAAACACTGTCCTGTTGCAGTAACGCAGCTTAGCCTGTTTCAGTACGGGTTGCAGAAGGTGGTAGATATATTTTCCCCGACTCCTACTCAGTTTCGATTTAAATTAGAACGATCAGATTCGTAAAGCTGGAGAAATGGCAGCAGTTGCATGGGGGCTAACTAAAACAAGGTTGGGAATTTACAGTAGCATATCGGCTAGAGAAAGGTGAGTCGTTTTGGGATATGAGAGTGCTAGAAATATGATTCATTAGTGGCTGTAATAAAGGACTTCGCAATAGGATCCTACGAAGGTATGTGCTTGAATGCGAGGACTTGATTCAAAATCGGATGCTGCCTTTCTAGCGGATAGCGTAGCACTAGAGATCTGTATAGCTAGTGTACATTTCTTACGACATCATCCACTGTTTGCAATTCTTCTCAATCAAGCATCGCCTATAGTTCAGTCGATATATCACAGAACCTCTAACATGGCATAGAGACAGAGAAAGATTTACAAATACTGGATAAATATCTAGCCATGGTGGCTTGATGGAGTTAAAAATATCGGTTTCATAACACGTTCCTTTGCAGAATAATTTTCTAAATTGGGAGCATCTGGTTTATAAAGTATGTACTTGTGTTCTGAGATGTGTGTAAAGTATATGACTATGTCCAGTGGTAAGGAAGGCATGGATTTGACGTGGAATACTGTGACAGCAGATGGGAGAGTAGACTATGTGAAGTGATCAGAATGGTACAGATACTTCTGTTTCCAGAGTCGTAAGCAGGGTGTATTTTGGATACTTCGCTCATTGTTGAATGTCATTCAATTGTAAATATATCGATCAAATATATATGTGTTCGATGCGGTTGGATGATTCTGTCTATGTGAGGCCTGTGGCGGGAATAATTGAAGTTTCCCGCTGATAGTGGGAGGCCATCTGAACGGAGAGGGCTGTTGCAATGCGGGAATGTATTTGATTTAACCGTGTAGTCGTCTAGACGACCGAATAGCGAACTAATACTTACTATGTGTTGGACAGCTTTCGTGATCGAGTGGAAATTTGACAAGATTGAATATGGATGTATGTTTGCGCTGGGTCATTATTCTGTTATCATGTAAATTGTTCGGTCGAGTGCTTCTTCGCATTTGACTTCTTTAGTTAGTTGAGCGGAGGTCGATTGCGGAGTCTGCATCTAGCAGGTGGAAGACACGTTTGCTGGTTGTCTAGATATGAGAAAGACGTTATTAGACTTTGTAAATTATAGGGCATGATTTGGAATCTGCTAAATCACGGAAAACTGTATTCGTGTGTGGAAATATCGATCGGTTTAGACTTAAATGTGTCGGAGAGGTGATGAGTTTCTAAGTCGAACGTGAAAAAATCTATGGATTTTTGCTCATAAAACTGGACTTTGTGTATTTTCGTGAAAATTAGGACATTTATTGTGATCGGAAATGTTTTGCTTTATTGTAGGAGCGAAGTTGATGTTAAATAAATAATAATCGATCGCTGAACGGTGACTCTCGTCCGACCCTGCTCGAGCGTACTACGTGACGTAAAAACAAAGTCTGTGAACGCGAGGCGTTGTGGGGCTGTGTCAACGATGATTCGCACGCATTGGAGATGAACAGGGTGTACTTGAAGGGGAAAGCAAGGCTTTCGCGGCTAGGCATTTCAGCTAGGCGGGTGCTGTGAGACTGTTAGCGTAGTAGCTCGATCACGTAGTTTGTGATTGTATATGAATGAGAAGGCAGCCTTTACGGAAGAGGATCTCCTACAGGCTTCGGTTAGGGTGATTCTTTAGTAGGCGTGTGTAGTGAACTCTGACGTCAAACAGGGATAGATGGTATATGCTTGGAGCTAATACCCTTTTTTTAAACTCATCTCAGTCGAACAGCAGGATCTAGTGCTCTTTGTGATTAATTATGTGATTAAATGGATATTTGGGTCGGTTTCCCGCATCTGGAGAGTTTCCGTGCGTTAGGGGGTGCACTTAGGCTTTCCATCCAGTAGAATCAGGGTTCGAGAGGTTAATGAGTTTTACTTGCACTGAGTATTTGTGCATTGGATTATTTTTAGGTGTTTAAACGTTGTGAGCGTGTTTGCATGCATTATTTCAGTGATGTGCATGGTGTGTACTGGATTATTTCGGCTGAGTTGTTTGAGGGAGGAGACCGGACAGCGAGGTCATCGGTCTCATTGGATTAGGGAAGGATGGGGAAGGAAGTCGACCGTGTCCTTTCAAAGGAACCCTCCCGACATTTGCCTGGAGCGATTTAGGGGAATCACGGAAAACCTAATTCAGGATGGGGGCCAAACACGGGATTGAACCGTCATCCTCCCGAGTGCGAGTCTAGTGTGCTAGACACTGCGCGACCTCGTAATTTACGAGTTGTTTGCGTCTGCACACATCAGCGTAATGCATTGTTTAGGAGTACTTTCGAGATCTGTAAACTGTATATTGTGACTCCAAGCACGTTAGGGTGAGTTTTTTCGCATCAGCGTAATAAATAAATTACGTGAAATCCGCAGCTTAATAAACTGTCCAAAAAATAAATAAAGTACACTCTTTCCTCTCTCCAGCAGCTCAGAACAGGCTGATTCGTTTTTCACACTTTCCCTCCCTCCAGACCGCCGGTAGGGTGAGTGTTTTGTATCAGTGTAATAAACTAGGTGACATAGCTCCCTCGATGTATGTAGGAAATTTTGTTAGGAGTCGTTGAAAAGTTGTTGAAACTAGGTAGTTGAAAGCGTAACGAAGCCCTTTTCTTACCTATGTAAAGCTTTGTGGGACTTCGGCCCCACGAAAGGCTGGCCCAGGCGGACCTGAGTTTTCTAAGAGAAAGTAAGAATGTTTGTGTTCGGCTGACGTCAGCGTGTGTTTAGGATAGTCGCCTGTCGATCGTATTATCGGCGTGCGACACACACATACAGCCTGGCGACAACGTGACATATCGCGAAGCGCAGTCTCTTGTGGCGGTGACATGGCACTAATACTGTAGATAATAAATTTAAATAAATTGTATTCGAATTGAGTGTAAGCTCTTAGAATAAAATTGATGAACATTTTCTAAGATTATGGCGAGCACACTTGATGGTGGTACTGCGTATAAGTGTGTAAGTAAAGACTTATGTCCAGTGCGTGTAATACAGCTATCGATATCTCAGCCTCTTGTGGTGGTACCAAAAAAATTATAGAAATTATATTGGAATTGAATGTAAGGTCTTAGAGCAAAATTCGAAATTCCAGGAGGATGGCGAACATACTTGATGGTAGTACTGCATCGAATTGTTTAAATAAAGACTTATGTCCACTTCCTAGGAAGAGTTGACTTAGGTTAGTGGAGGTAGCTCAAGCGCCCTTTATTTCCCGCGATTTTCTTAGGTTAGTAGAGGTAGTCCAATTGACCTATATTTCTGCCAAAAGCCGCAATGTTGGACAACGGCCACACTTGATGGTGGTAGTGGCTCTAATTGTTTGAATAAAGACTTGTGTCCAGAGCTGAATGAGTGCATGTAATACAGCCATCGATATCTCAGCCTCCTGCGGTGGTGAAACGAAACTAATGCTGTAGGTAGATAATAAATTTAAACAAATTTGCAGGCATTCAAAGAAATTTAAACAAATTCAAATAAATTTATAAAAAATATTTTCGAATTGAATGTAAGCTATTAGAGCAAAAAATTCATAATTCGTGGAGGATGGCAAACACATTTAATGGCGGTACTGTTTGTAATGTTTTGAATAAACACTTACGTCCAGAGCTGAATGAATGCATGTATTAGAGATATTAAAGGACTGAGAAACTGATATCTCAACCTCTTGTGGTGGTAACAAAACACAAATCCTGTAGGTAGATAATAAATTTAAGCAATTTTAAATGAATTTGGACAAATTTATAGACATTTAATAAAATTTATACAAATTTAAACAAATCTATAGAAATTATATTCGAATTAAATGAGCAACCTCTAGTGGGGCGACACCATACCAACTCTGCTCAACAAAATTTTCCAAGAGGATGGCTAACAAAATTGATGGTGGTGCTGCTTGTAATTGTTTAAATAAAGACTTATGTCCAGTTCCTGGGAAGAGGTGACTTAGGTTAGTGGAGGTAGCCTGCTGTACCGTTTCTTTGCTGCCATTTTCTTAGGTTAGTAGAGGTAGCCCAACTGACCTATCTTCCCGCCAAAATTCAAACTTCTCGCGAGTTCATAGGATGGGCAGGCATAGGTTAGTGGAGGTAGCCCAATTGACCTATCTTCCCGCCATTTTTGGATAACGGTACTCACATCATCAGCTGACGTCAATCCCGTCATCAGCTGACGACACGTACTTGGGTCACGGGTGCCATCTTGGATAACGGTACTTTGGGGTGTCGCTACCCCTGGGGTGACGGCGGCCCTTGGGGTTACCTACTTTGGGGTGACGTCCTTGTTGCTCCACTACTCATAGTTACTCTGGAAGGTTGCATTACTGCCAACGATTATGCGACCATTTTGTCTAGTCAGGTCCATCCCACAGTACACTGATAGTTCCCCAAAAGTGATGCAGTGTTCCAAGACGAGTCCTGTTCACATAGCTTGCATCGTCCAGGACTGATTTTGTGTGCACGAGGATGAATTTACGCATCTCCCCAGGCTGCTACAGTCACCATATCTCAATGTTATTGAGCATTTGCGGTCTACTTTAGATAGAAAGGTGGGTGTTCGCTATCCACCTCCATCATTGTTAGTTGAACTTGCCATTATTTTGCAGGAAAAATGGCATAATTTTTCGCTGAAAAACTTACAGGAACTGTTATGTATCCAGTTCGAGACAACTGGAAGCCGTTTTGAATGCCAACTGTTTGTTGGTCATAGTAATGTGCTGTGTTTTTGGTGTTCCTATATTTCTATCCATCCCCTGTAGCTTCTCGTAGCTGCTATGCGTTACTTATTTTGTGGACGAGCTCTCGATGTGTGCACTCTCGTCATCTAACGGACAACCTGCTCCAGGTAATACAGTGCAACGTTCCCATTAGGGTCCTCGTATTAAACAAACAGGTAAATAAATGCTAACTGGTGTATTGAGCACGCAAAAATATATCAGTCCTGAGTAAAAGTTAACTACATTAATTACTGAATGAAGTTATATGGTATTTAATTCTCTTTCGAAGAGCGCCGACGAAAGACACAATATTGGATTAGTAATCCATTCGTATTAAAGTCGTAATCAGGTTAAGTTACACATCTAAAAAGTTCTACATACTTTCGCTGAGCGATGATATTGGAGAGTGATCGGCAGCTGTCGAAGACGGGTGGAGGCGACCGTCATACTGCTTGGTGAGAGGTCGGCCGCAGAAGTAGATCCATTGACTCACCAGTTGAACTCTAGCTGACTATCCACTTAGCTTTGTTGTCGTCGCCTTGTGCATCTATTTGGATCGCGGCACGTGCCGCGTCTCCGGAAGTTTTTGGAGTCTTAACAGCGTTCCACAGTATGCCATCAGTGGAAGTTAATTGTTCTTCTTAGGGAACGTCTTTAGACTGGCTGTTCTAGTTCCGCCCTAGAAAATGGATTGAAAATGAAGCTTTGATTGCCGCTAAAGACGCAGGAGGTCTGGCCAACATAAGGACGCGTGCCAGTTTGGCCTGTGCCCGAGTTTCCCCACTAGACAGTTCCTCGATGTCTCAGAAGTTTGATAAAATGACGTAGCGGTCTCTTTGAAACCGCTGGCGAAGAGGTAAGATGTCGGCAACGACGTGATGTTCCTCCGGGGGAAAGTCTCGTGGAAGCTGGAGTGCCATTCTCAGCACCACATTCTGTATGCTGCGAAGTCCCGCACCACCGCTGTGTATTCTTAGAAACAGCCTTGTTGTGGCTTGTTTGGTCGATTTGTGGGAGGGACCAAACAGCGAGGTCATCGGTCCCATTAGATTACGGGAGGATGGGGAAGGAAAATGTCTGTGCCCATTTAAATTAACCATCCCGGCATTTGCCAGAAGCGATTTAGGGAAATCACGGAAAACCTAAATCAGGATGGCCGGACGGGAGTTTGAACCGTCGTCCTCCCGAATATGAGTCCAGTGAGCTAACCACTGCGCCACCTCGCTCGGTGCGTTGTGGCTTTATAAGGCATGAGACATATGTAGCACTCCTGTCGTCGGGCCCTGCAGTCCCGTAAATACTCGGCGGGCGGGCGGATACTGCAGTGCTCCAGTTCTGCATATGTGACTGGCGCACCAAAACAGTGCTATACGGCGGCTGCCTCTGCCTGTCCACTTCGCCCTCTGTACGCCGGAGTGGAACTATGGTGTCATCTCGGCACAAACCCATGCTGCGCTGGCAACCCTGCTGACTTTGCCGCTTGGAGCCTCTATGCTCTGTGGATACAGCAGTATCTTTCCGTTGTGTACAGAAAATCACGTAATACAAAAGGAATAGGACAGCTGTGTACCATTTTTTTCACTCAAACTAATATCTATGGAACTACTGCTGCTGTTTTGTAGCTCTCGAACAATAAATAAGAACAACATAAACTAGCTATTTAATATGAAAAATGATCACACGATGAAGATTTTATGGAGTTGCTATCTCTAGACGAAGAACATTAATCGCAAAATGTTAGGAAAATTTCAGTAAGGAACCAGACGAAAGAGAAACACCATATTCTCTCTGGGTTTGGCAGGCATTTAGCGAATGAGACATAGTTTTCCTTGTCTGAATTGTCAACATGCACCAGCAGTTCTTCCACGTAGCTGCCTGTTACAGCCACAGACAATTTCCGAAGATCGTTCCTGTCAACAAAAAATATTCTTTATATCTATTGCGGATGCGGCACATCAAGTGTACCAAAAGTACTGTGTGTGTGTGTGATTGTGTCTAAGCTGGCTTCAACGTACATTATCGGAATGAATTCGTCATGGATGCAAAGATCTAGTGCAGTCATCACGATCCATGCGTCTAGCTGCGAATGGTCCAGAAAAAATGATGCTGTAAAACCTCCATCTGATGATGAGCTTACCTTGGCTGTAAAACTAAGTAATGGTGCAATAAATCGTATCAAACTGGAAAAGTGACTGGTTGCCCAGTTCATAACTGCAAATAAAACTGACGTTACTAATTGATAGAAATGTTGCCCAAAAAAGAAAAGAGGGATGAGGCATTTTAGTCTGAAAATTGTTTGTATTTTCAAAATGTGACATTTCCATATATACTGAAAAGTCACCCTCCATATGAGGCACGAATTCCTAAAGCCTAATGGACCATTTCGTGATGATTGTGTCTTATTACAAGCGAGACGAATTCATTAAATTCCCCACCCCCTCATTCTCTCCCTTCTTGTACAAGCAACCCACCCACCCACCCACACACACACACACACACACACACACACACACACACACACTCACTCACACACACACACACACACATAATGTACACAGTAGCTATAACTGGATCTACTCCTTCATGTAGCCGTTTAGGTGCGACTGCTGAAATTATCTACAAACTACTTAAAGACCCATATGCAAATTATAATGTCACAAACTGCTGTATCGACGTTGCAATGCAAGCAGATATGACGGAAACATTTAAGTTTCATACATCTGCATTCAAAGTATTCAACATTGTTGGACCAAGGAAATCTTGTAAGCCAAATTAATTGTCAATCCTTTAAATTGACTGATATTTTTGTTTTGGTGCAAGATTTTCACCTGTTTCTAGCTACGAAATAGCTGGCTGCGAGAAAGTTATGCCTAAATTGAAAGCACGAGAAAGGTTTTATTGCATCATGCCTTGCAAAGTTCTCTCACATTCTGACAACCCATCTGCAGGATTAAAAAGTGGGCAGTAAAAAAGAAAAATGCCGACCGATTTAGTCCCATTTTTAAACCTATTCAGAACCACCATAACTGCACTGATAATGAGGCTCAAACGTTTTCACCACAGTGACGCAAGAAAATGTCACTGCTCGCACCAATTGTGTATGCGAATAGGCAGCTCCAATCTTAACAGCAGATTTTCAGAAAATGAATTGTATATCAGTTATTTAACAGTATACCTCTTCCAGAATAGACTGTCCTTCTCTTCCAGACTGTTGTGTACATAGTTCCACGTAGTCAGCGCGTACACAACTTTCCCACTAGAGCGTGCCCCACTAAGCACAACAGCGCAGGCGCAGCGCTCGTCCGTCTCCGCACTACAAGATGGCGCTGCCTTAGAGACGGACCAAATTCTGCTTCCGCCGATCTGCGTATTAATATGTAATGCAGCCAAGGAGATTGCTGCTAACGTAGAACCTTTTTCCTCGCGGATCACACTCACGCAGTGATACATGAACGCGCGAGGTATTATAACGAGTGACCTCCGATTAGTCAGTCTGCATTTGTCTGCACCAGTCTGTACCAGTCTGCATTAGTCTATACCAGTCTATACGAGTTCTACATTAGTCTGTACCAGTCTATAGTCAAGTTTCAGTCTGCGCCTAATAAGATTACGATATTCCTGTACATAGCCATGAAGATAAATGTATAGACACTTTTGTCAAGTATCAGAGATATATGTGAGAATAAGATTAACGTACCAATACCAAAGGAACTTCAGATTGTCAATTGTAAATGGCATCCAGAAGCAAGTTAAGTTATTTATATGCTTGTTATTATTTTTAATAAATGTGTGTGAAAATTAATCAAGTTCTGTTTAAAGTTGGTCACCGTCAATCTGCTACTCTAAGCGTGCAAGTGGCATTTCTATCGTCTGACTTAACGGCAGAAGATAAACACGCCACGATAAGACCACGAGACATATTGCTGACACTCGCCTACTTTGTTAGAGCGACAAGTCAAATAATCTGAGGGTGTGTGTACTGAAGGTCTTACAGTATGCACACCACACAGACAATATTCTTACCGGTGTTAACATGTCATGTGTTGCTGGGTACGATTATGTTGGACTCAGATGTTTGACAAACAAAATAGCGATGCTATTGCAATCTCGGTTCTTCTACAATTTCGAGGAAATTACTTTACAATCAAGTGCGAGGGCTACTTTTGTTTAGAGGTTCGACAGGTCGCGAAACAGAAACCACAGTCAAAATGAAAATCTTTTGTTTGCAACGTTTAGCTACATCTTCCAGCTATTTCTCTACATAGCCGCGGCTCCGACTAAGGCATTTGTTGCAGCGTTGAACCAACTTTTCAGTAACTTCATCATAGAAGGCAGCCGCCAGCGCTTTCCCCCAATTCTCTAGGCTGTTCTGCAGCTCGTTATTTGTGCTAAAATTTTCTCCTCATAGCCAGCGGTTCATGTAAACAAAGAGATGAAAATCAGAGGGAGCCAAATCTGGGTTGTATGGTGGGTGATCAAACACTTCCCGTGCAGGATCGTCTTTGTTGCAGATGCATTGTGGTAGTGAGCTGTCTAGCGTATTCATGAAGAACGACAGTACCTAATGACAACATTCATCTATACTTGCTCTGAATTTCTCTTCGTGAACAATTTTCTCGAATTGGCTGCTGCACTCGCTCAACAATGTCATCGGCTGACACTTGCTTCCTTACCTGACTGCCTGCATCACGAATGTCTCTGTGTGTCCTGCTTCAAAGTTCCTGCACCATTGCCGTACTTTACTGTCACACATGACAGTTACGTTATGTGGACTGTAGGAAATTAGGTGAAACTATTCAACATGAAGAAATCGAATGAAAAAACGCATTTCACGCTTGGTGGGAGACTCTGTTGTTCTAGGCATCTTTATGTGCTCACTATGTGTTCAGAAATGAAAACTGCGATGTGACACGATCGACTGGTATACTAAACACACTGCGTAACACATCTGCGCAAACATTTAAAAAAAAAAGTTCGTACATAATGTTCGCTCGAAGTGTCACCTCTGATTTCACTGTAATGTTTTGTATTCATAACATTACATGAAATGAGGTGTAAAAATATTTTTGAAGGGTACAGATCAATACAAATACTCAAAATTTTACTTCTGACATTACATCTGTAGCATTCTATTCTGCATAAAATGGCTCTTTAAAGGGGAAGGAGAATGTGACCGATGATTCGTAAAGAAACTCAGGATTCAGTTTAAAATTTGCTAATTCCACATGTTGATATCGTTCACAACTGAAAGATAAAATTGATCATTTATTTATTCTTTTATAGTTGCAGCCTTTTATTTGGGTAATTAAACAGCCTGTATCTCTACGTATGTGTTGTTAACACTTTTTCGTCTTGGTATAGGATACAATGGAGCTATTTAGCTCGTATCAACTGTAAGCCCTACATAATTTGACACGAGACTTTTAAAAAATCTCTCAATCTGCCATTGTGGTATGTTAATTGACAATACGTTCCAGTATATAAAACGTCGAAAATCCTTGACACGAACAAATTACTAAACGAAGAAGGCAGAAATCTCAATATATAAAAGTAGCGGGGCTTTTCCATCCAGTCAAGTGGCTATTCCGCCTAGTGTATTTCAGTGACAAAATCACAAGCATTTGCCACAAGTAAACATTTTTCGTCCTTTTTCTCCCGCACACTCTTCGTGGAACCATGTAGCACAGAGAAGCTGACTATAACACTTGTTACTGCTTGTTTCATATCTTCCTCGGTCCATGAAGCGCTTGGCTTTTTCCTTTTGTATGTGCGGACCATCCGAAAAGAAACCAAGGAAACGTGTTCTATAGAATTTAGCAGTAAAACATCAATTAAACTAATAATCTGACTGAGCGGAAAAGCTCCACGTGCACGGGTCGGAATAGCTCCATGTGCAAATCAGACCTCTGTGGAAAAAGTCAGCAATATTTGTTGATACACACACCGCATATTCTGTATTCTTATACAAGTAACAATAAGAGATTAGAATTTCACGTTATTGTGCATGGTACACCTTAGTTTGTTAGGTTGTATGACTTTACTATGGCAATAATCCATCACAGTTCCCCTACTGTCCTGTCAATAATGTAACAGAGAACACCACTACTACGACCACTTGCGGGAACACAAAGATACTGGCACATACTGAAAACAAAACGACCTTGGCTCAGAGAGGAACTAGCGCACTGTTGCAACATTTCTTACATCAGGCGGATTAGCTCTCAGAGTGGAATAGCGCTGCTGTACCCTATAATAGTTTATTGTCTTTGCAGCTTACTTCTTATATTACTTCTACTAAAATTGCCATTATCCCTCTCTACATAACCAGATTATCACTCATGACTACATAATTTTTATATGCTTCGTGTTTGTGCAGACTGAAAAGTACTCTATTTCGTTTGTACAACATTGTTACTGCTATAATTCTTATTACTGATTTCGCCATTACCTACGAGGAGCGTTCACTAAGTAATGCAACACATTTTTATCTGAAAGCAAGCTGGTTTGATTCAGAATTCAAATACATCATATTATTCTCCACTCTTTTGGCTGAAAAACCATATTTTTCAACGTAATCTCCGTCCAGTGTGACGGCCTTACGCCATCTTACTGGGAGGACCAGTTGTAACATTCTATTAGTCGACGTCGGAGTCAGCGTCTTGGTGCATGAATACCTCCCCATCATCCATGTACTGCTATTCATGGAGTCATACTTCATTGGGCCAAACAGATGGAAGTCGGAGGCGCCCTGTCACGGTTCGTGCGGCTGCCCCCGTCGGAGGTTCGAGTCCTCCCTCGGGCATGGGTGTGTGTGTGTTGTCCTTTGCGTAAGTTAGTTTAAGTTAGAGTAAGTAATGCGTAAGCCTAGGGACCGAGGACTCAGCAGTTTGGTCCCATAGTCCTTACCACATATTTCCAATTTGGAAGTCGGAAGGTGCGAGATCCAGACTGTAGGCTGGATGAGAAAGAACAGTTCAGTGAAGTTTTATGAGCTTCTCTCGGGTGCGCAGACTTGTGTGAGCTCTGGCGTTGTCACGGAGAAGATCGCTTGTTCCGACGAACACGCTGAAGCCATTTCTTCAGTAACCTGAGGTAGCAAGGCTGTTCGTTACACCATGAGGCGGGATATCAAAGAGAATAACTCCTTCGACAAGAAATTGTCAAGGTCAGCCTTGTAATGCACAAGCTATTCCACACAGATGGCCCTTTGTTGGTCTTTATAGTCTTCTGTTAGGTGGCAAGGAACCCAGTGGGCACACGTCTCTGAATACACCAACTAGAGGAAGAGTGTGTCAGCACTACCAACAGAGACGTCCACTTGAGCAGCGAGGTGTTTGATTGTGATCCACCGATCACCTCGAATGAGAGTGTCCGCTCGTTCGAACATTACAGGAGTCACAACGTGTGCGCCCGATCGGCACGCGGGAGATCGAATTGGTTTGCATAATCTTATTATAATGAAGGCAGAGCCTTGTCCAACGACTCACCGTGCTTTTATTCACTGCCAGGTCTCCGAATACATTCTGCAAGCGCCTGTGAATATCTGCGATGCTCTGGTTTTCCGCCAGAAGAAACTCAGTGCCATCTCTTTGCTTGAAATGCACCTCCGTTACAGATGCCACTTTGAAGGCAATGTCTAGCGCCGCCACCAATCGGAACGTAATGAAACTACAGGGGCTGAACCGGGATTATCCCACAATGTCCCACAACAAATTCCTCATTTTCCAACCCGAAACTGGCCGAGAAAAAAAATGTTGCACCTCGTATATTCTGCCAACACCACTAGATAGCTCACCAGAGAAAATATTAATCGCCTCTTTAAAAGACGGCACTGTTCGCTTTGGAGCGCTGTAGATGGTATGTATTACGTACCAGGTAGTCATGTGACCCCTCCACAGCTGACGTACGTCATGACTTGGAAGTTGTGTATTTGTACCAGTCTGTTATATGGAATCAGCGCAGTAAAATGGCTCGACGCGTATACGTGATAGAATGGCAAAAAGGAGCTATCGTTTGTGGAAGTCACCATGTCTACACCGTAAATGAAGTTGTCCGATTTATTGGCGTAACTGCACGGACTGTCCAACGTGTCTACAAGGAATAGTTTACCACTGTCAGCCGTATAACATAGTGCAAGGACAGTGGTTGTAAAAAGAACACAACTGACAGGGACCAGAACGACTCTCACGTCTTTTCGGTGACAAATGGTTTTAAACGCGACAGGAATTGCTACTGTCAGTGAACGTTGGTCCAACACAACCAGTTTCCAAGTGAACATTGCGAAGGGAGCTAAATGCAATGTCTTTTGCAGTTGGGTACCTCGAAAAATTCCATTGCTCACAGCGGTATATGAAGCTGCACGTCTTCAATGGGGCAAATAACAAAGACACTGGACGGCAACTGACTGGATCCGTGTTGTGTAGACCCACGAGTCACGATTTTGTCTTTTTCAAACACTACAAGGCGTTGAGTACATCGAGGGCGTTTAATCTATAGAGTGTGGAGGGTGTATTGAAGACCAGAGGTTTTTCTGTGACCTTTTGAGGGTGTTTCTCGAAACATGACTGGGGCCCACTCATTTAGGTTGCCGTGACCAAGAAACAGGATGTTTATCTCAACATTTTCGCTGCCTATTTGACGCCCTTTCTTCTACATCTTTATGATGAGTATTGTACAGACGTTATCCTTTTCCAAGATGACAATCGCCGTGTTTACAACGCTGCATGCATACATTCCTCGACTGACGAAAGCTAAGATTCCCTTTTGCACCTCGACTAGCTCCTTCAGTCACCCAATCTTAATCTCTTCGAAAATGTCTTGGATCGGATTGAAATTTTCACGCCGTAGCGGAGAATACACTGATCTGAAACCTACTGGCAGCACTTTCCCGCAAAGTTAAAGGCCACGAGTTCGGGCCCCTGTTTGACATACAGTTTTAAGCTGCCATGGAGTTTCAAATGTCCAAATGTGTGTGAATTCCTAAAGGACCAAACTGCTTAGGTCATCGGTCCCTGCCGGCCTGGGTGGCCGAGCGGTTCTAGGCGCTACAGTCTGGAACCGCGCGACCACTACGGTCGCAGGTTCGAATCCTGCCTCAGGCATGGATGTGTGCGATGTCCTTAGGGTAGTTAGGTTTAAGTAGTTCTAAGTTCTAGGGGACTGATGACCTCAGCAGTTAAGTCCCATAGTGCTCAGAGCCATTTGAACCATCGGTCCCTAAACTTACTCACTACTTAAACTAACTTATGCTAAGAACAACACACACACCCATGCCCCAGGGAGGTCTCGAACCTCCGGCGGGAGGAACCGCGCAGTCCGCGACATGACGCCTCAAACCGCGCGGCCACTCCCCGCGGTATGGAGATTCAATGTTTTGGACTATATGAATCTGCAGGTGAAGCATAGAAATATACGTTTGCGAAGTTTGGTAGCTCTACGGTGTCTAATCGTCAATGAATCACTTCAGCTGGCCTATCACACCTAAAGAAACTTAAGGCTTCCCTTCCTCGCACAAGTGAGGCCATTATCAAGGTGACAGGCGATGATATCGATGATGTACGGTATCAGCATCGTGTTTCCTAGGGGTTGATTAATTTTTTGTCTAATGTGCTTACTATTATCATTACTGCCAGTAGCGTGTTTAAACTAAAACTAATTTCCCCCCTGGAAGGCCCAACGTTACCGACCGATAGCCGTGTCGTCCTCAGCGATAGGCATTACTGGGTGAGGAAGTGGAGGGGCATTTGGTCAGCACAACGTCTCCCGGTCGTTGTTAGCTCTCCAGCTCTCGTGACCCAAGCTGCTACTTCTCAGTCAAGTAGCACCTCAATAGGCCTAACAAGGCTGAGTGCATCCCGTTTGCTAACAGCCGTCGGCTGACCCTGATGATTTTCCATCCAAGTGCTAGCCAAGCCCGGCAGCGCTTGATTTCGGTGATCTGATGGAAACCGACGTTACCACTGCAGCAAAGCTGTTCGCCATTATCATGATTAGTTTCACCTTTATCACCATGATCACCACTGCCACTACAGTTACTATCGCTATTACTGTAATCACCACTATTTTTCTTCAGCAATTAATACGATCATTAGTTATCAAAAACGATGGCTTCCACGTCCGAATGTCTTAGCTGTTGCTGAGTCTTCCAGCTTGTATGGCCGGAGTCCATTAAACTATTCCGTTCGTAACGTTCTTCCACGGTTGCTCTGAAGGTGCTACTGATTGCGCAGAGACGGTAAGACTCATCGGAACCAGGAATACTACCGAAGATGTACAGCACAACTCTGGACAAAACTTTAGGAACAGAAAAGTTGCAAGGACCATTGCCATATAACCTGGAAGACTCACTAGCAGCTCAATCCTTAATGGCCACCGTTATCTTTCAGAAGTGCTATATTTAATCCATTCGTTTCTGACACTGAATCTGTCATGAAACTAAACTATTTGACAGTCACTGTCTTAATTGATTTCATGGTTACAGGACAATGCGCCAACGGTGTTATCTATCTAATTTTACCGATTTTCACTTACTTTAACCAAGAACATGCAGCTCAACTCCGAATAGGTAAGTCCAAAATTTATAGTCCCAGAATTATTATTAATGCGTTAGTTGCAATGATCCTAAATGCCCAGTTACTTCAAAGAATAGTACTTCTTTGGATTCGTCTTAAGGACATGACTGGTTTGAAGAGTTTAAATCTGACGGCCCACCCTCCTAAGACATAGTCCACGAATGAAGAAGGTAAATTGTTATAATAAACACTATAACGGTAACTTCAAGGTGAAAATGTACAAGAAGTATACAAATAATTTATTAAATACTGACATAACTGACCAGTTTACTTGCTCAATATATGTGGCAAAACTCCATTTTTCATCTAGAAACATTCAGAAATATGTAACATAAGATTGTCTACTTAGAAGTGTACCCTCAATTTGCACTGTATGCATCCTTTTAAATTTAAATAGCTTTATTTTTGGCATGCTGTTGAAACTGGAAATTCCGGGTCATATGACCGTGGTCCACGAAACTTGTTCGTTAACACGAGCACTTCTGAAGTCCAACGCAGCTCTGGACGAAACCTCAGAAACAATAATGTTCCGTGAACCACTACCACATAATTCGCAAGTTTCACAAGTAGCTAAGATATCCGGTTGTAAAAGCCTTCATTCATTGTATGCTCTTGAAAGTTCTGTGCTTTCGCATAATTGTGGATTTTTTTTTTCAAAAACTGTTCCGATCTTTTGATCGATTTCCATTCTATTTCGCCAAAGAGCAATGTGAGTAGGTCGTTGGCATATGCCATCACGAAGAATCCTCGTTTTGTAGTCTCCGCCGGACTTTGTGACCGAGCGGTTCTAGGGGCTCCAGTCCGGAACCGCGCTGATGCTACGGTCGCAGGTTCGAATCCTGCCTCGGGCATGGATGTGTGTGAAGTCTTTTCGTTAGTTAGGCTTAAGTAGTTCTAAGTCTAGCGGACTGATGACCTCAGATGTTACGTCCCATAGTGCTTAGAGCCATTTTTTTTGGAGTCTCCAAAAGCAGTTAACGCTCCGAAAGACAAGCCTACAGACTGACTCCTGCCTTACAGACCTCTCTGGAAATGAGTGTGACAACTCACCACCCGATTATACCAGTAGTTTATCAAATAATCATCCACCGGATTCTGACGCTATATCTACAGGGTGGTCCACGAAATGTGTTACCAATTGTTTCTTTCACAATTTACGACGCACATTAGATATCCCGCTGGGATCTCTACAGCAGTACCAGCAGAGCTTGGAAAAACAAATTAGTTACGAAATGACATGTAATTCACGATACTGCCGCTAGGAGCCTAGTAAGCAGCAATGGCTGACAATGGAAGACTGACGACACAGCAACGATCGGCAATTGTGTTACTTTTTCATGAAACGAAAAGCCTTGTTGTGACTCAGAGGCGTTTTGGACAACAGTTTAACACACGATGGCTCCCTTGCAAGAAGATCATCCACAGGTTGTACGCTAAATTTGTACCGGAAGAAACAGTATTGGAAGTGAAGCGACCTCGACCTAAGCCAGTTTGTTTGCCGGAGAATATTGAAGCGGTACGAGTTGCTGTACAGAGAAATACCGCGAAATCGTGTAGAAAGGCAGCAGTGCAACTGGGAATATCCAGACGCTCCGTTCAACGCATTCTTAAAAGTGACCTCCATATGTACCCATACAAGATGACCTGTGCACAGAAGCTCACTGAAGAACATAAGCAGCAGAGACTACTGTTTGCTCAGTGGGCGGAGGATAGGGAAGTAACTCTCAACAACGTTTGGTTTTCAGACGAGGCGCATTTTCATTTAGCCGCTGTGGTTAACAAACAAAATGTACGCTTTTGGGCCACTGAAAACCCACAAGTGTTCATGAACGACATTATGCTCCCAGGATTACAGCGTGGGCAGCAATTTCCAGTCACGGACTTATTGGACCCTTTTTCTTTGAGCCGGCCGGAGTGGCCGTGCGGTTCTAGGCGCTACAGTCTGGAACCGAGCGACCGCTACGGTCGCAGGATCGAATCCTGCCTCGGGCATGGACGTTTGTGATGTCCTTACGTTAGATAGGTTTAATTAGTTCTAAGTTCTAGGCGACTGATGACCTCAGAAGTTAAGTCGCATAGTGCTCAGAGCCATTTTTCTTTGAAGAAACTGTGAACAGCGAGCGTTATTTGAGCATGCTTGGCAATAGCTTCATTCCACAGCTTCCTGCTACTGTCTTGCCCTTCAACACGCAGTGGTTCATGCAAGATGGAGCAAGGCCACATACTGCAAACACTGTGTTGGAGTTTTTACACGAGCATTTCGACATGCGGATCATTTCACTCAGGTTTCCAGGTTGCTTCAATGAGGGACAAAATTGGCCCCCAAATAGTCCAGACCTCAATCCACGTGACTTTTTTATTTGGGGGTACCTAAAGGAAAAAATTTTCCCGAAACCTCCACGTGATTTAGTGGAGCTCAGAAGACTTATTCTTCAAGCTTGCAGTGAAATTACGGAAGATTGTGCCGCAGGGTAATTACTAACTTCAGTGTTCGTTTGAAGGAAGTTAGGAAACGAAATGGTGGACATATTGAGCATGTGCTGAGTTAGAACAAATCTCCATGGACGGCTCTTCATTGTAGTATATGTTCCTTTCAGATTTTATTTGACAATAAAGTTTATATTCAAAAACAAAATGTTTACACATTTCGTGCGCCACCCTGTATTATTAACAAAAGAACAGCAAGGACCAACAGAGACTGCCAGAATCACAAGGATATATAGCATGATTCCAATAATATGTTGGAGTATGGACAAATTCGGCTGCGTATATTCTCGAATGTTCTGTAGATTTATCGCTCAATCCATATCACATTCGACGGCGTGAAACTATAACTAAGAGGTTTCTTCAAGGTATTGCCACGTACCTGTATTACAGACATTGCACTATAAGTTGGAGTGTGCATTGGTTCTTTATCTGACTGTAGTGCAAGAAAAACTTCATGTACCCATTTACAAATATTTGGAAATTTTTTAATAGTGCTGGGCATTCGTTATATGGTTCGGTCGTTACGGCAGCTATTTTATACGCCAACTTTTTAAGTGTTTCTACTGGAATTGCGACTGTTTCGAGGACCCTACCGTCCGTAGCTTATATATCACTTTAACCGCCTACCTTACAAATAAAGAAAGCGTTCTTAGATGATTTTCAAACGGTTCATATAAGCTCTCGTGTATTTGACTTTGCACAACACGCAGATACGGTACAGAGCTCCAGCGCCGGGGCAACCCTGTGGACGGAGCAGTGATGGTTCGTTACAAGATGGCAGTAATACTCTACAGCACAGTGACTAGCTGGCTAATGTAAGACCCTGCATTGTCCGCGAGTTGTTCTCCGTAACTATCACTAATACCACTCACTCAAAAGCTGCAAAAATAAAACGCTCCTACGCTTATGCTGATCGGATGATGAAGGATTCCTTAGATTTGTGTCATTACTGGCAATCCTTCATTTCTTCTTTATTCAAAAAATATTTTGACTGGATTTAGTTAACGATAGAATCTAGTCGATTTGAATCAGGCTGTGCTGGGGGAATTACATTGGGAAACGAGTCACGGAAACTACGAGGGACGTTCCATGTTGATTTAAGCCTTATTTTTCCCTATCATTTGTCGTGCTGTATTTGACTCACCATTACAGTATACAGGATGTATCAAAAAGAAACTTCCATTTTAAAAAAATCATAACTATTATGTTATTTGAGGTGTGTGCGTGAACAACTTGCTGTTGGTAAGATCAAACTCTCGAGTTTTACATGGTTCCCGATTGGCAGCAGCAGTCTGCGCCCACTTCAGTTCTAGTAGAAATGGTGTCGTGACAACAGAAAGCGCTTTGTGTCCTATGTTTTACGCAGTGCGGGTCAGTAATAACCGTTCAGAGTGTCTTCCGTACTAGGTATGGTGGGGATCCTCCTACAGCACAGAGCACTAGACGATGGCATGAACAATTCCGAGATGTTGTTTGTGTAAGGGCAAATCGCCGGGCCGTCTTCGAGTGTCTGACATAGACGTCGAACGCATCCGCCATAGTTTCACAAGGAGTACGCAGAAACCCGTTCGCCGTAGAGCTCGAAAGCTCAACATGCCCCCGATGTCCGTCTAGCGTGTTTTGCATCGATGTTTACGTATGAAACCATACAAAACTCAGCTACTGCAAGCTCTTCATGAAGGTGATAAACAACAACGTGTGGAGTTCTGTAATTTCGGTTCAAATGGTTCAAATGGCTCTGAGCACTATGGGACTTAACTGCTGAGGTCATCAGTCCCCTAGAACTTAGAACTACTTAAACCTAACTAACCTAGGGACATCACACACATCCATCCCCGAAGCAGGATTCGAACCTGCGATCGTAGCGGTCGCGCGGTTCCAGACTGTAGCGCCTAGAACCGCTCGGCCACCCCGGCCGGCTGTAATTTCGGTCTTGGCAAGATGGAGGATGACATTTTCTTCTACGCTTTTGTTTAGTGACGAGGCAACATCCCAAATGGAAAGATGAACTGTTGTAATGTGAGAATATGGGGTACGGAACAGCCGCATGAAGTTGTAGAACATGAGAGGGACTCTGCAAAATTTAATGTGTTTTGTACAGTTCCACAGGAAAAGGTGTATGGTCCATTTTTCTTTGTCGAGAACACTTTACAGGAAGCACCTATCTCGATATGCTTGAGATTTTTTTTCCCGCAGTTGGAGACTGATTCGAACGACTTCATTTACCAACAAGTTGGGGCACCGCCACACTGCCATCTAGAATGGCGGGAATTTTTAAATCAAAGGATTTGTATTGCATTGTATTGTATTGAACTGGGGACTTAGAAAAGACGGAGAGGCTTCGTCCCCGCCGTAGCCCAAGTGGTACACAACCCCATAAGAGGCTACAGCAGTCCACTCACCCCACCGCCGCCCCACACGGAACCCAGGGTTGTTGTGCGGTTCGGCCCCCAGTCGATCCCACCGGGAACGTCTCACACCAGATGAGTGGAACCCCAATGTTTGCTTGGTAGAGTAATTATGGCGTACGCGTACGTGAAGAAAGTGTTTGGGCAGCAATCGCCGACATAGTGTAACTGAGGCGGAATAAGGGGAACCAGCCCTCATTCGCCGAGGCAGATGGAAAACCGCCTTAAAAACCATCCACAGACCGGCCGGGACACCAGATCTCGACACTAATCAGCCGGGCGGATTCGTGCCGGGGACCGGGACGCCTTCCCGCCCGGAAAGCAGTGCGTTAGACAGCACGGCTAACCGGGCGGGTCAATCAAATGATTATGAACGATGAATCGGCGACACTGAACCAAAGGCTTCAGCCTTACATTACTGACTCCAAGGTCACCGGACCTGACTGTATGGATTACTTCTTGTGGAGGTTAATAAAAGACTCCGTTTATCTGCCTCCGTTATCAACAATAATGAATGAACTGAGACACCGCATAACAGCAGCTGTGGAGGCTGTAACTCAAGAAATTTTTGCAGAGGCGTAAACCGTGTTCAGAAAGGATGTATTAAACAAAGTAGGTGGTGGTGTGTTTGTGTCTGTTGGCAGTAGTTTATCATGTAGTGAAGTTGAAATAGATCGTTCCTGCGAATTACTATGGGTAGAGGTTATACTTAACAGCCGCACCAAAATAATAATTGGCTCCTTCTACCGACCCCCCAACTCAGATGATATAATAGCCGAACGCTTCAAAGAAAACTTGAATCTCATTGCAAATCAGAACACCACTCATACAGTTATAATTGGTGGAGACTTCAATCTACCCTCGATTTGTTGGTGAAAATACATGTTCAAAGCCAGTGGTAGGCAGAAAACATCTTCCAAAATTGCACTAAATGCTTTATCTGAGAATTACTTTGAACAATTAGTTCATGAGCCCACACGAATTGTAAATGGTTGCGAAAACACACTTGACCTCTTAGTCACAAATAATCCTGATCTTACAGAGAGCGTCATGACGGATACAAGGATTAGTGAACACAATGTCATTGTAGTGAGGCTCAAAACCATATCAACCAAAACCACTAAAAACAAACGCAAAATATATCTATTTAAAACAGCAGATAAAAATTCACTTGATGCCTTCGTAAGAGAGAGTCTCCATTCCTCCCACGCTAATTGTGTAAGTGTAGACCAGATATGGCTCCAATTCAAAGATACAATATCGACAGCAATAGATAGATTCATACCGCATAAGTTAATAAGAGACGGAACTGATCCATCATGGTACACAAAACACGTCACAACACATGTGCAGAAGCAACGAAAAAAGCATGCCAAATTCAGAAGAACGCAAAATCCCCAAGACTGGCTAAGTTTCACGGAAGCTCGAAATTTAGCGCGGACGTCAATGCGAGATGTTTTTAATAGTTTCCACTATGAAACATTTTCTCAAAATGTCGTAGAAAACTCAAAGAGATTCTGGTCGTATGTAAAGTACACCAGTGGCAAAAAACAGTCAATGCCGTCACTGGGCGATAGCGATGGAAATATTACCGATGATGGTTCCACTAAAGCGGAGTTTCGAAATACAGTTTTCCGTAATTCCTTCACGAAAGAAGATGAAGTAAATATTCCAGAATTCGAAACCAGAACAGCTATTAGCATGAGTGACATGAAAGTAGATATCTTAGGTGTTGCGAAACAACTCAAATCACTTAAGAAAGGCAACTCTTCCAGTCCAAATGGCATACCAATCAGGTTCCTTTAAGAGTATGCAGACGCAATAGCACCTTTCATAGCAATCATATACAACCGCCCACTTGAAAGGTCTGTTCCTAAAGACTGGAAAGTAGCACAGGTCACACCAATATTCAAGAATGGAAATAGGAGTAACCCACTAAATTACAGACCCATGTCACTGACCTCAGTTTGCAGTAGGATTTTGGAGCATGTACTGTACTCGAATATTATGAATCACCTTAAAGAAATGACTTATTGATACATAAACAACATGGATTCAGAAGATATCGTTATTGTGCAACACATTTAGCTCTTTATTCCCATGAAGTAATGAGTGCTGTCGACAAGGGATCTCAGATCGATTCCATATTCCTCGATTACCAGAAGGCTTTTGATACCGTTCCTGACAAGCGACCATTAATCAAATTGCGTGCATTTGGAGTATCGTATCAGTTGTGTGACTGGATTCGTGATTTCCTCTAGAGAGGTCATAGTTCTTAGTGATAGACGGTAAATCATCGAGTAGAACAGAAGTGATATCTGGCGTTCCGCAGGGTAGTTTCATAGGCCCTCTGCTGTTCCTGATTTACATAAATGATCTAGGTGATAAGCTGAGCAGCCCCCTTAGATTTTATGCAGATGACGCTGTACTTTACCGTCTAGTAAAATCTTCAGACGATCAATTCCAATTACAAAATGATCTAGAGAGAATTTCTATATGGTGCGAAAAGTGGCAATTGGCACTAAACAAAGAAAAGTGCGAGGTCATCCACATGGCTTCTAAAAGAAATCCGATAAATTTTGGGTATACGATATATCGCACAAATCTAAGGGCTGTCAATTTGACTAAATACCTAGGAATTACAATTACGAGCAACTTAAATTGGAAAGACCACATAGATAATATTGGGCCGAAGGCGAAACAAAGACTGCGCTTTGTTGGCAGAACACTTAGTAGATGTGACAAACCCATAAAGAGACAGCCTACATTACACTTGTCCGTCCTCTGCTGGAATATTGCTGCGCTGTGTGGGATACTTACCAGGTAGGATTGACGGAGGACATTGCAAAAGTGCAAAGAAGGGCAGCTCGTTTCGTGTTATTGCGCAATAGGGGTGAGAGTGTCACTGACATGATACGCGAGTTGGGGTGGCAGTCACTGAAAGAAAGGCGGTTTTCTTTGCGCCGAGATCTATTTACGAAATTTCAATCACCAACTTTTTCTTCCGAATGCGAAAAATTTTTGTTGACACCCACCTACGTAGGGAGAAATGATCATCATAATAAAATAAGTGAAATCAGAACTCGAACGGAAAGATTTAGGTGTTGCTTTTTCCCACGCGCCATTCGAGAGTGGAATGGTAAAGACGTAATATGAAAATGGTTCGATGAACATTCTGCGAGGCAGTTAAGTGTGAATCGCAGAGTAACCATGTAGATGTAGATGTACAGTCATGCTCAAAAGTTTCCGAACGACCTGATTTAAATTTCTCCTGATTCGCATGCAACCCACATAACGCAGCTGTCTAGCAGGTCCTCTAATCGCTCCTCGGTACAGTCGTTTGACTATTGAAAATGGTTCCAACAAGTCACCACTAGAAAACACTGCTCTGTATCGTAATAACTCAAGATGTAAAGTTATACCACGATACTACAAATATCAGGGAACACCTTATCACAGATAAGACTGTCCTTAAGGCTTGTAAGCTCACATTTATTACAGTAAATGACATACCTGAAATGTTACCACTCTCATTATTACGTCAGATTGGTAATGCACGTAGTAAGTTCGTCGTATTCATGATTTCCTCTTCAAAGTAACATACCGTATTTATTATTTAACACAAAATGACATTAAAAATTTAAGTTATTCACGAGCATCTAGTTCAGAATATGTAAGAACTTCAAATGACACGACGAACTGTCTCGTTCTGCATATGGATTCAAACCCAGGTCATGCAGACTAAGCAAAGATTTCGTGACTGACGGAAACTAACAGTCATTCCTGACTATGCATACAGAGAGTGATATACCTCGATTTTAGACAGTTTCAGTTGGCAAATATCAACTTTAAATTGCATAACGTAAACATTTTTAACGGGCAGGAATTCCTACCCATCATCTATTGTCACTGTTAACGAACTACGAGAGATGTTAAATATTGCTTCTTCACAAGTAAATTACTTGAAATGTCGTGAGGTAAAGCTTTGTGTTGGACAGGGATTCGAACCCAGAACCTAATCAGATTGTTATCGTAGCACAATCAACTGCGCATATCGGATATTCTCGGCAGTAGCTAGATGTTTTAACTGAGATGACGAGACGAAACATTAATTTTTTCCTTCCCAGGACTCCAACCCGACACCTACAGCTGTTATATTCTAGAGAAAACGAATGTTAAATATGGGTTTGTTACACCAGCAGCGACATGTGAGCATGTTTGAACTAGAAATAACATGACGAAGAGTTTAGTGCCGCCTGGGAATCGAACCCCACACATATCGTTGTCGACTAACACAAAGAGACGTCAGCTACCGAATTTTTCTCCAACAGCATCCTTGAACTTACGGTGATCTCGCAAATAGTTATGTGTCTCACTGGGAGTCAAAAACGTCAGATATCGTTAGTGTTGACAACGAATGAAAATACACTAAAAATCAAAAATGTTATCCACCAGCAGATAGGTGTTCTCATGCTAGAGCTTGATAATACATAACGAAAACTTTAGTGCTGGGCCAGGATTCGAACGCATTCACGCGCAGTATGTAGAGATGTTGAAGAATCTGCAGTTTTGAACAAACAACAAATTGTAGTCGAGCTGTATTGTCACGAAGGGATCAAATTCCGCGTTAAGGGCGGTCTGAGTTGCATTCCCAGTTCTGAACCAATTTTATCGACATACAGAAGCTCAAATAGAAGGTGGAATAAGCGTCCTGTGACCCTACATACCGTTCGTTTCGTCACTAGAAATAAATAACTAGCATAATAAAGGTTCCTAAATGTCGCCACACCTGACTTTATTGCGGTTCAACCTAACGTCTACTTGATAGAAAAGGAATATCATGATTAATGTGAATTTCAGACCACAATGACATTATACCTTCTTGCTACTTGATAGAAAAGGAATATCATGATTAATGTGAATTTCAGACCGCAATGACATTATACCTTCTTTACTTGGCGTAGCCAAAAGAGAATAGAATCTGTCTCTCCCTATCAAAAATCATCAGCAGATGTTGGAATCGAACCCAGACCATAAGTGTATGAAACTATTATCTATCCAACTGACCACCTTTCTTTTCCTTCCAATTTATTAGTCATAACGTTCCACAGTAGTACATAATTTTCAACTGACATTTAAAAGTAATAAAACAAACTAAAATTAATTACAGGTTCCTTGGCATTTTAGAAAAAAATCCAAGTCTAAACCAGATAGTGATGTTCGTCACTTGATCGTATTTGTTTTTCAAAGATCAAATTGTCTCTCGTTTCTCATGTTCAGAATCGCATTATCGAAAATGGAGTTCACATGACTGTTCTTCTGAGGAAGTTGGCGTATGTATCATAATAATTATTCATGCGTAGTAGCTTGTGATGCTGGTCGGAAATGTACGTCCAGAAATCTCCTTCGCTCCTTTCTTTACTGGACAGCAGGTAAAATACCGCGTGTCCCTTCAACCAGTTGACGGCATTTTTCTTCCAGGTGGGGTATAGCTCTTCTTCCGGTTATAAAGGCACGCTGGCGTTATCAAATACGGCGGTTTTCTCTGCATAGTTGCTAATTTTTTTCTGATTGACAACCATATATTATTCGCATTTCCACAGACAAATTTATGTTCATCTGTATCAATCAGGTTCCAAGTGGTACACAAAGGGGAATCAGCCAGGTGAATGGAATGTAGTCTGGAGTTCGTTGGAAATTTCCTATTCACAAAATAGTACCACAATGACCGCACTTTTGTTGGTAAATACGGGTGGTGTATGTTCCTCCAGATATCATGCCAAGAGTGACCGACGTATTTTTGTTCTATGATGTTCTTGGTCTGAAAGTTCATTAAGTTTTGGTATATTTTCTTGACTTTGGTGATATCTTTCTCGGGTGTTCCCAGTCTAATGTAGCTATATTCTACGAAGAAATGTTTTAGGTGGTAAAGTTCATTTGGGATGTGGTGAACGTCTATTGGGGCGTCCTGGCTGGGCGGCGCTATTTCATTTAACAAGAATGCGGCGACACTGTTGACTGACCGCTTCCACAGTTTATATGTTTTACAGACGTACAATGCTTGTGCTTTATTGTACACGTCTGTGAGATTCAATCCACCGTTCCCAGTCGGTAGTGTCAACGTTTGGTACTTGACTTTGAAGATGTGGCCGCGGCTAACGAAGTGGCCAAAAGCAGCCAAAATCCTGTTCGCCACTTCCCTCGGCATTGGCAGGGCTTGCGCCACGTAATTTAATTTAGAGGACAAATAAATGTTGACGAGAGCCACTCTCTGTATCTCATCAAGAGTACGGATATTGTACTGGCGTATACAGGCACGGATGGTGTTGAGGATTCTTCTGTAATTAACAGCAATGGTCTGCCGAATATTCCTTGTATACTCCACCCCAAGAAATGTCATGGTGAAATGTCCTTTATTGGCCCATGAATGGGAACTCCTAATCCGCTTCCAATATTCATTATGCCAGACTTATTTCTATTCAGTTTCGCACCAGATACTTGTTCATATTTGTTTATTATGTCAAGTGCTTTCTCTATCTCGTCGTTGTCTTTGACAATAAATGCAACGTCATCGGCATATGCCCTGCAGACAATCCTACGGCCGCGTGTAGTGAATCCTTGTAAGTTGTGGCTCAGGCGAAAAAGTAATGGCTCGATTGCTATTGCAAAGAGTGACATAGACATCGGGCACCCTTGTCGCACCGAACTTTTCATTACAATGGGCCTACTGCACTGACCGTTTACCATAACTGTCGATGTTGACTTCTGCAGAAGATTTGTAATAATGTTGATAAAACCTTGCGGAAAGTTCATGGCACGCATGGTGTGAAAAAGGTAAGCATGATCGACTCTATCGAACGCTTTCTCAAAGTCCAATGATACGATGGCGCATTTTATTTTACAGGCTGCGGCAATGGAAATAATATCTCTGTAGTCGCACAGTGTTTGGTAAATTGATCTGTCTTTTCCTACGCTCGATTGATATGATCCAGTGACTGTGTTCAATACTGATTTTAATCATTCGTTTATGATGCGGGCAAATATTTTATAGTCAGAATTTAGGAGAGTGATAGGCCTAAAATTTGTTACAGAGTTTCGTGCAGGTTGTTTCGGGATTAGAACAATGGTTCCTTCTAGAAAGTCGTGTGGGGCGCCATTGGCGGGATTCATTAATTCGTTACAGATACACGCTAATTTGGCAATCAACTGCCTTCTGAACATTTGATAAAACTCCGCCGGGATTCTGTCAGACCCAGGAGACTTATTTTTCGGGCTTCGTGTTATAGCGTCTGCGACTTCTTCTTCTGTAATTTCAGTTAACAAGTTGTTTGCTTCTACCGGGTCGAGCCTGCGTGTGAATCCCGTCATGAAGTCATTGTCCACCGGGATATCCATTGTCGTTTTGCCTAATAACTCTGTGAAGTACTTGTGAATTTCGTTCTTGATGTCACTTTGCTGCGTCAGTAATCTGCCGTCAGAAGATCTTAGTTCGGTTATTATTTTCCTGCGTTGCCCCTTCCTCTCATTAATCACATGATATATAGATGTTTCTTCTCCTTTTACAGCATCTTGAAGTCTTGCTCTTACTTGATGACCTTCTAGCTGTTTCCGCTTCAGTCCGAGAAGTTTAGCCTGAATCCGTTTTATTTCCACGTAGTTGGCGATTACGGACACATCAGATTGGTATAGGTCACGAAGGACTTGGAAATAATATTCTATCGTCCGTTTTTGCCAAACACTTTTCTCGCGGGAGTAATTCATCAGCGATTTTCTTATCGCGGGTTTCACACATTTCATCCACCATGCCAGTGGTGAGGTATATGAAATGAATTTGTTCTCGCACGCGTTCCATACGTTATTGAATATTTCATGGTATTCAGGGTCTTTTAGGTGTTCCACGTTCAACTTCCACAAGCCTCGTCCCCTATACGTTTCTTGCCGTTTTAGGTTCATGGTACATATGTATGCAGCGTGATCCGAAAAGATAGTGGGCCATAACTCTGTCTGGAGGACGTGCGTTTCCAGGTCAACTGTTACATAGATCCTGTCGATGCGACTAGCGGAATGATTCGTAATATGAGTGAAACCCGGCAATGCACCGTTCTTGAGCTCCCAGGTGTCAATTAAGCGGAGTTCTGTAATTACGGCTCCGAGTTCTGCACAGTTATTGAAATGCGGCGTCTGGTCTTTTGGAGACAGCAAACAATTATAGTCGCCTCCAAAAACGTCGTGCTCGTAGCGGCCACCGAAAAGGGGAACTATATCATCTTTATAAAATTCAGCTCTTCGCCTCCTGTTGCCGGTGCCAGATGGTGCATAGATATTTTTAAAACGCGTATTGTGAATGGTAACAGCCAGACCTCTGGCGTTTACCAGTTTCTCGACATCTTTGTTGATAATTCCTTCTTTGGCGAGTATCGCTGCTCCGAGGTCACGGTCACTCCCTGGATTTAGGACTGCGTTGTAACCTGTGATGGCATCCAGACTAATATCTGTTACTTCTTGTAACATAATAACATCAATATCAGCGGTATAGAGCATGTCTTGCAAGTTCTTAAGGTTTAATTCGCTATGGATCTTGTTTAGATTCAAAGTCCCGATTCTACACTCCTGGAAATTGAAATAAGAACACCGTGAATTCATTGTCCCAGGAAGGGGAAACTTTATTGACACATTCCTGGGGTCAGATACATCACATGATCACACTGACAGAACCACAGGCACATAGACACAGGCAACAGAGCATGCACAATGTCGGCACTAGTACAGTGTATATCCACCTTTCGCAGCAATGCAGGCTGCTATTCTCCCATGGAGACGATCGTAGAGATGCTGGATGTAGTCCTGTGGAACGGCTTGCCATGCCATTTCCACCTGGCGCCTCAGTTGGACCAGCGTTCGTGCTGGACGTGCAGACCGCGTGAGACGACGCTTCATCCAGTCCCAAACATGCTCAATGGGGGACAGATCCGGAGATCTTGCTGGCCAGGGTAGTTGACTTACACCTTCTAGAGCACGTTGGGTGGCACGGGATACATGCGGACGTGCATTGTCCTGTTGGAACAGCAAGTTCCCTTGCCGGTCTAGGAATGGTAGAACGATGGGTTCGATGACGGTTTGGATGGACCGTGCAGTATTCAGTGTCCCCTCGACGATCACCAGTGGTGTACGGCCAGTGTAGGAGATCGCTCCCCACACCATGATGCCGGGTGTTGGCCCTGTGTGCCTCGGTCGTATGCAGTCCTGATTGTGGCGCTCACCTGCACGGCGCCAAACACGCATACGACCATCATTGGCACCAAGGCAGAAGCGACTCTCATCGCTGAAGACGACACGTCTCCATTCGTCCCTCCATTCACGCCTGTCGCGACACCACTGGAGGCGGGCTGCACGATGTTGGGGCGTGAGCGGAAGACGGCCTAACGGTGTGCGGGACCGTAGCCCAGCTTCATGGAGACGGTTGCGAATGGTCCTCGCCGATACCCCAGGAGCAACAGTGTCCCTAATTTGCTGGGAAGTGGCGGTGCGGTCCCCTACGGCACTGCGTAGAATCCTACGGTCTTGGCATGCATCCGTGCGTCGCTGCGGTCCGGTCCCAGGTCGACGGGCACGTGCACCTTCCGCCGACCACTGGCGACAACATCGATGTACTGTGGAGACCTCACGCCCCACGTGTTGAGCAATTCGGCGGTACGTCCACCCGGCCTCCCGCATGCCCACTATTCGCCCTCGCTCAAAGTCCGTCAACTGCACATACGGTTCACGTCCACGCTGTCGCGGCATGCTACCAGTGTTAAAGACTGCGATGGAGCTCCGTATGCCACGGCAAACTGGCTGACACTGACGGCGGCGGTGCACAAATGCTGCGCAGCTAGCGCCATTCGACGGCCAACACCGCGGTTCCTGGTGTGTCCGCTGTGCCGTGCGTGTGATCATTGCTTGTATAGCCCTCTCGCAGTGTCCGGAGCAAGTATGGTGGGTCTGACACACCGGTGTCAATGTGTTCTTTTTTGCATTTCCAGGAGTGTATAAGTTTGTAATGAATTCATGATTAATTAAGTAAGTATACAAGTCGTTATGGCCCACTGTCGACGAAGCCTAAGGTTTTCCATGTATTGGCCGAGACGATGTCTCGTCCCTCATTTGCTTGTCTTTCTGCACTGGAATCTTTCCTCCTGGTAGATGTGCCACTTCCTTCATTTCCTCATCTGCGGGAAATTCTTCAATGTTATCTGCCCAGTTTCTCGTATCACTGCGTTGAGACATCTCTATCTCTGGCCCACGTTGAGATGGAGTCCTGTTCTTTGTTTCTTTACTTGTGGACCGTTTCGTTTCGCCATCCTGTTGCGTCTGCGTTTTCACTTTTCGAAATTCGTCTTTTCCCGCTGTATGCGGGGTCTGTGGGTCTACGTCAAAATTGACGGATGTCATACCACTGATTTTGCGACCGATTTGTTGTGCCTTTTCACGCACTGATTGTACCTTTTGAGGAGCGTCAGGTGGAGCTATCCTCCGTTTTTTATGCTTTTTGGGAAGAGATCCGGATTCCTGTCGCTCTTCAGTCTCGGAAGCCGTGCTGGGATCTTGTGCAGCACTCTCGTTCTCGTCTCTCTGTACATCTTGCTCAATAGTTCCGTCATTTTTGGAAAGACAACCTGCTTCTGTGATGGGCGCCGCATCAGGCGACGGAACGACGGTCGTTACTTCAGTAGAGCTAGTGGTAACTGACAAGCTTTGGTCGTCGTCTTTTCTGTCGCCACTGGTCTCCAAAGCGAAACTCGGTGTCGTAGCAGTGTGGTCACGGGTGGCCGTAGCATATGTCACTGGTAAGGTCGTCATCGTCATGGGTGGGACTGCTTCCCCCGCCGGTAACTGCGTCACTCTCCTCTGGAATACATTCGGAACGTACATGGCCAGTCTGTCCACAGCCAGAGTAAGTACGCGGCTGTCCATCATACATCACAATAGCTCTATAACCGCATACGTAAACATACGTGGGAATATGCTGCTGAAGATCTATTTCCATTTGCCTGACACCATTTAAAACTGCAAACGTTTGAAAGGTGGTCCACTTTTCCACAACATTACTAATGACCTTCCCGTATGCTTTGAGGACGCAATTAATTTGTTCCGTAGTTATTTCAAAGGGGAGTTCAAAAATACGGACTGTTCTTATCCCGAAACCTGCATGATCTACTTTGACATCACCGACGTTTCCATCACAGTGATTAAATTTAAAAGATCCTCCACATCCTTCAATAATCCTATCACAGCATTTAACATTCACCATCTTTACATAAACTGTGCTACTCACAATCGATAAGTGGATCCCAATTATATCAGTGGATCTGAGCTTTACTACATCGCGCAAGAACTGATCTACTTCGAATGCTTTAGGTCGTGCAAAGAGTTCATCGAACGTGAACTTCAAAGTATCCTTGCGAAGCGGTTGCGTCATATTCATGTTCGATTCATTTTCAATTATATAATTGACGTGTAAGCCGCAAGAGCGCCCACTTACTTGTCAGCACGCGGCCGGCCGCAGCGAGCACGTAAACAAGGCCAGTCCGCACAGCTCGCCCACCTAAACACGACTGACCACCGAATCCTCTGATCAAAACGCCGTTGCGCCACACTGGATCAGAATTCTGACACACAGGCTCCCTGTAGTGGTTTGCAGCATGTTCAGTACATTCATTTACTTGTTTGACCGAATCGCCATGAACTAGCTGCCTCAGTTAGCCAGTGCATACATTCGACTCTATTTTGTAATCACCGAAATAAAATCACGTAACTGCCACCTACACAGAACTGCCAACAGTGTAGGATGCAGAAATTTAAATAGGAAGTGTTCCTTTCCACTTGAGCTACTCTATTGCGCTGTTTGTTGAAAACGTCGTGAAGTGGAAAAGAAAAGCTGTAACTGTCTGTCTCTCAGAAGTCTAGATCCGGTCATATGCATTATCTCACAGCACTGTGGAATGCGGAAATTCTGGAGGAATTGTTATTGGCTTGTGGAGGTGCTGTACCTACGTGTCAGCTGGTAGCATAATGGTAAGCGTTTCGCACTGTGTGTAAGATGTCGCGAGTTTGAGTACATTCACTGCTACTTTTTTAAAAAGCAATTCTGCTATCCGCTGAAGTTATCGATCTAATGGAACTTTGAACATAATTCCCTTCACTTCTCAACCCAAAATAGTCCCATGTTGAAAAAGGGCTCATTTCTGCGACATTTTGTTCTTTTCAGGTTTAATAGACGAGCAGGCAGCAGATGCATATCGAAACTTTTGTATTATGTATGGGGAGGGCGCATCGTGCCGAAATACGTCAGAAAAGTATTTTATGCATTATCTGTCGTGTGGTAGTGGCATTTTATTCTTGTTTGACAGCTTTAACTCAGAACAAGTTTTCTACATGAATGTAATCAATAAACTGCATGTGCATTGTCAGACTGTTATTAAGAACACCAGAGAATTCGCATATATCATTGATGATTAATTTCTCTCTCATGTTTATTATTCTTTTAACAACACTAAAAGAAACCTTACGAAAATTGTGCACAGTATTATAAGAAATGAAATAAAACTACCCATGATAACCTTGCCAAATCTCAGTTACAGTACCAGCAGGAAGAAGACGAACCGCCGTGAGCCTACAGTGGGCTGAGAAGTGACCATAGCTGGCGTCTCAAAGACGCAGCTGCTATGGCCTGGAATACGTCATCCGTCTGATTCGCATTTCTGTAACTAGGTTTAGGGACTGGAGCGTAGTTACTACTAATACTAAGAACTGACTGCAGACTAAGCATCATAAATCAGTAACTCACATAGTTGTTTTTATATTTCTTTCGTAAGTGTACTCAAAACTGAGAAACTCATTCACGGACGTTCTCGAGCCTCACCAATAGTCTAGCACAACAAACAAATAAAAAAAGAGAATATATATATAATTATGTGTGTGTGTGTGTGTGTGTGTGTGTGTGTGTGTGTGTGTGTGTTTGTGTGTGTGTGTGTTTATGTGTGTGTGTGTGTGTGTGTGTGTGTGTGAGAGAGAGAGAGAGAGAGATAAAAATAAAAGAAAATGAGAGAGAGAGAGAGAGAGGGAGTAGAAAACTATTGTAAAGAAATTGTATCATGGTATGTAAAGAAATCTTTCATTAAAATGACACATTCCACATCATTACAAAACGTCGTATTCATGATATATCGAACAAGTATTAATCTAATCTAATCATATCATATTGCTGACTAGACATGAAGAGTCATGAACTGCCGAAAGTTTCGCCAATATCAGTAACCAAATCTAAACTTGAAAATAAAAGACGACAGTTTTTATAATAAACCAGGACTCCTATCAAGACCTTTTCGACCCTGTTAACTAACCACGAAAGGTGTCTGATATACCTCCATTCAGAAGTAACAGAGTGTGCATGCATTTAAAGATGAAGCGCCAGATATGAAGTTCTGTGACAGAGATACCAACCAAACACATAATCGGATTGTTAACTAAGCAAAATCAAGTGTTACTTATCGGTTTTTCTTACCAGCTGCGAGGTGTTTGAATCTAAAATAAGGATACAAATATTTGTACCTGAGCGACAATCGAACCGCACACCTACCGTCCTTCTTTATCATCCACGAATATAGCTTAAGTATCAATTGCTTACTCACCAACAGTATGATGTGTGCGTGTTTGACCAGAAATAACGACATCTAATGCGAATGTTGGCAACACATGAGCAGACATTAAAAATGCACGTTAATTCTCACTAGCAGGCCGGTGTGCACGTGATACGGCTTGAAATAAAATTATGAATATTTCTGTACTGGATCAGGATTCGGACCCACATACTTACCTTTGGAGGAGACCTAGAGATGATTGCAGTCTTCGGAAGAGGTACGAAATGATTGAACTATACTGTTCCAAGAGATTGAGATCCTTGAAAGAAGAGATACGAATTCGAATCACAGTCCAGCACCATATTTTTCAACGACTCTAGTTCAATCAAGTACAAGTAAAATAAGAGCCCAGTTCCTTTAAATGGCTACCGGTTCATCAAATAAAATAAATTTTTCTAGTGTAAATAAGTTCATTGGCGACAGTATTTCTGTTTACCATAATTTTCACCTATGTCATTTCCCTATGTAAACCGGCTCTGCCCAGTTGGTAATGAAGGAACATGATGTTTAATGCGGATTCTGGATTATAACGTCTTTCTCTCGAGGTTACCAGAGGTAAAGTAAATACGTTTGTGCCTCTTAAAAGTAGGTGTCTGAACCCACGCATTGCACCTGTGATAGTTCATTCCACCAGACCAATGGGGCCACATTTCCCAGCCCCGGGAGTGTGCTGTAACGGATGATGTGCTTAGCTTCAATCACGGTGGAATAAATACGAGTCTATTAAATGGCTAAGTAGAAGCAAGCCTCTGACGCGGAGATTATGCTGTTCTCATGTCAACAGGATGGAAAGACTCTTCTAGGCATCATAGCCTCAATGTGAAGCCATTTTGAAATTTTCACTAATTCAGAAAATTTCTTAGTTCGAGAAAATCCATTGTGAAATGTGAAGCTACCCGATAATTCGATTAGTACCGTCATTATTATTATCATTTTCTTCATACCGCTGCTGGAACACATGTGCTTGAAGATCATTTAATGCCTTTTGGTCATTACAGAAGTAGTTGCCCAAGAACAGGTTCTTTACCTGTCAACGGAATCCTTTTATGTTAAAATCAAACATCAGCAATTACTCATAGATTAAATTGAAACGAAAGTACTTGATGAAGACGTTGTTTGATAACTAAACGCGCTGCCTTTCTTCATTTACTTGCGACTAGAAATGGCTGTCGAATTCTGCCAAATCAAAAGCCAAGGGATCTTACTGTCTTCCGATATACGTCTCTGTCAGTTTTTCCATATAATTTGGTCGTCGTGACCTGTTTCAAGGCGTGTATGACAGATAATGTTTTAGAAAATCAATTGTTTTTCTTTGCAATAAACAGAAAGATTTTCATTCTAAGCTATCCAAGTTCAAAATTTTTGCAATATTAGATCAAATTTAATATTCGCTTCTATAATGTAGGAAAGTATTTCACAGTTGCAAAACTCGCATCCGACTCATTGACCTTACATTTAGTCGCTGGCCATAAATTGTAGCTCAGAATGACATCAGTTCAAGTAACCTAGTGTAGCGAAGACTGTTTGCCATTGCTCTTTCTCACTGGAAAATACGCAATTCGATCACTGGGCTCCATAAGTACACTGTAACAGTAATTTCTGTGTGTAGGCAATGCATATGGATTGTAGAATTTAGTGGTGCTCTCTCTTCCACTTCTGTATACAATATGCCTGACCTAAACGGGCCCTTTATCATTACAGGCCCTGGGCAGGGCCACATCATACTGACAACAGTAATGTGCTTATACTGACAACCTCACTGTTCGTTTTACCTGGTTTTGTAATCATTTATACAAAACAATATGACCTTCCAATAGGATCATTTCATCCCCCTTTTCCGTCTGTGAAATTTGTCAGTAAGCTTTTTTGCCTTCCAACCAGCGAAAACAAATTATGTTTTTTTAATTCCACTTGGTCTTCAGTGTGCAGTATGTGTTGTAGATACAGTCTTAGACAAAAAGAAAATTGACCCCAGAGTCGTTAATGTAAGGTGGACAATACAGTCGTGCTCCCCTCAGAATTATATTTACGGCAATATGCTCTGTCAACTTGGTATACTGCAGCATTTCCTGGAGGAAGTCTTGACGGCAGTCTGAGTACATCACTCTTGACTACGATTGTAGTTTTGAGGTAAAACGCGAGACTAGCTTATACAATGTTTGGCAACCGAAAGCACACGTCGACAAAATTTTTTCGCCCGTTTTCTCTCGATGCTGAAGCTGTGAGTGTAATTCAAGGGATTCTACAATATATTTCACTTTCTGTCACATTGATAACAATAGTTTGGTTTAACAATATTTTAGTGAGAGATTTCTTGGCCGACCATCTGCCTCTGAACACCGCATGTGTCTGAGTTCTCTGGGACCCATTTGCTGCCTACTGGCAGGGGATGGGGCACTGCGCTGCCTCGCCTTCTGCTGACAACGTCTGCTCCACTCCTCACTCTCGACAGTGTAAGCCCTCTGACCGACACGCTGAGCTACCGTGCCGGCAATCTTCAGACTACAATCGTAGTCGAGAGTTATGTACTCAGACTGCAGTCAAGATTTCCTCTAGGAAATGCTGCAGTCTACAAAGTTGCCAGATGGAGCAAAATAAAAAAACAAAATTTGTTGATAACAGCGACGTTAACTACAGCGTTCGAAGTATTCATAGTATTGTATACGTGCGTGTGAATGCCCTCCAATGCCCACTCAAGGAAGACAAGTATACACAGTCTGGCTTCAATAATATAAATACGCCTCAGTTTATGAATGAACTCAGACTTAGGTTGATAATCATTTTAAATATTTATCAGTACTGTACCCATTGGTGTTAAACTCGTTTTCAACCAATGATTCCCACAGCTACAGGAACACTACTTGTGAAGCCTCTTAGACAAAATACTTACGCAGTGCTATCAGATGAAAAGATAAACCTGACACAAACTGTGTGAAGTTTGTTTTACAACATTCATACCTGGATAAAGAGCTTTCCTATTTGAGGTATCTGTAAACGTTGCTGCATAAGACGATTTAAAAAGAAACTAAATTCCTTCAGCTACATCAATGTTTAAAGAAATTGTCTTAGCGGCACTAAATCGTGGTTTGTGAATCGTTTACCGGCCGTACTCTGCCGAATTTCGCTGGTTGGAAGGCAAAAAAGCTTACTGACAAATTTCACAGACGGAAAAGGGGGATGAAATGATCCTATTGGAAGGTCATATTGTTTTGTATAAATGATTACAAAACCAGGTAAAACGAACAGTGAGGTTGTCAGTATAAGCACATTACTGTTGTCAGTATGATGTGGCCCTGCCCAGAGCCTGTAATGATAAAGGGCCCGTTTAGGTCAGGCATATTGTATACAGAAGTGGAAGAGAGAGCACCACTAAATTCTACAATCCATATGCATTGCCTACACACAGAAATTACTGTTACAGTGTACTTATGGAGCCCAGTGATCGAATTGCGTATTTTCCAGTGAGAAAGAGCAATGGCAAACAGTCTTCGCTACACTAGGTTACTTGAACTGATGTCATTCTGAGCTACAATTTATGGCCAGCGACTAAATGTAAGGTCAATGAGTCGGATGCGAGTTTTGCAACTGTGAAATACTTTCCTACATTATAGAAGCGAATATTAAATTTGAACTAATATTGCAAAAATTTTGAACTTGGATAGCTTAGAATGAAAATCTTTCTGTTTATTGCAAAGAAAAACAATTGATTTTCTAAAACATTATCTGTCATACACGCCTTGAAACAGGTCACGACGACCAAATTATATGGAAAAACTGACAGAGACGTATATCGGAAGACAGTAAGATCCCTTGGCTTTTGATTTGGCAGAATTCGACAGCCATTTCTAGTCGCAAGTAAATGAAGAAAGGCAGCGCGTTTAGTTATCAAACAACGTCTTCATCAAGTACTTTCGTTTCAATTTAATCTATGAGTAATTGCTGATGTTTGATTTTAACATAAAAGGATTCCGTTGACAGGTAAAGAACCTGTTCTTGGGCAACTACTTCTGTAATGACCAAAAGGCATTAAATGATCTTCAAGCACATGTGTTCCAGCAGCGGTATGAAGAAAATGATAATAATAATGACGGTACTAATCGAATTATCGGGTAGCTTCACATTTCACAATGGATTTTCTCGAACTAAGAAATTTTCTGAATTAGTGAAAATTTCAAAATGGCTTCACATTGAGGCTATGATGCCTAGAAGAGTCTTTCCATCCTGTTGACATGAGAACAGCATAATCTCCGCGTCAGAGGCTTGCTTCTACTTAGCCATTTAATAGACTCGTATTTATTCCACCGTGATTGAAGCTAAGCACATCATCCGTTACAGCACACTCCCGGGGCTGGGAAATGTGGCCCCATTGGTCTGGTGGAATGAACTATCACAGGTGCAATGCGTGGGTTCAGACACCTACTTTTAAGAGGCACAAACGTATTTACTTTACCTCTGGTAACCTCGAGAGAAAGACGTTATAATCCAGAATCCGCATTAAACATCATGTTCCTTCATTACCAACTGGGCAGAGCCGGTTTACATAGGGAAATGACATAGGTGAAAATTATGGTAAACAGAAATACTGTCGCCAATGAACTTATTTACACTAGAAAAATTTATTTTATTTGATGAACCGGTAGCCATTTAAAGGAACTGGGCTCTTATTTTACTTGTACTTGATTGAACTAGAGTCGTTGAAAAATATGGTGCTGGACTGTGATTCGAATTCGTATCTCTTCTTTCAAGGATCTCAATCTCTTGGAACAGTATAGTTCAATCATTTCGTACCTCTTCCGAAGACTGCAATCATCTCTAGGTCTCCTCCAAAGGTAAGTATGTGGGTCCGAATCCTGATCCAGTACAGAAATATTCATAATTTTATTTCAAGCCGTATCACGTGCACACCGGCCTGCTAGTGAGAATTAACGTGCATTTTTAATGTCTGCTCATGTGTTGCCAACATTCGCATTAGATATCGTTATTTCTGGTCAAACACGCACACATCATACTGTTGGTGAGTAAGCAATTGATACTTAAGCTATATTCGTGGATGATAAAGAAGGACGGTAGGTGTGCGGTTCGATTGTCGCTCAGGTACAAATATTTGTATCCTTATTTTAGATTCAAACACCTCGCAGCTGGTAAGAAAAACCGATAAGTAACACTTGATTTTGCTTAGTTAACAATCCGATTATGTGTTTGGTTGGTATCTCTGTCACAGAACTTCATATCTGGCGCTTCATCTTTAAATGCATGCACACTCTGTTACTTCTGAATGGAGGTATATCAGACACCTTTCGTGGTTAGTTAACAGGGTCGAAAAGGTCTTGATAAGAGTCCTGGTTTATTACAAAAACTGTCGTCTTTTATTTTCAAGTTTAGATTTGGTTACTGATATTGGCGAAACTTTCGGCAGTTCATGACTCTTCATGTCTAGTCAGCAATATGATATGATTAGATTAGATTAATACTTGTTCGATATATCATGAATACGACGTTTTGTAATGATGTGGAATGCGTCATTTTAATGAAAGATTTCTTTACATACCATGATTCAATTTCTTTACAATAGTATTTTACTCTCTCTCTCTCTCTCTCTCTCTCTCTCTCCCTCTCTCTCTCTCTCTCTCTCTCTCTCTCTCTCTCTCTCACACACACACACACACACACACAAACACACACACACACACACACACACACACACACACACACACACACATATTCCCTTTTTTTATTTGTTTGTAGTGCTAGACTATTGGTGAGGCTCGAGAACGTCCGTGAATGAGTTTCTCTGATATGAGTACACTTACGAAAGAAATATAAAAACAACTATGTGAGTTACTGATTTATGATGCTTAGTTTGCGGTCAGTTCTGAGTATTATTAGTAACTACGCTCCAGGCCCTAAACCTAGTTACAGAAATGCGAATCAGACGCATTACGTATTCCAGGCCATAGCAGCTGCGTCTTTGAGACGCCAGCTATGGTCACTTCCCAGCCCACTGTAGGTTCACGTTGGTTCGTCTTCTTCCTGCTGGTACTGTAACTGAGATTTGGCAACGCAGCAAGGTATGTTTGGCAACTCTGTGATCGACGAGTTACTTCCTGGTGTGCACGGAATTAAGCCTCAAAGTTCACTTGATTTTTCCAGTCATTTCCATTGAATAATCTGAGTTATTATCACTTGAAGTGTAATAAATGATTGTAAATTTACGGTTTTCGGCCCAGGACAGTGGTTGCACGTGGAAATCGCAAGTAATCTCGTCCTTTAAATAGCTGTTTTACGAGTTCTAGCCACTATTGAGCTCGTAAGAGGAAACCAAAATATATAGCTCTTCGCTGGATATGTGATTACGTGCTAACTTGTGAAGAAGCGTCTGGTATGGTTGCGGTTCCAGTCTCGCTGACAGTAACGTTTTTATCCCTTATGTGAAAGAACTACAAGCAGCCATATCAGACATCGATTAGGAAATCGCAAGAAAATACTTTCGGCTCATAGTTCAATGGTGAAAAACTTACAATGCTGCACTACAGGTAACGCCTCATTCCGCTGCTGACATGCAAATTTTGGGTTTCTAGGAATACATAAGATTGTTTATGAAATGCCACATATGCATACCTCTTGAGTATGATACATCATACCAATTAAGCACAGACTCAATCGAAATATAAGTGAGTTGTGTTTTACTAATTCGTGCCAATAGAGGCACACTTGTGACAGATAGTCAGTTTTATTAAAACAGACTTTCGTCATAAGGTTATCATGGGTAGTTTTATTTCATTTCTTATAATACTGTGCACAATTTTCGTAAGGTTTCTTTTAGTGTTGTTAAAAGAATAATAAACATGAGAGAGAAATTAATCATCAATGATATATGCGAATTCTCTGGTGTTCTTAATAACAGTCTGACAATGCACATGCAGTTTATTGATTACATTCATGTAGAAAACTTGTTCTGAGTTAAAGCTGTCAAACAAGAATAAAATGCCACTACCACACGACAGATAATGTATAAAATACTTTTCTGACGTATTTCGGCACGATGCGCCCTCCCCATAAATAATACAAAAGTTTCGATATGCATCTGCTGCCTGCCCGTCTATTAAACCTGAAAAGAACAAAATGTCGCAGAAATGAGCCCTTTTTCAACATGGGACTATTTTGGGTTGAGAAGTGAAGGGAATTATGTTCAAAGTTCCATTAGATCGATAACTTCAGCGGATAGCAGGATTGCTTTTTAATTTGTAGTATCGTGGTATAACTTTACATCTTGAGTTATTACGATACAGAGCAGTGTTTCCTAGTGGTGACCTGTTGGAGCCATTTTAAATAGTCAAACGACTGTACCAAGGAGCGATTAGAGGACCTGCTAGACAGCTGCGTTATGCTGGTTGCATGTGAATCAGGCGAAATGCAATTCATGTCGTTAGGATACTTTTGAGCACGACTGTACATTCGCGGAGTGTCTCTCTGATGTTGAAATGAAATTGATTGCTATGAAAACGTCAGGTGTAATCAGTACATGCTACACAAATTTAAGCTGCCTATAGCATTGTATACATGTTTGTTAGCCATACAGATAGTGGTGTAATAATGAATAGGACAGGAAACGCAGCTATAACGATGATTATCTATTTATTCTATTTAGCTGTACGTACCTATCATGAAGCATGTTTGTGGGTCTTGGTCTAGAAATCTGTTAAACACAAGTTAGATGACAATATGCGCATTGGATAAATGATGCAGTTGTGCAATTATGTGTTGTGCGACTTGAACCTTCTGTATTACAGCATCAAAAGCATCACATTCAACTGGAAATGCAACTATCTTCCTAGTATACTTGATCATGTTGTTGAAAATGAGGACCGAACTGACTATGGGTAAATGAATGAAGGTAGACCGTAGCGTTACGACTCTGGAGTTCGATATCAATGTTGTCCAGTAAAACTTACTCATTAAAACATTTAGCGAACTTCTCCAAAGGTTGAACGAGGGACATTGCGCCACGTGGAACTGTTGTTACCTGTTTGTATTTATCAGGAATTTCGAACAGAGCCTGATGATGGAGTTAAAATTAATCCAGAACCAGACAACCCTGGGAGAGCGACAGTTATCCCGCCGCTTGTTCAAGACTACGCCTATCCGCTTAGCTGATTGTGAAACCGATATTTATAGGATCAGAGGTCATTTCATTTTATTTGGCACAACGGGACCAAATGTACGCATCTAGTTCACGGAAGACAGTCAGTAATGTAGAAGGAAGTCTACCTACTATGGAAATAATTGGCTGAATTGTATACGAATGTGATGTTCCAGACGCTGATTGCACCCGATAATCGTCTCTCATTCACCCATGCTGGATAGTGTGCGATCTATGTAAACGTCATAATTAAATCCAGATTAGTCAGTATTTAGACTTTCAGCTGCTGAAAAATAGGAACGACAGTGTCCGTTAATTCATTATCAATCGCAGTCGCAGAATTCTCCGTCTCTTCTTCACTTTAGTATGTTTGTAGGTTACAAACTGCGTAACTTTACGACTCACAATATTGTGAACTGACTTAAAATTCCACACCCAGGTAGATCCAGTTTTGAAACCTTCAGTCCAAGCGCTCTAGCTGTTCTGCGTGTCCATCGCCTTATATCAACATCATGCACAGCCATGGAATCAGTCCTTGCCTTTTGAAACATAGATCAAACGTACTCCGATATGATGTTGAGTTTCTCACGTTTTGTTCATTGATGTTCATAAAATCTCTGATAACGATAGGTGGTTCCTGTGCTTGTCCCTTTCGAACAGAGGCGTAATTGTTTTCCATGACTAGCCTGCACACTGAAGTGATGAAAGTCTTGGGATAGCGATATGCAGATGCACAGACGGCGGCAGTATCGCGCACACAAAGTATAAAACAATAGTGCATTGGTGGAGCTGTTATTTGTACTCAGATGTATCACATGAAAAAGCTTTCGACGTGATTGTGGCCACGCTATTAGAATGAGCAGGCTTTGCACGCGGGTTGGTTGTTGTGGCTAGATGGGACATTCCATATCACAAATCGTTAGGGAATTTAATATTCCGAGATCCACTGTGTGAAGAGTGTGCCGAGGATACTAAATTTCTGGCATTACCTCTCCCCACAGACAAAGCAGTGGCCAACGGTGTTTGCGCAGAGTTGTCAGTGCTAACAGCCAAGCAACACTGCGTGAAATACAATGTGGGACTTACGACGAATGTATCCGTTAGGACAGTGCGACGAAAGTTGGCTTTAATTGGCTATGTCAGCAGACGACTGAAGCAGGATCCTTGGCTAACGGCACGACATCGCCTGGAGCGCCTCTCCTGGGCTGGTGAGCATATCGGTTGACTCTAGGCGACTGGAATACCGTGGCCTCGTCAAATGAGTCCCGATTTCAGTTGTTAAGAGCTGGTGGTACGGTTCAAGACCCACGAATCCCATGGACTCAGGTTGTCACCAATAAATTTTGGAAGTTGGTGGTGGGTTCATAATGGTGTGGGCTGTGTGTACACGGAATGAACTGGGTCCTCTGGTCCAACTGAACCGACTGTTGACTGGAAATTGTTATATTCGGGTACATGGAGACCATCTGCCACCATTCATGGACTTTCTTGCTCCCAAACAACGATGCGCTCTGTTACCATACCAAAAGTGTCCGCGATTAGTTTGAAGAACATTCTGGACAATTCGAGCGAATAATTTGGCCGCCCAGTTCACCTGACATGGGTCCCAGCGAACATTTATAGGACCTAATCGAGGGGTCACTTCGTGCACAAAACTCTGCGCCGAAACTTTCGCAGTTATAGGAAGCATGGCTCAATATTTCTACAGGGAACTTCCAACGACTTGTTGACTCCATGTCACGCCAAGAAGCTGCACTGCACCGGGAAAAAGAATGTATAGTCGCGCTCAAAAGTATCCGAAAGACCTGAATTGCATTTCGCCTGATTCGCATGCAACCAGCATAACGCAGCTGTCTAGCAGGTCCTCTAATCGCTCCTTGGTATAGTCGTTTGACTATTGAAAATGGCTCCAACAAGTCACCCCTAGAAAACTCGGCTCTGTAGCGCAATACCTCAAACTGTAAAGTCATACCACGATACTACAAATATCAGGGACACCTTATCATAGATAAGAGTGTCGTTTGACTATTGAAAATGGCTCCAACAAGTCACCCCTAGAAAACTCGGCTCTGCAGCGCAATACCTCAAACTGTAAAGTCATACCACGATACTACGAATATCAGGGACACCTTATCACAGATAAGACTGTCGTTAAGTCTTGTAAGCTCTCATTTATTGCAATAAATGACATACCTGAAATGTTACCACTCTCATTATTACGTCAGATAGGTAATGCACCTAGTACGTTTGTCGTGTTCACGACTTCCTCTTCAAAGTAACATACAGTACTTGTTATTTAACACAAAATAACATTAAAAATTTATTTTATTCACGAGCAGCTAGCTGAGAATATGTATGAACTTCAAATGACACAACTAACCGTCTCGTTCTGCATATGGATTCAAACCCAGGTCATGCAGACTAAGATTTCGTGACTGACGGAAACTAACAGTCATTCCTGACTAAGCATACAGAGAGTGATATACCTCGATTTTAGACAGTATCAGTTAGCAAATATCAACTTTAAATAACATAACGTAAACATTTTTAACGGACGCGAGTAATATAAAAACAACTATGAGAGTTACTGATTTATGATGCTTGGTTTGCAGTCAGTTCTGAGTATTATTTGTAACTACGGTCCAGTCCCTAAACCTGGTTACAGAAATGCGAATCAGACGCATTACGTATTCCAGGCCGTAGCACCCGCGTCTTTCAGAGGCCAGCTATGGTCACTTCCCAGCCCGCTGTTGGATCACATCGGTTCGTCTTCTTCCTGCTGGTACTGTAACTGAGATTTGGCAACAAGGCAAGGTATATTTGGCAACTGTGATCGACGAGTTACTTCCTGGTGTGCACAGAATTAAGCCTCAAAGTTCACTTGATTTTTCCTGTCATTTCCATTGAATAATCTGAGTTATTATAGCTTGAGGTGTAACAAAAGATTGTAGATTTACGGTTTTGAGCCCAGGAAAGTCGTTGCATGTGGAAATCTCAACTAAATTCGTCCTTTAAATAAATTACGACTTCTAGCCACTATTGGCCTCGTAAGAGGATTGCAAAACACATACCTCTTCGCTAGCTCTGTAATGACGTGCTGACCTCTGAAGAAGCGTCTGTTATGGTTCGTGGTTCCATTCTCGCTGAATGTAAGGTTTTTATTCCTTCTCTGAAAGAGCTACAAGCAGTCAGATCAAACATCGATAAGAAAATAGCAAGAAAATACTTTCAGCTCATAGTGCAATGGTGAAAAGCTTACAATGCTGTACAACAGTTAATGCCCCGTTCCGCTGTTGACAAGCAAATTTTGGGTCTCTAGGAATAGATAACTTTATTTATGAAATGCAACATATGCATACCTGTTGAGTATGACACAGCATACCAATTAAACACAGACCCAATCGAAATCTAAGTGAGTAGTATGTTACTAATTCGTGCCGACAGATGCATGCTTGTGTACAGAAACTCAGTTTTATCAAAGAGACTTTCGTCGTAAGGTTATGTAAGGTTATCGTAGGTAGTTTTATTTCATTTCTTATAATGCATTGCACAATTTTCGTAAGGTTTCTTTTAGTGTTGTTAAAACAATACTAAACATCAGAGAGAAATTAATCATCAACGATATATGCGAATTCCCTGATGTTCTCTATGACAGACTGACAATGCACATGCAGTTTATTGATTACATGCATGTAGAAAACTTGTTCTGAGTTAAAGTTGTCAAACAAGGTTTGAAGAAGAACAAAATGCCACTTCCAGACGACAGCTAATGTAGAAAATACTTTTCTGACTATTTTGGCACGATGCGCTCTCCCCATACATAATACAAAAGCTTCGAGATGCATCTGCTGCCTGACCATCTATTAAACCTGAAAAGAACAAAATGTCACAGAAATTAGCCCTTTGTGCACATGCGGCTGTTTTGGGTTGAGGAGTGATGGGAATTTTGTTCAAAGTTCCATTAAATTGGTAACTTCAGCAGACAGCAGAATTGCGTTGTAAAAAATGTAGCAGCAAATGCAATAGAAATCGTGACGTTTTATCTGCGGTGCGCGACACTTACCAAGACGCTACTAGCTGTCATCTAGCTAGAGCGCCTCCAGAAGTCAAGAACGGTTCCTGCAGAACTTCCGCATTCCACAGTGCTATGAGAGAATCCATATGGCCGGATCTAGACTTCTGAGAGACAGACAGTTACAGTTTTTCTTTTGCACTGCAGGACGTTTTCAACAAACAGATAGCGCAATAGAGTAGCTCAACTGGAAAGGAACACTTCCTATTTAAATTTCTGCATCCTACACTGTTGGAAGTTGTGTGTAGGTGGCAGTTACGTGATTTTATTTCGGTGATTACAAAATAGAGTCGAATGTATACACTGGGTAGCCGAGGCAGCTAGTCCATGGCGATTCGGTCAACCAAGTAAATGAATGTACTGAACATGCTGCAAACCACTACAGGGAGCCTGTGTGTCAGAATTCTTATCGAGCGTGCCGCAACGGTGTTATGATAGAAAATGAGCCATATAGAAGAGGCGTTGGTGGTCTGTTGGATTGGGGATAGGTTCCGATGACGATGGTCTGGGTTCGATTCCAGCTTCTGCCAATGATTTTTAATAGAGAGAGACAGATTCTAATCTCTTCTGGCTACGCCAAGTGAGGAAGCTATAACGGCATTGTGGTCTGAAATTCACGTTAAACATGATATTCCTTCTCTTCCAAGTAGTCGTAAGGTGGAACCACAATAAAGTCAAGAGTGGCGAAATGTGGGAACTATATCACCAGTAACCTTTCATATACTAGTTATTTATTTCTAGTGACGAAACTAACGCTATGTAGGGTCACAGGACCCTTATTCCATCTTGTATTTGAGCTTGTGTATGTCGATGAAATTGGTTCTGCCGGACGGTGTGGCCGTGCGGTTCTAGGCGCTTCAGTCTGGAACCGCGTAACTGCTACGGTCGCAGGTTCGAATCCTGCCTCGGGCATGGATGTGTGTGATGTCCTTAGGTTAGTTACGTTTAAGTAGTTCTAGGGGAGTGACGACGACAGATGTTAAGTCCCATAGTGCTCAGAGCCATTTGAACCATTTTTTGAAAATTGGTTCTGAACTTGGAATGCAACTCAGACCGCTCTTAAGGCGGAATTTGATCCCTTCGTGACAATACGGCTCGACTACAATTTGTTGTTTGTTGAAAACTGCAGATTCCTCAACATCTCCACATATTGCGCGTGAATGGGTTCTAATGCTTGCCCGGCACTAAAGTTTTCATTATGTAAGGCTCTAGCATGAGATTACCTGTCTGCTGGTGGATAATAATATTGATTTTTAATGAATTTTCATTCGTTTTTAACACTAACGATATCTGACAGTTTTGACTCCCAGTGAGACACAGGACTATTTGAGAGATCACTGTAAGTTCAAGGATGTTATTCCGAGCTGCAGGTGGAGTAAAATTCGGTAGCTATCGTCTCTTTGTGTGTAGTCAACAACGGTATATGTGGGGTTCGATCCCCAGTCAGCACTGAACTCTTCGTCATATTATTTCCAGTTCAAACATGCTCACATGTCACTGCTGATGTAACAAACCCATATTTAACGTTCGTTTTCTCTAGAATATAACAGCGATAGGTTCCGGGTTGGAGTCCTGGGAAACAAAAAATTAATGTTTCGTCTCGTCATTTCAGTTAAAACATCTAGCTACTGCCGAGCAAATCCGATATCTCGCAGTTGACTGTGCATGATAACAATCCGATTAGGTTCTGGGTTCGAATCGCTGTCCAACACAAAACTGTACCTGACGGCATTTCAAGTAAGTTACCTGTGGAGAAGCAATATTTAACATCTCTCGTAGTTCGTTAACAGGGACAATAGATGCCCGGTAGGAATTCGCGTCCGTTAAAAATGTTTACGTTATGTAATTTAAAGTTGATATTTGCTAACTGATACTGTCTAAAATCGAGGTATATCACTCTCTGTATGCCTAGTCAGGAATGACTGTTAGTTTCCGTCAGTCACGAAATCTTAGTCTGCATGACCTGGGTTTGAATCCATAGCCGGCCGCGGTGGCCGTGCGGTTCTGGCGCTGCAGTCCGGAACCGCGGGGCTGCTACGGTCGCAGGTTCGAATCCTGCCTCGGGCGTGGGTGTGTGTGATGTCCTTAGGTTAGTTAGGTTTAAGTAGTTCTAAGTTCTAGGGGACTTATGACCTAAGATGTTGAGTCCCATAGTGCTCAGAGCCATTTGAACCATTTTTGAAATTCATATGCAGAACGAGACGGTTAGTTGTGTTATTTGAAGTTCATACATATTCTCAACTAGCTGCTCGTGAATACCTTAAATTTTTAATGTCATTTTGTTTTAAGTAACAAGTACTGTATGTTACTTGGAAGAGGAAGTCGTGAATTCGACAAACTTACTAGGGCATTACAAATCTGACGTAATAATGAGAGTGGTAACATTTCAGGTATGTCATTTATTGCAATAAATGAGAGCTTACAAGACTTAACGACAGTCTTATCTGTGATAAGGTGTCCCTGATATTTGTAGTATCGTGGTATGACTTTACAGTTTGAGGTATTGCGTTACAGAGCCGAGTTTTCTAGTGGTGACTTGTTGGAGCCATTTTCAATAGTCAAACGACTGTACCAAGGAGCGATTAGAGGACCTGCTAGACTGCTGCGTTATGTGGGTTGCATGCGAATCAGGCGAAATGCAATTCAGGTCGTTCGGATACTTTTGAGCACGGCTGTACATGTAGACATGTTCGCTGCAGTGTGGGAACAATTTGAACACCGCACTGACATACGCCGTGCACCTGAAGGGAGGCATACTGAACACCTATGAAAAAGTATGAAAAATTTTTTTTTGAGTTTCCCGATCATGAAAAACAAAATTCATTGTTTATGTTTATTAGTTTCAGAAATATAGACATGCCATATCGGATGATTGTTTTTGATACACCCTGTATAGCACCTTGGTCTAATTGAAGGTAGCGTGTCCGCAGCTCGTGGTCGTGCGGTAGCGTTTTCGCTTCCCACGCCCGGGTTCCCGGGTTCAATTCCCGGCGGGGTCAGGGATTTTCTCTGCCTCGTGATGACTGGGTGTTGTGTGATGTCCTTAGGTTAGTTAGGTTTAAGTAGTTCTAAGTTCTAGGGGACTGATGACCATAGATGTTAAGTCCCATAGTGCTCAGAGCCATTTGAACCATTTTTTTGAAGGTAGCAGGACGATCACCAGAAGTGTAAGCCCTGCACAATACAGCCAATTTCGAAAAGCTGTCATCACGTGAGCGGACAACACTGAGTGTGATCATCAAGGAGAGTGCTGGACGATGTGGTTTCTGTCGGACAGCGTAAACACTACGGATATTTCACACGCGACTGGTGGCAGTTTGTGGCGAGTGTGCACCGTCTCGAAAAGTGCTCTTGCAACACGACAACGCTCGTACCCTTACGAGCCGTAAAATCACGGCTGCTATCCCTGAAATGGGGTTCGAGGTACTGCCATACCCACCTTATTCTCTTAACTTGGTCCGTTTAACTTCTGTAAGGCCTCCTCGAACCCCGTTTCTGGCGTCTGTCACACCCACCGCAGGACAGCTGCTCGCAGTTCTTGTAAGTTTGTGAAATGGCGTCTTTGCGGAGGTTTCTGCATCGCCGGGGGTGTGGCAGTACCTGGAAACCTATTTTACCGATGGCAGTCGTGTTTTTCTGACTCTTTTGGGGACGAGCGTTATCCTTTTGAAATAGCACTTTTCGTGACGGAGCACACTCTCCACACACTGCCACCAACTGCATGTGGATATCTGCAGTGTTTACACCCTCCTTCCACAGAAACAATGTCGTGTTGCACTCTCCTTGACGATCACACTCCGTGTTGTCCGCTCACGTTATGACGGCATTTGGAAAATTTGGTTGTACTATGCAGGGATTACACTTCTAGTGATTGTCCGCCACCTACGGTAATACCAACGAACTGCGTATTTGAAACTGTGATGATCAATGAAATGGCGCACCGTGAATGACGAGAAAAATAAAGTGGAAATCCATAGGGGACGCCCATCGTAATAGAAGAAATTTAGCCGTTTTGGCAGCAACACTACTGACGATGACCTGTGTAGGTAGGATGTAAAAATGCACATTAGCAATACCAAGAAAAGCCTAACTGGAAAAGAGAAACTTGTTAATATCGATAGAAATTTAAGTTTAGGAAGCTTTTCTGGAGGTCTTTGTCTTGAGTGTAGCCTCGTATGAAAGTGATAAGTGAAAGAAAAATAGTGCACACAGGAAGAGAATGGAAGCTAGAGAAATGTGGTGCTGCAGAAGAATGCTGAAGATTAGATGAGTAGATCGCTGATGAAAAGGTATTTACTGCAATTGAGCAGAAATTATATTTATAGTAAAACTTGATTAAAAGAAAGGTTCGGTTGATAGTATGGGACTTAACTTCTGAGGTCATCAGTCCCATAGAACTTAGAACTATGTAAACCTAACTAACCTTGGGACATCACACACATCCATGCCCGAGGCAGGATTCGAACCTGCGACCGTAGCGGCCGCGCGGTTCCAGTCTGCAGCGCCTAGAACCGCTCGGCCACCCCGGCCGACTGTGTGTGTGTGTGTGTGTGTGTGTGTGTGTGTGTGTGTGTGTGTGTGTGTGAGTGTGTGTGTGGCGGATGGGGGGGGGTGTACAAATTGGAGGGAGACCAAGGTTAGGTTACGGCAGATAGGTTTAAATGGGTGTAGATTGCAGTTGTTACGCAGCGATGAAGTCTTCCACAGGATAGACTAGCAGGCAGTGTTGCAAGCTCGCCTTCCCTCTTGTTGAATGTGCTACTGGGCGTATCCAATCATCCATCCCTCCCCACGGCAGTTAGGCAGTTAAGTGCTCAGCCGTGTAGCGAGCATGATTTGGCACTGGCTGGCAGATACCGCACTAGTCGCAGCTGTGCGGTGCCTGGGGTCGGCCCTCTGGCGAACACCAGGCCATCGATGCGTCTTCTACCGACAGGTACCACGCACCCATCACTGTCGTAGCAGCATGCCCTATACCGGACGAAATTTCACGGCGTGATAGAAACACTTATCGGAAACTAGTCATTTTATTCCGTTCGAAATCACTCACATATTGATATTGTAGCCTTTGACGTCAGTGGTGTGAACTATAACTTGTTTTCAAGTTTTCATTGCGTTTGGCCGCTCTTCACAAAACGAGTTTGGCTCAACACTATCATTGCTGAATACACTAGAGAGGGTGCTGCTGAGCCTTGGCGCAGTATAACATTCGATTCTGGTTCGGGGGGTGGGAGGGTGAGGGTTTGACACAATTTTTTATTCTCTCTCCTGTCCCTCCACTCAAATATAGCTTGCTGTCACCCGTGTTCAATGTATCGCAGAGTCTAAATAGTAACAATAAAAATCTAAAAGAATTTAATATAATAACGAAATGTTTAATTTCAATGACATATATAAAATCAATACAATAATAATACTAATAATAATAATAATTAATTTTTCCAGCTTTGTAATAACTTCCAAGCAATTTAAAATTACCAAATGAGCAGCAACCAGTCGCAAGATCATGTTTTCTTTATTTACTTTTGCAAATCGATTTCAACTGATTAACAGCCATCATCGGTGCTACAAATACAAGAATAAAAATAAAAATAATTAATAACAGTGACCAAATGAATAAATGTACATAAAGCAACGTAAAACCAATTAAATGTATATAGACGCATTAAACCATTTAACATGCACATACAAATTTACCTTTCAGCGTGTATGTTCCCTGAATTGTAATTCAGCATTTTAGAAGCATTCATCTAAAAATCTGAGTATTACATGTATCGTGGAATCGGTTAAGGAAATGTAATAATAAAAAACTGTTACAACTTCGACAACATCGTGATTTACACAGTATAAAATCGAAGTGTACACTCAACAGTATAAGTATTTCGCTTACCACTACGACTGAGGACACAGCTCTACAGACTAAGGCTATGTGAGCATGTAAGTTGAGGGATCTAGTATTTCTATCACTCGTTTCCGACTAAGATCGGGATGTCAGTCATTCTGGTATTTTCCTTAGTGGAGGGTCTTCTCCTTTCTGTCTCGCATTAACTTACTGTGATTTTTCGGTTCAGCTTGTGGATTCACAAACCGTGTTGGATTTGTTGTTGACAACAGTTACTGTCAGACTGTGAACTGGAGCCTTTTTCTGACTGGAAAGCTTGTAGCAGCCGGACAGGGCGGAAGCACATCCGTTCGGGCTAGCGATCTGGAGAGAAACATACACTTCTGGCCATTAAAATTGCTACACCACGAAGATGACCTGCTACAGGCGCGAAATTTAACCGACAGGAAGAAGATGCTCTGATATGCAAATGATTAGCTTTTCAGAGCATTCACACAAGGTTGGCGCCGGTGGCGAGACCTACAACGTGCTGAAATGATGAAAGTTTCCAACCGATTTCTCATACACAAACAGCAGTTGACCCGCGTTGCCTGGTGAAACGTCGTTGTGATGCCTCGTGTAAGGAGGAGAAACGCATACCATCACGTTTCCGACTTTGATAAAGGTCGGATTGTAGCCTATCGCGATTGCGATCTATTGTATCGCGACATTGCTGCTCGCGTTGGTCGAGATCCAATTACTGTTAGCAGAATATGGGATCGGTGGGTTCAGGAGGGTAATACGGAACGCCGTGCTGGATCCCAACGGCCTCGTATCACTAGCAGTCGAGATGACAGGCATCTTATCCGCATGGCTGTAACGGATCGTGCAGCCACGTCTCGATACCTGAGTCAACGATGGGGACATTTACGAGACAACAACCATCTGCACGAACAGTTCGACGACGTTTGCAGCAGCATGGACTATCAGCTCGGAGACCATGGCTGCGGTTACCCTTGACGCTGCATCACAGACAGGAGCGCTTGCGATGGTGTACTCAACGACTCACCTGGGTGCACGAATGGCAAAACGTCATTTTTTCGGATGAATCCAGGTTCTGTTTACAGCATCATGATGGTCGCATCCGTGTTTGGCGACATCGCGGTGAACGCACATTGGAAGCGTGTATTCGTCATCGCCATACTGGCGTATCACCCGGCGTGATGGTATAGGGTGCAATTGGTTACACGTCTCGGTCACCTCTTGTTCACATTGACGGCACTTTGAACAGTGGACGTTACATTTCAGATGTGTTACGACCCGTGCCTCTACCCTTCATTCGATCCCTGCGAAACCCTACATTTCAGCAGGATAATGCACGACCGCATGTTGCAGGTCCTGTACGGGCCTTTCTGGATATAGAAAATGTTCGACTGCTGCCCTGGCCAGCACATTCTCCAGATCTCTCATCAACATCTGGTCAATGGTGGCCGAGCAACTGGCTCGTCACAATACGCCAGTCACTACTCTTGATGAACTGTGGTATCGTGTTGAAGCTGCATGGACAGCTGTACTTGTACACGCCATCCAAGCTCTGTTTGACTCGATGCTCAGACGTATCAAGGCCGTTATTACGGCCAGAAGTGGTTGTTCTGGGCACTGATTTGTCAGGATCTATGCACCCAAATTGCGTGAAAGTGTAATCACATGTCGGTTGTAGTATAATATATTTGTCCAATGAATACCCGTTTATCATCTGAATTTCTTCTTGGTGTAGCAATTTTAATGGCCAGTAGTGTAGATAGTAATTTTGTGGAACTCCTTGCCATTTTCAAGACTCTAGGTTCTCGTGCTACTTTGTTTCCTAATGGTAGCGGAGAATTTAAAATCTTTGACTAAAATATTCTTTGGGTATTCATGGTCCAATGAAACCCCAGATCCCATCCCTCGGATACGAACCTAATGGGCATACGTGTACGGTAACCCTGTAATTTCTAGTACATTATACTACACAGTCTTCGATTTGGAATTCATTTTCGCCATTCTTTACGACTGTTACAATTTTCTCAAGCGTTAGTATACACCTATTAGTGGACTTCAGTATGTGGTGTGTTCAATCTTCGCCTGTATGACAGCTTGAACTCCGCTCGGGAATGTCTGTGGAGAAATGGCAGCCCATACGTCCTCAAGAGCCGGAATTAGAGAAGGTAGTAATGTTGGACGCTGGGGTCTAGAGCGAAGTCGACTTTCTAACTCACCTCATATTCCACTGGGTTCAGGGTGGGAGTCTGGGCACGTCAATCATTTCAGGAATGAACTTGTACACAAATCATTACCTCACAGATGCTGCTTTGTGACAGGGTGTATTGTCATGGTGATACAATCCTCGAACTGCTCCTCTACTGTACGCAGTAAAAAATGAAGTAAGATGTTTTCATACCCTTCCACATTTAGCGTTTCCTTAACCGCAATGAGGGGACCACACCCCAACATCGAAAAACACGCCCATGCCGTAAACACAACCTTCATCGTACTTCAGCTGTTGGCACTACACATGATGGTAGGTAACGTTCTCCAAGCATTCCCGAAACCCAAACCCTTCCGTCGAATTGTCACAGGATACAGCGCGACTCTTCACTACAAAACACTCGTTTCCAGTCATCCATTGTGACGTCACTTTTTACACCATCTGAAATGTCACTTAGCATTGACTACAGAAATATGTGGCTTTTGAAGGAGGTGCTTGACCATTGTATCCCATTCTTTTTAACTCCCTACGCACAGTCATTGTGCCAACTGCGCTGCTAGTAGCACCTTGGAACTCTCGAGTGATTCCTTCTGCTGATTTCATGCCATTTTTGACAACCACCCTTCGCTATGCTGGATGGTTCCTGTCCGTCAGTACATGAAGTCTGCCTGGTGTTTATTTAACTGTGGTTGTTCCTTTTCCCACTTCACAATCAGGTCACCAGAATCGACTTTGGCAGTTTTAGAAGGGTTCAAATGTCTCTGATGAATTTGTTTCTCAGGTGGGATCCAGTGTCTAGTCCACGTTCGAAGTCAGAGATCTCTGCTGACCGACTCAGCCGGCCGGAGTGGCCGAGCGGTTCTAGGCGCTACAGACTGGAACCGCGCGACCGCTACGGTCGCTGGTTCGAATCCTGCCTTGGGAATGGATGTGTGTGATGTCCTTAGGTTAGTTAGGTTTAAGTAGTTCTAAGTTCTAGGGAACTGATGACCTCAGATGTTAAGTCCCATAGTGCTCAGAGCCATTTGAACCATTTGACCGACTCATTCTGTTGTTACAACTTCTCCACTGACGACACAATACGGCTAGAGTGCTGCCTTACCATACAAAACCTCTTCCTCGCTCTAGGGACTGAGCTATGTGGCGCAGATGTTAAAGATTATGTTCTCGTATTCAGGAGGACCATAGTTCAAATCCCAGTCAGGCTGTCCAAGTTTAGATTCTCCGTCATTTCCCTAAATCGTGTAAGGCGAATTCCGGAAAGGTTCTACTGAAAGGACATGTTTGCTTACATTCCCCACACTTCCCGTATATGAGCGTGTTCTCCGTCTCTAATGACTTCATCGCCAACGGGACATTAAACCCCAATCGTCCCTCCTCCGCTGTGGGGAGCAGAAGCCACCGCTCACACTCATCTTCCTATGTTCACAATGCGTCTCAGGATACAGAATTAGTATGGACGCTAGAGCATCGCCATTGCGTACTGCAAACATGATAAGTGGTAACCTGGACTGATGACTCGCGGTATATGTTGGTAGCCGGCCACGGTGGCCGAGCGGTTCTAGGCGCTTCAGTTCGGAACCGCGCGACTGCTAAGGTCGCAGTTTCGAATCCTGCCTCGGGCATGGATGTGTGTGATGTCCTTAGGTTAGTTAGGTTTAAGTAGTTCAAATGTTCAAATGTGTGTGAAATCTTATGGGACTTAACTGCTAATGTCATCAGTCCCTAAGCTTACACACTACTTAACTTAAATTATCCTAAGGACAAACAAACACACCCATGCCCGAGGGAGTACTCGAACCTCCTCCGGGACCAGCCGCACAGTCCATGACTGCAGCGCCTAAGACCGCTCGGCTAATCCCGCACGGCTGTTTAAGTAGTCCTAAGTTCTAGGGGCCTGATGACCTCAGATGTTAAGTCCCATAGTGCTCAGAGCCATTTGAACCATTTGGTAAATGTTGGTACACGCTCATGAAAGCGCACGTGTTCCTTAACAACCACGTGGGGCTATGGATTGTTTTTGCTAGCAGGGTGCTGTTGACACATCTGATAGAGATAAGTGCCGTTGTGGCGGATGTTTACATAGGCTTTATGACTCGTCCTCTATCCTTTCTGACCGGTGAGGACTAACATACAGACGAATTTGTATTATGTACATACGTCTGTCTGCCTACTCATGGCCCTCTCCTCCTAGACACACTCACAGGCGTCCTGTGTCTTTAGCAAGACATTCTCATTACCTTATAATTGTAGCAGAAAGGCTTTAGAAAAACGACATGGACACGAGGGTGTTTGTGTGACCTCCTAGATCAACAGACCTTAGTCCTGTTGACCATATCTGGAATACCAGAGAATATGTATAAACGCTCCTCGGTCCCAAATCCAACTATTTTCCAATCTGGTTGTTGTAGCTAGCATTATAAACTCTGATTTAGGCAAAATAGCATCCCATAACAGCCCTACTGCCCTGTCTTGTGTTTATTGCATTAATTTGTTAAAATGTTAGCCAGCGTGCCTTTGAAAGGTGTAGTCAGTTGCCAGATCACTTCTGACAACAGTGAGGAAGTAGTTGTGGTCAGCTACTGCAGTGTTCAGTACACTTAAAAGTTCACTCTTCATTGTATAGATGTTGCACTATGATTTCAGTGTTTGCTCAACCTCAGAGAGGATTCTTTCGTCTGTTTCGCAAAAGCTGTAATTTTCTGTGTCATCTTGCCGTTGGTAGATCTGTCTCTGATCTGGATCTACACGGACGAGTGGTACAGGTCGAGCATTCGAAAGTGGTTGAACGGTGTCTACATGTCGTAAATCCAACTCTCTGTGTTTGATCCACTAATGGTGCTTTGTTTGATCAAAATTTGATTTCATTTGCACTCAGGAGGCGGTCAAAAGTACTAGAATGCAAACTTAGTTAATCCTGGCGAAAGAAAAATTGTGTCAACGATCGAATGCACTGGTCCGATCTGCTAGTGCACCTACTCGTAGTATCCAGCGGATATCCTAGTAGCGGAAAGTGACTGTCAAATAATGTAAAATTAGTCGATATTATTCATGATGAAGGCCAGTCTACTAAGGATAAACACTGAGAATAGAAATGCTTTCAGCAGGCATGTACAGTCGTACATAGCAGCGCTGTGGAGACAGCGGATGACAAACCAGCGTGCTTGAAATGGGCACGGTAGAAACCAAATTTCTCACTTTGCGTATAATATAGTCACAGTTATCTTATATGTCATTGTACTCTCTGATTAAAGGCAGTGCGAATGCAATGAAAGTTGCCGGCCGGAGTGGCCGAGCGGTTCTAGGCGCTTCAGTCTGGAACCGCGCGACCGCTACGGTCGCAGGTTCGAACCCTGCTTCGGGAATGGATGTGTGTGATGTCCTTAGGTTAGTTAGGTTTAAGTAGTTCTAAGTTCTAGGGGACTGATGACCTCTGAAGTTAAGTCCCATAGTGCTCAGAGCCATTTTTTTGTAATGAAAGTTGTTCATCTGGAACGTGTTTCATTCGTCTTTCTGACGTACAAGATTTCTGTGATTATCATTGTGGTGTTTTCATATCATGGACTGGGCTGTCTGCTACGTTCTATGGAGACTTACTGTCAAAGCGGATACTTTAACATTCTGGAAGACCAATTTCTTTTATCATGTACACTCTAAGACAGAAACTACCACAGATCACGAAGGAATTATCCAAATCGGACGGAAGTCGGTGGATGTGATGTACATGTACAGACAAACAAATAAGTACTGCATCAGAAAAATCGGATTGTTTTTTCCAGAGAAAGACTTTCACAAATTGAGCAAGTCTATAATGCACTGGTCCACCCCTGCTCATTATGCCAGCTGTTATTCTGCCTTGGAATTGATTGATAGAGTTGCTGGATGTCCTCCTGAGGGATATCGAGCCAAATACTGTCCAAATGGTGCATTAGATCGTCAAAATCCCTGGTTGGTTGGAGGGACCTGTCCATAATGCTCCACACGTTCTCAATTGGGGAGAGTTCCGGCAACCTCGCTGGCCAAGGAAGGGTTTCGCAAGCCCGAAGACGAACAGTATAAACTCTCGCCCTGCATAGGCGGGCATTACCTCGCTGAAATGTATGCTCAGAATGGCTTGCCACGAAGGCCAACAAAACGGGGCGTAATGTAAAAGTGTCGCGGATAACAACCAAACGGGTCCTGTTATGAAAAGAAATGGCACCTCAGACCATCACCTCTGGTTGTCGGTCATATGGCGGGCGACAGTCAGGTTGGTATCCCACCACTGTCCGGGGTGTCTCCAGACATGCCTTTGCTGGGCATCGGTACTTAGTTCAAAGCGGAACTTATCACTGAAGACAATTTTACTCCAGTCAATGCGATTCAGACAGAAGAGGTGTCTGGAGACGCTCCGGAATGTGGTGGGGCACCAGCTTAACTGTCGCCCCTCATACAGTCTACAGCCAAGAGTGATGGTCCTAGGATGCCATTTCTTTACATAGCGGGACCGTTTTGGTTTTCATACGCAGCACCCTTACACCACAGTTGTTCGTCGACGATTTATACGCCCCATTTAGCTGCCTGCATTGGCAAACCGTCTTGGGCTTACATTTCAGCACGAGTGCTGCACAGAGTGAGAGTTTCTACTGCTTGTCTTCGTGCTTGCCTAACCCTGCCTTGACCTAAAGGTCGCCGGACTCTCCCCACCTGAGAACGTTAGGAGCATTAAGGGCACAGCCCTCCAACCGGCTCGGGATTATGACGAGCTGACGCGCCAATTGGACAGAATTTGACACAATGTACCAAAATACATCCAATAGCTCTATCAGACAATGCCAAGCCGAATACCGCTTGCGTAAGTGCCAGAGGTGGAAAAACGCGTTACTGACTACCTCAGTTTGTGAAGGTATTTTTCTTGAATAAATCATCCATTTTTTTCTACCGATTTTCGTCCCATTCGGATACGTTCTTCGTGGTGCGTCGGCTTTTTTTCTTAGATGTATTTTCAGTGCAATACTGTTACTTAGGTAAATGGGTGCACAAAATCAATAGAAATACAATTATTTTGTAGCTAACCACTGGACGCCATTGGTCCTTTACTCTAACATAATCAGAAAAAGCACCTAACAACCTCAGATATTTTGTTAGTTGAGTTAAGCTTCCCCTGTACGTGGGGAAAGCCATTTATAACCGCACATTCAGTGACTTAGGTAGGACTGAATGCCGCTAGTTTCAGCATCGGAAACATGTCTACAACTTGTTATACTGTCTCTTAGAATCTCGATTACTCTGGATCATTTTATTCATCTGAAGCTTGCTCATGAATAACTCTGTATGGCAAATTTTGTAGTATGTTGGATCTTTCCCTACATTCTGCTAATATTTTCATCTCTACGTAAATGCAATGTCTGTAGTATCTAAAAGAAACAGAAATTACATTGAGAGAAGACAACTGGAATAACCTAGTTGCTGGTGTGGTTTACATGCCGTGTGAACACTTTTCAACAAAAGTTTCGGCAGACAGAATGTTAAGCCAAAGACCGGCTAGAACGCACATCCATGACTGCTATTTTAAATTAAGCACTCGAAAGAATAAGAGTGGAACTATTCCACAATAGCCGGCCGAAGTGGCCGTGCGGTTAAAGACGCTACAGTCTGGAACCGCGTGACCGTTACGGTCGCAGGTTCGAATCCTGCCTCGGGCATGGATGTTTGTGATGTCCTTAGGTTAGTTAGGTTTAACTAGTTCTAAGTTCTAGGGGACTGATGACCACAGCAGTTAAGTCCTATAGTGCTCAGAGCCATTTATTCCACAATACGGATAGAGCGAAGTTAACATCATCGACCACTATACATGGGATGTGGCACGTGCGACGCTCCTGACACGTGTGCACTGCACAGAAGCTTGCATTATAGAACTGGATCGGAGATCAATAGAGGATAGTTCCTTCACGGATGAGTGACAATTTACACGGTGTTAATTATTGAATTATATGAAAAAAAACGTAAGTTAGTTACAAACTACGGCGTGTAAACACTTTATTCGACATGTAAACGTCACTACAGATATTTGTAATTAGGTTATGACATGATCAATGTGCCTGCCATCATTGGCGATGATGTGGCGCAGACGAATAGGGAAATTCTGCATGACGCATTGAAGTGCCGGAACATTGATGCTGTCGATGACCTCCTGAATGGCTGCTTTCAGCTCAGTAATGGTTTCGGGGTTATTGCTGTATACCTTTTCTTAAATATAGCCCCACAAAAAGGAATCGCATGTGTTCAGATCCGGAGAATATGGCGGCCAATCGAGGCGCATGCCAGTGGCCTCTGGGTACCCCAGAACCAGAATGCGGTCCACAAAGTGCTCCTCCAGGACATCAAACAATCTACTGCTTCGATGTGGTCGAGCTCCGTCTTGCATAAACCACATCGTGTCGAAATCAGGGTCACTTTGGATAATGGGGATGAAATCATCTTCCAAAACCACATACCGTTCGGTAGTCACCATGCCATCAAGGAATATCGCACCGATTATTCCGTGACTGGACATTGCACACCACACAGTCACCCACTGTGGGTGAAGAGACTTCTCGATCGCGAAATGCGGAGTTTCACTCCCCCAAATGCGTCAATTTTTGTTGTTGACGAACCCTTCCAAATAAAAGTGGGCTTCTTCGCTAAACCAAGCCATACATGCAGATACTAATTCCCATCATGCCCCGCGGCCAGCCGTGCAGTTTGAACGTCCTAACGCAAACCGTTCAGAAGTTATGACGATTTTATTTTATATAGTTCAATACACTAAGCAGATTCAGAAGGATGTAGGTTGCAGTAGGTACTGGGAGATGAAGAAGCTTGCACAGGATAGAGTAGCATGGAGAGCTGCATCAAACCAGTCTCAGGACTGAAGACCACAACAACAACAGTTCAATAATTGTACCCTGTAGCTTTGGAAGTACTGCAATCTGGAGAGAATCCAAAACTCGTTGTCATACATCAAACATACACCACAACAGATGACATCAGGCAAGACACGGTGTGTGATGTCCTTATGTTAGTTAGGTTTAAGTAGTTCTACGTCTAGGGGACTGATTACCTCAGATGTTAAGTCCCATAGTGCTCAGAGCCGTTTGAACCAACCTGTAAATGATACAGAGTAGCTTTAGGCGGACGTGCAGAACTTCGTGTCGTTCCGGGCGCTAAGAGTATTGATTTCGTGTGGCAAGATAATTCTATCATTATCATCATCGTGTCATTCCGCAAGGAACTGTGACTTTAAAAATATGTAGAGATGCTGTTTTGGATCTTTATGTACGTTATGTACAGTCGTGGACAAAACGAGCGAGACCCGTCGCCTTTTCATTATGCTGATCCGCACAGCTTTAAAGTCTGCTACACAGCGTAACAGGCAAGGCAACAAAGTGCTACCAACATACTATGCGCAGGCGTGAAATTGAAAAACTATCTGAACTTTGTCACACTGCTTTCAATCATGTGTAACACTATATTAATGCTGATTAGTGTGTTAAACAGAACACATAAATATAAGATATAAGTGAAAGAAGAAACGCTAATTAGTGTTAACTGTACTAATAAAAATGAATTTCAGCTTATCCAGATAACATAACTATTTTAGTAAGACAAAGGTCATCAGTCCTCTAGACCTAGAACTGCTTAAACCTACCTAACCTAACACACATCCATGACTGGGGAAGGATCCGAATTGACGGCGCAAGCAGCCGCGCGGTCCGCGATGTGACGCTGTTGATCGCACAGCTAACCCGCGCCGGCAAGCTGCTAAATTTACTCGCTAATAACAGTATTTTGTTATTTAGATAAACATCCCGAATGATTGTCACATAATCGGTGACATAAAGGTAGAAAATTCATGTTTTGAGTCCAGAAAGCTCTTTGCAACAGAAACTGCAGATCATTTTGCCATTTTCATTGCGAAATTGCCGGCTTGTTCATGTCTGGGGTAATTATAGAGGGTTGTTTTCCTGGTTTGTCTGCTAGCGTTGTGAAAGTTGTTTGCTACTGCAAGGGAAGTCTGGTTTGTTTTCGGTTCTAATCTTGACGGAGGCAAATAGACTATCAGTACAGCAATTTTAGGAAATTCTCGCTCCCCCAATACGTTTTATTGCTACCTTTATTCTGTACCGGCGCCCTGTGGATGTAAATATGAAAATCTTGTAGAATTGCATATTTGTTAGTGCCTACATTTTCCGCTTCTGTCAATAATTGAACTGACTTAAGTGTGGCACTGAATGATTTTTAACTGAATTTCGTTATGAATCATCACGCATTGCTAAATTTGCACACTTTCATGGTAGGTCAGCAACGGTAATCCAGTATGACTCGTCTGAACGTTGACACAGACCGTTTCGCGGGCGAATGCGTATAATATTTTGCCAATTCGTAACGATCTGGGATACTTTATCTTATTAAAACAGTTATGTTATCTGGATAAGCTGAAATTCATTTTTATTAGTACAGTTCATACTAATTAGCGTTTCTTCTTTCTCTTATATCTTATATTTATTTGCTGTGTTTAACACACTAATCAGCATTAATATAGTCTTACACATGATTGAAAGCAGTGTGACAAAGTTCGGATAGTTTTTCAATTTCACGCCTGCGCATATTATGTTGGTAGCACTTCGTCGCCTTGCCTGTTATGCTGTGTAGCAGACTTTAAAGCTGTGCGGATCAGCATAACGAAAAGGCGAGTGATCTCGCTCGCTTTGTCCACGACTGTACGTCCTTATTCTGGAGCAGCAGGTGGTGATTTATTATCACAATAATACAATGATCAACAGCACAGGGGTTTATATTGGGTATGAATTTCTTCAGCAGAAAACAATTTAGCATATGAAGTGAGTAGGTGTGCAATAAAAATTCTGGCATAGGAGGAGAGTAACAGGCATTCTGGATCGAATTTGGATTACCTACATAGAGGGGTAAGAGCATGATACCTCATCACGCCCCTCCACTCTGTTAAGTCATGGTCCCCTTCTTAAGCTACGCCCCTCCCTCTCCTCCTCCCCTCCCCCACCAGTCTCCCCCGCGCCCCTAATTTCTTATTTAAATCTTGGCAAAAAGAAAATGATACAGCTATTTAGAGAGTTTATAAATCAGTAGCACCAGGCATATTTTAACTCCACCAGTCACAGCTCACTATTTTGTCGCCATATCTGCTCTTCCAATGACATTTCTTAACTCCTCTCTAAGCTACATCATTATTTTTGTTTTTTTGTTTTTGGAAATGGGCCAATCAAACTGCTATAGCCAAGGGTTTTCCATACCTGGTCGCCTAAATCGTGAAATATTATACTATGGGCAATTTGAGAGGCTATTATGGGCTTATTTTGCTAGATTTTATGTTTTCTGTATAACTATTTTGAGAAATATGTGCCAAATATATGTGTGTTCACCTTTATGATGTTGCAAACAGATGGTAATTTTATTTCTTATTTTCCCATTTTGTGAGAAAAAGATTTGAATTTATAATCATCTCCATAGCTAACTCAATAATCTATTTTAGTTTGTTGAAAGTGATTCTACATTTGAAACTGAGACTTAGGTATTTGTGACTAAAATGTAGAGAGGTTTCTCTACTTACTAACTACTACAACTCTGTGCTATTACAACACTCTTTCCAAATAAAATGCACAGAATTTAGATGACTGTGTTGTCTGCGATGTGGGTGGGATCTGTTATTACAAATAATATTCAAGGATTAGTGGGTACAAAAATCTATCAGGCATTACCTAATGTTTTTAGAAGTTTTTGAGAAAATGTGCACTCTACCAGTCACAATTATATGAGTGTAAACGATAATATGTTATTAATTTAGCTATGGAAGTGTCTGTAGCTTCAAATCTTGTCTCTCAGAAACTATTAAAATACGAAATAAAGCTAGCTATGGCATAGCGCTACCATCTGCTTGAGGTGCCTACAAGGTCAAAACACATATATTTAGATGTATACTGGTCAGAATAGCTCTATTGAAAACAGAAAATCTATCAGAAAATCTGTCAGTAATGTATAAGTAATATCCTCTAAAAATGCTTATAATATAATGTTTGCCCGATTTTGCTCACCAAAAGCGAAGCCAGCAAAAGGTGAATAACAACCCATATTTGTCAGAAAACAATGACAATTCCAGTTTTTCCAGTGTGCCGCGTAATGCATCATCATCTTCTTCCCTAAAATGGCGGTTGGTGAAATGAACCATTACTGAAAAATTTCTAAAAGAAATTAGGTGACCAAAATTCGATTTTCGTACGCAACGTTCCTCTAACATTATTTACAATAACAGATGCTGCCTCACGTCGCAGATGACACTATTAATAAAATTCCGTAAGGAGACAAACCTTTTTACATTTTTCGCACAAATACTTCAGACTCCCTTTCAAATACACTGATCAGCCATAACATTATGAACACCGACCTACTATCGATATAAACCCGTCCAGGCAATAGCAGCGTCACCTGGCGAGGAATGACTACTAGTCAGACACACACATGGTGCATGTAGTATCAGTGACCGTGCTGTCTGTGTGCGGAATGGGAAAGGCGCACGATTTACCGAGTTTGACCGTGGACAGATTTTGATACCCCAGAGGCTCGGGACGAGCATTTTGGAAACTGCGCGGCTTGTCGGGTGTTCGAGAAGTGCTGTGCTGAGTGTCTTCAACACGTGGCGAAACCAAGCGAACCACGTCCAGACGTCGTGGGGTTGGGCGGCCACCTCTCATTACAGATGTCGGACGTCATAGGTTGGGTAGACTGGTAAAACAGGACTGACGGCGAACTGTGGCGGAACTAACATCAGATTTTAATGCTGTGCAGAGTACAAGGGTGTCTGAACACATAGCGCACCGAATACTCCTAACAATGGACCTCTGCAGCGTTTGCCGAATGCATGTGCCAATGTTAACACCACGACATCGGCAACTACGACTGAAGTGGGCACATGACCCTCAGCTCTGGACGTTGGCGCAGTGACAGAGCGTTGCATCGTCTGATCAATCTATATGCCTTCTTCATCATGCCAATGGGAGGGTGCGAATCCGTCGTCTTCTAGGCAACAGTCCCTTGACACCTGTACTGCAGGGTGGAAACAAGCTGGTGACGGCTCCACTATGCTTTGGGGAACATTCACATGGGCATTCATGGATCCAGTCGAGCTCGTGCAAGGCACCATAACGGCCAAGGAGTGTGGTAAACTGACTGCAGACCACGTACACCCCTTCATGACGATCATGTCTCCTAGCGGCAGTGGGATGTTTCAGCAAGATAATGCGCCATGTCACAAGGCCAGGAGGTTTCAAATGGTTCAAATGGCTCTAAGCACTATGGGACTTAACATCTGAGGTCATCAGTCCCATAAACTTAGAACTACTTAAACCTAACTAACCTAAGGACATCACACACATCCATGCCCGAGGCAGGATTCGAACCTGCGACCGTAGCGGCCGCGTGAAGTGGTTCGAGGAACACAGTGGCGAGTTCCAGTTGTCACCCTAATTCGCCGATCTGAGCCCGATCGAACACATCTGGGATGTGATTGAATGTGCCGTCAGAGGTCATCGCCCCCTCTCCCATCCCCGGAATTTACAGGATTTAGATGACTTGTGTGTGCAGATGTATTGCCAACACACTTGAGCGACCTGCCAAGGTCTCAATGCTTCCATGACACGATGCGTCGCCGCTGTTATCCGCGACAAAAGTGGGCGTACTGGCTATTAAGTAGGTGGTCATAATTTTCTGGCTGGTCAGTATATATCAACATTTTTAACAAAAAAATTAATGATTTAGCTGTAGGAATCGCTGTACCTTAGAATCTTTATTTCCACGAAACGTTCACGTATGAAATAAAGATAACTAGTATTATCCAATTACCATCTGTTGGCAACGACCACAAGGTGAACACACATTCGGTGTGTTTAGGCACATACTGCTTACAATAGATACATTAAAAACAGAAAATGTAGCAAAATAAGCCAATAGTATCCTCTCAAAACCATTTATTTATAGCAATCATAAAACCTGCCCTCCGGTGAGTTTAAAGCAGTCTGTACAACACATTAATACATTGAAGATTCTCTAAGTGGTAGGTTTCTTTTTTCTCTTAAACTCTAGTCATGCTGTATTAAAATACTAAATTATACAATCAAACACAATTACATTAAGAAAGTAATATGAAATTAAGTAAGTAATGAAACAAAAACAAAAGACGAAATAAATCTTGCATGAACAGCCTGGTGTGAGTGTACAAAGGACACAATATTTTGGCAATCGACCATTTTGCCGAAATATTTTGTCATTTGTACACTCACACCAGGCTGTTCACCCGAGATTTATTTCATCATGAAATACGTGTGGAGAAATTGAAGAATCACAAAAACAAAAGAGATAATTCTATTATGTTATTTCTTATGTAATCTTCTCTAGCTAATTGTGGTTCGTGGCTGCCTCAGGACATCTAAGAGTTTTGCTTGTGCTGAGTGTGTAAATAGCCTGCACTTTAGCCATCTGTAACGAATTGTCCAGTTATTTGGCAACTCGTCAAAACACTGAGTCATCACAATTACCATTACTAATAAATTACGTATTTGTATTTAAACTAAATTAAAGCTAAGCTACAGTTGAATATGCTCTTATTAACAGACATCACACAACACTTCACTCATCATGCAGTTTTTGCCTCTTCCTCACCAGTGGCACTACTGCCGTCCTTTCAGGCCTCATCATTATTCGCATATTCCCTCTCACTCATCCCCTCTTCTGTTGACATTTATTATATATTTCCAATAGCTGCTCTGAACTTGTTTAGTTCTTTCGTAGATATATTATTTGCGACTGTGTTCAGTAACTGGAATGTATCAGTATTCCTCGTTAGGTACTTCATTTTTCTCTAAGTGGATTCATATCTCCTAGCTTCCACATGGAGTGGGCGAGTCTAGCAAAACTGCTGACAGTACAGTAATTTTTCACCTTTTTGGGGCCTCTGATGGTATGGAAAACGAACCGCCATTTGCAACAGCGCAAATATGTCCGGCGACATGCAGACAGTCCGCAGTTTCCATCATTACTGCAAAAAGAACGATGTAACGTTCAGCCCATCCTTGTAATAGGAAGGTCTCTAATTGGCCTACATCCAAGAAATTAGACAGAAAATTAGTGTGGCTTAGAGAGGAGTCGAGAAATGTGATTGGACGAGCTGATATGGCAGTAAAATACTGGGGTGTAACTGGGAGAGATAAATATGTGTGTTTGCTGTAGTGTAATTGAATGACCTGCTTCCAAGAAATTAAGTATAAAAGAGGTGGAAGGGTTGGACGAGTTGGAGGATGGGGGAGGGCAAAGGGAGGCCAAGGGTAGGGGAAGGGGCGTGGCTGAGGAAAGAGGAGAGGAAGGGGAGAGGTGATGGGGATGGAAGAGAGGTGGAGGGAATGGTATGGGTGAGGGAGGAAGGGGGTTGGAAGTAAAAGGTCAAATTTGGTCCAAATTCACTATAGAGCTTTTTGTATGGTCCAAAGTCGCTATAATCCTCCTAGTGTAGTGACTAGGTCGACCTTATGACCTAAACTCCATGAGGAAGTTTTATTGAACTGTCACACCAATTTTGTACATTTCAAAGATATCGCATGTTCCAAGAAAGTCATTTTCTGTTAATGTAGAGGGTGATAATTATTGAACTATGTGAAATAAAATCGTCACAACTTCTGAACGGTTTGCATTAGAACATTAAAACTGCACGGTTGGTCGCGGGACATGATGGGAATTAGTATTCTCATGCACCGTTTGGTTTAGCGACGAAGCCCACTTTCATTTGGGTGGGTTCGTCAACAAGAAAAACTGACGCATTTGGGGGAGTGAAATTCCGCATTTCGGGATCGAGAAGTCTCTTCACCCTCAGCGGGTGACTGTGTGGTGTGCAATGTCCAGTCACGGAATAATCGATGCGATATTCCTGGATGGCCATCGTGACTCGGCGTGAAGGGATCGACGAATGCGTGGAACATGGTTAGCAGCTGATGGCAACCTCTTGCATGATCAGATGCATTCTGTAAGCCAAGAATAAATTTCTTCAGGGTTCCCTTGTATTCAAGTAAATAAAGCAACACATTGGTGATCATACTGACAGTAGCATTAAGTAAGGTTTATAGGAAGATAATTTCAAACACTTGGGATCCTACTGTGGAGGGTGTGGGATTCTGGTCCTGGTGCCAAGTGGGTTGCAAACTTGTTGACGCCGATTAGGGCGACCTTAATCTAGTGGCGATTGACGTGGTCTGGCGTACATTTGCTGAGTAAGTGCCACTTATCACGTTAGCACTGTCTACTTTCTGAGCAGCTCACAATGTGCGGTATTTGATGCGCAACTTATATTGTCTAATTAATTATATTGCTTCGTGCGTCTTGATCCTATTTGATTCGCATTTGCGATCTTCACATATTAGAAAAGCTTGTAACATTTCCCAAGCAGTATTCCACGTAAATGAAATATCTTTCCACAGTGTTTGCGAAACATTCTTGATTAAACTGAGCTTTTAGAGAGCTCTGTGTTTCAAAATTTTAGGTTATTTCTTAAAATGATTTTTTGATACCTTCAGCTGACATTTTCTTTATTTGACTTACAAATTTGGCCTTCGGACATTTTCATGTATCTTAAACGGAAGCATTGTACAAGTCAGCTGAAGGCACCACAAAATCATTTAAAAATTCATCGCAGCTGCAGACCCTGTCGCAATGAAGACTTTAGGTGACTTTGCACTCGTTGTGTAGGAGCAATTTTTCAGTAAATTTTACGAGACTTTATGTTCATTCCTTTCGAAACTTATTCTCTGTCATTTTAATGTCGTATGTGCTCAGATCATAAAGTAAATAAGTGACTTATTAAACTCAGACAATTTGAATCTGAGAAATAAACAATTGTCCTACAACTAATCCTGGCTAAGCAAGCCTCTAAAAATAAATATAGTCAGTTTATCTGCATTTCTAATTTATTGTTCCATTGTGACGGTATTCCGTTGCAGTACAATGACTAATCCTTCTGATCATTCGACATATACGCAGATATTGTGATAAGCTATTTAAGTGGCGTATAACAAGCATTGCACTCGCTCGTCTAGCATGCTATTGATGATATCATAAGCAAAGTCGGACTGCAACCATATGGACCAGTCAGAAACAAACGATACGTAAGGTTCATGTCGACCCTGTGACATCTGCAACAATCCGACGCTTTGGGTTCACTGTCATCGCTCATCTTCCATACAGTCCCAGCTTGGCCTCATCCAATTTTCATCTTTTTCCAAAACTTAAAGATGCCTTCGAGGACTTCACTTTGATAGCGATGAAGCGGTACAAACAGAGGTGAGGTTGTAGCTCTATCAACAAAATCAAACATTCTTCAGTGACAGTATCAACAAACTGATCTCTTGTTGGGAGAAATGTGTTCGTCGCCAGGGTGACTATGTTGAGAAATAAATGTGTAGACATGAAGAATAAAGGTGTAGAACGTTAATAAAGTTTGTATTATTTTAAGAGCTTTGAGAGTTTTCACGTAAGAAAGTCGGAGAAATTACTTTTCAGCACGCCCTCATTTGTTCTCTACCAAACTTTCACCAAATGCAGGATGAGGCAACTAAGACAGGCTATCCCAGATATGTCTAGAATGAATAAATATATCGAGGTGCGGCTTCCGCCAAGTTAGAGCGGACAATACGGCGAATTTTTCTGACGTTGGCAAGTAATTATTATTACGACACAGACTTTGTTTCTTATTCTAATGGAACTATATATATTTTTATGTGGCATTTGAAAGAAGCTTCTAAGAGAACTTAATGGATATAACACGTATGGGACTTGATCAATTACCGAGCGAGGTGGCGCATTGGTTAGCACAGTGGACTCGCATTCGGGAGGACGACGGCTCTACCCCACGTCCGGCCATCCTGATTTAGGTTTTCCATGATTTACCTAAATGGCTCCAGGCAAATGCCGGTATGGTTCCTTAGAAAGGGCACGGCCGACTTCCTTCCCGGTCCTAATACGATGAGACCGATGACCTCGCTGTTCGGTCTCTTCCCCCAAACAACCCAACTTGATCAATTGGTATCAAGATAACAGAACTGCAAACCACTGTCCCACTGCACAGTGGGCCAGCTCGCTTCAAAACATATATAAATTAGAAACAGAAAAAGTTACGCTTTCCAACTTTAGTCCCGCGAAATCTTGTGAAGATTGCACTGACGCATATTTGTCCAGTGGTGCTGTGGCTTTTAAGCTTGGAAGTCAATATGATACGCGCCGTGACAATTGCCGGTAAACAGTGAATCGGACAGCGACACAGTTTTCAGATTCACAAAGGAATTACAGACCTTGGCTACGAGTGGGCTTTGATTGAAATCAATGGGGAAAGTAGAAAATTTGTGCCTAATAAGCAGGACACCCGAGTTCGAATCCCGGTCAAAATTTTCAGCTTTCCCCACTGATCATCAATGCCTACTTTCAGCCGCGGTTTGTAATTCCTTTGTGTATTAACTCATACTGGCTGCTGGATCAAAAATGGTGTCTCTTGTTTCGGACAAGTCCGAAAGAACAGACACAAACACACACACACACACACTTGTGTGACCTGTTTATTATATGACAGCGATCCTATCCAGTTGTCAGGATAAAATAAGACGGGTAGCACTCACGAAGGTATGTTCATTACATTTTTAACCTCTGTAAAACTGAACTGATACCGACATTATCCGAAATCTTTGGCTAAGAAAATGCCTCTGCGTGGCACCATTTTTCTGAATGGCTCTCCTAGTACCGCAATAGTTTAGTTAACGAGCTCAAATGTATTTGCTTGCACATATTTGCACGTTTTTTAGTAGACTGTCATTTGTCTGCTGTACTGTAGTGCCTTACTGTAGACAATTCGTGTGCATATTCTTCATAGTGAGTACCGAGCAAAGAATTTATTAAAAGTAGGTGGAATCTTCCACTTTTCATGTATTAATTATATTTGTTCACAAATAGATTCATGTTCAGAAAGAAATAGAATATCTTGAACGGCTAGAGATAGGACGTTCACATTCACTGGACACCTATATTTGTATGTTCTGAATAAATGATTACCATTTGATCCATGTCGGCCGGCGGGTTCAAGGTTAAAATCGATATCGAAAAATGGTTCAAATGGCTCTGAGCACTATGGGACTCAACTGCTGAGGTCATTAGTCCCCTAGAACTTAGAACTAGTTAAACCTAACTAACCTAAGGACATCACAAACATCCATGCCCGAGGCAGGATTCGAACCTGCGACCGTAGCGGTCTCGCGGTTCCAGACTGCAGCGCCTTTAACCGCACGGCCACTTCGGCCGGCTGAAGATTGCACTGACGCATATTTGTCCAGTGGTGCTGTGGCTTTTAAGCTTGGAAGTCAATATGATACGCGCCGTGACAATTGCCGGTAAACAGTGAATCGGACAGCGACACATTTTTCAGATTCACAAAGGAATTACAGACCTTGGCTACGAGTGGGCTTTGATTGAAATAAATGGGGAAAGTTGAAAATTTGTGCCTAATAAGCAGGACACCCGAGTTCGAATCCCGGTCAAAATTTTCAGCTTTCCCCACTGATCATCAATGCCTACTTTCAGCCGCGGTTTGTAATTCCTTTGTGTATTAACTCATACTGGTTGCTGGATCAAAAATGGTGTCTCTTGTTTCGGACAAGTCCGAAAGAACAGACACAAAAACACACACACACACACACACTTGTGTGACCTGTTTAATATATGACAGCGATCCTATCCAGTTGTCAGGATAAAATAAGACGGGTAGCACTCACGAAGGTATGTTCATTACATTTTTAACCTCTGTAAAACTGAACTGGTACCGACATTATCCGAAATCTTTGGCTAAGAAATTACCTCTGCGTGGCACCATTTTTCTGAATGGCTCTCCTACTACCGCAATAGTTTAGTTAACGAGCTCAAATGTATTTGCTTGCACATATTTGCACGTTTTTAGTAGACAGTCATTTGTCTGCTGTACTGTAGTGCCTTACTGTAGACAATTCTTGTGCATATTCTTCATAGTGAGTGCCGAGCAAAGAATTTATTAAAAGTAGGTGGAATCTTCCACTTTTCATGTATTAATTATATTTGTTCATAAATAGATTCATGTTCAGAGAGAAATAGAATATCTTGAACGGCTAGAGATAGGACGTTCACATTCACTGGACACCTATATTTGTATGTTCTGAATAAATGATTACCATTTGATCCATGTCGGCCGGCGGGTTCAAGGTTAAAATCGATATCGCGGCGCAACATCGCATACCTGTAAAATGTGCCTGTGGCTCTCATTGTCGACATAAACCGTAGGTAATGGATCAGAGAGACTTGAGCAGATGTGCAGCACGCCTCGCAGACGTATGAGCGAACCGTACCGCCAAATCAGTCAGTCTGAAAAAGGCGCATTATTGGCATGAGAGAATGTAATGCATGTATCCGGGAAATTGCGGCTCGTGTGGGACGATGTGTTTCGGCAGTGCAAGTGATGTATGCAGAATTATTCACGGAGGGCCGTAGAACACGACGAGATGTGTCAGGTCGCACCACTTAGACCATCCCCCGAGAAGATCGGCATCTCATATGAATGACACTGCAGGACGAATCTGCGTTCTCCTCGGCTCTGGCGCAACAGTGGAGCAGTATAACACATTATACACTATAAGTGGTGACAGTCCGTACCCGTTTATTACGGCACGTCGTCCACTTCTGCGCCTACTTTTGACGAATATGCAGAAACATGCGAGACACAATGCTGTATGGAACGACGTCACTGTGGACAGGAATGGTATCACATCTACATCTACATCTACATCCATACTCCGCAAGCCACCTGACGGTGTGTGGCGGAGGGTACCTTGAGTACCTCTATCGGTTCTCCCTTCTATTCCAGTCTCGTATTGTTCTTGGAAAGAAGGATTGTCGGTATGCTTCTGTGTGGGCTCTAATCTCTCTGATTTTATCCTCATGGTCTCTTCGCGAGATATACGTAGGAGGGAGCAATATACTGCTTGACTCCTCGATGAAGGTATGTTCTCGAAACTTCAACAAAAGCCCGTACCGAGCTACTGAGCGTCTCTCCTGCAGAGTCTTCCACTGGAGTTTATCTATCATCTCCGTAATGCTTTCGCGATTACTAAATGATCCTGTAACGAAGCGCGCTGCTCTCCGTTGGATGTTCTCTATCTCTTCTATCAACCCTATCTGGTACGGAGCCCACACTGCTGAGCAGTATTCAAGCAGTGGGCGAACAAGCGTACTGTAACCTACTTCCTTTGTTTTCGGATTCCATTTCCTTAGGATTCTTCCAATGAATCTCAGTCTGGCATCTGCTCTACCGACGATCAACTTTATAATGTCATTCCATTTTAAATCACTCCTAATGCGTACTCCCAGATAATTTATGGAATTAAGTGCTTCCAGTTGATGACCTGCTAGATTGTAGCTAAATGATATGGGATCTTTCTTTCTATGTATTTGCAGCACATTACACTTGTCTACATTGAGATTCAATTGCCATTCCCTGCACCATGCGTCAATTCGCTGCAGATCCTCCTGCATTTCAGGATCTCCTGAACTTCCGATGTCATCCACAAGGTCATTTATGTATAATGTGAATAGCAACGGTCCTACGACACTCCCCTGCGGCACACCTGAAATCACTCTTACTTCGGAAGACTTCTCTCCATTGAGAATGACATGCTGCGTTCTGTTATCTAGAAACTCTTCAATCCAATCACACAATTGGTCTGATAGTCCATATGCTCTTACTTTGTTCATTAAACGACTGTGGGGAACTGTATCGAACGCCTTGCGGAAGTCAAGAAACACGGCATCTACCTGGGAACCCGTGTCTATGGCCCTGTAAGTCTCGTTGACGAATAGCGCGAGCTGGGTTTCACACGATCGTCTTTTTCGAAACCCATGCTGATTCCTACAGAGTATATTTCTAGTCTCCAGAAAAGTCATTATACTCGAACATAATACGTGTTCCAAAATTCTACAACTGATCGACGTTAGAGATATAGGTCTATAGTTCTGCACATCTGTTCGACGTCCCTTCTTGAAAACGGGGATGACCTGTGCCCTTTTCCAATCCTTTGGAACGCTACGCTCTTCTACAGACCTACGGTACACCGCTGCAAGAAGGGGGGCAAGATCCTTCGCATACTCTGTGTAAAATCGAACTGGTATCCCATCAGGTCCAGCGGCCTTTCCTCTTTTGAGCGATTTTAATTGTTTCTCTATCCCTCTGTCGTCTATTTCGATATCTACCAGTTTGTCATCTGTGCGACAATCTAGAGAAGGAACTACAGTGCAGTCTTCCTCTGTGAAACAGCTTTGGAAAAAGACATTTAGTATTTCGGCCTTTAGTCTGTCATCCTCTGTTTCAGTACCATTTTGGTCACAGAGTGTCTGGACATTTTGTTTTGATCCACCTACCTCTTTAACATAAGACCAAAATTTCTTAGGATTTTCTGCCAAGTCAGTACACAGAACTTTACTTTCGAACTCATTGAACGTCTCTCGCATAGCCCTCCTCACACTACATTTCGCTTCGTGTAATTTTTGTTTGTCTGTAAGGCTTTGGCTATGTTTATGTTTGCTGTGAAGTTCCCTTTGCTCCCACAGCAGTTTTGTAACTCGGTTGTTGTACCACAGTGGCTCTTTTCCATCTCTTACGATCTTGCTTGGCACATACTCATCTAACACATATTGTACGATGATTTTGAACTTTGTCCACGGATCCTCAACACAATCTGTACTTGAGACAAAACTTTTGTGTTGAGACATCAGGTACTCCGAAATCTGCTTTTAGTCACTTTTGCTAAACAGAAAAATCTTCCTACCTTTTTTAATATTTCTATTTACGGCTGAAATCATCGATGCAGTAACCGCTTTATGATCGCTGATTCCCTGTTCTGCGTTAACTGTTTCAAATAGTTCGGGTCTGTTTGTCACCAGAAGGTCTAATATGTTATCGCCACGAGTCGGTTCTCTGTTTAACTGCTCAAGGTAGTTTTCAGATAAAGCACTTTAAAAAATTTCACTGGATTCTTTGTCCCTGCCACACGTTATGAACGTTTGAGTCTCCCAGTCTGTATCCGGCAAATGAAAATCTCCACCCAAAACTATAACATGGTGGGGAAATCTACTCGAAATATTTTCGAAATTAACCTTCAGGTGCTCAGCCGCAACAGCTGCTGAGCCAGGGGGCCTATAGAGACATACAGTTACCATGTCTGAGCCTGCTTTAACCGTGACCTTCACCCAAATTATTGCACATTTCGGATCTCCGTCAGTTTCCTTCGATACTATTGTACTTCTTATCGCTATAAACACGCCCCCCCCTTCACTGTCCAGCCTGTCTCTGCGGTATACATTCCAATCTGAGTTTAGAATTTCATTACTGTTTACATCTGGTTTCAGCCAACTTTCTGTCCCAAGTACTATGTGGGCATTGTGACCGTTTATTAATGAGAGCAGTTCTGGGACCTTTCAATAGACGCTCCTGCAGTTTACTATTAGCAGATTAATGTTGTTATTCCCTGTTGCATTTTGCCTACTCCTACCTTGCCGCGTCTCAGGAGGCGTCTTGTCGGGCCTAGGGAGAGAATTCTCTAACCTAAAAAACCCACACGTACTCCGCTATACCCTTGTAGCCGCTTCCCGAGTGTAGTGCACACCTGACCTATTCAGGGGGACCCTACATTTCTCCACCCGATAGCGGAGGTCGAGAAATTTGCACCCCAGATCTCCGCAGAATCGTCTGAGCCTCTGGTTTAAGTCTTCCACTCGGCTCCAAACCAGAGGACCGCGATCGGTTCTGGGAACGATACTACAAATAATTAGCTCATATTTCACCCCGCGAACGAGGCTTTCCGCCTTCACCAACTCCGGCAACCGCCTGTATGAACTGAGGATGACCTCTGAACCCAGACGCCGGGAGTCATTGGTGCCGACATGAGCAACAATTTGCAGTCGGGTGCACCCAGTGGTCTCTATCACCGCCGGCAGGGCCTCCTCCACATCTCGGATGAGACCCCCGGGAAGCAGACAGAGTGAACACTGGCCTTCTTCCTCGACCTCTCCGCTATTTTCCTAAGGGGCTCCATCACCCGCCTAACGTTGGAGCTCCCAATCACTAATAAACCCCTCCCCCCGTGTGCCTGCTCGGACCTTGCTGAAGGGGCGGCCACATGTCCACTCACAGGCAGACCGGGCGATGCTACACGGCCAGCCTCCACATTGACCCTCCGCCTCGTGCGCCGCGAACGCCGCTGAACCCGCCACTCCCCTTGGGGAGAAGGTGGCCCAACCGCGCCCGGTACCCGCGAAGATATCTCGACAGCAGGGACAGTGGGTGAAGCATGTAACACCTGGGGTGTACCATGCGACGCACCAGACTCCCCACTGCCGCTACACTCCGAGGCAGCAGCCTGAAGACGGCTGACCGCGGCTGTTCGCGAACAGTGGCCAGCTCCTCCTGCGTCCGTACACAGCAGTCACACATCCTATCCATCCTAAGAAATCAATTTACTGTAGAGAGTTAATCAACTTTTAACTAGACTGCTAATTCACTAAAGACGGCTGATAGTTGACTAAACTGTGTTTACTAGACACTTCTTGTAGAAAACAATGAATATAGCACTACCTGTCTCTGGACTGTATTCAAAACAAACACTAGCACTACTGGCACTGTGGCTGACTGAAGGGACTCTCTCTGACTGTATTCAAAACAAACACGAAATCTGTGGAACACTGTTACTAGCACTCGACAATTAAAGCTTCCTAAAAGCAAAAACACACGGAAGAGGAAGTGACAAGTAAGAAAAATACAGTTAATACTTAAATTAACGTAGCTCGCTGCACAGCAGACGTGACACAGACGGCAGTTACGATGACACACATGATGTTTTCGGACGAATCCTGGTTCTGCTTGTTTGAAAATGGTGGTCTCATTTTGGTTCGTCGCAGACAGGGGGAGCGCCATCACAGTGCAATCGCACAAGACGTACAGACCTCACTCAAGGCCTTATGATGGGGGTGGTATTGGTACATCCAAAAATCACAGTTGGTGGTGTCCAGGGCACTGTTACCAATGTCACCTACGTGAATAACATGTTGCGATCCGTAGCCATACTGCTTCTGTATGACACCCCAGACCCCATTTTTCAGTAAGGGAATGCACGACCACATGTTGAGCCGACCGTTGTGGCCGAGCGGTTCTAGGTGCTTAAGTCTGGAACCGCACGACCGCTACGGTCGCAGGTTCGAATCCTGCCTCGGGTGTGGATGTGTGTGATGTCCTTAGGTTAGTTAGGTTTAAGTAGTTCTAAGTTCTAGGGGACTGATGACCTCAGATATTAACTCCCATAGTGCTCAGAGCCATTTGAACCATATGTTGCTGCACGAACACGTGCCTTCTTGGTGTCACAAGAAGTCAGCCTTTTGCCCTGGCCCGCCAGATCACCAGACTTGTTGTCAATCGAAGGTGTATGGAATTTGGTGAAACGACGAGTGCAGTGTTGTGACCAAATCCCAACCACCAGAGATGAACTTAGGAACTAGGTGAATGCAGCGTGGATGGCTCTACAAAAGAACGCCATTTGCGCCTTACACGTGTCGATGCCATCACGCATGGAACAATTTACCAGGGCCCATGGCGGACCCTGTGCCTAGTAGGCAACAGGACAGATGCTGATCCGAGGTGACTGAAATGCTAATCATTTCTGCAGAACATACTAATGTACATGTCCTGTGAATATAAAATCTCTGATCGTTCTAGGTGTTGTGTTTTTTTGTGAACATGAGTGTAGTTTCAGCCTGCTAGGCCATTCTCAAGTGACATTGTGGTTCTGTACAAAATACAATATATTATGTTACCTTCACGGTTAGAAATTTAATGACGTAACTGTGAACGTATTTTAAATAATTCTACCTGCAATAGAAAACTGCAATGCCAAGCTATCAAACCAATAGTACAACATTTGTGAATCAAACCGAATAGAAAACACAAATTTAAAGACGCTGGAAAAGCGTGGAAAATGACACCTTTTTGAATTATTGTGCAATAATGCACAGTGTTCTGTAATATTGTCCCATGCCGACATCACTCCACGTAGTTTTTATGCACGCATATTGCATTATCGAAGCTGTTCCATTGCCGATTGGTCAGCTATCTGAAAATGCACGGGAGCTCGGAATAAGGATATCCAGCGTTACCGAGAAGATTTTATACGCAATATTCCTGTGAGAAAACGATGCAGTCATCTCGAGATTCTGAAAGATGCCACCTGAGGTAAAAGATATGCTTTTCGAAACATCTCCCAGTAGATAATCCAACAACGATCCTTCTGAGCCGGCCGCTGTGGCCTAGCGGTTCTAGGCGCTTCAGTCCGGAGCCGCGCTGCTGCTACGGTCGCAGGTTCGAATCCTGCCTCGGGCATGGATGTGTGTGATGTCCTTAGGTTAGTTAGGTTCAAGTAGTTCTAAGTCTAGTGGACTGATGACCTCAGATGTTAAGTCCCATAGTGCTTAGAGCCATTTGAACTATTTTGATCCTTCTGAAAGCGATAATGATGCAAGCGACAAATGTGGCTACGATTTCGATTGAAAAATGTAAAATATCGAACAAAAGTTTCAGTATGGCAGTTTTGACTTCTATTCGTTATCAGCGACCTTAAAATATCTTATATCCAAAGTTTTACTCGAATCCAGTGAATATATAATTATTAATCCGCTAAATTAGATCCGCCGTTTTGAATCTGGAATTCCAAGACCGAATTCGTAATCAGCAATGCCAAAATAAGAACACAGTTTTGTATGATTTTTACATCCATTTTCCTACTGTGTCCAGGTATTGAAGTGAGTTGGCCCATGGTGCGCCGTCAGGAGAAAGGGTTCCAGAAACGTCTGGCCTATTACACCAAATGTAAACAAACACGTGACTCAGGTACGGTTCGTGTTTATTATCACGGCTGCCATACCACGTGCCCAAAATGTTGACCTTGAGTTTCTACTCGCTAGAAAGTGATTCTGGAGAAACAATACTGCTTGTTGACTTTCACCTGGAGTTAATGGCAGCACAGGCCCATGTTAGAAGGCGTTTCATACCTCCGGAATTCGTTGATGCTTCCTAACAGACCTCTTGTTTTTGTTTTCGCCGCAAAAAAAGTCTAGAAATGCTATGTTTGGTAAGTGTGCAGACCATTTCGCGTTTCCTGTACGACCGTTCGAGTGCTGTCCAGATATTATCTTAAGTGGTTCTGTCATTACATGTGCAGAATGGGACTCCTTCATGTTCTACATCTACATCTACATCCATACTCCGCAAGCCACCTAACGGTGTGTGGCGGAGGGTACCTTGAGTACCTCTATCGGTTCTCCCTTCTATTCCAGTCTCGTATTGTTCGTGGAAAGAAGGATTGTCGGTATGCCTCTGTGTGGGCTCTAATCTCTCTGATTTTATCCTCATGGTCTCTTCGTGAGATATACGTAGGAGGGAGCAATATACTGCTTGACTCTTCGGTGAATGTATGTTCTCGAAACTTTGACAAAAGCCCGTACCGAGCTACTGAGCGTCTCTCCTGCAGAGTCTTCCAGTGGAGTTTATCTATCATCTCCGTAACGCTTTCGCGGTTACTAAATGATCCTGTAACGAAGCGCGCTGCTCTCCGTTGGATCTTCTCTATATCTTCTATCAACCCTATCTGGTACGGATCCCACACTGCTGAGCAGTATTCAAGCAGTGGGCGAACAAGCGTACTGTAACCTACTTCCTTTGTTTTCGGATTGCATTTCCTTAGGATTCTTCCAATGAATCTCAGTCTGGCATCTGCTTTACCGACGATCAACATTATATGATCATTCCATTTTAAATCACTCCTAATGCGTACTCCCAGATAATTTATGGTATTAACTGCTTCCAGTTGCTGACCTGCTATTTTTTAGCTAAATAATAAAGGATCTATCTTTCTGTTACTACGATATAGACTGCCTTATGTCCAGAGGAATGTCTTCCAATAACTTCGGCAGCAGCGTATTTTAGGAACTCGAGATAGTTGAGTGTATTTATATTTTCATCAATAAAAGAGGGACCAATGGTGCGGTTCTAGAAAAACACGCACCAAACGTTGACAGACCATGTGCGTTGTTTTTATCCACTTCTTTCAGTTAGAGTGGATTTTCAAGTGACGATCAGTGCATATTGCGAAGACTGACTTGCCCTTGGTTTGTAAACGCTGGTTCTCCCTTAAGCAAAATTTTGCATAGATATCCGGCATGACTTTGCGCTTTTCGTAGATAATATTCGGATAACTGTATCAATTACAGAAGTCGTTGCCATGAAGCTGTAGATGCAACGAAATGTGAAAGGGATGAAGTCCGATGGACTGTAGTGTTCGCAGAACAATCGTTTGATTGATCCCTCTCGTACTTCCAAGATGCCTCTAAGTGACATTTAAATTATGTGTTACTGCTGCTAAGATGTTAGTTTCACTTCTTTCATCTGTTGCTCTTCTTTTTCTTTGGCGTATTTTATTCTCCGCACTTTCGTTTTCTAGAATATTCTTATTGTGTTTGCAGAGAGAGATAAACCGTGAGTCCTTGGCACGCTCTGGCTACTTTCAGCATATAGCCGCACCGCTGCTTTAATACTGTGGCGCCATGCGCCATAAACTTTATCCACATTTTCGATCATCGTATACATTGCGACTGGCTCAATAGCTTTACGAGTAAGGTATCTGATTGCTACAACAGCAGAATACAGAATGATGGGCTTCAAGCGCACAGGTAAACACAAGGACTATTTCTGAGCTACACTTTTGCTCACATTTGGTATGATAGGGAAGACGTTTGTTGAACCTCTTCTCCTAGCGGCGGAAAAGTGGTTTTGCGGTGGTACTATCTTAATATTATTTGATCAATTCAATTACATGTTATGTCGTTGAACTTGTTTTAGAAGCTTGTTTCAAATGCCACAGAAAAAAGTATATAGTTTCATTAAAAAAATTAAGTGGGTGTCGTAATTCAGTGATATAAACGATAAAAATTACTTGCGAACGTCAGGAATTTCGCCATACTGTCCGCCCTAACTTGGCGAAAATCGCACTTCGGCATGTTTGTTCATTCTGGTTATACAAGTGGCGTTCAATAAGCAATGTCAGCGCGACGGCCGTACGTCACCTTACTGTATTACATGGTACCACTCTACTGGTCGATGTCACAACCAACGTCTTGCTGCATCAATAACAAAATAAACAATTTATAATTTCAAAAGTACTCTCCACAACTTTTAATATCTTTTTATGTGAAGCAAGACGGTCAGTGCCATCGTGGAGAAATGGTTGCGGTTCCCTACGGAACTATGATTGTACACAGGCGTGCCTCTCTTCGTCCGTAGCAAATCGAAGGCCACGAATGTCTTTCCTCAGGGCTCTGAAAATGTGGAAATCGCATGGGGAGGGATCGAAACTGTATGGGGAATTTGTAAAGACTTGGCAGCGAAACTTATGCAGCGTGGTCGAAACAACCTTGGCAACAGGCCGGCGGGCAAAGTGGTTCCGTAGGCAACTGCAGACATTTTTCATGAAGGCATTGAGCGCCTTGTCTCACAGTGAAATGAATGTATTAACAGTTACGGCGATTATTTTCGAAATAATGTTACTTTTTTCCATCTGTCTCCATTTCATTTGACTGCCCTTGTGCATCCAAATGTATCAGAAGTTGTCCAACTTCTGTTAACACCATACCGCACTACCCGACCACGTCAGCAGATTATCAGCTTTTACACGAAAAAATTGCATCACCGTAATATCTTATATTCTACATTAAACATTGTCTTCGGTACTTATTTTTGGTGAGTTATTCCAGAACACAAAAAATGTCCGTGTAAAATCTTGCAGTCACTTTCTGTACGTTTCTTGGGAAAACAGGAGAGGCGCTTCGCGAACTTTGGTCGACAAAAATCACCATTTTTGAAATACCTCGTTTATCTTTTAATGGTGCCCGTAAGCTGTTGTAGTCTTTAGTTCAAAGACTAATTTGATGCAGCGCTCCGCGCTATTTTATCTTGTGCAAGTCTGGCCATATCTACATGACTACTGCAATCTTCATACATTTTAACCTGCTTACTACGATATTTAAGTCTTCCTCTTCCAGTGCCCTCAACACTTCCTTTCATAACGAACTTAAGTATTCTTTGATGCCTCAGTATACACTATGTGATCAAAAGTATCTGGACACCCCGAAAAACGTGCGTTTTTCATATTAGGTGTATTGTGCTGCCACCTACTGCCAGGTACTCCATATCAGCGACCTCCGTATTCATTAGGCATTGTGAGAGAGCGGAATGGGGCGCTACTCGAACTCAAGGACTTCGAATGTGGTCAGGTGATTGGGTGTCACTTGTGTCATACGTTTGTACGCGACATTTCCACAGTCCTAAACATCCCTAGGTCCACTGTTTCCGATGTGATAGTGATGTGGAAACGTGAACGGACAAGTACAGCACAAAATCGTACAGGCCGACCTGGTCTCTTGACTGACAGGAACCGCCGACAGTTGAAGAGGTTCGTAATGTGTAATCGGCAGACATCTATGCAAAACTTCACACAGGAATTCCAAACTGCATCAGGATCCACTGCAAGTACGAAAGTTAGGCGGGAGGTGAGAAAATTTGGATTTCAAAGTCGAGCGGCTGCTCATAAGCCACACATCACGCCGGTAAACACCATACGACGCCTCGCTTGGTGTAAGGAGCGTAAACATTTGACGATTGAACAATGGAAACACATTGTGTGGACTGACAAATCACGGTACACCATGTGTCAATCCGATGGCAGGGTGTGGGTATGGCAAATGCCCGGTGAATGTCATCTGCCAGCGTATGTAGTGCCAACAGTAAAATTCGGAGGCGGTGTGTTATGGTGTGGTCGTGTTTTTCGTGGAGTGGGCTTGCACCCTTGTTGTTTTGCGTGGCACTATCACAGCACAGACCTACATTGATGTTTTAAGCACCTTCTTGCTTCCCACTGTTGAAGAGCAATTCGGGGATGTTGATTTCATCTTTCAACATGATCGAAAACCTCTTCATATTGCACGGTCTGTGGCGGAGTGGTTACACGACAATAACATCCCTGTAATGGACTGGCCTGCACAGAGTCCTGACCTGAATCCTATAGAACAGCTCTGGGATGTTTTGGAACGCCGACTTCGTGCCAGGTCTCAGCGACCGACTTCGATACCTCTCCTCAGTGCAGCACTCCGTGAAGAATGGGCTGCCATTCCCCAGAAGGCTTCTAGCACCTGGTTGAACGTATGTCTGCTAGAGTGGAAGCTGTCATCAAGTCTAAGGGTGGGCCAAAACCGTATTGAATTCCAGCATTATCGATGGAGGGCACCACGAACTTTTAAGTAATTTTCAGCCACGTGTCCGGATACTTTTGATCGCATAGCGTATATGAAATACGCATGTTACATACGTCGTTCTGTTTGGGAAAATTAGCTCAAAAATGGGTGTGATGCCTGAAACACGTCGCGCTTGTCGGAATATTAAAGGAGCATAAAACAGCGAAGGTGGAGCAATTGTGCCGGCCGGTGTGACCGAGCGGTTGTAGGAGCTTCAGTCCGGAACCGCGCGACCGCTACGGTCGCAGGTTCGAATCCTGCTTCGGGCATGGATGTGTGTGGTGTCCTTAGATTAGTTAGGTTTAAGTAGTTCTAAGTTCTAGGGGACTGATGACCTCAGATGTCAAGTCCCACAGTGCTCAGAGCCATTTGAACCATTTTTGGAGCAATTGTTTCATATATACTAAGGTATCAAGGAATAGTTAATTTGATGACACATTCGTCCTTGTGATATGGACCGAGCAACTGGCTTGGTGACATGGTGTGCACTGGGTACACAACACGAGCTCCACCGGTTCGCAAAGCTAGTAATCTGGTCAGCAGCTGTTACATTTCTGACGTGTGAAGACCAGTGCATGTGGTCGGTTCTCGAGGGCGCCGTCGCGTCATCTTCTAAAAAGATAACAATGCCGTACAGTGCCCATGCTGTACTGATTTATCTCTATACAGACGGTATTTGACTGTTGTCTTGACCATCACGTTCTCCATATTTCACAACCATTGAAAACATTTGGTCACGGGTTGCCGAAGGACTAGCACACTGCCACTAGCTAGCCACTATGATCGAGTCTGGCCTGTCTCGGGTGCAGAGCCATTGTCGTTGCCGGCGGTGACAGCTACGTGTAGTAAGTTTCACACCTTCTGTACCCACTGTGATCTAGAAATTAAATCGTGTATTATTCCACTGTACCGTGTATGCACAAAATAAAATTTCGTTATTTCGTATTCTTACTCCTGTTGCAACTTTAATGGCGAGCAGTGTGTAAAGATAATGGAGAGTAATAGGTTCAAAAGGGATTGCAGTACGTCAGTGAGAGATATGCAAACTTTAACTTTTGTTGTTCTTTCGTCCTTAGTTGCTTGTAATATTATATTAATTTTCACGTTTGGTGTGCCTATATCCAACCTTATACCATACACTTTTCGGGAGATGCAAGAGCAGTTGAACAGAATTGACAGAGTGTTGAAAAGGATTGTAAGATGAACATTTATGAAAGTAAAGCAAAGGTATTCGAATGTAGTCGAATGAAATCGAATGAAATCAAGCGATGCTGAGGGAATTAGATTAGGAAACGAGACACTCAAAGGAGTCGATGAGTTTTGCTATTTGGGCATCAAAATACGAGGGCTTGCTGAAATGCAATGCCTTCGAAATTTTTATGTTAAAACTCTTAAAGTTGTATAAATAAAACAAACTTTTTTAACGTTCTACGTCTTAATTCTTCACGCCTACACATTTATTTCTCAACACAGTCACCCTGGCTACGAACACATTTATCCCAACGAGAGACCAGTTTGTTGCTAGCGTCACTGAAGGTAGTTTGAATTTGTCGACGGAGCCCACAACCTCACCTCTGCTTGCACCGCTTTATCACTATGAAAGTGAAGTCCTCGAAAGTGTTCTTTAAGTTTTGGGAACACATGAAAATCGGATGGGGCTAAGTCGGGACTGCATGGAGGATGATCGATGACAGAGAACCCAAGGCGTCGGATTGTTGCACATTGTGTGGTCATGCTTAAGGAGAGAGTGCTCTATATGTAGACGAAGTCTTCCAATTCGAAACTCGGTTACAGCACGCTGTTTCCCAGGCACAAACACAGTTACAACACGTTACACGTTACAGTTCGGAGCCCTCTACCGGCAGAGGGCTGCAAATATGTAGGCATGAAGAATAAAGATGACTAAAGCTGATAACGTCCGTTTTATTTAAAATGCTTTCAGCGTTTTGACGTAAGAAATTGGGAGGCATTACTTCTCAGAATGCCCTCGTAACTGATGGTGGCCGCGCGGCTATAATCACGTCGGAAACCTTTTCACATGAATTAGCTGAGTAGAAGTGACTACCCTTTTATACCTTGTGTAAGCGATAGTACCGCCATCTGTAGACTTGCATATCGCTGTCACTTGACTTTGTCACCTCTGTGTAGTTTACTTAATTCAAAACGTAACATGAAGTAAACGATTGTTTATATTTAGTGCTGTAATAAAGAAAATTCGGATGACAGAAAACAGAAATACAGCTGTAAAACTACACTACTGGCCATTAAAATTGCTACACCACGAAGATGACGTGCTACAGACGTGAAATTTAACCGACAGGAAGAAGATGCTGTGATATGCAAATGATTAGCTTTTCAGAGCATTCACACAAGTGTGGCGCCGGTGGCGACACCTACAACGTGCTGACATGAGGAAAGTTTCCAACCGATTTCTCATACACAAACGGCAGTTGACCGGCGTTGCCTGGTGAAATGTTATTGTGTTGCCTCGTGTAAGGAGGAGAAATGCGTACCATCACGTTTCCGACTTTGATAAAGGTCGGATTGAAGCCTATCGTGATTGCGATTTGTCGTATCGCGACATTGCTGCTCGCGTTGGTCGAGATCCAATTACTGTTAGCAGAATATGGAATCGGTGGGTTCAGGAGGGTAATACGGAACGCCGTCCTGTATCCCAACGGCCTCGTATCACTAGCAGTCGAGACGACAGGCATCTTATCCGCATGGCTGTAACGGATAGTGCAGCCACGTCTCGATCCCTGAGTCAACAGATGGGGACGTTTGCAAGACAATAACCATCTACACGAACAGTTCGACGACGTTTGCAGCAGCATGGACTATCAGCTCGGAGACCATGGCTACGGTTACCCTTCACGCTGCATCACAAACAGGAGCGCCTGCGTTGGTATACTCAACGACGAACCTGGGTGCACGAATGGCAAAACGTCATTTTTCTGGATGAATCCAGGTTCTGTTTACAGCATCATGATGGTCGCATCCGTGTTTGGCGACATCGTGGTGAACGCACATCGGAGGCGTGTATTCGTCATTGCCATACTGGCGTATCACCCGGCGTGATGGTATGAGGTGCCATTGATTACACGTCTCGGTCACCTCTTGTTCACATTGACGGCACTTTGAACAGTGGACGTTACATTTCAGATGTGTTACGACCCGTGGCTCTACCCTTCATTCGATCCCTGCGAAACCCTACATTTCAGCAGGATAATGCACGATCGCATGTTGCAAGTCCTCTACGGGCCTTTCTGGATACAGAAAATGTTCGACTGCTGCCCTGGCCAGCACATCCTCCAGATCTCTCACCGATTGAAAACGTCTGGTCAATGGTGACCGAGCAACTGGCTCGTCACAATACGCCAGTCACTACTCTTGATGAACTGTGGTATCGTGTTGAAGCTGCATGGGCAGCTGTACCTGTAAACGCCATCCAAACTCTGTTTGACTCAATGCCCAGGCGTATCAAGGCCGTAATTACGGCCAGAGGTGGTTGTTCTGGGTACTGATTTCTCAGGATCTATGCACCCAAATTGCGTGAAAATGTAATCACATGTGAGTTCTAGTATAATATATTTGTCCAATGAATACCCGTTTATCATATGCATTTGTTCTTGGTGAAGCAATTTTAATGGGCAGTAGTGTAGAACAAGAACACATGTAGAGTAGCATCTAAAAACACTGCCACTGATGATACATTTCAAGAAAATAAAGGCGAAACGCGTATGGAATGAGGAAATTAGTTTTATTTAGTTGTGCTTACACTTACCTAGCATGAAAATTATAAACGTTATACTATTAAGTTCACTGACAATTCTTGATACACTTCGCTTGGGTGTATTCAACAGGTATGTCAAGCTCGCAAAGGAATCTCCAGTAGTCAAAAAGCGCAGAGTTATTGCGAATGTCTCGACCATGCGTACGCGCCCTATGCACCGATCTGCGAGTTCGCCAACACCCCAATCCGCTCTACATGTCGTTGCTTTGTGACGCGGATGCAAATTCAGCACTTGCAAGTTGCCGTGTGCATGTTGCAGAACCGCATGGCGGCGGCGCAGGCAGAGAGCTCTGCGGCCGCAGCAGCGGCAGCATCGGCGGCGCAGCAGGAAGCAGGCACCCCCACGGGCAGGACGGAGATTCTCCACAAGTCCAGTAAGGAGTTGTACCGCGCCGTCGCCGCGCAGTGGGGCATCACCTGCAAGATGAGTGACCACTGCCGCTGCCTCGACTGCCAGGTTTGTCTGCACTGCCACTTCTCTGGCTATGTTCTCACTCTTCCAACGTGTCCCACCCAAAACACTCCTCTCATCCGTACCTCAGAGATTCCGTGGGGTCGTGCAGTGTCGGCCTAAATCCACACACCCATTGCTGCGCGGATTTAAAGGGGAATTAATTCTGCCTTTCAAATCGGTCCAAACAAAGGTTGCCATCTTGGACAGGGTGCTGTTACCGTCGTCACCACGTTTTGCATTGCATGCTGAGCGTTAGTCTCATTTATAAAGTCCGGTTTGCCAACAGCGCTCGGCAGACAGTTGGCGCTATATGTATTTAATTTGTTTATTCTTAGGTTTGGTAGTCATTGTTACAACCACGATTTGGTGCTGGTAGAGTCATAACAGTCTACTGAATTTAGAGGCAGTGTGAGAGGTTTGGACAGTGGATTTTATCCTATAAGGTCCACACTAAATAATCTGGATGGCCACCGTGCCCTGGAGAATCTTCAATATACTCCACGTTCTGTTTGTGCGATATGTTGGAGGTAAGGCCCCCTGATGAGCAATTACCATGAATGCGCATGACTGGCTCTGCGAAGATGAAAGAAGTAATAGTTGGAGGGAGTTTGCGATGTATGCACTGGGCGTTTGTTTTAACTGGAGACAGCTAATATCTCGAATACGACGCATCGTATGAAAAAAAAATGTTCTAGGTGAAAAGAAAATATTAGTAAACGGGACATCCATCTGTCCTACAACTGGACACCTCCTAAGCACTCCTCCTACTCAGGCGTGGTAAACATTTTATTTTAAAACGGGAATCCGCCAGTTCATAAAATGGGAATCCGCGATATTTGGATTCTGCACCAAAAAATACGTACAGTTTACTCAAACCATTATTTCTCTTTCGTGATACATGGTGCTGTAATCGACAAATATAAAGTGTGCCTGTTTTTGCAATTAAGAGCCAAAACATTTGATTATACATTTCATTTACAGCGTAAATGTAAACCTTTGTGTAATAACAGTTGATATTTATTTTCGAAATTTACTTTAGTGTTGCAAATGTGATTTTACAGTACAAATAATACGGCTAGACATTGACATCTCTGGCAAATAAGCTGCTTGTATGGTAACGTAGTCTCTATTCCCTATCGGGTTGATTGTGGTGAGTCCCCAAGCCACTGAAATGCTGGAACCCCACCATCAGGGCGAATGATTTCGATCTGTTTCCACCCAACCACCATAACTCTTGCACTGGCCGCTACACGGCTACCAGCGGAATACAGACCACATACATTGTAATGAGGTAAAACGTCCATGAAGTGAGGGTGACAAATGCACCTGCCGTGGATATTCACCGGAATCGAGAACCCCAATGGTGAGAGGCAAGGGGACTTACTGAAATCAAGCGTCCTGACGGAAACAGAAAACTATTGCATTTAAGTCAGTGTCCCTGGGCCACGCGCAACAGTTGCTAACCGACCTTGAAATGGGTAACCATATTGTGCTACACAATCAAATTTGTAGCTCTAAAGTCAATTACGAACACAAATATCGCCAGTTAGGACACAGAGGTTTACATTTACACCGTAAATGAAACGCAGAATCACATGCATCTTTCTCAATCGCAAAAACAGGCGCACCTGATATTTGTTGATTATAGCTCCATCAGCTGCGAATGTGAAACAACACTTTCACTAAACTGTAAGTATTTTATGGCGTAGAATCCGAATATGCAATAAAATGAGGTGTGGGTTCGCATTGTAAAATACAAAGCTGACTCCGCCCATACAGGAAACATTTAACTTTTCACCTGTAACATTTTTTTCATACGATGCTTCGTTTTAGAGATGTTTAGTTGCCGCAAGGTAAAACAAACACCCTGTACATACTGAGTGGTTATAATTAAAGTGCAGGTACCCGTGGAGGTCCGGCTTGGACTGTAATTGCCGGCCGATGTGGCCGAGCGGTTCTAGGCGCTTCAGTCTGGAACCGCGCGACCGCTACAGTCGCAGGTTCGAATCCTGCCTCGGGCATCGATGTGTGTGATGTCCTTAGGTTAGTTAGGTTTAAGTAGTTCTAAGTTCTAGGGGACTGATGACCTCAGATGTTAAGTCCCATAGTGCTCAGAGCCATTTGAACCATTTGGACTGTAATTATCGTATTAATGCGGAACTTGGTAGGTATGCTAATGCATTAATACGGAACTGATTTACGCTGGAAAAAAAATTAGTTCCAATTTGGGACACCAGGTGTAAACCTGGCGCTGTGCACTGTATGAGGCCGGCCGGTGTGGCCGTGCGGTTCTAAGCGCGTCAGTTTGGAACCGCGTGACCGCTACGGTCGCAGGTTCGAATCCTGCCTCGGGCATGGATGTGTGTGATGTCCTTAGGTTAGTTAGGTTTAACTAGTTCTAAGTTCTAGGGGACTGATGACCTCAGTAGTTAAGTCCCATAGTGCTCAGATCCATTTGAACCATTTTTGCACTGTATGATGATATGTCATCCATGCTGTCGTTTGACAAACCATAACTTGAGTGAACAGTGTGGCTATCGAGAAGAGAGTCTGTGTGCTGTTAATGAAACTGTTTTATGTGAACGGCAGCAATTACAATGCTGCATTGAGAAAATATTGCCGACTGAAAGGTCTGAGAAGAGGCCCAATATCATTAAATGGTTTAAAGAAGATGATAATGAAAAACGAAAACACGGATGAGCTTAATGTGGCAGCTGGAAGAGTAAGGCGTCTTTCCCCAGCAGAAGTTATTGACGAGGTTGCTGTTGCTGTAACTGACCACGCAGCACGTGCCTCGTGTAGTGCTAGTGCTTGTGCAGTGTCACGAGAATTGTCTGTCCCATGGTCAGCAGTACAGATCGTTTTGCAGTATGTATTACACTGGTACCTGTATAAGATCCAACGGTGCAGCAACTGAAATCTTATGTTACACGATATATACGAGGTGTGGCTAGAAAAAAACCGGACTAGTACTGGTGAAACAATAAAACGAATGCAATAAGGCTGAAAGTCGCGTGGCCTGTCACGTGACTCTCGCTCCGCCTACTGCTCGAGTTTCATCTGCCTCCTGCACTTAGTCTGCCCGTGGCGTCTGTTTTAAGTAGTTAACGTTTTGTCTGTGCGTCGGAAAATGTTGAGTGTACAGAAAGAACAGCGTGTTAACATCAAATTTTGTTTCAAACTAGGAAAATCTGCAAGTGAAACGTTTGTAATGTTACAACAAGTGTATGGCGATGATTGTTTATCGCGAACACAAGTGTTTGAGTGGTTTAAACGATTTAAAGATGGCCGCGAAGACATCAGTGATGACACTCGCACTGGCAAACCATTGTCAGCAAAAACTGATGCAAACATTGAAAAAATCGGTAAACTTGTTCGACAAGACAACAAGTCAACTCCTGTTAACTCAGACACTGCTCTGATTGTTAAACGGCGATCTTGTCGAACAAGTTTACCGATTTTTTCAATGTTTGCATCAGTTTTTGCTCACAATGGTCTGCCAGTGCGAGTGTCATCACTGGTGTCTTCGCGGCCATCTTTAAATCGTTTAAACCACTCAAACACTTGTGTTCGCGATAAACAATCATCGCCGTACACTTGTTGTAACATTACAAACGTTTCACTTGCAGATTTTCCTAGTTTGAAACAAAATTTGATGTTAACACGCTGTTCTTTCTGTACACTCAACATTTTCCGACGCACAGACAAAACGTCAACTACTTAAAACAGACGCCACGGGCAGACTGAGTGCGGGAGGCAGATGAAACTCGAGCAGTAGGCGGAGCGAGAGTCACGTGACAGGCCACGCGACTTTCAGCCTTATTGCATTCGTTTTATTGTTTCACCAGTACTAGTCCGGTTTTTTTCTAGCCACACCTCGTACATTCTGAATTCTGCTCTTTGGTTCCTGGCACGGATCGAAATTGATAACATGTGGTCGGGCAATAGTCTGTCGAGTGAGGAGGCCCATTTTACGCTACATGATGCAGTGAATACATGAGATCTTCCGAATTTGGGGTACTGTTAAACTGTGTGTTCTGCGCGAAGTGCCACTGTACTTGCCGTATGTGACTGTGTGATATGGATTCACAAGCGCCTGTATTCTGACCCCATTCTTCTTTGAAGAGAATACACCCAGAGGGCCTGTCAGGTGTACAGCGATGTCTGCACTTTATCAAGACCTCCTTGTACAGAATGCGAGTCCTGTTTTGGAAGAGGGCAACTGTGTGGAAACCACTGTTTTCATACAAAATGAATCAACACCTCATGCCGCTCGCCCAGTGATAGATGTGCTTAATGCAAACTTCAACGAACATGTTATCCCCAGAGATATTCCAGATGCATGGTGTGCAAGACTACCTGATCTGAATCCAGGTGACTTTTGGCTCTGGGGATATCGAAAAGAACGTATTTATCAGGGAGACATTTGGTCTCTACCTGATCTGAAAGCTATTACACAGGAACACTTAGCTCAGATTCTACCGGAGCTGCTGCTACCTCTAGTCGACGTCTCCAGTGCTGATACTGAACAAAATGTTTAAGCGGTGGTTAGTAAAAAAAAATCAACATTATCCCTTTCTCAGATGATAGACCATTTTTGGCCACGTCCCGTTCCTAATCCATTGCAAATGGAAACATTACCTTAGGTTCTTCTTGCATTTTCAGTGCCACACTTGCACGTGGTGACCAAAATAGGAACAAATTTTTTTCAGTGTAAATCATTTTCACATCAGAATACCTACGACGTTTTGCTGCCATATGATGGTTCAAATGGCTCTGAGCACTATGGGACTTAACTTCTAAGGTCATCAGTCCCCTAGAACTTAGAACTACTTAAACCTAACTAACCTAAGAACGTCACACACATCCATGCCCGAGGCAGGATTCGAACCTGCGACCGTAGCGGTCGCGCGCTTTCACACTGTAGCGCCTAGAACCGCTCGACCACTCGGCCGGCGACATATGATGATTAAAGCCCACACTAGACTTCTTTAAGTAAAACTTGCAGCTGCAGCAGAGTCTTGAAACTGTCAACTGTATAAGATTTTCTTAAATTGGTAGGAAATTGGCAGTTTGGTAGGATGCCAGATCTAGAAATTGGTAAACCAGCTGTATAATTGGTAAACTTGCATTGCATCTCTGTACATTCGCCCCAACTACACCACAATTAATCCACATACACCACAGTTATACCACGTGTTCCATAATTACGGTTCATGCCCCACAATTCACAATTACGCCACTCATACGCGTCAATTACACCACAAATACACTACGTTTTCTCTGTACATACGCCGCACGTACACCATACATACACCACACAGGCACCGCCGTAAGATACTTTGACTGTAAAAATGTCAGTCGAATGGAAACTGGCTACAAAACTAGCAGTGTAGCAGGATGCCAAATCGGAAATTGATAAAACTGGTAGAATAGACCGCCGGCCAGAGTGGCCGAGCGGATCTAGGCTCTTCAGTCTAGAACCCCGCGACCGCTACGGTCGCAGGTTCGAATCCTGCCTCGGGCATGGATGTGTGTGATGTCCCCTAGAACGTAGTTCTACGTTCTAGGGGACTGATGACCTCAGATGTTAAGTCCCATAGTGCTCAGAGTCATTTGAACCATTTCGTAGAACAGACCAAGGTGTACATGTACCAGCCCAATAAAGAACTGGCAGATGTATAAATATATCTAATCTTGTGGAAGTGCTTTTGCATTTAAAAAAATATTAGAGTGCTGTGCATTAACGATTCCTGAACAGCTGACACCAATACGCATTATAGTGAGAGTTAGATTTTAAAAAATGGCGGGGTGAAATAAATGGTTCAAATGGCTCTGAGCACTATGGGACTTAACTTATGAGGTCATCAGTCCCCTATAACTTAGAACTACTTAAACTTAACTAACCGAAGGACATCACAAACATCCATGCCCGAGTCAGGATTCGAACCTGCGACCGTAGCAGTAGCGCGGTGCCAGACTGAAGCGCCTAGAACCGCTCGGCTACCTCGGCCGGCGGCGGGGTGAAATACTCTGATACTGCAGTGTGCGTGCCATCATAGCAAATGGTGGTAAATATGGACGTAAGATACTTTTGGCATTACTGTTTGTATGAATTCTACATAAAATGTTAGTCTTTTAGGAGAATTGTGTGTGTGTGTGACTGAACCGACAAATCGTAGCCAATATTAACGTAACTAATGCCTTTTGTATCCAGCAGTAAAGTACAGGAGACTTTCTCTAAGCATGCCATAAATATCGACACTCTATAGCGTGTGTACATTAAATATTCAGGTGCTGTGAATATGCTGTAGCGATTGCGTATGTTACAGTATGTTTGCAAGCCTTAGTTTGTCTGAAGAACGTACTGTTGACTGTCATGTATGTAAACCAGCACCTATGAGATAACGCAAGGGTTATATTAAAGCAACAGGATAAACATATTCTTTTATCGAAATACCGTCAAGCAATTTTAAATCACAGGTCTTAACAAAAATGAACCAGTGCATAAAATGCAGACTGTTATCTACCTGTCTATACTTTTTAATTATCTAACGAGTAAATCGAGAAACTGTTGCATCATGTCCAGGAGCATTTGCTGGATCTATTTTTGTGTGTGAAGCTTCGATTTATAACAATAGTATTTACCCTACACATACAAGGTAGACTACATTGTACTACTGCACTGCATTTGCACCGAAAATGATGTTAGCTTGTCCACATGTTGCACTTGTCAATTGTGTCCAGCCATAAAAAGTGAGGCAACAGACCAAAACGCAGGTTTAAAAAATTATAAAACTAGCTACCTGATATTAAGATAACACAGCTTCTCTTTATTAATTGCATGGCTCTCTTTAACAAGTTTAGGGGTAATGCCTACAGTATGATGTACTCTGGGAAGACCGATGACTTCGCTGTTTGGTCCTCTCAGTCGAATCAGCCAACCAACTCTGGAAAGGAAGGCAAGCATTTACTATCCACAATGAGTCCATGTGTTGTCTGCAAGCACTAAGAAGCATAACCACTTCCTGTCTTTGTCATCATCGCATACAAAACTGATACCTACAGCAAAAAAAAGTTCCATATTTCTGAAATTTTATTCGTTCTGTCACGTGACACCCTCACCAAATGTAGAGGACACACATTGTGGTCATGAGCACCCTTCCGCCAAAACTGCCGGCTGAGATACTCACTGTAGATGGACCTCCAGATGTGAAAAAAGTCATTTTTTGAGTAATTTTTTCCTGATAATACTGGAATAACATGCATCCTGCATCCATGTACATGTTGGTACCGCATAGTAACGTATAGCTGTAAAATAACTGGAGAGACACTGTACAGCACCAGGATGTCACTCAGCCAGCGAGCTCCATACTGAGTGCACTTCAGGAGGTGCTGCATCCTCCACCTGACTCAATTCACCAGCCATACCACACGCACATGGAGATGCTAATAGCCTCGGTGATACAGACCAGTTAACATGCCTGGCCAGCACGTGTCTTGACACAGTACGCTCTCATTCCAATTTAACGATATGCAGTTTATACATACTGTAAGTATTGAGACATTTTATTTGAGAAATAAGTGTATTCCAATTGGAAAGCCAAAATAAGCACACAAATTGCTGAATTGTAGTTCATAGTATGCTATTGTGATGGCGCAGTATCACACTCCACATAAAACACAAAGAAACAGCGACATGTGTGCAGAAATAGCTAGAGTTTCAGTCTGCTAGTAGTTGCGAATATATGTATATGTAAACACTGGACTGTTTTACCAAGCTTCCATCATATTTGCTTGTGATAACGATACCCCACATCTATTAATTCAACATGGTAAGTGTCCCAGGCTGACGATCAAACCCCGCATTTTAAACATAACACACCACGATAATCCGAAATGTGTTATGCTGTTGATAAATAATTATAGAGTGGATAGACATGACAGGTAATCATGTGTATTTTTACGAATGCTTATTGACATTAGCGTAGTGTGGTAGCACAGCCACACATATAATGTTCACCATTAGAGCACTACGCTAACACAACGAAAAGCATTGTCATGGTGATGTGACCACCTTATGAGCTCTTAATAGATAATACGCTAAGTCTGTAAGTCTGCTCTACACGTGGAATATTTTAGGTATCTATGTCTTTGCCAGCAAGACAGTCAGGTCTCAAGAGATGTGTAGCTATTCTTTGCATTCCCATAGTTACTGTCATGAGACAATATTCTTACTACATTTTGTACTTATTCTTAACACTATCAAAGAAAACCACTGGGAATGTGGTGCCTTTGCCAGCCATAGCAACCAGAAATAGCCATAGGTTGGAGTACTGCATTAAAGGATATGCGAAAAATCTGTTAATAAAGTTCTAGCCACATCATGATATGCTGAAAAGGGATGGTCACATTGCATCTAAATGTGGTGGACTTAATGTTAAACACCTACTCCTATGCAAAGAAGCAGCAGTTTAGCAAGTGAATAGATGGCTACCATTTTGCTCTGAATTAGAACCTTATAGCTGGGAAGAGAATGGTTCATGTGTTTGACACTGTGCAAAGACCAACAAAAAATATTTACCACTGTACACTATTGCAATCACTTCCATGCAGTATCTGTTAATAAATAACTTACAAAACAGCCTCTGCGTAGTGTTTGATGATGTTGTGTTGATTGTTTACTGGAGTAACAAGCCATAAGCACGGTTAATATCTCATGTATACGATAAGGAGAACTAGATATGAAGGACACTGAATTCAAGAATAGAAAAAATGGAGTATATGTCTTAGATAATTGCCATGAAGGAAGAATTTAAACTCCAATTGGATAAAGGAATACATAAATGCATAAGCAATGTTTACATGTTGCTTTGAAAACAAGGAGATATTAGCATTTACTGTAAATAGGAATAGTAAGTAGCCATTCGTTGGAGTACTGGCCGAAAAATGTTGAAATCTAGATCATTTACTGCATTAAGGGGATGCACAAAAAATTCTCAATCGGAGCTGCTTAGAAACGATGGCTACATTGCGTCTAAATGCGGTAGACTAGTTGTTGTACACCTAGCAACATAACAACCGTTTGTAGGGCCTAAAACAGATGGAATAGCAGCTTTTAACAGTAATTTGTTGCAAAGAATTGTAACGTAAAGCTCTATTCAGCTGCATGACGTTTGAAGCAGAAGCGGCCCATGGCATCAAATAAAAAAATGGTTCAAAGGGCTCTGAGCACTATGGGACTTAACATCTGAGGTCATCAGTCCCCGAGAACTTAGAACTACTTAAACCTAATTAACCTAAGGACAGCACACACATCCATGCCCGAGGCAGGATTCGAACCTGCGACCGTAGCGGTCGCGCGGTTCCAGACTGAAGCGCCTAGAAACGCTCGGCTACTCCGGCCGGCCCCATGGCATCATCCAGCTGTCATGTTCAATCTGGCGCCTCTCTGTATGCAGTAAAATGCCACTGTGGTAATAAGCCCCTAAGTACGGTTAACATGTTGTCTATTCGAAAAAAGAAAACTGGAACTGAAGAACATCGATGTGAAGAAATGAAGAAATGGAGTATATAGCTTAGACAAATGCCATAAAGGAAGAATATAAACTGCTATTGGAGAAAAGAAGCTATTGCAAATGCACAAGGAAAGTTTATTTATAGGTATAGATAGTAGCATTTACTGTAAATATCAATGAAAAAAAGTCCTACCTTGGAACACTGACCGAAAACATGTTGGATTCAAGGCCATTCACTGCATTAAGGGACGCACGGAAAAGTATGTTTATAAAGCTCCATTTACATTTGGGTCTACTTAAAAAAGATGGTTATATTAAATCTAAAAGGGCCAGACTAGATGTTGCACACTTATCAACATAACAACTGATTACAGAGTTTAGAACTGGTGGAATAACAGCTTTTAATCGTAATTCGTTTGCAAAAAATTGTTACTTTGAGGTTCCAGATGGCCATACGATATTGGAAGCGGTCCACGGCAGTAGATTTAACGTGTTATTTGATGTACACACTTCATCTGGGGAGTGTACCCTCTTTTTTCTAGCCTGCACACCCTGCACTACTAGCCTGATACACATGCTAATGGCCGACTAAGCCAAGGCTTTTCTTCTGCACGATACTGCACACGAGCACACTGGACTCGCATTCGGGAGGTGTACGGTTCAAACACGTGTCCGGCCGTCCTGATTTACGTTTTCCGTGATTTCCCTAAATCGCTTCAGGCAAAGGCCGGGATGGCTCCTTTGAAAGGGATTGGTTTCCTTCCCCATCCTTGCCTAATTCGAAGGGACTGATGATCTCTCTGTTTAGTCGCCTCATCCCAAATCAATCAACCAACCAACCAACTGAACACATTGTGAGAACGCACATGCAGTCTCTCAATAGTGTGAACACTGTGGCTTGCTCGAGCTCCAGACATTATGCTTATGCTTTTACTATTAGATGCCATTGCACAGTGGGTGGATAATTTCAGGGACTGGAATCACGCCACAGTGTTCACATTATTGAGAGATCGCAAGTGCATTGATACAACGTATGCAGTATCACACGAAAGCAGGGCCTAAGCATCGACGGCCATTGGCATTCGTATTAAACACATTACTTGAGCTTGGGCCTACCAGCGCAGGGCGTGGAGGCTTGAAAAAGAAAAAAAAAGTCCACTTTCGATATGAGGCATGTACAATCCACAAATTACACTCCTGGAAATTGAAATATGAACACCGTGAATTCATTGTCCCAGGAAGGGGAAACTTTATTGACACATACCTGGGGTCAGATACATCACATGATCACACTGACAGAACCACAGGCACATAGACACAGGCAACAGAGCATGCACAATGTCGGCACTAGTACAGTGTATATCCACCTTTCGCAGCAATGCAGACAGCTATTCTCCCATGGAGACGATCGTAGAGATGCTGGATGTAGTCCTGTGGAACGGCTTGCCATGCCATTTCCACCTGGCGCCTCAGTTGGACCAGCGTTCGTGCTGGACGTGCAGACCGCGTGAGACGACGCTTCATCCAGTCCCAAACATGCTCAATGGGGGACAGATCCGGAGATCTTGCTGGCCAGGGTAGTTGACTTACACCTTCTAGAGCACGTTGGGTGGCACGGGATACATGCGGACGTGCATTGCCCTGTTGGAACAGCAAGTTCCCTTGCCGGTCTAGGAATGGTAGAACGATGTGTTCGATGACAGTTTGGATGTACCGTGCACTATTCAGTGTCCCCTCGACGATCACCAGTGGTGTACGGCCAGTGTAGGAGATCGCTCCCCACACCATGATGCCGGGTGTTGGCCCTGTGTGCCTCGGTCGTATGCAGTCCTGATTGTGGCGCTCACCTGCACGGCGCCAAACACGCATACGACCATCATTGGCACCAAGGCAGAAGCGACTCTCATCGCTGAAGACGACACGTCTCCATTCGTCCCTCCATTCACGCCTGTCGCGACACCACTGGAGGCGGGCTGCACGATGTTGGGGCGTGAGCGGAAGACGGCCTAACGGTGTGCGGGACCGTAGCCCAGCGTCATGGAGACGGTTGCGAATGGTCCTCGCCGATACCCCAGGAGCAACAGAGTCCCTAATTTGCTGGGAAGTGGCGGTGCGGTCCCCTACGGCACTGCGTAGGATCCTACGGTCTTGGCGTGCATCCGTGCGTCGCTGCGGTCCGGTCCCAGGTCGACGGGCACGTGCACCTTCCGCCGACCACTGGCGACAACATCGATGTACTGTGGAGACCTCACGCCCCACGTGTTGAGCAATTCGGCGGTACGTCCACCCGGCCTCCCGCATGCCCACTATACGCCCTCGCTCAAAGTCCGTCAACTGCACATACGGTTCACGTCCACGCTGTCGCGGCATGCTACCAGTGTTAAAGACTGCGATGGAGCTCCGTATGCCACGGCAAACTGGCTGACACTGACGGCGGCGGTGCACAAATGCTGCGCAGCTAGCGCCATTCGACGGCCAACACCGCGGTTCCTGGTGTGTCCGCTGTGCCGTGCGTGTGATCATTGCTTGTACAGCCCTCTCGCAGTGTCCGGAGCAAGTATGGTGGGTCTGACACACCGGTGTCAATGTGTTCTTTTTTCCATTTCCAGGAGTGTATGTCACAAGAATATTGGCCTGTTTGCCTTACTCCTTTTCTGAAGATAACTACCTCTGCTGTTTTCCATATTCGATGTCGCCCGTCTAGCAACAAGCACTCATTTGGTGCTAGCTAATTCTGCACACATATCGCAGATTCATTGTGTCTATGTGGATTGGGGTGCAGCGCTATTGCAACAGCATACTGTGAACTATTATACTGCAGTCTGTGTGCTTATTCAGGGTGTTCCACTCGAAAGAGGCCACACAAGCAAACATTTGATTAAATTACACTTAAATGCTTCGCATAAAAATCAGGAGATGACTTGAAATGAACATGGCATATCTTGTTCATGGAGAAATAAAGGTGAATCACAAAAGGTACTGGAAGTGACCGCCATTAACTTGTAAGATTAGATTAGATTAGATTTGCTTTCATTCCAATTGATCCGTAGTGAGGAGGTCCTCCAGGATGTGGAACATGTCAGAAAAACAACAATACATGACAAATATTTAAACTAAAACAAATAAGCTAATGTACCATTCCACAGGTCCCAAGTGGAATGATCGTCATTTTTTAATGAACACTAAGAGTCATTTTACAAATACTATTGCACTGAATTTAAAATAAAAAAGTTTTTTATTTATTTATAAGGTAAGAAGCATGTAATACAACTACTGTAATACTTATTTACAATGAACACATTACTGCACTGAAATGGTGCAGAAGTTAGATTATACTTACACACACACACACACACACACACACACACACACACACACACACACACACACACACACACACAAATTTTCAGTGAACACATTACTGCACTGAAATTGTGCAGAAGATATGTTGTACTTATATACAAATCAGTTGGTTTTCCTCAGAAATTCATCAATGGAGTAGAAGGAGTTGGCCACCAATAAATCCTTTAGGCTTCTCTTAAACTGAATTTCATTGGTTGTTAAGCTTTTTATGGCTGCTGGCAAGTTATTGAAAATGTGTGTTCCTGAATAATGCACACCTTTTTGTACAAGACTAAGTGACTTTAAATCCTTGTGAAGATTATTCTTATTTCTAGTATTGATTCCATGAATTGAGCTATTGGTTTGAAAAAGTGATATATTTTTAATGACAAATTTCATTAAGGAATAAATATATTGGGAAGCTGTAGTTAGTATCCCTAGTTCCCTAAACAGGCTTCTGCAGGATGTTCTTGAGTTCACACCACATATAATTCTTACTGCACGTTTTTGTGCCCGGAAAACTTTAGCTTGGCTTGATGAATTACCCCAGAAAATAATCCCATATGACATTATGGAATGAAAGTAAGCATAGTATGCCAGCTTTTTCATTTTTATATCCCCTATGTCTGACAAAATTCGCATTGCAAACAGAGATTTGTTAAGACGCTTCAGCAGTTCTGTGGTGTGCTCCTCCCAGTTGAATTTATTATCAAGCTGTAATCCCAAGAATTTAACACCGTCCACTTCTTCTATCTTCTTGTCATCATATGTTAGACATATACTCTTGGGACACCCCTTACAAGTTCTGAACTGCATGTAGTGTGTTTTTTCAAAGTTTAGTGACAAAGAATTGGCTAGGAACCAGTGATTAATGTCTACAAATATTTTATTGGCTGATCTTTCTAAGACTACACTTGATTTGCTATTTATTGCAATGTTTGTATCATCAGCAAACAAAACAAACTTGGCATCTGGTAATGTTACTGATGAAAGGTCATTGATATACACAAGAAAAAGTAAGGGCCCCAAAATGGAACCTTGTGGGACCCCACATGTAATTAGTTCCCAGTTGGATGATGCCTGATAGCTTGATACATGTCTCTTTCCTAATATCACCCTTTGTTTCCTGCCAGAGATATAAGATTTGAACCATTTTGCAGCATTTCCTGTTACACTATAATATTCTAGTTTACTTAAAAGGATATTGTGATTTACACAGTCAAATGCCTTTGACAGATCACAAAATATACCAGTTGCCTGCAATTTTTTGTCTAATGAATTAAGTACATTTTCACTGTAAGTGTAGATAGCCTTCTCAATATCAGAACCTTTTAGAAATCCAAACTGTGACTTTGACAGTATGTTATTTGAGATAAGATGGTTATAAAGACGACTGTACATTACTTTTTCGAAAATTTTTGAGAATGTTGGCAACAGTGAAATTGGACGGAAATTTGATGATATTTCTTTATCTCCCTTCTTAAACAGTGGCTTAACTTCAGCATATTTCAGCCATTCGGGAAATATTCCACTGATAAACGACTGGTTACACAGATAGCTTAATATGTTACTTAGCTCAGAATCACATTCTTTAATTAACTTTGTTGATATTTCATCATACCCACTAGATGTTTTTGATTTTAAAGATTTTATGATGGACACAGTTTAACACGACGCTGCAGATTCTAGAAAGTTGCTGCCAGAACCTTTGGTGCCACTGCCTGGATTTCACGGATGATGTTCACTCATAAATTTTCCAAGTTGTGTGGTCTGTTCCTGTATACCTTGCATTTTAGGGCACCCCAGAGGAAAAAGTCAGATGGTGTGAAATCAGGTGCTCTTGGGGCCACAGTCCTTTTGAAATCGTTCTGCTGGGGGAAAATGATTCGACTTCAACCATGGTCACTCAAGATATTTGGCATGTGGTGCCATCGTGTTGGTACCAGCTGAGGATAGCTTCTTCATCGTCCAACTGGTTTACAAATTCCCGAAACATTTCGATGTAAACTGTGCTTGTCACAGTACACTCGAAAAAAAAAGTCCGATAATGCGACACTTTAATTTAGCACAGAACACGCCAATCTTTATTGAATGCAGGGGTTGCTCGACCAGTGCATGTGGATTTTCGTTACACTACAGACGTGTATTCTGAGAGTTTATTTAGCCAGAGAGGTGGAACCATGGCTCATCACTGGACCATGTCTATAGCAATATTCCTGACCTCTGAGCAAGATATTACCGAAACAAATGGCAAAAATATAATGCGTTTGCGTTTGTCATTGACATTCAGTTCCTCAACGACTATAAACTTGTATGGAAACATGCCGGCTTTCTTCGCAGCTCTGTGACATGTTCTCCATGACATTCCGCTTCCTGAGGTGAATATCGAACAGACTTTGAAGGAGAGGCCAACAATTGTTTTTTCACGTCAGACACTTTTTCTTCCGATATTTTCTTTTGTATTATAGCATTTAGATGGTATATGATGTTTGGCAAACCGTTCAACAAACATTTCCTGACGTATTTTAATGGAACCAATAATCCAATATTGTTTCACAAGAAACGCGCAGTCTTCGACAGAATAGCGATACATTGTCACCAAACATTGAGCACTGAGCTCCAGCCACAGCGACGAGCGGAAACACACTGTTGGATCAAACGATGTTGCGGAGTGCAGTATTGCCACGTCAAACTTCACATATTATTCGGTGCAATTTCAGCGAAATTATTACACATGTTTGTGGGGCCTCTTTCCTGTGGGACACCCTGTAGAAGACTTTCCAATTCAAGCAATACTGTATTATTAATTACGTGTACTGTATACCACTAAATTGGAATGAGAGCGCACTGTCTCGAGACACGTGCTGGCCAGGCATACTATCTGACATGTATCGTCAAGGCTAGCGACATCTCTACGTTCGTATGGCGTGGCTGGCGTGTTGAGACAGGCGGAGGCTGCAGCACGTCGCAAAATGCATTCAGTATGGAGCTGGCCAGCTGTGTGACATCCTGGTGCTGTACAGTCTTTGTGTTAATTTGTAGTATAGTGGTGACACATACATTGGTGGAAGCTGCACACTATTCTAGTATTCTGAGAAAAAAAGAAATTATAAAATGACGTTTTTCTTACCCATCTGGAGGCACATCTACAGTGGGTAGCTCACTGTCAGTTTTGGCAGGTGAGGTGATCATTATGTCATCAACGCTTGTCCTATACATTCGGTAAGCATGTCACGTGACAGGCTGAATGGTGTTGCTGATACATGGAACAGTTTTTGGTGTTGGAATCACTTTACTCTGCAAGGATTTAAAACACAGGCAGTGGTCATGCTTTGTAGTGCTTACAGCTACTGAATTGACTCTTTGGTGGGTAGTAAAACTTTGTTTTTCTTTATAGTGGTGATAGTGCCCCTAATCATGTTAAGAGCAGCCAGCCATGCAATTACTCGAAACGAGTTGCGCTATTTTAATGCCAGGCAGCTAATTCTAACAGTTTCTTTACTGCTTGCATTTTGGGCTGTTTCACCACTTTATATGGCTGGTCACAGTTGGCAAGAGCGACATGTGTACATGCTTACAACATTTACGTTGCTCCCACAGTGCAATAGTACATATTCTTCCTCTTACAAGGTGACAATCATTGAACTATATGAAGAAAAAACGTAAATTGGTTACAAACTACCGCGTGCGCACACTTTATCAACTTGTGAACATCACTGCAGATATACGGATTAAGGTTATGACATGTTCGATATGCCTGCCATCATTGGCGATGATGTGGCGCAGACGAATAGGGAAATTCTGCATGACCCGCTAAAGTGTCGGAACATTGGTGCTCTCGATGACTTCCTGAATGGCTGTTTCCAGCTCAGCAATGGTTTTGGGGTTATTTCTGTACACCTTGTATTTAATATAGTCCCACAAAAAGGAGTCGCATGTCTTCAGATCTGGAGAAGATGGCGACCAATCGAGGCCCATGTCAGTGGTGTCCGGGTATCCCAGAACCAGAAAGCGGTCCCCAAAGTGAGGACCAGGACGTGAAACACTATCCTGCTTCGATGGGGTCGAGCTCCGTCTTGCATGAACCACATCTTGTAGAAATCAGGTTCACTTTGTATAATCGGGTTGAAATCATCTTCCAGAACCTTCACATACCGCTTGGAAGCCACCGTGCCATCAAGGAATATCGCACCAATTATTCTGTGATTGGAGACTGCACATCACACAGTCACCCATTGAGGGTGAAGAGACTTCTCGATCTCGAAGTGGGGATTCTCAGTCTCTCAAGTGCACCAGTTTTGCTCATTTACGAACCTACCCAAATGAAACAGGGCTTCATCGCTAAACCAAACCATATTCACATCAAAGTCCTGTTCGGTAATTCTGTGGACAATAGTGTTAGCGAAACACAACCGGTGTTCCATGGCCCTGGTGCTTAATGGCTGATGGGTTTGAATTTTGTATGGTAAGAGATGCAGGTCTTCAACAACAATTTGTCGCAGTGTCTCCCGGTTGATTCCCACCTGCTGTCCAGCTCGTCTGATCGATTTCCTGGGGCTGGTTTGAAACACAGCGCATGTCTTCTCGATGTTTTCAGGTGTTTCACCCCTTTTTGGACGACCGACGTTGCCAACACTGACATCAAGAAAACTACCCGTTCTCTCAAACTTGCAAGTCAAATTCTTGATGTTTAGCACACTTGGGCCGGTTGTCTTCATCTTGAACGCGGTCGCAAACTTCTTTCGAACTGCAGTTGGGCTGTTATTTTTCACATAGTAGGCCTTCGCAAGCGCTATACACGAAGGCACGCTGTACCGTGACATTTTCACTTGCACGATAACAGCTAGGTGCGTGCGCATGCGCATACTAATTCCTATGATGCCCCGCGGCCAACGTGCAGTTTGAACGTCCTAACGCCAACCGTTCAGAAATAATGACGATTTTATTTCATACAGTTCAATAGTTGTCAGCCTAAATGTGTAGGGTAAATGCTGTAATTATAAGTCGAAGCTTAACAGACAAAAATAGTCAACCATATACTGCAGGACATGATACAACAGAGTCCCGATTTCTTCGTCAAATAATTAAAACTGTAGACAGGTAGGTAATAGTTTTCATTTGATACATTGGTTCTTATTTTCTCAAGACCTACGAAATAGCATGGCTGATGGTATTGTGGTAAAAAATATGTTTATCCTGCTGTATTAATATAACTGTTACTTTGTTGCATAGGCGCTGGTTTGCATATGGAAGTAGACAGAATGTTCGTCTGACAAGCTGGGGCTTGCAAAAGTACCCAATCGATACTTTTAGCAATCACCGACACGGTAGAAATGCATGTGTGTAGGAACAGCAAAAATGATGTCTGCGTAACGGAGTTATGACGTCAAACAAATACTGTAGCACACACTATCTCTAAAGCATACACACTGTACTCAAATATTTAACGTAAATGTGCTACACAGTGTCAATGTTTGTGGAGTGTTTGCGGAAAATATCCATTACTTTGCTGCTAGATACGAAAGGTATTAATTATGCTAATATTGGTTATTATTTTTAGGTTCGAGATTCGGGCATTGTCAAAGTATGTAACCGCAGGGCGGCTTCTGGGCTAGTGCCACTGTGCCGTAGCACCACTTGTATCAACTACAAAAAGAGAAATGTATACTATTTACGCATAAAACATTATTTCCGAGTATGTGCTCCCTGACTTGAAGAGGCGCGTTATGCAGCACGCGTTCTCGCTTAAGTTCTCTGAAATTTGGAGCCAACTCTAGATTGACACTTTCTGCCCTCATAAACGCTGTGTAAAAGGCTACGCTATTGGTTTCTCTATGCTTGTTATGGCAGGGGTAGAGCCAGGGTTGCTCTGACTCAGAGCTAAACGTTCCTCACCCCAGACAGCGGTAAAGTGCAGAAGCTACAGACACACAAGTCTGCGATCTAGCGACAATGTTAGACTCCATTCCGGGCTCAAGCTTCTTGGAATCCAGTATTACAATCTGTCTGCAAGTTAATGCTAATGCATTTGAAAACGCAAGTTAAGGCTAAATGAAATCAAATAAAGGAATGGCTCTGAGCACTATGGGACTCAACTGCTGTGGTCATAAGTCCCCTAGAACTTAGAACTACTTAAACCTAAATAACCTAAGGACATCACACACATCCATGCCCGAGGCAGGATTCGAACCTGCGAAATCAAATAAAGAAGTAAAATATCATTACAGGCGGCTACATACAGTGGCGGCTCGTGGGTATACATTCTGGGTGTGCACAAGTTTTTACATTCAGATAAATATGAGAGCGTGAAACTAATAGTATATCCTATATAACAGTTATGCTTTTGTGGAATATTGTTGTTTTGTATATAATTATGTACAACTTAGAGCAAGAACGAAATAATGTTTAAGCTTTCGCTACTCTCTGTTTCGCATTTTTGTGTAAGTGGGCGTGTTCATGCTGTTTTAGGTTTTCGGACAAATGTACAAGATCCCTAAAACATGTGTTAATTAACGAATTAACTTCCGAGCTGAAAATCATACATTCTTACGTTGCACCCACACGACAACTTACGCTTGCTATACACTTCTTTGTTAAATGTTGGCTTGTATTCACACTTAATTGATTTGATCACTTTCTCAGCCAATGGATCTGGTCTGGGAGGGCCTTGTTCCTTTGCAGATAACTTTTCCTGTGATTTTCCTTTTCTGTTTGCACTTAAAACTGGTTCAACGGAGTTCATGCTGATATTGCACACGAATGCTGATTCCTCTGCAGTTTACAACCAACTCTAAACACAAACTACCGTTTGTGGAAATGATTAAATTCAAGTAGTACTGTCTACCGACATGGTCACTTTACTACAAATGAGGAGCTGAAAATCATAAGGACCAAAATCACAAGATTGTCGGAACGTCAGACAAACCAGTGAGACAGCTTTATGTAAATGTTCATATATACACTGTGGGCCTACAGCACAGATAAACCTCACCCATCATAAGATGAACAGCTGTCAGAAGCATGAATAAACGCTACAGTGCCCCAATTGACGATGATGTGGTTTATGGTTCTCAGCGCCTCAAATGGAACACTGTACGATAAAATTCAAAACTTAAGTTACTACATACTTAATATACTATACAGAATCCCACAAAATACGTTTTTCTATGAGTATAACTACACTACTGGCCATTAAAATTGCTACACCTAGAAGAAATGCAGATGATAAACGGATATTAATTGGACAAATATATGATACTAGAACTGACATGTGATTACATTTTCACGCAATTTGGGTGCATAGATCCTGAGAAATCAGTACCCAGAACAACCATGTCTGGCCGTAATAACGGCCTTGATACGTGTGGGCATTGAGTCAAACAGAGTTTGGATGGCGTGTACAGGTACAGCTGCCCATGCAGCTTCAACACGATATCACAGTTCATCAAGAGTAGTGACTGGCGTATTGTGACGAGACAGTTGCTCGGCCGCCATTGACCAAGTTTTTTCAGTTGGTGAGAGATCTGGAGAATGTGCTGGCCAGGGCAGCAGTCGAACATTTTCTGTATCCAGAAAGGCCCGTACAGGACCTGCAACATGCGGTCGTGCATTATCCTGCTGAAATGTAGGGTTTCGCAGGGATCGAATGAGGGGTAGAGCCACGGGTCGTAACACATCTGAAATGTAACGTCCACTGTTCAAACTGCCATCAATGCGAGCAAGAGGTGACCGAGACGTGTAACCAATGGCACCCCATACCATCACGCCGGGTGATACGCCAGTATGGCAATGACGAATACACGCTTCCAATGTGTGTTCACCGCGATGTCGCCAAACACGGATGTGACCATCATGATGCTGTAAACAGAATCTGGATCCATCCGAAAAAATTACGTTTTGCCATTCGTGCACCCAGGTTCGTCGTTGAGTACACCATCGCAGGCGCTCCTGTCTGTGATGCAGCGTCAAGGGTAACCGCAGCCATGGTCTCCGAGCTGATAGTCCATGCTGCTGCAAACGTCGTCGAACTGTTCGTGCAGATGGTTGTTGTCTTGCAAACGTCCCCATCTGTTGACTCATGGATCGAGACGTGGCTGCACGATCCGTTACAGCCATGTGGATAAGATGCCTGTCATCTCGACTGCTAGTGATACGAGGCCGTTGGGATCCAGCACGGCGTTCCGTATTACTCTCCTGAACCCAACAATTCCATATTCCGCTAACAGTGATTGGATCTCGACCAACGTCGCAATGTCGCGATAGGATAAACCGCAATCGCGATAGGCTACAATCCGACCCTCATCAAAGTCGAAAACGTGATGGTACGCATTTCTACTCCTTACACGAGGCATCACAACAACGATTCACCAGGCAACGCCGGTCAACTGCAGTTTATGGTATGAGAAATCGGTTGGAAACTTTCCTCATGTCAGCACGTTGTAGGTGTCGCCACCGGCGCCAACCTTGTATGAATGCTCTGAAAAGCTAATCATTTACGTATCACAGCATCTTCTTCCTGTCGGTTAAATGGCTTGGTTCAAATGGCTCTGAGCACTATGGGACTCAACTGCTGAGGTCATTAGTCCCCTAGAACGTAGAACTAGTTAAACCTAACTAACCTAAGGACATCACAAACATCCATGCCCGAGGCAGGATTCGAACCTGCGACCGTAGCGGTCCTGCGGTTCCAGACTGCAACGCCTTTAACCGCACGGCCACTTCGGCCGGCCTGTCGGTTAAATTTCTCGTCTGTAGCACGTCATCTTCGTGGTGTAGCAATTTTAATGGCCAGTAGTGTATAACATATACTGACGTCCAATCTTAATTTTACTATACAGTGAGTGAATAGGTGTATCTTAGAAGTGTGCTACCGTCTAGCGGGATTTATGCTAAGCGAAGGGGGATAAAAGTCTGCTGCAGTTTGCTACCACACGGTGGCATTGATGTAAACTTGTAGTTGAGTGTTCAGGGCTAACTGTGCACACCCTGACGGTGCATGTTGTTTATCAAATCCTTATGTATCTGGCTCGTAAGGCGATTACGTTAGGTCAGTTGGTCATGCGCAGAAGCTGCTTAAAACGTGCACAAGTTTTACGGCGTCTATTGGAGTACCATTGTAGCATAAAGCAGTACATTTAGTATCGTGGGTTTCTGATTACAGCACCTGCATTACGTTTAATAGGATTCACAGAAGACTAACAAATAAATCCACAATGTGTCATAAGTTAGGATGTTCACAGGTTCCTGTGCTCTTGTGGCCACATGTAATTTGAATATAATTATGCCATTAGATTTTGAAACTAATAGACATTATTTTAATATCTGTATATTCCACAACTGCAGGGGCGTTGCTACAGAACAAAAACTGACGTATTCATCATGTGTTGAGCACCTGTTTCCAAAACGACAATGTACCATTTCTGTTTGTGTTCGTCACGTTCGTACAATACAGTTCTGACCATACGCGTTGAATTTCATTGTGAGGTGAGGTGATTAAAACAGTATAGCTTTCTGTAGAGTGTTTTTTTCTTTAAGTGAAAATGCAGTACTGTGATACTTACAAACCTGAATAAAGTAAGTGAATTATTAGAAACTCCATTTAGCGGCAGGACTCCCAGTGAAAAAATTCAGATAAAAACACTAGGTAGGCCACTTTCGAATCAAAATCTGCATAAGCAAACATAACATCGATGCTGTAAGTTCAATCCGGAACTTTATTAAAAGAACTAATGTCTTTGTGGCTGTGAAGAAAACAAGTCTGTTTATTGTTTTCCTTGTGTGTTATTTGGGAAAGATTTTCATTGGTGTAAGACCGGAGCAACTGATATTGTGTATATATGATCTAAAATGGAAGCACATGAAATGTCAAAGCGACACATGAATGATGTTCTGAGTCCTTCGTTTCTAGGCAAAACCAACATTCAGCAGAAATTAAATTCGTAGTATAGACAAACAATTGACAGCGACAACAAACAAGTAGAAAAGAGGAGATATATATTGAATTTAATTGTAAACTGTATGGCTGAGTGCATTAGGGGTGCTACTTTGTGAAAATTCATTTGTGTGTACAGCCGAAAATTTCAGTTCAAGAGTGACAGATTTACTTGCCAACGAGAGGAAGCGGCGAATGGATTTACATACCGTACCTACTAATTATTTGAGACTGTCTTCCCAGAGTAATGGAGTTGCTGCATTTTGGGAGTGCAATGCATTTGGTTTTAAATGTTGGTAATTTTTTTAAATTTGCTTTCCAATATCCTGATTACAAGTTCAAATTATTTTTACATGCTCAATTATTTCTCGTACGAATGGCACTCTCATTGTATCGGACATTTTCTGGCAGCTGGCCGCGAACGTAAGCAAACGAGGACTTAGGCCGGTCGATGGAAGAAGAGCGGTGCGGGGGAACAAGCCACGCCTTCCTCTGGGCTGGCAGCCTACGTCCCCGTTCTGTGCACCTGCGAATGGTCATATGGACCGCTGATCCCATCTGGTGTTGTGAGAATCGTATTCGAAACCCGTGACACATCAAGATTGGTCTCTGGACTCATTCCAAAATAAGGAAAAGATACATCGAGCAAGCACAACACAAAGCAATGCTAAGTACGGAAAGCATTCGGCAACGGTTTAGCGCAATTGTTTGCTGCGGTTGGCTGTCTTGTAAACGTGGTACTGCCATTATATTACGCAACCGCACATCAAAACACACCCTACTTAAAACTGTCACGTAAAAAAGTGTCCGCATGTGCCCCACGAGCAGTGAAGAATTGTGCGGTCGATATGTGCTGGCGGGCGACATTTGCGTGTGCGAGAAAGAGTTTCGGAGTCGTTGTTATGTTTTATTTCTAACGCAGACTTGAGAAAAAGATAGCTACGCAACAACTCTGTCTCTCTCTGCCCCCCCACCCCTCTCTCTCTCTTTCACGAAATCGTATACAGGTACTTCCTACTGTATCATGTTCTACAGGAAGAATATACGAAACTCTTACTGTGCTTAACAAGAGCGCCGTTACAATAAGTATTTAATTCTGTTTCCCTATACATTTTATTTGATACAATATATTATGAAATATGTTAATTATTGACAACATTTCCTAATACCGAACGAAGGCTTTTCTTTTTGCACCGCCAGTGGAATGCCCCAGTGGCCGTCGCAGATCTTACGTTAATAGTTCCCACCGTTTTGTGGAATATGCCATGACTTCACGCACGCAGCAGTGTCAAAGTATCTCACCTTGCCATTTTCTTTTAACTCTACCACTCACTACAGCGCATGTGGGTGGCAGCAGTTCGGTATTCTTTAATGAACAGCACTCAAATATTTATTAATGTAAATGCATATCCGCAAGAATGATTATATTCACGCGTCTGCCAATTCTTTTTTGGCTGGTACGTCTGCATTTTGGTCCGTTAAACCAATTTTACCGATTTCCGATTTGGCATATTATCAAATTGGTAGTTTTATAGGCAATTTCCAGATTTGGCACCAGTTGATTAACATTTTTACAGACTGTCGAAGTATCTTAACACGGTGCAAGTACGGCGTATGTACGATGGAAATGTGGCCTATTTGCGGCGTAAGTGAGGTGTAAGCAGAGTGTAACACTGTTGTAATTGCGGCTTAATTGTAGTTACGGCGAGAGTAATTGTGGCGTAATTGCAGCGTAAGTTGTTTATGTACAGAGTCGCGAAGCAAATTTACAAATTATACAGCAAATTACCAATTTCCGGAATTGGCGCCCTACCAAATTGTCAATTTCCCACCAATTAAAAAAAGACATGATGCAGCTGAGAGTTACAAGACAGTGCTGCTGCTGCAGCAAGTTTAACTGCCGGCGCTTTATAAACCGTGTGCTGTTATTGATTGACAGGGTTTAAAAAGTTTAAAAAAATAAACATTTTTATAGGATATGTTTCTACACAGCGCCCCCCTCCCCCACACACATAGATGGACGGAAAAGACCGCAGCGTCAAGCAGCAGTTGTGCAACATGTCCGAAAGTTGGCAGGCGTGTTTCTATATCTAAAAGATGATATCTATTCAGAGATCACGCCAGTCGCATAAGAGTGGCGCCACTATGAGGATGCAATCTGTTAGCTTTAAATACACGCTGTAATGCTCGTGAGCGTTAGTTATATTTGAGATTGGACGTCGTGAGTTGATGTTACTCAAGAATATCTTTAAGGCGACAAATATGCCATTATCTATACCTCACTCAGATTGAACAACGTTGTGTAAAAGGGCTACGAGAAGCTGAATGTCCCTTCTGTGATACTGAAGAAAGACTTGGCAGGAATGTAGCCACTGTGAATGATTGCTGGGAGCAGTGGTCACAGTAATGTACAGTCGCAAGAAGGCTGGCCTCTGGAGAGTCACGTGGCACTACCGAGAGGAAAGACCATCAGCTTTCGCGGATGGTTCAGGCGAATCGAATTGTATCTGCAACGGCAATCTGAGCAGCAGCTGGCACCACAGTGACACAACGAACTGTTACAAATCGCTTACTTCAAGAACAGCACCGTGCCAGACGCCCTACAACATGTGTTCCACTGACCCCAAATCACCGCCATCTGCGACTTCAGTGGCGTCAAGTGAGAGCTCATTGGAGGGCAGGGTGGAGGGCTGTTGTGTTTTCTAAGGTTCGGCCTCAGTGGCAGTGATAGCCATGTGTTGGTTAGAAGGAGGCAAGCTGAGGGCCTGCAACCAATCTGTCTGCATGCTAGACACGCCTGGAGTTATTCTCTGGGGTGCGATTTCGTATGGCAGCAGGAGCACTCTCGTGGTTTGTATGTCAACCTGGTGATTCGTCCTGTTGTGCTGCCATTCATGAATACCATTCCAAGAGGTGTTTTCCAACGAGATAACGCTCGCCCACGTACTGTTGTTGTAACCCAAAATGTTCTACAGGGTGTTGAAATGTTACCTTGGTCTGCTCGATCACCAGATCTGCCTCCAATCAAGCACATAGGGTACATCATCGGATGACAACTCAAACATTACCGACAAACAACATTAACTACCTTTGTATTGACCGATCAAGTGCATGGAACTCAATCACACAATCCGTGTGATTGCAGGCTTTCTCAGCGTATGAAATGAAATCTTCTCGAGTGATCATCTGAGCGGTATCATCGACTTATCGCAATGTATCGATGAGTTTCGAATCCATCATTTTCAAACAAAGTTACGGGATGCTGTGTTCCACCTATCTATATACACTACTGGCCATTAAAATTACTACACCACGAAGATCACGTGCTACAGACGAGAAATTTAACTGACAGGAAGAAGAATCTGTGATATGCAAATGATTAGCTTTCCAGAGCATTCACACAAGGTCGGCGCCGGTGGCGACACCTGCAACGTGCTGACATGAGGAAAGCTTCCAATCGATTTCTCATACACAAACAGCAGTTGACCGGCGTTGCCTGGTGAAACGTTGTTGTGATGCCTCGTGTAAGGAGGAGAAATGCGTACCATCACGTTTCCGACTTTGATAAAGGTCGGATTGTAGCCTAACGCGATTGCGGTTTATCGTATCGCGCCATTGCTGCTCACGTTGGTAGAGATCCAATAACTGTTAGCAGAATATGGAATCGGTGGGTTCAGGAGGGTAATACGGAACGTCTCGATCCCTGAGTCAACAGATGGGGACGTTTGCAAGACAACAACCATTTGCAAGAACAGTTCGACGACGTTTGCAGCAGCTTGGACTATCAGCTCGGAGACCATGGCTGCGGTTACCCTTGACGCCGCATCACAGACAGGAGCGCCTGCGATGGTGTACTCCACGACGAACCTGGGTGCACGAATGGCAAAACGTAATTTTTGCGGATGAATCCAGATTCTGTTTACGGCATCATGATGGTCGCATCCGTGTTTCGCGATATCGCGATGAACGCACTTTGGAAGCGTGTATTCGTCATCGCCATACTGGCGTATCACCCGGCGTGATGGTATCGGGTGCCACTGGTTACACGTCTCGGTTACGTCTTGTTCGCATTGACGGTGCTTTGATCAGTGGACGTTACATTTCAGATGTGTTACGACCCGTGGCTCTACCCTTCATTCGATCCCCGCGAAACCCTACATTTCAGCAGGATAATGCACGACCGCATGTTGCAGGTCCTGTACGGGCCTTTCTGGATACAGAAAATGTTCGACTGCTGCCCTGGCCAGCACATTCTCCAGATCTCTCACCGATTGAAAACGTCTGGTCAATGGCGGCCGAGCAACTAGCTCGTCGCAATACGCCAGTCACTACTCTTGATGAACTGTGGTATCGTGTTGAAGCTGCATGGGCAGCTGTACCTGTACACGCCATCCAAACTCTGTTTGACTCAATGCCCACATGTCTCAAGGCCGTTAATACGGCCAGAGATGGTTGTTCTGGGTACTGATTTCTCAGGATTTATGCACCCAAATTGCGTGAAAATTTAATCAAAATGGCTCTGAGCACTATGGGACTTAACATCTTTGGTCATCAGTCCCCGAGAACTTAGAACTACTTAAACCTAACTAACCTAAAGGACATCACACAACACCCAGTCATCACGAGGCAGAGAAGAATATGTAATCACATGTCAGTTCTAGTATAATATATTTGTCCAATGAATACCCGTTTATCATCTGCATTTCTTCTTGGTGTAGCAGTTTTAATGGCCAGTAGTGTAGTTACTCAACCGCTGAGCACTTCTGCAGACGGACCAATCACGTGGTGGGGGAAAGCGACGCGGCCGGTCGTGGGAGATGGCTGCGCGGTCATGGCACAGGTTGCTGTTCAATATGTCTGCGGACGCCGCCACCTTCAGAACGGAGCGCTCCTGATGTATTTCCTCAATTGCGGAATCTCACGGTACATTACCACGGTTTACTACATTGTTGTGCAGACGTATTTCCACTGCGTCTTTGATAACTGAGTCCCAGAAACCATTGGCGCTACATAGCTTCTTCGTTTCTCAGATTTGGAGGTGTGTCTATCGTTGATACTAAGCTCTGCTACGTCGGACTTGTTTGTCTCTCCTAGTCGTACGTTCCTCATACTCTACGTACGGTGCTGTGAGATATAGCGCTGTCTGCTCAATGTACTGCGTCCCACATTTCACTCGATACTTTAGACACCTGGCGTCTGCAGGTCTAGGTTATCTTTGATCGAACCGAATATGTCCGTGACTATTCGTGTTGCGTCGAAGACTATCGTTATTTTATGCTTTTTTAATATTCTTGCACTCTTGGGTGATGGTGGCTCAGCATATGGCAAGAACGCCACAAATTTCACCTCGTCTTCTTCTGATTTGTCCTCCCATCTCTTATCTGTAGGTAAGGCGCATCTTCCTTGTGCCCTGTTGTAGCCGTTTCTGCAGGAATTTTCCTGCAGTTGTTGCAACTCCTGCGGTAAGCTATTCCTGTGGCAGATGGACCTGGCTCTTTGTAATAAGGTGTTTAGTACCGAGTTACGATGCGCTGGATGGTGACAACTCCAAGCATAAACATATATGTATGTTTGTATCTTCTTCTGTAGACCGAGTTTAGCAACGCAACATCCAGATTTGTCTTGATCAAAACGTCCAAGCAGGGTAAGCATCCGTTCTCTTCTACGTACATGTTGGACTTGCTGTCATGTATGCCACTGAGATGACATAGGAACTAATGCAGGTTTTCCTTTCCACGCGGCCACACCACAAGAGCGTCATCTATGTATCCATAGGACACCTTTGGTTTATAGTGGGCAGTTTTCCGTGCTCCATCTTCAAAGTGCTCCAGGTAAAAGTTGCCAATACCTAGAGCTAAGGGGGAAGCCATGGCAACATCATCTATTTGCTCATAGAACTTCCCACCACATTTGAAGCATGTGGTGGTTAGCACATGTCTGAGGAGTTTGATTGAGTCACTTTGAAGTGACCCCCAAGTAGAGTTAAGGAATCGTCCAATGGCACTTGGGTGAAAATAGTCATGACATGAAAGCCTAGTAGTAGGTCCATCTCGTCCTTTACCCTTGAGACTTTAACAAAGTCTGTCGATTTCTTGACATGATGTGGGCAACGACCACGAGTGGCTTTAGTAGCTGTGCTAGACGCTTGGCTAACCCATATTCTGGCGAATTTATGGTGTTCAATGTAGGACGCAGTGGGACATTCTCTTTATGGATCTTCAGAAGGCCATACAGTTGTGGTCTAGCTGGTGTCATAGGGTAAAGTTTCCTGACGGTACTTCTGTCAAGCCCCGAGCTGTTGGGGAGACTGATGGTCTTATGTGTAACAGAAGTAGTTGTGTCTTTCCCCACTTGTTTATGCTCCAGATCTCGCTGTAGAGTGTTGATCCTCTGCCAGTAATTTTTGATTTCAGTCACACTGTCGCATTTCGTCATCCTGAAGGGCCAGCAGTGCCTGCGTTCTGCTGCTGAAAGGTTAGCATTTTTGATTTCTCGTGAAATTTGCAAGTCTCCCTCCTCACTTCCTCAGTGGCCTCCAAAGGGAGTACCTGCATGGCTTGCTCGACGTTGCTTATGTTGTAACGTTTTGGTAACGTTCTAGGAACTGGAACAAACGGCCTGGAGATTGTTGACTCATCCAGTCCCCTCTCTGTCAGGTTGATGTAGGTCTCAACATTGCTGGTTTCGTTGTCCTGCTGTCGAGCTTCCAGAGTCAGAGAACATATTGCACTATTTATTAGTGCTTTCTTCTTGCAGGGCTCACTGCTTTCGTAAATGTTACCATTCAACCACTCCCAGGTATGTGCTAGGGAGAGTAGAAGCCAGGTACAGGTGGTGAGAGAGTAAAGATCTCGCTTTCTTGTCGAGGTCTATTCTGGTAACACGGCTGTGCTCCCACACCAAAGCTGAACTAGCCTGTGCAAATTGTCCTGTCTGTGCTGACAGTATGCCGTCAGTTAAGAAACTGCGGCATCACTTCCTTATCCCGGCACCTTAGCAAGAAGGTCAATGTGCTGAACAGCTTTCCCTTCTTGATCAGAAGTTTTTGCAGCATCATGTAGCTGCACTGGACATCCTCCCCATAGAGGTGCGATATATGTAGCTGCAAGCTTTCTCGGCATATTCCAATAATGAAATCTTCTAATTTGATCAGCCGAGTGGTGGCGTTGCGCTGTCGCAACGTTTCGATGAGTCTCGCAGTCATCATCTTGAAGCAAAGTGTCGACGTGCTGTGTTCCACCTATCTGTATATTCGCTTGACCGCTGTCCACTTCTGCAGGCGGGCCAATCACGCCTCCAGAAGGGGGTACCACGTTGGTAGTGGGGGAATGCAATGCAACTGGTGGTGCGAGATATTGGCGTGGCCCGGGCATGAGTATCGAGTCCCAGTTAGTGTCCATTCTGTCTGCAGACATCACTGCCTTCAGAAAGGAGTGCTCCTGTTGTATCTTCTCGACTGCGGAATTCCATGCTGCACTAAGCTGAAATCTGCTATCATGGCTTACTAGATTAGTGTGCAGCTTAGCATATCATGGGATTCTGTAATTGAGAAAATACGGCAGGAATGCTCCGTCCTGAAAGCATCGGAGTTTGCAGACTGTTCGGACACCAACTGGGACTTGACGCCTGTCCTAGGGCCGCGACGCAGTCCTGCACCACCAGTTGCATCGTGTTCCGCACCACCGATGCAGCACGCCCTTCTGGAGGCTCGTGATTGGCCCACCTGCGAAAATGGACTGCGGTCGAGCGACTGTATAGATAAGTGGAAAACAGCATTCTGACACTTGACTTGAAGATGATGGGTACGAAACTCATCGAAACATTACGACAAGATGACGCCACCACTCATCAGGTTACCTGAGAAGATTTCATCACTGGAATGTGGAAAGGAAACCTGCAATTACATATATCGCACCTCCTCGGGGACGATGTCCAGCACAGTTACGAGATGCTGCAAAAACCTCGAATCAAGAAGGGAAAGCTGCTCAGCAGATTGGCCTTCTCGCTAAAGTGTCGGGATAAAGTCGTGATGCCTCAGTTTGATAATTTACTACATCATGTCAGCACAGGCAAAACAAGTCGCATATTATGAGAGACTGGTTCGGCCTTCGCGCGGAAGCACAACAGTGTTACCAGAATGGAGCTCAACAAGAACACAAGGTCTTTGCTCCCTCACCACCTGAGCCGGTCTTCTTCTCCCCCAGAACATACATGGGACTCGCAGAATGGAGCTCAACAAGAATACAAGGTCTGTGTTCACTCATCACCTGAGCCTGTCTTCGTCTCCCCCAGAACATACACTCCTGGAAATGGAAAAAAGAACACATTGACACCGGTGTGTCAGACCCACCATACTTGCTCCGGACACTGCGAGAGGGCTGTACAAGCAATGATCACACGCACGGCACAGCGGACACACCAGGAACCGCGGTGTTGGCCGTCGAATGGCGCTAGCTGCGCAGCATTTGTGCACCGCCGCCGTCAGTGTCAGCCAGTTTGCCGTGGCATACGGAGCTCCATCGCAGTCTTTAACACTGGTAGCATGCCGCGACAGCGTGGACGTGAACCGTATGTGCAGTTGACGGACTTTGAGCGAGGGCGTATAGTGGGCATGCGGGAGACCGGGTGGACGTACCGCCGAATTGCTCAACACGTGGGGCGTGAGGTCTCCACAGTACATCGATGTTGTCGCCAGTGGTCGGCGGAAGGTGCACGTGCCCGTCGACCTGGGACCGGACCGCAGCGACGCACGAATGCGCGCCAAGACCGTAGGATCCTACGCAGTGCCGTAGGGGACCGCACCGCCACTTCCCAGCAAATTAGGGACACTGTTGCTCCTGGGGTATCGGCGAGGACCATTCGCAACCGTCTCCATGAAGCTGGGCTACGGTCCCGCACACCGTTAGGCCGTCTTCCGCTCACGCCCCAACATCGTGCAGCCCGCCTCCAGTGGTGTCGCGACAGGCGTGAATGGAGGGACGAATGGAGACGTGTCGTCTTCAGCGATGAGAGTCGCTTCTGCCTTGGTTCCAATGATGGTCGTATGCGTGTTTGGCGCCGTGCAGGTGAGCGCCACAATCAGGACTGCATACGACCGAGGCACACAGGGCCAACACCCGGCATCACGGTGTGGGGAGCGATCTCCTACACTGGCCATACACCACTGGTGATCGTCGAGGGGACACTGAATAGTGCACGGTACATCCAAACCGTCATCGAACCCATCGTTCTACCATTCCTAGACCGGCAAGGGAACTTGCTGTTCCAACAGGACAATGCACGTCCGCATGTATCCCGTGCCACCCAACGTGCTCTAGAAGGTGTAAGTCAACTACCCTGGCCAGCAAGATCTCCGGATCTGTCCCCCATTGAGCATGTTTGGGACTGGATGAAGCGTCGTCTCACGCGGTCTGCACGTCCAGCACGAACGCTGGTCCAACTGAGGCGCCAGGTGGAAATGGCATGGCAAGCCGTTCCACAGGACTACATCCAGCATCTCTACGATCGTCTCCATGGGAGAATAGCAGCCTGCATTGCTGCGAAAGGTGGATATACACTGTACTAGTGCCGACATTGTGCATGCTCTGTTGCCTGTGTCTATGTGCCTGTGGTTCTGTCAGTGTGATCATGTGATGTATCTGACCCCAGGAATGTGTCAATAAAGTTTCCCCTTCCTGGGACAATGAATTCACGGTGTTCTTATTTCAATTTCCAGGAGTGTATATGGGACTGGTTGGATGGTAAAACCTATTCAAGCTGTGTACTCTACGAGAAGAATACTACTAAGAAACAATACGACAAGTGTCTCTGACTTCCGGTGACTCGACAGTAGGAGGACCAAATCAGCAATGCTAAGACCGTGATCAACCTGTCAGAGAGATAACTGGATGGGCCAACAATGTCTATGGTGTCAAAAGGCCTGGACTTTGCTCCAGTTCCAAGAACGTTACCAAAACGTTACAACATCAAAAACATCGAGCAAGTCATATGGGGACTGCCTTCTGAGGCCGCTGAGGAAGTGAGAAAGGAGAATTGTAGGGTACTCAAGAAAATAAGAATCCTGAAGAACAACATTTCGGCATCAGAACGGAAGGCACTGCTAGTCCTTCGGTATGACAAAGATATAGTGGTCTTAGCAACAGATAAAGGAAATGCGACAGCACTGTTGAGGTCAGAAGATTACTGTCAGAAAATCGAAACTTTACTGTGAGATGTGGCGTATGAACAAGTGAAGAAAGACGTGACTACTTCTATTACCTATAAGAGCATTGATCTCCTCAACAGCTTGGGACTTGACAGAAACACCCTCAGGAAGCCTTACCCTAGTGCACTGGCGCCACCACAACTGTACAGCCTCCCACAGATCCATAAAGAGAATGTCCCACTACTTCCTATATTGAATACCATAAATTCGCCGGCATATGGGATAGCCACCCATCTAGCACAGCTACTAAATCTACGCGTGATATTTGCCCACATCGTCTCAAGAAATCGACAAACTTTGTTAACCTACTCCAAGCGTTAAGCAAGGATGAGATGGACCTATTAGTCAGCTTTGATGTCATGTATCTTTTCACCCAAGTGCCGTTGGGGGCTTCCTTAGCTCAATCCGAGGGTCGCTTAGAAGTGGCACAATCAAACTGTTCCATCATGTGCTAACCACCACCTACTTCAAAATGTGTTGGGAAGTTCTATGAGCAAATAGGTGATGTTGCCATGGGTTCCCCCTTAGCTCGAGGTATTGCCAACTTTTACATGGAGCACTTTGAAGACGTAGCACTGAAAACTGCTTGACATAAACCAAACGTGTTCTACAGATAGCAGGCCAGAGTGGCCGAGCGGTTCTAGGCGCTACAGTCTGGAGCCGCGCGTATCCTGCCTCGGGCATGGATGTGTGTCCTGTCCTTAGGTTAGTTATGTTTAAGTAGTTCTAAGTTCTAGGGGACTGATGACCACAGTAGTTAAGTCCCAAAGTGCTAAGAGCCATTTGAACCATTTCTACAGATATGTAGAGGACACTTTTGCAGTGTGGCCGCATGGCAAGGAAAACCTGCAGTCGTTTCTATGTTATCTCAATAGCATACATGATAACACCAAGTTCACCAAGGAGGTAGAAGAGAACGGATGATTACCCTCCTTTGACATTTAGATCAAGAGAAATTTGGACTGTGTGCTGGGAATCTCGGTCTACAGAACAAGACGCACATGGACATACACCTTAATGCTTGGAGTTGCCACCATCCAGCGCAACGTAACTTGCTACTAAACACCTTATCAGAAAGAGCCAGGTCCACCTGCGACAGGAAGAGCTTGCTGCAGGAGTCGCAGAATGTGTGGGAAGCTTTCCGCAAAGATGGCTACAACGAGCCACAAATAAGATGCGCCTTACATACAGAGAAGATGTGTGAGGACAGACCAGAAGAAGGTGAAGTAAAATGTATGGCGTTCTTGCCATATGCTGTACCACTGATAACCAAGATCGCAAGAATGTTCAAAGGAACACCAAATAACGACAGTCTTCCATGCAACACGAAAAGTTAAGGACATATTTGATTCGACCAAGGATGAGGTAGCCCTGCAGATGCCAGGTATCTACAGTATCGAGTGAGAATGTGGGATAGAGTACATAGAGCAGACACAGCTAGGGGACTGGTGACCACAAGTGACCACTGATGACCACAGATGTTAAGTCCCATAGTGCTCAGAGCCAACAATGCCTAAGGTGTACGTTGACTTTAAACAAATTGTACTAGTCAGTGTGCATGGGTGTACAGGTGTTAGTTACGTAAGCCCATCTCACTGCACCGTACGGAGTATATCAGGAACGCACGACTAGGACACAAACAAATCCGCGGTAGCGGAACGTAGTATCAACGACTGACACACCTCCAAATCTGAGAAACGAAGAAGCTATGTAGCGCCAATGGTTTCTGGGACTCAGTTGTCAAAGAGGCAGTGGAATTATGTCTGCACAATAATCTATTAGACCATGATACTGGATTTCAGTTTAGCACACCGTGATATTCCGCAATTGGGAAAGTACATCAGGAGCACTCCATTCTGAAGGCGGTGACGTCTGCAGACAGATTCGACAGCAACCGGGACTGGACTCCCATGCCAGGGCCAGGCTGTGATCTGCCACCAACGGCCGCGTTGCGTTTCCCCAGCACTGTCGAAGTACACCCTTCTGGAGGCACGTGATTGGCCCGCCTGCAGAAGTGGACAGCGATCAAGCGACTATGTAGATAGGTGTAACAGCATCCTGACTCTTTGCTCGAAGATGATGGATATAAAACTCATAGAAACGTTGCGCCAAGCCGACGGCACTACTCGGCTGACCACTCAAGAAGATTTCATCATATATAGATATTATGGCAAGCTCCCTTTAGCTACAGACTTCTTTATTCTTCTCAGGACCAGCTACAAGCATGGCGATTGCTTGTTAAGGGACCTTGTCTTCTACATATTGCACAAACAGTCCATTGGGTATACTGACAGCACTCCAGAGTGTGGTGGCCGTCCAGACTACATAGTGTGCACCTCTCTCCTACTGCCTCTAAATTCAAGAGAATATATATATGTATACAGGGTGAGTCACGAACTATTGCCACCTAGAATAACTCCGAAAGTATGAGAGTAGCTGAAAAGTTTGTGGGACAAATGTTGCATCATGGGACAATGGGGGCCATAATATGACGTTGGTTTTTTGTTGCTAGGTGGGGTCGCGTCAGAGATATGGAGGTCAACCTTTTTTTTATTTTTTTAGTGGGATGCTATAGTTTGGTACTTATTTTCTGATAGCGGCTATCGAGTCGAATCCAATGATGTGTAACAGTAAGGTCTTTGAAGGTCAACGAAGGTCACATGAACATCCATTTACAGAAGGTGTTCGAAGTGATGACCATTGGTATGAATGCAGTACTGCAATCTTCTTATCATGGATTGAGTGGTATTCCTTATTACAATGGCACTTATCGAAACACATGCTCTGAATATTCTGTCCCGCATATCTTCAGGTGTATTTGGAACGCCTTCATAAACAATGTCTTTTACGAATGCCCACAAGAAAAGAAATCCAGAGGGGTCAAGTCTGGCGAACGAGTGGACCACGACACATTTCCTCCGCGTTACAAAATGTGACAACAGATGACGCTGTAAGCATCATAATTTAATAGTGGTCGACTACAAATGACAAATGAATCATACAACAATGCCTACGCCGGCCGCGGTGGTCTAGCGGTTCTAGGCGCTCAGTCGGAACCGCGCGACTGCTACGGCCGCAGGTTCGAATCCTGCCTCGGGCATGGATGTGTGTGATGTCCTTAGGTTAGTTAGGTTTAAGTAGTTCTAAGTTCTAGGGGACTGATGACCATAGATGTTAAGTCCCATAGTGCTCAGAGCCAACAATGCCTAAGGTGTACGTTGACTTTAAACAAACTGTACTAGTCAGTGTGCATGGGTGTACAGGTGTTAGTTACGTAAGCCCATCCACCGCAGCAAGGTCATATCACATCAGATGGGAAAAATCGGTTTTTAATTCTCCTAAGGCAAATAACCACATAAAAAGCAACATTCACATCGGTTTTTAATTGTCCTGAGGTGAAAAACCGCATAAAAAGCATCAACCAAAATCAAGTCGGATTATTAATTTCCGTGTGACTGGCGCAAAAAATGTTCAGTGTGCTGTCCACCGTTTTCTGCAACAAGTTGAAATCGAGAAACAGCATGTTCCACAGCTGATCGAAGTGTTTCCGGGGTCACGTTCAGAATGTTTTGCGCAATGCGTGCCTTCAGTGGAGCTACGTTTGCAATCGGAACACTGAACACAACATCTTTCATACAGCCCTACAGCCAGGAGTCACACGGATTAATGTCTGGTGATCGAGACGGCCACGCTGTAGGGAAATGGCGGCTGATAATTCTGCCATTTCGAAAATGGCGCTTCAGCTGCTGCTTAACTGGATTTGCAAAGTGTGGAGGTGCGCCATCTTGCATAAAAATGATCTCAACCACACATCCACGCTGTTGGAGAGCTGAAATGACGTGGCTGCGCAAAAGGCACTCAAAGCGCTTACCTGTGATGGTACAGGTAACAGGACAGGAAGCACCCGTCTCTTCGAAAAGATATGGCCCTATGATAAATGATGCCGTAAATCCGCACCACACAGTGACCTTTCCAGGATGAAAAGTGGTACTGGTTGATTTGCGTGTGGATTTTCCGTTGCCCATATTCGACAATTCTGTGTATTGACCTATCCTGTCAGATGGAAGGAGGCATCGTCTGTCCACAAAATCTTCCACGGCCATTCATTTTCCACTTCCATGCGAGCAAGAAATTCTAAAGCAAAAGTCTCTCTTGCTAGCAGGTCAACAGGAAGCAACTCGTGCACATGGGTAATTTTGAATGGATAGCAAAGAACGATGTTTCGCAGGATTTTATGCACCGAGCTCACTGGTATGTCCAATGTTCAGGGAATTCTCCGTGCATTACACGTTTGCACACCACCACTCGTCTCTTCCTGCATTGCTGTGGCCATTGCTTCCACTGACGTCGAATCCATTCGTTAGCTCCCTCCACCACGTTGTACACCAAAAGAACCCGTCTTTTCGAATTCCCGGATCATTTTCTCCAGACCCTGGGCAGTCATCGGACCAACGCCTTTTTTCAGACTCTTCAGTGTCCGTAACATTTGCAGAGCGATGTGTGCACAGTCATCATTTCTGTAGTACAGTTTTACAAGTAGAGCGCAATCCTGCATTGAGACAGTCATGGTGAACGACGCTGACCCGAAAGGAGGAAAAGCCCTGTGCCTGGCGTGTTTATACCAACTTCAATGGGTCGTGCGCATGACAGGTGTTTTCAGTTACGTATTCTGACGCATACAGCGCCATCAGTTGATCTATTTTCACACAATTTTTTTCTTCTGCAATACGTTTTCCCCTTCTCCGTAATATTCCGTTGCAATTTGACGTCATTCTGACCAGTGGTGTTATTTCTACAGCGTTTTTAAAGTTTAACTTTAATTATGAAATTATAGTCACCCTGAACGAGTAGAGATAGGACGTTCATATTCATGGGACATGTACGCTCTGCAGAAATTTTTAACATTTCAGTCAACTCGGTTCAGCATGTGTCCTGTTGACTAGTAGGCACAGGGTCCACCATGAGCCTTGATAACTTGCCCCTGCGTGATGCATCACTGCGTACAGGGCTCAAATGGCGTCCTATGGTATGGCAATCCATGCAGCATTCACCTGGTTCCAAAGTTCATCTGTGGCGGTTGGCATTGGTCACAATGCTACAACTGTCGTTTCACCATATTACACACTTTTCTATTGGCGACATCTCTGGTGATCTGGTGGGCCAAGGCAAATGGTTGACATCCAGTGACACCAAGAAGACAGGTGTTGTGCAGCAACATGTGGTTGTGCTTTGTCTTGCTGAAAAATGGCGTCTGGTGTGTTGTGCAGAAAGGGCGAGGTTTCGGGTCGCAGGATGTCATTCACGTAGGTCAAACTGGTCACAGTGCCCTGGACACACACCAGCTACGGCTTGTGGTTGTACCCAATAGCACCCCACACCATAAGGCCTTGAGCTGGTGCTGTACGTCTTGTGCGAATACAGTCACTGCGATGCTGCTCCCGCTGTCTGCAGTGAACCAAAATGCGACCATCATTTTCAAAATCCAGAACCTGGATTCGTCAGAAAACACTATCTGATGCCATTGCTGTCCCAAGTGACGTCGTTCCGTACACCATTGCCGTTTAGCATATTTATTCGAATTCGACAACGGTAGGGAAAGAAGCGGATGACGCTCACGTAATCCGTGCCGTAATAAGCGGCGATTGACTGTCACCCCTGATAGTGTGCCACGTGTTACACTGTTCCACTGTTGCGCCAGAGCTAAGGAGGACGCTGATCTGTCCTGCAATTCCATTCGGATGGGGCTTGATCTCCTCAGGGGTTGGTTTGGGTGTTGCGACCTGACCCATCTCGTTGTGTACTATGCCCTTCCATGAATCACTCTGCACACATTCGTTGCACTGAAGGAACACTTTGTCCCACACGAGCAGCAATTTCCCAGATGGGTGCATCACTTTCTCTCATGCCGATTATGCGCCCTCTTTCAAACTCACTGGCAGGGCGCCGACTTATAAAAAATATTGCGGGGGGGGGGGGGGGGGGCTCATACTGGGGGTCTTGCCCAGGGAAATTTTATGGATTTTAGATGAAAAATAGTGAGTTTTTAAGTTTGTAAAGCATTTTAGAGTCATATGATCAGCATTAGAACCCCGAAAATCGGACTTTCGATAACTCGACACTTCGGGAAACTCGATAAGCCTGACACATTTTTTGGCTTTGAAAAAAGAAACAAAACATAAACACGTACGGTATTTTCGTAAAAAGCTAATTTAATTTACAGCGATAATCATGCTTATAGACTATTACAGAGGACTGAACATATAGCTCTAAAAAGACTGAAATTATATTTAAATAACTCCTAAACTATCATTAAAGGAACAAAACATAAAATATTGCTGTCACACAGTTATAGCACTTTGATTAATAAGTGAAATAGCTAATTTATGCTTACTTTGAATAAGTCTCAGGGTTCATTAAATAAAAACAGTATCTCAAAGTTAATGCTTTAATACAGTTAATAAAGTTAATACAGTATGCCTAAAACTTTCAGTCAAAAAGTATGTAAATAGCGGGTTTTAATTGGGTCTTACACCCTACAAATATTTGAGTGTTTGAAAATAGCTAATACAGTACTATAGTAATACAGTACTAAACTAGTACTAATATTTCGAAACTGAAAATTTAACATTATGTATGTATTGAAATCTCTATTTTATAAAGATTTTTAATATTGCTCTAAATACCATTATTAGGGCTAGAGTGTCTTTAGAAAGGTGCAAATGTCGACCGTCTGACTGGATTACTGAATATGAAGTCGTTGATGGCTGGTCGGATATCCAGTTCATCCAAAACATCTCGGTGGGCATGAAGAAAAGCCAAGTTGTTCAATCGCTTCTGTCCCATCGTCGATCGGAGATGTGACTTCAGACGTCTAATGGCGCTAAATGATCGTTCTGCTGTTGCTGTCGTGATTGGAACTACTTTGGGAAGCTTAATGCACTTCACTACTTCACATAACATTTCTCCAACTGCAGGCTCATGTGTAATGTACTTTCTTACATCACGGATGTTTTTTAAGACCAGATGTTGTTTTTTAGCGATATCGGCTAACATATTCAAGTGTAAACGCAGTCTCTCAATGTGTAGGTCATTTATGAAAAACTCAGTTGATTTTTCCAAATTTGTTTCACCTCTGTTTACTGAAAGCGAGCACTCTTGTTCAACTGCAATGACCTGTGTGAGTCCAGTTGAAGCAAATCGCTCAGTAATGCAAGATCGCATCGTTTCACAAACTTCAATGTAAATAGCTTTGCAGTATTCCTTTGGGGTTTTGAAAGTGTGCGGTGATCTGGCTTCGTTGTTTTCATACTTCTTTGGTATACTTCGATTCCGGGGTAGCGAAGGATCATCAACTTGTGAAGGTTTTTCTTTTAAACACAATTCCCAAAAGTGTTCAAAACTATCACGTCTTCCATTCAATATACAAATCAATCCCTCATATATTTTTTTCCAGATCAGCAACACTTAGATGCGGGCATTCAATCTTTTCATTGACATCCTCTACCCGATTCATTGCATGGCAATAAAGACGTAAAAAGAAATAAGTCTTGAATTGTAACATTGACTCAAGGTAGCCTGTACATTTGTAACCTGCCTCTGTTTTGTCTTCTGCAGAAAATGTTTCAAAAAACTCTAGAAGTTCTTCAAAGTTTTCCAATATTCTCAATATACTAGAAGCTCGCATAGTCCATCGAGTCGGGCAAACGGGTCGTAGACCAGCTTGGTCGTTGGTGCTCTCGCAGCGTATGCGTCTGAAAAGTCCCATCATTTTGTTGGATTCCCTTACAGTGTTTATTAAGTCCTTGGCTAAAGTAGTAATATCCCTCATAGACGTAAGATGGCGGAGGACTGTCTACAACTGCCAAGTCTATACTGTGAGCAGTGCAGTGCACATAACGTGCTTTTGGTTGCATATCCAGAACTAAACTTTTTAGTCCTTTGAACTTGCCTCTCATATTCAAGGCACCATCATAACACTGTCCTCTTAAGTTATTCATTGACAAATCAAGGCGAACAAAAAGTCTTTTAAAATACTAAACAGCGTTTGTGATTCAGTGTTGGGAGTCACGTATAAGCCAATAAAGTCTTTGTTGATGATTATGGAATCATCGACAGTACGAATACAAAATGACACTTGTTCATAAATCGAAGAATCACTTGTTTCGTCAACCATAACAGAAAAATGTTCAGTCTTCTTGATTTCTTGATTGAAGCCAATGCCTTTCTTAACACAGACTTTCCTAGTATATCAGTGATCTCGTTTTGAATATCGTGGGACGTACACTTATACTCTGAACGCCCTACCAATCTTTAAACTCAGGTATGTCATTCTTTCGGAGTTCCAACAACTGAAAAAAATTTGAGTTTACATCTTTGTGCCCTCTAATTGCTAGTCCTTGTCGGCATAGAAATTGCACGGTAGTAAAAATGTTCTCAAGAGCTAAACGGCCTTTCTTCATATCGCTATCTAGCTGTTAATTCGACTGGGAAGCCACATTTCAGTTAATGATAGAATATAGTTTCAGAACACCTTCTTTATGCGTAAACGTATTTTCATGAAGACGGAATTTTTCAAAAGCCTTTTTCCAGCTAGAAAACCCTACAGAAGTAAATGCATCTTCCTTTTTCGAAAAAAATTGTAATAGATTTTTAGCATCTGCGTCTTTGCAGTTTTGCAAAAAACTTTTTCGGTAGATGCTTCATATTCTAGCCATGTATATTTGATCAACCAAGACTTCTGAAAGGATCTTCCCTTACCGGATTGTCCAGGTTTCGGCTGTGAACGGTTTTCGCGTGAAGACGATGAAGCAATTGACGACACAATAATTGTTGGAGGTTGACTTGCAGTATCATCAACTTCCAATCACGCCTTTTTGGTAACAAATTTATCCATTGCAAACTTAATTCACAATACACTAAAAGACTAAAGTAAATGAATAAAATATAGTCATATAAAATAGTCCACTAGACACTAAAGTCGGAACACTAAACACGTCTGCAGCATGCACTGAACGCACTATCCACACTGAATGGCTGCGACAGCAGGGTGGGCTTTGTATAGCCGCGGCGTCGTAATGTCACGAAGCGTGAAGGCGACGCGAGGCGGAGGGTTCCAGGCGCTTCTGTTCCAGTGCTTTTGATGTCGCCGCGGCCACAGCACTGGCCCGCCGGCGCCAGACTTTACCCGAAGGTTCGCGCACCGGGACAAATTCTAAGTGTGCCCGCAGCACCGTAACACTATCGTGATTCACACCACTCGTTTTCAGGTTTGCGTGGTAGAGTAATGGTGGGGGGGGGGGGGGGGGGAGGAGATTAGTGTTTAACGTCCCGTCGACAACGAGGTCATTAGAGACGGAGCGCAAGCTCGGATGAGGGAAGGATGGAGAAGGAAGTCGGCCCTTTCAAAGGAACCATCCCGGCATTTGCCTGAAGCGATTTAGGGAAATCACGGAAAACCTAAATCAGGATGGCCGGAGACGGGATTGAACCGTCGTCCTCCCGAATGCGAGTCCAGTGTGCTAACCACTGCGCCACCTCGCTCGGTAGAGAGAGAGAGTAATGGTGGTGTACGTGTACGTGGAGAACTTGTTTGCGTAGCAATCGCCGACATAGTGTAACTGAGGCGGAAGGGGAACCAGCCCGCATTCTCCGAGGCAGATGTAAAACCGCCTAAAAATCATCCACAGACTGGCCGGCTCACCGGACCTCAACACAAGTCCGCCGGGCGGATTCGTGCCGGGAACCGGTGCTCCTTCCCGTCCGGAAAGCCGTGCGTTAGACCGCACGGCCAACCGGCCGGGCTAACCTGCTTACTACCATAATAATTATTTGTTTTAACTCATTACTGAATGCATTTTAAAAGGTAACTATCATCAAACAAGGAAGATAAAAAATTCCAACTTAATTTTGTGATTTTTACGGAGCATAATATAACTATTAATTTTCTTAAATTATTGGGGTTGGGGGCGCCTCCCCCCTCCCGCCCTCAAACGAATTTTCGAGGAGGCTTGGACCCCCTCAGGCCCCATGAAGTCGGCGCCTGTGCTCACTGGTCTGATGATATGGCTCGTGCACACATCTAGGAGGCATCCTGCACGTCTGCTCGAGTCACACTCATCAGTTACCTTCGTTTTATAGCGACAACCAGAGCCACAGGTACATTTTACTGGAAGGTGGTGTTGCGTTGCAATATCGATGTTGACCTTAAACCTGGGGACTGCATGGTTCAAATGCTAATAATTTCCCCAGAACATACTAATGTACATGTCCTGTGGATATGAACGTCTTATATATGTTGTAACACTATTAATTTATCAAAATAGATAAGTGTGTCTGTAAAATCACATGTAATAGTTCTTCAGGTCTTACGTGAAGTAATACAACATTAGCTGCTACCGTTGTCCCATGATGGAATGGGTGAAGCATGTGAACAAAATGGTAGCCTGTGCTGAATAATAATTATGTTCTTATAACAAAAAGAATTGACAAATACTTACTGTTAGACTTCTTCTTCCCAGCTTATCGCTACTGCTGCTGGCAGTGCTTCACACATCCTTCATACATGCGGTAAACGACAGTCCTCTCGCCATCTAATTATAAAATTAAAATTGCTCGAAAGGTGGGACATGAGCTTGCACGTCATTGATACCGTGGGGCGCCCCAGTTTTTCGCAAATGAGTAACGTCATTGGCCACGGGGGAGGGAGCAATGGGAATGGGAAAGGGAAGAGGGAATTACGAGTATGCTGATGCTGATGTCAGTCAGGCTCCAGCTCTCGGCTGATGTACAACTACAGAGTGGCAAGTTAAGCGTTTATCTTTTTCCATGTTTCCATCGTAGTTTGTTCATTAAATTTCGTGCGTGTTTCTCTATTTAAGAGGTTTAATCTCCCGTTTTCGTAAGTGTAAGTTCATTCAGTCTGCAGCGCAGTAGTTGCTCACTAAACAGCCAGCTGTATAGCTCATTAACGCATCAGCGTCCATTGGTGACACATCAGAAGGGTAGCAAGTTTCATATCTAGAATTGTCTGCTTTTATAGTTCATCAGTTAGTCTTGTTAGTATGGCTAGGATGTGTGCATGCTTTGTGCGGACGCAGGATCATCTGGCCAGAGTTCGCGAACAACTGAATGTGCTTTTGGCTACGATCAGTCACCTTCAGGCTGCTTCTTCGGGGTGTAGCGATGGCGGAGAATCTGACGCGTCGCGTGGGACACCTCAGGTGTCGCTTGTTTTGCCCATGGGCTCTTCTTCAGAGACACCTCCTAGTGCACTCGACGTGGTGGATCCACCCTCACATCAGGTTGCGGAGGGTCAATGTGGAGACTGGGCGCCTGGCCTCGCCCATTCACATGTGAGTGGACAGGTGACCGAACCCTCAGTAGAGTCTGAGCAATCACGGGGGGGGGGGGGGGGGCAGTTATTGGGAGCTCCATTGTTAGGCGCGTTATAGAGCCTCTATGGAAGTACATAGCGTTCAGGGCTGGAAAGAAAGCCAATGTGCACTCGATATGTTTGCCAGGGGGCCTCATCCGAGATGCGGAGGCGGCCTTGCCTGCGGCTATCGATCGTGCAGGGTGCAGTCATCTGCATATTGTGACTCACGTCGGCACCAAAGACACCTGTCGCATGAATTCTGAGGCGATCCTCATTTCGTACAGACAGCTGGCGGAGGTGATGAAGACTGCTGGCCTCGCGCATGGGGTGCAAGCAGATCTCGCGATTTGCACCATCGTTCCCAGAGTTGATTGCGGTCCTTTGGTTTGGAGCCGAGAGGAGGTTATCAACCAAAGGCTTCGTCGGCTCTGTGACTAGACTAGACTACTAGACTAGCAGAGTACTTGTGGAGTGCAGATGAGCGTCTTTTAGGCTAGGCAGTAGTTTTAGGTATTCTGAAGAACACTCACCTGTCGATATGCAGCAAGAAAGTCGAACCGCGTTCAGAATAAAGGCATTTCGACTGTCACAATTTTATCAGTAAACTGTCGAAATATTCGTAATAAAATTCCCGAATTTACTGCTCTCCAGGAAAGTTCTAGCACTCAAATTAATCTTAGGACCGAGAGCTGGCTGAAACCCGAAGTGGAAAGCTCTGAGATATTAAGTGAGGCATGGAACCTATATCGGAAAGACGGATTAGAGGCCATAGGAGGAGTGTTCATTGCAGTTGACTAAAATATTGTATCTACTGGTGTCGAAGATGAGTGTTACAGTATAGTCATCTGGTCGAGTGTAACAGTTGTACGTGAAACCAAGTTAATTGTCGGACATTTTCACCGGCCACCCGATACTACAGTGACAGCTTTAGAGTCATTCAAAGAAAGTTGGTTGGTTGGTTGGTTGGTTTGGGGAAGGAGACCAGACAGCGTGGTCATCGGTCTCATCGGATTAGGGAAGGATGGGGAAGGAAGTCGACCGTGCCCTTTCAGAGGAACCATCCCGGCATTTGCCTGGAGTGATTTAGGGAAATCACGGAAAACCTAAATCAGGATGGCCGGACACGGGATTGAACCGTCGTCCTCCCGAATGCGAGTCCAGTGTCTAACCACTGCGCCACCTCGCTCGGTCAAAGAAAGTCTACGGTCAGTAGCGCATAAATACCCAGATCATGCAATACTAATTTGAGGCTACTTTAACGTGCCGAGTATAGACTGGGATGTCTATGGATTCATTACGGGGGATACAGATAGGAGGTAATGCAAAATACTTTCGAATACGTATTCTGAAAATTGTCTTGAACAGCTAGCTCGGCAACCCACTCGAAATGAAAATATCTTAGAGTTCGTAGCTACAAACAGGCCGGATCCCATCCTCAATGTCAGCATAGAAACGGGGATTAGTGATCATGGTGTCATTGTAGCAACTATGATTACGAAAGTTAATAAATCATTTAAGAAGACTAGGAGAATGTTTCTGCTAAACAGAGCACACGAGCAGTTATTAGCATCTCGCTTAGACAGTGAATTGGTATCACTTAGTTCCAGGAAGGTGGATGTAGAGGAATTATGGGCAAAGTTCAGCAGATTTTAAATCTTGGTCTGGAGAGTTATTTGCCTAGTAAATGGATAAACTGTGGAGAAGACCCATGGTTTAATAACGAAATTCGGCGGATGTTGAGGAAGCAGAGGCTGTTGCACTCTCAGTTCAAAAGGGAAAGCACAAATGACGACAAGCGAAGGTTTGTAGAGGTTCGTGCGTCTGTGAAAAGATCTATAAGCGAAGCATAGAACAACTACCATTGTCACACCTTAACAAAAGATCTGGCAGAAAACCCGCGAAAATTCAGGTCTTACGTAAAATCGCTAAGTGGGTCTATGGCTTCCATTCAGTCCCTTGTTGACCAGTCTGGTTTGCCACTTGAAGACAGCAAAACGAAAGCCGAGGTTTTAAATTTCAAGTTCAAGAAATTGTTCACACAGGAGAATCGTCCAAATATGCCGTCATTTTACCATCGGACAGACTGGACGACATAAGCATACCTGGCGTATGGAAACAACTGAAAGATTTGAAAGCAAATAAATCGCCAGGGCCGCATGGAATCCCATTTCGACTTTACAAAGAGTACTCTACAGCACAGGCCCCTTACCTAACATGCATTTATCGTGAAACGCTCGCCCATCACAAAGTCACAAGCGACTGGAAAAGAGCGCATGTGTCTCCAGTACATAAGAAGGGTAAAAGAATGGATCCGCAAAATTACAGACCAGTATCGGTAACTTCTGTTTGCTGCAGAAACCTTGAACAAAAAATGTTCAAATGTTTGTGAATTCTTAAGGGACCAAAGTGCTGAGGTCATCGGTCTCTACGCCTACACACTACTTAACCTAACTTAAACTAACTTACGCTGAGGACAACACACACACCCATGCCCGAGGGAGGACTCGAACCTCCGACGCGGGCAGCCCCCCGGACCGTGGCAAGACGCCCTAGACCGCTCGGCTACTCCGCGCGGCAAACCTTGAACATATCCTCAGTTCGAATATAATAAACTTTCTTGAGACTGAAAAACTTATGTCCACTAATCAGCATGGTTTTGGAAAGCATCGCTCGTACGAATATCAGCTTGCCCTTTTCTCACATGATATACTGAGAGATGTGGATGACGGGCAACAGGCAAATTCCATAGTTCTAGATTTCCGGGAAGCATTTCACACGGTGCCACACTCCAGGCTGTTAACGAAGATATGAGCATATGGAATAAGTTCACAGATATGTGAGTGGCTCGAAGGCGTCTTAAATTGTAGAACTCAATACGTTGTCCTCGATGGCGAGTGTTCATCAGAGCAAGGGTTTCATCATGAGTGCCCCAAGGAAGTGTAATAGGACCGCTGTTGTTCTTTTTATACATAAATGATGTGGCTAACAGGTGTAAGTAAATCCGGATGAGTAGGAAGATCAAACCTATAATGTTCAGTTACAGTATTAATAGGGTCCTGCTTGGCACAGTCAAGATGTTGAAATATGTAGGCGTAACGTTGTAAAGCGATATGAGGCGGAACAAGCACGTGAGATCTGTGGTAGGAAGCGCGAATGGTCGACATCGGTTTATTGGGAGAATTTTAGGAAAGAGTGGTTCCCCTGTAGAGGAGACTGCATACAGGGCGCTGGTTGAACCTATTCTTGAGTACTGCTTGAGTGTTTGGGATCCATACCAAGTCGGACTGAAGGAAGGTATCGAAGCAATTCAGACGCGAGCTGCTAGATTTGTTACCGGTAGGTTCGAACAACACTTAAATGTTACGGAGATGCTTCGGGAACTCAAATGGGAATCCCTGGAGGGAAGGCGTAGTTATTTTCGAGAAAAACCATGGAGAAAATCTAGAGCTGGCATTTGAAGCTGACTGCCGAACGATTCTACTGCCGCCAACATACATTGCTCGTAAGGGCCACGAATATAAGATACGAGAAATTAGGGCTCATACGTAGGCATATTGACCGTCGCTTTTCCCTCGCTCTATCTGCGAGTGGAACGGGAAAGGAAACGACAAGTAGTGGTACAGACTACCCTCCGCCACACGCCGTACGGTGGCTTGCGGAGGGTCGATGTAGATGTAGATGATATGATCGACTCTGGGATTGCTGATGCCGACATCCGCGAAATTCTTGCCAGTCCACTGTCATTCAAAAAAAAAAAAAAAAAAATAAATAAATAAATAAATAAATAAATAAAATAAAAAAATGGCTCTAAGCAGTATGGGACTTAAAATCTGAGGTCATCAGTCCCCTAGACTTAGAACTACTTAAACCTAACTAACCTAAGGACATCACATACGTCCATGCCCGAGGCAGGGTTCGAACCTGCGACCGTAGCAGAAGAGCGGTTCCCGACTGAAGCGCCTAGAACCTCTCGGCCGCAGAGGCCGGATCACTGCCATTCTACTACCTACTAGGAGAGACAGCTAAACCAAAGTCATCGCGTGTATTACAAGTACAGTAAATAAGCACTAACGCTTAGGAAAAGCATCAACGTAAAACACACAAGTCCACTAATTATCACTTTGACACAAAGCTCTGAAAAAAGTAGTTCACTCGATTCAGAATCTATGTCCATTCGAGGGGCGCTAGCTAGCAGAACGTCATGTATGAAGTAGACACTCATAGTTCAATGTAGAAAGGAAGGAAGATTGGTGTTTAATGGCCAGTTGATGAGGTCATTAGAGAGGGAGTACAAGCTCGGAGTAGGGAAGGATGAGGAGGAAAATCGGCAATGCCCTTTCAAAGGAAGAATACCGGCGTTTGCCTTGAGCGACTGGAAATCACGAATAACCTAAATCTGGATGTCAGACGGGAATTTTAACCGTCGTCCTCCCGAATGCGAGTCCAGTGTGGTAGCAACTGCACCACCTCTCTCAGAGCTCTCTGCAGAGCTCTCGGCCGGACTCATGTACAACTCGTCGACAACTAGCTGGTAACCCACAGACAACTCACTGTCGATGGGCTAGGTGTGCTCCTAAATGCCCATCGAGTGGAAGGATACTGTCATGCGCTCGTTCAGTGCACGTGACTGGGGTTGTAAAGTAGTGCGGCAACATTAGCGTCCTTTGGGAGCCTTTTCACCATCCGTTAACCTGACCAGAAGTACAATGGACAAAAGAATTAAAGAGTCATTTTTTTTAAACACCTTCATTTTGCCCCTCTGCGACACAGAAGTTTGAAATTTCTCTTAAAGGTGCCTACAACGTTCCTAAGTAAAGATGCAAAAATGTGGCACTCTGCAACTTCACCCCGGGATGGGCGACGCTTCAAACATCAAGGTGTCGACATGTACGAAAAACCCCAGAGCTTCGAAATTTATGTGAGGTGTAATGTGGGTTAATGATATCAAATTGGCACCAATTTTCACCAAAATTCTACCCAACGCCACCGTGGACGTGTCACGCATTGGGAAGGTTATCACATCCCCATTGCCCACATCTCGCCCCTTCTCTTGAAGCATCTGCAATGGACGCCAGAACTGTGGCGCCCAGCATTGAAATCACGCTGTTTTCTTGTGGGTAGGCGAGGAAAAATGTAGACACATCGCAGCTCAGAATCAAAATGGTTCAAATGGCTCTGAGCACTTTGGGACTTAACTTCTGAGGTCATCAGTCCCCTAGAACTTAGAACTAGTTAAACCTAACTAACCTAAGGACATCACACACATCCATGCCCGAGGCAGGATTCGAACCTGCGACCATAGCGGTCGCGCGGTTCCAGACTGCAGCGCCTAGAACCGCTCGGCCACTTCGGCCGGTAGCTCAGAATCGACACGAAAAGGCCTCAGGAGGTGGAATAAAGGGCACCTTGAAACCACCCTTCCGTTTGGGGAGTTCATTTACATACATTTCGACAAAAAATGCCAGCTTGCAATGAGATGTGCAACAGAACGACGTTCTTGACAACCTTTGCCACTGATTACACCCTCTGTACGATTCAGCTCTCCCCTAACGATATCGTGGGGCTGCAATCCCCGTGAACGTGACCTGACCCCTCTAGAGTGTAACACGACGGCAATTGTTGCTCTGGCATACAGGGTGGAACCACTTCTGTCCGTTCAAAACCATTCGACGAAATCTGAACATGATCCAAATCAGCAAAGGATGTTTACGGTTTTTCAGCCCTCCTGCTTCACGCCATTCTGTGGTACGTTCATGGGGAATTTGACATTGGCATATGTGTAAATAAGATGGCAAAGGCTCCTTCTAATATGTATGTGTGAAATCTTATGGGACTTAACTGCTAAGGTCATCAGTCCTTAAGCTTAGACAGTACTTAACCTAAATTATCCTAAGGACAAACACACACACCCATGCCCGAAGGAAGACTCGAACCTCCGCCTGGACCAGCCGCACAGTCCATGACTGCAGCGGCTTCTAATATCCCCGGTTTGGCAGTACCCTCAATGCCACCCCACAACTTTGGCGAGCACTTTAAAAATGTACCTGTACAGAGACAACCCTTGACCGATTTCTAGTCGCCTGTGGGCAAGCAACTCCTTCAACACCACACAGATTCTGCATATCCCCATGCAGATGCTACAGCAGCAGTATAGTGCCACTGAGCAGGAGGTTGTCAAGTGGTTGCCTGACAACAAGCACATAATAATCGGTCAAGTGTTCTATTTGTGCAAGTACATTTTTAAAGCTCTCATCATAAGTGCGTGGCTAGCACTGAGAGTGTTGCTTAACTGGGGGGTCTTAAAGGGACCGTTTTCCATTTTGTTTGTGCACGAGTCATTATTAAGGACATTGTTCATTGTTTCTTCTGTTCCTGTATGTATGCTTGGATTGATTACAATACTAGTGTCATCTGCAAAAAGAACGAATTCTGTTTGCTGTATGCAAGATCGTTTTCATAGATGAGGAACAACACCTAAAAGTGAGCCTTGGGGAACCGCATACGTGATTTCTCCCCAGTCAGGACTATACTGGTCGAATTACTAAGCATAACTTTCTGCATTCTTTTGTTAGATACGACATTATCCATAGGTTTTCTATACCGTCAGTCGCATAAAACTGCAATTTATCTGCCGGCCGCGGTGGCCGTGCCGTTCTAGGCGCTGCAGTCAGGAACCGCGGGACTGCTACGGTCGCAGGTTCGAATCCTGCCTCGGGCATGGATGTGTGTGATGTCCTTAGGTTAGTTAGGTTTAAGTAGTTCTAAGTTCTAGGGGATTGATGACCTAAGATGTTAAGTCCCATAGTGCTCAGACCCATTTGAATCATTTTTGCAATTTATCTACGAGAATACTGTGATTCACACTGTCAGAGGCCTTTGATAGGTCGCAGAAAATAGTAATTGGCGCTTTTTTAAAATTTAATGCTTGTGAAATTTGGTGAGTGAACATGTAAAAGGCATTCACCTTGTCAAAAATTTTGGAAAACGATGTCAGCAGTGAAGCAGGTCGGTAGTTATTGACATCTCTCCTATCACCTTTCTTAAATAGGGCTTGACAACGTCATATTTCAGTCTCTCTGTAAAAATGCCTTGCGTTAGTGATGCATTGCCTATTTCAGATAAGACAAGAGGATTCAAGAGAAGGGGTGAGATATGGATAAGGGGCTGTGACGACCTTTCCAGCATGTGACACGTCCATGGTGGCGTTGGGCTAAATTATGGTGAAATTTTGGGCTAGTATGTCATCGTTAACTCACGTTATACCTCACATGAACTTCATAGCTCTGACCTTTTCATCACATGTGTTGGCACCTTCCTGTTTGAAGCATCACCGAGCCCAACGGTGATGTCGTGGCGAGCCACACTTCTGCATCATTGCAAAGGAAGGTTGTAGCCATCTTTGAGCCAAACTTCACACTTCTGCGTCATATGGGGGAAAACGACAGTAGTTTAAAGACGTGTCCTTTTAATTCTTTTGCGCAGCGTACGTTGTGGGTGCACTGCTTAAGTCTTCCCAGCAGGCAACCCTACAGACGTGGTTGTACGGCGGGAGGTCGCGGTGCCCCTTGGCTACAACACAGGGCTAAACTTTCAGCACTCCAACAAAGTCCTCTAGCAGTCGAACCAATTTCAGAAAGATACCGGAATCCCACCACTGGGAAGCAATGTGTACCCCGCTAACACTTCTTACAGCGCCTGCATCTCGCTCCTGACAGCTTCCGCCGGTGACAAGACAGGAGTACAGTTCAACGTCAGTAAGGAAATCTTCCGTCATCTGCGTCACACTGTCCCGCGGCCGTGCGGTGCTGCTAGGAGCTGCCCAATTTGCCTTCCGCGCATGCGTCACTTCGGCCCTCTCTGGAAAATTCCAGACGCTGCCATTGCCAGAACACCGTGCCAGCACCAGAAGTCAGTCATGATGACGATGGCGGAGACAGCTGTCGAAAGCTCGAGTAGTGTATTCGAAGTAAGGAAGCTTGTAAACAGAGAAGATTTTATTGAAATAAGCGAAAAAGTCTCACAAAAGACCGGAAACAAATATAATTTGCCGAGCCTTTCCGCGCTCTGACAAACGCTGTCCCTTCCCATCGAGCCCTTGCACGCTCACTAGAAGCTATGACTTTGCTATGAAAATGGAAAAGGGCTGAACGGAATTCCACACCTGCACACAGTAATGTTTTTGTCAGCATGACAGTGCACCCTGTCATAAAACACCAGCTGTGAGGCAATGGTTTGTGGACAGTAACATTCCTGAAATGAACTGGCCTGCCCACTGTCCCGACATGAACTCAATGGAACACCTTTGGGAGCTAGAACGCCGAATTCCTCCAGATCGAAACGTACATCACTACCTTCTGTGGTTTCGGCCCTTGAGGAAGAATGGACTACCATTCCTCCACAGACATTCAGACACCCATTGAAAATGTCTCTAGAAGAATTCAAGCCATCATGAAGGCGTGTGATGGACACATACCATATTAATGTCTACTAACAGATGTCCAGAAACGTGTGATCAGATAGTGTAAACAGCTGTTAATGACGTATAGCCGCATGCGACTTCAAAGATAAATATGCTCTTTCAGTACTGCCTCTATTCAAAGGATGAAACGTCAGAATAAGTCAGCTAAATGCTATGCTTAGGGTTACGCTATTGCAGGAAGTGAAATAACTTGCAGAAGAAAAGGATCTCCTAATATTGTGTATTTAGGAACCATTCACCAAAAAACGCAAACTGCCATTCATATTAGTTACAGCTCAAGTAATAATAGAGGGGAATGTCACGACAATGGCTGTCATGATCTCTAATAAGGGAATTATAGTGGTAAAGATTGATCAAATTTGTGATGGGCGTGGCATTACTGTAGAAAGTGTGGGCGAAACCAGCTGATGTTATGATACGAACATGTACTTTCAGTGCAGCCATAAGATATGTCCGTATGTTGAAAATCTGAATAAGGCAGCGATACTGGGACGTACGTGAAAATAGATTTTCATGCTGGATGGCAACGCCAAAACCAAGCTGTGGCGTATTGGAAGAACAGATGAAATGGGGTGGGATATACAAGATACACTACAAGGAGTAGACTTACTTGTAATTAAAGAACCATTCAATCCACGTACATATCACAACTTAGTAGGTACTCCACCAAACACTGGCGTTACCCTTGCTAATTTGTAATTACGCCTTTTCTGTTGTAATATCAAGACAAGTTGACGTTCCTCCAGTAGCGAATGACCACAATATTATTTTAGTTGCACTGTACATGAAAAATCATGTTCCAACGAAGAGCAGTTAAAACATACGGAAAGCAAACTGGGAGTTGCTGTAGTCACAGATCAAGATGCGGTAACTAACGGTGTAGGGTTTGATGTGCAGGACAAAGCGGAAGAGCTGATGCATACAATTAAAATGCCAATAAACCAAACAATCGCAGTAATAACTAATAATAGAAATAAAATTAAAACGCTGTGGACCAGAGCTCTACAAAGTATTAGACAGAGAAGAAGGCAGAGCACGAGACGGTACCAAAAGGTACCGGGAGTAGAAGAACGCACCAGTAGCCTAGAACATTAACCATGGGGTTGGGCAACAATACAACAAAAACGAGACTGTAGTGCTAGGCGCTAGGAAGCGTAGGTTAAAGATCAATTCCAATTAGATATTTGTAAGATGCCCTACAAATTGTAACAAACTAAATAAAATCACCAACTGTCTTTCCTACTTTGAAGAAAGAGGATGGGACGTTAACTACTGACTAGGGGACTTCATACGGAGTATTAATAAAAGATAGATCCGCTTTGGCAAAGATGTTGAAGCTACGGAACAGCAGCGTCATCTAGGTACAGAAATGGAAGTTCTCTACAGAAACGATACAGGTGCAATCCTGTTTACCGAAGAAAAAATATGATACGCAATACAGAAACAGGGAAAAGAACGGAAGGCGCCAGGTTCGAATTCAATAAACACAGAGATACTACGGGATCTAAACAACGGCTTTGTTCTATACCTTGTGGCACTACCAAATGAGTGCTTGTTGCTAGACGGGCGACATCGAATATGGAAAACAGCAGAGGTAGTTATCTTCAGAAAAGGAGTAAGGCAAACAGGCCAATATTCTTGTGACATACACTCCTGGAAATGGAAAAAAGAACACATTGACACCGGTGTGTCAGACCCACCATACTTGCTCCGGACACTGCGAGAGGGCTGTACAAGCAATGATCACACGCACGGCACAGCGGACACACCAGGAACCGCGGTGTTGGCCGTCGAATGGCGCTAGCTGCGCAGCATTTGTGCACCGCCGCCGTCAGTGTCAGCCAGTTTGCCGTGGCATACGGAGCTCCATCGCAGTCTTTAACACTGGTAGCATGCCGCGACAGCGTGGACGTGAACCGTATGTGCAGTTGACGGACTTTGAGCGAGGGCGTATAGTGGGCATGCGGGAGGCCGGGTGGACGTACCGCCGAATTGCTCAACACGTGGGGCGTGAGGTCTCCACAGTACATCGATGTTGTCGCCAGTGGTCGGCAGAAGGTGCACGTGCCCGTCGACCTGGGACCGGACCGCAGCGACGCACGGATGCACGCCAAGACCGTAGGATCCTACGCAGTGCCGTAGGGGACCGCACCGCCACTTCCCAGCAAATTAGGGACACTGTTGCTCCTGGGGTATCGGCGAGGACCATTCGCAACCGTCTCCATGAAGCTGGGCTACGGTCCCGCACACCGTTAGGCCGTCTTCCGCTCACGCCCCAACATCGTGCAGCCCGCCTCCAGTGGTGTCGCGACAGGCGTGAATGGAGGGACGAATGGAGACGTGTCGTCTTCAGCGATGAGAGTCGCTTCTGCCTTGGTGCCAATGATGGTCGTATGCGTGTTTGGCGCCGTGCAGGTGAGCGCCACAATCAGGACTGCATACGACCGAGGCACACAGGGCCAACACCCGGCATCATGGTGTGGGGAGCGATCTCCTACACTGGCCATACACTACTGGTGATCGTCGAGGGGACACTGAATAGTGCACGGTACATCCAAACCGTCATCGAACCCATCGTTCTACCATTCCTAAACTGGCAAGGGAACTTGCTGTTCCAACAGGACAATGCACGTCCGCATGTATCCCGTGCCACCCAACGTGCTCTAGAAGGTGTAAGTCAACTACCCTGGCCAGCAAGATCTCCGGATCTGTCCCCCATTGAGCATGTTTGGGACTGGATGAAGCGTCGTCTCACGTGGTCTGCACGTCCAGCACGAACGCTGGTCCAACTGAGGCGCCAGGTGGAAATGGCATGGCAAGCCGTTCCACAGGACTACATCCAGCATCTCTACGATCGTCTCCATGGGAGAATAGCAGCCTGCATTGCTGCGAAAGGTGGATATACACTGTACTAGTGCCGACATTGTGCATGCTCTGTTGCCTGTGTCTATGTGCCTGTGGTTCTGTCAGTGTGATCATGTGATGTATCTGACCCCAGGAATGTGTCAATAAAGTTTCCACTTCCTGGGACAATGAATTCACGGTGTTCTTATTTCAATTTCCAGGAGTGTACACGATGTTAAACACAAGAGAAACTACTAGGCACTAGCCTGTAAAAAAAACAGAAATTTATTCAGTGTGAACGAACCTCAGTTTGCATTCAGAGAAGGCAAATCCACCGAAGATGTGCTGTGTATTTGACTACGAATGACACCTGAGCAACGTCCTCAATACATAACAAGTGTCAGTCGCCATCAGAACAGTGTTCTTCGTTCGGAGCTAAGTTAATTCTAACGTGGACAAATTGTTGGTGTTTGTATCGTGGGGGCATCAGTAACCAAGTGCTAAACGTATCGTAGGAAAGATGGGTAACCGTCATAATGATAGACACAGCCGGAGCTTTTGATAACTTACCCTGTATGATGGCTAGCCGCCTCTCGAGACTGAGGCAAACAGCCTAGAAGTATTATAGAGAACAGGAAGCTAATGAAATTGGTTTGAGGACGTTACCGAAAACCATGAAACTAAATGAAGTCCACGGGGCTCTGACTTGATGCCAGGGCTTTAAGATATTAGCCTGGAAACTCTGCTAAAGAAAATAGATAAACTACCTCAAGCAAAAATATGCATCACATGCAGGATAAATGTAATAATAGGAGCACTAGAACCTAGTTAGAAGTAAATAGTCCAGATGTTATGGCACTGCTGTACGCTTGGAGCTCAGGAAACAGAAGTATCAAAAATAAAACGGGATACATGGAGCTCGAATGGAAGTTGTCATGAACATTGAACTCGGTTATGAGAATAACTAACAACTTGATTAAGAGATGTACGGTAACAAGGTAACGCATAAACGTACTGAAACTATTTGCCGACAAACTATCAATCTCAGTAACAAAATTGCAACGACTGGCCAAAACAAGTTCGATATATCTCTACAGACCATCAGGTTGTATCACGAAGCTATAGTTTCGTTTACAGTAGTCTGTTGATTGATCCAAAGTTAAAGGAGTATCAAGCAGGGTTCAGGGAAAGCAGATCATGTATAGAACAAGTCATAAACTTAAAGCACACCTTAGAAATTAGGAAAATCAGAAGTCTTAGATATGTGCTAACATTTGTAGACTTAAAAAGAAAGCGTATAATTCTATTGATAGAACTGAATCATAGAAAATTTAAAAGAGCTTGGACAAGACAGGGAAACAACAGAAATAATTAAGGCAACTTTAAAAAACACAACATCAAAAGTAATGTATATAGGAGAAATGACAGAAAAGTTTGAAGTAAATTCAGGAATAATACAAGGAGATGGCTTGCCATCCCTGCTTTTTAACTGTGCGTTAGTGAAATTGGTTAGAGTTAGCAGGAAGACAATAAACACTAGCGATATAAACTAGGAAGAAAGTCAAACAAGATCACTGTAGATTTTGTAGCATTTGCAGATATACAGCATTTATCACAGACTCACTTGAAAGTACACAAGGAAGTCGCAAAACTTTCAACGCCAAGCAGCAAAAATAGGATTACAAAAATCATTTGAAGAATCGCAGTTCATGACAAACATCATTATTTCGTCTCAGAATCTTAAAACAAATAACACAGTTTCTAAAGTAGACTGTTTTAAAACTTAGGAGAATGAATATTAAACAACATGAAGGAAAAGACAGCAACAGAGACTAGAATACATAAGATGGAGAGGACCTTTCAAATAGCAAGAAACATCTATACCAAAAAATCTTTATCCTCTCACACAAAACTGAAACATTAGGAAATAGTAATCAGACCTAAATACTCTATTGAGCAGAAACTCTTGAACTGAATACGAATGGAGAGCTCGAAAAATTACAAATTGTTGAAAGAAGAATACTAAGATAAGAACTAGGACCAAAAAGCAGCATGTGGATCAGAATACAGATTAAGATTTAATACAGATCTATATCTGAAAGTCGAAAAGGTGACAGACGCAGTGAGAAAAAGGAGATTCAAATTCTGTGGATGCATATTCAAGATGAATAATGACAGAGTAACTAAACGAATCTTTGGATTACTAAACAATTACAAATACAAACACACATAGCTGAGGGAAATAATAAGATTTATATATGGAAAATGTAGGAGTCGACGTGGACGCAACAGAAAACAACGCTTCTTAATGATCCGGTAGAAAAGGCTCTCCTTAAGGACACGAAAAAAGCAAGAACTGGAAGAAAGTTTACACAAGAAGAGGAGGAACAACATCTTCGAAGAGTGAAAGAAGTGTGGGAGCAAAGGGAACTGCAGTTGAAAACATAAAAGAAGAAACAATGTTGATCTCTCGTACACTCCAAAAGTGTTATTCGAAGTAAAAAAAGAACTGCTAATCTCTGTGTAACTACTGTAACGTACATCCATTCGAACCTACATACCGTATTCAAACTATGCTTCCCTCTAGACACTTCCCTACACGTTACATTTAGAATTCCTTGATGCCTCAGAATGTGTTCTACCAACCTATTCTTCCTTTGCGTCGAGTTGTGCTCTGAAACTCTTTTCTTCTCGATGACATTCAGTACCTCTACCCCATTTAATGTTCAGCATTTTTTTAGTACATAATATTTCAAAAGATTCTACTCTCTTCTTGTCAGTATACGTTTCAGTTCCATGTAACGCCACACACCAAACAAATACTTCTAGGCAAGATTTTCTAGCACTTAAATTTACATATTTCTCTTTTTCAAAAAAATTTTGCTTCCTATTATCAGCTTGTATTTTATATCCTCTTTACGTGTGCTGTCGTCAGTTATTTCGGTGCCAGAATATCAAAACTTGTCAAATACTTTTTGTGTCATCACCTGACTCAATTTAGCTACACTCCATTACCATTATTTTACTTATTGCCATAGCACTTATCTGTACCTACACTGCGAGCAGAACATAACGAGGTCTGTTTTTATCCTCAAAATAATTTTTCAGACAGTTCAGTGATAATTTAGCCATGTACGAAGATCAACAAAGATTCGGCAAAAAGAGAGCTTTCAGAACTCTTTCTCTGCTTCTCCATGAGATCTACAGTGCTGTAGATATCTGCGTTCATGTTGATGGTGTGTTCCTTGATTACAGAAAGGCATTTGACACAGTTCTGCACTGCCGTTTGGTGAAAACAGTACGAGCTTTCCTAGGTTTGGACTAGATTTGTGACTGGATTCAAGACTTCCTTGCAGATAAAACTCAACACGTCATTCTTTATAGAACAGATGAAATGATAATTTCAAAATACTCCAAGGAAGTGTATCACGGGTGTTTCTGTTTACAGTTTACACAAATGATCTTGTAGATAACGTCGAAACCTGCTTTAGGTTGTTCGCAGATAATGCAGTTGTCTGTAAGATAGCTGGAAAGTTGTACATGTCACACCAATATCAAGAAAGGAAGTAGGAGTAATCCACGAATTACACACCCTTATCGCTGACATCGATTTGAAGCAGGATTTTGGAACATATACTGTGTTCGAACACTATGAGTTACCTCGAGGAAAGCGATCTGTTGTCACACAGACGGCACGGATTCAGAAAATATCGTTGTTGTGAAACACAAATTGCTGTTGTTTCTCAAGAAGTAATGAGTGCTGTCGATAGAAAATCTCAAATTGATTCCATACTCAAAGATTTCCAGAAGGCTTTTGACAACGTTCCTCAAACGCGGCTTCTAAGAAAATTGCGTGCCTGCGGAGTATCGTCTCAGTTGTCCGAATGGATTCGTGATTTCCTGTCAGAAAGGTCACAGTTCATAGTAATTGACAGAAACTCTTCGAGCAAAACAGAAGTGATGTATGGCGCTCCCCAAGGAAGAGTTATAGGCCCGCTGGTGTTCCTAATCTATATAAACGATCTAGGAGGCAGCCTGAGCAGCGTCTTACGTTGTTTGCACATGACGCTGTTATTTACCGTATAGATAAGTTATCAGAAAACAAATTGCAAACTGATTTAGGTGAGATACCTGTATGGTGCGAAAAGTGGCGATTGACCCTTAATAATGACAAGTGCGAAATCATCGATTACTAAAAGCAATCCGCTAATTTTCGGCTACACTATAAATCACACAAACCTAAAGACAGTAAATTCAACGAAATATATAGGTGTTACATTTTCGAACAACTTAAACTGGAACGATCACATAGATAATGTTGTGGGGAAGGCGAAACAAGGAGTGCGTTTTGTTGGCAGAGCACTGAGAAGATGCAACGGCTCTGCTAAAGACACTGCCTGCACTACGCTTGTTCGTCATCTGCTAGACTGCTAGAGTAATGCCGCGCAATATGAGATCCTTAACAGCTAGGACTGACGGAGGACATCGACAAAGTACAAAGAAGGGCAGCCCGTTTTGTATTACCGCAAAACATTGGTGAGAGTATTGCGGACATGACAAGCGAGTTGGGATGCAATCATTAAAACAAAGGCGTTTTTCGTTGCGGCGAAATTTTTTCACGAAGTTTTAACGTTCTTCCTCGAAATCGAAAAAAAATTTGATTGACACCCACGTAAATAGGTAGAAATGATCATTACAATAAAATAAGAGAAATAACTTCTCTCGCGGAAAGATTTATGTGTTCGTTTTTCCCGTTCACTGTTAGAGAGCGGAACGGTGGAGAAATAGTGTGGAAGTCGTTCGATGAACCCTCTGTCACGCACTTAAGTGTGAACTGAAGAGTAACGATGTAGATGTAGGTAGATATAGACGTAGCAATGCCAGAAGACTGTAGTGATTTGCAAGAACACCTGCAGAGGACTGATGAATGGTGCAGGGACTGGCAGTTGACCCTGAACATAAATAGATGTAACAACTGTAGGAGAAGAAATCCACTACTATACAGGTAAACTATTGATGACAAATTGCTGAAAACAGTAGCTACCGTAAATTGCCTAGGAGTAACCATCCGGAGCTACCTTAAGTAGAATGAACCTGTAACACAAATAGTAGGAACAGCAGATTCTGGGCTGAGAGCCATAGGAAGCATCCTAAGGAAATGTAATTCATCAGCGAAAGAACTGGCTTACAAAACATTTGTCTGACCGATACTTGAGTACTGCTCATCATTCTGGGACTCTCACAGGGCTAGAATAAAAGAAGAGTTAGACAAGGTCCAACGATGAACAGATTAATCGCCACGAGAGCGTCACGCTAATGCTCAACAAACTTCAATGGCAGACGCTACGTGAGAGGCGTTGTGCGTCCTAGAGAGGTTTACTATTGAAATTTCGAGAGAGTATTTTTCGGGAAGAATTGTACAACGTATTACTTCCCCCTACATACGTCTCACAAAATGACCACAACGGGAAAATTCGAGTAATTGGAACTAACAGAGATTTACTGACACTCATTCTTTCCACGGTCATTTCGCGAATAGAACAGGGATGGAGCAAGATCGGTTAGTGGTACTAGAAGTATCCTCGGTACTCACCGACATGTGGCTTGTGGTAGAGAAGGCGTGACATCATTACATTTATGAGAGCTTACCTGATTTACATCCATGCCTCTCATTCTTAGACAAAATACGATGGTGATATCTCTCTGGCCACGACCACAGTTCGTTTGCAGAACAATCCTTGTCGCAAAGTGATAGCCGATGCAGTCACAGGAGATTTGGAGAAAGATTCAGGATGACAATTATTGAACTGTATGAAATAAAATCGTCATAGCTTCTGAACGGTATGCGTTAGGTGTTAGGACGTTGAAAACGCACGGTTGGCCGCGGGGCATGATGGAAATTAGTATGCGCTGTATGGCTTCGTTTAGACGCGAAGCCCACTTTCATTTGGATGAGTTCGTCAATAAGCAAAATTGGCGCATTTTGGAGACTGAGAATCCGCATTCTGCGATCAGGAAGTCTCTTCACTCTCAACGGTTGAGTGTGTGGTGCGAAATGTCCACGCACGGAATTATCGGTGCGATGTTCGTTGATGGCACAGTGATTACCGAACGGTAGGTGAAGATTTTGGAAGATGATTTCATCCCCATTGTCCAAAGTGACCCTGATTTCGACAAGATGTGGTTCATGCAAGACGGAGTTCGACCCCATCGAAGCAGGAGAGTGTTTGATGTCCTGGAGCAGCACTTTGGGGACCGCATGCTTGCTCTTGGTACCCAGAGGCCACTGGCATGGGCTTCGGTTGGCTGCCATATTCTCCGAATCTGAACACATGCGATTCCTTTTTGTGGAGCTATATCAAAGACAAGGTGTGCAGCAATAACCCCAAAACCATTGTTGAGCTGAAAAACAACCATTCAGGAAGTCATCAACAGCGTCGATTTTCCGACACTTACGCGGGTCCTGCAGAATTTTGCTATTTGTCTGTCTCACATCATCGCCAATGATGGCACGCACATTGAAAATGTCATAAGCCAAATCACAACATCTGTAGTGACGTTTACATATTGAATAAAGTGTGTGCACGCCGTAGTTTTTTTTTCATATAGTTCAATAATTGTCACCCTGTATCATTTTGGTCGTGGTTGGGTCCTCATGTGGACAGACAAGAAGTCGGAGGAACGTGACATGTGGTGAATGCCCAAAGATACAGATGTACGTCTCTTCAGAGATGTAGGTAGTCTAGCTTGTTTCTTCCAGGTGGAAAATGTTATGCTGGACGAATTTCTTACAGGTGAGCATAAGCTCACGGGACAGAATTTAAGTTACTGTCTTAAAAGAGCATAAGTGGTCGCCTTAGAGCGACGTAGTTGCGGTAGCACTGGTGCCAGATGGACATCTTATCCTGCACCACTGATTTAAGTCTTACGAGAAGTTCGCGGCAAGTGTCATAACCCGATTTCCTAGAAACTTGGCTCAGTGGGAGAGGAGTCAAAATAAGTGAACACGAATCTTGGTTTATACATAGATACTCGATCGTTTCTGTGAAACCGACACGTTTCCGAGGTACTTTATGTGTATTTTAGCACAGTGGCTAGCTTCGCAGCTTCACACTTTTTGCGTCCCGTGTTCGAAATCTGATTTTTTTTTCATTTATCTACACATGTTCGTAGAATATTACTACTCGAATGTTTTCCAGTGTATATTGAAATAACGTTCTCCTTATTTGTCTACTAATTGTACATCTGGTGAATGAATTTAAAAAAATAAATGGATGAGAAAATTATTTGAACTTATTTTAGGTTAAATTTTGGTAGTTTATCTTAATTCATAATCAGCTGCAAACAGCAGTTTTCGGAAATGTGATTCGTTACGTGAGGTTTGCCACAAAATTATTGCCAAGGCGTGAAATCTTCCCGAGTGAGATTCATACGAAGAAATGTCATCGTGGCAAACCTGCCTTCTCGCTACGCTCTTGGTGTTAGGAATTTTTATGTTCAGAATGTTTCTACGATCGGTATCAATCAAGGGACTACACCAAATCTTTCTGAAGAAACATAAGAACAAAGTATAAGAATTGATGTAAGAATGAAATATAAGAAAATGAGGATTTAAAAAGGTTGTAACCCTTGAAAATACCACACACACACACACACACACACACACACATATATATATATATATATATATATATATATATATATATATATATATAATACAACAATTGTATGGCACTGTGAAGCCCAGTTGTAATTTTACGCCAGCCGTTGTGGCCGAGCGGTTCTAGGCGCTTCAGTCCGGAACCGTGCGACTGCTACGGTCGCAGGTTCGAATCCTGCCTCGGGCATGGATGTGTGTGATGTCCTTAGGTTAGTTAGGTTTAAGTGGTTCTAAGTTCTAGGGGACTGATGACCTCAGCGATGACCTCAGCTGTTAAGTCCCATAGGGCTCAGAGCCATTTGCACCATTTTTTTGTAATTTTACTATTAATGTAACGCCCTTGTATCCCCTAACTTGATAAGAAACATTCGTGTAGTAACCTTCTACGGGCATGGGTAGATAAATGAAGAAATAAAATAAGTAAAAAGAATAGTTGGGTTTCGAACACGGGACGCAAACCTGACAGGCCGCGACGCTAGCCATAGTACCATTACTTACCTAAGACTATCGAGCTCTAAAAGGAGTCTAATTTACGTCGAAAACTTTGACGGCTGTTTTCTCAAAAACGGTCGAATATCCAGGGATGAGCCCGAGACAGGTGTTCGCTTATTTTGACACCTCTTCCACTGAGCGAAGTTTCTGGGGAATCGGACTATGGCACTTGCCGCGTTCTCCTCGTTAGTAGTGAACAAGTGTGCATGTGACATCCAGTTGTTCGGAATCAGCGCATTAAGACGGATGAACGTGGATGTGTAGCAAAATGGCAGAAAGGAGGTACTGTGTTTGGACGTTCCCATGGCCATAACGTGAACGAAGTTGCCTGTTCAGCGTGGGCTGTCCAACTTGTTAGCAAAGTAAAATGTGACATTCGCAGACCGGTAACATTGTTAAGAACAGTAAGCGTAAAAATATCCTAACCGACTGAGGCAGAGGGATAGTATCACGCCTTGTCATTCACTTCCAAGCTTCACGGGAATTGCTGCTGGCGGTAAAGGTAGGCCCATTACAACCACTTATCGAGTGAACAAATCGCATTTTGGAGTCGACTACCTCACAGAAGGCTATCGTTCACGGCGGCACACAAAGCTGCGTGTCTGCGATGGACCAAGAAACAAATAAACTGGACACTGGCTGATTGAAGGCGTGTAGTTTGTTTCAACGATTTGCGATGTTCTCTCGTTTCAAAAGATGGGCGGCCCAATGAGGCGGTTAACTCGCAGCGTATGCAGTGTATTCTTCAGACTGGAGGTGATGATGTGATGGTTTTGAGTTATTTTTCGTACCATGACTAGGGTCTATTCATTCGGCTTACCTTGAACATGAACCAGGGCATTTGTTTCAAGATTCTCGTTGATCAAGTGTTTACTTGTCTTTTAATCTTCATCGTGTTGAAATTTCCATCTTACAAGAACTCGAGTGTCCCCGTAAATCACCAGATCCTAATCCTATAGAAGATGTGTGGTATTACTTGGAATAGAGAGTGAAACATCAACGCACTTTTGGTAACTCTGCGATAGTATTCCAAATTGCACAAAACTGAGAGTCTGCCAGCAAATTATGTGCACTGAGCTGTGCCACTACTCTCCTTTACGCTGGTAGCAAAGAAATTGGCCGGTAATTGTCTGCTTTGTCTCTCTCAACCTTTTTACAAAGTGGTTAACAAGTATTTCAATCTGTCAGGAAATTGACCACACCTGAAAGACACACTACACAGGTAATAGAGTACGGAACTGATACAGAAGGGTCCAGAAAAATGCGAATTCTCTTTGGTAGTTAACATCTTTGGAACAAAATGACGTATCATTGCAATTTTGCGTATTAGGTTCAAATGGTTCAGTTGGCTCTGAGCACTATGCGACTTAACTTCTGAGGTCATCAGTCGCCTAGAACTTAGAACTAATTAAACCTAACTAACCTAAGGACATCACACACAGCCATGCCCGAGGCAGGATTCGAACCTGCGACCGTAGCGGTCGCTCGGCTCCAGACTGTAGCGCCTAGAGCCGCACGGCCCCTCCAGCCGGCTGCGCATTAGGGTAGTCCATTGTTTTCTCAACGGATCTTGGCGCGTTTTCCAGCAGATGACAGTGCAGCAACGCAAGGCCGTATTGAGTGCTACTGGAAGTACGAAAACACAATGAAGGTACAACGGCAATTGCGTAATGCGTACGGAACTCAGCCACCAACACGTACAACAATTTATCGTACTCGGGAGAAATCTAAGCCAACGATACTGTTCAGGATGTGCATAAGGACAGATCTGACCAGCCAAAAACATCAACAAGTCCGGCTTCCAGCGCTGCTGTGTTGCAACATTTTACTAGCTCACCTCAAAAATCTGTGAAGCAGGGTGTACGTGAAAGCGGGGTAAGCTGATCAAGCGTACGACGAATTCTGAAGGCTACAAAGTGCGAAGTGTGCATTCGAGGATCGCTGCATGCTATGAACGAGGACGACCCGGATCGAAGAATGGAGTGCTGCAAGTTCAAATGGTTCAAATGACTCTAAACACTATGGGACTTAACATCTGGGATCATCAGTCCCCTAGACTTAGAACTACTTAAACCTAACTAACCTAAGGACATCACACACATCCATGCCCGAGGCAGGATTCGAACCTGCGGCCGTAGAAGCAGCGCGGTTCCGGACTGAAGCGCCTTGAGCCGCTCGGCCACAACGGCCGGCTGCTGCAAGTAGTTGGAAGACATTCTTCGCGAGGATGAACTTTTTTCAGGGATGCTTATCTGGCGTGACGAGCCGCAATTCACACTGAACGGTACTGTAAATCGCCACAACTGCGTGTACGTTCACGGGGACAAGGAAGGTAATCTACCGGGTGTTAATGTGTGGTGTGGTCTGCCATCGCGTGGTTTCATTGGCCCGTTCTTCTTTGAAGGTACTGTAACTGATGTGGTGCATCGTCATATGCTGCAAACATCGATTTTACCTGCCATCTGAGATGTGTTTGGAAATGAAAGATTTTACCTACAACATGATAGCGCTCCGCCTCACTACCATAGATTTGTCAGAGCCTACATGGTTGAAAATCTACCTGGACGATGGATGGTTCGAAGAAGGGCTTGCCGGCCGAAGTGGCCGTGCGGTTAAAGGCGCTGCAGTCTGGAACCGCAAGACCGCTACGGTCGCAGGTTTGAATCCTGCCTCGGGCATGGATGTTTGTGATGTCCTTAGGTTTAACTAGTTCTAAGTTCTAGGGGACTAATGACCTCAGCAGTTGAGTCCCATAGTGCTCAGAGCCATTTGAACCATTTTTGAAGAAGGGCTTTTGAGTACCCACCACAGTCTCCTGACCTTACACCTCTTGACTTCTACCTATGGGGCACCTTGAAAAACGCAATTTCTCAATAGAAGCAGCTACGAGAAGCCATCGAGGTGTCCTGTGCGGCTATCACACAGACACACCAAACACACTGACAACCGCAGTGCGGTCAACAGTTCAGCGGTATCGCCGTTGTTTTGCTGCTAATGACTGTAATTTTGAAAACACAAAACAACCTCCCCCCCCCCCCCCCCATCCCGCCGTGCAAGAATTGCGGTATAGCATTCTGTTCCATTAATATTGACTATCAAAGAGTGTCTACATTTTTCTGGACCCCTCTGTGTATGGTGCCCTGGTCTTCATAATCCTACCTGAAATTTCATCATTCTCACTGGAGTCTTTATTCTTTAATGATGCAATAACTGATTCATTTTCATTTTTGCTTGTTTTCTGAAACTGCATGTGATGTAGTTGCTTCGGAACACAAGTTTTCATGAGTTCTACATATTTACCTGTGCCAATTTTTATTTAGCTAGCCGACCACTGACAAGATGTGATTGTTAAATATTTTACACAACTCTCGTGGATCGACAGTTTCACTTCACACAAGAGAGATGTAATGTGCTGAACACCCACAGTCTTCCTTGATACCTAGTGTCACGTCGTAGACCATTACAGCAGCCTGTAAGCCTCGCAAACGGTCTTGCCTGTCTCCTCATATGCTCACCCGTTTGTTCGCAATACGAGTTGTGTTACGTAAGATTTAGATTCTGCATTAGGTGCGTTATATTCCGCCTCCATAGTTAAGTGTTCAGAGCATCAGACTGCCATGCGGAGGATCTGGCTTCGATTCCTGCTACTGCCAAGAATGCTGCCAGCCTCATGAGGCCAATTGAGGAGCTACTTGAGTGAATATTAGTGGCTCCAAGGTCTGGGGAGCCGACAACGACCAGGAGGGTGGTATGCTGGCTCTAAGCTCTCCATATCATATCCAGATAACGCCAGAAGCCAGAGGATGACACGACGGCCAGTCAGCACTCTAACACGGTGCTTTTATTAAGTTTTTTTTATTTACTTGAGTCAGAAACAAATACAAGACATGGCAGTTACCCTTAAACACGAATGAAAAGAAGAATTATCAAGCTACACTACTGTTGACCAAAATCTCGCGCCTTCAGTTGCTCCCGGAGTCGCAATTAGATCTTCTTCTGTGCAAGATGCAAGACATAGCGACAATCCAGTAGGTTCTCCATGGTTTGTAGCTCTGCGCAATCACAGTTCGTGGCATGAATGGGGAACTGCCATCTCATTAGGTACTTTATTTCGTCTATGCACTTGTCAGAAATGTGGTGAAGTCATATCGTTCCGTGTGTACTGGAAGTAGCCTTACTTCTACGTAACTAAATAGACGACATCCTGCAACCAATAGATGCAGTGAACTGGTAGATTCCGTCTTCCTAGAACCACGAAATGCATTCGGCACTGCACCACATCCTCGACTAGCCGACTATTAACCAATATACGATGGTACAGAGGCTCTTCGTAAATATCTGAATGGATTAGGGGATATTTGACTAATAGAAAACGGTGCGTTATAGTGGACGGCGAATATTCCACAAGACCTAAAGTAACATCGGCTGTTCCCAAGGAAGCGTCATAGTACCTGTGATGTTTTCAATACACATAAACAACAGATAGGATCAGCAGCACTATAAGAATGTTGGCAGACGATCGTGTTGTCTATATGCAAGTATCACCATTGATCGATCGTAATGAAGTGCAAAAAGACTTAGACAAAATTTCCATTTGCTGTAATCAATGGCAGCTCTCTTTGTATGTGTATGTACATGGTGGTCGGAAACAGTTTGGAAAGTTTGTAAGGCTGTATCAGGGTAGACTGTGCTGAGAAATAATTGTTAAGAAAAAAGTTCGATACGTTGCGCCATTTCCGAATTAAATCGCATTGAAGTTAGCGAATCAGGCCGTTCCGCGAGCAAATTGAAGCGATCCGCCAGAGATGGTGACGCCAAACGTGTTTTTCGTTTGGTTTCCTAAAACCAAACAAGAGAGCGATTCCAAAACTGAACATGTGACCGTAGTAAGGATCGAAACAGAAACGAAGACTAAGCAGTCTCGTGCACTATCGTCTACGCTATGAGAACAACTGACACTAATTGTATCTGGCAGTCCGCTTGAATATGCGGGCCCAATGACCTGATAGGTTAATGTCAATGTCAATTAACTCGGAAACGGCGCAAAGTATCGAATTTCTTCTTAAAAAATACTTTTCAGCGCAGACTATAGTGCAACACACTTATAAGCTTTTCAGATTGTGTATGACCAACCTGTATGTAAGACAATGCCTATAATACAGAGAAACAACTCGATAGTGCCTGTTTACAAGATTAGTGGTAAACATCTTGAACATGTCACATCGTGTAAGTATTTACGTTGAAGAGTCAAAGAAACTAGTACACCTGCCTAATATCGTGCGGGGCCCCTCCACCCCCCCTCCCCCTCCCCGAGCACGTAGATGTGCCACAACACGACGTGACATGGACTCGATTAATATATCTGAAGTAGTGCTGGAGGGAACTGACACGATGAATACTGCAGGGCTGTCCATAAATCCGTAAGAGTACGAGGGGGAGGAGGTCTCTTCTGAACAGCATGTTTCAAGGCGTCGCAGATATGCTCAATAATGTTCACGTCTGAGGAGTTTGGTGGCCAGCGTAAGTGTTTAAACTCAGAAGAGTGTTCCTGGAGCCACTCTGTAGCAATTCTGGACGTATGGGATGTCGCATTATCCGCTGAAATCGCCCAATTCCGTGGGAATGCACAATGGACATGAATGGGTGCAGGTGATCAGACAGGATGCTTACGTACGTGTCACCTGTCAGAGTCGTATCTAGACGCATCAGGCGTCCCATATTACTCCAACAGCACGCACCCCACCCCATTGCAGAGCCTCAACCAACTTGAACAGTTCCCTACTGACTTGCAGGGTCCATGCATTCATGAGGTTGTCTCCATACCCGTACACGTCCATCCTCTCGATACAATCTGAAACGAGACTCGTCCTACCAGGCAACATATTTCCTGTTATCATCAATCCAATGTCGGTGTTGATGGATCCAGGCGAGGGGTAAAGCTTTTTTTCATGCAGTCATCAAGGGTATACGAGTGGGCCTTCGGCTCCGAAAGCCCATATCGATGATGTTTCATTGAATGGTTCGCACGCTGACGCTTTTTGATTGCCCAGCACTGAAATCTGCAGCAATTTGCGGAAGGTTTGCGCTTCTGTCACGTTGAACGATTCTCTTCAGTCGTCGTCTGTCCCGTTCTTGCAGGATCTTTTTCCGGCAGCAGCGATGTCGGAGATTTGATGTTTTACCGGGTTCTTGATATTTATGGTACACTCGGGGAATGGTCGTACGGGAAAATCCTCACTTCATCGCTACCTCGGAGATGCTGTGTCCCATCGCTCGTGCGCCGACTGTAACACCACGTTCTAACGCACATAAATCTCGATAACCTGCCATTGTAACAGCAGTAATCGATCTAACAACTGCGCCAGACACTTATTGTCTTATATAAGCGTTGCCGACAGCAGTGCCGTATTCTGCCTGTTCTGTATTTGAATACGCATGCCCGTACTAGTTTCTTTGGCGCTTCAATGTAGGAGTAATATTAGGAAACAGTATGAAGTGGCACAATCTTGTAAAAGAAGTATTAGGAAAAACGGATAGAGGAGTTATATTTGTTAAAAGAGTTCTGTGAAAATGCGGTGCATCTGTAAAAGAAATCGCATACAAGTTGCCGGTTACATCAGTTTTAGAGTGTTGTTCCAGTGTCTGGCGTCCTTATCAAGTACGCATAAGAAGACATCAAAAGCATTTAGAGACCCGTCGCTAACAGGTCGGAAGAGCTCATACGAAAGTGTAACAGAAATACTTGGGTGACCTAAATGGGAAACCTGCAAGAAAGACGACGTAGTTCTCGCGAGAACCTCTTTTGGAGGAAGACTGTGCGACTATTATACTGCCACCAACGTGTGAGAAACAGAGGGATCACAAGAAGAAGATAAAAGGGAGATAGGATACGTACAGTCATTTTTCCCTCGATCAGTACACGAATGGAATAGGAAAGGATATCGGCACTATTGGTACGATGTACCCTCCACCAAGCACAATACAGTACAGTTTTACTGCCGTACAATTTTACTGCCGCCAACTTATTTTTCGCAGAAAGACCACAAAGATAAGATAAGAGAGATTAGGGCTCGTACAGAGGCATATAGGCAGTCATTTTTCCCTCGTTCTGTTTGGGAGTGGAACAGGGAGAGAAGATGCTAGTTGTGGTACGAGGTACCCTCCGCCACGCACCGTATGGTGGATTGCGGAGTATATATGCAGATGTAGGTGTAGAAGCGTTATACAGTGGCTTTCGGAGTATACAGGGTGTCTCAGTAGGAATGCTCAATATTCATGGATATGATAGGAACGATGATTCGAAGCAAAAAATTCCAGTAAACATGGGCCCTAGAATGCACACTTTAAGAGCTATGAGCACTTTTTCATCTTCGACTCGAACAAACCTCTTCTGTCGCAAGTGTTTTGCTTCTCATGTAGTGGGAGGAGGTAGAACGGACCAAAACAAGAAAAAATAGTCCAGTAAACATGTGCAATAAAATGCATACCTTAAGAGCTATGAGCACTTGTTCAGTAGAAGAGATGTTTCACAGTAGCGAAGATGAACAAGTGCTCATAGCTCTTAAGGTACGCACTTCAGAGCCCATGTTTATTAGACCTTCTTTATGTTTTGGTCTATACTATCACCTATCAGAAGATGGAAAGCAAAGAGGTTGTACTAGAAGAGTTATGTTTCACAGTATCGAGGATCAAGAAATGCTCATAGCTCTTACGGTATGCATTTTAGAGCCCTTGTTTACTAGAATTTTTTTATTTCGAATGATTGTTCTGTCATAGCCGTTAATATTGACCATTCCTCTTGGGACACCCTGCATACTAGATGTAGGTCATTGAAAGCCACTCACAGTAGTTGATATACGACAGCGTAGTTATATTCCTAAAGGAGTTAAAATACCAGCCACAAAGATGACATGATACACTAGTCTTCTGTCCAGCTTGCGCCATACCTAGAGATTAGTGGAAGAGAGACTAAGCGTCTCCGTGATCCTCGGCAGATTGCAGGCCTCACAGTTACATCTACTTCTATGCTCCACAAGCCACCTTACAGTGTGTGATGGAGTGTACTTAGTCTACCACTGTCACTTACCCCCCTTTCCTGTCCCAGTTGCGAATAGTTAGCGAGGAGAACGATTTCTGTTAAGCCTCTGTGTAAGCTCTAATTCCTCTAATTTTACCTTTATGGTGTTTTCGCGAGATATATATGTAGAAGGAAGCAACATGTTGGTTGAATCTTCTAGGAATGAAGGCTCTCGGAACTTTAACAGGAAACCACACCGTGATTCAGAGCACCTCTCTTGCAGCGTCTGCCACGAGCGTTGGCTGAGCATCTCCAGTGGCGCTTTCACGATTGCTAAATGAACTTATAACGAAACGCGCTGCTCTTCTTTGGTTCTTTTCTATCAGTGCTACGGATCCCAGACTGACGAGCAGTATTCAAGTATTGGTCGAATGACAGTTTGTATACTACCTCCTTTGTGGGTGAACTGTGTTTCCTAAGGATTCTTCCAATTAATTTCAGTCTACCTTACGTGCAATTAGTTATGTCGGCGTTCCACTTTCAATCACTACAGACGCATCCGTATTTTATGCACGTAACTGATTGCTTTGCAATCGTGTAATCGTACGATAATGGGTCTCTCTGCCGATTTACGCGTGATACGATGTCTTTGTTTATATTGAGGGTCAGTTTTCAGTCTCTGCACCAAGCCTCGATCTTTTGCAGGCCTTCCTGCATTTATCTATAATTTTCTAGCGCAGCGACTTCTCTGTATACAACAGCATTGTCCGCGAAAAGCCTCATGGAACTTCCGACGTTATCCACTAGGTCATTTGTATTTACTGTGAAAAGTAATGGTCCAATAGCGCTCCCTTGAGATACACCCGAAGCTACGTTCACGTCATTGAGAATGACACACTGAGTTCTATTTGCTAGAAACTCTTCAGTCCAATCATACAGCTTGTCTGATATTCCTTACGTTCGTATTTTCTTATGGTCTACGTCACCAAGTTCCTAAAACCTCTCCATGGAAGTGAGACAATTGGTCACAGATATGCCGAACAGCATTGATGATTTCAAACAAACATTAAATCCCTGATAAAGTATATTTGATTTTCATGATCTCAAGGCATTCATTCTTGGAACTCACGTGACGGATTGATTTCAGTAATTGGAGTGTTACATGAATAGTTTTGAAAGAAGTTTGAATACTGAATTCGCAAAGACTCACGACAGATACCGAATTATTTGTCAGACTGTTCACGCTTTTGGCTGCCGATATGCGTCACTACTTGCAACTTGGGTTGATAGAACTCCAGGATCGATTTATTCAAACGCGGAATTTGAGATTTTTTTAAAATATTTTCGAAACTACTGTCCCTGAATGCACAAAGACGCTGTGACAGCTATTTAAGTATTTTGTTCAGCCTTTGCCTACTATGAATAAAGTCTTGTCACTGTTCATGTTTAACAGACATTAATCTGACTACGTGAGACTTGGTAGCTCAGCACATAATGATCAGATTATAAATCCAAACTACTGCTGCTCGATCTCCAACCGATCTCCGGATTCTCCCCGACACTTAGTGCATCTTTCACCTCTGAAAATGATTTTTTCAATGGTAAGAATACCAAATTGCGCTATGGTTAGGAATCCATGTTAGGCTATATGTGTGCCTATAAATTAGTGGGTAAGTTCTATCAACTGTTAGAGGAAGACACGGACACATCAACTAAAATATTAACATGTCCAGTAGTAAAGCAATGTGGTGTTGAACTGAACCTTTTTGTTGAGGACGGCTTTATTTTAAGTTGTGTAGCTCCATGCGTCTGGCTGCAGGTTCCAGATGCACTGAAGCGCCAAAGAAACTGGTATAGGCATGCGTATTCAAATACAGAAATATGTAAACAGAAAGAATACGGTGCTGCGGTCGGCAACACCTATAGAAGACAACAAGTATCTGGCGGAGTTGTTAGATCGGTTACTGCTGCTATAATGGCAGGTTATCAAGATTTAAGTGAGTTTAAACGTGGCATTATAATCGGCGCATGAGCGATGGGACACAGCATCTCCGAGGTAGCGATGAAGTGGGGATTTTCCCGTGCGACCATTTCACGAGTGTACCGTGAATATCACGAATCCGGTAAAACATCAACTGTCCGACGTAGCTGCGGCCGGAAAAAGATCCTGCAAGAACGGGACCAATGATGACTGAAGAGAATTTTTCAAGGTGACAGAAGTGCAAACCTTCCTCAAATTGCTGCAGATTTCAATGCTGGGCAATCGACAAGTGTCCAGCGTGCGAACCAGTCAACGAAACATCATCGATATGGGCTTTCGGAGCTGAAGACCCATTCATGTACCCTTGATGATTGCACGACACAAAGCTTTACGCCTCGCCTGGGTCCGTCAACACCGACAATAGACTGTTGATGACAGGAAACATGTTACCTGTTCGCACCAGCCTCGTTTCAAATTGCATCGAGCGGATGGACATGTACGGGTATGGAGACATCCTCATGAATCCATGGAGCCTGCATGTCAGCTGGGGACTGTTCAAATTGGTGCAGGCTCTGCAATGGTGTGGGGCGTGTGCAGTTGGGGTGATATGGGACTCCTGATACGTCTAGATACGACTCTCACAGGTGACACGCACGTAAGCATCCTGTCTGATCATCTGCATCCACTGATGTCCATTGTGCATTCCGAGGGACTTGGGCAATCCCAGCAGAACAATGCGACACCCCAGGCGTCCAAAATTGCTATATAGTGGCTCGAGGAACACTTTTCTGAGATTAAACACTTCCGCAGGCCACCAAACTTCCCGAATATCGGCATTATTGAGCATATCTGGGATGCCTCGCAACGTGCTGTTCAGAAGAGATCTCCATCCACCCGTACTTTACTGGATCCATGGTGTCAATTCCCTCCATCACTGCTTCAGACATTAGTCGAGCCGATGCCAAGCCGTGTTGCGGCACTTCTGCGTGCTCGCAGGGACCCTACACGATATTAGGTTCAAAATGGCTCTGAGCACTATGGGACTTAACATCTTAGGTCATCAGTCCCCTAAAACTTAGAACTACTTAAACCTAACTAACCTAAGGACATCACACACATCCACGCCCGAGGCAGGATTCGAACCTGCGACCGTAGCTGTCCCGCGGTTCCGGACTGCAGCGCCTAGAACCGCACGGCCACCGCGGCCGGCCGATATTAGATATGTGTGCCGGTTTCTGTGGCTCTTCAGTGTATATCACATAATGCGTAAGAGGAAATCAAAAAGTTTTCGTTTGAGGGCATTGCTGCAGCATACAGGGAACGTAGCGTGACGCCAATGAGGGTATTAAGCTTCGACGTGTAAGCAAGGGATTAGTGTGTCATTCGTGCCATTCCGATGTGCGTGCGGTAAATGTGGAAACGTGAAGTATGGCAACGTTATTACCAAATGCGTCCAAACATCAACAATGTGCTGTTATTCTTTTGTTGGCTGCCGAAGGACAAATACCTGCAGACATCCATTGGAGAATGAAAAATGTGTATGGGGTAGCATGTCTGCTGAAAACCACCGTTATCGAATGGTGCGCCAGGTTCCGTGTTGGTCGCGATTCGACTCAAGACGCCGGTCGATCTGAGAGATCAGCCTCACTCAAGTGGGAGACACTCGAGCACCCGCTCTGTAGTCTTGATCTCTGCCCATGAGTTTATCACACTTTCGGTCCCTTAAAAAAGGCCTTGAACGACAGAGGATTCCTTGCGGACGAGGATACGCAGCAGGCAGTTACGGACTTGTTCGTGCAGCAAGATACGGTGTTTTACGAAACGGGTATCCCCAACCTGATGCGTCGATGGGGCGCTTGCCTCAATGCTCTCGGCTATTTTGCATGATTGGCATACCGATTGTGGACTGCACGGCCTTCGAACAGAACCTTTTCGATTGTCCCTTACAAAATCCACACGTGTATAAATTTTCAAACATCACAGCTCTGAGTTAAATGCCTGTGTGTATACTGTTTTCTCCTACAAATAGACCTCTTTGGTCTGTTCATTACATTACCATCAACTAACCCACTTATTCGGTCAAGAGAGATACTTACTACATTGATGGGCGTACAGAAGTTGAAAATAAACCCTACTGATGGACGTAAAAGTGAACTGCGATATTCGACTTTGAGAACCGGTCCCTTTCTAGTGATTACGCGTCTTCCACTGTTTCCCACTTGCCTTCAGCTCATACCCATCTCTTTCATACACTTATTCCATAGGGATTAGTTGTAGGGAAATCCGAAACGTCAGCCAGACACAGATTTATGCCCGGTGTGCGAACTCGTTCCAGGAAAGCAAATACTGGCCAGATCTGTTGTAGATCGTGGTTCAAATGGCTCTGAGCACTATGGGACTTAACTTCTGAGGTCATCAGTCCCCTAGAACTTAGAACTACTTAAACCTAACTAACCTAAGGATATCACACACATCCATGCTCGAGGCATGATTCGAATCTGCGACCGTAGCGGTCGCGCGGTTCCAGACTGTAGCGCCTAGAACTGCTCGGCCACCCCGGCCGACGTGTAGGTCATGTATGGGAGACACTGTGGAGACGAATTGCAGCCCTTTAGCTGTGAGGAATGAGGTCTTGCACCATCTCTTAGAGAAAATGCCACGTCACTTCCAAACATGTGTGGCAGTTATGGTGACCGTACCTCCTAATAATTATTTTAGCTTCAGTGGAAAACTTTTGTTTGTTTGTTCACTTTTCGTGCTATATGTATCTTTGGTTTCAATATTTTTCTTAATACATTACATGAAATCCAATTTTTGGATGTGTATTAGACTAGATCTGCAATTTATTCTTTTTATGTTGTATTTCTCCCCTACTACTTTCGAGTATTGCTCATCCTTAGGTGGTACCCATATAAAATTAAGCCATCACAAATATACATATACATATACATAGATATACATTTGTTGATGGTATGGACACTATTTGCTTAGCTTTATGAGGTCTTTAATGTTGTTTATGAACTATGAGCTTATTCTGCTTTGTCATATTTATGATGTTAGTGCACAGGTGTCGTATTATGTATCTATAATTATGATGGAGATATAGTCTTTGGTTACATTTCATTATCTTTAATGAAAGTCGATTTCTTATTGAAGGTAAAATTTAGGGCCGCCTTTTGTTCTGAATCATCTACGCACTGGAAGGAATATTTCCCTAGTTCTCAATACATTTTTTATTTCGAAGCTCGGTTCCTTCGTTAAAAATGCAGTTTTTTTGTCAAACGCCCATAGATCTGTCTTCTCTGAAATGTTCCTATAGCTCCCCTCTTTAGTGCTACGAAGACTTGAAAGGCTATTGCTTATGCTTACTGTAGAGTGTTGTTTTTCTCTACGATGCGTAGTAATTTGGATACGTTGTTTTTGCATTTGTTTATATGTTCTTTATATCTTGTACTAATTTTTCAACCTGTTTGTCGGATATAGAACATGTCAAAATTGCTGCATTTAATTTTGTATGTTTCTGACTGACAGTATATTTTAGATTTGTCTGTTCTGTGAATTACGTTCATTCGTAATTTATTTTCTGTGGAAAAGCTAGTTTTAAGATTGAGGTTATGAGCTGTGTACCTTATTTTTCGAGAAACATTCTTCAGGTAACTGTAGCGCAATTTTCTTTCTTCTTTCTTTCTATTTTTTCAAACGTTATTTCTTCATTTTCATTTGCCTACTTGGCCTCAATTATATTTCTGTACATTTTATCGACTATGTTAGTCCTGTTGCCATTATTGGCAACCTTAATTATATCCAGTTCTGTCTTCACGCTTTCTCTAGGTAGGAGGCAAATGACGTGAGCTATCAGGGCATGAAAATGTACCGCCTGATGTGCTGATGAATGACATGATGAATCATATATTATACACTCAATTGTGGTTGTATTGCATAATACGTCAAAGTTATGGATAACCTTATTATTAGCTGTTTTATGTCTAGAGAGTTGATGCTATTTTTTGTTTAATGTTTGACAGTAAATTTGATGTTGTTGTGTATTTTATTAATTTGTTGGTGGAATTCATTAATTTTGTCGGTGTTTCATTACAGAGAATGACGGTATCATCGATTTAGCGTAGGACCCTGCGGACTTATCGCCGAAAAACTTATTTTTTTAGTGATTTAAATAGCAGAAAAAAAATCGCCACTCTGGTGGAATACACATATAAAAATGCGTCTCATGTAATTTATTGCAGCAGCGGTATACCATATGCAAAAAATCTAAATATATGTTTTGGAAACAGCTGAATTTTAAGTATCTTGATCCAGCGTTACTGTATTCTATGGCCTACCCGACACATTATTCAAACAATATACTCTCATTTACTGATTACACTTGACTTTTCGTAACTGGAGCAAAAATTTTTTAATAGTTTCTTCAAACAACCCCACTTGGAAGCCAGGATGGTTCCTTAAACTACGCCATTTCCGATTCGTTTCTAGATCCTGGGTCCGTGCCATATATCATTCTTGACACATCATTCCTTACCTAAACAATGAAGGCCTGTACGTAGAAAATCAGTCATGACATATCATTAATCTACCTGGTAATTTGACTACATGTACTCTCTTTGACATAAAACTCGACCGGCGGTCGGCCGCTTCAGAGGCTAAGTCTGCGCCGATCGCGACATGGGACAAAAAATCTGGCCAGCTCGCTAATTCTCTAAGTCCGGTTATCTGCACAATCTGGCAACACTGTAGACTGCGGCACTTCCTGGAGGAAAACTTGTCCCATGATAGAGAAACCCTAGGCTGATTACGTCTGTGGTCTAGCGGTAGCGTGCGTTGTTTTTGTTCATAATGTCAGTGGATCGAAGGCAGCTGGCATAAAATATTTCTATATTTTTATAGCCTCTTCTGTCTGAATGCTGAAGACGTGAATGTAACGGTAGCGCAGACTCAACCTATTTCGCTTTCTGACACACCGATATCAAAATTTTATCCAGTAACGATTTTGCGGCAGATTTCCTGCAGACTGTCCTCCTCTGGACGCCGTATGCGGCAAAGCTCCGGGATCCATTTGCTGGCTACTGGCAGCGGCCGTGGCGACAGCAGCGGCGCTGCATTCCCCCGATCTTTATCGAAAGCGCCTGCTACCGCTCATCGCTTTTGATGATTTAAAACGCTTTATTATTATATGTTGCTCCACAGAAAATTTCTACAATTTCCATTCACGCTCAAAAGCAACGGAGACAGACGCCCTGATTAGTAGGCGGGTATTATATTACATTAATCGGCAAGAGCTGATGGTTCAAATGGCTCTGAGCACTATGGGACTCAACTGCTGAGGTCATTAGTCCCCTAGAACTTAGAACTAGTTAAACCTAACTAACCTAAGGACATCACAAACATCAATGCCCGAGGCAGGATTCGAACCTGCGACCGTAGCGGTCTTGCGGTTCCAGACTGCAGCGCCTTTAACCGCACGGCCACTTCGGCCGGCTGGCAAGAGCTGAGTATGGCCAGAAATTAATTTTATAGACTGGGACGAAATTAAACCACCTCACTACATTCGATGAACTTATAAATGCTTCATACCTCGTTTCTTTTCCTTTCAAACTCAATTATTTGTGCAACTTTTGGTCAATGTTTGGATGTTTTCGTCAAGCCAGAGTGAGTGTCTGTGGTGTAAAGTGTATTACAGTTCTTGTTTCATTCCTTATGGTAAGTCTATGCGATAAACTGTGTGAATACCTTGCAATGCATGCTCTGTAGCAGTGCAGGAACACTGCACATTTGGAGTTCCATGTATGGGTTCATGAAGTATTTATTGTTGATCGGAAGTGATGGTTAAGGTCATCAGATTTAAACCAGAAAAATTTGTCGTTTTGAAGGTTTCAGAGAACGGAAAGGAATTGCTAACGCCGGTGTTAGAAAACGTCTACAGTTAAATGCTATTGCAAAAATTTGGAAGAAGGGAACTATATTAATCAACATGTGTACTTCATAAACAACCTTCTGACATGTTAGACCTATATGACGAACAAAGCTCAAATTTATATCGTTGACAGTCGGTTTGAATCTTTTCAGGACCTAATTTACAGTAAAGCACCGTGGCACTTGCAAAGCAGACATCCATGATATTAACTTAATTTACTAAGTCGAAATCGGATGAAGATTGATGTTTAAAGGCATTCTTCAGATTTCGCATAAGGAATTTTTACTAGCAGTTTGCAACTCCATTAATTAAAATGGAAAATAAAAGGTTGCAGTCAGCGGCTTCTACCGTGATTCGAACTGCTACGTCATATAGTACGAGCACTGCAACGCACAAGGGAACCTCTGAGCTAACGACACACTGGCGGCAAGAGGTGGATTATAGTCACTGCGATGTTGCCTGAGCCTCAAAACGCAACCTTAAACACACAAACAGAGGAGGAGGAGATTACTGTTTTAACGTCCCGTCGACAACGATTGCATTAGAGACAGAGCACAAGCTCGGATTAGGGAAGGATGGGGAAGGAAATCGGCCGTGCCCTTCCTAAGGAACCATCCCGGCATTTGCCTGAAGCGATTTAGGGAAATCACTGAAAACCTAAATCAGGATGGCCGGGCGCGGGATTGCACCGTCGTCCTCCCGAATGCACACACAAACAGGTGTTACTTACGTGAAGAACGCCGTTCTTGGAGTCCAGAAATTAAATATACTTTCTAATTGTGTCATCTTACAGTGGATTATATCGTACGAGTCTTCGATGTGGAAAACGAATGTCAAGTGAATTAACGAGGTAATGCCGGCCTACATCCGGAAGTAAATGCACTATCAGTGTGTTGACAAATACTTGCTACGACGCTGCCATTTCTCGGCTCTCTGACGAGGCAGCTCTTCAGCGAAATGCTTGCCGTGATTCTCCGATACGGTTCTTCAGAGTGGAGACGCGCGCGCACGTTTGGTTTTTATGCGGCGTTCTCCCCTGATGGTTTCTGACGTCGCCTTGTGGGCTATGTATACATTTGAGACATTCAATTATCATTAATCCAGAATGATACAAGTTTCAGCTTCAACGAAGGGAAAGCAAAACGAATCAATCAATGTTTCTCATTCAACATAAAGCATGTGAGATAATTTTCCGTAACGTTCATAATCATCTAAAAATACAAACGAAGTAAAAATACATCGGAAGCTTATTCGAATTGAATATAATGTAAGATACCAAACGCTTTGCACCTCGATGTCGAATTTGTCCACGTGCAATCTTTTGCAGCGTACATATAGAATGTCATGATTACCACGAGAATGAAGAAATATGTTGGTAAGGATGGAAGCAAGAAGAGACGCAGTCAACAAATATTCGATTCCTCATGGCATTCATTTCATTTGAGACGTAAGAAGAGGTAAAGCGGGAATTTACTTTCGTTAACACGAAAGATATGCCGCACATATTGATAACGAGGAAGTCTGCGTCTTAATACGTTTCCTCCTTGAAATCTGTATGCTCTATTATATACTAAGTAGCCCGATCATTGTTTCAGTAATGTTACCCTCTTGTTTGACCCCGCAACGATGAACAGATTCCAAGTGCATGTCTCTGCATGAGAGTAGCTGTTCGAACCCTTCCTGGGTTGTTTTTTGTGTTTTATTGCTTGGAATTCCTGAGGCAGACCACTGTGCCTTCCCCCCTCGTGGGTTAGGTCTCAAAACTAAACCGCTTTTTATCCAATGGCATAATTTATTCAGACAGCATCAGCACAAGACTATCAAACAAAGCCCTCCATTTACAGTTGCAACACTCTAACCAGCACTGACCGAAGTGTAATCCACGGTCATGGTCCGAAATTAGCAGCTGTCTGCTACTGTGGCAAAGTCCGTACTACACTTTCGATTCTGCAGCACCATTTTATCTGGTAACACTGTGTAGTTGCAGAGTTGTGCCAGCATGTCTGTCCTCACACTGTCAACTTTATGTATCTCACTTCTCCTGTAGCGTAGATCACGAGGAGCCGAAGTAAATGAGTGTATTCTGCATGACGTAACATTCAGTATTCCCTTCTTTCATAGCCACTCTTCATGTGCATCGATACCAAATAGGAATGTGAAAACTCTTGCGACTGAGAGAATGACAATAACAATCGTAACAAGGACAAGCAAATAATGAATGATGTTTATTCCAACGCAGAACGAGAATGGCTTTAAATATAAAAATCTATATCTATATCCATATCTATTGATCTTTGAGTTGGCACAATGCAAATATATTCTTAGCATTTAGATACTGAATTTAGTTCTGGATGTTTGCAGAGAAAAGGAAAAGTCGGACTTCTCGCTAGTGTAATATAATGTGAACCAGCAACTACCCTTTCCTTAGAACACGACTCAAGCAGGTCCTCAAGTAGGTACCAAGGCACTGCTGCATTCTGTTCCCTGACATTGCCCTGATGACGGTTAATGCAGATAGTTCCGATTATGAAATACAAAACGTATTGCAGGTTAGTTCCTAGGATAGCAACATTAAATTTGCGTTGTAGACGGCACATGAACGTGACGACTATCCATATTACTCATCAATATAAAAAGACAATATTATGGGAATTTAGCACGATTACTCAACATGAATTCTGAAATTGGGTGACTGACCGCACAGGTGCTAAACGTCGTCAAGAGTATACGATGTCCTAATCGCATTAGGAATATGAAGATCGTCTTCGACAGCTCGCAACTTTCATATTGCTATCTCCACCCTACTCCAGACAGCCCTCGGTGGAGTTGCACTACGTTGCCGATGTTATGGAAGGCCTTCAAACCGACAACAGACCACATATTGAAAAATACAAGCGAATTCTCTTGCAGCGTAAGCTTATTGTAATTAATCTAAAAATTATTGGAGAGGAACATTGTCCTATTCAAAAAAAGTAAAATGTTACACACTGTTGACGTCAAACGGACATCATCTGTGTCCTGTCTTGTGTCCTACTCATCTCTAATATCAAGTGTACTATCAAAATGATTATATATAATGGATGATAATGTAATTCATTGATACCAGATGGTGGGGGCCGGCCAGTGTGGCCGTGCGGTTCTAGGCGCTTCAGTCTGGAACCGCGTGACCGCTACGGTCGCAGGTTCGAATCCTGCCTCGGGCATGGATGTGGGTGATGCCCTTAGGTTAGTTAGGTTTAAGTAGTTCTAAGTTCTAGGGGACTGATGACCTCAGAAGTTAAGTCGCATAGTGCTCAGAGCCATTTTTTTGTAATGAAAGTTGTTCATCTGGAACGTGTTTCATTCGTCTTTCTGACGTACAAGATTTCTGTGATTATCGTTGTGCTGTTTTCATATCATGGACTGGGCTGTCTGCTGCGTTCTATGGAGACTTACTGTCAAAGCGGATACTTTAACATTCTGGAAGACCAATTTCTTTTATCATGTACACACTAAGACGGAAACTACCCCAGATCACGAAGGAATTATCCAAATCGGACATAAGTCGGTGGATGTGATGTACATGTACAGACAAACAAATAAGTACTGCATCAGAAAAATCGGATTGTTTTTTTCCAGAGAAAGACTTTCACAAATGGAGCAAGTCTATAATGCACTGGTCCACCCCTGCTCATTATGCAAGCTGTTATTCTGCCTTGGAATTGATTGATAGAGTTGCTGGATGTCCTCCTGAGGGATATCGAGCCAAATACTGTCCAAATGGTGCATTAGATCGTCAAAATCCCGGGTTGGTTGGAGGGACCTGTCCATAATGCTCCACACGTTCTCAATTGGGGAGAGTTCCGGCAACTTCGCTGGCCAAGGAAGGGTTTCGCAAGCCCGAAGACGAACTGTGTCAGAATTCTCATCCAGTGTGGCACAACGGCGTTACGATAGAAAAATGAGTCGCAGAGAAGAGGATTCGTGGTCTGTTGGACGGATGGTATGTTGTTATACCTATGGTCTGGGTTCGATTCCCACTTCTGTCAATGATTTTAGATAGAGAGAGACAGATTCCATTCTCTCCTGGCTACACCAAGTGAAGAAGATATAATGGCAGCGTGGTCTGAAAATTCACATTGAAGATGATATTCCTTCTCTACCAAGTAGACGGTAGTTTGAACCACAATAAAGTCTGGAGTGACGACATGTAGAAACTCTATCACCAGTAACCTTTCTTATACTAGTTATTTATTTCAAGTGACGAAACAAACGCTATGTATGGTCACAGGACACTTATTCCATCTTTTATCCGAGCTTCTGTATGTCGATAAAATTGGTTCTGAACTGGGAATGCAACTCAGACCGCCCTTAACGCGGAATTTGACCCCTTCGTGGCAATACAGCTCGGCTACAACTTGTTGTTTGTTCAAAACTGCAGATTCCTCAACACCTTCACATATTACGCGTGAATGGGATCGAATCCTGGCCCGGCACTAAAGATTTAATTATGTATTATCAAGCTCTAGCATGAGAACGCCTATCTGCTGGTGGATAATAATTTTTATTTTTAATGTATTTTCGTTCGTTGTCAACACTAACGATATCTGACGTTTTTAACTCCCAGTGATACACAGAACTATTTGCGAGATGACTGTAAGTTCAAGATGCTATTCTGAGCAGCTGGTGGAGTAAAATTCGGTAGCTGACGTCTCTTTGTGTGTAGTCAAGAACGATATGTGTGGGGCTCTACTCCCAGTGAGCGCTGAACTCTTCGTCATATTCTTTCTAGTTCAAACATGCTCACATGTCACTGCTGGTGCAACAAACCCATATTTAACGTTCGTTTTCTCTAGAATATAACAGCGATAGGTGCCGGGTTGGAGTCCTGGGAAGGAAAAAATTAATGTTTCGTCTCGTCATTTCAGTTAAAACATCTAGCTACTGCCGCGAAAATCCGATATGTCACATTTGACTGTGCTTCGATAGCAATCCGATTAGGTTCTGGGTTCGAATCCGTGTCCAACACAAAGCTTTACCTCACGGCATTTCAAGTAAGTTACTTGTGAAGAAGCAATATTTAACATCTCTCGTAGTTCGTTAACAGGGACCTTAGATGCTGGGTAGGAATTCGCGTCTGTTAAAAATGTTTGCGTTATGCAATTTAAAGTTATATTTGCTAACTGATACTGTCTAAAATCGAGGTATATCACTCTCTGTATGCCTAATCAGGAATGACTGTTAGTTTCTGTCAGTCACGAAATCTTTGCTTAGTCTGCATGAGCTGGGTTTGAATCCATATGCGGAACAAGACGGTTTGTCGTGTCATTTAAAGTTCATACATATTCTCAACTAGCTGCTCGTGAATAGCTTAAACTTTTAATGTCATTTTGTGTTAGATAATAAGTACGGTATGTTACTTTGAAGAGGAAATCATGAATACGACGAACTTACTACGTGCATTACCAATCTGACGTAATAATGAGAGTGGAAACATTTCAGGTATGTCATTTATTGTAATAAATGTGATCTTACAAGCCTTAAGGACAGTCTTATCTGTGATAAGGTGTTCCCTGATATTTGCAGTATCGTGGTATTACTTTACATCTTGAGTTATTGCGATACAGAGCAGTGTTTTCTAGTGGTGACTTATTGGAACCATTTTCAATAGTCAAACGACTGTACCAAGGAGCGATTAGAGGACCTGCTAGACAGCTGCGTTATGCCGGTTGCGTGCGTATCAGGCGAAATGCAATTCAGGTCGTTCGGATACTTTTAAGCACGACTACATCTCGAGGTGCAAACGTACGAAAATGCACAACTGTACTTTTGCGAACTTCTGTTTTATTTTCGCATCAATACTGTTGTGAACCCACCATCTGGTTCAAATGGTTCAAATGGCTCTGAGCACTATGGGACTTAACATCTGTGGTCATCAGTCCCCTAGAACTTAGAACTACTTACACCTAACTAAACTAAGGGCATCATCCACATCCAAGCCCGAGGCAGGATTCGAACCTGCGACCGTAGCGATCACGTGGTTCCAGACTGAAGCGCCTAGAACCGCACGGCCACACTGGCCGGCCCCCACCATCTGGTATCAATGCATTACATTATCATCCGTTATATATAATCGTTTTGATAGTACACTTGATATTAGAGATGAGTAGGACACAAGACAGGACACAGATGATGTCCGTTTGACGTCAACAGTGTGTAACATTTTACTTTTTTTGAATAGGACAATGTTCCTCTCCAATAATTTTTAGATTAATTACAATAAGCTTACGCTGCAAGAGAATTCGCTTGTATTTTTCAATATGTGGTCTGTTGTCGGTTTGAAGGCCTTCCATAACATCGGCAACGTAGTGCAACTCCACCGAGGGCTGTCTGTAGTAGGGTGGAGATAGCAATATGAAAGTTGCGAGCTGTCGCAGACGATCTTCATATTCCTAATGCGATTAGGACATCGTATACTCTTGACGACGTTTAGCACCTGTGCGGTCAGTCGCCCAATTTCAATCCTGCTAAATTCCCATAGTATTGTCTTTTATATTGATGAGTAATATGGATAGTCGTCACGTTCATGTGCCGTCTACAACGCAAATTTAATGTTGCTATCCTAGGAACTAACCTGCAATACGTTTTGTATTTCATAATCGGAACTATCTGCATTAACCGTCATCAGTGCAATGTCAGGGAACAGAATGGAGGAGGAGGAGGAGGAGATTAGTGTTTAACGTCCCGTCGACAACGAGGTCATTAGAGACGGAGCGCAAGCTCGGATGAGGGAAGGATGGGGAGGGAAGTCGGCCGTGCCCTTTCAAAGGAACCATCCCGGCATTTGCCTGAAGCGATTTAGGGAAATCACGGAAAACCTAAATCAGGATGGCCGGAGACGGGATTGAACCGTCGTCCTCCCGAATGCGAGTCCAGTGTGCTAACCACTGCGCCACCTCGCTCGGTGGAACAGAATGCAGCAGTGCCTTGGTACCTACTTGAGGACCTGCTTGAGTCGTGTTCTAAGGAAAGGGTAGTTGCTGGTTCACATTATATTACACTAGCGAGAAGTCCGACTTTTCCTTTTCTCTGCAAACATCCAGAACTAAATTCAGTAACTAAATGCTAAGAATATATTTGCATTGTGCCAACTCAAAGATCAATAGATATGGATATAGATATAGATTTTTATATTTAAAGCCATTCTCGTTCTGCGTTGGAATAAACATCATTCATTATTTGCTTGTTCTTGTTACGATTGTTATTGTCATTCTCTCAGTCGCAAGAGTTTTCACATTCCTATTTGGTATCGATGCACATGAAGAGTGGCTATGAAAGAAGGGAATACTGAATGTTACGTCATGCAGAATACACTCATTTACTTCGGCTCCTCGTGATCTACGCTACAGGAGAAGTGAGATACATAAAGTTGACAGTGTGAGGACAGACATGCTGGCACAACTCTGCAACTACACAGTGTTACCAGATAAAATGGTGCTGCGGAATCGAAAGTGTAGTACGGACTTTGCCACAGTAGCAGACAGCTGCTAATTTCGGACCATGACCGTGGATTACACTTCGGTCAGTGCTGGTTAGAGTGTTGCAACTGTAAATGGAGGGCTTTGTTTGATAGTCTTGTGCTGATGCTGTCTGAATAAATTATGCCATTGGATAAAAAGCGGTTCAGTTTTGAGACCTAACCCACGAGGGGGGAAGGCACAGTGGTCTGCCTGAGGAATTCCAAGCAATAAAACACAAAAAACAACCCAGGAAGGGTTCGAACAGCTACTCTCATGCAGAGACATGCACTTGGAATCTGTTCATCGTTACGGGGTCAAACAAGAGGGTAACATTACTGAAACAATGATCGGGCTACTTAGTATATAATAGAGCATACAGATTTCAAGGAGGAAACGTATGAAGACGCAGACTTCCTCGTTATCAATATGTGCGGCATATCTTTCGTGTTAACGAAAGTAAATTCCCGCTTTACCTCTTCTTACGTCTCAAATGAAATGAATGCCATGAGGAATCGAATATTTGTTGACTGCGTCTCTTCTTGCTTCCATCCTTACCAACATATTTCTTCATTCTCGTGGTAATCATGACATTCTATATGTACGCTGCAAAAGATTGCACGTGGACAAATTCGACATCGAGGTGCAAAGCGTTTGGTATCTTACATTATATTCAATTCGAATAAGCTTCCGATGTATTTTTACTTCGTTTGTATTTTTAGATGATTATGAACGTTACGGAAAATTATCTCACATGCTTTATGTTGAATGAGAAACATTGAATGATCCGTTTTGCTTTCCCTACGTTGAAATGATATAATGTCGGCGTCAACAACCTTCTTCCAAGCCGGAAGCTGAAACTTGTAGCATTCTGGATTAATGATAATTGAATGTCTGAAATGTATACATAGCCCACAAGGCGACGTCAGAAACGATCAGGGGAGAACGCCGCATAAAAACCAAACGTGCGCGCGCGTCTCCACTCTGAAGAACCGTATCGGAGAATCACGGCAAGCATTTCGCTGAAGAGCTGCCTCGTCAGAGAGCCGAGAAATGGCAGCGTCGTAGCAAGTATTTGTCAACACTCTGATAGTGCATTTACTTCCGGATGTAGGCCGGCATTACCTCGTTAAATTCACTTGACATTCGTTTTCCACATCGAAGACTCGTACGATATAATCCACTGTAAGATGACACAATTAGAAAGTATATTTAATTTCTGGACTCCAAGAACGGCGTTCTTCACGTAAGTAACACCTGTTTGTGTGTGCATTCGGGAGGACGACGGTGCAATCCCGCGCCCGGCCATCCTGATTTAGGTTTTCAGTGATTTCCCTAAATCGCTTCAGGCAAATGCCGGGATGGTTCCTTAGGAAGGGCACGGCCGATTTCCTTCCCCATCCTTCCCTAATCCGAGCTTGTGCTCTGTCTCTAATGCAATCGTTGTCGACGGGACGTTAAAACAGTAATCTCCTCCTCCTCTGTTTGTGTGTTTAAGGTTGCGTTTTGAGGCTCAGGCAACATCGCAGTGACTATAATCCGCCTCTTGCGGCCAGTGTGTCGTTAGCTCAGAGGTTCCCTTGTGCGTTGCAGTGCTCGTACTATATGACGTAGCAGTTCGAATCACGGTAGAAGCCGCTGACTGCAACCTTTTATTTTCCATTTTAATTAATGGAGTTGCAAACTGCTAGTAAAAATTCCTTATGCGAAATCTGAAGAATGCCTTTAAACATCAATCTTCATCCGATTTCGACTTAGTAAATTAAGTTAATATCATGGATGTCTGCTTTGCAAATGCCAAGGTGCTTCACTGTAAAATAGATCCTGAAAAGATTCAAACCGACTGTCAACGATATAAATTTGAGCTTTGTTCGTCGTATAGGTCTAACATGTCAGAAGGTTGTTTATGAAGTACACATGTTGATTAATATAGTTCCCTTCTTCTAAATTTTTGCAATAGCATTTAACTGTAGATGTTTTCTAACACCGGCGTTAGCAATTCCTTTCCGTTCTCTGAAACCTTCAAAACGACAAATTTTTCTGGTTTAAATCTGATGACCTTAACCATCACTTACGATCAACAATAAATACTTCATGAACCCATACATGGAACTCCAAATGTGCAGTGTTCCTGCACTGCTACAGAGCATGCATTGCAAGGTATTCACACAATTTATCGCATAGACTTACCATAAGGAATGAAACAAGAACTGTAATACACTTTACACCACAGACACTCACTCTGGCTTGACGAAAACATCCAAACATTGACCAAAAGTTGCACAAATAATTGAGTTTGAAAAGAAAAGAAACGAGGTATGAAGCATTTATAAATTCATCGAATGTAGTGAGGTGGTTTAATTTCGTCCCAGTCTATAAAATTAATTTCGGGCCATACTCAGCTCTTGCCGATTAATGTAATGTAATACCCGCCTACTAATCAGGGCGTCTGTATCCGTTGCTTTTGAGCGTGAATGGAAATTGTAGAAATTTTCTGTGGAGCAACATTTAATAATAAAGCGTTTTAAATCATCAAAAGCGATGAGCGGTAGCAGGCGCTTTTGATAAAGATCGGGGGAATGCAGCGCCGCTGCTGTCGCCACGGCTGCTGCCAGTAGCCAGCAAATGGATCCCGGAGCTTTGCCGCATACGGCGTCCAGAGGAGGACAGTCTGCAGGAAATCTGCCGCAAAATCGTTACTGGATAAAATTTTGATATCGGTGTGTGTCAGAAAGCGAAATAGGTTGAGTCTGCGCTACCATTACATTCACGTCTTCAGCATTCAGACAGAAGAGGCTATAAAAATATAAAAATATTTTATGCCAGCTGCCTTCGATCCACTGAGATTATGAACAAAAACAACGCACGCTACCGCTAGACCACAGACGTAATCAGCCTAGGGTTTCTCTATCATGGGACAAGTTTTCCTCCAGGAAGTGCCGCAGTCTACAGTGTTGCCAGATTGTGCAGATAACCGGACTTAGAGAATTAGCGAGTTGGCCAGTTTTTTTGTCCCATGTCGCGATCGGCGCAGACTTAGCCTCTGAAGCGGCCGGCCGCCGGTCGAGTTTTATGTCAAAGAGTGTACGTAAAACAAGCACTGACATGCGGGAAAGCTGTTGAATGGAAATTTCTAAGTGCAGTCGGACAACTGTTGGTTAGTTGATTGTTTTTGGGGAAGGAGACCAGACAGCGAGGTCATCGGTCTCATCGGATTAGGGAAGGACGGGGAAGGAAGTCGGCCGTGCCCTTTGAAAGCAACCATCCCGGCATTTGCCTGGAGCGATTTAGGGAAATCACGGAAAACCTAAATCAGGATGGCCTGACGCGGGATTGAACCGTCGTCCTCCCGAATGCTCGGACAACGGTGCTACGTAAAGAATAGTGTTATAGTTTGGTACAGGGCACCATGTTTTTGATTCTACATCGATCCTCTGGTTTTTTATCAAACAAGAGTCAGAAGAGCTCTGCTAGCCAAACAATGACATGAACCGCGATAATGTTGTTCATGTTTGTAAAAATTTAGAATCAGCTGTTTGGCATTCGCATGTTGTACAGGTGGATCAGCTGAATCGGTGAGTCTGCAAACAAGCAGATAGCCAACCTGCAAAGGAGACATGTATTGAAATGATTCACCAAACAAAGGCGTTCAAAAGGTTTCTGTTAAATGTCAAGTAGCGTTTCGATATGTTGCCCAGTCATCGAACTTGTGTCTGATGTTTTGCCTCCTTATTTTCTTCACTTGGATACAGTAACGTATTTAACAACCGATATAACTTACCGTTTCGATAAGCAAATTTGGCTAAATCCCTGCCAATACTGCAAGCAAAACACACACACAGACACACACTGAAAGCTTTGGAAACTACATCGATGAAATTCACCAAGCGCGGATCTCTGACGTAGTGGAACTCCACCAAAAAGTATGCAAAATCAAGCACTTTCAGTAAGTGTCAGATATGTACAGTTTTGTGAAATATACGTTGCTATGCCGTAAAAAGTTTAGATGCAGACCTTCACAGCACTTCCTCAGGGTGCATTTAACTGCCGTTTGACGACACAGCGCGCTGATGGAGAACACTTCTTATAAATTCCAATAATTAACGATTCTGACTGTGGCTGCACAAGATGGCGCAATGACAAGCTGGACTAGTAATCGAAGAGAGGGGGTTCTGATCCCAGTACGGCCATGCTGAGTAACCTGCAACATCCTCGCTAGTGGTTTGTAGGCCTTCATCTTCGGCACATCGGTGATAGCCAACTTGCTGAATCACTCTAGACCCACTGTATCCATTCGTTTATTTACACCAGATATCATAGTATCTTGAAACTAATGCTGTATTTTCACATCAGTGCATTTAGTAACAATTCTTATGTTTCTTTAATCCGTGTTATGTTACAGCAAAAACTCTCGATTGTTTACTGAAATTGGTTTAGTTTACCTGAATCGGACTATGTGCGCAGAAACTATGCATCTACAAAATCGCCTTTCCATACACACAGATCTGCAGGCGTCTAATTTCCTCAATGAACTTGACGACGTAAACACAATAAATAAATTCCTAATATTTCAATAACTGGTATAAGACATTGAAAAGAAGTCTTCCTCAAATTACAGTACGCAAAGGTAAAAGTATAGAGGAAGCTTAGGACTGGTGATCATGACAGCACTCTGTACATCTGGACCTATCTTATTATGTCACCTAATTCCATCCAGTTAAGTGGGTGCTTCTTTACCAAAAAGAAATTCACAGGCTTCTGATTAATTTTGAAACAAGCACCACGAATAGAAAAATTAATGGAAACTCACTTCCATTGGATTACTATACAGTATAACTTTCACTCTGTAATGGTGATGAAAATTAAGAAAGAGACATACATATTTCGCCATAAGGACATGTTTCGATATTCTCAACCAGCGCTCGCTCGTGAGGGTTCTAGAATCCCAGAGCAACATTGTTCAAAGATCACCCCACTAACTTTAAATTAGTAAGTGATCTGCTTACAACGTCTTTTAATAGTCATACAAGGTGGAGGATGCTCCGTCATGTCCAAGAGATACCTCAGTTATGTGGCAATGTCGTTACATCAAGCTGCAGATAATAGAGGAAAAGGTGTAAATATGGACACTCTTTTTTGTTTATGATTTAAAGGTACTTCGTTTTGTAAAAATTCTAGATTTTATACCTTCATTAACAACTATAACAAGTTTAAAAATGTTGAGAGGCGAAACAACGATTAGTATCCATTATTTCTATTCGAAAACAAAGATTTACAAAAAGCTTGTAAAATGGAACTTTAAAAAAATGGTAGTGCAAATACGGGCGTCCATAAAAAGGTGCGAGAAATCTTTTGAAATATTTTAATGTAATGGGTTAAAACAATAAAAAATGGTAGACTAGTCTACAAAAACCAACTTTCGTACATTTATGCATGAAATCTGAAATTATTTACGGTAATCATAAACGTAAGTAGCTCCTTCACAGCCAGCACAATCTAAGTGTGCCCACATTTGGCACATAACACATTTAATGTACATCTCTCCTCTCCTGTCTTGAGAGAACTTTTTATCACAAAAGATGCAATTGTATCACTTGAGTCTGGTGTATCCCCATCGTTCACATCAAGCTCATTATCACTGTCCACAAGGTGAGAGCTGCAGGAGCCTGAAGAGTCCGATGATAAATCAGATAGTTTTGTAGAATAAACTTTCTCTTTTTGAAGGCCTTTAGAATTTGCACCTCTGTCAGCAGGTTGGCTTCTAACCCTAGAGAAATTCAACGACGTCTTCTTGACATCACTTTTGTCAAGCGACTTTTTCAACTGATCTTTGTGTGGCGTTCCAGTGACGTGGCAGGCAGTTGCTGCTTTTTGTCCCTGTATTGTGGTTTTCTCCTTAATGCTGGGGACAGGAGATATTTAGAATGGTGAAACTGCATTTGTTGAAGTCCCAGGAGAAGTCACTGGTGTTTCAATGACTTCGTCAACTGGCATAGCTAGAGCTTGATGTGGTTATACATCAAGATAACTCGAAGAAGAAGCAGATGACGTCGATGATCCAGAGATAGCAAGTAGAGGAGCATGTGATCCAGAAACATTAGGTCTATGTTCCTATGTGGAGCAATTTTTCCTGCAACCAACTCAGCAGCTATGAAATCAGCGTTGGTGAAGATGTAACGGTTCATAGGGTATAACCCAATTACCTTGAATTCGTTTATTGCTATCTCAGCTGATTGGGTACAAAGGTAGGCTTGGCCAGAAACCTCCACAAGGTCGTAAGGTGTGAGAGGATGCCCATTGTGATGCAACCATATTCTCACTGCCTCGTTGTAGTACGTTTTCAGAGGTCCCATGAACGTCATATCTAGAGGCTGCAGTTTGTGGGTTCAATGTTGAGGAACTGAGATGATAGTCACGTGGTGTTCATTCACCAAGTCAATCACATCTGGATTTCGAACGTGGCTATAATGACCATTCAAGATGAGGAGAACAGACCATTGTTCAGTCGGACATGTTTTCTCAATGAAATGAACAAACTATTTGGTGAACAAATTGTTTTGAACCCATACTGATGGATAGGTTCTAACAATTGAACCAAAGGGTTAGCCTCTCATTAGAGCTTGGGACATGTTCATTCTAGGGAAAATTATCATCAGTGGGACATAATGTCTTGAAGTGCTCATAACTGTGATTGTAGTCCCCCTTTCTGCAGACGTTAGAGCTTCAATTTGTTTCTTCCCTTTCATCCCCATCACTTTTGGAATTTTTCTTTGGACAATGGACAGGCCTATCTCATCCATGTCATACAGTTGGTCTGCTGGATATGAGTGTTTGTGGAAAGCGTCTGCCAACAAATCAAAGAAAACCATCCTATTCTATTTATTGAAGCCTAAGGCTCTGTCATATGAAGTTCCACAAGGTTTGCGAATTGAAGCCGGTCCTTGTGTTTCTCAAGAAAAAAGTGAGCCCAAGCTCATCCTGCTTCTCCTCCTTTGAAAGGGGTTATCAAACTATTTCATTGGGCAACTGAAAATGCCATTCTTCTCAGATCTGCCAAAGTGCATCCAAAGAATTTTCGCTCCATCTCAAGGAGATAAGAAACGAGCTGGTTTTCGAGGTCTGCATTTAAAATTGGTTTCCTTCCAAACTTTGTCTCTTGAACTGCTTGCTCAGGGATTTTATCACATCTAAGGAATCTCTGCAAAGTGGTACGAAGCACTCCGAATGTTCTTGCAGCACCTTTCACAGAAGCCTCCATTGCTTTCACAGCAGCTATGGCATGTACCATCTGAGATTTATCCCACTGATGCCTCTGGTTCTTACATTCATAGCACTTCTTCGTGATCAGTATTCTGCAAGGACAAACAAAAGCACTCAGGTCTATTATCGCAACTTGAAAATACTATTTGTTTGTTTGTTGCTGTGTGAGTTGTATATATGAAATTTAAACAAAATTCGACTAACCATATACGTAAAAAAATTATTTAAATCTTTTACATTGTTTAAGAGAAGAGATGGTGTAATTATGGGCGCTCCTTGAATAGGGGCGCATTTTTAAACCAACCCAGTGGGCCCGTATTTACACCAACCATTCTTAAGCAACATGGCCACCACCATGTCAAACCTAAAAGCATGAGTAACATGAAACGTCTTTCTAAAAGTAGCTTAGGATTCCTTTATTCCAGATATCACTGAGAAATTGTTTTGAACTAATCAAAGAATATAAAAAGAAAACGATTTCACATACCTGCCAAACGTTTGCAGTTCTGAACAAACACCAATTCACACAATAACTGACGCTGTGACTACACTGCTTCAAACAATGCTTCCAACTGTTCACTGCTACGGTCTGTCAACAACAGGCACCGTTTTCGGTCCTGGTCGCCAGACCGCAGCACTTCCCATACCCTCGTAGTGAGGGGTGCCCATAATTACACCTGTGCCCATTTTTACGCCGTTTACTATATGAATCGGAACGGCTATCGAGTTGCTGAAGATCTAGGTTCTGCTGTTTGCTTGCAATTTTGACGAGAGTTATAATAGTACTGTAACTGCCTTTTAAAATAAAAATCGCTTGCACCAGAGTTTAAATTGTGACTGTTTGGCGTGTGTAACAGTCAAATGCGTTTGAATTGGCCTGCTGAATCTCCAGCACTGATCCTAATGCAAATATCTGTGACTGCCTGGAACAACTTATCGAACGCCAGTGACGAGGACCACGCTATATAACCACTTTCCTCAGACTAAAAGTGACAATTAAAAGCCACCGCCGCAGATTAATTAACAGCAGTTCAAAATACTAAAACGAACTTTCTGAAAGTGTGGACATTCCAAATTTTGGAGGCCCTGGAAACAGCGGGAGCATGTGTCCAGCTCAATCTGGGTTGCTACATACATTGCAAACTCACACTTGTATAGCCCCTCGCACAAAGCTGGCGCCCCATTGCCGCCCAAGGCTTTCCGCTACTGCCAATAAGTAAGACCTTGTTGAAAGTAGGTTTCTCTACTTTCCTTCGTGTGCAAAGTGCTTCATTCCTTTCTTTATTACTTAAATAGATGGAGTTTTGAAACGCAAGTAGACTTCGTATGTGACTATTCAGTTACATAACTGGTCTGAGGAACGACCATTCATTTGCAAACGGAGGAGCAAATTTTAGAAGGATAGACATCAAAGGGAGAAAACAGTGCATTTACATACAGGGTGTTTTCCAATTCATGTTATGCACTTATAGATATTGTAGATGGGACTTGGCAAATCAAGCTTTACATAGAAGCCCATGTCTGGAAACACCATGCATTGACGCTACAGAGCATCAAAGCGATAGGCGCCGATGCCTGTAAATGTATGTGTACACAGGGTGATTCGGTCATGATGTTGCAAACTTTATAGGATGAGGGTGAAGTGTAAATATATCAATTTGAGGTAAGGGTCCTTGTACCGGAAAAGAACGAGTTGAAAGCTATAGGCAGAAACCGTTCTGATATCTCTGACAATGAGGTACATGTACTGGAACTGTTGTTGCTAACATTGTAGGGTAGGCTACTTTCAGATGTGGTAGTATAGACAAACACAAGAAAAAGGTCTAGTAAACATGGCTCTAAAGTGCTTAAGAGCTGTGAGCTTTGTTCCATACAGGAAATGTGTTTCATGGCAGCAAAGATGAACAAGTGCTAATAGCTCTCCTCAGGAATGTATTTTAGAGCCCATGTTCAATGAATATTTTTCTTCCTTCTTTTAGTCCATACTACCACCTCTGAAAGTCGCCTAGCCTGCAGTCTTAGCAATAACAGTACCAGTATATGTACTCCACTATCAGAGGTATTAGATCTGTTTTCGCTTATGACTTTCGATTCGTTCGTTTCCTATAGACGAACCCTTACCTCAAACTGATAAATTTATCCTTCTCCACCATTCTACAAAGTTAGTAACATCATGACGGAATCAACCTGTACACGTACATACATTTACAGGCGCCGGCGCCTATAATATTGACGCTCTGTGGCGTCGGTGGATGACGTTTCCGGACTTAAATTTGATTTACTGTGGTTCCCTTTCCAATCTCTACAAGCGTGCAACAGGAATTGTGGAACATCCTGTATATATTCCGCAAGCCACCATACGATTCTCGGCGGGGAGTACGTTACACCACTGCTGCTTTTCCCTTTACCGTTCCACTCGCAAATGGCGCGTGGAAGAAATGAATATCTATATGCTTCCGTATGAGACCTTATTTCCCTTATCTTGTCTCTTAGAGGAAACTGTGAGTACGATATGAGGAATAATTTTAGAGACGATAATAAAATTACTTTATTCTCTGGTAGGTAACACCTACAACTTCTTCATATTTCGTGTGGAATAACGAAAGAATCGCGTCGTGTATGAGCTCTTTTATGGGATGGAAAATTAATCTCATAAACTCTTGGACAAGGTGCTGGCTATGTATTGCTATTGTAGCCAGATCTGGGTCACATGCACTCTCTTCGGTCGCTCGTATGCCAATCGACATAATAAGGATGCAGTACTTGGCATGAGTAAGACAACAAAACAATTGAACAACAATTTTTTTGGAGCAGCGGATAATGACTTTAAGGACTTGATTGAATACACGTTAGGCATACAGGCTCGACTGGAAGATAATGTCGTGCGCAATCCAAATGCTAGATACTAGCTAAGGGGTCAGTCTTTCTTATACTTATCAGTTCCTGTACATCTGAAGATCATTACTGTTTTCCTTCATGATTAGATTAAATGGGGGGACAAGGAAGTGGCTAAGTGGCGTGGGTAATGTTAACTCATAGCAAGCTGCCCCTGATTAAAATACCGATTTATTATATAACATGATCCTCTCACTACTTCACAAATATGTGTTACAATTGGCACAGTGGCTTTGTTATTTACCTGACGTGACATTTACTTCAAGAATAGGACAGCAAGGACACAATTCAATCAGATGCAGCCTAGCTTATCGGGATACAGACTAAAGAGATAGTAAAATTATTTTCACACACGTGGCTTGCAGCATGGATGCGAGCAACAGTTAAGCTACAGTGATCCAGTTACAAACATGGAAAATATGGAAGAGCCTAGAGTGTATTTCAGAGTAATAGGAGGGGGGTTGTTGTTTTGAGGGAGGCGACCAGACAGCGAGGTCATCGGTCTCATCGGATTAGGGAAGGCCAGGGAAGGAAGTCGGCCGTGCCCTTTCAAAGGAACCATCCCAGCATTTGCCTGCAGCGATTTAGGGAAATCACGGAAAACCTAAATCAGGATGGCCGGACGCGGGATTGAACCGTCGTCCTCCCGAATGCGAGTCCAGTGTGTAGGAGGGGGGGGGGGGGAGGAATGCACAGATGTGTCCTGTGTATTTATTGCTACCGCATATAAAGGCACAGAAAGTAGAACCCAATGGTGACCAGAAATCGTCCATATATGTAGATAACCATCTTCCTTGCTAATTCTTCTTTTATTATGTGCTACAATTAGTGTCATAGGAGTGAACATGTACACAATAGCCAGTGTGGTGCAGGATGAGCACATATCAGTTAGTTATGAAAAATTAATATAGCTTTCTCAAGATTCCGTTTAGACAGGCGTATGGAGGCTCAGGACGAAACGATTTGTGCAATTAACATGGTTTAAGTGAACTGCGACTGAGTTAGAGAGCATGTGTTGGTGGGTGGCCAGAATCTATTAGACACACAAAGAATTGAGTGTAGACCAAACGAATAAATGAATTGGAATGTATAACTTGTGGCTAGAAGGAAGGGAGGATGTAGCCAAAAAATATAACATATCTTCATACTATGAATCCCTGCAGGGACTCAAGGCCTAGTGGTCTCTACTTAGAACAAAGCATGCTACACAGTGCACCTAAAAATCATACGAAATAAACAGAAAAATTCCGACTAATCATGGTTTGTGGACATTAAATGCCATTGCAATGAATAACTGATCTCAAATAAGCGAAATATCAAATCAAGACGGCTCTACATAATACATTATCCAAACACATCCATTACTTACCAGCCCTGCTTGGACAGTGAGCCAAAAGCCAAGTCTCCAGTGCGTTGGGACCCCAGTCAGCTGGAGGTGGGAAGGAAGAGGCACCTGCCAATACTTGTACCTCGTGTCAAGTCGAAGCATTCACCTCCTGTCCCTGAGCTATGTCTCTGGTTCACTGGTCCACCCCCCCCCCCTCCCTTCCCCAGTAGTCCAAATACTATGTTGGTAATACAGCCCAATGACATAGGATACTCTCTGACTACAGAGAAGTGTGGTTCAAAACATTCACTAATTCTGGGATACACAACCACACAAACAAAGGTGGGGAACGAGGAAGAAATGAACTGCATAAAGGGTAAATAAATAAATAGACACATGAGCATCCTTCCTTCCCAGAGGGAAGGTGGATGAAATGGTCACAAAGAATGCTTATAGGGAGAAAAATGTCAAAGACAAGTTGCTGGAAACAAATTGCTGCACAAATTGCATACAGCTTTAATGAAAGAGTACGTACTGATACCTTTCAATACCATTAAATAGTTCATAAAAACTTAAAATGAGATAAATTTAGAAGTGATAGGTATCTCGTACTGGTCTTTAACAACTAATTTTTACATTGATTAGCATTAATGTGACTTCAATAACAGTAACCCAATTTTCTTTCCGAAAGGAATGACAGGACCTGCAGACAACATTCCTGCAAAATTACCAACATTTTCAAAAGTTCTTTATACCTGCATAACTACTACAAGTTTTGGATCTGTTAATTGAATTGAATTTTTATAGTGAAATTGCAACTGACAATTCATGCAATTAGTATGCCTTCATTCAGAGCTATTTTAGAATCAAGTGCGTATTTTGATGTATACAAGAAGCACCAAAAGATACTCGTAAATTGTTTTTTTCCATTCTAAAATGATTTTCCAATGACCCCTCATCACATGAATGTAATGATTTTATCAGGGTATTCGATTTTTTTGGGTCCTTTTCCTATTTTTCTTCACTTCCTTAAGTTCTTAAGATAAAATAAATGCCACTTCATTGCCACCCATATGCAATACTTCATTTGACATCGTGTTGTAATCTGTAACCAGCAGAAAGTTTAGCTGTACATGTACAAAACTGCAGCTGTTGTCTGAGGGTGGTGTTGGGAATCACATATGCAAGTTTTGAAACATCTAAGGAAATTAATAACTCTGATATGTAGTGGCAAAATTCATGAAGAGGTTTGTAAAAACTCATTAACTACTTCAGAATTTTACACAAATAATTTTTATAGTAGCCTAATACACATTATATTTACTTTAATAGATGAAGACTGACATTAGCAACATGTTAAGCATACACTATTTTAACATTGACTGTTATTAATCTTGTGTATCTACCTTTTTCTCAACAAAATATTTAACTTTTGGCTTCCATATTTGTTAATTTTTGCAGAGCCGATACTTTGACTGTGAATATGACCAGAATGAGCAAGAGAAAACTGATGGAGGGCTTAGTGCTGGAACCCCAATGTTCATCTCTGAAGTCATCCACGGAACAGCCTGCAGCATTCTTTGAATGCATTATCATTGCAGAAAGGCCTAAAATATCAAAAACTAATATAAAAATTTAAAAATAATAAATATAAAAATATGTCAATTGAACTGCTTATATATGAAATGCAGTAATGTAATACATAATCTGCTTCATTGTTTTAACTATATCATGAAGGACAAGTTCCACTATATTTTATTCTTTATATGGGTGTGTTTTATTGTAGCTAATATGACATATTATGACAGCAATACTGGTAGACACAATATCAAAATTATATCTGGAGTTTTTCAGAGTTGTAATTTTACACAGTTTTTCTTTGAAGTCTGGTATTAGAAAATGTAATGTAGGTGGGTGTTGGAAGACACCCTCACACAAGCCACCAACTAATTATACATAATCTATCAGTTTCTCATCATATAAAAAATTAATATAGCTTTTACATTCAACAAAGGTAATAATGAATTCAGACAGCATATCTTAAATTCATAAATTGCAGACAGTCTTTGTCTGAATACTAGTTAATCTTATATGGTGAATACCAGTAACAAGCTGTCAGTCATGCTTTTCTAAATATGTGTTCTATGTTAACAGTGGCTATATCTATAGAAACTTTGTATGTTATGTATGTAATCATAAAATCTCAGATGTTGTAAGGAAACGTAAAATATCCAGTAAAGTCAAAATTTGCAGATATGATGTAAGTGATATGATATATTACGACTATATATTAAGTGCCATGTATTTTATATATGTCTACAAATCTGAACAAGAACAATATTATCACCAATTTGTTGTGAAATCAGACAGACAATTATTTCACTCATTTCATATTCTCTGGAAAAAAGTACAGACACATAATGGTTTCACTCATTTAATATTCTTCATAAAAAAGTATATGAACCAAAGCAACATATATTCTGTTGCAGTCAGTTAAGTTTCATTAAGACAAAGGTTGTCATACTTCCCTCAAATGATGGCATGGGTAGTAACATTACTTATTTATAATTCAGAGATGGCAACAATGAGTGAAAAAAACATTGGTGAATGTTGTTTGCTCTGTGGTTATTATGGAGAGATATTAGTCATGATGTTCAGCCAAAATCTCTTTAAAATGTTACTACTTTTTAGTTTATTAGAGAAAATAAAGACAGTTCATGTGACTGTAAAAATAGTGCAGTAATCTTTCAAATGATTTAGTATATATCATACATGTGTAGATTACTAAATGGTACTATGTATTTATCCAGACATTTACTGTGTGTATCTTTTCCCGCTTTGGATGTTGATGTTGATATTGATATTGGGCTCACAAAATGTTTGCACTAAATGACTGCATTATTGAAGTGGCACAACACTTTATCTGACCTATATGGTAATCATTGATGTGCTGCCTCTGACTTCTGTAGTGTGTAGTCTGTAATATATAAGATATACAAAATTCTGAAAGCTCTATAATATCTTTTCTAAGGTGGAAATTGTAACTAAGGTCTGCAATTTATAAAAATATATGTGTTGTTTATACAGGATGATCAGAAACTTTCTGAAAAGCTCTGCAAGGGTCTTGTAGGAAAGGTTGTGCTAAGAAATAATCGTTAAAAAATTGGAGTTAATGAGCATTGAAATTAGCCAGTCAGACCATTGTGTGGGCAAATACAAGTGGCCCACCAGATACAATTAGTTTCAGTTGTTCTCCTAGTGGAGGCAACAGCACATGAGACTGTTAAGCCTTTGGAGCAGTTTTGATCCACATTACCATTTCATGTCCAATCATTGTAAAACTCTCTTTTTCAGTTTGAGGAAACAAAATTAAGAACACATTTAATGGCACTTTTTATGATGGGCCACTTGAATTTGCATTTGAAACGGTCTAACTGGCTAATTAAATCAGAAATGGTGCAACTTACTAAATTTTTTTCTCAACAATTATTTCTCAGCACAACCTATCCTGCAAAACCCTTACAAGCTTTTCAGACTGTTTGTGGCCACCCTGTATATGTATTTAGTGTATTGAAAACGTGGAAAATTGTAGTTTATAATTATTATACTATTTTGATTTAGTTTGATAATTTATCATGAAGGTTATTTGTAATGTGAACCAAAGTAGTAGCTATAAATTGAATACACATACCCATTCTGCATTCTATTTTACAACTCTGCTTAAAAGAAAATGAAAGAAAGAAATTTTGGAGTGACAGAGCAGCCAGTACAGATAAAGAGCTTTTAAACATGAGAGAAGAGTTGATTTACAAACAGTGATTAACTACAAAATTTATCATAGACTGTCAGCTACATTCAGATGTAGAACTGTTGTACTCCAAACAAATACAGAATAGGTGACTCATTTAAAACCTCTAACTCCTATAGTTTTGCAGCTGGTGATTTTAGTATTGGTCTGTCTAAATTTAACATGCAAAACAACATGCACTATAAATACTAACAATGTACTGAAAAAATGAAGGAAATGCATATAACAAATAAATCATTTGTTAAAATGTAGCTTTTATTATTTCAATACATTGCAACTGTAAGTAACAAGTACATAAAAATCATAGATCTGAATTTAAACTTAACTACAATTTCAAGATATAAAACTGCATTCACCTGAAATATTAACTATTTTTCACATCTAAAATAAATATACGGCAGTTTTTGTAAGTGAGATTCCCTTACCAGGTAATACTTCACAGTTGTTCATAATAGTAAACATTTGTCTATGAAATGAACTTTTCAGGTAAAGTCTTTTTTAATATTCATATCAAATTTCAACAATAATATTTTTTATTCATATCCTAAGATTTTCATTGAAAACACACAAAGAACATATCTCAAAGGTATCTGTGAAGATCATTATAAGTATCACGTTTGGATCTGTTTTCATTTACAGGATGTGATTAACTTTAACCATAGAAAGATATTTCTTAATAACCAAAAAAGTAGCTGCAGTTGAAGGAATTGGACACTAATCAAAAATTTCACTTAATAGTGCATTAGAAATATGTTAAATCATTTCATTAAGTACCATACTTTCTAAAGATATATTTAAAATAATCGTAAAATGTGAGTAGGTGCTCTGCCTATAACGGCAAGGAGTATCATTACATATAATATCAATACATGAAATTATATTTCTTAGCACTCATTAATATCTTATTGACCATCAGAGTGTTGGTGCTACAAGAGTACTAAAGCCAACCTGCATTAATCATATAATATGTCTTGTGTTAATAAAGGAAACACGCTTCTCTCTACCTGTATTGAACTGACTAATTCTGAAGACAGTTTCACGAAATATTAACATACAAAAATGAGTTGCTTGTGTATATCACTATGCATAAACAAGTGGTTCAGTTACAAAATGTCTATTGTAACTAACTATTCTTTCGTTATGGATGATCGTTTTTTATTGTCCTCTGATGACTGAAAATGTGTTTCCCTTGTTTTTTTTCGTAATTTACTTAAGTTGCTGCAAATTATCGTTTTTTAACTATTATGGAAATTTTGTAATGTAATTAGAAGCATTCATAATTATAATACACTACTAGAAACGTTTCTTTGCTGAAATACTGACAAGCATGTTATGTGTATGGTTTTTAAACTGAATAGATAATAAAAACAAGTATGCATTTGCATAAAAGAGTATTTAAGTAGGCATCTCATTATTAAAAGTGCAACAAAAATGGGAATCCTATAAAGTATTTGATTGATATACACTCTGAATAAATTGTAGGAAGTAAAAGTTGCTGTTTATTACTATTCTTAATTCTGTAAATTTACTTTCAATTTTGAACACTGAAGTATTATAATAATCTGCCATTCACTTATTTTAAATTTCAACGAGTATTCGATCTATATTATTTCCCATTTAGACCTCTCTCTACCTACAATGATTCCAGTTGATGCATTATTATATGCCATATGAATTTATACTTCTCCTTTCTCTATTTCTCAGTGACTTCACATGCACCAAGTTTTAAATATTCCCAAGTAATATCTCTAATTTTGCAGCAATATGTTAACTACTGCTTATTTTTCATTTTTTTCTTTAATACATCTGATAGTTCGATTTCTCATGAATTGGGAAGTATCTATGCTTACTGTGCTGCTACTGTCATGCAATCTTCACTGTATAATATTGTTGTAACGTTGTTATATCATGATGACCTTGTTGCAAACAGTTTGAACTAGCATAAAGACTTAGAGTTTTTACACAAATTAACTGACTTATTTACAGGCTTTCTCTTCTGGATACAGAATATGTTGAATAAATTCCTTTTTTTAAAATGGGAAAATTCAATTGTTGCATTTAAGGTTCACTGTAATGTATCATTTATTTGAAAGTGGAAATTGTGTTAGTGCTAATATTTGTTACAGAATGATATGCTTGAATCAATTTACGCTTCAGACTTGACATCTACTTGAAATCAGATCATATGATCTACCTCTGAATGTGACTATGGAGGCAACAGGAATGAGCAGTATTTATATTTTTATGTAAATGCTTGACTGTGCTAAATATTACTTAGGCAGGAAAGAAATGTTTAGCATATACTTTTCAGATTTTATTTGAATTTTATATGCATGTTTCAGTCTGTGTAATTAGTTTATGTGCAATATTTTCAATGTTGTTGATGCATACAATCAGAACACTAACATTGTAACATTTTATATGCATGTTTCAGTCTGTGTATTTACTTTATGTGCAATATTTTCAATGTTGTTGATGCATACCATCAGAACACTAACATCGTTAGAACTTCTGTGAAAGACAAGAATGCCTAGATATACTGTTGTTAATTATTATTAAATGAATGAATATCTGTTAAGTTAAAATAATTTTTTTTATTACAAATTTTAAATATCTCAGAGCAAGTACAAATGAGAGGTAGTGTGAAATTGTATTACTGTAATAAAATCTACACATCTGCAATGATCTTCATAACAGAAAATGTATACTGAAATACGTTGTAGAATTTTGAATGCAGAAGGATTTGGATTGCATTTTGAACCTGCTAAATAAGGATATAACAAATATCTATTACAACAGGGAAACGTGTTCAGAGAAAGGATCTGTTGTTAATTAATAGTGTATTGTATCAAATTTCAAACAAATATTTAAAATACTCTAAAAATTGAAAGTTTGCAGAATTATTAACAGAAATCTAAAAGTATTTGTGTGTTTTACCAGCAGAGCCAATAAAATCACAGTCTTGATGATGGTAGCAGGAGCAAATAAGAGCTAGTAAAAATCAAATTTGGGCCTAGAGTTACTGAACCCAATTACAATATTTGTCATTGTTAATTTAAATTTCAGTGGAAAACTCAGGATTTGGATAAGTTGTTATAAAGGATGTTCTACTAGTTTATAAGCTGTAGGTTAACCTACACTAATACATTCTCACAAATAATAGAAGGGATTATTTTGTAAACATATGGTCAACAGTCTTAAAATAATACATTTCTGGAACATAGGCATAGTCACAAATAAATTACATCTCAGCTAACATTTGTACCTTTCAATGACAATTTACCTATTAAGAATGAAAATTTTATGCAAATAACGGCTTTAAATGAGGAAAACAAATAATTTCATTCATTAAACATTAGAAAGAGACAAACACTTATTGAAATATCGCAGAAGGATATTATTGTTTGATAGTTGATCCAATCTTCAAAAATTTCTCTGAATAGAACCAAGCAGGACAGTTTTATTAAAATAAATATGTAATTTGAGTACAAACATGGGATTGTGAAACTCTGGTGTAGAGAGCATGTTGAATGATATTGGGAAGTTATGTGTAATTTCCTTAAAACATGCATTAATTTTGTATTAAGTTTGGTGGAGACTGTGTTCAATACTTTTATATGTACATGTAAAGAGTTTGAATTACATGGTGGTCATCAAGCGTAGGGCCAACAGGGGAGATACTGTGCTGGAAAACATAGATAAATAAGACTAGTGGGTAAGTCTCTTTTTCCATTGTACCTTGGGAAATGATTAATTTATAACTGAGAGATGCGAAAGCCTAATACACAATATTACTAATGAAATGCATGACTGTCTTCTTCGCGGTTATGCGTTATCCTAAAATAACATTTTTTAAATGGAGGTAGGTAAGGCTAGAAAAATGATGTGCCATATTGTTAAAGGCACTGAATATTCCTCTATCAGAAAAACTGGTTCCTCATTGGAACTGAATGGAAATGATAAAGAAAGATTAGAATTGAGTGTACTTCTAAGTTAATTAAGATTGTAGGGTGTAATTGCCCACTTCATCTTTTGACATGAATCGAATTTTTTGATGTTGAAGGATGGTCACTGAAAACTCTTCCAAAACTTATTTGTAATAACGCAGTTTCTAGGTTAACTTCTCATGATCATGGATCACAATCATACAGACTCTTTCAAGGGACATATTCGCCATTGACTGTAGAAATTATTTATTTCATAATTGCAATTTCGGCCTTTGGGGCATTTTCTAGTGGTATTGCAAAATCTGAAATAATACAAAAATGAAGTACAGAATATATATACAGAACTGCACAAACATGTCATGTAGACAGTAGCAGGGGAAGGTGGGGTACAGTGTAGCACAAATTTTTTTTAACGCGAAAACTATGTTTGTGAATACATTACTCTTTTAGATGCTGTTCTATAACAATCATATAAAGCTCACAGACTCAGTGAGGCTTTGAAACTGTTCTAACTATTTTGAATATTAAGCATAAATATAATTTGTTACAGTGTGTCTCTTGTTGGGTTTAGTTTTCTTTTCCTGTATCATCACACACGGTCTCAAATGATCCTTAAACAGTATTTTAACTGGCTCATCTCTTCTAATGTTATTTATTACCCTCTTCCTATTTTTTGGTTGCCGTTCTTTCATCAACTCTAAGGAAACCTCGGAAAATGTCAGAACCAACAGAGTCTTAGTAGAGTGCGTCTTCCCCAGCTGGTATATTGCGCAGAAGGGTCTTTCTGTGACTCATGTTGACCCGCATCATTGTCAATCGCTTCCAGAACATGGATTGGACTGTTCACATCACTATAACATTGCTACAGTGAAGCACACATTAAACTGTTACGCTGTGCCCCACAGGACAACTTTATATACTTTTGGAAGTTTTGAAAAATGTGCAGAGTATTATATTATTATAAAAATTTGCTTCACATATCTCAAAGCACATTTTCATCACCAGACAACAAAGATGAATTTCAATTGCTTCCAAAGTATGCTGGCCAAAAGTGCTGCAAATGAGAATTGTAAAAATGTTAAACAAAAAGTTACAAACATGGTAACTTAAAAAATCTACATGTTACACTACTAAGTCCCGTGTTACACTCTATCCAACCTTCCCTGACATTACAGAAATGGTGAAAATAATACATCACTTACATTTTGCTTCAGTACATGTCAGGTTTTAGAAACCTCCAACATGTGTACATGTCGTGATCAAAAATAAGCCTTTTCACTGTAGGAATACAGTAATGTCAAACGTATGTGAAGCTGTCTATGTTGTGAAATGATGTAAATGATGTGAAGTATTTCCTATGTTAACACCCTTGACATAAATAACTACAGATCTATGTGCTAACACTCTGTTTACTTGTGAACAAAGGCTGTTGGCGCGATAATACACTCATATTCTGATTGTCCATGCACTTATCAGAGACAGCACATTCTTGTGACAACAATTGTAAGCTTCATATCATAACATCTTTTTACATCTGTTTCCAATATACAGCTTTCTATGTGGTGATATAGTCATAAGGTGCAAGGAGACAGGATAGACAAATTTCTTTATAACAGAGTTGAGTAGATATATGTGTGTTATCTGTTAAAATGGTCCCATACTGGCTTGGGTCTCACACTAATTTGACTTTTATCAGAAGTATTTTAAGCTCTTTGGAATTTATTATTATACATACACACGTTTTACATAACTACATTACCCATATTAAGGCCTGGTAAGAAGAGACATACTGTAATTATGAGGTAGCATCTTGTATTTTATTGTCCAAATTTACTGTACTGTACTGTTACGTAGTTCCAGTGTATACTATTTCCTTTGTTGTTATTTCATCCCCTCACTCTTTATGTGCAGGGGCTGGGCTATCAGTGATACAATATCTCATTCATCAGTCAACAAAATAAAATAAAAAATACATAGCAAAGAATGTGGAGAAACATTAGGGATGTTTTTCTGTTTTAAATTAAAAATCAGGTACAGACTGGGAAAAAACGTAATATATACATTTAAAGACACATCACATAATGGTGAAATCCTTCCAAGGAAAAACATTGAAGAATGGCACTTCCAATTAAAATCTGGGTGAGAAGTCTTTCAGGAGGACAGAATATGATCCATATGGTTGAGAGGTGTGGACAGAAAAGTTAGGGTTCAGTTAGGTAAGAAAATATGGAGACGAAGGTAGAGGTTTTGGGTGGGTGGTAGGAATACAGAAGGTGGGGAAGACAGAGGGTGAGGAGGAGTTTCGTGTGTGGGTAGAGGTTTGGATGGGTGGTGGGAATACAGAAGGTAGGGAAGACAGAGAATGAGGAGGAGTTTAGTGTGTGGGTTGGGTGTGGTAACAAGAGGAAAGGGATGAGGATGCATGGAGAGGGAAAAGGAGAGAGAAGCCCTAGTGTGTGTTGGGATGGGTAGGAAAAGTTAAAGTTGGTATGAGAGGTAAATATTGGGGCTGATTTCACTGTGTGCGAGAGTGAGTTGGTTGAAGTTTCACTGGGGTATGGAGTGCGTACAGGTTTATGGACGGTGGGAAGTGGGTTTGTAAATGCAAAGCAGTGTACACCCAGAAAGCTATATGTTGTCAGCGCATGTACAAAGACGTTGTGATATGAAGTTCATAATTGTTATCACTGGAATGTACCATATCTGGTAAGTGCACAGACAGCTTGACCTGTGAATGTTTTTTCCCGCCATGGAAACAGTGTGTTAGAACATTGACTTTGAGTGATTTATATGAAAGATGTTAACACTGGTAACATTTCACATAATGTACACCATTTAACAATGTGTAGAGCTTTTCACTCGTTTGATGTTACTGTATATCTAAAGTGAAAAGGCTTAGTTTTGGCGACGACATGTATGCATGTTGGAGTATTTTAAGGTCTGACATGTACTGAAGCAAAATGTAAGTGATGTATTATTTTCACCATTTTTGTAATTTTCTACTGTCTATATGACATGCTTGTGCAGTTCTGTATATGCATTCTGTGCTTCACTTTCGTAGTATTTTAGCTTTTGCACTACCACTTGAAAATGCCTCAAAGGCCGAAATTGTGACTGTGAAAGAAATAATTTCTATAGTCAATGGCGAATAACATACATTTATTTTATTTTTAGGAGCTGCTTGGGGCCCTAAGTTTGAGAAATTGATGTATTACTGTGGCTATCTGTGACACAGTCCTGGAATGTATGCTCTCATGTCTTACCAAGCACTACCACAAGTCACTGTCTTAGAGAATCTTCTATGAATTCTACATGTTTTTCAGAGACTTTCAAATGATTGCTACACAGCTCCTCTCACTAATTACATTTGTTTCCTTTTCTTGCCAATATAGCTTCAACAAGCTCCATTCAGTACTACAGTGATAAATTTCTTTTACATGCTTTATGATGAGTAAGAATACTACTGAAGATTTTTCTCCTCACTATAATATTATAATTTATTTTCTTTCTATCATTATTATTTATTATCTGATGCTGTATTTTCTGCCAGAAGTTCGTCCTATCACATTTCTCCCAGCAAACCTTAAGTTTCATTAACTGAAAGCCAAATTTTACCACTATAAACTAGTGCATCATACCCTTCTTCTGCCTGACAGCAATGATTATATGATACATCATCATTGAAACAACATGTTTTATATGAAGTACCCTAATGTTGTTTCCTTCTTCTCTCTGATATTCAGATTATTTCAATAACCTTATGCACAGAAGAATTCAGCCTTTGTTATTATTTACTTAAAAACATTTCTTATGAATGTGACAAGGACAGATGTTACTTTATTTTGGTGTAGATCTTTGGCTCACTTCTGTATGTATAATTCTCCTAACCTAACATTACTAATCATTTTGAAACAGGCCAGGAGCTAAAAGTAAATGTTTTAACTTGGACTTCTGGGAAATATGTTATCTGATTTATACTGAGAAATTACTCTAATATTCAAATGTATTGTTACAGTATATTCAACAAATTAGTTTATTGAAATATTGGATAAAACGATTTCAAAAATATTTTACAACCCATCAATACTCTTCCATTCATGTGAATATTTTCTTCTATTTTCAAGACAAAGTCAACCTCTTTCACTTTTTTTGTGCTTTTATGAATGGCTTACCACTCTATGGAGCTCAAACGAAAGCTTGAAAGTTCAAAAATACCTACAGATTTCGGCAGAGAAAATCCTATGATGAGAAACTTACTACTGTGTGAATGATGGACCAAGAATCAAATTATACCAGAAATTATAAATAGTTAATGGATCGCATCATGATACACTGTATCCTGTAAAATAGTTAACTTTTTTATCTGATACTCTTGCAAAATGCATACATTAGCTTCAGATGCAACCTGTGAATAAGAGTGGATTAATTTAACTGTAACATTCCTGTTTTCTGTCTAGCAGTTTCTACTTAACATTCATTGTTATATATTTAAATTAAATTATGTACTCATTCTAGCAATCTTTCTAATCATATCTGTTATTATTCTAATACCTGAAAGGATTGTGTGTCATGTATTACTTTGTGTACAATACTTATGTTCATAAAATAAATTAATTAGAAATTGTAATTTACAACAATACCACTACAAAAAATGAAATTTATGACCAATGACATGTTATGTTCCATGAATATATTACTCAGGTTTTGTCTCTTTATTATGTTAATTTAATCTTCATTAGTGTTCATGTGTCAATGTGAATGATTTTGTGTATTTGGCGAGAAAATAATGATACTGTCTAATCTAATTTTTACAGTAGTTGAGGTCAGTTCAGAGATACCAAGCGTGGTTGCTGCTCAGTGTTATTTATTTTCCGATTTTATTAGTAAGTTTGTATCTCTTCATCAACTATGGATTAGCTGAGTCTTTGGGCAATTTTTGTAGTACATACAATACCTTTCACATGTTGAATGCAAATATTGTACCAAGGAAGGTTGCACAGTGGTTAGATTATGGAATTCTCATTCAGGAGGATAATAGTTCATGGTTGCATCTGCCCATACTGATTTAGGCATTCCATTTTTTTTTCAAAAATCCATTAAGGAGGATTCTGGGGTTGTTTCAATGACAAGAACACTAATAGTTTCTTTTGCCATCCTTCATGCACTCAAGCTTCTACTCTGTGTCTGTTGACCTACATTACTGGGGCAACATTAAACCCTAATCTTATATGTTTATTTTTTGTAAATATTCAATTTAAGTGAAAGTAGTCATGTGAATAATTACCTATCAAAATTTAAAATTAGTTCAATTTCCTGATGATTGTATTTCAAGGCATTCTACAGATACTTAAGTCTATATTTCGCTCTCAACTAGCATTTATCAAGAAATATTGAATGTGGTCCACTATTCATTATTTCATTTGTAGTTGTTACCCTACTGAGAAATATTTTAAGAGACTCTACTCATATGAAGATTGACATTTCACTGTCTCCAGCATGTGAATAACATACCTACCTATTCCGTAAAAAATTGTAAAATATGTCAAATTCTTTAAATATCGACTGAAACTATATTGAAAACACCTGGCCACTGGTGCAACTTCTAATGCAGTGAGACAGGCTACAGCCTGCAGAATTTTAGTTGTCTAAAATAAACCAAAGAAGTTGCATGTACTCACCTCAGTGTAACATTGCGTCACTGAGCATATTATTTTTTTAGCATGTTTGTAATCAAATTGGCACAAATAATGAAATTTAACAAATGGAAGCTGATAGAATATTAATTAATAAGAAGCTTAATGTTGTGGCTAACATATATGTTAATGGATGTGGTGTCAGTTGCCTTTGCTGTTAGATTCTATGAAGATAAGTAGTCCTTCTGGTGTAGTAGCTTTTAATGTAAAAAACGTTTTCCTGTTTAAGCTTTCTTCTTCTAAGTAAATTTTACTTTATTTTGTTACATTTTATGTTTATAAAATTTTGCACAAAATTCTACACAGAAAGCTCAGTTAAATTGTGCATAGTCTGTTGACTACATTTTCACAAATTAATTCTTTTGAAACAAATTTTGTTCTATGTAAACAATAAAATATTATTGTTCAGGCAGTACTTGAATTAACTCATATTTCCAGAGAAACTGTTTTCTCACAGGAAATTACTTAATACAAAACACAAGTAAATATGATCTGCTTTACATAAGCACCTGTAATGCATATTGGAATTTATCAGGGGAAAATATTCATAATAGATTCTGACTGGCACTGGTGACTTCCACATGAGAAATATATGGGTATTTTGTGAATATTATATATTGATCATGCAAATATAATTGTCAAATTGCTACAGTTTTGGAAATACCATTTTAATTAGAAACTATTCATGGGCCTAGATATATTTTATAATATTATACAAGTATCTGCAGTTAAATGCAAAAAAATTATGAATGAATTCTTTTTGCGCACATTTATCTGTGAGAATGTTGTGTAAAATGTGAAATATTTTCTTTATCTATACTGTAAAACAGTCTGTGTTAAAGTACTCTTTGTGGATGCATAAAACTCTTGTTTCTTCTATACCTCTGACATTAAAATGACTCCATTCCTTTTTATCCATTATCCTTTTAATAATACATATCAAAAATTCAAAAAAAGTGAGGTGATGATAAGAAAAGAGTTGTGTTCCAGGTCATAAATAACTGCAGCAGGGCTCCAAAAGTTGCAGAACGAAGATATTCTTTTGTAATTTGGATAACAATTCAGAACACAATTTGCTATAACCAATTACATTTATTACTGTTCACATGACACTGTTTCAAATGATTATATTTCCATTATAATGTGGACTTATATCAATAAATAAATCATGGACGATATATATGTACAACTTTGTCTTCTGCAGCCAGCTAGTACCACACGACACAAACAAATATTTTACCATAAAGCTCAAAGTTAAGTGGATGCTCTGAGTTGACAAATGAACAGTATTATGTAAATTCCTTTGGGTGATCACAAGGTGCTTTCTTATACACTGAACTATGCAAAGATCACATATTAGGAGATGATAAGTGTTAAAAAAAGACACCACATGTAAAAGCATATTATCAACAGTGGCGTATTTGATATATAATTTGTAATTACTAACACATTCCAAATAGTTTTTATTGTGACTACAGCACTATTTTGACTTACAGTTCTATTATTAAAAAGTTTCTTAGTAAAAAGTTTCTTAGCAACCTCCAGCTCTGTCACTGTCAACATGTGCTCACTCACTCTCTCTCTCTTTTCTTGTTTGTCCCCATCCCTCCTCCCCCTCCCCTGCAACACATACTCCAAAACACAGTATCAACTTAACATTAAAAAATTACAAATGGCATATAAATTTTCCCATTTTGGGAGTAGATATATCGTGACTTTGGGGCCGCAAGCTGAGGGTGGTAGTACCGCTACTTACTTCTGCCAGCCTCCTTCTACCCACTTTTCTATCACCCTCCCTTGGCCACCTCTTACTTTTTTCGACACCATGGGTTTTAATTAGGTTTCGTGGCCTAAGGGTGTCTTTCCCATCAAAACACTTCATCGATAATTTTTCAAAGAAGCAGGTGACATGATTAAGCTTCATTACCTTCAAACTCAAAGTTCATACTGAATGACATCAACATTAAATGTCCCAGTGAAGTATCACAGTCGAATCTCTAGGTAGGAGGAACTTTGATGTCTACATCTGCAACGGAAACAGGTATTAATAAGAAGACCCAGATTTTCAAGTGTAGTTTCATGAGTAGGATAAAAAAACAATATATTCATTACTGTTAACACGAATGACATAAACATATCAGTAAACTGTCTCATTTCATGTCATTATATGAAAGAATTGTTCAAATGGTCTACAGAACATGTAAGTAACTAACCAACTACAGGTCTGTACCTATGTTTGCCATTCACTGTCAGGCGACGATGGAGTAGAAGAAATTAAGGAGGAACTGGAAAAGATCGAGTGTCACTGGACCAAGCGAAATGTGGTGCAAATTAGATTGTGTCCTTTTTAGATTGGAAAATGTGTTCTATGTCTTTGGTGACCCTGATACAAAACAAAATGCAATTGGGTCCTTAGTAAATAAATAGAAACATTGCTTGTAAATTATCTGCATTAGAAGGGCCATCCCACAGAATAGCTCCATTGTTTCGCAATATGTTTTCTAGATACAAAATTCATACTGTGCAGGTCTACGCTCCCACTTCGATCTACACAGAGCGATGGATTGGGTCGTTTTATAACAGCATCACTGAAAGATATGAGAAAGGAAGGGATTATCACTTTAAATTAGTTTTGGCAGTTTTAACTCTAAAATAGGAACACACAGTTTGGGTGAAATGGTAGGTGATAAGTATGGGATAGACAAGAGGAATGAGAGAGGACGGTGACTAATGAAATGTGAAAATTTCCCAATAATGGCTGTAATGAACACATGTATCAAAAAGCATCCTAGCCAGAAACGTACACTGAGAAGCTCCACTTTCATTGTTAAAAATGAGAAGGGCTTTGTATTGTAGAATTGTCTTCACATTGTTAAAGATTTCTCTGTTTTAAACAAATTCAACACTGACAGAGGGCACCATCTGTGAATAAAAATACTGAGATAAATGCAACAAATAAAAGGTATAAACTTGTGACACTGAATAGAAACACTATTTATCACATAAAACTTCAAGACAACAAAGAAAGCGTCCAGCAAGCCTTCTAGGAAAATAATTAAAGATTTGGCAGAATAAGATCTGGAAAAACGATTGTTTCAAGTGCATATGAGGCTGGTGCCCAAAGAAAGAATAAAAATCAACTTAGAAAAATTAGTGAAAAAACTAGAAATTTATTTAGACTGAGAAGGGGAGTGAAAATACAATCTGATCACGCCATGATAGATCATTGCAATCTGTGTAAAATTTTTCAAGAAGAACTGGAAACATCTATATCTGCATCTACATGGATACTCTGCTAATCACAATTAGGGGCCTGACAGAGGGTTCATTGAGCTACCTTCTCAATAATTTTCCATTATTCCAGTATCGAAAAGCTAGCAGGAATAACGAACACCTATATATTTCCGTGTGAGCTCTGATTTCCTTTATTTCATTATGATGATCGTTTCTCGCTATGTATGTCGGCGTCAACAAAATATTTTCTCATTCGGAGGATCAAGATGGTGACTGAAATTTCGTGAGAAGATTCTATCGCAACGGAAAACGCGTTGTTTTAATGGTGTCCATCACAAACAGTGATAATCTCTCTCCTATTTCGCGATAATACAAAAGCTGTTGCCCTTCGTTGAACTTTCTTGGCATACACTGTAAATCCTATCTTGTAAGGATCCCAGGCAGCACAGCAGTACAGCAAAAGAGGACAGACAACCGTAGTGTAGGCAGTCTCTTTAGCAGATGGGTTACATTCTCTAAGTGCTCTGCCAATAAAACGCAGTCTTTGGTTTGCCTTTCCCACAACATTTTCTACATGTTCTTTCCAATTTAAATTGTTCGTAATTGTAATTCTAGGTATTTGGTCGAATTTACAGCCTTTAGATCAGACTTATTAATCATGTAACAGAAGTTTAACAGATTACTTTTAACAGATGACCTCACACTTTTCATTATTTAGGGTCAGCTGCCAATTTTTGCACCATTCAGATATCTTTCCTAAATCGTTTTGCAATTTTTTTTAATCTTCTGATGCCTTTACTGCACGATAAACGACAGCATATTCTGCAAAACAAGCTAAGACGGCTGCTCAGGCTGTCTTCTACATCGTTTATATAAATAAGGAACATCAGCGGGCTTATAACAGTACCTTGGGGAACCCCGGAAATCGCTTCTGTTTCACTCAATGACTTTCTGTCAGTTACTACAAACTGTGATCTCTCTGACAGGAAATTATGAATCCCGCCACATAACTCCGACAATATTCCATAAGCACGCAATTTCACTACAAGCTGCTTGAGTGGTACAGCGTACCTTTTGGAAATCTAGAAATACGGAATTAGTCTGAAATCGTTTGTCAGTAGCACTCAACACTGTGTGTGTGTGTAAAGGGTTAGTTGTGTTTCACAAGAACGATGTTTTCTAAATCCGTCTTAACTGTGTGTCAATAGAGCATTCTCTTCGAGGTAATTCATAATGTTCAAAACACAATATTTGTTCCAAAATCCTTCTGCATATCAACGTGAATGATATGGGCCAGTAATTTAATGGATTACTCCTACTACCTTTCTTGATTATTGGTGTGACCTGTGCAACTTTCCAGTCTTTAGGTATGGATCTTTCGTGTAGCGAGCGGTTGTTTATGATTGTTAAGTATGGAGCTATTGCATCAGCATACTCTGAAAGGAACCTAATTGGTATACAGTCTGGAGCAGAAAACTTGCTTTTATTAAGTAACTTAAGTTGCTTCACTACACCGAGGGTATCTACTTCTAAGTTACTCAAGTTGGCAGCTGTTCTTGATTCGAATTCTGGAATATTTACTTCATCTTCTTTTGTGAAGGAATTTCGAGAGGCCGTGTTCAGTACTGGTGACGCTGCTTTCACAGCAGTGTCGTCGATAGTATTTCGATTGCTGCCGTGCGGAGGAGCCATTGTCTGTGTCTTTCCACTAGCATACTTTACATATGACCAGAATCTCTTTGGGTTTTCTACCAGGTTTCGAGGTATAGTTTCGTTGTGGAAACTATTGTAAGCATCTCGCAGTGATACCCATTCTAAATTACGAGCTTTTGTAAATGATCGCATGGCATACTTTTTTCGTTGTTTCTGCAACAGTGTTCAGACTCGTTTTGTGTACCAAGGGGGATCAGCTCCGTTGTTTATTTATTTATTTTGTATAAATCTTTCAGTTACTGTCGATACTATTTCTTCTAATTTAAGCCACACCTGTCTACATTTACATTGTTAATTTGGAAGGAGTGGAAATTGTCTCTCAGGAAGGCATCAAGTGAATTTTTATCTGCTATTCTGAATAGGTACTTTTTCGTTTATTTTTGGCTAATTTGGGGGTTACAATATTCAGTCTCGCTGGGACAACCCTGTGTTCACTAATCCCTGTGTCCATTTTGATGCTCGTTATTAGCTCACTATTATTTATTGCTAAGAGGTTAAGTGTGTTTTCACAACCATTTACTACTCGTGTGGACTCGTGAGCAAACTGCTCGAAATAATTTTCAGAGAATGTGTTTAGCACAATTTCAGTTGATGTTTTATGCATACCTCCAGATTGAAACATGTATTTTCGCCAACATATCGAGGGTACATTAAAGTGATAACTGTATGAGTAAGGTACATTTCTGAAATTGAACTCAAGTTTTCTTTTAACCTTTCAGCAATTGTATCATCTGAATTGGAAGGTCGGTAAAACTATCCAATTATTATTTTATTCCGTTTGCCAAGAACGACCTCTACCCACACTACTTCACAGGAACTATTTACTTCAGTTTCGCTACAATATAAACTACTTTTAACAACAACAAACAAGACACTGCCAACTGTGTTTAGCCTATCCTTCCAGAACACAGTTAGGTCCTTCGCAAAAACTTCGGCTGTCTGGCTTTACCAATCTTTCAGTGCCTACAACGATTTGAGCATCAGTTTTCTATTAGCTCTTGGAGCTTTGGTACATTCTCAAAACAACAACGACAATTTACAGCTGTTACACCAACGGTTCCTGTATCTACTTTATTCCCTTGTTCGAATTGCATCCTTGGAGACTGAAGCCCTTTTTGTATTTCTACGAGACCCTCTAAACTAAAAAACCGCCCAGTCCACGCCACACAGCCCCTGCTACGCATATAGCCACCTTCTGCATGTAATGGACTCCTGACCCATCCGGCGGAACCCGAAACCCCCTCACCCTATGGCGCAATTCGAGGAATCTGCAGCCTACACGGTCGCAGAATCGTCTAAGCGTCTGATTCAGATCCTCCACTTAGCCCTGTACAGAAGGTTCACAATCGGTCCTGTCGACTATGCTGCAAATGGTGAGCTCTGCTTTCATCTCACAAGCAAGTCTGGTTGTCTTTACCACTTCTGTTAGCCACTCGAAACCAGAGATACTCTCTTCCGATCCAAAGCAACACACACCATTGGTACTGACTTGAGCCACCACCTGCGCTTGGCTGCACCTTGTGCTGTTCATGTCATGGCATCAGGATGAACTCTTTCCACGTCTGGAAAGACCCACTTTGTATGCACATGGATTGAACATTGACTTTCTTCCCTTCCTTGGCAGCCATGTCCTTCAGGGGCCCCATAACACACCTAATGTTGGTGCTCCCAACTATTAATAATTATACCCTCTGCGACTGTCCAGATTTTGTAGGCTGAGAGGTTCCCTCCAAAACAAGACAAGCGACTGCATCTGGCTGAGGGACAGTGTTAGCAACAGACAGTACCTGGAAGCTGTGTGTCAAACTAACTGGGGAGGTCCTACATGCAACACCCAGGGAAGTCTTTCACCGCCTGCCACATCCTGAGGCGACCTCCCACTAGACCACGGGGAGCAGTCAACCTCATTGCGAGCAATAACTGGGCTGTTCACCAGAGTGGGCAGATCAGCTGATTCAGACATGTTGACATCCACTGGATATACACAGTTGACCCACGACAGTGATGCCCATCCACTGAAGCTTCAAGCAGTGTAACTGAAGCCATCACAGCCTGGAGATGAGAACAAAGTGTTACTAACTAGGCTTACATCCGCACACAGCTGCCGCAGTCCATGTCTGCACTAAAGACCATGGAAAACTATGCTACACAGACAAGCAAGAACAATCAACATGTGCTATGGAACTCGGCTGCAGACACGAAGGAACACACAACATCTGGGTTTATTAAATATTAAATTAACATGCAGAAACTCAAGAAATTAAACTAGCAAAGCATACAGATGAAACTAAACAATTTTCTCCCGTTTAGGCAGTCGTAAAATGCACAAAACCGACTACTTCCCTGTGGCTGCTTGTGTCTCTGCTGGCTGCTACTGACTGAGGTAGATTTAATGAAAAACATTGAGACCTTTCTAAGATCCAGTTTGCTCATATTGACCAGAAATATATTATTGTAATAGAGGAAATAGTGGTAGACGTACTGATGGAGAGGAAATTCTAAATTTCATCAGGAATCTTTGCAGACACCTGAATTCAAAACAAAAGCTAATTAAAACATTATCTGACCCCTGTGCTGGACACAAAGTTTTGGACTATTTCCTTTGGAAGTCAAATGTGTTACTGATACCTTGTAAAAATGGCACTGCATATGGTTACAGTGACCTGTCTGTTGCGCTTCAGAAGTTTGTTAGTGAGGAAATTCCAAAGCAATTTTCAAAAATCTTTACTTCATCTATTGACCATCATGAATCCCAACCTCAAAGGAGTGATAATACTGCTCCGGAAAAATAGAACCATTCATAATATAAAAAATTATTATCCCATAAGCCTAATCTGTTTTTACAAGAATATTATTAAATCATATAAGTCTCATCGCTAACGCAGCTCAACCCATTGAGCAGACAGGATTACTCAGCAGTTTCTGTGTGATGGACCATATTCTTGCTCTCTGGTAAGTGACAATACAAAGTAACTGGTTTCAGAATGCTTATGTACAGCTTTCGTAGATTTCGAAAATATCTTTGATTCAGTTAGCCATCCTGCTATAGTGCAAGCCTTGGCTGAGCAAGGGGTAGAGACAGTGTATAAAAATTTTTGCATTGTATATATGGAACTTCTAAGGCTTTTGTTAGCGTTCAGGAACCCACTCAAGAGTTTCCAATTCACAGAGGAGTGAGAAAAGGTAATCGTATCTCATCCAAACAATTTTCTGTCGTCTTGGAAATCGCAATGGCAATACTGAACTGAAAGGAAAAGGTGTTGGAATCAATGTAAAAAGACTTAACAACCTGAGATTTGCAGATCACATTGTACTTTTAGAAAATGATTGTGATGAACTACAAACAGATGTCACCTTGGAATGTCAGACAGGGGGACTGAACGTAAACCTTTCCAAGAAAAAACTGTTGTCTAATAAATGGAGTATGGTAGGAAATGTACAACGCAGGAACGCAATACTGGACACTGTCAGAGAGTGCGTTTATCTTGAGAAGCTTGTAAATATGATGGGAGGCACAAGATCAGAAATTTTTGGTTGTATCAAGCTAATCTGCAAAGCATTTGGAAAACATTCAACTATCTTCAGATCAAACATGTAGTAAAGCTGAATTCTTTTTATCTGTCTCTCCCCTGTTTTAAATTACTGTTGGGAGACCTGGACACTTCATGAATAGAAAAGATGAAAACTTAGATCTGCAAAGCAAAGCATAGGAAGTTGTAGTTCATGAAGTGTTTATTAATAAATTTGACACAGTTGCAGTACATACACTCCTGGAAATTGAAATAAGAACACCGTGAATTCACCGTCCCAGGAAGGGGAAACTTTATTGACACATTCCTGGGGTCAGATACATCACATGATCACACTGACAGAACCACAGGCACATAGACACAGGCAACAGAGCATGCACAATGTCGGCACTAGTATAGTGTATATCCACCTTTCACAGCAATGCAGGCTGCTATTCTCCCATGGAGACGATCGTAGAGATGCTGGATGTAGTCCTGTGGAACGGCTTGCCATGCCATTTCCACCTGGCGCCTCAGTTGGACCAGCGTTCGTGCTGGACGTGCAGACCGCGTGAGACGACGCTTCATCCAGTCCCAAACATGCTCAATGGGGGACAGATCCGGAGATCTTGCTGGCCAGGGTAGTTGATTTACACCTTCTAGAGCACGTTGGGTGGCACGGGATACATGCGGACGTGCATTGTCCTGTTGGAACAGCAAGTTCCCTTGCCGGTCTAGGAATGGTAGAACGATGGGTTCGATGACGGTTTGGATGTACCGTGCACTATTCAGTGTCCCCTCGACGATCACCAGTGGTGTACGGCCAGTGTAGGAGATCGCTCCCCACACCATGATGCCGGGTGTTGGCCCTGTGTGCCTCGGTCGTATGCAGTCCTGATTGTGGCGCTCACCTGCACGGCGCCAAACACGCATACGACCATCATTGGCACCAAGGCAGAAGCGACTCTCATCGCTGAAGACGACACGTCTCCATTCGTCCCTCCATTCACGCCTGTCGCGACACCACTGGAGGCGGGCTGCACGATGTTGGGGCGTGAGCGGAAGACGGCCTAACGGTGTGCGGGACCGTAGCCCAGCTTCATGGAGACGGCTGCGAATGGTCCTCGCCGATACCCCAGGAGCAACAGTGTCCCTAATTTGCTGGGAAGTGGAGGTGCGGTCCCCTACGGCACTGCGTAGGATCCTACGGTCTTGGCGTGCATCCGTGCGTCGCTGCGGTCCAGTCCCAGGTCGACGGGCACGTGCACCTTCCGCCGACCACTGGCGACAACATCGATGTACTGTGGGGACCTCACGCCCCAGCAATTCGGCGGTACGTCCACCCGGCCTCCCGCATGCCCACTATACGCCCTCGCTCAAAGTCCGTCAACTGCACATACGGTTCACGTCCACGCTGTCGCGGCATGCTACCAGTGTTAAAGACTGCGATGGAGCTCCGTATGCCACGGCAAACTGTCTGACACTGACGGCGGCGGTGCACAAATGCTGCGCAGCTAGCGCCATTCGACGGCTAACACCGCGGTTCCTGGTGTGTCCGCTGTGCCGTGCGTGTGATCATTGCTTGTACAGCCCTCTCGCAGTGTCAGGAGCAAGTATGGTGGGTCTGACACACCGGTGTCAATGTGTTCTTTTTTCCATTTCCAGGAGTGTATGTACTACGCCTGTGACAGATTTGTTAGCCAATGATTCATGAAATATTAAAAACGTTGCTGGTCCTGTGTCAAAAAAATGTTGAGACTGAAAAAAAGAAAGGGCTACATTGGGATTTATAAGCAAAAAACGGCAGAAGACATTAGATCAATTAGCAATGTCAAGAACATCCAGGAAAGAAGAGTCACAAGGAAATGGCAATGAGCCTGCAATGTTGCCAGAAAAAATGATGACTACTGGACAAAGGTGGTGCTGGAATGAAATCTAAGAGACAGAGACAGAGGAAGACCACCAGAATGATGGGACAAAGACCTGTAGAAGATCATTGGAGTCAACTGCTAGAATATCAGCCAAGATTATTCCTCATGGACCATGAAGTTGCAGACATACTTGAGCTCAGGGTCTGGAGAGACCATATCTTTTAATGATAGAAATAACTAATGGTAATGATTATTCTACATTTTGTATATTTAAATAATGAGTGGATGCTGTTTGTTAGGGTTCTGATATGGGTATGTACTTGGTAGTGATACTAAAATAGGTGGCTTACTAACTAGTTAGTGGTTATATTAATACTCACACAAATGTCAGGGTTTAACTAAGAATCATCTGAGCCAACACTACGATGATAGCTTTAAATAATATAAACCCATATATATGCTCTTAAGGGGACATTGTACGTCCTATGCTGCCAATGTTAAACTATCGAATTTTGTGATCCATTATCTTGGGAACGTTTTAAGACACCAACTTAAAATTTTCCATAAATACTAAATGCACCTTTCTAGATACACTGAACTAGAGTTATTACTAAAATTGTATTGTGGAGCTTGTTATCTTTTTTTTACAAAAACTCAATTTTTTGACAGAATTTTGTGAATAAATGAACAAAATGAACATAAAAACGAAACAACTCAGGATATTTTAATTATTCTAGTAACATATGTGTCGAATATCACACTTGGCATGCTGTGAAAATTGCATGTCTCTACCACCAGTACTTTTTTAGGAAATGGATCATTTATTGCAAAAAATGTAGTGCAGAGCTATTGAGGTTTAAAACCTTTTTTATTACAAATTTTTATACAGACTTACGTTTCTGCATCTTTTATGCACTAGAATTGCCCTGGTCCATGGTCTGTGTCTTCTTCAGTATCACAACAGCCCAGTGCTTGCCTCCTCCTTTTCCTTCTTGCTTCTTTTGTCATTTGCTGAGCAGCTAACTCTGCTTCATGTACACGAAGTTCATCCAGTTCCTGCAGTCCTTTAGCTGTGTTCTGTCCAAATCTTACCCCTAAATTCTCCAGAACCTTACTTCTATCATAGTTCCCACCTTTAAAAGTTATTATAGCATCAGTCACTGCTAACTTTAGAGTCATAATGCCAACAAATTCATTTTTAGGCACATGGTACCACATATTATTGGAGGACTCATTCACATTCTTGGTCTTCCCATGTAAACACTTCTTTAGTAGCTCAGGATTTGCCAAATCTCTGTAAATATGTTTGATTGCCTCCATTACTGCCAAAGGAAGAGAATGTTTATGTGTAAATTCATGCAGGGTGTCATAAATTCAGCTTGCCTATATTTACACCCAGTGTTTGGTGGAGGTGGACACAAAGCATGACATGACTTTTCATCGGTTGATATTCGATGAAAGATAGTGCTCCACACAGCTCTTTTCATCTTCTCTACATTGTCACAGTTATCACTAATGGCCTTCCCATAATATTCCTGTAAGTTATCAATTACTTTGTCCGTTAGTATTCCAGCATATTTTATTGACTTGCCATCAGACAGTTTTGGGTTACCCAGCTTGGTTTTTAGGTTACGCAGACATGTTCCCATCCTTTTCTTGACATGCCCTATAGACTCAAGTTTTTGTATAGGAACATCTTACGGCTTACTGTTTTGTACTGTAATGAAAGCCTTGCTGTCTCCATCACCTAAGTAATTCACATATCTGACACCCCTCTCCTTTAGCAAACTTGACTGCTAGCACACATGTTTTCAAGTACTTCAGAAGAAAATGCAGGTCTCACATATCTGTTACCCGCAAATTGGCGCTTCTTGGAGTTACATTTACGCTTAGTCATTTTATTTACGTATAAAAAGCAATGAAAGTTAGCTTACTACAAAAATAGCCGATAATCACGCTACTTTCAACAAAAAGTAGTATCAGAAACAGAGGACTGATTTGTTTGTTCGTAATGCCAACTACTGAGACGTAGCAGTAGGCACAAAAGAAAACATTTCTCAGTCTTCTAGACTGTGTAGTTCCCAAGGTATGACTGCTCACCTGTGGCAGTATATGCGTAGCCGCAAAATTTGACAGTCACAAGTCAACATTCAGAACATTATTTGAAGGTCTCACGACTGTCTGATATTAATGTATTGCATACAAAAATGTTCATGAAAGTCCAAAGTACATTATGGAGTAGAAAACAGATTATGTCAAATTTCAACGAATTTCACGTACATCTGACAGAAAGTACAGACTCTTGTTGTGGGAATTGGTCTGCTGGGTTTATGAGACAGCCAGACAATTGTGTATTTAGAAAAAAAATCATGGACCATGTGAATACCTAGCTACGTCAGCTAAATAATACTGAGGGATGGAGGGAGGTAATATATTATGTTGATGCGTAAGTTCGTAGTGTTTTTGTTTCGTATGTTGGTATTCCAGTAACTATGGGTTCATTTATAGGGTGCCATTTTTTATTTGTAGTTCACCATTGCAATTTGAGTTTATATATTGTCATTTTGGAGATAGTGAGCGGAGCTGTGGACATTAAAATGGAGTACCAAGTGGAGGTATAGGAACATTTCCAACATGTTCTTCTGCTTGAGTTCAGCAGAGGGGTGACAGTAGTGCTGGCAGCGAGAAACATTTGCACCATATATGGGGATAATACTATTGGACAGAGCACAGAAAGAAAATGGTTTTCTCGTTTTAAGGAGGATCATTTTCACATCAGTGAAGCCACTTAGTGAACTCTACACATTCAGGAAGACCTTTGGGGTTTGGTGAAGATCATTTAAACGCATTAATCCATAATTATTCATGTCATTGTAGTAGAGAATTGGCAGATCTGATGAACTGTGATCATTACCCCATCATGTAACATTTGCTTGCAGTGGGGAAGGTAAAAAATTGGGTGTATGGGTACTGCATGCTCTAAGTCAAAATCCCAAAATCAGCAGGTGCGCATATGTGCATCTCTGCTTTCTCGATATCGGCTGGCTCGTGGACAACACCGACAATTCCTATCCTGTATCGTTACTGGTGATGAGAAATGAAAGAAAGGAATTGTTGAGCCCAAATAAAGCAGCAACTCCCAGTACAAAGAACTATGTGCATCCACAAAAGATCATGTTATGCATTTGATGGAACAGTGACAAAGTGGTCTATTATGAATTGCTTCCCCGATATGTGACCATCACTGCTGAAATTCATTGTCAACAACTGAGACGTCTTATAGAGGCAATCCAAGAATAACAACCAGGAAGACTGTGCAAAGTGATACTACTCCACAATAACGCACGCCTCCTTTCTGCTGACAGAAAACACCGTATTTTAGTTGGGTTGGGAAGTCCTTCCACACCCATTTTATTCATCTGACCTTACATACTCAGATTTTCATCTTTTCCACTCTCTATCTAAAATCATTCAAGCATTTTCCTTTTCTGATGAAAATGCAGCTCGAGAAGAGTTCTTTGCTCCAAAAGCACAAGATTTCTACAGCTGCAGAATTGGAAAATTACCCCAGCGTTGGCAGACTGTTTCAAATAGTAAAGGAGAATATATTATTGATTACTAAATTCTCAGTTATGCGTATCTGTTGTGTTTACTAAACTTATGAAAAAAGGCTATGAACTTATACCACCACCTAATATACCTCTGTGTGTGCGGGGGGGGGGGGGGGGGGGGGGGGGCTAGGGAAACCTAATTTTCTTTGTCTGTGGGTTGTAGATGTAGAATGCTGATACTTGAGTCATTAACATGGTGTTTTGTTTCATGCAGGTGTGTTGCTATTACTGATGTGTAGAACTTTTTGTTCCTCAATGTTACCATGTTTTAATCTGATGCCAAATGATCTACCTGTGTGAGGTACGTACTGGGCATTATTCTTTATATTTTAGAAATGACATTTTCTGCCTTGATTGTTATTAAAAGCATGTATGTATTTAAGTTCCATTTTAGGGTTACTTTCTGTTCTCAAAATGTTGTGAAAGCTTATTTAACAACCCTCATGGAATATACAAAATACTGACTCACTCAGGTAAATATGCTGTTGAAAACAGAGATCATGCTATTGCAAATGGTGTCATTTGGGATAATCCCAGTTTGATTTCTTTGTGTTTTTGGAGTGTTAAGGGAACAGAATGCACTCACAAAATGCAATAAGACTTTTGGCATGGATACTCCTCAGTGGCATTCAGTGTAACTCTAGATCAAATTTTCTTAAGTATTGTTCACAGGAGATGACTTAGAATGAAATTTATAATGAAATAAATGCCAACATAAAAGGGAAATGAAACTGTTGGCAAGAATAAGTAGAGATCCGGCAGTAGTTGCACACTACAAGAACTAAAATTAAAAAAAAAATCGAGGGACATGCACATAATGTCAGAAATTAGTAATTTCAGCATCAAGCATGAGGCTATATGGATTGTAATGAGACAAGAAACAGGTCAGCCAGCCACATAACAGGATAACATCACTACTGAACTGAATGAAGGGCTATAAATGGTGTGTCAAAGTGGCAAATAAATTTAATAAGCCTTTCTTAAATATAGTAGAAAATATAGGGACAAACAGTTCAAGAGAAACATCGCAGCTGTATGTTGAGAAAGCAACTCTGATAAAATGCTGTCACAGGAATGTACGAGGGTCACTCCAAAAGAAATGCACACTATTTTTGTAAAAATACAGTTTTCATTCTGCGTGTGTGAAAGTTTTACAGTGTGTAGATACATCCTTCCCGCTTGTTTTCAAACTTAGTTCAACCTGTTCCCGGGAGTGGCGCCAGTACATAATGTCTTCAAGATGGCTACTACACTTGACGTCCGTCAGAAGCAACGTGCTGCCATAGAATTCCTGTGCTGTGAAAGCGAGACAGTGGGAAACATCTACAAGAGGTTGAAAAAGTGTATGGAGATGCTGCTGTCGATCGCAGTACAGTTAGTTGGTGGCCAAGCAGGTTACATGATGAAAGCGGGCACGACAATATTGAGGATTGTCCATGCAGCGGCAGGCGTCGTACTGCACACACTCCAGACAATGTGCGGAGAGTTAACGAATTGGTGTCTGCTGACAGACGCATCACAGTGAACGGTTTGTCACGCTACGCTGGGATATGGGAAGGAAGTGTTCGCAGAATACTGAAAGTGTTGGCGTTAATAAAGGTTTGTGCCAGTTGGTTTCCCAGGATGTTGACAGTGGCTTACAAAGAAACAAGAAAACGGTATGCAGCGAACTTTTGAAACAGTACGAGAATAGTGGACATGAATTGGAAGAATTTTGACAGGCGATGGAATATGGCTCCATCATTTTTCACTAGAGACGAAGTGGCAATCAATGGAGTGGCATCACGCAAATTCATCCAAGAAAACAAAATTCAAAAGCGCACCTTCTGCTGGAAAAGTTATGGCTACAGTGTTTCTCGATTCCGAAGGACTCTTGCTTGTGGACATCATGCCAAGTGGAACCACCATAAATTCTAATGCATTTCTGACAACACTGAAGAAACTTCAAGCTCGACTGAGTCGTGTTCGATCACATCGGCAAAAGCAGGATGTTTTGCTGTTGCACGACAATGCACGACAGCATGTCAGTCAAAAAACCATGAAAGTGATCACAAGACTTGGATGGACAACACTGAAAAACCCGCCTTACAGTCCTGACCTCGCTCCAAGTGACTATTATCTCTTTTGAAAATGAAAGACTCTCTTTGTGAAACTAGGTTTGAAGATGATGACTCTCTTGTGCACGCTGCCAAACAGTGGCTCCAACAGGTTGGTCCAGAATTTTACCGTGTGGGTATACAGACGCTGGTTCCAAGATGGCGTATGGCAGTTGGGAGCGATGGAAATTATATGGAGAAATGAAAATATTGTTCTTAAAGGATGTATGTACACACTATAAGACTTTCAAACATGTAAAATAAAATATGTATTTAAAAAAAATAGTGTGCATTTCTTTTGGAGTGACCCTCGTATCACCAACTTCTCCTGAAATGAAGGAAATTATATATTCTTTCAGAAATAAAAGCTCATCTTGTTTTGATGATGTTTTCAATAGAGTATAATGATTTGTCCCCATATAATAAGCCCTCTCTTATCTGAAATATGCAATGCATCATCAAGTCAATGCACTTTTCCAGAGAGACTGAAGAGTGTGTTAATTAATTTTATGTTTATAATGTACATCAAAATTTGAGAGAACATTAAGTTTGACAGGCAATAAATATGTAAGTTGAAAGAAAAAGCATCAAACAATAGTAAAAAGTTCACTTACAGGGGACAATTTTGTCCTCTTATGCTCGGAACTGCACAAAACCATGCTTAAAACAAAATTCGATCATAAAAAAACAGTCGTATGAGTCACTTTCATGCGAAACGTTGTTTTCTACCACAAGTGACATTTTAATACAGAAAAACAAATTAAAAAGATACCACTACCATAGGAAGGATGTATACACAAATCAGTGAGGTCAGTGTATCGTTATATTTTCAATCAACAGTGCCAAAACCTTCAGAACAAAGTTATTATAATAGCCTAAAACACACATGTCCTACACACCTGACCAGTGCTTACATTACTTTTCATAGCACACACCAGAGATTTTGATGAAGTGATTAAAACATAGTGGAAGAGAACAATGTGGACATCTCACTTAAGCCACAGTTTTGCATCAAAAATCACTTTCGCATTCTAACAGTCCAATATCAAAAGTTACACTAATTACATATTCAAGTGGTGATACAGGGATGTCAATGTCTTAACCTGCCTCCTGCCAAGCATGTTGCAACATAAGCATATGCGTTGCTGTAGAAAACTGATTGTAAATCACAGAGTGAAGTTTGATAATGTATCTTTATTATTGGTTTGACACGTTCTAGTCTTACAAAATCAGCAACCCATTTGATACAGAGTTTATGTTGCCAAAGGAAGTATGCATCAAGAGGCTGGAAATATTTTATTGTTTTTGGTGGCAATATCTTCAGTCTAACATCTTTGTTTGGAACACTTGCACCTAGAAGGGTACAATCTGTATGACCTGTCAAGAAATTGCACATTGCACAGCAACAGACTCTTTTCACTTGTTACATGTTCGAAATTAGAAAGTGTCATGTGTTCTTTAGTGATTTTTCCACATTTGCTTGTCTCCACATTAATGTTTCATGGGCAGGTTGTTTCAAGTTTCTTTGGAATAATTGGGTCAAAGGTGCCTTGTGCCTCTTGAAGTCAGGTATACAACTTGTTTGCAAATCTGCCTGTCACTGATAAAGGTACATCGTTTGTGTAGCTCTGGGTAGAGCTATGTACAGACTGCAACACATTAGCTATAGTTTTCTCTCCTCTGTGAGACAATGTTGAAGGTGAAGGCATTGCATACTGTAACTGACGCTGGTCACTGTTCCAAACAGTTCCTTTCTGCACATCCAGCTCCATCAGAAACATGTTCACTTCCTCTACAAACTATTGTGTCCGTTCACATCCTCTACAAACTTTTGCGCCTTCTGACGTATACTATAATTTTATTTTATGTCGTTAGGTATGACAAATGTAGTAATATACCTGAATGAAATACTATATTAAGCCTTAAGACTGTCAATGAAGGAAATCGAAGCTCTGAAATTGTCCAAGCGAAGCAGTTTAAATGCTCCAAGTGCCCACATTTGCAGATGCCAATAGTGCACTGTATATCCATAAGACCTTGCTCTATCAAATTACAATATTATATGCTCTTTCATAGCTTGTAATTGCGACAGTCTGGTACCTTTGAGACAAGTTCCTGCCCTCCTTTTGCAAAAAACATAATTTAGAATTATCTGCGATTTGATTTGCTTTTAATGTACTTATAGCATCTCATTAGTTTCCTATAAGAATTGAAGACACGATTGGATGTAGTCTTCATAAATGTTCTCTAATACACTGTCATCAATATCTTCTAATGCACTGTCTGGCTGAAGATAGTTCATACTCATTTTGCTGGGACTGTTCCTGTTGCAGTGGCGGTGAACATCATGTACTGCTTGAACAAACACCTTCAGGTTCAGGTTCCTCTTGTCCTTCAAAATCGGTACATCTATCAAGCATACCGTCATGTACTTCTGTGTCATCCCCATTATATTTCCGAATTATTATGTTATATAATATATCCACAAACTCTCTATCCTCGACCCTGTTTTCATATCCATCTGTCTCACATATTTGGACCACATTCACATGATTAGTTCTATTAATAACATCACAGTGTTTATACAGTAACCCACATGTCAACATTCGTAGAGATACATGCGCACTGCAGCTGTACCATTCACACAGTTCGAGGTCGTGTTAGTGCAGCTACAACATGCCACTGTCTGATGGCACTAGCAGACAAATGCTGAGTTTTGCATCCAAATGACACAGATTGTATTTTTATGATTGAATGTTAATATAAGCATCGTTGTGTACAGTTCTGAGCGTTCAAGGACAAAGGTGTCTCCTGCTAGCTTTTCAAGAAAGCATCAGCAAAAAATGGCTCTGAGCACTATGGGACTTAACATCTATGGTCATCAGTCCCCTAGAACTTAGAACTACTTAAACCTAACTAACCTAAGGACAGCACACAACACCCAGCCATCACGAGGCAGAGAAAATCCCTGACCCCGCCGGGAATCGAACCCGGGAACCCGGGCGTGGGAAGCGAGAGCGCTACCGCACGACCACGAGATGCGGGCAAAAAGCATCAGCGTCCAGCAGCATAGTTATATGGTGTTGGAGGTCTGCGCTGTGAAATGACAAGGCATGTAGATAATAGTTCTTCTGTCTCAAAAGTTTTTTTATTCATCCCTCCACATAACATTTCACATGTAGTTTCAAAGTGTCACAAGTAAATATCAAAACATAAAATTCAGAATGTAGCCTATCACGTATTGCAAGCCTTTTCCCTTGATGTGCACACAAGTCATGTTGAAAACAGTATATACAAATGTGACCTGAAATACGTAAGACTAAACCGAAATGACTTAACTGGCACCAAACAACCACATTATTAAACAAGTACTTTGTTCAAGAACATTCCATAAGTCCAAATAATATTAAGATAACATCAATTTTTTAAATTATATATCGGATTTAGTTTATATAGTGCCACTTGAATGTATGTAATTATTTGAAAATTTTTAGTATGGTAACAATACCTGATAACAAGGTTCACAAAAGTGGCATATATAAAAATTGGAAACATCTTGTTCTACTGCAATAACGATAAGATGTTGATAGTAAAATGAATAAAAATTTAAATAGAAACGTATGTTTTGTTTGCAATTAAAATGAAATGGTAAAAATTATAAGAATAATGCAGATTTATTTTCAAAGCATTTGCTGTTAATTATTTCCCAAGCAATTTTCACACTGTGGAATCGAAGTGTAAGAATATATCAGTATAGAAAACAGAAAATTATATTTGCACCTGATGACTGGAAAAAACTATGAACATCACAGTTATTAAAAATATAATTTAGTTATGAAAACCAATTCACATCTGGCCAGGGTGGTATTGTATAGTTTGTAAACTGAACAAAAGATCTGTAAAATCCTGATTCATTACAATATCGCCCTTATACAATATTGGAAACAGAATGTTACAAGACTGTATTATTATAGGTGACATACATTAAAATTATTTATCTAAAAAACTTTTAACTGAAGTTGAATGTTCTGGTTCAAATAGCTCTGAGCACTATGAGAATTAAAATCTGAGGTCATCAGTCCACTAGAACTTAGAACTACTTAAACCTAACTAACCTAAGGACATCACACACATCCATTCCCGAGGCAGGATTCGAACCTGCAGCCGTAGCTGAATGTTCTGGAAATCTATCAAGTGTAAAAAGGTTTGTAGAAACTTCATTATAAAACTTGGAAATACATAAAGTGTCATTATGGAAATATGTTGCATGAGACATCAAAGATTGTACAGAAAGTCTATAAATCCTTTGTAACCACATTTTGGTTAAAATTACTTTTGATTAGCAGGGAGATATAAAATTTACAATACTCTACCGTATGAATTGTAACAGGTATATATGAAAAATATATTTTCAGGTATCAAAGAAAACATTGACTGTTCTCTAATGTGTCAGAGATACGAAGATTAAGTTTACTTGACAATTACGTTACTTCTTGAGATAATAGCTTGTTATGAAAGATGAATTTTTAGGATACAGTACATGACTCTATTTCGCATATATAACATTAATACACTCCTGGAAATGGAAAAAAGAACACATTGACACCGGTGTGTCAGATCCACCATACTTGCTCCGGACACTGCGAGAGGGCTGTACAAGCAATGATCACACGCGCGGCACAGCGGACACACCAGGAACCGCGGTGTTGGCCGTCGAATGGCGCTAGCTGCGCAGCATTTGTGCACCGCCGCCGTCAGTGTCAGCCAGTTTGCCGTGGCATACGGAGCTCCATCGCAGTCTTTAACACTGGTAGCATGCCGCGACAGCGTGGACGTGAACCGTATGTGCAGTTGACGGACTTTGAGCGAGGGCGTATAGTGGGCATGCGGGAGGCCGGGTGGACGTACCGCCGAATTGCTCAACACGTGGGGCGTGAGGTCTCCACAGTACATCGATGTTGTCGCCAGTGGTCGGCGGAAGGTGCACGTGACCGTCGACCTGGGACCGGACCGCAGCGACGCACGGATGCACGCCAAGACCGTAAGATCCTACGCAGTGCCGTAGGGGACCGCACCGCCACTTCCCAGCAAATTAGGGACACTGTTGCTCCTGGGGTATCGGCGAGGACCATTCGCAACCGTCTCCATGAAGCTGGGCCACGGTCCCGCACACCGTTAGGCCGTCTTCCGCTCACGCCCCAGCATCGTGCAGCCCGCCTCCAGTGGTGTCGCGACAGGCGTGAATGGAGGGACGAATGGAGACGTGTCGTCTTCAGCGATGAGAGTCGCTTCTGCCTTGGTGCCAATGATGGTCGTATGCGTGTTTGGCGCCGTGCAGGTGAGCGCCACAATCAGGACTGCATACGACCGAGGCACACAGGGCCAACACCCGGCATCATGGTGTGGGGAGCGATCTCCTACACTGGCCGTACACCACTGGTGATCGTCGAGGGGACACTGAATAGTGCACGGTACATCCAAACCGTCATCGAACCCATCGTTCTACCATTCCTAGACCGGCAAGGGAACTTGCTGTTCCAACAGGACAATGCACGTCCGCATGTATCCCGTGCCACCCAACGTGCTCTAGAAGGTGTAAGTCAACTACCCTGGCCAGCAAGATCTCCGGATCTGTCCCCCATTGAGCATGTTTGGCACTGGATGAAGCGTCGTCTCACGCGGTCTGCACGTCCAGCACGAACGCTGGTCCAACTGAGGCGCCAGGTGGAAATGGCATGGCAAGCCGTTCCACAGGACTACATCCAGCATCTCTACGATCGTCTCCATGGGAGAATAGCAGCCTGCATTGCTGTGAAAGGTGGATATACACTGTACTAGTGCCGACATTGTGCATGCTCTGTTGCCTGTGTCTATGTGCCTGTGGTTCTGTCAGTGTGATCATGTGATGTATCTGACCCCAGGAATGTGTCAATAAAGTTTCCCCTTCCTGGGACGGTGAATTCACGGTGTTCTTATTTCAATTTCCAGGAGTGTATAATATTATCTTGGTACTCGCCACTAGATGAGTTCCTTTCTTCTCTTTTCATGAGTGGTGTCTCACACCAACTGCAACCTTTTTTCATGTAGTTTTATGGATATTTGTGTGTGTGGTATTCATTGGGTATGGAGCTTATACAAATTTGGTTTTTCATCTGAAAATATGTCACAATTGATCTAATTAATGAGGAGGATTGGTATTCAACAATACATAGAATACATTAATACTTCCTACGGTCTGTCTGGGCATGGATGTTCTAGTCAGCAAAAGCAAGAAAAATATTAAATGGTAGGTTTGTCAATAATTAGTTAAACATATGCCTATGACTCAGATTTCAACAGAGAACACTTAGGGTTAAGAATTCAGAGTCATAGATTTTAAAGTTCAGTTAAATATTCAATATTGCATTAAAAATAAAGTCATATGGATAAAATTGCATTGCACATCACATATAATCCGATGACAAAGTACATTTACATAAACATATGATGAAAAATTGATAAAAATTTTATCTAGTGAAGTGTGGGTACCTGAGTTTCTTTCATTCACTTGTGTGCTGACGAATTTCACAAACAAATCTAAGAAAATATTATCAGACTTGCACCGTTTGATACTTTTTTGACATAGTACCTGTTTCATTCGTTCATGGGTGTCGTATAATGTTGTACGCTGCACAAAATTATTCTACGTTAGTGGTAGGTGTTTGTGAGGCACTGTAATCCCCTTGTATACATTTGCCTGACAGATGTGCTGTTTACAGAGTTAGTGGTGGAATGACTTGTAATTTCACACATTGGACACTGCTGCTATGCGTTTATCCGATTCCTTGTAAGAGGTATTCCCTGTTAGTAACGTTCATTTTATATAGGACTGATGCAGGCATAGTATAATTACTGAACCGTGATTGGATGTGAACAGTGGACGCTGTACATATCTGGAAAGCTATATTTTGCTCGTATCACACAGAGCCAATGTTATAAGGAAGTAGTTTTTTCGTTTTACAGTTCGATACCATAGTTTATCGTAGAGAAACCGGGAAGAAGGATGTATGTCATGTGCTTGAAATATATTTCTTTTATCGGAATATTGACAGGTCTGCATTCCATACGACTGATAGGTCGGAAACTCAAGTGATATGATATTATAGCCTGTTTTAAGTGTGGAACGTTGTAGCCTTAGGAGTACGTGTATTTATGTTCTCTCTCAGCAATACCTTCCACGTACTGATCCTAGACTCTAAAACAATACTTTAAAGTTGATAGCGTGGTTGATTTATGTAAAACTGCTACGAACTCCATCAGTCTGGAACTCCAACACGCATAAAAATCACCCATTTATTGTTCATCTTAACTGGCTGCTATTACATCACCACACTTTCAAATCTCTTACTATACATCAATAAGCAGTGCTAACCTCCTCGACATGGGCACATTTCGAGAAATCTTGTACACTTAGATGGACGAGGACTCGGCAAGTTCCATTCATTCACTAGACTCGGAATGTAGCGGTCTACTTCTGGTCAGTTGCAGATAAAATCAGAAATGGTGCTGCAGGGTGGGTTGGTCAATGACACTGTGGGAGATCTTTCAGTCTCTTATTTTATCCTAAGACTGCGAGAATTCTCTGTAACTCCCATCAGCATAGAGATAGATCGTAAATTAAGCACTATGTTCGAAGTGTTAGAATTATGTAGAGTGCTGTATGTGTTCGAGAATTAACAATGAATGCACAGTCGTGCCGGCCGAAATGGCCGTGCGGTTAAAGGCGCTGCAGTCTGGAACCGCAAGACCGCTACGGTCGCAGGTTCGAATCCTGCCTCGGGCATGGATGTTTGTGATGTCTTTAGGTTAGTTAGGTTTAACTAGTTCTAAGTTCTAGCGGACTAATGACCTCAGCAGTTGAGTCCCATAGTGCTCAGAGCCATTTGAACCATTTTGCACAGTCGTCTGTATACATTCGCAATGGTTCAAGTGGCTCTGAGCACTATGGGACTTAACATCTGAGGTCATCAGTTCCCTAGAACTTAGAACTACTTAAACCTAACTAACCTAAGGACATCACACACATTCATGCCCGAGGCAGAATTCGAACCTGCGACCGTAGCGGTCACGCGGTTCCAGACTGAAGCGCCTAGAACCGTACGGCCACACCGGCTCGCCCATTCGCAATGACACTCTCAAAGTGTGATATACAGGACATAAAATCCCGTCTGAGGCCTGCGATCATTTTTACGTCAATAATTGGCAATCAATGCTGTACAATCGCAATAAAGTCAGGAGATGTTCAATCGACTCTTTTATTAGAACATGTTACGTGTTTCGGGATTACGCCCATCTCCAGACATCTGTTACAAAAAAGTACAAAACATAAGTGAACAGCACACTCAACACGTCTCAACGTTACAGACGATGAGATTTGGTCATATGAGTTACATACCACAAACTTCAATTCCTTCCTAACCAACCAGTCGTACAGTCTTGACAACTCAAAGAAAGTGTCGAATAACATATGACTGCAACACAAGCAGTCTTGAAACAGAGCGTATACTGACGCTAAAAAAGTCAACTAGCAGCGAAGCGCCCTTGGTAGGGGGGCACTGCATGGTCGTAATTTAATAATAATATACTCAGCATCTAACAGGGTGTAATTACGACTATCAAACGGAATAGTATTTCCGTATACATTAACACTAAAGGATTTAATTTTTTTTAAACTCCAAACTTTTTTTACATTGCCATACTACGCCTATAGCCAGCAATGGCATTAAGCACAACTCAAACCTTGTGTCAATATAAAATAAATAATAGGGGGGAGGGGGCGGGGAGGTCCTACATGAATGAACCTTTCAATCTCTCAAATATCTAAAAGAATACCACCAAATTAAATATAACCAACATTATCCATCATAAACTAAAACCCTGTGTTCAGCTCGCGTACAGAAACGCCTTAGGCGCTATCTGTTAAAGCAACGGCAACCACATCAGCGGCAGCCATCTGCCTATCGAATTACAGCCAGGTGATACTCATGGGCCATGATTGCCCAAATAGTGGAGAAGGGGTGGTTTAGCTATCTACTGAAACTTGGAAAACATGCTGTTGCAACATTGGTCGGTGTTGAAATTACTGTAAAATTACTAAAATTGTTCGCACTATCAATTGTGGTGCTTATTATATCAATACATCAACGGTGTCTTTTCCATCCCATCTATCAACTGGCACGCTGTTGGTTACCACATAATGATTGACTGACAACGCTTGTTTGAGTTGGAGAAAGAGTTTTGTGGAGGGGCATCGCCTATAACCCAGTCGATCTATTACTGAACCTCTGACATGGCATCGAGACAGAATGCGTTACCAATACTGGGGAAATATCTAGCGGTAGTGGCGTGAGGGAGTTGCAAATACTGGTTTCATACCACGCTCATTAGCCGAATCACTTTCAAAATTCGGAAATTTTATTACGAGGTTGCGCCATAGGCAACCTGTAACTGCACTGTTGTTCTGATACTATGCACTCTGGCGATCAACGGCTGTATTCAGTGTCACGGTATTTCTCTGAAAAAAAAAAACAAAAAAAAAACTTCATTCAGAAGTAATGGATAACTCGATTCATAAAGTGGGTGTTGCTTGTAACATGGATACTTGTATGCACATGTAGAGCCAAGACCACTTGTGATGTTAGTATGGTTGTGTTTTCTAACATGTCGTTGTTTGTAAGACGATTACACCTCTCTTTCTAGGACACAGTGGTACCACTCGCAAGAAAACATATGAGACATGTCCACCCATCGTTGATTTTTGGTCGGTATTATTTCATATCGCCAACAATCAGTTATTGACAAAGTATTATACTTAGTAGTAGGGGATATGTGATAGATTCGCCTTGAGCATCAGGCTTATAAAGTATGTGTTTGTGTTCCGACATGTGCAAAGGAAATGACTATGTACAGTCATAAGGAAGTTATGGATTTGACGTGAAATACTGTGATAGCAAAGGGAGGAGTATGTCAAGTCATAATAATGGTACAGATATTTCTATTTCCAGGCCACAACAGTCAGCAGGGTGTATTTCTGATACTTCGCTCATTGTCGAATGTTGTTCAACTGAAATCGCAATCCTAACATTTAATTGTAAGTATAGCAATCATATATATATATATATATATATATATATATATATATATATATATATATATATATATATGTGTGTGTGTGTGTGTGTGAACGAATTAGTAGGATGATTCTGTCTATGCATGCTTGGTGCGGCAGTGGCCTGTGGCGGGAATGATTCACGTTCCCTGCTAATGGCAGGAGCCATCCAAATGGAGGGGCCTGTTGCAATACAGGAATGTAGTTGACTTAACCATGTAGTCCTCTAGACGGCCGAATAGCGAACTAGTACTTGTATGTGTTGGACAGCTTTCGTGATCAAGTGGACATTTGAGAAGATTCAATATGGACGTGTGTTTGCACTGGGCCATTATTCCCTCCCATGTAATTGTTTGGTTGACTGCTTCTTCACATTTCGCATCTTTATTTAGTTGTGAGAACATCGATTGTGGTGTGTGCATCTACCAGGTGGAAGACACATTTGCTGGTTCTCCAGACGTGAGAAACACCTTATTTGACTTTGTAAATTATATGGGTGATTTGGAATCCGTTGCATCATCGACGTAAGTATTCGTGAGTGGAAATATCAGTTTCCTCTATTTTCTTTTTTCGAGTTTCCATATAAAGGTCTTCACGGATGATCATTTGTGATCGGTGGGGGTACACTTCGGTGGACGTGACAAAATAATGAGATACGAGTGCAGTCAAACTAAAAAACTATATCGATTGTACTCATAAAACTAAATGAAAATGGATTTTGTCTATTTTCTTGGAAAGAGGAGATTTATTAACATGGCGAATGTTTTTCTTTAATAGTTGCTTTATTATAGGAGTCGAGTTGATGTTAAATAATCAAGCGCAGAACGGCGGGCAAGTTTCCTACGAGAGGGCGGTTCTGCATCGGCCTCTGCTGGAGCATCCTACATGATGTTAAACAAAAGTGTTTTCCATCCCAGAACGACAGGCATTGGGGACCTGTCTAGTGTGTGACAGCGGCGCCTCCTAGCCATTAGGGGCAGCTGTGCCAGCATACTTTAGACGACGACGGTGCATTTGAAAAAGCCTCCCTTTTATCTCCTAGTTAACTATACCTGCTTTTGTGTTGGCGAAGGGCCATCGTATCAAGGCGGGCAGCAGCCAGCATGTGTGGCAAGGCTGCTGTTGTAGTAGCTCCCTCTGTCCTTCCATCCCGTAGTTGGATTTTCGGCAGTTTGTGATTGTACATTGAGGAAAACGCAAGTTCAATTGCAGTCTTTTAGGACGACGATTTTCTCCAGTACCCGTTACAAGTGCTGCTTTTTTAAGAATTTCGAAGTGTAATTAGAACTGTGACTCATTTTTTTTCATCACCTGTTGTAGCGTGTATTGGCTTCGTTTAGCTGGGCTGTAGGGTGATTTTTAGTGAGCGTCTGTAGTGTACTCTGATGTCAAATAGCGATAGGTGCTGTATGCTTGCAGGTAATACACTTTATTAAAGTCCTCTCTGTCCAACACCAGCATCTAGTCAGTTGAACGTATTTCCCACCAAAAAGAATAAAGATTGTACCTTACAACCCAGCCTTTTCCCCCTAGCTTGTAGGTGTAGGGTAGAGTTTGAGTGTCTCTGTCGCTGATTTCTGGTGATATTACCAGATTTTTTCCAAGCAGGATAACACCAGTTGTATGGTATCGTCAGTTTTTGCCCTATATTGCGATTTTAGGCTACCCTTGTGCAGCGCTATGGGTATAGTTGTGTAATTAGGACCAATATTTGTGATTAATTACGTAATTAAGATCGATATTGGCGTCAGTTTTGAGTGGTATTTCGAAAATTTTCCCCCCAGCAGGATAAGACCAGTTTTATGGTATTGTTAGTTTTTGCGACTTTAAGCAACTCTTGTGCAGCGCTATGCATATAGTTGTGTAATTAGGACCAATATTTGTGATTAATTACATAATTAGGATGGATATTTGCGTCAGTTTCCTGACCAAAATAAATAAAGTACACTATCCTAACCATTTTTCTCCCGCATCTGGACAGTTTCCATGTGTTAGGGGGTGCACTTAGTCTTTCCATCCAGTAGAATCAGGGTTCGAGTCGCTCATAAGTTGCGTTTTGTACATGCACTGAGTGTTTGTGCACTCCATTACTTTTGGGTATTTAAGCGTTGCGAGAATGTTTTCATGCATTATTTCGGAGATCTATGGGTAGCTTGCACGGCTGTGTGCTGTGTACTGGATTATATCGGTAATTTACGAGTTGTTTGCATCTCTGTACATCAGTGTACTGCATTATTTATGCGTACTTTCCGGGTCTGTAAACTGTATATTGTGACCACAAGCACTTCAGGGTGAGTTTTTTGTATCAGCATAATAAATAAACTATGTGAAATCTGTCCTAAAATAAATTGTTAAAAAAATAAATAAAGTACATTCCTTCCTCTCTCCGGCAGCCCAGAACAGGCTGATTCCTTTTCCCGCCAATTTACCCCACCAGACTACCAGGGGGGATGAGGAGGGCACACGTGCAGCTGAGAAAAACGCATGACGTCATCGTGATGCTATGCTCCTATGGACTGAACTGCATGATCAAGTGACCTATCGCGGCGCCCTCTGGCGCTGAACTCGAGAATTAGGTCAGTTCTTTCGTCTGGTGGATCGGAGGCAGTTGTCTCTTGAGTGGTGGGAGCTGAGATAGATGTTTCCATGCATTGTGTTATGCAAAGCATTTATTTGCAGGACCATATTCTTCCTCTTCATTTGTTCAAGCATTAATGTTCGCTTCCATTCTTCATTCAGTGAGCTGTGGATGCACTCCTCGGCTGAATGAGTGCATGTAATGCAGCTATTAAACTTCCCCTGTCTGGCACCCACATTTCCTCATGCTCCTTCCACACCGACAACTGATACCTCAGCCTCTTGTGATTGTAACACCAAACTAAGCCAATAATGCTGTAGGTAGATAATAAATTTAAACCAATTTATGCCAACTTAAACAAATTATATTCGAATTGAATGGTATCTTGAGCAGCCTCTGGTGGGGGCAACACCATACTAACTCCTTTCAGCTTCAGGAGTAAGCTCTTAGAGCAAAATTCCCTCCAAAATTCGAAATTCCCGCCCATTTTCCAAGAGAATGAAGCACCATGATGCAAAAAAGTCGGAAAGGGGGGGCAAGGGACCCGTAGAACCACATAATTTAACTTCCCACCAAAATTCAAACTTCGCGCCAGGGGAGCGTGGCAGGGGGCGTGGCAGGAGGGCAGTCAGGGGGGTGGGGCAGGGGGTGTGGCAGGGGGCGTGGCAGGGGGGCGAGGCACTATCCCATCAAAAGCCGCCATTTTGGATAACAGTACTCGCGTCATCAGCTGACACCACGCCCTCCAACTTGGATGACGTCAATGGGGCCGCACCGCTGTAGTTACTCTGCCAATAACTAAATAAATATCTGCCGTCACATCATACCACTTGCGGCATATTTAGTACACTCCTTCTTTAATGTAATAACAAACCATGTAGCCAGATGAACACTGCGATTACGAGATACTGGCAACTGAATATGGCACAAAGTACGCGATGGGTGCTTTCGGTCGCTACTCTCTGAGGTCAGTAACTAAACAAATATAAGCCCTTACAACATGCCTATTGCTGCATGTATCTTTCGGTCGTTACTTTCGAAGGTCAGTAAGTAATTAAATATCCACCATCTTAATGTGTCACTTGCTGCATACGTATTACACTCCTTATTTAGAGAAGATAGGTAAGTTGTTACTAATGTTCGACAAGTGTTGGTACTACAGCACCATCTTAGCTTACTTCTGGGCAGTTTGCTGATTAGTGTTAGGCAACGTTGAACCTACCTGTGGCAGAGGACAATGTTCCACATTTCTGGGAAAATACATTACTCAGGCTGTTGTGACTTGGCAAGACAGCCAAGCCACTAGGAGGTGAAGCCGAAAGGCACGCGTTTAAGCTCACGCAGGCTGGCGTGAGGTCTGGAACAGGACAAGGTAATGAATATAGCCAATAACTTACGTAGCTGCTGGAATACTTAACTTGAATCCATAATTGGTGAACATCGGTCTGACGGTACATACATCACAAGATAAATAGCAAATGATAATGGCGCCTTGCTAGGTCGTAGCAAATGACGTAGCTGAAGGCTATGCTAACTATCGTCTCGGCAAATGAGAGCGCAATTTGTCAGTGAACCATCGCTAGCAAAGTCGGCTGTACAACTGGGGCGAGTGCTAGGACGTCTCTCTAGACCTGCCGTGTGGCGGCGCTCGGTCTGCAATCACTGATAGTGGCGACACGCGGGTCCGACGTATACTACCGGACCGCGGCCGATTTAAAGGCTACCACCTAGCAAGTGTGGTGTCTGGCGGTGACACCACACAGGCAATGCCAGAATTTTGCGCGTCCCACTGTCGCTGAAGAAGAGATTGCAGAGGTTTGGAAATCTAGAAGGATTATTGTATGATAGGAGGCAGTTATGGACCCATTAATAATGTGTAAGAACCATTTCACTCTCTTTCTGAAATGCGATACCAACAGAATGTTATCAGTAGATTGTACAGTTCAGAGTGTAAACGAAGAAAGGGATTATTTGCAGTGTTTACGTAGCAAGCAGAGAAAATAACTTAAGAATTACAATGTTACCACACGAAGCTGCGATTCATTTTGAAATTACTACAATCACGCTGTCTCTGACTTTTGAATTTGACATTAAGAACAGATGTTACAACTAGTGGTAAAACAGCAAAATAAAAATAGTTGGATGTGTTGATAGCTACCAATATTAAGGAATGACAATAGTTAAGGGTAAGGTAAGAACAGAAAAAGGCACAAATACAAAAAATTATTTCAGAGTTATTACAGATGCAGAACAATGTCCAGCGATTAAACGATATTACACTAGTATGGTAGCAAAATAAACACAAACAGTTAAGTTTACAGTTTTGCTCGCCCTGCTTTATTTAATATTATTCAGTTCTTTCCCATTGCAATATTGGTAATTATTTTGCCATGCTTGGTCTACTCATTATGAAGGATAGTATACGATATGGTCTTCAGCCATTAGCATGTCAGATCCTGTCTTCTTGTTCAACCAGTTTTTGCCAATTGCTTCTTCTGGTTAGAGATCTCTGCCTTTATTCGATATTAGACAAACTTTTTATAGATTTCTACCGACTCCCGACTCAGATGATTCAGTTATTGAAGACTTCAAAGAAAACTGAGTCTCATCACAAATATGTACCCCACATATTCAGTTCAGATAGTGGTGACTTTAATCTACCCTCGATATTCTGACGAAAATAGATATTCAAAGTCGGTGGTAGATATAAAACATCGTCAGAAATTGTACAAAATGCTTTATCCGAAAATTGTTTTGAGCAAATACTTCAGGAACCCACTCGAAGTGTAAATGGTTGCGAAAACATACTTGACCGCTTAGCAGCAACATACTTGACAACTTAGCAACAAATAACACTGAACAGATAGGGAGCATCATGACTGATACAGGATTAGTCACCGCAAGGTCGGTACAGAAAGACTGACAACCGCAACATCTAAATCCACCAAAAGTAAACGAAAAAATATTTATTTAAGAAAAGGGTATAAAAATTCACTTGACGCCTTCCTAAGAAACAGTCTCTACTCCTTCCCAGCTGTATAAGGGTAGACCAGATGTGGCTGAGAGATTTATACCGGATAAATTAATAAAAGAAGGTACTGATCCCCCATGTTACACGAAGCAGATCTGAACACTATCACAGAAGTACCGGTAACGAAAAAAGTATGCCAAATTTGAAAGAACACAAACTCTCCAAGATTGGCGATGCATTACTGAAGCTCGACACGTAGCGCGGACTTCAAGGCGAGATGCTTTTAATCCGAGATTCTTTCACCAAAGAAAATGAAGTAAATATTCCAGAATTAGAAACGAGAACAAGTGTCAACACGAATAGATATCAGTAGATATCTTCGGTGTGGCGAAGCAGCTTAAAGCACTTAATAAAGGGAAGTTTTATGGTCGAGATGGTATACCAATAAGGTTTCTTTCAGAGAATTATGATAGAATAAGCCGATCCGAAGTGGCCGTGCGGTTAAAGGCGCTGCAGTCTGGAACCGCAAGACCGCTACGGTCGCAGGTTCGAATCCTGCCTCGGGCATGGGTGTTTGTGATGTCCTTAGGTTAGTTAGGTTTAACTAGTTCTAAGTTCTAGGGGACTAATGACCTCAGCAGTTGAGTCCCATAGTGCTCAGAGCCATTTGAACCAAAAATGATAGAATAACCCAATACTTAGCTATTATATACAACCGCTCGCTCGACGAAAGATCCGTACCAAAAGCCTGGAAAGGTGCACAGGTCACATCAATACTCATTGTCGTTCTTGTGAAACAGAACTAGCTCTTTATTCGCACGAAGTAATGAGTGCAATCGACTGGGGATCTCAAATTGATTCCATATTTCTAGATTTGCAGAAGGCTTTTGACACCGTCGCTTATAAGAGACTTCTAATCAAATTGCATGCCTATGAAGTATTGTCTCAGTTGTGAGACTTGATTCGTGATTTCCTGTCGGAAAGATCACAGTTCGTAGTAATCGAAGGAAAATCGTCGAGTAAAACAGAAGTGATATCCGGCGTTCCCCAAGGATGTTTTATAGGCCCTCCACTGTTTGTATCTACATAAAGAATTTAGGACACAATCTGAGAAGCCCTCTACTTTTCACACAATACAGATATCGTGTCTAAGTCATTTTGCTATTGGTTTTCATCTTACGACAGCATCATTTACAAAAGAAGTCTATTCTTTTGTAAATGATGCTGTCATAAGATGAAAACCAATAGCAAAATGACTTAGACACGATATCTGTATTGTGTGAAAAGTGACAATGGTCTCAGAGTAAGGAAAAGTGTGAGGTAGTCCACATGAGTACAAGAAGAAATTCGTTCAGTTTCGGTTACACGATAAATCACAGAAATTTAAAGGATGTCAATTCGACTAATACCCAGGAATTACAATCATGAACAAGTTAAACTGGAACGATCACATAGATAATGTTGTGGGTAAGGCAAACCAGAGATTGCATTTTCATTGGCAGAGCCCTTAGAAGATCCAACAGTCTACTAAAGAGACTGCCATCACTTCGCTTCTTCCTCATCTGCTAGAGTGCTGCCGTGCTGTGTGGCATCCTTACCAGACAGGACTGACGGAGGACATCGAAGAAGTCCAAAAAAGGAGAGCTGGTTTGGTATTGTCGCGAAATAGGGGACAGGTTGTCACGGATATGATACATGAGTTGAGATGGCAGTCATTATAACAAAGGCGTTTTTCACTGTGGCGAGGTCTTTTCACGAAATTTCTATCCGAACTGTCTCCTCTGACTGAAAAAACAGTTTATTGTTGCCAACCATGCATAGGGAGAAATGGTCATCATAATAAAACTAATACTCTTTGTCGCACCGTCGTCAACGTTGTTTTCAATGACAGCCTGCTTGAGCAGTTTGCCTTTGTGTTCCACTTCGTTTTCTGCTACGCCGGAAAGAGGTAGGCTATTTTGGCTTTGATAATGTTCTAGTTCGACTATGTAAACAGACAGTTTTTCTTCTTTAATTTTGTGTCCTATTTTCATACTGAAGACCTTTAAAGTCACAAAATTCTGCAGATTGTTTTTCAACGATTTCTCGAATTTTGACTAGAATTGTTATCGTTACCATGTCCTCGGCAGTGCACCCATTGAGGTTGAGGGGTCTTTTCTAGTAGAGCGCACCAATCCCCAGTATTCGAACTCGGGTGCTTTGCCTTTTGGGAGCAAGTGCTCTACCATCTGAACTACCCAAGCATGACTCACGGCCCATCCTCACAGCTTTAATTCCGCCAGTATGGCTGCCGGTATGGCACACAGCTTTAATCTGCCAGGAAGTTTCATATCAGTGCACAGGCTACTGCTGACTGAAAATTTCATTCTGGAAACATCCCCCAGAGCCGGCCGCTGTGTCCGAGCGGTACTAGGAGCCTCAGTCCGGAACCGCGCTGCTGCTATGGTCGCAGATTCGAATCCTGTCTCGGGCATGCATGTGTTTGATGTCCTCAGGTTGGTTAGGTTTAAGTAGTTCTAAGTCTAGGGGACTGATTACCTCAGATATTAAGTCCCATAGTGCTTAGAGCCATTTGAACCATCCCCCAGGCTGTGGCTAAGCTATGTCTCCGCAATATCCTGTCTTCTAGGAGTGCTGGTTCTGCTAGGTCTGCAGGTGAGCTTCTGTGGAGTTTGGAAGGTAGGAGACGAGGTGTGTATTGTACTGTGTGTGTATTGAACCGGGGACCTAGAAACAATGGAGAGGCTTTTCCCGTCGTAGTCCTCAGTGGTTCACAACCCTACAACAGGTCACAGCACTCCACCCACCTCACTGCCACTCCATGCCGAACCCAGGGTTATTGTGCTGTTTGGCCCCCTGTGGATTCCCCCCCCCCCCTCCTCCCAGCACCCGCCCCCCCCCCCTTCCCGGGAACGTCTCATACCAGACGAGTGTAGCCCCAATGTTTGCGTGGTGGAGTAATTATGGTGTACGTGTATGTGGAGGCTGTATTTGCGCAGCAATCGCCAACGTAGTGTAACTGAGGCGGAATACGGGGAACTAGCCCGGATTCGCCGAGGCAGATGGAAAACCACTTTAAAAACCATCCACAGGCTGGCCGGCACATCGGACCTCGCCGCTAATCCGCCGGGCGGATTCTTGCCATGGACCGGCACGCCTTACTGCTCGGGAAGCAGTGCGTTAGACCGCGTGACTAGCCGGGTGGGCAGGAGACGAGGTACAGGCGGAATTACAGCTGTGAGGAGCGGTCGTGAGTCGTGCTTGGGTAGCTCGCAGATGGGAGTCTGGCTTCGGCGACCGTGCTGTGCGGATGTGCTGTGTTTACATCGCGGCGGAGTCTGGGATTTTCTCTGCCTCGTGATGACTGGGTGTTGTGTGATGTCCTTAGGTTAGTTAGGTTTAAGTAGTTTTAAGTTCTAGGGGACTGATGACCATAGATGTTAAGTTCCATAGTGCTCAGAGCTATTTGAACCATTTTTTGTTTACATCGCGGCTGATGCTGGCCGAGCGCTGTTGTAGTGAGTTTAACGCCATAGAGCGTTTTCTCTGTCACTTGTCATCGACTGTCTGTTGAAAGTGGTAATGGCTGAACTAGTAAGAAAGGATACGTTGAAGTTTATGTTCAACAACAGTTTTGCAAGACCCAACTCGTTTGAAATAGAGAGATTTATGGAGGAGACGGTTAAGTTAACAGATGATGATATCATTTGAATTCACCCATCAATATGCAGTAGTACTGTGTTTCTTAAGCTGCAAAATGCGACCAAATTGTTGAATCATGTGGAAGTACCTTAAAATTGAAGCATTCAGACGGCAATTTAGGTGAAGTTAAAATTTCCCATGCTGGATTTGGTACTGCAACCATCCGCGTTTTTGAACTGCCATTTGAAATAACCACCGAGCAAATTAATTCAGTTTTTATACCTTATGGAACAATAACAAGTAATGTTGCCGAGCGGTGGTCCGCTGCTCATAAATTTCAGCTTCTCAATGGTGTTCGACAGATTAAAATCGATATAGTAAAGCATATTCCACCTTATGTCAATGTTTGTGGCTTTAGAGCTATCATGGTATATGAGGGGAAACCACGAACGTGCGCAAGTTGTGGTTCTGCGGACATGTTCGCGCGCAATGCATGCAAAGGCGAGTTGCGGCTGTACGCACGACCTCGGCCACGAACACAAATATCAAGAGACCTGCCTGCGAGAACCAAATAGCTGACAGCCGAATAGAAATAAAAGAACCGAAAGCCAATCAACAGGCCATCATAACTGAACAACCAGCACAACAAGAACACTGCAACGCCGCCGAAGTTGCGCGTAACAGCTCCCAAACAGGCGCCCTGAAGATGGCCATAGTGAAAAACATTCTGTGCCTGATATCGAAAGTGTAGAGACAAATGGCAGACAAGTAGACAAACATACAAAGGACAATAAAACACGCAGGATTGTTCACCAGGGAGCGGACGAAACTGCACCTGACATGCGAGACAAGGCCAAGCAGGTGCGACAGAAAATGAAAGACATACCACCAGAAACACATGACAGCAGTCAAAAAACGTTAAAGAAGTCACGAACAGGAGAACCGTCAGACAGTGGAAATAACAACTTAGTGTTCCCTGCACATACAAAACTGACTGCAAAGAGTAAAATAGTAACTGAAAAACAAACTACAGAAGAACCACAGAGAATAAATGACAAACGGAAAGACATTTATTCCCAAAACTGAGCTCATGATAAGGAAGATGAGGACCACGACCACGACATTACGGAAGCCACTGATGCACCGAACCTTAAAATTAGCGAAGAAGAATCTAACCAACAACGAGAAACAGACACCGATGATGAAGCAGATTTCTATGAAATGGACATGCGAACACTGGAAAAGAAAAAGAATACGAGGTTTGGCAGGGGGCGAAAGACATTCCGGAGGGCTGAACGGAAGGCCTCTCCAGTTTGTCTGACGAACCGGTTTCAGGCTCTGTCTCTGGCTGATACTGATCTTCAGTCGGGCATGGCTGCTTGTCCTGTTCCAGAGGTTGCCCCTCAGTCTGCAAGATCGGGGCAGTCGCAGAGGGTGGGCTTACTGGTAGTTGTGAGCTCCAACGTCAGGAGCATAATGGGGCCCCTTAGGGATATGGCTGCAACAAGGGAGGGGAAGAAAATTAATGTGCACTCCGGGTGCATACCGGGGGGAGTCATTCCAGATGTGGAAAGGGTCCTTTGGTGAAGACTGCCAGTCTCGCTAACAGGATGAAAGCAGAGCTCACCATCTGCAGCATCGTCGACAGGACTGACTGCGGACCTTTGGTACAGGGCCGAATGGAGGGTCTGAATCAGAAGCTGAGGCGGTTCCGCGACCGCGTGGGCTGCAGATTCCTCGGCTTGCGCCATAGGCTGGTGGGGTTTCGGGTTCCGCTGGATAGGTCAGGAGTCCACTACACACAGCAAGACGGCTACACCGGTAGCGTAGCGGTGGCGTGGACTGGGCGGTTTTTTTTAGGTTAGATGGCCTCGGGCAAGTACAGAAAGGCCAGCAGCCTCAAAGGGTGCAGGGCAAAGTCAGGACATGTGGGGACCAATCAGCAATCGGTATTGTATTTGTAAACTGTCGAAGCTGCGTAGGTAAAGTACCGGGACTTCAAGCGCTGATAGAAAGCACCAAAGCTGAAATATTTATAGGTACGGAAAGCTGGCTGAAGCCAGAGGTAAATTTTGCCGAAATTTTTACAAAGGCACAGACGCTTTTCGGAAATGATAGATTGCAGGCAACCGGTGGTGGCGTGTTTGTCACTGTTAGTAGTAGTTTATCCTGTAGTGAAATAAAAGTGGATAGTTCCTGTGAATTATTATGGGTGGAGGTTATATTCAACAACCGAGCTAGGTTAATAATTGGCTCCTTTTACCGACCTCCCGACTCAGTAGCATTAGTGGCAGAACAACTGAGAGAAAATCTGGAATACATTTCACATAAATTTCCTCAGCATGTTATAGTCTTAGTTGGAGATTTCAATTTACGAGATATAGACTGGGACACTCAGATGTTTAGGACGGGTGGTAGGGACTGAGCATCGAGTGACATTATACTGAGTGCACTATCCGAAAATTACCTCGAGCAATTAAACAGAGAACAGACTCGTGGGGATAACATCTTTAACCTACTGATAACAAACATACCCGAACTTTTCGACTCTGCAAGCGCAGAACAGGGAATCAGTGATCATAAGGCCGTTGCACCATCCCTGAATATGGAAGTAAATAGGAATATAAAAAAAGCGAGGAAGCTTTATCTGTTTAGCAAGAGTAATAGAAGGCAGATTTCAGACTACCTAACAGATAAAAACGAAAACTTCTGTTCCGACACTGACAATGTTGAGTGTTTATGGAAAAAGTTCAAGGCAATCGTAAAATGCGTTTTAGACGGGTACGTGCCGAGTAAAACTGTGAGGGACGGGGAAAACCTACCATGGTTCAACAACAAAGTTAGGAAACTACAGCGAAAGCAAAGAGAGCTTCACTGCAAATTTAAACGCAGCCAAAACCTCTCAGACAAACAGAAGCTAAACAATGTCAAAGTTAGCCTAAGGAGGGCTATGCGTGAAGCGGTCAGTGAAATCGAAAGTAAAATTCTATGTACCGACTTAACAGAAAATCCTAGGAAGTTCTGGTCATAAGTTACATCTAAATCTACATCTACATTTATATTCCGAAAGCCACCCAACAGTGTGTGGCGGAGGGCACTTAACATGCCACTGTCATTACCTCCCTTTCCTGTTCCAGTCGCGTATGGTTCGTGGGAAGAACGACTGCCGGAAAGCCTCCGTGCACCCTCGAATATCTCTAATTTACATTCGTGATCTCCTCGGGAGGTATAAGTAGGGGGAAGCAATATAGTCGATACCTCATCCAGAAACGCACCCTCTCGTAACCTGGACAGCAACCTACACCGCGATGCAGAGCGCCTCTCTTGCAGAGTCTACCACATGAGTTTGCTAAACATCTCCGTAACGCTATCACACGTACCAAATAACCCTGTGACGAACCGCGCCACTCTTCTTTGGATCTTCTCTATCTCTTCCATCAACCCGGCCTGGTGCGGATCCCACACTGATGAGCAGTACTGAAGTATAGGTGTTTTGTAAGCCACCTCCTTTGTTGATGGACTACATTTTCTAAGGACTCTCCCAATAAATCTCAACCTGGCACCCGCCTTACCAACAATTAATTTCATATGATCATTCCACTTCAAATCGTTCCGCACGCATACCCCCAGATATTTTACAGAAGTAACTGCTACCAGTGTTTGTTCCGCTATCATATAATCATACAATAAAGGATCCTTCTTTCTATGTATTCGCAATACATTACATTTGTCTATGTTAAGGGTCAGTTGCCGCTCCCTGCACCAAGTGCCTATCCGCTGCAGATCTTCCTGCATTTCGCTGCAATTTTATAATGCTGCAACTTCTCTGTGCACTACAGCATCATCTGCGAAAAGCCGCATGGAACTTTTGGGGCGGCTGGTGGAAAATTTACTGTTGTATAAATGTTTGAATGTAGAAACACTGCAGTTTCCCGGCCGATAAAGCATATGTGGGGCGGCGGGTGGAATTAATTGTTATATAAATGTTCCTATTATTTATGCTGTCTTTTGCCGTTCTCAACACTGGCTCTCTAACTACAATTTGGCAACCAGAAAGTGATTAGCAAAACGTGAAGCCTGTACTTAGAATTCCTAGTGCCCACTTCATCTGAGAAATACACTTATAGCTACAGCTTATAGCTCTGAGGAATTAGGAGATTGGCTGGGATTCGTAATCAAAAACGATCGTGAAAAAACGTTCGCTATATTCTGAAAGTCACAGATAAAAAAAAAGCCACACAATCCAACTAGCAGAGCAGTTCAGGGTCTAATGCGCTGATGCAACTATAACTGTCAAAATTAAATGTTTAAGTGAATGCTCGCTATAATTTGATGATAATGTTCATCAAACGCCACGCTAAATAATGGTAGAATGTTTGTCCCGCGACGGCACGTGAAAATACGACATACCCAAACTGAAGATAGATCATTAAAGTCATTCCAGAATTAACACTTCACTTGAAAATGATTTAATGGTTACGCATAACCCGAGTAACTTAATGCGGCATCCGAGGCTGTTTATAGCAATGATACCGATACGACGCGACTCCCGACGCAGGTGGTGTGGTATTCAGCGTGTGGAGAGAACTGGGGCCTTGCTTCCTCGCGCAGCGTTCTTATATATAAAGCCGCGGTGCCGACGGCTAAGGGAACGCCTGATCAAATCGGCTCTCCCGACTAGCCGCTGGGCTAGTAATGCACCACATTAAGTTATTGAATAAATCATCGCTTCCTTTGCTGGTGGCCGATGAAGCTCTCAATTTAAATGTGCAATCAGCACACAGGTAAGTAATCATAATAAAAGTCTAACGTGGCTAAGTAAAATTTTTTGGGCGAGAGAATTAATTTAATTACACTGCACGCAGCAGACGAGCTCTGAACTTGCCCTTTGGAGATACGCTACCGCTATAGTTTTACAGTTATTCAAATGAAACTTCTCACATCTTTATGGTTATAGTGGATCTTCATTCTACTTAAATATAAACATCCTAGCGTTATTTATTAGCCTACTTAATCTATCTTGCTTCCTTAATTTTTAAGACAAAAACCAGAAAATCATGAATTTCAACTAAAATCTTAATTTGTAAGATCCAAAGTACTGTTTCAATTAAATTATTATGAAAAAGGAATCTAAATATAAAATTTTAAGTCTCTAGCTCTTTTCTGTTGCGCCAATAATTTTTACAGAAAAACGTCCAAATTTCGAAAATGGTTAAAGTTATTGATCTGATATTCAACACATATTGATTTAGTATGATTCCTGACATGGTAGAACCGTTTCAGGTTATTTACTTGATTTTTAAAGTATTGCGCAACATTTATGACGTCAGAGCTAGTTACAGCGGACTAGGCTGGCACACAATGGAAAGACTGATGAGAATTTTATACAGCGTGAGTAGGCTGCTTCCCTACAAACTTCCGATACTATCAATCGAAACAGCACATCCAGACACTCTGGGTTGATAATGGCATTGAAACAGAGGATAACACGCGAAAAGCTGAAATACTAAACACCTTTTTCCAAAGCTGTTTCAGACAGGAAGACCGCACTGCAGTCCCTTCTCTGAATCCTTGCACGAACGAAAAAATGGCTGACATCGAAATAAGGGTCCAAGGAATAGAAAAGCAACCGAAATCACTCAACAAAGGAAAGTCCACTGGACCTGACGGGATACCAATTCGATTCTACACAGAGTACGCGAAAGAACTTGCTCCCCTTGTAACAGCCGTGTACCGCAAGTCTCTAGAGGAACGGAAGGTTCCAAATGATTGGAAAAGAGCACAGGTAGTTCCAGTTTTCAAGAAGGGTCGTCGAGCAGATGCGCAAAACTATAAGCCTATATATCTCACATCGATCTGTTGTAGAATTTTAGATCATGTTTTTTGCTCGTGTATCATGTCATTTCTGGAAACCCGGAATCTGCTCTGTAGGAATCAACATGGATTCCGGAAACAGCGATCGTGTGAGACCCAACTCGCTTTATTTGTTCACGAGACCCAGAAAATATTAGATACAGGCTCTCAGGTAGATGCCATATTCCTTGACTTCCGGAAGGCGTTCGATACAGTTCCGCACTGTCGCCTGATAAACGCGTATCATGTCATTTCTGGAAACCCGGAATCTGCTCTGTAGGAATCAACGTGGATTCCGGAAACAGCGATCGTGTGAGACCCAACTCGCTTTATTTGTTCATGAGACCCAGAAAATATTAGATACAGGCTCCCAGGTAGATGCTATTTTCCTTGACTTCCGAAAGGAGTACGATACAGTTCCGCACTGTCGCCTGGTAAACAAAGTAAGAGCTTACGGAATATCAGACCAGCTGTGTGGCTGGATTGAAGAGTTTTTAGCAAACAGAACACAGCATTTTGTTATCAATGAAGAGACGTCTGGGGTGCCACAGGGGAGTGTTATGGGAACATTGCTTTTCACAATATATTTAAATGACCTAGTAGATAGTGTCAGAGGCTCCATGCGGCTTTTCACGGATGATGCTGTAGTATACAGAGAAGCTGCATCGTTAGAAAATTGCAGCGAAATGTGTAAGATGTCAGGCAAATCCTACACCTTCCATGAAAACCCTGACATGATAAGCAAATCCAGTAGTATGTCACATAGCTCCGAATAAACCGTGACATTGAATTAACCAAAGTAATACGAGTAACGAGTGAGCAAATGGAATACCACAGACTAACACAAGAATGCCTAAATGCATGCCATACCTTCCCACTGTGAGACAGACGCAGTTCTGAGGGGAGAAACGGAAACAGAAGCCGAGAGCAGAACCGTGTTAAGCTGGAAGGCCCTACGATAAGGGACGGACAGACACCCACGTCGTCAGCTAACCGCTAGGACCACACCACCCGCAAGTTTTCGCGTGAGACTTTTTCGCGTCTCTATTACGTCAGGACCACCCCCCAGCCAATGTTAAAAGCTAGAGCCCTCCAGAAGAACAGTATAGATCTTACGATAACACAAAAAGGGCTACACCACTCGCAAGTTTTAGCGTGAGACTTTTTCGCGTCTCTGTTACGTTAGGACCACCCCCCAGCCCATGTTAAAAGATAGAGCCCTCCAGAAGAACAGTATAGATATTACGATAACGCTAAAAGGACCACACCAGCTGCAAGCTTTAGCATGAGACTTTTTCGCGTCTCTGTTACGTTGCAAACTTTAAAAACATTGCCCCACCACGAAAAGTATAACGTTTCTCATTGGATAGACAGAATTTTTGTCGGCGGAGCTTAAGGTTAACATTGAGACCCTGATTGGTCAGATGAAAACACAGCCAAATAGTTTTTTTTTGAACCAACTTCGGTAAATTGTAGTAAGGAGAAGTTAGGACAAGAGCTGCTTCCGAGACGGCGAGGTGAGCGGAGCTGTGCTGCCCGCCGCCCGCTGACGAACACCGACAAGGTTATGAACGCACGCGATGCCGCATAACAGCGCATGAAGCTTCACTCAGAACTGCAGAAGTCTCATCTGTTACACCCCCTTTTTGTGTAATACTAGTGTCGTCAATTAAAGCTCATGGTGTTCACATTTGTCACTTGAAGTAAAAAATCTAAAACGCGATGATTTTTCTGTTATATAGTTATTGAGAAGCCACATCAGCCACTGTAATTTACGACAAGTTAGATAAGTAATTAAAGATAATTGAGGGTCACTGTAGACCATTTTGATAGTTTTCTCTCTTGTGAAACTTAATTTAAACCTAGATTATAGATGTGATATGGCACAGGTCATCCTTCGATCCATTGTAGAACTTGGAAACCGACTCAGGGAATATTCGTTCACATTTTTGTTGAACGCAGTTGGTTTTTATCATCCTGTATTAAAACATTTCCTTTTATCAATAGTGCAATTTGTGAACAATGTTTTGTGAGTAGAATAAAATTTCCAATGGTAAACTTAACTGCTTTTTCGACATTATTTTACCAGTTAACTAAAAATAGGAAAGCCTTGAACTCCTTCCACTAAATTTAGTTAGTATTAAGATTCTTTTACAGGGAGTGCGGTGGAGCTGACGCTGAAATCATTAAGTATTTGGTTATATCATCGCTAGTCTCACTGAACTCTTCTGAACTCTACATGTCATGTGTAGTCTGGCGTCTGCTTACCAGCAACAGGTCCCAGGTTCAAACTAGTCAATTCCCTAAAAAAAAAAAAAAAAAAAAAAAAAAAAAAAAAAAAAAAAAAAAAAAAAAAACACGCTCAGAGCGTCGTTGCGCGAAAGTAGTGGGGAGTCACGATATAGAACAAACAGTCGCAGAAACCACGCAGAATGTTAGAAATGCAGGAAGATCTGCAGCGGATAGGCACTTGGTGCAGGGAGTGGGAAATGACCCTTAACATAGACAAATATAATGTATTGCGAATACATAGAAAGAAGGATCCTTTATTGTATGATTATATGATAGCGGAACAAACACTGGTAGCAGTTACTTCTGTAAAATATCTGGGAGTATGCGTACGGAACGATTTGAAGTGGAATGATAATATAAAATTGTTGGTAAGGTGGGTGCCAGGTTGAGATTCATTGGGAGAGTCCTTAGAAAATGTAGTCCATCAACAAAGGAGATGGCTTATAAAACACTCGTTCGATATATACTTGAGTATTGCTCATCAGTGTGGGATCCGTACCAGATCGGGTTGACAGAGGAGATAGAGAAGATCCGAAGAAGAGCGGCGCGTTTCGACACAGGGTTATTTGGTAACCGTGATAGCGTTACGGAGATGTTTAACAACCTCAAGTGGCAGACTCTGCAAGAGAGGCGCTCTGCATCGCGATGTAGCTTACTGTCCTGGTTTCGAGAGGGCGCGTTTCTGGATGAGGTATCGAATATATTGCTTCCCCCAACTTTACCTCCCGAGGAGATCACGAATGTAAAATTAGAGAGATTCGAGGGCGCACGGAGGCTTTCCGGCAGTCGTTCTTCCCGCGAACCATACGCGAATGGAACAGGGAAGGGAGGTAATGACAGTGGCACGTAAAGTGCCCTCTGCCACACACCGTTGGGTGGCCTGCGGAGTATAAATGTAGATGTAGATGGAGATGACAGGGACATCATCTAAAGGATATCAGGTAGACTCAGCCCGGAGGAAGCCAGCACCGATATAACAGAGGACGAAGTAGCAGACGCCATACTGAGAAGTCCAAAGAGCAAATCACCTGGACCTGATGGCATACCTGCTGAACTGTATCAAATTTTTAGACAAAAAACGGCAGTGAAGATGACGTGCATATGAAATGGACTCATGAATCCCAATGCTCACGTCCCGAGAGATTTCTGTGAGGGGACCGTGGTCCTAGGCCCCAAAAAATCAGAAGGCAAGGGCATTGTCCATCTTAGACCTAGCGCTTTATTGAACAGTCATTACAAAATCTTCGCACGAGTCGTCATGGAAAGACTGCACTCCGTAATTAACACGGTTACAGGATCCTACCAAACAAGTGTTGGCAAACATAGACAGATTTATCAAACCCTAAATGACTACAGAGATATAATATCCATAGCGGAAATTTGCAGATTAAGATGCACCATAGTGCCACTTGATTTCGTACAAGCGTTCGACAGAGCAAGCCATTCATACCTATTCAGCATAATGCGGGCAAGGAATTTTCCTGAGCAATTTACAGCCACGATCATCAACTTGCTAACGAATGGTACATCTAAAATCAATACAAATGGACAACTAAGTAGCCCAATCAAGATCAGTAGCTCGGTAAGACAAGTTTGTTCAATGTCCGTGATATTATTTGCAATGAGAATCGAACCTCTCCTGTTCAATTTAACGCATGTCCTGCAAGGATTACAAATAAACGGCGAAAAAGTAACGTGTAAATCATATGCTGATGATGTAGGATTCCTGGTAAGAAGAGAACAAGAAATAGACACTGCACTTCAAATTATAACGAAGTATGAACTTGCATCCGGTGCTAAGCTAAACATGGCAAAGTCCGAAATTTTGACAATCGGCTGTAGAGATGAAATCGGAGCTCAAGAACACATGAAAAGACTTGACACATTGAAAAGCCTCGGCACAACATACACGCGCAATATACTACGAACAGTTACTGTCAACTACAGAAGAATATTGACGAACATGTGAGCGTGCATCCACCAATATAGTCTACGGAATCCAGACGAAATACAGAAGGTACAGCTAGAAAATACGTATATCACGTCCAAAGTGAACTATGTCTCTCAAATACTACCATTACCACGAGATATCGCGAAAAGAATGCTTGATGGTAGTCTCAATCTTACCGATATCTACAGTAAAGCATAAGCCCGCTATATCTGCAAGACATATAGACTGTGTAAAGAAGTAATGTAGTTTGTCACCTTCTGAATGAAATAGTCCCGCCCAGTCTTGATCCACATGTCGACGTGCACCACATCCCGAATGAGCCCTCTCACCTCAAACATTTTCTCACTGAATACAGCTACATTAACACAACAATTGTCCACAAAGACATGTTCAAAGTTAAAGAAGTATACAAGACAATGATTGACAGGAAACCCAGAAACAGCATACAGCAAAAATTTCGACAGTATAACTGGCATAACATCTGAAAGAATATTTGGGATCCACGATTACCGACTAATGTGAGAGCCGTAGGATACTTTGCTGTTAATAGGAAAATTCCAACTAGTTCTAAGTTGCACGCCGTACATCTGGTAGAAACACCAAACAGCACTACCTGCAACCTAACCGATACAGAGGAGCACAGATTTACATGAGACGAAACAGAACACGTCTGGTACATATGCTAGCAATTATACTCAGAACCTCTCATGACGCCATCACACCGAGTCACCTACTCAATTCAGGGGGCGTAGCCTACCCCAATGCTAAAAGAAATGCTGCCAATTGGTTAAGGGGACATACAGTTTTCTATGTATCGAACAAGAGAAAAAAGGAGTAAAATTCAACATCATCAGCTTGAACAACTGCACGATTATCGAATAAAATATGCAAATATCCTCAAGAAAATCTTGGTGCAGATGCATACGTTTATGAGTCATGCTTTGAATCTAACCATGTATTTTTATTTATTCATGCCTTTTATTTCAAAAGTTCACTTTAACTTCTACAAAAAAAAAAAAATAATAATAATAATAATAAAGTTTCTGTTAGTGCTTTGAAACACATTTATAATTTAGTCAACTGCCGAAGAAGGCATATTATGTTTCCGTAGATACAATAACTCATTTAACAAAGACAGATGAGAAAATTTCCTACATAGAAAAAAAAGAAAGAGAGCGAAGAGCTGCCATTTAAAATTCTTCTTTGAAATCTAAGCGGCAAGAAGAACCGGTTTATTTTACATAAAAAAAGATGTTAGAGCACCTGACCACAAAAGGCGAAGGTCCCGAGTTCGAGTCTCGGTCCGACACACAGTTTTAATCTGCCAGGGAGTTACGTATCAGCGCAGACTCCGCTGCAGAGTGAAAATTTCGTTCTAGATGCGTCACCGTCCAACGAGAGCATTTGCATGTCCGCCGTCGCTGCATGTGCTGTTTGTTTACTTCCAGTCTGACGTTTTGCCATTGTAGGCTGATGGTGTTAACTTTGCTACTACAACGTAATGCATTTCAAAGGATTTTCGGATGATGGCTATCACATTTACTATCGCGCAGGTGATCAAAAGACGAGACGTGAGCTACGAAGACGTTGACTTTAATGATTTTGCAGCCGTCTCTGTATTCGAGGAAGTGACCAGTATTGCGAGGCACTCTGTTTGAAGGGTGATTGTGCGTCGACCCCATAAATGGCGGCAGAAAGATACGTGTGTAATACAACAAAACGTAAAATTTCACCTACAACTAGTAAATGCAATGTCTTGCATAAAAGTGACTGATCGGAATGCTCAGTCAGCGTCATTTAATAATGAAGTAGGCACAGTTGCATTACATTAATACCTGTTCAATAGATCATGAATACGACATTTCGTAATGATGGGGAACGCGTCAGTTTAACATAAGTTTTCATTACACAATGTTTTTATACAGTTACTACTTCATATCCAAAAATGCATCTATTGAGTAAATGAATTTTTAGATATGAAGTAGTAACTTAAAAAAAGTGTTGATATAGAATTTGGTATCCGTGGTCTTCAAAGTACGCAAAACATTGATAAAGAGAAGTTCTTGATGGCCAGAAGTTACCTTGTGTCATATGTTTCAAATGTCTACACAAACGAAAGGCACAATACAAGCTGTATTTCAGTTACGTCTGCTATGTATAGCAACAGTACGACTTTGAAGTTCGGCTGCGTTCTTAACAACGGAATTGTCCGTGTTTATGTGGCCACAACTGAGGTAATCGGAAATTACACAAATCAGAATAAAATATTCTATGCTCTCAGAGGTGCCGAGAGAGGAAGAATGAAAAGTATTCTTAGAGATGTCGTTCCAAGGCAGTTGTATCATAAATTAAATTACCTCTGCGACGAAAATCTTGGTTAATATGTAAGACGTACGGAAATAATGCGATTTGCAGAAAGCCGGATCGTAAACTTTTTGTGATCATGATTTGGATAAAATACTACGCTACCTCAGTCAGAACGCAGAAGACAAGTGCATTCAGCGTGTAATCAAAGCCGCTTCAGGTCTTAATGTTTTGCTCCGAACAGGTTACTTTGTTACAAACAACAAGACAGGCAACTTTATATTTCGTCGCAACAGGGTGCTCAGTTCGCAAGCAGCTGGAAGTGAAGTGAAACAGCGTTTATTACTAACGCTGCAGTAACAAATTTACAGGAGAATTCTATTTGTACTCGAAATGGTGAGAGCCACGCATGACGCCAAATCAGTTGATCTTTGTCTGTATGTTTTAAGCAATATTAGTTAAAGAATGCGACAAATGGCCAACCGTGTCTAGGACCGTAGTCGACTGGAGATGAGGTAGTATATATGCTGTTTTAGAAAAAAATTGTGGTGTGAACTTGGAGGAATACTTGGACAACCTGTACACTGACAATGTATCTGATAATACCTCTTTTAAGGACCAGTGTTCGGCTACACGCCGCTTGTTGTGCTCACTTCATGAAGATTATATCTGTGCATCTCAAGAAACGAGGCCTTCCGAAGTTCAGCAAGAAGTTTATTATGAAACTTCCAGGCAGATTAAAACTGTGTGCCGAACAGAGACTCGAACTCGGGACCTTTGCTTTTCTCGGGCAAGTGCTCTGCCGCCGGAGATGACGACTGGTGAGTCGTACTTGAATAGCTCAGTCAACGCTGGCACAGTAGCTCAGCGTTTTCGATTAACTGCTCTCCGTAATAAAAAACTGAGTTAACGGATAAACGATGAACTTGAACATGGGTTCCACCCCGGAAAAATGCAACTAACATTAACGAACAAAATGAGATCAGCAAGAACACTTACCGCGAAAGGCGAAGATCCCGAGTTCGAGTCTCGGTCCAGCACGCAGTTTTAATCTGCCACTCTGCTGCAGAGTGAAAGTTTCATTATGAAGTTTACTATGGCGGGTATGGCTGCAATGGTTTCTGCAAAGAAGTGGTAAGAACTGCTCTGCATTTTTCAACGTTTCATCACGGTCTTGATAAACAGCGCAATGATGTCACCGTTGGATGTGCTAAATCAGTTTCACACGAATGACCATTCGCTGTACTACACAGATACATCCAAAAGCGATCTGAAGATCATATGCCAGCCTCAACATTATACGAAACGGAATAGATTTACTGGATTTTCAAAACGAATGTACAAGAAATGTTGTTGTTGTTGTTGTGGTCTTCAGTCCTGAAACTGGTTTGATGCAGCTCTCCATTCTACTCTATCCTGTGCAAGCTTCTTCATCTCCCAGTAACTACTGCAACCTACATCCCTCTGAATCTGCGTAGTGTATTCATCTCTTGGTCTCCCTCTACGATTTTTACCCTCCACACTGCCCTCCAGTACCAAATTGGTGATCCCTTGATGCTTCAGAACATGTCCTACCAACCGATCCCTTCTTCTGGTCAAGTTGTGCCACAAACTCCTCTTCTCCCCAATTCTATTCAATACCTCCTCATTAGTTATGTGATCTACACATCTAATCTTCAGCATTTTTCTGTAGCACCACATTTCGAAAGCTTCTATTCTCTTCTTGTCTAAACTATTTATCGTCCATGTTTCACTTCCATACATGGCTACACTCCATACAAATACTTTCAGAAACGACTTCCTGACACTTAAATCTATACTCGACGTTAACAAATTTCTCTTCTTCAGAAACGCTTTCCTTGCCATTGCCAGTCTACATTTTATATCCTCTCTACTTCGACCATCATCAGTTATTTTGCTCCCCAAATAGCAAAACTCCTTTACTACTTTGAGTGCCTCATTTCCTAATCCAATTCCCTCAGCATCACCCGACTTAATTCGACTACATTCCATTATCCTCGTTTTGCTTTTGTTGATGTTCATCTTATATCCTCCTTTCAAGACACTGTCCATTCCGTTCAACTGCTCTTCCAAGTCCTTTGCTGTCTCTGACAGAATTACAATGTCATCGGCGAACCTCAAAGTTTTTATTTCATCTCCACAGATTTTAATACCTACTCCGAATTTTTCTTTTGTTTCCTTCACTGCTTGCTCAATATACAGATTGAATAGTATCGGGGAGACGCTACAACCCTGTCTCGCTGCCTTCCCAACCACTGTTTCCCTTTCATAACCCTCGACATAACACAAGGAACACGGTGCTTAGGAGTTGGTAAGTTATCAGTGTGCCACATTTACACTATGTGATCAAATGTATCCGGACACTCCCAAAAACATACGTTTTTCACATTAAGTGCATTGTGCTGCCACCTGCTGCCAGGTTCTCCATATCAACGACCTCAGTAGTCATTAGACATCGTGAGAGAGTAGAATGGGGCGCTCAGCCCGACCTCGTCTGTTGACCGACAGAGACCGCCGACAGTTGAAGACATCTATCCAGACCATCACGCAGGAATTTTTTACCTTCCACGCTGCCCTCCAATACTAAACTGGTGATTTAAGAGAACAAATATTGCTGGAAATTGATACCGCCCAGAATCCTTTCCATGACGAAGATTTTGCTACGCATATTTTAAGGAGATATACACCATTTGTGCCTTTGTAGCCTGGAACTACCATAGATCTCCTGCCCAAGGGAGAAGACATGAAAACGTGCAGCAATGCAGCAGCGAAAAACTGGTTCGGACAGATCAAAATGAGATCACTCCTTCACTTCAGGAAACAGGAAGTCGGACGGCTCTTAGAGATCATGGAGACCAGGTACGATCTGTTTTCAGAGAGTTTAAACTCAGTGGTTCCAATTAAGTGGAAGAAGTTTCAGGAGAGTCAAAAGGGAAGAGCAGACAGAAGCAATCTGAAAATAATGATGGTCCAACTACAGAGAAATTCTGGTGAGGAAAGAAGAAGAAAAAAGCTTCTTATTTCAGACAGAATTTTAATGTTGCAGTCGTTTGGTATTCTGTGCATGGTTACAAAGAACTTAAGTGCTCAGGAAGTAATAACGTTTCTGACTGTGTAATAGTATGTTTAAAGGACGGCTTGCTCAACTAGTCAGCCCACTAAGAAAAAATATGCGACGTGGATTTTGTCGTTGCTGTTTTCCGCGAAACGACTGAGCCACAAAAAGAGCAATTCTTGCGAAGTGAGGATTATAAATCTCTCTTCGATATAAACTGGCTGATAAATGTTCTTATACATTATTTTGCAGGAATTGTTGTTCGGCGTCATGAGAAAACTTTCCACGTTGGCTCTCAGACAGTCGGCAGCATTTGGAAAGGAAAAAATTGTCGAAATAATTCCATATATCAGAAGAATCTTGACGATTTCGAAAGGATTTTCATTCTAATCTGTGTAAATGGCAATCACTGGTGCCTGGTTGCAGTCAACATGAAGCTAAAAAAAACAATGTATTTGGATTCTTTGCGACAGCTAAATGGGCAAGGTTAGGATTGCCTGTCAACGTTTAAAAACTTTTGTAGGTCGTGGAATTACTTGTCTATGTGCGATAAAGTGACCTGCAGGGACTTTTTAGTTGGTTGAGGTGGAACATTCAAGGCAAAAAGATAGTTGGAACTGTGGACTATTTGTCATTATTTATTTGAATAACATGGCTGTAGGAAACTAACTCACCGAAGGCATAAGTCCATCAGATGCAAGAAAGTTTTGGCAACTGAAGCTCTTAAGGATGTCTGTAAACGTGAGCTGCAGAGTCTTTCCTGTGGTTTAGAATCAAATGATCGCTAAAGGGTAAAATGCCGAAATGAGGGCGATCATTACATGATGAATGCTGTGAAGGTTTTTGCAGTCTCAACGACGCAGAATATTTCAGTTCACTTTGTAAGGTGTGCAACGCCGCGCCTCTTTCTCAGTGGAAAATGTGATTCCTCATCTCTCTGCAAGCGGAGTGGTTATATAGCTGCTGGCGGAAACACTACTTATCAAAAAGGGTAACGCACTGAGCTTCATACCTCCTGCACGCATTTCGTGGTCGTGCGGTAGCGTTCTCGCTTCCCATGCCCGGGTTCCCGGGTTCGATTCCCGGCGGGGTCAGGGATTTTCCCTGCCTCGTGATGGCTGGGTGTTGTGTGCTGTCTTTAGGTTAGTTAGGTTTAAGTAGTTCTAAGTTCTAGGGGACTGATGACCATAGATGTTAAGTCCCATAGTGCTCAGAGCCATTTGAACCATTTTTCATACCTCTTGGTTGATGTGGAAACTGCAGCAATTCTGTTACAGTTCTTTCCAACGGAGCAGATGCATTGTCAATGTTAGCCACAGGTGCATTTCTACTATCTGTATAATTAAGTGACCGGATGAAATCTAGTAAAGTATTGAGTACAGAGATTAATTATGTTGGAAAGATTTTTACTTGTGCCGATGCTTACCCTAGGTTCTCACACTATACTATGTGATCAAAAGTATCCGGACACCTTGCTGAAAATGACTTTCAAGTTCGTGGCGCCCTCCGTCGGTAATGCTGGAATTCAGTATGGTATCGGCCCACCCTTAGCCTTGGTGGCAGCCTCCACTCTCGCAGGCATATGTTCAATCAGATGCTGGAAGGTTTCTTGGGGAATGGCAGCCCATTCTTCACGGAGTGCTGCACTGAGGAGGGGTATCGATGTCGGTCGGTGAGGTCTGGCGCGAAGTCGTTGTTCCAAAACATCCCAAAGGTGTTCTATAGAATGCAGGTCAGGACTCTGTGGAGGCCAGTCCATTACAGGGATGTTATTGTCGTGTAACCACTCCGCCACAGGCCATGCATTACGAACAGGTACTCTATGATGTTGAAAGATGCAATTGCCACCCCATAATTGCTCTTCAACAGTGTGAAGCAAGAAGGTGCTTAAACATCGATATAGGCCTGTGGTGTGATAGTGCCAAGCAAAACAACAAGGGGTGCGAGTCGCCTCCATGAAAAACACGACCACACCATAACACCAGCGCCTCCGAATCTTACTGTTGACACTACACACGCTGGCATATGACGTTCACTGGGCATTCGCCATACCCATACCCGGCCATCGGATCGTCACACTGTGTACCGTGATTCGTCACTCCGCACAACGTTTTTTCACTGTTCAATCGTCCAGAGTTTATACTCCTTACACCATGCGAGGCGTCATTGGCATTTACCAGCATGATGTGTAGATTATGAGCAGCCGCTCGACAGTGAAATCCAAGTTTTCTCACCTCCTGACTAACTGCCATAGTACTTGCAGTGGATCATGATGCATTTTGGAATTCCTGTGTGGTGGTCTGGATAGGTGTCTGCCTATTACACATTACGACCCTCTTCAAGTGTCGGCGGTCTCTGTCGGTCAACAGACGAGGTCGGCCTGTATACTTTTGTGCTGTACGTGTCGGTTCACGTTTCCACATCACTATCACATCGGAAACAGTGGACCTAGGGATGTTTAGGAGTGTGGAAATCTCGCGTACAGACGTATGACACAAATGACACCCAATCACCTGACCACGTTCGAAGTCCGTGAGTTCCGCTGAGCGCCCCATTCTACTCTCTCACGATGTCTAATGACTACTGAGGTCGTTGATATGGAGAACCTGGCAGCAGGTGGCAGCACAATGCACTTAATGTGAAAAACGTATGTTTTTGGGAGTGTCCGGATACATTTGATCACATAGTGTAAATGTGGCACACTGATAACTTACCAACTCCTAAGCACCGCGTTCCTTGTGTTGCGATCAGTGACTGCTTTAGGTCCATTCGGGTCGTGGAACAGCAAAAATTATGGATCACGTCCATTCCCCCTCCACAAAGTAGCATGTGTGCATGGTAACCGTATTCCTAAATACATTAAAAATATTATGTAGTGTTAATATTTTATCTCCATTAAAATTTGAATTCGGTTTGTGTATTATCTTTCTCTTCTCAGAATTTGTCCCACTTCAGAGCAGGTTCCGCCTGTTTGCATATTTTCCACTCAATAATGTCTTATGGAATAACTTTCTAGGGTAACTCGCAACTTAGAAATTGATTGCACAAAAGTGACCAATAAAATAACATGTGGTGTTCACCCACAGACATCAAGTAGGTACCTCTTCAAGGAACGAGGCATTTTAACTGCGCCGTCTGAATACATAAGCAGTATGCTCACTAATGAAATTCGTCGTAAAGACACCATCGCAATTTAAGAAGCACAGTGAGGTCCGTACCTACAACAGTAGAAGGGGGAAAATGACCTTTATTCCCGATTATTAAATCTGTCAGTGGCGCAGAAAGGAGATTAAAATATTACTTCCAAAATCCGACTTACCCTATTTTGTGAGGACGTTTGCAGCACTTACAAATGGATGCCGAATTGGTGAAGACTGCTACCCTCTCATGATGTGCGAAAGCTGTTGCAGTATTTTCTCCCGTAATTTGGCGCCACTTGTAGAGATTACACCAGAGGCTCAGACGATGTGACGGTACTGGTTGCTGAGTTATCGACCACTGCCGTTTGGTGGAGAACTGCAGGACCCTCCTTAATAGGCCAGGCGTGCATTACGCGCACAAAGCAGCTAGCAGGGTATGAAGGGCATATGTGGGAAGATAAGAAGATGAGCTGCACGTTTCGTCACGGGCAGGTTTAGTAAGACCAGAAGCATCAAGGATATAATCATTCGACTCCTCTGGTAGACACTACAAGACAGGCACTGTACAATGTACATGGCAATGTATTTACTGTTACGTTGCTGGAAGAGTCAACCAGCATATTGCTTCCTCCTACATATATCTAACGAAAGATCGTAACTCCAAAATTATAGAGATTTGAGCTCATACGTAAACTATCAACAGGCATTTTTCCTACTGACCATTAACGACCAAAACAGAAATGGGAGGAAATGGTAGCGGTACACGGAATATCCTATAAGATAGCATCCCATAATAAAAGATGATAGATGTTCGCGATTAATTCTGCAGCTGTTTCGCACGTGCACCTTGTAGGAGTACAGCTGAGATTGAGATGGTATAAAACTGTACATATGTTTCTAGCATGCAAATGCAAGCATGCAGGAGGGCAGTAGCAAGTGGACGGAAAAGACACAGGGGAGCTTTTCAGATGGTGAAAGAATATCCTTGAAGGGTAACAGGAATGCATGCATAGCTACATTTATCTTTAACACCGTCGCTCAAAAGATATTTCTTGTCACGAAAAATGTAGCAATGGGTTGCAGAAGTTAAAGCAGAAATAGGAACCAAAATTGTTGTTTGGTTGTTTGAGTGTTTAAGGAGATCAAATCCTATTCACCATTCACCCCCCCCCCCCCCCCCCCCAAGGACAGAAACAGTGTACCCATTCTATCTGCGAATAGAATAAATTTTGTGAGGAAGTGCGAGAGAGTTTTCAGTGTTTGTGTAGTGTGTATCTGAGGCAGAACGTTAGAGCTGGCCAGGTATTCTCCTAGTGGTGTGTGGAAAACCCCCTAAAAAACCCACAGGAAGGCTGGTCGGCACACCAACACCTCGTCTTTCATCCGAAGAGGCCAGCGGATCTCCCTGCCCCGGAAGCTCTTCTAACCAGGCTGCTGGAGACGGCAAACCAAGCCGACCAATGGAATAGGGGCTACGGGGCATCTGACGGTATCTGACGCTTGCTGTTGTAGCTTCCGATTCTTTTGTATTCATTCGTGTGTAATGATACTTGTAGTTATCCGTTTTTGTCAGGGTGGACGTTGAAACATTTTAGAAACAAAAAACGAAAGGAAGCAAAGTGACCCAACTGAACTTGCATTGGTGCCCTCAAGCAGAAGCTAGATCGGCACACATCTGTATTTGTATTTATATTTCTTTATTGGTCCTGTAAGTCGTGTTTAGGCACATATTTTGCACAAACGATGTAGGACAAGTCAGGTTGGTACAGTATATACAACATCATACACATTTTTATTTTGAAAATATAAATAATTAAAAATTATTCAATACATGTTGAATATTGATGACAAAATTAATATAATGAAATAAAATGATAGATTGGTTAAGAATATTTGCACAGTTACACTATACTTTTCTGGTACTCTAAAAACTCGGAAACAGAATAGAAGCAATGGTCAAGCAAGTTCTCTTTCAGTTTCACTTTAAACTTTTGTAAATTTTGCATCTGTTTCAAATAGGATGGCATGTGATTGTACAGCTTTATACCAGTATGATACACTCCTCTCTTACAAATGTTTGCACTTACTGTATTGACATGCAAATAATGCTTCTGCCTAGTATCATGAGGGTGGAAATCACAGTTGTACTTGAAGATATTTCCATTTGTGAAACTTAGTATTTCATACATATATAAACAAGGAAGAGGCAGTATATTGAGAGTTTTAAATATTGGTCTACAGGAGTCTCTGTATGTAGCATGGTTTATTATTCTAACAATCTTTTTCTGTAGCATAATGTTTCCTTTGTACCTTCAGAGTTCCCCAAAAGATAATGCCTACATCAGCAGTGACTGAATACTGCCATGGTACATTATGATCACTGACGCACGGCTTGTATTTTCTGAGAGGATTCTTACTGCATACCTAAGTGTGTTTAACTTTTTATTTACATGATTAAGATGTCTCTCATTTTAGGTTTTTCTGAATATGTATACCTAAAAATTTTGTATCACTCACAGATGAGACAGTTTTTCCATCAATTTTAAAAATCGGTCTTGCAGGATGTAGTTTCTACGAATTGTGGAAATTGACTGTCACTGTTTTTTCATTATTTATTATTAGCTTGTTTGTTCTGAACCATTGTGTTAAATTTTGTGTTATACCTGTAGCTGTTTTTTTGTAGGCTTTCCTTATCACATGATTTGATTACGATATTTGTGTCATCTGCTGACTGGGTGTTGTGTGCTGTCCTTAGGTTAGTTAGGTTTGAGTAGTTCTAAGTTCTACGGGACTGATGACCATAGATGCTAAGTCCCATAGTGCTCAGAGCCATTTGAGCCATCTGCAAAAAGTTGCATTGTTTCTTTAGTTATTTTTTCCAACAAATCATTAACATAAAGAATGAAAAGAATTGGCCCAAGGACTGACCCTTGAGCAACTCCATATGTAATGTTTTGTGCATTACTGTAAAAATTAAATTTTTTTTGTGTTTTTATGTCTTTGTGTTTTATTTGAGTGATCTGTTGATGGTCATGAAGGTAGGAATGTATCCACTTGTTTTGCGGGCCTCATATTTCATAATTACCTAGCTTCTGCAACAGACTATTATGATCAATTACATCAATGGCTTTACTAAGGTCACTAAATATGCCAGACACATGTTGTTTATTATCTACAGCAGTTAGAATTTCATTTAAGAAGGTGTTGATCTGCCAGTTCTGAATCCGTGTTGCGTATCACTTTTCTTTATTTAGAAAGGGTGTCAGCCTTCTAAGAAATAGTTTTTCAAGAATTTTGCCAAAGCCTAACAATACTGATACAGGTCTATAGTTTGTAGCTTCATGCTTGTCCCCTTTATTGTACAGTGGTGTCACTTTTACCATTTTTAGATTTTTCGGGAATAGCATCTGCAACGAACCACATAAATGTTGGCATGGTTCCTGCTTTCATGAGGTGTGACCGGCCCGAATTGAATAGCTCTGTCAGGAGGGTCAATATGGAGCTAGATCAGCTGCTTCGGGTGGCTACTTTGTCAAGCATAGGTTTGGTTCCTGTTGATGGTATTCGCAGGTGGGATTTCATGAGACATGGCGTGCATCTTAATAGGAAAGGGAAGGGTAAACTGGCAGGGATGATAGCAAAATCTTTAAGGGGGGGGGGCACTGAAACTCATGGGAGTACTTTTTTAGGCTAAGATCAGGGTCCAATTATCCTACTTTGATAGAAATTAAGCTTAATGGAAAGTTCAGACAGGCAGGTACTAGAGATGCGAAAATACCACAGTACAGTGAAAAATAATGCCAGTATGTCACAAGACTCACATATAAGTACAGTAAAAAATAATGTTACTATATTGCATCAGAATATCAGGGGATTAAAAAACAAAGTAGATGAGCTTCTTGTTTGTATAGAACATTTAGAAACTGAGGGTGGAGTAGATGTACTATGCCTGTCTGAACATCATATAGTCACAGGTACAGAAATGGTAAATGTAGGTGGATATAAGCTTTCAGTAAGTATAGACACTATGGAGAGAGGAGGAGTTGCCATATATGTTAAAATCAGTCACACTGTGAAGAATTTAGAAACTATAAAATTCGGTGTAGAGCAACCCATAGAAGCATGTGCATGTGAGCTTAACCTAAATAAAGGTACTTTTATTATTGTAGCCATGTATAGGTCCCCATCGGGAAATTTTTAAATATTTTTGAATAACTTGGATTCTTTATTGTGCTACCTGTCAGGCAAAGGAAAGCTAATTATTGTTTGTGTGGATTTAAATGTAGATTTCCTGAAAGAGTCAGATAGAAAGCTTGACTTTGAAGTATTAGTTGGATCTTTCAATTTGACATGAGTTATTGATTTTCCTACTCGGGTGGTACAGGAAAGCAGCACACTGATAGATAACGTTTTCACAGACCAAGATAAATTTAATCAAATAAAAATTTTTCCTGTTAAGAATGGTCCGTTTGATCACGATGTGCAGCTAGTTACAGTATATGATATAGCTCCATACAGTAATGCAAAACAGTTCTCGAAAATAGTGCGTTCCATTAACGATTTCACACTTCAAAATTTTAGGGAAAGCTTGCAACAGTTAGACTGGGATGAGGTGTACAGGGAACATGATGCTAATTTTAAATTTGACCTATTTCATGATACTTTTGTGAGTATATTTTAAAACAGTTTCCCTATGAAAACAGTGAAATATAATTGTAAGAAACCATGTATAAAGGGATAAAAATATCTTGTAAACAGAAAAGGGAAATGTATCTTATAGCTAGGAGGGGTAATGATACCGAAAGAATGAAACATTATAAAAACTGTGGCACTATATTAAGAAGAGTTATTAAAAAGTCCAGAAGTATGTGCATTATGGGTGAGATTAGCACATCTGATAATAAAATTAAAACAACTTGGAATATTGTGAAAAGGGAAACAGGGCAACCGAGAGCACAGGAAGACTGTATTTCTATCAAACACAATGAAAAGTTTGTTAACAAGAAGTCAGAAGTAGAAAACATTTTTAATAATCATTTATTAAGTGTTGTAGAGAAAATAGGTTCCAGCTATTCAATAGAAAGTGCAAGGCAGTATATGGAAGAAGCAGTACCTACGCAATTTGATAACAATGAAGTTCAACCCACCTCTCCTACTGAAATTCGGAAAATAAATTCACTCAAAAGTAAAAACTCACATGGAATTGGTGGCATTTACAACAGAGTACTAAAAGCTTGTTCCCAACAAATAAGTAGACATATTTCTAGATAGACTCAAATGTGCTATTGTTAAACCATTGCATAAAAAATGGGATAGATCTGATGCTAACAACTACCACCCAATCTTTATCCAAAATTCTTGAAAAAGTAATGTATTCAAAAGTAGCATCACATATTTGTAAAAATGAAGTACTAACAAAATGTCAATTTGGTTTTCAGGAAGGCTTTTCAACTGAAAATGCCATATATACTTTTACTGATAAAGTATTAAATGCAATGAATAACCGAACATCACCCATTGGGATGTTTTGTGATCTCTCAAAGGGTTTTGATTGTATGAATTATGAAATTCTTCTAGATAAGCTTTAGTATTGTGGTATGAGTGGGACAATGCACAAATGGTTTAATTCTTACTTAAGGAAGAATGCAGAAGGTTGAAACTAACTGTACAGATGGTCTACAAAAACCAGCAGAGTCCTCCAAATGGGGAGGTGTCAAGAATGGTGTTCCACAGGGTTCAGTCTTGGGTCCTTTATTGTTCTTAATATATATTAACGACTTGCCATTCTGTATTCATGAAGATGCAAAGTTAGTTCTTTTTGCTGGTGATACAAGTATAGTAATCACGCCCAAGAAGCAAGAATCAGCTGAGGAAATTGCAAATAATGTCTTTCAGAAAATTATTAAGTGGTTCTCTGCAAATGGACTCTCACTAAATTTTGAGAAAACGCTGTTTATGCAATTCTGTACAGTAAATGGCATAACACCATTGATAAACACAGACTATGAACGGAAGTCTGTTGCTAAGGTAGAATACTCAAAATTTCTGGGTGTGTGCATTGATGAGAAATTGAATTGGAAGAAACACATCGATGATCTGCTGAAACGGTTAGGTTCAGCTACTTATGCCATTAGGGTTATTGCAAATTTTTGTGATAAACGTATAAGTAAATTAGCCTACTATGCCTATTTTCATTCACTGCTTTCATATGGCATCACATTTTGGGGCAATTCGTCATTAAGAGGGAAAGTATTCATTGCACAAAAGTGTGTAATCAGAATAATAGCTGGGGCCCACCCAAGATCACTCTGCAGACATTTATTTAAGGAACTCGGGATATTCACAGTACCTTCGCAATATATATAAATTAACTTATGAAATTTGTCATTAATAAAAGCATCCCAATTCAAAAATAACAGCGAAGTGCGTAGCCACAACACTAGAAGAAAGGATGATGTTCACCATTCTGGATAAAATTCACTTTGGCACAGAAAGGGGTGAATTATGCTGTCACAAAAATCTTTGGTCATTTGCCAAATCGTATTAAAAGTCTGACAGATAACCAACCGACATTTAAAAGCAAATTAAAAGAATTTCTGAATGACAACTCCTTCTACTCAATAGATGAATTCTTAGATATTAAGTAGTAACTGTAAAAAAAAAGGAATTAATTATTTTGTATAAAGAAAACTTATGTTAAAGTGACACGTTCCACATCATTACGAAATGTCATATTCATGATCTGTGGAACAAGGATTAGTTTATGTATGTACATAAATATACCACTCATGAATGATGAATTGAAAATATCCATTAATGGTTCTACGATAGATGTTACACTTGCTTTGACGATAATATCTGGTATTTCATCAGTACCTGCTGAATATTTTTTGGGTAAACTTTTTATAATGACAAATAATTCCTCAGGTGTTGTAGGAGACATAAATAGGGTTCTTGTAAGAATTTTTGTATCTGACTGGAGTGTATTGCTGTTCGGTTGTGAGTTGTAATGTTTGGTAATCAGGTGGTGTGCTATATTAGAAAAGTAGTTGTTAAATTTATGAGCCACTACTGTGGGGTTGATTATTTTATTGTTGTTTTCATGAAGTTCTATATTTTTGTGGGCTAATGATGTAGTACCTGTTTCTCTTTTTATGATACTCCAGGTTGCTTTAGTCTTATTCCTGGAATTTTTTGTTTCTTTGTTATTTTCCATTTTCTTTGCTTTTGTTATAACTTGTCTAAGTATTTGTTTATATTGCTTAAAGTAGTTGATAAATACAGGATGTGTGGTTTGCTTTGAGTATTCATATAAGTTCCTTATATTCTGGCATGATATTTTTATTCCTGTTGTGATCCATTTATTTGGTTTGTGTTCAGAATTTGTAAGTGATGTTTGTTTAGGAAAAGCTATTTCAAAAAAATGTTTGTATGTGGCCATAAATTTGCCAAACATGACATCTGTGTTTTTTGAACTGTAAACATCAGTCCACATTTCTCTTCTCAAGAGAGAACAAAAGTAGTCTACGTTTTGATTATTAAACTTCCTGACAATAGCTCTAGTTTTCTGGGCTTCTGTGTTTCCTGGAATATCGATTGTTAGTGTTTGGGCATTGTCATCAATAAAACCAGTGTTTGCAGTCTGTGTGTTGCAGGTATATTTGTTTGTATTTACAAACACCTGATCTATGGTTGTTGCAGAAGTAGTGGTTATACGCATTGGGTTAGTTACAGTTGGTTTTAGGTTAAAGGACTTCAGTAAATGTTTGATTTCTTCTTTAAATTTACTGGGTTTGGAGAAATCAACATGGAAATCTCCACATACGATTTTTTTTTGAGGGTTTTCAAATCCTCGAACAGCTCTTACATATGATTATAAAATTTTTTTTATCATCATCTGGTGACCTGTATACAAAGATGATTACAGAATTTCTTGTTGGCAGTTCTACTATTGAGAGTTCTATGTCTCTTTCTTTAGATAAGCTGTCAAATTTGGTTATGTTTGTGAAGTCTATATCTTCTCGAACATATATGCACCTACCACCATGCCTGAGTACTTCTCTACAAAATGTGCCAGCTAATGTAAAATGAGGTAGGTCTGCTAGTTCTATCATGTCTTTATTTAGCCACTGCATTTTTCAATGGTACAATCCTGTCCTTAATGGGTTTTATCGACGATGAAGTAGTGAAATTCCAATTGAGAGTGTTACAAATAGTTTCTTAAATGAAGAAAAGAAAAGAGCCAGTAAATGCAAGTGTGGCTGCTTATACTAGCACCTCTCGTGGACACCATACAGTTTACATCGTTGATGGTTACAATGTCTGTGTTCATACAGTGTCTGCATCTTCACAATACAATGTCCTTCAGCCACGTATATGGGTTAATATGATATAATATTTGTCTCTCTGTGTGGGAACCATGAATTGCGCGAGTATCAGGACTGTGACTGTGCGACATATGGAAGTTTGGATAGGTCCTGGAAGCGTGCTCTGATAGCCGAAGTTATTAAAGCGGCCGTGCGTTATATAGTCAGAAATCTGTCTTCAAGTCGCTGTCTGGCACCAATTTCCATGTGTCGCAAACAGCTAACGTCAATGCATAGTCGCAAAATAGGGAGCTATTTCGTAATACCCTACAGTCCTGTTACCAATACTGCACACAGTCATTCTTCACATCCCGCACTGTCTCACACCACTCCGAGACCTGATCACTTCATTCATTGAATTTCTACATTAAATGTGATTAAATTAAACGTAGTTTTGCATTTGTGATTTTTGTCTGTTGCAATATTCTATTTTAATAAACACGTCTTTGGTTCTTAAATACCTTTCGGATACATTATACCGTATAATACGCCAAAGACTTTTGAAACAGTAACAGCAATTACGATAAAATTTAAAATGTTTCGTTTTCTCTGACTGTGATTGCCAATATGTGTAATCATTGGATACATTTTCTGAAGGACATGTTGTGGCTCTGGACTCAATCCTTTATCCTTCATCTACATCTACGTGATTACTCTGCTATTCACAATCAAGTGCCTGGCAAAGGGTTCAATGAACCACCTTCATGCTGTTTCTCTACCGTTCCACTCTCGAGTGGCACGCAGGAAAAACGAGCACTAAATTTTTTCCGTGCGAGCCCTGATTTCTCTTATTTTATCATGATGATCATTTCTCCCTATGGGGAAGAGTGCCAACAGAATGTTTTCGTAATCAGAGGAGAAAACTGGTGATTGAAATTTCATGAGAAGATCCCGTCACAACGAAAAACGCCTTTGTTTTAATGATTGCCACTCCAATTCACGTATCATGTCTGTGACACTATCTCCCCTATTTCGCGATAATACAAAACGAGCTGCCCTTCTTTGTACTTTTTTGATGTCATCCATCAGTCCCACCTGATGCGGATCCCACACCGCACAGCAGTACTCCAGAATAGGGCGGACAAGCATAGTGTAAGCAGTCTCTTTGGTAGACCTGTTGCACCTTCTACGTGTTCTGCCAATGAATCGCAGTCTTTGGTTTGCTCTACCCACAACATTATCTATGTGATCGTTCCAATATAGGTTATTTGTAATTGTAATCCCTAAGTATTTAGTTGAATTTACAGCCCTCAGATTTCTGTGACTTATCGCATAATCGAAATTTAGCTGATTTCTTTTAGTACTCATGTGAATAACTTCGCACTTTTCTTTATTCAGGGTCGATTGCCACTTTTCGCACCATACAGATATCTTATCTAAATCATTTTGCAAGTCGTTTTGATCATGTGATGACTTTAGAAGATGGTGGATGACAGCATCATCTGCAAACAATCTAAGACGGCTACTCAGATTGTCTCATATGTCGTTAATGCAGATCAGGAACAATAGAGGACTTATAACACTTCCTTGGTGAACGCCGGATACTACTTCTGTTTTACTCGATGACTCTCCGTCTATTACTACGAACTGTGATCTTCCTGACAGGAAATCACGAATCCAGTCGCACAACTGAGGCGACACTCCGTAGGCACGCGGTTTGGTTAGAAGACGCTTGTGATGAACGGTGTCGAAAGCCATCTGGAAATCTAAAAATATGGAATCAATTTGACATTCCCTGTCGATAGCACTTATTACTTCATGAGTATAAAGAGCTAGTTGTGTTTCACAAGAACGATATTTTCTGAATCCGTGCTGACTATATGTCAATAAATCGTTTTCTTCGAGGTACTTCATAATGTTCGAATACAGTATATGTTCTGAAACCCTACTGCGAATCGACGTTAGGGATATAGGCCTATAATTCAGCGGATTAGTCCTGCTTCCCTTTTTGGGTATTGATGTGACTTGAGCAATTTTCCAGTCTTTAGGTAGGCCCCTACGTATCTTTCTGTGAGCGAGTGGTTGTATATATTTGCTAAATATGGAGCTACTTTATGAGCATACTCTGAGAGGAACCTGACTGGTATACAATCTGGACCGAAGGCTTTCCTTTTATTAAGTGATTTAAGCTGCTTTGTTACACCGATGATATCTACTCCTATGTTTCTCATCAGGCAGCTGTTCTTGATCGGTATTCAGGAATATATACTTCGTCTTGTTTCGTGAAGGAGTTTCGGAAAACCGTGTTTAATAACTCTGCTTTATTGGCACTGTCATCAGTGACTTCACTGTTGTTATCGAGCAGTGAAGGTATTGATTGTGTCTTGCCACTGGTGCGCTTTATGTGTGTCCAGAATCTCCTTGGGTTTTCTGCCAGATTTCGAGACAGAATTTCGTTGTGGAAATTATTAAAAGCATCCCCCATTAAAGTACGCGCCATATTTCGAACTTCTGTAAAACTTTGCCAATCTCTGGAATTTTGCGTTCTTTTAAATTTGGCATGCTTTTTTCGTTGTTTCTGCAACAACAATCTGACCCGTTTTGTGTACCATGGGGGATCAGTACCATCACTTATTAATTTATGTGGTATAAATCTCTCAATTGCTGTTGATACTATCTCTTTGAAAACATTCCACAACTTTTCTACACACACATGATCAGCTTGGAAGGCGTGAAGACTGTCTCTTAAAAAGGTGTTAAGAGCATTTTTATCGGCTTTTTTAAATAGATTTACTTTGCGTTCCTTTTTGATGGTTGTAGGTGTTACGGTATTCAGCCTAACAGCAACTGCCTTGTGGTCACTAATCCCTGTATTCGTCACAACACTCACTATTTGTCCAGGATTATTTGTTGGTAAAAGGTCAAGCATACTTTCGCAACCATTTACGCCTCGAGTGGGCTCATGAACCAATTGTTCAAAATAATTTTCTGAGAAAGCATTCAGTACAATTTCGGATGATGTTTTATGCCTGCTGTCAGCTTTAAATGTATAATTTTTCCAGCACATCGAGGGTACATTGAAGTCACCACCGACTATAGTTGTATGAGCGAGGTACTTATTTGAAATGAGACTCAAGTTTTTTTTGAACTTTTCAGCAACTATGTCTTCTGAGTCGGTAAAACGACCCAATTAATGGTTTAGTCCGATTGTCAGGTATAACCTCTACCCATACTACACTACTGGCCATTAAAATTGCTACATCAAGAAGAAATGCTGATGATAAACGGGTGTTTATTGGACAAATATATTATACTAGAACTGACATGTGATTACATTTTCACGCAATTTGGGTGCATAGATCCTGAGAAATCAGTACCCAGAACAACCACATCTGGACGTAATAACGACCTTGATGCGCCTGGGCATTGGGTCAAACAGAGCTTGGATGGCGTGTACAGGTACTGCTGCCCATGCAGCTTCAACACGATACCACAGTTCATCAAGAGTAGTGACTGGCGTATTGTGACGAGCCAGTTGCTCGGCCACCGTTGACCAGACGTTTTCAATTGGTGAGAGATCTGGAGAATGTGCTGGCCAGGGCAGCAGTCGCACATTTTCTGTATCCAGAAAGGCCCGTACATGACCTGCAACATGCGGTCGTGCATTATCCTGGTGAAATGTAGGGTTTCACAGGGATCGAATGAAGGGTAGAGCCACAGGTCGTAACACTTCTGAAATGTAACGTCCACTGTTCAAAGTGCCGTCAATGCGAACAAGAGGTGACCGAGACGTGTAAGGATTGTCACCTCCTACCATCATGCCGGATGATACGCCAGTGTGGCGATGACGAATACACGCTTCCAATGTGCTTTCACCGTGATGTCGCCAAACACGGATGCGACTGTCATGATGCTGTAAACAGAACCTGGATTCAACCAAAAAAATGGCGTTTTGCCATTCGTGCACGCAGGTTCGTTGTTGAGTACACCATTGCAGGCGCTCCTGTCTGTGATGCAACGTCAAGGGTAACCGCAGCCATCGTCTCTGAGCTGATAGTCCATGCTGCTGCAAACGTCGTCGAACTGTTCGTGCAGATGGTTATTGTCTTGCAAACGTCCCCACCTGTTGACTCAGGGATCGAGAAGTGGCTGCACGATCCGTTACAGCAATGCAGATAAGATGCCTGTCATCTCGACTGCTAGTGATACGAGGCCATTGGGATCCAGCATGGCGTTCCTTATTACCCTCCTGAACCCACCGAGTCCGTATTCTGCTAACAGTCATTGGATCTCGACCAACGCTAGCAGCAATGTCGCGATATGATAAATCGCAATCGCGATAGGCTACAATCCGACCTTTATCAAAGTCGGAAACGTGATGGTAAGCATTTCTTCTCCTTACACGAGGCATCACAACAACGTTTCCCCAGGCAACGCCGGTCAACTGCTGTTTGTGTGTGAGAAATCGGTTGGAAACTTTCCTCATGTCAGCATGTTGTAGGTGTCGCCACCGGCGCCAACCTTGTGTGAATGCTCTGAAAAGCTAATCATTTGCATATCACAGAATCTTCTTGCTGTCGGTTAGATTTTGTCTCTGTGGCACGTCATCTTTGTAGTGTAGCAATTTTAATGGTCAGCAGTGTATTTCACATGAACTATGTACTTCAATTTCGCTACAAGGCAAACTACCCCTGACAGCAATAAATACTCCACCACCAAATGTACAGGGCTATTACAAATGATTGAAGCGATTTCATAAATTCGCTGTAGCTCCATTCATTGGCATATGGTCACGACACACTACAGATACGTAGAAAAACTCATAAAGTTTTGTTCGGCTGAAGCCGCACTTCAGGTTTCTGCCGCCAGAGCGCTCGAGAGCGCAGTGAGGCAAAATGGTGACAGGAGCCGAGAAAGCGTATGTCTTGCTTGAAATGCACTCACATCAGTCAGTCATAACAGTGCAACGACACTTCAGGACGAAGTTCAACAAAGATCCACCAACTGCTAACTCCATTCGGCGATGGTATACGCAGTTTAAAGCTTCTGGATGCCTCTGTAAGGGGAAATCAACGGGTCGGCCTGCAGTGAGTGAAGAAACGGTTGAACGCGTGCGGGCAAGTTTCACGCAAAGTGATGTGAAAGATTCAGTGTTTAAGCCTCCTCTACCATGAAACGTGCCAGAACTGCGAGCTCACATCAACAATGCTTTCGAACTCATTGATGGGGACATGCTGCGCCGAGTGTGGAGGAACTTGATTATCGGCTTGATGTCTGCCGAATCACTAAAGAAGCACATATCGAACATTTGTGAATGCCTAAAAAAACTTTTTGAGTTTTTGTATGTGTGTGCAAGGCATTGTGAAAATATCTCAAATAATAAAGTTATTGTAGAGCTGTGAAATCGCTTCAATCATTTGTAATAACCCTGTATTTAATCTATACGTTCTTTACACTGCTAGATCGTTCGAAAAAATTTCGGCTGAACTTATTTCCGGCTTTGGCCAGCTCTCTGTACCTACGACTATTTGAGCTTCAGTGCTTTCTATTAGGGCTTGGAGCTCTGGTTCTTTCCCAACACAGCTACGACAATTTACAACTACAATACCAATCGTTTTTACAACTACCTTACTGTGTTTTACCTGCCCACTTTCTGACGGTCGCCCCTTCTGTGGTTCTCTGAGACCCTCTAACCTGAAAAACCGCCCAGTCGCTTCCACACAGCCCCCGCTACCCGTGTAGCCGCCTCCTGTGTGTAGTGGACTCCTGAGCTATTAAGCGGAACCCGGAAACCCACCACCCGATGGCGCAAGTCAAGAAATCTGCAGCCTACATGGTCACAGAACCGCCTGAGCCTCTGATTCAGACCCTCCAGTCGGCTATGCCCCAAAGGACCACAGTCAGTTCTATCGACGATGCTGCAGATGGTGAGCTCCGCCTTAATCTCGGAAGCAAGACTGGTAGTCTTTACCATTGCCGCTAGCCGTTCGAAACCAGACAGAATCTGCTCCGATCGAAAGCGACACACGTCATTGGTACCGACATGAGCCACCACCTGCAGTTGGCTGCACCCTGTACTCTTCATGCCGTTCGGAAGCACCCATTCCACATCCGGAATGACTCCCCCCGGAATGCACACAGAGTGCACACTGGCTTCCTTCCCCTCTTTGGCAGCCATGTTCCTAAGGGGCCCCATTACGTGCCTAATGTTGGAGCTCCCAGCTACCAGCAAACCTTTCCTCTGTGAATGCCCAGACCTTCCGGACTGAGAAGCTTCCTCTGGAACAGGGTGGGCGACTGCATCCAGCTCAGAGGAATCGTCAGCCACAGATAACGCCTGGAACCTGTTCGTCAAACGAACCGGGGAGGCCCTACGATCGGCCCCACAGAAAGTTTTTCACTGCATGCCAGACCAGGGAGGTCACAGCAGTGGACCGATTGGAGCACACGTGGGATGTGCTCGATGTCCCTCGCATCCCTGCATCCGATCCCCCACAGAGACGCCCCTTGGCAGTAGCCTCAAGCTGTGTGGCGGAAGCCAACGCAGCCTGAAGCTGTGAGCGAAGGGTCGCCAGCTCAGCTCGCATCTGCACACAACAATCACAGTTCCTATCCATTACTGCACTCCTCCTGTTTGAAGTTCGTAAAAATATGTAACAAGCAAACGGTGTACTCGCCTTAGTAGTAGCAGGAACTAGCGCGCTCTCGCTGACGGTCTAACTGACACTGAGTTGTTCTAACCAAACAAACAAAAGCCTGCACGATACCAGAGTCGATACAACGGTCGATAGCAATGGCGGTACTGTACACTACACTATTATTGAAATAAAAGGTTGACCCTAGTAAGCACTCGAACACACAAGAAATTACAAAAATAAACTAGTAACTACACAGATAACTGAAAATAAGTCCCTCCTGTTTGAAGCTCGTAAAAATATGTAAAAAGCGAACAGTGTACTCACCTCAGTAGTAGCAGGAACTAGCGATGTGCTCTCGCTGACGGTCTAACTTGCACACAGATCTTCAAAAGTTTGGATAGTCGTCCTAAAACAGATGAAAAATTTATAACCATCGTACCTACAGTCCTCAGAACGTATGAAGAATGCTCAACATGGTATTCTCTGATTGGATGAAGCCCCTGCATCCTACTTCTTCTTTTTTCCAGCGACTATTAAAGAACATGCACTTAACTACTTCCTGCGATATTTGTTTGGTTCTATGTCAAACTTAAGGAATGTCTGTTATACGGCTGTCGCTATAGCCTGTCAGCTATTGTCGGTACCGAGCGAGGTGGCACAGTGGTTAGCACACTGGACTCGCATTTGGGAGGACGACGGTTCAATCCCGTCTCCAGCCATCCTGATTTAGGTTTTCCATGATTTCTCCAAATCGTTTCAGGCAAATGCCAGGATGGTTCCTTTGAAAGGGCATGGCCGATTTCCTTCCCCATCCTATCCTAATCCGAGCTTGCACTCCGTCTCTAATGACCTCGTTGTCGACAGGACGTTAAACACCACTAACCTAACCTAACCTATTGTCGGTACAGGCTACAGCGCCGCTTCACGGCAACCGTGTTAATGTGAAAAGTGCCTACCCGGAAGCCGTACAAAAGTGTGAAATGATCCTTTCAAGGGAAGAAACTCCCCATCGCACCGCCCCCCCCCCTCCCCTTCAGATTTAGTGGTAATATAGCCCACTGGATAGCTCATCAAAAAGTGAACAAAAATGAAGCGTGAAAATGGGAAGATGTACTGAATTGTGAAAAAGAAGCAAAATGGAAACAGTGAACAGTCCAAGAACTAGAACAGCCCATTTGATAGCCCGTCAAAAAGTGAACACAAATGAAGCATGAAATCGGAAAGAAGGTGTACTGAACTGTGAAAAAAAGCAAAATAGAAACAGTGAACGGCCCAAGAAATAGAATTGCAGTAAAGAGCAGCTTAAAAAAGCAACGGCGTCATTGGTGAATGGTTATTGGTGTTGGGCTGTGTTCAAAACTCGCGGATGAAGGGCAACAGGTGGAAACCATATTTCTAGATTTCCGAAAAGCGATTGGCACCGTGCCCTGCTGTAGACTGTTAACAAAGGTATGAGTATAATAAACATATTCCCAGGTCCGTGAGTGGCTAGAAGACTACTTCAGCAATAGAGCTGAGTACGTTGTCCTAGATGGCGAGTGTTCATCAGAAATAAGGGTATCTTCAGGTGTGCTCCAGGGAAATGTGATAGGACCAGTATTATTTTCTATATACGTAAATGATTTGACGGATAGGGTGCGCAGCAACCTGCGGTTGTTTACTGACGGTTCTGTGGTGTAGAGGAAGGCGTCATAGTTGAGTGGCTGCAGAGAGATGCAAGATGACTTAAACAAATTTCTAGTAGGTGTGACGAAATGAAATGAAACGAGCATGTAAGGATTGTAGTAGGGAAGGTGAATATTCGACTTTGGTTTACTGGAAGAATTTTATGAAAATGTTGTTCACCTGTAAATGAGACAGTATATAGGACAATAGTGTGACCCATTGTTGAGTATTGTTTGATTGTTTGGGATTCGCACCGGGTCAGATTGAAGGAAGACATCAAAGCACTTCAGAGGTGGGCTGGTAGATTTATTATGGGGAGGTTTGAGTGATGTGGAAGTAGTATGGAGATGCTTCAGGAACTCGAATGGAAATCCCTGCAGGGGAGGCAACATTATTTTTGATGAGCACTATTGAGAAAATTTAGAGGACCAGCATTTGAAGTAGACTGCAGAACGATTCTGCGGTGCCAACATACGTTTCATGTAATGACCATAAAGATAAGAGAAGTTAGGGCATGTACAAAGGTATATAGAGACCCGTTTTTCCCTCGCTCTGTTCATGAATGGAACAGCAAAGGAAATGACTAATAGTGGTACAAAATATCTTCTGCCACACTCCATACAGTGGTGTGCAGATTATGAATGTAGATGTACATCTGTTAGGGATTCTATTTTTGTAAATTTTTTGTTGTGATCCTACAGGAGGTGCTTTGAGGAACGTTGTTATAATGTCTCTTATATCTCTGATGTTAAATAGGATGTTAATTTTAAATGAAAAACAGTTTATTTGCTTTGGCTGTTGGTCCTTAGGAATTTCTATGATATCTGACTGTTGGTCATTAATAACTTCTGCAATATCATTGGCTTGGAGGGTGCCTGTTTTCTTTGTGTATGATGATTTATTAATTGTTACTAATGTTACCCCTGAACAGCTCGAATCTGCAGGTTCGACAAAAACTCCACAAAATTATAGACCAAAGCATCATTAAACAATTCCGTACACACAAGATGAGAGAAAAAGCCATCACATGTAGGATAAAGAGTAACCTAAATATTAATACTGCAGTAATTGTAAAACAGCACTAATATTATAGAATTCAGGTATATGATAACAGAGCAATACAAAATACCACTAGCTAAGTTTGTATATAACCAAGAAATAGAGATAATAAAATAGAGACTGCACATCACTATAGAAGTTCCACATTAGACAAAGAAACAAGCAATAATGTTAATTAACCTGTAACACAAAAAGCACATACGGAATAATACTTCCTACACAGTTTTGGTTCTAGGAAATATTTCATATGAAATTGTCAATGCCTTAAATGAAAGGAATTAACATATCTTTTACAAAATTATTTCATAGCAGCAACAGGAGACAGCCATTACACCTTACTCATGGGTACAAAATTGAGAATTTGGACTAAAGGTCTCCGCCCTATAGATGGATAGTAGTGCTCCAATAAACAATGGACTGATGTCAAATGCAAAAGAGCTGCCAAATGTGCCTAAATAATGATGGGGTTAATGTGGAGTATTGTTATAAGAACATTGGGTAACAATTCATCAGAATTGTTAGTGATAGCTTGGTCCTTATTTGATATAACATATTCAAAGAACGAAGGGTTAGAGTTAAATGTCCTGTTGGCACTGAGGCCATTATATGAATGCATTGTGTCTATATGCCACGAGGAATCTCCAGCTGTGATACATTTTATGTAAACTGAGGGTGGAGATGAGAGAAAGGAAAGAAAAGAGATGGAATTATTGATGTAAACTCCATTGGGGCTTTTGCAGACTCAGTGGCAATGAGTGAAAATGTGTGCCGGACCAGGATTTGAAGCTGTGATCGTCCACATCTACATCTACATCTACATCCATACTCCGCAAGCCACCTGATGGTGTGTGGCGGAGGGTACCTTGAGTACCTCTATCGGTTCTCCCTTCTATTCCAGTCTCGTATTGTTCACGGAAAGAAGAATTGTCGGTATGCTTCTGTGTGGGCTCTAATCTCTCTGATTTTATCCTCATGGTCTCTTCGTGAGATATACGTAGGAGGGAGCAATATACTGCTTGACTCTTCGGTGTAGGTATGTTCTCAAAACTTCAACAAAAGCCCATACCGAGCTACTGAGCGTCTCTCCTGCAGAGTCTTCCATTGGGGTTTATCTATCATCTCTGTAACACTTTCGCGATTACTAAATGATCCTGTAACAAAGCGCGCTGCTCTCCGTTGGATCTTCTCTATCTCTTCTATCAACCCTATCTGGTATGGATTCCACACTGCTGAGCAGTATTCAAGCAGTGGGCAAACAAGCATACTGTATCCTACTTCCTTTTTTTTTTTAATTGCATTTCCTTAGGGTTCTTCCAATGAATCTCAGTCTGGCATCTGCTTTACCGACAATCAACTTTATATGATCATTCCATTTTAAATCACTCCTAATGCGTACTCCCAGATAATTTATGGAATTAACTGCTTCCAGTTGCTGACCTGCTATATTGTAGCTAAATAATAAGGGATTTTTCTCTCTATGTATTCATAGCACATTACACTTGTCTACATTGAGATTCAATTGCCATTCCCCGCACCATGAGCCAATTCATTGCAAATCCTCCTGCATTTAAGTACAATTTTCCATTGTTACAACCTCGCAATATACCACAGCATCATCCGCAAAGAGCCTCAGTGAACTTCCAATGTCATCCACAAGGTCATTTATGTACATTGTGAATAGCACCGGTCCTACGACACTGCCCTGTGGCACACCTGAAATCACTCTTACTTCGGAGGACTTCTCTCCATTTTGAATGACACACTGTGTACTGTTATCTAGGAACTCTTCAATCCAATCACACAATTGGTCTGATAGTCCATATGCTCTTACTTTGTTCATTAAGGGGCTCCGGAATGCCCTATACTTGCAATGTTAAAATAACGTTTATAAATTACATCTTTCCTCACAAAGTGTTTGAGGTAGGAAGTTGAACTTTTTACAGATTATTTATTGGAATATGGGCTACGACTTAACACAGGGATTTTACAAAATTTTAGTTCAGTTATTAAAGATGATTTTTTTTCAATTGTAATGAAAATTCACAACATTTTTTTGCAATTTTTTATTTATATATTCAAAAATATACAGTTTTTTGGAAAAAGGCTGTGTTAAATTATGCAGAAGGTACTGTGTAACATTTACTGAAAGTTTGAAACAAATATGTTTGGAAGATCCTTAGAAAACATGTAATTAGTATGAGAAAATAAAAGTTTTGGGAATCGAGCGACAAAGATTGGATTAACTTTTTAGTGCATTCCAGGTCCACAGGATGGATTATCTTCATCCTCTGCAAACTCCTCCTCCAGGTTCCTCTTGTTCCTCCTCCTGTTTACTCTTGCTTGTATTTCTAGACTCTTTACAGCCCTGTCTGCAGCCCGAAGGCGTTCCTTGTCTAAAGCAAGCATCACTCGTACCATGTTAGAACCTATCTTCATTCCCATATTTCTAAATACCTTGCACCTTAGAATGTTGCCATCATTGAAAGTCGCAACAGCATCACACACACCAAAGTGAAGTGTTTCTATTCCAACAAATACAGTCTTGGGGATTCTTGACCATATAACACTATTTACACTTTCATTGGGGTTTTGAGTTTTTCCGTGAATACACTTTTTCAACAGTTCAGGTGCTGCTAAGTCTCTGAAAATAGGTTTTATCACCTCCATTATTGCATGAGGCAGACTATGCTTATGAGTGTACGCGTCACCAGTTAGCAATCCTTTGTTATATTTACACCAACTGTCTTCTTCTTTGGGACACAAGCTATGTTGGGGATTTTCATCGGTTGAAGAAGTATGAAAAGAAAGAGCCCAAACAGCCTTCTTCATTTCGTCAACACTTTGTGTATTTTGCCTAATAGCCATTCCATAATAGTTCTGTATTTTGTCAATTACACTGTCAGTTAACCTTCCCTTCCCATCCAACCCTTTAACATCACTGAGTTTTTGTTTTTTGTACGAAGCTTTCAGTCGCCGAAGTCTTGTTCCCATTCGTTTCTGTACGTGTCCAATACACTCAAATTTCTGCACTACAACATCATCACCATAGGGCTTCAGTCCTTGAACATGTTTGAAACTTTTAGAATCACCGTCACCAAGGTAATTAACATATCGCACTTTATCACACGCCTCAGAACGCTGGAATATACTGGCAACACCAGCCACTTCCATTCCTTCACTACTGCCACTATAGTTAGCTTTGCAATTATTTTCATGTGTACATTTATATATTTGTGGACATCTACAATACTTTGATATTACTGCTACATCTAAAACTTTCCCTGTATACATACTGGTGGCAGATACTACACCATGAAGAGATATGTGTCCCCGTTTATGCCAGGTACTATCGAACGCTGCAGTCAAATCTCTATTACCATTATTTCCCATTACTGCCTCTTCCACAGCGCTCTTCATAGATTCTATACAGACATCTTCTACTTTAGACCCTATTAATTTATTATAGGTCGTAAACTTGGTTGGTGGATTTGGAAGATTCATGATGCCACAGAAAATTGCACCTGCAGTAGCACCCTTACCAACTGAATGCAAGGAATAAACAAATCTAATGTTGTGTTTGTAGATTTTGCTACCATTTTCTTCAGTTGCAGTTACTGCAGCACTGTTCCAAAAGGTGGTCATGTATGAACACTTATCACATTTCAGTTGTATTTCACTAGCAAGTCCTACGTGCTTTATTATGGAGAGTTCCAGACCAACTTCACTACAATGAATACATCTTACACAGTTTGAAAAAATTCCTTTGAGAACCGACATATCAAATATTTCATTCACATCCAATTCGCCCATAAAACATTCATAGTTTTCACTCATTGAACCAAGCTTCTTCTGTGAAGTAGTTTCTTTCCCACTTTGACTGCTATGGGCAGGTGTACTTGAGAGGTTAGCTTCACTCACTTGGTTATCGTCTTTATTGTTTACAGTAATAACACATACCTTTGGCTTTCCAACATTTCTCCTTTTCTTAAAAGCCTTCAGAGGATTTCTAATAACTTTACTTTTACTCATTATTATACTTCAACAAAACAGAGACTCAAGAAACAGAATTAATTACGAGTATTTTCAAGATAACGACAGAGTAAATAAACATGAAACAATCGACAATCACACAAGCGATATATATTGAACCATCACAGGTTAGCCAAAACACATACTTTATCTCACATCACTAAAATGTACCTGATGAACACGGACGTTAATAATAACACCATTTGACAGCAGTTTAACAGCGCCACAGTGGGTCACGCCCATGTAGAACACATTTCAAAAAAAATTTAAAAATAGTTGTAGTCTTCGGAATTGAATAAATTATATATCTATTAAAAGGTAATAGTCTGCAGATTCGGAAAACGCAAAAAAGTAAAAATTGAACTTTTCATGATTTTGAGCCCTTCCGGAGCCCCTTAAACAACTGTGGGGAACTGTATCGAACACCTTGCGGAAGTCAAGAAACACGGCATCAACCTGGGAATCCGTGTCTATGGCCCTCTGAGTCTCATGCACAAATAGCGCAAGCTGGGTTTCACATGATCGTCTTTTTCGAAACCCATGCTGATTTCTACAGAGTAGATTTCTAGTCTCCAGAAAAGTCATTATACTCGAACATAATACGTGTTCCAAAATTCTACAACTGATTGACGTTAGAGATATAGACCTATAGTTCTGCACATCTGTTCAATGTCCCTTCTTGAAAACGGGGATGACCTGTGCCTTTTTTCAATCCTTTGGAATGCTACGCTCTTCTAGAGACCTACGGTACACCGCTGCAAGAACGAGGGCACGTTCCTTCGCGTACACTGTGTAAAATCGAAATGGTATCTCATCAGGTCCAGCGGCCTTTCCTATTTTGAGTGATTTTAATTGTTTCTGTATCCCTCTGTTGTCTATTTCTATAGCTACTATTTTGTCATCTGTGCGACAATCTAGAGAAGGAACTACAGTGCAGTCTTCCTCTGTGCAACAGCTTTGGAAAAAGACATTTAGTATTTCGGCCTTTAGTCTGTTATCCTCTATTTCAGTGCCATTTTGGTCACAGAGTGTCTTTTGTTTTGATCCAACTACCGCTTTGACATAAGATCAAAATTTCTTAGGATTTTCTGCCAAGTCAGTACATAGAACTTTACTTTCGAATTCATTGAACGCTTCTTGCATAGCCCTCCTCACACTACATTTCGCTTCACATAGTTTTTGTTTGTCTGTAAGGCTTTGCCTATGTTTATGTTTGCTATGAAGTTCCCTTCACTTCTGCAGCAGTTTTCTAACTCGGTTATTGTACTATGGTGGCTCTTTTCCATCTCTTACGATCTTGCTTGGCACTTCCTGTTACTGTTTACTATAGTATGAATCAGTGCTCATATGGAGCTGGTAGAATGGCAGTTGTGCTCCATAGAAGAATAATGACAAATATCCATCATAGTTTTAATGAAATACTATGACACTAGTACAGAAATAACTACTAAAAAGCTTAAAATAACAATACTGCAGTCTTGCTCTAGGAGGGGTTAGTTTTTCCTCTCTACTGGTCAAGGTGAGGCTCATGGTATAGCATGGTGCTGCAATGGCTGCCTTGTTGTAAGAACAAGGGGGTAGAGGAGTAGTAGGGAGGGACAGTGGCCTCACAGAGACTCAATGTATTCTGCATGTTGGGCAGGGGAGTAAGGAGGAGACAGGAGTAGCTATCTGACTCTCTGGGTGTGATGTGACAAGCAATAATACAGGGAATGAAATTCAGGTGTTATGGGTGGTTGTAGGGATATTGGTACCTTCAGTTCCATGATTCAAAGGCAATATTTGTGATGGCTGAGCTGAGGAGCAGGTGTAAGGCAGATTTTGTTATATCCACAGAGGCCCAAGGATAATGCAGAAACAAATGGCTAATTTTATAGAAATGAGAGACTTTAGGAAATGGACCTTGATGTCAGGATATACAGCAGCAAAATACACAGTTTGCTGCAGGTTGAACGGATAGCTTTGTGTCAGTTTCACTGAGCAAAGAAAATGGAGATTTCAGTAATAATTATAAGGGCCAATCAAAAAGTTACCATTTGAGAATGTTGCTGCAGCAGCTATGCAATCTTATGCAACACAGCGTGACTCTGATGCAGGTATATAAGTACCAACAAGTAGCCAAGGAATTAGTGTGATATTAATGTCTTTCCGACACATCTGCAGTAAAAGCAGCAACAGGAACTGTGGCGACATTATTACCAAATGTTTCCAAACAGGGACAACATGCTGTTATTTTTTTCTTGGTTGCCAAAGGACAAACACTGGTAGACATCCACTGGAGAATGAAGAAGATGTATAAGGAAGCATGTCTGTCAGAAACTACTGTTGTGGAATGGTGTGCCAAGATCGATGCTGGTGACGATCTGACACAAGATGCTGGTCAATCTGGGAGGCCAGCCTCACTCAAGTGTTTGGCACTAGAGCACCTGACCTATAGTCCTGACGTCTCCCCATGTGATTATCATGTCTTTGGTCCCTTAAAAAAGGACTTGGGGGGTCAATGATTCCTGGCAGATGAGGATGTGCAGCAGGAAGTTACAGACTTCTTCACGCAGCAGAACACGATGTTTTACCAAACAGGTATCTTCAACCTGGTGTGTTGGTGGGATGACTGCATCACACTGATTTTGTGAGATTGGCTTACTGATTCTGGACTGTATGGCCTTTGAACAGAAACTTTTTGATTACTCATTATATAGTGGGAACTGAATAATTTGTGTACCTTCAGCCAGTGCACCTGAAACTATATGTATTGTAACAGGGAGAGTTCTCTGGTTGGCAACTGAAACCACAATGCTTACTTTTTGGTTGATCTGCTCAACAAGAATGGAGTTATACACCACCTCCATGTTCACGCAAAATGAGGTCTTTGTAAGGTCTGAAACATGAATGGTGAAATACATCCCCATTTGTTTGGATTATTTCGGAATGAGAGACATTGTGATTCCACGTGGAACAAAATTGGTCAGCATACAAGTGATAACAGTGTCAAACATTGAACTGAGTACAATGAAAGAAAATAAGGAAAACTTCTTTGCTGATTCAAGGAATGTATGCAGTCACACCACCCCTTTGGATCCCATTTAAAAGAAAAATTAATTCATTTTTTTCAAACCAGACAGAACCCTGTTATTTATGATAGGGTATTGAAGAAATCCTTGTGGCTGATGAAAGACAGTATTTAACCACCACAGAGTTAATACAGCATGAAATTCTGACAGGGAATGCATGGTTGGTAGCTGAAAAATCTTACAACATTCCCTATCATTTATAGTTGGTTGTGGAGGAAAACATTAAACAGGAATTAGATGCTACAATAATTCGACCTTCATCTAGCAGTTGAACATCACCTATAGTTACCATACCAAAAATAAACATTAATGCCAAGAAAACTTACCATCATCAAGTTGACATGTAAGTAGTGAGTTGGGTAAACACTCTGATACATATCCACTGCCCCATGCTGATGCAACACTTGACCAATTAGGAAACTCCATATATTTTACTGCAATGGATATGAAACCAGGCTGTCATCGAATGCCAGCTGTACCTCAGACAGACTGAAGACAGCATTTTTCATGCTTTTTGGGTTGCATGAGTTTCTTATAATTCCTTTCGCTTTGAGCACCCACTCCTTTTCAGTGGTTTGCAGATTTATAACTGAGTGGGTTGAAGCCCATCATGGTTTTAGTATCTTGATATCATTGTCTTTTCACAGTTAATACATGAACATGATGAGTGGGTAAGAAGTGTTCTGTCACATTTACAAGGTTCCAGCTTTAGTCTGAAATTCGAGAAGCAGTCTTTTGCAAAGTGTCAGGTACAATACCTGAGTGATACAATAAGTTCTGCTGGAGTAAAATCACACTCACATTTTAAAGAGCATTAGACAATTGGTCCCTGCACCAAACAATGTGAAAGAGTTCAGTTGTTTCTTGGTTTGGCTGATGATCATCATAGATTTGTGCAAGATTATGCAACTGCCATGATGCCTATAATAGAATTACTGACACAGGGGGTGCAATTCAGCTGGACCACCAAATATGAGATGGTGATGAAACAAATTAAAGATGTTGTGAAGTAAGCCCCCATTATCTTATCCATACTTTAAAAAAAACATTTATCCTGTCCTGTGATGCTAGTGAACACAGTGTGGAATTTATTTTAAATCAGGAGCAAGATGGTAGAGTAACCAATTGGTTACACATCTTGTCAGTTCAAAAAAGAAGAACTCAGTTATAGTACAACTGAGAAAGGGTTTCTGGCTCTGGTATTTGGAGTAAACAACTTCAAGTACTTCCTTTATGGCATATGTTCCACAGTAGTCACTGATCACATTGCCTTATTGTGCCTTTTAAATTTGAAGGAGTCAGCTGACACAATGGGCTTTAAAGCTGAGCAAATATATTTATGAGGTTCATCATAAGCCTGGTAAAATGCCAGTACCCTAGGAGCAAAAGTTTGTGTGGTTCAAACAGATAAGGTACTTGTTGCCAAATTGAAAAAAGTGCAGGAGTGAGATACAGAATGTCAGCAAACTCCACAAGGAAATCAGTTGGTAATACCAAAAGTACTCCAGCACCATATTATCACACAATTTCATGACAGAATTTAAACTTTGTGTAGATGAAAGTGGGTGTCCACTACTCAAAGAATGACAAGATATTAGTGGAATTGCCAAAAATGTGATGTTGAAGATTACATTATGCTTGTACTCATGGTGCACAGAGAGAACAACAGACTAGACCCATAACTCCACTGCAAACCCTATCTGAGGCCTCCAGACCTGTTGGAATTGTAGCATTGGACAGTCTAGGATTATTTCCAAAAGCAACACAAGAACATAAACCAATTTACCCAATTATCAGTCATTTTTTGCATTATCAAGTACTTGTTCTAGTTGCTGACAACAATGGAAACAAAGGCAAAAACCTACAACACTCACCTGGTTCTACCTTTCAGAATCCGTAATGCAATTCTCATAGACCAAGGGGCAAATTTTATGTCTTCTGAATTTGCGTAATTCTGCAAACTTCTACATATTCAAAAAGTTGTGAACAACACCATTTCATCCCAAAATAAATGAGAGGGCTGAGCATGTCCACAAGACAAGCATGAAGATTCTTTCTAATTACATTAATAAAATTCACACTGATTGGGATAAATATGTGTCACACATTGTGTCTGCTTGTAATAATCACATTCATGAATGAACTGAGCACACTCCCTATGAGGTCATGTATGGATGAAAGACAAGCTCCCCTTTTGAATATGAAAAGCCACCAGCAGGTATAAACTCAGGCAAAGCTAAGGGGCCAGTCAAGAGACTTAAAGCAATAAAGGCATCATATTACTGCCCTGCCAACAGAGTGAGTGCATGTTGCTGAGGACTCCTGCAATCAAACATGGAAAAAATTAAGAAGTTTTCCCATCTTATAAGGGCTCATACTAGATTTTGCAGCTTATGTCACCTGTAAAATCTGAGATATAGTTAGTTAGTAGATCAGATTGTAGTCCTAAATTCTGGCAGGTTAAGGTCATATCATGATCATTTATTACCACCACCAGTTGTAATTCCTGTGGATCTGCAGCAAGCCAAATTCAGTACCTTTCACAGTATTAAAGTGTGAAAAGACTATCACTTCCAGTGTCGCATCAGTGCGTATTATGCTCCAAACACATACAGTCCCTGCAGTCAAGGGACTGAGTTCAGTTCCCTTTATATAATGGATAATCAAAAACTTTCTGTTCAAAGGCCATACAGTCCAGAATCAGTAAGTCAATCTCACAAAATCAGTGTGATGCAGTCATCCCACCAACACACCAGGTTGAAGATACCTGTTTGGTAAAACATCATGTTCTGCTGCGTGAAGAAGTCTGTAACTGCCTGCTGCACATCCTCATCTGCCAGGAATCATTGACCCCCCAAGTCCTTTTTTAAGGGACCAAAGACATGATAATCACATGGGGAGAGAGTTTCAAAAACTAATTCTTAAAATATGCTTATGATCTTTGAGCATAATTTTACTAGAAATATTTTTTGTCATAGATGTCTTCAAAAAATGCACCACCATGCTGCACTGTCGGAATGCAAGGAGGGGAAGAAGAGAAACAGCAAATATGCTACATTTAAATGACAGTACAGTCACATATGACTTGGTTTTATATTTCACATTTCTTGACAGCATAGATCACAAACGAAAAAAAGTTTTCAGTATTAATTAGTTATTCTTGGTGCTCTGAACACATAATATAATTTTTGTTTGGTACAGGCTGTTGGCACACTGAGAAATACGGGTGATTTTGTGAGATTTTGCACTCAAGTTGTCACTGAACTGCGACTTATTTTGTTTCATAATAGGAAAAAGCCTTTCACAATATTATGTTGATCAAAACATTGTAACACTTTCGCAGCATCATTATGGAGCTTGGAAAATCTACCTGAGAAAAGCAACGTAGATTTCCTGCACAGTTTCAATGGAAAAACATTTGGAATTAATACTGGAATCACCTTGCAGGTCAATCAGTTACATCTGCAGATGCACAGGGGCACTTTCAACTGAAATGGCAAAAGGTCTCAAAAACAGATGTAAGATTGACAGTGTCCTCAAAACATTTATAAAAACTATAATTGTAATTCTTGCAAGGCCATAATGAATTCTTCAATACTCACACTTTCTTTAATGCCAGTGAGCTTAAGGAACTTGACTGTCTTTGTCAGAATGTATCCCTTCTACCTCATGATTTTCTTTTAAAATCCATCCCCAACAAACCAGAAAGGAGGTACCTTGCAAGACCACTTAAAATGCAAAGTCTGCTATCCATTCTGGATGCTCTAATTTTCATTCCTGCACACCTTTTTCCTTCATATATTCAGCTGTAGCGAGACTTAAATAAGAAAAAAATTCATTACAGGCATGACCCTTGACTTAACCAACATACTTTGCACTACCGTTAATATATAAAGTCTCCATACTCCTTGTTCATTTCCATTGAAAACTGTTGCAACCGAAAATGGAGTAATGGGTACACCTTCAGAAATTTTACTGTTTATACCACCGATTTCTTCAAGTGCTCCATGGCTGCAAATTTAGCACAAAGTTCTTTTCAATGTACAGAACAATGAATCTTTCTTGTCAATCATTGTAATTTTTTGGTCTTTCATTGTCATCTAAGATATTAAGGGGGGATGTAAAGGATTTTGGTTCAAAAAATCGATTTTTCAAGAATATTGTTTTCTTGATCTACATAGGTTAATCTATGTTGTGAGTGGCCACTCCCACCTCTTCTGACATCTGGGAAACTGCTTGTTTCAGCGGAAGTTTTGTCAGTGTGAAGGCTATATTCTTTTGATATTTTTGGCTGACATCTGTACCTCCGGGTAATATCTATATCTTTGCCTGAAAACTTTCTTGCATGTGGTTTATTTACATTTTGACAATACTAACACACATTAGTAGGTGGGAGGTTGAATTCTCAAACCTGCACATGGAAAACAAGATTTATGCATGATGGGTGGTGGAAAAACTGTGTCTAGGAAATGGAGGTTTCATGGAAATCGATTTACCAACAAAAAAGAGGAAACAGCTCGAAATGAAGAACATAAGCTCTCAGCTTCAGCATCAGAACTTGGGAAAGGAGAATTGTACAGGTGCATGGATGACGTTGATATGGATTCCACTGGATTCAGACTTATTGATTTAGAGCTTCTCTGCCAGGATATAAAGTTTTCATGCTCCTGTGTTAGCTGTAAAAATATGGAATGCATGATTGTTGTTTAAAAAAAGAAGAGTGGGAATAGCTCGTGATTTTAAATTAATTTGTAATTCGGGTGGCTATGAATTTTCATTTTCCTCCTCCAAAGAAACTGGCACTGGTACCTATGAAAGCAATTTTAGGTTAGCATGTGCTCTTAGATGCATTGGACAGGGCAGGGAAGGAGGTAATTTATTGTGTGGTTTGCTGAAAATGCCTCCACCTTGTGCAAGGTTTGAAAAAAATAAACGAAGAAATGTCTGATGATGCATGCGATACTGCCAAAGTTTTTATGAGGAAAGCAGTGGAGGAATTGGTAGAAATAAATCAAAAAGAAATAGATCCTGGAGTAGATACTGATGACAGTGAATCTCCTATAAATGTTACTGACCTGTGTGTGTCTGTAGATTGGACATGGATGAAAAGGGGTCACACATCTCTCTATAGAGTTGCATCTGTTATTGGTATTGAGTCAAGTAATGTTTTAGACCTAGAAATTAATTCTAAATACTGCCACCAGTGTTCAACAAGGAAAATATCCAACAATGAAGACAGTGAGAAACTGTGACAAGAAAAGCATGCAGTAGCATACTCTAAAAATTGTAGTGGCTCAAGTGGGGGCATGGAGGCTGCTGCAGTTGTGAGGATGTTGTCCAGATCTGAGGACCAGTATGATTGTAGATATATAAATACCTTGGTGATATGGACTCCTCTTCATTCAAAGCTGTAACAGATAAAAATCCGTACAATACAACAATACAAAAGTTTGAATGTGTTGGCCACATCCAAAAGAGGCTTGGTGGTAGGCTTTGTTGTTTGCTGAAAGAGATGAAAGGTGAAGTACTTGAGGATGGAAAACTACTAGGAGGAAAAGGCAGGCTTACTCTGAAAGAATGATTCTCTTCAGTTATTTTGTGGGAGAGCTATCAGGAAAAACACACATCATTTAGAGGCAATGAGGCATGCTGTGTGGGCAATTTTTTTTAACAAAGTATCCACTGACCAAACACCAGTGCACAATCTGTGTCTGGTGTAAGTTCAACTACATAAATGAGACATATTCACATAAACACTAATTACCAGAAGCTGTTATGAATGCAATTAAGCCCACATTCAGGTTTCTTGCAAATCCTGATTGTGATCCTCAATTGTGATTATTTCTTAGCTTTAGTTACTGATAATAACTTGATACCAGTGCCTATGAGTTTAATTTGTACACCGCAGCACTGAAAATGATCACTGTGTGATTGAAAATCGATTTTGCTATCAATAAACCATCAATATTACGGCCAACGCTGACCTTCCTTCTAATTTCTTGTATATGGTTGTTGTGCACACAGCATTCCATGGAGTTGCCAATCAATAAATAAAATTATATAATGCAAAACTTTTTCAAATTTTGTTGTAGGTTGCTATGAGACTTGACTGCAATTGATATTTCCTCTTATTATACAAATTAACTAATAAAACTAGAATCTTAATAGAGACAATGAATATCCGAGATGTATTTCTTCAGATGCTCCTGGTGATTTGTTGATATCTTGAGGTATCAGGTATTCTGAAGGACATCAGCAAAATTCATGGAGAATATTCGGACAACTTGACTTGTCATCTTCAACAAGTGCTACCTGAGACTGCCCATTGAGTATAACAGGTCAGGTATTTAGGAGTATGGTCTTCTCCTTCCATGATCTGGAGGGTCTGTACCAGAAACCTCGTTTCATCATACTTGAAAAGATTGAGTTGTACATAGTGTTTCGCATTGGCTGATTTAGTTTCCTGCCTTAATTGGGTATGCCTCTGATGTTCTTTTCATTTGATGTCTACTGTTGCATTGGTTTGGCCAATGTATGACAAGCCACACTGGCAAGGTATATTATAAATTCCTGGTTTTCGTGGTCCCATGTCATCTTTTCACATTTCGCAGTAGTCCTCTCATTTTGGTAGGTGGTCAGAACACACATGTTATGCTTCTAAGAATCCTGCTGATTTTGGCAGAAACAGATCCCACACTGGGCACGTACACCATGACCTTTGACTCATCTTGCTCGTCTTCTAGATCATATGACAGAGTGCATGGCTGAAGGGCCTTATGAATCCTGTGTACCCATTCCTCCAGAACACTGATTGCAGATGCTCTATTTATGCTGCCAAACTATCTGTGTCTGACAAGTTGTGTGCCTTGTGGACCAATGTATTCAGAATTCCACTCTTCTGCACTGAGTGGTAACAGCTGCTTGCTTGCAGGTATAAATCACTGTGTGTAGATATGTTTGCGATACACACTTTAGTCAAACAACCCATCTTCTGTTCTTTTAACAAGTACAACCAGAAATGGCATCTTGCCATTCTTTTCCATTTCCATGGTGAACTTAAAATTTGGATGACATGAGTTAAGATAGTCCAGAAACTCATTTTGCCTCTTCCTACTGTTAGGCCCCTTATAACAACAGTATCATCCATATACCTGAAAAAGCATTTTGTTTGTATCTAACCATCTGTAATGTTTCCTCTTCAAATCTCTATATGAACATACTGGCAATGACTAGAGACAGATGGCTGCACCTTCGGTCTGCTCGTAGTATTGGCTTCCATACAGAAAGTAAATTGACATCAATATATGCTTTAACAGGTCCAACAGAGTATCATCAAATTCCTCTACACTCAGTTCCAATGAATCTTTCAGTGGCAACTAGTGAACAGGGATACAGTACCAAAACTGACCATTATGTCAGATTCTGTAATATATAGTTGCCTGAGATATTGCAAGAATCTGACTTGCGGATGTGGTGATTACACTTTCAGGTACGTTGGTGTGTCAATGTTGCTGACAGTTGGGTGCTGTGACGTGCCCTCTTTTTGTACTTTCGACAGCCTGTATAGTCTAGTGCAACTGGCACTCTCAGTTGTAGTTGTTTGATGACCTTGTCAGGCTTACCAGCGTATGTAGGGTTGCATTCCAAAAGTTTGTATACAGGGCCCTCCAGAAGTTGACACTCTGTCTCATCATTGTTAGTCTGCTGTAAAACAACTGCGGAGTTACCTTTATCTGCTGGCAACACCGCAATACTGCCATCTTCCTGCAACCTCTTGAGTGCAAATTGAGGTGTTTGATTTTGGAGGTTCTGTTTTGGTGAGCGCCCTGCAGGTCTCCTGGTGAGTTTGTTCTGTTACATTTGGTGGAAGTATGTTGGGTACTTGCTCTCCTGCTCTGATGAAACCTGAAGTGGTACATTTATAGAAGTCATTGTGAAGTTAAGACCTTTGCTGAGTATCTTCAAAGTGGTGTCTTCAAACTGTTTACCATTTAGGTTAATCACAATGTGAGGTCCTCCATCTGTTGTACTTTTTTTCTCATGCAATCAAACTTCACAGACTGGCATTCTGCAGCATTGTTCTACCAATATGTTCATGGAGAGATTTGAAGAGCAGGCATTAGAGACAGCTCAGATATGTGGATGATACCTTTGTGATCTAGCTTATTGATAGGGAGAGGTTAAATGAGTTTCTGGATCATCTGAACTCATGCCACACAAATTTTAAGTTCACCATGGGCAGTGGACATCAGAGCCACAGGTGATTAAGGCAGGCAACTAAATCAGCCATTGCCAAGCACTGATTGGAACTCAATCATCCCAGCTATGATGAAACAGACTCCAGATACTGAGACAAAACTATACGAGAGTCTACATAGATAAAGTTGAAGGAAAACACTGGGTACCAACTCAGTAGAGCGTGGTCTCCTGCATAGGAGTTGCTGAAAATGCAATGGGGGCAGCAGCAGAACTCCACAAAGAGAGGAAGTGAGGGTATGAACATGTGGAATGAACCTGAGGCAGATACCAGGTGCACCAGACTGAAAATGGAACATTGCAGAATACTTCTAGTGGAAGTGGATTGCAAAGGGAGCTAGAACAGTAGACCTAAAATGGAATGCCATTGCACAGATAGATGGCCTAAATACAAAATACAAGCACTTGACCTAAGAATGTTTGTAGTGGGAGTTGACCACAGTGGAACCACCTGGAACTACACCAGACTGAAAACAGAATGCCAGCGTGCAGACAGGCATGCTGGCCAACAGAGGGAATGCCTAAGGATGCTGCTAGTTGGAGGGACTGCAACGGAAAGCTCAGAACCAACCATTGAAGACCATATGTATACGCGTACATACTGGACTTACATGTTCAACGAGCAATCTCAGGTAGCATCTGATGAAGACAATGAGTCACGTTGTTGAAATATCATTCAGAATGACACTGATGTCTGACAGATACTCGAACCCTCAAGATGTCAATATCTGAGATGACTGTTCAACACGCAGCTTCAATTACAAATTTTTATATAGCCATGTGCCTGATTTTTATGCTGCAACAGTAAGGTAGATTAGTGTTTACTGTCACAATACTGACAAGATCATTATAGACAGTGAAAAAGCTTAGAATGGGAAATGGTGAGTAAAGAAATCAAACATGTCCTTTTCAAACAAATGAATGATCTTGGCATTTGCCTTGAGCAGATTTAATGAAACCATGCCATACTTAAATCTGGAGGGTTATACAGGGAACTGAGCTATGCTCTTCTTGAATGTAAGTCCATTGTCTTAATGACTGTGCCATCTCTCTTGATTTCAAAAAATAGCACATGTGTACCGAGAAACGACGTTGAGAATGTGGGTCAACAGTTTCATGTAGATTTTTTGGAGCCATCAGTGATAGCGGTACATTTTTGATGTTATCATGACTGAAACTAGCATTAGTCCACAGTATCAATAAATTTAATGAGAAGTTATCATCCAACCATTTTCAAAATTCCAGCCATCTAACTGAAATTTTGGTCTTATGTTAAAGCAGTAAACAGATCAAAACTATCTCTCCAGACATTCAGGGATCTTTATGGCATCTCAATGGAGGGTGACTGAGAGAAGACCAAAGTACAAAATTTCTTTTCCCAATGTTATTTCACTGAGGAAGATCATACTGCATTTCCCTCTTTGAAGCTTTGCAACAAACGTCAATAAGTCACTGTAGGATAGACAGTTAACTAAAACCACTCAACAGAAGAAAGACAGAAGGTCTGGGTGAGTTATCTATATGTTTCTATGTATAGAACTTGTTCCTCTTCTAGCAGCAGTGTTGGAGGAGCAAACTGTTCTTAGAGACGAGAAAAAAGTATGCGTGTTGGAGGAGCAAACTGTTCTTGGAGACTAGAAAAAAGTATGCTGGACTCTCCCACTTCTAAGAAGGATCATCAAACAGATGAAAATAATAATAGGCCTATACCACAGACATAACTATGCCACAGAATTCTAGGACATATTTTGTGCTTGTGTGTTGTGGCACATGTTGAGGCCAAAAATCTCCTCTGTAGGAATAACATGGTTTCTGTAAACAAGAGTTATGTAAAATGTAATTCACCTTGTTTGTCCATGAGACCCAGTAGGTAATAAAGATTTGGCACATAAGCTGATGCAGTGTTCCATGACTTCCAGAAAGCATTCAATACAGATTCACACTGTCATCTACAAAACAAAATACAAGTGTATGGAATCTCATACCAGCTTTGTGACTGAATCGTAGTGTTCAAAGGAACAGAACACAGCATTTCATTCTTAAATGGGAGAAATTATCTGACACAAAATTAGCTTTAGGTATATCTCAAGGAAGCATTTTAGCATCATTACTTTTCACAATGTATATAATTTACCTAGTTGATAAGCTTGGAAGCTCAATGAGGCTGTTTGCAGATGATTTTTATGGAGAAACCACAGTGTTAGAAAATTGTAGAGAAATTAAGGAAGACCTGCAGAAGATAGACACTTGGTGCAGGGATTGATGGTTGATGCTCAACATTAACAAATGCAATGTATAGCATACAAGTAGGCAGGAAGACTCATTATTGTACAATTATGCAATTGTAGATCAATTACTGGAGATACTTTCACCCATAAAATATCTGGGGGCACCTATATGGAACATTTTAAAGTGAAATAACCACTTTGAACTAATTGCAGGAAAGGTAGACGGAGGTTCACTGAAAGAATCCACCTATGAAAGAGGTAGATTATAAAAGCTTTGTTCGTCAAATTCCTGAATATTTCATAATGAATTTGTCACTCTGCACCAGAGTGTGCACTGATATGAAACTTCTTAGCAGATTAAAACTGTATACTGGACCAGGACTCAAAGCAACTAAGTACCCAAACACGACTCTCAACCCACTATCACAGCTATACTTCCAACAGTAAATCTTCTACATTCTTAACTTCATCAAAGTTCTCCTGCGTAATGTACAGGATTAGCACTCCTGGAAGAAGGGGTATTGTGGAGAAATGATGGAGAGGGGTCATGAGACATTTTTGGATAGCTCAGTTGGTAGAGCACTTGCCTGTGATATGTGAAGGTCTCAGGTTTGAGCCCTGGCCCAGCTCACTTGAATATTGCTCATTAGTCTGGGACTTGTGCCAGACAGGATTGATAAAGGAGGTACAAAAGATCCACAGAAAAGCAGTGCATTTCATCACAGGTTCATTTAATAAGCACAAAAGCATAGAGAAATTCTCATTCATCTCCAGGGGCGTGCAATACATAGCAAGTGTTATGTGGTTTACAATTAAAATTCTGAGAGCATACATCGATAGAAAAATTAACATGTCTAGCAGAATCAACCAATATATTGCTTTGTCTTAAATATATCTGGCAGAAAGTCCATGGAGACAAAAATAGAGAAACTCTTCCCATACTCAATTTGCAATTTGAACAGGGAAGGTGGAAGTGACAGTGGAACACAAAGTACCCTCCACCACATGCCGTGCCACATGTGGAGTATAGATGTATATGGGGGGTTTGGAAATCATTTAGTACACTCATTGCTGGCAGTTGTGGCCGAATGGTTCAAAGCACTTCAGTCTGGAACCACGTGACCGCTACGGTCGCAGGTTCAAATCCTGCCTCGGGCATGGATGTGTGTGATGTCCTTAGGTTAGTTCAGTTTAAGTAGTTCTAAGTTCTAGGGGACTGATGACATCAGATGTAAAGTCCCGTAGTGCTCAGAGCAATTTCAACCAAGTGCATTCATTGTAAATAGCATGAAATGTAGCGGGTTTGGCAAGTTGGCAGCATGACAATATCTTCTGTGGCTATTTAAAACTGCAGATGGTAATTGATAAACTAACATTTGCTATAATGGATAGTTAACGGTGTAAATATTTCTGGCACACTTTCAGTACTTAAATGTGGTACTTCATACAATTATAAATGGGAACTAATATTAAGTATTTTTCATCATAATATAGTAAACTACAGGCCAACGGCCTTGCCACAGTAGCAACACCGGGTGTCCGATCATAAAAGTTAAGAGCTGTTGGGCTTGGCTAGTGCTTGGACGGGTGACCATTCAGGTCTGCCAAGCGCTGTTGGCAAGTGGGTGCACTGAGCCCTTGATAGGCCAATGGAGGAGCTACATGCGATTTTTTCAAAATTGCCAGAGTAGTGCACCTTACTACTTACACATTACATTGTTTTAATGGCCTACTAAAGGTGTAAAAAGTTTGAAGTAAATCCTTGATCCAACATCGTGGCCTCCTCTTGTGAGAAATAGCATCTCCGCTCATGAAAGTTGATGACTGGGAGAGTGGGGTGCTGACCACATGTTTCTCCATATCCGCATCCAGTGATGCCTCTTGGTTGATGATGACATGACGGTTGGTCAGTACCATTGGGTCATCCAAGGCCTTTTCAGACACAGATGTGCATAATTTAAGTTCCAGTTTAAAAATGCTGTAGAAAGAGAATCACTGCTCAGAATGACATCAAATTTGAACATTATTGACACATTGAAAACATCATGGAACAAAAAAAATTCAATGCAATTTTTTACCATTTACAGTTAATATAAATGGTGTTGACTATATATGACAGATGAATCATAATACGGTGACTGTGGTTTGAATTGCACATTACACCATTCAGACTGTTCAATGTGCATTACTGCCCAAGTTCAGCAGTCAGCAGTCGCGGCATTGGTAGTTAGGTAGGCCAGTCCACCAAGATAAGGACATACCACATAGGAAAAATTGGTTTTTATTGTTCTGGGACCAAAAACCATCTAAAAAGGGAAAAGACATCAGTTTATAATCATCATGAGGCTGGTACATGACATGCTGAATATGCTGTCCACTGTTTTATACCACAAGTTGAAATCAAGAAACAGCATGTTGCACAAAAGATCGAAGTGTCTCTGGGATCATGTTCAAAATGTGTTGTGGAATGCGTGCCTTCAGTTCAGCTATGTCCATAACTGGAACAATGAACAAAATATCTTTCAGGTAACCCCCCAGCCAGAAGTCACACAGATTAAAACCAAGTGGTAACTCTTTTTCATAACCTTTAGTGTTTGGATCTTCTGCAGGTGGTGGTGGTGGTTAGTGTTTAACGTCCCGTCGACAACGAGGTCATTAGAGACGGAGCACTAGCTCGGGTTAGGGAAGGATTGGGAAGGAAATCGGCCGTGCCCTTTCAAAGGAACCATCCCGGCATTTGCCTGAAACGATTTAGGGAAATCACGGAAAACCTAAATCAGGATGGCCGGAGACGGGATTGAACCGTCGTCCTCCCGAATGCGAGTCCAGTGTGCTAACCACTGCGCCACCTCGCTCGGTTCTTCTGCAGGGCTACTTGTGCACAGTCACAATAAAAAATCCTTACCAGCAGTGTGTGATCCTTTATGGAGACAGTTACATGGGGCATATCAGATGCAAATTGAAAAACAGCCATGTGCTGCACATCTGTTGGTGTGCATATTATGATGCTTACAGTGACACCTATTGGTAAAATTTTCATGAAATTTTTATTTGTTCCATGAGTTTTCCCCTGCATCAATAATATGCTGGTCAAATTTGGAGCTGACTGCCAAACAATTCTACTGCCACCAACATACACTGCGTGTGAGGACCCTGAAGATAAGATATGAGGAATGAGTGCTCATACAGAGATGTACACAGTTGTTTTTCCCTCACACTATTTGTGATTGGGACAGGAGGGGAAACGGCAAGTAGTGGTACACCATACAGTGGCTTGCAGAGTATCTGTGTAGATGTAGATGTAGAATTTGACATCACTGTGAACAGTGGTTCTCCTTCTACAGTAGTTTGGAACTGGAACTTTAAATATGGAGATCTTGTACTTTCTGTTTATAGTAAGAAAATATTTCCATTGTACAAGAAAGGTTCTAGAATGCTTAATAATTCATGATTTTCCTCACCTTTTGTAAGTTCAATGAATAGCACAGTTGGTAAATGGGATCAGCATTTCTATTAAGAAGCCCACTAGAGCACTCCTGTTTTTAATGTCAAGTTGTAAAGTCTGACAACATATTCTAGTAAAGTGCTCTGAATTATAAATGGTCTGGAAGTCACTTAAATGCTACCATGGTACTCTATGTGAAAACATGTAAGCAATTTTGTACAAGAAACTGATTCTGGGTGTGTACTTAATAGCAATAAGCTTCCAAAACTTTGTAAGGGTACCAAAATTGTAAGTTATGAAACCTCATTTTTGCAAGTCCAGCTTCAAGGTGAATATGTACAAAACCCTTGAACATTGCTTCTTCAGCATCTCCATGGAAGACTCCCATAATCCTTCTCCAATGACACACTATCCAGTTTTGTCCTTAGCCATTCTTCTTCACCTTCAAGTGCCAAACAGATCAGGTTAATGGCTATGGGAACAAGGATATCCCTACCCTATGTCAACCCCTTCAAGATTGCATGGAAGACGGATTTGTCAACTCCAAGAGGATCAGCCCCTGACTTTGTATAGTTTTACTGGTGATATCTTCATGACCAGCACTCATAATCTCAGGGTGCACCTACCTCTACATACATACTCCACAAGCCACCATATTGTACGTGGCAGAGGGTATTCTATACCACTACTAGTTATTTTCTTTCCTATTCCGCTCACAAACAGAGCGAGGGAAAAATGATTGTCTATGTACCTCCATACAAGCTCTTATTTCTCTTATCCCCTCTTCATAGTCATTATGCAAAATTAATGTTGGCAGCAGTAGAATTGTTATGCAGGCAAAGAAATAGTAAAAGTTGTATCTTCCAAATTTCTGGGTTTACATATTGATAACAAACTAAACTGGTCTGTCCACATCACTGACCTATGTAAAAGCCTTAATTCAGCAGCATTTGCCATTTGCTCAATTGTGTCTGTTTGTGACATGGAAACAATCTAAACTGCATATGTTAGTTATTTCCATTCAGTTATGACATATGGCCTCATATTCTGGGGAAATCAACCACAAGCAAATAAAGTCTTTGTTGCACAGAAGAGAGTTATCAGGATTATGAGTAGAGTGCATCATAGATCTTCTTGCAGAAATTTATTCAAACAGCTGGGGACTCTCACCATGCCTTGTCAATACATCTTGTCACTAATGCGCTTCGTGAACAAAAATTACGCAATTTACAAAATGAATAGTGCATACCATGATCAAAATACAAGAAGAAAACATGATGTTCACAAAGATTTAAAAAATCTCAGCATGGAACAGAAAGGAGTTCATTATTCAATTATAAAAGTGTTCAATAAACTTTATCTTTTGGATAATTCTTTCTATTCTTTACAGGCATTCTTTGATAATGTGTAATACTTCTTGAATTTGTGTTTAACTTCATGTATTTCTAATACAACTGATTATGTAGATTAGCATATCATTTGTTGGCAGAATATTTTTTAGAAGAATTACTTTAAATTTGCTTATGTAATCGTCTATGCCATTACTACACTATTATTTATGCAATCATCTATGTCATTACTGTACTATTATCTGTGTTGTTATCTGAATTTTTGTATGTAGGCCGAGTGGTTCTAGGCGCTTCAGTTTGGAACTGTGCGACTGCTACGGTCGCAGGTTCGAATCCTGCCTCGTGCATGGATGTTTGTGATGTCCTTAGGTTAGTTAGGTTTAAGTAGTTCTAAGTTCTACTGGACTGATGACCTCAGATGTTAAGTCCCATAGTGCTCAGAGCCATTTGAACCTTTTCTTTTTGTGTGTGTAATTATTTGACATGTGGATGTCCTTTTTCATGTATCTGCTTATATATGTTAAATTGGTTGCATCACGATCATCTACATGTGGCTATTACTGTAATAAACTGACACATTCTACATCCTACCAATACATTCATGTCAAGGATCCACGGAACTCAAAAATAAATAGATAAATAATAAATAAATAAAAATAAAGCAACTTAAAATGCCAGTTCTCCAAATTTTCTCAGTAGTGTTCCTCAAAAGGAACATCACCTTCCCCTCAGAGACGCCCAATGGAGTTCCTGAAGCATCTCCATAATACATGTGTGTTGTTCAAACCTGCTGGTAAATAACCTAGTAACCTGCCCCTGAATTGCTTTGATGTCTCCCTTTAATCTGACGTGGTGTGGATCCCAAACACTCAAGCAGTACTCAAGAATGGGCTGCACAAGTGTCTTATATGTGGTCTTCTTTACAGATGAACCACACTGTCCTAAAGTTCTTCCAATAAACCAAAGTCAGCCATTCACCTTTTCTACAATAAACCTAACATGCTTGTTTCATTTCATATTGCTTTGCTATGATACACCAAGATATTTAATCAATGTGTGTCAAGCAACACACTATTGATACTGTATTTGAACATTACAGCTTGTTGGAGGACACTGTCCGTAATGCTCCAAATGTTGTCAATTGGGAAGAGATGCTGTGACCTTGCTGGCCAAGATAGGGTTTGAGAGGCACAAAGACAATTAGTAGAAACGCTCACTGTGTGCAATCAGGCATTATCTATATGACATGTAAGCCCAGGATAGCTTGCTATGAAGGGCAATATAATGGTTAGCACACTGGACTCGCATTCAGGAGGACGACGGTTCAATCCCATCTCCGGCCATCCTGTTTAGGTTTTCCGTGATTTCCCTAAATTGTTTCAGGCAAATGCCGGGATGGTTCCTTTGAAAGGGCATGGCCGATTTCCTTCCCAAGCCTTCCCTAACCCGAGCTTGCACTCCGTCTCTAATGACCTCGTTGTCGACGGAACATTAAACACTAACCACCACCACCAGCTATGAAACGAAATGACACCCCAGACCATCACTGCTGGCTGTCAGGCCATATGGCAGATGGAAGTTGATTGGTATCCCACCACTGTCTGGGGCATCTCTGGACACGGCTTCAGCCTAGAATCTCATTCAGTGGAGTAAAATTGTCTTCAGTGATGATTTCTGCTTCGAACTGAGTCCTGGTGGCCAGCAAAGACAGGTCTGGAGATGCCACATGCAGTGGTGAGATACCAACCTGATTGTCACCCACCTGGCTGTCATCTGTAGCACCCTTACAGCACATCTGTACATTAATGATATTGTAGGCCCTGATCTGTTGACTTCATGGCAAACCATCCTGTGCTTACCTTTCAGGAAGATAAGCCTGCCTGCTATTTCTCTTAAATAAATCATCTATTTTTCCTGAAATTGTAATCATTTATTTGTCTGTACATGTGTATCACAACAACTGATTTCCATTCCATTTGGATAATTCCCTTATGGTGCACCATTTTTTTTATCTTAGAATGTATATCTGCTCTAACACCAGCCCCCCAGTAAAATCCCTGATGTTTTCCTGTCCTGTAACTTCTCCAGTTTCCAAATCCACAAACTAATCTTCAAGGAAATCTGTCTGCTTCCTTCTAACCAGCATAGCCGTCACATCCAAAAAAGTCAGAAGCACCCTCCCCATTACCCATTGCCATGCCATGCCAAAGTTGTGGATTCCAAGTCCACAACTTTGTCATATCAGGCCTTGATACCACACTCACACTGCCCATTGTCATTTTCTGTCAGCCCCCTAATCTTCACAATATTTTTGTCAACCTGTATGACAATGTCAGACCACCATTCCTACCCAAGGTTCTTCCCCATTCAACTGTCCCTACTGTAAAACTTGCCCCATGCACCTGCCAACCACCACTATTCCAGTGCCAGTACTGGTAAATCATACAGCTTGAAACACAAAGCAACATGTGAATGTTAAATGTGGAGCAATATGTCGAAGTACTCATATCATTCACTGCCTGTCATGTGTTCACTGGATAGTTTTTATGTAAAGATGGAAGAATGCATAAATGGATGTTGAGGAACTGTCTGCCTCGGGGATGTGAAGTATCCTCTTATTGAGAATGTTCTAGAGCACTACTCAAGAGATCAGAGTACCTTCTAACCATACAGGCCATTTGAATCCTCACAGCCAGTACTAGTTTCCCTGAACTTCAAAGATGGGAACTTACTTTCCAATATATCCTATCATTCTCCACTTGCTGGATTCATGCTCAGTTAGCTTAACCACAACCATCCCCCTTCCTTCCATTATGGGTATTTGTTCTTCTCTCATTCATACACTGTATTCCATAAATTTGATCACAAAAGAGAGCCTCTAGGGACATGAAATGAGTCAAGTTATATATTAACGTGCTACTTTTGTGAGGTACATTAACATCCAATTATGACTATCACTAATCTACTCACACTGAGAATAATGGTAATTACTTCTAGATTGCTTTAAACATGTATATGTATAGCGTATTCATAAACGTGAGATATACTCATACAGTAGATAGTACTCATCAAAACTAGAAAAATAGTCCTGTAAACATGCATGATGAACATTAGCAGGAATGGGTCCTTGACTGGAAATGGAGGAATAAGGGACTATGAACAAGTTTCCAGAAATGCATCGTTTCCACAGTAGATGGTGCTGACGAATGAAAATTCCTCTGACCTTGTGTCATGTGTTGCAAGCTGTGTGATTGACACAGCATACTGTAAGCAGCAGAATGGTCCAGTATTCATGTTGGGAACGAGCCGAGGTGGTGTTTTTGTATAGTCAAGCAGATGGAAATGATCAAGAGGCAGCACAACTATATCAAAACAAGTACTCTTACAGACACCAACCACATCACACAACATTTCAAGCCCTTTTTTGGCATTTGTATGATCATGTGTCCTTCCAGACAGACAAATGTACGGGGAAATGGTGGATTGTGCTTACACCAGATTTGGAGGACTGTATTTTACAGGATATTGAGAAAAACCCTAGTACAAACTCCAGGTAAGTGGCAAAAGAGTGTGGCAATCCATAACACAATGAGTGATCGTGTGCATTGCATCCCATGGAGGCCACTTTGGACATCTGTTGTGACATGGATGTGATGCAGCTGTATAAAGTGTTTAGGACAATTTGTTGTTGTTGCGCACACATACCATCCATTTCCACACATGTGTTCATAGGAGCTTTTTTCCTCTATTTCCTATCAGGAATCCATCCCTGCAGTTTTTTGGTTTTATTAATGGTCACCCTGTATATCCATAACCAAATATGGTTTGAGGCTAGGACCATTTTGTCCTACAACAACCATCTGCCTGTTGATGCTGAAGAAGAAGCTGGATGTGGTTACCACTCAGTCTTACAGATCCTTAAGTCCTCCTTCCCAAAGAATCACAAACTCATGCAATCGCATCTGGCTGCCCTTGGGTTTTGTCACATGTTTGGTACTTACACTCCTACAACATGTGCAAGTTGGAAAATGTCAATGCCTTGTAGTGCCCCATGTGCATCATTAAATGTTTGAGTTAGATACTGTCATACGAGACATAGAAAGTGGGGTTGGGTCCCATAATGTGTAAACCATATGTGTTGTCTTTCCTGAATAGTAGCATTCACCAATAGAACAAATACTTTGTCATATATAAATTGGTTATTAACAGGATCTCTTAACTTGTCCAGTAAAGTGTATGGATGTAAGAGTGTCACACATAGTTTCTATCTATGCATTGCTACTAAAGTGAACCTGATGCCTTGCTTCCACAATAGCTTGAAGATCTCATTTGCCCCCAACTTGGTTATTGTGATAGTTTATTATCCCATTCTGGACAAATGCCACTTCATTCATTAATAAAACGCAAGTTGTAAACTGTGGCTTTTCACCACTCTGTCTCATAATCTACTGCCAGAAATGAAATCTAGAGACTATGTACACAGTGTAAGTGATGTGGATGAAGTAACTGCTCATGCAGAATTGTCCATGCAAAGAGTGTGGTTTATGCATTCTGCAGCTCTGTTTGTTCAGACACTTGTTTCAAGATAATCTTCTAGTTGTTGTGACACTTACTCCTCCATATCCTGCATGTAAACTGTGTGAAGTCTATGATGATCCTTTTCCTTGTTGGAACTGATACCGCATCTCTAAGTGTGTGTGCCATATTTTGCATGGAATAATATGACTCAATTTCACTGTTTACATTGCTCACACTCTGTGGAATCACTGATGCCAGAACAACATCAACACAACACATATTGAATGGCTGATGTTGGATACAGTTTGCTATTTATGATAACTGCATGTCAGTCAGAGGTCAAGTACAGGGACACACACAGCCAAAAGATATGAACAATGAACATCAACATGAGGGCAGCCTACACCACAGAGCACATCTACATCTACATCTACATCTACATCTACATCTATATCTACATAGATACTCTGCAAGCCACCATATGGTGTGTAGAAAAGGGTACCCTGTACCACTTCTAATCATTTCCTTTCCTGTTCCACTCACAAATTGAGCGAGGTGAAAATGACTGTATGTATGCCTCCATATGAGCCCTAATTTCTCATATCTAATCTTCTTGGTCCTTACACATGAGGTATGTTGGTGGCAGTAGAATTGTTTGGCAGTCAGCTTCAAATGCCAGTTCTCTAAATTTGCTAAATAGTGTTTCTTGAAAAGAACATTGCCTTTCTCCAGGGATTCCCATTTGAGTTCCCAAAGCATCTCTGCAACACTTAAGTGTTGCTCTACTGGTAACAAATCTAACAGCACGCCTCTGAATTCCTTTGGTGTCTCCCTTCAATCTGTCCTGGTACACATCCCAAACACACAAGCAGTACTCAAGAATAGGTCGCACCAGTGCCCTATATGCTGTCTCCTTTACAGCTGAGCTGCTCTTTCCTAAAATTCTCCCTAAAAACTGAAGTCAACCATTCACCTTCCCAACCACTGTTCTCACATGCTGCATCCATCTCATGTCACTTTGCAACATTATGCCCATACATTTAAATGACATGACTGTGTCAAGCAGCACACTAATAATACTGTAACTGAACATTATAGGTTTGATCTTCTAGTCATCTGCATTAACTTACATTTTTCCACATTTAGAGCTAGCTACCATTTGTCACACCAACTGGAAATTTTGTCTGAGTCATCTTGTATCTTCCTACAGTTACTCAACTTCACTCAACTTTAACACCTTACCTTACACCACAGCATCATCAGCTAACAACCACAGATTGCTGCCCACCCTGTCTGCCAAATCATTTATGTATATAGAGAATAACAGTGGTCCTATCACACTCCCATAAGGCACCCCTGACAAAACCCTTGTCTCTGATGAATGTTTGCCATTGAGGACAACATACTGGGTTCTGTTATTTAAGAAGTCTTTGAACCACTCACATCTGTGAACTCATTCCATATGCACATACCTTCATTAACAGCCTGAAATGTGGCACCATGTCAAATGCTTTCCAGAAGTCTAGAAATATGGAATCTGCCTGTTGCCCTTCATCCATAATTAGCAGTATATCATGTGAGAAAAGGGCAAGCTGTGTTTCGCATGCTGATTTGTGGACATAAACGTCTCAGTCTCAAGAAATTTTTTATATTCAAACTGAGAAGATGTTCAAGTATTCTGCAGCAAACAGAAGTTAGGGATACTAGGGATACAGCCTGAAATGTGGCACCATGTCAAATGCTTTCCAGAAGTCTAGAAATATGGAATCTGCCTGTTGCCCTTCATCCATAATTAGCAGTATATCATGTGAGAAAAGGGCAAGCTGTGTTTCGCATGCTGATTTGTGGACATAAACGTCTCAGTCTCAAGAAATTTTTTATATTCAAACTGAGAAGATGTTCAAGTATTCAGCAGCAAACAGAAGTTAGGGATACTAGCCTGTAATCTTGTGGTTCCATTCTTTTACCCTTTTTATATACTGGAGCCCACTCACTTGGGACTTTTTGCTGGGTGAGAGATTCACAATAAATGCAAGCTAGGTGAGGGGCCAATGCTGTAGAGTACTCTTTGTAAAATCCTACTGGGATTCTATTCAGACCTGGTGATTTATTTGCTTTCGAATCTTTCAATTGTTTCTCTACACCAGGGATGCTTAATACTATGTCGTCCACATGGGTGTCTGTCTGATGGTAAAATGATAGCATGTTTGTACGATTCTCCTGTGTGAATGATTTCTTGAATGTGAAATTTAAAACATTGGCTTTTGTTTGGCAGTCTTCAATTGCCACACCAGACTGGTCAACAAGGGACTGAATTGAAGTCTTAGACCCCCTTAGCGATTTTACACAAGATCAGAATTTTCTTGGGTTTTCTGCCAAATAAGGGTAGTTGTTGTATGCTTTGTGCATAGGTCTTTTCACAGACGCATGAATCTCTGCTAACCTTCTCTTGTCATAATATGTGCATTGCCTTTTGATCCGAGAGAGCAACAACCTCTGCTTCCCTACCATCCTCCGAATTTTGTTATTAAAGCATGGTGGGTCTTTTCCATTGTTTATCTACTTACTAGGCACATAACTCTCCAGGCCACGACTGACAGTCTGCTTAAACTTTGTCCATAATTCCTCTACATCCATCTTACTGTAAATAAGTGATGCCAATTCACTGTCTAAGTGAGATGCTAATATCTGCTTATCTGATCTATTTAGCAGAAACACTCTCCTAGTCTTCTTGGTTGATTTATTATCTTTCATAATCATAGTTGCTATAATGACATCATGATTGCTAATCTCCAGTTCTATACTGACATTGTCAATAAAGTCTGACCTATTTGTGGCTACAAGGACCATGATATTTCCATTGCATGTGGGCTGTCAAGCTAGCTGCTTAAGACAGTTTTCAGAAAACATGTTCAAAAGTATTTCAAATGACTCACTGTCTGCACCCCCAGCAGTAAACCCATAGACATCCCAGTCTATACTTGGTAGGTTAAACGCCCCTAACTAGTATTGACTGTAGACTTTCTTTGAATGACTCTAGAACTGTCACAGCAGAATTGGGTGGCTGGCAAAAACATACAACAATTAACTCGGCTTCACCTACACCTGTTATACATGACCAGATAACTTCACTGTCACATTCAACTTCAACCTTATTAGAGACAATATTTTTGTCAACTGCCATGAACACTCTGCCTCCTATGGCCTCTAATCTGTCTTTCTGATATATGTTCCATGACTCACTAAATATCTCAGTGCTTTCCACTTTGGGTTTCAACCAGTTCTCTGTCCCAAGATTAATTTGAGTGGGAGAACTTTCCTGGAGGACATTAAATTTGGGAATTTTATTATGACTACTTTGACCATTTATCAATAAAGTTGTGACAGTCAAAATGCCTTTATTCTGAATGCCATTTGACTTCTGTTGCTGCATATCAACTGATGAGTGTTCATCAATGCACCTCAAACTACGGCCTAGCCTAAAAACGCTTATGTGCACTCCATAATATCTTTGCTACCTGAGTAGCTGCTTCCTTTGCTTAGTGCACCCCTGACCTATCAAGGTTGAGGTTGGGTTGTTGTGGGGGAGGAGAACAGACAGCGAGGTCATCACTCTCATTGGATTAGGGAAGGACAGGGAAGGAAGTCAGCCGTGCCCTTTCAAAGGAACCATCCCGGCATTTGCCTGGAGTGATTTAGGGAAATCACAGAAAACCTAAATCACGATGGCCGGATGGGAGATTGAACTGTCGTCCTCCCGAATGCGAGTCCAGTGACCTATCAAGGGGAGTCCTACAAATTACCATATGATAACAGGTCTAGAAATCTGCAGACTTTTGGAAAGCATTTGACATGGTGCCCCATCGCAGAGTCGACAAAGCCTTCAGTTGAGACCTTCCACTCAGAGACCTTCCACTCAGCTCCAAATCAAAGGACCCCAATCAGCTCTGGGAGCAATGCTGTAAATTGCGAGCTCTCCTTGAACAGCCCATGTGAGGCCATCAGTCTTAACCACCTCCACCAGACATCTCTATGAACTGAGGATCACCTCAGAACCCATGTGACAGGTGTCATGGGTGCCCACATGAGCTGCAACTTGCAGATGACTGCAACCTGCATGCTTGATAGCTACAGGCAAGGCCACCTGCACATATCAGATGAGGCCACCAGGCAGACATACCAAGAATACATTGGCTATCTGCCTAAGGGGCTCCATAACATGCCTAACATTGGAGCTCCTAATAACTAGTAAACCCTATCCCCGTGTGCCTGGTCAGACCCTGCTGAAGGAGCAGCCCACCTGTCTACTCACACGGTGAATGGGTGAGGCCAGGCAGCCAGTTTCCACCTCGAACAACACAAATGCATTATTACACACCAACCACCCTGCTGTGGGGGTAGATCTGCCATGTAGGTCCAGAAAATGAGCAGACTATGCAACCAGGGCCCGTTGTCCTATCCATCAACCAGGGAAGACACAACTGACATGCACCCGGACATTAATGGCAAAGTGAGATAGAACACCATCGTGGAGCAGCCACATAACCCATTGAGTCACCAATGACACTTTTTATGGCCGGGGACGCAAAGTCACTAGAAAGAAACACCAATAGTTCCAGCCTGTTAGGCAATGTGGAAGGAAGGCTGGTCCCAAAATATGGTTGGCAATTACCCTGGTCCACACATTTTGGCTGCACTGATGCTGATGATTCACTGTCACAATACTATCCCACAGATGACTGTTATGAAAGTTATCACTCTGTGTAAAGGTGACCTCATCAATGAATGGAATGGATGATGCAAATTCCAGAATCATGGTTGCCTGGTGAAGAAACCAGTGACAAAATTGGTCCTGAAGCGGAAAGTCTGTTTCTAGTAAACCCTGCATATTCTGTAGATGATAATGGTAGCAACAATTGTCATAGAGAATGTTCCACATGGTCATCTGGGTTACCCTGTAGTGGTGGGCCAACTGCCTGATACTGACATGGCAGTTGCCTTCCACAGTGTTAATCACGTTTTCCTGCAAGTCTTGTGTCTGAACATTTTGAGTACACCCTTCATGATTTCCTGCTTCCTGAAATGACCCTGTCCAGACACTGAATGATGTGGTTGTTGTCAGCAAGGATAGGTCTCCTGATACAACCTTGCTGCCTACCATGCATTGACATTTGCCTTTCTGTATGTAAACACCACATCAGCAAGCTCTCAATTTGAACACAGAACCATTGTGTACAACACTCTATCACATCCACTGCAAGGTGAGTCAGCAAGAGAAGTGAATTGAACATGACATTACCAATTACTATGGCAGGAGAAGGTGCTAGGGCATGATGTATGAGGAACAGTACTCTCCTCTAGGAGGAAACCATGCATACTGTAACTGGAGCTGCATAGTACAGCACGTAGACCACAGTTTCTGTAACAAAGAATGATTGAATAAACAGTCTCTAGCATGGAAACCATGTATTTTCATACATAAGTTCATTATACATTTTTTGTTCTGTATCCCCTCATCAATCAATCCCTACAGTTTGTACATGGTGGGAAAAATCACCAATTAAAGCTAAACTTTAAAACTGCTGTAGAAATAACACCACTGGTCAGAATGACATTAAATTGCAATGGAATATTATCAGAGAAAGGGGAAAACGAATGACAGAAGAAAAATAAATAGTTACAAAATATAGCAATAGATTATGCTGTAAGCATCATAATTTAATAGTGGTCAACTACAAATGACAAATAAACCATACAACAATGCCTAAGGTGTATGTTTGGCATTAAACAAACTGCACTACTCAGTGTGCATGGGTGTATAGGTGTGATACTGTTGGTTACATAAACACATCCACCATGGCAAGGTCAAATCACATCAGATGGGAAAAATCAGTTTTTAATTGTCCTGAGGCCAGAAACCACATAAAAAGCATCAATCAAAATCAAATTGGATTATTAATTTCCATGTGACTGGCTCAAAACATGTTCAATATGCTGTCCACGTTTTCCTGCAACGAGTTGAAATCGAGAAACAGCACGTTCCACAACTGATAAAAGTGTTTCCGGGATCATGTTCAGAATGTGTTGCGCAGTGTGTGCCTTCAATAAAGTTAAGTTTGCAGTTGGAAAACTGAACACATCTTTCAGGTAGCCCCACAGTCAGAAGTCACATGGATTAAGATCAGATGATTGGGATGGCCAGGCTGTAGGGAAATGGCGGTTGATAATTCTAGAATTTCCGGAATGGTGCTCCAGCAGCTGCTTAACTGAATTTGCAATATGCGGGGGTGCGCCATCTAGCATAAAAATGATCCCATCCATACATCCACGCTGTTGGAGAGCTGGAATGACATGGTTGCAAAAAAGACACTCATAACACTTACCAGTGACGGTACAGGTAACAGGACTGGAAGCACCTGTCTCTTAAAAAAAATATGGCCGTATGATAAAAGATGACATAAACCTGCACCACACAGTGACCTTTTCATGATGAAGTGGTACTGGTTGATTTGCATGTGGATTGTCCGTTGCCCATATTCTACAATTCTGTGTATTGACCTATCCTGTCAGATGGAAGTGGGCTGCGTCTGTCCACTAAATCTTCCATGGCCAATCATTTTCCGCTTCCGTGTGAGCAAGAAATTCTAAAGCAAAAGTTTCTCTTGCTGGCAGGTTAGCAGGAAGCAGCTCACGCAAATGGGTAATTTTGAATGGATAGCAAAGAAGGATGTTCCATAGGGTTTTGTGCACCATGCTCGTGGGTACGTCCAATGTTCGGGCAATTCTCTGTGCACTACACGTTTGCACAACACTACTCATCTCCTCCTGATTGCGGTGGCCACTGCTTCCACTGATGTTGACACTGTTCATTTCCTCCCTCTACCAAGTTGCACACCAAAAGAACCCATGTTTTCAAATTTATTAATCATTTTCTCCAGACCCACAGCAGTCATTGCTCCAACATCTTTTTTCAAATCCCTTAGTGTCCGGGACTTCTGCAGAGCAATGTGTGCACAGTCATGATTCTTGTAATATAACTTTACAAACAGAGCATCATCCTGCATTGAGACAGTCATACCGAATGTAGCAGATGTGAAAGGTGGAAAAGCCGTGTACCCTGAGTGTTTATACCAACTTCAGTGGGTCATGTGCATGACAGGTGTTTTCATTTATGTATTCTGACACATACAGCGCCATCTATTGATCAGTTTTCACAATGTCTTTTTTCTTCTGCCATATGTTTTCCCCCTTCTCTGATAATATTCCATTGCAATTCTGACCAATGGTGTTATTTCTACAGCGTTTTGAAAGTTTGACTTTAATTATAATCACCTTGAAATACTGGGTGGTTATAATTAAAATTCTCTATTTAACACATTATAGCACAGAAACTAATTACCATTCGAGTACCGAACTTGATAGCATTAATGTCAAGGACATGGCGAAGAGAAATAATACATAATCAGTTCAACTGAAACACTTTTAATGCACTGCTATGGCACATCATACCATTACATACCAGTACCATTACTCCTACAAACGGGGCTCAGTATGGTACCCATAGGTGTCCAGAAGAGTCTGAAAGCAACAGATTGCATTCTGTACAGCAGAGCGAAGCATGTCCGTAAGAATGCTGGCTACTTCTCATGATATACTGTGCTTCAGATCAGCACATGTGTGAATGTTGCCCTGGTAAACCCTATGGTTCAGGTAGTCCCACAATTAGAAATCACGGGGAGTGAGATCAGGTGATCGGCTGGCCAAGCATTTGGAAATGATTGGCTGATAATTCGATAGTTTCCGAATGTGTCTTGGAGATGCAGGTGAAGTTCACGAGCAATGTGTGATGGGGCCCTATTTGGTCCTTGAGTGCCAACCTATTCAAAAAATAATGGGCCTATGATGAACGTAGCCATGAAGCCACACCACATCTGGAGGTGAAGAGTCCCACAGTTGGAAATACTATGTGTTCATTTCACCTTTCAGAGAAAAATGAGCTTCATCTGCCCATAGGATGGTCCAGGGCTAGGCTTCATCAACTTCAATCCTTGTGAGAAAGTGGAGAGCAAAGTCAACACATCATTGTGCATCCTGTGGTGCAAGCTGCTGTACAGTATGGATACTATTTGAGAATGTTTCAAAACACCTTCCATACAGTGGACCATGGGAAGTTCAACTGTCATGACACAGCATGCGCATTGCCTGACGATCGGGAATTGCATGCTACATTGTCTGCCATAGGATTTCATCAACCACCTGTGTTGCAACTGGTTGTCAGTCTCTTCCTGGAGCGATGCCAAGTTCTCCAGCTGATTTAAACTTCTTCATCATGCTCTGCACAGCAGGTGGAGAAAGAGGACCTTTCTATAATCCTTTCAGAAGTCGATATTCTCTAAGTGCAGCTGTAGCATTACTGTTGTTTTGATAATAGAGCTTCACCAATAATGCCCTGCTCCTTTTTTCCATGCTCATGTTGACATATCTACAAGTGCAGTGCAAATTGGTCAGGTGTATGAGACTATGAATCATGATGACTGATCACAGCATGAGGTGGCCACAGTTGGGAGTGGACAGTGGCACTGTGATGCATGGAAATCATGTGCCCCATACTCTGGACATTAATGCTACCAAGTTTGGTACTCATACAGTAATTAGTTCCCCTGTTACGTTAAATAGGGGAAGTTTAATTATAATCACCCAGTATATGGGGGTAACGTTGTTACCAAAAATCTCAAGTCTTGACTGGTTTACCGATAAACATTTGGACACAGTGTTCCATGTCTGGATGACCTCTTCATATTACGTCCAGATTTGTTGTCAAATATGGGGTGTCTAAGAATCATTCGTATTTGGTTTGCTAGACAACCAAATCAAACAAGTTGTATAAATGAGTTTTACTACAAAAAGAAAAGAGACAATACTTAACTTTCACAATTACATAAAAGTGTCGTAAGCAAAGGGCAACATACAAAATAAGCAATATTCTTCAGTATAAACAGTCACAAGTCTGTGCTACATAGAAGTTACAAGCAAGCTAACTATTGTTGACACTTCTATCCAAGTCATTAGTCTTGAAGCTGTTATTGGTCTGGGACATCGCCAGTCAGTTGTGGCACTTATGTCCCCTTTGCATAGTGGCTGCTGCTGTTGAATTGTCATTCTGGAGAGGGGTCGGTCAGCGTTCAATTGACTGATGTCTTCTCACAGCCAACTCTCCTCTGTCATTCCCGACTGTCATGCTGGTGCTTGACTTTACGCCATAACATTCCTTCCCCCCCCCCCCCCCCCCCCTACCCCTCCGAAAGTGACGTATTTGGGCCATGACAGTAGGAGAGGAGGCTCTGTGTGACTGGATGCTGTGGCTGCAGGGGAAATCAGACTTCCAGCTGTACCCCACCATCTGGTCTTCACTCTGGTGTTGGATGGTGTGGAAGTTGAATTCACACAACAGGGTATGGACTTGGATACCCACTATGGGTCTCTGTGCTCCGGCATGGGAGTATACCACTCTCTGTAACATGGGAAGTCCACAGCCAATCGCGTTTCCTGTGGTCAAGTAATTTTGCAGCCACGGGGTGCTACCCCAACAGTCTGGTACTTACCATAGTTTGCGTGTGCATTATGGCCATACTGCAGTCCAGTTCTGTGTGTTAAGTACATACTGTCGCTGTTTGGAGTGTCCCTGCATTGTTATTGTCTCACCATGTTCACCACCTCAGTTTTTGCTTGCTTGCCTTGTGTTGTGTCCTGGTCAGTTGTCGTGTCTGTCATCCCCTGCTTGTTCGTCTGCCACATCTGTTTGTTGTTAGCAATACCTCCAGCGGTTCCCCCATCTGGTGGCTTTGTGTCTCCATTCTCTCTCATGTGCCACCCGCGGTTTTAACATTGGTGATGAGGTAAGAGGCTCAGTAGCATGGAGGCTAAGTTAGTCTGTCTCCTGGAGCAACAGCAGCAGCAGCAGTGCCAGTTAGACATCTTACGGCAGTCCTTGCAGTTGCTGATGGACAAAGTCACGACACGGGATGCCCCACTGCACCACCTCCCGGATGTCCTGTTTTTTAATGCTTCTCCATGTTCACCATCATTTCTGCCCTTTAACGACGCTAAAGAAGACTGGAAAACATACTTGCATCATCTGAAACAACATTTCACAGTGTTTCAGGTCATGGCTGACTTCCTACAGTGGTCGTTAGTTCTGCCCTGCGCATCTCCAGACATGTTCTTTCTGCTCCACAAGTTGGCACTGTTGTCAGAGCCTGTGGCTCTCACCTTTAACAAGATATGTGTGCTGCTGAGTAACTACTATTCCCAGCGATACCATGTTGTGGCATCTCAGATTGAGTTCCACCAGTACCTTAAACAGAGCGGTCAGTCATATCGTTCTTCGGTCATGGACTTGCAGGGTCTCAGCAGCAGATACAACTTCACTTGCAGTAATCAACATTGCAAGGCATTATATGCAGACTCCTTCATTTGCGACATTGTCATTCAACTGGCACCTGATCCAGAGGTCCACATGGCTGCATTGAAACTCAACAACCTCTCGCTGGAAGACATTCTGCATATAGCCCACTCCTGTGAAATCGCACAACTGGCAAACAAGCGTCTCATGTTGAGACATGTTCCGCATCCACGAGGATCTCCTCAGCACGGATCTATGGAATGAAAAACTAATCTAATCTAATCTAGGCCATACGGGAAAGCAGTAGAGTCCTCCCCGCAGGCACCTCCCTCGCAGTATTGGCATGGTACAGCCCACAGAGAGCAATGTCATTGAGAATCCTCCTTGTCTGACGTCTCTATAGCTTTGGAAACACCGGTCATCCCTTGTTAGCAGTCGTGTGGGTCACTACTGTCTTACCTGCAGTGCTTTTCTGCCCACTCTTGCAGAAACTGTCCCCATCGCTGGAAGACATGCATGCTCTGTCAGAAAGATGGGCATCTCCGATCTGTCTGTCACAGCCACTCAACCCTCTCCTGCCCCTCACCCACGGGACATCAGGATACCATGCACATGCTGCAGTCAGTTGTCCCGCTGGACGCCCCACTGATGTGGAAGTTGTTCCTCATACTCCGCATTTTTAACATGGACTTTCGTTTCAAGGTCGATACGGGAGCCACTGTCTCCTTGATCAATCTGGTGATGTACACACAGTTGGGTTCCTTGGAGCTTTCTCACACCTCTTGGTGATTGGTCGAGTACGCAGATGGTTCTAATCACCCTCTGTGGATAGTTCTTCATACCAGCCAGCTATAAACACGTTCCCCAGCTCCTGACCCTTCTAGTGGTTGACCATCCCTCGGCTTCAAACATTTCTGTATTTGATGCCCTCACACTGTTCAGCTTTTCGATTTCTGATGAAGTTAAGGTCTTTTCCACTGCCAGCCCGTTCCAGGATATCTATGATCTGTGCTCAGCCTGTGCCTCTCCATTTCAATCTGACTTAAGAGAGTGCTTAGGACTTCCAGGTGCATATTGCTCTCCGGCCGGATGCTCAGCTGCGGTTCTTCAGTGCTCGCCCCATTCTAGTTGTCTTCTGTCCAGCAGTCAGGCAAGAGCCCGATCTACTGCAGGCTGCTGGCGTCATTGAGCCTCTGAAAGCGAGCATGTGGGTGATCCTGTTAGTGGTGATCAGGAAACCCAATGGCTCCCTTTGCCTATTTAGGGATTTCGAAGTTACAATCCATGCCCAGTACATGGTTGAAACTTATCCCATTCCCTGGCAGGTAGACCTTCTCGCCAAAGTTGTGGGTGGCAAGTGGAGGCTTGCCACCAACTACCCTCAGATGGGGAATCCCAGAACATCATTGTCATCAACACGCCTTTCAAATTATATAAATACAAGCGTCTTCCTTTAGGTATTTCCTTGGCTTCAGCCATTTTCCAGAGGTACCTGGAGCAGCTCACACAGCCCATTCTAGCTTGTGTGAATTATCTTGATGACATTTTGGTCATGGGCTGTACATGGGACAAGCATTTGCAAAACCTTCGTACCTTATTTCACACCCTGCAGGCTGTGGGCTTACGCTGGCTCAGTAAAGATGACATTAGTTCGTTGGGTCACAATGTCGCTGCCATCAACTCCCTTCCCTGCCCCAAGGATTTATTTGACCCCCAAGGTTTTTTGGGCAAGGTTAACTACTACTTAAAGGTTTTACCCCAGGTTGCTGACGTTGCATAGGCCCTCAATCGCTTGCATAGCAAAGGGGTGCCTTTCAAATGGACTCCTGCCTGTGATCAAGCTTTTCTCCATTTGAAAACTATGTTCAAGTCTGTCCGGTGTCTCGCTCCCTTCTCTCTGGACCACACATTGGCTGTGGCTTCTGATGCTTCAGCCTATGGTATTGAGGCAATTGAGGCAGTCCTGGCTCACAGGAATGAGGATAGCTCAGAACAGCCCATTGTGTATGTATGGATGAGCTCTTCATATTACATCTAGCTCTGTTGTCAAATATGGGATGTCTAGGAATCATTCATACATGGTTCGCTAGACAGTCAAATCAAGCAAGTCATATAAATGAGTTTTATTGCAAAAAGAAAGAGACAATACTTAAATTTCACAACTACTCAAAGTGTCGCAAGCAAAGGGCGACATATGAAGTAAGCAATATTCTTCAGTATAAACAATCACAAATCTGTGCTACATAGGAATTATAAGTGAGGTAACTATTGTTGATGCTTCTATCCAAGTCCCTAGTCTTGAAGCTGTTATTGAACTGGGGCGTCGCCAGTCGGTCGTGGCATGTATGTCCTCTTCACAAAGGGGCCACTGCTGTCACGTTGTCATCCTGGAGAGGGGTCAGTCAGCGTGCGATTGGCTGATGTCTTCTCACAGCCATCTCTTCTCTATCATTCCCGAATGTTGTGCCAGCACTTGACTTTATGTCATAATGCTTCAAATCTGAAACTTAATTACACCAAACTTATTCTCACACACTGACGTAGTTACATACACACCACCATGTTGCATGCTGCAGCTTGGAACTGCCAAGTGGCACAGAGCAGAAATATGTAGACATGAAGCATAAAGATGTAGAATGTTAATAAGACTTACTTTATTTCAAAAGCTTTAAGCGTTTTCACATAAAAAATTCATATGCATTAATTTCCAGCATGCCCTCATATAATAATACATAAAGGGGAAGGTTGTTGGGAACAAACTCGGCTGATTTACTTTAAAATGTTACATTGTACTCTGGTAAGTATTAGGATGAACATAGACTACATATTTTAATATATATTTAATATAAAAATATATATAATATAATATAATATACTAAGAGTAAAAGATGTTAGCAAAAATTTCAGAAAGTTCTTGATCGATTTACTTCACATTTTTACATGACATTCAAATAAATATTCAGACAGACAGAGACTATATATTTTTTAAATATATACAGTATATAAATATATGTAATATATGAAGGGGAAACAATATTAGCAAAAATCTTGGAACATTCTTGACTGGTTTAATTCAAATTTTTACTCAATACTCTAATAAAGATTTGGATTGATATAGGCCACACATTTTTTAAAATTTTATGGTATATAAACCACATTTGGTTTTAACAGAAAACAGCAAAGGCGTGTTTATGGCTTATTGTCTTATGATTACAATACAACTTCAGAATATGAGTTGTCTGAACCTCTGTAAGCCTACCCTCTCACAGATTAAAACTATATGAAATACGGTCATTGAAGTTATTATCCTCACAGATCCAGCAGCTGGACAGGTCTCTTTCCCAATCAAGGTTTTGTTTCCTATAACAATAAATAAGGCTCAAGCTCAGAGAGAGAAGGGGAGAGGAGATGGACAAAGGGGGAGAGGGGTGCAATGAACATAGGGAGAAGGGAGGAAGAGATGGATAGAGAGAGGGATGAGGAGGAGAAGGAGAGAGATAGGAGTTGGACGAGTTCAAAGAGAGGGGGAAGTGATGGACAAAGAGAGGGGGAGGAGGAGGAGAAGGGCAAAGAGAGAAAAAGGAGGGGTTGTGCAGAGAGAGCAGTGAGAAGGAGATTAGAAAGTATATCCAATTCTCATACGTATTTAACAAGTGCAAAAGCATTTCTGGGTTCACTAGTTATCAGTGTTGTGAAATCAAAAAAATGGTTCAAATGGCTCTGAGCACTATGGGACTTAACATCTGAGGTCATCAGTCCCCTATACTTAGAACTACTTAAACCAAACTAACCTAAGGACATCACACACATCCTTGCCCAAGGCAGGATTCAAACCTGCGACTGTAGCAGCAGTGTGGTTCCGGACTGAAGCGCATAGAACCACTCGGCCACAACGGCCGGCTGTTGTGAAATCATTGCCACCATATCCCAACACAACAGTGCTGAATGTAATAATGATTATTTTTTATGTGTGATACAATTTTATGGTTAGAAAAAGAGACTAATATGTACACTAAAAGCCTCTGAGAAAATTACTCTAGAGACATAATAAAGTAGGGCTAAACCCAGGACAAATGGTATCATGTAGTTGCTGTCTTTCTTAGTACAACAGTGACATCATTTTTGTGGGATGAAGAAGCTGTTTCACAGCCAATACAAGGGCAGGAACAAGCAACTGAAACCATAAATTATGCATTAATAAACATCAAGAAGAAATAATTATTCATGTAGCACAAAAACATGTAACATATACAATCAAATGGGTGCAAATTGTTGCCACTGATGTCGTAGTAGCTACAGCGAAATTCAGATACTCAAAATCAGAAGACTTGTATGATGTGTCAAATTTTGTTATTAAAAGGATAGCAGACATTATACTACAACCTTTGTGTAATAACTTTAATTTTTATGAGTTGTTCTTTTCCAGTCTGCTTAAAGGTAATAGTAGTTGTCTCTCTATATAAAAAAGGAGACAAGTCATGTGTCCTATTTCTTCTGTCCTATTTCTCTTGTACCAATACTTCTGAGAATAGTAGAACACTGCATGCACCAACAAATTTACAAATATTCCATCTGCAATGGAATACTGACAAGCACTCAGTATGGCTTCAGGGAAAATTCATCTACACTGTTGATAACTACCATCCTATTTCTCTTGTGCAAATACTTCTAAGAATAGTAGAACATTGCATGCACCAAAAAATTTACAAATGTTTCATCTGCAATGGGATACTGACAAGCACTCAGTATGGCTTCAGCGAAAATTCATCTACCCTGAAAACTGCTGAAAATGTTGTTTCAACAATACTCAGTGCCTCTGAAGCATAATTACAAGTTGATGCCCTATTCATTGACCTGAGCAAGGCATATGCCACTGTGAATGATTACATTCGAGACACAGATCTTACTCTTATAGAATTGTGTGTTGACAATAGGGAGCAGATGGCACACTTTATTGGTATGGGCTCTGGATTTGCGGATGTTTCAAGAACTATGCCTCAATGTTCTGTACTGGAACCCATATTGTTTATGATTTATATTAATGATTTACCTAGTACCATGCTATATAAACCTGTTCTGTGTGCTGATGATACCACTTTCGTTACAACTGTAAATAACATCAGAATCTAAGGGAACAAAGCAAAGTCAACCTAAGAATTTCTACTATCTGGTGTAAAGACAATGAATTAACTATAAACCAGAATATAACTGAAAAAGTTATTTTTAGTTTACACAGTACTGAAAATAACTGTATGTTACTTAAACTTCTGGGTGTACACTTGTATTCCAATTAACTTGCAACCTCAACAAAAATTCTGCATGCACTAAATTATTGAGCGTCATATACCTGTTACATAATTTTAGAGCATTTGTGAGTGAAAACATGATGCTCAGCTCCTATTATGCATTCTTTCATAGTCACACAACATAATGGATACTGCTTTGGGACAACTGCATTGGGGCAAAAAAAGTTTTTATATGATAAGAAAAGGCTATCAGACTTGTAGCAGGTAGTTTCAAAAACAATGTATCTTGTACGCCACTTTTCAAAAAGCTGTATGTCATGACAGTCCCATCATTATTTATACTTAGTTGCCTGATGTACACAAAAGAAAACCAAGACAGCTATGAATTAATGCAATCATTTCACTCTCACAAAACATGTCACAAAGAAAAAATTGATGAGTTCTTTCAAAACTAAGAGTAAAACTGTTCAGTGCACTGACACTAGAAGCACACATCATCTTCTTAAAAATGTTCAGAAATGTCCTACAAAGCTGGCCCAAAAAGAAGGCTTTCTATGCTGTAGAGCAATCTTTTGATTGTGCAAAAGAAGATCTAACATTTTAAATTATACTCATTGTTTGTTTGTATACAAATCTAAATGATTTAACTTTTTTCTCTGTTATTATTATTCTGCCCATGGTAGAAGACAAAGGTATGCACATACGAGGTGGAATCCAAAATTTTTGGGACTGGTGCTGCCATCTGGAATGTAGGAGCAGTAGATCCTTGCATTGCTAGGTGGCGAGAGCTGCATATCTGATGAGTCAGTGTGCAGAGTGGCATTCAGCTGGGAGGATGTGTTGCATGTCCAGGAATTTCCGTAATACTCTGTGTTTGGTGTGTGGTGATTTTACAATGGATCCACGAACAGAGCAGCACATGTGTATCAAATTCTGTGCGTATCTCAGGAAAATTGCTGCGGAGACCCTTGCAATGATTCAACTGGATTTATGGTTATGACCCAGAGACAAAGCAACAATCTTCCCAGTGGAAGAGCCCAGGCTCTCCAAGACCCAAAAAAGTGAGACAGGTGAAGAACAAAGTGAAGAACATGATCATCATTTTCTTTGATACCAAGGGAATTGTGCACAAAGAATTTGTCCCACCCAACCAAACAGTGAATTCTGCGTACTACTATGAAAACATGCAGTGACAATGGCCCAATATTTCATGTCAAGGGAACTGGCTGCTGCATCACGACAACATGCCCTGTTACACGTAATTGCTCACCAGGACCTTTATGGCAAAAAACAACATGGCGGTTGAACCCCACCCACTGTACTAGCGAGATTTGGCACCTTGCAACTTCACCAACTTCATGCTAGTCCCAAAACTGAAATTCAAGTTGAAAGACCATTGGTTCGACACTCTAGAGAGGATTCAAGAAACATCGCTGGCAGTGATAAACACCCTCAAAGAACAGGACTTGCAACTTCACCAACTTCATGCTAGTCCCAAAACTGAAATTCAAGTTGAAAGACCATTGGTTCGACACTCTAGAGAGGATTCAAGAAACATCGCTGGCAGTGATAAACACCCTCAAAGAACAGGACTTCCAGAAAACGCTTGACCAGTGGCAGAAGTGCTGGGACTGGTGTCTACATGTGAATGGAAACTACTTCGAGGGTGATGGTGACTATTAGTCCAAAGGTAAGGTTTTCAACAGATGGCAGTGCCAGTCCCAAAAATTTTGGATAGCACCTCATACACAAACATGTATGTAACAAAATTATCAATACTTTCAGTCCACAAATCACTAAATACACACATCAAAAAAAGTGTGGCATCACCTCAGTTCCGAGAGTTACAAAACCTGTACAGAAAATTGGAACAAAGATCAACACAAACATCATTTCCCCTCTTTCTCTTGCTCATGAAAACCACACATTGCATGTTAAACTCACCATACAGTGGGACCTTCTGAGGTGGTGGTCCAGATTGCTGTACACACCAGTAACTCTTATACTCAGTAGCACATCCTCTTGCATTCATGCATGCCTGTATTTGCCGTGGCATACTATCCACTAGTTCATCAAGGGATTGTTGGTCCAGATTGTCCCACTCCTCAATGGCGATTCGGTGTAGATCCCTCAGTGTGGTTGGCGGGTCATGTCGTCCATAAACAGCCCTTTCCAGTCTATCCCAGGCATGTTGGATAGGGTTCATGTCTGGAGAACATGCTGGCCACTCTAGTCGAGCTATGTCGTTATCCTAAAGGAAGTCATTCACAAGATGTGCATGATGAGGGTGCAAATTGTCATCCTTGAAGATGAATGTCTCATCAATATGCTGGCGCTAAGGTTGCACTATTGGTCGGAGGTTGGCATTCACGTATCGTACAGCTGTTACAGTGCCTTCCATGACCACCAGCAGCGTACATCAGCCCCACATAATGCCACCCCAAAACATTAGGGAACCTCCACCTTTCTGCACTCACTGGACAGAGTGTCTAAGATGTTCAGCCTGACCGGGTTTCCTCCAAACACATCTCCGATGAAGAGTACATGATGCCAATCCTGAGTGGTCCATTCGCCATGTTGCTGGGCCCATCTGTACTGTGCTGCACAGTGTCACGGTTGCAAAGATGGATATCGCCCTGCATGTTGGGAGTGAAGTTGCACATCATGCAGCCTATTGCTTACAATTTGAGTAGTAACATGATGTCTGGTGGCTGCACGAAAAGCATTCAACATTGTGGCATTGCTGTCAGGGTTCCTCTGAGCCATAATCCAGAGGTGGAGGTTGTCCAATGCAGTGGTAGCCCTTGGGAGGCCTTAGGGAGGCATGTCATTGACAGTTCCTGTCTTTCTGTACCTCCTCCATGTCTGAACAGCATCGTTTTGGTTCACTCCAAGATGCCTGGACATTTCCCTTGTTGAGGGACTTTCCTGGCACAAAGTAACAATGCAGGCACAGTCGAACTGCAGTATTGGCCTTCTAGGCATGGCTGAACTACAGACAACATGAGCTGTGTACCTCCTTCGTGGTGGACTGACTGGAACTGATTGCCTGTCAGACCCCATCTTAGTTTAGTTTAGTTATGTCTGTCTAATAGGTGCTGCTCATGCATGGTTGTTTATATCTTTGGGTGGGTTTAATGACATCTCTAACAGTCAAAGGGACTGTGTCTCTAATACAATATCCAGTGTCAACATCTATCTACAGGAGTTCAGGAACCAGGGTGATGCAACACTTTTTGGTATGTGTGTAGAATTGTAACATCACAGAAATTCCTTACATATATTTGCCCATTTACTTCCGTTTCAGGCATCCTCAATACTGGCTATTGCATCTGCTTCTTCAAGGTTACTACAGACATGAATAGCATACAAAATGCTAAAAGATGAAATAAATAGATAAATTAATTAAGTGAGTCATTTAAATTGGGATATTTGCCAGTATGACTCTGTAGTATGATAATTCTTGTGATTTACATATGGTATCTGACTTCGTGGATTATAAGTCAGTGTCTACTGATTTCTTGAAAAAGTTTAATATAGTTGAAATTTCTGGACAGTTATTTCACTTTAACATATGTAAAAATATAAAAACTGTGATTGACAAAGCTTTTGCACAATTTCTCATGCAAAATTATTAAGAGATCATAATTTAGGTATTGGGATGAGACAGAATATGAGGAAGGTGAGTTGAGTGAAGGGGAATAGTGGGAACATGTGTGAAATATGGAAATGGTGTGTCTTCTTGGCTGAAACTTCCAGTTGACAATCCACTCACAGTTACATGTACTCACAATTACAGATGTTAATATTTGTGAGGTGGTGCAGTTTTAAAGCTAAGTATACAGGGTGTCCCAGCTATCTTGTCCACCCAAAATATCTCTGGAACAATAACAGCTATTGGAAAACGACTTTCACCGGTATCAATGTAGGGCTGGGGCCCATGAATGTACATATTTGGAAACATTATAAAACGAAAGCATATGTGTTTTTTAACACAAACTTATGTTTTTTTTTTTTTAAATGGACCTCCTATATTTTTTCTTCAGCAATCCATAGCATGACAAAGCACATACACAATGGCGTTGATTGCATCGCAATATTCCCATTACATCCCGAGATATTGAGACGCAAAGTTGACACTTGAAACACCCGACATGCGCTGCTAGCGTACGTCTTGAGGCTCAGGCGTGAACCCCATGCTGCCCGTAATCGTGATGTGATTGACATGTGTAATCACACCTCCATACCTATCAAGAGGGACACTTACTTGTCAATCACATCGCTATTACGGGCAGCATGGGGTTCACGCCTGAGCCTCAGGACGTACGCTAGCAGTGCATGTCAGGTGTTTCAAGTGTCAACTTCGCATCTCAATATCTTGGGATGTAATGGGAATATTGCGATGCAATCAACGTCATTATGTATGTACTTTGTCATACTATGGATTGCTGAAGAAAAAATATAGGAGGTCCATTTAAAAAAACATAAGTTTGTGTTAAAAAACACATATGCTTTCGTTTTAGAATGTTTCCAAATATGTATATTCATAGGTCCCAGCCCTACATTGATGCCGGTGAAAGTCGTTTTCCAATAGCTGTTATTGTTCCAGAGATATTATGGGTGGACAAGATAGCTGGGACACACTGTATATAAATGGGACACTCACAGTCAAATCATTATCTATACATTTTTCCTAATCATATTAAGCAGATGTCAAGATGATACCATCAATTATGCAAGTATACCAACCTAGATCTTATAACAAACAGCTATAGAGACTATGTGAGTAAAATATAAATGATCAAAAATGAAGAAAAATTTGATTCTATCAAGTAACGATACAAACAAGAGAGACACACAAATTACAATAAATCCATAAAGGTCCACTACCCACTCCAGTGAACTTATTTTAGAAAATAACACATCACTTCATGTGTATCAGTCTAACATTTCTTACACTGCTTTACAACACATACCTCTCATAAACTAGATTATAAGTTATATATCTAAATTATATATCAACACAACACCAGTTCTGTGACTAGTCTCAATCTTCAGCCTGGAAACAAAGGATGTCACTAGGAAAAAGTCCTGTATTAAGCTATTGGTCAACATCCAAGTGAGAACTAATTACATACGGTGTCCAACAAGATTCCTTCTTAGAGCCCTCTTTTTATTACATGCAGCAACAACCTCTCATCATCAATATTGCCACAAGCTGTACTGTATGCAGTGTGGAGTAGTGGTTAGCATTACTTGTCATTTAGTATTTATCATTTCTGGAAGATTCTTGAAATTTTTTATTTTTTATAAACAACAGGACTCTTTGTCCAGAAGTTCATTTCTGTTCTAGCTGTATGTTGGAGTTTGTAATCAATGTGCTTTCATTGTTGACTGTTCGATTTCAGTGATAACCCTGTCTTCAGATTTGGGACTTGCTTCTGGTTATGACATGACAATATTACCAGATGCTAAGTTTATTTTCTTTGCAGAGGATATAAACATTGCAATAAATAGCAAATAAAGTATAATTTTATAAAGAATGGCCAATGAAACTGTCATGGATTTAGATCCCTCTTTATGAAAGGTAGTAAATGGCTCAAATGGCTCTGAGCACTATGCGACTTAACTTCTGAGGTCATCAGTCGCCTAGAACTTAGAACTAATTAAACCTAACTAACCTAAGGACATCACACACATCCATGCCCGAGGCAGGATTCGAACCTGCGACCGTAGCGGTCACGCGGTTCCAGACTGAAGCGCCTTTAACCGCACGGCCACACCGGCCGGCATGAAAGGTAGTAGGACAGATATTAATAACTATTGATCTGCTTCACTATTTCTTCTAAAAAGCTTTGGAAATGATAATGCATTTCAGAATGGTTGAATCCTAGCAGTCTAACCTCAGCAGTTTGAGGCACCGTAGCTATGGCCTTGCTGGTAGGAATTTGTAACTGCAGTTACTGACAATTTTGATAGTGCAATTGTAATGACTGATTTTGGTGTTAAAAGCAGCACCTTCTACTACACCATAATTGGCATTGGTTTCTTGCGATCATAGTTAAGTGTCTCCATTCTTTTCTTCCATATTTTTAAGGTTTGAATTTATTGATATATTTGTAATTTTGAAGTGCCATGTAACTCTGCTTTTAAAGTTTTGGCTGAAATTTATATAATGACCTATTTTTATTTGCACCATTTCCTATGTTCAAAATCTAGCAGATTAGAATGTAACAACTATGACCCTGTTACAGTATGATTCCTCTATTAAGAAGCTTTCATATTTGTCAACTATAAAACGTGGTCTAAGTGCTAAAAATAAAAAAAATTCTTTTATTGTCAAAATATGGGCTATGTGCCTAACCTTCATCAGTAAAAACCAGGCTATTCAGTAATCAGTGTGGAAACAGTTTAAAACACTGCCACTAGAATGCACCAGGTGCTAAGTGCCACCTGTTCTGAAACAAAATCCGGGCTATGTGCCCATGCTGTTGGTTTTAGTTTAAGGTTCAACTGTGTTCAAGTTGCAGTGATTAGTCCTGTCTGTTGAGTTTACTATTGTGGTTTATGTGATTGATGAAACAAGAAAATGTCAGAAATAAATAAGAAACTAAGAGCTGAGGGAAAACTATATGAGAACAATAAGAAAGTTAATGTACCTCAAAAACAACTACCACCTGATCAGGTAAGTGTATATAACTTTAATGCCTTAGGACTAAGGCTTTTTGAAAGAACTTCACTTGATTATGATTTTTCTGTGGCATTTTAAGCTAGCCTCTGTTTAGATTATGCAGACCATATTAAGGTATGTCTGACTTGCTTCCTGGACTATAGTAAACCAACTAACTGTGCAGAGTAGCAAACAAACAGGTTATTTGTGGCAGTCACAGATTATTTAATGCCTCTAATCCCCATGTCTGTTTGTTATAGGTTTCATGCCAGTGCCACTTTCAATATAGACACATTGCATTGGAACACAAACGAAACACGTTCAATCAATTCTACAAAGTAAGTGATAATGTTAAGCAAAACTTCTATTTGATGGGAAATGTAAGTGTATGCAATGTTAGAAGAAGGCGTCTTCTTACAAAGAACCCAAGGAGAATTGCAGGTAGGCTAGGGTTTTCTTACAGTTCCTGATCAAGGTGGACATTTTCCAGTTTGCAAAAAAAAACCTTTCTGGAAATACACTAAATTACCAGGCAAAGAGTGGAAACCTTGGCAAAAGCAAAAAAGAGCGCTGTTGTTACCTACATTGAACATAGGGGAAATTAAAACAAAGAAAGGAAATAAACAGCTGCTGATATAAAACATGTTGTTGAACACATTAAAAGCTTACTGAAGGATGAAAGCATCACACAAGGGCTAAAAGCTCCCTTCTATTTTTAAGCCTAGATTTAAATTACAGCAAAGCATATGAGGCTTTTGTTACACTTTATCCAAACACAAACATTAGATATTTGTACTACAAAAAGTATTGAAAGAACACTTTTCCAAACTGAGATTTCACTGCCCAAGGAAAGATACCCGTAACACATGTGATCTGCTTAAAAGTAAAATGTTGAATGACTCAACCAATAGAGCTGTACATCATACTTCACTAGAATTTCATCATAGATGCACTGAAAAAGCTAGAGCAGAGATGAAGTATGATCATGTATATTCTACCACTCCTGCAAGTGATACACGCACACTATCCATAGATTTACAACACGTTTTCTCTTTCCCGATATTGTGACACTGCCAAGTGTATGATTTACGTCAACTTTCTTGTTACAATTTGGGATTGCATATGCTAGATAATCCAATAGATGATCCAATACTGTCAAATGTTTTCCTTTTCTAACCACTATGATGAATGATGATGACTTTTATGACTTCTCAAAAGTAACTAAAGAACACCTCATCACAAAAAAGTTAGAAATTTCCAAGGCCGTTTGGCTCAAAGTTTCCAAAACCAACCCAGGAAAAGTGTTTACAAACAACATTCCATGAAGTTAAAATGTGCATGCAAATGAATGTATTCAAAAAAAGTGTGAAGATGGAAACCATAAAAGGCTTAGTTTCACCAGCTGCGATATAGTCGCGTATATGAACAGTGGTCCAGTACTGTCAAATGTTTTTTTATTCCAGTCTTTGATCACAAAATCACTTGCTATGCTGACTATATTTATATGTTTTGACGATGCCATTATGGCCTTATCACTTTAGGACATAGTGTAAAAAAGTTCTGAGGATGGTCATTACGGACTAAAACCGGTCATCGTCAAAAGAATTGATATTGTGATCAAAGACTGGAATAAAAAACATTTAAAAAACATAAAAGGCTTAGATCTAGCCTAGCTTGAACTAATAGGCAGATTGAAAACTGAGAAGAAGGAGGACTCAAGAAAGATGATACCTTATCTCAAACTAGAAAACAAACTATTTTACTAAAACCTGACTGAGTAAACACAGCAGCTGTTTATTGACTGTAACATTGTAATATTTTGTTTACAAAATAGTGGTAAATTAATACAAAACGTAATTTTTTAAACTTCGTAAAAGGCCTTTATTTTGAAATAAAACTTGTAAGAACACAGTAATGGGCTTGATTTTTTTCTTTGTTCTTTAACTAGTTTGTTTGTAAACACAGCACTTCTTTAGGCCTAACTGACTTTTCATAATAAAATGGTTATTATAGAAAAACTGTAAACAGTAGTTTCCAGATTTTTATAATAGTAAAATTATTATTATTATTATCCTTCCCACTCCTCTTTGTTTACAGATGTAAGTGGTAAACTTAGCCCAGTTTTTATGTTAGAGAGGCTGGCACATAGCCCTGTTCTTATTTTGTTCCATCAACAATTTTGTTTTGTTGTTGTTAAATGTTTTACAGTAACTTTACTCCAAAATGTTTGTAGATTAACTATCTTCATTTGTTTAGGCTATAAAAAAATAAGGATATCAAAAAGGATTGCTTTCTTGGAGTTTTTTGCGATTTCCTCAAAATAGCTGTTGTGGCACTTACCAAGGATTTTATGATTAGTCAACATATATGTAGGTTAAATAATACATTTACTTGTTCTTAGTAAGCATAGTCATGTAACTGTTTGTTATTTGTCATAGGCCTACTGTTATTAACATCACCTACTGGCAAAATTGTTTAATTTGTTCCATGTCAAACTGCTTGTGTCAATCCAGGTGCTGATCATTTTATGAGATGGAGTGGGAGGTGACAGGGTACTTTATACCAATTTTGACACATATATTTCTCAGCTTCACTGTGTTGTTGGAAGGTATGACTTATAATACTTATCTTGTATTTTATGTTCCATATCACAAATTTGATGATGCTATCCTGAAACTTGTGATGATATGATAAATAAGGGACTGTACTGGTGACCAAGATAAGCATATCACTACTCAGTATAAAACCCCAGCGTTCTATTGAATCCAGAAGTTTTGAAATGGTTGTGATAAAGAGGAAAATCAAAACTGTTAGGGGAATCTGGCAAACAGTCAGTGAAGGTAGTATTCAAGCCTTATGTGAACTAGTGGAAGGTGATCCCAGCATTGCTGTAGCCAAGCCTGCATCACAGATAGGGATAAATGTTGGAAGTGTCATTACATTTTTATCAGACACACTTAGGCATGGAAAACTATAGGTGAGGTGGGTTCCATGTTCTCTCACAAAGGAGCAAAAGAATCTGCAGAAAGGAATCTGTTAACGACTTCTGAATTGTTTTGAAGAAGAATGATAAGCTTTTCTGGAGTGTATCATGACCTGTGACAAAACAAGGGTCCTTCATTATACTCCAGAGAACAGGAATATGAGTATGGAAAGGAGAAAAAGTGGACAGGGGGCACCGATCAAGGGAAAAACTTGACTATCACCTGGAAAGTTTTGGCATCTGTGTTTTGGGACTCAAATAGTGTATTGCTGATTGACTACCTGCATAGGTGGAGGATGGTGAATGTGGCCTACAATTGCAAGGTGACAACCTGCATAGGTGGAGGATGGTGAATATGGCCTACAATTGCAAGGTGCTGGATGATGCCAACACTGATTATTGCAATAAGTTATGTCAATAACCAATTCATTATGTCCTCTCCTGCACAAAAATGCAGTCCACACCTGTCCCCAGATGATCATCACACATTAGGTACACTGAAAAAGACATTAAGGAGGCAAAGTTTTGAAGACAGTGCTGTTATCGAACAGTGTGTGCAGTTGGCTAGTGGGGCATCCATCTTCTTTCTTCCATGAAGGGATCCGAAAGCTTCCTATCTAATGGCAAAAATGCATTTCTGTTGGTGGAAACCATGTAGAAAAGTAAGGCACTACACTCGTATCACCAATAAAGCTGTGTTACAGTATTCTGGTTTTTATCTGAATGACCCTCACTTATATGGCAGAGATCATTATTACATGTTTGTAGTTCCCTCAATTCCAGAGGGTCATATTCCTTTCTGACTGAACTTCCCCTAAATATGTGGGACACGGTCTTTGTCTTGTTAAAATATGTAGCATGCCTCATGTGGTTTTGATGTGGAATATTCTTAACCGCTCCCAGATGTTTAAGAGCAATGAAAGTACTCATTGCCCCTTATAATGTACCTCACAATCCCTTTACCACCTATCCAACTGATTCTTAAAATGGAACCTGTTATATTTATATGATTCAGTGATAACCTGGTCCTTGTCTAGGTACCCCATGTTCAACCAATGTAATTCATCCCATACCTGATAGACTAGTTCACCAAGTACATTCCAAGTATCACACACAATGATTACATTATTGTATTGTGGAATGTAGTAAATAATCTCTCTGTCTCTACCACACTGTTAGTCTCTTGTGTCAATTATTCCATTCTGCAAGTTACCCTGTTCTGAACAAGACAGAGTATAATGAACCAGAATTATGGGGTTCTAGTAGATGATGTTACGAAGCCCATTAAATGAAACTTGTGATTCCATTCTTTTTTCAGCCATGTTTTACCTAAAATTGCAAGTCTGAAGTACAAGAGGTAGCCCTAAGGGATTGGTGTGTTGTCTGGAAATACTTATTTAAATTTCACACTTTCTCAAGTTTTTCTGTAATACTTTTCAACATTACTTTTGATTTTGATTTTAATTTTTAAACGAATTTTACTATCTTAGAAATTCCATTTGTTTTATTTGACCATAAATGGCATATATTTTGAACTTTACAATATTTTGGTTATGAAATTTCTCACAATATTTCATTATCTATTAAATCAAGAACTGTTATATTTTTTCACAGACAAAATCAATTTTTCTTAAAAACGGTCATATGAAAGAAACTATAAAATGTTTATTATTTGGGCAGTGTAACATACACCACAATTTTTACACCACTCTATTTAAAAATTATGTACAATAGTATCTAATTATTTTAATTTTTACTAATCTCAAGAGTCATGTTTTCTTTGTAACTGTTCTCTCATGTATGGAGAAAACTATGTATGAATGTTAATTTGACCTGTTGCTAGCTCTGGAACAATCTAGAACTTTATGCTGTAATATATTGTTTGCCATACATGCCAATCATAGTTGGTCTTTGGTTCAGGCTCATGTTGTTCACTCTTTGCTTAGACACAAAGTTGTAAGCTGGCCTGCATGCTGCGGACAGAATGTGTGCCAAGTATGACTTCTTGTGTTAGAAATTGTAATTTATAATGAAAATAAATTTGGAATGTCTTACAAATTTGGACAGCGATCAGTATGTGTTTGCTTGAAAGACGACTCTCAAACAATGGGCAGAAAACTGATATATGAATTTGATTGCTTTGGCAAGTGTCAATGTGGGTGGAAAATAAAAGAAAATGTGATCAAAATGTGGTTGAGTATCTTCACCAATGTGCTGGGACGAGAGGCAAGATAAGGTAAAAAACCATAAAATTTCATTATTTTGATTCAGATGGTTTTTGAACATGATAAAAGAGATGAAATCATCCCCTGGACAAGAAAAAAGTTTTGAGCTACAAATACAGTCATGAAATAACATCAGTATTAAATTTTTTGCTCCATTCTATCATCCAATTTAGAATTGTTTTTTAACATTCCTGTTTATGTAGCTATATGACTGGCTGAAGAACTGCAATTAAATATAGACGAACTTTGTAATCATGACTTTTAAATGGATACAGACAGCAGCAGTGTTACAAGTGCATGGTCATGTAGGGATTCTTTAACTGTAAAGGTGGCTAATCACATTTCATGATTGAGATAAAGGAAAGAAATTTGTTTCAAGATGTGATTAAAAAAGAGAGCATCAGGAAGACAATGCAAATAATTTAGACATAACATGGATCTGAACACTTTGGGCCAAGCTTCTTAACAGAAAAATTGTAAGCAATGAATGAAAACTGGAAGTCCAATTCAAACAATGTGCCAGAAAGAAAGGTGAGATAAGTAAAAAAATTGCAAAATGTCTATATTTTGGATCAAAAGGGTTGTGAACATGATAAAAGAGATGAAAAAAGTGAGGACATGGTTAATGAGGCAGTGTGTGTGTGTGTGGGAGGGGGCAGGTGTGTGTGTGGGGGGGGGGGGGGGGGGGTAGGTCAGAAGTGAGTCAGGATACAGACCATTCAGAAAGTGAAAGAAAACCACATCAGGGTGGTTTTTGTTGAAAGCAATTTTTGGTTGAATAGAGGAAATGGAATCTAAAATAAAGCCCAGTAGTGATCTTTAAAATCTGAAAAAAAAAACAGTGAACACATGGAAACTAAATTTATCATGAATCTCTCACCCAGAACAAAGCCCCAAGTGACTGGAAAAAGCGCAGGCTACTCCTCTATGTATAAAAAGGGTAAAAGAACATGCCTGAAAAATTGAAGAATTCTTCTGCAGAATTCTTCAACATATTCTTAGTTTGAATATAATAAATTTCCTTATACTGACAAGCTTATGTCCACAAATCAGCATAGTTTTAGAAAGCATAATTCTTGTGAAACTCGGCTTGCCCCTTTCCCATGGCAACAGGCAGATTCCATATTTCTAGATTTCTGAAAAGCGTATGGCACAGTACCATTGTTAATGAAGGTACAAGCATATGGAATAGGTTCATAGATATGTGAGTGGCTTGAAGGCTTCTTAAGTAATGGAACCCAGAATACTGTCTTCAATGGTGAGTGCTCATCAGAGACAAGGGTACCATCAGGAGTGCCCCAGGGAAGTGTCATAGGACAACTATTATTTTCTATATACATAAATGATCTGGCAGACAAAGTGGGCAGCAATCTGCACTTGTTTGCTGATGATGTCATGGTGTATAAGAAGGTGGCAAAGATGAGTGACTGCAGGAGGACACAAGATGACTTAGACAAAATTTCTAGTTGGTTTAGTGAATGTCAGCTAGATCTACATGTAGAAAAAATGTAAATTAATGTGGAGGAGTAGGAAAAACAAACCTGTAATGTTCAGCTGCAGCATTAGTAGTATCCTGTTTGACACAATGATATTCTTTAAATATCTGGTCGTAATGCTGCAAAGTGATATGAATTGGAACAAGCATGTGAGGACTGTGGTAGGAATGGTGAATGGTTGACTTCAGTTTATTGGGAGAATTTTGGGAAGTGTGATTCATCTGTACTAGTGTGACCTATTCTTGAGTGCTGCTCGAGTGTTTGGGACCCATACTAGCTCGGATTAAAGAAATACATCAAACCAATTTAGAAGTGGGTTGATAGAGTACTTACCAGTAGGTTCAAACAACATCAAGTGTTATGTAGATGCTTCAAGAACTCAAATGGGAATCACTGGAGGGAAGGCAAGGTTCTATTTGAGGAACAGTACTGAGAAAATTGAGAAAACCAGCATCTGAAGCTGACTGCAGAATGGTTCTGCTCCCACCAGCATACATTTCATGTAAGACCCATGACGATAAGAAACATGCAAGGGGCATGCAGGCAGACATTTTTTCTTTGCTCTATTGGTGAATGGAACAGAAAAGGAAATCTATTGTAGTGGTTCTAGGAGCTTCAGTGTGGAACCGTGTGACTGTTACGGTCACAGGTTCCAATCCTGCCTTGGGCATGGCTGTGAGTGATGTCCTTATGTTAGTTAGGTTTAAATAGTTCTAAGTTCTAGGGGACTGATGACCTCAGAAGTTAAGTCCCATAGTGCTCAGAGCCATTCGAACATTTTGGAACTTGTAGAGGAACAAGGTTCCCTCTGCCATGCACCATACGGTGGCTTTCCAAGCATATATGTAGTTGTAGATGTAGATGCATCTGTATGATCCCTAATTTCTCTTATCTTCATGGTCCTTATGCCATGTGTATGTAGTAGATGTAGAAAACAGTAATCAGTTGAAAAGTTGTAGGGATGAAATAAATCAGCAAATTTGTTCTCTAATTTCAGAATTAAAGAATCATTTGGAGGTTGGCCTAATGTCTCTGGATTACAGAATAGATGTAGTTGTAAACAGAATCATAGTTTTAGAAAATGAATTTTTCAAAGAAAATTCTAAGCAGGTAAAGGACATTAAAGAATAAAGACTGCAAAAAACAGTAAAGGAGAGAATTAGTAATTCTGGTACTGAAACAGTGGGAAAGATAACTAAATTAGATGCAAAAATAAATTAAGTATAACAGACTGTAACAAAAGATGTAAATGTGTTAGATAAAAAAGTAAATGAAAATCAGGAGAATGTTACGTCAAGAAATGTGTGTGTTAACAATGGTATCATGTGGCCAAGCTTACCTGTGAAAGCTTTCCTTGTGACAACTTGCACCCTGTTGATTTTGTGCAACACTGTAAAAATAAGTTTGTGTCTGTCATGTCAGATAATTTAAAGATTAAATTTGTCTAAAGGTTTCTTGATTTGGTAACATTGTCATGGCCTAATCAAAGTTTTGATCAGTAGGTAACATTTAGAGATTCTGAAGTTTTTTGAACAAATTTTGGTCAGAGTCTGAACAAGCTAAAATTAAGTGTGAATTTCTGAATGGGTCTGTTGAAAGAGGGGGAAATGGAACTATGAAAGTTTTTTGTACAAGCCAATGAAGGACATTAGTACATTTAGATAAATCTTTTGATCAAATGATTTAGAGAGATACACTCAAAAGAAGTTTGCCTTAAAGATTACAGTGGGATTTAGTTCATGGGCCAGATGACTCACTGGGTCAGTTTTGAAATATGTAAGCAAATTAATTAGGGCTTTGGAGAGAAAAATACCCAAGGTTTAGCCAATATAATTATCACCATGAGAGATGGAATTGTAGATTGTGGCGACCATTGACTGCCAGTAACTGCCACCTACAAAGTGCAGAGTAAACTGTCTTTGGGGACTCGTTGTTCTTGGTTCAGTCTTGAGTACTTTGGTTACGAAGTGCGTGTTGTGATTTTCTGTAGTGTTTTTCTTGTGTTTTGTGTAATTACACGAGCCCCTTAATAAAAGGGCTTGATCGTAATAGGTTGGAACCTTCTGTGCGTGGTCAGTCACCATAGACAGAAAACCCACATTGGTGCCCCTGAGTAGCAAAAAATACGTTGCATTAGCTCGCTGTGTACCACTGGTTTCGCACCAATAGACAATGTTGCATCCTCCAGTTTTTCCAGCAGTGCAGCACACCGCGACTGCAGAATGGACAGTCAACTGTGAAGCACAACACTTTACCCCATATGCACCGGGAATGTTCATATCTCCGGCATTTGCTTCGACTGGCCAGACAACCCTAACCTCCGCTGGCACATCACACATCGGCACAGAGACCTTCTACGGCATTCTACGCTCGACAGAATGCTCCTCCAGCACAAGATCCCAGAAACCCCTCACCTGAGTTCCCATCGCACAACGTGGGCCATGCGGCTGTTCAGTTTTGGGGTCCACATGCATGGCCTCCCCCTCCTCAGAGTGGCCTGCCGTTTAATGTGTCACCCTCCATGCCCGTTGAAGGGACACTCGCATCAACCCTGCTAGTGTATGTATACGCCTACCCATCCTGCCGCCCCATGCACACCTTGGGCAATGCACCTGCCATGGTTTTGCCCTGTGACTTGGTGCTCAATTGCAATTTCGTGCCTCTGCTCGAGATTTCGTCTGCATCAGCCATTGATCCTTCCGCGCAATCTGTGCCGTGCTCGTCGTGCGGTCATACAGATTTCCTGCCTACAACGATTAGATATCACGTCTCGCCTGCACAGCTAATGGTCGTACAACGCAACACATCGCCTGTCACTGAGGCACAGTTCACATCAGCGAACACCATGCAGAATCCCCGTATGATTTGTGCCTTTCCTACACCCCCACAGGCACTGGTCCTAGGTCGTTTGCTGAAGCTGCCGCCATTACAACCAGACAATCCAATGACATGGTTTACCTTGGTGGGCAACATGTTGGACATACATGGTATTGCAGACGACAGCACTCGTTTTGTGTGTTTAGTGAACCACCTGCATGACCACCCTGATCTCATCAGTGATTTGTTGCTGAACCCATCCAAGAGCAGCAAATATGCCTCTGCCCGTGCACTACTCATCGAATGCCTTTCTCGTCCGCCAGCCGATATGATTCACAACATTATTTATGACGAGACTTTAGGCGACAGAACCCCATCACCGTTGTGGCGACACTTGCGTGCGCAGGTCAGCACCGAGATCTTGCCAAACTTAGCGACCTGGGCATTGTCGTTGGTGAAGCTGCTGCATGAACTACAATTACATTTGCTCCCACATATAGCAGCGTCACTTGAGGATAAGCTACGGCTGGCAGACCAGGCACACGCCATTATCCAGCACTGACACCTTCCTCCGTGCAGCACAGTGCCTAATACTGCCGAGGTTGATAATCCTGTGAATATACTTCCACCGTTGGGTGGTAGAGGTCAGGTGTGTGCATATCGTTGACAGCACACAGAGCAGCAGCCATCTAGCAGCCAAGACGGAAATCGCGAGCGGGCTGGCAGCAGCCTCTCCCCACCCCAATCGGGCCAGCGTCTGCTCTCCCCGCCTTCCCCTCGCCTGACGCTTTGGCTGGCGGCACGAGTACAGCTGACTCACGCATATGCTGGTTCCACTCCACTTGCAGGGACGCCGCTCGCAACTGCCGCCAGCCCTGCACATCCCCAAACGCCGCATGCGGGCCACAGTAGACGCCCACGGCTTCCGGATACATACAAGGGCGCCCACAGATGTAGCATTCTGTCAGATCCCCCAACTTATGAGGACGTCTGTATGACTTGGTTTTAGTTTCACGCCGATACTTTCTCGTCGATGCCGGAGCAGACGTTAGTGTCATACCTCCCACATTTATCGTAAAGGACACAACACCAGCCAAACCATTCCTTCAAGCAGCAAATAAATCGCCACTTTGTGTCGACAGTTTGGCCGAGTTACCTATTGAACTCATACCTGGCAAACAGTTCACTTGGTCCTTCTATGTGGTTGACGTAGAAGACCCAGTATTAGGCATTGACTTCCTTTATCATTTTGGACTGTCTCCAGACCTCTAGTATGATGCATTATTGCACAACGCCTTGTCCACTCATATTGTGTGTTCAGTCGCCTCCTCAGCCCCCCCGCCCCCTCCCTTTTAGCTTCCCGACGATATCGATATGGCTCTCATCGAGTGTTCTTCATTTACGGACAGCCTCGCAACTTCCATCGCCCAGCTTCAGTCAGAGCGTTCTGTAGTTGACGATCTCCACGCTCGGCACACCAAACTGAACCACGCCATATCGACAGCTGCGCAGGCCCTCACCGAGGCACGATGCCTCGTACAATGCATGCCAGCCTTCGACACCGGCGACGCACTGCATAGGACTTTGACACCGCCACCCCGTGGCACTGGAGACGCACCTCGTGGAACTTTGTCGCCACCGACGCGAACACCTTCCCTGGCACATCAGGTTAGTGGCTCTCACATGCTACCGATCCCCTTTCGTGATGGCCCCCGAGCGAGTTCGCGAGCCCAGCTGAACACTATCACGAATAGCACAACACACGAAATTGTCACAACAGACGGGCCACCATTGCGTCATAAAGTGCGCCGACTGCCGCCACATAAACTACGCCTTGCTAAGGCCGCAGCGGAGGAACTTAATGTGGGCAGATACTGTTCGTCCATCGGACAGTAACTGGTCTTCGCCCATACATTTAGTTCCCAAAAAGGACGGCACAGTGCGCCTCTGTGGCGACTATCGCTGCCTCAACATGCGGACTGTATTAGACAATTATCCAATACCTCTTATACAAGACTTCGTTCAAGTACTTAGCGGAGCACGCATTTTCAGTGTCTTGGACTGCCGCAAGGCATATTTACAGAGACCCATGGAACAGAGTGACATACCAAAGACAGCACTGATCACACCTTTCGGCCTCTACGAATTTTGTTACATGCCTTATAGTCTCAAAAACGTGGCCCAAACTTGGCAACGTTTTATAGACTCACTTCTGTTTAACTGCACATATTGTTACGCATACCTCGACGAAATACTCAATTTTTCCTCCTCTGACAGAGAACACAAACTCCACCTGGCCACAATATAGGACTTATTGACATGTAACGAAGTCTAGATCAATAATGACAAGTCACAACTCCGCTGCACCAGTGTCACTTTTCTGGGGTACATCGTCTCCTTGGAAGGTGTACGCCCTCCTCAGGAGTGGGTTGATTGCATTGGCGATCTACCTCTCCCAGTGTCATTTCGTGAATTACATCGGTTTTTAGGAACTATCAATTTCTACCGGCGTAATCTGCCGATGGCAGGAGCAATTCAAGCCCCTTTGACAGGCGCATTGGTCGGGAAACAAACCTCGGGCAATCGCAGAGTACAGTGGTCTGACAACATGGTGAGAGCTTTCGAACACCTTAAGTCAGTGTTAGCACTTGGTGTCACTCTTACCCACCCTTTGCCAGATGCCTGCATCTCTATTACAGCAGATGCAAGTGTTTTTGCAATCGGTGCAATCCTCCAACAGCACGTCGGTGACATGATGTAACCACGCCGGTTTTTTTTCCAAAAAGCTATCTACGGCTCAACATAAATGGTCAGCATTTGACAAAGTATTGCTTGCGGCTTATGATGTGTGAAGAGGAACCACTATGATGAGAGTTCATGGCAGTTCATCAATATTGCCTTTTTTTAAAAGGCAAAGGAATGATGGTAAGTAAATACTCATTAGAAAGTGTATTCCAATTTATTCAATTTTACCACGTCAGTGTAGTAGAACGTCTAGTTTATAGGAATTTATGAAGTCTTAGCAATTCTTCAACACTAGGAAATAATAATATGTAACATAACAAGTTTCATAAACTATTCAATTTGATATAGTTTCTACAGTTATTTAGAGCATAATACACAATAATTGTACATCAATAAATTGAAATGTTGATATTATGTAACTTCTTTATATTCCATAATTTTAATCCAGTCTTAACTTTGCTGATCTAAATATAACTTGTTATGTTACATATTATTATTTCCTAGTGTTGAAGAATTGCTAAGACTTATGCTTGTATGCCCAGCTTCAAGGTGCGAAGCAGAATGCAGTTTTCCTGTTCTTTGACGACTGAAGAATTAACTGTGATCAAAAATCACACTGCAGAGGCTCAATCACATAGCAGTTTGCAAAAGTTGCCGTTGGATCAAACAGACTTAAGAAATGTTGCTAGAATATTTATATCCAGTTCTGACAAAAGAAGAAATTTATTTGGATCACTAAAAGATGAACTTTTGCAGATTATTTTACCTTGCTCTCTTGAAACCACATTTAATTATCGTCTCTTACTTTTTTACTACTTACATTTTTCCCCTAGTTTTCATAGTTTTCCATTTGTGTTCTTAAATGTACACTCCTGGAAATTGAAATAAGAACACCGTGAATTCATTGTCCCAGGAAGGGGAAACTTTATTGACACATTCCTGGGGTCAGATACATCACATGATCACACTGACAGAACCACAGACACATAGACACAGGCAACAGAGCATGCACAATGTCGGCACTAGTACAGTGTATATCCACCTTTCGCAGCAATGCAGGCTGCTATTCTCCCATGGAGACGATCGTAGAGATGCTGGATGTAGTCCTGTGGAACGGCTTGCCATGCCATTTCCACCTGGCGCCTCAGTTGGACCAGCGTTCGTGCTGGACGTGCAGACCGCGTGAGACGACGCTTCATCCAGTCCCAAACATGCTCAATGGGGGACAGATCCGGAGATCTTGCTGGCCATGGTAGTTGACTTACACCTTCTAGAGCACGTTGGGTGGCACGGGATACATGCGGACGTGCATTGTCCTGTTGGAACAGCAAGTTCCCTTGCCGGTCTAGGAATGGTAGAACGATGGGTTCGATGACGGTTTGGATGTACCGTGCACTATTCAGTGTCCCCTCGACGATCACCAGTGGTGTACGGCCAGTGTAGGAGATCGCTCCCCACACCATGATGCCGGGTGTTGCCCCTGTGTGCCTCGGTCGTATGCAGTCCGGATTGTGGCGCTCACCTGCACGGCGCCAAACACGCATACGACCATCATTGGCACCAAGGCAGAAGCGACTCTCATCGCTGAAGACGACACGTCTCCATTCGTCCTTCCATTCACGCCTGTCGCGACACCACTGGAGGCAGGCTGCACGATGTTGGGGCGTGAGCGGAAGACGGCCTAACGGTGTGCGGGACCGTAGCCCAGCTTCATGGAGACGGTTGCGAATGGTCCTCGCCGATACCCCAGGAGCAACAGTGTCCGTAATTTGCTGGGAAGTGGCGGTGCGGTCCCCTACGGCACTGCGTAGGATCCTACGGTCTTGGCGTGCATCCGTGCGTCGCTGCGGTCCGGTCCCAGGTCGACGGGCACGTGCGCCTTCCGCCGACCACTGGCGACAACATCGATGTACTGTGGAGACCTCACGCCCCACGTGTTGAGCAATTCGGCGGTACGTCCACCCGGCCTCCCGCATGCCCACTACACGCCCTCGCTCAAAGTCCGTCAACTGCACATACTGTTCACGTCCACGCTGTCGCGGCATGCTACCAGTGTTAAAGACTGCGATGGAGCTCCGTATGCCACGGCAAACCGGCTGACACTGACGGCGGCGGTGCACAAATGCTGCGCAGCTAGCGCCATTCGACGGCCAACACCACGGTTCCTGGTGTGTCCCCTGTGCCGTGCGTGTGATCATTGCTTGTACAGCCCTCTCGCAGTGTCCGGAGCAAGTATGGTGGGTCAGACACACCGGTGTCAATGTGTTCTTTTTTCCATTTCCAGGAGTGTATTTTTAATATTAAAAAAAATTGAATACGTAGTAGACTATTTATTTACATTTCCAATAAAAATCAAGCGGAATTTAGTTTCATAAAAGCCGGCCTAAGTGGCCGTGCGGTTAAAGACGCTGCAGTCTGGAACCGCAAGACCGCTATGGTCGCAGGTTCGAATCCTGCCTCGGGCATGGATGTTTTTGATGTCCTTAGGTTAGTTAGGTTTAACTAGTTCTAAGTTCTAGGGGACTAATGACCTCAGCAGTTGAGTCCCATAGTGCTCAGAGCCATTTGAACCATTTTTAGTTTCATAAACTATTCAATTTGATATAGTTTCTACAGTTATTTAGAGCATAATACACAATAATTGTACATCAATAAATTTAAATGTTAATATTATGTAACTTCTTTATATTCCATAATTTTAATCCAGTCTTAACTTTGCATATATTAGGAATTACTTTGAAATACAAGGTAATCCAAAAGTCCATTAACATTTGAAAATGCGCTAATTCACTGGATAATATAGACAGAGAGGTAAAAATCGATGTACATGCTTGAAATGACATGAGGTTTTATTGAATCTAAAAGAGGGCACAAAATGACCAATAGATGGCGCTTCATATGATACAAAATCAAACATTCACATAACAATAGATTTTTAGCAAAGACAATTTCCTTTACAAGATATGCTCAACATGTTGTCTGTCATTGATCAAAAATACTTGTAGTCGAGCGACAATGTTGTGAGCAGCATTGTACAGCACATCAGGAGGTATCATGAGAAACTGTCATCGGATGTTGTCTTTTACCTCTGTAATGAGGACAGACAATCCCAGTAGACTTGAGATTTCAAGTAACTCCACAACCAATAATCACACGGATTGAGGTCTGAGGACTTGGGAGAGGTCAAGCATGAGGGAAGGGAAGTCGCGTCTCAGCACACAATCCTCACCAAATGGATTAGAGCAAGAGATATTTCACATGCATAATGATATGGGGTGGAGCATCATTCTGCATAAAAGTCGTACCTTCCAGTAGGTGTCTATCAGACAGGCTAGGGGTGGTGGGATTCTGTAACGTATCGGCATACTCCACACATGTCACACTGACAGTATGAAATGCAGCACCACGAAGAAAAAGGGTCCAATTACGATTGATGTAGCCAATCCACACCACACTGTGACTTTCTCGTCATGCAGCGGGGTTTCTGTGAAAGTTCTAGGATCTTCGGTAACTCAACTTCTGCAATCGTGGGTGCTGACAGACCCTCAGAGTGTGAAATGGGCTTCGACGGTCCACTATATATTAGACAACCAATCGACATCGTCCCCCATTTTTTGAAGTGGCCACGCACCAAATGCTCTCCTTGCCACAAAACTGGCGGCTAACATTTCATCAAGACGCTGGATTTTGTATGGATAGCATTGGAGTATACTCCTTAGTGGTCTCCAAACAGTAGTGCGTGGAATGCCGGTTTGAATTCACAAGCACTTGCTTCAGTATGCTGATATGAACCCGATGAAGCCTCCATTTCTTCCTGAAATGCCTGAGCAGCATTAGTACTTGCGTCTGGTCGCTCACTATGGGCCGATCATCTAAACAACCTGTGGCTTCAAACTTCGAGATCATTTTCTTCACAGAGACATTTATCACAGGACCTTAATCCATTCGAATACCCTTCTTATGGCGCCGGCCGATGTGGCCGAGCGGTTCTAGGCGCTTCAGTCTGGAACCGCGCGACCGCTACAGTCGCAGGTTTGAATCTTGCCTCGGGCATGGATGTGTGTGATGTCCTTAGGTTAGTTAGGTTTAAGTAGTTCTAAGTTCTAGGGGACTGATGACCTCTGATGTTAAGTCCCATAGTGCTCAGAGCCATTTGAACCATTTTTGAACCCTTCTTATGGCGATAGGATCGTAAAGCTGCTGTAGCGGATTCTCTGTTCTGATGGTAAAGCTTTACTAGCAGTCCCTTTTCTGGTAAAATCAACATGCCCCAACTGCTGGTGCATCTGACTCACTCCCTCACTACAGCTCATTTTACACACGGCTCTAATGCTATGTCACAGATGTGTTGGTGTCCAGTGACATCTGTTGGCCAGTTTTTTTACTCGTTCTTGGTTTCAATAACATCACATGTCATTTCAGGCATGTGTGTCATTTTTTACCTCTCTACCCACATTATTCCGCGAATTGGTGCATCTTCAAACGATAACGGACTTGGGGTCACCCTGTGAATAGTCTGAGGCATCCAGAATGTTCCAACACGTGGTTTCAGATACAAATTTTTTTCAAATGTTTGAAAGGATGTCCCCTGTTTAGACAACCTTGTCACATATACCTTATGCATTAAATGGTCCCCCCTCCCCCTGATAATGCAGTTGAAATATGTACAATTACGACATGTAGCTGAAGTCAGGACGTGTAAGGATATTTCAAGTCTTTGCTTACTTTGACTTAGACATATCTTACTCCAGTATTTAAAGAAATTTGTACTCTCCTATAGTGTAGGGTGTGAAGTTTATTAATGCATTTACAGAGAAGTTCAGTAAATCACAGTTGTGATGTTCACCACATGTGAGTCTAAATGGGCACATAAAATTATGTGCAGTGTCATATCAGCTGTAAAGACTGTAGATATATGGTGCAACTGAATACCACACCCGGAAGACTACGTAGATAATTTGATCATCATCCTCTTTTGGATCAAACTGAGTGGCTATGTGTTTGAACTGAAATGCTCCTCGTATGTAGGGTTGTACAGATTTGTCAGTAAAAGCTCCAGCAACACAGATTTTCGACACAAAATTATGAAAATATTGTCAGTTGATAAAATTTTAGCTGTTGCTTGCCCCAAACAGCATAATAACTGTGGGTTAGGACTGTGTTAAGAAGCAAGTGGCCACATGGGGTACCAAGTTGAGAATGGCTTCAGAGGTGTGCAAGTGCAAAAGTTGTATGCAAGGTATATTGTAATTAGGAGTGAAAACTGATACGGGTGAAAGTGCATGATTATTGAAGGAAAAAAATTCCAGTAAATATGGATCCATAAAAGAGTAGTTTGCAAGACAACTGAGAATTTGTGGATGCAAATGCTTGCTGACTGCAGTATCAAATTTTGTCCTTGTCAGTACAAATTTATTGAAAATGTAAACTTTCCGATTACATCCCTGTCTAATTGGGCTTAATTTTTCCCGATGGCCTACTTAACAATATATAAAATATAACATTCAGCATATTGCATGTTAAAATGTAATGTACACTTACTTCCGTTAAAGTAGGCACTCAACGAGACGTCAGCATACTTGAAGGCAATACTGCACACTTTTTGTAGCGTATCAAGACCACTATACACACCCAGTGAACACAATTACTACATATTTACAAACATTTTTTTCCTTAAACAATGTTGTCGATGTGTGTAATGTATGATTTACAGTGCTGCATAATTATTCGGACTTTATTCCTTCAACGCTTTTCGAATTAAATTTGTTACTAGTGGAATGCTTAGTAAACCAATCAAAGACACCATGTATTGCAAAGTGTGTGTTACCTAATAGTGGTTAGGCTTGTACTAAGTGACACAGTTTGCATAAGTATGTGCTCATGGTAAGATGTGTCTCGTTGGCATAGTGTGTAAGGCTGTAAGTAAACACTCAGCTGATAAAATGGAGCCGGATTCTGGTCTTTCCAAAGATATTAGCCTCAGACGAAAGCTAGTTAATGAATACAGATTTCTGAAATAATCATTGTTAAATGTTTTCACGAGTTCGACTGACTTGAAACTGCCCTGAATCCAATTACTTACGGTACTGTATACCTTGTTGTGTGTGAATGAAAGTCGATGAGAAACGTACCAAACTGATGATAAATCTAAAACTATAATAACCAGTGCTATTTCTCAGCTCTGATGTTTTGAGTGTAATCGTAAAACAGCAACTTTCATTAAATTTATTTTCGATTAGGATTTTAACGCTTTTAGCCACATATTTATCTCACAGTGTATTTAAATTTAGCTACAAACAATGACTGAGTTTCATTTAAATAATCAAATCAGTACCTTCAGTGGAAAAAGTTTCGAGACTGGACTAACAAAAAATAGAGAAAGGTTAAGTTTAGTCCTTTTTTTGAAAGTTGTTCAACTCGCCTGTCACATTAGTTTGAACACTGGTTATGTCGTCATAGCGTTGACATTTCATATGAGTTTCTGCACTTATCGTTTTGTTGTAGGTTCGTTTTGATAGACCAAGTCTCGTCACCCGTGATGAGAAAAGAATTGTGTGCATTATGAATTTCAGACTTCTTCAAAACTTCTGGAGAATATCTTGAACTCTTGATTTAGAGATGTTGCACGACTACCACTTGTGACACAACAACGTTGGACACACTACAACCGCACGTCCAGTACTTAACACTGTCTGCTCACAACTGCTCGAATGCACATTATTTCTCTCTTCAAGTTCACAATTCTTTTTTCTCTATACTGTACTTGCCCACTTGACTTATACAGATAAAATCGACTCTAGTCAGTAAATACAATCTTCTTATAGAAGGTTGTCTTGCAAGTGCAATGCGCTCCCTTCTGTTGATTTTACTGATGTTTAGTTTTCTATGAGCTGTTCAGCCCTCATACCCAGCTTCAAAAGCACATTTCTTATAGTCGGTGTTGAAACACTTTCCTGTATGCATCTGAACTGCAGTAGCAAGTTTTGGAGCGCTGAATTTGGGATTTTTCTTGACTTCTCTAAGTAGCTGCCGTTTTCCCATCTTGGATAGAACTGTAGGAGGATCGCTTCATGATTGGTTTCCGTACGTTTTTATTCAGATTAAACGTGTATATAATGGTCTTCACGGCACTGGTAGGTCTGCGAATGGTTTCTACGATTTCTTGAAAAGGTTTTCGTTTTCAAAACAACCTGATGCAGATTTCGCTGTCTTATTCTGTATTTCCTCGACGTTTTCGACCCATATGCCGTAAATATCGCGCAATGGCTGTGAAAACAGAGAGAGATCTGTCCACTACTGTGGCTAAAATGCAACTGCATAAGGAAAGCGCGAGTAGCGTGTGTTGGTACAGCAGGATCCTGGGATCTTTTTTACTAGAGGACTACTTGTCTGACATCAACTGGGGCATGATTTTAAATTACGTGGATTTGTTCACAAATTAAGCCATAAATGAAGCCAAATAGCTTTCTATTTATAGATGTAGGTATTAACCAATGTAAGGAAATAATTATTCTTCGTTTATTAGATATATTTTTACACTTATGCTTGTTATATTCTATGCGCTAATGTCGGACGAATAGTTTTTGTAGTGACTGTAGATCAGTGGTTCCCAACCTGGAGGTGAAATGAAATTTTTTGAGGGGTAAAAAGTAAACGATTCGATTCTGTTTCGGTAGTGAAACTAAATTATTTTTAAAAGATCGCTAGTATTATCAGAGTTTTGTAGGACTCTAATACTGATTATATAATTTATCAGTAATTACTTTTTCTCAATATGCAGCATTAATGTGCTGCAGGTTACAGCTTCCTCACATAGTCTACCCATTATACACATACGTTGTACTTTGTCCTGTTCATCGCTGATGATAAAAGTGAGACATATACGTGACAAGTGCGAAATATCTCAAGTAAAGTCTTCTCCAAGTTGTACATAGTACCTACAGTATTCTGGAAATTGCTTTATTGCTCGCTTCGAAATAGATTAATTAATTACTTGACTGCATGACACAGAAATAATTGCTTAAGGGCTACTATAGTGCTGCACAGAGATTTATTATTATTTCTCTCTTGTCTCAGACGTTATGTCTGGTTAAAAATGGAAGGTGACGCGGACCTTGATCGTGTGTGACTTTCTTTTAACTGTACGGTATATGTTACATTGCATTTAGGAACTTTCGGGTAATTGAACATGTATCAATAATTACGGATTTCTGTAGTTGTATATATAAGTTTGGATGTAGCTGTATTGCATTCATGTACTGGTGGATATTGTGTGGTATGACTCCTGTAGTTGATAGTATAATTGGTATAATGTCAACTTTATCCTGATGCCACATGTCCTTGACTTCCTCAGCCAGTTGGGTGTATTTTTCAATTTTTTCTCCTGTTTTCTTTTGTATATTTGTTGTATTGGGTATGGATATTTCGATTAGTTGTGTTAATTTCTTCTTTTTACTGGTGAGTATGAGGTCAGGTTTGTTATGTGGTGTTGTTTTATCTGTTATAATGGTTCTGTTCCAGTATAATTTGTATTCATCGTTCTCCAGTACATTTTGTGGTGCATACTTGTATGTGGGAACATGTTGTTTTATAAGTTTATGTTGTAAGGCAAGCTGTTGATGTATTATTTTTGCTACATTGTCATGTCTTCTGGGGTATTCTGTATTTGCTAGTATGGTACACCCGCTTGTGGTGTGATCTACTGTTTCTATTTGTTGTTTGCAAAGTCTGCATTTATCTGTTGTGGTATTGGCATCTTTAATAATATGCTTGCTGTAATATCTGGTGTTTATTGTTTGATCCTGTATTGGAATCATGAATCCTTCTGTCTCACTGTATATATTGCCTTTTCTTAGCCATGTGTTGGATGCGTCTTGATCGATGTGTGGCTGTGTTAGATGATACGGGTGCTTGCCATGTAGTGTTTTCTTTTTCCAATTTACTTTCTTCGTATCTGTTGATGTTATATGATCTAAAGGGTTGTAGAAGTGGTTATGAAATTGCAGTGGTGTAGCCGATGTATTTATATGAGTGATTGCTTTGTGTATTTTGCTAGTTTCTGCTCGTTCTATAAAGAATTTTCTTAAATTGTCTACCTGTCCATAATGTAGGTTTTTTATGTCGATAAATCCCCTTCCTCCTTCCTTTCTGCTTAATGTGAATCTTTCAGTTGCTGAATGTATGTGATGTATTCTATATTTGTGGCATTGTGATCGTGTAAGTGTATTGAGTGCTTCTAGGTCTGTGTTACTCCATTTCACTACTCCAGATGAGTAGGTCAATATTGGTACAGCATAAGTATTTATAGCTTTTGTCTTGTTTCTTGCTGTCAATTCTGTTTTCAGTATTTTTGTTAGTCTTTGTCTATATTTTTCTTTTAGTTCTTCTTTAATATTTGTGTTATGTAATCTTCCTATTTTTTGTCTGTATCCTAGATATTTATAGGCGTCTGTTTTTTCCATCGCTTCTATGCAGTCGCTGTGGTTATCCAATATGTAATCTTCTTGTTTAGTGTGTTTTCCCTTGACTATGCTATTTTTCTTACATTTGTCTGTACCAAAAGCCATATTTATATCATTGCTGAATACTTCTGTTATCTTTAGTAATTGGTTGAGTTGTTGATTTGTTGCTGCCAGTAGTTTTAGATCATCCATGTATAGCAGATGTGTGATTTTGTGTGGGTATGTTCCAGTAATATTGTATCCATAATTTGTATTATTTAGCATGTTGGATAGTGGGTTCAGAGCAAGGCAGAACCAGAAAGGACTTAATGAGTCTCCTTGGTATATTCCACACTTAATCTGTATTGGCCATGATGTGATATTATTTGAATTTGTTTGGATTTTATTATTTATTATCTTATTATTATTATTATTATTATTATTATTATTGTGGTTAAACTTGAAGTATTCACAGCCTGAAGTCGTCCAATTTCTTCCAGTTCAGAAGTAAGGAATGCAGCAGTGAAGTGATTTACGAACAGTAAGTATAGTGCGCACATCCAAACTTGTTTGATTTTAAATGGGGTTGCAGTGTGCTGGTCAAGCAAGTGCCACAGTGGAGAGGAGTAATGCAGGGGAAGCATGTTTTGTAAGAAGTGTGTAGCCTTTGACACACACACACACACACACACACACACACACACACACACACACACACACGCTGAATATCATTCATCTTTCATCATTTTAAAAATAAAAGTGTTCCAAAAAATTCTACAGTTTAGTTGGGGCTAAATTTTGTGATAATTTGGGCAGGCAAGGCAACAGATTTCATGTTGAAGGGAGGGTGGGAGTACTAGCTAATATCTGATTGCAGTCAGGGGTAATGGTCTAATAAAAGTTGGGAACCACTACTGTAGATAGACAGGGCCTTTAGAGTTCCTGCAGCAAGTTACGAATTCTTTCAGACACCACAGAATCATGTCGAAAATCGTCACGAGACTGGACAGTTCGCTGCTCAAGTTCGTCAAAAGCATCAATGGGAGTGCCGTAGACCTACATTTCACTTCTGAGATGACACAGAGAGAAAACCTTTCACCATATTTATCAGTTTTGAACCACTTTCGTGGGAGATCTTCTAAAATTTAAATACTTATTGGTGAGGTTTCTTCATATACAATATACAATTTACGCAGTTAAACGGCGTCTTATGCTTAATATATCAATACAGAATTTGGAATTTTTTTGTATTTCTAAATTATTTTTAAATTGTACAATTGAAATTTCCATTAATAAATTAAAAAATATCAGAAATTTTGTATTTTCATTGTTTCGATCCAGTTTAAAAGACAGCAAATTTTTATTGAAGCTGGAATAATACAACAGGTCTAGTTCTTTCTGATTTAATTAAAAGCTTTCAAAAATCTCAGAGAAAACACTAATTGGAAATGAATTATTTCTTTTTTGTTATTTAGGATTGGAATAAGCATTGGAGTAAGATACAGAAATTTATTTGTGGTACAGTGTAGTGTCTATGCAGTATTGATGTAAAAAATTTTCATCATCCATAGATTTAGATGTATAACTAAATGTCAAAGGAAAGGCAGCTGGTATCTGTGGCAGTGGGAAGGGGGATGAGAGTGGGGTAGTGCAGAAAAATGTTCTAGAACCAGTATTGCTAGAGGCAGATAAGAATTAAAATTAACGGGAAAGGATGACCAGGCAAATGTGAGACAGATGCGACAAGCTGTTCAGTGATGAGGAAGCTGCAGATGTAGGCTGGTCAGCGCTGGGAGGCCATCTGGCGACTCCTGACCGCACGCAGTGCTGGCTGCGCCGTGAAGAAGTACGCCAGTTCGAAGCAGCTGAGCAGGCTCACTCCCATACACAGCCCCAGTAAACCGCCTACTGACGCTGCAACACGTCACACGCCCACAACAAACTGATGCTTTCCATTTCATATTGCCTCACCAATTAGGAAATTTTATCTTTATATGCGAACATTTTAAGTAAAGCTTTACTGTGAGACTATGTTGATAGCAATCGAAATTACAAATTTACTGTTAGCTAAGGCTGGTTTAAGGCGACAAGGAAGCCGCTTGGGTCCCAAAGATGAGAGGGGTATGAAGTATTCTCTTGGTTAGTATAAACGTATTCGAAATGTAAAATTTTCGGTTAAGTTCCCATCTACTTGAGTTCAACTTCCACCTAATGCCTACCTTAAGAAGAATTACTATACTGCTTCAGGAAGTTGCTTGGAACATTTCACTATGCACTCTCACCTGTTGTTGGATGTGTACTACATGTTATCCCACCATTTGGATGCAATACCACTCTATGTTCTGCACCGGTTATGAATTGTACCAAATGCCACTGCATCATCTCGTAAATCTTGGCGAGACTTACAACTGGCTTCTCTAGTTTTTTAGCTGTATTAGTGGGAGTGCTGTACACTTCACTTCTGAGATGACTCTGGACAGAAAAATCAAGAGGACTAAGGTCAGGTAATCTTGGAGGCCAAGGGACAGGTTTTGCTCAATGTATCCATCTTGTGGCGTATTTGCATGGAACATGTCATATTACATCAGTAGCAAAATGTGCGTGTGCCCCATAATGCTTATACCACATTCCTCAAAATTGTGCAAGGCATAGGAGAGTGTGAGGAAAATTTGAGCCCCATTGGGCAGGTACTTAATCGAAAAGTCAACATTTCATCCATATTTATACTAACCATGACAATATTTTATACTGAAATTAGGAGCGGCTCATAAACACAGATTAGCAATAAACATGTTTAACAAATGATTTTAGCCTCTGTTATAATACACTTTCACCATATTAACCCTAGATAACTTAACCCTCGGAAAATTTACGACTGCAGTCGGGTGTAAAACAGGACATATTATACTTAATTTGTTATGCAACATATCATTGGAGATTTAATAATTATAATTAACTAATGCATAACCTATAAATCATGACTTATTTTGAATAACATGCAGAGTAACAAACTTCATGATGGTTTAGTAGCAAAGTAACATCCCTCTCCACCTTTAGTGGTCCAGGATTAATTTTGTATATAAAATAACAATACTTTGATAATAATGTTTACATATCATACACTGAAGAGCCAAGGAAAATCGGAACGCCTGCCTAATATCATGTATGGCCGCCGTGAGCATCCAGAAGTGCTGCAATACAACACAACATGAATTTGACTAATGTCTGAAGTAGTGTTGGAGGGAATTGACACCACGGATCGTGCAGGGCTATCCATGAATCCCTAAAGTTCGAGTGGATGGAGATCTTGTCTGAACAGCGTGTTGCAAGGCATCCCAGATATGCTCAATAATATACATGTCAGGGGAGCTAGGTGGCCAGTGGAAGTGTTTAAACTCAGAAGAGTGCTTCTGGAGCAACTCTGTAGCAATTCTGGACATGTGGGTTGTCGCATTGTTCTGCTGGAATTGCCTAAGTCTGTCGGAATTTATAATGGACATGAACGGATGCAGGTGATCAGACAGGATGGTTACATATGTGTCACCTGTGTCACCTGTCTGAGTCGTATGTAGATGTGTCAGGGTCCCATATCACCATATAAGACTGTGTAAAAATTATAGTTAAATCTCCATCCCATATTATTACTTTATAATCTTTAAAAAGAAACATCCTAAGGTTTCTAAAGGATAAAAACTTCTTTTCTTATTTTTTATTTCTAATATTGAGTATATTTCTTCTATATAAATTTTATCAGATAGAGACGAAGTTCAATTTAATAAAACTGATGGATAAATAAAAGAATGTTCTATTCTTGATAAAATATAATTCCCTTTTATTATAGTTACAAAGTCAAATAATTTTGCAATATAATTATCAATTAATTTTTGTTAGATTTTCCATCATATGTAGGGTGATCGGTAACATCAGCTTGAATAATTTAAAGACTCATACATAACTGAGGATGATTTGGATGGACTCACTGACACCAATATTGATATTAATTTTCAATATCTTCATTAGAAATATTTAAATTTTTTTGCTTTTCTCATTCACTGGAAAAGAATAAAATTCATGTTCAATTATAAACATTAAAATATCTATTTATTTTGAAAGATCAAATATTATTTAATACATATCCAAAGATTAAAATTTTTAAATTTATTTGTAAATTAGCTATTGCATCAGCACCATTAAAAGCTATCAAATTATTATAAATCAGTAATACTTATTTCTGACTCCTGCATTCTTATTTCATGAACTGCAAAAAATGAAAGATATTTTTTTTCATAAAGTAGAGGAGTGCCAAATTCTAAATTAGGTAAAAAGATGCAATAATATTGGTTTCTTCATGAAAATATTAATTTTTTCCTACAAGCATTCCACCAGATAAATTAAAATTTATATTTATTAATTGAAATGGGTTAATTTTGGTAAATTATTTGCAATATTTCCTTCAATAATTTGACTACTAAAACCAAATATTTCTCCAGTATAATCTTTTATAACCATATATAATTTAACATCACTTTATTTATTATTTTATTTAGAATTTAATCTTATTTAATATCTGTATTAAGTTTTCTAGAATAAATAAATTTTTTGTTCAGTAAGAATTATTGTATTTTCTCTATCAAAATATAATTAGTTATTTTTAAAGTAATCTTTATAGTTAGAAAAAGTTGTATAAAACCAATTACTGTGATATTTTTATAACTATCTCGTATGGGAACAAATAATCTGTTTTCAAGGACTGATGAATTACTTTTTAATTTAAATAAGTGGCTTATTTAATATTAATGAAAAATTATGAAATATTAATAAATATTATTTAATAAACCGAAAACTGACTAGGAACCAAAAATAACAATTTTAGAATAGATATTAAAAAATAAACATTGTAAATTTTTATTAAATGCTATTTGTTGCTCTATAAAAAAAGTAGAAAAAATATATAGACAGAGTCTTAGAATTTGTTACTTTTATTGAAAACAATGGCGCAATTGTACCATTAATTAAATGTAGAGAGAATTCAGATGGTTTATTTGATGATTGTATTCTCAAAAATCAACATATAATTAAAGAATATTTTACTGGAGGAAGACACAAGAGAATAAATTGCTTTTATGTACCATAAACATTTTCAAGATACCAAAACAATTAGTTAGAAACAATCGAAATTTTTAAATGCTTTCAGATGACATGAAACAAATTTAAATCGAATATATTATGAGGTTGTTTGGTGATGATTGAAAATTTGATGATTTCATAGAAATGTAGAATAAACATTGGAATAATGAAAAAATATAATTACAATAGATGTGAAAAGAAAAATTAGTGAAGGTAAATATACAAACAAAATAAAAGATTTTGTAGAATATAAAGCATAAAAACATAACTATATTGATATATGAAAACGTAAAAATATAAGAACTTAAACACGTGAAAGGAAAAAACCATAAGAATATAAAAACAAAACACCATAATCATTAAAACCGCAAAACATAAAAATATAAACATGTAACATTAAAAATCATAAATTTTTTCTTTGCTAAATGTTTGAGAAATTTGACATAGAAGTTATTAATAAAAGCTAGACAAAAATAGAAAAAAGCAGAAGAATTAAAAGAAGAATCTAAAAAAGGCAGGAAACAACATAAAGCATCATATGAAAATGTAAAAAAGAAGATCAATCGGATTTTTATGCAACATAAACATTAAAGAACGAATTGGAAGTTAAGGTGATGATCTACTAAAAGCTATATATGAAAATAGAAAAGTAGAAATACAAATGGTTCCCTATAATCATCAACTGATGACAGTAGCAGTCTGGTCCCTTCAATCCCACCAACCACCACCCTATAATCATCAAAAGTATTTCGAAGAATTTTAAGATATACTACCAATTAAAAATGTGATTATACATTAAGTGAATGAAAAATACAAGATGCACTGAATAAACATGAAGAAAAGTTAAAAATAAAAAAATTATATTAGAAGATGAAATAGTCAACTCTTAGAAATTGAAGAAGATTTTCAGAAATACAATACCAGAAATTTTTATAAAACTTTTAAAACCAAAATAAAGGGGTACCAACCCCAGAATCTTTGCTTCAAGAAGGAAAATGGACAGTTGGCTCTTAACAACCAAGAAAATTGCAAAAAACTTTCTAAATATTTTAAGAATCTTCTAAATTGCCCCGAGCCCACAGAAAGATTTCCACCAAAAATTCCCCAACAATGCAATCCAGTTTCACTTGCACCAAATGAAGAGGAAATCATTAAAGAAATTCATAGGTTGAAAAACAACAAAGCATCTGGTGAAGATGGAATTGTTGCAGAGCTTTTAAAGGCAGCTGGTCCAAAAACTGTTAAAGAAATTACTTCAATCATGCAAAACATTTGGCAAACTGAAAAAATTCCTGATGAATGGAAAACCGCCTCGATTCACCCACTTCATAAGAAGGGAGACAAAACTGATGTTAATAATTACGGAGGAATTTCTCTTCTTCCAGTCACATACAAAATCCTCTCTCAATATCTTCTGAACCGAGCACAACAACAACTTGAATGGAAAATTGGCGAATATCAAGCAGGTTTCAGGCCAAATAGGTCTTGCCCAGAACAGATTTTAGTCCTCAAACTAATTCTCAGACATCAAAAAATTTACAATAAAAAACTAGTTTGTACCTTTGTAGATTTTAGAAAGGCTTATGACTCAGTGGATCGTGAATCTCTTTTCCAAATTGTGAAAGAACAAGGCCTGGATCCTAAAACCACGGCAATTATCAGAGACACGCTAACTGGTACAAAATCAAAAGTAAAGTTCAGAGGAGAAATTTCAGAATCCTTTGAAATAAAAACAGGCGTGAGGCAAGGTGATGGACTCTCTCCATTGCTATTTAACTGCATTCTAGAAAAAGTAATACAAGAGTGGCGCGAACGAAAATTGGAGTTCAAAATTGACCAACCAGTGAAATTAGGACGAACAAATATTCGAATAGACTGTTTGGCCTTTGCAGACGACTTGGTTATTCTAACGCAGGACATCCAAATTGCTCAGAAACAAATAGAAATTCTTAAAGAAACAGCAGAAAGAGTAGGTCTCCAAATCTCATTTGAAAAAACACAGTATATGACTAGCAACAAAAAGGCACCCAAACTTTTGGAAACTAAGTATGGAAAAATCAAAAGAGTTTCGCAATTCAAATATTTAGGTGAAACAATCTCAGAGACTGGTCTATAAAAAATTGGAAATGAAATTCGTTGTCAAAAGATGGAGACAGCTTTTAGACTTACAAAAGACATCTACAACAAAAAATGTCTCTCGAGGTACTCTAAATTGAGACATTACAACACGGTCATAAAACCAGAGTGCCTTTATGGGGCTGAAACGCTAATTTTAAACAGAAAAAAGGACATTCAAGAAATCCAAAAAAGAGAAAGAAAAGTAATCAGAAAAATTCTAGGTCCAAAATATACTGAAGAAGGAACATACAGGCTAAGAGCAAATAGTGAAATTCAACAATACACCAGCATATATTCGGATATGAAAAAACGCAGATTAAAATTTTATGGGCATATTAAAAGAATGGATGCTACCAGACTAACTAAACAAGTAGTGGAATTCTACGAAAATCGAAGTAAAGCTAAATTTGAGACAATAAAATGGATTGCTGCTATAAAAGAGGACGTGAAAGAGGCAGATATAAAACAAGATGAAATTCAAGACAGAAAATTATTTGGGCAAAAAATTCATGACTGGGTAGTTGGTCAAGCTGAAAAACCAAAGAAAACTGGAACCACATGGTCTGATGAAAGGAAAAGAGCTCATTCCGAGAGAATGAAAACAATTTGGGCAGAGAGAAAGTCTAAAAGAAAATAACTGAATGCCCCGTGATTGTACTTCGCGTGGTCCAGTAGGGCCCAAACGTGAATAATAATAAAAGATGAACAGGCAAATGTTAAAAAAATAAATATAGTTGAGAGGATGCTGGAATAAATCAACCACACTGAAGATCAAAGTAATGGATTAAGGCTTGTCTTAACAACTTGGGACCTTTGCCTTTCGCGGGCATTTGCTCTACCATCTGAGCTACCCAAGCACGACTCACAACCTGCTGGTTCGCAGGATCGCAGAAAAGTTTCTGTGAAGTTTGGAAGGTAGGAGACGAGGTACTGGCAGAATTGTAGCTGTGATGGCGGGTCGTGAATCGTGCTTGGCTAACTCAGATGGTAGAGAACTTGCTTGCAAAAGCCAAAGGTCCCGAGGTCGAGTCTCAGTGTGCACACAGTTTTAATCTGGAAAGAAGTTTCGTATCAATGTACACTCCACTGCAGAGTGAAAATCTCATTCCTGTCTTAACATTCAAATTTGATTTTAAATTACCAATAAAATCTGATGGAGATAATATTAACAGTAGGTGATAGGATGTATGAGGGTACAGATGGTTTAGCGTATCTTTCAACTAAAGAGAGATTACTATTAATGGTACAGGTCAAAATTTAATAGTACCAATTTATAAAATTATGCCACTATATTATTTCATTCAAAACCATTATATCTTGAAAAGAATCCAAATAACATAAAATCAGGTACAGGAATTAAATATAACAACACAGTACAATAATTTGTTGACATCCATCTCCTAAAATTATCAGTTGATTTAGACTCAAGTGTTGATGAGTGAATGGGCGAAAGCTTAAAAAATTGTAGATAAACCGATTGAGTATATTTAGTTGAATGATGTTAGAAATGTAATCGATAGATTAGCTATTATTTATGGAGAAGTATTAGCTGCAAATAAAAGTTCCTGTAATGAACAAGTTCAAATGGTTCAAATGGCTCTGAGCACTATGCGACTTAACTTCTGAGGTCATCAGTCGCCTAGGACTTAGAACTAATTAAACCTAACTAACCTAAGGACAGCACACACATCCATGCCCGAGGCAGGATTCGAACCTGCGACCGTAGCAGTCTCACGGTTCCGGACTGAAGCGCCTAGAACCGCACGGCCGCTCCAACCGGCAACATGTTCATATAACAAAACTGTTAAAAATTAAATTTAATTATTTTATTATTATAATTCAAAAAGTATATGTTATTTTATCCGATTTTGGAATAATTACCTCGTACGTTTTGGGAGTCAGAGAAAATAGTAAAGGTCTAGCAAAAACTTTAATAATAAATTAACATTTGAAATTCATCTTCTTGGTTATAATTGAACAAATATAAAAGAGCGATGAGTTAGATGTGATCAAAGAATATATAAATTGGACAAAGGTTGTAAAAAACATTATGTTTTTATGGAGATAATGAAGAACTAGGAAAAAGACATAAAGCAGATAAAGAATGAGCACTGAACATTCAACATTAGTTGAAAAAAAAGCAGCAACAGCAGTATGAGGAACAACATTTGGTCAAGGAAAATTACCTATGGGACTCAATGAAAATGGTTGTAGATTGTAAAGTTTTTTGAATAAATTAACTTTAAGTAAGATAATTTTATAATTTATTTAAATATTAAATTTTTCAACCAAAATTCATTTTATTCAATCCTTATTGAATTTTAATCTATTAAATGAATAATTTTCGTATTGAATACTCATGGTTGCTGAGTGGTAAAACTAAGTCTAAGACAATTAGAGTTAAAAAATAATGAACGACGAAACAGGATGTCTTTAATATGTTTGTTCATTTAAATTTTTTAAAATTTTTAAGTTTTTTTTTTACAAAAAATGTTTTTCTAAATGAATTTTTCGGTTAGAATTAATTTATATATATGTATATATATAACTTTAGTATGTTTTTTCATTTATTAGAAAAACAATTTTAGGAATTTTTTTATTTTGTAAATTGATCTTTTTTTTAATAGTAAAATTTTTAAAATTTTGCAGATTTTAATTTTTCTGTACAATTTTTTACTAAATAAATTTTTCAATTAAAATTATTTATTATTTATTATCAAATACAAGTTATGTCATTAACATAATTGTTCATTTATTAGAAAAACAATTTTAGGATTTCTTATTTTGTAAATTCATGTTTTTTAAATAGTATTAATTTTTAAAATTTTGTCTTTTTTTATTTTTCCATTAATTTTTTACTAAATAAATGGATTTTAAACTTTGCATTAATTGTGGGGTTTGAAATCAATTTATAATTATACTTGAGACAAATATACAAAGGATGATTATAGAGCAGTATGTAGAGCATATTCAAATGAGTATCACAAAAAGTATGTATGAAAATAAAATTATTTGTGTGTGCAGAAAATACATTTGTAAACATTATTACAAAGAACATCTAAAACGAATTCCGACTTAAGAACAATCAAAAATAATACACTCGACTAATAATGACGAAAACATAAATTCAAAAAGTGAAGAAAATACCAGATCCAAAAATGTATAAATCGTCAGGAATTTGAAGATTTAATTTGTTGATATAAGAATGCAATATCTCAGGACAAATATTCATGTAACTGTAATAGAGTATTATCGAATAGAACAAAAAGAAGAATATCTATAACAACTCCTTTTTTAGCAATTAAAAGTGCTATCTAGGATACAACAAAATTAAGAAAATTTATAATAAATCTTTTTTCTAATTCTTTAATTTATTATTAAAAATTAAAATGATAACTTTGTCAGGAGTTTATTAGTTAATTTCTGAAATCTATATAGTAATATATTTATTACATTTCATCAAATATATTTCTTATTATCATGAGTACTTAAGGTTTTTTTATTAATGTCAAGTGAATTAATGTCCATATGGTAATATATTTATTACATTCTATCAGACATATTTCTTATTATCATGAGTACTTAAGGTTTATGTCAAGAGAATAAATTTCATTTCTAAACCTTCATATCAAATTCATAATTCTACATTGTTCATTATTGGCAAATAAACAGCCTTCACCGTCCTGTAAACTTATTTTATTTGTAATTAAAGAAATTTTGATTTCTCCTTTGAATTTTTTCTCTTCCTTCTTGTCAACTTTGTGATCACACATTTTTCTCTTAAACCACAAAATTCTTGCATTGTTTTTCCATTACATTCACATTTCATATCTCCTAATACTTTTTATTTACTTGAGTTGTATTATAAATATTATCTTCTCAATAATTACTAGTATCGGTTTACCAATCACTACTTTCATATCTTCCAAAAATGTCTTGAATTTTTATATTATAGATATAGCTATCAATATCTAGGTATGGAAGTTCAATTTTTTCTATATATTTTGATAATTATACATTATTTCTTTCGATAAATCAAGAATTCACTTTCCAATGTAGATAAGTTTATTAACCAGAATTATAGTTTATTCATATGGACAGAAACTAAATTTTTTAAATGTTATTCTTCCTTTGAAGATTGGTTTTGCTATTAATTTATCAAATTTAATTGAATTTGAAACAATTTTCGTATGTACTCTGTTGTATTTTCCATTGTTTCTCCATATACTGAATTATTCATCAAGTTGTAAAAATCTTTATCACAATCAGTTTTTACTTTAGTCCTCATTTCTGTGTTTAAATCTATATACTTTTGTAAGCAATCAAGCTGTTTCAATTTTAAAACTATACGAATTTGTGTTAATTTTATCATTAAAGATAATTATTTTCTAAGATTTCTATAGTGACCAAAATAATTATGTTCATTATCTAAAACAATTAATAATTTTTTTCTTCATATCCTGGCACAGGTATAGTTTCAGGAGCAATAGGGGGATCTCTATGTAGATCCTGTTAACCTTTAGGTGTTCTAGAGTTACAAGTATTTAAAAAACGTAATCTATTTTAGAATTATCTGAATTTTCACTTATTATCTTAGATTCAATCAAATTTGGTTCAAGCCATTCAAAACTTTCATAAGGTAAATTTTGACTCAGTGCATAACCATATAAGTTATTTGAATGTAAATATACTAAATAAATCGATGCATTAGCGTTTCATATATTTATTATTACATTGGTATATAACAACTATTACACCTTTTTCGATCATTAAATTCATATCATAATTCCTAGAAATTCAAGAGGTTATTATGTCATCTGTATCACGGAATGTAAAGACAAACCAGGAGCTGTAAAACACCAAGAAGGGTATAAATAATAAGCTTTTCTACAAGTTTATCTGAAATTTTAAAAAGCGTCAACTAATAATAAAAATAAATTTTTGAACATAAATAGAACAGGCTCCATGATATCTTGTATTAAATTTTTCCCAAATTAATTTAGCGCATTTATAATCTGCTTCACTAATATAATATTCATTTAATTTACTATAAAATGCTTCTTTTAGTGTAAGTCCTTTTTCTTCAGATTTGTCCTAACTATCTATATCACCATAACTGTAAACTCTTTTTTTAGGTACTAATTTTATTAGATTTACTATGAAAATGCTTTACATAGTTTTCATTTACATCTTTTTTAAAACAGAATAAACTTTCTCAAGACTTGCAGCTATAAATTAAATGTGTCAATAAACCTTATTTTCAGATTTTCTGTCTTTTTTACTAAAAATAATATATCTATTTTCATTATCAGGTATTAAATTTATTTCTTTTTCATCATAAGCAATTTGTTTAAATACTAAATGAGAATCATATCCTGGTAAATTATCTAAATAAACTGGTACAAAAGTTGGTTGTTTTAATTGCAAATTACAATTATTACACAATGGATTTATATATTTTTCGATAAGTGGTCTTCACAAACTTGTTTGTGTTTTTGTGAAATTTTTTGTACATAAAGAACAAATTTTTAATGTATTCTGTCTTGATTGTTCATGATAAGTTAAAGATTTCATTTATTATTCGCAACAAAAATTTTTCCTATTCATGCAACTTCTTTTTCTGTACGTTCTATAATTTTTTATGACTACCGTATGATGGCCATTTATATCGTTCCTATAGTAAAAAAACCGCTTGGTTCATGTGTTTGATATTTTGTAGTATAAGACTGATTATTTACTTTTAATTCAGGCTGATTTGTTCGTTCATTGTTAAGTTTATATATATCTTTTCATTTTTCTCTGCAGAAACCATTAATCTGTTGTTAATCCAAAATCTGTATCAATAAGGAAAGGATCTTTTTGAGTGCACTTACAATTTTTATATCGTTGTATTAATTTCGATACATATGGTTTGCAGTGTTTTTTAAAATGTCTTATTAACTAAATAAAGATAACTGTTTTCCTGTTCTTTTAGTTTCTCAGATATGCTAGTAGAAAATGGAAACTTTTTAGTTCAACATTTTTAAAAACTTCATAGCTTTTTCACTGTCAGAATAATTTAATTGTTTCCAATATATTTTTTTGATTGGTCTCTGATTGATGATGATGTGTTTGATCACAAAATTAACTAAATAACTTTTCTTAATTTGTAATATCCCATGAAATTATTACGTTTACAATAGTCACAAAGTTGAGCTACAGTGATGTTGCTCTGTTTTTGTGGATGTTAGAAAATATTTTTTGTGGAGTATAAGTCAAGGCTTTTTCTACAACATAGGTCTTTTATCTGAATATTTTAGGCTATTGCACTATATGCAGTTACTTTGGAATAGTGATAAACACAATTATTCTGCTACCTGCTAAACAATGACCATTGAATGAGAGGTCAAAGAAAATCACATGAATCTGTTGGCCTGCCTTGCGTAGAGTCACACAGCAGAGTCTTCCAACAAAAATAATTGGCCACACAACATCAAAATATGTATGAATGTATTTTCTGAAGCACAATAACAAAAGTCATATTCTGAACACTGCCTGTGCACTTTCATGTGTTTCTCATAAGTGATATAGAACCGAAAGCAGAAGCAATGTATAGAGATTTTTCATACTGCCAACGAAGAAATGATGGAGGAAGTGAGTGTGTGTGTCTGTGTCTGTGTGTGTGTGTGTGTGTGTGTGTGTGTGTGTGTGTGTGTGTGTGTGTGTGTGTGTGTGTGTGTGTGTGTGTGTGTCTGTGTGTGTACACTATCTGATCAATAGTGTCTTAAATTCTCCATCTAATGCATAACTGACCACTAGGTGTGTCAGTATGGCAGATACACCAGTATAAAAGGGGCATAAAGTATTGTGTTATCATTGGACAAGCAGTAACAGCAGAGTGGGTCGATCGGGAGAGCTCAGTAAGTTCTAACATGGTCTAAGTATTGGATATCATGCGAGTAATTAATTCATCAGGGATATTTCAACCCTTATAAAGCTGCCCAACTCGGAAGGAACAACCATAGCTAAACCAACTGCTTGGCATTATGGAAGGTTATGTGAAAATTGCATGTGAAAATTGTATGAAATCAGCAAAAGGAATCACTGAGAGTTCTAAAGTGCTACTAGCAGTCCAGCTAGAACAATGAATGTGCGGTGGGAGTTAAAAAGAGTGAGGTACAATGGTCGAGCAGCTTCTTATAAGCCAGCCATTCCTGTAGTCAATGCTAAGTGAAACTTAAAGTGGTGAAAAGAGCGATGTCATTGGACAATGGCTGAATGGAAACATGTGGATTGATGACTCACGTTATACCTTGTCACAACCCAATGGAAGGGTTTGGGTTTATCAATGACTGGAGAACATTATTTGGCATCACATGCAGTACCAACATTTAAGTATGGTGAAGTTGATGTTACAGTATGGGGATGTTTCCAGGTTTAGGGTGTGATCTCATTGTTGCTCTTAAGAAAACGCTGAATGTGAAACGATGTGAACACATGTTACCGAACTGAGTAATGTGTACAGTAGAGGATGATTGTTCGAATCATTATGACTATGCACTCTGTCATAAAGAAGCATCTGTAAAACCTTCCTGAAATGGACTAGCCCGTCCAAAGTCCCGATCTGAAACCAATGGGGCACTTTTAGGATGAGTTAGAACGTCGACTTCGCTCCAGGCTCCAGCGTCCAACATCACTAACTTCTCTGGTTTCGGCTCTTGAGAAATAATGGGCTAGCATTCCTCAACAGATATCTTGGCACTTCGTTGAAAGTGTCCACAGAAGAATTCAAGCCGTCATAAAGGCGATCGGGGGACATATCCAATATTCATGCCCACTAATAAGCGTCCAGAAACTTTTGAGCAGCTGTTGTATGCATCTCAACTGTTATTTATTTTTAGTAAGGACGTTTTAAACACTTGTCCAATTCCGTTCCTCTACGCGAATTTTTTTTACGATGGTGTCATTATAGGTAAGGAAAACAACTTCACACAAATTTTGATGGTAGTCGTTGCATGTTGTACTGTCACTGCACTACAGAATGCACCACAGGAAAGCGATCAGTTTAAAAACTATGTGAGCCATTTATTGTTAATTAGTGCCTTGCGAAAAAAAACAAAGGAACGATAAAGGCATACCGAGCAGCCCACGCCATGTAGAGTAGACATCCCTGCGGTATCGGGTGCCCACCAAATCCACAAAGAAGACATGGATCAGCATCACTTCAGAGATAGAACTGTCATTCACGCCATCCCTGTGAAACAGTACAAAAACTATAATTTCATGTTAACAGAAGGAATTAGATTAAATGTGTAGTTTTTCTAATTCCTGATAACCTTTGAACACTTCTTCGTGAAGTGGCCCATGACTGCTGAGAATGTCATCTACACTGAACGATCTACAAATATCGTTGAAAAACTACACTGGTGTGCAAAACTTCCCGACGAAAGTAACTTTCGCATGACGTGTCACTGGCAAGTACCACAGCTCGATGGAACTTAGACGGTACTTAGAAATACCTGCTACGGTCTAATGAAGAAGGTAACAGAAAGAGATACTCAATGAGACGCACAGAAATGATGCTTTTATTCAAGGACAGCAATTACACTCGAGTCATCGCGATTTGTGGTGATTCCCTGGGCATTAAAAAAGGTGGAACATGGTTCTTAATAGGGTGTGTGAGCACCACAGACAGCAGTGCATGCTCCGCAACTTGCTCCCATGCTAGTCACAAGGTTGGTAGGGAGTTTCATTTCTCCACCAGCACGGTTGCCAACTGCTGGATGAACGTTAGTGCATGTGGCCCTGCAGCAATACGTCTCTAAAACGCATACCACTGCTGTTTGATGGGATTAAAGCTGGAGGAAGGGGTAAGCGAGTCCATTCGTCGAATATTCTCTTTTTCCAAGTGCTCCTCCACTTGCACAGTTCGGTGTGGTCGTGGATCCATAAAAATGAAGTCAGGGCCCAATGCACTCCTGAAAAGGCACACCCGGGTGAGGAGTTTAGTGTCACAATAACGTTGAGTGGTGACTGCACCGTGTTCAAAGACTTGGAGGTGAGCACGCCCATGCAATATTATGCATCCCCACACCATAGACCAGGGCCACCAAGGAAATCATATTCGACAATGTTCCTGGGTGCTTTACGTGTTCCCACCACTCGCCATATGAGGGTACGCCCTGTGTTATCGAACATGATCGTTTTCGTGGTCTAGATGTCGTGGTGTGGGGGTGTACTGGCCTCCAGACCTTATATATTGGTAACGACTAAGATAGTGGTTGTGCAGACCCGACCAAAAATTTTATGACAGAGGGAGTAGAGAAGATAGTGTAGTGATCTAGTTTTGCGGATTCACCAATAGGAGGTGCAGAGTTCAAATACCTACTCGCCCATACAGGTTTTAGATTCTACTGGCTACCCTAAATCAGTCCAGAAGGATGTCAAGGTAGTTTATTTAAATGCACCGCAGCAAAATCTCTTTCCGATCCTTATTCATAAATGCTTTGTTTCCGATGACCAAGATGGTCTGACGTCAAACTATGATTTTCCTGCCTTCCTTCGGGACAGACGAATTAGCGGAGAAACGACTATGTATGATCCAAAAGCAATTGTACTACATTGAGTTCCACTGAAACAATTTTGAGACACTCACAATCGAGATTGATTAACACATGCCCAATGTTAGTTCTGAGAGTTCAAAGGCCTTTAATCGAATGATTTGTACCAACAGTTTGTGTGTGTGTGTGTGTGTGTGTGCGTGTGTGTGTGTTGAAATTGAGTAAAGTAATTCTATTTAAAAATTACACACACATTAATATGTCTCTTTTAGTTGAATTTGCTCTTAATTTATTGATACCATTAAATCATAATAGTTTAAAACAAACATTGTAAAAGCAATCGAGTGGTAAACAATACCAGTGGTCAGATAACCCATAAACATCTATTTGCAGTGATAGAGAACAATACATTCATTATAAATGAGTGAGGTGGTGCAGTGGTTGTAACAGTGAACTCGCATTCAGTAGGAGCAGGATCCAAAACGCCCTCTAGCCATTCAGCATGTGGATTTCCGCTGTTTACTTAAATGGTATAGGGCAAATGCTGGGATGGTTCCTTTGAAAATGATAAATCTGATTTCTTCCCGTATCCTTGTTTATCCAGACACAGTGTCTTTAAGAAACTCGTCATTGTATAATAGGTCTCCAACCAGTGCAGATTGCTCTTGTTACAATTGTTACCTGCCTTGCAGCTTCCAATTCTGGACGTGAATCAGATACAAAAAAATGGTTCAAATGGTTCTGAGAACTATGGGACTTAACGTCTGAGGTCATCAGTCCCCTAGAACTTAGAACTACTTAAATCTAACTAAGCTAAGGACATGACACACAGACATGCCCGAGGCTGCTTTCGAACCTGCGACCGTAGCGGTCGAGCGGTTCCTGGCTGAAGCGCCTAGAACCGCTCGGCCAGCACGGCTGGAATCAGACACAAACTTCCTCTCTTATTTACAGATGTAATTAATCTTGATATGACTTTATCACTATAATTATGATCAAGCTGCTAACAGAAATTACTTACAACCGAGGACATTAGAAAGGTACGTGAATGAGCGCCGTAGACCGACTCAAATAGATAGGTGTATTGAAAAAGCCCTCAATAACAGATACAAGAAGAAACACTGAAGAGTGACAAAGCATGCTTAAAGTAACGAAATTTTACAGGTTATTGAACTGGGAATCACTGCTCCGTCAACAGAAGAAAATAGCACATAATACGCTGCCTGACAAAAAAGGTTAATCATCCAGAAGACATGGTCGGATATCAGTGTTTCTACTTACACACGCACACCATCGACGGGTATGTAAATCAGTGGAGCTGTAATTCTCTTTGAGAGGCAGAATGGCCACCATAGTACATAGTCAATTTTCGTGATTAGTGTTTACTCCAGACGTGGTAGAATATATAAGAGGTGTGAACCGTGTCAGGTATTGAGGAATCACGGTGAAGGACACGGAGGTGCCGCACACTCGTCTGCGACAGTGTTTTCAGCAGCTGGTAGAGTTTGAAAGAAGCCTCATTGTGGGTCTCCATTTGGCCGGATGGTCAAATCGTGCAATAACCAGATTTGTGAGGCATAAGGAGGTGACAGTGGCCCTATTTTAGACTGTATGGGAACGTGAAGGCGGGCGTACTCGTCTTCGAGATTCTGGTCTACCACGTCTGATTATTATAAGGGAGGATTGCCGTATTGTGTACCAAGCACATGGTAACCTCTTCGTGCTCGTCATCCGAGGAGAAGTAATGGACTCCCTCTAACCGCATCATTGCCCAGAGACTGGCAGCAACCGGATTAGGGAATTACTGTCCCTTGCATAGGCTACCACAAACCCCACAAAATAAACAGCTGCGTTTGGAGTAGTGCCATGACTGGGAAGCATTGACTGGTGATGAATGACGTCGCATTTTTTTCAGCGATGACTTACGGTTCTGTATTATTCCCAGATGAACACGTCACCGAGTATGATGGCAACCTGAAGAAAGACCCCATTCTTCTAATGTTTTGGAGAGACACAGAGGCGTTACTCCTAGCGTAATGGTGTGGGGAGTCAACAGGTATGAGTTCAGGTCACAGGTGATAATGACTGGCGGAACTTTGACTGCACAACGGTATATCACGGGAAGCCTGCGTCCTCAGGTTTACAATTCATGTGATACTAGCATGTTGCAATTTTAACAGGACAATGGTCTTCCACATATGGTATATGTCTCTACAAACTGTCTGTGTGATATGGAAGTACTCTCATAGTCAGCAAGATCCCCAGATCTGTCCTCGATAGAACATGTACGGGACTAGCTGGGACGTGAACTCTGTCGCAGTGTCAGTATTCAGGATGTCAAGGTCCAGTTACAACAGTTGTGGACCAGCTTTCCTCAGAAGAGGATGCAATGGCTTTGTGACACTATTCACAACCGAATCAGTGCATGCAGCCAGATCAGAGGGGTCCAACGTCGTACTGATAATAGGGTTTCATACTGCAAAGTTCTTTGTCAATTTGATTAGATTTTGTAATTACTCAAATAGTATTACATACCCTCCCATCCCCTAAAGTTCCATTTCGTTTCCTCTTCCCCTTCTGTGTGCCTTGTCAGGCTGTGTAGTTATGGATACACACAAGAAAATTAAGATTAGTGAGAGGGAGATGCTGTCAGATAATGTTCTGATGGCAGCAGAACGTTTAGCGTTACTTGGTTGACTACATGGATGACTTTGTGGTTCAGTTAAGCATCCGAGCTATCATTGCAATACCGGCTAATGGAGTTGCCACTGCTAACGAGCAACAAGATATTTAAATGGTTTGCTAGTTGAAAACTTTCGATAACTTCTGAGGCTTTAGCTTTCATGAACACTGCTACGACAGGAAACATACTGTTTGTCCATATGATCCAGAGGCTAATTGTATCTATCGCAGAAGTATTTTTGATTCCCTATGGCGGTCCGAAAAATAACGTCAGTGCTCACCTTGGGTAATATTGAAAATCTCAGCTCCCAAAGAAAACAGTGACATTACTTTTGATGTCCTCCGTGTCTTTCGCGGCTGTTCTGGGAGGACTACTCTCGAACGTTAAGTTGTCTGGCATTGGTGCCTTTTAATGGCCAGCTTCACCTCTCAAATGTATCATTACGCTTGAAAGCATTCAGGTTCCTACGACGCCGTCCTGGCGGTAATTAGTATCTTTTTAGTTGGTTAGCTAGTTAGTTAACTTCACATTCATGGATTGTTTGTATGATTTATCGTAATGATGTGGAACTAGTCATTTCACATTCTTTCTTAAATATGACTACATGCTCAGCATGTAAGGGTGTAAGTAGGCTGTTTAGGTTTTTTTATTGGTAACGCCACGTAGCACTCTGTATGAAAATCACTGGCTGTGCTGTGTGCAGCCTGTGGCTAGTTCGCATTGTTGTCTGCCATTGTAGTGTTGGGCAGCTGGATGTGAACAGCGCGTAGCGTTGCGCAGTTGGAGGTGAGCCGCCAGCAGTGGTGGATGTGGGGAGAGAGATGGCGGAGTTTTGAAATTTGTAAGACTGGATGTCATGAACTGCTATATATATTATGACTATTAAGGTAACTACATTGTTTGTTCTCTATCAAAATCTTTCATTTACTAACTATGCCTATCAGTAGTTAGCGCCTTCAGTAGTTTGAATCTTTTATTTAACTGGCAGCAGTGGCGCTCGCCGAATTGCAGTAGTTCGAGTAACGAAGATTTTTGTGAGGTAAGTGATTTGTTAAAGGTATAGGTTCATGTTAGTCAGGCCCATTCTTTTGTAGGCATTATTGCGGTGCGCTAAAAAATATTGTGTGTCAGTTTAAGCACAGTCTTGTATAATTGATCAAAGGGGACGTTTCGTATGTCGACCCTTAGCCGAGGATACCTCACTGGAATCTTCTGATTTTTTTCTTGTAGTTTGTGTAATTAGTGTAGCTATTGTTTATTGCTAGCACTTAATTGTAGAGAGAATCTCCTTTGTAGTTGCAGTCTTTCATTGTTGTTGTGGCATGCATGTAGATTTGCACAAAGTATTTCGCAGCTGCGCTTACAATTAACTAGACATTATTTTCTGTGCTATGTTAATGTGTTTTCTTATTTTGCTCTTCAAATTGTGCTTTTCTGTGTTATCGTGTGAAATATTGTGACAATAATGGCGTGTGAAAAACATAACACTAGGCTCCAAAGTAAACTGAGAAATAATAGTGACGACGAGCGTAGCTTATCAGCACCACTGTGTAATGAATTAACAGACATTCAAAGTAGTAATTTGGTAATTGTGCGTAGGGAAATGGAGCGGGCGGCAAATAATGGTGTAGACAGTGAAACAGTTAGTGAACAGGGAAGCATTATCGATCGATCGGTCGGCAACAGCTCGCCTCAGGATTCCGAAATGATAGGACACAATCTTGCAAATACTGTAGATTCAGGTTTTGCGTCCCCACCGTTTTCTCAAATAAATCAAGACACATTTTCTGCTTTTCAAAATGCGAATATTGCCGGTTCAAATATACTGCCGAATAGCACTGAGGAACATGTTTCAGACAGCAGTGCATTGTTATTACAGTTAATGCAACAAATGGGACAAAGGCTACAAAAGTTAGACGCAATGGAACAAAATCTTCAAAAGTTAGACACAACGCTTGAATAAAATCAGAAACAAATGGGACAAAATCTTCAAAAGTTAGACACAATGGAACAAAATCTTCAAAAGTTAGACACAATGGAACAACACCAGAGACAAACACAGCAACAGTTAGACGCAATGGAACAAAATCTTCACACCACGCTTGAACAAACACGTGAAGATTTAACTACTGAGTTACATAAAATCGAATCGAATCGTCAAAAAGTCTGTAACGACGTAAAAACACAAATTTGTGAGCATTTCCAACCTATTATTTCGCGTCATGAAAATGCATTACAGAATCACGAGGCAGCCATAAAAGAACTGCAAACTACAGTTCATGAAAATCACGACACCTTGCAAGCTAAAATTGACTCAGTTGCATCTACTGATTCGGTTACGCAACTTGCAAAAACTCAGGAAAACTTAAAAGACACAGTAGATACGATTTCAACACAAATGGACACTCTGAAACTTGGTTCAGAAAAACACACAGAGGAAATAATTTCACTAACGGATAAAGTAGCCGAACTTTCAGATCAGTTCACTAACTTATCTACAAAGGTAGATGATGATCTGAATGACACAAGACCTGTAGCCCTCACGGACACTGAAGAGTGTGAACAAATTAGAAAATTCAAACAAAATCAAAATCAAATCAATACTCAGTACAAAAGAGAAATCCGGGAAGTACAAGATCAGTTGGCACAAGTAAATTTCAGAGGACACTCGCGCTCCAGCACGGGAAGAGGGACATAGAAATATGGAACAACCACAAAATAATAACACAGGACACTTCGGAAATTATGAAAGAAATTGTCAAGGCGCATTGGATTTTGAGATGGAACCGCCGAAACGAAGTAACAATGAGCGATGTGCGACTCGCCAACACGATGATTTTGACTATAAGCTGTTCATTACTACACGTAAATTCAAAACATTTAAGAATTCTGACAACGACAAGCATGGCTTCATCAATTTTCTCATTGTTTTCCTCCCAACTGGTCATTGGAGCACAGGTTAGAATTTATATGTGGCTATTTAGAGAATGAACCAGTTGTAAGAATGCGATCGGTCATTCACGACTGCCACAGTGAAGGACAATTTTATCATGCCTTCCTCTCAGCGTATTGGTCTCAAGCTACACAAGACCGAGTAAAACATAGCATCATAATGATGAAACGTTTCGAACAATCTGAATTTTCCAGTCTTATGAAATATTTTGAAGACATGTTGCATAAGAATCAGTATCTTTCAAACCCATACAGCCCCTCAGAACTCATCTGCATTTGCTTAATCAAATTGCCTGAACATTTACGACATTATTTTAGCAGGACGTTGCAAAGACGACATTGAAGCTGTTCAGGGATTGTTACAAGAACTGGAAATTGACACTGACAATCGCGGAACGCGAAAACTGGAGCACAACAATTACAGGTCACATCTGTCACAATTCCGCGATGACAGAAATAATACACGACAAGGCTATTCTTACAACATAAATCGTGACCAAAACAGACACCACCAATATGACAACCACTGGCAGAGTAATAATAATTACAGAGATAGATCGCATTTCCGTAGTAATGAATATGACAGAGATTATCATAGAAACAGACAATATGGGAACAAAAACAATTATTATCAAGGGAGACAGAATAACTTCAGACACAACAGTTCAGCGCGCAGTTACGATTCCGCTAGAAATTCTCCACCACATGACCGACAATCAAGAAACTACCGACAAAACGACAGAACTGAATTCCATCAGAACTGGCGGGATTCAAATAGCGCAGGGCACTCTCGACAAGGTGAATTTGTAGAAGTTAGGTCTCCTAATCCCAATAACGACGCACGCCAACAAAGAGACAGACAATGACTCGCACCGCAGGCAGCCACGTGCGCCGGCTGGCTCAGGGGAAAAAATACATAGACGCTAACCTTGAGAAAAATTTTAGCATTCTTTACCGATGTACCATATACCACATGATAATTCCACTGAAGCTGAAGCTCTGCGTACTAGGAAGAGTAAAGGTTTACACCACATTTCACATGTAAAACCGTTTATTGAAAGATAATCTGCTTTTTAACTTTGTCTTTGCCATAAAACTTTTCACTTCACATTTCTAGTATGGATTGTCAGGCTTAGAAACTGTTACCATGCAACAATGTTTGAAGTTAAATATCCAATCAAGAACCAAGAGAACTTATTTAAACAGAAATTACGAATGCATTGTTATAGTGAACAGATGTCACAGTGTTATTGTGTGTGTACATTCTTGCTTGTTAGTTGCACGATTACGTAACGACTATAAGGCTTACATACTTAGAACATATACTGGTACTGCTAATGAGATTTTAATGCAACATTTTGCTTTACTTGAAAATACAGTCTTGATTTAAAGTACTTTCAGTGAGATAACAGATGACACAGTGATTAGTTTATGTGACAGCTACACGATTTTATCACGACGCTACTAATGAGTGACAATTTACAATGTTGCTTTTGCGGTGTTTCTGTTTTATATCTGCACAGTTTTTCTGAATTTTCTGGAAAGTAAAACATGTTTTAGTAGTAACTTTTGTGGTATAGCTACAATGAGACAGCCTTTTCCGTAGCACAACACTACGTTACAGCACAGTACTTTCTTCATCACGGCAATAAGTGTAATAACTAAGATATCTATACGCAAAGCATTTCACTTTCGTTTATCATGAGGTAAGTACATTGGCTTCTGCAGAACTTAGCTTTCGGAGGACAATAACTACGACACTTCCACAGAGGTTATCTTACAGCAAGACGCAAATTTAGCACTACAGGACGCGTATTTGAGTGATTAATTTTGCACTTAAATCATTTATTTTAAAGATATTTGAAGTACACTGATACAAAGGTTTTCCGTGATACATTTCATTCCATTGCTGTAATCTGTAACACCTGAGGGTATAATTTCATTAATCCTCAGGGGGGTACACGCTCACTTTGTGTATCATGTGTTTGGCAAGCACAAGGAGCCCTAGCTAATATGGTATTTGCTTACACAACTTTACACATCGGTACCATATTTCTCTAACACATAATTACACAGCTATCTAATCATTTAACTGTGACAGACAGTCTTTTTTACTACAGCAGTGACAGATGTTTACGTAATTACACCGTTGGATAACTTCACACTTACTAAATTGTATTTTGTCTGTACTTTGTGAACTGTTCATATTTTTTCGGACCCATTGTGATATTATGAGATCTTTGAATGATATATTTGGTATGGGATCACGATTTTTAAAGTACGTTTGAGGCAGATGACACTTTTGACATGAGCAGAGAATTTTTTTAGGTTTTGAAATTATTGGAGGAAGCTACGACGATTTTGAGAGTTGACTGAGGTGTTATGATGTTATTATTACGATGACTATGTGTATTATGCTGTTGCGGTATGTTTATGATCAATAAGCTGATGCTATATGAGTTATGCTATGTATCTGTTATGATGAAATATTGAAGAAGTGTGGACGAATAAGGTAAGGAATAATGAGTAGTGGTTAGGGACTCTGGTTTGTGAAAAAGGTTGTTGGAAACCAAGAATCGTACTTTAAGAGTTATAAAATGCATGTAAATGCGTAAATGTATTACAATGCTGACGAAAATTTTTTGGACACTGTTATATCAATAGGATATTGTTTCTACAGATTTGTAACGCAATTCTTGACCTGTGAAATATTTTTATATGAGACTGTCACTGTAGCGGAAACTGCTGTCATAAATATTTCGGTAAGAAAGTTAAGTGACCACCTTCACATAATGCGTCGTGGTCACCCAGCTGCGCAACAGACGCCTGGAAAAAAGCCATTAGTGTGTACCTTTCAGAGGCACAGGTGGAGAAAAAAAAAGAGGCCATTATCCTCGCTATTGACATTCCTTTGTAGATAACATCATAAATACGACACCCTCAAACTTGAAAACATGATTACACTGTAGAGTTCTTAATTTATGATAATTACTGAAATGAAATGATGAGAAACATTTCATGTCTATTGTCTTGCTAGTTGAAAGATTGTTTACTGCATTATGAAATGCCATATGGCTAGTGAATGGCGTTTCATGCCTTGCTTTGCCTATTTTGTTTAATATCTAGTTCCTAGCTGCACTGCAGCATTGGTTAAAATAAAATTTTATAGATGTACTAATATAAATATTTTAAACCTACAGGTCCAGTGAAAAATAACTTTATGATGGATGTACTCCAAAAAAATGAGGGAGCACAAAAAGAAATTTTCACTTCACAGGAATTGCATACATAATTTTTGTCAGTGACTTGGTAACTTGTCTCCTAGAGCAAGTTACAGTGATGCATCACTCTAGTGTTAAGATGTGACATAGGTATTAAACATGGCCATTTTTACTGTAATATTTTTTCTGCTTGAGCTTTCTCACGTTTAGATATAAGTTATTGCATTTGCTGCAGCTGTTTGCCAGGCATAGTGCTACTAAATTTCACTTTGTATTACTCTGTTAAGCTAGTTTTACTACTGATTTATTTTTCTTGTCGCTGCACATTGGCTCATATTAGTTGTAATGTTGCATTGCTTGGTAATTTAGATTTACTGTAGCTTGGTTTGGCAATTTGCATTTTTTTGTCATTGCTGTTTGTGTTAATTGCTTTGTGCTGCTGCATTGCCTCGTCCCTTAGTTTAGCATCTGAGCTCAGTAGATTTAAGTTAGCTTAAGAGGGGGTAGACTATATAAGAGAACGAGTTGTGATGAATTGGAAGAAATGCTTTGAGAAGCTATAAGAAAATGGTTTGGCCAAAAAAGTATTTTGAAAGAGGATATGAACCAAAAAAGTAGGATTTAGGGACAACAGGTTTAGGTAGGATTTTCTTGGAAATAAATGATGAGGTAAGATAATGGAAAATAAATAATGAGGTAAGGAATGTGTGAACATATAAATACAGAAAGCATGCTTGGATAGAATTTTTTTGGTGGAAACAAATGTTGAAATAAGAGGAAAGATATATGGAATGAAGTTTTGGGGTGCACTGCAGTACCAAATGTCACACTGAAAACAAGCCCTGTCCTGTATTTTTGTGTTATTACACTATGTGAATTTGTGTTTTTCCTGTCTTAATGTGTTTAGCTAATAAGAGTTATGTTTTAGAATTTTTCTGATAATATGTTATTTTCTTTGTAAAGATGTTTAGACATTATTTATTCTGTTCTATTTTAATGCTCATGTGTGAAGTTGATGTTTCGAAAGTTATTCTGATCTTTTATGTATGTACTCATGCCATAATTCCTGTAACGCTGATGTATATGTTATTTTGATTCTTTTGTAAAGCCTGTACTACAAATGTTATCTGTATTGTTATGTTCTTTAATGATGTATTTTGTACCTTTGTAATTGTATTCTTATGTCATAAAATTGTAATTGACACCAGTTCATCATATTATTAACTTGTAAGTTCCATTTCACTGCACACGTTTCTGTTGGTCATAGTATATGGACAATATGTGAGAAGTAGAAACTGTTAGTGTTTGCACGTCTGTTAATAATTCAGCAAGGGACTGGATAACAGCATTGCTGGTTCTAATGACAATTCCAAAAACTTTGTGAGTGCACAAGTGGTGGTTTATGGACTTCCTATATTCTCTGCAAGACTCTTCGATGGTGATTGTGCACCTGCACAGTCGAAACAGGTGGCTGCTGACCGTCTCTACAAGGACTGAAATGGGTCTGAACCTTCCATGACCCACCAATACCACTATTTCTACAAGGACTGCTGTGTGTCTGCACCTCTGGTGGCCCACCAATACCATAATCTCTACTAGGACTACAGTGGGTCTGCTCTGTAATGACCTACCTACCAATATTCTTCAAAACGTCGAATGACTCTGTTGTGGGTTTGCTCTGTTGTGGCCCATTACCTGCCTGCACGTCGAGAGTCAGCACTGTCTTTCCGTTGGAAGGACAACACTACTTCTTCAAGACTGCATGGAAATCCACTACTTCCGTGTGCATTTTCTTTTACTGCTCAGACTTTGAGAAAAACACTGCAATTTTACTGTGATGAATGATCAGGACTGTCTTTATGGACTGTGAGAAAATTAAAGCTTTTGACCAACATTGTATCGATAAGTGTGTGCATTTGATATCTTTGTTATTGTAACTATGAAAAATTTTTTTCAAATCTGTATTGGCCACTGCCCAAAACAATTTATAAAATTTTTTGTGGGGAGCATGGGGGCTATGTAAGTAGGCTGTTTAGGTTTTTTTATTGGTAACGCCACGTAGCACTCTGTATGAAAATCACTGGCTGTGCTGTGTGCAGTCTGTGGCTAGTTCGCATTGTTGTCTGCCATTGTAGTGTTGGGCAGCTGGATGTGAACAGCGCGTAGCGTTGCGCAGTTGGAGGTGAACCGCCAGCAGTGGTGGATGTGGGGAGAGAGATGGCGGAGTTTTGAAATTTGTAAGACTGGATGTCATGAACTGCTATATATATTATGACTATTAAGGTAACTACATTGTTTGTTCTCTATCAAAATCTTTCATTTGCTAACTATGCCTATCAGTAGTTAGTGCCTTCAGTAGTTTGAATCTTTTATTTAACTGGCAGCAGTGGCGCTCGCCGTATTGCAGTAGTTGGGGTAACGAAGATTTTTGTGAGGTAAGTGATTTGTGAAAGGTATAGGTTAATGATAGTCAGGCCCATTCTTTTGTAGGCATTATTAAAAGCCAGATTGCGTTGTGCTAAAAAATATTTTGTGTCACTTTAAGCACAGTCTTGTATAATTGATCAAAGGGGACCTTTCAAGAGTCTTTGTTAATACAGATGTTAATTAGTAATTGCTACCCACCACCATTTATGTAATACATATATAAAAATTCTTTTAAGAACAGGAGGATTTGTTAAGGAGAACTTTTTGAGTTAGTTTTCAAATTTAACTTTGCTATATGTCAGACATTTTATGTCACTGAGTAAGTGATCAAAAATAGTGATGGAAGCATTGCGCCCACCTTTTTGTGTTAAAGATAACCTTAATGCAGAATGTTTAATATTCAGTTCAAAGTGGGAGGACAGAATGGACACAACCGTCTCTGATGTGGTCAGTACATTACCATTATACATAGACCGTCAATAACAATGGAACATTCTCTGAGGTGCATTTGACACTGCAACTGAAAAAGGCATAGCTGTGTTGCCTCTTTAGACCCAAAGATGGTCCGATTCAGGACCGAATTCGATTGTCTTCAATAAAAATAGGCTAGTACAACTGTGCAATGTACAGTGCAACTCTTAACCCTCCTTATATCTGTCCAGAATTGCCTACACAAAAGATTTCATAAATTATTCTAATTTCCACTGAGGGAATCTATACTGTAAGGCACTGTTATATATCCTAAATAACTGTGTACGAGAACAGGAGAGAACATAAGTTACTGAATATTCAGTTATTTTCTTACTCTGAGCTTGAGCAAAGAACACATCATCAGCCAGAGTTCAACTGTCTTCATCCACGTGTATTGGAAAGTTAATAACTGAAATCAAACTGTAGGACTGAAGTGGGGTTTCCAAATCATTTTTCCTGACACAATTCTTTCAGAATCTTTATTGAAATCTTCAGAAACTATTAACCGTTTGTTGTTGTCTGACAGCATAATAAGGAATCCAGGTGGCTCAAAGACAGTTCAAAATTTCCCATTGAGATCTGTATGCAGTTATAATTAAAAATGAACCGCTTTTCAGCAGAAACTCACAAGCACACACTTCTGTGTACTGACCTCTACAAAATACACTTTTTTCAATGATTTTGATTTTGTGTTCTGTGTTTGTATATGTAACAAATCCTTCTTTTCTCCATATTTGTTCTACTTGTGTAATTTGCTAGAGTGTAATCTTCTATATTTCATTTCTCTGTTATGTACTCATGTATTGCTCAGACAGACACAGGATGTCTATCTTTTCAGAGTTCTCTAAATTTTCCAAACGGAGAATAAGTTCCTAATCATTATTATTACTCAACCCTCTAATATTCCGATGAATTAAACAATGCTTACTTGTAGACAGCATTTCCAACTGCACAATCTGGGTCATACATGTACGATAATTTCAGACCGTGTACGAACATACGATCTACCCCTCAGATCGTACGTCTATCGTACTATCTTATGAAACTCTTACTATTATTAAGGTCTCACCTCTTTTACTATTTTAATTTTTATGATTTATTTAACTGCTGACAATTTGTTTCACAGATGGGATTTTGAGCGGCCTACATGCCAATCTGTCCAGCTCCAGGATAACACAATTTCATTATGCTGCGGTTGCATAACGCAAATTAGGTTGTTCCCAGAGATGAATCCACCTGGGATATTCACCCCGTTCATTGCGTTGCACCGTACGCGATGCTCCTATGTAAGTGAAAAGGATTACAGTTAACTTGTTGACTTAGGTGAGGACAATGAGTGGCAGTGCACAGTTAATAACGTGTTACGAAGTGAAAAATAGTGAGTGGAAACAGAAGATAATGATAGAGGCCCTAGTACTCCCAAGAAATCTACAGCAGGGGTGTTTAAATGTAAGATGCGAAAACAGAAATACAGAACATTCTCGGAAGCTAATTCCAAATTTAAAAGTTGGATCGAACTCGGAAAGCGCTAGACGTAGAGTCTGTAATGTAACTTTTGTGTATGAATTGGGATTCGTTAAAAACATTCTACAAGTAATAACCATGGCCAAAAATGAAGGAGGTGTCATGTAAACGCCTAATAATTTTGAGTACATTTGTGAAATCAGTTACCACACATATCTCTTTAATCAATCAGACTCACATTTCAGAATTTAAATTGGCAGTATTCGTGGCAGAACACTATCTTCCTTCCAGTGTTGAAGATCACCTGCAGGATGTAGTTAAGAGTTGCTTTCCTGATTCTAAAATCTAAATTCTAAAATCGACCACGCTGCGTCGCACTAAATGTGCCCATATCGTGAAGAACATGACAGGAGAGAAACATAACATCGAACATAGAACGAACTTTCAGAAAAAGTGAAACACACAAAATTCAGTGTTCTTACTGATGTGTCAAGAGACGTAGGTTGTGTTAAAACGTGCTGATAAAGACACAAATAAAATTGAAAGTAGATTTTGAAATCTAATGGTTGTAATTCTATTGATAGGATCAAAAAACTTTGTTGCCACTCGCTTAACTGAAAAATGTCCTGGATTAATTATTCTCAAACGCATATGAAGAGTATAGGAAAAGAACGAGTTTTTCCACCTTTTTAAAAAATGAGTTACGTGTAATATGAGATGTAGGATTCTGTGTTGTTTGGTATTGTTAGTCGACCATTATGATAATATGAATAATCCATATTCCATAGCCAATTTTACGTTAGGCACGCAGGGAAAGAAAATGCTAACGTCTCTCGCTTCAGGAAATAAATGTCCTTTGTCCAATGTTGTGTTTTAAGTTTTAGTTTCCTTGTAGCTTGTCAAACAATGTTAGAGTAAGAAACAGAGAATTTTCCTGTATTGCGTGTTGTTGGTACGAGTGAAAACTGTTGCTTTAGTTTGAGACATTGTGTTCAGTGTAGAGGATTCACTTCAGTGTCAATGTTTTGTAGTTTATACTGTATGGCAAGTACTTCAACTGAGGATGAAAGAAAGAGACCTTCAGGTTCTAACAGTGTTAGGAAAGGGCAAGTATGAGGACGAATGCTTGCAGTCATTAAGAAACTAAATACTCAGTCACACGAACTACGAGAAGACTGCAGCTGTAAGTTAAAGTGTTTTGAGGAAATATGTGCTCAAGGAAGATCAAACATTATAAAAAAAATTAATGATTTGGAAGACCAGAATGAACAATAATTGTATCAGACAGGTCTGATTACAATACTTCCGGTTCACAGAAGACAATCAAGGAATAATGAAGATAAAACACAATTTTGATAGTGTAATTTGAACTACTGAGTGAGAGCGAAATATGACATTGTACAAAAATTCCTATATGCAGAAAAGCCTTCATGGCAGTACATGGAATAACAAGGTGGTGATTAGTGACAGTTCATAAATTTATGAAGTTGTGTGAGTCTCCTCGTGATGAAGTGGGTAAGCATCGAAATAGGCCATCAGAAGTTAATGAAGTAGAGGGAAAGACAGTTTATGAAACTTCCTGGCAGATTAAAACTGCGTGCCCGACCGAGACTCGAGCTCGGGACCTTTGCCTTTCGCGGGCAAGTGCTCTAACATCTGAGCTACCGAAGCACGACTCATGCCCGGTACTCACAGCTTTACTTCTGCCAGTATCTCGTCTCCCGCGAAAGGCAAAGGTCCCGAGTGAATCTCGGTCGGGCACGCAGTTTTAATCTGCCAGGAAGTTTCATATCAGTGCACACTCCGCTGCAGAGTGAAAATCTCATTGTGGAAAGACAGTTTATGTTCACATTGTTTCATTTAGTGTAGATCAAGGCATTGTTGTTGTTGTTGTTGTTGTGCTCTTCAGTCCAAGAGATTGGTTTAATGCAGCTCTCCATGCTACTCTATTCTGTGCAAGTTTCTTCATTTCCAGTTAACTATGCACCCTACAGTCTTCTTAATCTGCTTAGTGTATTCATCTCTTGGTCCCCCTCTACGATTTTTACCACCCACGTTGCCCTCCAATACTAAATTGGAAATCTTTTGATGCCCCAGAATATGTCCTACCAACCGATCCCTCCTTCTAGACAAGTAGTGCCACAAATTCCTCTTCTCTCCAATTCTGTTCAGTACCTCCTTATTAGTTACGTGATCTACCTATCTAATCTTCAGCATTCTTCTGTAGCACCACATTTCACAAGGTTCTGTTCTCTTCTTGTTTAAACTATTTATCGTCCATGTTTCACATCCATACATGGCTACACTCCATACAAATACTTTTAGAAAAGACTTCCTGACAATTAAATCTGTACTCGATGTTAACAAATTTCTCTTCTTCAGAAACGCTTTCCTTTTCATTGCCAGTCTACATTTCATATCCTCTCTACTTCGACCATCATCAGTTAGTTTTTATTTCTTCTCCATGGATTTTAATTCCTACTCCGAATTTTTCTTTTGTGTCCTTTACTGCTTGCTCAATACACAGATTGAATAACATCGGGGATAGGCTACAAACCTGTCTCACTCCCTTCCCAACCACTGCTTCCCTTTCATGCCCCTCGACTCTTATAACCGCCCTCTGGTTTCTGTACAAATTGTAAATAGCCGTTCGCTCCCTGTATTTGACCCTTGCTACATTCATAATTTGAAAGAGAGTATTCCGGTCAACATTGTCAAAAGCTTTCTCTAAGTCTACAAATGCTAGGAACGTAGGTTTGCCTTTCCTTAATCCATCTTTCGGTGAAAAAAATGCATGAAATATTTTAACAAGCCGAGACTCTAATGAAACAGAAGCAGTCTGCATGGACTACCACAAAACTGTATGCTTACCATGTATTAACATAAATACTAACGATGTTATTACAAAAAGCAGTTGTCTGTTTACTTTTTCACATACACTGAAGACATTGAAAGAACAGGGCCCAGTAACGTTGTTTCCTTTTTAAATCACTTTATGAAAGAATTATTACACAATAAAGTCAAACATCTTGAAGTTTTTTGTGATTTGTTTTCAGGCCAGAACGAGAATTACTCTGTTCTAAGTTATTTTAATTACCTTGTGACTAAACTAAACCTTTTGGAGACAGTAAAATAACTTTCCCTACTAGGGGATATTCTTTTACTGGGCGATAAGAATTTTGGACTGATTAACACAAAAGCAGTAGCAGAAGTTCCAATGGCCTGGGTGTGGATCATGTTTAAAGCTCGATGTAAACCTAAGTCTTTCGATGCTGTCGTGGTCAGTCAATATTTGGCAGAAAACTGGGAATTATTTACGGAAAAGGATATGCTAAATGCTAAAAAGGCCTTTTAAGAACGGTAGTCATCACAAAAAAAAAAAAAAAAAAAATCTGTGCGTCATTCAACAGCGAGAAAACTTAAAACAGAGTTTGGTTTCCATTGGTGGTAAGAGATTCACAGTGACTTCAAGAGCAGCAGTCTGGAGAATACCTATCTCCTTCTCGCAGAGGTAAAATATAAAAAGGTAATACAATATTATTTTAGCATAATTTTATGTAATAGTAGTAATAATAATAATTTGTCTTCACAGGCCCTCTAGCAATATCGAAAAAAAGTGTCATGACCTCCAGGTTTTGCAAGAGTATTGCAGACAAGAGGCTAGAGAGTTTCACACAAATCGTTTCACGAGGTTGAGAAGTGCACGTTGGGACAAAGTGATATTATATTTTGTTCTTATTACCGCTTTATCACACGACGCTAAAATGGCCACGACAAGCTATTAAAAAACTGTCTTTATTATTTGAAACATTGTTCTTCATTATAAAATATTCTTGCACATGATCTTTAACAAAAACTACATTTTACTTGCAATATCTTCTGTTTCCTATACATAAGTAGCAAGTTTTTCCCTTGTATGGCATTACTTTACTTTGAATATTATACCAGTAAAACTGCAGTTTGAATATTTAAGGCATCAGTTTATATAAAATTTAATGCACATGTCTTTCCAAATGACTTTAGTATTCACTAATTTTATCCACTAGTACCCATGAAATCCGGTTTCAACCTTTAAAATTGTACTCTTGAACAGATTGACTATGGGGGCACTGCAGATTCTTTTCCTGTCTTCTTCATATGTCACTGGCTTCACATATGTGCCGGTGAAGCTTGTAAACGTCTTACCACGCGTTCTGAAGACCTGTATAGGAACATTCATAAACATTTCAAAGCTAGCGCTAAGGAACAGGCACAACTGCATGAATTTCAAACTTTTTTAGATATCAAAATTCAGAAATGTTGTATGCATTGCAGCCAAATCGCTATCTTTGCAGGCCTTTGTAGTGAGAATTTTAGAACAGTGAAATGCTTTGTGTCTCTGTTTTGTTTCTAAGTATGTACAGGAGAGACTGGTTGCGGCTGAAGAAAATCACCGATCCCTCAGTGACAATTTTTTAAAATTATTTCATTAATTTTGGCCTATATTTTACCGAAATTCACAGTTTTAAATAAGTACTTCCAGCATGGTGAAGTTGTTATCATTGAGTTACGTGAAAAGTTGGTAGAAGGATACAAGGAAATGTTGCTTCAATGTGCATGGACTGGCAGTATGTCATAACCAATAAACTATCTGAGCTTGAGCCCAACAACAAGTCAAGTTTCTTCCTGATAGCCAAACGTATTTAGGAGCTGAAATTCTCAAAGCAGTTCAGAAACTAGAAATGAATGGGGCGCCGTGAAAGACTTTTACCGCAAATACAGGCTTTTAATGCAGACAGGAAGTTCAGAGCTAAAAATCAAATATAACTTTGACGATGATTTATTGGCATTTCTTGCAGTTTTGACACCTACAGCGGCTCTTTCAAACAAAGGGAAAAAATTCTCTCTCCCATACCTCTTACGTCAAAATTGTCAAGAACAGTCTCTTCCAATGATAATACTCGCCTATAACAAAACATGGTGACTGAAAGGAACTTCCTATTGTAAAAATAGAAGAAAATATGAAAAAAATGTGCAGAAGTGGACGTATTTTGGGGAAACATACTCAATATAAAACTTTATCTGGCGAGAGAGGATTCCCGGTCCTACCAGAATTTGCATTCTCGTGACTGTCCCTTCCACATTCAAATATCGACTGCGAAAGAGTTTTTAGTAAGATGAGTTTTGTAAAAGTGAAAAATAGGAATAGGCTCGTTACTTCTACAGTGAATGGATGTTCGCCTCTCAAGCAGTGTGTGAGGAGCAACAGCTCATACAAACATTTTGTTCCCTCTGCAAATATGCTCAGTAGCATGAAAAAAAGCGCACTTAAATTCGTGGCGTTCCACTTCAGTTCTTCCGTTCCTGACCCTCTAAAGGAGGAGGGGAATGATGATGCATTCGATTTTTAAGTTTTCCTCGAAGGTAAGCAAACACCTTTTTATAAATTTTATGAACCCTGTGTAATTTTAATAAATTATTCCCTAATAATAATTTCAGTAACATTAAAATGCGGAGAAATTAACATGAAATAATCGGAATAGATCTATTTTTATGCAGTGTATGTACGATTCCCTAACGAAACGTACGACGATTTCGATGCAGTTGTACATACATACATACATTAATCCTTGTTCCATAGATCATAAATCCATTTCGTAATGATGTGGAATGTGTCACTTTAACACACGTTTTCTTTACACAAAATAATTAATTAATTTTTTTACGGTTATTACTCCATATCTAAGAATTAATCTACTGAGTAGGGGGAGTTATAACTCAGAAATTCTTTTAATTTGCTTTTAAATGTTGGTTGGCTATCTGTCAGACTTCTAATACTATTTGGCAAATGACCAAAGATTTTTCTGACAGCATAATTCACCCGTTTCTGTGCCAAAGTGAGATTTAATCCAGAATAGTGAATATCATCCTTTCTTCTAGTGTTGTAGCTATGCACGTCGCTGTTATTTTTGAACTGGGATGAGATATCAATGAGAAATTTCATAAGTGAACATATGTATTGCGAAGGCACTGTGAGTATCCCGAGTTCATTAAATAAATGTCTGCAAGGTGATATTTGGTGGGCTCCAGCTATTATTCTGATCACACGCTTTTGTGCAATGAATGCGTTCTCTCTTAATGACGAATTGCCCCAAAGTACGATGCCATACGAAAGCAGTGAATGAAAATAGGCATATTAGGCTAATTTACTAAAATGTTTGTCAACAAAATTTGCAATAACCCTTATAGCATAAGTAGCTGAACCTAACCGTTTCAGCAGATCATCGATGTGTTTCTTCCAATTCAATTTCTCATCAATGCACAAACCCAGAAATTTTGAGTACTCTACCTTAGCAACAGACTTCCGTTCATAGCCTATATTTATCAATGGTGTTATGCCATTTACTGTACAGAATTGTATAAACTGTGTTTCCTCAAAATTTAGTGTGAGTCGATTTGCAGAGAACCACTTAATAATTTTCTGAAAGACATTATTTGCAATTTCCTCAGCTGATTCTTGGTTCTTGGGTGTGATCCAAAACGCTGCGATCCAAACGGTGCGATCCAAAGCACTAAAAGATTGATAACGCTCCTTGTATATGTATTCGTGAGCATTTTGTGAAGCTCTACTGTTACTGTAACTTCTTTCGTAGTAGGTCGCCTGAATCTTGACTCTAATGTAAGAAATGCAGCTAGATGTCGACTCACAAAAAAATGAGATAGTAACTGTATATCTGTGTATCGCTATGATCTAGTTACCATCTTCCGACCGTCCTAGCATCACATCCGAAACTGACATGCAATTTTGGACAGTTACTAATTATTGAAGTATCTGAATTAATTATTAGCCTCAAATGCTTCAGTTTCTTTTATCCAAGTAATTTGCAGAAGACCTCCGGGGAGAAACCCACCACCCTACTACAACGAACATGAAAACAATCAGATGCAGCAACAAGAAGCATCTGCTAAACTCACAAGAAAACTTCCAAATTCGAAAGTCAATAGCAGAGAGGAAACACACAATTAGTGACCAGAGAAACGTCAGCAAGCAGACGCTATTTAAATTAGTAGAGGAAGTCGTAAAAATATGGACTACCATCTTGTTTCTCGTCCATAAATTTCTCAGTTTTTCACGTTAAGCAAACAAAATATCTGTAGCACATATATATTTCAAGCTTCCTATATCTTCGAATACATGCTATATTAGGAACATTTCTAAATTAGGCATAACACAAAGTTTGGCATTTTTGGCACTTCAGATTGTTGGGTGCAAATATGGGATACTCTATTCGTTTCAAGTTTATTAAAGTTAAAACAAATAATGGAAAATCTAATAATTCATTGTCAAAGAAAACACTGTGAAACATAAGAACACAGTAAAGAAACACACGAAATATACCATTCTCAGTTATTAAATTAGTTACTGTAGGTAATTTCACTTGCAGAAGTCACAGACATATCGTCCTTTAGCATAACGTGCACATTCAGCGTGCGCCCACGTTTCGCACATTAGACACATTACCCATTCTTCCCCTGCCTCGTGCTACGAAAATTTACCTGAGCAAAAGAGATAATTGCCATCTTTATTAGTGGGTACATTGTTGTCCAGAACGCTTCTAAGGGTGAACGAATCATCTCTCATACTAAAAACATCATCCTCAGTAACGATTATTCTTGGTTCCTAGGCTTTGGTGGACTCTGCTTCTTTGTCTCTTGTTTATTTGTTGCTGTCGTCGATACTTCAGGAGATCTCTTGTATGGAGACGAGGTTGGGACTGCTGAAGAATCTGCTTTTCTTCCCTTAATTCCTGGCCTCTTCTTTATTTGTGCAATGGGTGAGATTTGTCATGGTGTAATTTCAGATGTGGCAGCAGACGTTTTTCCCTTGACATCAACATAAGCCTTTCCACTTTGAGAAGTCACAGCTCTTGCAGATGGTTCATTGACTGGATCATTAGGTAAATCCTTAATTATTCCTTCATTGCTGGCAATGAAGTCTGCATCCGTGAAAATTGAGGGTTTGACGGATATATTCCTGCCACCGTAGACCCGTTGACTGTTATCTCCCCTGTCTGGCACTGGAGATAGACTTTCCCATTCAACTCGGCAATGCCCATGTTTGTTACTGGACCTGCATTTTCCCTCATTCTTACGCATACCAGCTCATAATAGTAGGCTTTCAAAGGACTCATGAAAATTCTATCCAGCGGTTGCGTATTGTGGGAGACATGAGGAGGCAGATAGAAGGTTTTAACATGGTTTCGCGTGCGAGATTTATAATACAAATTTCTGGAGTGGCCTATGTTCTTTTCTCTAATCTGGTACCGCGCGCCGCGGAATTTGAATCCGCGCCAGACGTCATGGACGTCGAAGACCCATAGAGGTCTCTGCATCATCGCGCCGTAAGCTGTGGCGGCGCGCGCCTCCTGGCCCGCTTTTAGTGTGGGGGCGCCACCGAGGAACACGTGGTCCCAGCGGCCAATAGCGGCGCCCCCGATAGCATACTTAGCGCCTGCCTCGCGCTCAGCCAGCATCTCTGGCTGTAATCCGGAAGGATACCGCCCTTCGATTGGCCTTTCGGTTCTAATCGAAGTGTTAGGTATATTGCAGTTGCCAGCCACCCTGCAGCGGTCCAGCCTGCAGCCAGCGTCCAGCAGCGGTCCCTGCCAGAGTCCAGCAGCCAGCAGTGGTTCCTGCCAGCAGCCAGCAGTGGTTCCTGCCAGCAGCCAGCAGCGGTTCCAGCCAGCAGCGGTTCCAGCCAGCGTCCAGCAGCCAGCAGCCCGCAGCATCCAGCAGCCAGCAGCGTCCAGCAGCCAGCAGCATCCAGCAGCCAGCAGCGTCCAGCAGCCAGCAGCGTCTAGCAGCAGCAGCAGCAGCAGCAATAGCGTCCCCACCGGCCAGCCAGCCAGGTCGCCTCCCCCACCAGCAGCAGCAGAGTGGGGCTTCGGCCCCAGTCTCCTTCATAGTTTCTCCGTCCCTTCTACTCTGTGTTTCTCGTCGCCTTGTCCGTCCCTTGTTTGCTTCTTTGTCCTGTCCTGTGCTTTTCCCCTTCTTGTAATGTCGACCCCCACCACCACCATTACTGCCACCACCACTGCCATCATATACACATCCCCCTCCGCCGCCGCCACCACTATCACACGGTGTGCCGCATCACTCCCCCCTCAGTCCATCCCCCCACTCCTCACTCTCCCATCTTCCTCACTATTTGTCACCCCATCCCCGGCTCCTCCCTCCCGTGCCTCCTCTGATCCCTTCCCTCCACTCCCTCCCTCTGCTCCTTCCGCTAGGGTGGTCGCCCGGTGGGCTATGGCCCACGCTCAACTCTCCCCTTCACCTTCATCATCATTGTCTTCACCGTCGCCTTCGCCATCGCCCTCACCGTCTCCGGCGCCGACTCCAGCACCGGGACCTGCCACTCCCTGCCACATTCCAGTCGCTCCCATCCCCCACACCTCCTCCGCCGCCGTCAAGCGCCCCAGTGGCACCCCTGCCTACTGTACTCCCAAAAAGGCTCCGCCTCGTCCCCCTTCCCCAGCCCATGATGACATGGATGTCTCTCCGCCTGTCCATGCCCCCTCCTCCTCCTCCTCCTCCTCCTCCTCCCCCTCCTCCTACCGCTACATCCTCTCCCATCCTGATCCCTCCCTTCTTAACGCCCGGAACCTCACCCTCTTCCTTTGCCAGAATTTTCCTGGTGCCCCCATCTCCCTCCTCACTCCTCGCCATGATTCGGTGCTCATCTCCTCCCCCAGCCCTACCCTCCACACAGATCTCCTTTCCCGCATCCCTGTCACCCGCTTTGGCCCTAATGCCTCCATCACCCATGCTCCTTCCCCGCCTCCCTCCCGCCAACCCCAACCCCCACATCGCCCACCAACCCTCACCACCATGATCACTCGGCTTAGTCCGGCGATCACGGAGGAGGAGGTGTTGACGGAGCTCAAAGCACATCCCCATCTGGAGGTGCATGCAGTTCGCCGCATCCATAACTCAGCCGGCCCCACCCGCCTTATGAGGGTCTTTTCTGAACACGCCCCCTCCATTGACCGTCTCCTGAAGGAGGGTGCCCTTCTCTTTCACCAACGCTACCAAGTTGACCCTACCCGTTCCCCTCCTCAGTCCCTCTGCTGCCAAAGGTGCTTGTGGTATAATGTACACCCGACATCTGAGTGCCGCGAGCCCCCACCTGCCCGCACTGTAGGCAAGCCTACTTTTTATGGCAGTGCCCCAATCTCCAGTCCCCCCCCCTCCTGTAATACCTGTAACCTCCCTCATCCTACTTAATTCCAGAAATGTAAGGTCCGACCCCCTCTTACCACTCCTGAACTCTCCATTCCAGTCCGCCCTCTGGACTCCCCCACCCCTCCCGGGAATTCCCTTCGCCCACCCCCTACTGCTGAGGACATCATCAGATTCCTCACCATCGTCCTTCAGAATGTTCATCCTTTTCAGCGCCCCCACACCCTCCAACTGATATCCCTCGCCACCCGTTCCATTTTCCAACTAAAAATGTACGCCACCTACTCTAACAACCAGGCCCATTTCACCTTCTCCCATCTTGACACCCTCGTCTAAATCCCTGTCATGGTGTGACAGCACTATATCCTTTTCAACAACATCCTCTCCCTTCCCGCCACCAAGAACCTCTTCCTGCACACCCTTGCCACCCACCGTATGGATGCCTTCCTCCACACTTCACCCTACCTCCGATAATCCCCTCCCGATTGCGCGTGGCGGAGTTATCATTGGTCACCACCGCCAGATCCCCGTTCGGCTCCAATCTCTCCTTTCTGACCCCACCGAACACCTGATCCTTAGTCTCTTCTTCCCCAGCCTTACCGTCACCTGCGCCACCATCTATGTCCTCCCTAATGCCCCTATTTCCTTCGACTTCCTCTCCCACATTGACCGTACCTTCTCCTACGTGATCCCCGCCGACCTCAACATCCATAGTCGTTCCGCCGCCCGGTTACGGCGGTGGCATCAGTTCCTCTCCTCCCTTCAAGGCGACCTCATCCCCACCCCCAGCACACCTGTCCTGAATCCAACTCCACTGCTGATGTTGTCCTTTCCTCCCCCAACCTCCTTGGCCGCGTAACGGTGGATGTCCTGGAGCCTATTGGTAGTGACCATCTCCCTGTCCTCCTCACTGTTTCGGACGGTCGTCGCCCCCGCCCCGACCCTCGTAATGACCCTCCCCTAAGTACGTCCATGACTATTCCCGTGCCAACTGGAATGCCTACTGGGATACCCTCTCCACCCAGGTCGATAGTCACCCCTTCACCTACCACCACCCTGACGATGTAACCCATACCGCCTCCTTTCTCCAGCAGACCTTGTCTGAGGCCGTGGAGGCCCACATCCCTACTGCCGCCATCCACCCCCACCGTCCTACCTTACCCCCACAGGCCATCCTCCTCCTCCGTGAATCCCGCCATCTCTACCGTGCCTTCCTCTGCACGCATGACCCAGACGCACTACGACGCCACCGGCAACTCCAGCGACACATTCATAATTTGCTCGCAGCTAAGAAACGCCGGAACTGGCGACAGACATGCACCCGTTTAAATGCTACCCTACCTACGAGGGCTGTCCAGAAAGTAAGTTACGATTGATCGCGAAATGAAAATCACAGTGGAAATCAGAAATGTTTCATTTGTAACAGTTAGCTACACCTTTCAGCTACTTCTCTACGTAGTCGCTGTTCTGACTCAGACATTTGTCGTAGCGTTGTACCAACTTTCAAATACCCTCATCATAGAAGGCAGCCGCCAGTGCTTTCCGCCAATTCTCTATGCTGGCCTAAAGCTCGTTGCCTGTGCCAAAATGTTGTCTTCATAGCCAGCGGTTCGTTTGAGCAGAGGTGAAACACAGTGGGAGACAATTACGGTCTGTATCGTGGGTAACCAAACATTTCCAATTGAAACGATGCAGGAACATCTTCATTGCCCCTGCAGAATGAGGCTGAGAACTGTCTTGAAGAAGAAACCGCACGACAGTTATGTAATGTTGGTTGCATAGCTTCATGGGAAAATTCTCACCAGGCCCTCGTACTTGGCGGGAGACACTATTTTCTATAACATCTTTACGCGCTCACTAAGAGCTCAGGAATGAAAAGAGCGACATAATTCTACCTAGAGTCATACTAGAGACACTGCCCAACACATCTTTGCAAAGGTTTATCGGATTTTCATAGTCATTTCCATTTCGCGACCGATCGTAACTTACTTTGTGGACAGCCCTCGTATCAACTCGTCCAAGTTCAGGTCAGCCTTCCGTCGCCTTACGCGAACTAAACCCTCCCCCTACTATCCTCTGCTCTATGATGATCACCCCTTCCCTGACACCCTTAGTAAGGCCAATCACTTTGCCTCCTACCTCTCTGATGTGTTTTCCATTCCCGATGATCCCCAGTTTGATTACTCCCTCTTCCCTGATGTCCGTGATCGAACTGACACCTCTGTCTCTCCCCTCGCACCTGGTTTCCAGTACTTGGACAACATTGCACACACGGAACTCAATGCCCTTATCACTACACAGGATCTCATTGCTACACGAAACGCAACACCGCTCCTTGTCACGATCATGTCACCTACCGTCACCTTCGTGAAGCTCCTGTCTCCTTCCTCTCCACCCTGGCCAGGCTTTACAATGTAGTCCTGTCCACCGGCTACTACCCCAACCTGCGGAAAACCTCCCGTATCCTGATGTTCCTTAAACCTGGCAAACCGCCGTCCGCCATCTCCTCGCACCGTTCCATCAGCCTTACCTTGGTCTTCAGCAAGGTCCTGGAATCTATCCTCACCTGCCGCATCCACCAGCATCTCCGCCAGCACTGCCTTCTTCCCGTTACCCAGTGTGGCTTTTGGCCGTCCTTCTCTTCCGACGACCTTCTCCTTCACCTCACTCATCTTCTTTCTGAACAGCTTAATTCCCATCGCTCCGCAATCTTCTTCTCCCTGGGCCTCGAACGTTCCTATGACTGCGTATGGTATTCCAGTCTCCTCTTCAAGCTCCAAACCGTCGCCCTTCCCATTAACTACGTCCGTCTGATCGGCTCCTTTCTCTCCCACCGTCCTTCCTACATCACCATCCATAACACGGATTCCTACACCTTTTTTTCCTCCGCCGGTGTGCCCCAAGGCTCCGTCCTCTCCCCCCTTCTGTACCTTTTGTATACGGCGGACATGCCGCTGCCATCACCCCCCGTCCACCTTCTCCAGTTTGCTGATGACACCGCCTTCCTTGCCCTTGCCCCCACCCTGCAGCGCTCCCAACACCTTCTCCAATCCCATCTTGACCGGTTCACCGCTTGGTGCAACCAGTGGTTGCTCAAGGTCAATACCTCCAAAACCCAGGCGATCATTGTAGGCAAAACCACCCCTTCCTTCCGACTCCTTGATTTCTATCTCACCATCTATGGCCGTCCTATCGCCCTCACCCCCACCCTCAAGTACCTTGGCGTCACCCTCGACCGTCGCCTCTCCTGGACCCCCCATCTCCAGACAATCCAAGCTAAGGCACGTTCCCGACTCCGTCTCCTCAAGCTCCTTTCCGGCCGTACGTGGGGTCTGGACCCCTCCACCGTCCTCCACGCCTATAAATCCCTCATCCGCCCTATCCTTTGTTACGCCCATCTGGCCTGGATCTCCGCCCCCCCCCCCACCTTTTATAAATCCCTTCAAATCCTTGAACGCCATGCTCTCCGCCTCGCCTATCGCATCCGTCTCCCCTCCCCCACGCGGATCCTGTACGATCTCATTCTGTTCCCCCACCTCCTCCTTTTCCTTGAAAGGATACGGATCCTGTACACATCCTGCAAACTCGATCCTCCTCACCAGCTTGTCTCGCCCATCCTCTCCCACCCCTGCCCGCTGCCGCGCCTGTATTCCCACGTCCCACCCAGTCTCCATCTCTCCACCCTCCTTACCCTCTCCCAAGGTGGCTTCCGCCAGCTCCCCCTCCCTGATGATGTCCTCCTCCCCTCCATCTACCCCTCCTATCAACTTTGATCCTCTCCCCACTTCCTGTGTCCTTTCCTTTGGGCACCCTCCCTCCCTTCTCTTTCCTTTTCCCCCGCCCCCTTCCTCCACCCCTCTTCCCCCGGGCTTTCCCCTCTCCCTTCCTCCCTTCCCCCTCTCTCCCCTGCCCATGGCATCTGTTCTCCCCTCTCCCTCTCCCAGCCCTCCAATCCTCCTCTCTTGGCAGATCCCCGGACTCGTACACGGTTAGTGAACATTCGCGCGCCGGAGATCAACGCCTCGTGTTTCTGTGTGTGCCGTCGTTTTGTGCTTAAGTGGATCAGTGTTATTCGTTCTGTGCCCCTACGTTCACGTGTGACAATTTTCGTCTCTGTATGTGTCCAAGTGTCTGAACAATTTTATCTTGGACTCTACGTCCGTGAACGGCACCTTGTATTTTAAAAAGTGTTTGTCTCCGTTTATATGTCCACCATCTTTTTTCTCTAATTGTCTTCATTTGTATCTTTGTGTTTCTCTGAGGCCAAAGAGCGGCGTAGTATGCTGCTGCAGGCCTGCCTGTAAACAAGTTTCAAAATAACAATAAAGAAAAAAAAAAGCTCAGCCAGCAGTCTAACATCGCGTGCGTCTCAGGACATATCGCCTCAGACAGCGTATTGACTTTCGTGTTTCTATTCCAGTGGACGTGGTTGTCTTGTTTGGTTCGTTACTCTATTGTCTGTTCTTGTTGTGTCGTAACGTCGTCCGTTGGTCGTGTCCGTCCACTCCTGTTGTGTTGTTGTTCGCCTGCCGCTCCGCGGGTCCCAGCGCGTTTCCGTCGCTACTACCCTGCGACCGTTCCGGTCGCCGTTACATCATCTAACATTCTTCATTGCTATTTGCATAGCAGATTCATCCCACTGCTTTCGAGCTCGGGAAGTCATTTCTGAAGCAATCCCTTTAAGTAAAGCAGACTGTGAAAGTACTGCACAAATATGGAATACCATGGTACAAATATGGAATACTAGTGTTCCATATTAGTGACACAGCCAATTTGAAATTCAGAAACGCAAATAAAAACGATAATTAAATTTCAGTAGGCTACAAATACGCCATTTTACGGCTTACTGTATTAGCTAAACGTCTGTTTACAAAATATATTAACAGTTTATGTGTTATGACAAGAAAGAAACTGAAGACCAGCAACATGCCACAATTATGCCTCCCAGTGAATTCGTGAAAACGGCTTCACTCACTCGAAGTGGCTGCCAGCTGTAATATGAATGCATCCCAAAGCAGTCTACAGTTTCTGAACGTAGTTTTTAAGCAGCTAACCAAAGTACAGCACATAAAAGGCGACATGTAATAGTATTCCATATTACTGCCCCTATTCCAATTTTGTACCTCTTCCTCTAGTAAGTAAAGCATGCATCTGTTCATGATCATAGCAAACAAAATCGTAAGAGAAAAACCATATTGTTGCGGTGACCACTGAAAATATTTAAGAATAAAACGAAACGCGTCAGGTCTTAATAAGTCTTTCATTACAGCTGCAAAAGACGGCAATTAACCTATACAATTTGTAATTATAAGGTCTTATCGCTTGAGGGTATGGTGCCACAGTTGGTTGCACGCTTTATATCAGACGAAAATAAGTGAGAGTGTTATTGGCAGCTAGCAGCACTCACATGAGGTGATCGGAAGCTGGGTAGCGAGCGGCCCTCAGGATGCCAGTGGACGCCTCGGCGAGATACTCCACTGAGGAGCATTCCGGGGCGCAGCTGCAGCTCTCACCCTGCTCCGCCTCCAGTTCCTCTGAAACGTCAAAGCACACTACAGTCAACAGTAAACTGAGACACAATGTGGACAAGAACAATGCTCATAAAATCTCAGACGTATCCTAAGTCTCAACACAAGGAATCCAGTCTCTAAGATAATGGTTAAAAGCTGAGTAATTTAATGTTGATCTGTTGAACATATCTATACAGTGTTATTCGTAAGTAATTTCGGGGATTCAGAAAACAATAAGACATAAGACATACAGAAAATAGACGCAGAAGGTGGTTGTAACTAAACTCTGGCTTCTTGCAAGGGACCCTATGAAAAGGAGTGACTGTAGGACTGTGAAACTTTGAGGAAACATTCTAAACGACATGAGGAAGAGAAATAACGAATAAAATGTTGAAAGAAACACAGTTTTCATACGAGAGGGTAACATTTGTTAATTACGTACCATTTTCACGCCCCAGGAGACAAGCGTTGCTCAAGGGGACGAGCATCTGCGTCCACGACGGCCTGGAAACGCGTCAGAGATGCAATTTCACAATTGTTCGCAGCACTATTCGGACAGTGGACCGTGGACTGTTCAGATGTCGTAACACATCTCGTGCACTACTTGAAGATTGTAGGTTGCGTCCAGCAGCCCCAGCCATGGCAAAAGTAACTTCTTCACAATTTGTAGCGCAATTGGCAGTCGGCCTCCCCCAGGATCAACTCCCAAATCGCCAGCTAATTCGAACTTCCGAATCATGTTCTTCAACCCCAGTGCGGAAAGAGAACCTCTCTGTCTTCCCCCAATGCGTCGTTACTCGCAGCAGTATTGCTGTTGTTTTGATAAAACAATTTTACGAGTAAAGCCCTGCTCACCTAGTCGGAACTATGTTAACTGTCTGCAACTCTAATGCACACTGATGCACGTACAAGACTTATTCAACGATCGGTCGCGAAATGGATACCACAGTGAAAATCCGATGAAGTTTTGCACAGGTGTGTTGGACATTGTCTCTAGTATGCCCGTCTATCGCGTTACGTCGTTGTTTTTAGTTCTGAGCACACATGGAGCACATAAAGACACCTACAACAATAGTGTCTCCCGCCGAGTACGAGGGTATGGTGAGAAATTTCGCCTGAATCTATGCAGCCAACATTACATTCTCAGCCGCATTCTGCAGGGGCAATGCAGATGCTCCTGGATCGTTTTCAATTGGAAATGTTTGATTACCTACAATACAGCTCGTAATTGTCTCCCTTTGAGTTTCATCTCTGCTCACATGAACCGCTGGCTATGAAGACAACATTTTGGCACAGACAACGAGCTGTGGGCCAGCGTAGAGAATTGGCGGAAAGCACTGGCGGCTACCTTCTGTGACGAGGGTATTGGAAAGTTGGTACAACGCTACGACAGACGTCTAAGTCTGATCGTCCACTATGGAGATAAGTAGCTGGAAGTTGTAGCTAACTGTTGCAAATAAAACAGTTTTGATTTTCACTGTGGTTTCCATTTTGCAACCTATCGTTTCTTACTTTTCGAATTGCCCTCGTATTTCTGCTAGCGTGTCTCTTTCATTTTAATTAAAAACGGGATATTTTAAAAAGTTTACAAAAGCCTGAGACAATGAAGGGAAGAAAACGTTACAAAAGTGTACTGACAAAATTTAATGTGCATAGAAATTTACCTTTGTGTAAATGCACTCAGATTATCCCAAATGTCTTTTTACAATTATTATGCTGCACTGTCACCGTACTTTTCACTCTTATGTATTTTATCAAGAAGTGCATTTGAGACTGAACACTCATCTGTTGTTTCTTCGTCTTAACCTGATTAACAATGGCAGACCTTCCATCACGCCCAATAGAAAAATTTGATTTCCACAGCGTGTATTCTACAGTTTCTTCACTACCACTGGTAAAAGCAAACTCACTTCCGATATTGGTGTTAAAATTACTCTTTCGCTTTGGCATGATGAAACAGTGAGCATGAATGGGTGCTACCAATAGTGTAAAACAATAACAGTGAACAAAGATTGTAGAGAAAATTGTGCAAGTGACACTTCTTAGCGTATATATATGTGTAATGCGCAGTAAATTGCAAATCAAATAAGCGGTAGCCTAAAATGTTTCAGCCTTCACAAAAAGCGGGTCGTTTGAGCGTCCCAATAAAAAAAAAATTCGGGACAGCGCGACATTTTGGAAAAAACGGAACTGTCCCGGGAAAAACGGCACGAATTGTCACCCTAGTTTCAACCCAAAGTCGCTGTAGCAGTACCGGCGCCTAACGGCAAATCATGACACTAACACTACTAACAACGCCAAATCCTGCAGCACACAGTCTGGACATCTTTCCTATAAAGTTGTGTTTCAATACTGTAAATGGTTTTTCATCTGAAATGGCAGAAGTAGCGGAAGTTTAATTATAACAACCATGCATATCAGTGGATTGTAGCCATTTTACTCACTTCACAGGTGCTAAATAGGCACAGTTTGCGATAAGACAAACATGTTCTGACGTGCCTGCCCCCTTGCGGTGCGCCCTGCAACTACGAATGAAAACGTGAAGAGATGCTTTGTCCACTGACATTTTTCATTTCTCTGTTTCTTGAAATTTTCACACACTCCTCTTCTGAAATTCCGGAGGTACTTATGAATAACCTTGTACTTCACAAGCAACCTACAACATAAGGCGGAAGGTATGTCGGTACCACAGTTATCATACACGACTCTCCAGTGACGACTGAGAAATGAAAACCACGCTCTGGCAGTGAGAAACTGTTACATACCCCAACCAGGGACATAACCCGCGCGGAGTGGCCGGACGGTTTAGAGGCGCCATGTCAGTGATTGGGGGGCTACTCCTGCCGGAGGTTCGAGTTTTCTCTCGGCATGTGTGTGTGCGTGTGTGTGTGTGTTGTTCTTCTTAGCGTAAGTTCGTTTAAATAGTGCGTAAGTCCAGGGACCGATGACCTTAGCAGTTTGGTCCCTTAGGAATCCACACATTTTTGAACTGGACAAAAATATTTATTTGTTATTGCAGGATACTGGATTTTACGGCAGTCCCAGTTCTTCCCAGTCTTTCATCACTATAAAACATAATTTGTACAACTTTAATAGAAGCTTTTGAAATGTGGAGTCACAGAGGAATGTTTAAAATTGTATGGGTTGATCGAATAGCTAATGAGGAGGTACGAAATCGAATTGGGGAAAAAGAAAGTTGTGGCAAAAAATGATTAAAATAAGGGTTGGTTAATAGCACACATCTTCTGGCAGGAAGGAATCGTCAGGTCTGTAATGGAAGGCAATGTGAGGTCTAAAAGTTATAGAGGGAGACAAAGGACAGAATAAGGTAAGTAGATACCAATGGATTTAGGTTGCCGTGGTTATGCAGAGATGAAGAAGCTTACATGGGATAGACTAGTGTGGAGAGCTGCATGAAACCTCTCTTCAATCCGAGGATCACAACAAAGACAAACACTGGTTATTTTTTACGGTAACGGAATTCATTAACGTCTACTGTCACACCATTTTCACTCTTTAACGTCCGAAATTTGCTCTCGTTAAACAAATCGCTGCCTTCCCTTTTGTTTTTCAACCGTCACACAGCCGCCGAATGCCAGAAACTACGCAGTATGCTATCATATTAATTTTCCTTTTTAAGGCTGCTGGAGCACAGGTTCCTAAGACACACATCTTTTGTTTGGAAGAAACTGCAAGAGAAAAATTTCCCACCGTTGTGCAAACATCACGAACTCACATGTAGTGTTCGGTGATGAGGAAGTTACGCGTATTTTGCATAACATCGTTCACTGCATGTTGTTGAGAATTGGGTTCTGAGCCAAACGATCTGTGTGTGTGAAATCGTTTACCCAACGACATGTTCAACAACGGCTGCCACATATTATGAGTGAACCATGGGGACCGCTTTTCAGATGATTGATAGGTCCTGTTGCAATATGTCGATGGTAGAGTCAAGATTCGTCGCTCCGAGGGGTGTTGAGCTCTCCACACAGACTTCGCAGATGTCAGGCAGTCACATGGGTCGTTTTTGGGTCAAATGGTTATTGCAGGGGGCACCATGAGAGATACGACTGTGATCATTTCATTATAAACCATTTGCACTTTTAGTCGTTTCCTTCTCCACCAGAGATGTCATTTCAGTAGTACAAGTGTGCAAGCCACATGACCGCTATTATGAGAATTAGTTGCAGGACCATGGCGATCGACTGCATTTGACGTCATAGCTTTGCAATTGCCAGCATGAGAGCGTGTAGTGAATGCCATAATGTAAGAAACAGCGTGTGAATGGACACAGAAGAGGGGACGCTGAAGTGCTTGTTTGAGTTTTGGGAAAATCCTTTCTCGAATCGCGAGCTATGGGTAATGCGGACTGGCCGAGAAGAGCACTGTTTCCCACTGTAGAGACTTTACAACTGTGTTGCAACCACGATGCTGATGGCGTATGTCGATGGGTGCTTGCTTTTTTAAGAGAGCAACCAGAATAAAAGTCTGATGCGGAAAAAGTTTCTATATTAATTTAAAGGATATGTTGCATTTCGTTCTATTTTATTAAACAATATATTGAAAATTGAATTTGAAATGACTGTATGATTAGTGGTTGGCTAAGGCAGGTTTTGCCGCGAGAATGACCTGGAAGGATCATTATGATTGGTCATTCAGATCAATAGCCAATCAGAATCAAGCGGTTCAAAAAAATGTTCAAATATGTGTGAAATCTTATGGGACTTAACTGCTAAGGTCATCAGTCCCAAAGCTTACACACTACTTAACCTAAATTATACTAAGAACAAACACACACACCCATGCCCAAGGGAGGACTCGAACCTCCGCCAGGACCAGCCGCACAGTCCATGACTGCAGCGCCTTGGACCGCTCGGCTAATCCCGCGCGACTCAAGCGGTTCCCGCGTGCAGATAGTTAGAGGGGCAGAGAGGAGAGGAGCATCGAGAGAGTCGCTCGCTAACCTGTTTCCGAGTAACACCATGCTTGATGTCTCCGAGAAAATAGTATGAAAAATGAAGAGCTTGTGAGATCATTTCAGATAGAACGCGTCGTGACTAATGCGGTTTAAGTTACGAACATTTTGAGGAAAGTGTGATTTTTCGGAACTGATTAGATGAAGTTTTATAAGCGTGTGATATTTTGGTCGTAGAGACGGAATACAGAGGCGTCCAAAAAATGTATCCACTGTTTAAAAGTCCATAACTCGCAAACTAGTTGACGGACTTGTCTCATTTTTGGTGAAAGTGTAGCTTAAAGTCCAACTTAAAGATATCACTGTAGGTGTTCGAAATGGTCACCATTAACATTCACACACAAACGATGCCGCCGAACTGCAGCACGAACTACTGCCTGCAACGTGTTCAGTTGGATATTTGCACACGAATGTACGATGAATTCTCGAAGTTCATCCAATGTGCGTGGCTTTTGTCGATAAACGACGTCCTTTAGCGTTTCCCACAGGTAAAAGTGCAGAGGAGTTAGGTCTGGGGAACGTGGTGGGTACTCCACAGCACCTCTACGGCCTATCCATCTTTCTGGTAGATTTTCGTCGAGATACGCCCTAACACGATTTTGGTAGTAGGCTGGGGCACCATCTTGTTGAAATTAATCTCTTCCGTCTCTATACAAGTCTCAGATGGCAGGTAAAATGGATGTATGAAGCCTTTGTCTACATGGACGTTCGGATTTTCGGCGGTCCAGTAGATGCAATTGTGGCGATTTACTGTACCATTGAGTTTGAACTATGCCTCATCAGACCACACAATCATCTCTGCAAACTCTTCATCATTGCGCACCATGTTATTAGACCAATGGCAGTACTCCACCATCCCCAGCCGTCACCCTGTAGGCAAAACCGGAAGACATTTGCTGGTCGCGTGTATGGGGTAGTCTGTCCACAAGAAACGAAAATGGACAGCGTGGAACAAGGAGTCAAGAGGAGGATAACTGCTCACGGGGAATCATCTATTGACTGGCATTGATATATAGTCAGCCAATGATAAGAAATGACGAGAAAATTCCAGCCCTCCCGAAGAGCGAGAGACCTGCGTCAAAAACCAGAGAGACAGAGAGTGGAGAATGAGGAATGAGCGTACTGTCAGTAGGGTGATGACATTCAGACGACCTTCTTTTCTAAGAAGTGAGATTTCCTGATGATCCTTCCGAGAGACTTCGTGTTGGGACTTAATCTCAAGACTTGGTAGCCGCGACTTGGTTTGCACTTTCTCTTGGTGCTGATCCGATCCTGTGATGACTTTAGTCTACTCCATTTTGCTCTGGTTCCATTCCACTCTTTACTGCATTTCATTCCAGTCTGTTGCTTATTGTCAGGAGCATTCTCATTGGTTCCATTTTCTGAAGCCACTGTCTCAACTGATGCTACTTTTGCGGTCTGATTACAAAATTGATCTAAGTTTTGACTCTGCCAACGAGTCATTATCATCATCACCGTCATCCGGTTAAAATCCGATTCCTTGGGTGCCGCTTCTGTAATTCCACCCATGAACAGCCCCGGGAAACCGATCCTTCATGATGTTACTACTTGAATGGTAAACCTTCAGTCCTCGCCAGTGGACCACTGGGCGAATCCTCGCGGCCTGCACAAAGGGAACAGGCTGTTCAACTGTTGACAACTATCAATCATCTTCCTGGTGCTATCCACTCACACAGCATCGAAGTTACTTCTATGCTCTATGTGTCTCCTCGCAGAGGTAAAGAACACGAAAGAACCCCACCAACAGGCAACTCTGCACCGCTAAAGATCGGTTCAAGACTTCAGTGAAATCTCACTGACAAGCCAGCTGCTCTGACAACGCATTTGTGACATGTTTGTCCATTCCAAGCGCCAATGCAAACTTTAGTCAATAATGTTTCTCTTTTTGTTTTTATTTTAATAAACTGTTTTGACATTACTATCTGTTTTAACCTCTCAGTCATTCTGATGTTTTGCACACATCCATTGAAGGATGACTTTTCATTTAATTAATGTTCATCAAGCTTGGCACCCAGAAAACGAGAAATCAATCATTTTTTCCGTATACTTCCACCACAAGTTCCCATTTACCACATTTCAGCACCCAGCGTGGTGCTCGGTATATACGAGACTTACCGAAAGCGCTATATGTAAATTATTGTGTTCTTAATCAAAATATCCACGGGTGTACTGCCGGTCTACAGTGTCCAACGGGCACAATATTTCGGCGATCATACATGTCGCCATCATCAGGTGAACTGACGGACTGGGCTCCTGTGAACGTGCCGGTACGGAGATCCGTACGCTATGGCTGCTCAGGGGGAACTGGGTTCAGTCGTGGTGGCGGCAGATTTAAATACCCTCCGCCCGCGGCGTACTCCCTCCGCCATCCGCGCCCCGCGCCACGGTCACGCGGTGGAACAGATTGCGACGGCGTCTGAGGTGACGTCGGTGTGATGGCTTTGTCCGCCGTGGTCGTCACAACTGTACGTTTGCTCGATATACTCTTGATTAACCCAATTGCTGGTTCCCAAGCCTTGCTAAGATTATAGCCACAGTCACGGTTTATGAGGTCGTGATTGGTGCGAATTTCGATGGCCTCTCTAACAACGCTGTCCCAGTATCTCGACGTCTGTACCAGAATCCTCGTGCGTTCATACTCCATAGCGTGATTTTCCGACAAACAATGTTCAGCGATTGCCGACTTGCTCGGATACATCAGTCGAGTGCGCCTCTGGTGTTCATGGCATCGATCCTCGACGGTACGCATCGTCTGACCAATATACGACTTGCCACATTGACACGAAATCTGGTACACGCCAGCCTTCCTCAAACTGAGGTCATCTTTGGCGCTCCCCACCAGTGCACGAGTTTTATTCGGAGGACAAAACACAGTTCCGACCCGGTGTTTCTTCAAAATGCGGGCGATTTCCACCGAGAGTGCGCCTGTATATGAAATAAACGCAGTGCCTACCTCCTCCCTCGTGATTTCATCCATGGATGACCTCGGTTTGAGGAAGGCCGACGTGTACCAGATTCCGTGTCAATGTGGCAAGTCGTATATTGGTGAGACGATGCGCACCGTCGAGGATCAATGCCGTGAACACCAGAGGCACACTCGACTGATGTATCCGAGCAAGTCGGCGGTCGCTGAACATTGTTTGTCGGAAAATCACGCTATGGAGTATGAACGCACGAGGCTTCTGGTACAGACGTCGAGATACTGGGACAGCGTTGTTAGAGAGGCCATCGAAATTCGCACCAATCACGACCTCATAAACCGTGACTGTGGCTATAATCTTAGCAAGGCTTGGGAACCAGCGATTGGGTTAATCAAGAGTAAATCGAGCAAACGTACAGTTGTGACGACCACGGCGGACAGAGCCATCACACCGACGTCACCTCAGACGCCGTCGTAATCTTTTCCACCGCGCGACCGTGGCGCGGGGCGCGGACGGCGGAGGGAGTGCGCCGCGGGCGGAGGGTATTTAAATCGGCCGCCACCGCGACCGAACCCAGTTCCCCCTGAGCAGTCATAGCGTACGGATCTTCGTACCGGCACGTTCACAGGAGCTCAGTCCGTCAGTTCACCTGATGATGGCGACATGTATGATCGTCGAAATATTGTGCCCGTTGGACACTGTAGACCGGCAGTACACCCGTGGATATTTTGATTATCAAATACGCCGGCAGAAACTCAAGAATCATGTTGTGTTCTTCTTTATTTTTAACTTAAAATTTTACGAGTTCGCGTAATTCGTTCCTTTCACATAGTTCAAACATTCTACTTTTACCCACTGTGTACTCGTTTCAGAAAGTCTTTTCCGTACTGACGTAGATTAACCCTATTTTATTTAATATTGCCCCAAAAGACTACAAGCACTGCACAAATGCACTGGTCGGATTTGCAAAGCAATTTCAATTTGGCGGAAAAAAATATAACTACGCACCACGAATGAATTATCCGAATGGAACGGAAATCGATAGATGTGATGTGCATGTACGGGCAAACAAAAGATTTCAGTTCCAGAAAAAGTGGATGATTTACTCAAGAGAAAGAGCTTCACAAATTAAGCAAGTTAATGGCGCGTCGGTCTGCCTCTGGCACTTATTCAGCTTGAAATTTATTGATAGAGTTGTTGGATGTCCTCGTGAGTTGTATCGTGCCAGATTCTGTCCAGCTGGAGCGTTAGCTCGTCAAAATCCCGAGCTGGTTGGAGGACCCTACCCATAACGCTCCAGACATTCTCAATTGGGAAGAGATCCGGCGACTTTGATGGGCAAGGTAGGCTTTTGCAATCACAAAGACAAGCACTAGAACTGATCATTGGGGCTCAATCTGAAGTGCGTCCAGGTCGAAGAAGTATCTGGAGACTCTCCGGACAGCGATGGGACACCGACCTGATTGTCGTTCGCCGTACAGCCCGACAACAAACAGTGATGGTCGGGGTATTATTTTATTTCATAGCAGGACTCCTCTGGTTGTCATCTACAGCACACTTACACCACAGCGGTACGTCGGCGATACTCTAAGCCCGGATCCGTTTTGTTGCCCTCCATGTCAAGGCAAGCTGAGCTTTCATATCAGCAAGATAATGCCCGCTCACAAACGACGAGAGTTCCTCCCACTTGTCTTCGTGCTTGCCAAACCATACCTTGGTCAACAACGTTGCCGGATCTATCCCCAATGGAGAACATTAGGAGCATTATGGGCAAGACCCTTCAACTAGTTCGGTATTTTGACAATCGAACACACCAATTGCACAGAATGTGGCACGATACCCGTCAGGATGACATCCAACCATTCTATCAATCAACAGCAAATCGTATAGCTGCTTGAATAAGGGCCTGAGTTGACCAGCGCGTTGTTGACTTGCTCCATTTGTGAAACTCTTTCTCTTGAATAAATTATCCAATTCTTCTGAAATTGTAATCATTTGTTTGTCTGCACATATACATCACATTTACCGATTTCCATCTCATTCGGATAATTCCTTCGTGGTATATCGCATTTTTTTCTTAGACCCAGTTACGTAAGATATTTGCGTTAAGTAAGTACAATCCGGAGGAAACCATTTACACATGGAAAAAGTGAAGACATTTCTGATTTTCATGGAGTAATCTATTATATCTTTTTTTGAGAGTGAGACAGTCACATCAGTACCAAGATAGAGTTTGTTTTTGACTTCGTTTGACCTGTTCAGTGAGAGAACTGATTAACTGGCTACATATTAATCGAAATAGAGGGGAAACATTTTCTACGCTTATCTCAGAAATCAAGTACAATTACCTCTGTGTTTCTGTAGACACTTCAAATCGAGGAAGCCACACTTTCTCTTTCCATCTGAAACCAAAGCAATTATTTCAGTGTAAAAAGGATATTGCTCCTTAGAGGAATATCTTGACATTATTGAAATCTAAGAAAGTTACAGCAGTGTATAGTATTATAACACCATATCTGTTATAATGTTCGACAATTAAGAGGTCGCAAATATGTTATGAAGTAATGGTGCTAGTCACTTTACATAATAAAGCATATTTTCGTATAAAGTCTTTAAAAAGATTTTAACCCTTTTAGACTGAAAGTTGATCTTCAGGTGTCGATTCAGAGCTCAACGCTGATATATAAATATTCCTATGTCATTTACTTTGGTCTTCTAATGGATGAATATCTAAGTATGTTGATTAATAATATTCCATTTCTATTAATGGTAGAGTCACAAGAAATAAGTAAATAGTATCTCTACAAATGATAAGCCACGTTAGCTGGCGATCGGCTTCAGTTAAAACGTCGACTGTTTTACCAGAAGCAGAAAACAGTAACTGTAGAATCACCAAATACTTGAAGAAAGACGTACACACAATCAATGAATGGAATAGGAAGAATATTTATAGAATAGGGGCTAAGGAGAAATGTGTGTACCTACTCCCATAACTGAGAGGTCAATGTATCTGACACCACACGAAAGGCCGGTCCGCTCAGCCTTATGAAGTATGCTGAGGAACTTGAAGGAGAAATTGCGTATCCTATTTCGAAAGCCCATGTTATCAGCAGGAAGAGGAGCGTACTAACAACATTCATTTTTTTTAAGAAAATATATTTTCTTCCACGCACTTCGCGATAATTCTTGGACACATAAAACTCCACCTAGCCCAAAGAAATCTAACTTATTTCTCTTTCGCTTTGCCCAATTAATTACGGATTATCCAGTATTTCGTCTAAACCGCGAGAAGTGCTTTCTGTAATGCATCATTTAAGATATACAACGGGCACTACAGGGCTATCGCTCTGAATTCTATGGAGTATCTGGATCTTGCGACAGACTGCAGAACGGTTCTGCTATCTCCATATCAACGTAAATCTTGCGTAAGAATCGCGAACACAAAAGATATCAGGACTCGAACAGAAGCATAGAGAGAATCGCTTTTGTCTAGTTCCAGTTACAGGTGTAACAGGTAATGCAGTGACTAGCAGTGGCACAAGGCATGCAATATAAGCTATGGCGAATTCCATGACATCTATCTCTTGTTTCGCGATAATAAAAAACGAGCTGTCCTTCTTTGAACTTTTTCGAGGTCCTCTGCCAATCCAGTCTGATGTGGATCCCACACCACACAGCAATACTCAAGAGGAGAGCGGACAAGCGTAGTGTAAGCAGTATCTTTAATAGATCTGTTCTATTTTCTAAGCGTTCTGCCAATAAATTGCAGTATTTGGTTTGGTGATCATACCAGTTTAAGTTATTCATAACTGTAATCCCTAAGTATTTAGCTCAGTTTACAGCCTTTAGACGTGTGTGATTCATCGTGTAACTGAAATTTAGCAGATTCTTTTTAGTGCTCATATGGATGACTTCACGCTTTTCATGATTTAGAGTCAATTCCCACTTTTTTTACTATACTAATATCTTGTCTAAATCATTTTGAAATTCGTTTTGATGATCTGATGACTTTATATGGTAGTAAATGACAGCACCATCCGCAAACAATCTAAGAGGTCTGCTCCGATTGTCTCCTAAATCGTTTATGTGGATCAGGAACAGCAGAGGACCCACAATACGTCCACGGAGAACGCCGGATATTACTTCCGTGTTGCTCGATCACTTTCCATCGGTTATTACGAACTGCAACCTTTCTGACAGGAAATCCATGAATCCAGTTACACAACTGAGACTATACTCCATAGCCGTGCAATTTAATTAGAAGTTTCTTGTGAGGAACGGTGCCAACGGCCTTGCCGCAGTGGTAGCACCTGTTCCCGTTAGATCATCGAAGTTAAGCGCTGTCGGGCTGGGCTAGCTCTTGGATGGGTGACCATCCGGTCTGCCGAGCGCTGTTGGAAAGCGTTGTGCACTCAGCCCTTGTGAGGCAAACTGAGGAGCTGCTTGATTAAGAAGTAGCGGCTCCGGTCTCGTAAACTGACCTCCGGCCGAGAGTGCGGTGTGCTGACCACATGTCCCTCCATATCCATATCCAGTGACGCCTGTGGGCTGAGGAAGACACGGCGGCCGGTCGGTACAGTTGGGCTTTCCAGGACCTGTTCGGATGGAGTTTTAGTTTTAGTTTGTGAGAAACGGTGTCAAAAACCTCTGGTATGGAATCCATTTGAAGTCCCTTGTCCATAGCACTCATTACATGGCGAGAATAAACAATTGAATCCGTGTTGGCTACTTGTCAATAAATCATTTTCTTCCAGGTGATTCACAATGTTCGAGCACAGTATATGTTGCATATTTCTATTGCAAAAAGACGTTAGTGACATGGGTCTGTAATTCAGTGGATTACTCCTATTTCCTGTCTTGGGTATTGGTATGAGTTGTGCAACTTTCCAGTCTTTGGGCACGTATCTTTCCACGAGCAAGTGGTTGTATATGATTGCTATGTGAGGAGCCATTGTACCAGCATATCCTGAAAGGAACCTGACTGGTATACAGTCTGGACCGTCTATTTCTCTGTTTGCGTTTGAGCCGCTTGACTGACTCAATGCAGGACCGCGCACTGAACAGTGACTGTGCACTAATAACACTGCAAGAGTTCTAGGGTATGAAACATGGCGTTGGTGCGATGCCTGGCAAGGGTCTGGAAAAAATGATTACCGAATTAGAAAAGACAGGTTCTTTTGAAGCGCAATGTGCTAGAGGAAGGAAACAACCGACCCTACGTCAGTAGAAGTTGTGGCCGCAGCACTACAGGATGCATTAGGTTTCTCAGTTGAGCATTCATGATGCGAAGAGCCCGATCGAGGGGGTCCCACAGATTCTCGATTGGGTTTAAATTCGGGGCGTTTGATGGCCATGGGACTATGGTAAACTCACCCTGGTACTCTACGAATCGTGCACGTACACTGCGAGCTGTGTGACAAATTGCATTGTCCTGCTCGTAGATGCCACTGCGTTGAGGAAAAACAGGTTACATGTAGAGGTGGAAATGTCCCCAAGGATGGATCCATTCATGTGTTAATCCATTGCGCCTCCCAGAATGTCGAGACCACTCAGGGAATGCCTCGATAACATTCCCCAGACTATAACGTCCCCTCCTCAGGCCTGGACCATTCTGACAATTATAGCAGGTTGTTTGCCTTCAGAAGTTTCACGCCGTACATGCCAACCGCCATCAGTCCAATGGTGCATAAAACGTGATGCACATGAAAAGGCCACCTATCGCAACCCAGCAGCTGTCCAGTTGCAATACTGGCGCACAAATTCCAGTCGTCGTTGCCAATGAACGCTAGCCAGCATCGGTGCATGAACGAGGCGCCTACTGTGGAGACCCATACACAGCAACGGTCACTAGACGGTCGAATACGACACACTGTTGGTAGCCCCTTGGTTAATCTAGGGATCAGTTACTCAACTGTTGCACGTCTATTCGCCTATACACGTCTGTGGGTTGGTGCACCACAGACGCCTCAGCATCGGTTTTGGATGTGACATTTTGCCATACACGGTGTACTTTAACCATGGCAGCATTCTATAAGCTTACAAACTTATCTATTTCAGAAATGCTTCCATCCTTTACCCGAAAGCCAATAACCATGCTCTTTTGCATGTCAGATAAATCGCTCGGTTTCCGCATTACGTCCCCCTGACATGCTTTAGATACCCTCCACTGCAAGTGCTCCCACCTGCCTTCTGTGAGTGGTTATTGCGCGTTGCACGGCCGCAGTGGGCGAGCGCTTCTAGGCGCTTCAGTATGGAACCGTGTGACCGCTACGGTCGCAGGTTCGAATCCTGCCTCGGGCATGGATGTGTGTGAAGTCCTTAGGTTAGTTAGATTTAAGTAGTTCTAAGTTCTAGGGGACCGATGACCTCAGATGTTAAGCCTCATAGTGCTCAGAGCCATTTGAACCATTGCGCGTTGACGTCAGACATTGGCGGTGGTCACATTAATGTGACTGGATCGTGTAAGCAGCTTGAATCACTTAATAAAGGCAAGGCCTCCGTTCCAGATTGTATACGAGTCAGGTTCCTCTCAGAGTATGCTGATAAAATAACTCCATATTTAGCAATTATATACAACCACTCGCTCACAGAAAGATCCGTACCTAAAGGCCGGAAAATTGCTCAAGTCACGCCAATACTCAAAAAGGTAAGTAGGAGTAATCCGCTGTATTACAGGCCTATATTAGTAACGTCGATTTGCAGCAGGGTTTTGGAACATATACTGTATTCGAACATTATGAGGTACCTCGAAGGAAACTATTTATTGACACATAGTCAGCACGGATTCAGAAAATATCGATCTTGTGAAACAAAACTAGCACTTTATAGTCCTGAAGTAATAAGTGCTATCGACAGGGGATGTCAGATTGATTCCATATTTTTAGATTTCCAGAGGGCTTTCGACACCGTTCCTCACAAGCGTCTTCGAACCAAACTGCGTGCCTACGGAATATCGCCTCAGTTGTGCGACTGGATTCGTGATTTCTTGTCAGAAAGGTCACAGTTCGTAGTAATAGATGGAAAGTCATCGAGTAAAACAGAAGCAATATCCGGCGTTCCCCAAGGAAGTGTTATAGGCCCTCTATTGTTCCTGATCTATGTTAACTACATAGGAGACAATCTGTGCAGCCGTCTTAGATTGTTTGCAGATGATGCTGTCACTTACCGTCTTGTAAAGTCATCAGATGTTCAAAACGACTTGCAAAATGATTTAGATAAGATACCTGTATGGTGCGAAAAGTGGCAATTGACCCTGAATAAGGAAAAGTGTGAAGTTATTTACATGAGTACTAAGAGAAATCAGCTAAATTTCGATTACGCGATAACTCAAACAAATCTGAAGGCTGTAAATTCAACTAAATACTTAGGGATTAGAATTACAAATAACCTAAATTGGAACGATCACATAGATAATATTGTGGGTAGAGCAAACCAAAGATTGCGATTCATTGGCAGAACAGTTAGAAGGTGCAACAGGTCTACTAAAGAGACTGCTTACGCCACGCTTTTCCGCCCTATTCTGGAGTATTGCTGTGCGGTGTGGGATCCGCACCAGGTGGGACTGACGGATGACATCGAAACAGTACAAAAAAGGGCAGCTCGTTTTGTATTATCGCGAAATATGAGAGATAGTGTCACAGACATGATACGTGATTTGGAGTAGCAATCATTTAAACAAAGGCGTTTTTCGTTGCGACGGGATCTTCTCATGAAATTTGAATCACTAGATTTCTCCTCCGATTGCGAAAACATTCTGTTGGCACCCACCTACATAGGGAGAAATGATCATCACGATAAAATAAGAGAAATTAGGGCTCGCACAGAAAATTAAAGTGTTCGTTTTTCCCGCGTGCCGTTCGGGAGTGGAACGGTTGAGAGACAGCTTGAAGGTGATTCATTGAACCCTCTGCCAGGCACTTTATCGTGAACAGCAGAGTAATCACGTAGACGTAGACGTGTAATCTAATCATGCATTCTTCCTGCTATACTGTGTAGACACAATAAGTAAAATCTTGCTATTTGCTATCCTTCCTCTTGAATGGCCAGCACTGCAGTTTGAGGAAGCGGCTGACCAGTGTCAGTGTCGTAGACGTGGAAGGGCAGGCAGGCGCAGAGCTGCCAGGTGCGGTTGTTGCGACAGTCGTGGCGGCAGTTGTGGCTGGAGTAGGCGCGTTCCAAGTCGAGCGGCCGCTCCTCGCGCAGCAGGCAGCCGCGGCGGCCCGGCCGCTCGAGCTGCGCGGCCTGCGTCGCGTACATCAGCTGCGGCTGCAGCGACAGCAGCACCTCCTGCCCGGGGGACGCCAGCCACGCCGCGCTCGTCTCCGCCGGCACGTTCAGCGCGTCGTGCACTAGCACCTGCGCAACACACGCTCTCCTCGCTCACCGTGCGTTTGCACTACGCGAAACAGCCTCTCACAGCAGTTTCGCGAGGCAAGTCACACTAGTATCGCTACTGCGAAATGTGTTGCGCGAGGCCGACTCGTGGCTAGGTAGACCCCAGCCGATCCTTGGGTGCTAAGCAAAGATCCTCACCTCCCTTGTCTCACGTACTGTTATCGTCACTTCTGAGTCAATGAACAAGGAGGAAAGCATACTCACCGTCAAATTACACACTGAAGAGCCAAAGAATGTGGTACACCTGCCTAATATCGTGCAGGGCACCTGCGAGCACGCAGAAGTGCCGCAACATGACGTGGCATGGACTCGACTAATATCTAAAGTAGTGCTAGAGGAAACTGACATGAATCCTGTTGGGCTGTCCATAAATCCGAAAGAGTACGAGGGGTGGAGATCTCTTCTGAACAGCACGTCGCAAGGCATTCTAGAAATGCTCAATAATGTTCGTGTCTGGAGAATTTGGTGACCAGCGGAAGTGTTTAAACTCAGATGAGTATTCCTGGAGCCACTCTGCAGCAATTTTGGACGTGTGGGGTGTCGTATTGTTTTGCTGGAATTACCGAAGTCCGTCGGAATGCACAATAGACATGACTGGATGCAGGTGATCAGACAGGATGCTTACGTACGTATCACCTGTCAGAATAGTTTCTAGACGTATCAGGGGATCCCACATCACTCTGACTAGGCAACATCACTCTGACTAGGCAACATCAACAGTCCAATGTCGGTGTTGATGGACCGAGGCGAGGCGTAAAGCTTTGTGTCGTGCAGTCATCAAGCGTACACGAGTGGGTCTTCGGCTCCTAAAGCCCATATCGATGACTTTTAGTTGAATGGTTCGCACGCTGACATTTGTTGATGGCCCAGCACTGAAATCTGCAGCAATCTGCGGAAGGGTTGCACTTCTGTCACGCTGAACGATACTATTCAGCCGTCGTTGGTCCCGTTCTTGCAGGATCTTTTTCCGGCCGCAGCGATGTCGCAGATCTGATGTTTTACCGGATTCCTGATATTCACGGTACACTCATGAAATGGTCGTACGGGAAAATGCTCGCTTCATCGTTACCTCGGCGGTGCTGTGTCCCATGGCTCGTGCGCCGACTATAACACCACGTTCAAACTCACTTAAATCTATATAACCTGCCATTGTAGCATCAGTAATCGATCAAACATCTGCGCCAGACACTTGTTGTTTTATATAGACGTTGATAACCGCAGCGCCGTATTCTGCCTGCTTACATATCTCTGTATTTGAATACGCATGTCTATACCAGGGGAACAACCCATTACAATCGGGAGAAAAGAGAGAGTGTGTGGAAGGAAATGAGCGCGATACTAGAGAAGCAAGTCGCTACTTAGTAATATTTTTCTTTCTTTATTTTGATTTCATTTTCCCATTCATGGATGGGCTGGCAGCAGAGATTTAGCCGCTGTTAACCTACTTTGTGAAATATGAAAATGGTATTAAGTACAAAGAAATACGAGAGAAGGCGATATTACTGAAAAAAGGTATCGCTGATGCGGTAAAGTTGATGTTATGTGGGGAGCTGCTTGGAGTCTATGAGAAGGAGGAGATTAGTGTGCCGGCCTGTGTGGCCGTGCGGTTCTAGGCGCTTCAGTCTGGAACCTCGTGACCGCTACGGTCGCAGGTTCGAATCCTGCCTCGGGCATGGATGTGTGTGGTGTCCGTAGGTTAGTTAGGTTTAATTAGTTCTAAGTTCTAGGCGACTGATGACCTCAGAAGTTAAGTCGCATAGTGCTCAGAGCCATTTGAGATTAGTGTTTAACGTCCCATCGACAATGAGGTCGTTAGAGACGGAGCACAATCTCGGATTAGGGAAAGAAATCGACCGTGCCTTTTCAAAGGAACCATACCGGCATTTGCCCCAAGTGATTTAGGGAAATCACGGAAAAGCTAAATCAGGATGGCCGGACGCGAGTTTGAACCGTCGTCCTCCCGAATACGAGTCCAGTGTGCTAACCACAGCACCACCTCGCTATGTGGCGCCTATGAGTTGCGAAAGATGATTCTCAAGTCGTTTCTTGCTTTGATCATTAGCTTCAGGTAATGGGTAGGGGAAGACATTACGATGGAGAAATAAAATGTCGAATGTAAACACCTTCAGCGGTCTAAATTTCCAGTTATTTTATTTCAGCAACCCTTACGCCAACATTACGCCATCTTCCTGATCGACTTGTAGGAAGAATCTCACGTCTGGTTCAGTCAAAATAGGGGCCAGCATTCAGTGAGTGGTATCCGTGGACTTTGGAACAGTGATTCCCTCGACGATCACTTGCCGACTCATACGATCGAAGGGATTGCTGTCTCAAAAATCTATGAATACTAGTCACTGAATGCTGGCCCCTATTTTCACTGGACCAGAGGTAGGATTCTTCCTACACGTCGGTTGGTTGGCGTGGAGATGGCGTAATATAGCGCCGAAACTGGTTGCTCAAATAAAATAACAGGAAACTGAGACGGCTGAAGGGGTTTTGATTCGACATTTTATATTGAACAGCTGAGGTTCCGCAACCATCCGTATAAAGATGGACTTACAGAGATATTATGTTGGTAAGTGGACACAGGATGAGAAGAGCAGAGGTAAATAAACTGGAATTATATATATGGGGATTGATATAAGAAATGACCGCTCATTTGGCGTTATATAGAAATGAAAGGTAGAGGAACAACAACAGTTGGATCACTGAATGACATGGGCAAATTATGTACTGTACAACACTGCTGGTCAATAAAACAACAACATCATAAAGGCGAGATGGAACAAACGTTAAAATGGCATGGATATGCAAATTATTAGGACTTGTATTTCATTGTTTCTTTATAAAGCAGGAAGGAATAATGTCACCTATACTGTGTATACAGGATGACTATAAACAGCCTGGAAAACTTGTAAGGGTCTTGCAGGATAAGTTGTGCTGAGAAATTATCATTAAGAAAATACTTGATAATTTGCGCCGTTTAAGACTTAATTAGCATTGAAATTAGCCAATCACTCTGTTTCGCGTGCAAATTCAAGCGGCCTGCCAGACACAATAAGAGACAGTTGTTTTTGTATCACTCTTTTGTTCGGTTTTAGGAAACCAAACGCAGAATACGTTTGGCGACATCGTCTCTGACGAGCCCCTTGAATCTGCGAGAGCAACGGCCTGATTGAGTACTTTCATTGCTAATTAATTCGGAAACGACACAACGGATCGAATTTTTTTCTTCACAATTATTTTTCAATGAAACCCTGCAATGCCCTTACAAGCTTTCCAGACCGTTTGTGACCACTCTGTATGAAGAAAGATTACGCAGCGGGTTTTTCATTCAGACAATGTATTTGAATGTTGTTTGTTTGTGAGAAGATAGAATTATACCTCGTGTAAGAAGGAATTCGGAATTCAACAGCGGCATTGTCATGGCTTGTCAAGCATGTGGCTTCTTGTTCCCCGACATTTCTACTCGTGTTGGCCAGGATCCCATGACTGTAGTGTAAAATACGCAACCAATGGATTCTGGAGGGTTATACTTAACGCTACGCAGGATCCTAAGAGCCCCACAGGATTGCGCCTGAGAGGATAGACACTGCTTGCTCGACCTTGTGGTCGTATCGCTGTGTCACATGCCTCGAGTCAGGAAATGGGCTTGTTTGCAGCAACACATTAATTCTATTTTAGTAAGTGCGTTGTACACAAGCTTTATGAAAATATTTATTTTTTCTGCGACTGGTCTCGATCCCAGATCGTCGTGATGGTGTTAGTAATTACAATTTTGCAAAATTTTCCACCGTGATGATGATGTGAAATCGAAACCAGTAGTGGGTGAAAGATATATTTCCAGGAACTTTTAAAATATTTATTGGCTGTTGACATCCGCCATATAGAAATGATTGACATTTGATACTGCTACGTTGATTGACACACGTTTATTTATAAAAAGCTAGTGATCTCTGCAGTTTCGCATGGATAGCACTGATTACCCTCCCCCACATGAACCCTGGGACTTGCCGTCGGTGGAGAGGCTTGCCTGCCTCAGCGATACAGATAGCCATAACATAGGTGCAATCTTAACGGAGGGTTATCTGTTGAGAGGCCAGACAAACGTTTAGTTCCTGAGGATGGGCAGCCGCCTTTTCAGTAGTTGTAGGGCAACAGTCTGGATGAGTGACTGATATGGCCTTGTAACATCAACCAAAACGGCCTTGCTGTGCTGATACTACGAACTGCAGGAAGCAAGGGGAAAGTACAGCCGTAACTTTTCCCGAGGGCATAGGGCATGCAGCTCTTCTGTATGGTTAAATGATCATGGCATCCTCTTCGGTAAAACATTCCGGAGGTAAAATTGTCCCCCATTCGGATCTCCGGGTAGGGACTACTCAGGAGGACGTCGTTGCCAGGAGAAACAAAACTGGCACTCTACGGACTGGAGAGTGGAATGTCAGATCAAAATGGTTCAAATGACTCTGAGCACTATGGGACTTAACTTCTGAGGTCATCAGTCCCCTAGAACTTTGAACTACTTAAACCTAACTAACCTAAGGACATCACACACATCCATGCCCGAGGCAGGATTCGAACTTGCGACCGTAGCCGTCGCGCGGTTCCAGACTGTAGTGCCTAGAACCGCTCGGCCACCCCGGCCGGCAATGTCAGATCCCTTAAACTGGCAGGTAGGTTAGAAAATTTAAACAGGGAACTAGATAGGTTAAAGTTATATATAGTCTGAATTAGTGAAGTTCGGTGGCAGGTGGAACAGGACTTCTCGTCAGGTGAATACACCGTTATAAAAACAAAATCAAATATGGGTAATGCAGGAGTAGGTTTAATAATGAATAAAAAAAAAACAGGAACGCGGATAATCTACTATGAACAGCGAAGTGACCGTATTATTGTAGCCAAGATAGACACCAAGCCCACAGTCACCACAGTAGTACAAGTTTACACTATGTGATCAAAACTATCCGGACACTCCCAAAAACATACGTTCTTCATATTAGGTGCATTGTGCTGCCACCTACTGCCATCAGCTACCTCAGTAGTCATTAGACATCGTGGGAGAGCAGAATGGGGCGCTCCGCGCAACTCACAGACTTCGAACGTGGTCAGGTGATTGGGTGTCACTTGTGTCATACGTCTGTATGCGAGATTTCCACACTCCTAAACATCCCTAGATCCACTGTTTCCGATGTGATAGTGAAGTGGAAACGTGGAGGAACACGTACAGCACAAAACGTACAGGCCGAAAAGTTGAAGAGGGTCATAATGTGTAATAGGCAGACATCTATCCAGACCATCACACAGGAATTCCAAACTGCACCAGGATCCTGTGCAAGTACTATGACAGTTAGGCGGGAGGGAGAAAACTTGGATTTCATGGTCGAGAGGCTGCTCATAAGCCACACATCATGCCTTGTTGACAACTTGGGTCCATGGCTTCTTGGGAGCTGCGCCACACTCGAACCCTACCATCAGCAATTACCAACTGAAATCGGGACTCAACTGACCAGTCCACGGTTTTCCAGTAGTCCAGGGCCCAACCGATACGGCCAAGAGAAGCGCTGTAGGCGATGTTATGCTGTTAGCAAAGGCACTCGCGTCGGTCATTTGCTGCCATGCACCACAAATTTCGCCACACTGCCCTAACGGATACGTTCGTTGTACGTCCCACATTAAGTTCTGCGATTGTTTCATGCAGTGTTGCTTGTCTTTTAACACTGACAAGTCTACGCAAACGCCGCTGCTCTCGGTACACTATTGACACTGTGGATCTCGGAATACTGGATTCCCTAACGTTTTCCGAAATAGAATGTCCCTTGCGTCTTGCTCCAACTACCATTCCGCGTTCAAAATCTGTTAATTCCCACCGTGCGGCCATAATCACGTCGGAAACCTTCTCACATGTACCATATGAGTACAAACGACAGCTCCGCCAATGCATTGCCCTTTTACACGTTGTGCATGCGATACTACCGCCATCTGCATATGTGCATGTCGCTATCCCATGAAGTTTGTCTCCTCATTGTGTCATTTTCAATAAGGGGACTGAGTCGATACTATTAAAGTACGACTGCTGGCTGCCCCGGAAAAGCTTCACCACCAAACATTACCCCACACCCTAACCGTCACCAGTAAAATAAACAAAATAAGTCTGATCAAGGTGTTCACGAGATGCCAGCTGACAGCTCCTTCGTCTTCTGCTTACATCGTCATAGGACGACAGTACTGCAGAGTCATTTTTCTAGCACACCACTCAGTTGTTATTTAATCTTTGCTTTCGAAACTGGAGCTACTGCTTGTAAACAAGCAGCTCCTTCGCTGTTTTTACGGGGCTACGTGGAACCCGCTGTAGTCCTGCCAGAAAGTGGCAGTCCTTTACAGGGAAGTCTCAATGCTTAGTTGTAAAAACGGATCCTCAGTACTAGAATCGCTGCTGAAGGGATGGACTGTTAAAGGGGGCTAAAAACGTTTGTTGTCCAGCATGAGGCTAAACTCTACTGTCAACTGAATGAAATCCGTATTAGACAACGTATGAACGAGAGAACCAATGTCACGAGTGCATATTTGTAGTACTGTTCGCTGAGAGATAGAGACACGACGGCCTGTTGAATCGCTATGTCTATGACCTGGTCTGCTCATTGATAGTTCGTTCATTCATTATTTAATATGAAATTTACTCACTGATCTGAAAACTCATACACAGATTAACTTGTAGTCTAAAGATCCCTATTCTATCATAAATACTTGAAGTAAGCAAATGTGAATACTGATGTACGGGGTGGGGCAGATAAAAGTGACCCGGAAAACAGTGTTACAGGGTAAAAAGAAGCACAGCAGAAATAAAGGAAATACAGTACTAACCCGACCATCCGTGGTATACTGCTGCATCCATCCATGGTATACTGCTGCACCGATAACAGCGTATTGTCTATCCTTCCACCTGCATGTATAGTATCAAACATAAGCTGAAGAGCGTAGTGAACTCGAAGCATAATTTGAAGAAAAAATATTCTGACGAATCCGGGTAACTTAGAAGACACAGTCACTCGTCACGCCTCTAAGTTCTCGATGTGAATGACTTTCATTTTAACAGTGGCAGGACATTCCTTCCGCAAAAAGTCAATATGCTTTTTGTAATAAAATTGCCCGTATTTTCCAACATGATTCACTTACATAAACACGTCTCAAGCATGTCAACTGAATGAAATCCGTATTAGACAACGTATGAACGAGAGAACCAATGTCACGAGTGCATATTTGTAGTACTGTTCGCTGAGAGATAGAGACACGACGGCCTGTTGAATCGCTATGTCTATGACCTGGTCTGCTCATTGATAGTTCGTTCATTCATTGTTTAATATGAAATTTACTCACTGTTCTGAAAACTCATACACAGATTAACTTGTAGTCTAAAGTTCCCTATTCCATCATAAATACTTGAAGTAAGCAAATGTGAATACTGATGTACGGGGTGGGGCAGATAAAAGTGACCCGGAAAACAGTGTTACAGGGTAAAAAGAAGCACAGCAGAAATAAAGGAAATACAGTACTAACCCGACTACAGCAGATGTTGAAAGTGACCACAATTCGTCTCTTGGCACTTCTGGGCCCGGGTCAGCAAGCTACTGAAGGCGGGTCGAAGTTGGAATTGCTGCAATATCATCCGAAATGTTCTGCTGCAATTCTTGAAGACTATGGGTGTTGTTGCGATACACCTTAGACTTGAGGGCTCCCCACACAAAGTAATCGCACACCGACAGATCAGGTGACCTGGGTGGCCAGCTAGGACCGCGACCAGACTGTCCTCCTCTAACAACTCTGTCAGGCGTGAAGATTGTGTAAATGTGCTTCAAGGTTCGGCTGGCTGTATGGACAGTTGCTCCATCTTGCTGGAAGTGACTGTAGGTCTTTTCCTCCCCTGTTAATGCTGCCATAAATGGTTTCAAAATGTTACCAATGTAATGCGCCGAAGTCAGCGTCTGATGAATACATTAGCGGCGTGCAGACATTGCATACCAAACCCCAACATTCTGATCATGCAATGGTGTTTCGTGGAAGTTATGAGGGTTCTCCGCTGCCCAGAACCTGTGAGTGTGTGAGTTGACATAACCACTCATGTGAAACCAGGCTACATCACACATAAATAACAGATCCACGTCCAAGTCTTTCATTGTTGTCTCAGTGAACAGTCACTGACTAAACTGGAGGCGCTGAGGAGGATCAGCTGGTTTTAATGCATAAACAACAGACACTCGTTAGTGATGCATGTGCAGATCCAGGTGGAGTAATTGTCGCATGATCGACGTGATATGCCGGTCTCTGAAGCATTTTCTGATGAACTGCAGCGACAGACATTTTCTAATGTGCGGGCACGTTTCGGAATGTTTTCTGACTTGTTCAAAACGGATCAAGTGTGACGCCATTTTCGGACTGAGCGTTGCGTAGCATTCTTTGTTGGCTCTTTGACACCATTAATCGTTCCAGCAAACAACTAACCACACCGTTTCCACGACTTTGTTGTCGCGTGACATTTAACAACGAACACCCGCTGCTGCCCTAGTAAAGTCGTCCCCTTTGCACTGCTCCACTCACACCGACACAGCCCGCGCTACCCTCTGAACCGGTGTGGATCACGTGGCGGGCGTACACGTGGTGTGCTCGTCACGGGGTGTGGTTATATGCATAAGTACACGTCCAGTCGTATCAACTTCTCCGGGCCACTTTTATTTGCCACACCTGTATATAGATATCTAAGATGTGAGTACATGTTGAGAACTGCTGTCCATATCTTGAGGTAAAGCGAAACCACGGCTATTGCTAGATGCAGCAGGCAATATTCTCTCACGACGAAGTGTATCCACAGACATCGCTTACTTCAGTAAAAGAACGTAATAAGTACAATGTGTTTCAGTAATGAGTAACCGACGACACTCTTTATCAATAATGCAAGTTAATATTCCACGAGAAGGTCAACGTTTTACACAGCCATTCTCCTGTGATTTGACAATACAACATCGGAGCAAAAAGGTTGGATTGAGAGTTTAGAGAAGAATGTAATTATAGAGAAGTGGAATGAAACCCTAACGACATATCTAAACGTTGTTAATGAGAATGTGAACTAACTCATTTGTGATCTACCTCCTTTTTCTTTTTCGGAGAGCAAACATCTCACAAGGGGAGGCCACGACGTTAGGATCACGGATTTACTTCAAACTTTGTTCACCTATAGTAGGCCATTAAAACAACATAATGTGCAAGTAGTAAGGTGCACTATGGCAATACCGAGAAAATCGCAAGAGAAGTTTTACGCGTCTATTATGTAACTGATGTATCTGTGCGTAACTACCGATCGTCGGAGTTCATAGTGGGCTAGTGGTATTCAAAAAATTTGCATCTACAGTAACCGTCTCGCTACATTAGAAATGTTTCACCGCTACGCAGATTAACAGCCAAATGGGGCCTGCCTCTGTGTCTGCAGCTTGAAGTGTAGAAGTGCAAAGTAGTCCTGGGTACCTTACCAGATTGAATGTGTAAGAGATTTCGCAAATCACGACAGGCACACATTTTGAGGAAAACTGTGTGCGTTTCTTCATTTACTTGTCGATAGCTATAAATACTGTTACGACTTCTGCACCGCTTGTTAGCAGCAGACACAGTGGCTGCGCCAAAGACGGAGACGGCGTGGAGTTTTACAATTATTTACTGAACTTTCTTTACAATTTCTCCCTCGTCGTCGCTGCCCAGCCCTGCGGATCCCTCCGCCTGGCTGCTGCTGTGTAGATTCTCCGACAATGCGCGCAACGCGCGCCGCTGATCGCACTCGGGAGCCTCAGGGCACCAGTGCTCCGCTGAAGCCAGGATGCCCTGTGGTTGACATGAACTCGTCGCCGCTCGGCGCTCCAATACGTGAGGTCAGATGCTGACGCCTGCTGCACCGGCGGCTGGGACAGTCGCGATGTCCGCGAGGTCCTGTCATGGACGGACCACGCGCCGTGGGACCGGCTTGCCGTGAAATCCGGGCATCAGTCTCCGGCGGTGCCTGTGACCAAGACCGCGCTGCGGCCGGTCCTGCTGGAAGTTCTCGCTGTAATTAGCCAGCCATGGTGCCGACCAGACTCGGGCCGACCTCCAGAGCTGAAGTTGACATCTGGCGGCGAACGGATGACTCCTACGAGCTGGAACAGACTTCTGGAATCGTCACCTACGAAGATTGAACATTCGGACACGGACCACGTCCGTCCTCAGATCAGAGCTGTTTCCTAATGGCTTCTGTGTGTTTGCTGCCTGCGCTCCACTATTTATATCCGGCAGGAGGACTTTTTTTACCCTCGGTGGTAGCTTTTTGTTATTACTGCCGCAGTATATTGCAGCGTAACTTAGCGTGCTGGCTTCACTTCCCCTTACTCAGTACTCTCCAGGCTTCGCTCGGCGCTCGGTCTGTGTGCGTCCTTGTGTCAGCCGGTTGGTAGACTGCTGCTGTAAGCAAGGCTATCTGTGTGTGCTTTACTTCGCAACGCCTTGGTCGCCGGCGTGCCTCAGTTTCGCCATTCCCCACTGCGTGAAGCAACGCTTACTACAATACGTTTGTTTTAATAATTAAATTTAATTGAAAAAATAAATAGTCAAATAACATGAAATTCACTAAAACTTCATGCAAATGCACGCGTTTTTTAATTATATTGCCCCTCATATGTCATAAAAATTAAATAATATGACCAGCAATGAAAAAAATATAGATTAAAAATTAAGTGTGAGCAGGAGTCGAACTGTCACCGCATACATTTTCCTCTTACAAAGCTCGAACGCTAACTACTTCTTCTCTTTTTTTATAAGGGGGCTTTAGGGATCAGGTCATGGGTTGAAGGAGGCAGGGTGGGCAGAGGTCGCAACCCAATGCCTGGCTACGATGTCTCCTCCCTCCCTTTTCCTGAGGATGTGGTCGAAGGGATTAAATTTATTTTCATCATTTTTTTATTTTTTTAGATTTTTATTTGATTGTTTTGCTTTTTTGCCATTTATATATGTAAAACACAACATACAAAACCTAAAGATGTCATTCAACACAGCCAAACGTAAAACGACTCCGAACGCCGTCTAGATTTAAAAAATTCATTAACAACAGAAAAACGAGACCCTGCAACGGTCCAGTTGGCATGTATCCAGGTCGGCTTCTCGCCAACTTAAGAACGAGATATAGTCTCCTGTGTACATCCGGGATGAACGTAAGTTCCTGAACGTTGAGCCATCTTCTCATTTCACTTCTCACACCCGAAACAGCCCAGCTAGCCGGAGGGTCCGTGAATAACGAATCTAAGTAATTGGAAAAACATGTTCTATATTTCACAGTGCGATACAGATAATACGTCGCCAACCCCTTTATTCAGTTTATGGTGTCGTTCTGGAGGTGGGAAAGTATACTTTATCTGAGAACAGTAGGTCGTCAGCTTTGATCGCCATATGCACCGTACGTAATTAAAAGAAGAGCATTTTGCTCGTTAGAAGCCAACAGTCGACTGCCTTGCCAGAAATCAAACGATGCTCGTCGGAGTCGACGACCGCGCAGTGGGGCATATCTGCGTGTCGACCAGGTGAATAGAGGGCAGTCGTTGACGCTTTAGGAATTATTCGTTCACCACTACATACCACAACGCACGTACCTCTGCAGGGAGAGAGGGAAGATGAACCGCTCTCCATATTCTCTGCCCCTGTATCGCCATGTACTTCTGTTCGAACCCATTGTAAGATTTGTTGCTGAAGGAAGCTTCGACATACGTCTTTCGTTGTGTGCAGCATGGTCTCCGGCAAACTGTCCTGAACGTAACTGTAATCGACGAAGAAGTCCCGAAGGTCTGCGAACAGTGCTGTGATGTGGCCAACACTGACTGGTGGACGAAGTGAATGGGGGACCACTTCGTTGATCACAGCGCCCATTAAGGTGACGTGCTCGGTTCGCCAATAGCGTTGGATCGTACTAAGAAGTAACACACGCGCCCTGTTCCTCACGTTTACGACTCCGATGCCTCCCCCTCTCGGTGGCAGCGTCAAGGTTCCACTGTAGATTCTAAAGAGGAGGTCAGCACTCACGAAATGTCCGAAGACTAACTGTAGTCTTGACGCGATCGTAGTGGGCAACTCCAGTATGTGTGCCAAGTGACTTATTTTTGGAGCTATATACACTCCTGGAAATTGAAATAAGAACACCGTGAATTCATTGTCCCAGGAAGGGGAAACTTTATTGACACATTCCTGGGGTCAGATACATCACATGATCACACTGACAGAACCACAGGCACATAGACACAGGCAACAGAGCATGCACAATGTCGGCACTAGTACAGTGTATATCCACCTTTTGCAGCAATGCAGGCTGCTATTCTCCCATGGAGACGATCGTAGAGATGCTGGATGTAGTCCTGTGGAACGGCTTGCCATGCCATTTCCACCTGGCGCCTCAGTTGGACCAGCGTTCGTGCTGGACGTGCAGACCGCGTGAGACGCCGCTTCATCCAGTCCCAAACATGCTCAATGGGGGACAGATCCGGAGATCTTGCTGGCCAGGGTAGTTGACTTACACCTTCTAGAGCACGTTGGGTGGCACGGGATACATGCGGACGTGCATTGTCCTGTTGGAACAGCAAGTTCCCTTGCCGGTCTAGGAATGGTAGAACGATGAGTTCGATGACGGTTTGGATGTACCGTGCACTATTCAGTGTCCCCTCGACGATCACCAGTGGTGTACGGCCAGTGTAGGAGATCGCTCCCCACACCATGATGCCGGGTGTTGGCCCTGTGTGCCTCGGTCGTATGCAGTCCTGATTGTGGCGCTCACCTGCACGGCGCCAAACACGCATACGACCATCATTGGCACCAAGGCAGAAGCGACTCTCATCGCTGAAGACGACACGTCTCCATTCGTCCCTCCATTCACGCCTGTCGCGACACCACTGGAGGCGGGCTGCACGATGTTGGGGCGTGAGCGGAAGACGGCCTAACGGTGTGCGGGACCGTAGCCCAGCTTCATGGAGACGGTTGCGAATGGTCCTCGCCGATACCCCAGGAGCAACAGTGTCCCTAATTTGCTGGGAAGTGGCGGTGCGGTCCCCTACGGCACTGCGTAGGATCCAACGGTCTTGGCGTGCATCCGTGCGTCGCTGCGGTCCGGTCCCAGGTCGACGGGCACGTGCACCTTCCGCCGACCACTGGCGACAACATCGATGTACTGTGGAGACCTCACGCCCCACGTGTTGAGCAATTCGGCGGTACGTCCACCCGGCCTCCCGCATGCCCACTATACGCCCTCGCTCAAAGTCCGTCAACTGCACATACGGTTCACGTCCACGCTGTCGCGGCATGCTACCAGTGTTAAAGACTGCGATGGAGCTCCGTATGCCACGGCAAACTGGCTGACACTGACGGCGGCGGTGCACAAATGCTGCGCAGCTAGCGCCATTCGACGGCCAACACCGCGGTTCCTGGTGTGTCCGCTGTGCCGTGCGTGTGATCGTTGCTTGTACAGCCCTCTCGCAGTGTCCGGAGCAAGTATGGTGGGTCTGACACACCGGTGTCAATGTGTTCTTTTTTCCATTTCCAGGAGTGTAGATGCTGACATAACGCGAGCTGGAATACATCTGTGGCACGCAGTGCATATTGTCTTACTAATGCGCGAATTTGTCGCAGTAACCGTCGATAATTATCCGCCGCTGTACGTCGTATGTTTCCATGGAACACCACTTCCAGACACGTGAGAGTGGGGACCTTGGTGATGGGCACTGCTGTCCTTGGTTGCAGTCTCTGCCCACTTCCATACATCGGGTCTTCCGTAGGTTAATGACACTACCCGTCACCGTTCCATACTGATGAAGCCATCCTAGCGCTGCCTGGATTTCATCTCCTGACCTGACTAAAACAACGCCGTCATTGGCGTATGCGCGGTGTTGGAAACATGCGGCCCGTACTCAGACGCCTTTAAGGCGTCATCGGAGGCCGTATAGTGCAGGTTCAAGAGCGACAGCAAATAAGATGGCCGAAAGGAGACAACGTTGCCACACTGAACGCCGGATCGTGATAGGTTCTGAGCTAGCACTGCTCACCAACACTCTCGAGTGCTGGTCTTGAATCAACCTCGATACCGCGTCCACAAACGTAAGTGGTATTCCCATCCGTTCGATGTCCGCGCGTAGGAATACATGGCCCACTGAGTCGAAAGCGTGATCGAAATGCACTGCCGCTAGGGCTCCTCGTAATCTACTGACCCACATAAGTGCTATGACATTACTGTATTCCCCCTAGCGTTGTGTGTATATTGCTCTTCCCACCTAGACATGTTTGACCTAAATGTATTTTTGTCCTTTATCGCCGCTTGAAGACGGCCACGAACGATACGTGCAAAGATTTTGTTATCTGCGTTCAATAATCTCAAAGGCCGGTAGCTTCGTAGTCCACGACCACCACGTGGATTTGGAAAGGGTGTCATGGTACCATCTGTGAACTCGGTAGGAACCGATAAGGTACAGGGTGACAATTATTGAACTATATGAAATAAAATCTTCAAAACATCTGAATGGTTTGCCTTAGGACGTTCAAACTACAGGGTTGGCTGCGGGGCATGATGGGAATTAGTATGCGCTGTATGGTTTGGTTTAGCGACGAAGCCCCTTTCGTTTGGATGGGTTCGTCAACAAACAAAATTGGTGCATTTGGGGAACTGAGAATTCGCATTTCGTGATCGAGAAGTCTCTTCACCCTCAACTGGTGACCGTGTGGTGAGCAATGTCCAGTCACAGAACAATCGGTGCGATATTCCTTGATGGCACAGTGGCTACCGAACGGTATGTGAAGGTTTTGGAAGATGATTTCATCCCCATTATCCAAAACGACCCTGATTTCGACGAGATATGGTTCACTCAAGACGGTGCTCGACCCCATCAAAGCAAGAGACGGTTTTATGTCCTGGAGGAGTACTCTGGGGACCGCATTCTGTCTCTGGGGTACACAGAGGCCTCTGGCATGGGCCTCGATTGGCCACCGTATTCTCCCGATCTGGACACATGGGACTCCTTTTTGTGAGCCTATATTAAAGACAAGGTGTACAGAAATGACCCAAAAACCATCGCTCATCTGAAAACAGCCGTTCAGGAGGTCATCGATAGCATTGATGTTCCGACACTTCAGTGGGTTATGCAGAATTTTGCTATTCGTCTGCGCCACATAATCGCCGATGGGGGCAAGCATATCGAACATGTCATAACCTAAATCCGAATATATTTAGTGACGTTTACATGTTGAATAAAGTGTATGCACGCAGTGGTTTGTAACTAATTTTCTTTTTTTTTCATATAGTTCAATAATAGTCACCCAGTAGGTGTTAAGAGTTCGTTGAACATCTGTACCCACGACGGCCCATTAGAGAAGGAAAGATGCGTTAGAACTCAAGAGGGAGTCCATCCAGTCAAGCAGATCTGTTTAACGCACCACACTTTAGGGCAGCGTCCAGATCATCTACGGCGATTTCAGCTATAAGACTGTCCACTTCAGTGGGACGCTCAGCCGCTGGTATTTCGCGAAGCACGTCTGCAAGTTCTGCTCTGTCCAGTTGGTCCTCCACATAGGAACTATGATGGTGATGAGCAAAAGCACGTACAATAGCCTTCTGCAACGTGATCCGCGATCTATCGGCCATTTCGACATCCCGTGCAAGTGTACTTCGCCGCTGCCTCCTTTCTCTCACTACGGTATATATTGTAATGACGGCCGTTCATTGCGTAATCCATCGAGCAGCCTCGCATGTACTTTAACTCCTTCCGTCCTTACTACCGTAAGACGCAGCAGTTGTGCTTTGATACGGTGAACAGTCTCCTGACGGACCGGAGACGGTGGTTGCGTCGGTAATTCACGTAGGGCTGTGAAATAAAATTCGGAAGTCGCCCGTTGCCAATGTGACTTATCTTGACCATACCTTGTGACGGTTCTGCGTAAGGCCGGTTTAACATAGTAAAGCCACCGCTTAAGCGTTGAATCGTACGCACGTTGACGCCACTGACATTGATGCCATGTGTCTTCTGTTGTGTTGGCTGAAGAGTCAACACCGTGTTACTAGAGGAGGCCGAAATGCACACGTTTAGCTCACGCAGGCTGGCGTGAAGAGGGAAGAACTATACTGACGTGAGGTCTGGAACATGACAAGGAATGAGAATTCAGAAAGCGGACGTAATTAGTTTCATACTTAACTTTAATCCATTAATGATGATCGTCGCTCTTGACGGTACATGATTCACAATATTATCTGTTAGTAACTGAATATGGCGCCTTGCTAGGTCGTAGCAAATGACGTAGCTGAAGGCTATGCTAAACTGTCGTCTCGGCAAATGAGAGCGTATGTAGTCAGTGAACCATCGCTAGCAAAGTCAGCTGTACAACTGGGACTAGTGCTAGGTAGTCTCTAGACTAGACCTGCCGTGTGGCGACGCTCGGTCTGCAATCACTGATAGTGGCGACACGCGGGTCCGACGTATACTAACGGACCGCGGCCGATTTAAAGGCTACCACCTAGCAAGTGTGGTGTCTGGCGGTGACACCACATCTCCAACCTCCTGTAAACAGTTCTCATTACGCAGGTGGGTAACATTGAGCTTCCACGGAACCCTGCTGCGCCATTTCTTTTGTCGAGACAGAGCGGCGGAGCAGATGTAACCCTGGTCGTCTGTAAAGGCCGCAGGCCACACCTCCGCGTCAATAGTCGCCGTGCGTAGCCCACGTGACACATACACCATCTCGAGTTGATTGGCTGAATGGATCGTAAAGTACGGATATCCGAGGCTGTCGCCGGGCGTCATTTCCCAGGTGTCTTGCAAGGCAAGATCCCGGATCAGCGTCTGTAACGCCGGGCAAGGGATTAAGTGTGGGCGCAGAACGAAGTTAAAGTCGTCACCGACAATGTAGTTCTCCTGACGTCCTCGAAAGATTGGTGACACTTCCTCTGTATAAAAGGATATGCGTTCGCGTCTCTTCGTCAAGTCAAACGGTGCCTAAACATTCACCAAGCGGACATCCCCTACAGTCAGGGTAACACCACGGCTCGATGGTAAATATTCCACATCTTCAGCCACCATTGCTTCTCATGACAGTATGGCTTGCCACCGCTTCGTCGTAACCTGTTAAACGATAGACGCCATAACCATAAAACTCAACTGGGACATTGCTTCTTATCTCCTACATAAAACTATGTCGTCCACTGCCCACAGCATTTCTTGCAGCATTTGTATCTTTACTGGGACGCGAATACCATTGATGTTAACTGTACGAATATGGTAGACGTGTTGCATCGGCTCGGTTGTGCACTGCTAAAACGTCACGCACCAAAGAATTGGCTGTCTACGAAGCATTCTTCCTGGACCGGGACCACACGACACCGCTTCATTGGCCGCCGTGGGCAAGGTCCCCTCCCGACTCGTTGTCGGTGGAGCCAATGGCTGAACGTCGACGTCCTGCATCGTTTTCTGTCTTTTCGTCTTCTGTGGACAGCTGCCGCTTCTTTCGCTTCTTTGTCAACCGCTGTTTTCATAATCGTGCCTCCACGTCTGCTGAGGGATACTGTTCAGTGCAGTCCTCTTGCAGATCCGCTTCCACATCTGAAGATGGGTTCGATTGGAGTGTGGGAGGACCGTGGCTTCGCATCTGTTATGGGACGTCTGGCTGATGGTGTGACAAGGTCATTTGTGCCGCCAGTGACGTGGGATCGGGGACGATACTCGTAGACTATATGGGCACCGGCCTGTCATAGAGACTAAAAATCTCGAAAAGATCTTGACCAATTTACTTAACAGTTTTACATGATGATCTAGGAAACATTCGGTAGGACGTAGGTTACATATATTTAAGTAAATCGGTCAACAACTATTCAACTATTAAAGATTTTGCGCTGATTTTTACAGGATACTCTAACAAATATTTGGACGGACATATATATATCAGTAAGACGGTCAAGAACTTTTTGAGATTTTTGCTAACAACGTTTCCCCTTTATATACAAAAAGTATATAGCCTACGTACTATCGACTGTTTACTAGAACATCGTGTAAAATTTTTAAGTAAACTGCCCAAAATCTTTTCGATATCTTTAGTAAAAACGTCTCGTCTTTATAGTAAACAGATCAAGAACTTTTAGAGATTCTTTTTGGCAAAAATTTCGAAAGGCTTTTGATGATTTTACTTCCAGTTTTTACACGATGCTCTAATAAACGTTTGAACAGACAAAGGCTATATATATGGACAAAGAGGGGGAGGTGGGTAATGACCGAGAGAGAGAGGAGAGAAGGGGTTGGGCACTTATATTCAATTCTCATACATATACAGCAACTGCGAAGGATTGCCGGGTTCTCTAGTTAATATAGAAATGTAGATTCTATACAGTAACAGCTTACCTTAACACCATGTGATGCCTCCGTTGTGGTAACATAATCATTGCGGTCGTCTTTTATCAGCATGGACAAGCCCATTTGGCGCCCGCAAGCGCTCATCCTGACAACGTCGTTTAGATTGTCTGCACTGTTTCTAAAAGAAAAAAAAAGATAAGACTAATATTATGTAGAGATCTCAGACGAAAAGCGCGAGAGTAGAAGAGAAAGGATGTAGAGGTTCCGGGATGGAAAGAGGAAAATGAAGTCCATGAAGGAACTGCCAGTGTTCTTAAAGAGTCCATAACCTAAGAAGAAGAAGAAGAAAAGGATGTGGAGCATGTGCAGACAGAATATCTGAGGCGGTACATAAAGAATACTTGCAGCGAAGACAGTACGGTTGGCAACGATTACAGGCGACGGAAGACCCAACAGACGATGCTGGCGAGACAGACGACAGTAGTTGCAATCTGACGATGCGGCACAGGCGAAGACGTAACAACGTTAAGGTGGCTAAATGCAGTGTACTAACTTAGGCTAGGTGATACATTGGACTTGCTGGCCACAGCAGCAGATGAATCCTATAACCTAGGTATGGAATAATACTACCCACCGAGCGAGGTGGCGCAGTGGTTAGACACTGGACTCGCATTCGGGAGGACGGCGGTTCAATCCCGCGTCCGGCCATCCTGATTTAGGTTTTCCGTGATTTCCCTAAATCACTCCAGGCAAATGCCGGGATGGTTCCTCTGAAAGGGCACGGCCGACTTCCTTCCCCATCCTTCCATAATCCGATGAGACCGATGACCACGCTGTCTGGTCTCCTTCCCCAAACCAACCAACCAACCAACCAATACTACCCACTTCATTATACAGGACACAGCATACACATACAAACACACATGATAGAGATCCAAAGACCCTAGAATAGTAAAATTATAAACAAGACCATAATTAAACCTGACTGGTGATAGTCACTGGAGTGTCGCGACAAAAAGTGAACATTAGACAGTAACGTTGGATTATAAGGCAAATATAAAAATAGAGGACCACATACGCTGCCCTCTAGAGTAGATGAAAACTAGAAACTAACCTAGATGTATGATCATGACATCTGAAGGTAAGAGGATGAAGGTATTGCTGAGGTTCTCGCCTTTGGATGGCGAGTAGTAGTAGATGGGGGTGGAGGTTGTCCAGGAGCGTAAATCTCAGTGTCTTTCTAAGGTACTCCCTCCTGGACAGCATTGGTGGGGGCAGTCTATAAATCTAAACTCTTTCCCATATTCCTATTTTTCTATCTTGGAGATACATAAATTGTTAAATTTAAGCCTTTCTGTATCCCAGCTAGTTTTGTTTCCACGTACGTGAAGCTACAACTACACTCCTGGAAATTGAAATAAGAATACCGTGAATTCATTGTCCCAGGAAGGGGAAACTTTATTGACACATTCCTGGGGCCAGATACATCACATGATCACACTGACAGAACCACAGGCACGTAGACACAGGCAACAGAGCATGCACAATGTCGGCACTAGTACAGTGTATATCCAACTTTCGCAGCAATGCAGGCTGCTATTCTCCCATGGAGACGATCGTAGAGATGCTGGATGTAGTCCTGTGGAACGGCTTGCCATGCCATTTCCACCTGGCGCCTCAGTTGGACCAGCGTTCGTGCTGGACGTGCAGACCGCGTGAGACGACGCTTCATCCAGTCCCAAACATGCTCAATGGGGGACAGATCCGGAGATCTTGCTGGCCAGGGTAGTTGACTTACACCTTCTAGAGCACGTTGGGTGGCACGGGATACATGCGGACGTGCATTGTCCTGTTGGAGCAGCAAGTTCCCTTGCCGGTCTAGGAATGGTAGAACGATGGGTTCGATGACGGTTTGGATGTACCGTGCACTATTCAGTGTCCCCTCGACGATCACCAGTGGTGTACGGCCAGTGTAGGAGATCGTTCCCCACACCATGATGCCGGGTGTTGGCCCTGTGTGCCTCGGTCGTATGCAGTCCTGATTGTGGCGCTCACCTGCACGGCGCCAAACACGCATACGACCATCATTGGCACCAAGGCAGAAGCGACTCTCATCGCTGAAGACGACACGTCTCCATTCGTCCCTCCATTCACGCCTGTCGCGACACCACTGGAGGCGGGCTGCACGATGTTGGGGCGTGAGCGGAAGACGGCCTAACGGTGTGCGGGACCGCAGCCCAGCTTCATGGAGACGGTTGCGAATGGTCCTCGCCGATACCCCAGGAGCAACAGTGTCCGTAATTTGCTGGGAAGTGGCGGTGCGGTCCCCTACGGCACTGCGTAGGATCCTACGGTCTTGGCGTGCATCCGTGCGTCGCTGCGGTCCGGTCCCAGGTCGACGGGCACGTGCACCTTCCACCGACCACTGGCGACAACATCGATGTACTGTGGAGACCTCACGCCCCACGTGTTGAGCAATTCGGCGGTACGTCCACCCGGCCTCCCGCATGCCCACTATACGCCCTCGCTCAAAGTCCGTCAACTGCACATACGGTTCACGTCCACGCTGTCGCGGCATGCTACCAGTGTTAAAGACTGCGATGGAGCTCCGTATGCCACGGCAAACTGGCTGACACTGACGGCGGCGGTGCACAAATGCTGCGCAGCTAGCGCCATTCGACGGCCAACACCGCGGTTCCTGGTGTGTCCGCTGTGCTTGTACAGCCCTCTCGCAGTGTCCGGAGCAAGTATGGTGGGTCTGACACACCGTTGTCAATGTGTTCTTTTTTCCATTTCCAGGAGTGTATGTTAAAACACTAAGAAACCACATAACCTTCAATTTGACATTGCGAAAACATGATCTGTCATAGCCATTAGGTTACAGGTCAAATGGAAATGGCTGCATATTAAATAAAGCAACAAAAAATCACACAGAAGCATTGCAAAGCATCTCAGCTTATAATAAACTACATGGCCCAAACTCTCTGAACACCCATTCTCGGTCTTCTCAAAGACTAAAATTATTTCGGCCTTCCTATTGCTGCTGTTTTAGTAAACCAGACGTCAGTGCGAAGGTTGGGTTGAACACCACAGTGAATTGTTAGGTATGGTCCTACTGGTGGCAATACGCAGTTGTCAACTCCCTAACCTATCAACTGACTTACCCAACCAGTTATAGGGGGAGCCAGAGTTTAAAGTTGACCCCAAATCACGTGACATCTAAGCATTTTTCGACATGAGGCAACAGAACAGATAAGTGAAAAAAAGTCCAACAGTCAGCTTGGAACTGAACCTCGTTTCTTTGCGTTTGGAGTGCGATACTTACTCACTTAGTCTCCGAGCACGCTTACTACTATTACTGCCTCCGTTATGCTGTAGAGGCTCTCCATTCCATTCTAACATACTACAGGCGAAATGAGTTTCCCTTGTCTCTTGAGCACGGTGAGCAGTTGCTGAGTTTTTAAGTGAAATGTTCTGTCGTGCAGCTAATGCTTTAGTTCATTTCAAACGCGCTCAGTTGTTTGAGATCTCAGCTTTGATGCCAGTCCTAAAATTCCACCTAAACTCCTTCCCCAACCAAGATTTAGTAGTCATCGCTTTGCGGGTAACCACATCATGATAAATATACAGAAAATGTGCAACTTCAACCGCTGCGGAGGAGGAGGATATTAGTGTTTAACGTCCCGTCGACAACGAGGTCATTAGAGACGGAGCGCAAGCTCGTGTTAGGGAAGGATGGGGAAGGAAATCGGCCGTGCCCTTTCAAAGGAACCATCCCGGCATTTGCCTGAAGCAATTTAGGGAAATCACGGAAAACCTAAATCAGGATGGCCGGAGACGGGATTGAACCGTCGTCCTCCCGAATGCGAGTCCAGTGTGCTAACCACTGCGCCACCTCGCTCGGTCAACCGCTGCCATTATGTAGAAACCGTCCTGTTGTCTACAATGGTTTCACGAACACCGCCTCCCATTTTTCTGAAGACGAAAGCTAGTGGTCTGAGTCCAAGTCAGGAAAAGAAGATACCGTCTGTGAAACAAACTTCACCGTACTTCACAGCCACCACAGTAACTCAGAGTTGTGACTAAACTTAGCATTTTTAGGTGCAAAAACGTGTCGAAAAAGGTGCAAAACCCCTCCTGCACTGTATGTTAAAAGGTATTTAAAACGGTGTCAATTCCATATGCGAAAATGTGTTGTGGAATACGTATATAAGTCATTAAATCACAAACATCATACACTGGAAAATATAATGAAATGCATCATTAATGCACTGACCCACTTCAGTTACGCATTCAGAAAACTGTTTAAACAAATAACTTTCAACATTTCAATGTATCTGTGATTACTCTGGTCAGAATTGAATAGAACGTACATATTACAGGAACGCGTTTGCGTCCTTCCGTTATCATCATTAGATGAGCTACTCTGTTCAAAGCTACAGTTTTATCTGTAATAATTTATGTAGATGTTTAGATGATTTGCTGTTTGTAAGTAAAAGAGGACCATTGTACATCAACAGGCACATGAGGTGCGTATTTTGTTTTCAAACGGTAGTCAATATTCTTATTTATCGATACGTTACCCACAGCAGCGTTTCTAAGTTCAGCACGACTCTACTTCACAATAATTAAAGCACATCCTTCACATCTGTCGAAATGACCCAATTTGCTTCTTTCTCTGAGGAATTCGTCTCCAGTATTCTCATGGCTGTGTACAATACAACACTCATCTCACATTTCCTCTTCCTCTGATACTTTCATAGCCTTTCTTTCAGCTAAAGTATCATCTGGAAAATCATCTAAACATCTTCAAAATGCCTGAAAATTACTACAGATAACCAGTACAGCTGTTTCACTGCAGACGTCACTTTCCAAAATTTTTTGAGAAAGTGACATATTCCAAAATAATACCTCACCTGAGAAACAGTAACATCCACGACAAATCACAGTTGCTCTACTGAGAATGCCATTTATATGTCACTCCCCAAATTTTACAAGCATTAAATGACAAAATAGAGCCAGTTGATATTTTCTGCTACCTACCTAAGGCATTTGACTGTGTAAATCATAGATTCTCCTACATAAATTGAAGTTTTATAGGATTGATGGTACAGCCAACCAATGGATAATATCATATCTAACCAGAAGAATGCAGAAAGTTGTTCTTAATAATTCAGCCAATGCAGTCTGGGGACATAATTATGAGTGCGGAGAAATCAAGTGTGGGAGGAGGAGGAGATTAGTATTTAACGTCCCGTCGACAACGAGGTCATTAGAGACGGAGCGCAAGCTCGGGTTAGGGAAGGACAAGGAAGGAAATCGGCCGTGCCCTTTCAAAGGAACCATCCCGGCATTTGCCTGAAAGGATTTAGGGAAATCACGGAAAACCTAAATCAGGATGGCCGGAGACGGGATTGAACCATCGTCCTCCCGAATGCGAGTCCAGTGTGCTAACCACTGCGCCACCTCGCTCGGTAAATCAAGTGTGGGGTTCCCCAAGGTGGGTTATTGATCCTCATATATATAAACGATCTTTCGTCTAATACATAACAAGCAGAATTAGTTCTTTTTGCAGATGACACTAGTATTGCAATCAATCCAAGCATACATACAGAAATAGAAGAACCGGTAAACGTGATCTTAAAAATATCATTGACTAGTTTTCTGCGGAAGGTCTCCTTGTCAATTTTAAAAAGACGCAACAATTTCAGTCCTGCATATCTAGGGATACTACACCAATGATAAGTTCAACACATGACTAGGAAATAATAAATAGGGTGGGAACTTCAGAATTCTTAGGCGTCCATATTGATGACAATTTAAACTGGAAAAACCATATTTTCGAACTCTTAAAAGAACTTAGTTCAGTCACATTTGCACTTATAATCATTGCAAATCCTGAAAGACACAAATCAGTAAGTTGACATATTTTGCATATTTCCGTTCAATAATGTCGTATGGTGTAATGTTCTAGGGTGACTCATCTTTAAGAAACAAGGTATTGATTGCTCAAAAACGTGCGGTAAGAATAATGTACCATGTTCACATACGATGTTCTTGTAGACATATGTTTAAACAAATAGGTATTTTGACTACTACTTCACAGCCTATTTAGTCACTCATGAAGCTTGTTCTAAATAACCCACTGCAGTTCAAGACTAACAACTACGTACATAGTTATAATACCAGAAGGAAAAAATCATGTTCATTGCTCCACATGAAGGTTGTCTTTATCACAATAAGAAGTGCAAAATGCTGCCATCAAAATTTTCGATCACTTACAGAATAATGTAAGATACCTGACACAGAGCAAAGTTGAGTTTGAAAACAAACTGAAAAAGTTTGTCCTTGACAACTCATTATAATAGCAATGTGTAAAAGGTGATTATTATTAACTCACAACAGTACCGATACTTAAAATATGTGCCGCACGCGCGCGCACGTGTGTGTGTGTGTGTGTGTGTGTGTGTGTGTGTGTGTGTGTGTGCATGTGTGTGTATGTATGTTGTTTACATCTCCTAAACCACTGGAGCGATTTCAACCGAACTTGGTACACGTATCCCTCACTGTCGGGCAACAATCGCTGTTGGAAAAAGAACCACATACGTATCATGATTCGGGAAATATGACGTCATAAATAACGAGAGGCGTGGAAAACTGCCACATCGTGCATGACGTTTACATTTATTACTTCTTTGCTACTTACTCTACTCGTAATACATTTTGCAGGCTGTATCCACATATGCCGCTGAATGTGCCTATAAAACTATATCACTTCACGACACATACATCAGGACATGTCATAAACACTGAGATGCGTGAAAAAATGCCGCATCATGCATGACATTTTAATACAATTATTCTCTACTACCGAGGAACTCCTACAGTGGAGTCAACTTAAGGAAATCCCTGACACGTGGTAGCGCAATTAACAGCTTTCAACTGCGAAGCGTAAACGGCTGTACACGAAAACAATACCCGTTTATATAGCTATGAAGAGGCTTTTCCGCAGAGACGGTTACAAGATCGCGCTGTAGACACGTGAAGCAGCTGTACTCATACGTTTGTACACTGTGCATATTTCTCTGTACGACTATTTCACAATTTCAAAGGTATTTTCACGAATACGTGGAAATGAAATTTTTTCGATATTACGCTACAAACACAGTTCATTGTTTGTTTCCGTTTCTAACAGAAGATTGGCAAAATGGAATACCCAGACAATCCCGGGCTTGTCAGCTAATAGTAGTAATAATAATAAAAATAATCATGTAGCCATTTTTACGTATGAATTTGTAATGTGAATATAAAATGACTCGTTTCAATCACCAACTTTCTCCTCCGAATGCGAAAATACTTTGTTGGCGCCGACCTACATAGGGAGAAACGGTCATCATAATAAAATAAGGGAAATCGGAGCTCGCACAGAAAGATATAGGTGTTCCTTTATTCTGCGCGCTATACGAGATTGGAATAATAGAGAATTGTGAAAGTGGTTCGATGAACCCTCTGCCAGGCACTTAAATGTAATTTGCGGGGTATCCATGTAGATGTAGACGTTCCACATCATTACGATTAATAGCACAACTGGCCCATGGATCATTAAACTAACTAACGTCTCATGAAATGCGATTTAGACGTTACAGACGCTGCACTTTTCAACAAATTTGTTACAGTAGCGTCACTATTAAACTGTTTGACAGTGTCATACATTCTCCCAGTGTCATTTTGGATTTTGGCATTTTGGATGCAGACAAAAAAAGAGAATCTAATCTAGCAGAAGAACACTACAAGTAGTGCAAACTATATTCACTAGAGTATGCGACCTGCTTAACGTCAAACTGCTTCTGCAGTTGGTGTAGTCGCGAGACAGTCACCAAGCAAACAATCAGCGTGGCGACCATTGTTAGAGCTGGCGTAGCTATGTACTCTGCCTTGCCAGGAATTTTCGTAATATTCGAAATTTAATCACACTAATACGAGAGGGAACATACTTTATTGTTTAATATTTGTATGACTGACTTATAGTTTTTATTTACGGCTTCATTTATTTTCTGTTCCATATATTACTCTTTTCTTGTTATTCATGACGATGCAACATAGTCTTGCAGTACAAAATTACATTTCTTTCTTCGCTGTACATCATATGCATAAACATATCTGCAGGAAGTGTTATGGTACCTATCTAACTTTTATTGGAGCAACCGCTCATGTGCAAACAGCAAGTGATTCAAAGAAAATAAATCACTAGCAAAATAAGACTATTCCCAAATATCTCTACTTTGTTTTAGGGACGAACGTCAGTTATAAGAGAAGGAGGGTGACGAAGAGACAGAAGTTGAGTTTTTAGAGTTACAAGTGCCAAACAGCGTGTCCAGTGACGATGAATATCCACGATAAAGATATATGATCATTTCAGACGAAAGCTGAGAAGTAGGTTTAACACTAATGGGATGAGCAGTACCTTGAGGCATAGGGTCACTCACTCTTGAGATATAATCAAGAACAAAGGTACTTTACTGAAACCAATTTCGGGCATACGTGGACGCTTTGTAATACCTGCCAACATAAGCGTAAACTAAGCATGAAAGCCAGTAAATGAAATACCGTTGATACGTGCAGTTCACCAGCGATGATTAAAGACAGTTATTTTCGATCAGATAACGGCAATTTTCAGAGTAAATCTTCCATATTACAGCCCACTTGAGGTCCAACGGGATATATCTGTCTCTCTTACAGTGTTTCAAATACCAGCATGCTGAGAAAACTTTTGAAATTATGTCTTCCATGAGGAACTCTTTCAGCCCAAAACCCAAACATTACACAGTGGGTCTCAAAAACAAAATAAATGAAATTGTCATAAAAGAGTTAAAGGTGCGGCAGAAGAAAAAAGTATTACAAAAGATACTGATAAAAGAAGCAGCAAAATCACGGTTAGGAGCATTTATTCCATGTTTCCTTTGCACGATAAGTCATTCACAATAGTTCAAATACGAAATAAATTAAGGCGCAGCTTTATATGCAGTAAAGTTGGTAGAGTTGGATCTAAAAGTGACCCACATTTCCGTGGGTGGCTGAGCGTTAACTGTGCACGAACAACGTGACTGACTGCCAAATAGTCTGAAGTTCTGTGAATTTTCAATTGATTACTAGTTCCGCTCTCTATCCTAAAGAAAAAAACTGTGCAACGGAATTTTAATTATTGAACTCCAGAATGACTGATCAATACTATTCAGTATTTTTTTTTTCACAGAGTACACGATGCTAAAGAGCATAGGACATGGAGGCGTGTGGTGGCGTACACTTGAGAGAAAAGTTCAGCGAACTAAGTAGCTGCATTACTAACATTTATTTATTATCTTTTTTCTATCAAATTATATAAAATTTTACACTCGTCACGAGCATCGCATGCGCTTGAATGGAGAATAAATCTCAAAGGCTTAATCCAATGAATGACACAAACTTACAAATCGAAAGAAACAATTAAAAACTGACACTGATTAGTAGCTAGTGGAGAAAAGATAGTAGCTGAACTATGGAAGTGAAACAAGTTGGTGGCTTCAAACATCACAGCACATAAGCTCGCAAGCCTAGTTCATTAAATGAGTGACCACGCAGCACTTACAGGGTGAGAAAGGAAAGGAAGAAGAACAATACCACTTGACTTGACTCGGTTCCCACTTTACCCATATAATGGTTGATTTGGCCCGTCGTTATCTAACCTGAAATCCATTCCTATCCCTTCCGATGTGCGTTCAGCGTTCCGCATTGCGTATTTTTAACCCTGGCTGATTCACTGATTACAGCGGCCGGTATCGCGGTGCGCCCGCAACTCATGCCTTCGCCTCACGTACCGGTAGCGGAAGCAAATTTCGTGCGTCCGCAGTCTGCCACCGTCGTCGAGTGAAAGTCTCTACACCATGTTACACTGACATTCGAGCACGAGTCCGACCTCCATCAAACCCCTGGCCAAATGGATGCCACTTCAAAACTGATAATCTCCATCTAGTCTTCCAGCAGTGTATCGTCACCTTCCCTCGACCAATCGCTGGGCAGACGCGAGATGCAGCTGCACATCAAAATAATTTGCAGTAAAATTAAAGCTCCCACCCGTGTGCGCGAGAGAGCCAGTTAGTATGGAATAGAATGGGAGGACCGACCGCGGTGGCCGAGAGGTTCTAGGCGCTTCAGACCGGAATCGCGCGACTGCTACTGTCGCAGGTTCGAATCCTGCCTCGGGCATAGATTTATGTGACGTCCGTAGGTTAGTTAGGTTTAAGAAGTTCTAAGTTCTAGGGGAATTATGACCTCAGATGTTGAGTCCCATAGTGGTCAGAGCCATTTGAACCATATTTGAATGGGAGGAGGTTGTCGATTGGACTGGAAAACTGTTCGAGATACACCAATACTCAAAAAGAGGAATAGGAGTATTCCGCTGAATTACAGGCCCATATCACTAACATCCATTTGCAGCAGGATTTTGAAACATATACTGTGTTCGAACATTATGAATTACGTCGAGGAAACAATTTATTGACAAATAGCCAGCACGGATTCAGAAAATATCGTTCTTGTGAAACACAACCAGCTCTTTACACTCATGAAGTAATGAGTGCTATCGACAGGGGATGTCAAATTGAGTCCATATTTTTAGATTTCCAAAAGGCTTTCGACACCGTTCCTCACAAGAGTCTTCTAATCAAACTGCGTGCTTATGGAATATCGCCTCAGTTGTGTGACTGGATTCGTGATTTCTTGTCAGAAAGGTCACAGTTTGTAGTAATAGATGGAAAGTCATTGAGTAAAACAGAAGTAATAACCGGCGTTCCCCAAGGAAGTGACATAGACTCTCTAGGGTTCCTGATGTATATTAACGACGTAGGAGACAATCTGAGAAGCTCTCATAGATTGTTTGTAGACGATGCTGCCAGTTACTGTCTTGTTAAGTCAACAGATGACCAAAACGAATTGCAAAGTGATCTAGATAAAATATCTGTATGATGCGCAAAGTGGAAATTCACCTTGAATAAAGAAAACTCTGAAGTTATACACATGAGAACTAAAAGTAATCCGCTAAATTCCGATTACTCGATAAGTCACACAAATCTTAAGGCTGTAAATTCAAGTAAATACTTAGGGATTACAATTACAAATAACCTAAATTGGAACTATCACATAGATAATGTTGTGGGTAGAGCAAACCAATTGGCAGAATACTTAGAACGTGCAACAGGTCTACTAGAAAGACTGCTTACGCCACTTTTGTTCGCCCTTTTCTGGAGTACTGCTGTGCGGTGTGGGATCCGTATGAGGTGGGACTGACGGATGACATCGAAAAGTTCAAAGATGGGTAGGTCGTTTTTTACTATCGCGAAATAGGGGGGATAGTGCCACAGACACGATACATGAATTGGAGTGGCAATCATTAACACAAAGCCGATTTTCGTTGCGACGGGATCTTCTCATGAAATTTGAATCACCAGATTTCTTCTCCATTTGCGAGTACGTTCTGCTGGCACCCACCTACATAGGGAGAAATGATCATCACGATAAAATAAGAGAAATCAGGGCTCGCACAGCAAAATTTAAGTGCTCGTTTCTCCCGCTCGTTGTTCGAGAGTGGAACGGTAGAGAGACAGCTTGCAGGTGGTGCATTGCACCCTCCGCCAGGCACTTTATTGTGAATAGCAGAGTGATCACGTAGATACAGATATGCAGATGTAGATTAGGCCGCCGCCTCACAAATAAGCTAATCAAATTTCGTAATTTTTGCACGAGAAACTGATCATGAAAAGTGGAAAAAGCAATCGCAAAACCAACGCACAATGATTTGTAGAGGAATGAAAAAAAACCCTCACTTTGTACAATATTATATTAGCGTTGCCATGCACAGCAAGTTATTTCATTTACAGTGATCTTACCAGGCAAACGCAAAAGACATTTGTGAATGTCTCATAGATCTGAGATAGGATCACAACAAACCATTAACTTAAACGTAAATGTCTACCATACATGCATTCTGAGACGGATAGACGTTGATTAGGCAGACCGTCGGGTAATGACAATGTAAGTACATTTTCTTATTTTCGTAATCAAGCTTGCAATTTGAAGAGAGCTTATTCGTCCATCTATAACTGTAATTCGTCAGCTATTCATTAAGAGAAGCAGACGCTAATTATTTATGCACGAACAAATTTTACAAGTCGAATATCATTTCCGATAAAAAAAATTATAGTTTGTCTTGTTCGTATTCCAGTAACCTGACACAAAAAGATGTAATCTGATGAATAGGTTTATAGCTGTCCATTCTACAAACTGAGTAAACACAGATGAGCGTGGCACATCAACGAAGCTGCATTCTTAACTTACTTCCTATAACAGTAGTGCGATTACGAGGTTTGTAGGAAAGCCCATTGCCAAAGTGTACCAACGTATACTCGTTTATTATTAAGTATAGAGTAAACCTGCCACGGGATGTAAAGCAATTTATGCAAATGATGTAACACGTAATTCGATAGAAGAATGGGTAGAAACATTTTTTTATGTTATCTCGGATATCTGCGTCCATACAACATGTAACAACTTCATATTGAACAGAAAACAGTCAAATGTATTTTTGGACAGGCAGCAGGACAACACTGAGTTTCACAGTCCTAGAGCTACTGTCATTCTAGGCAATTCCTAAATGATTGTTTTGAAATGTTTACACCGAAAACTACAGCTATTAAACCTTTGTTGCATAGCGGAACGGGCGGCCCTGTAGTTGAAGCTGCAGCAGACGCCACATTCGGTGAGCACGGTCTTGAAGAGCTTCTGGCAGTGTCGCTGGAGACCTTTGAACTGGCACTTGATCACCACCTGATCGCATTGCGGGGCTACCTGAAAAATCACAAGAATAACCTGTACCCAAACTGCCTGCACACGTTTCACATTTGGAAACATCCTGCGCTTTAAAAGAAACTTCAATACGAGTTAAGTAAAGGCGTAAGCAAACTCCCGTCATAAACGAAAACAAGTATCAAACTTTATGTAAATGAATACTACACAGTGCTAAAATATTGCGTGCTTCATTGCGGAATACTGAACACCACTGCGGGCATCTTTAGATAGCTGATTACACGCAGCAGCCGCCAAATCAGACGCCTCATAATTATTGTAAAACTATTTCCTGCTGCAATAAGGAGCAGTGTCATCAGCATTTCACAAACAGGAAGGTAGAACTGCTCCAAACGCCCGTTGTTACTGAACAACACCATCGCAAGCGTCTACAATCACTTTCAAAAGTATCGTTCATTGCAAAAACTATATGCCAATAGTCAGCATACTTGGTGAGAAAATGTTTTGTTTAATCAGTTGATGCATTCAGTTAGATAGCAATAAGGTTGGTTCAAATGGCTCTGAGCACTATGGGACTTAACATCTTAGGTCATCAGTCCCCTAGAACTTAGAACTACTTAAACCTAACTAACCTAAGGACATCATACACATCCATGCCCGAGGCAGGATTCGAACCTGCGACCGTAGCGATCGCGCGGTGCCAGACTGTAGCGCCTAGAACCGCTCGGCCACCACGGCCGGCAGATAGCAATAAATATCAAAAATAAATGAAATGGTACATGTTATAACTCACTATTGTTCTGATCAGCTTCGAAAGAAAGTACGATACTCGATTCAGATTCGGAAGGAATAGACTCAAAATCTCCGTCGACTATGCAGATATATATACTTCTTGGTTCCCAAAACCACTGAAGGTCAAATGATGCTATGATTTCTTTCTACAGGTAATCGTTAATTTCCATGCCTATTTTTGTACTCCATCCCTAATAGCCTAGTCAGTGACAGGACGTTAAATCGTAGCGTTCCTACCATCGATACAGTATCGATACGTCTCTACTGCATCAGATCTTTTTTTCACCTACAAAAGAACCAAACAGGAAAATTCATCGTAATGAATGATGTTATAGCACAAATAAATTATTCAAGAAGCTTCCTGAAGTGAAATTGTATAAGTGACATGTATTGAAGGTATGCTACACTACTGGCCATTAAAATTCCTTCACCAAGATGAAATTCAGATGCTAAACGGGTATTCATTAGACAAATATATTATACTAGAACTGACATGTGATTACATTTTCACGCAATTTGGGTGCATAGATCCTGAGAAATCAGTACCCAGAACAACCACATCTCGACGTAATAACGGCCTTAATGCGCCTGGGCATTGAGTCAAACAGAGCTTGGATGGCGTGTACAGGTACAGCTGTCAACGCACCTTCAACACGATACCACAGTTCATCAAGATTAGTGACTGGCGTATTGTAACGAGCCACTTGCTCGGCCACCATTGACCGGACGTTTTCAATTGGTGAGAGATCTGGAGAATGTGCTGGCCAGGGCAGCAGTCGAATATTTTCTATATCCAGAAAGACCCGTACAGGACCTGCAACATGCGGTCGCGCATTATCCTTCTGAAATGTAGGGTCTCGCAGGGATCGAATGAAGGGTAGAGCTACGGGTCGTAACACATCTGAAAGGTAACATCCACTATTCAAAGTGCCGTCAATGCGACCAAGAGTTGTCCGAGACGTGTAACCAATGGCACCCCATACCATCACGTCGGGTGATACGCCAGTATGGCGATGACGAATACACGCTTCCAATGTGCGTTCACCCCGATGACGCCAAACACGGATGCAATCATAATGATGCTGTAAACAGAACCTGGATTCATCCGAAAAAATGACGTTTTGCCATTCGTGCACCTAGGTTCATCGTTGAGTACTCCATCGCAGGCGCTCCTGTCTGTGATGCAGCGTCAAGGGTAACCGCAGCCATGGTCTCCAAGCTGATAGTCCATGCTATTGCAAACGTCGTCGAGCTGTTCGTGCAGATGGTTGTTGTCTTGCAAACGTCCCCATCTGTTGACTCAGGGATCGAGACGTGGCTGCACGATCCGTTACAGCCATGCGGAGAAGATTCCTGTCATCTCGACTGCTAGTGATACGAGGCAATTGGGATCCAGCACGGCGTTCCGTGTTACCCTCCTGAACCCACCGATTCCATATTCTGCTAACAGTCATTGGATTTCGACCAACGCGAGCAGCAATGTCTCGATACAATAAAGCGCAATCGCGATAGGCTACAATCTGACCTTTATCAAAGTCGGAAACGTGATGGTACGCATTTCTCCTCCTTACACGAGGCATCACAATAACATTTCACCAGGCAACGCCGGTCAACTGCCGTTTTTGTATGAGAAATCGGTTGGAAACTTTCCTCATGTCAGCACGTTGTAGGTGTGGCCACCGGCGCCAACCTTGTGCGAATGCTCTGAAAAGCTAATCATTTGCATATCACAGCATCTTCTTCCTGTCGGTTAAATTTCGCGACTGTAGCATGTCATCTTCGTGGTGTAGCAATTTTAATGGCCAGTAGTGTACTTAAACCTAACCAACATAAGGACATCACACACATCCATGCCCGAGGCAGGACTCGAACCTGCGACCGTAGCAGTCGCGCGGTTCCGGACTGAAGCGCCTGGAACCGCTCGGCCACAGCGACCGGCCTTTACATTCGTTTTATGTCCTACTGATGCATCCGTTTGTTGTTCTGTATGCAGTATATGAACATAATACAGATATATTCCAATTAATACGTCACATTTAAAAAGTTCTCTGCACGCAACCTACACTGCATCGCATTTCACATTCTCTTGTTCACTTGCCTTACGGTTAACTGAAGGATCATTGGTACTGTAGCCATGAGAGTTGAGTAGAGGTAGAGTAGATGATGGGACACTGTGCATGAGTGTGCTTGTGACACAATTAATATCAGTTTCATATCAGCGCACACTCCGCTGGAAACATCCCCCAGGCTGTGGCTAAGCCATGTCTCCGCATTATCCTTTCTTCCAGGAGTGCTAGTTCTGCAAGATTTGCAGAAGAGCTTCTGTGAAGTTTGGAAGGTGGGAGACGAGGTCCTGGCAGAATTGAAGCTGTGAGGAGGGGTCCTGCGTCGTGCTTGGGTAGCTCAGTTGGTAGAGCTCTTGCCCGGGAAAGGCAAAGGTCCCGAGTTCGAGTCTCGGTCTGGCACATAGTTTTGATCTGCGAGGAAGTTTCACAATTAATATGTCATACTTAAACATTGCCCTGCAGATAAGCTGTATTGTACCACACTATACAATTCTTGCTCGCATGCTTTAAGGCTGTTGGAGGGATCATAGGAGCTGTATAGAGTGAGAGTGGAGTGGCACGACACTGTGTGTGTTTGTATGTGGCCGGGTGGGTTTGTGTGCATGCGTCACACATTACGCATATTTTGATTTGAGATCTGTATTGTTTCTTCACGGCTCATTTAAATCTAATTATTTCTATTCACAACTACATGGTTGAGTGTGTGTGTGTGTTTTATTCACATACATTCATTTTCTTCATATTCGCTTCTGTGTGTGTGTGTGTGTGTGTGTCACGGTATGGTAGCAAGAAAGTTATGTCGCAATAATTTTGATTGCGTCCATCTTGTTTTCAAGTAAATCTGCTACGCTGAAAGAAAATATTCAAATAATATTTTTAATAAATTACGAAAGTAAAGTACAGAATTTGTCTCTTCAGGACTGGCTACTGTTATCTTTTAATTTTAGTATATATTTCAGGCGAAAAAATTGACAATAAGTTAGGTGCTGTTCTCAACTCAGTGGCAAATACATGAACTCAGGTAGGAAGTGCAGTGAAGTGTTTCGTTGTTGTGTTTTGTATGGAAACAACCGAACCATATATCCACCCAATGCTTCTGATCTTATACGACAGCCTTCTGCAATATTTCAGATAGAGGCCTGAACACCGTTTATCACATCATAATAGTTGTCAGTAATGTCCATTTCGAATTCAGTAGGAAGTTGTAGGTACAAATGACTAATGTGAACTGTTAAACGGAAATTTATGGCTTGTTTCGAGTGTAAAAGTTCTGATATGTGCGGGAGACAAGGTCGCGCGACAAGAAGCACTCGAACAGATGTGCTGGCCCACTCTAAACGTAATAGTTAAAAAGAGAGGATTGGGTTACTAATTTTTTGACAATATTAGAAATAAGCGGGTGAGGTTAAACACCTTTTTTCTTTATACTTCTAAGAAACTGCGAAAATTGTTATCCTCTTTAAGTAAATCTGACTCTTTCATTGTTGAAAAAATTTTAGTTAGTGAAAGTTTCTCTATTTGAGGCGTCCAGAAGAAAAGTGTTGTAAATCCACTATTTTTTGAGAATAAGTTATTGCCACTATTTTCTTCTCTATGCTGTCGTCTATCGATTAGGCCCTCAAAACAAGAGAAAAACAGTTTTTCTCTACCCTAAAACGCACCCGCAAAAAAGGCTACAGGTGCAAACGTAGGTGTATCTACTTCTGGTTGCAAAGCAAAACTGAATGATCCATTGCTCGATAAAGTAGCAGAACGTAGGATATCCTTAGCAAGGGCCATTATCTAAGAACGTTTGAAGGTGCAAAACTCACTATGTATCCGTTAAGTATTTTGTCTGAATAGCGCTGCTTTTCAAGTTTATTACTTCAATACGTTGATTTCCAGCCTATGTGTGGCAGTTTCGTCAAGTTGTTCAAACTGATCGCTAGTATAAAACAAAAACAGTAACACACCGGTTCTTACGTAGCCATTTTTCTTGACTGATCTTGCTTGTGAATGCATGGAGAACGTTTATGGTGTTCTTTGTTGGATAAAATGTCAAGAATGCTTTGTAATTTCCTTCATAGTGACGGATGTTAATAATGGAATACGTGTACGACCAGATCCGAAAGGGAAAGGCATTAAAAGATCAGCAAATCCTTCTGACTGGAAGAGGAACAAAGCAAAGGGCATGAGGTAAGATTGAATCGTAAACTCTCGTATTTTGTGCTGTTTGTCTGCATGGAAATAGTAAGAACTTCATTATCAGCATATCTTCAAACAGTAATTTTAATTTACACTGTGATGTGTTAGGTTCTTCAGGAGTTGGTCAGCCTGGCCTGCGTCTGTACGCCAGGGCACGGACGTCGGACGGAACTGTCGACCTTCCTATCGAGTGGGACTCCGGGTTGGCGGGCTACCACGGTCTTAAACACTTGACGATCACAGTAGTTCATGACGTGCGGGCCACCGCAGTTCTTGCACTTGGGAGGATGCGTCTTGGGTAACGGGCATTTTGCGCTCGCGTGTTCACCTGCGCGCTTCAGGCATGCTTCGGGGAAGGCACAGAGACGTGTCACATGTCCCATCGCTTTGCAGCAGAAGCACTGGGGTGAGCCTTTCTTATTCCGTAGACCTCTGACGGTAAACTGAGTGTCCTCCACCTCCTTCACTGAAGATACCTTCTTGTTTTCCTGATTGTTGTTGGAGACCAACGGGAGTGAAGGTGACTCTCTCTGCATCTAGGTAGATTTGACGCATGTCACTGTGTGCTCACCGAATCCGATGTCCTCCAGGGGATCTGTTTGGAGGTCATGCTCTGAGAAACCCATGAAGACCGCTCTGTTGAAATTGTCTGGGCCAGCAGCCTAAGTGTAGAAAGAAACCGAGAGCTCTGCCGCCTCGCTTGTGTTCTTCCGGAGGTCTTCGACATTTGAGAGTTGTATTCGCACATTGTTGCCTCCTGCAATCCCCGCAGTGAAGACAGCTGTCGTCCAGTGTTTTGAGGCCCTGCAGCACTCCATTGTAGTCCTTTAACTCCATGACGGTGGGCGGATGTCAATGCACACATCGCCTGGCGGGGAGTGCCGGTCGGGAACTGGCTTTTTCTGTATTCTGTTGGTTCTCGGCCGCCTGTGCTGCGGACCATGTTTGTAGACCCTGCTCCGACCTCCCGTCAGGGAATATTGGAAGGGAGCTGGTCAGGTCTTCTGTGGGTTCGTTGTCGGCCGTTCGCATAGGCTTTCTGTGTTCCGCCGCCAGTGGTTGATACCAGTTGGTGACTCGGGTGATGGTGGGCGATACTGTAGAAAAAATTTTTGGTCGAACAAAAAAGGTGCTCAGGTGACTTTAAGTAACAATTATCTCACCGTGTGGGTACAATTAAGTGTTCAAGTATCACGGGATAACTTTCCAATTCTTCATCGTTCGTATGGCAGACATATGCAGTACATTTATCTAACATGTAATGAATGTCATCGCATAAAACGAAAATAAATGGACTAAATGTTAACATCTAGGATTATAATCCATTTCACTGCTATGGCATTGGCATTGATAAAGTCAATGCACGTGCCCTCATAGCATCGTAGGATGCACTTCAGGCGTCGCAGCTAGGGCGCGATCGCCAATTTGTCTATTAAAGCTTTCTTGTATGAATGTATGTGGGCTCCAGTTTAAGCAGTCAGAATCTTATGCGTTCTGCAACGGGCGAGCTGTGTCCTGCAGACGTGCGTCGTGACCATATGGCGTGACTGCAGGGTGTGAAAGTAGCGGAGAGGCGCTTACAGAGTAGTTACATTCTCTGGAACTATAAAAATTAATAACTGACCTAGAAATAGCCCGAGGACCTTCATATTAGGTACATAACCTTCTGTTGTGTAAAGGAACAATCTGTCAAAATCTGAAGTCAATAACTGTCATAATTTGGAAGTTAGAAGTTACAAAAAAAAAAAAAAAAAAAAAAAAAAAAAAAAGAAAAAGAAAAAAAGGCAGTAAAAAACGTAATTATTCGACACTTAAAAAACCTAAATCAACATATATATGTTAATAGTTCACCAACTGTGACTATTTGAAAAGATATAATAACACCTTCAGTGTTTAGATTCAAATTTGGAAAGTTCACGTTTTAGAAAACCTTTCGTAATTTTGCTGTAGTAATAACTTTAAGAATTTAAAGTAGATATTTATGTTTTGTGTTAGGGTGAGTGTGAAAGAGAGTACTTGTGTGAGTGTATGTGGGACATTCGCCAATATTAAATTTTCAGTTTGTAATTCTCTGTAGGAACTTGCAAGTATTACAGCTTTGTATCGTGGGAACGAATCCACCAGTAACCCCTACTAGTGGATGACGGATGTCCAAGCATGTTTGAACATGTAAGAGATGGCCAGAATGTTCGCGACTATATAGTTAAATTCCGCACGTAAAGTAGAGCTTGAAGTTTATTTCATTTTATTTGTTTAACAAGAGAGTTTTGAGTTGCTTATTTTAATGACGTCAATGAGCTGAGAGCAGTGGTTGGTTCCTGCTCAATTTTGGCGCGAGGCGCGCCCTGAAAGTCAGTTCTGATTGCCCGTAATTCTGTACAGCCAATCAGAAGTGAGACGGTTTGCCACGTAACGCATGAGACAGACGTGCTTGTAGAGGCAGAGAGAAGACGGAAGTGGTGGACCAGCTTTCGAAGGAGCCGGTCATGCTGAAAGTGTCCGAACGCATTATGTGTAAAATGAAGTGGTATTGTGACTTCCGCGTTTCGGTACAGTGCTAAAGGTAGCATGTGTTTACCATTAACTATCTGTGAAATTTTAAGAGTCCAGAGACATTTTGTTCTGGAGAAAATCGGGTGTGTAAACATTGAACTAAAAGCGTGGCGGTACTAAGTAAATTTTTTTTACTGAGTATTTATGGCGAGCATAAACTTTATTTAAAGATAACCACTGAATGCTGAGTGCAAAAGTAAATAGCAGTTTATTGACTGTGTTACTCTCGAAAATGATTTCGGAATTGGATAGGAAAAGTTCTGGCTGTTTGAGTGTGATGAGGACTGTGAACAGGAACTTTAATGATTTGAACACATGTGGGCTGATGATCTTGCGTAATAGAAATAAAAAAATCCTAATGCAAGTTTAAAAGGACCTTTGAACTTAGAAATTTGAACAGCAACCCATTTCCGATTTATTCTTTAGAGTTCACAAGACTATTTTCAGCTTTTTGTACTTATAGCGACCTCCGACGTGTAACTACATGAAATCTCAGTTTTTTCGACACTGCTTTTCTGAGATCTCGTAAGTAGCTGAAGTCAGGAGTTACGTGTGCAGATCTGCAGCAGTATCGAGGTAGGTGGACAATTTATGTTGCAGAACCGCTGTCGATGTGTGAAAGAGCGCGTTACGTCGCACACTCCTCTCTTATATGACTGATACATTGTTTCAGTGCACCACAATCACAACTCGGAACTCCACAGTACCGCATTTACAGAGTGAGTCGGAGCACCGATCACATCCAGTGTGGATTCTATTTAATATGGCCCACAGTTTCCCGTCAAGTTCGACACTCACAGTACCACAGTTACAGAGCCATTCCTGTTCTTGCTAATTTTCAATGTGTTGACAGTTCTTGTTCCAGAGCTCTCTTAGTTTGGTGTTTCTTGTAGCTCAATGTTCAGCGCACAGTAGTTGCATGTGTCTTGAACGAAGCCTATTTCTTCGTAAGACAGGTATGTCGTGATGAATGGGTAGTTCCTTACCCTCCAGTATATTATGGTAATCTGTAAGCAGGGTCTCAGTTCTGCGAATCTGTGGTGAGTAGATATTGCTTAGCAGGCGGAAGCCAGTAGGCAGGAGTTGGTATGATTATAAACGTAATCATGCGTATCATGTTGTTGAGTTATGCATCGATGAAACTGGTATGACAAATATTGTACCACTCTGAAGCACAATACTCTGCTCCCCAGGTTGTGACATACAGCCTCTGAATGAAGTTGTTGCGAGTTTTTATCTTGGCCGATGTGTCTTCCAGGTGATTTTGTAACACAGAGTGCGGTAGAGTGTGATGCGAAGATACTTGGTGTAAAATGATAATTAAATCGACACCCCAGCTGCAAACAGGCGTTGATATACATCACTGGGGACATGTTGAAAATGTGTGTCCCGCCCGGGACTCGAACCTGGGATCTCCTGCTTACATGGTTGACGCTCTATCCATCTGAGCCACCGAGGGCACAGAGGAGAGTGCGCCTGCAGGGATTTATTCCTTGCACACTCCCCATGAGATCCACATTCCCAACAAGCGATGGGCAAACATCTATTAGGCGCCCTACGAATGTAGTGGTGTGGACTTGTTGAGAATGTTGGTCACATAGGGAGCGTGCAAGGGATAAGTCCCTGCAGGCGCACCATTCTCTGTGCCCTCGGTGGCTCAGAATGGATAGAGCGTCAGAAATGTAAGCAGGAGATCCCGGGTTCGAGTCCCGGTCGGGGCACGCATTTTCAACATGTCCCCAATTACGTATATCAACGTCTGTTTGCAGCGAGCGTGTCGATTTAATTATCATTTCATTCTATAGAAGCCGGGAACAGACACTACCTTCATATACTTGGTGTACTTGTTGTACTAGCTCCAAGCATGCAGACTAACTTAGTTGTTCATTTAGGAATAGACGTCGACAATCGGTGTTGCAAGGATCTAGATGCTTATGTCTTTAAACCACCTAGTAAGAGGCACTTCAGATGAAGTGTGAAAGAGGTTGTAGTAACCAAAAGTAAATATGGAAGGACACTAGTAAGAGGTGAAGTGGCCCACAGAATGGACGCTGGTGAAGGAAGAGAGATATGTAGGCAAAGCCTACTCGTCCACGGAACCAAGTGTCATCCGAAATGGAAGAGTTTTAAAGGAAGAAAAAGTGAGAGACACTGATTTCCTGCTCAAGAATCATTTCGGGCAGACTTGGGAAGAAATCGAAAACCTTGCTTTCTACAAGAATATAATCTATGTTGTGAACAGTGCAGAGGAGGACTTAGACTTTGACGGTGGTGGTATGTCCCTATGGGACTAAACTACTGAGGTCATCGGTCCCTAGGCCTACACACTACTTAATCTAACTTACGCTAAGGACAACACACACACACCCATGCCCGAGGGAGGACTCGAACCTCCGACGGGGGCAGCAGCGCGAACCCTCAGATTTTGAAATTCATCCAAAGAATAGTGAGTTGCCACTGTAATTTAGACGGGACAGAACAGAAATTGTAAACTTGAGACCTTTAAACTACTTTCAGACTTTCGTTTAATCTCACATACATTGTCATCACAATCTGTTGTAGTCATTATACCGTTTTCTTTTCTTCTTTGTGCCAGCAATAAGGTGTCTTTTTAGTGTTAGGTTATGTTATGATATTAATGCACATCCATCTCTACAGAAGCAAAGCTCTGAAGATCCGTGGTAACATATGGAAAGTTCGGAGAATCCAATTTATTTTTGGTTGTAACTAGTAGAGGAAAATCTGAAAATTTCAGGGACTGTCAGAAATGTATTCCTTAGGTAAACATAAATCAATGATGGACAGGAATTTCGAAAATCTGGCACTCAAAGTAGTAAGAAGTTTTTTGCGTTTCCTGAAAGAAATGTTCTGATACACTCACTGCATTTTGCTTCTGGACGCCTCATTTATGTTCTTATTTAAGCATAGTGGAGGCGTATAATTGGCCAGGTCTTGCAAAGAGGTAAATAGCTTTTTTCTTTCAGATAGTTCATCTGTTTGTATTAGAACACCAGCAGCATAAATATCAGGCCGTCGTAAACCCTTTACAGTGAATCACGAAAACAAATTCAAGAACAAAGTACAGAGTAAGAACAAACAAAAGCAGAAAATCCATTCCTATAGTAGTAATGAGCTCGGTGAGAATTGTTAACTTAAGATGTTAGCAGACACACCACAGTCTCCTGTTTCTGCTCATGTGCACTCTGCAGCATACTCAGGAGTTTAGAATCCCACACTCGGCACTGATCGTTAATACCACTGCTTCACTCGCGACATCGTTGCTGGCCTATTTAAGCCTGTTTTAAATGAGCGACTTTATGGACAAAATCGACTACTCGTTGTGGGTGTGCGTCATATGCTTGCGGGTAAATCAATTGCGAATCACATCGTGGGTGGGACAATGACAACAATGATTAATTGACTCTTCTGAATATAAGGCTCCAAAATCTTGAGCATCCGGTACTTCAGACAGCGCATGCGCAGAAGTAATGGACTGTGTCGTTGTCTGCTAACATCGAAAGTTAACCTATTCTCCTCGAGTTCACTCCTATTGTAATAATGGAGTCTATGCTTATGTGTCTTTGTAATCTTTATTTTGTTGTTTGCTTCGATTTCGTGACACACGGCAAAGGTTGCACAAGGGCCTCGTATTTTTCCTCCTGATGTTCTACCACAAGAAGGACGATACATCTGAAAGCGAAGAGATATTGATATTCACGTTTTACAATACTAATATCTGGATGAAGAAAAAGCCTACATTGTGCATAAATATGAATGTTTTATAATGAAAATTAGAACTATTTAACGAAAAAAATAGTTTTAGATGTAACTTAGCACATAGAAAGAAAACAAGATACAAAGTAAAAGTAAAAAGGCGCTGTTTACTGAGCTTTAAATATTGTTTAACGTGTTTGTAAGTGTATGTATATATCAAAAAAGTAAGTATCACCCTGATACGTGGTACAGGTGTGTTGCTATTGTGACTGTTCCTGTATCGATCGGAAGGTATCCCTTGCCGTTGTTTGTAAACTACCATGAGCGCTACCTATGGCTGGAATGACGCACTCGAATTGACTGAAGTATTTCTTTTGAAAGTAAAGTATCAGTAGGGACACATTAAAGACGTCTGCAGAATAGTAGAATGAGCATCCATCATATCACGAAGGACAATCGCGAAGAATGATCGAGTCTGTATCATCATGTTACGTGTAGAAGGCTTGTCTACCAAGCTAGTTCCTCTACGTGTGCACAAAAGTCAAAGTGATGTGGTGCGGATATGGAATCGGTTTTAGTCAACAGGTAGTGCTGAGCACTTACACCGCTCAGGTCGTCCACATTTTACCTGTGCACAGGATGATTGATATGCACGGCTTTTGAGTCAAAGGATCCGTGGCCTGAGTGCTCCGGATCTGAATTCTACATTCGAAGAGGCTACACGACGTTATACGTCGTATCAAACTATTAGGAGGCGATTGCATGATGCGAATCTCCATTCCCGACGACCATGACGAGCACCACTCGTACAGCACAACACCATGGACTTCTTTATAAATGGGCAATAAATCATGCTGAATGGATGCCTCAGGATTGGTGTCGGATGTTGTTTAGAGGCGAAAGTCGGATGTGTTTGTACCCTGATAATCGTAGACAACGTGTTGGGAGAAAACCCGGTAATACCGAAAGCATCCAGTACTACGTCCTACGTGTGCAACAAGGTGGTGGTGGAGAGATGTTCTGGGATGGCATGACAAGCGATTGTTGAGGGCAATATCACTGTTCTACTGCACGGGGATGAGATTCTGGAGCAAGTAGTGAGACGATATGTCCAATATTTTGGTGACAGTTTCATATCGACGGATGATAACTCTCGTAGTTCTTGTGCTGTTCATGTGGACGCGTGCCTTCAGCAAACAAGGATCACCAGAATGGAGTGATCTGCCTCTTCCCCGGGCATGAATGCAATCGAACACGTGTGGAATCGATTGAAACGAGCTGTTTCTGGACGTCGACGACGACCACGTATTCTGCGTGAGTTATTCAGAATCGCCGTTGAAGGATGGGACAAGGCTAGCTTGATGATCTCATCGATACGTTCCACTGTGTATTGACGTTGCTGTGGAATGCTGTGAAAACTCCCCGTGGGGAACAGGCTATTTTGCTGTTGCACAGTTTTTTTTTAAATTTGTGGATCGGGACACATTGCAAATAGCTATATACACGTGCCTCAGAGTCAGTTTCCGTCGTCTGTGCAATGAATTTCGAAATAATGGGGTGCTGCAAAACTTTTGATGACGTGTGTATATATTCTCAAGTACATAAATGTAGATATTTTGCAATGTTTGGACGAAACATTTCAGGAGTTTGGAAAATTTTCAATGCAACCTTTCTCAAGAACATCCACTATTAATTTTGTTTTCGTCAAACATAAACTCTATTATCATTCCTTGTTCCTCTATTCTACATACTTCGATTTTTTCGTAAAAAGGATAGTCCCTCACAACCACAATTTCCTCATTCGTGTGCCTAACTGCTAGGTAAACAATTCACACATACACACAGTTTTCGTGCTGATGTCTGGACGGAAACGACTACTCCTCAGTGGCGAGAGTCAGCCCAGGAATAAAACGCCATCGGCGCTACAGTAGATTCATGTGGTGTGCGTACTGTAAGACCTTCGGTACACACGCCTTCAGATTATTTGACTTGTCGCTCTAGCGAAGTAGGCGAGTGTCAGCAATATGTCTCGTGGTCTTATCGTGGCGTGTTTATCTTCTGCCGTTAGGTCAGACGATAGAAATGCCACTTGCACGCTTAGAGTAGCAGATTGACGGTGACCAACTTTAAACAGAACTTGATTAATTTTCACACACATTTATTAAAATAATAACAAGCATAAAAATAACTTAACTTGGTTCTGGATGCTACGCTCCTGGAAATGGAAAAAAGAACACATTGACACCGGTGTGTCAGACCCACCATACTTGCTCCGGACACTGCGAGAGGGCTGTACAAGCAATGATCACACGCACGGCACAGCGGACACACCAGGAACCGCGGTGTTGGCCGTCGAATGGCGCTAGCTGCGCAGCATTTGTGCACCGCCGCCGTCAGTGTCAGCCAGTTTGCCGTGGCATACGGAGCTCCATCGCAGTCTTTAACACTGGTAGCATGCCGCGACAGCGTGGACGTGAACCGTATGTGCAGTTGACGGACTTTGAGCGAGGGCGTATAGTGGGCATGCGGGAGGCCGGGTGGACGTACCGCCGAATTGCTCAACACGTGGGGCGTGAGGTCTCCACCGTACATCGATGTTGTCGCCAGTGGTCGGCGGAAGGTGCACGTGCCCGTCGACCTGGGACCGGACCGCAGCGACGCACGGATGCACGCCAAGACCGTAGGATCCTACGCAATGCCGTAGGGGACCGCACCGCCACTTCCCAGCAAATTAGGGACACTGTTGCTCCTGGGGTATCGGCGAGGACCATTCGCAACCGTCTCCATGAAGCTGGGCTACGGTCCCGCACACCGTTAGGCCGTCTTCCGCTCACGCCCCAACATCGTGCAGCCCGCCTCCAGTGGTGTCGCGACAGGCGTGAATGGAGGGACGAATGGAGACGTGTCGTCTTCAGCGATGAGAGTCGCTTCTGCCTTGGTGCCAATGATGGTCGTAAGCGTGTTTGGCGCCGTGCAGGTGAGCGCCACAATCAGGACTGCATACGACCGAGGCACACAGGGCCAACACCCGGCATCATGGTGTGGGGAGCGATCTCCTACACTGGCCGTACACCACTGGTGAAAGTCGAGGGGACACTGAATAGTGCACGGTACATCCAAACCGTCATCGAACCCATCGTTCTACCATTCCTAGACCGGCAAGGGAACTTGTTTTTCCAACAGGACAATGCACGTCCGCATGTATCCCGTGCCACCCAACGTGCTCTAGAAGGTGTAAGTCAACTACCCTGGCCAGCAAGATCTCCGGATCTGTCCCCCATTGAGCATGTTTGGGACTGGATGAAGCGTCGTCTCACGCGGTCTGCACGTCCAGCACGAACGCTGGTCCAACTGAGGCGCCAGGTGGAAATGGCATGGCAAGCCGTTCCACAGGACTACATCCAGCATCTCTACGATCGTCTCCATGGGAGAATAGCAGCCTGCATTGCTGCGAAAGGTGGATATACACTGTACTAGTGCCGACATTGTGCATGCTCTGTTGCCTGTGTCTATGTGCCTGTGGTTCTGTCAGTGTGATCATGTGATGTATCTGACCCCAGGAATGTGTCAATAAAGTTTCCCCTTCCTGGGACAATGAATTCACGGTGTTCTTATTTCAATTTCCAGGAGTGTATTTACAATTGACAATCTGAAGTTCCTTTGGGTCTTGGTACGTTAATCTTATTCTCACATCTCTGATACTTGACAAAGTGTCTATACATTTCTCTTCATGGCTATGTGCACGAATATGGTAATCTTATTAGGCACAGACTGAAACTTGACTATAGACTGGTACAAACTAATGCAGACTGACTAATCGGAGGTCTGTACACTCGTTATAATACCTCGAGCGTTCAGGTATCACTGCGCGAGTGTGATCCGCGAGGAGAAAAGGTTCTACGTTAGCAGCGATCTCATTGGCTCCGTTACATATTAATACGCGGATCGGCGGAAGCAGAATTTGGTCCGTCTCTATGACAGCGCCATCTCGTAGTGCGGAGACGGACGAGCGCTGCGCCTGCGCTGTTGTGCTTAGCCAGTTGAGCGCGCGATGCCGAAGAGTGCGGACAACGGAACGCGCGCGTCCGAGCCAGCCGTCTCGGTCGCGCCGGGGCTGGCCGCTGGCCGGTCGGTGGGGCCTGCCCCGGCGGCCGCTCCCCACAGGACGGATACAACGGCGACGACCCCTGCAACGACAACGGATTCTGACAGGCAAGATAATGAGGACAGGACCACGACGAGCGATATGCGAATGCAGAGCGGAGGACACCGTACGCCAAACCCCTGTGACGAGAGACATCAGCTAACACAGAACGATCGGCAACAACGGGAACTAAGACGTGAAATACAGCACATGATTCTGCAAAGTCAGGAAGTATACGACAACCGGACTAGTACAGTTCCTACTTCACAGCCTGAAGAACAAGTAGACGACGTGGAACAATTATCCCCACCAGAAGACGACGACGAAATGGAGGGAGTCTCCTCTGAAGAAGTTTGGACCATGCAGCCCACTGACGGAGAGGGCGATTTTACACTAGTTCGCCAAAGAAAACGACTCAACGCTTCTCCTAAGCAGAACATCTCTCGTAAGCGACAACGTCCAGAAGGACTGAAAGCTTCCAACCGTTATGCGGCTGTTGCGACGGAAGATACTACGGATGCTCCAGAACGTATGGACCAGACGAGTGACGTCAATCTCGAAGCAGATAAAGAGGGGACAGATGGCTCTGGCCGTAACTTACTACACAAAGTCCCGCCCGTTACTATTTACCATACCAAGAACTACATGGAACTCAACAAGGCGCTGAAAGCGAGTATTGACGGCAGTCTTAAGGCCATCTACCAACGAGACAGGATCAAATATCACTTTGACTCCTATGAAGATCAACAGCGGGCCATCAATTTCTTTGTGTCGAATGACATCCACTTTTTTACACATCAGGCCGCAGAGGACAAGGACCTCAAAGTCGTTGTCAAACGTCTACCTGCCGAAGTTACGGAGGAAGAGCTGAAAGACGCACTGATAGAGAAGGGTTTTCCTGTCATCAACGTCCACCAGTTTAAAAATCTAGACGACAACACGAAGGAATTACGATCTCAAGATGCTTACTGTGTCACGTTGCCAGCCCAAAAGGAAAACTACAAGATTTACGACATCAAATACCTTCTATATACTAAAGTCGTTATTGAAACCTACAACAGACAAGAAGGACCTGTTCAATGTCGCCACTGCCAGCGATTCGAAAATACGGCTAATCATTGCAGCTTGCCTGCTCGCTGCGTTCGATGTGGAGGGCAACACCGATCTTCAGCATGTACTCATCCCCGAGGGGCTCCGCCGAAATGTGCTAACTGTGAAAAGGACCATCCTGCCACATGGCGTGGTTGCCAGAAGTACCAGGAACTTCTCAGGAAATACAGACAACGGTCTTCCCCGCAGCCCTCTCAACGGAGGACTCGTGTAATACGGAACTCCAACCTGACGCCACACCCTCCGCCCCACCGTCAGCAACCGCCACAAGAACAGCCGGCGGCGACACGGCAGCCAGTAACACAGCCTCCTCCTGAAGCACGCGCACCTCGACAGCACCGCCAGCATTATTCATACGCCCACGCAGCATCACCACGCCGACCGGAACCGGAAACCTACGTCTCACCAGCTCATTTGATGGAATCTATTGCTCCAGCGCTCTCTGATGTCGAGAAACTTCTCACCGCCGTGCAGCAACAACTAGTGGGGATACTTTCTTTAATCGAAAGTGTATTGAAGGCCTTTGGAACACCTTAAGATGGATCGCCCTGGGACCACGAGAAACCTGATAATCTGTATATGGAACGCCAACGGAATGAAACACAAGAAAACAGAATTCACTGAATTTTTACGTCACAAAATCGACATCACACTTGTATCGGAGACACACCTTCATCCAACAACTGAGCTCAGATTTCGTAACATGTACGTCTATAGAACGGACAGACAAGGCCAACGACGTGGAGGGACCGCAGTTCTGCTTAAAAGGGAACTGCGGCACCATCATGAAACACTACCACACCTCCAACATCTGGAGGCAACAGCAGTAACGGTTCGATCGGCGTCAGGCAACATCACTTTCATTGCCGCGTACAACAGCCCCGGTAAAAACCTGGTGCCAGACGACCTAAGGAGTATCTTCACCAATTTTGACAAAATCTTCCTCGGAGGTGACCTTAACAGCAAGCACGTCGCGTGGAATTCCCGGCGTACGAACCCTCGTGGACGAACTTTGATTGCCATGGAAGAAGAACTGGGCATCACAGTCCATGGCCCACGAGAGCCGACACGGATTCCTTACGTCGATCGGCAAGAAGCAGACGTCCTAGATATTGCTATCATCAAAAATATTGAGACCAACCTCCAGCTCCGCACCGTCGACGATCTTTCGTCTGACCACCGACCTGTTATCAGCATAGTGGAACACGCAACGGCCAACCTTCCGCCCCCAACCTCACAAACTCTGAACTGGGGTCAATTTCGGACATATCTTGACAACAATATCTGCCCGCCGCAGGACGTATCAACACCGGAAGCCATCGACATCGCGGTACAAACTTTGACGCAGAAGATAAAGGCAGCCAAACGGAGGGCAACTACTCACACGGTCTACCCTGTAGTAGCTTTCGATGAGTTCCCGCCTCTACTCCAAGAACTGAAGACACAGAGAAACAGGAGTAGGCGACGTTGGCTCCGCTATAGAAACCAGATCGATCGACGAGAAACACACGTCTTAACACGAGAACTGCACAGGAGAGTGGCCGAGTGGCGACAGCAGGTCTGGGAATATAAGATGGATGAATTCTTACTTCGAACCAAGAACGAATGGCAGGTAGTCAAGAACATACGACACCAGCGGCCACCTAAACGAGCCATCAGTGGACCAGATGGCCTCCTCTATGACGAACTCGCCCAGGCGGAGCTGTATGCTACGACTTACCAAGAACAGATGTCTACACCAGCGACCCCCGTGAACGACGTCCGCCTGCAAGAACAGGAAGCCGTCGTTACAGCAGAATCGACTGCTTTTCGTGCTGCGCCTGTGCAGAGCCGCCCACAACTCACCACACCATCAGAGATCCGTAAAATTATCCGGAAGACTCGGAATAATGCGCTGGGCAACGACTCCATAAGCAACACCGATTTGAAACAGTTGCCCAGGAAGCCAACTGTGCTCCTTACCCGAATTCTCAACAGCTGCCTTGTGCAGGGATATTTTCCTACGGCATGGAAGACGGCTCGAGTAGTTCCAATACCCAAGCCAGGTAAAGACCCAGCAGAACCCAACAGTTACCGGCCAATTAGCCTCTTGCCGACCCTTGGCAAGGTGCTCGAGAGAGTGCTGTTGAAGAGGCTCCATGACACGCTTACAGCGCATGATGTTATACGACCCGAACAATTCGGTTTCAAGGACAAGTTATCTGCCGAACTTCAACTTCTACGGATCACCGAACGGATACAAGAAGGATACAACAAGCAGCACTTCACGATTAGTGTCTTCCTTGACATCGAAAAAGCTTACGATAAGGTGTGGCGGCCCAACCTTATCGTCAAATTGCATCGCACTACCCCTATTGCGGATTGTTACATTAGACTCATAGACAGCTTTCTGCAGGACAGGAAACTGTATGTCCGAGTCGACGACAAAAACTCCGAAATGAAACTGATCTCCGCAGGAATTCCGCAGGGCTCTGTCATTTCACCTTTCAACTTATATATAAATGACATCCCAACAGTCCCCCTTGTTACGGCGAGTTTTTAATGCAGACGATACGGCTTTTCTGGCAACTGGACGACACTTGGACCAGCTAATCGCTAGGATGCGACGGCAACTTGCTGTAATGGAGCGCTGGGCGCTGCAAAATAAGATAACGATCAACCCGACGAAGACGGCAGCCGTTCTGTTCACACGGAGGGAACCAGTTCTGAACGACAGTCACCAAATAGCTGACCAATTCATCCCATGGTCCCCGGGAGTGAAGTATCTCGGTGTCTACCTTGACAAAAAATTAATCTTTACGCATCATATTGACGACAAGAAGACGGCAGCCCAGAAGATGGCCAGGTCATTGATTCCGTTCCTGAAGAGTAAGGATCTCAACCCTAAGACTAAACTCCAATTGTATAAGGCAACAGTGGAACCCACAATGTTGTATGGCTCCACCTCGTGGGGCACTACGTGCGTCTCCAACTACAACAAACTCCAAGCGCTGCAAAACATTTGCTATCGATGGATCACAGGAGCTCCATGGTGGACAAGAAACGTCGACATCCGCACCACACTCCACGAGACCACTATACAAGAGAAGGTCCATGACAAGGCTCTACGAGTTTTTGACAAGATCGATGCCCTTAGGGACGAAGTTCGACAGTTAGAATCGGTAGGGACGGTAAACCCTGCAAGATGACACAAGTATCGAGTACCGAAGTCAATAACGTTTCACCCCCCATAGGCAATATGTCATAACACGAGGAAGCAGTCACACATAACAGCCTTGACACATTTCGCCCTCCACAGGAGATAGACATCACCAAAGACAGCAGGCTAAAGGACCCATTGCGTGCCCAAGCCTAACTGAATGTGTAATAAATAAAGTGTTTTCCTTTTATCTTTACATCCCATCCTAGAAGAATAAGTCATCAAGGATGATCTCTTCAGTCCACACTACACACTATATTTAAAAAAAAAAATGTGCTTAGCGGGGCGCGCTCTAGTGGGAAAGTTGTGTACACGCTGACTATACGGAACTATGTACACAACAATTCACTTGTCACGAGGAGTCAACTGAGACGACAAAGTCGATCGTGTGAACGGCAGTTCGCACGCAAGTAAGTGGCGCGCACCCACAACGAGTTGTCGATTTTGTCCAGAATATCACTCTTGTAAAGCAGATACTCGACTGGAGTCATGAACTGTTGCGGTCGAGTCTAGGATCGTTCTGCATATCTACGTCATGCGTTCTCTGGCAGCCAATGAGCATTCTGTAGGATTCGAAGCACTATTCTGTGAACGTTCAAGCCAGTGCGAGTATTAAACATGATTTTAGCGAGTGACATGGAGAATTTTTATTCCATTTTCTGCAAGTTGTCACGGCTATTGATTGCGGTAAGGGACAAATTCTGCATGAGCAAGCGAGAGAAGTAATTTTGCAGCATGCACGCCTTCTTAAAGCGCAAAGCACGCGTAGGTGCGTATCGCAACTGTCGTTTTGAACCGTAACACTGCAGTCTCCATCCGTGGCTCGACCTGCACGAACCGCCACTGTTAACGAATCGGATTGTAGGCCAATAAAATTTCTTATGGACTCATTAATCTCCTCTTTTATTGTGACCGCTTTATTGTTTTATTGTTTTAGCGGTGGTAACGCATATCCATTTGAAAGACCGGCTTGAGAACACGCTTATAGGCGAAAGACGAGCACCTTTTGCATGAAGTCGGCGACGGTGAGGTTGTTGGCAGAGACGGCGGCGGCGAGCCTGGCCAGCGCCCCCTGCGTGCCCACCATCCTGCCCAGCAGCGCCGGCACGTAGGCTGCGTCGCGCCGCAGCTGCTCCCGGCTCGTGCCGTTAGGGATCCTCCTGCCACAGTCAAAGCTCACATAACAAAGTCTTTGCGTTCTCACCGTTATATCTGCATCGCCATGCATACATTACAAACCACAGTGAAGTACACGGTGAAGGTACTTACAAGGGAACCTCCCCATCGCACCCCTCTCAGATTTAGTTATAAGTTGGTACAGTGGATAGGCCTTGATAAACTGAACACAGATCAATTGAGAAAACAGGAAGAAGTTGTGTGGAACTGTGAAAAAATAAGCAAAATATACAAACTCAGTAGTCCATGGGGCATATAGGCAACATCCGCCGTGGTCCCGTGGTAGCGTGAGCAGCTGTGGAATGAGAGGTCCTGGGCTCAAGTCTTTCCTCGACTGAAAATTTTACTTTCTTTATTTTTGCATAGTTATTATCTGTCCGTTCGTTCATTGACGTCTCTGCTCACTGTAATAAGTTTAGTGTCTGTGTTTTGCGACCGCATCGCAAAACCGTGCGATTAGTAGACGGAAGGACGTGCCTCTCCAATGGGAACCGAAAACATTTGATCGCAAGGTCATAGGTCAACCGATTCCTCCACAGGAAAACACATCTGATATATTCTATACGACACTGGTGACGGCATGTGCGTCACATGACAGGAATATGTTGTCGACCCACCTAACTTGTACACTTGGCGAATGGGTAAAAAGATTCTTCTACCTTGCCAGATTTAGGTTTTCTTGTGGATGTGATAATCACTCCCAAAAAAGTGATGAAAACATAAGAGTTTGTCACATAAACTGAAAATAAAAAATTAAACTTTTAACTCGATGGAAGATTTAAACCAAGGACCTTTCGTTCCGCAGCTGCTCACGTTACCACGAGACCACGGCGTTCCTGCGTTTCTATTGTCCTTGATGTTGCCTATCTTCCCTTGAACTACTCAGTTTGTACATTTTGCTTATTTTTTCACAGTTAGTTAGCTCTCGTCTCATCTTAACATGAGCGATTCGTAGGCAGTTGAGAAATATCTCTAGATTTTCACTTTATACTTGAAGACCCTTCTCAAAGAAGGTTGTACATCATGTTTTTGCCAAATTTTGAGTTTTCATTGGAATAAAGTGGTGCGTCACTTGAGATATGCTATCATAGCAAGGAATGTCTTTTTTCTGTCTACAGTTTGAAGTATTTGTAGTTGTAAAGCTGGCCATACAGCGAGAACGTTGCGTACAGCGTGGTCCGTTGATAGTGACCGGGCCAAATATCTCACCAAATAAGCATCAAACGAAAAAACTACAAAGAACGATACTAGTCTAGCTTGAAGGAGGAAACCAGATGGCGCTATGGTTGGCCCGCTAGATGGCGCTGCCATAGGTCAAACGTATATCAACTGCGTTTTTTTTTTAAATACGAACCCGCATTTTTTTATTACATATTCGTGTAATACGTAAAGAAATATGAATGTTTTAATTGGACCACTTTTTTCGCTTTGTGATAGATGGCACTGTAATAGTAACAAACGTATAGTAAGTGGTATCACGTAACATTCCGCCAGTACGGACGGTATTTTCTTCGTGATACATTACCCGTGTTAAAATGGACCGTTTACCAATTGCGGAAACGGTTGATATCGTGTTAATGTATGGCTATTGTGATCAAAATGCCAAACAGGCGTGTGCTATGTATGCTGCTCGGTATCCTGGACGACATCATCCAAGTGTCCGGACCGTTCGCGGGATAGTTACGTTATTTAAGGAAACAGGAAGTGTTCAGCCACATGTGAAACGTTAACCACGAACTGCAACAAATGATGATGCCCAAGTAGGTGTTTTACCTGCTGTCACGGCTAATCCGCACATCAGTAGCAGACAAACTGCGCGAGAATCGGGAATCTCAAAAACGTCGGTGTTGAGAATGCTACATCAAAATCGATTGCACCAGTACCATATTTCTATGCACCAGGAATTGCATGGCGACGACTTTGAACGTCGTGTACAGTTCTGCCACTGGGCACAAGAGAAATTACGGGACGATGACAGATTTTTTGCACGCGTTCTATTTAGCGACGAAGCGTCATTCACCAGCAGCGGTAACGTAAACCGGCATAATATGCATTACTGGGCAACGGAAAATCCACGATGGCTCCGACAAGTGGAACATCAGCGACCTTGGCGGGTTAATGTATGGTGCGGCATTATGGGAGGAAGGATAATTGGCTCCCATTTTATCGATGGCAATCTAAAAGGTACAATGTATGCTGATTTCCTACGCAATGTTCTACCGATGTTACTACAAGATGTTTCACTGCATGACAGAATGGCGATGTACTTCCAGCATGATGGATGTCCGGCACATAGGTTGCGTGCGGTTGAAGCGGTATTGAATAGCATATTTCATGAAAGGTGGATTAGTCGTCGAAGCACCATACCATGTCCCGCACGTTCACCGGATCTGACGTCCCAGGATTTCTTTCTGTGGGGAAAATTGAAGGATATTTGCTATCGTGATCCACCGACAACGCCTGACAACATGCGTCAGCGCATTGTCAATGCATATGCGAACATTACGGAAGGTGAACTGCTCGCTGTTGAGAGGAATGTCGTTACACTTATTGCCTAATGCATTAAAGTTGACGGACATCATTTTGAGCATTTATTGCATTAATGTGGTATTTACAGGTAATCACTCTGTAACAGCATGCGTTCTCAGAAATGATAAGTTCACAGAGGTACATGTATCACATTGGAGCAACCGAAATAAAATGTTCAAACGTACCTACGTTCTGTATTTTAATTTAAAAAACCTACCTGTTACCAACTGTTCGTCTAAAATTGCGAGCCATATGTTTGTGATTATTACAGTGCCATCTATCACAAAGCGAAAAAAGTGGTCCAACTAAAACATTCATATTTCTTTACGTACTACACGAATATGTAATAAAAATGAGGGTTCCTATTTAAAAAAACGCAGTTGATATCCGTTTGACCTATGGCAGCGCCATCTAGCGGGCCAACCAGATCCGGTGAACGTGCGGGACATGGTATGGTGCTTCGACGACTAATCCACCTTTCATGAAATATGCTATCTGGTTTCCCCCTTCAAGCTAGACGAGTTTCGTTCTTTGTAGTTTTTTCATTTGATGCGTATTTCGTGAGATATTTGGCCCGGTCACGATTAATGGACCACCCTGTATATCAATGAAAACCGCGGATGTTCGCTCCAAAGGATATTGCATTGTTAAATAAAAGCATAGAAAGGAAAACAGATACATCAGACTGGAAGCAGAATGTTAAGAAAGGTAGGAGGAACAATGGAAAATCTTACATTTTTACAGGTTGTAAAGACGTGCTCGAGAAAACTACATCCAATGTGGTACGCTTAAAGAACGTTGTATATCATTAAAACGTAAAAATTGTACACCAGAGTAATTTCTTGGGTCCGGCCGTTGGTTTGGGCGAAAAAGCAATGGTACAACGATACTTTTGTACAAGTACCTCATTTTGACAGAATATTTTATAACAGTACAGCGAAAGTTCATCGTTTTGGGGCATAGCTTTCTACTGAGTGAACTTACTTCTGCATTAATCGGGAAAGAAGAAGAGTAATGGATGTCATGATTACCTATGAATGGAAATATGTTATATCTGAATCTTGTTTAAATATACACTGATAAGCCAAAACATTATGACCACTGCCCACAGCGACGTTTCATGGAGCCTGGTAGCGTTGCGGGCACATCACGTGGTGACAAAAGTATGTAAGCGGAGCAGACACGGACGGGTGAGCACCCTAGCGAGGGGAAATCCTTTAAGATAAGCGACTTTGACGAAGGGCATGTTATTATTACGCAGAGCCTGTCAACGAGTATCTCGATAACGGGGAAGCTGGTCGAATGTTCACGTACTACTGTCGTGATCAGCTAAGGAAAGAGGTAGAAGGATAGTGAAACTACCACCAGCTGCTAAATGGTTGAACGGCCACGACTCTTCACAGAACGCGTGGCTCAGAGGCTTGTCTGCTCTGTAATGTAGGATAGATGGTGATCTGTGGCATCTCTGTCAAAAGAGCACAATGCTTGTGCACGCACTAGTGTTTCGGAGCACAACGTTCATCGTACATTGTTGAACATGGAGCTCCGCAGCGCACCAGTTCTGTGCGTTCACGTGTTGACCCTATGATATCGTCAATTGCGTCTGCAGTGGGCACAGAACAATCGGAATTCGACTGTCGATCAATGGAAACATATCACCTCTTCGGGTGAATCAGATTGTTGCTACACTAGGTCTATGGTCGTCTCCATAAACGCCGCCATCGAGGTGAACGGCAGCTCGAAACGTGTAGCGCCACGGACGCAACCTGCTGGGAGCAGTATTATGCTATGGGAAACATTCCCCTCCACTTGCATGGGACCTGTAGTAGTAATCGAAGACACGATGACAGTTTTGAACCACCTGCATCGCTTCATGCTTGATGTTTTCCCCGATGGTGGTGTCATTCTTCAGCAGTGTAACTGCAGAACCGTGCTACAGTGGTTTGAGGGGCATTACGGGTAACTCACATTGATGTACCGACGTGCAGATTCGCCTGATGTAAATCCTATGGAACCCAATCAGGGTCACTATCAGGCGCCATCGCCGTGTACGCAAAGCAGCATAATATACGCGAATTACATGAGTTGCTCGTAACATCTGATACCATATACCTCCACAAACCTACCAGAAAACTGTCGGATCCCTGATACACAGCCGGCCACTGTGGCCGAGCGGTTCTAGGCGCTTCAGTCTGGAACCGCGCGGCCGCTACGGTCGCAGGTTCGAATCCTGCCTCGGGCATGGATGTGTGTGATGTCCTTAGGTTAGTTAGGTTTAAGTAGTTCTACGTTCTAGGGGACTGATGGCCTGAGATGTTAAGTCCCATAGTGCTCAGAGCCATTTGACCCATTTTCGAACCTGATACACAGAATCAGACGGACAAACAATCTATTAAGCAGGTGCTCAAAATTTTTGGCTCGTCAGTGTACATTTAATTATAAAAGAAATTAACCAGAATGACCTTGTTGCTGTCAGTGTGCTCAAGGAATTGAAAAGTGTGACCCAATCTTGACAACTAATATTTACATATTAATATAATATAATATGAATTCAAATGATCCAAATTCATTATATCGACGCCTTAATCACACTGTCATTTACCCTTGGGTACATCATTCTCTACTAAAAAGAAAAAGAGACAATCAACCTCGTTTCAACATACCCACACATGTTATCAGTTTTCCTTTGTTATATAAAGATCTTCCTCCCATATCGACAGAGAAAATGAGGGACTTGTTGGTTGTCTATAAATACCCTGATGCACAATACAGGGAATTTTATATGAGTATACCTTCTGAGTGAACGGTTAAATTTACACTACTGGCCATTAAAATTGCTACAGACGCGAAATTTAACAGAAAGAAAGAAGATGCTGTGATATGCAAATGATTTGCTTTTCAGAGCATTCACACAAGGTTGGCGCCGGTGGCGACACGTACAACATGCTAACATGAGGAAAGTTTCCAACCGATTTGACATACACAAACAGCAATTGGGCGTTGCCTGGTGGAACGCTGATGTGATGCCTCGTGCAAGGAGGAGAAATGCGTACCATCACGTTTCCAATTTTGATAAAGGTCGGATTGTAGCCTATTGCGATTGTTGTTTATCGTATCGCGACATGCTGCTCGCGTTGGTCGAGATCCAATGACTGTTAGCAGAATATGGAATCGGTGGGTTCAGGAGAGTAATACGGAACGCCGTGATGGATCCCAACGGCCTCGTATCACTAGCAGTCGAGATGACAGGCATCTTATCCGCATGGCTGTATCGGATCGTGCAGCCACGTCTCGATCGCTGAGTCAACAGATGGGGACGTTTGCAGGACAACAACCATCTGCACGAACAGTTCGACGACGTTTGCAGCAGCATGGACTATCAGCTCAGAGACCATGGCTGCGGTTACCCTTGACGCTGCATCACAGACAGCAGTGCCTGCGATGGAGTACTCAACGACGAACCTGGGTGCACGAATGGCAAAACTTCATTTTTTCGGATGAATCCAGGTTCTGTTTACAGCATCATGATGGTCGCATCCGTGTTTGGCGGCATCGCGATGAACGCACATTGGAAGCGTGTATTCGCCATCGCCATACTGGCGTATCACCCAACGTGGTGGTATGGGGTACCATTGGTTACGCATCTGTCACGTCTTGTTCGTATGACGGCACATAGAACAGTGGACACTACATTTCAGACGTGTTACGACCTGTGGCGCTACCCTTCATTCGATCCCTGCAAAACCCTACATTTCAGCAGGATAATACACGACCGCATGTTGTAGGTCCTGTACGGGCCTTTCTGGATACAGAAAATGTTCGACTGCTGCCCTGGCCAGCACATTCTCCAGATCTCTCACCAACTGAAAACTTCTGGTCAATGGTGACCGAGCAAATGGCCAGATAACTGGCATCCGAGGTGTTTCAACAGGTTGCCTGCCTGCAGGTGCCTAGGACTACTTTGCAGGCTTTTTTCTGTAAAGGCATATTTTTAAAATTCTCAATAAATGTGGGCACGTGCCACCGAGGGTATTACCAAAATGGTGAAGGGGGAGTGTGCCTTAGAGGGACCCTTAGCCGTTGGATTCACGCATGTGTCAATGTCGCAACCCTGTGTGATAACGCCACAGAAGGGCACGAAATAGGAGGGTAGAAAACGCATAAGTACACTTTGCTGCTTCGGTTCAGGTTCAAATTTCGTCGAATGGTTTTTAACGGCCCCTAGTGGTTCCATCCTGTACACTGGAGCAAAAATTGAGGTCGCAAAGCACTCGACAGCGTGAGATCACATTCAGTGGAGCTGCTGGCTGGCGATGGTTGAAGTGTTTGTGAGGTGTCAGCAGTGTCAAAAATTGGCAAGAAAGTCGTCCTGTTGCTCACCGCACTGCGAACTGTCGTTTTCGAGTGCGAAACGTGTGGAATCAACTTCTCAAGGGAAGGAATTTCCTCAGCCAGAAAACGGCGTGATTTTAACTCTGGGTGTCGTGTTTCTGATCTCCATCGCAGAGGCGTCAAAAGAAGAAGTGAAATATGTGTAAGAAGGGGTGTGACGACCCTTCCATCGTGTGACACGTCCACGGTGCCGTTGAGCGGAACTGCGGCGAAATTTGGTGCAATTGTGACACCAATAACCCACCGCACACCTCGCATGAACTTCTGAGCTCAGGCCTCTTTTCCACGTGTGTCGATATCTTGCTGTTTGAAGCATCGCCAAGCCCGAGAGTGACGTTATAGGGCGCCACGCTTTCGCGTTATTACATAAGAACGTAGTAGCTACCTTATAACCAAATTTCAGGTTTATTCGTCGCAATGGGAAACAATTACGGGATTACGAAAAAGTAGTTCAAATGGCTCTAAGCACTATGGGACTTAATATCTGAGGTCATCAGTCCCCTAGACTTAAAACTACTTAAACCTAACTAACCTAAGGACATCACACACATCCATACCCGAGGCAGGATTCGAACCTGCGACCGTAGCAGCAGCGCGGTTTTGGACTGAAGCGCCTAGAAAATGTAGTCCTTGAATTGTGCTGCGTCGTGTATATGAGTGGAGCAGACAGGAATATGGAACCCTATAGGTCATTACGAGTTCGTACAGAGGGTGGGCAAAAATATAGGAACACAATGAGAAATGCGCACTTGATCATAAATGTGTATGCTAGGCAGCCTGCAGGTTGCACTGTTTTATTTCACCACGAACGGTTCGTGTGCAGTGTCCTGAATTCACTGCAAGGATCAGTCGCGGTCAGAACAGTGTTCTGTGTGATTGTGAGTTCATTGTGTCGGAGCTAAGTTAAGTCGAACGTGGGCAATTTTTTCATGCTCATATAATGGATGCTTCCCTGACTAAGATAGCCGATGTGTTTCGACGAGGCACCGTATCGAAGTATACTGGAAATACGAAAAAAATGTCATGCGCTAAGTCACAACGTGGACGAAAGTGTATGTTGAGTGATTATTGCAGAAGAGGATTACAACTAAAAACAAGAGGACGACAGCTGCAGAGAAATTGCTGCAGAATTGAATGTGGCACTCGCGTATCAAAACAACACGAAGGGAGTTACGTAGGAGGAGATTTCTGGGCGAGCTGGAATTCCAGAACCACTCATGATCGATGTTAATATCTGTAACAGGAAAACGTGGTGCTGAAGCCATGAAAGCTGAATTATGGTGCGATGGAAGAAAGCCATTTGATCGGATGAGTCTTGTTTCACAATTATTCCAACGTCTGGCCTAGTTTACGTCTCAAGAGTGAAACATGGTTGGGGGAGGGGGGTTAAGATTCGGGCAGCCATGCAGTGATATTTCATGGGCCCAATGGTTACTTTGCAATGTCTCATTACTGCCAAGGATTATGTGACCATTTTGGTTGATCAGGTCCACTCCACATTACAATGCTGTACCACCATGGTGATACTGTGTTCCAAGACGACAGTGGTCCTGTTCACAAAGTTCGTATCTTCCTGGACTGGTTTTGTGAGTATGTGAATTGATTGTCGCATCCTCCCTGGTCACCACAATCAATAGATCTCAATATGTCTGACCCTTTGTGATCTACTATGGAAAGGAGGGTGCGTGGTCACTATCCACTTCTATCACCGTTACCTGAACAAGACAATATTTTTCAGGAACAACGGTATAATATTCCCTTGAAAACCATACATTATCTGTGTTTATAGTTTCCGAGATGACTGGAAGCTGTTTTGAATGCCAACTGGTTATCTACTTCGTATCAGGCATTGTAATGTGTTGTCATTTTGGTGCTTCCATATTTTTATCCAACCTCTGTATGTCGCTGGGAGAGGACGCGTGTAGTAGCGCTGCGGACAACGGCCGGTTGAAAGGCGGCGGGTATAGGCTCGTCGGCAACAGCAGTCGGCCGAAGAAGGCTACGAAGAGAGGCATTGAGATGGACAATTCTTGCGAACCTGACCCGCTTCTGGTGCCACTACCGAGCTCTGACGATGAATCTAAGTCGAAAACTTAGTTTCGTGTACACGTGTACGGTACATGGAGCAGCCCTTCTGCCACTACCAGCCACCGCTACTCACTAAGGGGAGAAGGAAAAGAACGCTTGTACCTGGTGCTGAAGGTTTTGTATAGACCATCAAGACTATACGACGGTCAAAATGTTCCACCGTGTCCCGACAGATGTCGCTAAAACCTTCCAGTTTTAGACGTGGATACCAAAGAGGCTCGAACTGAAACAGAGCCATTGCTCATTGTAGTAAAATTCGAAACGACACTGAGCTATTTCGAATTCTGAAACTACTGGTGGGACATGATCAGTTTGCCATCAACCCTGATGGGACAGATCTATACAAAGTTACCCTGCCATCTACTGCCAACTACAGAGCAGCAACAGTAGCATTTGGAGAATAGGACATGCCGTTTTATACGTCCCCATGAACGGCAGATAAGATCCTGAAGATGGTCGTTCACGGCCTGCCGCGAAAATGCGAACTTAGGTAGAGCAGGAGGACCTAGATTTCGACTACTGTGTACGCTCCATATCACGCCTTCTATCGCTCGAGACGCGTAGACTACTCTCTTTGGTATTCATCATTATCAGCGGCACCCTACATAATCGTGAATAACGAGAAATTACAAGGATCTGTTTTACGCCAGTGAAGATGGAGGAACTGCGCTCCAAGAAGATAAAAACACAGTCTACTACCACCAAGCTGTCGGCCATGTCACCTGGTATTCCTCAATGCCATCTACACGCGTCAAGTGTGCTAGTAACCATCCTAGTCTCTACTACCCACGTCGTAAACAAAAGGAAACTCTGAAATGTTCTGGCTGCAACGAGAATCGTGTAGCCTCACACGATTGTCTGCTTTAAAAGTGCTGTTGCGTGGTGCCACAGTCAGCGATGCCAGAGAAAGCCTCACCAAATTTTACCTGGTGTGAATCCTGGCCACGCACATCGAACCACACAAGAGTCTGAGATATCGCCAGTTGAGCCAGGAACCTCCACCCAACCAAGTGTCCACCCAACAGAAGATACCACTGTGCTCGGATCGTCAGAGTCGTTCGTGATAAAATATAACGCCGCATCCTGTAGGCTCGGTTAGCATCTCCATTTATGTTTTTTCTCGCGATACTTCCAAATTTTTGTCCAACTCTGTAATTTCAGAAAGCAATTGCTAAGACTTAAATATACATTCAGTGTTAAAAAATTTCTCTTTTTCGAAAACGCTTTTCTTGCCATTGCCAGTTTCTATTTATATCATGTCTATTTCGGTCTGCGTCAATTATTTTAGTGCCCATGTAGCAAAATCCATCTACTATCTCATTTCCAAATCTAATTCCCACAGTATCGCCTGATTTAATACGACTACATTCCATACCCTTGTTCTGCTTTTGGTATATTAATCAGATAACTTCTTTCCAAGAGGCAATAAATTCTGTTCAACTGCTCTCCCAAATCCTTTCCATCTCTGATAGAAATAGAAAGTCATCGGTAAACAATGACGTTTTTATTTCTTCTTCCCGAAACTTAATTCACTCTGCAGATTTCTCCTCCGTTTCTATTATTGGTCGTTCAAAGTACAGACTGAATAACACCGGCGATAGGCTACAGTAGTATACCTATAAACTATCTGGCGCACTTTTTCCTTAAATGCTTCATTGAACCTTGAGATATCACTGACATCAACTGGAAGTGCTAATGTGGACTGCTTACACGCCAGGAGCAATGGCGTCATCTGTGACCTCTAACGAATTACGCCGTCAAGAAGGCGCTGGTGGGAAATTAAAAAATGCAAGACGTCGGTAAATTTAAAAAATCTGAAAGATTAAAAAATAATTTTAAAGAACTCAAAACTCAGAAGTGGCAGAACTATCCCTGTTGTACTTTGTAACCATTCCCCTCGCCATCCCATGCCCACCCCCTCCAGCCAATATCAACGTAGTATTAAAACAAAACAGCCAATCAGAGCTCAGTGTTTTAGCGCACATTCAAATGAATTATCAATTTTTCTTTTATTTTCTTCAAATTATTGTGCTTTTTGTTAAGCGATTAATAATTTTGTCACACACACACACATGATGTTTATGTCATAACTTACAGATTACGCAGCGCAAGTGAACGCGCAAAATCTGATCTGTGTACCATACACGATGCAAGGCACTATGGACCCTCGGAGTAATTACATTCCATATCTAAGTTATTCTATGATGCTTTTGAAGTGTCACAATGTTAATTCAACATCTAAAATGTCTGCAAAGATATGTCAACAATACAAAAAAAAGTTTTTAACAAGTCTCACAATGTCAGTTTCTGCAAACACCCACCCACCCACACACACACTACACCACCCTTCAGTAGCTGACACCTAATGCTTGTGTCAACCACCACTGTGTTGCCTGCTTAGCACTGTGGTTTCCACTGTGCGATATCATAAATTAGCATTATCATCAAAACATGATAATCGTTTTGGTAGTGCGAGATAAAGTTAATACCCTTCCATTGAGTCGCTATAATATTTGGCTAACTTCGGAAGTGGATAGTTGAAAGCGTGCCAGGCCCAGTTTGATAGCTATACAAATGAGCATTACTAGTGTTTGGTATGCTATCCCATTGAAGTGTCGTGTAGTTTCTACCGTGTGAAACAGAAGGTTACAACGTTTTCAACTACAAGATGAAGTTAATACCCTAGCATGGAGTAACTGTCATGTTTGGCTAGCTTTAATATCAGCTTTAGAGAAAAGTTTTTCATGAATTTAGAGGTGAGAATAAAATTGCTTACTTTGGTAATTCTAGCAGACAAGCGCACTTCAATATGTGAGTTGGTAGTACTAATGTGTGTTTTGCCGTGTTACAGAACCACTTTTCATGTTTTGTGATGAATGTAATGCATGGTATTAATGCGTGGTACGGGGATTGAACAGCTCTTGCTCAGTAGCCTATAATTTATTTAGATAGTACCAATAAGCAAGCTGCGTGTATTTCAATAAATTATACAGACATGTTAGATGTAGAAATAATTTGAAGGTCTGTTGTGCTTGCAAAATGTACTACAAAAATCAAACTTTGGTCGTGAACAAGTGCTGCTTAACCTATAAGTTCTCCAAATCTTTTATACTGAGAAGTAATACAATCTTATTTTGGCACAAAGTTTGAATTTTCTCTCGTTATCTGAGGTCTGTAATTATACTTGCAGAAAACTGTGTGTGTGTGTGTGTGTGTGTGTGTGTGTGTGTGTGTGTGTGAGTACTTCAAATCATTATTTATTATGATAAATAATTTTATTTTGGTGGTATGGATTGTATTTTCGAAACATTCACCTTTCACATCTACATTCTTGCACCATTATCTTTGACCATGTTTTGGCTGTCTTATTCCACCACCACAGTCTTTGGACTTGTTGTGTATTTACATCTTGTATGTGGAGATTTACGATGCTATATTTGCTAATTACGAAAATATGCAGTTTAAATGATACATTACAATAAACATTTCATCGAAAGACCTACTTCTTCCCTAAAATGGTGTTTGGTTATTTTGTTTGTGTTTTGACTGTGTTGTGTGTTTGCTTTTCACATCACGTATTTTGATTAGATATTTGGTGTTATTTAGTAGTCGACAATTTTGGCAACATAGTCCTGCTGATAAATTTTCCAGCATTCCTCGAAAGTTCTTCTTATAAATAACTTCCAGTTCAAATGCCAATAAAAACAGTATTAGCTTGTTAATAACATTGATTGTACTTTCTAATGTAAAACATGATGCATAATCTTCATTCCCCATAAAATGGTGCTAGCTAAGGTGAAACATTGTCAGAACAGGTGAAACTGATCAGTCAGAGAATTCAAGCTTGCCAATGTCTGCCCCTGCTTGCCTTGTAACACTTGAGAAGCGCCACAGAACAATTTAGATGTGGACATATTTCAGTTGAGGCTACATTGTACCTTACATCAATGATACGCTAAAAGTTGCATATAATTAACATTCTTCTACTATCTGGCAGTCATTCAGACTGGGTATTTGTTTGTGTGTTTCACATCTTAGCATAGTACTTTAGGGAACATGTGTTTTCTGCAATTATAGTCTTAGTCAGTTTAGTTTTACTACATCGCCTCGTTTATGCCTGTCTCTTAATGTCAACTGCTTGTTTAGCATGTTATTTTTTAGCCCCATGAGGTTAGCTTTGGGGCTCTTAATTTGAGAATTCAATCTTTTTAGGTACCAGTTTGCGGAAGTATTTTAGATATGGAACTACTGCTGGTTGCACTCTTTAAGTAATTTGTTTGGGTAAATGCATTTGAACACGATGAAAAATAAATTCATATCATTCGGATACTTTTGAGTACAGCCAAGATGGCTCCCTGGTTCTATGTTGTGATTGTCTGTTTCATTTCAATGTCCACTAAAATACTAGTCTCTGATTGGAGCAGAGGCAAAGAAGGGGGAGAGGGAGGGAGAGCCGGTTGAGTGGTTACAAAGCACAACTGGTTTAATTCTGCCATCTTCGATATTTTGAATCTTCCTTTCGAATGTCTTCTGAAATTTATTTGATTCTTTTTAATTTCCCACCATCTTGCATTCTCAATTTCTCATCGGCGCCATGCATTATTAAAAGTCTTGCCATCTGCCTTCTTACATTTTTTAAATTTCCCACCATCACCAGTCTGGATTTTTAAATGTCTCACAATCTCATTTCGGATTTTTAAATTTTCCCACCACTACCATTTTGATAACATAATGAGTTCGATGTAATAATTAAAACGTTTAGATTAGGTGTGTTAAAGGAAGGTATCTTGGTTTGTGGCATAATAGGTAAGGAGCCATGGGTTGTTGCGTGATAGAAAAGGGGGAGTGGTTCATGATGTCATTATGATGTCGTCATACATGAAAGGGCATGGCTTGCGACATCTCAAATGTAAACAAATGAATCTTTTGACTTATGGACAAAGTGGTAAAGGGTCGCCATTGATATATAACTGGCTACAACCTTGTCTCACTCCCCTCTCAACAACCGAATCCTTTTCATGTCCTTCAACTTTTATAACTATAGCCCTTTATTTTATACAACCTATAGATAACCTAACGTGAATTTAAAGGCACTAGGTGACAATGCTAGTGGCTGGTGGGTGTGTCTCACCACTCGCTGAGGAGGTTGCGCAGCTGGCCTTTGTGCACCTTGTTTGTGGGACAGATGGTGACAGCAGGAAATGGGAAGTTCCACACGGGGTAGTGCGACGTCTCGATGTCGATTAGCGTGGGTCGCGAGTTGTGCTGCTGCAGTGCCAGCCACACCAGGCTCACAGATGTCACCAGCGCTGCCGCCACTGCCGTCGCCCACAGCAATCTGCTCAGAAATATAGATTCAAGGAGGTAGGGGTTATAGAAACAGAGTATTTATATTTTTACATATTTCAAATATTTTTACTTTATTTTGTATATAAATATTTCGTATATTTATTTCCAAAGTTCTGCAGGTATAGAAAGCACCTATACATAGATATACCTCCAGAAAAGTCATCATGCCATCACACTACATACCAACATGTGGCATTTAGAGCCATGCTACACGGAGAACATTCACTTAATTGCCTTTAAGACATAATTGGACATAATTTAAAGTATTGTCATAAACAATGACTATACAGCTAAAACAATAGATAATTTAGACGCACAAATACACAAAAATAAGATGAGACATTACCAAATCAAGAAAGAAGAGAAAGTGTTTGCTTGCATCCGGTACCTACGCCCCATTTTACAAAAACCTGCTAACCTATTTAAAAAACCAATTTAACTCTATTAACAATAATTCAGAACACTTACTAGTCTAGAACATAAAAACAGATTTCCAAAAATTAGCTGTTGGAAGTCGTGATGGCTTGTCGCAAGTTCTAAGTGCTCTGACATCAGAACGAACAGTGTGGAATGCTACGTGATGTTTTGGATTCATTTCAGTGCTTTTCCGTTATTTCTGGATAGTGACTGTATAATATTGCTGACAAAAATATTGTGCTAGTTTGGTTTTAATTTTTTTCGTATCTCCTGCAGTCTAAAACTTAAGTTCAGTGAATATCTGTGTGGCATTTAGATTGTCCGTCTCTAAATCATCCTACCACTGCAGTCTTGGTCTCCCCTCTGAGCTAACTACCCTCTGGCTTTGCAGTTAGCATCTTGTTTGGTACTCGCTTCTCCTGCACTTCCATTCCCCGCACATGTCCCAACCACTGTGACCTTCGTGCCTTTACGTCTACGGTTCTGCACTGGCCCTATTTCTCCAAGCACCGTTATCTCATACTGTCCCATATACTGAGGTGACAAAAGTCATCGGGTAGCAATATGCACATATACAGATGACGGTAGTATTGCCTACACAGGGTATAAAAGGGCAGTGCATTGCTGGAGGTACCATTTTTATTCACGTGATTCACATGAAAAGATTTCAGATGTGATTATAACTGCACGGCTGGAATTAACAGACCTTGAACGCGGAATGGTAGTTGGAGCTAGATGCACGGTACATCAGATTTCGGAAATCGTTAGGGAATCCAATATTCCGAGATCCACAGTGTCAAGAGTGTGCCGAGAATAACACATTTCATGCATTACTTCTAACCATGGACAACAAAGTGGCCGACGGCCTTCACTTAACGACCGAGAGCAGCGGCGTTTGCGTAGAGTTGTTAGTGCTAACAGGCAAGCAACATTTAGTGAAATAACCACGATGTGGTACATACGACGAATGTATCCGTTAGTGCAGTACGGTGAACTCAGCCACTATGTTCTGCCGACGTCACACTATATCCACCAATCAGTGGTATTTTTTACCTGCTAGCACAGTTTCCTCTAGATGTGGAAGAGAATTGAGAAGAAGAAGTAGCTTTGTTCCTTGGTGACAGCCTGCCAGCTATCTGCATAGATAGCTTTTTAAAGTCCTTATTTCCGTGTATTTTAGGATGACAAACAGATGTCTATCTCGCGGAATGTTTCTCTGATACAAGCCTGATTGCCGCACCCTGCCTCACCGCATTCTTCACTGAACAACTAAAGCTTTCTGGGCACCTTTCTGTGACAGGATAAAAACCATAAAAAAATACCTCTCTCCAGCTGGACCTCGCCGTTTTAGAGTTCCATACCTCAATCGGTAGAAGCGGAACTCTTATGGGATCACTTTGTTGTCTGTCTGTACGACTGTTAGGACCCTCTTTTCTCAAGGACGGGTGGAGGTATCAAGCTGAAATTTATGTCACATACTACGGTCTATGGTCTCTTGGCGGCGTAAAAAATTTAAACTTATAACTCAATGAAACCAAAACATACGGCCATTTACGTCACATATTTCGACACTCGCCAGTTCACGCATCAAAGCCTATAGGGTACTTCCCAGTGACGTAGAAACATGAAATTTAGCAAGAAGCAAGGTTTCACACTAAACGTAACTGAAAAAATCCAGAAATTGTAAATTTATAATTAACTTTTGTTCTATTTGTTGTCTGTCACATATTTTGGTACTCGCAAACTTGCTCATCAAAACCTACAGCCGTACTGCTGGAACTGCATACATGTTGGGCCTGGTGGTCTAGCGGCACAGCACGTACCACCAAACCGCAAGGTCACAGGATCGAGTCTTGGTTGGGCCATGGATATTTTAGTCTTCGTTTTAACCTAGCCTTCACCTCTCAACAATGTCAGGATTCAGTATTGCATCGCGTCAGCAATCGTAAGTATCGAAATAATTATGAAAAATCCGCCTCGATTGCACAAAATACCTGGTGTTTACCTAGGTTTCAGCGTGTTCTGAAGAAGGCGTGGTTACCCACGTTGAAACCTAGGTAAACACCAGATAGTTTGGGCAATCGAGGCGGATTTTTCATAAGTATTTTAATGTCAGGATTCTCTAGAAAAAACATGTGGTCCGGATCCCACACCACGGTAAACTGTGGGTCCCCTTTCCGCCTTTGGGTAATTGAGGTAGGTTAGGGATATGCATGTCGCTGAAGTGGTGTCCAAAAGAACGACTTGCACCAGGTCATTGAGATACAAAAATTATTATTATTACCTATATACATAATTAAGTTTGTACAGAACAGTCAGTGTGCAATCCTACTCGTTCTTCTACGGTATTTCAATATGTCTGCGGCTTGGCTCACATTATTCCAGAGCCACCAGCGCTGCCACGCGGGTGGAACTGAGCCTGCGTCCAGTCCTATTTCACGCGGGCAATGTGTATGACCCCAGACGCTTCTGCCTGTGTCTGCCACCTGCCAGTTCACAGAACACCTCGTCCCTTATCTGCAGGGGTTCTGTTTCGATTGCGTTTATCTCTGAATGTTCGACCCCGTGCACTGGAGCACGCCACAGCTTTTAAGTTCATCCGAAAAAATCATCATAACAGTATGCACTAGGTTAATTGAGGGTCTAAAAGTACGAGCGGTAAAAGTGACATTTCACAATAAAATGACCTAAATGCCACGTTTTAAAGCTAAATTGTGGATTTCTTCAGAGTAAAAAAAGTACAAGCGATTTTCTGTATAGTGTTACACTCAGTGATGATAAAGTTCAGGCTCTGAGCCGATGCCTGGACTGCATGTAGAATACAACTAGTATAAGTGAATTGGCGGACGGAATGAGAATTATTGCTATCTTTAACGAAGGTTCAGATACCGTATGTATTTTTTTTTATAAGTATAGCAGTAGCCTAACGTCGACAGAAGCGACTATGGTCCATTGGTAAAGAGTCGAGTGAAGGGTGTGAATCCGAGCCTCAGACGGTTCTGCTGCCGCGTAGGCTGCAGATTCCTCGACGAGAGCCATAGGGTGGCGGGTTTCCGGGTTCCGCTAAGTAGGTCAGGGGTTCACTACACACAAGAAGCGACTACACGGGTAGCGGGTTCTGTGCGGAGAGGACTGGGCGGTTATTAGGTTACAGGGGTGGAGCGTTTATTGCTGTCAGATGTAATTTACCTTGTAGTGAAACTGAATTAGATACTTCCTGTGAGTTTAAATGGGTAGAGGTCATACTTGTCAACCGGAATAAATGAATAACTGGTTCCTTTTACCGATACCCAGACTCAGATGATACAATTGCTGAACAGTTTAAAGAAAACTTGAGTCTCATTTCAAATAGGCACCCCACTCTGAGTTATAGTTGGTGGTGACTTCAATGTACCCTCGATGTGTTGGCGAAAATACATGTTTAAAGTCGGTAGTAGGCATAAAAGATCGTCCGAAATCATACTGAATGCTTTCTCAAATGGTTCAAATGGCTCTAAGCACTATGGGACTTAACACCTGAGGTCATCAGTCTCCTAGACTTAGAACTACTTAAACCTAACTGTCCTAAGGACATCACACACATCCATACCCAAGGTAGGATTCAAACCTCCGACCGTAGCAGCAGCGCAGTTCCGGACTGAAGGGCCTAGAACCGCTCGGCCACAGTTATGCTTTCTCAGAATATTATTTTGAACAATTAGTTCAGGAGTCCACTCGAAGTGTAAATGGTTGTGAAAACAGAAAACATACTTGACTTCTTAACAACAAATAGCCCTGAGCAAATAGGGAACATCATGACAGATACAGGGATTGGAAACCACAAGATTCTTGTAGCTAAACTGATTACCGTAACATCCAAACCCATCACAAATAAACGCAAAATACGTATATTTAAAAAGCAGATAGATCTTCCCTTGACACCTTCTTAACAGGCAATCTGCTCTCCTTCCAATCTGACTATGTAAGCGCAGACCAGATTAGGTTTAAATTCCAAGAAATAATATCGATGGCAGTTGAATGATATGTACCACATATTAATAACAGATGGTACTGACCTCCCATGATACACTAAAAAAGTCAGAACACTGTTGCCGAAGCAACGAAAAAAGCATGCCTAATTTAAAAGAACAGAAAATCCCTAAGATTGGTGAAGTCGTACAGAAGCTATAAATTTAACATTAACTTCAATGCGTGATGCTTTTAACAGTTTCCACAACGAAACTCTCTCTTGAAATCTTGCAGGAAACTGAAAGAGATTCTGGTCGTATGTAAAGTACACCAGCAGCGAGACGGAATCGATACCTTCAGTCTGCGATAACAATGGTGACATTACTCATGACTAGAGACCAGATTATATGCACCATAAAAACCTTAAAATATGTATGCAAATACGCATCAAAAATGCTTAAAAATATATCAAAAGTGTCGAAACATGCAAGATCAAATAATAAAAAGACATGGTAGTTACTGTGTACTGTGTACATTATATCTCAAAGTCGAACCTGTGTATATCAGTTACGAGGAAGAGCGTCGGCCAAGCGAAAAATCGGTACATTTGGAACGGTGATATCATTTTCTGAATACTTTCTAGTAGAGGTTAGGAAGGGGGCCTTTCTGGGGATTAGTAAGTGACCAACATTCTTCAGCATGCGCCATATTTTGGAAGTGTGGGGATCGAAAAGTACAAGGACCATCCAAAAGAAGACGGAGGCCACATGTGAGTACTGTGAAACTATATGTATATCATAATGCAGTGGATTCTTCCATACAATCTCAACATCAGCAGTATATACTCTGTTCACAACCTATCAAACATGAGGCTGAAGAACCTTTACAGAGATCAGGAAAAGTTTCAAGGGCCACTTCCAAAAAAAACTAATGAAACGTCGATGTCTACTACGTCTGTGATCTCACCTGATGAGCAATCTAGTAACTCGAACGCCACATAATTAGTTTTATCAGACAGTCCTGCAGCAATTTTTGACAGACGCAGACGAAGTCGTCGCTAGAATATTTAAGCTTCAGAGGTCTCGTTGTCTATCTTAGAGACACAATACTGGAGGAAAGATTTTCATTTAATTCGTCCCAGTTACGAGCCACCTAACCAGGATGCTATGGGTACCACGTTGTTCAACGCTAAATATCAATATGTTAACGTTCAAATGCTCACACTTTAATTTCTGATGGATGGACAGATGTCTGATGACATCAAGATGAGGTACATTTAGAAAGATATACTAATATGAAATTCAGTATACTCCAAAGTAAATTTGTGTCAACAAACAAGGATATTTATAAAGAGGCCACAATAAGTCAAGATCCAACGTTACTTTTAGTGTAAAAAAATGACTATAATACTTTTAAAGAAAGTCATTAAAATCTCCAGAAATATGCAAGTCCTGACAAATGAATCATGCAGATAAGAAGATTAAAACTATATGGGATAATGTGAAATGGGAAACAAGACAACCAGATAGTGCACAAGCTACTGCAGTATTTAAATTAAATTATGATGATGTGACTGATTATTCACGAATTGCCAGTATGTGTAACAAGCACTAAATGTAGCAACAAAAATAGGATTAAATGTTTCAGATGAAGCAGCAAGAGAATGTAATAAAAATGTCATTCCACAAAACATTAAGCACCTACAACTAACATGAACATCTTTCACTGAAGTTAACAGAGTTACAAAATTTCTAAAATGGAAAACCTCATATGGCGTTGATGGAATTTCAGACAGAATTCTGAAGAGTTGTTCTAACTTAATAAGAAATGTTCTTAGTAATATATGTGTAGCACAGTTGCCCCAGAGAATTTTTCCATATAGATTAAAATATGCAGTTGTTCAATCTCTTTACATGAAAGGTGTGAAGAAAGCCTTAAAAATTATCATTCAGTTTCTGAACTGAGTTTGTTTTTCCAAAATATTCGAAAAGTAACATACTCAAGGGAAGTCTCACCTTTAAGTAGAAACAACTTACTTAGTATATCACAGTTTGAATTCCAGTAGGGTTGCTGGACTGAGAATGCGATTTACACAACCACTCACGAAATGTTAAAAGTCTTAAATAACAAAATATTATCAGCTGTTATTTTATTGGATCTTTTCAAGGTGTTTGATTGTGAAGGTAATGTCACTGTCTTAGAAAAGCTTAAATTTTATGGAACTGGTGGCTTTACACACAGCTGGTCTCAGTCATACTTAACAATCGATGCAAAAAGCTGTGCTGAATGATTCAATCAATGGTGAAAGAAGAGAAAATTTTACTGTCAGGGGAGAAACCACAAAGGGAGTGAGTCCCATAAGATTCATTGTTAGGTCTACCCCTACTCCATATGAACATGAATAACCTCCATTTAATATTCATCAAACAGAATTGCTACATTTTACAGACAATTTAGTGTTATAACATAGCCCCTTAGAGATATAGCAACAGAAGAGATTGTTAATGATGTTTTTCATAGAATTATAGTGTGGTTCTCTGAAAATGGATTGTTCCTTAATTTTTAGAAAATATACTATATTCATTTCTGTACAACAAAGTGATACACGCCAATAATTGATGTAGCACACAAACAGAAGTCAGAAAACAGTGTAGAATGCTCTAAATTTTTGGGTGTACATACTGATGAAAACTTGAACTGGAAAAAGCGTATTATAGAGCTGCGCAAAAAACTAAGTTAAGATAATTGGGCTCTTCATTGTATTGTTAATTTTGGAAATGAACGACTCAAACTCCTGCGTATTTTGCATGTTATCACTCAGTAATGCCTTTTGGAATAACGTTTTGCTGCAGCTCATCACTTATAAGTGAAGTGTTGATTGAACAAAAACGAGCAGTAAGAACAATATGTGATGTAAATCTGAGGTCGTTATGTAGGTAAGTCTTCAAGGATTAGGCATTTTAAATGCACTATCACAATATATATACACCTAAGGGAATTCACCATACGTAAACCATCGCCATTCGAGAAGAACAGTGACGTCCATACCTACTACATCAGAGGAAAAATAGCCTTCATCACTTATTATTTAAGTTGGCAGTGGCTAAGAAAGCAGTTAAGTATGCTGCAACAAAAAGTTTTGATCACTTGATCAATACCATACAATGTCTGAAAGATGGCAGAGTATGTCTCAAATCAGACCTAAAATCATTGCTCCCTGACAACTCCTTCTATTCCATGAACGATTTTTTTATAAAAAAATGGTAGCCTGTAAAAAATTATGTATGGCACATATAACTAACAACAACAGCGAAGGATATAAATTATCATGTCCCAATTGTTCAGCCCACTATGTAGGGAAAATGGGGCAGGTTCAAATCTCACTTGCAAGAACACATGAATGCTTTCAGACTTAATCAATCATTGTAAAATATATGCTGGAAACTAAACACATTAACAAAAGGGAAGAAAACAGCTTGGTAGTACTACCAACAAAGCCAATAAGCCAATGGTAAGACCCTAGATCTGTTACAGAAACTAGAAATACACTCCCACATAATCACAAAGCTGCTAGCCACAGTTATTTTAATAAATTCAAAGACTTGTCTTAAATTTAATGTCTTATCTATGTCAATTTATTGTAACACTCTGATATCTGACACTACATAATAAACGTCATCGGTGCTCATCTCACAGTAAAAAATTAACAGTATCTATGAAGTGTTCTGGGTTGTACAAACGTACGAACGTCTTGAATGATATAATGTGGAATTACAGAACGGATAAATCAACGTTTTCTGACATCAAAGCATTTTCCTGAACCTTTTGGTATGTTTTTGACTGTTGCTCATCATATTTTCTGATATCTCATTTTGAAAATTAATATACAACCTCGCAACAGCAACATACATTTCAAATCACTTTGCTCAAGAACAAAAGCAAATATTGTATTAACTCGATTTGCACCTGATGATAGGGACCGTGACATATCATGTGAATTATTGAAACACGAAAATTTGTAACTAAAGGCGTTATTATTCATATTTTCCGTGTATTACACACAGTTATCTCGACAAATGTAAAATTTCTCAGCAAAGTTTTGGAGAATAAAGTGGCATGCAATCTAAGAGCCTCGAAAATGACGAGAAACTCTAGACCGTAAACGTTTCTTGCATTGTGAAATTTTAGCTTCTGTAGTTCTAAAGATATCGAAATGTTGTCGTGTAATTGGGTGCTCCACATTTATCTGAGACGGCTGATATATTCAGATTTGCTTCAATATTTGATGTGAATTATTATAGACTTTCAAAGAGCTGTAAGAAGCTATCTTTCAGCTTGTCTGACACTCCACCATGTCTTGGAGCACTGGTTTCTGCACAAAGGCCATGTGAGTGACAGCCATCAAAATGCCCCGTGTTGGGATTATCCTATTTCCGGCGATGCTTCTAGTCTTTATCTGGACTCGCTTGTGCCACTCACCAAGCCGGAAGCTGGAACTTGGGCAGTGTGCTGTGAGATCTGGGCCCGCTAGCATCCAACCATACACCAAATTCATCTTACCATGTAGCAATTCTAGGCGGCCGATTATCTCGCCTACATACTCGTATCATTATAACTTGTTCGTCTCAAATTCCGTAGAAATGTTAGAACGCGTGAGGCAATACTGACCCTACAAATTATCTTAGAAGATTGATTAAGGAAAGACAAACCTACGTTTCTAGCAATTGTAGACTTATAGAAAGCTTTTGAGAATATTCATTGGAATACTCTCTTTCAAATTCTGAAGGTGGCAGGGGTAAAATACAGGGAGCCAAAGGATATTTACAATTTGTACAGTAACCAGGTGGCAGTTATAAGAGTCGAGGGGCATGAAAGGGAAGCAGTGGTTGGGAAGGGAGTGAGACAGGGTTGTAGCCTCTCCCCAATGTTATTCAATCTGTATACTGAGCAAGCAGTAAAAGAAACAAAAGAAAAATTTGGGGTAGGAATTAAAATCCATGGAGATGAAATAAAAACTTTGAGGTTTGACAATGACATCATAATTCTGCCGGAGACAGCAAATGGCTTGGAAGAGCGGTTGAATGGAATGGACAGTGTCTTGAAAGGAGGCGATAAGTTGAACATCAACAAAAGCAAATCGAGGATAATGGAATGTAGTCGAATTAAATCAGGTGATGCTGAGGGAATTAGATTAAGAAATGAGACACTTAAAGTAGTGAATGACCTTTGCTATTTGGGAAGCTAAATAACTGCTGCTGGCTGAGAAGATATAAAATATAGACTGGCAATGGCAAGAAAAGCGTTTCTGAAGAAGAGAAATTTGTTAACATCGAGTACAGATTTAAGTGTTAGGAAGTGTGAAAGTATTTGTGTATAGTGTAGTCATGTATGGAAGTGAAACATGGACGATAAATAGTTTGGACAAGAAGAGAACAGAAGTTTTCGAAATGTGGTGCTACAGACGAATGCTGAAGATTAGATGGGTAGATCACTTAACTAATGAGGAGGTACTGAACAGAATTGGGAAGAAGAGGAGTTTGTGGCACAACTTGACTAGGAGAAGGGATCGATTGGTAAGACATGTTCTGGGGCATCAAGGGATCGCCAAGTTAGTATTGGAGGGCATCATGGAGGGTAAAAATCGTAGAGGGAGACCAAGAGATGAATACACTAAGCAGATTCAGAAGTATGTTGGTTGCAGTAGTTACTTCGAGATGAAGAAGCTTGCACAGGATAGAGTAGCAACGAGAACTGCATCAAACTAGTCTCTGGACTGAAGACCACAACAACAACAACAACAACAAAAATGAGCATGAAAACGGATACAAGGGTTAGTGAACACAGGGCTTTCGTAGCGAGACTGAATAATGTACTTTCCATATCCACCAAAAATAAGCGAAAAATATACCCATTCAGAAAAAAAGATAAAAATTCGCTTGTCGCCTTCCTGAGAGACGACCTCCACTCCTAATATTAGTGTAGACGACATATGGCTTGAATTCTAAGAAATACTATCGATAGCAATTAAGAGAGTCATACTAGATAAATTAACTACCGACAGAGATGATCCCGCATGGTAGCAAAGTAGTTTAGAACATTGTTTCAGAAACAACAAAAAAAGCATGCCAAATTTAGACGAACGCAAAACCCCCACAATTGGCGATCTTTTCCAGAAGCTCGAAATTTAGAGCGGACTTCAATGCGGGATGCATATAGGCTAATAGTTTCCACAGTGAAACTTTATCTCGAAACCTGGCAGAAAATCCAAAGAGATTCTGGTCGTATGTAATTTATGCTAGCGGCAAGGCAGAATCAATGCCTTCTCTGCGCCATAGCAATGGAAATACTATCGACGACAGTGCTGCTAAAGCAGAGTTAGTAAACACAACCTTCCAAAATTCCTTCAGGAAAGAAGACGAAGTAAATATTCCACAATTCGAATCAAGAACAGTTGCCAACATGGGTAACTTAGAAGTAGATATCCTCAACTTAAAACTATTAGTAAAAGAAAGTCTTCGGTTCAGATTGTACACCAACTAGGTTCTTTTCGGAATATGCTGATACAGTAGCTCTACACTTAACAATCATATACAGCCGCTTGCTCGACGAAAGATCCGTACCCAAAGACTGGAACTGCACAGGTTTCACCAATATTCAACAAAAATCAATAGGAGTAATCCACTAAATTACAGACTCAGTCATTAATGTCGATATGCAGCGAGTTTTTGGAACATATATTGTGTTCGAACATTATGAATTACCTTGCAGGGAACCGTCTAATGACACATAGTCCACACGAATTTAGAAAACATGGTTCTTGAGAAACACAACTAGCTCTTTACCTTCACAAAATGTGAAGTGCTGTCGACATAGGATTTCAAATCGATTCTGTATTTTTAGACTTCCAGAAGGTTTTGACACCGTACCTGACAAGTGGCTTGTAACAAAATTGCATGCTTATGGAAAATCGTCTCAGATATGCGACCCAGTTCTCGATTCCAGGTCAGAGAGGTCACAGTTCACAGTAATTGATGGAAAGACATCGAGTAAAACATAAATGGCTTATGGAACTTATTTATATAACCAATTTAGGGGAGAATCTGAACAGCCGCAGTAGATTGTTTGCAGATGATGCTGTCGTTTATCATCTAATAAAATCATCAAAAGCTCAAAACCAATTGCAAAACGATTTAGATAACATAGCTGTATGGTTCTAAAATTGGCAGTTGACCCTAAATAACGAAAAGTGTGAAGTCATCGACATGATTGTTAAAAGGAATCTGTTAAACTTCAGTCGCCAGCCGTGGTGGCCTTGCGGTTCTAGGCACGTCAGTCCTGAACGGCGTGACTGCTATGGTCGCAGGTTCGAATCCTGCCTCGGGCATGGGTGTATGTGATGTGCTTAGGTTAGTTAGGTTTAAGTAGTTCTAGGTTCTAGGGGACTGATGACCTCAGATGTTAAGTCCCATAGTGCTCAGAGCCAAACTTCAGTCACACGATAATTAGTCAAATCTAAAGAACGTAAACTCAACCAAATACCTACAAATTACAATTACAAACTATTTAAATTGGAAAGAACATGTAGACAATATTGTGGGAAAGGTGAACCAAAGACTGTGTTTTATTGGCAGAACACTTAGAAGATACAAGAGATCTTCTAAAGAGACTGCCTACATCACACTTGTCCATCATCTCTTTGAGTACTGCTGTGCGGTGTGGGATCCTCACCAGAGAGGATTAAACGAGTATATTGAGGCAATTCAAAGAAGGGCAGCACGTTTTGTATTATCGATGGGGAGAGTGTAACGGCCATGATACATGATATGGGTTGGATAGCATTAAAACAAAGGCGATTTTCGTTGCGACGGGATCTTCTCACGAAATTTTCAACCCCCAACTTTCTCCTCCGAATGTTAAAATACACTATGTGATCAAAAGTATCCGGACAACCGGCTGGAATTGGCTTTCAAGTTCGTGGCGCCCAGCAGCGGTAATGCTGGAATTCTATATGGTGTTGGTCCACACTTAGCCTTGATGACAGCTTCCACTCTCGCAAGCATATGTTCAATCATGTGCTGGAAGATTTCTCGGGGAATGGCAGCCCATTCTTCATAGAGTGCTGCACTGAGGAGAGGCATCGATGTCAGTCGGTGAAGCCTGGCATGAAGTAAGCATCCCAAAACATCACCACAGATGTTCTATGAGATTCAGGTCAGGACTTTGTGTAGGCCAGTCCATTACAGGGATGTTATTGTCCTGTAACCAATGCTGCACAGGCCGTGCATTATGAAAAGGTGCTCAATCGTATTGAGAGATGCAATCGCCATCCGAATTTTACTGTTGCCACTAAACACGCTAGTAGATACATTTTGCCAGTCGGGGACTTTAAGACAACGTCAAAATAAATTATGAATTTTATATATAAAACAGCCGATTTTTAAAATTTTTTAAAAATTCAGTATGTTTAATTAAATCAAGCAATATTATTAATGTTAACTAAATTATGTATTTTTTACAATAACAGAACTAAATACAATAAACAACTTATTTATAACTTCACTGTAGCACAATAATATGTATTAGTTAATAAGAGTAAGTTATTTTTTAAAAAAATCACATTGTGAATGTAAGTAAATTAATTAAAATTTGTTAGTTAACAAAAGTAAATTATATTAAAAACTATATAAAATTGAAGTGTAACAAACACTTACACTTGTATCCAAGCTAAGAAAATAAATGAAATGAATTAGATAACAAATGTAAATTACACTAAAATTTTCAGCTTTTATTTTTCCCATCTTTCTTACAATGTTTCAGAATGTATATTAGCATGAAGTTACCATTTTTATAAATTTTCTAAGCTTTCATTCATTCATATAGAAGCAAATGTTGACATTTAAAAATTTTCATCAAGTAATCTATGTTGTGCATCATACGTAAGATTGTTTTTACTATACATTATTACATAAGCAAGTGTATCATTTGGAATTTTATCATCAAAAGTTGACGAAGTTTCATATTTGTTTTTTGTGTAGTTATAACATTTTTCTACATGTCATATTCATTACATCAGTTGCATAATTACTTATAAAAGCAAATGGATTAATACTGATTTCTGATTTAAATAAAGTAATTCTTTTAGATTCTGGAAATGCATCACATGCTTATAGAAAATTATTTGGTGGATTAATAGTCCACATTTGGTGAGGAAATACTTCACTTTTACTATTTTTTAAATATATAGTCTGTAGTTTAACATGATCAAATAATGATGAATCAACTGACTGATTATTTTTACGACAACGACAACAACAACAACAACAAAATATGGCATAACAAATTCTATAGAATTATAGTAATTTGTGATATCTAGTTCGAAATTATTTTTACCAGATAATCCACCAATTTCTTTTGTTTGGCGTGCATAAAAAGAAATAGGAATTTTAGGATTTTTAAAAATATTTTCAAATTGCTCAACTTCATAATTTGGTTCCCATTCCACAACTGGTACACAAATTTCCATAGATTCTATAATAATTTTTCCTTCTTTAGGAAGTGTGTCTTTTATTTCAACACCAGCATCAATTTAATCAAACCAACATAAAATTGTGTGTCCAGAAGATGAACGATGTGTAAAAACTACAGTTAAGTTCCTTCAAACATAATTTCTTTATAATCTTTAAAAAATCCACCAAAAATGATAATGGATAAAGTACTTCATTTCTTTTACTATTTATTTTCCTGTATTAAGAATACGTCCTTCTAAACTTATTTTGTCAGTAACAGATGAAGTTAAATGTAATAAAACTGTTGATGAAATAAAATGATGTTCACTTCTAGATAATATATCATTTCCTTTTTTTATTGTTTGAAATTCAAACAATTTAGTTACATAATTATCAATTAACTTTTTGTTTGATATTCCATCATAAGTTGGTTAATCTGTACCATCATTCTCAATAATACTAAAATTCAAACATAATTCTGCATGATTTGCATGAAGCCAACCATCACCAATATTTATTTCAATTTCAATGTCTATGTAAGGAGAATTTAAATTATTTATAGTTTTTTCATTAACAGAAAATGAACAAAACTGACAACTTGCAATTTTATTCATGATTTATTAAGGAAAAAGTTTTTATCATATTTTTAAAATAACTGTTACAGCAGCACCATTAAAGTCAATTAAATTATCATTTTAATCAGTTATAGTACCTTCTAAATCCTGAATTGTATTAAAAAGTGGAATATTTACAGGTTAATTTGGTTCATAAAATATTGGTCGACCAAATTCTGCATTATGTTTAAGTGAGGCAATAATATTAGTTTCTTTATGAAAATGATCATTATGTTTTACTTACATTCCATCGGCAAGATCAAAAATTATATTTATTAATTCAAAAGGAATTATTTTAGGAACATCATTAGCTATAGCTTTTTCATTAGCTTGAACAATTTGATTATTAAAACCAAGTAAACTTCCAATAGTATCTGCTATACCAATACACAATTTTACTTCACTTTAAGTAACAATTTTGTCTAAAATTTCATATGCTTTAATATGCATATTCGGTTTTTCCATATGTATAATGTTTTTTAAACTTTTAAATATATATTGACCTACAGTAATTTCTATTGTTTTTCCATCACCATTAAGTTTATTATTTTTTGTTGTAATATTTGGTAGTAAAAAAGTCAAGTAAAAACCAACTATTGAAACATTAGTATAATTATCATGCATTGGAATAGTTAATCAATTTCTAAGCATAGAAGATTTATCACTAAGCTGAAAACACCTAATCATTTACTACTGAAAAGTAATTAATAAATGTAAAAATTATTAATAATAATAAAATTATTAATAAAGAAAAGTTATAAATAAATGAAAAAATTATTTATAAATGAAGAACTCAGATTGGGAAACTAAAGTAAGAATTCCAGAAAATAATTTAAAAAACAGAACTTGGTAACCTTTTACCAAATCCAATAAGATGTGCAATAATTGGAACAAGTGGTAGTGGAAAAACAACATTAATGATGATAATTATATTTCAGCCCCAAGGATGGTTAAATTCGAATAAAATTAGACATTTGTATGATTATTCACGAGTTTAGAACAACCAAAGTATCAAGAATTTATAAGACAATATAAAAAATTGAAGATAAAATTATGAAAATGTTGTTGGTTTTATTGAAAATAAGAAAGAAATTATTCCTTTCGAAGATTGTGAAGATAATTCAGTTGTTGTATTTGATGATTTTATTTTAGGAAATCAAAATATTGTAAGAGAAAATTTTATTAGAGGTAAACACAAAGATATACATTAGTTTTATTCAGCACAATCTCATTCAAAAATACAAAACACTTAGTTAGAGACAATTTAAATTTTTTTGAAATTCTTAGACAAGATGATAAAAATTTAAATCATATTTATGATGTATTTGTTGGTGGAGATTTAAAGTTTAGTAATTTTAAAGAATTGTGTATTAAAATTTGTAATTATGACTTTGGTTTTTAACAATGGATATGTCTAGAAAACTAAATGAAGCTAAGTTTAGAAATTAAATATAACATTTCTTAACAATGTAATCATTAACCATTAACTTTCACGATAAGTTTCACTTAAACATAAACATTAACTTTAACATTAAACATACACATAACCAGAAACATAAACACAATCATAAATATTAACATAATCATAAACAAAACAAAATTAATGTTTTTTCTGCAATAATAAATGTTTGCAAAGTATGATGAATAAGTTTTTAAACAAGTTATACAAAATAGAAGGAAATCTGAAGAATTAAAAGAATAGCTTAAGCTTTGGAAAAAATAACCAAGAGTAGAATATGAAAAATATAAAAAGACCATCAAACTGATGCTATTGAAAAAGTAAAACTAGGTATTGAAGGTTTAGGTGATAATGTTTTGAAAGCAACATAAGAAAACAGAGAAGTTAAAAAACAAATAATTACATATAGTCATCATAGAGAAGATTTGGAAGATTTATCACCAACTAAAAAATTAGCAGATTGGTCTGATGATATTCCTGGAAAATATAATTATAATTAAGTGAAACAGAAATTAATAATATATTTCATAAATATGAAGAAGAACATAAAGGTAAAAATATAAATGAAAATAAATGTAAAAATGTAAACGAAACTAAAAAGATCAATGTTAGTCAAATAATGTTAAAGTATATTAATAACAACCATGATAAAGTATATGGTTTAAAACATCTTGGTATGTTTAAATATGTTGGTAATTTACCTGTATTATTTAATGGTGACAAATTAATAATTGGTGAAAGAACATATAAGGGAAAGATGGATTACGAGACTCTTAACTGAAAAACAAATTAATATAGATAATTCAAATGAAAAGTTTAATGATGAAGCTTTATCAAATTATGCAGATATATTATTAAAATGAGGAGCATTATAATCCGAAAATAATCAAAATAAAATAAGATCAAGTAAAGAAAATAAATAATTTTATTTAATAAAAACAATTGTTAATTATAATTTTCCAAATTTAAGAAGTCAAACTATAGATTTTTCAGATTTCAGTTCTTCTGAAAAACAAATATATCTGAAGATTTATTTAAAAAATATACACACAAATCAATTGAATATGTTTGGTTAAATGATGTTAGACAAGTAATTGATAGATTAGCAGTAATTCATGGTATTAACTGGGAATATAAATTATCGTAATGAAAAATTTAGTATCGCACAAATGTTAACAAATAAATTTAGAGGTTTTATAACTGTTAATCCAAAAGGAATTCCATATGTAATTAGATTTTTAAATAATCTTCCACATACATTTTGGTAAAGTTATAAATACAGAAAAGAATTAGTAAATACTTTAATTAACAATTTACCACTTCACTAGAAGAAAGATTAGCTAAAGGTGATAAAGGTATAAATCCATTAGATGCAGATTGTAAAAAACATGATATTGCTTACAGAGATAATAATAATTTTTAAAAAATACATATAGCTGATAAATAACATCAACTAGCTGCAAATGAAACGATGTATGCAAATTATGCTTCATTTCGTGATAGAGTTGCAACAACAGCTGTTAAAGGAATAATTGACGGGAAACAAATTGGGTATGGGAATTATTGTTAATATTGACGAAGATGGTTGGGGACATATAAAAAATCTTTATAAATTTTGAAACTAAATAAAAAAACATTATAAAATTATTTACTACATAAAAATTCTTATAATCCTTTACATTGTATAAATTTTTAACTATATAAAAACCTTCATAAGATTCTTTATAAATTTTAATCTAAATAAAAACTTTCTAACTTTTAACTGTTAAAAACTTTTTATCAAAATTTTTAACTATATAAATGAATTATTTTACAATTGATTATACTTTGCTACCAAGTGGTAAAATTATAGCAAAATCAAATAAATTAAAGTTAAATAGTAAACAATTAAATAGAATTGAACCATTTTTAACAGATGTTCAAAAAAGGAAAAGAAAAGAAAATTGGTGGAACTTGTCACAATAGCTGTTCCTGTTGTCAAAAAAATTATTGAATATTTAACAAGAAAGAAAGATGGTAAAGAAATAAGACAATATGAAGGTGGATTTTACCACTATTATTAGCTGCATTACCATATGTAGCAACAATTGTTTCATTAGCTAGAGAATCTGCAGCGAATGCATACGCAGTATCAAACAAAACGAAAAATGATAAAGAATTAGAAGAACAAAAAGGACATAAATTAGAAATGGAAATATGATGGTAATAGGAAAAAAAACATAAAAATTAACAAAAGGTAATTGGTAAATATTTTTATGCATTTAGTAATTTTGATATAGAAAAAGGAACTAAACAATTAAAAATTATAAACTATCGTGGGGTATCCATGATTGGTTAATTAGTTAATAAAACATTAAAAATTTAATTGTGATATATCTGATGTATCTGATAATGGTAGTACTCATAGTACTTGTTATTATAAAAATAATGATAAAAATTTGTTTTTGATTCATTTCCTGGTAATATATTAAAACAGTAAAATGTGTAAAACAAAATGAACTATATTACAATACAGAAGGAATAAAAAATTTTGGTGAAATAATATGTGGGGCATTTATGTTAATTTCTTTTAAAATTGCTATGTCAGAATTATAATTTTAATGATATTTTAGATTTAATAAATTGACGCTTGTGGAAATATGAAAAATCTAACAATAAAATATGCACAAGTAGTTAATACACCTACATTCATTAAAAAAAATTTGAAAATAAAGAAAATAATATTGAACAACTTCAATCATCTACAGTTTTAAAGATAACTAAGGCCATTAAACATGTTCAAAAAGATGGTACTAAACTTTAAATTGGTTTTAAAAATAGAAGACATTCCAATGTAAATTATCCAATTGCTGAAAAGATTTAGTTAACAAATAGTACTTACCAAAAGAATATGTTACAAATCCTGAATACACAAGCATTCTAAAACAATTTAATAATTATTTTACGAAAGAAAGAGCAGAAAAAGCTTTTTCAAATTATTTCTCCAAAACAGTCTTAACTCCATACTTAAATATGTTAAGTTATCTTAAAGGTAAAGATTATGATACACAAATAATTGAATTTACTTTTATAACAGGTAGTGAAAAATAATGTACAATTTTGAAAATGTTTTAATAGTTAATAGGATTATTGTTGTTGGTAGAGATTTAAACTTCGATGATTTTGATATAACAGTAAGTGTAGCTGATAAGTTACATTAAATCAACCATAAAAATGGTACAAAAAATGCCACAGAAGTCAAATTTTGTAACAGTAACATGCAAATTGTGTTAACACTGTTCGTGTAGATGTAAATGTAATTTTGTTGGATGAAATAATTTATATTTTAATAAATTTTTATTTATATAAATGAATAATCACAATTCACATCTAGTACTGAAAGATAATCATATTTATTGTTTGAAGTTTAAGAAGTTTAGAGACACACATAATGCACATAGACTACAAAGAATAGAAGACAAAGAATTGCAGGTATTTGTACAATTCGTAAATCTAAAAAAAGTAAATTCGTTAACAAAATATTGTAAATGGTGAACGTTTAAATTATAATATTCGTGACAATGTGATTAATTAACTATATACACCGATTAGAACAGATTATAAAAGAAGAAATGTTGTTTCTTTTAGTATAGATGATTTATGGCAAGCTGATTTAGATGAATTTGATTCTGGTAATTAATAACGAATTTGAAAAGAAGAAGGGTTACAAATATTTATTAACAATACTTGATGTTTTATAAAATTCCGATTTGCTGTTCCTATTAAATATAAAAAAGCTAAAAATAAAGTTGATTCTTTAGAAAAAATTTGTATTGTATGAAAACCATCTACTTTACAAACAGGTAATGGAAAAGAATTCTATAATAAAGATTTTCTAGAATTAATGAAAACATATAACATTAATCATAACTCAACTATTTCAGAATTAAAAGGATCTGTTGATGAATGATTTAGCTGAACACTTAATCTGGAAGAAGCATCTTTGCAAGGAAAATATAAATAGTTAAATTTAGTTAAAAATATAATTGATGATTACAATAAAGCAAAACATTCTGCAATAAAAATGAAACCAATAGAAGGTAATGAAAAATTAAAAAATAAGTAACATTTTCACTAATGGAAATACTACATTTAAAAAAGGAGATAAAGTTAAAATTAGCAAATATAAAAATCATTTTGAAAAAGATTATCCAGCTAATTGGTCAATAGAAAATTTTAAAATTGAAGATGGTATTTATTTTAATACGACTACATGTAAATTGAAATATATAAATGAAATTTTTATGAAAAGAAGTCCAGAAAATCGAATATCCAGATGTATAATATGTTGAAAAAGTTTTTAAAAAGAAAGATAATAGAGTTTATGGAAAATGGTTAGGTTTCAATAGTTCACATAACAATTGGATAAATAATGTTAAAGAAACTTTATAAAGAACTAGTTTAATACTTAGTTTAATAATCAATTAGTTGTAAAACAATTGATTTTTTTAAAGAATTAATTTGACATTTAGCTTAACAATCAATTAGTGTTTTCAATTGGTATCAAGAATTGCCATGAAATTTCGAATTCGAACAGTTTGTTCTTTAATTCATTCATCTATTAATTGAATTATATTATCTTCCATTTTATTTCTATCATTTTTAAATTGAATTATTTCCTGTTTATTTTTAATTCTAACATCTTTAAATTAATTATTCTATTGTTTGATTTATTCAAACTTTGTAGTTTTACTATACAATAATCATTGTTTTTTATTTGATCTATGTAAAATTTTATTTGATCTTTGTAATACGTTTCCCTTTATATAGAAAAATTTATGTATATAGAAAATTTATTAATTTTATATAGAAATAATATTATTCACTTTATATAGAAATAATTTTATTACATTTTTAACAATATATAATGACCATATTGTAATGTATCTATTTTGTATTCCAATACACATCTTATTATCATACCGTTTTGCTTACTTGAATTGTATATATTTCATTATTAATTAAAATTAATTTTCTATATTCTTCTGTATTGTTAAACAAACAATCTTTATAAACATATTTAATTTTTCATTAAATTTAATTTTCTATATTGTTCTGTATTCTTAAGCAAACAAACTTTATAATCATTCATTTTTGCTCATAAACCACAAAATTCTACAATTTCTTTTCTAGTGCATTCATCTTTCATTTTTCTAACAACTATTTTGTTTAATTGAAGAATATTATATATACTATTTGTTGGTAAATCACTTGTATCAAAATAATAAATCACTGATTTTGAAACTTCGTAGAAGTCTTCAGTTTTAATATTATAAATATAGCTTTCTTTATCTTTATATCATTATTCAATACCTTCACTACATTAAGGTTTCATAGCTCTATAGTGAAAAACAAACATTAGTCTTTAGATAAATCTAATATACGTAATCCAAAATAATTAGGTTTATCAAATGTTATTTTAGTTCTATTCATATGACTAGCACCAAGATTATCATTGAAAATTTTCAAAATTATTAATTGCCTTAGTTCATAACTGTGTTTAAATCTATGTGCTTTTTAACCAATCAGACTGTTTAAATTTTATAACTTTATATATGTTTGTAAGTTGCATTCCTAAAGATAAATATTGTTTATGATTTCAATAATGTACTACATAATTACATTTTTTATAAAAAGTAGTTATTAATTTACTTCCATTTCTACCTGGAGCAAGTTTTGAATCAGGAGCTAATGGTAAATCGTTATGTAAGTCATGTAATAGTTTTGTATATTCTAAATCTACTTCAAATACATAATTATTTTCACAATTGTTTGAAATTTCGATTACTTTAGTACAATTAAAATTATTTGGTTCAACCGATTTAAATCCACCATAAGGCTAAATATTGGTTCATAACATAACCCTATAAATTGTTTGCATCTTGATACAGTATATAATTCGATATTTTTTATTATTGAATTCTTTTAAATATGTATTATTTGCTTTTACATCTCTTTTAAACCTTGTGAAATTCCTTCTCTTATTCGTTTTCAAGCATTAGAGGTATATCATAATCAAGTTTTAGTTCAGTAGTTTTTAACATAGCATCCCAAGATAAAACTGGAGCTGTAAAATACCAAGAAGGACCTAGATTATATGTTTGCAAACATGTTTTTCTAAAATGTTCAAAAATATCACTTAACAATAATCCATGAGTTTTAAGATATAAATCATGATATTCACCAAGATTTTATGTTGAATATTTCCCCAAATAATTTTGCATCGTCTTAACCTTCAACACTTATATCAAAATCATTTAATTTACAATAAATTTTATTTTTCTTTGTAATTCTGTATCTTCAAATTTTTTCCAACTCTGTAGAACAATAATTTTTAATATTTTTAATCGTTTTTCTATAAATTTGTTAAAAGTTTATCGAGTAAAGAAACCATATATTTAAATGTATCAACAAATCTCATTTTTAAACTTTTTGGGTGTTTACCAAAATTAATGTATTTATTTTCATTGTTTTGTATTAATTATATTTCTTTATTATCAAAACCAAGTTCTTTTACAAAAGATATAAATCATAACCATAAAAATTCCGTAAATAAATTGTTACAAAATCAGGATATTTTAGCTTTACATTACAATTATTTGAGAATGGAACAACATATTTTCCCATTAGATCATCATTATGATGAACTTTCTTATTATTTTTTGTATAATTACTTTTACAAAGTTTACGGTCTTTCGAATTATTATGTATTTTACTTTCTTCAGATGTAAGTGGTATCATTTCAGAATTAATTTTTCCAATTTCTTCAACTCCTTCTTCTATACAATCAATAAATAATTGATGATAATTTTGTCCTCTATAAGCAACAGGAACTATATATTGTCGATATATTAAATATAATAACGAAATACACTTGGTTGATGTTTGTGATATTTCATTGTCTATGGTTCAGGATTTGGTTCACAATTATTCATTTTTAAATGTAAACTTCCAGAATCAGCATAAATAAGACATGGAACTTTTTGTGTATATTGATAATTTTATAAATATACATACTCTGCTTTATTTGGCATTTCCACTTTTTATGGCTTTTTGTTAAACAATTTGTTGAATGATTACCGTATGTTTCTTTACTATAAAATGTAATAAACATAAATCACAAGTTATTTTAATTTTTCATGCATATTAATTTGACTTGATACAAGTTTGGATTATTTTTTATATAATAAAAGCATGAATTAATATCTTTCTTCAAGTAAAGTAGATTTAAAAGTTTTCCCTTTTTAGAATTTGTATAATTTTTATGGATACACTTGATAGTTTTCACGTTCATCATCAAATGACTAAACATTAGTAGATACATTATAATATTATCTGTTTTTGGAATCTGATCAACTAAAAAGGAAATTTAATATTTTCAAATTTTTTATATCAAGATCAAGACCAACATTTTTATATTTGGTTATTCTTTCATGATGTTCATCTCCAGGATACAAAGTTAAGTTAAAAGACCATAAAAAAATTTGGCCATTATTTTTTACACAAACACAATATTTTTATTCTTTATTACTTATTTAGTGGAATATATTTATTAATTGCTAGTTATGAACGAATAATAGTATTTAATGTCCATCCTGATCCTTGTGCTTCATAATTAGATATTTTTTCTATAATATCTCTTTAACTTGTATAAATTTTTTACTAAAATTGCTTTCTGTTAAAATAGTATAGTTCTGAGATTCTTGACCAAATTCTCAAATTTTCATTTATTTAATTTTTTGCAGTTTATATTCACAATATAAATTAAAATTTGTCTTTCCACTATGATGTACTTTCACATAGTCTTTGTTTTTACTGCGGTTTAAAAATGATTAAGATCAAGTATATCAGTACTATTTTCAAAATTTATAGTTTGTAGTCTATTTTCAAACGCTTTTTCAACTAAGGAAATTTAATTGTTTTTCTATCTCTTGGTTTCAATTTTTCAAATATATTTGTTGAAATGCAAATATTCCTTTTAATGGTTTATCTTCTTTAGTTAGAAGAACATCTTAAATATCATAATATGGTAACTTTTTCCAAAAACTTTCACTATGTTGAGGTGTATAATATTTAACAATATTTGTTTGATTTTGACTTACTTCTTCAGGTATATAAATTTTAACAATATCTGTATAATTTTTACTTACTTCTGTTATATAATTTTTTTAGTTTTCACATGACTCAGCATGTAGAAGTCTTACAATTGCATTCAGATTTATTATTATTTTTAACAATATTATTTTCGCTTACTTCAGAAGTATTATTTCCAAAAATAATTGGATTATTTGTAATATTATTTGGGCGATTATTAATAATAAATTTAATTTAATTGGGTTTACATAAATTTGAATATCCTCATAAATTATTTATTTTACAAAATTCGTGAGGAGTTGCAATTACAAATTGCTGTAGTTCAGCAGCAATGAATGTTTCCATTGTGCGCCATTATTTATTACAAAAAATTCCTTATATTTCTGAAATATATTTTTTAATAAAATGATAATTATTTAATATATGGATAAGAACTATTATTTAATACATAATTAATGAAAAAGGGAATTAGTTTATTATTAAGTTCAATAATTAATTAGTATTTAAACAATTTGTTTTTAAAAAATTACTTTTCTATTTAGTTTAACAATCAATTAGGTTTAATAATTTATTTAATTAATCAAAAAGGATTATTATTTAATAAATAATTATTCATAAAGTTCAACATGCTTCTTCTGCTTTTTCTTATTCTTAATATATTCGTAAGTACATTTCTTAAATTTATTATAATTTTAATCTTTATGTGAATGATTTATATTAAACACTTTAAATCTTTAATTTCTTGACAACTTTTACATTTCTTTGTAGAAGTAGTTGCTTCTTCGGTTACAACTTCTCGTTTATTCATTGTAGATGAAGATTTTGCTTCAGTATCCATTGTTAATAATATTTTGTATGTTCTTCACTTCAATTTCATCGTAAGTTTTCTTTTAAATAATTTTTAATAACATACACAAGGGAATCGATTTTTAATGTAATTTTGTGCATGATATTTATTTATACATGGTCTACATATATTTCTATAACCATCTTTTGTACATTTATGTAAAGTAAAATTATTAATTGATTTCTCTGTATTACAATATTTAAAAATTTAGTTTTCACAGAAGATTCTTGTTGAACTTGTCCCATTTATATATATAAAACATAAACTAATTTGTGGAAAAGTAAATTTTAAAAAAATTTTAAATTGTTAATATAAATTATTTTAAAAATAGGAATCATCATCAGATGCATAATGTTGATTTCTAAATTGTTGAATTCTATCAAACTAGGGATTAAAATATCTTGTAGTTACTGGTACTGAATCAAATGTAGCCAATATATCTTCTAATGTAGGTTCTCTATTTTTAATAATACTTCTACAAAGTGGACAATTTTCTTTTTACTTTAGCCATTTATCAATACATTCTTTATCCAAAATATGTTTGCAATTCTTTAAACAAATTGATTATTATTTTTATCACTTAAACAAATAGGGCAATCAATATATTTTTCTCATACCTCAATTATTTCATAAGTATCTTTTTCTTTAGCTTGCATTTCTTTTTTGTTCTCCATTTATAAGAAATAATTTTTATCTTATTAATAAAATTAAAAGAGAATAATTTTCAATGAATCATTTTGTTATAAGTACACAATTACAATTTTTAAAAATGTGTTTTATATAAACTACAAACACATTTTTGTAAAACTAATAAATAGTTGTTTTGTATAAATGGAAAGTATTTTAATCAAGAAATTCTATAAGTTAAGTATTTTAAAGAAATTAGAACAGTAAGTGAGCTAGAGATAAATGTTTTATATAATATTAGGAACTGTGAATATTTAAATTTTAGTTTTGGAGAACAACTTTGTTTAGAACTCAATAATCATTTTAAAGTTATTTTACCAAGTAGGTTTCGTAAATTACTTGATGATTGTGATTTGGAAATAATTAAAAAAGGACAAATGAAATTGAAATATAATGAAATGAAAAAACTTATAATAGAAATAATGACTTTAATGCTATATTTTTCACAATGTGATTTTTTAAAATATTTTTTTTATCTAATACATTATAACTAATTTACTTAACTTCACAATGTGGGATTTTTGAAATAATGTATTTTTAGTAACTAATATATTTTAATTAATTTACATATTTTCACAATGTGATTTTTAAAAAATTAACTCACTTGTATTAACTAAATCATAGTATTGTGCTACAATCATGTAGTACATTGAATAATGAATTTATAAATCAGTTGTTAATTGTATTTAGTTGTATTATTGTAAAAATAGATAATCTAGTTAATGTTAATAGAATTGGTTGATTTAATGAAATATACTGAATTTTTTAAGAATTTTTAAAAAGTCGGTTGTCTTATGTATAAAATACAGAATTTATTTTAAGGTACTCTTATTGTCCCAGAACTAGCGAAATGTATCTACTCACACTGGCAGATGACGTGCACCGGGCATTCGCCATACTCACAATTTGCCGAGTCGCCTCTTTGTGTACCATGATTCGTTACTCCACACGACGTTTTTCCAATTTTTATGCTCGTTACACCACATGGGGCGTCGTTTGGCATTTACCGGCGTGATGTGTGGCTAATGAACAGCTGCTCGACCATGAAATCCAAGTTTTCTCACCTTCTGCCTAACTGTCATAGTACTTGCATTGGACCCTGATGCAGTTAGGAATTCCTGTGTGATAGTCTGGATAGATGTCTGCCTATTACACACTATGAGTCTCTTCAACTGTCAGCAGTCTCTGTCAGTCAACAGATGAGGTCGGCCTGTACCCTTTTGTGCTGTACCTGTCGCTTCACGTTTTCACTTGACTATCACATCGGAAACAGTGGACCTAATGATGTTTAGGAGTGTGGAGATATATGACACAAGTGACATTCAATCACCTGACCATGTTCGATGTCCGTGAGTTCCACGGAGCGCCCGATTCTTCTCTCTCACGATTTCTAATGACTACTGAGGTCACTGATATGGAGAAACTGGCATTAGGTAGCAGTACAATGCACCTAATGTGAAAACCGTATGTGTTTGGGGGTGTCATGCTACTTTTGATCACATAGTATACACTCCTGGAAATGGAAAAAAGAACACATTGACACCGGTGTGTCAGACCCATCATACTTGCTCCGGACACTGTGAGAGGGCTGTACAAGCAATGATCACACGCACGGCACAGCGGACACACCAGGAACCGCGGTGTTGGCCGTCGAATGGCGCTAGCTGCGCAGCATTTGTGCACCGCCACCGTCAGTGTCAGCCAGTTTGCCGTGGCATACGGAGCTCCATCGCAGTCTTTAACACTGGTAGCATGCCGCGACAGCGTGGACGCGAACCGTATGTGCAGTTGACGGACTTTGAGCGAGGGCGTATAGTGGGCATGCAGGAGGCCGGGTGGACGTATCGCCGAATTGCTCAACACGTGGGGCGTGAGGTCTCCACAGTACATCGATGTTGTCGCCAGTGGTCGGCGGAAGGTGCACGTGCCCGTCGACCTGGGACCGGACCGCAGCGACGCACGGATGCATGCCAAGACCGTAGGATCCTACGCAGTGCCGTAGGGGACCGCACCGCCACTTCCCAGCAAATTAGGGACACTGTTGCTCCTGGGGTATCGGCGAGGACCATTCTCAACCGTCTCCATGAAGCTGGGCTACGGTCCCGCACACCGGTAGGCCGTCTTCCGCTCACGCCCCAACATCGTGCAGCCCGCCTCCAGTGGTGTCGCGACAGGCGTGAATGGAGGGACAAATGGAGACGTGTCGTCTTCAGCGATGAGAGTCGCTTCTGCCTTGGTGCCAATGATGGTCGTATGCGTGTTTGGCGCCGTGCAGGTGAGCGCCACAATCAGGACTGCATACGACCGAAGCACACAGGGCCAACACCCGGCATCATGGTGTGGGGAGCGATCTCCTACACTGGCCGTACACCACTGGTGATCGTCGAGGGGACACTGAATAGTGCACGGTACATCCAAACCGTCATCGAACCCATCGTTCTACCATTCCTAGACCGGCAAGGGAACTTGCTGTTCCAACAGGACAATGCATGTCCGCATGTATCCCGTGCCACCCAACGTGCTCTAGAAGGTGTAAGTCAACTACCCTGGCCAGCAAGATCTCCGGATCTGTCCCCCATTGAGCATGTTAGGGACTGGATGAAGCGGCGTCTCACGCGGTCTGGACGTCCAGCACGAACGCTGGTCCAACTGAGGCGCCAGGTGGAAATGGCATGGCAAGCCGTTCCACAGGACTCAATCCAGCATCTCTACGATCGTCTCCATGGGAGAATAGCAGCCTGCATTGCTGCGAAAGGTGGATATACACTGTACTAGTGCTGACATTGTGCATGCTCTGTTGCCTGTGTCTATGTGCCTGTGGTTCTGTCAGTGTGATCATGTGATGTATCTGACCCCAGGAATGTGTCAATAAAGTTTCCCCTTGCTGGGACAATGAATTCACGGTGTTCTGATTTCAATTTCCAGGAGTGTATTTTGTTCACGCCGACCTGCATAGGGTGATACGATCATCATAATGAAATAAGGGAAATCAGCGCTCTTATGGAAAGATATAGATGTTCCTTCTTTCCACGTGCTATTTAGAGTCCAATAACAGAGAATTATTGTGAAGGTGTTTCGATGAACCTTCTGACAGGATCTTTAGTGCCATTTTCAGAGTAGCCACATAGATGTAGACATAGATATTTTTGGAACCCTGAAGAAAGATATTGGTGGCCCTTCAATTGCTTCAGACTAAGAGGTGCGTTCTTGAATGCAGTTATGATTCCACAGGGAGCTGCAAACATTTTTCCACAAAGGCATTGTTCAACTTATTTCACAGTGATATCAATGTTCAGGGTGTGCCAAAAAGAATCGTCCGAGCTGACACGTCTACATTTCTGAAAGTAATAAACATATACAACGAATTTTGTTTTCTGATGATCGGGAAATTGAAAAAGGTTTTTTCGTATCTTGTCATAAGTGCTCAATATGCCCCCCCTTGAGATGCCCGGCATTTGTCAGTGTGTTATTGAAATTGTTCCCGCACTGCAATGAGCATGACTTGAGTTACAGCTTCTACAGCTGCTGTTATGCGATGTGTCAGTTCATTCATTTTTTCTGGTAATGGAGGCACATAAACAGAGTCTTTTATAAGCCCTCACAAGAAATAATCACATGCAGTCAGGTCCGGTGACCTTGGGGGCCAGTAATGTAGAGCTGAATCGGTTGGTCCAGTGTGACCAATCCAATATTAAGCAATCCTTTGATTTAAAAATTCCCGCACTTCCAGATGCCAGCGTGGCGGTGCCCCATCCTGTTGGTGAATGAAGTCGCTCGAATTAGTTTCCAATTGTGGGGAAAAAAAGGCTCTCGAGCATATCGAGATGTGTGCTTAATGTAACAGTGTCCTCGGCAAAGAAAAATGGACTATACACCTTTTCCTGTGAAACTGCACAAAACACATTAACTTTTTGAGAGGCCCTCCCATGTTGTACAACTTCATGTGGTTGTTACGTACCCCATATTCTCACATTATGATGGATCACCTTTCAATTTAAATGGAATATTGCCTCGTCACTTAACACTAAACGTAGAAAAAACTATCATCCTCCATTTTGCCAAGAACGAAATTACAGAAATCCACACGTTGTTGTTTGTCACCTTCACGAAGAGTTTGCAGCAGCTGAATTCTATATGGACATCGGGGGCATGTTGAGCTTTCGAGCTGCATGGCGAATGGATTTCTGCTGACTCCTTCTAAAACTTTTGGCGGATGCGTTTGACGTCTGTGTCAGACACTTGGTGATGGCCCGGCGATTTACCTGTACACAAACAACAGTTGTTCATGATATCGTCTAATGTTCTGTGCTGCAGAATGATCCACAACATACCTAGTACGAAAGTCACGCTGAACAGTAATTAATGACCCGCACTGCGCAAAACGTAGAACCCCAAACGCTTTCTGTTTTCCTGACATCATTTTTATTATAACTGAAGTGGGTGCACACTGCTGCTACCTACCACGAGCCATGTAAAACTCGGGAGTTTTCTCTTTCTAACGGTATGTTGTTCAAGCACATATTTCACATAACTTAACAGTTATGACTTTTTTTAAAATCGGATGATTCTTTTTGATACACCGTGTGTTTAACAGTCATGGGGATTACGTTTGAAATATCACCCTATATTCTGTTGCAATCCGATCGAAGGGTATGGGCTTAGCGAATTCCTGGAGAACGTTCCTGCCATCATGTTCATTGGCAACAGTGAGGTGTAGAGGCGATGTTCTTGGTTAGGGTGTGGTCCCCTTATTGAGATTATGCACATACTAAATGTGGAAGGATACAAACTCATTATACAGCATTTGTGAGGCAAAGGTTTGTGAGCAGTAACATACCTGAAATGGACTGGCCTGCCCAGAGTTCAGACCTGAACCCAACCCAATGGACCACCTTTGGGTTGAGGCAGACCTCAGACCTACCTTCTATTGCTTCGGCTTTGAGGAAGAATGGGCTACCATTCCTCAACTGGCATTCAGACAACTCATTGAAAGTGTCCTCATCAGAGTTCAAGCAGTTATGAAGTGAAGGGTGGACACACTCAATATTAGTGTCCACTAATAGGTATGCGGACAGTATTCCTTCAGAAAAGACATCCTAACAATTAAATTTATATTGTATGTTAAAAATTTCTCTTCTTCAGGAACGCCTTTCTTGCTGTTGCCAGTCTGCATTTTGTATCCTGTATACTTTGACCTCAGAAACGGCTGATTTAACTCGACTACAGTCCGTTACATATAAAATAAATAAATGTACATTAAAAGTTCTCAGACGAGAAGCTCACCTTTCCACGAAGACACGGTCGGGCAGAGCAATGTACTTGTAGCCGTGCTGGGACGTGTTGAGGCAGAACTGCTGGAACACAGCCATGATGCCCGTAGCCTTCCGGATACCTTTGCCTTGAGGCGGTACTGCCTCAACATGGACTGTCGTCCGTGCGGGAAGCATTTTACTTCGAAGAGTTTTGTCCTCTGCGACACTATTTCTGCTACGGGAGACTGCCGACTTCCTGCTGCAACAAACGGTTCCTTATTCTGAATACCTCGCTCCACAATTGCGAGTATTCCGGTAGTGTCGGCCCCCATGTCGAGAAATTAAAGCTCGTCAGAACAAGACGCTACGTATACGTGAGTGTCAACGCGACAGTTTGACCATACCCGTCGGCACAAGTAACTTCTAATTCCCTCTTTTGATTAGTGGGTGACCATATTTCAGCAGGTTTCAAGTAGAGGAACTGATGCCTCATTGTCACAATTTATTGAACCATCCGAGCAGTCGCATCTTCGGAGTTTTGTACAGCGTGGATACATTTGTTTCAGAAGGCTATATTTATTATTACTCATTTAAAAAAAAAATATGAACTTTCAAAAAATACTATATTGTGTAGGTAATTTGTACGCATGTCTGGATAAAAAAATTACTGTTGTCGACATTATTCGAAAAATTTATGAATGTCTTTCTTTAAACGTTATGTAGGGCGAATCACGAGAAAGTTGCATCGCAAATATTGGAGAAATTGCTGTGCGGTTTTCACAGAATGGATTGGTAGTCAGGGGATCGTATTGTTAGCCAATAAACAAGTTGTAATAAGACTTACAAAATGTATTTTTTGTGCAAACATACATCTTTTTAAATAGAACAATCGATGTTGACATAAAAAAGCTAAAAGAACGGTAAATTAAAATGTCAGTAATATTTGTTGCAGGATTATAGTGTGAGTCGTTTACGAGATCTCGCATTTTGAAAAGTTTCCACACTGACGCTTGCGCCATTTAACCTGCATAGTTAACGGGTACAATGCTGTTATGATTGCTTATAGTGTGCTTGTGTGTTCCTTGAGTGCACTGCGTCTTGCTAGACAGTTAGGGCATGACAGTCCAAGCACTGGGTCGTCAGTGGACGATGGAATATAGCGATGCAGAAAAAAACCGACATCATCACGGTGTATGGAGAGTGTAGGAAGAATGCAGTTCGTTCTTGTAAGGTGTATGCGGAAAGATATTCTGATAGATGTTAACCACCCTGGCAGTTATTTATCAATCTCTTCAACCAGTTAGCCGGCCGAAGTGGCCGTGCGGTTAAAGGCGCTGCAGTCTGGAACCGCAAGACCGCTACGGTCGCAGGTTCGAATCCTGCCTCGGGCATGGATGTTTGTGATGTCCTTAGGTTAGTTAGGTTTAACTAGTTCTAAGTTCTAGGGGACTAATGACCTCAGCAGTTGAGTCCCATAGTGCTCAGAGCCATTTGAACCATTTTTCTTCAACCAGTTACATGAAAGTGGTAGTGTAACACCTAGAAAAAGTAACAGATGGAAACAAGTGACAACAGAAGAGAGAGATTTTAACGCTCTTGTTGCTGGTGGTGGTTAGTGTTTAACATCCCGTCGACAACGAGGTCATTAGAGATGGAGCGCAAGCTCGGGTTAGGGAAGGATTGAGAAGGAAATCGGTCGTGCCCTTTCAAAGGAACCATCCCGGCATTTGCCTGAAACGATTTAGGGAAATCACGGAAAACCTAAATCAGTATGGCCGGAGACGGGATTGAACCGTCGTCCTCCCGAATGCGATACCAGTGTGCTAACCACTGCGCCACCTCGCTCGGTACTCTGCGCTCTTGCTGCTGTTGCAGTTGATCCACACGTTAACTCCACGCAATCGCCCGAGGAAGTGGCATGAGTGAGGCAAGTGTCCTATGCATTTTCCATCGACATAGGTACCATTCCTATCACATCTCTCTCCATAAAGAGCTGCATCGAAACGATTATGAGAATCGTGTTAACTTCTGTATGTGAGCATGAAGACAGGATACCCCAGATGTATCATCTATCTTCTTTGGTGTCGAAGCCACATTTACCAGTAATGGCCAGGTAAATAGCGAAACATGCACTATTAATCTGTTGACAATCCCCTTTGGCTTCGTTAGGTGGAACGTCAACGTCCATAGAGTGTAAACGTGTGGTGGGGGATAATGAAACCTCAGCTCATAGGCCCGTTTCTCATAGACAGAACACTCAACTCACACAACTATAGCAGCCTCCTAACACATCATCTTCCACGGATGCTTCAGACTAGGAAGAAACTTTGGTAGCATCATGATGGTTGTCCAGCCCGAAGTGCACGAAATACTACAGCATGTCTTCACGAACTGTTTCCAGATCGTTGGACTGAGTGCAGAGGATCTGTGCCTTGACCGTCTCATTCATCGGATTTGATGCCTGTAGATTTTCTTCGGTGGAAAAAGCTACAAAGACATACCAGCTACACCCAATGATATGCAACGATGTATTGCTGCATGCTGCTAGGACATCTCCGCTGAAATTCTAGAACGTGTGCAACGGTAGTTCCATACCAGACTGGGAACGTGTTTTGACGCTGCCGGTGGTCATTTTGAACACAACCTGTGATGGTCAGTTGTCTCATTACTCGTCAGAATCCACATATATGGTGTATGCACTTGTTTTGTTCTTTAGTGTGTGCTACAACAGGTATTGGCATGTGTCGGTGTGGGCACTTTTCAAAATAGTGTATCTCCTAAACGACTCACAAGAATCGTGCAACAAGCACTACTGACATTATAATTCGCCCTACTTTTAGTTTGTTAATATCAATAGGCACTGTTCCATTTAAAAAGTGTATGTTTGCACAAAAAGTATACTTTCTACGCATTATTAGAATCTTTTCATTGGCTAAGCGTACGACCCCCTCCCCCCCCCCCCCTCCCCGCCCTCCGTCCTGACTATCAATCCATTCTGAGGAAACCGTACATAAAAGGCACTTTCCATTTCTACAATATTTGCGGTGAAGGTTTTACGTGATTCACCCCGTGCATTCGTCATCTTAGACATTCGGAAGAAAATTGTTCTTTTAGTATAAAATTAATCCCGCAGAGTTTTATGGAAAGGAGAGGAGTTTATCGAATCGTGTATCAGGCGGAAAGATGGTGAGGGGGATGATAGTTTCCTATGTGCCTCATCTAGTTTTCCTCATGATGATTATTATATGTCAACAAATGGAGGTGGTACATCAAACAGTTCTGATGATGCTAAGGATTTACTTTGTGTTGTATGTGAGGTCCGCCAGTTATACAAAACACCGTTTTTCTCAGTACCCAAAAACGTTTCGGCACCACTGTGCCATCATCAGTGGGTTTTCGTTTTTATTTATTCTACAATGTGAACATTTTTGTTAAATGATTATAAAATTACGTGCATTTTAGTTCAAACAACAGATAGTTTCTTTTTGTAAATACCTTTACATTTGGTGTGCATGAATTTTCTGGATCACTTGCGTGTTAATTATTACAGGTGACTTGTCATCTGCAACCAAACGATGTTGATGAGAATTTTTTTTTGCTGGGAGTTAACCTGTCTTCTAGAATGTAAGTCAGTTTTTCGCGATGTTTTCGCGTTTATTCGTTTTTACTTACGTTTTCGTGTGGCAAGTATTTCCATTCTCCGCATAATGCCGAGGTGTTGTGATGCACACGTAACTATAAGAAGTATTTTTCGAAAATAACGTAGTAAAACACTTTTCACTTCACCAGAACACAGTGTGATTGTGGTTTGTTATGTGTCTCCACCCAGTCAGTGTTCATTTGTACACCAGAGAGTTCGGCGCCAAATTTGAATTTTGTTTGCATTTTATCTTTGTGTGTGTGTGTGTGTGTGTGTGTGTGTGTGTGTGTGCGTGTGTGTGTGTGTGTGTGTGTGTGTGTGTGTGTGTTTTCTGTTCGCTTCTTAGCTGCGTGTGTTGACTTTAATATGGTATTCCTTTTGTGTGTTCCTTTAATGTGTTAAATAGTGTGCCCTTGCAGAGTGTAGTGTATTCTTTTAATACCTGTTTTCCTTCTGCTATTGCCTTGTGTGTATGGAAGTTTTCCTCAATGGTCAGTTTGCTGTATAGGCTGTGGCTGGGTTTTAATATTCTTAGGTCTGTTTCTTTTGTGGTTGGGTGGTGATTGTTGGCTACAAGGTGGTCAGCAAATGTGCTATGGTAGCTCACTTTGAATAAATAATAGAGAGAGAAAAGCCATATATTCAGAAAGTAATGCAAGAAAAACGAGAGAAACAAAACAGAAAACTCAACAGAATAGTCAACAGCACAAACACACCCACCAAAAACAATTTAAATCAACAATACAAGTTCCATGATAGAATCATTAACCTAACTGACATAAATCTTACTGAACAAGAAAAGAGCCAACTAGAAAAAGTGCCAAAACACAACATTAACACAAACATATCGCAGAAAACAACAGAAAACCTCATAACAGAATCAAAACACATTATACAGAAACAAGAACGACTCACCACACCAAATATTAATGCAAACTTGACTTGAGAATTAGTAGCTGCAGAATAACACAGATAATCAGAAAACACAAATCCACAATTATTTCTAACAAAAAAACATCAGAGGAAATCAAAACCAGCAAACTCAAAGAAAAATTAAAACAGAACAATGCTATAGTAACAAGAGCAGACAAAGGGAATGTTACTGTAATTATGGATGAAAAGCAATACATAGAGAAAACACTAGACTTTCTAAAAGACAACAACACCAGAAAACTGGTCAGTGACGCAACAGCAATATACCAGAAAAACGTTCAACAGACACTGAAAAACATCAATAACACATTCTCAAAAGGCCAGGTAGAGAGGATGACACAGAAAAATCCAAAAGCACCCATTCTAAATGCCCTACCAAAGGTTCACAAGGATAATATCCCATTAAGACCCATCAATAACTTCCAAAATGCTCCATCCTATCACCTAGCCCAACAAAGACACACACTACTGAAAAAACTGTACACGTTTGATAACAACAGGAATCTGGAAAACTCAAAGGAGTTAACAGACAGAACAAGAACATACACATACCAGACACAGCAACCCTCGTATCATTTGACATCACATCAATGTACACTTGCATTCCAATAAATGAAACAATCAACATCATTACACAAAGATTAAAACAACAAGGAAACATGTCAGACACACACATCAATAAAATAACAATCATACTCAAGACAATAACATCACAAAATTATTTTGTATTCAACAAAGAATTTTACTCTCAACACGAAGGACTGCCAATAGGATCACCAATAAGTGGTCTCCTACCTAACATATTCATGAACAACCTGGAGAACATGATCTTCAGACACATAATACAACCAAAGAACTACAAAGTTATGTACTGGTACCGTTATGTCGATGGCATAATATGCCTGATTGATGAACCACATACACACACACACAGAACAGCTACACAATGAAATAAACAACTTACACCATTCAGGAAAACTACCATATACAGAAGGCAATAGCAGAAGGAAAACAGGTCTTAAACGAATACACTACACTCTACAAGGGCACAATATTTAACACATTAAAGGAACTTTACAAATAAAAACAGCACAAACTGATAAAGTCTACACACACACACTCACACACACACACACACACAAGAAAAATAGATGAACTAAAATCTGCAAAGACTCACCATTTACACACAAAAGGAATACCATATAAAAGTCAACACACACAGCTAAGAAGCGCACAGAAAACATACCCACCCACCCACACACACACACACACATACACACACACACACAAAGATAAAATACAAACAAAATTCAAACTTGGCGCCGAACTCTCTGGTGCACAAATGAACACTGACTGGGCTGGGACACATAACAAACCACAGTTACACTGTGTTCTGGTGAAGTGAAAAGTGTTTTACTACGTTATTTGTGAAAATACTTGCTATAGTTACGTGTGCATCACAACACCTCAGCATTATGCGCAGAATGGAAATACTTGCCACATGAAAACGTAAGTAAAAACTAATATAGGCGCAAAAACATCTCGAAAAGCCGAATTACATTCTATTGCATTCTAGAAGATAGGTTACCTCCCAGAAAAAAAAATCTCATCATCATCGTTAGGTTGCAGGTGACAAGCTACCTGTAGTAATTAACACACAAGTGATCCAGAAAATTCGTGCACACCAAATGTAAAGGTATTTACAAAAAGAAACGATCTGTTGTTTGAACTAAAAATGCACATAATTTTATAATCATTTAACAAAAATGTTTACATTGCAGAATAAATAAAAACGAAAACCCACTGATGATGGCACACACAGTGGTGCCGAAATATGATTGAGTACTGGAAAAACGGTGTTTTACATAATTGGCGGACCTCATATCCAACAATTTTAACTGCAAACACGGCAAATACAAGGAGTTGCAAAACAAAATGATGGGTTTAGCTGTTATCTGTAGGTTTGTACTGCAGCGTTATTTATCTGTTTCTGAGGTAGTAATTTTCGAGGGACAGCAGCCTGTAGAGGTTTTTTGTAACTTTCACAGCCAAGTTTTTTCAGCAGGACAATGTTGGACAATGGCCAGTTGTGTCTAAAAAGAGAGGCAGGTGTAAAACTCCGAACTGCAAGGGAATCCCGCCAATTGCCTGCGAGAAGTGTGATGTTCCTTCGTGCACCGTGGAAGAGAGAAGCTGTTTCCTGGAGTTCCACGAAGAATAACAACTATACAGGTCACGAGTATCAAGTTCTTATTTATTTTCATATGTCAGAAAAGTATATCTGAATCCATCAGAAGGCAACATTTAACTCATCAATGTCCTCAAAACCCTGTCGGAAAAAAGTAACAGTGCAAAATGCATTATTTAAGCATATTTACATTTACATTTTTATGAAAATATGTTTATTGTGATAGTCAAGTCACAAAAGTTGAAAACGTATTAGTCTTTGTCTTTATTGCAAGCTAATTCTGTCCGTAGAAAAACAACAAATCACTGCTATTAGGATTCAGTACGTCACTAAAACGATTATCGATAGGCCCGCCACCAGACCGACGACCACCTCCTAATTTGGCTGACAATGACTCACGTAATAAGTGAGCAAGGAAGGTAAAAATTCTGATAATTTATTTTTTATTGATGTGTGAAGCTGCACCCTATAAATTTCAGTCTAGCAACCTTTCAAATGAAGTGACTACTTACTTTACATAAAGTAACTGAAGTGACAAGACTATACTTATGGAAAAAAATCGCAACATCAAAAAATAACTAATGTAGAGTAATAGAATTTCGAGAATATTTTTGTCCAGGTAACATATTTAAGTGATTAACATCGCAGGATCACAGATTAATATAAGCACGAGATGTGCCATTGCAAATTTGAAATGCTAGCACAATAGTAATCGGTGTAACCACCAGAATATTGAATGCAAGCATGCGAAAGTGCATGCATTGTGTTGTACAGCTGCCGAATGTCGGTTTGTGGGGTGGAGTTCCATGCCTGCTGCCCTTGGTCGGCCAATAGAGGGACGGTTGATGCTGTCTGTGGATAACGCTGGAGTCGTCCAGTGATGTCCCACATGTGCTCGAGTGGAGACAGATCTAGTGATCGAGCAGTCCAAGCTCTATAGAGCATGTTGCGTTACAACAGCGGTATGCGGGCGAGCGTAATGTTGTTGGAAAACACCCCTTGGGATACTGTTCATGCCGGCCGAGGTGGCCCAGCGGTTCTAGGCGCTACAGTCTGGAACCGCGCGACCGCTACGGTCGCAGGTTCCAATCCTGCCTCGGGCATGAATGTGTGTGATGTCCTTAGGTTAGTTAGGTTTAAGCAGTTCTAAGTTCTAGGGGACTGATGACCTCAGCAGTTAAGTCCCACAGTGCTCAGAGCCATTTGAACCATTTGCTACTGTTCGTGAATGGCAGCACAATAGGGCGAATCACCAAATCGACGTACGAATTTGCAATCATGGTGCGAGGGGATAACGACGAGAGCGCTCCTGCTGTCATACGAAATCGAACACAGACTACGGCTCCAGGTATAGGTCCAGTGTGTCTCAAACTCAGACAGATTGGTTGCAGATCCTCAGCTGGCCTCATTCTAACCAACACCCGGCCCTCACTTGCACCGAGATAGAACCAGCGTTTATCAGAAAACACAACAGACCTCCACACCGCCATCCAATGAGCTCTCCCTTGAAACCACTGAAGTCATAGTGGCAGTGGTTAGGGTCAGTGTAATACACGTTAAAGCGCGTCTGGCTCGACCTGTCCTTGAAACGTCCGATTGGTAGCAGTTCGTTGTGTCACTGTGGTGCCAACTGCTCCTCAGATTGCTGCTGCAGATGTAGTAAGATGCGACAGAACAAGTAGTGCCATGTGGTCTACTGGAGCAAGGCCTCGTGACCACCAGCAGTCATGTACAGTGACTACATTTCTGCCCAATCTTTCTGTAATACCGCAGAAGGAACCTACAGCTTCTCCTAGTCCTATTACTCGACCCAATTCAAACTCTGTGAGGCGTTGATAATGGCGTCTTCGCCGTCTTAAAGGCATTCTTGACTAACATCAACTCACCACGTCCAGTCTCAAAGGCAATTAACGCTCACGACCGCTAGATCGTGTATTTAAAGCAAACCTGATTTGCATCCTCATAGTGGCGTTAGTAGCGCCACTCTTACGCGAGTGGCGCGTAATACGAATAGACATATTTCAGATGTGGAAACAAGCCTACCAACTTTCGTTTACGTCGCACAACTCCTTCTTGGTGTTGCCATATTATTGATGGGGATAATAAACGTCATATACTGACTTATTTTTTATGAAAGTATCTACCTCTATCGTTATTGTTATTATTATAACTTTTACTGAATTATTATTAATATTAGTGGCAGCAGCAGCAGTAGTATGAGTACTGCCAGTATTAACTTTATTAGTTCACAGTCAGTATTATTTATTCACAATGTCTCTATAGACATTCAAATTATTCTAATACTATTTGTTACATTAAGACTGCTATTTCTTTGGTAACTAAGATGTACAAAAAGTACTGTATATGTGAAAGCCTGGTCTAATAAAAGAGGCCCTCTCTTATATTGGACGAGGGTTTCACATATACAGTACTTTTTTTACATCTTAGTTACCAAAGAAATAGCAGTCTTAATGTAACAAATAGTATTGAAATAACTGAATGTCTATAGAGACATTGTGAATAAATAATACTGAGGGCTCTAATCAGAACAGGTTCAGTGAATAAATGAATAAAATAAAAGTTTATTTACTACAATCTGGTTGGCACACTTTGCGGAACATTGTATGGGCAAAAGCCATGGTAATTTGCATGCGTAATTGTTTCTTTCTTTTGGAGGGCACAGGTAATCACTGTGCAATCATCGTGATTTTAACTATTCATAAATCATGTGTAGATTCCAGCTTTGTCCCATCGATCTGAATTACCCAATCTTTTCCGAGGTAGTCATGTGTTAGATTTATATTGACCCATGTTAACAATCAATACTTTTCTCACTATTAGCATTGCTTGTGATCAAACTGAACCGATAATAATTTGTTACCAATATATGTCAGCATAAAATATTGTAATAAATAGGGATAAATGTAGACCACTTTTTAATTTTGTCGTTAGATGAACACCCTGTTTATTATCTTGTGCGAGTTGCAGCATCCAGGCCTCATGTTTGCTAAGGCCAACCCTACCTCATTTATTATCCGCTGCACGACACCTTTTTCATTGAATGCATATGAGTTCATAGAGAGCGATCTGATTCAGTCGATGCTAATCATTCTGACAATCACAGGGATATGTCGAAGGCTCAGCCGTAACCCCACGACGTACAGGGATCACCTCAGACACAGTACATGCGCACTAAAATTGTACTAGACTATGAAAAATTTCTTATTCTTCTACCTACGAAATGTAAAACTGACGTTCGCGTAAATTTAACCTCAAAATATTGTGATTCTTAAAAGAACAAAATTAACAATTATTTTGTTTCGTTTGTCTAGCCTTCTTACAGCGAAACTATTGTGCTTCTACGATTAGATCGAATTGTAAATGTAATTAGACTTTGCGTAGCGTTTACAAAAGTCTTTCTTTTATTGCCCTGACGAGAAAGATAAAATTAACAATGTTGCTGAAACAGCCGACTACGTCGACGACGTAAGAGAGCGAGAGGATATTGAAAATATCGCATGTCGCGCACGCGATGTAGCTTAAGTGGCTTTTGTAAGCCAATTTGATGTTGTTTACAGGTTTGATAGACTGCAAGTGTCCTATATCAAATTGTTCGTCTCGATTTCCCCTACGTCCCTGTTGTGTGTTGTAAACAGTTATCGTTTACACCCCTATAGTTACGGTGACGTACGATACGTCTAATCAAAGGTACAGTACTCAGTTACACTTAATCAGTCATCTTACAGCCCGATAAGTGGTCCAGATACTACAGCCTAAATTAAAATCGCACGATTTGTAAATTCGTATAGATTAGTGAATTTTGTACATCAACACACAGTACAACGGCAGCATGATGTAGCTACGATATCCTTGTCGTCCCGCATATGAGATGTGTAATTGTAAGACGTATTTACTGAGTATATTAGAGATGAATTGAAAAGGCACTTAATAAAATTATCTGTCACCTGAAATTGGTACGATGTAACACATGGGGGCAACAGTGAAAATAAATGTAGAACGATTTCCGAGAACCTTTCAAACCACAAAAAGGTGCTTCATATCCGCTCGCTGTTTTAGATAGTGCCATGACTTTTATAAAAGTTTTCTGTGTTTAAAATCTTTTGAGCAAAATTATTGATTTTGTTTTTATTGTTGAAGAAAGAGCCATAACACATAGGTTCGATTGTAATGTCTCAAGATACAGCAGATTTAAAATATGCCTAATTTGACATTTTAATTTTAGTATTAATTTGTGTTTAAGATCTGAATGAACAATCTTCTAGTTTTAAGCTAAGACGTTGGGTTTACATTGTATACATTGCAAACATACAGAAAGCGGCCGCACGTTACGCCTCGGCGTCTCAAACTTAGTGGCCACTGTGCCCAGAAGTCAGAACCCGTGAATTTTCGTGATAAATCACGTCTGAACTGTTTTATGGGACACTTGTCAACGAGTTAGTGCGCATACTTGCTGGACTACGTTGTAATAGCGAGTGTTGAACCGTTCTAAGCTAAAATACATTAAAACTGCTTTGGACGCTGATTTTCGCGAAAATGTTTCGGACTTACAAGGGGAGGCCGCCAATTGTGAAATTCAGATTCGATTCATACTGCGCATAATAAAAGCTCATGGCCAGAGGTGTAATGTGGCAAAGCACCAAGATGCACTTCTCAGCCGTTGTCGAGAAAATCGACAGTTAAAAGAAACCGTTCCGGTGAAATACTCTCGACGAATAATAATTTTCTACAGCGTCGTGGCGCAGCGGCAAGCGCTCGGGTTCGTAATCCGAAAGTTGCCGGATCGAATCTCGGGCCATGCAATTTTTTTTATTATTAGTTTTTTGTAATTCAAATATATATATATATATATATATATATATATATATATATATATATATATAAAGTATTAATATATATAAAGTATTAATGAATTGCTTATGCATGTTGGTGAAGGCGGGTCGCTCTCCAATTGTACCGCCTCCATTTTTCCGTTTTTTTTTTAACAGGGTGTACCAAAGCTCTCCCGTCCGCACTGATTTTCGACAATGTTATAAGTTGCGCTAGGGACCGCATCTACCTTCTTTCGAAGTTAGCAGGCAACTACGCTGTTATGCGGCGACTCGTTTCGGCCCATTCAACATCTGTCATTCAAGTGTAACGAGCGAGTAACGGAGTTTATATTTCATACCTGCCACAGCAAATTTGTGTTCGTGGGGTCTCTATTCTAATTCGAACGTTTAACTTACGCTATACGTATTCGTTTCGGAATATCGTTTCTACGTCTTCCGTTAACTGTGCGTGGTTAACATTATGAAGACAATTAATAACATTTGTGAAATACAACTTTGTTTGCGGAAAACATAATGATGTTCGAAGTCGCCAGTTTTTCCACGACAAACGACTTTCAACAACTTATTATATGCATAATTGTTGCAACTGATTGCCGGGAATTATATATATATATATATATATATATATATATATATATATATATATATATATATATATATTTATATTTATATATATTAATTATAAAAAACAAATACTAAAAAAAAGTGTTGCATAGCGCGAGATTCGATCCGGCGACCTTCGGATTACAAACTAGAGCGCTTACCGCTGCGCCAGGGCGCTGTAGAGAGTTATTAATCGTAGAGAGTATTTCACTACAACGGTTTCTTTTAACTGTCGATTTTCTCGACAACGGCTGAGAAGTGCATCTTGGTGCTTTGCCACATTACACCTCTGTCCATGAGCTTTTATTATGCGCAGTATGAATCGAATCTGATTTTCGCAATTGGCGGCCTCCCCTTGTTAGACGTCGGATTGCATAGCCAACACTTAAAGTTTTGGTTGGACTTCATATTTCATGTGTAAGACCATCTTCGGTATCCTTGAACGCTTTTACGTCTACCTACTGGTGATGGGATAGTATATACTCTGGTGCCTATCAATGAAACTACAACGAACGTTAAGTAATTTGCAGATGCTTCCAACTTGTGGATATTTACAGCTCAGTATGTGGTATGGGAGTTTTCTGTAATGTAAACAAGTCGAATGTTCTTAAGCACGCGATATAAAGCCATAATTTGCATTTAAGATATACCAATGAATAAATAGCTATTATTCATTGGTCGTATTTCAGAATGACCTTTACGATCGTTTGCAAAGGTGTGTATATTTTTAAGATTAATCAATTTGCTGGTGTACACTCTTTGACATAAAACTTGACCGGCGGCCGGCCGCTTCAGAGGCTAAGTCCGCGCCGATCGCGACATGGGACAAAAAAACTGGCCAACTCGCTAATTCTCTAAGTCCGGTTATCTGCACAATCTGGCAACACTGTAGACTGCGGCACTTCCTGGGTGAAAACTTGTCCCATGATAGAGAAACTCTAGGCTGATTACGCCTGTGGTCTAGCGGTAGCGAGCGTTGTTTCTGTTCATAATGTCAGTGGATCGAGAGCAGCTGGCATAAAATATTTTTATAGCCTCTTCTGTCTGAATGCTGAAGACGTGAATGTAATGGTAGCGCAGATTCAATCTATTTCGCTTTGTGACACACCGATATCAAAATTTTATCCAGTAACGATTTTGCGGCACATTTCCTGCAGACTGTCCTCCTCCGGACGCCGTATGCGGCAAAGCTCCGGGATCCATTTGCTGGCTACTGGCAGCGGGCGTGGCGACAGCAGCGGCGCTGCACTCCCCCGTTCTTTATCGAAAGCGCCTGCTACCGCTCATCGCTTTTGATGATTTAAAACGCTTTATTATTAAATGTTGCTCCACAGAAAATTTCTACAATTTCCATTCACGCTCAAAAGCAAAGGAGACAGACGCCCTGATTAGTAGGCGGGTATTATATTACATTAATCGGCAAGAGCTGAGTATGGCCCGAAGTTAATTTTATAGACTGGGACGAAATGAAACCAACTCACTACATTCGATGAATTTATAAATGCTTCATATCTCGTTTCTTTTCCTTTCAAACTCAATTATTTGTGCAACTTTTGGTCAATGTTTGGATGTTTTCGTCAAGCCAGAGTGAGCGTCTGTGGTGTAAAGTGTATTACAGTTCTTGTTTCATTCCTTATGGTAAGTCTATGCGATAAACTGTGTGAATACCTTGCAATGCATGCTCTGTAGCAGTGCAGGAACATTGCACATTTGGAGTTCATGAAGTATTTATTGTTGATCGGAAGTGATAGTTAAGGTCATCAGATTTAAACCAGAAAAATTTGTCGTTTTGAAGGTTTCAGAGAACGGAAAGGAATTGCTAACGCCGGTGTTAGAAAACGTCTACAGTTGAATGCTATTGCAAAAATTTAGAAGAAGGGAACTATGTTAATGAACATGTGCACTTCATAAACAACCTTCTGACATGTTAGACCTATATGACGAACAAAGCTCAAATTTATATCGTTGACAGTCGGTTTGAATCTTTTCAGGGTCTATTTTACAGTGAAGCACCTTGGAATTTGCAAAGCAGAAATCCATGATATTAACTTAATTTACTAAGTCGAAATCGGACGAAGATTGATGTTTAAAGGCATTCTTCAGATTTCGCATAAGAAATTTTTACTAGCAGTTTGCAACTCCATTAATTAAAATGGAAAATAAAAGGTTGTAGTCAGCGGCTTCTACCGTGATTCGAACTGCTATGTCTTATAATACAAGCACTGCAACGCACAAGGGAACCTCTGAGCTAACGACACACTGGCTGCCAGAGGCGGAATGTAGTCACTGCGATGTTGCCTGATCCTCAAAACGCAACCTTAAACACACGAACAGAGGAGGTGGAGATTACTGTTTTAACGTCCCGTCGACAACGATGTCATTAGAGACGGAGCACAAGCTCGGATTAGGGAAGGATGGGGAAGGAAATCGGCCGTGCCCTTCCTAAGGAACCATCCCGGCATTTGCCTGAAGCGATTTAGGGAAATCATTGAAAACCTAAATCAGGATGGCCGGGTGCGGGATTGCACCGTCCTCCTCCCGAATGCACACACAAACAGGTGTTACTTATGTGATAAACGCCGTTCTTGGAGTCCAGAAATTAAATATACTTTCTAATTGTGTCATCTTGCAGTGGATTATATCGTACGAGTCTTCGATGTGGAAAACCAATGTCAAGTGAATTTAGCGAGGTAACGCCGACCTACACCCGGAAGTAAATGCACTATCGGAGTGTTGACAAATACTTGCTACGACGCTGCCATTTCTAGGCTCTCTGACGAGGCAGCTCTTCAGCGAAATGCTTGCCGTGATTCTCCGATACGGTTCTTCAGAGTGGAGACGCGCGCGCACGTTTGGTTTTTATGCGGCGTTCTCCCCTGATGGTTTCTGACGTCGCCTTGTGGGCTATGTATACATATGAGACATTCAATTATCATTAATCCAGAATCATACAAGTTTCTGCTTCCGGCGTGGAAGAAGGCTGTTGACGCCGACATTATATCATTTCAACGTAGGGAAAGCAAAACGGATCATTCAATGTTTCTCATTCAACATAAAGCATGTGAGATAATTTTCCGTAACGTTCATAATCATCTAAAACTACAAACGAAGTAAAAAATTCACCGGAAGCTTATTCGAATTGAATATAACGCTTTGCACCTCGATGTCGAATTTGTCCACTTGCAATCTTTTGCAGCATACACATAGAATGTCATGATTACCACGAGAATGAAGAAATATGTTGGTAAGGATGGAAGAAAGAAGAGACGCAGTCAACAAATATTCTATTCCTCATGGCATTCATTTCATTTGACACGTAAGAAGAGGTAAAGCGGGAATTTACTTTCGTTAACACGAAAGATATGCCGCACATATTGATAACGAGGAAGTCTGCGTCTTCATACGTTTCCTCCTTGAAATCTGTATGCTCTATTATATACTAAGTAGCCCGATCATTGTTTCAGTAACGTTACCCTCTTGTTTGACCCCGTAACGATGAACAGATTCCAAATGCATGTCTCCCTTCCTGGGTTGTTTTTTGTGTTTTATTGCTTGGAATTCCTGAAGCAGACCACTGTGCCTTCCCCCCTCGTGGGTTAGGTCTCAAAACTAAACCGCTCTGTATCCAATGGCATAATTTATTCAGACAGCATCAGCATAAGACTATCAAACAAAGCCTTCCATTTACAGTTGCAGCACTCTAACCAGCACTGACCAAAGTGTAATCCACGGTCATAGTCCTAAATTACCAGCTGTCTGCTACTGTGGCGAAGTCCGTACTACACTTTCGATTCCGCAGCACCATTTTATCTTGTAACACTGTGTAGTTGCACAGTTGTGCTACCAGGTCTGTCCTCACACTGTCAACTTTATGTATCTCACTTTTCCTGTAGCGTAGATCACGAGGAGCCGAAGTAAATGAGTGTATTCTGCATGACGTAACATTCAGTATTCCCTTCTTTCATAGCCACTCTTCATGTGCATCGATACCAAATATGAATGCGAAAACTCTTGCGAGTGAGAGAATGACAATAACAATCGTAACAAGAACAAGCAAATAATGAATGATGTTTATTCCAACGCAGAACGAGAATGGCTTTAAATATAAAAATCTGTATCTATATCCATATCCATATCTATTGATCTTTGAGTTGGCACAATGCAAATATATTCTTAGCATTTAGTTACTGAATTTAGTTCTGGATGTTTGCAGAGAAAAGGAAAAGTCGGTACTTCTCGCTAGTGTAATATAATGTGAACCAGCAACTATCCTTTCCTTAGAACACGACTCAAGCAGGTCCTCAAGTAGGTAGCAAGGCACTGCTGCATTCTGTTCCCTGACATTGCTCTGATGACGGTTAATGCAGATAGTTCCGATTATGAAATACAAAACGTATTGCAGGTTAGTTCCTAGGATAGTAACATTAAATTTGCGTTGTAGACGGCACATGAAGGTGACGACTATCCATATTACTCATCAATATAAAAAGACAATATTTTGGGAATTTAGCAGGATTACTCAAAATGAGTTCTGAAATTGGGTGACTGACTGCACAGGTGCTAAACGTCGTCAAGAGTATACGATGTCATAATCGCATTAGGAATATGAAGATCGTCTTCGACAGCTCGCAACTTTCACATTGCTATCGCCACCCTACTCCAGACAGCCCTCGGTGGAGTTGCACTACGTTGCCGATGTTATGGAAGGCCTTCAAACCGACAACAGACCACATATTGAAAAATACAAGCGAATTCTCTTGCAGCGTAAGCTTATTGTAACTAATCTAAAAATTATTGGAGAGGAACATTGTCCTATTCAAAAAAAGTAAAATGTTACACACTGTTGACGTCAAACGGACATTATCTATGTCCTGTCTTGTGTCCTACTCATCTATAATATCAAGTGTACTATGAAAATGATTATATATAATGGATGACAGGGTAATGCATTGATACCAGATGGTGGGGGCCGGCCGGTGTGGCCGTGCGGTTCTAGGCGCTTCAGTCTGGAACCGCGTGACCGCTACGGTCGCAGGTTCGAATCCTGCCTCGGGCATGGATGTGAGTGATGTCCTTAGGTTAGTTAGGTTTAAGTAGTTCTAAGTTCTAGGGGACTGATGACCTTAGAAGTTAAGTCCCATAGTGCTCAGAGCCATTTGAACTATTTAACACAAAATGACATTAAAAATAAAAGTTATTCACGAGCAGCTAGTTGAGAATATGTATGAACATTAAATGACACGACGAACTGAAATAATATGACGAAGAGTTCAGCGCTCACTGGGAATAGAGCCCCACACATATCGTTGTTGACTACACACAAAGAGACGTCAGCTACCGAATTTTTCTCCACCAGCTGCTCAGAATAGCATCTTGAACTTACAGTCATCTCGCAAATAGTTCTGTGTCTCACTGGGAGTTAAAAACGTCAGATATCGTTAGTGTTGACAACGAATGAAAATACATTAAAAATCAAAATTATTATCCACCAGCAGATAGGTGTTCTCCTGATAGAGCTTGATAATACATAATTAAATCTTTAGTGCCGGGCCAGGATTCGATTCCATTCACGCGTAATATGTGAAGTTGTTGAGGAATCTGCAGTTTTGAACAAACAACAAATTGTAGCCGAGCTGTATTGCCACGAAGGGATCAAATTCCGCGTTAAGGGCGGTCTGAGTTGCATTCCCAGTTTAGAACCAATTTTATCGACATACAGAAGCTCAAATAAAAGATGGAATAAGTGTCCTGTGACCATACATAGCGTTTGTGTCGTCACTTGAAATAAATAACTAGTATAAGAAAGGTTACTGGTGATAGAGTTTCTACATGTCGCCACTCCAGATTTTATTGTGGTTCAACCTACCGTCTACGTGGTAAAGAAGGAATATCATCTTTAATGTGAATTTTCAGACCACGCAGCCATTATATCTCCTTCACTTGGTGTAGCCAGGAGAGAATGGAATCTGTCTCTCCCTATCTAAAATCATTGACGGAAGTGAGAATCGAACCCAGACCATAGGTATAACAACCTACCATCCGTCCAACAGACCACGAAATCCTCTTCTCTGCGAGTCATTTTTCTATAGTAACGCAGTTGCGCCACACTGGATGAGAATTCTGACACACAGGCTCCCTGTAGTAATTTGCAGCATGTTCAGTAAATTCATTTACTTGGTTGACCGAATCACCATGAACTAGCTGCCTCGGCTACCCAGTGCATACATTCGACTATTTTGTAATCACAGAAATAAAATCACGTAACTGACACCTACACACAACTGCCAACAGTGTAGGATGCAGAAGTTTAAATAGGAAGTGTTCCTTTCCACTTGAGCTATTCTATTGCGCTATCTGTTACTAGAAAACGTCGTTCAGTCCAAAAGAAAAGCTGTAACTGTTTGTCTCTCAGAAGTCAAGACCTGGCCATATGCATAATCTCACAGTGCTGTGGAATCCAAAAGTTCTGGAGGAATAGTTGCCGAGCTTTGGAGCCTATGTAGCTACGTGTCAGCTGGTAGCATAGATAAGATGTCGCGAGTTCGAATACATTCAGTGCTACATTTTTTAAAACGCAATTCTGCTATCTGCTGAAGGTATCAATCTAATGGAACTTTGAACATAATTCCCTTCACTTCTCAACCCACAGTAGTCACATGTGGAAAAAGGGCTAACTACTGTGACATTTTGTTCTATTCAGGTTTAATAGACAGCAGGCAGCAGATGCATCTCGAAGATGTGCAGGGAGAGCGCATCGTGCCATAATATGTCAGAAAAGTGTTTTCTACATTAGCCGTCGTGTGGTAATGATATTTTATTCTTCTTCAAACTTTGTTTGACAGCTTTAACTCAGAACAAGTTTTCTACATGCATGTAATCAATAAACTGCATGTGCATTGTCAGACTGCCATAGGTAACATCAGAGAATTGGCATATATCGTTGATGATTAATTTCTCTCTCATGTTTACTATTGTTTTAGCAACACTAAAGGAAACCTTACGAAAATTGTCCACTGTATTATAAGAAATGAAATAAAACTAACCATGATAACCTTACGACGAAAGTATCTGTACACAAGCATGCCTCTATCGACACGAATTAGTCAAATACTACTCACTTAGATTTTGATTGGGTCTGTGTTTAATTGGTATGCTGTGTCATACTCAAGAGGTATGCAAATGTGGCAATTCATAAATATAGTTACGTATTCCTAGAAACCCAAAATTCGCTTGGCAGCAGCGGAAAGAGGCCTTACCTGTTGTGCAACATTGTAAGTTTTTCAACATTGCACTATGAACTGAAAGCATTTTCTTGCGATTTCCTTATTGATGTTCGATCTGACTGCTTGTAGCTCTTTCACAGAAGGGATAAAAACGTTACAGTCAGTGAGACTGGAACTGCGAACCGTAACAGACGCTTTCTCACAGGTCAGCACGTTACCACAGAGCTGGTGAGGAGGTATGGGTCTGAGTTTCCTATTACGACGGCAATAGGAACTCGAACTCGTAAACCGCTATTTGAAGGTCGAGATTAGTTGCGGTTTCCACCTGCAACGACTTTCCTGGGCTGAAAACCGTAAATTTTCAATCTTTTGTTACCCTTCAAGCGATAATAACTCAGATTATTCAATGGAAATGACAGGTAAAATCAAGTGAACTTTGAGGCTTAATTCCGTGCACACCAGGAAGTAACTCGTCGATCACAGAGTTGCCAAACATACGTTGCCTTGTTGCCAAATCTCAGTTACAGTACCAGCTGGAAGAAGACGAACCGATGTGATCCTACAGCGGTCTGGGAAGTGACCATAGCTGGTGTCTCTAAGTCGCGGCTGCTACGGCCTGGAATACGTAATGCGTCTGATTCGCTTTCTGTAACAAGGTTTAGGGACTGGAGCGTAGTTACTAATAATACTCAGAACTGACTGCAAACTGAGCATCATAAATCAGTAACTCTCATTGTTGTTTTTATATTTCTTTCGTAAGTGTACTCAAAACTAAGAAAGTCATTCACACGCGTTTTCGTGCCTCGCCGATAGTCGAGCACAACATACAAATAAAAATAAAAAAGAATGTGTGTGTGTGTGTGTGTGTGTGTGTGTGTGTGTGTGTGTGTGTGAGAGAGAGAGAGAGAGAGAGAGAGAGAGAGATAAATAAAAAGCAATGAGAGAGAGTGTAAAAAATAGTTGTAAAGAAATTGAATCATGGTATTTAAAGAAATCTTTCATTAAAATGACACGTTCCACATCATTACGAAATGTCGTATTCATGATCTATGGAACAAGAGTTAATCTAATCTAATCTAATCTAATCACATCATATTGATGATTAGCCATGAAGAGTCATGAATTACCGAAATTTTGGCCCATACCAGTAACCAAATCTAAACTTGAAAATAAAAGACGACAATTTTTGTAATAAACCGTGACTCCTATTAAGATCCTTTCGTCCCTGTTATCTAACCACGAAAGATGTCTGATATACCTCCATTCTGAAGTAACAAAGCGTGCATGCATTTAAAGATGAAGTGCATGATGTGAAGTTCTGTGACGGAGATACGAACCCAACACGTAATCCGATTGTTAACTAAGAACAATCAAATGTTACGTATCGGTTTTTCTTACGAGCCGCTAGGTGTCTGAATTTAAAATAAGGATACAAACTTTTGTGCCTAAGCGACAATCGAACTGCACACCTACCGTGCATCCACGAATATAGCTTAAGTATCAGTTGCTTACTCATGAACAGTAAGATGTGTGCGTGTTTGACCAGAAATAACGACACCTGTTGCGATTGTTGGAAACACATGAACAGACATTGAAATTGCGCGTTAATTTTCACTAGCAGGTGGGTGTGCACTTGATAAAGCTAGAAATGAAATTATGAATATTTTTGTACTGGATCAGGTTTCAGACCCACATACTTACCTTTGGAGGAGACCTAGAGAAGATTGCAGTCTTGGGAAAAGGAACGAAATGACTAAACTATACTGTTCCGAGAGATTCAGATCCTCGAAAGAGGAGATACGAATTCGAATCACAGTCCAGCACCAAATTTTTAAACGTCTCTAGTTCATCATTTTATTCATACCGCTGCTGTAACACAAGTGCTTGAACATCATTTAATGCCTTTTTGTCACTATAGATGTAGATTCCCAAGAACAGGTTCTTTCCCTGTCTACGGAATCCTTTTCATGTTTATATCAAACACCAGCAATTACTCGTAGATTACTTTAAAACTAAAGTAATTGACGAAGACGTTACTTGGTATGAAAAAATGATAACAATAATAACAGTAATAATCGAATTATCCGGCAACTTCACACTTCACAGTGAATTTTCTCGAACTAAGAAATTTGCTGAATTTGTGAAAAATCAAAATGGCTTCACATCCAGCCTATGATGCCTAGAAGAGTCTTTACATCCTGCTGACATGAGAATAGCATAATCTCTGCGTCAGAAGCTTGCTTCTACTTGACCATTTAATAGACTCGCATTTTTTCCACCGTGACTAATTTTGTAAGCTAAGCACATCATCCGTTACAGCACACTCTTGGGGCTGGGTAATGTGGCCACAATGGTATGGTGGAACGAGCTATCACAGGTGCAATGCGTGGGTTCAGGCATTCACTTTTAAGAGGCACAAACAGATTTATTTTACCTGTGGTAACCTCAAGAGAAAGACGTTATAATCCAGAATCCGCATTAAACATCATGTTCCTTCATTACCAACTGGGCAGGGCCGGTTTACGTTGGGAAATGACACAGCGGAAGTCATGGTAAACAGAAATACAGTCACCAGTAAGCTTACTTACATTAGAAAATTTTATTTTATTTGATGAACCGATAGCCATTTAAAGGGACAGGGCTCTTATTTTACTTGTACTTGATTGAACTAGAGACGTTTAAAAATTTGGTGCTGGACTGTGATTCGAATTCGTATCTCCTCTTTCGAGGATCTGAATCTCTCGGAACAGTATAGTTTAGTCATTTCGTTCCTTTTCCCAAGACTGCAATCTTCTCTAGGTCTCCTCCAAAGGTAAGTATGTGGGTCTGAAACCTGATCCAGTACAAAAATATTCATAATTTCATTTCTAGCTTTATCAAGTGCACACCCACCTGCTAGTGAAAATTAACGCGCAATTTCAATGTCTGTTCATGTGTTTCCAACAATCGCAACAGGTGTCGTTATTTCTGGTCAAACACGCACACATCTTACTGTTCATGAGTAAGCAACTGATACTTAAGCTATATTCGTGGATGCACGGTAGGTGTGCAGTTCGATTGTCGCTTAGGCACAAAAGTTTGTATCCTTATTTTAAATTCAGACACCTAGCGGCTCGTAAGAAAAACCGATACGTAACATTTGATTGTTCTTAGTTAACAATCGGATTACGTGTTGGGTTCGTATCTCCGTCACAGAACTTCACATCATGCACTTCATCTTTAAATGCATGCACGCTTTGTTACTTCAGAATGGAGGTATATCAGACATCTTTCGTGGTTAGATAACAGGGACGAAAGGATCTTAATAGGAGTCACGGTTTATTACAAAAATTGTCGTCTTTTATTTTCAAGTTTAGATTTGGTTACTGGTATGGGCCAAAATTTCGGTAATTCATGACTCTTCATGGCTAATCATCAATATGATGTGATTAGATTAGATTAGATTAGATTAACTCTTGTTCCATAGATCATGAATACGACATTTCGTAATGATGTGGAACGTGTCATTTTAATGAAAGATTTCTTTAAATACCATGATTCAATTTCTTTACAACTATTTTTTACACTCTCTCTCATTGCTTTTTATTTATCTCTCTCTCTCTCTCTCTCTCTCTCTCTCTCTCTCTCACACACACACACACACACACACACACACACACACACACACACACACACACACATTCTTTTTTATTTTTATTTGTATGTTGTGCTCGACTATCGGCGAGGCACGAAAACGCGTGTGAATGACTTTCTTAGTTTTGAGTACACTTACGAAAGAAATATAAAAACAACAATGAGAGTTACTGATTTATGATGCTCAGTTTGCAGTCAGTTCTGAGTATTATTAGTAACTACGCTCCAGTCCCTAAACCTTGTTACAGAAAGCGAATCAGACGCATTACGTATTCCAGGCCGTAGCAGCCGCGACTTGGAGACACCAGCTATGGCCACTTCCCAGACCGCTGTAGGATCACATCGGTTCGTCTTCTTCCAGCTGGTACTGTAACTGAGATTTGGCAACAAGGCAACGTATGTTTGGCAACTCTGTGATCGACGAGTTACTTCCTGGTGTGCACGGAATTAAGCCTCAAAGTTCACTTGATTTTACCTGTCATTTCCATTGAATAATCTGAGTTATTATCGCTTGAAGGGTAACAAAAGATTGAAAATTTACGGTTTTCAGCCCAGGAAAGTCGTTGCAGGTGGAAACCGCAACTAATCTCGACCTTCAAATAGCGGTTTACGAGTTCGAGTTCCTATTGCCGTCGTAATAGGAAACTCAGACCCATACCTCCTCACCAGCTCTGTGGTAACGTGCTGACCTGTGAGAAAGCGTCTGCTACGGTTCGCAGTTCCAGTCTCACTGACTGTAACGTTTTTATCCCTTCTGTGAAAGAGCTACAAGCAGTCAGATCGAACATCAATAAGGAAATCGCAAGAAAATGCTTTCAGTTCATAGTGCAATGTTGAAAAACTTACAATGTTGCACAACAGGTAAGGCCTCTTTCCGCTGCTGCCAAGCGAATTTTGGGTTTCTAGGAATACGTAACTATATTTATGAATTGCCATATTTGCATACCTCTTGAGTATGACACAGCATACCAATTAAACACAGACCCAATCAAAATCTAAGTGAGTAGTATTTGACTAATTCGTGTCGATAGAGGCATGCTTGTGTACAGATACTTTCGTCGTAAGGTTATCATGGTTAGTTTTATTTCATTTCTTATAATACAGTGGACAATTTTCGTAAGGTTTCCTTTAGTGTTGCTAAAACAATAGTAAACATGAGAGAGAAATTAATCATCAACGATATATGCCAATTCTCTGATGTTACCTATGGCAGTCTGACAATGCACATGCAGTTTATTGATTACATGCATGTAGAAAACTTGTTCTGAGTTAAAGCTGTCAAACAAAGTTTGAAGAAGAATAAAATATCATTACCACACGACGGCTAATGTAGAAAACACTTTTCTGACATATTATGGCACGATGCGCTCTCCCTGCACATCTTCGAGATGCATCTGCTGCCTGCTGTCTATTAAACCTGAATAGAACAAAATGTCACAGTAGTTAGCCCTTTTTCCACATGTGACTACTGTGGGTTGAGAAGTGAAGGGAATTATGTTCAAAGTTCCATTAGATTGATACCTTCAGCAGATAGCAGAATTGCGTTTTAAAAAATGTAGCACTGAATGTATTCGAACTCGCGACATCTTATCTATGCTACCAGCTGACACGTAGCTACATAGGCTCCAAAGCTCGGCAACTATTCCTCCAGAACTTTTGGATTCCACAGCACTGTGAGATTATGCATATGGCCAGGTCTTGACTTCTGAGAGACAAACAGTTACAGCTTTTCTTTTGGACTGAACGACGTTTTCTAGTAACAGATAGCGCAATAGAATAGCTCAAGTGGAAAGGAACACTTCCTATTTAAACTTCTGCATCCTACACTGTTGGCAGTTGTGTGTAGGTGTCAGTTACGTGATTTTATTTCTGTGATTACAAAATAGTCGAATGTATGCACTGGGTAGCCGAGGCAGCTAGTTCATGGTGATTCGGTCAACCAAGTAAATGAATTTACTGAACATGCTGCAAATTACTACAGGGAGCCTGTGTGTCAGAATTCTCATCCAGTGTGGCGCAACTGCGTTACTATAGAAAAATGACTCGCAGAGAAGAGGATTTCGTGGTCTGTTGGACGGATGGTAGGTTGTTATACCTATGGTCTGGGTTCGATTCTCACTTCCGTCAATGATTTTAGATAGGGAGAGACAGATTCCATTCTCTCCTGGCTACACCAAGTGAAGGAGATATAATGGCTGCGTGGTCTGAAAATTCACATTAAAGATGATATTCCTTCTTTACCACGTAGACGGTAGGTTGAACCACAATAAAGTCTGGAGTGGCGACATGTAGAAACTCTATCACCAGTAACCTTTCTTATACTAGTTATTTATTTCAAGTGACGACACAAACGCTATGTATGGTCACAGGACACTTATTCCATCTTTTATTTGAGCTTCTGTATGTCGATAAAATTGGTTCTAAACTGGGAATGCAACTCAGACCGCCCTTAACGCGGAATTTGATCCCTTCGTGGCAATACAGCTCGGCTACAATTTGTTGTTTGTTCAAAACTGCAGATTCCTCAACAACTTCACATATTACGCGTGAATGGAATCGAATCCTGGCCCGGCACTAAAGATTTAATTATGTATTATCAAGCTCTATCAGGAGAACACCTATCTGCTGGTGGATAATAATTTTGATTTTTAATGTATTTTCATTCGTTGTCAACACTAACGATATCTGACGTTTTTAACTCCCAGTGAGACACAGAACTATTTGCGAGATGACTGTAAGTTCAAGATGCTATTCTGAGCAGCTGGTGGAGAAAAATTCGGTAGCTGACGTCTCTTTGTGTGTAGTCAACAACGATATGTGTGGGGCTCTATTCCCAGTGAGCGCTGAACTCTTCGTCATATTATTTCAGTTCGTCGTGTCATTTAATGTTCATACATATTCTCAACTAGCTGCTCGTGAATAACTTTTATTTTTAATGTCATTTTGTGTTAAATAGTTCAAATGGCTCTGAGCACTATGGGACTTAACTTCTAAGGTCATCAGTCCCCTAGAACTTAGAACTACTTAAACCTAACTAACCTAAGGACATCACTCACATCCATGCCCGAGGCAGGATTCGAACCTGCGGCCGTAGCGGTCACGCGGTTCCAGACTGAAGCGCCTAGAACCGCACGGCCACACCGGCCGGCCCCCACCATCTGGTATCAATGCATTACCCTGTCATCCATTATATATAATCATTTTCATAGTACACTTGATATTATAGATGAGTAGGACACAAGACAGGACATAGATAATGTCCGTTTGACGTCAACAGTGTGTAACATTTTACTTTTTTTGAATAGGACAATGTTCCTCTCCAATAATTTTTAGATTAGTTACAATAAGCTTACGCTGCAAGAGAATTCGCTTGTATTTTTCAATATGTGGTCTGTTGTCGGTTTGAAGGCCTTCCATAACATCGGCAACGTAGTGCAACTCCACCGAGGGCTGTCTGGAGTAGGGTGGCGATAGCAATGTGAAAGTTGCGAGCTGTCGAAGACGATCTTCATATTCCTAATGCGATTAGGACATCGTATACTCTTGACGACGTTTAGCACCTGTGCAGTCAGTCACCCAATTTCAGAACTCATTTTGAGTAATCCTGCTAAATTCCCAAAATATTGTCTTTTTATATTGATGAGTAATATGGATAGTCGTCACCTTCATGTGCCGTCTACAACGCAAATTTAATGTTACTATCCTAGGAACTAACCTGCAATACGTTTTGTATTTCATAATCGGAACTATCTGCATTAACCGTCATCAGAGCAATGTCAGGGAACAGAATGCAGCAGTGCCTTGCTACCTACTTGAGGACCTGCTTGAGTCGTGTTCTAAGGAAAGGATAGTTGCTGGTTCACATTATATTACACTAGCGAGAAGTACCGACTTTTCCTTTTCTCTGCAAACATCCAGAACTAAATTCAGTAACTAAATGCTAAGAATATATTTGCATTGTGCCAACTCAAAGATCAATAGATATGGATATGGATATAGATACAGATTTTTATATTTAAAGCCATTCTCGTTCTGCGTTGGAATAAACATCATTCATTATTTGCTTGTTCTTGTTACGATTGTTATTGTCATTCTCTCACTCGCAAGAGTTTTCGCATTCATATTTGGTATCGATGCACATGAAGAGTGGCTATGAAAGAAGGGAATACTGAATGTTACGTCATGCAGAATACACTCATTTACTTCGGCTCCTCGTGATCTACGCTACAGGAAAAGTGAGATACATAAAGTTGACAGTGTGAGGACAGACCTGGTAGCACAACTGTGCAACTACACAGTGTTACAAAATAAAATGGTGCTGCGGAATCGAAAGTGTAGTACGGACTTCGCCACAGTAGCAGACAGCTGGTAATTTAGGACCATGACCGTGGATTACACTTTGGTCAGTGCTGGTTAGAGTGCTGCAACTGTAAATGGAAGGCTTTGTTTGATAGTCTTATGCTGATGCTGTCTGAATAAATTATGCCATTGGATACAAAGCGGTTTAGTTTTGAGACCTAACCCACGAGGGGGGAAGGCACAGTGGTCTGCTTCAGGAATTCCAAGCAATAAAACACAAAAAACAACCCAGGAAGGGAGACATGCATTTGGAATCTGTTCATCGTTACGGGGTCAAACAAGAGGGTAACGTTACTGAAACAATGATCGGGCTACTTAGTATATAATAGAGCATACAGATTTCAAGGAGGAAACGTATGAAGACGCAGACTTCCTCGTTATCAATATGTGCGGCATATCTTTCGTGTTAACGAAAGTAAATTCCCGCTTTACCTCTTCTTACGTGTCAAATGAAATGAATGCCATGAGGAATAGAATATTTGTTGACTGCGTCTCTTCTTTCTTCCATCCTTACCAACATATTTCTTCATTCTCGTGGTAATCATGACATTCTATGTGTATGCTGCAAAAGATTGCAAGTGGACAAATTCGACATCGAGGTGCAAAGCGTTATATTCAATTCGAATAAGCTTCCGGTGAATTTTTTACTTCGTTTGTAGTTTTAGATGATTATGAACGTTACGGAAAATTATCTCACATGCTTTATGTTGAATGAGAAACATTGAATGATCCGTTTTGCTTTCCCTACGTTGAAATGATATAATGTCGGCGTCAACAGCCTTCTTCCACGCCGGAAGCAGAAACTTGTATGATTCTGGATTAATGATAATTGAATGTCTCATATGTATACATAGCCCACAAGGCGACGTCAGAAACCATCAGGGGAGAACGCCGCATAAAAACCAAACGTGCGCGCGCGTCTCCACTCTGAAGAACCGTATCGGAGAATCACGGCAAGCATTTCGCTGAAGAGCTGCCTCGTCAGAGAGCCTAGAAATGGCAGCGTCGTAGCAAGTATTTGTCAACACTCCGATAGTGCATTTACTTCCGGGTGTAGGTCGGCGTTACCTCGCTAAATTCACTTGACATTGGTTTTCCACATCGAAGACTCGTACGATATAATCCACTGCAAGATGACACAATTAGAAAGTATATTTAATTTCTGGACTCCAAGAACGGCGTTTATCACATAAGTAACACCTGTTTGTGTGTGCATTCGGGAGGAGGACGGTGCAATCCCGCACCCGGCCATCCTGATTTAGGTTTTCAATGATTTCCCTAAATCGCTTCAGGCAAATGCCGGGATGGTTCCTTAGGAAGGGCACGGCCGATTTCCTTCCCCATCCTTCCCTAATCCGAGCTTGTGCTCCGTCTCTAATGACATCGTTGTCGACGGGACGTTAAAACAGTAATCTCCACCTCCTCTGTTCGTGTGTTTAAGGTTGCGTTTTGAGGATCAGGCAACATCGCAGTGACTACATTCCGCCTCTGGCAGCCAGTGTGTCGTTAGCTCAGAGGTTCCCTTGTGCGTTGCAGTGCTTGTATTATAAGACATAGCAGTTCGAATCACGGTAGAAGCCGCTGACTACAACCTTTTATTTTCCATTTTAATTAATGGAGTTGCAAACTGCTAGTAAAAATTTCTTATGCGAAATCTGAAGAATGCCTTTAAACATCAATCTTCGTCCGATTTCGACTTAGTAAATTAAGTTAATATCATGGATTTCTGCTTTGCAAATTCCAAGGTGCTTCACTGTAAAATAGACCCTGAAAAGATTCAAACCGACTGTCAACGATATAAATTTGAGCTTTGTTCGTCATATAGGTCTAACATGTCAGAAGGTTGTTTATGAAGTGCACATGTTCATTAACATAGTTCCCTTCTTCTAAATTTTTGCAATAGCATTCAACTGTAGACGTTTTCTAACACCGGCGTTAGCAATTCCTTTCCGTTCTCTGAAACCTTCAAAACGACAAATTTTTCTGGTTTAAATCTGATGACCTTAACTATCACTTCCGATCAACAATAAATACTTCATGAACTCCAAATGTGCAATGTTCCTGCACTGCTACAGAGCATGCATTGCAAGGTATTCACACAGTTTATCGCATAGACTTACCATAAGGAATGAAACAAGAACTGTAATACACTTTACACCACAGACGCTCACTCTGGCTTGACGAAAACATCCAAACATTGACCAAAAGTTGCACAAATAATTGAGTTTGAAAGGAAAAGAAACGAGATATGAAGCATTTATAAATTCATCGAATGTAGTGAGTTGGTTTCATTTCGTCCCAGTCTATAAAATTAACTTCGGGCCATACTCAGCTCTTGCCGATTAATGTAATATAATACCCGCCTACTAATCAGGGCGTCTGTCTCCTTTGCTTTTGAGCGTGAATGGAAATTGTAGAAATTTTCTGTGGAGCAACATTTAATAATAAAGCGTTTTAAATCATCAAAAGCGATGAGCGGTAGCAGGCGCTTTCGATAAAGAACGGGGGAGTGCAGCGCCGCTGCTGTCGCCACGCCCGCTGCCAGTAGCCAGCAAATGGATCCCGGAGCTTTGCCGCATACGGCGTCCGGAGGAGGACAGTCTGCAGGAAATGTGCCGCAAAATCGTTACTGGATAAAATTTTGATATCGGTGTGTCACAAAGCGAAATAGATTGAATCTGCGCTACCATTACATTCACGTCTTCAGCATTCAGACAGAAGAGGCTATAAAAATATTTTATGCCAGCTGCTCTCGATCCACTGACATTATGAACAGAAACAACGCTCGCTACCGCTAGACCACAGGCGTAATCAGCCTAGAGTTTCTCTATCATGGGACAAGTTTTCACCCAGGAAGTGCCGCAGTCTACAGTGTTGCCAGATTGTGCAGATAACCGGACTTAGAGAATTAGCGAGTTGGCCAGTTTTTTTGTCCCATGTCGCGATCGGCGCGGACTTAGCCTCTGAAGCGGCCGGCCGCCGGTCAAGTTTTATGTCAAAGAGTGTACATTGATTCAAGATCCAATTTATCATCTAAGGAAAATGAGGTAAGAATGGAAAATTCATGAGATATTTGTGGCCAATTGTTGAAGTTCTACTCTGTCTCAGAAATTCAGTTGATTTTGTTTAGTTATTTTTCTCACGTTTCGCCAGAGTGAGTGGATGTCATTGTCACTGACTAAGCTTCCAATATTGGTGGCTTTGTCCACCACCAGAATGGAGGGTGAATCATTGACAATGCCAGCTACTCGTTCTGGTGAAACGTCAGAAAGATCGTTTAACATACGTCGGCTGAAAATAACGAGACAAAAGGCAACAGGCAATACGTCATGATGAACGCGACAAGCCCTCGCAGCTGAAGTGTCATACAAATTATACAAGCCTCTACGGCTCACTTACTTCCAAAAACCAGGCGTAACCTCATAACACTTCGAGAGATACCAGGGATGGATGCAGCTGTCTGCCAAGGAAAACGCGAAAGTCCCGGAAGTTCTCGTCTACCCGTCGCAAGTTCTTCATCTGCTCGGAACTTAAACTGGGACCTCAAGGATAGATCTTATCAATAATGTGTTCCCAGTTGGTTGGTGGACTTTAAAAAGATTAATGACCCATGTGGAGAACTAACTCCTGACCAAGGCAGGATTTCTTCGCAGATGTCTCCAAGAGGTCCATTGCAAATTCTGGGAAACGCCTGTGACAAAGTGATACAATTCCCTCAAGAATGTCAGCTGCAGAAGTATCCTTTAGCGACTAATATCACGCCTCACCTGTTGCCTCACTACATAGACTCGCCGGTCACCCCCTTAAATAACACACTGGTCGCTTTGTAGCGTTGTAGATACTACAGAAGTGGTACTAGAGGGTGTTTTGACTCTCCACCGCTTACGTTAAGTGATGGCAGTGAGATGGTCTGCATGTGCGAGTCTGTGTGGAATCAGTGCAGTCAACGTAGAGACAAGACACTATCGCAGTAAGGAGCTACCGTGAAAGAAACACCGTGAACGAAATAGCATTTTCTGATGTATCGATCCGGAATGTCTAACGTTACTTCAAGGAATGGTGTCCTACTCGCAGCCATGTAACACGACGTAAGAACAGTGGTCGTCAAAACATCCTAAAGGAAAGGAATTGCAGCTACCAGTAAATGCTAGTCCAATTCAACCAGCATCCGGGCGAACGTTTGTGAAGGGAACTGCATTTAATGAGTACTTGGAGACGTGTAACTCGAAAAAGGCCTTCTCTCAGTGGCACATAAAGCTGTAATGAGTCAAAAAACACGCAAACTGGACAGTATCTGACAGGAAGCGTGTAATGTGGTCCGTCTTCAAGATTTTGCCCCTTTTTCAAATGATGCAACATGTCGAGTGGACTGGCGACTCAATGAGACTTTTAACCATCGATGTTTGGACCCTATTGTTCAGGTCGGAGATACACTATGTGATCAAAAGTATCCGGACACCCGCAAAAACATACGTTTTCATATTAGGTTCATTGTGCTGCTACCTACTGCCATGCACTCCATATCACCGACCTCAGTAGTCATTAGACAACGTGAGAGAGCAGAATGGAGAGCTCCGCGGAACTCACGCACTTTGAACGTGGTCATTTGATTGGGTGTTACTTGGTCATTCGTCTCTACGTGAGATTTGCACACTCCTAAACATCCCTACGTCCACTGTTTCCGATGTGATACTGAAGTGGAAACGTGAAGGGACACGTACAGCACAAAAGCGTACAGGCCGACCTTGTCTGTTGACTGAAAGAGACGGCCGACAGCTGAAGAGGTTCGTAGTGTGTAATAGGCAGACATCTATCCAGACCATCACGCAGGAATTCGAAACTGCATCAGGATCCACTGCAAGCAGTATGACAGTTAGGCGTGAGGTGTGAAAACTTAGATTTAATGGTCGAGTGGCTGCTCATAAGCTACACATCACGCCGGTAAATGTCAAACGACGCCTCGCTTGGTGCAAGTAGCGTAAACATTTGATGATTTAACAGTGGTAAAACGTATGGACTGACGAATCACGGTACACAATGTGGCGATCCGATGGCAGGGTGTGGGTATGGCGGATGCCCGGTGCACGTCATCTGCCAGCGTGTGTAGTGGCAACAGTAAAATTCGGAGGCGGTGGTGCTATGGTGTGGTTGTGTTTTTCTGGAGGGGGCTTGCACCCCTTACTGTTTTGCGTGGCACTATCACAGCATAGGCCTACATTGATGTTTTAAGCACCTTCTTGCTTCCCGCTGTTGAAGAGCAATTCGGGATGGCGATTGCATCTTTCAACACGATCGAACATCTTTTCATAATTCACGGCCTGTGGCGGAGTGGTTACACGACAATAACATCCCTGTAATGGACTAGCCTGCACAGAGTCCTGACCTGAATCCTATAGAACACTTCTGGGATGTTTTGGAACGCCGACTTCGTGTCAGGTCTCATCGACCGACATCGATACCTCTCCTCAGTGCAGCAGCACTCCCTGAAGAATGGGCTGGCATTCTCCAAGAAACCTTCCAGCACCAGATTGAACGTATGCCTGCGAGAGTGGAAGCTGTTCAAATGGTTCAAATGGCTCTGAGCACTATGGGACTTACCATCTGAGGTCATCAGTCCCCTAGAACTTAGAACTAATTAAACCTAACGAACCTAAGGACTTCACACACATCCATGCCCGAGGCAGGATTCGAACCTGCGACCGTAGCGGTCGCGCGGTTACAGACTGATGCGCCTAGAACCGCATGGCCACTGCGGCCGGCGAGGAAGCTGTCATCAAGGCTAAGGGTGGGCCAACACCATATTGAATTCCAGCATTACCAGTGGAGAGCGCCACAAACTTGTAAGTGGTAGTGGTAAGGTCTTATGGGACCAAATTGCTGAGGTCATCGGTCGAACTTGTAAGTCATTTTCAGCCAGGTGTCTGGATACTTTTGATCACATAGTGTAGTTCTGCGATGATTTGGGGGCGTTATCGTGAATATGAACCAGGGGTTTTATTTAAACATTCTCTGTAACTAATTCCAAAAGTACATACACATACATACTCCGCAAGCCACTGTATGGTTCGTGGTGGATGGTACCCTGTACCACTACTAGTCATTTCCTTTCTTGTTTCACTTGTAAATACAGCGAGGGAAAAACGACTGTGTATATGCCTCCGTACAAGACCTGATCTTTCTAATCTTATCTTCGTGGTCCTTACGCGAAATGTATGCTGGTAGCAGTAGAAACGTCCTGCAGCCACCCTTAAATGACGTATCTCTAAATTTTCTCAATACTGCTCCTCGAAAAGGTCGCCTTCCCTTTAGTGATTCCCATCTGAGTTCCCGAAGCCTCTCAGTAATACTTGCGTTTTGTTCGAACCTACCGGTAACAAATCTAGCACCCCACCTCTGATTTGTTTCAACGTCTTCCTTTAATCCGACTCGGTGCGGATCCAAGGCACCCGAACAGTTCTCAACAATGGGCCGCACTAGTGTCCTATATGCGGTGTTCTTTATAGATGAACCACTTTTTCCTGAAATTCTCCCAATAAATTGAAGTCGACCATTTGCTTCCCCTACTACAATCCTTACATGCTCATTCATTTCATATCGCTTTGCAACGTTACGCCCAGATATTTAATCGACGTGACTGTGTCGAGCAGCAAACTACTAACTCTGCACTAGAACATTATGGATTTGTTTTTCCTAGTCATCTACATTAACTTAGATTTTGCTACATTTAAGGCTAGTTGCCATTCATCACACCAACTAGAAATTAGGTCTAAGTCATCTTGTGTCGTCCTACAGTCACTCAACGACAACGCCTTCCTAACCACAATAGCATCATCAGCAAAGAGCCGCAGACTGCTGCTTACCCTGCCCGCCAGATCATTTATGTATACAGAAAATAACAGCGGTCCTACACACTTCCTTGGGTCACTTTTGACGATACCCTTGTGTCTGATAAATAAACGCCGTCGAGGACATCATACTAGGTTCTGTTACTTAAGAAGTCTTCGAGCCACTCACGTATCTGGCAACCTATTCCGTATGCTTGTATCTTCGTTAGCTGTCTTCAGTGTGGCACTTTGTCAAATGGTTTATGGAAGTCTGGGAATATGGAATCCACCTGTTGCCTTTCATCCATTGTTCGCAGGATATCTTATGAGAAAAGACCACACGAGCGATGATTTCTAAAATCGTTCTGATTTGTGGACAGAAGCTTTTCCCTCTCAAGGAATTGTTGTCCTTTCTTTTACATCTTCCTTGAAAGTATTCTCTTGGCACATACATCTTCCAAGATGACAACAGGCATATTCGCAGGGCTGCACGCATACGTTCCTGGTTTGACGAACGCTCAAGCACACTACACCATATCGACTGGTTTGGTAAATTACCCAATCTTAGCCCCATACAAAATTTATGGGTCTGTTCGGAAATGTGGGTGAAATTTAGCGATCAACATCCCTCCACTTTGGTAGCTCTATGGGCTCTAATTATTAATGAGTGGCTTCAGCTTTATGCGGCAGACTTTCAGAACATTATGGACTTCCTTCCATGCCGAATTGAGCATGTTATCAAGCCTAGGGCGGTGTTGTACGGTATTGATGTGCTGCCCACGATTCCTCTGCCCTTTTTTGGAGCACGAGGTTTAACAAGAGCGCAACACAGGATACATAAACAGCTAATGAATTCTGTTCCTTTATCTTTACACTTAAACTTGGATATTTCCCACTCACGTTATTGCCATTGTCATAGGATTGCGAACGACAATCTTCTATCCTAATACTGTATTTTCCAAAGAGATCTAGGATAACTTTCTTAAGACTTTCTCCCGTATAACTGTGTATGGAAATAAAACACAAAAATCTTCCGTGAACTCTACCCTCGAAACAATACCTAAAACGACTAATTGAGCTCCATGTGCCGTGTCTACCTTTGAATTTACAACTAGTCGTAGTATTTTGCTGTCTGAATTTCGCTAACTATTTCACTCTATACCTTGTTTGCCATTAGACCAATGAATTCTTCACAAGTAGTCTTGGTCAAGTATGACTGATGGCCACAGCCTTTAGAAACAAGTTTTAGAGTTTCAAAAATTGGTCAACATGAGCAATTAATTCAAGAGAACCTGTACCATTATTTGTGACTCCAAAAATATCGTTATCACCACGAAAAGCAAGTCCCCTTATTGCCAAATGTTTAACTACTTCTGCCACGCACCGTAGTACTTCTTACCAATAATTTTCTTCTGTTTTAAGCATATTCTGCAGTTCACTGTCAACACGTCCCTTGTACTTTGATCGCAGAAGCCACGTCACTAACTTTTTGCGATGATTAAAGCTTTTTTCATGAGAAATCACTTTTTCTTCCCTCTTCTTCCAGTCAGAAAATCCACAGGTAGAAAATGGAATACGCATATTGTCTAAGTCTATGCTGTAACTAAATATTTTACAGGATATACAAAATATACATCCTGTAGATTCGGAATATAACAGCCATTTCTTTCATTTTACTCTCCTTTTAGCAGTTTTCTAAAGAACAACTTTTTGGCTGCGTACCTTTTTTGTGATTTGTAGACATATTCAGATTTACTCAGATCATCTAAACTGTTCTTAAAATAGTATAAACCTTTCGCTAAACGCAGTTCCACGAATTCATTTTTCAATTTTTTCCATTTCGCCGAATCTTTCTCCGAAGTTGGGGACTAATTCATTGTCAGTACTGTCACCGGTTTCGGCTTTATGATCGCGTAGTTCAACGTTCGCAGTCATCACCGCCTCTCTTACAAAATACTGGTCCACAACAATTTCATTCACCGGAACTTGTCAGTCACTCCATAGAAGAAGTAGGCACTCCTTAGAAGAACTTCACTAACGTTACCAACAGAGTAATCTTTCTTCGTAAACTAAGAAGTCACTTTTGGCAGTTTCTTCGCAAATTTAGCTGTTTCTTTCTGTGCTTCACTTTTGCTGACACCACTGGAAAACTTTTTCACGAGATGAGATTCCATTTCGAGTCCCAAAAACAAGAAATGAACCCCAAATATGAGTTACACACTAACTGATTAGAATAAGCTATGTCACCCCACGCACTAACAACAGACAATCTGCAAATATACAGTACATTACAACGCACTAAACAATACTGGCACACGAATTAACAGTTCAGCTCAACAACAGCAGACAAGCGACAAAAGCGGCTAACAAAGGAAGGAAGCGATGAGGGGTAGGTGTATCTCACAGCGCGCAAAAGTGTTTGAAGTAACCCGCCTATTGTTGTGGTCAAAATTATACCCGACTCAATGCATGCAGAGTTTATAAATAGGCGGAACTGACTGACATGAAAGGAATATATCCTATTGTGCAACTACGCAGTAACTTAATTTGTTACTGGATTGGGACTGGGTATAGAATTACGAGTACATGAGACGGCAGAACACTTCCGTTCAACGAGAAAATATGAATCACACTTATCACGCACGATATTCGATCTTCTTTTTCACAACTGGTTTACGCTAATTTATTAAGATAGTTGATGTAAAAAAAAAAGAATATATTTGTGTCATATTTTTGGCCATATTTTATCCTGTGATGATGATTATATCTTGAATGATTCATATTAGACAGACATTTGAAAACTCGACCAGAGTGGAGGCCCCCATCCACCTGGAGGCACGGATCTAGAGCCTCCATAAGCCTCCCTCGCCCCCCCCCCCTCCTCTTAATCCGGCCTTGCCCCTCACGTATTCTGTTTAGTGGGAAGTGGATGTCATCTTCACTCAGATGACCACTTCACCATCTGGATTCACTTGCAAGACGGAGTAGTTCCCAAAAGGATGCCACCGAAATAGATGCTTAGCTGGGTTAACTAAATGTTATAGTCTAGGTTAACGGTGTTCGAGCACCGAGAAAGCGCCATCCACCAGGCTAGTCACTAATCCAAACAAATTCTTCATGCTTACCCATGCTCAGGAGACAGCCTGGAATGGCTTTCAGCTCTTTGTAACCAGGAACAGGTGGACGACACCTCGGAGGCTCAAACCGATTGTAGAGGACGTCGCGTGAATCGAGTTGCGAGGGAATAAACAATACAGTTCCACACAATCGCTGGTTTTGTGGCTACTTCTTTGGTGGGTGGATTACATTTCATACAGATTCTTACAATGAATCTGGAGCTGGCATCGGCTTTTCCAACAACTACTGTAGTTTTATATATTTCTCGGGAAGCATGCTCCAAGACATTAAATGGTTGTTATGGTTTCCAGTAACTGATCCTCAAATGGGTGCTCTAACAATAATGTCTCTTCCACCTATTTATGTGCAATACGTTACGTTGAGTCACGGTGAGCATCAACGGCCTTCCCTGCACGAAACGTCAATCTTCCACAGGTCTTCCTACATTTCATTACTTTTTATAGACTTATGAATTTCCTGTTCAAGACAATATCATCCACGAACAGCGTCACTAAACTTCCAACGTTAACCACCGATTCATTTATACACTGTCTGATCAAAATTAGCTGAGCACCTGTTAGTGGCCATTAATATGAGGTGCGCCTACCTTCAGCCCTTATGACGGATTGGACTCTGCTGGGGACGCTTATATGTGGTGTCTGAAAGCCTATGGAGGAATAACAGCCCATTATCCCTCAACAGCCGAAACCACGGATGTAGTGATGTGGACACTAAGGTCTGGAGCGAAGTCGACGCTCTAACTTATTCCGAACGTGTTCCATTAGCTCTGGGCATGTTAGCCCATTTCAGGTATAATCTCGCCCGGAAACCAGTGTGTCACAGATGCTGCTTTATAACAGGGTATATTATCATGCTGATAAAACAATCGTCGTCTCAGCTGTTCCTCTTACATGCGCAGTCCATAATTCTGTAAAATGTGTTCATATCCTTCAGCATTTAATGTTTTCTTAAGCACAATAAGGGAGGCATACCCTAACCCTGAGAAACACTCCCATACCGTAACGCCACATCCTCTGTATCTCACTGTTGGCATAACACAAGGCGCCAGGAAATATTCTCCAGGCATTCATCAATCCCAAACACTATGCTACGCCACAACTATTTCACTTGGCACGTCTGAATAAAATAAAGACAACATCACGCTAATTGAAAGAGCCTCATGGAAGCAGGCCAGACTGGGGCTGTCCAGGCAGAGTTACATTAGGAGCTACCTACTGATACAACAAATACTATCTCCACAGTGTTGGACAGTTACCACATCACCTGACCCAGCCGAAGGATCAGAGTCAAAGTATCATCGACAAAGCAGAAAGGCAGAGCTGCTGTGGTGTTGGTGACATGATTGCCTCACGTCGAAGTGAAGTGGTATACGTGAGGGGAACCGACGCCTTGACAAGACAGTGAAGAGGTAAGACCATAAATTTGTTACTCATTTCTAAACAGATGTATGCAGTTTTGCCGGCCGGTGTGGCCGTGCGGTTCTAAGCGCTTCAGTTTGGAACCGCGTGACCGCTACGGTCGCAGGTTCGAATCCTGCCTCGGGCATGGATGTGTGTGATGTCCTTAGGTTAGTTAGGTTTAAGTAGTTCTAAGTTCTAGGGGACTGATGACCTCAGTAGTTAAGTCCCATAGTGCTCAGAGCCATTTTTTGTATGCAGTTTGACTGTCAGCAGCTGTGGGGACGGACCTGTGCCAGTTTACGAGTCTGCATGGATCGACTATCCACCACCACTGGACTCTACCCCTGATCGCTCTAGCCCTGCTGTTCGAACTGACTCTGACGCTGCTGCCTTAGCGCCCCCAAACTGTTGAGCCACCTTTGGACACAGTTCATCTGCTGCCAGCCCCATATCTTTGTGGTCTACAGTTCGAGCCCGAGGCCGTGCAGCCACTTAGCTGTCACTGCCTGCGCCAACAAACTCCTTGCTCTCCAGCTCTGCTTGCGTCCAGCTGCTACTGCTGGATGCTGTCTCATCCACACTGAGTCCACGATATGATTCTGTGTGCTCCGGCGTTCCGCGCCGAGATGAGAGGCCACGTATTGTCTGCGTGGTCGTCAGTCCAGACCGCCGCATTTGCAGTGCGTCAGCGCCCCTATCGAGTCGCTGGCGTCATCGTTTCACCGACCGAGCGACGCTGCAAGCTGCCAATGACAACGCGCCGCTCGCTGACCGTAGCACCTTCTCGCTGGCCGTGTATAGCTTACAGCTGGGGACGCTGGCTCCTCCAAGTATCGGGACGACTGTTGTAGTTTTCTGACCAGGAAATGGATATGTAACAGTGCTGTTTTAATGACGAAAAGTCGGACGATAGTCAGGCATCCATTCGCAGCTCCACTGCTACCCCGAGCCGGGTGGTGATCTGCTGGGCTATCTGACCTCTGAGAACCCATGTCAATCACCTATCGTAGAGGCTAACCAGCGCCGGCCTCTGAACCTTCCCGGCTTGCCACAGGGTACAGCGTGATTAATCACTCCAAATCATTCGTTTCCAGTCGTACACTGCTCAGTGGCGCCACTCTTTACGCCACTTCAAGCGTCACTTAGCACTGACTACGAAAATGCATGGCTTATGAGGAACTGCTCGACCATCGTACCACATTCTTTTCAATTCCCTACATACAATCACTGCTCTATGTGGACTGCTGATACGACTTTGGAACTGATGGCTGATCCCTTCCCCTGATTTCATGTGACTTTTTACAGACATCTTGTACAATGGTCAACTATCCCCGTCCGTCAGTACGTGAGGTCTGCTTGGTCTTGATTTAGCTGTGATTGTTTCTTCGCATTAGCATTTCACTATAACGTCACCAACAATCGACTTAGGCAGATTTAGCAGACTTGATATGTCGCTGATGGATTTGTTACTTAAGTGACTCATCCAAATTCGAAGTCACTGAGCTCTCCTGACGGATCCATTTTGCTGTTATGGCTACGCTACTGATAACAAAATACTCTCGCATCATTTTAATGACTCTAAGCACTATGGGACTTAACATCTGAGGTCCTCAGTACCCTATACTTAGAACTACTCAAACATAACTAACCTAAGGACATCTCACATATCCATGCCCGAGGCAGGATTCGAACCTGCGACCGTAGCAGCAATGCGGTTCCGGACTGAAGCGCCTAGGACCGCTCGGGCACAGAGGCCGGCCATCATTTTATGCTGGCGACTCCTCCTCCCGTGACAACTAGCCGTCAATTCCTCATTACACAGGCGTGCACGGATACATATACACATACAATGTGAACCCGATCTCCACCGATAAAATTTCGGAGGTTGTTGCGAGATGTTGGTATCTGGCTCGACACCAGTTTGTAACTCTATAATTACCTTTTTTTCTGCAAAATACTTTCAGAACAGTGTACAAGCATATAATATGCAAGCAGCAGAACGCACAACATAAGACAGAGTAATGCAACAACCCTCAGATGCAAAATTTCTCTGGTGTGCTTGCCGTCGCTGTGGGAATACCTCAGCATTGTATCGTTGTGCTGCTCTACCATTACATTCAGTGAACCCATATACGAGGTTCAAATCGAAGCCTACCCGTCCTGTTGTGTAGCATTCTTAATGTACAACTAATGCTGCTGGAAACACAAACCCGAAATAGAATCGAGTAGAACTGAATGCAGGTTTGAGGGCGATGGCAAGTACCGTGAATGTGTGGAACAAGTCTGTTTCCAAATAAGAGTGGTAGAGGATACGGTCAAATTCAGCATTGTTGTACAGCTATTTTCGGTGCAATACAAATACGAAGTTGAATGGGGCAAGAAATAAAACGAAATACAGTTACAATAAGATCAAATTGGGCGTTAAGCAGCATAATTATAAAAGTGTAACCGCGCTGAAGAGAAGTATAGTTGTTTTAGTGTTTTATAATGACGTGGCTTAACACCGAAAATGTTATTCACATTTTCCCCGACCGTCAGATTCTACATAATGCAATTAATATACAACGAGTCAAGGAAGGCCGCAGGTTCTTATAGCAAAATACTCAGGAAATGTCCCTGAAGAACAGCCGAGGTTTTCAGGAGAATTTCACATTCACCTTGTGTATCAAGAGAAGCAACACCTGTGCAACAACCTCTTAGATATGGCCGAAGTTCGTTTAACATTGAACGGTTTCGACCCGTTAAGGTCAGTGTGTTGAGTTCAGTCTGCTAAAAAGTTCTGAAATCCATCGCAAAGTATTGTGGGTCTGTTACTAATGGTCAGTCTCATTCAATGTCAAAGTGAAGATATTCATTCCCAGGATGGACGGTTATCTATCGGTTTCATATTCTGACAACTTATGAAAGAGTAAAAAATAGTTCCCACAAATACATGAAAAATCATCTAAGGTACATTTGTTTTACACCATTGCAGCATAAATGCAAATTCTGTTTCCATGTTTTCAGAAGAATATAAGCACGCAAAAGAGTCATTACAATGATCTTTAGTTCCAAAAGATTTCACTGAGCGTCTCTACATTACCGTAATAAACAATAAAAATTCTGAGGAAAAAGTCCTACCTATACCAACAGATGCCAATATCCACAGAGCCCATACGATTTTATCGTAACAAAACAGTCGTTGAAACTGACATGCAGGTAGAATAACATTTGTAACAAGGTATGTACAGGGAACTAACGGTCAAATAAAATTAAACAGCACTTTTATTGACAGCAGCGATTACGGGTACACGGAAAGCTCTCGTTCATCATAATTACTAAATCGATATCGGCACCACGAGAGTTTCCTGCGTGACAACTGATGACCAATTAGCCCTTCGATTTGCACTTATACGATGACAAATGAGATCTTTTATATCTATAATGGTGTACATTAGTCTGTGCGTGTTTCCCAGTAGTAGCTATGTGAGTGCATCGAAGAATAACAAAGCAAAACAATTGTTCGTTAGCCTGACGAAATGGAAGAAAACAGAGAAGATTGTTAACTCCTTTACACAGATCTCTGCACTAGCAACTTCAGATATAGCGTGATTTTCTTTCGACTGTGTCCTGTGGCATAGTAATATGACGCGTTTCCAAACTTTCTCCATTTACGTTTCTGAGTAGCTGTGTGGCATACATCAGCTGTGGTCTTTCTTCTTTTGAATACATTCGCATTTTTTCATTATTCTGTTTCAGAGTACGACCACGATTCAGGATTATAGTTTTATTTACAGCTGAAGAGTGGAAATATCAAATTTCTAAGAACAAACTCTCAAAATTGTCAGGAGAATCAAAAAAAGTTTATATTTTAGTATTTTATTTATTTGCATCCAAAAAATCCCACTGAATTACGCTCTTCATCTCATCACCGCAAAAAATGAGACAAATTACAAGATAAATGATTTACTAAGAGCGTTCTAGGTGCCATAGCAGAGAACGTATAAGGTCCCCTCCTCCAGCATTTTTACTAAACGTCCAAAAGTGTCTCACATTAGTTAGAGAGCCTATAAAAGATGGAATAAGAAACGTCTAGTATGATTGGCCGTGCTTTTCCGTCCGAAAGTTACAGGGATCGAGGCAACCATCCAAGGATTATCTTAGTAAATTGCGTAGGATTTCTTACTACCTGTTTTACCGCAAAGCTCTCGTAGTTGGTGCCCCTACAGCAGTAGTATCAGCGCCATCGAATCATCTGTAAAATACAGTTCTATGTCCAGTAGTTTCTGACTGATGAAACGGGAGGCTATGTTATTTGAAACAGTGTTCTTGGATGCCCTTATAAGTGTTTGTTTACGAAAAGCCATTATCAGACAACAATGAAACAATCCATAACTTTTAACTCAAACTAGCTATTTCCTGAGAGCATGGTCTTGCAGTAGAAGTGGAACGAAAGGCTTCATATCGGCGACTGGCGACTGGCGTCTTAACAATCCTGAGCAGGCCAATGGTGGCCGAGCGGTTCTAGGCGCTTCAGTCTGAAATCGCGCGACCGCTACGGTCGCAGGTTCGAATCCTGGCTCGAGCATGGATGTGTGTGATGTCCTTAGGTTGGTTAGGTTTAAGTAGTTATAAGTTCTAGGGGACTGATGACCTGAGATGTTAAGTCCCATAGTGCTCAGAGCCATTTGAACCTTAACAAGCCTGAGACATTGTAACTATCCGTATAATTATCTAAAACATTGTTAGCCACTCCATGTGTCTGCCGTGTGTGTCAGTGCAGTCATAGAGTATCGGCCGCCGTCGGGTGAACATAATTGATCTTGGTTTTTCAGCGTTGATTTTTACTCTGGGTCTGGCCCAGTTTTCTATTATGTTCACTTGCTCCTGTAGCCTTCCTGTTGTGTCTGACCTACAATGAATATCCAGCAGCGCCGTGTCCTCGGCGAATTGCGCAAGGATGGCGTTTCCAGTTGTTGTGACGTCGTTTACGTACACATCGAATAGTGTTGCCGAGAGAACAGAGCCCTGTGGTATTCCTTCAGCCAGCGTCTTGACTTCAAAACTTTTCCTATCTATCAGGTCGAAGCATCTCCTATCATTTAGGTAACTGTCAACTATCTTCAGTTAACAGTCTGGTATAACCCTGTCTTCCTTGAGTATGGCAATAAGGTTGTCCCTCCACACTTTGTCGTACGCCTTTTCTACGTCAAGTAGTACTGCTGCGGTGTATCTGGAGTAGTCCATTTTTTTTGCTACGTATTCTATTATTCTTAGCAGTTGCAGATCGGCGGAAAGTGCCTCTTGGTAAGCGAATTGTTCCCTTCTCATTACGTTACCATCAAGTAGAGGTTGCCTGATTTGAGGAAGCAGCACTCACTCCAACACTTTTGACATAGTGGGGAGGAGACTTACGTATCTGTGGTTTTTCCGGGTTTCTTGAGGTCCTTCCGTTTTTTAGGTATTGGGACAATTTTGCAGATTTTCCATGCTTATTGGAAGTAATGTTGCAGGAGGCAGGCGTTGAAGATTCTGGTGAAGAGAACCAATGTTTTTCGCGTTAGGATCTGGAGTTGAGTGTTTGCTACTTGGTCAGGGCCACTTGCAGGCTTGGTTCCCAGTCTGTTTATAATTCTTCTGACTTCCGCTGGTATGGTGAGCTCGGGTCTTCATCTGGCGGTGTTTCTTGTTCATGCCAGAATGTGGTCATAGCTCGACGTTCAAATTCAGCGGCGTCTGGTAGGGGGTGCTCATCTTCCTCGACCCTGTTTTGCTGCTCGTATGTTGTTACGAACAGTTCGGCTTGGCGCAGTGCGTCGAATACTAGGCTATTATTTTGTATGAGCGCCGATTTGGACCCCTGATGTTTTTAATTAGTTTCCAATGCTCTCTATTTCTGAGTTGGAGTGCACTCATTCGATCTTCCCACACTTCCGCTTTCCAGTCCTGGACTCAGCAGTGGATTTCTCTGGTTAGTCTGTTCACTTCTTTTTTGTCCTGTGTGTTGTGAGTTTGAAGCCATCTGCGTCTTGCTCCTTTTTTTTTTAGAACTTGAGGTCCTGGATTAGGGGTGGAACTGTGTAGAAATTGGAGTCTTGAAACGTCACCTTCGTGGATGCCCGTCTGTGGGCGGTTTTTATTTTGTCTGTCAACGATCCTATGGCCTCCTAGATTCGTTGGTGAGAGTTGAGGTCTATGGTCGTTGTTGTTAAGCCATCTTTCGAATTGCTCCCAGTCGATGCTTGTATCGTGGCGCAGTCGATGTGGATAGATTGCACTGCCGATATATCCAACTACTGGGAGGTGATCGGAAGTTTAGTCCATCAAGTGTTCTTAGGTGGAGGTCTGGGTACATGTTTTTTGGTGTAAAGAAGTCTAGTATGTCGGTGATTGAATGGGATGTAAGTTGCGTCTTCTGGGGCCGTGATTACTACATGCAGGCGCCCTTTCAGGTCTTGAAGGTGATTTCCCTGAGGTGAGTTCCGTGCTGCATTTTTATCACTAACATCCCCGGCGTGTAACACACGTTGTTGCCGAAAATCAGTAAGAGATCCGTCAAAGACTGCTCTGGGGCTGAGGTATGCCGCTACCTGTGTGACTTTGCCTTGCACCGTCTCTATGCTTATTACTGTGGTTTCCAGGATGTCATCTGCGGCGTGGCTTCCGGGTTGATCATGATGTGTGACCGTAGGAAGATAGCCGATCCTCCTCCATGTCTGTTGACACGGCCCATACGGTGGCATATCATGTTTCATAAGTTGAAGGTCTCAGTGGGGCGTAGGTGGCTTTCTGTCATGAATAATGTCTGTTTTGTGGTTTTCACAAATTCATTGAGGATGTCCTTTTAGTCTTCAATCCTGCGGGGTTGAAATTGCAAAATCGGAGGTTTGATCTTCTTGTATGCCTAATTCCCTTTCGGCTAGCGTGGGGATTAGTGTCCTCTTGATTACTGATTGGGTTGTTCTGGCTGCTGTTTGGGGCTTTTGTGTGTGGTACGCCCTGATGGCTTTTTGAAACTCTTCGCACACTCTAAATGATGGTGATTGACTGTCCTGGTTGCAGTTCACACAGTGGGGGGGTGGCGTTCATTGGTTGCTTGCAGTCCCTCACTCTGTGGTTGCCTCCACATCGTACACACCTGGTTGGCATTTCGCAGTAGTTTGCGGTGTGGGAAGAACACTGGCATTCCTTGCACTGAGGTCTTTGCTCTTGTATGACTCGAAAGTTAACCTTCGTGTCTCGGTCATATCAGACGTGGTAGATTGCGTCATTTTCTGGTTTCTTCTCTAGGGCGACGCAGTATACGTCCTTGGAGGTGTAGGTCCTTAGTTTCGTTGTTTCTCTTTTTTTACCGGTGCATTCTTTGGGGCTGGAAGTTCAACAGTCCGAGGTCTTCCTCCAGTTCGTCCTCTACCGCTGTTTCAGGAAGGCCTTTTATGACCACCTTCAGTTGACTCTCATCAGTTACAGCAGCAGCCCCCCCTCCAGCAGAAACAGTGTCAGGAAAAAAGCAAACACAGCCACTGTAGGAGAAACCATGTCACCGACAGCAGCAGTCACTGAACTTCCAACAACACTAGCAGCTGATCAACACTGTCTGAGGAGGAGCCAAAGGCTAGGTACAGCTGCTCCACATAGTGATGATTTTTTATGGCACCAAACGAAGAAAAGGAAGAGATTGTGACAAATCAGCCTGAAAAATTGCAGATAAGTGTCAAAAATCAGCAACAAAGCAGCACTTCACCAGCGATTGACAAAATAACAAATACTTCCAAAACTTTCAAGACAATGATTCAAAACATTCAGTGTCTCAAGAATAAAGTGTTAGCATTAGAAAACATTGTAATAGGACTTGACAGAAACAACAGTACAGTAGGAATAAACTTGGACCCATCGAAGACACTCGATACTGTTGATCAAGATGTCTTGCTAGACAAACTAGAAGCTATACGTATACGAGGAGCTGCATTAAAATGGTTTCAGTCATATCTCCACAACAGAAAGCAGGTAGGAGAAATTACCTCACCAACAATAAAAACCAAAACATTGTGTATAGATCGGACATGCAGACTGTATCAATAGGAGTGCCTCAGGGCATCCTTCTAGGACCTCTCTTATTTGTTACATATATTAATGATATCAAATACCAATCAGTGGTATACACACAACTTTGTTTGCTGATGACACAAATATTGTTGTAACACACATAAATAGGATATTGTCAACATCTGCAACCAGAGTTTGGGAATACATACAAAACTGGTTTGAACTAAACAGGCTAACCTTAAATATTTCAAAAACTAGTTATATACATTACAAGAAAACAAAGTCCCATGATGACGTGAACCTCAAAATTCAAAATAACCAAATCGAATGGGTAGCTGCCACAAAATTCTTAGCTGTGCAAACTGATGAAAATTTAGACTGGAAAGCCCACATTCCCTACCTCACTAACAGGTTAAACTCTGTTTACTTTGCATTACACATGATTAGTACTGTGTGTAGTAGAGAGTGTAGCAGAACTGTCTACTTTGCTTACATACATTCTGTTGTCACCTATGGTCTAACCCTCTGGGGTCATAATAAGGCAAACATGAAAACCATCTTCACCTTACAAAAACGAGCTGTTAGAATAATTTCAAACAGTACAAGGCTAACACCTTCCAAACAGTTATTTTAACACCTAAATATTATACCCTTACCATGCCTCTATATAAAAAAAGTGTTGTTAATATAAAAATACACATTGATAAATATAAAACCAACTCAGAGCTTCATTCCTACAACACAAGAATGTGCAATGACAACCACATAAAAAGAGTAAACAAAGCTTCAAAACAAAAACAAACCAACATTCAAGGTACCATTTCGTACAACAAATTTCCAACTCAGCTAAAAGAAATAAAAGCATTGTCTACATTCAAGACAGCAATATTTAAATTCTTAATGATCAACTGGTATTATAGTATAAATGATTATCTCCAGTAGCCTTGTAGCAAGTAACTACATTCATTTGCTATATGCTAATAGTACCATAAATCAAATGATGCCATTGCCTCAGTGTTAATTTTTCTGAATAAAAGTGTTAAAACAATTATCTACTTCTAACGTATTTCACGTAAAAGGCCCCGAACAAAAGTGTTAAATCAATTATTTACTTGTAATGTATTTCATGTAAAAGATCCTTCTCATACTTTCATATTATTACAGTAATCAAAGTTGTATTGCCTAAAAATGTTGTGATGTATACAACGTACCATTGTATTATGTAGGAAACTGTACACCCTTACTTATTTTTGTTGTGCTATGTTCTTTGACGAAATCCATACAATGTACATTGTCGCTGGATGAATAAACTACTACTACTACTACTACTACTACTACTACTATAATAACAGAAGTTTCTGTTGGAAGTGAAGTTGATTTGTTAGTTCACAGTTCCAGAAAAGAAAAATTAAGGAGTAAAATAAAACTGCTGCAAGGAGAGAACAGATATTTACAAAACAAGGTAACTTCATTATCGTCTGAAGCTAAAAGCTGTGGCAGTTCACACCTTGCACATGTGGAAATTAATTAATTTAAAAGTTCCACAAGATTTCGGGTTGCAGCCGGATCTCATCGACTTCTTTCCACGATATTTCGGCTGACAAACTTACAGCCATCTTCAGGCGAGTGTTTGACACGCTTCAGTGTCAAACACTCGCCTGAAGATGGCTCTAAGGTTGTCAGCCGAAATATCGTGGAAAGAAGTCGATGAGATCCGGCTGCAATCCCGAAATCTTGTGGAATATTCGATACGCCGGGAAAATTTCAAGAGTCAAATTTAAAAGTTATGTGACAAATTTTGACTAAATATTTCTCACACCTTGTTTCATTGGCGTTTTCTTTCGTAAAAGTTTTCATTTAGTCTGATAGATTTGTTCTGGTTTGTTAGAATGTCCATTTCGAGCCTTAGTAGTAAGCAGTTATCGTTTTGTGTTTACTCGGTTTCAATATGGCGTCGAGCGCAAAGTTTGACTCTGCTTTCCTCCCGTATATTCTCTATTCTGTGGATATGGTTTACGCCAGAAGACATAAGTACTGCCAACTTAGGCTACTAGTTGGAACAGTGCCGATCATGACACAGCTGACTTGACAATCTTGTCTAAATGTTGTGTAACACAGTCCTTTCTCACCTTTCTTTATTTCTCTATAATTGCAAGCTCTCTGTCACAACTCGAAAAACCGCGTCCACTCTCCAGAAACTCCAGCTTTTCTTACTATTTTTTAAGCCCAAATTATCTCCTTCCATTTGAAAAATGTTTTATTGACTCTGGCAAAGTTATCGATACACTATACTAATAATTTTATAATTAATAGTTCAACATTGTGAAGAACAAATAAAAATTAAAAAAAGATTATTGCAGCAGGAATCGAACCTGAGCCAACAAATGTCCAGTCAGTGCGCTTGACTACCTTATTACATAACAATAATTTATTGACTAATCTACATGTACAGTAAAGTTATATTGAAATACAAATAATAAACATTTGTATGACACAGTTTACATATATGAAAACAAAATTAATTAGAAAAGGCACAACAGAAGTATCTGAATTTTATGGAAGTAATCAAAGACAGGGCGTTGGATAGTTCCGGCAATAGCTGCTGCGCTCACTGTGTTTTTGTTTTCTCGTCTCTGTTTTTCCTCAGTATTTCTTCCTTTTGCGCTATTAGTATTGTTACATTAAAAATAACGAAAAAAGAAGAAGAAGCCGTTTGAGGGAGCAGCTCATTGACACGGGGCAGGCATTGTGGCCAGGCCTCGGGAATCGACCCATGCCCACCTTGAGTCCATTAGCCTGAAGCTGACTGTGACCACCGCCAATTAATGGTGTACAGACACTTCAAGAATGTGTCATCAGTGCCTGCCAGCGCATCCGCGACGAGTTTTTCAGAGAGTGCGTGATTCCCTATATCGTCGGACAGAAAAATGCCTTTCCACGAGTGGATGCCGTATTGAGCAACTGCTTTAGCGATTGTTTACAATTGCATTTCGTATATAACAACAAGAAATTGGAAGACCTTCTGATTCACAGTAACAGAAAAATGTGTCGTCATTTGTTTACTGCTTTCTGCAGGGCAATTGTAATAGGCAAAGACACTGCAGAAGAAGGAAGTGCTTCACAGTAGCGACCGTGAAGCACTGCTCATAGCCCTTAAGGTATGCATTTTAGAGCTCATAGTTTCCTGGACATTTGTTATGTTTTGGTCTGCGCTACCGCCTTTCAAAACATGGAAAACTTTTTTTAAGACCCTGAATACGCATAAAAACGCGACATCCGAGGTAACGCACCTTCTGCGTCTGAACTGTGTGCTTGCTCGTGTGTGCGCGCGCGCGTGTGTGCGCGCGCGCGCGCGTGCGTGTGCGTATGTGTGTGTGTGTGTGTGTGTGTGTGTGTGTGTGTGTGTGAGGGGGGGTGGGGTGGGGGGAGGGATGAGTTTGAATTTAGGGCGGTCAACAGCGAAGTTACTAGCACTCTTGTTTGCTCGTGCTAGATTCTGTTTTCGTGGTGGCATTCTGCTTATTTGGAGCGCCACGCTCTCCTATCGTTCTTCAGCCTCACATTGTATTTTCATCGTTGTATTACACGTTTATCGATATCTGTTTAATCCCTGATCAGGGACGATTAATATATCTTCTTACACTGATGAGGGAAAACTTTATGACCACCTGTTTAAAATCGGGGTAGACCAACTCTGGAACGCAGTACATTAGCGATTACGCGTGTCATGGGTTCGACAAGTCATTGGTCGATTTCTAGAAATATGTAGCACTAGATGTCCACGCACACGTAGCACAGTTCCCGCGTCTTGTTGGTATGGGGGCACAGAGATGGTGCCCCATAGCATCCCAGGTGTGTTCCATGGGGTTCATATTTGGTGAATTTGGTGACCATGACATCACCGTGAGTACACTAGCATGCACCTAAGACCACTACAGACCTTCGTCACAGGGACAAACTGTAGTCACATATCCTATCTTCCACACATTAGTGTGGAGAAAGCAGCATTTAATGGTATCTTTAACAAAGAGTATTTCTGAACGTGGTGGTAAAGGGTACAACCTGTATATACTTGTGCATCACTAGTTAGCACAATTCAAACCCTATATATATTGTGAAAAATAATGTACCTATAATACTCCCATGGGGTACGCCTGAAGATACTTATGCATCTGAAGACTTCTCTCCATTGCGAATGACATTTGCCAGAAACCCTTCAATCCAATCACACAGTTGGTCTGATATTCCCTATGCTCGTATTTGGTTCATTAAGCGCCAGTGCGGAACTACACACATCAAAAAAAGTTGTGCATCACCTCGGTTCCGAGAGTTCCGGAGCCTGTACAAGGGTTTGGAATTGAGATCAACATAAACATCATTTCCGCCCTTTTTATTGCTCATGAAAACCACACATTGCATATTGTACCACCATACAGCGAGGCCTTCAGAGGTGGTGAAACAGATTGCTGTACACACCGGTACCCCTGATACCCACTAGCATGTTCTCTTGCTCTGATGTATGCTTGTATTCGTCGTGGAATACTAGCCACAAGTTCATCAAGTCATTGTTGGTCCAGATTTTCCCATTCCTCAATGGCGATTCGGCATAGATCACTCAGAGTGTTTGGTGGGTAAAGTCGTCCATAAACAGTTATTTTCAGTCTATCCCAGGCATGTCCGATAGGGTTCATGTCTGGTGAACATGCTGGCTACTCTAGTCTACTCTATGTCGTTATCCTGAATGAAGTCATTCATAAGACGTGCACGATGGGGGGGGGGGGGGGGGGCGAATTGTCGTCCACGAAGACGAATGCCTCGCCAATGTGCTGCCGATATGGTTACACTATCGGTCGGAGGGTGGCATTTACGTATCGTACAGCCGTTACGGCGCCTTCCATGACCACCAGCGGCGTACGTCAGCCCCACATAATGCCACCCCAAAACTGCAGGGAACCTCCACCTTGCTGCACGCGCTGGACAGTCAGTCTAAGGCGTTCAGCCTGACCGGGTTGCCTCCAAACACGTCTCCGACGATTGTCTGGTTGAAGGCATATGCGACACTCATCCGTGAAGAGAACGTGATGCCAATCCTGAGCGGTCCATTCGGTATGTTATTAGGCTCATCTGTACAGCGCTGCATGGTATCTTGGTTGCAAAAATGGGCCTCGCATGGACGTCGGGAGTGAAGTTGCTCATCATGCAGCCTATTGCGGACAGTTTGAGTCGTAAAACGACGTTCTGGGCCTGCACGAAAAGCATTATTCAACATGGTGACGTTGCTGTCAGGGTTCCTCCGAGCCATAATCCGTAGGCAGCGGTCATCCACTGCAGTAGTAGCCCTTGGGCGGCCTGAGCGAGGCATGTCATCGACAGTTCCTGTCTATCTGTATCTCCGGCATGTCCGAACGACATTGCTTTGGTTCACTCCGAGGCGACTGGACACTTCCCTTGTTGAGAGCCCTTCCTGACACAAAATAACAATGCGGACGCGATCGAACCGCGGTACTGACCGTCTAGGCATGGTTGAATACAGACAACACGAGCCGTGTACCTCCATCCTGGTGGAATGACTGGAACCGATCGGCTGTCGGACCCCCTCCGTCTAATAGACGCTGATCATACATGGCTGTTTACATTTTTGGAGGGTTTAGTGACATTTCTGAACAGTCAAAGGGACTGTGTCTGTGATACAATATCCACAGTCAACGTCTTTCTTAAGGAGTTCTGGGAACCGGGGTGATACAAAACTTTTTTTGATGTGTGTATATTGAATGCATTTCGTAAATCAAGGAACATGGCTTCTACCTGGGCACAGCCATCTACCACCTTCTGGGTCTCGTGGACGAATGAAGCCAGCTGGGATTAATACGATCGTTGAGTCTGGAACCAATGTTGATTTCTACAGAAGAGATGTACGGTTCCTTGGTAGACTACTGTGAAGATGTAATCAGTCTACAAAGAAGAATATTGCTCAAGTGTGCAGGACCCATGCCAGACAGGAGTAACTGGGGGTACTGAAAGTATACGCAGAAGGGCGGCACGAATGGTCACAAGTTTGTTTGACCAGATAGAGAGCGTAATGGGAATAAGAAAAATTCGAAATGGCAGAAACCTGAAGATAGGTGGCAACTATACCGAGAAAGTCTGGTTTCAATTTTTCAAGAGGAAATTAGGAATACAGGGAGGTCAGAAACAGTCTGAAAAGTTTGTGTGTTGCAGGCTAGGTTGTGTTATGAAATAATTCTAAAGAAAAAATTATATGTTTTTGTTTCCAAGTTAATTAGCATCGAATTTAGCCAATGACGCCGTTGCGCGCGCCAATTCAAGCGGACCGGCAAATAAGATTGAGGCGTTGAGATCAAAAACGGGTCTTATCATTTCTAGGGCAAATGAGTTATTACTGTAGTTGACGTGTTGAATAATCGGGATTTCTGCCGGATGTTCGCGTTGTTCTCGCACGATATTTCGACGGTGTAACTCGCTATTTTCTTCAGATGCTACCCGAGAATGCCAGTTGGTGTCTATTTATTTATTTTTTAAATGAGGTGGGGCCCCTACACACCCACACCGGCATGATGGCCAACACAAAGGGTCTACTGCCATCTCTGCATAAGGGTTAATGTTCAGTAAGTGAGGTCTCGGAAGATGTGGGTACTGCGATGGTTGCGTGCGTCTGGTTAAGATTAACTTGCCGGCCGGTGTGGCCGTGAGGTTCTAAGCGCGTCAGTTTGGAACCGCCTGACCGCTACGGTCGCAGGTTCGAATCCTGCCTCGGGCACGGATGTGTGTGATGTCCTTAGGTTAGTTAGGTTTAAGTAGTTCTAAGTTCCAGGGGACTGATGACCTCAGTAGTTAAGTCCCATAGTGGTCAGAGCCATTTGAACCATTTTTGAAGATTAACTACTAAATGGTTCAAATGGCTCTGAGCACTATGGGACTTAACATCTGAGGTCATCAGTCCCCTAGAACGTAGAACTACTTAAACGTAACTAACCTAAGGACATTACACACATCCATGCCCGAGGCAGGATTCCAACCTGCGACCGCAGACTGAAGCGCCTAGAACTGCTCGACCACCCCGGCCGGCGATTAACTATTAATACGCGCTCATCTGGAGATAGGTTTGGTAGAAAATTGAAGTGCCAAGGCCAGAGACAAGGGAAAAAATCCTCTGCGACAGTAGGATCGGTTAGCAGGAGCAATCGCGGATTTCTTTCTGCCTGCGACAGGCCATGAAAGGGTAGGTTTTGCTAGTAATGGGCATCATGCATCGATACCGTGTCAGAGCCATAGGTCGTTATTTTGAGAGGGATCCGGTGCGGCAGCCTTGAGCCCTCTGCTGCCCTGCGTCGTTTGTGACTAGGCAGAGCATCATTAGGCTGAAGTCGAACGGTGACAGCTCGCTGTTGGACAGCGTCTCCTGTTTACTGTGTAGCGCAGTTCTTCCGCAGCTGCTCGTCGAACAACCCTGCTTGCTCGGCGAACTGCACTGGTGATTCGTCGTCGGAGAGCTGTAGGCCGTTCTCTCGCGCTTGGGCGATGTATGCTGCCTTCTTGTTTTCTTCTGCCTTCGCGCTAGTCACCCACGTGGCTCTCGACGTCGCTGCCTTTGCCATTGAGGCGAATAGTGTCTTCCTGGGGCCCTTCTCCTGCGGCGCTGCTGGAGCGGTCGCAGGGGGAGGCACCATTACGCTCTTCTGCGTGGACGCAGGAGCATTCGCCCGAGTTTGCACCTCTTCTGCTGATTGTAGGCCTCGGGCAAGGACTGGACGCAGTTGCCTCAAGGCCTCCTCCTCCTCTGCAGCCGAGGGGACTGCGAAGACGGTCCTCTCTGCCGCCATGACGGCTTTGAGGTCCGCCGTGGCTTCCTCCACGGTGGTGTGGAAGCTGACGCCGCTGTTCTTCTCAGGGGCGCGAGTTGCATGCAGTCCGTCCGCCTCTTGGCGGTCGTCCCTGTGGACGCGGGAGGGAGCTGCTTTTGCGCTGTCCCTCAACTAAGCCGGGCTGGTCTGTGCCCGTCGTCGTCGCCGTCGTCTTATTCTCCGCTGCGTCGGTGTGGTCACGGCCGCCTCGCTGCCTTCCGCTCGGCTGTGGCTCGAAAAAGACGGCAGCCGCGCCAGGCGGCGAAGTACTGGGCGCAATTCGGCAGCACCTCTCTGCCGCGGTCGCAGGCGCGGTTGTCGCGCTCACCAGATCTCTTAACGCACCGCGCTGCACTGCGGCAATAGTTGTGGCACTGGGGTTGAGGATCCATGTCGGACGGAAGAGCTTCTGACATAACAGAGAAGTCCAGCAGCTTCTGCAACGCGAAGATGTCACCCCCGGCGTCGGGCGTTTGCACGGTCACGGCATAGAACGGGGGTTTCTTCTTGTTTGTTCGGTTATACAGCCTTGAGGCCGCGTTATCGAAATCGACTCGTAGCAGCCCTTCTCGGCCCACTGCCTCGTCACAGTACCGAGGCAGCCCCATTAGGAGTGCCCCGGTTGTCGTCGTTCTTCCGGGCGAAGGTGTCTTCTCACGCGCCGGCGGCGCGTCGACGATGTGGGCGGCCACAACGCTCTCGATCGCCCTGTGGTGGGCTATGTTCGCTGCCAGAACGCAGATCAGACTCGTAGACCATCTCGTTCTTGGCGCAGTTCGTCATCAAGTCGAACAGCGCTGCCCACCCGCCTCTGCTGATCGAGTCCAGTACTTATGCCTGGATGGTGTTGGGCGCTCCGTAACTGGTCCGCGCCGCGTCTAGTGTTCCGTCCGCTGTCCGAACCCGCCAGGCGCAGCTCCAATGGTCCTCTCTGGTCGCTGGTGTTCCGACTGCCATCCGCCCCCGGCTCGGCCGTCCTCTCGGGTCGTAGTCGTTATTTGAGGTGTGTCAGATCAGATCTGTAATGTTCTCTAATGTTCCTTTAGTGGTTCTTTCCACACGGCTCCCCATCTGTTGGTCCTAAAATGGGACTTGTTGAGTGATTATTTTTTCTCTATTTAAATCAGTGCTGAAATGTTTTTCGAGCAGAAAGAGGACTTGTCACAGAGACAAGTCCCTAGATTGCAGGAAAGAACTTGAGGCATGATGGCACCACTGCAGTGGCATGCAGTAAACAGCTGTGAGATTTCAAAATGGTTGGGGTGAAGGAACCGTCAGATGTGTCCAGAGACAATTTACATAAATTTAGAAGGAAGAAACGACACCTGGAACTGTCAAAGCGAAATATGTTTAAAAAAAGATGGGCATAGGTTGAGAGAATATGAACTGGACAGGAAACGGTGTTCCTAAAAGTAAAACAGGTGCAGATTGCAGGCAAATTGTCATACAGTGTTCATTGTTTGTATGCTCTGTACATAACACAATGACGGAAAAAAATCGTAATGCAAAAAAATAATTAACGTAGAGTAATGAAATTTAAGGAAAGCAATTGACTAGGAAACTGATTTAATTGATTAACATTACAATATCGGAAGTTAATGTAAGAGTGAGATAAGCTATTGAAAATGTCAAATGCTGGTACGTCAATAAGCGGTGTAGCCGACAGCATGTTGAGTAATGAGTCTGAAAGTGATGATCGAAGGTATCGCAGTGTTGAAAATAAGTCTACGAATACCGTTGACTGTATGCTGGCCACTGTTTCGATTGTACAAGATGTGGGATCCTTCGTACACGCAAGTCAGGGGCCTGAAGATGGTGTAGGCTAGCGCTGAAATTGGTAACAAAAATAAAATAAAACTGGAAATATAGATGGCTGAAAGTGTTGTGATTTGAGATTTTAACTCCTTCATGTTACAAGCCAAGGTTCTAACAAGGATATTGACTTCCACTATATTCTCTATTTTGATATGTATTCTTTAATTATGAATGTTTACACAAGTAATAGGAATGTGCACTAACATGTTGAAATGATTAAAAAGAATATTTTGCTTTAAAATATAATATTTTTATAGTTACATTATATTTATGATAAAATAAATGTTGTTCAAATCAGAAAGGAGGTATATCAGTCATCCTCTGCTACCATTTTCTCTTATTTGCCTTTTATTCAATGATTACAGATTCTGGTATAAGATTTTAGTTCTACCTGATGAGCATGCTGGAGTAACGATAAGGTTTAGGATCAATATTATTCATGATTACATAGTTTTCTTCAGTATATCTCAAAATTACCTTTGAGTGACATTCCCCTTTTGATCTCAACTCCTCAATTTGTGTAGGTTGTTCTGACAGCGTAGATGATAGTAAGCGAGACTATTATGCTTTGTCTCTTTTTCGATCCTTACTACCATCCCATATCAAATTTTTGTATCGCTCTCTTATTCGATTTTAGAAAAGCAAACGAAGAACTCGGATGGTGACAATCTCTGGCAGGCTGCTTGAAACTGCGCGCTCAACGGCCCTTTTGGCTAACTTCAATGATAATTATCTCTGAAACGGCGCAACGTATCGATTTTTTTTTGTTAACAGTTGTCTCTGAGCACAATTTACGTTTACAATCGTTTCAGATTATTTCTGAGCACACGGTATACTGCAGCGCCGTACGTATAACTGCCAATAGGAACCGAGAATCAAGATTAGAATAGATGCAGAGGCATTTCAGCAGTCATTCTTCCCACGCTCCAGACCCGAATTGAACGGAAAGAAACCTTAATACGTGGTGCATTCGGAAGCAGCCTCTGCCTTGCACATCACAATGATTTGCAGCATATGAATATAGAAATAGGTGTAAACAGCGAGTTAGGAAAATGTATTTCCACTGAACTATTGTTGTCTGAGCTACATTAAAATAAAAGACATTTATTAGGCAGCATTACAATCTAACCTAGCACTAATTATTATCAGAAACGAATTCGTAGCTGTGTTTAAAGCAAAGAAGAATTTAGCTGCTAGTAATCGACAAACTTCGAGGTAATAATTGTCAAAACATTCATATTTTAACATCTGCACTGTGACGTTAAAATCTACGAGTGTGTATTAATATATTAAAATGAGTGCTTGTCATCCAAACGTGTAAGACATTAATAAAGGAAAGCCTGTTCATTCATTAATTGCTCACGATTTTTCTACAGAGTTACTTACAGCATTCGGATAACTGCTTAAAAATTAGAATAACACACGACACTGTTACTGTTGATATAAAGAGGAGACGGGCCTACTGAACTGGAAAAGGCTCCTGCACGCTGTCTGACGTTCCAACATTTTGCAGACGAAATTGCCATACAAAGTCCGCCAGTTATCGAAATTTCTGGACGGCGTACGAAAATTACTGTCTATTCACTGCGCTCCCGCCTTGTCGCAGCTGCTCCTTCCGGGAATTCCAAACATTCCAAATTACCCTGCAGTGATAAGCGAGGCTCTGTGTTATGATGTCCTCGTGTACTGTATACACTTCCTGCCGTTGACATGGATTAAGGCGTGTTACTTCTGTAACTGTGAACGACTGATAAGTGTATGCCTTGACTTATAATGCGGTTTATCTAATAAAGGATTCTTTAGCATTCGTAGCATAGGCAAAAGCAGAATTTCTCTCTTCTGAAAATTACGTAAGTAACGTTTCGCGAGGTAATACTAGTGTTCCCTTCAATAGACCCTACCTATCAGTCAAAGTTCTTCACATTTGCTGTAGTACTTTCGAAAAAGCTGAACAAACGAGAAACAGTTAGTGCTACCGTTGCACTCCTTGACTTCAGTACTTTATTGGTCAGTCCACGAGTAGTCTGCTTATCCTCTCGCGTCAGCAGCGCTTATGAATCTAGCGTTTTGTTGTCTTTGTTACGTATTGTAAGGTACCTCTTCAATGCTGCATATTCAATGACTTGTCCTCAGACCGGAGATAGTCAATATTTTAAAGTTATTTTGCATCAAAGGGTATATCCACATATGAAAATATGAAGTTTTACTTAGCTGATTATCTTGATGTTGGCTTCGTTGTCTTCTTTGGAGGCATGATAACTTCCCTGGGTTTTCTTTTTCTGCGGAGAAAATTAACTGATGGAAGGATTGTGAAACTCAGGTAATTCTTGAAATACTAAATGAATCAAAGTATCTGAACTTTTAAACGTTTGCATTCTGCAATATTTGACATATTATGATGGGACAATTCGAACAAACAAAACAAAAAATAGATCTGCTTCTTGTATCCTCACAAAACCACTGGACTTCCACATATCAACACTTCCCGTCAAGTCTCTATACATTCAAGAAGGACAGAAATACTAAACAAAGAAAAGCGTTTACATCTCCGTGAGAGGCAATCTATGGTAGGCCTACACATGTAACTAAATTAGTAAAAGTTAATTTACTGACTTTAACGTAAAAACTTGAACATTATATTAACATATGGAATATAAATATTTAGGCGTGGAATAATTAAATTTTTGTGCAAAGTTTATTAGATGAATTTTCTTTATGTAAAGGCAGATATTAATACCCACTGTTATCATGGCATTCCAAACGCATAACTGGCTTGATTTAATTACAGGGTGCAGTGACTGCGTTAATATTTTACATACCTCTCTTTCAGACTCTCTATCCAAATATTTCTCAGCAGATTCTCACTTTGGTCCTGTTGCACCATTCTAAAAAACAAAGCTAGCCGTATGGTCTCTTCTTTCGCTACCAAACAATTATCGCGCCGTACATCTTACTGTTTCCAAAGATTTTAGAAGTGTTGAACAATAGTTTGCTTTGCAGAATCTTACAACTTACTTCCTCTTTCTTTCTCCCTTCGCTGGCAATTCTGCGCCCAAAGTAAATAAACTGGTTCACATCTTCCCTTGTATTATTGTTTGGTGTGTTTTTGAGTGGAGTTACTTGTAAATTTGCATTACACTCAATTTTATTGATCTGGGATTAAATATTTCTTTTCCATGGGGGTCACAATCATCTGGTATTCACCTAATGTCTTTTATACTCTACGTAAGGACTGTCCCGTCATCTGTTTCATTTTCATTGTGTAACGGAGGCGCTTTATTTTGTTGCCGTATTCATTTTAACGTGTTACTAAGGTGTTATAATTTACTCCGACCACCTCTTATACAATGGTGTGCAGAAGGTAAGAACGAAAGTAACTTTCGCATAACGTGTCAGTGCCAAGTAAGATAGCTCGTTGAAACTTCGAGAACATATAGACAGAACTGCTACAATACAATGTAGTAAAGTTCAATTCAGTTAAGTTCAGAAGGTAACTCAAAGAAATGCGCAATGCGGCTGCTAACTTGCTGTTCTCTGTTCTCCCGCTCTTTAGTCAAAATAATATTTTGTGTTATCAAGGTTGAGTAATCTGTGTTTTGTTTTTGACTATATGAAAGAGTTAAGAAATCGGTAAATAGATTCTATTTCGAGCAGGCAAACGAGCTGCAATGTACCATGGACGTCAGTAGTTGCCCTATCTCAAAAAAATGAGGAAACAATTAGTTTACACAGGTTACGACTCACCCTCGTCCATCGCGTGTGTAATGCTGGCCGATCCTAATGATTTGTAAGAAACTCGGATTTTAAATAACGCAACTGTACCGTCCCTGTGATGCGGTCCCACTACCCGGAGACGTGATGCGTATCACATACACAAGAAACTCCATTCATTATCATACTAAGTCTACTGAGCTTTCCATTTGTCTTTTGAGGGGAATAGTGAGGATCATGTAAGATGAGGTGAAAGACTTGCAAGGCAATTATCCTTGATACTGGCAATTTACTGTCACTCCACATCAAATACATGAATTATTATTGAATCATAAGTGAAATTACAGTCCCTTACTTATACAACGTATATGTTTGGAACAAAGATTGTCAGGGACATCATTGCTATGAATTCAAAGACGGGGACAAAATAACTGGAAATTATATGAAAGGAGGATAATCCAGCATCGATATTTGAATAAAACCTCATGTAACTGAACAAGTGAAAGCAACAGTTCATTCCATCACCACTGAAACTAAACTGGTTATCCAGAGAAGTCCCAACGTCAAAATCAAAGCCTTTCCACGTAAAGTGATAAACTCCATAACCATCACTCAATTCAAAAAATGTTATACAAATTGGGGATCGTTCTGCGTATCATTAAGTATTTACACAATGGGGTAGTCTTCACCTAGAATATCACTGTTTCACTCACATATGGCGGTGAAGCTTCACACAGAGTCATAGCTCAGAAATAGAAAACAAATCTCAAATTCTGTGATCTGGTTCGCTTAATTACATGGAAAGAATACGAGCGACTGCTGAATGCAATAACTCAATAAATAGGTAGAATGTAAATACTACTTATCACATGTGGTTCATCAGACGGAAATCTTTATGTGTTTACGATACAGGAAATGATTTAAATGAGTATTGTTATTCTTGCAAATCTAAAAGATACATTCTTCTTAAACAAAACACGGTAGGTATTCTGAGTGTCCAATGCTGATGGCACATAGCCATTTTCGGTGTGAAAAAAGACAGAGTAGCAGTTCAAACATTACTCACGAGAATTAAATGAGAAACACAACGAAAAGTAACAAAATAGCAATACTGGACCTTCCTTGAAATGAGTTAAATAATTTCTTCATAACTGACAAAAACCTGTCCTGACAATAGCAATAAAAATAATATCAAGATGTATTCCTAGAAACATTAAGTCTTACGAGGGTAGTGGTAGAATCTAGGGCGCCACTTCAGGAAAGCCAGCCGAGGCAGTTGGCTCAGAATCGACTTTTTTTTAAGGTGTTAGGTGAGGGACATTTCCTAACGTTTGGAGAGAAACAGCAGGAAGCGCTCTGATTAGCAAAGAAGTAGTTTTGTTAGACTTCTCCGGGGAAAGCTACAGATATTGCTACCGCACAGTCCAGAGCGGACAAAAGAATCTGTGCTTCCCTCACCAGCAGATTCACGCAAATGATCCATAAATTCATGCTTTGTAGATATCATCGTGAAAAGAAAGAGAATGTGAAGCGGGTGCTGGTTGACACAAAATAAATATAGTCGCACCTTGCGTGTTCTCTTATCAAGGGAGTACAGCCCATAGAAGAACAGTCTGTGCATCCTATACGGCATAATTAAGCAGTATCAAACAGTGAAAATGAAAGTTGGCTTATTTTCCTCGTTAATGATACATGTTCTTATAAAATGTACTTCGTCATGGTTCTGTTAATCATTTACTTTTAGTTTTATTTACGTTTGACTGTAGTCGTATGTCATTATTTTGTGACCTCCAGCGAAGTGTACCGCCACCGATCACAAATTATCAGCACAGACATGCCCACCCTGCGTAAAATCAGGAAAAAAGACTTTGACTATTTTGATACGAAAACTACCGATCACCGCAGAATGTCCTCGTTATTTCGAAACCTCCATCAGAGGAAATAAAAAGCGTAAATTTAAACTCAAAACCAAAAAAAAATCTATGTTGAGCAATTTCTTTTAGCTTGTTGAACAAATTACACGATTAGAGAGCGTCTCATGTGTTCAGTGTCTGTAAATAAGCTGTCATCCACGTGAAATCACAATAGGGAATACAATCTTTCAAGCCACTGGCTCACATGTCGGAAGACACATAATCATTTTACATTCGACAACAACAAGCTATAATTCAAGAGAATGTAGCTGTATTGTACACTACGCGATACTATATCATACTAGCGTTTACGAAACAAATCGTGAGAGCCTGTCTCGCCCTATGTAGGTGGGAGATTGAAATTTCGCCACAACGAAAAAAAAGGAACAACTGTCAAGAATCATTCCTTGGTGCCCTAGCCATCTCTTCCACCGGCCAGGCGCGCAATTAAAAACACGATCATAACGACTATGTTACCATCATTCTGCATAAAAAGTGGTCTTGAGTCTACAGGGGCACACAAGGGTCGCTGGTGGTGTTACGTTTTCAGGCAGAAATGCTGTCCGCAATTTGGAATCAAGTCTATTCAACCACATATTTGCGTTGGATCCTGTAGACACGTGTTTTAATGATTACAGCCACTGCTGAATCATATTCGTGTCACTCTAGTATCTCGAAACGAGTCACCTTTTTTTCGAACCTATCTGCTAAGGATCCCATACACCAAGAACTCCAGCGCTGTATTTTAGACAGTCCCTCTGCATCTTGTAACTGCTCCTAAGTCTCTGCCCTGCTCTCCCTATGTGACCATCCCAATTTAGGTCTGACCTGTCGGAAGTCGGAGAGCGCTATATCTAAGACCTTCTGCATCCTGTGGGGAAACAGGACGATCTGAGTTAATACGACAGGAGCACGTTTTGACCACTCGGTGGAAATGGGAAAAGGTAGTAGAAGATATGGTACTAGCAGTTACGGTTGTGCCCCTTGTTGGGAAAATTAGGGAGACTACACATCATACATGGCACGGAGGAAGGAAGAAGATTTTGCTACGGCATTGCGACACATCTCCTAACCTCATACAGGTAGTCCGAAGGAGATCTTAGTCTCTCAGGGTGCGTTCTTGTCTAACACCCAAACATATGTGGCGATCTTATTAAATATACGGGTATTGGTTCGTTGGAGCAGGTGGTTCGTGATCGAAGTAGCTTCCACAGACCGGTGTAAAATTTCATCACCTGTACTGTAGGATGACCATATCCAACAGACTAGCAATCACATAAGATGGTTCCCGTATTGTTCCTTAATAAGCAGTTTAAGACATTGTTTTTTTCAGTTGTAACACACCCAATCAGTGTACACCGCCGGACACTTTGTTTTTTCTACGATGACTTAGAGATCCGTGTCAGCTGCTGCTAAACCGACATTAACAAGTTTCGATCCTGTGGTTCTCACAGAAAACCGAACATCGCATGGCATAAACTATACAGCTACCACAACACAGACTGGTAGAAATAAAACACAGAGGCGATGTTCCTCATTGACAAAAATGTGGAAGACATCGCAGCATATGAAAACTGGAAGAGCTTGCGGTATTGTAGAGTGATTCCAACAGCTGTTCGAAGGTACAGTTGATCTCTTCTTTCCATCGACAGGGTCGCTGATGTCTCGGTGCTCCTTTTCGAAAACCATGATGCCTTCAATTTGCAGTCATGTACATGATTACTGTTCCGTTGTTGACCATTGCCGGAAGATGTTGTTGACACCACGCGTGAGGTAGCACAAATAAAAAGAGGTACTGTTATCTTGTTGGTGAAAAAAAATAAAAAATAAAAACATGTGTAGGGCAACGCATCATACGTAAATAGGACGAGTCTATAGTAATCAGGAACACTTCTTAACAATTGTATTAAGATGATGACCTCTACATTTAATCCCACATTCCACAGTGACAAGTAGCAGATATCCAGTGTACCGCCAAGGTTCCCTCCATCTCAACGGAGTGGTATCAGTCAGTCATTGTGTGACAGTCAACAGCGTACCCAGTGGAAGGTCAGGATGGGAAAGACACCACTGATATGGGGCGAAGTGCTGTAATACATCCCGCAGTTGATAGCGAGATCAATTTTACCCAGAAGTCGGAGAGAGCAATATCTAACACATTCTGCGACCTGTGTTGAAAAAGAGTAAGTTCAGTTAATGCTATAGGTGCGTGTTTTGACCACTCGGTGGAAGTTGCAACATGTTGTCGTAGCTCCACCACCCGTGTACAATGTGTAAGATCAGCACCAAACGAAGCCTGCTCCTGCAACACAAGGCAGTACGAACAGTTACGATGTTGTTTCTTATCGTGAAAATTAGGAACACTCAATATCATGCAGGTACTGCACTCCAAACCAGATCCGCGTCCCTCAGGGTCCATTCACGTCTATCACCCAAACATTCTATCATCGTTATTCTGTAAATATTACGAACTATAAAAGTTTCGTGAATTTCATCCAATTAATTTTCACTGCATATCTCTCTTCCGATATATCGAAAACGTATACCGTCTACGTGCCAGCATCGAGCACATGCGGCGATTTTTTTTTTTCCCTCTACAGCTTTGCGGTATATGTCAGATCCTAAACTGACATAACACGTTTGGTCCATGGACTCCCGCAGAAAACTAGATATCGTGTGGTGTAAATCATGTTGGTGCTACTGATCCCACAACACACCCACACACTGGGTGATTGAAATAAAAGCCAGTCACAACGTAAGGAAAGTGGAAGAGTTTTGAGGCATTGTGGAGCGTTTCCAAACTGCTGTCCGAAGAGGTGACTGATGACCTCTACATTTAAACTCATCATTCACAGTGACGGGATAGCTGATGACACTGTGTTCCGTTTGATTGATTCCTCATATTGCTGCTATGCACGTGATCACTGTTTCGGTGTTAGCCAGGTGTTTCCTCCTTCACCTTGACTCTTTCTCCATCTCAAACAAGCGATGTGAATCGATCATTATGTGGTAATCAACACGTCCTGTGTTTGCCGGCAAATGGATGGAAAAATTGGGTGCCAAACCACTCTTTGTTCAATCTGAGACAGATGGATAGTCTGACTTTTCCTAAGGACAGAGCTGTTGGGGAAGACGCTAACCCAGTAGACCGCCGGACACATGGCTGAGTGATGCATGAGTCACGGTTGTGTCGGTAGGCCGCCAGAGAGGTACGAGCTAACTTGGTGCGGCGCCTTTCATGTCAAAACGCCCGCAGCAGGCGGGAGGGGGCGTCGAGTAGGTGTGTCCTGTGAGGCGGGAGGCATCTGTCTTGAATGCCACCGGGCTGGCAAGTTGCTAGTTGATGCCAGGGGGCTGGCGGCCGCGAAGAAGCGCATGAGGCGACGGCGGTAATGTGCGATCCCCACAGCGCACGGCTGAGCGTCTTAATGACTTTGCTATCACGATATACAAAGCAATGAAGCGATCGGAAGTTAAAGAAGAGTATCCATGTCCTACGAAATGCAAATCATGTCCTTCTCAAAGCATACTTCTCCGATTTCGCGTGCTTTGTACTTTTTTCCGATTTCTAGCACCTATTGTGCATGTGTCGCAGATGGCTCCCAGGTCTCATAGTAGACCCGAGTTAGCGTTCGAGTGTGGATCCGCTGTGTGTTATATCCAGAGCGAAGTTGGGATTCGTATCCACACCACGTCACATCTGGGATAGGGCTCAAAAAATGGTTCAAATGGCTCTGAGCACTATGGGACTTAACATCTTAGGTCATCAGTCCCCTAGACTTAGAACTACTTAAACCTAACTAACCTAAGGACATCACACACATCCATGCCCGAGGCAGGATTCGAACCTGCGACCGTAGCGGTCGCGCGGTTCCAGACTGAAGCGCCTTTAACCGCGTGGCCACACCGGCCGGCTAGGGCTCAAAGATGGACCAATCACCCGTTATATAAGGAATGTGTTCTATGTTCGAAGTTGGATCCACCAGTGGGAAGAGCATGTCGTGGGAGGCTTCTGCGACACATGTACAGACACAGACATAGATGAAACAGGGCAAACGTGCTGCAGCTGTAGAATATGCGATTGGACGTGACTGGTTGCATTCGAGTACAGTGCTGTACTATGCCATCTGTCCAGAAAAATAGTGCATTTGCGCTAGGTGTTGTCAGCTGCACTACATTTACAAGCAATTTTGGAACACGGAACAATCTGAACCGAATACACAATCTTTTATTTTTCGTCGAGGCAACATTCTACTGTATGTCTGTTGAGGTAATAGTGACGCGTGTGAGTTGACTACTGTCTTTGATGCTTTCCTGAAAAAAAGGGAACCATCTGCCTCTGAACTTACTTGCAAATGCGGTAAAGGATGACAGAGTGTGGATGGAGTGATAGGGTGAGATGGAGTTGTAACGACGTAGGATTTAATGGTAGACTGATGATGCATTCTAGACAGAGAGGGACATGTCGCTGCAGGTCATTTGATCATCTTTTCCGTTGTTTTGTCGGGATGCATCAGATGTGTGACGTAACCTGCGTTCGACTTGCATACAACTGCGTGTTCTGTGTATGACTTAGAGCACTGTCTACTTGATTGTTAACAGCAAACCTCTCGGTCATCAGAGGACTTCCATCCTGTATCGACACATTTCTTTAGACAAACGAAGATTTATGCGAGGCATTCCATCCCCCTGCGGCATCTTGGGCACAAAATCGAGTCTTTAGTTTCATAACTACGGTGATTTTAAGTTAGCGACAGGTGTTTGCGAGGTACTACAATCCCCACGTACACATCTGCTTGACAGATAACCTGTTTACAGAGTTAGTGCCGGCATGACGTGTAATTTCACATGTCAAACACCGATGCTATGCGTTTGTCGCTTTCCTTGTAAGAGGCATTCTCCGTTACTAAAGATCATTTTATATAGGAGCATAGTATAATTTCTGAACGATCATCGGATGTGAATAGTGGGGAGCTATAAACCTCTGGAAAGCTATATTGTACGTATACCACAAGGAATCGATGTTTTAAGGAAGTGGTTGTCATATCGCAGTTTATCATCATATCATAGACAAATCTGCAAGGAGAATGTATGTCATGCGCTCGAAATATATTTCTTACATTGGGATAGTAACAGTGTTGCATTCCATATGACTAATACGTCGGAAATCTCAACCATCTAAAATTCTAGCGTCTTTAAAGTGCATAACATTGTAGCCTTAGTAGTGCATGTGTTTATGTTTTCTCTTACCAGTGTCTTCTTGGCAGTTACCCCAGACACTAGAACAATACTTTAGAATTGATAGCGCAGTTGATTTACGAAAAATGCAACAAACTCCATCCACCTGGAACTCCACCATGCATAAAAACCACCAGCTTCTTGTTCTTAACCATCAGTTATATCATCACAACAGTTTCATATCTAATGTATACCGATAAGGGGTGCTAACTTCCTCGACATTCGCGCATTTGGAGAAATCTTGTGCTCTTGCATGGGTGCTGGACAGCAGTTACAGCCTCGGTTTGCATTGTTCCTACACGGAACGTGGAATGTAGCGGCCTACTTCTGGTCAGCTGCAGGCAACGTTGGTCAAAGACAGTGAGATGAGATCTTTCAGTCTCTAACTTTATCCTGAGAATTCGAGAATGTCCTGTGACTCCCATCCACATAGAAAAAAATCGTAAGTTACGCATTATGATCGAAAGTGCTAGAGATATGTAGGTAACTGTCTGGTATACTTTGGTGTATATGTTCGAGAATTAACAATGAATGAACGTACTGTGCAGTCATCTATTTACATTCGCGATGGTACTCGCAAAGTAGTGGATGGGCTGTTTAGCGATAATACAGAAACTGGTAAGCATGCTGCCGCATCATTGGTCGGTGTTGAAATTACGATAAAATTGCTAAAATTGATCGCACTATCAACCATGATGCTCATTATTACAGGACATCGACGGTGTATGTTCCATCCCAACAGTCTACTGGTACGCTGTTGATTAATACATAATAACTGATTGACATCGCTTGTTTACGATGGAGAAAGAGTCTTGGTGAAGGAGGAAGCACCTGGCTAACACCGAAACAGTGATCACGTGCATGGCAGCTCTGTGAGGAATCAATCAAACGGAACACAGCGCTATCAGCTATCCCATGACTGTGACAGATGGGTTTAAATGTAGAGGTCATCAATCACCTTCGGACAGCAGTTTGGAAACGCTCCACAATGCCTCAAAACTCTTCCAGTTTCCTTACGTTGTGACTGTCTTTTATTTCAATCACCCAGTGTGTGGGTGTGTTGTGGGATCAGCAGCATCAACATGATTTACACCACACGATCTCTATTTATCTGGGGGAGTCCATGGACCAAACGTGTTATATCAGTATGGAATCTGACACAGACGTCAAAGTCGTAGCGGAAAAAAAAATCGCCGCATATGTTCGATGCTGGCATGTAGACGGTACTCGTTTTCGATATACCGAAAGAGAGACATGCGGTAAAAATCAACCGGATGAAATTGGCGGAGCTTTTATGATTCGTAATTTTTCTCTGTCGAATGGTACAGAATAACGATGACAGAATCTTTGGGTGATAGACGCGAATGGACCCTGAGGGACGTGGATCTGCTTCGGAGTGCAGTATCTGTATGATGTTGAGTGTTCCTAATTTTCACGATAAGAAACACCACCGTAACTGTTCGTACTGTCGTCGTGTTACAGGAGCAGGCATCGTCTGGTGCTGATCTTACACATCGTACACGGATGATGGAGCTACAGGAACATGTTCCCACTTCCACCGAGTGGTCAAAACACGCTCCTATAGCAGTAACTGAACTCCCTCTTTTTCAACACAGGTTGCAGAATGTGGTAGATATTTCTCTGTCCGACTTCTGGGTAAAATTGATCTCGCTATTAACTGCGGTGTGGGTGTAGGTCTCTCCAAGCCGGCGCAGACAAGGCTATCTGTCACTTGGCGGATGGTGTGTACTTTGCAGTTGAGAGTTCGTGTGATCAGCAGAATCTTTTTCACCAGATATGTTTTATGGAAACGTTGCAGTGGAGGATGATGGTGTTGTCAAATGTCAATGCACACCAGACCTTGAATATATTTATTGCTACCATCCATTTGTGGCGGAAATTTCATTACTTGATTTGCATAATGTTTGCGTGCAATACTCAGACTTTGAGAGTATTTTTATTAAAAATAATTATCATCATAATGTGGAGGTGAGTGTTTCAAGCGAACTCCTGTCAACTGTTAACAACTGATTTGATAGGGTAGTGCAAATGGACTATTTCACCCTATTTTTGGTGTAGAAATTGCATCAGCTCTCGTTTTGTCCCAGCATTAGCCAACAGGAACACAATATTCTGAGGAGAGATGAAAACCTCTGTCTGTACATTTGGAAACGTTTGATTCACACACATACACACACAGAAACAGGAAGTAGGCCCTGAAGAAAGACAGAGACAGAAAGCTAGCCTGATCCTTATCAACTGAACACCGTCACTTGATGCTTTGTTTGGGGCTGTGAGATCAAAGGAGGCCAACATCCAGTCCATGGTGGGTAGTATTTAGTATTGTGATCCGTAATTAGGACCTTGGGTGATTTTTGACCTAGGTGATGGTGTCCTAACGACAGACACATGGGCGAGAGACCCAAAACCTAAACTACTATACCACACTTCCGCACTTCATTCCATTTATCAGTGCTTACAGTTATTACATCATGGGAAGTGGGGCTGAGAGGTGCAGACATGAGCTCTACCCAAGTGGGGAGCCATAATTTATCTATTTAATTAATTAGTCAAGTAATTTGACAACAATGGTGTGCTTGTATTGGCAAAGTGAGTTCTCAGAGGGGAGGCGGAAGTGGAGGGGGAGGGGCCAGGGGGGGCCTTTCTTAGAAGGATGGATTAACCTAGGGGGTCATAAATCATCCCCAGGGGTAACAAGCCAGTTAGCAGAACAATAGGTTAAGCGGAGGGGAGGAGTTCATAAATCAATCAGCTGTCATAATTTAATTATTTGCATATCAGGTCGATATCAAATGTGTGCTCACACCCCTGTTCTCCCACTAATCAGTGGTTGGACAAAAATATGGAGACACCAAATACACACCACATTACCATGCATAATACGGTGTAGGAAAAGTGTTGCTATCCAAAACAGCTCCCAGTTGTCTCGCAATGGATAAACTCAGGTTCTGAATGGTTTTCAAGGTAGTTTTATAACATTCTTTCCGCAAAATAGTGACAAGTTCAAGTAATGATACGATGGTAGTGAATAGCGATCACGCAGTCTTCTCTCGAGGGTAGACCACAAAGGCTCTATTATATTGGGTTCTGGTGACTGTGGCCGCCAGCAGAGATGCGAAAATTCATCCTCATGCTCACAACATCATATGAACTTTGTGAACAGTGGCCCTCTCAGCTTAGAACACAGCATCAGCATTGATGAACAAACATTGTAGCTTGAAATGGACTTTATCAGCCAAAATGATCACATTATCATTGGCAGTAATGCGACCTTGCAGAGTACCCATGGGTACTATGGATTACCCCGATATGGCCTCGCAAATCATCACTGTGAACTACGCCATGTTTCACTCTCGGGACGTAAACACGGCCATAAGTTGGAAACAGACTCATGTTACCAAATTACTTTCTCCCATTGCTCCATAATAGACATAATCGTTAACTGGCCCTTAAAAACGCTCATATTGCATATTTCTGGTGTGAAAGGATTAGCAGTCATTCTCTGATGTCTCTCCGGGTATGCTTGATTTCTTTTCTCGGCCTGACCACACGTCACTGCAGTCTTTCGCGCGAGAATATGCGTGTCCCTTTCGGTATATTCAACGTATGCCACATAGAGGACATAGCTCTCAATGATACCTGCATAATCATAACAGCTTGCTTGAAGTCGACTCCACCTCTCAGGAATGGCACCACTTCCTGTTCGCAGAGAAATAGAGGCGAATGAGGAGAGGAATACAGTGGAGTAGGGGAGAACACGTCCTCTTTAGTCCATGTTTTATGGCTTCGGTACCACATTATCCTGTTACGAGTCTTTGCGTCACTGTTGAGCGATTTTGGAATCCCAGCTCTCCCTGTAGTGCTCTGCTTATGGAGATCCCTTAAGATTGTTTTGGTGTTCTCAGGGTTCGCGAGTTTGACATTCAATTCTGCAATGACTTTTGTAGTTGCCGTCCCATTATTTTGCGTCACAATCCTCTTCAATGACCGTCTGTCACAATCACTCAACTCATGCTTTTGTCTGCGTTGTGGCTAAGCGGGTAATGTTTTTCCGCTTTCCATGTATGTAGTATAAATCTTTGACATAATGCCTCTTGAAACACTAATCATTTCGGCTCCCTTGATTACGGAAGAATCCACCATACAAGACCAAAAATTTTCCCATTTTCGAATTCAGTTAGTTCCGACATAATACACTCACAGTTACTTAGAGCACTGTTGTGGCCGCGACTGACACTTTGGGAACACTGCACAAGTGTCGTTCGTGGTCACCTGCAGGCTTGGCTACAATTTGCATTTACGTTCGAGCATGTATTCTCGGGTGTTTTCATATTGTTGTGTAACCCTGTACATAGGAACCATTTGTACGAAGGTAGCACAAATTTTATAGCTTTCATCGTATTCCACTTTCCAAGAAACGAATGTACCTTTCATCTGTCAGACATCTATCCCTGACCACCTTGCCAATCAACATTGATTAAGTCGCTTGTGAAGAAAGAAAACTTTGTTGGAGCATTCTTTTCAGCTTCTAGCACCTCGATAAACCAACAATGGTTCTAATGTTCACGCACTGCTGAAAAAAATGCAGCACTCTCAAGAACTGTGTTCTCAGGCAGCAGAGTATAATATTTGTTTTCTGAGTAGTTATGGTTTATTTTTCACGGTCATCGACGGGCATATGGCGCGCAGGAGGCCTGTCTCTGCATCCTCTGTTTTGAGTAGGCCGTAACTGTTCGAAGTTCAGAGGTGAACATTGTTTGCAACATTCATTGTAGGGTACAATCACGCTCCACCGACGAGCACGTGCTCCTAATGAGCAGTTTCAGTTATTTTAACGAGTCTCACTGTGGACCTGTATGAAGCTGGATGGAAGTATTGACGGATTGCTGCACAGACAGAATTTATTGGTGGTGCGCCACTGCTTTCAACAGTGGCCTGTAGGACACACCCATACCTGTCGACCAGTTTCTGGAAATATGCATAGGCGCACGCCAAGATCGACGCACTGTACAAGTATCAGTGGATGCAGGGATGAAATTTGAGCACAAAAATGGTTCAAATGGCTCTGAGCACTATGCGACTTAACTTCTGAGGTCATCAGTCGCCTAGAACTTAGAACTAATTAAACCTAACTAACCTAAGGACATCACACACAGCCATGCCCGAGGCAGGGTTCGAACCTGCGACCGTAGCAGTCGCTCGGCTCCAGACTGCAGCGCCTGGAACCGCACGGCCACTCAGGCCGGCATTTGAGCACATGCTGCACATACTGTGTCATCAGGAACCACTGGGAACCGTCTGCTAGCAGCAGAATTCAGATCACTTGTGCCTATTGCCAGGCTACCACTGATACCACGATACCACCAAGCATGGCTACTCTGATGATGTGAAAGAGTTGAGTGGAGAGAGGAATGGCGTTCTATTACCTTCAGTGATAGTAGGTTCTGTCATCATGCGAGTGATGGACGTACATGGGTATGGGGTACACCTGGTGACCTGCCAAATCCATGGTCCACTCGTCCACGACGCCCAGACTTCATGGTGTGGGGTCTATCAGTTACAGCTCTCAGTCACATTTGATATTCCTGCAGGGTAAAGTTTCCAATGATCACAATATTTCACAGGAAGTAAGCCCCGTGCTACTGCCTCTTGCCCGACAGGAAGGTGCTGTGTTTTTTGAGCAGGACAATGCACATCCACATACGGCTCTGCGACGCATAGTGCTCTTCGTGGTTTACAACAATTGCCCTGGACAGCACTATCTCCAGATCGCTCAGCTCTTGAACATATATGGGATATGGTGAAGTGGGAACTTACTCGTTCTCCTGGGCCTGTAAGAACCATTGCCGAACTTCAACAAAGATGCTGGGACTACTCTGCCACACGATGCCATTCGTCACCGTTATGATCGATTGTATGCTAGAATACACGCCTGCGTTGAGGCCAGAGGGGGTACACTGTTTGCGCGCCGTTTACTGTGACGTGTGTGCTTCATTTGGTCTGAATTCGTTGTCACATACTCCTACAGTGATGAATTACCAGTTACCCCACTTGTCAATAAAATGATCTTGTCCTTCAGGTTCTTGCATTTTCCCCCGTAGTGTATAAGCTTTCCTGCATCTCAGCTTACGACACATTCGTAGCAGAAATTAAAATGGAAGCTTTGGCTGGTTCTAGATGAAACTACTAACTCCATCTTCTCGCAGAACTTGCTGTATTGTAACCTTTAGCGGAGCCGTGAGTAGTTAGTTAATCGATGGCGATGCTAATTTGGTATAAGAGAGCACGACAACGGGTCATTAGCGTCAGAAGAGTCAGCTGGACATCAAACGTCAAGTAAAGCGCCACGAAGTAAATGTGACAAAGATTGCGATCGATAGTGGATGGACCGACGGCTTGCTGGTCGTCGTTACAGAAACACAATGGCAGATAGCAATCTTCCGAAACATAGTCTGCCACAAAAGAAATGATCGCATAGATTTCGAAGAAAACTGACGTGGCCGTTGCGTGTAACCATGTGGTGCCATAAAATATCACAAGAATCAGCACAGTTTTATCAAATGCGAGTACTGCTCACTTTTCAACGATAGAATTCCTGACGAAACGAGGTAAGGGTTTGACGAATCTCCGCCTTGTGAGTTGAGCAGTGTACGTAAGCTGAGAGTAGACTTGGGTGTGACCTATTCTCGAGGAGGTATCCTAACATTCGCACAAATGACTGGAACAAGTTTCGGCAGACATAAATGTGTAAGAAGCTGTGGGAATGTGACCTCGAGTACCAAAAACGAGTCGAGTGTCGAAAGTACCTCGCCGCTTTGTTTTATTACTGCATGCAGGGAAATCGAAGCATGAATATAACGTCCAGTCAACAACTTGGACTTTGGAGCTAATACTAAGACAAACAGAAGTAGTTTCTTTTGTTGAGTTTTCATTGACTGAAGGGCAGTGGATTTACACTGAAGAGCAAAAGAAACTAGTATACCTGCCTAATATCGTGTAGGGTCCACGCGAGCACGCAGAAATGCCGCAACACGACGTGGGATGGACTCGAATAATGCCTGAAGTAGTGCTGGAGGGAACTGACACCACAAATCCTGGAGGGCTGTTCATAAATCCGTAAGAGTACGAAGAGGTGGAGATTTCTTCTGAACAGCACGTTGCAAGACATTCCAGATATGCTCAATAATGTTTGGGGAGTCTGGTGGCCAGTGGAAGTGTTTAAACTCATAAGATTGTTCCTGGAGCCACTCTGTAGCAATTTTGGACGTGTGGGGTGTCGTACTGTGCTGCTGGAATTGCCCAAGTCCGTCGGAATGCACAATGGACATGAATGGCGCAGGTGGTCAGAAGCATGTATATGTACGTGTCATCTGTCAGAGTCGTATCTAGTCGTATCAGAGGTCCTATATCACTCCAACTGCACACGCCCCACGCCATTAAAGAGTTTCTACCAGCTGGTACAGCCCCCTGCTGACATGCAGGGTCCATGGATTCATGAGGTTTGCTCCATACCCGTACGCGTTCGTCCGCTCGATACAATTTGAAACTAGACTCGTACGACCAGGCAACATGTTTCCAGCCAACAACAGTCCAATGTCGGTGTTGATGGGCCTAGGCGAGGCGTATAGCTTTGCGTCGTGCAGTCAGCAATGGTACACGAGTGGGCCTTGAGCTCCGAAAGCCCGTATCGATGATGTTTCGTTGAATGTTTTGCATGCTAACATTTGTTGATGGCTCAAGCACTGAAATCTGCAGCAATTTGCGAAAGGGTGGCACTTCTGTCACGTTGAACGACTCTCTTCAGTCGTCGTTGGTATCGTTCTTGCAGGATCTTTTTCCGGCCGCAGCGATGTCGGAGATTTGACGTTTTACCGGATTCCTGATTTCTCGGTACACTCGTGAAATGGTCGTACGGCAAAATCCCCACTTCATCGCTGCCTCGAAGATGCTGTATCCCATCGCTCGTGCGCCGACTATAACATCACGTTCAAACTCACTGAAATCGTGATAACCTGCGATTGTAGCAGCAGTAATCGATCTAACAACTGCGCCAGACACTTTTTGTTTTACATAGGCGTTGCCGACCGCAGCGCCGTACTCTGCCTGTTTCCATATCTCTGTATTTGAATACACGTGCCTATACCAGTTTCTTTGGCGCTTTAGTGTAAGTCATGTGGGCCATTCGCTATTACAACAAGAAAGGGATGGGGTGGGGCTGGGGTGGGGGTGGGGGGAGTGACTGTGGCACACACAGTACCCTTCGCCACCACCACACACAGTTAGGTGGCCTGCGGAGTATGGATGTTGATGTGGAGCACAGCTTCTCTTCTTTGCTGTTGAAGCAAGTTCATTCTCTTGCAGGCCTGTCGGAACCTTTGAAGACTTTTCTTTGGATAAGTTCACCTCCTTCAGCAGTCCATGCCGTCATATCTTCCGTAAATAAGGAAGATTTTGCCAAACCTTCTAAATCAGGGGTGGCCAAGAATTCGGTTAGCGCGTCCTGGCAGGAGTGCCATAGTGCTTAGCCTAGCTGCACGCTTCCTCCACGACCACGGCACACTGCGTGGAGGGGGAAACCGTGAACGTGACACATTTAAATGGCAATGTAGTCGCACTGCATACGTCTTTGTTTTATATCTCACATTCCTCAACAGCATATATAACAAACAAAACCAATTTTCAGTATTGTTTAATTATTTTTGGTGCACTAAAGACATAACATGATTTTTATCTGCTACAAACTGACGGTATACGGACAGATGCAGAAAATTTCATAGATTTTCGCATTCACGTTCCCGCGTAATCGTGACTTATTTAGTTTCATAACTGAAAAAATATATTTCACAAATATTTATGTTGATCGAATTATTGCAGCACTTTTGCAACCTCATTATGGAGACGTGGAAACTCTACCTGAGGAAAACGATGTAGACGTCCTGGACAACTTTAATGTTAACGGATCTGCCTTTGAAATGGGAATAACACTGCAGATCAAGCACTTATATCTGCACATGCATAAGGGTCCTTTCAACTGAAATAGCGCCGGCCGAAGTGGCCGTGCGGTTCTAGGCGCTGCAGTCTGGAACTGCGAGACCGTGACGGTCGCAGGTTCGAATCCTGCCTTGGGCATGGATGTGTGTGATGTCCTTAGGTTAATTAGGTTTAACTAGTTCTAAGTTCTAGGGGACTAATGACCTCAGAAGTTGAGTCCCATAGTGCTCAGAGCCATGTGAACTGAAATAGCAAAGGTTTCGAAAACATCTCTAAAACAGATGTAAGATTGGCAGTGTTCTCAAAGCGTTTAGAGAATTATACTTGTAATTCTTTCGAGTTCACAATGGGTTCTCCAAACCTCGCGTTTCCTTTAACATCAATGACCTACGTGGACTGTATTTGTTAGTATTTGTCCCTCCAACAATGCAATTTTCTTTTTAAATGCATCCCAGACAAATCAGAAATAAGTTATTTCGCATCATCCAGTGTCTTACTGTGGTCAGTGTGTAGTCAACTCCACTTAAACTGAGAGGTCTGCAATCCATTATAGAAGTTCTAATTTTCGTTCCTCCATTCCTTTTTTCTCCGTAAATTAAACAATAGTGAGTTTTAAGTGGAAAAATAGTTCCAGGCGTGCCCTTTGTCTTAAACAATGTACTTTTCTATGATATGTAAAGTCTCCATAATCTTCGTTCAGTTCCATCGAAAACTGTTGAAACTGACGATGGAATTTTACTATTCGTACCAATAATTTCTTCACGTGCGTTATGCCTGCAAATTTAGCCCAAAGTGCTTCTACACGTACAGAACAATGAAACCGTGTAGCGACCATTGTAATTTTTGCCTCTTTCTTCGTCAACTAAATCTTTAAATTCTTTCTCCATGATGTAGTAATATCGCTTCATAACACATTTGCAGTACCCGCTGGTTACGTGACTGTATAGTAGATACTGGGAACTTTCATCCCTCTCTTCTGTCACTCCCAATATGTTTTAAAGACTTGCGACTACAGATAACTAGATTGGCTCTTTTTGTGCAAACACCCACTGGACCTGTGAACTTCCTTCATACCCCAATAAATAGCAAAGTGTAAACAGTGCTGCCACCACGATTGTGCCGACCTTAAGAGAGCCTTGCCGCCATAAAAATACCACATCGGCATTCTAAATAATTTGTCGCTCTGTACCGGGTACTTCTGGGAAGGACCGACCAAAGCAGAGACAGGCCTCGCTTCGGCCCGCACACCCGGCTCGTGTGCGGTTTTGCGCGCCGTTGCTGGCCCTCAGTGATCCACTGTCGAACTACAGTGAGGTGACGAAATTCTTGGGACGCCTCCTAATATCGTATCGGACCTTCCTTAGGCCGGCATAGTGCGGAAACTCGACATAGCATGGACTCAGCAAGTCCTTGGAAGTTCTCTGCAGAAATATTGAGCCATGCTGCATCTAGCCGTCCATAATTGCGAAAGTGTTTGCCGGTGCAGGAGTTTGAGCAAAAATATACCACTCGATTATGTCCCGTAAACGTACCATGGGATTCATGTCAGGGGATCTGGATGGACGAGTTATTCGCTCGAATTGTGCTGAATGTTATTCAAACCAACAGCGAACAACTAAAAGGAGAATTGTTATGTATAAAAATTCCATTATTGTTTGGGAACATCAAGTCCATGAATGGCTGCAAATGATCTCCAAGTAGCTGATCGGTTCAAATGGACCGGAGGACCCAGTCCATTTCATGTAAACACAGCCTAACCATTATGGAGCCACCACCAGCTTGCACAGAGCCTTATTGATAAATTGAGTCTGTGGCTTCGTGGGGTCTGTGCCACACGCGAACACAACATCAGCTCTTACCAGCTGACGAGGCCACGGTTTTCCAGTCTTCTAGGGTCCAAACGAAATGTTACGAGCCCAAGAGAGGCGCTACAGGTGATGTCGTGATGTTAGCAAAGGCAATCACGGCGGTCGTCTGCTGTCGTAGCCCATTAACGCCAAATTTCGTAGCACTGTCCTAATGCATAAGTTCGTCGTAAGTCCCACATTGATTTCTGCGATTCTTTTAACGCAGTGGTGCTTGTCTGATAGCAGTGACAACTCTACGCAAACGCCGCTGCTCTCGGTCGTTAAGTGAAGGCTGTCGGACACTGCGTTGTACGTGATATTCTCGGCAAACTCTTGTGTTTGGGAATTACTGAATTCCCCAAAGATTTTCGTAACAAAATGTCGCATGTGTCTCGCTCTAACTACAATTCCGCGTTCAAAGTCCGTTAATTCCTACCGTGCACCCGTAATCGCGTCGGAAACCTTTTCACATGAGTCGCCTGAGTACAAACGACAGCTCCACCAACGCACTGCCTTGTACTATTATTAGTCAGTCCCTTTCCTGTTCCACTCGAAAAAAACGAGGGCATAACGATTGTCTGTGTGCTTCCATACGAGCCCTGATTTCTCTTATCTTATTTTCGCAGTCTTTACACGAGATGTATGTTGGTGGCAGTAGGATCATTCTGCAGTTTGTTTGCAAATGTCCGTTCTTTAAACTTTCTCAGAAGTGTTTCGTGAAATAAGTATCTTTCTGTCTCCAGGGATTCCCATTTGTGTTCACGGAGCATTCCCGTGACACTCGCGTGCTGATCTAATCTACCGATAAGAAATCTAACAGCATGTGTTTGTATTGCTTAGATATCTTAATTTAATTTGACCTGGTGGAGATCCCAAACAGTCGAGTAATACTCAACAATGGGTTGAACAAGTTTACTGTATGTTTTAAAAAATTAGTTTTTGTAGGGGTCCACAGCCTCAACGTGTTTTGTGAATGAAAACGTGGTCCAGGTAGGCTTATTATTATGTGGGGCTACACTTTCCTAGAATTTTCCCAGCAAACCAAAGTCGACCACTGGCCTTACCTAAAACCGTCCTTACATGATCGTTCCATTTCATGTCGTTTTGCAACGTTACGCCAAGATATTTAATGTACGTGACTGTGTCAAGCAACACACCACTGATACTGTATTCCAACATAACATTATTGACTTTTCTACAATCTACATTAACTTATATTTTTCCACATTTAGAGCCACTGATCGTACTCGTATCAAAAAAATATTCTGTCCAAGTCATCCTGTTTGCTCGTACAGTCACTCAAAGATGACACTTTCCCGTACACCCCAGCATCATCAGCCAACATTCGCAGATCGCTGCTCATCCTAATTGTCACGTAGTTTGTGTATCTGCAGAGTAATTGCCATCCTATCACACTCCCCCAGAGCACTTCTTACGATATCTTTTCCTCCTATGAACACTCGCCATGCCGGACAATGTGCTGGGTTATGTTATTTAAAAGTCTTCTAGCTACTCACAAATCTGAGAATCTATTCCTTACGCATAGACATTTCCTAACAGTCTGCAGGGTAGCATTGTGTCAAAGTCTTTCCAGAAACCAGTGGTATGAATACTAATCCTGCTGGTTTTGCTAATCCATCGCCAGAAATGCTGCTGCATGTGAAGCTGTGTTGTGTATTCTGTGTGCTGTGAATACTAATGTCATCTGCGAAACGCTAGACCAAACGTACGTTTGTGGCAATGATTCCCATTCTAGGACAGCATACAGTGTTCTGTAAACATAAAATTCTTTAATTAGAAGAAAGAGCTGTTGCTGACTAAAGCTACTGCTTCAGAATCATTAACGCTTGTTTGTAATGCCATTCTTCTGAATATGTCCCTTCTGAACTGAGTTGTTTCCTAATATGTTCATAGCTGGAGATTATACACTCCTGGAAATTGAAATAAGAACACCGTGAATTCATTGTCCCAGGAAGGGGAAACTTTATTGACACATTCCTGGGGTCAGATACATCACATGATCACACTGACAGAACCACAGGCACATAGACACAGGCAACAGAGCATGCACAATGTCGGCACTAGTACAGTGTATATCCACCTTTCGCAGCAATGCAGGCTGCTATTCTCCCATGGAGACAATCGTAGAGATGTTGGATGTAGTCCTGTGGAACGGCTTGCCATGCCATTTCCACCTGGCGCCTCAGTTGGACCAGCGTTCGTGCTGGACGTGCAGACCGCGTGAGACGACGCTTCATACAGTCCCAAACATGCTCAATGGGGGACAGATCCGGAGATCTTGCTGGCCAGGGTAGTTGACTTACACCTTCTAGAGCACGTTGGGTGGCACGGGATACATGCGGACGCGCATTGTCCTGTTGGAGCAGCAAGTTCCCTTGCCGGTCTAGGAATGGTAGAACGATGGGTTCGATGACGGTTTGGATGTACCGTGCACTATTCAGTGTCCCCTCGACGATCACCAGTGGTGTACGGCCAGTGTAGGAGATCACTCCCCACACCATGATGCCGGGTGTTGGCCCTGTGTGCCTCGGTCGTATGCAGTCCTGATTGTGGCGCTCACCTGCACGGCGCCAAACACGCATACGACCATCATTGGCACCAAGGCAGAAGCGACTCTCATCGCTGAAGACGACACATCTCCATTCGTCCCTCCATCCACGCCTGTCACGACACCACTGGAGGCGGGCTGCACGATGTTGGGGCGTGAGCGGAAGACGGCCTAACGGTGTGCGGGACCGTAGCCCAGCTTCATGGAGACGGTTGCGAATGGTCCTCGCCGATACCCCAGGAGCAACAGTGTCCCTAATTTGCTGGGAAGTGGCGGTGCGGTCCCCTACGGCACTGCGTAGGATCCTACGGTCTTGGCGTGCATCCGTGCGTCGCTGCGGTCCGGTCCCAGGTCGACGGGCACGTGCACCTTCCGCCGACCACTGGCGACAACATCGATGTACTGTGGAGACCTCACGCCCCACGTGTTGAGCAATTCGGCGGTACGTCCACCCGGCCTCCCGCATGCCCACTATACGCCCTCGCTCAAAGTCCGTCAACTGCACATACGGTTCACGTCCATGCTGTCGCGGCATGCTACCAGTGTTAAAGACTGCGATGGAGCTCCGTATGCCACGGCAAACTGGCTGACACTGACGGCGGCGGTGCACAAATGCTGCGCAGCTAGTGCCATTCGACGGCCAACACCGCAGTTCCTGGTGTGTCCGCTGTGCCGTGCGTGTGATCATTGCTTGTACAGCCCTCTCGCAGTGTCCGGAGCAAGTATGGTGGGTCTGACACACCGGTGTCAATGTGTTCTTTTTTCCATTTCCAGGAGTGTATTTCGTATCTTTTTATCCTCAGTGAATAAATCAATAGATTCTTTCGTTGCTGCAAGCAAGTTTGTGCACAAGTAGAGCTCTGGAAATGAACAACAGTTGCGTTAGCATTTCTTTTTATAATCTGTTTAGTTATTTTGAAAGCTTTCGTTGTTATTAGCACTAGGCCCAATATGAAAGACAAAATTATATGTCTTGGTTGTTGTAAATGTAGGTTTCCAGATGTAACCTTAACTTACTGCTCAGTCACTTACCCCACACTGTGCAGTTACTGATGAGCACACTTGTTTGTGTCCCAGTCTAGTTCTCCTTTGTGTTGTCTACATGGCTCAAGAAGTATGCAACAATATCACAAGACACCGCGATCACACAGGGGCGCCTGGTGTCTTCTCAGTTCCGTCTCCAGATGGCGCTCTCTATTCTGTTTCTGTCGCCACCTCCACCAGCAAGTTAAATTCATCTACCGATAGTTTCTCCAGCCGCCAGAGAGAGCGCTGTCAACCGGGGATTACTTTGCTTCGACCTAGTACTGGCGGGGATGGATACGCCCAGCAGACACACTCTCAGTCCAATTCTTGCAGCGCCAGCAATTTCTGCATTTTGCTCAGGACTGACAGTGCCAACATAGTTACGTTACGGAGAACAGTCCCTCGAGTTCAGTCAAAAGGCTACAATTCCAACGTAGCAGTTGCTAACCGTCGAGAACTAGGACAGTCAAGCTCGTGTATGCGTAACACCTTCAGTCATAGGAACCATATCCTAGACTAACAAGGGACAGCCGGCCGCTGTGGACAAACGGTTCTAGGCGCTTCAGTCGGGAACCGCGCTGCTGCTACGGTCGCATCCTGCCTCAGGCATGGATGTGTGTGATGTCCTTAGGTTAGTAAGATTTAAGTAGATCTAAGTCTAGTGGACTGATGATCTCAGATGTTAAGTCCCATTGTGCTTAGAGCCATTTGAACCATTTTTGACAAGGGACAGCAATGTTGCTTAGATTTCAGTGTAGTAGGTGTAGGATAGGACATCAACTTCGACACATAAAAACTGTTGCTATAGTTAAGAAAAATTTGTAACACTACCATTAATAAATAGTATTGATTATTTCTTATAGCTTTACCAGATTTCTGTTCTAGTGCTGCCCTGTCAAGTAAGAGTTTAATTATTAATAACAAGAGAGCAAAATACCACTCATTTTATTTAACTATAGTAGGAATTAAAGCCCTGAAGGTCTTCTACCGTGCCTGTAACTTATCTACTGAGATGGGGTTTGGACCCTATTTTACAGTGTGGTCCGAATAAAACTGGTCCACATTGTGTTAAATTTATTAATGGAACACCTGACGTAAGGTGAGGAGGAGGAGGAGATTATTGTTTAACGTCCCGTCGACAACGAGGCCATTAGAGACGGAGCGCAAGCTCGGGTGAGGGAAGGATGGGGAAGGAAATCGGCTGTGCCCTTTCAAAGGAACCATCCCGGCATTTGCCTGAAGCGATTTAGGGAAATCGCGGAAAACCTAAATCAAGATGGCCGGAGACGGGATTGAACCGTCGTCCTCCCGAATGCGAGTCCAGTGTGCTAACCACTGCGCCACCTCGCTCGGTACGTAAGGTGATATAATGCACAGATATTGTCAGCAAGAAGGAGTAACACGACCTTTCGCACGTGTGCGAGTGATAGGCATAAAGATTTACTTATCACCTCGAAAAAATAAAGATAAATAATTAATTTTTTGTTTGTATTCGGATGCATGTCTGCAGCCCCGCTACATATTGAAATCGCCCCCCTCCACAGTACCACAGGACACCACTAAAGGAGACAAAACAAAATGTTCTCGCCCACTGATAAAGCGGACCTCCTGTTGAGGAGCCCTCCGTGGCCCTTGACAGGGCGATTTCAGTGTGTAGCAGGACTGCAGCCATGTAACTGTAAAGAAGAAAAAAAACTAATAATGTAACTTCCTTTTTTCGATTTGATATTTAAAACTTCATGACTACCTGTCACAGCCTTGGCATGAGTTCATCAGGTCTCCAGAGAGAAGAGGACAGTCAACAAAGCCAATAAAACGTCATAGCCTCAAAAATCGCCTGGCCTGAATTTTTGTATGTGGGACAACTTGAAGTGTCAGATGCACTCATACAATCCCCACACACTGAAAGAGCTACAACAAGACACAGAAAATGCAATTGTGTCAACCGTTAGAGAGAAATGCTGTGTATATCCAACGTTTGATGAACCGTGCGCACCCCAGGGTTGATGTAAAATATGGTATTGCCATTTCCAGCATCTTCTGTAAGGAGCAGTTCTCCTGTTCGTTGACTAGGGTTACTTACATCGTTTGGCATTTATAGCCATGTCAGATCTATAAAATTTTCATGCTATCTTTTATTTCAGTCAATCTGTTGCTCACGGTGCAGTCTAGTTTAATGAAGGAGCAGCGTCCCTTAGGTCCAAGTTAAGGCTGTGTCAGACTGAAAGGACGCGCTATCGCTCATATGTACACTGTTGGCGGAGTTCATTCACGTATTGCTACCTGATTAGTAAATGATTAATGATCAAGGTAACCCTCCTGGATTGAAAGTTTTAATCCAGCCCACTGTTCAGTAAACGTAATAGAACAATGTCAAAAAGTAAATATACAGCAGTGTTTTAGTATTGCACTGACACTTGAGAAAAAGCTGCGCAGTTTGTTAAGACGATTGTCCGTTCTTGGCCTGTGCCATAGGTTGGAGAATTGTAAAGTCTCCCATAATACGCCAGGAAGAGTACGTGTGGACTCCACATGAGGGATCTTTAGATTAGAATGTTCAAATGTGTTTGAATTTCTAAGGGACCAAACTACTGAGGTCATCGGTCCCTAGACTTACACACTAATTAAACTAACTTATGGTAAGAACAACACACACACACCCATTCCCGAGAGAGGACTCGAACCTCCGGCGGGAGGGGCCGCGCAATCCGTGACATGGGCGCCTCGAACCGCGCGGCCACTCCGCGCGGCTTTAGATTAAAGAAATCCTCTGCAGGCCCGACGGAGCGAGGTGGAACAGCGGTCAATACAGGAGGAAGGTGGTTCAAAAGATCTTCTGACCATCAAGATTTAGGTTTCGCATGTTTTCTCTCAATCACTTAAGGCAAATGCCAGTACGGTTCCCTTGAAAAATAAACGGCCGATTTCCTTCTCCAATACCAACTCGTACTCTAACTCTAATGATTTCTTTGTCAGCAGGACGTTAATCTTCTTTCTAACTCGATGAGCAGTTACGTCTAGTACACAACATATCCATAACCAGGTCACCTGTATTTGCTGCGCTTAGGAATACACGCTCTTGCAGGTCAGAAAATGGAAGTGTGAAACTAATAGTCATAAACTGTAGTAAGGTTCAGGGTAAACTCCTAGAATTACTCTTACTTATTCCCAACAATAACGCATAAATTATATTTGGAGAAGGAATCTGGATGCAGCGAGAAATAACAGCGGCGATATCTTAATATCTGAATGGAGCTTATGCCGGAAAAACGGGCTCACTTCACCGGTGGCAGCATGTGTGGATTGTTATGATGTTGGCAGCACTGTAGCTCATTGGTCAGTCACCCTGGTAGAAATACGCCCAGTGCCATTTCCAACAGCCGTTAATCTGATTAGTTTGGGCATCAAACCTTCACTAGACTGGGCGTGCTATTCATTAGGGTGGGGAGGGTGTTTGGCCGGCCAGTGTGGCCGAGCGGTTCTAGGCTCTTCAGTCTGGAACCGCGCGGCCGCTACGGTCGCAGGTTCGAATCCTGCCTCGGGTATGGATGTGTGTGATGTCCTTAAGTTAGTTAGGTTTAACTAGTTCTAAGTCTAGGGGACTGATGACCTCAGATGTTGAGCCCCACTGTGCTCAGAACCATTTTTGGGGAGGGTGTTGGGGAAGCATGCAGCGGAACGCCCAACTCGGCCAAGTGCGTTCATGCAGCCAGCATCTGGAGGTCCTACAAATGCGCCAGGGTGCAAATTTTCGGTATAAATATACGAACTTCCTACAATAAACACCAGTGGCAGTATGCATACTGACTGCCTTCAGTGGGCGCAAAATAGAGGTCTTAAATAATCATTGTGCCTAATTATTGACTAGACGACGGCGGAACTCCACCAGGTAGCGGTAATACCTTATCTCTGAGGGATACTTAAATGATCCAGTGATGACTTATAAGTGAATCGTTTTTCGGCAGCAAAACGACGCATCTGTAGCCTGTGCAGCAGCGTGCAGCACTGTACCAACTGGCGGTTAACATTATGAAGCACCCAGAAAGGGAGGAAGAAACGGAATGAGAAGGTATGGATGTTATTTCGGTGATTACAAAATCAAGTCAAATTTACAAAGAACGTCGGAAAATGAGCCCATTTATCAATATGGCGTTGCATCCTCTCTGGCCTGGAAGCACGCACTGATTCGGTTGGGAAGGGTCTCATACAGCCGTTGAATTCTGAAAATCAAGTCAAATTTACAGTGAACTTGGCAGTATGAGCCCAGTTTTCAGTATGGCGTTGTGCACTCTCTGGCCTGTATGCATGCACTGATTCGTTTGGAAAGGATGTCATAGAGCCGTTGAATTCTCTCCTGAAGCAAGCTGTCCCAGAATTGAGTTAACTTGTGTTTGGTATTATGAATACTGGAATTGGATGGAGTTGAAATTCTGCCTGATAGTGCCGCGTGACAGGCAACACATAAGGTGGCGCAGTGGTTAGACACTGGACTCGCATTCGGGAGGACGACGGTTCAATCCCGCGTCCGGCCATCCTGATTTAGGTTTTCCGTGATTTCCCTAAATCGCTCCAGGCAAATGCCGGGATGGTTCCTCTGAAAGGGCACGGCCGACTTCCTTCCCCATCCTTCCCTAATCCGATGAGACCGATGACCACGCTGTCTGGTCTCCTTCCCCAAACCAACCAACCAACCAGGCAACACATAAGGCCGCACGATGCCATTGACTTACCATTGTGCCGTCAGGTTTCCTTCCGTCAGTACCAACCGTGACCTGAAGGCGTATCCGAAGTCTCCCCACGCCTCGACGTCAGTAGCAGCACTGCTGTGCCTCTCTGAAATACTAGAAGACTGGAATCCCTCCCCATGTCTCCGTCGTCCTCGCCGACAATGACATCTGGTGTAGTGCAGAACTGTGATAAATCGCTGAGCACAATGTGACGCCATACATCACCAGTTCATGCTTCCCGGCCGCGGCATCACTCAAAACACAGCAGCTTGTGTTGTGGCATTAGCGGCAGCCTACGTATGAGAGAGTAATTCCATGGTCTGGCTGCTGCTAGTCTGCCACCAGTGATCTGGGAGGACAAAGATTGCCGCAGTGAGTCCATTAATTGTTATCCGTTGACAGATGCAGATGAGAACAGGTTACGATGCGTTTGGTGCACAATGGGGCGATCCTCCCTTTTGGTGGTCAGCCGTGGTCGACTGGAACCTTGGCGACCAATATGCCCGCCCTCACATTCCCATGCAGTCCAACACTATCATATCTGAATGCCCCACAAATCTGAATTTTGCACGATTCGCCCAACTGGAAAATGGAGACCTACGATTAGGCCAATTTCCAACTCTTTGAGATGCTGATAATTGACTGAAGCCAAAATAATTAAACGATAACAAAAATTTGGTGAGATCCAAAGGATCGGTTTTGCTGAATCTATAGATTTTTAATGTCAAAAGAAACCAACCTAGCATTTTCTGCTAGAACAAGATCTTTTATGATGTGTGTCATTTCGTAGGTGTTCTTCAGACTATAAGAATTTTGGATTGTGAAGCCTTCTTTAATGTTCGAGTAAGAAAAACTGTTAACAAAATAATTCGGGCTTAGACACGCGCTAATCACCGGGCAATAAGACATACTTTCTTGGTGAAGCTTTATTTGTTATTTAAAAGGGGAATTTTAGGATTCATGATTAGTAATCGTTTTATCTTCCAATTGGAAACTATTCGAATTGTTGACAGTGACTTTAATTTCATTTGCAATGTCAAAGGAGGGTGTTCTTTTAACTAAAACGATTTCATTAGCCACCACAAAAGTCATCGCCTAAGTTATCTCATACAGCCGTTGAATCCTCAAAATCAAGTCAAATTTACAATGAACTTGGCAGTATGAGCCCAGTTTTCAGTATGACGTTGTACACTCTCTGGTCTGGATGCATGCACTGATTCGTTTGGAAATGATGTCATTAAACAATACAAGCCAATTGCTTTTGTCCGCTTTTATTGTAAGAATATTGTTCTGATGTAACCTTGAATTAAGTTTCTTAACATTATGAAACATATGGTTTGTGTTTTGTTGTTTACTTTCTTTTCTTAAATAGTTACATGTACAAATATTGGCCTTTAGAAGATTTACATCCACTTTTAACTTCAACAATAAGCTTTTTAAGAACTGGATTGCTAATTTTTGTTGGAAAATTATAATCTAGGCCCTTATTGAAAATATTCAGTTCTGCACCCGAGAAAGACGTATTGGACTTCACTGCATGTGCAGCACAGTTGTGTTGACTTACTTGGTGTACTAGCACAATGTGGCGGTTGGTGCATTCTGTAATGAGTCGTTTTGTTTTCCACACATGTTTACAGCTGATAACTGACCTCTCATAAGATACATAGTTGAAGATAAGATTTACAACTTTTCTAAAGACAAGAGGTCAGAGATTTGTAAGCAGGCGACAAAAAAAAAAAAAAAAAAAAAAAAAAATCTCAGCGAATTGGCTAGCTGAAAATTTTTCTTAATAGGCTGATCTAATTTTACTTTTAATCCATATCGCTTCACATTTGTTCTTGATACACTGTGCATTGAATAACTTATTGAGTATTTTAATTCTTGCATATGTTGCTGTTACATCATGTTTCAAACACGTTTTATTAAACACGTTACTCAACTGCTAAGTCATAATACCTCTCTTTGCACAATATAGTTTACTGGCGTCTTGTTTGGCCATGCTAGGAGCAATGAATTCTAAATAAAATTGAGAGCCCTTATAGACGCCTGCAACTATTATGAATATAATTATTTGAAGACATTTTAAAAAACTGTGTGGTTGCTTAAAAACAGTCAATGGTTTTCTCTGAATTTATTCATTATATGTGATAATGCATTTCAGAGTAACCCATTATGTCTTATAAATATCAGTTCTAAATGAACAATAGTCAAGGACCAAACACTTCTTGATAAAGGAATACATACTGGTACCATTTTAGGTACAAATACATGACACTTTGATATAGGTATAAAAACTGTCATTACCAAAAGTAGGTAGCCCCATTAATTGTATAGTTTGACCATAGATGTTATTGTTGCATACAATCAATGACCAGTGCTACCATGTGTGCTGGGAGGAAAACACGGTCATGATAGATGACATAACTTTGTCGATGGGCGTTTAAAGAGCTCCACACAGATTCGTTGTCGATGTAAGTATTATATTTAATTCTTAAGAGATCATAGCAGAAAGTGAGTATGAGTGTATAAAACATTCAAGAATTGTTCGCCCTCATACGGGCAAAAATCTAATCTTTCTAGCGAAAATGCAACTAACACGTTATCGTAAAATCACCAAATAAAAATCTCAAAAAATATATGCGTAAAACTGTGAGGAAATACAAATCTGTTACAGTACAAATTGGCCATGTAACGTAGCATAGGTATGCAACATCAATTTTATTACAAAATAAAAACTCGTGAGTCGTTGCTCACCCGAAAAATACAGTATACATACGTCACTAGATGAAGATAACATGTCACAACTGAACGGTTAAAGTTTCAGCATTGCTACAAATAAGAGACTCCTTTGTCGTTGTTCATCCGGCCAATTACAAAATACATACTGCATTACATGAATTTCACAAATGAAAGGCTATCAATAGCTCAGGTAATGGAATAAATGGGAACGGAAACTATATTTCCGGAATGCCAGAAAGTTTCGGGAAGTATATTATTTTATTTTATTTCGATGGAATAACAGTTCGTCGAAAAGTCGAAAACACCATTTACGGTTGCTTGGTATCTGCTCTTTGATCAAGAAGGTCGTTTTCAAGCGGTTAATAACACAAATTTTCATTTCTTCTAGTAGACCCAAAATATTACCCTTATTTTTGTGTGCAATGTTCATAAACAATTTTCAGTAGAGACTAAGTGATGATTCAGTTCCCTTAAGTGGTATCCCCAGCCACTACCATTACTGGTATCCATGCTCCCTGAAATGTGTTTTGAATCCCATCCCATTTGGTCAATGTAATAACATTCACAAGAGCCAAATTTGATCTTGCACACCCCGACATTACAAAACTTATTCCTCATTCCCACTGGCGTCTCGCAGTTTGTGACGGAAACGCATGTTTCTGACAGACGCCGATATCTGTTGCGCGGGGACCTCCGAATACAATGATGTGTGTCTGGTGACATGCCTTAAGCGGCTCCGATTACTACACTATGTGATCAAAAGTACCCGGACACTCTCAGAACAATACGTTTTTCATATTAGGTGCATTGTGCTGCCACCTACTGCAGGTCCTCCGTATCAGCGACCTCAGTAGTCATTAGACATCGTGAGAGAGCAGCGTGGGGCGCTCCGCGGAACTCACGGACTTCGAACGTGGTCATGTGATTGGATGTCACTTATGTCATACGTCTGTACGCGAGATTTCCACACTCCTAAACATCCCTAGGTCCACTGTTTCCGATGCGATAGTGAAGTGGAAACGTGAAGGGACACGCACAGCACAAAAACGTACAGGCCGACCTCGGCTCTTGAGTGACAGAGACCACCGACACTTGAAGAGGGTCATAATGTGTAATAGGCGGACATCTATCCAGACCATCACGCAGGAATTCCAAACTGCATCAGGATCCACTGCAAGTACTATGACAGTTAGGCGAGATGTGAGAAAACTTGAATTTCATGGTCGAGTGGCTGCTCGTAAGCCACACATCACGCCGGTAAATGCCAAACGACGCCTCGCTTGGTGTAAAGAGCGTAAACATTGGACGATCGAACAGTGAAAAAACGTTGTGTGGGGTGACGAATCACGGTACACAGTGTGGTGATCTGACGGCAGGGTGTGGGTATGGCGAATGCCCGGTGAAAGTCATCTGCCAGCTTGTGTAATGCCAAATGTAAAACTCGAAGGCGGTGGTGTTATGGTGTGGTTGTGTTTTTCATGGAGGGGGCTTGCACCCCTTGTTGTTTTGCGTGGCACTATCACAGCACAGGCCCACATTGATGTTTTAAGCACCTTCTTGCTTCCCACTGTTGAAGAGCGACTCGGGGATGGCGATTGCATCTTTCAACACGATAGAGCACCTTTTCATAATCCACGGCCTGTGGCGGAGTGATTACAGGACGAAAACATCTCTGTAATGGACTGGCTTGCACAGAGTCCAAACCTGAATCCTATACAACACCTTTGGGATGTTTTGGAAAGCCGACTTCGTGCCAGGCCTCACCGACCGACATCGATACCTCTCCTCAATGCAGCACTCCCTGAAGAGTGGGCTGCCATTCTCCAAGAAACCTTCGAACACCTGACTGAACGTATGCCTGCGGGAGTGGAAGCTGTCATCAACGCTAAGGGTGGGCCAACACCATATTGAATTCCAACATCAACGATGGATGGGGCCACGAACTTGCAAGTCATTTTCAGCCAGGTGTCCGGATACTTTTGATCACATAGTGTAGCTCCCTCTGGCATGGCGATATAGGATGGCCTATGGTACCTACGGTCCCCAGTCTCATTTACAGTCTTCCACAACCTTCAGTACTAGTTAGCCTTTGGGAGTTCACTTTTGCATTAGTAGCGGGAGCTCACACTGCACGATTCTCTTTTGTTTCTTGTAATAGCTGGAATTTATTGCTGTTTGTTCTTTTTGTAAAGTTTCTTCGTAACGCTTGGAGAAAGCAACAAGTTAGTATTGGAACATCCTGTGTTCTGCCCCAAAGTACCGTTATCAAACATAGCGGAGATGACGTCATCCAAGATGGCGGCGATAACGTCATCTAAGATGGCGGATTTTGGCTGGAAGTTTGAATTTTTTTGGGAAAGTGCCACACCCCCTTGGCCAGAAAAATAGTGAGAAGTTCAAATTCGAACATGATAATGCGTCACACCTAGGAAAATGGAGGGAAAAATGGACTTGTCTTTATTATGTAACCAATTTCAAGCATGTGTGTTCGCTAACTAAAGTAACACCCAAATCTCCTGTCTAACCTATCAATTACCTAAGTACTTGATTCCATTTCAATTTTAATCATATTCAATAATCCAATTTACAATTCAATATTCAATGATAAAATGAGAAGTTCCACAATTTCCCACTATCAGTGCGGTGTTCATTCATGACCTATCACCCCACACCCCTAGAATGCTGCACTCCTATTGGCCACGTGTTTCATCTTGATATAGGTAGGGAAAGATGTTCACTGTACTTTCAGCTACCTAGTTTCAACTACTTTTCAAGGTCCAGCCCAACACCTCTTCCTAGGAACCGCCGCCGAGTTTGAATTCTAGCAGTAAATAAAGATCACTGGCTCTTTTGCCACCAACCTACGAAAATTGTTGCAAACGAAGCTCACCATCACTAACCTAAGCCTCCAGGGCGCAACCTCTTTCTAGGGGTTGCTGGTAAAAGGACTCAGCCCACACTATGCTGATGGAGAGAGGAACGAATGTACTTTATTTATTTGGGAGCAATTTATTTAGGGGTGGAGTATATGTATCACAGAACACATGCTCAGACATGCTCCACATCATCTGCAATCTACTCCTACATAACTCATCTATAACGTTCTACACACACGCTTGCTAATTGTAAATCGTCAAAAATAACACATTGCACAACCTACAGACACGCGAACCACTCATAAATAACGCAAAGCATTTACGTCCAGATAGCCAAACAACTCGTAAATTGTCAAAATAATAATCTATTTAAAACACTATGCTAGCTAATCGTCAACTGTCGAAATCATACAGCAGCCTTTATTTAAAGAATTAGAGGCAGCACCACTACCAAGTGTATTCGCCACTGGGTCCATAGCCCAAGTGACTTAGTTCATATTAGTGCCACTAGAGGACGCTGTAGTGATGTCAAGTGATGACGCAAGTACCATAATCTAATATGGCGCCAACTAGTGGGTTAATTCAAGTTCCAGACCGCCACCTCTTCCTAGGAATCGGCGCTGAGTATGAATTCTGGCAGTAAATTAAGGTCACTTGTGCTTTCACTACCAACATAAGAACATTGTTGCAAATGAAGCTCACCACCACCACTAACCTAAGTCACAAGGCCACCACCTCTTCATAGGGGCAGGTGGTAAAAGAACTCAGCCTGCACTAGGCTGATGGAGAGAGGAAGCATTCTATTTAATTTCCTTTGGAGCAATTTATTTAGCGATGGAGTATATTTATCACAGAACACACTCTGACATGTCACACAACATACAGACCTGCTAACTACTCCTACATAACTCGTGGCTAAGGCTCTACACAAACGCTTGCTAATTGTAAACCGTCAAAAATAAGCCATTGCACAGCCTACAGACATTCGAACCACTCGTAAATAATGCAGTACATTTACGTCGAGAGAACAAAACAACTCGTAAATTGTCTAAATAGTAATCCATGTAAAAGACCCTGCAAACATGCTTGCTAATCGTCAACTTTCGAAATCATACACCACTCTTTATTTAAACAATTATAGGCAGCACCACCACCAAGTGTATTCGCCACTTTGACCATAGCAACTAACTTAGTTCATATGAATGCCACTAGAGGACGCTGTAGTAACGTCACGTGATGATGCAAGTACTGTAATCTAAGATGGCGCCACCTACTAGATTCACCACGAGCTCCAGTCTCCAATTGGCTTAGTACATTTCGTCGCCACCAGAGGACACAACCATGACACCAGCTGATGACGCATGTAAAGTTATCCATGATGGCCGTAAACAGTATGTTCTCCATGACGTCTAGTACTCAGTACCACCAGTAGAGGACTCTGTCGTCCGTTTCTTGACCTAAATCAAAATGGTTAGGGAAAATGGTGGCAAAACGACTCAGCCTGCTCTGGGCCGCTCGGGAGAGTAACGACTGACTGCACTCTATTTACTTTCGAACACTTTATTTAGGCATGGAGTAAATTTATCACACTATCACGAAACACCCACCAAGATGTGCCTGGGGTCACGTTGCACAGCACACAGACGCGCAAACAACTCCTAATTTCAGTACACAATAGCAAACTGCTCCTAAATAATGCAGTACACATATCGGCAAACACGCTCAGTACTCGTAAAGTGCCCAAATAATGCATGCCACAGGCTACAGGACCGCTCGCAAAATAACGCAACAGACGCGGGCAAGCAGCCTCCACCATACCCTGTCCCCCGCCTATTCACATGCCCGTCAGCTGTCAAACTGCGCACAGGTCCCTGCACAGCTTCTACAAACATGAGGTTGCGACAGCCGCATTCATACTTGACACTCTTGAAATTCCTATCCAAATACGTGTTCACCTAGACGCCGACAATGACGCGAGCAAAGCTGGCCTGCGCCCGCCACAACCTTCGCGAAGTGAGGAGGCTGCAGCTCGGATCCCACGCGATCTGTCTCAGTCCCTGAGCCGGCGTCGTCGAACACCGGTGAAAGTTGCATATCAAGGAGCGCTCACGCCAGTCTCATATGCCAGGCATCTCAAGGTGCCGCTTGTCTCTGCCACTGAAGGCATAATAGCACAGGGCGTGTTGACACACACACACGTTTAACCATACTTAACTACCCAGCATGTCTATCGCTTCGCCGCGAAACGTCTGCATGACGACTCACCATCTTAAACGTTCTCAACGTTATTCTTACGTTTCATGGCCCTGCCAAAAAATAACACCCAAGTCAACCTCTCAGAAATTGTATAGTATGCCAGAAATAGTTAACACTCGCTTTCTAGATGGCTCAGGTTGTGTGCACGGAAATTTATTCCATAACAGTACCTCTTCACGAAAATAACATTGAATTTGCTCTTCCTAACGCTCCTAACTGGTACCCTTCCAGCTCTTAACATACGCAAAAGTTCCCTCCTATATCCCACCACAATCAATCTACTTTTTCTTTCTGAGGCTTTTGTGGTTATTGTCCACAGATCGCTAAATTACGCTGACAGTTAAACACCCAAAGTTGTCTACACATTATCAAATACATACGAGATTCACAAGAATGTTGGAAGAGAGGACGATATTTACCAGAGTAACTAAAACTAAATATTGCCATTGCTGCTACATTCTGACACTGGACAATATACAGTTAATATCTCCTCTTGACGACTGCGCCTCAGTATCTATAGCGCATATAATTTTCCATGTAAAAAATCGCTAACCGTTATCTGTGTACCCAGTCTATACGTCCCTCACGATAGGATACACAGTTATCCTCTCCATTCATCCCTTAACATAAACAATAGTAACTTTACAATGTAATATATACACTGTTTATCAGTGTAAGCCACACTAACTTTTAAATACAATATATGCACATTTTACACAAACAGCGCAGTTTTCTTTTATATCAGTACAGCATCCGAAAAAATTATGGTACGCCCACACTCACACTGCCTATATGTCACGATACTCCCCCAGTCCTGGGGAAGCAATGTCATCCTGTTCTTTCCTTCTACAGACGCTACACTCAGCGGTAATAAACTATTTTGCACTGATCACCATTTTGCACCAACAACTAAACATCGCAATGTTGTCTACAGGTCATCAAATACATACTAGACTCGCAGGAATATTGGAGCGTCAAACCGATCTCTAACCAGAGAATGTACCACCGAGTACCGTCTCGATCTAGTAAACATACAAACCATACCAAATCATCCCCTTTACATCAGCGAACCAAAGTCACTCTCAGAACTGATATGGGAGGAGAAGCTCGTCTCCCCTCGGCACAAACACGTTACTGTTTCCGCTTTCTTGCTCGCATTTCTACTGACATCTCCAGGCTCGTCGATTACAAGGAAACCCATATTTTCCTTATACTGTTATACCATTTTAGCTGTACTTCTCGATATCGAGAAACAGGCAGCATCCTACCGATCACTCACGCAACATAATTCCGAACATATAGACTGGGAATTATTTCTTTACGAACCCGAAACTTTAGCTAAGTGGAGCCTGCTCTAGACAGCTCAATAACTAGAAACAAACAGACGATGCAACCTCGTGATAAAATCGGTGAATTTTGAAAGTCATTCGGCTAAGGAGCGCGGTATGTGAACGGTATTTGCAACTCACTCACGCCGCTAGATATTTCTCCAGTATGTGTAACGTATTCTGTCTCGATACCATGTCAGAGGTTTCGTTATATATCCACTGAGTTAAAGTCGATGACTGATTGACAAGGATCACAAACAGTAGTAAATCGTATGCTTATTGAGGTCGTAATAAATGTACATTAGCTTTTCACACCTCTAGTGTTACTCTATCCGCTAGAAATGAAGTCTATGATTTGGAGTAAGGTCCTCCCATTCAGCCACATACCTGCGCGGGATCACAGCCACAACCGAATCATCTTTCTGGCGCTCTCATATCTCGAAACGAGTCACCTTTCTCGAACCTATCTGCTACAGTAACATTCCAACATGGTCTTAGTCAGTCCCTACACATCTTCCATTTCTACAGCTTTGCGCATGTGATCATTCCATTTTAAGTTGGAACTGAGCAGATATCAGTCAAAGCCATATACACCACCTTCTGCAACCCGTCTAGACACAGAGCGAACTGAGTTAGTGCGATAGGACCGTGTTTTGACCATTCGGCGGAAATGCGCGTATTGTGGTGCGTCCCGAAACTATATACAAGTACTACAGATTCACGTCCATTCAAATCTATCAGCCCAAAATGCTATCATCTTTATTCTCTACCCGCCAGCAGAGAAAAATTAACAACTATAGAAGCTCAAAAACTTCATCCGATATAGAACTCACATAGACGCCATTACTAGCGCGATGTCGCAAAGCTGCATTGGGGGTCCAGCGCGCAGAGAGAGACAGAGAAAGAGAGAGATAGAGGGAGATTTCGCAATGCTTCCCAGAATAGCACAGCGTGCAGCCTTCCAGGTATTCCTAATGGCATACTTCGTCCCTCACTGAATTTACCTGTCAAACTGCTGCTGCTACTGCTCCCTGTGTGGAACGAACCTATTAAATACACATGTATTGATACACTACAGAGGGTATTTCAAAGTTTCATCACCTCTACTCTAGGAGTATGATCGTATCCCACGAACTATATTGTAAATCGCAAGAAACGCCCCCTGTGGCCCTGTTTAGTCATTTGAAACACTGTTTTCTAACACGCTTTGTACACCGCCAAACATTTCGTTTTTCTGCTACGACTTCGAGGCTTGCGCCAGGTTCTAAACTGACATTAAGAAGTTCTGACCCACGGGCTTTCGCCAGACATTGTACGGTGTAAATCATATTCTTAAGGCTGATACCATAACATGCCACACATCGGATGATTTTAAATAAAAGACAGCTACAACGTAAGGAAACCGGAAGAGTTTGCTCGCATTGGGTAGAGTCTCCAAATTACAGTCCGAATGTGATTCACGAGCTCTACATTTAGACTCATCGCTCACACTGATGGAATAGCTGATAACTCTACGTTCCATTTCGGCTCATTCATCATACTGCATTCATGTACGCGATCACTGTTTCGGTGCTATCCACCCCAGGAGGTATAGCGCAGCCGCCAAAACTCTCCCTCCATCTCAAACAAGCATTGTCACTCAATCATTATTTCGCAACCAACAGCATGTCAGCGGACGGATGGGATGGAAAAGACAGCACCGATGTAGTCTAATAACAAGCATGATAGTTGATATGTTAACAATTTTAACACTTTTATCCCCCCTCACAATGTCATTGACCACCCGCCCTGCAGCACTGTTACTGATTTAATCTGCAACCGACCAAAAGTAGACCGCTTGATTCGACATCTCGTGAATGAATGAAGCTTGCCGAGTCCTCACCCATCCAAATGCACAATATTTGTAGAGATGCGCCCGTGTCGTGGAGGTTAGCACTCCTTATCGATGTATATTTACATATTTGAAAGTGTTGTCAGGTAGTAGCAGACAGTTGAGAAGAACAAGAAATGCATGATTTTTATACACGATGGAGCTCCAGACTGATGGAGTTCGAAACATTTTTACCTGAATCAACCATGCTATCAATGGCTCTGAGCACTATGGGACTTAACATCTATGGTCATCAGTCCCCTAGAACTTAGAACTACTTAAACCTAACTAACCTAAGGACATCACACAACACCCAGCCATCACGAGGCAGAGAAAATCCCTGACCCCGCCGGGAATCGAACCCGGGAACCCGTGCGTGGGAAGCGAGAACGCTACCGCACGACCACGAGATGCGGGCAACCATGCTATCAATTTTAAAGTATTATCCCAGAGTCTAGGATCATTACTGGGGGAGCATCGTGACATATAGGCAGTGTGAGTGTTAGGATACCATAATTTTTTCGAATGCTGTACAGATTTAAAAGATAACTGCGCTGTTTGTGCAAAATGTGCATATATTATATTTTAAAGTTAGTGTGGCTTACACTGTGTAAACTGTGTATATATTGCATTGTAAAGTTACTATTGTTTATGTTACGGGATGAGTAGAGATGATTACTGTGTGTCCTATCGTGAGGGATATATAGACTGAGTACATGAGTAATGGTGAGTGATTTTTTACGTGGAAAATTATATGCGCTTTAGATACTGAGGCGCAGTCATCAAGAGGAGATATTGTACATTGTCCAGTGTCAGAATGTAGCAGCAATGGTAATATTTAATTTTAGTTACACTGGTAAAAATCTTCCTCCCTTCCAACATTCTTGTGAATCCCGTATGTATTTGGTAATGTGTAGGCAACTTTGCATGTTTAACTGTCAGTGTAATTTAGCGATCTGTGCAAAATAACCACAGAAAGCCTCGGATAGAAAAAGTGGATCGTGTTAGATACCAGCTGCATCACTAATTCGGCGGGAAAATTCGATAAGAGCCAATCAGCCTAGATTGATTGCGGTGGGATATAGGAGGGAACTTTTGCGTATGTTGAGAGCTGGAAGGGCACCAGTTAGGAGCGTTGGGAAGAGCAATTCTATGTTGTTTTCGTAAAGAGGTTCTATTATGGGAAGAATTTCCGTCCACACAACTTGAGACATCTAGAAAGCGAGCGTTGACTATTTCTGGGACGTTATTCAATTTCCGAGAGGTTAAATTGGGTGTTATTTTCTTACAGAGCCATGTGATGTAAGAATAACTTTGAGAACGTTTTAGATGGCGACGCATCACGCAGGGTTTGGTGGAGGGTGCTGGCGCGCGTCTGTTGCATAATTTTCTGAGCGGTCCTGTCGGCTGTGCCAAACGTTATTTTGACAGTTTGCGAGTACTGACCGTGTTTGCCGATATGTGTACTGCATTATTTAGGAGCAGTTTGCTATTGTGTACTGAAATTAGGAGTTATTTGCGCGTCTGTGGGATGTGCAACATGATCCCAGGCACATCTGGGTGGGTGTTTCGTGATAGTGTGATAAATATATTCTATGCCTAAATAAAATGTTCGAAAATAAATAGAGTGCAGTCAGTCGTTACTCTGCCAAGCGGCCCAGAGCAGGCTGAGTCGTTTTGCCACCATTTTCCCTAAAGTCTGTATGTTGTGTGACATGTCAGAGTGTGTTCTGTGATAAATATACTCCATCGCTAAATAAATTGCTCCAAAGGAAATTAAATAGAATGCTTCCTCTCTCCATCAGCCTAGTGCAGGCTGAGTTCTTTTACCACCTGCCCCTATGAAGAGGTGGCGGCCTTGTGACTTAGGTTAGTGGTGGTGGTGAGCTTCATTTGCAACAATGTTCTTATGTTGGTAGTGAAAGCACAAGTGACCTTAATTTACTGCCAGAATTCATACTCAGCGCCGATTCCTAGGAAGAGGTGGCGGTCTGGAACTTGAATGAACCCACTAGTTGGCGCCATCTCAGATTATGGTACTTCTGTCATCACCTGACGTCACTACAGCATCCTCTAGTGGCATGTATGTGACATAAGTCAGTTGGACTATGGACTCAGTGGCGAATACACTTGGTGGTGGTGCTGCCTCTAATTCTTTAAATAAAGGCTGCTGTATGATTTCGACAGTTGACGATTAGCTAGCATAGTGTTTTAAATAGATTATTATTTTGACAATTTACGAGTTGTTTGGCTATCTGGACGAAAATGCTTTGCATTATTTACGAGTGGTTTGCATGTCTGCAGGTTGTGCAATGTGTTATTTTTGACAATTTACAATTAGCAAGTGTGACTGTAGAGAGTAGATATATTTTGCCAGTTCTGGCGCAATAATACGGTGTTAAAATGAATTCTGCATTTTATATATAAAACTACTGAATTTAAATATTAAATCAAAAATTTATTATATTTAATTAAATGAACCGATTTTATTAATGTTAACTAAATACCTATTTTTATAATAACATAACTAAACACAATAAAAAATGGATTTCTTACTTCATTATTAAATTTACTATATTATTGTACCATAATGACATGTATTAGTTTATAAAAGTATGTTATTTTATTTTTAAATCACATTGTTAAAGTAAGTGATTTAATTAAAATGTATTAGTTAATAAAAGTAAATTATTTAAAAAAACTACACAATGAACATGACTAAATTAGTTAAAAATGTGTTAGTGAATAAAAGTACATGATATTAAAGGTTTCAGGTTTTAGTTTTTTTATCTTTCTTAAAATGTTTCAGAAATGTATATAAGCATGAAGTGGAAATGGAAATGAGCGTTTGGCGTCATTGGCCGGGAGGCCCCTCGCGGGGCAGGTCCGGCCGCCATAGCGCAGGTCTTATTACATTCGGCGCCACATTGGGCGACCTGCACGCCGGATGGGGATGAAATGATGATGAACACAACACAACACCCAGTCCCTGAGCGGAGAAAATCTCCGACCCAGCCGGGAATCGAACCCGGGCCCAGAGGACGGCAATCCGTCACGCTGACCACTCAGCTACTGGGGCGGACTAAGCATGAAGTTAACACTTCTATAACATTTTAAGATTTTCAATCATTTATATAGAAGCAAATGTTAATAATTAATAATTTTCAGTAAGTAATCTATGTAGTGCATCATAAGTAAGATAATTTTTACCATACACAATGACATAAGCAAGTGTATCATTTAGAATTTTATCATAAAACAGTTGCACAAAGTTTCATATTTGTTTTTGTCTGGTTACAACAATTTTTCTACATGTCATATTGATTACCTAAATTGGATAATTAGTTATAAAACTAAATGGATTAATATCAATATCTGATTTTACTAAAGTAATTCTTTTAAAACCTAAAAATGCATCATATGCTTTTAGAAAATTATTTTATGGATTAATATTCCACATTTTCTGAGGATAAACTTAATTTTTACTGATTTTTAAATACATATACTGTAGTTTAACATGATCAAATAATGATGAAATAACTAATTGTTTATTTTTGCGATTTGTCTTAAATACAACATAAACAAAATATGGCATTTGAAATTCTATAGAATTATAGTAATTTGTTATATCTAGTTCAAAACTGTTTTTACCAGATAAACTAGCTATTTCTTCTGTTTGAAGTTCATAAATAGAATTAAGAATTTTAGGATGTTTCAAAATATTTTCATGTCATTCAAGTTCATAATTTGGTTCATATTTAACAACAGGTACACGAATTTCAATACACTCTATAATCATTTTTTCTTCTTTAGGAAGGGTATCTTTTATCTCAACAGGCCCGCATCTCGTGGTCGTGCGGTAGCGTTCTCGCTTCCCACGCCCGGGTTCCCGGGTTCGATTCTCGGCGGGGTCAGGGATTTTCTCTGCCTCGTGATGGCTGGGTGTTGTGTGCTGTCCTTAGGTTAGTTAGGTTTAAGTAGTTCTAAGTTCTAGGGGACTTATGACCACAGCAGTTGAGTCCCATAGTGCTCAGAGCCATTTGAACCATTTATCTCAACAGCAACATCATTTTTATCAAACAAATGTAAAATTGCATCTCCAGAAGTTGAACCATGAGTAAAAACTACGGTTAAGTTCCCTTCAAATATATTTTTTTATAATGTCTAAAAAGTCCATCAAGTAATGATAATGGAAAAAGTATTTTTTAAAACATTTATCTCTCCTGTATTAAGAATATGTCCTTCTAAACATATTTTGTCTGTAACAGATGTAGTAAACTGTTGATGAAATATAACAAAGTTCACATCTACAAAATATATTATTTCTTTTTATGTTATCAAGCCAAACAATTAAGTTACATAGTTATCAATCATATTTCTGTTTGATTTCCCATCATAAATTGTATAATCTGTACTGTCATTTGCAATAATACAAAAATTCGCATTCGATTGTGTATGATTTGGATGCAGCCAACCATCACCAATATTTACTTCAAATTCTGTATCTTTGTTAGGTAAATTTAATTTGTTATTTTCAGTTTTTTCATTAACCAGAAATGAACAAAACTGATAATTTTCGATTTATTCATGATTGTTTTTGCAATTATTCATTTATTAACGAAAAATGTATTAAGATATATTTAAAATAACTGTTACAGTAGCATCATTAAAGTTAATTAAATTATCATTTTCATCAGTTATAGTAACTTCTAAATCTAGAATTGTATTAAAAAAGAAATATTTACAGGCTAATTTGGGTCATAAATTATTGGTCTACCAAATAGTGCATCACGTTTAAATGAAGCAATAATATTAGTTTCTTTATGAAAATAATCATTATTTTTCACATACATTTCAGCAGCAAGATTAAAATTTATATTTATTAATTCAAAACGAATAATTTTAGGAACATCTTTAGCTACAAGTTTTTCATGTGCTTGAAGAATTTGAATATTTAAACCAAATAAACTTGCAATACTATCTGCTATATCCATATACAAATTTACATCACTTTCAATAACAATTATATTTAAAATTTCATCTGGTTTAACATGTATATTAGGTTTTTTCAAATGTATTAATTTTCTTAAATTTTGGTAACTATATAGACTTAGTGGAATTTCGTAACAATAAATTTTATCATTTTTTTGTTTTAATATTTCGTGTTAAAAAATTGAATAAAAACCAACTAATAAAACATTAGTGTAATTATCACATATTGGAACAGTCAATCTTTTTCTAAGTATAGAAGATATATCACTAACTTGAAATAATCTATTCATTTACTACCAACAAATTATTAATGAAATTAAAAATTATTAATAAATGAAAAATATAAATAAATGAATAACATTAATAAATAAAAAATTATTAATAAATGAACGAAACAGATTTGGAACCTATAGTAAGATTTCCAGAAAATAATTTAAAAAACAAACACGAAAAACTTTTACCAAATTCTATTAGATATACAATAATTGGACCAAGTGGTTGTGGAAAAACAACATAAATGATTGATAATTATATTTTAGCTCCAGGGTGGTTAAATTGGAATAAAATTTTACATTTGTATGTTTTTTAAAAAAGTTTAGAACAACCAAAATATCAGAATACATAAATCAGTGTAAAAAATTGGAGATAAAATTAATGAAGACATTGTTTTTTTATTGATCATAATGAAGAAATTATTCTTTTAATTGAAAATGAAGATAATTCAGTAGTTGTATTTGGCGATTTTATATTGTAAAATCAAGATATTGTAAGAGAATATTTTACTAGAGGTAGACACAAAGATATAGATTGCTTTTATATAACACAATCTTATTCAAAAATATCAATTAGTTAGAGATAACTTAATTTTTTAAAATATTTCTAGACTAGATGAAACAAATAGCAATCATATTTATAATGAATTTGTTGGTGGAGATTTAAAGTTTAGTAATTTTAAAGAATTGTGTAGTTAATGTTCGAATGATGACAGTATAGTAACAGATATGCCTAGAAAATCCATAAGATGAGGCTTGTATAAAAGATGATATTGCTTATAGAGATAATAAAGATATAGGAAAAAGCCATACAGCTGATAAAGAACTTCAATCAGCTGCAAGAGAAAGAATGTATGCAAATGATTTGGTGAAAAAGTTGCAGCAACACCTGTCAGAGGAATAATGTATGAAATAAAAATATTAGGTGTGCGAGTTAATCATAGTTTTGTGTATTTTAATTACTTCAAATATTAATTGAATTAACTCAACTTTTATTTCAATTGTATCATCTTCCATTTTAATTTTTTCATAATTTAATTGAATTATTTCATCTTCTGTTTTAATTCTATCATCTTTTATATTAATTATTTCGTTGTTTAGTTTTTTTAATCTTTATAGTTTTTGTATACAACAATCTTTGTATTTTATTTCCCAAGCTAATTTTGCACGTTTTTATTCTTCATCAGTTATACAACAACAATTAAATTACTGTAATTTTTTTTTGGTAAGTGTGTTTCTTCAAATTTTTTTTCCAGGAATCCATATAACCATATTGACAAACACATTTTGTAAGTACTACATTAAATAATTCAGAGCAAAATTTTTTTTTAAGTTTTTAATTGTTTTTTCATTACATTTGATGAAAGTTTATCAAGTGAAGAAGCTATAAATTTAAATGTATCAACAAATCTCATTCTTAATTTGTGGTATGTTTACCAAAACCAATAGATTTTATTTCATTGTTTGATATTAGTTCTAATCTGTAGTATCATAACCAAATTTTTTTACAAACAGATGAGTATCATAACCACATAAATTTTGTAAATAAATAGGTTCAAAATCAGGTTGTTTTAGTTTCTAATTACAATTATTGCATAATGGAGCAACATATTTTCCACTTAGATGATCATGATGATGAACTGTTCTCTTACTTTTGGTATAATTACATTTACATAATGAACAACAGTTTTGTATTTTGTTTTCGTCAAATGTAAGTGGTTTCTTTTCTTCAATTTCTGCATAAGTTTTTCCAATTTCTTCAAATTATTGTTTTATACATTCAATAAATTTTTATGGCAACAGGATTTTTATAATTTCCATTTATATCATTTATATAATAACAAAAAACACCTGGTTCATGTTTTTGATAATTCATTGTCGTTTTTCTAGATTTGCATCACAATTATCCATTTTTAAAAGTAAACTTTCAAAATCAGCTTTAATAACAAACAAAACTTTTTGGATATATTGATAATTATTTAATACATGGAAGAGGATATTATTTAAGAGGTATTTAATAAAAACGGAATAAGTTTAATTTTTAGTTTAACAATTACTTTTAAACATAGGTTAATCATAGTTAAAAATGAAGCAAATTAGTGTTAAAAGAATTAGTTAACTATTTATTTTAACAATCAATTAGTTGAACAATCAATTAATTTTTAAAGTGTTATTTAATAGATAATTAATCATTAAGTTCAAGATGCACCTTCTTCTTTAGCTTTCTTATTCTTAATATATTGTAAAGTACATTTCTTACCTTTACTATAATGTTTATCTTTATGTGAAGGATTTATGTAAACACTACTTAAATATTTAATTTCTTGAGAACTGTTACACTTCTTTGTAAATGTAGATGTTTCTTCACTTACGACTTCTTCATTATTCATTGTAGATGTACATTTTTCTTCATTATCCATTGTTAATAATATTTTTGTATATTCTTCATTTGGATTTCCTTGCAAATCTTATTTGAAATAAGTTTTAGCAACAGTCTTTCTATATGCACAAGGAACTTAATTTTTATTGCAATTTTGTACATGATATTTATTTAGACATGCCCTACATATTTTTCTATAACCATCTTTAGTATATTTTTTGTAAAGTGAAATTATCTATTGATTTCTTTGTATTACAATATCTACAAAATTTAGTTTTCACAGAAGATTCTTGTTGAAGTTGCACCATTTATATATAAAAAAGTTTATTAGATTTGTCAAAAATTAATTTTTTAGTTTTTTTATAATTTTCTTAATTTTTATAATTCTTACAATTAAATATATAATTAACCACTATTATAACCATATGATGGTGCTACACTATAAATTGCAGCTTCATCTTAAGCATCAAACATAGTATAAATATCAATTATTACAATTGTTTCTGGTACTTTATTTTTAATAATACTTCTACAAAGAGGACAATTTTCTTTTTCCTTTAACCATTTATCACACTACATTCTGTATGAATAATACGATTGCAATTGGTTTTAACAAATTCATTATTATTTTCGTGTATTAACGAATAGGACCATCAATATCTGCTTCATATTCCTCAATCAATTCATAAGTTCCTTTAGGTTTAGTTTGCATTTCTTTTTTGTTCTCCATTTATAAGAAATAATTTTTATTAGATTTATAAAAAAGTAAAAAATAATAATTTTCAGTGAACCGTTTAGCTATAAGTTCAAAATTACAATTTTTTAAAATATGGCTTACATAAACTATAAATTTATGTTTGTCAAACGATTAAAATATTTTCTATATAAATCGAACTACTTTAATCAATAAGCTAAATAATTTAAGTATTTCTAAAGTAATTAGAAAAGTAAATGGACTAGGGATAAATGTTTTATACAATATTATGAACTGTGAATATTTAAATGCTAGATTTGTAGAACAAGTTTGTCTAGAACTTAAGTTATTTCACCAAATAGAATTTCTAAATTAATCGATGATTTTGATTTTCAAATAATAAAGGAATGTAGAAACTTAAAAATAGAAATAATGAATTTTATTATAGAGAATTCACAATGTGATTCCATAAATTAACTTACTTTATTTAATAAATACATGTTATTTGGCTACAATCTCATTGTAAATAAAATAATGAAGTTAGAAATCAGTTGTTTATTGTACTTAGTTCTATTATTGTAAGAATTAGGTAATTTAGTTAACATTAATAAAATGAGTTGATTCAGTTAAATATACTAATTTTTTAATATAGTTTAAAAAATCGGTTGTTTTATATAAAAAATATAGAATTCAGTGCACCAGAATGGGCAAAATATATCTACTGTAGTGCGTTAGAGATGAGTTATGTAGGAGTAGTTTGCAGGTCTGTATGTTAAATAATAAGAGAAGTCTGTTTTTCTCGCCATTATCGTACTGGAATTTGAGCTTCCCGCCATTTTCTAAGGGGATGGGGGTTAGGTTAGTGGAGGTAGCCCAAGTGTCATATCTTCCAGCCAAAATTCGCCATCTTGGATGACAGCATGGTGGTGCTGTGTGGTGGTGACAATATGAACTAAGTTAGTTGGAGTCCAGGCCTGGCGCCAAACACACATGCTTGAAATTGGTTACATAATAAAGGCAAGTCCATATTTCCCGCCATTTTCCTAGGTTTGATGCATTATCATGTTGAAATTTGAACTTCCCGCCATTTTTCTGGGCGAGGGTGCATGCCACTTTCCCGCCAAAATTTTAAACTTCCCACCCAAATCCGCCATCTGGGATGACGTCATCGCCACCATCTTAGATGACGATATCTTGGATTATGGTCCTTTGGGGCAGAACGCAAGTTGTTCCAATACTGAAGTTAAGGAAAATTCTTTTTACTATACGTAAGTGTTGGCTAACCATTTCTGCTGCTGTCCAATTTTCCTACAATGACAGGTGCTGCACCACTCGTTCTAGGTCCATGTTTACTGCTTTTGCACCCCTATCTTCTGTGCTAGTTCATATTGCTTTTCACGTCTTTGTGTATTGCTTAGTTCAAAATTATTATCATACCGCAGTTGCCTGCTGCGCCACCTGCTGTCGATCTAATTCAGTTTATTCACATTCAGATTCAACAAATGGTGCAACCATCTGATATGATGAATTGCTTCATGACTGGTGCACATGGCTTCGAAAACGACACCAGAACCAACGATACTGCCACTGCCTACACTGTCTATGTGTGTACCCCCATTTGGTGAGTTTAACGAGACGAAGGAATACTGGAATGAATGGCACAGCCCCGAATCTTCCCAAAGCCAGGTAAGTAAGCAGGTAACATGACTGAATCCTCCCAAAGTGACACATTGTATGTTGTATTATAGACAATAATATAATTATCTCTGCCATGTTCCTTATCTCCTTCCACTGCCCCTCCCATTTTTTGAACAAATAATATTGATACACTTATGCACACTTTGCACGTGACCTTGAGCAGGACTTATTCACTGGCGCTGTGCCGGCTGGACTTTATCTCAATAAGATAAAAGATAAAACTTTTAATGGTACTCACAATACACGCAAAAAATGTTTACATCTTCTACTTTAACTTAGTATGCTTTCCTTTGCTGCTTGGAGTATTCATAACGTTTAGAACTGCTACCTGCTTCAAACAGGGCGATTCGGTCCCATAGTTTTTCAGACCCTTGCAGGCTCGGGAGGATTTGCTACCATTTTTCTGATCGTGGGAGGATTCGGGGCTGCACCCGAATAAACACCTGCCAAGATTCAATGCACACGTTGCAGCTCATTGTACCCAAGGTACTAACAAACATATCTTGGTCACGATAGGAGTGACTGTTATAGATAGTGCCCAAACACTATTCCACTTCCTGCCTAGAACATGTAAAATATGATGAACTATAACAGGCGTTTGCAAAGTATTGTGAGGGTAAGGTACAAGTGGCGGCTGCCACTTACAAATTCTTTAGGTTGTTTAAGCAACAAAACCACACATGCTGTCAGTGGGTGACCAACTTTTAGTGCCATAGATTTAAATTGACTGTGGGAAATACTACAGAGAGTCTGATTCGTAGTCCATAGTGACATCACGCACAAAGTAACTGAGTCTAGAGTTTGGGAACAGATTCTTCAACACTCAGACTGTTCCTTGTAACGGGTTCTTGCAGATCCTTGACTTAAAATTCCTGCGAAAGTGCAGCACGCAATTTTGAGGTATTGTCTGTTTATTTAATAGACAGGCAAGCCAAAAAGGCCTCCCATTACCATTACACAATACAAGCCAATTATTTTTGTCCTCTTTTGTTGCAAGAATATTATTCTCATGTAACTTAAGTTTCTTAACATTACTATACATAGAGTTTGTGGTATTATGTTCATGTTCTCTTCTTAAGAGTTAGCTGTTGCAATGGCTACACAGCCTGTACAAATTTTGGGTACTTTAGAAGATTCACATCCATTTTTAACTTCAGCGGTAACTTTTCAATAGTTGTATCGCTAATTTTTTTGTTGAAAAGCTGTAATTTAGGCCTCACTGAGAAGTTCAGTTCTCCATCTGAGAAAGGCGTATTATATAGGTTCATTACACGTTGTGCACAATAGTTTTCACTTACCTGACGTATTAACACAGTGTGGCGGTTGGTGCATTCTGAAATGAGTCGTTTTATTTTCCACAAATGTCTGCAGCTGATAACTGCCCTCTCATACGATACATAGTTGAAGATAACATTTACAACTTTCCTACAGACAAGAGGTCTGAGATTTGTACGCAGACGACAACGAAAATTCATGAGAAGATCCCATTGCAACGAAAAACGAAAAAAGGTTAATTCACACAATCTATGAATTGTTTCCTCCACAGTGGGTCCAGGTTACAAAATTCTGAAGGTGCCTGGCAATGAAAGATATCTGCCAGTGTCTGTACAGACGTTAGCCCATCCCAAGTTGAAGAGCACAGATCAGATCTGCAATATAGTAGACTCTTGCGGTAAGGAAATAATAGTATGTCTTTGTCTGACAGAGTTGTGGGTTTACAGTATAAATACAATGCATACAGCCAGTAGGAGATCACTTTGCAGCTGAAGCAGAAGGTGATAACATATGGGAATAGGCTATTTTCCTCTATTAAAAATATGGATCGGATTGTTATTATTTGGAGTGATTATAACATTCAAATCATACATTATGGCCAGTATTCTCTTATTTTTAAGGAATTAAAGCTTAAAAATCTTTAAATATCAAGATTTGGTCACGTGATCGCAAATACTCTTTTATTGGCTGACGCTCTGCTGACACCACATACTAGGAGTTAAGATGAAGCTACAGAGCATTACACGAATGTTAGCCGAAGTTACTAAGTTTTTATTTAATTTTCCTTTAGTAAAGGAAAACGCATTTACAACTTTTATGTAAGAATAGAAACGAATTTTGGGAACATTTATGGTGGATACCTTACGAAAATTGATGCGTTTATGCTCCACTCATTTAGGGTGGTGATATGTGCAGGGACGGACATTCCTTTCCCTGCTCCACGCAACATCATTTAAATCCACTCAAAACCCAAGAATTGTGGAACTTTCGACAATGGGTTCGTATCTTATCTCCAGATTGTCGACTGTCAGGCATTAAATACAACCCAAAGCAGAATAAAATTATTCTAGGCGAATCTTAGTGTTGATTTCCACTATACGTGATGCAGAGGTACTGCCAGCAGCACGCTATCTGTGCCGCAACGTTCAGCACATGTAACTACTGATAAGTTGGAATCCTGGAAGGGCCTTAAATTTTTAAAAGTTCTACACGAAATATGGAAATAACAATAGCAAGAACTCATTGTAGCAGTTGTTTCGACGGTGGGATGTATTGTACATAGCTTCACATTAATCTTAAAGTGAGAAATGGACAACTGAGGATAAATGCATCAACTTAGCTTACAAACGACTACCTTTTTTAGAAAGCATTGTTAGTAGCGAATGTCTCACCATTCTTCCACAACCTAATGAGCTGTACGACGATGAGATTTTGTATGCGGAGAGATATAAAGCATGTACACCATGCAGGTAACACAAACTTAAGGGGTGTGCTGTTTTTGAGTGTAAGCGAACGTCAGTGTCTGAAACAGACATAACTTCATCTTATGTAAGATGATGAAACTTCATAAGCTTTAACAATAAGGATCCTAGTTCGACAGTACGAAGATAAAAAAAACCATTGTTTCTAATAAAGTAAAACATGTGTGGTTGCATTAACTATAAAATATCTTATTGAACGTGCCGTGTGTGGACAGCTATTGCAAACATAAGCGCATGTAAATGCCAAGGAAAACACAATAATACTCTTTTTGTAATTACTATAGCGGAGTTTTGTAATTGTGATTTGGTTTTCATATGAAAGGACTGTCGATTTCTTTTATAAATAAGTTAAAATATTGTTGAAGACCAAATTCGAACGAACGACCTACATATTTCACCCTTCAGTATTCGAAAATCCACCGTTTTACCGACCGAGCTACCAATAGTGTACAAGGAAGCGGCTGTAACAACAATTTTTACTAACAGTTTAATTTCATCGACTGAAGCATCCATCTTACTAATAATGGGAAAGCGTATGTCGGAAGTAAATTAATGTTAACTTCGGAGTGCAACACATTTTTAATCAAGTAAAGGAAGTAGGGCATCGACTTGGTGACATTTTGCCAGTACAGTGCCACCAATTTTTACGCACCTTCTCATCCTCTGAAACGCATAAAACCATATTGCTAGAGTTTTTATGGATTTATTAGTACCGTGTGGTACTACACAACATTTGCAAGCTGTTTTCAGGAACGTAAATCCCAATACAAGAAATCCTTGTGAATGACCTTAATGACAGTAGGAGCAGCGAGGTAGCCAGTGACTTCACAGGCATCACATGACTCATTTGTATTTCATTTCCGTTTTTATAAAAGAATAATGAAATTAAAGAAGGAAAAATGCATGTATTGAGCATAAAATGACATAATTACCCAATTAAGAAGTTTTTTAGAAAACTGTCAAATACCCTATTACGCGTTTCTTCAATCTATACAAGTGAAGCCTCCCAATGACGTCGCTCCATACAACTCGAGTCCTACATGATGATCTAAATATTTGTCAGCAATATATATTCCACAAACTTTTTGCTTCAACTACCTTTAACAATTAAGATGAGATAAGAATTCTTATTCAGTATGAACATGAGTTATCACTTTGAACCAACAGTTCCTGTATTTGGAAGGAAGATTTGTGACCATGAAGAAACATGGAGCCGCTGTGACAACAGCAACATCGCAGTATACGCGTAATGCATTAGTCTCTCTGTTTCAAGAAAAAAGACGTGATCTTGATGGCACTGCACTCAAGTGTACAAGAAATGTTGGACTCACATCGACTCTCAAAACATACGCTTCTACATCAACTTTAGTCATGCATGTATTAGAACGCCAGAAGAAGAATATGAAATAGCACTGAATAAATTGGTGTAGAAAGTACACCATTTATCAGTATCATTTTAAGAGTGCATGAAATTTGTGTGTGTGTTACATACAGGTGCCTAGGTGCCATTAACTTTCTGTTCATGGAAACTTTACAAGTATCCATTTCTTCTAAAGACTTTCAATTAATCATGGACAATAAAAACATCTGTTCAACTAGAAATGCGTAGAATTATTATTCTAGCACTGCACACAGAATGGGGAAAGGAAAGAGTATTGAAGCATATTTGACAAATGTTAACTAACCAACGCTAAAGTGTAGCTAAATTCCATATGTTAATATACAGCTTGACCAGAAACTAAAAATGTTGGTCTTTTGTATGACATGTACAAGAGGTCTCTCTTATTGCTATGAGGGCAATGAGTTTGGATGCATACTCAATCCTAAAAAGTTTAAAGAGCTAGTGTCCAAAGTAGTGACTGAATGTGTCAAGCAAAATTAGGCCATCAAAAGCGAAAATTGTGAATGTGCGTACTGAATTTGAAGCATTGCAAAACTTCCCTAAAGGCATTGCAGCGTATTACTTGTTATTATATGATCGTAAATTACTCACCTTTTATAGGAATTGTACCATGTGTGATATAAATGTAAAGGTATTCCACCACATGCATCTTATCTCATAGCGATGTATGCGAGTGCAAATGGCGTTGTGAATATACAGGGGTTTTATGAAGAGCGTGGACAATTTGTGTTTAAGGATGTTCCACTCACTGCATTCTTCAACGCTGGAAATTTACTAACGAAGTATTCCACAATTTGTTGCTTCGTCCAAACCATTTAGTACAGTACAGTGCGCAAAGACTCATCAAACAATTACAAGACTTACTCGCTATCGTCACGGAAATTGGTGAGGAAACTATGAAGCATCGTACGAAAATACGGTGACATTGCTCCAAACCTGTGACCATAGAGGGAGCATAATTCACATGAAAGTCCATAAAGACGTATTGTGTCTCCATGTTCTCGAGGAGTTAAAATGCCCATCAATCCGAAGACTCAAGCAAATGTATGGTGGCGACAACAGCAGCAGTAATATGTGTGCTTCAGGAAATGTACAAATCGTTTTAAGACGGATTATCCATAAATAAACTGTTTGTTAAAAGCTTTGTATTAACGTATTCACTTAATGTTTTTCCACCGCCTCACATACATGCTTTAGGTAAGCATTTAACATAAGCTGGCTATGTTGCTCATGAAGAATTGGGGAAATATGTTTAAAGACTTTGTTTTACATTGTTGGAAATGGAGACAGCCCATGGCAGACTGCTAACATATTTCAGTGTGGGCCTCTCTCTGTATACGGTAAAATGGCAATCATCCAATTCACGAATCGATGTACACATCTTACGTAAACAGGGAATGCCTTTCTGAATGTTCTGCAGTACAGGCCCAAACGTACACGGTGTGTTTAATGTGGATGCTGATGACTGACTGCACTCCTGTGCCCTGCCCCCACATGCATTACTGCTTATGTTGAGATAATGCAAGTGCAAGTGCCATGACATAATCGAGGTCCTGAAATTATGCTTATGCATGCAGCTGCCATTACCTAATACACTGCAGTTACAATGGTGTGGAAGCAGATAACTGTGGCTCCATTTGTGTTCCCAAAACTATGTATATGCATGCTGACTGCTTCCATACCCCAAAAGTACCATTGCACAGTCGTATTGTTTTTTGCAGAGCATGTTGAGATGATGATGGATGGACATACTAATAATATGTGCAAACTAATTATTGTACCATCAAGATGAACACATTGGGATACGCCTCCCAATGCTGGATGTAAGTAAGTCAGTCTGAGCAGGCCCTCTTCAGCCCAATTACCCACAAAGCTATAGTGCAAATATCAAGCAACAGTCTGGCAGTGATAATGGCGATGGTGTGTCTAGGTGCCCTTGCTTCTCATGTGATGACTATACACCATGACTGATCTTCGATGAACAAAGTATGGCTTTCCTCCAGGAATGTAATTATACATATTTATGTGTTATGCATAATTTTAAAAAATTCTGTAGAGAGTACTTGTAACAAATGTTTATTTCTAGGTGCATGAATGCTCTCATATATATGTGTGAGCAGAACAGTAACATGGTGTCACTACAGCTTGATGATGAGACTATGGCTTTCCTAGTGCATGATTTCCAGGAGGGCGAACATACGTATACATATTTATATGTTTGTGTCTTACAGTTTTTCCATACTTACACCCAGTGCTTATGTGTTCCTATTTTCTTTTCGTCTGTAGCTGCTACCGACATTGTGTTGCCATTGACCATGATGCCATTTTATGGTCAACGCTCGTGGGTATATCACTGATAATTGAGGAGTGGCTAGTTGTGTATTACAAATTATTCTACCAATAACAATTTACACTTGCATAGAGTGCTTATGATATGCTTTTCCTCATTTGTTTTAGATGCACTTGAAGACTACATAGCCACAGATGTTGTTGCATTATTAAATGAAAGACTATCAAAATATACGTGTAATATCTCAAATGACAGAAATGATGAGCGGCTGAAATCTCTTATTAGCGTCGATGAACTGTAACGTATCAGAAATTGTTATTGATGCATGTACATATCTATTGCATGTGTGTGCATGATATTTATCATTCGCACATCTACCTTTGCAGAAGTATTGGAGCCGTCTGCAGGCAGACTAACTGCACTACCGATGCTGTGCTTTTCGTCATGCCCCATCCTTGTCCCTAGAATTAACGGTCATAAGCTCCAAAGCCCAGGTCATCATGCTTACTGTGGTCATCATCTGCAACCCTGTTGCTGCAGCTGGGGTTCATGATAAGCCCATCATCATCATACCAACCCAGACTGTCAAACTGGTGGCCACAATCACCATTGCCCATGCCACCACATTCACTGTAGCCAGTGCTTGTGGCCCACTGACATTGCATGTGGCAGCCCCATTGCCCCAGGCCAGAGTATTAAACTGATTTTGACCATCGACTACAGTACGTTTGTCATGGTCGCCATCTCATCAACCTGGTCTGGAGTGCCACGTTTACCGTATTCACCTTCTGATTAACCACCATCGCAACACCCTGGGTCGAGCAGCACTAGAAGTCACCGAGCCTTTCTTGTTAATGAACACCATATTCACTGAAGAGCCAAAGAAACTGGCACATGTGCCTAATATCGTGTAGGGCCCCAGCGATAATGCAGAAGTGCCGCAACACAACGTGGCATGGACTCGACTAATGTCTGAAGTAGTGCAGGATGGAATTGACACCATGAATCCTGCAGGGCTGACCATAAATCCGTAAGACTACCAGGGGTTGGAGATCTCTTCTGAATAGCACATTGCAAATCATCCCAGATATGCTCAATAATGTTCACGTCTGGGGAGTTTGGTGGCCAGTGGAAGTGTTTAAACTCAGAAGAGTGTTCCTGGAACCACTCTGTAGCAATTCTGGACGTGTTGGGTGTCGCATTGTCCTGCTGGAATTGCCAAAGTCCGTCGGAATGCACAATGGACATGAATGGAGGCAGGTGATGGGACATGATGTTTACGTACGTGTCACCTGTCAGTGTCGTATCTAGAGGTATCTGGGGTCCCATATCACTCCAACCGCACACGCCCCACACCATTACAGAGCGTCCACCAGGTTGAGCAGTCCCCTGCTGACATGCAGGTTCCATGTATTCATGAGGTTGTCTCCACACCCATACACGTCCATCCGCTCGATACAATTTGAAACGAGTCTCGTCCGAACAGGCAACATGTTTCCAGTCATCAACAGTCCACTATCGGTGTTTACGCACCCAGACGAGGCAAAATGCTTTGTGTTGTGCAATCATCAAGGGTCCACGAGTGGGCCTTCGGCTGCAAAAGCCCATATCGATGATATTTCGTTGAATGGTTCGCATGCTGACACTTGTTGATGGTCCAGCATTGAAATCGGCAGCAATTTGAGGAAGGGTTTCACTTCTGTTACGTTAAACGATCCTCTTCAGTCGTCGTTGGTCCTGTTCTTGCAGGATCTTTTTCTGGACGCAGCAATGTTGGAGATTTGGTGTTTTCCGGATTCCTGATATTCACGGTACACTCGCGAAATGGTCGTACTGTAAAATACCCACTTCAAATCCACCTCGAAGATGCTGTGTCCCGTCGCTCGTGCGTCGACTACAACACGACTTTCAACTCATTTAAATCTAGATAACCTGCCATTCTAGCAGCAGTAACCGATCTAAAATCTGCGGCAGACACTTGTTGTCTTACGTAGGCGTTGCCGGCCGTAGCGCCGTTTTCTACCTGTTTACATATCTCTGTATCTGAGTACGCATGCCTATACCAGTTTCTTTTGCGCTTACATGTAAATACCACAACTGCATTATGTGACGGTACAAACCCCCGTTACTAGATGAATAGGTTTAGTATGCAAGGATTGCTTTGTGGAGAACGAGGGTGCCACATGGTGCACCATTCGCGCCCGCGCGAGATTTCCAACTTGTCGGCGTGATGCCTTCGCTGTCGGGCGGCCACGTGGCACGCAGCTTGGGGCATTCTTTGGTTTTTCGCGCATTACGCGAAAACTACGTAACTTACAGTGAAGAGCGATGCGGCAGTGGATTGTGGTCAGCAGTATGCACCTTCTGAAAGATCGACCTTTATTTTAAGTCACAAGACGCAAAAATTGTAGCAACTTGAAAATTGTTTAATATCACAAGTAATAAAAATAGTAAATAACAACTTACAGAGATGAGCGAGCGCTCATTAAAAACGTCTCGTCATAGCGGATCGAGTGCCGTAGTCATATGTTAAGATTCATAAATAATTAAGCTCGTAAAGAGCAATAAACAAAGTTTGATGGAAAATTGTTTATAAAATTCAATAGAAAATTCATGACGGTAAAGAATGGCACTATATGATATTTTGGGTGGCATCACACGTATTTTAAACTAGTTAAGTTATACTATACACTTAACTTGCAATAGTTATCACTGTTTGCAAATTATTATTAACATTTATCGCCCATACTTAATTAATTATTATTGATATGAAGATTTTGAGCAGTGCAATGTGTAGATTGCTTGTAGATTACGTCTAGAAACAGTGCTATATGTAGTTCTATGTTAAAACTTTCCAGCACAGATGTAAACAAACAAATCTGCGCTAAGTGGCGAAATTTTCCAAAAACTGAAACTTGATTTAAGGGTCACAGAATAATCCTAGAAATTAATGTAACACAGTAAATAAGATGTACTTTCTAGTGTGGTTTCGATGGTGTACTTATTTCTGTTGAGGGATGTATGTGTCAAAATTTGTAAGCATTACTGGTGAGATTGTTACTTGCATAAGCGGGGGTGGGGGGGGGGGGGTGGGGGGGGGGGGGGGGTAAACAACCGAGCCTATATAAGCGAGCGGCCATCTTGGCTAGGGGTCAGTCATCGGGCAGTTGCTGGGGAGATGGCTGATGAGTGGCGAGCGAGCCCCACTTGTGGTTGGCCCATGTGGTCGTTTGAGTAAGAATTTTTTCGCGCCAATTTATTTCGACAAAGAGTATTGTTAGAGCAAGTGTGCAGTCATATATTTGGTGAACTGGAAGTGCTTCGATTATTTGTGTGACTACGAATTACGAGGTATACAACGGCGTAAGTGAACATGTGGCAATCTGTGATTTCGCGCCAAAACTGCTAGAACAAAGAGGACAGTGGGACTTGTTGTTGTGTTCGAGTTGAGTGAGCAACATTCGATTATAGCAGGCTACATTACTGTTATTGTGGGCTCGGAGTCAAATTATTATTAAAGTAAAACTGTAAACCTCTCACCAGTGCTGATTTCGTTGCGTGAAAGAAAAGGGCGACGCCAATAAACAGTGATGATAAAAAGCTTAATTGAACTGTGTCGTGAAAAATGATTTTGCTATAATAGTCGCCTAATTTTTCTTCCCTAACATAAACTGTACTCATGTCTGAGAGAATATTAACTCAAAATCTATAGTTAATGCGCGGGTGTGGAACAGTGTATTAATGCACCAACTGTGGAAATCATCCCCTGAGACTTACGTGAAAGCCAAAAATTTGCACTAGCACTTTTAACGAACATTTGCATATGCACATTCGTGTGAGCGCTTCAACCCTTCGCAATTAGATTCTTCTGTGATTGCTAATGCTCTCAGGAATAGTATCTCACAATTCCACATTGATAACACCTATGTGGGGTATCGAGATCTGGCTACATTACTTCATGCTTATCGAGTGGTGTTGGAAAGGGAGCCCCCTGAAATCATGAGCGCCTAGTGATATCCCACCATCAGGTGCAAAGTAGTTCTTTGCTGTGAGCTGGCACACTCCCCCAAACAAGGCATTAACACCGCAGAGAAAACATTTTCGAAATTTGCGGGAAGGATGACGTGATATCATAGCATGAGTCTATTTCCAGTTACTATGGAACTTTTACCAAGCGTGTCATACTGAGCTATTTTTATGATATGCTGAAAAGAGGTTCTGGTAAGGCTCTGAGGCATGTATTCCACCTTGATATATGCTCGCATGTTTATGTTCTGGTAAGCAGGAGGTCCAGTTTCATACTTCTCCCAGAAAATATTGTCGCTAAACAGGCATGTATTAATGTCCAGAATCTCGCTAAGAAAAATGAATATTGCATGACAGGGTCGCTTCTGGCCTGCAATACAAGTTACTTGAAAAATGCACGTCGTATAGATAAATACAAGACATCTAATGGTTGGGGGCACTATAACTTTGTAAGCATCTCTTTCCCTGTGACAGTCCCAGACCTACAAAAATTCGAGAGGCGGGACCCTAATTATTCGATTCAAGTCTATGGTCTGGATATAATAAGAAAATAAGTAAGCCAGAGGATGTGAAACCTGAAATAGTTAGGCACTCTTCTTTTCGAAAGCAGCTGGTCAGTGTCGCAAACACATGGATTTATTGCTACTCTCCAAGAGAGAAGTATCACTACTTGTGGATCAAGAACGTGTCTGGGCTACTTTCTGCCCAACTATCAAAGAAAATGGGGCATGACATTTTCACCATAGATGCTTTCAACTCTTTTCTAAGCCTGATTATTTGGAATGGCACGTGATACATTGCTGGAATATGTGTAAATGCCCACTGGGAGTAAAATGTCCTTAAAGTTTAAGTACTCCAACCCAGAAACACTGTCCCTTCATTGTATATGCTGATTTTGAGTGCTTACTATTTCGTGTGGGGTGTTGCAAAGGTGATCCCACAGCCTCTCACACCACTTTCACAGATTGACACATACCATACGTGGGAGAGTACTAAGGTGTACCCTCATATGATTAGAGTCTCAACAAATTCGAATCATATGCCATGGATAATCCTGCAATCTTTGGGAAATAATGTAATTTCACTCTATTTTTAATGTCTCTCTCTCCCTCTCTCTCTCTCTCTCTCTCTCTCTCTCTCTCTCTCTCTCTCTCTCTCTCTCTCTCTCTCTCTCTCTCTCTCTGTGTGTGTGTGTGTGTGTGTGTGTGTGTGTATTGGATTTCTCAGACCTTGAACTCATTTCTATTTATTTTTTTTATACTATGAACAGAGGTATGTAACTTGATACCATTTTTACACATACTTTTAATATTACACTGATTAAATGCAGAGATATGCAAATATTATAGAAATAATGTAATTTGACACCATTTTATCCATCATTTAAGTATTATGCCAAGGGTAAATAAATATCTTCCATAAATAATGTAACTTGACACCATTTTAGCGCCAGTGGTCAGTATCTTTCGGAAATAACGTAGCTTGATACCATTTCTATCCCACAAGTATGCATGTGAACAGAAATAACACGTTTCTTTGAATTCAAAGTGAAGGTTCTGTAGCTTTTACTGCATTTCTGGAGCCATTTTTATGCATCATTTCAATATTATGCTCTGATTGGTTTGAAAGAAGAAAAGGAGAGGGGCATGGGCATGAAGCATAATTGAGCTAGTTGGATTTTCAATTTATTTCATTGATGGATTGATTGATTGATTTTATTTATTGATTCATGATGTCACTGATATGGATTATGCTGTTGCTGATAAGAGTATGATGTCACTGACAAGGAAGTCAGGGCCTGCTACATCACATGATGATCATGTGATCACTTTCATGACCTTCAACAGATGTTTCAAGGTGACAGTGGTGTGGGACATTCATAGCTATACTACTTCGAATGCCTCTCCATATTTTGACACCAGTAGTAACATCTCTCTAGCTGTCCAAGACATTGGAAGAATGAGATCTCTTCCCAGGTTGCCTTCATATTCGCTGAAGAAGGTTATCCATATCCCTGTCCTGCATGAGCAGAGGGGTGAATGCTTACTTTGAATGAAACGTGTTGATCATGGGCGGTGGAAGTCAACGATTGCTGAACAGATGTACCAAGCTGTAGGGTGTAGAGAATGTCAAGAGAGGTTAACTGTATCAGGGAATCTGTGGCTTTGGTCAAGGCAGTATTGTAGGTTGGTAAGGTGACCATTGGTCATCTTTGGGACGCAGGCCCCCCACAATTTTCCTGGTGGCCAAGGAACAGGCAAGCCATCTCCCATGATTATTCTGCCTCCGAGACAGCAATAGGGTGATGGAAATGAGTGTAACAATGAGTTCCAAGTGTGTGTGATGATGTCTTCATATTTTTCGTGTGACGCTTTGCGTGATATTCAGACTTACATGTGGCCCAAGCAAGTATGAAGGCAACATGCCCTTGCTCATTGGTGCTCATAGTAGATTCGTTTTCTGTTTAGCATACACTTAACAAGAGTTAATGTGCATAATGCGGAAATAAAATTAACAACATTTTCGAGTGATGCTTTGTATGAGATGCAGATTCAGCATGGATGCCCCAACAGAACAAAGGAAACACGTCTTTGCTCATTCCTTTCAATAGTAGATTCATTATCGCTGTCAAGTGTAACTTCAGGAGAGCAAATGTGCATGACGTGGAATTAAAATTGATAATGTTTATCGATGTTATTGTATGATATTATTGTGTATTGTTCATGCCCACATGTGCGTGCAAAGTAATACAAAGAAATCACACCTGTCATATCTTTTAGTTGTAAACTCTCTATTATTGTTTAACATTCCTTTAAGGACAGTAACTGTGTATATCTCAGGAATAAGATCGAGTGAGGAACTTGAGAGCTCATTTTTATATTTATTTTTTTATGGTCTCATGTACCTTGAATGTTGTTAAAGATTAGGGTGAGACACCACATGCTTCGGTACTTCCCTCCCAAACAACCTGTTTTCTCTGGACAGACACTGTAGCAATCTTGTGGTTTCGATCGGTGGTCAGAAATCTTCAAGAATTAATTCACTGAATGAATGTATGATTCTCAGTTGCTTGTTAGTGCTGTTTATCACCAAGTCAAGTATGATATTCCCAAAATCCTGATGGCTCTGCTAGTCAACGCACTAATTGTTAATACTGTTGCATGTGGGGACCCGTTTATTTTATAGCTGTGTCGCATTCTGAATGTCAAATAACAAACCATATGAGATAATAAATATTACAAGGAAATTATTGTAAAATATGCTTACTGAGATTAGTACCCTAAACCTACTAAATAGTGATGTATGTTCCACAGATATGTCGTTTCGGTAACTGGGGACAAGTTTTGACTCAAAGTGATGCTGATGAGACATGTTGTCTCTGGGAATGCTCTAGAACTGCCCCAGAATATCCAGAATAGAAGTGATAGTACATATATAAGACGCTATCCGTTGGTGTCATTAACATCTGTTGCCACTATTTCAGGAAAGAAACAGGGAGGAGAAGGGGGGGATGATTGTTCCTGTTTAAAAGCTATTGCACGTACACAACTGAGCCACTCCCCAATAGCAAATTATTTTTCATTTGGATATCCTTCCTGTTACTGCGTAATAATTCCACAGGATTGGGCTCTTTTACTTGTCTATCTTACTCGGTATAGGACAGCAGGTTTTTCACTTGTGTACACAGCCCAGAATGCTTTATTACGATCTAATCAATAATTCTTTTCAGGTGTCACCTCAATAATCTTTTCTCTGTGTTGCTTGATGGCGTTATGATGAAGTGCTTCTGTGGATCTTCATATATGGTTGAATTTTGGGTGATTTTGTGTATGGAGTGTAACTAGGAGGAATGTCTTAGGTGCGAAGAAAATTTCGGGGGGGTGGGGGAAGTATTGTTAGAATGTGCTGCGATATTTGTGGGCGTAGGACGAATTTTTAATGTCGAGGGTTCATATACATTAGTGGATTGAGTGATACTGTTGCAAATTTTGGGTTGTTTTCCTTGGGTTTATCGATTTATTTGTAAATTTGTTTGGTGTAGTGAGTTACTCTGAGGGAGACTGATTTTTGTTCTTTTTATGATTTCATTAAAGTATTAACAGCTTTTGGCGACATGTTAAGGGAATACTTAATAGATAGTCTGAGTACGAAGATAGAGAAACAGAGTGAAACTTGGGAAGATTTGGGTGAAAGAATGAGAAAATGAAGAGTGAATATGGAGTGAGAGGAGAAAGAATAGAGCAAGTGGGTAGTGAGCTCTAGAGATCAATGATGGGAACAGTTAAGCCTGCAAAGGAAATGACAAAATAAGAGAACAGGGAGTTGTGAAGAAAAATAAGGAGTATACTGCGGTGCAGGAGATTGTCACAAAAGTTGAATTCATTACTACTGGGGGCCCACTGATTGGTAATTTTGAGCTGAGTTCAGATGACATCATGCCAGCCAGTGTTTGTAAAGTAGGTGATGTTACAACTGTCCAGAAAGAGACTGTATGTCATGAGCTTATATCCATGGAAAAAGGGGAAGAAGTTGATACAGAAATCGAATATGCTACTACTACAGAACAGGTGACCATTTACAATGAGCATAGCTTATATAGTGAATTGCCAGCTAGTTCTTGTAACTTAGAGGATGTCATGGTCATCAATAAGGTGATGAGGTCTACACATAGTGATTATGATGTACAGGAAAATCAAGGGTTAGTAAGTGAATGTGAACTGAGAAAAGAGGTATCTGATTTAGGTGTTACTAGGGAGAAACGTGATCAGGAGGAGATGGTGTCTGTTGTGAGTTCATATCAACTGCCATGACTGGCCATGAGTTAGCTGTGCAGAATTTGGAACAAGAGCTAATATCTAACATGACTATTTGTGAGGTGGAACTGGTCAGAAACAGACGAGTGGTGAACAAGATTACAAGGAAGAGATAAAAGGGCATGACAACCATGATTAAGTTTATGATAACTAGTGAATGTGAAATGGTTGGTGTCATGCTAACAAGGGTTGGAATCTCACGAGATTCTACATCAGTGTAGAAGTCTAACATATGTTTATTTCTGTCAGCAGATATCTGCGTAGTTGTGAATAAATTTGTTTCGACTAATGGTATGCGGCACAGCAGAATAACTTTGCTATGAATTGTAAAAATTTTGTTAATGTTCCATCAAGCGAGGTCAGAACAGAATAGGTCACCACTGATCTCGTGTGCCAGTTGTTATGTCACCATGGCTTACCACCAATGCAGCGGACCTCGAAACAGGGCAGGCGAAACACAAGCACCACTGTACTACTTACCAGAGCACATTGAATTAACACTGTGTAGCTCCGCGCCCAGGTGCCGCTACAAACTCCTTTGTAGTCAGTTAGAACTGAGCACAGCGACTTAAAATCGTTACTGAAGTTACAAAGTGAGGCAAGGAGTACTAACTGGTCTGATAAATGGGGACAAAAGTGCCCATGTCCTCAAAACCACTGCGTCATAGGTGGAGGCTCGGCTACCATAAATAATGCAGTCTCGAAGCACAAGACACATTCTGTCATGCTGGTATTCTGTCCGTGTCAAAGAACTACAGAGACTGACAATCTAATGATTTCCAGAGAAGCCATGACAAGCTGTTCGATAATGGCCAGCCTGCTACCTACTTGTAGACTTCAACACCAAAACAGTCAAACCTGATGCACACCACAGTCGTGGGATGCCATTGCTGCCTACTTGGTCATCATGGACGAGAAGACTGGTGAATGGCCAGCCCTCCTCCTACACTGGGTCATCAGGAGAGATCTACAAGCTGTCATATTCTCATAGTCCAGTCGAGGCCCATCTGCACAGCCTCCTCGCCGATTTGTGAACGTTGCAGCAGTCTTAGTGGGTGACCAGGCAATCTGCGCGACAATTGGCATCCTGGGCACAGTCGACAGATTCCATGTTAGCACATCATGAGGATGTCATCGAAAGCTCTAAGTTAGTAGCCGATCTGAGTCACCGTAATACGTCCAATGGGCCTCGCCTGGCACCATCGCCAGCACCACCCGCAGCTGAGGCACTGTCCAACTATATCATGACACACTGATGAGGCATCACCATTCCTTCTTGACTTGTATGCTCATACCCAGTAGTTGCCTGCAGCTCTGAAGAGGCTACACTTTTATATACTGTACTCGACCTAAAGATATATTTACAGGTAACGCTGTATCACTGGCACCTGCATGCATGAACTGGACCACTCACTCTCACACTTTGCTCGACTTCCTTATTGCAACGCGTCCCCAGGTTTGGGTCGTAACAGGCACAAAGCACAGTGGAGCCTTATTGGTATAAAGTAGCTGCAACTATCTGACTCCCCCAGTACTCTTGAGGAGGTATCTGAGATGTCTTTCCCATTGAATGATGTGGAAATAAATTAATGGAAAGTGCTTTAAAAAACTCAGGTTCTTCACACTGAAAGCAGGTCAAGATCCAGTGTGGAAGTGTTTTGCAGCTCTGTAGCTTTGAGGCATCATGGTCGGAATAAATTACTCAGTGCGTTTGTTTTTTGCCGTAATTAATTGTTTGTGGTATACTGTGGCAACTGTTAGACTAGCCGTGTCTAGGATGGGATGATATACGTGTATTAGTTCTAATTTTGTGACTGATTGTATGTATTTCTAATTTCGGGAAGTTTCAGATATTAACTGAGACACCATGTCAAGAAAATTTTAGGTTCGAATAAACAACTTACGAGGCCTTACGGTATAGAAGGAGGCAGATAAATTAGAGAGACATGAGAGAGGGTAAGCTTGGTGAAATCCGAAGCATGGAACGAGGCAAGAAAAAGGGAAAAATGTGAGTAATTTGAGTAACAGTGAGAGACAGATGAATGGTAAAGTATATGCTGATCAAATTGTCTGTCAAAAGTATCGGTGAAACACTTTCTTCAGTATCTGTAAAGGGAAGCCTCCTCCAGATAATGACATATGTTATTTAAGTTATATCTTGTCCTCTATAAGGAAGAGGTGATGGGTATTGGCAAGGTTAAATGTTGTCCTGTGTAAGAAGGAATGACTGTGTGTTAGTTAAGTTGAATTTTGTCGCCTGAAAGGAAGACTTGACTCTGTATTGGATAGATTGAACTGTCCTCTGCAAGGAAGAGTTGAGTGTGTATTGGGTAGATTGTGTTGCCCTCTATAAGGAAGAGTTGGCTATGGATTGGTTAAACTGAATTTGTTCTCTGGTTAGGGAGTTGACTAGTATTGATTAAATTAAAGTTTTTCCTCTGTAAGGAGGCTTTAACTAGTGTCGTTTCGGTCACATTTTGTTCTCAATACCGAAGAGTTTATGGTGTACTGGATAAGTTAAATTCTGTCTTCTGTAAAGAAGAATTCACTGTGTATTGATTAGCTTAAATTCCATCCTCTGTACGGAATAGCTGTCTGTGTATTAGTTAGGTTAAATTTTGTCCTCTTTACGGTAGACTTGACTGTGTTGGTTAGGTTGAACTTTGTATCAAGAGTTGATGTGTACTGGGTAGTTTGAATTTTGTTCTCTATAAGGAAGAGGTGACTAGTGTTTTTTAAGTTTGTCCTCTATGCAACGAGGTAAAGTGTGCTGGTTAGGTGTACTTTGTTCTCTGTGTTGGACTGGTTAGACTGGAGTAATTTTGTCCTCTATAATAGAGTTGATTAATGTTTCCAACAAGACATGTCACATGTAGGATGACAGGATTGTGAAATTGGTTCTGTTCCTTTGTGTAATGCAGAACATCAATTAGTAATACGATTGTTAGCGTGTTGTATGGCACGGACGTACGTTTCAGAGTAACTGAGTGGCCATACATGAAGTATCTCAAGTAAATATTGGATGCACTAAGTTGTTCTAGTAGCCTGGCTAATTTGCAAAGTAGATTGTCGCACAGATGACAAAATGGTAGATATCGAAATAGACGACAGAGAGATAGAGAAACAATTAAATTCACTCAAAAGAGGAAAGGCCGTTGGATCTGATGGGATACCAGTTCGATTTTACACAGAGTACATGAAGGAACTTTCCCCCCTTCTTGCAGCGGTGTACCATAGGTCTCTAGAAGAGCGTAGCGTTCCAAAGGATTGGAAAAGGGCACAGGTCATCGCCGTTTTCAAGAAGGGACGTCGTACAGATGTGCAGAACTATAGACTTATATCTCTAACGTCGATCAGTTGTAGAATTTTGGAACACGTATTATGCTCGAGCATAATGACTTTTCTGGAGACTAGAAATCTACTCTGTAGGAATCAGCATGGGTTTCGAAAAAGACGGTCGTGTGAAACCCAGCTCGCGCTATTCGTCCACGAGACTCAAAGGGCCATAGACACGGGTTCACAGGTGGATGCCGTGTTTCTTGACTTCCGCAAGGCGTTCGATAGAGTTCCCCACAGTCGTTTAATGGACAAAGTAAGAGCATATGGACTATCAGACCAATAGTGTGATTGGATTGAAGAGTTCCTAGATAACAGAACGCAGCATGTCATTCTCAATGGAGAGAAGTCTTCTGAAGTAAGAGTGATTTCAGGTGTGCCGCAGGGGAGTGTCGTGGGACCGTTGCTGTTCACAATATACATTAATGACATAGTGGATGACATCGGAAGTTCACTGAGGCTTTTTGCGGATGATGCTGTGGTATATCTAGAGGTTGTAACAATGGAAAATGTACTGAAATGCAGAAAGATCTGCAGCGAATTGGCGCATGGTGCAGGGAATGGCAATTGAATCCCAATGTAGACAAGTGAAATGTGCTGCGAATACATAGAAAGAAAGATCCCACATCATTTAGAAACAATGCAGCAGGTCGGCCACTGGAAGCAGTTAATTCCACAAATTATCTGGGAGTACGCATTAGGAGTGATTTAAAATGGAATGATCATATAAAGTTGATCGTCGGTAAAGCAGATGCCAGACTGAGATTCATTCGAAGAATCCTAAGGAAATGCAATCCGAAAACAAAGGAAGTAGGTTACAGTACTCTTGTTCGCCCCCTGCTTGAATACTGCTCAGCAGTGTGGGATCTGTACCAGATAGGGTTGATAGAAGAGATACAGAAGATCCAACGGAGATCAACAAGCTTCGTTACAGGATCATTTAGCAATCACGAAAGCGTTACGGAGATGATGGATAAACTCCAGTGGAAGACTCTGCAGGAGAGACGCTCAGTAGCTCAGTACGGGCTTTTGCTGAAGTTTCGAGAATATACCTTCACCGAGGAGTCAAGCAGTATATTGCTCCCTCCTACGTATATCTCGCGAAGAGACCATGAGGATAAAATCAGAGAGATTGTCAACAGTGCATCTGTTCTAATCTTGTACTCTCGGTCCCTATTGGCAGTTATACGTACGGCGCTGCAGTATACAATGACGCTGAAGCAAATATGCTATCTGAACAAAAGCTTACGATAGTGGTCGATTTCTGCCAACTGATGACTGGGGTGAAACCGTTCAAGCTAGAGTGCTTCAAATTATTTGACAGAATATTAATTACATACCATTTCAGCTCACTTTAATTTCCGTCAGGAACGTCTAAATGGAGAGCTGTTATCTTATTTTGAAAAATGTGCAGTAGATTTTCGTGTCAAATATACCATAAATATAAATACAATTGAGCTAGTTAACGAAATAGCGGCTTTCAAATTCCAGTAGAGGGCAGTGATGAACAGCACTGACACAATGGATATATGGAAGCTTTTTCACAATGTATGGTTTGTAATTACTTTACAACATGATATATTTAAATAATTATGTATGGTATTTTTTATCTGTTCCTGATGTTGTGGCCTTCGATCCGAAGACTGATTTAATGCAGTTCTCCATGCTGATCTATCGTGTGCAAGCCTTTTCATCTCTGCATAATTACGCAACCTACATCTATTTGAACCTGCTTACAGTATTCAAACCTTAGTTTCGTTGTACAGTTTCTTACCCCCGCCACCCTTCCACACACACACACACACACACACACACACACACACACATACACACACACACACACCGACTTTCATTTCCATTACCAAACTGACAATTCCTTGATGCCTCAGGATGTGTCACAGCACTACATTTCAGAACCTGTCTTCTTCTTGTCTCAATTATCTAATATCCACGTTGTACAGTTTCTTACCCCCGCCACCCTTCCACACACACACACACACACACACACACACACACACACACCGACTTTCATTTCCATTACCAAACTGACAATTCCTTGATGCCTCAGGATGTGTCACAGCACTACATTTCAGAACCTGTCTTCTTCTTGTCTCAATTATCTATTATCCACGTTTCGCTCCCATAAAAGGCTATCTTCAGAAAAGACTTCTTAATACTTAGGTTTTCATTAGATGTTCACGAATACCTCTGTTTCATAAATATTTGTCTTGCTGTTGCTAGTCTGCCTTTTATTTCTTTCATAGTGTGGCACTCATTTGTTACTTTACTGCTCAAAGAACAAAACTCAAGTACTACTTTTGGAGTCCCATTTCCTAATATAATTCCCTCAGCATTGTCTGATTCACTTCGACTACATTCCATTACCATTGCTTTACTTACACTGATGCTCTTCTTATAATTTCTTTTCAAGACGATATCCACTCCGCTCCCACGCTCTTCTATGCCATTAGCCGTCTCTGACAGAATCACAGAGTCATCAACAAACTGTGAAGTTCCTATCTGTTATTCCTGAATTTTATTTCCCTTCCCCAATTTCGCCTTGGTTACCGTCACAGCCTGCTTGGTGTACAGATGGAATAACACCGTTGGTAGGCTACAACACTGTCTCATTCCTTTCTTGACTACTGCCTCACTTTCATTTACTTCTGCTCTTCTAACTGCACTCCAGTTTCTGTACACGTAACAAATAGTTTTTCGGACCCTGATAAAATCCCTGCAACCTTCAAAATTTCGCTGAGTGAAGTCCAGTCAACGCTGTTGCAATCTTTCTCTAAATCTACAAAGGATGGAAACGTAGATTTGCTTTTCTTCAGTCTTTCTTCTATGCTAAGTCATTGGGTCAGTACTGCCTTGCGCATTTCTTCATTTCTCTGGAACTCAAATTAATCTTCCCCACCGACAGCCTCAACCCATTTTTCAATTCTTCTGCAAATGATGCATGTCAATATTTTGTAACCATTACTTATGGTCCGATAGTTGTATTTTCACCCATCCATACCTGCCTTCTTTCAAACTGGAGTTATTACATACTTCCTGAAGTCTGGGGGGTACTTCACATATGTCACATATTTTGTCCACCAGGTAGAATATCTTTGTCGTGGCTGGCTCTCCCAGTAATGTCAGTTATTCTGAGGAAAGTCGTCTACTCAAATAGCGTTGTTTCCATATAGACCATTCAGTGCTCTGTCAAACTCATCTCGCACTATTGTATCTCCCACCTCACCTTCATCTACTGCCTCTTCCCTTCATATAACATTGTCATCATCTCCCTTGTAGAGGTCCATATACATTCCTCCCACCTTTCAACTTCACTCCTTCGCGTAGCACTGGCTTGTTATCTGAGCTCTTAATGTTCATATAGATTGCTTCTCTTTTCTACAAAGGTCTATTTAATCTCCTTATAGGTAGTACATATCTTATCACTAGTTATGTATAGTTCTATAGCCTTGGGTTTTTCTCTCTCCCATACATAATATTTATACAATTTCTATCAAACTCAATTTTCAGACATACAAATCGCTTTTCGCCTGATTCATATGCTGCGTTTTCATACTTGATCCTTTCATCAGTTAAATTCAATATCTCACACATTATCCAAGGATTTCTACTAGCTCCCATCTTTTTTTCTATCTGAGCATCTGTTTCCCTCACTACATCTCTCAAAGCCACCCATTCGTTTTCTATTGTATTCCTTTCCCCCGTTTCAATCAGATGTCGTCTAATGCTCCCTCTGAACTGTTCAACAACTTTTGTTTGCTTCAATTTATCCAGGTCCCATATTCGTAAGTTCCTACCTTTTAAAACTATTTTCAGTTTTAGTCTGCAGTTCAATATCAATAAATTATGGTCAGCATCCACATCTGTCTCTGGAAATGTTTTACTATTTAAAACCTGGTTTCTAAATTTCTGCCTTAACATTATATAATCGATCTGAAAACTTCCATTACCCAAGATCTCTTCCATGTATATGACCTTACATGATTCTTTAGCGAGGGGTTGGGGATGATTAAATTGTGCTCTGTGCGTAGTTCTACTAGGTGGCTTCCTCTTTCATTCATTTCCCCCATCCATATTCTCCTACTATATTTATTTTCCTTCCCTTTCTTACTATCGGATTCAAGTCACACATCAATATTATATTTTATCTCCTTTGACTATGTGTATAATTTCTGATATCTCATCAAACACTTCATTACGATACTGCATTTTCTGTCGATAATCTTGTGCTGACCCATTCTTGCTGCTACTGTACTTAACTAACTCCCACTATATCTAACTTCAAAACAAACTCTTACCTACCTATCCAGTTAAAGAATCTAACATAGCATGCTTCTGACCTTAAGGATGCCAGTTTTGATTTTCCTAAACATGACATTCTCCAGAGAATGGCAGAACACTTAAGTAGAATGATTTTGTAGGTTCTAGCTCACTAGCTAATTATTAAAATAAATTCTGTATTTTATAAATAACTTAACTGATTTTTTAAAAAATTCAGTATATTTTATTAAACTAACTGATTTTAAAATGTTAACTAAATACCTAATATTTAGCATAACTCAACTAATTATAATAACCAACTGATTTACAAATTAATTATTTAATTAACAACATGATTTAAACACAATAACATTTCTTACTTAACAAAAGTAAGTTATTTTTAAAAATTGCATTGTGAATGTAAGTAAATTAATTAATATATATTAGTTAACAAAGTAGATAATTTCAAAAAAGTCACATTGTGACATAAGTTAATAACTAAAATGTACTAGTTAACAAAAGTACATTACTTTAAAAAATCACATTGTGAAGGTAAGTAAATAAATAAAATACATTAGTTAACAAAAGGAAGTTATTTTTAAAAAAATTAGACTGTGAATGTAAGTAAATAAATAAAAAGGATTAGTTAACAACATACATTATTTTAAACGTTTTACATTGTGAAGGTAAGTAAATTAGTAAAATAAAAGTTAACAAAAGTAAATTATTTTTAAATTTTCACTTCTTATTTTTCCTATCTTTCTTAAAATGTTTTAGAAATGTATATAAGCATGAAGTTAACACTTTTATAATTATTTAAGTTTTTCATTCATTTATATAGAAGCAAATATTAATAATTAAAAATTTTCAGTATGTAATCTATGTTGTGCGTCATATGTAAGATTCTTTTTACCATACAAGCAAGTGTATCACTTGGAATTTTATCACTAAAAGTTGCACGAAGTTTCATAATTGTTTTTTGTGTAGTAACAACATTTTTTCGACATGTCTTATTGATTACATAAATTGGATAATTAGTTATAAAGCTAAATGGACTAATATCAATATCTGATTTTAGTAAAGTAATCCTTTTAAAATCTAGAAATGCATCATACACTTTTAGAAAACTATTTGATGAATTAATATTCAACATTTCCTGTGGAAAAACTTCGTTTCTACTATTTATCAAATATATATTCTGAAGTTTAACATGATCAAATAATGATGAATCAACTAATTGATTATTTTTACGATTGTCTGCAATACAACAAAAACAAAATATAGCATATCAAATTGTGTAGAGTTATAGTAATTTGTTATATCTAGTTCAAAATTGATTTTACTAGATAAACCAGCAACTTCTTCTGTTTGAAGTTCATACAAAGAAATAGGAATTTTAATGATTTTTAGAAATATTTTCACATTGCTCAATTTCGTAATTTGGTTCATATTTAACAACAGTTACACGTATTTCTATATATTCTATAACTATTTTACCTTCTTTAGGATGTGTATCTTTTATTTCAACACCAGCATCATTTTTATCAAACGAACATAGAAGTGCATCTTCAGAAGATGAACTGCGTGTAAAAACTACAGTTAATATCCTTCAAACATAATTTCTTTACCGCTTTTAAAAATTCCACCAAGCATTGACAATTGATAAAGTACTTCATTTTTTTACTATTTTTATTCCTGTATTAAGAATATGTCCTTATAAACTTAGTTTCTCAGTAATAGATGAAGTTAAATGTGGTAAAACTGTCGATGAAATAAAAGGATGTTCAATTCTAGATATTATATTATTTCCGTTTCTTATTGTTACAAATTCAAACGGTTTTGTTACATAATTATCAATTAGTTTTTTGTTTGATTTTCCATCATAAGTTGGATAATCTGTTTCATCATTTCCCATAATACTAAAACTCATTTACAGTTGTGCATGATTTGGATTAATCCAATGATCACCAATATTTATTTCAATTTCTGTATCTTTCTTAAGAATATTTAAATTATTTTAGTTTTTTCATTAACAGGAAATGAACAAAACTGATATCTTTCAATTTTATTCATAGTTGTTTTAGCAATTACTTATTTATTAAGGGAAAAATTATTAAGATATTTCTAAAATAACTGTTGCAGTGGCACCTTTAAAGTCAATTAAATTAGCATTTTCATCAGTTATAGCAACTTCTGAATATTGAATTGTATAAAAAATAGGAACATTTACAGGATAATTTGGCTCATAAATTATTGGTCCACCAAACTCTGTATTATGTTTAAATGAAGCAATATACTAGTTTCTTTATTAAAATTATCATTATGTTTTACGTACATTCCATCAGCAATATAAAAATTTATAATGTTGAATTCAAAAGGAGTTATTTTGGGAACATCTTTAACTACAGCTTTCTCATTAGCTTCAACAACTTGATTATTAAAACCAAGTTAACTTCGAATTCTATCTTCTATATCCATATACAATTTTACGTCACTTTCAATAACAATTCCGTTTATTTATTTCATATGCTTTAATTGGTATATTGGGTTTTTTTCAAATGTATTATTTTTTAAAAACGTTACAAACTACAGGAATTTATCTTGTTTCTCCATCAAAATAAAGTTTATTATTTTTTGTTGTTTTTTTTTGGTATTAAAAAAGTTGAATAAAAACCAACTAATAAAACATTAGTTTAATTATCATGTATTGGAACAGTTAATCGTTTTCTAAGTATAGATGATTTATCATTAACTTGAAATAATCTACTCATTTACTAATGAAAAAGTTATTAATAAATGAAATAATTATTAATAAATCAAAATACTATTAATAAATCAACAAAACAGATTGGGAACCTAAAGTAAGAATTCAAGAAAAAAATTAAAAAACAAACATGGTAAACTTCTACCAAATTCTATAAGATGTGCAATAATTGGCCGAAGAGGTTGTGGTAAAACAACATTAATAATCGATAATTATATTTTAGCTATAGGGTGTTGAACTAGAATAAAATTAAACATTTGTGTGTTTATTCAAAAAGTTTATGACAACCAAAATATCAAGTATTTAGAAAGCAACAAAAAATTGAAGATAAAATTAATGAAATCATTTTTAGTTTTACTGAAAATAATGAAGAAATTATTTCATTAGTTGAATGTGAAGAAAATTCAATTGTTGTATTTGAGGACTTTATCTACATCTACATTTATACTCCGCAAGCCACCCAACGGTGTGTGGTGGAGGGCACTTTACATGCCACTGTCACTACCTTCCTTTTCTGTTCCTGTCGCGTATGGTTAGCGGGAAGAAGGACTGTCTGAAAGCCTCCGTGCATGCTCGAATCTCTCTAATTTTACATTCGTGATATCCTCGGGAGGTATAAGTAGGGGGAAGCAATATATTCGATACCTCATCCAGAAACGCACCCTCTCGAAACCTGGTGAGCAAGCTACACCGCGATGCAGAGCGCCACTCTTGCATAGTCTGCCACTTTCGTTTGCTAAACATCGCTGTAATGCTATCATGGTTACCAAATAACCCTGTGATGAAACGTGCTGCTCTTCTTTGGATCTTCTCTGCCTCCTCTGTCAACCCGATCTGGTACGGATCCCACACTGATGAGCAGTACTCAAGTATAGGTCGAACGAGTGTTTTGTAAGCCACCTCCTATGTTGATGGACTACATTTTCTAAGGACTCTCCCAATGAATCTCAACCTGGTACCCGCCCTACCAACAATTAATTTTATGTGATCATTCCATTTCAAATCGTTCTGCATGCATACTCCCAGATATTTTTACAGAAGTAACTGCTACCAGCGTTTGTTCCGCTACTATATAACCATACAATAAAGGATCCTTCTTTCTATGTACTCGCAATACATTACATTTATCTATGTTAAGGGCCAGTTGCCACTCCCTGCACCAAGTGCCTATCCGCTGCAGATCTTCCTGCATTTCGCTACTATTTTCTAATGCTGCAACTTCTCTGTATACTACAGCATCATCTGCGAAAAGCCGCATGGAACTGCCGACACTATCTACTAGGTCATTTATGTATATTGTGAAAAGCAATGGTCCCATAACACTCCCCTGTGGCACGCCAGAGGTTACCATAACGTTTGTAGACGTCTCTCCATTGATAACAACATGTTGTGTTCTGTTTGCTAAAAACTCTTCAATCCAGCCACACAGCTGGTCTGATATTCCGTAGGTTCTTACTTTTTTTATCAGGCGACAGTGCGGAACTGTATCGAATGCCTTCCAGAAATCAAGGAAAATAGCATCTACCTGGGAGCCTGTATCTAATATTTTCTGGGTCTCATGAACAAATAAAGCGAATTGGGTCTCACACGATCGCTGTTTCCGGAATCCATGTTGATTCCTACAGAGTAGATTCTGGGTTTCCAAAAATGACATGATACGCGAGCCAAAAACGTGTTCTAAAATTCTACAACAGATCGACGTCATAGATATAGGTCTACAGTTTTGCGCATCTGCTCGACGACCCTTCTTGAAGACTGCGACTACCTGTGCTCTTTTCCAATCATTTGGAACTTTCCGCTTCCGTTCCTCTAGAGACTTGCGGTACACGGCTGTTAGAGGGGGGGCAAGTTCTTTTGCGTACTCTATGTAGAATCGAATTGGTATCCCGTCAGGTCCAGTGGACTTTCCTCTGTTGAGTGATTCCAGTTGCTTTTCTATTCCTTGGACACTTATTTCGATGTCAGCCATTTTTTCGTTTGTGCGAGGATTTAGAGAAGGAACTGCCGTGCAGTCTTCCTCTGTGAAACAGCTTTGGAAAAAGGTGTTTAGTATTTCAGCTTTACGCGTGTCATCCTCTGTTTCAATGCCATCATCATCCCGGAGTGTCTGGATATGCTGTTTCGAGCCACTTACTGATTTAACGTAAAACCAGAACTTCCTAGAATTTTCTGTCAAGTCGGTACATAGAATTTTACTTTCGAATTAACTGAACGCTTCACACATATCCCTCCTTAGGCTAACTTTGACATCGTTTATCTTCTGTTTGTCTGAGAGGTTTTGGCTGCGTTTAAACTTGGAGTCAAGCTCTCTTTGCTTTCGCAGTAGTTTCCTAACTTTGTTGTTCCTATCCCTCACAGTTTTACTCGGCACGTACCTGTCTAAAACGCATTTTGCGATTGCCTTGAACTTTTTCCATAAACACTCAACATTGTCAATGTTGGAACAGAAATTTTCATTTTTGATCTGTTAGGTAGTCTGAACTCTGCCTCCTATTGCTCTTGCTAAACAGATAAACCTTCCTCCCTTTTTTTATAATCTTATTTACTTCCATATTCAGGGATGCTGCAATGGCCTTATGATCACTGATTCCCTGTTCTGCGCTTACAGAGTCGAAAAGTTCGGGTCTGTTTGTTATCAGTAGGTCCAAGATGTTATTTCCACGAGTCAGTTCTCTGTTTAATTGCTCGAGGTAATTTTCGAATAGCGCACTCAGTATAATGTCACTCGATGCTCTGTCCCTACCACCCGTCCTAAACATCTGAGTGTCCCAGTCTATATCTGGTAAATTGAAATCTCCACCTAAGACTATAACATGCTGAGGAAATTTATGTGAAATGTATACCAAATTTTCTCTCAGTTGTTCTGCCACTAATGCTTCTGAGTCGGGAGGTCGGCAAAAGGAGCCAACTATTAACCTTGCTCAGTCGTTGAGTGTAACCTCCACCCATAATAATTCACAGGAACTATCCACTTCTACTTCACTACAGGATAAACTACTACTAACAGCGACAAACACGCCACCACCGGTTGCATGCAATCTATCCTTTCTAAATACCGTCTGTGCCTTTGTAAAAATTTCGGCAGAATTTATCTCTGGCTTCAGCCAGCTTTCTGTACCTATAACGATTTCAGCTTCGTTGCTTTCTATCAGCACTTGAAGTTCCGGTCCTTTACCAATGCAGCTTCGACAGTTTACAATTACAATACCGATTGCTGCTTGGTCCCCGCATGTCCTGACTTTGGCCCGCACCCTTTGAGGCTGTTGCCCTTTCTGTACTTGCCCGAGGCCATCTAACCTAAAAAACCGCCCAGTCCACGCCACACAACCCCTGCTACCCGTGTAGCCGCTTGCTGTGTGTAGTGGACTCCTGACGTATCCAGCGGAGCCCGAAACCCCACCGCGCTATGACGCAAGTCGAGGAATCTGCAGCCCACATGATCGCAGAACCATCTCAGCCTCTGATTCAGACCCTCCACTCAGCTGTGTACCAAAGGTCCGCAGTCAGTCCTGTCGACGATGCTGCAGATGGTGCGCACTGCTTTCATCCCACTAGCGAGACTGGCAGTCTTCACCAAATCAGATAGCCGCCGGAAGCCAGAGAGGATTTCCTCCGATCCATAGCGACACGCATCATTGGTGCCGAAGTAGTATAAAGGTACGTATGGGACAGACAAATAATTATGGTCCTCACAACCATAAAAAATATACTCCAAAAATAATGGTTCAAGTAACCATAAACATCTAAACAACCATTAAGTAGCTACTCAATGGCCCCTAACAACCACAAAAAATATACCATAAAAATAATGGTTAAATAATGGCCCCCAGTGACCATTAACCATCATCATACTACCATTAAGGTACCAATCAACCATAAATGACATCAAAAAATATGTCCTAACTTAAGATACTAAAGAACCATTAATTTGAAAATAAAAACAACTGGGTAATGGTACTAAAGAACCATTACTTGACGAACAATTTAAAGGTTCTAAACAACCACTAATTTAAAAAAAAATATTTACACGTAAGATAAAGTCCTTTTTAGGGTATGAAAGAACCATTAATTATGCATCCATTAAAAAGGTAACAAAGAACCATAAATTTTTTCCAAAAATACAAATGAAATTTCAAGAAATTCCATATAATGGTTCAGAAGACCATTAAAATTTGAAACACTATTGAAGTCACGTATAAAAGGTACTTAAGAACCATAATTTTTTATCCAACACCTTATTCATTTAAAGGTTACCCCAACCATAACTATAAACTATAGGATCAGTTTATAAGAATGAAAAGTAGTAAATAAAGACAAAATGAATAACAGTAAAAATGGCAAGCGTCGTAATGACAAACGTATTAAGTCTTCGGTAGTGATGTATAACAGTGATGACGTAAGATCCTGTGTAGAATACATTAAGAACTTCTTGAAAATAAAAGTAGAGACTAGTTGGATTCCGATGGTAGGCTCAAAAGAGGAATATGTCAGAATAATTAAAAGGAATTTTGATGATGAACTTGACATTAACAGGATTAAATTCAATCTTGCAAGACACACCGTCGCCAAGTGTTGTTTAAATCGTAAGTTGCGTGAACTTGGTCAGTTGATGAATGTGGAATACACAGAGATCATCAATGATCCACAAAGGTGGTATGATCTATTACTAGATGATAAGATAGAGATAGCTAATGTCGTCATCATCAGTGAAGAACTTCTTTTGGTTAGTTACGATTATGAATAGATAAATATTTGGAAAAAGTACAAACCTTGTTTGAATACATGGTTATGATATAACACTACTTGTCCACTTAGCCGTACAGTACTGAGGTAGGAACGTTAACTCAGACGTAAAGAAGGTCAGAAAAACGGTGAACTCGGACGTGAAGCCGTTACGCAATCCGAAGCTGATTATCTGACAGCCCACCAAGCCACAAGAAGAAGGCCATCGTCGCGGAAACGTGTCCTGTACAACCGCATCTTGCGCAATCAGGAGCCGCCTCACTGCGCTAGTCTCGTTCATTCGCTAGTAGATGGCAGTGTTTACAGCTTCAGCATGACTTATACCCAGACACAGCTAGGTTTCTATCGCCGCCGCGGTTGCTTAGCGCGTTCGGTCAGAGGTCTGGCCAACCTCTGTAATAAATAAACTGAGTAACATTTTCATCGTGGAGTTTTGAGTGACGTCATGAGACGTTCGCACCGCTCTTCCCTGTCTGTCAAAACATGGGACAAGATGCGGAAAGAGATGGAAGCAGAAAAACCCTGTGGGGCGAAGAAAGCAGCAGCAATGATGACAGAAAGAGAAGACCCACAGGGTTCCTTGGCCCCAAGGTTTTGCTCTTTCCGACATATTTTTCAATTTAAATAATAAAGTAAATAAATAATTATGAACAATCAAATAATACCTCCTTGTAGTATGACGATGTTAATGAAAGGCAGTGACAAACCAGCAGTACTTCCTTTTGATATAAACAGGGTGCCAGCACACCTAAAACAGATCGTTTTTAATTATCTAAGCAAGCTACAGTATTTGCAACTGACCATTATGGAATTAGTAGAAAATCAAATTGCCTCTGCAAAACAGGTGAAAGCATATCACAACTAGAAAAAGAATTTGATACGTTGATGGTTAACCTCATTTAATAACTTCAAAACATTTATCAGATTTTAATGGTTTTTAACCATTAAAATATTTTATCTAAACCATTACATTACTTTTATTTACCCAACTATTGTGTGAGTTATCAAACCCTAGCCACTTTACATATACTTTGTCACCCTTTTTACTTATTACTTTTTCTACAAGATAGACATCTGGATACTTAGTTTTTTGTAATTTTTGTTCGTAGAAGTTACCTTCAATTTCTTCTTTATTTGTGTCTTTCAGCTTGTACATGGTTGGTATTGTGTTACTGATCTGACTCACTTCAAATATTTCTGTCGACCAATTAGCTGTGTACCCTTTCTCAAACAAACCTTTCAACTTACTGATCCTAACTTTATCACCTATCTTGAACTTTGGTGGGCCTGCTTTAAGTTCAATTGTTGGTAGCAATATCTTTGCATTATTTTCACTCACTTCTATTGGTTTCATCCCTATTGTTCTATGCTTCCTGTTGTTGTAGTCATATATGAGTTTTGGAAGTAACTCAATCCACTTTTGATTACCCTGAATTGAGAATTTTTTCCACATTTTTTTCTTTTAGCGTTCTGTTAAACCTTTCAACTACTGATGCTTTAAGTTCTGTAAATGTGGAATAGTGGTTTATGCCCTCAAGCTTCATCAGTTCCTTAAAGTGTTTATTGTAGAACTCTTTACCATTATCTGTTTGTAGATTCTTCGGCTTCCTTTCTTGTAGAATATTTTTAAAAGCCCTGGTCACATTCACACCTGATTTGTCTTTAACAGGAATAGCCCATGCATACTTTGAAAAGATGTCTATTACAGTCAGTAAATACTTCATACCCTTATTGAATTTAGATATGCCTTTTAGGTGTCCAGAGTCCATTTCAACCAAATCAGCTTGCCACAAATCATCTATACCATAAGCTACAACAGTTCTCCTCGAGAAGTTCTTTCTCAGTGGGGTGTGAAGTTCGTTTACAATACCTACACGAACAGATGGTTGTTCCATAGGAATGTTACACCCGACGTTTTCTACGTTTTTATTTTACAGATTTTCTTTTCCTGCTTTTCCATTCTGAACAAATACCCTCAATTCTTGTTCGTCCGTTTTTCGTCAAAGTGTATTAGTAAACCTTTTACACTTTAAACACTAAATACTTCTTTCGTCGTTCATTTATTTAATTTAAAATTAGAAATATATTTTCTGGATGTTTAACGGTCTTCTATAAATTCTCGACAACTGGTATCAGTTCACCATATATCAGAAATTTTACGTTAACAGGTACGGTTTTAACACTATCTTTTAGTCTTACAGAGAGAAAATTTCCTTCATTTATTGTTATTGAATGGTTTCCACCATTAATTAGATGTATTTTGTCATATACACTTACTGCCATATCAAAATCCTTAGTTGACAGACGTCCATTAACGTTTTCATCAATTGCAACGACTCTTCTTAACTGAAAGGTGTATTCAAAGTTGTGCATTTTTTGTTCGTCACCTGTCACAAATGTGAATTCAACTGTTTGTTTATCACATAATCTACTCTCAATATATGGCTTCAAATCAGCCTTAGTAAAATAATCTGAAAGAACTTTCTCAATCTCTTTCTTGCTGTAATAATTACTGAACTATGTTAAAAGACCAGTGTATTGTGCACTACTCTCTACAAGATTTGTTTGCAGAAACCTCTTGGTAACTACATCCATATCATCAACAGGATCATCAACGTTGACTAATCTTCTACCTAGAAAATTAATATAACGCTTTGATTTCTTCAACACATCTGTGAAATATTTTTGAAATTTCATAAAGCTCTTTTCGACATTTTTTATCTTAGCTAACTCTTCTGCCATCATTCGAAACGTTACATCAGTAGCTACAGCTAGCTGATTCCCAAAAACGTCCATTTATTACATTCAAAATTTCGTTAAAATTCCACCCATCTGCAAATAGCTTCAGTACCAGCATACACAGGTGACCGCAAATATACTCGTCATAACACTGTATTCTTTCTGAGTTGTAGAATATGTTCTTTGAACCTAGGTAGCGAACCAGTTCGTTAGGTACATTTCCTCCAAATGAATCAAAAACCAATTTTTCGTCGCTTTTTTTGAAGTAACAGATCCAGTGTGAACCGGTATGCGTAGACAAATCTAAATTAACAATTCCTGATTCGTACTTTAATGGTTTATTAGGTAACTCATCAATCATGTAAACACCTCTGAAAGATTCAATTTTCAAATCTTTTCCTAATTTAACTATGACAAAGTTGTTTAAAGCATGAGGGTAGTCTGTGATTATTTTTTTGAACTTTTTTTTTCATTCCAGATCCCTTCTTTTCCATTGCTAGATTGTCTCTCTTCTGTTCAGCCAATTCTGCATCCTCCTTCTGTTTTTTATGAACGGCACTTGTAATGGCAGCAGCACCACCTGCTAAAGAACCGATCGCTCCCAACACAGCAAGTATCAACGGTACGAACCCACCTTCGTGTTCACTCAACCCAGAGTCCTTTTTCTTATTGAGCAGGTGATGACACATTTTTTCAAAATGGGTATAGCAATTGTCAAAAGTAGACTACCGCCTTTAGCAATCATTGTTGATTTTTGCTTCTTCTGAGTTTCTGTGAGATAAGCATCTAGAAAATCATGGTTTTCCAGTTCTTCTCGGTTGAACTTAATTTTCACTCCTTTTGGTTTCGTTTTACCGTTAGGTAAAACAGTATAGTCAATACTAAAGCTTCTCATTTATTAACTGTATCAGTTTAATTTTTCTACAAACCAAAACCGTTTGCATCGACTTCCAAACCCATACCCAGTTTTCTTTTCCCAAACATTATTGCAGCAACAGCTGTGGAAGCTAATCTCTCTCCAAGTGAAGCATCTTTGCTGAACATCCTTTCCTTTGCAGCTTTTTGTAGTTCTTTGTCAGCTACGTGTCTATTCTTCAAATCCTTATGATCCCTATAAGCAATGTCATGTTGTTTACATGCTTCGTCTAAAGGATTGATTCCTGCATCTCCTCTAGCTAATCTTTCTTCTAATTTGGTGCCATGGCCGCAGTAGTTGTATCCAGGAAGGTGTAATTCAACCGGGAGATTATTAATTAGCGTGTTCACTAAACCTTTCCCATGTTTTTCTGACTTCCAGAAGGTGTGAGGGAGGTTGTTTAGAAATCTAATTAGGTAAGGTATCCCCTTTGGATTATCGATAATAAAGTCATTAAACTTATTACTGAGCATTTTAGTTATTGCAACTTTTTCATTGTGGTAGCTATTATTTCCAGCATTTTCTTCCCCATGAATAACCATAAGTCTATCAATTAAGTCGCGGACGTCGTCCCTACTTTTCATACTCTGTTATGGGTGCTTCTTCCACGATTTAATACCTTCCCTGAGTTCTTCAAACTTTTTTCTGTTCTTCTGCGCATTCTTAATAGCTTCAGGATTATATTTTCCAAACATCTTTATTATATGTGATTTTTTTATAGTAAACGTAAGCGTTGGGCGTTAAGCGTTGGACGTTAAGTGTCAGACGTTAAGCGTTGGGCGTTAAGCGTCAGATGGTAGGCGTTGGACGTTAAGCGTCAGACGTTAAGCATCAGACGGTAGGCGTTGGGTGCTAAGCGTTGGACGTTAAGCGTTAGACGGTAGACGTTGGGCGTTAAGCGTTGGACGTTAAGCATTGGGCGTTGGTCGTTCATCAGTTTAAGAATGTTTTGATCTTATTTCTGTACTTTCCATCACTAGATTTCCGTGTTAAGTCTAGCGTTATGAAACCAAAATCGTCTTCATTCCAACAATTACTACACATGGATTTGAATTCTTCGTATCTCATATCACCGCCAACAAACTCGTTAAATATATGATTTAGATTGCTATTGTCTTGTCTAAACACGTTCAGGAAGTTCAGATTATCGCGAACCAGTTGTTTTGGTATCTTGGTGTATGTTTGTGCTAAGTAAAAACAGTCTACTCCTTTGTGCCTTCCTCTGCTGAAATATTCCCTAAATATATCTTGGTTCTCCAAAATGAAATCATCAAATATCACAACTGAATTTTCTGTACATTCATCTAAAGGTATGATATCTTCATTGTTGTCAATGAATGAGGCTATTTTTATATTTGTTTTTTCTTCTAGTTTGTCACACATTTTCATTAGTTCTTGATACTTTGATTGATCTAGACTTTTTGAATATATGTATACATGTTTTACTTTGTCCCAGTTCAACCACCTTGGTGCAAGAAGGTAATTGTCGATCATTAGTGTTGTTTTACCACATCCGCTTGGACCGATAACTCCACAACGTATTGAATTAGGTAAAAGCTTCACATGCTTCAATTTTCTTTTCCTTTCTGGTATTCTAACTTTAGGTTTCCAGTCTGTCTTCATTTCTCCTTTCTTTATTCTCTATTTAATAAATGACCAGATTACTTAAGTTGAGTGGTAGGTCCTCTGTATTAGAAAAGAGGTTGACAGTTCCGATTAGAGACCACTTTAAAGGTGTGGCCTTAAAAGGATTTTACACGACGTTCTTGCCTCCAAATATAACCACAAAGAATAATAAGCTATACTATGAGAAAGATGGTGTGGTTAATACATTAAATATTCCTTCTGGACAGTACAGTATACAAAGTTTAGAAAAATACATTCATACCAAAAATACTGAAATAAGTATTAAAGCAGACAAGGTTTTAAACAGAGTTGTTATAGAAAGTGAAGAAAGCATAGGAAGTGTGCTGGGGTTTAATAAACAAGTCATTGAACCAAATACAAAGACTATTGCTACTGGTATTCCTAAAATTATACCTTTCGAAACGATTAACGTTCATTTCAACTTGGCAGATGGTATGTTAGTTAAGGGTGGTGAACACTACCACAGAGAAACTAATATTATAGCTTCTTTTAAAATCGGTGTTTAGTTTGGTGGCCCTATTATTTATGAACCACAGAACCACTCGTTTGTTCCCCTTCACGATAAAATTCAGGACTTGGTAGTAACTGTAACTGATGATGACAATAATTTGATAGATTTTGGAGGAGCCGATGTTACAGTAATTTTAGAAATGCAATAAAAAATTTGCAGCTAATAAATGAACAAGATATAAAGTTACCAGTACCAGTCTTTTCCCATAAACGAGAAGACGAAATTTAATCTCAACGTACCAAACAAAGATGTTGAAATAGACATCAAAGTTGGTGATGGTTGGATTGATAGTAAGAATGCTTTTCTTTACATGAATTTTAATGTAACTCACGTTAATGGGTCTGATTACACTAGCTACAATGGAAAATCTAACGTAAAGCTGATTGACAATTTTGTGTCACAGTTGTTTTCAACAATCACTATAAAAAAGAAAGGAGCCATTATCTCTAGAATTGAACATCCAGGTATTTCCTCAACGGTTTTGTATCACCTTACATCTTCAATTATGGATGATGTTATGCATAAAGGAAATTTTGTAAACAATGGTAAGTTAAGGTCTAAATCAAATGAAGTCTTGTACCCACTAAAAATGTTTGGATGGTACTTTAAAGACTTCAAAGATATTATGTGGGAGGGTGATCTCACTGTATCTTTTACTTTGAGACCTAATGCTGGTGATGCATTGGAGAGATGGTTTTCAAAAAATGCTGCTGGTGTTGATATTGATGGAACTCGTCCAGAAGAGGGAAAAGTAACCATCACAAATGTGGAAATAAGAATGCCAGTAGTTAAATACGAGCCAACATATGAGCTTGAACTAAGAGATAAAATATTTAAAGAACCTAAAATCCCCATTCCATTCTTTGAACTACATACTCAGGAGATTGCAGGTATCAGTGGAAGGAGGAACTTTGATATTGACATTACAAATTACTACACATCCTTAGAATTTGATATGCCTTACTTTATTTTTGTTGTATTCCAGACTAACCGTAAAGGTAACCAAGAAAGAGATTCATCTCAGTACGATCATGTCAACCTTCAGAACATTAGCCTGAAAAATGGTAGAAACGAAATATTTCCTGAACAGGTGTGGAACATTACTCCTCCTTCAACTTACTTAAAGGTATACAACGCATTCTTAGATTTTAAGTGGATAACCGTGTTAAAATCTGATTCAAGAATCAGTCCTTACACCTTCATTAATTCTTATCCCATTTATGTCATTAATATGAGCAAAAGTAGAAATGTTGTAGCGACACACAAAACCAGTATGAAGCTCTGTGCAACTTTTAATGCTAATATACCAGAAAACACTACAGCTTATACTGTGATGTACACCAAAAAGAATTTGATCTATGATGCAAAGCACGGAATAGTAAATGAAAGCTTTTAGATTGTCTGTCTAATTGAAGTATTTTTAATGCCTGTAAGGGCATTAAAAATTATATGAATTCTATGATGTGTCTTGGCTTTGGGTCACCTGTCATACCTTTATATACCAATTTCAGTCCTATAATGGATCTAAAGTCTTCCCAACTTAGGATTTTGTTGTATCTTTCAGGAAAAATTAACTTTAAATTGGGCATCGAGTTCTAAACCGTATCCGCTACCATATTTCATTGTACTGAACTCCATGTCTGTAATAAGATATTCATAACCTATTTCAAGATCTCGCAAATTAGTTAACGATATTTTCTTATTGAAACTATTGAGTTTTAGTAGAAGTTGATGTTGTTGGCTGTTCATTTATTATACAGAAATATTTATTTGTTCTAACAGGGTAACTGTATTTTTTAGAGTACTTATTATTTCCACAGTAGAATATGACTGTTTAGGACAATTTATTTCAAACACAGAAAGATCCATTTTCCCAACTCTAACTACAGAATTAGTGAATTCGCTGAACTCATAGAATGTGTCCCCTTTGAAGAAATATAACAATCCATTTGTATATCTAAAAGATGAATCAATGCTTGGAGGTATTCCTGGAAATTCTCTTGTTATTCTTCCATATCTTCTGCTTATTCCCTTACATTAGTCAACTTCTATATAGTAAACATCGTCAAAAAATATGAAACTCTTACCAGAATAGGAATTTATTGCAGAATGTAACGCTACATTCTTTCTTAATGAAAGGTTTGTTAATGATTGTGGATAACCATATTTTAACTTAAAAGAGGGTATTTCCATTACATACAGTTTGTTATCAATGAATAAAACAACATCTCCAGGTGGTCGTTGATAGTCTGCAGTAATATTTTTAAAGCCTTTTGGAAGAAATGTTAACCAATCACTTATGAGTTGTAGTTTAGGGTGCACATTTAAATTATCCAAATCCATTACCCAAACCCATTTTTCATAGTAAATATACAGAACCTTATCAACAATTAAAAAGTTTTTTATTTTCTTATTCAGTTTGCACAGTTCTGGAGGATTTGAATCTTCTTCCACTTCATTATTATCGTCTTTAGATTCATCTTCATCTTGTTTTCCATACAAACTCTGTATTCCAAGAATATCATCTTTACTTAACTCAATATTTGAACTATTGTACATTGGATACATAATTGAAGTATTTTCAGCTGAATGTGCAAGTCCTAATGTGTGACCAATTTCATGAACTAAAACTGCACAGAAGTTTATCTTTTCTTTTGGAGTGTTTGTATCAATCTCAAAATACCAATCTTCATCTTGATCCATATGAATTTCTACAGCATTGTTATTAATATCTGGATAAAATGCATGACCTAACACACCTCCTGTGCCATCAAACGGTTTTGAGCAAAAGTGTTGACCACTAGTTTCTTTCCTGTGTAATCGTCTTTTATTTGAAATAATAATGTCACTGTTCGATTGGTCTTCTTCAAAAGTTAAATCTGTATGTTCTTTCCAAGTATTAAAAGCTATTTCAGTTAATTCTTTCGTTCTTTTTGATGAACCTGCATAATACCATTTAATATTTTTCTTATTCCATTTATCAATATGTGAAGTAAAAGATTGTGCATGATCTTCAACGCCACATCTAGGTCTCCTTATCAGTTCAAAAGTTTCATCACTTATTTCACCTGTGGGTTTCAAATTAAACTTTTCTTGAAGTAGTATTAGTGCATTCCTTATATCTGAAAGTTCTGGAATATTTGTAGAATCTGGTTCAAGATACCCAAAATCATGTAAATATTTGATTACTTCTTCATTAGCAGAGACAACTCCACAAAATATTAAAGTTAGGACGATTGTTTTCATTTATTATTGGTATATTTAATTACTTTTTAGTACCCCCAGGGTAGAGTGTCAATTATTCCATCTGTCTCCTTCAAGGCCATTCGTTTGTTGTAGGTTACTTTGAACTCTTTTTCCATCAGCTTATTGACAAGTTTTTTTTTGTTTTCTTCTCCCTGGTGATCATTTTGTTGTTTGTAGTTATACTGTCACTATCGCCATGTATTAGTTCACCCATTGTTTCCATGTTAATTTTCAAACTATTTTCGTAGTTGAGACTGAACCCTTGTACTTTGGTACACCGATTGCCTTTGTGAGAGTAGTAAGCATAGCTTTTTGGGCCTGTACTTAACCATTCAACAATGTTATCATCTTTTCCAAGTTCATCTGTCCATTCGCCTAACATACAACCTGTCTCAACTGTATTTGTCCCATCAACGATGTAGACTACACTGTCAGTATCATAGTAGACAACTTTGTCCCCAAGGCGATCAAGCATTTCGTATAATCTTATCCTGGCATTAGATGTTGTGAAAGCTGCTATAAATATGTTTGTTGCAGTACTATCCTCTACGTACTCATTAGTATACTTGTAGCTAACCTCGATCATATCTTCATTGATGAAGATGACATTAGATATCTCTATCTTACCATCTAGTAAAAGTTCATACCACCTTTGTGGATCAGTGATGAACTCACTTTGCGTCAAATTTTGTCTTTGGCCGAATTTACTCCACAAAGAGTTTAGGCAGATCTTGGCGACGGCACGTTCTCCAGGGTTGGGTTCAATTCTGTCAATGTCGAGCTCAATGCCTTGGTTTTCTTTAATGGTTTGGACATATTCCTCTTTGGTTTCGTAATCATCCTCCCAAGGACTAGTTTCCAACTTGATTTTCATGAAAGTCCTAATGTAGTCCTTGAACAGATCATTGCTCGTATGAGGGAAGTGCCACACCTCGTAAGTTTCAAGTATCTTGTAGCCCTTTTCAATAGCCTTATTCAGTTCAACCGTAGACCATGTGCCTGCAAAAGCTCTCTCTTCATCAGTATGGTTACAATGCCCTACCTTTTCCTCAGCATATTTGGCGCACAAAGCGAATACCAGTTTTTCCTGCTTAATACGAAGCACAGGACGGTAAAGACCTTTTGGAGCTAGTACCTTGCATTTGACCAAACCAAACCATTCCTTCTTGTATTCTTCTGGTTTGAATATTTTAAGGGGGTGACCTACAGGGTACGTATCATAAAACATCACTGTTGGATACAAAGAGCATATGTCTATATACCGCATTTTCTTCGCAGTCACTTTCAGCTTTGCGGCATTTGTTCGCCCACTGAAAAAGGCGTCTCTAGGCTTTAAGGGTTACACAACGTTGATTGTTTTATTTAGGGATTCTTTGTAAGCTTTAGATTTCTTCCACTCGCAAGACCACACCTCAACTACGTTGTAGCCCTCATTTCTCAGTGTGTTAGTCCGGTCCATTGTTTTAGTGAACAAATCGCCCATGGTTTCATTGTTTACACTATTGATTGTATCGGAGTTGTAACAGTCGGGGCATCCGTGCCAGAAACAGCCATGGTATTGGTAAACTGTTTTAGTTTTGGGATTGTAACTGTCAACTTTTGAGCCGCATATCGCCACTTCACCACCATTCAATGCATGGCGTACACTTTCGAACGTATTTAACCAGGCTATGGATTCTTTACTAAACATTTCCTTCTTATCTTCTTTCACGACTGCAATAGTATTTCGTTGGAGGAATTTCGATCTTTAGATAGCCATACAAACACTAGCGGTGGTTATGTATTGAAAAGGATCTATATTGGCGATTTCTAAGAATATCTTCCTAAATTAAAGGCACCCGTGTCTAAGAATATCGACATCTGAGTGACAATACTCAGACAGTTCCTTCTTGAAGTCAAACGTGTAGTTTTCTTTAACCCTGTCAGCGTGCCATTTCAAAAAGTCTTTACGCTGGCTTTCTTTCATCGTGTTGACACCAAAATATTTTGTGGATGGTATAGGCCGTATGTAATTTTGATTCCCTTTTGAATTGAAAAAATGCGGAAAGTATCCTTTTTTAAGTTCTTTATGGCCAAACGTTTTCGGGAATGAAGCTAGAGCGCCTTGAACAAAATTAATGCTATCGATTATCCCGAGTCTCAAACTCGGTATTGCAAGCTGCATTATTTTAGACCCTGCGTATATAGTCTTTGGTCTTATCCCATTTTTATCACAGTGTTGTAGAATAAAGTACGAATCGTAACCTTTAGAATTATGAGCAACACAAGTAAACCCTTTGTGTGCATCACTAATAAGCCATTGGCAAAATTCTTCATTTGAGTCGAAATCACGTCTATTTCCATCGAAGCTGTGAACAGCTATATAATTAGGGTTGTGTACACCAGTGTCTTGCTCAGCTTCGTAATCGAAAAAGTAGTATTTTTCAGTGTAACTACAGTTACCATGTTTCGTCTCTGATTTTCCGTTACATACACACGGTTGAAAACAGATACCACCCTTATTGACCTTGAGATACATATAACACTCATGGTCAGTAATCTTCACGGCATCCTGACAATTTTGGCACCATACGTAGCCGCAATGATGCTTCTTTTCCCTTAGACAGATGTTATTGCAAGTTTTGCACTTGTAGACTACCTTACAAACTTCTTCGTGGTTTTTGAAACAATCATGGCTAAAACAGTATCTATTACACTTATTGCAATATAATCTAACACGTTCTTTACCCGTAATTTTCTTGTGTTGTGGTCCTTTGCACAAATTACATACTTCCTTCTTGGCCTTTTTACACTTGTGTAGATCTTTGTTGTTATAAGGTTTGTCACACTTCTGACAGTAGTACGAGCTTCCAAGAAAGGCTTTCATGTTATTTATAGCGTCATAGTGATTGTTGTGGTGGTATAGGTAGATGACACTGTCCCTTTCTTTTGCTGAATGAATGACCGCGTTGAAATGAGCAGCAGAAACAACCTTAATTTGAACATTCAAAAACTCTTCAGCATCCTGGATATCTTCTAAGGTGAACATATCTTCGCAGTTCTTCCCCAATCTGATACACAGTTCTTTAGCAAACTCTTCTTGCAAGTTTCTACCTTTCCTTATATAGATTAATTCGTTACTAGTGAGTTCCCTATCAAGAATAATCTTTGTTTCATATGTCAAGGCCGTAACTATAGCTCTAGGTCCACACATATTGTCCTTATTATCTATTTTGTTAACGCATCTTTTAGTATTAACGTCTTTATTAAGGTTGACTACTTTTTTACCTTTCCCACCTCTGGGTATTTTGTATACTTAAAATTCAAATCTGGTTCCATTTATGTCTACATTTTCATTAGATGTAATAATTCTCTCAATTTGGTTAAGTATAAAAGAGGCATTGACTTTCTGATGTCTTTTAGTCGAGATTGTATGGTGAAAATTTTCATTCTCTGCCACTATCTTCATCTGATCGCCAGGACTGTAATTACTCATTTTCCTTACAGCCTTTATAGTTGCATGGACGGCTGTCCTAACAGCTTTCATTTGTTCTACAGCTGTTCCTTTCATATCTTTTATTAAAATAGTGTAGTTAGCTTGCCAAATGTTGAATGTCTTAAGATATGCACGTTCTCCTTCATGAATGGCGAATGTAGGTCTTTGCTTGACAAGTTTATCGAACAATTTTTGTTTAAAAGAGAAAATGTGGCCTAACTTTTGTGGTTGATATTGTTGTGGTTGATGTCGTTGTTGTCCTTCAGTGGTTCCTTCAAACAAGTCTTCAGCGAAGTTGTAGTGTCTGATTTTATCCAAACGTTCCTTCTCGCCTTTTATCAAAGCCGTCAACCCATTCTTCGAATGAACCATCGAGTAACCCTTAATTACGTTTTCCTTAGCAACATGCTTCAGTTGGCGAACAGTCATTGCTGACGGTTCTTAATTTGCATAATTAAATAAAGCGTTATTCATAGCCTTTGACGTCTCATTGATCAAAGCTTTGGAGAGATCCTCCTTCTTCATCTTGTAGTAGCCTTTGATTTTGAGCTCTTTAGCCTGAGCTCTTAGTTCTTTAACAGTTGCATCATTATGACGATTGCCATTTTGACTGTCATTCATTTTGTCTTTATTTACTAATTTTCATTCTTATAAATTGACCCTATAGTTTATAGTTATGGTTGGGGTAACCTTTAAATGAATAAGGTGTTGGATAAAAATTTATGGTTTGGGGTAACCATTAAAGAATAAAGGGAATTTGATGAAAAGTTATGGTTGGGGTAAACTTTAAATGAATAAGGTGTTGGATAAAAATTTATGGTTCTTAAGTACCTTTTATACGTGACTTCAATAGTGTTTCAAATTTTAATGGTCTTTTGAACCATTATATGGAATTTCTTGAAATTTCATTTTTATTTTTGGAAAAAATTTATGGTGCTTTGTTACCTTTTTAATGGCTGCATTATTAATGGTTCTTTCATACCTTAAAAAGGAATTTATCTTACGTGTAAATATTTTTTTTTTAATTAGTGGCTGTTTAGAACCTTTAAATTATTCAAAAAGTAATGGTTCTTTAGTACCATTACTCAGTTGTTTTTATTTTGAAATTGATGGTTCTTTAGTATCTTAAGTTAGGACTTATATTTTTTGATGTCATTTATGGTTGATTGGTACCTTAATGGTAGTATGATGATGGCTAATGGTCACTGGGGGCCATTATTTAACCATTATTTTTACGGTATATTTTTTGTGGTTGGTGGGGGTCATTAAGTAGCTACTTAATGGTTGTTTGGATGTTTATGGTTACTCGAACAATTATTTTTGGAGTATATTTTTTATGGTTGGTGAGGACCATAATTACTTGTCTGTCCCATACGTACCCTTATACTACATGCCGACGTGAGCGACCACCTGCAGATTGGTTCACCCTGTACCCTTCATGGCATCTGGAAGGACCCTTTCCACATCTGGAATGACTCCCCCGGTATGCACACAGAGTGCACATTGGCTTTCTTCCCCTCTCTTGCTGCCATATCCCTAAGGGGCCCCATTACGCACCTGACGTTGGAGCTCCCAACTTCCCGTAAGCCCACCCTCTGCGACTGTCCAGATCTTGCAGACTGAGGGGCAACCTCTGGAACAGAACAAGCAGCCATGTCCGGCCGAAGATCAGTTTCAGCCTGAGACAGAGCCTGAAACCAGTTCGTCAGACAAACTGGAGAGGCCTTCCGGAATGTTTTTCGCCCCCTGCCACACCTCGAGACGACCTCCCACTCTACCACAGGTTAGGGATCAGCCTCAATGTGGACAGTATCCTGGGCAGCCACAGTTGTAGTCCGATCGGGGGATGTGTGGGACGAGCTGGCCGTCCCCGACAAACCCCCATCCAGACCCCCACAGTGATGCCCATTGGCAACAGCCTCAAGCTGTGTGATCGAAGCGAACACTGCCTGGAACTGGGAGCAAAGGGATGCCAACTCAGCCTGCATCCGAACACAGCAGTTGCAGTCCCTATCCATGCTAAAAACTGTTGTGCAAAGAACGTCTGAACTAGTCTACAGAGAGCACAAACAATTCAACACAAAATTTAAACGGTTATTAAAATACAAGATTGCCTAATAGATGGAGTAATGCTGCTACTTGCGCACTGCTGACACACTGCTCGGCGGCGGAAGAAGACTACGCGATTTTGCACTATTCACGTACTAAAAAACGCGATGCTACACTCTCAAATACTACAATACGCCCGAAGTTTATGAATTAAACAATGCAAGTACCAAAAACACGCAAAGAAATTATGAATTGAACTATGTAACAAATAACTTAGCTCCATCTTATTCAAAAATACCAAACAATTGGTTAGAGACAATTTATATTTTTAAATATTTTTAGACATGATGATACAAATTTAAATCAAATTTACCATGAGTTTGTTAGTGGACATTTAACGTTTGGTGACTTTAAAGAGTTCTGTAGTAGGCAATGAACCGATTTTAGACGGAAAAATTCGGGAATTATGTCGCAAAATTATTGCACTGTATGATAAACATGCTCCTCAACGCACTGTCAAGGTAAAGAGAGCTCCCGCTCCGTGGGTCACCATTGCATTACGCCAGTTAATGAATAAACGTGATGCTGCACATAGGGCCTTCAAGTGTAACCCAACTCCCGAGGCGTACGAAGCTTATAGGAAACTCCAAAACAGAACCAAGCAAAGCGTGAGGAATGCCAAAATCAGACATGCCCGCTCTGTCGTATGCGGCATATCACAACCTGCTGCATTGTGGAAAATGCTGCGCAGTTTCGGTATAGGGAAGCGAAGATCTGACGCTGTTTATCAAGCGTCTGCAGAAGAATTAAACGATTTCTTCTCAACAGCTGTAAACTGCCACACAGCGACAAATTACCAGCCCCAGGATATCAATCTCTCGAGAGACAAGTTTTTCCTAAAACATGTCACTACCGGCACAGTACTCAAGGCAATTATGAGAATCTCTTCCGAGGTAGTAGGAAATGATGGAGTGAGCATTGGCATGATTAAGAACGTCGTAGACACCATTATTCCAGTTATCACAGACATCTGCACCCTGTCTCTTGTCAGTAGTACATATCCTACTGAGTGGAAGCAAAGTTTAACTCAAGCTATACCCAAGACTGACAACCCTAAGTCGCCAGGTGACTACAGGCCGATCAGCACACTACCTGCAATATCTAAAGCCCTAGAATACATCGTCCATGAACAGCTGACGGATTACCTCAAAACTCATAACATCCATGACAAATATGTCAGGCTTTCGAAAGCACCATAGTACAGCAACTGCATTAATCAAAGTAACTGATGACATTAAACATGCTATGGACAGACGTGAAGCTACCATCCTAACACTGCTTGACTTTAGCAAGGCTTTTGATACAGTTGACTTTGATACATTACTAATTAAAATGAAACAGCTGAATTTCTCAAACAGTGCAATACACTGGTTCGACAGCTACCTCAAAAACAGAAGTCAATAAGTCATTTGTGGGTCGGAAAAGTCATCATGGAAAAACGTGTGCTCTGGAGTTCCCCAAGGCTCCGTCCTTGGTCCATTACTCTTCTCACTGAACATTAATGATATTTCTTCAGTGATTCACTCCTGCAACTACCATCTATATGCTGACAACATCCAACTGTACATAAGTGCAAGCCCCAAGAACATTGCTGACGCAGTAGCGAGTATGAACGCAGATCTTTGCTCTGTTTCTCCTTTGGGCACAGAACCTAGGTCTGAAACTAAACCTCAAGAAATCCCAGGTCATACTTATATCTCATCCAAAGTTAATCAGCCGGTATTTTCGCGAAACAGTCCCTCAAATACTACTCAATGGTACCCAACTACCATACCAAAAAACAGTAAAAGACCTTGGAATAATCTTGGATGAACACCTAAACTGGGAAGACCAAACAATCATAGCTTGCCGGAAATCGCTCTCTTCCCTACATGCAATTCAAAAATTTAGTAAAAATATTTCCAACCCATGTTAAACAAAAATTAGTCCAAGCACTAGTCTTGCCTGATCTTTACTACTGTGATGTAGTTCAACACGGCACAAATAGTGAAAATTCGAGACGCCTCGAGCTAGTGATGAATGCCTGCGTTAGATACGTGTGCAATATACGGTTGTATGATCATATCTGTCCTTCATACTCCCAGCTAGGTTGAATACGCCCACATAAGGCACGCGATCTCCACACGACGTGCTTACTTCATCGATTTCTTAGCCACTGGTGCCCTCAATACTTATCTTCTCACATTAACACCTATCATCATTCCACAACTGCAATACCAGATCAGATACGTCAAGCATCTTGGCTGTACCTTTACATAACAAAATCTTTCTCCGTATCATTCTCCATCTCAGCCATACGACTATGGAACGTGCTCCCCTGTGATCTGCGTCTTATCCAGAACCACACAACATTTAAGAGGGAACTCAAAACTTACATATTAGGGACGGTATAGCCACCATTGTTGTGCCCCTCCCATCTCTTTCTTTCTCCTCTCCATTATAGCTTAGAATTTTACCATTCTATTTCTCTTCCTCTAACCTATCTACTTCTTCTATATCTCTTTCACCCCATTCTATCGTCTTATGTCTCTGCTCAATGAGAATAACTCACAAGCTGCAAGAATATAACGAGAAAATTCCCAACTAGTAATAGGACTGACATTCATAAAAGAAAAATATGTTTACTTTCATATACATAGTCATTACTATTATTATTATTTCTTTCTTGTCTCAGACGTTATGTCTGGTTAAAAATGGAGGGTGACACGGACCTTGATTAAGCGTGACATCCTTTAACTGTACGGTATATGTTACATTGCATTTAGGAACTTTTGGGTAATTGAACAAGTGACAATAATTACAGATATCTGTAGTTGTATATATAAGTTTGAATGTAGCTGTATTGCATTGATGTACTGGTGGATATTGTGTGGTATGACTCCTGTAGTTGATGGTATAATTGGTATAATGTCAACTTCATCCTGATGCCATATGTCCTTGACTTCCTCAGCCAGTTGGATGTATTTTTCAATTTGTTCTCCTGTTTTCTTTTGTATATTTGTTGTATTGGGTATGGATATTTCGATTAGTTGTGTTAATTTCTTCTTTTTATTGGTGAGTATGATGTCAGGTTTGTTATGTGGTGTTGTTTTATCTGTTATAATGGTTCTGTTCCAGTATCATTTGTATTCATCATTCTCCAGTACATTTTGTGGTGCATACTTGTATGTGGGAACGTGTTGTTTTATAAGATTATGTTATAAGGCAAGCTGTTGATGTATTATATTTGCTACATTGTAATGTCTTCTGGGGTATTCTGTATTTGTTAGTATTGTACATCCACTTGTGATGGGATCTACTGTTTCTATTTGTTGTTTGGAAAGTCTGCATTTATCTGTTGTGGTATTAGGATCTTTAATAATATGCTTGTTGTAATATCTGGTGTTTATTGTTTGATCCTGTATTGCAATCATGAATCCTTCCGTCTCACTGTATATATTGCCTTTTCTTAGCCATGTGTTGGATGCGTCTTGATCGATGTGTGGCTGTGTTAGATGATACGGGTGCATGCCATGTAGTGTTTTCTTTTTCCAATTTCGTATCTGTTGATGTTATGTGATCTAAAGGGTTGTAGAAGTGGTTATGAAATTGCAGTGGTGTAGCCGATGTATTTATATGAGTGATTGCTTTGTGTATTTTGCTAGTTTCTGCTCGTTCTATAAAGAATTTTCTTAAATTGTCTACCTGTCCATAATTTAGGTTTTTTATATCGATAAATCCCCTTCCTCCTTCCTTTCTGCTTAATGTGAATCTTTCAGTTGCTGAATGTATGTGATGTATTCTATATTTGTGGCATTGTGATCGTGTAAGTGTATTGAGTGCTTCTAGGTCTGTGTTACTCCATTTCACTACTCCAAATGAGTAGGTCAATATTGGTATAGCTTAAGTATTTATAGCTTTTGTCTTGTTTCTTGCTGTCAATTCTGCTTTCAGTATTTTTGTTAGTCTTTGTCTATATTTTTCTTTTAGTTCTTCTTTAATATTTGTAAAATCGATTCCTATTTTTTGTCTGGATCCTAGATATTTATAGGCATCTGTTTTTTCCATCGCTTCTATGCAGTCGCTGTGGTTATCCAATATGTAATCTTCCTTTTTAGTGTGTTTTCCCTTGACTATGCTATTTTTCTTACATTTGTCTGTTCCAAAAGCCATATTTATATCATTGCTGAATACTTCTGTTATCTTTAGTAATTGGTTGAGTTGTTGATTTGTTGCTGCCAGTAGTTTTAGATCATTCGTGTATAGCAGATGTGTGATTTTGTGTGGGTATGTTCCAGTAATATTGTATCCATAATTTGTATTATTTAGCATATTGGATAGTGGGTTCAGAGCAAGGCAGAACCAGAAAGGACTTAATGAGTCTCCTTGGTATATTCCATGCTTAATCTGTATTGGCTGTGATGTGATATTATTTGAATTTGTTTGGATATTAAGTGTGGTTTTCCAATTATTCATTACTATGTTTAGGAACTGTATCAATTAAGGATCTACTTTGTATCTTTCCAATATTTGTAGTAACCATGAGTGGGGTACACTATCAAAAGCTTTTTGGTAATCAATGTATGCATAGTGTAGCGACCTTTGTTTAGTTCTAGCTTGATATGTCACCTCTGCATCTATTATCAGTTGCTCTTTACATCCTAGTGCTCCTCTGCAACAGCCTTTTTGTTCTTCATTTATTATTTTGTTCTGTGTTGTATGTGTCATTAATTTCTGTGTAATGACTGAAGTTAATATTTTGTATATTGTTGGTAGGCATGTTATGCGGCGATATTTAGCTGGGTTTGCTGTGTCTGCTTGATCTTTAGGCTTCAGATAAGTTATTCGACGTGTAAGTTTATCAGAGAATGTGTATGGGTCTCCAATGTAACTGTTAAATAATTTAGTTAGATGTGAATGTGTTGAGGTGAATTTCTTTAGCCAGAAATTTGCTATTTCATCTTTTCCAGGGGCTTTCCAATTGTGAGTAGAATTAATTGCTTGGGTGACCTCATGTTGCAAAATTATCACTTCAGGCATTTGTGGTATCATCTTGTACGTATCTGTTTCTGCTTGTATCCACTGTGCATGCCTGTTATGTTGTATCGGGTTTGACCATATGTTGCTCCAGAAGTGTTCCATGTCTGTTATGTTTGGTGGATTGTCTATTTTAATGTGTGTGTTATCTATTGTCTGGCAAAATTTCTTTTGGTTTGTTTTGAATGTTTGGTTTTGTTTCCTTCTATTTTCACTTTTTTTGTATCTTCTAAGTCGTTTGCCCAATGCTTGTAATTTCTGCTTCTTTTCATCTAATTGCTCTATCACTTCTTGTTGTGAGATTTTACCTAACCTTTTTGGTTTTTTTTCTGACATTTCATTTCTTATAAATTGTGTTAGCTGTCCGATGTCTTTCCTCAGTTTTTCTATTCTGATCTGTAGCCTGTGTTGCCATGCTGGTTTTGTGGGTTTCTTCTGTGTGTTGGTTGGTTCTGATCTCTGCCTAGTGTGTATATTTAGTGTTGTGAGTGCTCCTATATAAACCAGTGGTTGTAACTCTTCCATAGTTGTGTTTTCATTTATTTTGTTGTGTATGATTGTGTTGATAGTTTTTATTGTTGTTTCGACTTTGTGGTTTATTTGGCGGTCTATGCAAGAATGGTGTAATGTCTGTATTTGTGTCTTTGTATTCTATATATGTCAGCTGAAATTTTTCTTCTGTATCTAACATGTGTGTCACTTCGTGTTCTATTTGTGCTTGTTCTGGTGGCTATCTTAAGATATCGTTTTCCTCTGACTGTTTAATTGATGCGTGTTGTTCTTTGTTTGTTTGATCTGGGATGTTTGAGTCCATTACTGTATTATTATTATTATTATTATTATTATTATTATTTTTATTATTATTTATATTATTCTTGATTGTTACAATTAATTTTTGATTGTTGTAATCATCATTGTACTACTGTTAATATCCCTATTTTTTCTTTTACATTAATAATGTATAAAATGTTATATGTCCTTGATGTTCTGTAGAAACTGAAATTTGTTCAATCTGAGTATGCCTGGTTAGGTGTAAGAGAGGGCCTGAAGGCCCTAATCTTGCCAGGTAAAATAAATGCATAAATAAATAAATAAATGTTGGAATGATGTATTTGGTTTTCTTTACAATAGATATGTCTAGAAAACCAAATGAAGGTAAGTTTATAAATAACATAAAACATTTCTTAACAACATAAACATTAAACAAAAACATTAACATAAACATTAACTTTAACATTAAACAAAAACAATAAACATTAAGATTAACTTTAACATTAAACATAAATACAAATATAAATAGAAATATAAACTTAATTAATGTTTTTCTTCATTAATAAATGTTTGCAAAGATTTATGAAACTGTTGTTAAACAAGCTAAACAAAATAGAAAGAAATATGAAGAACTAAATGAAGAAATTAAGCTTTGGAAGAATCAACTAAGAACAGATTATGAGCAATATAAAAAGGATGATCAAGATGTTATTGATGCCACTGAAAAAGTAAAACAAGGTATTGAAGGTTTAGGTGATAATTTTTTAAGAGCAATTAAAGGAAATAGGGAAGTTGAAAAAAATGATTAAATATAGTAATCAAACAGAACATTTATCACTAATTCCTACCCCCATGAACCATGGACCTTGCCGTTGGTAGGGAGGCTTGCATGCCTCAGCGATACAGATAGTCGTACCGTAGGGCAACCTCAATGGTGGGATATCTGTTGAGAGGGCAGACAAACGTGTAGTTCCTGGAGAGGAGCAGCAGCCTTTTCAGCAGTTTCAGGGGCAACAGTCTGGATGATTGACTGATCTGGCCTTGTAACACTAACCAAAACGGCCTTGCTGTGCTGGTACTGTGAACGGCTGAAAGCAAGGGAAACAACAGCCGTAATTTTTCCCGAGGGCATGCAGCTTTACTGTATGGTTAAATGATGATGGCATCCTCTTGGGTAAAACATTCCGGAGGTAAAATAGTCCCCCATTCGGAACTCTGGGCGGGGACTACTCGAGAGGACGTCATTATCAGCAGAAAGAAAACTGGCGTTATACGTCGGAGCATGGAATGTCAGATCCCTTAATCGGACAGGTAGATTAGAAAATTTAAAAAGGGAAATGGATAGGTTAAAGTTAGATATAGTGGGAATTAGTGAAGTTCGGTGGCAGGAGGAACAAGCCTTCTGGTCAGGTGACTAAAGGGTTATAAACACAAAATCAAATAAGGGTAATGTAGGAGTAGGTTTAATAATGAATAGGAAAATAGGAATGCAGGTAAACTACTACAAACAGCATAGTGAACGCATTATTGTGGCCAAGATAGACACGAAGCCCATGCCTACCACAGTAGCACAAGTTTATATGCCTACTAGCTCTGCAGATGATGAAGAATGCGAAGAAATGTATGATGAAATAAAAGAAATTATTGAAATAGTGAAGTGAGATGAAAATTTAATAGTTATGGATGACTGCAATTCGTCAGTAGGAAAAGGGAGAGAAGGAAACGTAGTAGGTGAATATGGATTGGTGGTAAGAAACGAAAGAGGAAGCCACCTGGTAGAATTTTGCACAGAGCACAACCTAATCATAGCTAACACTTGGTTCAAGAATCATAAAAGAAGATTGTATACATGGAAGAAGCCTGGAGATACTGACAGGTTTCAGATAGATTATATAATGGTAAGACAGAGATTTAGGAACCAGGTTTCAAATTGTAAGACATTTCCAGGGGCAGATGTGGACTCTGACCACAATCTATTGGTTATGAACAGTAGATTAAAACTGAAGAAACTGCAAAAAGGCGGGAATCTAAGGAGATGGGACCAGGATAAACGGAAAGAACCAGAGGTTGTACAGAGTTTCAGGCAGAGCATAAGGGAAAAATGGACAGGAATGGGGGAAAGACGTACAGTAGAAGAAGAATGGATAACTCTGAGGGATGAAGTGGTGAAGGCAGCAGAGGAGCAAGTAGGTAAAAAGACGAGGGCTGGTAGAAATCCTTGGATAACAGAAGAAATATTGAATTTAGTTGATGACAAGAGAAAATATAAAAATGCAGTAAATGAAGCAGGCAAAAAGGAAAACGTCTCAAAAATGAGATTGACAGGAAGTGCAAAATGGCTACGCAGGGATGGCTAGAGGACAAATGTAAGGATGTAGTGACTTATCTCATTAGGGGTAAGATAGATACTGCCTACAGGAAAATTAAAGAGACCTTTGGAGAAAAGAGAGCCACTTTTATGAATATCAAGAGCACAGATGGAAACCCAGTTCTAAGCAAAGAAGGGAAAGCAGAAAGGTGGAAGGAGTATATAGAGGAGACAAGGGCGATGTTCTTGAGGACAATATTACGGAAATGGAAGATGATGCAGATGAAGATGAAATGGGAGATATGATACTCCATGAAGATTTTGACAGACCACTGAAAGACTTGAGTCGCAAAAAAGCTCCGGGAGTAGACAACATTCCATTAGAAGTACTGACAGCCTTGGGAGAGCCAGTCCTGACAAAACTCTACTATCAGGTGAGCAAGATGTATGAGACAGGCGAAATATCCTCAGACTTCAAGAAGAATACAATAATTCCAATCCCAAAGAAAGTAGGTGTTGACAGAAGTGAAAATTACCGAACTACCAGTTTAATAAGTCACAGCAGCAAAATACTAACACGAATTCCTCACAGACGAATAGAAAAACTAGTAGAAGCCGACCTTGGGGAAGATCAGTTTGGATTCCGTAGAAATATTGGAAAACGTGAGGCAATACTGACCCTACGACCTATCTTAGAAGCTAGATGAAGGAAAGACAAACCTACGTTCGTAGCGTTTGTAGACTTAAAGAAAGCTTTTGATAATGTTGACTGGAATACTCTCTTTCAAATTCTGAAGGTGGCAGGGGTAAAATACAGGGAGCGAAAAGCTATTTACAATTTGTACAGAAACCAGATGGCAGTTATAAGAGTCGAGAGACATCAAAGGGAAGTTGTGGTTGGGGAGGGAGTGAGACATATTCGGAATAGGTATTAAAATCCATGGAGAAGAAATAAAAACTTTGAGGTTCGCCGATGACATTGTAATTCTCTCAGAGACAGAAAAGGACTTGGAAGAGCAGTTGAACGGAATGGATAGTGTCTTGAAAGGAGGATATAAGATGAACATCAACAAAAGCAAAACAAGGATAATGGAATGTACTCGAATTAAGTCGGGTGACGCTGAGGGTATTAGATTAGGAAATGAGACGCTTAAAGTAGTCAAGAAGTTTTGCTACTTGGGGAGCAAAATAACTGATGATGGTCGAAGCAGAGAGGATATACAATGTAGACTGGCGATGGCAAGGAAAGCGTTTCTGAAGAAGAGAAATTTGTTAACATCGAGTATTGATTTAAGTGTCAGGAAGTCGTTTCTGAGAGTATTTGTATGGAGTGTAGCCATGTATGGAAGTGAAACATGGACGATAAATAGTTTGGACAAGAAGAGAATAGAAGCTTTCGAAATGTGGTGCTATAGATGAATGCTGAAGATTAGATGGGTAGATCACATAACTAATGAGGAAGTATTGAATAGGATTGGGCAGAAGAGAAGTTTCTGGCACAACTTGACCAGAAGAAGGGATCGGTTAGTAGGACATGTTATGAGGCATCAAGGGATCACCAATTTAGTATTGGAGGGCAGCGTGGAGGGTAAAAATCGTAGAGGGACATCAAGAGATGAATACACTAAACAGATACAGAAGGATGTAGGTTGCAGTAGGTACTGGGAGATGAAGAAGCTTGCACATGATAGAGTAGCATGGAGAGCTGCATCAAACCAGTCTCAGGACTGAAGACCACAACAACAACAACATCACTAATTAAAAAATTAACATATTGGTCAGATGATATTCCTGGAAAATATGATTATACCTTAAGTGAAACAGAAATTAAAGATGTCATGAATAAATATGAAGAAGAAAATAAAAGTAAAAAGATCAATGAAACTAAAAAGATAAATGTTAATGAAACAATGTTAAAGTCTATAAATCATATTGAAGATGATATATTTTGTTCATAAACCTGTTGGTATGTTTAAATATCTTGGTAATTTACCCTTAGTATTCAATGGTGATGAATTAAGAACTGGTAAAAAAATATGAAGGTACCGATGGATTAATGAGACTATCAACTGAAAAAGAAATTACTATACATGAAATTTTAATGGTGAAGATTTATAAAATTATGCAGATATATTATTAAATTCAGGAGCATAATAATCTGATAATAATCAAAATAAAATAAGATCAAGTAAAGGTAATAAATATAAATATTTAATAAAATAAATTGCTTACGATTAAATTCAATTAGTAAATAATTTAATTAACAAATTACCACTTGAAGTATATCTTCCAGGTTATAAATTTTGTGCTCCAGGTACAAAATTAGAAGAGAGTTTAGCCAATTTTGATAAATGTATAAATCCATTGATGAAGCTTGTAAGAAACATGATATTGCTTACAGAAATAATACAGATGAAGAAAAAAGACATATAGCTGATAAGGAACTTCTGTTAGCTACAAAAGAAAGAATGTATGCAAATGAGACTTCATTTGGTGAAAAAGCTGCAGCAACACCTGTTAGATGAATAATGTATGGAAAAAGAAAATTAGGTATAGAAATTAATGTTGATGAAAATGGGTAGGGATTATAGAAATGTTTATTAATTTTTAAATTATATAAAAAAATTTATTTAACTTTTAAGAAATATAAAAAATCTTTATACATTTTTGAATATATAGAATTTTTGAATATATAGATACTGTTATGTATTTTAATCTATATAAAAAATCATTATTAAATTTTTAACTACATGAATGAATAACTTTACAACTGATTACACTTTGTTACCTAGTGGCAAAACTAAACCAAAATCAATTGAATCAAAGGTAAATAATGAACAACAAAATGAAATTGTACCATTTTCATCTGAACCATAAAAATGTAAGAAACACAAAATACTGATGGAAATTTACATGTCACATTAGCTATTTCTGTTGTGGGAGTAATAATTGAATATTTAACCAAAAATAAAGATTGCTAAAGCATTAACACATCATGAAGATGGAATTAAACCATTATTATTACCTGCATAACCATATTTAACAACAATTGTTTCATTAGCTGGAGGACTTGCAGCAATTGCAAAAACAGTATTAAATAAAAGGAAAAAAGACAAGAAATTAGAACAAAAAATACATAAATCAGAAATGGAAAAAAAATTGGTAATGTAATAAAACAATGTCAAAAAGTAATTGATTATTATCCTAATGCATTAAGTAATTTTGATATAGAAAAACTAACTAAACAATTAAAAATTATACAATTTCCCTTTGTATATATTATTGATGAATTGGTAAATAAACCGTTAAAAATTTAATGTTGTATGGTAAATTTAGATGCATCTGATAATCCTGGTACTCATTGGATTTCCTACTATACAAATAATGATAAAAAATTTGTTTTTGGTTCATTTGATTGTAATATACCAAAACAATCAGTTATCTATTTAGAAAAAAATGAACTATGATACAATACAGAAAGAATACACAACATTGATGAAGTGATATTTGTACATTTATGTTCATTTGTTTTAAAATTGTTTTGTGTGAATTATAATGTAATTTTAAATTTATTAAATGGACATTTTTGGAAGTAACATACATCTAACGCAGCAAACTGAACAAGTACTTAATACTCCTACATTCAAATTGGAAACAATTGAAAAAAGTGAAAATATTATTAAACATCTTCAATCATCGATAGATCCTAAAATAACTAATGGAATTAAACAACTTAAAAAAGAATTTAATACTATTTTTAAAACAACTAGAGGTTATATAGGTTTTCAAATCGAAGACTTGCAATATAAATGATGCACTTGATGCATAAGATACAGTTACTAAACAATATTTAAATAAAGAATTTGTTACAAAACCAGAATACAGAAAAATTTTAACACAATTTAATAATTATTTTACAAAAAAAGGAGAAGAAAAAGGTTGTTCAGATTATTGCTCAAAAATAGATTTAACTCCATACTTAAGTAAGTTAATTAATCTTAAAGAAAAAATATATAATAAACAAATAATTGAATTTATTTTTATGACAGGTAGTAAACAAAAGTGTATAATTTTGAATTTTATTTTATACTTAAAAGGATTGTGGTTTTTGGTAAAAATATAAATAGAGATTTAAAAGTTGAGGCTTTTGATATAACAGTAAGTGTAGTTGATAAGCTAAATCGAATATATAATAATAATGATGAATCAATAATCATACACAAATCAAATTTTATAAATGTAACATTGAAAGATTGTATTAAAACTGTTCCTGTAGATGTAAATATAATTGTATTTGGTGAAATAATTTAAAATTTAATAAATCTCTTATCTATATAAATGAATAACCACAATTCACATTAACTTATTACGGATTATCATAATTATTGTTGGAAATGTGAAAAGTTTACTGAAACACATTACCCACATAGAGTAACAACTAAAAATGGAAGACAAGAATTCAATGTATTTGTACAATTTGTAAATCTAAAAAGGGTAAAATTTCTTTAAAAAATTGTAGATGGTGAAGGTTTAAATAATATTCGTGAAAATATAATTAGTGAATTACATATACCAATTCAAAAGAATTCTAAAAGAAGAAATGTTGTTTATTTTAGTATAGATGTTTTATGGCAAGCTCATCTAGTTTAAATGAATTCTGGTAGTTTAAAAGGAATTTCACATATAAATAAAGGTTATAAATATTTACTAACAATAACTGCTGTTTTTCTAAAATATTCATTTGCTTTCCTATTAAAGAAAATAAGCTACAAATATAGTTGATGCATTTCTAAAAATTTTATTAATTAGAAAGCCAAATAATTTACAAACAGATAAAGGTAAAGAATTCGAAAACAAAGAATTTAAAAAATTAATGAATTAATGAACAATATAACAAAAATCATTATTTAAGTTTTCAGAATTAAAATCATCTTTTGTTGAAAAATTTAACACAACACTTAAAGAAAAAATGTGGAAGATATTTTATTTACAAAGAAAAGATAAATGGTTTAAATTAGTTAAAAATTTAATTGACGAATACTATAAGACAAGACATTCTACAATAAAAATGAAACCAATAAAATTTACTGAAAAAAATTTAAAAATAAGTAACATTATATTTAATGAAAGAGGATAAATTTAATAAAGGTGATATAAAGTGAGAATTAGAAAACTTAAAGGTCTTTCTGCAAGAGCATGTATACATCAAATTGGTAAACAGAAGAAATAATTAAAGCTAAATATGTTATTCATTTAATTCCTATTACATATAAATTAAAAGATAAAAAGGAAATTTTGATGAACAAGAATTTAAAAAAAACAAAATATCGAAATGTATGCTGAGCTGAAAAAATTTTTCAAGAAAGAAAGGTAGTAAAGTTTATGTTAAGAGATCAGTTTTTGATATTAACACGACAGTTGGATAAATAAAGATAAAGTAAATTTTTAAAGAACTAGTTTATTATTTAGTTTAACAATTAATTAGTTTTTAAAAAATTTGTTTACAATATCGTTTACAATTAATAGAATTAAACAATTCGTTTTTTAAGGAATTATTTTAATACTTAGTATTTAAAATCAAAATGTATTTAAATAAGTATCAAATAATTCCATCACATTTTTTATTTCCGTTAATCCTTTCATCTTTTACTTTAATACTTACATCCCTCATTTTAATTCTATCATCTTTTAATTTGATATTTCATTGTTTATTTTATTCAATGTTTGTAGTTTATGTATACCAAAATCTTTGTGTTTTATTTGATCTTTGTAAAAAGTTTCCATTTACGTAGAAAAAATTTTATTATTTCTATATAGAAATAATTTTATTATTTTTATTCATAAAAATTTTATTACATTTTTAATGACTTATAATGATCATATGGTAATGTATATATTTTATTTTCCATTACGTATCTTTTATTATCATGGGGACGTAGTGGTTTTCTGTATACTTGAATTGTATATATTTCATGTTTTTCACTTTGAATAAAATTAATTTTTCTGTATTGTTCTATATTGTTAAACAAACAACCTTTGTAATCTTCTAAATGTATTTTTTTTGAACAGCACATTTCCTAAATTCTTTAGATATTTTTCTATATTGTCACCAACTTTATAGGCATACATTTCTGATTTTACGCCACAAAATTCTTCAATTACTCTTCCATTACATTTGTCTTTCATTTTACCAACATCTCTTTTGTTCCATTGTGGAATACTATATACAGTATCTGTTGGATAATCACTTGTATAAAAATTATTAAATATTGATTTTATATCTTCATAAAAGTGTTCAGTATTTATTATTGTAAGTATATCTATCTGTAACTTGATAACATAATTCAAAATTCTCTTCATATTTCGGTTTAATAGCTCTGTTGTGAAAATCATAGTCATTCCTTAGATTAATCAAACATACATAATCCAACACAAATAGGTTTATCAAATCTAATTTTAATTTTATATATAAAAATATGAGGAAGATTTCCATTAAAAAAATTCTACATTTTAAGTTTGGTTTAGCTACAAGTTTATCACATACTTCCCTATTTAAAACTAATTTTATATCTTGTCTATTTCTTTATTCTCTATTGTGTTCCCAAATACAGATATATTCATTAATTTAAAGAAATCATTTACAAAATTATTTGTATCTTTAGTTCTTAACTATGTGTTTGAATCTACATATTTCTTTACAGAATTACTTTGTTTAAATTTTATAACTTTATGTATTTTTAAAATTTACATTCCTAAAGATTAATATTGTGTAAGACATCTATAATGTATTTCATAATAAATTCTTGTATCTAAAGTAGTTATAAATTATCTTTACTTTCTACCTGGAACAAGTTTTGATTCAGAAGCTAATGGTAAATCTTTATATAAATCAAGCAACTTTTATTAGATAATCTAAATCTACTTCAGATATATAACCGATTCCCAATTGTTTGAAATTTCATTTATTTTTGTACAATTAAAATTATTGGGATCATCCTATTGAAATTTACCATATGGTAAATATTGGTTCATAAAATAACAATATAGATTATTTGCATCTAGATATGTTATGTAGTTTGATATTTCTTTACTATTAAAATCTTTTAAATATTTCTTATTTGCATTTACATATCATTTACAACATAGTGAAATACCTCCTCTTACTCCTTTTTCCACCATTAAAAGCATTTCATTATCATATAATAATTCAAGTTTCTGGTCAGTCGTTTTTATCATTGCATCCCAAGATAAATCTAGTTCTGTAAAATAGCAAGAAGAATCTATATTATATTTTTCTAAAATATTCAAAAACATCACCTAAATTAATACTACATCAGTTTTAAGATTCAAATCATGATATTCAACAAAAATTTTGCATGTTCATAATCTTCATCTTTGATGTATTGTAAAATTATTTCTTGATGGTAATTGTGTTAATTCAACTTTTTTCCAAGAATCCATATAATCAAATTGGTATATTCCTTTTCTGATTACACATTTAAATAATTCTGGAGAAAAATACTCTTTTATACACTTTTATTGATTTTTCTTTCAATTTTTTTTATGTTTGCCAAGTGAAGAAGCCATAAATCTAAATGTATCAATAAATCTCATTTTAAAATATTTTTATGTTTACCAATACTAATGAAATTATTTTCATTGTTCGGAGTTAGATCTATTTCTTTATTATCATCACTAAGTTGTTTTACAAAAGATGAGAATTATAATAAGATAAATTATGTAAATAAATAGGGGAAAAATTAGGTCGTTGTTTTTTAAACTTACAATTAATGCACAATATAAAAATGTATTTACCAGTTAGATAATCATGATGACAAACTTCTTTATTACCTTTTCTATGATAATATTTACACAATGTTCATTTAGAAATATTATGCAATTTGGTTTCCTATAAACAACAGGATTTTTATAATTACCATATATGTACTTTATGCTTTAACAAGATCCACTTGGTTCATGCATTTCTTATTTCATTGCATTTGGTTTTTCTGGATTCGGTTCATGAGTTTTATATTTAAAATTAAACTTTCAGACACAGCATAAATTGCAAATGGAACCTATTGTGTATATTGATAATTTTTAAAATATGCACTTTTTCATCCACTTGGCATTTCTACTTTTAATGGTTTTTGAGTTAAGCAATTTGGAATATGATTATCTAATTTTTCTTTACTATAAAAATGTAGTAAATATAAATCGCAAATAAATTTTACTTCTTCATTTTTATTGATTTTACTAGATTCAATTCTAGATAAATTTTTCATGTAACAATAGTGTGAATTACCATCTTTCTTGAAATAAAGTAAATTTACATGATTTTCCATTTTCCATTTTGTAATTTTTAATAGATATACCTGATATTCTAAGTCGTCAAGTGCATAAACATTGATAGATTCATTAATTACGTTTTCTACTATTGGAATTTGATCCACTACTACAACAAATTCATAATTTTTAATATTTTTATCAACATCAACACCAACATCTTTATATTTTGTTATTCTTTCAGCATTTTTATCTACAGGAAACAAATCTAATTTTATAGACCACAGAAAACATTTTACATCATTATTTTTTGCATTAACACGAGTATTTATTTTTAAATTTACCAGTTAAATCAATATAAGATGATCCATTTAGTGGAATATATTTTTTAATTGGTAGTTGCAAATTAATAATTCTATTTAATGACCATCCTGACCCTTGTGCTTGAAAATTAGATATTTTTTCTAAAATAACTCTTTTACCTTGTTTAAAATTTTAACTAAAATCTTTTTCTGTCAAAATAGTAAAGTTATGTGTTTGTTGTCCAAATTCTTGAACTTTTTCATTGATTTGATTTATTTGTAGTTTATATAAAAAATTAAATTACAATTTATACAATATAAATACAATTGAAATTTATACAATATACATTAAAATTTAACTTTAAACCAGTATGTACTTCCAAATAGTGTTTAACAATTTAAAAAAATTCCGTTTTTACTGGAGTTGGGAAATGATTAGGATCAAGTATATTTATACACTTTTCAAAATTTATAGTTTGTTATGTGTTTTGTAATGCTCTTTCAACTAAGTAATCTTTAATTATATTTCTATCTCTTCGGTTCAGTTTTATAAATATATATATATAACAAATGGAAATATTTTTAGTGGTTAATTTTCTATACTTAGAAAAAAATCATCAATATTATAATATACTAACTTTTCCAAAAATTAGCACTTACTTCAGGTATATAATTTTTATCAATATTTAATAAATCTTCCAAAAATTTTCATGTACTCAGAAGTTTAATTTCTAAACATATTTGTATGATTTTCACTTACTTCTGGTATATACAGTTTAACAATATTTGTGTAATTTTTACTTACTTCAGTAATATAATTTTTTCACAATATTTATATGATTTTCACATCCTTCATGTGTATAATTTTTAATAAAATTAGTATGATTTTCCGTTACATCAGGCGTACTGTTTTTAACAATATTTGCATGACTTCCACTTACTTCATGTCTATAATTCCTAGCAATAATTGAACTACTTCTAATAATAAAATGTAATTAAATCAGCTTTTATATAAATTTGAAGAACCACATAAATTATTTATTCTACAAAATTCATGTTGTTGTAGTTGATAAGCAAAGTATGTATCCATTTTCTCTTCAATTTATAAAAAAAATTTCATTAGAACTGTAAATTTTTTAATAAAATGATAATTATTTAACAGATGGATAAGGATTATAATTTAATAGATATTTAATCAAAAAGAGAATTTGTTTATTATTTAGTTTAACAATCAGTTTTCAACAATTAGTTTTCAAAAAGAATTCATTTACTATTTAGTTTAACAATCAGTTAGTTTACTATTTAGTGTAATGATCAATTAGTTCCAATAATTTATTCAATTATTCGAAAAGGATTATTATTTAATAAATAATAAATCACAAAGTTAAAGCTTCCTTATTCTTAATATATTGTAAAGACCTTTTCTTACATTTATTATTGTTTCTCTTTATGTGAAGGATTTATATAAAAACATTTTAAATCTTTAATTTCCTTACATATTTTACATTTCTTTGTAGATGTAGATGTTTGTTCAGCTACAACTTTTTTGTTATTCATTGTAGACATAGACTTTTCTTCTTTATTTAATGTTAATAAATGTTCCTTAAAATAATATTTAGCAACAATTTCTCCACATACACAAGGAATTCTATTTTTACTGTAATTTTTCACATGATGTTTATTTATGCATGGTCTACATATAGTTCTGTAACCATCTTTTGTATGTTTCTGTAAAGGAAAATTATCAATTGATTTCTCTGTATTACAATATTTACAAAATTTAGATTTTACAGAAAATTCTTCCACAAGAAATATATATATATAAATTATTACATTTGTGGAAAAGTAAATGTTCTCATTTTTTAAGTTTTAATTTGTATTTAAATATTTTTTAAAAATTCTTAAAATCTAATTTAATTTATACATATAAATTATTAAAAAATATTCATGTAGGATCGAGAAATATTTTAAAGGATTTGATTACAGTTCCTGATATAGAATTAAATGGAGCCAATATGTCAGCTAATGTTGTTACATTAGTTTCAATAATAATTCTACAGAGTGCAAAATTTTCTTTTTCCCTTAACATTTTTATAAAAAATATGATTGCAATTTGTTTTAAGAAATTGATTATTATTTCCATTACTCAAACAAAAAGGACTACAAATATCTTTTTCAGATTGCTCAATTAGTTCATAAATTTCTTTTAGTTTAGTCTGCATTTCGTTTAGGTTATCCATTTATAAGAAATAATTTTTATTACAATTATAAAAAATAAAATTGATAGTTTTCAATGATTCATTTATCTATACGTTCAAAATTACAATTTTTTAAAAATATGTTGAATACAAAATACAATTTTATTTTTGAATAAGTAAAAAAAATTTTCTATTTAATTGAAACTACTTTAATCAAGAAGCTCAACAACATAAATATTTCTAAAGAAATTAAAAAAGTAAATGAGCTAGAGATGAATGTATTATATAATATTAAAAACTGTGAATATTTAAATACTAGATATGGAGAGCAACTTTGCCTAGAACTCAATAATAATTTTAAAGTTATTTTACCAAATCGATTTTCTAAGTCAATTGGTGATTTTGTTTTGAAATAATTAAAAAATGACAAATGTAATTGAAATACAAAGAAGCTTAAAAATAGAAATAATGAATTTCATCATATAGAGTTCACAATTTAAAATTTTTAAAATAATTTACTTTTGTTAACTAATACTTTTTATTTACTTACATTCACAATGTGATTTTTTTTAAATAATTTACTTTTGTTAACTAATTTATTTTGTTTTATTACTTTCACAATGCGACTTTTTAAATAATTCACTTTGTTAATTAATATATTTTAATTGTTTTACATACAATCACAATGTTATTTTTTTAAAATAACTTACTTTTGTTAACTAATACCTGTAATTTGCTTCAATTGTGTTATAATTAAATAATTAAGTTATATATCAGTTAGTTTTTGTATTTAGTTGACTTAATGTAACATTATGTATTTAGTTAACGTTTTAAAATCCGTTAAGTTAAGTAAATATACTGATTTATTAAAAATCAGTTAAGTTACTTGTAATATACAGAATTTATTTTAATAATGAGCTAGTTAGCTAGAACCTACAAAATAATTCTACTCACTTAGCGACTGTCTAGATTACACTTGTATGTTCTCTTCTGGAGTACATAATTCTACAGAGTATCAGATAGGTTTGACAGAGGACGCAAAAAACGTTCAGAGAAGGGCAACTCGTTTTGTATTGTTATGAAATAGGAGAGAGAGTGTCATGGATATGTTACGTAAGTTGGGGTAGCAATCATTAAAAAAAGCCATTTTTCTTTGTGGTGAGATGTATTCATGAAGCTTCAATGAGCACTTTGATCCTCTGAATCGTGAAAATATTTTGTTAGCACCAGCCTACACAGAGAGAAATGATCATCGTAACAAAGTAAGAGAAATGAAAGCTCTCACGGAAAGGTTTAGGCATTCGCTTTTCTGGAGCTGTGTTTGAGAGTGAAGTTGAAGGTGGTTCCATTATCACTCCATCACGTGATTAAGTGTGAACTGCAGAGTAGTCATTTAGATGTTGATGTAGGTGCAGAGTAGCCCCATCCAGAAATCTGATTGGGCACTAAGAGTGCGTTTTAAAAACTAATGGCTCCAAATTTTTTATGGGAAGCTCTTAAAGCTCTTTGAATAAAGCAAACGTTATTGACATTCTACATCTTTATGCTTCATTTCTACATTTTTACGACCTTCTGCTGCTAGAGCAGTGGTCGTCAAATGCTTTTGCTCAATAGCCAATACTGAAATGTGGCGGCACCTTGGGCCACATATGTACTAATATTATTATTATAATGTTTGTGAAATCTGATGGGACTTAACTGCTACAGTCATCAGTCCCTAAGCTTACACACTACTTAACCTAAATTATCCTAAGAGCAAACTGACACATCCATGGTTGAGGGAGGACTCGAATCTCCGCCAGGACCAGCTGCACAGTCCATGACTGCAGCGCCTTAGACCACTTGGCTAATCAGGCGCGCCAATATTATTATTAATAGGTAAAGTACATAAATTAGTATGTTATGGCTACAAAATACTAAATATCTATTAAATTATAATCCTTATCCATCTATTAAATAATTATCATTTTATTAAAAAATTTACAATTCTAATGAAATTTTTTTTATAAATTAAAGAGAAAGTGGATACATACTTTGCTTATCAACTACAACAATTTGCTGTAGAAATTAATTGATTAACCATTGGCTCACACAGGTAACACAACACTTCGTCAGACAATTACAGTGTCGCAACTTTGGGGTCACTGAGGTTGGCAGGAATCTGAAAGAGAGACCAGTAGAAAGGATGTGTTCCGAATGATGGAGAGCTACAACAATCAGTATGAGAGGTTGTCAAAAAATAACCCAATTTATTTATTTATTCATTTTGTGCGCCCACACTTGAGATAGGTGCTGGCAGTATCAGAGAGGTCTGACCTTGAGTGATGTACTACCATATGTGTCGGTCTCCTGGCGGTCCATAGTTTGACAGAACCAGGGAAAGTGTATGGGTATATTTACTGTACCCAACATGGATCTCAAGTTGCACCAGCATGCAACACGATCACAAATGTTTAGTAAATATTTTGAATGTCATATTTTTTTCTACTCGTTGCGTTGTAATACAGTAGCCTTAATTTCATTCCATATTCGTTGCTAAAAATATGTACTGCCATTGAAAATGACCGTCTCCATATTGCGCATTCACAAATCCATGTTACTTCAGCTTGAAATTTGCATCATAGCAGCTGATCTGTATGAGACATGCATGTCCATGAGTTCTCAGCCCTAGAAGACAAATAATAAAACATTCCCTACTCACATATCCTCAAACCTTGCAACTGCAGCGCTTCTTATGCCTCTGCCAATCTACTACTCTGTATTGTGTTGTTTCTGCTGTTCTTGTTGCTTGATTGTTTTTCTCTTCTGGCCGTTTTCTACTTTGTGATTTTTCTTTAGTGAAATCCATTGCACTGGCTGGTAATTAAATTAGGACTGTGGCTGCTTGCAGCTTGTATTATTAGTCTATACTTTTAGGATCTCGTCATTCATGTTCCTTTTTCCTTCCCTGGTGTTATAAAGACCAACTTATATAATGACACTTCACTGAAGATATACTTGTATAAGTGTTGAACAAAAAATGAGATATTAAGTAAACGAATATGCTAGTGTGTTTTGATGTGCCTCACATTAGAAACTACAAAATTAAACGGAATTTGAACATTATGGCTGGTAAAAGATTAGTAAAAAATTTATTAGGTTAATTTATTTGATAAATCCCCTCTCAGCAGAAAAAAACAAATAGAATGCATGTGTATTCACGTTTTTCCTTCTATAAATACTTTGTACAAGCAATTTGTGAACCATACAGGGTTTTCCTTATACTGGATGTTTGTGTCTAGTACCAAAAATGTTCATCTCAGATGCTGGTGTCATGACTGCTTCACTACAAAGATGAACACTATGTTGTGTTTGAAAGCTTTCATGTGATAATAATACATAGGAAACACTTACTAAAGTTCCACAAAATAATATTTGTTTGGCCACAAAGTAGCTTTTAGCTTCTTAGATCATTGTCAGGAAAGAACTGAATGTCACAATCACAGATAAAATTACACATATGTAACTTTCACAGATATCATTTATATAGAAAATACAAAAAATACAAAAATCATGACTTTTTAAGAGCCTACATGGAAAAATGCCACAGGGAAACAATTACATTAATTAAAAATTAAAACAATGTCTTTTATATAGAGATACACTTAAGAACTGATGGAAAATAAAGTTCAATTTACAATTTTAATCTAATATTTGTATAACTGAAACTTAATTTAACAGAGTGAAAAAAGGAAATTGAGTTAGTTCATTTAATACTAAGCTGGCATTCTGTATCATATGTATGTTGGTTTGCTATATTTCCAGTAGGTTCACCTTTCTCTAAAACTTCTATGTGATACTTTTGAAAACATGTTTATACTGTGCTGCATGGTAACAGTATGGTAATGTTTTTTGTATAAGAATTTAGACCATGATATCTTCTTGCACTGATTGCACAGCATCTCTCTATCAGCCCTAATTGCTCAGCTATTTCTTCAGGAAAAATTAATTGATTCACCTTCCCAACAGCTGTTCTGCATATGTACAAATTACTTTTCCTGATGAAGCAGTTTTCAACTTACTCTGTAATCATATTTGAAATTTGGTAACCCATAGGTAATTCAGATTTGATCACAAGTTCTTTCAGTCAATATATGAACTGATATGTCATATTGTCAACTAGTCAAGCCTTCCATCTATTGAACTGGCCCCATGGTAGCACTTATTATTTATTTATAAATAAGATGACACCAATCTTCTATAAAAATTGAATGACTGAACCTCTTTTAATCTTTGCACAAAGTGAGCAAACAATCAAATTAGCACTCCAAGTCTACACATTACCAGAAAGTGGATACAGAATTATTTCATTATGTTGTCATCTTCAATTATTTATTTTGTCCTTCCCCTGTCAAAGTGAGTAGATTGTATGATTGGATAAAAAGTATATGGTAACACATATAAATGATAAAAATATGAATCTTGTAAATGGAAAAAATGAAATGGAATGCTCTCTGTAGATTTGTGCAGTATTTCTTCACAGTGAAAATGTTTAGATAAAGAAATTAAGTGAATTTACTTCACAATTTGTCATTCAGGAACTCTAATCGAGCTAAGTCCCAAAATAAGCTAAGCACATGCCTGTCTTTGAATGTGCAGGTGCTTGTGACCAGCAGTTCATTAATAGTATTTGTGAAGCAGTAAATCATGCAATTTACAATGTAATTTGATTTATATGTGTATGAGGCAGTAAGAGAACAATCCATTGTTTGGATATATACTGACCTTTGATCTTTAGGTAACTTAAGGGCAGGAGCAAAAACGATATCTTCAAGCCTCACTCCTCCCCTCCCCCTTCCAACTTGTCCCCACACCATCACTCCTTTTCAATGCTGCCTCCATCCCCTCTTCACCCTCTCCCTCCGCTCTCTTAAGCCACTTCACTTTTTTGTAAATTAATGGTTGGCATGAAACACCCTAGCTGTGTTGAAGAATGTTCATGAAGAACTTGCTAGCTCAGCATAGTGCAGCGCTCATATCTGTGAAGGTCGTGTTGGTTCACCATTAGATAGTGTCCTACTGCACTTAGAGTGTTTCAAGCCAGTTACAAATTTCGTGATGCAAGCTTTTCAGAAAACGTTCACACATTTGATACTGTTGAGTGGTACTTAAGATAGGTAAATAAATTAGTGAAATCAATGTGAAGTGAAGTAGAAATCATAAAATAAATGAAAAACTTGGTTTAGTTTACAAGAGTTACACACTGGCAAACAGCGGGCAGAGCAGCAGTGGTAACGGCCGGCGCTTGCAAGTGAGCACATTCAGGAGAAGCCATCGGCCTCCCCACATAAGCAGAAGCTGTCGATTCAGCTGTCAGGGCGTCACCCTACTGGCTCACGTGTTTCTCAATTGTCACATGTGATCAAAGGCCCTCGCCTACATTCCAAGAGCCAATGAACAACGTTAAGAAGATTCTTCAATAAGCTTTTCAACGTGACAGAAGAGGCAATGACGGTGAAGTCGTTCACCTCCAGTGAACGGAAGTAAATAAGTACGCGAGACACAGTGGGCCCAACAGTAGTTTTCAGTTCAGTTTCGGTTTGAGTTCGGTTCCAGTACAGTTCAGTCGGTGTTGAAGACCATCATGCAGGAAGAGACTACAACGTACACAGAAGCACCAAGTACGCTGCTGTAATGGAATAGCAAGCAGCAGCCTTGCAACCAGAAGAATTGGTGTCAGAGAAAAACGCCTTGGCGCAATATGAGGTGTGAATGACAGTCACTAAAGTTCCACAGTTAGTATTGTTTAATGTGTGAAAGGATAGAGGTCTACATATCAGTCGTAATATTTTCTTTATTTAGAAGTGTATTTTCTCTCATAATTTTAAGAGTCTGTCGAAAATATTTAAACATCTTTTAAATTCAGTGTAGTAAGAACGTGTAACTCATAGTTTGTAAAATGATGACGCAAAATCGTACAAAATCAGTGTCAGCGCCGGCCGCGGTGGTCTAGCGGTTCAGGCGCTCAGTCCGGAACCGTGCGACTACTACAGTCGCAGGTTCGAATCCTGCCTCGGGCATGGATGTGTGTGATGTCCTTAGGTTAGTTAGGTTTAAGTAGTTCTAAGTTCTATGGGACTGATGACCACAGATGTTAAGTCCCATAGTGCTCAGAGCCATTTGATTTCAGTGTCAGCACCACAAGCGGTTTCTACTGAGGAAGCTATTCATAGCTTAGTTAATCAAATTGCACAGCTTAAAAATGATAATAATGCATTATTTAAACAGTTGTGTGAGGATAGACAAACCGGTTCAATCCTTCCAACCATAGATTCCTCAACAGCAGCCTTGGTAACTCCTTTTTCAGGTAATCCTGGCGAGGAGATGACAGCCTTTTTTGATGATTTAGTAGCAGCTGTAAAGTTGTCAGATGAACAGCTCTTACAAATGACAAAGTTAAGATTGATAGGAGAGGCTAAAGCACAAGTATTATGCCATGAAGAATTACGGAATGCTCGAACATTTCAGGAATTGAAGAAAGGATTACTTAAACGTTTTCAAAAACAGAACAGCTGTAGATTTTATAGGGAAAAATTAAACCCTATCACTCAGAGGCAAAACGAGTCGTTAGAAAGCTTTGTAGATAGGATTAGAAATGTTAATATTAACACCTCTCAGTTGACAACTAGTGATGAAGCAAAAAAAGGTATTTTACAAGAGGCAGAAGATAGAGCTCTGGATACATTTTTAGTGGGTTACCTCCTGAAACGTCCCGTCGTGTCAGGGCAGAGTTTCCTAAAAATTTTGCGGAAGCTGTATCTATGGCGACGGCTTTCGAAGAAATAGACACTGCCACCAGATACAAGGAGAAGCGAAATGTATTTTCAGCAGGAGTACGATGTTTTAGGTGCGATCGACAGGGACATATAGAAAAAAACTGCAGACAACCTAAATGCACTAATTGTCAAAGAATAGGTCACACATTCAAGGAATGCAGGTCTAAGAAAGTTTTTGGAAATAGAAATCAGTTAAACTCAAAAAGGGAATGCCGAGGCTGCTGCCAGGAGTTCCCAGATAAAATTTCATGCCATTAAGGCGAATGTGAAGGCGGAATGCTGGTTATCTGCTGCCATACAGGATAAAAAGGCAAGGATACTTGGTGGATACAGGCGTAAACGTATCAATAGTGAGTAATGAATGCATTGGAGAAAAGAAATATGACCCTCAAAGGTATAGATTGAGTGGGGTAGGAGGAGGTACAGTGAAGTCATTAGGAGGTACATCATTGATTTTCTGTATCCAAGGTGTACAATTTCAAGAAGATGTAAAAGTGGTAACAAAGGCAACTGATGGGTATGACGCGATCGTAGGGCTGGATTTCCTGAATAAACATCACGCTAAAATCGACCTCAGACAGCAAACTGTAGAACTTAGCGGAATAGTGTTTCAGCTAGGTGACACCGCTGCAAAGGGCCCACTGCTGCAAGATTTCCCCAACCGGAAGATGAAATCAACTACACTGCGTGCAGCGTCCTTGAAGGTTGATTCGCGGGACAAGATACCATTTGGCTCAGGAAAACTTTTCTGGATGACTGTTGACCCCGAGGTACCTATAGATACAATGTGTCTAATAGAGCCATTAGAGGAAAATGAGGAATTAGATGTATCACATTGTTTAATAAGTAGAAGTGTTGTATGGGTTCGAGATGTTGAGGGAGAAATAAAAGTACCGGTACATATTGACAATTTCGGATTCGAGAACAAAGAGTTGCATAAGGGAATATTAGTAGCTACAGTCAGTACTTTTGAAGAAGAAGATTTCATTTGGTCAGATATTACTGATGGTCAGAAACCAGACGCCTATAAAACCGCATTACGCCAGAAGATTGAGCATTTGAAAGGAAATGATAGAGACACAATAAAAGCAGTTTTAGATGAGTTCCAACATTTATTTAATGCAGAAGGTCCACTGCCAGCAATAGATATCACACAGCATAGGATCCCAGCAGGAAATAGCCCCCCAGTTTATAGGAAGCCTTATAGAGTTCTGCATCACTTACAGCCAGTAGTGGATGAATTTTTAGAACAGCATCTAAAAGATGGAATTATAGAATATTCTGATTCGCCTTATAATTCAAATATTGTAATTATTCCAAAGACGTCTCCCGATGGTACGAAACGATACAGATTTTCTTGTGAATACAGACACCTTAACAAACAAACTATCTCAGATGTTTATCCTCTGCCAAACATTACAGGCATCATTGACAGTTTGGGCAACAATAATTACTTTTCAACAATCGATTTACGTAGCGGATATCATCAATTGGAAGTTGCACCTGAAGATAGGCATAAAACAGCATTTTCTACCCCTGGAGGCCACTGGCAATTTAGAAGACTGCCTTTCGGTTTGAAAAACGCACCAGCAACTTTTCAAAGACTACTCGATGGAGTATTGCAAGGATTCAAAACTCAGAAAAGTTGTCTATATCTAGACGATATTATTGTATTCTCCAAAGACATTAATGAACATGCTGTGCATCTGCGTAACGTTTTTCAGAGACTTAGAAAAGCTAAATTAACATTAAATATGGAAAAATGTAGTTTTGCATTGACAGAGGTTACACACCTAAGACATTTCATTAGTGAAAAAGGAATTAAAACAGATCCTCAATTAATTTCGGCAGTTAAGGACTTCCCAACACCACAACGCATAAAGGAAGTACAAAGTTTCATTGGTCTCACATCGTATTACCGAAAATATGTTCAAAATTTTGCTGAAATTGCCCGACCCTTAACCCCATTATTGAAATAGGGTGCAAAATTTCATTGGTCTGAAGATTGTGAATCAACATTTCAAACCCTTAAAGATAAGTTAACACACAGTTCAGTATTAGCCTAGCCAGATTATAATAAAGAATTTATTTTATCCTGTGACGCAAGTGGTCATTCAGTAGGAGTTGTTTTGAGTCAGAATATTAATAGCGCGGAACACCCCATAGCCTACACTTCAAGACAACTAACAATGGCCAAAAGAAATTATTCCACAATGGAGAAAGAATTGTTAAGTGTTATTTATGGCATCAATTACCTTAAATGGTACTTGTATGGTAGGAAATTCAAGGTTATTACAGACTGCGCAGCTTTAAAATGGTTGCTTGGATTAAAGAATCCATCTAGTCGTCTCACCCGTTGGGCTCTATGTCTTTCCAAAATGGATTTCGAAGTTATCCATTAACCAGGCAAAAAACACACAAATGCAAGTTGCCTAAGTCGGAAAATAACACTTTTGGAAGCAACAGGCCGAGATACTGAGGACTGGAAAAAAGCACAAGATGAGTATATAGAATGCAAAAAATACTTGGACCACGAATTGTTGTTCCCCAACACCTTAGACAAGAAATAATGGCAGAGGCCCATGATCATATCCTTGCAGGACACGGTGGACAGCGGACAACCGAAAGATGCATAGCAGAGCTATTTTGGTGGCAAACCAGAAAGCAGGATATTGTGCAGTACGTTTGTAATTGCATTGCGTGCGCACAACGAGCTGAACTTCCTCGTTTAAAAATACCCTTACACAGAGGCTCCCCGAGGCTTCATGCGCATTTCAAATTTGTGGATTAGATATTTACGGACCATTCCATAAAACCCCTGCTGGTAATAAGTATGTTCTTACGATTATAGATCACTTTTCACGCTATCTGGCTATGGTGAGTCTCCCAGATCAGCAAGCAAATACAGTTGCCCAAGCTTTAGTTAACAACTGGATACTTCAATTTGGCGTACCTAAAGGTATTATCACAGATCAGGGATCTAATTTTATGTCTGAATTAATGAAACAGCTATGCCACTTACTAAAAATACGTAAATTACGCACAACTCCGTTACACTCTCAGTGCAACGGACATACAGAAAGAGTTCATCTGACAATTGGCAAGATGTTTAGTTATTGTATTAATGAACAACATTATAATTTGGATACGTATTTACCAATAATCGTGTCGGTATACAACGCCAAAACGCATGAAGAAATTGGCATGTCACCTTATAAAGTGGTCTATGGGAGAAAAATGCCGTCCCCTTTTGATGTAATCAGGCAGAAAAACGGAAAAGTTGGTGAAACAGTAAATGATTTCTGTCGAATGATGAAGGATTATGGAAAAAGGTTCAAAAATCTAATACAAAGGCTTTGGAACGACACACAGCGTGAGTTATCGTTTAAGTCGAGAGTTTTCATTGCTTGTGTTAGTGCTTTCGCCATGTGAAGCGTGGAAGAATGTTGAGTGGTAAATTCGAGGGCGAATTTCTCTGAAGAGTGGAGGAATGTTGAGTGGTACTTAAGATAGGTAAATAAATTAGTGAAATCAATGTGAAGTGATGTAGAAATTAGAAAATAAATGAAAAACTTAGTTTAGTTTAGAAGAGTTACACACTGGCAAACAGCGGGCAGAGTAGCAGTGGCAACGGCTGGCGCTTGCAAGTCAGCACGTTCAGGAGAAGCCATCGCCCTCCCCACATAAGCGGAAGCTGTTGATTCAGCCATCAGACCATCGCCCGACTGGCTCATGTGTTTCTCAATTGTCACATGTGATCAAAGGGCCTCGCCTACATTCCAAGAGCCAATGACCGATGTTATAGAAAATTCTTTGAGAAGCTTTTCAACGTGAAAGAAGAGGCAATGACCGTGAAGTCGTTCACCTCCAATGAACTGAAGTGAATAAATAATGCGAGACGCAGTGGGCCTGACAGTAGTTTTCAGTTCAGTTTCGGTTTGAGTTCAGTTCCAGTACAGTTCAGTCGGTGCTGAAGACCGTCATGCAGGAAGAGACTACATTGTACACAGAAGCACCAAGTCCGCCACTGTAATGGAATAGCAAGCAGCAGCCTCGCCGCCAGAAGACAGAAGTTAGAAGGTATTTGAAGACTGATTTTTACGTACCTGGGTGACTCGTGAGGACGGGAAAGAGACAGCCTCACATCAGCAGTCACCTGCGAGCTGGTGATGAAGATCTGACAGCCGAAGACTGGCAAGCTGGAGTCCGTTGTTCGAGTCTGGGACACTGGCCTTCCACGGCCGCGCCGCGCCGCTCCGCTGGCCGACACACAACATTGACACACGCGGTCGCATAGGGAAGAGAAACACTGGGACGCCACATCAAAGGTATCACCATCCGATTCACGACTTCGTTCTCAATAATTAAACGGGCCACCTCACGATGCGCGTCTCCAGTCAACTGGGCGAAACAGTGACATGAGGTACACACCGCCAGGTGTAATCAGACGCTGCCGCTCACGCAGAAGAAGGCGTCGCAAACGACACAGCTCCCGCTCTCCTAGCCAGAACAATCCAGTGAGGAAACCATTGTACAAATCTTTCAATAAAAGTTATCTTATGTAAAAATGCTGTTTCATTCTACCTCATACCCAAGGAAGAACTCACCCTGCCCACATGTTGTTAAGAGAGAAAAAGTAATTTATTTAGTGTTTTTCACCCTGACATAATGCTTTAGAATCAAATGCCCTTTGCAGTAATGCTCATCCTGACAATTGACTAGCATCAAAAAAGGTTACCCAGTTACACCGCAAACGGTTAAACAACTGCAATTGTATATTGGTCTTGCGAGCTATTATCGAAAATTCGTACAGGGGTTTGCAGAAATAGCGATGCCACTTACTAAGTTGCTAAGATCAGGTGTTACCTTCTAGTGGATGTCGGAGTGCAAGAAAGCATTTCAAGAGTTGAAACTTATACTGACATCAGATCCAGTTTTGAAGTTTCCAGACTTTTCGAAGGAGTTTATACTACAATGTGATGCATCTAATCACGCTCTTGGGGTTGTACTTGGGCAAGAAATTGATGGCAAAGAACATCTGATTGCGTTCGTGTCTCGTCAATTTAACAAGATGGAACAAAATTACTCTACGACAGAGAAGGAATTGTTAGCGTTAATATACGGGATTTTGTACTTTCGATGTTATCTGTACGGTAGAAGGTTTAAGGTTGTGACCGATCATTCAACTCTGAAATGGTTATTAGATCTGAAAGACCCAGCGAGTAGGCTAGTAAGATGGGTGCTGAAACTCAGTGAGTTCGATTATGAGGTGATACACAAGCCAGGTGTGAAACATGTCAATGCTGACGCATTGAGCAGGAATGTAGCAGTATTACAAGTAACAGGGGTGACTGATGATGAGTGGAAAAGGGCACAAGCCGTGGATAGTGATTGCCAATTGTTCAGAAAGCAACCGCAGTTCCTAGTACAGGACGGGTTACTTTGCAGGTCGATGAAATGCAGCCCGCGTGTTGTCGTACCAGCAGCGTTAAGATCTGAAGTTTTGCAACAGGTGCATGACCATTTTCTTTCAGGACATGGCGGGAGAAGAGCTACGGATAGGTGGATAGCAGAGAAGTTTTGGTGGAGGACATGACGTCAAGACATGGACGAGTACGTCAGGAATTGTGTGCCAAGTGCACAGCATGCAGATGTGAGCCATCAAAAGATTCAGCTTCAAAGATTACCAGAGGCAGACAGACCTTTCCAAGAAATCGGAATTGATGTATTAGGCCCATTTAATAGGAGTGCAGCAGGGAATAAGTATGTGTTAACAGTGCTTGACCACTTTCCTAGGTATTTAGTCATGGTCGCATTACCAGACCAGAAAGCAAGTACGGTGGCACAAGCTTTAGTTAATAATTGGTTACTCAGGTATGGGATACCTCAGTCCTTAATCTCGGATCAAGGTACTAATTTCATGTCTGATCTGATGAAGCAACTGTGTAAGTTAATGAAGGTAAAGAAACTATGGACTAGTCCATTCAATCCGCAAGTAAATGGACAAACGGAGAGAGTGCATCACATGATCACTAAGATGTTGAGTCACTATGTAAATAGTCAACACACCGACTGGGATGTGTACTTGTAATTCGTAACCAGTGCATATAATAGTAAGGTACATACGTCGCCAGGATTGTCGCCGTACAAAGTGGTGTATGGTCGGAAGATGTCATCACCTTTTGACATGCTTCGTCCAAGGCTGGGAGCGGAGGGCGAGCATGTAAGGCAATTTGCGAAAACCATTAAGTAAGTATGGCAGAGAGTTAGATGAGCTAACACGAAAGCATTGGAACGACAAGAACGGATGGGACGTACAACAAGGAAGTTGCCACAGTACAGTGTAGGCCAATGGGTGCTACTAGCTAATCCGTATGTTCCAAAAGGGAGAACCAAGAAGTTCACAAACAAGTTCCACGCACCGTACCAGGTAGTGGAAATGACATCACCTGTCAATGTACAATTACAATTGCCTACCAAGGCAACGGTGGTTCACATTAGTAGAGTTAAGCCGTTCCAGGGGGTAGTAGATCCGTGTATATGTACTTCTCCTTCTGGTAGAAAGCGAAAAGAAGCGCCAGAAGCAGACAGTAAACTGGGTAGTAAGTATAAGTTGCGTTCGAGGGATGTGTAGTTAGCAGTAATTATCATGTGTGTTGTAATGGAACGAGTGAAGTAGGCAAGCGATCGTTCACCCTCCAGCGCGGTACACATATTTACGTCACCGCTGATTCCGCATTGCCAGGTCGCTGCCCGCGCGAGTCAGCTAGCAATGCAGAATAAAAGTGGGTCTTTCTGTCGGCCGGGAGGCTGTTGTCATCAGACACCTTGCTGCGTCGTCAGACACCAGGCTTCCGCGTCGCGTTCGGGTCGGTAGGCTGCGAGGACACTGACCGCTTCTGAGTATGTATGTAACGAGTTTTCAATAAAAGTTAAAGTAAATTATTCGACCGTGTTCAAATGCTGATCACCAGCTCGCCCTAAGACCCTCACACCCACCCGCCATCACCCTGACCAGTCAAATACCTTATAAAATGGTGTCAGAAGTGGGATTCTCTGGAAATCCTTTCCTGGGGAGAGAAGAAAACCTACAGTCTTCCATTAGGGTATAGCAGTGATTGGCATTGTTCGCGAATTTCGTGTTTCGTATCCGTACGTGGAAGCAGCACAAGGCAGATACCATCCTCCGTTGGAGCACATCTCTGCAGATGATGTAACGGAGCGAGACCCAGCACTGAAGCTAGGACTGCAGCAGATACTGGCTTTGCTTGGCGTGCATGCGAACGGCAATGATGGCATTTTTTTAAATAAATAGAGTGACCGGGCCCGCATCTCGTGGTCGTGCGGTAGCGTTCTCGCTTCCCACTCCCGGGTTCCCGGGTTCGATTCCCGGCGGGGTCAGGGATTTTCTCTGCCTCGTGATGGCTGGGTGTTGTGTGCTGTCCTTAGGTTAGTTAGGTTTAAGTAGTTCTAAGTTCTAGGGGACTGATGACTATCGATGTTAAGTCCCATAGTGCTCAGAGCCATTTGAACCATTTTTAGAGTGACCGGGTTATTCAGTATGGCAGAGGCACAACAAGATTTGCAGACTGTTATAGCACAGTTACGAGAAGAAATTCAGCGACTGGAAACAGATGCAGAAAGTAGAAGGGATGTGGGACAAGTGAATAGTAGCCTTCGGAATGTAGCCGATGAAAGCACAACAGATTCAGCAGTAGCTAAAAATTTTTCTTTGATCCCCAGAGTTCCGGTCTTTCGTGGGAAGCCTGATGAGGATATTCACGTGTTTTTTAGTAAACTGGAAAACGCAGCAAGTTTAGGATCCTGGAGTGATTCAGATAAAGTAACAGTGGCGAAATTGCAAATTCAAGATGATGCACTCGATTTTGTTACGTGTGATACCATGTGCACTCGAGCAGCTACCTATGACGTTTTTAAGCAGACACTGGTGCAACGGTACAAAGGGAAGAAGACAGCAAGATTTTACAGGGAACAACTGCACAACATGCGTATATTGGACGGAGAATCTATTCAGCATTTTGCTGATCGCATTAGAAATGTTAACGCTAATACGTATGAGCTCAGCGAGAACGATTCGCACAATGAGGAAAAATTGTTTGAAGCAGGACAAAGGGCATTAGATACGTTTCTGAATGTGTTACAGGGTGAAGTCGGTCGTGCAGTGAGATTGGCACGTTGTGAGACATTTGAAGAAGCCATACAGACGGCAGTTCGATTTGTGGAAGAGCTACGGAGACCTCAAATGGACCGAAAACCGGATCGGCGTGTGTTCGAAGCTTATTCAGGAACCAGTTATCATGGGAACGGGAAACAGGCGGCCAATACTCGTGGGAAGAAGATTCGGTGTTTCGTTTGTGGAAGGGAAGGCCACATAGCGCGGAACTGTAGAGGAAGGAATGCAAGGAGTACGTTAAACTACAGAGGGGACGGGAGGGCCACCACTACTTCTGCCCCCAAGAAGCAATAGTTACTGCGAGCTCCATGAATGACAGTTCTGAAGGCCTGCTTGTTAACGCAATTAACTGTGGACAGAATGTCCGTTTTCTAGTTGATACAGGGGCTCAAATTTCTCTAATGTGGTGCCATGCAGTTAAAGAGAGAAGCTGGAGGCAGCCGAATTGTACCATTAAAGGGTTAAATGGCAACCAGGTGCACAGTTACGGAGAAGTTGTGATTAACTTCGTGATAGGCCAAGATGAATATGAGGCAGGAATGCAAGTGCTAAGAAGTAGAGAGAAACGCTACGAAGGTATACTAGGGTTGGATTTCCTGTCAGCTAACCACGCTCAGATCGATGTAGCAAAGAGAGAAATCCGATTCGGTCATAATGGTTATGGCTGCAATGGGAACTCTAAGAGTCAGACTCAAAAGAATGTTAGTGACGCTGAGGTAATGCGCAAACCGAGTAGCGGCACAAGTATATCGTTCCGAGTCGACGTCCATTTGACTGAAAGTGAACGCACCCCCAGGAACAGGAAAAACTGTATATCGACGTGAAGATACCGAAGTGCCGAGGAAGTAGTTTGTTGTTAACAAACCCATCAGTAAACGGTGATTTGCTAGACCAGAAGCATTGTTATGTAGCAAGAACTGTCAGTGTTACTGAGGGCGAACCACATGGGAAACTGCGAGTTCCAGTGAACATTGCTAGACTGAGTAATGCGGAAGCGGATTTACCACGCGGAACTACTGTGGGAACAGTATTGAACCTAGATCCACAAGACGTGATAGAAATCCATACCAAGGAGAAAGATGAACAAGTAGCAACTTATGATCCACCGAATGTCAATACAGGAGAGGCAACTGTCGAAGCACGTGGATCAATCGAACAAGAGCTGGTTACTAAATTAAACCATTTATCGCCGGAGGATCGGGAAATAATTTTACCAGTGCTACTTAGCTACTCGGATCTCTTCGACTGATGACCATAGATATTAAGTCCCATAGTGCTCAGAGCCATTTGAACCGTTTGAATCGGATCTCTTCCGTGAGCGGGATAATCGTCCAGCAACTCCATTAGTTCAACATAGAATACATACCGGAGGAGCAGCAGCCATCGCTCAACGACCATACAGAATTCCTTAAAGCCAACAAGCCTTAGTCGACGAGATGATTAAAGAACAACTGGAAGCCGGGTTTATTGAACATAGAGAGCCGTCTGATCCAGCCTGGGCCTCTCCCATCGTGATCGTAAAAGGGAAACCGCCTACAGGAGAACAGAAGTACCGATTCTGTGTTGATTACCGGAAGCTGAATGCTGTGATGTTACCGGATATTCATCCATTACCGGATCCTGTACCCTCGTTGGGTTATCTTGGTTCGTGCAAAATCTTTTCTGTTTGTGACCTAACCAGCGGGTACAATCAACTGACTGTACATCCAGACGATCGGGCTAAAACATCGTTTATTACGCCTACAGGTGTGTACAAGTATAACCGTCTTCCTTTCGGTCTACGGAATGCGCCAGCAACATTTCAGCGTCTGATGGATACAGTCCTCAGAGGACTAACACCCACACAATGTCTGGTTTACCTCGACGATGTTATTATCTTCAGTCAGGACATGCAACAACACGCTGAAGGATTGACAGCTGTTTTTGAGAGACTGTGCAGAGCAAATCTTTCCTTGTCTATGTCAAAGTGTCATTTTGCTGTTTCTGAAGTGGAGTATTTGGGACACAGGATAACCGCAGAAGGAGTAAAACCTAATTTTAAATTGGTGGAAGCTGTGAAGAACTATCCTGAATCTATGAATGTGAAAGAGCTACAGTCTTTCTTAGGCACAGCGAACTACTACAGACGATTTATTAAGGGGTGTGCAGACAGCATGGCCAACGACTCAATTACTGAAAAAAGGAGCAGTTTTCAAGTGGAGTTCCGAATGTTCACAAGCAGTGGAAGCACTGAAAACAGCTTTGACAACAGCTCCCGTATTGGCTTATCCAGATTTCTCGAAACTTTTCATCCTAGCAACTGATGCTAGTAATTTCGCTGTCGGAGAGGTACTTTCGCAGGAAATTGACGGAGAAGAACATCCAATTTCATTTGCTTCTCGTCTTTTGAACAAGGAAGAGTGCAATTATTCGACAACAGAAAAGGAGTTATGTGCACTTGTCTATGGTATAAACTACAACCGATGCTTTTTAGTGGGCCGAGAATTCACGGTAGTGATGGATCATGCAGCACTGAAGTGGCTACTCAACCTAAAAGACCCCAGCAGTCGATTAGCTAGATGGGCTTTATGGTTAAGTGAGTATCAATTCAAGGTAGTCCACTGCCCCGGGAAACTGCACAGCAATGCGGACGGATTGAGTAGGAAAGTCAGAACATGTTTCACCGTCGGCTGGGAAGAGGAATTAATAAATGCGCAAGATGCTGACACGCAGTGTCAGTCATGGAATCATGATCCTAAATTTGAAGTTGTTGATGGGATATTGTACAAGATGACTGAAAAAGGGCACCGCATTGTCGTACCTGAAGCACTACGGGAACAATGTCATGACAGCCTGTAACGCTACCGCCCTGCTCGGACGTACGTTAGCTCTATAAAGCCTGTACTGCAATAAGTTCACGGGCTTCACCTTATAAACAAGGATTTTAGTACATTAATTGACCGCGTGTACCTAATAGAAGCAAGATCGGACTTATACTCAGTCAATAACTACAGTGATGCATCAAGCAAATGTAAAGTATAATTACTCTTTCGCATGGACAAGAAGTACACACAGTAGATGCTACCTATAATTAATAATTCGGTCGCCAGCCTACTTAGGCAATGAGTGTGTTTTTCCTTGTACAAGTGGGTGCATGTACAAGCATAACTACACGTAGTAACGTTGCGTTATATGGCAAAGTTTGGAACCAAAAAAAATCCACTGAACTAAAGTTTTCTCTTTTTGTACTACTTTGGACGAGCTAAATTTACACAATACCACACAGTAATGATTACTACGAACTGCATTTTGTATGTTGAGCAGACTGAAATCGGGCATAGGTTGCCCTAGCATCGACAATCTTGAAAGTACACACACAATATCACTATTAATGATGGAAAAACACTAATACACTTAGGATTAATATAGAATTTAGCTTTACTGGTCAAATCTGATCAACACATTTCAAGGTTTGAAAGAATGGACAAGATAAGGGGGGGGGGGGGGCTGAAACTGTTATGGTCGTTATACTGAAACTATTAAGTACTGAAGGCAAATTTACACTCAAATTTAGCAATCTATGGATAACTACTCTTTTGTCTTACTTCTGAATAATTTAACTGTCATTATTTCTGTCTCAAATTAATTAAATAACATCGCTAACTCAATTCAAAAAACTCTCTTCCAATTTAGTCATGCTTTTGTTCTTTACCAACATTTGCAAGAACACACAGAACTTTAGACTTCTTTATTGCATAGATTAATCTGCTGATAATTTTCGTTAACACTAACATTAAACTTTCAGTTCAGGATACTCGGGTTGCACAATACGAGGTAAGGATCCTGTCTAGGTCAGTGATCAGGATAAGTTACGGCTAAGGCAATGCTGGTAAAAGACACGTTATTATTGAACAGTCAGAAACATTTTCGACACTGGTCCACACAGATACACTTCTAAAGATGAAATAAATGTTTGACCTGTGCAAGTCGGTGCGGCGGATGGCGGGCAGCGAGATAGCGAGAAGCACGGCACACATGCAAGCACGGCTAAGGCTCTCACTGCAGCGGCGCTTTCCTTCTTCTTAGCGTCGTTATCTTTCCAACTTTGTGCCTCAGAATATAGCCATGCCAAGTAGTCGTCGGAATCGGTTCATCCGAGGCTCAATGGAATCCCCTTTTCCTGGGTAGCCTCCTCGGTACAGTACGTGTACTTCCGACTGTTGCTCGCCTCCGACTGTAATACTGTGTCCGTTGTGCCGAACCGCGCCAGTGTGCGTTTTCCCGCCTCGCCTGCCTCCACCTTTTCCCGCTCCCCTACAGGTAGGGTATTCACCACAGGTTTTCTACTACACATATCCTAATGCATTACCTACGTATGGACCAAGTGTATAAATTACAATTTTCACATCTTACAATAGTTTTAACATTAAATACACTTTCCTTTGATTACCACATTATTTGAAATCTAACATAAATAATAATATTCATTTCAAAAGTTGCTCACAGTCTCTTTAACATAACGATACGAACCGAAAAAAAAATTCAAAACATTGCTTACATTAATTTATCTAAATTCATAAAGAAAAAAATTATTATATATACAGTTGTCGTTACACATGCCCCTGTTTCCAGAAAATTTTCTTAAGTCCAAATTTTATGGGAACACTAAATCTTACAATTATACAGTGGTTCCGAATCTTTACTTAATTGTCCAACAAGATTTACACTACATATTTCCTTTTACTCACTGTATATAGGTTTACACTTTTTTAACACATCAAGAATAATTACTTGTCATTTACTCAAGTGCCTTTTGCACAGTCCAACTTCCCATCATAACATCACTAAAATAGCAATTTAATCATTTTTTCTAAATTTCTCAAAGAAATAATTTAAAATTCTGGAATACAAACATTTAACTACAAAAACAATTGCATATTTTGTATACACTATAAGATAATTTGTCGCTCCTTGCTTTGAATAGCAGTCCATTTTCTTACTTACTAAACAAAATACACACACATATATTCAGTAAATTAACTACACATATTTGCTGCCTATTATGCGGATTTGGGCAGTCCTTTTCTCCTCATATTGTCACATCTCCTGGATCACATTTACAATTTTCCATCGATTATTTATCTGCCCTCATTGGTATTTGGCAGTCCTTCATATTATGGTTCATACACTGCCCATTTTCAATTTTGACAGTCCCATCTTTTATCTGGCTGATAGCATTTATCCTTTCTTTTCAGTCCTTTTCTCCATACATTTTTACAGTTACAGTACAATTGGTAATCTGAAACTCACATAACTACATTAGCACACTTTCAAGGGTATACAGACATTTACAAAGATTAGATACATTTAGAATAACTTGGGTTCAGCATAAGATACAGCACATTTACTCGTTCCTAGGAACATACAGTTTCAGGTCCACAATATTTCTTACACCTAAAGGTCTTTTGGATTTTGGGTAGATCAGGTAGTAAGCATTGTTGTGTGGAATATTCTGTATTATATATGGTCCATTATAAATATATTTAAATTTTGAAATTTCCTGGTTTGGTTCACTAGACTTTTCGTGGGTTTTTAAAAGAACATAATCTCCAATTTTAAATTTTGAAACTTTTAAATTTTTATTGTGTCTTTTAGATCTAGATTCAGCTTTTTGCTTTGCCCTTTTTATCTCCAATTCTTTCTTTTGATCCAATCCCAAACTTGTACAAGGTGGAAACTCTAATTTTTCTTCAATTAAACTTTTACTACTTCTGCCTAACAAAATTTCTTCCGGTGGAAATCCTGTAGTTTCATGATGTAATGTGTTCATGACATTCTCAAAATCCGATATAAATCTGCCTCAGACTCTAAATCATGCCCCTTTCTGTCTTTTCCACAAGATACGTTCCTGCCCTGTGAACCATTTATATCTGGTGGCTTTTTCGGTTTCTGGAGTTCAAAGTCTTTGCTTACTTGAACTCGTTACAAAATGAACACTGAGTCGTCCGGTGGCTCTTTCTTTCTTTGTTCGGTCTCAACGTCTGGATTTTGCTTTGAAGTTTCTTCATCATTAGGTACAATACCGCAATTAACTGCATCCCCATTATTTTCACTGATTTTCTCATACCCTCTTTCAGTAAAAGTATATTCACTTTTTTTCCAGTTGAAAATTCATCTTCACTAGAATCACCACTACTCTCTTCTTCAACATCAGATTCACTTAAGTACGCTACTTTTGCACAATAGGGAGAGTTAGAATATTCAATTTTGTTTATATTTGCGTACCTTTCATCATCCGAACTATCGTCGGAATCCGACCATTCCGGATCGCTTTCAGCTTCTAACATAAAAGCTTTTCTGAGACAGGCACTAAGTTCTTCCTCTGTATTGTCGTCAGGCTTGGATTTTAATTCAATCTCCTCTTTTGGCAAAACGGCCTCATCATCAGCTTTATTTACATCTACTGTGACTTCATATTTAGTGTAATCCTCGTGGACTTTAATTACTTTCAGGTAATCATCTACCCCTTCTCCACGGTGTCTCTCGGTAGCAGCTTGTACTATTGGCGGACTGTTAGCAGAAGTTATTTCTTCGTCAATGCTGAGGATTTCATCCTCCAAATTCTTCCTATCATTAACCTTCTTCCTATCGGCAGCACGGGTACTTTGCGCGGCGCTATTTATTCTCCCCTCTTCAAATTTGGGCCACGTCACTTTATGGACGTCCCTACTATCTCTCTTTCCACCAACTAATTTCTTCGCCTCATACTCCCTTTTAAAATCCTCCCACTCACATTGCTTTAGGCCCTTGTACAGATCATCGATCTGCACACGCCAATCAGTTACTTCTGCTAATTCATCCTCGCCTTTTATCTCATTGCAAACACTGCTAACCGCACCTCTCTGTGTATTCACAGTTTCATTTATTGTTTCCTTTTCCACGGAATTATCACTCGTAAAATTTTCCTCAGCTCTTACGGCTACGTTCGTACCTACTGCTGCCGTATTGCTAGCGGCTTCTTTCCGAACAGATGTTCTGCTAGGCTGGGCCGTTGCCCTCTGATGCTCCACTCGCCTGTTAACATGTAGCACTCTGTGCGGCAGAGATGACTCATTCTGGCTCGCACCTGACGCTTGTTTCGCCACAACACGTCGCGGCGTTCCATGACTGTCCCTATCCTGTCTCATTACATTACGGTCGGTCCGATATCTTTTCTTAAATCGGGGCCTGTATGTGTTGTCCGCTTCCGTTTGGCCCGCAACGTTCGCGGTAATTAGTTTCCCGCGTCGTTATTATTTTGCGCGGTATACTCTCGACCGCGACCTGGATAATTTCCTCTGCCTCTTCCTCTCTGTATTACATTGATGCGAAATCCATCGCCGTCATTTCGTTCGTCATTGTGTCAGTTATTACAGTTACCAACATTTTGATAATTGGCACGACTTTCGCGCCAATGATCTTCGTCTTCGACTCTTTCGAGAAATGCTTGGAAGCTGCGATGATTGCTTCCTACATACCTCTTTGAATCCTCCGGAAGCTTTTTATATAGCTCCCAGATAATTTCCGAATCTGATCTTCTACCTCTTAAGTGTGTCAATTTTCGGTACCAATACTCACAGAAATCTTTCAAAGAATTTCTGCCCCGGTTATCATGCTGTTTGGCCATGATAAACTCGCGCCATAAATGGTCTTGCTTTTGTTCAGACCAATATTCTTCCGTAAATCTCTGCCTAAATTCTGCGAACGTCATTCGTTCGGTATTTAAATTTATCCCCCAGCGCTTAGCGTCACCTGCTAAGGCGCTAATTACTACATTTATCTTTTCCTGATCAGACAAGTGCTCAGGAAATACTCTCTCGCAATTTTTGATAAAATCTAACGGATGCCACCCGTTATGTTTCTTGGCTGGATCGAAGCGTTCCTCACCTTCTAACAGCTTCGTAATTGGTGTGCCATTACAGACAACACCAGGCCTATCTTTAATTTTGCTCTCCAGATCGAAAATTCTGCCTTGAATTTTCGTAGTATTTTGTTCACAATTTTGAACACATCCGGATACTTTTTTACTTAAATCCCTTTCAGTGTCTAAAACTATCTTTTTCAATTGCGATATCCCGTGTTGACATTCGTTTGCGATCTCAGTTTTAAGACCGAAAACTTTAACGTCTACTTTTGTTTCGACCAGAGGCTCTACTTTCTCTTGGATGTTGAGAATTTCAACATCAAATCTACTATTAATGTTGTCAATTTCCCCCTGCATAGTATCCATATTCTTATTAATTGTGTCAATTTCAAACTTCATAGTATTTACCACAGAACTTAAACTACCCACTTTTTGTTCTACCTGTTCTATTTGTTTACTAATTTTAATTCCTTGTTCTTCAACCTGTGCTTTAAGCTGACCAACTTGTTTTTTAAATTGCTCGTCAACGTGTGTTTTAAGCTGATCATTCTGAGTTTTGAGCTGCTGGCTCTGTGTTTTAAGCTGCACGTCAACGTGTCTTTTAAGCTGACTAACCTGACTACCGACTTGTTTTTGAAGCTGATCATTCTGTGTTTTTATCTGCTCACTCTGTCCTGAAATTTGTTTGGTTAATTGTTCAAATAAATCGTTTATGCTTAAAATTTTCACGCTGTTTTGTTCTACAGGATCGATTTGTTCCGATTCTACTTCAGAAGTTTCTTTCGGTTCTTTCTTTATCTGTGGTGAATCAAACATGTCAGTGGATTCGTTCACGTACCCACTATCATCTACAAAGTCACCCTCTTCTTTCTGTTTTATTCCTTGCTGTGTCCGAGGCGATCTCAACCTTTCAATCTGTTCATTGACATGTTCGTGGTATTGTATGTACGCCAACTGTCTTTCGCTAACGCCATCTGCTATCTGGCCGCGTAAACTCCGGCTACTGCCAGCCGCATTCTCCATTTCGCTCGGCACATCTACCCCGTCTACTTTCCCGTGCATACTGAATGTACGCTACACCACACTACCGTACTTGACTCACACTGCAGTTTATTTTACTGACTTTTATTGCAATTCGTGCCACTGAAAATCCACTGTTCGATCTTTACATTAATTTGTAACTGACAACAACTGGATGTCCTGTCACGGTCGCCACTTGTAATGCTACCGCCCTGCTCGGACGTACGTTAGCTCTATAAAGCCTGTACTGCAATAAGTTCACGGGCTTCACCTTATAAACAAGGATTTTAGTACATTAATTGACCGCGTGTACCTAATAGAAGCAAGATCGGACTTATACTCAGTCAATAACTACAGTGATGCATCAAGCAAATGTAAAGTATAATTACTCTTTCGCATGGACAAGAAGTACACACAGTAGATGCTACCTATAATTAATAATTCGGTCGCCAGCCTACTTAGGCAATGAGTGAGTTTTTCCTTGTACAAGTGGGTGCATGTACAAGCATAACTACACGTAGTAACGTTGCGTTATATGGCAAAGTTTGGAACCAAAAAAAATCCACTGAACTAAAGTTTTCTCTTTTTGTACTACTTTGGACGAGCTAAATTTACACAATACCACACAGTAATGATTACTACGAACTGCATTTTGTATGTTGAGCAGACTGAAATCGGGCATAGGTTGCCCTAGCATCGACAATCTTGAAAGTACACACACAATATCACTATTAATGATGGAAAAACACTAATACACTTAGGATTAATATAGAATTTAGCTTTACTGGTCAAATCTGATCAACACATTTCAAGGTTTGAAAGAATGGACAAGATAAGGGGGGGGGGGGGGGCCTGAAACTGTTATTGTCGTTATACTGAAACTATTAAGTACTGAAGGCAAATTTACACTCAAATTTAGCAATCTATGGATAACTACTCTTTTGTCTTACTTCTGAATAATTTAACTGTCATTATTTCTGTCTCAAATTAATTAAATAACATCGCTAACTCAATTCAAAAAACTCTCTTCCAATTTAGTCATGCTTTTGTTCTTTACCAACATTTGCAAGAACACACAGAACTTTAGACTTCTTTATTGCATAGATTAATCTGCTGATAATTTTCGTTAACACTAACATTAAACTTTCAGTTCAGGATACTCGGGTTGCACAATACGAGGTAAGGATCCTGTCTAGGTCAGTGATCAGGATAAGTTACGGCTAAGGCAATGCTGGTAAAAGACACGTTATTATTGAACAGTCAGAAACATTTTCGACACTGGTCCACACAGATACACTTCTAAAGATGAAATAAATGTTTGACCTGTGCAAGTCGGTGCGGCGGATGGCGGGCAGCGAGATAGCGAGAAGCACGGCACACATGCAAGCACGGCTAAGGCTCTCACTGCAGCGGCGCTTTCCTTCTTCTTAGCGTCGTTATCTTTCCAACTTTGTGCCTCAGAATATAGCCATGCCAAGTAGTCGTCGGAATCGGTTCATCCGAGGCTCAATGGAATCCCCTTTTCCTGGGTAGCCTCCTCGGTACAGTACGTGTACTTCCGACTGTTGCTCGCCTCCGACTGTAATACTGTGTCCGTTGTGCCGAACCGCGCCAGTGTGCGTTTTCCCGCCTCGCCTGCCTCCACCTTTTCCCGCTCCCCTACAGGTAGGGTATTCACCACAGGTTTTCTACTACACATATCCTAATGCATTACCTACGTATGGACCAAGTGTATAAATTACAATTTTCACATCTTACAATAGTTTTAACATTAAATACACTTTCCTTTGATTACCACATTATTTGAAATCTAACATAAATAATAATATTCATTTCAAAAGTTGCTCACAGTCTCTTTAACATAACGATACGAACCGAAAAAAAAATTCAAAACATTGCTTACATTAATTTATCAAAATTCATAAAGAAAAAAATTATTATATGTACAGTTGTCGTTACAAGCCCACTGGCAGGACATAGTGGCAAAAGAGCAACTAACCTACGAATAGCACAACTGTATTGGTGGCCAAATCGTAAAACTGATGCATACAGCTACGTTTCACGTTGTGTCTCATGCAATAAATGGAATGATGTGGGCAAAACCAAAACACCTCTGCAAGAACTTCCAGAAACGAGCACTCCTTTTGAACGAGTAGGGCTCGACATCGTAGGAAGGATGGGAATCGCGATATTTTGACTATTTTGGATCATTTCTCGATATATCTATTAATGACACCAATTCTGGACCTAAGTGCTGAGACTGTGGCGCGAGTATTTGTTAAGGAGTGGATATTGAAATATGGTTCACCCTCATCCATAATAACTGATCAAGGTTCCAATTTTACTTCCGATTTACTACAGCAAGTCTGCAAGTTACTGAAGATTGACAAACTAAGGACAACGCCAGCTCATCCAGAGGGGAATAGCCGAGTGGAACGGGTTCATCGAACTCTCGTGAAAATGGTAAGTCATTATGTAGGCAGCAAACATGATTCGTGGGACACCTACATTCCATTCGTACTGAGTGCTTACAACACGAAGGTGCATACCAGCACGCAGCTCAGCCCTTACGAAATCGTCTATGGCAGGCGAATGACCTCGCCGTTCGACTTCGCAGCATCAGCAAGAGGCAGCAGCAATGAACACGTCAGGGACCTAGCCAGCAAAATGCAGGAAGTATGGAAGCATGTAAAGGCTCGGAACCATCAGTGCTTTTTGCAGCAGGCCGTGCAACACGATCGCGGAGCAGTCGTATCTAAGTATTGCATTGGAGACTTAGTCTATTTGAGTAACCCCGTGTTGAAGAAGGGTCACGTTAAGAAATTTAAATTGCATTGGAAAGGGCCATATAAGGTCCTTGAAATTATCTCCCTGGTCACATTAAAAGTCCAATTGCCGTTTCGCTCTATCATAGTGCACGTGAACAGTATAAAGCCATATTTGAGCAATCCAGCGCCAGGACCAGCTGATAAACCGGAAGAACGACCCCTAGGCAGACCCCAGAAGCAGCTGAGACATCCGCAGAGCACTCCCGACGGTGAACAGCCGTGTGCCGTAGACGCCGAGATCCACAGTTCGATGCTGAGGAGCCAGGTCGCCGCCGAACACGCCCCGGTGCGGCCCTGAGCTCCCCCTCGTCAAGGTATCTGCTACGGCCGAGACAACGCTAAGCATGTGCTAAGTGCGTATACGTCGTTTACAGCAGTGTGCAGTGTCTAATTGTGTATGTGCAGAAGTGGAAGTGTGTTATTCTGGTAACAACCAACTGAGTCAGTGTTAACATTGTTCTTATTGCAGAAGACTAACTTCTTGCCTTCATTATGTTAAATTTAAGGGTAACGATTGTTTTTGCTTTGATCACTTGCTTTTATTTTAGGTTTTGTTTGTCTTTTAGACTTCTTCCGAATCAATCTAGTGTTCTTTTCGAACCACAAACTAGTATGGTAGTAGCTAGTGATAATTTTAAGATTATTTTGAAGTATAACCTAAGTGAGGTAGAAGAGCAGTTTCAGAACATAAGTGAACTCATGAACCTCATTGAGGCAATTCCAGTCAACCATACGATATGGGATCCACCACTGTCATGGTATCATAATTGGGTTATGGCTAAAAACCAAGTCAAGGTAGCCTTTACCGCGTATAGAAGGGAAATTGATTGCTTTTTACATCTTTAACCCCACAATAATCTTGTTAGACGTAAGCGGGCTTGGTTTCAGTTTGGTGGCAATATACGCAGAACTGTCTTCGGAACATTAACTAACGGGGACTTGGTTGACGTGATTAACAAGTTAGAGCAGCTAGAGGAAGAAGTACATTCCAATGCTAAAGAACTCTCCGAACATTTAGTGATACTACGCGATATGCAGCAGACAATTACTAATAATACCGTGTTCATTGGTAAGGTTCTTAAGCGGTTCATAGCTCATTTTAGGGATCTGTACAATGAGACTACAAGAGTCCAAAGGGACCATGCAGAATTAAATACTTTGTTGTTTAGGATTACCGATAGTTTGTCAGATGCACGACTAGATGCTTCTAATCTGAGGCAGGCCATTGAAACTAGCTCAGCTAGTCATTTGAGCAGTGTTTTGCTGCATCCTAAAGTTTTTTTGGCATTGCTAATAGCTATGGAAAGGAAACTAACTAATTCTGCGACTATGAACCTACCTGTCAATATGCAAAATTTGTATTTCTACTACCAATTGAGTGATGTAGATGCATTCATGATGGACAATGAATTGGCTCTAATTGTCATCATTCTGTTAGCAGACTCCAGACATCACTTTGAAGTTTACCGTGTGTATACCTATCCAGTATTTTGGGCGCCCCTCCATACCTATGTTCAGTACCACCTGTGGGAGTACTTTTTAATTAGTCAGGACTGAAGATGCAAACAAAAAAACTTGTTTTCCTTCGCATATCATATTTTTCGGCAGTCGTGTATACAGCTGTGAGAGAGATCTTTTCATGAATGTTCAACCCCAGAACTACTGTCCCAGGAACCTGAAAACACTCACTCAATCCTTCCTACAACGGTTTGCAGAAGGTATCATCTACTCTTTCAACTCAACAATTGACCTGACCTTCATGTGTAACAAGTCCTTCTTCCCCTTTACCCAAAAGATACAAGGTAGTGGTTTTGTGGTAGACATAGAAAACTGAGAGCTGTCAAGTGACTTTTCGCATGTACCCCAAATAAGCATGCACAGATAGCCTTGCTGACAGCAGCAGTCTACCAACAGGCTGACTCAAGGACAAACACAGACCAAGTGCCGAGCGAAGCCTGGAGAGTGTTGAGTATGGGGAAGTGAGGCCAGCATGCTAAGTTACGCTGCAATATACTGCGGGAGTAAAAACAAAAAGCTACCACCATAGGTGGAAAACGTCCTCCTGCCGGATATAAATAGTGGAGCGCAGGCAGCAACAGACAGAAGCCATTAGGAAGCAGTTCGGATCTGAGGACGGACGTGGTCCGTGTCCGAACGTTCAATCTTCGAAGGTGACGATTCCAGAAGTCTGTTCCAGCTCGCAGGGGTAATCCGTTCGCCGCCAGATGTCAACTTCACCTCTGGAGGTCGGCCCGAGTTCGGTCGTCACCATGGCTGACTGACTACAGCGAGAACTTCCAGCAGGACCGGCCGCAGTGCAGTCTTGGTCACAGGCGCCGCCGGGGACTGACGCCTGGACTTCACGGCAACCTGGCCCCACGGCGCGTGGTCCATCCATGACAGGACCTCGCAGACATCGCGACTGATGGCTTGCCAGCCGCCGGTGCAGCAGGCGTCGGCAGCTGACCTCACAGAGACGCAGCTCCGTGGGCGTGCCCGTACTGGCGCGCCGAGCAGCGGTGAGTTCATCTCAACCACAGAGCATCCTGGCTTCAGCGGAGCACTGGTGGCCTGAGGCTACCAAGTGCGATTAGCGGCACGCGTTGCGCGTATTGTCGGAGACTCTACACAGCAGCAGCGAGGTGGAGGGATCCGCAGGGCTGGGCAGCGACGACGAGGGAGAAGTTGTAAAGAAAGTTCAATAAATAATTGTAAAACTCCACACCGTCTCAGTCTTTGGCGCAGCCACTGTGTCTGCTGCTAACAAGTGGTGCAGAAGTCGTAACAGGAGGAAGAGGGGATGGCTGAATGCTGGTGGGAAACTACTAAAAATCGTGTTTGGCACAATAGATAGTGATGATATTTCAAGTTTGAATAGTACAAAAGGCCAAGTGCAAGAAGTAGCTAGACGTACAGAAACAATAGTGGATTGGCATACGACGCAAATTATGGATATGGAGCAATGATTGTTAAACATAACAGTGCACAATGCACTAAATAACAATGGAATTGCATCTGTATGCTAATGGTACAATGATTACAGTAAATAAGGATTTAGGTATAATACAAAATCATCTGAAAACATTGGACAGGCATAGATAGGCCAATGAGGGACTAAGTAAACCGCATAAGTGATGCTAGAATAGGACTGGAAAGAATTCAAGAATCTATTCACCATGCTACACAAAAACAATTAAGCACTGGAGTGCTAACACAAGAAAAATTTTTGCAAGAGCTATTGAAAGCGAAAAAGAAATTTCCCATAGGTCTGCAGCATGTTACTTCTGTAAAAGACATTTCGCTGTCAGGTTTCCACAGTTAACGTTTATTCTGATAAATTACGTATATTTATTACTATACAAATCCCCATAAACAGCTTTGGGTCACAATTTGAGTGTTATACAATTCATGCATATCCAGTTAGATGGAGTCTTATTAACAGAGGGACTAAATTTTAGCTTAATGAAGTAGTAGCTGTATCTAAACAACGTGAAATGCACGTAGTTCTGTCAATAGAAGATCTTGGTAAGTGTAGTGATGTTTAGCTCGTAAGGCAGTCGGTCAGACAGATCTACGACGTACTGACTTTCACACCCTTTGCCTTGATTGCTGAGAAGTCCCGTCTGGTACAAGTCTGTTGTAGGTCTCCCGCACACTATGGACAACAACAGCTGCTACAGGGAGAGATGACTACCTCGCCATAATCGCCAGTCTCAGAGTTCAACACCACAGTCTGCCTCCGTCGCAGATGGGAGGACCTGGAAGTCTGTTCATCGCACCAGGATCAGGACACCAGCGTTCCTGACATTCCAACGGACTGAATAGGTCCTACCTGAACGGCAGGCCAATATCGTCGAACTTCAAGGCTACACAGCAACCATCATCGTGACACGACCGATGACGAAGACGGGTGGTGACTGGGAGGGGACAGAGCACCCCCCACGTCGGCGTGTGTAAGTTCAATACCTGCGCCGGCGTCGTGGTGCAGCCATTGCCGGGGCCACCGCAGGCAGCGAACCGCCAGTGCAGCAGCCGGCTGGAACGAAGTTTGTGATGTCTGCTGCCTTGAGCGGGCTGAAGGCTGCTTCCGACGCGATTCCTCAGCGGGTACTGACAGACGATGCCAAACACGAGTCGAGACGCTACCTGTATTTTTTATGGAAATAAATAACTAACGGTGAATCTTCCTCCACTGAGCCTACCGGCGACCACAGGTCACTACCATCCTTCTGAGGAAAATTGGTAAGGTGTGAACTGGAGAGTGCCTCCTGACTCAGCACCACCTCTACTTACGCCCTCCCAATAGTCGCCTCTTGCAGTGTTTTTATCCTCGTCGTTGCGTACAGATATGTTAATTGGAATTAACTCTGCAAACACCAAGCATACCTGTTACATTCACAACTGTCGCTCACGATCAAGTACATCAGCAAGATGACACCAATTATTGGATTACACGCTCAAGGCTCAAGGGCTAACGAGGCAGATATACAATAACTCGCCTGCCGCAACAGTTATGTGGAAACTGTTTTGAGGGAACATTGGTTACGAGACACCGCGAACTACATAGTTCTAATCAGTGATGTAAAAACTCTTTATATAAAAACAACAGTCACTTTTCTTGGTCATTCATTTTACGTAATCGTAAATTGTGATACTGTAATACTGTTCCGTTTTATATTCAATAACATTCAGAACAGCAGTTAAAACTAGGTTTCATTCATTTAATTATTTCTTTTCATAAACATAATAACTTTGCCAACCATCAATTTCCGACACAGTCATTCCTGCAAATAATAGTTACTAATACCAATGAGAGAAGAGTTAAACCGTTCTTGTATCTTTTCATTAATTTTAATTGCCAATGTTTCTTTGTTTATGTAGACTGTAAGTGTTTACCTAAATTTGCATTTTTTCTTGTTCTACATTTTACTCACACTATTTATTGTGCTCTCCCAATGAGTTTTGCGCGCTATGCTTTACCCTCAATTGCATTAGCTGGGAGAAACACGTCACGAGTTTAAAAAAAATGGTTCAAATGGCTCTGAGCAGTATGGGACTTAACCTAAGGACATCACACACATCCGTGCCCGAGGCAGGATTCGAACCTGCGACCGTAGCGCTACCGATGTGGCCCAGCGGTTCTAGGCGCTACAGTCTGGAACCGCGCGACCGCTACGATCGCAGGTTCGAATCCTGCCTCGGGCATGGATGTGTGTGATGTCCTTAGGTTAGTTAGGTTTAAGTAGTTCTAAGTTCTAGGGGACTGATGACCTCAGAAGTTAAGTCCCATAGTGCTCAGAGCCATTTGAACCATTTTTTTTTGCGACCGTAGCGGTCGCGCGGATCCAGACTGTAGCGCCTAGAACCGCACGGCCACCCCGGCCGGCACGTCACGAGATGTTCAGTTTATTTAGGAGAATATTTTATCAGTGGTAATCTGTTTCATTTTGGCTAATACGTGATCATTCGTATGTTGTAGATTTTGGGTAATTACTTGCACGTGTGAATGCAATTATTTTTCGGTCGAATTGAAGAAAAGTAAAGTATCCATGGTTCCAGTAAATTTAAAATTCCGCGCACAGTAAATTTAGGGGAGACGGATCAAAGAATTGTAATTGAAAACCGTCGGATCTAGCCGAGTCGCGGTTCGAGGAGGTGCTGTTTGGGAAAGTACAGTTACATTCTGTGATACCCTCTGATCCGTTATCGCCACACGCTGACATGAAATGCATATCTCCTGCTGTTGTTCTAAGGATATGAAGATGCCTGTCAAAGGGAGGATGCACGGTATGTAAATCGGTCAGCGCAAGGCACAGAATGAAATCAACGGCTCGAAACTAAACACACAATAAAATGGTACAAGGAAATACTCAAGACGAAATTTGCCAACAACTTATGAAAGACGAAATTTCACGAGTGGATGCTTTAATTGCACATCTTCCTGATAGTTTAAACGCTCTAAAAGAACAGTTAAACTGTATGAGTGCGACAAACAGCGCGTCGATTCCTTCAGATGACCGAAAATATAGAGCAAATTTACAAAAGGAAAAACAAAAAACGACACTGCTGAATGTTCCGATAATTGTGTTACATCACACGAGCCAGTAAAAGTAAATATTGCACCAACAGAAATGGAATTAGTAGCGAAAGGAAACAGGAACTAATTTAATACAACTAGGCCAGAAACAAAAGTTCTTATGTTGACTGACGAAAACGGCAGAAACTTTGCAAGCCTGTTAAATTAATTATCACAAGAAATGCTCTCTGTAACGCCCTTTGTTAAACCAGGTGCGTTATTTAACGAAGTTACTAAAGACATTCACAGCAAAATTAAACACCTAGGGAAAGAAGGCACTCTAATAGTCTGTGCTGGATCAAATGACAGCAGAAACTGGAAGATGACCTGTAATTTCAAAAATGCTTTAGAGGAGTTAATCAGGAATACGTTACACACAAGGGTGATTCTGTGTCCAATTCCATACCAGCAAGACAGGGTACAGATAAATTATATCATATATCAGCTGAACAAGTACATTGTAAAACCACGTGAACAATATAATCATGTCACTGTACCTGATGTACACAGATTCCTAAGAAGACAAGATTTCACATGTCAAGGATTGCATATAAACAAGAGAGGAAGAAAGAAATTATGCAGAAAATTAAATTATGCAATAACAACCGAAAAGCAGACCATAGTTATGGGAAACAACAGAGCAGTAACCATCATGCCAGAAGTAGAAAAATCTTCTATATGTTGCAGCCACATGTAGTAAGCATTGCTGCACGCAGTGGAGAATGGCACAACAAAGGCACACCGGTGACTGAGGCGTTGCGAAGTAAGCATGCACAGATAACCTTGCTGATAGCAGCAGTCTACCAACAGGCTGACACAAGGATGCACACAGACCGAGTGCCGAGCGAAGCCTGGAGAGTGCTGGGCAAGGGGAAGTGAGGCCAGCACGCTAAGTTACGCTGCAATATACTGCGGGAGTAATAACAAAAAGCTACCACCGTGGGTAAAAAAGTCCCCCTGCGGGATATAAATAGTGGAGCCCAGGCAGCAACAGACAGAAGACATTAGGAAGCAGTTCGGATCTGGGGACGGACGTGGTCCGTGTCCGAATGTTCAATCTTCGTAGGTGACGATTCCAGAAGTCTGTTCCAGCTCGCAGGAATCATCCATTCGCCGCCAGATGTCAACTTCAGCTCTGGAGGTCAGCCCGAGTTCGGTCGTCACCATGGCTGACTAACTACAGCGAGAACTTCCAGCAGGACTGGCCGCAGTGCAGTCTTGGTCACAGGCGCCGCCGGGGACTGACGCCTGGACTTCACGGCAACCTGGCCCCACGGTGCATGGTCCGTCCATGATGGGACCTCGCGGACATCGCAACTGACGGCTTCCCAGCCGCCGGTGCAGCAGGCATCGGCAGCTGACCTCACAGCAACGCGGCTCCGTGGGCGTGCCTCTACTGGGGCGCCGAGCGGCGACGAGTTCATCTCAACCACAGAGCATCCTGGCTTCAGCGGAGCACTGGTGGCCTGAGGCTCCCGAGTGCGATCAGCGGCGCGCGTTGCGCGCATTGTCGGAGAATCTACACAGCAGCAGCCAGGAGGAGGAATCCGCAGGGCTGGGCAGTGACGACGAGGGAGAAATTGTAAAGAAAGTTCAATAAATAATTGTAAAACTCCACGCCTTCTCAGTCTTTGGCTCAGCCACTGTGTCTGCTGCTAACAATTGGGGCAGAAGTCGTAACGTATAGAATCAAAAAACCAGGAAGATAGAAGAACTGGACCGTCACGTTCCAACAATGAGATAGACCACACTAAATCAACAAAAATAGAAGCAGATGCTGCATTAACAGCGGTACTGGGGCAAGCAATGTCATCATCATCCCAGTCAACAGCAGAACCACAACCACCATTTGCAACAGCAGCAGAGCCATAGTCACCAGTGGCAGAAGCAACCCGAGAATTATATTATCAGAAACACAGGCAACAAGAAAATAATCAACACCAATAATGGAAAATGCAACATCAACACTGGCAGAAATAATAGGAGCAACTAACCCCCTTAACAAGACAAGAACTTTACTACCATGCCCTCTGAAGGAGCAGTCAACATTGGAAAACTCATCAGATGGTTGTTTACTGAGGAAGGGGAAAGCAGCAGTTCCATCCCATTTCAATGATTTTTTGCTGAAGGGCTTCAGGAAAATCACAGTAAGGTAAGTACAAGTGTAATGTTCTTACATATTAATGTGCAGTCTCTTAAGAACAAACTTAATGAACTTGAGTATTGGCTGGAAAACTTAAACTGCACTGCGATTTCAATAAATAAACGCTGGCTTAGCAATGAGGAACTAAAATTAAGCGTACCATTTGGATATGAATTGGCAATCAGCTACTGTAGAACAAGTATTGAACATGGTGATGTATCTGTATATGCTAAAAATAGTGTGAACCTAATCTATGAAGTTATAGATGTAAGTGGACTGTGCATAGAAGCAAAATTTGAAGTTGCAGCCATAATGTTGCCAAAACAGTAAAAATATAATAGCTTCAGTACGCCGTCCCCCAAAACACAATGAAGACCTGTTGGTGAAACTTCTGGAGAAACTGATACTCTTGCTACTCAAAGACAAAGATTACAGAATACTAATATTTGGTTATATCAATACAGACATTAGGTTTAAGAATAGAAAGGTTGATCACTTGCTAAATACATTAAGATCCCTTAACTTCAGTTGGAGAAATGCCAAACCCACAAGACAGGAAGCATGTCTAGATAACATAATTTGTAATTTTCATCTAAACAAAACAGAATTCAACACAATGAAGCTAGGCACTTCAGATCATGAGGGATTATGGCTCAGACAAACTCTTAGCAGTAAAGCAACTGTAACTTCCACAAACTGTAAAAAAAGACCAATTAACAAATCAACACTAAGCAAGCTGATAAGTAAACTGAATTTAATAAAATGGGATAAAATAATAACCACTGCAGGTGCAAATGAATCTACCAACAATTTTCTAGAACTGTTAACTGAAATGTTTGAAGCATGTTGTCCTAAATGCTGCAAGAAAATATCAAAGCAAAATTGTTACACCAAACCACAAAATCTAAAAAGCTGGTACAGTCCACATCTAAGTAGAATAAGAATCATAATGCTACTCTATCATGATAGGTCCAAGCACAATAATGTTGATAAGGAAATGTATATGAAAGTGAAAAACATTTACAGGTCTGAAATCAAGGCAGCTAGGTGCAAAGCAGATGATATACTGAACTCAGTGAATAAATGCAAAGCTGCATGGGAAATTATTAAAACAGAAACTGTGATGAGAAAGTATACCAGACACCACAGTCCAAATGCAGCTGGAAGCTTTGTTGGCCACAGTCAACAAGCTCCAGAGTGCCACCTTGAGGTGTGGTGGGGATGGGGTGCCTGGGGCAGCCTCTGCTCTACTAAATGTGCAGGGGGGGGGAATGTCACAGCTCTCTGTCACTGAGCCGACCTCAGGTGCCACAGAGCCGGCCGGCCCACTCTCACCTCAGTGTGGGTGGTGGACTGTGTCGAGGTCTCGAGCCTCAAGGCGAAGGCTGCATGGGGGACACAGGTTCCTACCAAATCCCATGCACTTTGCTAATAGAGTCAGTGTGCTATCTGATGCTGGGGGGGGGGGGGGGGGGGTGAGGCTGAGCCAGATCAGAATGCACTTTCTGCTAGGATAGTGGCCGCTCCTTCAGCAAGGTCCAGACAGGTGCGTGGGGGTAGGGGTTTGTTAGTTATTGGGAGCTCCAATGTTAGACGGGTCATGGAGCCCCTCAGGAACATAGTGGCTAGGGCGGCGAAGAAGTCCAACGCTCACTCGGTGTGCTTGCCGGGGGCGTTGTCCTGGATGTGGAAGAGGCTCTTCCGGTGGCTATCGAGCGTGCGGGTTGCAGCCAGCTACAGATTGTTGCACATGTCAGCACCAACAATGCCTGTCGTCGGGGTTCCAATGAAATCCTTGGGTCCTTTCAACGGCTGGCTAAACTGGTGAAGGCAGCCTCCATCTCTCAAGGAGTGGTAGCCAAGCTGACGATCTGCAGCATCGTACCCAGGGTGGACCGGAGTCATCTGGTTTGGAGTTGAGTGGAGAATCTAAACCAGAGGCTATGTCGACTCTGTGATGAAAATTGTTGTAGCTTCCTCGACCTACGCTATGGGGTGGAAGGTTGTAGAACGCCCCTCAATAACTCAGGGGTGCACTACACACAGGAAGCAGCTACATGGATAGCAGTACTTGTGGCATACACATGGGGGTTTTTGGATTTAGGTTCCTCCCCATGAGAAACAAACCGTTGGCCTAAAAAATTAGCAGTTCAGGTCACTGATGTGGGTGTGCCAACTGTAAAAATTATTAGTTCACCTAAACAGGTCATTCAAAAGGATTTAAATATGCTTAATCTCATGTTGGTAAATTGTCCAAGTGTATGATCAAGATCCCCTAGTTACTCTCCCAAATAAACTATAGCAATGCCAATAGTGTGTTAGGTACAGAAAGCTGGTTGAAACCAGACATAAAAAGCTGTGAAATAGTCTGGATAAAGCTGTCAATCAGACAAGGATTGACTATTGTATTAGGATGCTTCTATAGACCACCAGCATCCACAACAAACGTCGCAGAACGTTTCAGGGAAAGTCTTGAGAACATAGGAAATAAATATCGAAATTACCCATTAGTTGTAGGTGGAGACTTTAATCTGGCATCCATTGACTGGGAAAATTACACGTTTATCACAGGGGGCAGAAGCAAAGAAAAAGTGATTCTAGGAGCTCTCTCAACATACAACCTTGAGCAATTGGTTGGAAAACCAACTCGAGATGGAAACATATTAGATATCTTGGCGACAAACAGACCTGATCTTTTTGAGCAAAATAATCTAGAAGAGGGTATTAGCGATCATAACGTCGTTGTGGCTTCTATGTCAGTGGAAGTTGCACAAAAAAATAGAGTTTTCTTGTTTGGGAAAGCAAATAAAAGTGTCATTAATGAATATCTTCATAGTCAGTTCCAAGCATTCACTGCGGGACACAAAGATATTGAGCATCTTTGGTCGGAATTTAAAGGTATTGTCCACCGTGTGCTAGAGAAGTATGTGCCTAGCAAAAATATAGGGGAGGAAAGGGATCCAACCTGGTACAACAAACATATTAGGAAGTTTCTGAGAAAGCAGAGAATTTTGCACAGTCGTTTTAAACGTAGTCACTGGCCCACTGACAAACAGAAATTACGCGAAATGATGGCAGCTGTCAGAAGTACAATGGGAGATTCTTTTAACGAATTTGAAAGCAATATTTTATCTGCAGATTCTAAAAATAAGCCCAAAAAATTTTGGTCGTACGTAAAATCTATGAACGCTACAAATAATTCAATACCTTCTCTTGCTGACAGTATGGGTAATGTAACTGATGATGATAAATAGAAGGCCGAAATTCTAAGCCTAGCTTTCAAAAACTTGTTTACAGTAGAGGACTGCAGCACCATTCCCCCTTTCAGTTATCGAACAAATGCAAGGATGGCTGATACAGTGGTTAGTGTATCTGGGATTGTAAAACAATTAAGATCCTTAGATGCCAGGAAGGCATGTGGCCCAGATGGTATCCTCGAAAATTATATGATGACTATGCTACAAATATAGCACCATTCTTATCCATCATCCATCAGAGATCATTGGAACAGCGGAAAGTTCCACAGGACTGGAAGAAAGCCCAGGTCATAGCAATCTATAAAAAGGGTAGAAAATCGGATGCACATAATTACCGGCCAATTTCACTGACATTGATTTGTTGTAGAATCATGGAACACATTTTGTGTTCAGACATAATGACCTTTCTAGACTCTGAGAAGCTCATCTGCAGAAACCAGCATGGTTTTAGGAAACAGCAGTCATGCGAGACAGACATGGTCCTCTTTGTGCATGATGTACAACGGGCACTAGATACCGGCTCCCAGGTTGATGCCTATTTCGCGACTTTCGAAAGGCGTTCGACTCAGTACCGCACTGTCAAATGCTCAAAAAAGTGCGCGCTTACGGTCTATCTGATGACATGGTTGAATAGAAAGTTTTCTAACAGACAGGGAGCAGTATGTCGTCCTGAATGGGGTGACTTCAACAGAAACAATCGTAATTTCAGGTGTGCCCCAGGGCAGCGTAATAGGTCCGCTGCTTTTTACGGTTTACACAAACGATCTTGTTGATGGTATTGACAGTGGCATTAGACTGTTTTCCGATGATGCTGTAGTCTACAGGAAAGTAATATCACACGAAAGTTGTGAATAAACCAATGAGGATTTGCAGAAAATAAATGCGTGGTGTAATGACTGGCAGTTATCTCTCAATAAGGCGAAAATCCCCATTAATGTATGAGTACTGTAGGGCATTCCACCACTACGTCACAGCAAGCGGCGCTGCACTAGCAAGACTGGTGCGGCCCGGAGCTGGTGTCGTCGCTCCGAGTCAGCGAGGACCCGGGGAAGGTCGTTGATATCACCAAGCTCAGCCAGCCTGTGTTACGCGGGCCACATTGTACTCGGCAGGAATAAAGGTGTCATGAATTAATAATGTTTCTTTGGCGTTTCTGACGCATCCACAGTCATTTCCTAGCATCCTGACAACTGGAGAGATCACCGCTCGGCTTCCAGTCCACAGTAGGCGACCGGGACCACCGGGGCGCCTACAGATTTGGTGTCAGAAGTCCTTGCGCCCACCGCCTACGGATTTGATATCAGAAGTGTTCGAACCACCCACTACAGCACTGGCCTGCAGATGTGGTATCTGGAGTCGTCGACACCGCCACTGCAGGACTGACACCACAGTGTTGCATTCAGACCTGTCGACTCTACGCAGCCTTGTGGTAAGTGCACGAGGCGATTTTTGTTGATAACTATGGATGCATGTTCTTTGTTGGGAGTGCACTTTGTAGTTATTGTTCTGAGGAGTAAATTCAGTATAGAGTAAGTTCTTGGTAATTTGCACAAATCATGCCAGAAACAAGATCCGTTAGTACTGAAGTGAGTATAGCTGCTCTGACGGAGCAAGTCTCAAAATTGTTAGAAGAGAATGCACAGCATAAGTTAAGTCATGTAGAATTAATGACGCAAATGGAGACCTTGCGTTCGGTGGAAGAGTCGCAAATGGGTTCAAGTGAGTGCAAGTCAGTAGCAATGTCCAACCTTGCAATATATTCTTCAGTAGCTAGCCTGATCGCGCCTTTCTCGGGTAAAACAACAGAGGATGTCACAGCGTTCATTAACGATGTTTTGGCAACAGCTGCAATGAACAACTGGTCGGACGTAACTACGTTACGTATGGCAAATTTGCGACTTGCAGGGGAAGCCAAGACGTTCGTGATGTACCATGGGACGCTTGGTAAGGCGAGCACGTTTGAAGAATTGGCAGATGGGTTACGACAAAGATATCGTAAGCAGAATAGTGCAAAATTTTTTAGGGAGAAGTTAGCTAATTTGGCGCAGAAGGTCAATGAGACAGTGGAGTCTTTTTCAGATAGGATACGGAAAATTAATTTGCAGACCTATGAATGATCGGGTAATCCTGATGCGGATCGTGTATTACTACGAGAGGCAGAAAACAGAGCCCTCGATGTATTCCTCAGGGGAATTCCTGCAGAATTTTCTCGTAGGGTTAGGATGGAGAATCCTGGGGATTTAACTGCAGCACTGCGTATTGCAACGCATCTGCAGGAGATAGACATTGCAACAAGAGTTCGCAATGATAAACGCATCTTTGCGTCGGAGAGGAATTGTTACCGTTGTGGGAGGAAAGGTCACGTGAAGGCTCAATGCAGACAACCGCAGTGCTATGCTTGTAAACGCTACGGTCACAAGGCGAATGAGTGTCGTAGTAAGCAGAATGGTAACGGGAATAAACAGGAAAAAGCGTTAAACGGGAACGGGAGTGTTACATCCGTCGGAAGACATTCCCGGTAAGCAGAAGTACGGTGAAAACTAGTACAGAGACGGATTGTTGCTTGATGGGTGTTGTAAGGAATAACAGATGTAAGTTTTTGATTGATACTGGGGCACATGTATCTGTTGCTAGTCTAGATCTCGTGGGTAGGAGAAGACTAGGTACTCCTAGGTATAGATTACGTTGAGTAGGGAATAATGAGTTGCAATCATTGGGTACAACACAGCTCGTTTTTAAGATTGGAACTGTAGAGTTCGGAGAGCAAATGGAAGTGTTGCCAACTGTGGGACAAGGGTATTCTGTGATTCTCGGACTGGACTTCTTCGATAAACACCATGCCAAAATTAGTCTTTCACAGCGTACAGTTGAACTTAGTGAAAACTTGTTTTCAGTGGGTACAACAGCTGTAAATGTTTCTACGTCGCGAGGTGCATCCGTTGCTAAGATGTCACCAATTGAACCGCGTAAAAGGGCATTAAAGATGATTACGCATGTAAAAGTGCCTTCGGGTACAGGGAAGTTAGTTTGGTTGTCAGTAGGTACCGATGTACCACAGCAGAGACTATGTGTGGTGGAGCCACTGCAGAGCAATGCATTGGATGAAATGCATTGTTTTATTAGGAGGAGCGTTGCGCGCGTAACGGATATAAATGGGGAACTGATGATTCCGGCCAGTGTAGATAATTTTGGGGCAGTTGAAGTGGATCTCCCAAAGGGTTTAGTGGTAGCAAGTTTGGAAATACTCGACGATGAGGATATAGGTGAATCCCAAGGTGATTATAACGTCAAGCAAACCTTCAAGGCATCTGTACTAAGTGATAAGAGTCGTCATTTGGAGAATGGTGATCGGAAAGCTATGGAAGCTTTGTTATTAGAGTATTTAGATTTGTTTAATTGAGAAGGTCCATTACCAGCAACTCCTATTACACAGCACCGTATACCGACAGGCGATAGTCCGCCGTCTATAGAAAACCATACAGGATAGCGAAACACCTACAACCACTAGTGGAAGAACTTATTAATCAACAGCTAGGGGACGCTGTTATAGAGAACAGTGAAAGCCCGTGGTCTGCCAACATAGTGGTAGTTCCTAAGAAGTCATTGGACGGTACTAAAAAGTATAGGTTTTGTTTTGACTATCGTTTTTTGAACGCAGGAACTGTAACAGATGCGAATCCAATACCAAACATCACGGAAACATTGGACAATCTAGGTCGGTGTAAATATTTTTCGACACTATATCTAAAGAGTGGGTACCATCAGATAGAAGTAAGTCCAGAGGATAGACTGAAGACGGCCTTTACAATAAGCCTTGGTCACTTTCAGTATCGCAGAATGCCATTTGGGTTGAAAAACGCTCCTGCTGCTTTCCAGTGTCTGTTAGATGGTGTGCTTCGGGGACTGAAATCGAAGATTGCTATGGTATACCTCATTGATATTGTTACTTTTTCGCGTAATATACAGTCCTGGAAATGGAAAAAAGAACACATTGACACCGGTGTGTCAGACCCACCATACTTGCTCCGGACACTGCGAGAGGGCTGTACAAGCAATGATCACATGCACGGCACAGCGGACACACCAGGAACCGCGGTGTTGGCCGTCGAATGGCGCTAGCTGCGCAGCATTTGTGCACCGCCGCGTGGCATACGGAGCTCCATCGCAGTCTTTAACACTGGTAGCATGCCGCGACAGCGTGGACGTGAACCGTATGTGCAGTTGACGGACTTTGAGCGAGGGCGTATAGTGGGCATGCGGGAGGCCGGGTGGACGTACCGCCGAATTGCTCAACACGTGGGGCGTGAGGTCTCCACAGTACATCGATGTTGTAGCCAGTGGTCGGCGGAAGGTGCACGTGCCCGTCGACCTGGGACCGGACCGCAGCGACGCACGGATGCACGCCAAGACCATAGGATCCTACGCAGTGCCGTAGGGGACCGCACCGCCACTTCCCAGCAAATTAGGGACACTGTTGCTCCTGGGGTATCGGCGAGGACCATTCGCAACCGTCTCCATGAAGCTGGGCTACGGTCCCGCACACCGTTAGGCCGTCTTCCGCTCACGCCCCAACATCGTGCAGCCTGCCTCCAGTGGTGTCGCGACAGGCGTGATTGGAGGGACGAATGGAGACGTGTCGTCTTCAGCGATGAGAGTCGCTTCTGCCTTGGTGCCACTGATGGTCGTATGCGTGTTTGGCGCCGTGCAGGTGAGCGCCACAATCAGAACTGCATACGACCGAGGCACACAGGGCCAACACCCGGCATCATGGTGTGGGGAGCGATCTCCTCCACTGGCCGTACACCACTGGTGATCGTCGAGGGGACACTGAATAGTGCACGGTACATCCAAACCGTCATCGAACCCATCGTTCTACCATTCCTAGACCGGCAAGGGAACTTGCTGTTCCAACAGGACAATGCACGTCCGCATGTATCCCGTGCCACCCAACGTGCTCTAGAAGGTGTAAGTCAACTACCCTGGCCAGCAAGATCTCCGGATCTGTCCCCCATTGAGCATGTTTGGGACTGGATGAAGCGTCGTCTCACGCGGTCTGCACGTCCAGCACGAACGCTGGTCCAACTGAGGCGCCAGGTGGAAATGGCATGGCAAGCCGTTCCACAGGACTACATCCAGCATCTCTACGATCGTCTCCATGGGAGAATAGCAGCCTGCATTGCTGCGAAAGGTGGATATACACTGTACTAGTGCCAACATTGTGCATGCTCTGTTGCCTGTGTCTATGTGCCTGTGGTTCTGTCAGTGTGATCATGTGATGTATCTGACCCCAGAAATGTGTCAATAAAGTTTCCCCTTCCTGGAACAATGAATTCACAGTGTTCTTATTTCAATTTCCAGGAGTGTAGAAGAGCATGTGGAACGACTGAACGAAGTATTTAGTAGGCTAAGAGCGGCAAATCTTACGCTTAACTTCGAGAAATGTCAGTTTGCTCAGACGCAAGTGACTTATCTTGGGCATATTATCAGTCAGGATGGGGTAAGAACGGATCCTCGTCTAACGTCGGCTGTGCGTGGTTTTCCAGTACCACAGACCACTAAACAAGTTCAGCAATATGTCGGTTTATGTAATTACCACAGACGATATGTAAAGGGGTTCGCGGAAATTGCACATCCATTAACGAGACCGTTAAAGAAAGGTGTTAAGTTTGAATGGACAGCACAGTGTCAGGAGGCATTCGAGAAGCTCAGATACTAACATCAGACCCAGTGTTGATACTTCCTGATTTCGAACAAGAGTTCATACTATCTTGTGATGCTAGTAATATTGCTGTAGGTTGTATTCTTTCTCAGAGGGTTAATGGACAGGAACATCCAGTGGCTTATGCTTCCAGGCAACTGAATAAGGCAGAGAAGAATTATTCAACTACAGATAAAGAAATGTTAGCAGTGATTTACGGTGTCTCGTATTTTCGCTGTTATTTATATGGGCGTAAGTTCAAGGTGATTACAGATCACGCAGCATTGAAGTGGTTGTTGGGGTTGAAAGATCCTTCGAGTCGTTTAACGAGATGGGCCCTGAAACTAAGTGAATTTGACTACGAGGTAATTCACAAACCAGGGGTAAAACATACGAATGCAAATGCGCTTAGTAGAAAAATAGCAGCTGTACAAGTTGTGGGCATAAGTGAGAAGGAGCCGGTCGGGGTGGCCGAGCGGTTCTAGGCGCTACAGTCTGGAACCGCGCGACCACTGCTGACGCAGGTTCGAATCCTGCCTCGGGCATGGATATGTGTGATGTCCTTAGGTTAGTTAGGCTTAAGCAGTTCTAAGTTCTAGGGGACTGATAACCTCAGAAGTTAAGTCCCATAGTGCTCAGAGCCATTTGAACCATTTTTTAAGTGAGAAGGAGTGGATAAAGGCGCAAGCCACTGACAGAGAGTGTCAATTGTTCCGAACGCAACCTTAGTTTCAAATGCAGGATGGGTTGCTTTGCAGGAAGACGAAGTGGGGACTATGCGTCGTAGTACCGGAGTCGCTGAGGGAAGAAGTGTTGCCGGCTGAAGTGGCCGTGCGGTTAAAGGCGCTGCAGTCTGGAACCGCAAGTCCGCTACGGTCGCAGGTTCGAATCCTGCCTCGGGCATGGATGTTTGTGATGTCCTTAGGTTAGTTAGGTTTAACTAGTTCTAAGTTCTAGGGGACTAATGACCTCAGCAGTTGAGTCCCATAGTGCTCAGAGCCATTTGAACCATTTGAAGAAGTGTTGAAACAAGCGCACGACCATGTATTGTCGGGTCATGGTGGTAAAAGAACGACTGATAGACGCGTAGCTGAAAGGTTTTGGTGGAAGACACGTCGCAATGATGTAGAGCAGTATGTGCAAAATTGTATACCATGTGCGCAGAGAGCAGATTTAAGTCATCAGAAAATTTAGTTACAGAGACTACCTGAAGCGGATCGTCCGTTCGCATTCATCGGATTAGACGTAATCGGAGCATTTAATAAGACCCAAGCGGGTAATCGATACGTATTCACAATATTAGATCATTTTTCCCGATACCTGGTAATGGTAGCTATTCCAGATCAGAAGGCAAGCACTGTTGTGCAAGCCTTAGTAAATAACTGGTTGCTGAAGTATGGTGTGCGTGATACTATAATTACAGATCAGGGTAGTAACTTTATGTCAGAGCTGATGAAGCAGTTATGCCGTTTATTGAAAGTTAAGAAATTGCGGACAAGCGCATTTCATCCTCAGTCGAATGGATGAACAGAACGGGTTCATAGGACGTTAGTTAAGATCATTAGTCATTACATAAATTCAGAACACACGGATTGGGACGTGTATTCAAATCTGTTGACAAGCGCATAAAACGCGAAAGTTCATACAGGAATGGGGCTCTCTCCGTATGAGGTAATTTATGGTCGGAAAATGCCATCACCATTTGATGTGCTCAAACCTCAGGTAGGTTCACAGGATGAGTCAGTGCAGAATTTCGCCAAGAAATTGAGAGAGATTTGGCAAAGGGTACGGCGTACTAGTACTAAAGCTTTGGAGAAACAAGAGAGTATTGGGCAAAGAACAGGTTAACTGCCGCAATACAGAATTGGTCAATGGGTATTGTTGGCTAATCCTTATGTTCCGAAGGGTAAAACGAAGAAGTTTTTGACGAAATATTCTGGACCGTATCGGATAAATGAAATAGTGTCTCCAGTGAACGTAAAGTTGCAGTTACCAACCAAGTTGTCAGTAGTTCATGTGAGTAGGATTAAGCCGTTTAAGGGCGCAGTGGATGCGTTATCGCAGATTCCTCCAGCAGTAACAAAGGATGTGAGGGTACCGAAGCTAAAAGAACAGCAGAGGAACGTTCATTACGCGCTTAGGTCTAAGTATAAGTAGATTAAGTGTCCTCGGGGAAGAACATGTCGTATTTATTGTTATTAGGTAATAGGGTATGTGTAGTTTTTACTTGTCATTTGTGTGTTTTAGACGTGGTAAGGAAGGGAGCGATTGACATGGCTTCCTTTTCCTTCGGGTGCCGTGCCAGGATGTGGCCCAGGAAACTTTTCGTTAGTCTGGTACTGCTACACTGTTGCAGAGGAGAGGTGGTGCAGGTGCAACCACTAGATAAGGGAATTTTGTTTGCAAGACAATTAGATGTGGTATTGTCAAGCCGCAGGTGGACAATTGTGTTCACGTATAATATATGGGGAGTGAGGAATGATGTACGGACACTACAGGATAGGTTTATGGCGCTACAGGCGGCCACGGAGAAGGAGGGGTTGTTTCAAGACATACGGAACGAGTATCAGGAATTGAAGCTCTCATACGGAAGGCTGAGCAGGCAGCTGCAACAAGTAACGGAAGTGGTCCCGCAAACGCTCGTTCGCAGGAGACGAGGGTGGTTGGATGCAGGAGGAAAATTGTGGAAACAGTGTTTGGAACCGCGGACGAGGAAGATATAAGGAGCTTAAATAGTACGGTGGGGGAGGTGCAGGAGTTGGCGGAGGAGAAAGTGGATTGGCACACGACAGGTATAGGTAACATGGAGCAGGGGATATTGAATGTCACTAGAACAGTGCGGGAGTTGACGTCAGACCTGGAACAGTATGCAGCAAATACCAGGAAACTGTTGAATGGGGATATAGAGGCTATACAGGCGAGATTGAGCCGAATAGACGGGAAAATACAAGTAACAGCTTTATTGAGGGCATTAGCCAACGAGTTAAAATTTCATAGAGTGGCTGAGATACTAGTTACAGCGCTCCTAGCGGCAACCAACGCTAACTCGGCCGCCATGTTCTCCTTAGTCAAAACATTAGGAAAGCGTTACTGTTGTTTGTGTTGGAAGTGTGTCAGCTGTTGTGATATTACTGCAATATTTAACTTTTCTAGTTGACTTTTTTGTTACAAAATATAAAGTCAACATGCCTGCAGTGTGTTCAGCGTTCAACTGCACAAATCGCAGCGATAAAACAACAAATATTTCATATTATAAGTAAGTATATTAGTACCGAAATACGACACACGTTTTTTAATGTTTATTAGTCATTTGCATTGGAACTGTAATTATGCTTAAGACAAATGCAGGAAGTAATTTATTTATCGTTGATTACAGATTTCCTTTAAAAGATAAGGAAATTACAAAAACATGGGTTATAAATATGAAGCGAGAAAACTGGTTTCCTACTACAGCCAGTTACCTCTGTTCAGCTCATTTTGAAGAGAAATATATGTACCACACAAATGTCCAGAGGCGCCTTTTGTCAAAACCAGTATCTACTATCTTTAACTTTCCACCACATTTACAAAAGCAAGATAAAGTATTACGACCACAACCCAGAAAGCGATCTTTCGACCATTTGCAAGATAGTGCTATTACAGTGACATCATTAGCACAAAGTAAGTCAATAATTTAATTTTACTCCGTGTTCTTATTACTTTTAATTACATACTTTCTATTATAATCTTATGGTGTAACTCTGTTATAAACTTATGACTTAACTACATTCTTTCAGTGCCTGTCGGACCCACATCTGTTTCTGATGACCACAATTACTGTCTACCAAGCCCTAAGAAGTTGAAAACACAATATAACAGAGTACAAGCAGAGAATGTGCGACTAAAGAAGCGGATAAAGCAAATGAAGCAACTTAGTGTACGACACAAAAGAAGAATAGTGCAGTTGCAGACTTTAGTTGCTGGTTTGAGAAGAAGGCTATGTAGTTCAGTTTCTGATATGTTAAACAGTGAACATGTAGTTGGTTTGTTGAAGGAGCTATTGGAACTTCAGTGCAGTGCTAAAGTATGCCATTATTCTCAGCAAATAAGGAAATTTGCCCTGACCCTACACTTTTATTCTGCCAAGGCATACAGCTACTTACGAAAATTAGTGAAATTACCCCACCCAAGAACGCTTCGACTTTGTTATTGAATTACTGTGCTTGTGTTAACTACTTGTAACACATATTTCAAATAAATTCTCGTTCACAGTGTACTGGTTTTTGAGGCTTTGACTGTTTACTTTGAAATAGCGATAAAAATATCGCATTTCTGCGCCCGTTACTGTTTCTAATAGTTAACCAAAGCATGTTTAGAAGTTTCACCGTAACATTCTGGTGGTACCTGCTCTAATTGCATTAATTTATGGGCAACAAGTAACGTTATAGTGGATGGACAGACTTATTTGAGTTGTCTTGTAGTGTTATCTACATCGAAAAGTTTAGCCATATTTCGACAAAAACATCCCTTTTTGCTGTCAGTGTACACTGAAATCACTGCTGTCTATTGCTTGTTTTAGAAAAAATAAAGCTAGTATGGGCTATTTCAAGTAAGTCAAACGCAGTTACAAGGGGGCGGGACACAGCAGACGAATGCCTTGACTAAAGAAAACATGGCGGCCAGAACTTCAATTTGCTTCAAACATGGCAGACCTATAGCCACTCTATGAAATTTTAGCTCGTTGGCATTAGCAGACAGGGTGGATGATGCGCGTGTCGACTTGGAAGCGTTATAAGAAGCTATGCATCACACAGTGCATGGGCAATTGAATGCCACTTTGTTAGGTCCAGATCAGATGCTGAAGGCATTGCTGAAAGCGCAGAAAGAATTCTCGGAAGGAGTGCATCATGTCGTGCCTCCGGCGAAGCGGAATTTACCGTTATCCTATCGCATGTCTAAAGTGAGAGTAATTACGGATCAGGCAGAAGTGCAAATACCAGTGATGGGTATCAATTCGTGGTACCAGTGTTATACAGTACACCTCTATCCAATTAGATGGGGTGCACTAGGGAAGTGGGTGCAAGTGTAAATTCGAGAAGTGTTCTTAGCGTCAAGATGGAGGAGTGCTCATGTGGTAATGTCTACAGAAGATTTGACAGTCTGTTTCAGGGGAAGTGTTTTGATTTGTCCAGCAAAGGAGGTGGCAACGCACAATCATTCGTGTGAGATGCAGTTGTTCTTGGGGAATATGGGAACCTTAGAACGCGAAAAGAAGGTGTTACTTCCGGGACCGAAATTTCAGAAAGTTGGGGAACATTGGATTTACTCTGTGTTCAAACTAGAGACCGTAGTTGCCCCTTGTTACAGAAATGGTAGATTGACAGATATATCAAAGCTTGAATTGCAGGGCAATGGGTTATTGATTAATGGCATTGGATGTGAAATAGTGGGGAAGCATTTTCACCTACCAGCTACTTTCACGGGTACAACAATGATTAACGTGACACATCCTATCTTGTATTATCCAGAGGAACCACCACACACATTGCCTCGCCAGAACCTAACGTTTATTAACGAGTCCTTGGATCCCACATTGCTACAATCTTTAGATAGCCTGATTATCTTAGAAAAAGAGCAGATCTCAGTTAATCAACTACTACAGCACGTGCAGCAATATCGGGAGAAACGTAAGCAAAACACAATTATATTTGGTGTGTCAACGACTAGCATAATCTTTATTCTAGTGTTTATTTGTGCAACTTACTTTTGTATACGGAAAAAGATGTCTCATTCTGAAATAACAACCGTACATCAAATACCTATGGGATGGATCGGGAATAGTGGAACGTAATATAAATATATAACCAATGATAAGATTGGAATCAGTATTAAGTGTAAATAGATTATTAGCGGATAAGAAAAGTTTGACAGTGTTGAAGGAGTAGTTGTAAGATACCTGTAGAGTATAAGGAAGTATGGCGTGCACAACCAGTAAGTCCAGAATTGTAAAATTTGGGACGAATTTTCTTAAAGGAGGGGGATGTGTAGTGTCGCGGAATAGTAAAGAGTTGGAAACGTGGAATATTGTCAAAATTTCGTTGCCTATGCCGAGAGCCAGAGGCAGTAGTTTAGCCAAGAGGTAAGAGGATTGCACATGTATCAGAATGTGTCGTCGCACAGGGGCAGTGGCCTGGTTACACACAACAGGCGAGAGAGAATTGCTTAGCACGCGGGTTTGTGTTAGACGGAGACTTTCGTAGAGTGTAAGACAGAGGTATAGGTTCAGCTGTACTGCATTTCATAACTTTGCATAAGTCTGCCGTAACAACACGTAACTCTGTCACAAGGACACCTAAGGGGCAGGTACGACAGATAAATCAGCAGTAAAAGTGGAACGATTCCGTTCATTACAAATGAGCATGACGTCAGGATGTCGCTCGTGCTTCCTTTAAATATGCCAGCTTTGATAGCAACAAGGCACTCGCAGTTAGACTTGCAGTTAGATGTGTACTGGGTCATTGCGTAGCGCTCAGCTTGGTGATCGACATGTTAATCTTTATTAAGGAGATGTTGCAGTAAGGGCGACCCATCCAGCAGCAGACGTGAGGAGACAGTACCTGCTCTGGTCCTCTCTGCTGCCGCTGTCAATCATCAACCCAGGATTAGCAGACATCACGGCAGACTCGCTCGCCGCCAATGCTGACCACATCAGTGAGCCGTCGTCGAGATCATGCGGGGTCTAGGCTCTGTGCATCCGCCGTCACAACTGGGTGAGCCGACGACGCTGGGGGACTGCAACCCGTTCCGCCTGTCCACCGCGGACGAGCCACCAGGAGGAGCAGGGAAGAAGACGGGGTGGGATAAAGTACACTCCGCACTACGAGAACACTTCTCATGCCGACAGTGCCGGGACTCCAACCCGGAGCCTCCTACGCACAGTGGCCTGCTGTCCGCCACTGAGCCGGCCGGCCAGCCGGGTGCCGCCAGCCACGCGCGGCCAAAGTAAGGGCATTCCACCACTACGTCACAGCACGCGGTGCTGCGCTAGCACGACTGGTGCTGCCTGGAGCTGGTGTCATCGCTATGAGTCAGCGAGGACTCAGGGAACGTCGTTGATATCACCAAGCTCAGCCAGCCTGTGTTACGTGGGCCACATTGTACTCGGCAGGGATAAAGGTGTCATGAATTAATAATGTTTCTTTGGCGTTTCTGACGAGTCCACAGTCATTTCCTAGCATCCTGACAACTGGAGAGGTCACCGCTCGGCTTCCAGTCCACCGTAGGTGACTGGGACCACCGGGGCACCTACAGTACAAAATAAATGCTAGGGCTTTGGAAGTGGTAACATCTGTCAAGTATCTGGGTGTGACTATTCGAAATGATCTCAAATGAAATGATCAGATTACACAAGTAACGTGTAAGGAAAACTCTAGATTACAGTTTATTGGAAGAATCCTAAAGCAATGCAGTCCTTCAACAAAGGAAATAGCTTACAATATGTTAGTTTGTCCAGTCTTTGAGTATTGTTCGTCTGTATGGGACCTTTACCAGTTGTGTCTGATTCAAGAGATTGAGAAGGTCCAAAGAAGTGTGGCGAGATTCGTGACTGGTACATTTAGCCATCATGAGAGCATTACAAATCTCATAGAAAGTTTGAAGTGGGACACACTTGCAGATAGATGGCACGTTAAACGGAAGGGGCTGCTCACTAAATTCCCTAATCCGATCTTCACTGAGGATGTCGAGCATATATTATTAGCACAAACTTTCAAATGGTGCAATGATCACCATCCAAAGATAAGGTAAATTAGAGCTTGTACTGAGGTGTTCAGGCAGTCATTTTTCCATCGCGTGATCCATGAGTGGAACTGAGGGGGGGGGGGGGGGGGGGGGGGGGGAAATATGACTTTGGAGCTAATTGTGCTCTCCACCACACCGCTTGGTGGCTAGCGGAGTATATATGTAGATGTGGAATTCCACTTGATTTTCTAAATGCACATTTTGTCAGTCCTCAATCAGATAACAGCATAAGAGAGAATGTGAGTAAGGCAGAGGCACTGCTGACAGAAATGAACAGTAAACTGACAGACAACTTTCGCTGGACTTGTGTAACTGAGAAGATGTTCAATGAATCAATAGCTAAGCTCAGTAATTCTACAGCACAGGATTACTTTGGTCTCTCAAATTATGTTATTAAATATATCAGAACATGATAATGACAAGTGCACTTCCATCTGATCTGGCATTATTAGAAACTGATCCTGTGAGACACTCTCAGTGGTTAACAACTGCAAATAGGATTAGTTGCATATGGATTTCAAAACATGACCTTAAAGACAACAACTTGAAGGCGATTCAACTGCTTGTGGAATACATTGTTGGAATTTACTATCCCTGTGTTTTCAGTGTTTGATAATACAGACAGAATATAAATAAAATTGTTTGAATTCCTTAAACCACCATTTGAGCAAATTTTTGTGCAGTTTTCATGAATTTATGCCTTTTTGTCGGAAATTTCAATATACATTGTAATCAAGTGCACATTTACCAAGCTAAATGTTTACCACTAACTGTTTAAATTAGGAGATTACATATCAAAATTCACATTTTTGTAACCCCTCATTCACAAACATCATGATATTTTATTTTTGCCCTCTAAAATGTCGGACCCTAACAGGCACAATGAGACATGGAACAGCTCTTGTCTCTGGGGCTAGCAGTCAATATTGTTACAGTAATCAGAACAGTTTGCTATGACACAACTGTCTCCTGAAGGAGTTAGGACAGCTAGCCATACAAGTAAAGCTTCTGTAAGACACCTCTCCTGGTATGATACAGGTGTGCGATAAATTGTTGAACTCTTTAGCCATTACCTGTTTGAAATTCAGACTCCTTCCTATAATTATAAAAATCTTCTCCATTCTGCTCACCTGTCTCACGTAACTGAAGAAGACTTCCTATTCCCTCTCACTTCTTTTGCTGTTGTAAAGGAGCCAGCTAACAATTCACTGTCACCAAAGCCCCATCCACTATTAATAGGGCTGTGACATGAAATATATAATGTAACTGTCTTAAATATTTATTGAGTTATTAAATGTGATGTGCATAGGGGTCTGACATTTTGGTTTACCAAAATACTAACATTATTGGGATCCCACGCATCAATAAAAAGAAAGATGAATTGTCAGGGGACATTATTACAGAACTCATAGGACTGAGAGCAAAAATGTATACTCTCAAAACTACAACACAATATGCAATGCGTAGAGTGAAAGGTGTGAAATGCTCATCAGCTAACAAATAAACCACTGATGATTACTGACACTGTGTATTAAGTGATGTTAATAATCCAGCTGTTCAGTATATAATCCAATCCAAGCCACAACCAGTTTTCACTAACAAGCTGTGTAAATTCGCATTATCAGCAGAAGATGATAAACACTTCTTACTCAATAATAGTGTGCACTGTGACATGAGGTTGTTTCCAAGAAGGCAGTGCTTGTCAGTAGATGTGTGTGCAACAGGAGACAATTTAAAATTGATTTAGGATCTGTAAATGAAAATAAAATTGCAACCCACATGCCATAAATGGAAAAATGCTGATAATATACTGTACTGAAATTGTAATCTATATGATGTAGATACAGAAAAGACATAAACTGAAACTGCTACTTGAATGTTGTATAGATGTTATGATAAAGTAATTATAAAACTCTGGTTATAGATTTGTTATGAACATGTAATGAAAAGCTTCTATAATACTCATATATTATGGGCTATATATTTCAGAGTTTACTTTTGGAGTCTATGCCTATTGTGTCTGTTTGATGCTGCAATGCAGACAATTTCACAGCTACCATTATCAGTGGATGAGGATAATATCATGTCCCTTCCCCATCCATACTTTGCGAAGCTCTTTGATTGGCTGTTTCATTTGTTATAGCAGTAAATTACTGGAATGTGGTTGACAGAGCAAAATATGGGTGTGTTGATTTAGAAGCTCTCTGATTGCCCTATTTCGAAGAAAGTGTCATTGCTGAGGACAAGGGAGGAGATAGGTGGGATGGGGGGCAGGGGGGGGGAGTGAAGAGGAGGGAGGTGAGGGGAGGGGGAGGGGAGTGGCAGGAGGGAAGGGGGGATTGAGAGGGGATGGGGAGGATGGAGGCTTAATGATACAATATGGTTTCCCATGCATTTAGGCAGGTCAAAGGTCAGTTTCTATCCTAAGTGTATTTTGCCCTCCCATAAAGGTGTTATTCCTATCAGGATGCTTCTATCAACTGAATAATTTTCTGTGGATTTTATACATACTTTATTGTCACACCATGACTTTCACAAATCAGGTCCCAGCTATAATACAGCTCCATTGAAAAGTAAATAATTTGTAGAGAAAATAACTTCATTTACTATCAAATATACAAACATTTCATTACATTGTGGATAGAAAGTACCACCTTAAACATAGACACAATACTTAAGGTAATATTTGTTTAATTCCTTTTCAGTTTCATGCTTTCACTTTGCTTTTCTGTTCAAATTGTTTCTGCACTCTCTCAGCTAGGCTTATTACTACTTTGCCATCTTCTGTGTCTTATACTCTTTCAATCATTTCTCTGTTATTTCTACTTCCTTCCTAAAACTTTTGCTGCATCCAGCCTCCCTCTGGTTATGCCCGGCCTTCCATATGTCTTTCCCCTTCCTCCCTCCTGTTTTAAATTTGTGTGTGTCCTCAGCATAACTTCTTCTCACCAAACATATGAGAGTGTTTTAATAATAAGTGCCATTTATCTCATTGTAAACTACAGTCACCCATTCATAAAAAGAAAATCATTATGCAATTGATACATTCATTCAAAAATAAAGGCTGCTTTGAACGGACTTAAACAGAAGAGGAAGACAGAAAAAAAGTATAGACTAATTAACAGAGAAGAGCGAATACTGAGTTTCTGAAAACAACATACCACAAGAGGCACCATACAACAGTTTACCAACTCATTACCACCCTGTTTCTTTTTTTTCAGTTACTTTATATCATAATTAATGTTAGTATTGTTTTTTTAAGTCTCTTGATTTTTATTTGTATGTAACAAACACTTTTATATGCTTAACTTTAATTGTCTTTCATTTCTTATCCAGCCACATCAGCTTTCTTCTACAGCTGTTTTGATCAAGTCTATTAGCTGATTCTTTTGAGCGAAATATCATGTACATCTGACTGTTGAATACCTAGCTTGTTCTCTGGTTTTTTTTGGTACCTAGTCTCTCTTCAACCAGGTTCTGATTTACTTGCTTATGTTGCTATGGCTGCTTTTCTTCATCATTTTGTTCAATATTGATTTCTCTTTAATCTACTGAACACAGTTTGATTCTGGAAGTTCAAATTTATAATTTACTTTTGAGTGTATCTATGAATGACAGAGAGGTTCATTTGTCAGTCAGTGCATACACATTTTTGTCAGACATTATTAATGCCGGAAAGTCCCATATTTGATTTTCTTAGTGATTATATAGATATTATGTACATTATTGGCAGTCTTAAAAACACAGAACTAACTTCCTAGTGCACACTCACAAATAACATTAAACAGGAAATGCATCTGAGTTCAGAGATATGAATACCATTATAATTATCTAGACAACAGACTCACAAACATGAAACACAATTAGCAACACACTTTGGATAACCCAACTGAACAATGTCAACAACACAGAAGTTCAAAAGAATGTGAAACATATAAGACACAGGAGTTTCATGTATTCCTTTTGGAATCAGTTATCAATAATGATCATCTGAAGAAGAATATTTCCATGTCAGATCATATCACACAAAACAAAAAGCTGCATCACTAATTTTCTTATAAATATGTGTTGTTTCATTGAGTGACTTACTGTCCACCACAGATGAAGCTAATATTACACATACAAGAAGTATGCAGGACAATATTTTGCTTTGGACACTGGCAAGGATTGCTATTTATTGTTTTATTTCTTGAGGCACCTTTGACACAGCTTCCAAGTAATCTTTTCGGAACACCTTGTTCATGATGCCTCCAAGATAAGTTCTAACCCATACTGGAGGTATCCCATGAAAGAAATACTGAAAAAAGATTTAATTTTTAAAATTCTATAATCATCCTTAGCTAACAAATAATACTCACTTTGCAAATTAAAATGTAAAAAGACTATCTGCACTTTACCTGTATTCCATGTGCCCAGTAACCAGTTGTGCTGTTTAGCCTGCCAAGAGTGTTTACAGCATTTCGTGCATATGTTGTAGCATCAGGAACAAATAGGTTTGTTGACTGAAGCCGATGACTGAATGCATTCATCTTTGTGTTTACAAACAATGGTGAGAGGTGCTGTACTGTTATTCCATACTGGCTGTATTCATAGCGTAGAGCATCTGAAAAGCTTTTCACAAACACCTGCAAAAGAGAAGTTATTCTGTAACTGTAATGGCACCACCTAACATTAACCATGGAAACCAAGTAGCTAATACAACATTACCATCAACCACTACGGCACAATTACTCAGACTCCAGGATTTAGACCAGCACAGAGCCAGTCTCAACCCCATTGTCTGTTTGTGTGTTGATGCAAACAGTGGAGTGCGTGCTCCAAGTGTTATGTTTGGTGTGGTGTTATTCTGGTGGACCCTATTTGTGATATACAGAACTCTGATATGGCTTGGAATATATACTTAAGATTGCTTGCATTGTTTCCAAATAGTATCTTGTAAACATATCTCTTCTTTTTATTAAGTTCCTTTAGTAGTGTGTGTACTCTGCCTTATTATAAAAGTCACTGAAGATGGAGATATTAATATTCAAAATAATTTTATTTGCAGTCAAGACTGCAAACAAATTTGACAGCTAGTACCATGTTTTGATGATTATATCACCTTCAGATAGCCTGTCCTTACTTTAAACTCTTGCACATTATGATCCATCAGGGGATGTTGTCTTCAACAATTGTCAGCAGTTGAACATGCAACTGCTGGTCAGCTTCTGCTAAGGTACAGTTTGGTGCATTATTATATACTTTTAGTGCTCTCATAGAAGTTAAAAACTTGGAGGTATTTTGTTTAGTTATAAACAAGATACTATCACAAATACCAACTGAATCTGTCAATATTGGTGCACTCTCTGTGAACATCACTGCCTGTGGGTCATTTGCCACATGATCAACACTATCCATGTATTCCTTATCCCTATCTATTACTATTTTTATTCATCTGCTAACTTTACCCTATCATACCTCACTCTTCTCCAGACCAGTCAACTTCTTCTCCAGATTAGGTTCTTTCTATACCAATGCCATACCTTTCTGTTAGGTGTCATTACTCATAAAACATGAATACAAAATTATTCAACAACTGTCAATTAGTATGGCATTTCTGAAGTAACATATCTATTCATTACTATTTTGATCATTATTGTTACTATTATTCTTTTTCTTATTCTTCTTCTTATTATTATTATTATTCTATAATAATTATTATTATTAGGGACTAATACTATGCACACTGTAATGATTATCATATCCATTATTATTATTATTATTACTATAATATACTGCTCAGATACTAGATATTGTGATGTTAGGATGTCTAGTTAGAGTTAAGGGAGTGCCTGAAGGCCTTAATCTTGCTAGGTGAAATAAATTCTGTAGTAACAAAGTAATACACGAAATTGATCCAAGTGACATAAATATGGCTTTATTCATAAACTTCTGAACAATAACAGAAATAAGCCTCTTGTGACTCCACATGTAATAAGACAAAAGAATCACACAGAAGGTGCAACATAAGTGATACTCAGAGCAACTGATGCGAGTGGTACAAACTAAAAGAACGTAGTGAAAGTGAGATAGTGCTGCTCCATGTGTATATTGCTGTGAGTCATCGGTAGACAGCGTGGCAGAGACCGTGCTGTGTGCGCACTTCCTACAGCCTCTAGTGGCCGGCCTGTGCTGATGCAGTTGGCACTTGATTTAAGTACAAATACGCGGTGACACTATGCTCAGCACACACACACTCACACACACTAGTAGCAGGATACAGCTCACCTCTCCCTCATGCAAAGAGGATGGCCAGGTGACAGAGGAGATGCCAACAGCCCAACGAGTGACATATACATTAGATCTCGAGTGGTGGCAGGTGGTTCTGACAGCAAGGGTGGTACAGTATGCCGGGAGGACACCAGATCATGGAGCTGGAACACACTTGTATGTCCGAGAGCAGTGGACCTGCAATGTGACCAGTGATAGCGCCGGAGAGGAGGGTGCCATCATCATCTTTGTGTCGTCATCAGCAGGCAGGTCCCAGTGCACAGGAGATGGAGTTGGACCCACTGGCAACAGCCCGACCAGAACAACAGGACGTGGCAATGGACCCAAGGCCAGAGACGGACCAATGCCCGGCACTGGGAAGTTGAAACCCCAGGGGACTGCACATGGAGGAGACAGCCAATTGGATGGGTGTACCTCCACAGCAGGCAACATCAGGCTTGAGGCAGAGGGTGGCAAAATGGGCTGCAATGACAGGGGCCACACTTGCAAACCAGTACCTTCTGGTGGCGAGTGGGTGGCATAACTGTTCAAAGTGGCTCATCACCAGCCCATGGCTGTAGGGACATCACAATGGTGGCACCCCTGGTGGCAGACAACAGCAGCTGGTATCCTCTGGGTCAGTGAACGAACCCTCGCACCCTCACCGGCAATCGTGTCAAGAATTGGTCAGATGGACCTGCTGTGGCAGGTGCAGTGCAGCTGCAGAAGTTAGAGGAGCTTGTGTGGTTGCCAGCCATGAAGTAACTCAGCCGAGCTCTGCTCCCCCATAGAAGTGAAGTCATAGGTGCTGGGAAAACAGAGAAGGGCATCATCTGGCAAAAAAATCTGTTTCATTTGGGACTTGAATATACACACTAGTCATTCTGCCTCGCCATTTGACTGAGGATGGAAAGGCAGAATCACAACATGATTAATGCCATGTCAGGAACAAAAATTGAAAGGTGTGAGAATGAACTGGGGCCCATTATTGGAAACTATGGCACAAGGGAACTCCTCAATAGAAAAAAACCTGAAAAACATACAAATTGTGACCTCAGCCAACATCAACATACACCGGAGAATGTGAGGAAACTGGGAAAATGCATACACAACCAAAAGCCAATAGTAATTCAAGAAAGGACCCACAAAGTCTATCTGAATGCATTCCCATGGTTGGCGTGGAGTGGGCCATGGGGCAGAAATGCTCTGGGAGCTCCCTGTTGTCAGGCATACTGCTCATAAGTGGCAACAAAATGGACAATTTTGCTATCAATTCCTGGACAAAATACATGTCTCCTAGCTAACAGTTTAGTGCATGAAACTCCCCAGTGGCCCTGGTGGAGAAGGCATGGGACCTCATGCAGTAACACGGTGGGAATGACTACTCTGGGATAAAAGTCTCCCATGGACAACAACAGAACACTGTCAAAGGCAAAGAACAATAAAATAAGGAAAAATATTTCCACATGGGGTTCAAAGCCCAACCCAGCAGTCTATTTGGCAAGCCCTGCTGAACAAACTTGTGGAGAACCGGGTGGGCAGCAAGGGCAGTTGCTATGCACGAGCTCATAATTGGGAAACCCTATTTTGTGGCCTGTGTTTCAGTATCAAGCTAGAAGCAAAGCAGTTCTTCATGATCAAGGTCAGGGTCAGGACCCACAGGAAGGTGGGACAAGGTGTCCACATTGGCACATTTAGATGTAAGTTGATAAATTGATTTTGTAATTGTAATGAGACAAGAACAGCCCCCAGCACTGTAGGTGGTGTTCTGCCTTGTCAGATAAGGATGTGTGAGGGGTAAACAAGAAAACTGAAGGTTTGTGGTCAGTAATAAGGTGAAACTTGAAGCTATACAAAAAAACATGAAATTTCTGGAGAGCATAGACTGTGGCAAGAGCCTCCCTTTCCACCTGAGAGTAATGCTGCTGGTCTGGAGCGAGAGATTTAGACGCAAAAGTTCAGAGCCCTTGGTATTCTGGTGCACTAGGACTACACCAGGAACATATTGTGAGATGTCAGTTGCTAAGACTATGTGCTGCTCCAGAGAGAATGTAGCTAAACATGGGGCCAAGAGTAGTTTGGATTTCAACATTTGAAAAGTATGATTGCAATCTGGGTTCCAGCAAAAAGGTACATTCTTGCATAACAAGGCATGCAAAAGGTGGGCTAATGTGGCTGCCCCAGCAGAAATTTATGGTAGTGAGCTATCTTCCCGGCGAAGGCCTGAACATCTTTCGTGGATGAGAGGTGAGGCACAGACAAAACAGTGAAGATGTGGTCTGGTAGAGCGCAAACTCCACCCTGCAAGACCTCAAACCCCAAGTAAATAATAGAAGGTTGAAAAAAACTGAGATTTCATGAGGTCACACCATAAGCATGTGGACTGAAAGACAGATAACAAAGTGCGCAAACTTTTCAAGTGATCGGTCATGGAGGAACCCGTGCAACAATATCATCCAGATAATTAGTGCATAGTCAGTTCCTCTAAAAACCATTGTAAAATAACAGGGACATTAGCCACACTAAAATAAAGGTGCAAATAGTGAGAGAGACCATAAGGAGTATTCAAAACTAGAATCGCTGAGACTCTTCGTCCACAGGAATTTTCTGCTACACTTCAGACAACTCAATTTTAGAGAAGTACTGGCCACCCAATATTTTTGCCAAAATTTCCTTCTGTCATAGGAGATGATATGTACCTACAATGGACTGTGCATTGACAGTAGTACTGAAGTCGCCACAGAGGCAAAGTTTCCTGATGGCTTCCAAACTACAACCTGCACAGACGACCATTCACTAACCATAACAGGTTGATTTATCCCCAGAGATTGAAGACTGTCCAACACTGCTTTCATTTCAGGGTGACAGGACTAGGGCATGCATGACAAAAACGATACCAAGCTGTGGATTTCAAAGAAATATGAGCAGAAAAATTCGTAGCACACTCTATACCTGTTGAAAACTCCTCATACAGTGTTTCCAATTGAGAATATGGTACCTGATCAGAAGCAAGGTGAACTGCATCAGTGATAGAAAATCCAAATCCCTTAAATGCATCCATCCTGAACAAGTTCTCAACTCTGGCATCAGTAAACACCAAAAAGTCATGGAACAAACCACTGACTAGTAAGACACAGATGTCGTAAATTGTCCCAGCAGCACAATGATCTGTTTTTTATAACTGACCAGTTTCTGCATGACTGGTGTCAACAGCAGTGAGCTTAAACTCACATAGGTTTGAGAATTCAATAACACCACTACAGCACCTATGTCGACCTGTAGCTGTAGAGCTTGGCAAAAAACACTTAACTCTGTGAGCAACTTGAGAAAAGTCACCAAGCATGGAGTCACACAGTTTACATCCATGTCCTTATCCAGAGCAACCTTCAGCGAATGACACATAGAGGTGATGTGACCTTTCTTCTGACAAGCATTACACATAGCCCAGCACTTAGGGCTTGAGAGAACAGAAAGAACAAGATGGAAACAGGGAATGCTAATGCTGATGCTGTGGTGGTCACAGCTGCTTGGCCCAGCCTTGATCTGCTTGGCACTGGGCCCACATGTTTACCACTGCTACTGTTGCTTCCTTGTGCAAATTATCTGTTGATCTACTGGGTGCATCTTGTGACACTACTGCCACATTGCCCCATGCTTCAATTTAATTACTCACTGCCTGAGAAACTTCAAAAAATTATGCTATTTGCAAAACTTCTGCCAACAGGGAGTTTTCACAGAGGAAAGCCTTCTGGTACACTTCCTTGCCCACAGGTAAACAGATAATTACATAGCGCATCATAGAGTCTGCATAAGAGTCATTAAGGGGATCAGTAATGAATTGACACTTATGGCTAAAGCCATGAAGTTTGGATGCCCACAGCCTGTATGACTGGTTTGGTTTCTTGTGGCATCAGCAGAATTCAACTCATGCTACTATGACATGCATTCATTTGTAATGGTAGTAGGACAATAAACTGCACATATGATCAAAAGTAAGAGCTGCTGGTTCTTGTAAGGGGGCAAGCTGACACAGTAATTAATACACCTTAGGTGAAATTCATGAGAGGAATAAGGCTTTGCACAAATTCGAATCTGTCACACCGAATGCCAAAAAATGCTGTCTGAGTCCTTTTTTATAAGCTTCCTAATCCTCAGCTGAATTATCATATGGAGGAAAAGTGGATCAATAGACCAGTAGAACAGTGCCCTGCCTGTTAATGGAAACTGACAAAGTGGTCACTGACGAAGTAGGCCATTCAGTCAGGGTCCGCGTCACGGCATCCATGACTAAACCTGATAAAATAACACATAAATCTAGCTTTATTCATAATCTTCTGAGCAATAATGGAAGTAAGCCTCTCATGACTCCACACTTAACAAGACAAAAGCATCATACAGAAGGTGTAACATAAGCAATACATAGAGCAACTGATGAGAGTGGTACAAACTAAATGAACACAGTGAGAGTGAGTCAGCACTGCTCCGCCCGTATATAGGAGTGAGCTCCCAGTAGACAGCATGGTAGAGACCGTGCCTTGTGCATGCTTCCTACAGGTGCCCTCTAATGGCCTGCCTGTGCTGATACAGTTGGCAGTGACACTACACTCGACATACTCACACTCACGTGCACTAGTAGGTGGATTAGCAAATTCATAAATGAATTAATAGTTCAAGGAATATGATTAGTGTTTGTCATTAGAAAATTTTAATAACTCTAAATAAAATATAAGCAATTTTAACTGCTGTGAGAGTGTACATAATGGAGCAGGAAACTGCTCCTTAACAGAAGCTGAGCATCAACAGCATAGTCAGCTGCAGAAGATTATTGGTGACAGTGTCCTGAGAAGGATCTTAAGGCACAGGAGATATACAGGGCTTTCATAACTTTAGTTCCAGTTTGAAAACGCTTTGGAAAGAGAACCACAGCTCAGAATGATGTCAAATTTGATCAGCATATTATTGACATGGGGGGAGGGAGTAATGTCATTGAACAAACAAAAATTAATAAAAATTTGACCAATAGATGGCACTGTGTTGGAGTATGCACACCAACACGCATGTGGCACATGTCTGTTCCTTAGTTTGCATCTCCAAGAAGTAGCACGTGTTGCTGGTAAAGTTCTTTTTGCAAGAACAGTGACTGTGTATCAGTAGCTGTACGGAAGTTCCAGATGCTCAAATGTATGAAAAAGTCATTTATCTAAGATCTGCTAAGGATCTGGAGAAAATGATAACAAAATTCGAAAATACGGGTTCTTTTGAAGTGCAATGTGGCAGAGGGAGGCAAGCAGCTGATCTGATGTCTGCTGAAGATGTGGCTGCAGCATTGCAGGAGCAGTCAAGCAGTAGTAGGCAAACATGCAGTGCATGGGGAATTGCCTGGACATTGTACATGCCTGTGAGCACAGTGCATAAAATCCCACAAAACATTCTACATAGTTATCCATACACAGTCACCCATGTTCACGAGTTGCTTCTTGCTGACCTTCCAGCAAGACAAATATTTGCTCTGGAATTTCTTGCTTGCTTTGAAGTCAACAATGAATGGCTGTGGAACATTCTGTGGACAGACAAAGCCAATTTCCATCTCCAACATGTCAATATGCAGAATTGCAGAATAAGGGCAACAGAAAATCCACACACACACATCAACTGGTAACATTTCATTCTGAAAAAGCGACTCTGTGGTGCAGGTTGATGGCATCATTTATTGCTTGGCTATATGTTTTTGGGGAAGTGAGTCCTGTGCTTCCTATTACTTGGTACCATCACTGGTAAATGCTATGAGAGTCTTTTTGTGTACCAGCATCATTACAACCTTTCAACAGCATGGACGTGTGGGTAGGATCAGTTTTAAGAAATATGATGCTCCTCTACACATTGTACAGCCTGTGAAGCAGCTGCTGCAGAGGTATTTCAGAAATGCTAGAATTATCAGCCATCATTTCTCTACGGCCTGGCTGTCCGGGTAACCTAATCTTAATCTGTGCGACTTTTGGCTCTGAGGTTATCTGAAAGATAAGAAAGATGATGTGTTCAGTGCTCCAATTATAAACATAGCTGAACTGGAGTCACACAGTGTGTGATACATTCTGAACATGACCCCTGAGACACTTCAGTCTGTTGTGGAGCATGCTGTTTCTTGATTTCAACTTGTGGCAGAAAACAGTGGAGAGCATATTGAACATGTCTTGTGCCAGTCTCACAACAATGTCATTTTGCTTTTTATGCAGTTTTTGGGCCCAGGAAAATTATAAATGGGTGTCATTTCACTTTTTATATGGTTTTTGTCCACAGGGAAAGTAAAAACTGATATCATTTTGCTTTTTATGAAGCTTTTGGCCTCAGGACAATTAAAAACTGATTTTTCCCACCGGATGTGGTACTATCTTGCTCTGGTGGATGGGCTTACCAGTGCCACAACTGTTGACTGCCAGACTTGTGCAGTCATGCACATTGAACAGTACAGATGATGTAATGTAATGTACAAGAAAATGACAGGCATTGTATTATGATTCATCTGTCATTTGTAGCTGATCTTATTTATGTTAAGATGCTTGCAATTCCATCTATTGGTAAAATTTTTGTTAATTTCTTTTTTTGTTCCATTACTTTTCCTCCTGCATCAATATATCTATATTACAGTTATCAGTATAGTTAAAATAATACAAATGAATGTACATCTTGTGGAAACTATAAGAGAGAGAAAGAATTCCATTATGATAGCTACTGATTTTAACATAATGTAACAAATGAATCACATGAGTCAGCAGAAATTATTGATCTCATTCATTAATCTGGATTTGAGCTAATCCACATTGATTCCACCACAGAAAACGAGTAAACAGGATCATGAACAGACAATGTTATGACAAATGCGTATTTCATAAAGCAAGAAAGTTCTTCTCTTATTCAGGTATTTTAAACCATAGTGGCTTATTAGAGAATTCACAAAGATAAAAGCATCAGACTTTGTAAAATACTTTAATGGATTAACAATAAACTTATTCTCGAACAGTTGCAAAGATGTCAATATGTCAGTTAACTAGTGTTAAAAGGTCTGAAAAGTTTGACAATTTCCTTGGAATTTATCTATAATTTTCCAGTAAAATATTCCCCCCACAGCTGCAGCCACAAAATATTTTTAAACCTAATTGCATTATTTCTGAGATAAAAGATTTGTTGATGGTTGACACTATTGCAGCTAATTGCAGCTTTGTCAAATATATTGTGGGTCAGGTGATCTCTCTGAAATGTAATTTGAGGAGTGTGGAGTAACAGACAAGCAGTGAGCGGAAATGGATATTCCTTCCAGGGTGACAAAACTGTGTTTAGCTGCACTGTGGTAACAGTCTCCAGGGTAATGTTTATGGTGTTGCAGTGAAATTCGGGTGCGTCCTGGGTGGTAGCAGTTCTTTCCAGACATGTGTTATGGCAAATAGCAGAGTCTGCCTTTGTGTGTGTGTGTGTGTGTGTGTGTGTTTGTACTTATGCAACTTAGTCTAAAAGATTAACACTGCTGTTACAATTGTAGTGTGAGTAGTAATTATTTCTGCATGCTTCAAGATATACAGTATCCAAGCTGATTTAAGAATATTGTGGTGCTTGTCTTCTTCAATATCACTCATTTTTTAATTTGTCTTAGGCACCAAGTGAAATTGTGGTTTATGATTTGTACTGTTGTGGAAAATGTAAAGCTAGTCAAGTACGCATAAGGCTTATGTTAACCCTAAAACACTAAATGGGGGAAAAGATACAGTGTCGCTAAATCATTATAAATTTTACTGCTCCATATTTTATTCAAAGGAAGTTATAATTTATAGTTTCTGCACCACTTAATTACAACTATAAGATCTCCAGAGGTATGCCACAAACAAAAAAATACAAAATGTCCTTTTTGACACCCTATACTGAGAATACCAGATTGGCAGGAACTGCAAATTGATAGCAACTGCAATCATAAATTTTATGAGTGGTTAGTAATTTAAGGTTAAAACTGATGTTTCATTATATTTTCTGAGGCAAGATTGGAAGTGATTTGCATGTCTAACTGGACTCTATGAATATTTATTGGAATTATTGTGCCTCACTTTAAAGGACTCATATTTTCACTGTGTTTTTGGGGTGAGATTTGAGAAGCAACTGTCATCCAGCAAGCACAGCTGTCACCTCTTTCTTGGTGTATGGTCTACCATTAACACGTGTCTAAAGAATACATGTTTCAGGAAATCGAGTGCTTTAAGAGAAAAGCAATATTTTCAAATGTGTACCATGAAGCTGGTTCATGTTGTAGTGAAAGTGGATATCAGTGCCCCCCCCCCCCCCCCCCCCCTGATCGTTAAGAGATGGGTGGCATGTGTGGAATGTATGATGTGAAATTGCTATGATTTCAATAGATCTAAGTGCCTTCCAGCCAGCAAAAGATATGGTAAAAACACATTAATCCTGAATGATAAAAGTAACTCATCACCAATGGAGTCAGCTGTAAAACATCTATTTGATAATACAGATAGCAATCTGAAAATCTCCAGATATAAACCAAGAGACAAATTAATTCTAAATTTTTCTTCAAACATATAGGAATATTTCAAGGAATTCCTTATAAATGAACCAAAATCAAATGTTAATGTTTGTAGCAAACAGGTAATGTACATTACTTCCAGTTAAATCAGGATAAAAATAAAATTCATACCAAATTTTAAAACATTACAGAAAATATATAAAAAATGAAAATCTATCTGGGTAGGATGCCCACCAATGCAGATAAAGTGTGTTACTAACATAATATCAGAATCTCTGCCCACAAGAATGATTCAGTCATTTGAAGATGGACACTTCCCAGATACTTTACACTGAGGTAGAGTCATAACTCCAAAGAGTTTCAAAGGAAGTTCTAAAAGTCTATTACTCATGTCTCTTTTTCAAATCTTTCTCAAAAGTATTTGAAATAATTACTGAGAGTCTAACTCAGAATTTTGTACAAAAATTGAATATCATAACAGTTAATCAGTTTAGCTTCCAGAAAATCATGTGTGCAATATGCCTCATCAAGGCATTTGAAGAAAAAGATATTTTATCTTTAAACTAGTCCTGAAAGGTACAGCAGTCATTTGTGACCCCACCAAGAAATTTAATTATATGAATCACACTCTACTACTGTGTGAATTAGACAGATGCAGAATCAGGGTTCATGGTCTGATGTAGTTCAGACTGTGTTTAACAGACAGAAAGTGAAGAATAGTTGTAGTATGTTATAAAATGAATATCAGAAAAATTAAAACAAGGGTTATGGAATTTAGTTGAATTAAATCAGATGATTTTGAGGGAGGTAGATTAAGAAATGTGACACAAAAGTAGTAAACAAGTTTAGCTCTTTGAGCAGCAAAGTAACCAATGATGGCTGAGCTAGAGAGGACATAACATGCAGATTGGCAACAGCAAGGAAAAAATTTCTGTAAAGAAGGAATTTGATAACATAAAATATATATTTAAGTGTTAGGAATTCATTGCTGGAGATATTTATCTGAAATGTACCCTTGTATGGAAGTGAAATATGCACAACAAACAGGTCAGACAAGAAGAGAATAGCAATTTTTGAATTTTTTGCCACTGAATAATGCTGCAGATTAGATTCGTAGCTCAAATAACTAATAGGAAGGTATTAAATAAAACTGGGGAATAGGGTAATTTATGGAACAACTTCACTAAAAGAATGGCTTTGTTGGTAAGACATGTCCTGAGGAAACAATGAGTCATCATTTTGGCAAAGGAGGTCTTGTGATCTGAATCACTCAACAGAATCATGCATATGTCTAGCAATGTCACTAGGAGTGTCCTGGAAGGATATATCTGCTGATGCCAGGTCACAAGGAAAAACATCTGTGGCAGATTTAAGGTCTGCCACGAACTGCTACAGCCTCACTTGTCAATCAGCCAGTGTTTACAGCAAGCTCTCCAGTGTATCTATTGCCCTGTGCTATGTGGTTTTCTTCCTGGACTGAGATTTGGACTTCCTTGTTACCTACCAATGACATTTTGCTAGTTCCCATATTTGCCTGTATGCCTAATGTCGGGCTGCATTCACTCGGCGTTCAGCTGACTGTTGTGTTTCAGTGACTGAGCTAGCAGCATGTAGGTGCACAGAGAGTGTTGTTCAATTATGAGTATTTCCCAGTTGAATCTACAAAGAATGTTCCCAGCACTGATGTGGAAGTTATTCAACAAGCTTTCAGAGTATTGTATTTCCATGAGATATGCATGTCCAGAAGTTGGAGCAGAGGACCCAGTACATTCAATGTAAATACAGTCCCCACCATTATGAAGCCACCACCCACTCGCACAGTGCCTTGTTGACAATCAGGGTGCAGGGCTTTGTGAAGTGTGTGCCACATTCAAACCCTATCATCAGCTCTTACCGACTGAAATTGGGCTCATTTGACCAAACCATGGTTTTCTAGTTGTCAAGGGTCCAACTGATATGGGCACGAGAACAGGAGAGGCATTGCAGATGATTCCGTGCTGTTAACAAAGGCACTTGCGTCAACCATCTGCTGCCATAGCCCATTAACACCAAATTTCACTACATTTCCTGACAGATACATTTTTCATATGTCCCACATTGATTTCTGCAGGTATTTCATGCAGTTTTGCTTGTCTGTTAACACTGACAAGTCTATGCAAATGCTGCTGTTCCCGGTCATTAAGTGAAAGCTGTTGGCCACTGTGTTGTCCGTGGTGAGAGGTAATGCCTAAAATTTGGTACTCTCGGCACACTCTTAACACTGTGAATCTCAGAATACTGAGACCCTCATGATTTCTGAAATAGAACATCTCATACATCTAGGTCCAACTATTGTACCATGTTCAAAGTCTGTTAGTTCCCATCATATGGCCATAATCATGTTGAACACTTTTTTACATAAATCACCTGAGTACAAATGACAGCACCACCAATGCCCTGCTTTTTTATATCTTGTGTAACTATATGCACATATTAGTATCCCATGCTTTTTGTCACCTAGTGTATGTATGTCATTATCACATCCACAAACTGGGTCTTTAATTGCCAGAAAGCACTTACATGGAACGAGGGTGAGGCTTTATGTCAGAAGGCATAAATTATACCTACTTTTACTGTTGTTATCATGTTTTGCATGAATCATGTCGAATCACTACTCATGTACACTCAGGGAGTTATCAAGAAAACACATTCACATGTGATATTTTCTGCTGTCATCAGAGATCATACATTGCAGAGTAAACATTTGATATCAGAATAACTTAATATCAGTTCTAGATTGGTTGACAAAAATTTCTATGTTATAATACAAACACATGATTTAGGGAATGTAATAGAAAAATTATTTGCCAAGTTGAGCTGTAATACAATGTAAGTTATCAGTTTTGAAAAACTTGAAGTAGTTTGGATGCTCAAAACTACTAGCACACAGCCAGTAGTATTTATATATACTACTTTACCCCCACGTACAGTGTCACACATGAACCAAACAAGCACACTGGTCTGTGAAAGACCACGCCCAACAGCTCTGCTTATACATTCATGGTGATTTATTAAAATACATTAATCGTATTAACATACAGGCATTTTAAGAATAAAATAAATATGAGAGTGCACATGAGTTTTATTGTAAGGAATATAAATATGCTCACACTATATAAATAACAACAGCACAATATTTTACATGGTATAGATATATGATATAAAGATAATTCAGCTAATGGGTTAGAAAGAGAGGGAGAGAAGATGGGTAATCCCTTGAGTGCAAACTCATGCCTTTAGTTTTTGTGCTATTAGTGCATCATACTTACTGGAAGTTTCCTAAAATCTCCTATTTCTTAACTCTGTCTTATTGTTCAGTAAATCACCTGACTGATTTTGAGATGTAAATGTATTCATAACTCTGCTGTTAGGCAATGTATCAATAATTTATAGGGCTGAATCTATATTACTAACTCTGAGCTTGTTATCACATAAATTTTTACTAAAGGTGGAGGTACTGCTGTCTGTGTGCATGATGTACTCTGTAAATCTATCACTGAATGCCCACCCTGTTCACACAAAAGTCACCCAGAGACTGGTACCACCACTTTAGAAAACATTTAAGCAATAACAAATATAAAGTTAATAAAATAGAGTCAGCCATAAAAATTCTTCATACAATGCTTAAAAGTAGGTCTATGAACCTGCCTGATGAAATGATTGTATACAATTACCTTAAAAATCATGGAGATGACTACCAAACAACCATATTGAGTTAAGAAATACAAGATTTTTGTACAATTTTCAGTCACTAGTATGTGCTAACAATAAAAGATAACAAACATAAGGTTGCACTCAAGTGATTACATCCTCCCCCATCCCTCTCTCTCTAACACATTATCTGATTTACTTTTTATCACATATCGGTCTCATGTTAAACACTGAATACTTGTTATTTATGCAGTTTGAACATAGGAATATCCCTTAAAACAAAACTCATGTGCACTCCCATATGCATTTTACAGTGAGAATGCCTGTAAATTAATATATGTAACATATTTTAGTAAATCACCATTAATATTGGATAATTTGTTTAACCAGTTAGTTTCAATTGCCTGTTCTTGCCAAACATTTTGAAAACCAAAGAGTTGCACAAATACATCAGTATTATTACCTTACAGCATCATAATATACTTCACAATATTAAATTATTGTACAACTAATGTTCTGTAAGAAGTAGGAAATACCTCAGCATATATGTATACATTAATTTGTTTGGTTTTACTTATACTTTGTATTGTTTTATTCGTTCAATCTGTTTATGAGCAGTGTTTTGGGGTGTGATCTGTGTGACTGTGCATCTGATACAATGTATGAACTGGTAAAGCAGCATATACAATTCTTACAGGCATGTGTGCTAGAAGTTATGAGCTCCCAAGCCAGTCTAACTTTCAGAGATGATAATTTACATTCTACATTCTATTACTCTTCTCCCTGGTAAATAAATTTTTTATTCCATTCCTTAAATCATATGAACATATTACAATATAGAACACCAAATTTCTGTAAACTAATTTAGAACTGATATTGTGATATTAAATGTTTGTGCAAAGTTAATCTCTGATGACACAAAAAAATATGTCCTGTGAATGTGTTTTACTGCTATTTGTTGTGATTCATAGAAAACATGCTAACAAGAGTGAAATTATGTACAATTTACACCATTTTCATGATATATAAGCTTCATTCTTGTTCAATGTGATGCATTCTTACAGTTTAAGACCCTGTTTATGGATTGCAACGACATGCAAAAACAGGGTGTCCCTCTTAAGACTCATCAAGTGCATTCCTCTGATGTTTCAGCAGATATCTGGAATTTAATTTTTGCCTTTGGTAGCTGGTGTCAGCCCAAACAAATATTGCTCATCACATCTTCCATGTGATGCCCAGTGTCAATAACAAGTGTTGATTTGTATTCCATTTAAAACAGAATTTTATGTGCCTCTTTGACAGAGCAGTCTAAAATTAGTCCAGTGTGGTATTTGTTATATTGGTAGGTATTAACAGGGACAGTAAAACGTGAAGAATAACCAGTACTCCAGCAGTGACTGAGCAGCACTGCTGCATAGTGATAGTATTCAGCACAGGCCAGGACAGTGACACCACTGCTGAGGTGCTGGTTTAGTGTTTTACTGTCTCTGTTAATGGATGTCGATAAAACAAATATCACACTACAATAATTTGGGACCACTTTAAAAAATCAGTTTCCTTACAGCAGGAAACAAACCAAAGCTTTCCAATGACAGTGGGCAATGCATGAAATACATGATGAGCAGTATTTGCTTAGGGTGACCCCAACTACTCATTGCAAATACAGAACTGCATATATCTGTTGAAACATCAGAGAATATGTTCCTAATGGCTCTTAGGAGAGACACTCAGTATGTCAGATGATTTTTAGGTTTTGGCAAGTGGCAAAGCACAATATAAGTAATGGTAAAACACAGTATAAGTAATATATTATTGTTTCCAGCATTTCATTTCACATATGTGCATTGCATGATGTGAGTGTCAGACCATGTATACTCTCTCCTTTAATGGCCACACAGCTGAGATTGCAATACTGGTTCAAATGTTTCAAATGGCTCTAAACACTATGGGACTTAACGTCTGAGGTCATCAGCCCCTAGACTTAGAACTACCTAAACCTAACTAACCTAATGACATCACACACATCCATGCCCAAGGCAGGATTCTCACCTGAGACCATAGCAGCAGTGCAGTTCCGGACTGAAATGCCTAGAACCGCTCGGCCACACCGGCCGGCTGCAATACTGGGTTTCTACAAACAAATAATTTCTTAGTAAAATGGCAGCCATGGTGTCATTTACAAAACCTTAGCTCTGTTTGTCAATAGCCTGGATGTGCTAGGTTTTTGGAGACTGGTATTTCAGCAAAGGTGGAATGCAAGACTAAGGAAACACTAGCAATGGCTTCAAGCGATGAAGCATGCGTACCTACTTTTTTGTGCCCTCACAATGCAACACAAAGTTATGCCAAATGAGCAATAACACCAATCTTAGAAATTCAACTGCTTCTACTACTTTTTTAATTTGCAGAACTTTTTGATTTCAAAGAAAGGTTAGTGAAGTTGTAAGATGTGTTAAACAACCACAGATGGGGTAGACTTGGACTATAAGAAATGCAACAAAGGATCAAATGCCAAATAGCTTTAAAATCAGTACATACATTGTATTAGACAGAAATGGAAAGAACATTCAGATATAGGTTGTAACTCATAAAATTGAAAACTATGTAATAGATGTTGAAGAAATCTTTGACAGGATGTGAAAACTTTCAATGTATGAACATTAACATAAAGAGAGACACTCTCATACTTCCCTTTCTAGATTGAACCTTATTCACAGACTTCACAGTACACCATCATGAAAATTAAAAGAAGTACTTACATAGCATGGACTTAATATTTTTAAAAAGAAAACTTCCTGCTTATGCAGGAATCATATGAATTCTGTAAGCAGTTGATTTAGAATTTAGAACTAAGACAATTTATCAAGCATGGTATGACAGAAATCCTAAACTATACATAACTGCTGTTGCTTTATAGTTCATTTTGGATCCAGGTAAAGATACAGAATAAAATTAACAGATCTCTGAAATATCTCACTATTGAAGTCAATGTAGATATTCATACACATCACCTTTGAGGCAGCATATACAGTCATGAGAGGGAGTGGTTGAAGCTCTGATCCTGATGAAACATTAATGATGGCTCCCCTTCTCCTCTGCTGCATTTGTGGAAGCACCAATCTAGTCATCAACGTTGTAGCACCAATATTGATATTGACGATGTCCCATAATTCTTGTTCAGGCACTTCTGTTAGATACATTGGATATGTGTACATGCGACCTACATTGTTTACTGGAATGAAAAACACAGTTCAGTTGAAATTACTTTTGTTTTGTAAAACAGAAATGAGCATCTCTTATATAGACTTTCACACAGTAAAACAACCATAAATCAAGAATTCATTCATTTCTACATACATCATGCTCCATAAATCTCTTAATGAAACACAGCCTTCAGGGATGTGAGTCAAGTTATATTTTAACAGGTTTTAGTGGTACAAACCAACATTACCATGGATATTGAATAGCTGATGTAACATTACTGTTGCTATTCCCCACTATCAGATGATACTGATCCTCAGCCAGGCCCTCTGATAGCACCATGCCAGACTCCACCACATAAGCCATCCCAGGGCCAATGTAAGCATTTATGAAGTAAGCACTGGAGTGTGTACCATGAGTGTTATCATATTGGCTATGGTGAGATTCCCATAGACTCTAGTTGAAGTATACAGAACTTCGATATGACTTGGACTGGACTTTGCTTGGTACTATGGACTTACGATAGTTTAAACTGTTCCTAGTATCGTGTAGTATACAAGGTGAACATTAACAAAAGCAACAAACTGTAGGGATGGACTCCTGACTGGTAATGGAGGGAAAAAAAAACCTATGAACATGTGTCTGGAAAAGCATCATTGTCACAGTAGATGGCACTGAAGAATGAAAGTTCCTCTGACCGCATGCCATATGTTTCTTGTGTGTTGCAGGCTATATAATTGACACAGCTACTGTAAGGAGCAGAATGGTCCAGTATTCATGTCAGAAACAAGCCGAGATGGTGTTTTTGTACAGCCAAGCAGATGAAAATGGTTGAGAGACAGCAAGGCTACATCAAAGCAAGTACCCTCACAGACAGCACAATATTACACAACATTTAAAGTCTTTTTTTGGAATTTGTGTGTTTATGGGTCCTTTCAGACAGACGAATATGCAGGGTGGTGACAGACTGTGTGTACACCATATTTGGAGGATCAGGCTCTACAGGACATTGAGACGAACCCCAGTAGAAGCTCCAGGTAAGTAGCCCGCCAACATGGTGTAAGCCAAAGTATGGTTATGTGTATCCTGCATGACAATTGCTACTATCTCTATGACTTGCAGTAGTGAGTGAAAAGATTATCAGCAGTGGATTTCCCTCTACACGAAGGATTTTGTCAATGGTTTAAGAACCAGACTATCACAATTATGGGATTCCTGTCATCAGTCCTCTTTACCAATGAAGCGCACTTTACCAGAACTGGCATAATCAATTTGCATAATTGTCATCCGTGGGCTACAGGCAATCATTGAGAAATGATTGAGGCACCTCATCAGCACTGATTCAGCATCATTGTGTGGGTAGGGATTCTTGGTGACCACACACTTGCACCAGTTATTATTTCACAATACCTCAATGGAGGAATGTCCTTGGACCTCCTGTAGAATACTATGTCTGAGCTGCTTGAGAATGTGCCTTTGGCAATACAACAGCTTATATGGTTTCTTCATGATGGTGCACCACCCCAATTCTGCATTACAGTTTGCCAGCACCTCAACAACATCTTCTCTGGATAATGGATAGGATGTGGAGGCCCTGTAGCATGGCCTACTACATCACTAGGCTTAAACCCCCTGAATTTTTACATCTGTGGGCATCTGGAAGGTGTTGTGTATGTTGAACCAGTTCCTTATGTGCAGACCCTTCAACAGAATGTTCACAATGCATGTGATGCTATTCAGAGATAGGCTGGAATGTGTGAAAGAGTGAGGCACCCCATGGAGACCACTTCGAACATCTGTTGTGATGTGGATGTGATGCAGATCTGTACTGTGTTCCAGAATGATTTCTTGTCATTGCATGCACAATGTCCATTTCTGGACACATATTTCTCCCATTTCCAGTCAATAATCTGTCCTTGCAGTTTATCATTTTTATTAATGTTCACCCTTATATAACTCTTATTGTGGATAACTGTATGGTCTTTATGAGTAGATCACCTATGTTGATGACTTGGGACCTGTGAAGCATACAAACTGGACAGTAAACAATTTCATAATTACGTGAGAGTGCAGTTATTCAATCAGGGAAAATTACAGCAACTCCTAATACAAACCACAAACGATGCATGGTTATCAGAAGCTAATGACAGCTATGTTACGGCCAGTGCAAACATTAAGAAATGTAGCAGGAATGTTACCCTCACCACCTACATGTATGGTCTTTCCAACAGCCAACAAACAGTGTGAAGAGTGAGACACTTACAGAGAACAACTTCAATTATATTTTTCAGCAGGTCAAATTTTCAATTCAGAAAGACAAAAGGCCATGTTCTTGTCAAGATAAGTAACCTGAACCAGTCGTTAATTATTACAGCAGAATTTGAGTTGACTATATTGTTTTCTTTGCTATACAAACATTTTCAATGAAGACACATATTAATGCAACCAAATTAGTATTTTTTCACTAAGAAAGATCTGCAATCAGTCATAAGCAGATTGGGCTTCTGACTTAAAGGTATTATGGAGAAATGAAATTTTAAATGTTCATGTGTGCATAACTTCACAGACTCTCTAATTAGGAATGTTATAGCATTGGCTTATGCCCAACTTGGAAGTGATGAACCACATCAGGAAATCAGATCCCCCTCTGATGGAAGTTACGTGATTAGCTCAAGCCCATGAAACTGTTCATGCTGACCAGAGTTTGTGATGGAAGAAGGCATTGTGGCAGTCAATTCTCTGGCATTGATTATGTGGGATTTATGCCACCTCTGGCAGCACTCCAACCTGCTCAGTGGCCCAAATGACCTCATAAAAAACTACATCTACATCTATGTCTGTACACTGCAAACCTATGCGAAGTGGATGGCAGAGGGTACATCCATTTTTACCAGTTATTGGGGTTTCTTTCTGTTACATTCACATACAGAGCATGGGAAGACTGATTAAACAATCTGTGCATGCTGTAATTAATCTAATCTTGTCCTCACAATCTCTGTGAGAGTAATACTTAGGGGGTTTTAATATATTCCTAGAGTCATCATTTAAAATCAGTTCCTGAAATTCTGTAAGTAGGATTTCTTGGGATAGTTTACATCTATCTTGGGCAACAGCCTGCTAGTTCAGTTCCTTTTGCATCTCTGTGACACTCTCCCATAGTCAAACGAACCTGTGACTGTTCGTGCTGCCCTTCTCTGTATATGTTCAATATCCACTATTGGTATGGATCCCACAATCTTGGGTATCATTGTAGAATGGGTTCCTTGAGTGATTTTTAAGCAATCTCCTTTGCAGACTGACTCCATTTCCCAAGTATTCTACCAATAAATCAAAGTCTACCACATACATTACCGATGAAACAAATTTTATTTAAGGAAGGTAGTATTTGCATTCTTTTCTCACACAAAAAGAACGTACAGGGTGTTTGGAAATTCTCGTTACAACTTCAAGGACTTGTAGAGGGGACTGAGTACATAATATTTTGAGCAAAAACCCATGTCATGAAACAACCCATTTCAGATCTTTGGCAGTTTCAATTCGATGTGTAATATGTCCACTTCTGCTGAGGGAAGGAGAAAAGTCTCAGTGTTGCTTGCTCTGTTATACAATAGGGTAGACAGGACGATGTGTATACATCAGATGGTCACCTGATGTATGGTCAGATGCAAAGTTTAATTTACAAGACTCCTCTTGAAACAGGGGAAGATCTGCTGGCATAAGTTCTGGCTGCTGCACTAGAAATTGAAGAGACACTAGGTGGGATGGGGAGGTGTACCAGAATATGATTCACAGGTACAAAGTCTGAAACAATGTTGGTGGTTGCCACATGAAGCTGCTGTTGTAATTTATCAGTGCTGTTCTGTATATACAGTATGCTGGGTTCTTTTATTTTGGAATAACATAAACATGTAATGTTTACATGTTAATAAAAACAAATGTACTTAACTGATAAATGGATGTTTTGTTATATCTCCTTTGAAACTGTTACCTAATAATTGTACTGCATCAGGTCTAATTCAATTCCTCAAGCAGAAGTGGATGACTTAAACATCTGAACTGAAACGGTAATAGAACAGAAGTGATATGTTTCTGGTAATGAGTTCTTATCCAAAATATTATGTACTCACTCTCCTCTAAGAGTCCCAGAAGTTTGTAGCAGGAATTTCTGAACACCTTGTATGGTTTAAATATTTTTAATGATGTTAACCAGCCAAGAAAACAAACATATTGTTTTGGGACCTATACACATTAAATATACATTCTGTAAGACTTCTAGTGAGTCTAGCTGCCCTAGTTATGTTTGGTAGGTAGATGCTGGAAGAATGTGTTAGATGTCATGTCACTTCTCACTGCTGCCAGTCTTGGAATAACTGAAGTGTAGACATGTTCAGTTTAATTTTATATCCATTACTACAAATAGGTACCACATATGAATGTGAGCATCTTTATGATAAGCTTTACAAAAATCTGTGAAGTCTGAATGACAGTAGAATATCCAATGTTTATGTATGATACATGTTTCTGGGTACATGTCAACACAGACATCACTCTAATAGAACAGTCACACAAGTGAGCTACTTTTATTTTCACATGTCAAATAAAATAAATGAACCATTTAATATTTTATAAAGGTACAATGCCTGTTCTTTCGGACAGGCATGTCCAAAGGAACAGACACCACACCTGTAGAATATATGCTCCTGACAGCATATCAGCCTTTCAGTGCAGATGCAGAATAATGTCCAGCCCCTTGCAGGAATGCAGTAGGGCTGTGAGCAAAGAGGAATGATGAACAGGGGATACTAATCTGCAGTGTGCAGCATATGGAGATTCGAGTCAGACTAGAAACATGCTTGGATAGCCGAAGCAGTTAAGATCAACGCTCACATAAAGCGGGAATTCAGGTTAGAACGCAGTATGGCACAAATTTCCATCTGTCGCTACTGAGTTTTTTAATGCCCCAATGTATCAAAAGTCACAAGTTTCTTCCATAAAATAATAATACTTGAAAGGTTTTCTTTTTGATTTTTTAAAAAATTATTGATACTTCTCCTGTATGTCCCAACCTACGAAAGTGAAACAAGTGTGTGAGCTATGTACAGAAGTACTGATTTATCATAATGTAGCCCAGAACACAGATACATTCATTGACAAAAGCACTGTGAGTTTACTCTTGGATATTGGCGCTTCTGTGTGATTTTTAAACATATCTACTTACTTAAGTTTTTTGTCGCCACCATTGTAGGCAGGTGAGAGAAATTTTTCACTCTTTGGACATTGTCATGTGCGTTTGCTTGGAAAGTTTCCAGGATTACTTATTTATAACCTAGTCACTGGATCCAGTAAATTTTCTGGTGATAGTTAACACCAAAATAGCTAATGTTTTTGAAACAGACTCTTTCCACAATTTTGGATTTACTGTTCATGAAACAGTGCACACCATGTAATCCAAAGTGGCTTTTGCTGTACTGAAGACTCTCTGTGATGATTATTCTCAAATTTTCTCATATGGACTAGCAAAGACAACTAATTTTAAGTTCACACCACTCTAAAAGTGATGGCAAACTTTATTTTTATTTTTTATTTTTTTTCAAAGCCTTGGCTCTTAAGAATGGCCTCAAAAGAGAGCTGGATAGGCTCACACATGAAGAAGTGTTAATGTCTTTTCCCCATGCTCAATGAGCTACTTACTCCTCTCGGAACAGTATGCAAATCCAGTGGCACCTTGAGACTTTGTAGTGATTCCAAAGTAACAATCAATGCCCAAGATGAAGTGGAAACTTATCCTCTACAGATCCTGGATGAGCTCTTTGCAGAATTAATTCATGCCACTTTATTCTGTGAAGCTGACCATGCAGGGGCATATTTTCAAATACCCTTTGATGCAGCATCACAAACTTACCTAGTGCTAAACATTGCATATGGCCTTTACCATTACAATCAGTTACCTTTCAGAAGTCTTCAGTTCATTCCATATTTCAACGTTTTATGGATCAGCTAATGCAGGGCATTCAGAATTGTGCTGCATATCTTGATGATCTATTAATCATAGATGCAACTCCAGAGGATCACCTTCAAAATGTTTGTCCTAGAGACTGGCATCAAGAGGGCTTAAATGCATCATGTGCAAGTGTTCTTTTGTGCAACATTTCTTAACAAATTCATGATTTAAACTCTCAGCAAATGGACTGGAAACAATGAAGAATTTTGTTGCAGCAGTCGATAAACTGCAGCCCACCGTTAATGTCAAAGATTTAAAAGTGTTTCTGTGTAAGAGCAACTATTATGGCTGACTTATTGCAACCATAGCAGAACTCTTCTGCCCATTGTGCTAGATGCAGTGCTGAGTTGCACATTTCAAATGGTAGCTGAGCTGTAGACAAGCTTTCCGGGTTTTAAAAGATTGTCTTAAGTAGACATCATGTTTTGCAACACACACCCCTGATTTGCCTCTTATGGTAGCAACTGACACATCCCCATGATATCACCACAGTCCTATCCCATAAATATCCTGATTGCAATGCCCTACAGCATATGCTTCTAAGACCTTATCTGTCTCTCAGTTCTCAAAGAGAGTGGGAGGTCCTCATTATTATTTACCCAGTTCAGAAATTTAAAATATTACTTTAAGGACAGGAATTTCATCTTGTCACTGATCATCACCCATAACTCACGATTTTTGGCCCTAAACATTGCTTTACCATACAGGATCGCCCATTGCTTCCAGCACTGGTTTCTTTATTTTTCTAGTTTTCATTATTCAATCCACTCTTGAACAGTGATGTTACATGTAAATGTGGACACACTGTCCCAGATCCCCATGAGATTCGACCCAGCCTCCAACCAAGATGTACTGGCATGTTTCCAACTTGATTCAGATCTGGGTTCAGCCATTTCAACCTTTCCCTAACATGCTTGCCATCACAGTGTGCTGGACACACCTTTCAGGTCCTAATTTTATCCCCTCTGCCCATGGCAGCATCAACTACACCTAAACCAATGGGTTCTGCTGTGTGGCTTGTATGGGGACTACTGTCGCATCATAATGTATTCATCTCTTCAGTCATGAGTACTGCACTTCCTTCACAATAGATACTGGAGCAGGTTCCAGATTTAAAATTTGACTTGACAACATGTCTTCTCACCAAATAATGACTCCAACATCACAGATCTCATCTGCTCATGTTCTGCCTGTCAGCTCCATCAAGCTGCATCTCCCCCTCATTTCTTCACTCATGAAATGTGTCTCAGCAATCCATTTCAGTTTGAGAGCAACAGAGATATTCACCAACACAATATCAGAGGGTAAAATTATCTGAACTTCCCTTTAGTGAATTAAAGTTTGGCACAAAAAAGAATGCAATACTGAACCATGAAACACTTTGATAATCTGCTCAAGGAAATAAAATGTCCAACAGATGACAGAAGTGTTTCCATATGTAGATTAATTTTGTTTCTCCTTAACAACTTTTTCTATACCATAAATAAATTCTTGAATAGAAATAATTAGTCTATCACAAATCTGTAAATGACCAGCATGTAGCCATTTTTTGTCTCTACTTTATTTTGCTCAACAGATACATTCTACAGCTTAATGTTTATGTTGAATGTGATCTATAAATGTGCAACTAACTGACTAACAAGCAATATGTGTTTCATGTGATACATAGAAAGAAGGATCCTTTATTGTTTGCTCATCAGAGTGGGATCCGTACCAGGTCAGGTTGACAGAGGAGATAGAGAAGATCCAAAGAAGAGCGGCACATTTTGTCACAGGGTTATTTGGTAAGTGTGATAGTGTTACGGAGATGTTTATCAAACTCAAGTGGCAGACTCTGCAAGAGAGGCGCTCTGCATCGCGGTGTAGCTTGCTGTCCAGGTTTCAAGAGGGTGCGTTTCTGGATGAGGTATCAAATATATTGCATCCCCCTACTTATACCTCCTGAGGAGATCACAAATGTAAAATTAGAGAGATTCGAGCATTCACAGAGGCTTTCCGGCAGTTGCTCTTCCCGCAAACCATACGCGAGTGGAACAGGAAAGGGAGGTAATGACAGTGGCACATGAAGTGCCCTCCGCCACACACCGTTGGGTGGCTTGCGGAGTATAAATGTAGATGTAAATGTAGATGTAGATGTTAAGTGCTTATCTCCAAGATCAGTATGCAAGCCAGACCATGATTTTACCTACATGTGGGATGATCTATAATCTAGTAATTCACCATCTTGAACATTCTGTCTTCTCAATTTCCTATGCACCTCAACACACAAACACACAAACACACACACACACACACACACACACACACACACACACACACACAAACACGCATATCATCATCATTTTTATATACAATAGCACTTTATATTAGAGATACAAACCAAGTCAATAAAGTACAATTATGTATTGGATTTACGAAATAAATTACTTAAATAACACAATTATTAAACATCTAGTATATTTAAAGATATTTATTTCCCAGACTGCTTTTATGGTCTGTGGTACTTTGTTAAAATGTTTCCATCCCATATGAAGCATTCTCTTCTACCAGAGTTTATTATTAGCATTTGTACTGTTAAGGGTTTTGGCTGACTCCGGTATGATGTTTTTGAGCATAGGTTTTTTTGTGACTTTTATCTTTCTTTTTTAGATTTAGTTTAAAGAATATCAGAATTTCTCTATTGAAAGTGTGCGTTAATGGAAGTATATTAAATAGTGTGAAGGAAGTGTTTATATGAATATTTTTTTACTTTCATTCATTATTCTAACAGTCTTTCGATTCTGAATTTACTGACTGATGATGGACAGTATAGATGGGCCATAACATAAGCATAATAAGCACTCATAAAAATATCAGCCACAATACTAGGTTTCAGAGCTACTTAGATTTAAACCGTCTATTTATCTTACAGTTAACATGCCCAATATATTTCTTTTTTATGTAATCTTGCAGCCACACAGCTAAAACATTTCTGTGCTGCTTTTTGCTGATTTTTCTTTCATGGAAATAGCACATTTATGTGCGTTCTTGTTTTAGGGTGACAGAAAATTCCAACTGATGTCCTGTTGTTATTTGTATTCAATTGGTCATGATTTGGTCACTTGCCAATTTGTTTTATGATTGCCGTAGTTCATCACTATTCCCAATATTTGGCAGAATTGCTGTATCATCAGCATATAAGAGTCTTATCTGTATTCATTTTTTGCACATTCTGTTGATGTACAGAAGAAAGAGAAGGGGTCCCATAACTATGCCATGGAGCATGCTGTATTTTATTGTGCCTGCAGATGATTGTATTTCAGTGGCTTCCTTGTTCAGTGTACTTCACTAACATCAATTCTTCTTGATTACTGAGTAGTAAACTGATTCACTTGTTAGAACATCCTCTTCTATGATAATGTTATTACTTAGGAAGGAAGATTTTGTTGTTAATCATGTCGAAAGCAGTACACAAATGTAAATATATCCCTATTGTTAACTGTTTATTGTCAATCATATCTAGGTCTACTGCACAGTTTATGCATTCAAATAGTGCAGTCTGTGTTAATTTAACCTTCTACATTCATGTTGTGACCTCAACAGAATATTATTCTTTCTACAAATTAAATTAGTTTCTTATGCATAATTTTCTCTGAAACTTCAGGCATACTAGGTAAAAAGTACTGACCAGAGTATAGTTATTCATTTCATCTTCACCCCATGTTAGCATACTTGGAAATTACTTTAGGCTTTTTTCAGTTACTGTCAAAAAGTGCCCATAAAAGATAATGTTTATTTACTACTGTATACTATAATGTAAACTATAATGGCACAGATAAACTAGAGTACACACATTGTGCTAGTCATGTGATTCGAGAAAGCTGTTTATGATAGCTGCTTCCCTTCACTAGTGTCTTTATGTATCTATCTGTATGTATCCTTTGATTCTCCCCCTTCATAACACTTAGTAATATTCAAATGTAAAAGTTGATGATTCATTACTTTTAACAATCCCAACTGTGAACTAGTTCACGTGTGATGAGCTAATGTGGCATTTGTTTACCTTGAAATAGGCATCTAAATAGCTTGAGCTATGTTTCTTATGGTTTTGTAAAACACTTCAGACAAATTCTGAGGTAATTTGTTCAATATGCCCATTGACAGTTCTATCTTTCTGCTCCATTAAAATGATCTCAGTATATATCAAAAGTTATCACTGTGTAAAAAGCTTAGATACAAAAAAGTTTTGTCTTGAGCAACACATAGAAGCATGTACCTGTCAACTTAAACTGAAGGAGGGCTCTTTTATATTGTAACAGTATATATGTCCCCTTCAGGAAACTTTCATTTATTCCTGGAAAACTTGGATGCCTTGTTGTGATATCTGTCAGATAGGGGAAAGCAAATTAGCAATTTGTTATCAGCAATTTGTGGGGACTTCAGTGTTGATTCACTGAAAGAGGGTAATAGGAAGAATGACCTGGAAGTCTTGCTCGGTTCTTTCAATTTGACATCTGTCATTAATTCTCCTACTCAGGTAGTAAAGGACAGCAGCACATTGATAGATAATGCTTTTATAGACCAAGATAAGTTTAGAAACATAAATTCTTGTCCTGTTGAGAATGGCCTTTCTGATCATGGTGCTCAGCTAGTTACAGTATATGACGTAGCTCCATTCAGTTATTCAAAACTACCCTCCAAAGTTGTGTGTTTAATTAATGACTCAACAATTAGAAATTTCAGGGAAAATCTTCAGCAGTTAGACTGGGATGAGGTGTACAAGGAATCTGATGCTAATTTAAAATATAACTTATTTCATGATGCACTTGTAAGAGAATTTGAAAACTGTTTCCCCAAGAAAGTAGTTAAAGCTAATTACAAGAAACCATGCAAAACACCTGGGCTTACTAAAGGAATAAAAATCTTTCGTAACAACAAGAAATAGTAATGACCCAGAAACAGCCAAATATTATAAAAACTACTGTGCTACATTAAGAAAGGTTATTAAAAAGTACAGAAGCATGTGCATCATGTCTGAGATTAACACCTCTGATAACAAAATCAAAACAATTTGGAATATTATTACAAGGGAGACATGGCAACCAGGAGTACAGGATGACGGCATTACCATCAAAGTGAATGGAAACTTGACAAACAACAAGCCAGAAGTCGAAAAGATTTTGAATAATCATTTTTTAAAAGTTTTAGAGAAAATAGGATCTAAATGTTCATTAGAAGAAGCAAGGCAGTTAATGGAAGAGGCCTTATCCACACAATTTGATACAATTGAAATTCCACCCACCTCTCCTTCTGAAATTCTGAAGATAATAAACTCTCTCAACAACAAAAGCTCACATGGAATTGATGGCATTTCCAGCACGATAATAAAAGCTTGTTCCCAAGAGATAAGTGGGATTCTTAGCCACATATGTAATAGCTCTCTAAAGTAGGGTATTTTCCCAGGTAGACTGAAGTATGCCATTGTTAAACCACTGCATAAGAAAGGGGATACATCCGATTTCAACAACTACTGCCCAATCTCTCTTCTGACTGACTTATCCAAAATTCTTGAAATACACTCCTGGAAATGGAAAAAAGAACACATTGACACCGGTGTGTCAGACCCACCATACTTGCTCCGGACACTGCGAGAGGGCTGTACAAGCAATGATCACACGCACGGCACAGCGGACACACCAGGAACCGCGGTGTTGGCCGTCGAATGGCGCTAGCTGCGCAGCATTTGTGCACCGCCGCCGTCAGTGTCAGCCAGTTTGCCGTGGCATACGGAGCTCCATCGCAGTCTTTAACACTGGTAGCATGCCGCGACAGCGTGGACATGAACCGTATGTGCAGTTGACGGACTTTGAGCGAGGGCGTATAGTGGGCATGCGGGAGGCCGGGTGGACGTACCGCCGAATTGCTCAACACGTGGGGCGTGAGGTCTCCACAGTACATCGATGTTGTCGCCAGTGGTCGGCGGAAGGTGCACGTGCCCGTCGACCTGGGACTGGACCGCAGCGACGCACGGATGCACGCCAAGACCATAGGATCCTACGCAGTGCCGTAGGGGACCGCACCGCCACTTCCCAGCAAATTAGGGACACTGTTGCTCCTGGGGTATCGGCGAGGACCATTCGCAACCGTCTCCATGAAGCTGGGCTACGGTCCCGCACACCGTTAGGCCGTCTTCCGCTCACGCCCCAACATCGTGCAGCCCGCCTCCAGTGGTGTCGCGACAGGCGTGAATGGAGGGACGGATGGAGACGTGTCGTCTTCAGCGATGAGAGTCGCTTCTGCCTTGGTGCCAATGATGGTCGTATGCGTGTTTGGCGCCGTGCAGGTGAGCGCCACAATCAGGACTGCATACGACCGAGGCACACAGGGCCAACACCTGGCATCATGGTGTGGGGAGCGATCTCCTACACTGGCCGTACACCACTGGTGATCGTCGAGGGGACACTGAATAGTGCACGGTACATCCAAACCGTCATCGAACCCATCGTTCTACCATTCCTAGACCGGCAAGGGAACTTGCTGTTCCAACAGGACAATGCACGTCCGCATGTATCCCGTGTCACCCAACGTGCTCTAGAAGGTGTAAGTCAACTACCCTGGCCAGCAATATCTCCGGATCTGTCCCCCATTGAGCATGTTTGGGACTGGATGAAGCGTCGTCTCACGCGGTCTGCACGTCCAGCACGAACGCTGGTCCAACTGAGGCGCCAGGTGGAAATGGCATGGCAAGCCATTCCACAGGACTGCATCCAGCATCTCTACGATCGTCTCCATGGGAGAATAGCAGCCTGCATTGCTGCGAAAGGTGGATATACACTGTACTAGTGCCGACATTGTGCATGCTCTGTTGCCTGTGTCTATGTGCCTGTGGTTCTGTCAGTGTGATCATGTGATGTATCTGACCCCAGGAATGTGTCAATAAAGTTTCCCCTTCCTGGGACAATGAATTCGCGGTGTTCTTATTTCAATTTCCAGAAGTGTAGTAATGTATTGTAGAGTAGCTTCACACCTTTGTAAAAATAACGTTTTAACAAAATATCAGTTTAGTTTCGAGAAAGGTTTTTCAACGGAAAATGCTATATATACTTTCACTAATAAAATATTAAATGCTCTGAGTAACTGGAAGTCACCTGTTGGGATTTTTTGTGATCTCTCAAAGGCTTTTTATTGTGTAAATCATGGAATACTTCTAGATAAGCTCAAGTACTGTGGTATTAATGGGACAGCACTCAAATGGTTTAAATCATACCTAACTGGAAGAGTGCAGAATGTTGAAATAAGCAGTTCACATAATATACAAAAAACTGGTGATTTCTCAAACTGGGGAACAATCAAGAATGGGGTGCCACAAGGTTTGGTCTTGGGTCTTCTGCTATTCTTAATATATATTAATGACTTGCCATTCTATACTCACATAGATGCAAAGCTGGTACTTTTTGCCGATGATACAAGTATAGCTATCACACCCCACAGACAAGAATTAACTGGTGAAATTGTAACCGATGTTTCTCAGAAAATCATTAAGTGGTTCTCAGCAAATGGGCTCTCATTAAACTTTGACAAAACACAGTATATACAGTTCCACACAGTAAATGGAATGACACCATTAATAAATATAGACAACGATCAGAAATCGGTAGCTAAGGTAGAATATTCAAAATTTCAAGGTGTATGCATTGATGAGGGGTTGAACTGGAAAAAACACACTGAAGATCTGCTGAAATGTTTGAGTTCAGCTACTTATACTATTAGGGTCATTGCAAATTTTGGCAATATACATCTCAGTAAATTAGCTTACCACACCTATTTTCATTCTCTGCTTTCATTTGGCATCATATTCTAGGATAACTCATCATTGGGTAAAAGAGTGTTCATTGCACAAAAGCGTGCAATCAGAATAATTACTGGAGCTCATCCAAGATCATCCTGCAGACACTTATTTAAAGAGCTCGAGATCTTCACTGTAGCCTCACAAAAAAAAAAAAAAAAAAAAAAATATATATATATATATATATATATATATATATACACACAGTTATAATAGATGGAAACATTCCACGTAGGAAAAATATATCTAAAAACAAAGATGATGTGACTTACCAAATGAAAGTGCTGGCAGGTCGACAGACACACAAACAAACACAAACATACACACAAAATTCAAGCTTTCGCAACAAACTGTTGCCTCATCAGGAAAGAAGGAAGGAGAGGGAAAGACGAAAGGATGTGGGTTTTAAGGAAGAGGGTAAGGAGTCATTCCAGTCCCGGGAGTGGAAAGACTTACCTTAGGGGGAAAAAAGGACGGGTATACACTCGCACACACACACATATCCATCCACACATATACAGACACAAGCAGACATAATTCACTTATGAAATTTGTTATTAACAATCCGAATGAATTCAAAAGTAATAGCAGTGTACATTACTACTCTAACTTTGGCTCAGAAGGGGGTAAATTATGCTGCCGCACAAGTCTTTGGTCACTTACCTAATAGCATCAAAAGTCTAACAGATAGCCATATAGCATTTAAAAGAATTTCTTAATGGCAACTCCTTCTACTCATTAGATGAATTTTTGGGTATAGTAAGTGGGTAATTTCCCCAACACCCACAGAAAAAAATTAAGTGTCATGTAATATTTTGTGTAATGTAACATCTTGTATAGACACCTTTTATTAACCTGAAACGTTCCACATCATAACGAAGTGCCGTATTCATGATCTATGGAACAAGTACTAATCTAATCTAATCTAACCTCTAATCTAATCAGGGGGACATGTATTCTTAACAGAAAAATATAGCCCTTCATTAACTGCAAACACAGTAATAGCACATTCTGCAGGAGTAAATTTCTAGTTTTTAGGCTCTTACCCAAAATTCCAATAGGGATGTCTTTGAGTTCATATTCAATGATATCAAATACTGCTTTTCCTTTACTAAAGTCTACTGATATTGTTTTTGTTCGTACACTGAACTTCGATTCTGTAAAGCAAAAATATGAATTATTAGCTGACATCATAAACCACACACAATACTGTAAAATGTATGCAAATAATAAATATGACTGCTTGTTTACTGATTGTCTGCAATGCAGATCAGTTACCTGGAGTGAAAAATTTGCTTTTCATGAAAGGTAATACCAGGATGGATAGATTGACTGATGAAATGTGTATAGTAATCTCTGATATATTACACTATAAGATAAGCTGTTAGAGATAAATACCGTTTAGTATTTTTTTTTTTAATCTTTTATATATCATAATTAGCCATAGGCCCGTGACAATACAGTAATAAACATTATTTTTAATAACAATTCTTAAAAGCACACAACTATTAATATTCATTTTATAAATCACATTGATAATACTAGATGTAAATAAAGGCAAGTGTGCAATTGTTTGGAGAAAAAGAACTGGCAAATAAAAACATGTAAGTAAAGCAAACAAAAGAAGGAAAACCTTTGGACTCTGGCAAGAAGGAGGCTACAGATAGATGACACATATAGACTGACTGTCAGTATGCATACAGCACTACCAAAGTTAATAGCAACTGCAAACGAAAGATTCTCAGATATACCAGTAACACATAGATGCAAGTTACATATGAAAACAAAGTATAGTAAGAGCTCTGAAAACATAATGCAGGTTATGAACCACCAGAGATTTCTAAAACATTATTGAAGAGGATAAGTCACAAAGAACAATTAAGATCAGATCAGGTAAGAAAAGGAAAGTGTATTGGTTGGATAAGAATGGATGTAAGTGTGGAGAAAAATACAGAGAAACTGTCAGAGAAAGAAGGAACAAAGAGTGTAAAGCTTTACCTACCTCTCTCTTTAATTCTCACTGTTGATATACAAAACAAACTGAGAAGATTATACAGGGTATCCAAGCAAAAAAGGTCCTGATTCAGGGATATAACAGCAGTGATCATTCAAAGCAGCAGAGCCTAGTAAACATGGGCTCTAAAAAACATACTTTAAGAGTTAAGAGCACTTCATCTTCGATACAGTAAAACAAATCTCTTCTATGCAAGCTCTTTGCTTTCTATATTTTGTGAGGAGGTAGTAAAACAAGAATAACATGGACTCTAAAATGCATATCTTAAGAGCTATAAGAACTTGTTCAGTAGACTATATGTGTTTCACAGTAATGAAGACAAACATGTGCTCATAGCTCTTAAAGTATGCACTCCAGAGCCCATGTTGACTGGACATTTTTTTCTTGTTTTGGTCCACACTACTGCGTCTCAAAATATGTAAAGCAAAGAACTTGCATTAGAGGAGATTTTTATCACAGTATCGAAGACAAAGAAGTGCTCCTAGCTCTTAAAGTATGCATTTTAAAGCCCATGTTTATTGGATTTTTCTGCGTTGAATGATTGTTGCTGTCATATACTTGAATTCTGACCATTCGTCCTCGGACACCCTGTATACAACGAGTAGCTGCACATTGCATACCCAGTAAGTTTTGTTGATTTGTATGTCACATTATTGTGTTAAAGATTCCAAAATATTTCTTACAGCTGCAATCAACAATGTTATTAGGCAGGGCTATATTATTTCTAAACTAACAAATGTATGCAACTGACAAGAAAATTCTAAGTTCAAAAATAAATACATTAATATGTTGAAATAATATAATAATTTATGTCAAAGTAAAGACAGTGCTAAGCAAAGGAAGAGTATCAATGTATACAAATATAAGTGTATTGTGTTATTCACACTAGTGTACTTCTAGTAGAGTTGTGTTGTAATAGGAAAAAAGGTGTGTACATATAACACTAACACTAACCTCATTGATTTAACATTTGAAGTGTATGTATTATTATAGCATGTAGGCTTTCACGGCCGGCGTCTTCAGTAATTAAAACTTCTGGGCTAAGAGGCTGTGGTCCAATAGTAGAAATACTTCTCCCTGATGTCGTAGACTCACCTCAGATGATGTTGCCCGCAGCTGGCAACGAAACGTCAGGGAGAAGTATTTCTACTATTGGACCACAGCCTCTTAGCCCGGAAGTTTTAATTACTGTATGTATTATATTAGCCATAATGAACACTGCAATGACCAAACAGCTATCACCATGCAAATACTGATATAAAACTAATTGTTAGCTATTTAGGGTGCACCTCATATTGCACCCTGCATACAAATACTGCGAAATGATACTAATGGCTGGTGTGTTCCACAATACACTGCCTGTTGCCATTGCATATTGCACAGTCACCTACTTTCTTATGTGTACAGTGCCCTAATATGTGAACTTAGAGAATTTGTCACTCTCTTGGTTAAAAATTGTATGTGATCACACACTGAAATGAGAAACCAGCATTTTAAGAAAATATGTTAAATATAGATTATATTCTTAATATATATCATATATAATCACAGTACCAATCTCTTTTGCAACACCATCCAACTTCTGCTGGTTCCTGCTAATAAGGACTATGTTGAGTCCTCGTCTTGCTAGCTCAAGGGCATATGCTTTACCAATACCATCTGTTGAACCAGTAACCACTGTAAAGATGATAAATATGATATTGTAAATAAAAAGTGAACATTGACACAAAATAACAATAGTCTCTATATTCTATGAAACACAGGCAGCTACAGGTATAAATAAATCACATGTGAACAGATTAAAGAACAAATAAACAATAGTCATGAACACATTTAAAAACAAGTAAATAATAGTGAGCAACATACAATTGAAAAACAATGATATATTTTTGTGGAAGACTGCTTTTATGCAGCTCTACACACTAGAATACCCTTTGTGAATTTCTCATCTTTGCACAACTACTGTAACCTACACCTGTTTGAACCTGCTTACTGATCTCCCCCTACAGTTTTCATCTCCCAACATTTCCCTTTATTACTAAATTAGCTATTCCTAGATCCATAAGGATGAGCACTATCAATGTATCTGTTCTTTCAGTGAAGTTGTAATATAAATACCTCATCTCCCTAACTCAAGGCAGTACTTAATAGTATGATAATGATCAAAACTTTCATTTTCTGTGGCATTACAGTCTAAGCATACAGATATTGTGCCTTGCTACTAATCCTTTAATTACAAGGTACATATTTCAATCGAACTTGTTTCATCCCAGAGGCACTTTTAAAGCTAACAGTTCAGACATAACATTGAAAAAGCACTTAGCAAACCCAATGAAGCTACAGAATAACAGCAGTAAAAATTGTAAATGAAATCCAGGCAGGAAAGAAAGAAAGAAATAGTTATTTGGCATTGTTGGCTGCGACAACCAGAGTTGTTATTCAGCAGCTAATTTCTTTGTGCACAGTGGCCCCTTCCCACGTGGTGTGTGGAAGTTGTGTCTTACGTGTATCTTTTGAGTGTAGGTGACTGTAATGGGTGTATGTATAGTTTTGTGCCAGGTTTGTGTTGTATGATGAAAAAAGGGAGGGTTAATCAGGATTCGGCATGTAGACTTCTTCTCAAATAGCACCAGTGCATTCCCCAGACTTAACTTCCTCCTCCAAAAGATGGGTCATCATAAACATTTCATGTGACACTGAGGAGAGTTTTGGAATTTAATTTACATCAGTAACTTTAGGTCATTGCCTCTCCTCCGTTCACCAGCCAAAGACTAAGATTGAAAATTTCTTCCCCCATCAAAGGCCACTTCACAGGTATGCATTAGCAACATTCGCTATGGATGCAGGTAAAATCATAGAAAGCTAATATAAAATAGGTTTACAAAGTTGATGCAGAAGTGTGAAACAGTTACATTAGCATAGTAGGAATTTCAGATTTCATAAAATGTGTAAAAGTAGATAATGTGACTCATTTCTGACGTTTTTCATGTGCATAAGGGAAAATTTATTTGGAAAGGAATGAATTACCACATTTATGAAAAAATGTTTCTTGCATATTTTAATATTTTAAAGGAATACATATTTCATGTACACATCCTACCCATTGGCTTTAACATGCTTGCTGCTACAATCATAATGAATTCTTTGCATGATAGCATTTTTGCCACATACAACTGAAGGTGTTCTTTTCACAACTAGCCAGTTTTTACATTGAGCCATTGTGATATTTTCAAGTGTACAGTTTGAATGCTGCTATATCAAAACTGGCCAGTTGTGAAAATAAATTATCCAGGGGGGGGGGGGGGGGTAATTTGGCAAATATCTTGTCATTTAAAGAATTCTGCCCATTATTTTTGTTCTGATTTCAGATTATTTTCCATTTTTCAATAAACTGCCTGAATGGCTTTGGCCAATAAATCATATCAAGCTAACACAGAACTCAGGAACAACATGTTCAAAGCCACATGTTCAAAGCCAGATAAGGGTGGTGAGGTGGCAATTTACAGCTCCTGATTTCTAGATCATACATTAATATCATAGGCTGAATCAAAGACAAACCTACAATGTCAGATGAAATATCAGACACAGTTGATGGTAATCCATCTGTAGGATGGAGATCTTTAGCTTGGGAACCTCCTCTTGCACTAATAAAGGGAGGGGTGACCTGAATGTTGAATTAGTGCTTTTATGGATGCTATAAAAACACATGAAAGTCAGAGGTTGTGTAGTGACTACATTATTTAATTAGGCATTTTGATTTATACATCATAAACAGATTAATCTGAAGAAACCAATAAAGACCACGTCTAATACATAGTGCATAATAGTAACTACTGACTACTAAAAACAAGCAGGAAATATATCAAAGTGCAATTTGAAAACATTCCTAGGCTTGGGTGAACACATCATATCTAGGTATGGAGTCATCTACCTTATCGAAAAGACAATGCAAAACTGAATCATTACAGCAGTAATGACTCCATACCCACATACGACATGTTCACCCAAACCTTGGTATGTTTTCACACTGCACATGAATATACAGTACAACTAACTCAGAATGGAATCGCATGAGAGTAAAATATTTTTCCAAATTGGACAAGTTTCTGAATTACACAAAACTCACTAGCTACAAAATAATTTTCAGGTATCATGCACAAAAATATAAATTTGTAATTATACATGTATTTATATACCTTCACTCCCACACTGTAGATGTTCAATTAGTGTATACCGGTACTGTACAACAAAACACTAGACTATTACACAAACTGATAAATAGTATGGCATTTCTGTATTTTTACCCTAACTTTAAATTCATTTATTGCTGTATGTACATACATATTATTCCTGTGTTTATTTGCCTTATGTTTCATTTTTTTTTTCGCCACAAATGAACGAGGGAAATCTGTTTGAATTTCTTGCTTGAAATAGTTTTTTCTATGCAATTTTTCGCACTTTGCAATAGTTCCAACTGTTTGGGAGCATTTATGTATGCTGGAAATTGGATAACATCGTCTATGAATGCAATACCTTCTTCAGGTCTATTACTTTTTCTAGAGACATCGGTTTGCACCTCTTCTATATCGACATCTACATCCATACTCCGCAAGCCACCTGACGGTGTGTGGTGGAGAGTACCTTGAGTACCTCTATCTGTTCTCCCTTCTATTCCAGTCTCGTATTGTTCGTGGAAAGAAGGATTGTCAGTATGCCAGTGGGCTCTAATCTCTCTGATTTTATCCTCATGGTCTCTTCGAGAGATATACGTAGGAGGGAGCAATATACTGCTTGACTCCTCGGTGAAGGTATGTTCTCAAAACTTCAACAAAAGCCCATACCGAGCTACTGAGCGCCTCTTCTGCAGAGTCTTCCACTGGAGTTTATCTATCATCTCCGTAACACTTTCGCGATTACTAAATGATCCTGTAACGAAGCGCACTGCTCTCCATTGGATCTTCTCTATCTCTTCTATCAACCCTATCTGGTACAGATCCCACTCTGCTGAGCAGTATTCAAGCAGTCTTCATCTTCTATGTCGCGGATTTCTATTAAATCTGTTGCTGAAGCAAAAGTGGAATGAGTTGACAGAAAGTCGTCACTTCGAATCTAGTTATCTGCACTACATGAAATGTTTTGCATTTTGATTAATTCAGCAATTGCTGCTGCATTTCCTTGATCTTCGATGGCCAGAGAGGTGTCTTTTTCTTGTCGTCCAAACACTGCTTTGTTGAAGCACTTGGTAAGAGTTTCGAGCTTTATTCCCCTTACTGCCAACCGAATTCAGTTTTTGCATCCAGGACAGTAACTGACAGTGCAAAAGCAAATGCACCTTCGGCTTCTTGAACACTAAGAATAAGAAAATGGTTCAAATGGCTCTGAGCACTATGGGACTCAACTTCTAAGGTCATTAGTCCCCTAGAACTTAGAACTAGTTAAACCTAACTAACCTAAGGACATCACACACATCCATGCCCGAGGCAGGATTCGAACCCGCGACCGTAGCGGTCTCGCAGTTCCAGGCTGCAGCGCCTAGAACCGCACGGCCGCTTCGGCCGGCACTAAGAATAAGAGACTGCATCAATAATCACCTATAATGTGTAAATAACCCCATGGTCCATCGGTTGTGTAACGCTGGTTGAATCTGGCGGAAACCAAGCCAATTTCACTTTTGATAACTTGACTCTCCGGTAGCAGGTTGCATTGTCTAGGAAAAGGAGAACTTAGCGCTTTCCTCTTTTTTCCATTTTGGCACTGAAAGTGCCCAGCCATTCTTCCTGAAACAACGCGGTTTTTCTGCTTTTCCGATCAGCAGTGGCTTCTCCACTTCACTTAACATGTTTTCATACAGCAGGGCAATGAATCTTTCCTTGGATATTTTTCCGCGGCGCACTTCTCACCTCGAACCACTAGAGATTTTGAAGGCTATGCATGATAAAACACTCCAGTTTCGTCGACACTGAATAAGTCTTTCGGGTCATAATTGGCAATTAAGTTGTATAGTATTGTCTTCCATTGTGTTGCTACTCTTTCCTGCACATCCTTATTTCTCCTCCTCCCCCCCCCCCCCACCCCCCCACACACACACACACACGCGCGCGCGCGCGCGCGCAATGTTGTGCCCAGCTTTGAAGCCTTTGAAACTACCCAGCCATCCTGTGGTTGCCTTAAACTCCGTATTTTCAAACTCTTTAGTGATTTCTAGAGCCTCATTCTGCAACATGCGTCGAGACAAAAGTGATATTTTTCCCGCGCACTTGCGAACCGTTCCTACATATGTCAATTTTTTCGTTTCCTGTCTTCTTCGCCTTTCTTTTCATTTGCCAGTTCCCTTTCATTCACTCATGCCGTATCTTATCCTTTTTTCTCTTAAAGTATCAAAATATGTGTTTTACCGCATTTGAAACGCAACATTATTTCGCACGCAGAGAGTCTTTCTTTCTCACTCGCCTCGATTACCTTAACCTTTTCGTTAACTGTTAGCGGTACATACTTTTTGTTCGACATCAAGTTATCACTTAAAGTGTTACTAGTCAACTGAAACTGGCAGGAAATAATGCAGGTAATGCATTTCTTTGGAATACTTGACCTTGCCGGGTAAAACCACTGTTTAACAGAACAACACCCATCTCTTTCACTGCGCAAACTGCACATTATGTTCGAAGGTGCGCAAAAATGCCCCAGTGTGCGCCAGCGCTCGTCAGTAATTACGGAAAACGAGAAACGCCGACGAACAGAGTGCTCACCAACGAACCACATCCTCTGATGTACCGACACTGCGCGTAACTCTTTCGTTGTTGCACAGAGCGGCGCAGCTTGATGTTGCCACCCGCACTGCTGCACCGCGCCAAACCTCTTTCCCTGCTTTTGCGCCGCAGCATTATCAGGGCTGCACGGTCTTTGTGTTAATAGTAGGGTCCTTGTAGAGTCATGAATAACTGATGTATACTGTAATACAATGTACTGTATAAGCTCTTTTCCGCATTATAAAATTAATTATCAATTAAATCTTAAAATTAACATTCCGTTCACGCGTTAGGCACTTACACTTTATACCACAAAAAGCATACAAAAGTGTACTGAACGCTTCGAGTCTGAAATATTTGCACGGTTTGAGCAGATTTCCGAATTATACACGTTTCACTTTGACCAAGTTTTACTGCATTAGCCGGCCGCTGTGGCTGCGCGGTTCTAGGCGCTTCAGTCTGGAAACGCGCGACCGCTACGGTCGCAAGTTCAAATCCTGCCTCGGACATGGATGTGTGTGATGTCCTTAGGTTAGTCAGGTTTACTTAGTTCTAAGTCTAGGGGACTGATGACCTCAGATGTTAAGTCCCGCAGTGCTCAAAGCCATTTGAACCTTGTTTCACTGCATTTCCTGTTTGCTTTTAATGGTCAGTAACTACAGTTACGCATTAATTGTAGTTGTAGTCATTACGGTTTTTTTCAGATTAATCTGATGATGATGACAATTATAAATTGAAATGCGTAATTAAAGAAAGTAGTCATTAGATAATGTGTGCTTTTATACATTTTTATAGTGTCCGTAATAGCACTGACACAACCTTCAAATTACATAAAAATGGATGCATACCTCTTACGTGGTTTCACGCTACACCTGTTATAAGGCGTGATATGTCAATATTAGATTTCACTTTTTACTTGCTTGTAACGCCATTACTAACACTGCTAACACAGCATGTCACTTTACACCCTACCATCACAGTCATCTATTCAGTTTCACACAGATATGTCAGTCTCATTCTGTAAAGTCAGTCACTTGGAGAAAAATTTAACAAGCCAGTGAATGTGACACACAAGATTTAGTTTAATTTGCTAGCATTTTGAAGCCTAACTTCTTATACTCACTGTCAGTCGTGATCTTCTGTTGTTCAGTACAGAGGCATCTCTGATAGCAAAATCAGTGAGACTAGTGTATTTGAGATCACAGGAAAAGTGTTGAAAGTAGACATACGTTTTTGTTCCGTAAATCCATAGTGAAAAAATCTTCCAAGATACAGAATATTTTATAGACCTGTGGACGGTGTAGATCACAACTTGTCAAGTGGAAAATTCTTTTGTATGGTCTGTACTGGAATACTGACCAAATATGTGTAATCCCTATCTGGTCAGACTAACACGGAATGGAGATACCATTACTGGCAACTTCGTCTGTCGGTTACCCAGAACGAAACCTTTACAGGTTTTACAATACAAAGTTACTCTATCATGCATTATACACTAGTCTGCAGAGTATAAGTATGGATATACTCAGACGGGAAAAAAATTGCAACACTAGGAAGGAGTAGTGCGACATAAACATAGTTGTTAGAAGTTTTCCTACATCTGAAAGATGATGTGTATTTAAATTTCGCGCCAGTAGCAAGTGAGTGGCGCTAGTAGCGCCATTATGAGGATGCAAGTTTGATTTGCTTTAAATACACGCTCAAACGTTCGTGAGCATTAGTTACCTATGAGACAGGACGTGGTGAGTTGAAGGTACTCAAAAATACCTTCAAGGCGACAAAGTACCATTATCAGCACGCCACTGCATTTGAACGAGAACGTGTAATAGGGATACGAGAAACTGGATGTTACTTCTGCAATATTGCAGAAAGTCTTTTCAGGAATGTAGCTACTGTATATGATTGCTGGCAATGGTGGTCACGAGAACGCACGGTCGCAAGAAGGTCGGGCTTCGGACGGCCACGTGGGACTACCGCTAGGGAAGACCACTGTGTTCAGGGTATGGCTCTGACGCACCGCACTACATCTGCAGCAGCAATTTGAGCGGCAGTTGGCACCACAGTGACACAACAAACTGTTTCAAATCGGTTACTTCACACAACGAACTGTTACAAATCGGTTACTTCAAGGACAGCTCCTAGCAGAAGCCTTGTGGCGTGCATTCCACCGAACCCAAACCAACGCGATTTGTAATTTCAGTGGTGTCAAGCCAAAGCTCGTTGGAGGGCAGGGTGGAGGTCTGTTATGTTTCCTGATGAAAGCTGGCTGTGTCTCGGTGCCAGTGATTTCCATGTGTTCATTAGAAGGAGGTTAGTTAAGGCGCCTGCGACAAACCAGTCTGTGTGCTGCACACACTGGACCTTCACCTGGAGTTATGCCCCGGGATGCGATTTCTTATGACAGCAGGAGCACTCTTCTGGTTATCCCACGCAACCTGACTGCAAATTTGTACGCCAGTCTGGTGATTCGACATTGTGCTGGCATTCATGAATAGCACTTCAGGGCATTTTCCAACACGACAACGCTCGCCCACATACCGCCGTTGCAACCCAACATGCTGTACAGAGTGTCGACATGTTGCCTTGGCCCGCTCGATCACTGGATCTGTCTCCAATTGGTCGCACGCAGTGGTTAGCACACTGGACTCGCATTCGGGCGGAGGACGGTTCAGACGAGTCCGGCCATCCTGATTTAGGTTTTTCCTTGATTTTCCTAAATTGCTTAAGGCAAATGCGTGGTTCCTATGAAAGGGCACGGCCGACTTCCTTCCCCATCCTGTCCCAATCCGATGAGGCTGATGACCTCGCGGTATGGCCCCCTCCCCCCAAATCGACCAGCCAATGGAGCACATATAGGACATCATCGGAGGACGGCTCCAGCGGCATCCACAACCAGCATTAACTGTCCCTGCATTGACCGATCAAGTGCAACAGCCATGGAACTCCATCCCACGAAATGACATCAGGCACCTGTACAACGCAATGCATGTATGTTTGAATGCTTGCATTCAACATTCTGGCGATTACATCAGTTATTAATGTACTAACATTTCACATTTGCGATGCTTACCTCGCGCTTACATTAACCTGCCATCTTGTAATGTTAATCACTTACATACTCGTATGTTACTTAGACAAATGGGTTCCCGAAATTTCATTACTCTGAAATATTTTTTGATGTTGCGATTTTTTCCGTCGGTGTAGGTTAATTTCTAGCAAAATGGCTCTGAGCACTATGCGACTTAACTTCTGAGGTCATCAGTCGCCTATAACTTAGAACTAATTAAACCTAACTATCCTAAGGACATCACACACATCCATGCCCGAGGCAGGATTCGAACCTCCAGAATGTAGCGCCTAGAACCGCACGGCCACTCCGGCCGGCTGATTTCTAGCAATAAGAAAAGGCAAACATCCATATAAAAGCACGATTGTGTGACCTGTCCTGCTTGACAATAGTTTTAAATTACGTGCAGAAAAGCAAAATGGAGAAGCAGGGTCCTCGGCACTGAAGATTATATTATGAAATTCGATATTCTCTTGGAGAAGGCAGAAGCCGTCAGCACAGGGCTTCACATTTGTCATAGGCTGCCTGCACAGCAAACAGAAAAGGAATGGAAGGAAGACTATGGGCGAATGGCTCCTATAGAAGAAAAGAAGGCAAATAACTTGGCAGACATGTGAAAAAATGTATCTTTCAGTCCGAACAGAAACGCATCGTGACAATTACGTCAATGACATGACAGCTCAGTGTTGAATGACAGTAATATGGCAGGGATACTCGATTACCAAGAAAACTACGTCACTATTCCCTCACTCCCTTCACCACCCACAACAGGTTTCAGCAGGGTTCCATAAACTGGAGGAAACAGTAGCCGTGGATATGACTTCAAGAACATGAATAGCAGGGATCTGCAATGCGTTTAAATAAACGCTACATTGTATCTATAACTTACTTCAGTTTTAAAGTTATTTGAGCTAAATTTCCAAGTTAGAAAGAAATATAGGTGACTGATAACTATTACACAGAATTATGCACTAATACTGTGAAAGTAAAGTCCAAGGTAGAGTCTACTGTTTAGGGTTTTACATATACGGTCTTTCAATTCGTTGTCTAGTTCTAGTTGAAAGTGATGTTGTTTCTATTTTAGTTGCAGTACTGGGTATTATCAAAAGTATTAGTACAATAAAATATTCGAGACTGATGTGTGTTGTTGGAAGTTATAATTACGCCTTAGCTTCAATATTACGGTGTTTACAAAAGCTGTAATTATTGCTGAAAGTCCATAACCTTGTACAGGATATATTACATTTCATTGTGCAACATCGATAAAACCACAAATACATGTACAGCGCCAGCACTTGCTTCTGTGTGGGGGATTGCTCAGATGTCAGACACTTTTATAGTCATCAGAATGTTTCGGGCCTACTTCCTAGAGACAACAGTATTTAAAAAAAGTACTGGTGGTGATTTGTAAAAGGAAGTATTTGCAGTTGGAATTTTGTGGCGGGTCCCACTATCAAAATGGAAGATTCTTCAGAAGACCAAACATCTGCACCAAAGAAATTAATTTGAAGATGATGATAATTAGTATTTATTATAAGACTACTATTTTAAATTATGCCAATATCAAATACAGCAGTCACGTGTAGAGCATGTCAGCAGCATCGAGATTTCTAAGGAGTGACAATCATCAGTGTTGCACACTAACTGATCAGTAGCTGTTGTGATAAATTCGTACAATAGTTCAAGACAAAAAGCATACTGTATTCATTGTACGTGCCACCTCAAAAATCAATAGTAGATAAGAACCAGAAATGTGAACAGCTATCTACGGATAATGAAACGTACTACAGATAATGAAACGTAGTTTCTTATTTGTGAAATTGCTACCGATTCCTCTGTGGTTTTTAATCCCGGTAGTTTTTCGCTCTAATCTCTCTCCTGCTAGCGTTGCTGATACTGAACAATAAATAAAGTCCTCAGGTCCAACCGCCAACGGTAGTGTCTGGCGCTTTTCATAACCCTAGTCCATCACAAGAGTATCATCTCTATATTCATAGGGCGTTTCTTATTTCAACAAAGTTATCTATTCAACAGCTGAGGACGTCGCTACTTTTGGTTTTCTTCCTCACATTAAATTAAATAAATTGTAAGTTAGACTGTGATTTAGACACCCTTGTGTATTTGAGTGCGAAATTCAACCATAAGTGTTGAAAATATAGTTCTTAGGGTTCACGTCAACTTGCGAATGGAGGCAGAAAGCAGGCAAGATGTGAAAGCTGTGTACAGTATCGATCTATTGGAATTGCCTCTTGCTGCATCACTCTTGGCTCACTTTCTTCCCGACGGCCACCTGGAGATCTCCTATGACGAAGCAAACTTTCACTTGCGTAACAGTTAGGCGCACACAGAGCGAGGTGGCTCAGTGCTAGCGCAATGGAGGACGCCGTTTCATATCGTCTAGCTATGAGTTTTCCGTGGTTCCCCTAAATCGCTTAAGGCAAACGTCGGGTGGTTCCCCAACGCTTGAGGCTTTGTCCATGGAGATAATTTAAATTATCGCAACCGTCGCTGTCACTGTCCTTAGAGTCTTGTCAGCAGGACACCAGAAAACAGTTTTGGTTTTGTGAGTCAAAAGTTTAGATTTCGCAGTCGGAAGATTCAGGATTTTCCAAAACCCGGAGACTACATAATTTTAGTCACGTGTTCACTGCATAATTCTGTCATAAAATACGGTACAAAGACAAGCACCTACGTTACCCAGCAAGAGGATTTTATGGGCGGGGATCAAACACTACAACATTTACTTTAGCAAGGAAGAAACGCAATGACAGATGCATTTAGTGTAAACTGATACTTCAATTGTTATGCTGGGTCTTAACCGTGGTAATGAAATACCAAGAAATAAGCGAATACACACTGCGCAACAGATGAACAACATTTAAAAGGGTTTATAAACGTGGACCATAATACATTGCTGTTCATAATGTAATAAACAAACATTCATTTCGTAGCGTTTAAGAATCTTTGGTATCATGGTACTTGATATTAACAATGTAAGGACCCTAATCGCAATTTTTTTCTTTCTACTGCAGGTAATCGGTTTCGTTGCAATAATTATCATCAGGCTAACATTCCAGACATGAGGAGCCAGTAACCAGGGTCGCCTGTGGAGTACCATAAGACATTGGCGTCCGCAGAAATTTACCAGAGAGAGTGAGGGGCACAAGATTCTAAAATTACCACTTTACATGTACATGAGTTTCTGAGTTTCGAGACGTGTCATACCACAAGAACAAAATTGTATAGGGTCACAAAAAACTTATTACATCCCAGAGAATCGATGGTTATGCACTCACTTATAGTATTGCATGAGAATTCTGTAATGAATAAAAAATCTGTGCTCCAGACTCCAGGGTTTGTGTGTGTCGAGGGGGGTGGGGTGGAGACCCATCCTCTACCCCCCTGCCGCCGCCCCCCTTTCCCTGTCCCTTATTCCGTAAGGTATCCATCACCAACGGCATTGCTCGTCGTCAGGAGTCTTGTTCCGATCACCGATTATGTATACTGAAGCGACAAGTCATAGGATAACGACATGCACATATACAGATGGTGATAGTATCGCGTGCACAAGGTATAAAACGGCAATGCGCTCGTGGAGCTGTCATTTGTACTAAAGTGATTCATTTGAAAATGGTTCCGACGTGTTGATGGCCGCACCATGGGAATTAACAGACTTTAAAGCGGAATGGTAGTTGGAGCTAGATGCATGGGACATTCCACTTTGGAAATCGTTAAGAAATTCAATTTTTCGAGATCCACAGTGTCAAGAGTGTGCCGTGAATATCAAATTCCAGGCATTACCTCTCATCACGGACAACGCAGTGGCCTATGGAGTACACTTAACGACCGAAAGCATCGCCGTTTGGGTAAAATTTTCAGTGCTAACAGACAAGCAACACTGCGTAAAACAAACGCATAGATTAATTTCGGACGAACGACGAACGTATCCATTAGGACAGTGTGCGTGAAATTTGGCATTATGGGCTACGGTAGTAACGACCACGCGAGTACCCTTGCTAACAACACAACATGCCCTGCAGCTCCTCTCTGAGTCCTGACACATCGGTTGGACCCTAGACGACTCTAAAACCGTAGCCTAGTCAGTTGAGTCCCGATTTCAGTTGGTAAGAGCTGATGGTAGGTTTCTAGTGTGGCGCAGACCCTATGAAGCCGTGGTCCCAGGTTGTCAACGAGGCACTCTGCAAGCTGATAGTGGCTGCATAGCGGTGTGGACTATGTTTACATGGCATAGACTGGGTCCTCTGGTCCAACTGAACCGATCATTGACTGTAAATGCTTATGTTCGTCTATTTGGAGACTATTCATGGACTCTATGTTCCCAAACAACGCTGGAATTTTTATGGATGACAATGTGCCATGTCATCTGGATACAATTGTTCGCAACTGGTGGACAATTTGAGCGAATGATCTGGCCACTCGGATCGCCCGATGTGAATCTCATCGAACATTTGTGGAACATAATCGAGAGTTTAGTCCGTGCACAAAATCATTCATCGGAACCACTTTTGCAGTTATTGAGGGCTATAAAAGCAGAATTGATCAATATTTCTGCCAACGACTTGTTGAGTCCATGAAACGACGAGTTACTGCACTACCTCGGGCAAAAGGAGGTCCTACACGATATCAGGAGTTATCCTATGACTTTTGTCACGTCAGTGTATATTACACTACTGGCCATTAAAATTGCTACGCCAAGAAGAAATGCAGATGATAAACGGGTATTCATTGGACAAATGGACAAATATATTATACTAGAACTGACACGTAATTACATTTTCACGCAACTTAGGTGCATAGATCCTGACAAATCAGTACCCAGAACAACCACCTCTGGCCGTAATAACGGCCTTGATACGCCTAGGCATTGAGTCAAACAGAGCTTGGATGGCGTGTACAGGTAGGTACAGCTACTCATGCAGCTTCAACACAATACCACAGTTCATCAAGAGTAGTGACTGGCGCATTGTGACGAGCCACTTGCTCGGCCACCATTGACCAGACGTTTTCAATTGGTGAGAGATCTGGAGAATGTGCTGACCAGGGCAGCAATCGAACATTTTCTGTATCCAGAAAGGCCCGTACGGGACCTGCAACATGCGGTCGCGCCTTATCCTGCTGAAATGTAGGGTTTCGCAGGGATCGAATGAAGGGTAGAGCCACGGGTCGTAACACATCTGAAATGTAACGCCCACTGTTCATAGTGCCGTCAATGCGAACAAGAGGTGACCGAGACGTGTAACCAATGACACCCCATACCATCACGCCGGGTGATACGCCAGTATGGCGATAACAAATACACGCTTCCAATGTGTGTTCACCGCTATGTCGCCAAACACGGATGTGACCATCATGATGCTGTAAACAGAACCTGGATTCATCCGAAAAAATGACGTTTTGTCATTCGTGCACCCAGGTTCGTCGCTGAGTACACCATCGCAGGCGCTCCTGTCTGTGATGCAGCGTCAAGGGTGACCGCAGCCATGGTCTCCGAGCTGATAGTGCATGCTGCTACAAACGTCGTCGAACTGTTCGTGCAGATGGTTGTTGTCTTGCATACGTCCCCACCTGTTGACTCAGGGATCGAGACGTGGCTGTACGATCCGTTACAGCTATGCGGAAAAGATGCTTGTCATCTCGACTGCTAGTGATACGAGGTCGTTGGGATCCAGCAAGGCGTTCCGTATAACCCTCCTGAACCCACCCGATTCCATATTCTGCTGCAGCGGCACGGTCACGCACCGTCTGAGTGTGAATACAACCAGCACACATACCAACAAGAATAATTTTAACTTCGCCGGAAGTAGTGCGGCTCGGTCATCGCATTGTCACTTCGTGGGGTTGTATGGATCGACCCTCAAAGGTATGCTGCTTGGCCCATTCACATCAATTTAATATATTGGCGTAACATTGTGAAATTACATGTAACGGAACGACCACTTACCATAAAATGGGTCAACTTCGGCCTTTTTTGAGTTTTTTTTATGAATTGTAATGTGAAGATGAAAATTAGAGGGCTTTCTCCATGCTATATTACACACAATTGTGTGGAAAGATAACTTTATGCATTTTGTTTGCTACATAAAATTTTTAGTTGTGGCCGAAGCTTCCCAGGAAATTGGATAACTTCGGCCAACAACGAAATATTACGAAAACACGAAGTTTTATGTGGCTCCGTTAGCATCGGCCACTTAAAACGAACGCTATAAGATCACAGTAACGTCCTGTAATTGTGTTGGACTAAACGTTGTACTGGGAAATTAAATACGCAAGTAATTCTATTATTCACTGTATTAGGAAGTAAGCTGGAACAACATGATAGCCTATAATTTAAAAATAGTTCTTTTTATTCTAAGACTTTCAGTTCACTAACTCCCAACATTTCAGCATAAGAATATGAATGTACTTACACTTGAGTACGATATTTCAAAATATGTCCAAACAGTCATTTGAATAAGAGTAGTAATGAGAAAATTAACAGGCCTCCACAGAAAGGACGCCCGATTTTTTCTGTATGAATTTCTTTCATTTTGTCCCGGAGGGTTGTTCGAGATATAGCGTGTATTTCGGAGACTTGACGTAACGACATTTTCCCTTTCCGAGTCTTATACTTTCGGAATGGCCGAAGTTACCCTGAAAATTCTCATTGGCGACCTTAAAATTAACTCAACCAAACACTAATTGTAGTGTAAGTATACTTTTTGTGTGTATATACTAAGAGGCACAAGGTAATGGTTTACATAATCAGAGGGGTTTGTTTTCACACTTCAGAACTGCGTTATTCCGCGCTAACTGGAACTCAACAATCAGTGTACGGCAGTTCTCGCTTGCTGTGAAGTGAAACAATGAGCATGTCAGAGACTTCTCCACTACACATTACAGCTTTCCAAATAGTTAAACCATGATTCAATAGATGGAAGCATAAAAAAAAACAGATTTGACACCCTTTATTGGCCGAAATTACCTCAGGTAGCCGAAGTTAGCACATTTTACCGTTCTGTTTTATGATGTGGGAAGAGGGGGGGGGGATGGGGAAGTGTAACGAGATCGCTTACACAACGCAGGTGTGACCCATTTTTAAGTACCAATACTGCACCAGATTTTGGAATCCCCAACAGGTCGGATAAGAAGAAGATATCTAAGCAACTCATGGGCGTGTTTCTAGATTTGTCAGCATTTGTTTTGGTCAGTACTAGAGTGTTACGGAATTGCTAAGTAATCTTAGATGGGTTTTCTTGGGGGGGGGGGGGGGAGGGGGGGGAAATGATCTCTTTACGACACACTATTGAGTAAGTTCAGAGACCAGTATTTCAGTATTTCCGACAGATAGATAAACAATTCTACTGCCTCAACGTTCATCTCGCGTAAGGACCGGAAGGGTAAAACAAAGATGGATGGGCCTCTTATAGAGGCTGTCAACATTTTTCGTTCGTTCCATTTGTGAGTAGAACAGGAGTGGGAACGACTAGCAATGGTACAACGCATCCCCCGCTATGCACGGTACTCCTAGAGTGGTTTGAGGATTATAATGTAGCTACCAACACGCCTCCATGCATAATGTCGTTCAGACAGAGGGATCCAGAAAGTCGTTCCACATGCCGAAGTGTTAACTGTTGAAGATATTCGTCCTCCTCCAGATGCCTCCTGTCTGATCAAGCACCATCATCTTTTAGAATAAAATCATTCTCTACTGTATGGGTATAATGAACACAACCTCCAAGAGTACCAATATTTTGTCCATAATGGACTGTACTGGAACACAGATTATTGTGCAATGCTAGCAACAAGGAAGAGCTTAATTTCTTTAAATCATGTCCAGGTTTGATGATTTCCTGCTCATCTTCAGATTATTTCACTCCGTGTAGACGTTTCATGAGAATATTGCACGCTTTGGTTGCAGTTCGCGCTCAATTGACTTAATGTAATTCACATGTGCACCATCTGCATGAAGCTTTTACAATAAATGTTCAGAAAATGATCAGTAAAGACTAGGAATCGGTCTTGTTTTAAAGAAATAAAGTTCTCCCAACCCATGTGAGCAGCTGCTGTCATTCAGACACAGTCTGTATCAAGGATGCCATCTTTGTAGACGTGTACAATCGCAGTTTCACGTGAAAAGGCTGTGTGTCATCTTGAAGAGACGCACAGACACTGTCTCGTACGAAGATAACCTTTCCTCGTATTTGTCTTCTTGTCAAATAAAGTCATATCTATAGTTATTTTGCAAGTTAAACCAGGTGTCTTCCGTGTCTGCTCTTCAGCTCAATATCCAAGGCGCGCCCACTGCAAACGCTCCCTCCCGAGACGAACATTGAGCCGTATACTAGGAGGAATGGGCAATATTCAGGGATACGATGATTCGAAGCAAAAAACATGGGTTCTAAAATGCGTACCTTACGAGCTATGAGAGCTTCGTGTTTATACTGTGAAATGAATCTCTTTTACTACAAGCTCTTTGCTTTCCATATTTTGGGAGGCGGTAGTATATACCACAACAAGAAACAATTGTTTAGTAAGCGTGGGCTCTAAAATGCATACCTCATGAGCAGTGAACGCGTATTCAGTAGCAGATGCATGCCTAACATTAGCGAAGATGAACAACTGCTCATAGCTCCTAAGGTATGCACTTTAGAGTACATATTTATCCATATTTTATATTGTTTTGGCCGACCGCCTCTCAAAACATGGAAGCAAAGAACCTGCAGTAGAAGAGATCTGTTTCATAACATCGAAGATGAAAAAGTATGTGTTTTGGAGCCCATGTTTACGAGACTTCATTGCTTCGAATGGTCGTTCCTGTCGTATCCCTGAATACTGACCACTCTTTCTGGAACACCCTGTACAGAGAACAACGCAAGGTATTTCTCCCAGGTCATCCTCGTAATACGGGTTTAGAGGTGAGCGGGAGAGCGATGAACCGTTAAAAGACTGCGTGGCGCTCGTGCGTGCGGAAGCGAGTAGGTGCGGAAAGGGAAAGTCCAGACTTTCCACGCTGCACCGGGAGCCGGCCTCACTTTCTCCTGCCCCCTGCAGCTTTAGATTTCCGGCTGTCGCGACACACAGACCGCACGGCGACACGCGGTTACCGCCAGCAAGGGAGAGTCCTTTTGGGCGCCGTGATCCTACTCACCTCGGCTTTCCCTCTTGCTATTTTGACCAACGTTACTGCTGTCATCGCGAAAGTCAGAGATGTAGAATTCATAGCGAGCCTTCCAAGCACCATTCACGAACAAGAAAAGAGAAGAGAAAGAGTGGGGGGGGGGGGGGAGGGGGGGGGGAGGGGGGGCGATGATAGTGGACATGGGATGAGAAGTTCTGCCTTATGCAAGACACCTTTTTTCTTTTGTTTCACCCATACATGTTTCAGCACTTCTGTGCTATCGTTAGCGGGTTCTATTTTTATTTTTCACTGTAAATTTGTTGTTAACATATTAACATTTGCGTCGTTTACAACATTATGTAAAAGTTGCATTTATAACTTAATTGGCGAAAAGTGGGTGTAATCATAAGTAACATACCTTACATGATGTTATTGTCCATTTGTTTTGGTAGCTGTTCTGCTACACGATACACAACTTGTCATCTGCAAACAGCAAAACGTAATTTATTTTCTGTTTGTTATGTATTTACGAACGAAAATAAGACTGTATCACGTTTTCTTTCTGTAACTTAACAGTTTTGAAGTTGTGGAACAGAGTGGAACAGAGCGATGGAACGCAGCACCTTCGAGGTAGCGATGAAGTGGGAATTTTCCCGTACGATCATTTCACGTGTATGCCGTGAATATCAGGAATTCGGAGAAACATCAAATCTTCGAAATCGCTGCGGCCGGAAAAAGATCCTGCAAGAACAGGACCAACGACGACTGAAGAGAATCGTTCAACGCGACAGAAGTGCAGTCCTTCCGCAAATCGCTGCAGATACCAATGCTGGGCCATCAAAAAGATTCAGCGTGAGAATCATTCTTCGAAACTTTATCGGTATGGGCTTTCCCATTCGTGTATCCTTGATGATTGCACGCACGACACAAAGCTTTACGCCCCGCCTGGGCTCGTCAACGCCGACATTGGACTGTTGACGACTGGAAACACATTACTTGGTCGGACGGGTCTAGTTTCAAACTGTATATCGGATGGACGTGTACGTGTATGGAGACAACCTCATGAATCCATGGACTCAGCATGTCAGCAGTGGACAGTTCAAGCTTGTCGAGGCACTGTAATGGTGTAGGACGTGTGAAGTTGGAGTGATATGGGATCCCTGATACCTCTACATTCGGCTCTGACAGGTGACACGTACGTAAGCATCCTGTCTGATCACTTGCATCCATTCATGTCCATTGTGCATTCCAACGGACTTGGGCAATGCCAGCAGGACAATGTGACACCCCACAAGTCCAGAATTGCTACAGAGTGGCTACAGGAACACTCTTCTGAGTTTAAACACTTCCGCTGGCTACCAAACTCCCCAGACATGAACATTATTGAGCATATCTGTGATGCCGTGCAACGTACTGTTGAGAAGAGATCTCCACCCGCTCGTACTCTTACGGATTTATCGACAGTCCTGCAGGATTCATGGTGTCAGTTCCCTCCAGCACTACTTCACACATTAGTCGAGCCCATGCCACGTCGTGTTGCGGCACTTCTGCTTGTTCATGGGGACCCTACACGAGACATGTGTACCAGTTTCTTTAGTTCTTTAGTGTATATGGTGTAGCGTCCGTTCAGATCGAACCCACACTATTATTTCCACTTGCCACGTATGTCCAGTGAAATAATGTCTACTGTCTGTTCCCAAAAATACTATATTTACAAATAAATGACATGTCCGTCTCAACAGAAAAATAACAACCGTCTCAGAGTCTGACACTCGTGGCAGAAGTTAACTACAGATTCGTGGAACATGAAACCAGAAACATTTTGACAATGTCTTAAAAATGTGGACAAATTTCTACAGCATTATCATCTCCGATCACATCAGACCGAGCGAAGTGGTGCAGTAGTTGGACACGCATGGCAGAGAACAGTGGTTCCAATCCCCGTCTGGCCATCCTGAATTAGGTTCTCCGTGATTTCCCTAAATCGCTCCAGACAGATGTCGGGATGGTTCCTTTGAAAAGGCCACGGCCGATTTCCTTCTCCATCCTTACATAATCCGACATTGTGCTGCGTCTCTAATGACCGCACTGTCAACCAAACGTTAAATTCTAATCTGCCCATCATCTTTTCTACCACAGTAGCTTATGAACAACGTTAAAAAGTTTACCTGCTATATCAGAAGCAGAGCAGTTTTTACGGTAGTAGAAATGATTTGGTGCTGAAAGCAACTTCCCAAATACATTTATTTGGTGACGCTCAGTATTTCTGTCCATTTAACATTCATTTCTATTTCAGTATACCGATTAATACTCGAGACTTCCCAGTAACTTCATTCTGTTATCTTACATGACAGTCTTAAGGCTATTATTTCATTGTAAAACTGACTCATATACACGAACAGATAAAACGAGAGAAGCACCAGGAAGGGGATGAGGGAACGAGATGATATGTCACGGGTTCAGAGGGTATGTGAGTTTATTTCAGTCATTAAAAAATCGGGTCGAATTTACAAAGAAATTGGCTGTAAAAACCCTCTTCACTGTAAGATTTTGTACCCCCTCTGGCCTGAATGCATGCACTAATTCATTTTGGAAGGGTGTCACAAAGCCGTTGTATCCGCAAGCCAGCCCACATTTGTTGTAACTGGTTCTTAATATCCTAGATTCTGGCACTGGGAAGTAGTTGATGTCTGAGCTGGTCGCACACATGTTCTGTCGGGGGCTAATCAGGCGACCTCGCTGTCTACGGTGTCACCTCAATATCATGCAGAACGTTCATAGATAAACGTGACAAGTGTGGATAAGCATTGTCCTGTGGAAAAACTGGCGCCACAATACTGTTCAAAATGTTCAAATGTGTGTGAATTACTAAGGGACCAAACTGCTGAGGTCATCGGTCTCTAGACTTACACACTACTTAAACTAACTTATTCTAAGAACAACACACACACACCACTGCGAGAGGGAGGACTCGAACTTCCGGCGGGAGGGGCTGCGCAGTCCGTGACGTGGTGCCTCAAACCGCGCGGCCACAATACTGACACATTAGAGATAACACGTGAGGATGTAGGATGTCAGTGACTTATCGTTGTACCGTCAGATTTTTGTCAATCACTACAAGTCATAATCAATGGGCTCCCACACCGTAACACTAGGAGTAACACTGCTCTGCCTCTTCAAAATATTGGAATAACGGGACCTCTCTCCAGATCGCCGCCATATTCTCCGACGGCGGTCATCCGACGTAGTACAGAACGACGATTCATCGCTAAACACAATGCGACGCCTTTCATCGGCAGATCATGCGTCCCGGTCACGGCACCTCTCCAAACGCATCCGTTTGTGTTGCGGTGCTAATGGTAGTCTGCGCATGGGATGGTAATTACCTAATCCAGTTGCAACTAGTCCGCGAACAATGAAGCGGAATGACATAGAATGTTGTAGGGAATGCAGTACTTGTTCTCAGATGACAGACGCAGATGTGAGGGGCTACGATGTGCTTGATGCACAATACGGCGCACCTCCCTTGTGGTGGTCAGACGTGCTCAACCGGAACCTTGACGACGAGTATGCCTGCCCTTGCATTCTCATGCCATCCACCATAGCGCCAGTGCCACATCCGAATGTCCCACAAATCTGGATACTGCACGATTCCATCAACTGGTCAAATGGAGACCCACAATGAAGCCTCTTTCAAACTCTGCCTGGTGCTGATAACGCTGCCTCACACGATACGCGGTATTTCCGTGTCCGTCACAGTAATCACTGAACATCTGGCGCAGGCCTGGTAACAACATGAAACACGAACAACACAAATGTACTTTAGTGGCCTTTCTGTCACAGAATTTAAAAAAATAAATGGTTCAAATGGCTCTGAGCACTGGACTTAACATCGGAGGTCATCAGTCCCCTAGAACTTAGAACTACTTAAACCTTACTACATCACACACATCCATGCCGGCGGCAGGATTCGAACCTGCTACCGTAGCAGTCGCGCGGTTCCAGACTGAAGCGCCTAGAACCGCTCGGCCACTCCGGCCGGCACAGAATTTAAACTCCAAATCACTTACATACCCGCCGACGGTATGTATGTGTACGAAGATACACTGACGTCCGACCATGTCTTCTGGGTGTTCCACTTATGTTGTCAGGTAGTGTACGTAGGTAGAGGTTGGAGACTTTGTACCATTGTGCGACAGGAATTCACTGATATATTTGGCACAGTTTGGAAGAATCTTTCTATCTACCACACAAAAAGCGTTCACTTGTAGAGCACAATTTCATAAATATCAAATTTTGTGTATTCTTTGTTATATTATATCTGCAGTTATCCACGATAGGAAGCACATATTCGTGACCTCTAGAAAAAGCTGAATAAAGCCATACTTACGATTAGAGTGCTATCCGCAGTCAGCACCAAAATTATTCCATTTACATACGTCCTTGATGCAACTCAGAATAACATTTTGTCGTTTTGTGGTGCTCCATTTAGGCAGAAAAAGTTTTTCAACCCAAAAAATAGCAATTCGGTCATACGCGTTGGTAAGTTATGAATCTCGCGTAGGCCTATATTTAACAAGTATCGGGTATTCTGGAATCGTAGTACATGTTGTCGCTTATGACATTTGTGACTGATTTTGTTCACTACCAGATCTCCATAGATATCCTGCAGACGCCTATGAGTATCTGCGATCCTCTGGTTTTCCGCCAAAAGAAATTGAATGGCAGCGTTCTGCTTGGAACGCACCTCCGTTACAGATGCCATTTTGAAGGCTACGCATAGCGCCGCCACCTATCGGAACTTCATGAACTATAAGGACTGAAGCGGCAGTATTCCACGTTGTCCCACAACGAACTCCGAATTTTTTCAATCGAAATGGACAAGAAAAAAATGTGTTACATTACTTATTGACTGTCCCTCGTAATTCGGAACGAAGATGCTAAATACTAACTACTCGTATCATGATGCTAACGCACGATTCATTAAATAGAGAGTGACGTTACTCACAACGAAATTTTTTTCTTCATCCAAGTTCAATGGGGCTTCTAGCATTTCCTTTCACGGCTGGAAATGGAAGGGGTGGGAAAGGTGGTATGGCTTTGAACGTCTCACTGACAACCAGGTTCTTAAAGTACGTACCGTGCGTCCGCATAGTCTCCGCAGCGGCGAGCCTCGTGTGTCTCCTCTTGCGGGACGCGTAAGGTTGCTAGAACATTCAAGTCTCGCCTGCACGCGATCCGTGGACCTGCATTGGTAAGGTGGGGGTAGCTGTGTGCGTGTGCGTTGCAGCTGTTAGTTGTCTTATTGTCTAGTTCTTGTGTAAGCTGAGCGTAGTGAGAATGCTTACTACTGCAGACAGAACGTGTTTAGTGGAAGAGGTTTCCCGTGCAGGAGGAAACTTAACCGAGCATGTTAGGCGGCAATTTAGATTGCGTTTTCCTGCTTCCAGGTGTCCACATCCTGAAACTGTAAGTGATTTAATTCGCAGATTCCAGACAACAGGTTCAGTTCATAGTGAACCAAAAACTGGTAGGCGTCGGCTGTCGTGGCCGAGCGGTTCTAGGCGCTTCAGTCCGGAACCACGCGGCTGCTATGGTCGCAGGTTCGAATCCTGCCTCGGGCATTGATGTGTGTGATGTCCTTACGTTAGTTACGTTTAAGTAGTTCTAAGTCTAGAGGACTGATGACCTTAGATGTTAAGTCCCATAGTGCCTAGAGCCATTTGAAGCATTTTTTGAACTGGTAGACCCACAATTTTAACAGATCGGAAGCTTGAAGACATTTCGGACGTCATATTGCGGAGTCGAATAAAATCAGTCAAGAGACTATCGGAAGAGGCTAGAGTGTCTCGTACGACAGCACACAAGGCCGTATTCAAAGAACTGGGGACGTATCCGTATAAAATTACTATTATGCAACAATTACATTGTGTGGACCATGCTAACGAATAGCGTATTGTGAATGGTTTCAGTGATTTGTTAACCGACATGGAGTTGGTGTTTTAGATCGAACCCTTTTCACTGATGAGGCTTGGTTTCACGTATCTGGCTACATTAATTTTCAAAATTCATGAATTTGGTCGTCAGAAAATCCTGATGCCTTAAGAGAAACGTCAGTGCACACGGAGAAAATCAGAGTTTGGGTTGCCATAACACGAGCACGAATTATAGGACCGATCTTTTTCGATACTATCGTCACTTCCGATGTCTATTGTTCCTAGGTAATTTATTCATTTATTGCCCTGCTGAATGAAAATGAGATCAGTCATTCATTTTCCCAAGAAGACAACGTTACTGTTCACACGGCACACCAGTCCCTACGACTTTTAGATGTAATATTTGGAGACACAGTAATTACGAAAGGCATCTAGCCCCCTCTCTCACCAGATGTGTCTCCGCCCCACTATTTCCTTTAGGGTGCGGCTAAAACATTTGTGTATCAAAATAACCCAGAGACAACAGATGAACCGAAGACAGCAACAATTGATTGTCTGTATTCGACTACACGTGAAACATTGATAAAAGTGTTTGCAAATAAATGTAAAGATGTTGAACTACGCCTCCAAGAAAGAGGAAAACATTTCCAGCACCTACTCAGATGTTGGTGAGTACACTGTACATAATTGTAATTAACATAAATAATTAATTTCGTGGTTTTAATTGTAATAATGTTGAATCCTATCTCCCAACGTAACTGCAGCCACTAGCAGTGAATCCCGGCGCCTAGCTTATACAGTGACGTGAATGTGCTGCTAATCTTATGCACTAAACAATGTGAGACACGCAAAGCTTACAAGTTACACTGTAACCATTGCTATTTTAGTCTAGTCTTCTCAGACCAGTATTCAAAGAGTTGGTGTACTGACATGTTAATCGACAAAAGTTTTCTGAGCTACTGCGAGTCTGTCACCTTGAGCAGAATAAAAATTTCTCTAAGTTTGCCTTCAACCTGTCATTCGAACATCTGCATATTGTTGCTGTGAGCGCATTCGACATCTCTCTTATCTAAGAGAATTCATGACGCCTGTAGGTAAAAATAATGAACTGAAACGATCTGTTACCCTGTATAAAGAAATGTTCTGTTACTCAACTACACACATCAAAAAAAAGTTTTGCATCACCCCGGTTCCCAGAACTCCTGAAGATAGACGTTGACTATGGATATTGTATCACAGACACAGTCCCTTTGACTGTTCAGAGATGTTACTAAATCCGCCCAAAGATGTATACAACCATGCATGACAGCGCCTATTAGACGGAGGGGGTCCGACACCCGATCAGTTCCAGTCATTCCACCAGGAAAGAGGTACACGGCTCATGTTGTCTGTAGTTCAACCATGCCTAGATGGTCAATACCGCGGTTCGATCGCGTCCGCTTTGTTTCTTTGCGTCAGGAAGGGCTCTCAACAAGGGAAGTGTCCAGGCGTCTCGGAGAGAACCAAAGCGACGTTGTTCGGACATGGAGGAGATACAGAGAGACAGGAACTGTCGATGACGTGCCTCGCTCAGGCCGCCCGAACGCTAATACTGCAGTGGATGACCGCTACCTACGGATTATGGCTCGGAGGAACCCTGACAGGAATGCCACCATGTTGAATAATTCTTTTCTTCGCGCCACAAGACGTCGTGTTGCGACTCAAACTGTGCGCAATAGACTGCATGATGTGCAACTTCATTCCCGACGTCCACGGCGAGGTCGATCTTTGCAACCACGACATCGTGCAGCGCGGTACAGATGGGCCCAACAACATGCCGGATGGACCGCTCAGGATTGGCATCACGTTCTCTTCGCCGATGAGTGTCGCATATGCCTTCAACCGGAAAACCGTTGGAGACGTGTTTGGAGGCATCTTGATCAGGCTGAACGCCTTGTTCCCTGATGTTTTGGAGTGGCATTATATGGGGCCGACGTACGCCGCTGGTGGTCAGGGAAGGCGCCGTAACGGCTGTACGATACGTGAATGTCATCCTCCGACCGATAGTACAACCATATCGGCAGCATACTGGCAAGGCATTCGTCTTCATGGACGGCAATTCGCACCCCCATCGTGCACATTTTGTGAATGGCTTCCTTCACGACAACAACATAGCTCGACTAGAGAGGCCAGCATGTTCTCCAGACATGAATCCTATATAACATGCCCGGGACAGATTGAAAAGGACTGTTTATGGACGACGTGACCCACCAGCCACTCTGAGGAATCCACGCCGAATCGCCGTTGAGGAGTGGGACAATCTGGAGCAACAGTGCCTTGACGAACTTGTGGATAGTATGTCACGACGAATACAGGCATGCAGCAACGCAAAAGTATGTACTACTGGGTTTTAGAGGTATCGGTATGTATAGAAAATTGGGACCACCACCACTGAAGGTCTCGCCGTATGGTGGTACAACATGCAATGTGTGGTTTTCATGAGCAATAAAAAGGGCGGAAATGGTGTTTATGTTGACCTCTATTCCAATTTTCTGTACAGGTTTCGGAGCTCTCGGAACCGAGGTGATGCAAAACATTTTTTGATGTGCGTAGTTTTGCAGTGTAGTTGCTTGATTAGGACTTAAAACTAATGTGTTCGTTAATGTCAACACTAAATATATACATACCCTGTAAACTAACTCGTTCCACGTTATTTAAAAAAAATAGTTTAATTAATCTATGTAAAACGTAAGTAGCTACGTACTACTACCTATTACCTACTAATACTTCGCTGTTGGTAGACTCTCTGAGTATCAAAATGCGCTTCCAGGGATGTTTGCTGGAAGTTCCCGGAGCCGGTGAAGTTTTCCAGGCAACTACATCATTCCCTGTCGGTATTTTTGCTTAAAATGTGTATAACACACGATTTGCAATATTCTCAGTACACGGAGACTAGGAGAAGCAGAACAGCAAAGGAATTATGTTATACCCGTCAACATCAGAGTTATTAGAAGCGCAGCACTAGCTGAGTTGGACAGGGACAGGATAATGCGTCACCCGTGATATGGACGCGCAACCATACGAGCAGTCGTCTGAAATGATCTAGGAAAATGACGGAACCCTTAATCAGTGTGGCTGGACGCTGAGTTGCATTCCGCTCATCCTTAATCACTGCACCATTTAGCGCAATTTCTAAATTAATGTCACAAGGGGAAGGCCAACCGATTCGATCCATATTTGATACGTCGCTTGTGCTAAACCTAAAATGAAAGACTCTAAGATAGATGACAGAAAAAAATCGCAATGCTAAAAAATAATTAATGTAGAGCAATGAAATTTCAGGAATTCATTTTTCTAGGTAACATACTTCAGTGATTGACACTGCAAGATCACAGGTTAATGTAAGCGCGAGACAAGCCATTGCAAATCTGAAATGCTGAAACATTAATAACCAGTTAGCCACCAGAATGTTAAATGCGTGCATGCATCGTGTTTTGCAAGTGCCAGATATCAGTTCGTGGGATGGAGTTCCATGCCTGTTGCACTTGGTCGGTCAATACAGGGACAGTTAATGCTGTTTGTGGATAATGCTGGAGATTTCGTCCGATGATATGCTATACGTGCTCGATCTGAGACACATCTGGTGATCGAGCAGAGCATGCTGGGTTACAACAGCAGTATATAAACGAGCGTTATAGTGTTTGAAAACACCCCCTAGGACGCTGTTCATGCATGACAGCACAACAGGTTGAATCATCAAATTAACGCACAAATTTGCAGTCAGGGTGCGTGGGATAACGATGAGAATGTTCCTGCTGTCATACGAAATAGCAACTCAAAGCATAACTTCAGGTGTAGGTCCAGTGTGTGTAGCAGGCAGACAGGTTGATTGCAAGCCCTCTATTGGCCGTCTTCTTACCAGCACACGGCCCTCACTGGCATCGAGGCAGAACCAGCTTTCATCAGAAAACATAACTGACATCCATCCTGCCCTCTACTGAACTCTCGCTTGACACCACTGAAGTAGCAAATGGCGGTCGTTTGGGGTCAGTGAAATGCACGCTACAGGACGTCTGGCTCGGAGCTGTCTTTGAAGCAACCTATTTTTAACAGTTCGTTGTGCTACTACGGTGCTGATTGCTGCTCAGATTGCAGATGCAGTACGATACGCCTTAGCTATACAGCGATCACGATGGTCTTTCCTCTCGGTAGAGCCACGTGGCCGTCCGAAGCCCGGTCTTCTTGGGCCCGTACATTCTTGTGACCACTGCTTCCAGTAATCATGTACAGTGGTTACATTCCTAGCATGTCTTTATGCAATATCGCAGAAGGAACATCCAACTTCTCGTAGCCCTATTACACAGCCTCATTCAAATTCAGTGAGGTACTGATAATGGCGTCTTTGTCGCCTTAAAAGCATTCTTGACTCACATCAACTCACCACGTCCAATCTCCAAGATAACCAACCCTCACATTAGGTACAGCGTGCACGTAAAGCAAACCTGATTTGCATCCTCACAGTGGCGCTACTAGCGCCATTCGTATGCGGCTGGTGCAAAATTTGAACAGACGTACTCTCTCAGATGTAGAAACACGCTTACCGACTTTCGTTTGTGTCGCACAACTTCTTAGTGTTGCGACTTTTTTCTCCGTCAGCGTATTTTGGCTCAACAACCCCTCCCGCCCCCATCCCGTTCTTGAGAAAACCTCCCTCCTAAAGTTAATGACGTGCATACGACACAAAATTGATGGGATCGATAGATAATTGACAACTGAGCATTTTTCGTCATCATATATGGGGTCCGCAAACATATACCTTCCGCAAAACCGAGGAAAGAAACTTTCTTGACTACGGCTGGTATACTAGTAAGGTACACACTGTCCAATGAAAGTTCTGCAGGCTTACTGTCCAAGGCAGCTGACTGCGGAGCGGAGTAGTTGTGTTCGATTGCCAAATGAATTCTGCAGTTTTTTATTTGTATTTTTTTCTGTTTCGAAACGGTTAGGAATAGGAGAATTAATAAGATAAATAAATCAATAAGGAATAATAACAAGGTAGGCAAATAAGTTTCTCAAACGACCTGGATGAGTAAAGAACTGAAAATTTAATCCTGGCTGCATTACAATGGTTCTTTCACTCACTCTGTTACATGGCCTCAATTTTCTTAAAACACTTGAATGGATGGTACTTTTCACATAAACTTTGGAAGCAAATTTACACACCACACGGAAAACATCTAAAGAATGCAATCTTCGCCCAACTACATCGTTCCTTCCGAATATTCGACGGAAAACAAACTTGGTTAACAATTCGAAATATATCTTTTTCGGGAATTAATTTTGATGCATACCACGCGCACGGTAACATTGCCTGGAAAATCGGTGTTGAAAGCTGATCATGAATTATCCTGTGAATCGTTATTGCATCGTTGCGGCTGGATAGAGCAGAGATGAGGGGTCCAGGTGAGGTGACAGTCAATAGTGAGTCCAAGGTAGGTGAGGGTGGGGGAGAGGCAGACAGGACGAGCGCAGATGGTAAGGGAAAAATCAAGGAGGTGGAAGGAGCGAGTGGTATGACCTATGATAATTGCCTGGGTCTTGGAAGGATCGATTTTGAGGAGCCACTGGTTACAACATGTCGCAAAAAGGTGATTCTGGAGAAGGCATTGGGACGATTAGTTGGTTAGTTGGTTTGGGGAAGGAGACCAGACAGCGTGGTCATCGGTCTCATCGGATTAGGGAAGGATGGGGAAGGAAGTCGGCCGTGCCCTTTCAGAGGAACCATCCCGGCATTTGCCTGGAGTGATTTAGGGAAATCACGGAAAACCTAAATCAGGATGGGCGGACGCGGGATTGAACCGTCGTCCTTCCGAATGCGAGTCCAGTGTCTAACCACTGCGCCACCTCGCTCGGTCATTGGGACGATTGAAGGGTATGAGCGAGGGCAAGAAAGGCGGTGTCATTGGCATACTGCAGGAGGTGGACCAGAGGGGGAAGTTGGGGCATATCTGCCGTGTACAGGAGGTAGAGGAGAGGGAAGAGGACAGAGCCCTGGGGCGCACCCGTGGACGGGTAAAAGGTGCGGGAATCAGTGTTATGGATGGTGACGCAGGAGGGGCAGCGGGAGAGGAAGGAGGCAATCAGATGGACATAGTTGAGAGGAAGGGCATAGGACTGGAGTTTAAACAGGTGACCAGGATGCCATACATGTTCGTAGGCCTTTTCGAGGTCTAGGGAGACAAAAATGGCGGAGCAATGGGAGTTAAGCTGGAGGGAGAGGAGATGAGTGAGGTGTAGGAGTTGGTCATCAGCAGAGAAGGAAGGTCGAAAGCCGCATTGAGTGTTGGGGAGGAGGTGGTGCCGGTGGAGGTGGTGATGGATGCGCCAGGTAAGGATGGATTCCAAGAGCTTGCTGAACACTGAGGTGAGACGTATAGAACGATAGGAAGAGGCATCAGATGGAGGCTTGTTGGGTTTGGAGAACATCAGAATACGAGAGGTTTTCCACAAGCTGAGTAGAAGCCAATGCCAAGGATTATGTTGTAGAGGGCGGTAAGGACTGCAAGGTGGGAGGGAGGGCAGAGTTTGTGATGGCAGTAGGTAAACTGGCCGTGGACAGGAGCATTGTCGCGTTTAGTGTGGAGTGTGAGGCTGATGTCCTGTGTAGTGATGGGAGTGCTAAGTCCTGATGGTAGTATGTGGTCCAAGTACTGGAAGCCAGGAGCAAGGGGAGAAGTGGAGGTATTTGTATGTTCGATGACGTCAGGAAGAGGGAATAATCAAATTGGGGATCATCTGGAATGGAAAAGCATCGGATAGGTGAAACGCAAAGTGGTTGGCCTTAATGAGGTTGTCAGGAAAGAGATGGTCATCAAGGTGGGGAGGGTACTGCGGTATAGGGCAGTTCCCAGTAAGGCGGTGGAAAGCAGACCAATACTTGGAAGAGTTAATTGGGAGCGTGGCATTGAGTTGTCTGTCTGTCGCCAGGCACGGCGTTTCTTCATAGTAAGCATGTTGCGGATGTGTCTTTTCAATTGCTGGTAGTGGGTGAGTGTGTCCCAGTCACGAGCGCAGAGGAAGGATCAGTAGAGGCGACGGGATTCACGAAGGTGAAGGTCGGCCTGTGGGGACAGGGCTGGGTGGTGAGGGTGGATGACCCTGGTAGGGATATGGGTGGCAACGGCGTCAGACAAGGTCTGGAGAGAAAGGCAGCAGTTCGGGAGATGCCATAGGGAGATTGGAGGGTAGGCTCATGGGGTTCGACCTGGGTGTGTATGGAGTCCCAGTAGGCATCCCAATTGGCTGGTGTGGGAGTAATTGTGGCCAAGTTTGGGAGGAAAGTCAGGGCGAGAAACAGTGCAAGGATGATGACCATCAGAGATAGTGAGGAGGACGGGGGCATGGTCACTGCCAATTAGGTCAAGGACATCCCTGGTGATGCGCCCAAGGAGGTTGGGAGAGACTAGGATCATGTCGGGAGTGGTGTTGGATTTGGGTTGGGTATGTTGGAGGAGGGGAACCAGGTCTCCCTGGAGGGTGTTGATAAACTGATGCCACTGCTGGAGTTCGGCAGGAGCACAGCTGTGGATATTGAGGTCTGCGCAATCACGGAGGTGGAGAAGGTGATGTAAATGTGGGCCAGGAAATCGCATGGGATGGGGGTATGAGGACAGATGTAGATGGTGGCACATGTGACAGTATGGGTGGGGAAGAAGTGGCTGAGGGTGAGATGCTTGACAGGATTGTTGAGGAGAGGTTGGGGCCGAACAGGGAGGTGCTTGAAGTGGCTGATAGCAACCCCATCACGCGCCAGGGGGTACGGGTTATCGCTGCAGTGGAGGGTGTAAGGAGCTGTGGAGATGGAGTTACGGGGTTGAAGGAAGGTTTCATTTAGGATGAAGGCATCCATGCGGTGTTGATGGATGTTGTGGAGGAAGAGGAGTTTGTGGGTGGGCAGGGAGCAGATATCATAGTAAAGGATACTGTAATGTTGTTGCACCATGGTAGGAGAGATTTAGATGGGGGTTGTGAAGGCGGTGAAGGTGAAGTGGGCCTGGTTGTGGGAGTAGGTGGCATAGGTGGTGAGGTGGGAAACAGAGCAGGCAGTGAGGGCTATTTGGGAAAGGGTATGGGGGCGTTGGAAGGGGTGGATGTTTTGGAGGACTATGGTGACGAGGCAGATGATGTCCTTTGCAGTAGGGGGAGGGCGGAGCGAGTTGTTGGGGTGGATGGGATCATTGACAGGGCGGACCAGGACGGTGAGCTCAGGGGCGATGGGAGGAGGTTTCGCTTTATATTTCCAGGAGTAGATAGGATGGGGTTCGTTACAGGTATTACAGGAGGGGGGAGATGCAAGGTTGGGACAGTTCTTCAAGAAGTGGGAAGCTTTGCAGTGGGGACAGGTAGGGAGGGGCTCTTGCAGGTGGCAGTGGCATAGTTGTACTTTAGGCAGCGTTGGCAGTGGTAGGATAATAGGGGGAACGGGAGGGGTCCCTTTATGACATCTCTTGTCCTAACAGATACATCCATCGTACATCCCACATTGATTTCTGCGCTTATTTCACGCAGTGTTGCTTGTCTGTTAGAGCTGGCAACTCTATACAATCTGCTGCTCTGAGGTCTCGATATTTTATTCAACATAATACCAGCACTCCTAAATTGCTAGGTAGGTAGATCACGTTTCTTACCCATAAAGATATCTGAAGTTGGAGTGACTTCGGATAAATTCTAGTAACATTTCTCAACAACAGCAACAACGCAGTCTCCTATTACGCAGATAAATATTCAGGTTGTATTAATTGACTGACTGTCGCTTTGGATTCTCACATTGTTTCTTTGTTAAATAAAGTCGTTCAGTAGACGTAATAGCTAAAAATTGTGGTAAGTTGTTTGAAACTTCGTTATTTATCACGTAATCCAGGGGTGGGCCACGTGCGATCCGCTAAGAGTTTTTGTGTGGCCCGCCAAGACAGTCAGAAAAAGCAGCCTTGAACAGAGATTTCCTTCCCAGGCGCGACAGAGTATTTCCATTAGGGAGGCCTTATCAATACGCATGTGCACTGTGCAGTTAGATACTAGCCGCACTAACGAAGTTTACACATTGCACAGTGGCTGATGGGAGTAGCCATAAAGGCATTTTCCATTTACTTATTGACATGCAGTCAGATCACAATGTCAAAGACATATTTCTTGCTAAGATATTAGTTGACTTTCACAAATCTTTGTCTGCTGAAAAATTCCTATGTATGAAGAAGTTTGCTGGGAAAATGTTCTCTATATTTGGGACTACACATATTTGTGAGCAAAGTTCCTGCTTGACGAACAACAAGAGGCCCCTTGATGCGGCTTTGACAGATATTAACTTTGCAGGCTGTGATGAGAATCTCAACAAGCAATCTCAGTGTTGCTTTTGAAAAAAAAAATTGTAGAGCAGGGTGATAGGATAAATTTGTCTCATTAAATTGGTTCTAAAATTAAATGTGCTTGCATCTATAGATGATATGAAATTAGCAAAATAAAGAAATTTGTTAAAAATACCCCTAATGTTTTTTATTTACATTTAAATCAAACTAAGAACAGCCGACCAGTTGCAAAGGATAAAGCAATCTTTACCTAGGTTTCAATAGATATAAATCTATCTTCTTCAGAAGATGCAGTATTATAACAACATGAAGTGATATGTCCTTATCGTTTAGGCAAACATCTGCATAGTTACATTAATCATATAAAATATAGCCCTGACAACAGGGTTTGTCAAACAAATAAAATAGGTACATAGAAGTTGCAGAGCGCCTAAGCGCCTAAGCGCTTAGGCGCTCTGCAACTTCTATGTACCTATTTTATTTGTTTGACAAACCCTGTTGTCAGGGCTATATTTTATATGATTAATGTAACTATGCAGATGTTTGCCTAAACGATAAGGACATATCACTTCATGTTGTTATAATACTGCATCTTCTGAAGAAGATAGATTTATATCTATTGAAACCTAGGTAAAGATTGCTTTATCCTTTGCAACTGGTCGGCTGTTCTTAGTTTGATTTACGTGGAACCATTGCTGTAGCGCAGCTATGTTTAAAGTACTTATTTACATTTATTCATTTTTGTGGTGAAATTTATACTTTTTCTGAAATGCAACATTTTTTTATGAATGCAATCATTTTAAAAGGTGCGATCCTCCGCTATCCTGTGATTCCACATTGTGGCCCCCTGAGCGTCGATACGAATTTGTAGGTAAACAGGTAACACTTTTGCAAAGAGAACTTTGACAACTTCTACATCTGCATCAATATGATTATTCTGCAGTTCACAGTTAAGTACCTATCAGAGTGTTCATCGAACCATCTTTGAGCTGCTTCTCTATCGTTTCACTCTCGAACACCGTGAGGGAAAAACGAACAATTAAATCTTTCCGAGCGAGTTCAGATTTCTCTTATTTTATGATGACGATCATTTCTGCCTATGTAGGCGGGCGCCAACAAAATATTTTGACACTCTGAGGAGTAAGTTGGTGATTGAAATTTCATGAAAAGGTCCTGCCGCAGCGAAAAACGCATTTGTTTTTATTAACTGCCATTCTAGTTCGTGTGTCATATCCGTGACACTCTATCCCCTATTCAGTGATAGCACAAAATGAGGTACCCTTCTTTGAACATTTTTGACGTCACTCCAGAGGAGGAGGAGGAGGAGGAGATTAGTGTTTAACGTCCCGTCGACAACGAGGTCATTAGAGACGGAGCGCAAGCTCGGGTGAGGGAAGGATGGGGAAGGAAATCGGCCGTGCCCTTTCAAAGGAACCATCCCGGCATTTGCCTGAAGCGATTTAGGGAAATCACGGAAAACCTAAATCAGGATGGCCGGAGACAGGATTGAACCGTCGTCCTCCCGAATGCGAGTCCAGTGTGCTAACCACTGCGCCACCTCGCTCGGTTGTCACTCCAGAAGTGGATGGACAAGTGTAGTGCAAGCAGCCTCACAGTAGATCTGTTGCATCTTCTAAACGTTCTGCCAATAAAACATCGCCATCCCCACAACATTATCTATGTGATGGTTCCAATTTAAGTTGTTCGTAATTGGAATGCCTACGTTTTAGTCGAATTTACAGCCTTTAGATTTGTGTGATTTACCGTGTGACTGAAATTTTGCGGATTCCTTTCAGTGATCGTGTGGATAACTTCACGCTTTTCATTGTCACTTTTTGCGCCATTCAGATATCTTGCTTAAATCATTTTGCAATTCGTTTTTATTATCTGATGGCATTACATGACGGTAAATGAGAGCATCATCTGTAAACAGTCTAAGAGGACTGCTCGAATTGTCTCCTGTTTATGTAGATGAGAAACAACAGAGAGCCTATAATACTTCCTTGGGGAACGCCAGATACACTATGTGATCAAAAGTATCCGGACACCCCCAAAAACATCCGTTTTTCATATTAGGTGCATTGTGCTGCCACAGACTTCTAACGTGGTCAGGTGATTGGGTGTCACTTGTGTCATACGTCTGTACGCGAGATTTCCACACTTCTAAACATCCCTAGGTCCATTCTTTCCGATGTGATAGTGAAGTGGAAATGTGAAGGGACACGTACAGCACAAAAGCGTACAGGCTGACGGTTGTCTGTTGACTAATAGAGACCGCCGATAGTTGAAGAGGGTCGTAATTCCAAACTGCATCAGGATTTACTGCAAGTACTATGACAATTATGCAGGAGGTGAGAAAACTTGGATTTCATGGTCGAGCAGCTGCTCATAGGCCACGCATCACGCCGGTAAATGCCAAACCACGCCTCGTTGGTGTAAGGAGCGTAAACATTGGACGGTTGAACAATGAAAAGACGTCGTGTGGAGTGACGAATCACGGTACACAATGTGGCAATCCGATGGTAGGGTGTGGGTATGGCGAATGCCCGGTGAACGTTATCTGCCAGAATGTGTAGTGCCAAAAGTAAAATACTGAGGCAGTGGTGTTATGGTGTGGTCGTGTTTTTCATGGAGGGGGCTTGCACCCCTAGTTGTTTTGCGTGGCAATATCACAGCACAGGCCTACATTGATGTTTTAAGCATATTCTTCCTTCCCACTGTTGAAGAGCAATTCGGGGATGGCGATTACATCTTTCAACACGATCGAGCACCTGTACAAAATGCACGGCCTGCGGCGGGGTGGTTACACGACAATAACATCCCTGTAATGGCCTGGCCCGCTCAGAGGCCTGACCTGAGTCCTACAGACCACCTTTGGGATGTTTCGGAATGCCGACTTCGTGCCAGGCCTCAATCACCGACATCGATACCACTCCTCAGTGCAGAGCTCCGTGAAGAATGGGCTGCCATTCCCCAAGAAACCTTCCAGCACCTGATTGAATGTGTGCCTGTGAGAGTGGAAGCTGTCATCAAGGCTAAGAGTGGGCCAACACCATACTGAATTCCAGCATTACCGATGGAGGGCGCCACGAACTTATAAGTCATTTTGAGCCAGGTGTCCGGATACTTTTGATCACATAGTTTATTACTCGATGACTTTCCGATCTCGATCTCTGGCCTTTCTGACTGGAAATCACGAATCTAGGTAAACAACTGAGACGATACTCCATAGGCACGCAATTTAATTAAGTCGCTTGTGAGGAACGGTGTCAAAAGCTTTCTCTCAATCTAAAACTATGGAATCAATTTGACGTCCCCTCTCGATAACACTCATTACTTCGTGAGAATAAAGAGCTAGTTGCGTTTCACAAGAACGATATTTTCTGAATCCGTATTGGATATTTCTTAATAAATCGTTTTCTTCGAGGTGATTCATAATGTTCCAGCACAGTACATGTTCCGAAACCCTACTGCAAATCGACGTTAGTGATATGGGTCTGTAATTCAGCCAATTACTCCTAGTTCCTTTCTTGGGTATCGGTTTGAGTTGTGCAACTTTGAAAGAAACCTGACTGGTACACAATCTGGACCAGAAACCTTGGCTATCTAATGTGTTTTATTAGGCTGCTTTGCTACACCAAGGAATCTACTTTTAAGTTTTTCATGTTGGTAGTTACTCTTGATTAGTATTCTGGAATATTTTCTTCGTCTTCTTTTGTAACGGAATTTCGGAAAACCGTGTTTAGTAACTCTGCTTTAGTGACGCTTCAGCATATATTGCGTAAATTAGACAAATACATCCCCCTTTATTTCAAGGTATCATCACTAGTGAAAACAAAAGTTGCGTTTTCATTTACAGTGATGTTGACTGAAACGCGAAACACTTATTATGCGTGTTTTTAAGCTTTATAATACTTGCAGGCTAATTCAGTCAAATAAGACGGAGGGATGATTAAAGTTTAGCGTCATATCGACAACGAGATCCTCAGAGACGGAGGATAAACTTGAATGGGACAAAGTTGTGGGACAATATCAGTTACACTCTTTTCAAAGGAACCATCCCGGCACAAGCCTCAATAGATTTAATGAAATTCCTAAAAACCTAAATCTGTTTGGCCGGACGTGGATTCGACCCCCGTTCCTTTCAAAATCAGTGCATTAACAACTGAGTCACCTCGCATGATAAAATGTTTTAACTCTCATTTAGCAAAACTGCAAGTAAAAACACAGCACAGTGGTACGTCGACGACATTCTACGTCCCGTTTAGTTGCCCTTCATGCCAAGCCACGCGTCGAGAATTTCTACTGCTTGTCTTCATGTTTACCACACCTTAGCTTGGCCAGCATGTGCGCAGAATCTCTCCCCTACTGAAAACGTTTGGAGCTTTATGGGCAGGGCCCTCCAACCTACTCGAGATTTTGACGATCTAGCGCGTCAATTGGACAGAATTTGGCACCATACCGCTCAGGAGGACATCCAACAAATCTATCAATCAATGCCAAGCCGAATAACAGCTCGTATTAGAGCCAGAGATGGACCAGCGCGTTTATTGACTTGCTCAATCTGTCCAGCTCTGTCTCTTGAATGTATCATCCAATTTTTCTGAAACTGTAATCATTGGTTTTTCTATAGATGTACATCACATCTACCTATTTCCACCCCATCCTGATAACTCCTTCGTGGAGCGTCGATTTTATTTATTTCTTTATTTATTTATTTTTCTTAGAGCGTATACTGTAGAATATTCAGCGGGGTGATATTTTGCTCTTCATGAGTGCGTCTGCAAAAAGCGTCAGTAAACGTGTGCTGCACTCTGCAGTGTGAACTTAGCGACTAGATTTAGAGCGTGCGCGAAAGACATAAAAGCAAAAAGCCGTATTTGAAAACTGGAATTCAGTCCAAAGTTGAAGTGTGGCACAGGTACGTTAACATAGAATGAAGTTTTAGTAGAAAGGACCATATGTAAGCAGGGTAACGACTTTTTAAAAGGGGCATTGGCTTAATGGTATTGTGTTAATTGACAGGCACACTGGGCCAAACTGCCCCGAGCGTGAGCGCTCCCCTTGCCTTTTCTTCACTTCTGCTTCATTGCAAACCCCACAAAATGTTCATTTTCGTTCCCTAAGTTATGTCTGTCGTGTAAATGTCTTCATAACTCCTTTCTGGGCGGGAGAAATGAATAGATTAGCTAAGAAACAGGAGAAGGTTGCCTCTTGGGGCCAATTTTCCGCATAGATAAAGTTTTACAAGTATTTATTTCGTCAAAAATTATTTGAAATCATTGAAAAGTGCATGTTAGCTAAGAACAGCTTCCTCTGAGCATTACTGCTAAGAGCTTGTTTTTATAATCGGACAATTTTGCTCCATCGTAGAAGGACAGGTAAGATAGTTTATTTTGCAATGAAATGTTTTATCTTATACAAGTAAGAGAAAAACTAAAATCTCTGCAATCTGCAAAATATTCCACAAGCACAATGCGGTTTCCAGAGTACTGGAAAGAACGACCTATTTAATAAAATTACTAATTCCAATGCCAGAACAATTTTTCATCAGCAGCTAGTTTTTAGCTATGCTGGAATTTCTGCCCATCGTTGATAAAACAGTATAGGTAGCGAAAACAATGCAGCCTGAGTGGTTAAATGTCCTGTAAACAGGCGAGGAGCTCTTTCAGTTGTGTAGCTGAACACAACTGTGAACTGCAGTACACTATTACACAGATTACTGAATCGAATGAAACGTCATAAGTGAAAATACCACTATCATAATTCATAGTTTCACTGTTTTATCAAATCTCACACCTTTCTGCATATTTCTGTAATGAAAATATCTTAGCAATACTTCCAAAATACCGTTTTTTCACTCTTTCAGCTACTATTGAATCACATGGTATTCTTAACTAATGGTATAGTATTTATTTCCCATAATTTTTTTGTGAACGGTATGGAGGATTGACAATGATTAGGCACGATGATGGTTGCAATGTAATTTTGCATGCAGTATTTTCAGGTGAAGGAGTGGTGCTCATGTTGGAAACATGTCCTCGTGGACAGCTAACAGTGCTGTTGGGCGTGGAAGCAGGCGCCGGCATAGACAGCAGAATAGTCACTCCATGGCTGGCAATTTAGAGACGGCGGAAGACTGAGCTCTGGTATACAGGAGCGACGGGCGAGGAGTCTGGGTCACAGCTTCACCTTGTGGGAGGAATGCTGGTCGATGGGTCTTAATAGCAGGGGGTTTGCCTGTGTCTTTTAGGGACGCGTGTTTAACGTCGAATCATTTCTGTGCAGAGGCCGGCGCTTGATTTTTATGGCTGCTTTACCAGAGTGCATTGGCATGGCGCGCTAGTAACTGATCCCTGCAGAGGAGAGAGGGCGCCTCAGATTTCGCAGGTTCCTTTGGCAATGTTTCTTTCCATGGACCTTCGTGAGAACGCCACATCGACTTGTGAAAGAAAAAATTTCGCTTCAGTCGCTGTAATGTGATGGCACGGCTTGAAGTCTACCGCACATGCATTCCAAGAACTGCTACATTTTTTGAGAAACATGTAGGCTCTCACGCCAATGTTCCCACTTCAATCGTGAATCTATGTATTGATTTCCGAGCTGACTGTAACATCGAGCCGTAGACCAGAGTGCTTTTATTCGATTCTGCAATAGTGGAAGTACTGGTGGAAAAGGATCTGCCTGTGTTTTGGTGGGAGAGAGTACCAGGCATTAGAAAAATATGCTATTGGCAGAAAACACCGCTCACACCCCGCCATTGGTGGATTGTACTTTTCCTATGGAGCTTCAAGTGGAGCGTACGATTTTGGAGAGTTCTGAGAGGGAGTAGGGCAATGAGTAGCGGAAAGACAGGGACAGCAGACAGTGGTAACCAGACTCCCGGAGTGCGTCTCGTAATCTAATCAGACGGAGGCGTAAGTGTCATGTGGTAGCCACAACGCTCACCATACATTCGGTTTTTGGTGCGAGACAAGTCTGGTCGATTTTCGGTTTGTTGTCACGAGGCGAATCTGAGGGAATTTTCTGACTGAGACCAGCCGCGCGGGGTGGCCGCGCAGTTAGAGGCGCCATGACACGGATTGCGCGGCCCCTCCCGCCGGAGGTTCGAGTCCTCCCCCGGGCATGGCTGTGTGTGTCTTTTCTTAGCATAAGTTAGTTTAAGTAGTGTGTAAGTCTAGGGACCGATGACCTCAGCAGTTTGGTCCCTTAGGACCAACACATTTAAACATACTGACTCAGAGCCTTGGATCGCATGGCATCGCACTTTCGGGTCTGGTTTGGAGATGCAGTTCCGGGTCCTGTATCGAGGCATGGAGGCTGTGGTGCTTCGATCGTGTCACCGTTGTGGCATGCAGAACCCGTGGTGATTGGTAAGCTTCGTTATGCTCCGGCTTGATAGGAATACTGGACATGAATTGCTCACCACATACGGCATTCGCCGCTGCAAACAGCTGCAGTCGTAGCTCCACATGTACATGGCACATTAGCACCTAGTTTGCGTCTTATAATCTCTGTCAATATAGTGAATTATATTCAGATACCGTTTCTACATTTTAAGGGCAATCCATGGTGTAGGGACTTTACCCATTCTTGACTTTGTCGACTGCATCACAGCACGTTTTGTGTTCATTTGTAGTTAAAATTTATTCATATTTCCTGATCGAATTTCACCCTCGCGTTTTTCGGGAGTAAATCTGTGTACTCACACTGAACACCTTTAATTTCAGTAAAAATCACACCGTATAACACTCTCTAAATTAATGTATTTGGGAGGTACTTAAAGTACTTGGAAATCTATTAAAGTTTCACTATTAGGGCCAAAATATTATTCACACAGCGTCAGATCTCAACTGCCTTTAGTTTTATAGCGGCGTAGCTGATGGGTGGTTCTGTCACGTAGAGTATTACCCGACAGAAGTAAGGAGTAGTATCCCACATTACCAGAATATATTTGCACCATGGATGTTTTGTAACATTTCATGATCGTAATTTTTTGGCGAGAGTATTACACATGGGAACAGAAACAAAAATTGAAAAGGTGCTAGACCAAGACCAGTGGTTTCAGACGCGGAAAAGCACAGGCATAACGAACAAAGAAAGGAGGAAAACCAGCATACCTGGTAAGAAGTACGTCGCCGTCTTTGTTGATTTCTGGAAGATGTATAACTCGATTGACAGACCTACTCTCATGAAGACCCTGCAGTAACTTGGACTGGACCAGAACATGCATAATCTTATCCATTAGACTTTTAACAACATCAGATCACGAGTCAAGTTCGGAGGAACACTTTGAAGAAGTTTTGCAATCAAGAGAGGAGTAAGATAGGGAGATGATCTCTACCCTCCTCTCCTTAACTGTGCACCGGAAAACGTAATAAGAGGCCGGGGAAAGGAATTAGCTGGACAGGGACTTCCAAATTGTGTCTCTAAGGCACAAGACCATGGGCTCGATGTTGATTGCCTCGCATGTGCCGAAGACCTGACACTTCAATCGAATAATAGAAACTTCAGTGAATCACCTCACTGTTCTCAGACAACAAACGGCAAAGGCAGGGCTAAGTAGCTCGGTTGAAAGAACACAATAGATAAGGAACATCAGTGATTCTCTTCGGACACTGCGCCTTGAGTAGAGAGGAATCAACAAAACTAACAAGTTTAAATAGCTGGGGAATGGCTAGCATCCAATCTTTCCGAAAGAATAGCATCATCGACAAGTGTAAATAAGTTGCAACTGGCACACTAACTGACCAAAAGCGTGTCTCTCGCGCAACACAAAAATGAAGCACTACGTCAGCTACCCTAAAGTCCTATATGCTTGAAAGTGTCTCGTGCTCTAAAGAAAGGGTCTCACAAATTTGAACTCTAGGAGAGAAGGGTTATGAGTAAGACACTGGGACCAGTCAAGGAAGGTAGCAAATATAAATGACGACCAAAGCAGAAGATCTACATATGTTGTAAAAAAATCACAGATATGGTTAGAAAGAGACGTCTAGTCTTTAATGGACAAAACTACGGTATGCATCTCAGCAGGTTGATCAGTAAGCTTCGCGCATACTGGTTGATGGAAGTGATAAAAGATTTTTAGGAAATGAGCGGTACGGAAAGAGACTTGAAATATCGGACATCTCTCAGGAGAATGATTAAACAAGTGAGGTTCCAGGACAAACCACTAATAAAAGATAACAGGACGCCTCTAGACGAAGGAGAGGAAGGAACAACGCAACCAGAAGATGCGCAACTACTGAACGAACATCAAAACCCACTCCAAACACAATAGTTGAGTGTCGTGGTCCTTATCTGGTCTATACGAAACAAGAAGAAGAAGAAGAAGAGGTGAAGTAGAGAAACTAGCGGGTAATCTACAACACCTACAAAAATCATACGGAAGATCATGATGAAGACTAGTCCATGTTAGGAAATCACGTAAGGCAAGGTTGCAGCTTATCGTCGTTCTTCTCTAAGTTATGTATCAAAGTAGCAATGAGAAAGTGAAAAAAAATCCGAGGGGGGTAGTAATGAGCCTCACCTTTGTTAAAGGCGTCATCTAGGATTTCGCTTAAAGTGATTCAGGGAAACCACCGTGTACCATACCAGGATCGTCGGAAGGGAGTTTGAATCCCGCTCGGCATGTTGCGACAATCGCGTTTAAGTGTAATTACGACAAACGCCCAGCATTATTTGTGGCCGAGGGCTCCAACTAACTACCGCTCGTCTTCCATGACGCAGTTAGGAATACTGCTGATAAATACACCCATGACAGAGACCGCAGTTCTTAGATTTATGCATCAAACGCTATAGAGCGTCAATGAGTTTATTGGTGATTGTAGTACAATTTGTTGATGACAAGGTCAATGTGGATACAGGATTATAATCGTCCTGACGAGGATAGGAGGTAGGTCAATTGTGGCGTTTGTGATGGAATTATCACAGCCTCCGTCTACCCGGGTACATCTCGAAAATTGTATTTTAATTTTTTCTGTATTCGAGCCAAATGTTGTCAAACATGATTTCGTGGCCCTTATTTCACATTAAAGCCATCGCTATCTACCCTAATAAAACGAGTTTCTTAAACAAGCACGCATAATCAGTGTAAAAAATTATTCTGACTCCAGGGTATTTTGGTTTTGAAACTCTCTGTATTAAGATCACACATAGGCCGGAAACTTTAGATGCCGTGAAAAAAAAAAAAAGAAAGCACAAGACACATTGCGTTAACAGAAGCGTAATCATAATTAACTGCACATTTGCGGTGCTCAAAATTTATTCGGCCACTTGAATTCTTTTGAACCTGAAGGCTATTCAAGAACAAAAATGACCGAGCTGTCATCATACTTAATTCCAAAATCTATAACGAAAGTTCTCATCCACAGACTATTTATTTCTTTCTAAATTATATTTATAAGCGAATGAGCAGGTGTTGACAGATGTGAAAATTACCGAACTATCAGCTTAATAAGTCACAGCTGCAAAATACTAACACGAATTCTTTACAGACGAATGGAAAAACTAGTAGAAGCCAACCTCGGGGAAGATCAGTTTGGATTCCGTAGAAACACTGGAACACGTGAGGCAATACTGACCTTACGACTTATCTTAGAAGAAAGATTAAGGAAAGGCAAACCTACGTTTCTAGCATTTGTAGACTTAGAGAAAGCTTTTGACAATGTTGACTGGAATACTCTCTTTCAAATTCTAAAGGTGGCAGGGGTAAAATACAGGGAGCGAAAGGCTATTTACAATTTGTACAGAAACCAGATGGCAGTTATAAGAGTCGAGGGACATGAAAGGGAAGCAGTGGTTGGGAAGGGAGTAAGACAGGGTTGTAGCCTCTCCCCGATGATGTTCAATCTGTATATTGAGCAAGCAGTAAAGGAAACAAAAGAAAAATTCGGAGTAGGTATTAAAATTCATGGAGAAGAAATAAAAACTTTGAGGTTCGCCGATGACATTGTAATTCTGTCGGAGACAGCAAAGGACTTGGAAGAGCAGTTGAATGGAATGGACAGTGTCTTGAAAGGAGGATATAAGATGAACATCAACAAAAGCAAAACAAGGATAATGGAATGTAGTCTAATTAAGTCGGGTGATGCTGAGGGAATTAGATTAGGAAATGAGGCACTTAAAGTAGTAAAGGAGTTTTGCTATTTGGGGAGCAAAATAACTGATGATGGTCGAAGTAGAGAGGATATAAAATGTAGGCTGGCAATGGCAAGGAAAGCGTTTCTGAAGAAGAGAAATTTGTTAACATCCAGTATAGATTTAAGTGTCAGGAAGTCATTTCTGAAAGTATTCGTATGGAGTGTAGCCATGTATGGAAGTGAAACATGGACGATAAATAGTTTGGACAAGAAGAGAATAGAAGCTTTCGAAATGTGGTGCTACAGAAGAATGCTGAAGATTAGATGGGTAGATCACATAACTAATGAGGAAGTATTGAATAGGATTGGGGAGAAGAGAAGTTTGTGGCACAACTTGACCAGAAGAAGGGATCGGTTGGTAGGACATGTTCTGAGGCATCAAGGGATCACCAATTTAGTATTGGAGGGCAGCGTGGAGGGTAAAAATCGTAGAGGGAGACCAAGAGATGAATACACTAAGCAGATTCAGAAGGATGTAGGTTGCAGTAGGTACTGGGAGATGAAAAAGCTTGCACAGGATAGAGTAGCATGGAGAGCTGCATCAAACCAGTCTCAGGACTGAAGACCACAACAACAACAAGCGAATAACTATACTAACTTAAAAGACCAAATTTCTCATTTTGTAACGCGTAATTTGAAGCTGAATGGAAAAGACTGAAGGCAAAACATTAACTCTGTAAGATAGTGCCAGTTTCTAACAGTTGTCTATTTACTGTTTGAAGACAATTTTCGCCCACAGATCCATCGATAAGCTACTAAACAGTTCGGTGTGAGCCGTTCCACAACATTTTTCTTTACGTATTCAGTCTGAAGTAGTCCAAGGACAGAGCTACTCACTCAATGAAAGATAAAGGGTTGGTGGACAAATGGAGTGAAGTGAAAAACTGTTATTGAACTTCATTCCGACTGTTTTTCAGTACTTGTGACGGAATGTATGAGAAATACTTAGAATCGGGCTCCTCTGTCACTGAATAAATATTAGATAATAATATTTTTACTAACAAACTGAAAGCAAAAGTGCTTGAAAAAGGAAGGTTAGGCTTTACTCCGTCTCGTCAACAGCAAGTTCATTAGAGACGGAGAAATTCATTTATACAAGGATAGGGAAGGAAATTTCTCGCACACTTTTCGAAGGAAGCACTCCAGCATTTATCTGAAGCCAATTAAGGAATTTCTAACCAGTTTGCAACCTCGCTAGGTAAGCAAGCTCATATTCAGAGAAAAATGTAACGTTCTCAATAGCATTATGGCCTGAAGCACGAAATTCTAAGCACTAAGATTCATTTTTCATACAACGACGACTTATGAAATTTTCATAATCTGCTGACTTAAATGGAACTCAGAATTTGTAGATTAGCCTTGCCATAATATTCCAGACGAAAATTACCCGAAAAAATGGAGGAGAATTGTGTCAAAATATCGCAGATAGAGACACTAAAATTATTAGTCAATGGAAAGCTTTAATCACTGAAGATAGCTAACGGTCGTCTCACAATATATTAAAAATTTCAGCAGCCGCAGTGTAAAGGTTGTGCAATGTGCTTAGGTTGTGAAGGTAAGCAGCAATCAGTTGTTGGCTGTGTTTAGTGCTTTTAGTTTCTTCACTTATTCTCTGCTTCCCAAGAGCTGAACTCAAGAGTACCTTTCACCAGTAAGTATGTCGAGTGATTGTGACCATTGCGAAATCTTCATGGAAGAGCTGACTACTTACCCGAACAGCATGAAGCTGCGTTGGCAAGCGGCAACAGCAAATTTTGTAGTATTCATTGGACTGGGACATGTGACTGCCACCTCACCTATATTACGAGTATTTAACCTCATCATAAAGTAGAGCGGTAAAGAATTTGTTAAAACTGACTCCAAAGGAATCCATCTGCATGGTAGAAACGTTTCGAGACCCGCCTACCAGGATGACGCAGCATTAAAGGGCAATTCCAAAACAAAAGTGCGGAGCGAGTTGCATAATGGTTAGTGCACTGCATTCGTATTCTGAAGAGGGGGGGGGGGGGTGGGTCATCCAAATTTAGGCTTTCTGTGAATTTCCTAAACCGCTGAAGACAAATGTTAGGATGATTTCTTTGAAAAGAACGTAACCGATTTCCTTCCCCCAATCCCTGATTGTGCTCTCCGTCTCCAATGGCTGCCTACCTTCCAGAACGAAAGTAACCGGAATGATGCAAAACTGATAAAATTGCTGAGGAAACATGACTACGTATTAATAAGAAGACAGAGTACACTGTAATAAGCAAGGAAATCCTAATTGATACACTCTTTGTTGTAGGCGCATTAAAGCTCAAAAAATTTGACCGCTTCAAGTACGCAACGAAGCTCTTCAGTAAGGACAACAGAAAAAGTATAGAAATAGTTGCAACTCTGGTTGTTGCCTAAAAGAACTATTTATATCACCACGCTAGCGAAAACAACGCTCAGCACTAACAAAACTACATTTCCGAGTGTCAATAAAGATCTTGATGAAACTTGGCAGCTGTGCAGAGGGGGCAAAATATTGCAATAGCTTTTTTTGTGTCCAATTTCAGTTTTCGTGGGTAACCTGGCATTTCATATTTAGAGGGAATAACTTTGCAACGATGGTATATAAAACATGTTTTTCATACAAAAGTTGATACGTAAATAATGTTCTTGAAAACTGTATAATCAACACTTGCAATAATTTTAAATTTTGCAACATGCTCCACCATTATTAATTAATTTTGAAAAGGAAATCTTTTGTTACAGCATAAATTAAAGAAGCTTTCAAGCGACATACATCAGTGTGTAATAAAGCTCGTTTCTGAAATACTATTTCTGGAAAATAAGCTGTACACAATGTGCTGTTGAAGCATTTTCAACGTACCTTAGTAAAATATGTAAACATTCATTACTATTATAATAATTTATTTTATTTATATTTGTTTTATGTTTTAAATTCTTGTTTTACCTTTTACATTCACCGTTTTGTTTCGTTTTTTAGTTTACTTTTTAGATACTTGTCTTTTGTTAACTGAAAATAATAAGTAACTCATTATTATGATAGAAAACCATTACAGAAATCATAATCTGTAAAGAATTACTTAAAACGTACCGTTTTTTAGCATGCATATACAATGAAAGAAATTTCTTCACGTAATACACACGACGGGGTAGACAAAATTCAGCAGGAGTTCAGATTGTCGCAGGTGATCCTCTAATATCCTAATTTACATCAGGCACATTTCAATACATTGGTAAGCCATGGCGAAGACATCTGATTATGTAGTAATGACTGCAGCTTGATTGTATTATTTCTCAAGTGGAGACTGACATCATAACCATTCAACAGAATTAGATCTGAAAATCTTCTCACAAAATTCTTTCAAGATCGAATGCTATACACATCTCACGACTGCACGTGTCAAACCCTTTGAGATCTCCACATGAACGAGTTCCTTGTCCTTAGGTATGATGCTCTAAACAATTTTTCCACAATGAACACCGAAAGAATCTAACAATTATATATATATATATATATATATATATATATATATATATATATATATATATATATATATATATATATATTTCTCCCTCACTAAGAAAGAAAACATCTTTCAAATAGCTTTTGACCTGGTCGGACGTTTGTCTGCCAGATTTCGATGCTGTCTCAGGGACATTTGGGGCTTCAAAAAGAGATTTTCTAATTCTCGGTCCAAGCTCATCAACAATTTCTTTTAAAACTAGGAAAAGGACAAGAGACATATGATGATCCCAAAGGGCTCGACGGCAAAGGTTTAGCCGTGGAACATGCACGGGTTTCGATGTTGGAAGAACTTTGTGAGGAGACTTTCAGATCTAGTTCTGTTAAATGATTATGGCGTAAATCTTTACTTAAGAAACAATGCAATCAATCTGCAGTCACTAGTACATAATCAGTTCTGTTCACTAAGGTTTACCAATGTACTGAAACATGCCTGATAAAAATCAGGATATTTAGAATCACCTCTGACAATTTTAAATGCTGCTGAATGTTGTTTTATATGGTCTTCTCCGTCGTGTATATTACGTACATGAAATTTCGTGCATGTTATGCGCATGGTGTACGAAAACGTTATGTTTTACACATTTCCTTACAGATTATCTTTATTGTGATTATTTTCTATCATAATAGCGAGTTTCTTATTATTTTCGATTACCAGAAGACATGTATGAAAAACGGTAAACTAAAAAACAAAAAAACCATGAATGTAAAATGTAAAATAACAATTTCAAACAGAAAACAAATACAAGCAAAATAAATAATTAGAATAGTAAAGAATGTTTGGATATTTTATTTAGGTACGTTGTGAGTAATCTGACATTACGTTGTGTATAGCTTATGTTCCAAAAATGCGATTTCAGAAACCTGCTTTAAATTAGTTTAAGCAGTGTGGAAGTCCTGAGACCCATGACCTCAGCAGTTTGGTCCTTTAGGAAATCACGCACACACACGCATCAGAAACCTGCTTTATTACACAGTGATTTATGTAGCTTGAGAGCTTCTTTAATTTACGTTATAACAAAAGTTTTCCTTTTTTCAAAATTAATAATTGGTCGTGAGCTGTTTCGTAAAATTTCAAAATATTACAAAAGTTGATTATACAGATTTCAAGAACATTAATTACATATCAACTTTTATATGAAAAACTTTTTTGGTATATCATCGCTTCGAAGGCAGTACGTCAAAACCTAAAAAGTCTGATTACCTTCCGGGGTATGTTTTACCCCTTAAAAGTGCAATTGCATACAAAAAAAATGTGTATTGCGCTGTTTTTCTTCCTCTACACAGCCGCCAAGCTTCATCAAGATCGTTTATTGACACTTGAATGTTGCCTTGTACGGTCAGAACTCGCTTACATTAACCTACTACAAAGCTAGTGTTATTATATGGAAGTGAAGCTTTAACGCCTTCGAAAAAAGATAAATGGAAACCATTAACAATCAAAAAGGGAAATATGAAAAAAATGTTTGTTGCATCTGTAATCTACGAACATATTAGGGAATGCACGCTCAGAAAAAGATGAACAACTACAGGAGTTTTGTGAAGACCGTAATGTCATCACAATGCTAAAAGAGAGAAGACTATGCTGGACTGGGCATGTAGTAAACACGTCGGAGGACAGACTTTCTAACATAGCATTCTATAGAAAAATAGATGGAACACGAAGAAGAGAAAGACCCGCAAGAGTCTGCGCGACAACACCCAGGATGAATGTCAACACTGAATGGATAACCAATACATAAGACAGAAATAAATGGCTGAGGCTGTCGGAGCAGGCTTTTGGTCTATTTAAGTTATTGCCTAGTAAAAGAAGGAACAACAGATAGACAACCGTTAACATTCTACTTAAAAGAGGAACTGAGAATGTGTACTTCACATCTGGGAAACGTAGAAGAACTATGGTTAAATCTCAAACACATTTTAAATCGCGTTGTAAATAAACAAGATCCATTTAAAGTAATTAAAGGCGACAACTTGGATTATGATGCGAAACCAGAGGCTGCTAGACTCAAGCAATAAAAGGGAATACAGAGGAACTGATAACGAAAAATTAGTAGCAACTCGAGCGTCCGTATGCGTGAACCTCATATTGCTTTTCACGGTGAGATACCGGTGAATAATACGTCAGAAAATCCTAGGAGGTTCTGGTCACAGGTATCATCAGTGAACGGATCCATACCTTTCATCCAGTCCCTCGTGTAGCAATACTGTTGAAAGAGAAGAGAGACCGACCGAAATAAGGAAGTCTGCATTCAAGCATGTGTATACTACCATAACAGTCTCTTACCACTTCAGAGATACACTAATGACTTAATGACTCAAGACATTGTGTTCAAATGCTTATTAGCCTGTTGGTTCGCATTTGGAACGCAATAAAGCAACAATTCTGCGTGGAATGGATTCGAAAAGTTCATGGAAAGTGTCCAGAGGTATGTGGTACCAGATGTATACACAGAGATAACGCAGATCCCGTAAAGTTGCCTGCAAGTGGCATGTGCGAGCGAAATGGCGCTCATATGTATTCTACTGGGTTCAAATCAGGCGAATTTGGTGTCCAAGGTGTCGACATAAGTTCAGTATCATGCTCCTCAAACCACTGTAGCACGATTCTGGCGTTGTTATCCTGTTGGAAGATGTCATCGCCGTCGGGGAAACATCAAGCATCAAGGGATACTGGCGGTTGGTAAAAATGTTCACACAGTCCAGAGCTTCGATTACTACCATGGGTCCCATGGAAGTCCAGGTGAATGTCCCACACAGCGCAACACTGCCACCGCCGGCCTGCGTGCATGGCGCGATGCATGTTTCGATTAGCTTTTCACCTGGATAAAAGTGTATTCCAACACGACCATGCACCTGGTGTCACAAGAAACGTGATTCATCCGACAAGGTGATTCATTTCCATTGATCCACGGTCCAATCTCAATGACCTCGTGTCCACTGCAGGTGAAATGGAAGATGTGGTTGTGTCAACGTGGGAAATCGTAGGGACCACCTGCTGCGGAGCGTCATAGTCAGCAATGTGCGCTGAACGATGTGCTCCGAAACTCTTATACCTGCGCCAGCATTATACTCTGTTGTCAGGTTTGCCACGGATCGTCAGCTATCCTACCTCAGTTTCTAATCTACACGTTTCGTGATGATGTGTGGACGCCCTGCACCTTGTCACCCACTCGTGGTTCCACCGTCCTTCAACCGCTTTCCACAGATGGTCACGACAGGAGTACGCGAAGAGCCGATCAGTTTCGCCGCTTCCGACATGTTCGGTCGCAGGCGACGGGCCATATAAATAACCCCCTTGTCAAAGATTGTTGTGTCAATGGAGTTCCCCATTGGCGCCCCGTGTCGTCTCTAGACTGATTCTCCATTCGGCTCGGTTTCTCAACATGCGATATTCGATCTAGCCGTGTGCAGTGGTCGTAGTGTTTTGGCTCATCGGTGAGTAAGGATACAACTACTCAAAGTGATCGAGGCACAAGGCCTAGACGTAGTATCTATTAGTTTTACAATGAACGCAAGATATGCCTCTTTCCTAGAACACACTTACCGTAAATCTTTCACGGGGCGAATAGCCCCATTTGATTGAAAAAAAAAAAAAACAGCAGCTCAAGCAGCTCAACCTCGTTAAAGACAAATAAAAAGAGTTAGAAAACCGGATGCTAAGCATTATAACGTTGCTGGGGGAAAAGAAGTTTCTTTCAAAGAATCAACAGGCTTTCAGGAAAATCCACTCGCCTGAAACATTCCTGCACCACCACACAAAGTTTAGTGAAACACAGGTTACTCTACTCGCATATGCTATTATGCAAGTAGAAGATACAAGTGAAAAAATGAGATTCCATCTTCCTAGATTTCCGAAAGGGGCTTTCAACATTGTTTGACACTGTCAACTGATATCCGAGATAAAATAATATAAAGCATCTTCTGAAATATGCGATTAGTTTGAAGAATTTTTGAGTGATTGAACATAGTCCATTATTCTGTACGGCGTATGCTCAACAGAAATGAAGGTGACATTAGATGTAACCTCAGAAAGCGTAATTGGAACGCCAGTGTTCTTAAATTACATTAAATACTTATCAGACAGGATCAGCAGCGCTATCATACTGATCGCTGACGAGAATTTTGTCTACAGGAGAGGATCCTAGCTGGAGGATTTATAAATAAATACGAAACGGCTTAACCAGCACTTCCTCTTAATGTGACTAATGGAGACTCTCTTTAAATGTGACTAAATACGAGAGAATTTCAATAGAAGTAGAAATAACGCGTTAGTATCTGATCTCAAGACTAATAGTAAATTTCTGGTACCCGTCACATCGTTTAATATTTAGTGGTATGAACAGGTATGGTCAGATAAAATCTGTATTAGAAAATACTTAGATTTGTTGGGAGACTTCTGGGAGAGTACAGTGCATTTGTAAAGAAAACCCATCTATTATGACACTAGTGAGGCCAATTCCAGTGTCCAGGGGCAGCTTTTGGCGTCCATACGGAGTGCTTATGACAGCAACCTTCGAACGAATTCAGAGACGTGTTGCCAGGACCACTATTAATGAGTAACTGTAGCTCAAACCAAAGCTTCTCGGTGAAGATGAAAGACAGGCAACTTTGTTCTCGCGAAACTCTGTTGGCTATGTGCGGAAGAAAATTCCGCTGCCTTAGATCGAACATTTCGCGTAAGGATCATGAGATTAAGATAAAATGGATTAGGACGCATACCGAGGCATCCACACAGTAATTTTTTCGTTGCTCCTAGCTGGAATAGGGTATAAAATTGCAAATATTGGTACGGAACACTCTTTGTCATTCATTGTACCGCGGCTTGCAGGTACGCATGTAGACGTCGTGTTTATATATTTTTTAAATTATTTGTACGTATGTCAAAAATTATCATTGCAAAATGAATTTTTCAACCCCCCTTTTACATTTATAGTATCACTATAACACGATAATATATGCAGGATGAATGTTACTAATATTTAAAAAACCTAGAACCGACGTAGATGACGCTGAGGCAAGTAACTTAATATGAGACACATCGGGTTGCAAATGTCGGGAAATACCCCAAAAATGGAGGAGAAGTGTCGAACATGTGACGTCGCCAGATGACGGACCTCGCCGCACGTGCTGGGGTTGAGCTTGGACGTGGAGGGCTGATTGAGCGATGCAATACTTGCATTCGAGCAAGCTGTGAAAATTAGCAACACATTTTGTAAATGTGATCTGTTGTAAAGGCAGAAGTTACAGATTTCTTTTCCTCGCTGTAACTTAGTAAAATCTGTTGTTATTTTGTATTTCTTTCCTTTTGTCGGCGGCCGCTGTGGCCGAGCGGTTCTAGGTGCTTCAGTCTGCAACCGCGCGACCACTACGGTCGCAGGTTCGAATCCTGCCTCGGGAATGGATGTGTGTGATGTCCTTAGGTTAGTTAGGTTTAAGCAGTTCTAAGTTCTAGGGGACTGATGTCCTCAGATAGTGCTCCCATAGTGCTCTGAGACATTTGAACCATTTTTTTTTCCTTTTGTCCCTTCTTTTTTCGTTTACAGACATTATTCAGGAGAAAAAGCATAGGTCATACAATAGTAATTCTGAAGCTTATACTCATTTGCTTGTGACGCCGTACAGTAGGTTTTCGTTGTACTGTACTTTGCAATAAATCAGCGGAGACCGGTAAATGAAATAATAAATCTTACCTCAATGTAAATCGTAATTGTCTAATGCAATGAAAAAAATACTGCCTGCCAGACGCAAGACTCGAACCATGAGCTCCACGCACTGTTGTGCTGCACTTGGTCCCAGAGCCACACCGACGTGAATACGTAAGTTGTGTTGGGACAGGCAGGTGCGACAGACCGATACGCTCAACCGTCCACATGCGGCCAGGTACGTCATCTAGTGACGTAACATGTTCAACATTTTTCATCCACTATTAGGACATTTCGCGAGCTTTGCGACCACATGCATCTTATATTAAATCACTTGTCTCAGTGTCATCTACGTCGCTTCAGAGGCTTTTAAACGTTAGTAAGAATCGCCCTCACAAAACAAGAAAAGAAAGAAGTATATATATTACATCTTTTGTAAACACTCGAGTATATTTTTGATAAGACAGCGTTTAGAAACTAAGCCAGGTGATCGAAAACCTATATTGCACGCCAAAATATTGCGATGACCTATTATTTCTACTATTTATGAATGTTGGCTACCTCATTTTTGTGATTTTTGTAGGAAATAAAACGACCGCGTCTAGAACCTCGCCTGAGTGCCGTTCTTGGGCTCGAATGATCTAGTTGTCGACGGGCTGTTCAACACAAAACTTTCTTGCAACAACGATTTATCCGCTGGTCTTCTTCCATGTCAAAATGTTTAAGGTATATTTACGTTGACTGTACTTCCAACCCCATGCCTGAAAAGTGTCAAGCACGTTCCTCGCTGACAAGACGCACAACGTACCCTGCTCCAAAACGAATTCGCAAACACATTTCGAAAGCGCGCTGTGTCGACATCGTCGGAACCGCCTTGCCTCACTTGATCCACAAACAGGCCATTCGGTATAGCCTGGCTCCCACGCAAATCATGCAGAGATGCAGATCATTTGTTGCAATAATTCAAAGCGGTTTCTTTAACCTTCGGCGCTCTACTTAAATTGCATTTTGGAAAAGAAATGTTTTTTATTTTATTTGACACACAAGTTCAAGTTGACTTCTGTCTGAAAAGGCCTCGAAAGGCCAAAGGGTACCAACGACTAACGTGTCACTCAAATTAGTGTTTCTTAAATAATTATTTCAAACACGTTTTCTGCATATAGATTAATCTGGGGCATCTAAATGGATGCCATCTGTCAGTAGGTGACTTGTTAACACATTATTTTTAAAATAAAAACAGTATAGGAATTGTGAGTCCGCCTTGATGCAAAACACTTTTTGTTATTTATTTACTTATTTATTCCCCCAAACTAGTTTCAGCGACAAATATCGCATCATCAGTGCTTTCTTTAAATCTAAAACATGCAGGAAAGGCATAGTTATAAAAACACTGTATCACATTATTACATTTGTACTGTTTGATTTTTAAATATTGTTTTCTGTGAATACTTTCATATTACCTTATTTATTGTACGCTACAACAGTGTTTTAAGAACTGTTGCCGATGTTTGCGGCATATTTTCTGTGCTTTTCTATTGCCGTTTTTCTCGGCATACATTATGTCATTTTAAAACCACGCTGTAACGTACAATAAATAAGATAGTATGAAAGTATCCACAGATCACGATGAATTCCTCTCCAAACTGTGGTGTTAGTATCCACAGATCGCACTGGATTCCTCTCCAAACTCCGATGTTAGTGAAGTGCTCTGCGTTGCTGGCGGTGTTTATTTTAACGGTGTCAGCAAATACCTTCAGACTCAGTGAACTGCTCTACTTTGCTAGCTGTGTTAAATGTGTCAGCAAATACCTTCAGCAGCAGAGAGTAAGCAACAGAGTAAGGGAGCACTCGTGTGCTCTTTAACTGCTCTTACAAGTGCAGATGAAGCGCAGCAGGTCATCGGCAGCGTACCGAAAGACCGTGACAGCTTTTCCAGAAGGCGATTTACGCAACGACCCTGTTAATGATATCCTGCGCGTCAGTAGGAGTACGTCTAAATGTTTCTGTTACAGAGAGAAGCTATCAAAGTAGTAACGAAAACGTGAAAAGAGGATAAACGTAGTTAGTAAAAAAAATTGAGAGGCAATTGACTGTAATTCAGACTAACGGAAATAATTTATATAACTAGGTTAAAAACAAACCACTACCAATTCAGTTGTTACACTGAAATATCTTGCAAAGCATATGCAACAGCTAACGTTGTCGTTGACAACACGAAAAGGAATTATACAACCAGTCTGACATTACCGTTTAGAAATTGTAGAAGCTGATTGGAATTTCCTACAACTCCATAATTCGTATTTCAGACCCTACAATAGATCTGGCAAGAAATAAGAGCACTGATCTGGCTTCCTGCCTCACGTAACTCTTCGAAAACCTTTAGCCTACTTATAACCTCGATGCATCAGTAGCGTTGGACAGAATGTATCATTCGTGTAACTGAAAAGGTCCTGAAGTTTACACGAAAAAAAGGCGTCAATTCGCGTGTCCCTCCATCATTTACGGACTTTTCCCCCCCTCTGGTTGCAGACCTTCAGCGTCTAAGAACGCTTTTTTTATTAATCGTTTTACAATTTTTCCTGTAAGTCATTATAAGGAATTTCACCTAATAGCATTGAGTTGCTAACTGATTACAGACTAAACTCATCGCACTGGCGTTGCATGACTACATACTCGTAGACTGTATACGATAAGAGATCTGTTTTTCACAAGATCAGGTATACACACGCATTCTCCTTGGGCTGCACATGTTTCAATCCAACAGACACAAAATTTTAAAATAGTGTAACTGGACCTAAAAACTTAATTTAATGGTTAATGACGGCAACTTCTAGAAACAAGAACTCAATCTCACTGATATCAGTGAGGACGTTCCAAATATTACACGTTCACAAAATGTTGTTGATGCTTCCATCTGATCTTCTTCTGGAGCATAAACTCAAATCACTGACAGACTGTCTATAGCTTCTCTCAACCTCATTCAGACCAGATAGCACCGCGTATTTAGTTGCTGCTCACTATATCAGTTTCAATAATTGTGATTTCTGCTAGACTATTAAACTGGGATGTGAGCATGCAGATTTTCATGACAAAATGTATGGATACAATCTTCTCGGTCGCTAAACCACGTTAAGCGTTGTGAAATACAAGCCTTTGACGATTGCCGTTTTCATTAATCTCGGGGCTAAGACCGAGACGCTGTACAGGGTGGTCCCCGAAAGTTCGTGTTTCACATACGGTTTAGCTTCTGACTTGTTTCTGCTACTAGACAGGCAGACACCGATGCGTTCTGCTACTAAACAGGCAGCCACCGATGCGACGTGGAGTGATAATTTCTTACACTCTTCGCCGCACAAGACAAGGTTCAAATGGTTCAAATGGCTCTGAGCACTATGGGACTTAACACCTGTGGTCATCAGTCCCCTAGAACTTGGAACTAATTAAACCTAACTAACCTAAGGACATCACACACATCCATGCCCGAGGCAGGATTCGAACCTGCGACCGTAGCAGTCGTGCGGTTCCGGACTGAGCGCCTAGAACCGCTAGACCACCGCGGCTGACCACAAGACAAGGGAGGCGAAAATTTCCTAACCTGTGATTACATGAAAGGAAACGCAGATGTTTTCACACGCCGCGCGGAGCAGCTGCACGGTTTTAGGCGCCATGTCACAGATTGCGCAGCCTCTCCCGCCGGAGGTGCGAGTCCTCCTTCGAGCATGGGTGTTTGTGTTGTTCTTAGCATAAGTTGGTTTAAGGTGTCTAGGGACCGATGACCTCAGCAGTTTGGTCCCTTAGGAATTCACGAACATTTGAACATATTTTCACGACAAGCTAAAAATATCATTCAATTTATGTAAAATTTATGGCGCAAACTGTTTCAAATGTATAAGCAAAGCACGATTATCCCAGAAAAATTCACTGAATATGTATTTAATATAACAAGCGGAATGCTTATAGAAATTAAATATTACTACTGTAGCAAGAAAAAGGTGTTTAGTTATTCAACGAATATTTACATAATTGCTGCGAAAATGGTCACACCAACAAATTTATGACATAAATTCTCTCTCTCAAATTAATTTCTATATTTCTCTGAGTTTTTGAGAATTGGGCAGAGCGATAACCTATTATACGGAACCTTCAGAGCAGGTGTCACACTGGTCCTTGTGCCGTTTTTTAGAATACTGAATTTTCTCCTAATGTGTCTCCCATCAAAACAGTAGTGTGAGGGGGCATCATTAGGGAATTTACGCCTCATGTCGCTCTTCCTGCGCCAGCGCCTCGTTAAGTCTTTGATTTTTTCTTGATTTTGTAAATAATAAGTCGACGAGAGAAAGAAAAAGAACACTTCTTGACTTGCGCATAGCAGCGCGCGGTCTTCGGAATATTTTTACTTATTTATGACTCACCTGTATTTATCGACAACAGCAGTGGCATTTACACTCTGTTTTGAGGTATATCAGACGCACGCTTCGCTGCTGACAGGAGGAGGAGATTAGTGTTTAACGTCCCATCGCCAACGAGGTCATTAGAGACGGAGCAGAAGCTCGGATTAGGGAAGGATGGGTAGAAAATCGGCCGTGTCATTTCAATGGAGCCATCTCATCACTTGCACGAAGCGATCCAGGGAAATCATGTAATACCTAAATCAGGATGTTCTCCCGAATGCGTCGCTTCTGACGGTGCCTCTCCAGTATGAACGACATACTGAGTTCTACTTGTGTCTTGCTTTTAATACACTGCATTTCAGATTTAAAAAAAAATCAGCATTACAATACGTGAAATTTCCAGATTACATATTTATTAGAGCAATAATACGCCCCCTAAGAAGGTTCATATCAAATTATTACACTAAATGCTACTTACACTCACTTTAGACATATTCTACGGCCATTACAGACACTGGCAAATGCGCTTATAGTATTAAAATTTTCCCGCTGATCTGTTTCAGGACTGAGGCTGAAAGCCACGCAGTGTTCCGCAACATCACATCGCAGTTTCTGTTGGTCTTCACACTAACTACGATATTACTGGTGTGGAATGTGTTTCAGTAAAGAGATTAGAGGTGACAGTAGTATGGCCAGTTTCGACTAACTTAATTCATTTCAACTTGTACAACTAGTTGATGCAGGACATAACTCCACAAGCAAATTTCTGACGCAGTTATTAATACCATGACTCACAACAGTTCAGCTCAGACGAGAAGAGAATTGAAACATTTGAAATGTGGTGCTACAGAAGAATGCTGAAGATATTTTGCCTCACTGTGCGAATCGTTCTCACTGAGCTCTTTCGTGTAAGCATTAATTTTCCTAATGCGATCCGCAAAATGCTCGATGAAACCTCCGCACAGCCGGGCGATGTGGCTGAGCGGTTCTAGGCGCTTCAATCTGGAACCGCGCGACCGCTACGGTCGCAGGTTCGAATCCTGCCTCGGGCACAGATGTGTGTGATGTCCTTAGGTTAGTTAGGTTTAAGTAGTTCTAAGTTCTAGGAGACTGATGACCTCTGCAGTTAAGTCGCATAGTGCTCAGAGCCATTTGAACCATTTGAAACCTCCTCCCAAACTACGCGTGCTATGGAATTGCTCCCTGTGTTTTTCCTTTTGTACCTTTACACACGTGACTGTTTAAATTCGTCATACGTAGCTGTAAAACTGCACGTTTTATCACTCGTGACACAATCGAGTGTATCAGCTCGGACTGTATTGCCACAGCCACTTTGTATACGTAATGAATGTGCACCTTTAGCCTCACGTTTTTTCTTATTCTTAATTTCAGCGGTATGTACTCCATTTTACTAGACTAACATTATTATTTCTATCTTTTGTAAAATGTAAAGCATATTGATTTTCAGTTTTCATGTAATATGGCATACGACTACTGTGCCACCCAATTTCCTATGTTTTCTCACCTAGCCCTATCATTTACCTTAGATTTTAGTCTTATATTGATTGTAATTCTTTTGTTTTGACTCACTTGTAATGACACATTTTATGGTCTTTCTTGTGTTACTTTCCCTTTTAATACGCCTTGCTTTTTAAAGATTTTTATATCTGTATTTGATTTGTCGAACGCCTTCACCGCTCGCTACCTTGCACTACCATCTGCGTATCTCGTGGGCATTTTTGTTGTCATGCACGTAACGTCAAATTTGTTTCCTCAGTTGTACTCTGAAACTGATTACTTGTACATGACGCCATACCGCGTGTATTAAGATCCTTAACTCCTTTGGTAATGTCATTTTAATTCATGTTCTTTTAGACTTTTATAAGTTTATTATTTGTTAACTACTTTAAGCAGCAGTGTTACTCACGACTTTTGTACCCTTTCTGCAGATATTCTGATAGTGAGTTTATTCGAAAAGCGTAAATAAAGTTGAGTTGTTGAACATCAAGTGACTAAATTTTTCTCCAGCGACCATAATAGCAGTGTGGGAATTAAAAATTTCAGACTTTGTCAGAGTCACTTCAGCATATGAGGCTGCTGCATTGTCCATTTCACTAAGAACACGTGATCCTCCTCATCTGATGCTCCGCACAAAACGTGTACTGTAAAGATCAAAGAATCATTTTCTGCACCTACTTTTATTTGTCGGATTTCTGAGCATAACTGCTCTATAGCAGACTGTAAATTAATATCTTTTTGTCCCTCCGTCATGGTTGATTACCTGGTAACCTCAGTTATTAAAAATCTGCCTTTCGCAAGCATGCCAAGCAAAGCCAGTATTTGCAGCAGTCTTTCCTTCAGAATTGGGTCTCGCATCGCCTAAGAAAAGTGCTCCGACGAAAGAACGTTGTCTGCATCAGCGTAACACTAGTTCTTCGCTCGGATGCCACACAAACTTCCGTGAATAATACCAATTACTGCGACAATCCATGACGGACTGTAGGTTTTCTTCCCTTCACAGGAATAGCGATGGGTAAAGAAACGCTGGGAATCCAACACCTAACAAAATTCTGTAAGGGATTTCGTTTGGAATGAGTGGTGTCTGGGCGAGCAGGTGACCGATACTAATGGCCTTAGTCCGGTTAGTAACATATGACTTCATTCTTACCACGATACATAACACGCAGCGAGCAATGCAGAGCGGCCTACCGACTTAATCCCGGCACGCACGTTCCGGTGGTGGCGACAGCGCGACAGACCTCTTAGATTCCACACGGACAGCTTTTATTCCCTGCCGGAAGCCTCACGCGGAGCCAGCGGACGCGGGAATGTACGTACTGGACGCCGCGACGTGAACTTTCGCGCGTCCAGCTTCCCATGGCTCTCACAGTATCGAGTGTGTTTCAGTAACGACATTTAAGGTGACAGTAGTGTGGTCAGTTTCGAATAACTTAATCCATTTGAATTTGTGCGACTGCTTCGCAGAGAAGTTGACTACACGAATGAATCTCTGATGTAGGTATTAATGCCATGACTCACCACAGTGTAGCTTATACGAGAAGAGACTAGAAGCTCCTGAAATGTGGTGTTACAGATGTTGAGGATTTGATGGGTAGATTATGACAACTGATGAGGAAGGACTGAATCAAGTAGGGCAGAAAAGAAATTAATGGCATAACGTGTCCAAAACTTGATGTAACTCATCCTGAGGCATCAAGGAGTTGTCAGTTTGGTACTGGTGTGTGTGTGTGTGTGTGTGTGTGTGTGTGTGTGTGTGTGTGTGTGTGTGTGTGTGCGTGTGGAGGGGGGGGGGGAGCAAAAAAATGTAGAGGAAAACCAAGACTTGACCCCAACAAGCAGGTCCAAATGTATGAAGGATGCAGCAGTTACGCACAGGTGGAGAGGCTTGCACAGGGTAGAATAGCGTGGAGAGCAGCATCAAACCAGTTTGGAATTGAAAACCACAAAAACAACAAAAATTATTTGTTTTTATCAATTGTTATCGGTTTTTTGACGTGTGCTCACTGCAAACAATTAAAGACTACGGTATATTGGTAATTTTTACTTTTTGGACCGTCTGACTAAAACTGAATGAAACACAATTTATTCTCTGTAAGCCATCTTCAGTGGCCTGGAATACGTACATATTTTTACTATTTAGTTTACATTTTGGGCAATGTGCCTATAGGTTATAAACAGTTCTGGTGGCCGGTTTTTGCTGTTATTTAGTAATATTTTGAACTGTACTTACACGCCCGCATCTCGTGGTCGTGCGGTAGCGTTCTCGCTTCCCACGCCCGGATTCCCGGGTTCGATTCCCGGCGGGCTCAGGGATTTTCTCTGCCTCGTGATGGCTTGGTGTTGTGTGCTGTAGTTAGGTTTAAGTAGTTCTAGGGGACTGATGACCATAGATGTTAAGTCCCATAGTGCTCAGAGCCATTTGAACCATTTTTTTGAACTGTACTTACAGGTTGCGTTGACGATTTTCTACCTATTACGCTTCTGTTCCATTTTTTAGTGCCGTTCCTTTTCTTATAAATGCCACTTGCGTTTTTTTTCCATATTTCACAGCTCTAAGGACTGAACACTTGTTTTGATGCAATGTTTTGGTTTGTGTTGCTGCCTGTCGGATGGTATTGCCAAAGATCGAATGTTATTGCCACCTTTCGAGTGTAATTCTTGAAGTATTTGTGATCTGTTTGTGCATGCATTTGTGTTTGTGTGTGTGTGTGTGTGTATGTGTGTGTGTGTGTGTTTTGGTGTGGTTTAATTTTTTTTACGGTGAAGCGGGGGGGGGGGGGGGGGGAGAGATTTTTTCTGCTTGTGTGAGAGGGACGATTTTTATCTTATCGTTTCTTTTATTAAGTGTAGCAGGGAGCCTGTGCTGATGTGTGTTTGTTCATCTATCACATGTCTGTTTTCAACGATGGCTTTCTCAATGTGGAAGTTTTCTTGCATTTGCATAAGATGTTTGTTATGGTTGCTTACTCTCATTATTTTCATTTCTTGTTCCATGTTTGTAGGATGGTGGTTATGGTGTTTTAAATGTTCTGCAAATGTGGAATGGTCTGTTTCGTACTTCCAACATCTGATATGTTCTTTCCCTCGTGTTTTACAATTCCTGCATGTCATGCCTATCTATACTGCATCACAACTTTGTCATTAAAGTTTATATACGGGAGTAACTTTACAGAAGTTATCAATAACGGGGCGGCAATTGTCCACAAAAAATATAGATCTGCACTTGATTTGGATTCCCCGTCACTGCAGCTATGTTGCAACTTCATTAAGAAGCTACTTTTATTCTCTTATTTGTACAACATGCAGATTCGAATGTCAAAATAAAAACTCTATAAACAAAGAGATGAATTATGATGTGATGAATTATACAGTCCTGAGACGACAGTATTATCACGACCTCATTAGACGAGCAATATTTTAAATATGCCAGTCTTGTACTGATAGCCTTTGGGTATTACTTCGCCACTGTAAGCTTTATAGTCTGTCTGCACACAAAAATTTGCAAGCCTTATTTTTTCATCTACTATCATATTACATGTCTACATCTATCAAATGTATGGCAGTTTCAGATTCACCTGAGAATGGCTTAACAAAAAAGTCGAAACCGGTAATGGATACAATAAAATTCTACAGAGTAACTGAAGCAGCCTTTTCATTAATTAAACAAACAGTTGCAGGGCACATGGAGAAATTAATAACTCTGTAAATGTATCTATATGTGAATACTTTATTTATGTTGTTCTTAAACTGTAACACCAAGACACGCTCAATATCTTTGCAGAATAGACCAGCGGATGAATAAAACTACTACTACTACTACTACTACACTGCCGTTGAAACTCCACTTTTTGAGGTTGACTTTGCATCGCGACATCTCAGTTCCAGTCTATTCAGCATCTTCCATGTCACATACACTGAGGTGCCAAGAGTCATGGAATAGCGATATGCACAGATACAGATGACGGTAGTATCGCAGACATAAGGTATAAAAGGGCTGTGCATTGGTGGAGCCTTCATTTATACTCAGGTGATTCATGGGAAAATGTTATCGACGTGATTGTGCCCGCACGACAGGAATTAAGATAACAGACTTTGAACGCAGAATGGTAGTTGGAGCTAGATACATGGGACATCCCATTTCGGAAAATGTTAAGGAACCCAATATTCTGCGGCCCTCAGTATTAAGAGCGTGCCGCGAATACCAAATTTCGGATATTACCTCTCACCACGGGCAACGCAGTGGCCAATGGCCTCCGCTTAACGACCGAGGGCAGCGGTGTTAGCGTATAGTTGTCTGTGCTAACAGACAAGCAACTCTGTGTGAAATAACGGCAGAAATCGATACGGAACGCACGACGAACGTATCCATTAGGACAGTGCGGCGAAATTTGGCGTTAAAGGGCTATGGCAGCAGACAACCGAGGCGAGCGCCATTGCTGGGCTCGTGACCATATCGGTTGGACCCTAGGCGACTGGAAAACAATGGGCTAGCCAGATGAGATCCAATTTCAATTGGTGGGATTCGAGTGTGGCGCAGACCCCACGAAGCCATGGTCCCACGTTGTCGACAAGGCACTGCGCAATCTGGTGGTGTCTCCATAATGGTGTGGGCTGTGTTTACATGGAATGGATTGGGTGCTCTGGTTCAACTGAAGCGATCATTGAATAGAAAACGTTATTTTCGGCTACTCGGAGACAATTTGCAGCCATTCATAGACTTTATGATCCAAAACAACGATGGAATTTTTATGGATGACAATGCGCCATGTCATTGGGCCATAGTTGTTCACGATTGGTTTGAAGAACATTCTGGACAATGCGAGTGAATGATTGGCCACCCAGATCGACCGACATCAGTCCCGTCGAACATTTATGGGACATAATCCAGAAGTCAGTCCCAATTCTGCACAGGCCATAGCTTCTCAATTATGGACAGCTATAGAGGCAGAATGGCTCACTGTTTCTGCAGGGGACTTCCCGTTACTTACTGCGTCCATACTGTGCTGCACTAAGCCTGGCAAAAGAAGGCGCTACACTGTAATAGGGGGTATTCCACGACTTTTCTCACCTCAGTGTAATGCTAGTGTGAGCCTGCGCCTGGTTCCTCTTAGGCATTCATTCAGTCAAAGAATCTCGCCCAAGTTCTGCACGGTGAGTTCCGGGACATGAAAGCATTGCTGTAGTTGAAACTTCCTGGCAGATTAAAACTGTGTGCCGGACCGAGACTCGAACTCGGGACCTTTGCCTTTCGCGGGCAAGTGCAAGCACACAGTTTTAATCTGCCAGGAAGTTTCATATCAGCGCACACTCCGTTGTAGAGTGAAAATTTCATTCTAAATTGCTGTAGTTATTTGCATGAAGATCTTTCTTGATATGAGTTTTGGTCGTTGAGGCTAGTAGCCGAACAAGGGATATCTAGGTTCAGTACCCTGTTGCTTCTTCTCCATTTCTTCTTCCCCACTTCTGACACTGCTTCCCTGCTGGTGTTGTACCTGCAATTTGGCGCAGTTTACCGACAGGAGTTGGTCGTAGATAACCTGTCACAATACGTCCAGTGTCGTTCAAAGCTGTATCAAGATGTTTTGCATTACATAATTTTGCCAGACTGGGGCAGAATATTCTGCTGAGCAGAAACATAGTACCACGACATATGATGTTCGAAGCACTTTTTTTGGGTGCCCCAGCTGGTTCCTGAAAGTTTACAGATTATGCTGTTTGGTTCTGATACTTTGAACTTTATTTCTCGGTAATAAATTTCGATGTAAGGAAACGTTCCATCTTTACTCCAAGGTATTTGGGAGTGTCGCAGTGGAATACCTGTTCTCCTTTCCAAATGATGTTCAGTTTTCTTTTAACTTCCCCATTTCTTAGATGAAATGCAGAAACTAGTGTCTTTTCAGGATTTATGACCACAGAAGTTGCTTACAAATAAAAGCGATATGCGTCTGGTGAATAATATTCTTTAATTGATTGCAGTAGTTTTAAGATGGAAAAACTAATAATAATCTATTACAACAGCTGCTGCAGACGATGGCCATGCAAACAAACATATTATTTGTTTCTAAATCACAACACCGGCTCCAGCGTGCATTTCAGCAGTCGTGGCTGCATCGCGTCATTCTCTGATGATATCAACATTCATAATCAAATTTCGCGGCTGATTATAGCTATGTGCTGAACCAAACGTCGGAGACGGATCTTTCGTTTCGCAGGCGATTCTCTAACTGAATTATGTTTCTCTGCGCACTGACAACTTCGGTTTTAGCAGTAATCCTCTCCTGCTTTCCAGTCTCCGTAGAAGCTCTCCAACATATTCTGCTGTACATATTCTCCTGACTCCAGGGACGAAAAATATTGAGGAGAATCGCCAAACCACAATGAATCATTCGTTCTACAGTTCAGTATGCGCTGTCGTGAAACATCTCGACTCATTAAAAGTGTCTTTTGGGCTGGGACTAAAACCTGCACCTTTGTCTTACACTGGCAATGCCTAATGCCTGATAGTTCTTGCCAGCTCATCTCGTGTATTTTTTCATCCTCTCGACACTTCGATTTGCATCCATTCTTGCACGGCTAAGCCTGGCTTCAAGGTCGATATTCACCTTTCAAAATTTTTTTAATTTTGGTGACGTGGCACCTACGGCTGAAACGTCTATGAGCTCCTCCCTTCTTTTTGACAATGTTACAGCTGTTGATTAAATGCGTACTAACCATTCTGACGCAACGTTCACCTTCCTTTGTGGCTTTCACATCCAGGTGCCCTTTAAGTTGCAGGACTACAATCAGCAGATTCAACAATATGACTTGCTTCTTGCTGCATTCCATCTGCATCTCACAAAGTTCTTTGGAAGCAAGATTAAACGGTCCGTAACGCAGTAGCCTACGGTTTTAATCTTATGGTACTCTTCACGAAAACCAACAGTGTTTCCGTCCAGAAATCATTAAGAGCAATTGCAACAAACTATAATCATGTATTCACTATGGGAAAGAAATATTTACTATTCCTCATGATGCTTCCTCTATATAGTAACTTTTGTTAAAGAAGCAGCTTTACCTCAACACTGCACATTGAGCGGAAAAGTGCTTCCCAGGGAAAAACAATTGCAAGGCTTTTTACAGTGTCGTGAATGTCGCGATATTACCTCTACATAACAGTAATAGCCTGGTAGCTGAAAATTACCGTAATTTCAAGAAGTCTATTTTTAACAAAAATGTAGCTAGCTATATTAACCACAATTTGCGGAAAGGTCATACTGTGCCAAGGTTGACAGCCACATTGGCGTATAGGTGAAGTACTTACGCACTGCAGTCTGCAAATGGGCACGTGAACGATTTATTGTAGAAGGGCACATTATTGGCTCGGAGCTGTCAGCTCGCAGGGATTAATCAAAATATCATCAACTCGTGGAAACTCAAAGTTCTTCTCTGACTTCCACACGCGCACAAACTCGTCGGGTAACGGAGTGCCGCACCCTTCCCGAGACCCCAATATAGCGCCTAAACGTTTCACAGATTTCCATGACGATGATAAAACATTTCTGCATGCAAAATGTTCTCCCCATAAACTAATTCCTTAAGGTGCTCCCGTAGGTAAACATTCAAATCACTGAGGCCAACCGAACGCAAACGTCACTTAATAGGTCCTAGTCTATCTATCATGATAGACATTACTGCCTTTTGAGTCACGTGACTGATATTTTCCGGAGCCCGTCACACACATACAATATTGGCTGGAACACATACTGTAGAAGATCTCGAACTGTTAATTAACGGGTTGAGTTTCAACAGTAATACCATAACAAAGGTACAGAGTTGGCACCACTTCCTCACCCGCTGCTTGTTAATATTTCACTATCGATAAAGTTTGGACATCTTTGGTTGGTTGTGTGGTGGCGCTGTGTGTTTTAAGGTGTGTTTTGTCTTTCTGCGTACACCGAATTGTGGTTTTCTGGTTGGCGCATCCCGGTCAACGAGAGTTTAAATTTCCACTCATACCGATCTCTCTTTTCATTTGTGCCTTGAATATGATGGGGTAAGTCATCTGTAGAAATATCGGTGGTTTTCCATAACGTTACCCGAGCTGCATTCCCTGAAGTTCTATGAACATTCAATACGCCTGGCGAAGCTGAATATTCACACCCCATAACAATTTCTTTTAATACTAACTCATAGACGAGTCATCGTAAGTCTGCGCGACGTTTTTGATCGCTTTGGTATGAGTAAACCGCCCCCAAATGTGGTTGGTTGGTTGACTCGGGGGAGGGGACCAAACAGCGAGGTCATCGGTCCCATCGGATTAGGGAAAGGAAGGGGAGGAAAGTCGGTAGTGCCCTTTCAAAGGAACTGCCACGGCATTTGCCTGAAGCGATTTCGAGAAATCACGGAAAACCTAAAGCAGGATGGCCGGACGCGGATTTGAACCGTCGTCCTCCCGAATGCGAGTCCAGTATGCTAACCAGTGCGCCACCTCGCTCGGCCCAAATTTGGTCTAAGTACATCTGCTACGTATCCGTCTTCGATTTCTCTTTCCTAATACCACTATTCAGAACACGTAGGCTGAAGTGTTGTTTTGGTAACGCTTAGCTTGGTTTACGCCCAGCGAGCATTCTCTCTTTTGTAAATGGTAGCCGAGCGCGAACGAACAGATTCTGAGAGTGGGTCGGTTTAATTCGTAGGTGCTGGGTTGCGTTGCGTTGGTTGTTGGTCTTTTGGAGAATGTCTCTCCGCTTCGGCACTCGCGACACAAAGAGCATTCGTGTGCACTTTTGCGCACGAACTACTTTTGTTACAAAATGTGAGTTGCGCAGGCCCGGCTTAAGGCCCAAACGACACAAGCTTGCTCTTGGCACGTGAAGCTGAGAGGGGCGTCAAGTGCGCATCATGAGAGCGAAACCAGGCACGGGCGAAAGCATATGATAATAGAAGCAAAAACGTTCCAGTATGCATGGAGCGGCCAACGAGCCGTTTGCGAGATATTTTCTTATATGTCGCTATGAGCCACCACTGATTCAATTCCAATTATCTTCCTAGTTAGTATAAATGTATTTAGAATGTAGACTTTTCGATTACGTTCTCACCTAATTGGACTTAAATTTCAACCAAGGCCCACCTTAACAAGAAATATTTCACTATTTCAACACAAAACGTGTTACAATTTGTGTTCCCACGTGTCGTCCTCACGTGACATTATTAACAGAATATTTCTGTTTCGTATCATACTCGAATTTGTGTTTTACTTTTCAGTTTCATACCTAACAATTTTGACCATGTTTATCAATTTTCAACTACTTTAATGGAAAATTTTCTGAAATTTAACTACTTACTGGCGAGTTGTCTTCACAAGTAACGTAGAATTAACGCAGCTGGACACTATTTTACGTTTAACACGTAAATAAAACACTAGATGATATTTTTTTGTATTTCTGTTCCACTTTCTCCCATGGAAAATAAAATTATTTGTAAAGCATAGAAAAACGTTGATTTATTAAATTAAAAAGAATAAAGATTTTGTATTTTCGTTCTTCCCACAATGTTCAATAGATAGCACATTTTATTGAAGCTTGAACAACAAATAAATCTAATTTTTTCTGCTTCTGATGGAAGCTTTTAAAGATCTCAGGAACTACCTTAAATGGAAACTGCTTCTTCTTGTAATATTTAGCACTGCAATAATACTCAGAAATTTACTTCTGTTGCAAAGGATTGTCTATCAAGTATTTACTTAAATGAAAAAAAAATCCTCGTTTCCACGATTTTTCGATTTAGATTTGTATTTAAGGGTCTTATCAAGAGCTCAAGGAGAGGCAAGTAATGTATGTTAGGGGGGCGGGGGAGGGGAGATGTTGAAGGGGGGGGGGGATAGTGTGACATTATCAAACTGCCCCTTGAGTTGCGTGAACGATGGGGTTGTTAGAAGAGAATGTAATGTTACTAATAAAGATTGCAGATATCATAGGTACCTACAGGACCAAAGTGCCGGAGACAAAGAAATACTATTATCGGTCGAGATTTCCTCAATACAGAGCTTATTCTCCAACCTAACAATAGTTTAGAGATTTTAACATAGTAGCTCTCAAGTATTCATCACTGTCTCTGCAAGATGTTCCTCCGTGTATTTCGATTAGTATTTATGCTGGAATCGGAAACTGAAGGAAGAAGGAGAAGAAGACGGCCCCTGACTACCTGACACCAGAATACACCGTTGGTAATGATAAAAATAAATAAGCTTTGTAGAAAACTGCCTAAGCACTCAGAAACCCTACTGGGGACGAGAGAAAAACCATAAATTCCTTACGTGCTTTCATCAGACAGGGATGAAGTGAAGAGGCACAGCGTCTTGTATTTTTTTATTAAAAAGGAAGAACATACTAAATTTCTTTGAAAGATAACAAATGTGAATATATAGCTGTTACGTTGATTAATTTAAAATTAAAATAAACGAAAGACCTTTTCATTTTCAGGACTTACGTTAAAAGTATCTGTAATCACCTGTAACTTATCTGTACTTGAGGAGCTTTTAATGCACTAATCGAATAAATAAAAGCTTTTTCCCCCTCAATCACTTTGTCTCCCCCCAGCAAACCCCGTAGCATATTTTATCACGTAGCCTGCAGGCAGGTCGTATGTATGTTTTATATTTCATCACATTAATCCTACAATACTGACATTTTCGTTCTTGTACGAGCTACAGTAAAGTTGTTGAGCGCTTTGCATGCGTGAAACAACTTGAGATGCAGCAGCAGCTGTTTCAGTTGCTAAGAGCCAGAGTGTAATTATTAGTCTTTCTTCAGGTTGTGTTGCTCGTCCGTAAGTAGTGTCATTTTTCTAAATTTCCACCCCAATTGCAACGCGAAGCCAGCGAAAAGCGTCAGCGGACACGTGTGCGAAGTTCTGGAATTCAGCTAAGAATGATTTGAGTTCTACGTTAGTAATGAGTGCACTTCCTCCACGCGTTTCACGTTTGCATAATAACTGATACCTACAGTTCTTTTCCTGTGCCACATTGCTTACTTCGTTCAAAACAGCATTCTCGCCCTGTTCAATAGCTGCATTTTATGTAGTGAAACATGTGTATGGACTATTAGCGCCGAACTAACTACACTCCTGGAAATTGAAATAAGAACACCGTGAATTCATTGTCCCAGGAAGGGGAAACTTTATTGACACATTCCTGGGGTCAGATACATCACATCATCACACTGACAGAACCACAGGCACATAGACACAGGCAACAGAGCATGCACAATGTCGGCACTAGTACAGTGTATATCCACCTTTCGCAGCAATGCAGGCTGCTATTCTCCCATGGAGACGATCGTAGAGATGCTGGATGTAGTCCTGTGGAACGGCTTGCCATGCCATTTCCACCTGGCGCCTCAGTTGGACCAGCGTTCGTGCTGGACGTGCAGACCGCGTGAGACGACGCTTCATCCAGTCCCAAACATGCTCAATGGGGGACAGATCCGGAGATCTTGTTGGCCAGGGTAGTTAACTTACACCTTCTAGAGCACGTTGGGTGGCACGGGATACATGCGGACGTGCATTGTCCTGTTGGAACAGCAAGTTCCCTTGCCGGTCTAGGAATGGTAGAACGATGGGTTCGATGACGGTTTGGATGTACCGTGCACTATTCAGTGTCCCCTCGACGATCACCAGTGGTGTACGGCCCGTGTAGGAGATCGCTCCCCACACCATGATGCCGGGTGTTGGCCCTGTGTGCCTCGGTCGTATGCAGTCCTGATTGTGGCGCTCACCTGCACGGCGCCAAACACGCATACGACCATCATTGGCACCAAGGCAGAAGCGACTCTCATCGCTGAAGACGACACGTCTCCATTCGTCCCTCCATTCACGCCTGTCGCGACACCACTGGAGGCGGGCTGCACGATGTTGGGGCGTGAGCGGAAGACGGCCTAACGGTGTGCGGGACCGTAGCCCAGCTTCATGGAAACGGTTGCGAATGGTCCTCGCCGATACCCCAGGAGCAACAGTGTCCCTAATTTGCTGGGAAGTGGCGGTGCGGTCCCCTACGGCACTGCGTAGGATCCTACGGTCTTGGCGTGCATCCGTGCGTCGCTGCGGTCCGGTCCCAGGTCGACGGGCACGTGCACCTTCCGCCGACCACTGGCGACAACATCGATGTACTGTGGAGACCTCACGCCCCACGTGTTGAGCAATTCGGCGGCACGTCCACCCGGCCTCCCGCATGCCCACTATACGCCCTCGCTCAAAGTCCGTCAACTGCACATACGGTTCACGTCCACGCTGTCGCGGCATGCTACCAGTGTTAAAGACTGCGATGGAGCTCCGTATGCCACGGCAAACTGGCTGACACTGACGGCGGCGGTGCACAAATGCTGCGCAGCTAGCGCCATTCGACGGCCAACACCGCGGTTCCTGGTGTGTCCGCTGTGCCGTGCGTGTGATCATTGCTTGTACAGCCCTCTCGCAGTGTCCGGAGCAAGTATGGTGGGTCTGACACACCGGTGTCAATGTGTTCTTTTTTCCATTTCCAGGAGTGTATAACACCGTTCGCAGTGTTGGCACGTTATGCCCGATCTCTCGCCTTCTCTTTAGTCTCTTCTAGTGTTTCGTTTCATTATCTAATTTCCTCAGCATAATTTGATTTCATTTTACTAAATTCCACTATTCTTGTTTTGCTTTTTTGATCCTCCTTTGAAGGTGCTGTCAATTCTGTTCAAATGCTCTTCCAAGTCCTTTTCTGTCTCTGATAGAATTACAATGTCATTGGCAAGCCTCAAAGTTCTTATTTATTCTCCCTGACTTTTAATTCCTACTCCAAATTTTTCTTTGGTTTCCTTTACTGCTTGCTCAATCAACAGAATGAATAACATCGGCAATAGGCTACAATCTTGCCTCACTGTTTTCCCAACCACTAGTTCCCTTTCATGCCCCTCGACTCTTATAACTGCCGTCTGGTTTGTGGATAAGTTGTAAACAACCTTTTATTCCCTGTATTTTACCTATATTACCTTCAGATCTTCAAAGAGAAAGCCCAAGTCAATACTGTCAAAAGCTTTCTCTAGGTCTACAAATGCTATAAAGTAGGTTTGCCTTTCCTTAGCCTGTCTTCTAAAATAATTCGTAGGGTCAACATTCCCTCGTGTGTTCCAACATCTCTCCGGAATCTAAACTGATCTTACCCGAGTTCGGCTTCTACCAGCTTTTCCTTCTTTCTGTGCAAAATTTGTGTTAGTATTTTGCGATCATGACTGATAGTTCGGTAACATTCACACCTGTCAGCACGTGTTTTAAAGTTACTCTACCAATAACAATCATTATACTTCAAATAATGACATCTATGGCAAAGGCAGTCCTATTAACATAACCAACTATATTTCTTATGGTTCAGTAATTGCTTCAATTAACAACGGGGTACTGAAAGTAGCCGTGGCACCAAAAGAATTACCACTAGATCGTGAACAGAGAAAGAAAAGGGAAAGTCGTCAGAAGAAGTGGTCTTGTAAGATAAGAGGAGAAGGAGAGAAACGGGGGCGGTTACTGGAGACGTCTGAGACAGCTCCATTTTAATCATTCAGCTAAGATCCGTTAAAATATGGTTCGCAATTGTTAAAGGTCGGCTCATTAAATAAGAGATGCCTGCCAGAATTTCTTCACTCAGCTACGATTAGGTGAGAGTTTCAGAGAAATCGCACATGAGGTGCCATCACTGAGCCCTTTGGGAAGATATTTTTGAAATTTTAGCAGACCCAGAGGGACGCATTACTTTTTGATGATATGCGGTCTCTTGAGGAGGGGTTTTACAATGGCAACTTCTCCAGGCAAATTTTTATCACTCTCTAGCGTGTACAACTTTATAGTAGGAAATGAGATAGCATCAGTATTGTTAGGGATTATATAATAGTTGGCCTCGAGCCACAAATAAGGGAAAAACAAAGTAATGTTTATTTAATTTCTTTCTTTCGCTCATTTCGGTATCCATTTGAGTAGATAAATAACCTGGGAACAGGGAGAAATCCGGTTGCTAATGTCAGAAATTAAATAGTTACGCTTATTATTTCGAAGTCCCGCGCGGGGTAGCAGTTAATGTAAGCACTAGTTGATCTCCAGACTACTATGCATCGTTAGGCGGAGCATGTTTCAGGATTTTATTAATGTATGGAAACGTATTTTCCTGTATTTTTATAGCAATCTCAAGATTAACGTGTTTAAAAAAGTTACCAGTTGTCGTAAAAGCAGGCTAGCATAAGAATGGCAGGAAATCGTTGCTGGTGTAAGTGCTATAGTTTCAAACTTGTTTCAGGATACACTTGTTTATTTTTATTCTTTTATTTTTTACTGATTTTAAACACTCTGAAAAATTCGGAGTAGGTATTAAAATCCATGGAGAAGAAATAAAAACTTTGAGGTTCGCCGATGACATTGTAATTCTGTCAGAGACAGCAAAGGACTTGGAAGAGCAGTTGAACGGAATGGATAATGTCTTGAAAGGAGGATATAAGATGAACATCAACAAAAGCAAAACGAGGATAATGGAATGTAGTCGAATTAAGTCGGATGATGCTGAGGGAATTAGATTAGTAAATGAGACACTTAAAGTAGTAAAGGAGTTTTGCTATTTGGGGAGCAAAATAACTGATGATGGTCGAAGTAGAGAGAATATAAAATGTAGACTTGCAGTGGCAAGGAAAGCATTTCTGAAGAAGAGAAATTCGTTAACATCGAGTATAGATTTAAGTGTCAGGAAGTCGTTTCTGAAAGTATTTGTATGGAGTGTAGCCATATATGGAAGTGAAACATGGACGCTAAATAGTTTGGACAAAAATAGAATAGAAGCTTTCGAAATGTGGTGCTACAGAAGAATGCTGAAGATTAGATGGGTAGATCACATAACTAATGAGGAAGTACTGAATAGGATTGGGGAGAAGAGAAGTTTGTGGCACAACTTGACTAGAAGAAGGGATCGGTGGGACGTGTTCTGAGGCATCAAGGGATCACCAATTTAGTACTGAAGGGCAGCGTGGAGGGTAAAAATCGTAGAGGGAGACCAAGAGATGAATACACTAAGCAAATTCAGAAGGATGTAGGTTCTACATCTACATCTACATCTACATTGATACTCCGCAAGCCACCCAACGGTGTGTGGCGGAGGGCACTTTACGTGCCACTGTCGTTACCTCCCTTTCCTGTTCCAGTCGCGTATGGTTCGCGGGAAGAACGACTGTCTGAAAGCCTCCGTGCGCGCTCTAATCTCTCTAATTTTACATTCGTGATCTCCTCGGGAGGTATAAGTAGGGGGAAGCAATATATTCGATACCTCATCCAGAAACGCACCCTCTCGAAACCTGGACAGCAAGCTACACCGCGATGCAGAGCGCCTCTCTTGCAGAGTCTGCCACTTGAGTTTATTAAACATCTCCGTAACGCTATCACGGTTACCAAATAACCCGGTGACGAAACGCGCCGCTCTTCTTTGGATCTTTTCTATCTCCTCCGTCAACCCGACCTGGTACGGATCCCACACTGATGAGCAATACTCAAGTATAGGTCGAACGAGTGTTTTGTAAGCCACCTCCTTTGTTGATGGACTACATTTTCTAAGCACTCTCCCAATGAATCTCAACCTGGTACCCGCCTTACCAACAATTAATTTTATATGATCATTCCACTTCAAATCGTTCCGTACGCATACTCCCAGATATTTTACAGAAGTAACTGCTACCAGTGTTTGTTCCGCTATCATATAATCATACAATAAAGGATCCTTCTTTCTATGTATTCGCAATACATTACATTTGTCTATGTTAAGGGTCAGTTGCCACTCCCTGCACCAAGTGCCTATCCGCTGCAGATCTTCCTGTATTTCGCTACAATTTTCTAATGCAGCAACTTCTCTGTATACTACAGCATCATCCGCGCAAAAGCCGCATGGAACTTCCGACACTATCTACTAAGTCATTTATATATATTGTGAAAAGCAATGGTCCCATAACACTCCCCTGTGGCACGCCAGAGGTTACTTTAACGTCTGTAGACGTCTCTCCATTGATAACAACATGCTGTGTTCTGTTTGCTAAAAACTCTTCAATCCAGCCACACAGCTGGTCTGATATTCCGTAGGCTCTTACTTTGTTTATCAGGCGACAGTGCGGAACTGTATCGAACGCCTTCCGGAAGTCAAGAAAAATAGCATCTACCTGGGAGCCTGTATCTAATATTTTCTGGGTCTCATGAACAAATAAGGCGAGTTGGGTCTCACACGATCACTGTTTCCGGAATCCATGTTGATTCCTACATAGTAGATTCTGGGTTTCCAGAAATGACATGATACGCGAGCAAAAAACATGTTCTAAAATTCTACAAGAGATCGACGTAAGAGATATAGGTCTATAGTTTTGCGCATCTGATCGACGACCCTTCTTGAAGACTGGGACTATCTGTGCTCTTTTCCAATCATTTGGAACCCTCCGTTCCTCTAGAGACTTGCGGTACACGGCTGTTAGAAGGGGGGCAAGTTCTTTCGCGTACTCTGTGTAGAATCGAATTGGTATCCCGTCAGGTCCAGTGGACTTTCCTCTATTGAGTGATTCCAGGTTGCAGTAGGTACTGGGATATGAAGAAGCTTGCACAGGATAGAGTAGCATGGAGAGCTGCATCGAACCAGTCTCGGGACTGAAGACCACAACAGCAACACTTAACAAAAATATGTATTTAATTCACTGAAAACTCGCATCGGTGGACGTGGCCGCCTATGCACGTTACTCGTAGTCTGGTAAGCCCCGAAGGTATCAGCTTCGATTCCAGATGCTGAGAGAACTTTTCATCTCCTACATTTGGCAAGCAAGTGGAGTAGAGGTTGTGGTGTGTAGTTCTTGGTCACCCGGCTGAGCATAATTCTCCTCTGTGAAATCTCAAACCTGTTCGCACTGTCTCTCGCAATGAGGGCTACAGAAGAATAAGTTATGTATCTACATCAGGTCACACTCTCTACCCATTTCTTACAATGTCATAATCGTTCAAAACATCAAAAACACGAGACTGCAATACATAAGCGTTTACTGCGAAATGTTCAAATGAGTGTGAATTCCTAAGGGACCAAACTGCTAAGGTCATCGGTCCCTAGACTCACACACTACTTAAACTAACTTATCCTAAGAACAACACACACACCAATACCCGAGGGAGGACTCGAAGTTCGGCGAGAGGGGTCGCGCAATCCGTGACATGGCGCCTCAAACCGCGAGGCCACAGCGCGGCGTTTGCTACAGACATCCATACAACACGTAATACTTAATACCCTACGTTAAGCGAATAAGTGGAACTCAGTCTCAATATTAAAGTATATCTGACAAACAACCGTGACTGGGCTGAAACTAACGCTCACGCAAACTGTGAAAAATTTGAAATGGAGTGAACATAAATGGCTCTGAGCACTATGGGACTCAACTGCTGAGGTCATTAGTCCCCTAGAACTTAAAACTAGTTAAACCTAACTAACCTAAGGACATCACAAACATCCATGCCCGAGGCAGGATTCGAACCTGCGACCGTAGCGGTCTCGCGGTTCCAGGGAGTGAACATAAAAATTGAGCAGATAATAGGTATCATGGTACATCAAAACTGTATGATGAGTGTTATTATTTTTTTTTCTCATAAATAAATAATATCACTCATCATACAGAACGATGAGTGATAACATGACTCAATAATTATGGCAATAGCGGTACGGGCCAAGAATATTTCCACTGACTTTTATTTTCTAGTTTAAAGTATAGGCTATAGAGAACTAAATACAATTTATATTTACTTTTCATAATATGTTCCCTTAACAGCATTTTAGGTATCGTTGATATTATACCCTTATAAATGGAGGAGGGGTATATTTTTAAAAAACTGTGAACTTCATCGGCTATAGCCTTTCAAAAAGGCTACAGTCGACGAATTTCAACGATCGTAGAACTCTGTGTTAATCCAAGAATGAATCAAACATGACCAAATTTTTTTGAACGACGCGAAGTGCTTTCGTATTCGAATTTTCATCAACATTGGGGTGGTACAAGTATGGCCGAGACTGTCAGATCTATGTACCTGATGCTTCGTCGTTTCAGTTTACAAACCTTGGGACAAAGGTTTGGCGTGACGAAATTTTCCTGGCAATGAACAGGTACAAAAACAGATTGTCAGTACCGCTTGCTACATGCACTTACAATACATATTTATTAGAGCCGGCCGCGGTGGTCTAGCGGTTCTAGGCGCTCAGTCCGGAACCGCGCGACTGCTACGGTCGCAGGTTCGAATCCTGCCTCGGGCATGGATGTGTGTGATGTCCTTAGGTTAGTTAGGTTTAAGTAGTTCCAAGTTCTAGGGGACTGATGACCACAGATGTTAAGTCCCATAGTGCTCAGAGCCATTTGAACATATTTATTAGCCTTGAAGTAAAACTTTTTCCCTTATTGACGCATCTGTTCGTAGGGCACTGCACAGCAGTAAGGACTTGTTTGTGAGAAGTGTTCGAGAACCTAGTCGAGCCTATATGGTGGTTTAAAGGTCGCTGGTCTTTAAATTCGAACATTTAAAGGCCTAACCGCGACTTTCGAATATCAATTTAAAGACACAAATAACTGTAACCAGTCAGTTTTATTGATCTCCTCACTGCAGGTTGCGAAGAGCTGTATCTCCGTCAGGTGGAGTTGTTCAAATTAAAAAGATATGGATTATGGGTCCCCATTTTTGGCTTCAATAGGCAGTGGAGAACATTGTAAACGCGGTAACAAATAAGAGTCACAGATACCTGACATACTTGTATAATTTAAGATAAAATCCGCTGGTGGCAATACTGCTGTTTGGAATCAGAAACTAAGATCAAACTAATGAAGAATGAATGTTCATCAAGAAACGGTTTCCAACTTCTATTTGGAACGCACTCTAAGAGAAAATAAAAGAGGAGAAATGATGATAACGAAAGTAAAATTCCTTGAATCCGTCAAAACATATTTGAGTTGATGTTTAACAGACTTAGATTAGATGGCAGGTCTAAATAATGAAGTTATCGCCATTCAGTCTGTTATAACCCCTTTGAGTTTCAGTTCCAATCACACACCGGAACAGATACCGAAGCAACAGTAGGCAGGACAGTTCGGATGTGCATAGTTGCACGGGCTATTGAAGGTTTTATGGTTATATAACATAACCTGGAAATAAAAAGTACGTTAGAGCTCAGTTATTGCGGAGGGAATACAAGAAGACTGCGTCCCGTCACTCGTCTAAGAAGTCTCCAGCGGCGAACCGCGAAAGTGCTGGTGCAGTTTCACTTTGCACTCTCTCTCCCAGTGCACTGCGGTGTCTCACGCAGTGCCGACTTCTGTGATAACGGATTCCATTGCCGTAGCTGGTAGCACTGCAGTGCGTGTGGCGCATTGGGGTCCACACGTCAGATCTGACTGCCAGTTTCATTCCCCTGTTACTTGACAAAGACACATACTATGGCGTTTAAAATACAGGGCTATCCATATAGACCCGAATTACTTCAGTGGGTCATAATTTCCCTCTGAAAGCTCACAGAAAGGGGTGGCTGTTTTCATTATCTCAGTACCTCTGGGAGAATCAGAGGAACCGCCAGTTATTAGTAAGTCGATCGTTGTTTCTGCGCATGAGGTTCTTTGTCCGGTATAATGTCGAGCTTGCTCGGCTCGTGTTAGTTCGTTCGTAGCCTCCACGGTTGCGATTTCTGAAGTCTGTGAGTGAGCAGTTCTGGCCACGTGACAATAACGAGCAAATTAGTGATTCGTTAGCAGTCTTTCGCAGGCATATACATGCTGTACACACTTCGAGAGCGGGTTTTTATAGTGAAAATATATTGGAAGACATACTCAGTGGTTACAACACAACGGACATTCCGGATAGAATTCAATGTGCGCTATGTTCCAACAAAAGCAACAATTCTACCGATTGTAAGAAAGTTGGATACAACTGGTGTACTAAAGAGTGACAATCGTAAACACAGACCATCACTGATTGCAGACGTCATTGATAATGTTCGATGATGCTTGGAGAACACTCCAAGGAATTCGTTGTATAGATTGAGCCAGGAGACAGGCATTTCATATGGCACATGTCAGAGGGTTTCGAAAAAATGGACATTACGACCATACAGAGTGCACATTACGCAAACATTGCAGGAAACATATCATGAGGAAAGAATGAGTTGTTGTCGACGGTTTCAGGGGCTCCTGATTCAAAGTCCAGTCATTCTCTCCATAACTTGGTTTACAGCTGAGACATGATTCCATCTTTCAGGTTACATCAACACACAAAACAACAGGTACTCGGTGGGTTATGTATAGCACTCCGTCTTCAGGCCACAAGTGGCCCATCGGGACCATCCGACCGTCGTGTCATCCTCAGTTGAGGATGCGGATAGGAGGGGCACGTGGTCAGCACACCGCTCTCCCGCTCGTTATGATGGTTTTCTTTGACCGGAACCACTACTATTCGGACTAATAGCTCCTCATTTGGCATCACGAGGCTGAGTGCACCCCGAAAAATGGCAACAGCGCATGGCGGCTGGATGGTCACCCATCCAAGTGCCACCCACGCCCGACAGCGCTTAACTTCGGTGATCTCACGGGAAGCGGTGTATCCACGGCGGCAAGGCCGTTGCCGGTCGGTGGGTATAAACTACCATATTATTGAAACACCACTGCATGATGAACAGGTTTGGTGTGCAGAGTCAGCTCCCGGTATTGTTGGCCTCATTTTCTTTGGTATGATCTTAGGCACTACAGTTTATGCGAGCATCCTCGATACATTTGTGGAGCAGCTGGATGGCGTTGCGTTTACGGAAGTTATTTCCAACAAGATGGAGCAACGCTGACACGTCTAACGCTTCCATACAACTTGTAACCAGTTTCTATGATGACTGAATAATCTCACACAATTTGTGCCTCTCTCCCCCCCCCCCACCCCCACCCCCACCCACCACTCCCGTCACCCCCCCCCCCCTCCCAAACCCGGATTTTTTTCTTGTGAGGTATCTTAAAAGCCGAGCGTACAAGAATGGACCACGAACAACTGCAGAACTCCATGAGGCCATTATACACGAAATAAGAAACATTGGCGAGCATACACTTCACAAAACGTCGCGGAATATGGTGTAACGAGTACAGCTGTGCATCGATGCTGGTGGAGTAAACTTCCAGCATTTGCTGGGAGTACTTTGTATATGTGTATGTAGTCTCCCTATTGTGTATTATCACCTCCGAAAATTGCAGATGTGTCCTATGACTCATTAAAGTAGTTGAGGTTTCTATGGACCGCACTGAGTAGCACTGGATTTGAGGAAACGAAAGTATAATTTAGAAGAGAAAAATGGTTCAAATGGCTCTGAGCACTATGGGACTTAACAGCTGAGGTCACCAGTTCCCTAGAACTTAGAACTACTTAAACCTAACTAACCTAAGGACATCACTCACATTCATGCCCGAGGTAGGATTCGAACCTGCGACCGTAGCGCTCGCTGCGGTTTCAGACTGAAGCGCCTAGAACCGCTCGGCCACAACGGCCAGCCTTAGAAGAGAATTTGAATATTATTTTACTTCGTTTACGGAGTTAGCTACTGTTTCTGAGTTTCCCTCCATTCTTAAGTAAATGCAGGGAGGCGACATTCCACCAGGCTAGAAATAACGATATTAAAAAATCGTTTTTTTCGGTCAAAATGCTAAAGGATTTTTCTTCAGTGCTGTTCGAGAAGTTTCGTTGCTGTGTATACACTACTACGAAAGATTAATCCTGTTATGGTTAGAAATTAATGTGGACTAATTATTATTTTCAACTACAAATGGTGAGTTCCCGTATATATAGTACATACCGTGCTGCCAGGATAGTTTTCTCTATTTACATCGTCCAATTTATATTCACTTATAGGATAACCATATAGTTCAATATCTACGTCTAAAGCACAGAATCACGGGCGATGGCAAACAGTTGGCGCCAGCGCTTTTGTTTAAATATTTTCACATGATCTGTCACTCTGTTCATTGGTTTGTCACCCTCCGTTGTTGTGCTTGTTTGTCCGGAAACTTGAGCAGCAAGCTGGCACGTGCTGTAAGTAGGAAAGAACGTGACGAAATTGATATACATCAAATTAATTATCAATTGCGAATGCGAGCAACCATCAGCTGTATAAGGGAATGACGACACTGAAAATTTGTGCCGGATGGGGACTCAAACCGGATTTCCCGCTTTAGGCGAGCGGCCGCCTTCGACGCATCGGCTATCCGTGCACAGCTCACGGACCCAAACTTCCATATGTCGTCATTCCTGCGTCACAATCTGTTCTTAATCACACATAATGTAATTCCCGTACAGGGGAGCAAATTTTAATTGTACTGCCTGCCCGGTATCGGCGGATAAGTAGGATATTGCGGTGCCTGTGTTGTTAAGAAGAATCTGCAATGTTCCTTCCGACATTCATGCATGTTCGAAGGAACAGGCACTGCAGCGACTACAGCATGCATGTTCGAAGGACACAAGCACCGCAGTATCGTACTTATCCGCCGATACCAGGCGGCGACTTCAATTAAAATGTCCTCCGCTCTACGGTAACCACCTAATGTGTGTGCAAGTACAGGTTTTGACACAATAATGAGGTCATATGGAAGTATGGGCCTGGCAGTGAGTCGTGCGCGGACAGCCAAAGCGGTTAAGACGACCGCTCGCATAATGCGGGAAATCCGGGTTCGAGTCCCAGTCCGGCACAAATTTTCATTTCCTTATTATCTGATGGTTGTTCGTATTCGCAACTGCGAATAAGTTTCATTTCATTACAGCTGTAGCTGCCGCAGTGTCTGTTCCTTCGGAAATGCGTGTATGTCCTAAGAAACATTGTATCGTTCTTCTTAAAAACGCAGGCACTCCAATATCGTATAATGTAATTGAGGCTGTGGAAGACTGATGATGACATCTGCATCCATATTCTGCAAACCACTGTTTAAGTGCGTGGCAGTGGGTACCTCACATTGTATCTGTTACTGTAGCTGCTTCCCGACCCACTCACGTAAGGAGCGTGGGAAGGATGGCTGTTTAAATGCCTCTGTGCACGCAGTAATCAATCTAATCTTGTCCTCGTGATCACTACAGGAGATATCGTAGTGGGTTTTAGTATATTCTTAGACTCATCATTTAATGCTGGTTCTTGTAACTTTGTAATTAGGCTACATCGCGATAATTTGCGTCTATCTTCAAGTGTCCGCCACTTCAGCTTCTTCAGCATCTCTATGAGATGCCTCCCCCCCCCCCCTCCCCCTCTGAGACAGACCAACCTGTGACCATTCGTGCTGCCCTTCTCCGCATTCGTTCAATATCCTCCAATAGTCCAATTTGGTACGGATCTCACAAACTCGAGCAATATTCAAGGACGGGTCGTACGAGTGATTTCTAAGCAATCTCCTTTGGAGACAGATTTACTTAGTATTCTACCAATGAACCGATGTCAGCCACCTGCTTTACCTATGACTGAGCTAATATCATCGTTCTGTTTCATATCCCTTCAAAGTGTCTCACCCAGGTATTTGTACGAGTTGGCTGATTAAAGTTGTGACTCGTTGAGACTGTAATCACAGGATACTACGTTTCCTCATCATTTAAAGCAAGTTGCTAATTTTTGCACCACTTTCAAGTGTTATCAAGGTCTGACTGAATATTTGTGCAGATTTTTTCAGACAGAACAGCACTTCACTATAGATAACTGCATCATCTGCGAAAAGTCTTCAGTTATTACCAATATTGTCTGCAAGGTCGTTAATATGCAACGTTAACAGCAAATTCCCAACAAGCTTCCCTACTTCTACGGTTGTTACTAACTCATCTTCAAAGACAACATCCTGCTTTCTCCCTACCAAGAAATTCTTACTCCAGTCCCACATTTCGCTTGGTACTCCATACGATCACACCTTCAATAATAAGTGTAGGTGCGGTAGTGAGTCACATGCTTTTCGGCAATCGATAAACAGTGCATTTATCTGATTATCTGGATCTGTGGCTTCCAGGATGTCAAGTCAGAAAAGTGAGAATTGGGTTTCACATGATCAATGTTTTTGGAAAGCATGCTGATGGGAAGGTAGGAGCCTATTCTGTTAGAGGTACCTCATTATGTATGAGCTCAGGATCTTCTGAGATTCTACAACAAATGGATGTCATGGATTTTGGACGATAGTTTTGTGGATCATTTCTGCTATCCTTCTTGTATACGAGTGTGACCTGTGCTTTCTTCCATCTATTAGGCTTCTTTATTATTCTTTTGTTCGAGGGAAATGCGGCAGAATATGGTTACAAGTGGGGCTAACTCAGCCAAAAATTCGGTGTATAAAATGGTACACATTCCACGGGGCACTGGTACTTCGTTTAGTTTCCATATTTTTGTCCAACCCCTGTACATCAGCGATACATTCACCTGCAAAGTTTATGACTCCTCATGGAAACCGCAGATAGTGTTCTGCAGATGACGTCAAAGAGATGAGGAACAAACAAACAATCTTCGGTTAGACACGATAATTTCACACCCTATTATCCCCGAAAAGGTGTTCGATAAACCAGTGGGGATTGATGTATTGCCTGTCGGTTTCGTCTCGCGATCTTCGGCCGACTTTTATTCATTTTTCTGACGTTTCGCAAGTATGAATGGCTCGCATTGTCGAACATACACTCTCCACTGCTGGTGGTGATTATTTGCACTCCAACAGTGCTTGCCGGCCGATGTGGCCGTGCGGTTCTGGCGCTGCAGTCCGGAACCGCGGAACTGCTACGGTCGCAGGTTCGAATCCTGCCTCGGGCATGGGTGTGTGTGATGTCCTTAGGTTAGTTAGGTTTAAGTAGTTCTGAGTTCTAGGGGACTTACGACCTAAGATGTTGAGTCCCATAGTGCTCAGAGCCATTTGAACGATTTGAACAGTGCTTGGGGCGGCGATTAATGATTCGATTGTCATGAAACCGCGATTCATGCGAAAACGGTATATGTGTTATAAAGGTAATGTTATTATTCATTTCGTGTAAGATACGTCCACAAATTTGTGATCTTACTTCAAAATCATGAAATTACACCTCCATGTGTCATTGCAGGAGATAAAGGGAAAACGTAAGAGCGTGCAGTATCTGCATAACAAACTCCAGTTTGTCTTTCTTATATGCTGGTGAGAGGATTACGCCATACAGAGGCCAATATAGCCTCCTGGTTGTGACCTTATTTCTCTGTATGATAACTACCAAGCCGTGTCTGCCAGTGCCACAGTTTGATGCAGACATCATTCCACACACTACATACACCAAATGTTTCTGGTCTATCCGGATAACGTTCACGATTCAGCCGTTAACCTCTCCAACTCCAGACGCGTTTTGTCTAAGCTCACTATAGATGGTCAACGCAGGAATACGTTAAATTTGACAATGAAAACAGATTCAGGAACTCAATTTGTCTAAAGATCTCGTGTCCAGTTCTCAACGCCGATTGTACCCAGTTTCACTAACGGCAAGGCCAGAAAATATGGTTTTCGAACGGGGTATTTCCAGAGTATACTGTACTTGTTCTTGGTCTGCGTAGGCATCATCGGTAGTAACGTACATGTTATTCATACCTGTGGTCATTTAATGGATTCATACAGTTACCAATATAGGGACGCTAGTGATCCCTGCTCTTATCTAGACCAAAAAATCACCCAAATCATTAAGTTGTTCTCTATTTGTTCGATGTACCGATATTTGTCAAAACGGTACCACGAGCGTTGGGTTGACTAGATAGATATTGGAAGGGGTGGATGATCCACCATTTATAATCCGCTGAAGCACCTGATGAGCTGAATATATTTTACTGTGGAAGGTAATTCAAAGTTCTCCAGGGGTGCGATTTTACGGACTGTAATACACATGGTAATACCATTCTGTAGCATATTTTGAGTATTTTATGCATTTTAACCTGTTACAGGGGACAGGCAAAATAATATGAACATCTGTAATTACTAGGGAATTATTTATTAATAAGGGGTTGGACCCCAATTTTACCGTAATACAGCTGCGATTCTTCTTGGAATACTGGCATGTAATGATTGTATAGTCTCCAGTGGAATGTTATGCCACTCTTCGATCAGAATCTCTTCCAACTCCTGTAGTGATGAGGCAGGCGGAAATCTGCTACGGAGTCTGGGCTCCAATACCACCCAGAAGGGTTCGATAACGTTCAAGTCTGGGGACTGTGCTGGCCAGTTGTATGCTGCTCATGCCACGATTTTACTGTCCTGGCTGTGTGGATGGCTGTATTATCGTCATGAAAAATGGCGACTTTGTTGAGGAACAACATTTGAATCATGGGGTGCACCTGATCACCTAAAATGTTCACATAATCGTTGGCTGTAACACGGCCTTTGAGAGTAATGATGGGACCGAAAGAATACCATGATATGACTGCCCACACCATCACATTTCCACCTTCATACTTAACCGCTGAAATCACGTAGTCAGGATTGCAGGCTTCTTGTGGCGTTCTCCAGACGTTAACCGAGCCGATGCTTGGAATAACAAAAAAGGTGACTCGTCGGACCAAAGGACGTGTTTCCACTGATCAGCCTGTAACGCCGGAAATGCATATCCTCCTATTTCCATCTATTGCACTGCAAATTTTTTTCCTTATTTTGTTACCTGAAGATATAACATTTTTGTGTCTTTGTATATTGTAATTGTTTTACTATTTGTATATATATGCGTTTATGTCGATGTATAATTGGTTTGTTTTGTGAATATTATTTGTATTTATACGCTGGGTCTGGCCTAGGGAAAACTATGCTATCGAACGATTACATCGATAGGTCGTGTGGAGAACGAAAGTGTTTAGGATCTTTGGTAGTGTTAACTCTGCCGCGTGGAGCGCGGGCTGAGCAGAAGGAGTCGGGCTGGGGTGGTGCAGTGGAGCAGGTGTGTTGTGTGAAGCTCCCGCGTGTTGCCGCGCTTTCGGGGTTTGGCAGAATGTAATTGCGCTCGACTTGCGATGATAGTTTCTGACATGGTGTCGCGGACGGGAAGCATTAGCTGGCGCACATCAAGAGCCCGTTTCGCCTGGTGACCGTGTCGAGAGGAAGGCGCGCCAACATCCAGCTTCTGCAACAGCGACGGCCGACAATGAGTGACTGTCGCCACCTCCTCGATCGACGGCTTCAAACCTTCAATCAGCCAACAAGGAAGACTGGAAGCACGTAAAGTTTTAGAACTGTATGGCAGACCTCAGCTTTTCAAACTTTTAAAATTGTTGCATTACAAAATTACAGCAACTTAGCATGAACGTTTGTTGCTCATTGTCCCAATTGCATTACCAAGCAGGGTCCCTTCCTTTTCCGGAATGAACACGAGTGTCGTTGAAATTCAAACGCCAGCATCATTCGATTTCACTGCTTTAATTTCAAAGTTCAGTTAAGGTATTCATAGCTGGCTACAATATTCAGATTACACGAGCACAAATTAAGAGTGCGAGTTTTGTTACCGTATTTTAGCTTACCTGTGACTGCAGCTCAGCTTGGTACGTACTAAATTTTACTACTGTTAATTGTTCAGAATCATTTAATTCAAGTTCAAAGTTAAATCCCTTATTTCTAAATTGCGTAGATTCAAGTAGCTTTTGAAATCATTGTTGAGGTAGTCCAAGACTAACCGTATTTTACTGAATTTCGATGTGCTTCAGAAAGAAAGCTCACTATTAACTTCAGTCACTAAATTAACTTTCGATTTTCCTGTTTTATTAATTCTTTTGCTAAATTAAGTCAGAGTGTAGCGAAATTTATTACTTCTGACAAACTTTCAGTTTTCACACTGCACGTGTCAACCTTCAGTTTCCACGCTTCTAGTGCTAATTATATGTGTAATAACCTTTCTTTTTCAGTTACTATAGTAATTGTCCTTAGGACTGGCGACCGTAATTTCCCCCAAATCTCAAATATCTAATTACCGCTAGTTAATTGTTAACGTAACGGCCGCACATTTACTTTCTTTATTAACTTTACCCCTTTTCAAAATTAATTTGCACCTGTTTCATTAGCATTTTTCCTTTCATTTAGATGTAACCCTTTCCTCCCTCTTTACCGACAGATTAACTTCGGTGACGATTGCTTTTCCCAAATTTCCATTAGGTACACGCGGTTTAATTTTTCACTGTCATTAAGGTCGATAAGTGAGGGGGAGGTTACACGTGGCGACCTGGTGACAGGACAATCTTCAAATTTGAGGTTGTTCTGGACACGAATTTTGCATTGTCCAGATCTCGTAACAAAGTACTGGTTACGAAATGGTCGATACGTCAGCGAGAATATTAGTGTGAGGAATCCTAATTAGATTTGAGATTTGGCATTTATATTGAAAATTATTAAAATGAGTGAAGGCAACAATTACCAAAATTTTGTAGACTTCGGTAAGGAACAATCGGTCGAACAGTGGGAAACGCGCACCGCGGTACCCATTGTTCAGGGGCAGGCGGCTAGCATGAAAGACTCGACCGCCGAAACGCAACAAAGAGCAGAAATGGAATTCCAAACTTTAGAAAATGTTTCGGAATCGGAAGTGAAAATCAAATCTGAACCCCTTGATGACGAATACGGGGGGACAATTAAAAAGGAAGCCGCTACGGAAGTAAAACCGGTAGTTTCCGGGAATTTAACTGATTTATTGAATGTTTTGATTAACGAAATCAAGAATCAATCGGCAGAAATTAAAGCTCAGGCTGCCAAGCAAGAAGCTCAGTCTGAAAAAATTGAACGAAAGCTAGACAATCAGAACAAAGCTATTAATGTTGTCAGCAACAATGTTGGAGTTGTTAACACAAAAGTTGATAAAATCAAAGAAGATATTGTTGTGATTAATACCGAAATCGGTAATCTTAAACAGGAAATGATAGACGTTCAGGCGGAAATTGCGAGCATAAATACTCGTTTTAATTCCGAAATTAGCAGAATCGAGAAAAGTGTAGGAGAAGCAGTTGCTCCGATCATCGAGAACAAGGTGACGGAACAAATTCAATTAGTGAAAAAAGAGGATCAACAGAAGGTGGAAACTTTAAAGGCTTTAGTGTCCGAGGTTGATGCTACAGTGACGAAGCAGGCTAATACCTGCGACGAGAAAAAATATTCGCTTTATGGAGTTCTCGGCGGACAGTTTCGATAGATATGGGGTCTCGAACATGGCTATTGAGCTCTGCACTCACTTTAGTCTCAGTAGTTTCGTGTTGTTTTGACACAATTCGTGTTAGCATACGACGATCTCTGTCATTTAGTTTTGATTTGCACCACGTTTACAAGATGATGTCTTTCCTTGTTTTGTACAGGCTGTCTCGACTGTTCAAACAGTTGCTCTTGTAACATTCGATAAGTTGGCTGTCTTGGTTACTGATGCTCTAGCCAATCGGGCCTCCACAATCTGCCACTTATGGAACCCTGTTAAGTCTTACATTGCACTTCGACCTCGTCGTCTGACTGCGAATGCGAAGTGTGCACTACTCGTAAACAACCTACACTGGTGTCTAGACCTTACTGAATACGCACAGTCCAGCGCGACACGTGCCTTACCTGCGCTGTTGACCGTCAAACACAACCATCTCATTACTACTGTTCACATTATTTTGCCTATCCCCTGTAAATCATATCAGAAAATTAAAAAATGAACTTTAACGAAATTTTGAGCCTTTTCAAATGGTTCACATGGCTCTGAGCACCATGGGACTTAACTGCTGAGGTCATCAGTCCCCTAGAACTTAGAACTACTTAAACCTAACTAACCTAAGGACATCACACACCCATGCCCGAGGCAGGATTCGAACCTGCGACCGTAGTGGTCGCGCGGTTCCAGACTGTAGCGCCTAGAACCGCTCGGCCACTCCGGCCGGCGAACCTTTTCAGATTAAGGTCACATCTCCTCAAGAAATGAATCACATGAGCGTAGCTTACTGTGACTAGCAATCAGTCGACTCTTATGGTGGATCTTATAACTTGAAGAACACTCATGAGCAACTGAATTAGAGACACTAAAGATTGTCATCCCCTTCATCCTGACAAGAGCAGCAAGACGTCGCGATGTGGATTCTAGGAGACGCCGAGAGAGTTTTTGAGTCACCTGATCCAGAACCGCTCAGCTGACGTAAACATATCGTTCAGTGGTGTTTATTTTGTTTTATTTTGGTTGCTGTCATTTACAAAAATGATCTGTCACCTAGTTACTAAGACAGGTCATGTTTTCAAAATATTAAATTGTACATATTCAGTATATGATTTCTTCATTTTTAACGAAGTATAGCAATCTTGCAGCTTTAAAAAATTGTAAGCTTAAAATTAATAAGGATACTGAGAAACTTAAAATGAACAAGTTCAGATTTATAGAACACCACCATCAATGCTGTCCAGGAGGGAGCGCCTCAGAAAGGCAATGAGCCTCTTGCTCCTGGGCAACCTCTGCCCATCGGCGTGATTCTAGATCTGTGGTGTGCCAGTATTCTCAGTAAGTTGAGGTCAAGGTACCTAAGGGTTCACACAAGCATCCCATGTCCATGAAGTGCTCCTCAACCACCGTGACACAGTCTGAGAGGGATGGAGTAGTGCATTGTCTTGTTGAAATATTAGGTTACTTCCAGGGTCCTGGAGACGAGCAAACAGATGCATATGATCCGACATTAGGTTCCTGTATCGTTTGCCGGTGAGAGACGATCGTAGGTGTGTCAAGGGGTCCAGTATATCCTTGGTGAACACCTTCCACACGAGAATCACAAGAATTGGTATTCTCACGACTGGCTCGAACGGTGCCCTATTGATAAAGGGGATGCATCGTCTCATGTGGTTTTCGACAGTATGAACCCAGCCATCGGCGTAAGCCAACGTCTGCCACGACTGACCAGTGAAGGTGACCTTTACCTACGTGTCGAGTGTCCAGTAGCGGAGTTGGGCTCTGAGCACTATGGGACTTAACTGCTGAGGTCATCAGTCCCCTAGAACTTAAAACTACTTAAACCTAACTAACCTAAGGACATCACACACATCCATGCCCGAGGCAGGATTCGAACCTGCGACCGTAGCGGAGTTCCTCGATGCAAAGTGATCTTTGTAACCCGTGACGTGCGCTGAGCAGACGCGCATGAATAGAGTGTAGGTACCACACCATATATCGAGGAGATGCTTAGGGAGAATACGATTGTTCACCAGTTGGCAAGTACCTGCTACACTGTAGCCCGTCTATCAGCTGTTACATTGCCGGCCGCGGTGGTCTCGCGGTTAAGGCGCTCAGTCCGGAACCGCGCGACTGCTACGGTCACAGGTTCGAATCCTGCCTCGGGCATGGATGTGTGTGATGTCCTTAGGTTAGTTAGGTTTAAGTAGTTCTCAGTTCTAGAGGACTGATGACCACAGATGTTAAGTCCCATAGTGCTCAGAGCCATTTGAACCATTTTTGAGCTGTTACATTCCGTTATAGCCGACGACTATGTCTGTTATCAACACGTTGCTGCTCACAGCAGTTGACTCAGGAGGTGGTGATTTGCCCCGCATCGAGGTATTCACGGTACACCCTTGTCATAGTGAAATGTCGAAAGCCCAGTAGCTGCACGAATCATGGTGATGAAAAGTCCCATGTCTCGAAAAACTACGATCTGGCCGCAGTCAAATACGATGATACTGCAATCTAGGGCTCGACTATCACGCCGACAGCACGTACAAGACCTGACATCCCATCCACTAGGCACATCGAACTATTCAATTCATCGTGGTGACAATAGTGTTTTCTCTCCAATGTAGCAGCTGTCTCTAAATCAGTTGCTCGTGAGTGTACATGTACACTGGTTCCTTAAACAAAGGGACGTCATATTTTTCATTTATTCTGAAAACAATTTTATTTACTTTAATTTTATACACATAATATTCTTGTTTTTCCTCTACATGTGCATGATTGGTCATTTGGTAGTGCGTGATTTTATTCATATTTAAGATTTAATTTTGTACGGAATTCTTGGTTTCAGTTATTATAGTATTACAAGAGCTCGAGATTTTGGACGAAAGGTTGATGCCGAGGGCGGGGGCGGGGGGGGGGGGGGGGGAGGGGGGGGGACAGGTGCAGGCGTCTCGGACGAATTAAAGCAGCCCGCTGAAAAAATCTTTTAGAAGCGAACGAACTAGAGAATGTGCCGTCATCACATCCCCCTTCCTCTCTCCACAAACTCCTCCTCATCGTCCCGTATCGGAACTGGTTTCGATAACTGAGCACCGTACGGGTGACCACATTAGGCGATACTTTGCCATTTGGGCTACCAGTGATAGAATTTTAGCAAATTTCTTAAACAAATGCAACCATCGCCTTTTTGGTGATTTTTGGTCGACAAATGCGAGTTTTGGGCCACACAGAGTATTTTTATACACTGATTTTAATTTAATGTTCTTTACCATTCCGCTGCCTTGTGGAATACCGAAATATTGCAACCTCAAAGTTTTGCCCGCCTCCGTATAACGACTCCAGTGAAAACATTAAACCGCCATACGTAAGTAATTAGGCTATTATTGTAGTGCGTGTATATTTTCAACTTACCGTAAGGCTAGTGGGCGCATCAAAATCGGTTTTCCTCCTACAGCACATAGCATAAAAATAATAAACGGCAGTACTTACATTAAATTCAGCTCCAAGTAAGAACCGATCAACAAAAGCCGCGCGGGATTAGCCGAGCGGTCTCAGGCGCTGCAGTCTTGGACTGTGCGGCTGGTCCCGGACGAGGTTCGAGTCCTCCCCCGGGCATGGGTGTGTGTGTGTGTCCTTCGGATAATTTAGGTTAAGTAGTGTGTAAGCTTAGGGACTGATGACCTTAGCAATTAAGTCCCATAAGATTTCACACACATTTGAACTTTTTTTTTATCAACAAAACAGCAACTGAGCTCAAGTAAGGCCAACAATATACAGTAGTTAATATTGGCTAAAGTATATAGTGCTTGGCTAAAGCCGACAGTGCTGTCGATATATCGATATTTTAAGTCTATCAATGACCTTGTTGGCTATCGATAGTGCGTACCCCATTTCCATCCTATGGCTGAAAACCAAAATATCTTTCACTTTCACTACACGACAACTAAAACTAAACTCCGTCCGAACAGGCCTAGGGAGGCCCAACGGTATCGACCAACCGCCGAGTCATCCTAAGGCAATAGGAGTCACTGGATGCGGATATGGGGGAGCATGTGGTCAGCACACCGCTCTCCCGGCCGTTGTCAGTTTTTGTGACAGGAACCGCTACTGCTGTATCAAGTAGCATCTTAGTTGGCCTCACAAGGGCTGAGTGCCCCCCGCTTGCCAACAGCGCTCGATAGACCGGGACAGTCACTAATCCAAGTGCTAGCCAAGATTTGCGTGATATAACGGGAACCGGTGTTATCACTGCGGCAACGCCCTTGGGCTTCATTGCAACTAGGACGTGTAAGCTTTCACTTAAGTGATAAGTCTACGACGGCTAGTCACAGAGTTTTAAGTAACACCCCAAAAGAATAAAGTTACGAAATTAGTTTTATGTTTGCCTGCAGTCCTGGTACACATTGAATTTCCCGCATCACAATACCGTCCTACACTGCTACAGGTGTCTGAACAAAATGGCGCAGCCCACTGATAAAGTCGAGTGACATATGATAGTTCGTTTTCTACATTCGAACCGGAATAATCTCGCAACAATCCACACCGAGTAGATGAAAGCGTACGGCAACAGTGCACCATTAAATGACGCAGTGGAGAGGTGGAGTAGATGCTTCCACTGTGGGCAAACAAGTATGAGTGACGAGGAACGAAGTGGTAGCCCGTCTCTCTTTGAAGAATCGGGAATCGCGAGAGAAGGGGAGGCCTAGGAGTTCGAAGACCGCCATATCACAATGGATGACAGAAACAGTGATGATTAGTCAAGGACCAGTTTTCAGCATCTCGCATCACATTTTGAACGCGAAAAGACTGGGTTCTGCGATTGCTCACACCGACTGAAAAAGCCAGAGAATCGAGGCAGAACCGCAAATGTTTCAACTACGACAGGCCGGTCCACATGACCTCTTTAGCCATCTAATCACCACGGGTGAGTGCTGGGTGTATCAATGTGACCTCGAGACGAAGTACAAAAGCGAGCAGTACCGAGCGAGGTGGCGCAGTGGTTAGCACACTGGACTCGCATTCGGGAGGACGACGGTTCAATCCCGTCTCCGGCCATCCTGATTTAGGTTTTCCGTGATTTCCCTAAATCGTTTCAGGCAAATGTCGGGATGGTTCCTTTGAAAGGGCACGGCCGATTTCCTTCCCAATCCTTCCCTAACCCGAGCTTGCGCTCCGTCTCTAATGACCTCGTTGTCGACGGGACGTTAAACACTAACCACCACCACCACAAAAGCGAGCAGTGGCAACAGATGAATTCATCACCGCCGAACAAGGCGAAGGCCGAACCGTCGTAGGGCAAAGCGATGCTGAGTAACATTTTCGGGACTGCCATGGTGTTGTACTAACGGATTATGCTCGTAAGGGGCAAACCATCACAGAAAATACTACCGAAAACTACTGACGCGGTTAAGGGGCGACGTTCACGAAAAACATTCACATTTAAAAGATGCACCAAATCCACAATTTCGAAGATACGGCAATGAAATTTTGTACCATGCTTTACATGACACTAACACATTTGCCATTAAGTTGCTTGGGTTACATACGTGGTGCATTCAAGTTCTAAGGCCTCCGATTTTTTTTCTCTGGACTGGAAAGAGATAGAAATATGCGCATTGTTTTAAAATGAGGCCGCGTTCATTGTCAATACGTCCCAGAGATGGCAGCACCGTACGGCAGATGGAATTTTACCGCCAGCGGCGAGAATGAGAACTGTTTTAAATACTTAAAATGGCGACGTTTTCCTTACTTGAACAGCGTCCAGTCATTCGTTTTCTGAATTTGCGTAGTATGAAACCAATTGAAATTCATCGACAGTTGAAGGAGACATGTGGTGATGGAGCTATGGATGTGTCGAAAGTGCGTTCGTGGGTGCGACAGTTTAATGAAGGCAGAACATCGTGTGACAACAAACCGAAACAACCTCGGTCTCGCACAAGCCGGTCTGACGACATGATCGAGAAAGTGGAGAGAATTGTTTTGGGGGATCGCCGAATGACTGTTGAACAGATCGCCTCCAGAGTTGGCATTTCTGTGGGTTCTGTGCACACAATCCTGCATGACGACCTGAAAATGCGAAAAGTGTCATCCAGGTGGGTGCCATGAATGCCCATGTGGCATGTTGCCAAGCAATGTTGACGCACAATGACAGCATGAATGGGACTTTCTTTTCGTCGGTTGTGGCAATGGATGAGACGTGGATGCCATTTTTCAATCCAGAAACAAATTGCCAGTCAGCTCAATGGAAGCACACAGATTCACCACCACCAAAAAAATTTCGGGTAACCGCCAATGCTGAAAAAATGATGGTGTCCGTGTTCTGGGACAGCGAGGGCGTAATCCTTACCCATTGCGTTCCAAAGGGCACTATGGTAACAGGTGCATCCTACGAAAATGTTTTGAAGAACAAATTCCTTCCTGCACTGCAAAAAAAAGCGTCCGGGAAGGGCTGTGCATGTGCTGTTTCACCAAGCCAACGCACCCGCACATCGAGCTAACGTTACGCAACAGTTTCTTCGTGATAACAACTTTGAAGTGATTCCTCATGCTCCCTACTCACCTGACCTGGCTCCTAGTGACTTTTGGCTTTTTCCAACAATGAAAGACACTCTCCGTGGCCGCACATTCACCAGCCGTGCTGCTATTGCCTCAGCGATTTTCCAGTGGTGAAAACAGACTCCTAAAGAAGCCTTCGCCGCTGCCATGGAATCATGGCGTCAGCGTTGTGAAAAATGTGTACGTCTGCAGGGCGATTACGTCGAGAAGTAAGGCCAGTTTCATCGATTTCGGGTGAGTAGTTAATTAGAAAAAAAATCGGAGGCCTTAGAAATTGAATACAACTCGTATATTTAAATTTTTTACGGAATTTAAAAATTTTAGTTTCAGAAACTAATATATGTACCTTTTTCTCAGAAACTATTCAAGAGATTTTTACAAAATTTTCACTGTTTAATCTCTCTGCATATCGTAAGCTTCCTTCTTGAGTGTTTTTGAATATATCGAATAGAAGAATTTTAATATTTTTTAAATTATAATTCAGTAAGTATAATATAAAATTTATCCAAAATCTCAAGCGCTTTGCCGCATGTCTCAGCTTAAGCTCAGAATTTCAAAATTTATTTTGAGACAACATTCGTTAGATTTATAGAACTAAGTGTACAAAATTTCATAATTCTAATCTTCATACACTACTGACCATTAAAATTGCTACACCAAGAAGAAATTCAGATGATAAACGGGTATTCATTGGACAAATATATTATACTAGAACTGACATGTCATTGCATTTTCACGCAATTTGGGTGTATAGATCCTGAGAAATCAGTACCCAGAACAACCACCTCTGGCCGTAATAACGGCCTTGATACGCCTGGGCATTGAGTCAAACAGAGCTTGGATGGCGTGTACAGGTACAGCTGCCCATGCAGCTTCAACACGATACCACAGTTCATCAAGAGTAGTGGCTGGCGTATTGTGATGAGCCAGTTGCTCGGCCACTATTGACCAGATGTTTTCAATTGCTGAGAGATTTGGAGAATGTGCTGGCCAGGGCAGCAGTCGAACATTTTCTGTATCCTGAAAGGCCAGTACAAGACCTGCAACATGCGGTCGTGCATTATCCTGCTGAAATGCAGGGTTTCGCAGGGATCGAAGGGTAGAGCCACGGGTCGTAACATATCTGAAATCTAACGTCCACTGTTCAAACCATCACGCCGAGTGATACGCCAGTATGACGATGACAAATACACGCTTCCAATGTGCGTTCACCGCGATGTCGCCAAACACGGATGTGACCATCATGATGCTGTAAACAGAACCTGGATTCATCTGAAAAAATGACGTTTTGCCATTCGTGCACCCGGGTTCGTCGTTGAGTACACCACCGCAGGTGCTCCAGTCTGCGATGGAGCGTCAAGGGTAACCGCAGCCACGGTCTCCGAGCTGGTAGTCCATGCTGCTGCAAATGTCGTCGAACTGTTCTTGTAGATGGTTGTTGTCGTGCAAACGCCCCCATCTGTTGACTCAGGCATCGAGACGTGGCTGCACGATCCGTTACAGCCATGCAGATAAGATGCCTGTCATCTCGACTGCTAGTGATACGAGGCCGTTGGGATCCAGCACGGCGTTGCGTATTACCCTCCTGAACCCACCGATTCCATATTCTGCTAACAGTAATTGGATCTCGACCTACGCGAGCAGCAATGTCGTGATACGATAAACCGCAATCGCGATAGGCTACAATTCGACCTTTATCAGAGTCGGAAATGTGATGGTACGCATTTCTCCTCCTTACACGAGGCATCACAACAACGTTTCACCAGGCAACGCCGGTCAACTGCTGTTTGTGTATGAGAAATCGGTTGGAAACTTTCCTCATGTCAGCGCGTTGTAGGTGTCGCCACCGGCGCCAACCTTGTATGAATGCTCTGAAAAGCTAACCATTTGCATATCACAGCATCTTCTTCCTGTCGGTTAAATTTCGCGTCTATAGCACGTCATCTTCATGGTGTAGCAATTTTAATGGCCAGTAGTGTAAATTGGACGATGTAAATAGTGAAAATTATCCTGGCAGCACGGTATATTCTATATGTAGAGGAACTCACCATTTGTAGTTGAAAATAATAATTAGTCCACATTAATTTCTAACCATAACCACATTAATCTTTCGCAGTAATAATAATTAGTCCACATTAATTTCTAACCATAACAGCATTAATCTTTCGCAGTAATGTATACACAGCAACGAAACTTCTCGAACATCACTGAAGAAAAATTCTTTAGCATTTTGATCGAAAAAAAACGATTTTTTAATATCGTTCTTTCTAGCCTGGTGGAATGTCTCCTCCCTGCATTAGGTATGAAAGGAGGGAAACTCGGAAGCAGTAGCTAACTCCGTAAACGAAATAAAATAATATTCACATTCTCTTCTAAGGCTGGCCGTTGTGGCCGAGCGGTTCTAGGCGCTTCAGTCTGGAACCGGGCGAGCGCTACGGTCGCAGGTTCGAATCCTGCCTCAGGCATGGATGTGTGTGATGTCCTTAGGTTAGTTAGGTTTAAGTAGTTCTAAGTTCTAGGGAACTGATGGCCTCAGATGTTAAGTCCCATAGTGCTCAGAGCCATTTGAACCATTTTTCTCTTCTAAATTATACTTTCGTTTCCTCAAATCCAGTGCTACTCAGTGCGGTCCATATAAACCCCAATTACTTTAATGAGTCATAGGACACATCTGCAATTTTCGGAGGTGATAATACACAATAGGGAGACTACATACACACATACAAAGTACTCCCAGCAAATGTTGGAAGTTTACTCCACCAGCATCGATGCACAGCTGTACTCGTTACACCATATTCCGCGACGTTTTCGTCGTGTAGCAATTTTAACGGTCAGTAGTGTAGATTCTGAGAAAAAGGTATATAAACTTCAAAAAACATAATTATCTGGAAATGCAATTTAAAGTTCAACCTAATGTTTTTTCTTATGTCAGTTCTTCAGACGGCCCCAGATTTGTACTCAGGGTCCTCTTTCCCCTCAAGTCTTCTATTCTGGTTTCTTGTTTTCTGCCTCCCTTCCTTGACCAAGTCTTCAACTGACATGTGAACTGCAGAAAGGCGCTGTAAATCTATTTTTGTCGAAATGTCTTGAGTGAAATTTCCTACCTAAAACCCCATTCTCTCTAATACCTTCATCCTCCCAACGGTCCCATCATTAAATACAAGCACTGCATCATACGTTGCAATTCTGACAACTGTAGGAGACGAAAATCTGTCCTTACGGCACCATTTCCGTACGAGTGAATTTAGAGACTCATTTGGATTCTGGGTTTTGCCATGATCATTCATTTTTAGAAGTTCGGGATCGGCCATGAACCTGTAATTGGGCTTGACGATTTGGAAGTGATGTAGTGGTTGTTATCCCTCTGAGCCTGTAGACAATGAAGGGTCGCTTCAAAAAGAGCGCGTGGCGGGAAGGTCGCGTCACACATTTAATTATTTTTCAGGTACTTCGGATGCGCTTTCATCGTTGAAACTTTGGAAATTTATTGTCCATGAGCTCTACTAGTAAATAAAAAATAAATTGAAAACCGACCTTTTCGGTCAATTTCATGAACGTCCCCCTTTAAGCGAGGCTGTCAAGACGAAGCGTCGCAAGAAGCTATCCAAGAGGATATTTCTTCTTCACGACAACGCCACAGCGAAATCTGCACTGGACACTGCTTCTTTGGACTATCGTAATTTGCTTCTTCCAAATATTATTCTGACATGCCATCGAGTGACTTCTTCCTCTTTCCTCGGATGAAGAAACTATGACGTAAGAATAGCAGTGAGAGAAGCGTTCGATGACTTTGTCAGTAAAATTTTGTCGACCGATCTGGGTAAAAACTCTAAGAGGTTTTGGTCTTACATAAAATCAGTAGGCGGCCAGCGACCAAACTGGCACACCTGAGAAAAGCACAGGACATTCCACATTCCCGTTCTCAAGAAGTGTCGTAGGACAAATGTACATAATTATAAGACTATATCGCTGACGTCAGTTTTTTGCTCAAGAATTATGACGTTTTTGGGGGACGAAAATCTTCTCTATTAAAATCAACATGGATTCCGCAAGAGCCGGCCAAAGTGGCCGTGCGGTTAAAGGCGCTGCAGTCTGGAACCGCAAGACCGCTACGGTCGCAGGTTCGAATCCTGCCTCGGGCATGGATGTTTGTGATGTCCTTAGGTTAGTTAGGTTTAACTAGTTCTAAGTTCTAGGGGACTAATGACCTCAGCAGTTGAGTCCCATAGTGCTCAGAGCCATTTGAACCATTTTTTGATTCCGCAAGAACAGATATTGCGAAACTCAACGCGCTCTGTTCCTCCATGAGATCCATACCGCCGAGGACAACGGCACTCAGACACAGGGGATAGGCAAAATAATGTGAACAGCGGTAGTAATGGGATGGTTGTGTTTGACGGTCAACAGCGCAGGTAAGGCACGTGTCGCGCTGGACTCTGCGTATTCAATACGGACTAGGCAACAGCGCAGGTTGTTTACTTGTAGTGCACACTTCGTATTTGCATTCTGAGGCCGAGGTCGACGTCCAATGAAAGACCTAATAGAGTTCCAAAGGGGACAGTTTGTGGGGGGCCCGATTAGCTGGAGCATCAGCAACCAAAACAGCCAACTTATAGAATGTCTCAAGAGCAACTGTTTCAACAGTCGAGACAGCCTGCACGAAACAGGGAAAGACATCATCTTGTAAACGTGGCGCAAATCAAAACTAAATGACAGAGATCGTCGTACGCTAACACGAATTGTGTCAAAACAACACGAAACTAAGCCGGCTAATGTGACTGCAGAGCTCAATAGCTATCTTCGAGTCCCCATATCTATCATAACTGTCCGCCGAGAACTCCATAAAGCGAATATTCATGGACGAGCTACTATACCGAAACCATTAGTGACGACAACCAACGCAAAGAAGTGTAAACATGGTGTCTGGAGCATAAAACCTGGATGGCTGATCAGTAGAGCACGTCCTATTGTCCGACGAGTCAACGTTTTTGTTATTCCGAACATCGGCCCAGTTTACGTCTGGAGAACGCCAGAAGAAGCCTACATTTCTGATTGCTTGATTCCAACAGTTAACCATGGAATTGGAATTGTGATGGTGTGGTCATGTTACAGCCAACGATTATGTGAACATTTTAGATGATCAGGTGCATCCATCATTCAAATGTTGTTCCCCAACAATGATGCCATATTTCAGGGCGATAATGCAGCCATTCACACAGCCAGGACAGTACAATTGTGGTATGAGGAGCATGTAACTGAACTGCAGTATCTTCCCTGGCCAGCACAGTCCCCGGACTTGAATATTATCGAACCCTTGCGGGCGGTATTGCAGGGCAGACTCCGGAGCAGATTTCCGCCTCCCTCGTCACTACAGGAGTCGGAAGAGGTTCTGATCGAAGAGTGGCATAACATGCCACTGGAGACTATACGATCATTATATCCCAGTATTCCAAGAAGAATCGCAGCTGTATTACGGTAAAATGGGGGTCTAACCTCTTATTAATAAACCATTCCCATGTAAGTACAGGTTTTCACATTTTTTGCCTATCCCCTGTATGGCGTGTTCATCGACCTCCATAAGGCATTTGATACTGTCCCACACTGTCGTTTAGTGAACAAAATACGGGCTTACAGAGTATCGGACTATATTTGCGACTGGATTCAAGATTTTATTGCAGACAGAACTTAACACGTCGCTCTTAACGAAACAAAATCTACGCGTGTAAAGGTAATTTCCGGAGTACACCATGGAACTTGATAGGACGGTTGCTGTTTGCAATTTTCATAAATGATCTAGTAGAAAGAGTCGGAAGCTCTTTAAGACTGTTCGCAGATGATGTGGTTATCCACAAGAAAGTAGCAACGCCAGAAGACAGTACCGATTTGCAAAATGCCCTGCAGAGGTTTGATAAATTGTGCAGGTTCTGACAGTTGTTTCTGAGTATAAGTAAATCTAACATATTGCAATACATATCAAAAGAACTCAACTACTGTACAACTACACTATTGACGACAAATTGATGGAAACAGTGTATACCTAGGAGTAACTATCCAGAGCGACCTTACATGGAACGATCACATAAAACAAATAGTAGGAAAAGCAGACCCTAGAGTGAGATTCATTGGAAGAATTTTAAGGAGGTGAATCTCATCCACGAAAGAAATGGCTTACAAGGCGCTTGCTCGACAGATTCTTCAGTACTGTTCATCAGTCTGGGACACTTACCAGGTAGGACTGATGGAAGAGGTAAAGAAGATCCAACGGCTAGCGGCACGTTTCGTCACTGAATCGTTTAGTCGCCGCGAGAGCGATACAGAAATGCTCAAAACATCAGTGGCAGACGTTACAAGAGAGGTGTTGTGCATGGCCGGCCGGGGTGACCAAGCGGTTAAAGGCGCTACAGTCTGGAACCGCGTGACCGCTACGGTCGCAGGTTCGAATCCTGCTTCGGGCATGGATGTGTGTGCTGTCCTTAGGTTAGTTAGGTTTAAGTAGTTCTAAGTTCTAGGGGACTGATGACCTTAGAAGTTAAGTCCCATAGTGCTCAGAGCCATTTGAACCATTTTTTTGTTGTGCATGACAGAGAGGTTTACTATTGAAATTTCGAGTGAGCACTTTCCGGAAAGAGTGGGACAACATATTAGTTCTTCCCACACATATCGCATCGAATGGCCACGATGACAAAATTCGAGAAATTGGAGCTATACAGAGGCTTACCAACAATCATTCCTTCCAAGCGCCATTCGTGAGTGGAACAGGAAATGTGAATCACTTAGTGGCACCAGAAGAACTCTCCGTCACACACCGTTAGGTGGCTTGCGGAGTATGATGCAGATGCAGATGTAGATATTGCGTGGCAGGCATTTCGAGAATGACAGCGAGGTGATTTTCGAATAGGTAAGTTTCCTAAACAGCCAAAATGTAGGCTTGTTCAACTAAGGTCTCTGCCAAGTCATCCTACATTGGGAGTAATGTTTCGCAAAGAATGTTGAACGTGTAGAAAGGATTACACCACTGCCAAGTTTCCTAGAGGGAGTTTGATTTTTTTCAAGGTGGTAATTAAAACTTCGTGACTACCTGTCGTACAAATACGTATATCTTTATTATGCTGCGAAACTTTTTGTCGCTATACTTCTGCGCCAGTGTCGTAGTCCTAGTTGCCGACCACCAGCTTTACATTCACCGAAATGCTCCCCTGAACGACTGTAGTATGACTTGTAGAATCTTATCAAGCAAGACTGATCCCGCGACTTTAAATCTGGTAGTAATTCTCATGTTTTAAGCTATCAGCTCACTCCTGAAATGAGGGCTAGCAGTTGACGGAAACATCTCGCCAACACTATCTAGCATCAGCGCTTCCCTAATCCATGGCAGGCTAAACATAAAGTAACCCGAACAAGAGCCCTGTGCCCTGAGTGAATACGTATTCGTTTCCAGGCCTTGATTGGCGGGCCCAGCCTCTTCCGACTCAAACAGGGCTGGCGGTGCCGTCTCATGTCCAGTATCGGCAGCTGTCAGGAGGAACAATCAAAATATCATAGCAGATACGAATAAAAATTTGGCTACTGCTCCCCTAAGCATCAGTGCAAATCATCATAACTAATATTTTCAATTGTTGGGAGATTTTGTACTAATGTACTCAAGAGTAGTCTCATGTTTAAGTAGAAAAAATTATTTAGCATATCACAGTTTGGATTCCAGAAGGGTTACTCAACTGAGAATGCTATTTACACATCCATCCACCAAATATCACAAGCCTCAAATATTAAAAATATAGCCAGTTGGTATTTTCTGTGGTCTTTCCAAGGCGTTTGATTACACAGACCATGTTATCCTCTTCTTGTTAGAAAAACTAAAGTTTTATGGAATTGATGGCTTTACAAACAACTGGTTTGACTCATACTTAACAAACAGAATGCAAAAAGTTGTGGTCAATATTTCAATGTTGGAAAGGTAGAAAATTTTAATTACTGGGAAGGAATCACAAAGAGCTGAGCCCACTACTGATCCTAATATAAGTGAATGACCTTCTACTCAACATTCAACTCGGAGAATTGGCACTTTTGCTGACGATACTAGTGTTATAATAAATTCCATCCAAAGAATTGTTAAGTTGCTGTCTGAAAATGGACTCTGCTCATATTTTGAGAAAACACACTGTATTCAGTTCTATGCAACAAATAGAATCATACCAACAACTGATGTAACCATATGAACAAGAGTCAGTAAATATGGCAGAATGGTCCAAATTTTGGTGTGTACATGTTGATGAACACTTGAACTGAAAGAAGCTTCTTACCGAGTTTCTCAAACAATTAAGTTCAGCTACCTTCGCGCTTTGTACAATTTCTAGTCTTGGAAACAAATGAATCAACCTCCGGACATGTTTTTCATATTTACACTCAGCAATGACTTACGCAAAAATTTCTGGGGTAACTTATCACTTAGCAAGGAAGTTTGATTGCACAAAAACGAGCAGTAAGAATAATATGTTTACTCGCGGTCGTCATGTAGGTACCTGTTCAAGACGCTGAGAATTTTAACTACACCATCACAATACTATATTCGCTTGTCATACTTCTCTTCTCCTGGCTTTGTTTTGAGGGAAGTGTGTTGAGACGGTCTCTGTCTTCTACGTGTGTAGGACCATACTGCGACAGTAAAAGCCTACGGAATATCAGACCAGCTGTGTGGCGGGATTGAAGAGTTTTTAGCAAACAGAACACAGCGTGTTGTTCTCAATGGAGAGACGTCTACAGACGTTAAAGTGACCTCTGGCGTGCCACAGGGGAGTGTTATGGAACCATTGCTTTTCACAATATATATAAATGACCTAGTAGATAGTGTCGGAAGCTTCATGCGGCTTTTCGCGAATGATGCTGTAGTATACAGAGAAGTTGCAGTATTAGAATATTGCAGCGAAATGCAGGAAGATTGCAGCGGATAGGCACTTGGTGCAGGTAGTGGCAACTGACCCTTAACATAGACAAATGTAATGTATTGCGAATACTTAGAATGAAGGATCATTTATTGTATGATTATATGATAGCGGAACAAACACTGGTAGCAGTTACTTCTGTAAAATATCTGGGAGTATGCGTACAGAACGATTTGAAGTGGAATGATCAAATAAAATTAATTGTTGGTTAGGCGGGTGCCAGGTTGATATTCATTGGGAGAGTCCTTAGAAAATGTCCATCAACAAAGGAGGTGGCTTACAAAACACTCGTTTGACCTATACTTGAGTATTGCTCATCAGTGTGGGATCTGTACCAGGTCGGGTTGACGGAGGAGATAGAGAAGATCCAAAGAAAAGCGGCGCGTTTCGTCACAGGGTTATTTGGTAAGCTTGATAGCGTTACGGTGATGTATAGTAAACTCAAGTGGCAGACTCTGCAAGAGAGGCGCTCTGCATCGCGGTGTAGCTTGTCCAGGTTTCGAGAGGGTGCGTTTCTGGATGAGGTATCGAATATATTGCTTCCCCCTACTTATACCTCCCGAGGAGATCACGAATGTAAAATTAGAAAGATTCGAGAGCGCACGGAGGCTTTCCGGCAGTCGTTCTTCCCGCGAACCATACGCGACTGGAACAAGAAAGGGAGGTAATGACAGTGGCACGTAAAGTGCCCTCCGCCACACACCGTTGGGTGGCTTGCGGAGTATAAATGTAGATGTAGATGACAGTAATTCATTGCGTTAAATATTTCGGGTTCACAGGCGCCATGTAAATAAAAGACAACTGCTGCTTCCTTAGCTGTTGTATATGCTGTTCAGTTTGCTTCAGAATAGCGTGTGTCAAACAGATACTCGTATGGATGCCACGCCAGCAACTGGCTACCTGCTTGGGTAAAGGAATACCGTTAACATCTCATTTCCTGGCCATACGTGCGTACTAGGCTTGTTCGCTATTGCACTGAGATCGGTTAGTTTCCGCTTGCGGGGGGGGGGGGGGGGGGGGGCTTTTAGTTCGGCCTGAAGTTGACGGGCTTGGCTTTCCCTAATCCTCCTAAAGGGTGGTGGTTGGAGTCGATTAGGCTGACTTTAAGGGGTAGTAATTTTCTCCATGAAGGTCGGTGTTTGCAGAAAAAGTTGTTGAAGCCCTGTCAGAGAGCAGCACCTTACAGAAGCGCTGGAAGCAGCAGAAGGAAATGGCCAACTACACTTCCAACATACTTCTGACTGGCTGGAATGCCTAAGCGGTAGTAACATCGTGAAGCGTTTAGCGAGCTAGTGAAATCAAGGAGTCGCCCGTCGGCCCTCGTGGGATTAAGGTTGCAAGTATTGGCCAATCTGGGCTGAAGTTTGTCTTTTAAAGTGGTTATTGTTCTGAAAGTCTGGAGCCAGTGATCCTTCGTGATCAACGAGGTTACTTTTCCGGCAGGGAAGGCCTACAAAGCATTCCTGCGCGCGGGCGTCGAATTCTGCTTCGGCAATTTCCTGTTTTTCTCGGCGACTGTTGCGGATTAGTTAGCGCGGACTTCTTAGGTAGAAAAAGGTCTTCAGAGCAGAGCGTGGGGCCATTACTTAGCTGAAGGTGGTATTGGATAAAAGTGTCACACTTGGCTATGGTTAACAGATACCAAATAATATAAAATAAGAAAACACTTACTAATATTCTGAAAAATTATATATTTTTGGTCACGAACCGGCTTTAGGCTTCTAAGGCCATCTTCAGGTGACAACGGAATGTCGCAAACACAGATAAACATTATGTGCGACATACACAGATATTATTTGGACAGAGGATAAAAAAAAATGACGTAAAGTGTTATAAAAAAATTTGTTTTCTACTCTTTTTAGTTAATTTAATTGTTACTATGTGACAAAATAATGTAATGTTTTCCTATGTAAACACTGTACGCCAATTTCGTTCCTTCTGTACAAACAACATCTGTATAAGTCGCACATCGTTTTTATCTGTGTTTGCAATACATTTGTCACTTGAGGATGGCCTAAGAAGCCGAAAGCCGGTTCGTGACAAAGTGAATGTAATTTTGCAGAACATTAGGAAAGGCCTTCTTATTTATTATCCTGTTCTGCCAAGCACCGTTGGAAAATTCAGCAAATGATAATCAAAACTATGACTGTCCCTCGTATCAGTGGATTGCTTGGGTCATCTAGCGACGTACTACGGAACTGTGGCAGGAGGATTTCGGTGTGTACGAGGTTTCATAAATGTATCCGTAACCAGGCAAAAAATTTAGGAAACTTTATTTTTTTGAGGTAAAAAACTTTACATCTATCTCTCGTAGGTTTCTACTACCTCAGATCACGTAAGAAGAGTATCGCGTGGTCTGGGCTACTACTTAGAATGTAACCTGCCTCCGTAACAGAGGTCCATAACTAACGCCGGTACGGTAGTACTCGATTCGGATGCAGCCAGTTCGAATCCTGGTAGCGGAAGTAATTTTCGGCAATAGTGTTTGGCCTTCAAGGGGATGGAGGTGGTGTGGTGTCGTCATCAACTTTTTGATCACCGGATTTTGCACCAGTGTTCTGGATTAAATTCCAAAGTGCTCTGCAGTGTCCCATGAAGTGAGAGCGTGTGACACTGTCGATGAATGATGATCCGTCCGTCGGATGGCGCCATTAAGCCCGGCGGTGCTCTTGGTGCTACCCGATAAAAGCAGGCTATGTGCTGGCACTCTTCCTTCTATTATCATACAACCGAACAAAACATCAGACGATCCACACACCTATTGCAGTCGCCTATACTGAATTGATGTATTTTATACACCAGTCTCACATACCGTGTGAAAAGGGCCACTGTATGGAGGAAGGAAATTGTTACCCATTAGGCAGTTGAACAACCCCTCAGGGTCTCCCAGCTAACGATGCCACACGACTCTTTCTTTTCTATTCAAATTCACATTTTAGTAGTTTTTAACAATGTCTGATAACACGAGAAAAACATCACAAATTGAAGACACAATGTTACTCGAAGCTTATAGAACTCAGAATCATCTGGGATTTTCACTTGCAGCGAGAACATCGACAAAGGGCGAAATAGCTTTTAAACTTCGTGACAAATGACCTCGGGTACACTTGCTACGAGTCAATAATCACTACATACCCTAGCGTTCTTGAAACTTGTACTGAAATAACGTGTATGTCTACGTAGCGCGGTGGGATGTGAGTTCGTTTATCGGAGACCACAAATTCTTTTTGGAGGAGGGGGACATCATTGCCCCCCACCCCGCCACCATCGCTGGGACTGCACTTGCATACAAAGGAGGGCAGCGCAGGAGGTCACTGGAGTGAAGAAACTTGCCATTTACAGGAACATTTAACAGTCGTGGATGGAAACGTTTGAACGAAGGTGCTGATTATTGCGAAAAGTTTAATTATAAAATCTCTGCACACACTGTTCCCATGTTCTATACTTAAGTGCCACCAGCACACTGTTATTATAAAAGTAATTTCTAGTACGCACTGTTGATTTGCTGAGTATATATTTAAAAGCGGTGCTACAGTTTTTTTTTCTTTTTTGCTGCTTGTTCGAGAAAACTGATTTGTTTGACGCGGTATAATCGGTTTCGTGGTTAAAGGAAATCAGATTAATCCCATCTAAAATCGTTGTCCAACTGTACTAACTTTCAGTAATACTACCCTGAATGAACTGAACGAAATGTCCGAGAATTCGTTTCCGTTTCTCCAGCAGTTAAGTTGGCAGAACTGGTTTTCTTACATACTTATTCTGTCTCTATTTATTTATATGACTGTCTTTGTCAATTCGTTCTCTAAACAGGCAATCTATTTATAGGCCGGCCGTTGTGGCCGAGCGGTTCTCGGCGCTTCAGTCTGGAACCGCGCGACCTCTCTGGTCGCAGGTTCGAATCCTTCCTCGGGCTTGGATGTGCGTGGTGTCCTTAGGTTAGTTAGGCTTAAGTAGTTCTAAGTTCTAGGGGACGGATGACCTCAGATGTTAAGTCCCATAGTGCTCAGAGCCATTTGAACCAATCTATTTATAGTTTAAGTAGGTGCCCAGTGGCTTGGAGAACCTCTAGTTTGGGTAAGGTTCTTTTTTCCAACTATGATGTGGGTTGAAACTTCCTGAGAGATTGAAATAGTATGGCAGACCGGGAATCCAAACTGGAACCTTTGCATTTAGCGGACTCTTGCTCTACCGACTGAGCTATACAAGCACGACAACACTTGCTGGTGGAAGTCAAAGGTCCCAGGTTCAAATCAGGATCCGGAACGCAGTTTTTATTTGTCAGGAGGTTTGAAATCAGCGTACATTGCGTTGCAGAATAAAAATTAATTCTGAGTACAGTAGGCTATGTGAAAAAGGAAAAGATTCCAACTTCTCTTTGCAGCTCAGCAAGTTGTTCAACGTGTCGGTCGTATAGTAGGATAGCTGAATTCAGAAACAACCATTTCTTGATCAAGTGATGGCATTTCTCTATACTAGCCGTCAAGGAAAGTGCAGAAAAAAGCCTTCCCTAGCGTAAAGCAGAAACAGCAAAATCATCGAACTGTACGACAAGTTACTCGATTATTATTTAATCAGAACTTCTATGACACTCCCACTGAGTAACGGCTTGTCTCTGACGAATTCTTGGCTTTACGAAGCGACATTCAATGCAAATTGGGTTTGCATTCTTTCCGCTGCAGTAATCTACTGTTGTCCTTTCCTGTCCATCCTCAATCACATAACCTGCATTACGCATACAACCAAAATTTAAAACCGTGGCATAATTTTCATTTATGATATCATGGCATCAATAGATACAATTTGGCACCAAATAGTAGGGCGTGCTGAAAGGTAATGCCTTCGATTTTTTTGTATGAAAACTCCTAAAGCTTTTTAAACAGAACAAACGTTATCAACGTTTTACAACTTGATTCTTCATGTCAACATATTTTCGGCTCTCTGCTGCTAGATGGCTCCGAACTGTAGCGTGGGACATGGGGGTGTGGAACGCTGCGTGAGAAGCAGCGTGCTGTAATCGAGTTTCGAATTCGGAGAGTTCTCCCACCCATGAAGTACTCCAGCTTCAGAACGACAATGTCAGAGCACACGCGAGCGTTGCCGTATCTGCAACAATCCGACGCCTTGGGTTCACTGTCTTCGATCATCCTCCATGGAGTCCCGAGTCGGCCATGTCCAATTTTCATGTTTCCGAGACTTAAAGAACACCTTCGAGGACTTCATTTTGGTAGCGCTGAAGCGGTGCAACCAGAGGTGAGGCTGTGCCTCCGTCAATAAAGTCAAACATTCTACAGCGACGGTATCAAAAAACTGGTCTCTCGTTGAAAGAAATGTGTTCGCCGCTAGGGTGACTCTGTTGAGGAATAAATACGTAGATATGAAAATGAAGATGTAGAATGTTAATAACGTTTGTTTCATTTAAAAAGCTTCAACAGTTTTTTACGTAAAACTATCGGAGGCGTTACACTTCAGCACGACCTCGTAGTTTGTGAGTGCGATTTCGTGCATAGATCTTTACCACAAAGATACAATACGGTCTCTGTTACATTTAGTGAATTCATTATAGTCGTTCACAATAAAAATAGTCTTGTTTTCTCAGATCATAACAAAAACATTATTCCGAGACAGTTTTGATGTTTCACATAGATGGGTGGAATGAGTGGTGGTTGCACATAAAGCTAATCTAAACTGATATAAATTGACGGTCGAATGCATACAGCAGTAAGTGCTTCTAAACGCGAAGACTGGTTTAACCATCACCGCGCTTTACTAGACACGACCCTACTGGAGCTGGCATGCCCCATCGGTGAATCGGCTCGACCAGTAAGCTACTTTAGTACCTTGGATGTATAAAAAGCTATAGAGTGCCGTTAGAAAGTATATATTTCCACTAAAATAAATAAATTTCCGCTATGCCTGCCATACTCGTCGCGAGAGAATTCAGCAACTGTGTTAATATTTTAAAAAAAATTACGTACCGGCTATTTTCCCGTCAAAACTGCATATTTTTTACAGTATAAGTAGATCACACTCGATCATCATCAGATCTATGTAAATAAGTAAACAACCCTTCGTATCTATATTGGAACTACACATCAGACAGTATTCTTATGTCTGTTTCCGATGCAGACACGATGGGTTACTTAGGAACGTACATACATCTGAAGATGACCCAGTGTGACCGAAACTAGTGATAATGTTAAGAATTTCCAACAGAGACGTGAAAATAAAATAGTACACATTAAAAAACAAATTCGAGTCAATACCTCGGTCGATACAAGAGATAATTAGATTAAACATACAACAAAATTATGTGCCCCTTTGTGTACTGTCTGTCAGATGCAGAGAACCTCGTTTCATATTCTGAACGGCTCACGAAATTAAAGGCGTACAATTTTTAGGTAACTCGTCGTGTATATATAGATGTAGATAAGATTTGTAGCAAGTAAAAAATAAGCCAGACTTAAAAAAATATATATTTATTAATTTAGTTTCTTATATACGTCCTTGTTTTTCTTTTTTTGGCAAATCAAGCGCCCATTTGAAACCTCCGGCCGTCTTTCTGAGGCAAACAGAAGTACTCGTCGTAGACTAAACGTCGAATATTGTTATTTAAATCCACAACAAGTTCATAATCACGAAGTTGCGCTTTCAGAGGACCGTTCTGGCATGACCATCTACGACACATACTAAAGAAAGTTATTTTTTATTTGATAATTACAGATAGAATATTTGTGGAACAATTTATTGACTGAAATTCGTAAGGTATTCTATTGCAAAGTGCGCTCCAAACAGCACAACCTTCAAATAAATGCCGGCCGGTGTGGCCGAGCGGTTCTAGGCGCTTCAGTATGTAACCACGTGACCGCTACGGTGGCAGGTTCGAATCCTGTGTGATGTCCTTAGGTTGGTTAGGTTTAAGTAGTTCTAAGTTCTAGGGGACTGATGACTTCAGATGTTAAGTCCCATAGTGCTCAGAGCCATTTTTTTTTCAAATAAATATTACCATTTTGTATGCCTCAGGGCCTGCAGCGTAAGGGATATCGACATTTTATATATATTATTACACGAAGATCCTGCTATTTTTTGAAATTTTATTTAAGAGTTGTACAGTTAGGCGATAAGATTACTTCGGCTGCATTGTCATTTTCAAGCGATTTCCATATCTCATTGTTGACGTTGTAGCTGTCAAATATTTCTGTGTATTGTATTTGTAGCGCAGATTAAGCTGTTTTTGCCTATATTTACTTTTTTCTCAACTTGACATAAGTAAAGCTGTCAAATTGATAGAATAGGAAAATTTCAACAAAATTACTCAAAGACAACATCTACACTTGAGAAAAAAAATATATAGACTAAAGCAACTTAATCTGCACCACAAATACAATCGGCAGAAAATTTGACATCTACAGCGTCAACGATAAGATATGGAAATTGCTTGGAAATGGCATGCAGCGGAAATAAGCTTATCGTCTAACACTACAACTCGTGAATAAAGTTCAAAAAATAGCAGCGTCCTGGTACAATAATGTATATAAAAAATCTTAACAAAATATTACCATGTTCAGCTTCTATAATAAAGCCATGTTAAGAAATACTTTCTTACGGCAGTCTGATGCCAAGCACATAAAGTATAATGTTCTTAATCAGAGCATAGAAACTCGTAATTTGCATATCGGAGGGCATCTGTAACAAAGCAACCACTCTTACCTCGACACTGGTAATATTTATTTTAAAACTGTGCGTTCTCGATTGTTGTTTTAATATAATATACCTCGGATTACTATTATTACATGAGTTCGTGTCTCAGCAGATATATGACAGAACCCCACCCTAAGGTTCGAGGTTTCTCCCCGTGGGCAGTGCTAGGAACTATCTCCGTTGCCCTAGCTTCAGGCGCGGATCCAGGGTTCGGTATTAGTTTTTCACCGCTTAAACATAATTTGCCGTAGCCTCCACACATAACGTGCCACAGGTGACTGTGAGTTTAATAATAATAACAATATAATACTTAATGTGTTTGATATAATGGTAATATTTTTTTACATCACGGTTAGAGCAGATCTTTTGGTTTTGGGATCCCCTGTTAGATCCACACCTGCCACTTAGTGCTCTTTGAGTGTGGAAATGCACCGGTAGAAATGGATGCAGTGCACCAGTGACTCACCAGCCCATTGGCCGAACTTGCGGACGAGGTCCACGGAGTCGGGGCGCAGCCACAGCCAGAGGGCGGGCAGAGCGGTGCAGGCCAGCGCGGCCACCACCCAGGCCAGCAGCACGCAGCCCAGGCCAGCCAGCAGCCACAGCAGCGTCTCCATGGCGACTGAGGCGCGCGCCCGCCGCGACCGCTTTCCTGGCCAGCCGTCTAAAAGTGGGGGACCGGGGGGGGGGGGGGGGGGGGCGGGGGCGCCATCGGCTCTCACATCACGTTGCTACATGTTAGATACCTAGGCTACCTGAAAAGTTCTCGGCCTTTGCGTAGAGATCTGCATCTACATCTACGTACATACTCCGAAGCCACCGTGCGGTGCGCGGCGGAGGGCACCCTGTACAACTCCGAGTCATTTACTTTCCTGTTCCACTCACAAATAGAGCAATGGAAAAACAACTGACTATATGCCTCCGTACGAGTCCTAATTTCTCGTTTTTTATCTTACGCGAAATATACACTGAAGCGCCAAAGAAACTGGTATAGGCATGTTGTTGTTGTTGTTGTGGTCTTCAGTCCTGAGACTGGTTTGATGCAGCTCTCCATGCTACTCTATCCTGTCCAAGCTTCTTCATCTACCAGTACCTACTGCAGCCTACATTCTTCTGAATCTGCTTAGTGTATTCATCTCTTGGTCTCCCTCTACGATTTTTACCCTCCACGCTGCCCTCCAATACTAAATTGGTGATCCCTTGATGCCTCAGAACATGTCCTACCAACCGATCCCTTCTTCTTGTCAAGTTGTGCCACTAACTCCTCCCCAATTCTATTCAATACCTCCTCATTAGTTATGTGATCTACCCATGTAATCTTCAGCATTCTTCTGTAGCACCACATTTCGAAAGCTTCTATTCTCTTCTTGTCTAAACTATTTATCGTCCACGTTTCACTTCCATACATGGCTACACTCCATACAAATACTTTCAGAAACGACTTCCTGACACTTAAATCAATGCTCAATGTTAACAAATTTCTCTTCTCCAGAAACGCTTTCCTTGCCATTGCCAGTCTACATTTCCTATCCTCTCTACTTCGATCATCATCAGTCATTTTGCACCCCAAATAGCAAAACTCCTTTACTACTTTAAGTGTCTCATTTCCTAATCTAATTCCCTCAGCATCACCCGACTTAATTCAACTACATTCCATTATCCTCGTTTTGCTTTTGTTGATGTTCATCTTATACCCTCCTTTCAAGACACTGTCCATTCCGTTCAACTGCTCTTCCAAGTCCTTTGCTGTCTCTGACAGAATTACAATGTCATCGGCGAACCTCAAAGTTTTTATTTCTTCTCCATGGATTTTAATACCTACTCCGAACTTTTCTTTTGTTTCTTTTTTTGTTGCTCAATATACAAATTGAATAACATCGGGGATAGGCTACAAACCTGTCTCACTCCCTTCCCAACCACTGCTTCCCTTTCATACCCCTCGACTCTTATAACTGACATCTGGTTTCTGTACAAATTGTAAATAGCTTCTCGCTCCCTGTATTTTACCCCTGCCACCTTTAGAATTTGAAAGAGAGTATTCCATTCAACATTGTCAAAAGCTTTCTCTAAGTCCACAAATGCTAGAAATGTAGGTTTGCCTTTCCTTAATCTATTTTCTAAGATAAGTCGTAGGGTCAGTATTGCCTCACGTGTTCCAAAATTTCTGCGGAATCCAAACTGATCTTCGCCGAGGTCGGCTTCTACCAGTTTTTCCATTCGTCTGTAAAGAATTCGCGTTAGTATTTTGCAGCTGTGACTTATTAAACTGATAGTTCGGTAATTTTCACATCTGTCAACACCTGCTTTCTTTGGGATTGGAATTATTATATTCTTCTTGAAGTCTGAGGGTATTTCGCCTTTCTCATACATCTTGCTCACCAGATGGTAGAGTTTTGTCAGGACTGGCTCTCCCAAGTAGTTCTGATGGAATGTTGTCTACTCCAGGGGCCTTGTTTCGACTCAGGTCTTTCAGTGCTCTGTCAAACTCTTTACGCAGTATCGTATCTCCCATTTCATCTTCATCTGCCTCCTCTTCCATTTCCATAATATTGTCATCAAGTACATCGCCCTTGTATAGACCTTCTATATACTCCTTCCACCTTTCTGCTTTCCCTTCTTTGCTTAGAAGTGGGTTTCCATCTGAGCTCTTGATATTCGTGCAAGTGGTTCTCCTTTCTCCAAAGGTCTCTTTAATTTTCCTGTAGGCAGTATCTATCTTACCCCTTGTGAGATAAGCTTCTACATCCTTACATTCGTCCTCTAGCCATCCGTGCTTAGCCATTTTGCACTTCCTGTCGATATCATTTTTGAGACGTTTGTATTCCTTTTTGCCTGCTTCATTTACTGCATTTTTATATTTTCTCCTTTCATCAATTAAATTCAAAATTTCTTCTGTTACCCAAGGGTTTCTACTAGCCCTCGTCTTTTTACCTATTTGATTCTCTGCTGCCTTCACTATTTCATCCCTCAAAGCTACCCATTCTTCTTCTAAAAATGGTTCAAATGGCTCTGAGCACTATGGGACTTAACATCTGTGGTCATCAGTCCCCTAGAACTTAGAACTACTTAAACCTAACTAACCTAAGGACATCACACACATCCATGCCCGAGGCAGGATTCGAACCTGCGTCCGTAGTAGTCGCGCGGTTCCGGACTGAGCGCCTGAACCGCTAGACCACCGCGGCCGGCCATTCTTCTTCTACTGTATTTCTTTCCCCCATTCCTGTCAATTGTTCCCTTATGCTCTCCCTGAAACTCTGTACAACCTCTGGTTCTTTCAGTTTATCCAGGCCTCATCCCCTTAAATTCCCACCTTTTTGCAGTTTCTTCAGTTTTAATCTACAGTTCATGGGCATGCTTATTCAAATACAGAGACATGTGAACAGGAAGAGCACGGCGCTGCGGTTGGCAACGCCTATATAAGACAACAAGTGTCTGGCGCAGTTGTCACTTCGGTTACTGCTGCTACAATGGCAGGTTATCAAGATTTAAGTGAGTTTGAACATGGTGTTATAGTCGACGCACGAGTGATGGGACACAGCATCTACGAGGTGTCGATATAGTGGGAATTTTCCCGTACGACCATTTCACGAGTGTACTGTGAATATCAGGAATCCGGAAAAACATCAAATCTCCGACATCGCTGCGGCCGGGAAAGGATCCTGCAAGAATGGGACCAACGACGACTGAAGAGGATCGTTCAACGTGACAGAAGTGCAACCATTCCGCAAAAATGCTGCAGATTTCACTGCTGGGCCATCAACAAGTGTCAGGGTGCGAACCATTCAGCGAAACATTACCGATATGTGGTTTCAGAGCCGAAGGCCCACTCGTGTACCCTTGATGAGTGCACGATGTAATATTTCTGGCTTAGTCAGCCATCATATTAGGCTCCAAGAAGCTGTTCCCAGAGCAGTGGAGATGCAAGAAGTATATAGATGACGAAATGTGGTGTGAGGTACCTGTGACAGTTGTTAGATTCGGTACCATTCCCGTGAGAAAGACCGCCTGCATAATGCTACTGCTCTGTGATTGGCTGCTGTGATCGGAACAAGGGCGTCAAAACGTTAAAGTGTAGTTATTATTATCAGTTAAACTACTCAATGGAATGACTTCACTTTTTAATATAAATATCTCTCAACAGCTGACTATCAGTCAGTCATTTTAGAATTATTAAAAACACTTTAAATCAAAAACAAAAGACTGGCGAAATTACAGACGAAGCACTTCGGAATCGTTCGGGTCACGCCTTTTTTGGTACGGCCCGCGAAGTGTTTCGGGCTGTTCGTCACTCTGGATTAGGCAGTCGAGAAGAACAGACATGTTGTCTGTCGTAGGATGTGTTTCCAATTTTTATTTAAGTTCCTGTTCGTCACTCTAGATTAGGCAGTCGAGATGTACAGTCTGTTGTCTGTGGCAGGATGTGTTTGCCAGTATTCAGTATTAAAAGATTCATCCCGGTAGTCATGAGGCACAGGCACGTGCCACAAATAGTGTAAAGATACATTTTCGTAAACATTGTGTTTGATCATGTACTTTGCTGTATCAGAAGGTGTTGTATTAAGGTCATGTAGTCTTCTCGTGTGGCTATATTAAAATACGCGAGTGGCATCCCAAAGAAGTGATACATTATTTCAGAACAGAACCTCGCTAAAATCAGTTTCAGCCTCAAGATACAGAACCTACGACCTGCGTGCTGTTTTCTGCGCTGGGGACGTTAACTTGAAGGCAGCAGGTTAGTGAACTATAACAGAACCTTCGTATTCGACACAGTGCAGTTCAAATGGTTCAAATGGCTCTGAGCACTATGGGACTCAACTGCTGAGGTCATTAGTCCCCTAGAACTTAGAACTAGTTAAACCTAACGAACCTAAGGACATCACAAACATCCATGCCCGAGGCAGGATTCGAACCTACGACCGTAGCGGTCTTGCGGTTCCAGACTGCAGCGCCTTTAACCGCACGGCCACTTCGGCCGGCGACACAGTGCAGTGGAAACAACTAGGCGCCTCACGTGTACTGCTTGCACAGAACAAATGTGCTCAGTGATACGTCATCTGCAGTAATGCAGAGGAGGTAAAGGAGGTTGATCGTTATTAACACCAACAATCAATTCGTTCTTCCTTGCCGAACGGTGTGGCCGAGCGGTTCTAGACGCTTCAGTCTGGAACCGCGCGACCGCTAAGGTCGGAGGTTCGAATCCTGCCTCGGGCATGGATGTGTGTGATGTCCTTAGGTTAGTTAGGTTTAAGTAGTTCTATGTTCTAGGGGACTGATGACCTCAGATGTTAAGTCCCTTAGTGATCAGAGCCATTTGAACCATTCTTCCTTTCTTGCCGTAACGACACAAAGCTTTACGCCTCGCCTGGGCCCGTCGACACAGACATTGGACTATTGATGACTGGAAACATGTTGCCTGGCCGGACGAGTCTCGTTTCAAATTATATCTAACGTATGGACGTGTACGGGTATGGAGACAACCTCAGGAATTTACGACCCTGCATGTCAGCAAGGGACTTTCCAAGCTGGTGGAGACTCTGCAATGGTACAGGGCGTTTGCAAATGGAGTGATATGGGACCCCTAATACGTCTATATATGACTCTGACAGGTGACACGTACGTAAGCGTGCTGTCTGATCACCTGTATCCATTCGTGTCCATTGTGCATTCCGACGGAGTTGGGTAATTGGAGCAGGACAAAGCGACGCCCCACACGTCCAGAATTGCTACAGAGTAGCTCCAGGAACACTCTTCTGAGTTTAAACTCTTCCACTGCCCACCAAACTTCCCGGACATGAACATTATTCAACATACCTGGGAAGTCTTGTGACGTGCTGTTCAGAAGAGATCTCCACCCCCTCGTACTCTTACGGATTTATGGACAGCCCTGCAGCATTCATGGTGTCAGTTCTCTCCATCACTACTTCAGGCATTAGTCGAGTCCATGCCACGTCGTGATGCGGCACTGCTGGGTGCTCGCGGGGGCCCTACACGATATTAGCCAGGTGTACCAGTCTCTCTGGATCTTCAGTGTATGTTGGCAGCAATAGAACCATTCTGCAGTCAGCTTCAAATACCGGATCTCAAAATTTTCTCAACACTGTTACTCGAAAACAACTTCGCCTTACCTCCAGGGAATTCCACTTGAGTTCCCGAAGCATCTCCATAACACGTGCGTGTTGTTCGAGCATACTGGTAACAAATATAGCAGCCCGCCTCTGAATTGCTTCGATGTCATCCTTTTATCCTAACAGGAGCGGATCCCAAACACCGGAACAGTACTGAAGAATATGTCTCACTAGAGTCCTATATGCGGTCTACTTTAGTGGTGAACCACAGAACTCCAAAATTCTCCCAATAAATGGAAGTTGACCATTCATCTTCCCTGCCACAGTCCTCACATGCTCGTTCCATTTCATATCGATTTGCAACGCTACGTCGAGATATTTTAATGACGTGACTGTGTCAGGCACGACACTACTAATGCTGTATCTGAATATTACGGCTTTGTTTTCCCTCCTCATCCGCATTAACCTACATTTTTTCTACATCTAGAGCCACGCGGAGTGGCCACGCGGTTTGTGGCGTCATGTCACGGATTGCGCAGCCCCTCCCGCCGGAGGTTCGAGTCCTACCTCGGGCATGGGTGTGTGTGCTGTTCTTAGAATAAGTTAGTTGAAGTAGTGAGTAAGTATAGGGACCGATGACCTCAGCAGTTTAGTCCCTTAGGGTTTCACACACTTCTTTTTTTCTACATCCAGAACTAGCTGCCATTCATCACATTAACTAGAAATTTTGTCTGAGGGTGATGAGAACCAACCAAGTGCACGTGAAACTAAAGTAGTAAGTTACTAAGAGAAAAGAAAATTGGTAACGTCCAGTTGAGGGTACAGAGCTAAAGGAGCAAATTTCTACAGGAGTAAATTATTCATTTGCTCCTAAAGTAAATTTATTTACTCCATGATTGGCAGAGAGCACATTCAGAGAGTACGCTACTACTTAAGTAAATTAAGGAGGAAATAAGACCAAAATTTACTCCTAAGCAATAGTAGGAGTAAAGTTTGAGAGTAAGGTGTGTTCTTCGGTTTCTGAAGGTTAAATAGCGAATTCTGTGCACTAACTGGAGTGCAAAGAATATATGGGGATGGAGAAATTGGTAGATATCCCACAAATGAGGGTTTTAATGGAGAGAAGAGACCAGTTTGCGTTGTGTAGCGGCACGTTTCCAAAGAGCGGTTTAGATTTCGTAAGAAAGCTTTTGAGTCGCTGCTTGATATGCTTTTTTGCATCCTCCTACAGCCACTCAATTTTGACACCTTCCCGTACACCACAGCTTCATCAATAAACAACCGCACATTGCTGCCCATCGTGTCCAACAGATCATTCATGTAACAAAAAATAATAGCAGTCCTATCACACTTCCCTGGGTCACTCCTCGCGATAAACTTGTCTCTGATTAACACTGGCCGTCGAGGTCAACATACTGCATTCTATTACTTAAGAAATATTCGAGCCACTCATATATCTGGGCAATAGGGCACAGTGTCAAATGCTTTTCAGAAATTTAGAAATATGGAATTTGCTTGTCGCCCTTCATCAATGGTCGACAGTATATTATGTGAGAAAAGGGCAAGCTGAGTTTTGCACGAGCGATGCCATCGAACGGTGCTGTTTCGTGGACATAAGCCTCTCGGTCTCAAGGAAGTTTATTACATTCGAACTGAGAATATGTTCATAGATTCTGCAGCAAACCGATGTCAGGGATATTGGTGTGTAATTTTCCCGGTGCGTTCTTTTGCCTTTCTTATACACAGGAGTCACCTGTGCTTTTATCCAGTCACTTGGGACTTTGCACTGGGCGCGAGATTCGCAATAAACGCAAGTTAGGTAAGGGGCCAGTGTCTAACATTCTGCGTGGTGTCTGTTGTTCTATGTCGTGTCTCCCTACCACTTTCGCGCAACGACGCTCTGAGCGTGTTTTTTAGGGAATTGATTAGTTTGAACCAGGGACCTGTTGCTGGTAAGGAGACGCCAGACCACACATGACATGTAGAGTTCACAAGAGTTCAGTGAGACTAGCGATGATATAACCAAATACTTAATGATTTCAGCGCCAGCTCTACTGCACTCCCTGTAAAAGAATCTTAATACTAACTAAATTTAGTGGAAGGGGTTCAAAGCTTTCCTATTTTTAGTTAGCTGGTAAAATAACGTCGAAAAAGCAGTTAAGTTTACCATTGGAAATTTTATTCTACTCACAAAACATTGTTTATAAATTGCACTATTGATAAAAGGAAATATTTTAATACAGGATGATAAAAAGCAACTGCGTTCAACAAAAATGTGAACGAATATTCCCTGAGTGGGTTTCCAAGTTCTACAATGGATCGAAGGATGACCTATGCCATATCACATCTATAATCTAGGTTTAAATTAAGTTTCACAAAAGAGAAAACTATCAAAATGGTCTAAAGTGACCCTCAATTATCTATAATTACTTATCTGTCTTGTCGTAAATTACAGTGGCTGATGTGGCTTCTTAATAATTGTATAACAGAAAAATCATCGCTTTTCAGATTTTTGCTTCAAGTGGCAAATGTGAACACCATGAGATTTAATTGACGATCGACACTAGTATTACGTAAAAAGGGGATGTAACAGATGAGACTTCTGCAGTTCTGAGTGAAGCTTTATGCGCGCTTATGCGGCATCGCGTGCGTTCATTACCTTGTCGGTGGTTAGTCAGCGTCAGGGAGCGGCGGTCGGCACAGCTCCACGCATATCGCCGTCTCGGAAGCCACTCTGTCTTAACTTCTCCTTACTACAATTTACTGAAGTTGGTTTAAAAAAAAAACTATCTGGCTGTGTTTTCATCTGACCAATCAGGGTCTCAATGTTAACCGTAAGCCCCGCCTACAAAAATTCTGTCTATCCAATGAGAAACGTTATACTTTTCGTGGTGGGGCAATGTTTTTAAAGTTTGCAACGTAACAGAGACGCGACAAAATCTCACGCTAAAACTTGCGGCTGGTGTGGCCCTTTTAGTGTTATCGTAAGATCTATACTGTTCTTCTGGAGGGCTCTATCTTTTAACATGGGCTGGGGGGTAGTCCTGGCGGTTACTTTTCGTGGTGGGGCAATGTTTTTAACGTTTGCAACGTAACAGAGACGCGAAAAAGTCTCACGCTAAAACTTGCGGCTGGCCCTTTTTGTGTTATCGTAAGATCTATACTGTTCTTCTGGAGGGCTCTAGCTTTTAACATGGGCTGTGGGGGGGGGGGGGGGTGGGGGGGTCCTGGTGGTTAGCTGGCGACGTGGGTGTCCGTCCCTTATCGTAGGGCCTTCTAGCTTAACACGGTTCTGCTCTCGGCTTCTGTTCTCGTTTCTCCCCTCGGCACTGGGTCTGTCTCACGGTGGGAAGGTATGACATGCATTTAGGCTTTCTTGTGTTAGTCTGTGGTATTCCATTTGCTCACTCGTTACTCGTATTACTTTGGTTAATTTAATGTCACGATTTATTCGGAGCTATGTGACATACTACTGGATTTGCTTATCATGTCAGGGTTTTCATGGAAGATGTTGGATTTGCCTGACACCTTACAAGTGCCGTAGAGTACTCTTTGTAAAACCGAACTGGGATTCCATACGGACCTGGCGACTAATTTGTTTTCAACTCTTTCAGTTGTTTCTCCACGCCAGGGATGCTCATTACTATGTCGTCCACACGGGGGTCTGTTCGCTGGTCAGACGACGGTATATTAGTACGATTGTCCTGCGTGAACGATTCCTCAAACGCGAAATTTAAAACTTCGGCGTTGTTAACAATGTAATTTGTACTGCAAACATCTGCAGCCATTCTTCCTCAGTTGCACTCAATTTCATTTATCATGTACGTAAGAACAAATGTTATCTGGGTGGGGATCTAAAAGAGGGAGCGGGGAGCGCCATAGGGGTCATGAACCCTCTACATCCACAATCATACTCTGCAAACCACAGTAAAGTGCATGCCAAAGGGTACGTCCTATTGTGCATCTTATTAGGGCCTTTTCCCGCTCCATTCACGTATGGAGCGCTAGAAGAATAATTGCTTAAGTACCTTAGTGCGCTGTAATCAGTTTAATCTTGTCTTCGTGACACCTATGGGAGCAGTACATTGGGGGTTGTAATATACTCCAAAATTCATCACCTAAAATTGGTTCTACAAGCCTTCTAAGTAGATTTTCACGGGATAGTTTGCGTATATCTTCAAGCGAGCGCCAGTTCAGTTCTTCCAGCGTCTTCGTGTCACTCTCCCACGGTACTAAAAAACCTTTGACCATTCGCCACGCGGGATTAGCCGAGCGGTCTGAGGCGCTGCAGTCATGGACTGTGCGGCTGCTCCCGGCGGACGCTCGAGTCCTCCCTCAGGCATGGGTGTGTGTGTTTGTCCTTAGGATAATTTAGGTTAAGTAGTATGTAAGCTCAGGGACTGATGACCTTAGCAGTTAAGTCCCATAAGATTTCACACACATTTGAACATTTGAACCATTCGTGCTGACCTTTTTTTTATATCTGTTCACTATCCCCCTTTAGTTCTGTTCGGTACGGATCCCATACATTTGATCGATATTCTAGGATGGGTCGCACGAGTGTTTTGTATGCAGTCTCTTTTGTAGACTGATTTCACTTCTCTAGTTTTTTACAAGTGGACCGATGTCTACCCGTTGGGCCTATGTGATCGTTCCATTTCACACTCCCACAAATTATTACACCCAGTTATTTGTAGGAATTGACCGATTCCAACTGTGACTCGTTAGTATCATAGTCATAGCATACTACGTTTTTCCGTTTTGTGACGTGCACAATTTTATATTGTTAATATTGTCCGCAAGTTTATTAACATGTAAAATGAACATCAAGGGTCCCAACGCCCTTCCCTGGGGCACACACTGTCATCTGTGGATGAATTTCCATGCAAGATAGCTTGTTGTGTCTTCCCTACCAAGAAGTCCACAATCCAGTCAGCAATTTCTCTTGATACTCCAAACAATGGTACCTTTGATAATAAACAACATTTAATTAAAAGCGTTCATATCTTCTGCATACATTATGTCCCATTTATGAGGAGCGTTTTTAAGTAAGCACTGTTTGGAAATAAAAATCAAACAAGAAGACTTTTCCTAGCAATTGTATTTTTACATGAAAGGCTGTACTTTAATCTACTTTTCTACATAATTCCCGCCAATATTAAGGCACTAACTGTATCGTACAATGAGCTTTGAATACCATCCTCGTAGGAATCTGCTTCCTAAGCATAACTTTTGATAATTTAAACGTTCTGTAACAACTGCATAAGGCATACTTCTTGACAGCATGAACGATTGGATTGTATGGAAATGGGTGAGAGCTCTTAAAGGTGGCTTTATGAATGTGAGTGATGAGGAACGAAGTGGGAGACTTCCATTCACTACTGACGATTTTGCGCAGAAAGTAGATGAAAAAGTGAGAGAGAACAGACGCTTTACGATTTAGACGTTATGTGAAGAGTTACCTCAAGTGCCAAGGAGAATGATTTATGCAATTGTTACAGAACTTTTAAATTCTCGAAAGTTATGCTCAGGCGGAAGATTTCTACGAGGATGGTATTTAAAGCTGATTGTGTGATATGGTAAGTGCCTTGATATTGGTGGAATATGTGGAAAAGTCGATTAAAGAACAGTAATACATGTTTTGTGCATAAAACCGCCTTTTCCTGCTGCCACAGCAGCAGGAAAAGGCGGTTATTTACAAAACAAGTATTTCTGTACTTGCTGCGGAGGATGGCCACCAAGCAAACTTGTTAACGAACAGGCTTTCGCGTAATAATAAAATTGCTAAGAAAATCTTACTTGTTTTATTTTTATTTCAAAGAGGTATTTACTTAAAAAACATACCTCGTATCCTACTCACACCAAATAACTTTCCATCCAGAAACAAACTAAAGAAGAGTGTTGAGCAAATATTGTTCAGTTACCAGGGGTACATTAAGATAATTGCCGGTCTTGTAACTTTGTTCATTACAAATACATAAACAGCAGTGCGTCTTTTTTCAAATAGTACCCTACAGTTTTTATACCGTAATCCAGTTTCTCTCCTTAAGAACTGTTCAAAAATATATCACAGCGTACCATTCAAATCAACAGGACATGATAAAAAACGTAGCGCAAAACTGACTTCAAGTTTTCCATACTAGCACACAGTGCCGGCACCCGGGTAACATTAGTTCGTCCACTTATTGAAGGTGATAGTAAACAAATGTAAACAGAAGGAAAATACACAACGGTCAATTAGTCATGAGTACCATCTCTACCCTCTCTTCTGTGGCGTACATTGTACTCACACAAACCTTCAACTGAAATCGGTTGACTGAATAACCGGTGTGCATTTTGTTTCTGTTTTCATTTGTTTACTGCCAACTCCATAAATTTGCTTGCGTTGATCCGGATGCCACGACCGTCAAGCGAATCAGGAATCCGTAGATTAAGGAGCTCCAGATTCAACGTTGTGTCCCATTGGATTGGCACATGAGGAGCCAACATTGTTCGCTCACCTGTTCAGGATCGTACAGTCATTTTACGTATCTTGAGTTAGAAAATGTAAGGCGCAAGGATGTGGCGACCTCATTGCCCAGTGCAAAACTCTTTAACATCTTCCTAGATGAAGTAACAAAAACATACAAGAGGCGAACCTATAGAACATAGCTCTATGCCGGGGCAAGTCACGGCGTGCCAACCTCCACGCGTAGCAAAAAATTACAACCAAAAGCAGACGGTATTCATTGTTCCGTACATCAAGAAGCACTTTGTGCTAAATTTCCAGGCATGGAGAGCATGAAGAAATTGATGGTATGAATAGCAAAATTTCTGAAATCGCACGCGTATTCCATACTCAATTGTAAGAGTTTTCATTCGAACTGAACGAAGAGTCTGGAGACTTTATAAATTACTATGCAGTACGTTGGTTAAGTCAAGGAGCATGCCTGGAACGATTTTCGACTTAAAACCGGCTATTGTTGAATTATTGAGGGAAAAAGACTGCAGTAACGAAAATTAGAACATTCGGAATGGATTGCAGACTTCGGATTTTAATTGGCTTGACTGCACGCTGACCACTGTAAGAAACTACAAGTTAACTTCTTTCTGTGTGATGGGGATGCAATTAAAAAGAAAACCGCGTTGTAGAAGGGACACGCTCTGACCAAGACAGTCCAGTGCCCTAAGCTGACTGGCGTTAAAGAAAACGTTGGGTTTGAAGGATGCATTGTGGCCTTACTAGAATTACATGGATAGTTTCCTAAACGTTTTGGACGCTGCCAATCTTACAGCTGTTTTCAAGTTGTTTTCGAGACCTGTTGCCTCTTCAGTTGAAAGTGCCCCCGTGCATGTGCCGACGTAACTGACTGACTCGCAAAGTAATTCCTGTTTTGAAGCCAAATGCTTTTAACGTTAAAACAGTGTAGGACGTCTACTTTGCTTTCCTCAGGTGGAGTTTCCACGTTTACATAATGAGGTTGCAAAAGTTTTACAATATTTCGATCAACAGATGTGTGTGAAAGGCGTTTTTTCGATTGTGAAACTAAATAAGTCACGGTTAAATTGCAACCTGAATCCCAAAATCTGTGAAATTGTCTGCTTCTATCCATATGCCCACAGTTTGTACCAGCCCACCAAATATAATTAAATAATACTGAAAATTTGTTTTGCTTGTGATCTATGTTGTTGCGAAATGTGAAATGTAGAAACAACTCATACGCAGTGCGACTGCACTGCTTTTCAACTGCGCCGAGTTCGCAGTTTCTCCCTCTCCCCCCACCGCGGTCAGAGAGCGTAGCGTCGTGGTGGGGGAAATTGCCAGTTGAGCCGAATTCTTGGCCATCCCTGCTCTATGCAGATGATGTAGTATTTGTGGCTGACACCAGGCTCTAGTGGAATGGTATGAAGAACTGAAGCGGGAGGGGATAATACTGAATGCAGATAAAAGCAAAGTATTGTGGGTTTCAAAACAGAACAGACAGGAAGAAGAACTCAGTGTTCTGTATAAAGGAAAGCCTCTTGTAAAAGAAGGCACTTTTGAAAATTATTTCGAAATAAATAACATGGGTTCAGCTGTATTAGATATAGATGTTCTACGTGTTGGTAACATATGGAAATTTTTGCTGGGCCGGGACCCGAACCCAGAATTCCCACTCGCGAAAAGTGGCAAATCCCGGTTCGGGTCCTGGTCCGGCACAGATTTTCGTATATCACCAATAAGTAGGGCATCTACATCTAATACAGCTGAAGCCAAGTTCTTTGCATACTGCGAATTTATTTCGAAGTATAAAGTATGTTGTCAACAATATCTGTTCATCCAGATGCGCAAGTAAACTTTCGAATATCTTGACATCACACTAAGTAGTGATGGAAGAATAGTATTCACCAATTATTGTGTTGCCATTTGCAAGGTAATGAGTAGGAACAACCTCTTTTACACTTTGGTGCATTGTTATCAACATCCAGAACTAAGAAAGCAATCTCAGAGTACTACCAGGTGAACAACATAATAATGGTGAAGAATCATATAAGTATGAAAACTAAAATGCAAATTTAGAACGCAATTGAGCGACTAATTACAGCGTATGGTGTGGAGAGTTTCCTACTACAAGAAAAACACCTAAGCAAGATTACTGCCAGCAAATGAAGTTCGTGAGGACAGTTGTAGGAAAGATTAGAAGAGAGAGAGAGTTAGAAATGAAAGAATTCGATAAGACACTGGGCAGAAGAAAGCAATGAGTATGGTGGTTGAGAATCGTCAGTTGAAATGGTACGGGCTCGTCAAGAGAATGAGAGAGGAAAGAAAAGCTAAACAACTTTTTGTAATACGTGTAGAGGAGGGACCGGACGACGAAGGCCCTGCGTCACATGGGAGGGCAGGTTCGAGATACTGGGACAAAGGCGTGGAAAAAGAATCGTGCAAATGAAGACATTATGCAAGAATAGTGTGGAATAGAAGAAACAGGGCGAGGCTATCCCCAAGCTCGAAAGCGTAAGGGAATTCAAGAAGAAGAAGAAGAAGGAGAAGAGTTAGGAAACAATCATGTTTTCAGTAAGACAAGAATCCACACGAGCAGCGCAACGCCGGCCGGTGTGGCCGAGCGGTTCTAGGCGCTTCAGTCTGGAACCGCGCGACCGCTACGGTCGCAGGTTCGAATCCTGCCTCGGGCATGGATGTGTGTGATGTCCGTAGGTTAGTTAGGTTTAAGTAGTTCTAAGTTCTAGGGGACTGATGACCTCAGATGTTAAGTCCCATAGTGCTCAGAGCCATTTGAACCATTTTTGAGCAGCGCAGCGACGCCTGGAGCACTACGGAATGTCAGCATGGCGACAATATTATTATTTCCAGAATGAGATTTTCGCTCTGCAGCGGAGTGTGCGCTGATATGAAACTTCCTGGCAGATTAAAACTGTGTGCCCGACCGAGACTCGAACTCGGGACCTTTGCCTTTCGCGGGCAAGTGCTCTACCATCTGAGCTACCGAAGCACGACTCACGCCCGGTCCTCACAGCTTTACTTCTGCCAGTATCTCGTCTCCTACCTTCCAAACTTTACAGAAGCTCTCTTGCGAACCTTGCAGAACTAGCACTCCTGAAAGAAAAGATACTGCGGAGACATGGCTTACCCACAGCCTGGGAGATGTTTCCAGAATGAGATTTTCACTCTGCAGCGGAGTGTGCGCTGATATGAAACTTCCTGGCAGATTAAAACTGTGTGTCCGACCGAGACTCGAACTCTGGACCTTTGCCTTTCGCGGGCAAGTGCTCCACCATCTGAGCTACCGAAGCACGACTCACGCGCACAGCCTGGGGGATGTTTCCAGAATGAACTCGGGACCTTGCCTTTCGCGGGCAAGTGCTCTACCATCTGAGCCACCGAAGCACGACTTACGCCGTTTCCTCACAGCTTTACTTCTGCCAGTAAAGTTTGGAAGGTAGGAGACGAGATACTGGCAGAAGTAAAGCTGTGAGGAGCGGGCGTGACTCGTGGTTCGGTAGCTCAGATGGTAGAGCACTTGTCCGCGAAAGGCAAAAGTTCCGAGTTCGAGTCTCGGTCGGGCACACAGTTTTAATCTGCTAGGAAGTTTAATATTTCTATCGTTGCGGCTTCCCTTGACGTAGCAGCAGAAAGAGAGGCGCGCCGACAATGGTGCAGCCAATAACAACGATAGACACAGGAGTGGCACCACTTCGTCTTTTCAAGGGAGTCCCAGTTTTGTGTACACCATCACGATGGATGTATCCATGTGTGGAGGCTCCAAGCGAAATAAACGTTGCCAGTTTGCAAGAAATGTATTCGCAATTGCGAATACGATGAGATTCCACCTGTACAATTTATTGGCCTCAAATGAAAATTTATGCCTGACTGGAACCCGATCCTCGGATTTCTCGCTTTACGCGAGTGTTCGCCCTAACGACTTTGGCTGTCTGAGCACTCTTTCAGGACTGACCTAAGCCTCCACCGTGTGTCCATGTCCTGTACTCATACAGTTGTTGTGATACACGCATATCTGAAGGACATTGCATAGTAAATGGCTAAACACAGACACTGCAAATAGTATTTACACGCCTAGGCAAAGGTCTTGACAATAACAAGTAAGTCTCTTCCTGTGCGGAAATGTCAGCGATTGTGCGAGAGCAGGACGTGGACACACGGTAACATATAGTGTGTACATGGGCAGGGAAGGGGGAAGAAGGTAGTTGGATCCGGCTCGCGACGAAATGTACGAGAGGTCGAGCGGTCAGGACTTATAAGTGGGCATCCAGGGCTGCCGTTAAATGACAAACAGGAAATAAGAAAAATAAAGAGAATACATCTCAATGTACGGTGTACAAGGGGCGCGCCTTGGGTCGGAAGTTACCGGGTTTAGGCCAGTCTTGGAAGTCGAACAGCTAAATAAGTGGACAACGGATGGGAGGCGATTCATGTTAACTGACGTTGGTGACCGGTCATGGAACACAGAGCCAGGGGCTCTGCCTCCCAAGAAAAACGTCTGGTCTGCTCGAGTTCTGGATCACAAGAGAGGGAGGGAACTGTGTTCTACACTGCGGAATACTCCAGCGTCCACACACGTGACCCGTATCCCACGCGCGTTATTGGCTAAAAAATGGCTCTGAGCACTATGGGACTTAACATCTGTGGTCATCAGTCCCCTAGAACTTAGAACTACTTAAACCTAACTAACCCAAGGACATCACACACATCCATGCACGACGCAAGATTCGAATCTGCGACCGTAGCGGTCACGCGGTTCCAGACTGAAGCGCCTAGAACCTCACGGCCACACCGGCCGGCCTATTGGCTAAAACCAATGACGTGAATCCGCTAGCAGTTCAGCAGAGGTCTCAGGGCGTCTCTTGTCAGCAGCTTTAACTGCACAGAACTGCCTCGGTTCTGAAAGACAGGCAACTTGTGTCACATATTCACACTGTAAGTTGCTCTGGGAGTAAACTTGTTAAGATTTGACTGAGCCTTAGGAATAATTTTTTAAACCAATTCCCTGTAATATTCCTTGATTGGCTGCCACCCTGTGCATTCCTTCCCCCTTCCAGAGGAGTGCTGACTCACGATGTTTACAAAAGGGCGTCAGTCACTCTCCAGAAAGACGGTGTGCCTTAATACTGTGGGAAGAATCTGTTACAATATTTCATTTAATGTAAGTGGGAGGGGACTTACATGTAGTCAAGTTTATCAAATTTCGTGTGATAAGAAAATAGTAAAATATTAGCTGTTCAAATTTTGCGCACAAATACAATAACTCCTGTAATAATTGAGATCATCACTGCCCATATAATCAAGTCTTAAAATAAACGAAGATAATCATGCCAGATTACGTACATTCGAAAAAGAGTAATAACCGAAGTAAAATCTTGCTACGCCATCCGACTATTTTTGCACGTAGTAGCTGCACAAATTCCGCAGGTTACGAAACATTAACACATTTCAGTAAAATGATGGATTCACCTACAAAGTCCAAGAGATGGGGTACCATAAAGCACATAAAAATCTTTAACCACATTAACTCATGTTAGAATAAAAGGTACAAAACCTTTTCTTATACCGACAAAATACTGTAAATACGGATGAAATCAGGAGATATCAAAGGCTACACATCAAAACTCATGCATTTCTAATATCAACATTCTCTCTACTCAGTTTAAAATACCTTATATCACCTCGTAGAGTAACAGTCCTTCAAATTATGGCATATTGAAATACTGAGGACTATATCGCAAAAACAGTGAAATATTACACACAGATCAAAGTTACTCAGTTGTCTCACCTGGAAAAATTGTGGTATAAAGCAGCCAGAGCATCTGATAAACCATCACTGTCTCAATTTGCATACATCATTGGAAATGACCAATAAGGCCAAATTGTGCTGAAAATCTCAGGAAACCTAAAGAAAAGAATTACCTATTCACTTAAAAAAATATTTTAAATTACCTCATGGTGTAATAGTCCTTATGCACATCACTTAATTTGTCATGTAAATTAATTACACTCCTGGAAATTGAAATAAGAACACCGTGAATTCATTGTCCCAGGAAGGGGAAACTTTATTGACACATTCCTGGGGTCAGATACATCACATGATCACACTGACAGAACCACAGGCACATAGGCACAGGCAACAGAGCATGCACAATGTCGGCACTAGTACAGTGTATATTCACCTTTCGCAGCAATGCAGGCTGCTATTCTCCCATGGAGACGATCGTAGAGATGCTGGATGTAGTCCTGTGGAACGGCTTGCCATGCCATTTCCACCTGGCGCCTCAGTTGGACCAGCGTTCGTGCTGGACGTGCAGACCGCGTGAGACGACGCTTCATCCAGTCCCAAACATGCTCAATGGGGGACAGATCCGGAGATCTTGCTGGCCAGGGTAGTTGACTTACACCTTCTAGAGCACGTTGGGTGGCACGGGATACATGCGGACGTGCATTGTCCTGTTGGAACAGCAAGTTCCCTTGCCGGTCTAGGAATGGTAGAACGATGGGTTCGATGACGGTTTGGATGTACCGTGCACTATTCAGTGTCCCCTCGACGATCACCAGTGGTGTACGGCCAGTGTAGGAGATCGCTCCCCACACCATGATGCTGGGTGTTGGCCCTGTGTGCCTCGGTCGTATGCAGTCCTGATTGTGGTGCTCACCTGCACGGCGCCAAACACGCATACGACCATCATTGGCACCAAGGCAGAAGCGACTCTCATCGCTGAAGACGACACGTCTGCATTCGTCCCTCCATTCACGCCTGTCGCGACACCACTGGAGGCGGGCTGTACGATGTTGGGGCGTGAGCGGAAGACGGCCTAACGGTGTGCGGGACCGTAGCCCAGCTTCATGGAGACGGTTGCGAATGGTCCTCGCCGATACCTCAGGAGCAACAGTGTCCATAATTTGCTGGGAAGTGGCGGTGCGGTCCCCTACGGCACTGCGTAGGATCCTACGGTCTTGGCGTGCATCCGTGCGTCGCTGCGGTCCGGTCCCAGGTCGACGGGCACGTGCACCTTCCGCCGACCACTGGCGACAACATCGATGTACTGTGGAGACCTCATGCCCCACGTGTTGAGCAATTCGGCGGTACGTCCACCCGGCCTCCCGCATGCCCACTATACGCCCTCGCTCAAAGTCCGTCAACTGCACATACGGTTCACGTCCACGCTGTCGCGGCATGCTACCAGTGTTAAAGACTGCGATGGAGCTCCGTATGCCACGGCAAACTGGCTGACACTGACGGCGGCGGTGCACAAATGCTGCGCAGCTAGCGCCATTCGACGGCCAACACCGCGGTTCCTGGTGTGTCCGCTGTGCCGTGCGTGTGATCATTGTTTGTACAGCCCTCTCGCAGTGTCCGGAGCAAATATGGTGGGTCTGACACACCGGTGTCAATGTGTTCTTTTTTCCATTTCCAGGAGTGTAGTTAAAAGAGAGGGAAATGAACATTAAAAAGGATTAAATGTGACCAAGTTGTGGTCTGAATGGTTAAGAACGTCCCAGTCATCACACAGACTTAATATTTTTCCCAGTAGTATCACTAAACCACAATGTTTTACAAGCCTGTTACAGAAATCATTAAAAAACTATCTCTATAACGACAGTTACAACTAGAAAAACTGAAGGACAGGACCAAACGGCACTCGTTTGATTGTCAATAGAAAATGAGGATCGGTTACAACTTAACTTTTTCCTCTAAAACAGTAAAGTTAAAGAAAAATATCTGTGCTGTCAACTGTTCTTAGAGTTTACTGTTTGCAGATTATCTGGGGACTGACATATGGTATAAAATAAGCTTGTAAAACAAACTTGTAGACATGGAGAAACACACAGGCAAAACTCTAGAAGAGATAATTAAAATGTGTGTCCAAAGTGACAGAACAGCTATCAATGTCCTCGTCCTATTCATAAAATTCACATAAAGAAAGATAAAGAATGCACTGAGTTTATAATCAGTCCATAAAATACGAAAATATTCACAGCTAGAATGTGGTTCTGGCGCGACAGGAACGCACGCACTATTTGTTAACAAACTTCCGACTGGCGGGAGAAGAGCACGTGGCTTGTCTGGCGGGGAAGGAGAGATAAGCATATGTGACGTCGACATACTTTAATGGCGCTTCTCTGTAGTAGGTGATGTAACCCACGTTTTGCAAGGCCAGATGGAGGGCGAGAGGGGTGAGAGGGTACTTTCAGCACTCGGCTCAACACACGTACACATCTTGAAGAAAATGTTTTTTAAAGCTCAAGCCGGCCAGAGTGGCCGAGCGGTTCTAGGCGCTACAGTCTGGAACCACGCGACCACTACGGTCGCAGGTTCGAATCCTGCCTCGGGCATGGATGTCTGTGATATCCTTAGGTTAGTTAGGTTTAAGTAGTTCTAAGTTCTAGGGGACTGATGACCTCAGCAGTTAAGTCCCATAGTGCTCAGAGCCATTTGAACCATTTTAAAGCACAACTGGTGGCGTGTACCGACGGTAAAGAAGAGATAAGCGTGTGTGACATTGACAAACTTTCTACATCTACATCTACATGATTACTCTGCAATTCACATTTAAGGGCCTGGCAGAGGGTTCATCGAACCACAATCATACTATGTCCCTACCATTCCACTCCCGAACAGCGCGCGGGAAAAACGAACACCTAAACCTTTCTGTTCGAGCTCTGAATTCTCTTATTTTATCTTGATGATCATTCCTACCTATGTGGGTTGGGCTCAACAAAATATTTTCGCATTCGGAAGAGGAAGTTGGCGACTGATATTTCGTAAATAGATCTCGCCGCAACGAAAAACGTCTTTGCTTTAATGACTTCCATCCCAACTCTCGTATCATATCTGCCACACTCTCTCCCCTATTACGTGATAATACAAAACGAGCTGCCCTTTTTTGCACCCTTTCGATGTCCTCCGTCAATCCCACCAGGTAAGGATCCCACACCGCGCAGCAATATTCTAACAGAGGACGAACGAGTGTAGTGTAAGCTGTCTCTTTAGTGGACTTGTTGCACATTCTAAGTGTCCTGCCAATGAAACGCAACCTTTGGCTCACCTTCCCCACAATTATTGTCTATGTGGTCTTTCCAACTGAAGTTGTTCGTAATTTTTACACCTAGGTACTTGGTTGAAATGACAGCCATGAGAATTGTACTATTTATCGAGTAATCGAATTCCAACGGATTTCTTTTGGAACTCATGTGGATCACCTGATACTTTTCGTTATTTAGCGTCAACTGCCACCTGCCACACCATACAGCAATCTTTTCTAAATCGCTTTGCAACTGATATTGGTCTTCGGATGACCTTACTAGACGGTAAATTACAGCATCATCTGCGAACAACCTAAGAGAACTGCTCAGATTGTCACCCAGGTCATTTATATAGATCAGGAACAGCAGAGGTTCAAAATGGCTCTGAGCACTATGCGACTTAACTTCTGAGGTCATCAGTCGCCTAGAACTTAGAACTAATTAAACCTAACTAACCTAAGGACGTCACACACATCCATGCCCGAGGCAGGATTCGAACCTGCGACCGTAGCGGTCGCTCGGCTCCAGACTGTAGCGCCTAGAACCGCACGGTCACTCCGGCCGGCCGAACAGCAGAGGTCCCAGGACGCTTCCCTGGGGTTGTTATATTTCCTGTATATATATATATATATGTTCCCTGATATCAATTCAGTTCTACTCGATGATTTGCCGTCTATTACTACGAACTGCGACCTTCCTGACAGGAAATCACGAATCCAGTCGCACAACTGTGACGATACCCCATAGGCCCGCAGCTTGATTAGAAGTCGCTTGTGAGGAACGGTGTCAAAAGCTTTCCGGAAATCTAGAAATACGGAATCAACTTCAGATCCCCTGTCGATAGCGGCCATTACTTCGTGCGAATAAAGAGCTAGCTGCGTTGCACAAGAACGATGTTTTCTGAAACCATACTGATTACGTATCAATAGATCGTTCCCTTCGAGGTGATTCATAATGTTTGAATACAGTATATGCCCCAAAACCCTACTGCAAACCGACGTCAATGATATAGGTCTATAGTTCGATGGATTACTCCTACTACCCTTCTTAAACACTGGTGTGATATGCGCAATTTTCCAATCTGCAGGTACAGATCTATCGGTGAGCGAGCGGTTGTATATGATTGCTAATTAGGGAGCTATTGTATCAGCGTAATCTGAAAGGAACCTAATCGGTATACAATCTGGACCTGAAGACTTGCCCGTATCAAGCGATTTGAGTTGCTTCGGAACCCCTAAGGTATCTACTTCTAAGAAACTCATGCTAGCAGCTGTTCGTGCTTCAAATTCTGGAATATTCCATTCGTCTTCCCTGGTGAAGGAATTTCGGAAAACTGCGTTCAATAACTCCGCTTTAGCGGCACAGTCGTCGGTAACAGTACCATCGGCACTGCGCAGCGAAGGTATTGACTGCGTCTTGCCGCTTGTGTACTTTACATACGACCAGAATTTCTTCGGATTTTCTACCAAATTTCGAGACAATGTTTCGTTGTGGAACCTATTAGAGGCATCTCGCATTGAAGTCCGTGCCAAATTTCGCGCGTCTGTAAATTTTAGCCAATCTTCGGGATTTCGCGTTCTTCTGAACTTCGCATGCTTTTTCCGTTGCCTATGCAACAGCGTTCGGACCTGTTTTGTGTACCATGGGGGATCAGTTCCATCTCTTACCAATTTATGAGGTATGAATCTCTCAATTGCTGTTGCTGCTATATCTCTGAATTTGAGCCTCATCTCGTCTACATTTGCATAGTCAGTTCGGAAGGAATGGAGATTGTCTCTTAGGAAGGCTTCTAGTGACACTTTATCCGCTTTTTTAAATAAAATTATTTTGCGTTTGTTTCTGGTGGATTTGAAGAAACGGTATTGAGCCTAGCTACAACGACATTGTGATCACTAATCCCTCTATCAATCATGATGCTCCCTATTAGCTCTGGATTGTTTGTGGCTAAGAGGTCAAGTGTGTTTTCGCAAAATGCCGGCCGGCGTGACCGTGCGGTTCTAGGCGCTTCAGTCTGGAACCGCGTAACCGCTACGGTCGCAGGTTCGAACCCTGCCTCGGGCATGGATGTGTGTGACGTCCTTAGGTTAGTTAGGTTTAAGTAGTTCTAAGGTCTAAGGGACTGATGACCTCAGAAGTTAAGTCCCATGGTGCTCAGAGCCATTTTTTTCGCAACCATTTACAATTCGCGTGGGTTCGCGGACTAACTGCTCGAAATAATTTTCGGAGAAAGCGTTTAAGACAATCTCGGCAGATGTTTCTGCCTACCACCGGTTTTGAACAAGTATTTTTGCCAACATATCGAGGGAAGGTTGAAGTCCCCACCAACTATAACCGTATGAGTGGGGTATTTATTTGTTACGAGACTCAAATTTTCTCTGAACTGTTCAGCAACTATATCATCGGAGTCTGGGGGTCGGTAGAAGGAGCCAATTATTAACTTAGTTCGGCTGTTAAGTATAACCTCCACCCATACCAATTCGCACGGAGTATCTACTTCGACTTCACTACAAGATAAACCACTACTGACAGACACAAACACTCCACCACCAATTCTGCCTAATCTATCTTTCCTGAACACCGTCTGAGACTTCGTAAAAATTTCTGCAGAACTTATTTCAGGCTTTAGCCAGCTTTCTGTGCCTATAACGATTTCAGCTTCTGTGCTTTCTATTAGCGCTTGAAGCTCAGGGGCTTTCCCAGCACAACTACAACAATTTACAACTACAATTCCGACTGTTCCTTGATCCAAGCACGTCCTGTATTTGCCATGCACCCTTTGAGATTGCAGCCCACCCCGTACTTTCCCGAGGACTTCTAACCTAAAAAACCGCCCAGTCGACGCCACACAGCCTCCGCTACCCGTGTAGCCGCCAGCTGAGTGTAGTGAACTCCTGACCTATTCAGCGGAACCCGAAACCTCACCACCCTATGGCGCAAGTCAAGGAATCTGCAGCCAACACGGTCGCAAAACCGTCTGAGCCTCTGATTTAGACCCTCCACCCGGCTCTGCACCAAAGGTCCGCAGTCGGTTTAGTCAACGATGCTGCAGATGGTGAGCTCTGCCTTCATCTCGTAAGCAAGACCGGCAGCCTTCACCAAATCAGATAGCCGCTGGAATCCAGAGAGAATTTCCTCAGATCCAAAGCGACACACGTCATTAGTGCCGACATGTGCCACCACCACCTGCAGCTGGCTGCACCCTGTGCTCTTCATGTAATCCGGAAGGACCCTTTCCACATCAGGAATGACTCCACCCGGAATGCACACGGAGTGCACACTGGATTTCTTCCCCACCTTAGCCGCCATATCCCTAAGGGGCCCCATTACGCGCCAAACATTGGAGCTCCCAACTACCAATAAGCCCACCCTCTGCGATTGCCCGAACCTTGAAGGCTGAGAATCATCCTCTGAAACAGGACAGGCTGCTGCATCTGGCTCAGCCAGAGACAGCACCTGAAACCTGTTTGTCAGACGCACCGGGCGCTTCTCTCTCACGTAGCAAGGATTTCCACGAAAATGCATATCGTAGCTGGTACCCTCGCTAAAATATGAATCTCCATTAATCACTCCTCCTACAGTGACAGATAAGATGGTCAAATCTGCCGGAGAGTGTTAACTGAAATTTCTACTGGGCACAAGTCAGGAAGGTTCTGTAAAGAGAGACTGAAGGGAAACAGTTCGGCGGACATAGTAGTTGGGAAAGGGTACCTTTAAACATCACAAAATCTTGAGAACTATCTAAACTTTTCACATAATACATATAGGTATGTACCTGGAGACATCCCTTTCACAAAAAATATTTTAGTGAAGGACATCGAATCAGTGGCACCATACCACAGTTAGAATACTCTGTGATTGCAGACGCATTTGGGGAGCGAATCTCGTTCACAGGGATTGAGAATCCGGCAGGAGGACATCATGACCCTGTTGGGTTTCTAAGAGCGTGCCTTCCTGTCATGGAAACGTAGCTCCTCAAGTTAGTCAGCGTTCCACATTATACCACCATTAAATGTGGCACAGTGCTGTGCTCTGAACTGTCGCAGCTCCCCAGCCAACCCAAAGTTGCCTTTGGCATTGAAGACACAAGTCTTCTCTATCTTTGGGGAGGGGGAAAACGGCGTGATAAAACTATACACATCAATCGCAAAGTGGTTTCGTTATGCCAGCGTAGCTTGGATTTCCACCCCTCCCTGGTTCTATAAAGCCCTCCAAATCCTCGAACGCCATGCACTCTGCTTCGCCTTCTGCATCCGCCTTCTGTCCCCAGCGTGCATCCTCTACGACCTGATTCCCTTCCCCCACGTTCTCCTTTCCCTTGAACACATCTACATATTATATATTGTCCGCCGCCTTGATCCTCCTCATCCACTGGTGTCTCCCTACCTCTCCACCCCCAACCCATTGCCGCACCTTTACCACTGTGTTCCAACCTCTCTCCATCTCCACATCCTCCGCCTCCTTTCCCAACGCAACTTCCACCATCTACCCATCCCAGATGATGAGCTTCGCCCTGATATCTACCCTTCCTACCAACTCTAACCCCATCTACCTGCCTCCTCCTCAGGGCTCCCTCTCCTACCCCTCCCTTCTCCAGAGCAGCTTTCCCTCCTACTCCCCCCCCCCCTCTTGTGCTCCCTTTCAGTGTCTCTGCACTCCCTCCTGCCTTGTCTTCCCTCTTCATCTCCTGCCCCACCAGTCTCCTGCCTCTTCGTGTACCTGCTGACGCTCCTACTCTCTTCATCCCGCCGCCTCCCCTACTGCCCCTTGCTCTCCCATCCTTTTCCATCCTCTCCAACCTCTCCCTCGGCAGGTCCCACCTGGCAGTTTTTTACTTCACCGGGTGTGCTCCAAGTGGGTTTTAAGTGTGTTATTCTGGAGTGTTTTTAATACTGTGGCCGACTTTTAACCTGTGCATGTGCATTCAGCGTCTTCTTTGTGATTTAAAATCGCCAACTGTGTTTTTTAACTTTATGGTGACTTTTTTAACTGTCCCCCCATGAACGTCTCCCTCTCAGTGTATTTTTACCTCCATTATCTCCCCTTACTCTGTTTTATGTTCCCCTTTTTTATCGCCTTATATATGTAGCATTTTATTCTTGTTTTAGTTGTCATATCACTCGGCTGAAGAGCGGCGGACTGTGCTGCTGACAGCCCTCCCCTGCCCATCTGTGGCAGGAGAATGAAATCACAATAAAGAAAAAAAAATCGAGGTCACGTAAAATCGGGGTTATACTGTATTTGGATGGATCCTTTAAGGAGAAGGATGGTAGTCATACAGTGGGATCAAGGCTTACACATAATGCTTTGGCATTCGTGTTCCAGGAAATACTTTATGAACTTAATGGAGTAGAGACTGATCGTACATGTAATGCTGGCAAAGCATCAACCCTTAAAACATAAGGATTAGAAAATGCAGGATGTTTCATGTATGGGTGTGTTGTCAGAACAGCGGAAGAGTGTCGCCGATTTACTACATGCATACCTCTAAAATGCTTATGGGGTACTTTGAGTACATGCAGCGAATTATTATGAATGCAAAACAAGAGCTTATTCTGGTACAGAGTGCAATGTATAGCAACTCATACATTCAAGGAGCTCAACAGGAGAATCAGATCATCACCAAGAGAATTATACGGAAAATGACGCACATTACAGTGGCAGACAAGGAGCGTTAGAAGATTTTAAAAGTTCTGAATACCGGTGCATATTTGTCATTAACTTTCCACTCATGGGAGGTTTTTGAGTACCCAGTCATACTGACAGAGAGTAGACAGACATGGACTATTAAAACCTCAGTGCAGCTGGTAACACCAAGATTCATCATACTTGCATTCCAGACCAATAGAAGGGGGAATGTAGCAAATGATTCCACCATATTTGACAATTGTAGCTTAACTAATGCCAAAGCCTAATTGAATTCCGTTTTCTATCCGTATGACAACTTACTGCTACAGTGGGATCAGAATGTATACAGTCTATCATTTGACATGTATGCAAGGTTCTGTGGTTCTTACTATGAAGGTGTTGAAGAGGAAGGATGCCTACTCAGTCCACGGAAATTCAAGGAGCTGGCACCTATCATCGTAACAGACTGTTCTGAGCAGAATGAGATAATTGATTCAAAACCAACAGGTGTGCGAATCGAATCTGAATCTTCATCAGATTTCCCAGAACCCACTGCAGCCTATGCTCTAGTTCTGCATGACCCTGTGATTAACGACTGGCCACTTACTGGTGTTGTGTAGTGTGCTGTATGAATGACCAAGTGCTGTGCCATGCCCAGGGCATTTCACGATGACAACTTGCAGTGTGAGCGTCGTTGCCGACATTCAAGGTTTTTATGATGATGAGTGTAGACAATTCATATTTAAAGATGTTGCACTCATAGCATATACAGAAGATGCTGGTATAATAGAGACATTTTCAGCAATAATTGCGTCACCGAGGCCTTTCAAGGATGTGAACTGTGCTAAAACACGGAGGAGTGCAAAGTGGCTAATATGTTTCTTTCATGGGCTCCATTGGGCCGATCCTGGTACATCTTATAAAAAAATGATGACGTCAATTCGAATATCAGATCATCCTGAGAGCATCATCGACATCAGAGGCGAGGAGAAGATTACATGGATGCAGCGAATCTTCAAGTTTGCCTCTATTCAAGACCTGGAATTCTATGGATGTCCTGCTGTCCATAAGGTCAAGAAGAAGAAGAAGCGTGAAAATAGTGTTGTTTCTGTTTTTGAAAATGTAAAATTACTTTGAAGTTGAATTAATGAAAATAAATGATTTTTTTTACCTCACATTCTGTGTTTTCCTTTCTTTCTACCGAGCTCCTACTAAGACAGTATGTAGCTTTGCCCAGATCCTATATCTGTGGCTTTGTTCAAGCACAGGAGATATAATTTCAGCCATGTTTGCTATATGTCTTTGGAAGCAGACACAATCACGCGCCGCCTGTTCTCAGAAACCTATATGTGCAGCACGACAGTCGAAATCCCGTGCAATCATTACATATATTTTGTTTCCTCCATCTTAAGCAAGACCACCCTCATGCTTTAAACTAATATTTTGTGCATCTTGCACAGCCTTGGAGTGGAGTATTGCGCTGACCGGACTGATGACTTACAGCAGTATTCCGAATAGCCCAGAGGCTAACAATAAACTTCATCCGAAAATTAGTGGTGGAAAACAAATTTCAAAAATTGAACGTGGTGCAACGATATTGATGGTTTAAATGAAGTTTTAAAACGCTCTGGAAAAAGGATTCCGCTACGCGGAAACAGCAATACCCTTAATTCTGAAATAAAGAGAACGAGTGCGAGGATCGGCTTAAACCAGAAAAGATCAATACAACAGCTACTGGGTTTCACAAAAGGGCAGGTTAGAAGAAGGATCCCAATCAATTTTACAGATTCGACCAGTCAGTGGATATATTCCTTTTCTGTAAATCTGTGTCGAGTGTAACGTTGCAACAAGCTCTTATCTCAAAAACAGCTTGATTCAAACAGTTTACTGATTATTCCCATCATTGTGAATGGGGTATAAGTTCGTTGAATCCCCTACCAACACAATTTATCTCCCAGTAACAGTTGATGCTTTGGACTATCTGGAGCTGCGTATTGTGGTCTGGGATAATCAGCTTGTCGAGTTTCGTGGTGAGGAAATCATTATACAGCTACATCACAATCAGAACCAGCTACATCTAAAGCAGAATCAGCTGCATCTAAAGCAGAATCTTGAATGTGCAGAGATCCAGAAGCGGTGGTGACCTACAAGTAGTGGGACCTGTTGGAGCAGAATCGACGACCTTTAACTTGGTAGACCGGAAGCGTCGGTGGCGAGCTTCAACCAGTAAGGGATTGCAGTGATCCCGTATTGTCATTGAGGACCAGATGGGCGCAAAGTATAAAACCAAAGTGCACAACACACAGTGTGGCACTTCACAACACAACAGCAAGGTGATAACATGTGCAAACTACGAGTTTCTTAAATCGGCGTGTCTGAAGCCACGGAATATAACGAGTGTATTATACGCCAGGAATACATCGCGCATAAACCCTATGCATCAGTCACAATTAACAACAATGATGTGAGTGTATGCTTTCCCGGCGTATACAGCTGGCGAAGAGTTCTCGGGCTTCCAGCCGGGTGGCGGCGTCTTCAAACAGCGACGTTTCGACGAGTGACATACTCATCATCTTCTGGCGAAGTCAAGCTCAAGAGGAGAACGAGATCACCTTCAATAAAATAATATGGGAAATGCCACACATCACAATTTCGGATGACCTGCGTTTGAAGATTTTAAAAGTTCTGAATGCCAGTATATTTCTACTGTTATCTTTCCATTCATGAGAGGTTTTCGAGGCCCCAGTGCTACCGACTTCGCCAGAAGATGATGAGTATGTCACTCGTCGAAACGTCGCTGTTTGAAGACACCGCCACCCGGCTGGAAGCCCGAGAACTCTTCGCCAACAACAATGATGACACTAGGATTGTCATCTAACAGCAAGAGGCTTTAAACTACCCATGCATAAGATTCATATATCTTGACGGATCATTTATAAAATGGGATGGTACTTCTACAGTGACATCAAACCTTATATATAAAACTTTAGCGTTCCTGTTTCATGAGAAACGATATGAACTAAATGTGATCGAGGCTGACCGGACGTGTAATGTAGGCATAACATCAATTCTTAAAACGTGTGCCTCTCCTTTTTTCTCGGATTTGAATGATTAAGAAAATGCTGGGTGGTTCATTGACGAGCCAGTGGATAGAACATTGAAAGAGTACAAGACATTCGAGTGTGTATATCTTTAAAACTGCTTATGGGATACTTTAAGAGCACACGAAGAATTGTTCTGAATGCTAAACAGGAACTTGTTCTGGTACGGAATGCAATGGATAACAACTCATACATTCAAGGAGCTCAAGAGGAGAACGAGATCACCTTCAATAAAATAATATGGGAAATGCCACACATCACAATTTCGGATGACCTGCGTTTAAAGCTTTTAGAAGTTCTGAATGCCAGTATATTTCTACTGTTATCTTTCCATTCATGAGAGGTTTTCGAGGCCCCAGTGCTACCGACTGCAGGTAGACAAACGTGGTCTGTTAAAACGTCTGCTTAGCTGGAGATGCCCACGTTCATCATACTTGCGTTTCAGACCAACAGAATTGGGAATTTTACAAATTATTCCACCAGATTTGATAATTGCAAGTCAACTAATGCCAGAATCTACCTGTACTCTGAATTCTACTGTATGCTAATTTAATTCTGCAGTGGGATGAAAATGTATATAGTCTAGCATATGAAATGTATGTGGGATACCATGCTTCATACCATGAAGAAGAAGGTTGGGTACTCAGTCCATGGAAATTCAAGGAGCTGGCGCCAATCATAGTAATAGACTGCTCAAAACACAATGAGATAATTAAACCTGGACATACATATATATGAACTGAATTTGAATCTTCTGCAAATTTCCTGGAACACACTGTACTGTAAGCTCTAGTTCTACATACCCATAGCACTCTGCAATGGTATCTCAAAGTGTGAACATCATTGCGGACGCTCAGGGTTTCTATGATGATGAGTGTAGACAGTTCATATTTAAAGATGTTGCATTCGTAGCGTGCGCCGAAGATGCCAGAATAATAGAGACATTTTCAGCAAACATTGTATCATCGAGGTCTTTCTAGGATGTGAAATGTGCTAATACACGGAAGAGAGCAAAGTCATTAACACAATTGTAACACAGAATACACTGGGATGACCCTGGCATACCCTGCAAATATATGGAGACGTCGTTTCGATTATTCAATCACAATTACTCGACCACACAGATACCACCATCTACATGAAGGGGAAGAACAAGATCACATGGATATGTAGAATCTTCGAGTTTTCTGCTATTCAAGACCTGGAATTCTATGGGTGTCCTGCTCTCCATCGACTGAAGAAGAAGTTGTGTGAAAATGGTTCTGCTGTGTCTGCTTATGAAAAGGTAAAATTACTTAGAAGTTGGATGAGAATTAAATGAATTTTTTCCTCACAATTTGCGTTTCCTTTTTTTTTTTTTTTTTTTTACTGATTTCACCCTGATCCATGTAGCTCAACCCAGATACTACGCCTGTGATTTTCCTCAAGTACTGGCGACATAATTTTAAGCATGTTTACTGTATATCTTTGGAAACCGACACAATTATGTGCTAGCAGATCCCTTAACACAATTCGTGTTGCGTGATAGGCAAAGTCCCATGTCACAATTTCATGTATTTTGTTTTTCTCCATCTTGAACATCACCTCCTTCATGCTTCCAACTAATATTGTTTGAGTCTTGCACAGCTTTTATATACATTTGTGAGGGTAGGTATTTGTGGAATAGCAACAAAAGATGTATGATAAAGAATACATTTTTATTCAGAAATATATATCTTATGTGAAATATTTTACAGAGGTCTATTGGTTCACACCACAGTTGTATGTATATTTAACAGACATAGATCTTCTGGTACACATTATAGATTCAAAGTATCACTGATTGAAATATTTTGATTCACATCACAGATTAAAGATAGCAATGTCTGAAATATTTTCCAGACAGATTTTTGATTCAGATCACAGCTGCCTGAAATGTTTTACAGACAGAGTTATTTTGGTACACATCACAGATTCAGAGTATCATTGATTGAAATGTTTTGACTCACATCACACATTCAATGCGGTACTGTTTGAAATATTTTGGATCTCGTCACAGTTACAAAGGACTGTAACTAACGCAAAAGTACCTTTTTCTCTTAATACTGATACTAAAGAAATTCCACCCAAATAATTTACAATGATATGGGTGGACCTATATACATATGCACTTAAACACTAATCACACTGCACAGCTAGCGGTAGGTGAAACTTAAGAACTCATGATGCATATGGAGCATAGCTATCTATATTTACACAGTACTCACAAGGTGTGTAGGAATACATAAATATACATATATTTTTGTTTGTTTATGTATTTGCTTACATTTTTAAGTTTTTTACTGTTTTTCAAACACATAGTGTGCATAAGTATATATATATATATTTCTTCTTTCTGCTTTTTCTCTCACTCTCTGTCTCACTAAATACCCAACCCATTCTCCTGCTATAAGTGAAGTATGTGTGTACAAGAGAGTTTCAATCCTGTCATCACAAATGACTATTTTATCATCTTGAGGCGACAGGCAGAGTTTAGACTGCAGCACAGAGTATGCCTTGTGTCCTCTGGATCAAATACTAGTTTGCTATATCATAAGCGGCAACTGCAGTGTAGCACCGTGAACACTGCTGCACACGCACTGAAAACGGTCTTCTATGGAGAGGGCTCTTGATGTCATCTGACACACATCCTTAGACCACTTCTGGGTGTGACCTTCCAATATGTGATACGTATACATTTTTATCACAGACCTACAAACTCCACAATCGGCAGTGTCTTCACTTCGTCTTTCATAAGAGCGATAACTCTCTTGCTCTGTGGAACAGTACCATAAGGATTATCGGCCATGTATGGGGATGTGGCGAAGACCTACAAACTCCACAATCGGCAGTGTCTTCACCTCGTCTTTCATAAGAGCGATAACCCTCTTGCTCTGTGGAACAGTACCATAAGGATTATCGGCCATGTATGACGATGTGGCGAATTCATTACTGGGGTACCTCGTTACTTGATACGGATCACGGTTCTTCACTCAACGGATGAAGCTATCTGTATCCATATAAAGTAATTTAGGATGTGTGAAATGTGTTTTTGCAAGCTCATAATGAAAGCAGTAATATATAGTTTGTATAGGTCTAGTATTCACATTCCCACATAAATAGGTTTCATAAACTCTACTGCTGTCTTCACCATCTTCACAGCAACAAAGTTCCTGTTGAATATGGTGACCTGTTTAAAATTTGGACTGGCGATGCGTTTTCTTGTGCAATAACGCCGATCCCATTCGGTTATAATCAAAATTTCACGTCGTTCCCTCAGATTCTCTATTGTTTTGCCGAAAATATAATTAACTAATTTATAAAAATCTCTCTCAAAGTCACATGTCATGGAAGCTCTCTGTATTCAGATCAATATACTCATTCAACCTGGGAAATTGCTTGAAGGAGATAGCCTGGGTGATTCTAACAATCTCCATCCCCAAGCTTAGACACTACTGGAGATTATGATAATGAATACTGTTTCTCCACTTATTCCCCAGCGTTGACATAAGTTTTGGAGTGGGGCCACCTAGTGGAACTAGTTGCTCTGGACACAGCGGCAAATCGACCTGTGCATCATACAAGCTAATAGGGTATGTGGGTTCTGCCTCCACCACAATCCTACATCAGAATTAGCCACGATACCCCCCTTGATTTTTCCACCTAATCCCTAGCATTTATCTTTGGGTACATTGATTGAAACCAGCTTTTTGTAGATATCAGTAAGTGGCCTTCCACAGAGGCATGAATCTGTTACAAATATTTGCAGAGAAACATGTGATTCAATTCCTTGGCCAACCAGATTGAGTAACAACTGCTTTTGATTTTGACAAGTGAGGAATTTTGTTTCATACTCTTCAGATATTAAAAGCTGCATAAATGTATATACAAAAGTGCCAAGTTCCACAACAATATCTGATGGCACAGTCAATCCACTTCGGACAAGGTCATAAAAATGTTTATCTGTGGTGTGTGTGCCTAAAACAAAATTAGTGCATGTTGTACAACTGGGCAATTGTGTTGTTTTGTGTGCTGCATAACCACAAACATACAGAAGCACAGATTGGTGTACATTAAGATTTTCATTGCCTACGTTGTTCAAAACACTTACAAACGGACTGACGTCAACATCCATAGATATTACATCTGAGATGCTTACATCATTCATTATTTCTGGAGAAAATTTTACTGGGACACATTTCGCAGACTTTATTCCCAAAACACTCGTTATACGCAACTTCTTTTCAGATTCAAATACCTGGGTTACAGAAACATTGCAGTTTCCACCCGATAATTGACGATACCTACTAAACCGTGATTCCAAATTATCAGTTTGTAGTTTTCCCGTCAGAAGATACTGCACACCTACACCACTGAAAGAATATTCAACAACTTCTGAAATAACAGAAGTACTCTGATACAATGCGTGATGTGTGTCTGTGCTCAGACAACTGGTAGTGTCCAAAGACCTCCATCTCTCTAACCAAGCCAAAAATTTGTCAAGAAATTCAAGCCTGTCTTTAGAAGCACTAGTGAAAGATAGACACAATTCATTTTGTTTGTGAATTCCCTTTGTACAGTTCTTAACATTAATAACATTCCACCAACATAGAATGATTTCAAGAAAGTGTACAGTTCCTGAATTTTCACCATATTCAGCTTTTAAGCCTGCAAGTGTCGTCTCATTAAAAACATTGCAGACAATATTGACATTTTGTCTTTCTAAGCTACTGGGATAAACTGATTTGTGTGTCAACCGAGGAGCTAATTTCAAAAGCTGGTTAAGTTCCTTTTTGTATAGGTTCTCAATGTCTGAAAATTTTGCCATTAGCAGATCATTGGATGTTGAGTCAAAATGGTGATATTTAAATGCTCTGTCACTGTCCCTCTGGTTCAACCAGTTGTTCCTAATACTTTTTAACAAATGAACAGTGTCAAACATTACAAATACAGGGGAACCACATGACAGAAAGGAATATGGACTGCTGGAATTTTTTACCAATAGTGAAAACATATTCCTATTAATTCTGTTGTTATCAGATATAATTACAACAACAGTCAGACCACACGAGGAAAGAAACTGCAAGACATTAAGTGTTAATTTATGGCGATCTGAGCCTGACAACTGTTTGACAGGAATCAAATGAACAACCTCTTTGAAACTGCCATATAAAGATGATGTGAGAAAGGCAAGCACTGTTCTTGCCTCATATGGCGCATTATTTTCTGCATATCCATGGAGCTTCCCCCCTTTAAACTGAATACATGGCTTAACATAAATTTCATCCACTTGCAGAATTACAAATTTTTCCCTCTCATCTAATTTATCCACAACAATTTTAAGAAAATGGGCATCTTGTGATTTATTGGCTGGACAAATCTTCAGTGAAGATGAAAGCTGCTGAAAGTGTTTCACATGTTGTACGGTTCTAGGCGCTCAGTCCGGAACGGCGCGACTGCTACGGTCGCAGGTTCGAATCCTGCCTCGGGCATGGATGTGTGTGATGTCCTTAGGTTAGTTAGGTTTAAGTAGTTCTAAGTTCTAGGGGACTGATGACCACAGATGTTAAGTCCCATAGTGCTCAGAGCCATTTGAACATGTGGTACGGTAAGTAATCCACTTTACCAGTGTGCTGTATTGCATGCTGGAGATTAGTTGTAGATGATAAATGCATGCATCATCATATCAACCGAGTATGTCCGCTTGTCATTGCCAACAAATCTGTCTGTTCCAACAGAAACAAGAGTGTGGCATAGCAATTTGGATTAGCCTCTGGATGCAGAGTAAGTTTCTTTACAATATTCTTTAATTCATTTAAAAGAGAACTAAAAGCGGGTGTGTAGCTATCACAGTTGATATCTCTACTCAAAATATTTTCTATTTGTGACCATCTGGTCCTAAGTGAGGAAGGTAAAATCCAAATGAGCTGCTCATGTGACAGAATGAAACCATTCACACACACACACACATACACACACACACACACACACACACACACACACACACACACACACACACTTGAAATGAGTTTGTCATTAATTTCCATACTCACTTTGACCTGAGGAATGTCTTCAGAAAAATCTATAGTATAAAAGAATATCTTATTCTCTTTAACACTAACACTCCACTTTCCTACACTGTTTATTCTATCCTGGTACTCAGCACACAAACACTGAAAATTTGCAATAATGTCCTCATTTAGCATGGCTTCATTCTTCTCCTCTTCATGGCGTGCACACTTCCTTCTTATTTCTGAATCACACCTTTTTGGAGGCTGAACCTTACTTAAATACGATAGTAACCCAGGGAATATTTTTGGCACAGCTTCTGGTAAAAGCAATGGCCTTTGACGAGGAAATTCGTGACAGTTTCCATCAGAGCCCTTGTAAATCTCCACTCTTGATACATCACATTCTTCAAAATGTTTAATGCAAACAACACTTCTATTTGATGGAGTCCAGTCCTTTCTGGGGATATTTCTTGTCCATCGTTTTCTGTTTTCCTCTTCAGTAGGGAATCTAAACACTGAGATGTAACCATCTTACTTGCTGGATTTGAAGTTGCTGTTGCAACCAGGAACACAACATTTTTCTGGCATCTGCAAATAGAATGATGCATTAATTGCTAACATCTTAAATCAAAATACTATTATGTAAAAATAGTAAATGAGAATTTGAGTGGACTGATTTTTTCCACTGCTTGGACATCACGAAACACAAGTCTGCAAATAGAATCAAATGTGTAGAAATATTCATAATATTAACACAAAATCACTTAGGAGAAGATTCTGATACTAAACTTATGAATTCAAAACTTGATTTTCGAATTGTATCTAGAATATAGTAGAACTTTTGTTGCAATTCTGTAGACGAAAGTCGTTCACGTAGCACACTTGCACATATACATGTAAAAACACTACAAACTTCACAGAATTGTATACTTGCGTTGTGTTATATTTTCGACTGTAGTCACGATTACTTGCTATAATTTTTGCAGAGTCCAGTATAGCATAATTACACCGTAATGTCGGATAAAACAGACACCGCGAAAGTACGTAAACAACCGCTTCCGTTCGCTACCTTATAGCAACAGCCATGCGGTAGGCCTTAACGTAACGTTGCCACATGTCAGTCCTCCGGCCTCTTAATACAGGCGGCCGTGGCCCGGCTCCTCTTCCCACAGCCGCCCACCTCGGCACCGTCCGGGGCGTTTCCGCCCCTCCGCGCAAGTTTCAGGGGGGAGGGGTCTGGTACCGGACGCCGCAGAATTTGAACCCCGCCAGACGTCATGGACGTCCAAGATCCCTAGAGGTCTCTGCACCATCGCGCCGTAAGCTGTGGTGGCGCGCACCTAGTGTGAGGGCACCACAGTGGAACACGTGGTTCCAGCGGCCAATAGCGGCGCCGCCGATAGAGTATTTAAGCGCCTGCCTCTCACTCACCCAGTGAGTCTAATCTTGCATACGTCTCTGAACACATCGCCTCGCGTTAGACAGCTTACTGACTTTCTTGTTCTGTGTACGAGTGGACGTGGTTGTTAGGTTTCCTTGTGACTCCGTTGTATCGATCTTGTTGTTTGTTCTGTCCTTCGTTGGTCATGTCGATCCTCTCCCGTTGTGTTGTGGTTCGTGCACCGCCTCGCTTCCCGTCACTTGAAATCCCCGCGATCGTTCCGGTCGCCGTTACAACAGATAGGGATTGGGAATATGATGTAGGTGGTGACCTGGTAAAGACAGCTACTCAAACTGGTGGCACATTTCAGTGGTGCCAGTTGGGTCTATCAGTAAATCGGGTTTCATCAGGCATGGCCTGCACCTCAATAGGTATGGGAAGGCGATGCTGGCAAAGCTTATAGGTAACAGTGTAGTGGGTGGTGGTGGGATCACTCATGGAAAAATTCCTGTAGTTGTTGGTGTCAGAAGTGCACCTTTTTTAAACTGAAGTCAGCTGATAAGTATACCTGCTGAAAGGAAGTCCCTCTAATTAAGGGCTCATTTACAGAGGATGTCATGTTTCCAAGTAGGGAAGGAATTAGCATATTTTATCAAAATATCAGACGTATTAGGGTTAAAGTTAGTGAACTGCTTATAGATGTTGACTCTGAATTTATTGGTATGGCAGAGCATCACTTAAATAATTTGATAATTCAGAGGCTTCCTTTACAAGAATACATATTAGCTGGTTGTTTTTCAAGGCATTCCTTGTGAGGTGGGTGAATGGCCATGTACGTAAAAATTAGTATTCCATTTGAGCCCATAGATGTATCACGGCACTGCACTGAACAGATATTTGAATCTTGTCCAGGGGCAGTTGCATCTAGTGTAACTAAACTTGTAATTGTAGTTGTTTATAGGTCCCCTAACTCTGACTTCATAGCAATTCTGCTCAAGCTAGAGAGGGTTCTTGATTCACTTTGTAGGAATAACCAGAAATTAGTTATATGTGGTGACTTCAATACAAATTTTGAATATGATGGTGCAAGAAAAAGGGTGTTGGTAGAACTCCTAATTCATATGATCTGATGCACACTTTGTTTTTTCCAAATAGAGTGCAGGAGAATAGTAGCACAGCCATAGACAATATTTCTATTCATTTTCATTACTAGATGGGCTATCTGTCAATAAAAGGATGAATGACTGTTCAGACCATGATGCACAAATTTTAACACTACAGGGCACTTTTACTCAAACAAATGCCACATATAATTACAAACTATGTAGAAAAGTTAATCCAACAGCAATAGAGAGTTTTTTAAACCTCGTCAAGAAACAAGAGTGGCAGGATGTATATAGTGCCAATAAAAAATGACAAATATAGTGCTTTCCTTAACATATTCCTCATGCTCTAATAGAATAGCTAATTCATAGGATAAAATTAAAGCTATATGGTCAGTTGTGAAGGAAGTGTCTGGTCAGCAGTACAAGGTCGACAATACAAAGTCAGTTCGTATTAAAAATATTTACGTTACTGATAAATCAGATATATGTACAGTATTTAACAATAATTTTCTAAGCCTTGCTGGTGAATTAAATAAAAATTTAGCTTCTACAGGGAATCATATAACACTCATAGCAAATGCCTTTCCGAGATTGATGTCTGAAATACTCCTCTGTGATACAGACAAGGAGGAGACTGAGTCAATAATTAAATCACTCAAGACCAAGGACTCCCATGGATATGATGGAGTGCCTAGCAGAATATTAAAGTGCTGTGCTGCACATGTTAGCTCTTTATTTAGCCATATTTGCAATTTTCCTTTAGGAATGGTCAGTTTCCTGAATGATTAAAGTACTCAGTAGCAAAGCCACTTTATAAAAAGGGGGAAATCGAAAATGTAGACAGTTTTAGACCTACTTCTATTTCATCAGTGTTTGCTAAAGTTAAAGGCTGTATACGTAATGATAATTGATCATTTTATATCACATAATTTGCTACAAAAGGTGCAGTTCAGCTTTAGAAGTCGTTTAACAACTGAAAATGCTATATTCTCATTTCTCTGGGAGGTACTGGATGGGTTAAACAAAAGGTTCCGAACGATAGTCATATTTTTGATTTATCTAAGACGTTTGATTGTGTTGATTGCAAAATATTGCTCCAGAAGTTGGACCATTACAGAATACGAGGTGTAGTGCACAATTGGTTCACCTCTTATTTTAGCAACAGACAGCAAAAGGTAATTATTCACACTGTTAAGAATGGCTGTGATGTGAGGTCTGAGTCGGGTACGGTCAAGTGGGGGGGGGGGGGGGGGTGCCCCAGGGATCAGTGTTCGGGCCACTCCTGTTCCTTATTTATATAAATGATATGCCCTCTAGTGTTACGGTAACTCTAAAATATTTCTGTTTGTTGATGACATTAGCTTGGTAGTAAAGGATGTTGTGTGCAACATTGGCTTGGTTTCAAATAGTGCCGTTTATGACGTAAGTTCTTGGGTTGTAGAAAACAAACTAACGCTAAATCACAGTAAGATTCAGTTTTTACAGTTTCTAACACACAATTCAACAAAACCTGACGATTTAATTTCACAGAATGGGCATATGATTAGTGAAACTGAACAGTTCAAATTTCTAGGTGTTCAGATAGTAAACTGTCGTGGAAATCCCACGTTCAGGATCTTGTTCAAAGACTTAATGCTGCAATTTTTACTATTTGAATGGTATCTGAAGTTAGTGATCGTTCGACACAAAAATTAGTCTACTTTGCTTAATTTCATTCGCTTATGTCGTATGGTATTATATTTTGGGGTAACTCTTCCCATTATAAAAGGATATTTTTGGTTCAGAAACGGGCGGTTTGAGCAATAAGTTGTGTAAGTCCTCGAATCTCTTGTCGACCCCTGTTCATAGGTATGGATATTTTGACACTGGCCTCTCAATATACGTATTCCTTACTGTCATTTCTTGTAAACAATATTAGCTTATTCCCAAGAATAAGCCGTTTTCACTCAGTTAATACTCGGCAGAAATCAAGCCTGCATTTGGATTGGACTTTCTTCCATAACTCTTGTACAGAAAGATGTGCAGTATACTGCTGCATCCATTTTCAATAAGCTACCACTAGAATTCCCAAATCTTATCAGTAATCCAAGAGGTGTCAAATCGAAACTGAAGAGTTTCCTAATTCTATTCTATTCTGTCGCGGAGTTCCTTGAAAAATCAAGCTGATTCTTGATTTATTGTTTATTCCGTTACCTGAACTTATGGCTTGACTGTTTTCGGATTCATAAACATTTTATTTTTATCTGTTATTACTTTTAGGTTGTAATTTCATGTGCTGACACGTTCCATGACCTTGGAGATTTAATCCTCAATTTGGTCCTACGGAACTTGACGTGTAAATAAACAAACAAATGTTGTCTTGTGTTTTGAAATACCTACAAACTACATACATACATCAAATAGCTGTTTGCGGGGGTCTAACAATTTAATACGATTGTATACTGTATCTAGAAGTCTATTATCACGAACATCGATTGGTCTCATTTTTATTGTGAGATGTTTGGTGAATTTGTGGGAGGATATCGACCCATCTGTGTGAGTCACGAAGACTGAATTGCATACACTTCTGTGTTTTCACTGTTCTACATCTACATCTACATCTACATTGATACTCCGCAAGCCACCCAACGGTGTGTGGCGGAGGGCACTTTACGTGCCACTGTCATTACCTCCCTTTCCTGTTCCAGTCGCGTATGGTTCGCGGGAAGAACGACTGTCTGAAAGCCTCCGTGCGCGCTCTAATCTCTCTAATTTTACATTCGTGATCTCCTCGGGAGGTATAAGTAGGGGGAAGCAATATATTCGATACCTCATCCAGAAACGCACCCTCTCGAAACCTGGACAGCAAGCTACACCGCGATGCAGAGCGCCTCTCTTGCAGAGTCTGCCACTTGAGTTTATTAAACATCTCCGTAACGCTATCACGGTTACCAAATAACCCGGTGACGAAACGCGCCGCTCTTCTTTGGATCTTTTCTATCTCCTCCGTCAACCCGACCTGGTACGGATCCCACACTGATGAGCAATACTCAAGTATAGGTCGAACGAGTGTTTTGTAAGCCACCTCCTTTGTTGATGGACTACATTTTCTAAGCACTCTCCCAATGAATCTCAACCTGGTACCCGCCTTACCAACAATTAATTTTATATGATCATTCCACTTCAAATCGTTCCGTACGCATACTCCCAGATATTTTACAGAAGTAACTGCTACCAGTGTTTGTTCCGCTGTCATATAATCATACAATAAAGGATCCTTCTTTCTATGTATTCGCAATACATTACATTTGTCTATGTTAAGGGTCAGTTGCCACTCCCTGCACGAAGTGCCTATCCGCTGCAGATCTTCCTGTATTTCGCTACAATTTTCTAATGCAGCAACTTCTCTGTATACTACAGCATCATCCGCGAAAAGCCGCATGGAACTTCCGACACTATCTACTAAGTCATTTATATATATTGTGAAAAGCAATGGTCCCATAACACTCCCCTGTGGCACGCCAGAGGTTACTTTAACGTCTGTAGACGTCTCTCCATTGATAACAACATGCTGTGTTCTGTTTGCTAAAAACTCTTCAATCCAGCCACACAGCTGGTCTGATATTCCGTAGGCTCTTACTTTGTTTATCAGGCGACAGTGCGGAACTGTATCGAACGCCTTCCGGAAGTCAAGAAAAATAGCATCTACCTGGGAGCCTGTATCTAATATTTTCTGGGTCTCAGGAACAAATAAGGCGAGTTGGGTCTCACACGATCGCTGTTTCCGGAATCCATGTTGATTCCTACATAGTAGATTCTGGGTTTCCAGAAATGACATGATACGCGAGCAAAAAACATGTTCTAAAATTCTACAAGAGATCGACGTAAGAGATATAGGTCTATAGTTTTGCGCATCTGCTCGACGACCCTTCTTGAAGACTGGGACTATCTGTGCTCTTTTCCAATCATTTGGAACCCTCAGTTCCTCTAGAGACTTGCGGTACACGGCTGTTAGAAGGGGGGCAAGTTCTTTCGCCTACTCTGTGTAGAATCGAATTGGTATCCCGTCAGGTCCAGTGGACTTTCCTCTATTGAGTGATTCCAGTTGCTTTTCTATTCCTTGGACACTTATTTCGATGTCAGCCATTTTTTCGTTTGTGCGAGGATTTAGAGAAGGAACTGCAGTGCGGTCTTCCTCTGTGAAACAGCTTTGGAAAAAGGTGTTTAGTATTTCAGCTTTACGCGTGTCATCCTCTGTTTCAATGCCATCATCATCCCGTAGTGTCTGGATATGCTGTTTCGAGCCACTTACTGATTTAACGTAAGACCAGAACTTCCTAGGATTTTCTGTCAAGTCGGTACATAGAATTTTACTTTCGAATTCAATGTACAGACGCTCCACAATAATCGCCTTCGGGTGGGTGAACGTCGAGCAGTGATGTATTCCATACCACTCCATCACAGTCTTGAAATATATATTGTAAAACTCGCCGTCGTGATCTGTTTGAAGGCTGTCTGGGCTTCGATTCGTCCCCGTTTGCAGCAATCCATCAAACACATGCGCGACTTCCTTCCCTGCTTTCGCTTTCGGGTGATGCCCAGTCATATTTAGAGTTAGTATCAACGACCATTAAAATACATTTGAATCCGTTATTCGCACGTGAATATTCCCTCATGTCAACAAGATCAGCCTGCCACAGGTCGTCCAAATCTTTAACCATAACATATCTTCGAGGGTATGTTTTGCGTGCTGGTTTGTGTAGTTCTCGAACTACAGTTTCCATACTTATTCGATGATGTCTCTCTATCTAAGCTCAGAAATTACTGAAACAACTTCATTCGAATGAACTGTATTACCAGCGGCAGCTGATGCCATGATCAGTCGTAGCCGGTCTATTAGCTCATTGCGGTCGTCGTAATATACAGTACATACTGCTGAAGTCGATTGTTCACTGTTTTATGCAGAATGTCAATAGCATCACCACTGCTATTTTTTTCACAATCCAATATACGTTTTATAGTGGATTTGTATTTCACATTGCTTCGACTTTTTGCATTCTTATGCAGATCTGTCAAAAGCATTATTTCACGATACATTTCCAGATCTTTAGGCGAATAATTTACAGTTTTCGTGGGGCTTAGGAAACTAACGTTCAGTAGACCGGGTGTTCTTTGAAACAGTTTATCGCCGATCTCTATTTTTTTCATTTAAAGTTTAAGCTTTGTGCCCAACATGTATGGTTTCTCACCACTGACACCGAATGTTATGTCTATCCTAGCGTCGCTGTGATGGTTAATGAAATCGGTAATAGCGTCATCGTCGTCGTTGCGGAATTTCGCTGAGAGTTCATCGAGAGATTGGTTTAAAGGTTTCGCGCAGTCTGCTCCCGCTTCAAATGCCCTAACCTCAGCAACCGTAACTTCTCGTGAACGGCCTTCCGTGCCTCGATGACTTTAAGCTTAGTCGACATCTCAGTTTTCACTAATCGGACTTCTGTGCAGCGTGAGGTTTTATAAATCCGCTCTTCTTCTTTTTAGACTGCTCCCCCTTCTCGGTAACAGCTATTTTCCCTTCAGTTAAGTCGCCTATTTTCTTTCCAATTGCGTTAACCCGATCGTACAATGTCCCGTTCTCAATAACAGCTATTCTCCCTTTAGTTAAGCCGTTTAATTTCTTCTCGACTGCATTAACCCGATCATTCAGTGTATTGTTCAGTCTCACAAGGGTTTGACAACACTTCTCTAGTTCCTTACGTACGCCTCCAACGTTATGTTCGAGAGTTTGAATTTTCGCGTCCATGTACAAGCAAATGTTTTGTCTATGCACACTCATCCTATCAAACTGAAGCTGAAACAAATGAGCCCTCGGTCACAATTTATAGACTTGTTAACCAGGTTTCAACACTTCATCAAAATTTAAATGTTTAAAGTGGCCTATAACATAATTACAAATTTATGGGAAAAGAAAATTTTGTATATAAAAGTGTAAGTACTGACTAACAATACAAGCCAGAAACAGTACTTACATGTCACGCATAAAATAAATAACAGGCCAGAAGCGCTTTAGTCACAAAATATTTTTTTTTAAACTAATGCATGAAGCTGAGCCACTATGGTTGTTCATATCTGTAAAGCCACAGGTAGCAACGGACTGAGGCGCCCACGTTAACAAGTGTGGGCAGGTGAACATGACACCAAGAGTGCCATCTGGTAGCCGTAAATATGAGTAGGTTACTTAACATTTAAAATATAGACAGCTGAATGTTAAAATGAACATTATTTAGTAATTGAACTGTGAAAACTTTGCCTGTGAGTTCAAGTACTAGATACAAGATAGTAGCATATTTGCAAAGAACGCACACCAAGTTGCAGCCATATTGGTCTATTTCCTTGTGTTTGTCATTCGTGTGTATCATGGAAGTCGAGTGATTGTCAAAAATGGACGGAAAAAGAATTTCGTGTGATGATGAAACGTTACTTTATGAAAGGCAAAACGCCTCAGGAGACTAAAGAGAAGTTTGATAAACTTCACGATAACTCTGCACCTTCGATTAGAACAGTTTATAAGTGGTTTCAAAATTTTTGGAGTGGCCATATGGGCACAAGTGATGCTGAGCTTTCTGGACGCCCTGTGGAAGTTACAACTCCAGAAACCATTGATGAAATCCATGATATGGTGATGGATGACAGAGGAGTTAAGGTGCATGAGATTGATAGTGATGTGAACATCTCGAATGAATGGGTACATAATATTTTGCATAAACATTTGGACATGACAAAACTATCCGCAAGATGGGTTTCGAAACTGCTCACGCTTGACCAAAAACGGAATCATGTGAAGTGTTGCAAGGATGGTTTCCAGCTGTTCAGGAAGAATCCGCAGGTTTTAAGCGTCGTTTCGTCACTGTGGATGAAACATGGATGCATCCGAACAGGCGAAGACCATTGCTTCGGCCAGGAAGGTTATGGCGACTGTCTTTCGGGATACGCAAGGGAGAATTCTCATCGACTATCTGGAAAAGAGTAAATCTATTACAGGTGCATATTATTCATCGATATTGTACCATTTGAAAACCGAGCTGCAAGAAAAACGCCGGCGATTGAACCGCAAAAAAGTCCTTTTCCATCACGAGAATGCACCAGTAGACACCTCGAAGTTGTGATCGCAAAACTAATGGAAATAGGATTCCAACTCGTTTCGCATCCCCCCTATTCTCCAGACTTGGCTCCCTCGGACTACTATTTGTTCACAATTTGAAGAAATGGCTGAGGGGACATAGACTTTATTCAAACGAGGAGGTGATTGCAGCAACTAATAGCTATTTTACAGACTTGGACAATTCCTGTTATCCGGAAGGGATCAACACATTAGAACAGCGTTGGACGCAGTTTATAAGTCTAAAAGGAGACTATGTCGAAAAATAAAAAATGTTTACCCAAAACACCTAACTACATTTTATTTTTGCACAGACTTTTCAAACGCCCCTCGTAGCAGCACAGTAAGTGTCCAGAGGACAGCTTGGGTGATACTCGGCGGTCAACTGCTGCTTGATGTACGCTTTTGCACGACAGAGTTCATCCCATTCCACCTCTGTAAACTGCACTTTAACAATTTTAGCTGCATTCTCGATCTCTAATACAATACACCACTCTCTGTCTGTGGGTGCTGCTATATCCATATGTAAACGTTTCGAAGCACTAGCGGTTAAATTATACACTGAGGAGAAGAGTAGTGGTGCACAGGGCTTAACTAGTATCTTCTCACCCACTACATCCTCACTTCGTTCATGCAGTATCATTGGAATATTCTGCGACGGTGGAGGCTAGTACTGACGTGCGTCATGCTGATTAGGACTCTGAGTGCACTTGAGCAATTCAGGGGGTGGCTGGATGTCTTCAACCAACAATAACAGCTGATTGTTCTGCTCCATCAAGGTGACCAGCCGCGCAACAGGCTCCCACGATGCTGTCACTACTGTGCCTCCTGATGGTCTGTGACACGTGACTATTGAAGACCCTCACAGGCTGGAGGACGTCGAATCCGCTGATGAACAAAGAAGAAAAACCGTTACAAGCGATGGTAGACACACAGACCCTCACATGGCGGTAAACATAGACATTAAGCAAGGGGCACTTATTCTTCTGCTGCTTCTTCCTATTCTGCCACTGCTGCTGCTGCTGTGGCTGGGGGGTGGTGGACGATCTTGCCTGGCTCTTCATGCTGAGTGACTGACTGACTAACTGCAACTAAGGCTGCAGAACTGTTGGGCCTGCCCTATACATCCATTGTGTTTGGATGCTGCGTTCCTATTGGCTACTGCCGATATCCAGTGACTCTGGTGGTCTAAAGATGAACTAGAGCAGTTGTTTGGTCCTCTGGATGAGTGTCAGATGTCTTTTGTCAGGTGGATAACTGACTGTTAATTTCAAAAATGGCTGGCAGTTATAAAAACAGCATTGATCTGCCTGACTTATAGAAGGCATCTTGATAACATTCTGCTAAATAGCCATTATCTGATGGACAGTATTCCTCTTCTTCTTCAGGCACTCATCCAGTATAACTCTTTCCATTCTACATGTAGGAAGCTATGGGTACAGTCCTTGACTTTATACTTACAACAACAGCTTTTCGATAGAATACATTCCATACAGCTGTGAGGGTGGGTTGGAGGGGGGGTGGGACTGGATAGGGATGAGCAGTTGTACCTCTTCAATGGTAGATATCATGTATATGAATATGCTTCCAATGAAGCGAATTAGCATCAATTGCCCACCTCTTCCATATTGGAACAGTGAACGCTTCATGTGTAAGTTTTTGCATGTGCGTGAGCATGTATTGGTTAGGACATGCATCTCTGCATCGTCAGAATCATCTGAACTGTACATGCACATCTGTACATGTAATACAGCTACTGAAAGCTTCTCTATCCTTCACATCCGTGTCATTGATTGAACACATCATGGTGCTTCCACAGCGACATGTCAGCACAGACTGAATGTATCGCACCAATTTTAGTCACGTGAGTGGAGAAGAAATAATTCCCACCTAAATTGGTATTTCCCGTCAGTTTCTGTGGGAGGGGGTTGGTGTGGGATGTCAGCACAGCCCTGGGACAAAGAAATTTCCACAAAAATTCGAAATTGCCGCCAAAATTCTAAATTCCAGCCAACAGCGTCAGGGGGGCGGGAAGGGTGTCTGGCGCCCATGTGCAGACAGAAAAACATATGACGTCATTGTGGGGGTGGTTGTGGTCGTTGGGGAGGGGGGAATTAATTGATCAGTTTGATTAATTTGCATATCAATTTGATATGAAAAGTGACCTCACGCCGCCACTACCCTACTACTAGTGTTCTCAATCTTCTCTTTCAGATGTATCATATTAAAAAAACTCACAGTTCTCCAAGTTATTATTTCAATTTCACTTTGCCCGTATTATCGTTATGCAGTCTGGCTGAGGACTTGAATTTTGTTATCTGCATGCACAGGTTCTGTCCTGTGTGCTCAGTTCCAGTGAGCAGAGGAGAACACCAATGATGCAGTATGACGCTGACATTTGGGATTAGAAAAAATTGTTTAGTCTGTCGGCATGAACTGCAAGATACTTATTTCTTTCTAGACAAATTACAACATTAGGTCTCTCTGTACATACTGCTGGGATGGTTCCTTTGAAAGGGCACAGCCGACTTTCTTCCCCATCCTTCCCTAATCCGATGAGACTGATGACCTTGCAGTTTGGTCTCTTCCCCCAAATCAACCAACCAACATACAGCTGTGTATGGATTGTACCATTGTGTATCTAATTTGTGCAATCTCCCTTCTTGTACTCTATGATCGTGCAACATAACATTCTTCCCATAATGGAGCTGTTTTAGATTCTGTGTTCTGCTATAATATCCTGATTCCTTATTTTACGCTATGCATTCTGTTCTATCTCATATCGGTGCATTTCTTACATGTGCTCTTTTAACTCTGCCACGTAATCGTTAAATTATACCTCAGTGAGCCAGATATTTTTGTAGCATCCCTGAAATGTACATGCTCTTCCAAAGGACAGTTTATATGGTGTATATCATGTCGCACTGTGTGGTGCAGTAGTATAGACGAACATTGCAAATGGAACCCAACTGTCACAGTCTGTTTGCGCTTTGTTTACATAGCAACGCAATATCTCGGTTAATTTTCGATGTTTCCTCTCTAATGCTCCATTTGTTGGAGGGTGGTAGCTGGTAGTCTGTATGTTCTCAATACGTAGCAGTTTACATACTGTTATTGTGGTATCACTTATGAAATTACTTCCCACGTCACTCAACAATACTGACAGTATTCTGCACCTCAGTGTAATTTTCTCGACTATGCCCTTGCTATTGTGTTGCCATCTTGCCGTTCAATGGGTTCAGCTACCGTGAAATTGTCAGCATGTACTGATATATAAGGGTACATATGTTTGCTTGGTTGGTTCAATGGACCTGCCATACAGATGTCACTCCTTTCAAAAACCTGTTCCGGCATTGTCGTGATATCTAAAAGTATCTATACATGTCTCCTACTGAATTTAGTGTTGTGACAACCTCATCATTTATAAATATATTCTTCTATATATTTCATCATAGCATTCTATGAGCAAGATGCATGAGAGGCGAAATACCCCCAGACATCAAGAAGAATATAATAATTCCTATTCCAAAGAAAGCAGGTGCTGACAGGTGTGAACATTACCGAACTATCAGTTTAATAACTCACGGTTGCCAAATACAAATGCGAATTCTTTACAGACGAATGGAAAAACTGGTAGAAGTCGACCTCAGGAAAGATCAGTTTTGATTCTGTAGAAATGTAGGAACATGCCAGGCAATACTACAACCTATCTTAGAAGATAGGTCAAGGAAAGGCAAACCTACGTTTAGAGTATTTGTAGACTTAGAGGAAGCTTTTGACAATGTTGACTGGAATACTCTCTTTCACATTCTGAAGACTGCAGGGATAATATACAGGGTCGAAAGGCTATTTACAATTTGTACAGAAACCAGATGGCGTTTATAAGAATTGAGGGGCACGAAAGGGAAGCAGTGGTTTAGAAGGGAGCGAGAAAGGGTTGTAGTTTACCCACGATGTTATTCAATCTGCATATTGAGCAAGCAGTAAGGAAAATAGAAGAAAAATTTAGAGAAGGACTTAAAATATACGGAGAAGAAACGAAAACCTTGAGGTTTGTCGATGACACTGTAATTCTGTCAGAGACAGCAAAGGATCTGGAAGACCAGTTGAATGGAATGGACAGTGTCTCGAAAGGAGGATATAAGATGGACATCAACAAAAGTAAAACAAGGATAATGGAATGTTAAATTGGGTAATGCTGAGGGAATTAGATTAGGATATGAGACACTGAAAGTAGTAGATGAGTTTTGCTATTTGGGCAGCAAAACAAGTGATATGGTCTAGGTGGAGAAGATATAAAATGTAGACTAGCAATGACAAGGAAAGCGTTTCCCAAGAAGAGAAATCTGTTAACATTGAGTATAGATTAAGAGTCAGGAAGTCTTTTCTGAAAGTATTTGTATTTAGTGTAGCTATGTATGGAAGTGAAACATGGGTGGTAAGCAGTTTAGATAGGAAGAAAATAGAAGCTTTTGAAATGTGGTGCTGCAGAAGAATGCTGAAGATTAGATGGGTGGATCACATAACTAATGAGGAGGTACTGAACAGAATTGGGGAAAGAGGAATTTGTGGCAGAACTTGACTAGAAGAAGTGATCGGTTTGTAGGACACATTGTGAGGTATCAAGAATCACCAATTTAGTACTCGAGGGGAGTGTGAGTATTGGGGCAAGGAGTGTACGAGCTCACTCTGCATTGTTTCCAGGTGTATCCAAGATGGCGGCGATGACGTCATCCAAGATGTCGGTGTGTAGACTTGGCAACAGCGCATGACGTCATCCAAGATGGCGGCTCCCAGGACCCGCAGTAGACCAGAGTTAGTATTTGAGTGGAGATCCGCCGCTCTTTATATCCAGAGCAATGTCAGGATGTGGATCCACAATATGCCACACACGGGATAGGGTTTGAAGATGGATCCGCCATGCATAATGTATGATGTGGTGTTGGGATGCACATCCACAGTTTACCACATATGAGTTAGCATTCGAGTGTGGATCTGCTGTGTACTATATAAATCCAGAGCGATATTCGGAGGCGGATCCACCACACGTTGCATCTGGGATATGGGTCGCAGGTGGTTCAGTCACACACTACGTACGAACACGTGCTCTATGTTCGAAGTTTGGTCCACCAGCAGGGAGACTGGGTCCTGGGAGCACTCCGTGACACATGTATACACACAGACATACAGAAAACTGAGGAAACACTCTCCAAATGTGGGGGTGACTGGATACAATTGAGTACAGTGCTATACTACACCCTGAGATCAGTGCATTTGGGCTAGGTGTTGGCAGCTGTGATACATTTACAAGCAATTTTAGAACACAGAATGAGAGGTTGTGTCATGACCGCATGGATATAACTGACATAAAATCGATAGAACTGCGAAAAATGATGGGGAATAGATATAAATGGGCCAATATACACCGAAACGTGGGGAAACTGAGGAAGTACTTGCATATCTTCTGGTTCACGCAGAACAGTTTGTACACGGAACAAGTATGCAGCAGCACGAGGAATCCGAGAAAACACCAACATGGAAGCAAATGGAATCAGGAAGCAGTCAATTTTTTTTCTGTCTATGTAGCATTATACTGTATGTATGTTGAGGTAACAGTGATACTTGGAAGTTGACTACTGTATTTGATGCTTTTCAGGAAGACAGAGAGCCATCCACCTCTAAACTTACTTGCAACAGTGTTAAAGGATAACAGAGAGTGGACGGGGTGATCGATTGAGATGGAGTTGTAATGAGGTACGACTTAGTGGTGGGCTGATGGTGCATCCTAGAGAGGGGAAGTTGCTGCAGGTCAATTTTTCTATTGTTCTGTCAGGATGCATCAATCACATTACATAGCATGCATTCGACTTGTATACAGCCATGTGTTCTGTATGTGATTTAAAGCACCGTCTACTTCCGATCGTTAACAGTAAACCTGTCGGTCATCAGAGGACTTCCATCTCATGCGTGATGAAACGTGACACATTTCTCTAAATGAACTTTGATTTATGCAATGTACTCCATCACCCCATCGCATCTTGCATGTAAAATCTAGACTTCAGCTTCATAACTAAGTTAGCGATAGTTGCTTGTGAGGCGTTGCAATCCCTGAGTATACATTTGCCTGATAGATGTGCTGTTTACAGAGTTAGTGGCGGAATGATTTGTAATTTTCACATGTCGGACGCTGCTGCTACGCGTTCATCTGTTTCCATGTAAGAGGTATCCGCCATTACTAACGATCATTTTATATAGGGCTGATACAGACATAGTATAATTTCCGAACTGTGATCAGATGTGAACAGTGGGTGCTATACATCTCCGGAAAGCTATATTGTACTCGTATCACACAGAGCCAATGTTTTAAGGAAGTAGTTTTTTCGTTTTACAGTTCGAGAACAGAAACCTGGAAGAAGGATGTATGTCATCGTCTTGAAATATATTTCTTACGTTGGAATGTTAACAGCGCCAGATTCCATATGACTGATCGGAAACGCACTAATCTAACATTATAGTTCGTTTTAAGTGTAGAACGTTGTAGCCTTAGGAGTGCATATATTTATGTTCTCTCTTACCAGTACCTTCCAGGTACTGATTCTAGACTCTAGAACAATACTTTAGAGTTGATAGCTTGGTTGATTTACATAAAAATACGTCGAACTCCATCTGTCTGAAGCTCCAATGGGCATAAAAATCATCCGTTTCTTCTTCTTCTTAACCATCTGGTATTACATCACGCCACTTTGAGTTCTGCTACTATACATCGATAAGGAGTGCTAACCTCCTCGACATGGGCGTATCTCAAGAAATCTTGTGCACTTCGATGGGTGAGGACCCGGCATGCTCCATTCATTCACGAGACATGGAGTGTAGCGGCCTACTTCTGGTCAGTCGCAGACTAAATCGGTAACGGTGCTGCAGTGCAGTTTGGTCAGTGGCAGTGTGAGGAGGGTCTTTCACTCTCTAATTTTACCCTAAGACAGCGAGAATGCTCTGTGTCTCCCATACGCAGAGAGAGAGAGAGAGAGAGAGAGAGAGAGAGAGAGAGATCGTAAATTAAGCACTATGCTCGAGGTATTAGAAATATGTAGAGCACTGTCTGATATACTTTGATGGTGTATGTGTTCGAGAATTAACAATGAATGGATGTACTGCACAGACGCTATCCAGGTTCGCAATGATACTCGCAAAGTGGAGAAGGGGTGGTTTAGCTGTGATACTGAAATTGGGAAACATGCTGTCACATCATTGGTTTGTGTTGAAATTACTCTAAAATTGCTAACATTGTTCGCACTATCAACTATGATGCTTATTAGAGCACATCGATGGTCTTTTTTCCACGCCATCTATCCACTGGCACGCTGTTGGTTACCACATAATAATTGACTGACATCGCTTGTTTGAGCTGGAGAAAGAGTTTTGGTGGCTGGACAACACCTTCTGGGGTGGATACCACCAAAACAATGATTGCATACATGACTGCAGTATGATGAATCAGTCGAAATGGAATGTAGAGTCATCAGCCATTCCATGACTATGACAGATGACCTGACCGGACCTGATCGGACTGGACCGGACCGGACCTGACCCGACCCGACCCGAGCCAGCCCGACCCGACCCGACCCGACCCGACCCAACGTGACCTGACCACACCCTATTATACCAGAGCAAAGGTAGCCCCATATTACACCACAGAGGACAAGGTTGTCTTTGTCCAAAGCGTACCAAAAGCACCATGGTAAACACCAGCTATTTACATACAAGATAATGGAAACAGATATTCCGGGCACTACTTCCTGCAGGGGGGGCTTGAGCTACAGTCTGCAGTAAGTATCACTACGCCAAAACCTGATTGGCTGTAGACAGCTTTATAGGGGCTAGAACCAGCCCTGAAGTTCAGTTCACGCCGGATGCCGACCTCGTGTGCTGCGACAATTGAAGATTATGTCTTCGTCTCGGAATTGGATTGTTATTAATGTGTGAGTGTGTTACCACGAATCTTTGTAGAAAATTAGAAGTGAACTTTCGTTTGCCTCAGTTAGGAGACTTTTACTGGCATCGTTATTGTTATCTTTCGTTTGTATGTTCAGTCATCAACCTTGTGAACTTACATCAATAAAAGCTGTGTTTGTGAAAAATTGCTAATTGTCAGTCACAACACAAGAGCAACGAGTTGGTACCTGCGTGTGTTCTTCCTCATGGCGAAAGTTATCCTTCAGCAGCTAGTCCAAAGTGTGCATGACTTACTACATGGTTTTCAACAGTTTTGCAAGGACTCTCTGGATACACAGGAACGTTTATTTATGGAACTCTTGCAAAACCGCCAGGTTCCGCCACCCCCGCCGTTTCCCGCTTTCAAGGAGGATGCTGAAGGCTGGGAAACATACGAGAAGCGGCTCCAGCAGCATTTACAAATCCACCAGGTTGTCCAGGAGCCTGTTCGTCGTTCCTACTTTTTGTCCTGCAACCAGTCCAAAGTGTATGTTCTCTTGACAAAACTCCAACTTCGACTTCCAGATTCTTTGACTTTCTCCCAGATTTGTGAGGTTCTCGCGGCTTACTACTGCCAACCCTATCGCCAGTGGGCAGCAGAACTGCAAGGTCTCAGCCGGAAATGACACTTCAACACACGAGTCTCCAAAGAATCCTACGTGGATGAGATGGTCCGCAACCACCTCATCAAGGCCGCCCCTGATGCGGCTTTCCGGCGCGACGCCCTCAGACTCGACGATCCTGCTCTGGACCAGATCATTGATCTAGCATTCAAGTACGAAGTCTCTATGGCGGCCGACAAGCGTTTGGAATCCTGGGCAGAAGTGGCGGCCCTCCGTGACCACGACGCCTCGGAGCCCATCGCATCGCTGACAGAGGTCGAAGACGTTGCCGCCGTCCATTCCGATAACCGGCGCCGCCATCCTGTTCTGCACAGCGTCGACAGGGCAGCCGCCCTGTCCAGGAATTTGCGCCGTCGGACGGCTCCATGGGTCCGGCGCAGATCGTCAGTACACGGAGGACCCCACGTCCTCGCCACCAGCCCCTCCGGCTGCTGTCCTGCATAGGATGCTTTAAGAACCATGCAAGACTGCCCTGACAGGTGGGTGTATTGTGCAGTGTGTACCTTTTGTGGCGGCGTTCGTAGCGACAAACAATTCGCTGTAGAAACGGCTTACGAAGTCACCGCCACACTTTTAATAGCGGGCCGACCGGTCCGCTGGAACAGTGAACAGAAAGAGGAAAACCCAAACACTCTGATTAAATAAAAGTCGGTACTTATCTTTATTAACGAAGATACAGCAACACAGTAGTGAACTCCGTGTCTACAGAAATCTGTCTAGTTCGAGTCGGAGCAGCTAGGTCAGCGTCGGCTGACGACAAGCAACAACTCTGCTGCGATGAACACACAACTGACTAGTAAGTACACAATTCGGTGGCGAGTATACAACTGAGCGGCGAATACAGAACTGTCCTAGCGCTCGCGACTCCAGCGCTTAAGAACCCAGAAGCCAGCAGTGGCGCGCGCAGACTTGCGGCGATTTCCTGTATCGCTGGCGCTGCTTATGCGGACGGCGTCCGGACTTTGATGCTGCCAACCTTTTGGCAGCGGGCTCGGTTGGCATTACTGGCTAGGATATAACAGTACCCATAATGGACATGTCAGTTTGGTCTGCCGATCTCGGCAGCCCCCTCCTCATCCGGCAATTGACCGTCGGGGCCCTATACCCATGGTTGTCAACCAGGTGCAGTCTTCGGGATCCTCCAAGCTCATGATCGACGTTCAGGTCAATGGTTGGCCGCTGCAGATGCAGGTGGATGCCGGAGCAGTGGTCTATTGATGAACTATTCCCCTTATGCGAAGATTGGGGCACCCCCCCCCCCTGACGCCCACACCTCAGCGCCTCCTTACTTATAATGAGCAAGCAATCGCCCTCTTGGGTCAGTTCACGGTTTCCGTCATGTATAAATCGGTTCGCCAGGAAGTTACCTTCCTTGTGATCAACAATGCAGCCACGGTAGATCTCTTTGGGTTGGATGCCTTTTGGGCCTTTGGCTTCGCCATTGATGACAATTTTCATTTGGTGTCTTGCCAGGTTCCATTCCCAGCAGTTGATGCCTTGTGCACAGTATTCCAGGACCTCTTCTCGCCAGGTGTCGGCTGTGCTCATGATTTTGATGCGTCGCTCGAGTTGAAACCGTCTGCCCGCCTGAAGTACTTCCGAGCCTGGCAGGTTCCCCACACACTCCACCAGCCTCTTCAACAAGAAATGGACTGTCTCACCATGGAGGGAGTCATCACTCCGGTCTGTTAGAGATTGTGGGAGACACCCTTGGTCGTTCTCAAGCATTTGTGGCTACTTTGAGGCTATGCTTGACCCAGGTTGAAGACTATCCCTTCTTGTGTCTCAATGACCTGTTCTCCAAGCTCGCAGGGGGACAATTTTTTTCGAAGATCGATCTTGCCGGGGACTACCTCCAAATACCTTTAGATGAGCATTCTACTCACTTGGCTGATGTCAACACACAGTTTGGGATGTTCCAGTTGAACCTGCTCATGTATGGCATCGCTAGTGCACCGGCCATCTTACAGCGTTACTCGGAACAGCTCTTGCGGGATGTGCCAGGTTGTCTAAATTACCTCTACGGCATCATCGTCATTGACCTAACTGCAGACGAACATCTCAGTCACCTGTGACAACTGTTCCTGCACCTGCGGACTGTAGGCCTAAAATGCAACCTTGCTAAATGCTCCTTTTTTCAACCTACTATCTCCTACCTGGGTCACACCATATTCCGCGATGGCATGTCGCCTACCTCCTTCCACATCGTCGCTATAATGGTCCTTCCTTGTCCGCACGATGTCCACCAATTGCGGTCTTTCCTGGGTAAAATTGCTTACTATCAAAAGTTCATTCCCTCTGCCGCCCACATTGTGGCGCCCCCCCATCACCTATGCCAAAAGAACAGGTTGTGATTTGGCTTTCCAAACCATAAAGCAGAGGTTGCACTCTGCGGAATTGTCTCATGCCATATAACCCCTCTCTTCCTCTCCTCTTGGCTACAGACGCCTCAGACTATGGTGTTGGAGTTATCCTTTCGCACTGTCTACCCGTTGGATCAGAACGCCTAGTGGCATACACATCTAAATCCCTTACAGAGGCCCAATGCAAATATTCTCAAATTGAGAAGGAGGTTCTAGCCATCGCATTTGCCTGTACCAAATTCCTCCCATACCTTTACGGTAGGTCTTTTCACTTAATCACTGACCATAAGCCGCTCAGAGCCTTATTTTCTCCGTCAGCCCAGTTACCTACGAAGACTTCCCACTCCCTGCAGCGATGGGCCCTTTTCCTTTCACGTTTTAGGTACACCATCCATTTCCGGCCCATTTCCCAGCATGCCAACGCCGATGCCTTGTCTTGGCTCCCCTCCGGCCAGGATTCTGCATTCGATTCGTCGGACCTCCTAATTTTTCAGGTCAGTGATGACATACAGGATACTGCATTCCCAGTCACAGCTGAGAGGGTGGCCACAGCGACGACTGCCGATCTGGTCCTCCAACTGGTGCGCCGCTATGTTCTCTGTGGCTAGCCAACGCTTCCTCCACCTTGCACCCAGGCTGACCTCCGATTCTTCTTCTCCATCCATCATCAACTGGTGGCTGTCAATGGGGTGCTCCTCCGTGCGGTAAATGATGCCACTCCACGAGTCATCATACCAACTTCCTTGTGGTCCCTGATTCTCCACGTCTCACATCAAGGTTACTGGGGTATTGCCTGGACGAAAACCTACACACACCGCCATGTCTTCTGGGTAGGCATGACAGCGGACGTGGAGCGCATGGTTTGGGGTAGTCAGCAGTGTACCCAGGCCCTTCCTGCACTGCTCTGGTCCTTCCAATCCTGGCCGACCGCTTCCCTCCCATGGGAACACATCCATGTTGATTTTGAGGCACCATTGCTCGGCGCTTACTGGTTACTTGTCACGGATGACTACTCCCACTTCCCTTTCATTAGCCAATGCTTCTCTATCACCGCAGAGAATACCATCATGGCCCTGTCAAAAATACTTTCCATTGAAGGCCTTCCCATCACCTAGCTATCAGACAATGGTCCGAAATTTCGCAGTCAAGAGTTCGCCAAATTCTGTCACAATAATGGTATCCACCAGGTCTTTACCCCTCTTTTCCATCCGCAATCCAATTGAGGGGCGGAGCTCCTTGTTTGCACTTTTAAAACTCAGATGAAGTAGTACACAGAGGACTGTTCCCCAGGAAAAGCTCTTACGATATTTCTCAGTACCTACAGGGCTATGCCGGTGGGTGACAAGAGTCCAGCTAAACTCCTCCATGGTCGCCAGCCTTGGACCCTACTCCATCTCCTCCTGCTGCAGGTTGGACCTTGTGCACTGCCAGGTGCTTCCCAATATTCATCTGGCTCCAAGGTATAAGCTCACGGGTTCGGGCCCTGGCCCAGCTGGCATCTGGGGGTTGTCATCCGGCACCATGGTCTTCAGCTGTTCAACAGACACCTGGACAACAGGGTGGTTTTGTGTCAACACAACCAACTGCATTGTCGTTTCCTCGAGCAGCTGCAGCCCCAAACGCCAGCTCCTCTCTCTCTCTCCCATCGCCAGCCCCTTCCTTAGGTCCTATGTTGATGCCCTCTCCTCAGTTGGTGAATGATCCTCACAGAGATAGCCACTTGATGCCAGCTACCAGTTCCACGCCGCTGCATACTCCAGACCCATTACAGCTCCAGGACCTTACCCTGAACCCAATTCCCAGCCCCTCTTCGGCGCCACCTTGGATGGATGACGTGGACATCCCCATGCCACTTGCCCAGCCTCATGTCCCCTTGCAACCATCACTGCTGCGGACTTCCAGCCGCCTCGCCCAGAAGGCGGCGCCCTACTCTCTGGCGGCTGGTTTCCACTGCCTCCTTCAGGAGGACTTAGCTGCAGATCAGCCTACGTCACTAGGCTATATTGGTACTCTCTCCCCCACGGTTGCCCATGCTGCACCAGCTTTTCCAAGGGGGGAGGGGTGTTATACCAGGTAGCCCCTGAGGGCCGGCAACCCATATTACACCACAGAGGACAAGGTTGTCTTTGTCCAAAGCGTACCAAAAGCACCATGGTAAACACCAGCTATTTACATACAAGATAAAGGAAACAGATATTCCGAGCACTACTTCCTGCAGGGGGGGCTTGAGCTACAGTCTGCAGTAAGTATCACTATGCCAAAACCTGATTGGCTGGAGACATCTACATAGGGGCTAGAACCAGCTCCGAAGTTCAGTTCACACCAGATGCCGATCTCGTGTACTGCGACAAATGAAGATTCCGTCTTCGTCTCGGAATTGGACTGTTACTGGTGTGTGAGTGTGTTACCACGAACCTTTGCAGAAAATTAGAAGTGAACTTTTGTTTGCCTCAGTTAGGAGACTTTTACTGGCATCGTTATTGTTACCTTTCATTTGTATGTTCAGTCATCAGCCTTGTGAACTTACAACTATAAAAGTTGTGTCTGTGAAAAACTGCGAATTGTCAGTCAGAACACACCTGACAACACCCGACCCAGCGCAGCCCGACCCGATACAACCCATTGCAACCCGATGCGATGCGACATGACGCGGTGTCCTGTTAGGAATGCTATTCTGGGAAGCATCGCAAAAACTCTCTCTGCGCGGACCCAAGTCTCAGCTATGCGTCATCGCGCCAGCAATGGCGCCTAGGTGAGCTCTATATCGGATGAAGTTAGTGGAGCTTTCATAGTTCGTAATTTTCCTTGTTGGATGGTACAGATTAGAGATAGCATGCTGGGGAGATAGATGTGAATAGACGTCGATCTGCTTTGGATTGTAGTATCTGTATCTAGTTTGGAGACGCTCCACAATCGCGCATTTTCACCGAATGGTCAAAACACTGTCCTGTTGCACTAGCTTAGGTCGTTCTGTTTCTACAGAGGTTGCAGAAGGTACTGAATATGGCTTTCTCCAACTTCTGGTCAGTTCGGACTTAAATTGAAATGATCACATGCGCAAAGCTGCAGAAATGGAGGCAGTTGCATGATGTGTAGGGACTGACTAAAACCATGTTGGAATTTTACGTAGCAGACAAGTTCGAGAAAGGTGTCTCGTTTCGAGATATGAGAGTGCCAGAAATATGATTCACTAGTGACTGTAATAATTAGAGGACTTCTCCATAGGATCCAACACAGGTATGTGGTTGAATGGAGAGACATGATTCCAAATCATAGACATCATTTCTAGCAGGTAGCGTAACACTAGAGATCTGAAAAGCTTGTGTACATTTCTTACAAACTCAATCAGCACTCCATCTACTACTGTTTGTGTTCCTTCTCAACCGGTCATCGCCTATAACTCAGTGGATATAGCGCAGAACCTCTGACATGTTATCGAGACACAATACGTTACACATACTGGAGAAATATCTAGCGCCATGAGGAAGTTGCAGATCGCAGTTTCATACCACGTTCCTTAGCCGAAACACTTTCAAAATTAAGCGATTTTATGACGAGGTTGCATCGTGGGTTATGTGCAACCTGACTGCTGGTCTGATGATATACACTCCTACGATCACCTTCTTGGTATTTGTCCGGAAAAATTCGTGATTTGTAGGTAATGCCATACCTCGATTTATAAAGCCAGTATAGCTTTCAACATGGATACTTGTGCACACCTGTAGAACCATGACCGCTTGTGAGAGTAACATACAGTAGTTGTTGCGTTCGGGTTTTTTAACATCTGGCCGATTACGCCTCTCTTTCTAAGACACAGTGGTAACACTCGCAAGAAAAACTTATGCGACATGTCCACCTATCGCTGATTTTCTCTTACAAGGGAATGGCCAGACTTGTCATGTCGAAACCTGTGTTGCTTTTTTTACCACTGTGGGTTAACATTGCAAGAAGTCTGTATGCAGAATTTTAGCTGCTGACATGACCTGGAAGTCTGTAAACAATTTTATGAAGTAAGACATTATTGTCGCATGGTTTCCGCGCTTATAACTGCCTCTTGTACAACCCTGACCTCTCGCTACGTTATACCAACGCCATCTATGGACAAGGTGGCGTTAGCTACGCGCCGCTCTCTTGCCACAGCAGTGAGAGAGCTGATTTCCCCAGTGAAAGCGATCGTATGATAATTAAACATTCGTTGACAAATGTGGCTGATATGTTATCTACAACATTCTTTCCAAATAGCTGTGAAATAGACACAAATAAATATACGGTTTAGAACACGTCCAAATTTTATTTCTTGTAATCACCGCAAAAATGCGAAATATGGATACAATGTTCAAAACATAGGTTTTTTGTGCACCAAGAACATACAAGAGAAGACGACATATGGCAGCCCTGCGAATCACAGATCACAGACGTTGTTAGATGTCCGTAGACAAAACTGGGCTCGTGTTAGGAATGAATCAGGCCTAGTATCAGTATATTTCGAGGAGTGCCACGCATATTTAATCAAATTCTGAAACCGTGGGGAGGAAAATTGATAATGTACTACTGATTGCAGCTTGAGAATATTGTCACAGTGATAGACAGGAAATTGCAGTGATGGGCACACAATAATTTTCTCTGTTAGTTTTCTGTAAAAGGCCTTCCACTGACGGAAAAATTCTCTGTCTAAAGGTTGAATTACGTTCGTCGTGCCGGGTGGAATCTGAAATATCTCTACTTCTTTGTCAGGGTGGGCTCGAAATACAGCTTTTAATGATTCAGACCTTTTATGACCTGACCACGAATCTAGAAGGAGAAGAGATTTGTTCCCGCAGAACGGAAGAAAAGCATGACGCATGAGAAGTGTAACGTTTTAATTTCCCATTTTTCAAGACTTCGATGCGTCTACCACAAGATTGTTTGCGCAGAACATTGTTCTTTTGACACGTGGTCCAAAACGTCCAGTTGGTTCTTGAAAACACACATATAGTTTAGGCAGCAATGAACCATCCAGACTAATTATGGGCATTATAGTGTATGAATGGGTGAGTGCAGTCGTGGACTGCGCAATCACCTCAATATGTTTTTCCCCTTTGAATGACAGTGTTCTTTTCGCACGCATTTCTTTTTGAAAACCTGACTGATCTGCATTGTACACGTACGATTCACTAAAACTAGCGATCTTATTTTTTGCATTCGTAAGAAAAGCTTCTATCATTTCGATTTGTGTCACTTCATTTTCCGACCTGCTTCTCGATACAAATTTTGTTATTTTTCTTGCCACAATTTTATGTGATCTTTTGAAGCGACTAATCCAACTTTGAGAAGCTGTAAATTCTTTAGCGCCTATCGCGTTGGCAATCTCTAACGCCCAATCACGCAAAGTTCTATCGCTGACACTAAATGACTGTTGTCTGGCATCGGTAAATAGCTCAAAAAGTCGCGCATTTATCTCCGTAGCAATTTCCAGTCAACTCTTACGTCGTCCAGCGACTTCCTTTTTCCATCTATACAATTCACGTTCAGAACTGACAAAGCGATACTTATTTTGAACAGTACTGACACGTAGGCTTTTCTTACCACTTCTGTTCAACCAATACGTCACCGCTTTTTCTTTGTCTGATAAGGTAACCGTAGTTGCTGGTGTTACTTTCGGAGATAATTGATGATGGTACGTGGCACTATCACTCGAAGAGTCTTCATGAGTGCAACTTTCGTCGGTGTCTTTGCCTTCTGTAGATTCACAGTCTGCAATATCGAGTGTTTCAGTTGTTTCTAGCCACATGTCTGCGCCATTTACATGCTCGTCTAGAAGTTTAACAACCATGTCGCACAACACATAGTCTTCCGCGTGTTTTCTGTTGATTGCTTCATTTGGCGTCTATGGTATATCTCCATCGCAAGCAGCAAAACATTTACAGGGTTCGCCATCACCTGTGAGGGGAGATTGAATGTTCACCGTAAAGTGGCTTGCGGAGTATAGATGAACATGTACAGAACATCTTTCACATCTCTAACCAGTTTCCGGACGGTATGTTTCGAAATACGTACCAGAAATTAAGAGGACGTGCATGCCACAGAAACGAATATTCGTTTCCCCTTTCCACCAAAACCGTGTAGCGGTATTCCTCTTTAGTGAACGCCGCGATAAGACGGCCGCACTTCCCGACCATGCGCACAACGCTCGCGACTCGCCATTTCCAGGGGTGGCCAGCCGTCACTGCAAGCGCCAAGCAGAAAACACAGCCATGTTCGTGATTTTTTCTAGGTGACTTCCAGTTCATGTCAGCAGCTACAATTCTGCACACGGACCTTTTGCACAGTTAAATAACAGTGCTAAAAAAAGCAATACATGTTTCGGCATGACAAGTCTGACCATTCCCTTGTTAGTATTATTTTGTATCGTGTGGAATCATTTATTAGTCAAGTATTATACTTATTAGTAGTAGTAGGGGATGCATTATAGGTTCACCTTGAGTATCAGGCTTATAAAGTATGTGTTTGTGTTCCGACATGTGCAAAGGAAATGACCATGTCCAGTCGTAAGGAAGGTATGGATTTGACATGGGATACTGTGATAGCATGGGAAGAGTATATCAAGTCATAAGAATGGTACTGATATTTCGATTTCAAGAGCCTCAGTCGTCAGCAGGGTGTATTTACAATACTACGCTCATTGTCGAATTTCATTCGATTGAGACTGCAATTCTAACATTTAATTGTAAGTACAGTGATAAAACATATATGCGAAGGGCTTCCTAGGATGATTCTGCCTATTCGTCGTCTGTGGTGGGCCTGATTCACGTTTCCCATTAACAGTAGGATCTGTCTGAATGGAGAGGTCTGTTTGATCGTAGGAATGTAGATGAGTTAAGTTAGTCGTCTTCTAGACGGCAGAATAACGAATTAATACTCAGTATGTGTTCGATAGCTTTCATGATCGCCTGGAAATTTGAGATGAATCAATTTGGGCGTATGTTTGCACTGGGCCATTATTCCCGCCCATGTAAACTGTTCAGTTCATTGCTTCTGCACATTTCGCTCCTTTATTTAGCTGAGGGAACATGGATTGTGGTGTGTGCATCTAGCGGGTGAAAGACACGTTTGCTGGTTCTCTAGACATGAGAAACACGTTATTTGACTTTGTAAATTATAGAGATGATTTGGAATCTGTTACGTGGCCGACATCAGTATAAGCGAGTGGAAATATCAGTTTTTCTCTTGCTGAGTTCTTTTCACATAAGGTCCTCACACGAGATAAATTTCTAGTTACTCAGTGATCTAGAGCACACTCCACCTCACTAAAGTTTGGGGTTTGTAGAGAAATAATTTCCAGTCTATATCTTGGAAATTATGTTGCATGAGCGATCAGTAGGATGCTGCCATGAGCTTGATATCTAGAAGTGCCGTGAAAATGGTATAATTCTGTCGCAAACAATGCGAAAATACATCTGTTCTTGTAATACCAGAGTCTGGAGATGAGTGTAGAAAAGCAAGCAAGCAATCAAGTCTGGACCAGAAACAGTAACACGTTTGTGCCAAGGGGAAGCGAGCCCGAATTTGTAGAACTGTTCTGAGGGTTACTTCAGTCTGCTGAGGGCGCTCTGGTCACCCGTTGGGCGTGGATGACCACCGACCCCGCAGGGAAATATCTAGTGCTGTGAGAGGTATATACGGCGTTGTCTGTATTCGTGGTATATGTACGAGTGATGTAAAAGGGATGATTTTATATGGCGCAGGGTAAGAATTGCATGTTTACTACATCGAGACAGTAGGCGATGATATATTACTGGGTTGGAGATCGGTTTCACGCTGTATTATTCAGGCTCCTGTCCTCAGTGGGAGAGCAGTGTAATTGAGTAAGAGTCTTTCCGTATTTGACGCTATGTATTGGCACTTCGCGGGGTTTAGTTGTCGATGCAATATGGCGATCTGTGTAAAATAGTTTTTTGGATCTGAAAGTCCCATCTGCGGAAAGAAAGAAAAGGTGGACAGTGCTTCTACACCAGCGGCATCAGTAATTCGGAGGGTAAGTCTGATAAGAGCCAATCATAATGCTCGATTCATTCACAAGACATCCTTCTTGCTGTGATTAGAAGTCTCTACATAGCGGTGAGAACGTTTGAGTATGTTGAGAGCAGGAAGGGTAACACTTGATGGACGGGCTGCCATGTTAGGACCATGAGGAAGCATACATTCGACGTTCTTATGCGCTATTTTCGTAAACAGGTTCTGTTAGGACAAGAATTTCCATGCAGACAAGCTGAGACATCAAGAAAGTGGACATTAAGTATTTTTCAGGTACTATACAATTTCTGAGAGTTTGACTTGGTTCTTATTTTAGTGGTGTGGTTTGAGTATAACATTGAGAACATTGCTAGATACGCTATCAATGGTTTGTAGCAACGCGCACGCATTTCGCTGCGCTGCATCAATCACGCTGGGCGGTTAAGCACAGTTAGACGTGTCTCGCATGTCACACTAGGAACAATGCACCCCGTGCTACACGGTGACATCAGTATCCCCAGGTATCGCATTAGGAATGTTAAAAGTCATGTGCTGCCCAGAGGTGACTCACATATGGGAACGGCATGAGGGCGTGTAGGAGTTCTGTGATGTCAGTATAATATTCGAAGAACTCTAACTATATACCCAAAAATAGAAGCAGCTTTCACCTGCTTGCTGCAGGCATCAGCGACGTGAAAGCAATGGCTCGCACTGGCTTGCATCTGGTGTCAACGCGCTCTGCAAATAGATCTTCACGCTCCCATCCGGCCACGTCAGCAGCAGTGCTTATGTGATCATGTATTTTCGAGAGGAATTTCTCAGATGCCAAGTAAGAACAGGAAGTCATCACCTCAAGCTTGATGGCACCTGTGCATGGTTTGAGAGCTGATGGCTGTGTCACTTCATGGGGGCTGCCGGTAGCCTCCTGTGTGGTCTAGAGGACAGAGGGCGGAGGGTGGTGCTTGTGCACATTGATTGCCTAACTGTTGCAATAATTTGCTAGCATGTCTTTAGGCTCTGATATGCATTATTTGGACACTTTACGAGTTGATTTCGTGTATGCACATCAGTGTACTGCATTATTTAGGAGGATTTTGCATGTCTGTACTGAAATTAGTTTGGTAAATTAGGAGTTATTCTCATGTCTGCAGAGCGTTATTTAGGAGTAGATTACAGGTCTGTAGGCTGTGTAGTGTGAGCCCCAGCACATCAGGGCGAGTGTTTTATATCAGTGTGATAAATATACTATCTCAAATCTATCCCTAAATAAATTGTTCCAAAATAAATAAAGTATACTCCTTCCTTACTCCCTCCAGCATCCCAGCGTAGGCTGAGTCACTTTCACACCATTTTCCCCATCCAGATCACCTTCTTGTATTACGTCACAAGTCGGACAATGGCACCCTCTGGTGGAAGTACTGTATACTAGGTCAGTTGGACTCTAGATCTTGTGGCAGAGACACTACCTGCAAAATAAAGACTTATGTCCTGCACAGGTAGAGTCCTTTTCCCGCCATTTTCCCCCACCCCAGACCGCTATCTTGGCTTATGTCATGTAATGGACGCCATTGCTCTCTGGTAGTGGTACTGTCTACTAGACCACTTGGACCTCATGGCGAACGCACTGTTTCACGCCATCTTGCATAACAGTACTTGTGTAATCAGCTGATATCATGGCGGCCATCTTGGATTATGTCATGGATGAGAGTGCCCTCTGGTGGTGGTTCTGTGCACTAGGACAGATGGAGTCTGGACCCCTTGGTGACCACACTGGATGGTGGTAGTGCCTCTAATTGTTTAAATAAAACAGTATATACACAGTAATAAGAACTTATGTAGAGCACAGGTCGAGTCCCCATCCCACCAATCCCTAGGAAGAGATGGCAGTCAGGTGACTTGGGTTAGTGGTGGCAGCCCAACTGCCCTTCCTTTCCCGCAATTTTCTTGGGTTAGTAGAAGCTGCATTATCCTGATGGAATATGAACATCGTGCCATTTTCTGGGGGAGGGCAGGGGGTCAGGTTAGTGGAGGAAGCCCAATTGACCTATCTTCCCACCAAAATTTTAACCTTGCCCCAAAATCCGGCATCTTGGATGATGTCATCGCAGCCATCTTGGATACATCTGGAAACAATGCAGAATGGGCGCGTATGCTCCTTGCCCTTGCACTCACACTCCCCTCCAGTACTAAATTGGTGATTCTTGATACCTCAGAACGCGTCCTACAAACCGATCACTTCTTCTAGGCAAGTTCTGCCACAAATTCCTCTTTTCCCAATTCTGTTCAGTACCTCCTCATTAGTTATGTGATCCACCCATCTAATCTTCAGCATTCTTCTGTAGCACCACATTTCAAAAGCTTCTAGTTTCTTCCTATCTGAACTGCTTATCGCCCATGTTTCACTTCCATATATGGCTACACTAAATACAGATACTTTCAGAAAAGACTTCCTCACTCTTAATCTATACTCAATGTTAACAGATTTCTCTTCTTGGGAAACGCTTTCCTTTCATTGCTAGTCTACATCTTATATCTTCTCTACCTAGACCATCATCACTTGTTTTGCTGCCCAAATAGCAAAACTCATCCACTACTTTCAGTGTCTCATATCCTAATCTAATTCCCTCAGCATCACCCAATTTAACATTCCATTATCCTTGTTTTACTTTTGTTGATGTCCATCTTATATCCTCCTTTCGAGACACTGTCCATTCCATTCAACTGGTCTTCCAGGTCCTTCGCTGTCTCTGACAGCATTACAATGTCATCGGCAAACCTCAAGGTTTTCATTTCTTCTCCCTAGATTTTAAGTCCTTCTCTAAATTTTTCTTTTATTTCCCATACTGCCTGCTCAATGTGCAGATTGAATAACATCGGGGGTAGGCTACAACCCTGTCTCACTCCCTTCTCAAACACTGCTTCCCTTTCGCGCCCCTCAATTCTTTTAAACGCCATCTGGTTTCTGTACAAATTGTAAATAGCCTTTCGACCCTGTATTTTATCCCTGCTATCTTCAGAATTTGAAAGAGAGTATTCCAGTCAACATTGTTAAAAGCTTCCTCTAAGTCTACAAATACTCTAAACGTAAGTTTGCCTTTCCTTGACCTATCTTCTAAGATACGTTGTAGTATTGCCTGGCGTGTTCCTACATTTCTACAGAATCAAAACTGATCTTCCCTGAGGTCGACTTCTACCAGTTTTTCCATTCGTCTGTAAAGAATTCGCATTTGTATTTGGCAACCGTGAGTTATTAAACTGATAGTTCGGTAATGTTCACACCTGTCAGCACCTGCTTTCTTTAGAATTGGAATTATTATATTGTTCTTGAAGTCTGCAGGTATTTCACCTGTCTCATACATCTTGCTCATAGAATGCTATGATGAAATATATAGAAGAATATATTTATAAACGAGGAGGTTGTCAAAACACTACATTCAGTAGGAGAAATACTTTTCGACATCACGACAATGCCGGAACAGGTTTTTGAAAGGTGTGATATTTGTATAGCAGGTCCATTGAACCGACCAAGCAAACATGTGTATCCTTATATTTCAGTACATGCTGACAATTTCACGGTAGCTGAACCCATTGAACAGGAAGATGGCAACGTAATAGCAAGGGCATAGTTGAGAAAATCACACTGAGGTACAGAATACTGTCAGTATTGTTGAGTGACATGGGAAGTAATTTCGTAAGTGATACCATGAAAACAGTATGTAAACTGCTGCGTATTGAGAACATACAGACTACCAGCTACCACCCTAAAACAAATGGAGCATTAGAGAGGACACATCGAAAGTCAACCGAGATATTGCACCGCTATGTAAACAGAGAGCAAACAGTGTGATGCTACAAAAATATCTGGCTCACTGAGGTATAATTTAACGATTATGTGGCAGAGTTAAAAGAGCACATGTAAGAAATGCACCAATATGAGATAGAACAGAATGCATAGCGTAAAATAAGGAATCAGGATATTATAGCAGAACACAGAATCTAAAATAGCTCCATTGTGGGAAGAATGTTATGTTGCACAATCATATAGAGTACAAGAAGGCAGATTGCACAAATTAGATACACAATGGTACAATCCATACACAGCTGTATGTTGGTTGGTTGATTTGGGGGAAGAGACCAAACTGCGAGGTCATCGGTCTCATCGGATTAGAGAAGGATGGGGAAGGAAGTCGGCCGTGCCCTTTCAAAGGAACCATCCCAGCAGTATGTACAGAGAGACCTAATGTTGTAATTTGTCTGGAAACAAATAAGTATCTTTCAGTTCATACCGACAGACTAAACAATTTTTTCTAGTTCCAAATGTCAGTGTCATACTGCATCATTGGCATTCTCCTCTGCTCACTGGAACTGAGCACACAAGACAGAACCTGTGCATGCAGCTAACAAATTTCCAGTCCTCAGCCAGACTGTATAATGATAATACGGGCAAAGTGAAATTGAAATAATAACTTGGAGAATTGTGAGTTGTTTTAATGTGATACATCTGAAAGAGAAGTTTGAGAACACTAGTAGTAGGGTAGTGGCGGCGTGGGGACACTTTTAATATCAAATTGAGATGCAAATTAATCAAACTGATTAATTAATCTCCCCACCACCACCACGCCCACCCCCAGATGATGTCATATGTTTTTCTCAGCCTGCACATGGGCGCCAGAGACTCTCCCCCCCCCCCCCCCCCCCCCCGACACTGTTGGCTGAAATTTCAAATTTTGGTGGGAATTTCGAATTTTGGTGGAAATTTCTTTGTCCCAGGGCTGTGCTGACGTCCCACCCCAACCCCCTCCCAACTGGTGGATCATACAAATTTGGGTGGGAATTATTTCTTCTCCACACACGTGACCAAAATTGGTGTGATACATTCTGTGTGTGCTGAGAGGTCGCTATGGAAGCATCATGATGTGTTCAACCAATGAGATGAATGTGAAGGATAGAGACAGCTGTATTACATGTGCAAAGTCGAATGGGGAGTGTAGCCACAGTTCACCATGTGGGGAATGGAAGACTATGATAATGAAAGAGTGTAGGAGAAAGAAGGAGAAGATTTCAGTTCAGCTGATTGTGACAATGTAGAGAGGCATGTTGTAACCAATACATGCTCATGCATATGTGAAAACTCACACACTGTTCCGAAACGGAAGAGTGGGCAGTTGATGCTAATTCACCTCAGTGGAAGCATATTCATATACATAACATATACCATTGAAGAGCTTCAACTGCTCATTCCCATCCAGTTCCCCCTCAACCAACCCATTCTCGCATCTGTATGGAATGTGTTCTATCTAAGAGTTGTTGGTGTTTGAGCGAGAGGAGTTTAACAGCCATGGTGCCTGTAAGTATACAGTCATGGACTGTACCCATAACTTCCTACATGTCGAATGGAAAGGAGTTATATTGGGTGAGTGCCTGAAGAAGAAGAGGAATACTGTCCATCAGATTATGGCTATGTAGCAGAGTGTTATCAAGATGCCTTCTATAAGTCAGGCAGATCAATGCTGTTTTTATAACTGCCAGCCATTTTTGAAATTAACAGTCAGTTATCTACATCACAAGAGACATCTGCCTCTCATCCAGAGGATCAAACAACTGCTCTAGTTGACCATTAGACCACCAGAGTCACTGGAAATCGGCAGTAGCCAATAGGAACGCAGCATCCAAACACAATGGATGTATAGGGCAGGCCCAACAGTTCTGCAGCCTTAGTTGCAGTTAGTCAGTCAGTCACTCAGCATGAAGAGCCAGGCAAGATCGTCCACCACCCCCCAGCCACAGCAGCAGCAGCAGCAGTGGCAGAATAGGAAGAAGCAGCAGAAGAATAAGTGCCCCTTGCTTAATGTCTATGTTTACCGCCATGTGAGGGTCTGTGTGTCTACCATCGCTTGTAACGGTTTTTCTTCTTTGTTCATCAGCGGATTCGACGTCCTCCAGCCTGTGAGGGTCTTCAATAGTCACGTGTCACAGACCATCAGGAGGCACAGTAGTGACAGCATTGTGGGAGCCTGTTGCGCGGCTGGTCACCTTGATGGAGCAGAACAATCAGCTGTTATTGTTGGTTGAAGACATCCAGCCACCCCCTGACTTGCTCAAGTGCACTCAGAGTCCTAATCAGCATGACGCACGTCAGTACTAGCTTCCACCGTCGCAGAATATTCCAATGATACTGCATGAACGAAGTGAGGATGTAGTGGGTGAGAAGATACTAGTTAAGCCCTGTGCACCACTACTCTTCTCCTCAGTGTATAATTTAACCGCTAGTGCTTCGAAACGTTTACATATGGATATAGCAGCACCCACAGACAGAGAGTGGTGTATTGTATTAGAGATCGAGAATGCAGCTAAAATTGTTAAAGTGCAGTTTACAGAGGTGGAATGGGATGAACTCTGTCGTGCAAAAGCGTACATCAAGCAGCAGTTGACTGCCGAGTATCACCCAAGCTGTCCTCTGGACACTTACTGTGCTGCTACGAGGGGCGTTTGAAAAGTCTGTGCAAAAATAAAATGTACTTAGGTGTTTTGGGTAAACATTTTTTATTTTTCGACATAGTCTCCTTTTAGACTTTTAATCTGCGTCCAACGCTGTTCTAATGTGTTGATCCCTTCCGAATAACAGGAATTGTCCAAGACTGCAAAATAGCTATTAGTTGCTGCAATCACCTCCATGTTTAAATAAAATCTTTATCCCGCCAGCCATTTCTTCAAATTGGTGAACAAATAGTAGTCCAAGGGAGCCAAGTCTGGAGAATAGTGAGGATGTGAAACGAGATGGAATCCTATTTCAATTAATTTTGCGACCACATCTGCTGAGGTGTATGCTGGTGAACTGTCGTGATGGAAAAGGACTTTTTAGCGGTTCAATCGCCGGCGATTTTCTTGCAGCTAGGTTTTCAAACCGCCCAATAACGATGAATAATACACTCCTGGAAATGGAAAAAAGAACACATTGACACCGGTGTGTCAGACCCACCATACTTGCTCCGGACACTGCGAGAGGGCTGTACAAGCAATGATCACACGCACAGCACAGCGGACACACCAGGAACCGCGGTGTTGGCCGTCGAATGGCGCTAGCTGCGCAGCATTTGTGCACCGCCGCCGTCAGTGTCAGCCAGTTTGCCGTGGCATACGGAGCTCCATCGCAGTCTTTAACACTGGTAGCATGCCGCGACAGCGTGGACGTGAACCGTATGTGCAGTTGACGGACTTTGAGCGAGAGGCATATAGATGGCATGCGGGAGGCTGGGTGGACGTACCGCCGAATTGCTCAACACGTGGGGCGTGAAGTCTCCACAGTACATCGGTGTTGTCGCCAGTGGTCGGCAGAAGGTGCACGTGCCCGTCGACCTGGGACCGGACCGCAGCGACGCACGGATGCACGCCAAGACCGTAGGATCTTACGCAGTGCCGTAGGGGACCGCACCGCCACTTCCCAGCAAATTAGGGACACTGTTGCTCCTGGGGTATCGGCGAGGACCATTCGCAACCGTCTCCATGAAGCTGGGCTACGGTCCCGCACACCGTTAGGCCGTCTTCCGCTCACGCCCCAACATCGTGCAGCCCGCCTCCAGTGGCGTCGCGACAGGCGTGAATGGAGGGACGAATGGAGACGTGTCGTCTTCAGCGATGAGAGTCGCTTCTGGCTTGGTGCCAATGATGGTCGTATGCGTGTTTGGCGCCGTGCAGGTGAGCGCCACAATCAGGACTGCATACGACCGAGGCACACAAGGCCAACACCCGGCATCATGGTGTGGGGAGCGATCTCCTACACTGGCCGTACACCACTGGTGATCGTCGAGGGGACACTGAATAGTGCACGGTAGATCCAAACCGTCGTCGAACCCATCGTTCTACCATTCCTAGACCGGCAAGGGAACTTGCTGTTCCAACAGGACAATGCACGTCCGCATGTATCCCGTGCCACCCAACGTGCTCTAGAAGGAGTAAGTCAACTACCCTGGCCAGCAAGATCTCCGGATCTGTCCCCCATTGAGCATGTTTGGGACTGGATGAAGCGTCGTCTCACGCGGTCTGCACGTCCAGCACGAACGCTGGTCCAACTGAGGCGCCAGGTGGAAATGGCATGGCAAGCCGTTCCACAGGACTACATCCAGCATCTCTACGATCGTCTCCATGGGAGAATAGCAGCCTGCATTGCTGCAAAAGGTGGATATACACTGTACTAGTGCCGACATTGTGCATGCTCTGTTGCCTGTGTCTAGGTGCCTGTGGTTCTGTCAGTGTGATCATGTGATGTATCTGACCCCAGGAATGTGTCAATAAAGTTTCCCCTTCCTGGGACAATGAATTCACGGTGTTCTTATTTCAATTTCCAGGAGTGTATGTACCTGTATAGTTTTACCCTCTTCCAGATAGTCGATGAGGATTAACCCTTGCGAATTCCGAAAGACAGTTGCCATAACCTTTGAGGCCGAAGGAATGCTCTTCGCCTTTCTTGGTGCAGAGTCTCCCTTGCCATCCCAATGTTTAGATTCTTCTTTGGCCTCAGGAGTATAGTAATGTACCGATCTTTCATCCACAGTGACGAAACGATGCTTAAAGTCCTTTGGATTCTTCCTGAGCAGCTGCAAACCATCCTTGCAACACTTCACATGATTCCGTTTTGGGTCAAGTGTGTGCAATCGCGAAACCCGTCTTGCTTTCTCATGTCCAAATGTTTATGCAAAATATTATGTAGTGATTCATTCGAGATGCCCACAGCACTAGCAATTTCACGCACCTTAACTCTTCTGTCATCCATCACCATATCAAGGATTTTATCAATGATTTCTGGAGTTGTAACCTCCACATGGCGTCCAGAACGTTCAGCATCGCTTGTGCCCATATGGCCAATCTGAAAATTTTGAAACTGTTCTAATCAAAGTTGATTCACCGGAATGAAGTTGTAAGGTCGTTGTCATCTATGATGGCCAACATTTGATCTGCCCTGGATGTGCTGGTAAAGGACACCTTCGATCTGAATGGATGATGAGGAGACTTGTACGACTTCCCAGCAGAGACTTATTGACGCAGGCCACGTCCACATCCAAACCAATACTGCAGATAACAGAGGGGCCATCAGGCCACAATGCTGCTGACATGGTTCTTACTCCATTCCAGAGTCATACATCGCAGGTGGTGGATCACGAGGACGACCACACAACAAAAGACATGTCAATTGAAAGGGTGGTTATAGGGGGGGGGGGGGGGGGAGGAGTCCACGGACACTGTTGCAACAGTGATGCAACAGGATCTACAGGATTCAACAGCACTGGAGGATGAAATAAGGGCGCATAAACAACGCTCCACAAAGTGTTGCAAGAAGCGCTACCTCGACTCTGGAGTTTCGACCCAGCCTTATACTAAGACGCCTGATAACTCTGGGAATATGGACCTGTCAGATACAGACCAACAGCTACTGGATGTCGCTGAAAAAGCGCATTCGGATAACAAAATGATGTCATCTCTTTTCGACGATCTGTCCCCTCACGTGTCCATCGACCTTTCAGCAGGAAAGGATGGTGCTACAGAAAGTTCATGGACACTACATACCAGTACAGCCTCTGACGTAGTAAAGACCCTCACTGGTACCGATTGGGCTGAGCAGGATGAAGACATCACCGAGGTGACTCCCTTCATTGGTGGAGACTTGCATCCCTCTTCCACAACTGTGGGAAATTAATGCCACAGGAAGATGTGGGACAGCCAGCCTTCTGAGGACATGTGATGAGACCAACGATTTTGTACATTTTTGCCAGTTCAGCATTGTGCGAAGATGTTGGATACCCAAACCCGGACATACAAAATACGGACAGTAAATAAACACTATTAGATCGCCTGTGAAACAACAACCATTCCTGAACATGCTGTATGCTTCAGATGTGCTTATACTGATGGTGCACGAAATCTGTACTACTGCGTTCCAGGAAGTGCAAGGCGACGTCTCCCACACAACTCTGAAGTCGATCAACGACAGGCGGATTCGATTATTTACTGATGGGTAGTCTTCATTTGTGCATGAACCCCAAAGGATCAAACTCCACATTACAATACCTGTAGTGAACTACAAGCGATACACTGGGAAATTCACTTCTCTGACACATGGGACAGAATCCTTGGAAATCCCGAGGGATATATTTTTTTTACTAGTCGCTTGGCAAACCGACTTGATTGGATTTATGTTTCTGTTGGCCAATAAGATAAGAATGTGTGGAGCAGCTGTGGAGCAGCTGTGGAGCAACTGCGACGCTTGGAGGCTAAATTCGTCAATGTAGTCAGACCCCAAATGTCGTCAGCGAGTCGAGGATGAATGGGCGACATGTCAACATCGCATTCCAGCTTGCCCCTCAGTGCTTCACAGGTGGTTAGTACATGCTAAACGGATGGTACGAAGAGCTCTTATACAAGACGGCCAGGATAAGATGAGACAGATAAGACACACTCCTGATAATTATTACAGGATGCTTCATGAGTTGTCACTTCGGCATCTTTCTCCAGAACATCACACAGAAGTTCATCATGTCAAGGATCCTGACGCATCCTGACGATCACGCGACGTTGACTGGGAGCCATCATGATTTGGGCAAGGTGTCTAGACAACATCGCTGGGGAATGCACCTTGATCCATCATGTGTCACGAGAACACAAACTTTACTGCCAGTCATTACTCACAGTTTTCCATGATTCAGAGTGTCGTCAACTGATGACACAAAACGACATTGCGGGTGAATTTTTGGAACATTCCCACCACTTCTTTGCAGGCACACCGACGAACCATCGGGTGAGGGAGGACATACTGCGACAGTTGACAATGCGACTGACTGCAATGGATAAGGCTGCACTAATGGAGCCACTCAGAGAAGACGAAATAATGGGGCCACTCAAGAAGAAGCGGCGCGTAAATCTCCGGGATCAGATGGGATAACGTTAGAATTTTATCGGTGATTCTCGACAGTGATGATGCCACAATGGGTGTCGATGTACAGTGAGTTGCTACACTCTGACATGCATATATCACCGGATTTTTTGAGGGGTTTGATTCGTCCCATTCCAAAGTCAAAGAGAAGTTACAGTGCGAATCAATGTCGGCCGCTCACCATGCTAAATAACGACTAAGAAATCTTTGCACGACTGTTAGTGTCTCGTCTTAAACAGGTGATATCGAGAACTATTTCCCCTGATTAGGCATGTCTAGGAGTGTGAGGCAACATCCACTGATCTTTCAATGAATATCGTGACATCATGGCCCTTCCAGAAACGTGTCGAATGCTAGCAGCCCTAATATCGGTGGACTTTGATCATGCATTCGACAGGGTAAACCTTGATTTTTTATCATCAGGTATGAGCCAAATGGCGGTTCCACCGGTCTTCATCTCCATAGTTTCGAGACTGGTCTGCAGAGCTTCATCAAAGGCGACAGCAAACGATCCAGAAGCAGACTCAATTCACATTAACAACGAGATCCGACAAGGGTGTCCGCTTTCAATAATGCTTTATGCGATAGCACTCAAGTCACTGATGAATGTTACATGACGCTCTCTCACTGGAATAATGCTACATGAGATATCGTCCATTTATCGTGCCTATGCAGACGATGTGAAACTCCTCAGACCACTCAGGACATGAAGTGCATCAGGCATCTCAACACATATAGGATGGTAGTGAGTAGTATCACTAACATGACGATGTCCAGAATACTACACGTTGGACGAGGTCTGGAAGATGTGGCAGGACAATTTCAGACGTCTGAGACGCTGCTGTGGTTATCACATTTACTCGTTCTTTGCGGTGGTCAACGGCGACGAGTTATTGGCTGCTTCAGAATGTTTGATTGCCCATATGCAACAACTCGTTGAGAGTCATCGACAAGGCCCAACGTGTAACGTACACCAACGTTCACCTTGTGTCACGACTGCCACATTTAGTGCAGATCCTATGGATATTGAAGGGTATTGTGGACCATCTCATGGCTGCACTTTCGTAGTACGCCAGTACTGGGATGTTATTTTAGATCAAGTAAGACTCATTAACCCTAATAGTAGCCTCAAACTTACGAACTTGCGGATCAAAGCTTTGGTACTTAGTCTGCGAGCATTGGTTCAGAACTGGAAAGAGTCAAAAGACAGATAACATCAGCTCTGATAGATGAACTTCTTCCGCATTCGAACCTCCGACAGTGGAGGACAACATCTCGCCTTACTTGCACACATAGCCTCATTCTTTTATTTTTTTTTATCGTAGTTATGTTTGTTCATATGTTTCTTCCATGAGAGTACCCACATGTCGAGAGATCTACAGTTGCCTGATGAGTCACCATGACCGCAATGTCACGGAAATCAAACATCCAACGAGAACTTGGCTATAGTAGGGAAAACTTCGTTTTTGCGCATTTTGTTAGTGTGGGTTGATTACATTAGGGACAAGTATGCACCTAGGTGCAAACCTATTGTTCTATTTTGATTGACAGTTCCTTAACCTATTGTTCCCTCACCCCTACATCCTCCCCCTTCCACAGCTTCCTTCCACATCCATTTGGGAACTCCCATCGCTGATACAGGCACAAATTTGATATCAATTTGATTGACTAATTAATGAAATCGATCAATTAAATAAATCCACACTATGGGAAACCCCCAGCACTCACCCTCCCTCCCTTCTCCCTCCCGGAAATTGGCGGGAAAAACACCTCAATTGATCGGTCATTTGGAGGAAATTCGATTGCAGTGTATAGAATATTGTTTAAACAATTTAGACAATGTGTGGAATATTGTTTGTTTACTTATAGGAGTGTATGGAAAATTGTTTATTTATTTAGTTAAAGAATTTGTCAGGAATTGATTGTAGTGTATGAAATAGTGTTTAAACAATTTAGACAATGCATGGAATATTGTTTGTTTAAACAAATTGCGCAATTCAAGGCGGTTTTTGGAATATAGTTCATTTATTTAGTTAAAGAATTTGTTGGGAAATTGAGTGAAGAGTATAAAATACTGTTTATTTAAACAATTTACAGGATACAGGATGGTGTGTGGAATATACACTCATACTCATTAATTAAGGATAATTGCAGAATGTGGTGCCACACAACATGGCACTACACAAAACGGGCGCTTATAGCATAGGCACATAGGGAACACACATGACACAGATCTGTAAGTCCACGGTATTGATGATAAGTAGAAAAAACACATGTGCTACAAAATGCCACTGTTTCCTGCACATGTACCACAACACCAATATGGGATATGATCACCATGCACACGTACGCAGGCCGCACAACGGGTTGGCATACTCTGGATCAGGTTGTCGAGCAGCTGCTGGTATATAGCCTCCCTTTCTTGCACCACTGCCTGTCAGAGCTCCTGAAGTGTCATAGGGGTTTGAAGACGTGCAGCGATACGTCGACAGAGTGCATCCTAGACGTGCTCGATGGGGTTTAGGTCTGAATAACAGGCAGGCCACTCCGTTCGCCTGATATCTTCTGTTTCAAGGTACTCCTCCATGATGGCAGCTCGGTGGGGCCGTGCGTCATCATCCATCAGGAGGAAGGTGGGACCCACTGCACCCCTGAAACGGCAGACATGCTGGTGCAAAATGACATCCTGATACACCTGACCTGTTACAGTTCCTTTGTCAAAGACATGTAGGGGTGTACGTGCACCAATCATAATCCCACCCCACACCATAAAACCACAACCTCCATACAGGTCCCTTTCAAGGACATTGAGGGGTTGCTATCTGGTTCCTGGTTCATGCCAGATGAAAATCCAGCGAGAATCACTGTTCAGACTATACCTGGACTCGTCCGTGAACATAACCTGGGACCACTGTTCCAGTGACCATGTACTGTGTCCTTGACACCAGGCTTTACAGGCTCTCCTGTGGCCAGGGGTCAGTGGAATACACCTTGCAGGTCTCTGGGCGAATAAACCATGTCAGTTCAGTCGTCTGTTGGCTGTGTGTCTGGAGACAACTGTTCCAGTGGCTGCAGTAAGGTCCTGAGCAAGGCTACCTGCAGTACTTCGTGGCCATCTACGGCCACTGATGGTGAGATTTCGGTATTCTTGTGGTGTACACTGTGGACGCCCTGCACTGTAGCGCCTGGACACGTTTCCTATCTGCTGGAATCGTTGCCATAATCTTGAGATCACACTTTGTGGCACATGGAGGGCCCATGCTACGACCTGCTGTGTTTGAGCAGCCTCCAGTCGCCCTAGTATTCTAACCCTCATAACGTCATCAATATGTCTTCTTTGAGCCATTTTCAACACACAGTCACCATTAGCACGTCTGAAAACGACTGCACACTTACTCGCTGCACTGTATTCTGACATGTAGCAACACACCTCTGCATATGTGGACTGCTGTCAGCGCCACCGTGCGACGACCGCAGATCAAATGCACCACATAGTCATACCTCGAGGTGATTTAAACCCACAAACCACCGACCAGAGCGTTGTTTCACCATGTATCAGCATTATCCTTAATTTATGAGGATGAGCGTAGTTTATTTAAAAAAATTTGTCAAGAAATCGATCGCAGTATTGAATATTTAAACAATTGCGGAACTTTTTTATTCTGATCACGCTTGGAAATGCTGAGTAGGATTAGTTTATATCTCCTGCTGCAGTAACGGGTGTTAAGGCCCTTATTATTCATTTTCCTCACTTTTCGAAGCAGACTGGTGTATTAAGTACAGACGGGAAAATCTGAACAATTACATACCTGTAAGTTTATGACATATTTTGAAACCCTCCGTCACTTTCTGCAGATGGACAGATCACTAGAATCTCAGTGGCAAACTATTTTGTACAGATCGAGAAACATACAGCAGTCATATTGCACTGACAGTTAAATCCTGCAAAAGTGTTCTACAGACCATGAATGGAATGAAGTGCGGTATACTATCCGCCCATGGGGGTCTCCAACACGTATGTCTATCGTCAAGCCTCCGCAACAAAGGTCAAAACTGCCCAATGTCCTAATTACAGATCATGTTACTAAATACCACAGACCACATGTTGGCCTCCTCTGATCTTGAGGCTCACAAACAAAGTATCAAGTGGTTGCATTCTGTTCATTGTAAATTTCCATTCTCACTTCCTGACGCTGTCTTTCTCCAGAGGCCATTCCCTGATTGTCTGTGTGAAGCAACGTCCTGAAACAGGCAGACAGAGGTTTTCATATTCCTATTGGCTAATGCTGGAGGCAAAGGAACAGCTGATACAATTTTGATATAAAAAATAGAGTGAAATGAGCCATTTTACACTACCCATTCAAATTAATTGATTAACAATTTACAGCAGTCACACAGATCGCTTAGAACACTCACCTCAAGCTTACAATCAACCTTCTTCATAATAAAACGTATTTTCAGCATTTGAGTATCACACGCGAACATTATGCAAATCAAGTAATGAAATTTCCACCACAAATAGATTGTAGCACTGAATATATCTGAGGTCTTGTATGCACCAGCGTTTGAGAGCACAAACACACTCCTCTGCCACAATGTTCTACTAAACATATCTGGTGAGAAAAAAGATCCTACCGATCACACAAACTAGCATCCATGAAGAACACACCATTCACATCTATAGCATAGCCCCTGTCGGACTGCTTGGGAAAAAGAGCCATACCTGAAGGCATGCATGTGCGCGATACAACTGTCGGAAACACGATGGGGTTTTGAAAACTACTATAGGATTCCCAAATTTGTTCTCTCCACTACATTCAGAAGGAGGGAGCAAGATTTAGTTGCATGATAGAATAGAGACAATACCAAATGCTACTGCAAGGCAAGGTTCATGCAGTGTATTGAGAAGCACTAAACACGACACACTTACACCAAGATCCAATCTGTAGCAATAAGCTGTCAGGGCTAGATGACGAAGACAGCTGGAAACACTCCCACGTCCCATGTACTCACCTTACGGACATCCACCATTTTGAATCTTCTCTCACATAACACACACACGTCTCCCTCTGTCACGCTCACCCACCACACTGGTCACTTTGTTTGCCGTTGCTGTTTTGTGCAAGATCAGACAGGTAGGTATATTCCTTGTACCCGTCAAAGGCTGAGCTAATCTGTTACTTCTGGTTACTAACTCCTCGACACCATCCTTGCAAGCAGCCACAGTGCACGGTGAAACAAGCAGCTGCAGCTTGGATGTACACAGCAGTTCTAAACAATTCTACAACAACATAGACCATGCAGTTTAAAAAATCTAATTTACCCAATCCGAGGTAGCGATGTTGTTGATCTTACACCTCCAGTTTATCACGTGAAATGTAGATTCCTCCCATTTATAAGAGTTATTTCCGAAGATAGAAGAAATCGGCCAATACATGCGCTTTCACGCCGCTAAAGTATTGTTACTTGTGAAAATCATGTACAGGACAGTATTGGGACAACACCGGTTTTATTCCAAAGGACCGTTATCCAAGATGGCGGCGCTGACGTCAATCAAAATGGCGGATTTTGGCGGGAAAGTGCACATCCCACTCGCCCAGAAAAAACGTGTTCAAATTCCAACATGATAATGCGTCACACCCCGGTTATCTCTACTAAGGAAAGAAAATCACGGGGAAATAGGACACTTGGCCTACCTGCACTAACCTAACCCCCACCCCAAGGAAAATGGTGCGAAATGCAAATTCAGGTACGAAAATGGCGGGGAAAAATGACTTATCTTTATTATTTAAGCAATTTCAAGCACATGTGTTCTCCACTGGGTGTCGACTCCGACTGGCTTAGTTCATATCCACGCCAGCAGAGGGCACCACTGTGACATCAGATCATGATGCAAGTACCATCATTCACGATGGCTGCACCCAGCATATCCACCACGAGCTTCAGAACCCAACTGGCTTCATTCATATCATGGCCAGCATAGGACACTACTGTGGTGTCAGTTGATGACAAGATCATCCGCTCTCTCTCGCGCTGCAGCACCTACCCACGGGTGACCGACCGCTTACATCAAACACCCTCAGTCGCCATTCCATACCCAGGCCATTCATAGTCTCCTGTAAACATTCTAACTAAACTATGACTCGAGTACCATTATTCAATCCGCATGGCCCAGGACACAGCTAGAGCACACTCCCACTATGTAATCCAAGATCGTCGCTCACCCCACCTGTAGTCAAGCGCTGAGAGAGAGAGAGAGAGAGAGAGAGAGAGACAGAGAGAGATGCTGCTGCAATGTCTTCTCTCTCATTTAGGTAAGAAAAGGCGTTCACTGTACTTTCAACTACTTTTCAACTCTTCCTAGGAACCGGCAGTAAAGAAAGGTCACTTGCGCTTTCACAACCAACCTAAGAAAATTGTTGTAAACGAAGCTCACCACCACTAACCTAAGCCTCCAGGGCGCAACCTCTTCCTAGGGGTTGCTGATAAAAGGACTCAGCCCACACTAGGCTGATGGAGAGAGGAAGGAATGTACTTTATTCATTTGGTAACAATTTATTTAGGGATGGTGTGTACGTATCACAGAACACATGCTCTGACATGCCCCACAGCATACAGACCGGCAAACTACTCCTACATAACTCATGTATAAGGCTCCACACACACGCTTGCTAATTGTAAACCGTCAAAAATAACACATTGCACAACCTACAGAAATGCAAACCACTCGTAAATAATGCAATACATTTACGTCCAGATAGCCAGACAACTCCTAAATTGTCAAATTAAAAATCACCTAAAAGACTCTTCTTACTAATCGTCAACTGTCTAAATCATACACCAGTTTTTATTTAAACAATTAGAGGCAGCACCACCACCAAGTGTATTCGCCACTGAGTCCATAGCCCAACTGACTTAGCTGACTTAGTTCATATCAATGCCACTAGAGGACGCTGTAGTGACGTCAGATGATGACACAAGTACCGTAATCTAAGATGGCGCCACCTAGTGGCTTCACCACGAGCTCCAGGCTCCAACTGGCTTATTATATTTCGTCGCCGCCAGAGGACACCACCGTGACACCAGCGGATGACGCAAGTACAGTTATCCATGATGGTGGCGAACAGTGTGTTCTCCATGAGGACTAGCACTCAGTATCACCAGCAGAGGATGCTGTCGTCCGTTTCCTGACATGAACCAAGATGGTTAGGGAAAATGGTGGCAAGACGACTCAGCCTGCTTTGGGCTGCTGTGAAGAGTAAGGATTGACTGCACTCTACTTATTTTGAAACAACTTATTTAATGATAGAACATATCTATCACACTGATACAAAAGATCCACCCTGACGTGCCTGGGGCCATGTTACGCAGCCCACAGACACGCAACCAACTCGTAATTTCAGTACATAATAGCAAACTGCTCCTAAATAGTTATTCATACTGATGTGTAGACACGCTCAGTACTCATAATCTGTCCAAATAGCTCATAGCACGGCCTACAGAGCCACTCGTGAAATAATGCAATCAACGTGCGCAAGCACAGTCCACCGCCCCTGTCCAGTAGAGTACACAGAAGGTAGCGATAAGTGACACATCAGTCAGATGTCAAACTGCACACAGGCCCCTGCTCAGCTTCCACAAGCCCGAGGTGGCGGCACCCCCATTCATACCTAACACCTGAGAAGTTCCTATCTGCTAGACACCGATGATGACGCGATCGCACATACGGTTGACGCAGCTGTCAGCTATCAAAACACTCACAGACCTCCATTTAGGGCCGCGTGCGCCACAACCCCAGAGAAGTGAGGCAGCCGCAGCCCGGGTCCCGCGCACTCCGTCACATCCCCCGAGCCGGCGTCATTGAACACCGGTGAAAGTTGCATTCCTCTATAAAGTTACGCTTATACTGTCATAGCATTCCAAAGCGCAGTCATGGCAGTCTCATATTCGATGCATCTCCAGGCGCCAGTGGAAGATTTTGCATGTAGTCAAAGACAGGGCACCCGACTTCTTCTTTTTCATTGCACAGTTCCAACACTTCTTTTTGTTTTGAGTAACATTTCTTGGCTCGACGTAAATGGGCCATCTTTTCAGCGACTGCGACACGTTTTGCGGTGTCGTCGAGAACTGGCGCTTTGACTTTCGTTTCCAATTCCTCACATGTGCTACAGACGTCAATTTGGAGCCTCCCAAATCTATATCCATCGTTCTCATTATAATATTTCCGATGAAAATCGTATTTGACGCTAAATGCGTAATGCCGATATTTCTCACAAAACAGGCAGTGCAAAGTTTTTATGTCCAGCTCAACACTTAGATATTTAATTTCCTTACTGCAGTAATGAGGATGGTGTATTGGGAACTCATTTATATGATCATCAATAGCACCTAGTATTTGTGGAGGTAACATATTACCCTGGTTCATATGTTTACTGCACATATCAGTTGCAGATTTTTCCAGATGCAATTAAAGTAGTCAAACGGAAAAGCGCTTTATTTTTGATGGCATATAAAATGGAAAATGCACTTCTACAAACTTCAATTCTTTTGTTAGCATTGCTTAGAACAAAGAAATAGAAAACGTCTCGTTTCTTACGGCTTTCGTTCTTTGAACGGCGGTGTTATGGATCACGTTGTATTATCAGACCCATTAGGAATGTATCTTGTTTATTTTTGTTTCGTCCATCATACAAATTATCTAGAAAATATTTCTTCTATTCAAGAGGGAAGTTGACTGTACATTTCAACTTGCAAGAACACGAAATGTTGGCGCTTGATTTTGCAGGAATAGTGTTACCTGTGGAGGTACTCACATATTGTTGACCAAGAACACGCAGCTTCTTTTGTACTTCACGTTTATAGCAGTGAACATTGCGAACTCCTTTTTTCCGCTTGTTTCTGAACGATGAAGCCACTTCAGAATCACTCTCGGAAATCGATGACATTATATAAGTATGTTGTAGTACGAAGAAATTTGTGATTAGTAAAAGCTCTACACAAACACGTAATCACATTAACCAACTGTTTGCAATCTAACTAGTTAAAAAGACATCCAGCAGATGGAGCAAGAACGAATTTGTTCCGTGACCTGCTGCCATCTCTTGGCCATGCGTGGCAGTAGTTGGAAGACAAAAATAAATCCTGTCTTTGTTTTCTTCTTCCAACTTACGGAATATTCAGACCTGGTTTTCAAGGCTTGATGGGTTAGTTTTCGTTCGTTTCTTGTATTCTATAGTTGCGTGTACCCTTTCATGACTCGAATTCGGCAAAATCTCGATTTATTATTTTCAGTGTTTATTCCCTTCTTACAACTACCGATTCAATTGATCATGAGAGTAATTTTGCATGGCGAGTAATTTTTCTTTTCCAGTAGTCGGATTACACTCACCAAGTAGTTCAAATGGGAATCCCTGGAAGGAACACGATGTTCTTTTCAAGGATTACTATTAAGAACCGACATTTGAAGCTGACCACAGAAGGATTTTACCGCCAGCAACATACATTACACGTCTGGAGTGCGCTGTGAAAAACATAATCACAATGACTATGTTACTGTCACCCAGCATAAAAAGTGGTCTTGGTTCTACAGGCACACACAAGAGTCGCTGATAGTGTAACGCTTTCTGGTAGATATACTGTCAGCAACTTGGAATCAAATCTCACCATTCAGCCACATACTTGCGTTTGATCCTATGGCGACGTCTGCTAATGATTACAGCCTCTGGAGAATAATACTCATGCCACACTCATATCTCGAAAGGAGTCACCTTTTCCGAACCTATCTGCTACAGTAAAACTCCAACGTGGGTTAAGATAAGCCCTATGCATCTCGTAACTGCTCCTCAGTCTCTGCCCCGCTATCCCTGCAGCTTTGCTCATGCGACCGACATTGTAAATACTGTATGTTAGTGTTTGAAACACCTAATCAGTCCTGCAGCAGATAAAACACGTGACCCATTCTGTAGTTGTATATTGCAGTCCCACAACGCTCTTTAACTAAGGAAACATTCTATTCCAGCCGTCTTATCGTTGTCCACGAACAAATGACTGTTTCCCTGGTTCCCGGCGCTTCCATGTCAACGTTCTCTCGTATTCCTGTTGCTGTCGCATACTCGTTCCCATGTAAAAGAATTGTTCTGCAGCAACCACAAGACATGTAAGTACTTCCTAAATTTCCCCACATTTCAGCGTAGTACAGCTACAACACCTATCGCAAAAGCACTACTTTTCTCTTCGGGCAACATAGTATAGCACAGTACTCGAATGCATCCAATCACTCTGCACTACATTTAAAAGCAATTTTAGGATACGGAACGACAGGTGATGTCATGGTCGCGTGGGTAGAAGTGACATAAAATCGATAAAATTACGAAAAAGACGGAAAATAAGTATAAATTAGGGAAAATACGCCGAAATGCGGAGAAATTGAGGGAGTATTAGCTTGGTAGTAAAGGATGTTGCGTGCAACATTGGCTCGGTTTCAAATAGTGCAGTACATGACCTAAGTTCATGGTTTGTAGAAAATAAACTAACGCTAAATCACAGTAAGACTCAATTTTTACAGTTTCTTACACACAATTCAACAAAACCTGACGTTTTAATTTCACAGAATGGGCATATGATTAGTGAAACTGAACAGTTCAAATTCCTAGGTGTTTAGAGAGATAGTAAGCTGTCTTCGAAAGCCCACGTTCAGGATCTTGTTGAAAGACTTAATACTGCCATTTTTGCTATTCGAACGGTGTAAGAAGTTAGTGATCGTTCGACACAAAAATTAGTCTACTTTGCTTATTTTCATTCGCTTATGTCGTATGATATATTTTGGGGTAACTCTTCCCATTCTAACTAAAAGGATATTTTTGGCACAGAAATGGGTGGTTCGGGCAATAACTGGTGTAAGTTCACGAACCTCTTATGGACCCCTGTTCACGAGTCTGGGTTTTTTGACATTGGCCTCTCAAAAAAAAATATATATATATATATATATATATATATATATATATATATATATATATTCCTTACTGTCATTTCTTGTTAACAATATTAGCTTATTCCCAAGAATAAGCAGTTTTCACTCGGTTAAGACTCGGCAGAAATCAAACCTGTATTTGGATCGGACTTCCTTAACTTTTATGCAAAAAGGTGTGCAGTATACTGGTGCATCCGTTTTCAATAAGCTACCACTCGAATTCAAAAATCTTAGTAGTAATCCACGCGCTTTCAAATCGAAACTGAAGAGTTTCCTCATGGGTCACTCCATCTATTCTGTCTAGGAGTTCCTTAAAAAATTAAGCTGATTCTTATTGTATCGTTGACTGTGTTTACTTAAACTTATGGATTGACTTTCTTTCGGTTTCATAAACATTTATTACTTTTATGTTGTAATTTCATGTACTGACACGTTCCATGACCTCGGAGATTTGCTCCTCAATTTGGTTCTACGGAACTTGACGTGTAAATTAAAACAAAATTTAAAAAATTTCTTCTGGTTGCTGCACAACAATTCTTGTATGTGGGAACGAGTATGCGACAGCAACAGGAATACGAGAAAATATTGACATGGAAGCACCGGGAACCAGAGAAACAGTCATTTTTTTCGTGGACAGCGATAAGACGGCTGGAACAGAATGTGTCCTTAGCTAAAGAGCGTCGCGGGACTGCAGTATACACTACAGAATGGATCACGTGTTTGATCTTCAGCAGGACTAAAAATAAAATGTCGTGTGACTAGACCGTTCGCCTGGTACAAGTCTTTCGATTTGACGACACTTCGGCGACTTGCGCGTCGATGGGGATGAAAGATTAGGACAACACAACACCCAGTCCCTGGCGGGGAATATCTCCGGCCCAGCCGGGAATCGAGCCCGGGCCCTTAGGATTGACATTTTGTCGCGCTGACCACTCAGCTACCGGGGGCGGACTTCAACAGGACAGATTAGGTGTTTCAGACACTATCATGCAGTAATTACAATGTGCTTCTCTGTACTCTCCACCAGTCACAAACTAGCGGTGTCACCTAACAAACGTTGTTGTAAGGCAACATTCTACTGCATGTCTATTGAGGTAATAGTGATACACGCGAGTTAACTGCTATCTTTGATGTTTTCCTGGAAAAAAGAGAACCAACTGCCTCTAAACCTACTTGCATCTCCCTTAAAGGATGACAGAAACTGGATGAAGTGATCGATTGAGACGGAGTTGTAATGAGGTATGATTTAATGGTAGGCGGGTGATGCATTCTAGAAAGAGAGGGAGATTTTGCTGCAGGTCATTTAACCATTTTTGCTGTCGTTCTGTCGGGGTTCGTCAATTGCGTGGCATAACCAGCATTCAACTCGTATACAACTGCTTGTTCCGTGTGTGACATAGAGCAGTATCTACTTGCGGTAGTTAACAGCAAACCTCTCAATCATCAGAGGACTTCGATCTCATGTGTGATGATGTAGTAGAACATGTCCATTCTTTTTCGGTGCTTTTCTCTCTACGAACTAAATTTTATGCGACGTACTCCATTCCCCTGCTGCACCTTGGGCATGAACTCGAGCCTACAGTTTCATAACAACGGTGCTTTTCTCTCTACGAACGAAATTTTATGCGACATACTCCATTCTCCTGCTGCATCTTGGGCATAAAATTGAGCCTACAGTTTCATAACAACGGTGATTCTAAGTTAGCGACAGGCGTTTGTGAGATACTGCAATCCCCATGTACACGTCTGCTTGACAGATGTCCTGTTTACGGAGTTAGTGGTGGCATGATGGGTAATTTCACATTTCAAACACCGCCGCAATGCATTTGTCTCTTTCCTTGTAAGAGGCATTCTCCGTTACTATCGATCATTTTATTTAGGACTGATGCGAGCATAGTATAATTTCTGAACCATGATCAGATGTGAACACGGGGCACTATACACCTCTGAAAAGCTATATTGTGCATGTATCACACAGAATCGATGTTTTAAGGAAGTAGTTTTTTTCATTTTACAGTTTGTTACCATGGTTTATCGCAGAGACACCTGCAAAAAGGATGCATGTCATGCGGTGGAAATATATTTCTTACGTTAAAATATTATCAGTGTTGCAGTCCACACGAGTAATAGGTTGGAAACTGCAACGATCTAACATTATAGCATGTTTTAAGTACAGAACCTTGTAGCCTTCAGAGTGCATTTATTTATGTTCTCTCCTACTAATACCTTCATGGTACTGATCCCACACACTGGAGCAATACTTTAGAATTGATAGCTCAGTTGATTTACAGAAACTCTGTCCGCCTGGAGCTCTGTCATGCATAAAAACCATCCGTTTCTTCTTCTCCTTCGTAACAGTCTACTATTATGTACCGGTAAGGGATGCTAACCACCTCGACATGTGCGCATCTGGAGAGGACTCGGTTCACTCTATTTCTTCATGAAACGTGGAATGTGGCAGTCTACTTCTGGTCAGCTGCAGATTAAATAGGTGACAGTGCTGAAAGGATGGTTGGTCAAAGACCATGTGAGGAGATCTTTCAGTCTCTAACTTTATCCTAAGAATGCGAGAATGCCCTGTGACTCCTATCCGCATCGAGAAAGATCGTAAATTACGCACCATGCTCGAAGTGCTAGAAATATGTAGATTGCTGGTATAATTTTATGTCTGTGTTCGAGAATTAACAATTAATGGACGTACTGCACAGTCATCTATCTACATTCGCAGTGGTACTTGCAAAGTAGGGGAGGGGTGGTTTAGTGATGAGACAGAAATTGGGAAGCATGCTGCCACGTCATTGGTCGGTGTTGAAATTACGGTGAAGTTGCTAAATTGATCACACTATCAACTGCAATGCTTATTACAGCACATCAACAGTGTCTTTTCCATCCCATCCATTCATTTGTACACTGTTGATTACCACATAATGATTGACTGAGATCGCTAGTTTGAGATGGAGAGAGAGAGTCTTGGTGGAGGGACCACACCTTCTGGGGATGGTTGGCACCTAAACAGTGATCACATACATGACTGTAATATGAGGAACCAACTGAAATGGAACACTGAGCCATTAGACATTCTGTCTCCGTGACAGATGATTTTGAATGTAGAGACCGTCAATCACCTTTAGATAGCAGTTTGGAAATGCCCCACAACACAGCTAAACTCTTCCAGTTTCCATATGTTTGACTGACTTTTATTTAAAGTCGTAGAGTGTGTGTGATGTGGTAGCAGTAGCAACTTATTACACCATGCAACGTCTAGTTCTCTGCGAGACGCAATGGATCAAAAGGTGTTAATGTCAACCTGACACAGACCTCGAAGTCGTGGCGAAAAAAAACAAAATGTATAGCAGTGTTCAAGGTGTGTTACATCAGAAAAAACAATGTATCAAACAACAAAACAGGGACCCTCTCTTGCAACTAATAGTCTGTGGGGTATGGTGGTCCTACAATACAGGCAATGAAACTTTACACTACTTTGATCACTGGCCATCTGCTCCAATGAATCAATACTTGTAGATTTAATAGGATCACCACATATGCTCAATGCCGGCATGCAGACGGTGTTTGTTTTCGATTTATTGGAAGACAGAGATGCGATGTAAATCTTATCGAGTTCTCTGTCGGATGAAGTTAGTGAAGCTTTTATACACACATTAAAAAAAGTTTTGCATCACCTCGGTTCCGGATCCTGTACAGAAAACTGAAATAGGGTTCAACATATACATCATTTCCGCCCTTTTTATTGCTGATGAAAGCCACACACTGCATGTTGTACCACCATACAGCGATACCTTCAGAGGCAGTGGTCCCAATTTGCTATGCATACCGATACCTCTAAAACCCAGTAGTACATACTCTTGCCTTGATGCATGCCTGTATTTGTCATGGCATACTATCCACAAGTTCATCAAGGCACTGTTGGTCCAGATTAACCCACTCCTCAATGGCAAAAAAAAAATGGCTCTGAGCACTATGGGACTCAACTGCTGAGGTCATTAGTCCCCTAGAACTTAGAACTAGTTAAACCTAACTAACCTAAGGACATCACAAACATCCATGCCTGAGGCAGGATTCGAACCTGCGACCGTAGCGGTCTTGCGGTTCCAGACTGCAGCGCCTTTAACCCCACGGCCACTTCAGCCGGCCCTCAATGGCAATTCGGCATAGATCCCTCAGAGTGGTTGGTGGGTCACATTGTCCATAAACAGCCCTTCTCAATCTATCCCAGGCATGTTTGATATGGTTCATGTCTGGAGAACATGCTGGCCACTCTACTCGACCGATGTTGTTATTGTGAAGGAAGTCATTCACAAGATGTGCACGATGGGGGCACCAATTGTCGTCCCTGAAGATGAATGCCTCACCAATACACTGCTGATTCGGTTGCACTATCAGTCGGTGGATGGCATTCACGTATTGTACAGCCTTGATGGCGCCTTCCATGTACAGCACTGCTTGGTGATGTGGTCGCAAAGATCCACCTCACCATGGACATCAGGAGTGAAGTTGTGCATCACGCGGCCTATTGCGCACAGTTTGAGCGGTAACACGACGTCCTGTGGCTGCACGAAGAGTATTATTCAATATGGTGGAGTTGCTGTCAGGCTTCCTCTGACCAATAATCCGTAGGTGGTGGTCATCCACTGCAATAGCACCCCTTGGGCAGCCTGAGTGAGGCATGTCATTGACTGTTGCTGTCTCTCTGTATCTCCTCCATATCCAAACAACATCGCTTTGGTTCACTCCGAGACGCCTGCACAGTTCTCTTGTTGAGAGCCCTTCCTGGCACTAAGTAACAATGCAGACACAATCAAACTGCAGTACTGGCCATCTACGCATGGTTGAACTAGAGACAACATGAGCCATGTACCGCCTTTGTGGTGGAATGACTGGAACTGGTTGGCTGTCGGACCCCCCTGTCTAATAGGCGCTGCTCATGCATGGCTGTTTCCATCTTTGGGTGGGTTTAGTGACATCTCTGAACAGTCAAAGGGACTGTCTGTGATACAATATCCACATTCAACGTTTATCTTCAGGAGCTCTGGGAACTGGGCTGATGCAAAACTTTTTTGATGTGTGAAGTTCCTAATTTTTCGTGTTGAATGGTACAGAGTAACGTTGATAGACTGTTTGGGTGATAGACGAGAATGGACCTTGAGGTTTGAACTGTCTTTTACACTACCTAGTGTTGCAGGAGCGAGGTTGATTTGGTGCTGACCTTACACGCGGTACATGGTTGGCAGAGCATTGACGAAATGTTCCTATTTCCATTGAGTGGTCAAACCACAGTCCTGTCGCATTAACTCAGCTCTCACTGTTTCTACACAGGCTGCAGGATGGGGTAGATATAGTGATCTCACACTTCTACTCAGTTCCGACTTAAATTGGAATGGTCACATGCGAAAGGCTGCAGGGATGGCGGGGCAGAGACTGAGGGGCAGTTACAAGACGCGGAGTCCTGGCAGCTTATTGTTATGGACTCGACCATGCTTTAAGGTCGTCGTGTTTAGTGCTTCTCAATTAATCACATGGGCTCTGCCTTGCAGTGGTATTTACTGTTGTCTCTATTCTATCACACAATTGAACCTTCCTCCCTCCTGAGTGTAGTGGAGAGAACCAATTTAGGAATCCTATAGTGCTTTTCAAAACCCCATCGCGTTTCTGATAGTTGTATTGCACGCACGGATGCGTTCAGGTATGGGTCTCTCTCCTGGCTTGTGCCGACGGGGACTACGCTGTAGACAGCGAATGGTGCGTGCCTCGAGATTGCTACTTTGTGCGATCGGTAGGATCTTTTTTTTTTTTTTTTTTCCCACCAGATATGTTTAGCGGAGGATTGTGGTGGAGGAGTGTGTTTGTGATCTCAAATGCTGGAGCGTACAAGACCTCGAATATATTTAGCTCTGCACTATGTGGTAGAAATTTAATTTCTTGATTTGCATAATGTTTGCGTGCGATACTTAAATGCTGAAAATACGTTTTATTATGAAGAAGAATCAGCATAAGATTGAGGTGAGTGTTTTAAGCGATCTGTTTGACTGGTGTAAATTGTTAAATGGCCATGCGGTCTGTGGCGCCTTGTCACAGTTTCGCACCACTGCCCCTTTCGGAGGTTCGAGTCCTCCCTCGGGAATAGTTGTGTGTGTGTGTTGTCCTTAGCATAAGTTAGTTTAAGTTAGATTAAGTGGTGTGCAGGCTTGGGGACCAATGACCTCGGCAATTTGGTCCCATAAGATCTAACCATAAATTTCCAATTTTTTTTAACCAATTACTTTGAAAAGGTAGTGCAAAATTGCCTTTTCACTCTATTTTTGATATCGAAATTGTATCAGCTTTCCTTTCGCCCCCAGCCTTAGACAGTAGGAACATGTACACATCTTTCTCCATGTTTCTGGACATTGGTCCACACAGGCAATCAGGGAATGGCCTCTGTAGAAAGACAGAGTCAGGAATAGGTGGAATTAAATAGGTCTAGTACCTCATCCGTCATGTCAGGCATATCTGGTAAAAATTTGGTCTCCTTCAAATGTATAACATTGGATTATATGGTACCTCAATTTGAGGCAGCATTTTTTTGGGGGAGGGGGGGGGGGGAGCATCTTTTTCTTTATAATTTTTTTAATAACCCTAAGCAGGTTCAAAAATATTCAAAATTTGTTTAGAAAGTGTGCTGCATTACCTGATATCAACAAAAAAAAAATCTGTGAAACATACACATTATAAACAGTGCCTGAAAGAAATAGGTGTTGATTTTTACACAACATTGAGCCGGAAAAGTACCCTGTATCCTTAAACAATATTTCATACACTGCAATCAATTTCCTGACAAATTCTTTAACTAAATAAATAAATTATATTTCATACACTGCCATTAATAAACAAACAATATTCCACACAATGTCTAAATTGTTTAAACAATCATCCGGGCTGTCCGGTAGACTGGCCCTCGTTGTCAGTCCACCGGGTGGATTCGATCCGGGGCCTGTGCACCTACCAGAGTCCAGGAAGCAGCGCATTAGCACTCTTGGCTACCCTGGCAGGTATGAGACAAGATGACTGACTGCTATTAAATGGTCTATTTTATGCTGTCACCCCTAGAGGTCAGAGTAGAACAGTTAACCGTGTTTTGTTTTACCGCGCAGCAAGTTCCAAGTTGAGACAATGTGTTTTTGCAATAGTGATATGCATATATGCAGATGGCCGTAGTCTCGCGTACAAAAGGAATAAAAGGGCAGGTAATTCATGTGAAATGGTTTCAGACATGATTATGGCTGAACGACGGGATTTAACAGACTGAATGGAAAATGGTAGTTGGGCCAAGGACACATGGGGCATTCCATTTTGGAATTCAATATTCTGAGATCCACTGCGTCAAGAGTGTACCGAGAATAGCCAAATTTTGGTCATTATCTCTAACCATAGACAATGCAGTGGTCGCCGGCCTTCACATAAAGACAGAGCAACAGCATTTGCGAAGCGATGTTAGTGCTAACAGACAAGCAACATTGCATGAAGTAACTGCAGAAACCAATATGGGACCTTCAAAGAATGTATGTTAGGGCAGCGCAGTCAAATGTGGAGCTAACGGGCTATGGCAGCAGTTGACCAACGCGAGTACGTTCGCTAACAGCACAACATCGCCTGCGGCGCCTATCCTGGGCTCATGACCACATCGACTGGACCGTTGATACGGCACTGTGCAAGCTAATTGTGGCTTCAAAATGATGGCAAATGTGTTTATATGGAATGGACTGGCTTCTTTAGTCCAACTGAACTGGTCATTGACTGGAAATTGTTATGTGCAGCTACTTTGAGACTGTCTGCAGCCATTCATGCATGGACTTCATGTTCCCAAACAATGGAATTTTTATGGATGATAATGCGCTATGTCAGAACATTCTCAGCAATTCAAGTGAATAATTTGGCCATCCAGGTTGCCCGACATGAATCCCATCGAATATTTATGGAAAATAATCGAGGGGTCAGTTCATGCACAAACTCCTGCTCTGGCAACACTTTCGCAATTATGGATGCCCACAGAGGCAGCATGGCTCAAAATTTCTGCACAGAACGACTTGCCGAGTCCATGACATATCAAACTGCTGCACCACACCAGGCAAAAGGAGGTCCAACACGATGTTAGGAGGTACCTCACTGTATAAGCAAACACGTGGATTGGCACAGCTGTCGCCAGGTGGTAGGCCAGCAATGGCTAGAACTTGTCTTCCCCTTCTGTGCGCTGTAATGAGGTCTAGTTTTCCTACGATATAGGCTTCCAGTGAGCAAAAACTAACTTCATGGGGAAATTATTCCATCACCTTTTCAACCATCTTTTGTCTACTGTCTGTGTAGTAAGTCTTAGTTTTTCTGTGACTATTAATTTATTTGAGACAATGCACTTACTCACTTGACTATTATATTATAGTGCTTAATCTTTAAGTAACTGTAAGTCAGCTTTTAAAGTTTTGTAAGGAGGATGACCCAGGTGCAAGTCTACTTGTATTTTGTGAAGAGTTTAAGTGTTAATGAAGATTTTGAGGCGTCTAAAGGTTCCCTCTCTCATCTATTGTATACGTCTGTCATTTGATGATATTAGGCTATTTGCATCACTCAGCTTTGTTATAGAATTTTGATGTTATTTCCCATGTAGATCTCTAGTGTTGACAAGGATTTTGTTTTGCCTTTCAAAAGAATGCATTACGTTTGCCATTTATTTTTTATTTATTTTTTACAATGCTACCTTTTGCAAGCTTACTTTGAGTGTTTCATTTTGTTGTAAAATCCAGAATGTGCAAAACCTCTTTGCTGTGTCTATTCTGTTTGTCTTACTGATCAATGGACCATTACATTTTGAACTTTCATCTAACTTTTTAAACTGATGTTCCACTCCTCTGTACAGGAGCTAATTCCATTGTCATTTTGGAAACATTTATTTGCGTTATTTCCACTCTAGGCACCACTCTTAAGGGTTAAAAGCAGTTTTGTATTTTTAATTCTTACGTCCAGTGAACAGACCGTTTCCCTTCAGTCTAAAATTTTCCTAGCCATGCCCAGTGAAATTAATATGAATTTTTTCCTTAAGTATGTGTTTTACACAGCATACAAGTATGTAGTCCAAATTACAGTACTTAGGTATTGAAATTTTCGTTTTGAAGCGTCTGTTGTGGTTTTTATGAGGACAACAAATTCCTAAAACAGATGGCCAGCATTTTTGGAACCTTACATGTGCTGAAAGTCAACACAGAGATGCACTCTGTCATCCTATTCCTGTTTCAAATTTAAAACAAGTACTGTACCAACAATTTTAACTAAGCTGTCTTAAAACTAGTTTTTTGCCATACAGAAGTTAAGATTCTTTCATATATAAACTTTGGTGTCCCTCTGTGCTGATTGTTATCGGTGTTTAACCTGTCACACAGGGTTGTCTTACTCTGTTTTTAAGCGTACTTAGCATCATACTGCTGGAACCCATCACCTGCTCTGCTTAAAAAACATACTTAGCTTGCTTTATTTTCCCTTTCCTACAGCATTTCTGCATCTTCACTCTTCTCCACCTGCACTCTGCGGCACCTACTCCTCAGCTCAGGTATAATGTGGTTTCTTGACTGAAAATGAATTTATGCAATTTTTCTTTCCACTATTAAGTACACTGGTTTTCCACTTCCAGGTCATTTTCCACTTTTATCTTGTGGAGATATACCTTCTTTCAAGAAATTACACACATGCATTATTCAGTCACTGCAGACACCCAAAACACTTTGGAAGGCAGTTTAACAAATCTGAAACCTACCTTCAGAGCCTGATAATCACTGAACATACCACTGTCTTTTTGATTTCTTCCTCTCAACTTTCTTATTGTTACTGGTTGGTATAGATGAGTTTAACATGTCAGCATTAACACACCACTGTCATGGCAATAAATTCATTAACATTATAATTTTAGAATGTTAATGCATTTATTGCCATGACAAGGGTGTGTTGTGTTATCATTTCATACTCATCATCAGCCACAAGTCAACCAATGTGATGCCGACTGAAATAAGACTTGCACTTGGCACCTGAACCCAAATGGGGCCTCCTGGCCATCAATGCCATATGATCATTTCATTTCATAATTTTAGATTTATCCCATAAGGTAGAAACAAAAATTGCTTACAGAACGATAAAATTTTTAAAACATCATGCCTGAGATTAAAATAAAATACACAAGTCATTTAATTTTAAATTCGATATTTTACTACCCTAAATTCTACAGAAAAGGCATAAACAAAGAATTTTAATACCACATTCAGTAATAAATGAGAAGGGGGTGGGAGAGCAATGTGTCAATATCTAAAACATAATTGAACATGTATGTTCTGGCTTTCAAAACTTTCACATTTTGGATGACTGATGTTTTAGATCTTCTTCATAAATCAACACCCTGTATCATTTACAAATCAACAAGCAGTTTATTTCATTTACCGCATGTATCTGTATTAAATTACCTTACAGGTATTATTACAGGTTTTCAAGTTTTGTACAATTTGTGACACGTTCAATGTTTGCATTCCTTTGCCCATGATCATTTTTGCATCTTAAGGAAATTCCTTCAAGTTAGCGTCATTGGCTAGGTCATGGAAGATACTTTCAGACATTAATACAAAACTACTGTAGATATTGTGGCAAAACAATATACACTGTATAGTGTTTGAGGAACATCTTATCACTTACCAACATTTTACTGACTTAAGTACTTGCAAATGGAACGTTATCACCAGCAGCAAGGCAGCAAACATAACATTACACAACAGAAATAATCTATACTTCATTCATCATAAGAATAAATCTGATGTAAACAGACACAAATGCGACAATTTGTCAGCAGCTGTAGCTCTCTTACACTGGCGTTGTTCGCTCTTCGAAGTAGGTCCAACTTGTGTATTAGAAATTTTATTACTATGCCACTGTAAAAGAAACTAAGACATTCTGATGTATTAACAGCCATCGATGTTTTTACTGAATCACACTTTAGCTATGCAATTTTTACTTCAAAAATCAGGTACAGTCACAGTCTCTGGTTGTATCGTCGTTCGTATGTACCGTGGAAATGGGTTACATTGCTTCTTGCTTCATAGTGAAATGTGTATGGAACATCGTTAATGGCTAGAAACTAGTAGCTCTTAATGTTTTTCGCAAGATTACAGAGAAAATCCATCTGACTTTTTTTGTGAAACACTATGTAATAAATATAAGGGAGAGTAATTTAATTTATGTGTGGTGTATTCAATAGCGTCAAAGCTGGCAGCAGATCAAAACCTGTTGTGGTCTACAACTTTTTTTTTCAGTTTGAATACCTAAATCATTTAAACATGGAATTCATCAAATATAGGGTAATTAACTCATCCTTAACCATCATTTTTTCCAAGAAAAATGCACGTCTTTTATTTTCTAATTACTAAGGACCAGAAAAATTTGCATTTTACGATAAATGCAAAATAGATGTGAACGCTGCCTCAAAATGTGAAAAAACAAAATTATGTAATCGACTGTTTCATAGTGAAATGAAACCACATGAGCTATTTATCGGAGATAGTTCGAAATAGTTTTATTTTCTGCGTATAATACAGGCAATGTAAGCAGTTACTGGCATTTTAAATCATCTGGCAAAGCCCAATTTGGGAAGGTAATGAGCGCAAGAACGTACTTGCAAAATGAAGTGTATGAACTCAATGATGTATCAATGCGCTCAATGATCTGATGGCATGCCAGTTGTGGGCGGTTGAATGGTCTGTTTAAGGCATGTCGCGTAATGCAATGTAGTACTCAGTGATGGGACCTAGCATTTTACAAGAAAGAAACGTATACATTTGTTACCTATAGCTCGAAAGATAGTATAATGCGGACAGTTTTAACGTGGCAAATTAGGTGGCGGATGTTTTTAACTGTAGTTGCATCTAATACCGCTAGAGATTGGGCCTGAACTACATTGTTAACAATACTCTGCTCACTTCAACAATCCATTGCACGATAGCTGCCCCCAAATGCTTTGTGTTGAGTGTTGCTCATCGTTTTCTTTTCTTCTTTTGAAATAGGTGACTAATCCTGGTCCATCAAGTCTTCCAATTACAACCTTAACAACACCAGAAGAGATTGGGCCATCTCTGTGACAATGTACCAGTTCTGTTGGAGGCTGTTGCCCAGTGAAATGGAGGCGTGGCTTGTTTCCCTGCACCAGCACTCCTCATTTGGTGAGAAACATTCTGTTCCGTTTACACTTGCGGCCATCTGCGACTATAGCCTATAACTCCTGCCCACTGCACTATAGCGACTGGGAAACAAAATCTATAACATTTTTTGATGGCACTGGAATTCTTCCCCTAATGCTAAAATCAAGTTGCTGTTCTTTCAGTTCTATTTCTAAGCTAAGTGTTTGCCAGTTCTAGCTAGTGATTGTCAAGCAGGACTATGAAAGCCCATAAAAGGTCAAAATTAGTAATCTGCAGATTTTTCAATCTTCAAATTGGGCAGGAAAAGACAAATAAGGTCCTGAAACAACTTATCTCGGAGATGCATTCACGTAACTGGTGGGAAAATGGTGCTGCTTTTCAACAGAACAGCCAGTTTTGAAAGCTTAAATACACCCAAACGAAGAAAGCAAAGGTCATTTCAGAAGAAAAAGGTGTAAGTTTTTGCAAAAACAGACATTCCAGTCAAAAAGTTCCCAATCAGCACCTTTTTCAATAGTAGTTTTAAAGAACTAATAATTTATTTGTCTTCATTCATGTAGCACAACAGCCTTTTAAATGTGTGCCTCTAATCATTTACAAATAAAGAAAACAGTTGCAAATCTTGACAAAAATATACGCGAATTTTGCAAAACATAGGTGCTACATTTTCTGGTCCCTACTAATTACATAGCACATGCAAAATTCTGGTTTTCATTGCAAATGCACAATCTTAATTATCGATATTTTATGAAAGATTTTTAAATATTGTTGAAGTTAAGAAATAAAAAAAATCACAATTTTTTTGGAGAAAAATGAAAAATCAGATATTCTTTGTTTGAATATGCCCATTGTTTTGTAGGACAGATGTGGTCTCTCACAAGCCAGAGTGATAAGCATCATTGAAACATGGAAAACAGCAATTTTCATATCAACTACCACACTGTACTAATGCTGCATTTTAACGGTTGTCACCTTAACACTGCAATCTGGAGTAAATAGAATTGATCTGGAGTTCAGTTAACGGATTTGTTGCGAAAAATAAGGTATTTAAGCTGCCAAACGTACTAGAATTAATTCACGAAGCTACCTGACACGTTGCTGCCAAATGATGGCGAAATGCAGAACAGAACATAGAAGAAGAGGAGTAGGAGGACATGGGGACTTTTTGGTCGCCCGACATTCTGTTGCTGATCACCTGATCATCAATGTAGCAGTACTGTATTCCTTGGAGTTCGATATGGAGGGAGTTCAAGATTATCAGGCAACTGACAGTAATATCTTCAGTGGCTTCAATATTTAACTACATCGTTAACTCCCAGCAGAACGCTTTTACACCACACATAGTTCAAGGAGAAAAATTACCCTTGTTAAAGTAAGGAATTTTCATCACTCTTGTTTTTAATTACAATACTATGTTTGCTAAGATCGTGAGCATCAGATCACCTAAGATGTGTATTGCTCGAGTTTTACCATTATTTCCTTCTGCATAAAAAGTTCTCGGTTTACTTGCCGCATCAAATTTGGATAAAATCCCAAGCTTTCGATGACTACCTCCGTCATCTTCGTCAGGGGTAAAACTGACTGTCGTGGACCGGTGAGGCTTCCGCTTTTATAAGCAGTGGACGGCTTCTCATTGGCTGGATGACGTCACGGTGAAACCGATGCGTACTGAGGTGGCGGCCTCTATATCCATAGATTTTGTTTGCGCGCTTGGGATTTTATCCAAATTTGACGCGGCAAGTAAACCGAGAACTTTTTATGCAAGGACTCCGTCGCGAAAGACTTCGTAGTCATTATTTCCTTCTGTTTTAAAATTAAATGACATTCAAAGCTACATTGCTCTCTGCTCATCTCTTTTTACATCTTTACTGCAACTGTCCACATCACTGCAGGTTAGTTAGGCCAGGTGGCTGGGCAGTGCTGCCCATGTTAAATGTGCCAGTAAAGCTGTTGTCGCGTATTATCACCGAGTCGATGTATGCGTACCATGCAGCATATAATGTATCCTCATTATTGTACTCGACTGTACTTTAAGACAGCTTGGCTTCAATTCCACGTGAAACGAAATCCAATGAAGTTCCAGCAAATGTGGAACAATACATAGTATATTGTTTACATGAGGTTTATTCTTATGATGAATGTCGTATATTACAATTAAACACACAACAGTACGTTCTGCAAACATTTGTTTTCTTCTCGTAGAAGGCTGCAACCTACAAGCCAACCAGTCCGAATACAAATACTAATAATGTCCTCAAGCAACAATAACTTAACACACTCGCAATAGTTTCATATAAATTGTAGCGCAACACAACAGGGTACCAGTTATTATTGCTCACAAGATTTAACACACAACTGATGAGTCTCTAAAGATTAAATAATAAAAAAAAAAAGAATGCATGAATGGTCAGTTCCTCCTGCAAACTTTGTGATTAATATCCACCAGTCACACGAAGAATGCTCCAAATCCAAATGTTTTCCTCATAGCATCCCAGTAGTACCGATTCCAGTTTTCTTTAGTAGTATCCATTTCACTGAAAACAAAATAGTAACATTAATTCAGCCACCAAAGTAGTAAGTGACTTAACTTTTACAGCTAAGTTCTTTCATTATATTAACTAGAACCAAAGTTATTACTAGAAATGAGAAGGTAGATACGAAACTATTTAAAACATACTTTGTACCACACAATAGGCAATTAATTCTTGTGCAACATGTTATTTTCAGGAATCCCTTTAACTAAAAAGTAGAATATTTGGAAAAAAAATGAATTTTACTCTTGAATACTTGGGGATTTATTAACCATGAATGGTATGAAGCGAGAGGTGAATATACAGTGAAGTGACTGAAAACCAATTATAAAGTACTTTTATTGTTTGTAAGGTTTCATTATTTGAGCAGTCTCACATATCATACCCAAAATCACACATTTCAAAACCAAAAGTTTTATCTACTTAAACCAGTCCACACTTTCATATCTGCAATACCTTCAGTTACAGAATATTTTCGTTCAATAGTGGGAGAAGTGTTGCATAGACAGCCCATTTTTCACTTCAGTCTTCTACTTGTCATAAAAATAAACAAAGTACGTGAAATCAAATTAACACTGCTTTCAAAGTTGCAAATCAGTTTTTATTTTAAAAAACTTTTGGTTGGGAATGAAAAACCTTGAAGGCTGAGGAGCCCTTCTGTCAGTGTCACTGCTTCCACTGCAAAAATGCAAATTCTAGTCTCAGAAAATGTGCTGGAATTTACACCACATTCTCACAAACCATGAAGCTAAAGATTATATAGTCAAAACAAAATAAGCCTGAAAGTAGAGGACCATGTGGTATAATCTAATTGGATTGGATTGATGGAGTTAAAGCGATCAAACTATCATGTTATGAGTCCATTCATTCTTTATTCATCAAGCCAGGAAGAGTCCTCAGATAGAAAGGACACCCAAGACAAATCCTGATGAAACTGACTGATCAAGATTCAATAATACCAAGAGGTAGAAGAAAGTAGAAGTGAGAGAGGGGTAAAAGGGTGAATTTGGGCAAGTTGCTCCACCCAGAAAGCAGGTTGAGGTCCTCAGGGCATGTTATGCAATGGGAGAGAGATTCTCTGCATCCAACCATCTTCTCTCTCCATTAGCACAAGAAAGCTAGCAACGCAGACAAGTTCGTAAAATCTCAACAAGGAGAACAATGGGGATGAGACATTTAACCAATGGCAGATGTAAAAGAATAAGAAGAATAATTAGGATGAGCAGGAGCCAGGCTGGAGCACCAAGCAAGAGCAGCCATGGCTCCCCCTGGGTCACAGCAGGTGACAATACACCTCTTTAATGCCTCAAGTGGCTGATGGGGCTAATGTGGCCTACCTCACAGAGGAGAGTGGAAACCACCTACATAAGTAACACACAAAACCAGATCAGCTGCTCTGGCATCATCCAGTAGCACCCGGAGACAGCATGTCAGCAAGCTTAACATTCTATCAGAAGGTGGTCAAATCCAGAAGGCTGTGGGCCACCATCAGATGGGCACTGCACCAACAATGGGGTCTATTCGTTGTGAGGAGCACAAAGGGAAAGCTGCCACATGTCATGGTCATGGTCCCCTTTATTGCTTGCAGTTTGTTCAGAGAAACTGGGCACACCAATTTGTGTTCCAAGCCTCCAAAAACTGATGGCATAGAGTTGTCTATAGGTCTGATTCCATCATCTCCAAAGTTGGCATTCCGATAGCTAACTGGTCAGCATGTTCGTTCCCTGGAATTCCAACGTGACCCGAGGACCAGAAAAAGGCAAGCGACCATCCAGTTTGATGGATATCAGGAAGGAGATTCTGGATAACAAAACTATGGGTTTTGAGGGTAGCACTGGTCAATAGTCTGAAGACTACTCTGGGAGTCACTGCTGATTAAGAACATCTTGCCTGTTCAAGAACGAACAAGACTGAGGGCTCGAGTGAGGGCCACCAATTCTGTGGTGAATACAGTGCATCCCTTCAGCAGGGAGCATAGTCTACTGCACCCCGCATGTAGGCAAAACCAGTTCATCCATTGACCTTAGAGCCTTCAGTGTATTACCAGTTCTGAAACCAGAAATTCATGAAGAATGGCCAGGAACATGCGATGAAAAACCATGGTATTAGCAGTGTGTTCAGTCAAAAGGGCAGGTTGAGTCACATCCCACGACATTTGGGCGTAAGTGACTGTTCCAAGACAAAAGATGACAGTGGGGGAAGTGATTTCAGAGCAGAGAAATTGTATGCTAACTTCGATCGTGACTCGGGTTGAGCCTCTACAATGCTGCAAGCAAGGCCGAGACATATGCCACATTCACATAACAAAGATGGGACAGGATCAGATCCTTGTAAAGTCTCAAACATATACTGCTGTCTGCCTATGGCCAGCAACATGTGGCTCCTTCAGTCACTGAATGGTATCCGGTTGCAGGTCCGCAGACTCCAGAAGGAAAGAGTCCTGAGGGACTCCTTCCTGATGAGGGTTACTGAAGGTGTGTTGCTTCTCAAACTGGGGCTTAACGGTAGTAGGAAGGTCGCCAACCACCAGGGAAGCGAGGTAGGTGAGCAGCCCCAAGGGTCAGATGTAGAAGGCGCAGGAGGGTGAGGGTACTGTCACGAGATATTATGACATTGTCATCGATGTAGAAAATGTCATACATATAGTATGCGAACAATCATATTTCTTCCTAATCTCCTGAAAAGGTGGAGAGTCAAGAGCCTGATGTTCTTGGGAGGCTCTCTGGACGACAGACTGCAGGGCTGTGAAGCCACAAGCAGAAAAAAGTCTGAGCCACTTCATTTACAAGCCACTTACCTTGGTGCCATCCACTCCAAATGGAGGCTCTCTCCATAAGCGTCACACAACCACATCAATGGCCACCTGACCAGGTACCCACTGCCTGGAGTCCCAACAGGCACATACTCCTTGCCATATGCAGGGAGTTACCTGTGCGGACACTGACTGCGTGATCTCCACGTAGTAAGATGGGTACCACCATTAAGGTATTTAATCCCCACAACAGAATGACTACCATGTATTACTCCTGCCAGAAAAGAAGGATAAAAAAAAGCAGAAAGGCACAAAAAGTGGAATGTACACCACATTCGGCACCCTTCCCTGCACAAACCGCACTTCTGTAAAATTTGGAAGAGGAATGGTAGGTCAAACTCAGCAAAGGAGAAAATGTAGTGACGGATTGAAGTGCTGTACGACATAAGTGAATGTCCAAAATCATAAACCAAATCCAAACATGGTTGGTACCGAGCAGACCATCCAAAGGAGTGTCGGAGGGGAACAAATTGTAGTAGGAGAATGAACATGCAGCTCAAAAGGGAAGTAGTGCTGCATGGGGCAGAGTCCTGTGACAGCCGAGCACTTGCTCATAAAAAAGATATGTGAATCCCATGGGAGGGGAGGGGGGGGGGGGGTTATTATCTGAAATGAATAGTGTTAGTGGGGAGGGAGGGAGGGAGGGAGGGAGGGAGGGGGAGAGAGAGGGAGGGAGGGGGAGAGAGAGGGAGGGAGGGGGAGAGAGAGGGGGGGGGACCTGAACAACACTAAGGATATTCTCAGTAAACAGAAAATAAGAAAGAGCACACTGAAGACAATAGCATGTACCACACATTTATAAAAGCTCTGGTTATGTTCACCGTGTCGCAGTAGTAGTCGTCGTCGTCGTAGTAAAGCATTCCATTTTAATGGATGAAACCCACAAAGGCAGGAGCACATCACCATCTTGTGATGGTTGAACACCTAGCCTTTTTCTTCAAGGTTACAATTATATTGTCTCATTCACCAGTCATTTCTTCTGAATACATTTTTTAGATATTTGAGCTTGCTATTCAGGTAGGATTTGCTGGACATTACTGTAGTTCCACATATCAACATATTTGAAATTGCTCTCTTCTGGAGTGGATGACAAGAGCTCTGCACAACTACATATGTGTAGACTGAGTATACTTTCAAACAAGATGGGAGTGTGTACACACAGTATAACCCCACTTTTCTGTTCCCAGAATTAACATTTTACCGCTGTTTACAACATTTTTTATCAGTCCCATCAAATTTCCTATGCCCACAATGTTAATTTGCATCTGGTTTTGCATCAAAATATTTACAATTTTCCCGCGATTTATGCATTACGAAAAAATGTTTGTGGAGAAAATATGATGCTGGTATAATGTTGGCCGTCCAGTAGTGTTTATAAACATTTTCTTGACACCAGGGTGCTCTATTCAGAGGATTTGAACAGGTAAACGAGTAAACTTTGTACCAATTTGTGCCGTATCTCCCGCCACTGCCAAGCTCTAGGTGGCATGGTGGCTGATGGGAGTAACTAGGTTCGTTCGAATCAAGATATCATGACCAATCAACCATTTTTAAACTGTCTCCACCGCGCAAATGCACTTTCGTGATGATTGTGATCATCGTGACACCTTTGTCGAACCATATTTAGCACGTTTTGGCATATGGCCACGTGGAGCGGTAGTTGACACTGTCATTCACTTTGTGTTGCTCAAATGTTTTTAGTGTAAACACATCACCAGTTACGTATTGTATTCGTGCTGAGCAAAATGTGTTTCGAGAATTTATTCTCATTGTCAAGTGTAGTATTTACGTATGTATTTTTTGTGATGTTACACAAACAAACAATTTTGTGTGTGTGTGTGTGTGTGTGTGTGTGTGTGTGTGTGTAGTCTTCTCTGTAACTGATGAGGCACAGTACCAGATAACCTCAAAAAGGTGAGTAAAGTGCAAGAGACACAGAACAACACATATTCAAACACTATACAAAATACTTTTTTAAATATTTGCACTTGACAATGAGAAAAATTCTTGAAACGCGTCGTGCTAAGCATGAAAAAATACGTAACTAGTGCAGTATTTCATTATTTAAATAATGAATGACAGCTGCAGGCTTTCCAAAAGCATCGATTATGATGTTTGAAATTAAGTCAAATGTTTCCACTTCCCAGACAGTTATCAATTCCAGTTACATCAGCAGTTTTTATTAGCTAACAAACCTCTATTGGATAATTTAAAAAAGTCCCTGACAAGTCTTTTGATGACTGTTATGTACATACACTCCTGGAAATGGAAAAAAGAACACATTGACACCGGTGTGTCAGACCCACCATACTTGCTCCGGACACTGCGAGAGGGCTGTACAAGCAATGATCACACGCACGGCACAGCGGACACACCAGGAACCGCGGTGTTGGCCGTCGAATGGCGCTAGCTGCGCAGCATTTGTGCACCGCCGCAGTCAGTGTCAGCCAGTTTGCCGTGGCATACGGAGCTCCATCGCAGTCTTTAACACTGGTAGCATGCCGCGACAGCGTGGACGTGAACCGTATGTGCAGTTGACGGACTTTGAGCGAGGGCGTATAGTGGGCATGCGGGAGGCCGGGTGGACGTACCGCCAAATTGCTCAACACGTGGGGCGTGAGGTCTCCACAGTACATCGATGTTGTCGCCAGTGGTCGGTGGAAGGTGCACTTGCCCGTCGACCTGGGACCGGACCGCAGCGACGCACGGATGCACGCCAAGACCGTAGGATCCTACGCAGTGCCGTAGGGGACCGCACCGCCACTTCCCAGCAAATTAGGGACACTGTTGCTCCTGGGGTATCGGCGAGGACCATTCGCAACCGTCTCCATGAAGCTGGGCTACGGTCCCGCACACCGTTAGGCCGTCTTCCGCTCACGCCCCAACATCGTGCAGCCCGCCTCCAGTGGTGTCGCGACAGGCGTGAATGGAGGGACAAATGGAGACGTGTCGTCTTCAGCGATGAGAGTCGCTTCTGCCTTGGTGCCAATGATGGTCGTATGCGTGTTTGGCGCCGTGCAGGTGAGCGTCACAATCAGGACTGCATACGACCGAGGCACACAGGGCCAACACCCGGCATCATGGTGTGGGGAGCGATCTCCTACACTGGCCGTACACCACTGGTGATCGTCAAGGGGACACTGAATAGTGCACGGTACATCCAAACCGTCATCGAACCCATCGTTCTACCATTCCTAGACCGGCAAGGGAACTTGCTGTTCCAACAGGACAATGCACGTCCGCATGTATCCCGTGCCACCCAATGTGCTCTAGAAGGTGTAAGTCAACTACCCTGGCCAGCAAGATCTCCGGATCTGTCCCCCATTGAGCATGTTTGGGACTGGATGAAGCGTCGTCTCACGCGGTCTGCACGTCCAGCACGAACGCTGGTCCAACTGAGGCGCCAGGTGGAAATGGCATGGCAAGCCGTTCCACAGGACTACATCCAGCATCTCTACGATCGTCTCCATGGGAGAATAGCAGCCTGCATTGCTGCGAAAGGTGGATATACACTGTACTAGTGCCAACATTGTGCATGCTCTGTTGCCTGTGTCTATGTGCCTGTGGTTCTGTCAGTGTGATCATGTGATGTATCTGACCCCAGGAATGTGTCAATAAAGTTTCCCCTTCCTGGGACAATGAATTCACGGTGTTCTTATTTCAATTTCCAGGAGTGTATATCATACATAAAGTGCAAGGGGGGTATCATATACACAACTTTTACAGCTTAAAACTATATTTCCCACATTTTACACCATTTTTTTGAAGTCTCTTGAAAAGTGTATAAGTGGGGTTTCACTGTATATTGCTTCACCACAGATCACGATACTCTTGTGTAAAGTATGTCAGCTCATTAGTCTCTACAAGACATCGTCATTATGTAATTCAGCTGATTACCGAGGATACAACACTGCCCACAGCCAGCATCTGAGTACAACAATGGAAAATGCTTAAGGTATCATTTCGATCTAATGTGACAACAATATAAACATTTTAGGCACGAAAAATATTCATATAATGGAAACACTTTATGGAATCAAACTGACAGAAAGAGGCATCACTTCAACAATTTGTAACAGTGATGGACCATATTACCGTTTGCAATCAGAATAAATGATTGACAGAGTTATTAAAGTGCACCAGAAGGCATTTTAATTATGCCAAAATGAACACAGCAACTATACTGGGATATTAGTGGCAAAATCTAAATTGAGTACCATTCAAGCACTGTTACTAAATATGTCAAGCGAAGACTGATATAACATGTCAAATGCTGCAGGATAATTCTGTAGACCATCTTTTGGTAGAATAGACACCCTACAAGAAATAAAAACCACGAAGTTACTTTATATGGTGGCAGAATCCCCACCACCACCACCACCCCCACCACCACCGCCACCACCACCGCCGCCGCCGCCACCAATAATAATAATAATAATAATAATAATAATAATAATAATAACAACAACAACAACAACAATAATAACCTTTCTGGCACATCCTTCTGTACCAGTTTCACCTCCGTACAGTCCGATAGCTCCTCTATGTCCATTGTGACGTCTGAGAAATGACCATCGGGCCATCCCTTGAACCTCCATTTCTGACAGATCTTAGCATTAGGAACCTGTGAACACACATCAGTTCCATAAAATAATATGGCATAATGGCAATGCAACTGTTTCCTTTGCATTGCACCTGTATTAGCCTGCACAAAAATGTTTCATTAAAATTATTTTCTTAACAAATGCAGTAGAAGTACAACAATCTGAAAATTAACAGAAGATGAATAATATTTAGTTACACATTCACTGCACTAATGCCACCCTCCAACTGCCAAATTATGCCTGGAAATTAGCAGCACTGCAAGTGGTTGTATGTTAAATTTCATTTTATTTAACAATGATTTGCCCAGAAGTCTAATGTGTTAGTACAATTATCACAAAAATTTACTTTTACAACAAAGCAATGCTTGACCAGACAAATCTTTAAATATGCTATTTTATTACAAACAGTACTAGAACACGAGCATTTGAAAATATCAGTACAGTAACACATGTATGACAACTATATAATGATTGCATGGCTCATTCATGAACACGTTGGCAGTTAGGGAAGGAGGATGGGGGAAGTGTGTGTGTGTGGGGGGGGGGGGGGGGGGGGGGCATATATGAAACTTTATGAAAAAATATTTATTTTGTAAGCTCACAATTGCAGTATCATACATGGACTGTTTAAACAGCAATTTGAAACTGGATTCCCTATTTTTCAAGCATTTGAGCTTTATGGGAAGAGACTTTAAAATATTGTTATCTGCAAACTTGTCATTGGTGCAAAAGAGGTGTTAATTCTTTGTGAATGTCATTCACGTGTCTGTGGTGTGTCATGGACATTTGCACTGCTTCCATAGAGATTAGGGTTAATTATAAATTGTGTATTGTGAAGCAGTGTTAACTTTTCCAAACTGATTAAATTTGTAAAAGTGAGAAATTCCCCTAACAAATAATTACCAACATATAATTGACCGTACATAAACAAAATGATGTCTTGTAGACTTCTGGTTACCAATGCAACCAAGTAGTCAAAGGCCAAAATCAGCAAAGTTCAGTTCTAGCAATGTGTGAAGAATATGATGTTCCAGTTTGCAGTCCTAAGAATTAGTGAAGACACAGGTCATGCAATATTTGTTGGAGGTGACTAATCCAAGAAGTGTAGACTGGGCCACCTATGGATTCACTGCAGGTGGTATAGACATTGTTTTGAAGTACTTAAACAGATTTTCCAAAAATTGTCTTTAACCACTAGTTAGACAACCCACACCCATTGAAAATATTTTAGACCTTGTAGCTATGAACAGACCTTACCTTAACAGTGTCAGTATAGAAAAAGGAGTTAGTGATTGTGATGATATAATGACAATTTTTACTAGTTAATAAATCGATCAAGAAGGCTAGGAGTGTATTTATGCTAGAAAATGCAGATATGCAGTAGTTAACATTCCACTTAGACAATGAATTGACATCATTTAATTCGAATATGACAGATGTAGAGGAATTATGGGCAAAGTTTAAACTGATTTTAAATTGTGCTTTGGAGATGTATGCGCCAAGCAAATGGCTTAATGACGGAAAAGACTTACTCTGGTGTAATAATGCTGAGGAAGCAGCGAGTGTTGAGCTCTCAGTTCAAAAATGAATGCGCAGCTGTCAACTGGCAAAGCGTGCTCATACAGAGGTTTATCGACAGATGTTCTCCCCTCTTGTGAATGGAACAGGAAAGGACATCACTAGTAGGGTACATGGTACCCTCCACCATGCACCATATGGTAGCTTGCAGAGTATGTATGTAGATGAACTTAGTACTTGATAAGTCTTTCTATTCCGCACAAGAATTTCTGTTATTGTAATATGTAGAAGGTGGTGGGTAGGAATTACTAATTCACACCACCTGTAGCCGTATTTACAAAGTTGTGATGTCTGTGTAATATGACGCATTCTATGTCATTACAATTTATCATGCAAAATTATCCATAGTACACAAAATAAACTACTTTCTTAATACCTTGCTATACTCTGAAGAGTCTGAATCGTGATTACAATTTTGGACCAAACATTAATATCTCTAGTCAGACTCATGCAAACCAAAGTGAACCAAACATACATATCACTAGACACTCTCATAGGAACCAAAAACAGGCCAAACATAAGCATCACGAATCTAACTCGTGAGATAAACACTTGTCAGTTACAATCGCGGATTAATTCTTAGCATTACATTACAAGAACTGGTTTCGGTTTGTTAAATCCACATTACAAATCAAGTGTACTAGTGGTTTTGTACTATGGTTTTTGAAGAAAAATTTAATAAATCCTTACAGAATGTTAAGAGAGGAGCACTTACATGGTCAGTGATGTTTAATCCAGTGACATGATTGTAGAAAATAAGAAGCATGCAAAACCCTTTGTTATAGGCAACAGTAGGGAACAGGAAAATTGGATACCTAAATCCTGTGTATTGTGGATTTGGCAGTAAGCAAAACCCACATAAATCATTTGGAAATATTCTGAGACTCTTGGCATAGAAGTATCAATTTCAAATTACTTAACTGAACACACAGGATTATTAGAACCATTTTCTGTTCTGTTTGATGACAAAATTTTGGGAAATACTAATTACAGAAACAAATCATTTTACCTGTCATGTAATAGACAACAAATGGAAAAAACAGAAAGTGGATGACACTTGGTACCCTGTTGCCTTCAACAAAATAAAGGCTTACCATGCACTGTGCATTTTGATGAAGTCATAAAAACCAAATATCTGAATGTATTGGTCTAAAAGCCTTATAGTAGAAATGCTGATATTTTAAAAAGTTTATGACTTACATTTTTGCAAAAAACAAAACAGTTGACAGTACTGACTGGCATCGAAAGACAGGACTTGTCGACCTTTGGAATGAGAAATTTACCCACTACATGAAAATGACAGTATAGACGAATTCTTGATGAAATAGTAAGAACATTTGGCAAACAAACAATTTAGTCCATCAAAATCAGCAATATTTGGGTTAAAAATTTATGAACTACATGAGGCAAGTACCAGCTTTTGTTGTGGTTTCAGATTACATAGTGGCTAAGACAAAACTGATTGGAATAGGTGTGCCTCAGATAATGTTGTCATGGACTTGTCAAAATCAAAACTGAATAAGGGATATACTTATTTTGTTGACAATTAGTACTCCTCCTCAAAACACTTTTTGAAGTTGGACCAGGGAAACAATGTTATTGAGACAGCACATAGCAATTGGCAAAATATGCCAAACAAATATTACAGAAAGGTGAATTTTTATGGAGAAGTTATAATAATAATTTGCTGCCTTTGAGACTGAAAGAGAAGCGTGACATTTGTACGATATCAATGAAATACTAAAGCAGAGAAATGGTGGAAAACATATCAAAGAGTTTAGAACAGCAAGGGAGCCCAAACACGTCCTTTAATACAATGAGGAAATGGGTGAAATTGAGTGTTAAAATCAGATGTTTACCTCTTTTCCAATCACGAGAAAAATACTCGAGGCATAATTTTTTATGTCTGATGTGGCTCTGTTTAAGTATGTACATTATCATTAAAACAAGTCAAATAAGTAAACACCTCTACTAATGTTTAAGAGTTGTAGGTATTTTCCTATTGGAAACTCATACCGGGGGAACATTTCTTCCCGTAATTAAATTTTTTATCTACTTTTTGGCATCTTGTTATTACGTTTCTCCTGAAGAAGTCACACATGAAGAACCCCAAGAAGATTATATTCTATTAAAGTACTGTTTATATATAAAAAATTGTATTTATGTTTATATTTCGAGACCTAAGTGTGTGTGTGTGTGTGTGTGTGTGTGTGTGTGTGTGTGTGTGTGTACGTCACAGGTATCTGTATGTCTGCTTGTATTGCAACTGTCTCGCCAGTCACTCCGACCCATTTCACATGTGTAATCTCCAACAGCTTGAGCATGGATTTCCTCTAATTAAATAGAATAACAAGGGGTTGACGATGTCACTTAATTCCTCTGGGTATTTACTGCAGCTGCCAAATTTTTCAGACACCGTGCTAGTGTCATCAGCAGACATAGTAATTTTATACTCCACTGTGGGCAGGTCATTAGCATAAATCAGAAACATTCAAGAGATCCAAAATACAACACGAGGGGACCTCAATGAGTAACTCTTCAATATCGAACAATAGGTACAATTTGCAGTTTATTGCTTCTGACATTTACTTCCAACTTCCTCTTTGTGATTTAAGTGTTCAGTGCGTTACCTAAAGAACAACTGATACCATAAAAATATTGGTGACTAACATCTTGTCAAAAAGTTTATAGCAGACAAAGCACCAGCTGGGATAAAATAAGACCAGAGCAGGAACCTGGCTGTGCCCTTTTGAAAGAAAAAACATTCCGGCATTTGCCTTCACTTTAACATATATCCACTGTCTCAGAGAGCGTATCTGCTCAATGATACTGAGTAACTGTTTCATTAAGATCTATGCACTCTTCTGTTTACCATTCATTTCAATATTATTAATATTAAGGGTGATATTGGAGGCCATCAGGAAACTACGTCAGTCTCATTCCTTAACACATTTCACGTAACTTCGATTTTGTATTCTTAAATTCATTCAACAAAGAAAGTTCTTATATAATTTAAATCACTTTGTTTAAAATTTTATACCTGTGTTTGTATATGTTAAGTCTGTCTGGGTTATTTCAAGCTTTTGATTCAATATACCATAGAATATTTTGGTGCCTACTGTAATCCACAGTTTCTTTAGCTGATGTTTAGAGAACACTCTGTAGATTCTTTTTGCAAGTAAGTCTTCAAAACTGAATGCAATTTTATTACTCAATGTGATGAATTTAGAATTGGAATAATATTCTAAGTGAATAGGCTTCCCATCTGATAGCTAAGGGCACTGCTTGTCTCACACACTCAACGTTATTCGGTGTTCTGACCAACGTTGGATGTCCTTTAGCCTCTTTTTTTTAATGTTGAATCAGTTGATCTGAAGTTCTTGACCCCAAATTTAATCATGTTACGGGATGGAATTTGTCCCCGGCTACTCACATGACAATGTCTGCGAAACTGTGTGACAACAATATAACTGCCACTTTTCAAATATGTCTCAATGATGAACACGCGATGCTCACTGGACCACTTCTCTAAGGCAACAAACTGCCTTGAGCAACCCTGACAACTCCGCGCTTCCCATCACCCTCGTCCATGTGACTGCCTACTGCGCATGAATGAAAACTCAGGTATTTCTGCTGCTCACAGTACACGACACACACAAGCCTTCCCAGAGAATCAGTCTACCTATTAATGACAACAATGTCAATATCCCCCAGAAGTTCCCGAGACTGGCCTGAACGTAGACAGAAGGAAGAAAGGGACTTTAAATATATAGATATTTATTCTTTACTAAGGTTTCAATGAGTTTTGTACACACTGTCTAGTAACTCGACACTTGCCCACCACATCACTCAAATACTATCTTTAATGGCAGTAACACTGTTTATTTCATATTTATCTAAACAAGCACCACCACCACCACCACCACCACCACCACCACCAAGGGTGAGGAAATCCAGAACTGTCCCATGGGCACAGACACCAACAAGCACCCATCAAGCTCATTCATCGATAGGCACACGTAGTACAGGCTTCCTGCTAAGCATCCCTGTCACAAGGTTTCTGCACATGCGTGACACTCTTGGCTGTCTGTAAGCATATCAGCAGTTTGCCTACTACTGCCCGTAAGCATCCAGCTGCCCATGTGTAGGCTCCCTAGCTGGAACAGCATGATTTAGGGCATGACCTGTTTACAAATTGCAATCAAAATTATTTTGATATGAGGGAAGCATTCAGTTATCTACACATTCTAGTAAAAATGTCATTATACTTCAAGTAGTTTCCCAAGTAAGGAAGTGCGACATTTCAGAATGAGCCATAATACAGGTAAACTACTGTAACACAGTTGGTCTATACAAACCTATATAGGCAAAAATTTAAATTTAATTATGAAGGACCAAAACATTACAGTTGATGTGCAGGAATTCTGTCTTACATCACCATAAAAACCTCTTGTAATATTGGTAGAATAATATTAACAGACATTTATTTTCAAACAATCTTACCAACTCCAAAAATTCTCCATGTATGTTTCCACCAAAGAGCTCGAATTTTCCACCAGGTTTCACTTCCATTACAACAGGACCATTGGTGAATGCCTGTACTAGCTGTAACAATTAAAAATGTCAGAACAGCAGATTATATACAAAAAAACAAAGAAGATGACTTAACAAACGAAAGCGCTGGCAGGTCGATAGACACACAAACACAAACACAAACATACACACAAAATTCTAGCCTTCGCAAACAACGGTTGCTTCGTCAGAAAAGAGGGAAGGAGAAGGAAAGATGAAAGGGTGTGGGTTTTAAGGGAGAGGGTAAGGAGTCATTCCAATCCCGGGAGCGGAAAGACTTACCTTAGGGGGAAAAAAGGACGGGTATACACTCGCACACAAACACATATCCATCCACACATATACAGACACAAGCAGACATATTCAAAGACAAAGAGTTTGGGCAGAGATGTCAGTTGAGACGGAAGTGCAGAGGCAAAGATGATGTTGAATGACAGGTGAGGTATGAGTGGCGGCAACTTGAAATTAGCGGAGATTGAGGCCTGGTGGGTAACGGGAAGAGAGGATATATTGAAGAGCAAGTTCCCATCTCCAGAGTTCGGATGGGTTGGTGTTAGTGGGAAGTATCCAGATAACCCGGACGGTGTAACACTGTGCCAAGATGTGCTGGCCGTGCACCAAGGCATGTTTAGCCACAGGGTGATCCTCATTACCAACAAACACTGTCTGCCTGTGTCCATTCATGCGAATGGACAGTTTGTTGCTGGTCATTCCCACATAGAATGCATCACAGTGTAGGCAGGTCAGTTGTTAAATCACGTGGTTGCTTGCACACGTGGGTCTGCCTTTGATCGTGTACACCTTCCGGGTTACAGGACTGGAGTAGGTGGTGGTGGGAGGGTGCATGGGACAGGTTTTACACTGGGGGCGGTTACAAGGGTAGGAGCCAGAGGGTAGGGAAGGTGGTTTGGGGATTTCATAGGGATGAACTAAGAGGTTACAAAGGTTAGGTGGACGGCGGAAAGACACTCTTGGTGGAGTGGGGAGGATTTCATGAAGGATGGATCTCATTTCAGGGCAGGATTTGAGGAAGTCGTATCCCTGCTGGAGAGCGACATTCAGAGTCTGGTCCAGTCCCGGAAAGTATCCTGTCACAAGTGGGGCACTTTTGTGGTTCTTCTGTGGGAGGTTCTGGGTTTGAGGGGATGAGGAAGTGGCTCTGGTTATTTGCTTCTGTACCAGGTCAGGAGGGTAGTTGCGGGATGCGAAAGCTGTTGTCAGGTTGTTGGTGTAATGGTTCAGAGATTCCGGACTGGAGCAGATTCGTTTGCCACGAAGACCTAGGCTGTAGGGAAGGGACCGTTTGATGTGGAATGGGTGGCAGCTGTCATAATGGAGGTACTGTTGCTTGTTGGTGGGTTTGATGTGGACGGATGTGTGAAGCTGGCCATTGGACAGATGGAGGTCAACGTCAAGGAAAGTGGCGTGGGATTTGGAGTAGGACCAGGTGAATCTGATGGAGTTGAGGTTGGAGAGGAAATTCTGGAGTTCTTCTTCACTGTGAGTCCAGATCATGAAGATGTCATCAATAAATCCGTACCAAACTTTGGGTTGGCAGGCCTGGGTAACCAAGAAGGCTTCCTCTAAGCGACCCATGAATAACCACCTTCCCTACCCTCTGGCTCCTACCCTTGTAACCGCCCCCAGTGTAAAACCTGTCCCATGCACCCTCCCACCACCACCTGCTCCAGTCCTGTAACCCGGAAGGTGTACACGATCAAAGGCAGAGCCACGTGTGAAAGCACCCACGTGATTTACCAACTGACCTGCCTACACTGTGATGCATTCTATGTGGGAATGACCAGCAACAAACTGTCCATTCACATGAATGGACACAGGCAGACAGTGTTTGTTGGTAATGAGGATCACCCTGTGGCTAAACATGCCTTGGTGCACGGCCAGCACATCTTGGCACAGTGTTACACCATCCAGGTTATCTGGATACTTCCCACTAACACCAACCTATGCGAACTCCGGAGATGGGAACTTGCTCTTCAATATATCCTCTCTTCCCGTTACCCACCAGGCCTCAATCTCCGCTAATTTCAAGTTGCCGCCACTCATACCTCACCTGTCATTCAACAACATCTTTGCCTCTGCACTTCCGTCTCGACTGACATCTCTGCCCAAACTCTTTGTCTTTGAATATGTCTGCTTGTGTCTGTATATGTGTGGATGGATGTGTGTTTGTGTGCGAGTGTATACCCGTCCTTTTTTCCCCCTAAGGTAAGTCTTTCCGCTCCCGGGATTGGAATGACTCCTTACCCTCTCCCTTAAAACCCACATCCTTTCTTCTTTCCCTCTCCTTCCCTCTTTCCTGACGAAGCAACCGTTGTGTGTATGTTTGTGTGTGTATCGACCTGCCAGCACTTTCGTTTGGTAAGTCACATCATCTTTGTTTATTTTTTTATATATATATATATATATATATATATATATATATATATATATATATATATATATATATATATATATATATTACTTCAAAGCTAACCAATGGTAGATTTTTACCTCAATACTTGTGAGAGCATTGTAAACTTCTTCCTTCCTGCACTGGAGCTTCACAGACATTGTCAAAGTAGTTGTGCTCAGTTTCTTTGATGACCCTTCTTTGCTTGGACTGTCCATTTGAACCTGAAAATTATTAGATAGATTCGACCACATTACAGTACTGAAACTGTATTTCAATTTTTTATATTTACTGCAATTACACAAATAAATCTAGAGAAAACAAAAAACCACAGTACCTTGCTTTTGAAACCAGCAGTTAAGCTAGCAAGGCTGTCTTGTTTTGTTGCTTGCTCATCCTCTTTCTTTGGCAGTATCATGCCCTTAGCAAATTCTGTAGAAATTTAAAGGACTATAAGTTTGAACATTTATTTTATAAATATTTGATACAAAACTCGTGATACAATACTGATAACACAGTCTTACCTTCCCTTAATGCTTTTATATATTTTGCCAACTGACTTCGAATAACATCCCTTGCATCTTTGGCGATAATTTCTTTCAGCCTGTCAGCCTCCACACTGTGAGTTTTTACACTGAAGTCTACCTGTAAGTTTAACAGTGAACTACAATGTTAACCAAGTCTGGGATGATAATTCACATTAATTGCTGGCCAACATTTAAAGTGCCACAGACTAATGCCAGGACTTTTAATTAAATGTGTACAACACTAGTGTACTTTCAGTTACAAAATAGTTGTTTAAAATAATAATTGTCATGTGGAAAGAAGCACAAAATTCTGAGAACCAGCTGAAAAATGACAAGTACATTTTAATTTAAAACAAGAACCTATTTCTGCCTGAAATAACATTTAGTCATTAAAGGAGCTCTCTTTAGAGTAGCGAGAAATGGCATGTGGAGCATCACATGCCTGCACAAACGCAGAACTGCTTACATGCAAATCCAGGTGGGTCGTGGGACGTTTGAGTCAGTTAAGACTTTAGCAGTACCATATATATAATGAGACGGATAAAATTGTCAAGTTCTAGCGAAGTGACACATTGTTTCTTTAGCTGTACAGCATGTCTGTTCAAAGCGATACCACATAAATGGCATACAGCAGGTGAGACAGTTTGAGACTCAGCACTCATTCAGTTGCCAATCTCTGCAATCAATAGTGAAGTTGGACTGAACGGTAGGGAAGGGGGGAGGGGGGGGGGGGTTGTATATAGATAGGTGCTATAACTGACAAAACCAAGTATAACAGCGGTGTCTGACTGAAAACAGTGGGGTAGGAGGAAAATTATTGTTTACCAGTACTGTTCAATGGAAATGATTCTAGCATCCAACTGACAGGCAAATTGAGAAGATATCTATCTTCCCACAAATTAATGGCTTAAGTGGTTGGAAAGAAAATTACACAGTTTGGTGGATGTGGATGAAACAGATTAAGAAACTATTTAAGCTCATACTGGACACCATGTTCTTGCTGCCTGTGAGGGATAGTTTCAATTTCACAAAGGCATAACAAAAATTGCAGCTGATGACAGTGCCTCCAGAGTGCAGACCGATTATGAAAAAATCTTTTCAAAGGCAAGGGCTTTGGAAGTCTTGTGTAGTGATTGGTTTAAACTAAAAAGGGGACTTAATGACCAAGCTGTGATCCAAGTAAGAAATTATATTTTCACACAAGAGGTGGTTTCCTTCAACTATCTTAAGCAGCCTAGAGAGTAAATAAAATGACACACATAATAAGACTACAAAATTATTTATTTATCCATGTGAAAAGCATCCGACTTCAGTACACAAGATAAGACTACAGAATGATAGCAAATGACACTAAGGTTGTGTCCAAATGTAGATGGAGATGGGGAAAAGCACGATTGTGAATGTGTTGGAAGTTCACATGATCCAGATAACTCACGCTGATTTTCATCAGCGAAAATCTCTCAAACAGTATTAAACTATTTTCCTGGCACATTGAAACTATGTGCCAGACCAGAACTCAAACCAGGATCCTTTTCCTTTCACAGGCAAGTGCACTACTAACTGACCTACCCAAGGAGGACTCAAGACCTGCCCCCATAGCCTTACTTTCATCAGTTCGACTTCTGCCACTTTCCGAAAGGCAAAGGCCACATTTGAGTCCCAGGTCTGTACACAGTTACAATATGCCAGGAAAGTGCCAAATTAGGGCATATTCTGTTCCAAAGTGAAAATTCATTATTGAATATTAAAATAAATGGATGTGAAAGTTAAAACTGTGGAGTGAACTGGGATTCAAACTCTGACACCTGCCTTTCAGAGCAGTGCACCACCAGTTTCATCATTTGAGCACATTTCCCAGACCAACTGAAAACTTTCCCAGGCTCCTCCCATTTAATTCAGAACTCTGTAGTGACTTTTCCACAGTGCTGTGACTAGGGCCATGAGCAAGGCTACAGTGCAGGGTTTTGGCCTACCCACAACTCAGGGTTGTTGCTAACAATTATTCTAATGTGAATAATTTCTGTACTTGTATGTGAAAGTCTTAGCTTTCAGATCTTCATACCATAACAATTCACTTTGTGTACGTTTGTGTTAATAAAACAAAGTAGTGTGTTGACTGATTTAATTTTTGACACAATGTTGCATTCGAATATGCACATTAAATCCATTTCATTTCTTTCCAGTTGAGTGTTGTCTGTGTTTTCGCACAGAAAGCGTAAAAAAAAAAAAAAACCGAAATCATGGCTTGGATTTCACAGAAGCACCATCTTCATTGAGGGCTTTGTCTTGCAATGTGTGGCAAGTTGTTGGCACAACAACAACAACAACAACAACAACAACAACAACTAAAACTAATCAGTCCATCAAAGCAAAATTTGACATAACTGCTCAAGAACCCAATCATACGGCTGAAATGATTTACAGCCATTGTTGTTGTTGTTGTTTCTGTCCAAAGACTGGTTTGATGCACCTCTCCACGCTACTATGTTCTGTGCCTGTTCATATCCAAATAACTACTGCAACTTACACCCTTCCGAATCTGATTACTGTATTCATCTCTTCGGCTTCCTCTATAAATTACAAATTTTACACCCCAACCTCCTCCTCCCCCCCCCCCCCCCCCCCCAAGACACTCCAATACTAAATTGGTGATCCCTTGATGTCTCAGAATGTGTCTTGTCAACCAATCCCTCCTTCTAGCTAGATTGTGATACGATTTTTTTTTTCCCCTCTCCAGTTCAATTCAGTACCACCCCATCAGTTACATAATCTACCCATTCAATCTTCAGCATTTCCTGCAGCACCACATTCCAAAAGATTCTATTCTCTTCTTGCCTCAACTGCTTATTGTCCATATTTCACTTCCATACATAGCTCCACTCCCGACTAATACTTTCAGAAAAAGACTTCTTAACACTTAAATCTATATTTGATGTCCACAAATTTCTCTTCTTCAGAAACGCTTTTCTTGCCATTGCCAGTCTACATTCTACCAGTGGAAAAATGCTCCCATCAGAGCACAAGAAAGGCAAATATGCCCTTACTATTAAAAGATAGATTGAAAAGTGGGTACCAACTGACTCATTCTACCTTCAACACCTTTAAAAATTTTCACAAAAATATTGGCATGCAAACATTCACAAAATTTTTAACATGTGTCACCTCTCACTCACACACTAGTCCATCACTGGAAGTCTCTCACACTCATCCACTCTTAATTGCTCAGTTGATCTCACTCATTTGGCCCAACTCATTCTCATAATCTCTTTGTGGCTCTCCAACTGTCACTGCCTCTTGTCTCTCAGCCACAGTTGCTTTCATTCTGTCCTACTACTACTGTCTCCTCTCACTGTCACTGCCTCTCTCTCTCTCTCATTATCTCTTACTGTTAATATCTTACTCACTGCTGCTTCTCTCTCTCTCTCTCTCTCTCTCTCTCTCTCTCTCTCTCTCTCTCTCTCTCTCTCTCTCTTTCTCTCCCTCCCCCCCCCCCCCTCCCGCCCTCGTTGTCATATACTCTGTGCAGGGTTTATATGCTGACAAGGAAAAAATTCCCGGATTTTTCCCAGATTTCCCAGTCAAAAATACACTTTTTTTGTGTTAAGTGACAATATACTTTCCCTCAGAACTGGGAAACTTATCAGTCCTTTGAATGGTTAAGGTCTTATACATTGGTGTATAGCAGTTTAGAAAAACGTTTTGGAAAAATCTGATGTGTGGCAGCATTTTTCTGCATATTTTCATATTACAAAGGTGTAAATTTGAATTCCATGCAACACCGGCTATTTAACACGGCGGCTCCAGTCTTCCTCCACAGATTCCGGAGTGACGATTGGCGGCTGTTGGCGGTCCCTGACTGGTGGATGGTGATATAGTGTGACCATCTGCGGCAGAAAAAGGCTCGTGCGTGTGTGTAGTTCGTGGCTGATTGAATGTTTGGCAGGAACGCCTCTAGCGCCGGCTGGCGGAACGCGCCAGCACTAAGTTGTAGGCGTGACTTAACTCTGCCGCAGTAGCCGACTGTTGTGTTTCTGCGGCTGTGCGTGCCATGGCAATTACAGTCAAAATTGTATTATAAGGAAACTGGATTTAAAAAATGCCAAATTTGTCGACGTTAAGCGACCCAAACTTAGAAAATGGTTTGGGCTTGCTATCCTTATAGGGATTGTAAAAAAAAGCAAGGACCGATGATTACTGGTCAACAAATCCGTTGATAGATACACTGATATTTCACAAAATTATGTCCACACAACCGATTCAGACAAACATCATCATTTTTACATTTTTCCGACAACAACAATAGACCGGCTTTTCAAAGTGAAATTCGTAATTGATTATTTTTCCAAAAAGTTTAAAGAAACATTTAATCTAAGTCAAAACATCTCAATTGATGAAGTAATGATACCATGGTGTGGACAGTTAAATTTTAAAGTTTACAATCCGTCGAAAATTACGAAATATGACATACTCATTCGGATGCTGTGCGATTTGAATGGCATCGCCGCTACATGGAAAATTATTATAACAGTGTAGAACTTGCAAAGAGGTTACTTGAAAAGAAAATTCGAGTTTGTGGAACGATGCGGCAAAATAGAGGATTTCCGGAAAAATTGAAGCGCGCAAAATTCAATATGTTTGAAGCTTGTCATCAACGGAAAGGTGACAAGCGACTGGCGACAAGCCAAGTAATCCGAATTAGCGCTGCCAGCGCCAAGCGAATAAATTTGTACGAGACATGCAGACGGCAAAGTGTTAAGTAGTGTGAAAACACAAATAGGTAAAGTTAATGGTTTAAATTAATATACATAGTGTAGATAGAAGAAAAGCTACGCATTCACTTATAATATTTGTCTTTCTTGCATATGTCACACTTTAAGATACATCACCCAAATGTGCCAGTAAAATTTTAAATGACATGTCTGGTCTTCTGGGCTCTAAATTCTTCTAAGTGACAGGTCCTCAAAGTGTTAAGTTTTATATGATAGTCACAACACTCTGCGATTTAAGAAATTCATCGTACATTCTCACACATAACATAATTCATCTTGCGTAAAAGGAAATTTACTTTAAAAGTAACGCTTTTCAAACCACTATTCGCAATATTTTCCCGCTACCTGTTAGAAATACGTTTGTTTCAACAGTTCCTAGAGAGCATCAGAAACCAAGTGTTACCACGCGTGTGCAAAGAGGAGAATATTTGCCTTTTTTGTGCTCCAACAGGAGCATTTTTTCTGTTGCTTCCCTTCTTTTCCCTGCCACAGCAGGGAATTTCACTAACCTGTAAAGAACTTTACGGGCAAGTAAAATTTTTATATTTTACTTATATGAAACTCAAATAACACAGAACTAATTTTACACCTCAGCTTGGATTTTATATGCAAAAAAATTTCGCATGTGTTTCAGCACTACAATGTGGAGTTCCCAGAACTGTTCTGATGATAACAGAGACATTTTACATCATATTTCACTATACTACATCACTTTATAAACTACCCCTTTGCCTCGCACTGCATTTTATATGCATATTTTATGTGCATAAGTAGCGTAACTTTGAACCTCTGTATCTCTGAAATGGATAGAGATATCTAGAGAATTTTCATGGCTGTTGAAGACCAGAATGTTAGAAATACATCATAAATATTACAGCCATTTGCTGTGCACAGCCATCTTGGAACCTGCGACTTGGGTATGGCCCACTACTGACAGAAAAAAGTGAAAAATGCTTTTTCTGGTTTTTTTCTCAGGAACTGCCCATGGATTTCTGCAAAGGGTATATCCGTCAGTTTATTTAAATCATGGGTAGACCCCTCATCAACCAAGTTATTTAATTTTTTACATGCATGAATAGGGTAACTTGGAACCTCTATATTTGGCAAAGGGATAAAGATATCACAAATATTTTCAAGGTTTTTCAAGATCAGGATCTTAGATATACATTTTGAAAATTTCAGCCATTTGCTGTGCATAGCCATATCTTGGAATCCTCGATTAGGTTTTGGTCCACTGGTGACTGCCCTCTTTGGGGATTATCACCAGAAAGAACCAACCGATTTGCTCTATTTGCGTAGGAAGGAGGAAGTCTGTAATATCGCTACTCTGACCCTGTACCGTCAAGCAGTGATTAAAACAATCTTTCTGTTGGGTATACAAATGATCCCTATCCCAAGGGCTATCCAAAATACATGACCCTGCTTTTTTATCACCAATGGATCCAAGATATCAGCACCAGAACATCAAATTTTTATGCACAGTGTTTTGAAAAGTACTGCTAAGTGTGATGCCCCATGTATCCCAATACCCTCTCTACTTTGGCCATCATCAGTTATTTTGTTCCCCAAACAGCAAAACTCTTCTACTTTAAGTGCGTCATTTTCCTAATCTAATTCCCTCAGCATCAACTATGGGAAGATATAACCGTCATTTGACTATGATACACTTTATTACATGATCTAGATTTCAGCCTTGGGCCATTTTCAAGTGGTAAAAACGTCAAAAATCATCTGACCTGTGTTCCGCATAAACCTAGGTCATGTAATAATGCCTTCCATACAATCAAATGGCAGTTAGATCTTAAGTTTTATACAACTAGCTCCACATTTTTACTAAATTCCATTACCTTTGTTTTGCTTTTGTTTATGCCCATCTTACATACTCCTTTCAAGATACTGTCCACTCTGCTCTTCCAAGTCCTTTGCTGTCTCTGACCGAATTACAATGTCACTGGCAAATCAAAGTTTTTATTTATTTTCCCTAAACTTTAATTCCTACTCCAAATTTTTCTTTGGTTTCCTTTATTGCTAGCTCAATATACTAAGTGAAGAACATCATGGATAGGCTAAAACCCTATCTCATTCCCTTCTCAACCATTGCTTCCCCTTCATGCCCCTCGACTCCTAACTGCCATCTGGTTTCTGTACAAATTGTAATTAGCCTTCTGCTCCCTGTATTTTACCACTGCCACCTTTACAATTTGAAAGAGTATTCCGGTCAACATTGTCAAAAACATTCTCTAAGCCTGCAAATGCTATAAATGTAGGTTTGCCTTTCCTTAACCTGTCTTTTAATGTGAGTCATATTGTCAGCATTGCATTGTGTGTTCCTACATTCCTCTGAAATCCAAACTGATCTTTCTCAAAGTTGGCTTCTAGCAGTTTTTCCATTCTTCAGAAAACAATTTGTGTTGTTGTTGCACATGATTTATTAAACTGATAGTCTGTGCCAGATGGATGAGTTTCGTCATGGCTAGCTGTCCCGAGGCTAACGATAGTTCTCACAAAAAGCTGTATACTCCTGGGGCCTTGTTTTGGCTTAGTACCTCAAATGCTGTCAAATTATTCTCTCTGTATCTTATCTCCCACCTCGTCTTCATCTACCTCCTCTTCTGTTTCTAAAATCCTGCCCTCAAATTCAACTGTTCATCCAATAAAACACACTGAAACTCCTTCCAGAACAAAAGATAACATTTGACACCATCATATAAGCTGCGGCCAACCAATTTCGTGGACTGCACTTTTTGGACACCCAAAGTACTAGAAAAACTTACTTTTTGGCTAAAACATGTTCCAATGGCCATACTGTATTAGCTCTTGGCTCTTCAGGCACTGCTACCACGCTGATGGAAGGAGGAGAGAAGCACATTCAAATATTAAACTGTCACTAAACATGCAATTCACAGAAAACCCAACATATAACATTTCGAAAACATAACATTTCGAAAACATCAGGAACGAGAAAGGTTCTTCAGGCATGCCAATCATTGTATGGGATGAATGTACAATGGCTCACAAGAGGTCGCTGGAACCATCAGTTGATACACTGAACGACTTGGGAAATAATCAGGTTCCATTTGGTGGAGCATTGGCATTACTATCCAGTGATTTCAGGCAGACGTTTCCAGTCATTGTCATGTTCAATTATACTTCACTCAATACCAGTTGATAAATTGCATGCCTCCTTGAAATATTCAACTTTCTGGAGTGCAGTGAAAAAAAATGCATTTAATAACAAATATGAGAGTTTATCTTCAAACATTTTGAAGATAATTACTCAAGGTCAGTAGCGGCACAGAACCTGTAACTCCAGAAATAGGAAACATCACCTTCCCATCTACTTTCTGCAACATAATGAATTCCAAAGTGCCAAAACGAATTATCAAAAATCACACATGGCTGAGTGAAGAAATATTCTAGTGGCTAAACAATGTGGACTTCTAAATAGAATTGCAGGTGAAATAGTGACGCACAACTCCATTGGCTCTCTAGTGAGCTAAAGTGAAATAGTGAATTTTTCACAGCAATTTCTTAATTCTCTCTCTGTTTCCAGATCACCATCGCACATCTGAATTTGAAAATTGGAGTGCCAATTACATTACTCTGAAACTTCAATTAGCCGAAGCTACGCAATGGCACCCAATTAGCAGTTAAAATTTGATGAACAACCCAACTGAGGCAACAATTCTGAGTGCATCTCGTAAGTGTGAAGACATACTACTTCCACGAATACCACTCATTCTAACCAACATGGCATTCGAGTTCAAACGAGTCCAATTTTCAATGTGTCTTGTGTTCACCACGACTATTAATGAAACACAAGGGCTCTCTTTGCAAATGCACAGTGTGAATTTAAAAAAAAAAATTTCTTCTCTCATTGGTAAGTATATGTCACATGCTGAGTCTGTAAACCATGTAACCTTTATGTTTATGTAGAAAATAAATAAACAAAAAATTGTCAAACCACGTTTTTTTTACAATAAAAAATGATTTTCTGAGAAAACATTCTTTTTCCTTCCTTTCCTTTCCTTCCACACAGTCACAGTAACATAAGACAGGGTATTGAACTGAACTGAACGATGTGCTTTCACAGTGAATTTGTCTTCACTACGTTTAGGTAGTTTTTTATAGTTCAGCCTCAGGTCACACAAATCATTCTTTACCAGTCCTGACTTGATTGCAGGTTTGCTTTAAAAAAGAATATAGTGAAAAAACTACATTTTACAAATGAGTTACTGTGTAACATTCAAGTACATGTAGTTTTGAACAGAAATTAGTTTTATTTTGCAATCTAGTTTCCTAACGCTGTATTTTTTTTTTCTTTTAAAAAATGTGTGATGATTACTTGCTACCAAGATGGAACTGGTAATGATACCACATTTGTTTGACCTGAGACTGAAATATTACAATAGAAACTGTTTAAATGTCTGTTATTGTGTTCCCCTCAAGTAGAATGACTAGTCCGTGTTGAGGCTTTGAATCAACAGGGGGAGCATGCTCAGATGGTGTAATTTGTAGTGCACAGTTCAAGAAATTTGGGGATCTAGATTTGCATCCCACAGTGGCACACAGTTTTAACTTGTCACATACAACTTCCATAGCAAATACTCTGCTTGGTTTAAATGTATTTATTTTAATCCTAAAACAGAAAATACTTTTACTTGGTTTTAAAATGTACATCAAACAAACTTTTGCACTACCTATCAGCATACCAATTTGTAAATTTAAGCTTCCTGCATGTAAAATTATCAATACCTGAGAAACTACAAATGTGAAAACTAAGCAGTGCTACTACCTGTAGACCCTGCTATGAATCACACCTCTCATCACAGATCTTCAAGCAAAATATTTATGTCAACTACTAATGACCACAAAAACCATTTTTAACATACATCAAAAATGCTTTTAAATAGTTCTCACACTTCATCATCAATAAAATGTCAAAAAACTCAACATTATTATAAATATAAAACTTACATCAACTTCTGATGCATCATACTCTTCGCTCAAATTAGGAATTTCTGCCGTGCCTTCTATTTCTGTGTTCTTTGAATCAAGAAGACAACCTTTCCATTTTAGCTTCAATTCCCATTCATAAAAAAATATTAATTTCCCTTTTCTGTTGTTTGCTACTGCTTCTCCCTCACATTTCTCCACCTCTGTTATACAACATTTAGCTGTGAAATAAATAAAACTTTACTGAAGTCTTGCTGCTCATTTGGCTATGCATACAAATGTTCGACATTAAGATAAAAATAAGTAGCACATAACTTTTGATACCTTGTGTTACAGCAGAGGTATCACAAATTTTAATTATTTTAAGATAGCTGAAAGAGGGTGGGGGGGGGGGGTGAGGGGGATGAGGAAGAGGAGGAGGAGGGGGGGAGAGAGAGAGAGAGAGAGAGAGAGAGAGAGAGAGAGGAGAGAGAGAGAGAGAGAGAGAGAGAGAAGAGAGAAGAGAGAGAGGGGGGGGGAGGGGGGGGCAGGCAGGGATCTTTTGCTTATAAGGGAGAGAGCACAAACAAAGCATAATAAGGAAACAGCCCAGTAGTTGCCTAAACTGGTTTAGGTATAACAGCAAAGATTTAGATGTGTGTTCAAATGGGGAAGTCAGTCACACTCTTAATAAATGGAACTGAAACCTTACTTGGTTTCAACACTAGATCTGAACAAAATCTAATAAATAAAGCTTTAGAGCAATAAAAATCTTACCACAGTTAGATTTTCAGTTGAAGACCATTTCAGGTACAGTTTTACATTTTCTTTCTTACACTGTTCAACTGAAACGTCAAGCCTTCCCTAACTAATACGAGCCTTAAGTTTCCTACCCATATAATACTGTAAGTACAGTATTTTGGTGGATACCACATAACAGAAATTGAATACTACACTTTAATTATTCAATAATATCACTGAATGGCAGCAGAAGCACTTTCTTTCACGACATAAAAATGATAATTTGCATAATTTCTTACAGTAATGAGAGCAGAGAGATTGTGAGGTACTGCTGTTTATTATTTGTGGCAACTTCTTACTCATCTACATCTACATCCATACTCCACAACCCACCATACGGTGCGTGGTGGAGTGTACCTCGTACCACAACTAGCATCATCTCTCCCTGCTCCACTTCCAAACAGAATGAGGAAAAAATGACTCCCTGTATGCCTCTGTACGAGCCCTAATCAGCATAAAGAGTCTTTTCCCCCCCTTTGGTGTCGGAAGCACAGTTGCAACATTGCATATGTTGTGTCCTATGTTTTCATACTAAGACATGCCAATATTTTATCAGTATATGCCACTATTTATGATACCAGAACAAAATGAAATGAATACTTACACTATTTGGGGCATAAAAGGAGTACAGCTTCTCTGCAACATGGAAACAACTGCTGTGGGGCTGACAAACAACTTTTTCAAAAATCCCTTCATTAGGAGAAAAATGAAAGACAACAGGAAAATGAAACAGTAAAATGAATCTGTTCCTGGATCGAAAGGAACACTGAGTACAGAAGTAATAAAGGACATTCAGTAAAGTTTAAAATTTCAGCATACTACTAACAAACAGCTGTTGATAACAGACAGTTTCCAGTACAATAACTGATGAGGGGAAGGAACAGGGAAGCAAGGAAATTCATGATGAGAATGTAGAAGCCAAGAGAGAAAAATACTAGTGTCAATGAAGACAAAGAGAATGGCAACAGCTGAAAAGCTGATGTTATCATGTCTTAACATTTAGAATGCTGGTATGGGGAGGAGGAAATGCCATGTTCTCGCTGTTATATTTCACAGTGTTCTCTGTAAGCAACAACTAAAAGGTGCAGAAAGTATCATGCTCACCCATAACCCAGCCGTTGTATGTCAAATACAGGAAAACATTTACTGTCCAACTGATGCATCACATGTTGCAGCTCATCCTACTGTTAATTAAACAGTGTGGATCATCCACCACCTTTCATCTCTTCTGAAGGAAGATTTGGGTTTAACGTCCTTTTGACAATGACATCACTGGAGACAGAACAAGCCCAGATAGAACTGGAGTTAGGTGTAGGAAAAAAATGTCCTTTTCAAAGAAACCATCCTGACAATCTTAACAGATTGAAGGAAACTACATCAAATCTAAATGTGGATAAGTGGACAGGGATATGGACTCTTGCTCCTTCTGAATTAGAGTAATTCTACAAAGGGACTTCACAAAGCAAGTTACACATTATTATGTTAAGTGAATTAACTTTTACTGAATGCTGCACTACACTTAAAAGCAACAAATACACGATACTGTTTTTCAACTTAGTCACAAAGTATCTGTAAGCAAAGGACTGCATGTTCTTAGTCATTTATATTAAATATTATTAGTGGAGGTACCTCTTCATCACTTTACTCCTCTGTCTGTTTCTCACAGTCTCAGTTATTTCTAGAGAACATCAGGCTACGAACTTGGACTGGGAAGGTCCGGAAGACTAGCGTATTATATTACCTGTCGAATGAGTAATAAAATTTGTTGTTTCTTGCAGTATCATGTCAATATCCATTTCTTGAAATATCACGATACAGGCTTCTGAGGAGTGGGCTTCTCAACTGGCTGTTCACAGGCTCCACCTCAATGGATCTGTGGGGGTCTAGTGTGGTTGATAAAATTATCAACTCATCATCATTGCTCCACAAAATATTGAGGTAGAGAGATGCTCAGTGTTTGGGGAAAGATTCCAGCTATTAAGCACTCCTCATAGTGAATCCCAGCATAATGAAACCACATCCAGTAGTAGTAGTAGTAGTAGTAGTAGTAGTACAATAGTGCCCCGTGTTATAGCTACAGTGGGAGTGCATCAGGAGTAAACTGCAAGTTGCATGCTTATTACTTTGGATGGGATAATGGCACAAATTAGTTTCTAAGGATTTCCTGGAGATAGCATTTGTATGGTGTCAATGACCTATGGCTACAAAACATTGTACACAATGTACCTTTCACAAAATCGTTTAGTGATGCAGGTGCTAAAAATTATTTCCTCAGTGCACCACAAGAAGTTCTAAGGACAGAGAGGTACAGTGTAGCATTTCTCATGTAACAGATTGGTAGGTGTCTGTGAGAAGCTGTCAAAAATTTAAGGATTTATTGGCTAATCACCATGCACAATTGCTTAAAATTACAAGTGAAAAAGTCTGATGGCACAAGATGGGGTTGAAAGGTGAAGGACCAGACACACCTCACCCTTTCCTATACATTTAGCACAATACAAAGCATGGATATGATTTTGGAAGACCACCACCAAGTATACTTAGTAAGTCTGTCATATTGAAAGTACATACATCAGCAAGCCAGCAGTGACATTTTTCAGCAATGGCAAGAGTCCATCATGTGAAAGCTGCAACTAGCAGGTGTCTGTTACGAGGCGCTACAACAATCATCTCTAAAGGGCAGAATATCACAGCTGAAACCAGTAATTGCAATAGGAAAGCAGTGATTGTTGTCCAGTAAATAAAATATTGAAAGAGGATAAGTTTTCACTCACAGCATTCTGACATGCCAATTACAATATATTTAACAATCAGTAAACATGTCCAGTTAGGGCAGAATATATCATACCAGTACTTGCGGTACACAGGGGTTCACAGGAGGCAGCACGAATATTAGTTTGTTTGGATGAATGGAGGAATGATTGGTTGGGGGTTAGGGGACTACAGCAAGGTCAGCAATCTCTCTGTCAAGGGATAGTTCATCTGGAGTTAGTGACATCTGCCAAAAATATGATCAGATGATGATGTGTGTAGGAGTAGTAAAAGCACAGAAGGTAATATTGATGCCAGAACTAAGAAATAATTGACAGAAAAGAAAAAGTGTATTAATCAGGCCAGTACATAGGTCAGAGCTGACAAGAGGTCATCTGTGGCAAGATAAGTCCCACCCACATCCGACCCCCCCCCCCTCTCCCCCCACCCCCACCCACCATGCCAATTCAATTAAGGGCAAAGAGAGTTGCAAAGTAAAAAATGCTTTCTACACATGAGATTTCTACCAGTAAAAATGGTATTTAAAATAAGAATAAAAGTGCAACTGGTGCTGTTTTTTTATTCCAAATCAATACTACAGCCTGCATCGTCATGCTCCATATGCTGGAGTGAAACTAAAAACGAGAAGACTAAAAACTTAACAGACATCAGCTGACCTGTAAATAATAAAAACAGTGAGATAAATAATAAAAGCAACAGGTGGGTGGCACCTGGCAACTATCACCAAGGGCTCCGCATACAATAGGAGCCATCCTTCCTGCAGCTGTCCCACCACTAAGCCATTATAGTCAAAACTAATAGAAAGGAACAGCACCCACTACTCAGCAGAGTGTTACCCCTAAAATAAGTATAAGGAGTGTGGCAGTGAAAGGGGAAAACTGCATTTAATGCAACTCAAACAGTAAAAGGGGGATGACAGAGGCAGATGGGAAAGGAGGTAGAGTTGAGGTTCCCCAGACCCAGCATTCAACGGGAGATGCCCCAACCACCTTGCCCCTGCCCTGAAGTTGGTTTAAAATGTTACATCTGAGAATAAAAACCATTTTCATGCGTAAAACAGAACTAGTTCAACTGTGTGTGATTTGTCCACCAATATTAGAGGCAAAGAATCTCTAAGAACATGCTTCACGTGGAGAGCTAAAAGAAGAGGCAGTTTCAGAGGAATACGTGAGACTAAGGCTCTGCAACCACAACATAGGGATGGCTCATTACATAAAATAAAACTATGGGTTACTCTGGTAGGACCGGTGTGGAGGCAACATATGGCCGTCGATTCTTCCCAGAAGTAACTTAAGGAGGACTGCCATGCAGCAATTGTCTCCTTGATAGTATGGAGTTTATTAGAGGGGGAAAGTGGCACACCAAATGTGCTCCAGGGATCATGAAAGTGAATGTTTGACAAAGAATGCTTCTCTAGCCAAACGGTTGGCCAGTTCATTCCCAGGGAAACTCTCATGATTTGGGACACAGATAATGGCAACTGAGCAGGCAGTTTGACTAAGGTACAAGATAAGGTCGTGAATAGCAGATATCATAGTCTGACAAGAGCAACACCGATCAATAGCCTGGAAATTGTTCATGGAATCACTGAAAATTAAAATGCAATTGATGGAGGGCCTTTCTTTTTAAACATATGACTGTTAGTGGCTATAAGTTCTGCCATGAAAATACTAAACAGTCCCAACAATAAATTATGTTCCCTACTGCCTTGACACAAAAGCACGTCCTCTCCATGGTTTTAGGGATGTCAGTATAAATGATAGTAGTACCCTGATACTCCTGAAATGAGAGGGACAGACATAGGGGCAACAAACTTTATAACCTTGAAATAGATAAATCCTAACTCATGCTCTGGGTATTTACCATGGAGCGGTGTGACAGAAAACATGGGGAGCTTATTCTGAGGAGGTTAGGCGGAGGTCCCAGCAGAAGGCCTCGAGATTCATTCCAACAGGTAATTCCACCACAGGGCAGGTGTCGTGGGTCGATGTCACTCGTATGCAAACACAGTCTACTAAGTTGGACAGTTAGAAAATCATCGGATGGTGATTGCACGAGTGAACAAGAGTTGGTGCAGACAGAACTGAAGAAGGAAGACGCACTTTTAGCAAGGGCACACTATACAGGACTATTCCAGAAGGTGCCAGATTTACTCCACAATGACCAACTGGGGCAAACAACTTCAAAGCTGAAGATTGTCAAACCATAAACCTGCCCAACATAGTAAAACCTGAATGAGACCAGGTTCTGGTAAATATGGAAGAGAGTAAACACAATCCACTCAAGAGGTGTGGGCAAGGAATCTGGCAGCTTGAAGCTCTCACACACAGCTAGCCTTTTGCTGAATATAAGGCAGCCAAATAAGGTTTTTATCAACGAAGAGTCCCAAAACTCAGGATTGTGTAAAAACGCCCATGCTCTGGGTCTGTAAATAGAGTTCTGGTTCATGATCAACTGTCTTGTTATGACAAATTCGTGACCTGCATTTTTCCAGGAGATAATTGGAAACCATAAGGAAAGATCCAAGCAGAGGCTCTTCGGATGGCTCCTCAAAGCTAGTATCCAGTCAAAACTACAAAGGAATACCTACATCAAATGCCAAATTCACTGACGTACAGCACTGAGTGACGAGTAGCCTGATGATCACTAGCCCATCTATAGACACAACTATGGATTCAGTTGGTTCGAGATCGCAGGAACGTCTGCGATGAATTCACTGAGCTATGGTCCAACCCCAATGGCAGTGCGAAGAATTGCAGTGAGTGTCACTGCTGAAGTTAGAAAGCCAAACTCTCAAATCCCTGGGAAACCAAATCAATGGACAAATGATTCCTTGGGAAACTGAAGCTATTGATATAAACTCCAAATCATAAAAAAATTGTTATGATGAAAAGTTACACTCTCAGCAGGTTGGTTGGTTGGATTAAAAGAGGGGGGAAAGGGACCAGACTACAAGGTCATCAGTCCCTTGTTCCGAATAAAACAATGCCACAAGTGTGAGAATAAAACAAATGAGAGTGACAATTCAAAACAGAAAGGGGGGGGGGGGGGGGGGGGGGGGAATATTTCACAAAAACGATGAAGGGCAACAAACATGTAAATGGACTAAAAGGGAAAAGAAAACCACAGACACCCAAGAAAGGGCAAGATTACCATGGCTGGCTGACCATGAGAATAAAAAAGGAGAAGCCAGCCACTCTGCAACACATTAAAACCTCCACCCTAGAAGCACTAAGGTGGAGGACACAGAGGGACAAAGAACATGCACTAAAACTTAGATCAAATGAGAAAACCCACCCTCACAAATAAAAAGACGATGATGTGTCAGACAAAATTAGTGACAACAAGTCCGGTAACCCAAGACTTTGTCGCTGGGCAGTCAAAGTGGGACAGTGCACCACAATATGGTCCACTATGAACCGGGCACCGCACCAACATTCAGGTGGGTCTTCACAGCGCAGGAGGTAACTGTGGGTCGCCCACCAAGTGTGCCCAATGTGGAACCGGCAGATGACAATTGATTCCCTGCGAAAGGCCCACATGGAAGACTTCTACACTTTCATAGTCTCCTTAATGACACGAAGTTTGTTTTGTGTACTGTTATGCCATTCCGTCTCCCGAAGCCAAAAATCCCTACAAACGCACGTCAAAGTGCAGGTCAGGTTCAGAGATGTCCATCTGCAGAAGCAGTTTCCGCATAGCCGGTCGGCAAGATCGCTGCCTGGGATGCCGACATGTCCTGGGGTCCACAAAAACACCACTGAACGATGGGACCGGTCCAGAGCATAGACAGACGCTACCAAGGGATGGCGAGGGTAGCACTTGTCGATAGCTTGTAGGCAGCTCAAGAAGTCAGTACACAGAAGAAACGATTCCCCGGGGCATGAACGGATATACTGAAGTGCACGAGAGATGACCATGAGCTCTGCAGTGAACACTCTGCAGCCCTCGGGCAAGGAATGCTGTTCAAAATGGCCTCTGTGGACGTAGACAAAGCCAACAAGACCATCAGCCATCGAGCCATCTGTGTAAGCCACTTCAGAGCCCTGGAACACGTCAAGAATCTAGAGGAAGTGACAGTGGAGAGCGATAGGAGTAACTGACTACTTAGGGTCATGCGTAAGGTTCAGACGAATCTGTGGCCTAGGTGTACACCATGGAGGTGTAAGCAAATGGACCTGGATGGGAGATGGTAAAGTGAAGGACTCCAGTTCAGACAGAAGGGATCACACACGATCCGCAGTCATTAGTCCTGACCTGGGCCGCTGATAGGGGGAGATGAAATGCCGCGGGTGGAAAAAGGAGACAGTAATTTAGATGGTCAGGAGAACTATGAATCTGTGCAACGTAACTGGAAAGCAGTTGTGCATGTCGGATCCGCAATGGAGAGACTCTGACCTTCACATGGATGCTGGCCACCGGACTTGTCCTAAAAGCTCCTGTCGCTAGGTGAATGAGACAATGGTGCACTGGGTCGAGTACATGCAACACTGAAGGCATTGCCGAACCGTACATTCAACTCCCATAGACAAGGGGAAATTGAACAAGGGCTTTGTAGAGCTGTAGTAGAGTAGAGCAATCTGCACTCCAGTTGGTGTCGCTCAAACAGTGGAGGGCATTGAGGTGCTGCCAGCACTTCTGCTTAAGCTGACAAAGGTGAGGTAGCCCAGTCAATCAGGCATCGAAAACAAGTCCTAAGAATTGATATGTCTCCACTACAGTAAGCGGATAGTCATGAAGGTAAATGTCTGGTTCCGGATGAACGGTACGATGCCGACAGAAGTGCATGACCCACGACTTAGCGGCCGAAAACTGGAAGCCGTGGGCGAGAGCCCATGACTGCGCTTTGTGGATGGCTGCCTGTAGGCACCGCTCAGCAACACCAGTGCTGGTGGAGCAGTATGAAATGCAGAAGTCATCTGCATACAGAGAGGGTGAAATGAACAGCCCTACAGCTGCTGCTAGACTGTTAATGGCCACTAAAAATAGTGACACACTTAATACAGAGCCCTGCAGGACCCCATTCTCCTGGATTAAGGGGGAGGGGGGGGGGGGCTATGGGAGGCACCAACTTGGACATGGAAAGTACAGAGCGACAGGAAATTCTGGATAAAAATCGGGAGCAGGCCTCCGTGGCCCCACCCGTATAATGTGGCAAGGATATGGTGTCACCAGGTGGTGTCATACGCTTTGCGTAGATCAAAAAAGACAGCAACAAGGTGTTGGCAACTGGAAAAGGCTGTTGGGATGGCAGACTCTAGGGACAGAAGATCATTAGTGGTAGAGTGCCCCTGGCGGAAGCTGCCCTGACATGGAGCCAGTAGGCCACGTGACTCCAGGACCCAACCCAACCACCAACACACTATACATTTCAGCAACTTACAAACAACATCGGTGAGGTTGATGGGCCGATAGCTATCTACATCAAGCTGGTTTTTGCCAGGTTTGAGCCCGGAATGATGGTGCTCTCCTGCCATTGCGATGGAAAGACGCCATCGCACCACATCTGGTTGAAGATGGCGAGATGACACTTAGATGAGAGATGTTTCATCATCTGACTGTGGATCCGTTCCAGCCCAGGTGCTGCCTCTGGGCAATGTGCAATTACACTATGGAGCTCCCACTCCGTAAACGGGACGTTATAGGGTTCACTGTGGCATGTAGTGAACGAGAGGACTTTCCTTTCCATCCGCTGTTTGGGGGTGCGTAAGGCTGGGGGGCAGTTCTCTGATGCAGAGGCTCGAGCATAGAGCTCAGAGAAGTGCACAGCAAGCACATTTGCATCAGTAGAGAGCATGCCATTGATGTTAACACTAGGGACACCTGCTAGGGTCTGGTACCCAAAAAGACGTCTGATCTTTGTCCAGACTTGGGAACGTGATGTATGGCACCCAATGGTCGAGACTTACATCTCCCAACACTCATGTTTCCATCATTTTATAAGCAGGACCACAGGCATGGAGCTGCTTAAAAGCTATTGTGTACTCTAGGTAAGGGTGCAACTTATGTCACTATAGACCTTGCCAACACACTTTAATTGCCTCAGAGACTTCCGGCGACCACCAAGGGACTGTCTTTCGCTGAGGTGAGGTGAGGAGAAAGGGGGGGGGGCACAATAAAGAGCAAGGGACCCCTTTTCTGGCACAGAAACGATTGTAGTAGTCACCTGCTCAACATCTATGTTACCATGTGGGGCAGAATCAACTGTGACAGCAGAGGTGCAAGTTTCCCAGTCTGCCTTGTTTATAGCCCATCTGGGCAGGCGTCCATGGGCCTGATGCCGGGGCAATGACAGGAAGATGGGGAAGTGGTCCTATGACACAGGTCGTCATGTGCTCTCCAGTCCTGGGCTGCAAATTGATAAATCAACGGCCGAGTAATTACCATGAGCCACACTGAAATGTGTGGCAGCCCCAGTATTTAAGAGGCAGAGATCGAACTGAGACAGTAAAGTTTCAGCATCTTTGCCTCTGCCAGTAAGCATAGTGTCACAACTCAAGAGGTTGTGGGCGTTAAAATCTCCAAAAAGTAGGAACGGTTTAGGGAGTTGATCAATCAGTGCATCTAATACATTCGGGGGTACCACACCATCTGTAGGAAGACATACACTGCAGACAGTTATTTCCTGCATCGTCCATATTCTGACACTACAGCTTCAAGAGGGGTTTGAACGGGCACAGGTTCACTACAGAAAGTGTTTAGGACATAAATGCGAACTCCACCTGACACACTATTGTAGTAGCTACAGTTCCTGTAATATTCCTTATAGCCACGGAGGGCAGGGGTCCGCATTGCTGGGAACCAGGTTTCCTGGAGGGCAATACAGAAACCAGGTGTAAAGCTTAACAGTTGCCGTAGCTCAGCCTGGCGGTGGAAAAAACCGCTGCAATTCCACTGGATGACGACATCATCGTGAGATTGGGAAGGCTTGGAACATTCAATGAGGCAGTCTATGCCTCAAGGTCACCTGCTGCCACCGACTCTTTTGCCTTAGCAGTCTATATCCACTGTGTCTGAGGGTCTGACGAGACCTAGGTCCTCAGTGGACGCCAGAATCTCCACCCCATCCTGAGACGCAGAACTTGTAGGTTGGGGTGGTGTGGGTGCCACCGCAAGTTCCTTGTTCTTAAGGGTCTTCTTTTTCGATGTCTATAGCTGTTCCTTGGGTTTCCCTGGCTGGGAGGACTTCACTGAATCAGTCTCCAGGACTGAGGATGAGTGTGAAGCCCTATGACCCACTGCTTTTGGGGTCTTCAGCTACTGGCGAGTGTCATCTTTCCCACTAGCAGAAACCTGGGAAGGGAGTGGCCCAAGGGACCCCTTCCTAGCGAGAGGAGCTGAAGAAGCCTTACGCTTCTCTGGCTCAGAAGTGGGGACTGAAATCCCCAATGGTTGAGGGGGGAGGGGGGGGGGGGGAGTGTTGCTCCCAAAGTAGATGGTGCTGGAGCAACAGGGAGGGAAGTGCCCCCACCATCAAGGGGGCAGGTGTAGTCTCCCGGTTCTCAGAGGTGACAGGAATTCGAGGAACTGATGGGGCGAGAACTGTTCTCGTAGCGTCAGCGTATGAGGTAGTCATAGCCACAGGATGTAGGTGCTCAAATTTCCTCTTAGCCTCAGTGTAGGTCAGTCAGTCCAGCGCCTTATATTCCATGATTTTCCTCTCTTTCTGTAAAATCCTGCAGTCTGGTGAGCATGGTGAGTGATGCTCTCCGCAGTTGACACAGATTGGAGGCGGGGCGCATGGAGTATTGTGATGCGATGGACGTCCACAATCTCGACAGGTGGGGCTGGAAGTACAGTGGGAAGACATCTTCCAGCACTTAAATAACTGCATCGGGGGAGGGATATATGGCTTGACGTCACAATGGTAGACCATCACCTTGACCTACTTGGGCAACGTGTCACCCTCTAAGGCCAAAATGAAGGCACTGGTGGCAACCTGGTTATCCCTCAGACCCCGATGGATGCGCCAGATGAAATGAACACCTCACCACTCTAAATTGGCGCGCAGCTCCTCGTCAGACTGCAATCCCTGTGGAATATAATACCATGGACTGTATTTAAGCTCTTATGGGGCGTGTTGGTAACAGAAACATCCCCCAACTTGCCACAAGCCTGTGACTTGGCAGAGGACAAGCCCTCCACCTCCCCAAACTTGTCCTCCAAATGCTCCACAAAAAACTGAGGCTTCATGGACATGAAAGATTCACCATCAACTCCCATACATATGAGGTACTGGGGCAATTAAGCTTCACTGCCATCCTTAGCCAGGCATTCCTCCCATGGTGTGGCCAGGGAGGGGAACGACTTGGGGTCATATTGTCAGAAGAAGCTGAGTAGCACATTCACTGTAGTGTAGTGGTTATGATACTAGACTGTTGTATGGAGGGAGGTGATCTGCCGCCAGCAGTCACTAAGCGGGCAAAGTCTAACTTTAATGCTAAGGAATAATGTCACATAGAAGAAGGTGTAATTAGATGAATGACAAACACTAACTTCACTTAACGAAGGGGTATTCAGCACTTGCAAATACAAGAGTGCGGAGCGAACTGCCTCCGGCCAGAACACATACGGTATATATATCTATATATACCGTATGTGTTCTGGCCGGAGGCAGTTCGCTCCGCACTCTTGTATGTGTAAGTGCTGAATACCCCTTCGTTAAGTGAAGTTAGTGTTTGTCATTCATCTAATTACACCTTCTTCTATGTGACATTATTCCTTAGCATTAAAGTTAGACTTTGCCCGCTTAGTGACCGCTGGCAGCAGATCACCAGCAAGATATGATGTACTACACTTCATGACCTGTCATCTGCCCTGACACCACCCACTCCGACCAGGGGACCTCCCTACGGGTGCCATCCAGCTGCAGCAAAGGCCTCCTGGCAGGATGGTCATTGCTGGGAGTCCTGATGCCCCAGGGTGACGGGCATCTACTCCTTGGCATACGAGTGGAGTTAATGGTGCAGGCATCAGCAGAGCGATCCCTGTGTAGTCAGGGGACTACAACCAACAGGGTACATGGCAGCCCCACCACAATGGACTGGCTACCGTGCTGGATATGAGGTGCAAATAAGTCCATGGTCATCATCGGCACAGAAAGTGACACCACATAGCGCATGGTGGAAAATGCATCCAGTAAGGTGCCGTCACCCAAGAGATGGAGAATGGGCAGGACTGCAATACGATGATGAGAAAGTGGGCTGAAGATCTCAATGCACAATGGACACAATGCACCATGTAAGGTGCCCTTCCCCAATTGGCTCGCTCTCCGGGAAAATTTGGAAAAATAGAGGTCAAACCCTACAGGGGACCATCACATAATGGCCCAAACATGTGAGATTCCTAATAGTCACTCCTTACAACAGGCAGGAATACCTCGGGCCTATTCTAACCCCCGGACCCGCAGGGGGGGACACTCAGCAGGAATGTCACTCTATGAAGCCCAAGATCTACATAAAATATTTCTCATGCATGCATTACATCCAGCAGACCCTTCATTTGATCTTTTTCATGAACAAATACTGGATCTATAAATGAAGAATGACGTTACTTGTGTTGGATACTCACCAAGTGCATTTTCAATTTTCAGACCTGTCAACAATTCTTTGAGTTTATCAACAGACCACTGGCAGGCATTCTTTTCTGTCCTAGACAAAGAAAAAAGAAATTTAATTAAATTACATGATATTGTTTTCTTCTTCGTGTTTTATGAAACTTTGGCGAGATGACTGTTGAGAGGAAGTACTAGATGCATATCAATAGCATTCCACTAAATGGTTCTAAAATTAGATGTGGTACCAGGCAACAATGCTTATGTACGTCAGACCAGTCAACAAAGACCCAAAGACGTTGAATGGGGGGGGGGGGGGGGGGGGGAAATTCGTGTGGTACAGATTTTTGTAAAGTGGTTTTATGAACATACTAAAAAATGATGTTAGAAAGGACTCCACTCACAGCTGGTGAAATTATTGTTCATTAAAACACGACCGGTTTCACAGCTTTAAGCCACATCATCAAATAAACCCACATGGTAAAAAGCAAAGTACAGTGTCACCATTTTTTGCAGATATTAAAATTAGTAAAGGAATGTCAAATATACTCACTATGTTTTTAAAGATCATAGGCATACCCATTGCTCCAGGTCAAAATTTACTTTTCAGAGAGTATCGTCAATACTATGGTGAGTGATAGGTAAAGAAGTAGTGCCCCATTCATAAACATTTGCCTGCATCTAAAAAGAAAAAAGAAAATATTTTATAGTGAGAGGACAATTTTTTTATTTATTTATTTTATTTTCTTTTTTTTTTTCTTTTTTGGAAAGAGGCCAGATTGGTTATAAAGAATTGTCACTGCTAATGATTAGTCATAGCACAGGCAAATTAAAATGTGGAAAGTGTCTTACCAATATGTCAACAGGGCAAGGCAAAAGTGGACCATGCGAATGACAAAGAGAGACTAGCTGGCTGGTGAAACTGAAGCTATCCATGCAGACAGTGTTACAAGTGAGAATATTATGTAATGAAATTCTATCCTCGCTTGTAAAGGTAGCAACCCAGCACTCCTAGTCATAAGTATATGACATCACACTGTCCACATGGATAGCTTCTGCTCTGCTAGCCAGTTAGTCTTTCTGTCACTCGTGCGGGCCACTTTTGCCTTGCCCTGCACTGTGTTGCCCTGCTGTCATACTGCCACCTGATTCTGATTCTTTCCACACTGTAATATGCCTGTGCCATGACTAATCATGTTAGCAGTGACAATTCTTTATCACCTATCTGGCTTCTTTTTGTAAAAAATTTATTGTCCACTCACTATAAAATATTTTTGTTTTCTTTTTAGATGCAGGCAAATTTTAAAGACTGGGAGACTTCTTTACCTTTCGCTTATCATAGTATTGGCGATATTCCCTGAATATCAAATTTTGACTTGGAGCAATGGGTACAATGGGTATGCCTACGACCTTTTAACATTGTGAGTATATTTTAGACATTACTAATTGTAATATCCACAAAAAGTGGCGACACTGTACTTCGCGTTTTACCACATAGGTTCACCTGATGATGTGGCTTAAAGCTGCAAAACTGGTCGTGTTTTAATAAACAACAGTTTTACCAGCTGTGAGTGGAGTTTCTCCTAACATTGTGCCTCTCAACAGATGTTGTTGCCCCCGAGTGTAAAATAGTTTGTCATACTAAAAATCCTGACCAGTGGCGTTTGAAGGTGAAGGTGGGCATTTAAACATGATTTTCTTTACTAACTCAGACTGCAGCTCCTAGAAAAAATTTGTCCCAGTACAAAATTAAACTAATTAAATTTCCTACAAAAATGTTCTATTCTGTTTTCTCTACAACAAGTAGTTTCCACATTGCAGGGAATGTAAAATATCGCAGATTATTAAAAATAGTTTTTTTAATGGTATAAAATTAATGTTTATTTTTAAATTAGTCAATGAAAAACAAATATTAAATATGTGAGCCACATTTAAGTACAGCAGAACCTATTAGGGGATAATTATTTTGTGGATGGGCAGGGGGAAGCTAAAGGGTAGACACGTGAGGAAAGGCACGTCATCAGATTGTGCTCGTGCACTTTCACTCCTTGGTAAGTCTGCAAACTGAAGAGCAAGCAGGCAAGTCCACTCCCTTTACCCAACTGCAAGACATTTCACAGACTTTCACACACTCTTCCACAGCTCGCCTTGTGACTCACTGGCAACACTATGAGGAGGCAATCCTTGAGGGGGATTAATTATTTTCTGCAAAATCTGTTAACAAAGTGCTGAATACAGGTATTACTTCCTAATAAAAGTAACACAAGGAAAGGACACGTGCAGATTTTATGTAAATCTCCACATGCTGTTCTACAATGCTACAGGGGAAGATGATTCTTATTTGTCCTGTTCAGCAGTTTTAGCATTTTCTGGGAAATATTCACAGAACCACAAAGGTAAAGGAAATAGAAATCTACACACATTTGACAAAATATCCTTAAAAAAAAAAAAAAAAAAAAAAAAAAAAAAAAAAAAAAAAAAAAAAAAAACATACATACAGAACAGCATACAATCCTAAATTTACGTTAAGATGTAATACGATTTTCATCGGAGATATAAATTTAATAGTGACCTGCATATCTAGTACACAAATCAAAAATGTAACAACCAGCCACAAATATGGCAAAAGTATATCATATTTTAAAAATAACATGTAAAATTGTGTAATATATGTAAAAAAATAATAAACCAAAAGTTATACATTAGCAGGTACATATAGATAAATTTCCTGAAAATAACTTTATTTTACCTAGATACCACTAGTGAATGAACTATTGCTTGAAACTAGTAGCATAAAATAAAATCTAATGAAGCAGCTCTGGTGGATATTATTACAACAGTATGCATTTCATGCAATTTGTTGAGGCTGCAAAACAGCATACACAAGAGATTCTCTCCACATTGGACAGCTGATCGTCCACATGTTCCAACATACTAGTACTACAGCTATAATAATCAACCAGCCAATCAACCCACCCATCCACCCACCCTTGTCCACATGACACCAATTAATAACTATTTTGATCTTCAGTCTCTTTGCAATCAACTTTGAGCTCCTCTAATTTCATGTCAGAATATATTTCTGTAATGACTTACTGTACACCAAATTGAGATGAATAGGAAAGGAGATGACTAATAGTAATACAACGCACCCTGCACCATGCACCACTCCGTGTCTTGTGGAGTTACGTATGTAGACGTAGCATCAACTGATAGTTCCCCCTCAAGCTTTTCTTGAAATCAGTTAATACACAACTAATCTCTTCCACAAAAGGTGACTTTAGGGACATCAGGTACGGATTTTTAAGTTCAGAGCCTGCTCTAAGAATTTCTACTTACATAACCAAAACATAACAATGTGTTAAAGTAATCTTTGAAATGTCCTACACTAACTCATTGTTTTGTCTTCCAATCCTCGAAGTAATAACTTTAATGGGGTATTGAGATTTTTATGAAAATTTATCTTAAATTTGTTAAAAGCAGGCAATTTTACTTCATGCAGAAGGGTTTCATCATCAATCTATATACATCACCTAATTAAAAAAACACATGGCCACAGAGAGCAAGTGAGCTCTAATTCTATATCAGGATAAGTGGGGGTCCTGCTTGTACAATGTAATACACAGTTTGTCAGATTAGAAAACATGACGAGTTTGACCCAGTTCGAACATCAATTATGCGCCACCGGGTGGTCACACTGGCCAGCAAAAGTATGTAGATATTTTGGCACTATTGTCAACAAAAATGCCAAGCTGGATCCTTAACTAAATTTCGAATACAACACACAGAAACACACAACAAAATCTACACTATCCACAGCCTAAACAACATTCACAACTTTCCCTTTTACAATGTGGTGCCAAATATGGCAGCCACTAAAGGAGAAACCACGGAAGAAAAAAGAAGGTTGGACAAATGTGGCAGAGAGACTACTAAAGAAATGGATAGCCAAGTTAACAAGCACAAAATTTTTTTTTAACCTGTTAACTACATGGGTGGGGTTCGAGCAAACCCCAAGAGACTTTGTTTATAGTTTCTATTGTTGGCAGACTATAGATTCACCATTTTAGGTATTCACAGTGTGCTGCATAGGCTTGTGACATGGATGTGTACCCTGCTCTCACAACAGTATGTATCTGTTTCACACTGTTGCATTTCTGTAGATCGCACACGTGCTTTTATGTAGTAATTATTTACAATACGCTAATACAATAATTTGCTTTTATTACAGTATATTTATAATAATGGCTCACTATCTGTGATGAGGATATTTAACAACTGTTAGGAGGCAATGGCTCAGAAGGTGAAGACATAGAAAGAAATAACCAAGAAGAAGAAAGCTGAGGAGTTGATGACATCAGCAATCATGATTCAATAAACAGTGAACACCTTTCTGGTCAGAGATCGAGCAAAGTGAAGGCTCTTCTTCTAATGAGGAAAAAGAAGAAGAAAGCCCAGGAAACTATTTTTACAGTAAGTACAGAAATAAAAATGAGAATCTGCCTCACGTACATCTTTTGTGCAATAGCACAATATTGTATGACAGTTCACTTGATTGAAAAGACCTGCTGCTTGTAAAAATGAAATTTCACCAATAGATAATTGGGAACTATTATTTACCAATGAGGTGACTGATGCTATATTGCACTAAACTGACAAAAAAACTTGGACAAATATTCAACTTTATTTTTACGGTCATATCATGCTAAAAACGTTGATTGCTTTGAGTTACAGGCTTACCTTGGATAACTTCTGTTTATTTCAATATTCAAGTCAAATCATGAAAACGTTGCATCCCTAAGATATGAGATATTTTACAAGGAGTAATGGGGAAAAAACAGTTTTTATTCATTCATTTTAATGTAACCTTTGATTATATCAGTACACAAGAGAGAAAATCCACAAATAAATTGGCCTTGACAAGAAATTTTTGGAGAGAGTATTAGCAATTGCAGCACAAACTATTCTTGTACAGAATATGTGTGTGTTGCTGAAATGTTGATAAAATTTCAAGGGAGGTGCTCATTCCGACTGTTTAACCTGCAAAATATGGCATGAAAATGCAGTGCATTTGCAATACGAAAACTCCTTACTTATATAATGTGTTTATATATTCTGGAAAACCACTTACCTAAAGAAAAATCCCTTTCATAGGGACAACGCAGGACGCGTTAAAAACTTGCAGAGCCATTTTATGGAACTAACAGAAATATCACTGGAAACTGTTTATTTACTCAGTTGAGTTAGTAGACGAATTATTAAAATTAGGACTAACATACGTGGGTATATGTACAAAAAAACAAACTGGAAATTCCTCTTGAGTTTTTGCCTAATAAAAGAACACACTGACTCATAAACACCTGGATTTGTATGAGACAAGACCTTTGTGCCATTCATTCCAAAGAAGAATAAAAGAGTAGCTTTACTATGTTCTATGCATCACATAGTATCCATAAAACAACAATCAAACAAACTTGAAATTACAGTTTTCACAGCAAAACTAAAGAAGGGGGTTGACACCTTAGATTTGAAATGCTCAAAATTACTCTTGTTCACATAGAAAAAGAAGATGGCCGAGCACAATCTTTGCTGCTGCACTGAATATTTCTCTTGCTAATAGATATGTTCTCCCAGTCGGTTCTATTATTATTATTATTATTATTATTATTATTTTCCTTTCTCAGACGTTATGTCTGGTTAAAAATGGAATGTGACGCGGACCTTGATCAAGCGTGACTTCCTTTTAACTGTACGGTATATGTTATACTGCATTTAGGAACTTTTGGGTAATTGAACAAGTATCAATAATTACAGATTTCTGTAGTTGTATATGTAAGTTTGGATGTAGCTGTATTGCTTTGATGTACTGGTGGATATTGTGTGGTATCACTCCTGTAGTTGATAGTATAACCGGTATAATGTCAACTTTATCCTGATGCCACATGTCCTTGACTTCCTCAGCCAGTTGGATGTATTTTTCAATTTTTTCTCCTGTTTTCATCTGTATATTTGTTGTATTGGGTATGGATATTTCGAATAGTTGTGTTAATTTCTTCTTTTTATTGGTGAGTATGATGTCAGGTTTGTTATGTGGTGTTTTATCTGTTATAATGGTTCTGTTCCAGTATAATTTGTATTCATCATTCTCCAGTACATTTTGTGGTGCATACTTGTATGTGGAAACGTGTTGTTTTATTACTTTATGTTCTATGGCAAGTTGTTGATGTATTATTTTTGCTACATTGTCATGTCTTCTGGGGTATTCTGTATTTGCTAGTATTGTACATCCGCTTGTGATGTGATCTACTGCTTCTATTTGTTGTTTGCAAAGTCTGAATTTATCTGTTGTGGTATTGGCATCTTTAATAATATGCTTGCTGTAATATCTGGTGTTTATTGTTTGATCCTGTATTGCAATCATGAATCCTTCCATCTCACTGTATATATTACCTTTTCTTAGCCATGTGTTGGATGCATCTTGATCGATGTGTGGCTGTGTTAGATGATACGGGTGCTTGCCATGTAGTGTTTTCTTTTTTCAATTTACTTTCTTCGTATCTGTTATGTGATCTAAAGGGTTGTAGAAGTGGTTATGAAATTGCAGTGGTGTAGCCAATGTATTTATATGAGTGATTGCTTTGTGTATTTTGCTAGTTTCAGCTCGTTCTATAAAGAATTTTCTTAAATTGTCTATCTGTCCATAATTTAGGTTTTTTATGTCGATAAATCCCCTTCCTCCTACCTTTCTGCTTAATGTGAATCTTTCTGTTGCTGAATGTATGTGATGTATTCTATATTTGTGGAATTGTGATCGTGTAAGTGTATTGAGTGCTTCTAGGTCTGTGTTACTCCATTTCACTACTCCAAATGAGTAGGTCAATATTGGTATAGCATAGGTATTTATAGCTTTTGTCTTGTTTCTTGCTGTCAATTCTGTTTTCAGTATTTTTGTTAGTCTTTGTCTACATTTTTCTTTTACTACTTCTTTAATATTTGTAAAATCTATTCCTATTTTTTGTCTGGATCCTAGATATTTATAGGCATCTGTTTTTTCCATTGCTTCTATGCAGTCGCTGTGGTTATCCAATATGTAATCTTCCTGTTTAGTGTGTTTTCCCTTGACTATGCTATTTTTCTTACATTTGTCTGTTCCAAAAGCCATATTTATATCATTGCTGAATATTTCTGTTATCTTTAGTAATTGGTTGAGTTGTTGATTTGTTGCTGCCAGTAGTTTTAGATCATCCATGTATAGCAAATGTGTGATTTTGTGTTGGTATGTTCCAGTAATATTGTATCCATAATTTGTATTGTTTAGCATGTTGGATAGTGGGTTCAGAGCAAGGCAGAACCAGAAAGGACTTAATGAGTCTCCTTGGTATATTCCATGCTTAATCTGTATTGGCTGTGATGTGATATTATTTGAATTCGTTTGGATATTAAGTGTGGTTTTCCAATTTTTCATTACTATGTTTAGGAACTGTATCAATTTAGGATCTACTTTGTATATTTCCAATATTTGTAGTAACCATGAGTGGGGTACACTATCAAAAGCTTTTTGGTAATCAATGTATGTGTAGTGTAGCGACCTTTGTTTAGTTTTAGCTTGATATGTCACCTCTGCATCTATTATCAGTTGCTCTTTACATCCTCGTGCTCCTTTGCAGCAGTCTTTTTGTTCTTCATTTATAATTTTGTTCTGTGTTGTATGTGTCCTTAATTTCTGTGTAATGACTGAAGTTCATATTTTGTATATTGTTGGTAGGCATGTTATGGGGCGATATTTAGCTGGGTTTGCTTTGTCTGCTTGATCTTTAGGTTTCAGATAGGTTATTCCATGTGTAACTGTATCAGGGAATGTGTATGGGTCTGCAATGTAACTTAAATAATTTATTTAGATGTGAATGTGATGAGGTGAACTTCTTTAGCCAGAAATTTGCTATTCTATCATTTCCAGGGGCTTTCCAATTGTGCGTAGAATTAATTGCTCGGGTGACTTCACGTTGCAAAATTACCACTTCAGGCATTTGCGGTATCATCTTGTATGTGTGTGTTTCAGCATTTATCCACCGTGCATGTCTGTTATGTTGTACCGAGTTTGATTAAGTGTTCCATGTCTGTTATGTTTGGTGGATTGTCTATTATTATTATTATTACTATTAATAATAAACCCCGTGGAGGTCTGGGAAAAGAATAGGCCTCCGGTATGTTCTGCCAGTCGTAAAAGGCGACGAAAAGAACAAACCACTAATAGGGCTAACACCCCTTTTAGTGTGATTAGATGGTTCAGGACAGAACTAATGAAGCCTCAGACAAGCGCTGTCACGGTCGGGGACAACGCTTTAACCCTATGCCCATCCACAATGGTAACTACACTGATAGCCCCATGGAAAATGATTTAAATCCAAATAGAAGTGTTTTGCAGGATATGCTTCCTGCACCCACTCTAGAAGAAAAACAAAGACAGAGGATGAGATGAAGTTAACCGACACCTCATGTTCTGTTATTACCAAGTAAGAAACTTAGGAACCAACACAACTGGATACAGATCACAAGTATACACAACATTTATTCCAGATACCCAGATTTAAAATTTTTAGCAGAACAACGACTAGCTGATCAGATCCATGTAATAATAAAAAATAATAGGATACCCCAGTCAGAATTAGAAAACATCAAACAACAAGTACAACAAATACTGGAACAAAATAATATGCAATCAGAAGAAGAAGAAAATACAGTAATGGACTCAAACATCCCAGAGCAAACAAACAAAGAACAACACGCATCAATTAAACAATCACAGGAAAACGAAATCTTAAGACAGCCACCAGAACAAGCACAAATAGAACACGAAGAGACACACGTGTTAGATATAGAAGAGAAATTTCAGCTGACATATATAGAATACAAAGACACAAATACAAACATTAGACCATTCTTGCACAGACCGCCAAATGACCCACAAGTCGAAACAACAATAAAAACTATCAACACAATCATACACAACAAAATAAATGAAAACACAACTATGGAAAAGTTACAACTACTGGTTTATATAGGAGCACTCACTACACTAAATATACACACTAGGCAGAGATCAGAACCAACCAACACACAGAAGAAACCCACAAAACCAGCATGGCAACACAGGCTACAGATCAGAATAGAAAAACTGAGAAAAGACATCGCACAGCTAACACAATTTATACGAAATGAAATGTCAGAAAAAAAAAAAAAAAAAAAAAAAAAAAAAAAAAAAAAAAAAAAAAAAAAAAAAAAAAAAAACCACGAAAAAGGTTAGGTAAAATCTCACAACAAGAAGTGATAGAGCAATTAGATGAAAAGAAGCAGAAATTACAAGCATTGGCGAAACGACTTAGAAGATACAAAAAAAAGTGAAAAAGAAGGAAACAAAACCAAACATTCAACACAAACCAAAAGAAATTTTACCAGACAATAGATAACACACACATTAAAATAGACAATCCACCAAACATAACAGACATGGAACACTTCTGGAGCAACATATGGTCAAACTCGGTACAACATAACAGACATGCATGGTGGATACAAGCAGACACACACACATACAAGATGATACCACAAATGCCTGAAGTGATAATTTTGCAACATGAAGTCACCCAAGCAATTAATTCTACTCACAATTGGAAAGCCCCTGGAAATGATAAAATAGCAAACTTCTGGTTAAAGAAGTTCACCTCAACACATTCACATCTAACTAAATTATTTAACAGTTACATTGCAGACCCATACACATTCCCTGATACACTTACACACGGAATAACATATCTGAAACCTAAAGATCAAGCAGACACAGCAAACCCAGCTAAATATCGCCCCATAACATGCCTATCAACAATATACAAAATATTAACTTCAGTCATTACACAGAAATTAATGACACATACAACACAGAACAAAATTATAATGAAGAACAAAAAGGCTGCTGCAAAGGAGCACGAGGATGTAAAGAGCAACTGATAATAGATGCAGAGGTGACATATCAAGCTAAAACTAAACAAAGGTCGCTACAATACGCATACATTGATTACCAAAAAGCTTTTGATAGTGTACCCCACTCATGGTTACTACAAATATTGGAAATATACAAAGTAGATCCTAAATTGATACAGTTCCTAAACATAGTAATGAAAAATTGGAAAACCACACTTAATATCCAAACAAATTCAAATAATATCACGTCACAGCCAATACAGATTAAGTGTGGAATATACCAAGGAGACACATTAAGTCCTTTCTGGTTCTGCCTTGCTCTGAACCCACTATCCAACATGCTAAACAATACAAATTATGGATACAATATTACTGGAACATACCCACACAAAATCACACATTTGCTATACATGGATGAGCTAAAACTACTGGCAGCAACAAATCAACAACTCAACCAATTACTAAAGATAACAGAAGTATTCAGCAATGATATAAATAGGGCTTTTGGAAGAGATGAATGTAAGAAACATAGCATAGTCAAGGGAAAACACACTAAACAAGAAGATTACATATTGGATAACCACAGCGACTGCATAGAAGCGATGGAGAAAACAGATGCCTATAAATATCTAGGATACAGACAAAAAATAGGAATAGATAATACAAAAAAATAGGAATAGATAATACAAAAAAATAGGAATAGATAATACAAAAAAATAGGAATAGATAATACAAAAAAATAGGAATAGATAATACAAAAAAATAGGAATAGATAATACAAAAAATAGGAATAGATAATACAAATATTAAGAATAGATAATACAAATATTAAAGAAGAAATAAAAGAAAAATATAGACAAAGATTAACAAAAATACTGAAAACATAATTGACAGCAAGAAACAAGACAAAAGCTATAAATACTTATGCTGTACCAATACTGACCTACTCATTTGGAGTAGTGAAATGGAGTAACACAGACCTAGAAGCACTCAATACACTTACACGATCACAATGCTACAAATATAGAATACATCACATACATCCAGCAACAGAAAGATTCACATTAAGCAGAAAGGAAGGAGGAAGGGGATTCATCGACAAAAAACCTACATTATGGACAGGTAGACAATTTAAGAAAATTCTTTCTAGAACGAGCTGAAACTAGCAAAATACACAAAGCAATCACTCATATAAATACATTGGCTACACCACTGCAATTTCATAACCACTTCTACAACCCTTTAGATCACATAACAGATACGAAGAAAGTAAATTGAAAAAAGAAAACACTACATGGCAAGCACCCGTATCATCTAACACAGCCACACATCGATCAAGATGCATCCAACACATGGCTAAGAAAAGGTAATATATACAGTGAGATGGAAGGATTCATGATTGCAATACAGGATCAAACAATAAAAACCAGATCTTACAGCAAGCATATTATTAAAGATGCCAATACCACAACAGATAAATGCAGACTTTGCAAACAACAAATAGAAACAGTAGATCACATCGCAAGCGGATGTACAATACTAGCAAATACAGAATACACCAGAAGACATGACAATGTAGCAAAAATAATACAACAACTTGCTATACAACATAAACTAATAAAACATGTTCCCACATACAAGTATGCACCACAAAATGTACTAGAGAATGATGATTACAAATTATACTGGAACAGAACCATTATAACAGATAAAACACCACATAACAAACCTGACATCATAATCACCAATAAGAAGAAGAAATTAACACAACTTATCGAAATATCCATACCCAATACAACAAATATACAGATGAAAACAGGAGAAAAATTGAAAAATACATCCAACTGGCTGAGGAAGTCAAGGACATGTGGCATCAGGATAAATTTGACATTATACCAATTTTACTATCAACTACAGGAGTCATACCACACAATATCCACCAGCACATCAACGCAATACAGCTACATCGAAACGTATATATACAACTACACAAATCTGTAATTATTGATACTTGCTCAATTCCCCGAAAGTTCCTAAGTGCAATGTAAGATACACCATACAGTTAAAAGGAAGTCACGCTTGATCAAGGTCCATGTTGCTTTCCATTTTTTACCAGACATAACGTCTGAGAAAGGGAGAAAGCAATGAAGTAATAATAATAATAATAATAATAATAATAATAATAATAATAATATCAGCCATAGACAATACATAAAATCCACTGCAATGAGTCCTGAGAGAGAACAAACTTTATCAACACCTAATGCAGGTGAGTATGGTCCCAGTGTTTCTAAAAACCGAACGTGATATTTTTGACCAAGGCCAAAAGATAAAAATAAATATGTAATACTTGCAACAGCAACAACAACAACAACAACAACAAAGTGTACCTGTAAGCTACATTCAAAGACAATCAATTATTGTTTGGCCTACAAACCCAAAGAAAATGGATGACTTTGTAGGCACTTAATGTGCTGTGATTTTTCTCATTAGTTATTGTTTTATAGTCTTCACTTCATTTTATGTTCCTATTCTGTTAAAAACAGAGTTTAATTAGCACCTAATTTTTGATTTGATTTTTATGTCATTTCATCTGAATTATAAAAATAAAAAACCAAAGATATGTGTTTTTGTAAATGACAAATTTTCTGTGAAGACTGATTATTGTAAGTACAGTAAATGTTTTAAATAATAAATTTGTTGTTTTATTATGTAAATACGTAAGTTTTTAAGTTATTTCCAGTAATTATTTAGCAACATACCTACACTCTGTTGGGGTACGTATAGACAACCCCCTCCCTTCCCCCATGTGACGACCATGTTACCAAAACCAAACATTAAAGATCTATGTCCATCATTTTGCAGTATATGGAATAACCTTTTTAAGTTTTGGTAGAATGAATGACTGAACAAAAAATAAATAACTGGCATACAAATACTGAACACAAATCTCAGTGCCACACAAACCACTAATGTACATTTGTATTGGTATGTATCTGTTAAGGAAGGTAATATCTCATTTTGTGAGAAGATATCAAATACAACGAAAGTACTTCAATTTTGCACAAACTAGAGAAACATTATCTTATTCAAAAACCGTAGAAAACTAAAAACACACTAATAGTCTTAATTTAGAATTCATAGTGCAGGAATAATAGAAACCAATAAATTTATCTCAAGATTCTCAAGCCTTTTATGCTATGCAGCTGTGGCAACTACGTAACAATACTTTTCTATCAGTACACTTTAAATCAGTTTGTGAAAGAGCAAAATATACAGGAATCACCAAATTTTATGACCATTTTTCAGGTACTGCAGAGCAGCTGGAAAAAATTATCCTAAAACAGGTGTAGTATCCACAGTTAAACAGCCAGCACAATCATACTGTACCCCACAACATAGCAAGAAGACAGGATAACACAAAAATTAAAAAAGCAGAAGGCCTATATGAGGTGCCAATCATAGTTCTGAACCGATGCATGAACAGAACATTAACTCCATTAACAAACATCCATAAACACTATAAAATTGTGTGTGTGTGTGTGTGTGTGTGTGTGTGTGTGTGTGTGTGTGTGTTTCTCCACATCTTTTAAACCACTGAGAACCACCTACATATCACAGTTCAGCAGATATGAGGTCATAATGATATGTGAGAAACTGCCGTGTCGTGCACAACATTTAAATTTATTACTTCTTTGCCACTAACTCTACCCAAAGCTTATTTCCCCAACAGTACCCACAAATGCTGATGAAAGTATGAAGACAAATATGCTGATGTACAACACAGTTCAAGAGAGATGACACTATAAACAAGATATGTGAAAAAAATGCTGCATTGTGCATTAAGTTTTAATAACATTTGTTTTGTAAATAAAACCGCCTTTTCTTGCTGCAACTTAATTTATTTTTCCCAGATGTGTTTCACTTTTTTCTTGCTCTAAGGAACCATCCGTGGAATGCTTTGCTGTGATCTGTTTTTCTTCTTATCTGGTCTGGAGGTTGCACTACCACTTCATTTCAAACACATAAGCACAATTTTGTATTCTAAACTTTTCCACACTGTTCACCATGTTTCCCCTTTTTTATGGTGTACCATTACTCTTTTGCCACTCGATATAGTTATTTCCTCTGACACTGTGCTTTTAACAACATAAATATTGTAACTTCTATTTACATTGTTAAAAGCACAGTGTCTGAAGAAATAGCTATACCAAGTGGCAAAAGAATAATAGTACACCACAAAAAAGGAGAAACATGGTGAACAGTGTGGAAAAGTTGGGAATACAAAATCATGCTTATGTGTTTGAAATAAAGTGGTAGTGCAACCTCCAGACCACACGAGAGGAAAAACAGATCACAGCAAACTATCCCACTGATGATGCCTTAGAGCAAGAAAAAGGCGAAACACACCTGGGAATAAATTAAGTTGCAGCAAGAAAAGGCAGTTCTATTTACAAAACAAGTATTTCTGGGCTTGCTGCAGAGGATGGCCACACAAGAAAACTTGTTAAGTTTTAATAAATTTATTCTTTATTACAAACACTATCCTCCTGTAGAGTCAACTTAAGGAAATCCTCGATTCCTCGGAGTGCTTTTGATAGCTTTAAACTACGAAGCATAAACGTCTGTAGGTGGAAACGACAGCTGTCAATACACACATGAAGACGTGTTGCCACAGAGACATTTACAGAATCATGTTGTAGACATGCAAAGTAGATGTGTCCAGCATACAGAACCTGTGCACATCACATTTGTTAAATTGGATACTGTACAATACACATCTGCACAATTTGAATATTTCTGTGTATGACTGTTCCATAATTTTGAAAGCATTTTCACAAATAAATGGAAATTAAATTTTTTCGATACTTCACTACAAACAGAGTTCCCTTTTTGCTTTCATTTCTAATAGGAAATTCGCAAAATGAACATCTGGGCAATGCCAGATTTGTCAGCTAGTAACAAATACGTCTTTCAGTTCAGGTACTTTTCCAGCTTACCTAAAGCACATCCAAGATGCATAAATTAATTTTGAAAACGACAGGTCACTTACCTCACTATCAACATTTTCAAACATAAATAATAAGAATGTACTGTGAAAGACAGACTAAAGTGAGTTACCTGAATAAATACAACCTCCTAAATGTTGCACAGTTTTACTTCTAATATGGGCCATAACAGAGTTTACAAAGGTTGTACCGTCAATTCTCAACAGGGTTGACTGTGTTATATGCATATTTTTAGAGCTGTTGAAAGCTTTAGACACTGTTTATCACAAAATACTACTAAACAAACTAGAAATGATAAGTACAAGAAGAATAGCTAATGAGTGGTTCCAGTCTCAAATAGAAAAATAGGATGCAATTGGAACACTCAATGATGTGAACAATTGCTCAGTATATGATAAATTAACACTGAAACAAAACAAACAGCATGTCCATCAGATTAAAGGGAGACAACGCATTGAACAAAGGCTAAATCTATCACCTGTGTAGCAAACAGTGTTTTAAGGGGTGAATGGATATAGAATGAACACACAAAGGTAGTGGCAAAAAGAATGTCACCAGCATGTTATGCACTTAAGGTTGTAGCATCAGTGTGCAAGAGCCAGTGTGTCTTACGGCATAATATTCCTACGTACATTCAATTCTTAGCTACGGGATTCCATTCTGTTGATCAAATGCACAAAACAAAAATTTTCAAATTACATAAAATAACTTCAGATACAAAGTAATAGCCAGACTCATTGTAAGGAAACATTTTTTTTTTAAAAAATGAGTATCCTTACTGTGTGAAGAGAATACGTCTACCAAACCACTGGACACTTCACAAAAAAAAATTAGTACCTATGTCATAAATAGTTCTACACACAATCATGAAACAAAGGCCAGTTTGGACCTACATTTACTCATGGAGAAAGAGAGAAACTCAACAGTATTTTCTACCACAGATTAAATTTAAGGAAATTTTGCCCAAGGAGATGGTAGAGTGAGCTCAAATACATTTATTTAAAAAGACAGTTAAAGTCAAAATGTACCTCTTAATAATGAACACTACACAAAAGATTACTTACGAAACAAATAAAACTGCTGACACATCAACATATGATAAAAATGCATTTCTTTCCATAGGAAAATCATCAAGCAAGATTGCTGGTGCACAGTACTGTTGTCCTGCCATTTCTCTGAGTGCAATATCTCACGTTTCATGAAGGGATTCTGCCCAAGTTTTTTTTTCAGACAAGCAGAAAGGAAGACAGAGAGGTAACTACAGGCACGACAGCTTGGCCATTGTCCTAAAGTCATTTGCAAGTGTGTATGTGGGCGCGCGCGCAGAAAACAAACAAACACACACACACACACACACACACACACACACTGGCTAAACTGACAATGTGTAATTAATTTTCAAATCACTGAGCTATCTTGTTTCAAGGGGACAGTCCATTTGACAAGACAGTGGCATCTGATTCAGCTGGATAATGGCTCGTGGTCAGTCTGGCCGTTCTGATTTAGGTCTAACTTCAGGAAGATACTAGACTGATTCCATCAACAGGGCCACAGCTGACAACCCTGTCTTCTTAATTCATATGCCTGTACAGTGTGTTGCGAAGGGAGTGCGGGGAGAGGAGGAATCAAGCATTGGCAGGTGGGGGATGGGGGGGGGGGGGGGGGGGGGGAGGGTGGGAAGGCACACCTACCAGTTGCAGTGCTGGCACTACAAATTGCGCGTCATGCTTACACAAAAGCAGACGAAAGGCTTGGAAGTAAAACTTGCTTTAAATGTTGTTCGTAAACGAAACTGAAATCGCCATGTGCATTAAAAAATATATATATGACGTCATAAACAATGAGATGCCACCGCGGGAAAATACCCAGATTTATGCGTCCACTATTTGAGAATGAGAGCACTTAGCGACTAGCAACAAACGTTACATACAATTTCAAACCTTTACGAAAATTTTTCTCGCTGACACCCCCCACAAAATAATGAAAGGAAAAAAGGTCGTCGCTTACTACATTTTCTCAGTACATACCGTAAATCTGCCGCAGTACACATGACATTTTAATGTATAATTTCGTTACTATTAACTCTAATCGCAACATATTTCGCATACAGTACCCACTTATATCAGTAAATGCGCCGGCAAATTTGTCTCTTTGTGACATATAATTCAGGAGATATGACGTAGTAAACATCGAGATGCGTGAAAAAGTGCCGCGTCAGGCATGATGTTTTGTTCTATTATTTCTTCACTACTAACACTATTTGCAACACGTTTCGCAAACGTGTTAAAAAAAGTATATAAAACCACGGGCGTATTCCTAAAAAATGTTGTGCCAAAATTTTAAATCAATCAGTCAACAACTTTCTGAGATTTCCTCCGTTGCGAAGCACGGGCGTACTGCTAGTGTTTAATAAATATCTTAACTGCAGCAATGAAGTACGCTTATCGCAAGGAAAGGAAACAGTCTGAAATAGAAATAAAATTTACGACGCAATGAATGGCAGATTGTTTTGTATTTATTCAAGATGGCATACTGTTGTAAAAACATTTAGAGCCATGTGGTCCACCACTTTCATTGTCACTCTGTTCCATTTCTGTGTTTGAAATAGAACAGAAATACAATTTTTTCTGCTCCCTTTCCCTTTAGCAGCATTCAATCACACGCAATATAATTTTGTGAGCATCGCTACGTAATACTGGTTTCCTTCATACCGTATGCCTACCAGTAGGGGTTGTTGGTGACTCCCAAGATGGGCCAGCAACTGCCTCTTCACTCATTATGATAATGTTTAGCACAACTACACAATAAAAACACGCAGAACAGTACGGCGCAAAACAATAACGAAGCAGACGTCAATGGCTACCTTGTACAACACAGTCAGCTACGTAATGTTGGCACCAGTCGAAACTGCGTGCCTACCGAAGCCTCCCGACGTCTACCGACTTCTACAGATTCAGGACTAGGAAGAGGTCTGCCATCTAAAAGTTTACACACTGTACATACGACTTGTTTCCATGTATTAATCAAACAAATACTGTGTTAGTGTCAATTAATCCTTTGACAATTAGATTAGTAATACTAAACCTACAATTTCATGAGATTCTCAATGTTATGAAAAGCATCTTAAATTCCAGTCTCTGTGCAATGGCAACTAAGTGACTGCTTCTTTAAGAAACTTACAGAAGTCAAGGTTTTCATGCTGCTGACATACAGTATTGATTCTGGAAGGCAGTAAATTGTATGCTCTATAGCATAAATTAAAATACCACTGAAAATAAAAGGGGAAAAAGGAATTGTCTGAAATTATTATAAAGTTATTTACATCAGTGTGAATCAATAGTTTAGGTCTTTGAGCCACTTTAAATGCTTTTAATTAGGAATTTATTTCACTCTGCCAGAACTGTTTACGATTTCTTTGTCATTAGTCTTATTAATTACTTTATTTTTGCGTATATCACAGGAGCATTAAGTCAGACATTTTGCCATGTACTTATTATGAATTTTACTCAGGTATACATTACATTTCGAACAAAAAAGGAAAAAATTAACATAGGGGCAGAAACATCTAAAGTAATTTAATCATGTCTGCCGAGACCCGTATATTCTACCAACGCCCATTCTGCACATCTAAATATAAACTGCAAGGTAAGTATCCAAGTATTCCTGTGCACTGACTTGTTTAGAAGATGCTTTTTTAAATGTTATGACTGAATTTTTCATATCTTACTGAACACTCAATAATGAATACAGAACCAATAATTAAATTTATCATTGTATCACTATTAGTGAAATAAAAACTTCATGATTAAGAGAAATTAGAAATTCAAGATGCAAAAACATAGAACTGCAAGCTTTTTAGTCAACTGTCTGAACAGATGTGTGCTATTTTTAAGATTTAGTTTATTTACATAAAATGTAATTGGGAACAAAAGGCCATTTACATTATATCCTGTTCCCACTATCATTTTGCGAATGCAATTCCAAAAGCTGTCAAACATTATAAATGCTTACGCAACTTTTTCTAATTTAAAACATTGATTTGATATAGGAAAAATCATCAAATATACCTCTGTGCCCCAAAGTAATTATTCATCACAGACATTAATTGCTGTTTGTTGGTGGCTCAGCAACTAAGTTTAAGACTGCACAGTGGGCCACATTCTCATTCTCACTGTTATAGGTTCTTGGCAACAGCCATGCCATGAATTCTCTGACATACTGGAGCCCAACAGGTCAGTAGCCTAGCTAAATCCGGAAACATGAGCAAATTTGGTACCATTTACGTTTTTGAATAATTTTTCTGCTGTACTCACTAGCTTATGAAGAGTATTAGCTTGTAATTCTGCCCTTATTCTTCAAGAACAGGTATGCATGTGTCTCAATCCAGTTACACAGGCATTTCAGATATAGCTCTAAGGATACTATTTTTCAGGTACATTTAGTTTTCTAGAATGTCTCAACAAGTTCATCATTCTTAAGGAAGAATAGGCCACTGAATTGAAATTTGTAGTTAGACATAATGAAAAACTCCATTTATGAATAACGTGTCACACAGTGAAACGGTCTGAAGCACTTGGGGGGAGGGGCGGGGGGGGGGGGGGGGGGGGGGGGGGTGGAAGCCTGTGTTACTTCGTACTTAATACATCCGTACAGCTCTCCCCAACCTCCTTTTGATGCATTATGTTCTTATAAACCCTTCTGTCTTTTGTATCTGCACATAACTGTCTAGCTAGTTCTGAAAGTCATTTTTCAAGAGCAGTTTAAAACTAAAAAAAAAACACACACACACACACACACACACACACACACACACACACACACACACACACACATGGGAGGGAGGGAGTTGGGCATAAATACAGAAACTAACAAAAAATTCCCCAATACCATCACACATGCAATCCATGTAATACTGGTACAGTTCACCAGAAACTTTTCTATGCACTGAAGAAGAAAAAAAATTTTAGAGTTATAAAAGGAAGTGTAAATATAAACACACATTCTTAAGGTCTAAGGTTTAAACATAGTGAACATAATTATGAACTATGTTCAGACTGGATTCTACTGGAATCTTTGTGCACAGCAACTGTGACATAACAAAAAGTCAGTGTATATGAAGTGAGTCATACACTCAACACACTTGTAAATGCACACATTTTTCCATGACCTTAGCATATACATAGCTTAACTGAGGAGCTGAGAGTGTAAAGAGTACAAGTGCTCGCTGAAGTAAGATGAATGCATGACTGCCCGAGTTAAATGGCTGTCTACAAAATCATGAAAGTTAATAACCGCTACATCACCCGAACAAGACAGAGGAGGGCAAAAGCACCACAGCGCAAAGTTGCGAACTGGTGCCAGTGCCCTAGACTCAACACTTGCATGAATTCCACCAGCACCACAGACGGCACTGAAGGATAAAGATATCTACTTTGCCTCAGCCAACTGCTGGCCGAGTACAATCCGTCAATGACTGGACAACAACGGACAAACACCTACTCGGAAGGTAGAAGAGCAGCCGTTGTCCAGGGCTGACAGACAGGGAATGTCATTTAATGAACTCTTAGAAATGAACAGGCAGTTGTAATTGCATTTGCTATGTACTGTGAAACTTACCTATGATTATTTGCACTTAGCCATTGAGGGCCTTTTTGTGTTTTATTACATGCAGTACTGCAGACTTCATTGTTCAATAAGCCACAAAGATAAGTTAACCTTTTTAACTCATTTGTGTGACACTGTTCCTAATTTGTTGGAGTGTTATAGAACCTTCATTCTTCTATCCTGTTACCTGACCCTGGGGCATAGTCATGTAATAGTGCAGGGAGAAATTGTCTTAGCGTTGCACTGCACCAGAAGACGTTTTACGAACTCGCATACTCTGCCTACTGTAACCACAGTGGCAAATCAGCCTCCACAGCAGTAGTGACTGTCTTTGCAAAACTGGCAATGAATGTTTCCAAAACAACCTACACATCATATATTTTTGCCTAATGGTCAGTTAGTCTTTGTACAGTAATAGGTATGGTTAGAGATTGTAGTGCCCTTGGGTTATTTTTTTAATATATTAAAAACACATCTGCTCTGCGTCTTACAAATTTTTACAGTAAAACAAGTACAAGCATAGAAACATTTTATTTACTGTGCTATATTTTGAAGACATTTTGGTACACTACACAATACGTAAAGCACCGTACATGTGTGTGAGAAATCAAGGCAGAATTAATATAACAAGCTGAAACACACAGGTTAATAGCAAATATAATAGAAATACCAGAATGAATATATGTTGGTGCAATTCCAACATATACGGGAGATTATTCGTAGCAACTTTCTATACTCCAGTCACTGTCAATGTCTATAGAACCATAGTCATTTCCTTCTGTGGTATCTCTTCGATGTCCTTCCTGGGGCAATACTTGCAATGCTGTACCATCGTGTTGTGCATTTTTCCGTCTTCCTCATTCCTTGCTTTGACTATGTCGTCCTCTTTTCCCACTCCCTCTTCTTACACCCATGGTAACTGTTTTCTGGGAATGGGATACATTATTATGACTCACGATGAAGTGTGGGCTGTATTTCTTTATTTCCTGAAGATTTTTCCACATCTAAAATTTTATTTCAATTGCATTTTGATGCAAAAGTTGCAGAAGCGGTGTTGATGGGGGCCAATATTGGGCCTGCTAAAATCCACTTCTATAAACTCATGAAACAGTTCAGTGAATACTTTATCTACATTGTCAGAGGATTTTGCTTGCTAATTCAGATCTACCTGATATTCCTCCAGCGTATTTTGTTTCCTTTGCTATCATATCCATAGCTTTAATTGAAGAAAGCTTTTTGTTTTCATTCCCAGTGCTGACCACCTTCCTGGGGAACAAATATATATTTGAAGTGCTGCTTTGCCTTTCCACAGAGACCAAAATCTATCATACTCTATATATGTGTGGAACTGGTGATCTACTGTGTCACTATGTTTATTTTGCTTCAAGAAGTAACCCAATATTTCAAAATAGGGTGTATTTAAAAATGCATTAAGTATTATTGTAAATACTCTTAGTAGCTAAAGCACTGGGCAATTGTACTTAAATAATATAATAATAATAATAAGACATAACGTCTGAGAAAAGAAATAATAATAATAATAATAATAATAATAATAATAATAATAATAATTACATGCCTGAAACTTCATTAAAGATAGCAGCACTTCTACTTCTGTGAACCATTTCACCTGTATGCATATTCTAAATTCAGTGCAGGCATTGGCTTAGAGTTTCTACTTTATCATCACAAAATGCAGCACTATGCAGAAAATTGATTGTATATCTTTCACTCAGAAGAGATTCACACTTTAGCTTACCAAATATGTATTTAGATCATTTCCTTATGAAATGTCACTTGCACCATTTGTACTCTCAGCCCCTCAATTCGAACTCTAGTTTGTTCGAGTTTAATTCAAACTACATAAATGCTAATGTCGTGCAATAATACGCACTTAAGAGCCTGTCGAGTCTGCATAACTCGCTTCATGCACACTCATGATACCTATACTGCAGCTGAAATCTAGCTCTCCAATAAAGTACAGATTCAATCAGAGCTGAATACTAACTTACTCTCTACTACATATGCTTGCTCGTCAGCCTCAATGTGTTAAACGCTGGGGGGGGGGGGCTCCATACCAGACCATTCAACCACAGGGAAAAGATCTCAGAAGGTACTGGGGATCAAACCCAGATCCTTCCGCATCAAAGGCCATAATGCTATCCATTCGGCTACAGCTACCACTAAAGTCTGCTGTCTTAGAATGATATGAAAATATTTCACATTTCTCTTAAATCTTCACTTTTCAACCACATCAAATTTGACTTAATTCTACAAATCTACAAAAGTTATTTATTTACAGAGACACTTACCAATGCCAGTTGTTGACATTTGTTGCATCTGGTCGTTCTTCAACAATCCATCGGGGATCACCTTCACCCCACTTAGCCATTTCTGAAATAGAATGACAGTATAATGCATTCATAAGTATGGAAACTTATCTTCAATACTATGTAACTAATGAATAAACACAACAAAACTGATAAGTATCTGGACAAATCCAACCATAGTTTCTGACAGCATGTATGAATTTGTTCTTTATCTTTTCTTCAGGAACCAAGCAACCTGAAACCACCACCACCTAACTGTGCTGTCTTACAATATATTTATTCACAATCGGTTTCAATCATCTTCCTAGTGCTGGGACAAAAATAAAAAAGTGAAAACTGAATATCAACACAAATTTCATTTTTGTGAAAATTATTAGCTGGAAAAAATCCTATGAAAAATATTGTGACAACCTCACACGTCATACGTGCTATTTAACCACAAAGAATGTCATAGATAACTTGCAAATGTCAGAAAAATACTTCGCCATAATACCGCCTTCACCAAACAGAAAACATTGAAAATATGAACCCATATAACAGCAGTAAGTGCACAGCACCACTGCTCAGGCACAACACCCAATAGGTTAATGCCCCCAAGTGTTGATCAAAGAAGTTACAAGCCTGAAGTCAAACAACAAGGTCAAATATAAAGATCAAGGAACAAGTTCCAAAATATTAGTACAGTCACAGAGAAACACACATGCACTAAAATTACAATAAAAAGGAATACAATAAAAGCAGATACACATGTATACTTTTCCCCCTTTAATTTTATTTATCTATTTTATCATTTTTCTTTTTCACTTCATTTAAATACAATATTATTTAATGCAATAGCTACATGATACCATTATAATATTACACGATATCTTGTCACATGATAAAAGCAAACCAACCATTTGGTGAAAACCACCACATAAGAAAAGTATACATAGTCCTGTACAATAATATGCAATACAATAGTCACATGATGCTGTTGCATTTCATATGATACTACAGTATCATCACATGATAAAAACAAACTGACCATTTAGTAAGACCTACATCACAAGCATTGTGAAACCTAGTGCTAAGCTTAGCCAGGTTACAGAAAACCTAGTGGCCTTGTGCAAAGATTTTGATGGTGAGGACCATGTTCTTGTAGTAGAAGGAGCAGGAAACAGCCTGGCTAGCAATTTGGACTATAGTCTTATGTGTGACCTGGATGTAATAGGAGCAGCAACAGCTCACACTTGTGTGGGGGTTTGTGCATGTTTTGCAGTGCCATGACCAGCCCTGGGTTAATACGGCTGTCAACCTTGTTAACAGAGAGCAGGGGGAGTTACTGTTGGCAGAAATTGAATCTCATATCTGTGCTGTGCCTGTTGACGCAATTGGGAGATGGGGTTTCAACTAGTCATGGCCTGCACCTGAATATGGGGGGGGGGGGGGGGGGGAGGAGGAGGATAGATTAGTTGATCTTGCAGACAATGTAAAAGGGGGCTACATGCACACAAGACAAAATACCTGTGATTACTGGAGTCAGAGAGACACATTTTTAGGTTAGAGTCAGGTTACAGACAGAGTATTGAAAGAGATTAAAACAGAACAGTGCCATAATGTCTGTAGCACTACCCAGAGAAATAAAATTTGTGTTTCATCAGAACATTAGAGGATTGTAAAATAAGATAGATGAGCTTCTTGTACGCCTAGAAAATGGGGTAAATTCTGAAGGTATAAATGTTTTGTATCTCTCTGAACACCATGTAACCGCAGGGATGGAGAAGTTAAATTTAAGGGGTTATAGATTAGCGTCTTATTCATGTAGGGTCAACATGGATAAAGGAGGAGTTGCTACTTATATAAAAACTGGACACAAAGTCAAAAATATTGAAACAAATAGTTTTAGTGTAGCTCAGATCCTTGAAGCATGTGCTTGTGAGTTCCTACTGCAATATACTTCATATAGTAATTTTAACAATCTACAGATCCCCTCAATGTAACTTTCAGCAATTCATGAAAAATCTAGAGGCATTATTGAGCTACGTGTCAGACAAAAAGAAGCAGTCAGTGGTTTGTGGTGATTTTAATGTAGATTTCTTAAAAGATATAGATAGGAAAAATGAGCTAGAATCTTTGTTTGGCTGTTTCGATCTAGTATCTGTTGTAAATTTTCCAACTCGTATGCAGCAGGATAGTAGGTCACTTATCAATAACATTTTCACAGACAGTGCTCAGGTAGAAACAATTAATGTGTACCCAGTTGTTAATGGGCTATCTGATCATAATGCACAGTTAATGTAAATAACACATATAGCACCTTACAGGTTTCAGGAAGGTTCATACAAGGCAGGGAGGCTTATTGATGCGAACAGGGCACAGAGTTTTAAGAGCAGCCTAGAAGAGGTAAAATGGGATGAAGTATACACAGAAAATGATGCTGATGCCAAATTCAATTTATTCCACCATAAACTTGTCTCAATATTTGAGAGTTGCTTTCCTGAAATGTTAGCCAAAAAAACATTACAAAGTCAAGTAAGCCATGGATTACTAAGATGATGTGTAAGAGGAAGAGGGAAATACATGGACAGGCCAGAATAAGTCAGGATTTGATATTACTTGCTTACTACAAAAGATACTGTAATATTTTAAGGAAAGTCATTAAGAAGTCGAGAAGCTTATGAGTTCTGACAGAAATTAATAATGTGGATAAGAAGATTAAAACTATATGGAATATTGTCAAACGGGAGATAGGGCAGCCTGACAGTGCACAGCATACCATAGCAATGAAGTTAAATGATGATTTGAGTGTTAAAAATACAAGCAGCTTGTGAATTATCAATCACTTTCTGAATTTAGAGCAAAAATAGGGTTAAGGGTTCAGTTGAAGAAGCAAAAAAGTATGTCAGATATGTCATTCCCCAGGACTTTAGGCCTTTAGAAATAGCACCAACATCCCCCACTGAAATTAAGGGAATTATAAATATACTGAAAAACAAGAGCTCATGTGGTGTTTATGGAGTCTAACAGAATTTTGAAGTGTTGTTCTATTTTAATAAGTGGAGTCCTTAGCGATATATCTAGTGCTTCGCTGGCACAGGGAATTTTTCCAGACAGATTGAAATACGCAATTGTCAAACCTCTTCATAAGAAAGGGGACATGAGTGACTTAAATAATTATAGACCAATCTCATTGCTGACTTCATTTTCTAAAATATTCAAAAAAGTTATGTATTCCAGAGTAGTCTCTCATTTCATTTCAGTGAAAATAATTTACTCAAGATGTCACAGTTTGGATTCTGGAAGGGTTACTCAACTGAGAATGCTACCTACACATTTACTCATCAAATAGTACAAGCCCTAATTTTTGTGATCTTTCCAAGGCATTTGACTGTGTGGATCATGTCACACCTCTTAGAAAAACTCGGGTTTTATGAAACTGAAGGCTATACACACAGTTGGTTCAAATCATACCTAAGGAACAGGAAGCAGAAAGTTGTGCTGAATAACACGAATAATGTTGGGAGGGTGGTAAATGTACAATGTCACATAACAATCCAAAGATTTGGTGAGAACGACCAGCATAATAAAAAATCTACATAGACATATAATGTCAAAACATTATGAGAAGCATTAACCTCAACAGAACATAAAAACCAAAATAACCACCAAGACAATTCCAATGTCACGTCCACACCAAAAGTTCAAGATTAAACATATTGTAACCAACTGAGACACCAAGGCTAAAATCACTTCTAATGTTGTCCTACAGAAACTATAATCATTCATATTGCAACATGTGTGACCTTACTGTCCATTCCCAAACAATTTTATTAAACTAATTAACCAGTAATCTGAACATGGCACATGCCCAATACACCTCATATTATCCAACTGCATCAATATTAAAACTAACACTGAATTTAACTATCAGAAAATACACACACATCTGTTATCATATCCAAATAAGCCAGCTGTGAAATTATGCCTACTCCATAAAAGTGTAAGAGATTCTAAGGGTGGCAGAGATCTACAAAAAATACGCTGTATGTCTCGATGGCCTATCTCATAGTGTATTTATATTGTTTAATATTTGACCATGTGTGCAGATCCATTATAATATTATGTATCTAATAAAAAAATCTAAGACACATGTTGAAAATAGCTAAAAATGTTTCAACATGGAAAATGTAAATGTATAAAAAAGAGGGTGGGGTAGGGGTGTGAGGCATACACAAACCTTATATCTATGGCATCAGCAACAGCATGTATAAATGTTAATTACAACATGCATGTAAAACCATTCAGTATTAGGTCCTAAATAACAGAAAAGGATGTCTAGGTAGAAGCTTATGTGACAAGGGTGTCACTTATGAAAATTTATGTAACACGTAAATGTAAAAAAATTATAAATTTTGATGGGGTGGGGGGTGGCCTAGAGTAAGATAATTGAAGTACACACCAAGGAACTATGGTTTAACCATTCTGAGTAACTTATATATACAGTACATCAGTGTGTAATCATTATAATGTTGCCACTGATACACCATGAAAACAATGGATGCCAAAAGTAAAACACACATTGTTAATATGATGTACTGCACACACTACTCATTAACAGCTATTTATGCTAAGACATACCATCAAGACAGTGTTAATTAAAATGTGTATAGAGCGTCGGGTGGGGAAGAATTTAAATTAAAGCTAAAATGTGTGCCTCTCTGGGACTGTACTATAATATACATATATTTCTGAACCTGATTTTTGACTTTGGCTTGTAGTTTCTTTGCTAAACACTTGTGCGTTAACCCACTGGATGATGTGCCTGAACAATAGTGCTGTGCACTTACTGCCATTACATGGTCTCATATTTTCAACATTTTCTTCTTGCTTAAGCTGACATGGTGTGAAGTATCTCCTACTGATATCTGCAAGTCAGCTATGGCATCTTTTCTGGGTAAATAGCATATATGACACACTCTTAACATTTTTCATAAGTACATTTAATTTTTCTGACTAATAATTTTCATGGAAATTTAATTTTTGTTGATATTCACAGTTTTTGCTTTGTTTCAATTTTAATGCCAGCACTGTGAAGAGCAATGATCAAAACCAGTTATGAATAAATACATTTTAAAACAATACAGTATGTACCATGCATTTCTCCAAGTATATCAATGCTGTTAACAGTCTCCTAAAAAAAAAAATTGTGATATATTGTCCAAGCACAGCACAAAAGGCAATAACAACATATGAATAACAAAAACAAAAGGCTGCAATTTGCTTCATCAAAAAGTGTCCTGCAGCACTTTCACTCAAGTAAAAATAAAGGTAGGAGATGTATCCAAGAAGGTTAAAGTGTTCTGAAAGGAAATTCCCAGTGGAACAATTACCAAACGGAAAGAAGAAAAACAAAGACGATGTACGGCACTATAACAGGAGAAAGGAAGAACCAGAAGGACAACAAACACTACAATGGACAAAACAGGACAAAAAACCACAGACACACACAAGAAACAGGGAGAAGAGATTAAAAACAAAAAAGATTACCATGGCTGGCTGACCATGAGATTAAAGGAGAAGCCAGCCACTCTGAAACACATGAAAACCTCCACCCTAAAAGCCGTAGAGTGGAGGACAAAGAGGGACAAAGGATACGCATTAAAACTCAGCTCAAATGATAAAACCCACCCTCACAAATAAAATGTACAACTAAAGCTGCTGTTGAGGCATTGTCACCCAACACCAAAGGTAGGGTGCTGGGAAAGTTAACAATCCACTGCAGAGCAGCTAAAAGTGGGCAGTCCAGCAAGAGGTGGACGACTTATTTGGGAGCCATAGCAACAATGAGGTAGGTCCTCGCGACGCAGGAGGTAACCCTGTATAAGCCACGTATGGCCAATGCGGAGCCGACAAAGGACAACTGATTCCTTGCGAGAAGCCCGCAGGGAAGACTTCCACACAGTCGCAGTCTCCATAATGACACGCAGTTTGTTATGCCACTCCATCTCCCAAAGCTGAAAAACCTTGCTAAGACAGATCTCAGGTCAGTTTCAGAGACGCCCATCTCCAGAAGCAGTTTCCGCGTAGCCTGTCAGGAAGTTCGTTGCCTAGGATTCCGACGTGTCCTGGAGTCCACACACACACCACTGAATGATGAGACCGGTCCAGGGCACAGATGGACTCCTGGATGGATGGTACCAAAGGATGACGAGGGTAGCACTGGGCGATAGCTTGTAAGCTGCTCAGGGAGACTGAACAGAGAAGAAACAACTCACCAGAACAGGAACAGATGTACTGAAGTGCACGAGATAGGGCCACAAGCTCTGCAGTGAATACACTGCAGCCAGTGGGCAAGGAATTCTGTTCAATATAGCCTCCGCTGACATAGGTGAAGCCAACATTACCATGAGCCATCAAGCTGATGGTGTAAGCAACTTCAGGGCCCCAGAACACGTCAAAAATCGGGACAAAGTGACAGCCGAGAGCGGTGTGGTTAACGGAGTCCTTCGGGCCATGCAAAACTTCCAGACGGAACTTCAGCTGAATTTTACACCATGGAGATGTACATGAATGGACCTCACGTAGAGGTGGCAAAGGGAAGGTCTCCAGTTCGGATAGACGGGATCGCACATGAACCATAATCGTGAGCCCTGACCTCAGCCGCCAATGTGAGAGATGAACTGCTGCAGGTGGGAAAATGAGACGGTAATTCAGATGTGCAGGAGAACTACGAATGTGTGCAACTTAACTGGCGAGCAGTTGTGCACGTCGGATCCGCAATGCAGGGACTCTTGCCTCCACCAGAACTCTGGTCACCGGACTCTTTCAACAAGCTCCTGTCGCTAGGTGAACACCACAGTGGTTTGCATTTATGTCCTAAACTCTGTCTGTAGTGAACCTGTGCCTGTTCAAACCCCTAAATCTGAACAATTTAGTAAACTTCCGAACCCTTTGTTACTACTACTACTACTACTACTACTACTTCAAGGAGTGCGTAGGTTGTCAAAGATGTGAATCATGTTAAAGAACTTCCGTGGTTAGTTGTTAAATTACAGAACCAGACTACTACTACTACTACTACTACTACTACTACTACTACTTCTTCAAGGAGTGCGTAGGTTGTCAGAGATGTGAATCATGTTAAAGAGCTTCCGTGGTTAGTTGTCAAATTACAGAACCAGGCTTGTGTATTGCAGATCCAGGAAGAATTGATATGTCAGATAATTTTTCCACGAGCCACAGGCCAGCTGAGTCGATTGATAATTGATGTGCTAAGCAGAGGTGGCTCCTTGACTTGTCTCCAGCAGAAGATTTTAAGAGAATGTTTGGGCGAGTGAAGGCGTAAGGATCTTTATGATTATTTTTATCGGGTTTAGGCCAATGATGAGACATTATCCCATTATGTAGAAAGAGGAAGAATGGCTATGGTAGCCTTGTGTATCAAAATATCTGAAGTAGAAGCCATGGGTAGCATCGTGGAATGTACATGCCCACAAGCTCAGTTTCTGACAGTATTTTTAGAAAGACCGCAATTGTTTTCTGAGTTAGAGACATTGGTGGTCGGAGTAGACTATTTGAAGTATTGTGATGGAAAACTTGAGAATGAGCAGATGCTCTAAGAAGAAAACAAATGTGCCGAGTTCCAGGCCAATTTTACAGGGCGTCAAGGTCATGGCCCGTGGTGCTTTAGATGTGGTAGTACAATGCATTTTGTGCATGGCTGTCCCAAACCACATGAGCATTCTATAAACAGCTGACACCAGAAGAAAATTCAGGGGGACCGCCTTGGGGTTGTCGTAAAGTATGTGCGGTCGATACCTCTTGCCTGGGTATTGGTGGGTTCTTAACCTGTGTTTAATTTGCTTGCTTAAGGAATTAGTGTATAGTTAATCAATTACAAATGGTATATTAATAATAGAGTTTGTGCAGGTTTACCTGTCTTACAAGTAACAGAAAGTGAGTGTCGGTCCGTGGCTAATAAAAAATTAGATGTTGTAGGTTGCATAAAGTGTAAACTCAGGATAGGTGTGTTTACTTGGCCTTGGCAATTTTCGATTATTCATGGCATGACAATACCCGTATTGCTGGCATATGATTTTCTTGTACGAACTGGTTGTGTTTTAGACTATGCACGGAAAGAGGTGTTTTTAATTCCATCCTGCAGAAAAATTACAGTTGTGTGACCATAAAGACATTAGACATTTGTCTCGCAATCAGGCCTGGAAACTGTTAAGACATTCTTAACCAGTTCCTGGACGTCTTTTCAGAAAAGTTAGGGGTAACACATGAGGTGTCCTGTAAGATAAGGGTGCGTGATACTAAGCCAGTTAGACAATTGCCTTATCGGCTCTCTCCACCCAAGATGAAGGAATTAGGTAAGATCGTAAGCAAGTTGTTGGAGGATGGTGTTATTAAACAATCAGTTTCACCTTATGCTTCTCCAATTTTTTTTGTACCAAAGCCTAACGGTGCGGGGTTTAGGCCGGTCATAGACCACCATTTTCTTAACCAGAAAGTGGTATTAGAACCTGTGCCCCTCCCCGATTTACACACTAGTTTTATGTGGTTTGCAAGTGCACATGTGTTTTCCGTGTTAGATTTAAATCAAGCCTACTATCAGATCCCCCTGGATGAGGAATCTAAACCATTAACAGCTTTCTGTACTGATTATAATTTGTATGAATTCAACCATGTACCATTTGGGTTGGCTACTGGGGCGGCAGTCCTGTCCTGCCTTTTAGACTGTGTATTTGGCGAGTTTAAATTCAAATTTGTGCTCACTTACCTTGATGATGTGGTAGTCTATAGCAAGAATTTTGAGGAGCATATTGAACATCTGAAACAAGTGGTCACACGGTTAAAGGAAGCAGGTCTTAAGGTGAAACCAGGCAAAGTCACGCTAGCTAAAAGTGAACTTTCCTTTCTGGGACACATTGTGCCTGAAAAGGGCATGAGGGTTGATCAATGAAGAACCAGTGCTATTCACAAGTTCCCAGCACCCTGTAATAAGAAGGAAGTTGCCCAATATATTGGAATGTGCAATTTCTTTTGTCAATTTGTGCAAAATTTTGCTGGGTTGGCCGCTCCTCTTAATCAGTTGAGAAAGAAAGGGGATACATTTGACTGGGGTGATAGCCAGCACGCTGCCTTTGAGGTGCTTAAAAGATCTCTTAGCAATGCGCCAGTATTAGGAATTCCCGGCTAATTTGCCATTTATTGTGCAGACCGATGCATCAAATGCCGGCATTGCTGCAGTTTTGTTGCAACAGCAGGAATACGAACGCAGACCAATAGCATTTGCTTCAAGGGCACTTTCAGGTCCTGAACGCAATTACTCTGTTTATGAGTTAGAAGCATTAGCCGTGTTGTTTGCTACTAAGAAATTCAAATTCTATCTTGAGCATCGGTGATTTCAGCTTGAGACTGATAATCAAGCACTGAGTTGGGTTTTAGCACGCCCACGAAAAACAGGTAGAATAGCACACTGGGATATTAGGATTTCAGCCTTCCAGTTTGATGTGGTGACATTCGAGGGTCGCAAAATCTGGTTGCTGGTGCACTTAGCCGCATGTTTGAGCAAGACAGAGAAGATTTCCACAAATAAGTTTTTCAGGCATCATTACCTGCAGATTTTGCAGAGGTGCCGGAACCTCAAGTGGTGGGGGTAGTACTAACCGAGATCCCAGCCTTGTTTAGTAACCTTAAGGAAGAGCAAGAAAGTGATCCCGAGTTAGCCGTGGTTTGAGAGGAGTTGCAAAATGGGCATTTGTTAGACGGTTATTCAATACAGAAAGGAGTACTTTGTTATCAAGAGCAACGAGACCAGAAGGTAAGAATTTGTCTGCTGAAGGGAGTGGTACCAGTCGTATTTAAATACTACTATCAATCTGTATATGGTGGACGTTTAGGTGGCAAGAAAACACTCACAAAAACTAAAGAACATCTTACTTGGAAAGGGATATCAAAATTCGAAAGTTAGTCAGTGGTCGTGGAGATTGCCAACACAGGAAGCCGGATGTGGGCATGCGTAAGGGATTCTTGCAATCCACTAGGGAATTTCAACCTTTTCAAAAGCTTTTCACTGATTATGTCAGGCCACTTGCACACATTAAGAATGGGAACAGGTTTATTTTTGTAGTAGTGGATGCTCTTACCAGATTTGTCTGGCTCATTCCGAGCAGAAGTACCACCACAGATGTGAGTACCCGGCATTTATCATCAATTACCACAAATTTTGTGTCCACCTTGTGGTTTGGTGAGTGACAATGCGCCGGCATTTAGTTCTCCGCAATTCTGTAGGTTCTGTTTTGTGCAAGGTATTCGCCATGTGAAGACTACTCCATATTACCCACAACCTTCTTTCGCAGTGCAGATTAACTGCAATTTAAAATCTGCATTTATAATTTACCACTCTAGTGCTCCGATTAAGTGGGACCAGTCATTGAATTGGCTGAGTCTGGCTTTGAACACCACTCAACAAGAGAGCCACGGGACTACTCCTGTGAAGCTACTATTAAGTTACAAAACCGCTTGAGCAATCTTTGGTCCATAAAGGACATTCTGCCAGAGCATGTGGACCCTCACGAGCTATGGGTTAGACGGGAGGCAGCAAAAAGGAAATATAATTTTGGCACACCGCTGAGAAGAGGCGTATAATAGGGAAAGGCGTGCAATGTCAGTTGGGCTGGGCGACCGGATTTTTGTAAAAAGATTTATGGGGGCAGAGACACTGCAATAATGAGGCAGTAGGTAAATTAACACCCAGGTTCATTGGCCCATGTGAAGTAATTAAGAGTACTCAGTCTGGTCAACTTCCTGGTGAGGGGTCTGAAGACACACAGGGAATTTCACACCCAACTGCACTAACTTTAGGTGCGCAAACTTGGGGGAGCTTTACCTTAAGATGGGAGGTTGATGTGTGCACATCGACATAGCCATTATCGATCTCACCTGGCATAAAGTTTGCCTATATAGCACGAGCCCGAGGCGAGGCACATGAATAGAGTGTGAACACGGAGCAACTGCGAGGTGTGTTTGGAAGCACACTGGATGGCAGTATAAGCTAGCAACGCGTAGAACTGAGGTTATTGGTAGTGGCGTTGGTGATTCTGACGATTGGTTGACGGGACTGAGTGGACAGCCTTGTTTCTGCTCACAACGGTATAGGAACCATGGATCATTTTTGAGCAAAATTTCAGCCTATTAACTGTGCTAACAACATTATTTAATGTATTGCTGCCTCTTGTTCCCTCATTCGAAATTCTCATCAGCTACTTCAATCTGGGCTATAGGTATTGCTAACTGCCAGTCCTGAACTATTTCCTTAGTAGTGAAATGCCCGTGTTTTCATGGTTTATCAAGTGTGATTAAAAAAAAAAAAAAAATAATTAATTTTATTTACTGGACCAATTGGTTTCTTGAAGTTTTCCAGGCCATAGTTTAAATTGTCATTATTGTTTGGCCTGTATTCCCTGAAGCACGTATATGAACATGTTTTTTGAGGCTTGTTGAATTAAACCATTTGTTTGTGTGTTTTAGAAGCTTGTCTTGTTACTTTGTGTTCTCTCCCATGTGTACAATGACCTGCCTGAGGAGACAGGCGAGCTGGGCCTGTTGATTGTTCGAGAGTAAAAGCAGCAGTTTATGCGTAATGAAAAGAAAGCTGTGTAATCCTGCTTTAAGTATGCGCCTCCAATTAAAACCATTATCTCTTGATGCATTTGTAGCTAAGTGAGTGGTGGCATAGTTTTAAAACCACGAGTTTGTTTAATGCTCCTGTGTTGAACTATTGCAGAAGTTACCTCTAAAGCCAATTACTTGTCAGCTTAACTTTGTTTTAGATATTTCTATATTCAATTAGAGTAATGTTTTTATGAGAAGCTTTGACTTAAAATTTTATGCTCTGTGGTTTTTTTTTTTTAATCAGTACCAAGGAACGAAACTTTCTCAGAGAGTTATATTGTAACAAAGTCAATCATGTTTGAGAATTGTCACCTAGTCCTTTCATTAACTGAACCTTTCCTGTGCTACCATAAAGTAGCGCTACACCGGCCTCCACCATGACGCTGGTCACTGGACTTGTTCCAAAAGCTCCTGTTACCAGTCTAACTCCACAGTGGTGCATTGCGTCGAGTAAATGCAACACTGACGGCACCGCCGAACCATAAACCAGACTCCCACAGTCAAGGCGGGATTGAACAAGGGCTCCGTAGAGCTGCAGCAGTGTAGAGCGATCTGCACCCCAGTTGGTTTTGCTCAGGCAGCGGAGAGCATTGAGGTTCTGCCAGCACTTCTGCTTCAGCTGATGAAGATGAGGAAGCCATGTGAAATGGGTGTCTAAAACCAGTCCTAAGAATATGTCTCCACTACAGTGAGTGGATTGTCATGAAGATAAAGTTAAGTTTCCGGATGAACGGTACAACGCCAACTGAAGTGCACGACACATGACTTCGCAGTATAAAACTGGAAGCTGTGGGCTAGAGCCCATGACTGCGCCTTGTGGATAGCTCCCTGTAGGTGCCGCTCACCAACACCAGTACTGGAGGAGCAGTACGAAATGCAGAAGTCGTCTGCATACAGAGAAGGTGAGACCAACGACCCGACAGCTGCTGCTAGTCCGTTAATGGCCACTAAAAAAAAAGAGGTAAACTCAATACAGAGCCCTGCGGGACCCCATTCTCTTGGATATGAGGAGGAACTATGGGAGGCACCAACTTGGACATGGAAAGTACAGAGCGACAGGAAATTCTGGATAAAAATCGGGAGCAGGCCTCTGAGACCCCACCCGTATTATGTGGCAAGGATATGGTGTCGCCAGGTGGTGTCATACGTTTTGTGTAGATAAACAAAAAGACAGCAACAAGGTGCTGGCATCTGGAAAAGGCTGTTCGGATGGCAGACTCGAGAGACACAAGATTATTAGAGTGCCCCTGGCGGAAGCCGCCCTGACATGGAGCCAGTAGGCCATGTGACTCCAAGACCCAACACAACTGCCAGCTTACCATACGTCCTAACAGCTTACAAAGAACATTGGTGAGGCTGATGAGCCAATAGCTATCCACATCTAGCAGGTTTTTACTGGGTTTTAACACTGGGATGATTATGCTCTCCTGCCACTGAGATGGCAAGACGCCATTGCACCAGACCCGGTTGAAGATGAGATGTCGCTTGTAGTCAGAAGAGAGATGTTTAATTATCTGACTGTGGATCCGACCTGGCCCAGAAGCTGTGTCAAGGCAATGTACAAGGACACTGAGGAGTTCCCACTCTGTAAATGGAGCATTATAGGGTTCACTGTGACGTACACTGAACGAAAGGGCTTTCCTTTCCATCCGCCATTTGAGGGTGCAAAATGCTGGGGAATAATTCTCTGACACAGAGGCTGAAGCACAGTGCTCAGCAAAGTGCTCTGAAATTGAGTTTGCGTTGGTAGGTAACACACCATTGATGTTAAGGCCAGTAACACCTGTCAGGGTCTGGTACCCACAAACCTGTCTGATCTTCGTCCAGACTTGGGAAAGTGACATATGGCACCCAATGGTCGAGAGGTTCCCCTCCCAACACCCCTGTTTCTGTCTTTTTATAAGCTGGTGAATGCGGGCATGGAGCCGTTTAAAAGCTATTAGGTGCTCTAGGGAAGAGTGCCACTTTTGTCACTGTAGAGCTCGCCAACGCTCTTTAATGGCCTCAGCGATTTCCACTGACCACCAAGGTACTGATTTTCGCCAGGGGGGGGGGGGGGGGGGCACCCTACAGAACAACAGATCGTGTTTTCTGCCACAGAAATGATCGTTCTAGTGACCTGCTCAACTGCCACATAGATGGTACCATGTGCAGGAGATTCAATGGTGACAGCAGAATTGAAATCTTCCCAGTCTGCCTTGTTTACAGCCCATCTTGGTTGACGTCCAGTGTAATAGCGCTGGGGGAGTGATAGGAAGATGGGAAAGTGGTCACTACCACACAAGTCATCGTGGGATCTCCAGTGGACAGATGGGAGAAGTCCTGGGCAGCAGAGGGATAAATCAATGGCCAAGTTCCATGAGCCACACTGAAATGTGTGGTGTCCCCAGTATTTAAGAGGCAGAGGTCGAGTTGAGACAGGAAAGCTTCGACATCTCCACCTCAGCCAGTAAGCAGTGCCACCCCACAAGGGGTTATGGGTATTAAAATCTCCTAAAAGTAGGAAATGTTTAGAGTGTTGTTGAATCAGTGCAGCCAATGTGTTCAGGGATACTGCACCATCTGGAGGACGATATACGTTGCAGACAGTTATATCCTGTGCCATTCTTATCCTGACAGCCACAGCTTCAAGAGGGGTTTGAAGCAGCACAGGTTCACTGTATACTGAGTTCAGAAGAGACACAAACTCCACCTGACACAGTATTATAGTCACTACGGTTCTTGTAATATCCCCTTCAGCTGCAAAGGACAGGGGTCCGCATTGCCAGGAACCAGGTTTCCTGGAGGGCAATACAGAAAGCACGTGGAAAGCTTATCAGTTGCTGTAGCTCAGCCAGGTGGTGGAAAAAACTGCAGCAATTCCACTGGAGGATGATGTTATTGTGAAGCTGCGAAGGCATGAAGCATGTAAGGAGGCAGATTACACCTCAGGGTCACCTGCTGCTACCGACTGAGTATTTGTATCCATTCCTATTGTGAATGAAACATCAGTGAGATCCACGTCCTTGGGGGATGCCGAGCTCTCCACCTCATCCGCGGTGCAGAATTGGTAGGAAGTGGTGTGATGGGGCCACCGGAGGGTCCTTTTTCTTAGCAGACCTTCTTTGTTTGCTTGCCCTCTCACTTCTCTTTAGGGGCTTGTTCCCTGAAGTAGCTTCAGGCACGGAGGAAGACTGAAGCTCTTCGTCCAGCAGCTTTCGGCTCCTTTAGCCACTGGGGAGTGTCCGCTGTAACATTAGTGGAGATCTTGAGAGAGTGGGTCTCAAGGGACCCCTTCCACATGAGATGAGCTGGAGGAGGCTGTTGCTTCTCTGGCTGGGGGGAGGGGACCGATGTCCCCCATGTTTGTGGGGCAGGGGGGGGGGGGGGGGGGGGCTGCGCTTGCTCCCGAAGTAGGTACTATGGGAGCAACGGAAGGAGATTTTCCCCCTACTACCAAAGGGGCAGATGTATTCTGGAGGCCCGGAGGGTCCACTGTTCATGGCACAGAGAGTGGTAAGACTGGTACTTCTGATGGCGATGGTAATGTAGATGCAGCATATGTGGACGTCAACTGCACGGGGTGTAATCGTTCAAATTTAAGCTTAGCATCTTGGTAAGTCACCCGGTCCAGGGTCTTTTACTCCACGATTTTCCTATCCTTTTGGAGTACCGTGCAGTCCGGTGAGCAGGGGGAGTGCTGCTCCCCGGCAGCTGATACAAGTGGGAGGAGGTGCACAGGGAGTATCTGGATGCAGTGGACGTCCGCTGTCTTGACATGTGGCATTGGAAGTGCAGCGGGAAGACATGTGCCCAAATTTCCAGCACCGCATAAGGGGAGGGACATATGGATTAACCACACAACGGTAAACCATCACCTTGACCTTTTCAGGCAATGGATCAACCTCAAAGGCCAAGATGAAGGCACCAGTAGCAACCCTGTTGTCTTTGGGTCCCCTGTAAACACGCAGGATGAAATAAATACCCCACCGTTCTAGATTAGCGCGGAGCTCATCATCAGACTGCAAGAGGAAGTCGCGATGGAAAATAATCCCCTGGACAATGTTGAAGTTTTTATGGGGAGTGATAGAAACAGAAATATCACCTAGCCAGTCACAAGCGAGTGACGCCCGGGATTGGGCTGGGGATGCTGTCTGAATCAAGACTGCACTGCTTCTCATCTTTGACAGCTCAGTCACTTCCCCAAACTTATCCTCAATATGTTCAACAAAAAATTGATGCTTCATAGATAGAACGGAGTCCCCATCCATTCTGCTACAGACTACATACGGAGGCGAATATGGCTCTCTTCTTTCTGTAGCCCTCTGTGCCCCCCATGGCGTAGCGAGGGAGGGAAACTATTTAGGGCCACATCAGTCAGCATTGTACACTATCTTGCCCTTCTTAGAGACTGCTGGTGCCGTACGGTCACCAGCAAGAGATGACTTAGTCCACTTCATTGTGGGTCATACGCCCTGATGCCACCCACTCCGATCAGGGGCTCTCCCCACGGGTGCCACCCAGCCACAGCAAAGGTCACCTTGCACGATGGGCATTGCTGGGAGACCTCATGCATGAGGGAGACAGGCATCTACTCCTTGGCATACGTGGGGAGTTCACAGCTCAGGCATCAGCAGTGTGATCCCTGTGTTGTCAGGGGGGCTACCACCAAACGGGTACATGACGGCCCCACCACAACGGACTGGCTACAGTGCTGGATATTGGGCACAGAAAAATCCAATACGGTCATAGGGGCAATACCAATACTGTCATGGGGACAAAAGAGGACAGGAGACAATGGAAGAAGATGACATACCCCGAAAAAGTGCCCTCGGCCAAGTAGTTGAACTGCAGGTGGAGATGCAAAGCCATGACAAGAGACTCAGGAGATCAAATCTAAGAGCACTATGGGTAACTCATGCACCACACAAGGTGTCCTTCCCCAAAAGGCCGGTAATTCTGTAGAATTTGTAAGTGGCAGGTCAAGCCATAAAATGCTACCTGAATTTATAGGGCCGAAAAGTGCGAGACTCCTTTTAGTCGCCTCTTATGACAGGTAGGATACCTCGGGCCTACATCCTTTCAGTGGAGGGTATAGCCACATAGCACAGGTGTGACAGTGGCTTGAAAATGTGTTTCTTGTAAACACAGACACAGGGAGCTCCTGCACTAGCAGTTTCAGTTCCTACATGTGTGTCCTGAACCTGTTAATGTTCCGCTGCAATACAGGAGCCATCTATCACAGGGGTTACACTTTCAGCCCATCTTTCTATCAGGGAGGTGAGTCTGTAATGGCTGGGGCCTCAGTCTTTGAGCAAGACGATTGCCCCAGTCCGACATCAAGGTCTATTAGTTCTACCTCAGAGTCATCATGAAAGACATCGGATAGTATGATATCATCATCATCTCACAGCTTCCCAACTGTCTGCAGGGGATGCTTGGCCTTCAGCTTTTTGCTCTGGGTAGACTTTGGAGCTGAAACTACAGCAGTGATAGCAGCACCACTGGACAGTGGACCAGACAAACTTTGGAGGAGCAGAAAGCTCCACTATGTCAGTGACAGCAAACTTGTCTGATGTTTTGGGAGGAAGTCTAGGCTTTGGAACTGCAGCGGCCCAAGTGCACTGGCACAAGCAGGTGCTAGGGTTGACACTATCAACCTTCATTTGGGTAGCAGCATTGGTATTGTGAAGTGGTTGTTTAAGAGCAGACACAAAGGAGGTGGCAAACTTTGGGGGGGGGGGGGGGGGGGCTTATAGATCTTTTTGGCCTCATCATAACATATGTGCTTAGTTGTTTTGATCTCTTATCTTGCTTTCTTCAAGGAAGGCATTGCAGTCCCTACTCTAGACCGTTTACACGCTTTGGAGGAGATGAACAACCAACACCTTCATGAGCGATCTTACCACATTTGGCACAACTGGCTGCTCCTTTACAACCTGAGGATGTGTGCCCAAAGCACTGTCATGTAAAACAGCGGATTGGGTTAAGAAAACAAAACCACACATTGGTTGGTTGGTTTTGGGGTTTGATGGGGGCTAAACGTTGAGGTCATCAGTCCCCTGTTCCAAACAGACAATACTTGTAAAAGGCCTATACAGTAAAAGCGTAACCTCTGCACCCAGAGGGAGTGAACACCAAGGGGTACAGAGCTAAAATGAACACCGCAATCACACAAAATAGAGGACACTTAAAAGGAGCAGAGCAAATAATTGACTAGAGTAAAACAGATTACAGTGGTTGTAATAGGCCAACCATTCAACTACAAATAAATAACCTCCAGCTGGAAAGCGTTGATAGAGGTACCAACACAACTTGTTACCATAAAAAAGACACTATTTTGGTATCCACGTCACAAAAGTCGCTGGAGTGGGTGCAGCCTGAGAAATCACGTGAGAGTGCCCACACTAGAGTGAGTGATAAAACCCAGCTGCACAGATAAAACGTAAAACTGAGTCAGCCATAGAGGCATCGTCACCTAGAATTAAAGGAAGTGCAGCTGGTAAATTAAAGGACTGCCGCAAGGGGGCTAAAAGGGGGCAGTCCATCTGAAGATGGACCACTGTCAGCCCTGCCTCACAGCGACACTTGGGCGGGTTCTCACGGTGAAGGAGATAGCTGTGGGTCAACTGCGTATGTCCAATTCAGAGACGGCAGAGAACAACTGAGTCCCTACGCGTAAGACCACACACTGAGGTAGAAGAAACCAGCTTTTACATGCTCTGAAAGTTTTGCACTGCTGTAAGTCCGTATAAACAAGTGATTTCATGAGATTGCCATCAACCTGTTTCACTATGTTCTGTACATCAACAATGTCTTCCTGGGACCACTCAGCTTTCAGTTCTTCTCAGGGAATATCAACCAGATCCGTTTAAGTCACAGCACCTTTGCGACAATTCAAGCTGTTGTGCAGTTCACTTTCTGTTGCATACTTCCCGAGGCACTGAGCTTTCTGGATGTTCTTCACTTGTTGGGAATTGGATGTTTCTATCAATAACGTCTCGTTTCACAAGCACTTGGCAGATTTAAAACTTCCAGTGATTTCGTCTAAATCTTTTTGTATGTTAAATGGTGAAACTTTCTCAAAGCTCCCCTCTTTTTGTTTAATTACAAGAAACACGTTCTGGCCACCAGCGTGTGGTCTATTACTCAGCAATGACACAGTCTATGTAATGCCCAAGTCTAGAGCACTGGCTACACGCGCCCTCTTGTTTGATTAGGTGTTGGAACCTACCAGCCGCCCACACTTTCCACTGGGAGGAGGAAGACAAGGTTTCTACAGACCCATGCTGGTCCCACGAGCAGCTACACAGAGCTACTCCACCTAGACATAGTCGCACATGCCTAGGTAAGCCTTATACAACTAAGCTGTGGCAGGTTCCCCAGAGGTTGCCCACTAATAACTGTTCAATCTCAACAGCCATGCATCTCATGAGCGCACAGCACACCTTGAGATTAAGGTTTTTTGTAGAGGTTTTTACCATCCTCGCAATCTGGGCAGTCACACCAAGGTGACACACAACATTTCACCGCCACACTGCACAATGGTCACTGAGGCGTGCTAAGAACCTATGGTGATAGGACTGGCAGCGCTTTCCAGTTCCCAGCTCAGGAACCCCAGGGTCACCAAACCTGTACCTAACAAATGAATACTGAACCCTGAGGGCTTGAAAGAAAATATCCATGGCATGCTGAGCCATCATCCAAAATTTTCTTCTTTTAAGTGAGTGCCACAGCTGTGCTACATTGCATTTAAATTACTTTTTAAGTAGCAAATTTCTAAACTTTACACATCAATAATAAACTTTTTTTCCCCACATCCAATATAGCCTAAACTTTCTTTTGAGGCACCCTGTATAAGAGATTGTGGGTCAATAGTCATGACTCATAGAAAAATAAATTCCTACTTGTGCGAACTACCTTTATGATATAGTAGTTACACGAAAACTCTCAAGAGCATTTACAAAACCTAGTGACATATAATCCTGTTTCTGCTGAATTTAGGTTTACACTGCAAATTAAATTCAAGGTCATGTGCTACCTTTAGGACATATATTAATAAGAAATGGTACACTATTTACAACTATACACAGCTAAGCAACACAAGTTATCCAGGCCAACAAATTTGAAGCCCTCAATACCACCACATACTAACTAACAACCAAATTTACCACTTTTCAACTAAACAAAGGCCTCAGGTTACACTGCAATTCAGCCTGTCACCATACCCAAGATTTTGTATTCACATTCACTGGCTTTACCAACCCAAACTGTCACATTTCAACCTAACCTATATCTCAAGCTACATTACAGTTCACACTGCCACCACGACCTACATTCTAAACCTACATTCTAAAAATTATACAAATGCAAAATAATTTTTTTTCTGATTTCTATACTCTTCACATAGCACAACATCACATCATAGGACAAAGCCAACATGCATTATTGGTAGATTTAGTTGACTAACACTCACCACCGATGAACTTAAAATGTCACTGCCAAAAACAACATATCACAATTCACATTAACATTTCATAGAATTTTGCAACAACAATGAAATTCAGCACCTGCAGTTGCCATACCCCTCCCAGTCAAAGAGCAAACCAAACATACCAGACTTTCAAAAAACATCCAACTGTGGGTGGTTCAAATGGCTCTGAGCACTATGGGACTTAACTGCTGAGGTCATCAGTCCCCTAGAACTTAGAACTACTTAAACCTAACTAACCTAAGGACATCACACACAACCATGCCCGGGGCAGGATTTGAACCTGCGACCGTAGCGGTCACGCAGTTCGAAACTGTAGCGCCTAGAACCGCTCGGCCACTCCGGCCGGCAACTGTGGGTGGAGTTGGCTGTGGGTGAGACATTCTAGTCAGTATAGATACTATTTTTGAGCCTATAATAAATCACTGTTCAACAACAGCAATTAGAAAGCACCCCCCCATTCTGGATGTGGAGAATTAACGCATTCAGTGTCTTCATAGAACACCTTACGATTTTCAGCCGCCAGATACTGCCACCGTGCAGTCTGCCCACACCAGATCCTGCTATGTCCCATCAAATGATTAGCTTTTCAACCCCACCACTATGGATCATTGCGTAACACTATTCCAGGTATCTAGACAGACAACCACCCACATAAGTAAGCCAAATCAGCCCAGTCCCCACACCGATGTAGAACAACCTTTCATGCAATTCACATAGATCCCAAACATTTCAAACAGCACATATCCAACACAAATTGTCTAGGCACAGACCAGGTTGCGTCCAGCCACATGCAGCAAATTTGGGGGTGGGAGGAATCTTTTTCTCTTGTCTGACAACAATATGGCTGTATGCAAGAACCCACTATCCTTGTCAAACTCTTTCAATTTTGGATTTCCCACTATATAATAATGATTTGTGTAACCTGAAGCACTGAGCATGTGTTCTTCAGTATAGTAACACAGACTGAGCCAATGTCTTGTTTCTCAATACATATTATTACATATCTGAACCATGTCAAATGATTTCACAAATGTCAATTAATACAAGTTATTCTCTACTTTATACTCACTAACTTATTCCACAATTGTGTTTACAATTCTGAAATTTGGTTTGATTAAAATCCAGTGCTGTTCCTATGTGGCTAGTAATAATTGTAATGAAAATTTTCGACATTATGGAGGAAGGGACATGTAAACATAGTTTTTATCCACACCTTGTCTGCTTACTTTCTCATTACGTACAACAGTTAAAGCAATGATCCTGTTTTGAGGAATTTTCTTCCTACATAGAAATTCTGTGTGTAATTATGAAAGTTGACTATGTATTACTTTACCTCTACCTTTAGTCTTCCCTACTGAAACGCCATCACCAGATAACTTTTCTGTCTCTGTTCCTTGAACGGCTTTATACACCTCTACTGGCATTTCCTTCATAATCAATGATTAACTATCTGTATTCCTGGTTCACATATGAATACTTACTGCAATATCTGCCATCTTATGTACGTATGAGGTGTACCCTAAAAAAGTTCTGTATGTATTCTTTCTTGGATTGACTGAAGTTTACAGTACCACTTGGCTTCATTGACCCAAGACTTAACGGTTGTGTTATTTGCTATCATGACGGCACAGTGCACTTGAAATGGATTGTGGCATGTGAGGATAGGGCGGCAACCTAGTGGGGGATGTTTATGTTTCTAAATTGATTCATAGTGATATTAGTGATTCAATGGACTCCACAAGTGCTATTTGTTAGAATACTGGAAGAGCTTGTGGCAGTTAGGTATTGAGTTATTTTGATGTTGGCCGCCATGGGGAGTTTATAGGTTGGGAATTGTTAATGCAGTGTATAGTTTATGGTTGGAGGTTATATATATATATATATATATATATATATATATATATATATATATATATATATATATATATATATATATATAATTAATTAATTTCATAAAGAGGTCCCTGCATGCAGCAGTGGGGGGACAAAATGTTTACCACATCTAAATTCCTAGGATTATTTGGTTTAACTGCAGAGTTTGTTAAGTGTTGAGATTGTGGAAAAGATACAGGACTTACCAAAGTTGCTGCAACTCTGCCAAGAGACCACTGGCATTGCCAGAAGGATAATAGGATAATATTTGGCATTCTACCCAAGGACGGTGTGGGAGCAGGGGGGGGGGGGGGCCACATGGGGGCTGAGGGGTTCGTGGTTTAGGAAGTTTAGACCAGATATTCAAGATATTGTGTTGTTGATATATTTTTGTTGTTCCTAGATTTGCAGGTCAGGTGACCTTGTTTGATACATTGATTTTATGGTTTGATTTTTTAAATAGTGATACATCTATGTATGATATGTGTGTAGATGCCTTTGTGTTTGTTGGATAACAAAACTGGTGTTAATGCAAAATTTTTATGAATTCCTAGGTTGTGATGTTAACTGTCAGTAACTAGGTTCGATTGCAAATGGTAGGTATCAGAGTTTGTTACCTACATTGCTTCGTTTGAGCTACACAGATCAAAGGAATTTCCGGTTGAGCTATAGGTCAAGGAAAATTTCCAATACCAACTGTTTTATTATGGTTTCAGCAATTGTTCAAATTTTTGTTTGCTTTATTATTGTGCTAGTATTTATGTTGGTACTTCTTAATTGTTAGTATTGTCTTATATTTAGTTTATCCTCATCCAAAACCACCAAATTTCAATAGTTGTCCCACTTGTTTCATTGTTTTTCTGCAGTTTAAATGTTTTTCGTACTACTTATGTCCTTTTCACATGTGTAATTAGTGATATCACAGTCCCCATTTTGTACACACTTTAAATAGCAGTGTCCACCATCCTGATGTCATAGGTCAAAGTTGATATGTGGTAGGGCTAGTGCAATCTTCGGTTTTGCCCCTTTTCCCATGCTTTTCAAACTGTCATTGCATCACCTTGCATCCTCTCAGATATTTCCTAATAGTTTTGCTTACTTCTGGATAATATTCTATAAAATCCCTAATATCATGACTGAGTGTGAATGCTCTGTTGTTTAGACACTGGACTCTTCATTCTAGAGGATGGTAGTTCAAATCTCTATATGACCAATCAGATCCAGGTTTTCTGTGGTTTGCTTAAATCATTCATGGCAAATGCCAGACTGGTACTTTTGCAAAAAAAAAAAAAAACACAAATTTCCTTCCCAATTCAAGCTCATTCTAACCTTCCTCCTTTCTATTATCATTTACGTTAAACTTTCACTTACACTTTAACCAAATCATTTTCTCTGTCAGATCTTTCCTGTTACTTTCCCCCTAAATGTGTTGCCACTGGTTAAATTACATTTACTAAATATTTTCTTTTATCCACCACACACCTGCTCAATATTAATTTTCTAAAGTCCTTAATTGTAGCTAGTATATTGTCCCTTCATATAGAGGAAGCTGAAATCGTTTATGAACTTTGTAGTGGTGTTTAAATTATCAACAGAATGTGAGGATGTTACTGCACATACCTCAATCATCTTCGTATAAAATTGATTTTTTTTTTTAAGTTACTTCAATATATGTAATAAAAATCTTTGTCCCAATTTTAATTCTATTTTATCAGTTCTCATGGTTCCTGCATTAACCCTTCTATATCCCAACTGATCTTACTTAAACTTTTAATTCCACAGTTAGGCCTACAAATTCTGGTTCTAACCCTTTTCCATCACACACCAACTTGACAAAAATCAATGCAGCATATATTCTAGTCAAAGCAAGAGACTATGATCATGATCATCCTCATTAATATCCCTCTAAACCCCAAAGTTTATTAACCATAGTAACTAGTTGAAATTACTCATGTAACTAGCAAATGCCTTGAAGCTCATAATTTCAACAAATTTAACAGGCTTAGCTCAACCAAGTTGCTCATCGTATCACTTCATAACTTTACCTGCGGATTAAATTTCACAACTTACATATCAAAGGTGTATACCCGAGTCTCCTCGGCAACAGGATTACCTACTTAGTTTCATGGAAATGATCTTAAGTAATGTAAATCAGAACTTTTCCGCGCAAACTTTCATTCTCACATTCAAGAACTACGTGCCGCCAACAAAGACAACGTATGCTACTCTCTCTTGCAAGTCAATCAAAATTTAATTTTACCGCTTTGTGCAAGACCAATGTACGAAACACTATGTTTACGACCTCTTCCGCATTTCCTGAAGTTATCGTTCGAGCATTAGAGAATTAGCTCACCGTGCTGTAGCACAACCATTTTTTAAGAACACAGTCCCGATATAGTCTACTGGTGATACCATTTCCTAGAAAATGTTGAGGCACAGAATCAAGACCACACTTCAGACACAAATGATCACATGAATCGCAGTTACGCACTACATCTTTAACGATCGTGAATAACTGACAGCTCATTTCTATTAGTTCCATTTTATCGCTTCTAAAGTTTCATCAGCTACTGATTTCACGTCACAGACGTATTTTCACTCTTCTCGGCCTTGCTGCCAATTAAAGCACTATCTAAGAAGCATCTCCTGCGTCTGGAAAATAAAGTTAGGTCATAAGAATACTTCTGAACTATCGTCTACATACCGAGTGACCGGTAGACGCTGAGAGGGTCCTCGAAAATTAAGAATTAGATGGTGACACAATCTATATCACAGTCTGTACAGCAAACAACGAAACTCCTTCAAAAATTATTTTCGCTAAACTACTGACTTCCCTCAGACTTTAGTACTAATTTAACAATCACACCCGCATCTCGCAACTTCTGGAAACACAAGCTTAAATTCCAAAGATCTTCGTACTGGAGAGAAATATGTGGCCAACTTCATCATGTGAAGTAGTATTGGCACTTGCTATCCCTGTAAGAAGTTGCTGCATCATGTTTTCAATGTTCCCATGAATGGACAGCTGCACTATTTCTTTTCTGTGCTTGCTGCCTGTTATCAATGTTCTAACTGCAATCTGTAATGGGTGACTATGAATTAAAAGGTATAAAATAGTACCAATAAATCACTTTTCCTATGAAAACAACTGATCTATAAATTAAAATTAAAACAATTGTGGTAAGTACTGAGTTGCTGCCTCATAATATAGCTATTCTCAATAAATCCCTGATCATAAGATCAAGTTGTTAAACCAGTCTTCTCCACTGTCACAGTATCAGTAATTTGGTGTTGTGTGCGGGTAGGGGGGAGAGTTTTTTTGCTGATGTTACATTCCACTCATGGAGGCTTTCTAGCAGGAGTGAAGCGATTAAATTACTCAATTTGCTTTCACTTACTTTCATTTAATTTGTAGAGGTATTTGATTCAATTAAAACATGTAAGTAATTATGGCACCTTAAACATATTAATTTAAGAAGTTTGTAACCTGTAAAATATGAATAATACTAGCAACATGTTATATGTGAACCTATAATTAAATTCCTTTTCTCATAAAATGTCAAAATTAAAGGTGATTTTAAATTTTGTTTTATTCATTTTGGAAAACATGTAATCGTAAATTTTGTAAAATATGAGTAATTGCAATAATTCAAAATATATTAAACAAATAAACTGCTATTGTACACCAATCGGCTTGAAAGAGCGTAGTGCAAGTTCTCAAGCAGTCTTCTCCACCCCCTTAGGGTGCAAACTGGTGAGGCTGCAATGCCTTCTCAGATCTCAACATCACCAGTGAACTGAGACAAAAGAAGACGAACTCGGCACTGGTCGAGAGCACCAAGAAGCGATGGAGGCGACTAAGACATGGGAGGACCACTGCTTCGTCCTTGGCGATGAGCAACGTGAACCAGCAACAGCCTTCTCTCCAGTGCAGCCACAGCAGCCTTCTATCCAGTGCAGCCAGAGTCCACCACTACCAGTGAGAGTGATGGTGAGGGAAGCCAGCTGTGGGGTGGAGATAGAAGGCAGTCTCTGTCAGTGGGCAGAGAATAATAGCACATTGTGGTTGCAGAAGATGGTGCAGTGATGAGGCAGAGACAATGACCAATGTGCCAACATCGACACTGGACTAGAGGAAGCAGAGTCATGCGTTAGAATAACACTCCATGCTGAGATGGAGGCCACCAGTCTCCTATTGTGGGAGGCCTACCATCGGTGGCCACAAATGGGAGCGAGGGCAGTGCAGACAGGCATGCACAGCAGAGTCTTGATGGTCTCCCAGAACGAGGCCAATGTGATGCACAATCAGGCGATGCAAACATCCCAACCAAAACCCCACCTGAGCATGATGATAAACCTTGCCATACAGACGACAGGAGTAGTTGAAGAAGCCAAATTGGACAGTCGCAAGCGAGTCACCGAACCAGCCATGAACAGCCAGGAGATACAGACGATTGAATTTGTTAACAGCAATAAATACATGTTGAACAGCAAGATACTACAGGAATCGCTGGTGAGCACAACCTGACAGATATCACCAAATGAGGCTGTGCAACAGAAACCATGAAGATGAAACACTGATGTGAGTACAACACAGCAATAGAAGATACACCAGTAGTTGGAAGTCCAACCTCCAGATAAGTTCACGCCAACACTAGGACTGATACATAGGTGGAAACAATAACAGTGCTAGCCAGGGATTTTGGAGGATTTCTCTTGGTTGTAAGACGAATGTCAGAACTGCCCCTTCCAACTTCTCCTACAGTCTCAATTGGGAGACATTAGTCTAATTCCCCGTCATTACTCTAGCATCACATGCAAACAAATATAGGTGCAAAACAGAATAACATATCCTCACCTTTACGCTGACAAAGAGCAATTCAGCAAGCTCTCATAAGGCCCACCCTGCCGCCTCCAAGGTGGGAATGAAAAGTGCTGGAAAAAAAAACTGGCCCCCTCCACTGATGGATGGCAGAAATAAGGAACATCCACCACCTAATCAATAACTCCAGAACAAAGAATCCGGACTGTAGACGGCTCCACTTCATTGTTGCCCACCAGTGACTCCAATACATAACCTCTGATCCACCACCTACATCATCATCAGACTACCAAAAGACACAACACAGCCCAAGTTTGCTTGCATCATGAGAAAATACTTCAAAGAAGGGGTCTTGGATAACGTTAAATACTGAACTGTGACCAAATACAGCAATGCTTTCTTACAGGTTGAAAGGAAAGACCAGGAACACTACCTACATGTGACACCGAAATGAGCAGGATATCCTGAAGCAGAGGTGTGGCCACAAAAAATTTCTGATGATGACTGACCTCCTTCCTCTCTGCCATTACCAAAAAAGCACCAGAGGGTACCTCAGACGAACTGGTACTCACATCAGTTACAAGAACAAGGACTTGATGTTACAAAAGCATGGAGAATTGCCTCCAAAAAATTGCTTCTACAGAGAAGTTTCAAGTGATTATATATGACCAGCCAACTGTTGACAAAATATTAGGTGACAGAGTCATAGTAGATTACAAACGAATACCTATGCAACCTCCACATGATTCCCCCCTGCCCAAGTGGCGCAGTCTGGAACACGTCTATCCTTTGTATATAGGACCACGAAAGTGGACAGAATAAGCAAAATGCGCAAGGTGTGGAGGGACCCACAGCCCATCGCAGTGCACCAGAAAAGAGAAGCTGCAGTGAGGAAAGTGCAATGGTGCCTACTCGGCAGTATCCCACTAGTGCCCATGAGGCCTCAAGGAGGCCACCATCGTCGAAACCATGGCACCAATCAAGACCGTGGATGGACCAGAGCCCCTTCCACCCAGAGAGAATCTCACCAGCCGAGCAGTAGACAAGGATGATGTCATCAGGCTGTTTGCTATCATCCTGCTGGACCTGTACCAAGAAAGACGTGAGGATCCCAAAAGTTCAGTCAACACAGCAACTAAAAATAATCCTTGAGAGTTAACAAGAGATATAATCAACATGCTACAGTTCACAATAGCAAACACATGGGACCATGAAGAGCCCATATTCACACCACACACTGAGTGAGAAAGACATGCCCACTCAACACCACACCTCACCACATGCACCTAAAGCCACACACTGATCTACAGCAGACCCCCCCACCCCCACCTCCCCAGAACAACCCCCCTCCATGGACCACTAAAAATGACGAACGAGGAAGATCATCGACACATTAATTTCCTCTTTGCCGACGTGCAAGGAGTGAGACACAAATGACCATTACTAATGCATACATTAGAAAAGGAAAACATACACTGCGGACTGTTGGAAATTTAGCTGAAAAACACCAACAAATGCGACCTTCTGAAATACAATACCTTTCATTAAAATAGATAAAATGGTCAAGGCTGCATAGCACATATGTGCATTACGCAATAACTGCGAAAAAGATCGCCGTCCCAGCGATATTTACCAACAATGAAGCCATTGCCCTCAAACTAACAGACAGAAACAGAAAATCCCTTACGATATTTTGCATGTACAATCCCCCAGAGGTGGCGCTGCAGACACAATTCATACAATACATCATGACATTCGAACACTACATCCCGTTAGAGACTTTAATGCCAGACAGCCCACGTTATATGACAGGCTGGACAATGGAAATTTATGACAACACTTCAACCTGCTAACGACCGACTCAGTCCTTACACTGCCGTTAGATAAGCCAACCTGTATCGGATTTTAATTCATGTTTAGCCCTGACCTGAACGACACAATAGCACAACGCAGGACAGGCGACTCCATCTCCAGAGATCACCTTCTGAACTTCTTTCCCATGTCTGCAAACCTACCCCCTCCTCCTCATCCCACAAGACGTACTGTTCTAAAATATGTTAGCACAGACTGGGACAAATACCAAGACGTACTCACAGAAGAATTAACATTCTCCATTAGCATCAGTGATAACAACTACCTACACCACTTGGCAAACAAACTCGAACCATCCATTAAAAAAGCGGTTCTCACAGTAACAGTGGAAAACTGGACGCCTTCCATCTCTCAAAAAGCACTAGATTTAATTCAAGAAAAGAAACAAATTCAAAAACAACTAAGACAAACTGACAACCTCGATTTAATTAGAGAGTGGAATAGACTCAATGCACAAATAAAAAAATAATATCATTGCACAGACAGTGACAATGAGATGATACCTGTAGCAGACAAAACTACAGGGACGTTGGAAAATTTTGGAAAATATTTAAAACTCTGACTGGACAACTACAGACATCCACCAGTATCGTTATAATTAACAATCAGCCCATGACTGACCACCATGAACAGACTGGCCACCATGCACAGGCTGAAGCATTCAAATATGTCTTACAAGAAGATACTCTTTTCCTAATTTCAGTAAGTTTGATGACCAGTTAAGCCTCCATATCGAAACACAGCTAACGCATATTCTGGCAAACCCAACAACTGAAATGGAAGAACAAATCCAACGCAAGACATCCCAGAAATCGAAATCTAGAGGCAATCCACTGAGAATGTAACTCTATCCCAGGACACAATGACATAAGACGAATACACTTTAAAATAGCCCCTCCACATATCCTAATCGCATCCCATCCCTCATCTTCAGCTTCTGCATGCACAATGAAACAATCCCTACCACCTGGAAGACCAGCAAGCTAGTTATGATCCGTAAACCTAACAAACCATGGACTGACCCTCACTCCTATAGACTAGTGTCCTTACTCGACATAATAGGAGAAACCTACAAAACAATACCGACCAGCCGCCTAAAAACATCTGTGGAAAACCAAGGACTACTTCCTCTTACACAAGCAAGTTTCAGACACAAACACTGAACTAACGATTCACTACCCAAACTGACTGACAGTATAGCCAAAGAATTCAACATAGGAAACTGCACACTTGCCGCATTCCTCGACATTGAACGAGCTTTCGAATATCTGTGGCATCAGTGCACGCAATTTAAATTAATTAACATGGAAATGCCAGCGAAAGTAGTTAGACTAATCTAAGCCTATGTCAGAAATCGGATCTGCAGGGTATACATAGCCAAAAAAAACATTGGATGAATTTATCCCACAAATGGGAGTACTACAACGTAGCATACAGTCCCCACATCTATAACATTATACAGGGCAAATCACCTAAAACCTGCACCACAGATATTGCAGAAGTGGAATGTGCTATTGATGTGCGCTTTTCACAAAATAGATTGACAGTCAAGGGCTCGTATTGTTAGCCAATAAACAGATTGTAATAATACTTACAAATTGTATTTTTTGTGCAAGACATGCACGTTTTTTTAGATGGGACACTGTACTAAAAGGTATCAGATAGATCATATAATGGCAAGACAGAGATTTAGGAACCAGGTTTTAAATTGTAAGACATTTGCAGGGGCAGATGTGGATTCTGACCACAATCTATTGGTTGTGAACTGCAGATTGAAACTGAAGAAACTGCAAAAAGGTGGAAATTTAAGGAGATGGGACCTGGATAAACTGAAAGAACCAGAGGTTGTAGAGAGTTTCAGGGAGAGCATAAGGGAACAATTGACAGGAATGGGGGAAAGAAATACAGTAGAAGAAGAATGGGTAGCTCTGAGGGATGAAGAAGTGAAGGCAGCAGAGAATCAAGTAGGTAAAAAGACGAGGGCTAATAGAAATCCTTGGGTTACAGAAGAAATATTGAATTTAATTGATGAAAGGAGAAAATATAAAAATGCAGTAAATGAAGCAGGCAAAAAGGAATACAAACGTCTCAAAAATGAGATCGACAGGAAGTGCAAAATGGCTAAGCAGGGATGGCTAGAGGACAAATGCAAGGATGTAGAGGCTTGTCTCACTAAGGGTAAGATAGATACTGCCTACAGGAAAATTAAAGAGACCTTTGGAGAGAAGAGAACCACTTGTATGAATATCAAGAGCTCAGATGGAAACCCAGTTCTAAGCAAAGAAGGGAAGGCAGAAAGGTGGGAGTATATAGAGGGTTTATACAAGGGCGATGTACTTGAGGACAATATTATGGAAATGGAAGAGGATGTAGATGAAGATGAAATGGGAGATAAGATACTGCGTGAAGAGTTTGACAGAGCACTGAAAGACCTGAGTCGAAACAAGGCCCCGGGAGTAGACAACATTCCAATAGAACTACTGATGGCCTTGGGAGAGCCAGTCATGACAAAACTCTACCATCTGGTGAGCAAGATGTATGAGACAGGCGAAATACCCACAGACTTCAAGAAGAATATAATAATTCCAATCCCAAAGAAAGCAGGTGTTGACAGATGTGAAAATTACCGAACTATCAGTTAAATAAGTCACAGCTGTAAAATACTAACGCGAATTCTTTACAGACGAATGGAAAAACTGGTAGAAGCGGACCCCAGGGAAGATCAGTTTGGATTCCGTAGAAATGTTGGAACATGTGAGGCAATACTAACCTTACGACTTATCTTAGAAGAAAGATTAGGAAAAGGCAAACCTACGTTTCTAGCATTTGTAGACTTAGAGAAAGCTTTTGACAACGTTAACTGGAATACTCTCTTTCAAATTCTGAAGGTGGCAGGGGTGAAATACAGGGAGCAAAAGGCTATTTACAATTTGTACAGAAACCAGATGGCAGTTATAAGAGTCGAGGGGCATGAAAGGGAAGCAGTGGTTGGGAAAGGAGTGAGACAGGGTTGTAGCCTCTCCCCGATGTTACTCAATCTGTATATTGAGCAAGCAGTAAAGGAAACAAAAGAAAAATTCGGAGTAGGTATTAAAATTCATGGAGAAGAAGTAAAAACTTTGAGGTTCGCTGATGACATTGTAATTCTGTCAGAGACAGCAAAGGACTTGGAAGAGCAGTTGAACGGAATGTCAGTGTCTTGAAAGGAGGATATAAGATGAACATCAACAAAAGCAAAACGAGGATAATGGAATGTAGTCAAATTAAATCAGGTGATGCTGAGGGGATTAGATTAGGAAATGAGACACTTAAAGTAGTAAAGGAGTTTTGCTATTTAGGGAGTAAAATAACTGATGATGGTCGAAGTAGAGAGGATATAAAATGTAGACTGGCAATGGCAAGGAAATCGTTTCTGAAGAAGAGAAATTTGTTAACATCGAGTATAGATTTAAGTGTCAGGAAGTCGTTTCTGAAAGTATTTGTATGGAGTGTAGCCATGTATGGAAGTGAAACATGGACGATAACCAGTTTGGACAAGAAGAGAATAGAAGCTTTCGAAATGTGGTGCTACAGAGGAATGCTGAAGATAAGGTGGGTAGATCACGTAACTAATGAGGAGGTATTGAATAGGATTGGGGAGAAGAGAAGTTTGTGGCACAAGTTGACTAGAAGAAGGGATCGGTTGGTAGGACATGTTTTGAGGCATCAAGGGATCACAAATTTAGCATTGGAGGGCAGCGTGGAGGGTAAAAATCGTAGAGGGAGACCAAGAGATCGATACACTAAGCAGATTCAGAAGGATGTAGGTTGCAATAGGTACTGGGAGATGAAGAAGCTTGCACAGGATAGAGTAGCATGGAGAGCTGCATCAAACCAGTCTCAGGACTGAAGACCACAACAACAACAACTGCCTATTGACATTAGCAAATTGAAAGTAGGGTAAATCAGAATGTCAGTTGTGTTTATTGCTGGATTCTAGTGCGAGTCGTTTTGCAGATATCGTATTTTTAAAATATCCCAGACCAATACTTATAAAATAGCTGTGGTAGTAAACACTAAAGAACAACATGAGTGCATACACTAGTTATGTGGATTTTGACCAGTAACAAGACAGTTGACGATCACTGGTTGTGTTCAAAATGACCACCAGCAGCGGCAACACTCGTTTCCAGTCTGGTGTGGAACAACTGCTGCACACATGCTAGCATTTCAGCAGAGATGTCTGAGCAGGCTGTAGTAATACATCATTGGGTATCATTGGATGTAGATAATATGTCCTTGTAGGCAGCATCTATCAGGTTTCCCCACAGAAAAATGGCTACAGGCGTCAGATCTGGGGAACAAGTTGGCAAAGGTACAAGTCGTCTGCGCCCAATCCAATTGGAAATAATTCGTGAAAAGGTGCTGTAGAGCGTCATGTACTACACGGGCTGGACAGCCATCATGTACCATAGGTTCGTCCTCATCTGCAAGGGCGCGTCTTCTAGCGTCTCTGGAACATGGTTAGGAGGCTGCAATACTTGTGTGCATCCAGTTTTCCGTGTATGAAATATGGGCCTATGTGCTAATAGTTCACTACCTCACACCACATGTTTACTCTCCACGGACGCTGAGACTCCACCTGACAAATCCAATGGGGATTGTCAACAGACCACTAGTGCATGTTTTTGTGGTTCATGTGGTCAAAGTAGTACATGTGGTTTCATCACTGAACAAGAAACACCTGGAGTATCCTGTTTTAATGCCCATGAATTCTCATAATCATTTCCATGTAGCTCTTGATAGAGAGAGATATGATAGCTATGGAACCTGTGTTGATGGAGAATGCATAGGATACTTGCCTGACTCATGTCACTTCCTCATGTGACTGCCTGGGAGCTAATGTGTTGATCAACTGCAACAGCAACAAGAACATTAATTTATCCCTCTTCTGTCATCACTTGTTTGCTCCTGTTATGACTTATGTCATATAGGTGTTACACTACCACTTTCACATAAATGATTAATAATTACCGAGATGGTTGACGTCTATTAGGATATCTTGCAGCATACACCATACAAGAATGAACTTCATTCTTCCTACACTCTCCATACACCATCAGCAAGTCGCTTTTTTATGCATTGGTAAATATCATCATCTACCAATGATGCACTGCTTGGACTGTCACCCACTAACTGACTAGTAAGTCGCACTATACTCAAGGAACACACAAGCACACTGTAAGCAAACATAACAACATTGTCCCTAGCAACTGCGCAGATTGAATGGCACAGTCAAGTGTCGCCGAGGAAACTTTTCAAAATACGATATCTCCTAAACGACTCGCACTAAAATCCCGTGGCAAACACCACTAACATGCTAATTTACCCTGTTTCAGTTTGTTAATAACAGTAGTCATTGTGACATTTTAAAAGTGTATTTTCGCAAAAAATACTTTCTAAGTAGTACTAAAGTCTGTTTATTGGCTAACAATATGATCCCCTTTCTATCCATCCAATATGTGAAAAACGTGCAACAGTAGCACTTCCCATTTCCGCAATATTTGTGCTGCAAATTTTAGGTGATTCACCCTGTATATGGCTGACGTACCAACTGTGATGACACAGACCGATACCATAGGACATAATGCAGACGCCACTGCTTACTGGTGTACTGAACTTAGGACAATTAGTATACTAAGGAAAGTATGCTCCTACCTCCTCCAATTAGAAACTTGGATGGCAAAGTGGAGAATACGACTGAACCTGACAAAAACACACAGAGTCCTCTTCAGACATAGACACCCCACAAAGAAAAGACAAAAAAAAGCCAACGACATCTGACTTACGCTATGGAACACCCCACTAAGACTGTCTGCCCCCAGTAGCTGAGTGGTCAGTGCGATAGAAATGTCAATCCAAAGGGTCCGGGTTCGATTCCCGCCTGGGTCGGAAATTTTCTCCGCTCAGGGACTGGGTGTTGTGTTGTCCTAATCATCATCATTTCATCTCCATCGACGCGCAAGTCGCCGAACTGGCGCCAAATCGAAAGACTTGCACCCGACGAACGGTCCACCTGATGGGAGGCCCTAGTCACACTCAATGAGACAGCCAGAAACCTCAGAGAACATGTTGACAAACATCTTAAGTGGTAAACCCACCTAACATGCCTGCTAAACAAAGCAAGACTTTGACAAAGCCTAATCAGACAGGTCTGAGGAAATACTCATATACATGGCTGCAGACACCACTGCATACTTGACTGCAGACACCTTTGCATACTTAGAAGACATACTGGTATATAAGACCTGTACCGGAATACACAGCAGTCCCCTGCGAGACATACAAGCATCAGTAGCATACAGATTATACAGTATAGAAAGGCCACTGATTCACAGCATCACCAAATTACCCACCCTCATGTCCAGTGATGAGATCATACCAGTCTACCAGAATGGAACCATTACAAACCAGAGTGGTTAAACTCAGAGCAAAGTATGGCAATCACATACTCAGGAAAAGTCCTGACATGGAAGATCTTACATCTACACATCCCAGAACAAATAGAAAACCAAAATATAAATATGTCACTCTATCATGCACAATACCACGCAATACCACAAAAACTTATCCAGAACTGGCTCCCATCCTAGAACCTATAACTACTGACGAAACAACCCCTACACCTGAATGAAAGAGCAGATGACCAACATATACATGCACACACACACACACACACACAACCATACTCACAATGCCACATACATATGACTTATGAACACTCGACCCACAGCTTTGAAACTACACACACACACACACACACACACACACACACACACACACACACACACACACAAAACCCTATAATCATACAAGCAAGACAAACAACCTTAGACCTAAGAACATATTGTATTCATTTCAAAAACTCAGATCCAAACCCAGCTTCATTAATCACTAGTGTAAATGATATAACATTTTATCAAAATCCTCAAGCTAACTTACTCACAGAAAAAAAAGTAGCAACACCAAACAGAATTAATGCAGAGTAATGAAATTTCGGGAATACATTTGACTAGGTAACATACGTAAGTGCCAGCCGGTGTGGCCGAGCGGTTCTAGGCGCTTCAGTGTGGAACCGCACGACTGCTATGGTCGCAGGTTCGAATCCTACCTCGGGCATGGATGTATGTAATGTCCTTAGGTCAGTTAGGTTTAAGTAGTTCTAAGTCTAGGGGGCTGATGACCTCAGATGTTAAGTCCCATAGTGCTCAGAGCCATTTGAACCATTTTTGAACATATGTAAGTGATAAGCACTGCAAGATAACAGGTTAATGTAAGGATGAGGTAGGCCATTGCAAAAGTGAACTGCTGGTGCATTAATAACCGGTGTAACTGCTAGAATGTTGATTGTAAGCGTGCAGATGTGCATGAATTGTGTTGTACAGGTACCAGATGTCAGTTTGTGGGATGAAGTTCCATATCTGTTGCACTTGGCCGATCAATACAGGGTTAGTTAATGCTATATGTGCATGACGCTGGAATTTCTGTCCAGTGATGTCCCATATGTGCTCGATTGGTTTATGGTCAAGCAGGTCAAGTCAAGGCAACATGAGCACACTCTGTAAAAGGTGTTGGGTTACAGCAGCCGTATGTGGGCGAGCGTTACCCTGTTGGAAAACAACCCATGGAATGCTGCTCATGAATGACAGCAATACAGGTCGAATCATCAGACTGACATAGAGCTTTGCAGTCAGGGTCCATGGGATAACCACGAGTCTGCTCCTGCTGTCATTCTAAATCAGACCCTGGACAATAACTCCAGGTGTAGATCCAGTGTGTCTAGCACACAGACAGTTTGGTCTCAGGCGCTCATCTGGCCTCCTTCTAACCAACACACAGCCACCACTGGCACTGAGGTAGAAACAGTTTTCATCAGAAAACACAACAGACTTCCAGCCTGCCTTTCAAGGAGAACTCACTTGACAACATTGAAGTCGCAAAAGGTGGTGGTTTGAGGTCAGTGGAATGCACGCTACAGGGCATTTTCTCAGAGCTATCCTTGGAGTAACTGACTTGCAACAGTTTGTTGGGTCACTGTGGTGCCAACTGCTGCTCAAATTTCTGCTGCAGATGCAGTACAATGTGCTAGAGCCAAACGCCAAACATGATGGTCTTCTCTCTCAGTAGTGCCACAGGGCCGTCTGGAGCCCAGTCTTTTTGGGACCGTACATCTCGTGACCATCGTTACCTGAAATCATGTACAGTGCGTACATACCTGCCAAGGCTTTCTGCAATATCACAAAAGAAACTTCCAGCTTCTCGCAGTCCTAAACACGATCTCGTTCAAACTCAGTGAGGTGCTGATAACGGCGTCTTTGTCGCCTTAAAGGCACTCTTGACTAACACGAGAGTCTCAAAGGTAACTAACGCTCACGACCATTACAGTGTGTACTTAAAGCAAACCTAATTTGCATCCTCACAATGGCGCTATTAACGCCACTTTTATGTGACTGGAATGAAATTTGAGAAATAGTAACATGCGTACCAATTTTCCTTTGTCACACAAATCCTTCTTGTTGCTGCGACTTTTTTCCATCAGTTTACTATTAATTTAATTACATTATCTACTTATCACGATTTATCCTTATGGCAGCATAGCGTACAGACATATGTAATAGCAATCGTCACTATTCATTCAAAAATATAACATTGCTTAATTTCCAGAATTCACTCCTTCCTTCACTTCTTTTTTTTTTCTTACCTATACATGTACCATGTATAAAATCAATTTCCCTGGGTTTCTCCTTAGCTATATATGTTGCATACTAATATGTACTATCTATATATATTGCATATGTAAAAAATTATGACAACAATCTAATGATATAACTTAAAACTAAAATTGTGCTGAAAGAATTATATACTTCTTGCAAGAAAAATGCAATAAATACAATAAGAATAAAAATTTGTTTGTGAATGACGCAGTCAGCCACAAATACTTTTTATATGTTTCATTTAGTGCCATAACCGGTTTTGGGCAACCATGTCCATCATGAGATGGCTAATATTTTTGGTTACACCGATATTTTGGCCAACAGCATGACGTCTGCTCCACAAGTGTGTAACGAAAAATATTAGCCATCTGAAGATTGGCATGGTAGCCCAAAACCAGTTATGGCACTAAAATAAAATATTTAAAAGGTATTTCTGGCTGGTTGCGTCATTAACCAACTATCATTAACGGCTGCAGAGTTCACAAGATCCAACATGGATAAAACAAAGTAAAAATTGTTAAAACCTATGGCTGAAAAAGGTAGTTAGCATACCTTCAAACAGCGCATTCCTCCCTCTCAGGGAAGAGCATGAAAAGTGCAAAAAAGAAAAAAAAAGCCTCTCGACAAGCGCAGGCAGCCGTATGGTGCTATGGTGCACACTTGCATGTGCTTCACTAGGACTCTCTGAGTGGCTAACTCTGTTTGGCGAGGATTTCTGCTCCAAAGAAACAAAATGTCATGTGTTTTCGTGGAAAATTGTTGTGTCTTCGAAACTTTGCCATGGCAGAGCAGCCAACAAGAGACTTTCGTCTATTACTGCACAAAGGGTGTGGTGGGTTGCTATGTGGCGAAGTTTCCCTTCCAGCAGCCCCACTGAGCCTACAGACTGGATTCATACTTTGACAATGAGACAGATACCATGCTCAGATCGCCAATTCACTGCTACCACATCGACTCCTTAGAGAGGACTAGGAAGTGCATGTCAGCAGAAGATGTCATTGCTGCTCACCTGGAGTCTGAAACCACAAGCACACTGTGGGTTCAGACAGCGCACGAGGCCTTGCCCACGAATATTCGTCGCCAGCGAGATTGTACTCAATCCAAGAGGAACAGCAAACCTTCAGATGAAGAGATGTTAATTCCTCAATACCTCCTTGCAACCAGCGGGCAGATCTACCGCAATGACGGCGATGAGGCTGTAATCTCGACTGTAAGGCAGACTGTTGGCATCCCGCCAAACAAGGTCACTGTGAGACAGAGCACTGTCACTATACCCGACATAGTAATGTCGGACATGCCAGCCAGGTTAAGGCAAATCCGCCTACACAAGACAAGGCCATGGACATAACACAAACCTCTCAGAGACACACTAGCATTACTAATGAGGACTCCTCCCCCCACGGCAGCTCAAACAGGACACAGCAGAAAAGGAAGCTGCAGGATAATGATTTCGTTGTTCCCTGCCAAAAACACATGCCAAAGCCAAAGCTCTCGAGTGGGTACAACCAAAACTGCTGGCAAATGGAAACCAGTATTCTGGTACACGGGAAGCAGTCACAGAGGAAGATGCCATGCCGCCACAGGAGAGGAAGCCGCCTCCCCCCCACCTATCATTATCCACTGGATGTATTACAAGATCCTCTGACAGATGATTAGGAATATCGCCACCCCCACATACATCAGAGTTGCCAGAAATTACCTGTGCTAGGTCCAAATAACGACAACTGGCCATCATCAGCAGGTGGTGGAACTCATGCAGAAGGAGATGCTGCATTGTTACACCCACAATGAAGAACCTCTTAAGCAGTGAAGGTGGTTTTCGGCCACCTGCCACTGAAGATAAATTTTCTGAAAACTGGAAGGTTTTCCAGTTACAGAAGGTAACTGACATCAGGGTGGCACTGGAACATCTCCATGCAAAGGGCAGGAGGGCGCAGTCTTACTCTTGTGAAGGTATGGATCACATAGCACACTACTGCGCCACGCCGGTGCAGTGCATGAAATGTGCTGGGCCACAGCAGAGAAGAGAGTGCTCCCACAAGAAAGAAGACCGCGCAGTGTTGCAGCTGCAACGAGCCACATGTGGCTAGTTACAGAGGCTGCAACGTATTCAAGAGACACAAAGTAGCTTGAAGAGTTCAGTCAGACATCAACGTCACTGACATCACTAAGGGGAAGTCACTAGCTTGGTCCCAACAGCAGAGAATTTCTGCGATTGCACCCCCAGCCACATCACAGGCCAGATCACATGGGCATGGATGTCATTCTGATCACAGCCCATCACATCTACACTGAAGGTTGCTGCTCTGAGGAAGAACGCAATCGATGTCAAATCACTTTCGCAATCACTGAACCAACTCATGAGTTAACTTCGACACAGCCGGCCGGTGTGACCGAGTGGTTCTAGGCGCTACAGTCTGGAACCACGCGACCGCTACAATCGCAGGTTCGAATCCTACCTCGGGCTTGGATGTGTGTGATGTCCTTAGGTTAGTTAGGTTTAAGCAGTTCTAAGTTCTAGGGGACTGATGACCTCAGATGTTAAGTCCCATAGTGCTCAGAGCCATTTGAACAATTTTTGAACTTCGACACAGTAACAATGGCCCTCCAGGCTGGCGCCACAAACAAGCTGACGTACAATGGATAACGACCAGATACATGTTATAACCATCTGCACATTTAATGTAAGGAGTTTCTGGTCACAGAAAGGCGAATTTCGCCAGTTCCTATGGGGTGAGGCAATTGACATCTGTCTCATACAGAAAACATTCCTCAAACCAGGGACTAATGTGCTACCGCATTGACAGGCCAATATCAGGGGGTGGCATGGTCATCTATGTCAAAACATTATTGCTGTACCATCAAGCCATAATGCTGGCAGTTGGCACTATGGAAACCACATAGATGGCTGTCCATACCACCACTGAAGAGAGTGTCTTCATCATAGCCTATCAGCAGCCACAGGGATTGCTCCAGGAGGTGGACTTCGACGTCCTGCTGTCAATTAAAGCGGGGGGGGGGGGGGGGGGGGGAGGAACTTTCCATTGTCAGCGATTTCGAAGCAAAGATCACAGAAAGGAATTCTTGCCTTACCAACGCCAGTGGGAGTCGCCTTTCTTGCACTACACACCAGAACAGCACCATCACCCTGTGTGCTTTTGAGCCAGGCCTCCCAGAAGTACTCCACATCGTCTCCTGAAGGGCATCGGGCAAACCAAGGCCACTATGACAAGAAACATCCTGTCGTCTGATCATGACCCTGTGATCTTCCACATGGATGTGATCGGTGCCACACTACCAGCCAGTCATCCAAGCCACTGAAGCATAGACAGCGAGCACTACTGATCAGACGTGGTAGACCTACTGGACAATGCACCTTGTGACTCCGGAAATACATATCCTCCTGTTTCCATCTATTGTACTATAAATTTTTTCCTTATTTTGCCACCTGAAGATATGACATTTCTGTCTCTTTATTGTAATTGTTTTTCTATTTGTACATGTATGCATTTGTGTCGATTTATAATTGGTTTGTTTTGTGAATATTATTTGTATTTATACACTGGGTCTGGCCTAGGGAAAACTATGCTATCGAACGAATACATCGATAGGTCGTGTGGAGAACCAAAGTGTTTAGGATCTTTGATAGTGTTAACTCTGTCGCGTGGAGCGCGGGCAGAGAGGGGGAGTCTGGCTGGGGTGGTGCAGTGGAGCAGGTGTGTTGTGTGAAGCTCCCGCGAGTTGCCGCGCTTTCGGGGTTCGGCAGCATGTAATTGCGCTCGACTTGCGATGTTAGTTTCTGACATGGTGTCGCGGACGGGAAGCATTAGCTGGCGCACATCAAGAGCCCGTTTCGTCTGGTGACCGTGTTGAGAGGAAGGCGCGCCAACATCCAGCTTCTGCAACAGCGACGGTCGACAATGAGTGACTGTCGCCACCTCCTCGATCGACGGCTTCAAACCTTCAATCAACCAACAAGGAAGACTGGAAGCACGTAAAGTTTTAGAACTGTATGGCAGACCTCAGCTTTTCAAACTTTTAAAATTGTTGCATCACAATATTACAGCAACTTAGCATGAACATTTGTTGCTCATTGTCCCAATTGCATTACCAAGCAGAGTCCCTTCCTTTTCCGGAATGAACCCGAGTGTCGTTGAAATTCAAACGCCAGCATCATTCGATTTCACTGCTTTAATTTCAAAGTTCAGTTAAGGTATTCATAGCTGGCTACAATATTTAGATTACACAAGCACAAATTAAGAGTGCGAGTTTTGTTACCGTATTTTAGCTTCCCTGTGACTGCAGCTCAGCTTGGTACCTACTAAATTTTACTATTGTTAATTGTTCAGAATCACTTAATTCAAGTTCATAGTTAAATCTCTTATTTCTAAATTGCGTAGATTCAAGTAGCTTTTGAAATGATTGTTGAGGTAGTCCAAGACTAACCATATTTTACTGAATTTCGATGTGCTTCAGAAAGAAAGCTCATTATATACTTCAGTCACTAAATTAACTTTCGATTTTCCGGTTTTATTAATTCTTTTGCTAAATTAAGTCAGAGTGTAGTGAAATTTATTACTTCTGACAAACTTTCAGTTTTCACACTACACGTGTCAACCTTCAGTTGCCACGCTTCTAGTGCTAATTATATGTGTAATAACCTTTCTTTTTCAGTTACTATAATAATTGTCCATAGGACTGGCAACCGTAATTTCCCCCAAATCTCAAATATCTAATTACCGCTAGTTAATTGTTAACGTAATGGCCGCACATTTACTTTCTTTATTAACTTTACCCCTTTTCAAAATTAATTTCCACCAGTTTCATTGGCATTTTTCCTTTCATTTAGATATAACCCTTTCCTCCCTCTTTACCGACAGATTAACTTCGGTGACGATTGCTTTTCCCAAATTTCCATTAGGTACACGCGGTTTAATTTTTCACTGTCATTAAGGTCGATAAGTGAGGGGGAGGTTACATCCTGACCCTGAGAAAGTTGGGAGCCGATGTCAAGCTGGCCTACTTCAACCACTGAATAGTTCGAGCAGCAGACACAGCCACTCTGAAGCGACGAAAACGATCTTTAGAGTTCCACACTAACTGCCGGCCCACATACTGGCGTCAATCACAGAGAAGAATCGGCTGTTTCATGAATGGCAGCTCACCTGGCAATCAGACACGAAACACTGCATCTGCTGCATGAGGCTGGAGGGTAAGGCAGCCGTAGAGGAGCTCAGGAACTGGAACTGGTAAGATCTCGTGCCCAGACTAAACCCTGATGATGGCACCATCTGGAAAATCGTCAGAAGCTTCCTGCGCCGCCGTCAGCACATTGCGCCGATGTAAGTAGGCAACGGCCTCGTCTGCAAACCAGATTAGAAGGCCAGTATGCTGGCCAACACATTTGGGGACAACTTCATGACAGTGGCCGACACTGTTGACGAGAACCACAACCAGCAGGTTGAAGAACAATGGCCCGCCTTCCTGGCTATCATACAACCGACCACAGAGGAAAAAGTCACAGCTCTACTATGGTCTCTGAACGCCAGGAGAGCAGGAGGCAGCGATGGCACCACCAACCACCTGCTGAAGAACCTTCCACCAGGGGTCCATCAGTCATTAGCCAGTATCTTCAATGAAAAACTATGGTTGGGTGTCTACACCTCTACATGGAACCATGCAGAAGTGATGGTTATTCCGAAAACTAATAAGGATCCACGCCAGGCAGCCAGCTACCGGCACATCAGCTACTCCCATCCCTCTCAAAGGTTTTCAGAGACTTTATGCTAGGAGGCTGATGCTACACATCACATATCAGATGAACAGTTTAGGTTTTGGAGTGGCAAATCCACCTCTAATCAGCTGCTGAGACTGGTGGAACTGGCAGTGAGGGCGTTGGAAACAAGGGAGTACCTTGGGGCAGAGCACCTCAATGTCTCCCAGGCCTTTGACTCCTTGTAGCACAACAGCCTCATATACAAACTCTTTGTGCATGCAATATCAACATCACACATGGTCGTTCTTTGGTCCTACCTTGCTAGGAGGACCTTCCATGTGAGGGCAGACGGCAGGTCATGCACTGACAGGCAGATATATTTAGGGGTACCACAGGGGTCGGCGCTTGGCCACTTGCTATACTCCCTGTACACTGCCAGTGCACCAAAGATGCCACACATAGTGTTCAAATGGTTCAAATGGCTCTGAGCACTATGGGACTTAACATCTGTGGTCATCAGTGCCCTGTAACTTAGAACTACTTAAACCTAACTAACCTAAGGACATCACACACATCCATGCCCGAGGCAGGATTCGAACCTGCGACCGTAGCAGTCTCGCGGTTCCGGACTGAGCGCCTAGAACCGCTAGACCACCGTGGTCGGCACACATAGTGTTGGCTATATATGCTGATGGTATGGTGCTGTTCAACAGCAGCATGAACGTCCAAACAAGAGTCACTGCCTACAACTTGGGTGTAATGCAATGGCAGTATAGGAAATTAAGTGGTGACTTAAATTCAATGCCGACAAGAGCAAGACAGTTGTCTCCACCCAAAGGAAGCTGCCACCAGATCTGCTGCCTGTAAACGTCATTGGAGGCACCATCCCATGGACGAAGACCAAAGGCTCATCTGGACCCCACATGTACGTTGTGTCAGAAGTGGAACAATGGGGTGTCTCCTAGCCCAGTATCCACTGCTTAATCCATAGTCATTGCTGTCGCCACACCTAACAGTGGTCAGAAAAATGTTAGAGCACGTGGCTATGGTGAGGGGAAAGGCCGCTGCTTCTACGTCGAAGTCTGCAGAGGGTACAGAACTGAAGTCAGAAACTCGCTTTGCACCTCCTGAGGATGTATTCAAGTCGTCTGCTGTGCAAAGACACTGGAATTCCACTTTTGCGAGACAGAACCCACCAGAGTGCATATGACTTCTATGAAAAGTCAGGTCAGTCCTGATATCTGCTCATCATGGCACTGGGTCACCAAGCACACCACAAGCCAACAATATGTTGGCCTGACCTACTGTGAGAATAATTTTCTCCACAACAGCCTGAAATGAACCCAACTCCACTTCACCAGTCCAATAATTTTATCTTCAGAAGCATGGGACAATCATCTCCACATTACCTGAGGCCAGTCCAGCAAGTCAGATAAAACATAACACCACACCCAGATGGTCAGCAGGAATAACATTTTAACGTTTAACCTGCACACATGCCAAGCAAGGAATGCTTGACAGATACAAAGACTAGCAACTAGCGACTCGACAAGCAGTTTCAGGTAACACCTGATGAAGATAATGAATCACATCATTGAAATATTGTGCAAGAACAACGGTGACATCCAACAGAATACCCGATATTTACAGGTGGGAACAGATGCCCGAGAAAGTCTGAAAGATTTCATGTTAAATACACACTAAACAAAGAACAGTAAGCATATTTGAAAGAACCTCCTCAATGATGTCTTTGATATTTTAAACTCGAGAATTCCTAAGAATGATAAGACTTATTCAAAGTGGCTATGGCCCTAATATTAAAAAAACTGGAGGACACACTAAAATGCTTCATCGAGATTTGCTCTGAAATATGTTGTGGAAAAAGGTAATGCCTTATAGGTTTGATAATTTTAATAAACTACCTCTCCTTGGACTTCACAGTTATACAAAGAATATGGAAACGTTATACATCTCAGCTTCCAAGCTAAGCCTGTTGGGAGAATATTTTTCTAAAATTCGTGGCGTGGGCTTATTTTACAACAACCTAACACCAATCAAAGTGAAAAAAATAGAATGCAGATTCTAATACCGACTGGAAACATAGAGGACATTTCCTTGTCAGAAAATACATCAATTATGGAGAGTACTAGTGAGGTCACATGTTTCTCCAACAGAAGAAACTGAACAGGACTTCATGAAGTTCATCACAAGCGAGTTGTGTATTAACATAACTGGAAATATAGTAGCTGAATTGGACTGCACTATTTTCAGCGAACAAGAACTAGTTCTGTAGCAGTTTCCTAGTGATGAATCAGCAACCAGTGATGACTGTGGATTCCAATATGCAATGAAATATGTTGTGGGTTGTATGACATTTAAATGCAAACACATTGACAGTTCCTTAGCTTCAGTCTCACAGAAACTTCTTCCACAGTCAAGATATATCACTGGTAATAACTAGATCTCCATAATCTACAGACGTGGTCTCAGTTCTCATTCAACTAATTGAATAAAATAAAGGACTTTGACGTGATATTTTGTAGTTTTCATGGGCGACATGTAGTAAAGTATGATGGAGAGATGTAAAAGTTAATTTCTAAAATAACCTCGAAGTTTCCTGCAATGCATCACAAATTGGTTTCTCTTCATTAGAGTATGAAATCTAAACACAAAAACAAAAGCAGAAAATTTAAAAAAACTTGCCGCAAAGCAAAATGTTCGTCGTCTTCCTGAGCTACACTATTTATTAAAGCAGTAAGATCGTAACATGTTCTAGCTCTTAATGTTAAGTCTTTGAAGAAGGCTATTATTAAAAGGGTTGAGTCGTCATCTTCCTGTGCTACAATGGGCATTTATGAATGCAGTAAGACGTTCTAGCACTTAATATTAAGTCTTTGAAGATGCCTATTATTATATGTGTCTATTCCTTATAATTTTAGATCTAATCAGCGTTTATAACGTGTATCACCACTTAACAACACACAGTTCATGAGACTGGTGTTACACTTTCGCGGTAGATCAGTATTCCTCATGACATCATATGCGTTATCCAACAGAGTGCGACCCTCCAGAATGGCCTACTTAATAGTTTCTAGTTGCCTTCATCCTCGATTTGCCTGTCAAGTGAGAAGCAGATCGATGTGGCTGAACGGGAAATTGCCGACTTCAGCATCGAATACTAAATACTATCACCATGCAAACGTTGCTCTCGATATTCGTCGTTCAAGCTTATTATTTAAAAGTGATTGTTGGTTACACTCCGTATGACATCCGATTTCACTGACTTTTCGTGATCCTTTTGCGAGGTTTCTGTGATGCTACCCAACTCTTCTTGGAACATAAGCTCTCGAAATTTCGACCGTAAACCGCTCTGACACCTCGTTGTAGCGTCAGCCACTTTGTGGAGTATCTCCTAATGTTCTCATTATAAATAAATGATCTCTTGACGAAATGTGCCATTTTCTGTTCGATCTTCTCCATCTTGTCTGCTGCTCCAACTTGGGGAATCAGTTGAATGAGTGTTTTGTAAGCCACTTCTTTTGTGGATGAATTACACTTCCATATGTTTCTTCCAATGAATCTCAATCTGGAATCTGCAGTTCCTTCTATTTGTTGTATGTGGTCATTTCACTTTAGGTCTCTTAAGATGGTAGTGTGCTAGGTATTTTACACTGGTCGCTGTTTTTGGTAATTTGTCATCAGTAGTGTAATGGAACAGTAGTGGATTTCTTCATTTATTTAATCGGAATATATTACATTTATTTGCGTTAAGGGTTAACTACCTGTCCCTGAACCAGTCATCGACCATCTGCAGTTCTTCCTGCATTTTGCTACAGTTTTCTGGCATTACAATATTACTATAAACAACAGCATTATCCACTACTGTAAAATGGAGGAGGAGGGGATGGCTTTGAGGCACGTTTTTGAGTCTTTTTGTGTAAACCAGACAAAAATGATTCCACCTCAGATATATTTACTACTATGTGCATTTACACTCTTCAGTTATATAATAACATATGAGCAAAAACTAAATATTAAAGTATGACCAAATTATAAATAATGATTGTCGCAATGTCACCTCGTAATGTGGGGTGACTTTGTGATAGTTCATTTCCTGTACTAAAACTAATTAGGAAAACACACAGTAACAATGCAACCCCATGAAACTTTATTTTAACATCAGGAATGTAGTATCGTCCAGAGACTGCAGTGCCACACCAAAGGCAGCAACACGAATTAATACCACTGACGTTAGTGATAACAGTGCTCCCACACTGAGGTCAATACTGTGTCGAGGAATAAGAGCCCTGCACAGTTCGTGGACTAATCTGAAGGAGTCAACATTATAGTATAGGACCAACATCATCGTTAAAGTTTATAATAGACTTGTTCATTTACATGTTGAACATTGAACTGCAAGAGAGCAGTTTGTTAATCTGTACATCAGGAATGTAGTATCGTCCAGAGACTGCAGTGCCACACCAAAGGCAGCAACACGAATTAATACCACTGACATTAGTGATAACAGTGCTCTCACACTGAGGTCAATACTGTGTCGAGGAACAAGAGCTCTGCACAGTGGGTGGACTCATCTGAAGGAGTCAACATTGTAGTATAGGATCAACATCATAGTTAAAGTTTATGATAGACTTGATCATTTACGTTTGTAACATTGTAGAGCAAAAGAGTAGTTTGTTAATCTGTGCATCAAATGAAGCATAATAGTCAGTAGAAAGTTGTAACTTATCGAATAATCCTATGGAAAAGATGTGTGTCAAAGTTAAGTAACTCTTTTATTCATTTATGTTATAAAGTGAACTAATATTTTGTATGTTATAGTGTGCTGTGTCAGCTCATCGAGCAATCAAAGAACCCATAGTTGTGGTTGGACAAAAGTAGTTTCACCGCATAACATCAAGGAACAAGTAAAAATATTATAAAACCTAATTTTAAATGCCAGGCTTTGATAAAATAATACCTATTGTTTCAGGCATTGTAGTTCAACAGCTTAACAATTAATCTAAACCAATCACATGAAAAAGAACTCAGTTGTTTATTTGTTTTGGTGGGTTTATGCTGTAGAAAACTTCTTCTGCACTGTAAAAAATGGAATCAGGCTTTGATGGCCATTTCCAACTCTTCTTAGATCACTCCAAAACAGAAATAATGAAATCGCCATTCTTTCTCTTGATGACCTTCCCTGGGAACAAATTACCCTCATAATAGTCAACAGTATAATTTCCAACTGAAAAGTCTATTACTCTCTTCAGCAACAAATGTTTCTTGATTTTAATAGTTTGTTCCTTCAGAACAGTCATCAGGATCAGAGAACTGTCCAAGTAAAAACTCCAAATTAGTTTCATTGAAATCCTGTAAAGAAAATGTCTCACTGACATCAGTTTCCCCATCCGGATGACTCTTTTTTCTTTTCTGCTGCTTCCTTCTCATTCCTTGTTCCTTGGTACAAGTTGTCAGGTCTCTCTCAGTTTTGTTCTTTTTGTTGTTTTCCACATTTAAAACATCAGATGTTCCAATGCTCCTCCATGCTAAAACATGTAATTTCTCACATCTTTCCTTTTCTCTTGGATTTGTCTCATTTTGCCTTCTTTTATTTATCTCTGCAAGAAATGAGGTTTGCCATATCACCAAAATTATTGTCTAGGCTAGCTTTAAGAAGCCCTGATAAAACTTTTTATTTGTTTAGCGTAAAAATTCCAATTTTGAGAAAACGAGACATCAGATTTTTTTTCGGTTCGATTCCATGGCTGCCATAAGCTTCTTTAATACACCAGAAAATTCATCCTTGGGAATAGATAAGCATCTGCTTCCTGAAACTGTCGTTTTCCATTAAGTAAGAATTACCCTCCAATGTTTTCTCAAAGGCCAAAAAAACACCACATCAAGAGGTTGTAGCAGGTGGTTGTATGTGGTTCAAATGGCTCTGAGCACTATGTGACTTAACTTCTGAGGTCATCAGTCGCCTAGAACTTAGAAATAATTAAACCTAACTAACCTAGGGACATCACACACATCCATGCCTGAGGCAGGATTCGATCCTGCGACCGTAGCGGTCGCTCGGTTCCAGACTGTAGCGCCTAGAACCGCACGGTCACTCCGGCCGGCGGTTGTATGTGGTGAAAGGGCTATAAATTTGATTTCACCTTGACATACTGGTAGCACTTCTATGTTGATGTGGGAACTCAAATTATCTTCAGTTCATACTTTGACACCCTTTTGTTTCTTCAAAATAGGCAATATGAGAGAAATGAACCAATCTTCACAAACCTGGTAATCAAACCACCCAGATTTGATTCTGTTATACCGAGACTCATTTGATACACACTCGGTCCAAATGGACCAAATCTTTTCTGCTTTATAGTTAATATATCAAGGTGCTAGATTGCCTGTAGCCTTCCCACAAAACATCAAAGATGTGCAACCATTTGATGAGTTTCAAATTTGCTAAGGGCACTTGCAGCCTCGCTGTGTGATAACCTTATTGTCTCCTGGGTCGTCGACGAGATTTGTTTCGGCGTAGTTCCAAATTTGTTCTCGGGATACACCAGCAATCTTCTTGTCTAGGTTTGAAAAGAAATCACTAATTACTTTGAAGCCCTTGAATAAATAATATTTTTCGATGTTCTTTGGAAAATGTAATCTGTGTGGCGCTTTATAAAGCATTATGGCCAATCTCTGCCAGCAAAATGATTTTGAAAAGCAGGTACTTTTCACACTATTGCATCCAGATAGCACTTACCAACACAGCAAAGATCGAAAGATGTAATTGGAAAGCCGTATGTAGACATGGAAAAGGCATGTACCACAAATACCAATTCCTTATTGTCTGTAAAAACTCGCTCATCGCCTGGTATTTTGACTGGTAGTATTGATATTGCAAGTGGAGCATTCCAGACTTCTTTTGTCTTCATCCACAATGTGTTCTTATGACCATTGTACCTGGAAAGAAAAGATAAAACACGATTGTTCGTTGTAATAAAATGTATTCTTAATAAATCCGCCTGTGAGTATATTACTGACCTGTCAGAAGCTTACCTCAATCATAGCTGTTTGTCCAAAACATGTTTGAAAACTTCTGGCAGAGATTAATCAGTGTACTTGAGATAAGAACGTGCCACAATCCTTCTTACATACACAGAGGTGATGAAAGTCATGGGACACCTCCTAATATCATATCGGACCTCCTTTTGCCTGGTGTAGCGCAGCAACTCTGCATGCCATGGACTCAGCAAGCCTTTCGAAGCCCCTGCAGAAATAATGAGCCAAGCTGCCTCTATAACCATCCATATTTGCGAAAGTGTTGGCAGTGCAGAATTTTCTGCACGAACTGACCTTTCGATCATGTCCCATAAATGTTTGATGAAATTCATGTTGGGAGATCTGGGTGGCCAAACCATTTGCTTGAAATGTCCAGAATGTCCGTCATACGAATGACGAACAACTGTGGCTCGCTGGCATGGCGCCACTGTGTTGTCCATGGTGAGAGGTGATATTGAATTCCCTAATGATTTACGAAATGCCTGTCCCATGTATCTAGCTCCAGGTACCATACTGTGTTCAGTGTTTGTTAATTTCCGTCGTGCAGCCACAATAAGTCAGAAGGCTTTTCACACGAATCACCCAAGTACAACTGCTCCACCAATGGACTGCCCTTTTATACCTTGGGTACATGATACTAGCACCATCTGTGCATGTATATATCACTGTCTCGGTTTTTGTCACCTCAGTTTACGTTCTGGGCATAGTATACAATCTTACTGTGCTAATACAGTTGGCTCAACTGACGATAAACTGAAAAAAAATTAGAAAAGAAACATTGTAGGGTGACTGTCACGTAATTAATCTTTGAAATCTTGGATATGCCTGCATAACTTTAAAACAAATGAATGTATTGGAGTTTTTTAGACGTTAAATGCTTGCAAACAAATGTGGTTATTTAGATAGTTACTGGCAGAAGCATTAGGAAGTAAATTGAATGTTGTGCGACACAAAGTTTGTGTGTTTTCGCTTCAGATAAAAGCACTTTGTTTTAACTAAAACACTGGCGAGCCTATATTTGCATATACGTTGCGAGAGATGCTGTGGCTGTACACCTTTCAGAGATATACTTTGGATGAAACACTTTCGTGAGGCCATAATGGATTTCAGAATTTTGACAACACCTTGGACTGGATACGTCAGCAGCTCGTGGTCTCGCGGTAGTGTTCTCGCTTCTCGAGCACGGTGTCCCGGGTGCGATTCCCGGCGGGGTCAGGGATTTTCACCTGCCCCATTACGGTCGGAGGAAGGCAACGGCAAACCACCTCCTTTAGAACCTTGCGTAGAACGGCTGTGCGGGTCTCCTGCATCGTTCCCCTCCGATCTGTCAAGCAGCGTGGGACTTCGTTTCCATGCAACTAAATATGGTAGCTTCTGCGAACTACGTCACTTCCCATGTTATGTTGTCGCTAAAGTCTTGTTATTGGATTTCATCAACTCCGTATTTGGTGTGTTTTATATTATAACCACTTCACCCTATAAATGAATGCTGTTCCAGGACACTGAAAATCTCTCGAAAAGATACAATTTATTGATATGAAATGTCAGATAATTATTTATTGACGCCTAAAGGTTTCAGGAGTTTTTACAAATTAAGCTTGAAGCACAGAAATGCGAGTGACTATTCATAACACGTTGTCAAGGATAAACTGTAGCTCATCATGAGAACAAAAAACATAAATAGTTTCACATGAGAGAAAGAATTAAAGGGTGGCTTAGTCTTACTGACAGCCGCCTATGAAGTATAACAGGAAATTTACAAGATAATTATTTTAGAAGACTTCTTTTCCAAACGAGAACATCTTCAAGTAAAGCACATATGCAGACAAATCATATTCTGGCACTTGTGTAGGCATATTTCTGCTGGTGTTTTGGTTATTTTCAGGAGCAAAGGAAGAAGTTTACTTTTCTGGCAGGGAATTGTAATTTTTGCGCACAAATTAGGACACAAAGCAATCAGCATACCTATGTAGTGTTTGGGCTTCTTAAGTAGTTTTTGTGCTGTTACCGCAATGTAAATAACGAGTTTAAGGTGGGCAGGTTGTCACTTTCAATGAAAGAAAAGATGGTAATACTTTCCAAATTTGCAGTGAATGAACCAGCCGAACATTTAAATAGTTTCTGCTTTAATTCGTTTGCTAGAATGGCTGCCGCAGTCACGACGATACGTCGACAACAGAGACATCTATAGTTGCTTTCGCGATAGCCACAATATACCTCTGAAAGGAGAGCCACAGTACTTCTCGTGACGTATATACGAATCACGGCCGAGTGTACAAATAAAGGCACGCAAAACACTGTTGCAGCCATGACAGTTCGCTTACAATTGCATGTCATGAACTATAGATAGCTGCACTTCCCAATCACCTGACACAGTCATTCCTAACCCAGGAGCAAGCACAAAAATGGCGCAATATTTAAACTAGTCGAAATAGTTTACTTGTCACAGGGTCACCCCAATTTAGTGTACATCGTTAATACAAATTTTATAAATAGTAGCAGCCCTATAACACTCCCTTGCAGTACAGTACTCCAGAAATGATCTTTACGTTTGCCTGTTTTGTTGTGTTAAGAACGACATGTTGAGTTCCGTCTCCAAGGAAGTCCTGCATACAATCACAAATTTGGTCCGATACTTGGTAAGCTCCTATTTTGTTCATTAAAATACAGCACGGAATTGTAGGTACTGAATGTCTTCTGAAACTCAAGGATCACAACATCAACCTGGGTGCAGTTGTCTAATGGTTCAAATGGCTCTGAGCATTATGGGACTTAACATCTGAGGTCATCAGTCGCCTAGAACTTAGAACTACTTAAACCTAACTAACCTAAGGACATCACACACATCCATGCCCAAGGCAGGATTCGAACCTGTGACTGTAGCGGTCGCGCGGTTCCACACTGAAGCGCCTAGAACCGCTCGGCCACACCGGCCGGCTGCTGTTGTCTATGGGGCATTAGATGTCATTGACAAAGAGAGCAAACAGAGTCTCGCAATATCTCTGTTTGCGGAATCCTTGTTCAATTTTACATAGATTTTCGTTCTAGAAAAATTTTGTAAAGCTTGAGCATGAAACACGTTCCATAATTCTGTGAAAGATTAAAATCAGCGATATTGGCCTATAAGTATTTGCACCTGTCCAACAGCATTTTTGGAATGCAGGAATGACCTGCTCCTTTTTTCCAGTCGCTAGGCACACTTCGTTGCTCCAGTGACCCATGATAAACTGCTGCTACAAGGGGAGTAAGTTCTTTAGCATAATCTCTGTTTAACCTGATTGATTGATTGATTTCAGATATTTCATTCTGTCTAGTTGCCTTTCCACTGTTGAGCATATTTAGACGACTCTCCATTCCGCGATTGCTTTCCGGAATAACGAATTCAATATGTCGGCCTTTTAGCTGTTTTCTTCCATTTCGGTGCCAGTAGGTTCACTGAGTGACTGAATAGATGATTTCTGACTTTAACTAAGAGCAAACCTTCTTAGGATTTTTAGTCATATCGTTAGACAAGATTTTACTTTGAAATGCATAGAATGTTTCTCACATCACTCTCTTCACACTCATTTTGGCTTCTTTCAGCTTATGTTTATCGACCACGCTTTGCTTAAATCAAGGATGTATCTCTCTTCAAATCCTGTCATCAGTATGTAATAGCCGGTGACTTTTAGTAAAATACACTTATGAGCTCCTAAATAGCTTGTTTGTTCATCGATAGAACGAAATATATCCCTCATTCTGAATATCTGGGATCCGACAGTTTGTTGGTAGGTTTGTGGATTTATGTGGCATTAGATGTCTATGCACATGTCACGTAATTCGTGTAAATAATGAGTTGCTGATTTGCATGTGTGGTGATGGCGTCCGATAGCAACCCAGATGGGTTCCGTAGGATTTACATCAGGTAAATTTGGTCGCCGATAAATCAATGTGAGTTCTCTATAATGCTCCTCAAACCACTGTAGCACGCTTCTGGCTCCTTCATATGGACAATTATCCTGCTGAAAGACGACGTCGCCATCAAACATGAAGGAAAGCAGGTGGTTCGCAGCTGTCAGTGTGTCTTTGATTGCAACCACAGGTCCCATACAAACACAGGAGAATGTCTCCAATGGCATAATGCTGCTCCCACCAGCCTGCGTCCGTGGCCCGCAGGGCCGCTGGGAGCGGGCGTGCAAGGCGAGTGGCGCATGCGGGCGGCACGCATAGGGGGCGGTAAATTCAGCCAAATCGCTTTGATCCGATTCCTTTCAATGTCTCCATATCTGCATGACACAATTACACTACTGGCCATTAAAATTGCTACACCACGAAGATGACGTGCTACAGACGCGAAAGTTAACCGACAGGAAGAAGATGCTGTGATATGCAAATGATTAGCTTTTCAGAGCATTCACACAAGGTTGGCGCCGGTGGCGACACCTACAACGTGTTGACATGAGGAAAGTTTCCAACCGATTTCTCATACACAAACAGCAGTTGACCGTCGTTGCCTGATGAACGTTGTTGTGAGTCCTCGTGTAAGAAGGAGAAATGCGTACTATCACGTTTCCGACATTGATAAAGGTCGAATTGTAGCCCATCGCGATTGAAGTTTGTCGTATCGCGACATTGCTGCTCGCGTTGGTCGAGATCCAATGACTGTTAGCAGAATATGGAATCGGTGGGTTCAGGAGGATAATACGGAACGCCTCGTATTACTAGCAGTCGAGATAACAGGCATCTTATGTGCATGGCTGTAACAGATCGTGCAGCCACGTCTCGATCACTGAGTCAACAGATGGGGGCGTTTGCAAGACAACAACCATCTACACGAACAGTTCGACGACGTTTGCAGCAGCAAAGACTATCAGCTCAGAGACCATGGCTGCGGTTACCCTTGACGCTGCATCACAGACAGGAGCTCCTGCGATAGTGTACTCAACGACGAACCTGGGTGCACGAATGGCAAAACGTTATTTTTTTCGGATGAATCCAAGATCTGTTTGCAGCATCATGGTGGTCGCATCCGTGTTTGGCGACATCGCGATGAACGCACATTGGAAGCGTGTATTCGTAATCGCCATACTGGCGTATAACCCGGCGTAATGGTATGGAGTGCAATTGGTTACACGTCTCGGTCACCTCTTGTTCGCATTCACGGCACTTTGAACAGTGGACGTTACATTTCAGATGTTTTACGACCCGTGGCTCTACCCTTCATTCGATCCCTGCAAAACCCAACATTTCAGCAGTATAATGCACGATCACGTGTGGCAGATCCTGTATGGGCCTTCCTGGATACAGAAAATGTTCAACTGCTGTCCTGGCCAGCACGTTCTCCAGATCTCTCATCAATTGAAAACGTCTGGTCAATGGTGGCCGAGCAACTGGCTCGTCACAATACACCAGTCACTACTCTTGATGAACTGTGGTATCGTGTTGAAGTTGCATGGGCAGCTGTACCTGTACACGCCATCCAAGCTCTGTTTGACTCAATGCCCGGGAGTATCAAGGCCGTTATTGTGGCCAGAGGTGGTTGTTCTGGGTACTGATTTCTCAGGATCTATGCACCCAAATTGCGTGAAAATGTAATCACATGTCAGTTCTAGTATGATATATTTATCTAATGAATACCCGTTTATCATCTGCATTTCTTCTTGGTGTAGCAATTTTAATGGCCAGTCATGTATTTAATCCTCTCCTAATAGTGCAATGTATATCTGACTGTTCGAATTAAAATACGAAACGTTTGTATGTTGGAACCACATTAACAACGGAAGGTATTCTTAAGCCTAGTTTACACGTCGACAATGGGTTGCACCACTCGTTTCGTGGAATGAGTTGCACGCAAGTGGTTTCATATGTGACAGTAGACACAGTGACACCACTATATACTTCAGTTTCTGCGTTTTGTGGGTCCCTGAGTCGTGTCTGAAATGGAAGTTTTGGCAGCTGCACGTCGCACGGGTTGTGATGGAGTCAAAGCTTGTTGCGTGGAATCGCATGAAGCACTGTCGCCAGAACTGAATTTACATATCATATTGCGTGCATTACAATCGAGAACACTCGGAATGATATAAGATACAGTTTAAGTTGGTGATGATGCTATTTCCTTATCACCAATAATTATTAACAATAACAGTAATAATTATTAATATTAGCAACAAAAATTACGCGAAGCAGGCCGCATTAAGAAGCGAATGGTTTGCAAACTACTCTCTCGAAGATAGATCTTTACAGTGGAAATATTTCAAAATCCTAACATGTGTGAATGGGGAGCACTGCAGCGACGTTTTAAATAGATGAATACTGAAAAAATAGTGCAGCTTCTTGCATGTGTATAGCCTTCCCTCCTGTCAACAATATTCCTTAACCAAGAGTTGGCCAACTCGAACGATGGGATTTTAGTCTTGTAGACGAGAGCATTGCCACAGCTAGAATTACACTTGTTTGTATCTTTCTTAATTCAGTTGTAAATGTGCTCCTAACTCAATAAATTTTGTCCTGCAGCTCAGATATTGTCAAACCATCTATGTTATGATCGCACATGACGGTCTCAGCGGCAGCAATATTTTGCTTATTTCGGTAATCAGCCTCACTGAAATCCCACAAACACCTATACAAAGCATAGATATCCAAAAAGCGAACATTATTCTCCGTTCCCCACTTCATATTTCTACGAACACACATAACCTCAAAACTCATGCAACTAGTGTCGCCAAAGTTGGAACACACCAAAAGTGTTCAGTTTCACCAACGAGTTGCGCAAACGCGCGGCGTGCATGCGCAGTGGCTGGTAGCGCAGTTGCTGGCAACCTCGTGTCGTCGTGTAAACTAGGCTTTACTTACGAAGGAACATCCCCAATGGAGATATTACTCGTACTAACAAGGGAACCTCCCCATCGCACCCCCCTCGGATTTAGTTATAAGTTGGCATAGTGGATAGGCCTTGAAAAACAGAACATAGATCAATCGAGAAAACAGGAAGAAGTTATGTGGAACTATGAAAAAAATAAGCAACATATACAAACTGAGTAGTCCATGTGTAAGATAGGCAACATCAAGGACAGCATGAGCTAAGGAGCGCCGTGGTCCCGTGGTTAGCGTGAGCGACTGTGGAACGAGAGGTCCTTGAATCAAGTATTCCCTCTAGTGAAAATTTTAATTTTTTATTTTCAGACAATTATTATCTGTCCGTCCGTCATGTTTTCATCACTTTTTTGGGAGTGATTATCACATCCACAAGAAAACCTAAATCGGGCAAGGTAGAAGAATCTTTTTACCCATTCGCCAAGTGTACAAGTTAGGTGGGTCAACAACATATTCCTGTCATGTGACGCACATGGCGTCACCAGTGTCGTATAGAATGTATCAGACGTGTTTTCCTGTGGAGGAATCGGTTGACCTATGACCTTGCGATCAAATGTTTTCAGTTCCCATTCGAGAAGCACGTCCTTTCGTCTACTAATCGCACGGTTTTGCGGTGCGGTCGCAAAACACAAACGCTAAACTTATTACAGTGAATAGAGACGTCAATGAACGAACGGACAGATCATAACTTTGCGAAGATAAAAGAAGTAAACTTTTCAGTCAAGGGAAGACTTGAACCAAGAACCTCTCGTTCCGCAGTCGCTCAAGCTAACCACGGGACCACAGCGCTCCCTGGCTCATACTGTCCTTGATGTTGCATATTTTGCGCATGGACTACTCAGTTTGTATATTTTGCTTATTTTTTTCATAGTCCCACACAACTTCTTCCTGTTTTCTCGATTGATCTGTGTTCCGTTTTTCAAGGCCTATCCACTATGCCAACTTATAACTAAATCTGAGGGGGGTGCGATGGGGAGGTTCCCTTGTAAGTAGAAGCCGGCAGAGCCGGCCTCCAGACGCCTGTTACCGTACAGGGAACCCCGTGGCTTCCCGGCAGGTGCATTTAACTGACGAAACTCCGTCCTCCATTCACTTATTCCGAGCCGTTAGCGCGATGCAGAAAGCCGCACAGTGTCCGTTGATTGTTTATTGCAACTTCAGAGTACTATCAGCGCACATTGTTTTTAGTTTTATAAATTACGGGCGGAGAAAGAAGCGTCCATATGGTGAGTACGGTTTTCTATTTTAATTGTATTAATTTCCAATACTAAATAGTCTCTGTTTTACAGTCGCTGTTTTAGCACGTTGATTGCTGACAGCAGAGTCTATACAGAACTTTAAACCCTCGATAGAACGTAACGTTCTCCCAGAGTGGCCGCAATTCACCTTTGAAATTAAAAATTAAATTTTCGCTGAAGTTTATAACATTTGTGCAGTGATAAGTTAGGCTAATTTACTCTAATTACCTTTCCTATTGCCTTTTCTGAGTGATAATATTTTTATTAGTAACGCCACTTGGAAAACGTCATTTATACCCAGTAAGTAAGTGTAAGAACGAAGGACTTTTAAGCAATAGTAGTACAGATAATTCTCAAAATAATGTAGGCATCTTTATCTCCTTTTAAGGAAGGAGGACGTACTTTTGTGCCAATATGCATTTGATTCTTGTGGTAAACTGACTTTATTAAATTTTGTCAGTAATGTAATCATGATTTCTAACTTTCTGATTTCCAATCTATCATAAAAAGGTTCATACATCAGCTCAGTTGTCTTGACGAATTTTGCCGCCCTGTAGGATCAATTCAATGCCCCCGCTCCGTACAGCTACATATGTTTTGTGCATTTCATTCGTTGTGTCATTGATATATGACTTGCTACTTTCTCATATTGCACTGTCTGACAAAAACGAGTTTTTGATGCCATTGGCCTAGGTCATTAATATCAGAATGAGTATCCGAAACGAATTCTTCTCCGTTTTTTTACATACCAACACACATTGGAAAAGAACTGACATAATTTTAGTGCAATTTTCGGCCCCCAATCGAAGAGAAATGACGTAATTTTACTGCGTTTTAACGGCTTTTATTCGAAGATAAATTCCATAATTTTCCTACGATATTTACAGTGTGCTGTAGCACAGTAGCACATGATCACCAGCCGCAACTGACTATAACCTCATAATGCAGCAGCACATTCAAAGGAGAGGTGACTTCAATAACAGACAATTAACAACAGAGAAACATATGTTGCGCGTTTTCCCTGGTTGCTTATCATCTCCAGTATATCACCGATATTCTCATTGTTAAACCCAACCGTATATGGAGGCATCGTCAACCAGAAGCGAATCCTCGTTTTCCAACTAATTGGCTATACTATTTACTAAAGTTAAAACAGTACACTTAAGTACATTCCGTATCACATTAACATATATAAGACTGGTTTCGTATTTAGATAGATTAATTCACTCTGCCTTACTGGCTTTGTGGCCAATTGTAACCTAAATTAATAAACTCTTCATAAAAATTAAGAGATACTGCATAGCGTTATCGACCACGTTTTGAATTCAACCATCACTGACACGCCGGGAAAACAACGAGAGTGTCAGAAGTGGAAGGAAATATATATTCCCTCTAAAATGCCTACAGTAACACAAAATAAAAAATTATAGAACAGAAGAGTGAGCATTTCATTTGTTTGCAAATTTGTTCAACCAAGTACCAATAAACAATTTCATTAGTTTTACCCAAAAATTGTTTCAAGGACCACAGAAAAGAAAAAATAACCTTCTGGGGCTCAGTTTCGTAATCAGAAACGAGAGAAGGAAAGGCAAAAAGAAAACCTGGCACGTTCTATTAAGAAATTTTTGACCAAATCTGTAATCGTCGGTCAAGAAACTCTTGCCTCTGCCACGTGTTCGACGTTTGGGTCTGAAAACTACGGAATCAAGTGAAGACAAGACATCTTGCGCTCCTACACCCTCTGGTGGTCTCAACGAAACGTTGACACTTGTCATGTTGCTGCTGAAGAATCTTCAAACAGTTTGTGAGAGTTTGAAACTTAGCGAAAGCCCAGGGCTGTGGCCTCTTAATATTATTAGTAATCTAGTTAATATTTTAATTAAACGTGATCCTGTTTAAGTACACAATCATACAATTAACGACGATGGAAGAAAGTCTGCTGACACTTAGTACTATAGAAATCGTGCTAACGGCGAAAAAGTTAAAAGAGACTGGCTTCTTTACTCTTTATCAAAAGATTCAGTTTATTGTTTATGTTGTGAAATGTTTGGTAAAAGTGTAAGAAGTCTGTCTGGCAGCAGCAGATTGGCAGCATTTATCATTGACTTTGAGAAGACACGAAACAAGTGATTCCCACAATGAAAATTTGAAGTCATTGGTACAATTGAATAATATGTCAAAGACAAAGAAGACTGTAAATAAGATGCAACTGAGACTAATAGAGAAGGGAAAAAAGCACTGGTGTGATGTACTAGAAACGATTGTTACTGTTATTAAGTTCTTGTCGCGACAGTGTCTGACTTTTCGCGGTTCTTCCAAAAAAATATGTGAACATAATAATGGAAATTTTTTAAAAGCAGTAGAGACGCTGGCATCTTTTGATTCAGTTATGCCGGAACATATTCGCAGAATTGAATCAAAATCTGACTCAGGTCGGATGAGTATGGCCCACTATTTAGATCACATTCAAAATGAATATATTGATTTACTAGGCAGAATGATAAAAACATATTTTGAAGAAAGTAAGGGATTCTAAATATGTTTCCATCATATTAGACTGCACGTCAGATGCAAGCCATACAGAACAAATAACAGTAATATTTAGGGGTAGAGGTATGTGAACATTTCATTGGTTTCTGCCCGATTATCGGTTCAGCTGGCGAGGGTTTGATAAATTTCGTTTTGAATTTATTTTCTTAATTGAACCTGGACATACAAAATTTGTGTGTACAGAGTTATGACAGAAAACGTATTTGATGCACTGTTGGAAATATGAGAAGCCTCTTCTAGTTGGGATTGCACCACCAGACTCAAAGAAAAGTCACTTGCTTTAAAAATTCAGAATCATAAATTCATTTGTACCGTTGTAATTTGGTATGATGTTTCGAGCGAAATTAATTTTTGAAGTGCAATGGTGTAAAACCTGACGATTAATACCCAGATATGCATCAATTTGTTAAGGAGCTTGATTGACGAATTCACACAATATCTTACAGATGGAAACTTTGAAATAGGTTTAAAGGAAGCTACCAATGTGCAAACAAACAAAATGCTGAAGCAAGTTTCCCTCCAGTAAATATACTTCGTCCAAGAAGAAAACCGACTCAGTTTCAATATGAACATCGTGACAAAGTTTTGTTAGAATCCAGAACGAATTTCAGAGTAGGGTTTTTTTTCCGAATTGTAGATCAGACATTAATTTCCTTAACAAACAGATCTGAAGAGTTAAAAAATTAGACGACGTTTTTGGTTTTTTCAGTAGTACATTATTTACTTACCCTAAAAAAGAACTGATGAAACGTTGTAAATGTTTGCATATGAAACTTACAGACCATTCCAAAAATTAAACAGATTCCAGAAATGAACCCGACATTGACGGTACTGATTTTAAGGTTCCATTTCCTAGAAAATCAGTCTTGTGGTCCATTTAACATTCTTCAGAATCTTTTCAAAAATGATTTAGCTATTATCAACGTTTCCAAACACAGAAATAGAGCTAAGAATATTTCTAACTCAGCCAGTCACAGTTGCATCTGGTGACAGATAATTTTCGAAATTAAGAATTATAAAAAATTATCTAAGATCAGCAATACATTAACAGAGGCTTACAAATTTGGCTATTATTTCAACAGAACACGATATCTCAGTTTAGGTACCAAACAGACAATAGAAGATTTCGCAATTATGAAAGCAAGAAAAGTTCAAATTGTATGAGCGTATGTAAGTGTCGAAGAAACTTTCATTCAAGTCAGCAAACAAGCTAGAATTAAAGTATTCTTCGATTTGCTAACAGTGATTCTCATTTATATATAATATCTAATGAATTAGTATGTAAATGGATTTTCTTTTTGTAAAAATTATTATTAATGTGACAGGAAGTCGTTTCTGAAAGTATTTGTATGGAAGTGAAACATGGACGATAAATAGTTTGGACAAGAAGAGAATAGAAGCTTTCGAAATGTGATGCTACAGAAGAATGCTGAAGATTAGATGGGTAGATCACGTAACTAATGAGGAGGTATTGAATAGAATTGGCGAAAAGAGGAGTTTGTGGCACAACTTGACAAGAAGAAGGGGCCGGTTGGTAGGACATGTTCTGAGGCATCAAGGAATCACAAATTTAGCATTGGAGGGCAGTGTGGAGGGTAAAAATCATAGAGGGAGACCAAGACATGAATACACTAAGCAGATTCAGAAGGACGTAGGTTGCAGTAAGTACTGGGAGATGAAGAAGCTTGCACAGGATAGAGAGCTGCATCAAACCAGTCTCAGGACTGAAGACCACAACAACAACAACATTATTAATGAAATTCTATATCATGAAAATGCCGATGACATGTCTTTAATTCGAGTACGAAAAAAAAAGCTTTGTTGGTGGGGGGGGGGGGGGGGGGCGGAAAATCTAGTTTGCACGCGGGCGCAATGGGGGCAAGCAACGACCTGGTGGTATGCTGCACATTTCGAGCAGCCATTTACCTCGATGATGGCGTTTGCGATAACCAGCGACCTGGTGTAGCAAAAATGTGATTCACCAGAAGAGCTGACACATTTACATTGATCAAGGTTGAATCCCAATGGTCCCATGCCCACTGCAACCGTAATTGACAATGTCATTGGGTCAACATGTGAACATGTAGGGGTGGTCTGCTGCACAGCTACATGTTCAACAATATATGATGAACAGTGTGCTCCAAAACACCTGTGCATGCACCAGCATTGTGCTCTTTTGACAGAGAAGCCACAGATCACCATCTATCCTTCTTTAAGAAGCAGACAAGCCTCTGAACTCTAAGTTCTGTGAAGAGTCATGGACGTCCAATGATTATCGTCTAGTGGTAGTTTCACTGTCTTTCTGTTTCTTTCCAGAGATGCTCACAACAGTAGCACAATAACATTCGACCATCTTCACTGCTTTAGAGTTACTCATTCACAGGCTCTAAATAACAATAATCTGTCTTTTGTCGTAGTTGCTTATATCAGTAGATTTCCCCATTTGCAGCTAGGGTGATTCCCCGTCTATGTCTGCTCCAGTTACATACTTTTGTTACCATGTCACGCGCCCGCAGTCTCACCAGGCAGCATCCAACGTCGGGATGGGTAGTGGTCATAATGTTTTGGCTTATCATTGTAGTGTTCGTACGTACACTCAGTTCTTAGCCATGGAATTCTTTTCTGGGGAACAGATGAACAAAATATGAATACAGTTTTCAAACTACACAAAATGGTCACAAGAATAATAATGGTCATTAATAAAGTAACTCATCTCATTTTGCAGACCAACTCTAAATATTGGAAATTTTTAGTACCCACGTAAGAATTCTTACCAATCAATTATGCTAGTAAAAAGACTTTGATAATGACTGAACAAAGAGATGTATCGATGGCCGAGGAACAAAATTGAGACTGAACTTACATTTACTGAGGAAAACAGTAGCAAAAACCTCCAAACATCAAAAATCAACAATGTCATTAAAACAAATTTACTTAAAAGTCAGTTAAAAGTAGTTGTTAACCAATACATTATGTACAGTAAAGGATTACTTGGACAACACAGAAAAGTGATTTGGCAAAAAATGTAACAAATAAAGAATAATAAAACACATCTGCGAAGTCACAACATGGTTTTGTTCTATAGTAACTTTATAATGTATTTTTTTCTTCTAGGTAATCTTTTACCAAAGCTCTGCAGCAGGTAATACTACCATCTTGCCGTCTGTCTGAGCTCAACATCTCACTTGCATGGTGTTATTCTTGGACAGTTTTTCTTTCATCTGTTTTTTTTTACATTAGGAAAGCAAATAAGAAGTTGCAGTAAACAAAATGGAAACCAGGCATCGTTATTTGGTCCTGATGTCAGCTGATCGCATGTGTGCCATCACTGATGCTAAGGAATGAATGGACAATATAGCACTATACTCTGTTCATCTTAAGAATAAACCTGATGTAGACAAACATAAATGTGATGGTTCGTCAGAAGCCGTAGCACATGCACTGGTGTTGTTACGCTCTTGGAAATAGGTTCTACTTATGAATTAGATATACTATTACTAAATTACATTAAATGAAACTTTAAGATATTCTCATGATTAATAGCTATCAATGTAGTTTTTATTTCAAAAGTCATGTACAGTCACACTGTCGGTATGGTTGTGCTCTGATTGTCACATTGTATGAACATGCCTGAGGCTTCTTCCTATTCCATAGGGGAGCACCTGTGTGGAACACGGTTAAAATGTGCGCAGAAATAGATTGTTATTAATGTCTTTCATAAATTTACAAGAAAAAATTAGCTCTGAAGTTTTCTGAGGGACTGTATTCAATAGAACTGAAATAGTGATACACATGGGATGTAAAGTGTTCCGGTGTAACCACAAACGCCGGCACGAAGACAAAGAAAGCGAGAGCAGAGAAGGCAGTGAGACAACGTCAGCAAGTAGCCGGCTGACTAGCACGGCGCCACGACAGGAGCGGCCTCTACAAGAAGACAATATAGGCGCTGCTCCTGCCAGCCTCGACTGCATGGTATTAGCACAGTACATGAACTGGCCTTGTGGAAAGCACTACAAATAGCAGTGATGTGTGATCCATATCAATTGCTTACATGGACCTTGTATACAGCAAAGGAATTTGTTTGTTTGATTGTCGCCCATGGCTTGCAACACCATTGTAAATTCAAAGTTAAGTATTGTCAAGCTTCTTTACTGTAATAAAAACTATTATTGTGATTTGCTTGACTTGTTGTGTAGCTATTCCGAGAAAGAAAGGCACCCTGTAAGGAACGAGTGGGCAGGACCCCATATAAAGCAGAATCGGTAGCATAGTAGACTGGTACTCTGCAGCAGCTCCTGGGACACTGGTTCAAGTCTCGCCTGAGTTATCTTTTTTCGTTCAATTTTATGACTAATTCACATCTTCTTGTTTCTAATTACATATTGCACTTGAAATTCCTGTTTTCATTTCAAATGTAAATTCTTAACTATCAATATTTTATGAAAGATTGTTAATAAAGGTTGCTTAGGCCGGTATTACACTATCAAATTTCTTTGTCAAAGTTTTGATCAAAGATGTGATCCAATATTCCGTCCAATATATTTGACAAAGATCTTTGACATAGCGCTAGAAGGGGTATTACACTGTCATCAAATTTTTCGTCAAAGTTCAATATGGCTGACAACAACTTGTTATTAACCGCAGCAGTTCTACGTACTCCAATTGCATTGTGTGCACATGTGGAAAAGAAGTGGGGGGAAAAAATGGAACCATACATACGAGGTTGACAGTCTTAAAAGTCCTGGGATTACAACTTGATAATAGATTCAGTTGGGAGGAGCACACCACAGAACTGCAGAAAGGCCTTAACAAATATGTATTTGCAATTCGAGTGATAGCAGACATAGGCAACATAAAAATGAAAAAGCTTGCATACTTTCATTCCATAATGTCATATGGGATAATATTTTGGGGTAAATCTTGAAGTCAAACAAAAGTTTTCAAGGTCCAAAAGCGTGTAATACGTATTATTTGTGGAGTAAATTCACGGACCTCCTGCAGAAACCTCTTCAAAGAACTGCGTATACTAACTACTGCCTCTCAGTATATTTACTTCTCAATGAAATTTGTCGTAAATAATATATCTCTTTTTCCAACAAACAACTCAGTTCATACATATATTTTTAGATGTAAATTTATACCAGAACTTCACTGTCACTGCAATAGTAAATGGCATATCAGACCATGATGGACAGCTCCTCACTCTACGTGACTACAGACCTGTCAAGAAAGCAGTCCCATCCTGGAAGGCAATCAGACTTATGAACAAAGAGACCCTGGAATTTTTTAACCATAAGCTGCAGCATGAAGATTGGAATTCAGTTCGCAGAGTAGATGATGTAGATACAAAGTTCAACATATTCATAAATGAATTCCTATCCCACTTTGAAGAAGCTTTTCCTAAAAAGTTTGTTAGGAACAATATTTCCTCGTCCTTAAAGAAGCCATGGATCACAAAGGGTATTCGAGTGTCATGTAAATATAAGAGAGAACTTTATGTTGCAATCAGAGGGTCAAGGGACAGAGAATTAATCAGCCATTATAACATGTATTGTAAAATCCTAAAGAAAGTTATTCAGACATCAAAAGCACTGTATTATGTAAAAGAAATTGATAACTCCAATAATAAAATGAAGACTGTCTGGCAAATAGTTAACAAGGAGACAGGGAACAATAAAAAAAGAGCTGTAGAAAACTTCATAATCAAACATGAAGGGAATCTTGTGCAAAATCCTGAGATCATAACTGAAATCTTTAATAAACACTTCCTGTCAGTGTCTGAGCAAATAGGCTGCAAGGGTTCTGTGAATGATGCCCTGACCTTTTTGCGAAATGCTTTCCCTAACAAAATCATCCAAATGCATATTAGACCTGTTACAGTATCAGAAATTGAAAGAACAATTGCCTCCATGAAAACCAAGAACTCCTGTGGAGTAGACAATATTTCTAGCAAATTGTTAAAGCAGTGTTGTACTTCTGTAAGCAATATACTGTGTCATATTTTCAATGCCTCTTTGCAGCAAGGAATTGTTCCTGATAGACTAAAGTATGCTATCGTGAAGCCTCTCTTTAAGAAAGGGGAGAAAACTGATGTTAAAAATTTCAGACCAATATCTCTCCTGACTGTGTTTTCAAAGGTACTAGAAAAGCTCATGTATTCTAGAATTTTAGAACACCTACATAAATTCAATATTCTCAGCAAACATCAGTTTGGTTTCCGGAAAGGTCTGTCAACTGAACAAGCAATATATGCTTTTATAGATAAGGTTTTGGAATCTCTAAATGAGAAAATGGTGACAACAGGGCTATTTTGTGATTTATGTAAAGCCTTTGGCACTGTGAACCACCAAATACTGTTACTGAAGGCAGACCATCTAGGAATAAGTGGTGTAGCAAATAACTGGCTTCAGTCATACCTGACAGAGAGGAAACAGAAAGTAGTCTTAGATACGTCAGACAATTTGTGTGGTGGAATGATTTCATCGGAATGGAGAGACATAAATTGTGGAGTTCCACAGGGCTCTATTCTTGGTCCTTTACTGTTCCTGTTATTTATAAATGATTTACCTTATTCTTCAATGATTCAGTGCAATTTTACCATCTTTGCAGATGATACTAACATAATGGTTAATGGTCTTAAATGTGAAAATGTTCAAGAGTCTGTTAATACTATTCTTATAGATTTAATGAAATGGTTTACTGCAAATGGTCTTTCACTTAACCTGAGTAAGACTAATTATATTCAGTTCACCCCAACTGCCAAAACTGAGGAAGAAATGACTGTTAAATATGCCACACAGGTCATAGAAAGAGTGGAAGTAACAAAGTTTCTAGGCGTGAAGATTGACTGTAGAGTAAACTGGTCCCATCACATTTTAGATCTTTACAAGAGACTCAGCTCTTCAGTTTTTGCAATGCGAATCATCTCTGTCAGTGCAATATTCATTGCTCAGAAGCGTGTTGTAAGAGTGATGTCTGGTGTAGATCCTAGATGCAGCTGCAGAAGCCTATTCCGGAATCTGGGAATTCTTACAACTACTTATCAATATATATACTCACTTATGTGTTTCATAAGTAAAAACACTGATTTATACAAATGTAACAGTGAATACCATCAGTATAACACAAGGAGGAAACATGATTTCCACACTGAAGGTAAAAATTTGAAGATTGTGCAGAAGGGTGTACAGTCCTCTGGTATAAAGATATTTAATGCTCTTCCTCCAGAAATCAAATGTGAAATTGCCAACAAATCTACATTTAAAGAGCTTCTGAGGCAATTTCTTTTAGCCATGTCATTTTACAGTTTGGAAGAGTTTATGAAACACAGTGAGAAACGGCCTTAACATAAGATGTATTATCACATAAATTGAACATTAAGCTGAACATTCTTGTCACATATGTAACTCTTTTAGTGTTAACTGCTTATATTTAACAGTCTGGGTTATATGACCTTTCAGGTTTAATTTACTTTGTTTTATACCTGTAATCTGTAGGTCTAAGGATTCTCATTCCATTATATTGTGTTATGGATCATTGTAGTGGTTAAGTAACTTTATATTCTTTACCTGTAAACATAGTGTACTAGTACTTGTCATTGACAATGTAAAAATTGACACACACTACATCCATGTGAAATTGTCACAGTTGGATCCATGGTGTAAGAAATAAATAAATACATACAATACCAGGAACAAAAATGATCTGCACAAGGGCTTAAAAGCACTTACTTTAGTTCAACAAGGGGTCCACTACTCAGGAACACTCATCTTCAATAATTTGCCAGGAAACATAAAAAATTTAGTTAGAAATAAAGATCAGTTTAAAAGGAGCCTGAAAGACTTACTACTGGCCAACTCCTTCTACTCCATTGGCGAAATTTTTAATAGAAACAAATGATGTATTTATTCATACTATTAGTATTGTTATTTCAGCTTAAAAAAATCGACATGTTCCACATCCACGAGGATCTCCTCAGCACGGATCTATGGAACGAAAAACTAATCTAATCTGGGTGAAGCCGTGGGTTTTACGACGACACGATAAAAGCATTCAACAAAACTTCTTACGTGAGCTTAAGCCCGGTCCACACGCAACGATCTGTCTGCGCAGACATCGGCGCAAATGTCTGTACATGCAAAAGATCGCTGCAAATGGGAGTGTGCACACGACACAAACCCCAATCTACTACTCGCCCGCCATCTGTCGGTATAGAAAAGAAATATCAGTGGCAAGCAACAACGCTCCCCGTAAACGTCAAAAATTTAATTCAGTTATTTTGAAATACAGAAATGGAGGAAGTTCTGTTGTGGTTTGTGTTAGCAACTTGTGCTGCAAAAAACATCCAGACCAACCGCAAGAAACAGAGAAAGCGGTCAAAATGGTGTAGACATTGGCTGCTAAAGCGAAAGCAGTTTTCTCACGTAAATTTACTGCGAGAGTTGCAGGGCGAACCTAACGACTGGCGAAATTATTTGCGGATGGATGTCGAAACTTATAATTATCTCTTAAAGCTTGTAACCCCTCATATTATGAGACAAAATGCTTTTATAGAGAAGGGCAATTTCTCCTTATAAACGGCTGGCGGTAACATTAAGATTCCTAGCAACAGGAAGGAGCTACAAGGATTTGGAATTTTCAACTGCAATATCGAAACAAGAGTTAAGTGAAATAATATCCGCAATTTTTCAATTAGAGCATTGTATGCTGCTGTCTTTTTGTCTCTGTCACTATATTCTTTACTTTAATCTTCCACAAACATTGGTGGTTTCTATATATTTCAATGAACTCACAAAGTCTCGAGAACACTGACGAGTATCAGTCATTTTAATGCCCTGTGCGCACAAATACAAACACTAGACTGAGCAAACAGCTGTTTCACGCCAGATTTGCGGCGATCTCCTGTCCACACGCTCCAACTTGTCTGCGCAGATGTGGTTTGAACCCACAGATTTGAGAGGTTTCGCTCAAACCTCCAACTCCAACTTCCAGGTTTGCACACACCTCAGGTTGGTGCAAATCTTCTGTTCACACGCAACGATCTGTCTGCGCAGATGTGTTGTGCGCAGACATTTGCGCAGACAGATCGTTGCGTGTGGACGGGCCTTTACAATGGAAGACGTCAAGTCGTACATCAATTACTTAAGAATGGATGAGCATACGTTTCTGTATGTGCTCAATGAAGTGTATCCTCATATCACAAAGCACAATATTCACTTAAGAACTGCTACATCTTCAGAAGACAGGCTCACTAAACACTCCGATTCCTTGCTACAGGAGAGGGTTAGGTTAGATTAGGTTAGGTTAGGTCAGGTAGGTCTTCAATCTTCTTAATCTATTTTTGTATTCAGGGTGCCTCACGTTGTAAAGCGCCTCATCAGCTTCAGACATCTCTATTAATTTTGTAGTTGTCGGCACACACCAATTGTATTTACCGGCAATGGTTATAAAAACACTACAGACGACAGAACGCTGCAGCGATGCTAGCGCTCCATGTGGTAACATGTCACATTGCAGTCAACAGAAGACAAGCGGTTTCTTTGTTCAAATATACAGCGACGCCCTCATGGAGGTACTAGATTTGATCAAATATTGGACGACATTTGACAAAGTCCCTATTACACTATCAAATATCTTTGACAAAGATATTGGACTAAGAAATTTGATAGTGTAATACCGGCCTTAAGTTAAGAAGACATAATAATTTAATTTTTAGGGCAGAAATGAAAAACCAAATACTTTATTTGGACTATGTCCATTGTTTTATACCACAGATGTAGTCTCACACGAACCAGAGTGATAAGTGAACATGAACAACGAGCATTTTCATAGTATCGAGCACACCACACAACTTCTCCATTTTTACGTTTGCCACTAGATTAGATTAGATTAGATTAATACTTGTTCCATACATCATGAATACGACACTTCGTAATGATGTGGAACGTGTCAGGTTAATAAAAGATGTCTGTACGAGATATTACATTGTCCTGTATTTTGTTTTTCTGACTTGTTCCACATCCTGGAGGACCTCTTCACTACGAATCAATTGGAATGAAAGTAAATCTAATCTAATCTAAACAAAATATTGCATGACACTAATGTTTAAGTTGTTGTTCCCCCCCCCCCCCCCCCCCCCCCCTTAATTTGTATCTAAAAATTCAGCCATTAGCATATTGTTGCATAAGAAGTTGAGTAGCACAGTCACTGAAGTGTAGTGGTTATGATACTAGACTGTTGCATGGAGGGTCATGAGTTCATAACGCACGTGAACTGTAAAATTTTAATTTATATATTTGGTTCGAGGACATTCTAGAAGTATCCACAAACGTCAAGATTCATTGTATTGGAATGTTCTGTAACTGTATATATACCGTATGTGTTCTGGCTGGAGACAGTTCGCTCCACGCTCTTGTATGTGCAAGTGCTGAATAAACCTTCATTAAGTGAAGTTTATGTTGGTCATTCATCTAATGACACCTTCTTCTACATGACATAATTCTGGTGGAAACGCTGGGTATTGGAACTTGTGATAGCGCACATTATCGACGACACTGTGGCTCCCATCAGGCCACGACAGAGCCGCCGTTCACGTGGCGAGAAACCCGAGTTTGAGCCATATTCAACAGATCGCAAACTATTGGAGACAGAAGAAGAAGAGGATGTTACGATGAGAGCAACTGTGTGCCACCACATAAGACATTCTTCCGGGTTCTCTGGTGCCAATGGCCAAGATCCAAACAATTGGTTGAAGCTATATGAGCGTGTAGCCAAATTTAACAAATGGGATGACACCGTGTGTTTGGCTAACGTATTTTTCTACTTGGAGGGCACCGCCAAGCAATGGTATGAGAACAATGAGGAGAAGTTCACAAGCTGGGAAGTATTCCAGGTGGAACTGGGCAAGTATTTCGGCGACACACAACGACAGAAGTGCAAGGCTGAAGATAAATTAAAGTGCAGGGCACAGCGTCCAGGAGAAACGACAGCATCCTACATTCAAGATGTCTTGGAGTTGTGTAAAATAGTGGATCCTAGAATGAAGGAGAAAGGTAAGGTTGCATATCTCATGAATGGTGTTGCTGAGGACTTGTATCAAGCCCTACTCGTGAAGGAGGTTTCGACATGAGACGACTTCATAAAATAGTGCCAGTATATCGAGACAACGCATCAAAAAAGAATTACATGCAAGAAGTTTGAACGGCTTCCAAACCTTGTATCGATGTATGTGATGGAGGAAGATAATGATTTCACAAGTTTTCTTCATCAGATAGTGAGAAAGGAAGTTCAGAAGGCACTTGGATTGCATGGCGAGCAAAAAACCGAGACGCTTCATGAGGTCATAAGGGAGGAAGTGGAGCAGATATTGAACACAGTCTCTCGTCTTTCATTTCCCTTTAAAACGGTAAAAAAATCGAGACCCAGGCGAAGTTACGTTCCTGCAGTGATGCATAAGGAACCTGTTTGGGCAACATGGAGGGACTGACGTCTGGAGGACCCAGGATAACCAAACTGTGTGTTTCCATTGCAGGGGACCGGGACATGTGGTGCGCTATTGTCGAGAAAGGCGGCAGATATTTGATGTCGCCTGCGCCAGAAGACAGCAGACCGTTCTTAGCCGACGCCAACTCCAACTCCGGGAAGACGAAGATGAACAAGAAGATGTGGGTGCAGGAAGATGTAGGTCACCATCGCCACAAGCTAGCTGCTGGAGAGGATGATCCCCAACACGCCAATCAAGGTCTCCATCGTCGTTTAGAAGCTCCAGCGAATAACCTAGCCGCTGCAACCTGGAAAACTAAAGAGTGCGACCTTCCTTGGAGGTGAGACCACTGAAGAGAAAAATCCTCCACCATTGATCACTACAAAAATGATAGGAAACTACGTCGATATCCTGATGGATAGCCGACCAGCCCAAGCTCTTGTGGTCCCTGGAGCATCACATTCAGTGATTTCAGAGAAGTACCGTCGCCAGTTGCAGAAAACCGTATTCGTAGACAACAAAACACCTCTGCTGATGGTGGCTAATGGGAAATATGTAAAATGTACAGGAAGATGTATCATTCGTGTGGGTATAAGTGGCCATACACAGCCCTTAGAATTAATTGTCTTACAAGAGTGTAGTCATGACACCATTCTCGAATGGGAAAGAGAAGGTTATAGCCTATGCTTCTAGGACACTTATAAAATCCGAGAGAAACTACTCAACTACAGAAAGAGAATGTCTTTCTGCGATCTGGACCATGTGCAAATTTCGACAGCATCTCAATAGAAGGCCATTCACAGTTGTTACAGACAATCATTCACTTTGTTGGCTGACAGGTCTTAAGGCTCCAACAGGACAACTTGCCAGATGAGCACTACATCTTCAAGAGTAGGACATTATCACAGTGTACAAAAGTGGAAGAAAACACCAAGATGCCGACTGTCTCTCAAGAAACCCCGTGCAAGACCATCAAGACTATGATGAAGATAGTGACTGTCTCGCTACACTCCAGCAGGATCTCTCTGCTGAGCAGAAGAAGGACGCCAAGATATCTCAAATTATGCTTGCCTTAAATTGGTCAGAAGATGTGAAAGGACAATTTAAGGTAGTTAATGGATTACTTTGCAAGAAAAACTTTGATCCGTTTCGAAAGAGGTGGCTACCAGTTATTCCTAAACACATGTGCTTAGATGTTCTACAGAAATTCCATGACTCACCTGCGGCCAGAAATTTAAGATTTTTTAACACATACGATAGGATCCACAAGAGATTTTTCTGGCCAGGTTTATTTAGGAGTGTCAGTCACTGAAAGGCAGTTCCTCAGAAACTACCCGGCCGACTCATACCAATTCCACCAGCCAAAACGCCTTCCCAGCATGTTGGGATTGATCTCCTCGGACGATTTCCAATGTCTGCTAGTGGCAATAGATGGATTATTGTTTACACTGATTATCTGACACGCTATGCCATTACAAAAGCTGTGAAAACAGCCGAAGCATTCGAGGTAGCCAAATTCTTCGTAGAAGACATTGTATTACAACGTGGTGGCACAAGGTCGTTAAGTACGGATCAAGGGAAAGTTTTTCAATCGAATCTTGTGACAGAGATAAACCATCAGTGCAACATTACTCATCACATGATGACTGCCTACCATCTGAAAACTAATGAGCTTACTGAACACCTTAATAAGACTTGGCCGACATGCTATCAATGTTTGTCAATGTTGAGTAGAGCAACTAGGATGAGGTGCTACCTTTCATGACGTTTGCCTATGACACCGCCAAACAAGACACCACTGGATTTACGCCATTTTTCGTGGTGCATGGGCGTGAAATGACAACGGAGATGGACACTGTGTTTCTGATACATCCTGATGATGTGGACAATGACTACATCAGCCAGGTGTTAACTAGACCTGAGGAAGCTCAGCTGTTAGCTCGACTCCACAAGATGCAAGTTCAAGAAAACGATCGCCAAAGGTATGACAGGAACCACTGCCCTGTTGTCTACCAGCCTGGTGACCTTATATGGATCTTCACTCCTGGTCGGAAGGTTGTTCTCTCTGAGAAGCTCCTCAGGTGCTACTTTGGACCTTATACGGTTGTAAGACAGTTGTCTGATGTTACTTATGAAGTTCAAGATTTCGACATAAGACGATGAAATATCGAAGATACGGTTCACATCCTTCAAATGAAGACCTATAAGGATCCTGCAACCCAGAGTAAATTCAAAGCTCCAGCGACAGGCAACAAGCGGAAAGAGGTGATGAAGAGTATAGCAGCAAGGGAAGTTCAAAGAAGATCACTGCCAGGGTGAGCACCAGTCATCGGGAGTCGGAGTGTGTAGGACCAATGACTCGTTCCCGTACTAGGACGATGTAACACTGAGATACTGTTCTCTTAAGGAGAGAGCAATGTCGCAGAAGAAGCTGAGTAGTGCAGTGACTGTGGTGTAGTGGTCGTAATACTAGACTGTTGCGTGGAGGGTGGTGAGTTCAAAACTTACCTGAACTGTAAAATTTTAATTTCTATATTCGGTTCGAGTACATTCTAGAAGTATCCACAAATGTTAGGAATCATTGGACTGGAATGTTCTGTAATGGAATATATACCGTATGTGTTCTGGCCGGAGACAGTTCGCTCCGTGCTCTTGTATGTGCAAGTGCTGAATAAATCTTCGCTAAGTGAAGTTGTGTTCGTCATTCATCTAATTACACCTTCTTCTGCGTGACAATTATGAACCCAACAGAACTTATCTGGATCGAAGTATACAGGATCTGGCCCAAGAAATAACAAGACTGTTGAGCTGTCAGACTTAGTGGAACTAACGGACGCAGCTTTTTCAACGTCACTGCCGAACACTGATCAGATATGGAATGGCACGTCATAAAAAAAAAATGAGGAGAAAATGTGGCACCTGGGTAGCTTCCTGGATTCTGTTGTTGATCGATTCATCATCAATGTAGCAAATGACAGTTCTAGAGCTGAAATGTATTTTTCTGATTCAGAGAAGGAATGAGCAAAGAGATTACCAGACAACTGACTGTAATCAACACATTCAGTCCTTCAGTATTCAACAGTACATGAAATGCTACAGTATGCTTTTGCATCACACATTTCTTGCTCAGAAAAATTATCTTGTGTTTAAGTTAGGAATTTTATCACTCTTGTTTGTAATTAGAATACTATCTTAGGTGAGAAAAGAGCATTTTATGCTTTCCACCTGATCTCCTAAGAAGCGTGCGGTAAAGCTGGAGTTTTGCAGAATATTATTTCATTCTCTTCAAACATTAAATAACATTGGAAACTATATTGTTTCTTTGCTCGTCTCTTTTTTATGTCTGAACTCCAACTGCTCACATCATTGCAGGTTAGTTGGATCAGCTGGCTGGCCAGTGCTGTCCAAGTTTAATGCACTGGTAAAGCTGTTGTCCCACATTTCTGCTCAGTTTATGTGCATGTAACACAGCATAAAACGCATCCTTATCATCGTACTTGACTGTACTGGACACAGCTTGGCTTCCACTCCACATGAAATGAAATCCAATGAGAGTCAAGCAAACACAGAAGAATACATGACATAATGTTTACATCAGGTTTTGTCTTATGGTGAACAGAATATAGCATTTTACATTATGAAAACTTCACTATAAAGATGTATAAACAAAACAGCATTGTACACTAGGGATAAACTGCATGATGTTGTACTGTTGTAAACAGAGCACCCTTTTCTTTGGGAGGATAGAAGCTCTGATCCTCACCTGATCATCCTGATTTAAGTTTTATGTGGTTTCCCAAAATTACTTCATGCAAATGCTGCCATGATTCTGACTCTTAGTCTACGGCCAACTAAATGTTTCATTCTTATAAAATTAGACCTGCGAAAGCCTGTATACATTAAATATTTTTTTGTTCTTAATCTGGAATATCATGATGAGTCCAAAATCCTTGTGAATGTAATTCACATACGAATAAACAGCACCCTCACCACTTTACTACAATTACCACTACTGAAAAAATACCTTCATTCCAATAAGAGTAGTACTTCCTTTCTAATTATATAACTTACATATGAAGGCAATACTACAACATCTATTTGCTCTATTACTTTTGTTCTCTATAGAAATGATGTATCAAATTCCCTTAGTGAAAAAATAACTGTGTGTTATTATGACACATCTTTAATACCAATAGTAAGCAACAACTCATTTACAAAACCTGGAAGAAAACATTTTGAGGACATGCTGGTGGCAAAAAGTATTTCAGAGAAAATAAACTGTTCATAAATGGGAATAAATTCCACACAAAACTCCAAACAAACAGAACCAATAGCATATAGCATTTTAAATTTACAAGGGCATGCTGAAAAGTAATGGCTCCAATTTTTTTAATGTGAAAACTGTTAAATCTTTTTAAATAACACAAAACTTTATTAACATTTTATGTCTTTATTCTTCATGTCTACACATTTATTTCTCAACATTTTCACCCTGGCAATGAACACATTTCTCTCACGAGAGACCAGTTTGTTGATAGCATCACTGTGGAATGTTTGACTTTGTTGATAGGGCCCGAACCTCGCCTCTGCTTGCACCACTGCATCATTACCAAAGTGAAGCCCTCAGAGGTGTTCTTTAAGTTTTGGAAACATATGAAAATCAGATGCAGCCAAGTCAGGAATGTATGGACGATAACTGATAACAATGAACCCAAGCGGTCATATTGTTGCAGATGTTGCAGTGCTCATGTGTGGTATAGCATTGTCACGATGAAGGAAATAGTGCTCCATGTGTGGATGAGCTCTTAAAATTCATACTTTTGTGCTACAATTCGGAGCCCTCTAGCAACAGAGGGTTGCAGCTTGCATCAGCAAAGCAAGAAAGTCGACCGAGTAATATGCATGACATGAAATACATCAACTGATATTGAAACAGGATAAAAATTAAGAGGAATTACTTTTTAGAGCATCCTCGTAATATTGGAGACACTGATTTAAAAGTAGTGTAGCATAACAGGTTTCTGGGATTGGAGATGGAGAAACTTATGACATGGTACAAGTACATAGAGAAAATCTAAACAAAGCATAAACGTATTTTAATGAAGATAATCTCTTACAGAGAAAAAAATACTCAGTGTACTATGAGCACATTTTCTGCACATATTTTTACTACAAATTAGTAGATGTGCTACTGCATTCAGTTAGTTTTAAAATATAAAAACCATCAGATGCATAGGGAAATTTCCATGACAGAAAATGAAGATATAAATGTAAAGATGTCAAAATATTAATGGAGATTTTCAGGAGAACAACAGACGCAGCAATAATTATTGTATCAGTAGCAAAAGGTTTAAATTAACTGTCAGGGACCCTGTAAATGCAGGAAGCATATTTACTTGTTTCATCCCTTTGTCCAGTGCCTGTGTTGTCTGTGATTAGTTGCTGTTTGATATCTCTATCTCTTCCTTGGTCTATCTATTGATCTTTTCCCTGTTGCTCAATAATTCATTATTATTTTAAGCATTATATTTTCATACATTCTTGTGATGTGATACCTATACTTATAACTCCTAGTTGTTTGATTGTGATGGGACACAGCATCTCCAAGGTAGAGATGAAGTAGGGATTTTACCATATGACCATTTCATGGTTGTACCATGAATATCAGAGATCCAGTAACACATCAAATCTCCAACATCACTGCAGCCGGAAAAATATCCTGCAAGGAGGGGACCAATGATGACAGAAGAGAATTTTTCAATGTGACAGAAGTGCAACCCTTCCACATATTGCTTCAGATTTCAATGCTGGCCCATCAACAAGTGTCAGTGTGCAAAACTTTCAATAAAACAACATCAATATCAGCTTTTGGAGCTGAAGGCTCACTCATGTACCCTTGATGATTGTATGACACAAAGCTTTACGCCTCACTGGGGCACATAAACACTGACATTGGACTGTTGATGACTGGAAACATTCGCCTGGTTGGACAAGTCTCATTTCAAATTGCATTGAGCAGATGGATGTGTACAGGTATGGAGACAACCTCATGAATCCATGGACCCAGCATATCAGCAGGGGACTCTTCAGACTTGTGGAGGCTCTCTAATGCTATGGGGAATGTGCAGTTTTAGTGATATGGGACCCCTGATACGTCTAGATACAACTCTGAGAGGAGACTCAAACGTAAGCATCTTGTCTGATCACCAGCATCCATTCATGTCCGTTGTGCATTCCGATGGACGTCAATTCAATGCAACACCCCATACATTTAGAATTGCTACAGAGTGGTTCCAGGAACACGCTTCTGAGTTTAAGCTCTTCCACTGGCCAACAAACTCCCCAGACATGAGCATATCTGGGATGCGTTGCAACGTGCTGCCCGGAAGAGACCTCCACCCCCTTGTACTCTTATGGATTTATGGACAGCCCTGAAAGATTCATGGTATCGTTTATTTTCAACACTACTTCAGACATTAGTTGAGCACACGTCATGTCGTGTTGCGGCACTTCTGCCTGCTCATGGGGCCCTAGACGTTATTAGACAGGTGTACCAGTTTCTTTGGCTCTTCAGTGTAGTACCAATAACACAACTTCTTTGGTATGTCTTCATTTCTGAAGGAGATGGCATTTCTCCTGAAGTCGAATCCATTTGCTCTATGTTTCTTTATAGTTTATTACAATTTTGCTTGGGACTTGGTCCTTAAAAGCCACGACTTTTGTTTTTAGGTGAAGTTTTTTTAAAGTTATGGCTCTTGTCAGTAATATTTCATTTGTAAATGACTTCTGGAATGGCATTGTTACTACCAGCTGTAAGAAGTTGGCCATTAGCCAAGAATGTTGTCATTAGATGATTACATTGGTTAAAGTTGTAAACATCTATTTCTTCTAGCTATTTTCTCAACATGTACTCAACACAGATATTAAAAAATATTGGAGACAAACTGCATACATGTCATAATCCTAAATTGGCCATTGCTTCAACAATCTCTTTTCCGGCATTGGAAATTTTGGAATATTGGCACATTTTTGGATTAGTCTTAGCAATTGGTGTGGTATACCTCTCATATGTAGTATTTCCCATATTCTCATATCTACATTGCCATTGCTTTCACATAGTCAAGAAGTAATACTAGATGTTTCTCCATTAAATTCTACATTCTTTCCGGTTACTTGTTTGATGAAAAATATGTTGTCTGAATGGGACCTTCACTTGCCCTTTGCTTGTCCAACTTGATATTTTCTAAAATTACTGCAAGTCTCTTACTTATCTTCAAAATATTTTATATCCCGTAAGAAGTAAAGAAATGCTCCTGTAATTCTTACAGTGTTTCCTATTTCCTATGTTAAATACAGGTGTTACTATGGTTAATTTCCAGCTGTTCAGAATTTCCTTTGTTGTCAGAATTTGTTGATGAAGAGAAGGAATTTATATTTCATAATAGGAGACACATAATTGACCAGCCCATTGTTTATGCTGTCACTTCCTGGTGGCTCCCTGTTTCTTTCTTTCTTTCTTTCTTTTCTCCATGACACAGCCTCAAATTCTGTCATTTCTATTTTGTCTTTACTTACTTCTTCCTTCTCTTTGAGTGTTACAACTACCTTTTCTGATTCCATTTGCTTCATAGTCTTTTGTTAAAAGCTCCTAATAGTAATTTAACCATTGTAACTTCTTACTTTGATGTTCATATTAACAGACTTTGATCTAAAAAAGATTGTACATGTGCTAATCATTTTTAAATGTAAACTGAAATGTTTTCTCACTCCTGTATGCTGATATAATGTGAATAATTACTTACAGCCAAGGTAATTGAAAAATATAATTTTCCTAGTATAAATACAGACATTGCGTGTTTCCTATACGGGAATTGACTGAAAACTAACTAAAACTGTGTATGATATATTTCAAATTCAAGATACCCACATAGATGTAGATGTAGATGTAGAACTACTGGTACCTATACACTGTGTATAGTTCCATGTTGTGGCCCTAGATGGGCTAATCAAGCCCACCAAACCACAGTGCCATCCTCTCAGCTGCAGTATGTGGTCAACACAGTGCTCTCCTGGCCATTGTCAGGTTTCTTGACCTTAGAAGTTCCTCAGTTGGTGTCATAAGGCTGAGTGTACTCTGTACCAGTCTTTCCACCAAGGAAAATTCCCTGGCTTTACCAGGAATTGAACCTGCACCCTTGCATGGCAGTCAGCCACACTGACCATTCAGCTAAGGAGGCATACATATGATGTATAAAATACTGTATAAAAATAAGTAAACTGTTTAATAGCTCGCACAAATTCAAAACAGCAGAATTCACAACTGTTGCTTTATGTAAGTAAATCCTGATAAACTTGGTGAACATCAGTCTCGACACAGTCTGCAAGTGATGTGCATATTTGCTACAAAGTCATGTGTGGGGAATAATATTTGGTACGTTGATATCATACAACCAGAGTCACCCAGTTGAAACTCTCACATTTTTTACGTATGTGTTGTGCTGTGAGCTCAATACTGACTTCGATATTCAGCTCGCCATCACTAGTGTTGATTTTCATGTGTTTAGCAGATAACAAAATGGAGAGGTACATAAATGCCAAGTCTCTCTGATGGTGGAAGAGGAGGAGGAGCAGGAGGAGGAGCATTGACCATATATGGGAGGATCTAAATTATAAGTGTGATATGTGATAGGTACTTTAGAGTGACTCCAGGAATAGTATCTTGCATCCTGACAAGTTTGGAGCCCCATGTTAGGATGCTGAAGAACAAAATTTACAGTATTTTAATCTGTTTATTGCCTTTCATCATTTATTGTTCAAAGTACAATAATATGTGTGACAAGTTAGTTGACACATAATATGATACAAGAAAGAGTTGTTGTATCTGAATCTACAGCTCACTGTCAACCGATGATCTCAGTTGCTCCTGGGATGGCATCTTCCACTGGCAGATGATTCTTCATGGGATACACACCAAGCGCAAATTTGGTTCATTTTACCCTCACATGAAACTATTCTCCTAAGATGGATTATCACATATCTAACACTGGAACTACTTACAGCTAACCACTCCCTTCATTCTGCCCTGTGTGTGTCCAGACCTTGACAGAGGAGAGATGACAGATTGAGCAGCAGGAGAGGCAAGGTCTACATTTGGTCGTTTTCCCTCACATGACACTGCTTCCCTAAGATGGGTTCTCACATATCTAACACTGGTACTACACTCCTGGAAATTGAAATAAGAACACCGTGAATTCATTGTCCCAGGAAGGCGAAACTTTATTGACACATTCCTGGGGTCAGATACATCACATGATCACACTGACAGAACCACAGGCACATAGACACAGGCAACAGAGCATGCACAATGTCGGCACTAGTACAGTGTATATCCACCTTTCGCAGCAATGCAGGCTGCTATTCTCCCATGGAGACGATCGTAGAGATGCTGGATGTAGTCCTGTGGAACGGCTTGCCATGCCATTTCCACCTGGCGCCTCAGTTGGACCAGCGTTCGTGCTGGACGTGCAGACCGCGTGAGACGACGCTTCATCCAGTCCCAAACATGCTCAATGGGGGACAGATCCGGAGATCTTGCTGGCCAGGGTAGTTGACTTACACCTTCTAGAGCACGTTGGGTGGCACGGGATACATGCGGACATGCATTGTCCTGTTGGAACAGCAAGTTCCCTTGCCGGTCTAGGAATGGTAGAACGATGGGTTCGATGACGGTTTGGATGTACCGTGCACTATTGAGTGTCCCCTCGAAGATCACCAGTGGTGTACGGCCAGTGTAGGAGATCGCTCCCCACACCATGATGCCGGGTGTTGGCCCTGTGTGCCTCGGTCGTATGCAGTCCTGATTGTGGCGCTCACCTGCACGGCGCCAAACACGCATACGACCATGATTGGCACCAAGGCAGAAGCGACTCTCATCGCTGAAGACGGCACGTCTCCATTCGTCCCTCCATTCACGCCTGTCGCGACACCACTGGAGGCGGGCTGCACGATGTTGGGGCGTGAGCGGAAGACGGCCTAACGGTGTGCGGGACCATAGCCCAGCTTCATGGAGACGGTTGCGAATGGTCCTCGCCGATACCCCAGGAGCAACAGTGTCCCTAATTTGCTGGGAAGTGGCGGTGCGGTCCCCTACGGCACTGCGTAGGATCCTACGGTCTTGGCGTGCATCCATGCGTCGCTGTGGTCCGGTCCCAGGTCAATGGGCACGTGCACCTTCCGCCGACCACTGGCGACAACATCGATGTACTGTGGAGACCTCACGCCCCACGTGTTGAGCAATTCGGCGGTACGTCCACCCGGCCTCCCGCATGCCCACTATACGCCCTCGCTCAAAGTCCGTCAACTGCACATACGGTTCACGTCCACGCTGTCGCGGCATGCTACCAGTGTTAAAGACTGCGATGGAGCTCCGTATGCCACGGCAAACTGGCTGACACTGACGGCGGCGGTGCACAAATGCTGCGCAGCTAGCGCCATTCGACGGCCAACACCGCGGTTCCTGGTGTGTCCGCTGTGCCGTGCGTGTGATCATTGCTTGTACAGCCCTCTCGCAGTGTCCGGAGCAAGTATGGTGGGTCTGACACACCGGTGTCAATGTGTTCTTTTTTCCATTTCCAGGAGTGTATCTATAACATCTTCACCAGACTTCTTCGGAGTGGTTCTAAGAAGTTAGAAAAATAGGTAGGATTATTTCTGATTATGTATCTGTTCTAACAATTTTCCATATGAGCTTTGACTGTTCTATCAAATACTTTTGCCTTTCCCTTGCATTGTGGTGGAAGGGTGCAGATTTTAAGTGGGTAATGCCAGTTTGCTGGTGAAATTTTAGAACTGAGGCAAGATGAATTGTGCCATTGACAGCGACAATTGTGGTAAACAACTCTTCAGCTGAAAATATATTTGATAAGGTCTTTATGGCAGTATCAGCAGTAGTGTTTGATATCATTTGGGTATTTGGATAATGTATGTGGTATGGGCAAACATACCAACTTTCAAAAGAGGCCCATAAAATAGATACACTGCCATGGCTCATCACTGATTGTATGAGATACAGTCAGATTTTCTGAACAAGCATGGCACTCATGAACTGTCTGCTCAATTTTAGTGACTAGGCCTGGGCAATGTGCATGTCAGCAAATGAGATTTTTTTGTGTGTATTATCCCATGTGACTTTTACATATGAATGCCAAAATGTTTTGGGGAAGGACCTGATGAAAAATGACTACAAAACATATTGGATTCATTCTTGGAAGCTGTGCCATTGAATGTTTATCAGGAAATGTGGTTTCAGCATGATGGTGCTCCAGTCCACTTCTCACGGGCAGTTTGGAGATATCTCAACAGATGATATGATGAATGATGGATAGGCCCAGGCTGTCAAACTGCATGGCTGCCATGATTGTTGAATTTCACTCCTATGGATTACTTCTTGTGAGGTCATATGCAGAGTTTAATTTATGAGATTTCTGTAGAGACAGAAGGAGATCTGGTGGCATAAGTTTTGGCCATTGCATGATAAATTGAAGAGACACCAGACAGAATGGATAGTGTGCACCAGAAACTGCTTCATAGGTATAATGTCTATAACAATGTTGGTGGTCACCACATCAATCTGCTGTTATAATGCATCAGTCCAGTTCTGTACTTACAGTATGCTGGGTTCTTTTTTGTTTTGGAATAATGTTATCACATAATGTTTTATTGTTAATACAAACAAATGTGCTTAAGTTACTAATGGATGTTTCATTATGTTTTCCTTTGAATTGTTACCTAGTGAATGTACTGTGAAATAACTAATTTGATTCCTCAAGCAGAAGTGGATGAGTTAAACATCTGAATCGAAACCATTGTGGAACAGAAACGGTATATTTCTAGACATGGGGTACATTAGTACTCACTCTGCTCTACAAGTCCTTGAAGTTTGTAATGGGAATTTCCAAACACCCTGTATGGAAAGGAAGTTAAATTACACATATGGAAAACATGGACCACAGTTCCACATAAGCTATTGTTAACAGTAATATCTAAATGACATGGGTTAATGTTCAGCACTTTATAAGAGATGCTATACAAACAAAATAGTATCTATTTCTCAAGTCAAGCTGATCATTCAACAAACCTTTGGAGTTTAGGTAGAATCCATATATTTTATATAAGTGGATGTACATATGTGTGAGGGCATGCTGAAAAGTAATGCTTCCAAATTTTTTGTGTGGAAACTCATATAGCTTTTTAAATAAAACGAACCTTATTAACATTCTACATCTTTATTCTTCATGTCTAGATATTTGCATCTCTCTGCCAATAGAGGGCTCCGAATTGTAGTGTGTAACATGATGGTGCATAATGTCACTATGTCAGTGCATGACAAACAGTGTGCTGTAATCAGGTTTCAAATCCAAAGAGTTCATCCACACTTGGAGCACCCTCTCTTACAGAATGACACTGCCAGACCACACGTGAGTGCCGTGACATCTGCAACAATCCAACACCCTGGGCTCACTGTCATCAATCATTCTCCACACTGTCCTCACTTGACTCCATTCAATATTCATCTGTTTCAAAAACTTAAAGAACACCTTCAAGGATTTCACTTTGATAATAATAAAGTGGTGCAAGCAGAAGTGAGGTTGTAGCTCCATCAACAAAGTCAAACATTATATATTTTTTCTCCACATCCGCTAAACCACCAGACAGATTTCAACCAAAATTGGTACACATATCACATACTGTTTTGAAAGAATCACTGTGTGGGCAAGAATCACCTACCTATTAAATGGGTGGGGGTGAGGGTGATAAAGAAATGTAGCTCATGATGTGCGAATACCAAGACTTTATTTATCTGGTATTTGTGAATGAGAGTACTTAGTGGCTTACAATAAACTTTATGCATATCTTCAAACCATTACAAATTTTTTTCTTCCTGACAACCTCCTCAAAATGATGAAAGGAAAAAAGTTTTCACTTACTATATTTTCACTGTACATGCAGTAAAGCTACTACACAAGGCATGATGTATGTGCAATACATTTTGCAGTATTCACATACACCACTGAATCTACTTGTAAAAATATATTATTGTACAACACGTAGTTTAGGAAATATGATGTCATAAGCATTTAGATGTGTGAAAAACATCTGCATCATGTATGCTTTTTAAATTTGTTGCTTCTTTGTTACTAACTCTATTCACAACACATTTTGCAGGCAGTATCCACATAGACCACTGAATATACCTACAAAATTATATCATTGTATGAGACATAGATAAGGAGATATGACTTCATAAACATTGGGATGTGTGAAAGAAAACGAAGGTGCAGGACGAAATTGGCTAGGTATAGGCTACAGGTGACTATGTGCACAAATGTGTGTTAAATATGTTAAACATATGTGAAATATAGGTGACATGTGTGTATGGGCAATGGCATGGGTAGAAGTTCCTCCTCAACCCCTTGGTCAATTTCAGCCAAAGTTGGTGCACATTCTTCTTACCATGTGAAATAAATACTTTGAGGACAGGAACCAGGAATCTCCTACTGACATAGGGGTAATAACATTGGGAGAGGGGGAAGATGGACAGACAGAGAGGGGGGGAGGGACAAGGAGATGGACACAGGTAGGGGGAGAAAGAGAGAAACAGAGCGAGGGGGAGGGGGAAATCGATAGAAAGGGATGAGGAGGAGATGAACAGAGAGAGAGGAGAGATGGAAGAGGAGAAGATGGACAAAGACAGGAAAAAGGAGGAGATAGATATAGAGGGAAGGAGGAGGAGATTGATAGAGAATCAAAAGATGAGGAGACGGACAGTGAGAGTGGGGAGGAGAAAGTAGACAGAGAGAGGGGAGGAGGAGATGGACAGGGCGAAGGGGAGAAGGAGATAGACAGACAGAGGGGGGAGGGAGAGAAGCTCAAAGTGAGGGGCAGGAGGAGATACAGTGGTGAGGAGGAGAGGGGGTGCAAGAGGTCGACTGAGAGTGAGAAGAAGGAAATGGACAGAGGGGTAAGGAGCAGATGGATAGAGGAGGACGAGCAGATGGACAGGGGGGAGGAGAGGAGGAAATGGATAGAGGGTTAAGGAGGAGATGTACTAACAGAAGACTGGAATAAATGTGTAAGCGGGCAATGTTGGTTATTCAGGTAGCTGTTTACACAGGGTGCGTCAAAAGGACTTTACAGTTTTGGAATTATGTACAGATTTATTAAGATAACTTACAGCATTGGAATATGTGTCATTTTATAGTGAACATCCTCATGCTTGCTTCACATAGTGCATCAGTATCTTATTCTGCCACCAAGACTGCCAGCATAGTGCACAGTTAAAACGGCTGCTTTCACGGGTGTGAAGTGTGCTCACTGTGTGTTTTTGCTTCATAAACTCTGCAAAAACTTTTCGGCATAAATTTCACACCAAATACATTAAATAACCTCCAAGCAAGCCTAAAATTTACTTTTGACAACCCCAATGTTAATATGTATTGTGCCTTTAGCAAACTGAAAGTGTATGGCTCTTTTTTCTTCATGGAGAAAACTGTCACTGGTACTGTTTATCTGGATAGGGTTGAAAACTTTTTAATTTCACAGATTTATGAAAATGACCAAGGTGGGATGGTTTACTGCCAGCAAAATTGGGGACCACCACCTTGTTTCCTCACAGAAATTTCAAGTTACCTCAATAATCCCTTCCTAGGTTGGTGGACTGGCCGTGAAGGGCCAATCGCATGGCCACCTTGCTCTCGAGACTTGACACCACTGGATTTGTTTCTCTGGTTTTCATTAAAGACTGTGTGTATGTCCCTCACCTACCAAAATATTTAGCTGACATGAAAAATCGAATCTACACTGTTGTACAAGTTACATCTGATTTGCTGCAATGAGTGTGGGGAAAAAATTGATTACTGATGGGATATTTGTCGCATCACAAATGGTAGTCGCATCAAACCAAAATGACACTTGACACTTTTATGTGAAACTTGATGTTGTTTGCTACAAAATGGCAGATCTACCAATACTATAAGATATCTCAATAAATTTCTATATAATTCCAAAGTTGTAACGTCCTTTTTGATTCACCCTATATATTTTGAACTTTATTCAAAAGTTGACTTATTTGAATTTGCATTGTCTTCACTGAGAAAGTACTCACAAAAGTGGGTCTCAATTGCCTTCCCTGTCTGTCACTGCTCAATGAAGAGAAAGAAAATTCATATAAGTCATCTTTTGATGAACATCTCAAAACTGAGAAACACACTAAAAAATGGCTCAAATGCCTCTGAGCACTATGGGACTTAACATCTATGGTCATCAGTCCCCTAGAACTTAGAACTACTTAAACCTATCTAACCTAAGGACATCACACAATACTCAGTCATCAGGAGGCAGAGAAAATCCCTGACCCCGCTGGGAATTGAACCCGGGAACCCGGGCGCGGGAAGCGAGAACGGTACCGCACGACCACGAGCTGTGGACTGAGAAACACACTCTTCCTCCTCCATTTTTATTTTATATGGAAATTCTGCATATAATCGATAAGGGCTACAAAATGAACCTCTTAAAAGAGTTCAAAACTGATAAAAATTCCTATTCAAATTCCAAAGATTTGTTGAATGACCAGCTCGCATTGAAAAATATACACTACTTTGATTGTATGGTATCTCTTATAAAATGATGCACATTAGTCTATTTCATTTACATATCAATGTTAGCAATAGCTTATGTGGAACTATGTGTCATGTTTTTCATGCATTTGGTATATAAATTCCTCTTTATATGCCTTTTTAGGTTAAAGGCTGAATGTAGACCTATCAACAATCACTATTGTAGTTGGGAATTGTTGTAGTTATGTTGGGAAAGAACCAGAGATCCAAGCGCTAGTAGAAAGCACTGAAGCTCAAATGGTAGGCATAAAATCTCATACTAAATTGTACTGAATGCTTTCTCAGGAAATTATTTCAAATAATTAGTTCAGGAGCCCATTCAAAGTGTAAATGGTTGCAAAAACATACTTGACCTCTTAACAACAAATAACCCCAAGTGAACATGGAACATCATGATGAATACAGGGATTAGTGACCACAAGGCAATTGTAGCAAGACTGAATACCATAACATCCAAAAAATGGTTCAAATGGCTCTGAGCACTATGGGACTCAACTGCTGAGGTCATAAGTCCCCTAGAACTTAGACGTACTTAAACCTAACTAATCTAAGGACATCACACACATCCATGCCCAAGGCAGGGTTCGAACCTGCGACCATAGCGGTCGCGCGGTTCCGGACTGTAGCGCCTAGAACCGCTCGGCCACCCGGCCGGCCATAGCACCCAGACCAAACAAAAATAAATACAAAGTATGTTTATTTGCAATAGCAGATAAAAATTCACTTGACGGCTTTCTAAGAGACAGTTTACACTCCTTCTTATCTGACTATATAAGTGTAGATCAGCTGCAGTTTGAATTCAAGAAAGGCTAACAGATGCAGATACTGATCGGCATGTGGTCAGCACACTGCTTTCCCAACCATTGTCTGTTTTCATGACCAGTGCCACCACTCCTCAATCAAGTAGGTCCTCAATTGGCCTCACAAGGGCTGAGTGCACCCCACTTGATAACGGCACTTGGCAGACCCAGATGGTGACCCATACAAGTGCTAGCCAAGCCCCACAGTGCTTATCTTCGGTGACCTGACGGGAACCTGTGTTACCACTGTGGCAAGGCCATTGGCAATTGAGAGATACATACCACATAAATTAATAAGAGTGATGCGCCGGGGTACACAAAACAGGTCAGAACACTGTTGTAGAAGCAACGAAAAAAACATGCCAAATTTAAAAATCTGCAAAATTCCCAAGATTGGTAATGTTTTACTTAGGATGAACTTCAATGTGAGATGTTTTTAATAATTTCCACAATGAAACTCTGTCTTGAAATCTGGCAGAAAACCCAGAGAGATTTTGGTCATATGTAAAGTACACCAGCAGCAAGATGGACTCAATACCTTCACTTAGCAATAACAACGGTGATCTCACTGATGACAGTGTCACTAAAGCTGAGTTACTAAACACGGTTTTCCATAACTCCTTCCTCAGGGAAGTCTCATAGGCCCTCTGCTGTCCTTGATCTACATAAATAAAATAGGAGAAAATCTGAACAGTCCACTTCGATTGTTTGCAGATGGTGCACTAACTTACCATCTTGTTAAGCCATCAGGTGGTCAAAACAAATTGCAAAATGTTTTAGACAAGATATCTATATGGTGCACAAAATTGCAATTCACTCTAAATAATGGAAAGTGTGAAGTCATCCACTTGAGTACTAAAAGAAATCTGCTAAATTTTGGTTACATGATAAATCACACAAATCTAAAGGCTGTAAATTCAGTTAAATACTTAGGGATTACAATTATTAATAACTTAAACTGAAATGATCACATTGATAATGTCATGGGTAAAGCAAACCAAAGACTGTCATTTATTCGCAGAACACTTAGAAAGGGTAGCAGGTTTACTAAACAGGCTGCTTGCACCATGCTTGTCCACCCTCTTTTGGAGTATTGCTGTGTGGTGAGTTTGCAGAGAAAGATTTAAGAGCTCGTATTTCATGCACACCATTTGAGAGTGGAATGGTAGAGAAATAGCTTACAGGTGGTTCAGTGAATCCTCTGTCAGACTCTTCATTGTGAATTGCAGAGTAATCATGTAGATCTAGAGGTAGATATACTTCTTATAAGTTTTTATATATGTTCCCAGTTGCTGGCACAGTTGATTATGTACATAAATGTGATTCATTTACTGTAAATTATCAGTCTGTGGTTACAATTATCTCATGTACATTTACATCTACATATATGTGTGCCACAAGCCATCATATGGCGCCCATTGGTAGGTACTCTGTGCTGCTACCAGTCATTTCATTTCCTGTTCCACTCACAAATACAGCTAGGGAAGAAGAACTGTCTATATGCCTTCATATGAGCCCTAATTTCTTGAAACTTATCTTCATGGTCCTTATGTGCAAAGTATGTTGGTGACAGTAGAATCATTCCCCAGTCAGCTTCAAATGTCGATTCCCTAAGTTTTCTCAATAGTGTTTCTCAAAAAGAGCAGTGCCTTTCTTCCAGGGATTCCCATTTGAGTTCCCGAAACATCTCCATAGCATTTACATGTTGTTCAAACCTACCAGTAACAAATATAGCAGCTCACCTCTGAATTGCTTCGATGTCTTCCTTCAATTTGGCCTGGTACAGAAGCCAAACACTCGAGCAGTACTCGAGTAGTTTGCACCACAAGCAGTACTCAAGAGTAGGTTGCACTAGTGTCCTATACGTGGTTTCCTTTACAAAAGAACAACTCTTTCCTAAAATTCTCCCATTAAACGGAAGTCATCCATTCACCTTCCCTACCACAGTTCTGATATGCTTTCATATCACTTTGCAATGTTACACCCAGATATTTAAACAACTTGACTGTGTCAAGCAGGACACTAATAATACGGTAATCGAACATTAAAGGTTTGCTCTTCCTACTCATCCACATTAACTTACATTTATCCACATTTAGAGCTAGCCACCATTCATCTACAGTGGTCTGAGGAGCATGATTGTGCACCCACATTGATGTCTTGGCCACGAAGTGAATCCTATGGAACCCATTTGGGTTGCTATTAGGTGCCATCACCGCATACAGAAATCAGCAGCCCACTGTTTAAGGAAATTACATGACTTGTGTGTGGACATCTGGTGTGACATACCTCCACAAACCAATCAACAAACTGTTGAATCCATGATATGCAGAATCAGTGACAACCTATATTCCAAAGATGGACCAACAAATTATTCAGCAGCTAGTCATAACGTTTTGACTTGTCAGCGTATACTGCAGTTGCCGAGAAAAAACAACTATGAGAAGATCTCTTATTACACGTGGAAGTAAAAACCAAGAACACAAAATGCAGGTAAAAATAATAAAAATATGATATAATTGTAGGTTGAAAAGTGTATCCCCCACTCCCATATAAATCCAGTATCAGGTATTTCATTATGTAGCCCTCCTTACTTCCTAGTTATATCTCAAATGCAATTAATATTTTAAGATGTGGTCCTGTTTTGCAAATTATGCAATAACTTGGGCCCTAATAACAAACCATGCACCATCATATAAGGATCATTATTAAGTTGGTAATATACTAGTTCTTATGTCAAACTCTATGTCTGGGCACATTAGAAGTTGGGACAGAACATCCACAGTTGCACTATAAAATATATGATAATTGCAAGAACTGGTTCCGTGTACTGGGCCCTGATAGGTCACTCATCCTCTGCCAATGGCATCACTTGGATATTGAGTCAGCACACCTCTGGTGTTGTCAACTTCCTACACATTGAAGCCGCTACTTCTCATTCAAGCAGCTAGTCAGTTAGCATCACAGGGCAGACTGCACCTCATTCCTGTCTTCTCACCAAAGAAAAATCCCTAGCAGTACCAGGAATCAAAGCTGGATCCTCCACATTGCAATCATACATACAGACCACTTGACTACAGAGATAAAAAATATTTCTAAGATCTAAGGAGCAATTCTCATCACTGTAAACTTTCTGCTGTTTGTTGTGGAATATTGTTATGTGGATCAAAAATTGTGAGTAATACTTAATGGTCAATAATGAGGTAAAATTCTATGCCATACAGAAATATGTGCAACTGCTTTACTCTACATATGATACTAAAGTCTGTTTGTCAATAGTTAACCTGTTAATTTAGTGTTTAAATGTGCATGCAATAGGGTGTTCACTACTGTTTGCATTTTTTAAATTATAATACTGTGCTTATCCTATACAGGGATGCATCTGTTGCAATATCAGCTGTCTGCCTGATGTAGGTGTCATGAGAGCCAGTATAGGGCATAATTTTGTTTAACGGGTTCTAAATACTGCCTCACATGCTGCCACCAATGAAAGGCAAAGATGACTTCATAGACACATATAGGGCCAGTTTAAGGAATAAATGACACAAGCCACCAGTGGGGATGCTAAGCTCACAGGTGAACCAGAGGTATCACAATTGCAAGTTTTCTATACTGTGCATACTACAATTAGTAGAAGCTGTGGTGTCACCGCCAGACACCACACTTGCTAGGTGGTAGCCTTTAAATCGGCCGCGGTCCATTAGTATACGTCGGACCCGCGTGTCGCCACTGTCAGTGATAGCAGACCGAGCACCACCACATGGCAGGTCTAGAGAGACGTACTAGCACTCGCCCCAGTTGTACAGCCGACTTTGCTAGCGAAGCTACACTGACCGATACGCTCTCATTTGCCGAGACGATAGTTAGCATAGCCTTCAGCTACATCATTTGCTACGACCTAGCAAGGCGCCGTATTCAATTGATATTTATTATGTGAAGCATGTATCATCAAGAGAGATGTTCTACAATTGTGGATTAAAGTTAAGTATTATATCAACTACTTACTTTATTTGCAATTCTCAAGATATTGTCCTGTTCCAGACCTCACGCCAGTCAGCGTGTAATTAAACGCGTGCATTTCGGCCTCCTCTAGAAACACAGTGTTGGCTCTTCTGCCAACACTACAGAAGCCACTTGGGGTGCTAAGCTGAGTGGAGCACCCAGGTGCAAGATTTGTATGCAGTGTTTATCATAATTATTACAAAAACTGACAAAAATAAAAATGTATGATGGAAAATGGGGAGGTGGGGTGCACCAAAGGATAAGTCATTTATGTAAGAGATTGTTCTCAAAACAACCATGAGTGCTTACTTTGTGCAGCATTGGGAATGTGTTTATTATAGTAACTCACCTGACACAACAAGACCTGCAGTTCTGTTAAGTTTTGTGGGGCTGGTAAAACTTCCATTGCTTACATGTGAGCTTTATAGGTTAAATATGTATCACACTAAGCACATGTCCATGATTATCTATCTGTTCTTGAAACAAACTGAATTTCTTTAAGTTACATTCTAAGCTTACCACATCAGTGTGCTCCCTGCCGCTGTTGGATAAGCAGCTGCAGCAACAAGTCGTATACCCCTAGTTTACTTATTTGTTACATAGTTTAATTCTTAATTTCTTTGCGTGTTTTTGGGTGCTTCCATTGTTTAATTCATAAATTTCGGGCGTATTATAGTATGTGAGAGTTGTAGCATCGCGCTATAGTGTTTACTTCATAGATTCTTACTTAAATTGCATGCGAGTTTCGTATAGGAGGTGTAATTTCGAGATTTAGTTACTGTAATCGTAAATTCAGGCAGATTGTAGCGCAGTCGTTAGGCATTTATACAGGTTAGTTAATACATTCTTTGCGTGTTTCCCTTGCGTTATCTAGGCACAGACTTGTGTTTCAGTAACTGTTGTTCAACATCGATTAGAATGGACAGGGACTGTGATTGCTGTGTTCGGATGAGGGCTGAGTTGGCATCCCTTCGCTCACAGCTGCAAGCGGCGCTGACTTCGGTCGCGCAGCTTGAGGCTGTTGCCAATGGACACCACTGTGGGGAGCCGGACTTCGGTATCATGGGGATGTCAAACTCGTCCCGTCTGTCCCCAGATCGGTCTGCCACTGTGGTTGCCCCGGTTGCTGCCCGCAGTGGAGCTGAGCCCTCGCCTGTGGTTGATTGGGAGGTCATTCCAAGGCGTGGCAGGCAGTGAAAGACGTCCCCGAAGGCTGATCAGAAAGCCTCCCCGGTGCGTCTGACAAACAGATTTCAGGCACTGTCTCTGGCTGAGCCAGATGCAGCTGCCTGCCCTGTTTCAGAGAATGATTCTCAGCCTTCAAGGTCTGGGCAATCACAGAGGGTGGGCTTATTGGTAGTTGTGAGCTCCAATGTTAGGCGCGTAATGGGGCCCCTTAGGGATATGGCGGCTAAGGAGGGGAAGAAATCCAGTGTGCACTCCGTGTGCATCCTGGGTGGAGTCATTCCTGATGTGGAAAGGGTCCTGCCGGATGCCGTGAAGAGCACAGGGCGCAGCCAGCTGCAGGTGGTGGCACATGTCGGCACTAATTACGTGTGTCGCTTTGGATCTGAGGAAATTCTCTCTGGATTCCAGCGGCTATCTGATTTGGTGAAGGCTGCCGGTCTTGCTTACGAGATGAAGGCAGAGCTCACCATCTGCAGCATCGTTGACTAAACCGACTGCGGACCTTTGGTGCAGAGCCGGGTGGAGGGTCTAAATCAGAGGCTCAGACAGTTTTGCGACCGTGTTGGCTGCAGATTCCTTGACTTGCGCCATAGGGTGGTGGGGTTTCAGGTTCCGCTGAATAGGTCAGGAGTTCACTACACTCAGCTGCCGGCTACACGGGTAGCGGAGGCTGTGTGGCGTCGACTGGGCGGTTTTTTAGGTTAGAAGGCCTCGGGAAAGTACGGGGTGGGCTGCAATCTCAAAGGGTGCATGGCAAATACAGGACGTGCTTGGATCAAGGAACAGTCGGAATTGTAGTTGTAAATTGTTGTAGTTGTGCTGGGAAAGTCCCTGAGCTTCAAGCGCTAATAGAAAGCACAGAATCTGAAATCGTTATAGGTACAGAAAGCTGGCTAAAGCCTGAAATAAGTTCTGCAGAAATTTTTACGAAGTCTCAGATGGTGTTCAGGAAAGATAGATTAGGCAGAATTGGTGGTGGAGTGTTTGTGTGTGTCAGTAGTGGTTTATCTTGTAGTGAAGTTGAAGTAGATACTCCGTGCGAATTGGTATGGGTGGAGGTTATACTTAACAGCCGAACTAAGTTAATAATTGGCTCCTTCTGCCGACCCCCAGACTCCGATGATATAGTTGCTGAACAGTTCAGAGAAAATTTGAGGATCGTAACAAATAAATACACCACTCATACGGTTATAGTTGGTGGGGACTTCAACCTTCCCTTGGTATGTTGGCAAAAATACTTTTTCAAAACCGGTGGCCGGCCGAAGTGGCCGTGCGGTTAAAGGCGCTGCAGTCTGGAACCGCAAGACCGCTACGGTCGCAGGTTCGAATCCTGCCTCAGGCATGGATGTTTGTGATGTCCTTAGGTTAGTTAGGTTTAACTAGTTCTAGGTTCTAGGGGACTAATGACCTCAGCAGTTGAGTCCCATAGTGCTCAGAGCCATTTGAACCATCAAAACCGGTGGTAGGCAGAAAACATCTTCCGAGATTGTCATAAATGCTTTCTCCGAAAATTATTTCAAGCAGTTAGTCCACAAACCCACGCGAATTGTAAATGGTTGCGAAAACACACTTGACCTCTTAGCCACAAACAATCCAGAGCTGATAGAGAGCATCATGACTGATACAGGGATTAGTGATCACAAGGTCATTGTAGCTAGGCTCAATACCATTTATTCCAAATCCACCAGAAACAAATGCAAAATAATTTTATTTAAAAAAGTGGATAAAGTGTCACTAGAAGCCTTCCTAAGAGAAAATCTCCATTCCTTCTGAACTGACTATGCAAATGTAGACGAGATGTGGCTCAAATTCAAAGATATAGCAGCAACAGCAATTGAGAGATTCATACCTCATAAATTGGTAAGAGATGGAACTGATCCCCCGTGGTACACAAAACAGGTCTGAACGCTGTTGCAGAGGCAACGGTAAAAGCATGCGAAGTTCAGAAGAATGCGAAATCCTGAAGATTGGCTAAAATTTACAGACGCGCAAAATTTGGCACGGACTTCAATGCAAGATGCCTTTAATAGGTTCCACAATGAAACATTGTCTTGAAATTTGGTAGAAAATCTGAAGAAATTCTGGTCGTATGTAAAGTACACAAGCGGCAAGACGCAGTCAATACCTTCGCTGCGCGGTGCCGATGGTACTGTTACCGACGACTGTGCCACTAAAGCGGAGTTATTGAACGCAGTTTTCCGAAATTCCTTCACCAGGGAAGACGAATGGAATATTCCAGACTTTGAGACATGAGCATCTGCTAGCATGAGTTTCTTAGAAGTAGATACCTTAGGGGTTCCGAAGCAACTCAAATCGCTTGATACGGGCAAGTCTTCAGGTCCAGATTGTATACCGATTAGGTTCCTTTCAGATTATGCTGATACAATAGCTCCCTACTTAGCAATCATATACAACCACTCGCTCACCGATAGATCTGTACCTGCAGATTGGAAAATTGCGCAGGTCGCACCAGTATTTAAGAAGGGTAGTAGGAGTAATCCATCGAATTACAGACCTATATCATTGACGTCGGTTTGCAGTAGAGTTTTGGAGCATATACTGTATTCAAACATTATGAATCACTTTGAAGGGAATGATTTATTGATACGTAATCAGCATGGTTTCAGAAAACATCGTTCTTGTGCAACGCAGCTAGCTCTTTATTCGCACGAAGTAATGCCCGCTATCGACAGGGGATCTCAAGTTGATTCCGTATTTCTAGATTTCCGGAAAGCTTTTGACACTGTTTCTCACAAGCAACTTCTAATCAAGCTGCGGGCCTACGGGGTTTCGTCTCAGTTGTGCAACTGGATTTGGGATGTCCTGTCAGTAAGGTCGCAGTTCGTAGTAATAGACGGCAAATCATCGAGTAAAACTGAAGTGATATCAGGTGTTCCCCAGGGAAGCGTCCTGGGACCTCTGCTGTTCCTGATCAATATAAATGACCTGGGTGACAATCTGAGCAGTTCTCTTAGGTTGTTCGCAGATGATGCTGTAATTTACCGTCTAGTAAAGTCATCCGAAGACCAGTATCAGTTGCAAAGCGATTTAGAAAAGATTGCTGTATGGTGTGGCAGGTGGCAGTTGATGCTAAATAACGAAAAGTGTGAGGTGATCCACATAAGTTTCAAAAGAAATCCGTTGGAATTCGATTACTTGATAAATAGTACAATTCTCAAGGCTGTCAATCCAACTAAGTACCTGGCTGTTAAAATTACGAACAACTTCAGTTGGAAAGACCACATAGATAATATTGTGGGGAAGGCGAGCCAAAGGTTGTGTTTCATTGGCAGGATACTTAGAAGATGCAACAAGTCCACTAAAGAGACAGCTTACAGTACACTCGTTCGTCCTCTGTTAGAATATTGCTGCGCGGTGTGGGATCCTTACCAGGTGGGATTGACGGAGGACATCGATAGGGTGCAAAAAAGGGCAGCTCGTTTTGTATTATCACGTAATAGGGGAGAGAGTGTGGCAGATGTGATACGCGAATTGGGATGGAAGTCATTAAAGCAAAGACTTTTTCGTCGCGGCGAGATCTATTTACGAAATTTCAGTCACCAACTTTCTTTTCCGAATGCGAAAATATTTTGTTGAGCCCAACCTACATAGGTAGGAATGATCATCAAAATAAAATAAGAGAAATTAGAGCTCGAACAGAAAGGTTTAGGTGTTCGTTTTTCCCGCGTGCTGTTTGGGAGTGGAATGGTAGAGAGATAGTATGATTGTGGTTCGATGAACCCTCTGCCAAGCACTTAAATGTGAATTGCAGAGTAGTCATGTAGATGTAGATGTAGATGTAGATGTAATTTCATATTATCCAAATGATCTTACGGTCAGTTCCTCTCATAATAACGTCATTGATATAGTTCATGCATTGACATATATTAGGAATAAAATGACAGGACAGCTAGTACTTTTCTTTTTATTTTAAATACCACAATTGATTTTGGCCCCCAAGGCCATTGTACAGTAGTTATATGTTCAGATATCCTGAGAGAATGCAGAGCAACTGATGATATATATGTTGTGTTAGATGTTTCAGAAACTTTTGAAATACTGCTGGAGCACTTGACATTCCAAAAGGTAAGCTATATATAAAAAGGTTTCAATAGGCATATATGTATTAGAGCAGTCCTCCATAATTCCTCATCTAAGGGAAGTTGTAAGTAAGGATCCATGAGGTCAATTTTAGAAAAATATTTGCTACTTAATAATTTAGCTAAAAGTTTATACAGGCATGGAATGGAGCATGCGTGTTGTATTGCTTATACATTAATTATATATTGAAAATCTGCCAAACTCTTCAGGATCCATTCGGTTTCTCTGCAGTGATAAACTGAGTGATTAATGTGCAGAATGACCTGTTAGCATTTATCATCTTAATATTACAAATTCCAAAAACCAATATCTGACAATTTTATAGTACAACAAAATACTGATGCATATATTACACTACCTGCCTCGCCAGTTTACATTAATACAATTAGCAATTATGTGATCTCGGGATAATGACAAAAGTTACCTTCACTCCTTGGTAGTATTGTTGCTTCTCATGCATACAGATACACAGGGTGATTATAATTAAACTTTAAAACCACTGAAGAAATAACACCACTGGTCAGAATGACGTCAAATTGCAATGGAACATTATCGGAGAAGGGGGAAAACATATGGCAGATGAAAAATAAATAGTTAAAAGATATAGGAATAGATGACACTGTAAGCATCATAATTTAATAGTGGTCTACTACAAATGACAAATGAATCATTCAACAATGCCTAAGGTGCACGTTTGACATTAAAGAAACTGTACTATTCAATGTGCATGGGTGTATAGGTGTGATACTGTTAGTTACGTACGCCCATCCACCATGGCAAGATCATATCACATCCAGTGGGAAAAATCAGTTTTTAATTGTCCTGAGGCAAAAAACCACATAAAAAGCATCAATCACATCAGTTTTTAATTGTACTGAGGCCAAAAACTGCATAAAAAGCATCAATATAAATCAAATCAGATTATTCATTTCCATGTGACTCGCGCAAAACATGTTCAATATGCTGTCCACCATTTTCTGCAATAAGTTGAAATCAAGAAACAGCATGTTCCACAACTGATCGTAGCATTTACGGGGTCACGTCCACAATGTGTTGCACAATGTGTGTCTCCAATGCAGCTAAGTCTGCAATTAGAACACTGAACACAACATCTTTCAGATACCCCCACAGCCAGAAGTCACACAGATTAATATCAGGTGTTTGGGATGGCCAGGCTGTAAGGAAATTGCAGTTGATAATTCTACCATTTCCAAACTGGCACTGCAGCAGCTGCTTAACTGGATTTGCAATGTGCAAAGAGCACTATTTTGCATAAAAATGATCCCATCCACACATCTGTGCTGTTGAAGAGCTGGAATGATGTGATTGTGCAAAAGACACTCGTAGCATTTACCAGTGATGGTACAGGTAATAGGACCAAAAGCACCTTTCTCTTCAAAAAAATATGGCCCTGTGATAAATGATGCCATAAACCCGCACTGCACAGTGACCTTTTCAGGATGAAGTGTTACTGGTTGATTTGCGTGTGGATTTTCCATTGCCCATACTCAAAGATTCTGTGTATTGACATATCCTGTCAGATGTAAGTGGGCTTCGTTTGTCCACAAAATCTTCCATGGCCAATCATTGTTCACTTCCATGCGAGCAAGAAATTATAAAGCAAAGGTCTCTCTTGCTGGCAGGTCAACAAGAGGCAACTCGTGCACATGGGTTATTTTGAATGGACAACAAAGAAGGATGTTTTGTAGGATTTTACGCACCGTGCTCATGGGTATGTCCAATGTTTGGGCAATTCTCCGTGCACTACACATTTGCACGCTACCACTCATGTCTTCCTGCACTGCTGTGGCCACTGTTTCCAATAACATCGAATCAATTCGTTTCCTCCCTCTACCAGGTTGCACACCTAAAGAACTCATCTTTTTGAATTTTCAAGTCTTTTTCTCCAGACCCACGGCAGTCATCGGACCAACGCCTTTTTTCAAAACGTTCAGTGTTGGGAACTTCTGCAGAGCTACGTGTGGACAGTCATCATTCTTCTCATACAGTTTTACAAGCAGACTGTGATCCTGCATTGAGACAGTCATGGTGAATGTTGCAGATGTGAAAGGTGGAAGAGCCATGTACTCAGCGTGTTTATACCAACTTCAATTGGTTGTGTGCATGCCAGGTGTTTTCATTCATGTATTCTGACACATACAGTGAAATCTATTGGTCAGTTTTCACACTATTTTTTTTCTTCTGCCATATGTTTTCCCCCTTCTCTGATAATATTCTATTGCAATTTGATGTCATTCTGACCAGTGGTGTTTTTTCTACAGCATTTTGAGAGTTTAATTATAATCACCCTGTGTATCTTCATCCATAATTACATATGGTGCTTCTACACAACTGAACTTAAATACAGTATCTATTTTGGCAATTAGTATATACAAGTCGATAATTTTGCTTATCTGAAAAAAAAGCCATCATTAGCATTGAGGCAAGATAGCAATAGCCATAGTACTTATGCCGGTACATTACATCCTGTGAAGAATTCACGAATTAAACTTCTTACAAAAACATAATATTATAATTTGCTGGTACATTTAAGATACTAAACAAGCATTAAAATTACATTAATTATGTATTAGTAAAAGCAATACACAGTGCTCAGTGGTAAGAACTTACAACAGGCATGCTAGACAGCAAGTTCGAAATGATAATTTAAGAAAAAACTTTAGGGTGTCCAGCACAATTTAAATCTAAAAACGCTGAGATAACAGTATATAATACATGATCATAGCAACAAAACAACATCTCAAAGCTCATGGACATGAAATACACAAATTACCCTATGATAACCTTAAACCAAAACGTGATAATCTATGGGGAACTGTAATTTATCTGGTGTGGTGCCCACTTGCAAACTTTGTTCTGACCAAATACATGCACAAGGAAATACAGTCAGTAGGGAACCAAACCCAGGACCACCATGATAAGTCGAAACAAAGGCTAATCTTCAAATTTATGGCCAGAGTGTTCCTTAACCCTTTCTGCCCAACAGGACTTAAAAGTCCCATGACTTTCTAGAGTTATATACCAGCAAAGAGTTGAATTCATGCACTGGCAAACTGTCTGGACAATTGTGTACCTCTTCTGTAGCACAGGAAATTCTGGTTTATAGTTCAGTATCTCTGTCGACAGAAGACAGAAAACAATGACAATCTGTCATACACACTGTGTTGTTCATTTCATTGTACAAAAGTATGGGCCCTGCTGACATAAAAGGAAATTATTGTAAGTATTTTGATGTATATAATCTGGCTTTGTATTGTTTTAGTTAATGCAAATTGATCTTTAAGGGATGCAGAACTCTTACTTGTGTTTTGTACATAAACTAACACAAATACATACATATACAGGGTGAGTCAGGAGGAAAGGTGTATGCTTAGAGCCAGCCGCGGTGGCCAAGCAGTTCTAGGCACTTCAGTCCGGAACCGCGCGACTGCTACAGTCACAGGTTCGAATCCTGCCTCGAGCATGGATGTGTGCAGTGTCCTTAGGTTAGTTAGGTTTAAGTAGTTCTAAGTTCTAGGGGACTGATGACCTCAGATGTTAAGTCCCATGGTACTCAGAGCCATTTGAACCATTTTGTATGCTTAGAGATGCGATAGTATTAATGATTCTGAACAAAAAACTTCGTATGGACATATGCCCTGTTGTGAATAGTTTCTGAGATAGGACATGTGTAATATCAGTTTTGTATGTTTTTCTTTAATAACTCAGAAACCACACACTCCAACAAAAATGTGTCCACAATTAAAGTAAATTAAATTTGCAACAAAAAATTTCCTGTTTATTTTTTGTCTAGGCCTAACAGTTTGCACAAAGAGATTGAGAGAATATTGGAAACCTCGCATGACGCATGTGTGCTGTAGCTTAAGTACTTTTTAACATTTGCATGTCTTGGCCTCATTCATTGAACAATATCCAGAACTCAGTTGTGTGCCAATATTTTGCATGTTGGCATAGCCTTTCAGTTCAACAGGGTGTGATTCTAGTTCTGAAAGACAGTGGACAATGCTGTATGCTTATTCACAAAGTGTTGCAATAGGCTGTGTTGTGATTGCTACAGCAATGGCATTGGGGAATTGTGCCCACGAAACAGTTAGCGCGACTGAATTTTTACCACTAAACAGTTAGCGCGACTGGATTGTACTTGGCAGGGCATGGACGTCCACATTGAACAGATGACATCACAGTGTTGCGCATGTGCAGAGAATCAATCCGCTCCACCACAGACATTCTCAGCTTGGCCTAAGACTCAAACACCATGGCAAAGAGTGCACGTTGACTTTGCAGGACCATTCTGGAATACTCGTTGACTCATAGTGATTATGATGATGATGATGTTTAGTTTGGGGGCACTCAACTGCCCAGTCATCAGCACCTGTACAAAGTCGCAATTTTTACACAGTCCAATTTTTAACTCGATCCAATCTAGCCACTGTCATGAATGATGATGATGATGATGATAATGGTGATGAAATGATGAGGACAACACAAACATCCAGTACCTGTGCAGAGAAAGTCCCAATCTAAATTAAACTAACTTAGGTTATGGACAACACACACATTCGTGCCCAAGGGAGGACTCAAACCTCTGATGGGGGGAGCCATGCAAACCGTGGAAAGGCGCCTCAGACCGTGCAGCTACCCCAGTTGGCTCATAGTGGTAGCCTCTTTTACAAAGCCCTCTTTTCCGGTGCCTATGAACTCTACCATGCCACGTAACACCATTCAAGCATTGTCCTCCATATTTTGCATAGAAGGTTTGCCAGAAGTACTTGTGTCGGACAATGGACCACAGTTCACTTCACTTTATTTTGAATAGTTTTCTGAACGAAATGGCATTTGTCATCTAACAAGTGCTCTGTTTCACCCACACTCCAACAGAGAAGCAGAATGCTTCGTAAGCACTTTTAAGCAACAGATGTCCAAGCTGTGCACGAGACACACACAGCAGCAGGTGCTGCAACTCTTTCTTGCCTTCTATGGCTCCCACCCACGAGATGAACCATCACCGGTAGAACTTCTGCATGTGCCATTGGACATTGCTACACTTGCTACACCCACTGCAGCATCCAGTGCTGCCAATGGTCTGCAAGTATCGCTTTGTGCCACACAATCTTGTCCTTTTGAGGGTTTATGGCAGCCATGGGCACTGGGAAAGAGGCAAGATCCAGGATCATTGGCTCTTCTATGTATTTGATTGCAAGTCCCAATGGTTTGCAGTGCCACCACCAGAAACAAATTCCTGCATGTCATTTGGCTTGTGATTCTTGTGCTTTTCTTACCCCAGATTCACAGCTTCATGGGCCTGCACAGCCTTTGCAGCCACCCACTGGTGCCACCAGGGCACCCCAGGAAGTGTGGATGGATAATGTGCCCTCATCCCCACTCGCCAACCCCATGGACATGGACCTGCCATCACCATCACCTTCACTGTCATTGCCCCAGGACACATCCTCAGACCTGGACATGTGCTCTGGCAGCAGTGTTCCAGAAGATGTTCCTGTTGCCTCGCAGCCAGATGGTGGGGTACAGATGGGAGTACGCCGTCCTCCATAGCCACGGCTCCTGGCTCATCTCTACGTCCAGCGTCCTGCCTCCCTCTCCATTGTCATTTGTAGCCTCACTACACAACAACAGTGTGGTATTTTGGGGGGGTGAGAGGGGGAGGAATGTGCTGGCATAAGCTGTCACCAGCACACCTGGCGCCAAAGAGGTTGTGAGAACAATGATAGTAGGTGTAAGCAATGCACTTATCAGCAGAGCGGCCAAAAACAGTCTCACAGGCATCGTGCCATCAATGCCTTCTTGACCACCAGTATTTAGATCGCCACCGCAGACCAGAGGGCTGAGTCAGTTCCAGTCAGTCATCCAGTGAGTCCACAAGTCGAGTCTTCAGTTGCAGCCCAGTCGCAGTCACAGCCTCTAGCTCAGAGACAGGCGGCACATAGTGACAGAGTAGTGTACGTACTTCACCAGGAGTGAGGCTAACGTGGACAGCTTTTACCACAACACCTAGACTATCTTGAGTTAAGTAGCTTTCTTATACTTATTAATAAAGAACCCTGTTAATAAATGCATGCAGTTGTGTTATAGAAAGAGGTTACTAGCTACCAAACAACATTCTACATCTACATCTACATTGATACTCCGCAAGCCACCCAATGGTGTGTGGCGGAGGGCACTTTAAGTGCCACTGTCATTACCTCCCTTTCCTGTTCCAGTCGCGTATGGTTCGCGGGAAGAACGACTGTCTGAAAGCCTCCGTGCGCGCTCTAATCTCTCTAATTTTACATTCGTGATCTCCTCGGGAGGTATAAGTAGGGGGAAGCAATATATTCGATACCTCATCCAGAAACGCACCCTCTCGAAACCTGGCAAGCAAGCTACACCGCGATGCAGAGCACCTCTCTTGCAGAGTCTGCCACTTGAGTTTATTAAACATCTCCGTAACGCTATCACGGTTACCAAATAACCCTGTGATGAAACGCGCCGCTCTTCTTTGGATCTTCTCTATCTCCTCCATCAGACCGATCTGGTACGGATCCCACACTGATGAGCAATACTCAAGTATAGGTCGAACGAGTGTTTTGTAAGCCACCTCCTTTGTTGATGGACTACATTTTCTAAGCACTCTCCCAATGAATCTCAACCTGGTACCCGCCTTACCAACAATTAATTTTATATGATCATTCCACTTCAAATCGTTCCGCACGCATACTCCCAGATATTTTACAGACGTAACTGCTACCAGTGTTTGTTCCGCCATCATAGAATCATACAATAAAGGATCCTTCTTTCTATGTATTCGCAATACATTACATTTGTCTATGTTAAGGGTCAGTTGCCACTCCCTGCACCAAGTGCCTATCCGCTGCAGATCTTCCTGCATTTCGCTACAATTTTCTAATGCTGCAACTTCTCTGTATACTACAGCATCATCCGCGAAAAGCCGCATGGAACTTCCGACACTATCTACTAAGTCATTTATATACACTCCTGGAAATTGAAATAAGAACACCGTGAATTCATTGTCCCAGGAAGGCGAAACTTTATTGACACATTCCTGGGGTCAGATACATCACATGATCACACTGACAGAACCACAGGCACATAGACACAGGCAACAGAGCATGCACAATGTCGGCACTAGTACAGTGTATATCCACCTTTCGCAGCAATGCAGGCTGCTATTCTCCCATGGAGACGATCATAGAGATGCTGGATGTAGCCCTGTGGAACGGCTTGCCATGCCATTTCCACCTGGCGCCTCAGTTGGACCAGCGTTCGTGCTGGACGTGCAGACCGCGTGAGACGACGCTTCATCCAGTCCCAAACATGCTCAATGGGGGACAGATCCGGAGATCTTGCTGGCCAGGGTAGTTGACTTACACCTTCTAGAGCACGTTGGGTGGCACGGGATACATGCGGACGTGCACTGTCCTGTTGGAACAGCAAGTTCCCGTGCCGGTTTAGGAATGGTAGAACAATGGGTTCGATGGCAGTTTGGATGTACCGTGCACTATTGAGTGTCCCCTCGACAATCACCAGTGGTGTACGGCCAGTGTAGGAGATCGCTCCCCACACCATGATGCCGGGTGTTGGCCCTGTGTGCCTCGGTCGTATGCAGTCCTGATTGTGGCGCTCACCTGCACGGCGCCAAACACGCATACGACCATCATTGGCACCAAGGCAGAAGCGACTCTCATCGCTGAAGACGACACGTCTCCATTCGTCCCTCCATTCACGCCTGTCGCGACACCACTGGAGGCGGGCTGCACGATGTTGGGGCGTGAGCGGAAGACGGCCTAACGGTGTGCGGGACCGTAGCCCAGCTTCATGGAGACGGTTGCGAATGGTCCTCGCCGATACCCCAGGAGCAACAGTGTCCCTAATTTGCTGGGAAGTGGCGGTGCGGTCCCCTACGGCACTGCGTAGGATCCTACGGGCTTGGCGTGCATCCGTGCGTCGCTGCGGTCCGGTCCCAGGTCAATGGGCACGTGCACCTTCCGCCGACCACTGGCGACAACATCGATGTACTGTGGAGACCTCACGCCCCACGTGTTGAGCAATTCGGCGGTACGTCCACCCGGCCTCCCGCATGCCCACTATACGCCCTCGCTCAAAGTCCGTCAACTGCACATACGGTTCACGTCCACGCTGTCGCGGCATGCTACCAGTGTTAAAGACTGCGATGGAGCTCCATATGCCACGGCAAACTGGCTGACACTGACGGCGGCGGTGCACAAATGCTGCGCAGCTAGCGCCATTCGACGGCCAACACCGTGGTTCCTGGTGTGTCCGCTGTGCCGTGCGTGTGATCATTGCTTGTACAGCCCTCTCGCAGTGTCCGGAGCAAGTATGGTGGGTCTGACACACCGGTGTCAATGTGTTCTTTTTTCCATTTCCAGGAGTGTATATTGTGAAAAGCAATGGTCCCGTAACACTCCCCTGTGGCACGCCAGAGGTTACTTTAACGTCTGTAGACGTCTCTCCATTGATAACAACATGCTGTGTTCTGTTTGCTGAAAACTCTTCAATCCAGCCACACAGCTGGTCTGATATTCCGTAGGCTCTTACTTTGTTTATCAGGCGACAGTGCAGAACTGTATCGAACGCCTTCCGGAAGTCAAGAAAAATAGCATCTACCTGGGAGCCTGTATCTAATATTTTCTGGATCTCATGAACAAATAAGGCGAGTTGGGTCTCACACGATCACTGTTTCCGGAATCCATGTTGATTCCTACATAGTAGATTCCGGGTTTCCAGAAATGACATGATACGCGAGCAAAAAATATGTTCTAAAATTCTACAAGAGATCGACGTAAGAGATATAGGTCTATAGTTTTGCGCATCTGCTCGACGACCCTTCTTGAAGACTGGGACTATCTGTGCTCTTTTCCAATCATTTGGAACCCTCCGTTCCTCTAGAGACTTGCGGTACACGGCTGTTAGAAGGGGGGCAAGTTCTTTCGCGTACTCTGTGTAGAATCGAATTGGTATCCCGTCAGGTCCAGTGGACTTTCCTCTATTGAGTGATTCCAGTTGCTTTTCTATTCCTTGGACACTTATTTCGATGTCTGCCATTTTTTCGTTTGTGCGAGGATTTAGAGAAGGAACTGCAGTGCGGTCTTCCTCTGTGAAACAGCTTTGGAAAAAGGTGTTTAGTATTTCAGCTTTACGCGTGTCATCCTCTGTTTCAATGCCATCATCATCCCGTAGTGTCTGGATATGCTGTTTCGAGCCACTTACTGATTTAACGTAAGACCAGAACTTCCTAGGATTTTCTGTCAAGTCGGTACATAGAATTTTACTTTCGAATTCACTGAACGCTTCACGCATAGCCCTCCTTACGCTAACTTTGACATCGTTTAGCTTCTGTTCGTCTGAGAGGTTTTGGCTGCGTTTAAACTTGGAGTGGAGCTCTCTTTGCTTTCGCAGTAGTTTCCTAACTTTGTTGTTGTACCACGGTGGGTTTTTCCCGTCCCTCACAGTTTTACTCGGCACGTAGCTGTCTAAAACGCATTTTACGATTGCCTTGAACTTTTTCCATAAACACTCAACATTGTCAATGTTGGAACAGAAATTTTCATTTTTGATCTGTTAGGTAGTCTGAACTCTGCCTCCTATTACTCTTGTTAAACAGATAAACCTTCCTCCCTTTTTTTATATTCCTATTAACTTCCATATTCAGGGATGCTGCAATGGCCTTATGATCACTGATTCCCTGTTCTGTACATACAGAGTCGAAAAGTTCGGATCTGTTTGTTATCAGTAGGTCCAAGATGTTATCTCCACGAGTCGGTTCTCTGTTTAATTGCTCGAGGTAATTTTCGGATAGTGCACTCAGTATAATGTCACTCGATGCTCTGTCCCTACCACCCATCCTAAACATCTGAGTGTCCCAGTCTACATCTGGTAAATTGAAATCTCCACCCAAGACTATAACATGCTGAGAAAATTTATGTGAAATGTATTCCAAATTTTCTCTCAGTTGTTCTGCCACTAATGCTGCTGAGTCGGGAGGTCGGTAAAAGGAGCCAATTATTAACCTAGTTCGGTTGTTTAGTGTAACCTCCACCCATAATAATTCACAGGAACTATCCACTTCTACTTCACTACAGGATAAACTACTACTAACAGCGACGAACACTCCACCACCGGTTGCATGCAATCTATCCTTTCTAAACACCGTCTGTACCTTTGTAAAAATTTCGGCAGAATTTATCTCTGGCTTAAGCCAGCTTTCTGTACCTATAACGATTTCAGCTTCGGTGCTTTCTATCAGCGCTTGAAGTTCCGGTACTTTACCAACGCAGCTTCGACAGTTGACAATTACAATACCGACTGCTGCTTGGTCCCCGCATGTCCTGACTTTGCCCCGCACCCGTTGAGGCTGTTGCCCTTTCTGTACTTGCCCAAGGCCATCTAACCTAAAAACCGCCCAGCCCACGCCACACAACCCCTGCTACCCGTGTAGCCGCTTGTTGCGTGTAGTGGACTCCTGATCTATCCAGTGGAACCCGAAACCCCACCACCCTATGGCGCAAGTCGAGGAATCTGCAGCCCACACGGTCGCAGAACCGTCTCAGCCTCTGATTCAGACCCTCAACTCGGCTCTGTACCAAAGGTCCGCAGTCAGTCCTGTCGACGATGCTGCAGATGGTGAGCTCTGCTTTCATCCCGCTGGCGAGACTGGCAGTCTTCACCAAATCAGATAGCCGCCGGAAGCCAGAGAGTATTTCCTCCGATCCATAACGACACACATCATTGGTGCCGACATGAGCGACCACCTGCAGATGGGTGCACCCTGTACCCTTCATGGCATCCGGAAGGACCCTTTCCACATCTGGAATGACTCCCCCCGGTATGCACACGGAGTGCACATTGGTTTTCTTCCCCTCTCTTGCTGCCATTTCCCTAAGGGGCCCCATTACGCGCCTGACGTTGGAGCTCCCAACTACCAGTAAACCCACCCTCTGCAACTGCCCGGATCTTGCAGACTGAGGGGCAACCTCTGGAACAGGACAAGCAGCCGTGTCAGGCCGAAGATCAGTATCAGCCTGAGACAGAGCCTGAAACCAGTTCGTCAGACAAACTGGAGAGGCTTTCCGTTCAGCCCTCCGGAATGTCTTTCGCCCCCTGCTACACCTTGAAACGACCTCCCACTCTACCACAGGTGAGGGATCAGCCTCAATGCGGGCAGTATCCCGGGCAACCACAGTCGTAGTCCGATCAGGGGATGCGTGGGACGAGCTGGCCGTCCCCGACAAACCCCCATCCGGACCCCCACAGTGATGCCCATTGGCAACAGCCTCAAGCTGTGTGACCGAAGCCAACACTGCCTGAAGCTGGGAGCGAAGGGATGCCAACTCAGCCTGCATCCGAACACAGCAGTTGCAGTCCCTCCTTGCTTCCCATGATACAAGCCTACAGTGACAATGGTACGACACAAAAGCCTCTCTCCTCGCAAATTTTCTCCTGGGAATTCAATTACTGTAAAACAGTTGCACCAAACTTTCATTGACAACATCTTGGTCTCAGACATCCATAGTGCACTGTACTATATGTCAGTTCCAGGACAAATGATGATAAAGGTTGCATTGCAAGTACCGATACAGCCAATACAGCAGATTTGCAGTGACGTGCAGCCCCTCTTCCAGTGCAGTACAATGGCACTCTTGATGTTTTCACATTCTAGTCATTTGCCAAACTGTGTTCCTTCTCAATGAGACAACCTTCCCATTCAGATGCCAACACAACACCAGCTAACATGCTGCTCCACCATACCTCCTCAGCTCAAGCATAGAGGACACCACCAGGCTCAGAACCAAGGATCATCTTCATGGGACTGAGTCAATGCCTGCCAATTGTGAGTCAAACATCAAAGTCTGTTATAACTGCAGCTGGTGAAGAATGTGTCACATAACAGCACAGTGACTACTATGGATATGACTCAGTCAATAGCGGAAATGTATTTGATAACCCCAGTCGCTTGTAATCTCTCAAACACCTATTTTAGTAATTCTGTGAGAGTGAATGGAACTGGGTGAGTCCTACACATTTTTTGTGTAATTGCTGGAAGAAAAGGTAGGAAGATTAGTGTTTGACATCCATTGACAACAAGGTAATTAGAGATGGAGCATAATCTTGGATTGGGTAAACATGGGGAAAGAAATTGTCCAAGCTCTTCAAAAAGAACTTTTCTGGCATTTCCCATAAATGAATTATGGAAATCATGGAAAACCTAAATTCAGTTGCCATGTGGGGATCTGAACTATTGTCTGGTTGAAAATAAGTCCAATGTCCTATCACCTCGCTTAGAGGTAATTGATGATCTAATATGCATGTGAAATTTAGTTGTGCATCCCAGCCTGGGCTCCAAAAGAAGTGGAAACTCTCGACAAAGACCCTTTATTTCAGTGAAATGAATGGTATCAGGCATTATATTTACTGAATCTTGTATTGAGAAACCATACATGTTTAGGCCTCTAACACAAAGGTATTTTTCACATCTGGTAAATTGAATACTATAAGCCTATCATTTGTGCAACTTTTTAAATAGAATCTTGAAGAACATTTACATTTTACTGGAATATTTTGCCTGCTGAAAGACACCAGTCCATGTACTGCAGCCCATAAGGATGGGGCTCATGACTACTGGAAAGTGTGCAAATTGATCAAAGTAGCAACAAGGCCTATCTCACGATCAAATTCTATATTCTTATCCTGAATGTGTAGGAAAAAGAAAAGTTTTCATTCCAGTTTTGTGCCAGGGGTATATTTCATTTAATCTGAGTTATTGTTAATGTATCTGGGTTCTGTTAGGTTGAGAGGATGAGGGGAAAAAGGCAGTAAGGATTGGGAGGGAGGGTTGGGAAAAAGAGTTTCTCATAGCTGGGAGTCTGTTCTGTCTCCCCCTACCAATCTACTTGTCCATGTCTTTGTGCACTGCACACAATTCCACCTGCAGTAACTTAGCATATTTTACATAATTTAATTCACCAAAGTCCTCTGGGAAAATATTCTTGGGTAACTCCTCACTTTGGCAAAAAGTATTCGTTGCTTAATGGAAAGTAATTAAAATTATGTATGTATTCAAACATGTACATTTTAGAGGGGTATTTATAAGCTACTGGTAATATTAACCACAGCCTCACAGTACCTTCATTCACTGGTGAAATGTCCTGTGAAAAGGTCTTACAGTTTAAAAATAATAGAGATACTGATAAATAAAATACTAGAAGAAAAAATTGCCTGCTCTTCCTTCTGGTAAACCTTGTTGCAGCACAGAAATGACTGAAATACACAGCTATAAAACTCTTTGATAATCTGCCCATCAAAATAATATGTATGATGGTGAGCAAAAATGTTTCCAAGTGGATATTTAAGTTGTTTCTCCTTTATAACACACCACACAAGAATTTTTCAATAGAAATAAATAGTCAATGATAATCATGTAAATGGCTAGAATATTTTAAAATTGTTTCTCTAATCTTTTGTTCAGCGGAAATCTTCCACATAATAATATTTATCATAAATCTGATGTATGGAATGTAGAGCTAGCTAACAACATTTTGGCAGCTCAGACCAGAAATCTGTCTGCAAGTTAACATGCCATCTTTACAGTAAGTAGCAATCTACCTTTTCCTTACATTGTTGATATTCCAACCTCGACTTTCCCATGTTTGATTTTTAAAAATATTTTGGTTTTTCCTTCTTGCACTGTACAGAACACTGACTGACCGCTGGCTGACCTCATGTTTGTTCAGATTCATCTGCAGAGGAAAGAGGGGGCCAGTTCTGGAGGATAGTATGTTCATGTGATACAGCTCTTTCCTGGCCTATGCCACTTCAAAAGTCGGAGATACGTGCAGCACTTTCTCTAGGGCAAACCAGCTTTGTAATGTTTCCTGCTAAATTTTCTTGTTGAGGACATAGCCTAAGACAGTATCACAGATCAGGGAGTCTGTATAAGTTGTTTCACACATTCTACAATCAAATTTATATTTATGGCTAATGCCACGAAAGGTGGCAGTTTACAAGTGATATGATTACCCTTCTCATTTGGTCAGGGCACTATGCCATTCATATGCTTACAAAAATGGTTGCTGAATAAATTACACATTTCCTAAAATGGCAGGTCTACTGGTTCTGCTATGGGAATTAGTTTGTGCAAGATGCAGCAAATCTCAACATTAGACAATGAGAAGAAGAAAGACTTTTCAAGCAGTGGATCTGATACCTGGAATGTCTGAAAATTCTACTGACCCAGACATATGAGTCCCTTTCTAACTTGACCTCATTTTATGGTGCAAGCACCATGTGCAGAAACCCAGAAGTGGCTTGTGGTCTGCTCACTTAACATTGTGGCATACTGTTGTTGCTGTAAAAGTAGACTGAGTAAGACCTGCTGCTATTCAGTTAGCTACTGAGAATGTTTCCTATTGCTATTCTAACATCTTTACTAACACTGTATTTATAGGGAGGCACATATAGAGTTCAAATAGCTTCTTCACTAATGTATTATCCATGTTGCAGTTTATTTTATAATCATAGTCATATAGCAGTGGACCAGAATCATCATCCAAGCATTCATAATACAAGAAATGTCCATTATAAGAATTGCAGTTGAGGCAGGCACAATGTAAACTGGTGTAGAAAGAGAGTTGGATCTCTGTTTTGTCAGGATTAAGAATGCTCTGTGGCATGTGCCATGTCATATTCGGTCACTGATCGTGCAGTCTACATGGCAGCACCTTTGATGCTAGTTTCTCCATCCTTTCAGAATCACTGATGTTACAGAGTCAGCAATGTATGCCCCTAAGCCTTGTAAAAAAAGAAAAACAAGTAAAGAAATTATAAAGTGCTGCTTGCTTCCAGACAAAGCCACTTCTTTTTCTTGTGTATTTATGTTGCATTGACACAAGGTTGGTGTGGTTATCAGTGGATTTGGCACAGTTAATTTACTGGGTGGCTGCATGCCCTTCCTGTTGCCACCCTGGTACCCCCAGAGATGGAATATATGTACCACAACTGTCTGCATGTAGTGTTATTTGTGTGAAAGTGAGCAAAATTTTTCAAATGTTTGGAAATCGTGTAACTGAGGTGGTACTTGGGTACCATGCTGGTACTGACCTAGTCAGATGTGGGAAACCACTTAAGAACCACATCCACACTGGCCAGCACAACCACCCTCATCATTAACCCATCAGGCAGACTCATTTTTGAGCCGGCACTCCTCTTCATCCCAGAAGTGGAGCTTTAACACGCACAGCTATCTGGGCAGGTTCCAAACAGAGGCACTTAAAAACATTAAACAAAGCACAAACTTTAACTCAGGCTACTATTAATATTGCTGCTGACTAGTCCTAATGTTGAGGTGGTATGTGCTTTTCCTCCACCAGTCTGAGAATCAGTTCAACATCAATTAATGGGGTACTTGAAAGTGTGCGACATGGGGAGGGCATATGCTGAAAACTAATACATTAGTAATATTTTGAACCTCAATTTGTATATTATTTTGCAGTAGTCCTGCTGGCCAGAGAGGCCGTGCGGTTCTAGGTGCTACAGTCTGGAGCCGAGCGACCGCTATGGTCGCAGGTTTGAATCCTGCCTCGGGCATGGATGTGTGTGATGTCCTTAAGTTAGTTAGGTTTAATTAGTTCTAAGTTCTAGGCGACTGATGGCCTCAGAAGTTAAGTCGCATAGTGATCAGAACCATTGAAACTGGTGGGTATGCAGTGTAGTGTCCTGCTGAGTGGCATACAAAGGCATCCTTGAAGTAACACTGTTTATTGAACATTAACTCAATTCAGTACAGTTCGAGGACAAAATCCACACAGGAATAAAATGAAAATCTCCTTCTGTGATGACACAAGAATACAATGAAAATCACCTTCTGTGATGATGGCTAACTAGTGTCCACTGGGACGACGTCTCCAATCGTTGGTAGCGGTTATGAGCTGAGGAACCAGTTTGTTCTGGAGCAGTGCTCACATGGCACTGACTGGGAGGCTGGTGAAAGTGCAAGCCGGCACTGTTGGTTGGCTTGCAGCAGCGGTAGGCATCAAGGTCCTTAGCATAATCTCACAGTGTGGCCAGTGATCCATCTGGAGGCCAGGGCTGAACTGGCCATTGAGGGGTTCAGGGGTGACATAGGTACTTGGGCAGAGGGACACAGGCAACGCGTCACATGAGCGTATGACCGTGCAGATGCGAGTAGGTCTCCCGTGAGAGCAGCACTGTAGAGTAGTGGTGCAGCCTGCACCCCCAGACACTGTGGCAGCCACAGGAGGATTGGCAGTAAATATTTCAGTGAATGAGTCAATAAATGGCTGTCTGAGGTAATGCAGTGCCCATGCCTGACCTGTGAAGCATATCTGTGAATGTGATGGTCAAATATCCAGATGTTCAGCCCTGCCTATATTATACACCTCCCCCTTGAAGGAGATAGTGCAACCATCTCAGAGAAATGCGGCAGCCAGCAGGGAAGGAGGCTCCAGGCAGCCACCATAGTGAAATGAAACAAGATAACAAGATAATCAGGCAGTGAAGAATGAAAACATTTCCAACAAATGAAGCACAAGGAGTCTGCATAGGGATGGCAGCAGTCCGCTGGGGGCACAGCAGGAAAGGCATGGGCAGAGGATAAGGCAGCGGTATGGAAACACAACCCAGGCCTGGAAGAACACAACGGGTCTAGCAGTGTCCACAAGGACAGCTGGCTGGATGCAGGGACAGTTATGGAAGAGGCAGCCGTGGGGAGGCAGTGGCAGTGGCCGGGATGATATCAAGTTGCCTTGCTGGGAAAGGGTCAGCGATGATTGCGGTGATGCCCACGCAGATGGTAGTGGCACCAGCAGCAGCATTGTAGAGAGGCCCAGTGTTGATGATGGGAGCAGCTGAAGAGACAGCCATAATAGCGCTGAGAGATGTGGCTGTATTGCGATGGAGAGGGCTGGCCAAGACAGGTCCAGCCATAAGAGGGATGGCCACGAGAGGGATAGTGATGGGACAACTGGTTGGTTTTAACAACTGTTTTAGCCAGTAAATTGTTTTTTTGTTCAGTCAGTTTTTTCAGCTGAATGGAACAACCGAATGCAGCTAATCTGAGCAGCCATGTCATCTATATGAATGTTTTTCACTCACTCTCCATGTTTTTGAATGATTTTCACTTAATTTGTGACAACTGACTGACACAAACAAGTCTCTGACAGTTACGTCTGTGATATGAACAATGTTGTTTTCATTCAGTCTCTGTCTAGGTTTGAGAGATTTCACTTATATATTTTTCCAGCCTTTATCTGCATAATGACTTGGGTTGCCAACATTTTTAGAGAGAAATAACGTATTTGATTTCAAGGAGAGGTGAATGAAAACTATATTTCTAAAATATTAATTAGTTTGTTAGGGAAAAACTTCATTTTACATTTTTCACATTAAAGGACTCTCAGCAGACCATTACTGGATACTGCTTGAGCTATGAACACCAACTATGCCTTGGCTACACCATCATCCTCTCCCTTCCCACTCAGTTCCTCTGTCAATTTGCTTGCCTGCCATGCAGAAAAGAGTGCAGCCTGTCTTCTGATTGGCCAGGAGAGCAGCCAAACATAGGAGGTAGCACTAACGGCTATGTACACCTGCTGCTGTAATAACAGATGGCTGCAGCCAGCAGATGATACGTGTCACCTCTCTGCAGCTTCTACTGCCCTGGGCATAGCGCAGGACACTGTTCGCCTTGTAGCTAGTCACCATGTGGCTCTGCTTGCCCCACCCACAAGTAGAGGTGCATGTCTAGGTGTCTCAGTCTCAACTTGGGCAGATGAGTGGTCCCCCTAACATCTAGATTGTTTGCCCATGTCGGCACACTAGTCTGGCAGAATGAAGGAGTGCACTCATCAAACAATATTACAGAAACTACTGGATGAAAAATTTTGATTCATCTGTTATTTATAGTCATATATCAGCTTCAAGATGAACTGCCTATCTTTTCATGAAAGGTCACAGTAACTACAACATTTAGGGATTATATATGTCTCCACGCAAAATTTGAATTGTTTGCAATGAAAAACATGGGTCACTATGAATTTGCAATTTGGGAGGAAGTCTATATTTGTCTCCAGTCTTGAGAAAACGGATCTTATGTATCACTCTCACTTCTGCCCCCCCCCCCCCCCCCCCCACACACACACACAAACACACAATGGTATGGCTATAGTGAATTATTCATAACATCCATCATTTTGTACATGGTTCTAGATATCGAAAAAAGTTTCTTGTAAATGGTAGCACACAAAGAGAAGAGTATTTCAGAATGTTGTTAAAACCCAAGACTTTCATTTATATTGCCTCAGAAGTAACTACAGATTTTTGCAATGGGATATTTTATTTTCTTTCATTTCAAATACCTACATCATCTTACATAAAATTCGTCAAATATATGCTACTTAACATATATCCACTCATAATTTTTATCAAAAATGCATATCTCCTTGTTTATATTATATATCATATGCAAAATTCCAGATTTAATTACAAATATAAATGATTAATTATCAATATTATATAAAAGTTCGTAAAGAGAGACTGTTTAAATTTTAATAAATCATTAGGTATTAAAAATCTTTTAGAAAATGTTGTTAATTAAGAAAGTGTCTTTGCAACGAACTCTGGAATTTTGCATGCAATATGTAATTATAAACATGAAGACGTGCATTTTTCATAAAAGAAATGATTAAATATGTGTTAATTAGCATATATTTGCTGAATTTTATATTTAAATGATGCAGGTATTTGAAAAAAAAAAATTAAAAAGAAAGGCCACATTAATATTCAAACCTGTGATGCATTTATTACCTCTATACCATTCAGCTACACTACACTATGTGTCATTCTGCTTGTTGTACAAATTGACTTCATTGTTTATTTAAAATGGGTAGAATTAACAAACCACAAACAAGGAAAGGAATGATAATCCTCCACAAATTCTATTTGTTTCTCATAAGCTAATCATCCATGGTGCAAACACAAACACATGCAAGAAACTCAATCTTTCAACTATCAGTTACAGTTAAAAAAACCAATCAACAGAATGAGCCATGGGCATGCGCATAACTGTTGCACATGCCTTCCCCACTCCTGCGCTCACACACAGTGACCGTTGTGCATGCATCAGAGGCATATGTAACTTTGCACCACTGCATGTGCCCCCTTGTGGGTAAATGCAATGGCCGCACGTGCCTAGTGCACACTGAAGTCACACAGGTGTAAACACACCTTAACACATTGCTCACAGCAGTTTGGAGGGGTGCTAACATGGGTGGTGTCAGTTGCGTCACACTGTTTACATTGGTGGCTAGAGACAGGCGTAACTGTGAAACTGAAGTACCAATACATGAATATTAATAGTACTTCTTCACGCTCATAAAATATTACAGCTGCTGCTTTTCTAAGGCTGTAAAATGTAAACAGGTTTTTTGCGCATGAGTACAATTTGTAAAATGTGGCTGGTATCATAATTTTCTACACACTGTATCGCTGAATAACTGCTTAAGGTCTAGATTCAGGTGGTTTCCAATTAATGGACATCATCAGTAAAATGAAATGCAAACAGTCACTAAAATTTGGCAATGTTCTTTTTCGTTTACCCTTAAGAGAAGGAACATTTATGCTCAATTTTGTAGCCATAATAATGCACCAGCTTAGTAGTTTTGTATAGTTTTGTATTAATTGTGTCTGGAACCACTTAATCCACAGCAATATGTTAATCAATTTTAAATGATGAAAATATGAGTTAGTCTATTCAGTACACAACTAAATGAATATGTACAGTGTGGTTGCAGTAATTATTGTGAGATGAAGAGGCTTGAAAAGGAGAGCATCAAACCAGTCTTCAGACTGAAGACCACAACAACAACAACAACATGTATAATGTTTATTTTAACTTTAGCATACCCCCTGGGGTATGGGGAAGGACTACCCTCTGGGGTATGTGACCCTGGTTGTATACTACTGCTTTATTTTGAGGAGGATTACCGGGTTGGTTGCACCAATAATCACACCCATTTAGCAATAGTTCATTTATTAACCTTAACACATACAAGGATCACAAAGAACTGACCTGAACATGGCGGAACAGCCAAAGATAAAGCTTAGAGTCCAAAGATGAATGCATATCGCCAAGTAGCACAAGGGGAAGGGCCTCCGTCCATATAGAGTCGTGGCATCGAAGAGCCGCCTTGAAAGTGCAGTGCCAGCGCCCAACTAACCCATTGCTTTGTGGGTGATATATTGTGGTATAGATTCACCGGATGCTGCAAATGTTACAAATCTCGTTGAACAGGGCCGACTCAAATTGTCTGCCCTGGTCAGTCGTGATGATAACGACATCCGAAATGCAATACCCATGACTCGACGAAAGCTCGAGCAACAGTTTCTGCCATAATATTGGGGAGGGAGACAGCCTTGACCCATCGAGTTATTCGGTCGACAGATGAGAGAACATAACGAAAGCCGTTAGAGGTGGGGAGAGGGCCAACAATGTCAATATGAATATGCTGGAAACGCCCAGGAGGGATCGAAAATATGCTGAGGGGGGGGGGGGGGGGGTGAAGTGTGCTTGTGTACTTTGCAGCGTTGGCACGCGATGCAGGAGTGTGCCCATTGATGGCAGTCCTTGTTGACATTTCTTCACACAAAGCGCCCCACTATGAGGCAGGCCGATGCACGAACACCGGGGTGGGCTAAATTATGCAATGTGTTGAAGACAGCTTGATGGAGCGTGGTTGGGATGAGAGGGCATAACATGCCCATACTGTCGTCGCACCAGATCTCACCAGAAATGTCAGGGAAGGTGGTGTGGACAAAGTGTAGTGAAGAAGTAGAGTCTGAAATCAGGTTTTGTGTTTCCTCGTCGGCGAGAAGAACTGCAGACGCGAAGTTTGTCCATCGATTGTTTGGCTAAGGACAGCGCCGATGGCAGTATTGCTTGCATCTGTGGTGATGAAAAGCTGCGCATTGGGATGAGGATGCGTGATGGTGCAGGCCTCGGCAAGAAGATTTTTGAGGGCAATGAAAGAGTCAGTCATAGCAGGGGTCCATGGAACGGGTCGAGATCCAGAAGTGTTGGTGCCTTCCAAAGTGTCCGCCAGAGCTCTTTGAATGACGAAGGTCTGGGTAGGTTTAGTATTGTTTGTACTTTCTCAGGGGGTGGTGAAATACCGTTGGCAGAGACCCGAAAACCAAGAAAAGTGACAGCAGGTTGATGTAGCTGCAATTTGTCTTGGTTGGTCTCAATGCCTGCTGCCGCGAGAGTGTTCATAACAGTTTTCACATGTAGAATGTTGTTCTCGATGGAAGAGCTGAACACAAGAATGTCATCAAGATATGCAAAGCATAATTTTAGGTCGAATAGCACTTCGTTGATGAAGCGTTGCCAGGTCTGGTTTGCATTTTTCAGACTGAAGGGCATGAATCGAAACTGAAATAACCCAATCGGGATGGTGATTGCTGTCTTCTTGATGTTTTCAGGTGCCATGGGGATCTGGTGGTAGGCCTGTTTGCGATCAATGACAGAGAATGTGGTCGCACCTGCGAGGGAACTGGTAAAGTCAGCAATGTTGGGTATGGGGTAGGTGTCCATAATTGTTCGTGCGTTTAGTCGACGGTAGTCTCCGCACATGCGCCAGGACCCGTCTTTCTTGGGTGTCATATGCATGGGCGTAGACCAGCTAGTGGCAGAGGGTTCAATGACGCCGGAGCTTAGTAGTTCAGAAATCTGAGTTTTAAAGTTGGAGAGGCACTCGGGACAAAGTTGACATGGTTTACTGGAGATCGGGGGACCTGGCGTGAGGCGAAGCTTGTGAACTGTGCCAACGGAAATGTTGCAGGCCAGCTTGTCTAATCTATACCCACCATCCCTAATGGAGATAAAAAATAGGAGAATTTAATGCCATGAGGAGTGCCAGCATATTGCATGAGGCTAGAAGAGTGGCAGGAGAGTTGATGTTAGACATATTGTGTCTCCAAGAATCATACACTAAGGCAGGAAAGGTTCCCAGTAAGCCAATAACTGCCCAGATGTTTGCCCAATGACAACATTTTGTGACAGAAATAACAGTATTTAACAAAGGTGTAACTGTGATGAAAATATCACAATTTTGTTCAGAACATCTCATAGGCATGGAAATATTAACAAAAAAGGAGAGTTGCTTTCTGGTTTCCATGTATTTTCAATTTAGTGATGAGATCAACAAGTATCTGATTAGTCACCTAGGATTAATTAAGCCTCTTTGGTACTGCACTCATGCAAGTGTGAAATCAGTACTGTGGTACAGCCACCTGACTGATGACCATGGAGGGCAACTAGAAGAAAGGATTGTAGAATGCAACCTACAGGTATTGCCTGCAATTCACAATCCCCCATCTTACAAGGGGAGGGTTGGAGGAATGTCAGATATAAATGTCACTTGAACAAATACAGTAGCGGTATGCCATGTGAAAGGCTGGAGAGTTGAGAGGGGAATGAAACTGAGTGATCATAATATAATACACTATACCACCACTGGAAGGGAAATCCAAGACACCATACAAAATATTCACATAAGCCACGATTCAACATCAAGGAGGCTAAGTGGGAAGAACTGACAAGGTCCAGGAAGTCCACTGACCATACACAGAGCAATGGAGGCATCAATACCTAACAGGAGAGGTCCTTCTAGAAGAGAACCTTGCATCTGGATCTAGACATGAAACAAGAAGAAGCTGCACCAGAGCAGCAACACCCAAGAAGAAAGAATCCAAAGGCTGTAGAGATGTTAAACAATGTTTTAAGGAACATTTATGGAAAACAAAAATGGAACGATGGTAGCAGTCCGCACAGACTAACTTGGAAACTGAACCCAGGGGTAGATCATACAAAACAGGCTGTGAGAAAATATAATCACCAACAGTCTTATCCATGCTGAAACAGAATGATTGGATGATAACATAAAGTTGGTAATAGTCACCTATCCCACTAATGGAAACACTGCTTCCTGATGACAGAGAAAAAGACAAGACAGAAGATCAGCGTGGATTATGAAAAATATTATGGGGATACTATAGAAACAACAAGCTTGTGTACTACCCCTTTGCACAAGTAGAAATTAGGCAAATAATTTTAAGAATGAAAAAGAAGAAGTCTCCAGGATCATATCGGATCCTGACCGAAGGAATACAAGCATTAGCTGACCAATTAGATATTTATTTGTGTGAACTATACAACAAGTGTCTCTTACAAGGAAAGGTCCCTCACCAAGGAAGGATGCTGAAGTGGTGATAATTAATAAAGGGCAAGACAAGGATCTGATGATAGCTAAATCCTACAGACCAATCTGTCCTTTGATATGTTCTTGGCAAGATGTCTGAAAAACTATTATGCAAGAGACTACAAGATCATAGACTGCTATTCTGGGTGAGCCCTCACAAGTATGGTTTTAGGAGAGACAAGTCAACTGAAGACACAATTAATAAGATTAATTATAATTAATTATACAATTAATTACAATCATATACATATCTCACTAGCAACAGATACACATTCTACATATACTCTAGCAATGATGATCAGTATTGTTGGTGCTTTCAATAACCTATGATGTACGTCTTTCTTTGGTCACCTTAGGGACTTGGAGTGTCCAGTGGTGCTGTACAACTACTGGATAGCCTATTGCCATCAAAGACATGCTTCTTTAATATGCCTGTGAAAGGAAATAGTGAAGACAATGACAAAAGGCTATCACAGGGATCAGTGTATGGTCCAGAGTTTTGGGACACAGCACTGGAGCCCATATTACAGAAGTTGCATGGTAGTGGTAACATAAGCTGGCTGGTAGCAGGCTCTTCATTGTAAGCAGTGACTACAGAAGAATTATACAACAAAAATGTAATGCAGTTGTCCATGAATTTCAAGGATGGCGTCAAAGTGTCAGATTGTCACTAGTACCCCACAAAACTATGTACCTCCTGCTGAAAGGGAACTTAGCACGAAACGCTAAAATAAAATTAAATGATGTAAAGAATAGAAGTGCAGTAACAAGAAATCTAGGGGTATTCCTGGATGATGTAACTTTATACATCATATAGAGGAGGCACGCAGAAAGATACAAACACGATTGACAAAATTATAACTATTGCAAATAGGCCATTTCAGCTTCCCTTGGAAACAATCAGAGCATACCACCAATCCATCTGGCATCACTTGTAGGATACGGTGCGAGAATTTGGATTCATAGGTTCCATGTTGTGAAGCCAGCCTCATTAGTGAGAATAATTCAACAAGGAGTGCTACTAAGATTAATGGGCACCTACTTCATTACCTCTGTATGATGCATTGTTAGTAATTCTTGGAATATGCCCACTGGACTTGGAAATTACGAAAATGGGAGCCCTCTACTGGTTAAAGAGAGGCAATCAAATGTGAAGGAAGTATGGAGGATCCTTGGATCTGAGGTCAGTACAAAATTGTTGGTAAAAGATTGCATTTTACAACTCTGGTAAAGTGAACAAGACACCTCATGCACAGGCAGGAGAGCAAACGAATTCACCCCAACACCAGGTAGAGACTAAAAATAAAATTTCTTAACTTGTTGAGTGGATTGGTATATTACATGACCAGTCTTGGTCCATATACTACATATCTATACAAAATCAAAAGACAGATGAATGATAGTTGCACCTTCAACAGTGTAGGTACTTCAGGACACACAGTTTGCTCTGTTAAGATGCAGCAGGTAATGGTTGTCAGGTATTAAGGATGTTGTATCTCAAAGTAATACTGAGGAGCAAGCCAACCTGCATATCTTGGACATTACTGCAGTCACAGTCTCCGGGAAGGGCAAGGATGACTTCACAACACATTCAACCAAAGACCAGCATGCTGTCATTTCAGCTAGACAACATACGCTGCAGATGAAGAGGAGGCAATTGAGGTCAGTGACCACTGAATGAAATTGTTTCTCAAGAATTTGCATACCACTGGTGCAAGTGCTCCTGGCAGTGTGGATTCCAAGATGTAACAGTGAATTATGGAACTGCAGAATGAAATCCCCCCACCCGGGCAGTGGCTAAGCCATATCTCCGCAATATTCTTTCTTTCAGAAGTGCTAGTTCTGCAAGTTTCACAGGAGAAGCTGTGTTGGTAAAGTACTGGATCTTCAAGCACTGATAGAAAGCATTGAAGCTGAAATAGTTATAGGTACGGAAAGCTGGCTGAAGCCAGAGATAAATTCTGCCGAAATTTTTACAAAGACGCAGACAGTGTTTAGAAAGGATAGATTGCATGCAATCGGTGGTGGCGTGTTTGTCACTGTTAGTAGTAGTTTATCCTGTAGTGAAACAGAAGTGGATAGTTCTTGTGAATTATTATGGGTGGAGGTTATACTCAACAACCGAGCTAGGTTAATAATTGGCTCCTTTTACCGACCTCCCGACTCAGCAGTGTTAGTGGCAGAACAACTGAGAGAAAATCTGGAGTACATTTCACATAAATTTCCTCAGCATGTTATAGTCTTAGGTGGAGGTTTCAATTTACCATATATAGACTGGGACACTCAGATGTTTAGGATGGGTGGTAGGGACAGAGCATTGAGTGACATTATACTGAGTGCACTATGCAAAAATTACCTCGAGCAATTAAACAGAGAACCAACTCATGGATATAACATCTTGGACCTACTGATAACAAACAGACCTGAACTTTTTGACTCTGTAAGCGCAGAACAGGGAATCAGTGATCATAAGGCCATTGCAGCATCCCTGAATATGGAAGTAAATAGGATTATAAAAAAAGGGAGGAAGGTTTATCTGTTTAACAAGAGTAATAGGAGGCAGAGTTCAGACTACCTAACAGATCAAAAATGAAAATTTCTGTTCCAACATTGACAATGTTGAGTGTTTATGGAAAAAGTTCAAGGCAATCGTAAAATGCGTTTTAGACAGCTACGTGCCGAGTAAAACTGTGAGGGACGGGAAAAACCCACCGTAGTTCAACAACAAAGTTAGGAAACTACTGCAAAAGCAAAGAGAGCTTCACTGCAAGTTTAAACGGAGCCAAAACCTCTCAGACAAACAGAAGCTAAATGATTTCAACGTTAGCATAAGGAGGGCTATGCGTGAAGTGTTCAGTCGATTCGAAAGTAAAATTCTATGTACCAACTTGACAGAAAATCCTAGGAAGTTCTGGTCTTACATTAAATCAGTAAGTGGATCGAAACAGCATATCGAGACACTCTGGGATGGCATTGAAACAGAGGATGACACGCGTAAAGCTGAAATACTAAACACCTTCTTCCAAAGCTGTTTCACAGAGGAAGACCACACTGCAGTTCCTTCTCTAAATCACCGCACGAACGAAAAAATGGCTGACATCTAAATAAGTGTCCAAGGAATAGAAAAGCAACTGAAATCACTCAACAGAGGAAAGTGCACTGGACCTGATGGGATACCAATTCGACTCTACACAGAGTACGCGAAAGAACTTGCCCCCTTCTAACAGCCGTGTACCGCATGTCTCTAGAGGAACGGAAGGTTCCAAATCAAATGATTGGAAAAGAGCACAGGTAGTCCCAGTTTTCAAGAAGGTTCGTCGAGCAGATGCACAAAACTATAGGCCTATATCTCTGACATCGATCTGTTGTAGGATTTTAGAACATGGTTTCTCCTCGTGTACCATGTCATTTCTGGAAACCCAGGATCTACTCTGTAGGAATCAACATGGATTCCGGAAACAGCGATCGTGTGAGACCCAACTCACTTTATTTGTTCATGAGACCCAGAAAATATTAGATACAGGCTCCCAGACAGATGCCATTTTCCTTAACTTCCGGAAGGCGTACGATACAGTTCCACACTGTCGCCTGATAAACAAAGTAAGAGCCTACAGATTATCAGACTAGGTGTGTGGCTGGATTGAAGAGTTTTTAGCAAACACAGCATGTTGTTCTCAATGGAGAGACGTCTACAGACATTTAAGTAACCTCTGGCGTGCCACAGGGAAGTGTTATGGGACCATTGCTTTTCACAATATATATAAATGATCTAGTAGATAGTGTCGGAAGTTCCATGCAGCTTTTCACAGATGATGCTGTAGTATACAGAGAAGTTGCAGTATTAGAAAATTGCAGCAAAATGCAGGAAGATCTGCAGCGGATAGGCACTTGGTGCAGGGAGTGGCAACTGAGCCTTGACATACACAAATGTAATGTATTGTGAATACATAGAAAGAAGGATCCTTTATTGTATGATTATATTATAGCGGAACAAACACTGGTAGCAGTTACTTCTGTAAAATATCTGAGAGTATGTGTACGGAATGATTTGAAGTGGAATGATCATATAAAATTAATTGTTGGTAAGGTGGGTACCAGGTTGAGATTCATTGGGAGAGTCCTTAGAAAATGTAGTCCATCAACAAAGGAGGTGGCTTACAAAACACTCGTTTGACCTATACTTGAATATTTCTCATCAGTGTGGGATCCGTACCAGGTCGGGTTGACGGAGGAGATAGAGAAGATCCAAAGAAGAGTGGCGCATTTCGTCACAGGGTTATTTGGTAAGCGTGATAGTGTTACGGACATCTTTAGCAAACTCAAGTGGCAGACTCTGCAAGAGAGGTGCTCTGCATCGCGGTGTAGCTTGCTGGCCAGGTTTCGAGAGGGTGCATTTCTGGATGAGGTATTGAATATATTGCTTCCCCCTACTTATACCTCCCAAGGGGATCACGAATGTAAAATTAGAGAGATTCGAGTGTGCACGGAGGCTTTCCGGCAGTCGTTCTTCCCGCAAACCATAAGCGACTGGAACAGGAAAGGGAGGTAATGACAGTGGCATGTAAAGTGCCCTCCACCACACACCGTTGGGTGGCTAGCGGGGTATAAATGTAGATGTAGATGTAGAGAGTTTCTGTGAAGTTTGGAAGGTAGGAGATGAGGCACTGGTGGAAGTAAAGCTTTGAGGATGGGTCATGAGTCATGCTTGAGTTGCTCAGTTGGTAGAGCACTTGCCCACGAAAAGCAAAGGTCCCAAGTTCGAGTCTCAGTCTGGCACACAGTTTTAATCTACCAGGAAGTTTCAATTATGGGATTGTTTCTTTTGCAGAAAAGATGCTGACTAGCTGCCCTACACCCAAGGAATCTAGCAGACAATAGCTGTTGACCAGGGTAGTATGAGAGAGATCCAATAGTGGAAACTACGATCTACAGTTTAAATGCACCAAAATAAATGAACAAATACAGAACAGATTCTGTGGTGATAACAGTAGTATTATTAGTTGAGTAACTGGTCAAGTTTCATTATTGTAGTTTTGTAGTAGTAAAGTAGTTGTAGGATTAACATTTTTGTTCATTTAGTATTCTACAGATTTTTAAAATTGATAGTTAAATTTATTGTTATACAAGAAAATGTCATTTGTATGGCCCATTTTAGCTTCTCAGATGATAGTCTGCAATTGTGGAGAATGAATGAATAAATAGTAACTGTCAACAGACACACACTGTTTAGTTTTAATTTCTCCCACCAGGTGGCTCTGCTATTTTTGCATTTGTCATCACTTTATTTATTGTATCATCACTTGATTGTTCTAAAGTGACTCAGTTCTTAAATGTGTTAGTTTCTCTTTTGTTTGCTCAAATTAATTGCTGAACTGTAAGCATATTTGGTATGTGTGAATTAGAAAGACTGTCTTTTTGTTATATACGTAATTAATTCATTAATTCTTTCAAATATAGTAATTCCTTTTTTAGGAAAAAATGCCACCAATACATCTAAAGCTGAATATTTATACTGACAAAAAGAGAATCCAAAAATATTGTCATGTTAGAGACATGTCACACAGAAGCTAGTGAAAAATGTAGTTAACACTTATAATGGAATGGGACTGGTGAAGTTACCGATTCAAAATATTTGGAAGAGAAAATAACAAATCAAAATGCAGTCACTATCTCGTGCACATTCAAGTATTTTAAAATTAACTCATCAAAGAAGCACCATAATGGAAAAAATGGAAAAATAATTGTATATGTGGCCTGAACACAATAATCAACAAAGGATACCAGTGAGCAAAATTAATAACCCAGAAAAAGGTAAAAATGTTTTTGAAAAATTGAAGAGGGAGGATAGTGATGAATTTTTGAAAGATGTAACATTTCAAACAATGTTAGGTTGGTGTGAAAAATTAAAAAATTACCACAATTTGCATAACTTAAAACTGAAACGTGAAAGAGCTAATGCAGATGATAACATAGCTGGAAAGTACCCCAACATTTTGAAAAGAATTATTGAAAGAGGTGGAGACCAGCCTGAACATGTTTTTGATATAGATGAGGCAGGACTCTGTTGGAAACAAATGCGTGAAATAACTTACGTTTCAAAATGTGAAAAGTGTGCATCTGGCTATAAGGGTTGACTGGTCAATTAACTTTTCTCCTTGGTGATAATGCTGCAGGTGATTTGAAGCTAAAACCACTTTTGCTGTATCTTTCCAAAAACCCAAGATGTTTTAAAGGACTGAGCAAGAAACAGGTGCCCATCATTTGGAGATTCAACAAGAAGGATTGGATGACTAACACTATCTTCAATGAAGATTGGTTAAAAAATTACTTTTGACAAAAAAAAATTAAATGACAAAAACTGAAACAATAGGGCTTTGCTTATTTTGGATAATGCTCCTGGACACCTGCTTCATTTATTTGAATTATCTGACTACATGAAGACTGAATACATTCCCAAAAATACAATAGCTCTGCTCCTGCCAATAGATCATGGTGCAATAACAACTTTTAAGTCTTATTATTTATGCAGAACTTTTTGTAAACTTATGCACAAACCCACTACTGACTCTTCAGTGAAACAGTTTTGAAAAAAAAATACATCATGGATGCCATTGACAAAGCAAGTGAATCATGGAAGGAAGTAAAATCAACCACATTGAACTAAGTTTAGAAAAAAATCTGGCCACAATGCGTAAAAACTAATGAATCTGATGTTGATTCTCTTTCTGGAATTTGACAAGACATACTAAAATTTGGACGCCATCTTGGTTTTGAAGATTTGGAGAAAGGTGATTTGATTGACCTCACACAGCACTCTATGGCTCTGTTTCTTCAACACATACTTGTTTGGTTTCTAACTGGATCAGTTTGCTCAGTTTCTGACTGGATCAGTTCCTTGTTTGAAGCAGGTTCTCTGTCAGCATCTAGGAGGGCAATCAAATCACCTTCCTCCAAATCTTCAAAACCAAGGTGGTTTCCTAAGTTTAGTATGTCTTGTCAAATTCCAGAAAGAGAATCAACATCAGATTCATTAGTTTTTTATGCATTGTGGCCAGATTTTTTCTAAACTTGATTCAACGTGGTTGATGTTAGTCCTTCCATGATTCACTTACTGTGTCTATGGCATCCCTGATGATGTATTTTTTTCAAAACTGTTTCATTGAAGAGTCATAATTAGTTTTGTGCATAAGTTTACAAAAAGTTCTCTATAAATAATAAGACTTAAAAGTTGATATTGCTCCATGATCTATTGGCTGGAGCAGAGCTGTTGCAGAACAGTGCTGAAAGAGACATAAAGCAAGATGAAGCAGACAACTTTGAATCAATATTTTAAACTGGGTTGTCCACAAATGTGGAAAGTGAAGATGGCATAATATTATAGCTGAGTGATTCTTTGTGTTAACATTCCTCATTAGATAAAAACAGTTTCTGAACATGTTTTTTATTTTATGTATAACCATGTGTATACAATTTCTTTCATTTTTTAATTTATGTTTATTTTTTTGATCTCTGTTTATTATTGCATTGTCTTGTAATTTCATTTTCAGGTAAGCATTTTTATAGGAAACAATAATAATAAAATGCTTTATGAACTAAAGACTAAATTATTTTATTATAAAAACTGGAACAGATCCATTTAAATCTGTGAAAGTTTGTATCAAAATTATTGGTTTGTTATACAGGTTTTCATTTTAAGACCAATTTTTACAGAACTTATCCAGACTGTAAAATGGCATATGGGTGTAATGTGTTCTTATAGATGATGACTTTTTTATTCTGGTGTCTTAAGGCACTAAATTTGTAAGATTACATAGCTTCAATATATTTCATAATTTTTAAATTATCGATGTTATAAGAATTTCCATCAGTATTGAAGTCTCTCAGTATTAAAATCTCCCTAGGTTCAGCTAGGCCAGATATGCTGATGAAGATTTGAGGAAATGATTCACCTATGTATGTAGTAAAGACTACATACCCATTGCATTATGCTTTATTGTATTGGTAATAAAGCCTTTTCGATGTGCAGTGGATGGGTGCCAGGAGGTGCCGTATTAAAACTCGTCCGAGCTTTTCAAATGATTTATTTTTTTCCACTACAGAGCTTTGTTGACCTCAGTCCGTGTCACAGGCCCTGCATTGTTGAGCCCCCATTGGCCTGTGCAACACACTGTGTCGAGAAGGCCTTGTATGCCAGCTGCAGAGTTCCAATTACGTCAGGATGGCTGCATTAGCAGCCGACTCAGCAGCCACCATCCCCGCTGACTCCGCACTGCTCCACTGGGAGCCATAGCCGGCCGCGCTGCTGCTTCTACCTTGGCTGGCGTAGCTGGGAAGGCGGCGGCAATGACTGCTCCCATTCCAGCGTCCGAACCTGCGGCCCTTGCCTTGTAAGTCTCCGGCGTGTGTCGGAAGCCAAGACGACTGTCCGTAGTAGCGACCCGAAGAGTGGCCCACTCTGGCTGGCTGAGGACCCCGCGTCGGCCTCAGTGGGTCGAACCAATGACCTGCCGTGGACTTTGATGCTGTCGCCCCATCTGTTGCCGTGTGTCGTCAGTAGTGTGACATGCCCCGCCGTCCAGGAGAGCTGCTACACTTGGATGAATCTCGTTAGAAAACCATACCTATTTATATTTGGCTTCGTGGCTCTGTTTCGCTAACGCACTGCTCCGAGTCACGTATGCACCACACCCCGGTTGCGGCAGTGTGCCCCTTCTTCCTGTAGCTTGCGACATGCGAACTGCTGCTTTTACGCTTTTTGGTGGTTCAATGGCCCCTGTGGCCTCCATTCCACTTCGCAACCACTGCTCAGCATAAATTACTGCAATCCAGCCCCCACCTGGCTGTAACTTGTGTGCTCCGAAATACTGCACCAAATCTAACTTCCCTATCTTAAACTGTGGTGCCGCTACAGATGTATGATAATGCCAACCACTTCTAGTGAACCTATTCTGCGGCACTGTTAAAAAAAAAAAAAACTGTGTATTATTTGGAGACAACTCTGCTTCAGCATCACTGCTATAGATAATCAAACCATGACATAAAACAAAATGTAAAAATTCCTTATTGGATGACCACTACTTGATCAACCCCTTACCTACTTGTCTCACACCCTCGGTATCCAATCCTCTGGGACTTGGACTACCCTTGGTTCCCTTTTGGAATTAGCTCTCTGCCTGATCAGAAAGAAAACAACACATAACAAAGTTAAGGCTGCGATGACACTTGGCCAGTGATGCTCAAAATGATCGTTATTTGCCATTGCCTTTCCCTATACTGAGCGACATGTTGAACAAGGTGTTCGGCTGATATGCACCCCTCTTGCTCTATAATGAACTGGTTTACAGATTTCAACAGACCTGGCCCCACAGTTTGGTTTAACAAGGTCAGATTCTGCCTTGGCAAAAACTCTAAAGTGGTTTCAGGCCAGTAGAGCTGTGGCTGCGTAACATTCAATTGTGTGGCACCTGAAATTGATGTAAGCAGTTGTAAGGTTGGTCCTATTATGTTACACTTAGTTCCATTGATTAAAATTCTGCTCCCCTCGAGGTCTACACGTTTGATTCCCGTAAACACTCCTTGCTCAAAACAACTTGCCACTACTACCAAATTCTCGTAGGTGAAAAAGATCCAATGCATCCCGACCCGTTGCAAGCTCAATTTTGGTTCCACAATGTTCTTGAACAGTCTATTCCTTTCCCCCTGGCTAAAAATAACTGCACCGTGCATATGTCCCATATTTGTAGCTACACAGATTTTCCTCCAACATTCACTATTTTTGATTCAAACTCAACACTGATTGTGTGACTACTTTTATCCTTAAATTTACATTATATGAACTGGTGCAATGAACACGACTTTCTTGACCTAGCACTGTCTATAACTAAAAATTTAAACAAGAAATTGCATGACTCGGACGTCATTCAACACATATTTATTATGGCTTTGCACAAAATTTACTCCGACACATTTATCTCTCCAGAACTGCGTTTGATTTCTCCTGCAATAACACTCAACATACGTCAGATGCTACACTTCCCTTTTCAGTGACTGAGGACAGAGATCACCATCACCATTCCTCCCTCTTCAAAAAGACTGCTGTCCCTAGCAGGCTCACAATACTCGAAAACACAAATAAAATACAATGCCTAATTAATCTACACAGACCCAATGATACATGACGCAAAAACAAAAAAAAAACAAAAACTACAAATACTCTACTACTTTCTAGAATGCAAAGCATATAGTACTTCATGCTGTACTCTATCTTCCTGGTTTCCTCTGTGCGTGGCACCTCTCTTTACTCTCTCTTTCTTCCTCTTTCCTTCCTGTGACACACCTGGAATCACATCCAGGCAACCCTTAAATGGTCGTAATTGCCCAACATGTACTATCATCATTCTAGTTGGCAGCTGAAACTTAACATTAATGGGAGATGTGGTTTCAACAACTTGGTATGGCCCTTGATACGTCGTGAGGGACTTCTTCGTTTTCCCTTTTTGCATATAGGGACTGGACAGCATTACCCATTGCCCCACCCTACACTGTGGCAAACTTCCTTTCCGCTTTAATGCGTCTTCCTGCCTTTCTAAAGCCTTTGTATTCGCCTTCTGTACTCGTTTGCAAACATCCCGAATTGTCCTTTCGAATTGACGTACAGATTCACCAGTCCTTCCTTTCTGTAGCTTCACTAAATCAAACAATGATGGCAATTTTCGCCCATACACTACCTCATATGGAGACAAACCAGTATCTGTATGGACTTTTGCATTGTATGCACATACAATATGCTTCAAATACTCGTCCCACTGGTGGTGATGAGAATCCACATAAAATCTCAGCATCTTCCCGATTGTTCTGTGTACCTGTTCTGTCCTTCCGTTGGCCTGTGGATGTAACACGCTCGTCCTCAACTTCTTTACATTCAACAATTTACACAGTTCCTTAATTAAATCCGACATGAAGTTGGTCTCTTGGTCAGTAATTATTGTCTCTGGTACACCAAACTTCAAAATCCAGTTGTTTACTAAAGCTTGCACGACCATCGGTGCCTGTTGATTTGGCATAGCCACCATCTCCACATACCTTGAAAAATGGTCTATTATTGTCAGAATGAATCTGTTCCCAGACGGTGTTCGCCTAAAAGGTCCTAAGACACCAGTCCCCAGGAAAGAGAATGGGCATGTTGCTTCCAGTAATCGTTGTAGCTGTATCTGTTTCCAACTCAAATCTGCTCTCTGTGCACATGGTATGCAATTCTTGACATACTGATCCACATTTCCTGTCCTACCTCTCCACAAATACCTCTCCACCACTCTCCTATTCGTCATTGTACACCCTCCATGACCGGATAACACGTGATCATGTGCTTCCTTTAAAACCTCATCCCTCAACTTCGCTGGCACTACTACCCTCGGCCCTAACTTTGTTTCCCTGCACAGAAGACCGTCGTACATATTAAACTGTGGCTGTGTCCAATACAATTTACAATCATTGTCCGTGTCCTGTAATTTTTGCCATACTGCTAGGTCATAACCTATGACTTCTACTTTTGCCACCCTACTACTTAGTGCATCCTCATTACTGTGCTTCTTCCCAGGCTTGTGCACAAACCTCATAGTCGAATTCTCTAAGCCTCACAGCCCATCTAGCGAGTCTAGTAGACGGATCCTTCAACCCCAAAAATCACTTCAATGCAGCATGATCTGTCACTACCCAAAATCTTCTCCCGTATAAATAACATTTAAAGTATGTGCTTCCATAGATTATGCTAAGCATCTCCCTCTCTGTTGTTGAGTAATTCTTCTCTGATGCGTTCAACTGCCTAGACGCATAGGCTACAGGATGTTCTTTCCCATCAATTTCCTGACTAATAACACAGCCTAATGCTTGATTCAATGTATCGCAGGCTAGTATAAACTCCTTTTCAAAATCTGGAAACACAAGAACCGGACTTGATGTTAACACTTCTTTCAGTTTGTTAAACACTTTCTGACACTCTTCTGTCCACTCAAATTTCACACCCTTCCGTAACAATCACGTCAACAGCTGTGCTAAATCTGCAAAACCCTTCACGAGCTTTCGATAGAAATTGCGAATTCTGATGAATTACTGCACTTCCTTAACCGTTTTCAGTTCCGGAAAATCCCTTACAGCCTGTACCAACCTCGGATCTGTTCGCACTCCGTCCTTACTGATAATATGACCCAAATATTTTACTTCTTCTAACGCGAAATGACACTTCTCCAGGCTCAATGTCAAATGAGCTGCTCTTAACCTCATAAAGACTTCCCTTAACTGCTGCCTGTTGCTCCATACTACTTGAAAACACTATAATGTCATCCAAATAGACAAGGCACTGCCGCGGTTTCAAACCCCTCAAGACACTGTCTAGCAACCTCTGAAACATTGCCGGAGCGTTTTTCAAACTGAATGGCATTCTAATGTACTGGTAATGGCCTCCAGGTGTACAGAAAGCAGTTTTTGGACGATCCTCTGGAACCACCTCTAACTGATGATACCCACTTGTCAAATCCATCATAGAAAAGTACTGGCACTGTCCTAAGTGAGCCAAAGTCTCCGATATGTTTGGAATTGGGTATGCATCCGTTACTGTCTTATTATTGAGGTATTGGTAGTCACAACAGAACCTGTATTTCTTAGTTCCATCCGCAGATTTTTTAGGCACAACGACAATGCCTGCTCCCCAGCAAATATTAGTATGCTCTATAATACCGTCCGCAAGCTGCTGATCAATAAAATCCTCCACAATCGGCTGCAAATACCTCGGTATTCTGTATGGTTTACGGTAAACCGGTGCTTCATTCCCTATTGGTATCCTATGTTGCACTAATGGAACTGCTGGTAACGGCCCTTGCGGAAAAAACAAATCCTTAAACTCCCACAATAATTCTTCCATCTGCTCCCTTTCTTCTCTTTTCAAATGCTTAATTTTGTCACGCAATGCAGTTCTATCAGCAGTTAGTGGTTGATCGCTTTGCCTACCTCTCGAACACCAGTCTTCATCATTTGGCACATCCAAATTTTCTACTAAAACTCCTTTCCTCAAATTTGCATCTACTGCACTAAAATTATCCACGTTCACGGGAACTACTTGCCTGTTGTTCCCCTCCTGTATGTGTACAACAGTACATTTCACAAAACAACCCAAAGAACCCAAATCTTCATTATCCTTCAATGGTTCAATAACACATACTGTGCCCACAGGTAGATTCGATTCCACACTTATGCAAAGCGACTTCCCAGTGCCAGTAGACACACATTCATGCAAATTAAGCCTTAATGCTGTTATATCCTAGCCAGTAATACCACCCGAGCCCGCTGCCAAAAGGTTGGCAGCATCAAAGTCCGGACGCCGTCCGCATAAGCAGCGCCAGCGAGACAGGAAATCGCCGCAAGTCTGCGCGCGCCACCGCTGGCTTCTGGTTTCTTAAGCGCTGGAGTCGCGAGCACTAGGACAGTTCTGTATTCGCCGCTCAGTTGTATACTCGCCACCGAATTGTGTACTTGCTAGTTAGTTGTGTGTTCATCGCAGCAGAGTTGTTGTTCGTCGTCAGCCGACGCTGACCTAGCCGCTCCGACTCGAACTAGACAGATTTCTGTAGACACGGAGTTCACTACTGTGTTTCTGTATCTTCGTTAATAAAGATAAGTACCGACTTTTATTTAATCAGAGTGTTTGGGTTTTCATCTTTCTGTTCACTGTTCCAGCGGACCGGTCGGCCCGCTATTAAAAGTGTGGCGGTGACTTCGTAAGCCGTTTCTACAGCGAATTGTTTGTCGCTACGAACGCCGCCACAAAACTGGCGACGAGGGCTTCCGAACTCGTGTGCAGGGCTGGTTCAACTTGTTTCTGGTTATACTACTTATAGCGATAAAATTTTGGGGGCTGGTTTAATTTGTGTTCACTATGTCTGCCGAATTACAACAGTTGATCTTGTTACAGAGTCAGCAAATACAAAGTTTGGTGGAAGCAATCGCCAAACAAGCGGCTAATCCTCCAACACAAAAGGAACAAGCACAGGCAGCACCACCTTTCCGTGCTTTTGATGCATCAAGAGAAGAATGGCGAGAATATTTCGCGCAGTTGCAGGCGCACATGACAGTCTACAAAATCACAGGTACTGAGCGGCAGCTTTATTTAATTTCCACTGCAGGCGTGGAAGTCTATCGACTACTTTGTAAGTTGTTCCCGGAATCCAAGCCAGAAGCTTTAGACTATGACGTTGTTGTTAACAAGCTTGCTGAGTATTTCGAGTCGCGAGTTCATGTGGCAGCAGCCAGATTCAAGTTCTTCAGATTAAAGAAACTGCCACATCAATCTAATAAACAGTGGTTAACAGATTTACGGGGCCTCACCCGTCAGTGCCGATTTAATTGTGTGTGTGGAGCTTCCTACAGTGATGTCATGCTACGAGACGCTATTACTCAAAACATTGCAGATTCTCGTATTCGTGCTGCTATCTTAAAGTTGCCTGACCCGTCATTAGAGACTGTGATGAACATCATTGAAGCCCAAGATACTTTTGACTATGCTGAGTGTGAGTTAGATCAGCCATGTATTTCTCAAATTGCCTGTGCTAAGCAAGTTATGTCACGCCCGCGGCCCCACCGGCAGAGCCAGACTGTAAACACTAGCCGGCCGCGTCATGTTAAACACATTCGTCAGCCGCGTGTGCAAAATGATAGAGTTAAGTCTTGCCCTAAGTGTGTTCTTGCTCATCCTCGTGAACGTTGCCCGTTGAGAAACGCGGTTTGTCACTTTTGTCAAAGGAAAGGACACATCCAGACTGTTTGTTTGCGTAAACGCAAGAACAATTCTAGTGCTGCCCAGCCCATGGATATTCATGTTCTTCAAAGCCAGCCCGCCCAGAAGGTCGCGTTTAAAGACTCTTCCACGGTTCGTGTGGGTAATAAACTTGTTCGCAATAAGCCACCCACCCAGCCCTCTGCTATGCGACCCAAGCGTAATTCAAACGCTGTAAAACGTAATGTACAGACTGCAAGTGAAGCGGGAGTTGTTGTTCCACCCGCCCAACCCACGAATTGTCGTAAGCAGCGAACACGCGCTAAACGCGCTGATTTTGTCTCTTCCGCCTCCACTGCACCGATCCAGAGACAGTGTAATAAACTATTTGTGAAGCTACGCATCCAGGATAAGACCTTCAATTTTCAATTAGACACTGGTGCGTCTGTGACTCTCATAAATAGTGCTACGTATGCGGCTATCGGCCGCCCTAAACTTTCAGCGGCAAAACATTCTTTGGCTACTTATAGTGGAGAACAAATTCCTGTGTTAGGTGTATGTAGCGTGCCAGCCACATTCCGTGGCAATACAAAAACAGTTTCATTCACAGTGCTCCGCGCTACAGACAGTGTAAACATTTTCGGATTAGACTGTTTTGACTTGTTTGGCCTGTCTATCCAAGACAATGTGTTGCAAATTAATTCTGTTGTTGTTCCGCAAGACAGCATAACCGATTTGTGTAAACGATACAGTGACATATTTAAAGACGAACTAGGTTGTGCTGCGAACTTTGCCGCTCATATTACGTTAAAAGATAATGCTCAGCCTCGATTTTTTTCGTGCTCGTCCAGTGCCTCACGCCCTCCGGGCACCTTTAGCAGATGAACTTCGTCGTTGGCAAAACAACGGTGTTATTCAACCCGTTTCAGCGAGCCAGTGGGCTTCTCCCTTAGTTATTATAAGGAAACCGTCTGGCAAGTTACGTTTGTGTGCTGATTTTAAGTCGACAGTTAATCCTCAGACTGTCATTGATTCTTTTCCTTTGCCTAGACCGGACGAGCTGATGGATAAGTTAGGGGAAGCTCGTTTCTTTTCCAAAATTGATCTCCGTGACGCATATTTGCAGTTGCCCCTCGACGAGCAATCACAACAGTATTTTGTCATAAACACGTCGTTGGGGTTGTTCCGTTTTCTGCGTTTGCCTTTTGGTTGTGCGTCAGCTCCAGCTGTTTTTCAGCGTTTTTTGTCACAACTTCTGGCTAATGTGCCATCGTGTTGCAACTATTTAGACGATATTGTTGTGTCCGGTCGGACGCCTGCTGAACATTTCCGTAATTTGGAGTGTTTGTTTACAGTGTTGTCTCAGGCAGGCCTACGTTGCAACATCGATAAATGTTCATTTTTCTTTACGGAGATGGAGTATCTGGGACATGTTATTAATGCTCAAGGCATTCATCCCTCCCAGTCACATTTAGCAGCTATTCGTGATTTGCCCGCCCCTCGCAATCTGCAGGAATTGCAAGCAGTTCTTGGCAAATTGACATATTATATTAGGTTTATACCTAATGCATCACAGATTGCTGCACCGTTGCATCGTCTCCGCCGTAAGAATGTTCCGTTTGTGTGGTCAGCTGATTGCCAATCAGCCTTTCAGCAGCTTAAAGAGGTTTTATTGAATGATCGTTGTCTGGTCCATTAAGACCCTAACAAGCCTCTGGTGTTAGCTTGTGATGCCTCTTCTTTCGGCCTCGGTGCTGTGTTGTCTCACCGAGTCGGTAACACCGAACGTCCTATTGCATTCGCATCTAAATTGCTAAACAAAGCTCAGTGTAATTATAGCCAATTGGACAAGGAAGCGTTGGCTATTGTGTTCGGTGTCAAAAAATTCCATCACTACCTCTATGGTAGACCATTCTATTTAGTAACAGATCACAAGCCCCTGACGTCACTGTTTCATCCGTCTAAACCAGTTCCTCAGCGGACAGCTCAGAGACTACAACGTTGGGCTCTTTTGTTATCACAATACCAGTATGAGATACTGTATCGCCCTACAGCTCAGCATGCAAATGCTGACGCGCTTTCTAGATTGCCGATTGCTGCGGATGATGTCTTCGATTCCTCTGACGACTCTTGCCATCAGATTGACGCCGATAAGCATCAATCCCTCCGGGATTTTCCGATTGATTATCGTCAGGTGGCACGTGAGACAGCTACGGATCCTCATCTGAGTTTACTATTACGTTTTGTTCAACGTGGTTGGCCGTCCAAGGCAAAGGACATATCGGACCCTGTGGTTCGTCGCTATTATCCGCAACGTCATCTGTTGTCTGTTTCGCACGGAGTTTTGCTGTTACGCACCGAGAATGACCAGCTTCGTGTAGTGGTTCCCCAAGTGCTCCAATCCAAGGTCCTCGACTTGTTGCATCAAGGTCATTGGGGAGTGGTCCGCACCAAGCAGCTTGCCCGCCGTCATTGTACATGGATCGGCATTGATAAGCAGATTACGCAGATGTCTACAGATTGTTCGACGTGTGCCGAACACCAAGCTGCTCCGCCTCAACGCTATTTTGAGTGGGCACGCCCTGCCGGTCCCTGGCAGCGAGTACATATTGATTTCGCTGGTCCATATTGGCATTCTCGTTGGCTCATCGTGATAGATGCATTTAGTAATTTTCCGTTTGTTGTGCCCATGCAGTCTACAACGTCTGCCCAAACTATACTGGCGTTGACTTCAATTTTTTGTATTGAGGGTCTTCCAGAAGTTTTAGTGTCTGACAATGGTCCACAATTTACCTCTGCTGAATTTGAAAGTTTTTGTTCTGCCAATGGCATTCGCCATGATCTTACTCCGCCGTTCCACCCTCAATCGAATGGTGCAGCGGAACGTTTTGTGCGCACATTCAAGGATCATATGGACCGCCTTCGTGCTACGCACTCTCGTCAGCAGGCCCTCATCACGTTCCTGTCGTCGTACCGGACCACGCCACGCGACGGCCCTTCGCCTGGGGAGCTTCTCCACGGCCGTCGTCATCGCACCCTACTACGGTTGTTGCACCCCCCGGATCGACCCGCCGCTTCTGAGCATCGCACGCGTTTTCAGCGCAACGACGCCGTTTTTTTCAGAGTTTATCACGGTCGCCGTCGTTGGGAACGTGGTACCGTGATAAGTGTCCAGGGTCGCGGTTTTTATACTGTTCAAGGTGCTACTGGGGTGCACAGGAGGCATCAGAACTAGTTGCGCCGCGCTGGCCGCCCGGATTCTGCCGCTCGTTCTTTGTCCACAGATTTGGTCCGCGGCGGGTTCCAGCCGCGCCTTCCGACTTCGCTGCCGCCCCCAGGGCAGCAGCAGCAGCCGTCGCCGCTACCACGCCGACAGCCCGTCCCGTTGATGCCTCCCGCGCAGCTTCATCCGGGAGCGCCCCAGGTGGTCGCTCCGGCGCCTGCGGTCCCTCTTCAGTCGCCACCGCCTTCGGAGCTGATGGACGTCGACCCCTCAGCCGGGCCGCCTTCCCAAGCGGTGGCTGTGCAGCCTGTCCTGCAGCCGCTTTCCTTGGGCACCCCCAAGGAGTCTGACACCGCAGCGCCTTGTCCGGCTCCCACTCCGCAGCCGTCGACGCAGCGTCAGGGGACGCTGCCTCTCTTCGTGGGTCCCGACGCCCCGTCGCGTCCAGTACCAGAAGCTGCGCCCGTGGTCACAGGCGTGCACCCTGACCTCGGTTTTCAGTCGGTGTTTCCCGAGGCCCCGCGCAGCCAATGCTGGGGTGCGGACCGGGGACTGCCACCGACAACAGTCTCCGCCCCGGTCTCTTCTGCTACGCCTGCGGCCAGACCCCTCCCCCGCCGTCGACGCTCGCCACGTCATTATTCAACGACGGTGCGGCGATTTGGGGGGGGGGGAGGAGTGTTATATCCTAGCCAGTAATGCCACCCGAGCCCGCTGCCAAAAGGTTGGCAGCATCAAAGTCCGGACGCCGTCCGCATAAGCAGCGCCAGCGAGACAGGAAATCGCCGCAAGTCTGCGCGCGCCACCGCTGGCTTCTGGTTTCTTAAGCGCTGGAGTCGCGAGCGCTAGGACAGTTCTGTATTCGCCGCTCAGTTGTATACTCGCCACCGAATTGTGTACTTGCTAGTTAGTTGTGTGTTCATCGCAGCAGAGTTGTTGTTCGTCGTCAGCCGACGCTGACCTAGCCGCTCCGACTCGAACTAGACAGATTTCTGTAGACACGGAGTTCACTACTGTTTTTCTGTATCTTCGTTAATAAAGATAAGTACCGACTTTTATTTAATCAGAGTGTTTGGGTTTTCATCTTTCTGTTCACTGTTCCAGCGGACCGGTCGGCCCGCTATTAAAAGTGTGGCAGTGACTTCGTAAGCCATTTCTACAGCGAATTGTTTGTCGCTACGAATGCCGCCACAAAAAATGCTAATGTACATGGTTCAATTGATTTGTTCATAATGTTGAATGCCCCTCGCGACAGCTCTGCATTGACAACAGTTTCCCCTAGCGGAAATAAAATTCGACCAAGTTCCACAGTTCATTGTCCAAGGTGAATTTTGGTTCAAATTCAAATTGCTCTGAGCACTATGGGACTCAACTGCTGTGGTCATTAGTCCCCTAGAACGCAGAACTACTTAAACCTAACTAACCTAAGGACATCACACACATCCATGCCCGAGGCAGGATTCGAACCTGCGACCGTAGCAGTCGCAAGGTTCCGGACTGCGCGCCTAGAACCGCGAGACCACCGCGGCCGGCGTGAATTTTGGCGTGATGTTGATGCAGGAAATCTACTCCTAGGATCATGTCGTAGCCCTTGCTCACCCATGGTACCACTTCCATGCATGCATTAAATCGGACTTTCCCTATGCATAAGTCAACTGTCAGCGACCCCAAAGGCGTGACCTCCTTATCCCCCACTCCACGCAACCTATAACGTGGTGGGTCTAACTTCCTTCGTCCCATTATATTCTTAGTAGCCACTGACACTTGCACCCCTGTGTCCAACAAAATCTTAAACTTTTTAGTTCCTATGGATCCTACCACTGAACATTGCACCTCTGCATACGTATCCGTGGCATTGAAATCAAACGGAAGCTCCTTTAGATGGGTCTTGGGCCCCCTCTGTCGTTTAACGCTTGTCCGCCTCTCCTATCTCCATTTCTCCATCCTCCACACTGCTGATTTCCACCCCCTTCCTCTATTCCTTGGTGACTGGGTACATTGCCTCTGCACATGTCCCGTACATCCACACTTATAACATTTTATACTTGCTGCAAATACTGTTTGCCTCTCACGTACTCCTGTTGCCACGTCTATTTCCTCACACTGAATTGCCAGCTGAATGGCCGAATACAAACCTTTCGGAGTCCCTTCATGCACTTTCCATGACATATGCGCCGATAACCCTCTCAAAAATACATCAAGTGCCGTTTGCTCAGCCTCCTGCAACAGAACACTATTCGCTTCATCGCTCTGACCCAACTCGTAAGTGTACTCATTAATTTCGCTTATTCTGGTCCACAAATTTCTCCACCGGGTCTCCCCCTGTCTCTTTGTCATTGTACTTAACCTCTCCCTGAAGTACCGAGTGCTATTCTGTTTCTTGTACCTTTGTAAAAGTCCTTCCTGTAACTGCTTAAACTGTCCTGCCTTCCTTAATGCCTCAGAACACCTTACATATGTTTTCGCTTCACCCGTTAGTCTAATCTTGGCTACATGTAACAACTGCTCATCAGACCAACTATTCATCGCAGCTTAAATTTCCAAGTCCTCCACAAATGAACGCACATCGTCAGATGCCTTGCCAGAAAACGGAATAATCAAACTCACGGCAGCTGGATCAATCTCCTGCTCCCTAGGCAACAATGACTCATCAGATGCGGTTTCCCGCTCACTTCTAGATGTTAATTCATTTCTTAACTGAGTATTGTCAGCTGTCAATTGTGCTACTTTTTCCAACAAAATCCGCACCACTTCTGGTTCCGATACACCTTGCGTCCTTGATTCTGCCATTGTGTTGCTTTCGTTCTCAGTTAGTCGTTTTTTGTTTCAGGACTAAGTACAAGAATAATCTGACTCCCTACAACTCTGTATCCTCATACTCACTAACATCATACTCAAATTAACACAAAAGTAATTAAACGCCACAAAACAATGTTACTCCCTGAACATACTAACACTTACTCTGACAGCAAAAAATACTATGCCCATGCAAACATGCAAAATGTGGCTTGGCAAGCCATACTCAAAATACCAACAAGAAAGAAAACGTGCAACACTCAAAACAACAATTTTGACAGCACTTACCACATCTTATGACTGTACTGCAGGCGGTGGGCTCAAACATTGTACTGGGCAGACGACGTCCGCAATTCTGACACCAAATGTAGTGGATGGGTGCAGGATGTGCCGTATTAAAACTCGTCCGAGCTTTTCAAATGGTTTATTTTTTCCACTACAGTGCTTCGTTGACCTCGGTCCACTTCACAGGCCCTGCTTTGCTGAGGTAGTACCCCCAGCGGCCTGTGCAACACACTGTGTCGAGCCAGCCTCGTATGCCAGCTGCAGAGTTCCAATTACGTCAGGATGGCTGAACTAGCATCCAACTCAGTGGCCACCGTCCCCGTTGACTCCGCACTGCTCCGCCGGGAGCCATAGCCAGCTGTGCTGCTGCTTCTACCTCGGCTGGCATAGCTGGGAATGCGGGCCAATGACTGCTCCCATTCCGGTGTCCGAACCTGCAGCCCTCGCCTTGAAAGTCTCCAGCGTGTGTCAGGAGCCGAGACGACTCCGCAGTAGCGACCCGAAGAATGGCCCACCCTGGCTGGCTGAGGACCCTGTGTTGGCCTCAGAGGGTCGAACCAACGACCAGCCGTGGACTGGGATGCTGTCGCCCCACCTGTTGCCATATGTCGCCAGTAGTGTGACACGCCCCGCCATCCAGGAGAGCTGCCACACTTGGATGAATCTTGTTAGACAACCACACCTATTTATACTCGGCTTCACAGCTCTGTTTCGCTAACGCACCACTCCGAGTCATGTACGCACAACACCCCAGTTGCGCCAGTGGGCCCATTCTTCCTGTAGCTTGCGACATGCGAACCACTGCATATACGCTTTTCAGTGGTTCAATGGCCCCTGTGGCCTCCATTCCACTTTGCAACCATTGGTCAGTGTAACTTACTGCAATCCAGCCCCCACCCGGCTGTAACTTATGCGCTTTGAAATACTGCACCAAATCTAACTTCCCTATCTTAAACTGTGGTGCCGCTACAGATGTATGATAATGCCAACCACTTCTAGTGAACCTATTCTGCAGCACTGTTAAAAAAAAAACTGTGTATTATTTGGAGACAACTTTGCTTCAGCACCACTGCTATAGATAGTCAAGTGCATTTACCAGAAATCATCCAGATGGCTTCCCATACTTTCATGGAACAAGTGCAGTAGTTGACAGATTCCAGGAATGTGTGTCATGATTTTTTCTTGCTTTCCTTGATTATGCGTTGTGTTTTAGCTTTTGCTGCTCAAAAGGCTGTGAGGTTTTCTGCTGATCTGGGTTGCTGAGTGACACACAAAAAATGGTTCAAATGGCTCTGAGCACTATGGGACTTAACATCTATGGTCATCAGTCCCCTAGAACTTAGAACTACTTAAACCTAACTAACCTAAGGACAGCACACAACAGCCAGTCATCACGAGGCAGAGAAAATCCCTGACCCCGCCGGGAATCGAACCCGGGAACCCGGGCGTGGGAAGTGAGAACGCTACCGCACGACCACGAGATGCAGGCAGTGACACACATCAGCCCATCAAGGTAAAGGCTGCCTTCTTCTTAGATTATCTGAAGGCTTCAATATAGATAAGTCAACTGCATGGTGGAACACCCATGTAATGTGGCCCACCCATTCCTGTACACTGCCTTAGTGTTCAAACATAGCTCTAGATGGCTGAACAATGTCTAGATAGATCTGCTGAACATCCATATTGGTGGCTTCCTTTCAAGGACTGCTCCATCTGGTAGGTGAATCCAGGGTGGGAAGTGGTTGTCAGTGATTTCTTACTGAGGAGAATCTGCAAGAGCTGGCAAACAGAAAGAGAGGTCTATGCCTAAGGATGATTCAGTAGCAGCATTGAAATGAGTGGGATTGTCCATGTTGAGGTTGCACAGCTCCTGAGACATCATGAGGCTCTCTAAAGCTCAACCCCTGGGGCAAGCAGAGTTTGGCCACCATGATACCTTATGGGCATTTAAGTCTCCCTCTAAGAGAAATAGTTGGAGGAGATGTTTTATAAGATCTATGAGTGCTATAGAATCTATCACTTCTTGTGGTGTAAATACAGAGAGCATGGTGTGATTCTTTGACCCACACGAACTTCAACTATAACTGCAACTGCTTGCAGGTCTGTACCAGGGATAGAGCAGAGAAGTGGTGTGTGTTATTGACAAACATAGCTACCCCTTTCTTGGCCCTTTTACCAGTCAGGTCATCCTTGCAGTGTAGGGTATAGCCCCATAACACTGGGATATCAGTAAGTTTAAAATACGTTTCTCATAAACATAAGCACAGGGGATATTTCTCAAAATGTGGAACACATGATGATTTTGGATGTCATCCATGTGCAGGTGCTATGGAGCTGGTTCGTCAGGGTGTGTGAGGATAAGGTACAGGAAAACTGTATGCAGACTACGTATGGAGTACAGTGACTGTCGGCAAAGGCATTAGTGAGACCTTCAGCATACTGGACAAGGGAATTCTTGTCACTGCAGATGTGCCAAACAGTTGATGTTTAGTTTGCTTGATATAGACAGAAGTACAGACAGACCCATCAGAGAGGTGATGGTCAACATCCAGGAAGGTGGCATGTTGGGTTGAGGAGAACCAGGTGCAGTGAATGGGAGAGAATGTGTTGAAGTTAAGTTGTGAAGGAAAGAGAATAGGGCAGGGGTATCCAACAACCTTTTAGCTTACCTGGGCCACTAACAATAATGGCAAAAAATAAAATAAAATAAAATAAAATTAGCACCCACTGGATGACCAATGAGAGAATAGAGAGCATCATGTGGAAGTTTCAAAGTGAAAATATTCAATTTATCATAACTTTACACAAATGGAATGTTAAGGGATTTTCTTTCTGGTCATGTAGTTGATGCTCACTTCTTGGGCCACATTGAAACTTGCTTTGGGCTGCTGGTTGGACACACCAGGAATAGGGTGTCTTGTGCCAGGGTCCAGATCATGAAAACATCATCAATGTACCTGAACCAGACAATGGGTTTGAGAAACTAGGACTAGGAAGGTTTTCTCTAGATGCCCCAATGAAAAGGTTGGCCTTGGAGGGTGCCATCTACATCTATATCTACACTCTGCAAACCACTGTGAAATGTATGGCAGAGGATATGTCCCATTGTACAATTTTCTCAGACAATACTTCGTTATAGATAACTAATCATCTGCAAAAAGTCTAAAGTTACTATTAATATTGCCTGCAAGACCACTAATACACAAACATCAGGGGTCCCAACACACTTGCTGAAGTATCCCACTGTTGGAGATGCACGCATAAGCAGTGAGGTGTGTCCATATAGCCAACAACAATACAATTTTATTACTACAGAGAAACACATGATAACATCAGCAACACAAACAGCTTCCTAGTGAAGGCAATGTAAAGATCGCCCTGATCTACTGAAAGAAAGTCACTTCTTACAATACAGTCCTTGAAGGTGCAAGCTGAGCATTCCGTCTGGCACAGTCCAGAAACACTACTGTAGGCATGGTCTGTGTAGGCTGCACTGATTATGTCCAAGGTTATAATGTCATATGCTGCACTCAGAGAAATATACCAGTGGCACTTCTGAATTCTAAAGTCAATGTGCTGGCTGGGACTTGCACTGGCTGGCGAGCTGTTGGGTGGTGTATTATAAAGGTTGCCCGGTGAAAGAATACCAGGAAGTTGTCTTGTCATTTCGCTCACAGATTCCAGCTAGTACTGGCTGTATCTGACAAATGTTACACCCTCAGTATTCAAGCAGTAATTATGTTATTCATAGATATAATTTTCAGCAACTGTAATATTATTTTTTTCAGTAGAAATTTCAGTCATCATTTGCAAATAAATTTTATTATGCATATTATAAGCATAATAAAATTTTGCAACAGATGAATGAAATTTATACTGGAAAAGAAAGAAGAAAAAAAAAAAAGAAAGCTGCAGCAGTTCTTGCAGGCTATGAGGTGCTGTACCAGCTTGCCCAGCTTGCAAGCATCTGACAGGGGTGGCAATCCACAGCACTCTGTTGGTGTGATGTGTGGCTTGATCATGAGGGACTGGGTGTATGCCATATTCCTTTTCCCTTTGTGGGAGATGCAAAGTGCAGAGAATAAGAGTGCCAACGAAGGTCAATGAAAGGCCTGAAGGAGGGGGGGGGTGGGGGGAGCAGGTGTCCAAAGCCTGGCACTCTGCAGAGAGGAGAAGACACTGGAGGACATAGGAGAGAACCAAAATCGGAGAAGACCGGGATCCATAGCCATGGTGGAATGGTGCAGAGTGGGGTCAAGATGAAGGTGCCTGTCAGCAAAGAAAAATACCAATGCGTGAGACATGTGAGAGACTTGCAGAAGAGAAGATGTCTGGGGGAGGAAGTAGGGCCCTGAAGACAGAGGCAGAATACCAGCAACAGACATGAAGGATGGCAGAAGGAAGAGCCATGTGGCTGGAGGAGGCAAGGAGCAGACAGCAAAGGCAACAGAAAACAGCGAGATGCCACCATTGGACTGAGAAGAAGCTGGCATGCATGAGGCTGGATCTGATGGCACATAAAATGCCAGGGAAAGGCCAACGGTGCAAGCAGGCCGTCAGCATGCAGATCTTCAGCAAGTGGGCCAGCAGTGTGTGGGATGGCTGCTAGTGGGCCAGTGGCGTGCAGCCGTAGGTGTGAAGGACGCTGGTAGTGATGGAATCCAAGGAGGTGCTAGGGCTGGTGGCAAGAGTGCTGATAGTGCCAGAACATGTTACAGCAGGTGCCTGACATGGAGGCCACAATTTGTGCCTGTTGTGTCAATGCTGGCTGGTTGTGAGGACAGCAGCAGGGCACCAGCAGATGATGGAAGACAAGTGTTCAAACCAACAGTGGCCGTCAAGATGTGTGTGTGCTGAAGGGGCCAGCCAGGCAAGAATCACAGGAAAATACATAGCAGTAGCCAGCTCTGGATGCAACAGAGCAAGGAACGTCAGACAACCCGTCGTCAGTAGTGGGGAGAGCCCAGAGCAGGAGGTGTCCACATCAGGAAAGGTGGCCATGGCCATGGGCTTTTGGCAGCAGGCACAATTGGCATCAGGCATGGCCAGTGGAGACAGCTGCCAGACAAGATGTGGAGCAGAGCTGGAAAAACAAGAGATGTGCAGAGCCATCGCTGAGAAAGAACAACTGTATAGCTGAAGGAGGCAAGACAGGGCATGGCCGGACCTTACGGCAAAACTTTTATGATTGGAGGACAGGATGTGCAGGGCAAATGAGCTCACCAGAGATGTCTGTGAGGAAAGACATCTGAGAGCAGCAAGCAAGTGGTGGCAGTACTGGCTAGGGCCCCACAGAGGGCGGAAAGTGTACTGCAGAGGTGCCTTTTTTCTGGTTCTGGTGAGTACTGTCTCCTACAAGAACATTAAATCAAATTAAACTCTGCAATCAGGCCCTGTAAACCACATGATAGCCATGGGCTACCATGTCTCATCATGAGTATGTGGTATGCAGCAACATAGGGTCAGCACACCGCTCTCCCAATTGTTGCTGACTTTTGAAACCTTGGAGCCACTACTTCTCATTCAGGTAGCTCCTAAATTGGCATCACAATGCTAAGTGCACCCTGTTCCAGTCCTCTCATCAAGGAAAAATCCCTGACAGCATTGGCAGCTGAATCAGGGCCATCCACATGAAAGTCAGGTTTGCTGACCACTTGGCTGTGCAGATGGATGCTATAAGAACATGAAAAACTTTTTTAAAAGCATTCTGTATAATCATCTTTCAAAGATCTTCTGCATTTTGTCCCCAAACTGCAACTATCCCTTAATTTAGTGTGTCAGAGTGCACCTCCATTTCATTAAACAGTGCCATGGCTGAGTAAGTATCAGTGTCTTCTTTCTTGCACTCCATTACAAGATAATTTAGTGTTACCTTGCATCAGTTCTTATGATGGACAATGGAACTGAAATACTTTATTCTGTGTCTTCATTAAAAGCACATTTTGAGAAGAATTATTATTACATGAATGTGCTGATTAAGTAAATTTGCTATGACGTTTACTATTTTTCAACTTACATGCACTCGTTCTCGATCAAAAAGTGTCCCAATATTTTTAATTCTTGAGCAAGATAGAGACACTTTCCAAAATTTAGGCAAATGCTTGCACCCACAACACACTTCAGTACAGTTTTGACAAAGCTTAGATGCCTTTCAAATGTTTTCAAAAGTGGAAATGTTGCCATCAATGTAACTGAGACATGTAGTCAATTTCAAGTGCTGTTTAAATTTTCAATCATGCACTCAAAGGTGATTGCAGAGTTCTGTAGACCAAAAGGGATAACCTAGAATTCATAGTGGCCTCTATACCATAAAGGCGATGAAAAGATGATTAAGTATCACCAACCTCTATCTAGTATTATCCAGCCATATTTTAAGAACAATTTGGCTCTAGTCAGTCTAATGTATCATTCATTCAGGAGAACTGATAGACATAATTTTTGTGATTTTCTTCAATTGATGGCAACCAACACAGAAGTGCCATGTGTTACATCCTATCTTCATGTGGACATCTTCCTTGAGATTACTTCTGTTTAATTTTTTGTTTTATAATGTTCTGTAAGTTCTATAGGACAAAGTGTCCAATAAATACCCTGGTAGAATATTAGTCAAATCAAAAATAAAAATACATCACACAAAAACTGTGGCATTGTGGATCACAACTGACTATCTTACACACAAAGTTTTTGTACATAAAGTTTTATTTGAAAACAAACAAAAGTATCTGGATTAAAAACTACACTTCTTAGATTAAGTCTGCAGTACAAAGAAAAATGCTTCAAGATATGAATTTTACATTAAAACATAAACTAGACATAGTACAAGAAAGATTTAACTTCACTTATCAGAGATCTCTGAATTTCAATTTCTATGACATTAAAATTATGAGCAGCATAGGAGAGGATACTCACTTCCAAAGAACAGTAAACATCTTATTTGGTACTTACAATAATACAAACAAGAAACAGGAATAAACTTGTTTGCAGTTTACTGAATTACAGTTTTGTATTACAACATTATACAAGATTACAGCTCATATTGCATCATCAATTAAACACAATTTTCAAATAATGATGATTCCATTACTGTTGTAGGGCAGGCTAGTTAAATAATACTTATAGCAATACCACACAGAACTACTGGTTTCTTCTGCATAAAGAGGCTGGAGATTGGCCTGCATCCAAGGGCTGAAAGCCTTCCTACTGATTTTGCTGTAGTTGTGAAACAGTCAGAATCAGAATATATTTCTGTAGAAGTAAGAAGAGTAGGAAGCATTTTGCAGTGTAACTTTTGTGCATACTCAGGTGAAGGGATGGCAATGTTCTATGGTTGAAGCACCCTTATAAGTATGGAACAATGAATGTGCCCCACCATCATAAGAAACTTGGGGTACAAAATATTGTTTGACAAGTGATTCTGATGAATAAATAGTTACTTTGAGTATAGTGGAAGGTATCGTGTTAAGCAAAACTAGACTGACTTGTACACACGATTAGTTTTGAATAGCAGAATTTATAATAAATATCTGACTAGGTGACCACTATAAGATTAAGGTATGTGTGGCTATTCACTGAATAGACTATGCTGTGTACATTCCTAATCGGGTTTTAATGACTACTGTCTGACATTATAAAAGTCATGTATATAATGCATAATGAATGCAAAGTTTGACACTCATTGTAGATGGTCTGTTGCTAACTAAAACCGAAACTGTATAGTCAGTAAGTTGATTTTGTTTGCAGAGATGAAAGTTTGGTCCCACAAACATAGTTTTGGCCTGCTGCACCCATATAAAAATTATCTATTACTAGATCTATGTAAGGAAACAACAGATACCTTGTTGTACAATATGAGTAACTGGCAGCATGATGAAGACAATGGGCATTCAACCACATGATTTGTTTTACAGAGAGATTCCCACACACAGTGGTGCATTCATAGTAAATGTGTGTGACATTCTCTTTGCAAAGAAGTAGCCTTCATTTGTGTTTCTTGAAGCAGAACGATCTGGTATTTAGATTTCTATTGTAAAAGGATCTTGGACATTTCTACTTGCAAAGGTAACACAGATGTACACTTGAAGTTTCACTGAAAAAACTGGGAGAAATGGTATCTGTGGGTCATAAGTCAGTGTTCCAAGAGTTGGCTAATTTAGGTGACAGGCAACTTGTGAAATTGCAATGACTGACTGAATAAGCACATGTTTAATGGAAGCCAAAAGACATTGCTGTTGCAAGTAAATAACAAGACATCCATCAATGTAAATGTATGCCAGAATAGTAACACATTCTTCATATTCTGCACCTTTTCATTCTAGTTTCACAGGTGAAACAAAATACATTTTGTTCATCTGCCTGTGTACTGAGACTGGCCTTGTACGTGGCAGGCCTACTGACATGCACTTGGGCCTCAAAAGAAATTTATCTCTAAAATTTACTCAGTGTTAGGGAAAAGTTTCAGCTCTGTTAGAAAGTTCTAATTTTATGTCTGATCACAATCAGGCCTGTTACTCTTGGAAGTAATGAAAAAAACTCTTGACAGTAAAAAAGTATTGCCAAAAAATTATGCTCAATGACCAAATGACGATATGCAAAAGGTTTCCTTACACTGAAAAACATAAATACTAATAATTTTCATAGTAAACAGATTTACTTAGTGTTTGATAAAATACGAGACATAAGAATACTTCCTTCTGGACTAAAATGTCCAATAACAATAAATGAAATAATCAGTATCACATCATTATCACCACCACCACCACCACCACCAACAACAACAACAACAACAACAACAACATTGACAACAACAATAGAATTCAACTGTTTACTTGTCATTAGGAAAAACGTGTGTTCATTTATGAAAGCCAGTGGATTCTGTATGCTTTGTGCCAAAAAAAAGTTGAATTTCAAAAGTGCTACCCTTGTTAGTGCTCAATAGCCACTTCACTGCCCTTCAATTAAGAAGCACTGTTCTAACAATAAGTACCATTACTACTTAATTTAAACTCTTTCATTCCATTTATCAGTTTTTCAGTTTTCCCAGTGCCACTTATGAAGACTGGACATGGCCATAAAACTGTTCTCTACATCACATATTGCTGTTAAGGAGTGTTGTGAACAGACAGATACTCAAATTCATTGGCAATTGATCAAAACAATCTAGCTGTAGAATAGAGTTATGCACAGAGGCCCAGCCTAAGGGCAACTTCCCCAGTGCTGCAAACTGGTTCACAACAGTTTCAGATGAAACGAGCCCATGATCTCATCGCACATGATAGGCTGTACTCCGTAAAATCACTGGTGCACCATGGGCTGGTTGCAGCAGTGATGGTTATTTCAAACTGCAATATATGAACAGTGAGTAGGGGCAGTGCTGTATTGATCAGTGATATGTAGTGTGTAGGGCAGTTCACATTATCACTATCACCAACTTTTCTATTTTTTTTCCTTTTGTTATCATGGTAGAAGAGTGCAGAAAATAAACATTGTTTGTAAGACAGCATGTCAAGAAAATGTGAAGTACCGGGAAGAATTAATCAGTGGTGAGTACAGAAACACAGAGAGTGATACAGATCTTAAAAGTTCAATTTGGACATTATTTAACCCTAGAGTGTTTGGAAATGGGAAAAGGATTAATTGTGTTTGTTGTGCACTGTGCTCTGAACTTTAATGCTCATGCTTAAAGGGTCAAATGCATTTTGCATATTTCTCACCATCTGTGTGTGGTTAATAAACAAGCATCTTGTGTTGTTGAGAATTACTTCTACAATTTGTTCAGAAGATAGTTACTGATATACGTATGGCTGTGTGTGTGTGTGTGTGTGTGTGTGTGTGTGTGTGTGTGAGAGAGAGAGAGAGAGAGAGAGAGAGAGAGAGAGAGAGAGAGAGAGAGACAGCTGCTTTAGGTTCTACAGAACTATTGCAGGTGAAGGTTTTTTGGATCTTGCTAATATGTAAAGAAAAGTATCCGCAAAGGCAATTACAACTCATTCCACAACCACGTCACAGCACATGGCAGAAAATGCTAAGAGACTAAGACGTCTAACTACGCCTGAGGTGACTGGTTGTACAACAAGAAGTGAATGCTCACAAACTACAGATACTGCCAATAAATGGTTCAAGTATCTTCAAGAACAGAGCATTTGATTTTGTTTTCAACAGCAGTTTCACACTCGCAGTATTGGCACTGTTAGGTAAAATGTCATGCTGTATGAACCATGAGTAGAGAGTTATTTCATGAAACTGCAGTACCAGTGAAACCAAGGAATTCTGTTAAATGTTCTGGAAGGATCAACTCCAACAGATAAGTTAGACAGGTATTAAAAGCAAAACTGTAAAATGGGAGAAAATGGGGCACCCTACTGCAAACTGAACAGGAAAAATTTTCCATATCTTCCATAGATTGCCAGAAAAATATTTTGTATACAAGGATCGAGCTCAGCTTCTGGAAGAAATTTTGCTCCACCAGTTTCATTTGCAGTGCTAAACCATCACTTTTACACCTGGGCAATGTGGATGCTTCTCTTTTTATTCATAGTAATTCCGTTACTGACACAAATGAGTGAAAAAGCACGATGAAGTTATTTTTGCACATTATGTTTCTTTTCCATTGTATGTACATCGGAGGAAAGTTTCATTTATTCCATATTTTTGTGTATATTTGATTTACCTAAATTGTCTTTGGAATGACTTCACTGAATTTTAGGGGCAATATTGCCAGTTTTATTTAAACCTTGTATCATCCTGTTTTAAAGTTCATATTTAAGTGAGAACAGGTGATGGCAGGATGTGCAAACCACATACCGAACAAATAGTGTGGCGTGTGTACCATGTGCTCTTGTGGTAGTGTGCCCTGTCCATATATTTTGTACTTTCTTCCCACTGTTTGCAATGCAGTCTGCCCGGTGTGGGGGGCCAAGGGCTGGCAACTGGCTGCACCAAATAAAACACTCCTGTACCTGAGTTGGCCAACAAAGTGAGTGGGACTGAACTACTGGATGGCAGCCCACTCCGCTGCAGAACACAGAACCATTCTATGTGCAGTTCCCAAATGAGAGTTTTGGATGAATAAGTATTAACTCTAAGAAATTATAGTTGCACATAAATGCAACAGATACATCATATAACCTCTAAATGATAAAAACCTTTAAAAATTATGTTTACTTCATACATAATGGTACAAACTGCATTCCATATAAGGCACTCAGATTTGGATTTAGTAACACGAAACAGCTAATAACATAAATGTACATAAAGCCTTACAATTTTTCCCACATCAATATAAAAGATACATTACATCCCTGAATTTCAAAATTTCAGTGGTAAACTTTTAAAATGCACAGAAATATTTCAGAAACTAATCAGATAAAAACAGTTACATCTGCTGATTCCTGATCTGATAACAGCCCTTCTTTAGTATGGAAAGTAATTCTGTTTAAGAAGGTTTCCCTGTTGACGGTGTCCGAGGTATACGTGGACGGGACGTGAAAGCTTTTGTAAATTCATTTTCCCTGAAACATTTAACAAAGATCACGTTACCTTTTCCAGGACTGGTATTTCAAAAAATGAGGGAAGAAATAACCAATTAATTAATAATAGAGGCCATTACAGTCAGTTTCCTGGTGAACAGAACCAGTAAATGCATTGGTATGGGATGGTATAAACTAAAGAAGCAATAAACATCCTCAGTAAAACATAGATGATAACAAAGGAAACATATTAAGTCTGTTGTGTGGATTAGATAATTTCTGTCTTAAGATCTAGCTCTCTCTAATCATGACACACTGTAGCTACAGTTTCATCCATGGGACACCTTCCATAATAAACAAAATGTAAGCAAAAGAACAAAAAATTTTTTGAGTTACATCATAATTCACATCATATTTTAGTAATAAATGTTACCACCTGACAGTTTTGCCACTGATTCTAATTACTCTTTCAATACTAGGTACCCATAGGCAATAAATGTTAATGTTACATAAAAGATAAATAAAAGTAGCTGGGTAATTAATGACTTTACATTTGAAAGTGCAATTATTTGTGTGTAACATGTAAATAGGAAATACACATTTAAAGCTTAGTGGCCTTCAGCAATTGCTCTCTCTCTCTCTCTCTCTCTCTCTCTCTCTCTCTCTCTCTCTCTCTCTCTCTCATCTTCAGAAAGAACAGAACACCTTGAATGAGCAGAGATAGCATGTTCATATTCACAGGACATATACATTAGTATATGATGCCGAAATGATTAGCATTTTAACCATGTCAGCTCGCAGGTTCCAGGTCAACATTTATATTGTGGTGCTACACCACATACTGGTAAAATGTGCCTGTGGCTCTCATTGTCACTATTAACTAAAGGTAATGGATCAGTGTGACTTAAGTAGATGTGCAGGATGCCTTGCAGACATATGCACAAACCTTATCACCAGATAATTAAGTGTGAAAGAGGGTGCATTACTGGCATGAGAGAATGTGATGCATCCATCAGGGAAATTTCCGATTTTGTGGGGAAGTGTTTTGGCAGTGTAACGAGTGTGTGCAGAATGGTTCACAGAAGACCTCAGAATATGATGATATGCATCAGACCACTTCATCCAAATGGCATTGCAGGATGCAGCTGCGTCCTCCTCAGCTCTGCTACAACAGTGGAACACATCATACACTATCAAGGATGATAGTCCATCACCATTTATTACGGCATGGGTTACGTGTGTGTCATCCAGTTCTCCATCTACCTTTGATGAATGTACAGAAACACGCTAGATGGCAACGGTGTGTGGAACAGCATCACTGGGGAAACAAATGGCATCAAACAGTGTTTTTGGGTGAATCCAGATACTGTCTGTTTGAAACTGATGGCTACATTTTGGTTCACTGCAGATAGGGTGAGTGGAATCACAGTGACTGCATTCACACAAGATATACAGTGCCAATTTGAGACCTTATTTTTGAGAACATTCAAGCCTTTAGTATTCATGAAGTTGTAGCACCTGTTCCATTCACTGCCGCCACCTACCAGCATGGTGTGAGGTCTGAAGAGGGTCTAAAATGTCATAAAATAAAGAAGTTTCTTGTGGTTGTGACTGTCCATGTTCATTTTCAAGGCCTTATGGTGTGGGATGCTATTGGGTACAACCACAAATCACAGTTAGTGCGTGTCCAGGGCACTGCGACCAGTGTGATGTGCGTGAATGACACCCTGCGATCCTTAGCCATACCCTTTCTCCACAACAAACCAGATGCCATTTTTCAGCAAGACAATGCATGAGCACATGTTACTGCAGGAACACATGCCTTCTTGGTGTCACATGCTGTCAGCCTTTTGCCCTGGCTCGCCTGATCACCAGACTTGTTGCCAATCAAAAATGTACAGAACATGTTGAAACGCAGCACTGTGACCCAATGCCAATCACCACAGATGAACTTTGGAACCAGGTGAATACAGCATGGATGGCTATACCACAAGACGCCATTTGTGCTTTATACGCATCAATGCTATCACACCTGGAACAAGTTATCAGGGCCCATGGCAGAACCTGTACCTACCAGCAACAGGGCACATGCTGAACCGAGGTGACTGAAATGCTAATCATTTCTGCAGAACATACTAATGTACATGCCCTCTGAATATGAACATCCTATATCTAGTTGTTCAATGTGTTATGTTTTTTTTCTGAACCATGAGTGTGGAGCACTCTACAGACTTGTCCATCACTGACAACAGACAGAGTACACTCATTAGTTCATAGAATTGTCCCACTTTGTAATGAAGCAGTATGGAATAGTTCCAATTACTCTAATATACTATACTATTTTTTAATTGGTGTTTCTTATCTAATAAATATGCAAAATTTTCTACATGAATTCTCAAAATTCTTTTAAAAGTGTCTTTTCTGATCCTTATTGTCTAAAGTACAGGGTTTGGAGAAAAATATGGAAACATGGCGAGAAATACATGGTTGAACATAAATACAGATGGTAGCCAAGCCTGCAGGTCACACGGTTCTGTCTGACCATGAATGGCAGCTGTGCAATGTCTTTAAGTGTCAGTCATGGTCAGAAAAGTGTTCTGTGTAGTAGTGTGTGCGTTGTGTTGGAGCTAATTGAATTCCAATGTGTGCAAGTTGATGGTTCTTGTACGATGGATGCTTCCATAACCAATGGAGGCAATGTGTTTTGTGTTTTGAGAGGCACCGTACTGAACATTTGTATCACAAAGAAGGAAGTCTGCAGCTCGTGGTCTAGGGGCTAGCATTGCTGCCTCTGTATCACAGGGTCCCAGGTTCAATTCCCAGCAAGGTTGAGGATTTTCTTTGCTCGGGGACTGGGTGTTTTTGTTGTCCTCATCATTTCATCACCACCACCACCACCACCACCACCACCACCACCACTTGTGAGAGTGAGAAGATTGGATTGTGAAAAGAAAATAGACTGTGTAAAAATTGGGACTTTGTACGGGCGCTGATTACTGTGCAGTTGAACGCCCCACAAACCAATCATCATCATCATCATCATCATTATCATCATCACAAAAAGGGAAAGTGAAAACACGTCATCCACTAAGTCACAATGGAGATGAAAGTGTGCATTGAGTGATCATGAGAGTCACTGAAAAGGATTGTGAAGAAAACTAACAGTATGACAGCTCCAAAAGTCGCTGCAGAACTGAATGTCACACCTGCAAACACTGTCAGCACCCCAACAACACAAAGGGCACTCCAAAAGCAGAGAATTGCAGGGCGAGCTGGAATTCCAAAACCACTCATCAGTGATGCAAATACTTGTAACAAGAAAACATGGGGCCAAAGCCATGATCTATTGAGCAATGGAAGAAAGTCATTTGGATGGACTGGTCTTGTTTCACACTGTTTACAACTTCTGGCCAAGTTTATGTCCTAAGAATGAAATATGGTGGGGGTTCAGTGATGATTTGGGCAGCCATATGATGCTATTTCATGGAGCTGATGGTTACTCTGCAATGTTACATTACTGCCAAGGATTAGGTGACCATTTTGGCTGATCAGGCTGGATTCCAAGATGACATGGTGCCTGTTCACACAGCTCACATCACCCAGGACAGGTTTTGTGAGCATGAAGATGAATTGCCACATTTCCCCTGGCCACAACAGTCACAAGATCTCAGTATTAATGAGGATTTGTGGCATACTCTGGAGAGAAGAGTGTGTGACTGCTATAACACCTCCAGCATAGTTACCTGAATTTGCCACTATTTTTGCAGAAATAATGGTATAAATTTCCTTTAAAACCATACATGACCTTTATTTATCCATTCTGAGATGACTGTAAGCTGTTTTGAATGCCAACGGGTTTCCTACACCGTATTACACATGGTAGTTTTGACCATCCCATATGTACCTTGCATTTGACTGAATACAATGATATAAATATTCCGTACAAAAACTTTTACTTAAGAAAATATTCAATATTTTGATTCAGTAAAACCATATGCACCTAAAATTCTGATCCCATTAATTCATGATTAATTTACATAATATAAAAGCCATGTACTGGTTCCACGTACAGAACACTTTCATCTTCTTTCAAAATTTTGTGGTTTAGGGAATATTGCTATTCAGAAATGTTATCATAACAAACAGAGGGTTGCTCAAATTGTAGAATGTAAATCATTCAAAAATTTTCAAATAATTTATGGGAATGCAACTGGGTGATGTCTTCAACCCAGATGCCTTGAAAATTGCATGGTGTTCACCTGTCAAAATATCGGTGGTTGTTGACGACGTAACCAAGTGGCATCCCCATAAGTTGTCTGAACATTTTACATACAAGGAGAAGCTCAAGTTTCACATTCAAAAATTCCATTTTACTATTTTAGCCCTAATTTTTCTGTTAATAATAATATATATTATCACTAGGATTTATTAAATATTTCCAATATAAGACATTATTTCTAGAACAATCTTGGTGGACTTTATCAGAAAATGTAGGAGAAAAGTGGATGCCTAAAAATCCACCCATAAAAACAGAAAACAATAGTAATGCCACTTAAAGAATACATAGCCAATAGTCAAACAAAATATCGTCATTTTTATATGTGTATAAGTGTTGGCTACAATTCAGGTCTCTTATGTTTTTATTAAATATGTAAGTGATTCATATTTTAACATTTTATTAGTAAATTGTTAAAATTTTCTACACAAGTCTTTTAATAGACATCATGGACAGTGGCAAAAGCAGTAAACCAGGATCAAAACTGTGTCTGTTCTTTCAGCCATGTCTCAAAGAACAGACACCACACATACAAGAGAGTTCATTTGGAGCTGGAACGGCTGCTCATGTCGGGTGCGGGGTCACACATTGGTGTGGTTCATGTTGATTCTGTCAGTAGGTGGGATTATACTAGGCATGGCCTTCACCTCAACAGGAAGGGGAAGGGTAAATTGGCTGGGGAAATAGCAGGAAAGTTAAAGGGGGGAGGCACTGTCATGAGTGGTAAAATACCAGTGGTTATAGGATTCAGAAAAGACCCTTTTTTAGGGTAGGGAGGAAAGAAAGAAAACAAATTTTAAGAGAGGTTAGAACTGAGACAAACCTTCAGTTTGAGAAAGAAATCAAAAAACATAATTCCAGCTTATTACATCAACATAAACAGCCATTGGTTAAGAATTTTCAACTGTCAGCAGATATTTTAACTCCATCCAATTTTAAGTCAGTCAATGTGAAATGTCAGCTATCTTTATTGCATCAAAATATTCGAGGACTGAGAAATAAAATTAATGAATTAACTATCTGCATAGATGAATTAGAGTCTTCAAACCCAGCTGACATAATCTGCCTCTCTGAACATCATGTGACCACTGGTATAGAACTTTTAAGTGTTACAGGGTTTAGGTTAGCATCTCACTATTGTAGATCAGAAATGGAGAAAGGAGGAGTTGCCACATTCATCAGGAACTGTCATAAATTTAAGAACATAGACATTCATAAATTTTGCCTAGAACAGCATATGGAAGCATGTGCAACAGAATTAGATTTTCACAAAAAATCTTTCATAATATTAAGTGTATATCGAGCACCTGCAGGTAACTTTAATCTGTTTGTAAACCACCTTGAAGCTGTACTGGCCCATTTAACAACCAAAAACAAAGAAATAGTGGTTGCTGGTGATTTCAATGTAGATTTCCTTAAAGACTCTCCCAATGAGAACCTATTTGAGTTAGTAACACTATCATTCAACTTAATTCCCACAGTAAAGTTCCCCACTAGGATAACCACTTGCTCACAAACAGCCATTGATAATATCTTTATAGAAAAGTCAAATGAACAAAATTATATTACAAAACCAATAGTCAATGGCCTCTCAGACCATGACATGCAGTTCCTTCTGTTAAATGTTAATACTGAACAGGATATAAAATCTGTTAAATCTGAGCTCAAGAGGGTAATCAGTAAGCCAAAAATTGATTATTTTAGGACACTCCTCAGAGACATTCACTGGACTGATGTTTACAGTGCTCATGGCATGAATGAAAAATATAACATTTTTGCTAATAAAGTGCTTACCTTATTTGAACACTGCTTTCCCCCAAAACTTACCAAGGTTAGAGCAAAGTCTACAAAGAAGCCATGGATTACTCGAGGAATAGGGGTATCTTGTAAAACAAAAAGAAAACTGTATCTGTCAATCCGAAACATTTCCAATGTTGATGCTATAGCACATTATAAGAAATACTGCAAAATATTAAAGACTGTAATACGGATGTCAAAGCAAATATATTACAAGGAAAAGATAGTCATATCAGATAACAAAATAAAGACAATATGGGATATAGTGAAGGAAGAGACCGGTAGAACCAGACATGAAGAGGAACAAATAGCATTAAGAGTAAATGATGCATTGGTGACAGATGTGTATAGTGTTGCAGAACTTTTTAACAAACATTTTATAACTGTTACTGAAAAGATGGGGTTGTCAGGTTCGGTAGATGCTGCTATGGATTACCTTAGACCAGACATTTCAAGTAACTTCCATAATATGAATTTGACCCTCACTACCCCAACAGAAATAATGTCCATCATAAAATCTTTAAAATCAAAAACATCTAGTGGGTATGATGAAATATCAACAAAGTTAATTAAAGAATGTGATTCTGAGCTAAGTAACATATTAAGCTATCTGTGTAACCAGTCGTTTATCAGTGGAATATTTCCCGAATGGCTGAAATATGCTGAAGTTAAGCCACTGTTTAAGAAGGGAGATAAAGAAATAGCATCAAATTTCCGTCCAATTTCACTGTTGCCAGCATTCTCAAAAATTTTCGAAAAAGTAATGTACAGTCGTCTTTATAACCATCTTATCTCAAATAACATACTGTCAAAGTCACAGTTTGGATTTCTAAAAGGTTCTGATATTGAGAAGGCTATCTACACTTACAGTGAAAATGTACTTAATTCATTAGACAAAAAATTGCAGGCAACTGGTATATTTTGTGATCTGTCAAAGGCATTTGACTGTGTAAATCACAATATCCTTTTAAGTAAACTAGAATATTATAGTGTAACAGGAAATGCTGCAAAATGGTTCAAATCTTATATCTCTGGCAGGAAACAAAGGGTGTTATTAGGAAAGAGACATGTATCAAGCTATCAGGCATCATCCAACTGGGAACTAATTACATGTGGGGTCCCACAAGGTTCCATTTTGGGGCCCTTACTTTTTCTTGTGTATATCAATGACCTTTCATCAGTAACATTACCAGATGCCAAGTTTGTTTTGTTTGCTGATGATACAAACATTGCAATAAATAGCAAATCAAGTGTAGTCTTAGAAAGATCAGCCAATAAAATATTTGTAGACATTAATCACTGGTTCCTAGCCAATTCTTTGTCACTAAACTTTGAAAAAACACACTACATGCAGTTCAGAACTTGTAAGGGGTGTCCCAAGAGTATATGTCTAACATATGATGACAAGAAGATAGAAGAAGTGGACGGTGTTAAATTCTTGGGATTACAGCTTGATAATAAATTCAACTGGGAGGAGCACACCACAGAACTGCTGAAGCGTCTTAACAAATCTCTGTTTGCAATGCGAATTTTGTCAGACATAGGGGATATAAAAATGAAAAAGCTGGCATACTATGCTTACTTTCATTCCATAATGTCATATGGGATTATTTTCTGGGGTAATTCATCAAGCCAAGCTAAAGTTTTCCGGGCACAAAAACGTGCAGTAAGAATTATATGTGGTGTGAACTCAAGAACATCCTGCAGAAGCCTGTTTAGGGAACTAGGGATACTAACTACAGCTTCCCAATATATTTATTCCTTAATGAAATTTGTCATTAAAAATATATCACTTTTTCAAACCAACAGCTCAATTCATGGAATCAATACTAGAAATAAGAATAATCTTCACAAGGATTTAAAGTCACTTAGTCTTGTACAAAAAGGTGTGCATTATTCAGGAACACACATTTTCAATAACTTGCCAGCAGCCATAAAAAGCTTAACAACCAATGAAATTCAGTTTAAGAGAAGCCTAAAGGATTTATTGGTGGCCAACTCCTTCTACTCCATTGATGAATTTCTGAGGAAAACCAACTGATTTGTATATAAGTACAACATAACTTCTGCACAATTTCAGTGCAGTAATGTGTTCACTGAAAATTTGTGTGTGTGTGTGTGTGTGTGTGTGTGTGTGTGTGTGTGTGTGTGTAAGTATAATCTAACTTCTGCACCATTTCAGTGCAGTAATGTGTTCATTGTAAATAAGTATTACAGTAGTTGTATTACATGTTTCTTACCTTATAAATAAATATAAAACTTTTTTATTTTAAATTCAGTGCAATAGTATTTGTAAAATGACTCTTAGTGTTCATTAAAAAATGACGATCATTCCACTTGGGACCTGTGGAATGGTACATTAGCTTATTTGTTTTAGTTTAAATATTTGTCATGTATTGTTGTTTTTCTGACATGTTCCACATCCTGGAGGACCTCCTCACTACGGATCAATTGGAATGAAAGTAAATCTAATCTAAAACAACATAATTAAAGTGATGTCGGCCAATGATCCCTTCACTGCAGATACACACCAAGCTCAAACTCTTAGGGGAATTGGCAAGATACCGTGAATAATTAGGCTAATGAGCAAGGGCACTACATCAGTAATGTGAAGTGTAAGTTGAGAATTTTGGTCTGGCAGGAGGAGTGCTAGGGTAGTCTGGGTGGTTGTGCCCAGATGGTGTAGTGGTCAGTACATCTGCCTAGTAAGCAGGAGATCCGGATTCGAATCCTGGTCTGGCAAAAATTTTCATCTTGTCCCACTGATACGAATCAATTAGCACTGGCAGCTAATGTCTCTAATTCCTTTGTGTCTGGGCACTGAACCACCACTGAAGTCAGTCTGTGTTACATATACGGTCAAGTCACCGCCAGACCACAGCCAGGTTAAGTCAGAGTGCCTCTCCACTACCAGTTGTATTTTCAAATTGAGAATAGTGGTGAAACATTATTAATTGCCACTCATATAAATAGAGGTTACTGACACGATTATGCAAAAAGCAGTAAACAATATGAACTGTAAGCTGACCATATGTGATGATTGTGAAATACATTACTTTGACTGCAATTTAAATTTCTGAAGTGTCACCTCAGTTAGTCTAAATCCTTACCACTATCTATTTGATGATTAACTGGATCACAGGGAAGACATCATAGTAGGCAAACTGGTCAGTAATGTTACCTGTTCAAAATGAGTGTAAAAAGTATTTGTGAACATCTGTCTGCAGCAGATAACAGTATATTCAAAACAAGTACCTTTTTACAAAGACAAAAAATAGCTCCATTAGCTCCATGTTTTAGGAAAGATGACAGAAAATGAAAAAATTTAGGCCAGTCTACCTTCTCCCAGAAAAGGGAACATAATGTACAACAGAATGATAAATCTGAAACAATAAAATCTACTTTTTTTCAAAAATAAAAATGACCTCGTTTTAGTCTCAGTTTATCAGCGTATCTGCTCACTTCCTTGAAGAAGTGATAAGTGGTATGGAGAACAAGGAACATGTAATTATTCTGAAATATTTTTGATTGTTTTAGTGTAAAATATCATTAGATAAAGTGTGAATTTTGGTGTTAGATGTACTATCCACGAGTTAAAAAATTATACCTGAGAGTGTGACAACAGTTAGCAATTGTTAAAACTCAGATGTGAATAAGGATTTGAAATCACTAACATCAATATCATCATACATTAAGATTCCATACTAGGACCACTCCTGTGTTTTATATACATTAACAGTATAAAATATTACTGTCTTAACACAGTGTAATGATTTATGCAGATGACTATTGTTTGTAAAAATGAAGTATATGAGGATTATTGATCTGCTGTCACAGTAGTGTAAATGAAACAAATTATACACAGCTTTCAGGAAGTCATATGAACAAAACATGAGTTGGGCTTCACATGACCAATGTTTTTCAAATCCATGTTGGTTAGCATGGAGAACATTCTGTTTGAAATACTTCACAATGTTTAAGCTCAGAATATGTTCTAAGATTCTACAACAGGTGGATATCAACCTGTGTGGATCACTTTTGCTACCCTAGTTGTATATGAGTGTGACATATGCTTAATTCTAACCACTGGGCACAGTTTTTTATTCAAGGGAGCAATGATTATTTTTATTGAAATGGGAGCCAACTCAACTGCAAATTCTGTACAGAATGTCACATCAATCAGTGGGTTTTGGTGCCTTATTTAATTTTATTGATTTCTCCTCAGTCTCACTGAAACTAAGATGTGCATCACTAATCTTTGAAGTGTGTGACAATTAACCAGAGACAGCATTCCTGTATGTCCTTTTGTAAAGCAAAATATAAAAATTTATCACTTCTGCTTTTACTCCACTATCCTCAATTTTACTTACTGTTTTATCCGTAAGTGTCTGAACAATAACTTTTGTGCTACTTTCAGATTTTACATATGACTAGAGTTGCTTTGGGGTTTGTGGGAGACTATCCCATAAGATTATGCTACAGTGGTCACCCTGCTTTACCCTTTTGATTCTGAAGTTTTCATTCAGTAACTCCATATCTACAGCCCTATGCTTTGCTTTACAGATATTATGCTGTAGTTCCTCTTTCTTTTGATGTTCCTTTACAGTATACCATGGATGGCCCCTCCAATCATGAAAAGTCTTACTACGTACATACACTGATGAGCCAAAATATTATGACCATTGCCCAACGTGAGACTGAATGCTGCATGGTGGCACTGCAAACATATGATACAATAAGGACAGTATGTAAGTGGAGTAGAGGTGAAGTACGAATCATGATAGTGGGGAAATCCACTGATATAAATGACTTTGACAAAGAGCAGATTCTTATGGCCTGGTTCCTGGGAATGAGCATCTTAGAAAGGGTGAAGCTGGTCATCTGTTCACATGCAACTCTCATAAGCACCTATGGAAAGTGGTTGAAGGATGGTGAAACCATGATTAAGTGAGAAGGTGCTGGACAGAATACAATGGTGGTGCAGTCACAAGCATTTTGGACAGCACCATCCAGGGCACATTGTTGAACATAGAGCTCTGCAGCAGCAACTCCCACCTGTCCCCATGTTGGGCCAACAATACGGTCAATTATGATTGCAGTAGGCATAGGATCATCAAGATTGGACCATCGATCAATGGAAACACGCCATTCTGTTCTATGAATCATATTTCTTGTTGCACTGAATCGACGGTTGTGTCTGGATACACTGTCATGCGAATGAACAACTGCTCAAAACATGCACTATGCTAAGGACGCAGTTTTGTGTGGGCAGTATTATGCCAGGGGGGACATTCATCTAGGCTTGGATGGGATATGTGATAGCAAGTGAATGCACCATGACAGTTGTGTACTATGTGAGCATTATTGTGGACCATCACTTCATGCTTGATGTCTCTTGATAAGCAATATCATCTTCTGGCAGGATAACTGTCCATGTCACAATGTCAGGATCATGCTATAGTTGTTTGAGTATCATGACAATGAACTTATATTAATGTCTTGGCCTTCAAATCCACCTGATTGAACTCAGTGGAACACATCCAGGACATTATCAGGCACCAGCTCAGTGGCCAAATTTCACAAGCCCATAATGTTTGGGAATTGCATGACCTATGCATAGACATGTGGTGCCATATACCTCCAGAAACCTACCAAGGACTTTAGCAGATTCATGCCATGCAGAACTGCTGCTTCATTGTATTCCATAAGTGGACGAACATACTGTTAAAATGATGGTCATAATGTTTTGGCTTCTCAGTATATCTATCCAACACTTGGTCAACTATTCTTTTATACATGAGCCACATTCCCTCATACTTCTATGCAAAGCTAAATGTTTTGAGTTTCTCCTAAAGATATGACACTACTGTGTTTTATATAGTTTAGTGAACGTATGAATCTTCCTGTAGGTAAGTAATGGTTGAGAATTATGAATGATTTAGAAATAAAGGAGATGACTCACTGAAAGACAGAAGCACTGCATTGTCGATACATACACAAACAAAAGGTACTAAGCTTGACTTGATTTGGGAATGCATTTCCTTTTTCAAGATTGTTAGAAGAACGTGCACACAAACACAATCAATCTCAGTCACATGCACACACCTGTCTCCCTACGTTGGCCTCAGTTGACTGCTAGCTCTTTCTTGGCCCACAGTGAGTGTACTGGGGTGAGGTGGAGGTATGGGTTGAGGTGGGATGGTATGCAGGATGGAGAGTGGCGGGAGGCAGGGATGGGATTGAGGTGAAGTGGCTCATGGGAGAGCGGGAAGCCATCTATGGGCTAGCTAGAGTGCAGGTAGAAGGGGCAGGTGGCAGATAGCTGGATACTGATTTCACAGAATATGGTGTGAGATGATAGCACATAACTAACTGATGTGAGGACACAAATTGGGTGGGGGTACTGGGGCAGGGATGTTGTGTGTGTGTGTGTGTGTGTGTGTGTGTGTGTGTGTGTCTCACTCACACACACACACACACACACACACACACACACACACTCACACACACACAGTCACGCATGCACAAATTAATGGGTGGGGGGAGTGCAGCAACATACCTTATGTTTAGGACTGGACTGTTACAGGAATGAAGGATGTGCTGTAAGAATAGCTCTAATCTGCACAGCTCAGAAAAGCTGGTGGTGGTGGTGGTGGTGGTGGTGGGGAGGATCCAGATGGCACAGGTTGTGAAGCAGCCATTGAAATCTCACATGTTGTGCTCTGCTGCATGTTGTGCCACTGGGTGGTCCACTGTGTTTTTACCAACAGTTTGGCAGTGGCCATTCATTCTAGTTGACAGCTGGTTGGTTGTCATACCAATGTAAAACACTGTGCAATGGTTGCAACAAAGCTGATATATAACATGGCTCCTTTCACAGGTGATCCAGCCTCTGATGGGGTAGGATAAGCCTGTGACAGGACTGGAGCAGTTGGTGCTGGGTGGATGGATTGGTCAGGCCTTGCATCTGAGTCTTCCACAGGGGTATGTTCCATGTGGCAGGGGCTGGGGGGGGGGGGGGGGGGGGGAGGGTAAGAGTGGCATAGGGGTGAACCAGGATGTTGTGGAACTTGGGTGGGTGGCGCTACACGACTTTCAGAGAGGTTGGAAGTATCTTGGACATTTAAGAAGGTGGCACGATGGGTAGAGGAGGACCAGATGAAGTGGGTGAGAGAAAAGGTGTCGAGATTGTGGAGGAATGAGCAGAAGGTGTCCTGGCCTTGTGTCCAGATTGTAAAGATGTCATCAATAAATCTGAACAAGACGAGGGGTTTGGGGTTTTGGGAAGCTAGGAACTTTCCTCTAGATGGCCCATGAAGAGGTGTCATAGGAGGATGCCATGCAGGTGCCATGGCTGTGCCACAAATTTGTTTGTATACCTTCCTTTTAAAGGTAAAGTGTTATGGAATAGGATGCAGTTTGTTAGGTGTACAAGGAATGTAGTGGTGGGTTTGGGAGCTGCAGGGCACTGGGCAAGGTAGTATTCAATCACATCAAGGACATGGGCATGAGGGATGTTAGTCTATAGGGAGGTTGTATCAAAAGTGGCAATCAGGGATCTGGGAGGTACAGATGTTGGTGATAGTGGAGAGCTGGTGCAGGAAGTGTTGGTACCTTTGATGTGAGAGGCTAGATTTTCGACAATTGGTTGGATACGTTGATCAAGAGGGGCCGAGATTCTTTCAGTGGGGACACTGTAACCAACCACACTGGGATGCCCAGGATTGTTAGGTTTGCGGATTTTGGGGAGCATGTAGAAGGGGACTGCATAGTAACAGTGTTTTGCGGAAGTAGTGGAGGTGGTGCAGAGATGCCTGTGCCATGGAAAAGTGTTTTTATAGAACCAGGGAAAGGGACTGGCTCCCCTCTATTGTCCTTCCCTTTCTTTCTCTTCTGTTTGTTCCTTCTCACATTTATGACACAATCCATAACAATGGCGACACACATGGTCACACATAACTTTTGTTACACCCAGTAGTATTGGCTGTGTCCGTTATGACAGCCGTGCAGTGAACTCCACATGCCATGTGACTCCTGATAACAACATAACACACTTCTAGCAACTCAAAATTGTCCCCACCTCACATACCACTCCCAATGTGCCTCTCCTTGTTTTCTCTTTATTCTTACACGTGACAATAAATCATGCGTGATCGAATTTACTTCACATGCGGTCACACCCCAGTCACAATACTACCCCTGCTGCCAACACAATTCCTCTCATTCCTTACACACATCAATGTTATTCAATATTATTCAACTCCCCCTACATCTCCAACCAATTATCCAAAACCTAGCCTCCCACATTAAAGATACCAACCACCACTGACACCAGCTCTCAAACACCCCACACCATTACCTCGTGGATCACTACTGATCACTGTTGATGCACACTCTCCACGCACCAGCATCCTCCATGCCCATGGCCTTGCCACGATTGAACACTACCTCTCCCAACACCCTGCAGATCACAAACCCACCACTTCATTCCTTGTATACCTAATGAACTACATCCTAACCCGTAAAATTACTTCACCTTTCTAGGGAAGTCACACAAAAAAATTCTTGGCACAGGTATAGGCTGCCGCACGGTACCCTCATATGCTAACCTAACTTCTTCATGGATCACCTAAAGGAAACATTCTTAGCTTCCCAAAACTACAACCCCCTCATCTGGTTTAGGTTTAGTGATGACACCTCATTCATCTACAATGTCAACACCTTTTCTCCCATCCACTTCAGTGGGCCCCCCCTCCACCCATCATGCCACCTTCCTAGATGTCAATCTGCTCCTCTCAGATAAGTTCTATCTACACCTCAGTCCACATCAAACCCACCAATCACCAACAGTACCTGCACTTTGACAGCTGCCACATGTTCTACACCAAAAAATTCCTCCTATACAGCCTGTCCACCCATGGTAGGCACATCTGCAGTGATGAGAACTTCTTAGCCCATTGTGCTGAAGGCCTCACAAAGGCCTTTGCTGACAGGCAATAGCCTTCAGACCTAATTCACAAACAGATTTCCCATGCTATATCCTCACACACAACTGATCCTCACATCTATCCCAAGAACCAACCACAAAGAAGCCGCCCCCCCCCCCCCTGCCCTTGTCACCCAGTACCATCCCAGACTGGAACAACTGAATCACATCCTTCATCAGGGCTTTGGTTATCTATCATCATGCCCTGAAATGATGGACATCCTACCCAAGATGCTTCCAACACCTTTGAAAGTGGTGTAGCACCAACCACAGAACCACCACAACATGCTAGTTCACCCCTATGCCACTCTTACCCCCAAGCCCCTACCACAGGGAACATACCCCATGGAAGACCCAGATGCAAGGCCTGACCAATCCATCTACCCAGCACCACCTGCTCCAGTCCAGTCACACGCTTATCCTATCCCTTCAGAGGCTGGACCACCTGCGAAAGCAGCCATGTTATATACCAGTGTTGTTGCAACCACTGCACAGTGTTTTACATTGGTATGACAACCAACCAGCTGTCAACTAGAATGGATGGCCACCACCAAACTGTTGCTAAAAACATGATGGACCACCCAGTGGCACAATATGCAGCAGAGCATGACATGTGATATTTCAATGGTTGCTTCACAACCCGTGCCTTCTGGATCCTCCCCACCACCACCACCACCACCAGCTTTACTAAGCTGTGCAGATAGGAGCTATCCTTACAGCGCATCCTTCACTCTCATAACATTCTTGTCCTAAATCTAAGGTAACTCACTGTCCCCACCCAGTGCGCGTGCATGTGTGTGGGTACACCATCACCTGCCCAGTACCCCCGTCCAGTTTGTGCCACCACATCACTTAGTTGTGTGCTGTTATCTCATGCCCTAGCCTATGAACTGAGTGCCCAGCCATCTGCCACATGCCGCCAACCCCCCGCCCCTTCTACCTACACCCCTAGCTAGCCCACAGATGGCTCCCCACTCTGCCATGCATCGCTAGACACTTCGCCTCAACCTCCTCCCTGTCTCCTGCCTCTCCTCATACCACATACCATCCAGCCCCACACCCCTACCTCACCCCAGTAAACTCACTGTGGGACAGGAAAGAGCTAGCTGTCCGCTGAGCATAATGTAGGGAGACAGGTGTGTGTGTGTGTGTGTGTGTGTGTGTGTGTGTGTGTGTGTGTGTGTGTGTTTCCTACAAGCTTGAAAAAGGAAATGCATTCCAAGAGCTAGCCAAGCTCTGTACCTTTTGCTTCTGTACAAATCAACAATGCAACACTCCTGTCTTTCAGGGAGTTGTCTCCTATATTTCTACTTGTTTTCCTTGGCCTTTGTACTTATGTAATCATTGTTGTTACAACTGCCCCATGGTAACTGATACCAGTTATGAGCAGACTTGAGCTTACTGTTTAAACAAACAAATACATCACTCCAATTTCTTATTAGTCTATCCTTCAGATATTCACTTATTAGATTCACTCTAAAAATCTGAAGACTTTCAATTTGAGGTTTTAGTAAACTTGTTGTCACTAGTATTAAGTGAGCTTCACTGCTTTTTAGGAGAATTTCAAACTGTGAGAGTTTGTTGCAAATGTTTTGGTAGTTGATCATTAAGATTTTAATAGCCTCATCTTGGTGGGCATTTCATTGGGTCACAAATGAGGTTTCCTACAGGTATCATTATCCACTCTGAGTGGGGAATTCCCTAGTAAAATAAAACAAAAAGTTGTGTTCACTCCTTAGCCCAATCAACAAAGGAAAATTAGGCACAAAATACATGTGGTCACACATTTTTTTACAGTCGTAGGGACAGTGTAATGAATAACACACTAAAAATTCTGATCATTGGGCTGTGAACGTGAAGGTGGGTAGGAGTTTAAAGGTCATTTTGTCATGTTTTTCTTGAGTAATTCAAAAACCATGGCATCTAGCAAAAATGCTTGCTGGTGCAAAATTAAATTACACTAAATTTCCTACAAAAAAGGTCTTATTCAGTTTTTCATTAGGACTAATAGTTTCCTTATTGCAGGGGATAGAAAAATTGCAGATTATTAAAAATTGTGTTTTAATGGTATAAAATTAATGTATATTGTTAAGTAGCTTTGGTTAAGAACAAATATTAAAAGGCTGTACCACATGTAAGAGCAGTAAAAGCACATTAAGGGATAAATTGTGTTCTGGGGGTTTAACAGCGTGAAAAGTTGGAGAGTAGAAACACAAGGGTATGTAAGCCACTAAATTGTGGTATGTTTTCCTTCCTTTGTAGGTTTGCAAAATGAAGAGCATGCAGACAATTCCCCGTTCTCCCTACTGCACTACATCACAAAAAGCAACTACAGGGTGTTTCACGAAGTTAAACTGACCCTTCTGCTGCCCGCCTTATAAATCACTGATGACACAGTGTGCAGACATGCACGAGGGTATTTATTCCACAAAGTGCATTAACATTACATTAAATACAGATCTGAATTACTAATATTAACACAAGGAACACATTTGGACAGAATATATGTAAATTTCTGCATGTTGTTCTACAATGCTAGAGGGGAAACTGGTTCTTAATCATCTGTATGGCAGCTGTAGCATTCTTCCAGGAAAGGCAACTTCCCCCACCATGAGTGCAGCTTGCTTTCCAGTTTACACAGACTATACTTCCCTGGAATTTCCTGTCCATTTCTCTCTTGTGAATAGACAAAATAACTTCACTGATCTTGTGTTTATATAGCAGAGCTATTTTCAGTTTATTAAGGGAATATTTACTTGCAGTTGTTAAAAGAACTCTTATGTAAAAAATCTCAACAGCTGGAGCTATGAACTTCTATCATACCAAAGAGCCTGTTCCAAGTGTAGCATGTTGTCAATATATATTTGACAATGTTGATTTCATTACCTCCACTATCAATGGCAGGAATACTTTTCACAGCTTGACACTATCGAATTTACCAATATTCTGTGTCAAGCAATTTAGGTTTCTTGTATTTTTTTTCTTTTTAGATATTTCACTCAAAAGAAGGCAATATTTTTCAGCATTCTTTTTTTTCACTTTTTAAAAAGTAACGAATACTGGATAATAATTACAGCACATAGTTAAACAGTTATCATTAACTTCCTTGGGTGAAGGGCTAGCGTTAAGCATGTTTCATCAGTTGTTTCCACTTTTGTGTGCAAAAAACTAATTATAGGATGCACTCTTTACTTAGCAGGATTTCAAAATGGCATGGTAACCCTGGACATACTTTTCATCACCAATACCAAAAGTGGCACAATTGATATAAGCTGATCTGGCATGTCACACACGCAAAGGAGGACTTGCATCTTTACTTTTCAAGACATCATTGTTTTTCACATGACTGCCATAACCTGTGAAATAATGTGAATACTTACACTAACATCACTGACTGTAACAACCAATAGAGTAAAAGTGCAATCTGAAGAAATTTTACTTTCACATTAAATAGATTTCATGACAGTGTTTCAAGATACAACTAAATTATGACATGATTTCTAACTTACCGTTCTTCACAGACAGATGAACAATCTTCTGCTGCTGTTGTTCCTTGTACTGAAACATAAACAGATATGTTTATTTTTAAGGTAACTACTACCTGTCAAAAATGCAAACTTTAGACAGCATCTTAGAGTGTCGCCAGATAACACTGAAGTACCAGTTCATTAAAGGTACGCCACACACAGAGAACACTGACTAACCCCACACAGCTCTGAAACTCAAGAAACTGTTGTACAGTATCATCATTAATGGAACAACACGATTTGGGCCCTGTGTAGTTGTACAGATACGAACTAATTCTGGTACAAGCCACCTGGAAGTAATCCCACAACGATCTGTCATATATATGACCATAAAATTCAATAACATAACACTGCTTGTATGGTATTTATGACTACCGAATATACTTATTTCATCTGCCTGAAATTCAGAAAATAAGAACAAATGGATTTCATTCGTGTCTTTTCTTTTTCGTGCTGCTTGTCTTGTTTCGGCTTAACATACATTTTTATGACATGTTTTCTGTTCCTCACGTAATACAATTTTTTCAGGGAGTACCTCTTATTTACATTAACATAAATAATTTCAATGTAAAGAAATGTGTGTGATTACTTCAAGAATTATAGATCTTTTGAGAAATTCTTTTATGTTATGTGTTTTGTAGTCTCCCTCTGAGGTGGGAGCCAAAATTGTATCTCTGCTGCTGTGAAAAACTAGCCAAGAAATACATCAAAGCTTGGAACTTCCTGACATATTAAATGACATGCCAGTCAGGTCATCAAATTTGGACCATTACTCTCCATTGGAAGGCTGTACCAACTAAGGTACCCAAGCAAACATAAATGAGCAAATTAAAGCTTCAATCTGACATTACCTCTCCCATAATCTTAAAACAAAGTGAAGGTCCAAGTTTGACTCATAGTCCAGCATCCACATTTAATCTCTCATAAGTTACATTACAGAATTTCATTTTAGACACCAAAATTGGCTAACTCTCCAGACTTATGTCACCCTTGTCAATATCATTTTTGAGTACATCCTTTGTCACACTCACAGTCAAAGGAACAAGTATTTACTATTCTAACTTATCCTATCACTTCTTTTAAATATGTTCATGTTCATAGGGACAAATAATTAGCCACTAGCATAATGGGAGGGCTGTAAAAAAGACAATTGTTCAATTATATCAAAAGGAACATTGACTCAAGAATAATATAAAATTATGAGATGGAATTGCTGGCCAGAACTTTCCTTACTGCTGATACATATATATTAAAGTATAAAACCTATCCAAGCTCTCAGAATTAACAGTTTCTTCTTTGTAGAGGAGAGAGGGATAGTTTGAGAAAGATTAAAAAGGATGGCCAGGTCGCGCAAACTCTAGGATGAGATAAAGAGCCTCTTTTGCATATATTGTCGATGGCTCAACTGAAAAACAAAAATATACAGTTTTAATGCAACAAACAGAGAAAAATAGAAGTTTCTTCTAAATGATAACCTAAAAATATTTAAGTTCTGTATGTAAATGAATATTTGTTTTACAACAGACAAACATGTACCACTAGGATTTGATGTTTTCAAATAATATGTTGTACTTAGGGACATAGTTTTGTGTGGTGCAGAGTGACTACATAACAGAAATCAAACCTAATATGGTAAATGTATTCCTTTGAAACAACTAAAGTTTCTGTGAGTTATCACAGATGGAAATTATTAAACTGTGCATCTACAGATCATTGAAAAGAGCTTTTACTTGTTGTAATCATGAAGGTTTTCTAAAAGATCTTAATTACTAGTCAAAATGCTCATTTGTGACTCATACTTGCAGCTTTACTTGGTAATGTGAATGTTAAAATTAATAGTGCAAAAATGTATTGAGTGTTCAGCTCACTGATGTCACACCAACAGTACATAATGCTGCAATACACAGAGAGTGATGGGAAATTATGAGTGATGAAATATTAATTGGCAAACAAAAATATGAATAAGTGTTGGATAGTGGTTTTATAGACTATTAGAAAAAGAACTGGAGCCTAAAAATGACTGAATAAACATTATGCAATCAGTGAAAACTAAAATATAGGAAGACTTACTGAAGAATGCAGCATCATCATTTTCAGTACAGGTAATGATGAAAATGTTTGAATCATTTGACCTTAGTACCACATCTAAGAGGTAAAGGCACATACGTCCAATTTCCACAGTTTCATTGTAAGACTGTGTTTGTGACACTAAGACACTGCTTCATTCATGGAAGATGGGAGGCAATTCCAGCTCATGACCAACTTAGGCAGTGTTAAATGGACATGCACCCTATTAAGAACACCTAAATTAACCATGAGGTGAAGCAGGACTGCTGCCCTTCTTTCACAAATAAATCTGTGTTTGCATATTGAAAATATGGCCTTATGTTACAATTGTGGAAATTACGCTCATACTGCTTTATCTCTCAGGTATGTAAATGCAGGTACTGCTATGAATTCGTATTGACAAAAGAAAAAGAAAAGTTAAACCTTACAGAAACACACCAATAATTCAGAATGTAATGAAATCATTAGAACGTGTTATGGTTTTATGGTTGGTTGGTTTAAAAAGGGGGTGGGGGGGACCAAACTACAAGGTCATCGGTCACTTGTTCTTAATAGAACAATTACCCAAGGGAAAAAAGAAAACAAAGAAGACATATGGCACAATAACAGGAGAAAGGAAGAACCAGAAGAATGACAGGAGGGCAACAAACACTACAATGGACTAAACAGGACAAGAACACCACAGAGAGATGCAAGAAACAGGGAGAGGAGATTAAAAACAAGAAAGCAGATTACCATGGCTGTCTGACCATGAGAATAAAAAAGGAGAAGCCAGCCACTCTGCAACACATTAAAACCTCCACCCAAAAGCCCTAGGGTGGAGGACAGAGAGGGACAAAGGACATGCGCTAAAACTCAGATCAAATGATAAAACCTACCCTCACAAATAAAACGTAAAACTAAAGCTGCTGTTGAGGAATTGTCATCCAACACCAATGGTAGGGTGCTGGGAAAGTTAAAAGACTGCTGCAGAGTGGCTAAAAGTGGACAGTCCAGCAAGAGGTGGACGACTGTTATTTGGGAGCCACAGTGACATTGAGGTGGGTCCACGTGACAGAGGAGGTAACTATGTGTGAGCTACATATGGCCAATGCAGAGCCGACGAAGGACAACTGATTCCCTGCGAGAAGCCTGCAGAGAAGACTTCCACACATTTGCAGTCTCCTCAGTGACACACAGTTTGTTGTGAATATTGTTATGCCGCTTCGTCTCCCAAATCCAAAAAACCTTGCAGCATAAGACAGAACGCAGATCAGTTTCAGAGATTCCCATCTCCGGGAGTGGTGTCTGCTTATCCTGTTTGGCCAGCCTGTCAGCAAGTTTGTTGCCTGGGATTCCGACATGTCCTGGGGCCCACACAAACACCACTGAACGATTGGACTGCTCCAGGGCAGAGATGGACTACTGGATGTTTGCTACCAAAAGATGGTGAGGATAGCAATGGCTGATAGCTTGTAAGCTGTTCAGGGAGTCAGAACAGAGAAGAAACGACCTACCAGAACAGGAACGTATGTACTGAAGTGCACAAGATATGGCCACAAGCTCTGCAGTGAATATGCTGCAGCCAGCAGCCAAAGAATGCTGTGGAATATGGCCTCTGTGGACATAGGTGAAGCCAGCATTACCATCAACCATTGAGCCATTAGTGTAAAAAACTTCAGAGACCCAGAACACGTTAAGAATCTAGAGGAAGTGACAGTGAAGATCGGTGGGGTTAATGGAGTCCTTAGGGCCATGGAAAAGGTCCAGACAAAGCATCAGCCGAGGTGTACACCATGGAGGTGCATGTGAATGGACCTCAAGTAGAGGTGGTAGAAGGAAGGACTCCAGTTCTGAGAGAAGGGATCACACGCAAAATGCAATCATGTGCCCTGACCTGGGCCGCCAATGCAGCAGATGAATTGCCGTGGGTTGGAAAAGGAGATGGTAATTCGGATGCTCAGGAGAATTACGAATGTGTACAACATAACTGGTGAGCAGTTGTGCACATCAGATCCACAATGGAGGGACTCTGGCCTCCACCAGACTTGTACTAAAAGCTCCTGTCGCTAGGCAAACACCACAGTGGTGCACTGGGTTGAGTAAACGCAACGCGGAGGGTGCCGTCAAACCATAAACCAGACTCCCATAGTCAAGGTGGGATTGAACAAGGGCTCTGTAGAGCTGCAGCAGTGTAGAGTGATCTGCACCCCAGTTGGTGTTGCTCAGGCAGTGGAGAGCATTGAGGTGCTGCCGGCACTTCCGTTTAAGCTGACAAAGCTGAGGTTGCCAAGACAGTCGGACATCAAAAACCAGTCCTAAGAATTGACATGTCCTCACTACAGAGAGTGGATCATCATTAAGCTAAAGTTATGGTTCTCAATGAATGGAACGACACCAACAGAAGAGCATGACACATGACTTCACTGCTGAAAACTGGAAGCCATAAGCTAAAGCCCATGACTGTGCCTCGTGAATGGCTCCCTGTAGGCACCACTCAGCAACACCAGTATTGGAGGAGCAATGCAAAACGCAGAAGTCATCTGCATACAGAGAAGGGGAAACTGACAGTCCAACAGCTGCTGCTAGCCTGTTAATGGTCACTAAAAATGGAGATACACTCAATATGGAGTCCTGCAGAATGCCATTCTCCTGAATATGGGTGGAACTATGGGAGGCACCAACTTGGACATGGAAAGTATGGAGCAACAGGAAGTTTTGGATAAAAATCAGTAGCAGGCCCTGGAGACACCACTTATACAATGTGGCAAGGATATGATGTTGGCAAATCATGTCATACGCTTTACATAAGTCAAAAAAGATGGCAACCAGGTGTTGGCATCTGGAAAAGGCTGTTCGGATGGCAGACTCAAGGTATACAGGTTTATCAGTGGTAGAGCGACCCTGGCGGAAGCCTCCCTGATATTGAGGCAGTAGGCCATGTGACTCCAGCACCCAACCCAACTGCCAACACACCATACATTCCAGCAGCTTACAGAGAATGTTGGTGAGGCTGCTGGACCAATAGCTATCCACATCAGGTGGGTTTTTACTGGGTTTTAGCATCAGAATGGTGGTGCTCTCCTGCCATTGCAATGGAAAGATGCCATTGCACTAGATCCAGTTGAAGATGATGAGAAGATATCGCTTGTAGTCAGACGAGAGATGTTTCATCATCTAACTGTGGGTCTGATCTGGCCCAGGAGCTGTGTTGTGGCAGTGTGCAAGGGTGCTGAGGAGCTCCCACTCTGTAAATGGGGTGTTATAGGGTTCACTGTGGCATGTAGTGAACAAGAGGACTCTCCTTTCCCTCCACCATTTCAGAGTGCGAAAGGCTTGGGAGGTAGTCCTCTGATGCAGGAACTTGAGCATAGTGCTCAGCAAAGTGGTCAGCAATAGTGTTTGCGTCGGTACAGAGCACAGCATTGATATTAACGCCAGGTGCACTTGTTGTGGTCTGGTACCCAAAAAGACATCTGATCTTCGTCCAGACTCGGGAATGTGATGTATGGCATCCAATGGTCAAGACGTGCATCTCCCAACACTCCTGTTTCCATTGTTTTATAAGCATGTGAACGCGGGCACAGAGTCACTTAAAGACTATTAGGTGCTCTAGGTAAAAGTGCCACGTATGTGATTCTTCAATTTCTCCAGGCGTATTTTATGACGAAATAAATCTCGGGTGAACAGTCTGGTATGAGTGTGCATAGGACACAATATTTCGGCAATCGACCACATTGCCATCATCAGGTGCACTGATGTAGTGACCAGCGGTGGGCCGGCACCAGTATATATAGGACAATTCCCCTCCCGCTCCTCCCTCAGGCGCTTCCTATGAGTCGGTGCAGTCCACGCCCCGCGCGTGGTCCAGGTACAGCGTCTGTTCTCCTGCCGTTTGGGTGCTGCGTCCTTGGTCTTCTCATTCAGGAGGGTCTGCTGGCACCACTCTCGTTATTCTTCCCTCCTCCCCCGAAGTCGGTACACTCTGGGAAATGTGCTTTTTCTTCTTAGTCCGGGTGATCGCGCGTTCCCATGCCTTGCTAAGGATGTAACCACTGTCACGATTTAGTTGTGGCTCCCTTGCTCTGATCTCTATAGCTTCTTTGATGACACAGTCCCAGTCTTTGGAAGTCTGTGTCAGGACTTTGGTTTGGTCATAATCCATGCTGTGGAGTTCTAACAGGCACTGCTCAGTGATTGCCAACTTACTGGGCTGTTGCAGTCTAGTATGCCGTTCCTGTTCTCGGCATCGGTCCTCAATGGTACGAATGGTCTCCCTACGTATACACTACCGCATTGGCAAGGTATCTGATAAACCCCTGATTTACGTAGACCAAGGTTGTCCTTGAACACTACCAAGAAGACTCTTGGTTTTGCTTGGAGGACAGAAGATTGTTTTCACTTGGTGTTTGCATAAAATGTGTCCAATTTTTCCAGATAAGGCCCCACAAAATGGAATAATAGCCAAGGCTACTCCTCCTGAGGTTCATCCTCAGTTTTCGCCGGTGCTCCAGGTGTGAGATGTAGAGCCTTCCGAATTTGCCCTTCCTTGTAACCGTTCCTCCAAAACACGGTCTTCAGAGGGTCCAATTCTTGTTGGAGACTGTCCCTGTCAGAAACGGTGTGAGCTCTGTGTACAAGAGTCCTATATATACTGGCGCCGGCCCACTGCCGGTCAACACATCAGTGCACCTGATGATGGCAACGTGGTCGATTGCCGAAATATTGTGTCCTATGCACATTCACCCAAGATTTATTTCATCAAGTGCCACTTATGTTGCTGTAGAGCTCACCAACGGTCTTTAATTGCCTCAGTGACTTCCAGCAACCACCAAAGGACTGTCTTTCACTGGGGGCAATCTAGAGAACAAGGGATCACGTTTCCCACCACAGAAATGACCGTTGTAGTGACCTGCTCGATCAAGACATCAATGGCACCATGTGGGGTATATTAAACGGTGACAGCAGAGGTAAATGCTACCCAGTGTGCCTTGTTTAAAGCCCATTTGGGTAGGTGTCCATGACGCCAGGCGAGTGACAGGAAGATGGGGAAGTGGTCACTACCACAAGGGTCAATCATGTGCTCTCCAGTGGATAGATGGGAGAAGTCCTGGGCTACAAATCAATAAATCATGGGCCGAGTCACTACCATGAGCCACACTGAAATGTGTGTCAGCCCCATTATTTAAGAGGCAGAGGTTGGGTTGGGACGGTAAATTTTTGACATCTCTGCCACGGCCAACAAGCATGGTGCTACCCCAAAAGGGATTATGGGCATTAAAATCTCCCAAAAATAGGAAAGGTTTAGGGAGTCAATCAATCAGTGCAGCCAATACATTCAGGAGTACTGCACCATCTGGAGGGAGATATACATTGCAGACAGTTATTTCCTGCATCGTCCTTATCCTGACAGCGACAGCTTCAAGAGGAGTTTGAAGCGGCACGAGTTCACTACATACTGAGTTTAGGGCATAAGTGCAAACTCCACCTGACACACTATTATATTCACTACGGTTCTTGTAATATCCCCTGTAGCCATGAAGGGCAGGGGTCCGCATTGCTGGGAACCAGATTTCCTGAAGGGAAATGTAGAAACCAGGTGTAAAGCTTAACAGTTGCCGTAGCTCAGCCAGGTGGTGGAAAAAACTGCCGCAATTTCACTGGAGGATGACATGATCGTGAGACTGGGAAGGCATGAAACACTCAATGAGGCAGTCTATGTCTCAGGGTCACCTGCTGCCACTGACTTATTTCCTGAGCAGGCTATATCCATTGTGTCTGAGGGTTTGGCAAGATCTAGGTCCTTGGTGGACGCCAGAATCTTCACCTCATCCACAGACGCAGAGCTTGTAGGCAGCAGTGGTGTGGGTTTCACCACAATTCCCTTGGTCTTGGGTGTCTTCTTTCTGGATTTCTCTTGCTGATCCTTGGGTTTCTCTGGCTGGGAGGGCTTCACTGATTCAGTCTCTAGGACTGAGGAGGATCTTGAAGCCCTACGACCAGCTGCCTGTGGGCACTTCAGCCACTGGCGGGTGCTCGCATTCTCACTTGTATGAACTTGGGAAGGGAGTGACCCAAGGGACCCCTTCCTAGCGAGAGGAGCCAAAGAAGACTTATGCTTCTCTGGCTGAGAAGCGGGGACTGGTGTCCCTGATGGTTTGAGGGACAGTGCTCCTGAGGTAGGTGGTGTGGGAGCAACAGAGAGGGAAGTGCCCCCCCAACCATCAAGGGGGCAGGTGTAGTCTTCCGGTTCTAAGAGCCAACTGGAACTGATGGGGCTACAACTGTTCTCATAGCAGCAGCATAAGAAGAGGTCATACCCACAGGATGTAGGCACTCAAATTTCCTCTTAGCCTCAGTGCAGGTCAGTTGGTCAAGGGTCTTGTATCCCATGATTTTCCTTTCTTGCTGTAAAATTTTGCAGTCTGGTGAGCAAGGGGAATGATGCTCTCCACAGTTGACACAGATGGAGGCAGAGCACATGGAGTATTGGGACAGGATGGACATCCACAATTTCGACATATGATGCTGGAAGTACAGCGGGAAGACATATGGCCGAACTTCCAGCACTTAAAGCATCACATTGGGGGAGGAATGTATGGCTTGACATCACAGCGGTAGACCATCACCTTGACCTTCTCGGGAGATGTGTCACCCTCAAAGGCCAAGATGAAGGCACTGGTGGCAGACTGATTATCCTTTGGACCCTGATGGACGTGCCAGATGAAATGAACTCCTCGTTGCTCTAAGAGGTGTGCAGCTTGGCGTCAGACTGCAAAAGAAGGTCTCTGTGTAATGTAATACCCTGGACCATATTTAAGCTCTTATGAGGCGTGATAGTAATAAAAACATCACCCAGGTTGTCACAAGCAAGTAATACCCATGACTGGGCAGAGGATGCCGTTTTTATCGAGACTGACCCTGACCATATTTTGGACAAGCCCTCCACCTCCCTAAACTTGTCCTCTAAATGCTCTACAAAAAACTGAGGCTTCATCAAGATCACTCTCATACATACGAGGTACTGTGGTGAATAATGTTTGCTGCCATCCTAAGCCTGGCATTCCTCCCATGGTGTGGCCAGGGAGGGGAATGATTTAGGATCGTACTTCCTTGCATTGTACTGAGACTTGGAACGCTTAGAGACTGCTGGTGTTTGATCACCACCAAGTGATGATGTGGTACACTTCATTGCGCATCATTCGCTCTGCTACCACCCGCTCTGACCAAGGGACCTCCCCATGGGTGCCATCCAGTCGCAGAAAAGACCACCTGGCAGGATGGTCATTGCCGGGAGCTGTGATACCCCAAGGTGACAGGCATCTACTCCTTGGTATACGTGGGGAGTTAACGATGCAGGCATCAGCAGAGCGATCCCTGTGTAGTCAGGGGGCTACAACCAACAGGGTACATGATGACCCCACCACAACGGACTGACTACCATGCTGGAAATAAGGTGCAAAGAATTCCATGGGCTAAGGATCTCAATGTATGATTGACACGGTGCACCAAGTAAGGCACCCTTCCCCAATTGGCTCGCTCTTTGGGAAAATTTTGAAAAATGGAGGTCAAACCCTACAGGGGACCATCACATAAAGGCCAAAAGGTGTGAGACTCCTTTTAGTCGCCTCTTACGACAGGCAGGAATACCTTGGGCCTTTTCTAATCCCCGGGCCCACAGGGGGCAGAATGTGTTATAAATGTAAGTAAATCAGCGAAGTAAAATACATATTAAAAGCTAAATTTAAAATGTAACACAATGGTTTACCAAAAAGGCACAGCAAGTAACTAAAAAGGTGATTGCTAATGCATTTGTCAGCTGAGGAAGTAATAAAATGAAATCTGTTTGGGAAGAAGCACTTACTGCCAAACTGAGTTGGCCTGCAGGATCACATTATGATGTCTTTTGACGTGCCTTCAAAATATTACGGGAAATTATAAATAGCTTTCACACTGAAGACCTCACTGGTCCATTCCAGTAATTAATAGATTGAGTTGAAATAGGAGTTAGTTATTTGCATGTTCCACTGTTCATGATTGCAATTTTTCACTGTGATATTGCTCTTGTTCTCAGTTGAAAATATGATAACATGCTAATCATTTACATGATTTCTTAAGTTTTTATCAGTATTATTAACATCCATAAAGTGATTTATCCTTAGCTATGTTCAATCTCTCTCTCTCTCTCTCTCTCTCTCTCTCTCTCTCTCTCTCTCTCCCTCTCTCTCTCTCTCACACACACACACACACACACACACACAAACACACACACACACACACACACACACACAAATCTTATTATTACATATCAGAAATTGTTCTAGACAGTAGGAGTTGTGAAGCAGATGAGATTTCAGTTCATGTTTGAAGTTAATTTTAATATCTATTAAATTTTTTACATCAGTGAGAAGGTGGACAAAGACGGCTACACATCTCACTCATTTCTATGCCACATTATGGCTCAGTGAGTCATTTCTATTCCTAGTATCTATTTATGAATGTCAGTGGTGTTTTGAAATAAAACTGTAATTGATTGTTAGCAACAAACTTCATTAGGTAGCAAACGTTTTGTGAGAGTGTTGTCAGTAACTCCATTTAAAGAGCTGTGTAAGAGAGGTTCTAAAGTACACACCAAATATTATCCCTATTACATGCTTCTGTACAACAATCTTTTTTTCCTTAGCGATGAGTTAGCACAGAATACATAAGTCAACTTTTTGACATTTTTGCCTCCAAAATTTGATTTTATCCATAACACAGCAGTTGCAGGTCTTAACACATGTAAGACGATCTGTAAAATGTGACATCCAAGGTTCATACCAATACAAACACCTACAAATTTAAAATATTCCATTTCATTTATTGATTTACCCTTCTCCATTATTTATAATGCTGTTGTCAGGCCTTGTAGAATTGCATGTACTGTGATGTCTCTATGTTCAGTGACAGTCCAATTGCAGAGAACCAGTTATTAATTTTCAAGAATGTTGAAGTTACTTCATTATGTTGAAATTACTTCATTAGACTTCAATCATCAGTAAAGAGAACTATTTCTGCTCTTGGATATCTGTAGACAAATCATTTGCGTGTACCAGTATTGACCCCTATAGTCATCTGTAATGGTTACTCCCTGTTCTGAAGATAATATTTGACTGTGTACACTCCATAAGTTTCTTAATGCTCCATTTACCAGCAAGATTTCTGATACCATAATATTTTTGATTCTATGGAAGAATACTGTGAATTGTGCAATCAAATGCTTTTGATAAGCCACAAACAATACCAGTAGGCAATATTTTGTCATTTAAATTATTTACAGTCTGATTTATCAACTGAGAAATAGCATCTTCTGTGGAGAGACTCTTTTAAATCGAAACTGAGAGTGACAAAGCATTCTATTTTGAGAGGGTGTGCAGTGGTTTTTGCATACATAATTTTTTCCAGTACATTTGAGGATGAAGTGAGTAATGAAATTGGTCAGTAATTATTAACATCTGTGTTACAACTTGTTTTGTAAAGATATCTGATGATGCCATATATCAGTCTGTTTGGAAACATCTTCTGTGGCAGAGATACATATTTTACTTGAGATGTTGTCACCTACGTAAGATTTATTGTTTTTGAGGGAGATATGGGCTGGAGAATTGTAGAATATTCAGTATACAGAAGAATCAGCTACTCATGCAGCAGAGAACTTTTGGAGTGTCCTTGTGGGTTTTTTAGGCTAGGCGATAGTTTTAAGTTCTTTGATGAACCTCGACAGTTGACATGCAGAGGGCAAAACCAGACCATGTACAAAGTAAAGACACTTTGAATGTCAAGAGTTTAATAGTAAACTGCCAAAGAATTTGTGACAAAGTCCCTAAATTTACAACCCTCCAGCAAAACTGTCACACTCAAATTATATTAAGAAGTGAGAGCTGGACAAAACCACAAGAAGAAAACTCTGAATTACACTTTGTGATCAAAAGTATCCAGACACCCCCAAAAACATACATTTTTCCTATTAGGTGCATTGTGCTGCCACCTACTGTCAGGTACTCCGTATCAGCGACCTCAGTAGTCATTAGACATCGTGAGAGAGCAGAATGGGGCATTCCGCAGAACTCACGGACTTCGAACGTGGTCTGGTGATTGGGTATCACTTGTGTCATACATCTGTACACAAAATTTCCACACCCCCAAACATCCCTAGGTTCACTGTTTCTGATGTGATAGTGAAGTGGAAACATGAAGGGATACATACAGCACAAAAGCGTACAGGGCGATCTTGTCTGTTGACTCACAGAGACCGCTGACAGTTGAAGAGGATTGTAATGTGTAATAGGCAGACATCATCCAGACCATGACACAGGAATTCCAAACTGCATCAGGGTCCACTGAGAAAACTTGAATCTCATGGTCAAGCAGCTGCTCATAAGCCACAAATCACGCTGGTAGATGCCAAACGACTCCTCACTTGATGTAAGGAGTGTAAACATTGGATGATCAAACAGTGGAAAAACGTTGTGTGGAGTGATGAATCATGGTACACAGTGTGGTGATCTGATGGCAGAGTGTGGGGATGGCGAATGCCTGGTGAATGTCATCTGCCAGCGTGTGTAGTGCCAACAGTAAAACTCGGAGGCAGTGGTGTTATGGTGTGGTTGTGTTTTTCATGGAGGGGGCTTGCACACTTTGTTGTTTTGCATGGCACTATCATAGCACAGGCCTAAATTGATGTTTTAAGCACTTTCTTGCTTCTCACTGTTGAAGAGCAATTCGGGGATGGTGACCGCATCTTTCAACACAGTCAAGCACTTGTTCATAACGCATGGCCTGTGGCGGGGTGTTTACATGACAATAACATTCCTGTAATGGACTAGCCTGCACAGAGTCCTGACCTGAATCCTATAGAACACCTTTGGGATGTTTTGGAATGCTGACTTCGTGCCACGCCTCACCGACTGACATCGATACCTCTCCTCAGGGCAGCACTCTGTGAAAGAATGGGCTGCCATTCCCCAAGAAACCTTCCAGCACTTGACTGAATGTATGCCTGCAAGAGTGGAAGCTGTCACCAAGGCTAACGGTGGGCCAACACCATATTGGTTCCATCTACCGATGGAAGACGCCACGAACTTGTAAGTCATTTTCAGCCAGGTGTCCAGATACTTTTGATCACATAGTGTATTTAACAAGGCATGGAACATATATCAAAAAGACAGCTTAGATGCAATAGGAGCCATGATGACACTGCAATTGACAAAAATATTGTGTCCATCAAGGTCAAAATTGTGTCCGAGTGTGAAGTTGTCTGGACATGTCTAACCACTTGTCATCAGACGTTTTTCTTGCAGCTCAATTACATCATATCAGTTGTAGAATCATTCAAAGAAAGTCTGTGCTCAGCAATGCAGAAGTACCACAATCACCTAAAGTTAATGTAGGTTTGTCGAATGAAGAAACGGTTGGAGACCGTGGCTGCTATATGAAATAAATTGCTGATGGTGGACAGAAACCAGCCACAAATTGTTTTTAGGTTACTTTATCCAAAAAACACCATTACTGGTTTTGAATTTTTCACAGTTGATCATCAGATGGTTTTTTTCATGCTTTCATCAAAACAAATTATACACTAGTTTCCTCTGAATTGCCCTAGAATTATTGTTTGTTCCAGGGCAACTCAGAGGAAACCAATGCATAATTTGTTTTCATGAAAGCGCAGAAAAAAACCACCTGTTGCTGAATTGTGAAAAATTCAAAATCAGCAACAGTGCTTTTAGAATAAAGTATTCTAAAACCAATTTGTGGCTGGTAGCTGTAAGCCATCAACAATTCATTTCATCTAATGTTAGCTGGAGACGACTGTAGCCTATGAAGTATAGACTAGGATTTCTATGGATTCACTGAAGATGGTACGGGCAGATAGTCTTGTGAAGTAGTTCTGAGCACATTTTCCAAAAACTGTCTTAAGCAGCTAGTTCAACAAACTTACGCTCAATGGAATTACTTTAGAACTTATAGCTACAAACAGGCCTGACCGTATCAACAGTGTCAGTATAGAGACAGGTTTCAGCAATCATGATGTCATCACATCAATGACAGTTACTAAAGTTAATAAATCTGTCAAGAAGGCTAGAAGGGCTTTTATGCTGGATACAGCAGATAAGCAGTTATTAGCACCCTATTTAGACATTGATGGACATCATTTAGTGCCAATATGATGGGTATAGAGGAACTAGGGGCAAAGTTTAAACAGATTATAAATTGTGCTCCGAGATGTACGTGCTCAGTAGGTGGATTAAGGGTAGAAAAGACTCACTGGGGCTTAATAATAAATTTCAGAAAATGCTGAGGATACAAGATTGTTGCACACTTGGTTCACAAAAGAACGAGGAAATGTCGGAAGACAAAAGTTAATAAAAATTTGTGTGTCTATACAAAGACTGATGTGCAGAGCATACAAAAACTCCGCCATAATTTGTCAGTGAAAAGATCTTGTAGAGAACCCAAGAGAATTCTGGTACTCTTTTCTGAATATAATTTGAATGCAACAGCTTTGCTGGAGGGTTGTAAATTCAGGGACTTTGTTACAAATGCTTTGGCAATTTACAGTTAAAATGTTGACATTCTAAGTGTCTTTGTTTTGTATATGATCTGGTTTTGCTCTCTGTATATCAACTGTTGAGTATCCATCAGATAACCTCAAACTATCACCTAACCTGGAAAGTGTACTAAGCAGGTTGAAGGCTTTTATTCAGTTGCTTGAAGAACCAATCTGGTGTGGCAATAGAAGATAGCAAAAGGAAAGCTTAGGCTTTAAATTTCACATTTAAAAGATGATTAACACAGTAGGATCTTACAGACATACCATCATTTGACTGTCGCACTCCCTTATGGAGGAATTCCTGGCACTGAGAAGCAACAGAAATAGCTGAAAACAAATAAGTCACCAGGCTCGAATGGAACTTCAGTTTGGTTTTACAGAGAGTGCTCTTTGGCATTGGCCCCTTACTTAGCTTGCATTTATCATGAATCTCCCATCCAACATAAAGTAAGATCCTACGCAACTTGGAAATAGCAGAGATGGTTCCTTTATATAAGAAGGGTAAACAAACAGACTTGCAAAATTACAGATTAACAATCTTAACATTGATTTGCTGCAGAATTCTTGAGCATATTCTAATTGGAATATCGTTAGATCTGCCTGAGGTTGGATACTGAGGAATAGGTGGGCACTTACACAGAAAACAGAAATAGTTAAAAATACACATAATTTGAGTGAATTAACATTAATGCAGCAAGTCCAACTGTATTCCAGAAATCCTTTAGTCAGAGCTTAGTCATCCCAAACAATCATAGTACAGAGAAACTATGAATAAGACTGCTAATTTACTTGAGGAACTCCACAGTCAAACTGGATGAAATCAGTGCTGTATCTTACTTAAGTTGCCTAGGTGGTGGTGCTGCTCACGTATACAGCAGGAGGTGTGGCTTCTAGATGGCTGCGGATTGGTGAGGCTGTCGCATGGTTTACTGGCAACCTCGGGATGTGTTCTGCCTGGTGTGGTGTCAATAATGTATGACACCACATATATAGAATTTTTCCTGGGACAGAAAAAAACTTCTGTCCACAAATCAGCATGGATTTAGAAAGAATTGCTCACAAAAAACTTGTTTTTTGTTGTTGTGGTCTTCAGTCCTGAGACTGGTTTGATGCAGCTCTCCATGCTACTCTATCCTGTGCAAGCTTCATTTCCCAGTACTTACTGCAACCTATATCCTTCTGAATCTGCTTAGTGTATTCATCTCTTGGTCTCCCTCTACGATTTTTACCCTCCATGCTGTCCTCCAATGTTAAATTTGTGGTCCCTTGATGCCTCAGAACATGTCCTACCAACCGATCCCTTCTTCTTGTCAAGTTGTGCCACAAACTCCTCTTCTCCCCAATCCTATTCAATACTTCCTCATTAGTTATGTGATCTACCCATCTAATCTTCAGCATTCAGCACCACATTTCAAAGGCTTCTATTCTCTTCTTGTCCAAACTATTTATCGTCCATGTTTCACTTCCATACATGGCTACACTCCATACAAATACTTTCAGACACAACTTCCTGACACTTAAATCTATACTTGATGTTAACAAATTTCTCTTCTTCAGAAACGCTTTCCTTGCCATTGCCAGTCTATATTTTATATCCTCTCTACATCAGTTATTTTGCTCCCCAAATAGCTTAACTCCTTTACTACTTTAAGTGTCTCATTTGCTATTCTAATTCCCTCAGCATCACCCGCGTTTATTCGACTACATTCCATTATCCTCATTTTGCTTTTGTTGATGTTCATGTTATATCCTCCTTTCAAGACACTGTCCATTCCATTCAACTGCTCTTCGAAGTCCTTTGCTGTCTCTGACAGAATTACAATGTCATCAGCGAATCTCAAAGTTTTTATTTCTTCTCCATGGATTTTAATACCTACTCTGAATTTTTCTTTTGTTTCCTTTACTGCAGATTGAATAACAACGGGGAGAGGCTACAACCCTGTCTCACTCCCTTCCCAACCACTCTTCCCTTTCATGCCCCTCGACTCTTATAACTGCCATCTGGTTTCTGTACAAATTGTAAATAGCCTTTCACTCACAGTATTTTACCCCTGCCACCTTTAGAATTTGAAAGAGTGTATTCCATTCAACATTGTCAAAAGCTTTCTCTAAGTCTACAAATGCTAGAAATGTAGGTTTGCCTTTCCTTAATCTTTCTTCTAAGATAAGTCTTAGGGTCAGTAATGCCTCACATGTTCCAACATTTCTACGGAATCCAAACTTATCTTCCCCGAGATAGGCTTCTATGAGTTTTTCCATTTGTCTCATTTGTCTGTAAAGAATTTGTGTTAGTATTTTGCAGCTGTGGCTTATTAAACTGATAGTTTGGTAATTTTCACATCTGTCAACACCCGCTTTCTTTGGGATTGGAATTATTATATTCTTCTTGAAGTCTGAGGGTATTTCACCATGACTGTCCTTAAGAGGCAAAGTGTTAATTGCAGTTGTGAAAACTGACAGGGTAGGATACCATCTAATGAGTTGCATTGTTACACAAATATGGAGTCCAAGTCAATTCTCTTTTTTTTAAATTCGCAAATAATATACTTTTACTGCCAAATGCATCCAAGTAAACATCAAATAAAAAAATTTAAAAAATGAACACAATGTGGCAATCACTATGATGATTTAAATTATTTTAATACACAATCAAGGTAAACATGCAGTCAAGGTAAACATGCAAAATTAACAGCAACAAACAAAATTAACAGTAACGAACTGCATCCACATGAAGGTTTTATTAGATTTAGATACATTGACAATTGAGATTTATTGTTACTACATTTCCATACTTGTTATTTCTTACTTTGAATAATGATTTGATACCTTTTACACCCTGGCAATATACTGCACTTCATTATAAATAGATTATGATGTTTCCCAGCATGGATACAAATAAAAATTAAGAAAAACAGTAGACGACCCCTGCGAGTTTAACATTGCACAAGTTGTGTCTTTCAAATTTTTCTCTTAATCTGATTACCTTCCAACCTATGCTATTTTCTAATGATGTAGAAAGGTATTTTATGATGAAATGTGCCACATTTGATAGGAATATCCTGCATAACTAAGCGAGAAAGAGAGCAATGTAAGACATTTGTAAGAAATATTGAAAATCATATTTTCTGTTGAACTATTGGAGAGAGACTGTTGGTAATGCTAATACTGTAAAATTGGAAATTACACAAGCTGTGGTTTATATTACAGTAGTGCAATTCAGTTATATTGGCCAATAGCAGGCACATTTATGATAGAACTTAAGAATTAGTTAACATTATGCCATGTCACATAGTTACCTGCTGAATGTGCCACTTCTGAGCCAAGTACAGCCATCTGAAGAGGACCAGACAGTATGTCATTAAATGTGACAACTTCCTTTGTGCTTTCCCCATCAGTTGCTGAGTCAATGTTCTCTAATATCAGCCTTAAGACAAAGAGTTACCAATAAATGATAAGCATATAACTTCTGAACTTTGTGAACTATAACACATACTAATTAATTACAACATCGAGGTCTGATGCTAAAACTCTAATACTCAGTTTCTCTCAGAATACAAGTTGGTCGAACAGTCTGTGGATGTAATGCCTGTTCATAGCATCAAATGGGTCTGGACACTATGATCGGCAGTACACCCATTGACTGTTTGATTATGATTATCGAATTTTTAAGCCTGTAATTCAAAAAGAAGAACAGCAGCCAATCATATTTTCTTTGCTGTTATGATTTATTGCACCATAAACAGTTTTGAGCTGTAGTAATAGTTACAACATACTGATGAAATAAGCACAGTGTTTCTTCTAAACTGCAAAATGAGAACTAGAAAAGTAATAAAATAACAGTACATGAGCCATAATTACATTACATTAAATGTACCAAAGTACTTATACGTTGAGGGAGCATTGCTTAACAATGTTAATAATAATTACAAACCTGAAAGTAACATACATAACAATATGATGCAGGCTGAGGCAAATTTAGCACAGATAGATGATTATATCTACAGCCATTCTGTAGCTGAACTTATTTTAATTCTTTCACTGACAAGTGCCTGACACAGCTGTTGTTACCACAATGCAGTGCTTGTGTGTTACTTAGTGTTGAATGCTTTGTTCATTGCATGTAATATTACACAAAAAAAACCCTTGAGTGACATTTTCAAATTATTTGAAGAGATTAACATTTGCAACAAATGTCAGTTTAACAGATTATCTAATTAATTACACATTCCATGAATTACTGAAATTATTTCTAATTATAATTTTGTATATTGCTGCATGCTACATATTTTCAGAATACTAATTAGTACAAAGGCATAAATGGATACTGGTCTTAGTCACTACCCATGTTACAACTGAAACACAAAAAAGCAATCATATTTTTTTTCTGTTTTACTATACATTTTACCCTGGTTTAATTAAATATTCATCTATGGGATTGAAGGAGTTGTTCAGAACTGATTTGAGATTTGATTTAAAATTTTTATTGCTACCTGCCAGATATATTATGATATTGTGCAAATTATTAACGAATTTTCTGGCAGCATATTGAAAAATTCTAAAATTATGATGGATTATTTATGACAAAATTGTGTGAAGGTGCAGTTAGAATGCCTAACTCCTTAAAGAGGTACTTATAAGATGACTATGGATGAACACCATATATTACTCTCACTCTTCACTTTTACCAATCAATGCTCCCTTCCTAACTGATGAGTTACCCCCAAGAAATATGCCCTAAAGTATTGATAAGGTGAAATATGCAAAACTGAAATGAAAATTTGTTTGCTTCACAAACTAGCAATTACATGAAGAGTTTAAGTTGCTGAGCTTTGCTGGCTCAGAAGCTCTGCAATATGATTCTTCCACTTCAAATAAAAATTTGTACACAGAATATTCTGACTGTTCTACATTATTCACTGATGCCTGTAATTGGACTGCATTAACTGTTGGCAATATTTTGTTTATTGTGCAGAACTGAGTACACTGTTTTCTTTTTCCAAATTTAAGGAAAAGTTCTTTTCCAGAGAACCACTAATTAACTATTTGACACACATTATTAACAATTTCTTCTGTTGCCACCTGCCACATGGACTAACATTTATCTTCGATTGAAATATTGAGAAACAAGTATATATCTAAAGTTGAACATCAGACCACACATACACACATATTTTCACTCTCAGTGTGCTCTCTCTCTCTCTCTCTCTCTCTCTCTCTCTCTCTCTCTCTCTCTCTCTCTCTCTCTCTTCAGTGAATTATCCTTTGCCTCCAGTCTGGCTTTGCTGTTTAGTATTCATTTGTAGTTTTCCCTGATTAGTGTTAGGACAAATTCAGTGATAGCAAACATATCACTAATAATTAAAGTTACACCAGTTCTTTCAATGGATCTATTAAAGGACTGCGTGAATTCCATGTGGTTCAAAAACATGGTGCAAGTCTTACAATTGGATTCCACTTCGGCAACTTGCATGTCCCTAACATAACCTAGTAATATTAGCAGGGAAAGGGGATCTAAAGTTTAATGTGGAATCCAAACCAAGTGTTGTTCCTGATGAATCTTCACATCATTGGATGGTGAAGGCTACGGTTAAAGGCAGACTGAAATATTCCATGTTCTGGCCAGAATTTGATCCCAAGACCTTTTAGTTTCCAGCCATGTGCTTCACTGCTAGACCACCAGTACTGATGAGACTGCTGTATTTTACAATGCACTATGATATCTTCTTAAAGTCTCCTGTCTCATGTTTTGCTTCAGAGTAGTCTGCCAGGCACTTAAGTGTGATTTGCAGAGTATCCATGTAGGTGCAGAATGATTTCAGAAGTATGGCATGTTATTAACATCCAGCATGATACTTAAGCATTTCTTGAGGTAATTCATCTGTATATGTTATTATGTTTCCAGCCAGTTTGATAATTCAATTGTTATGGAATTGAAAATTTGGCTAGAAACATGAGTACATACAATCAAAGTCAAAATTTTGGGTTTGTCACACCACCTGAGCAGCAGTAACATACCAGTAAACTTCTGTAATGTTTCACTATTCTAAGCTTTTATTTCACTATTGGCATATTTTTTGTGATTGCATGTGACTTTTACAGTTGACAAAATAAAACTGTTGACATGTCCTGATAAGCTTGGGTACCTTTGGTTGTATCCAGCTCACACCAGTGATAATGCAATGCACACCGGCAACATCAGCAGCACCATATGTACCACAATTTTATCAGTGTATTTATTCCCTTCTTATTGTATTTTACTTATAGATCTTTTTCATTTTTTGTGATTGAGTGCAATTACCACATATTGTTTTATACACAAGGGTTGGAACTTAAATAGTGGCAACTATTTATTCACAACCAATACAAAAGAATTACGTGTTTGCACCTGTTACCGTCCTTCAAAGTAGTCGCCAGCATTGTTTAGAATCCGTTGCTAGTGATGTGGAAGGCGTAGTATACTGTTAGCAGAGCCTGTTCTGTTGATGGTGCGAATGGAGCAGTCTAAAGTTATAATGATTCTTGGGTACGACTGTGATAGTGTTATCCTAATGCATTAGATTCCTCCATGACAGACCATAAATGCACAGTATTACTGTTCATTTTTGGAGCATCACCTGCAACCAGCTTTGAGAAAGGAGAGGTGACACTTTCTGCGCAATCCACCCATCATTTTGCACGACAATGCATGGGCGCATACAGTGAAAGCTATGGCTGCTCTGTTCGGTCAATGGGACTGGGAAGTACTGTACCATCCACCATACTCCTCGGACTTAAGTTCTTGTGACTTTGATTTGATTCCGAAGATGAAGGAACACTTTGTGGCACTCGCTTAAGAACTGTTCAAGAGATTCACAGGGAGTAGACCGCTCCATTTGCACCATCAACAGAACAGGCTCTGCTAATGGTACACTACGCCTTCCACATCGCTGGCAATGGGCTTTACACAATGGTGGTGACTATTTTGAAGGACAGTAACAGGTACAAACATGTAACTCTTTTGCATCGACTGTGAATTTAAGTCCCAACCCTCATATATAATAGCTGAGTACCTGTAGTTGCCTGTGTATGCATTTATTCCGCTCTTCTATAAGGCCATCTCCACCTCCTCCCTCTATCTGTCCATCTCCACCACCTGCTCTCTCTCTTCACCTCCTCCACCCTTTACTCCCTCTACTCCTAGTCCATCTACTTCTGCCCCTCTCTCTGTCTGTGTACTTCTGCCCCTCTCTCTGTCTATCTCCTCCTCCCCCTCTCTTTGTCCATCTCCTCCATCCCCCACTCTCTGCCCATCTCCTCTTCCCTTTTTTGTCCATTTCCTCTTCCTGATCTGTCTGTTCATCTCCTCCTCTCATCTCTACCTAGCTCTTCCTCCCCCTTGTCTCTGTTCATCTCCTCCTCCCCACTCACTCTGTCTATTTCCCCATCCCCTATCTGCCCATCCCCTTTTTTATTTATTTTTTACATTGTATTGTTTGTTGATACGTGAAAACATAACACGGATATAGGTGAGGGATGCCGAACATGATAACACATTGTTCCATAGGCAGGTATATGACAAGCACTCATTTACTGTCAGAATGTCTCTGGCACTTGTCCAATATGAAGTTTTCAGTGGGCTGTCCCAATGAAGTGATCCAGTTTTAGCAGAATGACTCACCAATTAACACAAATTGAATTGTTCAACAATGGTTTTAACAACAGGCTGATGTGAACCTGATCAACTGGCCTGTACATGCACTGGACTTGAAGCCCATTGAAAATTTGCGGGACAAAATGAAGTGTCGGAGGAACTTACACTGGTGGACACCAGCACCCCACACACCTGACCAACTGTGAGACCTACTGTTGGATACATGGGAGAGTCTCACTGGATGCTGAGACATATTTCAAATGACTGACTGCCTGTATCCCTCATCAGGTGAGGCATGTTATTGATGGAAATGATGAGTGGACCTCATACTGGTCTCATTCCTAATGTGAAACTTTCCTTTTCTCACATTACTCCACTTTATATTACACTAGCAAATCCAGTAATGGTCACAATTGCTAAACATATATCGGATCTTGATATACATTCTGATCTCCTTCTCCCCACTTTCTCTGTCCATATCCTCCTCCTCAACCCCTCTCTGTCCACCACCCCCATCTCCCCCTCTCTGTCCATCTCCTCCTCCCCACTACCTTCCCCCTCCTCCTCCTCCTCCTCCTCCTCCTCCTCCTCCTCCTCCTCCTCCTCCTCCCCCATCTCTCTGTTTGTCTGTCTCCTCTTCCTCCCTCTCTATGTCTATTTCCTCCACCCCCTCTGCACCCATCTCTGCTTCTCCTCTCTCTCCAACCATCAGTCTTGTTTATTACTATTGTCAACAAACTCTTGACTGGGAACGAAAATCACTTAACATGAATGAGTAAATTGTTTCGGATCATTGGTATATGGGGCACATGACACTTCTCCTGCTGCTGGAGGATAGTAGCTTCAATGACAGTATTTTGCATAGTTTTAATCTGGGAATGGGTAGGCTTACAAAGTTTCAGGTGATTCAGATTCTGTAGTGGTATTATTATCATAAGCCGATAAGCCACAAATACAACTTTCCTATTTTCTCTTAAAAAGGACTGTGAGAAGGTGGGGGTGGGGAGGGTGGCATTCAGAAACAGTCCATTGCATATTATGGGCATTTATGTTTTCAACGAGAATAAATACAGATTAGAGTGAAAACTCTTTGATATCAATATCATTAGCAACAGGGTACTATCTCAGTTGTATAAAGTTACAAAGTAAACTGGCTGTAACCTCTTTAAATGGAGCATTCTAGCACTGATCTTGAAAGGTTTACAGAAAACAAACCTAAATATCAGTGGGTAGTAGAGGATCTGAACTCCACTCCATCTTAACAGAAGGAGAGTTGTCAGGTTGTGTAGTAAGGAGGGAGAAGTAAGAGGAGAGATCTTCAATGAGACCTATTTGGGCCTGACTGTCAGGGATAAGTATACAGAGCACACTATTATTTCAAGTAGAATATGCACTGATGTGGCAATCACTTGAAGGTGGGGATAATGGGTGAGGAGTCATAGGAATCACTGACAAAAACAGCCACTGTGAGCTTCACCATTTTGCCACTGAGGCTGTCTTTCAATGAGGCTTAACGTCCTTTAGCATACATAATTTGTAAGCTAATTCCATTTTATCATTAAGAGTATTGCTTGTGCTACTGTGATCAATATTATTAGCCCAAATTCAGTACTGCTAAAATAAATTCTTATAATGATGACAATTTTTCATTTTAAATCACAGAAACAGTACAGTACTAAACAAGCCAGTAAATGTAGAAAGATACTTACGCATTTGATGGATGACCGAGTGCCTGTGACCGCTGCAGCTGGGGTGTGGTAGCGCGGAAAACAGGTTCTCCTGCATGAGGTAATGTATTCGATGGCAAAACCAAACCTATAAACCATGAATGACAATATAATTTTGGATGTTTCAGCTGTCTACGTGAGGGCATTATCAGTCTGAAAGTTGCAGTCCCTGCCGAGAACACTACATGTGCCACTGGCCATTGATTAAACATGAGCACATAAATTAGTTTCACAGTCCTTACTAGTTACCTTTACTTTCGGTGTGACCACAAAACTCACCCAAACCATAACAGAACCCTCAAAATGCTTCACAGGTGGATGGGGATAGCCTGTATCCTTAAATTTCCTTGATGTTTTACACACATAAACCACATCTACATATACATGACTAATCTGCAGTTCACAGCTAATTGTTGGTAGAGGGTTCATCAAACCACTTGCACATTATTTCTCTACCATTCCCCTCTCTACAGGGTGAATCACTAACTACTACCACCTAGAATAACTCTGAAAGTATGATAGTAACTGTAAAGTTTGTGGGACAAATGTTGCATGGAACAATGGGGGCCAGTGGCTATCGAGGCAAATCCAATAATGTGTAACATTCTCTCTTGTATAGCGTGCAAATAGTAAATATTTGCTGAATACGGCATATCTATCTAACGTGCGATTGACATGTAAACACCATTCGATGGTTTCGCAATACAACAGTAATAGGAAAGGTAAGACTAGAATCATTGAATCAAGCGAATGTGAATGATGTATTCCTTCGAAGAACAAGTCAATATGCTTATCATTTACGGAGAATGTCAACCAAATTCAGTGAGAGCTAAAGACTTCTACACTGAAAAATGTCCTCAACGTTCTCACCCTAAACGTCATACATTTAAATGTGTGTATGATAAACTGAGAACAACTGGATCTTTAACGCATCGGAAACATATCTGGCAAAGGAAAATTACTAATGAGGAAATGGAAATTGGTACTCTTTGCCGTTGTGGTTCGAGATCCTTGTGTTAGTTCACTTCAAATCTCAAGGGAATCTGGCATGAGCCAGAGTAGTATTGTTCATGATCTGCATTGCCATAAATATCATCATTACCATATCAGTCTCCACCAAGAATTAACTGGTACGGATTGTATGCATCGCATTGAATTCTGCCGATGGGCTCAACTTCAGATTCAGAGGGATGACACATTTATTAATTTGATTTTATTTACTGACGAGGCTACATTCATGAAACATGGAAATGTTAATTCGCATAAATTGCATTATTGGGCAACTGAAAATCCATGTTGGCAGCGGCAAGATGCACACCAAAAACTGTGGTCAATGACTGTATGGTGTGGGATTCTGGAGGACAAAATTATAGGCCCCTATTTAATCGAAGGAAATCTTAATGGTAGGAAGTAGACCACATTCCTGCAAAAAACGTTAGGTCTGTTATTGGAAGAAATACCTTTAGGAACAAGGAACAGAATGTGGTATCAACATGATGGGTGTCCAGCAAATTTTTTTGCTGATGGCTAGAAACGAGTTCCAGAGAGAATTCCCAAATCGTTGGATTGGATGCGGAGATGTGTCATGGCCGACTCGTTCGCCAGACTTGACACCTCTGGATTTTTACTTGTGAGGATTCGTAAAAGATATCGTTTATAAAGATGTTCCAACTACACCTGAAGATATGCAAGAGAGAATTGTCAGAGCATATGCTTCAGTAAGTGCCAATGTGATAAGGGATACCACTCAATCCATGATAAGAAGACAGCAGCACTGCATTGATACCAATGGTCATCACTTTGAACACCTTCTGTAAATGGATGTTCATGCCGCCTTTTTGACCTTCAGAGACTTTACTGTAACACATCATTGGATTTGTCCTGATAGCCACTATCACAATATAAGTACCAAACTATAGCATCCCATTTGAAAAAAACAAAGTGGAGCTTCATATCTCTGAAGCAACCCCACCAAGCAACAAGAAACTGTCATATTATGGCCCCCCATTGTTCCATGCAACATTTGTCCCACAAACTTTTCAGCTCCTATCATACTTTCAGCATTATTCTTGGTGGCAATGGTTAGTGACTCACCCTGTATATTACAAGGGAAAATGAACACTTACATCATTCCGTATGAGGTCTGATTTCTCTTATTTTATTATGAGGATCATTACTCCCAGAGTAGGCAGATGTCAACAAAATATTTTCACATTCAGAGGACAACATTGAAGATTGAAACATCATTAAAAGATCTTGCTGCAACAAATAAAGCCTTGATTTTAATAATTGCCCCCAACTAATGTATCATATCTGTGACACTATCTCCCCTTTTTCCATGAAAATATAAAACAAGCTGCTCTTCTTTGAACTTTTTCTATGTGCCCCATCAGTCATATCTGGTAAGGATCCCATACCACACAGCAATAGTCTAGCAGAGAATGGACAAGCATAGTGTAGGTAGTCTCTTTAGTATACTTGCTGCATCTCCTACAAGTTCTGTCAATAAATCAAAGTCTTTGGTTTGCCTTCCCTATGACATTAGCTATGTGATCATTCCAATTTAAGTTGTTCATAATTGTAATTCCTAGATATTTAGTTGAACTGACAGCTTTTAGATTTGAGTGATTTATTGTGTAACCAAAATTTAATGGATTTCTTTTAGTACTCAGGTGGGTGACCTCACACTTTCAATTATTTAGGGTCAATGCAACTTCTCACACCATTCTGTATTCTTTTAAATATGGCATAGTTTTTGTGTCACAATTTGATTAGAAGCCGTTAATGAGGAACAGTATCAAAAGCCTTTTGGAAATCTAGAAATATGGTGTCAATTTGAGATCTCTTGTTGGTAGCACTCACTACTTCATGAGAATAAAGAGCTAGTTGTGTTTCACAAGAATGATATTTTCTGAATCATTGCTGAATGTGCGTCAACATATCATCTTCCTCGAGGTAGTTCATAAAGTTTGGAGACAGTATAAATTTTTCATTGAACGAATGGTTGTATATGATTTTTAAGTATGGGGTTATTATATTGCATACTCTAAAAGGAATCTGGCTTGTATACAATCTGGATCAGAGGACTTTGCCATTATTAAGTGATTTAAGTTTCTTTGTTACACCTAGGATATCTAGTACTAAGGTACTCAAATTGGCAGCAGTTTTTAATTCAAATTCTGGAATATTTACTTTGTCTTCTTTGGTGAAGGAATTTTTTGAAAACCATATTTAGTAACTCTGCTTTAGTGGCACTGCCACTCGTGCATTACCATCACTATCACGCAGTGAAGGTATCGATTGTGTCTTGCCAGTGGTGTTCTTAACATATGACCAGAATCTATTTCGATTTTCTGCCAGGTTTTCCAACAGAGGTTCACTGTGGAACTTACACTGAAGTTCACACTAAATACTGAGCTTCTGTAAAACTTGGCCAAAGTTGGGGATGTTAACATCTTTTAAATTTGACATGCTTTTTTGGTTGCTTCTGTAACAGTGTTCTGATGTTTTGTGTGTACCACTGATCATTAATGGTTGGGGGGGGGGGGGGGGGGGGTGGTTCCAGTTCCATCTCTTATAAATTTATTTGGTGGTATAAATCTCTCCACTGCTGTCAATTCTATTTCTTTGAATCTAAGCCACATCTGGTCTACACTTTCATGGTTAGTTTGGAAGGAACGGAGGCTGTCTCTTAGAAGGCATCAAGCCCACTTTATCCACTTTTTTTAAATAGATATATTTTGTGTTCATTTTCGGTGGGTTTGGATGTTACAGTATTCAGTCTGACTACAACGACCTTGTCGACACTAACTGCTATATCCATCATAATGCTCCCTATTTGCTTGGGATTACTTGTTGCTAAGAGGTCGACCATGTTTTTACAACCATTTAACTTTGGGTGAGCTCCCGAACTGCCTATTTAAAATAATGTTTGGAGAAAGCATTTAGTATGATTTTGGATGATGTTTTATGTCTGTCACTGACTTTAAAAGATATATTTTCAGCAACATATCAAGGGTAGATTGAAGTCACAAGTAAGAATAACTGTATAAGTGGGATACCTATTTTAAATGAAACTTAAGTCTGCTTTGGACTGTTCAGCACCTATATCATCTCAGTTGGGAGGTTGGCAAAAGACAGTTGTTATAAATTTATTCTGGTTGTCAAGTATAAGCTCTACCCATACAAACTGACACTAACTATCTACCTCAATTTTGGTACAATACAGACCACTTCTAACAGCAGCAAACATGACACCACCAAATGTATTTAGCCTAAAATTTCTGAACATCATTGTATGATTTGTAAAAATTTCAGCTGAACCTATTTTCAGCTTTAGCCAGCTTTCAGTACCTATAACAATTTATGCTGCAGTGCTTTCTATTAGTGCTTGGAACTCTGGTTCTTTCCCAACACAGCTAGGAAATTTACTACTATAATAACTATGGCTTCTAGGTCAACACTTGTCACATATTTGCCCTGCACAGTTTGAGACTGAAACCCTTTTTGTTCTTTCCCAAGACTCTCTAATCTCAAAAGATCACCCAGTCTACTTCACATAGTCACCACTATCCATGTAGTCGCCACGTGTGTTATGGATCCCTGACCTATTAAATTGGACCCAGTACCGCACCACCATATAGCATAAGTTGAGGAGTCTGCAGCCTACCTGGTCTCACAACTGTCTGAGTCTCTGAATCAAACTGTCCGTTTGGCTCTGTACCAAAGGTCCGCAATCCATACTGTCAATGATGCTATTGATGGTGAGCTCTGCCTTCATCTCACACCCAAGACTGGCAGACTTTACCCATTCAGCTAGCTGCTTGAAACCAGAGTGAAACTTCTCCAATCAAAGCAGCACATGTAATTAGTATGGAGATGAGCCACCACCTGAAGTAGTTGGCTGCACACCGAGCTCTTCATGGTATCAAAAGGACCCGTTCCACATCTTGGATGACTCCTCCCCCAGTATACACACAGAGTGCACACTGGATTTCTTCCCCTCCTCGGCAGCCACATCCCTAAGGGGGACCACTAGACACCTAGTGTTGAAGCTCCAAACTACCAATAATTCCACCATCTGTGAAAGCTCGGATATAGGAGGCTCAGAGTTTTCCTCCAAAAAAGGACAAGTGACTGTATCTGGCTCATGATCTTATCAGCCACAGATAGTGCGTTAAATCTTTTTGCCAGATGAACCAGGAAGCCTTTTGATCAGCAGCCCCCTCCCCCAGAAGGTCTCTCATTGCCTGCTCCACCTTGGGAGGATATCTCACTTGCCATCCTGTATTATGATGATGCCTGTGGTCATGAAGCACACAACAGTGAAGTTATTGGTACCATTCCTAAAACATTCTGAGACAAATGCATCACCTTGTAGCAGAGAACAATGTCAAAGTGGACTTTTAGATTCAGCACTTCTTGCACAATGACGCTTCTTTTTCCATTCACCTTCTTTATGTCCAGTTTTGCCACCAAAGTTTCATGAGAAATATTTCATTTATGCAGTTCCAATAGCACTGTTTTCTTTTACTAAGTATTTTTTAGATGTAGATTAATCTCAGCAGATACTGTCACAGGTGTAATCTTCTTAATAGGAGTAAAAACCTGCTCTAATACAATCATGTCCCCATGAGTAACTCTAGTTTTCTTCTGATATTGTGTTTAGCGCAAGTTTCTCCCATGAATTATATATGTAGGTACAATAACAGAACAGTAGCTCTAGATACCCCTAGTAAATTTGTGACTATTATCATGGATGCATAAAACAAGTGGGCACTTCTTGAAAGTATCTGTGGTGTGACATGTTGATATATCAATACAGCATCACAACACACATCTGTACACTCTTAGACATAAAACATGGCTGGCAACCAGCCACCACAGAGATTAAGTCTGAGTCATCTATTTAGGGTGCCAATAAAACTGGACAGAATTCTAAGCCAAGTCATTTGCATGATCTGACAACACAGTAGGATGCAGAAGTATCTGGAGGAAGTGTCTTCTGCTCAAGCTGTAAACTGGTTTATCTGCTAGTGGTATAGTGGTAGACATTGCACAATTTACACACAAAATAGTGAGTTTGTGTACACTCATCCTTTTATTTTTTTAAATTACATATCAGCAGACTGCTAAAGGCATCAGTCTGTTGGAAACACAAATATAGTTTGCTTCACTTTCTAACCCATCAGTAATAGTGAAACTTTCCCTGCAAGGCGCCCCCACTGCGGCCTATTGTGAGTAATATTGGGGCACCAACGTATAATCTTGCGAAACATCTGGCAGCGCAACTGAGCCCTTTAGTAGGAAAGTGTGAGCATCACATCCATAGCTCACAAGATTTTATTCGTCGGCTCAAGAACTTACGACTCGCACCATCAGATATACTCGTAAGTTTTGACATAGTCTCACTTTTTACTCGAGTACAATTGCAGTAATCGCTGTTGCTCATTAGCAAGAAGCTGGATGGGGAACTTTTAGACTTATTCCAACATGTCCTCATCTCAACGTATTTTTTATTCAACGGACAATACTTTGAACAGACTGACGGGGTCGCAATGGGTAGTCCCTTTCACCCATTGTGGCTAATCTTTTTATGGAAGACTTCGAGGAGAGAGCACTCCAGTCATCGGATTTGAAACTTACATGTTTTTGGCAATATGTGGATGACATTTTTGTTATCTGGCCTCATGGCACTGCATCGCTGAATGTATTTCTTGAGCATCTTAACTCGCTTCATCTCAACATCAAGTTCACTATGGAGATGGAGAAAAATGGCGAACTTCCATTCCTGGATGTGTTGGTATGGAGAAAAGAAGATGGCACATTAGGTCACGCAGTGTACCATAAACCAACACACAAGGACTTATACATACAGGCCACTAGCTGTCACCATCCTTCACAACGAAGTGGTGTACATAGGACGTTGGTTCACAGAGCACGAGCCATATCAGACTCAGACAGCTTATCCAATGAGCTACTCCATCTGCGTACCACTTTCCAACAGAATGGATATTCCGAACGGGAGATTCGCAGTGCCTTACACCCGGAGCAGGTTACCCAATGTGAGGAACTGGAAGAAGGCGAAGATCAAAGGGGAATGGTCATCTTGCCATACATCGATGGTGTCTCTTCAAAAATAGGAAGATTATTGAAGAGGCATAAAGTTAAATGTGTCTTTCGTCTGCTGGCAAAACTCAGAGCTCTCTTGGGCTCATCTAAGGACAGCCTTGGCCTAAGAAGACCCGGTGTTTACGAGATTCCTTGTAGCTGTGGCATGTCGCACATCGGACAAACTTGTCGCACTGTACAAGAGAGATATACTGAACACCGACGCTATACTTGTCTGGAGCAACCGGAGAAGTCTGCAGTGGCCGAGCATTGTCTCAGTACAGGCCATTCTATGAATTATCAACACACCAAAATTCTCGCGTCAACGAGTTCATACTGGGACAGTGTTATTAAGGAAGCAGTGGAAATACGTAGCTCAACGAATCTTGTGAACAGAGACAAGGGCTTTCAGCTCAGCACAGCTTGGGATCCAACATTGGCCATATTGAAGTCACATCGAGCAGAGAGGAGTACTATTGGTCATACGACGGATGATGATTCGCCAGCAACATAAATATTCTGTTGACAAGCATTTTTGCTTGCGGCTTCTGACAGAGGTCGCTGGGGTGGCTGATGGCAGCACAGAGCAGCAGCAGCAGCAGCCTCCGCGTGTGCGCCGAAATCTTTGGTTCTTCGTATTGCAGGTGGCATTGCTGTCCTTCCAGATATTGGTTGATATCATTGCTATTGGCCATCGAATTGGCGCCTCCACGCATGCGCACTTCCTGTCTAAGACTGGCATAAATAGGGGGCTCTATTCATGCCTTAGCAGTGTGTTCGTCGCACCTGAAGATGTCGGCCAGCTGCGCTGATGAAATATTGTGGAGTTTTCACTATGACATCCGACATCTCGCCCGAGAACCATATATAGAACAGTTTATGTTTGAGAGTTTCCTCATACGTAGAGCAGCCAGTGGCCACCCACCACTGGGTACCTTGATGCCAGCACCGGCTGACCAGGTGATTGTGGCATGGGACATTTTGGGATCTTTCTGCCTTCACATTGATACTATAAATTTTTTCCTTATTTTAGTTTGATTTCCCACATGAAATAACATCGATATACATAGTGAACATCTCACAGTTACACAAAACACATGGTTTGTGATGAGTGTATTTATCAAGTGTCATTTCCCCATTTGAAATTCTAGCATTTGTTGTCCAGTTATGTATTGGATTTTGCGTACTTCAATTTAACAAAATATGTTTAAGCATTATAAAATACAGTCTTTTGATTAATGGAGGGGCACAGGCATCAGAGGCAGCTAGAAACATTTCTAAAAAGTGTGAGGGGAATGCTATCAGACAAATCATGTCAGAAAAGGATTATCTTGTTTCAAGAAAGAGTGTTCAGGGAAGAATGATTTTCCATACTCAGGAAGTCTTAATAACTAACATATATGATGAATTGCAACATTTGCATTCAATAGCCTAGGTGCACAATTTGGGTGTAGAGGAACTGTGTGCTCTAATGAAAAGCAACCAGCTACATTTTCACTTGATCATCATCAGTTCACTAATTGAACATTTCTATGGCATATTGTTTCTTGTGATTAATTACACTGTGTTTATGTTCATTTTGTAAGAAATAATTAATGGCTCAACCCTAACGAAAGACATTTCCTTAACCAAAGGTCAGCATAACTAGATAATATTTTGCATATAGTGGCACAAAGAGGGTGTTGTGTGCTTCAAATGCCTTCGCAGGGATCTTCCCTTGCAGCTGGCATTTTTGACAACAACTGAGAGTTAGTTAGTCACATGTTCCATAGATCATTTGAATGATTCCTTTGTTGAAATTATGTGGAATGAGTCAGTTTACAGGATATGTATAAATGTTTTGTGTTAACTTTAATAAACACATTATTTTTTAGTCCTACTCATGTAACTTGGAGTTATCCAAGAGAAATGTTTTTAGTTTAGATTTAAAAGTTGCTTTGCTACATTTTATTTTAGTGGGCAAATGATAAAAAAATTTTGTTGTTGTACATTGAACTCCTTTCTGAGCCACTGACAGCTTTAATGCTTTGGTAGCTCAAGTGGGAATCCCTGGGACGGGGGGATGAAGACATTAATTTCAAAATTTCAAAGAACAGTACTGAGAAAGTTTGGAGGCCCACAACTTGAAGCTGACTGCAGAACGATCCTATAGCCGCCAACATACATTTCATGTATGGACCATGAAGATAAGATATAAAATATCAGGGCTGATACAGAGGCATATAGATAGTCATTTTTCCCTCACTCTATCTGCAAGTGGAACAAGAAAGGAATAGACTAGTTGTAATATGGGTACCCTCTGCCATGCACTGCATGGTGGCTTGTAGGGTATGTATGTACATGCAGATGTAAACATAGATTTAATAAATGTCATTTTTTCCTATAGAGTTGTAGATGTGAACGTCACTCTTCTTCTCAAATTGTGATAGATTATTTATGACCAATTTCATTAGCTAATATTTATATTGTGATGATGCAGTTAAAATGCCTAACTCCTTAAAGAGGTATCTACATGATGGCAGTGAGTGAACACCACATATTATTCCTACTGCTCTCTCTCTCTCTCTCTCTCTCTCTCTCTCTCTCTCTTTCCCCAAATCAATACTGTCTTTCTAGGTGCTGAGTTAAGCCACAAAATTACTCCCCATAAGACATTATTGAGTGGAAATATGCAAAATACGTCAGGAGGTTAACTTGTTTATTTCCAAGACTAGCAATTATATGAAGAGCATAAGTAGCTAAATTTAATTGCCTGCGAAGCTCATTAATATGCGTATTCCAGTTCAAGTTTTCATCAGTATGTACACCAAAAGTATGGAGGATTCTACCCTATTTACTGACTCCTGTTCATGTGCTACATCAATTAGTGGTATGACTATTTGTTGTACAGAATTTAATATAGTGTGTTTTCTCAAAATTGAGGGAGACTCTATTTTCAGAAAACTCTTAATAATTCTTTGAAAAACTCTCTTCTGTTGCATTCCCTCTAATGGGATTTATAGTAACACTGGTATCATCTGCAAAAAGTACCAGTTCTGCTTGCTGAATATTAGGTGGAAGGTCATTCCTGTATATAAGGAGTAGGAATAGACCCAAAATCAAGCCCTCTGGGACTCTCTTTGTTATTTCTCCCCAGTCACTAAAATTTTCTACCTTTCAAACATTGTTTATATTATTCAACACAACTTTTTGCATTCTTTTTGTCAAGTATGAGTCAAACCAGTCACATGCAAAGCATCAGTTCCATAAAACCAAAGTTTTTCTCAGAGTGTTATATGATCTCCACAATGAAACATCTTCGAAAGACCACAAAAATACCAACTGGTCACATTTTATCATTCAAAGCTTATAAAATTTGGTGGTTTGATGTATAAATAGCACTCTCAGCCAAGCAACCCTTCAGGAATCCAAATTGTGATATGTGAAGTAGATTGTTTCTACTTAAATGTGAGACTACTCTTGCATAGATTACTTTTTTGAATATGTTGGAGAAAAAAAGTCAATAAGAAAATTTGACAATAATTATATACGTGTTTCTTGCCACCTTTCTTATAAAGAGGTTTAACAATTACATATTTTAATCTGTCTGGAACAATTCCCTATGACAATAATGCATTACGCACATCATAAAGGACATTATTTATTAAGTTGGAAAAACATTTCAGAATTCTGTTTGAAATTCTATCAACACCATATGAGATTTTTATACTTCTATTACTTTCAGAGAAGGATGTTGGTGGTATTTCTAGCAGCTTTAAGTTTTCTAGAAAGACGTTTTTACTGACTGCAGCATTAACACCATACACCACTAACTGTCACAGCGAATTTTTTTCTCCCTTAAGCATACTGAAAACTGAAACTCTAACTCACAGGGCAGGATTCACATTTTTGGGGCATCTCCAGTGTTTGTATTGCAAATATTACGAGCATGCCATACATCTTTTGAGAGTTATAGACTTAGAAAATGTGCCTATTATAGCATCTGTAAGAAAAACAGTCTCTAAAACAGAGGAATACAAAGCACAAGATAGTGACACAGCACTGACTGCAAAATGTGAAGGTCCATGGACAGACTTTGTAAGCTATAAGTAATATAGGTTTTCCAAACTAATAGTGACCAAAAAAGTGGGCTCAAAATGCCATGGAGAAATTGACACCATGGAATGGGAGCAGTGCAAGTTTGAATCCAGCTTCTGTTAACATGAAAGGAGAAGCAGTTGTCATCAGAACGTAGAGTAAGAAACACAAAACACTGCATCAGTGTCTAGAATAAGTCATTCTTAAGCAAAACTGTCATTCAGTTTATAAATACTCAAAGAAAGACAAGTATCATCTACTCGTAATGATTACAATATAACCACTGCTGATGCTTTGTCAATAAAAGTGAACAGTCCTTCAATAAAATTCTTCAGGGTATCAGACCGCATCGTCATAATTTAAAATGCGCCAACGTTTCGGCCAGCGTTGCAGCTAGCCTTCATCAGGGCCTTACGTTAACTGATAAATGAACACACTTGGTTCCTTAAATAACTGCACGAGAAACCGTGTCGTTACTTGATTGGCTGTAAAAGGAGGAGGAGGAAGGGTGAAAGGTATGCTTTATTGGTGTTTCCTTTATTATCTGTCATTGGCTGAAATAGCTGTTTTCTATTGGTCTTTATATTAATCCACCCCATTGGAGGAGACGGACGAATAGCGAACAGGTGATGGCTGTGACGTCACACTGTGCGTGTGGATTAGTCTACATAGGTGAGACGGGATGTCCGATTAGCACAAGGCTCTCGGAACATGAAAGATATATCCGCCTGAAACAACACACTAAGTCAGCAGTGGCGGAACACCGAGACGAGTGTGGGAAACTAATATTTTTTCAAGAAGCCCACGTCCTGGCGAAACAGCCTCTCACTTTCAAAAGAAAGATTAGAGAGGCGATAGAAATAGCCAAAAGACCCGCCAACATGAATAGAGAGGACGAGTACAAGCTTCCGAGGTCTTGGCTGCCTGCAATAGCAGGGCTACGGAGCGGCGGCAGAGCCGTGGCGGCCCATGCAGACACGCGGAGAGCCGCAGTAGTGGTCGCGAGCACGCAAAGCAATGGTACGCCACAGCCGGCTTCTGGACAGCATGGAAACAGTGTGACATCACAGCCATCACCTGTTCACTATTCGTCCGTCTCCTCCAATGGGGTGGGTTAATATAAAGACCAATAGAAAACAGCTATTTCAGACAATGACAGATGATAAAGGAAACACCAATAAAGCATACCTTTCACCCCTCCTCCTCCTCCTTTTACAGCCAATCAAGTAACGACACGGTTTTCTCGTGCAGCTATTTAAGGAACCAAGTGTGTTCATTTAGCAGTTAACGTAAGGCCCTGATGAAGGCTAGCTGCAACGCTGGGCGAAACGTTGGCGCATTTTAAATTATGACAATGCGGTCTGATACCCTGAAGAATTTTATTGAACAAGACAACGGCCGCAGAAGCCTACGCTTACAAAAGTGAACAGTGTCTATGTCAAAGAGCTTTTCTACATGCAGTACACTTAAGATACAGAGAACATGAAATAACAATAGGTTCACCAAACTCAGTATGGGCTAATTTAATACATTTTGCTTTGTACTAGATGCAGAATATTATTAATTTAGTCTCTGATGGTTTCATACAAATGACGCCTCTAGCCCATCACAACAGTCATATGATAATTATTGAAATGTAATGTGACGGCACAGATGGGCAGATGGTTACAGCATTTGCACAGATTGTCCACACCCTGCTGATTCATGGCGCTAAACTACCATTAGTTTGGTCTTTTTTTCAATTTCAACATTTTGTTGACAGGGAACCTGCAACTTTATTAAATTTCCTAAAGCATTCATTAACGATTTTTCTTATTTTTATTTACATGTCATCCATGGAACCAAATTGAGGAGCAAATCTCCAAGGTCATGGAATGAGCCAGTACATGAAATTACAACATAAAAGGAAAACAGACAAAAATCAAATGTTTATGAACCTCAAAAAAGTCACTACATAAGTTCAAGTGAACACAATCAACAATACAACCAGTATCAGCTTACTTCTTCAAGGAACTCCTTGCAGAATAGAAGGAGTGACCCATTAGGAAACTCTTGAGTTGCGATTTGAAAGCGCATGGATCACTGTTAAGATTTTTGAATTCAAGTGATAGTTTATTGAAAATGGATGCAGCAGTCTACTGCACAACCTTCTGCGTAAGAGTTAAGGAAGTCCAATCCAACTGCAGGTTTGATTTCTGCCAAGTATTAACTGAGTGAAAGCTGCTTATTCTTGGGAATAAGCTAATACTGTTAACAAGAAATGACAGTAAGGAATATATTTATTGAGAGGCCAATGTCAAAATACCCAGACTTACCGACAGGGGTTGACAAGAGATTTGTGGACTTACACCACTTATTGCCCGTACCGCCCGTTTCTGAGCCAAAAATATCCTTTTAGAATGGGAAGAGTTACCCCAAAATATAATACCATACGACATAAGCGAATGAAATTAAGCAAAGTAGACTAATTTTTGTGTCGAACGATCACTCACTTCAGATACCATTCGAATAGTAAAAGTGGCAGCATTAAGTCTTTGAACAAGATCCTGAATGTGAGTTTTTGACAACAGTTTACTAACTATCTGAACACCTAGAAATTTGAACTGTTCAGTTTCACTAATCATATGCCCATTCTGTGAAATTAAAACATCAGGTTTTGTTGAATTGTGTGTTAGAAGATGTAAAAACTGAGTCTTACTGTAATTTAGCGTTAGTTTATTTTCTACAAGCCCTGAACTTAGGTCATGAGCTGCACTATTTGAAACTGACCCAATGTTGCACACAACATCCTTTACTACCAACCTAGTGTCATCATCAAACAGAAATATTTTAGAATTATCTGTAATACTAGAGGGCATATCATTTATATAAATAAGGAACAGGAGTGGCCCCAACATTGATCCCTGGGGCACCCTCCACTTGACCGTACCCCACTCAGACCCCAAATCACAGCCATTCTCAACATTATGAATAATCACCTTTTGCTGTCTGTTGCTAATGTAAGAGGTGAACCAACTGTGAGCTACTCCCCATATTCCGTAATGGTCCAACTTCTGGAGCAATATTTTGTGATCAACACAATCAAATTCTTTAGTTAAATCAAAAAACTATGCCTAGCATTCAAAACCTTTTGTTTAACCTATTCAGTACCTTACATAGAAAAGAGAATATAGCATTTTCAGTTGTTAAGCGACTTCTAAAGCCAAACAGAACATTCGATAGCAAATCATGTGATATAAAATGATCAATTATCCTTACATACACAACCTTTTCAATAACTCTAGCAAACACTAATATAGAAATAGGTCTAAAATTGTCTACATTATCCCTTTCTCCCTTTTTATAAAGCGGTTTTACTACTGAGAACTTTAATTGTTCAGGAAACTGACCATTTCTAAAGGAAAAAATACAAATATGGCTAAATAAAGGTCTAACACGGGCAGAACAGTAATTTAATATTCTGCTAGGCACTCCGTCATAACCTCAAGCATCCTTAGTCTTCAGTGATTTAATTACTGACTCAATCTCCCCCTTGTCTGTATCGCAGAGGAGTATTTCAGACATCAATCTCAGAAAGGCATTTGCCAAGAGAGTTATATGATTCCCTGTAGAAGCTAAATTTTTATTTAATTCAGCAGCAATGCTCAGAAAATGATTGTTACATATATCTGATTTGTCAGTAACAGAAATATTTTTACTATGAACTGACTTTATATCGTCGACCTTGTGCTCCTGACCAGACACTTCCTTCACAACAGACCATATGGTTTTAATTTTATCCTGTGAATTAGCTTTGCATACCACATACTCTTTGCCTTCCTAATAACATTTTAAACACCTTACAATACTGTTTGTAATGGGCTACTGCAGCCTGATTGTGACTACTTCTAACATTGCATTAGTCAGCCACCCAGGCTGCTTATTAATGCTAGTACCCCGTTTAGAACATTCTAATGGAAAGCAACTCTCAAAAAGCATGAGAAATGTGTTAAGGAAAGCATTATATTTATCATCTATGTTATCTGCACTATAAACATCCTGCCACTCTTGTTCCTTGACAAGGTTAAAAAAAACTCTCTAATACTGTTGGATTAACTTTCCTACACAGTTTGAAATTACATGTGACATTTGTTTGAGTGCAAAAGCATTTTAGTGTTGAAATTTGTGCATTGTGGTCTGACAGGGCATTCATGCTTTCACTAAGAGATTGCCCATCTAGTAATGAAGAATGAATAAAAATATTGTCTATGGTATGCTACTGTTCCCCTGCACGCTATTTGGAAAAAACACAGTCTGCATCAGATCATATGAATTTAGGAGATCTACCAACATCCTTTTTCTTGCACGATCATACACAAAATTTATATTGAAATCACCACATATAACTAATTTCTTGAGCTTCCTACAAAGTGAATCAAGAACCCTCTCTGGCTTGAGTAGAAATGCTCTTAAGTCAGGGTTAGGGGACCTATAAACACCAATTAGAAGTTTAGTTTCATTAAATTCAACTGCCCATGCACAACATTCAAATATCTGTTCAGTGCAACACTGTGATAGTTCTATGGACTCAAAAGGAATACTGTTTTTCACATATACAGCCACTACCCCACCTCACAAGGAACTCCTCAAAAAACAGCCAGCTAATCTGTATCCTGGTAAAGGAAGCCTCTGAATTATCAAATTATTTAAGTGGTGCTCCAACATACCAATAATTTCAGAGTCAACATCTGTAAGCAGTTCACTAACTTTATCTCTAATACCTCTTATATTTTGATGAAATATGCTAATTCCATCTCTACTTGGAAACATGACATCCTCTGAAGGTGAGCCCTTAGAGGAACTTCCTATAAGCAGCAGCTGACTTCAGTCTAAAAAAGATACACCTCTAACACCAAATACTACAGGAATTTTTTCCATGAGTGATCCCACCACCACTCACTACACTGTCACCTATAAGCTTTGCCAGCCTCTCTTTCCCATTCCTATTGAGGTGCAGGCCATGCCTCGTGAAACCTGATTTGCTGAAAGACCCAGCTGGCACCACTGAAATGTGACCCATGCCCTCTGCAATCAGCGCCCTCTCTAGCCCCATGTTAACGCACCTAAAAGCCGCATTAAGATGAGGCCGATCCTGACACTAAAACAGTTTCACAAAATGCACATTAGTGCCACCAGTTTGAGTAGCAATCTTTACCAGGTCACCACCTACATCATATTCCCCATCCCTATCAAGACTGTTTCTTGCTCCACCCACTATCACTACCTGAGCCTCCTTTGTAAAATTCCTACATAACTCCTCTATGCTGTCGGTCACCTAAGCCAACCCTGCACTAGGCTTCACAATGCTGGTGACCTGGTACTCACTCCCCAACACTTCCTGCAACCACTGGCCCACACCTCTACTGTGCGAGCTACATAGCAGCAGAACCTTCTTCTTTATCACACGTTTCTTGTAGTGGCCATTTTCGCGGCAGCTGTATATAAATTGCAGTTGTTTTGAAGAAAATGCTTTTTTTGCATGCTGCACATCGAAATTATTATTTTTATTTATGCACCGAGACATGTTTCACCTTTCTTGCGAGGCATCATCAGTGCGTGTCCTGAAATATTACATGATCTGTCCATTTTTATACATAGGTTATGGTTTCACATCTAGGTTATAGATTTAAAAACAGTTCCTTAACGTTTTATTATGAAATGGAAAGGTACTTACAGGTAACTTCTAATTCATTGCATCTAAGCAAACTGCTTTTTCTCATCTGGCAACCAGGTGGACATCTTAAAGTTCACTTTCAGTTCTCTGTTTACATTATACATCACTGTAACTAACATATTTTTAATACAGAGTTTCATTCATTTCTCTAAGTGTTACCAGTTGCCAACATTCTCAGTTTTCTGCATTCAACTGTTGTGTGAAAGTGTGTGTGTGTGTGTGTGTGTGTGTTAGAAAGAAGTGAGAAAGATTTCTTATTTTTTTAATAGAATCATTTATTTTATTTTTATTACTATTTTTATTCATTTATGTATTCTTAATAATAATAATAATAATTATTATTATTATTATATTTTCCTGTATATACTTATGAGAGGAATCAGGTATGTAATCATTTGTTGGGATTTCTGTCTGTTATATGATCAATTAGTGTAAACAGTGAGTTGTTAGTCATATTTACTTGGTCATTTAGTTGTTGCTTCTTTTCACCCTTCGTTTTGTATATATGATAATTTTCCTGTAATGTCGGAGATTTTCTCATTATTTATTCTAATTATTTTCATATCATTTTCTCTTGTAGTGGGTTTTTGGTTGTTTTCTCTCAAATGTTCTGCAAAAGTTGAGTGGCTTGTTCTGTATTTCCATGCTCTGATATGTTCTTTGTACCGGGTGTCGAATGTTCTGCTGGTTTGTCCTATATACCTTCCATCACATGTGTTGCACTGTAGTTGGTATATTCCTGCTTTTTGGTAGATATCTGTGGTTTTTGTTATTTTTGGAATGTGCCTTTGGATTGAATTGTCTGTTTTGAATGCTATGTTTACCCCTTGTCTTTTGGAAATGTTTGTTATTTTATGTGTGAGTTTGTACTTGTATGTCATTGTGTACCATCTTGAATCTTCCTGCATTCTTTGTGTCATTATTGTTCTGTCACTGTTTGTGCCTGTTTGTGTAGTGTTTAGTTGTACTGTTGTTTGTGAGTGTTTTTGTACTGTGTTCACTGACTGTATTTGTTTTTTTAATTTTTTTGTTTAATTTGGTGACTAGATCCCTATTGTATCCATTGTTTGCTGTTATTTGTGTGATGATGTCTAGTTTTTTCTGTTAATTTTCTGTGCTGAGTGGTACTGTGTTGAGTCTATGAAGCATGTATCTGAGTGCTGATTGTTTCTGTGAGTGTGGGTGATTAGAAGTCTGATGTAGGATTGTGTCAGTTGTTATAGGTTTATGGTGGATTTCAAAGCTATGCTGATTGTTTTCTTTTTTAATCATTATATCTAAAAAGTTCATTTGATTGTTCTGTTCTTTTTCCATTGTGAATCTTATCTTTCTCTCTCTGTATTGTGTTTATATCTGTAGGCAACTGGTCAATTTTTGTCTGAGGTTCATCTATTAAACAAACGATGTCATCCATGTATCTGACCCAATAAAGTATGTTGTAATTCTTTTTGATAACATTTTTGAAAATTAAGTTTTCTACATGGTTTATGAAAATGTTTGCTAGGGCACCTGATAACTGGGGATCCCATTGGTAAACCATCTTCCTGTAAATAGTATTCATTATTGAAATGAAAGTAGTTCTGTTCAGTTATCAGTTACAGCAACTTGTGTATTTCTTTGATGTGTTCATCTGATAGATGGCTGTTGTCCTTCAGGTTTTGTTCTATGATATTTATTGTTTCTGCTATTTGAATGTTAGAGTACAGGTTTTCTATGTCAAAAAAGAGCAGAGTAGCTGTGTCTGGGATTTTTATATCTTTTATAAGTTGTATTAACTGTGAGGTGTTCCTTATAGTTCTGTCAACTTCTATTTTATCAGTTTCAGTTTCAACATGTGTCCTGCAAGTTTGTAAGAGGGAGCGTTTTTGAAGTTTACAATGGCTCTTACTTGGATATTTTGTTTATGGATTTTTGGATGGCATCGGAGGGTGGGTGCTGAAGAATTGTCTGTATTAATTTACCCTTTTCTCTGTCATCCAGTGTGTGTTCTTTATCTTTGATTTTGCAACTGACTTAGGCCTCCTGACTGCTTAGGACTGCTGCATGTTCCCTACATCTAAAGCTACAAGAGGCTCCTCTCCACTCATCTCTGACAGTTGGTCAAATCTATTGCACACACGCAAATTAAAACTGTCTGAATACCTCCTCCTCCTAGTTGCCTTCTTGCCATCTGCCAGTTCCCATTCCCCACCACCCTTCACCCTCCTCAACCTATCTAGTTCCTCCTTTGCACATTGTAACCACACCTGAAGGGCACAGATCTTACACTCCTCCTCTATCAACTTATCTCTACTACAGCTTCTGCATTCCCAGGAAAAGATATCACTAGAATGCCCACTGGCTACCCCACTGCATTGCCCCCAATGAAAATACTTTGAACAAATCCCACCCCGTAATCCACTACTCACAAACATACGATAGAGCCCACACTTCTCAATAATGGTAAAATTTTACAGTTACTGAAAAAAAACTATACATCTACATTACCTAAGTTCAGTTACACTAGTATAACTATTTATAGAACTAACAATAACGGTCTCGAAATTCTCTGTCTACTAAGAAAGCAACTACTTGTATTAACACTACTACACCACAGCTAATACTAGTACCAACAAAACTACACAAAATTATTAGCTAAAATCAAAAATTCAAGCAGCCACTGGAACACTCAATGAAGTTAAAACACAGATTCTGTCAACAGTTGCAGTATTTATATTAGGTCACTAGTTTCAAACCTTACAGGTTCATTTTCAAGCCTGACATAGCAAGACTAAACTGACAGTGGCTGATCTTAATAATAAACATCAAAGTGGCAGCACATGATTTATAGACACTGTCAGAATGAATGCCACAATCCACACATGCCTCTTATCAAATCAAAATCAAAAACTGAGTTTGATTTTGACTTTGTAAGCATTTTAGGGCACAAGATCAGAAAAATACGTGCGTGAGGGATGGCATTTCAAACAAACTACTGGATGGATTTGTTTGTGAAATCAGCAAAAAGTGTTATGTGTAGTAGTGAAAATTGGCACAGTTTTGTTGGAGGTTTTTCTTATGTTGTGACTGAAAGATATCTTTGGTGTTGGCAGAAATGTCAACTGTAATTAAAACGCACCTGGGGAGGAGTTTGTAGTGCACAACATACTTTTTGTGCCACCATATGCACAACATTATCTCTTCAGACTGCCATTTACTCAAGGAGATGTCCTTCATTAAGTCTCAGTCGTTAACTTGTTCTTAAGAAATTAACATAAAGGCATCATAACTTGTTACCAGTAATAATATTGCATAGAAATGTTCAATGAGTGAAACAATGACATTCAGGCAATAATGTAGTAATAGTTGCATAGACTATTAATGCAAATGTTGCAGGTCATCACATAAGCCAATTATTGAAACTTCCTAAATGTGGAAAATCATTCATACCAGTACAATCTTTCTTAAAACAAGAAAATCATTTTATGACATGGTCTGGCCAATAGTACTTGATCCACACACAATACAAAATGCTTCTAATTGCTTCTACTGCCTGCACCGCTCCATTAAGTTCAAAGTGAACAATATGTCACAAATGTTGAACCATTTACAACTTGCGACTCTGTTTTATAATGCCTTAACAACTTTCATAAGATTCAAGTATGTAAAATCCAATACATAACTGCAAGACAAATACTGGAACTTCAAAAAAGAACATGTCACTTAATAAAAAGACTCATAGCATCCCTGGCATGCTGTGTTACTTCACAAGATTAACTCAATTTATTGAAGTTATTTCAGACGGAAAATCATACTAAAATAAGAAACAATTTTATGCTTGCTATTGTGAGAGTAGAAATGTGCCCAAGATGTGCTGTGCCACATTCAACTGGTCAGATGGTGGTTGGCTTCAAGTGCTAGTGGTGGATGGCAGCGGCCGCTGACTGCTGTAGGGCACTGAAACGCTTGAGCATAAACTATTCTTACTTAAAATCAGCCACGAGATCTTTTGAGAAAAGTTTTCTTATTACTGGTGTGTTAAAAATCAAAGCAAATTATCTTTGAGGTTCCATCAGGCTGATACCTTTAGCAGACAGCCAGCATGTGGGTTAAAAAATAAAGGAAGGCATGAATTCAAACTTGTGACTTTGTGTCTATGTTGTGAGATGTTTACCACTAGCAGATACAGCTCTGTGATACCTTAAGCAGAAGACAACACTTCTTTCAGATACTTCTGCACCCTACAGTGCTGCCAAATCATGCAGATGGCCACACTTAGAATTCTGAGGGGCAGGCAGTTTTATTGGTGCCTTAAGTGAACAACTTGGACTCAGTCTCTTCAGCTGCCGGCCGGCGGTCAGGATTGCTCAAAACACTTTCACAGACATAATATTTGGTTTTGTTGTTGCTGTTTTCAGTATAAAGAGAGGTTTGATGCCGCTCTTCAAGCTCCTGTGCAAGTCTCTCGATGTCTATGTAATTACTGCAACCTGTATCTACTTGCAATTGCCTACTGTATTCGAGCCTTGGTTTCTCTCTACCAACTTAATACTAGTTGATATCTCAGGTTGTATCTTATCAACTACTCCTTTATTTTGGTCATGTTTTGCCATAAATTTGATCCAGTATCTCTTCATTAGTTACTCAATCTACCCATCTAATCTTCAGAATTATTCTGAAGCTACTACTCCTTGTTTGTCTTAAATGTTTCGTTTCTGTACAAGGCCACACTCCAGACAAATACATTCAGAAAAGACTTCCCAACATTTAAATTTATAATCTTTCTGTAGGTTGGGACCGCAGTCATATAATACTGTTTAAATGAAAGTTCTGCCAATTGATTGTACAGATTGTTTATTCTATTGTATAATCATTATTTCAGCCTTTGGCCATGTTCAGGGATCACAACATTTAGCATTCTCAGACATGTTTAAATGAAGTCATCATCAAAATGTATTAAACTTGCCAGACACTTTGTGAATATGTTCTTATTTATATCCTGTGACACCAGATTCATCAACAAGTTTAATACATTTTGACAATGACTTCTTTTAGAGAAGCCTAATCATGCTTAACTTTGTGGTACTTGAAATTGGCCAAAGGCTGAAATCATGAGTGTACAACAGAATAAAAATTACATACAATCAACTGGAGGAACTTTCACTTAAACATTTAAATTTATATTTGATGTTAAGAGATTATTGTTTTTCAGAAATGATTTTCTTGCTACTGCTAGTCTGCATTTTATGTCCCTCCAAATTTGGCCATAATCAGTTAGTTTGCTGGCCAAGAAGAAAAACCCGTCTACTACTTTTAATGTCCGATTTCCTAATCTAATTCCCTGACCATTGCCTGTATTGCCCGATTTAATATGACTAACCTTTTCTACTTTTGTTCTCGTTCATCTTGTAACCTCTTTTTAAGATACTGTCCATTCCACTCAACTGCTTTTTGAAGTCCCCTGCCATCTCTGCCAAAATTACAATGTCATCAGAAAACCACTAAGTTTTTTATTTCTTCTCTCTGAATTTCAGTTCCCTTCCCAAATGTCTCCTTGGTTTCCTTCACGTTTTAATCAGTGTACAGATTGAATAACATCAGGGGTAGGTTACAACCCTGTCTCACTCTAGTCTCAAATGTTGCTCTTACTTTTCATGCCCTTCTGTTCTTAAAAAAGCTGCCTGGTTTCCATACAAGTTGTGGATAATGTTTCATTTCTCTTATTTTATCCCTGTTACCTCAAGAATTTCAAAGAGTGTAGTACAGTCAGATCTGTCAAAATGCCATGATTCATATTAGTAATTTGTAACTTTGAATTATTAAACTGATGGTTCAGTAACATTCAGATCTGTCATAAACTGCCTGTTTGGAATTGGAATTGCTACAGTCTTCTTGAAGTCTGGGGTACTTCACCTGTTTCATATGTCTTTCTCACAAGGTGGAATAGCTTTTTCATGGTGACTCTCCCAAGGCTCTCCATAAATCAGAGGGAATATTGCTTACTCCAGGAACCTTGTTATAGCTTAGGTCTTTCATTGGTCTGCCAAATTATTCTTGTGGTACATCTCTCATCTCATCATCATTTACTTCCTCTTTTCTTTCTATAATATTGCCCATAAGTTAATTTATCATCTATTGTTCCTTCTACCTTTCAGCTTTGTCTTCTTTGCTTAGTACTGATTTTCCATCTGAACTTTTGATACTGATACAGCGGTTTCTCTTTTCTTCAAAGACCTCTTCAGTTTCCTTGTAGGTGGTATGTTGCGTACATAGTTCCGTATAGCCAGCGCATACACAACTTTCCCATAAGAGCGCGCCCCGCTAAGCACAACAGCGCAGGCGCAGCGCTCGTCCGTCTCTGCACTACGAGATGGCGCTGCCTTAGAGACGGACCAAATTCTGCTTCCGCCGATCCACGCATTAATATGTAACGCAGCCAATGAGATTGCTGCTAACGTAGAACCTTTTCTCCTCACGGATCACACTCGCGCAGTGATACCTGAACGCGCGAGGTATTATAATGAGTGTACTAACCTCCGATTAGTCAGTCTGCATTTGTCTGCACCAGTCTGTACCAGTCTGCATTAGTCTGTACCAGTCAATAGTCAAGTTTCAGTCTGCACCTAAGAAGATTATCATATTCATGTAGATAGCCATGAAGATAAATGTATAAACACTTTGTCAAGTATCAAAGATATGTGAGAATAAGATTAACGTACCAAGACCAAAGGAACTTCAGATTGCCAATTTTAAATAGCATCTAGAATCAAGTTAATTAATTTTATGCTTTTTATTATTGTAATAAATGTGTGTGAAAATTAATCAAGTTCTGTTTAAAGTTGGTCACTGTCAATCTGCTACTCTAAGCATGCAAGTGGCATTTCTATCGTCTGACCTAACAGCAGAAGATAAACACACCACGATAAGACCACGAGACATATTGCTGACACTCGCCTACTTCGTTAGAGTGACAAGTCAAATAATCTGATGGTGTGTGTACCGAAGGTCTTACAGTACGCACACCACACGGTATCTATTTTCCTCCTTGTTATACATGCTCTATAGACTTACATCTGTCCTCTAGCCATTGCTGCTTAGCCATTTTGCACTTTCTAACAGCATCATTTTAAACATCTGTGGTAATCCTATGTTACCACAACTACTGCACCAGTGCCACAATGGCCGTGAACATAACAAGACATGGGGCACCAGCTCATCTTGTTATGATTCGAGGCATAGCATGTTGGAAACTAATCCCCATCTGTTACGTTTTCTGCTTCCAGGAATAACTAAAATTTTATTGCTCTTTCATTCTATACCTAATGCAGTTGCATATATAATGTTTAATTTGTACTGTAATGTGTCAAATTGTTATTTATGAGAAACTCCATTTAAATTTATGATTCAACTCCATGAAGTTTCAGAATTGCAGCTGGATAACATCGATTCTCGCCAAGACATTTTGGCTGACAGCCATTCAGCTACCTTCAGGTGAGTGGTTAGCACTAGAGATTGCCAGTTCATGTCACTGACTTTATACCAGAAGTTGGTGCAAGATGCATGCGCAAAAGCAGCCACTCCATGAGCGACCTCTCCTGAGCATTGTATCTCCATAAGACATTCCATGGATTATTCTGCCATGAAAATCTTGGACTCAACGAGGTCCTTCTGGGATTCAGTTATTAAGGAATTGGTGGAAATACATTTGGCAGAAAATTTTATTTGTCATGCTGGCAGCTCTCAACTGGATAAGGTGTGGGACCTGTATAAGGTGTAGGACCCAGTGGCTTCTTTAATCTCTACAGAAAGGAAACATTTTATGACTTGCAACATGTCTAGCAACATCTAGTTTTATTAATTTGACATCTGAATTTTAATTCCACAAGCCCTCATTGAGACAGAGAGCGTGCATGTAGTATCACCATTACACATGTGCCTGCACACCATAGATGGAGCAATATTTGAAGAGGGTGAGATACTCGACAGAAGTTGCTCATGTAGGCGCTGCCCTTCCACATGTGTCTCTGCCCAAATTTTTGGTATGAAGTCAGTGACATGAACTAGCAATCTCCATTTCTAAACACTCATCTGAAGATGGCTGATCGGTTGTCAGCTGCAGTAGCACGGCAAGAAGTCGACCATATCGGGCTGCAATCCTGAAACTTCATGGAATACTCTTTATGCTGGGAAAATTTCAAGAATAATACATTCCAATTGTATACATTTATCTTCCTGATTATAATGATGCAACTGAATTTACTAGAAAGAAGAGTAATTAAAAGTTATTGACATTACAGTGTCGCGCAATGAGAAAATGTTTTGATATATAGATCAGCATAGGAGGTATTGTTACCACTCATTCAAAAGCAAACATTCTGAAATTTTTGAGAACATATTTTGAATTATATGAAACTAATTAACTTACAAAAGAACCAACATTAAACGTTTGGACCCTCATAACTTCAACTGCCTATTTTGCTTTAATGCCTACAAGATTCTGAACTTTGGCAACAAATGCTTGTTGCTATATTTTTTCTGAATCAGACAACACTATTCACTAATTAATCCAGTCACTAATTAAAATTTCATATAATTTAGAATCATAAGAGATGGATTTCAAAATGGATGCCACGCTCATAAATAGGGGATTTCAGACTACGGATACATGATAAGATTCCTCCTGTGGTGTCACCGCCAGACACCACACTTGCTAGGTGGTAGTTTTAAATCGGCCGCGGTCCATTAGTACATGTTGGACCCGCGTGTCGCCACTGTCAGTGATCGCAGACCGAGCGCCACCACACAGCAGGTCTCGAGATACGGAATAGCACTCGGCCCAGTTGTACGGACGACTTTGCTAGCGACTACACTGATGAAGCCTCGCTCCTTTGCCGAGCAGATAGTTAGAATAGCCTTCAGCTAAGTCCATGGCTACGACCTAGCAAGGCGCCATTAGCCTTACATAGCAATTGATACTTATCGTATAAAGCATGTCTCATCAAGAACGATGTATACAACAAGGATGGATTAAAGTTAAGTATTCCAAAAGCTACGTACCTTTCTTTATAGCATTCATTACGTATCCTGTTTCAGACCTCACGCCATCCTTCGTGTGTTTATAGCGTGCATTGCGGTCCCCTCAAATCACACTGTGTCGGCACTTATGTCGACACATCACCTCCTATAACCCACTACCCAACAGATGGATATGCGCTGCGGCACCAGGCTGCCAGTGCCCTACACTTCAAATAGTCTGCACTGCCTCCCAGAGCCTTCCTCTATATAAAGACAATGCTTCCGGTGTTCCTCCTCAGATTTTGTTCTACTGCTTATTGTACTGTTTCTATGTTTGTCATTTACTTGAAAATTGATCAATAAACTTCATTCTCAGTGGCCACACTGTTGGTTGTTTGTAGTACTATGACACTACTGGTGATGAGTGTGGTGTTCACCTCCATGTGTCATGTCTAGTTGGTTGTTCCATCATCTCTCATGTCCATGGAGGCAGTGCTGAAATCTCTCTTTGAGCACTAACAGGCTCTTAAGGATGCTACCATGAATTTGTTAGCCATGCTGACTATGCATGCTTCTATGCATTCAGTGTACCAGCCACCTTTTCCCCCTTCTGGCGATGTGGCTGAAGACTGGGATGCTCACGAGAAACAGCTTTGGTAGCATTTCCTCAATTTTAGTGTCACTGACATGAACATATGTAAGAATTTGTTCCTTTCTTGGATTCCCCCTCAGATTTGGTAGTTATTGTGTGTGTTAGCCCCACTCCAGGAACTGGCATCACCTTCATTCAACAAAATGAGTAAGTTATTGTCCAATTATCACCATAAGTGTACCCATGTCACTGCAGCATATATTGAGTTCTATCGTTTTTGGCCAACTCCACAGCCTCAGTAGCAAACGTCAGTTTGTTACCAATGCTCATCATGATTCCTACACTGATTCTATGGTCTGTGATGCCACCACTCAGTTGGCTCTTGACAAGGAGGTGTATCAGTGCGCACTACAGTGCAAGAACCTATCTTTCACTGATGTGTTAAATACTGCTCAGTGGTTCTAGGTCTCTTATGTTGCTGGTGATCAAATTGAGGTTTGGCATGACATCACTGCAGTAGCTCCTGTTCATGATCGCTGTGCTTCAGTTAGTTCTCATGGGAGGACAATGTGGCAGCCATACAAACACAGGCTCCATGTCACACTAGACAGCGATGTACCAAACAACAACAACAACCACAGCAGCAGCTGCACTCAGCGGTCCCACCTTGCCCATACTGTTTTGTGCAACATGACAAGCCCGTGTACCCTAAGCACTGGGTGGCTTGCAACAGCTATGGAAAACAGAATATATAGTATCTATGTGTCATTCCCAGCCCTCTCCTGCAGACATGGACATGAATGCTAATTGTGTGTCACCAGTGCTTACAAATAATAACAAACTGTTTATAGAAGTGTGAATGAAGGATAAAGCGCTCCGATTGCAAGTGGACATGGGTGCAGCTGTGACACTGCTGAACTCACAAGCTCATATGGACTTGGGATCTATGGCATTGGCTCCAGTTACTTAACGTTCAGTGTGTTACAACAAACAGCATCTCCCAATTTTTGTGCAATTTACGACTCCCACTGTGTAAGCATCTGTGGTTTGTTCCTTGACTTTTCTGGTAGTGGATGATGCTGAGGCCAACAATTTGTTCAACCCGGATGCTTTCAAGGCTTTCAGTTACTCCATTGTGGATGCAGTGCACCTTGTTTCCAACCAGGTCCCTTGTCAGCAGTTAGATTCTCCATGTTCTGAGTTCTCATCTCTTTTTTTGGATGGGTTAGGTTGTGTCACTAACATTATGGCCCACATTACCCTGAAACCATGCTTTTTCCATGCATGCCATATTCCATTGGCCCTGTGTGAGCAGGTGAAATCAGAATTGGACAGGCTGACACCACTGGGGATCAGACAGCCTATTACATGAAGTGACTGGTCTACCCACCTTGCGATTGTAAAAAAAAAAAACCAAATCATCAGCTTCACCTCTGTGACAATTTTAAAGTTTCTGTTAACATTCAGTCTATCACTGAAACCTACCCTTAGCCCCACCAGGATGAGTTATTGGCCGTATTTGCCAGGGGAAAGTTTTTCTATAAAATTGATTTATCTGAAGCCCATTTACAGGTTCCATTGGAAGAGGATTCGAAAAGGCTCCTTGTAATTAACACACCCTTCAGGTTGCACTTTTATCAGTGTCTCCTATTCTGAATGACTAGCATCCTCGAGACTTTTCAGCATTTTTTGGAACAACTGACTATGTCCTTTCTGGGAGGTACCAACTATCTCAATGACATCGTCCTAACGGGTGCATCTATGGAAATGTATTTGCAACCTAAACTCCTTGTTCATGGTCTTACATACTGTGGGGCTAAAGTGCAGTTTGGCCCAGTCACAATTTTTTCAGCCATCCATTGTGTATTTGGTGTTTGAATTTTCTTGATGTAGTGTAAAGCCTTTATGTCATCATGTCACACTGCCACAGCTCTGCCTTGCCCTTCCAATGTCAAATAACTTTGAGCACTTTTCAAGAAAACTGTCTACTATCACAAATTTATTCCATATATGGCCATGTTGGTTATGTTGTTGTTGTGGTCTTCAGTCCTGAGACTGGTTTGATGCAGCTCTCCATGCTACTCTATCCTGTGCAAGCTTCTTCATCTCCCAATACGTACTGCAGCCTACATCTTTCTGAATCTGTTTAGTGTATTCATCTCTTGGTCTCCCTCTACGATTTTTACCCTCCACACTGCCCTCCAATACTAAATTGGTGATCCCTTGATGCCTCAGAACATTTCCTACCAACCAATCCCTTCTTCTTGTCAAGTTGTGCCACAAACTCCTCTTCTCCCCAATCCTATTCAATACCTCCTCATTAGTTACGTGATCTACCCATCTAATCTTCAGCATTCAGCACCACATTTCAATGGCTTCTATTCTCTTCTTGTCCAAACTATTTATCGTCCATGTTTCACTTCCATACATGGCTACACTCCATACAAATACTTTCAGAAACGACTTCCTGACACTTAGATCTATACTCGATGTTAACAAATTTCTCTTCTTCAGAAACGCTTTCCTTGCCATTGCCAGTCTACATTTTATATCCTCTCTACATCAGTTATTTTGCTCCCCAAATAGCATAACTCCTTTACTACTTTAAGTGTCTCATTTCCTAATCTAATTCCCTCAGCATCACACAATTTAATTCGACTACGTTCCATTATCCTCGTTTTGCTTTTGTTGATGTTCATCTCATATCCTCCCTCCAAGACACTGTCCATTCCGTTCAACTGCTCTTCCAAGTACTTTGCTGTCTCTGACAGAATTACAATGTCATCAGTGAACCTTAAAGTTTTTATTTCTTCTCCATGAATTTTAATACCTACTCTGAATTTTTCTTTTGTTTCCTTTATTGCTTGCTCAATATACAGATTGAATATCATCGGGGAGAGGCTACAACCCTGTCACACTCCCTTCCCAACAACTGCTTCCCTTTCATGTCCCTCGACTCTTATAACTGCCATCTGGTTTCTATACAAATTGTAAATAGCCTTTTGCTCCCTGTATTTTACCCATGCCACCTTCAGAATTTGAAAGAGATTATTCCAGTCAACATTGTCAAAAGCTTTCTCCAAGTCTACAAATGCTAGAAACGAAGGTTTGCATTTTGTTAATCTAGCTTCTAAGATAAGTCGTAGGGTCAGTATTGCCTCACGTGTTCCCATATTTCTACGGAATCCAAACTGATCTTCCCTGAGGTCAGCTTCTACGAGTTTTTCCATTCGTCTGTACAGAATTCGTGTTAGTATTTTGCAGCTGTGACTTATTTAACTGATAGTTCGGTAATTTTCACATCTGTCAACGCCTGCTTTCTTTGGGATTGGAATTATTATACTCTTCTTGAAGTCTGAGGGTATTTCGCCTGTCTCATACATTTTGCTCACCAGATGGTATAGTTTTGACAGGACTGGCTCTACCAAGGACGACAGTAGTTCTAATGGAATGTTGTTTACTCCAGGGGCCTTGTTTTGACTTAGGTCTTTCAGTGCTCTATCGAATTCTTCATCAGTATCATATCTCCCATTTCATCTTCATCTACATCCTCTTCCATTTCCATAATATTGTCCTCAAGAACATTGCCCTTGTACAGTTCCTCTATATACTCCTTCCACCTTTGTGCTTTCCCTTCTTTGCTTAGAACTGGGTTTCCATCTGAGCCCTTGATATTCATACAAGTGGTTCTCTTTTCTCCAAAGGTCTCTTTAATTTTCCTGTAGGCAGTATCTATCTTACCCCTAGTGAGGTAAGACTCTACATCCTTACATTTGTCCTCTATCCATCCCTGCTTAGCCATTTTGCACTTCCTGTCGATCTCATTTTTGAGATGTTCGTATTCCTTTTTGCCTGCTTCATTTACTGCATTTTTATATTTTCTCCTTTCATCAATTAAATTCAGTATTTCTTCTGTCACACAAGGATTTCTACTAGCCCTCGTCTTTTTACATACTTGATCCTCTGCTGCCTCCACCACTTCATCCCTCAAAGCTGTCCATTCTTCTTCTACTGTATTTCTTTCCCCCATTCTTGTCAATTGTTCCTTTATGCTCTTCCTGAAACTCTCTACAACCTCTGGTTCTTTCAGTTTATCTAGGTCCCATCTCCTCAAATTCCCACCTTTTTGCAATTTCTTCAGTTTTAATCTACAGTTCATAACGAATAGATTGTGGCCAGAGTCCACATCTGCCCCTGGAAATGTCTTACAATTTAAAACCTGGTTCCTAAATCTCTGTCTTATCATTATATAATCTATCTGAAACCTGTCAGTATCTCCAGGCTTCTTCCATGTATTCAACCTCCTTTTATGATTCTTGAACCAAGTGTTAGCTATGAGTAAGTTGTGCTCTGTGCAAAATTCTACCAGATGGCTTCCTCTTTCATTTCTTAGCCCCAATCCATATTCACCTACTACATTTCCTTCTCTTCCTTTTCCTACTATCAAATTCCAGTCATCCGTGACTATTAAATTTTCGTCTCCCTTCACTATCTGAATAATTTCTTTTATCTCATCATACATTTCTTCAATTTCTTCGTCATCTGCAGAGCTAGTTGGCATATAGACTTGTACTACTGTCGTAGGTGTGGGCTTCGTGTCTATCTTGGCCGCAATAATGCATTCACTATGTTGTTTGTAGTAGCTTAGCTGAACTCCTACCTTTTTTATTCATTATTAAACCTACTCCTGCATTACCCCTATTTGATTTTGTATTTATAAACCTGTATTCACCTGACCAAAAGTCTTGTTCCTCCTGCCACCAAACTTTGCTAATTCCCACTATATCTAACTTTAAACTATCCATTTCCCCCCCATGAACCATAGACCTTGCCGTTGGTGGGGAGGCGTGCGTGCGTCAGTGACACAGATAGCTGTACTGTAGGTGCAACCATAACGGAGGGTTATCTGTTGAGAGGCCAGATAAACGTATGGTTCCTGAAGAGGGGCAGCAGCCTTTCCAGTAGTTGCAGGGGCAACAGTCTGCATGATTGACTGATCTGGCCTTGTAACACTAACCAAAACGGACTTGCTGTGCTGGTACTGCGAATGGCTGAAAGCAAGGGGAAACTACGGCCGTAATTTTTCCTGAGGGCATGCAGCTTTACTGTATGGATAAATGATGATGGCGTCCTCTTGGGTAAAATATTCCGGAGGTAAAATAGTCCCCCATTCGGATCTCCGGGTGGGGACTACTCAGGAGGACGTCGTTATCAGGAGAAAGAAAACTGGCATTCTACAGATCAGAGCGTAGAACGTCAGATCCCTTAATCAGGCATGTTGGTTAATCCTCTCTATAAACTGCTCCACAAGGACATTGCTTTTCAGTGGACACCAACATGCGAGCGTGCGTTCAGGCTTTTCAAATCTAAATTGCATTCTGCTCCTTGTATGGCTACCTTACTTTCTGGCCACCATCTGGTCTTGACTACAGATACCTCTCAGTATGGCCTCAGAGCTGTTCTTGCACATCACTGTCAGAATGGTTCTGAACATTCACCAATAACTTATGCATCAAAAATGCTCAACGCCACACTGCAACAACATTCTCCAATGCAAAAGGAAGCACTTTCTATCGTCTAGATCCTCACGAAGTTTCATGTATTCCTGTATAGGTCTAAGTTCCACTTAATTACAGATCAAAAGCCTTTGGTATCATTGTTTAATCCTTCTACTTTGGTGCCTGTCTCCAGCATTGGGCCTTGTTTCTGTCTTACTACAACTATGAAATACATTTTTGGTCTACCATGCAGCATGCCAATGCCAGCGTGCTGTCCTGGCTTTCAGTGGGGCCAGATCTCACTTTTGATCAGGATTGGCACCTTTGTTTTCACTTAGATGTTGAGGCACAGCTTACAGTGGAAGGTTTTTCTATCACATACTCCCATATCGCTGCTGCTGTTTTGCACCAAGTTGCTCACCTCATTCAGCATGGTTGGTCAGACAGTCTCCAGACAGGCTTCTGATCCTTTATGTAACTGTTTTGCCCTCCATCACTGCTTTTCAGTGTTTGATGGTGTTGTCCTCTTAACTATGGATGGGCTGTCACCCACGATTGTGACCCCAGGCGCTCTATTGCAGGCTGTTCTTCAACTCCTACATCATGGACATTTGAAGGTGTCCCGTACCCACTCATTTGCCTATCAGCACGTTTTTTGGCCTGGAATTGATGGTGACATTGTGTGTCTTGCCGCGGCCTGCTCTCAGTGTGCCACACAACATGCAGCACTGTGGGTGGTGCTCTCTCTGTGGCCTGCGCCACTGTGTCCATGGGAAAATTTCCTTGTTGATTTTGTGGAACCAATCCTCAATTCTTACTAGTTGTTGGTTGTCTATGTTTCCCTAAATTTCCATATGTTATATGTTACCCTTCCACATCAGCTGCGGCTAAGGTTCAAGCCCTCTCAAATATTTTTTCTATTGAAGGATTTCCTTATATACTTGTGACATAACAGTCCACAGTTTGTGTCTCAGACCTTCCACAATTTCTGTGCCTGTCAAGGCATTTGCCACATGACGGCTCCTCCTTTCCATCCCCAATCTAATGATGAGGTGGAAAGGCTCACCTGCACGTTCAAGGTTCAAATGAAGAAGTATGTTACAGATGACACCTTGATGTGCTTCCTGAGTTCCTAAAGGTTTACGCTGATGTGGGATTGGAGTCTGGGCAAGATACCCCAAGGTTACCAGCAACATACCCTCTTGCAACTGCTCATACCACCCACCAACACCCATTGGCACAGCCCTCATTGCATTTCGCTCCTAACTACATGGTCTGTGCTCGGGGGTTCGGCAACCAACAGAAATGGATTCTGGCCACAGTCCACAACTTCCATGCATCAATGGGGGGCTGGTGGCATGGCATCACAATCAGCTGTGTCCTTTTGCCACAGCAAGTCCCAGAAGTCAGCTGCCACTGCTGTCTTCACCTCCTTACTCAGCACCTGACCTGGCCTGGGGGGCATCACCGCTGGGTGAGTGGACCTGCCCTCATGGATGCCGCTATCTCCTGTCTCTCCTCCAGGGTCTGATGCCCTAATAGATGCTGCTGGCTCTTCCTGTGATGCTTCACTGCCATCTGTGCTTCTGTCACTGGAAGGGCTGGCATCATCAGGTTGTTCACCACCAGCAACCCTGGCACCCCTGCCTAAGTGGTCAGCACCTTCACCATTGTTGCAGTTCCACCATGTTGAGGACCCAGATGTTGAGATGCTGCCAGCACCCTTATTACAGATCCCCCATTATGGTACTTCACAGAGGGGCAGACACTGTGCACGTCTGCACACGCACCACATCTGCCCCTACTCAACCATTCCAGTTTGGAATTTCCCTCTGTCCCCACCATCATGAGGTGTGGTACCCACTGCAGAGGCCATGGATGTGTTGTTAGTCACGCCAATTCCCATATCAGAGGAGCATCCTTTCCCCAAGAGGGGAAGGGCGCTATCATCCTGTATGCAACACCTGGATATGTGCAGCAGCACCAGGCAGTCAATACGCTATGCTTCAAATAGTCCACCAATGGCAGTTGCATGGGCTAGCCACCAGAGGTCACCTGCAGTAGGGCATGGTGCGCATGGTACATCATCTGCCACACCACCTACCTGAGCCTTCCTATGTATAGAGATAGTGCAGCCACTGTTCCTCCTCAGATTGTGTTCAATTGCTTATTGTACTGTTTCTACATTTGTCCTTTACGTGAATGTGGATTAATGTACTTTGTTCTCAGTGGCTGTAATATTGGTTGTGTCTAGCTTTATGACACAATTCCATACACTTTTCCAATTTACGAACCTGAAACATTTTTCAGAAATCAGTTAATAGTTAAGTCTTGGAGTCCATACACTAGTAAATCGAACTTAGTTGATTTTCAAAATATTAATTACTTTTAGATATCACATCATATTCTTATGCCTGTCTTTAAATGGTCACCTCTCCCCCAAAACTGACAGTATGCAATCAGCATGCAAACAGATAACACCTCTATGTTGAGTCATGTTTAAGCCCTTATCAAATGAGTAAGCACATAACAACTATGTAGTTTAAAGTAAAAATCTGTGCCTAGCAAGATGCTAACATCTCACTGCTAGCATAAAAAAGTCTGTGATAGCCAAGCATTTGGGTAGGATCATCATGTTGATTTTGGTACGTGTCTGTGGTCAGGAAATAAATGCTAAACATCTATCTCTAACTGAGTCGTTAAACTCTGCGACTGGTGAGCAACCGGGTAACATCTCTATGTCAACTTGTGTTAGAGTACCAGAAGTGTTACCAAATGGGCAATACCACTGCATCAGAAATTTCTGTGACTAGATAGCATTCAGAAAAGATAACTATGTCAGACAGAGTGAAAGCACCAGGCAAATTTTCCAATACCTAAGATCTCATGTGAACATATATATTCGGACATCATTGGTGTGACATCAAAGTGTTAATGTTTGATTACTAATATTCACTGAGCAGGGTAACTGATTTCAGTAGCTGTACAACAAGTTGTATCATGTGCATGGTTAACTGCACATTTCAGTCACTGTCTGTTATGTCACTATGAAGTTCAACAAATACTGTGACTCTGATTAATAGTTAAATTAGTTCTCTTCTGGATGTGTTTACAGAGGAAGAGATGGGCACTTCTATACCTGTTTAAACTGTAATCTGTAAATCTGGAATTGCCCATCAAAAATGTTAAAGTGTGGATAAAGTAGGAGGAGTCACTTTTAAAATTCGCCTATTGTGTGGTCTACCTCAGTTGACACTATTCTTCCAAAATATCTTTTCAGTATACTGAGATCTGAGACTTCAAGATATGTAAAACCGAGTGCAACATCAACAACAGGAAAGAGGTCTGTCTCGACATAGCACGGATGCCTCAGAAAAGCCCCTTACTTTTGCCTCTAAGATGATCAACGTAGCACAGAAAAATTACTTGTAAATCAAGGAGGAGGGCATCATCATTATTTATTCAATCAAGAAGTTACACATCTTTCTCTATGGTGTGAAGTTTCACCTGGTTAAAGACCATAAGCATTTAGTTTCCCCTCTTTAACCCTATGACACATCTGCTGGACAAGATGGCACACAGACTTCAATGATTGGCTCTGTTCCTCAGTTATTATCCCTGTGAGATCATTTTCATCCAACAGCTCAGCACTCAAATGTCAACACCCTCCTCTGCCTTCCTATGGGTCTCTACCCAACCTTCGACCAGGATGAAGTCCTTTGTTTCTATTTCAACAACAACAAAATAGTGGGCTAAACTAAAATCGTTTGTTAGAGCATCAAATCTTACCAGTCAAAATGAAAAAAAATTAACTGAAAGATAAAACAATAAAAAATTCCTGGAATTCAAAAAAAAAAAAAATCCCAAGTTTTTCCTGTATTTTCCTCAAATGAAAAAATTACAATGTCCTTCCTGGATTTCCCAGTTGTTTGGGGGTGCATACAGCCTGTAATACTCAGTAAATTTGCAGGTATCATTAGAACAATGGCACAACCATTCTGAACATTGTGCAGAACATTGTGCAGAACTGGTGCAGGAAACAGGACCTAAGGATCAGTCTCATGAAAACTGTTGTGATACCACTCATGAGGAAACATATACAGGACATGTACTGGAACATTAAGCTCTCTGACAAAATTCTACTAGTACGAGGGGGCAGAGAAGTATCTAGGCATAGCTCTCGACATGAAAATATCATGGGGCCCCTCACGTAAACAATATGGCACAAGGTGCTCTCATGTGCACTAGAAGAACCTGTGGTAAAAACTAGGGCCCAAGCCCCAGGAGCATATACCAGATATACAGCTCTGTAGTAAGACCTATAATAATTTATAGGGCGACAGTATGGTGGAATAAGTAGAACATAAGGTGCCTGCTAAGGAGCTTGGAAAGGTGCAAGGACTGTCCAAACCTAGCCACAACAGGTGAAATTGGTAGCACACCAACTGTTGGGATAGAGGCCATGCTGGACATACACTACATCTTTTGGTACAACAGAGGCAAAGGCAGGGCCATACAAGTTAAAAACTGGAAACTTTTGGGACATCCAGAATCCTACACCAATATAATGAATGTTGTAAACATAGGAATGTTTGGGAAAATGTCAGTTGACTAGCTGCTTCAATAAACCATTCAAAGTAACAATTGGAGGTAATGAGCAACCAATGTACCATTCAGGAGACATAGTCCAGTTTACTGATGGGTCAAAAACAGACAAAGGTGCTCACTCAGGCCAGGGTATATGGATATAGCCTAGACTAGATAACACAATCTCTCAACGGAGGCTGGCCAAAGTATTCCAGGCAGAAAAACTTGTCATCAGAATAGTTGCAGAGAAGACTCTACATAGGTGCTACAAAGATTGTGGCATCTTCTTCCATTCTGAGAGCCAAGCAGCTCTGAAATCTCTATCAGCCCCAGCAACATGATCAAAAATTGTTGCAGAGTGCCATAAATCCCTTTTGACACAAGGGGAAAGAGACAGAGTAAAACAGCAGCAGGTTCCTAGTCACTCAGGAATTAGTGGCAATGAACAAGCTGACAGGCTGACGATAGCAGGAATGACACCTCAATTTGTTGGACAAGAACCTGTCTTAACCATCGTTGAGGTGTCAAAACTGTGTAGCTGGATCAGGAGGTAGTACACACAATATTGGTCAACTACCATCCATAGAGAGGCCCAGAAGAGGGAACACATCTCAACATGTGAGTCAATCTGCAGGTGAGCTGACTGTCTGAAACCGCATAGAGCATGAGCACTGAGGAAAACACAACACATGACAAGAGCGAGTGACTGATAACAGAGCAGCCTGCAGCAGAGCACTGCACAAGGTGATGGCTTGGTCTGCAGGCATTGAAATTAGTGTTAGAATTACTGGGACAGGCCTGTTGCCACTGGCAGGTAAACACCTGGGCAGTTTCTCTGCCCATGCCACACTTCGCCCGCACCCTCCATGGCAGCATTCTGTACTATTCCAATGTGATAACCACGGTAGCTCCTCTGCATCCATCTCAATGTCTGCTAGAGGAGATACTAAATCCCTTACCACTGAAAAGGCAATGCAAATCGAAAAAAGACCAGTTTGTGCTGTCACCTCTGTCACAAAACTGGAGAGGGCATGAGGGCAGAAGGAGACAGTGCAAATGCAGCTTGCTCTGCTGCAAAGGCAGAAGGCTGTAAGGCTGGGTTAATAGTTAGTCCACCAGCATGGGTAGGGGTGAGGACTAGGCCACTAGTGAGCAGGAAAAAGAGGTTACCAGTTCAAATTCCAGGGGCTCCACAGATGTAGGCACAGGAGTTATCCCCAATATCACCTTATTCTGCCACGGAAGGTATGATGGCAGATGTCTTGGAAGTGGGTGAACATCCTGCCAACACTGGGAGGCTCCCATCAAAACAACTCTGCAACCAACCCCATCACCTTGTTGGCTTGGAGACACTGGCATTGAAAGTACAACAAGTCATGGCTGCGACTGGTTGGAATGAAGGATCACCTGCTCCCAGCCGACATCCACCATTTAAAAAAAAAAAAAGTTGAACCTTGTGTCTCATCACTACATCTAGCAGCCAGCCACCCCTACTACAGGCCAAAAGACCAAGTCCAAATGAAACCACCGTGAGGAAAACACAGTGGGCTGTGATGGTCTTTGGCGGGTAACTTTGGGTGCAACAAATCCAAAAGCCCCCACGGCTGGTGACCAAGCAAAAATTTCCTGGACAACACCTGTTAATTGGCATCATTAAGTACATAGTCTGAAAACCCAACAGTAGATCATCTCAGGAGGAGGCAGACATGGGTTTCTTCATTTGGGTCTTGAATGAATGCATTAAGTTCTCCACCTCTGAGTTAAACACTGGGTGAAATGGGGCAGTAGTCAGATGTTAGATACCCCTGCAAATGCAAAAATATTCAATCTCCAGTGATACAAATTGCCAACTGTTATCATAAATGAGTGCCAGTGGTGGCCCATGACAGAAAAAATGACCAACAGTGTGCAAACAGTTGCCATCAACATTTTGAAGGCCATCTTGGCAACATAGAGGAAATTTCACAATACATAAACTACCAATAACAATCTGCTTCCCAAGGAAAGGCCTGAAAAGTTGGGACTGGCAGAGAGGAATAATGACTAGGCAACACAACCTGGTTTTGTCCACAGGCTGCAGGGGCCCACACAAGATGTTCAACATCATGATTGGCCACCAGCCAGTAACGACATACCAGGCCAAATCTGTTCCCAAAAGAGCATGCTCTGCCTACCACACCTGATCAGCTGAAACCAGAAAAGTGATTATGTGGCCCTCATCTTCCACACTGTCAAATTAAAATCCACCAAATTATGGTGCAAGGCTTTGGCCAAGTGAAAGTGAGTGTCTCTTTTCAGTCAAACTCTGGATGTAGTCCCAATGGCAATCAGAATGCATCTGCACTGGCATGCTGGGCAGCGGACTGGTATCAAAAGTCATAAAAATAGTTATTGTGGAAGTGTCCATTTCTGCAATTAGTTGACAGCCCTATTCTGCTGTATGGGATGAGGGCTGAATAAGGAAACCAACAGGTTGTGGTCAGCAATGAGCAGAAATTTCGCCCCATACAAGAAAACATGAAACTTTTTAACTCCAAAAATGACAGCCATTGCCTCATTTTCCACCTGTGAGTAATTACATGGCACTGTGGAAAGTGTCTTTGATTCAAATGCTCTTTGAAAATCAAGAAATACTGCAACTACCTGACTGACTGCCTTGATCCATGACTACCAGCATGTCATGTGAGATAACTGTGAGTCGCGTTTCACAAGACTGATGTTTTCAAAATATATGTTGGATGGCACAGAGGAGGTCATTCTGTTCAGGATTCCTCCTTATGTCTGAGCCCAAAATATGTTATAACATTCTATAACAAATGAATGTCAAGGATACTGTGTGGTAGTTTTGTGGATCACTTCTGCTACCACCAAGTGATGTGGCGCAGTCGTTAGCACACTGGACTCGCATTTGGGAGGATGACAGTTCCAATCCGCGTCTGGCCATCCCGATTTAGGTTTTCCATGATTTCCATAAATCGCTTCAGACACATGCAGGGATGGTTCCTTTCAAACAGCACGGCTGACTTCCAGCCCCATCCTTCCCTAATTCCATGGGACCTACGACCTCACTGGTTGGTTCCCTCCCCAAATCAACCAACAACTCCTGCTATCCTTCTTGTAGCTGGGTGTATCCTGCACTTTTTTTCAACTACTGGGCAGGGTTTTTTGTGTCTACAGTAGATTATAGTCAATAGAGGGGCTAACACAGCTGTAAATTGGGAATAGTGTCTGTCCTGGGTCTTTATTAAATTTTAACAATTTTAGCTGTTCCTCAACATCACTGACACTATTTTAGTTTATGAGCACAAAAAAATATTGAAAAACAGACAAAGGAAATTTGGAGTTTTATAATAAGAGTGATTACTAACAACCAGTTGCATAAAGGAAATATTAACAATACACATTCAAAAATTATCTGAAGTTGTCATAACGTTTTCCTCTTCTTTTCAGCCCTAACCTATGTACCTCCTAGGGGTATGTAACGAAAAGAATGGTATAGCTGATACAAGTGTGTTTATTGGTTATAACATATTCTAATTTAACTATTAATAAAAGAGGAATTACTGCTGAAACAACAGGACATACAACAGTTAAACCCACCATGACGAGGGAATGGTTGACGATACTGTTGATACAAAAGAGCCTCACCACATAGTTCACCATGAATGTTTGTCACTGGATCATCTGCATCAAGTTCATCTTCTAACAAGTCAAGCTCTACCTATAAGACAAGGAACAAATAAAAATGTAAGATACTTCTAATACCATAAATGTTTACAAACTCAAACAACTGATTTCTTTAAATTTACATTAAGACTATAATTTTGAGAACATTCAAAACAAAGCAGTTAATGGTGGTGTCCAGAATGAATAGTAAGACAGAACAGTCTGTTTACTTCATACAACCAAATTTACAACAAAATCAACATAAATGCTCATAAGAACACTTTAGACTTGGGCTTTCGAACACAGGCTCCTTGTTTTGTCATAGTAAAGTAGAAAATGATATTCATCAGTGGGGCTTATATGCATTTATAGGTGTGGATAAAGTGCACAAAAAGACAATAGTACTAAAGGGTTCTTGAGATTGTAGAGAATGCAAGGCTGTCAAACTATTATTATAGTTCTACAACAAAGATAATAACTCAACATTAAGAGGAATACAACTGTTAGACAGAAATATGGAAACACCATGAGAAATGCATGCTTAAATGTAAATTCAGATGCTAGCCAAACCTGCAGGTTACACTGCTAAATTTGACTACGACCGGCACCTGTGAAATGTCCTTAGTGCGTAGCAAGTGTCAGTTGTATCAGAACAGTGTTCTGTGCACTTTTGAATGCATTATGTTAGAGCTAAGTGAAGCAGAATGTGGACAAATTCCTGGAACTATTATGGTGGGTGCTTCTATACGCAAGGTAGCCCAAGTGTTTGGTGTTTTGAGAGGCACTGTATTGCAGATCTGTACCACATATGTGCAAAGTACAAAAACACCATCTGCTAAGTCACAGCATGGATGAAAGTGTGTGTTGGGTGATCATGATGGATGGTCATTGAAGAGGTTTGTGGCAAGAAATAAGAGGATAACAGCTGCAAAAGTCACTGCTGAACTGGATGTCACACTCACAAACCCTGTCAGTAGCAAAAAAATAAAAATGGAGCTCCATAAGCAGGGATGTGCATGGCATGCTGGAATTGCAAAACTGCTCATACGTGATGCAAATGCCTGTAAGAGGAAAATGTGGCGCCAAAGTCATAAACCTTGGGCTATGGAGTAATGGAAGAAAGTCCACTACTGGCCATTGAAATTGCTACACCACAAAGATGACGTGCTACAGACACGAAATTTAACCGACAGGAAGTAGATGCTGTGATATGCAAATGATTAGCTTTTCAGAGCATTCACACAAGGTTGGCGCTGGTGACGACACCTACAACATGCTGACATGAGGAAAGTTTCCAACCGATTTCTCATACACAAACAACAGCTGACTGGCATTGCCTACTGGAATGTTGTTGTGATGCCTCATGTAAGGAGGAGAAATGTGTACCATCACATTTCCGACTTTGATAAAGGTTGGATTGTAGCCTATCGCGATTTCGTTTATCGTATCGCGACATTGCTGCTTGTATTGGTTGAGATCCAATGACTGTTAGCAGAATATGGAATCGGTGGGTTCAGGAGGGTAATACGGATCGCCGGGCTGGATCCCAACGGCCTCATATCACTAGCAGTCGAGATGACAGGCATCTTATCTGCATGGCTGTAATGGATCGTGCAGCCACATCTCGATCCATGAGTCAACAGATGGGGAAGTTTACAAGACAACAACCATCTGCACGAACAGTTCGACGACATTTGCAGCAGCATGGACTATCAGCTCGGAGACCATGGCTGCGGTTACCCATGATGCTGCATCACAGATAGGAGTGCCTGCGATGGTGTACTCAAATGACGAATCTGGGTGCACGAATGGCAAAGTGTCATTTTTTCGGATGAATCCAAGGTTCTGTTTACAGCATCATGATGGTCGCATCCGTGTTTGGCGACATCGCGGTGTACGCACATTGGAAGCGCGTATTTGTCATCGCCATACTGTCGTATCACCAGGCGTGATGGTATGGGGTGCCATTGGTTACACGTCTCGGTCGCCTCTTGTTCACATTGACGGCACTTTGAACAGTGGACGTTACATTTCAGATGTGTTACGACCTGTGGCTCTACCCTTCATTCGATCCCTGCAAAACCCTACATTTCAGCAGGATAATGCACGAGCGCATGTTTCCGGTCCTGTACAGGCCTTTCTGGACACAGAAAATGTTCAACTGCTGCCCTGGCTAGCACATTCTCCAGATCTCTCACCAAATGAAAACCTCTGGTCAGTGGTGGATGAGCAACTGGCTCATCACAATACGTCAGTCACTACTCTTGATGAACTGTGGTATCATGTTGAAGCTGAATAGGCAGCTGTACCTGTTCACGCCATCCAAGCTCTGTTTGACTCAATGCCCAGGCGTATCAAGGCCGTTATTACGGCCAGAGGTGGTTGTTCTCTGTACTGATTTCTCAGGATCTATGCACCCAAATTGCTTGAAAATGTAATCACATGTTAGTTCTAGTATAATATATTTGTTCAATGCATACCCGTTTATCATCTGCATTTCTTCTTGGTGTAGCAATTTTAATGACCAGTAGTGTAATTTGGTCAGATGAGTCTTGTATCACACTGTTTCCAACTTCTGGCCAATATTACATCAGAAGAATGAAACATGGTGGGGTTTCAGTGATGATTTGGGCAGCCATATCATGAAATTCCATGGACCCCATTGTTACTCTGTAAGGTCACATTACTGCCAAGGATTATGAGACCATTTTGGCTGATCAAATCCATCCCATGGTACAATGTTGGTTCCCCAATGGTGATGCTGTGTTTCAAGATGACAGGGCCTCTGTTCACACAGCTCACACCATCCAGGACTGTTTTTGTGAGCATGAGGATGAAGTGTCACATCCCCCCTGGCCACCACAGTCACCAGATATCAATATTATTGAGCCTTTGTGGTCTGCTTTGGAGAGAAGGATGTATGATTACTACTTACCTCCGTCACCTTTACCTGAACTTGTCATTATTTTGCAGGAGAATGTTATAAATTCCCTTGAAAAACATTCAGGACCTGTATTTTTCCATTCCGAGATGAGAGGAAGCTACTTTGAATGTTGGTGGGTTTTCTACACTGTATTATATGTGGTAATGTGTTGTGTTTGTGGTGTTCCTATTTTTTGTCTAGCCCCTGTATAAAATTCAAATAAAAATTAATAAAAGTGATCAAAATAGTAAGATAGATACCTATAATGATAAGAGCAGCTTAAGTGCAACATCTACAATCACAGCTGAAGATGGGGAAACACCCTGTGACCATTGCTAGATATCATTTACAGGTGTAACATTATCAGGCCATCAAATTTTCATAGCATTGACACAGGTTCCTAATACACATCTTCAATTTTATCTCCTAATACTTCTGTATGATCCACAAGTTTACAACCTCCAGTTAATTTAAATGATTGTATGTGGTTGTACAAAATGATCAAAGAAAAGTAAATATAACAATATTCATCACCATCGTAATTTCTTCATTCAGCAAGCCACGTGCAGTTCTAGATAAACTTTCTACACAATGGCTTTGCTACCCATAGTTCTCGTTCATATGTTTTATGCAAGTTGGCATCTTTAATACTGAGTTTTTGACCATTTGTTTATCCCACCACATGGTCTTTCTGCAGGAACATTCTGTTCAACTCAATGGATCCTGTGGCAAGCCATTCTCTTCATATGACCATACCACTGAAATTATTTTACTTCAGGGATCTCCAGCAGGTGTCTTTCCAATCCTAGCTGTTGCTCAGTATTATTGTTTATTTTATCAACTTTTGTCTTTTGAAGACAATATTGCAGGAAGTTCATTTCTGTTGCCTGGAGGTGACCCTTTACTGGTACAGTAATTGTTGCTGCCTCCAGGGCATACATCTACAGAGGTAAAAAAAAAGTCTTATACAGGCTGATTTTGGAAATTACCATTGCCAAAGTGTCTCGCATACTAAGTGGTAAACTTTGGACATTTCTGTATTCTGTTGTCAATCTCTTCGTGTACTGGAAGTTTTTTGCAGTCTGTCTCCTCATTTCCAGTTACTAGAGGCACTGTCAAGAATTTCTGCTCAACACCTTATCTGCTTGTTTGGTTTCAATGATTTTGAAACACATTGTGATTAAGTATTCATGCTATAGAACTGGTTTAGTTTGTGTGTCTATTTATGTCCCACACCTTATCGTTATACCAAAATAAATTTTCCTGTCTTAATTACATTTGTTATATTAATTTTGATTATTCTTTCACAGACAAACTCAATTTCAGAGTAAGTATGTGTCTCCATATAAAAAAAAACTTACTCTATTCTTTTATTAACTCATTCCCTTATTCAAGATTTGAGAGACTGAAAATCCTACAAAACAGGATATTGCCTGAAAAGTGACAACTGATGGGTGTCTGATCAAGCTATGTTAGGTGTAGCTGGCAAATGAAGATAGAAATATGATTTCAAGACAAGAAAAACCTCACATGTAAAATTAAAAAAAAACAAGACTTACAGCTTCATGCTATACCAGCCAATAAAACCAAAAGCAGACAGAATATCAAGATGGGGACATAAGGGAAACAGTAAATGGTAATTCTATCCTTACTATTATCATTGAATCCATTATATGCTATCCTCTTTAATTTTTTACACCCCATTTTCTTACTTCTGCCACTTTTAACCCCCCATTCTTTCCTCTCATTCCACCTTGAGTGCAATCTACAATTTATAGCTTTCTCAAATGTTCCATTGCTTGTCTTTTCTACCTCACCTACTCATCTTTGCATAATCTCCAGTCACACCAACTTTTCCATAACTGCATTCTACCTTGTTATGTACACTTTTATCACCTTCAAATTAGCAAACAGGAGATTACCACATTCACAAAAATGGAACAATTAAGAAAAAAATATAAGAGGGTTGGAACTTAAATAGTGGCAACTATTTATTCACAACCAATACAAAAGAGTTACATGTTTGCACCTGTTACTGTCCTTCAAAGTAGTCACCAGCATTGTGTAGAACCCATTGCCAGTGATGTGGAAGGCGTAGTATATCGTTAGCAGAGCCTGTTCTGTTGATGGTGCGAATGGAGCGGTCTACTGCCTGTTGAATCTCTGGAACAGTTCTGAAGCAAATGTTCATCTTCGGAATCAAATCAATGTCACAAGGACCTAAGTCCAGGGAGTATGGTGCAGTCCCATCGATCAAGCAGAGCAGCCATAGCTTGTGCTGTATTTGCCCGAGCATTTCCGTGCAAAATGATGGGTGGGTTGCGCAGAAAGTGTCGCCGCTTCTTTCGCAAGGCTGGTCGCACGTGATGCTCCAAATATGAACGGTAATACTGTTCATTGATGGTCTGCCGTGGAGGAATGTAATGTGTTAGGATAACACCATCACAGTCGTACACAAGAATCACCATTACTTTAGACCACTCCATTCGCATCATTAACAGAACAGGCTCTGATAATGGTATATTATGCTTTCCACATCACTGGCACCGGGCTCTGCACAATGCTGGTGACTACTTTGAAGGACAGTAACAGGTGCAAACATGTAACTCTTTTGTATCAGTTGTGAATCAATAGTTGCCACTATTTAAGTTCCAACCCTTGTATTTAAGTACTCTTTTTCTTCTTCTTTGAGTAAGTCACAATTTACAAATTTACAACTTTTCAAATGCGGTATTTTAAAATTTGGCTGTGACAGTTTTGAGGGTCTATTTTTTCTAGTTACAAAGGTGTTTCTAGCCTCAAAGAGAATGGGGAAATAAGAAAATTATTGACCTCAAAGCTTTTAATATATTTCAAATAGATTCTGTAACAGGGGTGATATACAAAATTTCCACTGTAAAAATATATTATATTGGCTTCTTTAGAAGCAAGTTGTTCACATATTACTTACAACTGATGCAAGAAATAATGATGCAAAAAATTATAAGACCTAAGAATTCAACTGATTCGACTATCCTTCTCAAGTTCTAGTACTGTATACGTAATTACAGTGGTCAAGTATCACAATTAATGCTTCCCATAAAAAATGACCATATCAAAAGGGCTGACTAAGATGGTAAAGAATGAGTGTGGCTTATTAAGATAGTAAAGAATGAGTGTGTGATTGAACTAGCTAGTATGAGGACCTTTGTAAGGTAATCTTAGTAAAATGCATAGAAATTTTGACTTCATCAAGTGTAAACTGCAGAATATGTGCACAGAATGAGAAGTTTTCTTGTTTCCATGACCAGATTGACTATTTTTAACCATGTGCTTTAGAGTCTTTTTGGAAGAAGCTAAAAAGGGCTGTATTATATGAATTACTTGGCTGAAGGCAATACTTTTCCAGTTTTAACAAGGTATCAAAACAGACTTTCTCATACACTGGGGTATTTGCCCTCAGGCCAAATTTTGTTGTGAAATATAAGGAGGATTTCCTTAAATGCTGAATTAAGTTATTTCAGTGCACTGAAATGAATCGCATTTGGTGCTCAGGTGGTATCATGCAAGGCAGCCAACTCAGTATGAATTTTCTACTTACAGAAGGCCTTGTTATTTCTAGACATAAAATTGTGCTTCTACTTCTCTAAAGTTGCGCAGTATGTGCAAAAACCCAAGAGCTGGCTCTCAGATGTTGTACTGTAGAAACATTTTCCACTGTTGCTGTGCGAACAGAATAATGTGACATCATGGAATTTCACGACACAGTGATTTACTTACCATCCCGAAGACACAGCCAATCTGCAAACCAGCCCACACATTAAGTCAATGAGTGGCAATACTCTGGCAAAGAATTGTCCATACAGTATTGCATCAATTTGTTTTGTATGCTGTCGCCACCAGACAGAAGAACAACTTGGCACAAGAAAGCTACAAAAATAGGTGGCCTACATGCAGTGAAGGTATCAGGAAAAAGTTCAAAAACAGAGTGCATTGTACCTGTGTGTTGGGTCACACAGTGTACTCCAACCACACTCTTGACATCCAAGGTTTGATGCTGTCAGGCAGCTGGTGGAATCCAGTGACACATTCATCTAGCCACTGCCAGTTGTGTGAAGCACAGTTGCTCTAGCCTGCAAGCCGCTCTAGCTACAGCTGTCTGGGGGTCACTCAGCACTTTGTCAGTGCACTGCCTCCCAGTAATGTGCATGAGCATCAATAAAAACCACCGCTGCTACACTGATATGAAGATGCTGTGGGTGAACACCAGGCTGCACCCACATGGCGATGGTGCACACCTGTATCTGCTGTAGCTTGATGAATAATAAAGAGTTTTCCTGAACTCTGTTTAGCCTGCTGCTGCAGCCAACTTTACCACTGCCACAGTACCGTACTAACCCCCCCCCCCCCTCCACGAGGAATGTGATGGAGCATTGTCGTGACGGAGACACCAATTTGCTATTGACCACAAGTTGAGTCTCTTGCGCCAGACAGCATCACGTACGTGATGAAGGACATCCCCATAGTACTATCTGGTGATTGTTTGACCCTGTGGTGCATACATATGGTGTACTATGTCACGGGAGTCAAAGAAAGCAGTCATCACCACTTTGACATTGCTACACACTTTGGTCTTGGTGACGAAGAATGCTTCCATTGCAATTACTGATATTTGGTTTCCAGGTCATACTCTTATACTCAGGACTTGTCACCAGAGATTATGGTTTTCATGAAGTCGGGGTGAGGTGACTGACTGTGGAGTCCAGCATGTCCTATGAGATTTCAACACACAGTTGCTTTTGCTCCAACCTCAGCAGCTTCGGCACGAATTTCACTGACACTCTCTTCATGGTCAAATATTCGGTCACAATGGAATTAGCCAAAAAAGTGCTGATATCAACCGATTCTGCAATTTCTCTGACAGTCACACAATGGTCCCACGTGACCGCAGCATTCTCTTTGGCAATGACCTGATCATTTTGGAATGGTGATGGCCAACCAGAGTGTAGCTCACTCTCCACTGAAGTGTACCCATCTTTAAACTGGTTGTACCACTCCTTAATCTGTGTTATGCCCATAGGAGTGTCACTGAAAGCCATTTGAATCTGCCAAATGGTTTACATTTGGCTGTCAGCCAGTTTCTGGCAAAATCTGATGCAGTAGTGTTGCTGCAGTTGTTCCGTCATTTCCCTTGCAAAGAAAAACTGACACGAGCATTACACACTACTTCATTCAACTGCTGCTTGCAGCAACAGATGTTATCGACAGGTGGGAAAAAATTTACACATGCACATGCACGTTCAAGGTCGGCTCATGCAAGTGCACTAGATTCAAATCCATCAGGTGTTTGCCCCCCCCCCCCCCCTTCTTTGTGTGATGGATGCCATTTAAAGCTGAGATTTTTTCCTCAGGGAAAAAAGTGCTCACAATGGAAGGTTAGTAACGTTGAGTTGTTCACTCATTATGACTTATTTCGTCCATTACATGATCAACATTAGATGCATTGTACTGGAGGGTGAAGTGTTGTTTCTTTCTTTCACTAACATTTGTTGTGTCTTCTTTCTCTGTGTTTCAAGGAAATGATACACTTAATGTCACTGAGGACATAGTTATTGTAGATTGTGTGTTCTAATGGAGTGTTCTAATAGACATTCACCATTGCTGGATCATCTTATGTATGGCAGCAGATTCATGGGTTGGATTCCTTTTGGAGATATATCTGCAATTGCAATCAGTGTCTTTAATCATGGGTCTTTGTTGTGGCAGTCACCTTGACCATAAGAATTTTCAGAGTTGAAGCAAAGCATATCTCAAAAGCACAAGGGGATGATTATGGGCAGTTGATACACTTACCATGGGACATATATGCAATACTAAGATCATGAGCAGCCATGCCACAATTCCCAAAAGCTATTGGTCATTATATCCCAAAGTTATGAGATCAAACTTTTGAAACCTGAGTTTGAAATATATGGCTAAATCTCAAAGTGCAGAAACCTTGCTTTAACTTTTTCAGTCATCACAGGCATAATCACAGTCAAGATAAAAGCAATCGTCTTTCCTAGTTTGCCATTTACTCTCCTCATTATGTTTTGCACTTATCTGTAACTCTGTCCTTCTACCAGCCCTTTTTGAGTTTAGAAAACACATAATTCTCTGGATAGATAAATAAAAATCAGTACAGTCTTGAAATACACAACATTAATTGACTTCTGTGAATTAATAGCCATATGTTGTTTCATACAAAAAGCATAAGAAATGCATTACTGTGTCATCATCGGTGATCTCCTCTTCACTAGATGTATATTGGTCAGGCAGGAGGGCCTTGTGACGTTTGAGAAGGCATTCCAACTGATGTTGCACTTCTCCTGTGCTTTGCTACAAATAAATGAATAAATAAATTGAAGTGCTAAAATTTTATTTGCTAAAGGAACAGAGTAATGTTTGTGGTTTCAAAACAAAAAATGATCAACAGCACAATTTTATATGTTTATTTTTAAATAAGAACCAGAGAAAATGTTCCCTACTTCAAAAGGACTATGACTAAGCACTTGGAACTGGTTGTGCCAGATGGCTAAAATTTCTTACAAATGTGCAACAAAACACTATATTCTTGTTGTTGTTGTTGTTGTTGTTGTTGTATTTATTGGTCCTGTTGTCTACAAAGCAGCTTATGCATAAGACATTGGATAAGTCAAGTTATAAATATACAGTTGAAAGTCATTTCTAGGCATACGTATTTAAGGTTGCCAAAAAACACTTTGTACATAAGTATTTATATAACACACTACATAAATTTAAATATTCTTCAATGGTGTAAAATCAGTGATGCTGTAAATATGACTTTAGAGATTTCCCAAACATACTGAACTCAGTAATAGCTTTTATGCTTTCAGGAAGTTTGTTATAAAGCTTAACTCCCATGTGAAAAGTACCTTCTTGGCACAGAGCTGTGCTGATTTGAGTTATATGTTTGTTATAACTTCAAGTTGAACAAATATATTTCAAGGAAGACGCAATACATGAAAATCACAGATCAAGTAAACAGAGTAAGACGTGTGTACACATTAACAGTCAAATCATAACTGAGTCCAAGTCTAGCGGCTGCTGGCTGGCTGGCCACTTAGGTGGTGCTGCTGCTGCATGGCTGGCAGAGAGCGCCGCATGTAGAGGACGCGTGTAACTGCGCAGCGGCACTTTGAAAGATCGGCGAGTTACAACACTTTTCCCCCCTTTGAAGTTTTTGCACAGGTCTTGATGGAGGAGGCCTGTAGATTGCTAACGTCCATAGGTGTTGTTTGACTGGCTGTAAAGTCTCGAGGAGGAGGCCTCCCGTACGGACGGAAGTGTCCCCGATGATAACGGGTCGAGATGACAGGAGACGTGGGGGTCATATCTGCTGGGGCTCTGTGCACCAATCTGCCCATTGCGGCAAGTCCAGTTGTTATAACAGGAGACATGGGTGATGTGTCTGCATCCATAGGAGAAGGAGGCGAGTAGAGTTGCTCCGACAGATGATGGTCATCTGGTTCCTGAATGGGCACGTCTCCTGGTGGCATCAGTTCTTGTGCTGGCACCGATATGACGGTGAGAGGACTGCGTTGTGAGTAATGAGAGATTCCAGTATCCCGAGCATCAGGTAGAGCTCAAGGTGGTGTAACAGCATCCGGAAGAGGCGTTGCCAGCACACGAGGCCGAAGCTGGTCCGAATGATGCACTGCAACACCCGTGTCCATCTGGATTTCATACAGGCATTGGCCACGGTGTCGTAAGATGCGGCCAGGACTCCATTTTGGCCGCCTGCCATATCCCCGTACCCATACAAGGTCGTCGGCAGTCAACTGGCCAAACAAAAGCACCCACGGCCGTGAGATGGAGGGCCATGGAAGATGAAGTAGCATGCGGGGCTGTCGGCCATGTAAGAGCTCAGCCAGTCTGTGGTCACCCATGGAGGTGAAACGGTAAGAAGTCAGAAATTGGAGAAGCGCATCATCAGCAGCAGAAGAAATCAGGAGTTTCCTCATCTGAGCTTTAAATGTGCGGACCAGTCGTTCAGCCTCACCGTTTGACTGTGGATGGAATGGAGGGGCCGTGACATGCATGACGCCGTGACAGGCACAAAAATCCGCAAAATCGGAAGAGGAAAATTGGAGACCATTATCAGTAACAAGAGTAGAGGGAAGGCCTTCCAAAGAGAAAATGCGAGCTAGAGCATTGGTGGTTGCCGTGGAGATAGGCGATGTGCAACGGACAATGAAAGGAAAGTTAGAGTAGGCATCAATAACAAGAAGTCAATAAGTACCTAAAAAAGATCCTGTGAAGTCAGCATGAATACGCTCCCAGAGCTTCTCAGGTGAAGGCCACGGTGACAAAGATGACTTCGGGGCGACAGCCTGTGACGCACAAGGGCCGCAGGCAGCGACCACGTGTGCGATTTCAGAGTTGATGCCGGGTCAGTACACATGACGGCGAGCCAGAGATTTTCTGCGAGAGACACCCCAGTGCCCTTGGTGAAGGAGGCACAAGACCGAAACACGCAAAGATGCGGGTACCACAACACGCGGCGAAGCATTTTCGGTGGAAAGCATGATAACACCATCCCTAGCGGTGAGTCGGTAATGCAAAGTGTAGTAGTTCCGCAATGTATCAGAAGTCTTAGTGGATGGACGATATGGCCAACCCTTCTGAATACAGCGTAAAACCCGGGAGAGGGTAGAGTCAGAGCCTGTAGCAGCCGCCAGCCAGTCCCTGGTGATGGGGAACCTGTCCACAACCCGCTGCTCAGCAACATCCAGGTGGAAACACAAAAGTTCATCCCTATCGAATGCCAGATCAGGACCCATGGGAAGGCGAGACAGTGCATCAGCATTCGCATGTTGAGCCATCAGCCAGAAATGAATCTCATAACTGAAACGAGATAAGTAAAGAGCCCAACGCTGGAGGCAGTGTGCAGCCTTGTCAGGAAGTCACGTTGATGGATGAAACAAGGAAACAAGTGGTTTGTGATCTGTAACAAGATGAAATTTGGATCCATAGAGAGAAACGCCAAACTTATGAAGAGCATAAATAAGGGCCAAAGCTTCTTTTTCAATTTGAGAATACTTTTGTTGGGCATCCGTGAGGGTTTTGGAGGCATAAGCAATGGGTTGTTCAGAACCGTCAGAAAAACGGTGCGCAACGACTGCACTGACCCCATATTGAGAGGCATCCGTGACTAGAACAAGATTTTGGCCAGGTCAATAAGTAACCAGGCACGGGGCCTGTTTCAGCATAGTCTTCAATTTCAGGAAAGCCGCATCGCATGACGCGGACCAGTGAAAAGGCACGTTTTTATGCAACAGGCGATGCAATGGCTGAGCCACCGAAGCAGCAGATAGTATGCTATTTTCCCCAAGAAGGCCTGCAGTTCCTTAACAGATGTAGGGCAAGGAAAGGCATCGACTGCAGCGACAGTTTGCTGAAGTGGACGAATACCATCCCGAGAGAGTTGAAACCCCAAGTATGTGATAGATGCCTGAAAAAATTTTGATTTCTGAAGATTACACTTAAGACCGGCAGTCTGTAAGACATGAAAAAGTGTGCAGAGATTTTGAAGATGTTTGTCAGTGGTGGAGCCAGTGACAACAATCTTGTCCTGGTAATTTGTTCACCCAGGGACAGTGAGCAATAATTGTTCCAAGAATCGCTGAAAGAGAGCAGGGGCGCTGGCAACCCTGAATGGCAATCGTTGGTATTGATAGAGGCCAAAAGGCATGTTAAGAACCAGAAACTGCCGGGAAGCAGCGTCGAGAGGAAGTTGATGATAAGCTTCTGACAGGTCAAGTTTAGAAAAATACTGGCCTCCAGCAAATTTAGTGAACAATTCTTCAGGTTGGGGCATAGGGTAGGTGTCGATATGGCATTGAGCATTTACAATGGCTTTGAAATTGCCACAGAGACGAATATCACCATTTGGCTTAGCAACAACGATGACAGGAGAGGACCACTCACTGGAAGTGACAGGAAGCAAGACCCCTGAAGCAGTGAGACGATCCAGCTCCCATTTGACCTGATCACAAAGGGCCACAGGAATGGGCCGAGCCCGAAAAAACTTAGGCCGAGCAGTGGGTTTGAGTGTGATATGAGCTTCAAAGTCATTTGCACAGCCTAACCCAGGAGAAAAAAGGGACAAAAATGTCATCGACAAGGAATCCAATTGGGCATAAGGAATAGCATCAGAGACGATATTGACAGAGTCATCTATGGAGAACCCAAAAACACGAAAGGGATCGAAACCAAAAAGATTTTCCGCATTACTATGGTCGACCACAAATATGGGAACAGTGCGAACGATGGATTTCTAAGATACCTCAGCATCAAATTGTCCCAAGAGAGAAATCTTCTGTTTATTGTACATCTGTAATTGCCTAGTGACAGGTGATAGGTTTGGAGAACCCAACTGAAGATACGTCTGAGAACTGATGATAGTGGCAGCAGAACCAGTATCCACCTGCATGCGAACATCTCAACCAAGTATTTGGGCCCTGAGGAATAACTTCCCTGAAAGGGAAGAAGTACAATTGACAGACAACACAGAATCAGAATCAGCGTCATGTTCATGAACATCATGTATGCGGTCGGATTTGCAAACGGATGACACATGACCCTTTTTTTTGCATTTGTGACACATGGCCCAACATTGTGGACAATCTTCTTGTGAATGTTTCGTAATACACCGCGAACATGAAGGAAGTTTCCGTGGGCTTTGCTGCAGTATCTTAGAGGTTTGTTTACGGTTAGGCCGAGGCTGTGCTTGGGAGCGTACTGCGGCCACGTCGGTCGGCGGGGACATGCCACACGCTTCGTCAACATTGCACAGAGGTTGTATTTCCCCACCATCGCCCCATGCCTCTATTTGAGCTCCAGCGGTGCGAGAAATTTCAAAAGACTGAGCGATGGATAGGACTTCATCTAGAGTCAGATTTACCAACTGAAGGGCACATTGCCTAACTTCTTTGTCGGGCGCCGATTGGATAATAGCATCCCGTACCATGGAATCGGCGTAGGATTCTTTGTCAACTTTAGTAACAAATTGATACTTTCTACTGAAGCCGTGAAGTTCAGCAGCCCAAGCGCGATAGGATTGATTTGGTTGTTTTTGACAATGATAAAAGGCAACACGAGAGGCTACCACATGTGTTTGCTTTTGAAAATAGACGGACAGAAGTGAGCACATTTCAGCAAAGGACAAAGACGCAGGATCTTTCAAAGGATCCAATTGTGACAACAACCGATACATTTGAGGTGAAATCCATGAAAGGAACAGAGACTTACATGTTTGTTCGTCCGTGACATGAAATGTCAAGAAGTGCTGTCGTAGACATTTTTCGTAATCAGAACAGTCTTTCGCCGTCTCGTCGTACGGAGGAAAAGGAGGTAAAGACAACAACAAGAGATGCCCCGCATTTGATGGAGCGACGAAATCATGAATTGCATTTGTGAGAAGCGTTTGCTGTTCTATGAGACCTTGCAATAGTTGCTCTAAAGTAGCCACGGAAACATGTGTGTCAACAATGGAAAAGAAAAATCCCATCCTCGTCGCCAACTGTTATAACTTCAAGTTGAACAAATATATTTCAAGGAAGATGCAACATGAAAGTCACAGATCAAGTAAACAGAGTAAGATGTGTGTACACTTTAACAGTCAAATCATGACTGAGTCCAAGTCTAGTGGCCGCTGGCTGGCTGGCCGCTTAGGTGGCACTGCTGCTGCATGGCTGGCAGACAGCGCCGCTTGTAGAGGACACACATAACTGCGCGGCGGCACTTTGAAAGATCGGTGAGTCACAACAAAGTTACTGTTTTGTCTGGTAAAGTGATCATGTAAATCAAAGTTTTTTTTTTGCAGTCTGCAGTCTTTACCTATTATATTTATTTTAAAGAATAAAAGGGTTTCCATTATGTATACACATGGTAATGGAGGAATACCAGATTTCTTAAACAGAGGTTGACAAGAGTCCCTAGGCTTGCAGCCAAACAAGATTGTAATGGCCCTTTTTTGTATTTTAAAAGTGCTATTAGCTGTTTTTGAGTTTCCCCAGAAGGTGACCCCACATCTAAGATGAGAATGAAAGCAGACATGATATGCATTCATTACTGTTTTCTCACTACAGCATGATTTTAATGAGCAAAGAAGGTAACATGTTTTGCTCAGTTCTGCATTGAGATACTCGATAAGCTTATTACATACAGACTAGAATTTCATGTGTTAATATAAAACAAAAGGAGAGGGATCAATTACTCTGATTAATTATTTACAAACTTCTCTTCAATCAGATTACAAAGATTGCATGCATCTCTTGTAACTTGAATGTATTGACAATAAATCATAACTCAATCAAATGAAAATGCTCTCAGGCACAAATTAATTATAATGTCTTCATCATCATAAATATTGTGATCAAGACATTAAAATAAATATTGTGATCAAGATATTAAAAGTCATGACTGATTATCTAAACTAGTCACTGATCACTTTTAAGATTTTAGCTATAAAATTATTGGAAATATTATATTTCAAACTAGTTGGTCCCAGATTAATTCAAACAATAATCAGAACAATGCTTACGTATGAGAGGATCTATAGAAAATAGATCTAGAGTATCTCATGTAATATAATCTGCCAGAATTGTGCAACACAGCAATTTAGCAGATCATCATCTTGGTAAAAAAAAAATTACATTATGTTTTGATAAATATTGTGCAGTTTTTAATCAGTATTATACACACATCCAAAAAAGTTTTGCATCACCCCAGTTCCCAGAACTCCTAAAGATAGACTTTGACTGTGAATATTGTATCACAGACACAGTCCCTTTGACTGTTCAGAGATGTCACTAAACCCACCCAAAGATGTAAACAACCATGCATGAGCAGCACCTATTAGACAGAAGGGGTCCGACAGCCGATCAGTTCCAGTCATTCCACCAGGAAGGAGGTACACAGCTCGTGTTGTCTGTAGTTCAAACATACCTAGATGGTCAGTACCACAGTTCCATCCTCTAACTGATAATGCAACCATATCAGCAGCATATTGGTGAGGCATTCTTCTTCATGGATGACAATTCACACTCCCATCGTGCACATCTTGTGAATGATTTCCTTCAGGATAATGACATCGTTCAACTAGAGTGGCCAGCATGTTCTCCAGACATAAAACCTATCGAACATGCCTGGGATAAATTGAAAAGGGCTGTTTATGGGCAATGTGACCCCCCCCCCCCCCCAACCTCTCTGAGGGATCTATGCTGAAGCGCCGTTGAAGAGTGGGACAATCTGGACCAACATTGCCTTGATGAACTTGTGGATAGTATGCTACCACGAATCAGGCATTCATCAATGCAACAGGACGTGCTACTGGGTATTAGAGGTACCAGTGTGTACAGCAATCTGGACCTTCACCTCTGAAGGTCTCGCTGTATGGTGGTACAATGTGAAATGTGTGCTTCTCATGAGCAATAAAAAGGGCGGAAATGATGTTTATGTTGATCTCTATTCCAATTTTCTGTGCAGGTTCTGGAACTCTCAGAACAAAGGTGATACAAAACTTTTTTTGGTGTGTGAACTAGACAACCAACAGCCTTGCTGCAGTGGTAACACCGGTTCCTGTCAGATCACCAGCGTTAAGTACTGTCGGGCTGGGCTAGCACTTGGATGGGTGACCATCCAGTCTGCTGAGTGCTGTTGGCAAGCGGGGTGCACTCAGCCCTTACGAGGCAAACTGAGGAGCTACTTGAATGAGAAGTAGAGGCTCCGGTCTCATAAACTGACATATGGTGGGGAGAGCGGTGTGCTGACCACATGCCCCACAATATCCGCATCCAGTTACACCTGTGGGCTGAGGATGACATGGCCGCTGGTCGGTATCATTGGGCCTTCCAAGGCCTGTTCAGACAGAGTTAGTTAGTTATCATACTAGACAGCCACAAACTAACCTCTGACAAAAATCAAAGCAACACATTTGTGTTTTTATTTGTTTGGGGCATAATTTTACTTTTTTTCCTAAAGTTAAATTTGTATTTCAAATGAAAGTTTGGAAATAACAGTGCAACAGTACCTTCTGTAAATGCTCCAAAATGTCACAAAGTCCACTTCTCTTGGCTTCTTGGTTAATCTGATGGTTTGCCAGTAAACTGTATAGTGTCCCAGTCACGTAGGGTGTAGGCTATCAGTTAAAGGATGTCATTATAACAAGTGCAACATATTGTATCACAGCATATTAATATCCTATAGAGAGTTAATCATGTAACTCTTCTGCAGCACACTAACAGAAAGAAGTGAGGTACATACAAGTAACTACAGAAAGAGATGACCAACAACAATAAATCTAAGAAATAAGTACGTTTTGCAGTAAAAAAGGTTTCAATTTTCATATTAACTGGGCAGCAAAATGGGTGAAAAACTAAGTGCCAAAAAACGTACTTAATTTTATTTTGCATATCCATTAAAAGACATGGAAAACACAACATACTTCAAAATAGGGATGCTCTGTTCTAAATAAGCAACAGACTAAAATTTTGTTCAGAGTTTGCTGAGTAATTCTAATTAAAAGTTATTAAAAGTTGCCACATATTTTAATTTTAAAAATATTGGAAAAAATTAACCACAGTCACAAAAACAATTATATGGAAACCAAAAATTTCAAAACAACAAAAAAAAAAAAAAAAAAATGCAATGCACAGATATTTGAAGCCATTGACTTGAACTGTGTCACTGTTGTTGCTCATGTTAAGGTTATAGGTTGTCAATGACATACACAAATGCAAGTCATGAAACCACTGACAGGTACTCAAAATGCATTCTCTGTGTCCATGCAGAACAATGCTGTGTTGACTGTGACAATTTGAAACTGTGCACTAGAGTGAAACAGACCTAGGTCCTGGTTCAAACCATGGTCTGGCAAAAAATTAAGTTGTAACATTCATTCAGCACTAACTGATACAGTAGTCAGCACTAACTGATACAGTATTTTATAAATGCACTGGGTAGTTCAACAGTGCGACAAAATCCATTCATTTAAACTATTGCTTCTTAAGTTGTATCAAATACCTCACACGCTTACATTATATTTCTCTTTCAATATTTTGCAGACTACTGTTGTATTATTATCTAGTGATATTCACAATAAAATATCAAACTTTTATTATTATTCACCATTTTAGTTTGTGTGGGCATGTCATGACTACCAACAACCTAACTGTATTTGCAACAACATTTATTATGCCCAATGTGTTTCACAGGTAGAAAACATTCTCGAAGAGTACATTCCAGTTTTTAGTGGCACTACTAAAGCATACATGCCATAAAAACAAGTATGTGAATGGAGAATTAGCTCAGATACACACTGGACACTGAAAAAGTAATAACAATATGATGACTGGATATCATTTTACTATTATTAAATACTTTAATCATAAATGGAGTTGTTCAGTGTGGTCAACAGCACATGATCTGTTATAAATACATAATGATTCTTACATTACTATACCTTAAGCAAGCTATTGCCAAGATAGGATGCAAGTATTTCAACCAATGGCCTTGCAAATGGCACACAACGCTCTCTGGCTTGTCGGTGAAGGCACAGATTCATGAACAGCGCCATGGTATACTCAAGAGCATAGGATCGCATTTGTGTATGCTGAGTTGCTTCCAGTCTTTGCACCAGCCACTCCACTAGACCCCCATCAATCATGAATATTCTTTGTTCTCGTCTAGAAATACAGAACATCAAATGCTTTCATTAAATCTCCTATTTCTGTGTACTCACTACTCCACTATCAATACCCCAATTTTAAAAAATTAAAATAATAAAGAAAAAAAACGAAATCTGCTACCAAACTAAACTGTGAAAGCTCTTGTATCAGGAGAAAGAAAATACTATAAAGTGAAGGACAACAAACATATAACTTTAGAAAATGATATGAGGCAAGCAGGTACTGCTAACAAAATTTTAGTATAGTGAGTTCTAGTGCTTTCTCTATCAAACTGATTGCATGATTATATTAATTGAATGAATATCATAATAACTGCAGTATCTGTGTCTATGAGTGGTCAAGGTGTACACAGGAATAACAGCAGTCGAGTAGACTGTAAATAATAACTTGTTTATTCTGGATGTAATTACAAGATGAGATAACACTACAGATTATGGAATAGCTCTGATGTAAGTTACAGGAAGAGAGAACATTATCAAATAACTCTATGAAAGGTGCATGTTGAGGAGTAGTGAGGAGTAGCAAGAAGCCTAGGTCTGCATGTCGGGTCCGCATGGATGTAAACGTTTGTCCAGGATAGGTGGCATTGGTGCATGTTAGGAGTGTGTACAGACTGAGGGACCGTGGAGCAGTCTGAGTAATCACACAGTGTGTATTCCCAATACCAACTGACTTCTCGGAGGCCGTGTACTGGCCTAAGTATTGCTGAGGCGGAGATATACTATTTCCAGGCACGTGAGTTGTGAAGGGAGATAATCCCGCACTGGCTGTGCCTCCTGTCATCAATTGCAACATCACCAGATGGTGAAAGTAGTACCTGCAGTAGTGGCGTCCTGAGATCTTGGTGATAACTAGCCATGTTGAATTTTTTGCTGTTCCACTGGCTTGTTACCTGGAACTGTTCCAGCAGATGTCTATGCAGGAGCTGATGATGCCTCAGGCTAGGCCACCCACACACATGGGTGTGCTGTGGTTACTGTCCAGTCAGGATGTAGGTGCAGTGCAGACACTGCATCTCTCCTTACATGCCAAGATGATGAGAAGATGGGGGTAAGGGCCAGGAGGGGTGGAGGGGAAGGGGGAGGAGGATGGGTGGAGAGAAGGGTGGTGGTCATCAGAAACCACGCCACCCACAAAAAGGTGACCTGCCATGGCTCCAATGCACTGATGTGACAGAAAGCAGCAACGGGCAGACTGATCATCTATCTGTTATAGGGATGGGAACAGTGCAAAGAAAATTAGTAACTTGGTACCAATGATGAAATAGAACAGAGCAATGTGGAAACAGCATTGCAAAACATGGAGAACAATGACAGAAATTGGACATTGCCAAGAAGAGCTTGAACCTTGTCGCTAAACCACTGTCTGAAGCAGTGCCACCCTAGGGAAAGGCCTGTCATGGCTGAAACATGCAACTTGTGAAAGCGGCAGAAAGCAGCATCAGGTGGAGCTGAAGGGGACAGCCCAATGGCAAATGGGAAGAGAATGCTTTAGAGGCATAACTATCCTCACTGCAAATACAGTATCTGTGTGTGCGAGTGGTCAAAGTGCACACAGAATTAACAGCAGTCAGATAGACTGAAAATAATAATTTGTTTAGTCTAGATATAATTACAAGAAGAGATAACACTACAGGTTATGGCACAGCTCTGATGTAAGTTACAGGAAGAGAAACACTACTAATTCTGTGGAAAGTATGTGATGATACCCTAACACAGTGAGGAGTAGAAAGAAGCACCAGTCTGCAAGTCAGTTCCACACAGATGTAAAGGTCTGTCCAGAATTGGCAGCATTGGTGCTGGTCAGCAGTGTACACCAATTGAGGGGCCACAGAGTGGTCGGCATAACTACCTGGTAAGCACTCCTAACAATGACTCACTTCTCAGAGGCCTAGCATTGGTGGCTGTGGTATATGCTGGGCTGCACCCCTACATATTCAGCCACCACACTTGTGGATGTGCTTTGCAGGCCAGGTATGGCCCCTACATCACCTCAGAGGATGTTTGTCAATAGAAGAGTTACTGAGTTGTTTACTGTCAAGCCTCCTGCAGCTGCCACAGTGTCTGAAGGTGCAAGCCACACTACTATGGAGTGTGCAGGTCACAGTACACAGTGCTGCAGTCGCAGGCATGCAGTCACATGTTCAAGTTACACCATGCAGGTAATCTTCTGCAGATGCCTACTCAGGTCATCACTCCACCCATCAGTGGACTGCCTATGAGCTCTCTGCCTTGTGAGACTGAGTTGTTACTTATCCTCCCTGGTTCTCACCACATCAGTGTTCATGGACTTTGTTGAAATGTGCACCTGTTGCCACTGTTGAGTATCGACATTTCTGTTATCAAATTGTGTGGACATTCATTCTCAGAACTTGTACATAATTTAACATGTTAATAAATAGTTGTTATTGCAAAGTGTCTATCTCAATACTGTCAGTCGCACCACTCGGCTAAAGGATATTAAAATGGTAATGGATTCATATGATTTTGCAGTAATTGTCTCCCATCTGCCATAATAAAATGGCAATAAGTATGTTCTTTGTTATATCCTAGCCAGTAATGCCACCCGAGCCCGCTGCCAAAAAGGTTGGCAGCATCAAAGTCCAGACGCCGTCCGCATAAGCAGCGCCAGCGAGACAGGAAATCGCCGCAAGTCTGCGCGCGCCACCGCTGGCTTCTGGGTTCTTAAGCGCTGGAGTCGCGAGCGCTAGGACAGTTCTGTATTCGCCGCTCAGTTGTATACTCGCAACCGAATTGTGTACTTGCTAGTCAGTTGTGTGTTCATCGCAGCAGAGTTGTTGTTTGTCATCAGCCGACGCTGACCTAGCCGCTCCGACTCGAACTAGACAGCTCTCTGTAGACACGGAGTTCACTACTGTGTTTCTGTATCTTCGTTAATAAAGATAAGTACCGACTTTTATTTAATCAGAGTGTTTGGGTTTTCATCTTTCTGTTCACTGTTCCAGCGGACCGGTCGGCCCGCTATTAAAAGTGTGGCGGTGACTTCGTAAGCCGTTTCTACAGCGAATTGTTTGTCGCTACGAACGCCGCCACAAAATTCTTCATGTTTTTTTTTTTTTTGTTTTTTTTTTTTTACAGGTTCTTGATGTGTGTTAGTTCATTTAACTGGACCAGGGTATCTTTTTTTGTTGATTGTTCATGAGGTTTCAACCAAATGGATTTTGCTTTGTACTAGTCTGTTTTGTTGGGGTAGCATGTTCATGCTTGTTGTGTTGTCAATTTGGTTGCCTCAAATTTAGTAGTGCATCATTTGAAGTTCAATTTACCAAAAGTTTGTGAAATTGGTATGAGTGTTGTCCATTAATTAAGGTCTCCAATGCTTTTTCACATAGTAAGCATCATTTTTTTGGCAAATCAATTACAGATTCTGAAACTTGGACTTTTAGAAAACTTAGTCCCCATCATGATTGATGCATATTTGGAAACAATGTGGAAGCTTTTACATACTCGTGTTGTATCACTCTCCTGCCAACTCGTAACTCATGCAGGAAGGAATGGACAACTGCCTTCAGCTCTTTGTCACATAAGAATTTGATTCTATGTTGTTTCAAGTTGGGGAACAAATAGTAGTCACTGGGAGCCAAGTCAGGGCTGTGTGGAGGACGGTCACTGATTTCTCACCTGAATTTCACGATGAGCTCTTTTGTGGTGCTGGCGATGTGGGGGTGGGTGTTGTCGTGATGCAAACAAACTACCTTTGTCAGCCGACCCCTCATTTTGTTCTGTATAGCCCGGTGTAACTTTGTTATTGTCTTGCAGTACCTTGTCTCATTGATTGTTGTACCTCTTTCCAGGTAGTCAACCAGCAAAATGCCTTTACTATACCAGAATACTGAAGCCATTACCTTCCCTGTTGATGGTGTTTGCTTGAACTTCTTGACATTTGTAGAACCAAGATGCCACCATTGTTACGATTGTTCCTTAGTCTCTGGCACAAAGTAGTGGACCCAAGTCTCATCCCCAATTACAACTGAATCCAGAAATCCCTCACACTCTTCCCAGTAACAGCACAGAAACTTCCAGGTACTTTTGATGTGTTTTTTTTTGTGTTCATCAGTGAGCATTATGGCACATATCTTGTGATACACTTCAAAAGATCCATCAAAATCTTGTCCATGGTAGTCTTAGAGACGTCCCCTATCAGTTTGACAATCTCTCCCACAGTCACAAGCTGACCTACAAGCAAAACTTCTTCAATTCTCATCACTGTCTCATCCAAAACTGATGGACACCTGTGGCCGGCTTCATCATGCAAATTTTTTACATCCATACGCTTTTCTCCATACACATCAGTTAACTGGCAATAGATTTCAATAGGGATGTCCCCTTAAACCAGAAATCACAGGACACAGTTCACATTTGGTGGGAATGTCATTTTTCCCTTCCATCATTAACAGTTGCTACACCAAGAATGAGAGAATAGTGGTGCGGAAAAGAAGGAACATGGCACTGTTGTCAGATTTAAGCTAGCTCGCTCCATGCTCCATCCTGGTGGGAGCTCATCGGAGACCTTGCTTTATGGACAATCCTCATAATTGTTCTATCTTCTGCACAATTCAGCAGTCTGTTCTTGTCTTGTTGTGTTACGAATTGTCTTAATTGATGTTGATGGACTGCATTATTTTTAGCAGTTATTTAGTGCACTGTTTCTACTTCTGTGACAGTTCAGGTTACAGTTCACTAACAGTGCATTTTCGCATAAGGTTTGAGTGTTCTTTTCAATTATGCCTGCCCTATCAATGGAGCTGCCTTTGTCTCAAGTCATTCAGTTACAGGAGAAGCAAATTTGTAAACTGCTGCAGAGCGTAACTCAGCTCACTCAGGTTGTGACTGCAACGGCTGCATCTTGGCAAGCCTCTCCCGCATTTGCACTGAATTTTTTGGTGTTTGACAGCCAGAAAGAGGACTGGGCCTCATACCATCAACAGTTGAAGATGCACTTTATGGTGTATGGTGATGTCCAAGGTACACAGCACAATGCTCACTTTATCCCAAGTATGGGTACCGAAATCTTTTGTTTGTGTTGTCAGTTTTTATTTGTGAAACAGTTAGATGGGCATTTTGCTAGTGTCAGTTGCTTCTGGCCAAACTGTGTGGATGCTATGTCCTTGGTTATGACAGACAGTCTTCCCCTCAGTATTTGAGTGAGCATCATTATGGATGGTGTACAGACTGGGCATCCATGAGTTTATGTGTGGTGAGCTGGACCACCATCAGTCAAGATGGTTACAATGCTGTCGTTCTATGCAGCACTCCATTTCATGTTCACAGAGTTCTGTGACAGAAGTCTCTATGCCATTGGCCCAGCCCCTGCCAGTAACACCATCCTATACCACCCATGTGGTCACCAGCCCTGTCGTTTTCGGTCCTGCCATCACTGACACCAGCAATCTCATCACTTCTGTTGTTGGCAGCCCTGTTGATGACACTGCCAGTCTTCTCATCAGTCCAGTCATCACCAGCCATTCTGTCATCAACAACTGTGTTTATGATGATGTCAATTTTCTGCTAGTCAATCTTGTCATCACAGGCCCTGTTGTGGCCGGCCTTCCTGATGTTGCCAGCCTTGTCAAAACCAATGCCAGCTATCTTGTCAGTACGCTCATCACCAGCCCTGTCATGGCCAGGCTTCTCCAAGGCTGAGGCCTCCATGGTCAACCCGACTTTCCCCATTGGTGACACTGTAGCCACCCCATGGCCATTCCCAATGCTGCTGCCACCCTGCTGCCAGTCTCATCATCCCTGCTGGCACTGCTGATCCAGTCATGTTCTTCCAGACCTTACATTGCATCTTCACGTAAATTTTGCAACAAGCCCTGCCTATGCCTGGCCTTCCCTACTGTCACATGCAAAGGCCGGTTGCCATTTGCCAATGTGGACACGGCATGCATGTTTTGATGGAATTACTTTTTATGTTGTTTAGTGACTTAGTTCAGCATATTTATGTCCCCTGCCCTGAGCTTTTGGCAGTTACTGTGGAACATTTATGCACTGTTTCTATTTATGTGTCTCAGATGTCGTTCTGCGTACACTGCATGCTCAGCAGTCTTATTAGTTATATGTTGCATTCTTATTCAGATGTTTGTATAGTTTCTGGGATTCTTTTTTTACATAGTGTTTTAGTTATGTTCAGTGCTTGTTGAATCCAAGGTTATGTTAATGTATTGAGGCATATGCTGGTTATTTCTCAGGCACACATTAAACCACTAGCTGATTCTTCTGCTTCATTCCAGTTTTTAGGACAATCTGTGCTGGTGGCTGTGTTCTGTCTTCTCCTTTGGGTGCTATGCTTCTCTGGGATGGATGCACCATCTCTTTTTAAGGGGGAAGGAAATCATATATGCAACACTCCACACCTGTATCTTTGGCCACCTCACTTACTGAGATGCTTTGTGGGCTACATGTGGCCCCTGCATCACCTTAGAGGATGTTTGTTTATAGAAGAATCACTGAGTTGTTTACTGTCAAGCCCCCTGCAACTGTTAAGCTGTGCCACTACAGTGTGCGCAGGTCACAGAACACAGTACTGCAATCGCAAGCACCTACTCCTATCTAAGCAGTCATGTGTGCATGTGACACCACGTATGTGCTCTTCCATGGGTGCCTACTTCAGTCGGCATTCCATCCATTAAGAGCCATTACGTTCCAACTGACCCACAGCTGCTATTATAGTTCAATTCTTTTATCTTGGCGGTTCGCGTATGCCCGCCCAGACGCGGGAGATTGCTGCATTGCCAGTTGCACGCGCCGCAAACTTACGTTTAGGGGGGAGCACGCAGTTTATGAAGTAAAGTCACCACGGCCTCATTAACCCTTTTGCTGCTACAGAGACGTGCTCCCCGCATTCTGCGCTGTGTGCGATTTTGTCATCACTGCACTGCTCGCCTGTGCAGACACATGGTGTTCTGACTGCTTTGACACACTTATCATTCGATTTCACAAAAACTATTTGGCCCAAAAATTTGATTTTTACACATCTTCTTGACTGATACCTTCCCCCCATAAATGACTTAATTTTGTTTCGATGTTCAATGCAGTTATTGTGCAGCATTAAATGTAGTAAACCACTGCACGAAATTTTGAAGAATTTGCAGAGGTAAAAGTCCATAGGGTATACTTTCGGTATGGTCGATTTCAGTTGCCACTAGAAATTTCAAAAAATTACATTCAAACAAACAAAATTCAAGAAGTAAGACACTTTGATATTGTTTTTAAATAAAGAAAATATGAAGCACAGAACAAGGTTTGAACTTGGAACCTTTCGCTTAGCAGCCAAACACTTTTTTCTTTTTTTTTTATTCCACAAAAACAGTAACAAAAATGGCTACAATGAAATGACATAAATAGGGTGACATATAATTGCAGTCATTAATTACAGCATTCAAAGACTGAGTCTTTAGCAGTAGCACAATTTAGCACCTTGACTGTCACCTTCAACTGGTGGCAGTTCAGCATGCACATTTTCTTCTTCTGCAGCCAGTTCCTCATCACATTTCCCAGACCTAAATTAATCATTCAGTAAATCATTGATGTGTGTTCCTTCCAGGGTAAATTACGTGGACAGAAGAGCAGTCCCAAACAGCGACATCACAAAATACTTCACTGCCTTGTTATTTTTGTCAGTTCCAGCCTTCTAAACGAATCCATAGGGAGTTCAAGATGTTCCTAACCATTACGCTACTGCAGCTCATCACTTAAAATGATTCTTGGAGGACTTTAAACTAGGACGCAAAATACTGACAAACACTGTTGGTATGACTATGAATTATTCATGTTTCGTCGAAGTACAATAGGAAATAAACAATTACCGCTGTTCTTTATTGCGAAAAAGTGGTTAGTGAGAATGATACAAAGACCTTTAATTGCTATCGCCTGAATTAGGAGGCTTATTGCTTGTTTGGTTTAATTAATTAATAGAATATGAAGCAATTGGTATAAAGAATGCTTTTTCCAAAGTTTCTATAAAAGAAATTCTGCTATCAAGACATTGCTTTCGTTCAGTTACTTTATTTATGACTGAACGTTTCTAAAACTGAAGACACTCGTCCGTGCTCTGTACTGCAGTCGAGCTCTGGCAACGTCGTTCTTTCTTCATTGGCTGACTGTGTTGTGTGACGTCAGATGCGCAGAACGAACCTAAACTTGGCCGCCGTCATAAATGACGCGCACTTTAGTCTCTAATGCCTGCTGCTGCCACTGCCTGCCAAAGTGTTGCCTCACCCTTGCCGTGAGCCCCATATGATGCTGCACTTCCGTCAGCTGCACCTAAGTGCACCACTTCGCATTATTTGCATGTGACCACCCATGAGTTCATTGCCTAATGGGACTGTATATTTATGGCATCTTGCTGCTCATTACTTGGCTACCTACGAGCTCCCTGCCTCGGGGGTCTGAGTCATCAGTCATCTTCTCTGTTCCTTCCTTTGCCATAGCGTGCACCTGCTAAGTACTGTTGAGGCTCAACATTTCTGTTATCAAGTTCTCGGGACTATGGTTCCCAGAAGCTGTACGTAGTTTACTGATGTTAATAAATAGTTGTTTCTGCAGAGTGTATATCTCAATACTGTCAGTCACACCTCTGGACTAAAGGATACTACAATGGCATGATCAACCACCAAATCTATATTCAAAGAAATAAATAAATTATTTCCAGTGCCTTTTGTTTACATTCCAAAAAACGGGGTTCTATGGGCTTACTAGTTGTCCCATTAATCCTACACTTCAATTGCAGAGCTCATTTTTTCTGCCTCTGTTGCCATATGATCCCAGCTTTTGAAGCACCAGTGAGTGATTAACAAGATATAAAGCATTACTTAGGTCAATGAAAAGTCAACAAGAAAATACCTTTTGATTGGAGGATCTAAGGGCGTTGTCAGTGAAACAGAAATGAGTTATTTAGTGAAAAGCAAACAGGCATGTTTAAAAGCAAATTGTTGCTTATTCTTTACTGATCAGACAAAGGCCTTCATCAGCTGCTGAAACACACCGGGGGAGAGAGGAGGGGCTGCCTTTGATGGCACAGAAAATGCCACTGACAGGACTAATACCTACTCTATTTCTGTCACTGGCATTTCCTATCTCAGAACCTTCAACATTGGAGCGCGTCAGTAATCGTTGGTTAATATATTAAAAAACTAAAAACCCGCCTCGATTGCGAAAAAAGCACCTAGTGTTAAGTGTTAACCCAGGTTTCGGTGTTGATAACTACACCTTCTTCAGAACAACAATAAAACCCACAAGTGCCTAAGAAGACCTTTGTCAATGATTAAAAGAACACCATAGCTATACATTTATAAACAAAAAAGAAAGGAAAACACAAACAGTACATGTGTACAAAGTCAAAACCACTACTTAACTTAATGGTGTACGTTCCACCTCACACCGGCCTATGTTCAATGGGCCATGACCCGCCATAAACTGCAGCTACAAACGATCGCTCACTTACAAGCCTGACCCGCTATCTATGCACATGCGCAAGACAAGGGAAGTTACTCGAATGCGCATGCGCATACGAATATGAGAAAGTTTATACATGGGCCCGAGGCTAAATAGCCCATATATTCCTAACTGTGGATCAACGTATATCGCAAAATTAAATGGATAGAATAAGAGACGAGCTAAATAGGAGATGAAACCTAAAAATAACCACACACAGTTGCTTATGCTTGAGGTGTTCAATGGGCTAAAATCACCTTCATCATAAAAGGAAATGAGGATAAAAAGAAAGAAGATGAACAGCTTGACCAACCACGCTCGCCAATCAGCACGTGCATGTGATAATCCCCAGATCATCAGATTTACGAGTATGAAGAACAAAGTAAAGGTGCGAAACCTTCAAAAATTTTCTATTTCTTAGGAGGAGTTGGTCATTGAGGATATTGTCTTTAACATGTTGCAGATGCTTAATGATCTGCATTTCTTCCAAAACATCCAGTTTTAAGCCCTTAACCTCGGTATGAAGTAACTCGATATTAACTGGAGGGCACAGGGTGTTCTGCATAAGTAGAGCCCTTAGTACAGTCACCGCTTCTAGTAGGAAGCAGGTGCACGTTCTGGTGGTTTGAAGCAGCACCACCAGAACCAAATTTGCGCATGTTGTTTGCCCCATGATTCTGCTGCTTTTCTCCCCCAGATACATGGCTACATGGACTGTGTGGCCTTCACAACTGCCCGCTGGTGCTATCAGGGCACCCCAGGAGGAGCAGATGGACAATGTGCCCTCATCCCCGCCATCCCCACTCGCCAAGCACATGGACCTGGGCCCACCATTGCCATCGCTGTCGCCAACATCAGTTTTCCAGAGGATGTCCCTGTTAGCTCGCAAGCCAGATGGTGGAGTACAGTCGGAAGTACCCCATCCTCTATAGCAACAACTTTCGGCCCATCTCTGCATCAAGTGTCTTGCCTCTCTCGCCGTTGTTGTTCACAGCCTCACTACATGACAACGGTGTGACATTTCGTGGGTACAGAATGTGCTGGCATAAGCTGGTGCCAGCACACCATGCAGCACGAGTCACCTCTGGGATCAGTTCAACACTGCATACAAAGAGGGCGTACAAATTATAACTGTTTGTTGTCGATAGTCACTCCACTGCAACATTTTTGGTCTGGATGCCTTCTATATGTTTGAGTTCTCCATTACTGACAAGGTGCAAGTCATCTCAGACACCGAAACTGGCCTGGCAGTGACAGATTTCCAGGTGCATATATCCTTACATCCACATGCAGTGCCCCATTTCTGTCAGGCCCATTTCTGTCAGGCCTGTCCTCTTCCTGTCTCCTTATGCACAGCCATTAATCAAGAACTCAATTGTCTCCAGGTATTTGAACCTGTTAAAATCAGGGCTTGGGCCACACCTTGTCAAGAAAAATTCAAAGCCACATCCTTAGCTGGTAAAGTCATGGTGAGGTCCTTCTGGGCCTCTGAAGGGATTATTCTCTTTGATTTCCTCCCTCTTTGTGGAACAATCAACTCTGAAGTGTATTGTGCTATCTGCATGATGATCCAAGGCCACACTCAAGTCTGTGCACCAGAGAGTAGCTCACAAAACTTTGATGGAATGTTCTTCTTCATCCGCCCTAAAGCCCACATCTTACACCTTCCGACTTCCATTTGTTCAGCTCAATGAAGGGTGCACTCCATGGGAAGCAGTACATAGATAATGGAGAGGTTACTGATGCAATACGATGTTGGCTCTGATGTCAAACAGTAGAGTTCATATACAGGCATCCAGACCCTGACAGTAAGGCATGGATGGAGACTATGTTGAAAAACAGGGTTTTGTAGCCAAAAGAGTGGGAAATAATATGGTGTATTGGAATCCTGAATAAAACCAACCTGCTTTCAGAAAACAGAGATGCTTTAATAAAAATGATGAAAACATTCAACTGGTCCCTAAATTATGCTGGTCAACAGCATATATACAGTGTGTCTTTCCCAAGAGTCATCAGGCACATTTTCTCCAATACTTCAGCAATATTTGCACTTCCAAGTTAGTCTAGTGTTTTGTTTTATTGATAAGTATTAACAGGGACAGTAAAACTCAAGGAATAAATAGCAATCCAGCAGCGACGCAGTAGTGCTGTGTGCTTGACAGTAGCAGTCAATGCAGGCCACAGCACTACTGTATTTGCTGAAGTAATGGTTATTCATCATGTGTTACTTTCCCTGTTAATACACACTGATTAATGAATATTGCACTAGAGTAATCTCGGACTGCTCTGTTGAATGTGCATGTAAAATTCCACTTTAGAAATCATTTTCTTTTTATCAAAGTAGCAAACTGTTTTCATTCACCCTGGGCATCTCATGAAAAACGTAATGAGTGCTCTTTGTCTGGGCTGACTCAGGCTACACAATGGAAAACTTAAACTGCAAATATCTGCCAAAATACCAGACACAATAGTCTGATGACTCTTAGAAGAGACACCCAATCCATATATATATCATCATTGAAGAAATACACTGTCCAGTCACATTAATGTGACCACCTGTCAATAGCCTGAATAACCTCCTTTTGCTATATGGACCACTGTGAGGCATGCAGGAAGTGTGTCAATGAGATTCTTGAAGGCACTGACATATGTGGGGCCATGGCAACATGGCCAGTTGCATTAGGTTTCTGGGTGTTTGGTGACCAGTGGCATATGGTAAACTCATCACGGTGTGCTTCAAACCACGCATGTACACCACAATCTGTGTGACATATTGCATTGTCCTCCTGGTGGATGCCATGGCCCCCAAGGATAAATGTGTACCTGTATAGATTTATTGTGCTTTCCAGAATGACGTGATCACCCAGAGATACTATGCACAAACATAGAAAAAGCTGTAATAGTTCCAAATAAAGCAAATAAAAAAAGAGCATTTTTAAAGATAATACTGAGATATCTAAATTTTCTTCTAGATGAGCCAAACTAAGAAAACATTCAGAAAAATGTTGATAGAATGTTAGAATGTACGTGTGTTTCCAAAATATCTTCCTTTACTATTTTAATTGAACTTTCCCTCCTAAAAGCAAAATATTAGATGTTAAGAACAAAGAAAATGGATGACAAGAGGCATTAAAATTTCTAATGAAAAAAAAAGGAAAAAAAGAAAACAGATTTCTGCAGTAATGCTATAACAAGATATAACGTTTCTCAAGAATTTGATGCCTATTTTGAAATCTACAAAAAGATATACAGTATGGTGATCAGGCACTCAAAAATGTTACACAATGATAGTCTGGCAAGGAACTCATCAAACAAATTGACAGTCATGTAGAAGGTTGTCAAACAAGAAGGTTGTAGTGTACTGTCAAAACAAGAATTTATCATTTTATGTAATCTATATGATAGATCCAATGTAAAGAACCAATCATTTATTTCTCCAAAAAGGCTGTGACCAAAGAAACACCATGTGTGACTGTGCCCTGTGGAAGATGAGGTGAGACATTGCCAAGGAACAAAAATTCCCCCTTGGGGAACTTCCAAAGATGCATCATCTTGACAGCCAACCATAATAACATCACGAGATTTCAGTAGTAATCACCTGTGTTGGTTGGCCATTTATGATCATAATCTGTTAGCACCACAACATGGTAGTCCGAAGAAAGACGCATCACCACCTTGCCCAATGATGGCTAGATTATCATGTTTTTCCTGGGGTGATGGGTCCAGTTTCCACTGCTTGGTTTGCTCCTTTGCCCTGAGGTTAGTGACACACCCAGCACTCATACATGGTGATTAGGTTGTTAAAGAAGTTATCAGGATTGGTCTGACACAACTGTAACATTTCTCTTGCTGACTTTTTGGACAGATGTGAGAAGTCACAGTACCCAGCAGTTGAAAATTTGTCATTTTCAAAATGTCATACAAGATGTTGAAACTGATCAAACACTGAATTCAACTTTTTTTCACTATTGCCTCAATTGTAATACACTTGTCTTTGAGCATCAGGCACTCTCCTTCTCATGCAGTTCCCTGTTCTTAAAAGAGAGATGGTCAGCCACCTTGTTCTTCTTCATTCAGACTTGTTTAGGCACACTGGAATCATCTGTGCCATCTAACCAGTGTCATATGATGGTGCATCGTTCCCATACACCACTGCAAACTCAGCATGGATTGCTGCAGCATTGTGCCCTTCAGGTGGATAAAACAAATTTCTGCAAAATATTCCACTTTATCAATGAGCTGTGCCATTTTGTTTTGGCTCCTCTAATGGTGTGCTACAGTACAGCGGAGGGATTTTCAGTGTGTAGCAGAACAGCAGATGTGTACTTGCATACAAACAAAAAATTAATTACTCAACTTTTTTTCCAAAGTGATTATTAAACCGTGACTACTATCCCTTGTATGTACTCTCTACTTTGGTCACCATCAGTTATTTTGCTGCCGAAATAGCAAAACTGATCTGCTACTTTCAGCATCTCATTTCCTAACCCAATGCCCTCAGCATTGCCCAATATAACTCAAGTTCACTCAATTGCCCTTACTGATATTCATTTTACAACCTCTTTGCAAGACACTGCTAATTTTTCCAACTGATCTTTTCCTTTAGTAATTGTTCAGTGTACAGAATGAATAGCATTGTGAGTAACTGTTCAGTGTAGAGAATGAATAACACTGTGGATATGCAACAACCCTGCCTAATTCCTTTCTCAACTACTGCCTTCCTTTCATGTACTTCAAGTCTTATAACCACTGTGTGGTTCTGTACAAGTCATAGATAACTTTTTTCCCATGGTCTTTAGTGCTGCTATCTTCAGAATTTCAGAGAATGTAGTCCATTCAACATCAACAAAAACTTTCACTAAATCTACAAATGCTATAAACATAGATTTGCCTTCCTTCAATCTATTTTCTGAGATAAGTCGTAAGGTAGTACTGACTCACGTGTTCCTACATTTCTCCAGAATCCAAACTGACCTTCCTGAGGCCAACTTTGACCAGTGATTCCATTCTTCTGTAAATAATTTGTGACAATATTTTGAACCATGACTTACTAACCTATTTATTCTGTAATTTCACATCCATCAGCACCTACTTTCTTTGAAATTTGAATTAATACAGTCTTCTTGAAATCTTCAAAATATTTCATCTATCTCATGTATCTTGCATTCCAGGTGGATTGGTTTCATTATGACATGTTTTCTCAAGGAACAGCGTTACCCCCTTGTAACCCTGATTGCATTGGCTCAGTCATATGTAATGCAGTGGCAGATTTTGGTTCATTGGTAGGTTACTGGGGACATTCAGTCCATCTACAAAGGAGATTGCTTACAAAACACTTATGTGACTCATTCCAGATGTGTGTGGAACCCATAACAATGGAATGTCATCTACTCCAAGTGTTCATTTCGATTTACATCTTTCAGTGCTCTGTCAAATGATTCTTCATTGCGTCATAGCTCCAATCTCCTCGCATCTACTACCCTTTTCAAAGTATTGTCTTCAATTTTGTTTCCTATGTATAGGTCCATATATTCCTTCCACCTTAAGTTTTCCCTTCTTTTCTTAGTACTGGCCTGCTAACTGAGTGCATAAGGAAGAAAGCATTAAATATGTAGATGAATGATCCCATAAACACTCTTTGTAAACACAGAAATAAAAAAACTTATTCCTGGATGGTTGGGGAGGAATTTGAATCCCATTTTTCTTGCATAAAGTCAGTGTCTCAACCAATGTAACACCTCAATAAGTAGGTAGCCTTATAACAAATGGTTGTGATAAGTGTAGACAAGAAACACAGATCCACCAAGATTGAAAATGGTATCAGTGACAATGATGTTCTTGAAGCAATAATGATTACCAAAGCACAAAGGTCAGCTTAAACTAGGACAAAGCATAGATGACACCCATATAAAAGAATAGTAGAGAAGTGATACACACAGCCACAATTCAATAGTATTATTGACATATATTTGTTGTAGAATCTTAGAACATATTCTGAGCTCTAATGTAATGAAGTATCTTGGATGGAAAGTTTAATACCCTACTCAGCATAGGCAGCAAAAGATCAGTAGTCTTCAGCACACAGTGACAGAGTACCAGGCGGAGCAAATAACAGTTCCGAGTGGATGGTAACAACAAAGTTAATGCAGTGAATGGCTGGCTAGAAAGAGGCCCAAAGACTACAAGGTTGTTATAAGCAAACAAGATCAATCAGACACTGTATCACATGGCATGGTCTAAAGGCTTCAAGTGATAACAAGCATATGGCAGTATGTGACTGCATGCAAAAATTGAAGTACAGGGTTATTACAAATGATTGAAGCGATTTCACAGCTCTACAATAACTTTATTATTTGAGATATTTTCACAATGCTTTGCACACACATACAAAAACTCATAAAGTTTTTTAGGCATTCACAAATGTTCGATATGTGCCCCTTTAGTGATTCGGCAGACATCAAGTCGATAATCAAGTTCCTCCCACACTCGGCGCAGCACGTTCCCATCAATGAGTCGGAAAGCATCGTTGATGGGAGCTCGCAGTTCTGGCATGTTTCTTGGTAGAGGAGGTTTAAACACTGAATCTTTCACATAATCCCACAGAAAGAAATCGCATGTGGTTAAGTCGGGAGAGAGTGGAGGCCATGACATGAATTGCTGATCATGATCTTCACCACGACCGATCCATCGGTTTTCCAATCTCCTGTTTAAGAAATGTCGAACATCATGATGGAAGTGCGGTGGAGCACCATCCTGTTGAAAGATGAAGTCGGCGCTGTCTGTCTCCAGTTGTGGCATGAGCCAATTTTCCAGCATGTCCAGATACACGTGTCCTGTAACGTTTTTTTCGCAGAAGAAAAAGGGGCCGTAAACTTTAAACCGTGAGATTGCACAAAACACGTTAACTTTTGGTGAATTGCGAATTTGCTGCACAAATGCGTGAGGATTCTCTACTGCCCAGATTCGCACATTGTATCTGTTCACTTCACCATTAAGAAAAAATGTTGCTTCATCACTGAAAACAAGTTTCGCACTGAACGCATCCTCTTCCATGAGCTGTTGCAACCGCGCCAAAAATTCAAAGCGTTTGACTTTGTCATCGGGTGTCAGGGCTTGTAGCAATTGTAAACGGTAAGGCTTCTGCTTTAGCCTTTTCCGTAAGATTTTCCAAACCGTCGGCTGTGATACATTTAGCTCCCTGCTTGCTTTATTCGTCGACTTCAGCGGGCTACACGAGAAACTTGCCCGCACGCGTTCAACCGTTTCTTCGCTCACTGCAGGCCGACCCGTTGATTTCCCCTTACAGAGGCATCCAGAAGCCTTAAACTGTGCATACCATTGCCAAATGGAGTTAGCAGTTGGTGGATCTTTGTTGAACTTCGTCCTGAAGTGTCGTTGCACTGTTATGACTGACTGATGTGAGTGCATTTGAAGCACGACATTCCCTTTCTCGGCTCCTGTCACCATTTTGTCTCACTGCGCTCTCGAGCGCTCTGGCAGCAGAAACCTGAAGTGCGGCTTCAGCCGAACAAAACTTAATGAGTTTTTCTAGGTGTCTGTAGTGTGTCGTGACCATATGTCAATGAATGGAGCTACAATTAATTTATGAAATTGCTTCAATCATTTGTAATAGCCCTGTATAGACTTTGCCAGAGGGTGTGCCCACTGTATGTTTGGGTGTTACCATCTGTGGAGCCACAATTAACTGTGTCTACTTATCACCCACAGTATCTCAGACCCATATCAATAGTGTGGAATTTTAATCATTGTCAGATACAAGAGAGAGCCATCAACAGAAGCAGAAGTAACTTCAGGTACACCCCAGGGAATTATATTGGGACCCTTGCTGTTCATGTTGTGTAGTTATGACCTTACAGACAATATTAACAGTAACCCCAGGCTTTATGCAGATGATGCAGTTATTTATACTGAAGTACAACCTGAAAATCTCTGCACAAATATTCGCTGAATCTTGACAGGATATAAAAGTATTGCAAAAAGATTGGTAACTTGCTTTAAATATTCAGAAATTTAAAACTGAGTACCTACTAAAATGAAGAAATATAGTATCCTATAAGTACAGTACCAGTGAGTTACAATAGGATTCAGTCAAATCATACAAATACCTAGATGTTACTATTTGTAGGGATATGAAATGTAATGCCTGCATAGGCTCAGTCATGTGTAAAGCAGACAACAGACTTTGGTCCACTTGTAGGATCCTGGGAAAATTCAGTCTGTCTGCAAAGGAGATTTCTTACAAAACACTCGTGTGACTCATTCTAGAAGTGGGTGGAATCCATACCAAATAAGACTAACACAAAATGTTGATAGTATACAAACAAAGGTAGAATAAATAGTCACAAGTTTGTTTGAACCACTGAAGAGAATCATGGAAGTGCTGAAGAACATGAACTGGCTGAGCTTCAAGACAGACTTCAACTATCCCATGAAAGACTACGGTATAACCCCGATTTTACATGACCTCGATTTAGTGTAAACCCCCATTTAATGAAAGAAATTTCAAGTTCCAAAAATTATTCCACAAGTGCAATGCAATTTTATATTCAATTTAACGAAATTTGCATTACGACAAAACCTGCATTTAGTGTTAGGAATATTAAATATTGAAAACAATACAATAGTGACATTTGCAGCCCAAATGCAAGTTGCACTTTTCTTCCAGTTCTCGGAATCCAAAAAACCACCTGTGGCTTGCATTCAGGTGCAAAGCCTAAGAAATTCCGAAAAATGCCTCTAGTTGCCACCGTAAGCACTTGTGGCCTTTATTGCTGTTTTTTGTCACTATAAGCCGCCACAGAAGCCACTGTGTTAGTTTCAAGTAACGAATGTTAAGGTATTTTTTATCATGGGCGAATTTAGCAATTTTTCAAATATTCATAGCAATTAAAAATCCAGGATTTTAAAGGGAGCCGCAATTGGGCTTGAAAAATACAGGGAAAAACTTGTCGCATTTCAGTGCGACATCATCAAACTGCGCACCGGAAATTCTTGCTAGCTTGTACAGCCAATGTCCATAAATTGCCACCATTCATGTCACACGGAAGACTTAACTGAAGTCCGAAGTGTTTCCTAAAGATGTTATTGTATGTGCTAACGAAATTGGCTCGTTCACGGAGGACATGGTTTTAGAGTGGGTCAGACCTGTCTGGCAACGTCATCCTGGTACCTTGCTAGTTTTGACACGTACGCTTGTGTTAGATTCGTACACAGGTCACTGTACACCAGCTGTGGAAAAAAAAAAAACAAAAAAAAAATGAGTAGAGGGTAAAACTGACTTAGTTGTAATTCCAGAATGGACGACGTCCATTCTGCATCTGTTAGATGTTTGTTTAGACAAACCTTTTATAGACAAGAAGAAAATATGTATACACAGTGCCTAATGAAAGAAGATAGGCAATTAATGCCTACAGGACATGTTAAGTGTGCAAGCCTGTCTCAAGCGTGCATGTGCGTTAGTCAATCTTGGAAATGTCTCCCAAGTGAAACTGTTCATCACGCATTTAAAAAATACTGTATTTCTAATGCACTTGATGGCACAGAGGATGATGCTTTGTACAAAAGTAGTGACAAGGAGTAGCTAGCGTTAATGATAAAACATGAAAAATCACGACTGTGTTCCAGTATGCAGTGCAGCGAGCTCACCTGCGACGTCACTGCTCACAGCTCATGTGCTTGTAGATCCGGAATACTGTACAGCATTTCGATAGATATCATGAATTTTCACTGTTGTCAGTGTTTTGTGATGTAATTGTAACTTTAAGAGTCCCAAATCCCTGAGAGGTAGGGCCACTTAATACTCTATCCATCATATGATGAGCCATATCTTTCACTTTTAAGTGCGGCTTGAAATCGAGATAAAATTTATTTATTTATTTATTTGTTGTTGTTTTTTTTCTGAGTCTCATTTCTGGGGTGTGGCTTGCATTCGAGGTTGGCTTGCAATCGGCTAAATATGGTAATTACAGTACTTGCAGTGGCTTCTAGCGGGATTTTTCTGAACTTCCATAGGCTTTGCCTCCAAATGCAAGCATCACGTAATACAGGCTTTAAGAACCTATGAACTCCAGCATTTATATTGGACGTGATCGATCATCTTCCATATCAACTCCTCACTACATGCATGAGCAAGCTCGAACTTAGCCGACCGCGGCCGAAGACTAACAATGTACAGCGTGCTAACACTCATGCTGCTTTGCACGCTTGCAAGCGGCCAAGTTGTCATGGAGAAAGTGAACTTGATTTGGTAAGTGGAGAGAAATGCAAATGCACCCGTAAGTGAAATGACTCGACACCTGGGACTTGCACTGTCTTCATTGTCAGGAATATTGAAGAATAAGGAAAAGACTCTGGATCAAGAAACACAGTGTGTTTCAAAAGCAAAGCAGAGAAAAAATGGTGAAAAGTCGCCGTACGAAGAAATGAAATAGAAGCTAATGGAGTGGTTCAATGGAGCATATGCTGAAAGTTTACCAATCGATGGGGCATTGATAAAAATGAAAGCATCTACGATATCAGGGAAACTTGGGCAAACAGAATTCAAAGCTTAGAGAGTGCTGCAGTTAGTGATGAAAGTGTTGAACACTGAAAAGAAGAGGTGCTGCCACCCCTCTTGGAAGGTTTTGAATCTCAGAATGTGTATGAAACAGGCCTGTTTTACCTACTCATGCCCTCTAAAACCTTAAGTGTTAAAGGAGAAGCATGCCATGGAGGAAGAATGAGCAAGCAGAGAATTACTGTTCTCTTATGCAGCAATGCAGATGGCAGCGACAAGCTGGATCCCATAGTAACTGGGAAGTTCCACAAACCACATTGCTTTAAGAACAGTGCTATGCTGCCATGTAAGTATTAGAGCAACAAAAGTGCTTGGACGACTGCAGACTTGTTCAAAAAGTTCTTACAAGCTTTTGATGCACAAATGGGTGCTAGAAACAGGAAGGTTGTTCTCTTTATGGACAAGTGTCCTGCTCATCCAACAGACTTAGGATTTCTGTGGTACATGAAAGTGCATTTCTTTCATGCAAATTGCACTAGCACACTCCAGCCCATGCATCTAGGGATTATTCATAGCCTGAAAAGCAAGTATCGAAAAGCTCTTGTCCTTAAGGCACTTGCCTTTATTGATAGGAATGAAGTGCTTAAATTGAACATCCTGCAAGGAACGCATATGCTCATAGGAGCTTGGAAAATGGTAACTAAGGAAACCATCTCAAATTGCTTTCATAAGGCTGTATTTAATGAAATGAGCACTCACGACAAAGACGGTGATGAAGCAGTAGTGGACATGCATGATTGGGTGAGGGTATCTAACAATTTACCCATCACTTTTGATGGATTTGTGGCTTGTGGTGATGATGCCATCACTACATGCATCTGAGATGTTGAGGAAATCTGCGAAGATGAAGTAAAGCAGAATGATGAAGATATCGAAGAAGACGATGATGTTATGGATGAAGAAATGCAAACACCGTCATTTAGTGAAGCTATTGCCAGCATAGACATTGTCCGCAGATTTGTAACAGCATTTAAAGTGGACAACCCTGTTACACGAGTAGACAGAATAAATCAGTTGGAGATGGACATTTTTAACCTAAAATCCAACAGTGCTAAAAAGCAGACTACCATTTTTGATTACAGGTATTTCAAAAAATGAGGCACTGTGAAAGTTGTGTAAATGTGTGTTGTATACAGGAAAAGTAGCTCAATTTATTATATTACTGTAATTGTACAAGTATTTTGTGGATGTTTTAATTTTGTAGTGTGCTGGAAACTACGATCTTTGACTACTGTATTAGTGCTACAAAAAAAGTTGTAATTACACTATAGTGTGCAGGGTAAGTATCTCCTTGTTTTATTGTTGTTATTGTGTAAATTATGTGTGTTGGTGCAAGTCATGTCAATACAGGCAAAGAGTTCTGGAAAAGTTTTGCTTTATATTGAAACCTCGATTTAAGGTAAACCCCCATTTAAGGTTAAATAGGGGTTCTAATGTACTTAAAAATTTTGAGATAGCACTATTAAGTGAGGAATCTAGGAATATACTACAACCAATTATACATTGCTCTGGTAGGAATGACAAAGACAGCATCAGACTAATTACAGCCTCCACACAAACACTTAAGTAATCAGTCTTCTTGCATTCCATATGTGAAAGAAATGGAAGGACTCCTAGTACATAGTACAATTAGAAGTACCCTCCATCATGCCTTTCACAGTGGTTTGCAGAATACAGATGTAACAGGTGCAGCAGTGAAACAGGTGATTTTGAAACCTCCACCAGCGACACAAATTTATTCACATCAATAGAAAAGAAGTAAAACATGAATTTACAAGGCTTGCTTGCAATTTAAAATGCCCATCACTTGAAAATGATTAACTTGCTTCTAAATTTAAGCCTTCAGTTCCTGGATGGTGTGTGGTACATTGCACTGGAAGATCTGAAATTTGAAATGACCCCCAAGTGGAAGAAATCACATGCTGGAAGGTCAGGAGACCTCACACGCCAGGGAATGCCACACTACACTACCACTTTCTGACTGTGAATTGACATTTTGTGAAGCATTTCAAGATTTTCATGTGAGCAGTATCTAAAGTTTTGCTTGTTAACAAAGCTTGACATAAAAATTGGCCTCATTGTTCATGATCAGATTGTCACAAAGGCCAGGATTGTCATTCGTGAGCTCCAAAAATTCCTACTAAAAGCTTAGTCTCTTTGGGAGGTCACCTGCATTCAGTTTTCCCATTCTCTGGATTTTGTATGGGAGATATTGCAGTTCCTTGTGCAATATTACCTGTACACAGCAATTCAATATGTCTAGTTGCAGTGCATGCTTGCATGCAGAATGCCTATGACTTTGGCTGAAAGCTTCTTCCACTCCTGCAACATTCTCTGGTGTGCACTAGGGTTTTACAGTCCAACCCCTCTTTTGCACCATGTCACCCATTCCCTCAAAGTTTTGTTCCCACACTTTGATAGAATGTGCCAAAAGAACTAGGGTATGATGTGCTAGAGTGTAATGTGCATGAAATACATGCTTCGTGACCATGTAATTGTTCACCAGTCCATGATGCCATCTTGACCTAGCATCAGTATCAGGATCAATGGCAAAGGTTTGTTGTCCAAATGGCACCACTGCCATTTTCTGATTTCTGACATAACACACTATTTCCAGGGTAACCAAATTGCCCATTTCATTGCCCCACTCAATAAATGTACACTTGCTAACATCAATTTTCCCTATTAAATAAAAATAAAGGACCAGTTGGAGAAGGAAGAAGATAAAAGCAGCTGGAATGTGCATCTGCTCAGTAAGCAATGACAAATTTACACTTTTATAAATGGGACACTGGAGACCCTAAGATTCCAAAACATTACTTCCATCAGCACTTCGTACATGAGTTATTTGCCTATCATGACTCTTACCACAAAAGGGATGCTGAGCACCTGAAAACAAAATAATAGGCAATGTGTTGGTAATCATGCTACACACACATAATAGAGAAATAGCTTATGTACATTGTGAATTCCCATGTGGATTACAACCAAACAGAGTGGAAGTAGCAAACAACACTAAAACAATAACATCAATAATAATCAGAGCCAGTAACATTAGACAATTTCTTGTTTCTAAAACTGCCAAACAAATAGAAAAGTACTATGATATGAGGTTCATATATTACCTGAGTGACAGCTTTTGCAATGCAGCTAGCAGCATGTCTGTTGTGACAGTATCAACATTAACTGCTGGATTGTGACCAGAGATACATTCAATCACAGTATCAATAAGAGGGCGTCCAGCTGAACAGAGATAATCCCTTCCTGTATGAAGTGATGCCAAAGTATTTAGTAATCTTGCAGCTGCCTGCTGAAGTGGATGTGGTGTAGCTACGTCTGTCGGTATAAGCTGTGTTGCCAGTAGCTGACACCGATTCAGTCGCAAAGAGAGAACATCATGTCGAGAATATGCTCCCAGTGCTGCTTCACGTTCCTCAAGAGAATTTTGTGTGATACGCTAATGAAATGAAAACAATATTAAGGATATTACAATGGAGAAAGAAACTACTACTTTTATGAAACAATATGACATACACTGAGGCGACAAAAGTCATGGGATACCACCTAATATAATGCCAGGCCTTCTTCTGCCCAGAATAGTGCAGCAACTCAACACTGATCCACGCTACCACTACAGCCATCCATAATGGGGAAAGCGTTTCCAATGCAGGATTTTGCGCATGAAATGACTCTTGAGTATGTCCCATAAATGATTGGTGGGATTCATGCTGGGCAGTCTGGGTGGCCAAATCATTTGCTCAGGGTCCAGAATGTTCTTCAAATCAATCACAAACAACTGTGGCCCGGTGACATGATGCACTGTCATCCATAAAAATTCCTTTGTTGTTTGGGGACATTAAGTCCATGAATGGCTGCAAATGGTCTCCAAATAGCTGAACATAACCATTTCCAGTCAATGACCAATTCAGTTGGACCAGATGAGCCAGTCCATTCCAAGTAAACAGAGCCCATGCCTTTACGGAGTACCACCAGCTGGTACAGTGCCTTGTTGACAACTTGCATTCATGACTTCATGGGGTCTGCACCGTATTCGAACCCTACCACCAGCTCTTACCAACTGAAATCAGGACTCATTTGACCATGCACATTTTTCCAGTCATCCATGTACAACCAATGTGTTTACAAGCCCAGGAGAGGTGCTACAGGCGATGTCAAGCTGTTAGCAAAGACATTCTTATCGGTCATCTACTGCCATAGCCCACTAACACCAAATTTCACCACACTGTCCTAATGGATACATTTGTCATACATCCCACATTGAGTTCTGCATTTATTTCATGCATTGCTGCTTTTCCATTACCACGGAAAACTCTACACAAATGCCACTGCTCTTGGTCATCAAGTGAAGGCCACCACCCACTGTGTTGTCCATGGTGAGGGGTAATGCCTAAAATTCAGTGTTCTTGGAACACTCTTGACGCTGTGGATCTTGGAATATTGAATTTCCTTATGATTTCCAAAATGGAATGTCCCATGTGTCTCGCTCTAACTAACGTTCCACGTTCAAAGTCTGCTAATTTCTGTTGTGTGGCCATAACCGTGTCAGACACCTTTTCACACAAATCAACTGAGTACAAATGACAGTTCTGCCAATGCACTGCCCTTTTATCCGTTGTGTATGTGATATTACCACAACCTGCATATGTGCATATTGCTATCCCATGACTTTTGTCTTCTCAGTGTATGAAACAACTGACATGCCATGTTCAGTTGTATACAACCAGTTAACCACATCAAATACCAAAAGCATGTCTAAAATTGTAGACAGGGGAATACAAAGATATGTAGCCTACACTAGTACCTCATTCTTCCGCATCAACTGAGCAGTCTATCAATCAAGTGAGTAAAGTAGTGCATTTTTTAGCTCATAAAATCTGTACAATTTATTCTCATATAAATTTTATGTGGTTTAGTATATTTATCTGCTTACTTGTAGAAAGTACATACAATATAATCCATTCATGGAAAATTTAGAGCCTGGATCAGAAAGTTATCAAAGAATGGCTGAAGCAAAAATGAAAACATTATTCCTTTGTGCCAACTGTTTGCCTTGCCTATAAATGTATACCAGTAAAATGACACCATCAGTAACAAGCTACACATTCCAAACCAGTGGCTGGTTTCTGTACCTGTATGGGATGAGTTTTTGAGTGCGTTTACACACGAACATGAGACCAAATTTGTAGGTTGTTTTGCAGTCGAACTGACAATTACTTGTGAATTTTTCAACAAGCATCCAAAGTACAATATTGACCATGAAGTATTCACCTCTAGCAGTCATTTGTTTTGTGTATTTCCAGAGAAGTCAAGTGCGGTTACGTTCTGTGATTTAATTGTATGTAAGTTGTGCTTAGTAAAATCCATGTTGTTGAAGAGAGAGACTTACAACACAGTCCACATAGCATGCATCCAATTTTTATTGATTACACAGATACAGCTGGTTACAGAAAGAAGTTTCCATTTCAGTAGCTCTGGGCTAATTTACTTATCATAATTTCTGACTTTATGTTCAATTTGTAAAATTGTACTTCTTATTCTTCCTGAGCATTTGTCCCACATCGTTACAGGGTTGCCACTATTATTTACAGATTTTGCATGGTTAATTTAAGGAGGTGGCTCAATCTTCTTTTCTTGTTGCCACCTTGTTACCTTCTGGGACGGAAGGTGTGTGTCGCAGCTGTCTGTCTGTGGTATCATTCATGCGGAAGTAAGCAGTAATTTTTCAAAATGTTTGCAAAATCAAGTAACTGAGGTTGGACTTGGGTGCCAGCCTAGTACTCACTTAGTGGGAAATCATATAGAAACCATATCTAGGCTGGTTGGTCCACCAGCCCTCATCATGAATCCACCAGGCAGATTTGATGCTGGGCTGGTGAACCGCTCTGTCCCGGAAGTCGCACTTTAACAGGCACAGCTCTCTGACCAGGTTTGTAAAGCTGGCCTTAATTTTATGAAACTGAATTTTGAATGATTTGTTGGCTAATTGTTCTGCATTGTTTAAGTATATCCCACATATTTACAAATTACAAGTATGCTGATATGGTATTCATGTATTGGTTTTGTAATGCAAACACAGCTGCTGCTTGAAGAGAATATGACAGGGTTCCATATTTAAGAAGGTTTACTCATGTTCTAACTAAACTGAGAGAGATTGGTGTAGTGCTCAGATGTCATATTTGATCTGAATGTGCAACTGAAGCTAGTGTGAGTGAAGTAGAAGGCATCATTAAGTTGATAGAGTCCTTACTGTGCTGTCTGTCAGGCATCAGCAAGCAGTTAATAGTCTGTGGTGAGTTCAATGTCAATTTTCTAAAGGATTCTGATAAGAAAAATGACCTGGAAACCTTATTTGGATCCTACAATTTGCTCTCAGTAGTTAACTTTCCAACACGGGTGGATAAAGACAGTAGGTCCCTAATTGATAATGTTTTCTTTCATGAGGCACAAAGCATGAAAATAACTGTTTACCTAGTAACAAATGCTCTCTCTGATCATGATGCACAGTTAGTCAGAATAAATGACATAGCACCTTAAAGTGTGGATACACCTCAGTGTCAGTCAGTTATAATCATTAATGACTACAGGGCAAATATTTTTAAGAGTAGTTTACAAGAAATAACCTGGAATGAAATGTATAAAGAACCAAATGCCAATATAAAATTTAATCCATTCCATGATAAATTCATATCATTATTTGAAAATAGCTTTCTGCATAATCTAATCAGAAGTAACATTAAACATTAAACATTTAATGTATTGCTGCGAGCTTTCTTTTGAACTGTTGGTCCCTATGTTTTCTACTATGTTTAAGAAATGACTATTAAATACATTTGTTGCCTGTGACTTGTCATTTGTAAGCCTTCCATTCAATTCAATAGTAATGTTATCCTCTTCTGTGGTTGGTTTTCCTGTCTCTTGCTTCACTATATGCCATATTCCCTTAACTGTTGTCAGACATACTGATTTCTGACATTATGTGCATGTTTCTTGATTTTTTAATAACCTTTCTTAGTAATTTTGAGGAATTTTTGTAGTGCGCAACTACTGCAGCTTCTCTACTTGTTCTTGCCAAAAGATACATTTTCCTTTTCGTTTCACAAGAAACTTTAATCCCCTTAGTGACCCATGGTTGCGAGATGCCTTTAATAGGTTCCACAGCGAAACATTGTCTCGAAATTTGGTAGAAAATCCGAAGAAATTCTGGTCGTATGTAAAGTACACAAGCGGCAAGGCGCAGTCAATACCTTCGCTGCGCACTGCTGATGGCACTGTTACTGAAGACTGTGCCGCTAAAGCAGAGTTATTGAATGCAGTTTTCCGAAATTCCTTCACCAGGGAAGATGAATGGAATATTCCAGAATTTGAAACACGAACAGCTGCTAGCATGAGTTTCTTAGAAGTAGATACCTTAGGGGTTGTGAAGCAACTCAAATCGCTTGATACAGGCAAGTCTTCAGGTCCAGATTGTATACCGATTAGGTTCCTTTCAGATTACGCTGATACAATAGCTCCCTACTTAGTAATAATATACAACCACTCGCTCACCGATAGATCTGTACCTACAGATTGGAAAATTACACAGGTCGCACCAGTGTTTAAGAAGGGTAGTAGGAGTAATCCATCAAACTACAGACCTATATCATTGACGTCAGTTTGCAGTATGGTTTTGGAGCATATGCTGTATTCAAACATTATGAATCACCTCGAAGGGAACAATCTATTGATATGTAATCAGTATGGCTTCAGAAAACATTGTTCTTGTGCAACGCAGCTAGCTCTTTATTCGCACGAAGTAATGGCCGCTATCAACAGGGGATCTCAAGTTGATTCTGTATTTCTAGATTTCTGGAAAGCTTTTGATACCGTTCCTCACAAGCGACTTCCAGTCAAGCTGCGGGCCTACGGGGTTTCGTCTCAGTTGTGCGACTGGATTAGTGATTTCCTGTCAGGAAGGTCGCAGTTCATAGTAATAGACAGCAAATCACCAAGTAAAACTGAAGTGATATCAGGTGTTCCCCAGGGAAGCGTCCCGGGACCTCTGCTGTTCCTGATCTACATAAATGACCTGGGTGACAATCTGAGCAGTTCTCTTAGGTTGTTCGAAGATGATGCTGTAATTTACCATCTAGTGAGGTCATCCGAAGACCAGTATCAGTTGCAAAGCGATTTAGAAAAGATTGCTGTATGGTGTGGCAGGTGGCAGTTGACGCTAAATAACGAAAAGTGTGAGGTGATCCACATGAGTTACAAAAGAAATCCATTGGAATTCGATTACTCGATAAATAGTACAATTCTCAAGGCTGTCAATTCAACTAAGTACCTGGGTGCTAAAATTACGAACAACTTCAGTTGGAAAGACCACATAGATAATATTGTGGGGAAGGCGAGCCAAAGGTTGCGTTTCATTGGCAGGATACTTAGAAGATGCAACAAGTCCACTAAAGAGACAGCTTACACTACACTCGTTCGTCCTCTGTTAGAATATTGCTGCGCGGTGTGGGATCCTTACCAGGTGGGATTGACGGAGGACATTGAAAGGGTGCAAAAAAGGGCAGCTCGTTTTGTTTTATCACGTAATAGGGGAGAGAGTGTGGCAGATATGACACGCAAGTTGGGATGGAAGTCATTAAAGCAAAGACGTTTTTCGTCGTGGCGAGATCTATTTACGAAATTTCAGTCACCAACTTTCTCTTCCGAATGCGAAAATATTTTGTTGAGCCCAACCTACATAGGTAGGAATGATCATCAAAATAAAATAAGGGAAATCAGAGCTCGAACAGAAAGGTTTAGGTGTTCGTTTTTCCCGCGCGCGGTACGGGAGTGGAATGGTAGAGAGATAGTATGATCGTGGTTCGATGAACCCTCTGCCAAGCACTTAAATGTGAATTGCAGAGTAATCATGTAGATGTAAAAATTTGGTAGGCCATTGTTGTGGTGTACAGGGATTTACAGTACAGAATGAATTTTATAAGCTTCTTCTACTATGAAGAGTTGCTGCATCTTCAAACTGGCAGCTTTCCAGCCTCAGTACAGAGACTCTGGATGTAGTTGACCCTAAATGCCCACTATGCCACCCTCATTCCTTCATAGTAAACTGCATCACACCTCTTCAAGCAGACTGACTGAGCGCATGCATATACCACTTGTGATAATAAAAGTCAGGATCATACAAAGGCTCTATAAAACTGGAACAGACAGTGCTAACAGCTCCATGTGTCTTCTAACTGCCACACTGTAAAATACAGAACACTCTGAGTGACACTGTCTTCAGATTCGTCAGGTATAGTAACCAGCTAAGCTTATTAGGCCAAGAAACTGACTTTGTCCTGTTGAGTATAGACTGGACATCTATGTGTTCATGGCACATGGTGTGGACAGTCTGTCTTGTGGCGTACATCTAAGCACATTTTCTGAAAACTGTCTTGAGCAGCTAGTTTGGCAATTCACACACAGTGAAAATATTTTAGACCTTGTAGCTACAAACAGGGCTGATATTATTGACACTGTCAGAATAAAGACATGGGTTAGTGATCACTATATCATCATAGCGATGATGGTTACTAAAGTTAATAAATCCATCAAGAAGGCTAGGAGAGTCTTTATGCTGGAAATAGCAGCTAACCAGTTGTTAGCATCTTACTTACACAATGAACGGGCATCGTGTATTTCCAGTGTGATGGATGTAGATAAATTATGGGCAAAGTTTAAACTGACTGTATATTGAACTCTGGCAAAGTATGTGCCATCTGATCAGAGTGAGGATAGAAAAGATCCATTGCGGTTTAATAACAAAATTTGGAAAATACTGAGGAAATGGAGATTATTGCACTCTTGTTTCATAAAAAGTGTGGAAAAGTCTAGGCAAAAGTTAGTAGAAATTCATGCATCTCTAAAAAGATTGATGTGCGAAGCATACAACTTCCACCGTAATCCTTAGCAACCCATCTTTGTGAAAACCTGCGAAAGTTGTGGTCCTACATAAAATCACTAAACTGGTTGAAGGGTTCTATTCAGTCACTCATCAACCAGCAATGAACAGAAAGCTGAAGTTTCAAATTTTGTGTTTAAAAAATCATACATGCAGGAGGATCATACAAACATACCATCATTTGGCTGTCAAATGATTTCTTGTATTGAGGACATGGAAACAGGCATCTCTGGCCCTGAGAAACTAGTGAAAGAGTTGAAAACGAAAGTCACCAGATCCAGATGGAATCCCAAATTCGATTTTAAAGGGTGTACTCTTTGGCATTGGCCCTTACCTGGCTTGCATTTATTACAAAAGAACAGTGACTTTTGTACACAGGAAGATAAAAGAATGGGCCCACAAAATTATGGACCAAAATTTCCTTATGACAGAAGAGCTTCTGTCCACAAATAAGCATGGATTTAAAAAGCACTGTTCAAGTGTAACTCAGCTTGCCCTTTTCTTGCACAACACCCTGTAAACCATGGATGAAAGGCATCGGGCAGATTTCATATCCCTAGTTTTCCAGAAAGTGTTTGACACAGTGTCCCACTGCAGATTGTTAAGGAAGGTACAAGCATATGATATCATTTCTCAGATACGTGAATGGCTTGAAGTCTTCTTGAGCTACAGAACCAAATATGTTGTCCTGGATGACAAGTATTCATCAGAGACAAGGCAATCATCAGGAGTGCCCCAAGGAAGTGTGTATGACCACTCTCGTCCCGTGTACAGATAAACGATACAGTGGATAGGGTGAGAAGCAACCTGTGACTGTTTGCTGATGATGCTGTAGTGTACAGGAAGGCATTGTCATTGAATGGCTGTGGGATTATACAGTGTCACTTACATAGAATTTCTATTTGTTGTTATGAATGGCAGCTTACTCTTAATGTGGAAAAACGTAAGTGAATGCAGACAAGTAATGTTCAAACACAGTATAATGGTGTGCTGCTTGACACACCTGACACAGTCAGATCTGTTAAAAGTCTAGGTATAATGTTGCAAAGTGATAAGAAATGGAATGAGCACATAAGATCGGTAGCAAAGAAGGTGAATGGTTTGTTGGGTCAATTCTGGGAAAGTATGACTGATCTATAAAGGAAACCACATATAGAACACTAGTGCATCCCATTCTTGAGTACTGCTCAAGTGTCTGGGATCCTCAGCATGTGAGATTAAAAGAAGACATTGAAGCAATTCAGAGGTGCGCTGACAGATTTGTTACTGGTAGGTTCAATCAACACACAAGTATTACAACGATTCTTCATGAACTCAAATGACAATCTCTGGAGGGAAGAAGACTTTGTTTTCATGAAACACTATTGAGAAAATTTACAGAAACAGAAAATCACACTCATGGCTTAAAAGAACAAAGACAGCTTCCTAGGCACAAAATTTAAATAGTTTCTTCTGCTCATTACTACAGAATCTTAACCACTGGTTGTAAATTATGCATAGTGACTGGAAGGAAAGCAGAAAATTGAAAAAGAAGGCACAAATAAGGAGAAGTGAACAAGGCTCCTGAATATGGCTGTTACACTGCTCACAGCTACTAAAAAATTAATTACACTTGAAATACTACCTGAAAGGACAGTATGACTCTATATCCAAATTGCTGTTGAGGAAAGAAGCATAATTAAAAAAGAACTGGATGATGTTGAGGGAGCCCTTGTGTGGAGCTCCATGAGGACGATAAACCTCCCAGCAGCACCAGAAACTTTCTCAAGATGGAAGAATTCACTTATTTGGTGAGCTAGTACAGAGAAGTCTTCTGTATAGCTGCGTCCTATAGGGACTGTGGTGGAATGATATCCTGAACCCACAGTGACAGTGACAAAGGAGTTGCTTGGCTTCCAAGGTCCAGACATGATGGCAGTTGACCGTCTTTTCTCACATAAATATTTACGACAACAATAAAAGAGTTCCTTAGACATTGTTGAGGAGGGAACTGAAATACCATCTTTATTAGTTGGCAATTGTCCTCTGTTATACATGTAGTTAAAATTGTCAAGGACTATTTTATTTTAGTGTTTCTGTTGAGGGTCAACATCATGCTATAATGCAGAGGTCCTCAAAATTTTGGCGTGTGCATCTCCCTGCCTCCTCAACTTCTTGCACCTGTTTTATAAAAGCTTCTGTTAACTTCAAAAGTTTGGAAGTGTCTCTTCTGGTTCAAAAAGTTTAACCAACATTCACTCTGATCCCTTTAATGTGTCTCCTCTCTTGGGTGCCTGCACTTCTCTGAGATGGTTGCACCACCCCTTTTTAAGTTGTGAGGGATGAGGTGTATGCGGGGCAATGCCCCTGCATATTTGGCCACCATACTTATTGATATGCTTTGCAGGCCAGGTACGGCCCATGCATCACTCTAGAGGATGTTTGGTAATAGAGTCACTAAGCTGTTAACTGTCAAGTCTCCTGGAGACAGCACAATGTCTGGTGCTGTGAGCCATGCCACTATGGGGTGTGCAAGTCATGGTAACCAATGTTGCAGTTGCCTACTTGGGTCCGTAGGGTCATATATCCACATACCGTGAGCCATTTACAATGCTACACTTCTGTTGGCCGCTCCTGAGGGCATCACTTTGTATGATCTGCATGTGACTGCCCACGAGCTCATCGCTTCATGGGAGCATGCCATCACAGTGCCTTGTTGCCCATCAGTGGACTGTTGAGATCTCAGCCTTGTGAGACTGTGTCAGTATCTATCCTCCCTGCTCCATGCTACAACAATGTCCTTGTACTATGCCTTAGTGTGCACCTGTCAGGCACTGACAAGGATCAACACTTCTGTTATCAAGTTGTGTGGATATTCATTCTCAGAAACTGTGCATAGTTTAACATGTTAATATACACTACTGGCCATTAAAATTGCTAGACCACGAAGATGAAGTGCTACAGACGCGAAATTTAACTGACAGGAAGAAGATGCTGTGATATGCAAATGATTAGCTTTTCAGAGCATTCACACAAGGTTGGCACTGGCGGTGACACCTACAACATGCTGACATGAGGAAAGTTTCCAACTGATTTCTCATACACAAATAGCAGTTTGGCATTGCCTGGTGAAATGTTGTTGTGATGCCTCATGTAAGGAGGAGAAATGCGTACCATCACGTTTCCGACTTTGATAAAGGTCGGATTGTAACCTATCGCGATTGTGGTTTATCGTATCGTGACATTGCTGCTCGTGTTGGTCGAGATCCAATGACTGTTGGCAGAATATGGAATCGGTGCATTCAGGAGGGTAATACGGAACGCCGTGCTGGATCCCAATGGGCTCGTATCACTAGCACTCATGATGACAGGCATCTTATCTGCATGGCTGTAACGGATCGTGCAGCCATGTCTCGATCCCTGAGTCAACAGATGGGGGCATTTGCAAGACAACAACCATCTGCACGAACAGTTCGATGACATTTGCAGCAGCATCGACTATCAGCTCGGAGACCATGGCTGCGGTTACACTTGACGCTGCATCACATTGGAAGCGTGTATTCATCATCACCACACTGGCGTATCACCCAGCGTGATGGTATGGGGTGCCATTGGTTACAAGTCTCGGTCACCTCTTGTTCGTACTGATGGCACTTTGAACAGTAGACGTTACATTTCAGATGTGTTACGACCCGTGGCTGTACCCTTCATTCGATCCCTGCGATACCCTACATATCAGCAGGATAGTGCACGACCACATGTTGCAGGTCCTGTACAGGCCTTTCTGGATACAGAAAATGTTCGACTGCTGCCCTGGCCAGCACATTCTCCAGATCTCTCACCAACTGAAAACGTCTGGTCAATGGTGTCCGAGCAACTGGCTCATCACAATACACTAGTCACTACTCTTGACGAACTGTGGTATCGTGTTGAAGCTGCATGGGCAGCTGTACCTGTACACGCCATCCAAGCTCTGTTTGACTCAATGCCCAGGCATATCAAGGCCGTTATTACGGCTAGAGGTGGTTGTTCTGGGTATTGATTTCTCAGGATCTATGCACCCAAATTGCGTGAAAATGTAATCACATGTCAGTTCTAGTATAATAGATTTGTCCAATGAATACCTGTTTATCATCTGCATTTCTTCTTGGTGTAGCAATTTTAATGGTTGGTAGTGTAGTTGTTATTGCAAAATGTGTATCTCAATGCTGTCAGTCACACAATTCATCTAATGGATGCTGAAAGTTTAGTGTTAGTGATGGATGGCACCTGGAGAGATGTGGTATTGGGAAAATTTTTGATGTTTGTTGAATAGGTTGTGCACACATAATGACTACAATCTGACAGTGATGCTTTCTGTGGCTCATTTCAATGGAATATAAATTTCACATTCCATTACCTTCTCTGTACAAAGTTTCTGTGCTGTCAATGAACTGACATATATCATCTACAAATCCTACATGATTGCAACAGGAGTTTTCTTATTATATGGACAGCATAAAAATTTAGCTCTTCAAAAAATTAGCTCTTCTGTCTCTCTGTTCATGTTGGTCCTGCACACAGTTAAACAAATTTAAGACATTCCACAAAATGACATGGTTTAAATCAACTCCATAAAAAATGCACAGATTTAACAGCAATACAAATCACAATTAATATGTAATATTTGCCATCTGAGTTTTCTGAAAAAAAAAAACTACTTTTATGTAAACAAGTTAAGCTATATCAGAACCATTATCCACAAAAATGGAAATACAACTTTTCTTACCCAACGAAGGGCTTGTAAAAGCAGCAGTTTGGTTTTAACACTTCCCGAAGTCAAATGGTGTTTTATTTTTTTGAAGTCAAGTTCAAAATGTGTCATAATATTTGACAAAGAAATTTCTTTTCCTTGGGAAACTGAAGGTCTATGTATTTCTCCAAGTGCAGGTTCCAAATATGGATGATTTCTCTGAAATTGAAACAATCATTTAAACAATAGAAACTGCCGGTAGGAATAACCAACAAAGTATGAAAAAATAGATTGCTGCTTACCATTAAGAAGACATGTTAAATTGCAGACAGGTACAATTAAAAGACACTTACATAAAGCTTTCAGCCACAGCCTTCATCAACAAAAGAGAAACACACACCATTCATACAAACAAGCAAGCACAGCTCATACACACATGACCGCCAACTCTGGCAGCTCAGCATTCTGACCCACACTGCCAGAATTGGCAGTCATGTGCATGGGGGTGTACTTGATTGTGTGTATAAATGATGTGTGTTTCTCTGTAGCTGACGAAGACTGTGATCGATAGCTTTAAGTTAGTGTCTTTTATTAAGCCTGTCTGCAACTTAATGTGTCTTCTTCATAGTAAGTAACCACTAATTTTTGCTACATTGTTGAACAAGCATTTAAGTATTAAAACACACTACAGTATAGTAGTTGGGGACACAAATAATATTTAACTCACAATTTTCAAATCATTTTTGAAAAGTTCTGGATATATTTTTGTGCAGTTTGTTAATGTCATTTCTAAGTCAACCTCTTGTCCAGTCACAGATTTTTCCAAAGCATCTGTTAGTTCAGCTGCCACACCTGAACACAACAACAAAAGTTAATCTATGAAATCATAAAATAAAAATGATAAAATAGTACATATCTCAGAAATTAAATGGACGGATATCTGCACATGCCATATACCTGTATTTATGCACCATGATAGTAGGACAACAAAAACAAATACACACACAAAATCACTAAGGGTTACTATATTATCTGCTGACAGATAGCATTATGCAAATACTATATTTTTCTTTTCTTTTGTTGAAGTCAACTGCCAATGGGGATGAGATAATGAATGAACTACTAGCTTATTTGGTCAAGGATGGGAGAATGAATACAGGGTGTTACAAAAAGGTATGGCCAAGCTTTCAGGAAACATTCCTCACACACAAAGAAAGAAAATATGTTATGTGGACATGTGTCTGGAAATGCTAACTTTCCATGTTAGAGCTCATTTTATTACTTCTCTTCAAATCACATTAATCATGGAATGGAAACACACAGCAACAGAACGTACCAGCGTGACTTCAAACACTTTGTTACAGGAAATGTTCAAAATGTCCTCCGTTAGCGAGGATACATGCATCCACCCTCCATCGCATGGAATCCCTGATGCGCTGATGCAGCCATGGAGAATGGAGTATTGTATCACAGCCATCCACAATACAAGCACAAAGAGTCTCTACATTTGGTACCAGGGTTGCGCAGACAAGAGCTTTCAAATGCCCCCATAAATGAAAGTCAAGAGGGTTGAGGTCAGGAGAGCGTGGAGGCCATGGAATTGGTCCGCCTCTACCAATCCATCGGTCACCGAATCTGTTGTTGAGAAACGTACGAACATTTCTACTGAAATGTGCAGGAGCTCCATCGTACATGAACCACATGTTGTGTCATACTTGTAAAGGCACATGTTCTAGCAGCACAGGTAGAGTATCCCGTATGAAATCATGATAACGTGCTCCATTGAGCGTAGGTGGAAGAACATGTGGCCCAATCAAGACATCACCAACAATGCCTGCCCAAACGTTCACAAAAAATCTGTGTTGATGACGTGATTGCACAATTGCATGCCGATTCTCGTCAGCCCACACATGTTGATTGTGAAAATTTACAATTTGATCACATTGGAATGAAGCCTCATCCGTAAAGAGAACATTTGCACTGAAATGAGGATTGACACATTGTTGGATGAACCATTCGCAGAAATGTAACCGTGGAGGTCAACCAGCTGCTGCTGATAGTGCCTGCACACGCTGTACATGGCATGGAAACAACTGGTTCTCCCGTAGCACTCTCCATACAGTGACGTGGTCAACGTTACCTTGTACAGCAGCAACTTCTTTGACGCTGACATTAGGGTTATCGTCAACTGCACGAAGAATTGCCTCGTCCATTGCAGGTGTCCTCGTCGTTCTAAGTCTTCCCCAGTCGCGAGTCATAGGCTGGAATGTTCCGTGCTCCCTAAGACGCTGATCAATTGCTTCAAACGTCTTCCTGTCGGGACACCTTCATTCTGGAAATCTGTCTCGATACAAACGTACCGCGCCACGGCTATTGCCCCGTGCTAATCCATACATCAAATGGGCATCTGCCAACTCTGCATTTGTAAACATTGCACTGACTGCAAAACCACGTTTGTGATGAACACTAACCTGTCGATGCTACGTACTGATGTGCTTGATGCTAGTAGTGTAGAGCAATGAGTCGCATGTCAACACAAGCACCGAAGTCAACATTACCTTCCTTCAATTGGGCCAACTGGTGGTGAATCGAGGAAGTACAGTACATACTGACGAAACTAAAATGAGCTCTAACATGGAAATTAAGTGTTTCCGGACACATGTCCACATAACATCTTTTCTTTATTTGTGTGTGAGGAATGTTTCCTGAAAGTGTGGCCATACCTTTTTGTAACACCCTGTATATCGAGCTACCATTGCAAAAACTGAGATTTCCCTGAATGTAAACAAAGCGTCTTAATATTTTATCAACAGCTGTGTGATGACAGATGCACTGAAATGTATAGATATTAAGTCACAGATTACAAACCTATTTGGTTATATGCCTTGTGGTAAGTTTAGACATCATAGCCCTCCATGGTTCTCTGTCCTCTGCTTTCCTCTTCATTCTGTGGTAACCTCCTTGCAGTTTGCTGACATCACACATCATCTGGTATATTCTTCTCCCCTTCCTTCTCTTCCCCAGGATAAAATTACATACTATCCACTTACCTTGCTATTCTTTCTTCTCTCTCACTGATCCCATTTAACATTTATTTGGAGGAAATAGTGAAAAGTTGTTTGCATGGGAAAAGAGCCATCAGGCTAGGTGAACGAAAACAGAATACTAAGATGTGCAGTGACGTGATTTTTGCAGAAAATGAAGAGAGACTGATTGAAATGCTAAATGTCCTAAAAGAAGACTGTGTAGTGTACAGCATGAAAATAAACAAAAATAAAACGAAAGGTTTGAATATAGGTTTAAAGAAAAGAAGAGTGAAGTATAAGTTAGGGCCAGAAAGCATATAACAGGTGGTACATTCAAGTATTAGGGAAACTGCACTAGGGAAAACTTGTATTGTGAATGGGACATCAAAGCCAGAATGGAACTGGTGAGATAGGAATTTCAAAAGCAGAAAAAGCTCTTGGCTAGTGGTGTGAACGCAGAATTAAGGAAGTTAATAGTGAAATGCGTGATATGGAGTGTGGCCTTGTGTGGAACAGAAACATGGACATTGTGACAGCGGGATGAGAGGAGAATTGAAGCTTGTGGTTGGTTGGTTGGTTGATTTGGGGAGGGGACCAAACAGCGAGGTCATCGGTCCCATCAGATTTGGGAAGCATGTGGAAGGAAGTCGGCCATGTCCTTGCAAAAGGAACCATCCTGGCACTTTTCTTAAATGATTTAAGGAAATCATGGAAACCTAAATCAGGATGGTTGGACACAGGTTTGAACCATCATCCTCCTGAATGCAGGTCCAGTGTGCTAACCACTGCGCCACCTCAGTCTGTCTGAAGCTTGTGAAATGTGGATAGGGCACAGAATGGAGAAGATCAGCTGGACTGATAGTTAGGAATGAGGAGGTACTGAGAAGAATTGGGAAAGATTGGAGAAAGCTGATAACAAGGAGTAGTAGTACTGCGTGATAATTAGGCATAACTCACTGAACATATTTATTAGTATAATCATAATGGCAAAGAACTGCAGTTACAACTGCTTTTCTGTACAGTTCTTTGTATTATGATACACTCGTTTGGCACTAGTGTCTTCTACATTTGCAACCAGAACAAATCGAGTAGTTAATAACCATTATAAACAAAATACTTTTCATCAGCTTACTGGCTATGCTCCCAGAAAACACCTTCGTATCCCCATGCATAGACACTTATAACCCCATCAAACATATCAGAGGATGAATTGATACAATTATGCACATGTCTGGAGAGGTCACTAGGGGCAGCGACAGGTCATGTGAAAAAACACCCACGGCAGATTTAACGGCTACCACGGACCACCACAGTCGCACATTTTTCAACCAGCTGATGCTTACAGCAGGGTTCTCCATTGGACCTATTGACAATGATCCTGTGCTACTTTATTTTCTCCTGGGTTGTGATTTGAACTTGACTGTTACCTACTGTCAACATTTCAGTATAAAGCAAGACTTGTCTGTCTGCATAATACAGTATTGTCTTTGCTCACTGTCCAGCCATCTTTAATGCTTTCAGTGAACGAACTGACAGCATATGGGTGCACTGAGAGCATGATTCATATTTCAATGCTTTCCAGTCGAGCCTACAGGTAGTGTTCTCCTGCACTACTGTATCTGTTCTTTGAACAAACTTAGAGATTACTGTACTGATCAAGAGGTATCCACTTGCAGCAGTTAACATTTGTGTATTTCCAAAAGAGTCAGAAACTATTAGTTTCTGTAATTTATTTGTACATGATTTGTGTTGTTGAAGAAGCAGACTTACAAGAGTGACAATGAGGAACTGCAAGCTCCTTATTCTGGAATAGGACTTGTCAGGCCATTTTCCCCAGTGTTCCAACCATGATGGACAAAACGTTTCTCAGACTTTATAAATGACAGCTTGAGCAGCAGCATGAGCCCATATAGAAACCGACAATCTGGCATGTCTACAATTGCCTCCAGCAATCCCAGCTTTCCAGAAATTCAATTAAGCTCAAGAGGACTTTGTAGTGTATAAAAAATTTTAGAATTTCGGTTACGGGCAAGTGACATTAAGTGTCCTGACCCTCACTATTACCTTTCACAAAAACTCACCCCTTTATCTGACCCATCACTGTTGCTGATCACCACTAATCATTTGCTTTTAAGTGAACATTTTTCTATGAAAATTCAAGTAGTGGCCACTTTTTTAGAGTTCCTTCAACATTAGGCAGTTACACATCACGGATTGCTGACCTGCAAGGCCTGACCAGGAAATTCAAGTTTACATATTCTTGTGGACAATCACAAGCAGAGACATTAATACGTGGAATTTTGGTTAGAATAGTACAGGACAGTGAAGTACATGCTGAAGCATGAAGACAGTCAGACCCTTTTTTAGCTTAAGTTTGCATATTGCTGGCTTTTCACAATTCCAGCAGCTCCGGCTTCCATTTCTGCAGATTATGAGACATCAAAACCGCCACCTCAGTCAGCGAATGCAGTACGACCTAGACCGTCTGATGGTGAAACTGCAAAAATGTTATGCTATCAAGGCAGCAGTAGAGCAGCTCTCACCCAACTGGACAGAAATCAGACCCAACGCAATAACATTTATTCCATCCAGTCTTGGCACAGTTTTCACAGACTGCTCAGTTGTTCTGATTATTTTTCTTTGCATGGTAGTTGTAGTTGTCTATATTGTCTGTCAACAGTGTTTTTACTAGGGACATACAGCAGATGTTTGTTGGAGCCAGCTGTGCAGTCAGCAGTTGAGTGCACCAATGCATATAAATAACATCACAGAGTCAAGTGTAGCACCATGCCATTTTACACTGTCAGCAACAGTTCATAGTATTTCCATTTTATTCTTTTTTGCTACAGGGGCTCAGTCTTGATTGTTAATCTGCTTACATATCTCCGACTGGAGTCCCCAAATTAAAAAGCATTATTAGCTAAGCTGTGGATTTATGCTCACCAAGGAATTCCGGTACTACACCAGGCAATTCGGAAATTAATTCATAAGTAAGTAACTACAATCCTTCCTTTGTTTGTAGTTCCAAGAACCACAATGAAAAATATTTTTCACCTAGATGTGTATACAACCTTTGAGTATCATACACAACACATGGTCCAAGCAATTCAAAATAACGTTCCACATCCAGAAGTGGGTTATTTATGTCTCCAATATGCTTCCTTGTTTTCTCCATGCTTGGTAATGACTTCAATTTTTTTTTTGTCCATACAATATTAAAAGAGTGAGTAGTAACTTATAGCAGATGTTTTGTTTGGTTTTCTTTTGCTTTTGGGACCAAAACACAGCTGTGGTCATATGCTCCTAATTCCAAACTACAGAACACAAAGACAGAGCGGCATGTTGGGCCCAACTGACGTAATAGAAGACAGCTAAAAACAGGTACATGGAAAAAGGGCTAAAAAAAGACACCATACAGAAACTGAGGTCCAAAGCTAAAAATTACATGGTTTTCACCATATTGTTTTGATGGATAAACAATAAAATGCGGTCAACAGCCTGCGCGTCATTTCCTAAAACAGCCGATAACTCAGATGGCAAACCCAAGCAGGAACATAACAGGTTAAGAAATGGGCATTCCATCAGGAAGCGATGGACAGTTAAAACTTGGGCACAATGTGTACAAAGCAGTGGGGTAGCACCACTCATCAAATGATGATGCCTAAATAAGCAGTGCCCAATATGCAGCCTAGTTAAAATTACCCCCTCCCATTGGCAAGGCTGAGAGTTAGTCCAAGCTGATGGCAGAGGCTTCATAAGAAGGAGCTTATTCCCGTGTAGGGAGGACAATTGGTGATGCCAAAGGGACTGCATCTCCTGACAGACAGCAACACAGAGATCATCGGTGGAAATTTAGGAACTCACGAGCTGAGGTATGCAGCCTTGGCAGCAGCATCAGCAGCCTCGTTTCCTGGCAGACTGACATGACCAGGAATCCAAAGAAACATCACACTGGCTCCACCAAGTGTGGGCAAGTGATGGTTTCCCTGGACCCGCTGCACTAAGGGATGGGCGGTGTTCAGTGGACATAGACTATGAAGGGATCTGAGTGAGTCTGAGCAGAGGACACAATTGAAAAGGCTGTGTCGCCAGATGTACTCCATGGCCTGATACAGCGCGAAGAGCTCGGCTGTAAATACTGAGCAGTGTGTTGGAAGCCAATATCAAAAGACATGGGTGCCAATGATGAAGGCACACCCAACCCCACGGTCAGTCCAAGAGCCATCAGTGTATACAAAGGTACTATCGCAAAGGACATGTAGGACTAATCGTCTTGGGGTTGAAGCTCTTTTCTTCCGTGTTTTGCTTTAACAGTGCGTATGTTTTTGGATAGGGTCCGCCTTTAGCAGAACACAATTTTGTTTTTTAACCCAAACATGTTTCACTGCAGTTGCAGCATCTTCAGAGGGATTTTATTTTTCATCTGTTAAAGATAAAGAGTGTTCTTTGCTGTTTGTATACATGTAGCTATTAGTTTTTAAATTGTAATTACAGATATTTGGTAAAAAACACATAAATTACAAATCCATAGCTTTTTACCACATGGTGTGGTTTTTCTGTTGTGTTGTGTTTCTACAGTGACTGTTTTGTTGCACAGTTTGTCATCTGCAACCACTTATACCTTAAAGTAGATAAACTGTTTAAGACAAAATTACGATTTGAAAACTTGTTATTTCTATGCCTGAAATTATTTAATTCTATTTGTGTGTCTATTTACATAATGTTGAACTTACATGTTTCTTTTAATCATCTTCATCACTATCAAACTCTATATATAGAGTTGCCACTGTCACTGTCACTTTTACTGTTTCACTGCTTTACCAGCTGTAAAAACAAACAAAACAAACATGGCTGGCAGGGAACAATTGAAAGTGTAAAAACAAGATGACTGACAGTGGAAAAGTTGAAGGTGTTCCTGGCGATTTTGTGTGTGTGTGTGTGTGTGTGGTTTGTTTTGTTTTGTTTTATTTTATTTCTTTATTTATTTTATGTGTGTGTGTGGGTGGGGGGCCTCGGATGGTGGAAGAGGGCGGCAGAGAGCTCTCTTGGTTGGTCTTGTCTGCCCTCAGGGAATTATTAGACAAGACCAACCAATACAGCTCTCACCCCCTCCCCCCTACCCCCCCCCCCCCCCCCACACACACACACAGAAGAAAAAAATCCTAAAACGTACTGTAACATTCATTCATTCTCTCTCTCTCTCTCTCTCTCTCTCTCTCTCTCTCTCTCTCTCACACACACACACACACACACACACATATACAAACAGCAAAGAACCCACTTTATCTTCAACATATGAAAAATAAAAGGCCACTGAATATGCTGCAACTACAGTGAAACATGTTTGGGTTAAAAAACAAAACTGTGTTTTGCTAAAGGCGGACCCTATCCAAAAACATACGACATGTAGGACATTGAGGAACCAAGTACAGTGGGCTACCAGGCAAGACACCTGGGAGGACCAAGAGAGTTTCCTATCGAGCATGAGCCCCATGAATATTGTAGTTTCAATGAACATAAGGGCAACAGGCCCAAGATGTAAAGATGGTGGGAGAAACCAATTGCATCTCCAGAAATTCACACAGACAGTTTTATCAGAGGAAAAACGAAAGCCATTGACAATACTCCAGGAGTAAAGACAATCAAGACATCGCTGAAGATGCCGTTCAGTGAGACAGGTTTGTGGAGAACTGCAATAGATGTTAAAATCATCAACAAAAAGGAAGCCAGAGATGCCCGGTGGGAGAGAGCCCATTATAGGGACAATGGTAATAGCAAAGAGGACGACGCTCAGGACGGAACCATGAGGCACACCGTTTTCCTACATAAAGTTGTTTGACAAGGCAGAACCTACAAGCACCTTGAAAACTCGGCTCTTTTAAAAATGCCTGAAGGAAACAGGGTAGGCGGTCATGGAAGCCCCATGTGTAAAGAGTACAGAGGATACCAGTTCTCCAGCAGATGTCATAGGACTTCTCCAAATCTAAAAACACGGCCACAGTCTGGGGTTTCCACTGAAAACCATTCATGACATGGGTGGACGAAGTAATGAGATGGTCAACTGCAAAATGCCATGCTCGACATCCACACTGTCCATTTGTCAGTAAATTGTGAGACTCGAGCCACCATACCAGCTGTGCATGAATCATACATTTCATCACTTTGCAAACACAGCTCATAAGAGAGATGGGGGTGGTGACTAGAAGGAACGTTTTTGTCCTTACCGGGCTTAGGTATGGGTAGGACAGTGACTTCATGCCAGCTTTCAGGAAATGTGCCCACTGCTCAGATGCGGTTGTACGTGTTAAGCAGAAAGTGCTGCAACATCTAAATGTGAATGGTGTCTGGTCCTGGGGCGGAGAATCAGGATGAACTGAGAGCATGCTCATAGTAAAGGCGGCATTGTAGTAGTCATGATTCGGAGAAGAGAAGGATATCGCCCAAGCCTCCTCCACTCGTTTCTGACGGAGGAAGGCAGCGTGATGGAAAGAGCTCGAAACTTCCGCAAAATGGCAGCCCAAGGTGTTGGATATAGCCATAGTGTCCACAATGACATCATCTGGTACTGTCATGCCAGAAATTGGGGAATGGATTTTGGTTCGAGATTGCGGTCAGAGGTTGGCCAACACAACAGAACACAGGGTGGAACTGTTGAAAGAGCTAATGAATGAAATCATGCTAGATCTTTTGCTATGCCAAAGAATGCAACGACACTTTGCATGCATCTGTTAATAATGAATAAAGTTTGCCATCGTAGGATGGCAGTTAAAAACGCAGAGAGCACATCTCTGTGCACAAATTGTGTCACGCCATGCCCCAGGACGGAGAAAGGCAGGGTAACGAGGAAGTGCGAGGAATGGAACGTTCTGCATCAGTAAGGATAACATGTGTGAGGTATTGGTTCAAATGGCTCTGAGCACTATGGCACTTAACATCTGAGGTTTCAGTCCCCTATAATTTAGAACTACTTAAACCTAACTAACCTAACGACATCACACACATCCATGCCCGAGGCAGGATTCGAACCTGCGACCGTAGCAGTTGCACGGTTCTGGACTGAAGCACCTAGAACCACTCGGCCACCGCGGCCAGCTGTGTGAGGTATTCCACCTGGTCATAACAACTGGGAAAATTTTGTTCCTCAAAGGTCGCCAGGGAGGAGTAGAGCTACCAATCAGCCTTAGTAAGCTGCCATTTGGGTGTGCACATGGATGGGGTAGGTTTCAGTAAACAGACAGCAGACGGAAAATGGTAACTTGAGTTGTTGTTGCTGTGGTCTTCAGTCCTGAGACTGGTTTGATGCAGCTCTCCATGCTACTCTATCCTGTGCAAGTTTCTCCATCTCCCAGTACGTACTGCAGCCTACATCCTTCTGAATATGTTTAGTGTGTTCAGCTCTTGGTCTCCCTTTACGATTTTTACCCTCCATGATGCCCTCCAATAGTACATGGGTGATCCCTTGATGCCTCAGAACATGTCCTACCAACCGATCCCTTCTTCTAGTCAAGTTGAGCCAAAAACTCTTCTTCTCCCCAATTCTATTCAATACCTCCTTGTTAGTTATGTGATCTACCCATCTAATCTTCAGCATTCTTCTGTAGCACCACATTTCGAAAGCTTCTATTCTCTTCTTGTCCGAACTACTTATCATCCATGTTTCACTTCCACACATGGCTACACTCCATACAAATACTTTCAGAAACGACTTCCTGACACTTCACATGCTCAAGAAAAATAGCAATGACTTCACATACTCAATGTTAACAAATTTCTCTTCTTCAGAAACGTTTTCCTTGCTGTTGCCAGTCTACATTTTATATCCTCTCTACTTCGACCATCATCAGTTATTTTGCTCCCCAAATAGCAAAACTCATTTACTACTTTAAGCGTCTCATTTCCTAATCTAATTCCATCAGCATCACCCAAGTTAACTCGACTACATTTCATTATCCTCGTTTTGCTTTTGTTGATGTTCATCTTATGTCCTCCTTTCAAGACACTGTCCATAGTTTCAGAAATAACAGACCACTCAAGACAATGGGCAAGCTGGGCAGTGCAGGAGGACAGATCCAAATGGGAATAGGTGAGCAAGGGGTCATGAGACTCAGAAAATATTAGATACAGGCTCCCAGGAAGATGCTATTTTTCTTGACTTCCGGAAGGCGTTCGAGACAGTTCCGCACTGTCGCCTGATAAACAAAGTAAGAGCCTATGGAATACTTACATTTGCACGGAAATGAGGACTGACACATTGTTGGATGAACCATTCGCAGAAGTGTAACCGTGGAGGCCAACCAGCTGCTGATAGTGCCTGCACACGCTGTACATGGCATGGAAACAACTGGTTCTCCCGTAGCACTCTCCATACAGTGACGTGGTCAACATTACCTTGTACAGCAGCAACTTCTCTGACACTGACATTAGGGTTATCGTCAACTGCAGCTGTGTGGCTGGATTGAAGAGTTTTTAGCAAACAGAACACAGCATGTTGTTATCAATGGAGAGATGTCTACAGACGTTAAAGTAACCTCTGGCGTGCCACAGGGGAGTGTTATGGGACCGTTGCTTTTCACAATATATATAAATGACCTAGTAGATAGTGTCGGAAGTTCCATGTGGCTTTTCGCAGATGATGCTGTACTATACAGGGAAGTTGCAGCATTAGAAAATTGTAGCGAAATGCAGGAAGATCTGCAGCGGATAGGCACTTGGTGCAGGGAGTGGCAACTGACCCTTAACATAGACAAATGTAATGTATTGCGAATACATAGAAAGAAGGATCCTTTATTGTATGATTATATTATAGTGGAACAAACACTGGTAGCAGTTACTTCTGTAAAATATCTGGGAGTATGCATGCGGAATGATTTGAAGTGGAATGATCATATAAAATTAATTGTTGGTAAGGCGGGTACCAGGTTGAGATTCATTGGGAGAGTCCTTAGAAAATGTAGTCCATCAACAAAGGAGGTGGCTTACAAAACACTCGTTCGACCTATACTTGATTGCTCATCAGTGTGGGATCCGTACCAGATCGGGTTGACGGAGGAGATAGAGAAGATCCAAAGAAGAGCAGCGCGTTTTGTCACAGGGTTATTTGGTAACCGTGATAGCGTTACGGAGATGTTTAACAAACTCAAGTGGCAGACTCTGCAAGAGAGGCGCTCTGCATCGCGGTGTAGCTTGCTCGCCAGGTTTCGAGAGGGTGCGTTTCTGGATGAGGTATCGAATATATTGCTTCCCCCTACTTATACCTCCCGAGGAGATCACAAATGTAAAATTAGGGAGATTAGAGCGCGCACGGAGGCTTTCAGACAGTAGTTCTTCCCGCGAACCATACGCGACTGGAACAGGAAAGGGAGGTAATGACAGTGGCACGTGAAGTGCCCTCCGCCACACACCGTTGGGTGGCTTGCGGAGTATAAATGTAGATGTAGATGTAGAAAGTGGGTGCTTCAGTGTTAAGGCAGAAAAGGTTAAGTTGGTTAAGAAGATCGGCCAAGAGGGCACCTCTCTGACACGTCCTGGCAGAACCCCAAAAGGAATGATGCTCATTAAAGTCACCGAGTAGCAAAAACTGGGATGTAGAGGCCCAATACACTGAAGAAAGTCTGCCCTGGTGACATCGAATGATGGAGGAACATAAATGGTACAGAGGGGAAAAAGTCAGGTGGGAGAGGAATAGGCAAACTGCAACAGCTTGAAGATGGGTATTCAGGAAGATGAATTGACTATGAATGTCATCCCTTAACGAGCACCATTATGCCACCATCAGATGGAATGCCGACCTCAGGAGAAAGATCAGAACAAATTGATAAGAAATGTGAAAGCTCAAAGCAGTCATGAGCACGCAATTTTGTTTCCTGAAGGCAGAGTACAAGGGGACACTGTGATGCTAAATGCAGCTATATATCCTCTTTGTGGGACCAAACGCCGCGAACGTTCCATTGGAGGAGAGTCATGATGAGGAAGAGATGTAGGGGTGTCACCTCGGTGGCTGCCGGCAGAGAGACAGCTGGTGAAGAGACGTTACTATACTACAGGGCACATAAGCAGAAGGATCCTGCTCCATGGGGTCCACAAAAACATTGACTTGCTTATGTGGTCAATCTGTGGAGTCGAATGCTGAAAAATGGTTGATGGTGTGCACAGGCGACACGGAGGCCGGCCAGGCTGTGGCTAACCCATGTCTCCGCAATATCCTTTCTTTCAGGAGTGCTACTTCTGGAAGGTTCGCAGGAGAGCTTCTGTAAAGTTTGGAAGGTAGGAGGCGAAGTACTGGCAGAAGTAAAGCTGTGAGGATGGGGCGTGAGTCATGCTTGGGTAGCTCAGTTGGTAGAGCACCTGGCTGCGAAAGGCAAAGGTCCCGAGTTCGTCTCGGTCCGGCACACAGTTTTAATCTGCCAGGAAGTTTCATATCAGCGCACACTCCGCTGTAGAGTGAAAATCTCATTCTGGATCTGACCAGTTGTTTGTTGTTAGACAAATAATGAAAAAATTTTATAAATATTATATAGATCTCTACCTCCTGTTCATTGACTTTAAACAAACTTTTGATAGTATTAATAGACCAGAATTGGGCAGCTGTGATAAACTGAGAAGGTTAATCAAGCTAACAATGAAGGATACATAAGCAAAAGTAAAAGTGAACAACAGGCAGTTTGACTTTGAGGATGGAGCGAAAAAGGTGATGGCCTCTCTGCAGTCCTATTTAACTTAGAACTGCATAGTATCATACAAAAAGTAGATAAGAGAGGAAAAATAATGAAGATGTCTAGCCAGATACGCACATATGCAGATGATATTGCCATCATGGCAAGGGATGTAACGTAGCTTAAAGAAATATATGGACAAATGGAAGCAGAAGGAACAAGAATTGGACTTACTGTAAATGAAAGCAAGACAAAATATATGGTTATGTCCAATTCTGAAGGTAGACGAATGCCACAGTACCTCAAGATCTCGGATGCTTCAAAGCTGTTATATGCTTCCATTATTTCAGTGTCCTTCTAACCAATGATAATAGTATGAGAAAATGTATTAAAGAAAGGATACAAGCAGGAAACAAAGCCTAGTATGCAAACCTAAAGATACTCAAGAACACTCTAATTACAAGAACAACTAAACTGAGAGTATACTATTCTCTTGTGCGACCTGTTGCCACATATGGATCAGAAACGTGGACAGTGACAGAAGCAGACAGTAAAGGCCTAAGGGCATTTGAAAGGAAAATCTTACAAAAAATCTATGGGCCTATGAGAGAGGAAGAAGGTTGGAGAGTAAGATACAACCATGAAATACAGGAGCTTATACAAGGGAAAGATACAGTGAAATTTACGAATTTCAAAGAATATGTTGGTTAGAACATGTGGAGAGGATGACAGAAGACAGGATGCCCAAACGAATAATGAATGCCAGACTGTGTTCCACCAAAAGGAAGGACAGACCAAGAGCTAGATGGATGGACAATGTGCTAGCTGACCTTGCCAAGATGGGGATCCATAGATGGAAGAAAAAAGCTGAGAACAGAGAGATACAGAGGGAGATTGTTGAGGAGGCCAAGGCCCACCAAGGGCTGTAGTGCTGAAGAAGAAGAAGAAGAAGAAGAGTCTCCCATTACTTCCACAGGCATCTCATCAGCCATACTTATGGGTACACACCTGACACAGATTTGCTAATCCGTACGAACTGGCTAGCCACAGACCCTTCCTTTGGCAGCCTCCACAGAACTTTGTTGTTTCTTTTTATGATGTCACACCCTTCAACTTTTCAAAGGTGTCCTATAATTGAGCCAATATGACATACAGTGTTGAGTGGAGATTCCAGGGGTTCTGGGCCGATGTCTCATGTACTGGCCACTGGTTGACAAACATATTGCATACATGATTCAACCCTGCCAAGTTTGTCAGGTGCATCCACCAGCACAGCCAAAAGCCTGCCAATGTGGAGTATGCCTAACTAACTGTGCTACTGGGTGCACATGGATTTTGCGGGTCTAGTCCATGGGACCATGTGGTTGTTTTTAATAGATGCATACCCTCATTTCCCTTACATGCTCAAAATGCAACAGACCACTACAAAGAATACCAGTAACAGACTGACCACCATTTTTTCTATTGAAGGAGCCCCACGGGCTCTTGTCACCAATAACAAGCCACAGCTTGTACCCACTGACTTTCACTGGTTTTGCACCTAGAATGGAATCAAACACATTATAACAGCTCCCTTTTACCCTCCCTCTAATGGCATGCCCTAACATTTTGTATGAATGTTTAAAAAGCAGACAGAACAACTATTAACATTCATGTCTTCTGCTTTCCCTTTTATCCTCTTACTGGACAACACCGACCCACAATCAAAGCCTGGCAGAATTTGCAGACACACCCTCAATGTTCCTTGTTAAATCTGTTGCAGCCCCCATCAGGAGGAGGAGGAGGAGGAGGAGGAGGAGGAGGAGGAACAGCAGCAGCCACACGTTTTAAGACATGCATCCCTGTCTGGGCACACATGTTAGGACATATGTCTGATTGGATATGTGGCTCCATCACTGCCCAGGAAGGTCACCAGCTGGTCCTGGTGACCACATCTCAGAGCATCCTCAACAGGCTGTGTGGGGTAAACGCCAACTCTGGGTCTGCCATACAGGCAGGGGCAGCCCACCTTACCCACCCAAAGTGCCAACAACAGCAGTCGTAGGGTCCAGTTCCAGGACAACACCCCAAGCACCTGGTGCACACATTCCCTTCTATAGCCAACATCCATCACCCCCATGGAGCTGGACCCTGACAATACACAGGAGACCCCTGTCTGTGCTAGGTCTGACATGGCAGGACCAGCAGCAAGCTGTGAGTCTGAACCACCATCGTCTTCTCTGTCCATCAGCATAGAAAGTCACACCCCAGCCTTTCTTTGCATCAGGCTCCGCCACACCCATCTCATCCTCCTTGACACTACCCACAACAGTTCTGGCCCTATGGACCAATTCACAAAGGGAAGGATCTTGTAATCATGCTGGACGTATTGACAGATTACTCAGTATAATTAAGCATACATCCAGAGAGATCATTAGGCATGGCGCAAAATTATTGAAAGATATAGTCACTGGTACCAGGTTATGGGGCAAAAAACCAGTGGCATATTTGTGGGCTGCCATGTTCTTCCCCAGTCATGCTTGTCACAACCAACAAATGTTTACAGCAAGCTCTCCAGTATAGTTATTGACAATGACCTTGCCCTACATTATTTTTCTCCTGGACTGATCTGGACTTTTGCTGGTACATACCACCGAAGTGTAGCTGTAAAATTGACTTACCTGTCTGTCTAATGCAGAATTGTCTTCATTCACCATTCAACTCCGAGTAGCATTTTCAGTGAATAATGAACAGTATATGAGTGCATCAAGCTCACGGTTTGTATTTCACCACTTCCCAATCAAATGTACAAACAACTTTTTCCAGCACTAACATGCGAGTTTTTTAACAAACTTTCAGAGTACTATATTGGCCAACAGATATTCACCTCCAGAAGTTTCCATTTTGTGTCTTTCCAGGAGAGTCAGGAACTATTACTTTCTGTGCTTTATTTGTTAAATAAGCTGTGCTTAATGAAACTTGTTGAGGAAGCAGGCTTGCAACAATAACATCATCTGAATTGAAACAAAAGTTGATGACATAACGTGTGTTCACTTGGAAATGATGATGATGATGATGATGATGATGATTTGACCTTACAGTAACTAATGTGATACAGAATGGTCACTTCCAACAGCATGATCGTTTACGTATAGGGAAGCTAGAGTGATGGTTTCCATAAGTACAAACAACAATATGGTGAGCTATATTAATCCTGTTATGGTTATTTATGTATAGTTATGTCTACTTCATTTCTAAATTATTCAGCTACCCAGAAGCAATCATTTGTGATCAAAACTGGTAGCAAAATAAAGTGATTCATGTTAGCAGCTCTTGGTGTTTTCAACATTATCTCCTATCCACATTGTCTGCAGCCTGTATGTCTCAGTACAGTAATGTCTATGAGGAAGACATTGTTTTCTCTTTGTCAAAATGAAAGAAGGAAGATTAGGACTTAACGTCCCATCAATAATTAGATTGTAAGATGCAGTAGATTGTCATAATTGACAAACATGGAGAAGGAAATTTGCTGTGTCGTCCAAAAAGAACCATCATGGCATTCACATCAATTGGTGTAGGAAAACCATGGAAATTGAAATCTAAATCTAAATGATCAGACAAGAATTTTATTTTGCTTTGTTGATAGATTCATATTTTATTGTACGTTTGGTTTTGTACGTTGGTATATGGTTACACATGGTCTGTAAAAAAGCAGCACACAGCCTACAATCCTTGGAAGAACATCATGATATGTAATTAATGACACACTGTCTTGTCTCGAAATCCACTTCTGGCTTCACGCCCACAGGAAGCTACGCACTGCAAATGAGATACATAGTTATACTCTAATTAAAAGTACTTTGTGATTGACTTCTGAGTGAGTCAAATGGTAGGGATCAGCCACCATCCAACAGTAGTTATTTCTTGAGTAGCACATGCTCTCTGTGTTGCCTGTTTTGTAGGTGTGTGCAGCGCTTTGTGAAGCACGGCTCGCTGCATTCCAATGACACCGACCCTTGCCGCTGCAACACATCAATCACAAAGTGATGTTAATCGGAGAATAGCAGAGAAGAACGGAACTTTTATTCACACTAACCAACTGAATTACAGTCCACGAGGCTACAGTATACCAGCAGCAGTAGGATGACTGAGGACAAGTAGCATTCGCAGTCCAGCAAGATGGAAGCCATGGACAATCGGAGGTGGCGTCTGGCGAGACGGCAGTCCTGGGCAGACGGATATGCGTCCAGCGAGACGGCAGTCCTGGGCAGACGGATATGCGTCCAGCGAGACGGCAGTCCTGGGCAGACGGATATGCGTCCAGCGAGACGGCAGTCCTGGGCAGACGGATATGCGTCCAGCGAGACGGCAGTCCTGGGCAGACGGATATGCGTCCAGCGAGACGGCAGTCCTGGGCAGACGGATATGCGTCCAGCGAGACGGCAGTCCTGGGCAGACGGATATGCGTCCAGCGAGACGGCAGTCCTGGGCAGACGGATATGCGTCCAGCGAGACGGCAGTCCTGGGCAGACGGATATGCGTCCAGCGAGACGGCAGTCCTGGGCAGACGGATATGCGTCCAGCGAGACGGCAGTCCTGGGCAGACGGATATGCGCCCAGCGAGTGGACGAACAGATATGCATTCAGCATAATGGCGGCCCTGGAGAGCTGAAGATGATGATCAGCAAGGTGAGAGTCGTGGTTGATCACCAGTGATACCCTGTGAGGCGAGAGTCCTGGACAGTTATAGATGATGACCATTGTGGTGACAGCCCTGGACAGTCAGCAGCAAGCTGTAGAAATGGCTGAAGCCTAGTTAGGCACCTCAGAGGAAGTATGATGACTGATTCTTGACCAGTTCAGCCTTATACACGGTGAGAGCACACTAAGCACACTGCAGTGGAGCAGCCAAGTGGTACCGTAAATACCCACTAGACAGAAGAATACAGGCATGCATGCAGTGAGCACATGATCTCAGCAACGGGAACAGATGGACTTGATTCCAGTGCTGTGTATGGCAACATGCATGTGGCAGGCACCTCCAGTGTCATGGCGACAGTGGGGCGATCAGTCGAAAATGATCCGGGCTATTTATATTGTTTGTATATGAACCCCAGAGCACTGCTGCCTACAGATTGTAGACTTGCGGTCCCTGCCGGTATTGTTGGTTGTAGCACAAGTGACTGCCTGGGGCTACAGTACGCCTCCTCCCTTCAGAAGAAATGGCATAGCCAGCTTTGAGGCCACTCAGCACCTGAAGGGAGGAGACACAGGCTCATGGTAGTGGACCACAGTGACAGGGTGTCTGCAGCCAATGGTAGACAGGACTCGACCATCAATGGCTGCTGGAAATGTGATTGTGGTGACGGGGTGACTGTGGCTGATGGAAGACAAGGCTCTATTATCAACGGCTGGCGGAGACATGATCGAGAAATTGGCATCTCTGTGGATGACAGGAGACAGACAGAACCACTGACCGCTGCCAGAGAAGCAATGGTGGCAGCAGGGCATCTGTGGCTAATGGGAGACATGCTCTATCAATGACGGTCCCCCGAGACACAAAGGAACTGGCCAGACTGGCAGCAAAGGAGGCTGGACCTGAGCAGGAGACTGCGTTGGTGGCAGGAGGAGGCCACACCTGCAGAAAAGGGAGTCACGGCAGTGCCAAAGGGAGCCCTGCAGGCGGCGAAGGTGGCTGGTCTAGTGGCAGAGGTGCCTAGCCTGGCAGCAAAGCTGGTGGCTGGGACAGTGTCAGTGTTGAATGGGCCAACTACATGAGGGCTGACGTGGCTGACCCAGTAACGGGTTGGATGTCGGCAGGGGGCTAGCGGCAGCAGCAGTGCATGGTGGCAGAAGTGCTCAGCAACAGGAGCACCAGTGGCAGTCAGAAAAATGTCAAAACACATGTGCGATGTTGGTGGCAGCAGAGGACAGAGCATCTTTGCAGATGCCTGAACTGATACCAAGAGTGAAAATGGATGCATGTCACACTCTGTTGTAGCACTGCGCACATCTACTCCTGGTGTGGCTTCATCTGTTGCTTTTGGAGGCACAGCATCTCCTTCCAGCATTGTAAAGATACTCAGTCCACGACAGAAACAATGGAATATTTTGGGAAAAGAAAAAGAAAAGGGAGAAAGGTCTTCATCACCACTTTTGTGTTCGTAACTGGAGCAAGCAATGCACTGTGAGTGAGTTGTACAGTTAGCAGAGAGCAATTGAGTTTTTATTTACATAAATGAACTGAATTATAATAATGCAGATGCGGTTCGTGAGCGCACGGTCAATCGAGAACAGTAGAACACTAGAGGATGAGCAGCAGTCAAGAGGCAGAATCACTGGATGATTGGAGATGGTGTCCAGCGAGGCAGTAGCCCTGGATGGTCACACACATGTCCAGCATGACAGTCATCCTGGACAGTTGGAGATGCATCTACAGAGATGTCAGTCCTGGACAGTCGGAGATGCATCCACAGAGATGTCAGTCCTGGACAGTCGGAGATGCATCCATGGAGATGGCATTTGTGGACACAATCAGAAATGCATACAATCAGATGGCAGTCTTGCAAGGTCAGAGGTGTGTACAGCGAGACAGCAGCCCTGGACCATCGGAGATTTGTCCAGTTACAGGGAATTCCTGGATAGTCGGAGAGCCATCCAGTAAGACAGCATCCCAGGACAGCCAAAGATGATGCCCAGTGAGGCAGAAACCCAGGACAATTGGTGGTGATGTCCAGCGAGGTGGAAGACTGGGATGATTGCCTGAGATGATTGGCAGTGATGTCTAGCAAGGTGAGAGCCCTGGACAGGCAGTGGTAAGTTGGAGGATGGGTTGGAGATGAAGTTCAGCAAGTTTACATGGAGGAGACAATCGATGATGGCCTGACAATTTGGACGCAGTGGTGTTTGCTCCTCAACCAGCTCAGCCACGTACACAGCGAGTGCACACTGCAGTGGAGTGGTCAGATGGTGCCTTTCATACATGCCTGACAGAAGAATACAGTCATGCATACAGTGGGCAGAGGATCACATGGATGAGAAGAGGCACCTGCGATCACAACACTGCCAGCAGCGCAGCTGGTGGCAACTGATGCTGTGCCGATAGCGAGAAGTTTTGTCAAAAACAAACTGGGCTATTTATATTATCAGGCTCTTTGTATATGATGTCCCATTGTAGTGTGCCTGCAGATTTTAGATGTGACTACCCGTGGTCCATGCCTGTATGGATGGTTGTAGCACTGGCAACTGCCTGGGGCTACAGTGTCCACACACATTCAGAGCAGTTTTCTGTATAAAACAGTCACCTATTCAGCAAGGCAAAGGTGCTTTATCAAGTGGACATGAGGGTACTGAACATATTCACTGACAGTCAACTTATGAGCTGTGGAATATTTTCTACTTTCAATGAAATTTGGAAATTTGTGGTAAGGTCTTATGGGACCAAACTGCTGAGGTCATCCATCCCTAAGTTTATGCACTATTTAACCTAACTTAAACTAACTTACACTAAGGACAACACACACACCCATGCCTGAGGGAGGACTCAAACCTCTGACAGGTGGAGCCACGCGGACCGTGACAAGCCGCCCCAGACCATGCGGCTATTCCGCGTGGCTACTTTCAATGATAAAAGGCATTATTCCCATCACTATCTATCCCAAAGAAGGTCTAGGAAAAAGTCTCAAAAACAGAAGATTGAAAGTCCACATGTTGTTAACTATGACAACACTAAGTGAGCTCAACAGGAGTGAAAAACACATTGAAAACTATCATAAAAACAATTCTGTGAAATATGGCTTTCCTGCTGAGAAACTACACAAGCAACAAATCATCCTGAATGAATTTTCACCATGTATGAAACGCAAAATAATTTTTCTGATCTACATGCAAAGAAAAAAATTTAGGTGTAATTTCCAGGAGGCTGCTCACCCTGCAATGTTCACAAACAGAGTTGGAAAGGCTTTCTGTATATTTAACCTACATGTCGATGAGGTTATTAGCAACAGAGCACATGCTCAATAGGCTACGGATAAGGTAGGAAATTCAGTGCTTCCTTTTCAAAGAACTGGACTTGTATTAGTGGATTTACAACAATCACAGAAACCTAAATCAGTATGGCCAGATGACATTTGACTCTCTCTGCTTCTGAATGAGAGAGAACAAAATATTCACTTACCAAGAAACAGACAACATTTGTAAATGGATTCAGGACTTCCTTGCAGATACACAGGAGACTGTAGTATATCCCTCCCTTAAAACTGGTTAATGAAACTTTGTAAATATGCTTTCATGGGATAGTTGACATTATCTTCAAGCATCTATAAGTTGATGTTTTTCAGCATTTCCATAACAGTCTCCTTTGAGTCAAACTAACCTGGGACTATTTTTGCTGCCTTTATTTGTGCATGTTCAGTAACCCTTGCTAGTCCTATTTGGTAATTATGCTACACACTTGAGCAGTACTCTAGTTTTGATCACACAAGTGTCTTCTAAAATCTTGCTTTGTAGAGTGACTGCATTTTCCCAGTATCCTACCAGGCATAATCCATATCACTTCAGGCACTGGGGTCACCTTCACAGTCTCAGATGTTATTGAATTTAGCATATGTTAAAATTCAGGAGTAAGAGTAAGAGAGAGAGAGAGAGAGAGAGAGAGAGAGAGAGAGAGAGAGGCCTCCAAAGATGACACTATGAACACCATTTTGAAAATGCAAATTTTGGAAAAATTGTTATCTCTCTAACAGTTCTAGATATTTTTTAGAGTTTTTTTATTTAAAAGATAATTGCTTTGTTATTACAATAGTATCCTCTGTTTGGACATATCTGTCAGTTTTTTTTACTGTCGCCTTTTGAATTTTTTTATAATTTCGAGAATTTTTTTTCCCCCTTTGAAAAGTTAGATTTTTTCTGTTAATTAGTACCATGTAGTACTACATTCTCAGTAACACAGAGCTCCCACTTTTAAGTTGGACAGGTTTTATTTTAAAAAATCATTTTTTTTAACTTTCAAGGGTAATGTATGTCTTCACTGAAGTTGTTTCTTACAATTTTGTTTTTGTTACAATGTTTATTTCTATTGTCTTTGTTGCAGTTATTTCTTATCAGTTTCATTGTTGCAGATATTTCTTACACTTTGTTGTAGTTTCTTGTCAGTTTCGTTGTCATGGTTGTCATTGCGGGTTTCTGTATAGTAGTTGTTCAGTGTTAATCTTTTTTACTGAAGAGGCTTGTAAGAAATCTGAGACCATCCAGTGAGTTCTGCATTTTCGTGAGGAATTTGACAGTTGACACAGTTGCAGTGTGTTTTGTGAAAAGGACTGTTTGAAATGTCTTCTGACTGGGGCCACAGGAGAGCGAAGTATGCCGATTATTTGCATATCCATAAAAGAGCGATGTATAAGACAAACAAAAAAAGAACAGATTTTGTTCAGGTTGGGAATAAGTGTTCTGATTTGAAGACACTGTTTCAAAGTTAAGATGTTTCCAGTGATGACTTTTGTGTTCTAAATGTTTTGACAGAATAACAACAATGATAGTATCTGAACAACGTGAAGCCTCCCATGGTGCAGATGATGCAGATTTTGCATAAACAGAGGAACAATTAAATAGCCTGAATCAGTCAACTACAGAGGTAGATGCTGGTCCTGTTAAGAAACTGTGGTCAGTGAACTTTAATCATAAACTCTACGCATCAAGAAATTGGGGAGAAATTACTAAAGCTATGGATGAATACACTACAGCAAAACTTCAAAGTAGAAATTCCATCTTCAGAGGAAAATGAACCAAAGCATTCTTGCACCTCTTGCCAGGAATTTTTCACAAATATCAATTCAGCTGTTGAATATTGCGCGTTCTACAGTAAAAAGGTGCAAGGTTTAACTATTATTCCAGAGACATTTTCAAAGAAAACAATTCTGAACCACATTCCATCAGCACCAAAGTACATGGTAGACAAATCAAGAAATGTGAGGTCTGTAAAAGGAGTCTTTGGAAGACCAGATCCCTATTATGGTCATGCTGTAGAAGCAGCTCAAGTTCAAATAGTGCAGTCATTTTATCTGGAAGATAAAAGGGACTGTTCTCGCCAGAGTGCCAACAAGAAAGACACTATAACTGTAACAGTTAAAGGTCAAAAAGTTGTGAAAGGTACATGACTGGCAAGTATTAAAGAAACTTTTGCAATTTATAAGAGCAACTATACAACTTCACATATTGGAAGATCAAAATTTTATGCACTATGACCTAAGTGGGTAGTTTCACACCCACTTAGAGATGTCTGTTTATGTGTGCACTACGCAAATTTTGAACTTTATGTGGTAACTTTGAAGAATTTACTGGAGCACATGACATAGGACACCTTGGTTGGGCATGTGAAGTCATTAGTAGTCTGTGGCGTAAAGCAAGAGACTCTTTTGTTTCATGAATGTGGTGACTGCCCTGGAAAGGGAGGACTCTTTACAGACACTTGGCCTGGAAGACGTAGCAGATAACTCTGCAGAAATTACATGTGTGACATGGGAGGAAAATAAACTAATTATGAAAACTGTTGCCTTTGATGAACTTAGTAAATGATCAGTGAAAGCAGTAACACACCAGCATATGAAGAAATTGCAACAACAGCACATTGCAGAAGTGAAAGGGTGCGTACAGGCTGAAGAACTATGCTTTGTGCTTCACTGTGATTTTGCTGAGGACTGGTCTGTAATTATCCCACAAGAAGTACAATGGTATCATTAAAGTAATGACCAGGTTTCAGTTTTTATAGGAGTGACATATTTTCAAAATAAGACCACAAGTGTTGCAATTATAAGAGATGACACAGGACATGACTCAGCACACGCTTTGCTAGCAATGCGCAAAATTCTTCCACCGCAAACAGGGGCAGAGAAGATCATCATTATTTCTAATGGTGCTCCTAGTCATTTAAAAAAATCATTATCAGCTGTTTGAATTGAGCAAGTCTCTTTTGCCAATTGACTGGGTATACAGTGCTACTGGTCATTGGAAGGGGCATTGTGATGGTGTAGGAGGCTTGCTGAAGCACCATGCTACAAAACAATCTTTCCAGACCAAATACAGTTGCGATTCGGAATGCTGATGATTTTACGAGAGTCGTGAAATCTTACACATCCACAGCACTGATTCTTTTGTCCAAAAAGGACATAGAAGAATTCCGCAAGCAGAAAAAAGAAGAATGGTCCAAACAAACTACTCCTGTGAAAGGAATTCAGGACACATTTTTGGACTCAAAGTGATGGGCAAACTCATATTGCACGAACTTTAAGGAGCAAGAAATAAGAAATTTTGTTCGTTCGGCCAACACCTCAGAAACAGCAGGATAATATTCAGATTCACAACCAGATAAGGGGGATGTTGTGGCATGTGTATATGAATGTGACTGGTGGATTGCAGAGATTATAGACATGTTAAATGAAAGTGTAGTGAACTTTATTCTACCACATGGACCAGCTGCTGGATATAGGTTACCAGTTGAAGGACAGCAACAACGTCATCAATGCTCACTTCCTGTTCACAATGTTTTGAAGACTGCAAGTTTGCCAGTTCATATTGGTTCAACAGGAAGGCATCACTCTATATCAAAGGAAGATACTGAAGCAGTGGGACACATTTTTAGTTCATTGACTGGCTAACTTCAGTACAAAACAAAGAGCACAGAAATTATATAAATTGGAAGTTTTAAGTCTTTGGACCATTCACAAACATTTTGGAGCCATTTAAAATGCTTGAAAAATGAGTCTCTTGCTCATCTTTCAAAACTAAAATTATGTTAACTAAGGGCAAGTTTTTATTTTTATGAGCCTGTTATGTGATAATGTGGTAATAAAACAGGTTGTATGTATGGCAGAAAACCTGTTGTTTATAAAACCTGTTCAACCTAAAAGTGGAAGCTCTCCTTTTCAGGGAATGTAGAACAATATGGTACTAATCAGCAGAAAAAAAATCCTAATTTTATGGATTGGCATTTTTGAAAAAAAAAAAAAAAATTCCATAAATTATAAAAAAGTTCAGAACACTATAGTAAAAGAACTTTGACAGTTAAGTCCAAATTGAGGATTTATTTGTAATCATAAAGCAATTAGCTTTCAAATAAAAAAAAGCGCAACAACTCCGTGAGGCTATTTGCAGATGACACGGTTGTCTACAAGAAAGTAGCAACATCAGAAGACTCGTACGTACTCCAGGAGGACCTGCAGAGGATTAATGCATGGTGCGACAGCTGGCAGCTTTCCCTAAACGTAGATAAATGTAATATAATGCGCATACATAGGGGCAGAAATCCATTCCAGTACGATTATGCCATAGGTGGTAAATCATTGGAAGCGGTAACGACCGTAAAATACTTAGGAGTTACTATCCGGAGCGATCTGAAGTGGAATGATCACATAAAACAAATAGTGGGAAAAGCAGGCGCCAGGTTGAGATTCATAGGAAGAATTCTAAGAAAATGTGACTCATCGACGAAAGAAGTAGCTTACAAAACGCTTGTTCGTCCGATTCTTGAGTATTGCTCATCAGTATGGGACCCTTACCAGGTTGGATTAATAGAAGAGATAGACATGATCCAGCGAAAAGCAGCGCGATTCATCATGGGGACATTTAGTCAGCGCGAGAGCGTTACGGAGATGCTGAACAAGCTCCAGTGGCGGACACTTCAAGAAAGGCGTTACGCAATACGGAGAGGTTTATTATCGAAATTACGAGAGAGCACATTCCGGGAAGAGATGGGCAACATATTACTACCGCCCACATATATCTCGCGTAATGATCACAACGAAAAGATCCGAGAAATTAGAGCAAATACGGAGACTTACAAGCAGTCGTTCTTCCCACGCACAATTCGTGAATGAAACAGGGAAGGGGGGATCAGATAGTGGTACAATAAGTACCCTCCGCCACACACCGTAAAGTGGCTCGCGGAGTATAGATGTAGATGTAGATGTAGATCTAGAACTGTTCCAGAGATTTTAAAATTTGTTCCAAAATTTGCATCTTCAAAATGGTATGCACAGAGTCATCTTTGGAGGGCTGTATCTCAGAGCAGAAATTGTTTTTTGAGAAAACAAAAAAAGTGTGTGTTCCTTACTTAGTCCTTCACTTTAACATATGCTAAATTCAGTAACATCCGAGACTATGAAGGTAAGATTTTTCCCTAGCCTGCCTGAATTGACATGGACTATGCCACCAATGAATTTAAGACTGCCACTTGTTCAACCTAACACACTAAGTATTCATATTAACAATAACCACAAAAGCATGCAAGGAATTTCCCGAATGGTTGAAATGTGCTTAAGTTAAGGCTTTGTTTATAAAAGACAAAGGAATACTGTCAAATTTATGTCTAATATCACTTTTGCCAGCATTCTCAAAAATTTTAGGAAAGGTAATAAACAATCAGCTTCTTAACAATGTGACAACAAATAATATATTGTCAAAGCCACAGCTCATATTTCAAAAGGGTTCCGATATTCAGAAGGCTATTTACACAAACAGTGAGAATGCACTTAATTCATTGGACAATAAATTACAGGCTAGTGGTATATTTTGTGACTTGTCAAAGGCTATGTAAATCACATCAACCTTGTAAATAAATTAGATTAGTACAGTAGAATGGGAAGGAAAGACACATGTATTGAGCTATGAGGCATCATTTAACTGAGAACTAACTACATGTGGTCTCCCACAGCGTTCCATCTTATGGTTCTTTTCTTGTGTACAGTAATGACCTTTTGTCTGTAATGTTAGCAGATACAAATACAGTTGTGTTTGCACATGATACAAACATTGCAATAACAGCAAATCAAGTGTTAGAAAGACTAGTTACTGAAATTTTCATGAACATTAATAAATGGTTCCTGGTTACTGCTGTCACTTTGTCACTAAAGATTAAAAAACATTACATGCAGTTCAGAACTTTCGAGAGGTTTCCCACCAATATATGCCTAAAATTGATGAGAAACAGAGAGAAGTTGACAATGTTAAATTGGTGGGATTACTGCTTGATGACAAATCAAACTGGGAAGAGCAGTATACCGCAGTACTGCTGAAGTGCCTAAACCAATCTCTATTTCCAATGTGAATGTTGTCAGTCATAGGTGATATCAAAATTAAAAGCTAGCATACTATGCTTCCTTTCATTCAACAATGTCATACAGGAACATTTTTTTTTTGTAACTCACCATGTCAAGCCAGAGTTTTCCATGTCAAAAAATGTTTAATAAGAATTATTTGTGGTGTGAATTTGAGAACATCCAACAGAGGCATGTTTAGGGAATTGGGGACACTAACTACTGTTTCCCAGTATATTTAATTCTTTCTGAAATTTGTCATTAAAATACATATCTCTTTTTTTTAACTAACAAATCAGTTCATGGAGTCAATACTAGAAATAAGAACAATCTTCACAAATATTTAAAGTCACTTACCTTGGTCCAGAAAGGTGTCTACACAGCAGCAGACATAAAAAGTTCAACTACTAACAAAATTCAGTTTAAGGGGAGCCTAAAAGATTTATTAGTGATTAACTACATCTACTCTAGTTATGAATTTCTAAGCAGAACCAACTGATTTGTATGTTACTAATAATATCAAGTAACAAGTTTGTAAAATCTGACTTCTGCACACAACCAGTGCAGTACTGTGGTCATTGTAAATAAGTGTTGTAAAATGGTTTTTATATTTGATGAGTATGGCTACAATGGCCTAAGAATAATCATATGCACCTCAGTGTATTGAACATTTGTGTGTTTTGTGACCAGTTATTACCTTTTAAATAAAAATATGTTCAAGAGGGTTTTTTTTATTACTTATTCTACATGCATGAGGGCTATTTCACTTGGGATCTGTGGAAGGTACATTAGCTTCTTTGTTTTTCTTTGTAAACATTTAAAGGGTACTTTTGTTTTTCTGACATGTTCTACTTCTTAGTGGACCCCTCACTATGGAGCTACTGGAATAAAAATTGCATCTAATCTAATCTGATCTACTCCTAATATCTCTACAGTGTATTAACTGCAAATGTCAGCTGGTTGAAAAATGAGGAGACTACATCATTATATATGTAAAAAAAACTTATCTAATTATGGACAGATACCACTATGTTAGTTTCAGTTGTAAACTATGAGAAATGTGAATAGCCTATATGACTAAATTGTTAGCATTGGTGACTTTTGATGTGGAAGTCCTATGTTAAATTACTGATCTCACAAAATATCTGTAGGGGTACAGGATCCACACTTCCTTGTGAGATCCGCAAAGGAGCCACTTTAGCAATTGGGCAGCGACATTGACATGCTATCTGCTAAGGTAGCTACAAGTCTAAAGGCTGTCACCATAACGTTTGTGACCTGCAGAATTTTTTTTACATTTTTGTGCAATGAAGGTCATGTTAAAAACATTTTGGACCACTTTATATAATGTATCATTTTACCAAATGATGTGCAAAATGGCTAGTTCTTTCATCTTGAAAGATGACAGCACTGTTTTGAAAAATGTGCAATGTTGTAATCTGTAGTGTGTTTCTCGAAATTTACTCCATATGTTCTTGTCAACTACATACACACAGTACTAAACAATAATCATCAGCTTTGTTGACACCATTCACAATGAATCTGTTGCCTCATGCAGCTGACACCAAACAAATTTATGTCAGACACTAGGGAAAGGTAACTTGTCAAGCTAACAGAACTATTTTGACTTAACTGTCTTTTGATGATGAATTCTTATTAAACACAGGTGCATATAGACCATATTCTGTGATAATCCATTTATGATCTAGTTTACATGAATGTGCAGTGTATGGTAATCAAGAATGTGTTACCAAATTGACTGGTCAACTGCTTACAGAGCAACATCTCTTAACACTTGCTAGCTGCCAAGATGGTGTTAGCCTCAACTATGTACCTTTCACAGTCCTCCAAATTTGTGTTGATTGGTTGTTCATGGCCAAGGCAAATGTAAGTCTCTGTACAATTAACTACAGTAGGTCGAGACACCAGTACTTCATGACCCCACAAACTGTCCTTTATCAGGTACCAATAAATCCAATCACTGACCCACAATACACAAAGTTCACAAATGACTTAATGCCTAGCACCTTTCTTACACATTTATGGAACTGCGAGATTTCTGACCAATGTAACGCAATCATTGCAGCCAAGCTTATATGTTGAAAATATGGTCACAACTGATTGTTTTCTGGCATTGATATTACATGTAAATATGAATGCTGATTGCCTTTCGTTGTAACTGACACTATAGACAAATTTTCTCCTCAAGATGAAACTTCATCACTGGGATGCATAACAGGTAAATATATAAAAATTGAGACTAGTCAACAGTTTTCTCTCTTGCCATTTAATTTCAATGATCAGGAGTGTATGGATATAAACCAACATGGAACCAAACACTATTTTTATTTTTTTAAGTAATTTCTTCTAAAGAGCAATTTCTACACATGCACATATAAATAGAAATCTGTGCAACATAACATCAAACACTGTGCAACTATTTCATTTCTAAACCATGGTGCATAAGACATACCAATAGAATGTGCAACAAAGCCACAGTGTGTTTTTCCTTAAAACACTACATTTAACCAGGAATATAAAAAGTTGCTCCAAACCAATTAGATTATGATGATCTGATCGCAAGCTGTTATAGTTTCGCCGCAACTTTTGGTATTTGGAAAGTAGCACAGACTGTGTGGTTCCTCTGCTGTTTTCCTTGTGGTTGTGGAATACATTGCATACTTGTAATAACTGTGGTGCAACACTTGGTCCACAGCTATGTTCAAACAGGAACTGATTGAGTTTGGCTCTTAGGTCTGAAATCCATGTATCCTACATAATAAAACATATGTTTACCCATTAAACTAAAATACAATTACTCACAAAATTTCTTATTACCATCTAAATTAACATGATTAACTTCCAATATTTTAAAGTAACAGTCCAAAGCCACACGCTTTCCAAAAATAAATACTTACACTGAAAGGTTATCCTTTCTTATCGGACCTTAACAATCCATGAGTTAAGTATCATAGTGCAGTTATAACAAGTCTGCAGAATAATATTCACAAATGTAACAGTAAATGACTCCTAAAGAAATATGTTAAGCTACAGAAATGGAGGTTTCCTGTGCATTAGAAGAAACCTAGGCTTGATAGGAAACAAGTTATATGCTTAATCCAAAATATCTACAGATTAATGCGGAGTATTATCCCTGTGCAATTGTAGCAAACTTTAAATGAGCAAAGGAAGCTTGGTGCCAGATGATGATTATGATGATGATGATGATGATGATTCTCATGTGTATACGAAAAACTATATATGCACAATGTAAGCCAAATGTTAATAGCATAAGTTGGTCAATAAGTTTGGTAAAAAGCATAGTAAATAATATTTTTTTGAAAAAATTGTTCAGTCTAATCTTCATGGAGTTCTATGTATTTGATCAAGCAAGATTCAATTGCTTCACCATGATGACACCTGCCTTTTGGGTTTTTGACGGTGGGCTACAGCATACTTTCTCCCAAGTACTTCATTTACAGTTGCACAAAATATCTCCATACTTTCAGGAAACCACTCACTAGATTATATATACTTTGACAACAGTAGTTTGAGCAACTGTCTGGTTTTGTCAGTTCAAATGACTGTACAAGCTAAGTGGACCAATAAAGTGTTTAAGCAGCAGTTTTTTAGAGCAGATAATCTAATCACCTGTATAAACCGCTTCTAAGGATGATGATAAAGTTCATGTTTGACAATGCTGGACATACCCTTATATGACAAGAGGTAGGAACACATAATGCCCTTCAGAACACTGTTGCACGTGGTCATTTAGGTGGTCCACATGTTAAGGCATAATATTGGATAAGGGTACTGATCTCCAAATCTTTGAACACAGTACACGCACCGGTCAACGCTATTGTGAGACTATCCCTTCCCCAAGTGCATCTTCAAGGGTGCATTCAGTCATGACATCATTTTATGGATGACAATGCACGACCGCATCAAACAGCGCATGTGGAGGAGATCTTGGAATGAGAGGATATTCTGCGAACTGACTGATCTGCCCAGCCCCCAACTTAAATCCCATCATCCATGCGTGGGATGTCCACGTGTATCAATGACCATCCAGCAGTTGTCAACTACACTAAGGGAGGAATGGATGCCCTACCACAAGAACTCATTACCAATTTTGTAGCCAGCATGGGTGCAAGTTGCAGAGATGCATTGTCATCCGTAGTGATAAGACACCCTATTAAAAACCACGTGCTACCTATTGTAATTTCCAGGGGACCCTCATAAATCACAGTAACTTCAGTGTAACTACTGTCTTTGAATAAAAGTGTCATTTCTGTATTTCCTTCAGTTACCTTCTGTACTACAGTGTAGCAGTTTTTCCTATGTCCGATCCAAGTTTCATTGAGCTATGTTACTGGGCAGTGACAAATCATGTGAAAGTTACTTTCATCCTTAAGTTTTGCACACGAATGTATTATTCAACGCTACCAAATCTAATTCTGAGATCTCCTTAAAGTAGTTTGGGTCCATAATCAACGAATTTGACACCTACTGTATTCTCAAGTTTCTTTATGTGGAAAACACACTTGAATCTAGAAAATGAATTTTTAACATGCAGCGCACTGTGCACTGATATGAAACTTCCTGGCAGATTAAAACTGTGAGCTGGACTGAGACTTTAACTCTCAACTTTTGCCTTTCGTGGGCAAATGCTCTACCAACTGAGTCACCCAAGCACGATTCATGACCCCTCCTCTCAGCATTTGCCCACAAAAGGCAAACATCCTGAGTTAGAGTCTAGGTATAGTACATAGTTTTAATTTGCCAGGAAGTTTCATAATTGAATTTGATATATATATACACCAGTTCATATCAAATCTTTGCCATCCAAAAACTCTCATGAATCTTAACCCTAGCATTACCAACGGGGGGCCTCGTAGGCCCACTGACTCAGTTTTTCTATGTTGTATCCACACCCTTTGATATATGAACTTGAAAGCAAAGGTAATTGTTCGTTATTGAATGTACTATTGAGTCATTACAGAATTTCGGAATAAAAATGTAATTAAAATTCATTTACTTGATTTAATTCTCTGTGGGCCTTAGAAGCCCACCCGTTGGTAATAGCAAGGAAAGATTTACGAGGTTGAGTCTCTCGTTTCAAATTCTTACCATGAAACGAATTTTGGCATTGTTGCCTTCAGACATATTATTATGAAGCGGACCATTGTTATTTTCAGTGTTTCTGCTGCTGTTAAACCAGCAACATGAGTAGACATCGTTTACGTGATAGTTCCATTGAAAGAGTGCTAGAATAAGTTTTGAACGAATCAGATTTAGAGGAAAGTGAAGTGGATGATGATGTGGAAGAAATTAGAACTGATTCATCGTCTGAGAATGAAGATGAGGTTGAAGCCAATCCACCAGATGATAATGATACGGAATGTGATAAATTCATTGCAAAAAGTGGACGAGAGTATATTACGAAGCCATCTCGACAATATCGGCGTTCTGTACAAAATATAGTGCGAGAAAGAATGGGGCTAGGACAACAAGGAAGAATTGCGTCTCCGAAAGAGGCTATAGAGCTCTTTTTTACACCTCAAATTATGAATCTAATAAAACTACACTCAAATGAAGAGGCTTCTCGACTAGGTATTCAGCACACAGATGAAGATGAGTTATTTTGTTATATAGGACTCTTGCTAATCATGGGTTCAAATCATGACAATAAGATACCTGTCCAAGATTTATGGTCTTTGCTTCAGGGCCGACAAGTGTACTATGGATCAATGAGTCGGACCCGATTTTTTGAATTGACTAAAATATTGAGGTTTGATGATAAGAACACAAGAGAAATTTGTCGCCAGACTGACAAGTTTGCTCCAATGAGGGAAATTTTTGAAAGCTTCAATTCTTCACTTCCATTGTATTTCATTCCTGGTCTACATACAACAGTGGATGAGATGTTGTCTTTGTTCCGTGGTCGCTGTCCATTCAAGGTGTTTCTAAAAGAAAAACCTGGAAAATACGGCATTCTAATTCGAATGCTGTCTGATTCTGAGACTAGATATGTGATCAGCATGGACATCTATACAGGCAAGTCAGGAAATACACAGCATTCAAATGGACCGATGGAAATTGTAAAGAGACTAATAAAACCTATTGAAAAATCAGGCCGTAATGTTACCACAGATCGGTACTATACTTCAGTGGAGCTTGCTGAGACTCTCTGGAATGATTTTCACCTCACACTTGTTGGCACCCTACAGTCTAACAGACGACACATACCTGAAGAGCTGAAGACTACAACTGGCCGCAGTTTACACTCTTCCATCTTTGCTTATACTGACCCTCAGACACAGAGGCCACCAGTTACTCTTGCATCAACGCTAGTCCGCGAGAAGCCAAAACGACTGCTGTTGATGCTTTCAACTTATCACTCAGAAGGGGTGTTGAATGAAGACTCAAAAAAGACTAACATAAATCTTTTTTATAATTCTACAAAGGGAGGCGTGGACACCATAGACCAGATGGCAAGACACTACAGCACAAAGAGAGGAACAAGAAGATGGCCTTTGTCCCTCTTCTACACACTCATTGACATAGCAGCAATAAATGCATATTCACTCTTCCTCCACAACTTTCCGAATTGGAAAAAGAATTTGCTAAACCGCAGAAGAGTTTTTATCACTAACTTAGGTCTCGAACTAATAAGATCTCAAGTAGATAAACGGGCACAAAATTTGTATGGACTTCAGAAGCCAGTAATAATGGCAATGGAAAGCATCACACAACGGAAGCTCAGCTGCTCTGTAGAACCATCATCCTCAACAGCAGAACCAGGAACACGTGGACGGTGCCACCTATGCTGCCAAGAAGCTGCATCTAAAAAGATCAAGTACAACAAGCTGGGAAAGTCAACTGTTACCTGCTCTCAGTGCCACAAACACGTCTGTGGGAAACACTGCAGGAAGACAGTGTTGTGTGAAAAATGCGTTGCGGAATGAGACAGTAAATTTTGTTTGCTTCATGTAGTGTATCGAATTAAAAAATTCGTTTTTATTAGAAAACACTATTCTGAAACATTATTCCAAAAAATATATAAACTGAATCTCGTGATTTGTTCATTTTATTCCTATTATAATAACATCTTTTATTATCCAGTATTCAAAAACAATGTCTAAGCATTTTGAATTGTTATTAGAGGTATCAGAAGTAAATAAACTTGATTTATGATAAAATAAATTGTGGTATTCTTTATGGGCCTTTGAGGCCCCCCCGTTGGTATTACATGTAACAAAAAATACGTTGGTAATGCTAGGGTTAAAGTGAAGTTGTTCAAGATATAATATGTAAGATCAATCATTTCTTCAGAAGAATTCTTAATCGTGTGTCCACTGCATACTGCTCATACAAACACATTTAAAAGCAATATATGATCTTTTAATGTTAGTGCCGTCCCCGTGTAAATTTTCTCCACTCAGTTAATATCTGTGCCAAAGCCCATATGGTAATGTGTTTTACACTTTATGAGGCATATCTCCATCCATTTCTACAAAATATACACTCCTGGAAATGGAAAAAAGAACACATTGACACCGGTGTGTCAGACCCACCATACTTGCTCCGGACACTGCGAGAGGGCTGTACAAGCAATGATCACACGCACGGCACAGCGGACACACCAGGAACCGCGGTGTTGGCCGTCGAATGGCGCTAGCTGCGCAGCATTTGTGCACCGCCGCCGTCAGTGTCAGCCAGTTTGCCGTTGCATACGGAGCTCCATCGCAGTCTTTAACACTGGTAGCATGCCGCGACAGCGTGGACGTGAACCGTATGTGCAGTTGACGGACTTTGAGCGAGGGCGTATAGTGGGCATGCGGGAGGCCGGGTGGACGTACTGCCGAATTGCTCAACACGTGGGGCGTGAGGTCTCCACAGTACATCGATGTTGTCGCCAGTGGTCGGCGGAAGGTGCACGTGCCCGTCGACCTGGGACCGGACCGCAGCGACGCACGGATGCACGCCAAGACCGTAGGATCCTACGCAGTGCCGTGGGGGACCGCACCGCCACTTCCCAGCAAATTAGGGACACTGTTGCTCCTGGGGTATCGGCGAGGACCATTCGCAACCGTGTCCATGAAGCTGGGCTACGGTCCCGCACACCGTTAGGCCGTCTTCCGCTCACGCCCCAACATCGTGCAGCCCGCCTCCAGTGGTGTCGCGACAGGCGTGAATGGAGGGACGAATGGAGACGTGTCGTCTTCAGCGATGAGAGTCGCTTCTGCCTTGGTGCCAATGATGGTCGCATGCGTGTTTGGCGCCGTGCAGGTGAGCGCCACAATCAGGACTGCTTACGACCGAGGCACACAGGGCCTACACCCGGCATCATGGTGTGGGGAGCGGTCTCCTACACTGGCCGTACACCACTGGTGATCATCGAGGGGACACTGAATAGTGCACGGTACATCCAAACCGTCATCGAACCCATCGTTCTACCATTCCTAGACCGGCAAGGGAACTTGCTGTTCCAACAGGACAATGCACGTCCGCATGTATCCCGTGCCACCCAACGTGCTCTAGAAGGTGTAAGTCAACTACCCTGGCCAGCAAGATCTCCAGATCTGTCCCCCATTGAGCATGTTTGGGACTGGATGAAGCGTCGTCTCACGCGGTCTGCACGTCCAGCACGAACGCTGGTCCAACTGAGGCGCCAGGTGGAAATGGCATGGCAAGCCGTTCCACAGGACTACATCCAGCATCTCTACGATCGTCTCCATGGGAGAATAGCAGCCTGCATTGCTGCGAAAGGTGGATATACACTGTACTAGTGCCGACATTGTGCATGCTCTGTTGCCTGTGTCTATGTGCCTGTGGTTCTGTCAGTGTGATCATATGATGTATCTGACCCCAGGAATGTGTCAATAAAGTTTCCCCTTCCTGGGACAATGAATTCACGGTGTTCTTATTTCAATTTCCAGGAGTGTATTAACACAAGCCTAAAGCATTTACAGCACTATATTGGTGATAGCTCAGAAAATTATATACTATTACATGTACGTCAATTCAATATTGTCATTAAAAGAAAAGAAAATTTAAAAAAATTACTCAAGTTGCTGTGAAACTTTGCACATTTCACCCCACGATAAATTTCACAGTCAAAAGTGAAATTTAACTTTCTTAGTACAATAATCACTAAAGAGAATGACAACCATCAGTTCCATACCTATAGGGTCTCTACAGAAAACACACAATCACTGACATTCTCTATTGTAAGTACTGGCACCTGATAACATAAGATCGCATATTTCAGGGTTATCACTTAACATATTACTTAAATTTTCATTACATGTGCACAGAAGAAAGAGATAGTTATCCTCAAGTAAGTCAGCATAAACAACAGTTTGGTTACCAGCCAGATGTCACAAAATTAAAAATACAGCACACATGAAGAATAGATACTATTGCATTAAATGAGGGACATCAGAAAAATAACTGCCAATGGAATGAAAAGAACTTGTGTCTGATATAATAGCTCAGCAATGTCTGAAAACTGCATTAAGAGTAGCTTTCCATGCAAGTGAAAGACTTTACTTTCGGTGAAAACACAGTGTAAACAGAACAAAATCTAAATACAGGAAACCAAATGACAATAAAACAAAATGCAGCCACAGTCCTCAGCAATACAGGGTGATTCATGAAAATATGCAAATATTTTAATATGTTTTTCTACAAGTAAAGCTAAAGAAAAAAGTTCATATAAACACAGGTCCCCTCTCCAGCGAACACCACCTTGACAAAGCACTGTCTGTCCGGGTGGAGAGGCTTGCGTACCCGCAGGAAGCTGAGGGCTATGCCGAAGGTAGATGACCTACTGCCTGAAAGGCCTCAGCAGATGGATCAGACTAAGAGTGTCCCACAACGTCCCATCTTCCCTATCCACTCCTAGTCCTACCCTATTCCCTGACCCAACCCAAGGTGTGATGTGATCTGTGCTGAGGGGTGCGTGGCACATAGGAAGATGTGTCATAAACAGAGCCTCAGGGATACCAGGCGACCTCCCTGAGTAATTAGCCTTACACCGTGTGGGGTATTTGTGGTGTGGACCTTCTAGATCCCCAAATCTCGTGGGACCAACATGGACACGACTGCAGAAAAAGAAACTGAGGGGCAAATTGACACCTCAGATACCCAAACATCGGGGACTGAACCGATGGATGGCACTTCCACTACTGAATCAGGGTCTAGACCTGAGCCAGAAGTGGGAACTGTAACTGAGAAGATAGACCAGATTAAGATCAAAGGCTTGTCTGGGGCCCAAAGGAGGAAGCTACTAAAGAACAGAAGGAAAAGAATGGCTTCGTAACCCCAAGTGGAGGGAAGTAAAGGGACTAGAACCCAAGACCCCCAGGAAAAACACTGTCTCAGGTTGAAGGGGACACACAGACCCCCACAACGTCAAAGACAGGTAGTAAGCGGATAAGGGAGGAATCAAAGACTCCCTCCTCCCAGGATAAGCGAGTCCAGAAAAAACCGAGGCAAGAAATAGGGAAACAGACCTATAGTACAGCAGCCTCAGTTTTTAGGATGGCAGTTATCCAGGAAGGTTATCCACTGGTGACCATTACCTCGCAGCATCGCAGCAGGAGGAACTAGTACAGATGGCCCTCTTTGAAAAGATGGGGGGGGGGGGGGGGGGGGGGGGGACGCTGGCCCAGGTCCCAACTTCAGGAGGGTCTATCTACATCGTGGTGCACTCATCTTGGTCTGTGAGGGGGTGCACACAGTAGAATGGCTCAAGGACAAGGTGCCCATGATATCCCCGTGGGAAGATGCAAAGCTGCTGGTCAAGACGGCACCGGAGCTTCTTAAGACCGCAAAGATATCATTATGGATACCCAAGATCCTTAAGGAAGTCTCTCCCAAGACTCTGTTCAGGAAAATAGGGGGCCCAGAACCCAAAAGTCCCGACAGAAGACTGGAGAGTGATTAACCGGAAGGTTGCTCCAGAAGGACGAACCCTGGTGGTGGAGGTTGGTGAGAAGTCCCTAAAGGTGAGCAGGACCTGAAACTGTTTTTAGGGTTCTCGCAGGTCACCATCAGGGTTCTCAAAGACCTCAAAGATGGCAGTAAGACGGAGCCTGGAGGTGCTGCAGATTGATCTGCAGCACAATAAAGGGGCCTCTGCTGCCCTGAGCCACTGCCTGGGGAGACACGAAGTGGACATGGTCCTGACACAAGAACCCTATTTATACAAAGGGGGTGTATCGGGCCTCGGAGGCACTGGAGGTAAGCTGATCTATGCTAGAAATCTAAGAAACTCCAGAACATGCATCTATGTTAGAAAAGGCATTTCTTTCATGCCAATGATGGATTTCTGCTCTAGGGACTTAGTGACCATCAAAATGCAGCAATGTGAGGAAGGTATCACGAGGGAAATTGTCCTGGCCTCAGCATACCTACCTTACGAGACAGTTCTCCCCCTCCCTTGGAGGTGAGGAGACTGGTTGAGACTTGCCATTGACAAGGTGACCCACTGCTGGTGGGGTGCGACGTCAATGCCCACAACCTAGTGTGGGGCAGCAAGGACACCAACAGTAGAGGTGAGTACTTTCTTGAATTCCTCTTAGCTAACAACTTAGAGGTCCTGAATAGGGGCAATGAACCTACATTCATGAATAGCAGAAGGGAAGAAGTAATTGACATAACATTTGGTTTCATGATGATGGGTAGCTACGTCAAACAATGGCATGTGGTGTTGGAGCCATCCTCATCGGACCACATGTACATTAAATTCAAGGTTGAAATGGGAATCAGACAGACCATGACTTATAGAAATCCCAGGAAAACAGACTGGGAGGCATATAGGAGGGACCTTGACTTAGGGTTATCAGAAATTGAAACCACGATAAGGAAGCCAGTAGAATTTGAGGAAGTAGCAGAGGCTGTTACCTCTGCCATAGTGACCTCATATCAGGACAACTGCACAATCACCAGGAAGTGCACAAATAGGAGTGTTCCTTGGTGGAATAACAAACTGGAAACGCAAAGAAAACAGGTACAGAGACTGTTTAATATTGCGAGACGTAAAGGACAATGGGCTAAATATTGTGAGGTCCTTGTCAGTTACAATCTTGCAATAAGACAAGCAATTGAGGCACCCTGGAAGGCATTCTGTGAGGAAATGGAAGGCACGGCTGCACAAGCCAGACTTCACAATATTCTCACTAGCGTACCAACTAATCCAGGAGGTACGTTGAGGAAGGAGGATGGGGAATATACAAAGACATGAGACGCTGGAATTGCTCCTCAAAACTCAATTTCCTCAATATGCTCTGCCAGATAACACAGATCAGTACAGTATATGACCCCAGAGAGACAACGATTCTCAGACACTCGAAGAGAGGACTGGGACTCGGCCAAGGAGTGTGTGAACTTCAACAATATCCAGTGGGCGGTGGGAACATTTCAGCCATTCAAGTCACCTGGCCCAGATGGAATTTTTCCAGCTCTCCTGCAACAGGCAGGAGGAAAGCTTATAAGAATCCTATGCAGGCTATTTAGGGTTAGCTTAGCAGTAGGAATCATTCCCAATGTTTGGAGGGCACTGAAGGTTGTCTTCATTCCAAAGCCAGGGAGAATTGATCATACCAAGGATATGAGACCAATCAGTCTGTCCTCCTCCATTCTCAAAACATTGGAAAAACTGGTTAATGTATACTTTGGGGAGAGGAGGCTAAGTAGGCTACACCTGAACCAACATGCATACCAACCAGGTAAATCATGTGAGACAGCTCTCCACCAATTCGTCAGGAAGGTGGAAAAAGCACTTCACTTCCAAGAAATAGCCCTCTGCATCTTCCTGGATATCGAGGGGGCCTTGAGTAACACGACCTTCGATTCCATGGTAAGGGCAGCAAAGGTGCATGACCTGGGGTCCGCTATATGTAGGTGTCCAGAGCCATGCTTAGTGGAAAGAAGGTAGAGGCTACCATGATGAATGAAAAGATGATAATTAAGACCACTAGAGGCTGCCCACAAGGAGGAGTTTTGTCTCTTCTATTGTGGAATCTAGTGGTGAACGAACTGATTGAGGAACTAAATTCCAGACAATGCTTCTGCCAAGGATACGCAGATGACCTTGTCATAGTAATACTTGCCAAATTCACTGACACAGTCAGGAATATGGCACAAGGAGGGTTGAACATTGTGTAAAAATGGTGCATTAATCAGGATCTGAGAGTTAATCCTAAGAAAGCTGTTGTGGTGCCATTTACGAAGAGACATATTCAGCAAGCAAATTGGAATTGAAAGCTATTCGATGAAACTCTACCTGTGAAGGGGACAGTGAAATATCTAGGAGTAACCTTCGATGAGAAGCTAACTTGGACCCCTCATATTAAGAGTATCTGCTCCAAGGCAAAAAGAACTTTAGTGAGTACTAGGAGGGCCTGTGGCACCACAGTGGTTAGAGCTAGGATCTCCTATGGGGCTGTAGTGTGGTGGAAGAAGTTAGAACAGTGGGTTGCTGCTAAAGAGCTTGTTAAGGTGCAGAGATTGGCCTGCTTAGCCATAACGGGCAGAATTAGCAGCACACCAATTGCGGGAATGGAAGCCATGCTGGATATGCCTCCACTTCACCTTTGGGTTAAGATGGAGGCAGCAGCTCAGCAAAATGCATGGAGCAACATGTGCGGGGCACTGGAGACAGCGCAGAGTCCAGTGTATATGCAGAGGCACCTAATAAGCAATCCACAGCATGCCAACTATCACAAACAGTTGCTAAATAGCCTATCTGATGGCATATCCAACACATGGCCTCCACATCCAGGCAAATCTCATCAAACATGCACAAAATTACAGTCTGGGCAGGTCTGCTGGCTCGTGCAATAAACAGAAGGAGTGCGACACAGAGGACACAAAAAACACTGCAGACAGGAACGACGATGCTTTCATTAACACAAACCCACCACCTGGAGAAGGCCATGGGGCACCGAGGTCATGTGCACTTAATTGTGCCACCTACCAATAGTCAGGAAAGAGGTCCTTTGCCACCACCAGAAGCTCATGCGCTTCTGCAACCTGGGCAACATTGGCGGAAGTAAGGTCGAACAAGGTCAATGCCTTTGTCTGTACCTCAGGATCAGGTGGTAACCAGGCAATCATGTCCTGAATTAGTGAGTCTGCATATGAGGTACGGATTACCCTGGCGGTGCTGCCCTTGCCACCAGAGTGAGCAACCGTATAAGGGCGCCATCTACCAACACTCTGATTGGCCGGACCTGCGGATTTAAGCGAGCTCCCTGAGCCCGTTTAACCAGTTCAATCTTCGACGATGACTGTGTTACTACCCGGCTGCTGGATTCACGACGACCGAACCGTACTGTGGCCTCCCTGGCTGGAAACTTGCGACGCGTCGGTATCGACTGGTTGGCAGTGGTTTGGACTTGTATTCTCTACTAGTGACTCTGATTTTCTCCTTGGCGCTACAGCCAGTGAAGTGCTGTGTAGTCGAACTTAAGTTTTGTTTTGAGTGACAGAAGGTCAAATAAATTTGGTTATCACGGAATATTTGTTGTGTTATAGTGCGGACATAACACCCACCTTTCCATATATTCACCGAAACCAGCAAACAGCATCAGGGGCAGGGAAGAAGACTGCACAGCGGGCATCTGGCTCACCACCTGCATGGTTATGGGTGCGAAGCAATTCCGCATTCTGGTTTAGCAGTGCTTGCATCTGCTGCTCCTTTTGTAGGTGCAACTGCTCCCTCCAGCATTGTAAAAATGCTGGATCCATGGTGGCTCAAAATTAATGCTACGAAAAGGGGAGGAAAAAAAAATTGAAGTGTCACATGGATGAGAATGTCCTGTATCGCCACTTTAGCATCTACACGAGAGTGACAACGCTTATAAACAACACTGTGGGCACAAGGTATGGTAGTGGCTGATGGCGACTCAAGAACAAGCCAGGGAACAGAGACTAGCAAGAGGAAATGAAAACTCGCCTTGCGTGTCAATTTACAGTTTGGTTTTGGTTTTGATTTGCTTTAGGGTGCACAAAACAACTGGGGTCATATGCATCCAACTCAAAATTATAGAACACAAACTCAGACAGGAGTTAAAAAAAGACTATATGTCAGTCCCAATTGACATAATACAAGACAGCTAAAAAAGACATAATAAAAAATGGAGGTCCAAAACTAAAAATTAAATGGCCTTCGCCATATTGCTTTGGCAGATAAAAAGTAAAGCCCACTCACCAGCCCAGGCACCTTTTCCTAAAACAGCCAATAACTCAGGTGGCAAACCCAAGCAGGAACATAACAGGCTAAGAAATGGGCATTCCATCAGGAAGTAGCACACAGTTAAAACTTGAGCACAATGTGTACAAAGTGGTGGGGTAGAGTCACTTATCAAATGACGATGGCTAAAAAGGCAGTGCCCAATATGGAGCCTAGTTAAAATGACCTCCTCCCAGCAGGAGGGCTGAGAAGAGGTCGTCCAAGCCACTGGGTGAGAGCACAATTGGCGATGCCAAAAAGATACCACCTCCTGACAGATGGCAACACAGAGATCGTCGGAGGGAATATAGGAACTCGCGGGTTGAGGTACGAGGACTGCAGCCTTGGCAGCAGCATCAGCAGCCTCGTTTCTTGGCAGATCAACATGACCAGGAACCCACAGAAACATCACACTGGCTCCACCAAGAGTGAGGAAGTGATAGTTTTTCTGGACCCACTGCACTAAGGGATGGGTAGCGTACAGCGCACATAGACTTTGAAGGGTGCTGAGTGAGTCTGAGTAGAGGACACAGTTGAAAAGGCTGTATTGCTGGGTGTACTCCATCACCTGATACATAGCGAAGAGCTCGGCTGTAAATACTGAGCGGTATGCTGGGAGCCGGGGAGCCGACATCAACAGGAACACCCGAACCCCATGGTCAGTCCAAGAGCCATCAGAGTATACAAAGGTACTATCACGAAGTTAAATACGAAGGTCGTGAAACTGAAGGCGATAGATCGAGGCTGGAGTAGTGTTCTTAGGAAGTGAATGAAGGCCAAGGTTAACATGGGCCACTTCACGAAGCCAAGGTGGTGAAAGGTTCACACCCACCGGGAAAGTTGCAGGTAATGTGAAGTTAAGCCACTGTATCAAGTGCCAAAAGCGGACTCCAGGAGGTAACAGAGAAGAGGGACACGTCCCATACTGGTGATCAAAGGAATCATCAAAGAAGGAGGCATAGGATGGGTGGCCATGCACGGCAAATTGCATGCATTCCTGCTGAGAAGAAAGTCACAGCGGTAGAACAGTGATAGTTCAGCAGCTTCAGCACACAGACTCTCAAGCAGGCTAGCGTAAAAGGCACTTATGGTGAAACGGATGCCACGAGGGGGATAGTGTTGAGATGGCTTAAGAGGGATGGACATGCAGATGAATAAACAAAGCACACATAGTCAAGTCTCGAACGGACAAGGGACCAGTACAAACGGAGGAAGTTAGTTCGATCGGCACCCCAGGAAGTACTATTGAGGACATGTGGGACATTGAGGAACCAAGTACAGCAGGCTGCCAGGTAAGACACATGGGAGGACCAAGAGTGTTTCCAATCAAGCATGAGCCCAAGGAATTTTGTAGTTTCAGCAAATGGAAGGGTAACAGGCCCAAGATGTAAAGATTGTGGGAGAAACCAACTGCATCGCCAGAAATTCATACAGACAGTTTTGTCAGTGGAAAAGCGAAAGCCATTGTCGATGCTCCACAAGTAAAGATCAAAACATCACTGAAGCACTCAGCGAGACAGGTCCGTGGAGAACTGCAATAGACAGTAAAATCATCAACAAAAAGGAAGCCAGAGATGCCCAGCAGGAGACAGGCCTTTATAGGGTTAACGGCGATAGAAAAGAGGACGACACTCAGGACGGTACCCTGAGGCACATCGTTTTCCTGGATACAAGTGTCCGACAAGGCAGAACCCACATGCACCTTGAAAACTCGGTGTTTTAAAATTGACTGAAGGAAACAGGGCAGCCCTCCCCCCCCCGGAGCCCCACATGTAAAGAGTACCGAGGATACCAGTTCTCCAGTAGGTGTCTTAGGCCTCCTACAAATCGAAAAAAACATCCACAGTCTGGGATTTCAGCAGAAAACCATTCACGACATGGGTGGACAAAGTAACAAAATGGTCAACTGCAGAATGCTGCACTCGAAATCCACACCATGCATTCGTCAGTAAATTGCGAGACTCGAGCCACCATACCAACTGGGCATGATTAATATGTTCCATCCCCTTGCAAATGCAGCTGGTAAGAGAGCTCAAAGGAAGGTTTTTGTCCTTACTGGGCTTAGGTATGGGTATGGTGGTGGCTTCCCAGCAGCGTCCGGAAAATGTGCCCTCTGACCACATGCAGTTGTACGTGTTAAGCAGAAAGTGCTTGCCTGCAAAAGAAAGGTGCTGCAACATCCGAATGTGGATGGTGTGTGGCCCTGGAACAGAGAATTGGGATGAACTGAGAGCATGAACTAGCTCCCTCATAGTAAAGGCGGCACTGTAGGACTCTCGATTCGAAGAAGAGAAGGGTATTGCCCGAGCTGCCTCCACTCATTTCCGATGGAGGAAGGCTGGGTGATAGTGGGAAGAGCTCGAAACTTTCACAAAATGGCGGCCCAAGGTGTTGATCCTGGTCCCAGAGAGCCGTTGGAGTTGGCCCACACAACAGAGGAAGGGGTGGAACTGTTAAAAGAACTACGGAATGAAATCCAGCTAGCTCTTTTGCTACGACACTTTGCACACATGTTTATAATGAATGCAGTTTTGCATCATAGGATGGCACTTAAAAACACAGAGAGCACATCTCCGTGCGAATTGCGTCGTGGCACGCCACAGTCCAACAAGGGACTGGGACACGACATGGTACAGAGGAAGTGCGAGGAATGGAACGTTCTGCATCAGTAAGGATAACATTTGTGAGATATTCCACCTGGTCATCACAAAAGGGGCAATCTTGTTCTTCGAAGGTCACCAGGGAGGAGTAAAGCTGCCAGTCAGCCTTAGTAAACTGCCATTTGGGTGTGCACACGGATGGGGTAGGAGTCAGCAAACAGATAGCACACAGGAAATGGTCGCTAGAATAAGTGTCCGAAAGAACGGACCACTCAAGACAATGGGCAAGCTGGGCAGCGCAGAAGGATAGGTCCAAATGAGAATAGGTGTGGAGGAGTCTGAAAGGAAAGTGGGTGCTTCAGTGTTAAGGCAGAAAAGGTTAAGTGGGTTAAGATGATCAGCCAAGAGGGCACCTCTCTGACAGGTCCTGGGAGAACCCCAAAGGGGATGATGCTCATTAAAGTCACCGAGTAGCAAAAATTGGGAGGTAGAGGCCCAATACGCTGAAGAAAGTCTGCCCTGGTGACATCGAATGGCGGAGGGACATAAATGGTACAGAGGGAAAAAGTCAGGTGCGGAAGGAAAAGGCGAACTGCAACAGCTTGTAGATAGGTAGTCAGGGAGATGGGTTGACTATGAATGTCATCCCTTATGAGCAGCATTACGTCCCATGAGATGGAATGCCGACCTCAAGGGGAAGGTCAAAACAAATTGGTAAGAAATGTGAAAGCTCAAAGTGGTCGTGAGAGCACAATTTCGTTTCCTGAAGGCAGAGTACAAGGGGACACTGCGATGTTAAAAGCAGCTGTAAATCCTCTTTGTGGGACCAAAGGCGACGAACATTCCATTGGAGGAGAGTCACAATGAGGAAGAGATGTAGGGGTGTCACCTCGGCGGCTGTCGAGTGACAGCCAGTGAAGAGTCGCTACTACAGGGCACAGGAGGAGGAGGATCCTGCTCCATGGGGTCCACAGAAGCATTGGCTTGCTTGTGCGGTCGGTCTGTGGAGTCCAACGCTGAGAAACAGTTGGTGGTGCACACTGACAACAAGGAGGCCGGCCAGGCTAAGGTATCACATGGCAAAACTGCCGAAGAGGATCCTAGAGTTGTTGAAGGAGAAGACCGTTTGCCTTTGTTGGACTTCTTTCCGCCTTTCCGGTTAGAGGAAGACTGGGGTGTTGTTTGGCTGGAAGGACAGAGGAAGTCTTCACGGGAGTACTCCTGTCCTTTAGTACTCCTCCTGTCCTTTCTGGCCAACCGGTCGTGTAGCTGGTGGCGTTGCCCCTTGAGGCGAGAGTTTGACGGCTTGTTGCACAGCTGGATGGGGGAGGGGGGGGGGGGGGGGGGGAATGGTGATGCTACCTTGACACTGGGTGATCTCCCAACCTCAGAGCTGAATTGGAGGTCACATGTCTGTGTGGCCATGTCCTTCATGCAGCGAGAGGTAAAAAGAACAGAACTATAGTGAAACACTGCTTCCACACTTTTGAAGAGACTTCCAAAAAATGGGGTAAAACACGGGAAAATGTGATATGTGGGAAATAACATTTTAAGCTGTATAAGTTACATATAGGATAGCCCTTGCAATTTATGTATGAAGTACATAACAGGCATCAAAAGACTTGTCAGGGACTTGTTTATTATCTAATAAAAACTGCTATGTAACTGGAAATGGTAACTCTAGGAAGTAGGAATGTTTGAGTCAATTTCATATGTCATAATCGATGTTCTTGAAAGCCAGCAGCTGTCATTCATTATTTAAATAATGAAATATTGCACTAGTTACATATTTTGTTGTGCTTAGCATGACGCATTTCAGAAAGTGCAAATATGTAAATAAGTATTTTGTATGGTGTTTAAATATGTGTTATTCTGTGTCTGTTGGACAGTAGTAATCTTTTTGAGATTATCAGGTACTGTGCCTCATCAGTTATGTAGACACCGCCCCCCCCCCCCCCCCCCCACACACACACACGCTAAATATGGTTCAACAAAGGTGTCACGATGATCACGAAACTACGTGTGTGCAGTAGAGACAGCTTGGAAATGGTTGTGACTGGTCATGGTATCTTCACTCGAATGAACGTAGTTACTCTCCTCAGCCACCAAGCCAAATACAGCTTGGCAGTGGTGGGAGGTACAGCACAAATTGTTCCAACTTTTACATGTTTACTGGTTCAAATCTGCTGAGTAGCGTGCCCTGGTATCAAGAAATTTAACCACGTAATATTTGTAAACACTAGTGAATGGCCAACATCATACCAGCGTCATTTTATCGTAATTTTGTTTCGTAATGTGTAGATCGCGGGAAAATTATAAATATTTTGACACAAAATCAGGTGCAAATTAACATTGTGGGCATAGGAAATTTGACGGGACCAATGAAAAATGTCGTAAACCGCAGCAAAACATCAATTCTGGGAATGTAAAAGCGGGGTTATATTGTATAGGTGCCAGATGAGAGTACGCATGGTTTGTGACTAGACAGTAACTTGCGAGCGACTGGGTAACGCACTTTTTCCTTTACACGGATCTCTCGGACAGCCCGCTCATCAAGATACATGGGACAATCCCGAGAGGCGGCGGCATGGCCGCGATTGCAGTTGATACAGTGGAGAGAAGGAGGTGGACAATTGCCCTTGTGCACATCCCTACAACAGGTTACACATTTGGCTGAGTGTCGACAAAATGTTCTAGTGTGGTTGAAACAATGACACAGGTAACAGCGCATTGGGTTTGGAATGTACGGCTGGACTGTGATAATTTCATAGACTGTTTTGATTTTGGACGGAAGCACCACTATCAAAGGAGAGAAAAAGAATGCGGGTGGCACTAAGGAGGAATCTACCTTTTTCATTACACAATGGACGGCAATGACACCCTGATCAGAGAGGTAAGATTGGATTGTGGTCTCGGTTAGACCATCGAGCAGCCTCATGTAAATTACACCACGGAAAGAATTCAAAGTTCTATGGGCCTAGACACGAACAGGGTAGCCGTAAAGAAGTGAGGCAGCAAGCAGTTGTTGTGCTTGAGAATCAGAAGTAGTCTCCAAAAGCAAAGTGCCATTCCATAAATGAGAGCAGGCTTTCACAGGGCCAGCAATTGTATCAACACCTTTCTGAATAATGAACAGATTTACCGTGGTGAAGGACTGACCGTCTTCAGTATGTGACACCACAAGGAATCTTGGTGCAGCGGGAAGGGTCTTTGTATCAGTAGCCTCATTACATTTTGAAGACTGATTGGAAAGATGATGGACTCATTGCGAGAAAATCCCCCACAATTGCCAGTGCCTCCAATGGTGCCCTCCTTCCAAGGGGCGCACCCACCTTAGGTGATTGTTCAAACCTCAGGTCACACCTCCTGAACACCTGACAGAGGGACCAATTGGCAATTTGGGAAGGTTGCAGCTCAGGTAATCACCTCTCCCTGGGTGTGGCATGTACCAAGGGGAACGTGCGAACCTTATTCGTTGACCCGGGGCTGGGAATTACATGTTATCTAGTCACCTGTTACACGTCAGACCCATGGCCCAGCCTTCAGGAGTGCACAGGGAATTATGCATGCTTAGTCACATTCCAAAATCACCCTTCCACGCATGTTGATAGATTTAACAGCACACAGAAGCCACAGTGTCCTGTTCACTACTGAACTCCAATGAAATATGCAGATTTGCTTCTCCCTCCATTAGACGGGTTGCTGTATGTAGTGATTTCCTGTAGTTGAAAAGAGTATTGAGAAATATTTCTGGGAGGGGAAAAAACCCTATTGCAAATCATGAGGGTGGTAGTAGTTTAAGTCACAAAAATTTACATTCAGCAATCAACCCTTATACTGAGTTGTGGATCACATCCATATATCAACAAACAATAGTCTTACATATATTGAAATGATGAGCAATAGTAAAAAACAAATTAGTGCCGGTATCACTCTGTACACAACAAAAATGTTTAAAAGAAAAGCTACATAAAAAGAAATATTCTTCGTATGGAGTCAGTGGTCTTTTCTCTGAATTACAAAAAACAAAATTACGTGCTAGTGCGATTTAATACAACAATTAAAGCTATATGGAGTTTAACAGTCAGTAGTGTGATACCAGCAACAAATGATTTGACACAACGTGTAATCGCAGTAATCCCACGATGTACTTTACACACAGCCCCAATACTCAGTACATTATCAAAACAAGAATTAAGTCCACACAGTGTATATCTACTCACTGTAAATAGATTCTGGAATGATGGATGAGACTTTGGATCATTAACATATGGAAGTGCATAGAATCGAAGAAATTCTGTTTCACCACTAAATTCACATCCTTCGGTTTCCAAAAAGTTTTTTAAGGCAGTCATTCCACTTTGCCCATTGTAACTGTTCATCTCAGATTCACTGCTAACACTTTCATTTTCATAGCAATTGTCAGAGATTAGTTCCAGGTTACAAAACTCCCCTTTTTTAGCCACAACAGAACTGTCACTTTTAACATCCATATCTTTAATTTCATTTGTAAGCCGGCACTCCATCTGATCACCACATTCCGTTATTGTATCTGTGTTCTCCAAAGACATAAAATTCTCTTTCACATTGTGACTCTTATTTATTTCATTTTCACTTTTGTCTTCTACTCTGGCATCACTGCAATTATTTTCATGCCCCACAGCAATTCCTTTAAGTCCAGAGTTCTCATTACAAAAATTTGTGTTAGAAGGATCTTCCAGTTTCTCAGATTCCTTCTGTCATAATGTTAATGTACTTGTCTTGCCCAAAGTTAGTGGTATTATTGCAAAATAGACATGAAGGTAAAAAGTCAGTTTTCTGTATTCAAGTTTACTTTTTATTGATGGTGGTATGAGAGTATTCCAAGCCTGTGGATGAAGAGAAAGAAACATGTTACCAACAAAGCTAAACATAAAATAGAGTGTGCAAAACTAAAAGCACTTACTTTATTAACAATGAGGCCACCACAGAGGAGAATATTCAATAAGCTGTGGTAAGACAAAAGAATTTCCAATGACACACACTGTTGCTTTTAATTTTGTGTAATGTGGATTGACTGGTTGGTAAGCACAGTCCCATGTTGTATATTATGTAAGAAGTGTGGGTTCTTATTAGTTGCAGTTCATAATGATTAACTAAAATTAGCAGATATTGCAGTGCTGGAACTACATACTTTTGTCAAGTTAGGTTTTCGATATTAGTTAGTGCAGCGAGTTTTGGTATTTTACTGATGAAGTTTGTTCTTCCTATATCGGTGAAGTGAAGTTTTCAGTATTAATTTTTGGAATCAGTTGTGGTAGGTGAGTTTGGCATTATTGACTATGCACAAGTTACACACTGTGTATCATAATTAATGGTGCCATGCCTACAGTTGAAAGTACATGATACTGGGAGTACAAGAAGTCTCAGTAAACATGGGCATTAAAAGGCATACCTTAAGAGCTATGAGTACTACTTTATCTTCACTAATGTGAAATGCATCTGCATCTATACTATGCAAACCACCATGAGATCCATGGCAGAGGGTAAAAACTGTAGGTTACAATGAGTTTTGAACTGTTACCAGTCAGCACACACTACTATCAATATACAACACTACCGATTACACCACGCATATACTGGAGAAATGTCCATAGCGCAAAGCTATGAGTTTTAAATCTCAATACTTATAGGTTTTTTTGTGTACTTTCAACTGTATACATTTACACCATAAATTATGGTACATCCTGCATAGGTGAAGTGAAGTTTTCGGTACTTGTTCTTGGAACAAGTTGTGCTTTCTGGTATCTTCGACTTTGTTCTAGCTATGTAAGTCAAGCAAAGTTTTCTTTCGCATCCTTTAGTGAGAGTCGTGGTTGCATGGTACTGTGGACTTTTTGAGCTACATAGGTTAAGTGTATTTCTGACTCCAATTTTTTAGCATTTTTATTTGTGTGTTGGTACCATAGAAATTCAACTAACCTACATTGGTTTCAAGTTGTTCTTCAACTTATTTTGATTATATTTTGTATAATGGGATTGTTTTCCTCTGGTGTTGTCTTGAATGTGTGATGTTATGATTGCTGTATTGCATAAGGGTGAAATTGGGGAGTGTCATCTTGTTGACGTCACTGGTCAAAGGTGAGAGTTGGTACTGGATTTTTCAGTATTAGCTAGAACACTCCCGTGTTGAGTTGCTGGTCTCCCATCGGACACCTACCCAGGTGGCGGATTGGGGAACATCACCAGATATGGTGGACACCGGGGAAATAAAATACCTAGGACGGACCAAAACTAGCAGAACAACAACTGCTGCCTTGCAGTTCAGAGTGGGGTCTCCGAAGGCTAAGGGAAGAAAACCCTGATTAAAAATCACCCATACGCCGGTAGGTGTTGAATGCAGGGTTGACAGCCCACTCTGTAAACAACAATTGTTGCAAAACTTCGACAAAGTAAAGCAGGGCGGATGGAGGAAGACAGACTTGGCATGGAAAATGGCAATGAGGATGGAATACAAGTAAATGAAGGAGGTAAAATAAGGAAGAAGAGAAATATAACATGTAGATCAGATTTATATATTGGTACTTGGAATGTGAGATCCCTATATCGTCCAGGAGCACTGAAAGTAATGCTGGATCAAATAACGAATCTGAAGCAAAGTATAATAGCACTACAAGAAATTAGATGGGTGGGGAGTGGAGTTTTAGAAAAGAAGGAACCAAATATATTCTATACCTGCACCTATAGAAAATATGCCACATGCAATAACAATGGGCACTTATATGTTTGAGAGAGTTGAACATTTCAAGAACCTGGGCTTGACAGTTACACATCTAAATGATACCTCCTATGAAATTAAGCAGAGATTAATACTAGCCAATAGAGCCTATTTTGCCCTAACAAGACTTCTATCTTCAAGGCTCCTGACTCGCACCACTAAATTAACTATCTATAAATCACTTATATGGCCAGTGCTTACATATGCCTCTGAAACCTGGACATTAACAACAAAAGATATTAAAATACTGGATGAATTTGAAAGAAAGGTACTTAGATGAATTATCAACCCAATCAGCGAAAGAGGAAGATGGAGACACAACCATGAGCTGTACATCATATACAAAGAAAAACCCATCAGGAGTATAGTGAAATCATCCAGACTGAGGTGGGTGGGACACGTGGTGGCTCGCATGAATGATACAGAAGTACCAAAAAGAATATTACAAGGAAAGCCAAGAGCGCAGAGAGGACGTGGTCAACCAAGTGCGAGACGGGAAGGAGGAGTAATCAAAGATCTTAGGAGGATGGGCTACAGAAACTGGAGATTATTGGCAAAGGACAGAGAGAAATGGAAGGACATTGTAGAAGAGGCCAAGACTCATTATGAGCTGTAGAGCAAATAAAGAAGAATCTAGATCACTACTAAACAAACCAGAAGCAGTAGGTATAAGAGGAATAGCTAATGAAAAGTTTCAGTTGTACCTGTTGAACATAAAGAAAACAAACACTACGAATTTATTAAAGAGTGAAAACAACTGTCTCTTTAAACATAAAAGATACATCTGCAGACTGTGTAGCTAACTAAAACTTTCTGGAAGTGACTACAGATAAAGAGGATATTCTCTACGAGTTGCCAGCTTTGACCAGTGATGTAGGAAACATGCAATAAACAACATGACGACTATAACATAACATAAGTGGCAATTATTTCACACTTTTTCACTATGGATCAGTCTGTCCCCATAAGTGAATTTCTTAAACTTCACATTTGTTGGCTATATCAACACTCAATCAAGCTGGCTTCTAACCTAAGCTAGACCTCAGGCTAGGCTACAGATCGGCGTAACCACAACCACATTTTTTTTTTCCCCTTAATGTTCATTGGCCGAGTCAACTAACAACAAAACTGTGAATACACTCATAGCTATCAGCTTTAAGTCAGTGGTCAAAGCCAGTGACTCTTATCGTATATTCCTCTTGACCCAACAATCGTCAGTTGTTCATTGACATGCAATGAACGTAAAGAGGATGATATCAACATTTTATCCCTTTTAGGGTCCTATTATCAGTGTATAACAGCCAATAGCCAGTGTCTTGTAACTGTTCTTGTTCCATGCACAAAACATGGAAACAATTTTCAAACTGCAGAAAAGGTTTGTAAAGTTAATAACTAAATTTAATATTAATTCTCACTGTAGTGAAATACGAGTAGTGTCCTGACTGCATTAAGTTAATTCAGCTACCAATCTCATGTGCATATCAGGAGAAATATGAACAAGCAGTATGCCTTAAACCATTAAATACACACTACTGGAATAAGAACAAGTTTGGACCCCTTTTTTTTAATAATAATAATAATAATAATAATAATAATGTGTTCACGGAAACTTTCAAATAAACTTATTAGACAAGAGAAGAGAAAGTATGTAACTCAGCAACTGGAATCAATAGAAGCAGATTTTAAAAATTATAATACGCATGGATTCTACAAAACTTTTGCAAACCAAATTAAAGGGTATATCCCTCAAAATGTCTGTTTTCGGAAATCAGATGGGAATCTGGCACTAAGCGACGAAGAAAACTGTGAAGAATTAGCCAAATATTTTGAAACGCTACTAAACTGTCCAGAACCAACAGAAGCTCTTCCAATATCCAGCACTAAAGCCCCGCAACAGCAAGACTCTGTACCGCCAACTGAAGAAGAAATTATCAAACACATAAACAAACTCAAAAATAACAAAGCATCAGGAGAAGATGGAATTGTAGCCGAATTTCTCAAAAGTCTAGGGTCCAACTCAAGAAATGAGCTAGTTAAAATTATTCAAAACATATGGGTTACTGAAGAAATACCAGAAGATTGGAAATGTGCCCTAATACATCCGTTACATAAAAAAGGGGATAAATCGGATGTGAACAACTATAGAGGAATCTCCTTACTTGCCGTCACATACAAGATATTATCAGCTTGTCTTCTTGAAAGAACACAAAAACTGCTAGAACCCAAAATCTCAGATTTCCAAGCTGGTTTCAGACCAAACAGATCATGTCCAGAACAAATTTTAAACTTGAAATTGATTACAAGGATGAGACAAATGCGAAGGAAGCCTACAGTATATGTCTTTGTCGACTTTAAAAAGGCATATGATTCAATTCACAGACTCACACTATTTAAAATTCTTGAAGAACAAGGACTGGATAAGAAGACACGGAACATCATAGAGCAGACATTAACAAATACAAAATGCAAAGTGAAATTCATGGGAAAACTTTCAAAATCATTTGAGATAAAAACTGGCGTTAGACAAGGTGATGGATTATCACCTCTGTTATTTAACTTAGTTCTGGATAGAGTCATGGCAGAATGGGAAAAAGAACTCAAAAAAGAAAAGTACTGGAAACCAATATCACTGGGAACCAAAAAAGATGACCTACAAATCCCCTACTTAGCCTACGCAGACGATCTTGCAATAATGGCAGATTCTAGTGAAATGGCAGTCAAACAGATAGAAACCTTAAAAGAGTGTGCAGGAAAAGTTGGCCTACAAATATCTTTTGAGAAAACGGTGTTTACAACAACAAATCTAGAAATTTCTAAGTTACAAACCAAATATGGAGAAATTAAGAGGGTACCATACTTTAAATATTTAGGAGAGATAATTTCTGAAAAATACTCACAACAAGAAAGAATATTAAAAGCTCGTAGGGGTCTAGGGCTGGTCCAAAACATTTACAATAAAAAATGTCTATCTATAAATACAAAAATTAAACATTATAAGTCGGTAATTAAACCAATAATGCTATATGCCAGCGAAACCTTGACACTTAAAAGGAAAACAGATATGGAAAACCTGAAGAAAGAGGAAAGGAAATTCTGGGACCAAGATGGACCAAAGAGGGGTATAGATTACAGAAAAATTCTAAAATTGAAGAATATTCTAACATAGAGATAGACATGAGGAAGAGGCGTCTAAAATTCTATGGCCACATAATGAGACTTCCCGATCACAGACTTACAAAAAAAATAGTAAGATACGTAGCATCCCTTGTTAATGGAGGAGAATGGATCAAAAATGTAAAGAAAGATCTGGAATTAGCCAACATTACTACTGAAGACATGAACAAAAGAAACAATTTCAAACTTAAAGTTGACAAATGGGAGGTCAAACCAGAGACAAAAGCGCCGAGAACTGGAACAAAATGGAGCGAAGAAAGAAAAGCTGAATTCTCGCAAAGAATGAAGACCTGGTGGGCAAACAAGAAGAATAAGAAGCCCCAGAAGTGAACCATCTTTACTTAGCGTCTTCCATGTTGGGAGCTTTACGACTAATAATAATAATAATAATAATAATGCGTTCAATGCATGTGGTGAATATTCTGCTAAACTACAACTGCTCATTAACAAAGGGCTTCCCACTGGCAACACTCCCCCCCCCCCCCCAAAAAAAAACCAACAACAACAATCTTTGGAATGATGACAATTATCTGCAGCAGAGACCAAAACATGGGTTAGGTGGGGATATTATAATCTGGCTGAGAGTTGGCAAAGCTAACAAATGCAAAATGGAGTTTCTGGTAAAACTTGATCTGTAGTATAGTCTGGTATGTACGTTAGTGCTACATTTAAAACACTTTCAGTTATAAAAACTAAAATTGCAAGAGATATTCAGGAAACCTATATTAGGTAATGGAAAAGACTCCAACAAGTATTTTGATGTATATTATGTAAATATATAGTACATAAACTATGAAAAATATAAAAGGCAGAGGCCCACTAAGTAACTTACTGATTCAAATGCAGCCATACTTCATCTTAACTTAGTAAACACAGGATGTCTTAGCACTGAATTAATATCTTAAGATGGATATGTAAAGTGTCATTATGTTGCCCTATTTTTCACTGAGAAAGTGTGTTATAATTGCAAAACTGACCCATTACACAACAAAGTGGGCAACATGAGTACCTACAGGTGTCTGAAGTTGCCTTCCCCAATCAACAGTAGAAAAAGGAAATTTTAAAATATGCTACTAACTCACTGTAGTATCAAGTCAGGAAAATTAACAAAAATGTAATGAACCCTCAAACCAAGAGGAGATGGCTGGTATTATGGTTAAGTTGACTTCATTTATTAATACATTTACAATTAATTCTTTCTTATGAGTCAAATATGTCTAATTTTCTTGTATACTTTCAAGTAAGTAACAATGAATGAGGGTCTGAATCTCTTAATCAAGAAGCAGTAAAAACTTATGATGCAAGCTAAGTTACATAAAATGAGCCAGAGGGGATTATCTAACATCAGGTTTTCAAGTCCTGTCACAAGGTCGTTAAAGAACAAGCTTGTCACAGAGGACAGGGAAAGAATCTGGCCATGCCATACTGGCATTGGCCTTAAGTGAACTACGGAAATCTAAAATCTGGATGGCTAGACAGATTTGAAACCTGCGTCACCTGAATAAGAGTATAGTGCCTTAACCACTGCACCACTTCATTTCATTCTGCCAAGAGGTATGCTGCTGTATTGTATTTCTCATTTGAGAAGGAACATATTTCACTGCATTATACAACCACACATACACAATAATGATGTCAAAACAAAGTTGACAATAGTCACTATGCAAACAATTCAAAGTTGGATTATAAACTATTTACATTATTCTATTATGTTAACATTTTCTAATGAATAAAATACATACCAAAAATGCATATACACAAAAAAATCTGTAAATCAGAGGTGACAAGAGAGCATCAATTTACCCAGTGCTCTACTGTTCAACAGCCATAAAAAAATTCTGCAACTTTATCGAAATCACTATTTCAAAAACTAATATATTAAATTACATTGAAAAATTCCATATCGGAGTTTTCAAGGAAAACTTTCTGGATCTTACAAACATCCTGCCTCTGTATTTTTTCTTTCAGTGTAGTCGGTTCATTGAGCACAAAACCCATATTGTTACATTCTTCTACGAAGCTGGTCAGGGTTTCCTTGAATTCGTAGCTACGGAGAAACTGGAATCAGAAATCGTGATGTTAGGGAAAAAAAAAGTGCATTTTTGTGTACTACAAACGTCTGTTTTTTAAACAACTTACCTCGTACACCAAATTCGCCGCAAAATTCTCTTGGGAGCAAACACTGTCACTGTCCATCAGTGACATCCAATCAAAATTCTTTCGGCTGAAATTAATAGCATAACACATACAAATAACTTGAATGTAAGCGGTATCAAATCGTGAAAATAGCGGCTAAATTCTTACTTATCACGCAGTACTGGTTTCGGCGATGTAAAATTTATAGCACTCATTGTACTACTATAGTGTAACCCAAATGACAGCAAAAACTGCTCCTATAGAAACAATAAACATCAAATAGCAGGGCAAATCTTGCTACTAATTATCTCGGAACACTTAAGATTTGTACGAAGTAAACAGACATTCAAGCAATCACCGCCTTCCCAACCGGAAGTATATTTCTGATTACACACAATATCACAGTGATATCAACTTTGTCATATCGGCAGACGACGCAACTACTCATGCCAAGCAACGATTAATTTCTGCTTGTTGAAAAACTGAAACAGTTTTTAAGCTATAATCAAATCTTTTGTAATTCCTCGTGTATATAAATGTCGGGGAACGTGGATTTTACAGTGATTTTACACCATACGGTCTTATTACTACAGAAATATAGCTGAGAACTTGGAGATCGCCGACACCAGTGGTCAGTAATCGGTTGATCAATAATAATTCCTACAAACTAATAGTTAGAATCTAAAATAAGTGAACTATCAGCAACTTTACCGTGCAGACGTATATTGATATTAGCATTTTTGGCTGAACTATCGTCTTCACTCGTGGAATGCAACTGCGTCTCCAGAGCCCATCTCTCAAGGAAAGAGTCCAAGTTGCACATGGTAGCTGACGGTAAATACGCGAAGTTCAGCTACCTGACGCCTAGTACTCCACGACTCACCATGGTCTACTGCTTATCTATCGAGTATATAGCTTTCGTTGTCCTGTAAAATTTTTGAGGTGTTGTGAAAGCTATGACTATATCAAGAATCCGAGGAAACACGTACCACAAGCACATCAAGGAAAGTGAAGTGATATCGTTCCACAATTAAAAGCGAAGAACTTTTATAAGTATAGTTGATGTGGCAAACAGTTCAACAAGGAGCGCAATCCAATATGCAACCAAAAAAACGAACATGCATCGCAAAGTAGTTACATGAAAATGAAATGTCCATTATGCGATATTTCAGTCCTTCCGAAGAAATGCGATTATGACTACTTAGAAGAGGTTGAATTTACATATATTTCCAGGAATTTGCTGACTGGAAGAAGCAGACAAAGACGGACACTTTACGTCAAAAAGTATGGGTCGTTTCGAACTTCCGACAACGTCTCCTTGCATTTCTTTGTTTCTTTGTGTCGTCGTTCAGAGCAATATGTACCTAAAAGCAAGGGCATACGCCAGATGAAAATCCAAGAAACTAACAAGATAGGAGGTGTCTGTCTTTCCAGCACTGAAATAACTGAAGCTGGAGATGGCAGCTGCAAAGTAAAACACGTGATCACTCATGTGGGACATGAAATTGTTATTTGGCATTTAGGTTTGCCAGAAGAAGAAGAAGAAGAAAGAAAGAAACGTTTTAGCTGTTAACAGCGCTCAAAATTCTGTTCGATGCGATACTCGATGCTGTAAGTGATTCCAGATAGAGTGTATCCAGCTGCTGAAAACAAGGTTTATACAATTCTGAACATTGTAATAATTTGTGTTTCGAGGTCATTAGACGTAAAGACAGTGGCACCAGTATGGGTAAACGAAATTAGTGCTAGCGATAACTCCTGAGTGTTTTCCGACAAACCACAAGATACAAGCAGCCAACATCATCTACTCATGGGAAGTCGTTGTCCTCATCATTACAAACATTACCCAATGTGAAATTCTGAAGAAATACAGGGGTGACTGTATTTGCATCGATAGAACTCACGAAACAAATGCTCATGGTTTTGAGTTAATTCACTTCTTATGGATGACTACATGAGACGAGGTTGTCCTTGTGAATTTCTCATTTCAAACAGGTCTGATCAAGAGATGGTCTAACTATTAAAAAAAAAAAAAAAAAAAAAAAAAAAGACTTAAGTAGGAAAATTACGTCCTCAGGTGTTTCTGTCAGATTTACCTGAGCCGTTTTATAATCTGGGCTTTCAAGATGGAAGAGCCTGTCAGAAGTCTACATTGCTCTTGGCACACTGACATGGCGTAGAGGAAAAATATATGTGCCAAAATCAAATCGAAGGAAAGACAAGCTGAAACTTATTAGCTAGTAAGGACTTTGATGGAAGAGGGAGACGTTATAACATCTGAACACATATTTCCTTGACCACTGTAGCGACTTATTTCAGATTCTGCTACAGCTGAGTTTGGTTTGTATCTCTAAGAACATTGTTCTAAAAGCACTAGGTGCTGAGCATACTATTGCAGAACCAACAATGGTATCAACACATGGATGCACATTAAAAGAATGCACTGACCAATAAAACACCTATATTTGTATGGTAAAAATGTGAAATATCTAGACAAATCTATTCATGCATTAATGGGCTTCGCCAAGAACAAATTACCTGACAGGCTCATTATTCTGACAAAGGAAAAACTTAGAAGCAAAGTCCAGGATATTTGCACAAAGCACAACTTAAGTGCAGAGGCGGTCCCTGAATGCATAGTTGGAGCAGGAAATGGCTGACTTGTACTGTCTATGTCTGATATGGATGTCACTTTCTTTGTTCAGAAAAATTTGTACGACTGCAGCTGTAAATTGATTTGTATTAAATATCAAACCTGCATACATTAATATATGGACTCATGCAAAGAGTCCAGTATCAGATGTAACGTGTGTAAACATATTCACTGTGTCTGTCAACAAAAAATGAGACAGCTAACCATTTCAGCAAACGTCAATAACTTTTTGATATTATTGTTGACATCCACAAGGATACATTACACACTTATGAAGAAGGGGAAACAATAAGTGAGAAAGAAAGCATATTAGTCGAACTTAGCAAAGAAAATATTGAGTCTTCAGATTTAAATTGGTAGAAGGAGAAAATGAAGATGAAATTTACCAGTCTCATTGTCACAATATCTTATCCAAGGCAACTGTAGGTTTTAAAGCGTCAGATATCAGACCTGAAAGCTACATTAGCTGCTGTTGACTCCAACACAGATCATCAAAGAATTGGTCCCTGCAGTGTTTGATCAAGAAGGGAACGATGTGTACAGCCTCACAGACAGCTGTTCTCTACAAAGAGGAGGAGAAAAATAGTGCATCATAAGCACTTTTAGAAACGATCTATAGCTGAGGTACAAGACATTAATGTTTCTCTGCTACATGACACACAGTAGATACTGACTTTTATGCAATGCAAGTTTATCTTGGGTAAATTTTATGTTTCTAACATTCTTAGTGTGTTCTAGTTCACATTATAATTCCACTCTTCAATCTGTAATATAAAAGTGAATATCGTCCTTTAATAAATTAGAAGAACTTGTATTAATGCAGTGTTGTATTCCTCTCTCTTCCTTAAAAGTTGCATTTTCTGCCATACTCGTGGTTAAAGCAGTACAAAGAGGCCTTACACTGTTTGAGTCCGATTTTTGGATTCAGTTGCTGTGATCAACACTGAATGAATATGTAATACAGTAAGGAAAACATCTCCTTTTCACAATTACATTTAATTTGAGTGTTTTTGTATGTATTCACAATGATATTATAGGGTAGTGGTAGGTTGTAAAGATCACCCTCGTGGTCCACAGAATAGGTGGCCAAAGGATTTGCCGAGAAATTATGGGAATGTATGTTAAACCTTTCGGTCACAGCGTCCTCATGTAAGGACATACTAAATAAATACTCAATATATTAAAATTCGTTAAATTTTACCATTTGTGATCGTTGTCTTCCTATTGTCACAAGCAGAGTGTTTATTTGAGAACAATGTCGACATCTCCTCTCAATCTGTGGTACCACAAAACAAACTTGAATGCACACAGTCACATGGATGCTTTCCAGTAATCTTTGTGCCTTCCATCAGCCGATTAATACCTTCTGAGTTTAGGTTAAAAAAAAATATTTGTGCATAGAAAGGTGCATTCTTGAAGGTGAAAACTAAAGGCGTATTTCAGAACGAAAGGTAAGTGACATATTTATAACTTTATACATGTCTACAAACGAGGACATGATGATTGACAGGTCGTAACAGTACAGAAATTTAGGACATTATCTCGTTGTCTTTTTAGCCATCTACTGTGATTTCAAAATGCCTCGAGTCTAGGATAGAGGAATGCCACTTACAGAAGAAGAATTTTTAAAGTTCCTTAATTCATATGAAACTGACGATCTATCCGATGATCCTGGCGATAATTTTGAAGAAGAGATCAATGATGGAGGTTATTTACTATTTATTGAGCATCCATTTTATCATATACTATGATATAGGAGTTAGACGTTTTATATCATACAGTATATTGTAAGTTGAGTAGCCTAGCGCAAAGCCCGCTAACTGCGTGGTAAGTGACACTGAGATAATCACGAAACACTCGTCTCATCCAAACGACAATGCATTGGCAGCGAGAATGTTATTGTTGCTTACGAATTTGTTACAGCGCAGCTAACCCAAAACTGAACAAGAAAAAATTCTAGTCTTAACAGACTGAAAGGTAGCTTTAAACATCAAGATTGGAAAGTCTGGTGTCTGTTCAAGGGCTTTACATCCGGACATAGCAGGGCGACAGCCACGCCTGTTGGCCATTTGGCTGGCTTTGCACCCAAAGACAACATGAAGTTAACTGCTCTTGAAGGCGAACTCCATTTAATTCATCAGAATTTCGTGTTACTAAAATTAAGACACTTGATTTTCCTCACTTTAGGGCAAATGTGGTCAAAGTAGTGACGAAAATAGATAAGCCAGCTGCCTGGACAGGGGGGGGTGGGGGGGGGGGGGGGGGTGTCCCACTACTGAGAGTCCAATGCCATCTCTAAGTACTTCAAAACGAGTCAATGCGGAAGTCTACTACGTTGGGTATCTTCCAGTAGTCAGTGACAAAAAAATCATTTGACATGTGTAGGAAACCGGGTTTGCTAGGCAAAAGCAAATTTTACTGTGTAAAATGTAACATTCACTTATGTCTGGACAGAAAAAAATGTTTCTTTGATTATTATTCTCCACAAGTGTAAAACCATAGTTTGTGTATATAATAAATAAGTAAACTTAATGTAATTTGTGTTCTTTGATGAAATAAAATCAAATAAAATATTTTGAGTTTTCGACTTACACTGCACCCATTTGAACACAATGTCCTCATTTGGGGATGTGGTGTATCCGCCTTTGGGGGACACCACGGAATATTTTATACATCTGAAAAATCACAATTTAATTCGAAGAACTGGATAGCAAAGCCATGACTTTTTCTTTTCAGGATAAAAATAATTTGTGACCTAAAGGGCTAACTAGATGCAACATACAAAATGACAAAATACAATATTTCTTTATTTTTCGTAAAAGTCAAAGCAAATAAGTGCAGTTTAGTGGTTGGCTTTTTCTTTCTTCAGGTATAAAATATGAGTGCAGTTAGTGAAGCTCTAAAAGTTTTTAAGTCATGGAACACAGACTTCCTCCCAACTCACTGGGTTACTAATTACTCTGAGTCTGAGAGAAGCACACTTAAGGAAGCATTCCTCATGTCCAAAGTATATTTGTGTTCATTTCAACAGATGCAGGCTTAGAACCAGTGCCTTGGAAAAGTAAGGTCTCTAATTACAACAAGTGGCAGTAAGTCAGTTATGGACCTATGGAAGTATATTGTAGAATCTACATGTAAAGAACTATTCAAAGCTAAAAGAAACATGTAAAGCTCTTATTAGGTTACTCTCAGTAGCAAGGCATAACATAGGTAAGACATGGAATGGAGTTACCAAAGTGTAAGTAAATAATTTTCTATGTTGTCTCTTTCATAAGAATTGTCAGGTGAATTCTATTTTAAAAACATACAACAAATCTGTCCATTTTTTCTTACATGGAAAGATCAAATGGCTCTGAGCACTATGGGACTTAACATCTGAGGTCATTAGTCCCCTAGAACTTAGAACTACTTAAACCTAACTACCCTAAGGGCATCACACACATCCATGCCCAAGGTAGGTCGCGCGGTTCCAGAGTGAAGCACCTAGAACCACTTGACCACACCGGCCGGCGACATGGAAAGATACACGAATCTGCGAAGTATGTCATGGAGTGATGTGCTTCAGCTGACGTTGACTTCAGTAATGAATCAGTAGCAGTGAAACTTCTGGGAGAGATTCCCATCCAAAGTACAGTGCTCCAAGACACTTATTTCGAAGTAAGCTTTGCAGAACCTAATTCTGCAAGTGAACATTACTAAAAGTGGAAGCTTCCATGCAAACATTTCTATGTCATCTTCATTTTTTCGCAAATGGGGATTTGACAGACTGCATGAAAGTAACGCACCAGCCCATCAGTTTGTCTAGATGAGAGATATGGCTTTGGCAGAAACAGCAGTGATAATGCATGATCAAGTTCTGTAAGCAAAGACACACAGAAAAGAGACAGAAATGATTAACCAAACAAAAAGCATAACATTACTGATACATCAAGCTCTTGTACATCACTGTACCAAGAGGCAAGTGAGATATGCAAAAATATTGGAAATCTTACATGCAATTGCAATAAGGAAACCTGTTTATGATTGTACAATCCTGCAGACAATGCCCTTCCTTTAACTGTGGCTTGAAATTCTGTTATGTAGAAACACATTTCAATCATGTTGAGAGTTGTACAATGTTCACTTTTCAGTATTTTCATTTCTAGATATTAACATATAGATCGGATTAGATTTACTTTCATTCCAATTGATCCATAGTGTGAGGAGGTCCTCCAGGATGTGGAACATGTCAGAAAAACAATAATACCTGACAAATATTTACAACTGAAACAAATAAGCTAATGTACCTTCCACAGGTCCCAATTGGAATGATCGTCATTTTTTAAATGAAGACTATATGAAACAATCATTTTACAAACACTAATGCACTGAATTTGAAATAAAAAAAGGTTTTCTTTATTTATGAGGTAACAAACATGTAATAGAACTACTACAATAGTTGTTTACAATGAACACATTACTGCACTGAAATGGTGCAGAAGTTATATTGTACTTACACAAACACACTCACACACACACAAGCACGCACACACACACACACACACACACACACACACACACACACACACACACACACACACACACACACACACACACTTATTTACAATGAACACATTACTGCACTGAAATTGTGCAGAAGTTATATTGTACTTACACAGGGTGTTACAAAAAGGTAAGGCCAAACTTTCAGGAAACATTCCTCACAGACAAAGAAAGAAAATATGTTATATGGACATGCGTCTGGAAACACTTACTTTCCATGTTAGAGCTCATTTTATTACTTCTCTTCAAATCACATTAATCATGGAATGGAAACACACAGCAGCAGAACGTACCAGCGTAACTTCAAACACTTTGTTACAAGAAATGTTCAAAATGTCCTCCATTAGCGAGGATACATGCATCCACCCTCCGTCGTATGGAATCCCTGATGTGCAGATGTAGCCCTGGAGAATGGCATATTGTATCACAGCCGTCCACAATACGAGCATGAAGAGTCTCTACATTTGGTACCGGGGTCGCGCAGACAAGAGCTTTCAAATGCCCCCATAAATGAAAGTCAAGAGGGTTGAGGTCAGGAGAGCGTGGAGGCCATGGAGTTAGTCCGCCTCTACCAATCCATAGGTCACCGAATCTGTTGTTGAGAACTGTATGAACACTTCGACTGAAATGTGCAGGAGCTCCATCGTGCATGAACCACATGCTGTGTCATACTTGTTCTAGCAGCACAGGTAGAGTATCCCGTATGAAATCATGATAACGTGCTCCATTGAGCGTAGGTGGAGAACACAACAAGAAAAAAATGGTCAGAAGAATGCAAGAAAGAACACAGTGAATGTATGAAGAGAATTTGGGAAGAACAAAGAAAGAAGAAGAACTCATGACTACCCAAGTTCAATCGCTCTCTCAAAAGGCAATAATCGAAAATAATAATAATACATACACACACACACACACACACACACACACACACACACACACACACACACACATATATATATATATATATATATATATATATATATATATATATATATATTTTATGGACATATCAGCAAGTTGAATAAAAGCAGGCTCACAAGAAAAATCTTTGAGATAGTAAATACACACACACACACACACACACACACACACACACACACACACACACACACGCAAATATATATAATTTTATGGACATATCAGCAGGTTGAATAAAAGCAGGCTCACAAGGCAAATCTTTGAGATAGTAAACTATATTTATATCAGTTGGTCCTACTGAGGAATTCATCGATGGAGTAGAAGGAATTGGCCACTAATAAATCCTTTAGGCTTCTCTTAAACTGAATTTCATTGAGTGTTAAACTTATTATGGCTGCTGGCAAGTTATTGAAAATGTGTGTTCCTGAATGATGCACACCTTTATGTACAAGAATAAGTGACTTTAAATCCTTCTGAAGACTATTCTTATTTCTAGTACTGATTCCATGACTTGAGCTGTTGGATTAAAAAAGTGATATATTTTAATGACAAATTTCATTAAGGAATAAATATATTGGGAAGCAGTAGTTAGTATCACTAGTTCCCTAAATAAGGTTCTGCAGGATGTTCTTGAGTTCACACCAAACATAATTCTTACTGCACATTTGTGCCAAGAAAACTTTAGCTTGGCTTGATGAATTACCCCAAAAAAAAATCCTATATGACATGTAATGAAAGTAAGCATAGTATGCCAGCTTTTTCATTTTTATATCCCCTATGTCTGACACAATGCGCATTTCAAATAGAGATTTGTGAAGAAGCTTCAGAAGTTCTGTGGTGTGCTCCTCCCAGTTGAATTTATTATCAAGCTGTAATCCCAAGAATTTAACACTGTCCACTTCTTCTATCTGCTTGTCATCGTATGTTAGGCATATACTCGTGGGACACCCCTTACAAGTTCTGAACTGCATGTAGTGTGTTTTTTAAAAAATTAGTGACAAAGAATTAGCTAGGAACCAGTGATTAATGTCCACAAGTATTTTAGGAGCCAATCTTTCTAAGACTACACTTAATTTGCTATTTATTGCAATGTTTGTATCACCGGCAAACAAAACGAACTTGGCATCTGATAATGTTACTGATGAAAGGTCACTGATATACACAAGAAAAAGTAAGGGCCCTAAAATGGATCCTTCTGGGACCCAACATGCAATTAGTTCCCATTTAGATGATGCCTGATAGCTTAAAACATGTCTCTTTCCTAATAACACTCTTTGTTTCCTGCCAGAGATATATGATTTGAACCATTTTGCAGCATTTCCTGTTACACCATAATATTCTAAATTACTTAAAAGGATATTGTGATTTACACAGTCCTGTGCCATAGACAGATCACAAAATATAGCAGTTGCCTGCAATTTTTTTGTCTAATTAATTAAGCACATTTTCACTGTAAGTGTAGATAGCCTTCTCAATATCAGCACCCTTTAGAAATCTGAACTGCGCCTTTGACATTATGTTATTTGAGATAAGGTGGTTATAAAGCCGATTGTACAATTGTAAGTAGGCTGTTTAGGTTTTTTTATTGGTAACACCACCTCTGTATGAAAATCACTGGCTATGCTGTGTGTAGTCTGTGGCTGCTTTGCATTGTTGTAATACTCGCCATTGTAGTGTTAGGCAGCTGGCTGTGAACAGCGCGTAGCGTTGCGCAGTTGGAGGTGAGCCGCCAGCAGTGGTGGATGTGGGGAGAGAGATGGCGGAGTTTTGAAATTTGTCATGAACTGCTATATTTATATATGATGATATCAAGGTAAATACATTGTTTGTTCTCTATTAATATCTTTCATTTGCTAACTATCCCTATCAGTAGTTAGTGCCTTCCATAGTTTGAATCTTTTATTTAGCTGGCAGTAGTGGCGCTCGCTGTATTGCAGTAGCTTGAGCAGCGAAGATTTTTGTGAGGTAAGTGATTTGTGAAGGGTATAGTTTAATGTTAGTCAGGGCCATTCTTTTGTAGGGAATTTTGAAAGTCAGATTGCGTTGCGCTAACAAAATATTGTGTGTCAGTTTAAGCACAGTCATGTATAAATTATTCAAAGGGGACGTTTCATATGTCGACCCTTAGCCGAGGATACCTCACTGGAATCTTCTGATTTTTTGTTGTAGTTTGTGTAATTAGTGTAGATTTTGTTTATTGCTAGCGCGTAATTGTAGAGAAAATCTCCTTTGTAGTTGCAGACTTTCATTGTTGTACAGTAAAACTGTTGTGGTATGCATGTAGATTTGCGCCAAGTATTTCGCAGCTGCAATTAACTAGATATTATTTTCAGTGTTATGTTAATGTGTTCTCTTATTTTTGCTCTTCAAATTGTGCTTTTCTGTGTTATCGTGTGAAATACTGTGACAATAATGGCGTGTGAAAAACGTAATACTAGGCTCCAAAGTAAATTGAGAAATGACAGTGAAAATGAAAGCAGTGTGTTAGCGCCACCGAGTAATGAATTAACTGATGTTCAAAGTAGTAATTTGGTAATTGTGCATAGGGAAATGGAGCGGGCGGCAAACAATGGCGTGGACAGTGAAACAATTAGTGAAGAGGGAAGCATTATCGATCGATCGGTCGGCAACAGCTCGCCTCAGGATTCCGAAATGACAGGACACAATTTTGCAAATACTGGTGATTCAGGTTTTGCGTCCTCACCGTTTTCCCAAATGAGTCAAGACACGTTTTCCGCTTGTCAAAATGTGAATGTTGCCGGTGCAAATTCACTGCCGAAAAGCACTGAGGAACATGTTTCAGACACCAGTGCATTGTTATTACAGTTAATGCAACAAATGGGACAAAAGCTACAAAAGTTAGACACAACGCTTGAACAAAATCAGAAACAAATGGGACAAAATCTTCTAAAGTTAGACACAATGGAACAAAATCAGAGACAAACACAGCAAAAGTTAGACACAGTGGAACAAAATCTTAAAAAGTTAGACTCATTGGAACAAACTCTTGAACAAACACGTGAAGATTTAACTACTGAGTTACATAACATTGAATCGAAATGTCAAAAAGTCTGTAATGACGTAAAAACTCAAATTTGTGAGCATTTTCAACCTATTTTTTCGCGGCATGAAAATGCATTACGGAATCACGAAGCAGCCATAAAAGAACTGCAAACTATTGTTCATGAAAATCATGAGACCTTGCAAGCTAAATTTGACTCAGTTGCATCTACCGATTCGGTTACGCAACTTGCAAAAACTCAGGAAAACTTAAAGGACACAGTAAATACTCTGAAACTTGGTTCAGAAAAACATACAGAGGAAATAATTTCACTATCGGATAAAGTAGCCGAACTTTCAGATCAGTTCACTAACTTATCTACAAAGGTAGATGATGATCTGAATAACACAACACCTGTAGCCTTCACTGACACAGAAGAGTATGAACAAATAAGAAAATTCAAACAAAATCAAAATCAAATCAATACAGAGTACAAAAGAGAAATCCGGGAAGTACAAGATCAGTTGACGCAGGTAATACAAGAATTACGTATTTCAGAGGACACTCGCGCTCCAATACGGGAAGAGGGACATAGAAATACGGAACAACCACAAAATAATAACACAGGACACTTCGGAAATTATGAAAGAAATTGGCAAGGCGCATTGGATTTTGAGATGGAACCGCCGAAACGAAGTAACAATGACCGACATGCGACTCGCCGACATGACGATTTTGACTATAAGCTGTTCATTACTACACGTAAATTCAAAACGTTTAAGAATTCTGGCAACGACATTCATCCACAAGCATGGCTCCATCAATTCTCTCATTGTTTTCCTCCCAACTGGTCGTTAGAACACAGATTAGAATTTATGTGTGGCTACTTGGAGAATGAACCGGCTGTAAGAATGCGATCGGTAATTCACGATTGCCACAGTGAAGGAGAATTTTACCATGCCTTCCTCTCAGCATATTGGTCTCAAGCCACACAAGACCGAGTAAAACATGGCATCATAATGATGAAAGATTTCGAACGATCTGAATTTTCCAGTCTTGTGAAATATTTTGAAGACATGTTGCATAAGAATCAGTATCTTTCAAACCCATACAGCCCCTCAGAACTCATCCGCATTTGCTTACTCAAATTGCCTGAACATTTACGACATATTATTTTAGCAGGACGTTGCAAAGAAGACATTGAGGCTTTTCAGGGACTGTTACAAGAACTGGAAATTGACACAGACAGTCGCGGGATGCGAAAACAGGAAAACAATCACTACAGGTCACATCCGTCACAATTCCGTGACGACAGAAACAATAACTGGACACGACAGGTCTATTCTTACAACGCAAATCGTGACCAAAATAGACACCACCCGTATGACAACCGTTGGCAGAGTAGTAATAATTACAGGGAAAGATCACCTCTCTGCGGTAGTGACTATCACAGAGACAATCAGAGAAACAGACAATATGGGAACCAAAATAATTATTATTACGGGAGACAGAATAACTTTAGACGCAACGGTCCAGCGCGCAGTTACGATTCAGGGAGAAATTCTCCACCACTTAACGGACAAGAAAGAAACTACAGGAACTACCGACATGATGACAGACGATGTGATCGTAACGACAGACCTGAATTGCATCAGAACTGGCGGGATTCAAACAGAGCAGGGCCTTCTCGTCACGGTGAATTTGTAGAAGTTAGGTGTCCAAACCCCAATAACGATGCGCGCCAACAAAGAGACCATAGGCAATGACTCACACCGCTGGCTGCCACAAAACGTACTTATGAAACTGACGACGCAGCTGCCGCAGCTAGTAATTACGTAAAAATGGAAGACATTAGGGACATCTTACTCCAAGAACACGACGTAAAACATAACAACATTGCATATCCTGTGATTCACATTACTGTAAATGACGTAAAATTTGCGGCAGTACTTGACTCTGGCAGTCCCATCTCAGTAATTAGTGAAACAGCCTTTAGCAAATGCAACAAATCGAACGATTGCCCCACACTTCCGTTACGTAAGATTAAATTACAAGGTGCAATCTTTGGAAAAAGTGTAGATGTACGCCAACAAACCAACTTAGAATTCTTTTGTCAAAGCCACAGCTTCTCTACGAACTTTCTTATTGTTCCATTATTGTCGACGGAAATTATATTGGGAGTAGACTTTTTGAATGAATTCAAAGCAATCTTAAACTTTCACGATGCTGAAATAAGTTTAGTGAAAGAAGGTAAGTCAATAGCTTTGTAATTTGAAGATCGGCTCTCAAACCATGACGAGGAAATTAATCTGCTTTACCTTCTGTTAGACAACAGTTCGGACTTTTCTACGGAACTAGACACTAACAATCACTCTGCAAGTACTGACAGGGATGATATCGACGGCGCATTTGACACTAATAAGTTAATTCAGAATAAAATTCAAACAATTGAGAATTGTAATGACACTGATAGGCAGGACCTTTTGGAGATTTTACAAGCACATTCCACAGTTTTTACTCACAAAACAGGAACAATCAAGGGATTTCAATACCAATTTCGTGTTCGTGAGCATACTAAATTTTGTGTTAGACCATACGTAATTCCGGCGCATTATAGGGACCGTGTTAGAACAGAAATACAATCTATGCTTAATGAGGGCATTATTGAGCCTGCAGTAAGCTCATACAACAACCCATTACATGTTGTTGAGAAGAAAAATGGATCGATCAGGCTTGTCTTAGATTCGAGACAAATCAATACTATCATTATTCCTGAAACAGACAGGCCGCAGACGATGGAAGAACTTCTTCAAAATTTTAATGGTGTAAAAGTGTTGTCTTCCATTGATCTCAGATCCAGCTTTTATCAGATCGAACTTCATCCAGAATGTAGAAAATACACAGCTTTCCTTTGTTTCGGCGTTTGTTATCAGTTTCGGAAACTTCCTTTTGGTTTGAACATTTCTTCAGCAGCATTCATTCGCGGGCTAAATTCCATATTACCTGAGTTCTTAAAACGTCACATCACCTTATATGTGGACGATATTCTAATAGCAGAAGCTTCATGGGAACTACATAATCGCATCCTCAACAGTTTGTTACGTATTTTTGCAGAATCTGGAATTACAGTTAACTTGGAAAAGTCTGAATTCGGTAGACAAAAGTGAAGTTTTTGGGACATATTATTTCTTCTGAAGGCATTCATCCGGATCCTGAAAAGTTAGAAGCAATCAGAGCCATTCCAGTTCCATCCACAAAAAGACAAGTCCGCAGTTTTCTAGGTCTCGTAACTTTTTACCGTCGTTTTCTGAATATGCAAATTCTTGTTACACCAAAACTTTGTTCTCTCACTGGAAAAAATACTATTTGGAACTGGGACGAACAAGCACAATTGGAATTCAATTCTTTGAAAGAAGCGTTACTTCACGCGCCAATCTTAGCTCATCCAGATCTGTCACAAGATTTCTGCCTTAGCACGGATTCTTCTAAAGTCGGTCTTGGTGCCCATTTATTTCAAGAAGCCATAGAAAATGGCACTACCATTCAGAAAACCATTGCTTTTGCTAGCCGAGTGCTAACAAAATCTGAAAAAAATTATTCCGTTACTGAATTAGAAGCTTTAGCTATCGTTTGGGCATTTAACAAATTCCGTTTCTTTCTTTCTGGTAAGCACGTAAAAGTATACAGTGATCATCGTGCATTACAATTTCTTATGTCTTCAAAATTAAATCATGACAGGTTAAAACGTTGGGCGTTGTTTCTGCAAGAATTCCGCTTCACAATAGTCTACATTCCCGGCAAGGAGAACATTGTTGCGGACGCACTGTCACGCGCACCGGCTGGGCTTGAGAAAAGTAACAAAGAAGGCAACCTCGAGAAAAATTTCAGTATTCTTTAAATTCAGAAAGTCGCCTTTGAAAACTTCATCACCACATCTTTAAAAGACATTGCTCATGAACAGGATAAAGATCCGATTTGGAAAGACATCAAAAGTAAATGGCATGAAAAGACACACACTCAGATTCGGCATTATTACCTGGTTAGAAACAACATACTCTTCAAACGCTGCACTGTTGATGACAAGCTATGGGTACTTTGCATTCCAGACGATTTTGTTAATAAGCTCATTTGGTACATTCATTTCAGCTACGCACATTTTGGCCCACGAAAATGTTATCATATTCTTCGAACGACTTGTTATTTTAACAATATGGAAAAGAGAATTCGAAGAGTCTTGTCTATTTGTAAACTTTGTCAAAAGGCGAAACCATCTACTATCTCCCATAGTGCTCCGCTGTTTCCTATCATTCCTTCTAAATTAAAAGAATTTGCTGCTGTTGATCTCTTGGGACCGCTTGTCAGAACACCTAATGGATTTTCGTACGTTCTAGTCGCTGTTGAACTTACTTCAAAATTTGTTTCTTTCACACCGTTACGTAAAGCCACTGGACGGTCTGTATCCAACGCCTTTGTTAAAAATTTCTTACGTGAAGTTGGACACGTTAGTAAAGTCATTTCAGATAACAGACCGCAATTCAGACCGAGCGAGGTGGCGCAGTGGTTAGCACACTGGACTCGCATTCGGGAGGACGACGGTTCAATCCCGTCTCCGGCCATCCTGATTTAGGTTTTCCGTGATTTCCCTAAATCGTTTCAGGCAAATGCCGGGTTGGTTCCTTTGAAAGGGCACGGCCGAGTTCCTTCCCAATCCTTCCATAACCCGAGCTTGCGCTCCGTCTCTAATGACCTCGTTGTCGACGGGACGTTAAACACTAACCACCACACGGACCGCAATTCAGATCTGCTGTTTGGTCACGCATGCTTCGCAACCATAAAATCAAACCTGTTTTTATTTCATTGTACTCACCACATTGTAACCCGTCTGAACGGATTATGAAAGAAATCAATAAGCTTTGCAGACTTTATTGTCACAGAAAGCATCAGCATTGGGACAGATATTTACACTTATTTCAAAATGTGCTGAATGAAATGCCTCATGATTCCACTGCTTTACCACCTACTCTTGTACTAAAGAATGAAGAACCACCGAACAGAATCAGAGAGCTTGTACCTTTCCTAAATATACGTAAACTTCGACACAAAGACATAATTGATTTGGCTCTTAAAAATATAAAATCTGCGGCAGACAAAAGGAGAAAACTACACGGTAAAACAAATGCAAAGAAATTGTATATTGGTCAGAAGGTTCTCATTAAAGCTCATTCATTGTCACATAAGAAGAAACACTTGAGTCACAAATTCTTTCTAGTTTACAATGGACCTTACAGAATCCGACGTATACCGCATGACAATTGCATTCAAGTTCAAACTCTGAGTACTATGAAGAGTAAAGGTTTACACCAGATTTCACATGTAAAACCGTTTATTGAAAGATAATCTGCTTTTTAACTTTGTCTTTGCCATATAACTTTTCACTTCACATTACTAGTATGCTTGTCAGACTTAGAATCTGTTAACATGCAACAATGTTTGAAGTTAAATATCCAGTCAAGAACCAAGAGAACTTATTGAAACAGAAACGACGAATGCATTGTTATAGTGAACAGACGTCACAGTGTTATTGTGTGTGTACATTCTTGCTTGTTAGTTGCACGATTATGGAACGACTATAAGGCTTACATACTTAGAACATTTACCAGTACTGCTAATGAGATTTTAATGCAACATTTTGGTTTACTTGAAAATACATTCTGGGTTTAAAGTACTTTCTGTGAGATACCAGAGGACACAGTGGTTAGTTTATGTGACAACTACACGGTTTTATCACGACGCTACTAATGAGTGACAATTTACAATGTTGCTTTTGCAGTGTTTCTGTTTTATATCTGCACAGTTTTCTGTTTTATTCTGGAAAGTAAAACAGGTTTTAGTAGTAACTTTTGTGGTATAGCTACAATGAGACTGCCTTTTCCGTAGCACAACAATACGTTACAGCACAGTGCTTTCCTCATCACGGCAATAAGCGTAATAACTAAGACATTTATAAGCAAAGCATTTCACTTTTGTGTATCATGAGGTAAGTACATTGACTTCTGCAGAACTTAGCTTTCGGAGGACGATAACTACGACACTTCCACAGAATTATCTTACAGCAAGACGCACATTTAGCGCTACAGGACACGCATTTGAGAGATTAATTTTGTACTTAAGCCATTTATTTTTAAAGATTTTTGAATTACAAAGAAGGTTTTGCGTGATACATTTCATTCCATTGCAATAATCTATAACACCTGAGGGTATAATTACATTAATCGTCAGGGGGGTACACGCTTACTTTGTGTACCATGTGTGTGGCAACCACAAGGAGCCCTAGCTAATATGGTATTTGTTTACACAACTTTACACATCGGTACCATATTTCTCTAACACATAATTACACAGCTATCTGATCATTTAACTGAGAGAGACAAACTTTTTTTTACTACATCAGTGACAGATATTTACGTAATTATACCGTTGGATAACTTCACACTTACGAAATTGTATTTTGTCTGTACTTAGTGAACTGTTCATATTTTTTTGGAACCATTGTGATACTATGAGAGCTTTGAATGATATATTTGGTATGGGATCATGATTTTTAAAGTACGTTTGAGGCAGATGACACTTTTGACATGAGCAGAGAATTTTTTTAGGTTTTGAAATTATTGCAGAAAGCTACGACGTTTTTGAGATTTGACTGAGGTGTTATGATATTTTTACGACGACGATGTGTATTATGCTGTTGAGGTATGTTTATGATCAATAAGCTGATGCAATTATGATGAAATATTGAAGTGTCGTCGCAAGATTGACGTGTCGACGAATATATATATGTGTAATAAGGTAAGGAGTAATGCTGTGAAATGTTTATATGAGACTGTCACTGTAGCGGAAACTGCTGTCGTAAATATGTCGGTAAGAAAGGTAAGTGACCGTGACGTAATGCTTTGCGAGCGGCCAGGTGTGCCAGTTGCCTGGAGGAAAAGCCATTATTGCGAGCCCTTTCCAGCGGCACAGGTAGAAAAAAATAAAAAATAAAAAAAAGACGCCATTAACCTCGCTTCTGACATTCCTTTGTAGAAAGCATCGCAAAACCGACACGGTCGAACTTGAAAACATACGATTACACTGGATGCCTAATGAAATGACGAGAAATATTTTTATGTCTATACACCTGATTATGACTACTGTCTCTCTAGTTGAGAGATTTTTCTACTAACTTATGAAATGCCACATGGCTATTGAACGATGTTCTTATGCTTTGCTGTGTACATAGTTGCTTATTTCATTTGATATCTAGTTTCTAGCTGCACTGCTGCATTGGTTCAAATAAAATTTTATAGATGTACTAATATAAATATTTTCTGTCTACAGATCCAGTAAATAATAGTTTTGTGATATATTTCAAAAAAATGAGGGAGCACAAAAAGATATTACCCTTCACAGGAACTGCATACATAATTTTCTTTACAATATTTGGTAATTTATTTCATAGAGTAAGTTATCGTGATGCATCACCTTAGTGTTAAGATGTGACATAGGTATTAGACATGGCCATTTTTACTGTAATATCTTTTCTGCTTGAGCTTTGTCATGTATAGATATAAGTTTTATATTTTTTATATTTTTTATATTTGCTGCTGCTGTTTGCCAGGCATAGTGCTACTGAATTTTAAATTGTGTTACTCTGTTAAGCTAGTTTTACTACTGACTTATTTTTCTTGTTACTGCACATTGCCTCATATTAGTTGTAATGTGAATTGCTTGGTAATTTAGATTTACTGTAGCTTGCTTTGCAACTTTCCATTTTTTTTGTCATTGCTGTTTGTGTTAATTGTTTTGTGCTGCTGCATTGCCTCGTCCCTTAGTTTAATATCTGAGCTCAGTAGATTTAAGTTAGCTTATGAGGGGGTAGACTATATAAGAACCTAACTATGGAGAATAGGGAAATAATGCTTTGAAAGTTATATGAAAACGATTTGGGCCTAAATGAGTATTGTACAATGAGCCATATTTATTTTGAAAGAAATATGGTTAGAATACAGAAAAGAGGTACAGATAGGACTTTTTGGGAATAATGATGAACGAAGGGAGATCTCCAAGAACAAAAAAGGTTTTGTTCGCAAAATACTGCAGTACCAAATGTTACACTGAAAACAAACCCTGTCCTTTTCTCCTGTGTTATTCTGGTATGTGTATATGTACCCTTGTGTATTTGTCTTTTTCCTGTCTTTATGTGTTTAGCTAATAAGATTTATGTTGTAGAATTTTTCAAATACTATGTTATTTTCTTTGTAAAGATGTTTAGACATTATTTACTCTGTTTTGTTTTAATGCTCATGTGTGAAGTTGATGTTTCGAAAGTGATTCTGATCTTTTATTTTTGTACTCATGTCGTAATTCCTGTAACACTGATGTATATGTTTATTTCTATTCTTTTGTAACGCCTGTTTTACTACAAATGTTGTCTGTATTGTTATGTTCTTTAATGATGTATTTTGTACCTTTGTTATTGTATTCTTATGTTATAAAATTGTATAGACACCAGTTCTTCAAATTAAGTTACATTTCACTGCACACGTTTCTGTTGGTCATAGTATATGGACAATATGTGAGAAGTAGGGACTGATAGTGTTTGCACGTGTGTTAATGATTCAGCAAGGGACTGGATAACAGCATTGCTGGTTCTAAGGACAATTTCAAAAACTTTGTGAGTGCACAAGTGGTGGTTTATGGACTTGCTATATTGTCCGCAAGACTCTTCAGTGGTGATTGTGCACCTGCACAGTCACAACAGATGGCTGCTGGCCATCTCTTCAAGGACTACAGTGGGTCTACATCTTTGATGATCCATCTCATACCATTATTTCTACAAGGACTGCAGTGGGTCTGCACCTCTGGTGGCCCACCAATACCATCCTCTCTACCAGGACTACAGTGGGTCTACTCTGTGATGACCTACCTACTAATATTCTTCAAAACGTCGAATGACTCTGCTGTGGGTTTGCTCTGTTGTGACCCATTATCCATCAGCATGTCAAGAGTCAGCACTGTCTTTCCGTTGGAAGGACAACGCTACTTCTTCAAGACTGCATGGAAATTCACTACTTCCGTGTGCATTTTCTTCTACTGCTCAGACTTTGAGAAAAACACTACTATTTTACCGTGATGAACGATCAGGACTGTCTTTCTGGACTGTGAGAAAATTAGAGCTTTTGACCAACATTGTATCAATAAGTGTGTGCATCTGATTTCTTTGTTATTGTAATTGTGAAAAAAAATTTTAACAAATATGTATTGGCCAGTGACCAAAAAAAATTTGTAAAATTTTTTGTGGGGAGCATGGGGGCTATGAAAGTAGGCTGTTTAGGTTTTTTTACTGGTAACGCCACCTCTGTATGAAAATCACTGGCTATGCTGTGTGTAGTCTGTGGCTGCTTTGCATTGTTGTAATACTCGCCATTGTAGTGTTAGGCAGCTGGCTGTGAACAGCGCGTAGCGTTGCGCAGTTGGAGGTGAGCCGCCAGCAGTGGTGGATGTGGGGAGAGAGATGGCGGAGTTTTGAAATTTGTCATGAACTGCTATATTTATATATGATGATATCAAGGTAAATACATTGTTTGTTCTCTATTAATATCTTTCATTTGCTAACTATCCCTATCAGTAGTTAGTGCCTTCCATAGTTTGAATCTTTTATTTAGCTGGCAGTAGTGGCGCTCGCTGTATTGCAGTAGCTTGAGCAGCGAAGATTTTTGTGAGGTAAGTGATTTGTGAAGGGTATAGTTTAATGTTAGTCAGGGCCATTCTTTTGTAGGGAATTTTGAAAGTCAGATTGCGTTGCGCTAACAAAATATTGTGTGTCAGTTTAAGCACAGTCATGTATAAATTATTCAAAGGGGACGTTTCACAATACCTTTTCTAAAATTTTTTGAGATAGCTTGCAAAAGTGAAATTGGACAGAAATTTGATACTATTTCTTTATCTCCCTTCTAAAACAGTGGCTTAACTTCAGCATATTTCAACAATTCAGGAAATATTCCACTGATAAACCACTGGTTATGTTACTTAACTCAGAATCACATTCTTTAATTAACTTTGTTGATATTTCATTATACTCAATAGACTTTTTGATTTTAAAGGTTTTATGTTGGACATTACTTCTGCTGAGGTAGTGTGGGTCAAATTCATATTATGGAAGGTACTTGAAATGTCTGGTCTGAGGTATTCCATAGCAGCATCTACAGAACCTGACAATCCCATCTTTTCAGTAGCAGTTATAAAATATTTGTTGAATAGTTCTGTAACACTATACACATCTGTCACCAATGTATCATTTACTCTTAATGCTATTTGTCCCTCTTCATGTGTGGTTCTACCAGTCTCCTCCTTCACTATATCCCATACTGTCTTTATTTTGTTATCTGATATGACTATCTTTTCCTTGTGATATTTTGCTTTGATGTTCGTATTACAGTTTTTAATATTTTACAGTATTTCTTGTAATGTGCTATAGCATCAACATCAGAACTGTTTCAGATTGACAGATACAGTTTTCTTTTTGTTTTACATGATACTCCTAATCCTTGAGTAATCCATGGCTTCTTTGTAGACTTTGCTCCAACCTTGGTTAGTTTTGGGGGAAAACAGTGTTCAAATAAGGTAAGCACTTTATTAGCAAAAGTGTTATGTTTTTCATTCATGCCATGAGCACTGTAAACCTCAGTCCAGTGAATGTCTCTGAGGAGTGTACCAAAATAATCAATTTTTGGCTTATTGATCACCCTATTGAGCTAAGATTTAACAGATTTTATATCCTGTTCAGTATTAACATTTAACAGAAGGAACTGTATGTCATGGTCTGAGAGGCCATTGACTATTGCCTTTGTAATATATTTTGCTCATTGGACTTTTCTATAAAGACATTATCAATGGTTGTTAGTGAACAACTGACTACTAGACATGGACTGCACAGAAACAACCTAGGCAAGAAAGTGCTGGCGAAAGAAATTCTCCAGGTGATAAAGACAGCAGGAGTGGGTGCCTATGTAAAAATAGCACTACCTGCAACAGGTTTTCTGCCAATGACAACAGAAAAGAAAAGTGCACCAACAGCATATGAGGAAGAAACATCTGCAGATACACCCTATGATGAAAAAATTACAACTGTGCAAACATGTAAAGCGTCACAGTCACCAGTGGCATTATCAGTAGCAGCAGTGGAAAAGGAAGTAACAGTAGCATCAACAGCAGAAGTTTCACCAGCAACAGTAACTATAGTGCCTCTAAAAGGAGAAATGAGAATTGCAGCAGGAGAAGCAGCATCAAGTGTTACGTGTAGACGGAAAACAGCACCTCCTGTCCGTCTAAATGATTTTTTAGTGGAAGGCAGCAGGATGAAGCAGCCCAGGAGATAAGTAGTGTAACAAATTTCACAACACCTCACCAAAACGTTCAATCTAAAATAAACAACAATTATGATCTTAAAATTTGCTATCTGAATGTTCAAGGACTAATAGATAAAGAATTTATTGTAAACAGTTTTGGACTAGATAACAAATTTGATATTTTCTGTCTGAGTGAACATTGGGTTACTGAGAGTGTACTTACAGTTGTCAAACTTGATAACTATAATGTAGCAAATAGTTACTGTAGAAAACTGCATATAAGAGGTGGTGTGGCAATATATATTAATCAGTCATTCAGCTGCTCCATTGTTAAGTTGGACCTAGATTATTTATGTGAGGAACAGAACTTTGAAGCCACTGGTATAGTTATGGACAGTCTTAAGTTAGTAATAGTATCCCTTTACAGGTCACCTAAGGGTATCATCAATGTATTTCTAGAAAAATTGGACATGCTGTTAGATGTACTAAGAGGGACCAGATGGTTGCATTATGACATAGTAATTGGTGGAGATCTGAATGCAGATTTTGATATAACAACACATAAACGTACTGTGACTGAGTTGAAAAACCTTTTAAGACAGTGCAATTTGCACTCAATCAATAACAGGCCCACAAGAGATAAAGCATGTCTTGACAATATTTTTGTCAACTTTAAAACTACAGAAGAATCATGTGCTGTTACAGCGTTTCCATTTTCAGATCATGACTCTGTATCTTTAAACTATACAAGTAGGTTCTGTATTGATAATAGTAATATTCCAAAGCCTGTCCCAAAAGTTATAATCACCAGGCCTGTCACAGATGACAAAATTGTTCAGCTCTGTAAGTCCCTTGCTGAGAGAGACTGGTTCAACCGATGTCATGGTGACACAAGTTATAGTTTTAGTGCTGATTTGTCAGGGAAACTATTATTTGAGAGATTTTTTAAAACATTTCTGACACAATTTAATGACAATATCCCCATAAAGAAATGCAAATTAACTGACAAAGGCTTTACAAACAGGGCTACAAACAGACAAAATTCATGGTTCACTAAACAATTATCAAGTATGAAAAACCAAGTTATGGTGTTGCACAATATATGTAGCAATCAGAAAACAGAACATGCCAGATTAGCCTATATAAAATGCAGGAATGAGTATAAAAAAGCCATCGTGGAAGCCAAAAAAGCACATAATTTCAATACCATTGATAATTCTACAAATAAGTGCAAAGCTGCATGGAAATTAATAAATGGTGTTGCTAAAGATGTAAGAAGCAAAAAAATTAATATAAGTCCCCAAAAATTCAATGATTTCTTTATTAAATCTGTTGAAAATGTAGGAAATACTATAATCAAACCTGAAATCAATTCATCAGAGTTACTTTCTAAAAATGTTTGCAGAACACCAACAGACACAGGTACGTTTATGTTCTCCGAGGTCTCACCTAGTCATGTCCTAAGCATTGTAAAACGGATGAAATCTTCAGACAGTGTAGATATATACGACATATCCTGTAATTTACTAAAGAAAGTGATAGACTATATTGTGTACCCCTTAACATTCTGTATAAATAAATGCATATCTGAAGGATATTTTCCCGAAGAACTCAAAGTGGCTAGGGTAATTCCAATATATAAAAAGGGAGATATGGACTCACCTTGCAGTTACAGACCAATCTCCACAGTCCCAGCTTTTTCTAAAATACTGGAATGTGTAAATGTGTAAATTAGGAATAATTAGTGAATCTCAGTATGGTTTTAGGAAAAAGTTGTCCACTGTGGATGCTATAGACTTTGTAGTCAAATACTTACATCAAGTGTTTGAGGATAAGGGCTATGCTCAACTCACATTTTGTGATCTAAGCAAAGCTTTTGACTGTGTAAAGCATAAGCCACTCCTAGAAAAACTGGAATCCTATGGCATTAGACATAACAGCCTTAAATTAATAAAATCATATCTTCAGAATCGTAAGCAAGTTGTTTGTGTAGGGAGAGAAATGTCGAGTATAGAGCAAGTCAAGGTAGGTGTTCCGCAGGGATCTGTGCTGGGCCCCTTTTTGTTCCTGATAATGATAAATGATCTGCCGTCATTTATCAAGTCCACCACTGTGTTGTATGCAGATGATACAACATTTCTTCATGCTAGTGAGGATTTCAATAGCCTTAAAACTTGTGCAGCAAAGACAATTGACCAAGCATCCTATTGGTTCAAGGCAAATGGATTCCTGCTGAATGAAAACAAAACACAGCAGATGGTCTGTAGTCTTAGAGACAAGCTTCTGTCAGACGATCCAAGTTATGTCAAATTTTTGGGGGTATACATTGATGATAAATTATCTTGGGGTCAACATGTACAATATATTAGTGGTAAATTGTCTAGAGTTATTTACCTGTTAAGGCGACTTATGGATTGTGTTCCTGAAAAATATGTTAGAACATTCTATTTTTCATTCTTTCAGAGTATAATAACATATGGAATTATTTTGTGGGGGAACTCTAGCTGTGTACATGACATATTAATACTGCAAAAAAAAGCTATCAGGATAATTACAGGTTCTGCATATAAGGCACACTGTAAACCATTGTTCTGTGAACAGAAAATCATGACTGTTATAAACTTGTACATATACTATGTTCTAATTTATACGAAGAAGAAATTACCAGAAACAAAAACCAGAGAAAATGTACACAGCCACAATACAAGAAGGAATAGGTGCCTCTATATTCCTTACCACAGGTTGTCAAAGTCACTCAACAGCTACGAAATCATGGGGTACAAATTATCTAATAAACTTCCTCAATCTGTTCAAGAATTACCTGAACAATTATTCAAACAAACAATTCATGACTGGCTAGTCCTCCACCCATTCTATGACATAAGAGAATTTATCAACTGTAATATAATACTATAATGTTAACAAGAAACCTGTTGTTTCTTTCAAACTATTAATTGTATTTTAGTATGTATATGACGTTGTCTATTGCTGTAATGGCCGAATGACAATAAAATTATTATTATTATTATTATTATTATTATTATTATTATTATTACCCTAGTGAGGAACTTTACAGTGGGAATTAAGTTGAAGGATAGTGTTACTAACTCAAATAAGTTTTTATTGGGAGGGTCTTTAAGGAAATCTACATTGAAATCACCAGCAACCACTATTTCTTTGTTTTTGGTTGTTAAATGGACCAGTACAGCTTCAAGATGGTTTATGACCTTTGTCTCATATGTTTTTCAAGAAGTATTTAAAATGTTAATGCTGTTGCTGCTGCAGTGCTGATTATTCATCATATTCTACATTCCATGTTAACACAAATAGATAAAACGAATATTGCACTAGACCAATTTGAGACTATTCTGTCCAATGTGCATCTAAAATTCCACTTTAAAAATTATTTTGTTTGTAACAAAACTACACTTTCATACGGCACTGGTAGTGGGATGGAAGATGCCTTGAGGAGCATTTGTTTGGCTAACTCAATCTAAGAATTCGCAAATAGCTGCTGGAACACCGGAGGAAATGTGCCTGATGAGGCTTAGGGGAGTCACCCTGTATATGCGTTTGTGTGCATGCATAAGTGTGTGTGTGTGTGTGTACAGCTCAAACAATTTCAATGAAAATGACATATTGAGGTTTCTTTGAATCTTTATACAGATGGGCCAGCAGTTTGTTAAGTGCCATCTTACCTGCGACTTTGCATACGCTTATACTTTGTTAAAACACAATTTAGTTCAGTGATTTTAGAATTTTGTACATAAAATGGATGTACGGAACCCTCATGGTACCATTTTGTTGTAAGATTGTCTGTCTGTCAGATTGTTGAGACCCTTTTTTCTCAGGCACTGGTAGATGTATCAAGTTTAAATTTATGTTATCTACTAAGGTCTGCAGTCCCTTAGGGGTGTAAAAATGAAGGCTTCTAAGCCAATACATTCAAAAAATACGGCCATTTCTGTCACACATTTTGATACTTACAAATTCACTCATCAAAAGCTATAGAGTACTTCCCATTGACCTAGAATTTTGAAATTTTGCAAGAAGCAGCGTTTTGTAGTACAATTAAATGAAAAAAACGAAAACTGTTACTTTACAATTATATCATATGAAAGAATACTATTTTGTCATAGAAAATGGGAAATTGCACAAAAAATTGTCATGAACTCACCTTGGCGATCACTCATCATGTCAAATAATTCATTTTTATATATGATGATATCAAGGTAAATACATTGTTTGTTCTCTATTAATATCTTTCATTTGCTAACTATCCCTATCAGTAGTTAGTGCCTTCCATAGTTTGAATCTTTTATTTAGCTGGCAGTAGTGGCGCTCGCTGTATTGCAGTAGCTTGAGCAGCGAAGATTTTTGTGAGGTAAGTGATTTGTGAAGGGTATAGTTTAATGTTAGTCAGGGCCATTCTTTTGTAGGGAATTTTGAAAGTCAGATTGCGTTGCGCTAACAAAATATTGTGTGTCAGTTTAAGCACAGTCATGTATAAATTATTCAAAGGGGACGTTTCACAATACCTTTTCTAAAATTTTTTGAGATAGCTTGCAAAAGTGAAATTGGACAGAAATTTGATACTATTTCTTTATCTCCCTTCTAAAACAGTGGCTTAACTTCAGCATATTTCAACAATTCAGGAAATATTCCACTGATAAACCACTGGTTATGTTACTTAACTCAGAATCACATTCTTTAATTAACTTTGTTGATATTTCATTATACTCAATAGACTTTTTGATTTTAAAGGTTTTATGTTGGACATTACTTCTGCTGAGGTAGTGTGGGTCAAATTCATATTATGGAAGGTACTTGAAATGTCTGGTCTGAGGTATTCCATAGCAGCATCTACAGAACCTGACAATCCCATCTTTTCAGTAGCAGTTATAAAATATTTGTTGAATAGTTCTGTAACACTATACACATCTGTCACCAATGTATCATTTACTCTTAATGCTATTTGTCCCTCTTCATGTGTGGTTCTACCAGTCTCCTCCTTCACTATATCCCATACTGTCTTTATTTTGTTATCTGATATGACTATCTTTTCCTTGTGATATTTTGCTTTGATGTTCGTATTACAGTTTTTAATATTTTACAGTATTTCTTGTAATGTGCTATAGCATCAACATCAGAACTGTTTCAGATTGACAGATACAGTTTTCTTTTTGTTTTACATGATACTCCTAATCCTTGAGTAATCCATGGCTTCTTTGTAGACTTTGCTCCAACCTTGGTTAGTTTTGGGGGAAAACAGTGTTCAAATAAGGTAAGCACTTTATTAGCAAAAGTGTTATGTTTTTCATTCATGCCATGAGCACTGTAAACCTCAGTCCAGTGAATGTCTCTGAGGAGTGTACCAAAATAATCAATTTTTGGCTTATTGATCACCCTATTGAGCTAAGATTTAACAGATTTTATATCCTGTTCAGTATTAACATTTAACAGAAGGAACTGTATGTCATGGTCTGAGAGGCCATTGACTATTGCCTTTGTAATATATTTTGCTCATTGGACTTTTCTATAAAGACATTATCAATGGTTGTTAGTGAACAACTGACTACTAGACATGGACTGCACAGAAACAACCTAGGCAAGAAAGTGCTGGCGAAAGAAATTCTCCAGGTGATAAAGACAGCAGGAGTGGGTGCCTATGTAAAAATAGCACTACCTGCAACAGGTTTTCTGCCAATGACAACAGAAAAGAAAAGTGCACCAACAGCATATGAGGAAGAAACATCTGCAGATACACCCTATGATGAAAAAATTACAACTGTGCAAACATGTAAAGCGTCACAGTCACCAGTGGCATTATCAGTAGCAGCAGTGGAAAAGGAAGTAACAGTAGCATCAACAGCAGAAGTTTCACCAGCAACAGTAACTATAGTGCCTCTAAAAGGAGAAATGAGAATTGCAGCAGGAGAAGCAGCATCAAGTGTTACGTGTAGACGGAAAACAGCACCTCCTGTCCGTCTAAATGATTTTTTAGTGGAAGGCAGCAGGATGAAGCAGCCCAGGAGATAAGTAGTGTAACAAATTTCACAACACCTCACCAAAACGTTCAATCTAAAATAAACAACAATTATGATCTTAAAATTTGCTATCTGAATGTTCAAGGACTAATAGATAAAGAATTTATTGTAAACAGTTTTGGACTAGATAACAAATTTGATATTTTCTGTCTGAGTGAACATTGGGTTACTGAGAGTGTACTTACAGTTGTCAAACTTGATAACTATAATGTAGCAAATAGTTACTGTAGAAAACTGCATATAAGAGGTGGTGTGGCAATATATATTAATCAGTCATTCAGCTGCTCCATTGTTAAGTTGGACCTAGATTATTTATGTGAGGAACAGAACTTTGAAGCCACTGGTATAGTTATGGACAGTCTTAAGTTAGTAATAGTATCCCTTTACAGGTCACCTAAGGGTATCATCAATGTATTTCTAGAAAAATTGGACATGCTGTTAGATGTACTAAGAGGGACCAGATGGTTGCATTATGACATAGTAATTGGTGGAGATCTGAATGCAGATTTTGATATAACAACACATAAACGTACTGTGACTGAGTTGAAAAACCTTTTAAGACAGTGCAATTTGCACTCAATCAATAACAGGCCCACAAGAGATAAAGCATGTCTTGACAATATTTTTGTCAACTTTAAAACTACAGAAGAATCATGTGCTGTTACAGCGTTTCCATTTTCAGATCATGACTCTGTATCTTTAAACTATACAAGTAGGTTCTGTATTGATAATAGTAATATTCCAAAGCCTGTCCCAAAAGTTATAATCACCAGGCCTGTCACAGATGACAAAATTGTTCAGCTCTGTAAGTCCCTTGCTGAGAGAGACTGGTTCAACCGATGTCATGGTGACACAAGTTATAGTTTTAGTGCTGATTTGTCAGGGAAACTATTATTTGAGAGATTTTTTAAAACATTTCTGACACAATTTAATGACAATATCCCCATAAAGAAATGCAAATTAACTGACAAAGGCTTTACAAACAGGGCTACAAACAGACAAAATTCATGGTTCACTAAACAATTATCAAGTATGAAAAACCAAGTTATGGTGTTGCACAATATATGTAGCAATCAGAAAACAGAACATGCCAGATTAGCCTATATAAAATGCAGGAATGAGTATAAAAAAGCCATCGTGGAAGCCAAAAAAGCACATAATTTCAATACCATTGATAATTCTACAAATAAGTGCAAAGCTGCATGGAAATTAATAAATGGTGTTGCTAAAGATGTAAGAAGCAAAAAAATTAATATAAGTCCCCAAAAATTCAATGATTTCTTTATTAAATCTGTTGAAAATGTAGGAAATACTATAATCAAACCTGAAATCAATTCATCAGAGTTACTTTCTAAAAATGTTTGCAGAACACCAACAGACACAGGTACGTTTATGTTCTCCGAGGTCTCACCTAGTCATGTCCTAAGCATTGTAAAACGGATGAAATCTTCAGACAGTGTAGATATATACGACATATCCTGTAATTTACTAAAGAAAGTGATAGACTATATTGTGTACCCCTTAACATTCTGTATAAATAAATGCATATCTGAAGGATATTTTCCCGAAGAACTCAAAGTGGCTAGGGTAATTCCAATATATAAAAAGGGAGATATGGACTCACCTTGCAGTTACAGACCAATCTCCACAGTCCCAGCTTTTTCTAAAATACTGGAATGTGTAATTTACCAACAGCTATCTGTCTATTTTGAAAAATTAGGAATAATTAGTGAATCTCAGTATGGTTTTAGGAAAAAGTTGTCCACTGTGGATGCTATAGACTTTGTAGTCAAATACTTACATCAAGTGTTTGAGGATAAGGGCTATGCTCAACTCACATTTTGTGATCTAAGCAAAGCTTTTGACTGTGTAAAGCATAAGCCACTCCTAGAAAAACTGGAATCCTATGGCATTAGACATAACAGCCTTAAATTAATAAAATCATATCTTCAGAATCGTAAGCAAGTTGTTTGTGTAGGGAGAGAAATGTCGAGTATAGAGCAAGTCAAGGTAGGTGTTCCGCAGGGATCTGTGCTGGGCCCCTTTTTGTTCCTGATAATGATAAATGATCTGCCGTCATTTATCAAGTCCACCACTGTGTTGTATGCAGATGATACAACATTTCTTCATGCTAGTGAGGATTTCAATAGCCTTAAAACTTGTGCAGCAAAGACAATTGACCAAGCATCCTATTGGTTCAAGGCAAATGGATTCCTGCTGAATGAAAACAAAACACAGCAGATGGTCTGTAGTCTTAGAGACAAGCTTCTGTCAGACGATCCAAGTTATGTCAAATTTTTGGGGGTATACATTGATGATAAATTATCTTGGGGTCAACATGTACAATATATTAGTGGTAAATTGTCTAGAGTTATTTACCTGTTAAGGCGACTTATGGATTGTGTTCCTGAAAAATATGTTAGAACATTCTATTTTTCATTCTTTCAGAGTATAATAACATATGGAATTATTTTGTGGGGGAACTCTAGCTGTGTACATGACATATTAATACTGCAAAAAAAAGCTATCAGGATAATTACAGGTTCTGCATATAAGGCACACTGTAAACCATTGTTCTGTGAACAGAAAATCATGACTGTTATAAACTTGTACATATACTATGTTCTAATTTATACGAAGAAGAAATTACCAGAAACAAAAACCAGAGAAAATGTACACAGCCACAATACAAGAAGGAATAGGTGCCTCTATATTCCTTACCACAGGCTGTCAAAGTCACTCAACAGCTACGAAATCATGGGGTACAAATTATCTAATAAACTTCCTCAATCTGTTCAAGAATTACCTGAACAATTATTCAAACAAACAATTCATGACTGGCTAGTCCTCCACCCATTCTATGACATAAGAGAATTTATCAACTGTAATATAATACTATAATGTTAACAAGAAACCTGTTGTTTCTTTCAAACTATTAATTGTATTTTAGTATGTATATGACGTTGTCTATTGCTGTAATGGCCGAATGACAATAAAATTATTATTATTATTATTATTATTATTATTATTATTACCCTAGTGAGGAACTTTACAGTGGGAATTAAGTTGAAGGATAGTGTTACTAACTCAAATAAGTTTTTATTGGGAGGGTCTTTAAGGAAATCTACATTGAAATCACCAGCAACCACTATTTCTTTGTTTTTGGTTGTTAAATGGACCAGTACAGCTTCAAGATGGTTTATGACCTTTGTCTCATATGTTTTTCAAGAAGTATTTAAAATGTTAATGCTGTTGCTGCTGCAGTGCTGATTATTCATCATATTCTACATTCCATGTTAACACAAATAGATAAAACGAATATTGCACTAGACCAATTTGAGACTATTCTGTCCAATGTGCATCTAAAATTCCACTTTAAAAATTATTTTGTTTGTAACAAAACTACACTTTCATACGGCACTGGTAGTGGGATGGAAGATGCCTTGAGGAGCATTTGTTTGGCTAACTCAATCTAAGAATTCGCAAATAGCTGCTGGAACACCGGAGGAAATGTGCCTGATGAGGCTTAGGGGAGTCACCCTGTATATGCGTTTGTGTGCATGCATAAGTGTGTGTGTGTGTGTACAGCTCAAACAATTTCAATGAAAATGACATATTGAGGTTTCTTTGAATCTTTATACAGATGGGCCAGCAGTTTGTTAAGTGCCATCTTACCTGCGACTTTGCATACGCTTATACTTTGTTAAAACACAATTTAGTTCAGTGATTTTAGAATTTTGTACATAAAATGGATGTACGGAACCCTCATGGTACCATTTTGTTGTAAGATTGTCTGTCTGTCAGATTGTTGAGACCCTTTTTTCTCAGGCACTGGTAGATGTATCAAGTTTAAATTTATGTTATCTACTAAGGTCTGCAGTCCCTTAGGGGTGTAAAAATGAAGGCTTCTAAGCCAATACATTCAAAAAATACGGCCATTTCTGTCACACATTTTGATACTTACAAATTCACTCATCAAAAGCTATAGAGTACTTCCCATTGACCTAGAATTTTGAAATTTTGCAAGAAGCAGCGTTTTGTAGTACAATTAAATGAAAAAAACGAAAACTGTTACTTTACAATTATATCATATGAAAGAATACTATTTTGTCATAGAAAATGGGAAATTGCACAAAAAATTGTCATGAACTCACCTTGGCGATCACTCATCATGTCAAATAATTCATTTTTATATATGATGATATCAAGGTAAATACATTGTTTGTTCTCTATTAATATCTTTCATTTGCTAACTATCCCTATCAGTAGTTAGTGCCTTCCATAGTTTGAATCTTTTATTTAGCTGGCAGTAGTGGCGCTCGCTGTATTGCAGTAGCTTGAGCAGCGAAGATTTTTGTGAGGTAAGTGATTTGTGAAGGGTATAGTTTAATGTTAGTCAGGGCCATTCTTTTGTAGGGAATTTTGAAAGTCAGATTGCGTTGCGCTAACAAAATATTGTGTGTCAGTTTAAGCACAGTCATGTATAAATTATTCAAAGGGGACGTTTCACAATACCTTTTCTAAAATTTTTTGAGATAGCTTGCAAAAGTGAAATTGGACAGAAATTTGATACTATTTCTTTATCTCCCTTCTAAAACAGTGGCTTAACTTCAGCATATTTCAACAATTCAGGAAATATTCCACTGATAAACCACTGGTTATGTTACTTAACTCAGAATCACATTCTTTAATTAACTTTGTTGATATTTCATTATACTCAATAGACTTTTTGATTTTAAAGGTTTTATGTTGGACATTACTTCTGCTGAGGTAGTGTGGGTCAAATTCATATTATGGAAGGTACTTGAAATGTCTGGTCTGAGGTATTCCATAGCAGCATCTACAGAACCTGACAATCCCATCTTTTCAGTAGCAGTTATAAAATATTTGTTGAATAGTTCTGTAACACTATACACATCTGTCACCAATGTATCATTTACTCTTAATGCTATTTGTCCCTCTTCATGTGTGGTTCTACCAGTCTCCTCCTTCACTATATCCCATACTGTCTTTATTTTGTTATCTGATATGACTATCTTTTCCTTGTGATATTTTGCTTTGATGTTCGTATTACAGTTTTTAATATTTTACAGTATTTCTTGTAATGTGCTATAGCATCAACATCAGAACTGTTTCAGATTGACAGATACAGTTTTCTTTTTGTTTTACATGATACTCCTAATCCTTGAGTAATCCATGGCTTCTTTGTAGACTTTGCTCCAACCTTGGTTAGTTTTGGGGGAAAACAGTGTTCAAATAAGGTAAGCACTTTATTAGCAAAAGTGTTATGTTTTTCATTCATGCCATGAGCACTGTAAACCTCAGTCCAGTGAATGTCTCTGAGGAGTGTACCAAAATAATCAATTTTTGGCTTATTGATCACCCTATTGAGCTAAGATTTAACAGATTTTATATCCTGTTCAGTATTAACATTTAACAGAAGGAACTGTATGTCATGGTCTGAGAGGCCATTGACTATTGCCTTTGTAATATATTTTGCTCATTGGACTTTTCTATAAAGACATTATCAATGGTTGTTAGTGAACAACTGACTACTAGACATGGACTGCACAGAAACAACCTAGGCAAGAAAGTGCTGGCGAAAGAAATTCTCCAGGTGATAAAGACAGCAGGAGTGGGTGCCTATGTAAAAATAGCACTACCTGCAACAGGTTTTCTGCCAATGACAACAGAAAAGAAAAGTGCACCAACAGCATATGAGGAAGAAACATCTGCAGATACACCCTATGATGAAAAAATTACAACTGTGCAAACATGTAAAGCGTCACAGTCACCAGTGGCATTATCAGTAGCAGCAGTGGAAAAGGAAGTAACAGTAGCATCAACAGCAGAAGTTTCACCAGCAACAGTAACTATAGTGCCTCTAAAAGGAGAAATGAGAATTGCAGCAGGAGAAGCAGCATCAAGTGTTACGTGTAGACGGAAAACAGCACCTCCTGTCCGTCTAAATGATTTTTTAGTGGAAGGCAGCAGGATGAAGCAGCCCAGGAGATAAGTAGTGTAACAAATTTCACAACACCTCACCAAAACGTTCAATCTAAAATAAACAACAATTATGATCTTAAAATTTGCTATCTGAATGTTCAAGGACTAATAGATAAAGAATTTATTGTAAACAGTTTTGGACTAGATAACAAATTTGATATTTTCTGTCTGAGTGAACATTGGGTTACTGAGAGTGTACTTACAGTTGTCAAACTTGATAACTATAATGTAGCAAATAGTTACTGTAGAAAACTGCATATAAGAGGTGGTGTGGCAATATATATTAATCAGTCATTCAGCTGCTCCATTGTTAAGTTGGACCTAGATTATTTATGTGAGGAACAGAACTTTGAAGCCACTGGTATAGTTATGGACAGTCTTAAGTTAGTAATAGTATCCCTTTACAGGTCACCTAAGGGTATCATCAATGTATTTCTAGAAAAATTGGACATGCTGTTAGATGTACTAAGAGGGACCAGATGGTTGCATTATGACATAGTAATTGGTGGAGATCTGAATGCAGATTTTGATATAACAACACATAAACGTACTGTGACTGAGTTGAAAAACCTTTTAAGACAGTGCAATTTGCACTCAATCAATAACAGGCCCACAAGAGATAAAGCATGTCTTGACAATATTTTTGTCAACTTTAAAACTACAGAAGAATCATGTGCTGTTACAGCGTTTCCATTTTCAGATCATGACTCTGTATCTTTAAACTATACAAGTAGGTTCTGTATTGATAATAGTAATATTCCAAAGCCTGTCCCAAAAGTTATAATCACCAGGCCTGTCACAGATGACAAAATTGTTCAGCTCTGTAAGTCCCTTGCTGAGAGAGACTGGTTCAACCGATGTCATGGTGACACAAGTTATAGTTTTAGTGCTGATTTGTCAGGGAAACTATTATTTGAGAGATTTTTTAAAACATTTCTGACACAATTTAATGACAATATCCCCATAAAGAAATGCAAATTAACTGACAAAGGCTTTACAAACAGGGCTACAAACAGACAAAATTCATGGTTCACTAAACAATTATCAAGTATGAAAAACCAAGTTATGGTGTTGCACAATATATGTAGCAATCAGAAAACAGAACATGCCAGATTAGCCTATATAAAATGCAGGAATGAGTATAAAAAAGCCATCGTGGAAGCCAAAAAAGCACATAATTTCAATACCATTGATAATTCTACAAATAAGTGCAAAGCTGCATGGAAATTAATAAATGGTGTTGCTAAAGATGTAAGAAGCAAAAAAATTAATATAAGTCCCCAAAAATTCAATGATTTCTTTATTAAATCTGTTGAAAATGTAGGAAATACTATAATCAAACCTGAAATCAATTCATCAGAGTTACTTTCTAAAAATGTTTGCAGAACACCAACAGACACAGGTACGTTTATGTTCTCCGAGGTCTCACCTAGTCATGTCCTAAGCATTGTAAAACGGATGAAATCTTCAGACAGTGTAGATATATACGACATATCCTGTAATTTACTAAAGAAAGTGATAGACTATATTGTGTACCCCTTAACATTCTGTATAAATAAATGCATATCTGAAGGATATTTTCCCGAAGAACTCAAAGTGGCTAGGGTAATTCCAATATATAAAAAGGGAGATATGGACTCACCTTGCAGTTACAGACCAATCTCCACAGTCCCAGCTTTTTCTAAAATACTGGAATGTGTAAATGTGTAAATTAGGAATAATTAGTGAATCTCAGTATGGTTTTAGGAAAAAGTTGTCCACTGTGGATGCTATAGACTTTGTAGTCAAATACTTACATCAAGTGTTTGAGGATAAGGGCTATGCTCAACTCACATTTTGTGATCTAAGCAAAGCTTTTGACTGTGTAAAGCATAAGCCACTCCTAGAAAAACTGGAATCCTATGGCATTAGACATAACAGCCTTAAATTAATAAAATCATATCTTCAGAATCGTAAGCAAGTTGTTTGTGTAGGGAGAGAAATGTCGAGTATAGAGCAAGTCAAGGTAGGTGTTCCGCAGGGATCTGTGCTGGGCCCCTTTTTGTTCCTGATAATGATAAATGATCTGCCGTCATTTATCAAGTCCACCACTGTGTTGTATGCAGATGATACAACATTTCTTCATGCTAGTGAGGATTTCAATAGCCTTAAAACTTGTGCAGCAAAGACAATTGACCAAGCATCCTATTGGTTCAAGGCAAATGGATTCCTGCTGAATGAAAACAAAACACAGCAGATGGTCTGTAGTCTTAGAGACAAGCTTCTGTCAGACGATCCAAGTTATGTCAAATTTTTGGGGGTATACATTGATGATAAATTATCTTGGGGTCAACATGTACAATATATTAGTGGTAAATTGTCTAGAGTTATTTACCTGTTAAGGCGACTTATGGATTGTGTTCCTGAAAAATATGTTAGAACATTCTATTTTTCATTCTTTCAGAGTATAATAACATATGGAATTATTTTGTGGGGGAACTCTAGCTGTGTACATGACATATTAATACTGCAAAAAAAAGCTATCAGGATAATTACAGGTTCTGCATATAAGGCACACTGTAAACCATTGTTCTGTGAACAGAAAATCATGACTGTTATAAACTTGTACATATACTATGTTCTAATTTATACGAAGAAGAAATTACCAGAAACAAAAACCAGAGAAAATGTACACAGCCACAATACAAGAAGGAATAGGTGCCTCTATATTCCTTACCACAGGTTGTCAAAGTCACTCAACAGCTACGAAATCATGGGGTACAAATTATCTAATAAACTTCCTCAATCTGTTCAAGAATTACCTGAACAATTATTCAAACAAACAATTCATGACTGGCTAGTCCTCCACCCATTCTATGACATAAGAGAATTTATCAACTGTAATATAATACTATAATGTTAACAAGAAACCTGTTGTTTCTTTCAAACTATTAATTGTATTTTAGTATGTATATGACGTTGTCTATTGCTGTAATGGCCGAATGACAATAAAATTATTATTATTATTATTATTATTATTATTATTATTATTACCCTAGTGAGGAACTTTACAGTGGGAATTAAGTTGAAGGATAGTGTTACTAACTCAAATAAGTTTTTATTGGGAGGGTCTTTAAGGAAATCTACATTGAAATCACCAGCAACCACTATTTCTTTGTTTTTGGTTGTTAAATGGACCAGTACAGCTTCAAGATGGTTTATGACCTTTGTCTCATATGTTTTTCAAGAAGTATTTAAAATGTTAATGCTGTTGCTGCTGCAGTGCTGATTATTCATCATATTCTACATTCCATGTTAACACAAATAGATAAAACGAATATTGCACTAGACCAATTTGAGACTATTCTGTCCAATGTGCATCTAAAATTCCACTTTAAAAATTATTTTGTTTGTAACAAAACTACACTTTCATACGGCACTGGTAGTGGGATGGAAGATGCCTTGAGGAGCATTTGTTTGGCTAACTCAATCTAAGAATTCGCAAATAGCTGCTGGAACACCGGAGGAAATGTGCCTGATGAGGCTTAGGGGAGTCACCCTGTATATGCGTTTGTGTGCATGCATAAGTGTGTGTGTGTGTGTACAGCTCAAACAATTTCAATGAAAATGACATATTGAGGTTTCTTTGAATCTTTATACAGATGGGCCAGCAGTTTGTTAAGTGCCATCTTACCTGCGACTTTGCATACGCTTATACTTTGTTAAAACACAATTTAGTTCAGTGATTTTAGAATTTTGTACATAAAATGGATGTACGGAACCCTCATGGTACCATTTTGTTGTAAGATTGTCTGTCTGTCAGATTGTTGAGACCCTTTTTTCTCAGGCACTGGTAGATGTATCAAGTTTAAATTTATGTTATCTACTAAGGTCTGCAGTCCCTTAGGGGTGTAAAAATGAAGGCTTCTAAGCCAATACATTCAAAAAATACGGCCATTTCTGTCACACATTTTGATACTTACAAATTCACTCATCAAAAGCTATAGAGTACTTCCCATTGACCTAGAATTTTGAAATTTTGCAAGAAGCAGCGTTTTGTAGTACAATTAAATGAAAAAAACGAAAACTGTTACTTTACAATTATATCATATGAAAGAATACTATTTTGTCATAGAAAATGGGAAATTGCACAAAAAATTGTCATGAACTGTTGTCATCAGATATGCTCAACAATGTTCATGCCTGTGGAGTTTGGTGGGCAGTGGAACTGTTTAGACTAAGAAGGGTTTTCCTGGGGCCACTCTGTAGCAATTCTGGACTTGTGGGTTGTAGCATTATCCTGCTGGAACTGCCCAAGTCCGTCTGTATGCACAATGGACATGAATGGATCAAGGTAACCAAACAGGATGCTTGCATAAATGTTACTTATCACAGTCGTATTTACACCTGTCAGGGGTCCCATATCACTTCAACTGCACATGCCACACAATTACAGAGCCTCCACCAGTTTGGGCAGCCCCCTGCTGACATGCACGTCCATCCGCTCAATACAGTTTGAAATGAGACCGGTCCAACCAGCAACATGTTTCCAGTCATCAACAGTCCAAAGTCGGTGTTCATGGTCCCAGACGAGGTGCAAAGCTTTGTGTTGTGCTGTCATCAAGGGTACACGAGCAGAGCTTCGACTGTGAAAGTCTATATTGATGATGTTTCTTTGAACAGTTCACATGCAAAATCTTGTTGATGACTCAGCATTGAACTCTGCAGCAAGTTACTGACGGATTGCGCTTTTGACACGTTGAACGATTCTCTTCAGTCATTGTTCATCCCATTCTGGCAGGATCTTCATCATGTGGCAGTGATCTCGTAGACCTGATGTTTCAGAGGATTGCTGATATTCATGGTACACTCGTGAAATGGTCATATGGGAAAATCGCCACTTCATCGCTACCTCAGAGATGCTGTGTCCCATTGTTCATGCACCAAGTATAACATCACATTCAAACTCACATAAAGCTTAGCAGAGGTTGGAAATACTGGTTCATGTGAAAATACAGTAATTTACAACTGAAGCGGTATTTCCAACCTCTGCTATAATGTTCAGTTGTGGATGTTCTTCGAACAGGATTGTTTGTCACATAAAGCTTAATAACTTACCATTGTGGTGGCAGTAACCAATCTAACAACTGCACAAAACACTTGTTGTCTTACATTTTAATCTCTCAATGTAAGCTGACACTTGCTGTGGTGGCTGATGAAGCGCCCATAAATCCATTTTACATTTACAGTCGCTCCCATCAACTACCTCGCCGAGGATCAACTTAGCTTGCGCGATTAATTGTCGTTGCCGACCGCAGCGCCTTATTCTGCCTGTTTACAAAGCTCTGTATTTGAATATGCATGCCTATATCAGTTTCTTTGGCGGTTTGGTGTATTTTTCATTGAGGATAATTTTAATAAGCGATGAGTATAATAGTGTTCCTTATATTATTTTCATGTTCTAAAACTTTATGCTAGTGGGATGAACATAAATCAAAATGCAAAATTATTTTAACCATTTATTTCAGTACAAGGTTCAAACGAGTGTCATGAAATTACAGATATTTTTTATCAAATTCCAGTTCGACAATTATAAGGCATTGCATTTAAGGCAAGAAATTGCTGAGTGGTTTTTATACACAGAACATCCACATTATGAACACTTATCATTGTATTTTCTATCCAGAGAACTTTCACAAAACGGACACCATCCTTATTTTAACATGTGTGGTGTTGGTAAAAGTATTGCGAACTCATATTGTCTAGTTCTCTGACAATGAATTGCTTTCCCAGTTCTATGAGGAATGTACATCTATTGTAGTTACTCCTTCCTGCTTAGCCTGGAATAAGATACAGTCGTATTAGAAATACATTCAGTACACTATGAAATGTTCCTGCTACCTTGGGAAGCATTCCAATTACTATCGACGTGATCAGTGGGTTCTTCACACACTAAAAATTACATCGAATAGTAATGTCTGCATTTACAGAATTAAGCACATGCTTCTTTGTCTCCTCCACCACCAGATAAACATCCGGAAAACTAAAAAAACTTCTGTTTATAGAGTCAGTCCTCTCTTGCTGGTTAAAGAATACTTAACCTAAATTCCTTTGGATGTAGGTTGCTCTGCTAGGAAAGAGAATCCTTGGTCTTACTGCAGCTGGTCTTCCTATATGTGTATGTTGCAATAACAATCTGCAGAATTGTTGAGTCATCGTTGTTTATTCACGAAAAATACAAAACATTTCTACTGCCCAATTCCTCCATCAACACCAACCACTTGCATTCAACTGCCGTTCCAACTTCCCTTCAAAACACATCTCCCTAAAGAACAAACAATTGACAAAACGTTAACATCTTTGGAAATGGAAGATTAATAAATTAACACTTAAAATTAATGCAAATAATTATGTCACACTAGAAAATGATAATTAAACTCTGCACACAATATAAAAGTTATTTGAATAACAATTAAAATTAATAATTTGCAATTAAGATCTGCATATAATTTGCATAAAACTCGAAGAAGATCTGCGGATACTAATGGGAAGGATAGAAATCGGAAAGTCGTTCCATTTCGACTAACATCATTGGCCACCTCCTGATCATCCTATTTGTAGTGCATGTTCTGTCCAGCTTGTCTATTGTATCTACTCTTCACTCTGTTGTATTATAATCCAGAATCATTATCGTCTTGGATTCTTCACAACTTCCACTTATTTCTGTGAATGCATAGTACTGAGAAAAGTTACAACTTTGCCCTTTTTTGGACCACACAAATCAATTATTACATAGATTAATATTTGAGTTGACTTCTGGTCTGAGTAAAAGTTTCTGGTAGTTCTCCTTTGTTTTTCCTAACTGTTCCTAAAAGTGTGAGATCGATTTTCAAAAGTGCTGCAACCAGAGTAACGCCTGTGAAAAAATTGTCAGCTGTTACACTGTTTTCTAAGCCTTTCACCATATCAAAAGCGACTCTCTTGTCTTGACCAACTTCACATGATTCATTTTCTTGTCGACCAATGTCCACTTGCAGACTGAGAGAATACATTGTTGCACTATCACGTATAACCCATAACTGAAACCCAAATTTTCTGCTCTTGAAGGAATATACTGCTGAAAAGAACATTTACCACGAAACATCACAAGTTGTCCATTAATCGTTCCATTGCTGTGAGAAACATATGTGTCTTGAAATGTCTTTACCCACATTTCAAATATTTCTGTGACGATAGCCAGCTTGTCAGATGTACGATTGTGACATCTCGCATCTCTGTCGTCAAATCGGATGAACCTTGAAATTTGGGTAAAACGATTTCTAGCCATTGCTTCACTAAAATTGGGTTTGCCATCCTCCTTATTCCACAAATGTGCAGTTGCTGTTTTAGGGCCTTTTGTAAGCATCTGCTAGGCTGAGGACACTGATAAAGCACTTCAGCTCAGTGGCGTCTATTGTTGTCCATCTACTATTGTAAACAAGACTGCTATCTTTGTTATTCCACTTTAGTATATCATTCACTATGTTCTTCCTAAGAAACAATTGAAAAGCTGAGCCTGTGATGTCAATATTTTTTACAACGAATTTTGCTGGCAAGCCTTTACTCGCATTATATCGCAACTTTCCTCTCTTCCACAACCTCTTCTCAACTTCTGTTTGTGCTACACAACTTCTTTGTTTTTTGACCTAGACCAAAGAGATAAAAACTATGTGTCATGGCACTAGACGCTACTGCACGTATATACAGATTTAAAATACAATAATTACTTATCTATAAAAGTCAGAAGTATGTGTCAATCACTTTATAGGCTGGACATCTGCACTGCCCAAATCTTCGTCCGAACTTCCGTATAATTCAAGAATATCCTCTTGTAAGACATCTATTTCTCCATCAATACATGAGACATCAAAATCTGTATCACTATCTCACTCTCCTGAGAGAGGATTATCTTGAAGTAATATTTTGAGCACTTTCTTTTCAGATAGGTGATGAGCCATTTTCAATGAAATGCAAGACACGGGAGCAGAAGCATGCAACAAATAGCTGGCCGCATATTAATTCCTGTTAACAACCGAACTTTCCAACAATATTTCCAATATGGGGACAAACCAAATACAACAACAAGTATAGCTTGTAAAACAACATTTATATATGATAAAACCCCACGAGAGAAGTGGAGTCGAATGTGTCATGATTTTCTGCAAAACTGAAGATCTTCAGAAAGTTTGTTGATGCATTATGAAACTAGTACTTATTTCAGGAAAAATCAGAGTTTTTTTAGAACTTTGAGGAATATAGAATAAGGTTTATTTTAGCGAGAGTACCACACTGGGGTCACTACGGCCCCACAATATTAGGAGGGTTAAACATAAAACATTCTCGAACTTGGAATTTCTGGGAGCGATATCTTGCCAGATACAAATCGTCGAGATTCTGTACTCCTGGGATGAATGAACTATCTATATACATAATTAAGTTTGTACAGAACCCTCAGAACGCATGTCCTACTCGCACTTAGCCTATTCTATTTTATGGAGTGTCACATGTTAAGCTCGACTTACGAGAATATCGAATGACATAGATTTTCTAATATCTCTGTTAATCTTTTTTTTTTAATGCAAACACGATGGTGCTGCCGCCATTACTAGATATCCAGCTGTCTATTTTCATTTATGGATGAAAATATGCACAAAAATATAGAAAATTTACACTAAAAGAAGAAATTATGTACCAAATCTATATGAGTATGCACTTCAAATGAACGAATCTGTACCTAAAACCAACACAAAACAGAACTGAAAAAATAGTAATCTAACAAGTTATTAGGCGTTTCTAACATTACAGCAATACTAAATAAATTCTGAACTGATTTTAGTTGTGTCTGTTATAGTAAATTAATAAATATTTTCACAAATTTTTCCTTACAGTAATAGCAGACCAGTTCAGAACTGGTTTCAGTTATGTTCATTATAGTAATTAACTAAATATTTTCAAAATGTTTCACAAAGGCCTTCCTTACATCTGTCAAAATAGTTTTCACATTTGGAAAAGTCTCTGTGTCACATATGTTATGAAGAAAGACTTTATTGTTGCAATGTAACTTACAAAATAATTACTCGAAAAGAAAGTCTGCAATCACAATGTCTGATATACTGTTTTTCTTTAGCTTGCAGACATGGGGCAATGCATAAGCTTTACTTCATCAAAATCAGTATTAAATGGAGAGAGGGAAAAAGAATTTGGAAATTGCAAGACTCGAACTAGGAACGAGCAATTGTTCTCTTCACAATTCCACACTCATTACCACTACACCACGATAACTTTGATCTCCTAAAAGCATTAACCACCAATAAATCATTATGTGACGTTCAATTATAACAATAAATCGTACTATGAACAAAGCTTTTTTTAATAAATTTCCGATACTTCCTGTGACGTAAAAATGGCGTCACTTTTGCACGAAGTCTTCTGAGCTGTTACCATAATCTGGGATTAAGTGATATGATGGGGGAAAATGAGACAAAATGCAACGTTTGTTATAATATGTCTCTGTATTAGCAACTCAAAGTAAACGATGGCAACAATGATGTTTGTCTGACCATCTAGGTCTGTTCTAAATCCTGTGACCATCAACTATTTTTTCCTGCCAATTTTTCTGGTCAGTTGAGTTGTTTACTTTGACATGTAATGTTGCGCTTTTTTTTAAGGTACTGGAAACTTTGCTCAACTAACACATATCCTACTTTTGAATAAAGCTGAATTTCTTGTAAAGGGTAAGGAATGTATCTAAGATCATTAACTTGCTATTGTTATTACACATTTAAGAAAGGTTTTCTAAAAATTAAAAATTAAAAAATAATTTTCTTACCTGGGGTGAAATGGTACATGTATCACTTCACCCCATTGAACCTAAATTCAATGCAATTCAACTTTTTAAAAAACATTTTAGGTAGAAAAAGATGCTTAGGTTTTACAAGACACCCCCTGGGACAGTGTAATGCTCTCCAAACACTCAACTAATCTGGCCCAGCCTGTAGATGAGGCCTTTTTTAAGCCTTTGAAAAGTAAATGGAGGTCACTCCTCCAGATGTGGAGAAATCAGGGTAACCGAGGTTCTCTGACTAAGATACATTTTCCACCTATGTTGAAGAAACTCATTTAAGTGCTGAGTGAAAGTTGTGGAGACAACATTAGGAGTGGTTTAAAAAAAACAGGCATTGTTCCATTAGATCGCCAGGAAATACTGAATCTGCTGCCTAACAGAGGTTTGGATGCAAATCCTGTTGGTAATGAAGAAAACCTGGATGAATCTGTAAAAGGTCTATTTAGGGAGCTATGCTATGGGAAAGAAAAACCAAGACCAAGAATCAGGTGGACAGAAAAGCTCCACGTTGAACCAGGAAAAAGTGTCAAGAATGTTGGAAAAGATGAACCACATTATTGTACAGGCTTCATACAACATATTTCTAGGCATGTGGATGGATGAGCACTTGATGTGGGAAAACATCTAGAAACTATGAATAAAAAATTATTTTGGACTGTAGCACTGAATCATTGTGGTATACCTAATATTCTTATATGATCAGCTTGCTTAGATATGGTGTAATCTTATGAGGAAACACAGATATGCCAAAAAGTTTCAGATTTCAAAAAAGGACTAATAGAATTATGAAAGGAATTCCTAATAGAGAGTCATGTACGAATATCATTAAAGAATTTGAAATACTGACGATTCATGTTTCATACATATTGGAACAGGTTTGTTTTCTGAAAACTCATCAAGAATTTTTCAATGGTGAACAATCATGTTTGCAAGTACAAAGCAAGAAACAGAGATGAGAAGGAGGGAGGAGGAGATTAGGGAAGGATGGGGAAGGAAAACGGCCACACCCTTTCAGAGCAACGATCACAACATTTGCCTGAAACAATTTAGGGAAGTCACAGAAAACCTAAATCACAATGGTCAGATGTGGGATTGAACCATTGTCCTCCCAAATGTAAGTCCAGTGTGCTAAACACTGTGCCACTTCGCTCAGTTTTTAACAGAGAACCCACAAGAAAGCCGTTTCCAAAGAAGTGTACTTATCAGTCTATACCACGTTTCAGTATGTTGATTGTTACAATAAAGAAACTTGGGTAATTCCATAAATTTAAAGTAGAACTGAAGCAATTTTATGATAACATATAGCTGCTATAACACTAAAAAGGACTCAGTATGTGAAAGGAAAATTATAGTCACACATCTAAACAAAACTATTACCTTTATATGTAACCTTGTTAATAGCATGAGTATGTGCCTAGACTATAGGTGAACATTTGGGTCTGGTGAGCGCTGTTGGCAAGTGGGGTGCATTCAGCCCTTGTAAGGCCAATTGAGGAGTTACCTGACTGAGAAGTTGCAGCTCTTGTCATGGAAACTGACAGTGGGCGAGAACAGTGTGCTGAGCACGTGCCACTCCATATCTGCATCTACTGATACCTGTCGGCTGAGGATAAAATGGTGGTGTGTCAGTGCTGTGTGGGCCTTCTGAGATCTGTTTGGGTGAAGTCTCATTTCATACGCCTACCTATGAAATTGTATCTCCAGTTTGTGTGTGTTATGTGTGTGTGTGTGTGTGTGGGTGTGTGTGTGTGTGTGTGTGTTCCAGATGTATATTGACGTACTTTTTCCCAAGTTATTCCTGTTTCCATTATTGGATTACCTTCTCTAACATGAAGTTGAAGAGAACTGGGGACAATAATCATGCTGTAGACCCGAGCTTTAATTAAAAACACTTTGGATAGTTCTCCCATGAATATCACTTTTGAATGTGACTGTAATTTAAAATAATACATAGCAGTAGTATGAAACTCATGTACATTCAGTACCTAATTTTGCTAATGTTTACTCATGACATCAGTCAAGAAGTTGTTAAATTTGAGATGATTCTGGCCAAGGTCCGTAGACAAATAAGGTTGGGCAGTTAGTAGTCTCCAGTAAGCAAGCTGCGATTAGCTGACGCTGCGATGTCACTATGAAACAGTGTCTGCCTCGGGAACAGCGCTATAATATGCGAGCCGCGCATTTATGCCATGTCTTTGTGGTATATTTTAGTCTCTACTGGAATAATGAAACGTAAATGCTTGTATTGCTATAATGTTATTGCTACATTCGGCAACTTCTCCAAATTGAAATGGACACTGCTGACTTAATAAAATCAAAACTCTATCGAATTCAAGCATCTAAAAATATACGCAAAGTATAGTCTGTTTTCATAGTTTTCTGTCAAGGTAAATTCAATTTCCCAAGTTGTTTCAGAGAAAAGTTTTAACAAATAAAAAGATCTATGTAGCTAATCCTCATTTTCATTTTGCATATATCACAAGTTTAAAACAACTTCAACTAACAAGTGGACACTGTCGTTTTCACTCAAGGAGCCATGTAAGTGTCTTATTTGTAGAAGGCATTCAAATTAGCTAATCTAACTGCTGCACACAAATTTATAATTTTAGTCGCACCTCTAACCTCATCATTTTTTAACCAAGTGGGAAGAGAATGTCGATCCCAGTTGTTCATATTAACTCATATAAAAGTACTTTAGACTGAGAACTTAACTCTATTGGAAAATAAGCAAGTTCACTTACCACGCCTGTTGTCCAGCATTGCTGGGATGTAGTGAGGGAGGCATTAAGTTAAATCTTGGCACTGTCAGTCTTGGAATCTTGCTGGGTAGCTGTCAAACAAACACTGTCAGAGGACCTTCACTTCTGTCACTAATTTAGGTTCCTACATAACTTAATTTCTGCAAATATTGTTCCTTTGTACCCAAAAACGAAGACAAGTGTCGCTTCCTTGCTTTGTGATGGTGAGCAGCCACTGCCTTCTTTGCCTTTTCTTTTGATAACAGCCAGTGTAGTAGAATAAAGGTCCTTGTTCTGACGCAAATTTTTATTATTTCTGGAGGAACATTGGGAAAAGGCTCGTTAAGTACAGCACACATTTTCTTAATTATGCCAGTTGCTGTTGACAAGTGTCATGTCCATAGATCTTGGCAAAAATTAATTGAAATTTGCTAGCGGTTTCAAGCACAGTTTCTGAGGGTCTGAGGGTACAAGCAAACTCTCACACGGAATCATGCTCAGGCATCCACTTGATGTATCCTCTGGCACTGTCAGTAATTCGCTAATGGGTCTGGTCAGTAGTTAGTCGTACTCTCTGAAGTGGTACATATTCAACAAGCTAGCTGTACCCAATGGTCAACAAGTGTTTCTGTCCATAGCATACCTAAGCTACACAAGTCCACTGTGTGGTGCCAAAGAACAGCCACTTTTAGGCAGCCAAACAATCCTCGATCTTGATCTTTGATCTCCTGGCTATTTGTACATCGACTATCACTGATATGAGACACACCAACGTGCCTGACTATAGAGAAGGCTCTTCTCATAGCCCATGGACGAGGCCCTTTGGATGAATCATCAAGATTTGCCAGATTAACATAGAAAGAATAAATAGGGCTAAATGCCAAGTGTTAAGTACGATTTTATGTGATGACAACATCGATCTGGTTGCAGTTCAGGAAACTCACGCTGAAAACTAAGATAAACTTAAACAGAGAGGCAAGATCCCAGATTACACTCTAGTTGGCGCCACATATCATCGTGCCTATGCCATGGCCACATATGCTCAGTCTGCAATTGGAGATGCCCATCTGTTCTCAGTAACAGTGCACGATGACTTACATGAAATTGTTGCTAAGACAGGAGAACTCTCAGTGAATAATGTGTATAAACCACCAAGTAGTACCTGGCCTCAAGAAGTCCCGCCCTATCTAGAACACCCAGCCATATATGTGGAGGATTTTAATAGCCACCACCCTCTGCGGAAATGCAAAACAGCTGATGGAAATGGGCGTGGCTGTTGTTGAGTGGGTAGACAGTAACAACCTGAAGGACTGAAGAACAGACTGGTCAGCAGTTTGGAGAAAGGAATATAAAACAGACATCTGGCAAAAACCAAAACCCATTAAGTTCAACAAGACGTGTGTTGAAAAGACTTCCCTCACAGCCAACACCGTCCAGTCCTGATCGAAATTGGAACTAATATACCACTATTAACAACCACACAACGCCTGAGGCGGAGAAACTGGATAAATGCTTGGGATTGATCCACTCAACTGCCAGTAACTATGATAGATACATAGGTGCCGTTAAAAGTGCAGCAAAAGCCACTGTCTCAAGGGGGTTCTGAAAACAATATTTACTACGCTGGGACAAAAAGTGTGAAACCAAGTATGAAAGATTCCTTGAGAGTCGAGACCCTGAGATTGCAGAGGACCTGCTGCATAGCCTAGACGATGCTCGGCGATAGAAATGGGTCAAAACGGAAAAATATCTAGTAGGAAGGCCTACTCTCTCCTTCAAAAACTAGATGGACCTAACAAATTGCATCATAACTCTACAGATATTTTTGCAAATAGGATTGCACCTCACACACTGATTACATCCAGAGCTCCAATGAACAAAAACCATCCAATAATGATACCCCATGAACTACGGGCTCTTAAGAGTTCCCTTAGGACAAATAGCACGTCACAGCTGTGAAGCTATGTGAAGCCGAGGGTAGCCATCTCAGTCTGACCAAAACTTTGCTGCTGTAAGCTTGTGTGCATAGGCTTGTCGCTCGCTTTTGGAAAGATTTTGCGTTATTATGGTGACTTGTGTGGTGTTCGGATGTACGAATCGTTCTGATTGTGATGCGAAATCGAAGGGAATAACATTTCATGTGTAAGTTGTCTCGTTAAGTGTGATTTTACAACTTCATTGTGAATGAACGTCTGCTACATCGGTACTTGTACTATAGCGTGTTTTTCTCCTGTATGATTTTAGATTTCCTAAAATTGAAAGTCGGAAAGCTCTGTGGGAGAATGCCGTAAGGAGGAAGAATTGGCGTGCGTCTAAGTGGAGCACTATATGTTCTCAGCATTTCCGAGAAGAGGACATAGACCGAACTTCCCTTTCAACAGTAATGCTCCGAGAAAATGCTGTACCATCAGTTTTCCCTACACACCCAAAACATTTGCAAAAGGTATGTTAATTCAAAGAATTAAATTCTTAGTTTTCAAGTTCACATTTCAGTATAATACGTACGTATCGTCGATAATCGAAGTGTTGAGTAACTCACTTTGTCTTCATCATGTACCAAATTAAAAGCTAACACTACATTAACTGGCGTAAAGTATAGGCCTAAACAGTACACTGTGTAGATTTGCCATTCTATGTACCGTATTTCAGTAAATATTGGTGGTAATGAACAATGTTTCCCAGTAGAGTAACGTAACTGAAATGTCCCAGTACGTATTACAAACAAAATGAATTTATGGGGCTTTGGAGGGAGGGTATAGCTAACTTAGTTTTCAGTTTCTATTATTTAGCTCTAACTACGAAAGTAATGGAATACACGTGTGAAGTAAATTATATCAGTTATGTGAATATTTAAGGCAGTAGTTTGTGAACATCTCGCTTTGTCTGGTCTACTGTGTTGTACAACATTTTTATTGCACTGTCTTTGCTAGTTAATGGCAGTTATGTTTTAGGAGTAATTGATACAGCTCTAGTTTTACTTATATATGTTGATTTTGGGAGGATTCCTTCAGGTCATTTGAATACATTAATTTCACTTTCCACCTGATTAGGTCCTTACACATAGCTTTTGCCTAGGAATGATTTCATGCTGTATATAGAATTTAAGAGGGGGAGGTGCTGGAACACTGAAGTGTTTCTGCAGCGACACAGTATGTTATAAAGAGATAATCTGGTTCTCCACATTGTCATGTAGAAACAAATTTATGAAACTCCTTTTTGATGAGCATCAGCCTCTGCACACAAGAGAATATTTGAGAAGAAAATTCAGGTTCGCTGTTTAGATTATGAGACTACTGAAGCTAACAAGTTTGTCTGGTATAATTATTTAGTGAAGTCACAATAATTAACACGTGGGCTGTGTTAAATATAACTCTGTGTTTGGGTTAAGCACAGAAAATGAACATTTCTTTTGTTTGATGCACTATTCATTGACATTCTCCGTTGAAAGATATCATTGATTAAAAAGCTTTGGCAGTACCTTCTTGTTAACATTATCCACAACTGTGGAACATTGAATGTGCACCAACCACTAATGCAAAATTAGATATAACACACAATTTTATATCATTAACTGTTGGACCGGTAACTTGTTAACTGACAGCACCCATAGCGATACAGTGTGACAGTTAAACAAGACACCCCAGCAGAAATATTTTACTTGTTCAAAGTTTATATTTTTCCAATAAGTGTGTATTAATTGTAGCTTCGCACATGGGAGGCATTTCAAGTTGTCTGCTGAACACAACAACGGTTTTTGTTAGAGTAATGAGTATTTTATGAACAAGATAAATAGTTGCTGGAAAAATAGAATTTATAATTCTGGAAAGGACTAAGAATAGGAGTAATTAGTGGGCTGTAACATGCTGTTCATGACAAAGACTGTAACACCTTCAACCATCTGTTAAAAACAGTTCTTAATGTTTTCCATCCATTTATTTCATTTAGGGAGACAAGAAGAGAAAGCAACCATTGCGGAAGGAGAGCTCTTCCTTTCCATCTTCAGTTTTGGCTGCTGTCAGCAGAGTGCAGGATGAAGAAGTTCCTGCTCTTGTTCCTGAGTACACTGCAGGACCACCAGAACGTAGTCAGTCATCCTCTGAAAGTGAGGAACTGAAGACGAAGTGTGAACACCTCATAAGAAAAACTGATCAGTACAAAAAACAAATTAAAACTCTTCAGCAGTCTAAGCGACGACTTAAGAAGAAAGTGGCTTCTTTGAGTGCTATCATTAAGGTACTGAAGGACAAGCATCTTATGGATGGAAGTTCACTAAACATACTAGAAAGTATACCTGGAATGCAGAGAGACTCGCTGCAGCGACAAACTGCGAAAGCTGGGGCACAGGCTGTACCTAGGTCATACAGCCCAGAACTGCGCTCCTTTGCCTTAACACTGCATTTTTATTCCCACAGGGCGTATAATTATGTTAGGCCCTGTTTTAATACATGTTTGCCACACCCCAGAACATTAACAAAGTGGTACCAGTGTGTGGATGGAGCACCTGGCTTCACATCCGAGGCGTTTAAGGTAATCATGGCAGAAGCTAGTCACCGTGAAACAAAGTTTCCAACTATATGTAGCTTGGTAGTTGATGAAATTGCCATCAGGCAACATGTAGAATTTGATGGTACATGCTACTACGGTTATGTTGACATGGGGTCATCTGTAGACACAGATAATTTGCCCATTGCCAAAGAAGCATTTGTGCTCATGCTTGTGGCTATTAATGCTTCTTGGAAGCTCCCAGTTGGGTATTTCCTGACTGCTGGTATAACTGGTGAGCAAAAAGCCGTGATAGTTAAACAGTGCATTGATCTTGCCAATTCAAGTGGTGTGAAAGTTGTTTCGCTCACATGTGATGGTTCAGCTAGCAATTTGTCAATGGCTAGATGTTTAGGCTGCAATGTCAATTGTGAAACTTTGAAAAGTACTTTTTCAGTTGAAGGGAATGATCATGAAATGTCATTTTTCCTAGACCCTCCACATATGTTGAAACTTGTGCGCAACGCTTTAGGAGATAAAAAATTTCTTTGGGATGAGCAAGGTGGTGTCATTTCTTGGCACTTTTTGGAACTGTTACATAAATTACAGGTCAAGGAAGGGCTCCACATAGGCAACAAGATCACTGCCAGTCACCTTAATTTTTTTTAAAATAAAATGAAGGTGAAACTGGCTACTCAGCTGCATATCAATTCTGTGGCAGATGCCATACAGTACTGTTGTGATATGAAACTCCCAGGTTTTGAACAGGCATCTGCAACAGTAAAATTTATACGCATTTTCAACTGTCTCTTTGATGTCTGCAATTCCAGAACACTTTTACAAAGTGGTTTCAAGCAGGCATTAAATACAGCAAATTTTAGTGCTGTAGAGGGATTTCTTTTAAAGGCACAGAGGTACATCAAGGAACTCACTGTTGGTCCAAATCCTCAAGCAATGAGAGTTGTTGACTCAAATAGAAAGACAGGGTTTATTGGATTCCTGGTGTGTATATCCAGTGTTTTACACATGTATAGCAAAGTAGTGGGGACACAAACTCATGCTCCTCTATTGAAGTTTCTGCCTTTTTACAAATGTTCTCAGGACCACTTGGAAATGTTTTTTAGTGCCATCCGAAGTCGTGGTGGTTGGAATAACAACCCCACTGCTCGCCAGTTTGTTGCAGCATACAAGAGGCTATTAATTCATAGTGAGATCCGTGGATCAGAAAGAGGGAATTGTATAACTTTGGAAGATATTCCCATTCTTACTTTCAGCAGTTCCGATGTTGAAGATCACATAAATAACACTTCGGAACGGTGGCAGTTACTAAGCACGGAAAATAGTGCAGCGACAACTGACAACGACCACGATTACTTTGCTACTGGAATTTATCTCTCTGAAGTGGCAGTCCATATTGTAGTATATACAGCTGGATTTGTGGTGTGTCACTTAGAGAAAACCTTAAAATGTTAACCATGTTTATCCGTGTTGAGGGGGGATGGTAGCCATGTTGCTTATTCTCTCATTCATAGAAAGAGTAGGATATGGTGGGTTTTACCATCGAATGATGTTGTTGACATCTGTGTGTGTGCAGAAAAAGTGTTCAGGTGCTATACTACAGGTAATTCTAAAGTTCCTTTGAAAAATCAGTTTTCCAAATGTGTGTCTGAGGTGCTTAGTGAATTCATATTCAAGTCAGTGTTTAAGGAGTTAGCAGACCACATGAAAAATCAGCATCCCTTGGACAATCATATGATACTGCTGATTAAAGCAATTGCCACATGATACCTCCTGACAAGGCAAAAACATGCAGCCAAGAGAATAAGTGATGCATTGCATGAAAATAAAATCAGGACAACTTATACAAAACTGGTACTCTTTAAAGGTCAGTAACTGATATTTGTACACAGAGGTCTAGTGTGTGAGGCATATTGTATAAAGCACTCATTACATTGAGGCAAACTGGGAATTTAACCTTATTGTAATTAATAAATGATGCACATTCTCCCTTTTCCGTTACGTCTATGTTGTTATAACCAGCTACAAAATGTTTGTAATGTCTGTATCTTAAAACTATTAGTACTAGCATATTCAGTGTATCTATGAAAATTTGTTCCTGGTGTGTGATGGAGTCAGATAATTATAATTTTATATATGTGTGAGCCAGTGTTGTCAATGAAGTTTCCACGAGTGACAACATAATAATGAGAGATAGAATTGCCTCATTTTTGTCACATTGAAATACATTACTATCATTGTGTGGTATGTTATGGTTTTTGCTTGTGTGTCATTACAAATTATATTTTTTGGTGATCTAGTCCAACAGTGGTTTACTCTCAAAAAATGAGAGATAGTAGTGTTCGCAGGTGGGCGTTATTGGTTTTTCACTGCTTCATTGGGCACTAAATTTTCTAGCAGTCTCTCCCCTAATCCATTGAAATGTAACCCACGTGTTGTACAGAAACTACAGCCCACAACGTTTATATCTGTAGTAAGACATATTTTATAAATGATTGCATATTTTCTTATGTTTATTTGCTTGACTACTTTACTGGTTTATACAAGACCACTGTGATAAATCATATGTATGTGGAATGGTAAATAGTATTACATTTGTATCAGTCAGGAGACTGAGACATTTCTTTCATTCTCAACAAGCAATGATGTGGACTTTGTTACAATTTCATATAATATTTTTTACATAGAACTCTGTTATTTTTAAATTCCACAATCTTCTGAAAAAGGCAGTTAACTGAAAAGTCACATTGTAATAATTTTTCTGTATACCTGTAACAAGCAGTTCAACAAAGTGGATAACAACAGATCAAGAAAAGCTTTTTTGCTGGATTAAAATTCTGAATATAGTACCTAATATTTATGCTTTATTTCATTCCCAGCTCCCATACTTTTTATGAATGAATAAGAAATATATAGCCTATATTTTTAGTAGGATAATGATTTCAAAAGCAAATCCTAGTTTCAATGTTAGTAAAACTTTGTCATTGGCAAGCAATGAAGCTTCTGCTTATTGATTGAGACATTCCACACTTCTCAAACTATGATGTAAAGCTTTGCTCCATGATCTGTCTCAATCCCTTCATCATTTCATTTTGTACCACTGTAAATACCTGTCAGCTTGACAAGAAAGGCTTGCATTTAAAAGAATGAAAGTTATAAAATAGGGAATGACATAAACAAAGCTCAATGAAGAATGGTTTATGCCTAAGCTACCTAAAAACACTGGGACATGGTTGCCCTGTTAACAAATCTCTTCCATACCAAAATAAGAAATTGGAACCTAAGGTAAGTAAGCAATAAGTAGAACTCCTTACTAATATTAAAATGAGTCCCATAGCAGATGAAAATTGGAACACTGTTATACTGCCTTGGCTAACAGACATGTCATTTAAGTGCGGCTGCTGCAGTTGATTTGTTAGTTACTAAAAAAAGTGCCCCGGTCTCATATTAGAGCTGCTGCATATCACTTAAGAGAAGAAATGTGGGTATGTATTGAAGTGTGTATGAACCGTATGGCAAAGAGTTTTGTTTTCTTCCTCAGGGTCAATGTTATCCAAACTGAAAGTACCTGTTTTGTGTATAACAAACACCGAATTTATATTTCTTGGGATTCTCCACAGTTATATTCCACTTGACAACGGAATGAAGTTGTGCACAATGTGACAGGTTGTTGGCTAAACATTAACTCACATTGAGTTATTTTATCAGACTTATTTATCTGCTGCTTCATTGTTTAAATAATTAACAACAAAGACAGATCATTTGGTTACCTCTTCAGATATAGATGGTGGTCAGAACCGCAATCAGTCTGTTACACATTAGTAAATAGCTGCTACAATACATCACTCTGAACTCAAACAACTGAAAAGTTTTGGTTTGTATGTCACGAAAATCGGAAAAGACGTCGTCACTTTTCGTAAATCTGGCATTGCTTCGTCCAATCAGATGATCGTATGAATAAGTAAAGAAAGAAACCTAGTTTGTGATACACATTGATTACTGAATTAACAAAATTGCATCGTTTACATTGAAGACTAGCTATTCGTAATATTACATTAAAAACTATTTTTGATCAAAAGAAACGTGGAATTTCGCCTTACCGAGGTTTTGTTTTAAATAAAAACTTTGAAACAACCAATCTGATGACGTTACATGCGTATATGGTGCAATTAGCGACTTTAATACACGCAGCGCTATAGCAAACTGGCAATGTTTTGGTCAGAGTGTCATGGCAGCGATCCACGCCCCCATGGCTTCAAAACGTAGTACGGCTGGGATACGTAGACGCAGACGCACTTGACCTAGGGCTGAACCCTCTGCTGGGGGCGAAGTACTAGCGCCTTGTGCGCTTCACCTTCTAAAATGATGGGGTGAAAATGTGAAATGACATGGAGGGTGTTTTTGCTACTTGACTTTTGTGCTGGGGGATTTTTTTTTTTAATAATAAAAGAAAGATTAAAGGATAGTCAGAGGAACAGTAAGAGACGCTGAAAACGAACGGCCTAAATGGCTGGCCGGTGGGGTCGGATGAGTCACGCTGAGTTGTGATGTTACTCTCTCCATGCTTTGCTACGTAGGTTCCAAATGTAGGAAGGTACCTGGCCCGTCACGTGTGTTTCTGCTAGCCCTGCGAATAATTGCCAGTCGTCTGGTGTAAAGATGGGGTATTTGTCAATTAGGGTTAATTCCTCCTTGGTCATGAAATTTAGCCACTTGAGCTCATACTTGCTAAAGCGGTGGGGGCAATGTGGGAGGGGGGCGGGCTAGCACCTGCTGGGGTGAGGGGGTACGGTTGCTCGAATGGGTATGACCCGTCCTGTATCGACGCCGCAATGTTCTTAAGGAACGGCTGCAGCTCGTGCGAATCTGGTACTTTCATTTTCCGTAGCTGTGACTTCTTGGCGGTAGACTTCTCGGCATGGGAGGAGTCGGTCGCTGCCACAGCACCCTTGCTTGCAGCTGCCTTGGCGGAGTGTGACGACTGTGGCGTCACATCGTCGGTTTCCATAGGGGTCACGTCCTGCATTGCTGCAGGGGGCGGAGCAGCGGTTGTTTGCGTGGCCGCGTTGACCCCCACCGGACGACTCATAGCGGGGGCGGCGGCGGGAACTGGCGGCTTCTTCTTGATAGCCCAATGGACTGCTGCGAGCTCCTCCTTCAGTGCGGCCCTTTCGGCCGCAAAGGCGGCTTGGAAGCCGGCCAGAGCTTCATCGGTAGCGGCCTCACGTCGGCGCGGCTCGCACCCCTCGCCGGAGCGGGGGGGCGGGGCGGCCGTCGAGGCGCTGGACGTCACCGCAGGACGTGGTGCGGCGAGTAGACGGCGTGACTCGCGGAGGCAGCCGCAGCTACGTGAGTTGGCGGCGTGTGGCCCGCCGCAGTTCACGCGGCTGCAGGCCACCCCACGAGGTTGGTTGATTGGTTTGGGGAAGGAGACCAGACAGCGTGGTCATCGGTCTCATCGGATTAGGGAAGGATTGGGAAGGAAGTCGGCCGTGCCCTTTCAGAGGAACCATCCCGGCATTTGCCTGGAGTGATTTAGGGAAATCACGGAAAACCTAAATCAGGATGGCCGGACGCGGGATTGAACCGTCATCCTCCCGAATGCGAGTCCAGTGTCTAACCACTGCGCCACCCCGCTCGGTCACCCCACGAGGTTTCGTGCAGCAGCGGGTGTCGTGAGCCGCCGCGCACTTCAAGCACGCGACGGCGTTCTTACACCCGCGCGCGGTGTGCCCCAGCTGCTGGCAGTTGTAGCACTGGAGCATCGTCCCGTTCCGCTGCGTTCTCTTGTGCCTTGGCTGCCGTTGGCGGCTGCCGCTGAAACCCATCGCGTTGATGAGGACTTCCAATGCGGCGGCAATCTGCTTCCCAGCCATGGTGTTGCGTGCGCGGATACGATGTGCGTCGCAGCGAGTCCAGCAGCGGAATCGTGCCGCTGGGATACGTAGCGCCATCTCCCCTTATTCTTACCTCCATGATACCTCCATGAGTTGTAAGCATGGAGGTAAAAATAAGAGGAGTTGTCATGACGTCACAAACTTGAAGCCGACCCAAGTCAAGATCCGCCATGTTAGCTACCCCAAAACATTCGCTTCTGGTAGTTTGATTTCGTGTAGTCGTGAAGTGTTTTGATAAAAAAATGCCGGCTTGCGTCGCTTACTGGTGTACTAATCGTTCTGATTGTAGTCTAAAGTTTAAACAAATCACATTTCATCCCTAAGTGGACTTATTTAATCGCTATTTTCTTATATATGCTTGAAATTCTGATGCACTGTGAAGTAATACATTATGGTTTTATTTCTGTGATTTGACTTTAGATTTCCTATCAGTCCAATGCGAAGAACTCTCTGGAGGTGAGCAATACACTTGGTTTTCATTGTTTGGTTATTCCCAAGTAACTGAAATGTCCTGGCAATAAATATCCTGAAAATGTAGACTAATGTTTTAAAATGCGATAATTTAATATAAAAGTAGTGTAACTTCATGTAGTTAATTAAATCTTCAGTAAAATATGTGGAACACATGTTACAGTGGTTAAATTATGAGTACTTAAAGGTTTACATATTTGTTAAAGCAAAGTTCCCTATCAATGTCCCGGCTACTTAGATCATTATATTAATCACTGTGTTGTCGTGTTAACCTGTAAATTGCTGTTATTTGCCACACTGAATGTCACTTGGTAGGTACAATTTAAAAACAAAGTAGATGTGTAAACTACGATGGGCCTGACAATCTTAAATTCCGTTCTTTTCCTTCGTAATTTAACGAACCTTTCACTTTGTTGACACGACAGCTGGCTTGTTTATATCGTCCCTGCATAGATCTATGGGACACCAAAGGAAATAAGGCAAGTTTCTTGCAAACCTGAACATTTGAAAATGCAACGAATACAAATCGGTGCCTGTAAACTATCAATCATTGTTTTGGAGTTCTGGCTTTATCAATTATCGGCACACACACAATGAAAGTGAATAGAAATGGATTATGAAAGCACGCTTTTCACAGCACATACTTCTCTTCTCGGGTATTCGTTGTATAAACAAAAAGGAATTACAGTACTGAGGCCAGAAGCTTCATATTTTGGTGTCGTAGTACTGCATCGAATATGCATTTAAGACCAGAAAAACGATTGAAATTGCGTTCCTTATGCTGTGTTGTTCACTAAAACAGTGTAACATTTACTATATAAAATAAATATCGCGTGCACACGACCGATATAACGAACACGAAAGAATTGTAAACACTCGTCTGCTAATGTTTTGGAGGATCCAAGATGGCAGCAGGCCCCACCCACTGGCTTCAAAACAACGTACAGCGTAAAGCCCGGTCCACACGCAACGATCTGTCTGCGCAGACATCGGCGCAGATGTCTGTACATGCAAAAGATCGCTGCACTTGTGGTGTGTTCACACGACACAAACCCCAATCTACTACTCGCCCGCCATCTGTCGGTGTAGAAAAGAAATATCAGTGGCAAGCGACTACGCTCCCCGAAAACGTCAAAATTCAATTCAGTTATTTTGAAAAATAGAAATGGAGGAAGTTCTGTTGTGGTCTGGGTTCACAACTTGTGTTGCAAAAAACATTCAGATCAACCGCAGGAAACAGAGAAAGCGGTCAAAATGGTGCAGACAGTGGCTGCTAAAGCGAAAGCAGTTTTGTCACGTAAATTTACTGCAAGAGTTGCAGGGCGAACCTGTTTTGTTTTACATAACCTCGTGTTCCATTTCCTCGCACATTAGCACTCCAATTTCATCTTCAATTGTACTCCTGCTTGGTCTTGGCGTTTCTTGATCACTAAGAAAGCCAAGTAGATCAAAATACCATAACGTTGGCTGGTATACTTGATCTACTCCTACACCAGATCTTCTAGATTTTTGAACTTTGGATAACTCTTTTCGGTAAACAGTTCGCTGACAGACTAATTTACTTGACTTGCCTTCATGAACTCATCTTTCAGGAAAGCGTAAATAGCTTCACATGTGTTGGGTATTATTTCACTCAATGCTTGTTTCGATATTGCAGATGAAAATTCCAAATCATTGTAGCTCCTTCCTGTTGCTAGGAATCTTAATGTTACTGCCAGGCGTTCATGAGGAGAAATTTCCCTTCTCATACAAGTATTTTTCTCATAATATGAGGGGTTACACGCTTTAAGAGATAATTGTAAGTTTCGACATCCATCCGCAAATAATTTCGCCAGTTCGCAACGAAATTATTTTTTTATTACCGTTTATCTGTTTGCCGAGGCGCCAACTGCCCGCAATTTTTCAATTAGAGCATTGTATGCTGCTGTCTTTTTGTCTCGGTCACTATATTCTTTACTTTTAATCTTCCACAAACATGGGTGGTTCCTGTATATTTCAATGAATTCACTTACAAACTCTCGACAACACTGACGAGTATCAGCCATTTTAATGCCCTGTGCACACAAATACAAACACTAGACTGAGCAAACAGCTGTTTCGCGCCAGATTTGCGACGATCTCCTGTCCACACGCTCCAACTTGTCTGCGCAGATGTGGTTTGAACCGACAGATTTGAGAGGTTTCGCTCAAACCTCCAACTTTCAGGTTTGCACACACCTCAGGTTGGTGCAAATCTTCTGTTCACAAACAACGATCTGTCTGCGCAGATGTGATGTGCGCAGACATTTGCGCAGACAGATCGTTGCGTGTGGACGGGCCTTAAGTCTGTAGCGCCATCTCCCCTTATTCTACCTCCATGTTACAACCATCCACTTAGGGATGAAATGTGATTTGTTTAAACTTTAGACTACAATCAGAACGATTAGTACACCAGTAAGCGACGCAAGCCGGCATTTTTTTTTATCAAAACACTTCACGACTACACGAAATCAAACTACCAGAAGCGAATGTTTTGGGGTAGCTAACATGGCGGATCTTGACTTGGGTCGGCTTCAAGTTTGTGACGTCATGACAACTCCTCTTATTTTTACCTCCATGGGTTGTAACGTGCGTCTCGCGGGCCCCGAGGAATCGCTTCATGACGTCATCAGTAAGGCTGAAAGCGTGACAGCGCTGCCTGGTGACTAGACCTGTAAACAACTCTGTTGACGTAAGTGACGTCACAAGTTGGCCACTGCGTTTATACAGACTTGCCATCAGCTGTCGTTTTGGAACGTCAAATCAATCCAGATTGTTTGAATGAAGCTTCCATTAACATAATTAAATGCAGAAAGAAGGTTTGAATGCGAATAATCTGGATTATAGTGACATGATAAATCCGCAGCATAGTCAAAGTTACATATTAGAGTCGTACGTGATAACAACTGATAACAAATTATTGGTCGAAAGGCAAAACACATATTACGCACTGAGGACAATGTGTATAAATGTTTTTAACGCATTAACTGCAGCTTTCCAATGTAGGCTAACTACCACTGAGACGTTTGCAGCACGAATTTGTCTTTGAACCCATACCAGCAGTATCAAATGCGGAAAAACAAATCAAATATGGTAAAGAATATGTAGTGGAACGCCCATTCCATTTTTCCAGTTTGTGTACGATATCTGTAAGTAATATGCATCAAAACACGTCGGATGATTGTTCATTTTCTAATATATGTTTTTTGGGGATGACCCAGTAGTTTTATTTTTTTATTATGAGAAATGCATTAAATGTGGGAAAGTGCATTTAAATACGCCGCAAACAAATATTAGGCAAAGCCACACGTCTGTCTGTTATCACAACCGTTATTTCTCATTCGCTGTGTTCCACAACTGTCGACGAAATTATCGCTTTTCAACCTAATGTAGACCTCAGACTATGCTACAAATAGTTATTACTCCAGCCAAGGTTTCTAGGGAAAGGGGGGGAAGGGGGCGAAATCCAGTATAGTGCTCTAGCCCAGATATGTGCTCTTGCCCAGTGTGTGTTACCGATATGCTTAAATTTTGATCGCTGTTTTTCTGTAAACAAACAGCTATATGCCAATCACATCTCCCTGTATGTAGTTTCTCAAAAATCCAGTGTATGTGATCTTAAGATAAAAAGAGCTCAATGAGGGAATATTAATAGATCCAAGCAGTAAGCCTACTGACATCTCCAAATTGTAAGACTGCTATAAATGCAAGTCACTGATTGTCAGAGTGTATCAGTGGGACAAAACATTTGAAGTAAATCACAAAGCTTAGGTTAGTTCAACTATTACTTCTTAATGTAGTAGGCAGTCACAATTTTCTTCCGTATTTTGATGTACATACATACTACACAAGCAACCAAATGGTACCTGGTGGAGGGTACCTTGTACCACTACAAATCATTTTCTTTCCTGTTCCACTCGCAAACAGAGAGAGGGAAGAAAGGCTATCTACCATCCGAACCCGGATTTCTCATGCCTTCTAAATTTTCTCAATAGTGTTGTACAAAAAGAACATTATTTTCCCTCCAGGGATTCTCATTATACTCACACATAGTTTGAAACTACTGGTAACTTATATAGCATCCAGACTCTGAGTAGCTTCAATGTGTTGCTTAAATCTGACCTGGATCTCAAACATTGGAGCAGTACTCATGAATGTGTCACATAATTGTTCTATACGGGTGGTGTAAGTGATCTTCCCCTCATTTCCAGTCACAAACTATATTCATCTTCCCAGAGGAAAGAAGTAACAACCCTGAAAGCTAGAAAGGTTGTTTTTTTTTTTTTTTTTTAAGTGCTGTTTTTCTCTCATACTTTCATAATTTTACAATGAGTACTGTCAGCTGTTCATATAATGGTAACATTAAAATCCTGTTAATTTGAACCTTAGTGTTAACATTAACTAGCAATTGCATTCGTGAGTCGAAACATTATGTTTAATTATATTTGTAGAAGGAGAAGCTAATAAAATATTTTTTTTACTTTGTATTTTTTTATTACCTTAGGATTTTCAGTTTTCTGCCTGATGTCTAGCAGCAACCTGTTAAAGACTTTCAATCAGAATGTGATATTCCATTCTGAATCGTAGGCAGGGATGTATAGCCTACATGGACATTGTTTTTACTTCCAGTATTTTGCAAGTTCATTTCACTGAACAGAGTAAAATTACCCCTATTATGAACAACAAATACTTTTAGGGAGTAAATATGTTACATGTAAGTGAAAGACTCCGAAGGGCTCTGAAAAGACTTTTGTAAGAAGCAGCGCTATCAATTTTACACAATAATTTTACTCACATGGATAAAAAGTTTTGTTAACTTGCCACATCAGATTTGAATAAAATCGCAAGCTTTTCATAGCAGCCACCATCACCGTCACCAGTAATGGTACTGGTGTGGTGTACTGTAGCAGCACATTAAAAGTGAAACTTCCTGGCAGATTAAAACTGTGTGCCCGACTCGGGACCTTTGCCTTTCGCGGGCAAGTGCTCTACCATCTGAGCTACCGAAGAACGACTCACGCTCGGTACTCACAGCTTTACTTCTGCCAGTATCTCGTCTCCTACCTTCTAAACTTTACAGAAGCTCTCCTGCGAACCTTGCAGAACTAGCACTCCTGAAAGAAAGGATATAGCGGAGACATGGCTTAGCCACAGCCTGGGGGATGTTTCTCATTCTGGAAACATTAAAAGTGTTTCAATTGAATTGATTCTACATTATTTCTCTTGCTCATGTCCTTGACATTAATGCTACCAAGATGTGTTCTGGTACAGTAATTAGTTTCCATGTAATAACATATTAAATATAGAAAGTTTAACTGTAACCAAGCAGTAGTTTTCTTTGATGACAATATCAGTTCCAGTGCACAACTGAATTTCAAAATCTGTCTTGTGGGGTGAAAATCCATTACTGCTGCTATCTTGTGCTGACAATGAAATGACTTTCATAGAAATACTGAATTATTTCATTTGTAATACAGTTTCATAGTTTTTGTAGTTGCTCATGACTTTTACACTTGCATGCAATAGATGTAGCATCAGCATACAGAACTATCCTTGAATTTGGGGAGCAGTATTTTGTCATTTACATAAATCGACAAAAGAAAGTATCCCAGTACAAAGTCCTGGGTACCCTGTATTACATGTCAGCAATTTTAGAACAGCGTACGCCACTCGCCATTCTTAAGAGTGAAAACTGATTTGTGTTAGATAAGGTTTTATTAAACTGTGAAGAATTATCAGCATTATTACCCAGCCGTTTTCCCAGAGTATTTACTATCTCTCTCTACAAGCAATTGATAGAGATTAGCTTTCCCATCTATAGCTTATCGCAGAAAGTTCAGTAACACCTTCAACATGTAAGAAATTGAGCACCAACTATTGGCACTTTTGCAACATCACCATAAGGTTTGCTATCCCTACTGAAAGACGAGCAGAAATTTTTTGTTAATTGGTGCATAATAAGGTTCTTTTTTGGTATACCAGTGCTCAGTAATAACTGAAACATATGGTTTATTAAAACATGCTATTATGTCCAAATCATTGTGCTTACTTCCTAGGCTCGTAAAGTTTTGGAAGATGATCATTGTTCGCAGGAGGCTCGTAAAGTTTTGGAAGATGATCTTTGGTCGCAGGTTGCACTGTCACCACATGTTTTTTCTTTTTTCCTTTTTTTTGTTTGTAACCATAAATATCCTCATTAAGTAAATCAGATGTACTTGTCAAACTGGGAAGAGGACACAAAAAGGTCACACATGTACAAAATAATAAAAGGAAAGATTCAAAACGAGTTTCTTACAGCAAAATGTAAAACTTAATTGTTTTTGGATATATTACTTACTTATATCCTTCATTCAAAAACTTAAGAAGGCTGTTAGTTAAGTGTCTTCAAGGCATAATGCTGTTTCACTGAGCATCGCAACAATCAAGCCTGAGATAGTAGTGTACTATGATACTACCTATGAAGAAATTGATGCACTGGATGCGAAGTGCACTGTTTAGTCTACCCAGCAGGTGTTCCAGAAGATGGCCCTGCACTATTCTATAGCATCATGAATATTTGTGATGTACATACGTTAGTGATATATTCATCACTGACAGAAAATTTAATAATCACATTTTTCCTTCAAGTTTCTGAAATGGCAGTTGATGAGATCATATCTGAAGAGACAGCTATCAACCCACACTTTCAGCATGAAGTAGGACTACAATTACCAGAATTCTGAAATGTGGATCTAGTAAACCTAGAGTTGCTCTAGGAAAATAAGTAAGATGTGACATGTGTCCCAGATCAAAGATGAGAAAATGAAAGGTTGCTGTATTAGTAATAGCACACAAATATGCAGTGACTAAGAAGTGTGAAATGACTGTGTTCAAAGCTATGTAGACTTGTTTAATTTCTGGTTTAAGTCATTCACATTATTTCATTGCTGTGTTTCCTGCTGCCATCCATTAATACCAGAATGTCAACAACTACTTAGTTACTTTAAAATCTTCAAGATGTTCACTGTGGCTGACACAAAGGTCAATAAGAGCTACTAGCCACGAGCTTTTAAGTGTCAGCTGCAGTGAATGTGTAAAACAAGAAAATTTTTGCAATTTAATTTAAAGTCCTATTCAGCTTCCTTTTTCAGGCGTGTTTATTTTTAAATATTAAAACTGATGAGAGTTTCATTACAAGACACCTAATTTTGAAATCTGGATGACATCATCCCAGCACTGCAACAAAATATGCACCATACACAACAGATTCAATGCAATCTCTCCTCTCCACAAATTTGCACCTCAGATGTGTTGTATGTCATATATATGTTATACATCATATAATACTACAGTTAATTTTCCATATATCTGAGCAAAACGAGTTATTGTGTGTCCATATTTATCTCATCTAGGCATTGCATCTTTCCCTTAACTTCAGTGTGCTTTACAACAAAATTTGTATGAAAAGTTTTTGTGTAAATTACCTATTCTACACCTACAGCTAATGCTTGTGTAGCCCAGTGTGCCATTCAGGTGGGTTTACTGGTGTGTCAATTTAATTGTCAGGTTTGGTTTGAAAGGGTTTCTTGAAATATATTCCCACATAAATTTTTAAGTATCTATTCTCGGTTGCAAAATATATTACACACTGTCAGTGCCATTTCAATGCAAAGATTTTAAATCATGCTGGGGAATATACCAACAACACAGTTGCAGCATACCTCAGAAATTTAATTTTAGTTGCTTCAACCAATGACAATTACGGACCAAGTCTTGCACTGCCCTGTTTTGTGTATTAACCCGTTGGCTGGCATGAAGGTGCCGGTGGTCACAGCAGATTGCTCTGCTGGGGCCAGCACTGATCTCATGGTAACAACCAGGTATCAGCAATTTTACACTTTAATCTTACCGAGGAAAAATATTTACTTATATTTGATCTCCCTTACCATTTCAAGACAATTTTTCGGTTTGCGGTATTTTTATTTAAATGACTACAAAGTTATTCATGAATTCAGTTTTAGATACATATTTAACATAGGATAATTCCTGAAACAGTAATTAGCATTCTAGCTGTATCTTTATAGCCAAGGCTGTACAGATGTATATTCTTCACACTAGTTCCTAAACGACTGCTTAGCATATTGACTACCATGCTGCTGACAGCAGAGCAGCACACTTAATGCTGTATTCCAGACCTAATCATGTCAGGGCCAAGAAATGCAGAAGATAATCTCTCAGGGAGTACTATAATCTAATAATGTAAACTTATAACTAAAAAGGCCATTTCCAATTATGTCTACCAAGCAAATTATGCTTTGAGTCAGTGATTTCTTTTGCCATAACTGACTAGTGAACACGCATGCCATAGGATGGTGAATATTTATACTTTGCCTGTGAGAAGCAGCTATGCACATAGTCCAATTTACGTTGAAATTATCACCTGGGTATTTTAATTAAATTTGGTCTACTATAAGCAACATGATAAAGGAATCAAAAGAAAGACACACACACATTTAATTTCTTTATTAACAATGCTCGGATTTCCACATCACCATGGAGGTACCAAGCTGGATGCGTTACTCATTTTTTTACATGGCGAGTTTCCCCAGTAGGTCTATAAACCATGAAACAGACAAAAAAGCTGCTACTCGTTGTCTTCTCTTCCTTGGACTTTCACTTCAGAAACTCTGAAACATCGATTACAAAAACACATTACACCACTCACAAACCTGGATTCAGTCACTGCAATTCATATCTATTTTACTGTCAAAAATACTGACTATGATCAATGATTAATTGTGAACATTCAAAAGTTTTCAAATGTGCAGGTTACTGTTAGAATACAGTTACTACACAATTTTTGATCAGGAAAAAGTTACGATGATTGCAACTTAAATAACGAAGCCATTTGTTATGAGAATACGCCGTTACCACAAATAATCCTCATAGATGCATTGAAAGAAACTTTACTGAATAACATAATGCATCAGAATACTATAGGCACAAAGAATGAAATTTCTGTAGATTTACCATACATTTTACTTTTCTTGTGCATGATAAGATTACTAACGGAAGTTACTTACCGTCCATTGTCTGGAATATAAACTATCCTTTCTCGTCTGCAAACACGTGCTTTTGCAGCAAGTATTATCAATTTTTTTTCCGTGATTGAAAAGGTTTAACGCACACAAATCCCGCCACCATACACAAATCCACAAGGCATCAGCATGCCATGTTCAAAGAATATCCGCGTTTCGAAAACTACCAGCGATATTGACTTGCATGAGAGACGACGTCATACCATGATATGACGTCATGATTCCTCGGGGCCCACGAGACGCTTCTAACTGGATGTGGTAACGTCTGTGAACTTCGTAACTTCCCGTGTTTCGCTGTCGCTAGAGTCTATTCTGCTGAAACATCGGAACGTGCCACTGCGAGATCTAGGTCTTCAATTTCCTTCTTCCTTCAACTATCGCCAACGCCTCAGACACATCTGGCAGGATGCTGCCAAACACCATTGCAGTCACAAATCTTCCTTCACCTGGCTCAACAGACGATGCACTTGAAAGAGGAACATCGTGAACATTTGCTCAAAAGAACAGTCTTATCTGTCTCTTTGCCTCGACTGGCGATAGGTGGTCATAAAAACTTCCAGGGCCTGTTATAAGGAAAAAAAATCTCCGGGCTGTCTTGATTTATCCTTTCAGTGACAATGTATTAGGCCTCTGAGTCACTGAACAGACCCATAAGTGAGCAAATAGTTTTCAAAAATCCTTTTAAAATCCTTTTTGAGATGGTGGAAGGTGCTTTGAGGAGCCATCGTACATGATCTCACTGCATATATGAAATTTACTTTGGCATTGCGTCTGAGCCAGATATCATATCCAATCCACCGACTAATGGTTTATTACTTTCGTGAGTCTTAGAATTGAGCATATAGAAAGGTCTCATTCACCATCTGTGTAAAATCACTAGCATGCTCTTCTTCAGACATTAAATTTGCGAATCGTCGGTGCAGTTGTGTGAGATCGTAAGTGAGCTGCTGAACGCACTCGCTGTCGTTCTATGCCCATCACTATAATGTGTTTCTGAGATAATTTAGGGCCTATTTTCTTCATCCCGCCAGTGTCCATAATCAACAGTTTCCCGACCATGGCTTTTGTAACAGCCTTTGCTTTCCAACATAACTCTTTGATCGAGTATATGATTCCTCAAGAGTTTTAGCCAATGTGGGACGCTCCCGAACGCCTACACATGTTTCGGAGGATCACATGGGTGCTGAAAACAAATGTCCTTGTGAGTAACGCCAAGCTCTTTCCAGCAGAATTATTCTTTGCGTCGATGTCTGCTACTGCAGCCATAACAGTAAAACAATTACTGGCCAAGGAAACAATTATTGCAGGCAAGAGTGCAACTGTCATTTGAGTATGAAAACTGTAGTAAACAGCTATCTCTCCATGGACAGAAGTATTCTTTGCACACATGTCTGCTATTGCAGCCACAATATTAAAGCAAATACTGGTCAGGAAAACAATTATTTCGGTCAAGAGTGCATCTGTCATTTGAATATCAACATTGTAGTAGGAAGGCTGCTTCCAAGCTTTAAGCAACTCTCTCACCATAACAATTGCAACGTTGCTGTGAGGTACAGGTATCTTGCTGATCAGAACAAATTCTGAAATCAATGTTCATTTCGGCAAATGACAAAACACAAATACATTTCCAGTGAGTCAATGTTCCAGCCTGTAATTTCATCATCACTAAAACATCCTTCAAAATACCAGGATGGCAACTGAAACAGTGGTCTATCCAAGAACTTAAGGTTGATACTGCAAGTACGGGAAATCAGAGAGTTTTCCTGAGAAAATTGTAGCTTCTCTTCGACACGAAGACGTGTCAGATTATAGAAATATTATATACCTTCACTACATAAATTAATAATTGTGTGCTTATATCTATAATGGCAAAACGTTTAGCTACCAGAAACCTTGTTTGTAAAGTTAATATTTTGTCACTATTAAAATAAACACCATGTTGTCAAAATTACGGGTACACAATTTAGAATAAAACCACTCCCATCTGAGTTGCTTGGTACTCACCCTGTATAATGAAATCATACTCCACATCATTTTAGTTGTCATGATAGTAGTGCACTTACCATACAGCATAAAATGATCAATTTTTTTGTATTGAGTAATTGCAATAATACCATTATTTGTATCCAAGTCTCACAAACTATTTTACTTTTATTTTATAGAAAATTCAGAATTTTTTTTCTAAACACACACAAAATTAAGTGTCAAGTTTTTTAAGATTAAATTACTTTATGTGCAATCATACATTTACGGAAATCAATGTGCCAGATGGACCTGCAGGCGCACCATTCTTATAAGATTTGAATACTTTGTTGTGTTCATTGTATGGGAATTGTGATTACTTCTTATTTTAGGTTTTGCGATCCATAAATTACAACCTAATATGTTTCCCCCTATAACATCCACAATTTCAATCAGTTTTTGATCTTAAAAGTTGTGGTTTCAGAAACATTCTTTGTTAGTCAAGATCACAAGTACAATTTTTTTATGTTGATAAGATTTGTCTACATTAATTATTCATCCTCAGAAATGTAATACATAGAAAATTGCATCTCAGGAAATGACACACTATAAACAGTTAACGTGAAATGGTTCTAACACAAAATACATAGCACATTTTTTAGTGTACATTGCTACTTGGCGAGGCTCATTGTCAGCATTTGGTTTAAGCTGCATTGCTTACTATGTGACCTGACTACACAATAATGGACAATTATTTATAAGACATACTTAAATTGTGACGATGTATATCATACAGTGCATAAATACATCAGAAAAAGGGTATGTTGAGACTATAATTCTTACTGAAGTTTATGAGAGTGTTGAGTGCCCTGTATAACAACAAAATCATACATTCTCGTCATGAGCACAGTGAGAACATAATTGAGATGTATATGTTAGTCTGAACACGCAGCACCAGAACTGATGTATAGTGCTGACTCTGTTACTTGAGTTTTTCATATTCGCTGTGTAGGTCTATTACTATGTACGCTCCACATGTGAACGTAAACATCATTGGTTGCCCATGGCATATGGTATCTATAAACAAATTCTTGATCTCTTAAACCTCTGTATTTCTACCACTTTGTGTTTTTTCAATCAAGATCGCTTCTCACACAGTTCTAGAAACTGTTGTTGTTACTGACCACTTTCTATACTTGGTACTGCGAAAGACACAGGAGAAAACAATAAACACAAAATTCAAAATATAGCAATGGTGCTTTGAAATTTAGCCAAGAAGTGGCAGGCGCATGGCGCTATTCATTGGTGGGGTAAGGGAAGAGGCATCACAGACAAAATACAACCGAGATGTTGATGGCGCCGCATGGTGCCCGAGGGAAGGGAATAGCTGAGAAACCCTCAGTCAGGTCTTGAACGGCGGCTGGTCAACAGCTCATTGCCAGTGCATTCATTGTTTTCCAGTAAATAGATTTTTCGTTACATTTTCAGTCTGTCAGACCGTGTTCCGTAAATGGGCATTCTTTTCTCGCTCTGACAGGCTTGGTGTTCCTAAAAGTGTCAAGTGTTTGCCAGTCTCTCCAACCGTGTGTTCCCAAAAGTGTCACATATTTTTCGGTCTGTGTGACTGGTGTTCCCCTATTCCAACACTTTTGTTTTCTTTCTTGGAACATTTCATCAATTTGACTAGAAGTTTTGCTTCTACGCTACAGTTAATATTTTTGTATTCATTACAGAACAAAAAATTGTAACAACTCCCATTTTAAGTTTTAATTTTAATTATTCCATTATTCACACATAATCCAATTTGCTATGCAAACTTGTTACAGCAATAGAAATATCTCCATCAAAATTCGTTATAATACATTTTTCCTATTTTCCTTACAGTTTTGCAATAGACAGTCCGAAATACTTTTCAAATCAGTAGAAAAAAATTGTAGCCCTCGCAATCTCTCAAGATTACTTTGAAGAATCCGACTCGGAAGTGGATTCAGATGAGTCATACACTCCAAATGAGGACCTAGCTATCCTAGGACCTCATAATGAAACAAATAATGACAAAGACTCTCCCGATGATGATGATCATGGTGATGAAACTATTCGAGAAATATTTGAAGTAGAAAATACCCCATTTCATGAAGAAATTGGAGAACAATAATAGCCTGACACAACTTCTAGAGGAAGAAGACCTGTGAGTCCACAGCTGCCTATTGATGTTACTAGCCCCTCTATGCGTTCAGACCATGACAATCAAGATGTGAGTTGTGTTCCAGTTTTTTACTACAGAAGAAATAAATGTTTCACATGGTCATAAGTTCCTGTACCTTCTAGGATGCGAACAGCAGCGTCCAACATAATAAAAGTACGGCTATCCAAAATACAAGGTACTGCCCTCACTGGAAGGAAAAAAAAAAAAAAAGACAGTGTCAGCAGAAGTTAAGCGCCTTTTCTTTACCGATGATATGATTGAGACGATTGTAATTGACATCAATGAAAAGTTGCCGAGAATGCGTTCTGCTATTGAACTAAAGGAAAATATAGCATACAAAGACACTAATGTGCGTGAAGTGAACGCTGTGATTGGACTCACAGTTCTTTGCAGCACATTCAGACCTGGGAGGGAGCCTATGACCTCCGTGTTTCCCACATCTGTCTTGGGGAGGCCAATTTTTCGATTAATTAAAACAGCGATTAGGAGTATTGCTTAGAGCATTACGTTTCAATGAATTGGGCATGAGGAAACAGAGAGAGAAAAATGCTCCAGCTGCTGCTATTAAGGACACATTTAACAAATTTATTTGGAACTGTCAGTAAATTTATAGCCCTGGAGCGATTTGACAGTTGATGGAACTTTGGTGAGTTTAAGAGGATGGGCTAAATTCATCATACATATGCCCAAAAAACCAACAACATATGGCATCCAAGTCATGGACCTGGCAGATGCACATAATACGTATAATCGTCTTGGGGTTGAAGCTCTTTTTTCCGTGTTTGCTTTAACAATGCGTATGTTTTTGGATAGGGTCCGCTGTTAGCACAACACAATTTTGTTTTTTAACCCAAACATGTTTCACTGCAGTTGCAGCATCTTCAGTTGGCTTTCATTTATCATCTGTCAAAGATAAAGAATGTTCTTTATTGTTTGTATACATGTAAATACGATTTAAAAACTAATAGTTACATGTGTACAAACAGTAAAGAACATTCTTCATCTTTAACAGATGAGAAATATAAGCCCACTGAAGATGCTGCAACAGCAGTGAAACATGTTTGGGTTAAAGAACAAAATTATGTTTTGCTATAGGCGGACCCTATCCAAAAACATACATAATGCATATAGTTACATGATGGAGTCACACTTTCAGTTGTAGAAAAAATATTTAGCAACCCCACGCACTCTGTAATCCGTCTATCTAAAGGGCTGTACGTCACAAACAGAAATACCAGTTGCGACAGTTGGTTTTGTTCTTTAGAACTTGCTTAGGAGTTACTAGCTCACAATTTGACTTTGGTTGGGTCAGTAAAACGGAACGAACCGCAGATACCAGTCGAATTTCAAGCAACAAGCGGTAGTGAAATGGGATCTAGCACTTATGACTTTACAAAAGACATGACCCTGCTTCCTCATGTTCACAAAAAATAAGGAAGTCCTACTTCTATCGACAATGCATCATTCCAGTTACACTGACCTTGCAAATGGTAAACCTGAAAACCTATTTTTATAACACCACAAAAAATGGAGTAGACACACTAGATATGAAGTGCAGTGTTTATTCTGCTTATCGTAAAACAAGAACGTGGCTGTTGGCAATTTTTTACCATGGCTGGATCACTTTCAAATATTCTTTATGGTCTTTTTGAAGAAACAAAAACCATATCACTTTTTGATTTCCTGAAAAAGTTCTGTATTGGGTCTAATATTTCGTGAAATCCCTACTGACAGCATCCAACCTGCCTCAAGAGTTAGGAAATATTTTTTCACCTGTAGAAGAAGAGGCAGCAAAATAAAAACAAATCGTTAGCCAACGTAATACATTTTTATTGCGAGTTGATGACACTCCATGTCCAACGGACAAGCTTGAAAAAAGAAAAACTTGTCAATTTTGTCCATATGAAAATAAGAGGAAAACTGCATGCAAGTGTATTTGTTGCTAAGAGCCAACGCGCTTGGAGTGTTCACGAAAATTGTGGAAAACTTCTGTCATGAAAAATAAACCTTAAATTTTGTTGTTGCATTACTTTTGGGTATTCAGTTTCTCTACAAGTAATTGGCATAATGTAAAAACAAAAAAATTGTGAACGAGTAAAAATGTAAACAACCAAATACTGCAGATTGAAGTTCTTTCTAGTAATAATTTTGTATTTGTTAGTATTACTTTTATATATACCTTAAAGACTGATAAAAACGATCTGGAGTAGCGGAAAAGTAAAAAATGGGGAGAAAAATTTAGTTTATAAGTCCTAGCGGTTTAGGAGACCGATATTCCATCTAATTGCCGAATAACAGATGTTCCGGTTAGAGAGTTAACTGAATGTGTGAGCGTACCTTAAGTTAAAATACTTTTTATATTTTGATGGGATTGTATAAAGTAACCTTACCGGTAACCATGGAGGTAGAATAACTCAGTTTTGTCATTTGCATCTTCGGTGGTCTATCGATTGCAAGTTACAATCGATTGCAAGTTGTATTTGGCCAATATTGTGTACAAACATACTGTACATCTTGAATTTCTTTGCCATAGTAATACAGTTTGTTTATTGTGGTTGACGTTAGTGGTAATTCAGAAGTTACTTGTACCCGAAAGATTTTTAGTTCAAGATGAGTGCCATTGCGAATATTGCTATTCAGAGTACAGCTGGTGCTGTTCCTGTGAGAAATGAAAAAGGTAATTTTATTCTGCTTTCTCCCTGACCTTTTTGCACACTATCATAGCACATATTAAGTACATTGTTGTAAGGGAGGATGATTTGTTGGGATTGGGCTGCAAATTGGTTATGACTATTGGGATTGAGCTATTCTGGCATTCCTCTTAAACGATGTAGAGAAATCTCGGATGTGCCAAATCTGGATCCTCTTGTTTAATAGCGAATTTGTTCGAGTAATATTAATAAAGTTTTGAATTAGTCATTTCTAACACTTTGCTGTTGCGGTTTTAACCAAATGGCAAAATTGCTATTTCTCTCATGTTAGCTGTAATAGATATGTTTTATTGCAACTTATTTCGACGACGATGATTCATGTAACTAATATCAAACATTACTGACCGTACAGTTTGTTATACCGTAGTTGCATTTGTGCCAACAGTATGAATCGGGTATTTGGTTAAGTGTAAAATCATCGTCATGTATCAGTTAGTTGCAAATACGAGTGAACATACTGAAATTTAAGAAACCTTAACTATTGTAATTTATATATTTGTACATCTTACTAAAACAATCCTGTGACTAGCACTAATTGTTATGTTATGCACATATGTTTTTTGCGGTTAAGAAATACTAGTCCCAGTTGTTAAAGAATTACGGATGTTGTGAGCAATAGCAATGACACTTGTGAACTATGCTTTGTTGGTGTAAGTCTCGAATTACTTCAGGATCATTCAGAACAATGTAAGTGAGACTTTGGTTGGAATATAGCATTCTTCACATTGCCTGCCACCCATTTGTATGTTAGAATTATGTAAACATTCGAACTTCTGCTGTGATAAATCAACATTTATCATTTTAAGTTTTATTTAGTCTCATTTTGCTTGACATGTCATGGAATGCACCACATATACAGAAGTCTATAAAGGGGAGGAGCTCAAAAATATGAGAATGCAGAAGTACGAACTGTTGGGAAATAATGACTGTAACCATAACAATAATAAGTACACACACAGCGTGAGAATGTACAACAGTTGACGCTGTCCAACAATAGGTAAATACTGAGTATAGTTCAAGATTTTAAACATGGCTGCAGCAGCAACTGTTAAAATTCTTCACAATAAAGGATGGCAGCCAAAAACAGTTGCAGGATAGAATTTTTTTATTAAAATTCTTCTGATTTTAGTTTTAATAAAAATTTTAATAAAAAATTCTATCCTGCAACTGTTTTTGGCTGCCATCCTTTATTGTGACTGAGTATAGTGTTGGCCATAGAAGTCATTGTGGCATTCACCAGGAATGATTTGGGAATACTCAGATCTGGGTGATTGGTCCAGTTGAACAAACCTGAACAGATACATGAATTTTTTCTTCTAATTTTTCTTCAGTTCAGTGACTAGTGATTAATGAAGAAACAATCAAACTGTCCCTAAGTATACTGGTAGGGAATAAGAAAATAGTTCGCGAAGAGCAGAAACTTCAAGTTCGGTTTGCAAACTTGGTGTGTGCTACTAACAACACTTGTGGGAACTCATTGAAACTATCTTGCAGTATGCTCTCTACATTTCTGAACAATGTCTGTGGATATCCTCATGATGTAGTGATCATTTCTCTGTGCTTTGAGTGTATGCTGCTGCTCCTTTCGAACAAGCCATATTGATATCTCTGATTTCATAAAGGACATTTGACTTACAGTTTGGGAAATATGACTTAAATTTCCATATGGAAATTCCTTAAATTCAGAAAGGCAATTACTTGGATGGTTTCTTTGAAAAATAGCTGACCATTTTCTTGCTCCATCTTAGCCTTTTGTTATGTATTTAATTATTGTCGTTGATGGGGTGTTAATGTATAATCTCTCTTCCTCTTCTCTTCATAAATGTAGCATTCTCTGCATCATGAATCATTCCATCATTATCAGTGAGTTGAATGTTAATTTAAATGGGTGGAAAATTGAATGTGCTGTTTTCTGCATTTAAGAGTGGAACTATAGAACCAAGAGTTGTTACTCTCCAAACATGATTCACTGTATTATTCAGTTCCTGGCTTGAGTTAGTAAAAGTATGTTTTTATACTCCAAGAGCAGAGATGATGAGAATGACGCTTTCTAAATAATTAGTATTTCAATATCACCACCCGGGTGGAAACTCAAGAATTTTTCACATGCAATGTATGCTGGGAAAGTCTACATTCACACAGCTTCAGAGTTATCTCATGCAACTAAATGCAACATATTAATGTGTAACTGTTAAAGCAGTGGCCCTAATATGGATGGATGCCTGTAGATTACCCCATGTTACAGTACCGTAGGCTGGTGCTACCTCGTTTTGTATTATGTGATAATCTGATTGCCTTGTGCTTACTGCTGTTCAGGTAAGACTGATACCTGTTTAATGCTTCCTCTATATTTCCATAATTTAGCAATGTGCTATACTCTAAGCAATCAAAAACCTTGTTTCACTCTGTACAAGATACTGAATAACCACATTTTTAAAATCAGTATCTTGCACTATCCTTTGGATCAAAAAATATATTGTGAGATCAGCTGTTAATCCATTTATAAAGCTGAACTACAAATCTGTCTATAAGTTGTGCTAAGAGATATTGTTCACTGTCTTTTCCAAAATTTTTGAAAATTCAGGAAATGATATAGTCCTGTGGTTATCATTATTTTTATCCCCTTCTTGTACAGAGGGCACACTGCTGAATATCTGTTTGGTAAAACATATAGCTAAAAATTTATGTTAAACAAATAAATAAGTGCAGTGCCAATGTAGGGGCTACAAATCATCATTCTTCGAGTTAATATCTGATCATAACAATATGAATCCTTGGGATGTAGAGGAATGTTTAGTACAAGTCATCAGCTTTGACCAGTGACATAGGAAACATGCTGCAAATGCCACAAACAATGTGGTAATTGTAACCTGAAGTTATTGGTTATTTTTTTCAAATGTGCTAAGCTACAGATCAGTCTTCTCACCACAACCAGGTCTTTTAGTATCACTTCCATTGGCTTCATGAACTCACATACTAACTTGTCACCTTCCAAACTAACCTAGACCTCAGGCAAAGCTACAGGTCAGTGTGTCACCACAACCGTTTTTTGCATGTCACAGACTTAATTATTGGCCCAATTTGCTTTATAGTACTTTTCAGTAACCCATGTCCTATTGTTTTTATGAATATGTGTTCTATAAGAAATCTTACGCTATTTTTGATGTGCCAAAAGTTTTGATTAATTTACCAAGAAATTATCATTGAAGCTGTTGCAAACCTGAATGATGCTAGTAACTTCTTTAGTTTCCCATTTCACTGAAGTGATGACTAAAACTTCATTTGCTTCCTCAACACTGTCCTCATTATATATTTCTTTGATTATATCTGAATAAATTGCTTATGTGCTACCACTTCCCTCATGGAATGGACTATCAGTATTGAAATCCTCACAGATTACTAAAGCAGTATTTTTTCTTGTTCATAGGAATTAACATAGGTTCAAGTTTACACAGAAAGATGCTCAAGTATCATTTGCATTCATATGTGATATTTCAAATGCAAATACACTTCTCAGGTTTGCCAATGGATCATATTGTGCAAATCACACAATATTTCATTGATACAACTGTCTGACATCTTCAGGTACTGGTAGTTGCTGTAGTCACTGCTGCAACATGCAACTGATGATAGTTGTGTGTTAATGTCAAAATTTATCACGCCAGGAGGCACGTGTGTGCGGGAAGGCACTCACAGTTGGATGAAAGTGGCGCTCATAGTGCTCCCTACCATGAGCTGAGCTGAAGAGGTCATCTGTGTGTGCAGTGGGCAGTTACTATGCTGCTGTACACTCCTGTGGTTAACTGCTAAATTAAGTCTCTGCATTGTGCTGTGTCAGGTCATGAATTGGAAGATCGTGTATTGCCTGTTTTGATTTAATGGCAGTTGTTGTTGGATTCCAGATGGCACATTGCTGAAAACCTGCGTCCCTGTTTATAAGATTGTTCACTGTATGGATATGTATGGCTTCCTTAAAGCAAAAGTCCCAGAATGATGGTAGTTGTGTGGTAGCGTCAAAATTTATCAGCCCAGGAGGCGCGTGTGAATGGGAAGGCACTCACAGTTGTTCATGAAATGCAATGCCCAGTATTCAGCCAATGTTTCACTACTGATGATTTATCAGTTTGGCCCAGGTGTATATGACAGTGGTATTCAATACAGCATTCGTGTACATTTGAACATGTCTGCCCAGTATAAGATTTTCCACATTGGCATGGGGTCTTACACACGCCATGTTTCCTAAGGCCAAGATCATTTTTGACCAAATGCAACAAATTCGTCAGTTTTGCTGATGGGCGAAAAACACCCTTGGTGTTGTGTCTCCGGCGGATTCTTTCTGTTGCTGAAAACATTCCACCAGGATACAGCTAGAACACCATTGCACTGGATGCCTCCCCATCGTCATTCACATCCCTGCATTGAACTTCCTTAAAACGTAATGCATTGCATATCCGTTTATCGGAATAGCCATTCAGTTGGAACACTTTTGTTAGGTGTTGTAGCTGACCAGACAACTGTTGGTATCTTGAGACCATATATGCTCTGTGTACCAGAGAGTGTAAGACACTATTGTATTGTGCAGGGTGATGACAGCTTGTGGCCTCCAAATGTAACTGTGTGTCAGTTGGTTTGCAATAGATACTGTATAGTGTTGACTTTTCTTCTAACCATAACACCCAGGAATGGTAAGGCACCCCCCTTTTCCACATCCATAGTGAACTGAATATCTGGATGGAGTGAGTTCAAATGCTGGAGTATCATGGGTAATGCCTCTATTCTGTGGGGCTACACCACAAATGTATCATCTACATGCTGCTAGAAGCAGGCAATTTGGAGACCTGCTGACTGCAGTGCTTTTTCCTCAGAGTTGTTGTGGTCTTCAGTCCTGAGACTGGTTTGATGCAGCTCTCCATGCTAATCTATCCTGTGCAAGCTCCTTCATCTCCCAGTACCTACTGCAACCTACATCCTTCTGAATCTGTTTAGTGTATTCATCTCTTGGTCTCCCTCTACGATTTTTATCCTCCACGCTGCCCTCCAATGCTAAATTTGTGATCCCTTTATGCCTCAGGACATGTCCTACCAACCGATCCCTTCTTCTAGTCAAGTTGTGCCACAAACTTCTCTTCTCCCCAATCCTATTCAACACCTCCTCATTAGTTACGTGATCTACCCACCTAATCTTCAACATTCTTCTGTAGCACCACATTTCGAGAGCTTCTATTCTCTTCCTGTCCAAACTATTTATTGTCCATGTTTCACTTCCATACATGGCTACACTCCATACAAACACTTTCAGAAATGACTTCCTGACACTTAAATCTATACTCGATGTTAACAAATTTTTCTTCTTCAGAAATGCTTTCCTTGCCATTGCCAGTCTACATTTTATATCCTCTCTACTTTGACCATCATCGGTTACTTTGCTCCCCAAATAGCAAAACTCCTTTACTACTTTAAGCGTCTCATTTCTTAATCTAATTCCCGCAGCATCACCTGACTTAATTCGACTACATTCCACTATCTTCGTTTTGCTTTTGTTGATGTTCATCTTATATCCTCCTTTCAAGACACTGTCCATTCCGTTCAACTGCTCTTCCAAGTCCTTTGTTGTCTCTGACATAATTACAATGTCATCGGCGAACCTCAAAGTTTTTATTTCTTCTCCATGGATTTTAATACCTACTCCAAATTTTTCTTTTGTTTCCTTTACTGCTTGCTCAATATACAGATTGAATAACATCGGAGAGAGGCTACAACCCTGTCTCACTCCCTTCCCAATAACATCGGAGAGAGGCTACAACCCTGTCTCACTCCCTTCCCAACCACTGCTTCCTTTTCATGTCCCTCGACTCTTATAACTGCCATCTGGTTCCTGTACATATTGTAAATAACCTTTCGCTCCCTGTATTTTATCCCTGCCACCTTTAGAATTTGAAAGAGAGTATTCCAGTCAACATTGTCAAAAGCTTTCTCTAAGTCTACAAATGCTAGAAACGTAGGTTTGCCTTTCTTTAATCTTTCTTCTAAGATAAGTCATAAGTTCAGTATTGCCTCACGTGTTCCAACTTTAGGATGTAAGAAAACACTTAATGCCATACAGTAATGATGATTTTGAGTTTATGTAGGCAAAGTTCTAGATCCTTCTGAAATTGAAAGAAGACATTGGAGATATTTTTGCCACTAGTACAAGCCATGTTTCTAAGATATGTATCTCAATGTTTTTGACCTTGCATGCTGCTCTTCAGTTGAAGACGTTATTATGTCCTCTTTATTTATTATAAACTGATGTTCGTGAAGGTTTGGACCCTTTCACTCTTTGACAAAATCTTTCGTTTATTACTTATTGTAAGATTTTTTCTAAAAGAACTAAATAACACACTGTGTCCTTGTATCTTAGTTTTCTTTGCTTTTGTAATTTTCAGGAATAAGAAAATGTATTGTCTGCTTTAAAATGAATCTATAATTTCTATTACAAGGGACATTCTGAGAGTAAATTTGTCTTTTTTTCACTTGGAAACTTTACTGCTGAAAACAGATACAGTATGACATCATTAATTATATACCTATTTTATGACATAGTCACCAACAACATGAGACATTTGTCGTAGAATGGAATCAGTTTCCAGAAATCACTCAGATAAAACTGCAGTGCACCAAATTGTCGCACAGACTACTACACCTCAGCATTTGTTTGAAGTTACATCCTGAGAGTACGGCTTTCACAGCAGAGAGTAGGTGAAAGTCTTATGGGGCAAGATCAGCACTGCAGGGGGCCTGAGCACAGCCAGTACACAGTGTGGATGCCACATCTGACACCATTAAGCAGCTCTCTGCTAACACTGTATCTCATACTCTAGCAATGATGTTTTCGTGCGTGGATGTGGAAGGATGCCCACTTCATCCTCTATCCTCCACACACTACCTTCCTTCTCTGAACATGCAACACCAGCAGTCAACTATTTGACAAGACACGGCCTCTTCACCATATGCACTTTCCATCATTGAACTAGCAATAGGTGTGGATTCATATGACATTTGTTTGTCTCACGCATGTACCATCTTCTCTTTAAAAAATGACAAAACTTACTTTCAGAATGTCCCTCATGTATTGCAAATATTATTTTGTGTGTTAATGGCAATGGAAACCTTCTTATAGGTGAAGTGTCAATGCAAAAGGTGAAAGTTCACCGTTATGTATCTGGAAAACGGCCAGATTATGCACCTATGTCAAGCAGTGAAGAGGAATCAGATGATGATGATTTTATTGAACAAAAAAGGCGACAGCCTTTCCGTACATATCCAAATGCCGAAACAGTGGAGAGTGATGTTCCAGAAGAAGCAGAAGCAGAAATTGATGACCCAAGACTTCGAAGACTTCAGACTATTATGGCTGAGGAGGAAGCATCCAATGAAGAAGGAAGACTTGAAAGACACAGGTAATCATCATCTTTTCTAAGTTTAATGTGCAACTAGACAACAGAATGCATTATATAGTAAAAAAGTTCCACTCAGCTGTGCATATTATTGGTGAACATGAGGCCCCAAGCCCTTCCAGTATTGCTTGCCTTTCTGGGTTGCAAGTCTAACATCTTACTGTTCTACTTTTCCCCTTAGGGACCCAGTCATTAGTTACTGGTTACAGGCCAGGCAGTCTTGGTGTTCCTGAGCTGCAAGTTTGTCAGTGCTGTCTGGCCTTCTGTTACTGAAAACACGTTGCATGCTTCAACAACCACTGTGGTGTTCAACAGTGGAGTTTTGTGTATTTCAGTGTTCGGGGATTTTTGGCTGTACTCTCTGGATCACAAGGATCATAAAAACCTCTGTTAAATATAAAAAGAAGCTAACAACCTCAAGGTGTGCTACATGCTGGTCGGGTGGGTGACTGTTACTCTGGGAGGAGGAGGGGACAGACACTAGTGGATTATCTCTGGGGTACCAACTGCCCACACCCCAGTTGCATAAGGCTTACCCAAGCAAGGAGTGTGCATGGGTGGATGCAACCAACCCTTCCCTTGTTTGGGGATCATCCCATGTGGAGCAGGGATTGTCGTATTTATGCCAAGGAAAGAAAAATTGTAAACTGCAGCTAACAAGGGGAATGCCTTTTGGTGAGGCTAAAAAAGCATTCAAGGTCATGCAACCTTCGTCATTCACTGCATCCTTTCCAGAAGCTCTTAAGAAACCAGCCTCCCAGAGAAATTCCTTGCCAAAAATTCAGCCATCAGCGTGTACTTGCAGCTGCATCTGCAAAGGAACTATTTCCTCTGAATGTTCAAATGCTATGATGCCAGTGAGTACTGTAAACAAAAATATTCATTACCAAACATCTAAAAAGTGAGCTTTCTTGCCCATACAAACATGCCCACCTCCAAATAAAGTATAAAGTTAAAACAAGAACTGACCAAAGCCAAAGAAAGTAGGATTAAAACCATTAGTTCACTAAGCTCTGTCAACAGTGATGACATGCGCAATGCTCCTCCCAATGGAGGTATATAATAGCTGGACTTCCCTTACATCTCCTGCAAATCACCACAGCAGAGAAAGGGGTAAAAGGAAAGGCTTACTGAAAGATGTCGCCCTTAATTTAATCAAACATGAATGGATTCGGAAAAGCTATGGAAGAGCTCAATCATGTAGTACAGAAAATCCACTAGGCCTGTGTCTATAGCAGATTCCTACCTCATGATAAAGAGGCTCCTTGTAGATCTAATAAGACAACTTCCCAAGTCTTTCTCTCTTGTTGGTTCCTCTCCTCACCCCTTGGTACAAACACAGGACTAGGCTGTTGGGCTGACTGTAGCTAGAGTGCCTTTTGTTACTGTGGTATTTGGAGGAGGTGGGTGATTGGCCCATCGCCTCAACCACTTTTTACCCCCAAGAAAGAACTCGAGTCCCGGTACTCATTTGATAGCAGATTGAGTGGAACTAGGGCCATCCTGAAGGGACTGGAGTGGAGAAAACTCCCTGCTCCTACCTGCTATCATATCCGAGACCCCATAGGCTGGTTTTTAGTGCTGTACCCACTAGACCACAACATACACTTTAAGTTCCAACTAGAGCAATACAACTGGATGGTGAAGTCACATGTGCAACACGTATTCCTCGTTACTTACTTTCAGCACAGCCCATCTTTGGGTGACCAACAGTTCCCTCACTTGCCTTCATACAGGTGAGCGATTGCCTTGTGCATGGAAACAGATGTGGGCCCCTGCCCTGTGGCTAAAGAAATATAATGGCTAGCTTCATCACAATTCTACCTTGCGGATTGTATCTGGTATGCAGTGGAACGCATCTTGAATTTGAATTCCTTTTTAGGCATGGTATTTTCAGTATATCCTGCATCCCTGAGAATCACTTAGTATTATTACAGCAACTGAATGTGATTGTGTGTAACCAATACCAAAGTTGTTATTGAATGGAGAATGTTATTGAAGGCCACTAATTGAGCTTTGCAACAGTACTATTTACATAAATAATTAGTGTTCCGGCATATCGACATGTGCTGGCACGAAGATGAAGAACACAAAGCATAGAAAGCTGTGAGGCGACGTCAAGCAATAGCCCGCTGATTAGGACCACACCACAACAGGAGCGGCCTCTACAAGAAGAGAATATAAGTGCCGCTCCTGGCAGCCTCAGCCGCACAGTACTGGGATTGCTTGAGCGGTACAGTAAAATAATCTGCAATATAGTGAATCCATTTTAATGATGCTCTGTCAGTTTCTAATGCTTTTCAGCCCCTCTCGCCCAGATCTTGCATTGTAGGACTTGCTGGTCTGCTTTATTACCTGATAAATGAAGGGTGTCCCACTTTTTGTGATACCTGTGCAAACTGTTTTGATATGCAAACCTCCATTTTCCGCCTGTATACTATGTTGATAATCTGGTCTTCCAATTTGAGGAAGGGTTTGTAAAAATAATTTAAGCTCTAGACAGTGTGATACATGCTGCATACACCAACTGGAAAGAGTGAGCAAGTATAATTTTTTTTAATGAATGATGGTGTTTTTGTGTGTCTCTTTCTTGAGCAAACATTATCATCAGTCATCAGAAAGAATTTTCACTCTTCATAGGAGTGTGTGCTGATTGGAAACTGTATACCAGACTGGAGCTTGAACCTGAGACATTTGTCTTTCGCAAGCAAGTGCTCTACTGACTGAGCCATCCAAGCATCACTTATGCTCCACCTCCACAGCTTTACTTCTGGTAGTCCCTCATCTCCTGCCTTCCAAAGTTAAGGCAAAAGTCCCAGGTTTGAATCCTGATCTGACACACGGTTTTGATCTGCCAAAAGTTTTATCATCAGTTATGTTCTTGTTGGGTTGGGAACATTGGGACTGGTCCCTGGGACAGTGGAAATATGTTGCAACACCAAATAGTCACAGTGTGTTAGTGGTTGTCAAAATATGCTGTCCGTCTGGAGAATCCATGCTAGACACCTGCTTGACATGATGTACACAGACCAGTGATGTCAGCTTTATACTGTGAATGACATTAAATTTGGTTTCTCTGGGAGTTTTAATTGGTAAAGAAGACTTTAGTGAAACTGTATCCTTTCATGGCTGATATCACCCACTTCTTACATGGCAGTTTCAAATAAAACATTTGATTTGGCCACGAGGTCTGATAGTGTTATACTAGTTTGAGGAGCATGCCAAAGAATGGCAGCTGATGTCTTGTAACAATTTACAGTGCATTAGGATGTTAGAAACATCTGGGACTACATTTTGTGCCATCTTACATGTTATAAATCACCCCTTTTCCTCCTAATTTAAAGGTATTTTATCAGTTGTGGAGAGAAACCTTTTACCATCCACCTGCTATCACATATCAAGGACTTGTAGAAGCCATGACACAAAATTTTGCACTTTGTCCCTACCTCGCCACTTGAAGTGGACTAACACAATGTCAGTTAAGCTGTTGTAATTATTTGCCTATGTTTCTACTCTTTAAATGATTGTAAAGTGTATAGTGATGACTACTTCATACTAATAGCTTCCGCTACTAGTCTTAATCCATTTGCATGTGGTTCAAAGGGAAAATATTCCTCTTAATCTCTCTTATCTAATTATATGCTCTCCAAGGGAAGTATACAATTGAGGGAGCAGAACTGTTGCATATTCACACACCAGTTCTCTAAATTTACTCAAGAGGGTTTTGTGAGAACAAATCATCCTTCTCCCAAATACCTCATTTACTTTCTTCTGAGTGCGGGGTATCTATGTTACAGTTTTTTTCAGACCTATAGCCTACTGATCTTTTTACAGTAGTTGTGGTGTCAACTGAATAAGCACTCCAAACAGTGGAGAAGTACTCAGTAGATCACACTGGTGTTGTGTGTACTGTTTCCTTGAGACATGTAACATACGTTCCCAGAATTCCACAAAAAATACTGTAGTGATGATACATTACTGTTGACAATACCACCATCAGTGAACAGTTAGTGTGTGCTGTTGATCCCATGTGATAACACATTGATGTATATTGAGAAGCAATCCTATTATGCTTCTTGAGATAGTTTTGATGAACATATTAGAAGTAGGAACTTCCAACACTGATGCATATTTATATGTCACATATGGTTTTGTTGAGGCGTAGTTGTCGTCATAATGTAAGCACTTTGAGGGTGAAACCTTTGAGCATTTGAGCTTGATTTTGTTCTCCCTGGGGTACACACATAGTGCTACTAATGCCTCGTGTAATTTTCCGTGTGCTGTCTCAGAGCACTTCTTCCTGGTGGTGATTCCTTGTATTTTTCCACAGAGGGAACATTACGTGGTGGTGATTCCTTGTATTTTTCCACAGAGGGGACATTCTTTACCACTTGACAATGGTCAGATCACTTTGCATATTCACTTTTGTAGAGTCCAAAACAGCTGTAGAGTAGAACAAATTTATGTTTCTCCAATCTATTTTTCAGAAGTACGATTCAATATGAAATATTTTTGCGAAGCTGACTGTCCAAGTAAAATCGAAATTGGTAGTCAACTTTTGCAGGCTTTGCTAGGCACTTCAACTCCTTTAATTAGTTTCATACATGCTTGCCTTTAAAATTCCTGTTTGTATTCTACCATAACTTGTGCAATGTACAGCATTCTCTTAGTATGAGATGTCTTTTAAATGTGTAAAGTAAAAATGTAAATAAATGTTCAGTTGTATATTGCTATTTATGTGTGGTTTCTGGAATTTCACTCAAGGTATAAGTCATATTTCCAACCTAAAGTTTTCTGTCCGTGGGACACTCAGTGAAAATATGTGGAGTCAAACTCCACTCTCTAATGAGCCACCCCACAGTTTCTGTGCTTGAACTAATAATAAACCTACCCAGTTTCTGTTTGCACAATAGACTGGCCACACCCCTACAACTGTTTATGGGAAAAACTTACACATATATATGTAAAGGATTCTACTTACTTTATTGAAACATACTAAACTTCCAAATTATATCTTAGAGGCATGATATTCAAATGTTATAATGTTTTTTTTTATTCACCATGATTGTGGTGAATGAAATGACATCACTGCAAGAAGATATCTTCACAAAGAACTTTGCTAGTCCTTTCATGAATTGCCACATGTCAACTTACTTTGCAGTGGGCCAATAAGTTCTACAAATTAACTGATAAGTGTAGCTATGGGGAACATACTCATTGGAATTGTAGCAAATTTGTATGTATAAAACCTAAGAGAAATTGGCCTTGAGGTGAACAAACTCACTTGTTTTTTTTTTTGATCCATTGATTTCATCATTGTTATGTGGTCTCATTGAGAAAAGGAACACTCTACATGTTCTGAATGGTACTGATCTGAACATACGGTTCACAATAGAAGAGGGTCCAATTTAATGTTTTGAAGAGTCCATGCCCAGTAGAAATGTCTGAACATTAGAGCTCAAAAGCCACTCACACAGATACCTGATCAACAGTTCAGATCATCGTCTAAAGCAGTAAAGATGAATAAATAGTTCAATGGTGGAAGCCTTTATTTTGAGGGATAAGCGAATCATTTAAATTTACATTAAGCTCGCGTTATTTGTCCACAAGACTCAGAGGGCCATAGACACGGGTTCCCAGGTAGATGCCATGTTTCTTGACTTACGCAAGGCATTTGATACAGTTCCCCACAGTCATTTGATGAACAAAGTAAGAGCATATGGACTATGAGACCAATTGTGTGATTGGATTGAAGAGTTCCTAGATAATCTTTAATGATTTTGTCAACTAGATTTAAACCTTAATCTTTCTTCCTTCCATCTCTGAAACTTTCTTTGTAATGTTTTCCACATACACTTACTATATTGTGTGAAATATTTCAGACATATTCATGCCCCTGAAGTACTTCAGGGTGGTGAATCAGATGAAGACGATGGAAAACCACATCGAGATGAAGGTAGTGAAGAAGAGGAGGAGGAAGAACTTAGTGATTCAGAGATAGAAAAAAGACGACAACAGCTCCGAGAAAAATTATTGAGCCGCAAAGAAGAAGTTGTAAGTTTTAATTCATGAGCATACTTTTGGATATCCTACAAAGATTCTTGATGAAATTCAGTAGAAACTATTTAGCAACATTAAATCTGCATTACACTTTTTGAAGTGTGATCAGTTTACATGAATATTGTAATGTCTGAAGCTTACGGTCATCGCTATTTATGTCATTGTTACAGTATACCATTTACAATTTCATCAGTGTTCTAGTTTTCTGGTAGGAAGGTAGAAGAAGTATAAAGTGGAATGTTTGTAAAAAAAATTTTTAAAAATTCAACATATGTTTGTTATTCTGGTATGTCTCCCAGTTTGGTAGCCTTTTTCTTCAGCAAAATGGCACTGGTTTTACATTTGTATCTTGTATTTTGATAAAGATAGATTGTTTCAGACAGTTAGGTGCACTCTCCTCACCTTTGTCATTGATAAATATTTATCTGAACTGTGTTTTCTTCTTGGATAATGTTACAAGTCTGCTTCTTCAACAACACAGGTTTTATTGAACACTAATTAAATACAAATAAAGCACAGAATACAATACATCCTGACTCTTCTTGAACTAACCAGCAACAAAGGCTTCTATAGGTGGATACCTGCTGGCCATTAAAGTACTCTGGAGAGTTATTCACTAACTCAAACGTTAGTACTGGGGAACACTGTAAGTTCAGCAAACTGAGAGACACTTTAATATATACCACTCTCTCAGTGCACATACACACATTGTCAGGTCACTCACAGAAGGCACAACATGTAGTCAAATAGAGAACAGAGGCAGTGCCACATTAGGGAAATTGACATAAATCTGTGCAAGCCAAAGATTGGCCACAGGAAATAATGAAGTCCAAATCAGTGTCCAGAAAATAGTCAAGTATCTCAAGGTCATCATAATTAAATCCATCAGAGAGCAAGTATCGTAAAACCCCTTTTTAATGAATCTCCTTAAATGGGGGTTTAGCATAAGTACATAGAAGAAGTAACCCAGATTCATAATTCTGGCATGTCTGAGTATTGTAAGAGCTATTATTTTTAATTACACACACACACACACACACACACACACACACACACACACCATAAACTTTTTGCAGAACACATTCCTTATTTTACAAAAATTGAACAGGAAGAGTTGTTTGTTTTGTCCTTCCTGTGTAGTGTAGTGACTGAAGCTGTTGCTCCAGTTGGTTGATATTTGTTAGAATTGACTCATTTACATTAAAAGAGTAATAGTAGTTCCTAATGGTATTAGTTCCTTGCATAGCAGCTGGAAACTTCATCCAAAGGCCGACGCCTTTTTTTCATCATTGTCACAATCACCTTCTACCTCACAGTGTTCCTTCACTAGAATTACACACATTTCACATTCATCTTGGATGTGGGAGTCAAAATGTCATCATCACAAGAAACAAAGTCCTGGAATGCTACATTTTCAGGAACGTTTGTGACTCTGCTGTAGTCTTCTTCCGGAACAGTGTCGTCTTCAGCAGAAATTGATGTACCACGACCAGCCGTTGCACAACTCTATACAGCAACAAACATATGCATAGCCTGTAGAATGCTGAGTCTCATCGCTTACTTCCTCTCAAGGAATGCAATTGACTTCTGGACAACTGTTACTCTGTATTTGCCATTAATAGTTATTGTGCCCAGGTCCAGAGGCCACTGCTGATGTGCAGTTCGATGGAAGGAACGCAACATTTAAACATATACATTTCTCAGAAATGGTGTTTTTGTATGATGTATAAGGCTTCGGTCAATTATTAGCATTATTTTGCCACCTACTGCACTCATCTGGGCATCTAAATGCCTGAGAAAGCTTGTAAACATTTCCATTGCATTCAGGTGTTGCTGTTGTAGTCTTAAGAACAAGCTAGTTTTTTAGTCTTGAAAACACCAGAGAGATTTAAATATCCCTATTATCAGTGGTGGCAAATTCTCACTTCCATCACTATTTACACAAAATAGCACAGCCATTCTTTCTTTACTTTTCTTAACTCCCTGGCATTTTTCTCCTTTAACAGAATATACCTTCATAGGAGGTAAATTGCAAAATATGCCACTTCCATCTGCATTAAAAATGTCTCTGGTCTTTTAATTCTGTATAATTTTTTGATTTATACTTTATAATCTTCAGACAAACGGTGTTGCCCAGTACGAGGATAAAAATGAGAGCAGTGCAAAATCAGTAGGAACTATGTCAAGATTTTTTTCATCTGCATTGTAAACTTTCTGTCATATGGTTAGATGCAGGATGAAAAAGGAAGTATGGTATCGTGCTTAATTCCATTCTGGGTGCAAAGCTGCCGAAAAACTGCAGAGTTGAACTTCAGACTGTTATCTGTAACAAGAGTTATTGGGGCTCATCCAATAGGAAAAAATAGTTGTGAGGACTTTGGTGGTATCCTCATGCACCTGATCTCCCATAGACCATCTCTGAAAGGTTTTAGGCAGTGCTAGTTGCTGCAACTGAAAAAGCTGGCATTAGGAGCCACTTGCACAACATCTTCATCTACGCATTGCTAATACACATACTGTGGAGTAAGATTCTTCATTCTGGAAATGTCACTGTAGGGCTGATGTAAGAGTTGCAATGTACAACAGCACAGAAGCCCTAGAATGACTGCTCGACACTGGTGGCTATTGTTATTCAACAGTAGGACACATTTGCAAAGGTGGAGGGCATAGCATCGCGCAGGGGTAGGGGGGGGGGGGGGGGCGAGGACAATGAAGTTCCGTGGAGGCTTCCAAAGGAAGGGCATGCAGCCAGCTGGATTTTACAAACTGACAAACTTGCCTGAAGAGTGAATCCTTATGTGTGGCTGCTGTGACATCCCTGGAAGTGATGAGAAACTCTTCCATCAACTGTTCTAGTTGCAAATCAGTAAATGGTGTCTTGTTTACCAAATTCCTCATCTGGTCTCATAAGGAATCTTGACAGAATTCAGACGACATTCAAGTGTTGAGCTGACAGAATAGTGGTAATTTGACAGGAAAAAAGCTCAGTATTGTAACCTCTGAGATGTTCATTTATTCAGCTTTGAATTAGAGCCAAATATGGACAACAGTGATATATGATCTGTGGCCAGATGAAAATTGATGCCAAACAGGAAAATGTAGAACTTTTGCATATTAAATATAATTGACCATGCCTTCTTCAGTACTTAGTATAATTTTCTTGTGCTGTGATCAACATCTTGGAGGTGAACACGATAGGCCATTCCGAACCATTTGGGTAATTATGTGATAGAGCGGCCCTGATGGAACATTGTGACAGGTCCATGACCAACACAATTGGTAAATGAGGCTGATACGAGATTAGGCATGGAGCAGTTTGGAGGCATTGCTTCAGTTTAAGAAAAGCTTGTTGACATGACAGTCTGCAGACCATTGGAGGGGGATCCCTTTTCTCTGCATTGATTCAGTAGGTTGACTGTCATTGTTATTTAGGGGAATGGGGCTTGCCCATGAAAACATGCAGGTTGTTTACATTCTTTAGTTTTGGAATATGGGAAGGATTTATCCTATATAATTTATAGAAGATGGGAAGAGGGAGCATTTTACAAGTTGCACGTTAATCAGAGTTTCAGGAGGATTGAAAATATTTGCTGGAGATTTGATATATGCTCCCCCTGAGTTCTTTATGTCACTACTATGTCATGTAGGTAAATGAAACTTTGTGGAAGGTTGACAATAGTGTGTCCTAGAAATTTCTGAAAGTTCATTGGTGCTGTAACTACATTGAAATGTAACCTGTTATACTGATAGAGGACATTACTTATACATCAGTTTTAGAACAGCCTGTTTTGTATCCGCATTTCTTGATGAGTGTAAGACAACACCTGTGTTGCTATTGATTGTATTGTGGAAGATTAAAATTGGAGATACGTAGGTAAAAAAGGTAAAGTACAGTGTTCTGGCCCTAGGTGGGCCAGTCGGGCTCGACCAACCACTGTGTCGCCCTCTACCAATGGTGTCACTGGATGGGTATATGGGGGGCAAGTAGGTAGCATGCTGCTCTTTCAGTCATTGTTGGGTTTCTTGACATTGGAACCACTACTAATCAATCGAATAGCTCCTCAGTTGGTCCCACGAGGGTGAGTGCACCCAGTATCAGTCCTCCCACCAAGGAAAAACCTCCGGCAGTATTGGGAATCAAACCTAGGTCCCCTGTGTGGCAGTCATCTGCACTGACCACTCAGCTATGGAGGCAGATGGAAATATATAGACTGATTAATAACTGAGACTATATCCCCTATTTCAAAATGGAATAAAACTGAAGTACCATAAATTATTTCTGACAGTGTAAGGTGACATGCTGCGACCCATGAAGCATTGATGCCATTTATTTGTGTTTGTACACCGGGCCACTCGTGACTCAGTTGACACCAACAATCATCTGATATATGACACTGGTGGAAACACTTTTAACAGATATCATTATTACATGGACAGGTTTTTCTAGCATGTAAAGAAAAACAATCAGGACAAATGAGCAGTCTTTGAGAATTTCGCAGAGACTGAATTGAAAAGCTGCGATGACATGGGGTTTGATGCCCGAGCTGTCAAGCAGGGGCCACTCCACTTCTACCTGCACTGCAAGACAGTTTTGCAATTTCACCATCAGGCGGACTTGGTCGAGCTGCATTTGTCAATCAAGAATACAGCTCTGACATATCATATTCTGTGGAAAAGGTAGCCTGAGCTACTGTGAGATCTTGAAAGCTCTTTGTGGTGGTCTCTGATAGTGAAAAAGTTTTCCAGTCAAGAGTAGTGTCAGAGGTAATTTCATGTGCAACATCACCCACAGGATGACAACTGCATAATGCCCACAGGTGAAAGGCGCAGGAGGACACTTTAATAAGACAGGTAACTAGTCTGAAACTGCAGTGGAAACACTGTTCCTGTTTCAACCAGATGGTACTCAGTATGATTACGTGAAACACCTCATCAGGACCGAAGAAGCAATACAGCTGGCTCACGAATGAACCCTGATTGTCCAGGAAAAGGATTGAGATCTTTATAACATCAAGGACTGGACAGTGAAATGTAGCCTGGGGGACTTGGCATGGGATTTTATGCTTTTGTGGAAAGTGGGACTGTCGAAAAAGGTAATGAAGCACTACATTGGTCCATATCGTATCCTTTGTCACTGATTATATATCGGATATGAGATTAAGGATTATGACGCTTAATCAAAAGACAAAAGCATAGAGAATTATCTGTGTCCTCTGTATGAAGCCATATTACACTCCTGAGGTGCAGATTGACAGTGGGGGGGGGGGGGGGGGGGCTTATTGTTCATGGAAACTGAAGTTGCTCAATGATTGCAAATCTTTGATGGAAGGGACTACCTTTGATGCTTGTGTTAGTGAAGAGGATGTGACAACATGACCAGAACGAGAGGATCCAGGGAGCTGTAATCTGCTCCAATGAGAACTTCTGAAACAGCGGATCGCTGTCGGCTCCCATGAAAACTTCTGAAACCGTGGGTCTCGTTTGTCCAGGGAAGGGAGCAATGCCACAAGCTGGGCTACATGTAGTGTGCCACAGCAGTTAGTGTTGTGGGCAGGTGTGCTGCAGGTTGCCATTTCAGACCAGACCACAAGAAAATATTTGTTATTTAGTATACATCATTTCTGTAAGTTTCTTGAAATTTCTTATGTTTGTGATATTTGTATTCTTATGCTGGAATATTTGATGTTTGTGTAAATAGGAGCTTTCTCTTTCTAAGATGTCAGTTCTGTTCTGTCTGTATGTCAGAGTTAGTAATAAATGTGCTTTCAGTGGTAAGTGTTTTATTTTACTAATGATCTTGCTTTTGGGTATGGACTTGATTTTGTAAGTACAATGTGATGATATCGTTGGGAGATGAGTCTAGTGACATATGCTGTGAAGACACTGTTGTAGCTCCTCATTTTGTACCGAAGAGCATGCCCTGTTACTGGATCAGTTCCATTTCATGTTGTATTGGCCATTCATACAAGTAGATAACATCGTTTATAGTCACAGTTGGATGTAAAGCTATATGGCTGTTGCAGTAGAGATGACATAAAATGTAACTTGTTTCACAGGTGGCTCTTGTGGAATGTGAAATGTCCATGACAGGTGTAGAACAGTGCAGGCTCATTGGACATATGAGGCACAGTAATTAATTACTAGATACTGCAGGCACCCTTTTGCAAAATTCTCTTCCTCTGCTCCCCTGGTAACAGTTGTTACATGATGGGTTTGCGTTCGTATGTAATTTGTTTGTTGTTCAGACTTTCATTATGCTCATTGTTAGGTGTTTTGGTTTGTACAGTGGTACTTTTATATATTCCTTACTGGAAAGATTATTGTGTATAAAACATTTATTAGTAACCCATGTGACTCTTGGTATGCAAATGGTGTTTTAGAAGTTTGGTGATTGTTGAATTACCCTCAGGAAAGTGTCACATGTCTAGGAATGTGGAATATTCTTTTATATAAAATTAAACCCTTATTTCTCTTCTATCCTCTGTAAAATACATATCTTTGTGCAGGAGGTTGAAATATTGGACAAAGAAGATGAAAATAAAAGTCCAGAAATCACTGAATCAGAGTCATCAGAATATGAGGAAGGAACAGGTAAGTCTTAAAGGCAGGTTAAATCAGTTTTACTGTATTATGTTGAATATTATTGTACATTAAGCTTTTGAGAGCTATTTGTTTATTATTCTTTGTGTTTTGTATTTCTGTCAATAACGGAATTCTGAGATTTGGAGCAACAACCCTGGTTCAGATTTTGTTTCTGCTGCAGTAAATTTGTAATATTTCAGGTAACATAATTTTTGGATTTTCATGCATCATTATTCTTTGACCAAGTATGAGTCACCTTGATTTAGTTTTTGAATTTATTCTAACAATGAAGGAACTCTCACATAACTAACAAGGGGAGGCTCTGGAATGAGGCTCACTGATTTGGCCAAAACTATGTTAGTTGTAGCAAGTAGGTGCCCCTTTCAAATTCATGGAATATCTCGCCTGTGTGGACTGTAGGATAAGGTGAAACACACTCTAAAGCTTTGTAAGTAGATTGTGAGGGTGTTTTTTGAATTTTCAAGTCAGTGGCATGGCGCATCAGCCAAGTGCAATGTCTGGAAATTAATTGGCTTGGTTTCTATTCTCACTGCTACCAATTTTTAATTATTCATTTTATTTTATTCCTTGCTGTGTTAAACTATTAATTATTAAATTTAAATAGTTAAATTTATATACTTAAAGTTAATATATTCAGTTTAGTTAAGATTACTTTAAATTAATTAAATAATATGTTTAAAGATTTTGTTTATGTAATTGTGCAAAGTTTCAAATGTCAGAAAAATTTCCAAAAATCCTAGAAATTAATTATCTATTTTTTATTTATTATTAGAAGGTACATTACATTTTTAGGGTGCTAATCAACAGAGAAACATTTGAAACACAAATAGTGTTCACACTACATATATTTTATGAAAGCATTTCTTTAGCAAAAACGTTTTTCGGAAATATGCTTAAGTGGGAAGTATGCATCATTCAGTTTTTTAAATGAATGTTTTTCCTATATCAATTTGGATGCATACTGAACCTGTGGGGTGAAAACAGATGCACTGAATTGATGCTGTGCGATCAAATGTATTTTAACTGCATCTTCTGGTGATGATAATCCGCACTGGTGTTGTAGTAGTTAAGGGGCATTTTGTAGTCTTTTTCCCAATAACCTTTCCGCATTGGTAGCACGTGTTCTTGTCAGATCACCAGAGTTAATCACTGTCAGGCTTGGCTAACACTTAGACGGGTGACCGTCCAAGTCTGCCAAGCGCTATTGGCAAGTGGGGTGCACTCAGCCTGTGTGAGGCCAATTGAGGAGCTACTTGACTGAGAAAATTCCAGTCACGAAAGCTGACAACAGCCGGGAGAGCAGTGTGGCGACCACATGCTCCTCCATATCCGCATCCAGTGATGCCTATTAGCTGAGGATTACACAACAGTTGTCAGTACCATTGGGCTTTCTGATGCCTTTTCAGACGGAATTTGAGTTTGAGTTTTGTGTAGTCTTTTAATTGGGTGTTTGACTTGATGATAGAAATATGCGTCAGAGGGTTGAACAAGAGAAGTAGATTTGGGCGGAATGGTCTCTATTGTATATGTTACTTCGCCTTCCTCATTTATGAGTGTGTCTTCATACTGTGTCAGATCTACTTGGCCACACCCAAATCCATCAATAGAAGGAACTTATTGTTAGGAATGTATGACTTTAATGTTGTTTCCAAGAATTTTGCATTAAGCTCTTTTGTTAGTTTTCCTGACTTGGAGCAAGTAACGACAACATTCTTATATTCTTCTTCTCATTTCTTGGCAGTAACAGCAACTTACGGATCAAATTTGTTGGCATACATCTAAAATACAAGACGTAACAGTTCTCCTGAGCAGTTAAACTGTACTGCACTATGTAAGAGAGATTGAGGTTTTTCATCAAAACAGTCTTTGCCTCCTTGTAATCCAGTGACCTGTTATACAGGGTGATTCAAAAAGAATACCACAACTTTAGGAATTTAAAACTCTGCAACAACAAAAGGCAGAGCTAAGCACTATCTGTCGGCGAATTAAGGGAGCTATAAAGTTTCATTTAGTTGTACATTTGTTCGCTTGAGGCGCTGTTGACTAGGCGTCAGCGTCAGTTGATGCTAAGATGGCGACCGCTCAACAGAAAGCTTTTTGTGTTATTGAGTGCGGCAGAAGTGAATCGACGACAGTTGTTCAGCGTGGGGCACTGAGAATCCGCGGGAAACAACTCAGTATGAACGTGACTCGCTTAAGGTGAACGTTTTCTGTGCCATTTCAGCCAATAAAGTTTTTGGTCCCTTTTTCTTCGAAGGTGCTACTGTTGCTGGACTACAGTATCTGGAGATGTTAGAGAATTGGCTGTTCCCTCAGCTCGAACAAGAAGCACAACAATTCATATTTCAGCAGGATGGAGCGCCACCACATTGGCACTTATCTGTCCGTAACTACCTGAACGTCAACTACCCGAGGCGATGGATCGGCTGCCAGGCAGCCCGTGACAGAGCACTTCATCACTGGCCTCCAAGAAGCCCTGATCTTACCCCCTGCGATTTTTTCTTATGGGGGTATGTTAAGGATATGGTGTTTCGGCCACCTCTCCCAGCCACCATTGATGATTTGAAACGAGAAATAACAGCAGCTATCCAAACTGTTACGCCTGATATGCTACAGAGAGTGTGGAACGAGTTGGAGTATCGGGTTGATATTGCTCGTGTGTCTGGAGGGGGCCATATTGAACATCTCTGAACTTATTTTTGAGTGAAAAAAAAACCTTTTTAAATACTCTTTGTAATGATGTATAACAGAAGGTTATATTATGTTTCTTTCATTAAATACACATTTTTAAAGTTGTGGTATTCTTTTTGAATCACCCTGTATGTTGATTCACACAGACGTCATGTTAATTATATAACAAAGTTTGAATCTTTGCATTATGTATCGTGTCTGTATGCAAAACTTCTCTGCTGCTTCTGCCATTTCTTTCAAAGTTACATCATCATTTTTGGTGATTTTTCACTGTCTTGTTGGATGTTTACATTTTAAGATTTTTATCCAAGGATCACTAGCAATAAATTGAAATTTTTTGACAAATGTGGAAATGCGATTGCCATTGCCATTACCTATTGTAATGCTCTTGTTGGCAGTTGTCCACAACAGCCTCATGCAACCTAAAATTTTTCCCACATTTCAGAGTTTATGAATGCAGTTTTGTCATTTCTAGTGCCACCTTGCTTTATTTCTTTGCTTCATATTTGAAGATAAATTTTTCTTTTCCTATTTTGAGATTGGGAGTCTTGATTTTAATGACAGGAACCATAATTTTGGATTAGCTTAAGAAAAATTGATCACGTTCTTCTTATTAGCCAAGGATACCAATGTAAGAGATGAACATGCTGAGGAATATTATTTAAGATCTCTGTCATCTTGGTTCATGTCTGTACTTTTCAGGATAATATTTTTTCGGTTCAGCTACGAATGTCTAATAAAATGTACTAAAGTGTTTTGAATTGTAATTACAGTATGTATTTTTGAAAGGTGAGTTGAATTGGAAAGTCACTTTGTAGGCTATACTTATGTTCTTTATTATATTTAAAATTACATGTTTAGGATTACAGTACATTAATATTTATCTACAGCATACTGTACTCAATAGTTTGCAGCATATAAATTACTCAGTAATTTTTGTTTCTTTCTTGTGTCCCTCCACACGTTTACGAGCAGCCGTGTCCCGCCGTCGTTTCATTAGAATCAGCAGGCAGTAACTCATTGCATTGTTCAACAAATCTTAAGGCAATCTATAATAACAACAACACAAGTATTGGAATTTCTGTGTTTTATACACAATATGTTTTTGAAAGAAAAATGCTTAATATAGGTTTGCCTCTAGTGCTCGAAAACCATCAGCTGTGACTTTGTCATCCATGTTATCTACTTCAGGCTTTTCAGTCACATCTGTATTTGTCTACAATACTGTTTCTAAAATTTCTTGGTCTGTGATTTCTTGCGAATTGGCTGTGACAACCCCTTCATCCACCTCGCACATAACCTTGTCTTCACATCCAGGAGTCCTCTTTGCCGTTTCTGTCAAGCTTTCAAAATTTTCTGATTTTTTTTTCTTCAAGCCCATCATACAGTTTTCTCCAGCACCTTCGAAGAATTTCTGTTTTTACATTATCCCAGGCATGCACACACCAATAAGTTGCATGTTTTGTGTTTTCTGCCTTCAGCACTTCATGCATGTTTTTGTTTTGTGGGTCTTGTAGGATGGTGCCCAGAAATAGCCCAAGGTAGTGCCATTTAAATGTTGCTGTTATGCTCTGGTCCAATGGTTGTCTGAGACTGGTAACGTTCAGGGGAAGGAAACATAATTGCCACATTTTAACTCACAAGGATGTGTAGGCGCATTGTCAGTTAATAAGATGGTTTTTTTAGGCAGATGTTTTTTAGTTAAACAATTTTCAACTTTCGGTACAAATTGATCTCCAATCCATTCGGTAAAGAGGTCACAAGATCCCCTAGAACTTCTTTGGTGTCTATAAAAAACTGGTAGTTCATTTTGGGCAACATCGTTTAGGGCTCGAGATTATTTCAGCTTCCTGATACGCATTTTGAGCAAGCTAAGGATTTTGTAGGCTTGTCTCATTGGCATTGTAAATTTGATCCTTGGTGTAACCTTGGGTGCAAAACTCTTGTTTTAGAAACACATCAACTGCATCTGCATCCGAAAATAATTTTCCTCCACATAAATTCTGCTGCCGGATGCTGTATCTGTTTTTAAACCTGTATAACCACCCATAGCTTGAAGAAAATCCTTTTCCTTCCTCACTTAACAACTTGGATAACATTTTATATTTTTCTTGCAGTATCAAGCCCGTCAAAGGCAAAACTTTTTCTTATTGTTAGGTGAACCAAAGATAAAGAGCTTCACCTACTTTTTGAGTGTCATATGTTTTCAGAGTTTCTCTAGGAGGATTTTTCGTGGCTTGCTGTAGAAATTTATATTTCCACTGCACCCATTCTGAAATGTTAGAAACACTAACTCCGTAATTAGTGACAACAGTTTTCAATAAACTTCCTTTCTTCAACTTCATTGATAGCTGCTAATTTATTGGCAAAAGTAATCACTACATGCTTCCGCATAGTCGCCATAGCACAAAAATACACATGCAATGTAAAGAAGAACCACTCGATGCACAATTGTTGGCTGTGTAGCTTTGTTTAGACTAGTGAGTCAGTGGGTGGGGAAGCAACTCTAGATGAGGCATTCAACTCTCCCCGCAGAAAACAGATTCACCGGAAGCCAGAGTAACTGTGTGCACTTGTTGGTGCATTCGACTGCAGCAGTGGCATGTGGCAGCTCTGTCATACTGTGCTACACAAGCCTAACTGCTAATGAAATTGTTGCCACTTCCACAGTGTGACAGCTGACGCAGCGACAGTAGCCGCTATGGGCAGCCACTCTTGCCTGTGTGGTTGTACTTTAGATAGAAAGAGCTTTCTTCTCAATCTGTGAGTAGTTACCCTGTGCTTTGTTGACGAGTTTGGATGTGAAGGCAATTGGACTCGTTCTGTGATTCGACTCTGTGTGAGAGACCAGCACCAACCCCTTAAGAGGATGCATCAACCACTAGCACAACTGGCTTAGCATGATGAAAATGTACCAAAGAATGATCACTCTGTAAAGCATCTTTCAGTTTCTGAAATGCAACCTCACACACTCTAGTTGCCTCAAATGGAACATTCTTTTGATGGAGATTATGCAATGGAGTTGCAATATATGCAGTGCTCAGAATGAACCAAATATAATAAGTCAATTTATCGATTTACCCAATACAGCTTGGAGTTCACTAACGTTCCTAGGAGCTGGGAGGTCCTGTATGATGGTTAAGTGTGACTACAAAGCATGGATACCTTGACCATTAATTATATGTCCTAAATATTCAATCTCAATCTGGAAGAAGGAACACTTGTCTTTATTACATGTCAACCCAGCATCTGAAAGCTTTTGAAGAAATTTCTTGAGATTGGATAGGTGTTTGTAAGACTTGAAGTGACTCTCATCCAAATAGTTCGAACAAGAAGGAACTGTAGCAGTCGGCTGTGAGCTGAAGGGCAACTTCAGAAACTTAATTAACCCCTTGTGGGGGTTGATCACAAAAATTTGTTGTGTCTGTTAAACTAAGAGAAGCTGCAAATAAGCATCACGCAGATCAATCGTGGAAAAGGAGCGACCTGCACTAAGTTTGTCCATGAGTTCCTCAGGCTGTGGCAAAGGAAAAAGAGTCAATCTCACTCTATGGATTTAGTGTTGCCTTCAAATCTGCACATAAGCATAATCTGCCTGCATGTTTCTTTGTTATCACTTAAGGTGATGCTCACTGACTGGCTGCTACAGGGGAAATCACACCATTGTCCTGTTAAGAAAAGAGTTTTTGTGCCACCTGATCTCTGAGAGTGATATGCAAACCATGGTTGTGCATTTTCTTTCTTGGTAATGTGAGCCTCAAAATTAATAGCTTTGCCAAAGCCATCTTGAAAAATGTTACCAAATTCATCACTCAGTCCAGCTACCCTGTCCGTAGGCACAAGAGAGTTCACGGAGAGAAAATTTTTTTTTTTGAATGTGTAGACCAAACAAATCAAAAGGATCCATGCCAGAAATGTTTTCACTGTCAAGTGAGCACAAAACCATAAATGAAACTACCTTGGTAACATTATAAAAAGTGGCAGGTAGGCTGCTAATACTTAACACAGGAATGTCATCCACCGTAACCAGAAAGATTTGCCTGTGAGTAGTGTACATTAGGATTGCTTAACAGTTTGTAAGTGCTTCTGTTCAGGAAAATCACTGACACAGCAGTGTCCAACTGAAAATGTATTTTGTGAATGGTAATCTGCAAAGTGACAAACATTTTATTTGCCTGACACTGAATAGAAACAATGTGTCACTTTTTCATTGCTGCGCTTGATTTACCCTGTGCTATATTAGAGTCACTACTTGGCTTTGAAACTATTGCATTGACATTCATTGACTGGAACTTTGGAGAATATGCAAAGTGTGTGTTGGACTTGCAGTTTTGCAAACAGGCAGCATGATTGACTGCACTTGCCTCAACAACACCACTTAGCGCCACGAAGGGCACACCTGGTGCTTGTGTCCTGTGAAACACCAAGGGCAAGAATTAACACCACTAGTATGGTACCTAGCTCATGAATCTGTTTAAAATAATATCCAAATTACCCATTAGTTGTAGGTGGAGACTTTAATCTGACATCCATTGACTCGGAAAATTACACGTTTATCACAGGGGGCAGAAGCAAAGACTCGTGTGAAGTTATTCTAGGAACGCTCTCTACATACAACCTTGAGCAAGTGGTTAAAAAACCAACTGAAGATGGGAACATATTAGATATCTTGGCGACAAACAGACCTGATCTTTTTGAGGAAGTTAATCTAGAAGATGGTATTAGCCACCATAATGTCATTGTGACTTCTATGTCAGTGGAAGCTGCAAAAAAAAAAAAAAAACAAACAAAGAAACAGTGTAGAGTTTTCTTGTTTGGGAATCAAATAAAAGTGTTGTTAATGAATATCTTCATAGTCAGCTCCAAGCATTCACTGCAGGACACAAAAGATATTGAGCATTATTGGTCATAAGGTATTGCCCACCACGTGCTAGAGAAGTATGTGCCTAGCAAAGATATAGGGGAGAGAAAGGATCCACCTTGGTATAACAAACATATTAGGAAGTTGCTGAGAAAGCAGAGAATTTCGCAGTCGTTTTAAGCTTAGTCACTGCCTCGCTGACAAACAGAAATTATGCAAATTGAAAGCAGCTGTCAAAAGGTCAATGAGAGATTCTTTTAAAGAATTTGAAAGCAATATTTTATCTACAGATTCTAAAAATAACCCCAAAAATTTTTGGTCATATGTAAAATCTATGAACGCTACAAATAATTCAAAACCTTCTCTTGCTGACAGTACGGGGAATGTAACGGATGATGACAAACAGAAGGCCGAAATTCTAAACCTAGCTTTCAAAAACTCATTTACAGTAGAGGACTGCAGCACCATTCCCCCTTTCAGTTATCGAACAAGCGCGAGGATGGCTGACATAGAGTTTAGTGCAACTGGGATTGTAAAACAGTTAAGATCCTTAGACGCTAGGAAGGTATCTGGCCCATACGGTATCCCCGTAAGATTATATGTTGACTGTGCTACAAATATAGCACCATTCTTATCCGTCATCTATCAGAGATCATTGGAACAGCGGAAAGTTCCACGGGACTGGAAGAAGGCCCAGATCATAGCAATCTATAAAAAGGGTACAAAATCGGATGCACATAATTACCGGCCAATTTCACTGACATCGATTTGTTGTAGAATCATGGAACACATTTTGTGTTCAGACATAATGACCTTTCTAGACTCTGAGAAGCTCATCTGCAGAAACCAGCACGGTTTTAGGAAACAGTGGTCATGCGAGACACAGCTGGCCCTTTTTGTGCATGATATACAACAGGCTCTAGATTCCGGCTCCCAGGTTGATGCCTATTTCTCAACTTTTGAAAGGCGTTTGACTCAGTACCGCACTGTCGATTTCTCCAAAAAGTGTGCACTTACGATCTATCCAATGACATATGTGGTTGGATAGAAAGTTTTCTAAAATACAGGGAGCAGTATGTCGTACTGAATGGGGTGACTTCAACAGAAACACGCGTAACTTAAGGTGTGCCACAGGGCAGCATTATAGGTCCTCTACTTTTTACGATTTACATAAACGATCTGGTTGGTGGTATTGACAGCGGCATTAGACTATTTGCCAATGATGCTGTAGTCTACAGGAATGTAGTATCACAAGAAAGTTGTGAACAAATCAATGAAGATTTGCAGAAAATAAATGCGTAGTGTAATGACTGGCAGTTATCTCTCAATATTAGTAAGTGTAACCTATTGCGTATAACAAGGTGAAAATCCCCACTGGTGTATGAGTACAAAATAAATGCCCAGTCTTTGGAAGCAGTAACATCCATCAAGTATCTGGGTGTGACTATTCGAAATGATCTCAAATGGAATGATCAGATTACACAAGTAACGGGCAAGGTGCACTCTAGATTGCAGTTTATTGGCAGAATCCTGAAGCGATGCAGTCCTCCAACAAACGAAATTGTGTACAATACTTTAGTTCGTCCAGCCTTAGAGTATTGTTCGTCTGTATGGCACCCTTACCAGTTGGGTCTGATTCAAGCGATTGAGAAGGTCCAAAGAAGTGCGGCAAGATTCGTGACTGGCACATTTCACCATCGCGAGAGCGTTACAAATCTCATTGAAAGTTTGAAGAGGGACACACTTGCAGATAGACGAAGTGCTAAACAGAAGGGGCTGCTCACTAAATTCTGAAATCCGATCTTCGCTGAGGATGTAGAGCATATATTATTACCACCAACTTTCAGGTCACACAGTGATCACCATTCAAAGATAAGGAAAATTAGAGCTCGTACTGAGGTGTTCAGACAGTTGTTTTTCCCTCGCGCGATACGCGAGTGGAATGAGGGGGGGGGGGGGGGGTTGAATGTGACTGTGTCGTGAATTGTGTCCTCCACCACACACCTCTTGGTGGCTAGTGGAGTATATATGTAGATGTATCACTACCGTGGCTGAGACTTTGTGTGCCGCAGTGCACAGACTACAGGCACAACCTGTTTACCACTACTCTGTACGGCACAGATAGGGGTGGAATCAAAAGTCAACCTCTGCACTGTCTTACAAATCCTGATGCTCCACTAATTCAAAAACTTGTTGCAAACTAGACTCGGGATACTTAGGAATCTGCTCGCACATGCGAGGATCTGACTTAGTGTGAGTAATGTAGTCTGATTAAGCTGCCTCTGCAAATGAAAGAATTTTTAACACGCAGCTGCCATATTAGTCTGTTCATTAAATTGTTTGTCTGGCACAGAAATTAATTCTTCATAAGGAACACTTTCGGGATGGGTGTTGGGGAAAAGTTTTCAGGTAAGTCTGTGCACTGACACACTGACTGTTCGAAGAAAATAATGTGGTGCGCCATGATGTGTGCTCAGTACTTGAATCATTCCTCATGTGTTGAGTTAAAAGCACAGAATGGTGCTACAGAAGTTGTTATTACAATGTGTACTATCAATAACAAACCATACTCAGAAGATGACAATGATAGTGGAAATCCGTGGCTAGGCCAGTGGTGGTGGTGGGAGGGGGGGGGGGGGAGGCAGACACATCACTATCCTTTTACCTTACCTATCTTTCACATGTCATTGTAGCCAGAATGTACACAAAGCCAACTTCTAACACTTCAGTACAAATTTATATGCATAATACGTCTGTAGATGATGAGGAGATGAAAGAATATATTAATATATTCAGATCATTAGGGAAGATCAAAATTTAATTGTGATGGGGGACTGGAATTTGGTATTAGGAAAAGGAAGAGAAGGAAAAATAGTAGGAGAAGATGGACTGGGGGAAAGGATTGAAAGAGGAAGTGTCACCTAGTAAAATTTTACAGAGAGCACAATTTGATCATTGCTAACACTTTGTTTCCTAACCATGAGGGAAGGCTGTGTACAGGAAAGAGACATGAGACACCAGAACATTTTAGATAGTTTTAATAATGGTAGTAGAAATGTTTGAAAGCCTTTCTAGGAACAGATGTGGACTTTGAGCATAACTATTTGTTATGAACTACAGTTTGGAAGTGAATAAATTGCAGAAAAGTTGAAAATTAAGGATATGGGACCTGGATAAGTTGAAAAGAACCAATGGTTAACGAGTGTTTCAAAAGAGTTATTATGCAGTGAGTTACAGATGCAGGGAAAAGGAATGCAATTGAAGGCGAGTAGGTAGGCTTAAGAGATAAAATAGTGAAGGGAGCAGAAGTTCAAATGAGTAAAATAACCTAGTTGAAATCTTTAGATAACACTCGAAACATTAAATCTAATTGGCAAAAGGATAGAATATGAAACTGCAGCAGATGATGCAGGCAAAAGGGAATACAAACATTTAAAAAATAAGGTTGACAGAAAACACAAAATAGTGAATCGGTAATAGTTAGAGGAAAACCACAAAAGCTGTAGAAGCATGAATAATTATGGGAAACATAGATACCATTTATAGCAAAATTAAATAACACATTTGGAGAAAAGATATGAAGCTGTATGAATATCAAAAGCTCAGAATGCAACCCAGTACCAAGCAAACAAGGGAAGGTCTAATGTTTGGGGGGGGGGGGGGGGGGGGGTGGAGGCTGTACAAAGGAAACGAACTTGAAGACAGTGTTACAGAAAGGGAAGAGGGAGTGGATGAACAAGAGATTGGAATTGTGATACTGCAAGAAGAATTTGACAGACCACTGAAAACCATAGTCTGAAACCAGGCCAGGAGTCTATGACATTCCCACTATTTTTTGTGACACCTGAATGGGCCAGCCATGACAAAAGTATTCCAGTCTGGTATAATAGGCAGGTGAAGTACTGACATATATTCAAGAGGACTGTAACAATTCCAGTTCCTAAGAAGGTAGATGCGGCCAGGTGTGAATATTACTGAATCCTCAGTTTAATAAGCCCGATTGCAGAATAGTTACATGAATTACTTACAGAAAAATGGAAAGACTGGCAAAACCAACATCAGAGAATATGTGTTTGGGTTCTGGAAAAATGTAGAAATAGGCGAAGGAATTCTGATTCCACAACTTATTTCAGAAGATAGACTAAAGAAAGCCAAACCTACATTTACAGCATTTGTAGATTTTGAGAAAGCTTTTTTACGGTGATGACTGAAATATGCTTATTGCAATTCTGCAGGTAGCAGGAATAAAGGGAGTGAAAGGTTGTCTACAACTTGTACAGAAAGCAGACTGCAGTTATAAAAGTTGGACATGAAATGGAAGCATTAATCAAGAAGCCAGTGAAGCAGGATTGTAGCCTATACCTGATGTTATTCAGTCTGTACATTAAGGAAGCAGCATAGGAAATCAAAAGAGAAGTTTGTATAGGGAATTAAAGTTCAGGGACAAGACATAAAAAGTTGTGGTTTGCTGGTGACATACTAATTCTGTTAGAGATGGCAAAAGACAGAATGTCATTTGAACACAATTGATAATATTGTTAAACATTAGTATAAGATGATTAGCAGCAAAAGTAAATCAAGGTTAATGACATGTGGTTGAATCAAATTAGGCTATGCTGAGGGAATTAGGTTAAGAAAATGGGCACTAAAGGTAGTACATGAGTTTAGCTATTTGGGTAGTGAAATAACCGACTCTGGCAGAATTGGAGAGGATAAAAATGCAGACTGATAAATAGCAAGGGGAAAAAAATTCTGAAAAAGGAAATTTTAAACATGAAATATAAATGTAAGTATTTTGTGAATGCATTTGTCTGGTGTATATTCCAGACAAGGAAGTGAAATTTGCATGATAAACAATTCAGTGAATAGGAGTATAGAAGCTTTTGAAATATGATGCTATCAAAGAAGATCAGATAAGCAATGAAGAGGTGATGAATCGAATTGGAGAGAATATAAATTTATGGCACAACCACACTAAGATAAAGGATTGATTGATTGATAGATTGAACAAACATAGCCTGAGATATCAAGGAATTGTCAGTTGGGTAATGGAGAGAAGTGTGGGAGGTAAAAATTCTACTTGGAGACCAAGGCTTGACTAGTAAGCAGTTTCAATTGGATGCAGTAGTTATGCAAAGATGATGAGATTTGCACAAGATGGACTAGAATGGAGAGCTGCATCAAACCAGTCTTTGGAATGAAGACCACAACAGCAACAACATTTAGCGTTACCTTAGGGATAACATCATCATTGTTTTCAAGAGCTCATATGGACAAAGCAGATTGCGACCTCAGTGTCAGATTAAGAAAAATTTTGGATTGATGAGCCCATTGATTAGGTCTGTTCGACTTTTTAATTCTTACATGATGTGAGTTCAGACCGGCGTGAGCATTTCGTCTAAGGTGAGTTAGTAAACATAAAAATTGAAAGTATTACTTTTCCTTTACGTACCCTCCTTCATTTTCTTTATTGCATTTGTTGCTGTAATGTTTCATCAATTAGGATGCGTTGCTTTCCGGTTTGGATGTTAAAATAAGTGTGTCATAAAATGTAAAAGACATAGTAGAGTGTGACTTGATATTACCCAGAAGTCCCTAATGGGTTGCAGTGTGCAAGCATGTAGTAAGTACATCTTTAAACTGATGTGTACTGATTATGACTTCTCTACTGCCGCAGCTTTTTGTAGCTCTTGAACATAGATTTATAATGTACACAGTTTGTGATGTGAATAGCTGTTATTTTTAGCATTGCATCATTACATTAGTAGTTTCTTTAAATTACGTGATCAAGTTCACTTAACTGAAATGTGGTCTAAACTTGACATAGGACCTTACATACTTAAAAAATTTCTGTAGTTTATGCGTGACAGCTTTTTCCATTGTATATTTTGCTGTCTGAAGTCCTTTGTCTCTCCTGTTCTATATTTACATCTCACTGTTAAGGACACGAACTGTTACATTCTTAATATGCGTCTGTTAGTAATTATCAGTGACAATCCTGTGCAGAGGGAAACTGGTGATGCTGTACAGTGTTATGTAATAATTATTTTATTCTTCATCCCTAAATCATTAATATTGGAATTTTGTTTGCAGACGTTTAATTTCTTACACGTCTTGTTTTACTTTTTAGTAACTTAGTTGTTAATTTTGTCCAGACTCAGAAGAAGAAGTTGGACCAAGACTAAAGCCAGTTTTTGTACGTAAGAAAGATAGAGTGACTGTATTGGAGAAAGAGCGAGAAGAACAAAAGAAGAAATTAGCACAACAAGAAGCAAAGAAAATGGCTGAAGAACGTCGCAAGTACACCCTCAAGGTAAGGGTTTATTTTTGTTGAAAAGCAAATGAGACAAGAAATGAACTTTGGCCTAACAAAGAATTTAAAAACAGAAGCAACAATAAGTCCATATTTATCTGTATGAAGAAGGATGAGCAGCACAAGAATCTCTGTTTCTTGGAATTGACTGTTCCTTCTTTCGGGGTGAAAGAAAAGAATAAGAGGTGTAGAGAAGTAATAAATGTTCTGCCTTACTTCTCAGAATGTTGTTGCATTAATAGGGTTGTTAAAAGATTCTGACAGGAAAAATGAACTTGAATCATTATTTGGCTGTTTCAATTTCAGTAGTGAATTTTCCATGTCTTGCTGCGAGATAGCAAGATCTTGGTTGATAACATTTTTATAGACAGTGCTCAGGTTGAAACAATTAATGTCTGCCTAATTGTTAATGGACTATCTGATCATGATGCACAGCTAATGGAAATAAAGAATCTAGCACCTTAAAACTCTGAGGCATGTTCCTACAAAGCAGTGATGAGGCTTTAATGAGACCAACATACAGTGTTTTAAGAATAAGTTACTAGTTGTGGTATGGGGTGAGATGCATACAGAAAGAGATGCGTATGTGAAATTCAGTGTTTTCTGTAGTAAATTTTGGTCAGTATTTGAAAGTATCTTTCCTAAAAACTTATCCAGAAAGCCCAATAAAAGAAATAAGTTATGAATAATTAAAGATATTAAAATCTCGTATAAGAGGAAAAAGAAATTTAAGGGCCAGAACAAGTCAAGTTTTGATGTTATTTGCTCGCCACAAAAATAGTGTAATATTTTAGTGGAAGTCATTAAAATGTCCTGAAATATGCACATCCTGGCAGAAATTAATAATGCCATTAATGAGATTAAAACTATATGGGATATTGTGAAACAGGAGACAGGACATCTAGTCAGTCAGGGTGTATACGACGTGGAACAACCGGGAGATCCGGGAAAAACCCGGGAATTTTTTCATTCGGGAGAAAACCGGGAAAAACTCGAGATTTTTTTTAGAATTCCAGGAATTTTTCATTGTTTTAGTTTTCAGCTAAATTTTTGTGATTTTGACTGGTAAGAACCAATACTCTAACAAAGGATATTACTGTATCCCGCTATTGTAGAACAACACTGCAGCAACAAAACATGAACGAGAGGAAAAAAACGAAAATAAAACTTAAGTTGCAAAGGAAATGCGCCGTGTAGAACAACAAAACACAGTGTATCTGCCAACAGCAAAGTATGTCAAAGGCTATAGACTGGCTCTGAGCACTATGGGACTTAACTACTGAGGTCATCAGTCCCCTAGAACTTAGAACTACTTAAACGTAACTAACCTAAGGACATCACACACATCCATGCCCGAGGCAGGATTCGAACCTGTGACCGTAGCAGTCGCGCGGCTCCGGACTGAAGTGCCTAGAACCGCTCGGCCACTGTGGCCGGCCAAAGGCTTTAGGAAGACTATGCAATGCTTCCCAACAACAAATTGCGTCCGATGACCGTGATATGACAAATGTTTAAATTAGATTTGTTTGAACAGTGGTGGGCGGGCTCTTGTGTATCCACAGTTGAGTCACGTATGAGTAGTACCTTCTTTCGCTTCTGGTTACAGAAGTATGGCTGGGCGCCACTACTTAATATTGCCCCGGTTCAGAAATATAGTAAATCTGGCACTGATATAGTAAATCTGGCACTGATGCCCAGAACAGTCTGGGTTGTGGTGGAGAGAATTATGCATTTTAGCATGGTTCTCGAAATTCCGATGCTCTTGAAGTATCCTCTGATGTCTTGTTTCTTTTATGACATAATGTAAGATCTTTTAATGTTTTACACGTACGAACGTATGGGCTTCCTGCGTCATCGTAGCTGCATAAGCGCAGTGACACCTATTATCTGGTGCTCTCTTCCAACTGCTGAAATGAACCTATTTCTAACAGATTGCAGGAAAATATTGCGAATGGTGGTTTGAAAAGCGTTACATTCAAACCAAATTTCCTTTTAACGCAAGATGAACTATGTGTGAGAATGTATGATGAATTACTTAAATCACAAAACTTTTGACTCTAATTTAAAAATCAGCTCTTTGAGGACGACCATTTAGAAGAATTTCGAGCCCAGAAGATCAAACATTTACGTCGTTACTAAAATTTTACTGGCACATTTATGTGATGTATCTTAAAGTGCAACATGCGCAAAAAAGATCAACATTATATGTGGAAGCTTAGCTTCTCTTCCAGCTTATTAATCTTAAGAGACCAATATTATATGTGAATGCTATGTATATTAATTTAAACCATTGACTTTTCTTATTTGTGTGTTCGCGCTACTTAAGAGTTATCTTTCTATTGGCTTACTACATTACGTGTCTGTGCTGTCATCAGCTGGCGAGATCATGTGACAGTGAGCTATGACTGACTTACAAAAGCACCTCGCAATCTCGATTTCAATGCTTTGGAAAGTTACATGCGGCGTTAGGTGGAATTCAAATTTATACCTTCGTAATACAGAAATATGCAGCATAAATGTTGCTGCACATCAAAGGTCTTTCAAAACGTCGGTGTGTTGTTGTTGTTGTCTTCAGTCCTGAGACTGGTTTGATGCAGCTCTCCATGCTAATCTATTCTGTGCAAGCTTCTTCATCTCCCAGTACCTACTGCAACCTACATCCTTCTGAATCTGCTTAGTGTATTCATCTCTTGGTCTCCCTCTACGATTTTTACCCTCCACGCTGCCCTCCAATACAAAATTGGTGATCCCTTGATGCCTCAGAACAAGTCCTACTAGCCGATCCCTTCTTCTGGTCAAGTTGTGCCACAAACTTCTCTTCTCCCCAATCCTATTCAATACTTCCTCATTAGTCATGTGATCTACCCATCTAATCTTCAGCATTCTTCTGTAGCACCACATTTCGAAAGCTTCGATTCTCTTCTTGTCCAAACTATTTATCGTCCATGTTTCACTTCCATACATGGCTACACTCCATACAAATACTTCCAGAAATGACTTCCTCACACTTAAATCTATACTTGATGTTAACAAATTTCTCTTCTTCAGAAACGCTTTCCTTGCCATTGCCAGTCTACATTTTATATCCTCTCTACTTCAACCATCATCAGTTATTTTACTCCCCAAATACCAAAACTCCTTTACTACTTTAAGTGTCTCATTTCCTAATCTAATTCCCTCAGCATCACCTGACTTAATTAGACTACATTCCATTATCCTCGTTTTGCTTTTGTTGATGTTGATCTTATATCCTCCTTTCAAGACACTATCCATTCCGTTCAACTGCTCTTCCAAGTCCTGTGCTGTGTCTGACAGAATTACAATGTCATCGGCGAACCTCAAAGTTTTTATTTCTTCTCCATGGATTTTAATACCTACTCCGAATTTTTCTTTTGTTTCCTTCACTGCTTGCTCAATATACAGATTGAATAACATCGGGGAGAGACTACAACCCTGTCTCAGTCCCTTCCCAACCACTGCTTCCCTTTCATGTCCCTCGACTCTTATAACTGCCATCTGGTTTCTGTACAAATTGTAAATAGCCTTTCACTCACTGTATTTTACCCCTGCCACCTTCAGAATTTGAAAGAGAGTATTCCAGTCAACATTGTCAAAAGCTTTCTCTAAGTCTACAAATGCGAGAAACGTAGGTTTGCCTTTCCTTAATCTAGCTTCTAAGATAAGTCGTAGGGTCAGTATTGCCTCACGTGTTCCAACATTTCTACGGAATCCAAACTGATCTTCCCCGAGGTCGGCTTCTACTAGTTTTTCCATCCGTCTGTAAAGAATTTGTGTTAGTATTTTGCAGCTGTGACTTATTAAACTGATAGTTCAGTAATTTTCACATCTGTCAACACCTGCTTTCTTTGGGATTGGAATTATTATATTCTTCTTGAAGTCTGAGGGTATTTCGCCTGTTTCATACATCTTGCTCACGAGATGGTAGAGTTTTGTCAGGACTGGCTCTCCCAAGGCTGTCAGTAGTTCCAATGGAATGTTGTCTACTCCGGGGGCCTTGTTTCGACTCAGGTCTTTCAGTGCTCTGTCAAACTCTTCACGCAGTATCGTATCTCCCATTTCATCTTCATCTACATCCTCTTCCATTTCCATAATATTGTCCTCAAGTACATCACCCTTGTATAGACCCTCTATATACTCCTTCCACCTTTCTGCTTTCCCTTCTTTGCTTAGAAATGGGTTTCCATCTGAGCTTTTGATGCTCATACAAGTGGTTTTCTTATCTCCAAAGGTCTCTTTAATTTTCCTGTAGGCAGTATCTATCTTACCCCGTGTGAGATACGCCTCTACATCCTTACATTTGTCCTCTAGCCATCCCTGCTTAGCCATTTTGCGCTTCCTGTCGATCTCATTTTTGAGACGTTTGTATTCCTTTTTGCCTGCTTCATTTACTGCATTTTTATATTTTCTCCTTTCATCAATTAAATTCAATATTTCTTCTGTTACCCAAGGATTTCTACTAGCCCTCGTCTTTTTACCTACTTGATCCTCTGCTGCCTTCACTATTTCATCCCTCAAAGCTACCCATTCTTCTTCTACTGTATTTCTTTCCCCCTTTCCTGTCAATTGTTCCCTTATGCTCTCCCTGAAACTCTGTACAACCTCTGGTTCTTTCAGTTTATCCAGGTCCCATCTCCTTAAATTCCCACCTTTTTGCAGTTTCTTCAGTTTTAATCTACAGGTCATAACCAATAGATTGTGGTCAGAGTCCACATCTGCCCCTGGAAATGTCTTACAATTTAAAACCTGGTTCCTAAATCTCTGTCTTACCATTATATAATCTATCTGAAACCTGTCAGTATCTCCAGGCTTCTTCCATGTATACAGCCTTCTTTTATGATTCTTGAACCAAGTGTTAGCTATGATTAAGTTGTGCTCTGTGCAAAATTCTAACAGGCGGCTTCCTCTTTCATTTCTTAGCCCCAATCCATATTCACCCACTATGTTTCCTTCTCTCCATTTTCCTACTACAGAATTCCAGTCACCCATGACTATTAAATTTTCATCACCCTTCACTATCTGAATAATTTCTTTTATTTCATCATACATTTCTTCAATTTCTTCATCATCTGCAGAGCTAGTTGGCATATAAACTTTTGCTACTGTAGTAGGTGTGGGCTTCGTATCTATCTTGGCCACAATAATACGTTCACTATGCTGTTTGTAGTAGCTTACCCGCATTCCTATTTTCCTATTCATTATTAAACCTACTGCTGCATTACCCCTATTTGATTTTGTGTGTATAACCCTGTAGTCACCTGACCAGAAGTCTTGTTCCTCCTGCCACCGAACTTCACTAATTCCCACTATATCTAACTTTAACCTATCCATTTCCCTTTTTAAATTTTCTAACCTACCTGCCCGATTAAGGGATCTGACATTCCACGCTCCGATCCGTAGAACGCCAGTTTTCTTTCTCAAGACATCCTCTTGAGTAGTCCCCGTCCGGAGATCCGAATGGGGGACTATTTTACCTCCGGAATATTTTACCCAAGAGGACGCCATCATCGTTTAATCATACATTAAAGCTGCATGCCCTCAGAAAAAATTACGGCCGTAGTTTCCCGTTGCTTTCAGCCATTCGCAGTACCAGCACAACAAGGCCGTTTTGGTTATTTTTACAAGGCCAGATCAGTCAATCATCCAGACTGTTGCCCTTGCAACTACTGAAAAGGCTTCAGGAACCACACGTTTGTCTGGCCTCTCAACAGATACCCCTCCGTTGTGGTTGCACCTACGGTATGGCTATCTGTATCACTGAGGCACGCAAGCCTCCCCACCAACGGCAAGGTCCATGGTTCATGGGGGGAGGAACGTAGGTATATAAAAACATAAACATTCAAAGAATTGATGAGTTTTACAGTGCCGAAGAAGAGTGTACTGTCACTTATCACGAAAAAGTGTCTTTTCACCCGGAATAAAGTGTATTTTTAACTGTGAAATCCGGGAAAAATCCGGAAATTTTTTTCCTTGTCCACGTATACACCCTGTCAGTGTGCACAAGATACCATTACAAACTAAATGACAATGTTGTGACTGATAATTGACAAGTTATGAGTATCTTTAACAATCACTTTCTAAGTGTAGTAGCAAAAATAAGATTAAATTGTTCATTTGGAAAAGGAGGACAATATATTAAAAATACCATTCCACAAAAGTTTTAAGCAACTAGAATTATCACTAACATCTGTTACTGAAATAAAGGAGGAAAAAAAGCTCATGTGGCATTGATTCTGAAGACACTGGCACAGGGAATTTTTCAAGACATATTAAGACATGCAATTGCTAGACCTGTTTATAAGAAAAATGACAAGAAAGTCTTCAATAATTATTGTCCAGTTTCCTCTTTGATGTCTTTTTCCAAAATATTTGAAAAAGTAATGTACTCAAGGGTAGTCACACATTTAAGAGGAAATGAATTTCATAGCATATCACAGTTTGGATCCAGAAGGGTTGCTCAACTGAGAATGCTGTTTATTATTCACTCACCAGATATTGGAAGCCTTAAATAATAAAATATCACCAGCTGGTATTTTTGTGGTCTTTCCAATCCATCTGGTTGTGTAGGTCATGTTACTCTCTTACAAAAGCTTGAATATTATGGAATCAGTGGCTTTACAAAAAACTGGTTTGAATCAAACTTAAGAAGCAGAATGCAAAAAGTTATGCTGAATAATTCAAACAGTGTTGAAAGGAGAGAAAATTTTAGTGACAGGAGGAATCATGAAGGGCATCCCACAGAGTTCAGTTTTGAGTCCACTCATATTCCTTATAAAGCGTGTCCCAGGAGAAATGGTCAGTATTCAGGGATATGGCAGGAACAACTGTTTGAAGCAAAAATAAAAATTTAAAAATCTGGTAAACGTGGGCTGTAAAATGTATTATCTAAGACCTATGAGTACTTGTTCATCTATACTGCTGTGAAACACATCTGTCCTGCTGAACAAGCGACCTTCCACTTAACATTCATCAAGCACAATTGGTACTTGTTGCAGATGATACTAATGTTACAATAAATCACATTAAGGAGAAAACAACAGAGGAAATCTTTAACGATATTTTTAAAAGAATTATTAAGTGGGTTTCTGTGAATGCCCCCTGAACTTTGAGAAAACACAGTATATTCGGTTCTGTACAACAAATAGAGATATCGACAGTTGATGTAGTGCATGAACAGGAGTTGACAAATAGGGTAGAATGCTCCAAATTTTTGGATGTACATATTATGGGAACTTGAACTGGAAGAATCATACTACTGAGCTGCTCAAACCAGTATGTTCAGCCACCCTTGCTCTTCATATAATTCCTAGTCTTGGAAACAAACTAATCAATCTTGTAACATGTTTTGCATATTTCCACCCAATAACATCTTAGAGAATAATTTTCTGGGATAACTCATCACTTAGAAAATAAGTATTGGTGGCACAAAAGGAGCAATAAGAGTAATATATGGTGTTCACCCGCAGTCGTCATGTAGATACCTCTTCAAGAAGTTAGACGTTTTAACTGCTCCTTCACAAAACATGACTTCACTGCTAAAATTTGTTATAAATGATCCACCACAATATGAGAAGGATAGCATTCCTACAGCATTAGAAGAAAATATGGCTTTTATTACCCATAATTAAAGTTGTCACTGGGTCAGAAAGGATTTCAATATGCATCAACAAAAATCTTTAATCATTTACAAAGCAGCATAAAATCTCTCCTTGACAACTTCTTCTATTCCACAGATGATTTTTTTTTCTGGAAAGTGGTAACCTGTAAAAAAAGAACCTAGCTTTGAAGTTTGGTTACATGATTAGGACTGGAGAATTGCATGTTCATCAGTGTTAAAACTAATAATGTACATATCCTGTAAGGTGACTCATTCCTTGTCATTTCAATAAAAGAATTGCCCTACAACTAATGAAAAATTCTAATCCTAAAGGCATTCCAACACTTGCTAGGCCGATTAGTGCTGCTACATTGTGACGAAGTTGTATGGAGTCCACATTTTCTTAGCTGCGTGGCAGGGCCACTCAGTGAGTCCGCGCTGCATGATACTGAATGTGAAAACTGCCAGCTGCATGTGCCCGCCATGCATGCAAAGCAAGTGATGGGCGGCAAGCGTGGCTCATGCGTTTCTGCTGTGCTGTTGCAGTATCCTTCAAGCAGTGCATCAAAGCTGCTTTGGCTTCGACCGTGCTCTCATGGTGGTTTCCTTTGAGGACTGTCTTCACTTTGTGACGAAGCAAGCTTGGATCTTATTACTTCCTGTTTTGTTTTGCCATATGCCTCCTTAAATACTTTTTTTTTCATTTTGACTTATTGTCATTAACATACATAAGTATAATCTGCATTTTCATAAAAGGTGAACAGTGAAAGTAAAGAACCGTGAAACTCAACTGCGCAGCCGTCGGGTACATCATTTACAGTAGTCAGTGTTGAACTCCCACCCGTGCCCCCTCCCCCGCCCGTCTTTCAGCCGGTATAACAATGCAGTACATCAACGTCGAGGACCATCAATGAGATAATAAAGCAGGCGAGCATCACAAGTTGCCCAGCTAAAAACAGTGGCTTTGATAGGGTTTCACATTTAAGCACTTGCTGGATCATGGCCATCGTTTGCCCTAGTCCTACACAGAATTAGATGGGGTAATGCTGTTAAATACAAGATTGTATTTTAAAATTAGAGTGAGTTTATAGACAGTGTTATACTAAAACAATGATGTGAAACACACAGAAGCTCGTAGGTAAACAGTGCCAGCTGCATTTTTTAGGTAACCACTGCCCCCTCCATTGAACCTGTCTGGTGAAAGTATGCTCTGTGATGTAAAGTCACGTCAGAAAATTCATACGGAAGAACGTATTTAAATGTAAAAGGGAGGGGGGGGGGGGGGGGGAGAGATCCTTGTGTGTGTATTGTAGTTAAGAAGTGTAAGTCAGTTTAAGTTTAATTTTATGCAACTCTTGTGCAATCACATACACTGCCTGATGAAAAAAGTGAAGCACCCAGGAGGGAAAGAGGAAATGAAATGAACCTTAACTGGTTGAGAGGGTATGTGATGTTATTTCAGTGATTACAGTATTTGAGTTAACTTTAAGAATAATTGACAGTATGAGCCCACCTATCATTGTTACTTTGGATTCCTGCTGACATGGATGCATGCTCTGATAGAGCTGTGAAGGGCATTATAAAGCCATTATAGCCTCTCCTGGAGGCAAGCTAGTGTACTAGCAGATACTGGCATTAGGACATAGTTGATGCCTGAGTTAGTTCCACACATGTTCCATTAGGGACAGGTCTGGGCACCTTGCTCACTACTGGAGAACCATAACATCATGCAGGCAGTTTGTAGAGATGCATTCCATGTATGGATGAGCAATGTCCTGTTGAAAAATGGCAGCACAATATTGTTGTGTGAGAGGTAACATATGAGGACTCAGGATGTCCGTGACATACCTTTGTGCCAGCAGAGCTCCCTCAGTCACTACCAGCCATAACCTGAAGTCATACCCGATGTCTCCCCATACCATGATGCCAAGAGTAATGTGGCTGTGACTCTCTGAAACATTGGAAAAATAGGACCTCTCCCCAGTTCTCTGCCGTACTCGCCTACAATGACCATCTAGGGTAATGGGATATCATGAATCATCGTTGAACACAGTGAGATGCCATTCATGCTTCCTGGTCACGACACCAGTCTAAATGTAGCCATTTGTGTAGGGCACATTACTCACATTCGGAGGGACGACAGTTCAAATTCGCCTCAGGCCATCTAGATTTACGTTTTCTGTGAATGCCCTAAATCACTCCAGAAAAATGCATGGATGTTTGTTTTGAATTGACATGTCTGATTATCTTCCCAGTTCTTAGCAAAACAGTCTGAGCTTTTGCCTTATCTCTAATGACATTAATGTAGATGGGACGTTATACCCTAATATTTCTTCTGTATGTATTGTGGTGGTAGTGGCAGCCTATTCATGGGACACTGATTCTGTAGTCCTGCTCTTGACAATGAGCGTGCCTATCTTCACATTCTGATGCAATCCAACGTAGAGCCACTGTCACAGCCAAATGCCCCGCAGATCTGGCATGATTGGTGGCCAAATGGAGATCCACTAACTACAGGGTGACTCAAAAAATACTTTTTAACTTTGAAATGTTACAGAAATTTATTGAGATAACTTACAGAATTGGTAGAGGCATGATTTTGCAGCAAACAACCTCAAGTTTTACATTAGTGTCAAGTGTCATTTTGATTCAATGTGACTACCGTTTGTGATGCGGCAAACATCCCTCAGTAATCAATTTCCTCTCACACTCACTGCAGCAAATCGAGCATAACTTGTGTAATGGCAGTGTAGATTCAATTTCTTAGGTCAGATAAATTGTTTGGTAGGGAGGAACATACATACAGTCTTTAATGAAACCCCAGTGGTTTCAAGTCTGGGGAGCGAGGTGGCCATGTGATTGGCTCTTCACAGCCAGTCCACCAACTTATCGAAGAAACCTTGGACTTCTGTGAGGAAATGAGGTGCTGCATCATCTTGCTGGAAGTAAACCATCCCATTTTGGTCATCTTCATTCATCTGTGGAGTTAAAAAGTTTTCTAGCGTATCCAGATACACAATACCAGTGACAATTTTCTCTGTGAATAAGAAAGGGCTGTACACTTTGAATTTGCTAACGGCACAAAAAGCATTAACTTTGGGCCTGTCACAAACATGTTCCATGGTTGCATGTGGATTTTTGCTGCCCCATATTCTGCAGTGGTGGGTGTTCACTGTGACACTGGTATGAAATGTTGACTCATCACTGAAGACTATTGTGTTCAGGAATATCTTGTCCACTATCCAATGCAACATTTCTGCACAGGATTCCCAATGAGCAACCTTATCTGCATCACTAATGTGTTGTGTCATTGTGAATCTCTATGGTTTCCAGTGTAAACATCTTCACAGTACTTATCAAACATTTTTTTGTGGACTGTGAGCAAAGCACTCCCTAACCTGTTTGGCACAGTCATCAGCATGCGGGCGATCTGGTGATCTAACGTGTCACAGTGAACAACCCATCTGTATGAAGTTCTTGTGTCAAGAGTAAATTTTAGGTCTGCTTGGAGGTTCTTCAATGTGGTCAGTGTGAAATTTGTACCAAACATTTGTTGCAGAGTTCGTTTCATGAAACCAAAACACTCAGCAAGCATGCTCCACACCAATGAAAATAACAGTTTTAACTGTACACTATGCTGGTGCTCCTCTGGTGACAGAATGGGATACTGATGCACTACGTGAATCAAACGTGAGGTTATTTGCTACAAAATGACAATTCTATCAATTCTGTAAGTTATCTCAACAAATTTCTATGTCATTCCAAAGTTGTAAAGTCCTTTTTGCCCTCGCTGTGTATGTGTGGAGCTTATAATGCTGTCTCACATGAGTACACAGCATCTGTGTGTTCTTCACAGTATTCAGTCAACATATGATGTTGTTCACACCCATACTATTGTATACCCTACCACGCCTAGTAACAGCACTAATGCAGTCTGGTGGCTGTTCTACCTGTTGCAGAGAATTGCGACTCTAATAATCTACATACCCACCAATGGTGTGTACATGTATGAAGTTACATTGACATCTGACTATCTTGTTTTGAGTGCTTCACTTTTTTTTTTTTTTTTTTTTGTCAAACTGTGTATTTTTATGTTTCCTGTGTACTGTGTTACTGCTCTCTCCATATACATGCTACAGTTCACAGTTCTCTTGTGGTTTATTTTCGAATTACTTTATTTCCATTTTCGGAGTTGTTAGTGCTCAATTTCCATTTTTATGTAATTCCTTTCTGTTGTTTCTCATTCTCATCCCTGTTTAACTAACAGCATATAAACGACAAGGCCTCACAACTTAACTATGACGTCACACAACCCAGGTAAGGCACTTAGTGTCAACCCTGCCTTTCGCCAAATCGTTGCACTAACACCATTTTAGAAACAGATAAATATAAGACAGTAAAAGATGTTAAGATGATCAAGCTTGACTATAAATGAAATTACTGCGAGTTGATTTGTTATCTCAGGAAACAAAGCGGAAGCATTTACTGTTTTCATCTGTGTCAGATATAGAATCATGAAAATTTTTTGCACTTAACACAATTCAAGGCACTAAAAGCTGTTGAGCTGTAAGAAATGACATTACTGAGACATAAAGCATTTTTTCCTAAGGTATGTCAGTTGTAAAATAACATACGACACCTTCAATTGTACCAAAGTTTTTATTTGCACTGACACAGTTTTATTCTCGTAACATTGACACAAACAAAATTGTAGAATATGCAACTTACACATCTAAACAATATTCAACAAATCATAATATACATCCATAACATGTTTCAGATATATGGTTTGAAGTAAATTGTAAACAATAAAGGTGGAAAAAAGATTACTGATAACTCTCACTAAACCTATGATCACAACCAAAACATACAGAAGTATCTATGAATTGCATGAAACAGCCCAGCATTACTCTAACAATGAAAGCATTCATTCTGCATTACACTTAATGGAAACATTGTGCAGAGTTACAAAGTAGCAGTCCTCGTGAATGTTTTCATTTGCTATGTGCGTTTCACAGACATAATGACTGATGTCAAAGCCTCTTAATAGTTAATGTAAGGACAGATGGTAATTATTACTCAAACTATATCACATTTGCACTTCTAGATAACAAATTTTCTTCTACAAAACATCTTAAATATTAACAGTGTGGTTCTCAGTTATTGTGCTGAGGGGCACAGCACAACGTGTAGGGAAGATAATAGATGTAAGTTTTCAAATGGGAGATCACATCCCACTAACTGATTTCTACACTAAAATAGCTTTCACGCAAATAGAGGAAGAAAAACGAGATGATCCAAATTCATGACACATAAAGGAAATACAAATATGAAACCCTTGTCCAACCACAGTTAATGTTCAAGGCAGGATCAACATAGCACATGGTCAAAGACGTGCAAATACTTCTCACCAAACTCTACAGAATGACAGTGTGGCAAAGAATGCTGTGCTGATAATAAGAAACATGAATGAGAGCCATCTTAGAGACAGTAGAGTTGCTATCATTGCATCTTGAATGTGAAACAAGAGTTTGCTGCTTGCAGTGGAAAACTACAAGCAGATTGTTGGAGGGATGAAATAGCTGTATCTTTTAATTAATAAGGTATGCTATATAGCAGAAAAAGACCTATCTAAACATTAGGGTGAGTACACACAGTAAGTAACATATTTAGAAAACACACAATGCAGTACAAAAAAGGCACTAGAACTAAGAGAAGGTACATATTAAAACATTAAGAATACAGGAATTTACTAGTTCAAATATGAAAATGAAAAGTGGTGCATATGACCAGCAGAATACACTACTGGCCGTTAAAATTGCTACACCAAGAAGAAATGCAGATGATAAACGGGTACTCAATGGACAGATATATTATACTAGAACTGACATGGGAATACATTTTCATGGAATTTGGGTGCATAGATCCTGAGAAAGCAGTACCCAGATCAACCACTTCTGGCCGTAATAACGGCCTTGATAAGCCTGGGCATTGAGTCACACAGAGCTTGGATGGCGTGTACAGGTAAAGCTGCCCATGCAGCTTCAACACGATGCCACAGTTCATCAGGAGTAGTGACTGGCGTATTGTGACGAGCCAGTTGCTCGACCACCATTGACCAGACGTTTTCAATTGGTGAGAGATCTGGAGAATGCGCTGGCCAGGGCAGCAGTCGAACATTTTCTGTATCCAGAAAGGCCCGTATAGGACCTGCAACATGCGGTCATGCATTATCCTGCTGAAATGTAGGCTTTCGCAGGGATCAAATGAAGGGTAGAGCCACGGGTCGTAACACATCTGAAATGTAACGTCCACTGTTCAAAGTGCCGTCAATGCGAACAGGAAGTGACCTAGACGTGTAACCAATGGCACCCCATACCATCACGCCGGGTGATAGGCCAGTATGGCGATGATGAATACACGCTTCCAATGTGCGTTCACCGCGATGTCGCTAAACACGGATGCGACCATCATGATGCTGTAAACAGAACCTGGATTCATCCGAAAAAATTACGTTTTGCCATTCATGCACCCAGGTTCGTCGTTGAGTACACCATCACAAGCACTCCTGTCTGTGATGCAGCGTCAAGGGTAACCACAGCCATGGTCTCTGAGGTGATAGTCCATGCTGCTGCAAACGTCGTCGAACTGTTCGTGCAGATGGTTGTTGTCTTGCAAATGTCCCCATCGGTTGACTCAGGGATCGAGACGTGGCTGCACGATCTGTTACAGCCATGCAGATAAGATGCCTGTAATCTTGACTGCTAGTGATACAAGGCCATTGGGATCCAGCACGGCATTCTGTATTACCCTCCTGAACCCACCAATTCCATATTCTGCTAACAGTCATTGGATCTTGACCAACGCGAGCAGCAATGTCGCGATACGATAAACCGCAATCACAATAGGATACAATCCAACCTTTATAAAGTCGGAAACATGATGGTACGCATTTCTCCTCCTTACACGAGGCATCACAACAATGTTTCACCAGGCAACACCGGTCAACTGCTGTTTGTGTATGAGATATCGGTTGGAAACTTTTCTCATGTCAGCACATTGTAGGTGTCGCCACCGGCGCCAACCTTGTGTGAATGCTCTGAAAAGCTAATCATTTGCATATCACAGCATCTTCTTCCTGTCGGTTAAATTTCGCATCTGTAGCACGTCATCTTCATGGTGTAGCAATTTTAATGGCCAGTAGTGTATTTCACAGAAAAGCAGACATCATCTCAGGTCACAAGTATGGAACAGCTTATTTCACATTTGCATGGTAAAATACTTTTAAAAGTCTTCAGCATGTAGCCATATGTAAAAATGAATTTGTAATGTGAATTTAAAATGGTTTATCATGCAAAATGATCCATGGAACATGAAACTAACTAACTAACTAAAACTGTTGTCACATGAGGGACAAGACTCAAAGGTATGGGAATAACAAGTGTCTGCAAAAGCACACACCTCATCCATCCAAAAAGCAAAACTCAAATAAAAATAATAGAAAATAGACATCTTGTAAATAACCTGGTGGATATCAGAAACCAAATATTCCACTGTGAAAACAATAGGGGGGAGCAAGACAGGCAATTATGACTAGATGCACTTATCTGCCATTCCTCTTACCACCTAACAACTCACTCTCACAATTCCACACCCACACTAATTGACATTTGCACACTATCTGAAACCACATCACCTCATATCAAGGATAAGAGTCAAAGGAATTGGATAAAATGTGTCAGCAATAGCACACACCTCATTCTTAAGGAAAGCAGCACTCAAAGAACAATAGAAATTAGAAAACTCTTAAATGACCTCTTGGCTATCAGAAACCAAATATTTTCAAAACACATTAAAAATGATAGCAAGAACAAGGGAAGCAATTATGGCTAATGACACTTATCACTCCCCCCCCCCCCCCCCCCTTTTTCTCGTACCACCTAACTGCTGCTCACACACACACACTAAGTATTGCATAGTATCTAAAATGATAATGTCTTACATCAAAGACCTGAGTCACAGGTATGGGAGTAACAAGTGCCAGTAATATTTTTAAAACACATTGAGAATATGTAATAGGAGGAACATGACAGACAGTTATTACTAGATACACTTATCAGTCCTTCCTCTTAACACCTAACAGCTCACTCACCTTCCTACACTCCTCTAAGTAATACTCATTACAGTAACATAGTAGATACAAAGTATATTCTCTCAATATTGAAAATGGTGAAAGTTTTGTAACATCAGAGCTGAGGAAATAAATATGTATAGGGAGAGCTTAGATGTACTGTAGTTAGTACAGAAAACTTGCTTAGTGAAGTTAGCAAAAGTGGATGACTACTAATGAAAATTATGTACATTTCTTTTTACTTTGTTTAAAATATGTGCTTCCACCACAGTTTTCAGTTTCCTTTTGTTTAATGACCTATGCACCTTGTCATTTTCCATTTTACAATATTTATTAAGCAAAATATTAACACCTGCCCAAACAACAGATTTACACCATTCCTGTGCTGAATGTTTGTCACAGACATCAACTGCAAAATCATCATTGGCCATAACACAATCAAGAATTAATTTACAAGCTGTTTGCCGTTGGTTTTGAAGCCTGAGAAAGGAGTCACAGTTTTCATTTGATAATTGTTTTCTTATGAAACAAAAAGAATACATTACTATCAGCAATGGCATTTTCTGTGGATATCGCTACCCACCTATATTAACATATTTAATGAGTTTGTGCTCAGCACCACACTCCTGTTTTTCAGAAGAAGATTCTCTGGTTTTTGCCATTAGTTTGGAAATATATGAAGGGCAGTTAGGAAATTTGCTTGGGACTGCGTTTTGTTGGAGTTGTTGCTTGCTTAGTGGTGCAGTTAACATAGCCCCAGTTTTCCGGTCTACTGCTTGTGTTTCCCACGATATATCAATTTCGCAGAAGTGCAAATGGCAGACCTATGAAGTGGAAAATGATATACTGCGCGCATGTCACTGAAACTTATACTGATACTCAAACTTCAACTGCGATATACTTTTGTTGATAAGTGCAGCTTAAAATGAAAGGCACTCGCCAAAGAATGCTTGCTAGGAATGAAGTTCTCTCTTTTGATCACAGATAACCGTTTCCTTAGTGTAGTCTCATCGGCTGGAAATTTAAAAATGTGAACCTTCTTCTTCTCGTCATAATTACTATCACAACCAGGAACACAACACTTATTCATCATGGTGATGATCACTTCTGAACTGCTACAGGCTGTATACACTTCAAAGAGCAGAAATTCACAAGGGAATTACATCAAAGACCTGAGTCACAGGTATGGGAGTAACAAGTGCCAAGGGAATTCAACTCACTAACACTACAGCTCCGAAACAGTTGTTTAGATGGCTCCACATAGCATTCCTACAGGCATCTAGGTCGCACTGATACCAGTAAGTGGCACTGACTGTATGCCTATTGGCAGAGGGTTGTAAGACCTTGTGATTTAGGTGGTATTGATTTAACGCAATGAGTGGTGTGACTGTTTAGATATTTTGTGTCATAAAAGTAATGTGTTCCATTTCTTCTTTTGTGCAGATGGTAGAAGATGAGGTTCGCAAAGAAATGGCTGTGAAAGAAACAGAAGAACCTTCCTTAAATGATATTGATACTGATGATGAAAATGATGAAGTTGAATATGAAGCATGGAAACTGCGGGAGTTAAAGAGATTGAAACGTGATCGTGAAGAGAGAGAAGCGTAAGTATAAATACTTCCTTGTGAAAACGAAGAAAAGGACAGTGTTTTTTTTTTTTTTAGTTATCTTGTTTTTACCACATATGTACAAACATATGGTAATTTGAATAATGGAAGGAACTGAGGTTCTGAGTTGATGAGATGTTGAGTCGTCATTAAGTACATGCTTTCAGACAACTCCTTTCAACCTATAAAGTACATAGACACCTAAACAGCTGCATTGTCCTGGCTGACTTCGTTGTGCTAGCACTGCAACCTAACAGGAGTGAAGTGTTGCATTGGGTGGTGTGGTCAGTAGAATAAAGGATGAACGGAGCAGAAAGGAGGTATGGGGCAGGGTGGTAGACAACTGGGAGTGAGAAACAGCAGGCACATGGGATACAAATGAGGCACCAGTGAACTTGTTCTGGATGCAGGCAAGTGGAATTGGGCATGGTACTCATTGGCATGTAAGGGCAAATGTAAAAGTGAAGATAGAACAGGAGGGGAAATACTGGAAGAGGAGGGTGTAAGTGCAAGATTAGTGCAGTTAGGCTCTTGGAACAGGAGTGTAGGTGGTTATGAGGTCGCAGCTGGCAGAGATTGAGATCAGGGTGACTGGGGGTTCAAAGGATGTGTTGTAATGATGATTTTTAGCCACATAAATCAGAGATGATGATGTTGGGAGAATTGTCCTTGCAACAGATAGGTCAGTCCTGTAATCGTCCTGGCCTTGATCTCTCCCCTAGCCCCTGCATCGTAGTCACCTCCACTCCTCCCCTGTGACCAGAACATCACTCATCATGCACTCACACATTCCTCTTCCGTCTTCCTGCTCCTCTGTTCTCTCTCCTACCACTCATCCACACCATTGAGTGCCTTGCACAACTCCTGCCTGCAGGCAGAATGAACTCATTGTTGCCATATTCCTGTCCTGTGCTTCTGCTGCCTCTTCCTTACAACCATCAGTCACCCTCCCCTCCAGTCCTCTCTGTTAAACATAGTTAGGGGTAAAGAGGACCATTAGAGTAAAGACCATCAGCTTATAAAGTGATGTACAATACCTACATCTTTTACAACACTAATTCCACGTGCTAGTTTGTCATCACACATTTCCATTTGCAGTATCACTTCTACTGCTGTTGTTATAAATGTGCTGTGCGGAATAGGGGATTTGGTAAGTGTCATATCCTATAGTATTTGTCTTAGGCATGTCGTGAAATTTTATGAGCAATATTGTCTGTTGTCATTCACTATTAACAGTTTCTTAGGGGTATATATGGGAATTTGTTTGTCTCCGTAGATTCTCTAATTCCATTACAAGTGGTAGGGTTAGAGTTGATATGGTCGGGTGATCTCCTGTGACCACACTCACACATATTCTCTTTCCTGTTGAATCTGTTCTAGTAAGCTGGATACAGGCCATGTACTATTAATCCTTTCACTGTTGCGGATGTGCTCTTTGCATTCAGTGCTGAGAGCGGCTTTTGTTGTGGCTGTACTGCTTACCGAAAGCTGATTCCTGTGCTGAGAGACAGTATTCCAGATGATAGGTAATATTTATCATTCGATTTTTTGAAAACTGTTAGTGAAGATGTTTGATTTTTGCACATCTTACAGTCTGGTATCTTCACTCGATAAAGAACTGAATTTCTTTTCATTATCCGTCATACTTACTCCGCTGCATCAAATTAAGTTAAACATTGAATGAAATTTTAAAGAGATTGCAGAAGTAAGAATGCACTGCGCAAACATTGTGTAGTCAGTTTTAGCTCTTACATTGCAGTGAATGAAATATAGCTAAGATATCAAAATTTTATTTAAAACTGAGAGCAGAGTGATATCTCACTTCATTCTCGAGTTATTGGGTTTTATATCTGACTGACACACACACACTACACACCTATTCATGTCCATGCACCTCGTGAATCGTTTGGTCATATCAAATTTTCATGTGTCCTAAATGAGGCACATATTTTGTGTGATAAATAATGGAAACTTTTTTTTCCGTCAATATTTGGAAGTAACTTGTCAGCAGCAGTGAGAATTCAGCAGCTCAGATTGCATACAGACGTCCATAGCACTGTAGAAAAGCTCAAGTGATGCTTGGATACACATCCACAGCACCTGGCAACTCGCATAGCAGGACATGTATACACGTCCACAGAGTCAAGCAAGGTACTGTGTCCTAGCTGTGGTTTCTGTGACTAAGGATTAGGTACTCACAAGTATTAGGGAAAAACTGATGCACTGTGTATTTTTAGTTATCTGTGGAGCAATAGTTCATTGTCTACTTTGTTCCTGGATTTGGTACTGGACCCCATAATTTACCTGGACCATCCCCTTCCAGTTGGCACAAGAGATGTATGATTATCAAATTCTAAAATACTGGCCTGGAAATTGACCCTTGTGGGCATCCCTTGATTGATCTTTTGGTTACTTTTTGTGTGCCTGCTGTCTGTTTCACCACTCTATTCGTACAGTAATTATGAAAGTTGTAGAATAGAGTGGGGTGCCTGTACTTCAACAATAAATCTGATGTATTCATACAGAGAATAGGAGGAGTACATATGTAAAGATTCCAATGTGGGCTATCTGTTATGATTTCAGTTGCAAATAATGTGTGTTTTGTTGAAGTAATAGTATTTTAAATGCTTGTAAGAATGTGAGCTATGCAACACATCTATCAGTGGGGGACCACATTACTTGTGAATGAAAAATATTTTCAATCTTTCAAGGGTTGAGAGAGAACGTATGGAAATTGAACGGCTGAGAAATATGACAGAAGAAGAACGCAGAATTGAACTACGCAACAATCCAAAACATGTCACGAATAAAGCAGCCAAAGGAAAGTACAAATTTCTACAGAAATATTATCATCGGGGAGCTTTCTATATGGTGAGTGCATTGAATATCTGTTTTGACTACATGAGCGTAGCCTGTAAGCCTTGAGTTTGTTTATGTGCATTTATTGAGCTTCAACTTTGTGCATGATAAAAGTTTGATTATTATTCACCTTCTGATCATGTTTCCTTTGGCGAGATATTCCGCCTTGTGCAAGACTTCGCTGAAATGTTTGCATTTGACAGGATCATTGATGCTTTTCTTAAGTTTTACATTGAACTGTATCTGAATTTCCTCATGTATAAATGACCTTAAAGTGTCTGCAGTGTCATCATTTATGGCAATGAAAAAATATTGTGGTAATATACTACTGTGCCTCACTGCTTTGTTTGTTTCAGTTAGATATTTTGTCGTGTCCACTTTTAGTAATGATAATAAGAAACTAGTCCTTTTGTTTTTGTATTAAATCTCACCTAAAAATTTGTCACAGCTGAAAATTATTTATATTTCTGTTTCCCAGTGTCTTCATTTGTTTCATCAACTTTCTTAGTGATTCATTATCACAGCATTTTTCTTCTTCTTTTTAATTTCCTTCGGTCATCTTACCACTTTCGCTAGTTTTTAATCTTAGTAATTAATTGAAATCCTTATTTTTCTTCCCTAGTGCTAGTTACATTTACTATTTACAACACCCTTGCCATATATCTAGTCTTTGGTGTTTCTCTCTTTATTCTTCCCCTGCTGCTCATTTGCATCCTTTTATCCTCTGCTTATCAATAATTCATTATCAACATATAATAATCACAGCTATTGTCTCTCATTGTATAGCTTTAACCCTTTCGTGGCTATGGGCATATGTGTATGCCCAATAGGTTGTGCACCCAGACAGCTATGGGCGTATTTGTATGCTTGGCAGGTAGAACACACAGATGGCGAAGGGCATTCATGTACCCCCAACAGGCAGGAAGGCCTGATGCTGGGCACAGGAGCAGATAAATAGGCACGACAGAATGATGACTCACGGTTGTCTGCACTCCAATATTCCTTCCAGCGCCGTTGTTATCTGCTCTTCTTTTTACTGTCAGAAAATGCTACAGCTTTCACCTGCTCCAGGTTCTTTTCTGCTTAGAGGTTACTTTCTGCTTGGACATAAATCGAATAAATACAGTTTGATTTCCTAATGTACACAAGACTAATGACACAAACAGATATATAATCGGAAGGGCCTGTATTACATTAATGAACTGATATTCAAAAGGTGCGCAGTGCACCTAAATACTTGCAGTTTTTCATCACCACCTTCAGCCTCGCGCGACAGAAAAGTCATATACTACTGAGTAACTGTAATTTGGCTTCCTAATCTACAATATACACATGATACAAATATATATAAAGTTAAAAGGCATGAATAATCCTCCAGAACTGACATATCAGATGGTTCAAAGGGCTAAAAGTGTAGCAAAATACTGACAGCTTCTTAGCAACTCTTGCAGCCACGTGGAACAGAAAACTGCATGCACTGCCAAGTAACTTTAAGTTGATTTCATAATCTACAAAGAATACATGATACAAACATGTGAAAGGACATGAATTATCGTATAGAACTGATGTATCAGGTCGAACAGTGTAGCAAAATACTTGCTGTTTCTCAGATCCCATGTGGTCACACAGAACAGAAAATGGCACGCATGGCCTAGTATCTGTAATTTGATTTCCTAACCTACTAAGTACACATGATACATGTATAATGTGAAAAGACATGAATTATCCTACACAATTCATCTATCAGACGTTATAAAATGTGAGCAGTGTAGCAAAATACTCGCAGTTTCTCAGCAACAGTGGGTGCCATGTGGAACAGAAGACAGTCCAAATTATGGGAGTCTTCACTGAGAACTGTTCACTTTAAAACTTAATATATGTTGAAATGTATTGACCTGATATTAATGAGATTTTAATAGATTGCAGGCACATGTATTGCTAGTGTAGAACTCGTGTTACAGAATTTTCCATTCACAATTTATCATTTATCTAAGCTAACATTTTCCTATCTCAGGATAAACTTAAAACAGAAAGCTTGGATTAATTTTAAATTTATCTATTGTGGTTATTGAAAACTGCAAACACAATGACTGTACAGTGTGATAGGGGTTTTATAAAGAACATTATTGAAGAGTGGTTCTGTGTGCACTGGAATGTGCAATTAGTCGACAATGGCCATAGCATGCAACAGTCATAGAACTGAGTCAGCTACCCACCAGTGAGACGCACAATGCCTACGTCCGTTCAGCCGGTCGGGCAGGTTGGGTATTCGGTCCTAGCAGGTGCAAAAGGGTTAATACGGGAGCACCATAAGTAGACAGTTATAGTTACTGTACTTATCTTTTGAATGAAAGCTTTCTTCTGGGTAAATGCTTGTTTTATGTATGTCATTCTTATATTTTGTCAGTTGCATCATGGTTGACTGTACATAAAGGAGAATTCAAAATATTTAAAATCACAGAGAGACAGAAAGCCTGGCCAGTTCATACCTTCAGGAGGAACAGCTACCTCTACTGCCAGTAGAAATGTTTGAAATAGATCATGGCACTCCTTCACGATGGAGGAACTCAGTTTCCATCTTCACCCAACCCAGTCCTCTTTCCTCTCAAAGAAGGACCCCGCTGTTCTGAAAGTTGTGTGTGCTGTGATGTGTTTCAAGTAATTCTGTCAATTGTACTGGAATTTACATCTCTTGGTTTTAATTATAATGTTTAACTTCATTTTTGTGCTCAATTGTTTTTAAATATTTAAATGTTTTGTCTTGAACCTTTGTAGCAGTCTGATATCTCTCTGGTTCAGATACATTAATGATATATACACCATCATTACCCATGACTGAGCAAAACTATTGGACTTCCTACAACAAATTAACGTAATTTCACAGATAATTGCCTATCTGTGCATACTTTGTAAGTAGCCATACGTATGTCATGCAGAAACCTAGTGCCTCCAAATTTGTTCTGTGAAAACTTGTAAAGTTTTTTAAATAAAAGAAATATTATTAACATTCTATGTCTTTATTATTCATGTCTAAATATTTGCAGCCATCTACAGCTAGAGGGCTCCAAATTGTTGTGTGTAACATGGCAGTGTGTAACATAACTATGTTAATGCATGACGAACAGTGTGCTGTAATTGAGTTTCAAATTCAAGGAGTTTGTCCACACATGGATCATACTCCCCTTCAGCATGACAATGTCAGATAACATACGAGCACTGCAACATCTGCAACAATTCAACGTCTTGGGTTCACTGTCATTGGTCATCCTCAATATGGTCCCAACTTGACCACATCTGATTTTCATCTGTATCCAGTCCTTAAAGAACACCTTCATGGACTTCACTCTCATGGTAGTAAAGTGGTGCAAGCAGAGGTGAGGTTGTGGCTCCGTCGACCGTCATCATTCTACAGTGTCAGTATCAACAAACTGGTCTCGTGTTGGGAGAAATGCATTTGTCTCCAGGGAGACTATACTGACAAATTAATATGTAGACATGAAGAATAAAGATGTAGAATGTTAATAATGTTTGTTTCATTTAAAAAGCTTTCAGAGTTTTCACATAAAAAATTTTTAGGTATTAATTTTCAGCAAGCCCTCCTATCAACTTACCTGGTCAAAATGAAATGGTATCATGAAAAAAATTGGTGTAATTAATGAACAGGGTACAGAATGTTTCAGACATCCTCGAAGGAAGCTGATTCAAGGGATGTGTGTAATGGCAGACATAACAGTTTTAAATGTTATGTACAATATGCATTAGGATAAATTACTGCTCACCACACAGAGGATGCTTTGAGTAGCTGACAGGTACATTAAAAAGTACATTGAAAAGCAAACCAAGGTATTAGACAAATTCCACACAAACATGGCCACTGATATTTCTGAGCATTGAGATGCAACAACAGTGTCCACGTGTGTGTGAGTTGTGCATGTATGAATGTGTGTGTGTTTTTGTAAATCTGAATAAGAGTTTGTCCGATAGCTTAGTTGCTTACGTACTCCTTGGCACTACAGCCCTTGTGGGGCCTTGGCCTGTACAATCTCTGTCCACTCTTCTGTGCTGGCTGCTTTGGCTCTTCATCTTCTAACTCCCATTCTTCTCAAGTCCTCCTCCACATTGTCTAGTCATCTGGTCCTTGGTCTGCCCCTTATATGGCTTCCACATGGGTTTCCTTTGAAAACTTTCTTGACTTTGCTGCTCTCCACCATTCTTTCTGCATGTCCCAACCAACAAAGTATATTATTCTTTATTTCTGTCATGATATCTGGTTTGTTATACAACTCTCTGATTTGTTATGCAACTCTCTGATCTCCTTATTTCGATTCGCCAAAACCCCCTATCATTCACTGGCCTGTATATTTTCCTAATTACCTTCCTTTCCCATCTCTGCAACTCCTCATCATTTTGCATCATTATCCAAGTCTATGAATCATACATCACTACAGGTCTCAATACTGTACAATACACAGTCAGCTTCAGATTCCTACCAAGGCTTCTTGCTTTAAATACTTTAATCAGTGCAGACTCCTGTTACCATCTGCAATCCATGCATGTATTTCTTCTCTCATATCATTATTCTCAGTTATCAGTGACCAAAGATGTTTAAAGCTCTCACAGGTTTTATATTCTTTCCCGTTCAAAGCCATGCTTCTGTCTCCTTCACTATACCTTTTCCCAGATGTTAACATATACTTGGCCTTTGAGTGATTTATTGTCAGTCCCATTTCCACTCCATATCTTCCTAATTTTCCAAGCTTTTCTTCCAGGTCCTGTTTCCTCCTGGATAACAAATCAGTAACCTCTGCATATGCAATATCATGCATCACTCCATTAAACAATGTTCCTCCAGTGTTGCCACTTTGTCTCTTTCACGTTACCCTCTCCAAGGCGACATTAAACAGAGTAGTGGAGGGCACATCACCCTGCTGCAATCCTTGATTAACTTCAAATGCCTTAAATAAAGTGCCCTCGACCTTTACTTTGCATACTGTTCTTCTCAAAGTCATTTGAACCTGTCTTATCAGTTTTTTGTATACTCTTTCTTCTTGCATTGCCTTCCAGAGTTGATCCCTTTTGATACTATTATAAGCTTGTTTGAAATCAATGAACAGCTGGTGGACATTGATGTTATCCTCATAACATTTTTCAAGCATCTGTTTAATAGTAAAAATCTGATCTGTAGTGGCTCTATTAGTTCTGAAACCACACTGGTAGTCTCCTAGATACTCTTCTGCATATTTCTGAGTCGCCCAGCCATGATTTTTCCTAATACTTTATATACTATGCAGAATAGTGCAATATCTCTATAATTTGCACTGTTGGCTTTGTTATGTTTCTTATGAATAGGGCAGAGTATTGCTGTATTCCATTATTCTGGAATATTTTCATTCTGCCATATTTCTGCTATAATGTCATGCAAAACCCTTATTAGTTTTTCTCCCAGAGCTTTATTGTTTTTAACAGTCTTGATACTAGCTTTAATTTCTTCCACTGAAGGTTCCTTGACGGATTCCTAATAATCTTCTTCTCTGTTTACTTCCAGCTCCACCTCTTCTACCTTACCAGGATCAACCTCACCTTTGTTTTCCGATTCTGTATTCAGTAGTTCACTACAATACTCCACCCACCTGTCTAAAATCTGATCTTTCCTCCAGTCAGATTTCCCTCCTTATCTTTATAGAAAGGTGCTCTGAGTTGGAATCCTTTCTTTATACCATTCACCCTCATATAGAATTTCCTTGTTTCCTGAGCAGTCTTTCTCTCTTCTAATTCATCAATCCACCATCTTTCAAATTCTCTCTTTTTCCTCCTACATTCCTAATCTGATTCCTTTCTCTTCTCCTGGTATTCTTTACAGTAATTCTTGTTCTCCTCTGTGGCATTCTTTTTCTTGTCTCATTCCTTTCTTCTATCTTCCTCCTACAATCTTTATCAAACCAGACCTGTGTTCTCGATCGCTTCTTTCTATCCAGTACAGTTTCAGCTGTCTCAAGTATTATACCTGTGACTGTTTCCCATCTGTCTTAATACCCTCTCCTGCCTGATCTTTGGCTTCATTAAGTCTATTTGTCAAAATAGTTTTATACTGTTGTACTGTATTTTCATCATTTCTTAATTTGGCATCATCAAACCTTGGCACAATAGTTTACTTGGTCTGTCTTTAATTGGCTATCTCTGTCGGTATTTGATTCTTACCGAATAGTGATCACTATCTCCATCTGCACCACGACAACTATTCACCTCTAATATATCTGAAGCATGTTGCCTATCTATGAGTATGTGATCAATCTGATTTTTTGTGATCCCATCTGGGGAACACCATGTAACTTTCTGGATATCCTTCCTTTGTATTCTTGTGCTTTTAAAACCATATAACCAGGTTATTGCCCTTGGCAATATCAGTTAGTCTGATACCATTATCATTAGAAGCTTCATGCAGACTCTCCTTACCAGCAGCTTTCCTTTATGTAATTCTTCTTCCTACTTGAGCACTGAAGTCCACCATAACCAACTTAACATCATGTTTTGCCACCCTTGCTTTTTTGTATTCCAGTTGCCCATAGAATATATCTTTTTCCACCATCTGTTGAAACATATATACATATGAAGGATATATTGAAGAAGTGGGCTTTCATTTGTAGTACACAGGTTCTTTTGCCAACAGGCTTTAATGTCAATATGGCAGCCTTAGGAGCATTATCAAACAGAAAACTTGTGCCTCCATATCCTCTGCTTCCACAGGTGTAGAACAATGTGTGTGCCCCAGATGCTAATATTCCACTACCTTTCCATTTCACCTCTTGTGTTGCTGCCATCATCACATTATATTTCTTCATTTCCTTTTTCAGATTCTGCAGTCCTCCAGTCTTGTTCAGTGTTCTTACTTTCCATGTCACTAAATACCAACTTATATGCTGTTTCTGTTGCAAAGGCCATTTGTCCATGCATCTGTCCAGCTTCCTTTCACCTTTGGTTCCATAATGAGCTCTTTTTTTCTGGGGTTGGGTTGTTAGCCCCATGCTCAATGCTCCTCCTTTATGCAGGCTTGGGACTGGCACTAGGATTTTCATGGTATCTCCCAGTGATGGAGTTGTCCAGTAGCATAGTCTACTTTTAAATGTGCCTGTCTCTTGTATGTGATGAGTAGCAATCTATCCTAATTTGTATTGTTGTTATTTCATCCCAATTTTTCTGTTGTTTAAATTTAATATTTTCATTGATAGCAATCCATCTTTAATGACTGCTTTAAGAAGAAGAAGGGAAAAAAAGGAAGAAAAAAGCAATAGGGTATGGCACTAATAAAAACAATTAGAAAAGCATTTGCGAAATCAAACAATGGAAAATCCAAGATTGAATAATGACAATATTATGAAAAGGATAGATTGCTACTCACCATGTAGAGGAGACATTGAGCTGCAGACAGGCACAACAGAAAGACTGCTATAGTTTTGAGCTTTCGGTTAAAAGAACTTCTAGAGTAGAAGACACACACACATTCACACAAGTGCTACAGTGGTTTGTGTGTGTGTGTGTGTGTGTGTAGTTTTTTTTCCCTACATTAAAAGAAGGCCCTTAGGCCGAAACCTCAAATGTATAGCAGTTTTTTTTTGTTGCACATGTCTGCAACTCTACACCACGTCTATATCGTAAGTAGCAATATATCCTTCTCATAGTAAAAATCATTTGATTACAAAAGGAATCAAAATAGGTGTATCATCTGTGAGGAAAAGGAAATTATATGAAATGGTTAAGATGAACAGAGAAAAATAACTGGTTTCATATTTCAAGACGCAGCTAGAGGATCAATAAGTCTCTGTATGATGTCTATAATTAATAATCCACACAAAATTAAATGTGTGTGGACAAAATTTAAAAGAGAAACCAGTTGAGGAGTGTGTGGACTTTCCAAGTAATAAATGATGGAAGTCTGATAGCCAGTTCATTTAATAACCATTTCCTGGAAGTAACTCAGAAGATTGGAATGGACATTTCGAATCATATAGCAATAGAATACTTGCGGTGTCAGTACCACACACATACAACCAATTCAAAATTACTCAGTGTACTGGCAAAGAAAATTAGGAATATAGTTCACTCCCTAAAAATCAAAAACTGTCACAGAGTTGATAATACCTCAGAAAAATTACTAAAATCCTTTCCTTCACATACATGCAGTGTATTCAGTGAAATCTGCAACACATCACCATCAAACTGTATATAACACATGTGAGACCACATAATACGATGGGTAGTAAGATGCAGATTAATAATCAGTTAATTACTAACCAGTATCACTGCTTAGCTCCTTCTCAAAGATACGGGAAAAGAATATGTATGCAAGAACCATAAAACACCTATTCCAAAATAAAACGATGGAAAATCCAGGATGGAATACTGATAATATTATGAAAAGGATAGGCTACTACTCTGTTGACGTTGAGTCACAGACAAGCACACAGAATTACTGCTATACATTTAAGTAGTCTTGTCTTCAGTGGCCAGAGACAGTGCCTGTGCCATAAATTTTGAAATAAAGGGGTGATGCAAGATGTTTGTTAATGTGTGTACTTAGTCACTTTTCATTTCAAAAGGGTCTCTCATCAGAATACACCATTCTTAAATTCACACAGTGTATTAAACAAAATTTAAATAACAAAAAAAAACTACCAGGTGGTATTTTTCGTGACTTACTAAAAGCATTTGATTGTACAGTTCTCAGTATTCTCTTAGAGAAGCTCAACTATAATGGTATCAGAGAACGCACTGGTAACTGCTTGTTATCCTGTCTATTAAGAAACTTGGTGAGTGCTCACAAGAAACAGCATCTTCAGAAACTTGAATAATCGATACCAATCTACCATAGAGATCAATACTGGATTCATTCTTGTTTTATCTAAATGTTCTGCCAACTAAGAAGCAGGAGTAGTTCTCTGTGCTGACTATACAATTAGAGAAACTTCAATATTTGAAAATGGAAAAAAATTAATAGTTGGTTATTTTCTTTAAGCCTAAATTAACTGTGACTGAAACTTGATAAAACACAATACATGCAATTCTGTTCTGTGTAAGACTTGGAACACACTATTGGAAATAATGAGTGAGGTTCAATCACTAAATGAAATGGAATATTGTAAATACTTACATGTTTATATTACAAACCTGAACCGAAAGTTATAGGGCGTCTTAAATGTCTAAGTTCTGCAACTTCTTTATTAATGATAGTTGCTGATTTTTTGGGTAAAAATATAGGGAATGACTTTTCTATTTTCATTCATGAATGTGTTATGGCATTCTGAGGCAACCCTTCTTTGAGGAAAGAAATGTTTGTTTTGTTGAAGCATGTAATAAGAATAATAATATGTGATGTTCATCCTAGAGTCTCTTGTAGACAGCTCTTTAAACAGTTAGGCATTTTGGAAACATGTTATCCAGCACTCTGTCTTAGCGGCACAGGAAGAAGTGATGTATTTAGTACAGAGATCCTCGACTATCTACCCTGTGATGTAAACAATGTAATAGATAATTAAAGTAACTCCAAACACAAAGTGAAACCATATCTGCTTCATATCTCCTTCTACTCATAGAATAATTTCTTAATGTGTAGTAATATAATGTGTATGTTGCATGTGAGATGAAACATAGTTGAATATAAATCACTGTATGGGGAAAAAAGGCTTGAGACGGGCATGTAAATGGTCAGTGTGTTGTAGTATTTTTCCCTGAGTGAATGTATTAGAGTTTTAAATTGACTTGTTCAACACAATAAAAAGAGACTGCAATTATAACCCAGGGAACATGCAAGTGACTAACATTTGACAGATAATTTTCAAAATCTCATTGTCTATGACGGTGTTGGTCTTTATTTCATTGATAACCAATTCTATATTTCAGTACATGCCAAACCAACCAAGAAAAAAAAAAACTTGATTACCATCCTTTTCACACAAAATGACCTTGTCCTACAACCTATTTGTTAGGTATAAATGTATTAGTCTGGACCATAATTTGTTGCACAATCAGCCTAGTCCACAATCTGGTTTCCTATGCTGTCTTATTCTGTCTCAGTGTATTAATGATCTAAAAAAAAAAAAAAAAACAATGAAAGAAACCTCTTCCCCTCCTGTTTCCCATCTCCCTTCTACTCTTGCCCACTTCACTTGACACAAACCCTCACCCCAGTTTACCAGCAGAATTTTGTTCTGCCAGAACTTTACACACCATGTATGTAGCCTATAGTATCCTATTTCAAAGGATTTCTAGTTTGCGCTTCACCCCAGAAGCAACATGGGTTCTTGATTTCAACACCTGTACCTCAGAACTGAAAATTTGGAGCTTACTCAACAATATACTCTTAGTCTTGGACCCCCTAAGCTTACTCTAAATGCTTCCTTTGTTTTGTACCTTAGTTTCACTTCTTACCAATTTGGGTGTTCCAGTTGTTAGTACACTGGACTCACATTTGGAAGGAGCAGAGTTAAATCTGTGTTTGGTCATTTATCCTCTTTCCACACGTTTCATTTCTTTTTCTATCCCAGTTCCTCTTCCCACATTCATTGCAGTGATTAATACATAATTCAGGAAGGGTAGGATTCACATCAACATTTAGCTTCGGATAATTCTGTGAAATGAAATGGTGTGTGACGAGGGCCTCCCGTCGGGTAGACTGCTCGCCTGGTGAAGGCTTTCGATTTGACACCACTTCGGCGACTTGCGCATCGATGAGATGAAACAATGATGATTAGGACAACACAACACCCAGTCCCTGAGCGGAGAAAATCTCCGACCCAGCCGGGAATCGAACCTGGGCCCTTACAATTGACAGTCTGTTGCGCTGACCACTCAGCTACCAGGGGTGGACGGATAATTGTGTATTGGTTATAACCTATCTAAAACATAGAATTGTATGATGACACTGTTTTTACATTTGAACAAAATGCATCCAACATGAATGCTTTCAAATGCCATGTATGGTAAACAGAACTAGTCTGCTGATAAAGTTATAAATTTGTTTATGCTACTGCAAAATGAACATATAACCATAACAGTAACTATACTTCATGAAAATTGTGCCAGACAGAAAAATTTTCTGTTTGTCCTTGCATAAATTTCATTTAGAGAAAAGTTATGTAAATTTCTTAGGAGAGGCATATGTGACAATAATTGCAATACTGTTGTGGATATCAAGACCTGCTGTATGTAGTTCCTTGATGACACACACATTTGGAAGGCTTTATGTGGCTAACACAGAAGTGGAAGACAAAATACAGTTACTGATTGTGACGGATGAGCATTAAATAGTATTGTTATCTGTAATAAAGAAGACAACTTCCATAAAAAAGTAACTACTGAGTTTAATATGTGTCTGGAGACCATAAGGTCTGTATTAACAATGTAACTGGAACAGCATAAACAAAATATTCGTGGTTAAGCTGCCCAAACCTCTTGGAAATCATATGAAAATAAAGAAGAGGCTTCAGTGCTACAAAGTGCACACTACCTGTGTCACAAACTGTTGAACACAACTAATGTGATTCAGTGAGACTAGTTTAATGCTTTTTCCAGAAGCAGGACATACGAGGGGTGGGGGGGGGGGGGGGGGACCAAAAGTAATGAGCATTTGCTCTGGCAGTTGGTGGAACACTAGTTCTGAATTCTCCTGCTAAATGACTTCATTAGAGACCATTTTGTATCAGTTGTCCTAGTGGCATTGATGTAGAAACATTATTGTGGTCAGCGTGACTGTTTCTTGTGTTTTGTGAATTTTTCAATGGCTGGCATTTGCCAATGTGCTAACATCAAGTTCAGTTTCCTGTTGGGGAAACCAGCAGCAAAAACTTCCCAGTGCTTCTGACTGTGTATGAGAAATAAGCTATGAGGCAGGCAAAGACTTACAAGTGGTTTTCTCATTTTAAAAGTGGTCAATTATCAGTTGAGGATGAATCATGACTTCCAGAATTGACGTAAACATTGAAAAAAATTGTATTGTGGTCATGTTTAATCATAGTAGAACAGCTGATAAATTACAAACTTCCAGTATGCTGAAGTAGCTTTGGTCAGCAACTTCTTTTAATCAGTAGAACAAAAAACCACTCCAAGTTGCAAATTCTTACTTTTCATTCTTTTAATGACTACTTTCTGGCCAAGATCCATTTTCAAATCTCATAACAAAGTCGAAAATGGTATTCTCCAAAGATGTCAAAAATTTGCAACGAACAGTTGATGAATTGATGGAAATGGCTGGAACATCCTGGAGTTCACACAAATGAATTTTGATGGAAAATGAAACATATTGTGGCAAAATTCATTCCGCATGTGCAAGAGAGCCAATCATTTGCGCATGTGCTGGGAAGTGAAGGAACAGTCAGAAATTGATCTGGATTTTGAGGCAAAAGTCATAACGGGTGATGATTCATGGTGTTATGCATATGATCCGGAAATGGAGCAACAATCCAAGGAGCAGAAGACTCCATCATCACCAAGACCAAAGAAAGCAAGGAAAGTGAGATCCCAGGGCATGTTGGTTTGCTTTTTCATGGCAAGGGGATCATCCATCGTGAATTCATTCCCCAGGGTACTGCAGTTAACTGACATTACTACCTGGGAGTACTAAAATGATTGTGTGAAACAGTGAGAGAAAAACACCTGCATTGTGGCAATTAGGAGATTTGCTTTTGTCCCACAACGACTCTGTGCACACAGCATTGAGTTGCAAGCAGTTTTTGCCCAAAAACCAAATGACAACAGTTTCTCCCACCCCTTGCCCCCTCTACTCATTAGGTTTAGCCCCCCTGTGTTTTTTTTAAAAATCACAAGAAAGAAAAGAATCCTGTAAGGAAAGTATTTTCAAGATGTTGAAGAAGAGGAAAAGAATGCTGGAGGCACTAAACAGCAAATTTCAGTCAAGTTTAAAAACTATTTCCACCAGCATAAAAAGTGTTGAAAAAAGTATATTATGTCTGACAGACACTATGTTGAAGGTGTTTAAGTTTTGAAAGTGTTCTGTCAAATAAATGATTTTTTGTAAAACAATTTTTATTATTTTTTGGTCCCCCTCATACATGTGGAGGACACCAGGAGAAGATACAGCTTGGACTACCTTTTAACAGCATAGTGTTGATTTTGTAAGGTATCCTCTCCCCCTTTCATGTACATACAGCTGCAAATTTCCAATATTAATTTGATGAGCATTATAGCAACATAATAAATTTTCCTTGACCTCCACGATTGCCAGATTTGCACAGATTGCAGAGCCAGTCTTACCAATTTTGTAAAAACAGTTAAGGATCCCGTTACTCTCCACTAATGTATGTTATTGAACTGAAACAGTTTCATTCTGAGAAATATTGCTTGCAGATGTTGGCCTCATTCTAAAATGTGAAACAAATGTATTTTTCCATTTTAAGATGTTTTCAGGAATAAGTTTGTGTCTGTGCGTGTGTGTGGGGGGGGGGGGGGGGGGGTGTATTTCTGTCACAAATGAAGGTGAAGATCTAGGATTTTTTGCCTTTGTAATATATGGTTTTTTTCCTTGATTCCTCTCAGTGCTACAGCAATTGCATGCATTTCTTGATTTCAGCATTTTTATATTGGGTTATGAATTCTACTGGAACTTTGTTTTCTTTTTGTTTGTAATATAGGATGAAGATCAAGAATTGTTTAAACGTGATTTCTCAGCTGCAACTTTGGAAGATCACTTTGATAAAACTATTCTGCCAAAGGTAATGCAGGTGAAAAATTTCGGCCGAAGTGGGCGTACAAAATATACGCACCTGGTGGACCAGGATACAACGCAGTTTGATTCCCCTTGGGTTTCTGAAACAGCTCAGAATCTGAAATTCCACACAACTCTTGCTGCTGGTATGAAGCAAGTGTTTGAGAAACCAACACAGTACAAAAGGAAACAACAACAGCAGTGATTGTGTTCACAAGAAAACAAAAGTTCATGTAAAAACAGTAAAGACTTCATCACCATTGTTGTTTTACTTGTTTACAAAAATCAAGTGTGTGTCTTTTCAGAGTGATAGACTTTTTTTTTAGATATCTGAGAAATGTGTGAAAGTTGTACAGAACTTCTGTGACCTGTATGTCAACATTCATTGTACAGTGATTCATTTTACAGTGACCGCATATTATCCCATCAGTGGATTCCTTTTGGATGTAAGTGTGTAACAAAACTTGAAGAGCTTAATTTTATATTGCCAGAAATATGATTTTACTGGCTTCTGTGAAGAGTGCACAGAAATATTGGGTTGGCAGATTAATTTGTTCTTTACTTTTATGTGTGATGAAACACAGTGTACTGATATATTTTGACAATTCGTATCAGCTTAATAATTCTGAGCACATAATGTATTTGAAGCATATAAAGAAAATACTTACACTGTATATTTCATACTCCACTCATCTGTGCAGATCTTTCAGTGTAGAGAATACTGTAAGTCGAATAAGTGGTAATTGGAGGGTGTCATGAATATGGGAAATAAGGCAGTACATCACAGCTAAGATTCAACAATGCACTCAGTGTGCTCAGTAATGCACAGGGAATGGTGTTGTCAATGTCAAATTTGCTCAATCACACCTTCATCCTTGGCTGGTTTTGAATGATTTGTGTGAATGACTTAACTGCAACCACTCTACATTAGGGAGAAAAATGCTATCTAATAGTATCTCGTGTTCACCAAAATCCAGAACATACAAAACTGATGATAAGTGAGAATAAATTTTCAAGAAATTGAACAATCAAGGTATGCAGTGAAATCAGGAAAGAACGGTGGAAGTACAGGTAGACTCATTAATTACCTGAATGAAATGTTTTGTAATATAATACTTTGTTGAAACACTGTGTTGTTGCTACATTGACTGCAGCCTGAAAAAAAAGTTTCTGACAATCATTATAACATTTTAATGGTCCAATGTACTATATGAATTCCAAGTATATGCATGTTAAAGTTTTAAATAACTTTATTTTGCATTTGTGTTAAGTTTCTTCTACTCCAGAGGAGTTTTCTTGTCTTTTATTTCTGTCTCCCACTGTGTTTCATTGTAAGATGTTCATCTGTGATTGATTGTATATTATAATTTTCATATTGGTTTTGAAAAATTGAATACTCAATAATCCTGAATAGGTAGTTTACTTTTTGTTTTGTGTTAATTAAATTTTGATGTTGCATAGAACACAGGCATCTACAGTAACAACTTCTCTTGGTGGTTAGGCAGGATGTGTGTATGGTATTTCAAAGTATCACTCTTGGAATTTGGATAGCTGTAACTGGCAGTTATACGAAGACAAATCAGATGTCAATAAATGTAAATAAATGTTTATTAACAGAAAAATGATGACAACAATTATTAATGTTGGATAACTTGTTGACAAATTAAGACTTAATGCTAAACTGGGACTCAAACTGAATCCAGTTCCAAATCCCTGTCGGATATAATTTTAACCTGTTAAGAACTTTCATAACCATGTGTTTTCTATTGCAGAAAGAAAGATTTACTTTATTTACACAGTCATTTGATGGGGAGACAAAGGAGTAGCCTTGTTCTTGGAAATGTGTATTGATTTTAATGGTCTACAGTTTTGTTCAATCACACATGTCCTTATCCACATCAGAACAACTTCCAGGAATGCTTTTCTTTAGATTATCTACAAATTCAAAATAATGCTGTGAGATATGCAACTTGTTGGCTTTTTGAATATTTCTTAGGCCAATCATTGAAGTGTATTCCTTATAATTTTTGATGTCGGGAGTGATGCTACTCAGTGTTATCCTTGGAATAGTATGACTTTACTACATACCTCAGACTCTATAAATCATCCTGAAAACACTTCACATTAATTATTATGGACGTGTCATGTACATATATTGGATTGTGAAGACGTACCTCATATAAATATTTCTTGTTCCTTTTCAGGGCTCTGATCTTGATGGTGGTGTTTCCCATACACAACACATAAGCAGTTTATATTTCAAGGCCCTCATGAAATAAAAAATACTTTTTGCCTTTCCATACACAATTTTCTGGTTTTGGATTAATATACTTAGGAGTAAGCTTATTTCAGCGAAAAAAGGAAATAATGTATTTGCAGTTTGTCTTTGTAATGCAGAGTCTTGCACCCATCACAGTTACCACTATGATTGGTTATGGGAATCTTACCAGTTTTTTGCATGACATTGACAAAATTAGTGGTTACACATTTTCATACAAGCACACTAAATATTGCAATCATAAATTACTGCTGAAATACATATGAATTGTGCACTAATGTGCAGTGAATTTATGATGAAAATGAAATGTCGTGTGGCGAGGGCCTCCCGGTGGGTAGACCTGATCGCCTGGTGCAAGTCTTTTGAGGTGACGCCACTTCGGCAACTTGCATGTCGATGAGGATGATGGAGATGACACGAGCACCCAGTCCCTGAGTGGAGAAAATCTCCAACCCAGCTGAGAATCAAACCCAGGCTCCCCAGCATGACAAGTCGGCACTCTGTTCACTCAGCTACGGTGGCGGATAGTTTATAATGATGAATGTGTATTATGTATGTGCAGTACACTGACTTAGCAAATGTCGTGGCATATGCATCTAATATTGCGTGGGGTCTCCTCGGGCCCTGCAGACTGCAGTGAGATGCCGTGGAAGTGACTCTACAAGTCCATGGTTCTCCTCTGGAAGCATCTGACAGCAAATCATTTTCAGAGTGGCAACCAATTCTGTTTGTGTGTGCAGGTTCCACAACACAGAGCCTGCATTCCATGACATCAGAGATATGCTCAATGGGGTTCAAATCTGGGCTCTGGGGTGGCCGGCCACCTCAGTCTTTGGACCACCCATACATGTTCCTGGAACCATTCTGAGGTGACATGGGAGCGATGTGGCAGTGCATTATGATCATGAAACACTACAGAACCATCAGGGTGTTGGAAGACCAGAAATGGGTGAAGATGGTCCTTGAGCAGGTCAGCATACTGCAGACAATTCACAGTCCCTTCCAGAAGAGTTAGGGGGCCCATTCCATACCAGGAAAGTGCCCCCAGACCATAACACACACACCACTGCCTTGGACAACACCTTCTTGACAGGCGGGATCCATTGACTCATGTGGTCTGCATGTGGTCCCATCGGCATGGTGCAGTTGAAATCATGATTCGATCGACCACATAACGATACTCCATTGATCCAGTGTCCACCCCTGGTGATTGGCAAGAAATGCAAGCAGTTGTGCCTGATGACATTGGGTTAACAGTGGCACCCGTATGCGATGCCGGTTCCCATACCCCTTGGATCCCATGTTCTAAGGGATTGTCCACAGGGAGATGTGTCTAGCATGCCCTCTGTTGAACTGAGTACTGATTTGTTGCGTTGTTGCCCCTCTGTCACTCTTGACGATCCATCTCAAATGTCGCTGCTCATGGTCATTGAGGGTAGCTGGACGGCTGGTAGTTCATCTATTGTGGACTGTGACACCCTCATTCAACTCACGATACACCCTGTACATGACTGAACATGTGAAACCAAATTCCTGCACAACAGCCAAAATCAAAATTCCCATCTGTTGGGCGCCAACCACCATACCCCTTTCGAATGGCATCAGCTCGTGACAGTGTTGCATTTTACACAAATCACTTGCACAACAGCATCTCAGAAGATCGATCTCCTGTACAACTGCGTCTGTCAAAAGGCGGGGGGGGGGGGGGGGGGGGGGGGGGGGGTTTGCATACAACACACCTGCGTCATCTGTGTCCCACTATCCTGTGACATTTGCTTGCTAAGTCTATGTTTAGTGTAGTGACTTTCTTTGCTGGGTAGAGGTGGAAATGAAAAAGAGGAGGAAAATGAAATCTGTTGTCACTATGTACTCTAGTGTAAATAACCACATGTCCTCTTCTAACAAACAAATGACTATGAAAGTACACTGTACAGGTAATAGTTGCAAAATTAGAGAGAGATCAGTCTGTTGATTATAAAGTTTACTCTATCAGTACTACTGTTTGTAGTAGAATATAATTTTAAGTTGCTATATACCCATCAGTCACTGTTGCTTGTTAGTTTGCTAGAGGAGGATTGCATGTAGAAGTGTCCAAGTAAATAATTTTGGAAGACCATGTTCAAAACGTGTATATTACTTGAAGTAACATGGACTGAATCCGAACGCTGGTTTAGACATCTTGTTGTGTTAGTATGCATATATTATTCCAGATTATATACTTTAGTGACCATTCCTTGTGAAATGACTTACTTGCCCTAAATTTAATGTGGAATCTCAATATTGAGTTAATTAGTATTTCTCATGTCTACCATCTACAGTATTTTTACGAGAATTTAATAATCATGTAGATGAAAAGAGTACTGTAATGAAGACATGAGGGAGAACTGTAAAATAAGGAGGACAGACTGACTGGTCAGTACTTAACTTCAAGAGTCGAAATTCTAAATACTTCTGATATATACTTATAATAGGACAAAAAACCATCCTAGTTTGCAGAACTGTTTGTTCCTTCTTCAAGAAGGAAAGAGGCATAAGTTGGGGATGGGTAGAAACTAAAAAATAAGTCAGTTGGACCCCAGGGTGAGTGGGAACCATCTGTTGGTGAAGATTAAGGGGGAGGCATCAGAGAGAGAGAGAGAGAGAGAGAGAGAGAGAGAGAGAGAGAGCATGAGCGAGTGAGGAGGAGGCCGGTGATATTACATTGGTAAGCACTTTTCCCCACTTGTCTAGAAACAATATGTGGTTGAGAGAGAAGTAAAGGTAGGCTAAGATGAAAAGAAATTATAAATTAAATGAATAATGCAATTGAGAATGAGGTTGCAAGAAAGAAATTGGTAAAATGGTAAAAAGCTACCGGGTATGAAGGGGGGAGGGGGGGCAACGAAGGTATCAAAGAAGACTTAATAAGAGAGTAGAGAGTCATTTGTTAACAGAGGCTAAATCCCGGGGGTCGCAGGATGCATGGATATGTTGGAGAGCTAGTTCACATCTTTGCAGTTCTTGTTAACTTGTACCACTAGAGAGAATCCAAATGTGTGGTGTTGTGAACATTTAGTCATTCTATAGAGCATGCTGAGCAGTCGTATATTGTGTTCCCGCAAAGTGAACAACTATTCTGTGTGCCTTCATGTGCCCAGCCAATTTAGCGGTGGTCATTACTGTTAAAGCATTATGTGATGATTACAGTTAGCAAACAAAATTCACAGTTTCACATATTGTTTCTGCCTTTGATGATGTAGGATTTATCAGTGGTGAGGCTGGCGTAAGTGGTAATGGATGGGTACACTGGATTTTACAATGATGACAGTGGGTGGTGGTTGGAGGGTACCAGGAAGAGAGGATCTCATTTCATCACTTGACCTGAGATAGTCATAACCTTTTCAGAGCAATGTATTGAAGCACTAATGGCCTGGGTGACAAGAGGGGTGTTCCTGAGTTTGGAAGGGAAAGTTGTATTTGTTGGAGGTTGACAGGAGGGTCAGCCTGGGAAATTTGAGAGCAAGATCTGTGGGGGTAATTGTCAGGGGAGAAAACTTGGGAGAAGTTGTTGGTGTAGGTGTCAAGGTATTTGGTGGTGGAGCAAATAATTTTGCCACTGTGGATGCCTAGGCAGTAAGGAAAGGAATGTTTTTGTCAAAAGTCAAAGTGCCTAATGGTTGATTTTACATTGACTGAGGTTAGAATGCGAGCTTCAGAGAGATGGAGGTCAACATCAAGGTACTTGCCTCAGTATTTGAAACAGGACCAAGCAAATTTGAGTTGAGTAGTTTAGCTGTTGCAGGATGTGGGGAAGATGTTCTTTACTGTAGTCCAGAGCACAAAGATGCCATTGATAATTCTGTAACAGGTCAAGAGGCTCAGGTTCTGGGTCGTGAGGAGTAACTTCTCCTTCTGATCCATGAAAAGACTGGCAGGGGCTGAGGGATTCCTGGTTCCCTCAGTAACCCTTTCCTCCTTTTTAGTGTGTTGGCCTAGCCTGAAATATGCAGTAGTTACGATTAAGGAGGAATTTAGCGTGGGTTTCTATAAATATAGATTTAGGGAGACACTCAGATGAATGTTGGAAAAGTTATTTTCGAAGAGCTTGAGTTCTATGTGCTGGTGGGATATTTCTGTAGAGCAAGGTCACATTGATAGTGACAGGATGGAATAGTTCACATAGAGATCCCTCTGATTTGTTTTGTTTGTAGTTCTGGCCCTCGAATGTGGAGTATTAATGGGAGGATGAATTTGACTAGGGTGGTGATAAATGAATTTAAGGAAGACTTACAGATGGGTGTTGGGAGAGGCAGTGTTCTTGGGCATTGAAATATCATACGTATATGGGATGTTTGTGTGGAATGAGATCACATCAGTAGAGAAAAGGGGTAATGACTCAAGATATCGAAGTGCCTAACACGCAACGCAAGCTAGTGCTCACCAGTCATTGCGTCTCCTTGTAATTTTGAAGTTTTCTCAAATGAAATTTCCTTTTGATGCCAGAAATATTAGATCAAAGACATGATGCATGCAATCTTGTGGTTCAGCCAGCTGAAATACATTCATTTCTGTATAATATCCATTAATTTTGTAACTACAGTTGTAAATAGCTTTCTTCTCGAGTTTGCTGCTGGATCCTAAAAATCATCCTAACCGAATATTGCAGTGGTCTACCTTCTGGTGAGATTATGTTGGTGAGGTTTGCCAAGTTGATGCCAGTGCCACAGAAAATACTCAGCAGCTGCACCAAAACCTGTCATTTGCGGTCTCCACTTCAGTTTGTACATGCAATACCACCATGTGGTCATAGCAGGCAAAGACAACTTATTTTATCAAAAATTTCTATCAAATCTTCTAACTGTCAGCCATAGTGTGTTGTGTGTTGTTGAAAGTTATCCCAGGATTCCATGTCTCACTTAAATGAAAATCCTTATATATAGTAATAAAATTGTTACCATCTACCAGCCTTATTTCAATTGCTTCCTTAAGAATGCAAGACACTGTAATGGGATGTGGCAGCAACTGTGTATCTCCTCATATTTCATACTGTGCTCCTTGGAGAAGCAATGCTTCAGCAGAACGAGCTATTTGGTTGTTGGGGCTCGGTGTGATAGTGATGTTCCACACTTGTGTATACAGTCTAGCTTAAAAATGTACATTTTCCCTCTATATCACAATATTTATGTGCATTGGGATCCCTTAGCACTAGCTCATCAATAATGACCCCCACAAGGGCTCTAATCTTGGCTAGTGGTTGCAACATGCTATTGATGTTAAATCTTCTTAAAACTTTCCCAGTTTGATAAGATACACCTTGAACATAATGTAGTAGCAGTCACAAGTCAAAGTAGTCCCATAATGAGGAAAATGAGTATAGGGGCGACGGGCAGATGCAGGAATCCCTCATTGCCAATTTATGCAAGGTCGTAGTGCAAGTGGTTTGCTGTTTTATTCCTCCATCCAGTTATGAAATGTGAAGAGTGTGTGCATGCTGTATGGATAACTGTGGTAAGTGCTTGTGCAGTGTAACACTGGGTTTGTATTGTTAAGGATGAAGGGAAGAGAGAGAGTGAAGTCTGGTGCCAGCATAGAGCCTGCTCTTGAGTAGCACCAAGACAGCAGCTGAGCTTAATATCCCCATTTGATGGATGGATCACCATAACAGTGTCGCATGCCCTCACTTCATGTGACACTATGGAGAGAACTGCAGTTTACACCAGGACATTGGTGCAAAGACTGGTGATCAGGAACTGTATACCACCACCTCTTCTCCCTTTGCTGCCTAAACAATGGCACTGAAAATTTTCCACCATCATGATTTGAACCAGCTGGCCTCCAAGCTATATGCCACTGCACAGGCATGTGTCAGCAATCTCGGCTATGGAGGTGGGTGTAGTAGTAGTAGTAGTAGTAGTAGTTGTTGTTGTTGTTGTTGTTGTTGTTGATGATGATGATGGTTTGACCCTGATGATGATTTGTCCTAGGGTCATTTTACAATGATTTGGGAACATGAAAAATAAGTATACACAATTGATTTAATCTCTCCATACTTTTCATTGAACCTGCCAGACACATTTACAGGTGACTAGGAGCACAACAGTGTTGCCACGTCCATCTTACACCTCCATATCTTCTCTTCTGCCTGTCTGAACAACCGAGTTATCATCTCGTCATTATAAGTGATATGCTGAAATCAGAAAAATGGTGAGAAACTAATATTGTGTGCTAGCAGTAATTGTTATTATTATTATTATTATTATTATTATTATTATTATTAATCCTTACTCTGAGTTCTCTAAGTAGTTTTTAACTGTGTAGTATGCATTATTTTATGAGGTATGCTTTGACTGCTTTTTTAAATTGGTGGTTTACCATTGTTTACAGCCAAGGCCTTGGATGCTTTTCTACGAACAGGGTATCCCACACAAATTTTTTAGAGATGAATACGGATTGTCAACAGACATGGAATGAACACACAAGGACAGTAGAAAGAGGATGACATCAGCATGGTATGCCCTTGGGGTCCCATTAGCAATGTGTAACAGCCAGTGTCATGAGGTGACATATCACTCCATATTTTGTTGGGGATCAAATGTGCAAAACATGCGTATAACTTTCAAAGTGCAAAACGGACCATCAGAAATATAATTAAAATCAATAGTCGAGCTCATTGTAAGATGTGAAAAAACCACTGGATATTCTTACTGAACCAAGTGAGTTAATCTACAAATCTGCTGTGGATGGCAGAAAAAAAGCATTAGTAAGCATGTCACAAATATTTCTACATGTGATTGGGGGACAAGATCCAGTTCACACTTACATATATCAAGGAAAAACAAACAAAAAAACTCTGAATAGCATTTTATATCAGGGATTACAATTGTATAATAATATGCCCAAGGAGATGACAGAGATTAATAAAATCCATTGATAATGGCTGTCGATTGATAGTGGTTCTGACTGATGAACTGCTACTGTGGTCAGTACTTGGCCCAGAGAGCTCACTAGGAATGAACTGGCCTAGCACTGATGAGCACCGGCCTAAATATGGTGGAGGCGCCAGGATACTGTCGAAACTATGTGCGCACTGTAGAAGCAAGTAGGTCCACAACGCCAGTGACCTCTGGTCGCTCAAAATGTCTGTCCTGACACTAGCTAAGGAGATCCCTGCAGCTTACTGTGTGGGCCCTCTGCTGTATGGTGGTGTAAGTCTGGATAGTGAGTAGCTGAGACACAGCATAACTAATACAAATAAACCACATTACTTACCATGTTTTATTTACAATAACTCTGTTTCTCATTACTGTTGATTACAGCCAAAATCTTCATTTATGTTTAAAGAGAGAGAGCTGCTTTCTCTCTTTAAGCTGAAATCTATGCTATGTGTTTTCATTATGTTAAATGTTAATTTAGTACATATTGACCAACTGACACATCACTGAGGGTTTCATTTGTTTTCTCAACTGAGAGTTCTGGTGGTTTTGTCGGTGACTATGATGTTACTGCCATCAACAAATAGAATTTCTTCTCCATGTCTTACATTGTGTGGAAATCATTGATTAAGAATCGAAACAGTCTCAGTATAGGGTCCTTAGGCACACCTATGTTAATATGTGTGGGATCTAATAATCTGTAGTACTCATGGCTAGTATTTGTGATTACATAGTTTTCCTATTTGTGTACCCGCTCATACAGCATTGGGGAATGTTTTTATGGAATTTATGTAAGTAATTACACACAATATGTGATTTCTCCCTCTCTACCCTAACTTTTTGTTGCATTTTACATGTTTCAAGATTCTGGTGACTTTTGCTGTGTTGTGATGTCCGGTGTTTCATTTTTTTCTGGATTCTTCTTTGTCCCTTTTATCCTTTTTACACGGAACCTCTGGTTCCATGACAACACTGGGAGGAGGATGACCTCAGATGGTTAAGTGATTTTATTTGTAAGTAATGTCCTGCTCTCTCTTTTTAATTCGTTTTAGAAATTTTAGCCACAAAGTTCCTTATCTGATATTTCAGACTTGAGGATCCTTTTCCATTGTCATGTAACACAATATTTTCATTAATACAGTTTACACCATATGATGGAACTCTGTGTTCCAAAATTGGTTGTGTACACAATAAAAGGTTGTGGGTGAAGCAACTGTTGTGCTGTTTTTTAATTTTGCAAAATGGACTTGTGTAGTTGCGGCTGACCCATGAGAAAAACTGTATACATATTACTAAATTCCCCACTACATTTTTCTTTCTGTATGTGAAGGCTAATCTCGGGAACTACTGTAGGGATTATGACATGGTTTTCACTAGTAGATAAAATTAATCAAAATGAAGGTTTGTATATATAACCTATACTACAGCACACAAGTTGTGCAGCTGTTGATACTTACTGCAGTCCATGTGAAGCCTGTGTGGGTCACTAGCCTTATCACCTTTTGCAGCCTTTTTTCCCAAATGTGACTGGAGCATCTCATTATCTATTCCTCTTATATGTAGTGCTTCTAGTTTGTTTACCAGTATTTTTATGATCAGCAGTGTCAGAAGCCTTGAACAGCGCCAAAGCTGTGCCTATAACACTGCCATCCAAGTTGAGAGCTTCAAGTACCACTTTTGTGAAGACTGTTACGTCTGCTATATTGGAAGCCAAACTCTGGATCATTAAGAAGGTTGTATTTGTTCATGTAACTCATTACTCTGTTCATGATTGATTCTATGATTTTTAAGAATGATCAGAGTGGGCCTGTAGTTTTCAGTGTTTTCTGCCTTCTGTTCCATGTACCTCAAAGACTTGGTGGAAGTCTTTCAACTGGATGTCAGTGTCAGAGATGATTTACACACTACATACAAATGCATAGTGACTTGTATCTGCCCGTAATAAGTTGCTATCTACCCCACCAATGACTTTGGCTCCTTAGACTGTTGTTATATTGAGTGTTTGGGAAACCTTATGCTTTTTGCCCTCCTGGACTCTGTGAACAACAATCTCAGGATCAAGATATCTGATACATGTAAGAGACTATGCTGCTATGAGAAAACTTATATAGGCTAGACTGTAAACAGGGTTCAGGGCAGGTGTGTGTAACACAGCCATAACACGAGGTTGCAATAACCACAGAAATCTGCAGTAGTGGAACATTGCTTGACTGAGGGACACAGTATGAAATATTAGTAGACACAGATTGCTGCTGTCCTGTCCTGTTATTGGGGCTGTGTTCTTAAGGAAGTAACCAAAATTAGGTTGGCAGATAATAATCATTTTGTAAACAGAGGCAAGGGCTTTAATGTATATGAGATTTAAAAGTGTGGTTAACCTACATCATAGCCTAATGCTCTTTGATTTGGTTTCAAAGAATTTTTGATGGCAATTTTTTGAAACAGTTACTCATTCCTACCAACTGTTGGCATGGTGGCACTGTTCGTATACGCAACATTTTGGGCATCACTGAAAGCTTTTGGCATACACTCAGTGCATTTTATATGGCATTAATAAGTCTCTGGCATTGGTTAGCATTCAGCAAGACAGTCACAGTGTTCATTTGAACATGACACCCAAGTAGATTGGTGAAATATTAGGTTGAGTTGATTTTAGGATCCAGCAGAAATTTCAAGTAGAGTATCATAAAGTATTACACTGTGAAAGGCTACAGAGTTACAGCTGTGCATTGTCCCCAGTTGGCAGTTGGAGGAAAGAATATGGGGCAGAACTACATTTAATATCCCACCACTCCAGTGATACGCAAACTGAACTAGAGAGTGGCAATGATAGTGTTTTATGTAGTGAATAGTTGCAGTTGTGGCACCCCCAACTCCAGAGGCTGTCAAAAGGAATAGAAAACAAGTGGGTTCATTCATACTTGAAAAGTAGGTTCCAGATTGTGGAGCTCACATCAGCTCATGTTAATCATAAAATCAGATTAGTATGTGATGCGAGGAAAGTTGAAATAGGTGTACCCCAGAGTAATGTTTAGGCCCCCTTTCTGTTCCTTATTTATGTAAATGGTATACACACCTTTGACACTGCAGGAACATAATGTTGTTTGCAGATGACAGTAGTGTAATTGTGAATGATGTTAAGGAATCTCTGTCCTCTACAACTGATGAAGTTCTTAAGTCTGTGCATTCATGGTTCAATGCCAACAGGCTGACCCTAAATGTGAAGGAAACAGACTATATATAATTTGGGAATACAAATAAAAACCAAGATCTCCATCTGGTACTGGTTGGAAATGAGTTAGAAAGGGTACGGTGCACAAAATTTTTAGAAATTTGTGTTGACTGTGACTTAAACTGAAAAAGTATAATAGTCAAGATCACATTCAGTACTGTTTATTTCTGATTACTGGTTTCAACAGTTAAGACTGTCATCTTCTGATCTTTAACAAGAGCAGCAAATATAACAACAAGTTTTTTAAAGATCAGAAGATTACAGTCATCATGGCTGAAACCAGTAATCGGTAATGAAAAGTACTAAATGTGATCTTTGCTATTAAATTTTCTTGAAATCAGTTATGGATCACTTCTTCTTATCTCTAATTATGAGAAATTTTGATTAAAGTGGAAAGACCATCTAACTAATCTCTCCCAGAGACTCAATTCTCCATGTTTTGGACTGAGAATTATTTCTAAAGTTTGCTTCTCAGATAGTGCTAGAATAGCTTTTGGTTTTTTCCAGTACCTTGTTGCTTATGGAATAGTTTTCTGGGGTAAAATTAGTAGTCGATTAAATGAAATTATTACATTACAGGAATACTATTAAAGCCTTGTCACATGCTTGGCTAGGGACCACTGCAAGCCCATGTTTAAAAAGTTGTGATTGTTTATTGTACCCTCCTATTACATATACAAATGCGTGTTGATGACAAGAGCTAGACTTGGTGACCTGCTAACCAACTTCATTACCACAGTTATAATACTCACTATTGTGGATCCCTCCATAGGGTCAAGAGAGAATAACCTGTGCTCACAGACATGAGCCACTTTGGTACCACTTTTATTTTGCACTGTCAACATACGTAAAGAGGATGGAGACAGAAATGGCTTTTAGAGCAGAGTTAAAGTAATTTCTTGTTGAGAAGTGTTTCTACAATGTAAATGAACATGTTAGCTTATAGGATTACCAAGCCCTCGTTCATTATTTTCAGTGTGATAGGGTCTGCAACTGTGATGAATTTTTTGAAAGATTTCATGATGCCTTCAGCTGCCCTTCTCTTTATTTTACGTATGATTGTACAATTTTGGCCTTAGGTCATTTTCAAGTATTTTGTGGATGATTTTTAGTAGTAAATTATGCCTTGTATGTCACTGCTCCTATGTTTTAAAACATCTCAGTTTTATTTTATGAGCATAACATGGAGTCATAGGAGCAACGACATACAAGGCATAATTTACTACTAAAAATCATCCATAAAATACTTGAAAATGGCCTAAGGCCAAAATTGTACAATCATACATAAAATAAAGAGAACGGCAGCTGAAGGCACCCTGAAATCTTTCAAAAAAATAAATAAATAAATAAATTCATTGTTGTGTTCTTTTGATTATGTTAAATGATGTACCATCTATGCAGTGTTTGTTTTTGCAAAGAACATTTCTGCTGTCAGTTTTCTGTTTCAGATGCAGTGTAATACACCACTGCTGAGAAGAGATCTGATGCTATCCTAAGTGTAATGTTATAGTTCTGGCAAGTTTTCATGCCTTATACTTTCTGGCAGTGCTACATAATGTATTTTATTGTTAAGGAGATGTGCTAAATCAAAGTTTCATGATTTACCTACAGCAGTGTTTGACATTTTGTGCATTTTGTACTTTTCTGCAATATTATATAATTTGTTCATGTGTTTTCACATTTACAGTACTGTTTTTATTTTCAAACTTTCCAGTTCATTGATTTACATATTGTGCATGTTGCACTCACAATGTAGATGATGTATTTTGCAATACTCCTTCCAATCATGTACCTAGCAAGGTGGCTATTCCAGTCATTATGTACTGGCCTCATATTCGGGAGGACCGGTGTTTATTACCCATCCAGCCATCCAGACTTGGGTTTTTGATGGTTTCCCCCTGAATGCTGACCTATCGTATTTTAGGCGAGATTGTGTGTTGTAGGCAATGGCACCCTAAACCATCACACTTGGAATTTGTCTGCTATGCTACTCAACAATACAGTCTGCCCAATGGCATTCACCATGGTGGCATCAAATGTGTTCGCTGCAATCACTGTAGGAAAGTTGAAGCAGGACTCGTCCAAAAGCACTACATTTTGCCACTCAGCATGCCAGTGTCAGTGTTCATATGTACATTTCAGTCTTCAGCATTGGTGGTTTCTGGACAGTGGAAGTTGATGCGATGGCAAGTGTGCCACCAGTCCAGCCCACAAAGACGGTGTCAAACTGTTGATTCAGACATGTCCGCACCCATTGCAGTGCTCCAACATCGCGCTAACACTGTGGATGAAGCTGTTCTGTCCATTACAGCCAAGCAGACAAGATGGTGGTCATCTCATGCTGTGGTCACATTGTCTTGTCCGGTACCCTGTTGGCACTTTTGTACGAGACGTATTCCAAAAGTAAGGTCTGGTTGATCGTGAAATGGAAACCACAGTGAAAATCAAAAGTGTTTTATTTGCAATAGTTAGCCACACCTTCTGGCAACGTCTCTACATAGTCGCCGCTCTGTCTGAGACATTTGTTGTAGCATTGTACGAACTCTCCAATACCCTCGTCATAGAAGGCAGCCGTCTTCACTTTTCACCAATTCTCTATGCTGTCTGTGCCAAATGTTAACTTCATAGCCAGCGGTTCATGTCAGCAGAGGTGAAAATCAGAGGAAGCAAATTCCAGGCAGTATGGAGGGCGATCAAAAGTTATGTTGTGTGGGACTATTTTCTAGGCATCTTTACATGTCCACTGTGCACTCAGAACTGAAAAGACAGGTGTTACGTGATCAACAGGCAGTTTAGAGACACTGTCCAACAAAACTATGCAAAGCTTTATTGGGTTTTCACCGTAGTTTCCATTTTGCGTCTGATCGGACCTTACTTTCAGGATATGCCTCGTACGGCCCTCTTCTTTACTCTGGCTGCACATATGCCTCACTGCTGAAGAAGCGTGTCCTGTACAAGGTGCAATGTCACAGCACGACAGACCCGCCTCCTGGAAACCAATCATTCTGCCCTGTTTGAATGCACTCACATGCTGATATTTCACCCTTTGATGTCAGCAAGGCATAATCGTACTCAGTTGTACGTTTCCACTTTGTACGATGGCTTCGTAGTGACTGAGTATGAATAACACTGACCTATCTGGTGACACAAAAGAGCACATTGTGTGACGTTTGTGCACACCACCTGTCTGTAGTCTAAATTGCTTACTATGATTCCACTGTTCTACCCGTCCTCTTATTGTGGTGGGCTGCAGAACGCTACTTCTGAGTGTTTCATTTTTTACAAATAGTGGTTGATGTATATATTATTTCTCTAATGTTTCTGCCATGTCTGATAATATTGTACTAAATCATATATGGATGAATAAATAAACAAACACATTATATGGGGATGACCATTGGTCTTCTGCAAGAAGGCAGAAGGTGGCTGGATTGATAGTTCGTATCTCACCATTGAAGCCTATGTTCCAGTGATATCTGAATACAACAGTTGCCTTGCTTTCTGGACATGGAGTGTGAATTTGGAATTCTGATAATGTGTGGTGGTGTTTTTTCATTAGTACTGATTTGAGCTGCCATTACTTGCAATCATTACATTCACTCCCTACTATGTTTTCAGCCATCGACATAGCATCAGTCTCAGTTCACATGCATTACCCACAAAATTTCCTCACTTGCAGAGCCTGATGAGGCATAGATACAACCTTTGCCCTTGCTACAGACCCACTATGCCAAGACAATGACTGATAGTAGACTATGGGAGCCTATGGAGGTCAAACCATTGCTCTCAGTTGTGGAAATCTTGTCCCTGCCCCTGCCCAGCTGTCATTGGAACTGTTGACAGGAAGCCCTCCTGTCTTGTCCCTTATGTCACCAGCCCTGGTTTTTGCCTAGGCGTTACCACCCTGTGGGCTGGTTAAGGGGAGTAGGGATAAAATATCCACCACTGTAGTAATGCGGAGGCTGCCTCCAAGTGTGGCTTGATAGTACCTGGGTAGCCAATTGCTCCACTTGCTGTGGCTGTGACTCTAGAAGTTGCAGCACCCACAACATGGGGATGGCTGTTGGTCTGCTGTAGTAAATAAATACCCAGTGGTTACTTGGATCAATACTTCGTATCTCACCATTTAAGTTACACTGATATCTGAATACAGCTGTTACCTCACTTTCTGTATTTGGACTTTGATTTTGAAAATCTGAGTGTGTGTGCTGTTGTTTAAATGATTTTGGCTTTATTAATCAGCGATGATTTGAGCTCAAGTCAGTTGCAATCATAACATTTGTTCCCTACTATGTTTTTGGCCATCAGCTTAGTGTTGATCTCAGTTTCCATATGCTAAGTGGCTCGTAGTAATGACTTGCCTAGTTTGTGTCAGGCTATGTCACAAAAGTTAGCTTCTATTTAGATACTAGTGTAGATGAGGGCTATTCAGTAGATACTTTTGAGATGGGGAGAAATGCAAAAGAGCACATGCAGAGTGTGAAGGTCCGCATCATTCATGAGTAGATATCTCTTTTTGCAGAGTATCTGAATATTTCGTAAACAAAATGTTTGTTATAATAGTATCTTAAATTTCCTTCAGAATATTAAACTCACTCATCTTTTCCTCCTGTTTTGTGTTGCTTAGATTACTATTAATTGGGAGAATTGTAATTAACCTAAAAAGAGGGTCACTTACCAGACTCTTTTGCGGCCTCTACTTTTAGCACAGTTTGAGTGAGATATTCCTGCTGCATAAAAGTGACTGTGCAGGCTGGGAGATTATATAGAAAAGTCACAAAATTTATAGTAGACTTATCTAGTCAAAATCAAACAGATATACTGTGAACACTACAGGATAGGTAGCAAGAGTGTAATTCAAACTGTGCTCTCAATTCTGAAAACGTGCTTACAGAAATAAGTCTAAGGTCACTGTACTCTCCTCCCTAATATAAGACTCACAATTATGAAATTATGAAACTACCAACTAAAGAGAGAGAGAGAGAGAGAGAGAGAGAGAGAGAGAGTGTGTGTGTGTGTGTGTGTGTGTGTGTGTGTGTGTGTGTGTGTGTGTTTGGGGGGGGGGGGGGGGGGGGAGGGCAGCGCATGCGCATTGCGCTAACTTTTTGCACTCAGTTTATGACTGGAATGAGAAAACAGATAAATAATTTTGATTCAGTTATTATGTTCCAATACCTCACAGTAATTTTTTACATATACAGCTGGATCCAGAATAAAGTTGAGAATGGTGTGGATTGTATTACTGGTAGTTTGCTTGCCTGTCCACTGATAGAAACTGAAGGAATTTGTGTTTTATGAAGAAATGAAGATAGAAATTTAGCATGCTGCGTACAGTTTCATTATCGAAGATGAAGTACTGGTTCAGTTGAACAGGTATGGGGCAATAAATTGAGTGTGACATGTTTAAAGAAACCATTGTGACATTAGTCTTATGAGAATTATGGTAGCTGTAGAAAATTGAATGTGAAAGCTAGATATGGATTTGAATGCCCACTTCGTACGAACTTAAGTCTTAACCATTGTACCATGTAGTTCAGTACCTTTTACGGGCTAGTGTTAATATGGGAGGAAACCATTGACAAGTGTAGCTAGTGGGGGTTACTGTGCCTGTAACATTCTTAAGCTAGACATGGCTATTGGATGGTACTGAATGAGAACGCTAACATCCTGTTTATATTATGCAAAACGGGAGGCTGGGGGTAGCCAGTGTCACCTCAGCATTTCAGATGTCTGCATAAAGATGATGATAGAAACATTTATAAAAGAAAGCCAGTAGGGGAGCTGACTGAAAATAAAATTGACAGTTGCTGAGGCAAAACAGTCATTAGAATACTTTTTGTTTCTGACTGGTTTAGGTGTACTCATCTATTTACAGCTGGAGTTTACTTTTATATCCCTACTTGTTCATGTTTTCTTATCACTTGAGCTCTTGATAAAAAAGATGTACTTTCGGGGAGTACCAGGAACTTACTATTTGTGGATTTTTCTAGCCTTCAGCTATGAAGTATCAGCTGCATTTAACTCTCTGGAGACTGGAAAAATGGGTGAAGTGCATTGGTTTTACGTTTCACCGTTAAACTCAATATGTGTAAATTTTAATCATTCTCCTCACATTTTTAACTTTACATAGTGTGGCTATGTGAACATTTTTCTTGCTTTTCAAATCTTAATGAAGTCCCTGACTCCAATTTTATATGAGAAACTCATGTGGTTGCTACACGTGAAAGATCTTAAGGAGAGAATGCTAAAAGTTCTAAACATCCATAAATGCTTGAGGCAGAAAGGTCAGGAATAAAGCATTTATGTGGTATAACCTAGACTGTAGCTGCGTTATTTATGAAGCGGGATAACCAGCCTATCAGAAGTTGTTGGACTTTGATTGGAGTTGCGATCTGCCGAAATGATAGCAAACTAGTTTGGTACATTACATAAATGATGTAATAAATGGTAGAATTACTGGTAGTATTGGTAGGGAGAGAAATTTAAATGAGTGTGTGAAAGAAGGAGATCTGTTTTTTGTTTATTTGTTTTGCAGGTAATTAGAACTCCACGTCATTCAATGTTAGTCCATTGCGTAATTTATACCCTTGCAAAATGCAAATTTTGTAAGTAAAAAATTTAGTTGCTAGCATAACTTCTACGCTTTTATTCAAGCAAGATCATTACTTTTGATGCAAGTACATTTTAAATGTGCAAACACAAAAAAATTATATAATTATTTTTGTTATTCTTTACTCAACAGAATCTCTATCATGATCAAAGGCAAGAGTTTACTGGTATAACTGATAAGTGTGAATGTTGTTTAGAACTAACAGAAACATGTATTAAATAAGCTCGACGAAGTTTGAAACTGATGCCTGATAGTATTTTTTAATTTCACCTTTTTTTGAGGAAATTGTTTTTTCTAGCACTATATGGTAAACCTGCATTGTCTTCTTTCTTTTTTTACTATAAAATCCCTCTGGTTAACGTTACAAGTGAACAATTTTTTAATAAAACCTGAACTAAACAGTGACAGTTTCAATTTTGCTATAAAGAATGTACGTTTTTAAGTAACAGACAGGAGGATAACTATATAGAACAAAAATGTTCTGTAGGTTATGTGCCCTTTGTTTCCTAGATGGTTCACTGCTTTGAGTTTCTAGAGGAATCTAGGAAGACGCTGATCACATATGCAAAAAAAGTGATCAAAATGAGGTAATGCCCAATAGGTGTGCAACACAGGCAACTTACAGGTATCACAGTTGCAATCTTAATCGACCAAAGCTACTATAAAAACTACAGTAGTTTATGCTTACTTATGATATTCTACAATAGTTTTACAACTCTTAACTCTGGTTTCTGTAAGGCTACAAAGGTGGTGACCGAGGCAAAGAGAATGAGTTTTATTTCCCCACACTGCACAGTGGGTAGGAGCTGCCTCTTCCCATCAGAAGGCAGCTACTAATTAAGTGAATTCTTTCTATATTTAAATTTTTTTTTTCCAAAGTGCAGTTGGCACTACTGTGAAGAACTGGTAGTCTACCTTCAGTAGGATGCTTGTTCATGAGGCATAGAAATGAAGCAGGTCATTGTAAAACTGAGCAGTGAAGCATCACAGTATTCCTCCTAGAGGTTACCATGTACCGCCACTAGCCATTTCCGTTCCACCCGCAAATAGGGCAGAAGAAAAACAACCATCTATATGCCTCTGTATGAACCACTCATATTTTATATTCATGGTCCTTACATGGAATGTATTGTAGCAGCCGTAGAATTGTTCTGCATACAGCTTCAAATGTAAGCTCTCTAAATTTTCACAAAAGTTTTCCCTGAAAAGAACGTCATCTTCCCTCCAGGGATTCTCATTTGAGTTCAAGAAGCATGTCTGTAACACTCATTTGATGATCAAATCTACTAGTAACAAACTAGCAACATGTTTCTAAATTCCTTTAGATGTTTTCCTTTAATCCAACCTGGTGGGGATTCCAAACATTTGAGCAGTACTCAGGAATGAGTCACACTTGGGTTCTGTATATGGTCTGCTTTACAGATGAACCACTCTTTACTAAAATTTCCCCAGTAAATCGAAGTTGACTATTCGCCTTCCCTACTATAATCCTTATATTTTCGTTCCTTTTCATATCACTTAATCTACATCTACATCCATATTCCGCAAGCCACCTGACGGTGTGTGGCAGTGGGTACTTTGAATATCTCTATTGGTTCTCCCTTCTATTCCAGTCTCGTATTATTCGTGGAAAGAAAGATTGTCGGTATGCCACTGTGTGGGCTGTAATCTCTCTGATTTTATCCTCATGGTCTCTTCGCGAGATATACGTAGGAGGGAGCAATATACTGCTTGACTCCTCGGTGAAGGTATGTTCTCAAAACTTCAACAAAAGCCCATACCGAGTTACTGAGCGTCTCTCCTGCAGAGTCTTCCACTGGAGTTTATCTATCATCTCCATAATGCTTTCGCGATTACTAAATAATCCTGTAACAAAGCGTGCTGGTCTCCGTTGTATCTTCTCTATCTCTTCGATCAATGCTATCTGGTACAGATCCCACACTGGTGAGCAATATTCAAGCAGTGGGTGGACAAGTGTACTGTAACCTACTTCCTTTGTTCCCGGATTGCATTTCCTCAGGATTCTTCCAATGAATCTCAGTCTGGCATCTGCTTTACCGACGATCAACTTTATATGATCATTCCATTTTAAATCACTCCTAATGCCTAATCCCAGATAATTTATGGAATTAACTGCTTCCAGTTGCTGACCTGCTATATTGTAGCTAAATGATGAAGGATCTTTCTTTCTGTGTATTCGCAGCACATTACACTTGTCTACATTGAGATTCAATTGCCATTCCCTGCACCATGCGTCAATTCGTTGCAGATCCTCATGCATTTCCTCGCTATACCACAGCATCGTTCGCAAAAAGCCTCAGTGAACTTCTGATGTTATGCAAAAGGTCATTTATGTATATTGTGAATAGCAACGGTCCTACAACACTCCCCTGCGGCACACCTGAAATCACTCTTACTTCGGAAGACTTCTCTCCATTGAGAATGACATGCTGCGTTCTGTTATCTAGGAACTCTTCAATCCAATCACACAATTGGTCTGATAGTCCATATGCTCTTACTTTGTTCATTAAACGACTGTGAGCAACTGTATCGAACGCCTTGCGGAAGTCAAGAAACACAGCATCTACCTGGGAACCCGTGTCTATGGCCCTCTGAGTCTCGTGGACGAATAGCGCGAGCTGGGTTTCACACGATCGTCTTTTTTGAAACCCATGCTGATTCCTACAGAGTAGATTTCTAGTCTCCAGAAAAGTTATTATACTCGAACATAATACGTGTTCCAAAATTCTACAACTGATCGACGTTAGAGATATAGGTCTATAGTTCTGCACATCTGCTCGACATCCCTTCTTAAAAACGGGGATGACCTTTGGAACACCACTCTTCTAGAGACCTATGGTACACTGCTGCAAGAAGGAGGGCAAATTACTTCGTGTACTCTGTGTAAAATTGAACTGGTATCCCATCAGGTCCAGCGGCCTTTCCTCTTTTGAGCGATTTTAATTGTTTCTCTATCCCTCTGTCGTCTATTTCGATATCTACCATTTTGTCATCTGTGCGACAATCTAGAGAGGGAACTACAGTGCAGTCTTCCTCTGTGAAACAGCTTTGGAAAAAGACATTTAGTGTTTCGGCCTTTAGTCTGTCGTCCTCTGTTTCAGTACCATTCTGGTCACAGATTGTCTGGACATTTTGTTTTGATCCACCTACCACTTTGACATAAGACCAAAATTTCTAAGGATTTTCTGCCAAATCAGTACATAGAACTTTACTTTCGAATTCATTGAACGCCTCTCGCATAGCCCTCCTCACACTACATTTCGCTTCGCATAATTTTTGTTTGTCTGCAAGGCTTTGGCTATGTTTATGTTTGCTGTGAAGTTCCCTTTGCTTCCGCAGCAGTTTTCTAACTTGGTTGTTGCACCACGGTGGCTCTTTTCCATCTCTTACGATCTTGCTTGGCACATACTCATCTAATGCATATTGTACGATGGTTTTGACTTTGTCCGCTGATCCTCAACACTATCTGTACTTGAGACAAAACTTTTGTATTGAGCCATCAAGTGACTGTGTCAAGCAGCATGCTATTAATGCTATATCCGAATATTACAGGTTTGTTTTTCCTACTTTTCTGCATTAGCTTACATTTTTCTACATTTAGAGCAGGCTGCCATCCCTCTTACCATCTAGAAGACAAATTTAAATATTTTATGATAGGATGTTTTTATATCTTCAAGAACACAATAAAGTTTGAACGCCAAATTACTCTTTTTCCTTTTAAGTGTTTGATTATTTGTGTGGTGAGCATCTGTTGTTGGCACTGATAAGTTTAAACAAGAGGATACCACTAAATGTTCAGTCCTTTCACTTGAGTGTGCTTTGGAGGCCAGCCCTTAGCACTTCTCTCTCGGCCGGCCGGTGTGGCCGTGCGGTTAAAGGCGCTTCAGTCTGGAACCGCGTGACTGCTACGGTCGCGGGTTCGAATCCTGCCTCGGGCATGGATGTGTGTGATGTCCTTAGGTTAGTTAGGTTTAATTAGTTCTAAGTTCTAGGCGTCTGATGACCTCAGAAGTTAAGTCGCATAGTGCTCAGAGCCATTTGAACCACTTCTCTCTCTCTCTCTCTCTCTCTCTCTCTCTCTCTCTCTCTCTCTCCCTCCTCCCCTCCATCTCTCCCCCCTCCCCTCCATCTCTCTCTCTCTCTCTCTCTCTCTCTCTCTCCCCCCCCCCTCCATCTCTCCCCCCTCCCCTCCATCTCTCCCCCCTCCCCTCCATCTCTCTCTCTCTCTCCCTCCCCCTCCCCTCCATCTCTCTCTCTCTCTCCCCCCCCTCCCATCCATCTCTCACCCCTCCCCTCCATCTCTCCCCCCCTCCCTCACCACCATTGCCACCAAGATTTCATCAGTTGGTGAGAGCAATTGGGAAACTGGAGATCAATTACAGGAATGTGTATCCTGTCTGGTCCAGTTTCTAAACGGCTGGTACAGACTGTCTTACAAATGTACCCAACAGAGAAAATGGCCTTCAACATTCAGGGAACTTTTCTGCATTTACAAGACTATGTATGGAAGCTTTATTGTGGTAGGTATAGGGGCTTCTCTGATTTCAGGGGAACAAAGTAGCTGACAGTGTAGCCAAAGAAGCATGTGAAACATCAGTGTGGCAAAATGTGCTACTCCATGGACACAGTGACCTTGCACTAGCAAACACCCAACCAACCAATGAAAAGGAAAGAAGTCATCCTAATAGGAGTGAGACTAGTGTGCTTCCTTGTAGTCTGTGGCTACCTTCTATAGATGAATCCTATCATGATTGAGAATAAGGTTACTGCCCTGCAGCTCATGGCTGTCTTCTTCAGTTTGTGGTTTTTGTGGTATACCAGTCTCTGTCTGCTATATTTCAAACAATTGAATTTGGTGTTTCAGGAAGCACCACATCAAGGATATTGTTTACAGGGAATGTGGAAAAAAATCATCTGCTGAGTCACAACACAGATGAAAGTGTGTGTTGAGCAGTTGTAATGGACAGTCATTGAATAGGATGTATGACAAAAAGCAAAAAAAAAGCCAATGGCAAAAGTCACTGCAGAACCAAATATTGCACTCACAAACACTGTCAGCAACAAAACAACACAAAGGGAGCATCATAAGCAGAGAATTGCAGGTTGAGCTAGAATTCCAAAACCACTCATCAATGATGCAAATGACTGTAAAAGGAACACATAGTGCTGCAGCCATAAAACCTGAGGTATGGAGCAATGGAAGAAATTCATTTGGTAGGATGAGTCTTGTTTCACACTGTTTCCAACTTCTGGCTAAGTTTACACCCGACATTGAAACATGGCGGGCAGTCAGTGATGATTTGGGCAGCCATACTGAGGTATTCCTTGGCCCCATGATTACCTGACTAGATCACATTACTGCCAAAGATTATGTAACCATTTTTCCTGATTAGGTCCATCTCATGGTACAATGTTTGTTCCCAATGGTGATGCTGTGCTCCAAGATGACAGGTCCCCTGTTCACACAGCTCGCGTCATTCAGGACCGATTTTTTTAGCACAAGGAAGAATTGTCACATCTCTCCTGGCCACCACACGGCAATTTTCTTCCTTCATCCTACCAAATCTGAACAACTATCATAACCTTGTTGTTGTTGTGGTCTTCAGTCCTACACCTCTCCATGCTACTCTATCCTGTGAAAGCTTCTTCATCTCCCAGTACTTACTGCAACCTACATCCTTCTAAATCTGCATAGTGTATTCACCTCTTGGTCTCCCTCTACGATTTTTACCCTCCATGCTGTCCTCCAATTCAACTGCTCTTCCAAGTCCTTTGTTGTCTCTGACAGAATTACAATGTCATTGGCAAACCTCAAAGTTTTTATTTCTTCTCCATGGATTTTAATACCTACCCTGAATTTTTCTTTTGTTTCCTTTACTGCTTGCTCAGTATACAGATTGAATAACATCGGGGAGAGGCTACAACCCTGTCTCACTCCCTTCCCAACCACCGCTTCCCTTTCATGCCCCTCAACTCTTGTAACTGCCATCTGGTTTCTGTACAAATTGTAAATAGCCTTTTGCTCCCTGTATTTTACCCTTGCCACCCTTAGATTTTGAAAGAGAGTATTCCAGTCAACATTGTCAAAAGCTTTCTCTAAGTCTACAAATGCTAGAAACATGGGTTTGCCTTTCCTTAATCTATTTTCTAAGCTAAGTCGTGGGGTCAGTATTGCCTCACGTGTTCCAACATTTCTACAAAATCCAAACTGATCTTCCCCGAGGTCGGCTTCTACCAGTTTTTCCATTTGTCTGTAAAGAATTCACGTTAGTATTTTGCAGCTGTGACTTATTAAACTGATAGTTTGGTAATTTTCATATCTGTCAACACCTGCTTTCTTTGGGATCGGAATTGTTATATTCTTCTTGAAGTATGAGGATATTTCACCTGTCTCATACATCTTGCTCACCAGATGGTAGAGTTTTGTCAGGACTGGCTCTCCCAAGGCCATCAGTAGTTCCAATGGAATGTTGTCTACTACGGGGGCCTTGTTTCGACTCAGGTCTTTCAATGCTCTGTCAAACTCTTCACGCAGTATTGTATCTTCTATTTCATCTTCATCTACATTCTCTTCCATTTCTATAATATTGTCCTCAAGAACATCGCCCTTGTATAGACCCTCTATATGCTCCTTCCACATTTCTGCTTTCCCTTCTTTGCTTAGAACTGGGTTTCCATCTGAGCTCTTGATATTCCTTTCTCCAAAGGTCTCTTTAATTTTCCTGTAGGCAGTATCTATCTCACCCCTAGTGAGATAAGCCTCTACATCCTTAGATTTGTCCTCTAGCCATCCCTGCTTAGCCATTTTGCACTTCCTGTCGATCTCATTTTTGAGACGTTTGTATTCCTTTTTGCCTTCTTCATTTACTGTGTTTTTATATTTTCTCCTTTCATCAGTTAAATTCAATATTTCTTCTGTTACCCAACGATTTCTACTAGCCCTCATCTTTTTACCTACTTGATCCTCTGCTGCCTTCACTATTTCATCCCTCAGAGCTACCCATTCTTCTTCTACTGTATTTCTTCCCCCATTCCTGTCAATTGTTCCCTGAATCTCTGTACAACTGCTGGTTTAGTCAGTTTATCCAGGTCCCATCTCCTTAAATTCCCACCTTTTTCAGTTTCTTCAGTTTTAATCTACAGGTCATAACCAATAGATTGTGGTCAGAGTCCACATCTGCCCCTGGAAATGTCTTACAATTTAAAGCCTAGTTCCTAAATCTCTGTCTTATCATTATATAATCTGTCTCATACCTTCTAGTATCTCCAGGATTCTTCCATGTATACAACCTTCTTTTATGATTCTTGAACCAAGTGTTAGCTGTGATTAAGTTATGCTCTGTTTCCTTTTCTCCATTTTCCCACTCTCGCATTCCAGTCACCCATGACTATTAAATTTTCGTCTCCCTTCACTCCCTGAATAATTTCTTTTATTTCATCATACATTACATCAATTTCTTCATCATCTGCAGAGCTAGTTGGCTTATAAACTTGTACTACTGTAGTAGGCATGGGCTTTGTGTCTATCTTGGCCACAATAATGCGTTCATTATGCTGTTTGTAGTAGCTTACCCACACTCCTATCTTTTTATTCGATATTAAACCTACTCCTACATTACCCCTATTTGATTTTGTATTTATAACCCTGTATTCACCTGACCGAAAGTCTTGTTCCTCCTGCCACCGAACTTCACTAATTCCCACTATATCTAATTTTAACCTCTCCATTTCCGTTTCTAAATTTTTGAACCTACCTGCCCGATTAAGGGATCTGACATTCCACACTCCGATCCATAGAACGCCAGTTTTCTTTCTCCTGATAACGACGTCCTCTTGAGTGGTCCCCACCCGGAGATCCGAATGGGGTACTATTTTACCTCCGAAATATTTTACCCGAGAGGACACCATCATCATTTAACCAAACAGTAAAGCTGAAACTTCCTGGCAGATTAAAACTGTGTGCCGGACCGAGACTCGAACTCGGGACCTTTGCCTTTCGCAGGCAAGTGTCTACCAACTGAGCTACCCAAGCACGACTCACCCCCCATCCTCACAGCTTTACTTCTGCCAGTACCTCGTCTCCTACCTTCCAAACATTACAGAAGCTCTCTGCCAGGAAGTTTCATATCAGCGCACACTCCACTGCAGAGTGAAAATCTCATTCTGGAAACATCCCCGAGGCTGTGGCTAAGCCATGTCTCTGCAATATCCTTTCTTTCAGGAGTGCAAGTTCTGCAAGGTTCGCAGGAGAGCTTCTGTAAAGTTTGGAAGGTAGGAGACAAGCTACTGGCGGAAGTAAAGCAGTGAGGACGGGGCGTGAGTCATGCTTGGGTAGCTCAGTTGGTAGAGCACTTGCCCGCGAAAGGCAAAGGTCCTGAGTTCGAGTCTCGGTCCGGCACACAGTTTTAATCTGCCAGGAAGTTTCATATCAGTGCACACTCCACTGCAGAGTGAAAATCTCATTCTGGATACAGTAAAGCTGCATGCCCTCGGGAAAAATTACGGCTGTAGTTTCCCCTAGCTTTCAGCTGTTGCACAGCAAGGCCGTTTTGGTTAGTGTTACAAGGCCAGATCAGTCAATCACACAGACTGTTGCCCCTGCAACTACTGAAAAGGCTGCTGCCCCTCTTCAGGAACCACATGTTTGTCTGGCCTCCGTTGTGGTTGCACCTACGGTACGGCCATCTGTATCCCTGAGGCACGCAAGCCTCCCCACCAACGGCAAGGTCCATGGTTCATGGGGGGGGATCATAACCTTACTGCTTACAGAACATTAAAATATGTGGTACCAAGTAACAGGAGAAACAGTTCTTGTTTGTATTCGAATATAGTAATTCACAATGCTCCAGAAAACTGCAGTGCAAAGAAATATTGTGTAATCTTTTATGAAAATGATCTGCTGACAGAGATGATAACGTTAATTGACCAGAGACTGGTATTGTAGAGAATGAATCACAATATTATATCATATAAAGAGCTGGAAGTTTAGGAAATTCAAGAATGGTATCTCTAAAGTGCTACATAAGCAGGTTGGCATCATACTGAAAAATAGTATTATTCATGTTCAGCTGGCACATCTGTTATTTGTATTAAAGATAATTGTGAAACCAATCACTGTTATCTGCAAGACTGTTGCAAGTTTGTTCTTTACGGGCATAGCTGCAGACATGATTAGCTGCAGTTAGAACATGTTCAGTTTGTGCCTTCTCAGGCTGATTCTTGAGTAGTTAGCAGGCTCATATCTAAGTAATGGAAATTATTCTTGAGTTAAGCTTCTAGTTATCAGTGTAGGAATGGTGGTAACACGTAGTTCCTAAGAAAACTGTGTTCTAGTGCCAATGATTAAACACCAGATCTCTTTGTGAGTGAGGGCTTGTTCAGATTTGTAGTTACCTTCCCCCAACCAGATAGTAGTAGTTTTACATTGGCCCTGGTTTCTACTTTCTCTCTTTTTTCAGTTCTATACTCATGCAAGACGACATGGATATACCTCTACTGTTATCAATCCACTTGTCAAACACAACTGTAAAGTGTCCGCGGATCGTAGTCTAGTGGCTAGCGCTGCTGCCTCTGGATCATGGGGTCCCGGGTTCAATTCTCACCCAGGTTGGGGATTTTCTCTGCCTGGGGACTGGGTGTTTGTGTTGGTCTCATCATTTCATCATCGTCATCATCATTCATGACAGTGGCTAGATTAGACTGTGAAAAAACTTGGACTGTGTAAAAATTGTGACTTTGTATGGGCACTGATGACCGTGCAGTTGAGTGCCCCACAAACCAAACATTATCATCACAATTGTAAAGCTCAATTACATTTGCAATACAGAGTATTAAAATTTGAAAAGGGCAGTCTCAACTGGAACCTTGAACAGGATGGTGGTTGATATGTATACTCATTGGGTAATTAAATGTTCAGTGAGAGTACTGTGGTCTTTCACGTGAGATAAGTTTAGCCTATTAAGAAGAAATTCTGGCCTACTATACTGTGCAAACTACAACAAAAAAGGAGACTTGGTTAGGGAGTCAACTTACATAAAAAGATCAATCAGCCCAATGAATGATGCACAAAACTACCAATATGTATAGACACCTAACCTGTTCCATGCTTTGTTAATGGCTAGAACTCATGACCTCATACAATCTGCGACTTTGACACAGATGGTTCGGTGTACCTTCTGCTTGTGTTTCCAGCGGAAGCTTATGGCCACCAGCCACACTCACTGGATGCATCTCTAATGCTGCCTGTTTTAAAAATCTGGTGCCATGTTAGCCTATCTGGTTTGTGAGTTATTAAAAAAAATGATTGTCCTTACAACCTTGCATAATAGGTGAGTTCATAATAATTTAAAAAATCAACTAAAGGCAGAACATCTAAGATATAGCACTAGCTATGATGAATAAAAATGGGGTGGCAACTAGTTTGGAGGAACTGTCATGGTATCCACGTGGATTCATTTCAGGAAACGAAAATGTGGATTTGAAATCTACTTCACCCAGATATATGTCTTTTGTGTTAAGTTCTGTGCAACATTTCACAGTGAATAATAATCACATAAGAAACACTTACTGCATTCATACTGTCTTTTTGCTATTGATGTGGAATAAAATGTGGGCATGTAGCTCAGTTTAAGTGTCATATTAGTGATCTGAAGGTTCACGATTCAATCCATGGCTTTTCATAGGAATCTTTTTCTAGCAATTAATGTAACATCTTAATATGTGTAAGATGTCAGATTCTATGTTAAAATGCAAGGCTCACCATAACCGGCTTGTCAGATTACTTCCTTAGTCAGAAAAAGACAATGATGTGTCACCTCCAACACGATGATGCAAAATAAAGCATGTACTATTAAAACCAACATTGTATTTGATGGCTACTTTACTTTTGGCATAACTAATTTTTGCATCCATTATGTTTAAATTCTTTTGTTACATTTCTGCACAAATGCATAATAATCCTTGTGCCATTGTAATATAAAATATGTGATAGTAATGGCTCAGTGTATTGCAGTTTAAACTCTAATAGCTTGATTTTGGTTGTGGCAATACCATTCCATTGCACTGCTCAGCAAAAATATAGTTTCATGTACAGGTAAACAAATTCTTCGTGTTTATGTTTTTTTGAAGTGGTTGATGTACTATTTCAATTAAAAAACATGCCAAATAAAAAATATTTCATGATAATCCATCAGATTTGTGGGAATTTCACTATGTTTGAATATCATTTTGATGCTTTCCTCTTTTATTTACTAAAATAAAATGCCTTCTTTATGTTATCTTAACCACAAAGTATTAAATTTACACTATTGGTTAATTATAGAGCCGTGGTCAGTTGCAAAAATTGTGTTATGTGGCCGTTTTGATATTTTAATATCTCCACATAATTTGTAGCCGTTTAGAAATGTGTTCATTTTTAGTTCCTTGTTAACTGAGTATCAAGTAATTATTTCGAATGAGTTCATTAAAGTACTAATTACCTGCAAGTCATATTAATATGCCTATGATGTACTATTTTTACTATCATTATTAAAACAATTTGAAGCATATATATTTGTAATTTATCTATAACTAGACTTTTTCCCTCCTCCTAGGATGTGCAACTTCTCTGTGAATGATTGGCACATCACTACTACATACGACAGTGTAAACTCTCCTTTCAGTCATACATATTTCTAGAGCTTTTCCTACAATCTACTAATAATGAAAATATTGAACACGTCCCGCCACTTACAATTAGACAGTGTCGGCACATAATACAAGAATATGAATGAACTCAACAATATCCATATGTTAACGAAAACTAATGAAATGCATAAATTATGGTCAGCATATTGACTTGTAGTAACGCCTTTTTCATACAATGTATATAGCTGAATTATGGTGACAGCACTGGAGAATCCATTTCAAATTTGATATTGATTAAGATTCAAGCTGTAATGATGATTAGGCAGTAGTTTGCCTATTTGTAGGACGCCTCTTTTATTTTATTCTTCCCATAGCTACCTTGCTTACGATTGGGCTTACTACGGGTTGTGGGTGAAGGAGTTACAGTTTCATTTTTATATTCAAAACAAAAACCAGCGTGGAAGAAGGAATTTCTCAAGTATGTGTTGTATGTTTCTTAGCTGACTTACTATCGCTACACACACATGAAGAGTGGTTAAAGTTTAATAAGCGAGGCATATTTTATGTCCACCATAACAACGTACTTCATCGAACTAATATAAACATTTTATTCGATACGCGGCATGTACAATATCTGCTTCCAGTCACTATTGTTTGTTTTTGTTTGTTGAAGTTCTTTGCACATGTACACGCCTCAAACCGAAGTGGAATGTCTTTCCTTTACATAGCCTTGTTGACAATTCGAAAGTTGAAGGTTTCGAAGGGAAGTGTGTGCGAAGCTGTCAACGTTGTGTAGCGCGCTGTGTTTTGTAGTGTTGTGAAGACACTCCTCGGTGCGGAGTATTTTTGTTCTGTGAGGGTAAGGATGTTGCTTGTTGACATTTTTATTCATTTTTTTTGTAACGGAGACCCATTCAAAGCAAAACACACTTTGCGGGTTTCTTCTATTTTGCATTCTAGCGGCCTTCGTAAAATAACTGAAGAAAACCAGGACAGTTGTCTAAATGTGACCGATTAAGGACTAAATACTGTTGACAAATGTATTTTTTAAAGTGTTATTGATAAATAATAAAAATTTTTGGTGAAAATACGGTACTTTCTTCATGGCATCTGTTGACTTACAGATGTTGAATTTAGCTTGCAGTTGTCAGTTTCACGGTAGTTTGCAGTAATTATGACAGTGTTTCTTAGCAAATATTAGGGAAGACAATATCCATTTTTTTCTAAGTCGGCTTTAAAATGTATTACAAGAAGTAGTACACGAATGCTCATTCACATCACCCGCCCATACTCTTATCAGATAGCTATACAATACTTTGACTTGGCGTGACAGAGATGTTTCATGCTCTCTCTCCTTTTTCTTGTTTATCTTTTTGCAGGGTTAAAACTGAGCGTGAAAGGAATATTTTTTCCTTATTAAAGTTACCTGGCTAAAGATACAGCCGCGAATAATTTAGGAGCGCCTACTTTTGACAGCAGAGCAACATGGAATCGAGTACTTTGAATCATTTCCACTGGCAGTATATCTACAGGACCTAAATCTGATTGGCATAAGGTTTCCTTCTGACCACTAGCTTCGCTGAAATCATCCATGCGTATGACATTGCCAATAGGCTAACTTGTGCTGCAGTCTTTCTAGTGATAACTTTTAGAAATGAATAATTCAAATTCATTTGTCACTTAGCTATTTTAAAGTGTTAGTACGAATTAAACCTTTTATTTAAGTTTCAAGCAGAGTACCGATAAATGGGAATTTTGTAGTTTCACCCTGCTGCCTGTATGAACCATAACAAATTGACATGTTGTGAGAACATTGCAGGTGAGAAACATTATTTTCGACGATAGTTCCTCCACGAAGTAAACAGAATTTGACAATCGGACTAGTTTACAGATCTGAAACACATTACTCACATGGTAAGCATGTGTGGTTTCATCTAAAGAAACGACAATCATTGCAGTATATGCTTTTAAAAAATTTGTTTTAATACCGAGGTAACGCTGCCTTTTTGAACGTTTTACAGGGAGCCAAATGCTGTCAATGTGCCTGATACCACAAAATATACGTCGTTAGTTACTCTCGTCTGTTAAGTATTGTTTCAGTAAACAGTTGTGCTGTTTTCTGTACTATCTGAACGACACCGATCTGTACATTTTTCTCCGGCACCTGAAGGCTTGCTGGTGTACCTTTCGGTTCACACATGACGGCATGTGGAGAATGTTAGCGGGTCATTGCCCTCGCCTCATTATCCCAAGCTGGTAATGTTTATCGTCTTATTTTTGTGATACACCTTAAAATGAGTTCTCAGAATAAGGCTTAAGTTGTTTGCCATTCCTGTGTGAAGCATGACGACATGTAAAATTCCTTGTTCAATTATGCGGTACGCGTTTATGGTTTATTTCCATTACGTGGATGTTTGCAACAGCTGTAGCGTTGTTTAGCATTGAAGTATGAGCATTTGAGCGTTCATTGTGTAAGGGATAATACTGTTCTACAGTAATGTTTTATATTGTTAAATCAGAATAGTAGTTTAGATAGAAAAAGAACGTACAATCTGGAGTCTTGACGATTGGGAAAGCGTGTTCATAATAATGTGCAAAGGTCTTTCTCGTGCATTGCAGCTATTATTTCCTAGAGTACTTTTAGTATGTTCTTGTAAGTCTCAGTGACAGACTTGAGTGAGATGACACTGTTCAAGAGAATATCAGTAACGTAGAGGAGACCGTGTTCGATACTTACCCACAAACATATTAAATATGGGCGGACTTACTAAACCCTTAATTACTTTCTCACTGAGCACATTTGGAGACAGACAAATGAATGGCTAACTGTATAACTCGGCAACGACATTTCTTACTACGTTTGTTCGTAATTTCTATCGTGATTGCGTGGCTATTCATCCAAAACTGCCAAAGTTTTAGTATGCATGTACGGACAAGAGTCTATTTTTTTTATTTATTATTCTCTGTTGAATGAGATATTGCGTACTTATCGAATGAACTGCACGATTCCGTGAATGTGGCTTACAAAGTCCATTGAACTTTTCTATCGTTAACGTGCGTTAAGCCCATTCGGGAGACAGAACAACAGGCGTAGTATACAGATGGATATTAAGGAGCTCGAGTTGCAAGAACATATAGACTGTTTTATCCAGTTCAGTGAAGATTCTCAAAACTCTTAAAAATTGAAAGCCGAAATCTTATTGTAGAATAGCGGTAGAATATACATCTACACAAGGTGTAGTAGTGGGAGGTTTCGTTCCAAGTCCCGTGTGCTCTATTAAATAACAGTAAATAGATTCACAGAGAAAAACTTAGCACCAGTGCACTGAAGTCCTGGGAGAAATTTGGAAAGCACTTTTTCCGCAATTGTGTAGTGCCAGTTTTCGCCTCCATCTAGACGCAAAAGTTAATCAGCACAGGATGAATTTTTAGAACGTTTACTCATTTGCCAACGAACTTTGAACAGTGTTATCCATCCGTTCCTCATTCCCGTAGCGCACTGTTTAATGTAGTAGCGACGGGTACAAGTTCTATCCCTTAAAATATGAAATTGTCATCAACTCGCAGGCCGGTTTGAACACCACACTGCTTTACTAGACACGGTTCGTATGAAAACGGTGTGTCCTAGCCTTCCTCCAGTCTCTGAAATGACTGACACAGACACTTACAGGAGGATCTACGGTTTAACGTGTACTCTGCATCGAGTCATTTTCTCATTACCAAACGTTGTCAGAAGTGACAGAAATGACACAAATTCTAGAACTGATCGGGGACGAACCTCAGTAATCTGGTACTTAACTAACTAGCCACAGATAACTAATACTCGTTATTTCTGTTAAATTACAGAAGTTCTGCAACCTAACGTAATGCCGTAAAATAGTAGACTTCTTCGACTTATCTATGTAACACGCTTGATTATGTGCAGGACAACCGGGTTCAACCCCCTATCACTTCGGTCATCGTATAGGCTTTCCATTGGTATAAAATATGGGAAAACAAGGCATCTCGTGAATCTTATCATATATCCTCGACAAAACTGCAGTACCACGAACTTACAGTGAGAATGGTATAAAGTTTATCGAATATTCAAACCAACACGAAGCATGAAAATAATTTAATTTCCTTTGTCTGTATATGTATGTGTGAGCGCGCACGACAGGTGTAATGTTACATGAGATGAGATGTTGCTTGTCTCAATGGCAAAAGCGCCATTTGACCGAATAGGAGAGAATGGTTAACATCCATACACTTGAAACGTCCTGGCAGATTAAAACGGTGTGCCGGACCGAGACTCGAACTCGGGACCTTTGCCTTTCGCGGCCAAGTGCTCTACCACTCTAGCACTTCCCCGCGAAAGGCAAAGGTCCCGAGTTCGGGTCTCAGTCCGGCACACCGTTTTAATCTGCCAGGAAGTTTCATATCAGCGCACGCTCCGCTGTAGAGTGAAAATTTCATTCTAGATCCATACACTTGGTTTGTCACGTTGCGAAAGGACAGCCTGTACGTGGTGCAATACTGCAGTAGCGTGTAAGGTGTGCCGCGAAGAGAGCAGACCGAGACGAAATCCTAGTACCTAGTTGACCACAAAATGTGTCCTCGGCAATGAGTGGCAGGCATACAGCCATTGATTTTGCCCAGTATCCATTGCAGCTGAAGTGTGGAGTCCTATAGAAGTTGTCTCAAACATCTTTCAGAACTAGTTTCATGGGTTGATTGATTCGATGTTTTGGCATGGAAACAATTTCATAAGAGCTTATGCTTTCTTAATTTTTTATTCCTATACGGTACGTCATATGTGGACAAAAACTTGCCCTCGGATACCCGAGCGCGTTAACTTGCCGCTTTGAGGCGGCGAGCCTGCCGCGGGTCGAAACCGCCTGGGGGATTAAGGCGAGGGCTGGCCGGCTGTTGGCCATCAACTGTCATTAACATAGCAAAAATCCGTATAATAATGCCGATCCCGTAGAGGAACGGTAAAAGACGAAGAAGAAAGATGGAACGGCGTCATATGTGGACAAAATTTCTTTTCAGGTGATCCATATCTGCAGTTTTCAGGAACATTAATGTGTCTGTAGCAACATATTTTTAATGGCAACTTCTCATTGCAAAGCATTTGACAATATGCGTTCAGTTCACGTCATCCTCTGTTCTGCTTCACATTTCAGGCGGTTTCTAAAATGAGGGTGCACGCGCGCACGCCCTAACAGCCTAGCCCGACTTTGTTTATTTTAAATCACATATTTCAGATAGCTTGTGTTTGTTCCCCACATCTGAGTTTGACTTCCACATTCATCTGTCTGGGGTGCGCCCGTAAGGAGAGCCCTCTTTCAGATTGGGCGGCATCATGTGGATATTTGGCGTCATCAAATGACCAAAATTATCAGCCGGTAGCCACAAGGCTCCCGCAAGCTCTTCAGACAGGCCAAAATTCGGTGAGGATAGTTACGATCACAGCGATTTTTCCTACTTCGCCACACCATGAGAGGAAAACAAAACCACGCGACTTGCAGGTGCTTACTCCCCTTTGTTCCTATTTTGTACCCGAACGGATGAAGGATCCTCTCTCTACTAAGCCAGTGGGCTTTGTAGAGGACATTGGTAACGGATTTGTTGAACTCTTCCATTAGTAAATTACAAAGTTGTTCCATCTTAATTAGAACAACAAATTCCACCCAGCCCTGAGTATTACTTCCCCCAAAGCTGACAGATAATGAACTACACAAATACTTAGAGATTCGTGGGTAGCCGGCCGTAGTGGCCTTGCGGTTAAAGGCGCTACAGTCCGGAACTGCGTGACCGCTAAGGTCGCAGTTTCGAATCCTGCCTCGGGCATGGATGTGTGTGATGTCCTTAGGTTAGTTAGGTTTAAGTAGTTCTAGGGGACTGATGACCACAGCAGTTAAGTCCCATAGTGCTCAGAGCCACTTGAACCATTTGAGATTCGTGGGATCCATTTCATATGTTGCATACGTTGAGACCCATCAGACATCAAGGTTGACACCAGCATATTCATCCCCCCTTTTGAAGGGGATTCAATTCCAGAGTGGTCTAGTGGCTATCGTTGCTGCCTCAGGGTTCCAGGTTCAATTTCCAGCCGGGTTGGTGATTTTCTGTGCCCCGGGGCTGGGTGTTTGTGTTGTCTTCATCATCATCATTTGTGACAGTGGCTAGATTGGACTGTGAGAAAATTGGACTGTGAGAAAATTGGACTGTGAGAAAATTGGACTGTGAGAAAATTGGACTGTGAGAAAATTGGACTGTGAGAAAATTGGACTGTGAGAAAATTGGACTGTGAGAAAATTGGACTGTGAGAAAATTGGACTGTGAGAAAATTGTACTGTGAGAAAATTGGACTGTGAGAAAATTGGACTGTGAGAAAATTGGGACCTTGGTGATTCTTCAGTATGTCCCGGCATATTTCTTGCTAGAACAGTCAATGGGTGTGCTGCTGGTCCATAGTGTCAAAGAGGCACAATATTTCCGCGATCAGACATGTCGCTATCGTCAGGTGCGCTGACGAACTGAACTCCTGAGGGCGGGCGGCCGTCTTAAATCCCATCTCCCTGCGAGGTGTTCTCTCCGCTGTCCGCGCCCGCGGCCACTCCTCGGCGGTCGCTGAGATGCTGGTATCGGAGTCTGTGGTGGCGTCGGTGTAATTGCCTCGTCCGCCCTGTTCGCCTGTTCGTTTTCCTTGCTGAGTGTCTTTTTAATTAGACTCAGTGCTGGTTCCCATGCCTTGCTAAGGTTACAGCCGCAATCTCGGTTGAGAGTCCATCCCTGGTACGAATTTCGATAGCCTCTCTGACGACGCTGTCCCAGTATTTTGGTGTCTGTGCCAAGACCCTGATTTTCGGACAAACAGTGCTCTGCGACCGCCGACTTGTTGGGGTACCTAAGTCGAGTGTGCCTCTGATGTTCTCGGCGACGATCTACGATGGTGTGCTCTGTCTGTCCAACGCAAGTCTTCCTACACTGACACGGAATCTGGTATATGCCGGTCTTCCGCAAACCGAGATCGTCTTTGACACTTCCCAATAATACTAGTGTTTTATCGGATGGGCAGAAGACAGTTCCTACTCGGTGTCTTCTCAATATTCGTCCTATTTTTCCCGATAGTGCGCCAGTATACGGCATTAGACAGTGAATATCTCTTCCTCCGTGACTTCTTCCGTCTTCACATGCTGTACTGTAGAGGTAGGCCGGAGAGCGCGTCTGATCCGCCATTCCCAGTACACGTTTTTCCGGAATACAGTTTTTAGGTGTTCCAGCTCATGGGGCAGACTCTCTGCGTCAGAGATGGTGCGTGCCCTGTGCACCAGTGTTCCTCTGCGAAGGGTGGTGGCAGCTATCCGCATGCAAATACATGACGGTGTGCGTTTTCTTCTTGCATACCCCGCGGCGCAGGGTGCCTTCGGCTCTTGTGCTGACAATGACGTCCAGGAATTGTAATCTTCCTTCTGCTTCGGTCTCCATAGTGACTTTGATGTTCGCATGTATGGAGTTAGGGTGTGTAAGGAAGTCTAGGAGCTTGTCCCTTTCATGGCCCCAGATCACGAACGTGTCATCCACATAATGGAGAAAACAAGTAGGTGCCTTTTCAGGCACGTTGTGACATCCACATATTTTCGCCTGTGGTCGTGAATTTCTATATGGAGTACTTCGAGGAGGAAGCTTTAGCGTCATCCAAATGGGAACCTGCTCTCAAAGACGCTCACCTCACTGATGACTATCCTCCAATTCTTCAAGGTTACTGTGCTTTCTGTTGGATCTGTACTGACACTTAGAGAGCATCGGGAAGCTTCTGCACATTGGTTCACAGACATGTCTTCAGTGAATGGATTTCCCTCAATACCATGTTGGAAGTAATGACAGTGAAAGCACAAACAATCCAAATGATCACTATTTGTACTGTTTGTTTACCTCCAGGCCAGACATGACCATCTCAATACAGTAACTCTTCTTTTTTTCTCCTACTTGGGGAATTCGATGTGCACCATGCGCTTTGGGTTAGTCCGGTAGGGGCATTCTCATTGACCAGCTTCTTTCCAATATGTATCTCTCCCCTCTCGGCGATGATAATCGCACCACTTCAGTGCTGCTTGTGGTACCTTTTCTATTATCGACCTTAAGATCTCTCCTACAATCTCGTTGCTTTGTTACAGTGAACACTGCATGACAATCTTTTGTAATAGTGCTCCTGTCACTTCCTTCTCACCGCCTGACAGACCGCTTACCACGTTGGGCTCTTTGGAGAGCCAACTGGTAGTTGTACACCTCTTCTGTCACTCATCACCCCCTCTCTGTCAGACTGCTTGGATGAGTTTGTGGAAGACTTCTTCGACATAATCACCTGCATGGCTGGAGCTGTCAACCTCCTTTCTATGGTCTGACTCCGCTGCTGGCCGGTGCCATAGTGGACCAAAGACGTTGGAAGAGCCATTCAGTATCATTGAAGAGTCTTGCAGTGTCTCAAGTGACATTGTTCACAGACCACCCTCATCACTGTTAAGTGGCTCCCTACTAACTCTCGCTATATAATTAAATATGGTAAGAAGGAATGCTGGGAACACTACAGCACTACGTCTACTTCTTGGGAATGTACAAGTCATCACCCCTGGCAAGCTCCTTTGTCTTTTGGGCCACCAAAGATAAACTGTCTTGGGTTTCGTCCTTCATGGTGGTATACGAGGTCAGTCAAAAAAAAAATCCGGAACGTTGTTAATTTCGCGCCAATGGTGCGTCGGAGTGAAATGCGGTTGGCATTCTTGCACATGCCTGTGTTTAGTGTGTAACTACCGGAAGCTTTATTGCCGTATGTCTGTTATTATTTAGTAGTGTATTGAGTAGAACATTGTGTCGCACAGTTTGCGAATTTCGAGATGGCAGAGTTAGTGGAGCAACGCGTCTGGATTAAATTTTGCGTAAAACTCAAGAAAACCTTTACAGAGGCATACCAAATGATGCAGGAAGTCTACGGTGAAGAGTGCTTAAGCCATACTCGGTGTTACGAATGGTTCACACGATTTAAAAAATGGCCGGGCGGAAGTTAAGGATGACCCTCGTTCAGGACGCCCTTCGACTTCTACTGATGACGCTCATGTCAGAAACGTCAACGAAATTGTGCTTGCCAATCGAAGACTGACTGTTCGAGAGATTGCAGAAGAATGTAACTTTTCAGTTGGATCACGTAATGAAATCCTGATACAGCATTTTGGAATGCATCATGTTGCCGCCAAGTTTGCCCCACGGCTCATGAGTCAAGACCAGAAAGACCTTCACCTCGCAATCTGTGAAGAGCTTTTCGTTCACGCAAATGAGAACGAGATGTTCCTTAAAATAATCATAGCTGGGGATGGGACATGGGTCTACGGTTATGATTTGAGATCAAGTTTCAATCTTCACAATGGGTTGGAAAGGTTCTCCAAGACAAAAAAAGCTCGTCAGGTCAAATGTCAAAGTCATGCTGATAGTTCCTTTGACATTGAAGGATTAGTTCGTCATGAATTCGTGCCACAGGGACGAACTGTTAATCAATGGTACTATCGGGACGTGTTGCGAAGCCGGCGAGAAAGTATAAGAAGGAAACGGCCTGAAATGTGGCGAGACAATTCACGACTCTTGCATCACGATAATGCACCTGCACATTCATCCCTGTTGGTACATGACTATTACCAAAAAAAAAAAGAGAGAGTCGCTGTGTTGCCTCATCTTCCTTGCTCTCCAGACCTGGCCCCTGCGGACATTTTTATCCCCAAAGTTGAAAACTCTGTTGAAAGGACAAAGATTTGCAACGATAGGTAAAATAAAAGAAGATTCGCGGACAGTGCTTCGCGCGATCCAGCAAAAGACACACAAACTACTTCCGGAAGTGGAAACGTCGTTGGGATCGGTGTATCAATTGTGGAGGAGAGTATTTCCTGGGAAATCATGCACAATAAGTAACAGGCAAGCGTAGAAAAACTTCGTGGACAAAGTTCTGGAATTTTTTAAACATACCTCTTATCTACCTATGCATCAGTTCTTACGACCTTCTTTATCACAATGTCAGTGTCTTCTTACGTGACTACCTTTCTATCGCAGAAACGACAAGTTGAAGACATATCCCCATCCTTTACCACGCTCCTCACTTAGCCGAATTTTATAATGAACTTTCCGCTGACTAGGAACTGCTTGAGGCTCTTATTCGTCGCATGATATGGTCGCAGGCTCTCATTAGATGCATAATCATTTGACCCAACGTCTGAATGTTAATTAAAACTCCTTTACACAGTGTTTTCAATATATTTGCCGAGATAGTATCATCGTTCCCATCTGTAAACTAAGAAAAAACCCAACATTCGTCGACCGCTACCAATTGATTAGCCTTGCTAATGTGCTCTGCAACTAACTTGAAAGGATGGGTTCTTGAATCACTGAGCTTTTTGCCCCCTATCAGTATGGATTATGGGAAGGATGATCCACAACTGACCACATGTTTAGGCTGCAAAGAGCAATACAACAGGTTATTTCTAAGTGCAAACGCGTCACTCCAGTCTTTTTTGACCCATGTTATACAACACTGTTTGGTGCCACCACATTGTACTTACCATCCGCGACAGGAGTTTTTCGAGGCTCCCAACCGATTTTATTCGCCAGTTTTTATCCCCCAACTTATTACAGGTTAGAGTTGGTGTGTGCCACTTAACTCCCTACGAGTCCAATAGAATGGCATCCTGTAGGACTCTGCACTTATTATTACTCTTCTTCATTGTCGTAAATGAGCTAGTGACCTCTGTCAGACCACTGGCCACCCCTGCACTGTATATCGACGACTTTTGCATGTGGTATAACTCCCAGCCTATAGCCTTGACTGAACTCCAGCTCCACGACGGCATGTCCACTTGAACCCCTTTCCATGGCTTCCGGGTCTCGCCTGCAAAAACGCGAGTCATGGGTTTCTGTCATTGTGCCATAGACCATCCTGCAACAAAACTCTACTTGGGTGCACAGTGCTTTGACGTTGTTGGCCTGTCGTGAATTTTGGGACTCCTTCCATTCAGTCACTCGTTGACCAATTTATTTAGTCAGTAGAAGATAGCAAAAGGAAGGCCAAAGTTTTAAATTCCACGTTTAAGAAATCGTTCGCGCAGGAAATCGTACAAACGTACCGTCGTTTGACTACCGCACTAAGTCCCGTATGGATGATGTAGTAATAAGTATCCCTGGCATAGAGAAACAACTGAAAGAGTTGAAGGCAAATCAGTCACTAGGTCCAGATGGAATCATAGATCGGTTTTGCAAAGAATACTCTACGTCATAGTCCCCTTACTTAGTTTGCATTTATCGCGAATCTCTCGACCAGTGCAAAGTGCCATGCGGCTGTAAAAAAGTGTCGGTGACTCCTGGATATAAGAAGGGTAAAAGAACGGACCTGCAAAATTACAGGCCATTATCCTGAGCATCGGTTTGCTGCAGAATTCTAGAGCATATCCTGAATTCGAATATAATAAATTTCCTAGAGACCGAAAAGCTCGTGTCCACGAATCAGCATGCCTTTAGAAAGCATCGTTCATGAGAAATCCATCTTGCTGTTTTCTCACGTGATATACTGCAAACTATGGATGAAGGACAACAAGCTGATTCCGTATTTCTAGATTTCCGAAAAGCATTCGACACATGACTCCACTCAGACTGTTAACGAAGATACGTGCTTATTAAATAGGCTCCTCGATGTGACTGGCTCAAATACTTCTTAAGTAATAGAACCCAGTATCTTGTCCTTGACAACGGGTGTTCCTCGAAGACAGGAGTGCCCCAGGGAAGTGTGATAGGGCCGTTTTTATTTTCTATATAATAGATAATTTGGCGGGCAGGGTGGGCAGCAATTTGCAATTCTTTGCTGATGAAGCTGTGGTGTACAGAAAGGTGTCGAAGATAAGGAACTTCAGGTTGATATAAGATGACCTAGACTAAATTTCTAGTCGGTGTGATGAATGGCAGCTGGTTCTGAATGTAGAAAATTGTAAGTTAATGTGGGTTACAGCATTAGTTGTGTCCTGCTTGACACAGTCAAGTCATTTAAATATCTGGGCATAACATTGCGAAGCGATATGAAGTGGAATCAGCATGTGAGGGTAGTGGCTGAGATGGCGAATGGTCGACTTCGGTCTGTTGGGACAATTTTTAGGAAAGTGTGGTTAATCTGTAAAGGAGATCGCATATAGAACGCTAGTACGACCTATTGTTGCGTACTGGTCGAGTGTTTGGGATGTGCACCAGGTCAGATTGAAAGAAGACATCTAAGCAATTCAGAGGCGAGCTGCTAGATTTGTTACCTGTAGGTTCGATCAGTATGCAAGTGTTATGGATATTCTTCGGAAGTTCAAGTGGGAATCCTTGGAGAGAAGAAGATATTCATTTCGAAGAACACTACTGACAAAGTTTAGAGAACTGGCATTTAATGCTGACTGCAGAACGATCCTACTGCCGCCAACATTTCGCGTAGGGACCAAGAAGATAAGATACGAGAAATTAGGACTCATCCGGAGTTGTGGTACAGTGTACCCTCCGCCACGTACCGCACAGTGGGTTGCGGAGTATGTATGTACACTATGTGATCAAAAATATCCGGTCATCTAGCTGAAAATGACTTAAAACTTCGTGGCGGCTGTCATCGGTAATGCTGGAATTCAATATGGTGTTGGCCCACTTTAAGCCTTGATGGCAGCTTCCACTCTCGCAGGCATACGTTCAATAAGGTGCTGGAAGGTTTCTTGGGGAATGGCAGCCCATTCTTCACGAATTGCTGCACTGAGGAGAGGTATCGATGTCGGTCGGTGAGGCCTGGCACATAGTTGGAGTTCCAAAACATCCCAAAGGTGTTTTATAGGATTCAAGTCAGGACTCTGTGCAGGCCAGTCCAGTACAGGGATGTTATTGTCGTGTAAATACTCCGCCACTGGCCGTGCACTATGAACAGGTGCTCGATCGTGTTGAAAGATGCAATCGCCATCTCTGAATTGCTCTTCAACAGTGGGAAGCAAGAAGGTGCTTAAAACATCAATGTAGGCCTGTGCTGTGCTGTGATAGTGCCACGCAAAACAACAAGGGGTGCAACCCTCTCCATGAAAAACACGACCACACCATAGCACCACCGCCTCCGAGTTTTACTGTTGGCACTACACACGCTGACAGATGACGTTCACCGGGCGTTCGCCATACCCACACCCCGCCATCGGATCGCCACATTGTGTACCGTGATTTCTCACTCCACACAACGTTTTTCCACTGTTCAGTCGTCCAATGTTTACGCTCCTTACACCAAGCGAGGCGTCGTTTTGCATTTACCAGCGTGATGTGTGGCTAATGAGCAGCTGCTCGACCGTGAAATCCAAGTTTTGCCACCTTCCGCCAAACTGTCATAGTACTTGCAGTGGATCATGATGCAGATGTAGATGCATGCTCAGTTGTAGGCGCTCTTCCACTGTCCCGTGTCATCTCTGCTTCATGCATATTAGATTAACCCGTAGTTTTATTTTATGTAACGAGCAACCCCCACATTGTAGATGCAGAGCCTTGCTGACAATAGCTCACATGGTGGAATGCCCTCTCCTTTTGGCTATGTTAGCTCAGAGCCATTTGAACCTCCTGTCTGGACCCTTCCGACGGCTATTACAGAGTGTTTGCTTTCAGATGTTTCACGCTGTACATTCCAACGGCTGTCGGTTCGGTGGAGTACAAAATGTGATTCGTCTGAACAGGCCACCTGTTGCCACTCACTGGACGCCCAGTTGCGGTATTGACGTGTATTTTCTAACCTTCGTCGCCGATGAACAGCAGTCAGCATTGGTGCATGAACCAGATGCCAGCTGCGGAGGTCCATACACAGCATCATTCGCTGGACAGTCGTTGAGTCTGCTGCTGTTAGTGCCGTCGTTCATCTGGGCGGTCATTTGCTCAGTAGTTGTACGTCTATTCCCTCGTACAGATCTTCGCAGCCGTCGTTCACCCCTGTGGTGCACCACAGTTGCCTCGGCGTCGGGTTTTGTATACGCCATTTTCCATTCACTCTATACTTCAACCACGGTGGCACGCGAACAGTTTACAAACTTAGCTGTTTACGAAATTCTTCCACCCTTGGCCCGAAAGCCAATGATCATGTCCTTTTGGACGCCAGAAAAATCGCTCCGCTTCCTCATTACAACGACAGCACTGTTTTCCGCATTCCCTTGACTCGCTTTATGTACCCTCCACTGCTACTGCTGCCACATACCGTCTGTGAGTGGTTATCGCACGTTGACGTGTTAATGTGACTGGACCATGTATATCCTCGCCGGTCATCGTTATTTTGCTGCCCAAATATCCGTATATAGGTGACAAGGCGAAACATCTGAATCCACTGCGGAGAGACAATTTCTCGGGTAGTTCGTCCCTAAAACTAAAAAAATAAAACTTGGAATACAAGTGGAAAGCTTTATCGCTGTATGATGGTGAAACAAACATTAAGCTACGAAAGGATTAGTGGTTGAACAGGTGCTCAAACTGGAGTTACGAGAATGCAACAGAATATCTGTGGATACCTCCTGCTGTCGTGACATTGTCTCCAGTACATGGGGTTTATCAAGGTAGACGGTTTATGTTTGTATACCAGTGGTTTTATAATTCCCTGATTTTTCCACAGTCAGCGTTTAAGTTGTTAGTGTGCTGTTTTCTCTAAAGGTGAATTGTCAAGTACGCTCCAGACGTGGGTCAAATCAAGTTTGACATTTGCCGTCAAGAGCGATAAAGACCTCTTTATAGTCGAAGTAAAAGTGGAATTGCTGAACACGCAATTGATAGAAAAAACTGTCGAATGTCTTGAGGTACACCGTGTTACTAGTTCTTTTCGGCCATGTTGTTGTGGTACAGTCATCTCCAAGATGTCATTCGTTTAAATATCCCATTGGAACGTAATACAATTGGATATTGATGTTGATGCAATGAAATTTCTGCAAATAAGGATGGGTTAATGAAAATCTTTTATAATCAGTGCGTTAAAAGTTATGTTAATTGACGTGGGAAGTGGGGGCGAAGCTGTCCATCGAGACGTATTTGTTTGTCGTTAAGTAGCAAGACTGTCTTAACCCGTGGCTCCAGTTCAGAACCAAGCTGGGAAGAATAACTTTGTGTACGAACAAAATGTTTCAATTTTACTTATTGTATAGTAAAGATGGCTAGAAACGTTCTAATCGGTACCAACTTAGCAAAGTATGTCGTCTCAGTCAATACAGATATTTGGAAGCTATACTGAAACGGAACCTAACGGTTTATGTTGTGAGAATAGTTTCCACAGATCGTATGGCCTTCCACCGTAAAGTCTTTTCTTAGTTTGGATAGACGCTAACATTAATGCAATCTTATACCGTCGCTGTTCAGTTACTTTCATTGGTCGGACCGTCGATTTATCAGTCCTAACTTGGTTTCGTGTGTGGACACGTCGTAGCAAAACTAGACGGTTAACAACGCTCATGGAAAGACCTCGTTAAGAACAAGACTGCAGCTCTTTCAAGATCCTATTGGGTACATCGGGCTTCGGGGGCGTGTAATATTCCATCGACAAAAGCGATGGATTAAGCGGTTGATGGAAACGGGACGGCTGGAGAGGATTCCAGCTACCGGTTTAGAGGATGCGGAGGGAAAAGATGCACTGCCCGCTGAAACCTAACGCGAGGGCTGCTATTTTACGGCTTTGCATTTCCGAAGTGTGACTAGTTTCTAGCGATCATGAGTGAGTGGTGGCGACAGATAAACTCATTACATGACGGGCGAACAACTGAACGATAGTACGGGCTCCACTAGGGTAGTATATCTGGCGAAGAAGCCGACCAGCAGGCGTGCCGAACGATCGGAGCTTTTGCTTGTCTGTGTGTCAGTTGACGAAACACTGGTCACACATTTGTATAGTGTTGCAAATTGCTGTTATAGAACTGTATTCTGTATTTGTCCGTTATCATCAGTAAGGCAGACGGTGACAGACACGATCCAGGGCTGGTCATTGCGTGGGGGGACCCACTTTACTTTACCAAAGCTACCTAGGATTTAAATAAGTAAATGTTAAAGTTTTAATATAATGATAATTATTTGCTTACGTTAATGCGTAATACATTTCTTTACCATAACTAACACGAATAATAATTTACACGATATGAAATGGAAGTGTGCTCTCATCATCATCAGTTTTTCACATGACACTATAGTTGTGAACACAGGTCTATAGGCTGATTATTTGAGCGTGTAAATGAAATACCAGTTCTTTCAGTCGTTTCCAATTACGGTCAGAAAAGTTTGTCTTTCTGTTATTTTTGCGTTAGTGGATGGTCTGTCCCTTTATGTTTAGCGTTGTTCAACTTCCTGTGGTTTCTGGTTCTACTTACGGATTTGCTGCTGAGAACAGGGCCTCTGAGTGGGCGTCTTTATCTGGTTGGAATGCTCTCAGCAGCCAGTCAGTCCGAAAGCGCACCGATAAGCAACAACGAGCAACTGAGAAGTATCCTGTGTTAAACATAGCTTGTCATCTTCGAGGATTACTTGTCTTGTTTAAACTGTTGTCATGCTACTTTTATATTTTCCAAAAATTATTTAAAAACATAGAAATTATAAACGTAAAAATATAAATGCTTTTTAGTAAAATGTTCTTTTGGGGGAGGGGTATAATGACCCCCTATTATCTACGCCAGGATGGTACAAACACATACTCCTCCAGCACGCAGCGTGCTTCATAGCAACACGGGTTATGTTAATTTTTGTAAGCTGCTGGTAAACATTTTGGGATGTGAGGTCGTGGTCCAAGAAACACTTCTGTTCCTGACGTTTCGTCCAGGACTGCGCTGGACATCCTCAGAGGCGCTTCTCTGCTAGTCTTGCGTGCCGCAACACGACGTGACATGGACTCGACTAATGTCTGAAGGAGTGCTGGAGGGAATTGACACAATGAATCCTGCATGGCTGTCCATAAAACCGTAAGAGTACGAGTGGATGTTGATCTCTTCTGAACAGAACGTTACAAGGCATCCCAGATATGCTCAATAATGTTCATGTCTGGGGAGTTTAGTGGACAACGAACGTGTTTAAACTCAGTGTCCCTGGAGCCACTCTGTTACAGTTCCGGACGTGTGGGGTGTTGCACTGTCTCGCTGGAATTGCCCAAGTCGGTCATAATGCACAATGCATATGAATGGATGCACGTGATCAGACAGGATGCTTACGTACGTATTATCTATCACAGTCGTATCTAGACGTATCAAGGGTACGATATCACTCCAACTGCACACGCCCCACACCATTAGAGCGCCTACACCAGCTTGAACAGTCCCCTGCTGACATGCTGAGTCCCTGGATTTATGAGGTTGTCTCCATACCCGTACACGTCCATCCGCTCGACACAATTTGAAACTAGACTCGCACGACCAGGCAACATGTTTCCAGTCATCAACAGTCCAAAGTCGGTGTTGACGGGCCCGTGCGAGGCGTAAAGCTTTGTGTCGTGCAGTTATCAAGGGTACACAGTGGGACTTCGGTTCCGTAAGCCCATATCGATGATGTTTCGTTGAATGGTTCGCACACTGAGATTTGTTGATGGCCCAGCATTGAAATCTGCAGCAATTTGCGGAAGGGTTGCACTTCTGTCACGTTGAACGATTATCTACATCTACATCTACATCTATACTCCGCGAGCCACCTTACGGTGTGTGGCGGAGGGTACTTATTGTACCACTATCTGATCTCCCCCCTTCCCTGTTCCATTCACGAATTGTGCGTGGGAAGAACGACTGCTTGTAAGTCTCCGTATTTGCTCTAATTTCTCGGATCTTTTCGTTGTGATCATTACGCGAGATATATGTGGGCGGTAGTAATATGTTGCCCATCTCTTCCCGGAATGTGCTCTCTCGTAATTTCGATAATAAACCTCTCCGTATTGCGTAACGCCTTTCTTGAAGTGTCCGCCACTGGAGCTTGTTCAGCATCTCCGTAACGCTCTCGCGCTGACTAAATGTCCCCATGACGAATCGCGCTGCTTTTCGCTGGATCATGTCTATCTCTTCTATTAATCCAACCTGGTAAGGGTCCCATACTGATGAGCAATACTCAAGAATCGGACGAACAAGCGTTTTGTAAGCTACTTCTTTCGTCGATGAGTCACATTTTCTTAGAATTCTTCCTATGAATCTCAACCTGGCGCCTGCTTTTCCCACTATTTGTTTTATGTGATCATTCCACTTCAGATCGCTCCGGATAGTAACTCCTAAGTATTTTACGGTCGTTACCGCTTCCAATGATTTACCACCTATGGCATAATCGTACTGGAATGGATTTCTGCTCCTATGTATGCGCATTATATTACATTTATCTACGTTTAGGGAAAGCTGCCAGCTGTCGCACCATGCATTAATCCTCTGCAGGTCCTCCTGGAGTACGTACGAGTCTTCTGATGTTGCTACTTTCTTGTAGACAACCGTGTCATCTGCAAATAGCCTCACGGAGCTACCGATGTTGTCAACTAAGTCATTTATGTATATTGTAAACAATAAAGGTCCTATCACGCTTCCCTGCGGTACTCCCGAAATTATCTCTACATCTGCAGATTTTGAACCGTTAAGAATGACATGTTGTGTTCTTTCTTCTAGGAAATCCTGAATCCAATCACAAACCTGGTCCGATATTCCGTAAGCTCGTATTTTTTTCACTAAACGTAAGTGCGGAACCGTATCAAATGCCTTCCTGAAGTCCAGGAATACGGCATCAATCTGCTCGCCAGTGTCTACGGCACTGTGAATTTCTTGGGCAAATAGGGCGAGCTGAGTTTCACATGATCTCTGTTTGCGGAATCCATGTTGGTTATGATGAAGGAGATTTGTATTATCTAAGAACGTCATAATACGAGAACACAAAACATGTTCCATTATTCTACAACAGATTGACGTAAGCGAAATAGGCCTATAATTATTCGCATCTGATTTATGACCCTTCTTGAAAATGGGAACGACCTGCGCTTTCTTCCAGTCGCTAGGTACTTTACGTTCTTCCAGCGATCTACGATAAATTGCTGATAGAAAGGGGGCAAGTTCTTTAGCATAATCACTGTAGAATCTTAAGGGTATCTCGTCTGGTCCGGATGCTTTTCCGCTACTAAGTGATAGCAGTTGTTTTTCAATTCCGATATCGTTTATTTCAATATTTTCCATTTTGGCGTCCGTGCGACGGCTGAAGTCAGGGACCGTGTTACGATTTTCCGCAGTGAAACAGTTTCGGAACACTGAATTCAGTATTTCTGCCTTTCTTCGGTCGTCCTCTGTTTCGGTGCCATCGTGGTCAACGGGTGACTGAATAGGGGATTTAGATCCGCTTACCGATTTTACATATGACCAAAACTTTTTAGGGTTCTTGTTTAGATTGTTTGCCAATGTTTTATGTTCGAATTCGTTGAATGCTTCTCTCATTGCTCTCTTTACGCTCTTTTTCGCTTCGTTCAGCTTTTCCTTATCAGCTATGATTCGACTACTCTTAAACCTATGATGAAGCTTTCTTTGTTTCCGTAGTACCTTTCGTACATGATTGTTATACCACGGTGGATCTTTCCCCTCGCTTTGGACCTTAGTCGGTACGAACTTATGTAAGGCGTACTGGACGATGTTTCTGAATTTTTTCCATTTTTGTTCCACATCCTCTTCCTCAGAAATGAACGTTTGATGGTGGTCACTCAGATATTCTGCGATTTGTGCCCTATCACTCTTGTTAAGCAAATATATTTTCCTTCCTTTCTTGGCATTTCTTATTACACTTGTAGTCATTGATGCAACCACTGACTTATGATCACTGATACCCTCTTCTACATTCACGGAGTCGAAAAGTTCCGGTCTATTTGTTGCTATGAGGTCTAAAACGTTAGCTTCACGAGTTGGTTCTCTAACTATCTGCTCGAAGTAATTCTCGGACAAGGCAGTCAGGATAATGTCACAAGAGTCTCTGTCCCTGGCTCCAGTTCTGATTGTGTGACTATCCCATTCTATACCTGGTAGATTGAAGTCTCCCCCTATTACAATAGTATGATCACGAAACTTCTTCACGACGTTCTGCAGGTTCTCTCTGAGGCGCTCAACTACTACGGTTGCTGATGCAGGTGGTCTATAGAAGCATCCGACTATCATATCTGACCCACCTTTGACACTTAACCCAGATTATTTCACATTCGCATTCGCTAATAACTTCACTGAATATTATTGAATTCTTTACTGCTATAAATACTCCTCCACCATTGGCGTTTATCCTATCCTTGCGGTATATATTCCATTCTGTGTCTAGGATTTCGTTACTGTTCACTTCCGGTTTTAACCAACTTTCCGTTCCTAATACTATATGCGCACTATTTCCTTCAATAAGAGATACTAATTCAGGAACCTTGCCCTGGATACTCCTGCAGTTTACCAATATTACGTTAACTTTTCCTGTTTTTGGTCTCTGAGGACGGACGTTCTTTATCAACGATGATAATGTCCTCTCTGGTAACCCGTCAGGTATTTTATCGTTTCGCCCAAGGGGGGGTCCCTCTAACCTAAAAAACCCCCGTGTGCACGCCACACGTACTCTGCTACCCTAGTAGCTGCTTCCGGTGTGTAGTGCACGCCTGACCTGTCTAGGGGGGCCCTACAGTTCTCCACCCAATAACGGAGGTCGATGAATTTGCAACCATTATAGTCGCAGAGTCGTCTGAGCCTCTGGTTTAGACCCTCCACACGGCTCCAAACCAGAGGACCGCGATCGACTCTAGGCACTATGCTGCAGATATTAAGCTCAGCTTGCACTCCGCGTGCGATGCTGGTTGTCTTCACCAAATCAGCCAGCCGCCGGAAGGAACCAAGGATGGCCTCAGAACCCAAGCGGCAGGCGTCATTCGTTCCGACATGTGCTACTAGCTGCAGCCGGTCACACCCAGTGCGTTCAATAGCTGCCGGAAGGGCCTCCTCCACATTACGGACGAGACCCCCCGGCAAGCACACCGAGTGCACACTGGCATTCTTCCCCGACCTACCCGCTATTTTCCTGAGGGGCTCCATAACCCGCCTAACGTTGGAGCTCCCTATAACTAATAGGCCCGCCCTCTGTGACTGTCGGGACCTTGCCGGAGAATCGGCCACTGGCCCAACAGGCGAGGCATCCTGTGGTGGCTCGGAAACGATGTCATCACCACTAGGAAGCACCCCGTACCTGTTGGAAAGGGGTAAGGCAGCTGCCACGCGGCCAGATCCCACCTTTGCCTTTCGGCCAGGCACGCGCGAGCCCACCACTGTCCGCCATTCACCCTGGAGTGATGGCTGACCGGTAAGATGCTCACTGCCGGAAGACGCAGCGTCATCAGGGGTTCCATGCGATTCCAAGGCCACCGAAGTAGGCATAGGTCTCACCACAGTTGCCCCAACGCCACTACGAGCCGACGCCTGCGCCTCGAGCTCGATGAGCCTAACAGACAAAGCTTCCACCTGCCCCCGAAGAGTGGCCAATTCTCCTTGCGTCCGCTCACAACAACCACAGTCCCTACACATGACTATGTTTACCCTACTCTATACGGTGACAAATTCCCAAGATAATCTTCTGATGAGCTACTCTGATAATCAAGAAACACTCACTGAAATACGAGATGCGAAAACTACGCTAGGTTTTCCCAGAAAAACTATTTAAAAGCTAAGCGCAGCAAATAAGTACAAAAACGCTTTATACAAACAGTACTCGCTGCTGCTGGTGCTCTCGCTCTGGCTGTCACAAGACAACTGCTGATTCAAGTGACTAGTGGCTAACGGCCGCGAAACAAACAAAAGACGGTTTTAGGGCGCTTTCTGTTCTAAACGATCAAGAAAACACTAAGAAATCTAACACGAAAACTACGTAAAGTTTTATCAAGAACTGTTAGTTACTATGCAGAGCAGATAAACACAAATAGAATCCCTTCCTTAGTGGAAGGTCGTAAACAAAATGCAAAATAAACGCTTTATACAAACAGTACTCGCTGCTGCTGGTGCTCTCGCTCTGGCTGTCACAAGACAGTCATTGTTGGTCCCATTTTTGTAGGATCTTTTTCCAGCCGCAGCGATGTCGGAGATAGATGTTTTACCGGATTCCTGATATTCACGATACGTTCGTGAAATGGCCTTACGGGAAAATCCCCCCCCCCCCCCCCCCCTTCATCGCTACGTCGGAGATGCTCTGTCCCGTCGCTCGTGCGCCGACTATAACACCACGTTCCATCTCACTAAAATCTGGATAACCTGCCATTGTACCAGCAGTAACTGATTCAACAAGTGTGCCAGACACTCGTTGTCTTATATAGGCGTTTCCGAACGCAGCGCCGTATTCTGCCTGTTCACGTATCTCTGTATTTGAATATGCATGCCTATACCAGCTTCTTTGGCGCTTCAGTGTAGTTTAACTTCAAGTATTTACAGAATTTTCTTGATGTGTCTGTTGTAATGTCAGTCAGTAGCAGCATCGTAACTCTTGTTGTAAATTACATGTAGGGGAATAAAATCATAGGAAATGACAAGAGACTTGAGTATAACTGTACAACGGATTTTCCCTCAACACTTAAAATGTCCTCTTATCTACAGGGTGAGTCACTAACTATTGCCACCTAGAATAACTCCGAAAGTATGATACGAGCTGAAAAGTTTATGGGAAAAATGTTGCATGGGACAGCGGGGGCCATAATATGATGTTGGTTTCTTGTTGCTAGGTGGTGTCGCGTCAGAGATATGGAGGTCAACTATATATATATATATATATATATATATATATATATATATGGGATGCTATAGTTTGGTACTTATTTTCTGATAGCGGTTATCGAAAGGAATCCATTGGTATGTAACAGTAAGGCCTTTGAAGGTCAACGAAGCTCACAAAGGTGGCATGAAGGTCCATTTACAGAAAGTGTCCGAAGTAATGACCATTGGTATCAGTGCAGTGCTGCAATCTTCTTATCATGGATTGAGTGGTATTCCTTATCACTTCGGGACTTATCGAAGCACATGCTCTGACAATTCTCTTTCGTATATCGTGCAAATAGTAAATATTCGCCGAATACGGCGTATCCATCTAACATGCGCTTGAGATGTAAACACCATTCGACGGTTTCGCAATACAACACTGATAGGAACTGTAAGACTAGTAAGACACCCGCTAAACCCACTGGGCAGAACAGGTAATTAGGATTGTGGAAAGGGCCAAATAAGGTTGGGGTCAGTTCCACCTTCTAAATGTAATTTAATAACATTTACAACCAAAGCAGCACACAGCCGCACCTTTAACAAATACAACTCTTTCACGGCTGAAGGCCTCCAAACAAAACATCTAAAAAAATCAACAAGATTAAAATCCAATTAATATAGCAATAAAATAATTAAAAACAACAACAAGATAGAACAAACATATGCAAGGTGCAATACCAAAGGCTGAAGGCCACAATTAAGTTTCAAAATTTTAAAAAATATTACCATAATCATTTAAAGGCAGAACACCGCAATGTTTAAGCTTGAAAGATAAATTTAAGAATTAATTTTGCAAAATTTATGAGAAAAAGAAAAGATAACCATAAGCCTTAAATGTCAAGTAGCTGGAAACATAATTAAACTCCGGCGGCACTCAGAAGCCTCGAGGGAGGTCGGTCTGCCATCGTTCACTTAGGCGAGACAGATGGTGAGCCCAACTACACTTGATCCGTCGGAACCCAACCAGGGGACAGCCACGGACCGACCGACACAACGACTTGCTTGCCACCAATCGGTACACATGAGAATTCAAACACAAAATCTCCCCTACAGCGAACCACCGAAACGAACCAAAACATGAATGGGCGTGGTTTGGGTACTTGAAACCACTACTCAACTCTGACGTCCTGGGTCGGTGAACCACGAAGCTCGTAGCGATGGGACAGCTCCACACACGCTCCGACACTGCGCAGGGAGCGGCAGCGGACCCAGCCGACTACACCGCGCGGAGGTATCTTCCCTGGTCCGCAGCAACCGACCGATTGCCCGCTAGTCCGTCCGCGACTGCTGCTCCGTCGCGACAGCACTGCTGGTGCGTCTCCCACTCACTTCCAGACACAAGACGGCGGAAATACTGGCTCGGACCCAACCATGCAGAGGGAACACACCCACTGGCTACCAGACATCCCTGCCCTGGGAAGAGACCGACCTAAGTTCCACAAGATCGTAATTGAAGGGCCCCAGAAGCGCTGAGAATCTGTTACACGTCGCCCGATGAGACGACCGACCTCTCACAGTCAATACGCCGACGACATTTAAAATAACTTGCTAATCAAAATGAGACCTGAAAAATACTTGCACTAGGACCTGAACGATACCGAACAGTAACTAAACATGGACGAAGACAAATTGGGAGTCGATGCACACACCCATAGCCGGCTCATGAACGATCGGCGAGCGAAACCGCGTCGTCCGGTTGGACGATCGACCGACGATCCACCAAGACCGTGGCCCGGCTCAGGTGATGCGTGGCGGCAATGGTCGGACGAGCCATGTCAACGCAGACCTCACTACTGCCCCAGTCAGACTGCACGAATGCCGCATTGCAACTCCCCGACTGGCAAGTCCGGACTGCGCTTCAGACACGTTCCAACTGACTGGCAGCCCGAACTCCTGACACGGAACTCCGGAGCCGAACTGGCCTACGACGGACAACCACCAGGAAGTAATAGGAGTCGAGCAAAGATACTACGAGAGGGGATATATCGATATGCACTGCTAACGCCGCTCACGGTCAGGCTAAGCAGCAACTCAGTGACGGTAGTAATTTAACTTAACGTAGTGAGGTGGAAGTACGTAACAGGGTGTAAAATAAATGATGGCGGGAACCCGAGCCACGCACGGCTCAACTAGAATCGTCGAATCAAGCGAATGTGAATGATGTATTCCTTCGAAGAAAAAGTCGATATGCTTATCATTCACGGAGAATGTCAGCGAAATTCAGTGAGAGCTAGAGACTTATACGCTGAAAAATGTCGTCAACGTACTCACCCTACATTTTGCACATTTAAATATGTCTATGATAAATTGAGAACAACTGGATCTTTAACGCATCGGAAACACATCTGGCAAAGGCAAGTTATTAACGAGGAAACGGAAATTGGTACTCTTTGCCACTGTGGTTCAAGATCCTTGTGTTCGCTTCAAATGGCAAGGGAATCTGGCATGAGCCAGAGTAGTATTGTTCGTGTTCTGCATTGCCATAAATATCATCCTTACCATATCAGTCTCCACCAAGAATTAACTGGTACGGATTTTATGCGTCGCATTGAATTCTGCCGATGGGCTCAACTTAAGATTCAGAGGGATGACACATTTATTAATTTGATTTTATTTACTAACGAGGCTACATTCACGAATTATGGAAATGTTAATTTGCATAACATGCACTATTGGGCAACTGAAAATCTATGTTGGCTGCGCCAAGTTGCACACCAAAAACCGTGGTCGGTGACTGTATGGTGTGCGATTCCGGAGGACAGAATTATAGGCCCCTATTTCATCGAAGGAAATCTTAATGGTAGGAGGTACACCACATTCCTGCAAGAAACATTAGGTGTATTATTGGAAGAAATTCCTTTAGGAACAAGGAACAGAATGTGGTATCGACACGATGGGTGTCATTCATATTTTTCGCTGATGGCTAGAAATGAGTTTCAGACAATTCCTAAATCGTTGGATTGGATGCGGAGGAAATGTGTCGTGGCCGGCTCGTTCGCCAGACTTGAGGCCTCTGGATTTTTTCTTGTGGGGATTCGTAAAAGATATTGTTTATAAAGACGTTCCAACTACACCTGAAGATATACGAGAGAGAACTGTCAGAGCTTGTGGTTCGGTGATAAAGAATACCACTCAATCCATGATAAGAAGATTGCATCACTGCATTGATACCAATGGTCATCACTTCGAACACCTTCTGTAAATGGAGGTTCATGCCACCCTTTTGACTTTCGTTAACATTCAAAGATCTTATTGTTACACATCACTGGATTCGTATCTATAGCCGCTATCAGAAAATAAGTACCAAACTATAGCATCCCTTTTTTTTTAAGTTGACCATATCTCTGAAGCGACCCCATCTAACTACAAAAAACCAACGTCATAGTATGGCCCCCATTGCCCCATGCAAATTTTGTTCCACAAACTTTTCAGCTCCTATCATACTTTCGGAGTTATTCTTGGTGGCAATAGTTGGTGACTCACCCTATATAGTAGGTACGTACGTCATTCTGTTTAGAAGTTAAGAACTTTAATAATGCGTATATTGATTTCATAAATAACTCAAAATCATAAGATGGAGCCCACTGCATCGCCACTATAGATATAAACTTCTCATCAGTTGTACTGTAAGTAGGCTGTTTAGGTTTTTATGTTGTAAATTTTTCTAAGGGGACTTTTCAGTACATCTACATCACAAACTTCAAATAGCTAATCACTGCAAAATCGGAGGATGTATTTTTTATTACTTACAAGTGGCAACTGCGGCTCCCACTTCACTTCTCAGAGAAGTTCGGTGTCTCTGGATAATTGTAAATTCTAACGTAAAGTTGGTACTCAACTTGGGAAAAGCAAAACGAAACAAAACTTACAACTACCCTTGATAAATAGAGAAACGAGTCGCGCCTGTATTGTCACACACTGCTACTGGCCAGCCAGGCAGATACACTCCTGGAAATGGAAAAAAGAACACATTGACACCGGTGTGTCAGACCCACCATACTTGCTCCGGACACTGCGAGAGGGCTGTACAAGCAATGATCACACGCACGGCACAGCGGACACACCAGGAACCGCGGTGTTGGCTGTCGAATGGCGCTAGCTGCGCAGCATTTGTGCACCGCCACCGTCAGTGTCAGCCAGTTTGCCGTGGCATACGGAGCTCCATCGCAGTCTTTAACACTGGTAGCATGCCGCGACAGCGTGGACGTGAACCGTATGTGCAGTTGACGGACTTTGAGCGAGGGCGTATAGTGGGCATGCGGGAGGCCGGGTGGACGTACCGCCGAATTGCTCAACACGTGGGGCGTGAGGTCTCCACAGTACATCGATGTTGTCGCCAGTGGTCGGCGGAAGGTGCACGTGCCCGTCGACCTGGGACCGGACCGCAGCGACGCACGGATGCACGCCAAGACCGTAGGATCCTAAGCAGTGCCGTAGGGGACCGTACCGCCACTTCCCAGCAAATTAGGGACACTGTTGCTCCTGGGGTATCGGCGAGGACCATTCGCAACCGTCTCCATGAAGCTGGGCTACGGTCCCGCACACCGTTAGGCCGTCTTCCACTCACGCCCCAACATCGTGCAGCCCGCCTCCAGTGGTGTCGCGACAGGCGTGAATGGAGGGACGAATGGAGACGTGTCGTCTTCAGCGATGAGAGTCGCTTCTGCCTTGGTGCCAATGATGGTCGTATGCGTGTTTGGCGCCGTGCAGGCGAGCGCCACAATCAGGACTGCATACGACCGAGGCACACAGGGCCAACACCCGGCATCATGGTGTGGGGAGCGATCTCCTACACTGGCCGTACACCACTGGTGATCGTCGAGGGGACACTGAATAGTGCACGGTACATCCAAACCGTCATCGAACCCATCGTTCTACCATTCCTAGACCGGCAAGGGAACTTGCTGTTCCAACAGGACAATGCACTTCCGCATGTATCCCGTGCCACCCAACGTGCTCTAGAAGGTGTAAGTCAACTACCCTGGCCAGCAAGATCTCCGGATCTGTCCCCCATTGAGCATGTTTGGGACTGGATGAAGCGTCGTCTCACGCGGTCTGCACGTCCAGCACGAACGCTGGTCCAACTGAGGCGCCAGGTGGAAATGGCATGGCAAACTGTTCCACAGGACTACATCCAGCATCTCTACGATCGTCTCCATGGGAGAATAGCAGCCTGCATTGCTGCGAAAGGTGGATATACACTGTACTAGTGCCGACATTGTGCATGCTCTGTTGCCTGTGTCTACGTGCCTGTGGTTCTGTCAGTGTGATCATGTGATGTATCTGACCCCAGGAATGTGTCAATAAAGTTTCCCCTTCCTGGGACAATGAATTCACGGTGTTCTTATTTCAATTTCCAGGAGTGTATATTTCATGCAAGAGTCACATGCGATGCATCACATAGCCTGGGATTTCCATGCGATCAGCGATCGGTCGCTGCTTATTTGCCCGCCCACCGGCAATCAACGAAGCGATCGGTCGCGCACACCGTGAAGGGGGGGGGGGGGGGGGCATTTGAAAGTGACCGGATCTTCAAACTTGATTTGTGACCAAAGGGTACATTTCCTGACATAGGTCCCTTATAAAAACCTTATCTATCAGACCCCCTCTACAATCCATAGAAGCCTGTAGTAGGAATTGTGAAACACCTTGTGTACGTAGAATACTGACGGATCTCAGGAACCTCCGTACGCAGCGTATTCGTCACGCCAACTGCCTTGTGATTTGTACCACAACCTCATATGCTGGAAGTGGGGAAAACAACCTGCGAGATGAAAAATTCATGACGAAAATCAGTTTCTTAGAAATCAGGATAATCGCTATCCCAGAATAGTTTATATAATCTACTTCCGTGAGTAATACGTGGACGCGCCAGATTAGAACTGTCAACATGGGCGCGACTGAAACACACAGGGAGCCGTAGAAAGTTAAATAAAGTTGTCTCCTTACTCTCAGAATATACAGTAATTAACAAATGGCAGTTTATCATCATGACGTCTGCCACATTTTCGTATAAAATATCACTTCTAATTGCCCATGTACCACACCTCAAGGCCGTACATGATTGCTGATAATTGTAAATGTAGGTTTAGTCACTGTGACCTTCGATTGTCTGAGAGGCAGAAGTTTTGCTTATTCCCAACTAGTCTTACTATCGATGTCGCTCAAAATTTTAATAAAACAGCAAATGAAATGTTTTTATTCGAATTCAAGCTATATTCGTCTATTTGAATTTAAGTAGAATTATATTACTGATTAGTGGACTGTGCTTCACAACTGAATTCATAGTTCTGGTTCATAGAAGGTAATTCATGTGAGAATTATGTCTGGAGAGAAAACAGTGGTAAAATTTACTGCACGTAAAGGAGACCAAAGATTATTGCTGTGTACTAACTGTAAATTTTGTAGTCAGATTCGCGGAAATAAAACTGGTAAAGCGAGAAAGTTTACTGTTAGCAGTAATTCTCTAAAATTCTTCGTGTTGACAGCGCATGTAAATGCGCGCTATAAGGTTAATGGCGCAAGGAGATTTTCATTGGGGTGTGTTCGTTGTGAAATAATCGGAGGTGCGAACAAAGCGGTCATCACAGCAAACATTTCTCCTGTTAAATACAAGCAACTGTAATACTCGTAGTTTTAGCCCAAGTTCCCCAGTCACGACGTTTTTAAAACCAGTATTAATAACCTTATCATAGTACATTATTAGCGGGCACTTACTGTATTGTCGCTGTTGCTAACTGCTGTAAACTAGTGGTCTTAGAATCATTTAAAGACCCTAAAAATTGATGGCGTCGTATCCTGCTCCCACCACATTGTTTCAGTAGTTCTTATATCGCATCTTGTTATTTTAATCACGAGTCTGAAATTTGGCTTAACTTTTTTCTGTCTTTTTCACAACCGTGTGTGCTGGTAGCAGCCCGCCGAATCTTGGAATGTTCTTTAATAGGAGTGACGTTTTGCTTTCCATCAGTACAGATCGAGGTCATCTTATTGTTGTTGTTGTTCTTGTTGTTGTGGTCTTCAGTCCTGAGACTGGTTTGATGCAGCTCTCCATGCTACTCTATCCTGTGCAAGCTTCTTCATCTTCCAGTACCTACTGCAACCTACATCCTTCTGAATCTGTTTAGTGTATTCATCTCTTGGTCTCCCTCTACGATTTTTACCCTCCACGCTGCCCTCCAATACTAAATTGGTGATCCCTTGATGCCTCAGAACATGTCCTACCAACCGATCCCTTCTTCTAGTCAAGTTGTGCCACTAACTTCTCTTCTCCCCAATCCTATTCAATACCTCCTCATTAGTTACGTGATCTACCCACCTTATCTTCAGCATTCTTCTGTAGCGCCACATTTCGAAAGCTTCTATTCTCTTCTTGTCCAAACTAGTTATCGTCCATGTTTCACTTCCATACATGGCTACACTCCATACAAATACTTTCAGAAACGACTTCCTGACACTTAAATCTATACTCGATGTTAACAAATTTCTCTTCTTCAGAAACGATTTCCTTGCCATTGCCAGTCTACATTTTATATCCTCTCTACTTCGACCATCATGGAACTGAAATGCAGCTCAAGTAAACACTTTGCGTCAGTGTCAGGTATTTGGTAGTGTGCCACGTCTAACAAACAGGAATTGGCGTGGCCGTAGTATTATGGCGGTTAAATGCAATTAACCTAGATGAATATAAAAATGAAATTGATGTTCATCTGACCAGTAGTCATCACTTGAAATGTCTCGTCCTACTGGTGCAGAAGTTGAGAAGGCTTCTCGATTACTATAGTGGACAATTATGTCGAAATGCTTCTCAGTTTTTGGTATACCATAGCACTATTGTGCTCTCTCGATTTAATATGAAAAATAGCGTATAACCCACTTAATTGTATCTAATTACGGCGCTACTGAACGAGGTATTGCAATGGCAATTCATTGGATACACATTCGGCCCGTCCGGCAGTTCACAGGCCCACATTCTATGATTAATCCAGATTTAGGTTTCCCGTAGTTTCCGTAAATTCCTTATGGAAAATGCCGGACTGTTCATAGTCTAGGCCAATCTCCATCCTCATCATTTCCCCATCGTAGACAGGGCAAGGAACCCTGTTCTTCTTTCATTACGGTGCTATTGAACAAACACTGAAAATTCGAGCGTCAATATTTCCTAATATATGGGTAGTATGCGATCTGCACATGAAAATATTACTCTGCTTCAGTTATGCACGCGTTTGAAATGTAAATGAAAAACAGTGCGTTAGACCCACGGTGTCACAGTCATGTTTAAACTTTCTGTGCGAGCGGATTGTCGTCTCTTGGTGAAATTTACAACGTAAAGCCTCAAGTAAGCCATTTGGACCCTATTTTGGTGGGTAGAATACTGGGACCTCGAACCTGGTCAGACAAAAAAAATGGCTCTGTGCACTATGAGACTTAACATCCGAGGTCATCAGCCCCTAGAACTTAGAACTACTTACACCTAACAAACCTAAGGACATCACACACATCCATGCCCGAGGTAGGTTTCGAACCTGCGACCGTAGCGGTCGCGCGATTCCAGACTGAAGTAGCTAGAACAGCTCGGCCACAGCGGTCGCGCGGTTCCAGACTGAAGCACCTAGAACCGCTCGGCCACAGCGGCCGGCGCAGTTCAGACATAATCGCAATATCAGCAGGGTCCATTGTCCAGAATGTGTCAAGGCGTTGCTGTCGGTTTCGAGAAAGTACTTGGGCAGCCAAGAGTAAGCACAGTTAGACTGACATCTAGCTATAACTGTACTACGAAATATAACAATGTCTTCTAGATTAACTATCGTCTTCATATGTCAGAGTTATCTCGGGAGCTACAGTACCGTCAGGAACAGTGATCAGGAGGGTAGAGTAGTTAGTCTCTGTGTCAGAGATCTCGGTAGTAGGACTGAGTACAAATTGAGCTCTCAAAAAGCCTGAGAAAGCTTTCTACGTTGCTGCCAAGCATGTATGGCATCTAAGAGTAACAACGTTTTCCGTAGGTAACCATATTCTTTATTAACTGTTCCATGGCGCTTGAAGAAATGTTCCAGCTTTGTTACTTATTAACTTACAGGGTGGAGTGAAGTCACGATCGGAAATTTTTAGTGTTATTGTATTGAAACAAGAACCAACATGAAAGGTAAACAGGAGCATGGAACGACTCTCTAGGTCTAGGAGGAATTGTATTTAACAGAAAAAGATACAGGCAAGAATGGAATAACACAGAAACGAATGTTCTTACTTACTCCTTACATATTTCAACCTCTCACTGTATGCTGGCCATCATTCTTGATGCATAGTTGGATTTGATGCCATGTGCTTCGGCTTGCCCGGGTATTGGTCAATTTCATCATTATACTGAGGGTAGTCTTTCGCCCAGATACAGGCATTTTGAACCTGTAGCTAAGATAAACAGCACATACATCCGTCGTCATAAAAGTACGGCGAGCCGCTAATTTAAGAAAAGTTGCAAGTAACTTCACACGAATCACGTTGCGTATTCGTGTCATATCACTTAATTCATCTATACTACCGTGTCTAAATGAACGATAACCTTCTTTCTTCATCCAACGACGCATACGGTAAGACAGGGTTCTTGGGAATGTCAATCTCTGCCGAACGCTTCTTTGTCGTTTTAGCCGGTGAATAAAACAATGATGCATTTAAGCGTCCAGTGACTTCATTATAGTTGTCATACACTGAAGCGCTAAAGAAACTCGAATAGGTATGCGTATTCAAATACAGAGATACGTAGACAGGCAGAATACGGCGCTGCGGTCGGCAACGCTTATACAGGGTGTTACAAAAAGGTATGGCCAAACTTTCAGGAAACATTCCTCACACACACAAAGAAAGAAAATATGTTATGTGGACATGTGTCCGGAAAAGCTTACTTTCCATGTTAGAGCTCATTTTATTACTTCTCTTCAAATCACATTAATCATAGAATGGAAACACACAGCAACAGAACGTACCAGCGTGACTTCAAACACTTTGTTACAGGAAATGTTCAAAATGTCCTCCATTAGCGAGGATACATGCATCCATCATCCGTCGCATGGAATCCCTGATGCGCTGATGCAGCCCTGGAGAATGGCGTATTGTATCACAGCCGCCCACAATACGAGTACGAAAGGTCTCTACATTTGGTACCGGGGTTGCGTAGACAAGAGCTTTCAAATGCCCCCATAAATTAAAGTCAAGAGGGTTGAGGTCAGGAGAGCGTGGAGGCCATGGAATTGGTCCGCCTCTACCAATCCATCGGTCACCGAATCTGTTGTTGAGAAGCGTACGAACACTTCGACTGAAATGTGCAGGAGCTCCATCGTGCATGAACCACATGTTGTGTCGTACTTGTAAAGGCACATGTTCTAGCAGCACAGGTAGAGTATCCCGTATGAAATCATGATAACGTGCTCCATTGAGCGTAGGTGGAAGAACATGGGGCCGAATCAAGACATCACCAACAATGCCTGCCCAAACGCTCGCAGAAAATCTGTGTTCATGACGTGATTGCACAATTGCGTGCGGATTCTCGTCAGCCCACTCATGTTGATTGTGAAAATGTACAATTTGATCACGTTGGAATGAAGCCTCATCCGTAAAGAGAACATTTGCACTGAAATGAGGATTGACACATTGTCGGGTGAACCATTCGCAGAAGTGTATCCGTGGAGGCCAATCAGCTGCTGATAGTGCCTGCACACGCTGTACATGGTACGCAAACAACTGGTTCTCCCGTAGCACTCTCCGTACAGTGACGTGGTCAACGTTACCTTGTACAGCAGCAACTTCTCTGACGCTGACATTAGGGTTATCGTCAACTGTAAGAAGAATTGCCTCGTCCATTGCAGGTGTTGTTCTAGGTCTTCTCCGGTCGCGAGTCATAGGCTGTAATGTTCCGTGCCCCATAAGACGCCGATCAATTGCTTCGAACGTCTTCCTGTCGGGACACCTTCGTTCTGGAAATCTGTCTCGATACAAACGTACCGCGCCACGGCTATTGCCCCGTGCTAATCCATACATCAATTGGGCATCTGCCAACTCCGCATTTGTGAACATTGCACTGACTGCAAAACCACGTTCGTGATGAACACTAACCTGTTGATGCTACATACTGATGTGCTTGATGCTAGTAGTGTAGAGCAATGAGTCGCATGTCAACACAAGCGCCGAAGTCAACATTACCTTCTTTCAATTGGGCCAACTGGCGGTGAATCGAGGAAGTACAGTACATACTGACGAAACTAAAATGAGCTCTAACATCGAAATTAAGCTTTTCCGGACACATGTCCACATAACATCTTTTCTTTATTCGTGTGTGAGGAATGTTTCTTGAAAGTTTGACCGTACCTTTTTGTAACACCCTGTATAAGACAACAAGTGTCTGACGCAGTTGTGAGATCGGTTACTGCTGCTACAATGGCAAGTTATCTAGATTTAAGTAAGTTTGAACGTGGTGGTATAGTCGGCGCACCAGCGATAGGATAGAGCATCTCTGAGGTAGCGATGAAGTGGGGATTTTCCCGTGCCACCAATTAGAGTGTCCTGTGACTATCAGGAATCCGGTATAACATCAAATCTCCGACATCGCTGCGGCCGGAAAAAGATCCTGCAAGAACGGGACCAACGACGACTGAAGATAATCGTTTAACGTGACAGAAGTGCGACCCTTCCGCAAATTGCTGCAGATTTCACTGCTGGGGCCATCAAGAAGTGTCAGCCTGCGATGATGCACGACACAAAGCTTTACGCCTCGCGTGGGCCCGTCAACACTAACTTTGGACTGTTGATGACTGGAAACATGTTGCCTGGTTGTACGAGGCTCGTTTCAAATTGTATGGAGCGGATGGACGTGTATGGGTATGGAGACAACCTGGCCCGTCCGGTTGGCCGTGCGGTCTAACGCTCGGCTTTCCGGGCGGGAAAGAGCGCCGGTCCCCGGCACGAATCCGCCCGGCGGATTTGTGTCGAGGTCCGGTGAACCGGCCAGTCTGTGGATGTGGTTTTTAGGCAGTTTTCAATCTGCCTCGGCGAATGCGGGCTGGTTCCCCTTACTCCGCCTCAGCTACACTATGTCGACGATTGCTGCGCACACAAGTTACCACCATTACTCTACCACGCAAACATATGGGTTACACTCGTCTGGTGTGAGACGTTCCCTGGGGGTGGGGGGAGGGGGGGGGGGGGTCCACTGGAGGCCGAACCGCACAGTAACCCGGGTTCAGTGTGGGGCAGCGGACGGGTGAAGTGGACTGCGGTAGTCGTCGTGGGGTTGCGGACCACTGCGGCTGTGGCGGGGACGGAGCCTCTCCGTCGTTTCTAGGTTCCCGGTTAACATAACATAACATAATATGGAGACAACCTCATGTATCCATGGACCCAACATGTCAGCAGGGGACTGTTCGAGCCGGTGGAGGCTCTCTAATGATGTGGGGCGTGTGCAGTTGGAGTGATACCGGATCCCTGATACGTTTAGATACGACTCTTGACAGGTGACACGTACGTAAGCATCCTGTCTGATCACCTGCATCCATTCATGTACATTGTGCATTCCGACGGACTTCGGCAATTCCAGCAGGACAATGCGACACCCCACACGTCCACAATTGCTACAGAGTGGCTCCCGGGACACTCTTGTGGGTTTAAACACGTCCACTGGCCACCAAACTCCCATACATTTAAATTATTGAGCATATCTGGGATGCCTTGCAACATGCTGTTACGAAGAGATCAACATCCACTCGTACTCTTACGGATTTATGGACAGCCCTGCAGGATTCAGACATTAGTCAAGTCCATGCCACGTCGTGTCACGGCACTTCTGCGTGCTCTTGGTGACCCTACACGATATTAGGCAGGTGTATCAGTGTCTTTGGCTCTTCAGTGTATTTCTTGGGTCTTCCACTGCGTGTTTCTTTTTTTTTTTCACGTCTCTGGGATAGAGAGTGTGAAGCTGTTATTGCGCGTTATAATCGGCTTTTCAGTCATGGAGGTTGGATTGTTTTTGTGTTGGGGCACAATTTAATTACTCATTTGGGTTCTATTTTTTGGGTTTCATTCCATTTCTGGTGCATCTTTCAGAGACCCAGTTGAAAAAGACTGTCTTTTCAGTTTCCAAAGACTAACCTTCGTTGGGGCTTCATTCTTGAAGCAATTAAAAAAAATTTTCCCTAGTTTCATCGTATGTCTCACCCGCTCGTTCCTTTTCATGCACCATACATTGAGAAGAAGATGTGAAGACTGTGAATCTGCTTGCACCCGCCACTATAACACAAATGTTTGCAATAATATCGCATTGGTAGCAAAACAGAACACGATCACGTGCCTTATTTCATGGAGCGACGCCAGAATTTTTGTATTTTTGTAGCCTGCATTGTTGCAATTTGAGTGATCTCTACCAGATAACAGACTTACTACTGGCAGGGAACATTATTTTCGATCTAGAATACATTACCAGAGCCACGTAACTGCGAAACTATGTTGATGATGGTTGGTTTATGGGACGCTCAACTGCGCGGTCGTCAGCGCCCGTACAAAGTCCCAATTTTTACACAGTCCAGTTTGTTTCACAGTCCAATCCAGCCACTGTCATGAATGATGATGATCATGATCATGATAACACAAACAGCCAGTCTCCGGGCGGAGAAAATCCCCAAACCGGCCGGGAATCGAACCCGGGACCCCGTGATACAGCGGCAGCAACGCTAGCCACTAGACCACGAGCTGCGGACGCGAAAGTATGTGCTAAGGTATTTGAATACTTTCTGGACGTGATTTCTAGCCCACCCTGTATATATGTATTTGAATGTCACAGCTTATCTAATTATGGAATTGCGACACTGCTGTATGCATTGGGCAAAAGAACTCTTCCCTTAAGGAGCCAAGATAACGTCTGCTTTTTAGTGGACTTTTATTCCCTTTGTGCTCTTCTTATAACATTGAAACAACCCATCAGTTTTAAATGACGACTGATTTACTACAGGAGTGTCTGAATAACAGATGTTTTATGATATGAAATGAGAAACCTGTTGCGTATTTGTCAAAGGTCCACGTTTTAATTTAGCTGAACCTAGGACACAACGGCAATTTGAGGGGAATCGTCGGGATTTCTGGGATTAGCATTTTATTATAAACTTACCTGGTTGTCAGCTCCTAGATGCACGAAGATGTGGCCGCTCAAGGCATTCAACGTAAAAAGTCCTACAGACGTAAGAAGCAGACAGTGCCTGCCCACTCTAATATACGACCATGGGCTGGTTATGAATGCAAGATCGTGATACTTAAAGAAATGTTGGATGCAATCGACCATAAGGGAAGTAAACTGACCTTCCCAGCGATTATGACCAGTTCAGTTGTGTCACTGTGTTGAGGCTGAAACGCTACTTCACAGTAGGAGCCAACTACTGCTGATATGCAGGAGTATAAAGTGCGGTCTACTCCACAGGCGCCTACGTACTACACCGTTGCTCCTACATAGCCAGAAAGTCATTTTAATAATAGACGTTAGGTCCCTCACTATCTTAAGGGAAGGTACCGGTGAAATTTCAACCCGGTCGTAAAAAAATCACAGGGGGCTGACAGTTTGTTTCATAAACATATCTTGGCGTGCTGAATTCTGTGGGTAAATCCAGTTAGCTAAAAAAATTTTTTTCACCACTTGAATTTGTGAGCTTTGAAAAGGTTCATTATTTTTTCAAACTCATGTGTAGAGTTGTTGGTTATCATGGAACGTATTCACAAAAAAGTTTGGGCCAAATATTTTTAAAATTGAGAAAGGAGTATTTTTCATTTCGCCCACTTTAGTTTTTTTCAAAGAAATTGATGTGTAGTGGCCTTTTTAACACTATAGACATATGAAAAGTGTAAATAATTACAAAAATTCTGTATTTATAATACATGATAAGAATTTAGCGTAAAACAGAGTTAGTACGTCTCTATACAATGTATGGCCCAGTATGAAGGAAAAATAAATGAAAGATGAGTTGCTAGTATGAAAAATTTTTCCTTTATTTTCAATTCACATGATACATCACACAGCCCCGTCTCCGCTTCGTCGGCAAGGACAAGTTGTCGGCCGCGGGTGCACCTGGCCACGCGGAGTAAAGTGGGCCCTTTCTGGCCGCCAGGCGTCGTGCTATCATCAATTGCGGCCTTCCGCCTCGCGTTAGAGTTGGTAGCCGTCGCGTTAAAGTAGATAGGCTGCAGGGGCGTTACCGATAGAGTAGTGGTTCCCACCCTGGGGGTATTAACCCCCTGAGGGGTAAAATCAAAAAGGTTCATTGTGTTTCTGGTTCGGAACTGTATTAATTTTGAAAGATCGCTATTTCGTAAGACTGTAATACTGATTACATATATTATCAATAATTACATCAACGTATGGGAGTTACAGCTTGTGAAACGAATGTATGAACATCTTCCTCACATAGTCCACGCACTACAAACATCCTTAGAACTTCGTTTCTTCCATCTAACACAGCGACAGTAAGACATACGTATCACATATGTTTAAATATCTCAGGAAAATGTCTTCTCAGCATTGTAGGTGGTTCCCACAGTAGACCAGAAATTGTATTATTATTCACTTTGCAACAATAAATGAACTGAGAGCTCAACAAAAACGGTGTAGTGGCTACTACTTGCTGTAAGGTCCACACAGTATTATTATTATTGTTATTATTATTATTGTTGTTGTTGTTGTTGTTAGTGGTGAGACACACAGCATTGACAGCGTGAAGTCTTCCAAGTTCTAGCGTTTCAGAAGTAAGGAATCCAGCAGTCAAGTAATTACAAACAGTAAGTGTAGTGCACTCATTTTATCTTGGTTGATATTAAATGGCGGTGCAGGGTGTGAGTGAAACAACTGTCGCTAGGGAGAGGAGTGGTGCAGTGAAGAATGTCTTGTAACACGTGTCTACCCTGACTAGGGATGGTTAGTTTTCTTTTCTGAGTAGGGGTTATAGATAGCACTTGTGATTCACTGATAATTGCTTCATCGTTCTACATACATAATTTTTTTGTTTTTTTGTTTTAGAAATAAGCAATACCAACTGACTCATCAGTTCGTGGTTTAATATAACGCTTACAAAAAACAAATACTAGTAATATTTATCTTTGATCAATTTAAAATTAAAAGTGTTCACAGAAAATTATTTTTCGTCCAAAAGTTCAAAAGTTTAGTTAGGCTCTAATGTAGATGATGGTGGGAGTTACTAGCTAATATTTGATGCCACTAAGGGGTAATGGTCCCAGAAAGGTTGGAAGCCACTGCGCTACAGTGAACGAGTATATGTATGCATCGTGCTACGAGTAAATAAAATTGGGTAAAGTAACTAAACAGTGTTCGATTGATGTTCACCTGCTCGCCCTTAAAGACCCCACACCCCGGCTGGTCCCGGCGGAGGTTCGAGTCCTCCCTCGGGCGTGGGTGTGTGTGTTTGTCCTTAGGATAATTTAGGTTAAGTAGTGTGTAAGCTTAGGGACTGATGACCTTGGCAGTGAAGTCCTATAAGATTTCACACACATTTGAACATTTTTTGAACCCCACAACCTGGCGCCACGCATTCTGGACTAAAACGCTTTATAAATATTTACTTTCCAGTTCACAACTCAAGCCGGCGCAAGTGTAAATCTGTATGTCTGGAAATTACAAAAAAATATAAATTATAATTACACTTATTTATTTAGATTGGTTTCTGATGTATACATACACGAGACGCATGTACATATACGATTACGAATGTACGTACAATTTATGCATATATACAGACATATTCACATAAAACTAATGTTTTAGTTAGATTTCTGCACTGTACATATTTATTTAGTGATAGATAACTAATGGAAAAATCAGAATGACCACAATAAAAAAAATGCTACTCCTCCGTTAGTTTTAAACATTTTTGGCTCAATTTTTTTGTATACTTTCCGTGATAACCAACAACTCCACATATGGGTTTGAAAAAAATGTTTTCAAACTCTAAAGTACAAATATGATGGAAAAATTTATTTTTAGCAAATTGGATTTACCCACTGAATTCAGCATGCCAAGATGTGTTATGTAACCACTTTCAGCCGCCTGCGATTTTCTTCCGACCGAGTTGAAATTTCTCCCGCACCTCCCCTGAAAACTGACATACTCATAAGTAAAAAAAGAATGCATTCATTACCTCGTTTTTATTCGCATTTTCATAACATTTTAGGTGTGAATTGTCCATAATACGAGTACACACTAATTCTTAAATGGGAAACTTCGGCTATTCAGTTATTTTTCGTGGCTATGTGTGTGTGAAATCTTATGGGACTTAACTGCTAAGGTCATCAGTCCCTAAACTTACACACTACTTAACCTAAATTATCCTGCCCGAGGGATGACTCGAACCTCCGCCGGGACCAGCCGTCCTGGCTATGTATTGAGCATTCGAGTTGATGGATTAAGATTTTTATCAGTATCTCCAAGTAGAAAAAAATTAGGCAGAGTATATCGGATTTCCTCCCCCCCCCCCCCCCCCCCCCCCACACACACACACGTACAAATACAGTGGGAAAGACAATTGAGATTGTTGATTGCTTTTAAGTAGCTGCAGTCGCTCGGCCGTTGACGTCACGTTGTCCTTGTCGGTGAATGCAAAGCGTGACTTCTTACTTCATGGACACCAGTGAAAAAAAGTGTGTTCAGATTTTGTGACCTGTTTGCTTCTGAGGATATCTTTTATGTTTTGAACAGCTGACTGAACTCTAAGGTCTCCATTAGCAGTAACAGCAGGTTCTCCTGGAAGTAAAAGAAAATCTTTTCTTTGGGATTTACGATAGTGGAATTTGTGTTACTTCATGGGTTACCCCGAGCATAATGATTTTCCCACTCTGTGGTCTACACTTTCTGGACTACTGTGAGCACATCTCTTAAGTTCTGTAACATATTGTATGTTCCCATATCCACTCTGTATCATCTTTGTGAGTTGCTGTAAGACGTCCGCATTCTCAGCAGTAAGATACTAATGCGCACCATGAAAGTCGCTGTTGAATGTTAAGACTGGTGAGAAAGAAACTGGAACAGAACCACGAGGAAAACTACACTAATTACGACCGTAGTGTGCAAACATGACAACGAGTGGATATTAAAAGAAGCAGAGAGGCTGAAAATACGCGTCGGCACCATATTTATTGCATTTTCTGAAAAAAAATGAACTTTAGACGGAAAAGTTCTGCATGAATAACTTTTGTAATGCTTACATTAAGGTCACACATTTTATAGGCTGCTGCTGCTACTACTACTACTACTACTACTACTACTACTACTATCACTATCGATGAAAATATGAGAAACGTCAAAACATGTCTATTTTACGCAAAGTACACTTCGGTCTAAGATGTAATTTCCATAGAAAAGGCTTGCCTGTACGAGATTGGGTTGTAAGACCTCAGGTGAATTTTCTACGTCTTGGTTGGAACTTTGGTAGGGCTGCAACATTTCGCCGGTCACTCTTCTGATTGCAAAACCCTGTAGCTGTACTGGCTTGTATCGTGTCAGTTCCTAGTTCTTTTTTTCCCACCGTTTTAAGAAGAAATCAAAGGAACATAATTTTGACAGTAAACAGGAGCACAGCTGGATAAAAAATGGTTCAAATGGCTCTGAGCACTATGGGACTCAACTGCTGTGGTCATCAGTCCCCTAGAACTTAGAACTACTTAAACCTAACTAACCTAAGGACATCACACACACCCATGCCCGAGGCAGGATTCGAACCTGCGACCGTAGCAGCAGCGCGGCTCCGGACTGGAGCTCCTAGAACCGCACGGCCACCGCGGCCGGCACAGCTGGATAAATCACTATGGGAGCTGCCTATGTGACTAAAGCAAGGGGGGAAAAAACTATAACAAATACTTCTGTTTTGTTCGCCGAAGTAACATGATCTAGTTATCAGGCGTTCCTTCCGTCAATGAATCGGACTTACGATACAGAGCAGCAATTATTTACTGTACTTATGTGTTTATCCTCTGTGATACTGACATTGGAGCAACGCCGAAAATATTGCCTAACAAGTGTTGTCGATGGATCCGAGAAGGATGCGAATAAACGTTAACTTCCGCAATTGGAAATGTATACAGTTTTCTGTCAGGGTCTCTATGTAGTCAAAATGTTAAATTCTTTTTCATACAAGGGCCTGATAACGAAGTCATTAGAAGTTGAGAACATATGGCTTTATACAAGAATTGACGAAGAAATTCGCTGTAACGTCGTTGTAAGAGGGCGTTTGTAATATAACCTTCAATTAGTTTACGGACTGAAGTATGTTAATGTTACTAGAAAAGAAAAAAAAATCTGTGTTAAGTGGAGTGTTAAAGAAGAAAAGACTCCATCCGCAGAAAAATGCGTTCCTATGTTGAGACACCTGTGGCAGAATGGCATTACCGTCCGCATTGCCGGCGGACGAAGACGGATTCAAATCGAGGGAGACGCTACCCCCGCCTATCGCTATCCGGTGGCCCCATCTCCACCGTGGCGGCGCAGCGTAGCACAAACCGGTTTCTGTGGCGGTTGCACCTGTCCTTGCAGCTGAGACCCTGTCGCCCATCTTCCGGCCATTGGCCGCCCTGTTCCGGTACTAGGGGCGTTTGTGCGCTACACGCCAGCTGGTTCCGCACCTTTTGCTGATAACATCGCATACACGCGTTTCGTAAACAGAGCCAACCAATAGGTGCTACATGTCACACTCTCTAGGTATAGGTAACGTCGTTAACGCCTCCGGTTCAGTGCGACCGTTTTGTGTGTTCGTCGTCTCTTAAGTGTGGTGCAAGCTTTTCGAGTTGACACCACTTCAACAGCTTTCTTGTCGGTATCGTTGCTCTTTTATTGAAATGAGGCAGTGAAAATTAACCGACTTAAACAGTCATCATTCAAATGCGATTTCCACGCCATCATTCGTTGTTTCTAACAATGGATCACTCTTTTAGTTGCTAACATTTTATTTTAAGAACTGCCTTCTTGTGTGAAAATTGGAGTAGTATAGCAGAGATTTCAAAATTATGTACGTTGTCGGAATTTATCACTAAGTTATCAGGGCGGAGGAAAGCACGCTGAACATCACGCTTATATCACACTTAAGTCACGACACTCCTACTCTTTTTTTGTTCTACGGTGTGACAACAGCGCTCCAAGCGAACAGAAACCTACACTTCTGAATACGATATCGGATGACAGTGAATAGTATCGTGTATATTGATTTGTGACACAGTTTTCACAATAGGGAGCGCATGTAGTGACATAAAAATTAGTAATAATTAAAAAAACTACACCACATTTGTCTTTGTTCAGTTTCCTAAGGACTCTGGGAGTTATCAAACGGTACATTACACGGCAGTTCATTTACGATCCTCTTGTGACGTGCAACTATTTAATGAAGAATATCGTTCTCTTTTAAGAACTAAAGAATGGCCCATAAATTGCAGAAGACCTGGCCTTTTGCAGAAAGACGTGAAGTTCCGTTCACTAGACCTCCAGTCAAATAAGTGAATGTACAGGGTTATTACAAATGATTGAATCGATTTCACAGCTCCACAATAACTTTATTATTTGAGATATCTTCACAATGCTTTGCACACACATACAAAAACTCAAAAAGTTTTTTTAGGCATTCACAAATGTTCGATATGTGCCCCTTTAGTGATTCGGCAGACATCAAGCCGATAATCAAGTTCCTCCCACACTCGGCGCAGCATGTCCCCATCAATGAGTTCGAAAGCATCGTTGATGCGAGGTCGCAGTTCTGGCACGTTTCTTGGTAGAGGAGGTTTAAACACTGAATCTTTCACATAACCCCACAGAAAGAAATCGCATGGGGTTAAGTCGGGAGAGCGTGGAGGCCATGACATGAATTGCTGATCATGATCTCCACCACGACCGATCCATCGGTTTTCCAATCTCCTGTTTAAGAAATGCCGAACATCATGATGCAAGTGCGGTGGAGCACCATCCTATGGTACGTTTAGCTCCCTGCTTGCTTTATTCGTCGACTTCCGCGGGCTACGCGTGAAACTTGCCCGCACGCGTTCAACCGTTTCTTCGCTCACTGCAGGCCGACCCGTTGATTTCCCCTTACAGAGGCATCCAGAAGCTTTAAACTGCGCATACCATCGCCGAATGGAGTTAGCAGTTGGTGGATCTTTGTTGAACTTCGTCCTGAAGTGTCGTCGCACTGTTATGACTGACTGATGTGAGTGCATTTCAAGCACGACATACGCTTTCTCGGCTCCTGTCGCCATTTTCTCACTGCGCTCTCGAGCGCTCTGGCGGCAGAAACCTGAAGTGCGGCTTCAGCCGAACAAAACTTTGAGTTTTTCTACGTATCTGTAGTGTGTCGTGACCATATATCAATGATTGGAGCTACAGTGAATTTATGAAATCGCTTCAATCATTTGTAATAGCCCTGTAGAACGTGGGAAACTTCTATCGAATGCATTACCCACATTATTTAAAGTGTCAAATGCTGTAGCTGACCCACACAGACATGATAAAACGTCAAAAGCAATTAAATCGTTTTGAAGCATGAATAATTACATTCACAAAAATATTCTTGTATTAAAATGTCGAATGAAGTGTAAAAATGTGCGAGTCATTAGACTCCATCGAAATTTTTAGGTGTCAAGGAAAGTGTCTGACATTAGAAGAACGGACAGCAACGGAAATACATGGTGAACATTAATAAAAGCGACAAACTGCTGGGGTGGATTCGTGACTGGAAATGGGGTAAAAAAAGGACCTATGAACATGTGCCCGGAAATGCGTCGTTGCGACGGTAGATGGCGCTGACGAATGACATTTCCTGTGACCACATGCCGTGTGTTCCTTGTATGCTGCACGCTGTGAGACTGACGCAGCGTATTGTAAGCAGCAGAATGGTCCGGTAGTCATGTCCGGAACAAACCGAAATGGTGTTTGTGTACCGCCAAGCAAATGGAAACGGTCGACAGGCAGCACAGCTGTACCAAAACAAGTACCCTCACAGACACCAGCCACTTCACACAACATTCCAAGCCCTTTTTGGGGGTTTGTGTGATCATGCGTCCTTTCAGACAAACGAACGCGCAGGGAGGCGGCGGACTGCGCATACACTAGGTTTGGAGGACTTGGTTCTACGAGATATTGAGACGAACCCTAGAACAATCTCCAGGCAAGTGGCCCACCAACATGGTGTAAGCCAAAGCACGATTATGTGTATGACAACTGCTACTATCCGTATCACCTGCAATCCCATGGAGGCTGCTTTGAACATCTGTTTTGACGTGGATGCCGTGCAACTCTGTACTGCGTCCCGTGACGATTTGTTGCCCATTTTCGGACACATTTTCCTAGGACCTTTTTTCCTCCATTTCCAGCCAGGAATCCCTCCCTGCAGTTTCTGTTTTGTTAATGTTCACCCCGTATACGTTTCTCATGCATGTAATAATTGTTTATAATGTCTTGCTTTCAGCGCAGTAAGCTGAAATTACATGCATATTCGAAAGTGTTTCCTCGTGAAGAAGCTGTAGCTTATGTCCCTGAATCAGTGAGATAAGGCTGCTTTTACATTTATTTCACGATCATGCGTGTCTCTTTATCATTTACTAATGCTTGGAACGCCACTAGGCGCTAGTCTCGTTCCAGCTGTCAGATGGTAACAATTTTCACAGCAGTGAGTGTATGTTGGACTGTGCTAATAACCTGTACATGAGTGTACAACCACCGCTATCCTAGGTAATGGCCCAGGAAGAGTGCACACAAATTTCTTCAGTGATGAGTATATATCGTTTAGCTGCCAAATAATAGCGATGTTTATTGCTGCCTTTGTCTCGCTATTCCAAATAGCCCCAGATATTTTCTATAGAATTAAGGTCGTGTGATTTAGTAGGCCACTTAAGGTACGACAGACTGCCTGAGGGATCGTCAAACCTGGAACTCATGCTTGCAGCCGTGTCAACAGGGCCGTAGTCATCTTGAAAGTCTGGATTGTCTACATCAGAATCTTCGTGAAGATGTAGAAGAAATATCGACACCTGGGCACCTATAATGTTGATAAAATATCGTGGCTCGTGCTGATGAGAGCCTGAAAGAATGGACCCCAACTATGGTACGCAAAACACTCCTAAAGGCGTTTTAGTTTACGACCTGGTCAGTCTTGCTCTTGGTGAGAGTATCTGCGGCCATTTTCTGGTTTACAGAGTCCAAGTTATTAGCTGTAACATCTCACTGTCCATCAGACATCAGAAACTGTTAACGACCTTGATATCAGAGTGACAAACAAAATCACGGTTGGTGTGTTGTATACCGCGACGCCTGTACAACGTATCTCATGACAAAAGATTTGTACTGATTCTTTCCGCGCACGAGGGCATTGAAACAAGGCAATTTTATATTGTTGTTCATAACTGGATTTCCTGGTGGTAACATCTTGGGAAAATGAGCAACGCATTGTATTTACACGTGCAGTGATTGTTACCATTTAAATAAGAGTAGGCTGGAGTAGCTCCACATTCGTATAGAACACGGTGAAGATTGTGTAATAAAACCACATACTGAGCGCCGAAACGGGCAATAGTCTCCTGCTGCCTTTAGCTTCTATCCAAATACTGTGCGCCGCTCTGCGTCTGGAATAGGTTCTATACGCCATCCGCATAGTTAAACTTGTTTGACAATCACTTCACGAGATGACCGAACGGTAATACTTTGGAAACGTAGTCCGCGTAAAATATCGAAAATCCATATCTGGCCATCCTGGTGTTCGTTTGTCGTTGTACCTCTAAACGCTTCATCGATTTTTGCTAAAAGTTAGTAGCCAATTCCAGCTTTTGTCAAGTGGAAACAAAAACTCTTCTCTGGTGGTTTCTAATATAGACGCTGTGCCACAGCGGCAACGCACGAAATATAGTCTACAGTACCGTCATTTTGTAATGGCAACTTTATAAATACAACGGATAAAAAAAGTTGGTTACACCAATCAGACAACGCGCTAATACCGTCCAACACCACCGCTAGTCTCGATAATGACCTCAATTCGGCGAGGAAGTGTGTCCCCAAGTTTCTTCACGTATGCCATATGCAGGGGGACGTTACTGCTACGTTTCAACCGCTGTTCCGAATAGACGTAGACATTTTCTGTAGAATTAATGTCGGGTGATTTCGCGGACCAGGCAAGGTGCGATGGGGTACCTTGGACTCAACAAACCAGAAACTTATGAGTACAGCCCAGTGAACACGGCTGCTGTCTTGATGACAGACAGGAGTGTCAACAGCAAACGCATCATAAAGATGTAGACGAAAGAAACTGGCTCTGAGCACTATGCGACTTAACTTCTGAAGTCATCAGTCGCCTAGAACTTAGAACTAATTAAACCTAACTAACCTAAGGACATCACACACATCCATGCCCGAGGCAGGATTCGAACCGGCGACCGTAGCGGTCGCTCGGCTCCAGACTGTAGCGCCTAGAACCGCACGGCCACTCCGGCCGGCGTAGACGAAAGAGTGAGTTCAAGCCATGGTAAGGAAAAAAAACCCTGAAACCACGCAGAGCCACTCCCAACATCAACATTTACATGGATACTCCGCAAATAACACTTAAATGCCTGGTAGAGGGTTCATCGAGCTACCTTCACCATAATTCTCGAACGGTGAGCGTATAAACGAACAGCTATGTCTTTCCGTGCGAGCTCCGATTTCCCTTATTTTATTGCGACGATCGTTTCTCCGTATGTATGTCGGCGTCAACAAAACGTCACATTCGGAAGAGAAAGTTGGCGCTTGAAATTTCGTGAGAAGATTCTCGCAACGAAACCGTCTTTTTCGAAAAACGTCTTTTTCGAAAAACGTCTTTTTCGAAAAACGTCTTTTTCGAAAAACGTCTTTTTCGAAAAACGTCTTTTTCGAAAAACGTCTTTTTCGAAAAACGTCTTTTTCGAAAAACGTCTTTTTCGAAAAACGTCTTTTTCGAAAAACGTCTTTTTCGAAAAACGTCTTTTTCGAAAAACGTCTTTTTCGAAAAACGTCTTTTTCGAAAAACGTCTTTTTCGAAAAGCGTCTTTTTCGAAAAGCGTCTTTTTCGAAAAGCGTCTTTTTCGAAAAGCGTCTTTTTCGAAAAGCGTCTTTTTCGAAAAGCGTCTTTTTCGAAAAGCGTCTTTTTCGAAAAGCGTCTTTTTCGAAAAGCGTCTTTTTCGAAAAGCGTCTTTGTCGAAAAGCGTCTTTGTCGAAAAGCGTCTTTGTCGAAAAGCGTCTTTGTCGAAAAGCGTCTTTGTCGAAAAGCGTCTTTGTCGAAAAGCGTCTTTGTCGAAAAGCGTCTTTGTCGAAAAGCGTCTTTGTCGAAAATCGTCTTTGTTTTAATGATCTCCACCCCAAATCCCGTGTCATATCAGTGACACTCTCTCCCCTATTTTGCGATAATACAAAGCGCGCTGCCGTTCTTTGAACTTTGTCGATGCACTCAGTTAATCCCATCTGGTGAGGATCCTGGACCGCGCAGCAGTACTCCAAAAGAGGACGGACAAGCGTAGTGTAGGCAATCTCTTTCAGTAGATCTTTTACATTTTGTAAGTGTTCTGCCAATAAAACGCAGTCGTTGGTTTTCCTTTCCCACAATATTTTCTATGTGTTCTTCCCAATTTAAGTTGTTCGTAATTGTAATTTCTAAGTATATAGTTGAATTTACGGCCTTTAGATTTACACGTAACCGAAGTGTAGCGGATTCCTTTTAGCACTCATGCGGATGACCTCACACTTTCCATTATATAGGATCATTTGCCAATGTTTGCACCATACAGACATATTTTCTAAATAGCTTTGCAATTTGTTTTGATCTTCTGATAACTGTACAAGATGACAAACGACAGCATCAACTGCAGACAACCCTAGACGGCTGCTCAAATTGTCTCCTAAATCGTTTATATAGATAAGGAACAGCAGAGGGCCTATAACACGACCTTGGAGAATGCCAGAAATCACTTCTGCTTTAGTCGATGGCTTTCCGTCAGTTACTACTAACTGTCAAATCTCTGACAGGGAATCACGACTCCAGCCACATAACTGCGACGATATCCCATAAGCACGCAATTTCACTACAAGCCGCTTGAGTGGTACAGTGTCTCTTCGAGGTAATTCATAATGTTCGAACACGATGTATGCTCCAAAATCCTGTTGCATGTCGACGTTAATAATATCGGCTTCGCTTTCCGTACACTGCGCTTTAAAATCCTCGTTGAGGCGTCGATGTACTTGACGCCTTGCATCATGGGAAGAGGCAACATCGTAACTCGTCCGCCGGCCGGAGTGGCAGTGCGGTTCTAGGCGCTACAGTCTGGATCCGCGAGACCGCTACGGTCACAGGTTCGAATCCTGCCTCGGGCATGGATGTGTGTGATGTCCTTAGGTTAGTTAGGTTTAAGTAGTTCTAAGTTCTAGGGGACTGATGACCTCAGTAGTTAAGTCCCATAGTGCTCAGAGCCATTTGAACCATTTTTGTAACTCGTCGCACCGCAGTATACGCCTCCTGTCAGCTACTGTCCAATTCCTGTGTTGCATCGCCCATTGAAGGCGTGCAGCTTTATGTGCCTTTTGCAAGGTACCTGACGCCAAATGCAGTTTCATGCGGTTTTCTTCGAAATGTTAACTCGGAAACTGGTTGAGAAGGATTTGTGTCCACTGACAGCAACGTTCCACCTGACACACACACACACACACACACACACACACACACACACACACACACACACAGACTTCACTTCACTTCACTGCGATGACTTACGTCAACTATATAGGGTAGCATCACCGCCTAATACCAGTTATACACTATCTAAATTCTACAACACTCCAAACCGTCCAGTGTGCTCTTTTAAGGGGCTGGATAATATTTGGTTCGGGGGGATTATATTTCAGCAAAGCAACAACAGGAATTAACCAGCTAGATAACGGGGGATTTGATCGGGTGGAGTCGCAAGTACTCTGGTAGGAAGCATATTGACCTCATCGTCAGTATAACGAATTCAGGCAAGTGTATCTTTATGATTGTAACAAGAATGATAACTAAATAGGACAAAAACTCTGGAAAATTCTGGTAAACAGTTAAGGAACGTATGACGAGAACCAGTAGTGAAGTAACTATGAGAAAACTGACGTGAAAGACGAAGTAAGGATATAGCACTCTCCGTGGTTCCGTTGTCCATTACTTGCAGTATTCGGCTGGGGTAGATCAGTCATATTAGGTACAAATGGAACTGCCAACTACGTTAAGTTTAGTGGTAGAATGTTCCAGAGTGAACTCGGGGAAAGTCACACGTAAATTTCCTAAAACTGCTGTGGTGTTTCTGGAAGATTTCAACTTGGCAGCTAAAGAGTGGGAAAAGGGATTCTGTTGACAGTATTCTAAATGTCTTTCTTAAAAATTAGCCTGGGCTCTAAGCTATAGAACCGACAGTTTAGGGCGACGTCCCGGTTCTAGTTGTTTCAGTTAACGAAGAAAAGGGAATGCGTGGCAACGAAGCTGTTGTGTATCACTGACTACGTTTATTGTACGACATGTTAAAATTGGTAAGAAAATATTTCTCATTACCAAGTTCAACAAGAACAGACTGCGGGTTACCAGAACAGTCACCACCAATTACTTTTTTCTAGCGCTGAAAATGTAAACTGGGAGTGGATAAAATTAAAGAGGGACTTGTATGTGTTGATACACGTTGTAATGGCTGTCAGAATAAGGACGACGCAGGAAATAACTGTCTGCAATGTATATCTTCCTCCAGATGGTGCAGTACCCCCGAATGTATTAGCTGCAGTAATTGATCAACTCTCTAAACCTTTCCAACTTCTGGGAGATTTTAATGCCCATAACCCCTTGTGGGTTGGTACCATGCTTACTGGCCGAGGCAGAGATGTCGAAACTTTACTGTCGCAATTCGACCTCTGCCTCTTAAATACTGGGGCCGCCACACATTTCAGTGTGGGTCATGGTAGTTACTCGGCCATTGATTTATCAATTTGCAGCCCAGGACTTCTCCCATCTGGAGAGCACATGACGATCTGTGTGGTAGTGACCACTTCCCCATCTTCCTGTCACTGCCCCAGCATCTGGTACACGGACGTCTTCCCAGATGGGCTTTGAACAAGGCGGATTGGGGAACTTTCACCTCTGCTGTCACCGCTGAATCTCCCACACACGTTAACATCGATGTGATGGTTGAGCAGATGACTATCACAATTGTTTCTGTGGCAGAAAACGCGATCCCTCGCTCTTTAGGGTGCCCGAGGCGTAAGGCAGTCCCTTGGTTCAAAAATGGTTCAAATGGCTCTGAGCACTATGGGACTAAACTTCTGAGGTCATCAGTCCCCTAGAACTTAGAACTACTTAAACCTAACTAACCTAAGGACATCACACGCATCCATGCCCGAGGCAGGATTTGAACCTGCGACCGTAGCGGTCGCGCGGTTCCAGACTGAAGCGCCTAGAAGCGCTCGGCCACTCTGGCCGGCTAGTCCCTTGGTGGTCGCCGGAAGTCGCTGACGCAATTAAGAAGCGTCGGCGAGCTTTACAGCGGCATAAGCGGCACCCTTCCCTGGAGCACCTCATAGCCTTTAAACGGCTCCGTGCCTGAGTTCGCTACGTTATCAAACAACGGAAGAAGGAGTGTTGGGAGAGATAAGTCTCCACCATTGGGTGCCACACGTCACCTTCCCAAGTCTGGGCAAAGGTCAAACGTCTTTTCGGGTACCAGGCCCCAACAGATGTCCCCGGTGTTACCGTAAATGGCGAGTTATTTACCGACGCAAACGCGATTGCCGAGCAGTTTGCTCGAGCCTCTGCGTCGGAGAATTACACCCGAGCGTTTCGCACACTCAACGGCGGCTGGAATGGAACGTCCTCTCATTCACTACACGCTGCAGTGAATCCTATAACGCCCCATTTACAGAGTGGGAGCTCCTCAGTACCCTTGCACATTGCCCCGACACAGCTCCTGGGCCAGATCGCATCCACAGCCAGATGATTAAACATTTCTCATCTGACTGCAAGCAACATCTTCTCGTCATCTTCAACCGGATCTGGTGCGATGGCGTCTTTCCATCGCAATGGCGGGAGAACACCATCATTCCGGTGCTCAACCCCGGTAAAAACCCGCTTGATGTGGATAGCTATCGGCCCATCAGTCTCACCAACGTTCTTTGTAAGCTGCTGGAACGTGTGGTATATCGGCGGTTGGGCTGGGCCCTAGATTCACGTGGCTTGCTGGCTCCATGTCAGGGCGGCTTCCGCCAGGGTCGCTCTACCACTGATAATCTTGTGTCCATCGATTGTGCTATCCGAACAGCCTTTTCCAGACGGCAACACCTGATTGCCGTCTTTTTTGACTTGCGTAAAGCATACGACACGACTTGGTGACATCATATCCTTGCCACATTGTATGAGTGAGGTCTCCGGGGACCACTCCCGATTTTTATCCAAAACTTCCTGTCGCTCCGTACTTTCCGTGTCCAAGTTGGTGACTCGCATAGTTCCATCCATATCCAGGAGAATGGAGTTCCGCAGGGCTCTGTATTGAGTCTCTCTCTATTTTTAGTGGCCATTAACCGTCTAGCAGCTGCTGTCTGGTCCTCCGTCTCACCTTCTCTGTATGCAGACGACTTCTGCATTTCATACTGCTGCTCCAGTACTGTTATTGCTGAGCGGCGCCTGCAGGGAGCCATCCACAAGACAGTCATGGGCTCTAGCCCACGGCTTCCAGTTTTCAGCTGCAAACTCGTGTCTCATGTACATCCGGAACCCGCACTTTACCTTAATGACGATCCACTCACTGTAGTGGAGAAATATCAGTTCCTAGTATTGGTTTTCGACGCTCGATTGACTTTGCTCCCTCATCTTTTTCAGCTTGTGTCCGTTTACTTTCCGACGCTAACGATAACGCGAGAACTGTGGCTATTAGATATTAAATTTACACGCAGAAACTCAAGAAAGTAAACTATTAAAGCACACAGATGATATAATAAAATTCGCTCCTGGTTAGGAGCGGTTGCTTCCCTGTTGCTACGTCTGTCTCGGTCGGCTACTACTGCCTTCCGAGGCGAAGGTGTACTATGGTTCAGTCATCCCACGAGTGCCAAAATCACACTTGTATGTGATCGTGCAACAGAAAATCAACTAAAATCGTTCAGCAGGGGAAGGCGACTGGACCTGATGGAATACTTGTTCGATTTTATGTATATTAAAAGGAGAAAGTTCTCCCGCTCGTAGCAATTCGTCGTACGCTGCTGGAGCAACAAAGAGTTAAGATAAGGAAAACACCTTTGGTCATTCGCGTTTTAAAGAAGGGTTATCAGCAAGAGACTCATAACTTTAGGTCTATATCGTTGACGTCAATCTGTTTTCGAATAATATAACTCTTATATTCACATATGACGCTTTTGAAGACCGAAAATCTCCATCAGGAACCAACATGGATTCCATAAACAACGATTTTGAGAGACTCTGCTTGCTCTGTTCGTCCATGAGGTCTAGAAGGCGAACAGGTTGATGACATGTTTCTTGACAAAGGAGAAGCGTTTGATGAGGTCCGCACTTCCACCTAATGAACAAATTAAGAGTTTACGGAATTACTGTGTGACTGGAATGAAGATTTCATAGCAGTTAACTCTTGGTGCGTTGTTCTTAACGCTTCATAATTAACAGGGAGACGTCAATTAACAGGGAGACGTCATATGTGAGAGTAGCTTCGACCGTACTCCAAGGGAGAGTAACAGGATCAGGAACGTCATTGTTCATGAAATATATAAATAATCTGGTGGATGACGTCGGAAGCTCCGCTAAACTGTTCACGGATAATACTGTTGTATACAGGAAAGTCACAACTCCAGAAAACTGTAGCGAAACGCAGGAAGACCTGCAGAGGGTGACGCATGCACGAGAGTAGTAGATCTGTCAACATAAATTAATATAGAGTATTACGTGTAAATAGGCGGAAGATCTGTTATGTTGGGTTACACAATTTGTCATCAACGAATGGAAAAAGTAAAACCGTAAAATATCCAGAAATATGTTTGCGGAGAACCTTAGGGAGAGCGAACGCATAACATTAGATGTTGTTAAGGCAGATGTCAGACCGAGATTTATTGGAGGAATCGGTAGAAATGTGCTTCGCCTATGAAAGATTAGGTAGCATACAAAACGCTCGTCAGACCGATTCTCAACTGTTGAGCATCAGTCTGGGACCCTTACCAGGTAAGATTAATAGAGTTCTTTCAGAGACGGCAGATGAGTTGAAAGATCAGTTGAACGGGATGTATAATATCTCGAGAAGACATTATAAAATGAACATCATCAAAAAAAGTCAGACAAGAGTAATGGAATGTAGTCGAATTAACTCTGATAACGCAGAGGAGTTAATTACGAAATGACATTAAAAGTAGAGTTTTGCTCTTTGGTCAGCAAAATAACTGACAGTGGTCGAAGTAGAGATGATATAAAATGCAGACTAGTCACAGTAAGGAAAGATTTTATGTAAAAAGAAGGAATACAAATTTAAGTGTTTTCTGATGGTACATGTGTGGAGTGTCGTATTGTGCAGAAATGAAACGTGGACGATAAACATTTCAGACAATAAGAGAATAAAAGGTTTTCAAATGTGGTGCTACAGAAGAATGCTGAAGATCAAATGGTTAGATCGAAAAACTAGTGAGGTGGTGTAGAATCGATTTTGGGGAGAAAAGAAATTCGTGGCACAACTTGACTGAATGAAGGGATCAGTTGGTAGGATACATACTGAGGCATGAAGGAGTCGTCACTCTGATGTAAGAGGGAAGTGTGGGGGTAAAAATTGTAGAGGGAGATAAAGAATGAGTGTTTTAGTTCGCTTAAGGTAGAGAAACAAAATACCTACGGCAGCTACAGAAGAGGAGAGCCGCCACAATAATTTTCCCTGCTCTTTATTTATGATGATCAAGCTGCAGTCGGTGCATTTGGATACCCGGGAAGCCCATTCCGGCAGAAACTGCAGCTTACTTCGCCATTTACGTTGCAAATTCTGCCTTGGCCATCATTGGGACAACAAGGGAGCACTCTTTGAAGCAGTTGTATGCTGCCTTGCGGTTAAGCGGAGGGGTGCGTCAGTTATCGGTTCCAATCTCGCTGGAGACGAGAGTTTTACCCCTTCTGTGAAAGCCACTAGCAGGCAGATCGACAATCAATAAAGAAATGCTAAGAAACTTCTCCCCAATAAATTTTGTCGCTACCTCGATTCTACATCTAAAAGTGAAAAACTTGCTCAATTGCACACTAGTTAGCGCCTTTTTTTTTGCTTCTGACATTTATATTGGCATAATTGTGACACTGAATGATTTCATAACTGGATTTTGTTATGCATCCACCAGTACTGGTACGTTTGTATACTTTTGTGGCAGTCCTGTAACGCTACTTCAGTATGACTGTGGACTGAACGTATAGGCAGATCGAATAGAAGCCGAAAGTGCGTACTGTTCTGCTAATTCGGGACAATTTGGAATGCTTTGTTTTATTAAAAAAGACTTCTCTCGTAACGTTATCGTGATTAGTTATAGTTCATTTGTATTAGTGCAGTGCGTACTAAATAGCGTTTTTTGTTAGTTTCTTGAACATGGCAGATAAACATGATAGATAAATAATCCAGTAGCAATATAACCTCCCTTATTATCGACATCTACATATTCCGCAAGCCACCATACGGTGCGTGGTGGAGGGTACCCTGTAAAACAACTAGTCATTTCCTTTCCTGTTCCAATCGCAAATAGAGCGAGGGAAAAACGATAGTCTATATGCCTCCGTATGGACCCTCATTTCTCGTAGCTTATCTTCGTGGTCCTTACACGGAATGTATGTTGTCGGCAGTAGAATCATTCTGCAATCAGCTTCAAATTTTCTGAATAGTGTTCCTCGAAAAGAACGTCGCGTTCCCTCCAAGGATTTCCATTTGAGTTCTCTAAGTATCTGCAATACGTGCGTGTTCTTCGAACCTACTGCTAACAAATGTAACAGCCCGCCTATGAAGTGCTTAGATGCCTTCCTTTAATCCGACCTGGTGCGGCTCCCGAACACTCGAGCAGTACTCAAGAATAGGTCGCACCAGCGCCCTATATGCTGTCCCTCACTTTTCCAAAATTGTCCCAATGAACTGAAGTCGATCATTCGCCTTCCCTATAACAATCTTCATATGCTGATTCCATTCCATATGGCTTTGCAACGTCAAATGGTTCAAATGGCTCTGAGCACTATGGTACTTAACTTCTGAGGTAATCAGTCCCCTTGAACTTAGAACTACTTAAACCTAACTAACCTAAGGACATCACAGACATCCATGCCCCAGGCAGGATTCCAGCCTGCGACCGTAGCGGTCGCGCGGTTCCAGACTGTAGCGCTTAGAACCGCTCGGCCACTCCGGCCGGCTTTCAACGTCACACCCCTATATTTCAACGACGTGACTGTGTCAAGTAGGACACTACTAATGCTGTATCCGAACGCTACGGGTTTGTTTTTTCTACTTATCCGCATTAACTTACATTTTTCTACATTTAGAACCAGCTGCCATTCATTACACAAAAAAATTGTCGAAGTTATCTGATATGCTCCTTTAATCACTCGAATTCGACACTTTCCAGTACACCACTGTATCATCAGCAAACAACCGCAGATTGCTGCCCACCCTGTACACCAGATAATTTTTTTGTATAGAAAACAATAGCGGTCCTATCACACGTACCTTGCAGCACTCGTGGCAATACTCTTGTGTCTAATGAACACTCGCCGTCGAGGACAACATTCTGGGTTCCGTTAATTAAGAAGTCTTCGAGCCACTCACATATCTGGGAACATATCCCATACTTTCGTATCTTCGTTAACAGTCGGCAATGGGACACCGTGTGAAATATATTTCGGAAATTTAGAAATGTGGAATCTGCCTGTTGTCCTTCATCCATAGTTCGCCGTGTATCATGTGAGAAAATGGCAAGCTGATTTCGCAGTATCTAAAACAGTCTATGTTCGTATAGTTTTTTGATTTGATGCCTACAGACAATATGTTGGTAGCACTTCGTCTCCTTGCATGTTATGCTGTGTTAACAGACAGTCGGCCTATTCCTTTCCATTTACTATTCAGCATGTACCTGTATTCGACATAGTTGATTATGACACAGTTGACGTAACAGTTTCTTATTTAACCTTCTGCAAAGTAAGAAACCCACACCTCCTATTGGACTCCGAATTCGTATGTAATGTTTGCATTATTGTAATGTGTAACTAGGACATTCTCGAACAACGTTCGTGAGGTGAAATTCGAAATTGTTGCTTAGACCCTATCGTTCTCAGAGGATACGAATCTAAAAGTGAAGTTCACTGAGCTGGTGATAGCGCAATTGAGTCACGATTCTGACGTCAGGCTTAGCTGCATGCTATAGCCATTCCCGCCAGATAACAAACGGTGGGGAAAATCCTTGGCCGGAGTAAAATGCAGGCGCATTGTTCGCTGGTGACCGGGCTACCTTACAGGTGCGACGGCATGCACTTGTGCGAGTTCCCTGCGCTCAGCACACGCTGCTAATTACGATATGCATGTGGGGCTTCCTACAGCAGTCGTGTGCAACAACTTGATATAGTTCTTTATATAGGGAGACTGCAGTGAGTTCCGTTCTCCACATAAAATTTCGGTTGTGTTGTGGTCTTCAGTTACTTTAATGGATATAATTTAACGTCTCTCCGAAATGTCTCTGAAGGCTGTGCAGCAATAGTTTTACTGAAGAGGTCATCCCAGGATTTATCTGACTGATTTTGGGAAACCTGATCCGGTATGGTGGAACTTCAGTACGGAGCCAGGCATCCTGAATGCAATTCCTGTGTTAAAATACTGCGTTACCGAACTTTGTCGAGGACGTTCCCATTCACCATTTTATTAGCTGGTGCTAGGTACACAGTAAGACATGGGATCCAAACGAACGGATACAACAATATTTTTGGCTATACCAATCGGAGCGTGGTAATTAATTATAGAGGTGAAGGTCCATGTATAGTTTCGTTTCCTCAGCAGCCAATAATCATCATCGTCGTCGTCGTCGTCATTATCATCATCATCATCATCATCATCATCATCATCATCCGCAGCAGCAGCCATTTGACACCCTCTACTGTATGTCTTCCTTATTCAGGTATACGCCTCTTTTTAACTCCTGTATGTTTTCTGATGTCGTCTACCGTCTTCCATTAGGTTGTCGTCCCACACTTTCCTCATCGCTTCGAATTCAGCCAAGAATTTACTCGGTTACTATACTATCCAGTTGCCTGGCTACTTGTCGTACCTCCTCTCCCCAAGCTCTGTTTCATTTTCATGATAGTCATAATTACAATTTGCATTTTATATTATTCCTGATCCATATGTTTGTGTTTCTGTTTCTCCTATTGGCTACCGACATCTGTCTCTTCATTGCTTGCCGGATAATCAAATGGTTCAAGTGGCTCTGAGCACTATGGGGCTTAACATCTGAGGTCATCAGTCCCATAGAACTTAGAACTTCTTAAACGTAACTAACCTAAGGACATCACACACATCCATGCCCGAGGCAGGATTCGAACCTGCGACCGTAGCGGTCGCGCGGTTCCAGACTGTAGCGCCTAGAACCGCTTGGCCACCCCGGCCGGCGCTGGGTAATCCTCAGGTTCAAATGCTTTTTACATTAAAAGCCTGTGTCTCAATTACCATAAGCCTGTACTACTAAACCACGTATCGTGAAGTTTCCTCTTCAGACAGATCAGAACCTTGGGTTTGAGAACTACTTAGTAGCCGGCCGTAGTGGCCGTGCGGTTCTAGGCGCTACAGTCTGGAACCGCGGGACCGCTACGGTCGCAGGTTCGAATCCTGCCTCGGGCATGGTTGTGTGTGATGTCCTTAGGTTAGTTAGGTTTAAGTAGTTCTAAGTTCTAGGGGACTGATGACCACAGCAGTTAAGTCCCATAGTGCTCAGAGCCATTTGAACCATTTGAACTACTTAGTATGCCAAAAGCACTCGGTGTCGTATTTATTCTTCTCTTGATTTCTTTTGCCATCCTTGGACTTGTTGTCTTCAGCTGCCCTAAATACAAAAAGTCGTTTACTGGATCTATGACGACATTGTTAATTTGTACAACTCTATTTCCGATGCGTTCGTTTTACATTATTTTAGTCCTATTGTAATTGATTTTCAAGTCTACTTTGAAATTTGTTCTACTTCGTTTCATAGATAAAACTATTGTGGTCCTCTCGTGTTCCATTAACACGCATTCGTTCTTTATTTATCCAGTTTCAGGATCTGCAAAATAATTCTACGATTACTGGGGATAGTTTGAATGACAAGGAATTTCATTGTCCTGACGAAATCTAATGGAAACTAGCGGCGGCGCATACATTCTTCAGTATCGTAAATAGGTTGAATCAATACTATGTTTATTAGAGGCTTTCCGTACGCAGTTTCTTGAAAATTAGTAAAAAGCTTTCTCAGAATCTATGTACCCCATACAAATTTGGGCTTCGTACTCATCATTTAGTTCTGTAATTTCGTTCACACGGTCTACAACTCGTGCATTTTTCTATACCCACGTGTAAAGCCATTGTGTGCCTTCATGTGATTGAAAGCCAATATTTTTTTCTATGAGATTCATGCACGTCATAGACGCGACGGTGAAGAGGCTGATAGGTCTATAGCTTTTTTCTCTTGTGCCTCCTTCCTTATCGGGTAGAATAATTATAGTACCTATCAAGTTTTGAGGAATAGTCTTCCGTCGCAGGCATTCCATAAATAATACGATATTGCAGTGCCTGTGTTATTCCGAACTACGATGCAATGTTCCAAAGGCGTCTTGCACGGATAACCTAATGGTAAGGCGATAGCTCGCGATAAGCGGGAAATGTGTGCGACACAAATTTTCATTGTCGTCATTCCATTCTACAGCTGACGGTTATCCATATTCTCAGTAGTGAATACATTTAATGTATTCGTTAAATAATTTTGTCAATTTCCTATTTATTACTATGCTTCCAATTTTGACCCTAAGTACAGTATATCCTCAGTATAATGTAAAACAAGGAACAAGGACTCAGAATATTTTTTGTTTCTATTTATTGTCTGCTTTTCAGTTGCCAGACTGAGACAAAACAGACAAGAGCTTGCGTGGAGCAGCAGTTGTTTACAGTCTTCTCAAGTTTCTATCTGGAACCCAAAAAGATTATAAAGTAAATATGAGCCGCCGAAGCGCAACGATACTCTCTCTCTCTCTCTCTCTCTCTCTCTCTCTCTCTCCCTCCCTCCCTCCCTCTCTCCCTCCCTCCCTCCCTCCCTCTCCGTTAGTAACTAACTTTTGGCTTCATATATTTCAGGCTTAAATAAACACAGAGGAGGGGAGAGAGAGGGAGAGAGAGAGAGAGAGAGAGAGAGAGAGAGAGAGAGAGAAGTAGTAGGTTTTTTGGAAGTACAGTAATAATACTAATAGTGATAATAATAATGACAAACTGATCCTGTGAGGAAGCGGCTGCAAGCACTTTACTTGGAAAGCTTCACTCTTTAGCCACGACAGAGAGTAAGAAATCACCTAAGTGCAGTATGGGTTTCTATAACTTAGTTATGTATACTTATAATAAATTGAAGTATCCCGCTGCGTTTTTCTGATTGTATGTGAAGGGTAATCGTAGGAACTGCTACAGGGTCTTTGATACAGTTTTCACTAATAGATAGATCGAGTCACAAGGAAAGCATATCACTACATATAATAAACAAGTCGATCGACGATAGATTCTTAGTGCTACCCATACGAAACCGGGGCGGGTCACTAGTTAAATGTAAACAGCTATATTAGGTTCAGAACTTACAGTGTAATCTAGGTGCTCAAAAATGATAGCAGCGTCTGTATTGTGTGAGGCTGCAGTTGCTGCTTGTTCCACCAATTATAGAGCTCAGATTAAGCTGCTAACTAGTGTGGGTTACCATGTGGCTTTACGAGGGCATAGAGCTCTCCTCTCTGACGTCGCCTGAGTTATAAAGTACTCCAGCCATCACATGCAGCCTTCTAACAACACTTCATTCAGCTACTTACGCGTTGCAGTGAATGGTAGGACGCAAAAGCCGAGAGAAAACTCAAGAGTTCAGCACAACGTTTCCACCACTGTGAATGCCACCTGTTCACCTACAACACATCCTTTCAAGCACAGCAAAATACGTAGATAAAGCCAGAACTGAAACAGATACATACAAATATTTCGTCAGCAACATTTTCCGAACCTCAATCGATTGCGAGATTTGCCATTCTGTGTACATTCCTAAAGAACGAACCTACTTGCTGTAGGGGGCTGTAGGATCTTAGGAAATTCGCGCAGTTATTCCTTGTCCACCTTCTCCTCTTCAAATACTTACAGATGCAAGGGTCACTCTTCATAATTTATACCTCAGTTTCTGTCACTTGTGTTGTCTTGCATCATGACTCCTACAGGCTTGTTTTAGTGTATCTCAACGTTTTCTCAGTTGCATTGTGACCGAAACTGAGTCATGCTTCAGCATCAAGGAGTCTGGTCAGATATCACCTTCGACTTACGCCCGTAATCGACTTCGTGCATTTATAGTGACGCCAGAGGACCCCCAAGTCGTCTCATCGCACTCTTGCGCCGTAACCGTTGTCTTCGCTGTCATTTTCGTGTGTGCTATGTCTACCAACTGCAGCACCATGATCTGCGTTGCCTTCAAGTCGACATAGCACAGCTCCTTAACAAATTCGTAATGTAAAGGTCACCTTGGATATGTTTTTCAATTGTTTTTCTATAACGGCGCTCAGAAGTTTCTTTTTGAGTGCGTTGCCGCAGAGTAAATGGAACATAGTGCGACTCCGATGCGGCTATATAAGCATCGAGATTTAGGCAAGGGGTTCGTGTCTGTTCGACGCGCGTGCCATAAAAGCGTAAACGTGAACTATGGCGACGTTATTACCAAATGTGTCCAAACTGGACCAACATGCTTGTGTTCTTTTCTTGACTGCCGAGGGGCAAAGACCGGTAGACATCCATACATCCATCGGAGAATGAGGAACGTGTGTGGGGCAATGATTCCTCGTGTCATGGATTTAACAAGATACCTGAAAAGTTGGAGATCCATATTATGACCTGGCCGTTCACTAGCAACCCAAATCTAAGGAGGCAGGTCTCATGTTGGAGGAATCATTCTGTCTCCTTTGGGCAGTGTCTGAATGGAACACAGTCTCGCTGAATGTATACGTCTCCTGTGTGGAGCGGTTAAAGGCGCTACAGTCTGGAACCGCACGACCGCTACGGTCGCAGGTTCGAATCCTGCCTCGGGCATGGATGTGTGTGATGTCCTTAGGTTAGTTAGGTTTAAGTAGTTCTAAGTTCTAGGGGACTTATGACCACAGCAGTTGAGTCCCATAGTGCTCAGAGCCATTTGAACCATTTGAACCTGTGTGGAGCTGTACGTGAACAAACAGTTGTTATGACAGGCGTAGCAGCAGACCCAGTCCGTCTCGCGTAAACATTATCTCCTCTCCTTTTGCAGCCAGCCTCGTTGTCTACATAAGAACTCGCTCGTGAGTCATCTTTTGTAAACAGTTACGTCACACAGATGTCGCTAAGGAAACTGGCAGTTTGTGCGAGTGAATGCGAATTCTTCATATGAGCGACCATGTCTCGTGAAGTATCTTCCAACGAATATTTTCACATGAATGTTTTCTTATTTGAAAAGATTATCAGTATAGTTTCCATTTGCTATCATTAAAAATGGCTCTGAGCGCTATGGGACTTAACATCTGTGGCCATCAGTCCCCTAGAACTTAGAACTACTTAAACCTAACGAACCTAAGGACATCACACACATCCATGCCCGAGGCAGGATTCGGACCTGCGACCGTAGCAGTCCCGCGGTTCCGGACTGAGCACCCGAACCGCTAGACCACCGCAGCCGGCTGCTATCATTATTGTTACCTAATATAGACAAGTTTTGGATTGTCAAACAAACTGTGACTACTATCTCTGAATGGAAGGTACGCCATTGACTACAGTAAAAGTGTGTATTCGAAAAAAAAAGAAATTTTTGTTATGTCGTATCGCAGTGTAAGTAACAGTCAATCTCTAGAAGTGCTTTACAACTATAAATTTGTCTTGTATCTGTCATGTTCGTCTGTAATATACACACATTTCATTATTTCAGACTAATCCATTCGTCGACCATCCAGGGTGGTAGCCTGAATGTTTGTAGATACGTCTTTGGCGATCTGCATACGATCGCAACCCATTTCGTCATCCCAACGACACGAAGTTAAAATGTGCAGCTTCTGTGTATACACTTTAATGACTTACGTGTTTTATGATCTACACTTAAAAATAGTTTTACTGTTAAGATATACAGAAACGCTTCGGCCTAATTGAAGGTAGCTTTTGAATGTTTAAACGGGACGGTCGTATTGCAGCGCATCAAAAGTGATTGATTCACAACTCCAGTTACTATGTATAGTCTCTAAATATTTTAATTATCCTCGCATTGTTTCACAACAAACGTTTCTAATGACATTCTGGATTATGCAGTGATTTTAACATGATAATGCAGTAGGATTGTGAAACAGCTGCATGTGTTATCAGTTCGTTGCCATAAGTTTAGTCGGCAAACAGCAGTAGCTCCGGACAAAACTCTGTAACCAACTTAACTGTAACACAATGCGGACACCTTTTAAGACTGTGCTCTTAACACTTAATTGCCTTAATGACACTCTTGGTGGGTTGCATCTTTATATTCGAAGTGAAGAAATATAACTTAGGGTAGTAAGAAATTTTGTGTATTTTGATACTTCAAATTAGTTTCTATTGGGAAATTGTACTTAGCTGAAGGATTTCTGCCATCTATTTCCATTTTGGCGTATTCTTTGCTGTATAATGTGGAAATACATTACATTTGTCACGCGGAAAATGTTCTTAGATCTACTCTGGTTACGTAAATCAATTAAAAATCTTAAACCTATCGAGAACTCAACTAGTTGTCTGCCGAGTATGGTGAAACCTAACCAAAGTGTATTGTACAGGACACAGTACAAGTTAAACACGATTCCAGGCAAATAATTTGTGTTCAATCTTAAAATGGTTCAAATGGCTCTGAGCACTATGGGACTTAACATCTATGGTCATCAGTCCCCTAGAACTTAGAACTACTTAAACCTAATTAACCTAAGGACATCACACAACACCCAGTCATCACGAGGCAGAGAAAATCCCTGACCCCGCCGGGAATCGAACCCGGGAACCCGGGCGCGGGAAGCGAGAACGCTACCGCACGACCACGAGCTGCGGACAGTTCAATCTTAGAACATGTTTGAATGTACAAAGTTAGTGAATTTAATATGACACAAGGGCATCAATACTGAACCTGATTGTCGCGAGGAACACTACTGTACTTTCGGTGGTGTACGGTGCAGTCAATGATAGTATGTATGAACTCTGTGAAGTGCTGCTCTTGGCGTGGCAGAGGAGGGTACGAGAACTGAAATGTTTGGTATTCATATAACTCGTCGATACGACGAGCTCTGTGTGGTCGAGGGATGGCGTCTTGTTGGGTAAAATCATCAACTGCACTCAAGAGGAGCTGCGCTGGTAACACCGGCGGTGAGCGCCCGCAAGCTCCTTCTAAGAGCAGCTGAATCACACATATCTAACTGCTACCACCTTTCACCTATATGACGACGGCAACCCGGCATGGCATAGAAGCGTCGCTGAGACTTCGTAATGCCTTACCGCTCAGTCGCCGTACACCTCTCACGGAGATAGGTTGCAGCTGGTCCAGTGTTCCCAATAGATCAGGTGACCGAGCGGGGGCAGATGATAGATATATAAGAACGCTCATGTCCATGGTGTTTCTCAAACCATTCAGACAGTTCGATAGCAACTGCATGGGGCATTCATTGTCTTGGTAATGGTACAGGTCGCACTGCAGGTGGATGTATCGTTCTCAGAAGAGAGACGATGATAGACTCATAAAGAGCGCGATTCCATCCTACGTTACCATCGCCAATGCGAGAATACTTCCTCCTCTGCCGGAATGGTGTCCTGTTGGCAGGCGGGCGGCGGCGACTCGTGCGGTTTTCGACGCATTCGTACTCTACCATCAGCATGTTCTGTCGTGTACCACTGTTGAGATTCTGAGTGCCGTGACTGCTTACCGGTTGTTGTTCTTGCCGTCGTCGTCGTTCAGCATTAAAACTGTGATTTGCAGCAATGTGGCTCGTCTACCTGTTCTCATCAACAAGTGGTGTTGACTGATGTTGGCAATTTTCCCCAAAGCGTCGTATTCGGTGTACATCCTTGACGACACGGTAGCCAATGAAGTGCCCAGTGTCTAACGACCTCTGAGACTGAGCGCCTCAAACGTCGTGCACTCAAGATACGTGGTGGTGGTTAGTGTTTAACGTCCCGTCGACAACGAGGTCATTAGAGACGGAGCGCAAGCTCGGGTTAGGGAAGGATTGGGAAGGAAATCGGCCGTGCCCTTTCAAAGGAACCATCCCGGCATTTGCCTGAAACGATTTAGGGAAATCACGGAAAACCTAAATCAGGATGGCCGGAGACGGGATTGAACCGTCGTCCTCTCGAATGCGAGTTCAGTGTGCTAACCACTGCGCCACCTCGCTCGGTACTCAAGATACGGTCGCGGTCCAATGCATTGCTATCATGCGATTGTCACGTCGATAGCCGGAGACAAGGTCTGACGACATCCTAGTCACATGAAATGCCTAACTAATCAATTAGCCGAGTGACACAAACGCTGCCTCTTCAATTCAGCAGCTCTATCTAATTGAGTTGCTCATGGATGCTTTCCAACAGAATTTAGAGTCAAGAATGTCGTTTGTGCAGTCCTGTATTGTTGTTTCAGTCTCACGCGGAAAGACGTGGAGTCACGGAGATAGACCACACAAGCTTACACTGCCTCATCAGACAACATGCGATTCAAGGAGGTTTGGTTAATGACAACGCGTTCCGGCTCCTCGCAAGCTATAAACACATTTGCTATCATTTTGCAATTTAATCTGGTTCTCATCCATGGCAACTCTCCATTAATCTTCATTGTAGTGTACACGTTGCCGTGCCACTGCGAACAGTTTTTTCTGTGATAGGTGATAATCACATATGTGGCCAGCTCGCATACATATCGTCGTAATGAAATCATGTGCGTTAGTACTTGATAATGTCACGCTTCTGGTGGCTATAGCAAGGACAAACAATGTTGGGGTCGGTTCGCGGTTTTATTCCTTAGATTGCCGAACAGAAGACACTGATGTTAGACGCCCGACGTATGCTGTACCTTTCCTTGGTTAAACTTTTTTGGTGGCGTGCTTGTGGTTAGAAATTGACAGAAGTCTGTGACAAGACGGATTTCGCCTAATCACCGCAGACAGTCTGGCAGACATCCATCGGCATGCAGGATTGTTTAGCGATGTACAGAATAAACACTTAAGAGAGTCGTAGTGAAACACTGCAGTTACTTCGAAGTATCAAAATGAATAACTACTTTCCTATTTTCTTGTACATCGTAGTTTCTGCATAGCGCTGAACGACGGTACTTTCAGGAGCTCGTTATTCTTGTGTTTAATTAAATGTTCATATAAGAATGTGGATAAGTGCTACACTTAAAATCGAAAAGTCGGTATTAGGAATTTTTTCTGTCACTGATCGCTTGTTTCACCTTTGGAAATAGTTGGTTAATGTAAAAAATGTCAAATTTCACTGTAGTTTGGAGTCAGCTTAAATTTTAAGTCCCTCTGTAACTGATCAGATAAGTCAATTCCAAGGTGAAGTTCAAACTCCAACAGGACCATGACAATTGAAGTACTGGCGTGTTGAAACCAATCTTTGTGTTGGGGGACTGGTTTTCCTTAACCTTATCGCAAGTATGTGCAATTAAAAACTCGTTACCTGTCGGCATAACTGCATACTACCACTGCATTCCACCAATACTAAAAACATTGTAAACAGTCAGTCTCAAAGTTCTGTGGGAAGTTTCAGCGTTTTAGATGTAATATCTGTCTTTGATGGATACGTTCTATATACGCCCTGATAGTGCGTCCACCTTGAACGTTATTACGCTTAATTCTGCCACTCCTAACCTCAAGTGCATTGTATTTGTGATACGGAGATGTGGCATATATAAACTTAGAGAAGGTAGTTATGTGAGACTAATCAGAAGTGACGATACTGGAACCGTAGGAATCTGTTGTGTTCTTTGAGAATACATTTACTACGCGGTGAACAGTTCAAATGATATGGGCAGCCGATTGTACCGGTGACGTCAACTGCTGAATGCTAGTGCTGTACGTGCCGTGGCACATCCGCATTTCAAGTTGAAAGCGGGAATCCGCAACCATGCGAGATTCCAGCCAATGCTTCGTTGTGCATGACGAATAAAATTTATCAAAATTTCTGCAACATGCCCTTGAAACTAAGTTAAATAAAGGGAGCTCTTGCTTCTTTAGGCAAGCGCAGGATGCTCAGATACCATATTCACCACTAAATAAGATAATATTCTTGTGAAATAGTTTAAACGGTAGAAATTATGGATTTTTTTTGTGGTGGAGCATCGTAAACAGTGGAAGGTTGAAAGGTAAGATACATATATTGCAAATACGAGTTCATGTTACGTAAAGACTGTGTTACGAAATGGATTTAGCAGGTCGTCAGCCTAGAAAATACTGGCCTGTTTAAATAATCAGGCACTCCCAGCAAAGAAGATATTCTGCACACGTGTCGACGAACTCAAACGACCTTATTCTATATACACATACACTAGCGTTTCATTCTTCTGTCTGGGACATATTGTTCCAGAATTAAATTAAAAATAGTGTTCGTTTCCATCCCCACATCTCCCTCTCTTCTGACCGAGTTTTTAGGCAGATTTCCCGCGTAGTAAGGCAAGTACTAGAGCCCCCTCTGCTCCACTACCAGATCTCTCGGTATTTGGTTGAAACGACCATGGCAGCCCACACTGTCTCAAGATTATAAAATGAGAAGTAGACACACGCACACACGCTAAAGCGCGCGCGATTGGGGAAATCCACTGACATGAACGACTTTGACAACTGACAGATTGTTTTGGCCCGGCGCCAGGGATCGGCGAAGCTGGTCTGCTGCTCGCGAATATACGACAAAGTGTTTTGGATGTCCACGTGTCAACACACAACATGGAACTCGAAGGCTTGCCCCCTCTGTAGAGCAGGTTAGGCGGCTATCTGTGACAGATCTAACGAAATAGTACAATACTGGTGCACGTAAAAGTTTTTCAGAGTGCACCGTTCAGGGCGCATTGTTGAACATAGGGCTTTGCAGCAGACGATCCCCTCGTGTTCCCATGTTGACTCAACGACATTGTCAGTTAAGTTTGCAGTTGGTAAGGGAGCAGAGAGATGCGACCATGGATCAATGGAAACGTATCGCCTGGTCCTATGAATCACACTTCTTGTTACATGAGGTCGATGTTCGTGTCCAGATAAACTGTCATCCAGGCGTTTGACTGCTTAAACATGCAACGTGACACGGACATACGACGGTGGGGGTAGTGTTATGCTGCGGAGGACATTCACCTAGGCTTCCATGGGATTTGGGAAAGTAATTGACCACGAGGAGAAAATTCGAGAAATTAGAGCCAATACAGAGGCTTACCGACAATCATCCTTCCCACGCACTAGTCGCTAGTTGAACAGGATTGGTGCCGATGTACCTACCCCATACAGCGTTAAGTGGCTTACGGAGTATGATGTAGATGTAAATGAATGTGATCAATATTGCTGACCACTTGCATCCCTTCATGCTTGATGTATTTCACGGCAGCGATGGCATCTTTCAACGGGGTAACTGTCGGTTTCGCAAAGCCAAAATCGTGCTACAGTTGTTTGAGAGTCATAAGAGTGAACTTTCGTTGATTGTGTGCCACCAAACTCACCTGATGTGAACCGGATGGAACGCATCTGGGTCTTAATCGGCCGCCAGCACTAGATAATCACCAGCTCGTAATCCACGGGATTTGCGTGACCTGTGCGTAGATATCTGGTGCCATATATCTCTAGAGACCTATAATCGCCAAGGATTTGTCGAATACTGCCACGCAGAATCGCCGCAGTATTACATTTCAAAGATGGTTCAAAACGTTATTATCTAGGTGATCATAATGTTCCGGCTCCTCATTGTATATTAATAGGTTGCCACGAAACTTACGGCATGGCCGATACTCGTAAATTACGCAGCTCAAATATGGAAAATTGAAACCGCTGTTCCGAAGACAAAACCAGTGATGCGTGTTACAGGCGACAAGTTTGGAACAAGTAGAAGGTTTGTGAAAAGCGTTGGAAGAAGAGAGGTGAAGGAACATAGCCTTACCAAGAGAATCTAAGAACATAATTATCTCAAATTAATGTACATTGTTGACTCCTTATCTCGTTTAATTAATTATGTTTTATATTTTTCAGTGAAATCGGACCAATGTCCTGTTTGTATCATTATGTACAATAATTGTTTTTGATGAAATGGGCCCTACCTGAAACCAAATAATATTAAATTTTAAAAAAGCGTAATGATCCACAAACTATGGTGGCAGCAAGGTACCGTAGGGTTCAAATGGTTCAAATGACTCTGAGCACTCTGGGACTTAACTGCTGAGGTCATCAGTCCCCTAGAACTTAGAACTACTTAAACCTAACTAACCTAAGGACAACACACACATCCATGCCCGAGGCAGGATTCGAACCTGCGACCGCAGCGGTCGCGCGGCTCCAGACTGCAGCGCCTAGAACCTCTCGGCCACTCCGACCGGCGTACCGTAGGGAACTCCTAAACAAAGAATACTACGAATAATGATCATGACAGCGGCAGCTAGAGGTGCGTGTGCGCCCAAAGTAGCGCGTTTTACTTGCCAGACGGCGTGTGAGAGCTACCCCTCGTACACTGTGGATGAAGCAACATGTTGACGCAGGTCGCGTATTTTGAGTCCCCTCACCTCGTGCACAGGGACGCGGGAAATGCGACCGTTGCAGGCCTCGTAACCGGATGTGCCCACAGACAGGCCTTTCTTCCCTTAGCAGCTGCTATGCCAGCACAGGGCTGCAAGTAACCCGCGCGCCGATCTACAGCAGCGGCAAAATGTACGTCTTAGGATCATCTTACTGGCAACGTCGGAAATCGGCTGCAGTAAACAGAGAAAGTGCGTATCTTACCCCGCCAGTACAGTAGTTAAAAATTTATTTCTTGTGTGTAATGTCAGTAAATAATTTACGGCAGATATCCTGTTACTGTTGACTCGCAGGGAAAGACAGCTGAGAAAGTAAAACATTTCAAAAGTGCAGTCTGTTAGTGCCACCGCTTAAGCTGTAGGCATCCAGTCGATAACGGTAGTTATTCTTAATTTCCATGTCCAAACATGTTTCAGGACATCTGGGCCATCATGGACTCGTCCATTGTTCGACCACTCTCCTGAAAAAGAATATTGTAGTTGAAGATGAAAGGCTATTCAAATAAAATTAATGTATTTTCGTAAAACAAATAAACTAATAACTAAGATAAGAAAAGTGATAATAAAAACAACAAAAATGCATAGGCCTAATTTTCATTATTCATTAATGCATTTATCCAAATTTCATGTAAAGATATTTGGCACAGATATTTTGGCCGTGGCTCGTATTCGGAGGCGAATTACAGTGCTATGATGCATGCAAACTGAAAAATTCACTGTTCTGCTACGTTCGTACACGAAGTACAAAGAACTGTAAAAGTAAAACTCGAGTCAGTTAATTTACAAAATAGCAGACAGGGCATATTAACTGAGGAAGGAAACATTAAAAAAAATAAATTAACTAGTTTACGCATACGATAATATTGTCTTATCAAAAAAATACTTTTCCACTATTCATTTGTATCCACACGCTCTCTCTCTATTTAAAATTTCAGTCTCCGATCCTGGTCTTAGGATATTACAGTAAGAATTCATTAAAGTAAGACACTTTACTGCAGAATGACAGTAATTAAATGTCAGTATTTTACCATTCGTTAATCCCCCCATGAACCATGGACCTTGCCGTTTGTGGGGAGGCTTGCGTGCCTCAGCGATACAGATAGCCGTACCGTAGGTACAACCACAATGGAGGGGTATCTGTTGAGAGGCCAGACAAACGTGTGGTTCCTGAAGAGGGGCAGCAGCCTTTTCAGTAGTTGCAGGGGCAACAGTCTGGATGATTGACTGATCTGGCCTTGTAACACCAACCAAGACAGCCTTGCTGTGCTGGTACTGCCAACGGTTGAAAGTAAGGGGAAACTACAGCCGTAATTTTTCCCGAGGGCATGCAGCTCTACTGTATGGTTAATGATGATGGCGTCCTCTTGGGTAAAATATTCCGGAGGTAAAATAGTCCCCCATTCGGATCTCCGGACGGGGACCACTCAAGAGGATGTCGTTATCAGGAGAAAGAAAACTGGCGTTCTACGGATCGGAGCGTGGAATGTCAGATCCCTTAATCGGGCAGGTAGGTTAGAAAATTTAAAAAGGGAAATGGATAGGTTAAAGTTAGATATAGTGGGAATTAGTGAAATTCGGTGGCAGGAGGAACAAGACTTCTGGTCAGGTGACTACACGGTTATAAACACAAAATCAAATAGGGGTAATGCAGCAGTAGGTTTAATAATGAATAGGAAAATAGGAATGCGGGTAAGCTACTACAAACAGCATAGTGAACGCATTATTGTGGCCAAGATAGATACGAAGCCCACACCTACTACAGTAGCAAAAGTTTATATGCCAACTAGCTCTGCAGATGATGAAGAAATTGAAGAAATGTATGATGAAATAAAAGAAATTATTCAGATAGTGAAGGGTGATGAAAATTTAATAGTCATGGGTGACTGGAATTCTGTAGTAGGAAAATGGAGAGAAGGAAACATAGTGGGTGAATATGGATTGGGGCTAAGAAATGAAAGAGGAAGCCGCCTGTTAGAATTTTGCACAGAGCACAACTTAATCATAGCTAACACTTGGTTCAAGAATCATAAAAGAAGGCTGTATACATGGAAGAAGCCTGGAGATACTGACAGGTTTCAGATAGATTATATAATGGTAAGACAGAGATTTAGGAACCAGGTTTTAAATTGTAAGACATTTCCAGGGGCAGATGTGGACACTGACCACAATCTATTGGTTATGACCTGTAGATTAAAACTGAAGAAACTGCAAAAAGGTGGGAATTTAAGGAGATGGGACCTGGATAAACTGAAAGAACCAGAGGTTGTACAGAGTTTCAGGGAGAGCATAAGGGAACAATTGACAGGAAAGGGGAAAAGAAATACAGTAGAAGAAGAATGGGTAGCTTTGAGGGATGAAATAGTGAAGGCAGCAGAGGATCAAGTAGGTAAAAAGACGAGGGCTAGTAGAAATCCTTGGGTAACAGAAGAAATATTGAATTTAATTGATGAAAGGAGAAAATATAAAAATGCAGTAAATGAAGCAGGCAAAAAGGAATACAAACGTCTCAAAAATGAGATCGACAGGAAGCGCAAAATGGCTAAGCAGGGATGGCTAGAGGACAAATGTAAGGATGTAGAGGCTTATCTCACTAGGGGTAAGATAGATACTGCCTACAGGAAAATTAAAGAGACCTTTGGAGAAAAGAGAACCACCTTTATGAATATCAAGAGCTCAGATGGAAACCCAGTTCTAAGCAAAGAAGGGAAAGCAGAAAGGTGGAAGGAGTATATAGAGGATCTATACAAGGGCGATGAATTTGAGGACAATATTATGGAAATGGAATAGGATGTAGATGAAGATGAAATGGGAGATATGATACTGCGTGAAGAGTTTGATAGAGCACTGAAAGACCTGAGTTGAAACAAGGCCCCCGGAGTAGACAATATTCCATTGGAACTACTGACAGCCTTGGGAGAGCCAGTCCTGACAAAACTCTACCATCTCGTGAGCAAGATGTATGAAACAGGCGAAATACCCTCAGACTTCAAGAAGAATATAATAATTCCAATCCCAAAGAAAGCAGGTGTTGACAGATGTGAAAATTACCGAACTATCAGTTTAATAAGTCACGGCTGCAAAATACTAACGCGAATTCTTTACAGACGAATGGAAAAACTAGTAGAAGCCGACCTCGAGGAAGATCAGTTTGGATTCCGTAGAAATATTGGAACACGTGAGGCAATGTTGACCCTGCGACTTATCTTGGAACCTAGATTAAGGAAAGGCAAACCTAGGTACTGGGAGATGAAGAAGCTTGCACAGGATAGAGTAGCATGGAGAGCTGCATCAAACCAGTCTCAGGAAAGAAGACCACAACAACAACAAGAATCCTTGACTTTGTAATATGAATTATTTGAATGACTCTTTTAAATACTTGGATTTTAGCTGTCTCTATAAACGTTTTGGTCAATTTATTGTACAGTTTTATTCCCTTGTATTTCAAATTCTGAAGGTGGCAGGGGTAAAATACAGGGAGCGGAAGGCTATTTACAATTTGTACAGAAACCAGATGGCAGTTATAAGAGTTGAGGGGCATGAAAGGGAAGCAGTGGTTGGGAAAGGAGTGAGACAGGGTTGTAGCCTCTCCCCGATGTTATTCAATCTGTATATTGAGCAAGCAGTAAAGGAAACAAAAGAAAAATTCGGAGTAGGTATTAAAATTCATGGAGAAGAAGTAAAAACTTTGAGGTTCGCCGATGACATTGTAATTCTGTCAGAGACAGCAAAGGACTTGGAAGAGCAGTTGAACGGAATGGACAGTGTCTTAAAAGGAGGATATAAGATCAACATCAACAAAAGCAAAACGAGGATAATGGAATGTAGTCAAATTAAATCGGGTGATGCTGAGGGAATTAGATTAGGAAATGAGACACTTAAAGTACTAAAGGAGTTTTGGTATTTGGGGAGTAAAATAACAGATGATGGTCGAAGTAGAGAGGATATAAAATGTAGACTGGCAATGGCAAGGAAATCGTTTCTGAAGAAGAGAAATTTGTTAACATCGAGTATAGATTTAAATGTCAGGAAGTCGTTTCTGAAAGTATTTGTATGGAGTGTAGCCATGTATGGAAGTGAAACATGGACGATAACTGGTTTGGACAAGAAGAGAATAGAAGCTTTCGAAATGTGGTGCTACAGAAGAATGCTGAAGATAAGGTGGGTAGATCACGTAACTAATAAGGAGGTACTGAATAGGATTGGAGAGAAGAGAAGTTTGTGGCACAACTTGACTAGAAGAAGGGATCGGTTGGTAGGACGTGTTTTGAGGCATCAAGGGATCACAAATTTAGCATTGGAGGGCAGCCTGGAGGGTAAAAATCGTAGAGGGAGACCAAGAGATGAATACACTAAGCAGATTCAGAAGGATGTAGGTTGCAGTAGGTACTGGGAGATGAAGAAGCTTGCACAGGATAGAGTAGCATGGAGAGCTGCATCAAACCAGTCTCAGGACTGAAGACCACAACAACAACAACAACATTCCCTTGTAGAAAATTCTGTTTTGTGTTTTTCGTTTGCTCTTCAAACAGTTGTGCCACAATAATACCAACGTGGAAACTGATAATCATGCATAGGTAAGGGCACAGCCTTTGCATATTTCTAACACAAAGAGTTACAAATTGTTTGTACTGTTAAAATTCGTTTAAAGAAACTTTTTACAGATTCCTTGTCTATTATGCAATCACCTCTTGCACACCGGAATATATATACACACACTCTGCTTAATGACTGTGATATTGTTAATTTAACATGGTAGAGGTGCCACATACGTATACTGCCGGAATCATCTTGAATAAACCCTAGAATTGTTGTGTATGCTGTTTTCGTAGAAACGGAACAACATTCCATTAACTTTACATAAACAGAAACCTGACTTGCTGCTGACACTCTTGGTGTTCTTGCAATGTTCTCAGTTCATGTAATGATTTGCAGGATCAAAAAGCGCTGAGCTTTACTTTCTAGTGAAGCACACCGTTCTGAATGATTCACAGTAAGGACCAATTGCCAATTATAGGCGCACAAAGTTTTTTAAGCAAGATGTTAAGGAAAAGATAGCGGTTGTTATAGAACTAGTCTAAGTGAGAGGAAACACGATATTTTAGTTATTAAAGCAACGACAGTAGAAATAGAACATTACTTGATCGGGGTTTACTTGTAACATATGGTAACAGATACTGTGAAGAGCACTGTTGTATGATATAAGAAAGTAACAAGATTTGACACTCAGGGCGTCGATGCCTTATTTTTGTCCGCTTTCTCCTGTTGGCCGCAGAATACTTGTGGACTGTAAACAGAGTAACGGGAGGCGGCAGCCGAACTGGAATTTGGTCCGCGTTCTGTGCGCTCACTTCCCAGCGGCCGAGCGTGGTGTCTGCGCGGTTGCGGTGACATTTCATTCATGACGGCTAGGCAGAGACCGTAGCTGGACTTCTTTAGCACGTTTAGTAAACAGAGAGAGAGAGGCGCTGCAGGAACTCTGGCTCTATGCTGCCAGCTTTTGTGGATTCACAGACTACCATGCACACTGTACAGATGCACATGTGTATTTCTGTTAAAAGAGCAACAACGATACGAAAGATGTTGCTGTATCTTAACAAATGTTAGGCTAACGGGCTTACAATGAATGTTAAGTTCGCCGGACAGAATATTAGTCATCTTAAAAGAGCACGGTGGTCGCTGTGTGTTGTGTAGAACTGGTACCAGGTCGTGATGTAAACCTCCACTTCTGACTAAAGTCATGGCCGTGAAGTGTGTTTGTGTCAGCCAGTTGTGTCGAATCAGCTCACAAGGAGCCCGCACCTACTCGTCATCACCACTTTCGTCAAAATTAATCATAGTTGCAGGATTTGGACATAAATTTAAGTGACAGAATTGGGAGCACCAGATGGCCAAGGCTTAAAAACATTTTTGGTGCAGAGGCATGAGCCATTTATGTTAGCGTAATTTCCATGCAACAGTTGGCGCACCGGGAAGAGTACGGAACGTTAATCGAGGATAGTGAGGTCGAGTCCCTATGCGGAAACTGTTTTGCCTTTTTTATCAGGTAAAGAATTTGATCAAAAACGTTGAAAACTTCTCTTATCTCATCGAGACAGAAAAAGAAATCGCATCCGGAGAAGACAAATCAAGTTACATTCCATTGTTATCAGCTATCCTCGCCAATATTTGGCGAAAAGAGAGCTTTACGCGTGGTTTTGCTGTCAAACTGTGCAAAGAGAGAGAGAGAGAGAGAGAGAGAGAGGGGGGGGGGGGAGAGAGTGAGAGAGAGAGAGAGAGAGAGAGAGAGAGAGAGAGAGAGAGAGAGAGAGAGAGAGAGAGCCTTTTATGAATGTAAACCAAGTTTGTTTTAGGATCATGGGGTTCCGGGTTCGATTCCCGGCCGGGTTGGTGGTTTTTCTCTGCCCGGGGACTAGGTGTTTGTGTTGTTCACATCATCATCATCATCATCATCATTCGTGACAGTGACTCGATTGGATTGCGTGAAAAATTGGATTGTGTCAAAAATTGGGACTTGGTCGCGGCGCTGATGATCAAGCAGTTGAGCGACCCACAAACCAATAATCATCATCATCATCATCAAGTTTGTTTTTCTATAGAAGCGTTAAGGCAGCTTTGTAATAGCAAAAAAAAAAAAAAAAAAAAAAAAAAAAAACATAACGTGTACGAGATGCCGACAAAATGACTGTTTCCACTGTTTTACGATTACTATCACCCCAGCACGTGTAGATCATCAAACCTAAAAAAAAATAAAAGTATGTAACTTTATATATGAAGCATTCGTGTACAGCTTACAATACCTTCCTTGAAATTGATATATAATGCCAAATTTTCATTGCATTTTCATGTCTTTCGTGGACATATTAATAAATAAAATATATCGAGCGTTAATTCGCTTTATTTGCAATGTAAGTAGCGTGGAAATTGAAAATAAAAAATGTTTCCGTGCAGGAACTCGACATTACGTTCTTGGGATTAGCGGTCTGTACTGTTTCCGCTGTGCCAACCGCTGTATGGAATCTACGCTAACATAAATGGCTCATGCCTCGCCCAACTCACGCCAGGAAGGTTTTCCTCTTTTTTTTTTTTTTTTTTGAACCCTTGACCATCACGAGCTACCACTTCTATCATTTTTATGTCTTGCCACCCCTCGCATATACAATAAATCTGGTCGAAATCGGTGATTTCGAGTGGACGCTGTTACCTTGTCAGTGAGACGAGTCCACGTGGAGACGTAACAGAATGAGAGAAATACCACACATTGAATGAGTTTGCCCGATTTGGTGCTGTATCAACGCACAATGTCCAGTGTGTTTACGAGGATTCGTGAACGACTCAGAGCCTTATAATATGCGATAAAAAGAATGACAAAAAGATCTTAATCGATAGGGGTTGGAGACGAGTAGCATTGCAAATCTGTTTCAAATCCGACAAGAATTGCCGCTGTTTGTGAAAGCAGGTCCATCTCAATCAGTTTCCGAGCGGACATAGCGATGGGAACTGCATGTAGCGAACAACTGGAGGCAGGTGTCTCGCAAAACACCACTCTGTTCACAGGGGCGCGTGAAGCGGCCGCATTCAGTGAGACAAACAACGCAAAAACTGGACAGCAACTTTCTGTAGCTTTGTAGTGTAGTCATAATTTTGCCTCTTTTGAAATGATGCAAGGCGTCGAGATCCGCGACTGCCCAATGATGTCTTTAACTGCAGTGTGTGGAGGGTGTAGTTCAGGCCGGAGGAGCTTTTGTGAAGTTTTAGAGGTGTTTCTCGTACCATGACTTTAGTCCACTCATAGAGGTTACAGTGAACATCATTCAGAATTATACTACTTGTCAGATTAAATCTGAGTGCTGGACTGGGATTGGAAGCCGGTATCTTGCCTTTCTTGGGCAATGCACTTCACCGACTGAGCTATCCAGACACGACTCGACCCAACGACACCGCTTTACTTCCAACAGTACTTCCTCCAGGCCCTGTCAGGCAAGCAGTTTTAGAACAGCGCACCCTCTGTTGACAGAGTGAAACATTCATTCAGAAACGGGGAAGTTTGTTTCAACAATCTCGGTGACTTCAGTGTTCATGAGGAGAATGCTCTGGAACCACGCGTCTACCAAGGTGACAACAGCCGTGTTCGTAGGCCTGCACGCAAACGCTCCTCGTGTGACGAACACTGTCTCATCCTGTCGCACCTAGACTGGCCCTCTAAATCACCCAATTTTAATCTCACAGAAAATGTCCAGATTTATTTGGAACAGCGGGAGGAACGTAGTAGTCAGCATTCCCGTAATTTTTAGCTCCATGGGACCTTAATCATCAGTTAGTGTCTTCAGCAGGATGTGGCATAACTGAAGAAACTTGAAGACTCTCTTTCTCGCCGAACTCAGGCTATCACCAAGGCTAAGGGTTGTGATGAGTGCTGTTAGCGTAATATCACTTTGGGCAACAAATTTTTTGGACAGTATACTTTGCAAAGGTTTGCAAGCTGCACCTAGACGGGAATGTTCGTTATCTTTTCGATAACTGACGTTTTTGGAATTAACATTCCATTCCAGTGCAATACATTCAGGTACATTTACATCTACACAGACATGAGTGCTCTACAATTTACACTTAAGTTGGCAGAGGGTTCATGGAGCTTTCCGCGGACTGTTTCTCTACCTTCCCACTCTCGAACAGCTCGCGTGAAAACGAACATTTAAATCTTTCCTCGCGAGCTCTGATTTCTCGTATTTTATTATGATGATCATTCTCCGTCTGTAGGTGGGCGTCCACAAAGTATTTTCGCATTTGAAAGAGGAAGTTGGTGATTTAAAATTGCTCAAATGGTTCAAATGGCTCTGAGCACTATGAGACTTAACATCGGAGGTCATCAGTCCCCTAGAACTTAGAACTACTTAAACCTAACTAACCTAAGGACATCACACACATCCATGCCCGAGGCAGGATTCGAACCTGCGACCGTAGCGGTCACGCGGTTCCAGACTGAAGCGCCTTTAACCACACGGCCACACCGGCCGGCGCTGCAGTACTCCTGAAAAGGACAGAGAAGTGTAGTGAAGGCAGTCTCTTTAATAGCTCTATTACATATTCTAAGTGTTCTGCCAATAAAACGCAGTCTTTGGTTCGCCTTTCCCACAACGTGATCTTTGATTGTTCCACTTTGTTATTCATAATTGTATGCCCTAGGTATTAAGTTGAATTGGCAGCCTTTAGATTTGTGATTGATTGTGTAACCGAAAATTACCGGATTTTTTGTAGAATCTATGTGGATGACCCCGCACTTTTCATCATTTAGAGTCAATTGTAACTTTTACCACCAAACAGATAATTCGTCTAAACCACTCTGCAATTTGTTTTGATCTCGTGATGACTTTACTAGATGGTAACGACAGCATTATCTGCAAACAATCTAAAGAGGGTTGCTCAGATTGTCTCCTAAATCTTTTATATAGATTAGGAACAATAGAGGGTTTATATCAGTTTCTTGGGGAGGGCCAGATATCACTTGTTTTATTCGGTGACTTTCCGTCAGTTGGTATGAACTGTGACCTGACAGGATATCACGAATCCAGTCGCACGACTGAGACGATATTCCATAGGCAAGCAATTTTATTAGAAGTCGCTTGTGAGGAGCTGTGTCAAAATGCTTACAGAAGTATAGAAAAATGAAATTAATTACTTGGTGTGAATAAAGAGCTAGCTGTTACACGAGAACGATGTTTTCTCGATCCGTAATGACTGTGTGTTGATAAATAATTTTCTTAGAGATAATTCATTGCATTTGAGCACTGTAATGTCCCATAATCCCACTGCAAATCGTTGTCAGCGACATGGGTCTCTAATTCAGCGGATTACTCCTAATTTCTTTCTCGAGTATTCGTGTGATCTGTGCAACTTTCCAGTATTTAGGTACAGATCTTCATTTAGAGCGAACGGTGATGGAACTATTTAGTTTTCTCTTGGCTGTAAGAGATAGGACACCTATTAATATTATGAGAATAGCATGTTAGGTGACGTATAATGCAAAAATATGTGTGCAAGTATATGTGAATTACGATGATTACCTTCATTCAACGACTGGATATTTGTAAACGACTGGATATTTGCCTTCTGAATTAGTGAAAAACATTCTCTGCGTAATTTGATATGTTTAGGGCAGCAGGACTCAGTCGGATCTGAACTGATAGAAGCCGATTACTGCAAATGCATACCTGCAGTTATTTTGCAATCAATTCCATTTGACGTGAGCTGTCATGTTTCGATAATCGACATGCGAAAAACAGAAACATAAAAATGGTTCAAATGGCTCTGAGCACTATGGGACTCAACTGCTGAGGTCATTAGTCCCCTAGAACTTAGAACTAGTTAAACCTAACTAACCTAAGGACATCACAAACATCCATGCCCGAGGCAGGATTCGAACCTGCGACCGTAGCGGTCTTGCGGTTCCAGACTGCAGCGCCTTTAACCGCACGGCCACTTCGGCCGGCAACAGAAACATATGTACCGATAAAGCGTCGAAAGTGCAAGCTCCTAAACGAATGAACATGTAGCAACTAGAGATGACTTACTATTACGTACATTAACCTCAGAAAGACAGTTACAGCAGGCGGACAGAGAGTAAAATATCAGTTAACTGATAATGAATGGGCAAATAATACCAATCTCTTTGAATAATTAAAAACATACGTGTTATTTTTGCTGAATGATTTTGTGCATTGATAAATACTATTTGTTATGACTTGTCATGAAAAGACAAAAGTAGTGCGGGTCCAGATTTTTGAACGGAAGATGAATTAGACAGGTACTGCCCTTGCAGCGACCAAATGGAGCAAAACATGCTTGCTCCGAATGACGCCCGGGCGTTTGTAGAGCGCAGCAGCGAGAGCCAGACATCAAAGGAAGCGCAACGGCCACCAGCCCTGAGACGTGATTGCAGGGCCCGGAACTCCGCCTGGGAACTTGTCTTTCTGGACCAGTTGCTGGAGGCGGGCCTACAAGAAAAAACATGGCACAACCCGGCCCTCCCCTTCGGCTTGGCGTCTCTGCAAAGCATTCGGGCCGTTGCTGGTGGTGCATGCATTCCAGAGGCGAGCTGAAGCCTTGACCCACAAAGGGAGCGACGCACTGCCTCTGTGAGAATCTCTGGCCGTTTATGTCGCTGTGCGGGTCCAGATTAAAGGCTGAGGCAGCACAGAACAATCTCGGGCCAGAAAACTATATCAGATGTTACGCTGTGATATCGGCGGGTTGGCACGTCGTCTCAAAAGATACTGTATAGTTGGAGGGAAATATCAGTGTTCTGGAATACTTAGAATATATAAGGTTCGCGAAAATTATGACCATTGTGATAGAAATACGGATCTGAGTGACCTATAGTATTAGAAAGATTTTTTGTAGTTGTTGCTCGAACAAATTAATAGAACAATATTAGACGGTCAAAATAAGTGTTAGCGGAAGTCGCCAAGCACATGGAAAGTGTATACACGTTAGTATTATGGATCAAGCAGGCGTTATAGGCTTTTCTTAGAGTGAGACTAGTAAGAAAAGCCTCCTTGTTGCCACTCACTATGCAGCTCTATTTTGAATGCACCATTGTAGCTAAAGGCGTCGTTTGTACGACGTGGGGGATACCTCGCACAAAGGAATACGTGTAATTCGTGGCTCAACAGATGCGATCTACGGGAACAGACGATGGCGCACCTGTAGCACTCCTGCAGCATTTTATCAGCATTCGAGATGAAACTCGGTGGTCCGTCACTGCCACAGTAAAAGGCTTTTGTCCTCCATCCGGTGATACTCTGCTGAGTTTCCTTCGACCCACCTCAATCATACATGCATTACTGTAAGTAACATTGCCACAATATGACCATTTTAACTATATGACAGATCATATTGATGAACGTTGAACAATGGTCTCACCTGACATAACTTCATCCTTGCATGTGCTAGAAGACAGCTACAAATTCAGCACTCGAAAAACGCAACCGTTCAGAAGGCAGTGCTCAGCCCAAGAAAATACCATTACTCTTTAATTCTTATAATTTACAGGTGATGGATTGCTATAGAATGCCCATTAAGATTCATACACTCCTGGAAATGGAAAAAAGAACACATTGACACCGGTGTGTCAGACCCACCATACTTGCTCCGGACACTGCGAGAGGGCTGTACAAGCAATGATCACACGCACGGCACAGCGGACACACCAGGAACCGCGGTGTTGGCCGTCGAATGGCGCTAGCTGCGCAGCATTTGTGCACCGCCGCCGTCAGTGTCAGCCAGTTTGCCGTGGCATACGGAGCTCCATCGCAGTCTTTAACACTGGTAGCATGCCGCGACAGCGTGGACGTGAACCGTATGTGCAGTTGACGGACTTTGAGCGAGGGCGTATAGTGGGCATGCGGGAGGCCGGGTGGACGTACCGCCGAATTGCTCAACACGTGGGGCGTGAGGTCTCCACAGTACATCGATGTTGTCGCCAGTGGTCGGCGGAAGGTGCACATGCCCGTCGACCTGGGACCGGACCACAGCGACGCACGGATGCACGCCAAGACCGTAGGATCCTACGCAGTGCCGTAGGGGACCGCACCGCCACTTCCCAGCAAATTAGGGACACTTTTGCTCCTGGGGTATCGGCGAGGACCATTCGCAACCGTCTCCATGAAGCTGGGCTACGGTCCCGCACACCGTTAGGCCGTCTTCCGCTCACGCCCCAACATCGTGCAGCCCGCCTCCAGTGGTGTCGCGACAGGCGTGAATGGAGGGACGAATGGAGACGTGTCGTCTTCAGCGATGAGAGTCGCTTCTGCCTTGGTGCCAATGATGGTCGTATGCGTGTTTGGCGCAGTGCAGGTGAGCGCCACAATCAGGACTGCATACGACCGAGGCACACAGGGCCAACACCCGGCATCATGGTGTGGGGAGCGATCTCCTACACTGGCCGTACACCACTGGTGATCGTCGAGGGGACACTGAATAGTGCACGGTACATCCAAACCGTCATCGAACCCATCGTTCTACCATTCCTAGACCGGCAAGGGAACTTGCTGTTCCAACAGGACAATGCACGTCCGCATGTATCCCGTGCCACCCAACGTGCTTTAGAAGGTGTAAGTCAACTACCCTGGCCAGCAAGATCTCCGGATCTGTCCCCCATTGAGCATGTTTGGGACTGGATGAAGCGTCGTCTCACGCGGTCTGCACGTCCAGCACGACCGCTGGTCCAACTGAGGCGCCAGGTGGAAATGGCATGGCAAGCCGTTCCACAGGACTACATCCAGCATCTCTACGATCGTCTCCATGGGAGAATAGCAGCCTGCATTGCTGCGAAAGGTGGATATACACTGTACTAGTGCCGACATTGTGCATGCTCTGTTGCCTGTGTCTATGTGCCTGTGGTTCTGTCAGTGTGATCATGTGATGTATCTGACCCCAGGAATGTGTCAATAAAGTTTCCCCTTTCTGGGACAATGAATTCACGGTGTTCTTATTTCAATTTCCAGGAGTGTATCATTTACATGCTTTCGTCGTGGTTTTGCGATTTTCCCAAAAAGTTGCATAGTTTGCTAGTGCTGAAACACTAGCATGTATGATTCTAAAACGATGATTTGATTAGATATTTTGTTTAACGTTCTTCGGTTTTTGAGCAAGACAAAAATGTGTCGCAGTTTCTAGCAACATTCTCATAACCTCCGACATTACTTGCGGTCCTGTATCTAGTGTGACACATGTATCGCTAGTCTGATTTCGGGCTAACTTATTTCTTCTTGCAATAATATAATTATAACCGTTTTCTGTTGAACGGTTCATCATATGAATTTGTATTTATTAACGCTGTACTTTTCATCCAGTCTCGTTAGTAAATCTCTAACACATTCCCCAAACATGTCGTGTCGCTTCGAAAACCAGTCCGCCTTATCTTCTTCTTGGTTGGCTCTACAGTCCTTGAAGAACCTTGGCCTCCTGTATCACATGCCTCCATTATTCTCTGTCCATCGCCTTCCTTCTCTGATTTCTTATTCCCATCGCCTTTAGATCTTCTTCCACATCGTCCAGCCACCTTTTCCTGGGTCTACCTCTTCTCCTTCTTCCGTCAGATTTTCCCATGAAAACTTTCTTGACACTCCGAGTTTCTGGCAGTGTCTGTACATGTCCTGCCCATCTTATTCTTCCCTGCTTAGTTTTAACAACAATATCCATCTGTCCAAAAAGTTTTTGTAGTTCTACATTTGTCCTTACTCCCCAGCCATCTTCCTCTCTCACTGCACCAAAAATCTTTCTCAGTATCTTTCTTTCCCATCTCAATAACCAGTTCTCCTCCTTTAATGTCAATACCCAGCCTCCTGATCCATATATTACTATAGATCTTAATATGGTCGTGTATATTTTGATTATTCCTACTAACATTCCTGGAATTAAATACATTCTGCAAGGCAAAATAGCAACGATTTCCACTAGCTATCCTTTCTTGAATTTCTACTGCAACTTTGTCCTCCGTTATTACAGAACCTAAATATTTAACTGTTTTCGCTCTTTCATATTCCTGCCCATTCATTACTATTGAATTCTTTTGTCCGTTTATATTGGGCTCCCCCATCACCATATACTTTGTTTTGTTTATGTTTAGAAGTAAACCTACTTCTCTTGCTGCTTCCTCTAACGTATTGTAGTTCCCCTTTAGTGCCCTTACATTCCTTGCCATTAATGCTACGTCATCCGCATATGCTACCACTTCAACTTGCCGATTACGTATTGTTCCTCCTGTGTTAATCGACATTTGCCGCATCACCTTTTCTAAAACTAAACTAAATAGCATTGTAGAGATCCCATCTCCCTGTCGTAGCCCCCTCTGTACTTGGAATTCACCAGACGGTTCTTGCTCTATTCTTACTTGACACACTGTTGCTTTCATTGTCATTTCCGTTAAATTGACCAGTTTTAGTGGGATTCTAAATTCTTTCATGATCTGTATAATTTTCTTCCTGTGTAGGCTGTCGCATGCTTGCTTAAAATCTATGTACAACTGATGTAGTTGCTTGTCATACTCATAATACTTCTCTAGCACTTGTCTTAATAAAAATATCTGATCCATCGTGGATCTGTTCCTCCTAAATCCAGCCTGATAGTCACCCAATGTCCCTTGTATCCTCCCTTCAAGTCTGGAAGCTAAAATTTTACTAAATATTTTATATGTTACGTCCAAGAGAGTGATTCCCCAATAATTACTGCATTCTGACTTGTCGCCTTTTTTTATGTAATGGGCAGATGATTCGCATGTTTCAATCATTAGGCATTACCTCCTTTACCCATATTTCCTTCATCAATTTATAGACTGCCTCCTCCATTTTCTTTCCCCGTATTTTAATAATACGGCCTCTATGCCGTCTTCTCCTGCTGCTTTATTATTTTTTAGGCTCTTGATAGCATTCTTCACTTCCTGTAGTTCTGGAACTACTTCCTCTTCCCGATCCTCTACATCTAACTCTGATTCCAATTCTGAGTCCCGTTCCCTTTCATTCTCAATCAGGGTTCCTTCTTCTATATCCCCTTCTTTCCCGTCAAGCAGTTCGGTAAAATACTTTTGCCACCTTTCTAGGACTTTGCTTTTATCTCCAATTAGATTTCCGTCCTTATCCTTATAGAAAACTGCTCGAGGTTGGAAACCTCTCTTCAAATCTCTTGTTCTTTCATAGAACCTTCTGATCTCTTTATTGTCTCCCACTTCGTCCAGCTGCTCTATCCTTCTCCTTTCATGCTGCCTTTTCTTTACCCTACAAAGCTTATCCGCTCTTTTCTTCTTTTCTCTGTATTCCTCTGCCGCTAACCTCGTGTTCCTTTGCAACATTCTCCGTCTCGCTTCATTTCTCTCGTGTATTACTGTTAAATATTCCTCGTCGAACCACTTAACCACCCTTTTGCGTTTTTCTCTCCCCAGTTTCTCTTCTGCAGCTACACTCATGGCAGTTTTCAACAACTCCCGTTTAGTTTCCACATTATCTTCATTTCCTGTGTTTCTCTCTGCTTCTAATATCTCTTCTAGTTTCTTCCTATATTTTTCCTGTGTTTCCTTCGTTTGGAGTCTTTGTATATCGTGTTTCATTCTTATCTTATTCCTTTGGCTTCTTACCAAATCTATCTTCTGCCTATATCTAATTCGTACTAAGTAGTGGTCTGTCTCTCCATCTGCCCCTCTGCAGCTGCTAACTTCCATAATATCTAATGCATGCCTTTTGTCTATGACTAGGTGATCTATTCCGTTTCTTGTGTTTCCATCTGGTGATACCCATTTACATTTCTTAATATCTCTCCTTGGGTGATGGGTGCTTTTTATTATCATGCTCTTCCCACTGGCGAAGTCCATCAGTCTGAGCCCATTATCATTACCGTCATTGTGTAGGCTTTCCTTTCCTATTATACTTCTTTCCCTATTTTTGCATTTAGGTCTCCAAGCATTATTTTCACATCGTGCCTTTGAATTTAACCAATTTCTTCTTCCAATGTTGCATAAAATATATCCTTAGCGTTTTCATCTGCCTCCTCCGTAGGGGCGTAGACATTCACTACTGTAACGTTAAAAATTTTTGCCCTTATCCTTAGAGAACACATTCTGTCACTTACTGCCGTAAAACTAATTACATTAGATCAATGTAGAAGCAAACAAGTGCCATAAAGGCCTGTATCTCCACCGCTATACATAATTAAATGTTCCGCCGACGCTATCATTCCTTGTCCTTTCCATCTAGTTTCTTGTATTGCTGCTATTTTCACTTGATACTTAACTAGTTCATTCCCAATTTCTTGTAGCTTGCCAGGCCTCTTGAGTGTCCTCAAGTTCCAGGTGGCTATCCGAATATCCGTGTTCCTTCTCTTTAACCGTTTTTCTCGCCGGGTCGTCAACAGGCAGTCCTTTCCGTTCCGAGGCATGTGTATAGTATCCGCAACAGCACTTTTTTCCGGGGTGGGGTTGTTAGCCTCACGCTCAACCCCCGATTTCGAGGACCTGGATTTTTTTAGGGGTTACTCCCCTAGGAGGGTTGGCTTCCCTACGCCTATGAAGCTCCCCCCCCCCCCAACCCCCCCACCTCCCCTACGTTGTGGGACACACTTTGTCTGACTCCTCCATTGAGACCAATCCGTCTCAGGTGACCCTGCCAGTAGCTACGCTACCCCTGGCACAGCTCTCGAATTCTTCAGAGCGCGCAAACCCTCCCGCCCGGCACTGAAGGTGCCTACGATAAAGCGGTGTCTCCTGAGAGGGAGTCCGCCATATAGGGAACGTTTATCTAACATTTCCTTTTGTGGATCTGGGTGAAGAATGAATCTACAGAAGAGTAGCACAGCTGTGGGGCAATTTCGTTCGATCAGACGAGGAATATTATTCGCTTTTACTACAGTGGACAAGATTGGTCTTTCAGAGGTGTCGAATATCATTGCTTTTCCTAAAATCTAATGCCCTCCCACGTTGTTTAGTGTTTGGCATACAACTTTTTAGGCACCCCGTGTACGTTCTTTGATGTGTGTTCCGCTGCCGTCCTCAGTCATAGTGATTGAAGTGTCATGGTTTTGACAGTAATGTCTCCTTACTTTTGTTGCTTTTTTTCTCTCCTTCATTGTATTATAAGTTTGTTATAATGTTCTCTAATGTTCCATATGGTACTTTTAATTTCCGATGACTTGTCGGGTGTGCATGTGTTGGTTATGTATCTTAAATAGTAGATCTTAGATAAAAAAATGGTCGAGATTTACTCTCAGTTTCATTCTCTCCGAGAAATATTCTTTACTAGAGAGGCCGAATAGGTACATGAGATGCGTCTTCAGTTATTCAGCTCACCTTGTAGGTATTTTGGGGTGGGTTGCTATCCACGATGGCAGCTATGCTGTGGATGTTGCGAATGTACTATGAGCTGAAAGTTTTACAGTGTGATAATTGCCGGCCGAAGTGGCCGAGCGGTTCTAGGCGCTACAGTCTGGAACCGCGCGACCGATACGGTCTCAGGTTCGAATCCTGCCTCGGTCATGGGTGTGTGTGATGTCCTTAGGTTAGTTAGGTTTAAGTAGTTCTAAGTTCTAGGGGACTGATGACCGCAGAAGTTAAGTCCCATAGTGCTCAGAGCCATTTGAACCATTTTTTTGCGATAATTGTGAACATTTCACACAATACCTGGAGCCGTTAAGTCGATCTGGTAATCAAATCGAGATGAGTGCCAATGTGCACAGTTCTGTTAGAACATTTGGTGACTAGATGATCGAGATGTATAAATACCTTCTTCCAGAACTTTCTGGCTTCTGCTGTCCAACCCATTAGCCAGAGATTAATACTCTGTCGTCAGCGGATTAGCTTGAACGGAGACGAAAGGGAGGGGGAGAGGTTGCAATGTCTCGCACATAGTCACTAGAAACAGTGCATGAGCTCAGCACATACATGCATCAACATGTTTCGCATCACCCCTTTACTTCGAAATTCATGGCACACAAAAGAAAACTTGTCGCTGAGGCATGCGTATATGTTCTTTTGCCATGTGTCCAGATCACCAAATCAAAAAAGGAGAAAAAAAAACATTTGTGTAACAACTATATTGTCTGGTTTTGTATGGTTTTTTCACAGCGCTCCTGAGCAACGTCAATACGTGGCGATACGTCTCCGTGCTCGGATTGAGGCTGGAATCCGTCGTGGCATGCCGATGAGATCATCAAGCCAGCTACGGTCCAAGTTGTCTCACTCCCCTTCAGTGACGATTTTGTATAAGTCGTGCAGAGTACGGGATCGTTGTCGACGTCCAAAAACAGTGTCCATGAATTCCACACATGCTCCATTGGGTTCATGTCTGGGGAACAGTTGGGCCACTTCTGTATGGTGATCCTAGCACCCTGAAGGAATGTGTTCACAAGAACAGCACGACGAGCACGCGAGTTATCATCCATCAAGAAGAAATTACTACCAAAATGTTGGCGATACAGTCCCACTATCAGCTGCGGAATCTCGACCCTGTACTGCAGAGCAGTGAAACTGGCCTCAGCAACTGCATGTAATGCTACCTCAGATCATCAATCCATCATCACGTTGTTGCACATGTGCGACACAGTGTTCGAGAAGTTAGTTATTACCGGGTTGTTTCCAAACACGTTTTCTGCGATTATCAGGGTACAAAAAAATCAGAGATTCATCCGTAAACAACACCCGATGCCAATCCTGGGGCGTGCATTCTGCAGGATGTCATGCCCCTCTCTAAAGGATTTCTGCAGAATGTCATGCCCCTCTCTAAAGGATTCCATGGTGTTATGGTGTAAGACGTGGTGCTCGCCATGATCACCGGAAATGGAGATAAGCGTCATGCAGCCGTCTCTTAATAGTTTGATACGGCACCTGAAATCCTGTGGCCTCTTTGAATGCCGGATTCAGTTCTGCAGCACTCAGCACACGATTTCTCTGTTCAAAAGTCGTAGATATCGATCATCTTGTGCACCTGTCTAACGTGGACGGCCTGTGCAGTGTAAGTCCTCAACACTACCTGTTAACAAGAATTTATTCCATGTCCGCATCACATCATACTCCTGTGCACATGTCGAGTATTCCCCGGTGTAGTGCAATGGTGCGGACCCGATCATTGGTCGCAATTGTCATTCGTGGCATGATGGATGTTCTCTCTCCTGTTCCACAGACGTCTCTTATGCGTACCTACTGGTGTGTTACCTTAAACCGAAATACTGCAATCCTTTTGAGTGCAGCGTTCTGCCCATAGTAACTGTGTATGTTCACAAACAACGTCAGGGGGGTGACCTTCCGATCGATACAGGAACAGTCACAACAGCAACACAGGTGCACATCATGTCGGGAAGATGCAAAGATTGTACTGATGTGTGTATAAAATGATTAATGTCCTTCAGAAGGAACGGTGTGGGCATTATTCTGAATTGATTTTGGGAAAACTTTGTCACGGTAGAAGTCCGGAAAGGTGGCCGTAGTAATCTGTCGCTTCAGTCAGTGGATGCAACGTTGCAGTTTAAGGCCCTCTAAACATCGAAGGCATCCTTCACCTAATGAAGATCGGGATTCTGTTGGCAGTCAGATGTTTAAGAAAGAAAATTAAAATTTAATACACTGTTGATGTAACTAAAGACGGATCACTAGCACAGATTTCTCGCGGGTGAGGAAATCGCCTTTGTTTCTTTTTAAATCAGCCGCATGTTCACCTGAAAAGATTCAAGCGAAACCACTGAGAAGATAATTAAAATTGCCGGACAAAGATTAGGAACCTTGTTCCTCCTATATATTATGTTAGTGGGATCATTATGTATTAAAAATGAAATTGGAGTGGAGGCATCACTGAAGTAAGGCAGTATCGCAGTTTTCTACTTTTCACTCGTATAAAATTCACGCACACTTACACTACGAGATCGAAAGTATCGGGGCACCCTCAAAAACATAAGTTTTTCATATTAGGTGCATTGTGCTGCCACCTACTGTCAGGTACTCCATATCAGTGACCCCAGCAGTCTTTAGATAACGTGAGAGAGCAGAATGGGGCGCTCCGCAGAACTCATGTACTTCGAACGTGATTAGGTGATTGGCTGCCACTTGTGTCATACGGCTGTACGCGAGATTTCCACACTCCTAAACATCTCTAGGTCCACTGTTTCCGATGTGATACTGAAGTGGACACGTGAAGGGACACGTACAGCAGAAAAGTGTAGAGACAGACCTCGTCTGTTGACTGACGGAGACCGCCGACAGTTGAAGAGATCGTAATGTGTAATAGGCGGACATTTATCCAGACCATCATACAGGAATTCCAAAGTGCATCAGGACCCACTGCAAGTACTATGACAGGCGGGAGGTGAGAAAACTTAGATTTCATGGTCGAGCAGCTGCTCATAAGCCACACATCACGCCGGTAAATGCCAAATGACGCCTCGCTTGGTTTAAGGAGCGTAAACATTGGACGATTGAACAGTTGAAAAACGTTGTGTGGAATGACGGATCACGGTACACAATGTGGCGATCCGATGGCGGGTGTGGGTATGGCAAATGACCTGTGAACACCTGCCAGCGTGTGTAGTGCCAACAGAAAAATTCGGAGGCGGTAGTGTTATGGTGTGGTCGTGTTTTTCATGGAGGGGGCTTCCACCCCTTGTTGTTTTGCGTGGCAATATCACAGCAAAGGATTACATTGATATTTTAAGCACCTCCTTGCTACCCACTGTTGAAGAGCAATTCGGGGATGGCGATTGAATCTTTCAACACGGCGTGTGGCGGAGTCCTTACACGACAACATCCCTGTAATGGACTGGCCTGCACAGAATCCTGACCTGAATCCTACAGAAGACCTTTGTGATGTTTTGGAATGCCGCCTTCGTGACAGGTCTCATCGACTGACATTGATACCTCTCCTCAGTGCAGCACTCCGTGAAGAATGGGTCGCCATTCTCCAAGAAACCTTCCAGCACCTGATTGAACGTATGCCTGCGAGAGTGGAAGCTGTCATCAAGGCTAGGGGTGGGCCAAGACCATATTGAATTCCAGCATTACCGACTGAGGGCGCGACGAATTTGTACGCCATTTTCAGCTAGGTGTCCGGATACTTTTGATCACATGTCTGTGTTAGTGTGTCCGACCTCGAATTCGAAATACGATTAGCCCGACAGCGATTCCAGTATCGTATCACTGCATTACCTTAACTTACATAAATCTAGCATCCATTTATGATTAAAAAACTAGATACATTAAAAATATTAGTTACATTTTAATTGTGCATTGTAGAGTGCCGTATTTTTCTATGGGGTAGACGTGGCATTGAAAGGATGCCAAGCACCGTGTTTGCCCTTTTTTTTTTTTTTACAGCGGAGTGTCGTTTACTACTTTCATCTGTATACAAACCAAGCAAAGTGTGTTTCATGATGAGATCATAAGTATGTTAACTTGGAATGCTAATATAACGTTTCAGAATACGTACGATTTTCTGTTTTGGAAAAAGAATAGAAGAGAATAACGATTAGATCACTGTGGGTAGCTGTACTAGATATCAAGTAGTGCCTATTGTACACTTTCAATGTGCACACACACTACTGTTTCTCTAGTACCAAAATATTTCTTCAGATCTAGGATCACAGTTTTTTGCCATTCGCAACGGTGGTGACAGTTAAATCCGCCTTGTACCCACTCTTTAGCACTTCGCGCTAGTGTCGCACAAAAGTTATGAAATCCTCAGCCTTCGACATGAAGCTTGACATCATTGAGAGGTGAAAGCAGACTGAAACATTCCTTGGCCCGACCGAGATTCGATCCCGCGAACTTTTGATATCTAGACGTGAGCTTTACCACTAGGTCATGAGGCTAGACATGGCCTACAGATGGAGTCCTGCAGATATTCCCTGACCAAGTAGGCTCCAATAGCACTGTTGGATGTTCCACAGTAACAAATTGCTTGCTGCTCTACAAGAACTTGTGCATGCAGATACAGCGTCGCATCACAGCGAAAATTGTGGAAACACAAGCAGTGTAGCTCTAAATGATGAAAATTGAGTGGTTTTTATTTTATTTCTGCTGATGTCTACGTCATAACTTAGTTGTTTCATGGTAACTGAAGAAAAGGAAGCAGTCTGTCGTCCTCCGTTGGCGAAATATTAAGGTTTGAAACGGCATAAGTGTTACGCGTTTGCAAGCAGTGCATGTGAGGAACAACTACAAAATGAACGCAGATGGGTATCCTGAACCACATAGGGTGGATTTTCTGAAAAGGAACAGAAATTATTACACAGAAATTAAATTACGTCGGACTATTACAATAGCTCAGCGGGGGCAGATGATCCTTCTTTTATTGATGGCTCTCCTTGTATGAAAGGAGTCAGATGTCGTTGCTGCCAACTGTAAGAACAGTGCAGTAAGGACGATTTTAAAGATCGATGAAGGCAAAAGCTGTTCTTACAGTTAAGTTATATTTAGTGTTGGCCCATTGTTGACTTAGCGAAAACAAAAGTTGCGCCACGATTTCATGGACGCAAGAAAAGTCAGCCACGTGAAACACAGCAGCTTTCTTCTTCGCGGGAAACAATAGACAGAGAGTCTCAAGCGGGGTAGAGCTTTCTCTTACACTACAACACTACGTGATGCTGAGGTCACCGTCTCCTTCATGTGAAGCTTACACCATGTTGAGCGTCAGCGCATTTGTGAGACTGGTTATGCTTTTTTTTTTTTTCATTGTGTCTTACTCGTATCACTTCTGTGAGAAGTGATCCACAAGGACAGTGATCCATCATGCTATTCTTAATTACTGTTTCCTGTTTCCTCACTTTCTCGATATTATGAAAGATCCCTTTCGTTACTAATATTATAGTGCCCATCAGAAGTTTCTCGTCTCCCAGTATAGAGGATCAAATGTGGCGATTTGTCTAACATTTTAAAATGTTTTGGAAAACAATAACGAAATACGGCCATGTAATCAGGATAAATCCGGGTAAAATAGGAAGCCTTTCATTCTTATTTAGACTGCGATTCCCAATTCAAATGCTTACTGCTACATCTGTTATCAGCGGTCAGTTGGATCAGTATGAGAGTGTGAAAATACTCCGGGAAGGAAAAAAAAATAATAATATTGGGAAACGCTATTGACGAAGCTTAGAGTTAGCATTTGTGGCAGACTACAGAACGATTCTCCTGCCTCGAATGTTGATCTCGCGTAAGAACAAAATAAAGGCGACTAAGGCTCTAGCAGGGGCATGTAGGCAATAATTTTTATCCTCGGTCCGTTTGCAAGAGGAACAGGACAGGAAATGAAATAGCAAAGGTGCAACGTACCTTCCATCGTGCGCTATACTGTGGCTTGAGGTGTATATAGGTAAATATAGATGTGCAGAAGGGAGATGCGAAAATCTGATACGGCTCGTCGAAGTGATTGTGAAGTAGCTGTAGTCTTCTTCCCCTTTTTATATGCTTATGTCATCTCTGCAATGTACTTCTGTTCAATATAGATGAGTAAGGATAAGCATTTCACGTGTGTTGTTGTTGCTGCAGGAAAGAAAATTATATTAATAGAACTGGTGTAACTCATTGTCCACGCTAAAGCTCGTCCTGTTGAAACGCACTGATGATTGCTGGCGATCTCAAACCGACGGATAGGTAGTCACTGACGGCGTATGGTGCCATCACGCGATGAGACAACAGGTTACATACATTTATTTCGCTTACAACAAGAGAACAGACTCAAAAACCAAAAAATGTCGTAAATAAGCTGTTTTACTCGTTCAATTTCGTGAGTCGTCAGGTTGGTGTGAACTTAGGGCTCAGCTTCCGTGTGATGATCGCTCAACCTTCAAGACATCGGACTTAAACGAAACAACAAAATAGACTGCGTTTGCGAAACATTGGCATAATCGAGGAGTGAAAATGAAAAAGTGAGACATATTTCATCCCAACGACATTTTATACCGGTAGTTGTAGATACAGTCTTTGAGAAGCCACATGACAGGACAGCGGTAGCCTGGCCATCGATCATGTGTTTATGGGATGCCGTTGACAGTTCAGTTCCGGAATGAACGAAATTCATTTGGTAGTTTGTATTGCCCATTCCCACCGCCTTAACCAGACATCAACACCAATGACTTTTAGAGCCAGTTAGTCTATTTTGCACAGCTCTAAACAATGAAAGAGAAAACGTTACAGAATTGGCCACGACTGTAAGAGTGGTAGTTGAGAATACAGTTATTTCAAACAGAGGTTCCGTTGAAACTTCATTTCTCCAGCATGAGGTAACTGTCTCTTTGGCCGACGGCGAAATGAAAGTGGGAACATTGTCTCAAATTTATCGCAGACGTTATTCGTGCTTCGTCATCTATTGAGCAGATACTTCCTCTCATGGTTTCGTAACCACTGTTCAACGATAAAGCCAATAGTCCAAAGTTGCGCTCGGTGCAGTGATGACTGTCGAGAGAACTTAATTAACATCGAGGTGCATTTCCAATATATGACACACCAGAGTTGGCCACTTCTGCAGGACTAGTGTCTCACTACACTTTTCCTGCATTTAGAAAGAAGCTGTATGTCTAATTTCATCCGCCCCTCGCCTCCCTCCCCATAACTCCCCTTTTACTTCTCCCCCCCCCCCCCCCCCCATTTTGTAGGAAGACCATACAGACTTAATGATAAGTGTTGATTACAAAGTTTCGCTTTAATTTATTCATTCGAAAAAATAAAAAGTATCGTATAAATTAGAACCATTTCAGTAAGAATTACTTATCACGGAACGCGAGTCTGCTTAAATAGATGAGGTTTCGTGACGTTGCTATTGGCGCTGTTTTATACCGCAAGGGAAAAAAATTAAAATGTGGAATGTCTTATTTTATTGACATGTTGATCGCAGTTCTTCCGGCATCTTGGGTTTTCGAACATTATACATAATGTGACCCACTGCTTTCTGAAATAACATCCTGTGTAATCAGGTCTTAAACTTGACACGGATGAAACGCGCATTGCTAATATTAGTTCACTTTGCCAAATGATGGCAACTGTGTAGTGCCTGTTTTTCATTGAGTTGGCGAAATGTTCACGTGCTGTTCTCGTGACCCGTAGCACTTAGGTTCAGATCCAGATCCCATCATTTGTTCTGATTTTGGTTTCTTGAAATTCTTCAGGTGGATAAGGGGACGTCTTACATCTGTGTTAGAACTGAGGTGCTATTTTGTTTGTGATGGCCTCAGTATGGACAGCGCTCCAAACCCTAGACAGAAACGAGCTTAATTACGCCAACTCTCGTAAATATCTGTTAAAGATGCGCAGTGGTTACTTCTCAACAGCTTGTTAACTCTACGTTCGAGGGTCACTCAATAATTAAAGAGACAAACTGGCCTGGAGAAAAAAGCGTTTCTTTTTACTAAACAATAATTTTTCTTCTTTTCTACATAATCCCCTTGAACATTTGTACGCTTGTTCCAACGGGTTACAAGCTTTTTTATTCCGGCTGCAAATAACACTTTATCTTGATGTTTGAACTAATTTCCCACAAACTTTTTCACGTCTTCGTTATCCTGGAACCTCTTCCCATGTAATGCCTCCTTCAGTGCACCAAACAAATCGAAATCACTAGGTGCTAAATCATGACTGTACGAGGGATGACGCAGTACTTCCCAGCCTATTTTCTCGATGGTTTCACGGCTTAGTTGAGCAATATGAGCACGTGCGTTGTCTTGCTGGAGAATCACACCTCTCTTCTCAGATCCACGACGTCTCTCCCTCATGGCTGGCTTCACGTTGTTTAAAAGCAAATCCGAGTAGTATTGGCTGTTCATTGTACGCTCCTCTTCGAGGGAATGACAAAAAACTGGACCTTCAACGTCCCAAAACAACGTCAGCATGACTTTTCCTGCTGATGCTTGGGTTTTGAATTCTTTCTTGACAGGTGAGTTGGTGTGCTTCCACTCCATGCTTTGTCTTATTGATGCTGGCTCATAATAGAGAACCCAAGTTTCATCACAAGTTAAAATTTTGTTGAGGAAGTGCTCACCTTCTCTTTCATAACGTTCCTTTAGCTCTGTGCACACACTCAACCTTGTTTCCTTGTGTAGCCCTGTCAACTCCTTTGGGACCCACCTTGTACATATTTTGCGGTACTTCAGCTTGTTACAGATAATGTTATGAACTGTACCAGAACTAACTTGAACCTTATCAACTATCATTTCCACAGTCACATGGCGATCGGCACGAAAAATATCATCAATTCGACTTTCAAGTGAAGGAGTTGAAAAACTGCCATTGGTGGGGCAGAACGGTGTTCGTCAGTCATTGTGTCGCGACTATTTTTAAACTGCTCTACCCACTTGTAAAAATTTTTCACAATTAGTTCAACCTTCACTATAAACTTTAGACATTCTACAGTCTAGATTCACTGGTTTCTCGCCTTCAGCAAGTAAAAAACGAATAACAGAACGTTGTTCAACTAATGTGGATGTTTCAAGCGGACTCGCCATCTGGAAATTTATTTTTGAAGTTATAAGCAAAACAGTGTTGATACACCAGCTGATCAGGGATCATCCCAGTGATGCCAACTTAAAGCCATAAAAGTACCAAACTTGCCCTACTAACAGTCTTTTCCCCAGAGCATTTTGTCTCTTTAATTATTGAATGACCCACGTATATTATGAATGGCTGCCATTCTCTGTTCTGAAAATTATGTAGTAAATGTATCTACTAAGTTGAAACATTGTTTATATACTTATAACTCTTCATTTCTGCCCTGTACGCAATCTTGTACACCAGTTGAACATTAAATGTCACTTTAATTAGACTTTGTTGATGTTAGAGCCTTTTCTGCGCATGTGATGTGTAGTACAGAATTATCCGAGTGGGATTTTACGATCTGTGTTTCCTCAGAAATCTTTGATGTTTAATTGTAATAACATGTCGTATCTGTTATCTTTAGGCCTCGCAAATAATACAGAATGGCAGCGTTTTACTTTATCCATCTATTCAATCATTCAATACCACTTTCGTGAAAATATGTTGTGCTCTGTACTTGACTGGATGGAATGATAACGTCTGTAAAACAAAAAAGTGGTAAATAAGACTTCCTGTATAAAACTAAAAGATATTTATAAAAAAACCTTCATGAAAGTAAATACGTTTGATGCCTATTGATTATATTTTTTCTCCGTAGGAAATAAATGAGTTAACAACCCTGCGTACTACTCTTTTACAGCACGAATCACGTCATTGTTCGACGAAACTTTAACCCTCCAAGCCATTCTTTTAAGGCTGTGAAACAGATGAGACATGGAGGAAAATTTGGGAAACCTGGTGGCTTGGAGAAAAAAAATGGTTCAAATGGCTCTGAGCACTATGCGACTTAACTTCAGAGGTCATCAGTCGCCTAGAACTTAGAACTAATTAAACCTAACTAACCTAAGGACAACACACACATCCATGCCCGTGGCAGTATTCGAACCAGACTGTAGCGCCTAGAACCGCACTGCCACTCCGGCCGGCGCTTGGAGAACTATTTTGAATCCCAGCTCATATAATTTTGCCAATCCAGCGGCCAATGAAATGAATGGATGCTTGTTTCCGGCACTTATTTCAACGGTATTCTTGATATTTTTCTGTTTCGACTAAGTATGAAAACGGACCAGTAACGCTGCGTAAGAGCCGATTTTTGTTTAACCCTTCGTCTGTGAGGCACAATCGTAGATTGCGGCTTCGTCTAGTCACTTAAAGACAAGTATTTCGGATACTGCTTCAAATTTCCCACGTACGGTTTTGTAAATGTTCTTTCTATATTAACTTTTCATTGTATTCAAGAAATAAGTCGCCTATCGCTCATGTAGCTTCTTAAAACACACAACTTCATTTGATGCAAAATACGCTTGTGTGAAGTGACTACTACCTGTCTTGGTAGTATCAAGCATTTAATTCGCGCGTCCGAATTACGAACGAAACGTTTATCCAGTAATAAATTATTTGAATCCCCCCATGAAATTATCTCTGCTCAGTTTATCACTTTCTTAAAAATAAATTTTTATCGCTAGCAAAATATGGTTCCCAACCATTTCTACTAGATGTGTAACATCGCCCACTTACACAGCTTCCAACAAATAGCTCTATTTCAAACGCATTGCTTTATTTCACAACCGGAGGAAATACTTAGGACGGTGCTGTCACCTAACGTCCTCATGTATCAGATGAGATGCACTCGTAAAGCTGTTATCGGTGAACTGGAGTGTCTGATAAACAGACAGACAGGTGGTAATTCCAGTGAATATGATCGTATCAGTTTTTTAGAAGGAAACTGGCATCAGACTGACAAGGCTTATCTGCTTAAGAAACCTTAGCTCATTGCTTATCACGCCACAGAACGCTGTTAGGAGTGTTTTTTACTCGCGTAATTTGAGAAGAATTGGGTTTAAGGGTCACGTAACTTAAATATGTTGTAGCGAGTGTTCCATATACAGAGTGAACGGGAGCTCCTTCGAAAAAAAATGTCGGAGGCTATTCCTTGATATTTTCTGAATAATTTGGTGTTAGGGAACCGTGGTCGCTGGTGGCTCGTTACAGAGTAATTGTATTTCGCTCGATTTCTTACCCCCCCCCCCCCCCCCCCCCAATTTACTGCACAACAGCGTAAATGTCGATGTTTTGCGCTTTGTGTCATATTTTGAAACATTTGTTCCGTTCAGTCACGGTACTTAATGTTGACAACAGTAATACCCACTTTACTGTCAGCCCTCAAGCTTGTATTCCATACTCTTCAGTTCTATCTCGAATTTGTATATCTAGCAGTGTTAGTTTTAAGTTAACAGTAATATAGAGCAGTATGGATTGGTCTACCGATGAAGAGTTGACCGATATGCACATCGTTTGGATTCACTGAGTACACTGACTTAGCAGATGTCATGGGATAGTGGGGTACAGATGGCGCTGGTGCGTTATATGCGCACCACACGCCCTCTTTGCCAACTGCAATTGTACGAAACCTTCTGAGATTGGTTGTGCAAATGAGTTGCGTAGCATGCAACTTCGTCGCATGGTGGTCGGTGTCCCACAGATGGGAGTTTCGCTTTCGGCAGTGGTGCAGGAATTCGGCTTCACACGTTCAATCGTATCCAGCGTGTACCGTCAATGGTTGAATGAGGGTGTCACAGTCCACAACAGACGAACTACCTGCCATCCAGCCACCTTCGATGACCGAGACCGGTGACTTATGAGACGGATCGTCAGTATTGACAGAAGAGCAACGGTGGAACAAACCACCGCTCAATTCAACACAGGACGTGCTAGACACGTTTATCAGTGGACAATCCGTGGGAACATGAGTTCCATGGGGTATGGGTGCCGGTGCCGTACGCGGGTGCCACTGTTAACCCATTGTCATCTGGCACAACGGCTTGCATTTGTCGCCAGTCACCAAGGAGGGACATTGGAATAATGGCGTAATGTGATACGATCGGACGAATCACAATTACAATTGCTCTGTGCCAACGGGAGGCACCGTGTGTGGCGCAGGCCACATGAATCGATGGATCCCACTTGCCAGGAAGATGTCGTCCAAGGCGGTGGTGTGTTTGTTATGGTCTGGGGTGCATTTTTCTGTTATGGAATGAGGCCCCTAGTTGTTCTGGAAGGGAATTTGAATTGTCCATGGTATGTTGATTTTCCCGGGGACCATCTCCACCCATTTTTGGTCTTCCAGCACCCTGACGGGCCTGCGATGTTTAAAGACGATAACGCGCCGCCGTATCTCTCCCACGTCACTCGGTAATGGTTCCGGGAACATGTAGGGGAGGTCCAAAAACTGAGATGGCCTGCCCAGAGTCCAGATTTAAACCATGTCGAGCATATCTCTGATGACATGGAACGCAGGCTCAGTGCCATGGATCCTGCACCCATGAACAGACCAAAATTGGCTGCCGCTCTGCAAACGATTTGGTGTCAGCTGCTTTCAAAGGAGTACCAGGGACTTGTAGACTCACTTCCACGGCATCTCACTGCTGTCCGCAGAGCCAGGGGAGGCCCCAAACAATATTAGGTGTCCATCCCATGATATTTGCTAAGTCATTGTACAATGAAAGAGCGGCACACCGACTGTGCTGAGCCGTTGGCGCAATGACGGCGACTACATCACAGCACTTTCGCATCTGTTCGTAGGCGCATGCGAGAAACCGGATCTTTCTGTTTTATAGTACTGGGCACGTGAAGTATGACGGAGGAGAATGTGTTACACACGATTGGTGACAGTCGTGTCAGCAGTAGTCGCCGCGTTGCACGAACCCTAAACACAAGCCAAAGAATTGTTTTGAGAATCTTACACTGTATTTTTTGTTATGCGTTTCGTTGGACTGCATATTACAGGTGTTTTTCGATGTTGTGAAGGTATTTTCACGGGAAAACGTGACTATAATAACAAACTGAAAAAGATCATAATTATATTATTACTCAGTAACGCCGGCCGCGGTGGTCTAGCGGTTCTGGCGCTGCAGTCCGGAACCGCGGGACTTCTACGGTCGCAGGTTCGAATCCTGCCTCGGGCATGGGTGTGTGTGATGTCCTTAGGTTAGTTAGGTTTAAGTAGTTCTAAGTTCTAGGGGACTTATGACCATAGTGCTCAGAGCCATTTGAACCATTTTTTACTCAGTAACGAGCCACCGGAGACCACAGGTCTGTAATAAATACCCAGACAGATATATCTTAACAATCTCCGAAATTTTGGGGTGGAGTTCGGTTTGCCCTATATACAACGTTTTTCTCCAATTCGTGTTGAAAAAGAAATGTTTATTCCTTCCTTTTATCTCCAACGAAAATTTGAATGCTTCACGTGATTGGGATGCCGCCTAACCATGGAGAGGACCGCTGGGCTGACAGTAGAACTCTGGATGTACAAAGTCGCGTGATATCAGTTCATTCAATCACGGTCACATCGTAGATCCAGACATCCAAGACTTTGTAGAACTGCATTGATTTATGACTAGACCAAGAAGTTTATTACTTCGAGGGGCGTACAATAAGCAGTGCAACACATTTTTTTCTCGGCCAGTTTCAGATGGAAAAATTGCGGAATTTGTTATGGGACATCGTGGAATATACCCGCTTCAGCCCCTATTGTTTCATGAAGCTCCGATAGATGACGGCGCTATACGCAACATTCAAAATGACGTTTGTAACGGAGGTGCGTTGCAAGTAGAGAGCTGTCATCGAGTTTCTTTTGGCGGAAAACCAGAGCATCGCAGACAATCATAGGCGTTTGCAGAGTATCTGCGGAGACCAGACAGTGGACAAAAGCACGGTGACTCGTTGGGGCCGCGCGGGATTAGCCGAGCGGTGTATGGCGCTGCAGTCATGAACTGTGCGGCTGGTCCCGGCGGAGGTTCGAGTCCTCTCTCGGGCATGGGTGTGTGTGATTGTCCTTAGGATAATTTAGGTTAAATAGTGTGTAAGCTTAGGGGACTGATGACCTTAGCAGTTAAGTCCCATAAGATTTCACACACATGTGAACATTTTTTTGACTCGTTGGGCAATGCATCTGTCATCGCAACAAGGTCTTCCTCGTGCCTTACGGCCGCACACAGCTGTGGCTCCTGCAACGTTGGAGCGTGCGAACGCACTCGTTCGACGTGATAGACGGATCACAATCAAATATCTCGCTGCTCAACTGGACTTCTCTATTGATTGTGCTAACACAAAACTACATTGGACTGTCCTTTCTCATCCATCCTACAGTCCTCTTGCATCTTCCGACTACCATCTGTTTGGGCCAGTGGAGGATGCACTTCGCGGGAAGAAGTACATGGATGATGGGGAGTTTATTGATGCTACAAGACGTTGGTTCCGACGTGGACCAGTAAAGTGGCGTAAGACCGTCGCATTGAACGGAAATTATATTGGAAAACAAGGTTTAGCAAAAACAGTGGGGAATAACATGGTATATAGCAACCCTGAATAAAACCAAATTGCTCTCAGAAAAAAAGTGTTGCATCACTTACTGAAAGCCCCTCGTATTTAACGTTTATAGCAGGTCTTCTTGGTTTGCGCTTACAGGTGAAATACGTTTTATAAAACTGTTCTCCGCACTCGTATCATACGACGCGAAAGGTAAGAACCTTCCGCAACATGACTAAACGAAGCAGTTTAACGGAAAATGATAAATCCTAATATTACTGGAAGCTTGTCAGAGAGTGGTGTAACTTTTCATAGCGTGTGTAATGTGCCTGGGTAATCGGCAGCGGCACTACGTCAGTAGTGTGTGGATAAGTTGGAAATCTGAATAGCCAGGGACCGTGTCCGGACGGCCGAAGCGGTCAGGGCGGCCATTCGCGGGAAATGGAAATATCCGGGATCGAGTCCCGGTCCACCATAACTTTTCAGCTTTCCCCAGTGATGTATTTCAATGCCCAATAGCAGTTAATGCCTTTATTTCAGTTGGATAAAAACCCAGAAAGTTTATCTAACCAATTGGAAAGGTTTGCTTCGTACACAGTGACAAGTTTCCTTCGCGAAGAGCGAGAGTTGTCTTCAGTGTGTGTGTTGAATGTGGATGACTGATAACTTAGCGTAGTAATGTATCGTTTTTATGTCATCGTTGGTAATTTGAGTAAAAACCGGTTCTGACACATAGCCTATTCTTGTTGGATTATACCAAAGGATCCGCTGAACTTAACCTCGCCATTCGACGGACGCATCACCATCAACAGTATCACTTACAACCAGTGCCTGACACTGCGGAGAGGTTTAGATTTAGTCTAGAGAATTGGAAAAAGTTCTGACGATCATGATCTTGACGCCACCACCTCCCTTTTTTGCCATCAATACTAATGATGAAAATTTATTCCTCTACCAGGATTCGAACTGACTTTACCAGCCGGCCGGTGTGGCCGAGCGGTTCTAGGCACTTCAGTCTAGAACCGCGCTACCGCTACGGTCGCAGGTTCGAATCCTGCCTCGGGCATAGATGTGTGTGACGTCCTTAGGTTAGTTAGGTTTAAGTAGTTCTAAGTTCTAGGGAACTGATGACCTCAGATGTTAAGTCCCATAGTGCTCAGAGCCATTTGATTTGACTTTACCAGATTCTAACGCCACTCTACAAATATGAGTTAGCCTTCAACGGAGGCTGGAATGCCTCCTGGCAAAGATATAACCATGTTCTCAGGAACACTGTCATCAGAACACTTTAAGCAATAAGTCGCGATACACGTTTATACATACTGATGGCAGAGCATGTGTATGTCGGAAACCATGTGAAGCGATGCATTCCAGTTGTTAACATGGTGCTGTAGGGACGGGTGTTGGTGGTGGTGGTGGGGATTCACTTCTAGGGGTAGTTTCATATGGGACGAAATGATGCTCCTCGTAGTCTGCTATGGTCTCTCATTGGTGATTTAATTATCCGCTCATGTGCATCGCTTTTTCGCGTGCAGCGCAACAAGGAAACATGTACTTCCGTAATACAAAGCACCACCCGAAGGCCGCCAAATTGTGTTACAATCGGGGCCTCTAAATATTATGACATGTAATAGAACACTTAAATTTTCATCCCGAGGATTCTCTCTCCCCGCGATATGCATGTACATCCACATGACATCAACAGTGGTTGCTGGGGAATCGTGAAGAGCAGGTTACTAACACGTCATATTCCTGATGTGTTTGATGGGCGGAATGTCAGGCGAACATGCCAGCCACTGCAGCTGTAGTAAAATGGTTTAAATGGCTCTGAGCACTATGGGACTCAACTGCTGAGGTTATTAGTCCCCTAGAACTTAGAACTAGTTAAACCTAACTAACCTAAGGGCATCACAAACATCCATGCCCGAGGCAGGATTCGAACCTGCGAGCGTAGCGGTCTTGCGGTTCCATACTGCAGCGCCTTTAACCGCACGGCCACTTCGGCCGGCTGCAGCTGTAGTACCCGTAGTATCTCGGTTAATCTTGGGCATTTCACAATTGGTCTGGTTGAAACACGGATGGCGCACAGTCTTTCTGAGTTTGACCGACGGCAGATTGGGATGGCCCGGAGGCTCGGCACGAGCATTTTGGAAACTGTACGGCTTGTCGGGTGTTCGAGGAGTGCTGTGGTGTGTTCAACACGTGGCGAACCCGTGATGAAACCACGTCCAGACGTCGTGTGGTTGGGCGGCCCTCCTCATTACAGATGTCGGACGTCGTAGGTTGGGCAGGCTGGTAAAACAGGACAGGCGGAGAATTGTGGCGGAACTAACATCAGAATTTAGTGCTGGGCAGAGTAAAAGTGTGTCCGAACACACAGTACATCGAACACTCCTAACGATGGGCCTCCGCTGGCGACGATCTATGCATGTGCCAATGTTAACACCACAACATCAGCGACTACGACTGAAATGGGCACGTAACCGTCGGCGTTAGATATTGGTGCAGTGGCAGAGCGTTGTGTGGTCTGATGAATCCAGATACCTTCTTTACCATGCCGATTGAACGGCGCGATTCCGTCGTTTTCCAGAGGAACAGCTCCTTGACACCGGTACTGCGGGACGGAGACGAGCTGGTGGCGGCTCCATAATGTTCTGGGGAACATTCACATGGGCATCCCATGGGTCCAGTGGAGCTCGTGCAAAGCTTCATGACGGCCAAGAATTATCATACATTGGTTTTACGCCATGTACACCCATTCAATACGATCATGTTTCCCGACGGAAGTGGCATTTTTCAACAAGATAATGCGCCATGTCACTAGGCCAGGAGTGCGATTGAGTGGTTCGAAGAACTCAGTGGCGAGTTCCAAATGATGTGTTGACCACCCCAGGTCGCTAGATCTGAACCTGATCGAACACATTTGGGATGTGATTGAACGTGGCATCAGAGCTCATGGCCCCCTCCCCAGAATATACGCGAATTAGGTGACTTGTGGTGCAGATGTGGCGCCAACTTCCTCCAGCCACCTACCAAGGCCTCATTGCTTCCGTGCCACGACGCGTCGCCGCTGTTGACCGTGCCAAAGGTGGACATACCGGCTGTTAGGTAGGTGGTCATTATGTTCAGACTGAATCGTGAAGTCCTGCTGAAATACGTTTTGTGGAGTAGCCTGCAGAAGGATAGCATATTCGATTCTAAAACTTCTTTGATCCAGCAGGTGATATTCAGATTGCCTTCAGTACGTATGAACCAAGATTGCACATTGTCTCCAAAAGGACACTAAAGCATGGTTTTTGGCGTTTGTCTATTATAGGAAGCCACATTGCAGGATGATACATTGCCATCACCACGGTAGCGTCTAATACATGTGAGGACATGGTTATAGGACTGGTTTAATCGCTAATAGTCCTAAAGACTATGTTTTGCTCCTCAGCACGCCAGCGACGACGTTCACGTGCGTATTGCAGTTTGAGGCGTTTGCGGTCAAGGCAACGGAAGCTGTTGGAATGGCTTGCGTGTGCCCACAATTCAGAAGCTAGCAGACAGCATCGAACCATCGACGGTGACAGGTCCACTCTGGCTGCACTTCTCCAGCATCTGTTAGAACCTCGCGAACTACACTGGTGTCCAAAATTAAAGCAACGAACCGCTATTCCCCCGTCCTGTGTTTAATTCACGATATAATCATACAAACTGTCGACCAGATATTCGTACGCTCGTGTTCTGCACGGAAGATGGCATTCCGGTCCACGGACAACCACGTCAACGCTGACGTCAGGGCACCTGTGAAAGAAGGTAGTGTTTGTCGGCTAGTCTCACATCCATGTACACAGTCACAGACGGTGCAGTATGGCACCGCTGGACGTGTTGTATCGAGGCAAGCGGTGTGCAGAAGGCTTCGGCATGTTACCTTTATTGTAGGAGACCTGCTGTATGTGTACCTCTGACGCGTCTTCACAGAATGGAGCGTCTAGAGTGGAGTCATCAACATACCGCCTGGGCGGACAAACAATGGGACAATGATGTTTTTTTTCCACAGATGTGTCCCGATTTAGTCTTGAGAGTGGTTCTCAAGGGATTCGCTTCTGGAGGGAACGTGAACACGATTTCAGGACCCAAATATTGTGGAAAGAGACCGATATCGAGGAGGATCCTTAATGTTGTGGGCAGGGATTATGTTGACCACTCGAACCTCTCTCGTAAAATTGTACGGGTGAATAGGCAAGGTTTAACTGCTGTCAGGTATTGTGAGGAGATCTTGAGACCTTTATTGCGGTTCTTGCTAGGTGCTGTGGGTCCAGACTTCGTACTGATGGACGATAATTCTCGACCTCATAGAGCACGGCTGGGTGATGTTTTCTTGACAACGGAAGATATTGCACGCATGGCGTGACCTGCTTGCTCTCCCGATCTGAATTGCATAGAGCATTCTGGGATGCACTAGGGAGAAGCGTTACATCACGTCAACATACACCGACAACTCTCCCAAGACTGCAAGCAGCTCTGCAGGAAGAATGGACTTTATTGCCTCAACATGGAACTGATGACATAATCTACAGCGTGCCCCATCGTTGTCAGGCATGTGTTGCTGCCAGAGGCGGTCACACCCCACACTGAGCACATTAACCAATTACGGAATGTGTGTGCGAATCCATTAAGCTGGAAAAAACGAAGAACAATGTCCATCGTTATGCATGTTGCAGTTGTTTACTTTCTGTATTCCTTACATTGTTTCTACTACACTATCACCTGTTTGTACTGTTCTGCGGCACAGTAAAAGCAACTTTGCACGTTTTCCGTTTGCTGCTTTAATTTTGGACACCAGTGTAGATGATGGTCACCCCGTACTGTGTCGTCCAATTTCCGCTGAGTTACCCAGTTGTGTTTGCTGACGTCACATACTCGTCATTTTTGTAGCATTATATCCCCCCCCAACACACACACACACACACACACGAGCAAAAATTTCACAGTACGACAGTGCATAATCCGGAAACCGATCGGTATTCTCCGTTCAAAGTCTCATGCTGATATTGCATCCTTTACCACAGACTAAGCGAACACGCGCACATGCGCGCGCGCGCGCACACACACACACACACACACACACACACACACACACACACACACACACACACACACAGAGAGAGAGAGAGAGAGAGAGAGAGAGAGAGAGAGAGAGAGAGAGAGAGAGACTGACTGACTGACTGAATTTGTTAATTTCCTGTTTTTTATTTATCACTTCTACGGTTTATGCATTTCAAACGTTGAACATTGCACGCCACACTTAGTATGATCAAATAGAGTTCCGTTGAAGGGTAATGAGATCGTCAGTCTAAAAAAGACTCCTATATTTGCTGGATTTGAAACGGAGAGAGATAAAGAGGAGGAGGAAAAAAATAGCCGGTTCCCCTTGACTATGTGACGACAGTTTATCTCTCACGTGGAGCATGTAAGAGAAACTGACGTGCAGAACAGCACGACAAATTGAAACACTGTTATCTATCGTTAGCATCAGTCCATCGAGCCAAGTGATAATCTCATAAGGAGATAAAGAGGGAAGCGAGATGATCTGCCTTTTCACGATTCGTATGGCATTCTTTTTCAGAGCATTCAGCTTACGCATTTGGCATTTTCGTTCTGGTGCTTTACAACATTTTATAAACATCATTGGAAAATAAAAATAATACGTTGTTGAACTTTCGACGTGTTTTATATATTATTGCAATGCGTCAGGTGAAGTCCTCAAGTAAATCTTGTTAATCAACAATGTAAACTAGATAATATACTATAGCGAGGAATAACAGCTCGTACTTTGAGTTTAGATTTACGACATACTTTTCGTAAATATAAAATTTTTCTAGCATTCATTAATTCGATATTTATTTGCTTTGTAACTTGCTGGGTCCTTGCAATGCATGCATTTTCAGCGAAATTCGAATGCCTGGCAAACCCAAGACTAGAATCGTAATTTGTCCCCTAAACTGCTAAATATTAAATGTATTCAGTATGTATATCGTTGCGAAGGAAACGAAATTGCGCAGTGTATTGGTTTATGCTTCCTGTCTCGAAATGAAAATGTGTTAATTGTGCTTTATACCGAAAATTAAACTGTCACTAATATGAAATTTGTGCCGAATGAAACAACAAGTTTACTGTTACCATTCGCTGTGTATTTATTTATATTCACGAAGCGTTTCGAAGGCTTAAACCTTCATTATTAGGTGGATTTACATGTATTAGTGTGACGTATGTGTTGTGTTACGATTTTGGGGTAACTTGTGACACTGTCTCGGTGGTCACAGGTTCCTTTCTCTGTCGTAACACGTCACATGTAAACTGTCATATTTTGTACTAAATTAGAATTATACTATAACCACCGCATACGTTGAACAGTAACAAACTTCAGTGTATGAAATGCATGGCAAAGAGCAGTATGCACGTTAGAATCCATTTCTCAGTTTCTATCTAATGCGAAAGCCTTATATGGTGGGGGGCGAATTCTAATACTTACTTTCATTACACTGTTAATATTAACGTGCAATTGACGTTCAGAAATCTTAACTACTAACACGTTAAGAAGCACAGCTATACTAGCCTCGTCCATTGTCACGAAATGTTGTGCATTGCCTGGAGGACGACGTGGTGGCTTGCAAAGAGTTGAAAGAGAAAGGAGTTCGCAGTTTGGCGCTGCATAATGTCTGATTTAGGATGGCACGAGCTGTCCTTTGATGTTAATTGGTAAGATAGAATTCTTGTCGAACCACTTTGATAATGAAGGCATTTGTCGTGGATATCCCAAGGTTTATAATAATATTTCTCCAGTTCCCCCTCTAACACATTTGTTTCACTGTGTAAGGAAGAGGAGTTTACAAAATGCATTTTTTTTCTGTATTATATTTCACAACCCACAGATAAAGGCTGGCTGGCTGGGAGCAGGATAACTACGCTTGAGATACATTATTGTGAAATAGAGTTATTAAAATTTCCAAAATGGAAATGAAACATTTTAAAAAAGTGTCATGTTGTGATAATGACTTTAATGGTTAATAATCTTGTCGTTGATGCTATGTTAATGATCTTGATGGTGGTACTGCAGTGAGTTAAATGAACACAATCTTTTGTGCTCCTGACGACCACTTCCGAGGATAAATAAGTAGATGGAAGGAAATCTGAATAGGAAGGTCAATGTTGAGTTGAGGGATAGCGGACTCGTTTTTGGAGGTACGGTTCAGAGGAGAGAGGTTTCTAGTAGGTCTGCATTGCGAGGATTACGATATTGGGTAAGCTTCTTCATATGCTCTTAGAGGGGTTTGCGCACAGTAGGATGAGTGGTAATGGGTTAGACAAGAACATCTAGGTGGGAGAATAGGAAACGTCAGTAGTGATAGAAGTAGGACATATTGCGTCTTTACGGTGGAGTGCTGTACTCATGGGACAAATGGAGATGCTCTTCGGGACATTTCGCCCTAAATTTATGGGGTAAAGTGGATATGGAAATGTTGTAGGCATCACGAAAGTTGGTGATTGTAGGCTGGGATAATGTCTGAGCACTTGATTTGCTTTGCAAAGGGAGGCGGGTATTTTCAGTCTTAACTCTTTCAGACCCGAATTTTTTTGGAGGAAGAAAAATTTTTCTTGATCTGGTAATGCTCGTAGGTGATTTTTTAAATTATTTTAGATGTAAGATTTATACAAAAACATGTACACATTTTCAAAACATACTTTGTACACTTGGCTGCATTTTCTGGACTGATCTAACTAATTACGAAATATTCTCTATTCTAATAAATAGTAAAATTATCAGCCAATAAATTACCATGCAGAATAACAAAAAATATTCGGTTAAACAGTGGAATATAGCGAACCAACCACATCTGTGTATTCTGGTGGTCACGAGCTGCTGCGCACTGGTACGTTGACTTGCTGATATTTTAATAGTGATGCCCAACAGTTAGCAGCACTTGCACATGATGAAAAGGTTGAACATTCACAAACATGTCTCTCAGGCGTCCTTTGTGAAAAAATACTTCTTTTGCAGCTAAGACTCAGTAAAAGTTAATGTACACGATTGTAGCAAGAGGCTCTGAAATGGTTAAGTTGAAGGGTCGTTGAATTAAAACAAAAGGCACTTCAGGCAACTGTATGCATGTGCTTGAAATCACAAAGTTTAAACACAAGGTGTACGAGAATACTATTAATAACAAGATGATCAATGGTTAACAGAGATTCGTAGAATATAGAGCCATGAAATGTGTAGCTCGCGTACGTAAGATTGAGTAACGTTTCTTGAAACGTTGGTGTTCAGTTCTTGCTCGAGCTCCGCTATTATAATTTCATTGTCAACTTCGTGACCACAGCGTAGTAGAGGGGGTTGCAATTATATGGAATTTGGGGGGCTCATAAGGAGCAAGGGTGTGTGATTATCAAATAAGTTTCCGCACCAGAAAAGAATGGAAATCAGGTCTTTGAGTCTTTAGGGCATTAGCTGACGTGTTGATGTTTGGAAGATGCATCTGAATTTTGAATACTAAAGCTTTTGGTGTTGAGACAGTTATTTATGATCGGGAAATACAAAGAAATGTGTTGGATAAGGGATTCGGGTGGTGAGGGAGGAGGGTACGAGGAAATTAGTATTTAACATGTATCATTGGCTAAGTTTTCATTTGACAGAGCACACGCTCAAATTGGTCAAAAATGGGGAAGAAACTGGCCTGTCTATTTTAAAGGAATCGTCCCAACAATAATCTTAAGCGAATTAGGTAAACCAAAGGAATCCAGTTATGGGTGGTCAGACAGGGAGGTTAACCACACTCCTCCTGAGTGCGGGTCCAGTTGCTTAACTACTACTCATAACTTATGATGGAGGTGATTGGAGTTGAGTCATTGATTGTATCATTTCAGGAATATGCATGTTTTTGTTTCATTGATGGATGACTTTTAAGAACTGAGTCTTTTTGTGAATAATTTTTGAAGGGATGTTAATTTTGCGGTGGGATTGGGGTAGCTATGACAACGTCTCATACACAGAGCGTACTGAGACTGCTATGATGATGATTCCGGCAGAGTCGAGGCCGGTTCAGATGAGGGAGAAATTGAGGCTTGTTCGGAGATGACTGATGCAGAGGTGTCTGATGTTTCTGTCGGTGGATTTAGTCCAAGTGGTGCGGGTTATATGATGTACGCTGGTGTTTAAAGTAGCTTAAAAATGAGAGGCTACCGAGTTTGATAGCAGCAAAGTTCTTGGGTGACAAACTGAAGGGATCATCATAACAGGGTAGGTAGTAGGCCTTAGTAAACGCAGTGAATAAGAGATAGAGGATTGGAATACAAATGAACAAAGATAACTGTTTATGTTGTGTTATTGGGAAAATCCGTGGCTAATGATGGCGACAACCAGCGTGTGAAGTGACAATGGAACAGTGGTCGATAATGTAGATGACACTGGTGGTGACTGAAGTGACAGCAGGAGAGATGGAGTGGTCTGTATGCAGTGAAGACTACTGAAGTATGACAAATGAAGAAAATGGTGACAACGTAAGTGGTACAAATTATGACACATAAAACAGTTCAGGTGCTCCGTAATGCTGTAGACGATGATAGACGTAGCGACAGTTGGCACTTTGAGTGCTTCCAGGCCCACTCTGCATTGTTGCCAGTTTCCGATGACGTCCTCGATGATGTCATGGATTATCGCCAAATTTTCTCCTTCCCCATCCTTTCTGATGTAGGCCAATTTCGAAATTAATAAAATGGCGGGAAATTAAAAAATTGGCAGAAAATTTAGAATTTGGTTAAAATCCAAAATAGCCTAATTATGCCTTACAGTTTTCCCCCATTCCTATGACATCACTGTGGAAATGGGGCTGTTGTTCTTAGTATAAATCAGTGGGAAACTGAAAAATCTAATATGGTGATTTCTTCTGTTGGTGTGACACACAAAATTCAGTGTGACTGAGCAGGGATATTGGGCAAGCTCCAGGGCTTCAGAATTCATTATGGCTACATTTGCTTACTAGGACAAGAATGGCGATCTTGAGAAGTAATCTGTCTGAACTTGTCAGCTGTTTATAGCTAACCTACTTTCAGTGACATGAAAAACCACTAACATGTTCTCCGCCGGCCGCGGTGGTCTAGCGGTTCTAGGCGCTCAGTTCGGAACCGCGGGACTGCTACGGTCGCAGGTTGGAATCCTGCCTCGGGCATGGATGTGTGTGATGTCCTTAGGTTAGTTAGGTTTAAGTAGTTCTAAGTTCTAGGGGACTGATGACCACAGATGTTAAGTCCCATAGTGCTCAGAGCCATTTGAACATGTTCTCCTCGTGCGGCAGAAAACTATTATTCACTCAAATACGTAGGGACCTGTACGGCTGTTTATATTTATAGCAGACATGATTATCCGATCAATTTTTCTAAATATAGAATTCAAGATGGTCACTAGATTATCTGCTGAAGTCACATATACGCTTGTCCGAAATTAAAGTCCATTAGTGATATGTATGAATTAAATTAGATTTAAAAATCTGAAGCCCAGTCTTCCAAAGTTTAAAAATGTTGCTATTCCAGCTGTCCAAAGTTTAAACAATGTCCCCTCTTCGTTAAAGTTTAAGCAATTATCTCGCCACCCCTCTGACAGCATAGTTTGAACAATTATCACCCAAAGTTTGGAGCTGACTTGCCTTAAATCCACTTAGCACACCGCTTTTGCTTCACAGCCCGCAGCAAACATCCATGTACGAGTCCGGCAGACCACCATTCAGGTACTCGGGATGACATGCGCGGATGACAGCCGCAGCCGCCGTGTTCAGGGCTGAGCCATGCTGGCAGCACGAAGACCTACTTGCCCTCGAGTAGTGCCACGATACGCCTGTGAGAACTCTGTGCACAGAGACGTTGCACACATACCTTCAACTGCCTCACACAAGTTGCAAAGTAGTAGTACCCGTTTCCAGCACTAGAATGCTGTTTTTGATGGCGCTACAGCTGCAGGCCAATGTGACCTAACTTAAAATGGCGGTGGCAGTCTGAAAATACGCCAAAATTTAAAACGACCTTCAGCCCATTTATACATTTCTAGAGAGAGAAATCAAAAAATAGGAGATGCACACTAGTCCTCATGAGGGGGGCGGGAGTGGGGGCGGGGGAGTCTTCTGCAGCAACCCAGAAGCCTGAAAAAAGAAAGGTTGTAGGTTTATAAAATTCACCACATAAAAATCTGTGTCTGATGGATGACAACTATTACACCAGCTGTAACCTACCCGACAACCACAGATACCTCAAACTCGTAGAGTCACATGCACTAGACAGGCAGTATCAGCATTTGAGACCTAAACGCGTTCATGTGAAGTGACAAGTTGAATCGCAACCATCAAAAACGCGACATATGCAGATGACGGGGAAGAACGATATTTTTTTTTATGAGAGTAAGGATCGATATACTACTTGTACGCCACATTTCGATACGAAATAACTTTTCCGTCATTTGCAGGAGAGTGCAACACCATACAGTGCACAACAGCTGCAGACGAAAGTTCCCAGTAGCTGCCTGACAGGGTGCTACCCGCAAAGCGAGAGTATGCTGGTGCACGAGCCTAGGTAGCACCATTGCCGTCAGCCAGCCATCGAGCTAGAGGCCACTGCCGGCCCAAAGAGCTGCAGCGGCTCCCAGCGCCGGGGCAGTCCAGCGCTTCTGATTTGCGGACGGTTTTCGTGGCCGCGCCCTTAACAGGTCGGCGGCAAGTGATAATTCTATTTGCTAGTAAGTTTGAATGTATGCAGTATAGAGCATACAGCAAATCATCGAAGTTTTACATCGATTTTATGCTTAAATCAACGAATATTGTACCGAAATTAACGAATATTGTACCTACATCACTGAGTTTTTCATCGGTGAATATAAAATCCGTTCATCATATGAATAAACCTGATGTAAACAAACATAAGCGCGATGATTGGTCAGAAGCCGTAGCACACATGCACTGGTGGTGTTAGGCTCTTGGAAGTACAGTAGGTACTACTTATGTATTATTCCTAAGTTACGTTAAATGAAACTTTAAGATAATCAAATGTAGTAACAGCCATCAACGTTATTCTTAATCACGCTTTAGCTACGTAGTTTTAATTTCAAAAATCGTGTACACACAGCCTCTGCAGCGTTGTGCTCCGATTGACGGGCTGTTAATGTGCAGTATGAAAATGGCTGAGGCTGCTTTCTCTTCCGTAGTGAAACACGCATGTGCAATGCGGTTAAAAATTTGCCAAGAAATAGGCTGTTCTTAACGTTTTCCATAAATTTACGGCTTTGAAGTTTTCCCAGCTACTGTATGTAATACAATTGATAAATTACACACAACGTACGACTAGCACAGTCGGTAGCGTAATGGAATGTGAACCAAGTGTAGTTTAATGTTCGCTGCTTAAAATCCATTCAGTAACGATTATTTTTCTTGTTCAACTTATTATTTTTCATGAATAATCCATGTGTTCTTATTTCTAATTGCATATTGGACGCGAAATTCCTGTTTTCATTTCAAATATAACTTCTTAATTGTCGATGACTTTGAAAGACTGTTCATAAAAGTTACTTAAATTAAGAAAACATAACAATTTAATTTTTTCAGGCAAAAATGAGAACCCAAATCGTCTTTATTTGGACTGTGTTCATCGTTTTATACACTGAGGTAGATAAGTATGTAGAAACATGAGAAACAATCATTTTCACAGCATCGAGCACATTATACAAATGCTGCATTTTTACATTTGCTACTGTACCATTACAGTATGAACCCAACATAAGTGATCTGGAGCCAAGTTGCGGGATTTGGTCCGTAAAGTACCAAGGCTATTAAGCTGCCAGACGTTCTGGAACTAACGTACGCAGCTTTTTCACACGTCACTGCCGAACGCTGGAGAGATATAGAACGGCTCGTCATGAGAGAAGAAGAGAAAATGCGGTGCGTGGTTTGTTTCGTGGATTCTGTTGTTGATAGGCTCGTTATCAACGTAGCAGGTGACACTTCCAGAACTGAAATGTATTTCTCGGATTCGGATAAGGAAGGCGCTAGGAGATTACCAGATGACTAACTGTAATAAATACCTTCAGTTGCTTCAGTGTTAAACAGTACGGTGAAATCCCTGCAGTTTGCTTTTGCATTACTCACAGCTCGCTCAGAAATATTACACTATGTTTAAGTTAGTAATTTTCGTCACTCTTGCTATCCTTTCTTTCAGGAGTGCTAGTTCTGCAAGGTTCGCAGTAGAGCTTCTGTAAAGTCAGGAAGGTAGTAGACGAGGTATTGGCAGAAGTAAAGCTGTGGGTACGGGGCGTGAGTCGTGCTTGGGTAGCTCAGTTTTCGGTCAGAGAGCCGGTTGGCCTCTGTAATAAAAAACTGAGTGGAAGGATCAACCACCGAACTTGAACAGGATGTCTTGCGACGTCCGCAACGACCAAACACAACGATCAGTAACGAAAAAAAAAAAAGAAAAAAAGTTGGTAGAGCACTTGCCCGCGAAAGGCAAAGGTCCCGAGTTCGAGTCTCGGTCCGGCACACAGTTTTAATCTGCCAGGAAGTTTCATCACTCTTGTTTGTAATTAGAATACTATGTCAGGTGAGAACGAGTGCATTTTATGCTTCCGTCTGGTCACCTAAGAAGCGCGTGGTAGTGCTGGAGTATTATTTCATTCTCTTTAAAATTTAAACGACATTGGAAGCTATATTATTTCTTTTCTCGTCACTTTTTTACGTCTGAACTGCAACTGCTCACATTGCAAGTTAGTTGGATCAGCTGGCTGGCCAGTGCTGTTCGAGTTTAATGCGCCAGTAAAGCTGTTGCCCGCATTTCCGCTCAGTCTATGGGCATGTAACACAGCATAAAACGTGACGTTATGATTATACTTGACTATACTGGTATACAGCTTGGCTTCCACTCCACGTGAAACGAAATTCAATGAGAGTCAAGCAAACGCGGAAGAATACATGGCGTAAGGTTTACATCAGGTTTATTCTTATTATGATTAAACGAGTTTAGTACCAAAATCAATCAATTTTCTATGTAAATCATAAAATTTCTGCATCAAATCCACTCCCCTACCATTGAACACGTACGTTGAAGAATCTAATGTACAAGGTAACGCTGAAAACTATGACTCCTAATTTTTTTAATGCGAAAACTCTTGAAGCTTCTTAAATGAAATAAATTTTATTAACATTTGAGATCTTTATTCTCCATGTTTACATATTTGCCGTCCTCTGCCGCTAGAGGGCTCCGAATTGTAGGGTGTAACATGACGGTGTGTAACGTAAGTATGTCGGTGCGTGAGAAACAGCTTGCTGTAATCGAGTTTCTAATTCGAAGAGTTCGCCCACAAATGGAGCAACCTCTCCGTCAGCATGAAAATGCAAGCCCACACACGAGCACTGCGATATCCGCAACAATCGGAGGCCTTTGGTTCGCTGCCATCTTCCACTCAGTCCCGACTTGGTCCCATTCGATTTCCATTTGTTTGCATAGATTGAAGAACGCCTTCAAGGACTTCACTTTGATAGTGAGGAAGCGGTGCAAGCAGAAGTGAGGTTGTGTCTCCGTCAGTCAAGTCAAACATTCTATAGTGTCGGTATCAACAAACTAGACTGTCGTTGCGAGAAATACGTTCGTCGCCATGGTGACTATGTTGAGAAATAAATATGTAGATATGAAGAATAAAGATGTAGAATGTTAATAAAGCTTGTTTTATTCAAAAAGCGTTAAGAGTTTACACACAAAAAATTCGTACGCATTACTTTTCAGCACGGCCTCGTAGTTACTCATTCAGCAAAAAATGGTTCAAATGGCTCTGAGCACTATGGGACTTAACATCTGTGGTCATCAGTCCCCTAGAACTTAGAACTACTTAAACCTAACTAACCTAAGGACATCACACACATCCATGCCCGAGGCAGGATTCGAACCTGCGACCGTAGCAGTCGCGCGGTTCCGGACTGAGCGCCTAGAACCGATAGACCACCGCGGCCGGCACCACTCAATCAGCAAACGGCACATGACAACAACCATGTCACAGAACGTTTACATCTAACTGCTCCTGCTTCAATACGTGTGTTTTATGTTGTGCCCATAATATCAGAGTTATCCATACGATTTCTAGATTGAGATAGCCGACTGACATACTTACAGAAAATCATTGAATTTTCACGTCAATTTTATGCTAAAATCGACAAATATTGTATTTAAAGCAATGAAATGTGTACATAAAGCTGTGAATTTTGCGTCAAACCTGGTCCATATAATTACATTTTCGTCTAGGCTATATATAACTGTTATGATCCTAGCAGGGTGTGTCTGATTTCGTTCGATATCTGTTGTCATGCATACTTCATAAGCACGCCAAACAAACCTCTGGTATGGATCGTACTAGCGCCTTCTGTGGTGTCTCCTTTACAGTACTGGCATTCTCTGAGAACCATTCGAACAAATTAAGTCGTTCATCCGTTCCTCCCGTTCTTTACGAAGTTAAAGGATGATTTCAGCATAACTGCGAGAGGTTTTCCGTCATCGTAACTGTAACGGTTTGATATGCTTTAAATAGATTCACATATTTAGCGGTACATCATGACTCAAGTACATTTCGTTTACATGTTTAGGTGGTAATGTACCTTTCAATTATCTGGAACTCCAGAGTATGATGCTGTACAGGGTGTTCATGTATTTCAAATTTGCTTCTTGTTTTAATAACTGCTTGCGATAAGATATCACCCTGTCATTTGTCACAGTTAATTATCAGTCGTACTGACAAAAAAGGACTATTAAAAGTACATAGACGGAAACAGTCTTGTGCAGGACAGCAGCATTTGAGGTCTGAACTCAAAAGAGTATGCTGCTGATGTTGTACAAATGTCGCTAACAGAACAGAACACGAGCTCACCCCAGTTACTCTCTGACAGTGACTGTCAAGCACGTAGTTAGGGAAATGTATCAATTGCTGTAAGACAGAACTCAGTTAATTACATTGGACTGTGCATATCCCCCACACCACAATATACGTAAATGACAGACAGACAGACAGACAGACAGACACACACACCAAATGTCCCACAGGATTTCTAAATAATTTCTGGCGAATGTGGATCCAGTACCTTCAACAACACGGCTTGCGCTGGAGGTCTTTTGCTGGCCAAGGTTGGAGATGGTCATAATAGACAAATGGCTCTGAGCACTATGGGACTTAACTTCCGAGGTCATCAGTCCCCTAGAACTTAGAACAACTTAAACCTAACTAACCTAAGGACATCACAAACATCCATGACCCAAGCAGGATTTGAACCTCCGACCGTAGCGGTCGCGCGGTTCCAGACTGTAGCGCCTAGAACCGCTCGGCCACTCATAATAGACAAGTTTATTGTTACGATTTACACTACATTCCACATGTAAGCTTACGATTGCAGGTAGATCGAGCACATGCAGATGAGTCAGTTCTGCAGCGGTTTCCTCCTAAGGTATCTGACATTGTAGGTTCACACGCACCTCCCGTAAATTACAGGTGTAGAGCTGATGTCCAATAGCGCTTCAGATGCATTCAAATCAGATGAATTTGATCGCTAAGACATCAGTGTGAGTGTTCCTGAAACAACTATAGCACAGTTGAGTCTTAGCCTTATACCACAGTTAATTGTAAGATTGCTTGTGTCTGAAAATGCACTGTAGTAGTAGTAGTAGTAGTAGTAGTAGTTATTCGTAACCATACGTTCTCTAGTTACTGTACCACAATGACTACAGACTCTTTTGATAGGTGGCAGTGTTATTCTTCAACTAACAGTGATTTTCGCTGTAGCTATGCGTTCGTGTGATAGAAATTTGATATCGATGTAGATTTAACGTTAAACTCCAGTCATGCTTCCTATTGATAGAAAGTGATCAAAGGCTGAGACAAGCAGTCCAGCATTGCATTTTAGGTGGTTAATCACACAAACTGAAAGTGTTTTACATTATACATAAGACATCTAAAATATTCAGCAGATTTCTAAATAGGTGACAGTTGAGGATTGGTGTGTGAAGCGTTCGTAATCGACTGGCAAGGTAGTGGGACTTCAATTAATGAGCTTACATGCTTCCATATGATTTAGAAATCATTTTCCGACAAACGGCTGTGTGATTCCTTCAACAAGGGCGCTTATGCAGAAGGTCCTTCTGCAGGTCACGATATTGGGTGTCAGGAGACGTGATGTGAAATAATCGTGTGTGCAATATTCGGGGAAATTCTACAAGTCTGCTAGGTTGTAGGATACTGATATATTGTAAACTGTAGTGAAGTACTTCTGCCAGTCTTGAAACGTAAGTGTTATTCAAGGTAGTGAGGAGTTCTATTTTATAAAGGCTGCTCTGAAATACTTCGGACGAAGTTTGGGCTTTGAATATTCCATATGAAGCGAGAATATAAACGCCTTCCCCACAGTGAAAAATTACCTCAAAACTGCAACAAATTGATCCTAAACTGTATACAATATGAGTTATTTTAATGCACTCAAAATTGTTAGCAACCAAGATAGCTGCCCAGAGGGTACTGGTGCAGTCTGCATGGTTCTCAGTTTAGGATTCAAAATAATGATCCTTGATATCATCAGTTACATCAGAATCCAAGATGGAAATCCAAGGTGGTGAACCCCAGGGTAGGGGTGTAGCCTGCATCGTTGTCAGTCCAAAATAGTTGTTCCAGTTTCTGAAGTGCTGCGATTGTTTACTCCCACCACACAGCGTCCAGGCGTACTCGCCATCAAACAAACCCGCCACTCGTGCTCTGTACACCATAGTGAAAGGTTCATCATCATCATCATCATGTGTGGTAGAGACCTACCACTTCCAGACAGAAAATACTTCAACAGTTAGATGAAAGTATTAACCCATTCATCCGTCTCAGTATTATTATTATTATTATTATTATTATTATTCATTGTATGTGTTTTCGTGGTTTCTCACTCAGTTCAATAGCTCCCGGACATATACGATGCCGTGTCTTGTAGTATTACAGCTTATCGATAATGCTGGAACTGGCGCTTCGATAAAGATTCCTGCAGGCGCCATGAGCGGCGTTTTGAACATCGCCACCAATAGGATGACCTGTCCAATGAAGAATCTCCAGGCCACCGACCAATGAAGACCGTTAGGACGGTGTTATAGTTGGTGCCGAACGTTCCACCAAATAGCTCGGCCAGCAAACATCCAGTGTACACAGACGCATGCCCTTGTAGCTAGCCACAGCTGGCACAAGTTGTGAACAGTGTAGCACTTCCTCAGCAACAAGTTGCGTAAAGTATATTTATTTAAAGTGCACTTGTGTCAACTAATCTTTTACTTGCCTGTCCGGATTTCTGTGCTAACAGATCGCTTTCGCCACCTTTCCACCCATTTATCATTCGCAATGAGGACATAACATTTGACTCCTCATAAGATAATAGTTGCCAACTCGCATCATAACATGCCTGATACACATGAAAAGCAGCAGCAGCAGCGGAAATCAAGCCAGCATTTAGTCACACTCCCTGGTGCAGCTCCCGACGCGATGGGGTGGAAATCAAGTCAGCATGCAGAACTGTTTCCAGACTTTGAATTTCCGCTATATCCATCACTATCACCACTAAGTCAGCACACAAACAGGCGCTCTGATGGATATACTGAAGTAGGACACAGAATTGCTTGCAGAGTTTGTGTTCCAACTACATGAAATGCCTGCACCACTTATCAAGCCTCAGCTAAGTTGTTTCAGAATGCTGTTATTAAACACTGCTCATCAAAATGGATCGAAGCTTGGTAATGTTGATTTGGTGCCTGACAAAGACCTCGAAGCTAAGGCAGAAATAGAGAACGTCCGGTAAGGTACAAAGGTGCAGTTCGGTAATACGGAGTGGGGTCAGATGTGCTGCAAGCTCTAATACGTATAGGACTGGATGACAGCCGAGTACAGTTTATTCCCTGGAGACATCAATATCTTGTGCACCAACAGCTTATCCATCGTCAACATGTTTGGGGGCTGATATGATGAAGTTAACATCTCAAAATCCAACACAGTGTGTACATTTGAAGCATCTAAGTATCGCAAACTGGTGTAGCTTGTATAGCTTGTAGGATGCTGTAGTCTCACTACAGAGAGACTTAGTCTATGGTGAAAGTGTGTTACACCGCTCTATGATGATACTGTCAAATATGTATAGGAATCTAACGTTCACGATGCGGAGGAAGAATTAGATGTATATGTAGGTGTGTGTACGTGCCCTATACTTAAGTGTTAGTTTATTACTTCTGTAAACATAAATCCCATACAAACTGAGTTTACAGATGGCATTCCTAAATCTATTAGTGCTTAAATTATTTTGCATCAAATACATGCTGAACATAAAGCACATAAGAAACAGTTATTTCGAAAATACTGCAGCGATGAATAGGTTTTATGTAGGAAAAACAATGACAATATCTTAATGATAGTGATATCATTTTCCACGGTTCATTAAGTACCAAAATGTATATTATCATTATAAAAAATTGTATCAGTATTTAGATATAATAATAAATAATATTTTACAAGTTGCAATATGTTTTATTCGATCATACATATATTCCATGAGACTTAGCAATTCAGCTGTTTGAGATGGAGTCGTAGTAGAGTCTTAGATTTACAGTGTCAGAATGACTCCACAGTCCACATATCCCTGTGTAGAATATACTTAGCACATTTTACATGAGATGATACCTAACAGTTCAGCTGTTGCAGTGTCAGAGAGAGAGAGAGAGAGAGAGAGAGAGAGAGAGAGAGAGAGAGAGAGAGAGAGATGGTTGGTTGGTTGGGGAAGGAGACTAGACAGCGTGGTCATCGGTCTCATCGGATTAAGGAAGGATGGGGAAGGAAGTCGGCCGTGCCCTTTCAGAGGAACCATCCGGGCATTTGCCTGGAGTGATTTAGGGAAATCACGGAAAACCTAAATCAGGATGGCCGGACGCGGGATTGAACCGTCGTCCTCCCGAATGCGAGAGAGAGAGAGAGAGAGACGTAATGATTCCAGAATGAGATTTTCACTCTGCAGCGGAGTGTGCGCTGATATGAAACTTCCTGGCAGATTAAAACTGTGTGCCGGACCGAGACTCGAACTCGGGACCTTTGTCTTTCGCGGGCAAGTGGTCTACCAACTGAGCTACCCAAGCACGACTCACGCCGAAGTTTCACATCAGCGCACACTCCGCTGCAGAGAGAAAATCTCATTCTGGAAACGTCACCCAGGCTGTGGCTAAGCCATGTCTCCGCAATATCCTTTCTTTCAGGAGTGCTAGTTCTGCAAGGTACGCAGGAGGGCTTCTGTAAAGTTTGGAAGGTAGGAGACGAGATACTGGCAGAAGTAAAGCTGTGAGGACGGGGCGTGAGTCGTGCTTGGGTAGCTCAGTTGGTAGAGCACTTTCCCGCGAAAGGCAAAGGTCCCGAGTTCGAGTCTCAGTCCGGCACACAGTTTTAATCTGCCAAGAAGTTTCAGACTTAATGATGATTGCGGTGTTGTTCCTACATCGCTGGTACATATAACTCGACGAGTTTAAGAGATTCGTCGTGGCTGGCTGGGTTACTGCCGCTGTTGTAGCTGCCTTCGATCCCACACACAAATTTTTTGTGGCGAATTATATAAACATGGGACCTTGGTTTTTTTTTCCGGCTTTTGGGCCGTGGCACATGTATTCCCCCTCCCGAGTACAAGTTTGCATATCCCTATTTTTTGGATTCTCTCTCTAGTGTGGACTATAGGTCGTTTTACATTTGTTGAATTTTCATATTTCCACCAACATTTTAACTTAGGTCACATTGGCCTACGGCTGCAGAGTCGTCATAAACAGCGTGCTCGGGTTGGAAAGCGGCACTTTGCGTTAGGCAGTTGAATTTACAGTATGCATGCAGCCCCTCTGTGCACAGAGCTGCCTCCGATGGATGGTGGGGCTACTCAAGGGCGAGTGGGTCTTGGTGTTCGTGGACCGAACCGGCCCGCGGCAGCTGCAGCTGTCTTCGGTCGATGGTGGCGCGACTCCAGAGCACTTGGATGGTGGTCTTCTAATGGTTCAAATGGCTCTAAGCACTATGGGACTTAACATCTGAGGTCATCAATCCCCTAGACTGTGAACTACTTAAACCTAACTAACCTAAGGACATCACACTCATCCATGCCCGAGGCAGGATTCAAACCTGCGACCGTAGCAGCAGCGCGGTTCCTGACTAAAGCGCCTAGAACCGCTTGGCCACAGCGGCCGGCAATGGTGGTCTGCTGCAGACTCTGAGGCAGTGGCAATGTGCTGAGTGGAATGAGGGAAGTCAGTTCCGAACTTCGAGTGACAATTGTTCAAAGCTTGGACAGCTGGACTAGTGACATTTTTGAACTTAGGGAAGATGGGCTTCCTATTTTTTAACTGAAGTGAATTTAAACATAGCGCTAATGAACTTTAACTTGGGACAGGCGGTATGTGTGACTTCAGTGGATAATCCAGTGGCCATGTTGAATTCTGTACTTAGAAGGGAACCTCCCCATCGTACCCTCCTCACATTAAGCGGTGAGATGGCCCACTGTATAGCCCGTCAAAATCCGAACACAGACCAAGCATGCAAACAGGTAGAAAATGTACTGAACTGTGAAGAAAGAAGCAAAGTAGAAACAGTGAATTGTCCGAGCTCAATATTTACAACATCGAACTAGAAAAGCCATAGCATTGTGGTTAAGTGGTAACGGTGTTGGATTGGCTCTGAGCCCTATGGGACTTAACAGCTATGGTCATCAGTCCCCTAGAACTTAGAACTAATTAAACCTAACTAACCTAAGGACAGCACACAACACCCAGTCATCACGAGGCAGAGAAAATCCCTGACCCCGCCGGGAATCGAACCCGGGCGCGGGAAGCGAGAACGCTACCGCACGACCACGAGCTGCGGACGGTGTTGGATTAAAAAGCGGGACATCGGTGTTCAAATCCTACTCGTGCCCCCTATTTCGCACACTCCTCTATTAGCAGGAGAAAGGAAGTGGCCCTCGAATTGGAACCGCAAAGTTTGATGACAAGGCGACATGTCAACCGAATCTTCCACCGGAAAAACACGTCTGGTGTGTCATACAAGACATTGGTGACAGTATATTATGTGATCAAAAGTATCCGGACAGTCCCAAAGACATAAGTTTTTCATATTATGTGAATTGTGCTGCCAGATACTCCATATCAGCGGCCTCAGTAGTCATTAGACATCGTGAGAGAGCAGAATGTGGCGCTCCGCGGAACTCACGGATATCTAACATGGTCAGGTGACTGGGTGTCACTTGAGTAATACGTCTGCACGCGAGATTTCCACACACACCTAAACATCCCTAGGTCCACTGTTTCCGATGTGATACTGAAGTGGAAACGTGAAGGGACGCGTACAGCACAAACAAGTACAGGCTGACCTCGTCTGTTGGCTGACAGAAACCACCGACAGTTGAAGAGGGTCGTAATGTGTATTAGGCAGGCATCTATCCAGACCATCACACAGGAACTCCAAACTGCATCAGGATCCACTGCAAGTACTATAACAGGTAGTAGGGAGGTGAGAAAACTTGGATATCATGGTCGAGCGGATGCTCAAAAGCCGCACATCACGCCGGTAAATGTCAAACGACGCCTCGCTTGGTGTAAGGAGCGTAAACATTGGACGATTGTACAGTGGAAAAACGTTGTGTGGGGTGGCGAATCATGGCACACAATGTGGCGATCTGATGGCAAGTTGTGAGTATGGCGAATTCCCGGTGAACGCCATCTGCCAGCGTTTGTAGTGCCAACAGTAAAATGCGTCGTGGTGGGGGCTTGCACCCCTTGTTGTTTTGCGTGGCACTATCACAGTACTGGCCTACATTGATGTTTAAAGCACTTTCTTGCTTCCCACTATTGAAGACCAATTCGGGGATGGCGACTGCATCTTTCAATACGATAGAGGACCTGTTCATAATGCACAGCCTTTAGCGGAGTGGTTACACGACAGTAACATCCCTGTAATGGACGGGCCTGCACAGACTCCTGACCTGAATCCTTTAGGATACCTTTGGGATGTTTTGGAACGCCGGCTTCGTGCCAGGCCTCACCTGCCGATATCGATACCTGTCCTCAGTGCAGCACTCCGTGAAGAATGGGCTGCTATTCCACAAGAACCTGATTGAACGTATGCCTGCGAGAGTGGAAGCTGTCATCAAGGCTAAGGGTGGGCCAACATCAGATAGAATTCCAGCATTACTGAGAGAGGGCACCACAAACTTGTTAGGCATTTTCAGCTAGGTGTCCGGATACTTTTGATCACATAGTGTATATGTGTCATATGATAGGAACCTCCTACCGACGCACGTAACTTGTACGCATGGTGAGTGAGTGATATTTGACTCCTTGCCCGATTTAGGTTTCCTATGAATGTGAATGCGATCAGTCTCAAGTAAATGATGAAAACAATAGTGCCTCACATAAGCTGCAACAAATGAACGCAGCAGTTTCATAATCACACAGTTTTCCGTGTGCTCTGTCAAAACATACGTTTTTAACGTTTTTCGAGTTTTGACTTTTGAGCGCCTATGTTGTAACATATTATTTGTTGTTTTCATTTCTGTTAGCGGCATTTCGCCTGATCTCACCGTTGATCACATTTACTTCCAACGGTAACGTATACCCAATGTATATCATGATAATTGCTAAGACTACAGAAAGAGAACAGACACGTCTATGTCCGGACCGACGGGTCATATGTTTGTGGAAGAAATAAATAATGTGCACGAGGGAGTTTTGAACACGGATCTACTGCTTCACAATCCAACGCCATTGCACTCCCATTTCGTTTGCGCTGCACGTATAGACCTTGGACTGTTCACTGTTTCTATTATGCTTCTTTTTTCACAGTTCAGTACATCTTCTTGTTTTCATGCTTGATTAGTGTTCAGTTTTCGACGGGCTATCCAATGGGCCATCTTACCCCTAAACCTGAGGGGAGTGCGATTGGTAGTTTCCGTTGTTAGAACAATTGTTCGTACAACCATGATCGCTATAAATAAAAACCCCTACAGTTCCGTACATCCATACAGACCCCTACAGCTCCGTATCTGCATGATGAATACATGTTAAGTGGTTTTTGGTACCACGAAAAGTGGGTCAGCTATGAACAACAGGCAAATTCAGTCAGATCGTTTCTAAAACGCCATCCTTTCTTTGTTCTAGTAAGCGAAGGTCACCAGTTTGGATTTTGATGTCATAGAGCTGCACCAATATCTCTGTTTAACATTCTTCGATTTTTGAATGTCCTGCCGATTTATGCTTACGACAACAGCCCTACTTCTACAATGATGTCATAGTAGCGGAGAAAAGAAACCATATAGCACAATTGGGCTGCTTTGAATATACCACCAAATTTTAAATTTCTTGAAAAATTCTGAATTTTTCGCCATTTTTTATATTGTGCAATTGCAATATATCAGAGAGGAAAGGATGAGGATACCTAGCAACAATGTAGAGTTGGCCAGGATGCACTCAGTCTACCTACTAACGATTGACGGATTGGCGGCGAGGGTGGAATCCTTATCATGACAGTAACATTAATCCCCAGAATGTCTCAGGCTAGCTACTTTTCCGGCTCTCGGAAGATAAATTTACAATTTTTTTTGGGCATGTAATACTAAATTTTCTATCACATTAAAGAATCCAAACCAAAGTAGCCGGGCTGCTTTTTTTGTCATCCGGGAAACAGGTATAGTGGTAAACGAGACAGACAATTTTCTGAAGGAAGTTTGTTTCTTAAAACAGATATACTGTACATTGATTATACGTTCCGTAGAATCGAAGGACTAGTCTCACAGGAGCTACTAGTGCCATTTACCCTTTCTTTTTTATTGCCTCTCAAGAAGTTACTGGTTTGTGACGAAATTCCTGAAATGTAATTTACATTCCCACTTAGAGTGCAGAAATAACGTTGGGAAACTAACTGAAAATGAATGAACATGATAGTCGCTAAGCCTGGCTCACGAGGATAATTGATTCAGTAATTTTTAGTGTCAAAAAGTATTAAAGAGTTATAGAAATATACTCAGCCGAGCAGGAGACTAAATTTTAGACGTTCGCTGTAATTGAAGGTACTTAACCAAGTACTCGTAAGCTGTTCATTTTATAATGAGGTTATCATGTAAGTTGCCGTCTTCTGTTGTGTATAGCAAACTCGCAGTATTTTGAACACTTATCTAATACTTAAAAAGAACGGATTTGCGGAAACTGTGTCACTGATCATATGAGTAATCAAGTGGCTGTTGTGAAATCGAGACTGTAGCTCTCTTTGTGAATTATGTGAAAGGTTCGCACCGAAATCAGATAGGGATGACGGCGAAAAACTAATACAAGGCTGGGGTTAGTGAGCTACTTGATTTGTGTGGCTGTTACACAAAATATGAAAGTAACATTATTGTGGTGGTGGTGGTGGTGGTGGTGGTAGTAGTAGTAGTAGTAGTAGTAGTAGTAGTTTTATTCAGTGGTGGATCAGTTTTAAAAAGTTTAGTTTCACAAGGACAGGACAGGTAACTGGCCGCTTGGGTTTTACAAAAAGGATTAACATCTATATGCATATCGAATGATCCAGGTTAAGTGCACTCAGTGCTAGGTAAGATTTAGTCTCATAGGTAATTAGCGTAGAGAAGCGTTCATGGATTTCGCTGTTCACCATTTAGTTTATTATTATTATTATTATTATTGTTATTGTTATTGTTATTGTTATTGTTATCATTAATATAAATGTTATGCTACCTCTTTTCCCTACAGCCATCCAAGGGAAGATTAGGGTTTAACGTCCGTTCGACGACGATGTCGTTAGAGATGTAGCTGAAGCTCCAATTAGGAAAGGATATCGGTCGTGTTTTCAAATGGAACAATCTCGGCATTTCCGTAAGCGATTTAGGGAAAACACGGAATTGACATATCTGGATGGACGACCGGGCATTTGAACCACTGTCCTCCCGAATGCGAGGCAGTGTCTTATCACAGCGCGACATCGCTGTCTTACAGCCTGTCATTAGCGCAGCATTGATAGTTCCTTCCACTTGGCGTCTGCACTGATTTCATGTTGTATGATGGTCTTCTAGCATAATTCTTTCTTTGGAAGTTAGATTGCATAAATCTCGTCGTGCCTGTAGCACTCCTAAGCTACACGTACCTTTTGGGCGGTGCTAAATGACTATCACCATGAAGTCAGAAATAGTTGTATGTGAATGTCCGGAGTCTCGCGATTGGATGTTCTCAAGGTCGTCAGTCCGATTACTGTTAGTTAAAAATCAATTGTGCGACTTCTACGGAAACTAATGTATTACATAATAAAAATAAAAAGTTGTCGATATACTAAGACAAGTATTGGAGGTTAAGTGGAGATTATTTGCTGTGTACGATTCCAGTTCAGTGATCGGATGTTGATTACTTTTGAGTGCTGTTACACGGCAACTGGTCTTAAATTGCCGGTATGTTGAGGTAACTAACATTACTTCTTGCGTCAAAGCGAAGCTGACTGTTCTTTGTTAAAAAAATTCGCAACTGTATGAGTGTAAGTTGATACGCGTACACCAATAAAATGTTTCATTTGCCGACCGTGGCATAAATTCGGAATTTGCTAAAAGAGGAGGAAAACTATAATTACAAAGCGATCCACAAAGCCGGTGATGAACTTGGTTACGACATTTGTAGGACTTCAGTCAGATGTTAGAAAGCATCGAACATATTGTTGTGGCTTTATGAAACAAATATGGGGAGTTGACAGTTTGCGACTATTGTAATTTTACTAGCCTTGCATTCGATCTCGACATCAGTCGGTTATAGAAAACATGGATCAGCGAGGCAGACGTGCGTAAATATGCTGAAGTAACAGTCTCTAAAGACCTCGAAGTCGACGGGAAGTTAAAACCTGATTTTCTTTCGTTCCTTCCTTAGTAATCGATGCACCTAATGAAGTAATGTTTAGCAATAGCTAAATGTAATAAAATCGTTGAGACCAAGAATACCTTATGGGATTCGGTGTATCGTAAGATTTTGAATCTGAGCAGGAGCATATCGCCACCATGTCTAATGAAATATCCGGATTGATTTTAGAAATCTTAAGTGAATCAGACACATATAATTACGATTTTTACGAGTTACAGTTCAACAAATGGAATTTGTAGCCAAAAATTTAATTTAATTTTGTAGATAATGAAGTGATATTATAGACACAAAAAATTCTGCTGATGCACTCGTAACGTGTTTCAGTGGAGAGATATTTACATTTGACGTTCGTATACAGATGAAGAAGAAGAAGAAGAAGAAGAAGAAGAAGATAAGTTACCAACAAGTTCTCCATGTAACTTTGTCAGGACATTTATTTCGTGACGAGACGCATATGCTTTGTACGTACGGCCACGCGAATGATGGTGTACTTGAGCTTTTTGAAAATGCATTTCCAGGCGGAAGACAGCTGAATCATTGACCTTTGCTGCTATTTATCGTAGTGTTACTGAGAAAGCGTCAGAAACACAACAAACGGCGAGCTGAGGAAGATCATAATTCTCTTGTGCCATTGGCCAAGAAGAATACATTCTGCTAGCTGAAGATGATCCAGGTATCGGTACTCGATACGTTGTTGTATCTTGCGTGATGCATCTCGTAGTACCGTATCGAAGGTACTTCGCAGGCAGTTCATGTACCCGCTTTGTCTTCGGCGTGAGCGGGGTCTTTTAGCTGCCGATCATCTAACTTTAGCCGATGGTTTGTTGCGCAAACAGAGGATCTATTATTTCTTTTTTCAGTCTTATGTGTACATTGGGTAACATTTGGGAAGGTGGACTAGCAAATTTCCACAGCGAACATGTTTGAGCGGACGAAATCCTCATTTGTCATTTAAGGCTAGACATCACCAGTAGTGCGCTGGAATTGTTGACGAATGTCTGGTAGGTCTCATATGTTCTCTAGGTACTTTTTAAAGATGCTGTCTACAAAATATGTATTCAGAAAATTACTTCAGACTTAGTACATTATGTGACGCTGCAAGCAAGAGAAACTACACTAGTGTCCAAAATTAAAGCAACACACGAAAGTTTTGTAAGGTTGTGTTTTGTTTTCCACAAAACAGTAAAACGGGTGATAGTAACGTAGGAACAATATAGAGGGTACAGAACGTAAACAATTGCATCATGCATAACGGTGGACAGAAATGTTCTTTGCTTTTGCCAACTTAACGGATTTGCACATACATTCCGACAAATGGTTAATGTGCTCAGTATGGAGTGTGACCAAATCTGGCAGCAGTACAGGGCTGACAACGACTGGACGTGTTGTGAATGTTGTCATCAATCTCATTTTGAGGCAATAAGCCCATTCTTCCTGCAGAGCTGCTCGCAAGTCTTCGAGAGTTGTTGGTGTATGCTGACGTGATGCAACCAGTCTCCCTCGTGCATCCCAGACGTGCTCTATGGGATTCAAATCGGGATAACGAGCAGGCCACACCATGCGTGCATTATCTTCCACTTCAAAGTAAACATCAACCACACGTGTCCTATGAGGTCGAGTATTCGCGTCCATCAGTGCGAAGTCTGGGTCCATAGCATCTCGCAACAACCGCACATGAGGCCCCAAGATCTCGTCACGATACCTGACGGCAATTATACCTTGCCGATTCAGCCGTACAATTTCGTGTTCGAGTGGTCAACATAATACCTGCCCACACCATTAGGGATCCTCCTCGATACTGATCCCTTTCCACAATGTTTGGGTCCCTAAATCGTGTTCACGTTCCCTCAAGGTACGAATCTATCGAGAATCACTCTCCAGACCAAATCAGGATTCACCTTTGAAAAGAACATTGACTCACTGTTCAACCGTCCCGGCGGCTGTTGATGCCTCCACTGTGGACGTTCACTTCCGTGATGACGCGTCAGAAGTATACATACAGCAGGTCTGTGACAATAAGGCCGACTTTTCCAAAGCTTTCTGTACCCTCTTGGCTTCGATACAACACGTCCAGTTGATGCTGCGAGGTCATGTGCCAGTTGCCGTGCTGTACTAAAGCGGTCACATGTGGTCGGTCCTGCCCTGGTCTTTGGGATACTATTTCGGTCTTTATAAAGTGTTGCATCTGAGAAACAACAGAAGCACTCACATTCAGCCATCGAGCGACATCAGTTTCCCACTGTCCTACTTCCATTCTTCCTATGGCCCTCCACCGCAGAGTGTCTGGTAGGCGTCTTCTCTGTGCCATACTGCACCGTCTGTGACTGTGTACACAGCGATTGTGGATGTGAGACGAGCCGGCAAACACTATCCCGTTTCATAGGTACCGTGAAATCAGCGTTGGTGTGGTTGTCCGTGGACCGGAATGCCATCTTCCGTGCCGAACACGATCGTACAAACATCTGGTCGACGGTTTGTATGATTATATTGTGAATTAGGCACAGGACGGGGAAATAGCGGTTTGTTGCTTTCATTTTGGACACCAGTTTAGATTAAGTTCTTAGGCAGGGCGACTCGCCACTATGCGATGACCGCAATGTACATCTCTCTGTACACAACGTTTTAAAGCGATGTATTTCATTTTCTCAGGGGCTATAGATTTCAGGTTTCCATAGAATCTCCCACTAATTTTGTCAGAGAAAGTGAGTTTTATAAAAGTATTAAAATGTTGAGTCGGACATCCTCGCTAAATTATTATATGACAGATTTTAGCGTGTAACAATTCAATGGTGCATAATTTTTATCAAATGATCAGTCAGGAACATTTACTTTTCTTTTTATTTTGTTATGCCTTTATGTAGTACTCAGGAGCGTATGCCTGCAAATGTGTACGAATAAATAAACTGAATTTTTTTTAAAAAAAACTAAACATATCGAATATTGACAAAAGGGTCCTGTTAATGAAGTGGTACTTGAACATAGGTCATCCTCATAATGACCACTACCATCACCATCATCTATCCTTTGAGAGTGCTTAATATGCGCATAATTTGCCTCCGAATTTTTTATGTGAAAACCCTTAAAGTTTTTTAAATAAAACTTTATTAACATTCTACATCTCTATTCTTCGTGTCTACGTGTTTATTCCACAACGTAGTCACACTGACGACAAACACATTTCTCCCACCGAGAGACCAGTGGGTTGATGCCGTCACTGTAGAAGGTTTGCTTTGTTGACAGAGCCACAACCTTACATCTGTTTGCACCGCTACAGTACTATCAAAGCTAAGTCATCGAAGGCGTTCTTTAAGTTTCGGATACAGATGAAAATTGGATAGGGCCAAGACGGGAGGGCATGGTGGATGATCCATGACAATGAACCCAACGGATCGGATTGTTGCAGATGTCGCAACGCTTGTGTGGTCTGGCGTTGTTTGGGGGAGGAGACCAAACAGCGAGGTCATCGGATTAGGGAAGGATGGGTTAAAAGGAACCATCCCGGCATTTGCCTGAAGCGATTTAGGGAAAATCACGGTAAACCTAAACCATGATGGCCGGACTCGGGATTGGACTGTCGTCCTCCCGAATCCGAGTCCAGTATGCTATCCACTGCGCCACTTCGCTCGGTTCTCTGGCGTTGTCATGCTGACGGAGAAGGTACTCCATGTGTGAACGAACTCTTCGAATTCGAAACTCGATTCCAGCACGCTGTTTCTCACGCACCGACATTGTTACGTTACATATCGCGCCATGTTACATGCTACAATCAGGAGCCCTTTAGCGGCAGAGGTTCAAATGGCTCTGAGCACTATGGGACTTAACTTCTGAGGTCATCAGTCCCTTAGAACTTAGAACTACTTAAACCTAACTAACCTAAGGACATCACACACATCCATGCCCGAGGCAGGATTCGAACCTGCGACAGTAGCGGTCGCGCGGTTCCGGACTGTAGCGCCTAGAACCGCTCAGCCACCCCGACCGGCCAGTGGCAGAGGGCTGCAAATATGTAGACACGTAGAATAAAGATGCATAATGTTAATAACGCTTGTTTTATTTAAATAAAATGAAGAGTTTTCACACAAATTGCGAGGCATTACTTTTCAGCACGCACTAGTATAAGTAAGCAACGGAGTTTTCGTTTCTCGGCAGATACTGATTATGTTGTTCTTTTGCTTAATGAGGTGTGTCAATATTTACCTACAATAAAAATATATTTAAGCTTCTTGTTTTAGTGCTACATGTAATACTAATTCCACAAAGTTAGAAAATTAATTCTCTGTAAGTAATCTCCAGTGTAGTTGAAATTTAGATTCATCCGCCATCTTTTCTTCCGTCGCCACCTTCCTCCTCTTTGCGCTACACAATACCAGTTCTTCTAGCGTCTCATATGCCTACCATCAATGAAATTTGAAAATAACACAGGACTCCATCCGACAAGGCTGGAACGATCTTTGGGGCAGTCTTGAAACGGTCACAGCTATCCTCATGTCCAGTGGCATACCGTAATTGTAATTTGTTGTTCAAATACGTAGATTGATTAGTAACAAGAATGTCCATACCGCATAAAAAAATTAACGCTGACACAAGAGACAGAATTAATGAGAAGTGACAAAGAAAATGGGCATTACATGTGCATAAAAGGACATTAAGAAACCTTCGTGTGGTATGGATGCTGACCAAGAATGACACCCGATCAACCTGAATCAGAGTGACCGAGAAGCAAGATAACGTCCCACGACGATTTTCTGCAGTCTATCGTAACTGCTCAATATCGCGCGTGTGCGAGGATCGGCTGACCTACCAACTGTATTCGGCTAACGGTAGACAGCTGTCCCTGAAATGCTTGGCCCTGATGCTGCTGCTAGTTTTGATCAAAGTTGCTGGACAACGTCTTGCCGTTAGTTACATAACGGTGCTGCTAAGGGTAGTGACCCTTGGCCAAACGGGTGTGGATCGTAGTCGGACATCTCCGTTTATTTAATACATGTCCCTGAGACTGGAGAAAACAGTCCATTGCACACGTAGCGCTGGTACTCTCTACGACTTCGTTCGCTCTATTTACGAATGTTCGAGGTCCTGACCTGAAACACAGAGTCATTATTATATAATTTTGACACCCCTTCCTCCCCAACAGCGCCGCGCCCCCCCCCCCCCCCCCCCCCCACACACACACACACACCACAGATAACACGTTTGCACTCAGAGTGCCGCGCAGATGAAATGTGGTCTACTATCATCTGCTCCGTGTCGCTCGATGACTAAGTTGATGTCAAACAACTAATCCAAAGTTCCGGGACTAAATACTCATTCCATCACAGAAAATTTTTGGGTGACGTGTTGCTTCTGTCAGCCCTGGCAGTGATTTGTGTATGTGACAAATGCCAAATTTCATTGTGCTTAGTAGCTCACGTTAAACCATTTCTCCCTATAACGAGTTGTGTAAGACATTTCAAAGGTCGATGAAAGGCAAGGGTATGCCACCTTCAACAGCACCCTGCCGAGCGCTGTGACTTTTTGAACTAGTGACAGTTTTACCTTTTTCGACACCATTTCATCATACGAGCTACATCCAAATCGATTTGTACAAAGTTCGAATACAACAGTAAAAACTACGCTTCTTCTCGGGAAAAACTTTGCACTGTATATTAATGATCATGAGAGAAGTTCACAGACATCATGCTGATTACAAACGTAACGATGTCTAACTTTCCTTAATATGGGACCTGCGGCATATATTATGTCACAGTAGGCTATTATGCAGATAATTAGTAGACAGTATGCTGTTTGATAATTTATTTTTGTATATAAACTTATTTCGGCTTAATTGCCGTCTTCAGTACATGTCCTGACGTCTTAAACGGACATATGTCTGCTTTGATTAAAGTACTGCTGCTGTCAGTAATTGTTGGGTGCAAAATTTTTTCAGTAACGTTTTAAAGTTGTTCGATGATTTGATGCTGCACGTGTATTATAATACTTTTTTATAATTTTGACAGTTATAGAAATTCAAGTTTGACAGTTCTTTACTCAAAAGTAGCAGACAGGTACCGATGGGTTGCTTAGATTCATATCTTTGAGTAAACAACTAGCTGTGAAACTTGTATTTCTAAGACTGTCAAAATTATAAAAGAAACTTATTATAATACACTTGAAACATCAAATCATCGAACAACATTAAAACTTTACTGGAAAAATACGCCACTCAACAACGAAGGACAGCAACAGTAATTTACTCAAAGTTGATATATGCCCGTTGACAGCGTCAGGACATACACTGATAAAGGCAATAAAGCCGAGATAAGCTTGTGTGCAAAAATAAAATATCAAGCAACATAGTGTATACTAATTCTCCGTAACGATGTACGCTTGTCTATTGACAATTTAAATAAAACAATCTCCCAAATACTTCGTGTTGAAGTTACCCTCATTTTATGAACAAATAACAGTTGACCAGTTCACTAAATTATTTTGGTTTTGGCTTCTGGGATGGTCACATTCCGGCATATATTTCATAGAAATAAGTCAGCAGGCTCTTCATAATTTCTTCCCTAGGGCATGGGTGTGTGTGTTGTCCTTAGAGTAAGTTAGTTTATGTTAGATTAACTAGGGACCGATGAGCTCAGCAGTTTGGTCCCATTAGACCTTACCACAAATTTCCAATTTTTCTTCATAGTTTTTTCGTGTATGTCTTATCGTATTTGATTACTGAGAGACAAGATATCGGGAAGATATGCACTCAAGCTGTCAAGATACTGGATTCTCGTATATTCTATTTCGGTATCCGAGCATAGTACGAGTAACCCTTGTCGCGTTCTTGTATAAATAGCACATAATTTGACAGTAGAAGACAGGTACCGATAGGTTATGTAGATTCATATAGGTCGAAACTGTCGTATTTACTGAAGTGATAGTCGTGATCAGTCATGCAAGACAGCGTGGTGATCCTACTCATTTTTCATAATTTGTTCGTAACGCAATTTGCCATGGGTTATAAAATACAAGTGAAAAATAATGAAGACGTGTATTGATATTGTGTCGATGAATTACGTGTAAAATCTGTACAGGCTGAAATTAGATACTTACCAAGAAATATGAAAAACAGCACCTTGCGCGGCAGTTAGTTTCCACACCTGCGTCAGGACATAGCGAGACGAGAGCCAGAGAAAATCCCGACGTTCCTTGCTTACGATGTTAACTCTTCTGCCAAACCAGTGTACAGCGAAATGAGACCTTTTGGTAGTAACCAACCGAATAAGAAGTAAAACATCGAATACCCTTAGGGTGTAATGCGTGAAAGCAACGTGATTACTCATTTAAGCATACATTAGTACACCCTGGCAGAAACGTTATTTTTTAAAAAATATTGTGTATATAGCTTCGTGCTGGTGCCCAAGTCACTTTGGCAATAAAAAGCATAGACAATATAGTCAAGTCATCTTTACTGCCATGTTAACTTAAAAAAAATAGATTCATGATTAATCTCACGTCCCAGAATATAGTATTTTCTCTCTGAATCGCCCTTATAATAATCCCACTCAATCCGCTGACACACTAGTGCAGAGACAATTTATTTGGCACACCTTAAACATTAATCACTTTCAAATCATCTTGCTGAAATCTCGTAGGATTTCTATCTGCGTGTTTGGAGCAGCGTGTTTGAATGAAATAACGGCGCAGTTCGCGAAGCAGTGGACAGGAATTACTCTTATTGCGTGTGTAACTCTTTAGGGATAACTGCTAAAATGCGGCATCTTTTATGTTACTTCTCCCAGGTGCTTATAATAAGACAACACTTCTTACTTCTGCTGTAGAAGTCTTTATTCAAACACACAAAATGCCATCGCTGCAAAGAAGCATTTACATGCACACTTTTTCATGAAATATCGTATCCGTAAATAATAACTATGGTTCCGCGTGTTCTTGTTGGGGACATTTTTTTGACTTATAGGCAGTTTCGTTAGGTTGTGGGAAGAATGTGGCTTAACTTTTCCATCAGGGCACAAATATTTTTTCTTTCTACTTCTTCTTCTTCTGCTGCTGCTGCTGCTTCAAGAGAACCTCACTCAACGTAGGGGAACACTGCCACCAACAGCTAGTATTTGATAATAACAAATGGCAAAGGTGTCAAGGGACTAATGTTAGGAGGAGATGCAGCCACAATATTTTGGGAATATGAGGATCTTGTTTAGATCACCCTCGCTATGTATAAGTTCTCCACAGCAGTCCCTAATATAGGGCAGGCTGATTTGTCAATCAAACACTGCACTTCAGGAGAAAAGCTCTAGAAGTGGTGTTACGAAAGGTATTCAAAATTCGATAGCTTCCGGATGTACCGTAGAGATTGTTTATATTCAGTGAGCACAAACTGGCTCGTTACTATAACAGAAACTTACATAGTCTTAAAAGGGCACGAAAAGTCTGCCAAACTGATGGAACATTTCATCTCAAAAGTTAGACGGACATTCAGCATTGAAGAATCCATGAGTTTGTGTTTGTGCAGGCAGCACGTACTGCCCAGAGTATTACTTTCCGTAGTGGCCACAATAGCAATTTTTGAAGACGGTTAAATAGTAATGGAAAAACTATCAAGAATAATACATGGCACTTGAAAACTCAATCTGATTAACGTAACTTCACAATTTCATACATTACGCGTTCTCTAGCTTTCACCGCATACGTGAGCAAAAGCCGTAGCATAGCAAGCAGCTCATCTTCTAGACATGTGAAATTACTCATTGGGCCATAAAGGACTGCAACCAAATGGTTTGTCCAGACACGTTACCGGTTGCTTAGAAATGGTGTTCAGGTTGTAGTAGATAAAATTAGGAAGTAGAACTTAATTTAAAACGCCACTAGAGGCTAGTGTTGATTACTAGTGGTTTCTTGTGATTGATGGGTGCTTTGAAAATAGGCTAGGGAACTGTTTGTGCTCGTTAACGCAGTTACAGTATCTTGACTACGTTGGAATGTGCACGCTCAATGAACAAGGGATATTCATACATGACTGAATGAGCATTTCAAACGGTGGCTTCATCGCAATGTTAGTACTATCCTAACGAACCCAATCGAACATATTTGAGACGTGATGGTGCACTGTCCCACTTTGACTGCCCAGCGACGAAATCTTGGGTTACCGGACTCGTTGCCACTAATTTTACCTGACAACGCCTCATCGGCTGATTTAGTTTTACGTTTTATTCGTGAGGGTGGGTTTTATCATTTGATCTAAGTTTTAGCGCATGTCCTTTGTCCCTCTGTGTCCTCCCCCTAGTGCTTCTAGGGTGATGGTTTTAATGTGTTGCAGAGTGGCTGGCTTCTCCTTTTTTGTTCTCATGGTCCGCCAGCCATGGTAATCTGCTTTGTTGTTTTAATTTCTTCGTCTCGTTTCTTGCGTTTCTGTGGTTTTCTTGTCCCCTTCTGTCCATTTTCATGTTTGTTTCCCTTCATCGTTCTAGTGGTTTTTCCTTTCATTCCGTTTGAGTCGTCAGTCTCGCTTGTTTTATTCTCACACTTGTGGCATTGTTTTATTCGGAACAAGGGACTGATGACCTAGTAGTTTGGTCCCTTTCCTCCTATTTTAATCCACCCAAAATCTATTCATATTTTATATGAGGTCCATAAATGTAGTCTCACATATACGTGTGACTTCTTCTGTTTTGTGTGTAGAATACAGAGCTAGCATAGGTGTTGCTCCTATTACTACCAGTGTGATCCACAAAGCTGTTAATTTGCCTGTTCCAAAGTGTCCTTTCTGTCCAGATAGCACATCATCGTTAGACAGCATAAAAACATCTGAGACGTGATTTTCGATAACCTCTTCTGAGTTGTTCAAAATTTCCATATAAACTTCATAAAGCTTGTAGCCTGGCAGGGGATGTGAAAGCAGGAGACGAAATTTGCCTTAGTGAAAGGTCTGGCCATATCCATCCATTGTCAGTTCCAGCATAAATACTCTTTCTCTGCCTTTATAGTTTATCAGCATAAGTTTAGTCGTTGAGACATCGTTTGAATGCTTGTGTCATAAGAAGTGTAAGAATTTCATCATTAATAATTCTTCATGCCGGAAACCATCAAAACAGCTCATGATAAAATGATTTTTACAAGATATCTGGAGAGTCAACTCCATTAAGTGTGTGTGTGTGTGTGTGTGTGTGTGTGTGTGTTCGGGCGCTAAGCCACAACTGCGTTCCATCTGTCGTAGAGGCAAATCATTCCGAAAATATGAACTGAGTAACAACCAAGTACGCCGTTATGTTACCCTGAAAAACTAATGATGTAGCCGAAAGCCCTACCGAGCGGGGTGGCGCAGTGGTTAGGCACTGGACTCGCATTCGGAAGGACGACGGTTCAATCCCGCGTCCGGGCATCCTGATTTAGGTTTTCTGTGATTTCACTAAATCGCTCTAGGCAAATGCCGGGATGGTTCCTTTCAAAGGGCACGGCCGACTTCCTTCCCCGTCCTTCCCTAATTCGATGAGACCGATGACCTCGCTGTCTGGTCTCCTTCCCCAAAACAACCAACCAACCGAAAGCCCTAACGCCGATGTGGCCCAGCTCTTACTACATCGATGACTGACGGGCTACGAAACTTACTCTCTTTAGTGTTCTCATATTCTACAGTGAAAAGAGATACTGCATCAATGTGCTTCGCTTTCGTTGCAGTTGTGCTTGCTTAAAGTGTAGGCACGCGCCGGACAAGTAGGCCAGTTGGCAGAGGACACCCCTAGAGTCCTAGTGCCTGCCAGGAGGAGGTTATTTGCCACTGGATGCCTGCACGTAGGAAAACAGAGAAAGCCGGACGAAGGATGCCACGTAGAAGAGCGTCTGTGGACTGCTGTCTGGTTATTATGTAGGAACTTTTTTCCAATCCTATACCGCGAATGTCGTTCACAACTCGATACTTTTAAAATAATCCGTGGTAAATAATACATTTATTCGTCCTGAAACTCATTAGATAGTCATAAAATGCTTTAGGAAACAACACTGTTCCTTCGTCCTTGATGGCTGTAAAATGTGACAAACGTGAGCAATTAGACAATAATGTTTCAAGTTCTCGGTTATTGTGCGTACCAGTTCCATAGAAATACATGCCTGATAATGGCTTCTTAAAACACGGACAACAAAATAATAGGCTTAAAAATTAAAGATTTCCTTGTTCTCTTTTTATAGTGGCGCAAGTCGTTGCTTATTTATACCATTTTGTTCGGTGGAACATGAGATGTTATGAGTTCTTCTAAACTCGAACAGTAAACGATATTTTAACCTTGGTGGACGAGAGACTTTCCTGATCTCAATGAACAGGATTAGATAGCTTCACAGCATACGTGCTAGAAGAATAGGAAATAATTAAAAGTTTAACGTCTCAAAATAATGAACATGCTCACACAGAATTGGTTTATAGATATTACTTTTGTTCTCCCTGAGAGCTTAGGCCCCACTGTAAACCACGAAATGGTTCCTCAAACCCTTTGCTGCTACCTTTGCTTGCACCGCTTCATCATTATTTAAAGTGAAGCCCGCGAATGTGTTCCTTAAGTATTGCAAACAGATGAAAATCGGATGGGCCCAAATCGAGATCGTATGTAGGATGATCGATGACAGTGAACCCAAGGCGTCGGATTGTTACAGATCTCGCAGTGCTCGTGTGTGGTCGGAGCCCTCTAGCGGCAGAGGGCTGCAAATGTGTATGAAGAATGAAGATGTGGAATGTGAATAATCTTTGTTTTATTTAAGAAGCTTTCAGAGTTTTCACATAAAAGATTCGGAGGCGTTACTTTCCACACGACCTCGTACATTGTGCAGGAGGGGGGAAAAGCTTTTCAAAGGTCTGCGGCGTGATGTCGAAGCATCGTGACCCGCCGCGAACATAAGGATCATTTTAAAATAAGGCGTTCCTTTTTTTTTTTTTTTATTTTATTTTTTTTTTTTTTTTTTTTTTTTTTTTTATCTCCGTAGATGAAAACGAGACAGATTGAAAACTGTTTAATATTTCAAAAGTAATCACTATAACTGTCAATACATGAGACAAGACGGCCAGTGCCCGGCGCGATATACTGCTTTGTCGGTATGCCTGTCGGCTACTGTCAATGCCCGACCATCCGTCTTATCGTTCCTTTTTTGACGACTCTCTTGACCGTCAATACGGGTTGTATGTCTCTGCCCTGCTACCCCCTGGCGTTCGCTTTCGTCGCCTCCTTCAACACCTTACTTTTTCCCTCCCTGCAACCTTTCGAGTGGGCGAGAGCCGCACGCCACCTTGGCTCCAGGCTCAGGTCCGCGTTCACCTTGACCTCAGCTCGCTCCCAAAAGAGGTCACTCCCAGTTCGGTCTACCACTCCCGTTTTTTGGAACTTCGTTCGAAGTTCATCGACATGACTTTCATTTATACAGATGGCTCTAAGACCAATGACGGGGTCGGGTGTTCCTTTATTGTCGAGGCACAAAGTTTCAAATACCGGCTCCATGGCCATTGTTCGGTCTTCACAGCTGAGCTCTTTGCCCTCTACCAGGCTGTTCTTTACATCTGCCGCCACCGACATTCTGCTTATGTCATCTGCTCAGATTCCCTGAGCGCCATCCAGAGCCTCAGTGATCCGTACCCGGTTCACCCTTTCGTACACCGGATCCAACGCTCTCTTCAGCAGCTGGTGGACGTCGGTTCTCCAGTTAGCTTTATGTGGGTTCCTGGCCATGTCGGTATCCCTGGGAACGAAGCTGCAGATGCCGCGGCCAAGGCTGCGGTCCTCCAGCCTCGGACAGCTTCTTGTTGTGTCCCTTCGTCCGATTTTAGCAGGGTGATTTGTCGGCGCATCTTATCTCTGTGGCATGCCGATTGGGCTGCACTTACCGACAACAAGCTTCGGGCCTTAAAACCTCTTCCCGTGGCTTGGACGTCCTCCTCACGCCCTTCTCGGCGGGAGGAGGTCGTTTTAGCCCGGTTAAGAATTGGACACTGCCGGTTCAGCCATCGCCATCTGCTGACGGCTGCGCCGGCGCCGTTCTGCCCATGTGGGCACTTGCTGACGGTTAGACACATTTTAATGTCCTGTCCAGATCTTAACACACTGCGCCTCGATCTTAACCTGCCAAATACTTTCGATGCCATTTTAGCGGATGACCCACGAGCAGCTGCTCGTGTTCTTCGTTTTATCAATTTGACAAACCTCGCTAAGGACATTTGATGATGCTGTTTTTTAATCCTATGCCTGTCAGTCTGTCTTTTATCGTGTTTTCCCTTTTAGTTGTTGTGGTCAACTTGTGCCTCGCGGTGCATTCTTAGAGTAGTCAGGGCGCTAATGACCATTGAAGTTGTGCGCCCTAAAACCACAAAAAAAAAAAAAAACGGCCAGTGCCTTCATTGAAAAAAAATTGCCGTCATGTACGAAAACATGGTTGTACTCAGACATGCACCTCTTCGTCCGAAGTAAATCGAAGGCCACGAACGACTTTCTTCAGGGCTCCAAAATTATGATAACAGCATGGGGAGAAATCGGGACTGTACGGAGGATGTGTAAAGGCTTCCCAGCGGAACTTTCGCAACATACTCGAAACAACCCTGTCAACATGTGGGTGGGCCATTTTTCCATGAAGGCATTGTCCGTCCTGTCTCACAGTGGGATATATGTATTAACAGTTATGCCGATTAATTTTGAAGTAATAAACAGTTTTCGTACATCTTTTCCATTTTTCTCGTTTTCATTTGACTGCCCCTTATATATACTTTGTGAACTAATTTTATGTTTTTAAAATAATATATAGGTGTATATATAGGGTTGATAGATCACATTATGGACAGCAGCTTGCGTTAGAAAGAAAACGTTCGCTGACGCTTTCAGGCGACACAAGGCGTTCTTTAGTATCCGCTGGCCCTGGGATGACGGGATTTCATCGAACTTGCAGCGTCTTCTAACCAGATGTACTGCATACTACCTAACCACTAAATTGATAGAATCATTTTCAACAAGAAATCCGTAAGAATAAGTGTCTCTTGGCAGAGAAAGATATTTTATTTAGAAGTGAACCTCCTTTCATATGGAACAGATGACTGGATTATAGACAACGCATAAGGCATTCGAATAGGACTTGCCAGGGCATTACCAATACAAAAGGACACCTACCGTCGGTAGGAAACGGCAGCGAGCATATTGTCTCGATTAAAAGTAGTTCCCCATGGCATGATCTATCACTCCTCGACGTTTAATGCAAAGACTATGAAGCACTCTGTGTCTGTATTGTTCTAGTGAGTGTGTTCTCAAATATATAAAAGGTAAACTCTTTGAACGAAACTACCTATTTAATTGGTAGGTATTCCAGATTTTGTGCTCCATGATGAATGGTTTGTTTTCGCGCTCTTGACGCACTATGTTCGATGGCACTGTGTACTGCAGATGCTAATTAAACTCAGAAATTAGTTTCGTGGCAGTGGTCGTATTATTAGTGACAACTTTCGTTAGAGTCTAGATGACATTAAAAAGGATTAAGTGGCCGCGCTGGATTAGCCGTCATGGATTCACATCGTGAGAGAGCAGAATGGGGCGCTCCGCGGGACTCACGGACTTTGAACGTGGTCAGGTGATTGGGTGTCACTTGTGTCACACTCTGTACGCGAGGTTTCCACACGCCTAAACATCCCTAGGTCCACTGTTTCCGATGTGATACTGATGTGGACACGTGAAGGGACACGTACAGCACAAAAGCGTACAGACCGACCTCGTCTGTTGACTGACGGAGACCGCCGACAGTTGAAGAGGGTCGTAATGTGTAATAGGCAGACATCTATCCAGACCCTCACGCAGGAATTCCAAACTGCATCAGGACCCACTGCTAAAGTGCTATGGCAGTTAGGCGGGAGGTGAGAAAATTTGAATTTCATGGTCGAGCGGCTGCTCATGAACCGCACATCACGCCAGTAAATGCCAAACGACGCCTCGCTTGGTTTAAGGAGCGTAAACATTGGGCGATTGAACAGTGGAAAAAAGTTGTGTGGAGTGACGAATCACGGTACACAATGTGGCGATCCGATGGCAAGTGTGGGTATGGCAAATGCCCGGTGAACATCTGCCAGCGTGTGTAGTGCCAACAGTAAAATTCGGAGGCGTGTTTTTCATGGAGGGAGCTTGCACCCCTTGTTGTTTTGCGTGGCACTATCACAGCACAGCACAGGCCTACATTGATGTTTTAAGCACCTTCTTGCTTCCCAGTGTTGAAGAGCAATTCGGAGATGGCGATTGCATCTTTCTACACGATCGAGCACCTGTTCATAATGCACGGTCTGTGGAGGAGTGGTTACACGACAATAATATCCCTTTAACGGACTGGCCTGCACAGAGTCTTGACCTGAATCCTATAGAACACATTTGGGATGTTATGGAACGTCGACTTCGTGTCCGGCCTCACCGACCGACATCGATACCTCTCATCAGTGCAGCAATCCGTGAAGAATGGGCTTCCATTCCCCAAGAAACCTTCTGGCACCTGATTGAAGGAATGCCTGGGAGAATGGAACTGTCATCAAGGGTAAGAGTAGGCCAACACCATATTGAATTCCAGCATTACCGATGGATGGCGCCACGAACTTGTAAATCATTTTCAGCCAGGTGTCCGGATACTTTTGATCACATAGTGTATATTGCAGGACATCACTCTCAATATTGGCCATAAATTAAGAAAATATGGCCATTTTCGAGCTTGATCTCCTGCAATATATGTTAATGATATAAAATGGCATAAAAGGGCCAAGTCCTGGTCGTAATTAAATAAACAATAATATAGTCAAATGACGATGTGTTCATTTAAAAATTATTGTATGATTCAAGAACTGTTTGCAAAGAAATTGTTGTTGTTACCATTGTGATATGAAAACTACATTTGAGTAGTTCTATGATCGCTCTCTCAGGAAATTTTGCATGTATTTTTGTAGTCTGAAGTCGTTTGAGCAAAATCGCAAGCCGTAAAACAGTGGTCCGAATACTGAAATAACTGCTGCACGATTCAGTTGAAGAGTTGGATGTGACTATTGTCACCTCGTACAGCAGGCTAAAGTAATTGCGGTTTGCGGTAACTCGTACTATTCGACGCTGTTTGTCATTTTTCGCGACGGTGAAGAGGAGGAGGGCGGAATGTTGGAGTAAGAGCATTGGTCATGCATCTGCCGTGTCCACGGCAGGCTAACGGTACAGAAAGGGGACTGAGCGCGCCGCCGCATTCTTGCATATAATTGCTCTTTAAGCACCGGCTTTCGGTGAACAGTCTGCTCGTTTCCTCCGGACAGGCAGCAGATTGTCACACCATAGCCGGTTGCCTTTTTTCCTCCCTATTGCGGAAAACCAAGCGCGATCGTAGTGCTAAGATTTTCATATTCCTGTTGCACATTCCTAGCGATGCCTATCTTATGAAAACGTATTTTAAATACTGCACCTAAAATTCGATTTGGAAAATAATATTTTTCGGCTGGGAAAACAGCATTTATGAAAGACGGCAACGTGGCTCGTATAGAAGTTATTACGGGCAGGTATTCAGCTGTCCCTGGTGGACCGCCCCACAGGAATGCACTGTTTGTTTACGCTCTGCAGGAGGCCCCTCCTCTGTTGACGTTGCAGCATAGTCCGCCTCACCGGCACGGATCTGGAGGAAATGATGTTTTGTCGTCACGGTAAACGGCCCCCTGGTTTCATTATTTTTGTATCGTCTCTGCTGACTGAAGGAGTGCAGTACAGAAACTCCCAGTTTATTTTTTTCTGGATTCGACTTCGTTTCCTTTCTTACGTTTGACCTTAAGTTTTCTGTCTAATCCAGAGGTAACTCTCCAAAGTTGATTGAACAAATACGGAAAGATTGCTTTCGCTGAAGTATGTAATGAACTGTATTTCAACTGGGGACCGCTCGTATCTGGGTATGTGGAAGTACGTTATATTTAAGGCTGAACATATCAAAAATGGCTCTGAGCACTATGGGACTTAACAGCTGTGGTCATCAGTCCCCTAGAACTTAGAACTACTTAAACCTAACTAACCTAACGACACCACACACATCCATGCCCGAGGCAGGATTCGAACCTGCGACCGTAGCAGTCGCGCGGTTCCGGACTGCGCGCCTAGAACCGCGAGACCACCGCGGCCGGCGCTGAACATATCGCTGTGCAAATAATGAACTTTTTTTAAAGTGTTCCTGTGCTGTTGGTTACAGCTGCGGTAAAGAAACTAATTTCGTTAACGCTCACTAGACGAAAGCCTCAGCGTATATTGTCTGATATTGTTTCTTTGAATGATAGTTTAGTATTGTACTTCTGTCGGCACTACGTAAATTTAAGTTTCCGCCATTACGAACGTCGTCTGCGTCTCGAATAAATAATAATAATAATAATAATAATACTTCTAGCTGCTATGTGTAGAGTTTGATGTTATAGCTAAAGGGATAAACGTAACAGTACGTTATATCTTGTGCTTCTACGAAAGAAATCGGCAATCGTGGAACTTACGTACGCTAAAATCCGTCCAACACGATGTAAGCGGTGATGGTAATTTTTAGCTCGCGAGTAGGAATTACCATGTTAAGGACTTTCCTCGATACCTGTTGGTGTATTGATTGCGAGCATCATCACATTTAGATTCTGCAACCAAATTGTCTACCTGTGTAGCCTTGAGAATGTAACAGAGCTCATTTTTGTCGTCGTTGATGTTAATTGACGACTGTGTCTAGAGGAAGAAAAAAAAAAAAAGATTAAACGGTTTCATTCCTCTGACTATTCTCTACAGGAGGCTTTCCAAGTACGTGTGGCAAGAGCAAGCTATTAATGCTTATTTTTCCGTGGGCAGCAGGTCAGGTGTTAGTGTGGATACGTGGACGCAGAACGGTTAGCGTGTGCTGACAGGCGTAGTCCACTTAGTTGTGCAATACGGCCGTGCAGAAAACATCAGCTGGTAAAGTTTGTGAAGTGTTGGTGGGAAGGCCGTTTCACACAGAGAAAAAAACAACCAACACACTGGTGAGTGTATAAATTAAGGTACCACATATAAAAATATCTAGACTTGCACCCGTTGTACTCTGCATATTACCAAGTGTAATCAGACTGAGTGTTGTAGAAATCTGGAAGAGCTGGATTCAGAAGCCTTCTAAGTCCATGCTGATAATTTTCCGTGTTTCCCTTGCAGCATTATTTTTGAGTGCCAGTATGACTCCTTGTTCATGGCTGTAGGCGAGCCTTTCTTCCGTTATTGTTCAAACTGCCCTAGTGCTCCGTCTCTGATGGCCTCGTTGTCCATAGTGCGGTAGGCGTTGGATAATGCTTGCCACGTCTGTGACATTCCTGCCGCTCGTGCCCCAGTGCGTGCGGCTGAACGATGGGCACGACGCAGCTCGCACTAAGTGAACTCTGCGTTCTGCAGCGTATCGGCGAAACGTTTTGTGTTGCAGTGATCACAGAGTGAGAATCTTTGGACCCTCTTCTGGATAGCTAGAAAGATGGTAATTTGGACAAAACAGGAACTGAATATAAAGGTAAACAAAGCGATGGGTAAATGAGTGTAAGTAATGGAGAACGAATCATTAGCGTGCAGTCTTAGCTACTCATCGTGCCAAGGAGAAGTCTAACGGTCAGCGTTCAAACACTCGCAGATACTTCGGTAGATCAGGAAGTACTAATTTCCAGCCGACGGAAAGAACACAGATGGGTAGGTAGCCCTGCTGCAGAATCACATCGAAAGTAGTTGATCAATGATTGTGACAGAAAGAATAATGCTTGCTTTAAGATACCAGCTGAGTGCCATCCTCCTACGTGCAGAAGAGGCTTGAAGGAGTAGTCAGCTCGAAATCAGTTACGTGGTAAGAAATGAAACATCCTCAGTACTCGTAGACACAAATCAGATTTCAAAGACTAAAGAACAGCGTAGTAGTTCGGTTTATAGCACAACTGCACAGCATTCTGAATTTTATCATGCAGCGTTATAATGGGGAAATAAATTACAGTGAAGTGATAGGTATCTGTGAAGGATGTAGTATGACGGGCGTAAAATACTGACCATACCTTAACTGGTTAAAACTACTAGAGTTTTTTCTGCCTTTTAATACACTAGTATTCCCAGAATATGTTGCTGTACTGTTCCTTCGCTTCAAGATAGAACCATGCATTCTGAATCCAATGAAAAACTTTTAATGCCGGTGATTCGGCCACAAGATACGGCCGCGCAGGAGGAAGACAGCTTTTGGCAAATGGAACAAAGTGAAATGTGTCGTGTACTTCGACGACATTAGTGTATAGCAAGTCAGGAAATCTTGGTAATTAAGTGAATATCCTATCTTCGTTCTTATGGATGACAATGCGCGTCCGCATCGAACAGCGAAGGTGGAGCAACTCTTGGTACGAGAGATTATTGGAGCAGCTCTTGGTACGAGAGACTGTTCGGTGAATGGATTGGCTTGCTCGTTCCCCGGACTTAAATCCCATCGAGCACGTCTGCGATGCGTCGGGGAGACGTATTGCAGACCGTCCAAATGCACCAACGACCATCTAACAGTTGTCAACCGCGCTGGAGGGGGAATGGAACGCCCTACCATAACTTATCATCATCCTTGTGGCCAGCGTGGGAGCACATAGTAGAGATGCATTGCCGTCCGTGGTGATCACACACCACGTTGACCGAGCGAGGCGGCGCAGTGGTTAGCACACTGGACTCGCATTCGGGAGGACGACGGTTCAATCCCGCGTCCGGCCATCCTGATTTAGGTTTTCCGTGATTTCCCTAAATCGCTTCAGGCAAATGCCGGGATGGTTCCTTAGAAAAGGCACGGCCGATTTCCTTCCCCATCCTTCCCGAATCCGAGCTTGTGCTCCGTCTCTAATGACCTCGTTGTCGACGGGACGTTAAATAGTAATCTCCTCCCTCCACACACCCCGTTAAGAATCACGTTCCCCTCTTTACGTAATGCCCAGGGGACTGTCGTTAATCTCGATGACTTCAGTGTAATTATTGTCTTTGAATAAAAGTGTCATTTCTGTTCCTCTCGTTGCGTATTTATTTCAATTACCTTCTGTACTATATTGTAGCAGTTCTTTCAATGTATGGTTTAAGTTTCATCGAGCTGTATTATTTGGCAGTGACATATGATGCGAAAGTTACTTTCGTTCTTAAGTTTTGCACACCAGTGTACTACGGTAAAATTGCATCAGCAGTAAATCTGGGTTTCTCCTATTGGCCGCCAGCAACAAGTATCAACTGTACCCAGCTTGTACTATCCTAACACCAAGAGAGAAAGAAACCTACCAGCGTGTTCTCATGTACGAAATCTCATGCAAAGAAAAGCCAGTGGCTTGGAAAAAATGATCCAAGTCTCTTCCATCCCGGTAGCTGCGTTGAAATTCCGCAGCGTTTCGAGGAGTGTCACTCTCGTCGAAACGTCGCGGAATTTCAACGCAACCACACCCGGTTGGAAACCCGAGAAGATTTCGTCACCAGCATACGCCAGAAGAGTGAACATTCACATGAGGCCCAAGTCATCAAAGTGTTCTGTATTAGTTTTATGTGATGATGTAGATGAAGACTAATCTGCAGAGGATATGAATGTCTGTCTCCTAGAAGGAATAAATATATTTCCGACTGAGCAGCCCAGTATCGCGGGCTTTGTATATTGGCGGGAATATAATACAAAGCACAGATAAAATCTTGCCCTGTAGCTCACATGCTAATGCCGAATGTATGACGGTTTTGGCTGACAGTGGATAAATTAAACGTCTAAGAAAAGGAATATCTTCACGATTACATGTATGTAATTCGTGCAGCTGGTGCTTGATGAGGTTCCAGATGTTTTCAGTTGGATGTATAACAGATTTGCCCGCATCTCGTGGTCGTGCGGTAGCGTTCTCGCTTCCCACGCCCGGGGTTCCCGGGTTGGATTCCCGGCGGGGTCAGGGATTTTCTCTGCCTCGTGATGGCTGGGTGTTGTGTGCTGTCCTTAGGTTAGTTAGGTTTAAGTAGTTCTAAGTTCTAGGGGACTGATGACCATAGATGTTAAGTCCCATAGTGCTCAGAGCCATTTGAACCATATAACAGACGAATTTGTAGGCCAGAACGCCAACTTCAGATCATCAGTTGCGATTCAGATATATATCACTTTCAGGCTACAAATGCACTAGTTTAGGTCCATATTAGAACCTCTTCAGATCTCTTGTAGTTGGAGAACAACCTCGGTTACATGTGTTCGATCAGCCTCCATGAGTCACTAAGCACTAAGTGTTCACTGTTGACTTACAGACACTGAACACATCAAATGTAACTGACGGGTTGCTGTGCAACTAAAATAGATCTGAAGAGATTCTAAAATGAGGCAAAACCGGTAATAATTATAAACACAGATAGACTATAAACAAAAAATTTAAAAAATATTAAAATAGTAGTCGTTGCTGACATACATATCATTTGTCATCGTGTCAAGATTTCATAAACTTACGATTCTGACATTGACAAATATTCTGCTAGAAAATGTACTGTCCGATGGAGAAAACCAAATAAGTGCGAGTTACTAGCATCAACACTGACGCAGTGAATGCAGCACATTCCAGGAAGACAACATTAATGTTTCGGAGGGCATGCCACAGTGCTGTTGGAAGAAGAAAATAAATAAATAACAAAAGAGAGAGCGAGCTCGGAAACTCAGAAATTCGTTTGCAGTATCTACTGCGTGAGAGGCTACTGAAGTCTACTTTACACCTGAACGAATGGAAGCGAGTGCGAGCGAACGAGCATTCACAGACAGTTCGCCAGTGTTCACTGCTATTCGCTTGTAGCTTTGAACACTCGTTTCTATCTGAGAGAACTGAAGGAAATGCGTATTGAAGCGTGCTAGCCCTACGAATACTAAGTTATTTCCGGATGAAGTCATGGGCACAAGGGTTTCTTTCGATGCAACGCAAGTGACAGTCGCGATGCAAATCTAGTAGCATACAGCCAGGATTATTTTGCATGTCGGACAGATGTTGGTGAAGGAGCAAGCGAAACGGTGTAGGAAAAGGGAAATGTAGGTTTCCGAAGTTTTAGGCAAGCGTGAAATGCGTTGGTTAGTACTATGGTGTGTTAAAAAAAAACGCGTACGACTTATTTGTATGAAAACACTTAAAGCTTTTGAAATAAAATATACTTTATTAACATTCTACACCTCTATTCTTCATGTCTACGTATTTATTTCTCAACGTAGTCACCCTGGCGATGAACACATTTCTCCCAAAGAGAGACCAGTTTGTTGTTACCGTCACTTGACTTCGTTGACTGAGTCACAACCTCACCTCTGCTTGCGACACGTCATCGCTGTCAAAGGGAAGTCCTCGAAGGTGTTTTTTAAGTACTGAAAACAAATTAGAATCGAATGGAGGCGGAGTCGGAACTGATAGTGAACCCAAGGCACTGGATTGTTGCAGATATCGCAGTGTTCGTGTGTGGTCTGGCATTGTCAAGCTGAATGAGAGGTGCTCCATATGTGGACAAAATTTTCGAATTATAAACTCGATTACAGCAAAAATGGATCAAATGGCTCTGAGCATCATGGGACCTAACTTCTGAGGTCATCAGTCCCTAGAACTTAGAACTACTTAAACCTAACTAATCTAAGGACATCACACACACCCATGCCCAAGGCAGGATTCGAACCTGCGACCGTAGCGGTCGCGCGGTTCCAGACTGTAGCGCCTAGAACCGCTCGGCCACCCCGGCCAGCCGATTACAGCACGCTGTTTGTCACTCACCGATATAGTTACGTTATTCAGCACGCGGTCGTACTTGTCCACGAATTACAGCTCGACTCTTTCTAAGCTTTATTTCAAAACCTTGCACGTATCGCGGTAGAATGGCCGGACACGGATTGAACCGTCGTCCTCGTGGGTGACGTTTATCTTTTGGAGTGGTAAGTCTAAAATGCAGTGAACGAAACACGGATCCTCACATTTTATCATTTCGTCTCGATACGTCGCCGCGAATAGTGCACAAATATATTGATGACTCTTTTTTTTGTTTTTACGTAAGACATCGTGGATTTTCCGCTTTGATGTTTGCCTTTTCGATGAAAAGTACTTTCTATTAAGTTGTATGAAAATGAAAATGTCAGTTGAACGTTATTTATTAGGATAATCTTCTTGCTTTGTAAAAATGTAGTTAGTTCTTATTACAGATGGGTGAATAAATGAGACAAAACTTAGTAAACAACTTAATATTCGCTTACTCGACGGCTCCCGGTGTCTTATAGGAATTGAGTGTGGTGGCTGTTCAAAGGTTTCTGTTCCTCCTGTTAGCGCCGTGTAGAATACATCTACTCAGTAGATGTAGCGGAATGATGGGTATTTTTCCAATCGGATAACAGAACACATTGTAGATAGGTTCTAAATTGGGATTATAACCATTTGTTTCCGAATTTTAATACTAGATACTGTTTCGCATTTCTTCAGTGCTTCCAGAAGTCTATTGTGTTGTAGTTGCGTCACACATGTCATTGTTCTTGCCTACTTTGAAAGTTCTTCCTCGTGTTACAATGTAGAGTGTCCGTGAAAGGCTCCCACAATTATTTAAGACGTCTGCAGTTGAAAATCTCTCTTCCTGTCGTCACGCTGGTGCAACAGCTCAGTCCTTAGAACGCCGTCTGTGCTGCTAGAACGCCGGATGCGTTCGGACTGTAACGAAATCAGTTCTAGGGACAGACGATGTTATTGTAGTTGTAGAGCGCATTAATCATCATTCATTCATTATCGTCTCATTCGGCATCAGCTGCTGTTTAAAGACCTCACCTGGATTAATGCGTGCATTACGTTCTTCAGCTATATGCATCCACGTTGCACGTGCATGTTTGCTAATGTTGCGTACCCACTTTTATTTTGGGCGTTATCTCGGTACCTTCTCGTGTCATGATATTCCAGAAAGAACTATATTGCTTAAAGTACCACTGGTTTAGTTGACCAAAAGCACTCAAACCACTCTTCTGTATATTTAATTTGTTGTCCATCCAGTCGTTGTTTCAACAGCCCTTGAGTTTATTGGTATTTTTTTTTCTTGTTGTAGAATGAAGTAACTCCCTTTTAGAAATATTTATACACTGAGGTGACGAGAGTCATGGGATACGTCCTATTATCATGTCGGACCTTCTTTTCCCTGGCGTAATACCTCGACATCGCATGGACTCAACAAGTCTTTGGAAGTCGCCTGCAGGAATATTGAGCCACGCTGCCTCTATAGCCGCCCGTAATTGCGAAAGTTTGCCGGTGCAGGATTTTGTGTACGTTACCATAAACTTGCTAACGTAAATGAAAGGGTTTATGCATGATTGTCTTAGGATTCGCATGGACTTCGCAATGAAGGTCTAATTCTTGACTTCAGAATATACCGAACTTTTGCCAGTATTTCCACCTTTCATTCAAAATTAAGACCTTTTCCTGATTCTTAGAATAGTTACGTCGTATGCGTATGCAGATCTACTAAATAAAGCACCGCATCATACGAGAACACAGGAATTGCAGAACGTGAATGTAGAAAAGTGTAGAAATGGCTCTGGGCACGATGGTGAATAGTGTAGAAGTTTCGCAATAAAACAAAAGAGACATGTACACTAAATTATGTACACATTATCACTACTGAAAATGTTTGTTGCTTATAACGACAGCTGTTTCGGAAGCTTTCCATTTTCAAGTACTTGTACGTTGTCCTGACGTATATTTAACATTTGGTATGACTGTATCTGGTAACTGGTCTCGTTATATTTCACGTGAAATTCTAAAATATCGATTTCACGTTGATATTGTGCTGTTTGATACCGTGTGGCGTAATATTTTGGTATAATATTGTAGATATTTCCTGTAATTTTTTTTTGCCGTCCACACCATAGATGCTACGTATTTACATATTATATTTATATTTACATTTATTTGCATTTAACTTTATATTTACATATCGATAGTTTAGAATTTGACCTGAAATATAACAAGAACTGTTACCAGATAAAGTCACACCACATGTTGTACTGTATATACGTCAGGTCAAAGTAGACTCAATTGAAAATGGAAATCTTCCGAAACAGCTATCGTTATAACCAATGAATGTTTTAAGCAGTGATATTGGAACCTCACTTACAATGTCCTTTCAAGACATATATTTCACTGTAGACCCAATCATCAAGAAACTTCAGGTTTACCTTTTGAGGCGTCCGAATTTGGTAGTAATCCGTGATTCTAAGGGAACCATTACCAGTCGGCAGTCCAGTCCTGTTTTGTGGTAGACTATTAACTTTCCGAGTTAATTAATCACAGAAACAAAACATAATTTAGATAAGACTATTGGCAATTACTATCTAACGTCTTCGCGTTGTCGAAGTCATTGCGAGCAGTGCGTAAGCTCTTGTTGGACAAGGATGGGGCAGTAAATTTGCCACGGTCATAAAGAAGGAATCATCCCGGCATTCACCTTCAGTTACTGTAACCACGGGAAACCTAAATCATATTTTATTTTAATGCCATGACCGATTTCGGACCATCATTCCCATCTTCAGATGGCTACACTTCTTTGACTACAGAATTATATTCGTTGCCAGCACGTCGTCCACCCCTACACTGCATAAGAATGCATTTGCGTAGTTAGCGCCACTTCATGTGTCGTGTGAATTGCTTTAATAATAAAGAAAAAAGTGCTAATGACCTACAGTAGATAACATATGAAGTGAATGAGTTATATGCATTTACATTTGCACTAATGAAAGTCGTGACAAAAAAAGTAAAACTTTCCGAAAAGTAATTTTTGCAAGTGACGTTCTTATGAACAAAATAACATTTAAATCACAGTGACCGAACAAGGATTTTAACCACACTCTTCCCAAATACGAGTCCTGTCTATTTAACCACTGTGCCACTTCACTCGGTTTGATTTATGAGACTCAAGCTTCAGCATTTCACAAAGAACTATCACAGATTATTTTCGTACTTATTTAGTGTAATAGACGGGTAATGAGGACATTTTTACTTACTACCTCTTAATTCTACGTTTCTAAATGAGTAACTTAACACACGTTATTTGAAAATGTTCTAAATGTCCTTTAATGCACTTCATAACTACCATGTTTCAGAAAATAAGTGAACATTAAGAGATGACATGTGACAAGATTAGCGTCGTATATTAACTCAATTCTTCATTATCTTCGCATGGGAGACGTAGTTCGAAGAGGAGAGTAAATACCATCGTCCTAGGTCTCTATTAGCCACAGCCTATTTTATCAGCAAAGTGGAAGGAACACTAGGATACAATGTTCTATCGATGACGAGTTTAAGCTGCGAATGGACCAGGGTGGGATAGTTAGGCCATCGTATCCCTTTCAAAGGATTCACACTGATATTTGCCTTAGTAATCAAAGTAGGGAAACCCCAGAAAATGTAAATTTGGATAGCGGCACCGGACTTTAACTCCGGTCCTCCCGTATGCGGATCTAGTAAATGAAGCACTGTGTCATACGAGAACAGAGGATTATTGCAGAACGTGAATGTAGAAAAGTGTAGAAGTTTCGCAATAAAACAAAAGAGAGATGTGCACTAAATCTGTAATGCTAGTTATATATTCCGATAAAATAGTGTGTGATGATAAACTACTCTTATTACTGTAATGTTTTCTTTCTGTAAAAGAGATTTAACAACCACCTTTCGTAATTCTTCGAAATACTTACCTGACGCAGTCCGACAAGTTTGGCGGCTCAGTTATCAAGGACCACAGCCCGGTTTTAATCTTTCAGTTTTTCACTTTGAGAGGAACGATTAAACCAGATTGCAGTCCTTGTGGATGGAGTTGTAATTTTGAAACGCTTTGGACGGAAATCATAACGACCAAAGGTGTGTTAGACCATTATCTGATTTAATGTAAAAGTACTGTAACGGAACGCTCACGAAGAAATGTTAATTATTAATGTGTGTCAATATCGTAATGTTCATGGAGCTATTTACTTGGAACTAAGACTACTCTTAACTACTTTTTCGCATTTCATGTATTATGAGAGTTTTCTGTCGACTTCTGTAGTTCCCAAATAAGTAATTTGCCACGATCACGGGATGGGAATTTCTCATAGGCTCTCACAGGAAGTTGAACTAATATGTTCTCGGTCTTGTGGCCGAGTGACTCTGGCGAAGTGCTGTCGCTTTTTTTTTAGATGACATTCACTTCCATCATCCGGCGAAGTTTCTGTGAACTAAGTCTGTATTTGTTACATGTTTGTTACTATAAAACTGTATATAATAAAATACAGTCATTGTAGTGTTTTCCCTCCTTGCGAGCAGTTGGGTATGGTGATGAAAGGCAATGTCATCAAAATGTCGCTCCTACTCGTCGGTCCCTCAGTGCTGGGGTCCAAATATCTTTGTGATGCAGGTACTGTACAGAACACAAATAAGTGTTGGGGATAACGCTTGAATGATACTTTTGAATCACGTACATGGTTGTCCTGTCATGATATTTGGCGTCAAGAGGAAATTGTTACGACTCGGAACGGTTCAGTATTTATTGACGCGTACTTTGTTTCCAGTAGGAATGGAAAAAAAAGCTAACTCCGAAGGTGAAACGGTATCCAGCTAACAAAGTTGGTCAGAAGACTTATTCTGTCTGCTGCTCATAAAAATAAGATAAACCGACATTTAACTATTTTTATTATTTCCGTTGAGAGATGCTTGTCGTCGTCTACTTGTGATTTATTAGCCTCCGTGCACTTCGAGTTGGTGGTTGTCCTTCGCTACTTTTGATGAAAAAGAAAGCATTGTATTTTATTTCTGACATGAAGGTTCAGAAATTGTAAAAAAAAGGAATGCACGCACACGTTCTAAACACAATTCAGTTCATCAACCTGAAAGATTTAAGAGTGTCGAATAATTTATTACATATAGGTTCACTCTACTGTCTTGGTTGGTTTCCGTCTTGGAACCCTTCACCCTTCTCTCGTTGTCTTCTCTGTTGCTCTTCTGTCGAGGTTTGGCTCTGAGCGCTATGGGACTTAACATCTGTGGTCATCAGTCCCCTAGAACTTAGAACTACTTAAACCTAACTAACCTAAGGACATCACACACATTCATGCCCGAGGCAGGATTCGAACCTGCGACCGTAGCAGCCGCGCGGCTCCGGACTGAGCGCCTAGAACCGCTAGACCACCGCGTGTCGAGGTTTATTAGTGTTTTCTACTCAGTACCCTGAGCGACTACTTAACTGTTCCCTTACATTACCTCTACCCGTCAACAGCAGCTAGTTATAATTAAAAATGCGAGATTTGTTTAAGGAAAAGTGAGACAGCGGCAGTTGTTAGGCGGCCACAGCTTGTGGACCACTGTCGAAGGATTTCTCTGTGGCGTTCCTAGCGTGGGTCCCTTGCTTAGCACTTCTCGTAAGTACGTTGTGTGGTATGCGACAAGTAGCTCTAATAGTTCTACAAAGCGATTGTGGATTGCTGATTGATCTGGAACTCGAATTCGTAGGTCTTTATTGAAGAGAACTTCCGCACGCACTTGGCGAGTAGGCGAATTCATATTTCTACATTCATTTTTAACAAATGTTCTACTTTTGTCAGTTCTTCGTCTTGGCATGTACTATTTTACAGCTATTGGGGCAGTAGACAAACATTACTCTGGCTAGAAGTAAGGGTGCCAATTTGTGGGTTTGAGAATTTAGTTGGGAGGCTTAGCTTGTGCGTGTTGCTCGATTATATGACAATTTGGAGGTTCTGGGCAATTAAAACTACGTCTCCATAATCTATAAAAATTCTTAATAATTAGATATATTGTTGTTTCAGTATAAAGCAAAATATCTCTCTTTCCTGTGATTGGACATGGCTTAATGGACATGAGGTTACGCTGATTTCAAAAAAGTTGGACTAAAAGTTCAGAAGAGCTTCCATTGAAATAGCCACACCGTGTGGTTCGTGTGTTTTACTATTCCGTACAAAAATATTAACTATATGAATGTTTATAAATTAGTGAATAGCCGCCCCAGTTGCTAATACGTTCTATAATTTAGTTCTCGACACTTTTAAGCTTTTGTATTTAAGTCATTTTCTAGCGGATCTGAAAATCAGATCATTTGACGTTGCATCACCACAGCACAGTTTTCAGATCCACCAGTAAATGGGTTCAATATAAAGCCGGAACCGGCCGAGGAATAAATTAAAGAACGTATTAGCAACCAGAGCGGCTATTCATTAATTCTGTACGCGGTTGCGTAGTAACAGTGCGCTCTAAACTCAGGGACACTAATAATGATGAAATGTCAGATGAAAACAGCATCTCATATGATCTGAAATTCATTTTCCTTCAAATTTTGACTCGAGAGATAGCAGTAACATCACCCTCTTTTCCTTCATGACGAGCATTCCTCTATGACGAGCATTCCTTTATGGAATATATAAATTTTTGTCGGGAAGTAGTCAAGCCTTGTGCATTGTTAATAAAGGAGCCAGCTTCCATTCAAGTCATAAAAGAGTTAAAAATTGTTAGGAACTATTCATTTTTATTGCGTTTTGTAGACTCTGGGGCTGAAGCAGCTTAGGAACAGATTGAATTAATCCTTCCACAGCCAACGTTTGGACAGTTTTTGTTTATTTATTCACATGTCCGGTTTAGAGAGTTTTGCTGATGGTAACATTTGATAAAGAAATTTAATTTCTCGAAACTAGCCACATGAATAAACAAACAAACCCAAGAAATTTATTTTAGTGGTTGTAAAATAATTATCATTTATGAGTTTTTTAAAAGAGATAAAGTCTTTCTGACTATTGCTCGTGGATTTTACCTTCCGATGACTCTTTCATTTCGAGCTGAATGGGTGGATTTGCTAAGGCGAGGTCTGGTCTGACGAGATTGTGGCGCATACCATACTTCGGTTGCAACAGTCATTTTATCGAGATCAAAGTTCAGAGATAAGATTAGTTCGTGTAACGCCAGTAAACAGCTTCTTTTAAGATCGCGTTAAGTCTCACACCACAAAAGTATGTTAGCCGACAGATTACCTTTCAGAATTGTTCTCTAGGCTCTAATCAGATGTAAATGAAAGTAGCACAATAACTCAACGAGGCAATCGTCCATAATCTTCAGATACGTATTGTGGGTTGAATTTGTGCAGCGGGAGGAGGTTGCACTTACCTTTCAGACGACGTTATATAATTAGAGACTAGATGGGTCAGAATTGGTAAGGAAGCGACCGTGATCTTGTTCAAGGAATAATTCTGGTTGAAATGGCTCTGAGCACTATGGGACTCAACTGCTGAGGTCATTAGTCCCCTAGAACTTAGAACTACTTAAACCTAACTAACCTAAGGACATCACAAACATCCATGCCCGAGGCAGGATTCGAACCTGCGACCGTAGCGGTCCTGCGGTTCCAGACTGCAGCGCCTTTAACCGCACGGCCACTTCGGCCGGCGAATAATTCTGAAATTCGCATGCAACGACTTACGGGAATCTCGAGGAGCCAACATTAGGACGACCGTATAGGCATCTAAACCTTGCTTCACCTTAACTGAATTCCAGCATTTTTGTAGTTTCTTCAAGTGCCTGACCCTATTAAAACAGCAGCACTCACGTGAGACATTAGCAGCAAAACGGCCTACGGTATGCATCTCAAGATAGCAATTGCCTCTTCTAAATAACTTGCAACTTTTATAGCCGCATCCGGTTGTTTCTCTTGAAACCATTCGTAAAACCGCGAGTTGTAAATGCGCAATAACAACTATTTGCTACGCGAGTCACTTTTTATTTACTTCTATTACGCGTTTCGATGATCGTGTCATAAGTACTAGGTGGGCTTGTTTGTGTTTTTCATTTAGGATTGCAGTTGTGACATGATGTGGTTTTTACAGACCGCGATGACGCACATCAGATGTGTTTGTTTCTAATGTAGTCTCAGATTTAAAATAGAAGAAAGTCCGCCTAATTTCGCCAATACACGAGTCACTAGAGTTTCACCATTGTCAGTGGGTTAATTTTATTTACTGCCGAATGACAGGTAAACATTTGCATGATAAAATATACAGTTTTGCGAGCACGGTCATCACACTAATAACATTGTAACAAAGTATATTCCTTAATAGCACATGTTGATATTTAGGTATCCGTCTGTCCGCAGTACATTTTCGTTCAGTTCAACTAATGTGCAGCAGAGAATTCCTCATTGGTTGCAAATGACAAAATTTTGAAAGTACAAGATGTACTGCAGACGACAGATACGTAAATATCAGTATGTCCTGTTAAGGTATATGTTACGATAAAGTGTTAAGGATATAATGATTGTAATTCCATAACTATGTATATTTCCATGCAAATTTTTCCACGTTATTCAACAGGAAACAAAATGAACCCACTGACGATGGTGAAACTTCACAGAAACGTGTATGGACGAAAAATTATATAGTTGCTTGAAGGAAGAATCCTTTCCGAAAACACATTTCTAGGTACGAAGTTGTCATTACAGTTTTCGTTTTATTTCAGTTAATAATGTATCTTCCTTACCGAATAATTCGGCAGAGCATTGGTACATAGTTGCAATAGTATAAATACGTCAGTACACAAATTCGACGTCGTGTTCTTCGAGCACTATGTGCCCGCTTTCCGAGTCAGTTTTTCTGACTGATACGGGTATGAGAGAGGCTTTCCCGGCTCTACGTTACTCATTCAGGAATAGTTGAAAAGCAATTTGTGACGGCAGCTCTGGCGCCGCCGAAAGGGGAGTCAACATAGCCGAGGCGTTCCGGAGTTTGTCGAGCCTTATGTAAGGCCGGACCGGCAGCGGATTGCTACGGCCCACACTCCGCAAGTGCTGCCGCGGCTGGCACGGTCGCGGCTGTGCCAGCGACGGCTATGTACGGGTTCGGTCTGCCGCTCGGCGTACGTGTGAAACGTACCTCATTGCTTATCAGTAGATAAGATAGGCCTTAGTAAGCAAGCGCCTCTCCGGTGTCACTCGCTAAGTGGGCAGCGTGCAGTCTGCTGGTGGCTGCGGGAGCGCAGCGATGGACACCATACCGAGGACGAGGCGGGTCTCCAGCTACAGGGAGGAGCAGGAGGCAGTCATTCGCGCTGCTTCCATGCCTGTGCCTTGTAAGTTCTTAATGCTCTTAGTCACTACGTGTCACGGTGCATGTCGTCTCCCAGATGATATCACCCATTCTTGTTGAACAAAGATATGATGCGAGGCTGGTACAAAGTATGATACTATTCGCAAGCACGTAATTTTTGACTCTAGCAGTCCTCTCCTGAACTGCGACTTTTGCCCCTTATTGTTTAATGTTGACGTAATTTATCGGACGGTTACAATGGCGCAGTTATCTCTAGTGGTGCGCCGCATTGAGCTTGCCTGAAAAAGGAGGTCACATTGCAGAAAAGTTAAATTTATTGCCGTTTCATCTTGTGACTGCGCCTTCCCTCGATTTATGTGGGAAAACCGTGGTACTTTCGCTCGAAGGACTCCTAGTTCCTATCTCGTGTCGCTCAGAAGTGTCTAATCTCGCTAGCGGCAGATAAGTTGCATGCTACCAGCTTGATGTAATTTCACGTGATCTTGGTATCTGTTTTATCTTGAGATCGAGAGAGGTCTCTGAGATCGACAGCTCAATCTGCTTTCAGGTTGTAATGAAATTGAACTCACTTTCTCTGTAGAGCATAAAAAAGAAAATGATGCGCTCAGAGAGATTCGAAATATGCTATTCGTTGTTGCAGCCTTTAGTCGTTCTGTGCTATCGACTTCAGGCGTTCAGGGACAACGCCCACAAAGAGATAAGGATAACGATCGTGAGAGATTCGTTGGGGAAAGTTCACCCTAGTGGTAGCAAATTTGTCTTTCAGTATTTCAACCACTGTTCATAGTGTTCGGCTTACAGTTAACCAGCTGAAACTGTTAGTGTGGTCTTGCACTTTTACAGTTGCAGGGATGGACGTTGTTGACCTCGTATTACTTCATATTAGATAATATTTGCTCGTATATTACGCACTCTTCTCCTGTCCTTTTTCGCCACTGCAGTGCAGCTTGCAGGCACTTCCTGTCTACTGTACATGCTGTCATGTATCGTCTACATTGGCGGTATACGGTTAAAGACTTCGCCAATTGCATTCTGAAACCTTGTCTTACACCTCGAGTTAGTGATGGTCCAAAAATATTTCGAATGGTGTAATATGCTTTTTTGCTGTATCAGCTACTAATATGCTTATTTACAGCTTTTCTAATCGTTGAACAGTAAATATATGTTGTTTAAACAGCGTTCGTTACAGTCAAGCAGAGGAAATGAAAGTTTTGGGGTATGGGAGCATCAGAACTGCCCACAGACGGAAATAAAGGTTTTCAAACTTTCTAACGAATCAGTTTTGCTTGAAAATACTGTCTACAGCAGCGTCTTTCGAAACAGTGCTGTAAATTAATTTTAGAAAGATACCGCTCATGGCTTTTCTCAGGGCACCATTTGATCATTCACCTGGAGTGTATTTAAGAAAACCCTAAAAAGCAGTCAGTAGGAACTTCAAAATGAGACCAACCTATTCTAATACAACCTGCAAACATTTTTACTTCTGCGAATCACGAACAAATTAGTACTCGGAAGTATATAATTATCTTTCTGTAGGAGGGAGAAGGGGGGAATACAAGGGGAGATAAAGCGAGTTTTCGGGAGTATCTTATTCGTGGCGGTAGCATCATGATACAAATCCACCAAAAAATTGACTAATAAGTGACTGATTTTCCGTGATAATGGAAGCGTGGTGTCACCATAAACAAAACAGCCTGTGTGTGACGGAGAGTACGAAGTTATTTTAATCTGATTTTTGACATTTCTCTAAGGGTATTCTGCAAACTTGCAACACAAATTCATTGAAATATTCGTTTCAGAAGTCTAATGGACACGGTAAAACTAATTTATAATCTTACACAGATTCCCAAATATTAGGGATACGATTTAGGTACTTACCGTATCCTAGCCACTAAGGACCAATGCCTAACTCTTCTTGTGGTAAGCAGTTCACACAAAAAAATATCCTGTCGAAGAAATATGTGTGTCAGCGCAAGAGTATAAAGATCGACGAACTGAAAGAAAAATGTACCTGCAGTTTTGAAGTTACGTGTAAGTCTATGTATATCGTTTTATCTATTGTGCTGTAAACTATTTAGTTTATAGTAGATAAATCGATATACTCACACACTTACACGTACATAAAAATAGTGTGTATCATCGCTAGTACTACATTCGAGAAAACATCGTGGCTAAAGTAACATTTGGCAAAAAATATGCCGTCAGTCACCACCAAACTTTGAAGATCTATTGGCACATTACCGAGCAAGAAGACTCAGTCGTTAAGGCACTGGACTCATTCGGGAGGAGAAGGGTCCAGTCCCTGCTCGATCACACAGATTAAAGTTTCTGCGGTTTCCATAATTAAGGTGAATGCTGGGATAGTGTCCTTGAAAAGGACATGTCCGATTTTGTTCCTCGTCCTTATCCTATCCGCGCTTGTGTACATAGTCTAATGATGTCATCAAGCGAGGCTGAGCAGTAATTTGCTTCCTTTTTAATTTGTACAGCACTCGCTGTCCTAGGCATGTTAGAGATTTCGAACGACCTCCGTATATAAAACTACTTATTTAGTGTCTTTGCAATTCCATTAAAAATAAGCATATGTCGTAATCATGTATACGGTTGTAAACATCGCGCCCCGTACCAGATATGAACCGTGTGATATGGATGACTTTTGCCTGCAACAGTTTCAGTACTAACGCTCATTGTATATTGTATCATCGGATACAGTTTCTAACTACATTTCAAAGTCGCATTTTTATTTTATTTATTTTTCTGCTATTTCAATCCTCAACTCACAAAAATAATGTAACGTTATGTCGTTAGAGTCGTATTGGTGGTTCGTGATGTTTAACCGTTAACCCCATGGCCGAAGAACTTTACCGCTGTAAAGGATTCTAATCATCATGGCCCTTTTTTCAATTCTATGCTACCAGCTACTTTTCTTTGCAAACGTGACAATTTTTAGTACTGTAACAAAGTATTAAATGACACTGGAAGGAATGAAACGTATATGTTCAATATTACGTATTTTGTTTGTCTTCGAAAGTGTAATTTTGAGTAACAAATTAGGTCCAACTACATATTCTGGATTTATTTTATGTAGAGTCTAAACACATCTTCGTCTCGTCTTTCTCCTGAAATCACTGGCTTTGCACATCACTGTATCACCCGTTTGGAAACGCGTATATCGTATTCTTTCAACATCAGTCTGAAACCTTGCTGGGAAGAAGTGCTTCGAAATGAACGTAGGTTGAAATAAAACTTTTAGTTGGAAACAGCCAACAGAAATTGTAATTTATGTAGGTGTAGCTTGTGTGGGAGTAGTGCGAATCAGAATCTGCGCTGGCTGTAACCGAACACTGGGCGGCTCATCACACGCCCGTTGAGTCAGCCGCGTTGCTGCACGGGCCATGACCGGCTTACGTCAAGCATAATTTCCGTCCTGACTTCCCGTCTGCAACCCATTTAGCCTTTGCTAATTAGCCAATGAATCTGCAAATAACAGACAGACTTTTCTTTGTGAGACAGTTGGCCTGATTGTTCCAGAAGTCCCTTGCAAAACGATGTTATTAAGCATTCAAACAATAGCTTAACGCTCGTGTGATAAAGACTCAGTGTTAAGCGGTTTAGACTTCGTTACTCCTTCCTCAGACTTTGACAACATGTTTAATAAACACGTCGCTCACTGCGTTATTGCTAGTTCATTGTTAGACAGGTTCCGTAAGTGCAAGGTAGCATGAGGGAGCGTGTGATTTGTAGCACTTTTTGAGGGCTGTTAGCAATTCCCGCATAGGATTGGTTACAGTGTAGTAAGTACATTGCAGACCTACAAGGCCTTGTAACAAAGGAAATGAATACCTTCGTAATTAGGCTCAGCGCAACAGACAGGAAGCTATTAAAAAGGATCGTTAGTTCTTATAACAATATCACAGCCAAGAAAGTGAACTTTGAACCTTGTGCGCGTCTACAGACACTGGACCAACGGATACAGCCTATTGGGATCTAAAAAAAAAAAAAGTGGTATAGCTGCGCATTGCTCAACCTCACGTAAAGTACTTGGCAGGGAAAAGGTGATTTCATTGGGGCAAGGAGCATAAAATCCAAATAAAAACATGTGATGTTTTCACTGTCCTCTACTGCAGGACGTGTTTACGATTAAAGAGAAGCATAAAATCAGATTATCTTCTTTCGGCTTTTAAGGTGCTCATATGATGGTTTTAAGACGGTTCTATCGCTACGCAGAGAAGAAATAACTCTTCGTAGTAACGTCTATAACAACGTTGTAGGTGATAATGTTCATTAAGAGGCGCAGGTATTGTCTCCAGCAGGAAATTACATTTCAAAAGGTGCTAAATACCCCGTTTACGAAGTTGAGAGTGTCAACAGGTGTGATGAGCACGAAAAATAAACAATACATCTTTCCTGGCTTTTATGTTCGCCACATTTTAATATGGCGTCATGGTAATGTGGAATCAGGAACTATTATGGGTACGTTACCCTTCTGCCGGCCGCTGGTGGCCGAGCGGTTCTAGGCGCTTCAGTCTGGAACCGCGCGACCGCTACGGTCGCAGGTTCGAATCCTGCCTCGGGCATGGATGTGTGTGATGTCCTTAGGTTAGTTAGGTTTAAGTAGTTCTAAGTTCTAGGGGACTGTTGACCTGAGATGTTGAGTCCCATAGTGCTCAGCGCCATTTTTGAACCGTTGCCCTTCTCCAGCACGCCACTCGAGTACTAGAGCAATTAGTGAGAGAAGAATGGTATCAAAATCCGTTGATCTCTATTCATAATTTATTTACATCTATCCCGAGGAGGTGTTAGGTTGTTCTGGATGTCGTAAGTGGCTCTGTATCGAATTAAGGTCCGACATAACAATTACTGGACGTAGGGCAGCGCCACACCCATCACAGGCGTACTTGTTGCCCAGACGGTGCGCTGCACGCAAGTCATGAAAGTAGCGGTTATGAAAGACTATTCCTGTTATTTTAACCAGCGCATGGATAGCATTATCACAGTAAATTGAACTTCAATAAAACAGCAAACAGATTTATTCACACGCCTGGTTTCGCTGCGTTAAAACAGCATCTCCAAATGATACTACAAAGAAAGGAAACCATCCTTTTAATCTATATATACTTAAAAAATTAAGGACAGCCAATAATAACAAATCTAAATAGAAAGTACCTATAGTAGTGTGACATAAATTAGCACGTCCCCAACGTTCGTAGTCACAGAATCCAATCCCATGAAGATTGGAAGTAGTCAACAAATAATAACCGACAGAGCATTAGGGCGAATAGTGCAAGGAATGAGGCACTATAGCAAAAAGAAGCATGGTTAATGTAATAAATGTGATTAAAAGTATTACAAGCAGCGTAAAATAAGATACTGTGATAGAACGTCTGTCTGAGAATAGATGCATATGTAGGCCCAATAGCCAAATTAACTTCTTACGTCTCGATTTTTAGTCTTGCATAACGTTTTCCTTCTGGAGGTTTTTATCCGTGTAGTAATGGGGTTAATGGATTACGTTTCTTACACAGACGCTCTACTAGTGTATCTTATTTTATGCGTGTTGCATTACATTTTAATCATATTTATTACATTAACTACGGTTCTTTCCGCTGTAGTGTCTCATCCCCTGCACTATTCTTCGTATTGCTCTGCCAGCTATTTGCTGACTACTTCTCCTCTTCAGAGGGTTGAATCGTGTGACTACAAACTTTGGGAACGTCTTCGTCTGCTAATCTATGTGACATTGCTGTAAGTACTTTACATTTAGGTTTACTTTTATTGGGAGTCCTTAATTTTTTTATTATATATCTTGCAAGGATGCTTTCCTTCCTAAAGATGATGCTTTGACGCAGGGAAAGCGGTCGTATGAGTAAGTCATCAATTAACAGTTGTTCGGGGTTTTATTCACGTCCAATTTACCATGAATTTCAACGGCTGAAGCCCGCCCTTGTTACAAAGTTGTATACTGTAATAACGTTGAGCGCTGCTTTCACAAGGAAAGAAGAAACTATGTATGTGTGGTTTAGCCTTATCCGTCATTTAAATGTTGATTTCGTCTGTCTTATTTATCGGCATTCATTCCGTGATTTTGATTTTTTTCCCATCCAGTTTTAGTTTTAATACTATCGTGGTCTGAAGCCAGGCGATACGAGGCTAAAAGAGAAACAGAGAGAGGCGCTGGTGGGGGGGGTGTGCGCTAACTTAGCTTGCACGACGTGTCCTTGGAAGAGCGAGCCCGTTGGCAGTTACTCCTGGGGAAAATCGGCTCGTCCGCAGTTTCTCTGCCATAGTTACGAAGAAAGTCTACGGCACGCCTTAAGTTTGCGTACTAGGCATCACAAGACAAAATAAAGTTTTTTCTTTGTGAAACTGTATTTTGCGGGTAATTGTTATAACAAAACTTCATTGGAGCAGTCAGGAGATTTTAACGGAGGAGTTTAAGACATCAGTTGCTAAAACTCAACTTGTGTTTAGTAAATCACATATCGTATGCGCAGTTTGTCTTCTGTTCTACTTGTCCACTAACCTTAGCATGCTTTTTCAGTTTTTGGAGGCTGACTGTAAGCTGTGAGCGTTTCTTGTAGGAGTCTACGTTTGTACTCTTCAAGCTACCTCGTAGCGTGTGGTGGAAGGTCCATCGTACGCCACTACATCCCCCCCCCCCCCCACCCCCCCCCCCCCCCTCTACCTGGCACGCCGATCCGTTCAATTAAAGAAGAGTGAGCTGCAAGCATGGCTGCGGCAAGCCACGGTATAAGCTCGAATTACTCAGTCATTTCTTGAGATACTCGAATTAGTCGTATTTTATTAACACGTTTTCCACTTTAATCGGTAATGTGGCACCTTATTTTAATTCCTTTGGATTTGCAGGATGCATTTATAAGGTATTCGTTTTCCAGTAATTGTAATCTCTGTGTTGTTGGGAGCGGTACGTTACATTTGAACGTGTTTTGCCGCGATGGATTAATGAATCGTGTGAGGACAGTGGATGTGTGTTTACCGGCGCAGCCGCAGAATGCCGGGGTTCCCAGAAAGTGCGTGCAGGTTGGCGGGCGCGCCGAGCGAGTGAACCCATTCACCTTGGCCGAGTCTGGGGCCTGCCTTGGGTACTGCCGGCCACGGAGCGCCGTGCTTTTGCATTCTGCGCGCTCGGCCGCCTTCACAGCAAAAAGGCTCTGCCGCTGTCGTCAGCGGAAATGCTTCTCGCGAATCCCCAAGCTCGAAAGACGTTCCGTCCGGTGTTTCCGCGTGTGCAGGGAACCTGGCTTCCAGGGATGTTTCTCTTTGGAATTATTTATGGGATAACATACCGAAGCTGACCCTCTTGTCATTGTTTGCCCACTGTGCATGCCAGCGACTCTCGTAAGTATATCTGATCAGAATGAGGCGTCGCCGAAGTGAAAGCTACAGCTGTAGCACCGGTCTGGAAGCCGCGCCCAGGTACTAGCTGCCTGCCGTTGGAATTCTCGACTGCTGTGCCACCGTTTCAGATGTGTACTGTACCTTTATACGGCGTGACACGGCAAACTACTGCCAAGTTTTCTGGACGAACTCCTTCCTGTAAGCAGTATTTTCAGGCAAGAATTCTGCCATCTCCAATTATTTACTATCCACATGTGCAAGATGTTTTAATCATGAAGCTTGCCGGCTCAACTACACTGATGGGGAAAAAAATGCAACACTGAAAAATAATTAACTTAGAAAAATTTATTCCGGAAATTTCAATACTCTAAGTAACATATGTAAGTGATTAACGTTGCAAGATCAAAGTTAATGTAAGCGGGAGAAAAGCCATTGCGAATGTGAAATGTTGGTACATTAATAACCGCTGTAACGGTCAGAATGTTGAATGCAAGCACGCAACATTAATGTATTGTGTTTTACAGGCGTCGGATGTCAGTTTGTGGGATGGAGTTCCACGCCTGTTGCACTTGGTTGGTCAATAGAGGAACGGTTAATGCTATTTGTGAATAACATTGGAGTGGATGATGTATATGTTCGCGACTGGAGACATATCTGGTGATCGAACAGACCAAGGCAACATGTCGACACTCTGTAGAGCATGTTGGGTTACAACAGACGTATGTGGATGAGCGTTATCCAGTTGGAAAAAACCACAGGAGTGATGTTCATGAACGGCAGCCCAATAGTTCGATCACCAGATTGATGTGCAGATTTGCATTCATGGTGCTTGGGATAACCACGAGAGTGCTCCCGCTATGATACGAAATCGCACCCCATACCATAACTCCAGGAGTAAGTACAGTGTGTCCAGCATGCAAAAAGGTTGGTTGGAGGCCCTCAACTGGCGTTTCCTACCTACACGGCCATCACTGGCACAGAGGCAGAACCAACTTTCATCAGAAAACATAACAGACTTCCACGCTGTCCTTCTACTAGCTCTTGTCTAACACCACTGAATCGTAAACTGAGGTGGTTTGGGGTTAATGGAATGCACACACAGGGCGTCTGACCATGTGGCCGTCCGGAGACAGAGCTTCTTGCGCCCATATAATCTCTTGACCACCGCTGCCAGAAATCATGTTCAGTGGCTGCATTACTGCCAAGCCTTTCTGGAGTATTGCGGAAGGAACATTAAGCTTCTCGCAGCCCTGTTACGCGACCTCGTTCAAAACTCAGAGATGTTGATAATGGCGTCTTTGTCGTCTTAAAGGCATTCTTCACTTTCATCAACTCACCACGTCCAGTCTCAAAGGTAACTAACGCTCACGACTGTTACAACGTGTATTTAAAGCAAACTTGATTTGGATCCTTGTAGTGGCGCTACTAGCGCCACTCTTATGTGACTGGCGCCAAATTTGAATATACATCTTTCAGATGTAGAAACACGCCTACTAACTTTCGTTTATGTCGCACAGCTCCTTGGTGTTGCGGTTTTTTTCCGTCAGTGTAGAAGCCCAGGTGTCCTGAATCCTTGAAGTGCTTTTCTGTAATACCGTGAATCTGTTTCCTCAAACGATTATAAGCGCAACTTATTCGCAGGTATACTAACGTATTACGCATGTACTATAGAAGCAAATTAAGGTAAATTAGAGCATATACAGGTTCTGAGAGGGCAAAACACTTTTTCCACGCACAATCTGTGGATGTACGCCTAACACGAATACGGAAAATGATACTAGTGTCAAGTTCACATAGCATTTTTTTTTAGTATTATTGTGAATTATGCGGAGCTTATGGAGATTCTCATAGGCCACTGGTTTCTAGCCCTAAATAATGTAGCTCTACGCGTTCGGGACCCTTGGGATACACGGAGTATCCTTAGAGCGTGAGAAAGCACACCACTTTAAGTGATCGGTTTATCTTCACCGTTTTTAGAACTAGATAAAGATGCGCACCTTTTCATTACATAAAGTAGATCTCATAGTGTAAACAAGTGATTCCAAGATTCATTAGATACACTCGAAAAATATTCGAGAAGAATGTAACTTTCAGGTACAGATGATACTCAGATATGTGGATGTCATCTCCCAATTCCCCCTTCCCCTCAAGAAACAAATTACTAATACCACAGAAACTATGAGCTATGAGAGAGCCTCAAGACGACAAATCTATTTACGTTACCGTAGAATATTATAAAATCGTATTGAGTGATGTGTGTAAGATGCCCTTTTCCCCGAGGAAATTCTTGCAGAAACATTAATTCCCTCCCGATGGACAACGTGCTTATAACTTCGATTAAAATTATGGAACCACAGCAAAGTCTATCACATGAATCACAGCATTAGCTGCGTCCCCCTAGCTAGTACGTAATACCCACGCAGGCACTACAAATGAATTTGGTTCAAGTTCTCGTCTGTACCTAGCTAAATTCAACAAACTTGAAACATTTTATCGAAGACTCTAAACAGCATTTTTTATGCTGCTGTGACCTTAAGGTCTCACAGAAACATGATGTCAGTTACTTGAAGTTATTATAGGAGAACGATGGAAAACAGAAATCAGGTAGCCTAAGAGCGATTTCCTTTCTGCTCTCGCGAATATCAATTCAGTGTATTAAATCACAGAATTATTTCACTGGGTGTGTTAGTAAATTCACAATAGGTAGTAGTGAGTGAACGAGAAAAATGTTCGTCGTACAGAGAACAGTGGTGTTGGTAAGAAATAACAATTCTCTATCTGGATTGTACATCTTTCTATTCAGTGAATAGTAGAGGTTGTTATAAGACGAAACAAATGCGAAACAATAAGAAAATCAAGAAGGTGGAAGGAAGAGTGTTTTCACATTATAGAGGAAGTTCTATAGATCCAAATCATCAAGAACCAGTCAAAGAATTAATATTTTTTTAAAAAAACTACTGAACTTAAATCTGTCAGCGTCTCAGCCGGGCTATTTGTGTATGGGGAATAATAAATGACCTGAAAAATCATTTTAAATAGGTGAATACATTTATACAGTTAGTGAAGCACGTGGATACGTTAGAAAATTAGCAATTAGCTGCCTGTAAAATAATTAACATTAAGGAATAAAAGCAAAGATTCATTAATGTTGATCAGTTACAGAAGACCCACAAAGGTTTAAAGAGCAAAGATGGTCCAAAAATTCGTAACTCGCAAAACCGATATAGTATACGGCTGCCTAGTTACAGTAATTCAACTGGTAGTTTTCCTTGTAGGCTTTCGTGGCGCAATCGATAAGACGGCGTTCCTGTTATCCAAACGGCTCATCGTTATCATGTTTTGCACAATATTTCGACAGCTACCTTAATCGTCATCTTTAGGTACTGTGAGCGATCATCACTGTTTCGATTACAGTGCTTGAAGAAGACGATTCGCGAAATTCTCAAAACGGTATGCGAAACGTAGAATTGGTAAGCCACTGCTCACCCAGAAACTTCCGCAAACTCACATGTGATTTTTTTAAAAAGAAAATGAGTGGCCGTTCTAAAATATTAACATTATTATATCCGTGCAATTTTTTATTATGTCTATCAGACTTAAAAGAACAAATTGCGATTTTGAAACGCACAAATAACGTAAAATTTATGCAGTCGCTTATTATTGTGAGACTACAGATGCTTTGTACAGAGGCTAAATACGTACCAGAAAAGAAAGTTAAGCAAATGAACTTCACTTTTGCGATATTTCCAAACCAGGATACCCAAAAGAGAAACGTCTTTGTAAATACGTATCTCAAGGCTGAAGGTGAATGTTTTCTCTTGGGAGTGTAACCGTTCGGCTCGACTGATTTATGCTGGATAGCAGCGAAGTACACAGTTATGTTTCGTTATTTACATGCCATGAGAACTTCGTATAGTTCGCTGAAATATTCCTCAATTGAGCACATCTGAGTACAGAGATGGTTTCTTAAAATTGTTGGTTGACAATTCTTGAGGACCTCATTATGACGAGATTTTAAATGATGACCGTGCTATTCCTAAAAATTGCAGATGAAATAGTAGGCCCTCCCCCGCTTTTCCCCCACCTCCAGGGGAATCTTTCGTAAGTACGTGCGTGGCGAGCATGGAGCTCCAAGCTATTGCAGCACCTACTTCCTTTCTTGTGCAGCAATCTCTCATTTCCGGCTATTCTTACTGTGGTGTCACCGCCAGACACCACACTTGCTAGGTGGTAGCCTTTAAATCGGCCGCGGTCCGTTAGTATACGTCGGACCCGCGTGTCGCCACTGTCAGTGATTGCAGACAGAGCGCCGCCACACGGCAGGTCTAGAGAGACGTCATAGCACTCGCCCCAGTTGTACAGCCGACTTTGCTAGCGATGCTACACTGACAAATACGCTCTCATTTGCCGAGACGATAGTTAGCATAGCCTTCGGCTACGTCATTTGCTACGACCTAGCAAGGCGCCATTACCAGTTTATATTGAGATTATTATTGATGTATCAACAAGAGCGATGCACACCAGTTATGGATTAAAGTTAAGTATTACATCAACTACGTACTTTATTTGCTACTATTAGTTCCCTTAACTGTTCCAGACCTCGCGCCAGCCTGCGTGAGCTTAAACGCGTGCCTTTCGGCTACCGGTCATAGTGGATTGGCTGTCTGGACAGTCCACTACACTTACTTCTCTTACTCTTCACCCTGTGGTGTGGCAGTCTTCGACGTTGGACCGGATTTATCTCTAGGTTCTGCTTTCTTTCGTTTACACCGTCAGCTATTTCCTTTACATCACGTTTCGGCTGAAGTAATTTTTGGTTCCCTTTGGGTTTGACATCTTCAAAAACTTTTTTGTATTGTAGACCGACTGGAAAGAACCTCTTAAACAGCGCCTACTGACTTCAGTGCTGAAGATCCTCTGCGCACTGTAACTGCTTAGCTCCATATATATGCGATTAAAAGCCAACACGGTAGTCAAAGTAACTTGGTGGGGTTATGTACCTTTACGGTAAAGTCCACTGACAATATAGGGATTACACTTCTGTTTTCTAAGATACTAACACCCTACACATGCCAAGGAGTAGATGCCATCTTCTTAGGGCATCGAGACTCCCGGCATAGGCCGTTTTGCCAGACGACTTTTGGTGCGGCTCGGTGGCGCCCTCGGGAATAGCCCTTGATCGGCGTAGGTGGCATCAGACCGGAAGTTTCGCTCGTGAAACGTATCGAACTAAAACCTCGCAATGACCATACTGATCTGGCTGTTTCGACAGATTGGTAGCGATATTTCAAAGCTGACAGTTACAATCTAACTGGTTTCTCTACCCTGATTATACCATGGGAAGAGGGATAAAGGTTCTGTGCGCTTCAGTCCGGAACCGCGCTGCTGCGGCGGTCGCAGATTCGAATCCTGCCTCGGGCATGGATGTGTGTGATGACCTTAGGTTGGTTAGGTTTAAGTAGTTCTAAGTCTATTGGAATGATGACCTCAGATGTTAAGTCCCATAGTGCTTAGAGCCATTTGAACCATTTTTGAAGAGGGATAATCCAGGAGACTGGGAACGAGACAAGTTTTGAACACCTGTTGTATACTAGGACAATAGGGGTTACTTTTACAGCAACGAATCCATTATTTTTCGTAGAACAAATGGAAGATAAATCTGAAATGTGTGTGTATTGATTAAAACCTCCTCTGCTGTGCCATCTGAAGCATTTGAGACTTGTGGAAGAGTGGGTGACAGACCAGTGACTAATTCTCCTACAGAGAACTTATTCTACAGACAAATGAAGAGCTACGGGCTAATCTAACACGGCGAGACGTAAATTTTGTCCTACGGGTACAAAAAGTTCCAAAAGATAACTGAGTAGATACGGACGCTTCTATCTTAGCTTTTGAAGGACATGTGCTTCCGGAAAAAGTTGAAGCTACAGTGTGCACATGTGACGTGAAACCTTACGTCCCACCGTCCAAGCAATGTTTTCGATGCTTACGTTTAGGACTCTTGTCATTCTGCAGCACCCAAAATGAGTAAACTGTGGGAGATCGTTTCATAAAGGTCATTGTTGCGAACAACCGCCTTCCTATGTAAACTGTATGAAACACCATTCCCCACGTTCATCAGTTTGCCCAGTATTTAAAAAAAGAAAAGAAAATACAAGAATATCAAACAGTGGACCGTCTGTCATATCTGCAGGCAAGGAAAAAATATGAAAACACACATACAATCGACATGACGACCAATTATGCCAAAGTTGCGGCTAGCACCTCACCTACCTCAACTTTTCCAAAACCAGATCTATCACCCTCTATAAACCAAGAACATACAACCAAAACGAAAAATTATGTGCAAGCGAGGTCGCCACCCCTCTTGGATCCGTCTTAGAGCCAGCAGGAACCTCCCAAAGGATACAGCAGGAGACAGCACAAGAGAGAACGATTGACACTACAGCTTATTCCTGCCAAAATATCACAAATGTTCAGTCAGCTAATAGTAGTTAAAAGAGACTAAGCCAGTGGGCCCAATAAATATCCTGTCGTCTTCTTACCAAGACCTACAATCGCAAAAATTACACGGAGGAAAACAGAAAAAGAGAAAAATAAGGAAAAGACAGGAAATGAGCAAAGCAAAGAACTAATTCGTCGGTTCTGACGGAACCTGAAATCTCCTTGACAGCACAATTCTATGGATACTACGCCGACCACACAGGAGCGATTGGAACACCCTGCAGATCAACACAAGTGACCTTCGTCTTCGGTGACCACGCCGATCCCTTTGAGTGAATTTACAGTGGAACTGTAATGTCAACTGTCTCCACATGGAAGAAATTTGACAGTTAATCATAATATATCCCACAGTAGGTGTAGCAATACAAGAATCAAAGTTTGTGGGAAGATCATCCGCCTGCTCCTAGATTATATAACGTATATGGCAAAAATAGGATGAATATCAAACGAGCATGTGAAGGTGTTTGCACACTAGTCAAATCAAACACCTTCAGTTAACAAGTACCTATGTACACTACACCCAAGCAAAAGCATTAGGGTACAATTGAGCATGAAAACCTGTAATATGTACGTTCCCCCTGACTGAGATATTACCATGAGAAAAATGAGAGACTTTAATGCCCACAATCACATGGGGCATCGGAGGGAGCTACTACTAGAGGGATTATTCTTAGACTTTAAACTCTGCTTAATAAATCAGGGAGCCCAAACACGTTTCAGCAGTGGCTTCTGTGGCTCACATTCTCGAAGCTATGATCCAATGAACCGTTGATGACGACCTTTACGATAGTAACCATAGCTCGATTATTGTATCAGTCCCAAATTTACACCAAACTGATTGATTACGACATTGGTCATTGCGAAGAGTCTGTTGGAATGCTTTCACCGCTAAAGCGCAAGTCACAATAAATACAGAAAAGAGTATCGACGAAGTAGTACAAGACTCAATAGAAACGACTATCCAAGCTGCAAACACTAAGATATCATTCTATTCAGTTCCTAGACGGAAACCTGTTCCATGGTGGTGCAGATAGAGTGCAGATCTCATCAGATAAGGATGGAGGGCTCGACAAAGACATAGACGCCACCCTCCAACAGAAAACTAGATTGTATTCAGAAGATCAAAGGGAAAAGCACGTTACTTATTCAAACAGAAGAAGAATGTTGAGATAGATATGTTTCTTCAGTGGCAGTACATAACCAAGCTTCACTAGTGTAGTCCAAATTATGGCGGATTAGTGGATTTCAAGCCCCTAATAGAATCTAAGGAGTCGCTGACTAAGGGAAAATAAACACCAATTCCTCTGATTTTCTGCAGTATATTATGCAGAAATGTTGACATCTAAAGATTGCCATCCAGCTTTCGCGCAACATCGCCCTTTAACAGAACGTAATAGCCTATCTTGTATCTCAACAATCTATGTGAAAATATTAAAAACTCTCTTCTAAAAAAATTTAACAAGATTCGGCAAGGCGGTGAATTTTCGTCGCATTGGAGAGAGTGTATTTAATGCCTATTATACTGAAACCAGGATTAGACCCAGAAAATAGAAATTTCTGCAGACTGATCAGCTTAACAAGCAAAATATTATAAAGGATGTTACTGCCCGGCTTTGTAGGTGTTTGAAGTATAGAAATTTCCTTTGCCAATTCCATTGCATATTCCCAAGAACTCGAACTACTATTGATCATCTCGTACGGTTGGAGTTTGCGACTAGAGACCTTTGTACGCCACCGACATTTGATCGCATTATTTTTTGATTTACACAATTACACAAGGCATATGATACAACGTGGCGGCGTCACAGTTTATCAGCATCGTACGAGTGGGGATTTTCGAGGAAATTTACCTGTTTCTATCCAAATTATTTTATCACTTTAACTGTTTAGACCCTTAGTAACGAATACGTGAAGGAAAATGGCGTCCCGCAGGGATCAGCTTTAAGTACCACCGTTAATGCAATTGAAATAAATGGCATAGTAGACGCGGTGCGATGTACAGTTACATCAGCATTATATGTCGATGATCTTAATGATACAGCAGAACGCCAACTACAGACAGCTATATAGCAGACACAAAAATGGGCTCAAAGCCATGGGTACCTTTTTCACACCAACTCAGTTACACGTCATGCACTACTGTAGAATACGGTCTGCCCTTCCTCATCCAGAGTTATACCTTGAAACTCAGCTGCTGGAAATAATAGCCCAGCACCGTTTTGTAGAACTTCTTTTTGACCATAAACTAACGTGGTTGCCACATATACGACAATTCAGGACTTAGCTGTCCTCGGAAACAGTTCCTGGGGTGCAAATCGAACTGTTTTGTTAACATTGTATAAAACGCTCATTTTATCCCTTTTGGATTGTGGGAACATTGTCTATTGGTCAAGAGCACTCTCCATACTAGAAATATTAGATCTTGTCCACCCACAATTCGTATGGCAACTGGAGCTCTCCGAACGAGCCGATAGCCTTGTTGCAGAAGCAGGAATATCACCACCGAAAATACGAGACCAAAAAAATTATTTAACTAAGAAATATCGATTAATCAAATGCCAAACCATCCCCGTCATCCCATTTTATTCCGCAATCCAGCTTACTCATGAACCGTCTTCGAATAGAATGACCAGCAACAGTACTACTGGAAGACCTCCGACGAGAACTTCAACTTCCTCTAGTTACGTGTACGCAATACTTTCACTTGATGATGCCTCCACCGCATCTTCCCCAACCAGCAGTATGGCTAGACCTACAGTGTGCAATTTATTCAGTCATCCAAGAGTCGATTATGCATACCTACTCAACCAGTTCGAGAACAACGTTGTCTGCCAACAGAATGCGGTATTTATATTGCAGAGTTAATAGAAACCCATAGAGCATTATAAACCATAATGACTTTCCCTCGACAGAATTTCATTATACGCAGCGACTCCTGAGTGATTTGCAAACAATAGACAAATGCTATCCAAAACATCAATTGGTTGCTGCCATACATGATCAACTGTATGCCTTCCACAATACACGGATATCCATGGTTTTTCTCTAGACAAAGTCGCTTGAGCATTCTAGGTAGTGAGCTGGCTGACAAGCTAGCCAGAGAAGCAAAGGGAATGGAAATACTAGATGTTCCAAGTGCTGACTTAAGGACACACGTTCGATGCTACATTGTGAAGAAATGGGAAGACAAATGCCAAGATACAGGGTGGAGGCAAATAAAAGTGGTCCGGACGAATGGATAGATTGGACGTGAATGTATGCGTATAACATCTCGTGACGCGCACACCACGTGTACGCCGGTTCAGAGCGTAGCGCGGGCTGTGTCAGTATGGGTGGAACATTGCAAAGGGGATGATGCTACACACAGTGGAGCAGTGGGTATTCGTTGTAGAAAGTTGCGTGGCAACAACATCGTGGAAACGATGTGGTCAGTTCTTTGCTGAGAGTTTAATGGTGTCAAAGTGCCAGTAAAGAATGCCATGCAGCGCTTAGTCCGAAAATTGCGTCAGACAATCTTTTTTGAACAAGTCAAAATACATTCCAAAACGTGCCCACACGTCAGAAAATTTTGCTGCAGTACACCAGAAAATGCTTCAGAGTCCTACCAAATCAACCCGATACGTGTCCTAAGATACCGGCATATCACGTCGATCACGCGGACGAATACTCCACCTGGACCTGCACGTGCGTCCCTACCGATGCCTGTTGTTCATGCATTAAAATCAACAGATGCTCCTTAGCGCCTACAGTTTTGTGAGTCGCTGTTCAGATAATAATGAATGGCTTGGACATGGACCTATTTATGTCTGTGATGAAGCCTGGTTTCACCTGAGTGGTTATATTAACTCTCAGAATCACAGGTTCTGGGCAGCGGAGAATCCTCATAACTTCTGCAGAACACCAGTGCATGATGAGAAGGTTGGGTTTTGGTGTGCAGTGTCCGCACGCCGCATTATTGGTCCCATCTTCTTTCATCAACCGCTGTGTTCGTCGCGTTACACTGCCAACATTTAGAAACCATTTGTGGCAACATTAACGGAGGAGGCAAGGACCTGCATTGACTTCCAACAGGATGGAACAAGTGCCCATACAGTCGGCCGAACCTTGGAGCACATTTACACAATCTTCACGCCTGACAGTTGTTAGCACAGGTCAGTCTGGTCGTGGTCGTAGCTGGCCACCCAGGTCATCTGATCTGCCAGTGTGCGATTACTTTGTGTAAGGAGCCCTCAAGTCTTAGGTGTATCGCAAAAACTCTCACAGTCTTCAAGAGCCGCAGTGCAACATTTCGGATGAGATTGCAGCAATTCCAGCAGTCCAGCTTCGATCCGCCTTCCAGCAACTTGCTGGCGAGGGCCCATACGTGCCAAGGAGATGAATGGTGGTTACTTTCCGCATCTACTGTAGTCAGGTTAGGACTGTATTTCCTTTCCTCTGCTGTGTTTCTTTGTACCCTGTAACTCTGTTCTCCTGGCCACTTCCGTTTGCCCTACCCTGCAGTACACACTCTAATAAACTACTGATCATCAAACACTACACCAAGAAATGGCAGACTTCGCTACTAAGCTCAAGAAGGGAAGGCATTGCCTTGTGCCGTCTCAGAATTGGAAATATCAAAATAACTTACAAATTTCTACTGCGACAAAAAGAACCCCCGCGGTGCTTCTATGGAGAAATATTAACGGTTCATCACATCCTCGAAGATAGTGCGATTCCACAAAATCTGCGAAGTCAGATTAACCTAGAACACCACCTATCAGAGATTCTGGCGCATTGTGAAACAGTTACAAGCCATCTGCTACACGTCCTGCAAAGGAGTAGATACTGCAACAAGATTCAGAAGCTAACTACGTTACATGTCGGCTTAGTGGGGGGGGGGGGGGGGGGGGGTCGTGGATGGGAGCGTGGGTCGATACCCTCCCATTTAGTCCCGAGGCATCACATCTCAACCTGCCATGGACAACCAAAAACTGTTTATCTATCTCTGAATGTAAGAGCTAACTACAAATAGTAGGTTGCCATTTAAACTTTTGCACATTTTGGATAGTTGAATTTTAGTAGGCTAGTTACTCATTCATGTGCCTAGGACAAAACTATCATGTTTTATTATTATTATTAAACAAAAAGGGGGACAAAAAAGAGCTCGTATCTGTTTCTTCGGACGTTAAAAGAGGATCGAGGCATTAATAACAACGAAGTTGAGCCTCTTTAAATTTACAATCTTCATCATTACATTAAGAACGCCAGTGGTAACGGACCAGGACTGCAGTAATTAAAACAAAATCTCATTTCAGGTATTGAGGTAGACTTCTGGCTGAACGATTAGCTTTTAATTATATCCTTGAACACAATGGTATCTGTTGAGAATGCCGTGATTCTCACAGTGACACTCTAGGCACGTAGTGTGAAACACAGAGCTACTTAGTAGTGCAACTGTAACACTTAGAATATTAAACGAAAACAGAGCACTTACTGTAGGAACGCAGTATACTCTTTTGGAAAAAGATAACATCCATATCCACCTTCGAAGAGAGAGAGTGTGAAATTAGTAAACTGTTACTGAATAATCCATTCAGTCGTTTTATTGATGGTATTTAATTCACATGATCGATTTCGAAAGTATACAGTCTTGTCTTCAGACATGCTATAAACAAAACATACGACATAAAGAATATAAACTCAATACAACGCACCAACATAAAAGAATATCACCGCGTGTATGTGTGGAGAAACTGCAATGGGTAATATTTTGCTCACACACGTCTGGAGATGAAACTGTATAGTTCAAAAATCGCTTATGTGAGCTATATACTATTAATAAAACAGAGGAATGGATTATACAGTAACAGTATATTGATGAAATAAAACTGTATGCCGGCCGCGGTGGTCTAGCGGTTAAGGCGCTCAGTCCGGAACCGCGCGACTGCTACGGTCGCAGGTTCGAATCCTGCCTCGGGCATGGATGTGTGTGATGTCCTTAGGTTGGTTAGGTTTAAGTAGTTCTAAGTTCTAGGGGACTGATGACCACAGATGTTAAGTCCAATAGTGCTCAGAGCCATTTGAAGCCAAAACTGTATGCCCGTAGCGTTCCATCTGTAAAGATGAATGACACAGGGTGGGAGGTGATTAAAAGTAAAGATATCCATACGTAGAGATTACGTATATAAGTTGACATATCAACACACAGTGACTTCCTAACCAACTGTTTTTTGCACTTAAGGACCGTTAAGTAAGTTAATAAAATGTAAATACGGAGTAATATATAAAGAAAAATAAATACACCCAGGGATTCACAGACAAGCTGTGTCGAAACGGCCGCAAGATTCTAGCATTGATTTTAATTTAAAAAGTTCTTAAAACTTCTGCAATATGTACTTTTTCCGAAAAGACTTAGTTTCTCAGGACTAGGCTTGGTAAACTGTTTCTTTCTTTAAGATAAGTTTATTTAGGATACGTTAATCAATCACTCATATTCACTTAATCAACTGGGCGTTAAAATTTAACCAAAACAGGAAAAAAGTGACATCTCGGTCATAAGAAACCACTTCTATGCTCTTCTGGCTAATGCAGTCTGTTCTTGCTGTCTTGAGAGGGACCCTCCATAAAAAGTGGAATAAACTAGCTTATGTTAGCTTCATACTCAATGGTTCTGTGTTACGTCAAGAGAAGAGAGCGATTCAGAAGAATGAAATCTATTGTTCTCTGCAACATGGTCTCAACGCAACATGAATAGTGGTAATTTAAAAAGCTTCTCTTACCCCTTGTAAGTGAAGCCTCCTCCCTCTCCTCTCCCTCCTCCCCCCACCCTCCTAAAAGGAAATTACCCTCTACACTAGCTACTGCATGGATCTATAACTCATTAAAAAAATCTTCAATTGTCTTATGGCAGCTTGACACATTCGTCGTATGACTCCTGAAGAAGCTCTGTACTTGCTGAAAACCATCGTTCTTCAGCCGAGTCCTTACATCTGCATCTATCTATATCTATACCCCGCAAGCTACTTTGTTGACCATTGTTTGACCGCTAATGTCGCTTCCTCTTGTGCGTCTTTCCAAGTGTGCATTCGACTCTGACTTCATTGTTATGACCGCATCGAACAGTGCAGGTTGAGCAGCTCTTGGAACGAGAGGATATTCGGTGAATGGACTTGCCTGCCCTTTCCCTCGACTTACATCCCATCAGTCACGTGTGGGATGCGATGGAGAGGCGTAATGCAGCACGTTCACATGTACCAACGACCATGCAGCAGCTATCAGCCGCGCTTGTGGACTTGTGGAGGAATGGGACGCCCTCCCACAAGAACTCCTTACTATCCCGTTTTAGAGGATATATTGCCGTCTGTGCTGATCACACACCCAATTAATAACCGTGTCCCGTCGTTTGTAATGTCCAGGGTATCACCATAAATAGCTATGACTTTAGTGTAATTATTGTCTTTGAATAAAATTGTCATTCCTGTTCGCCTTATTGCTTATTACCTTCTGTACTATACTGCAGCAGTTCTTTTTATGTATTGTGCAAATTTCATCAGGCTATGGTACATTTCAGTATCACATCATTCGAAAGTTGCTTTCGACTTTGAGTTCTAGAGACCAGTGTACTTTCAGCGCGATGCTATCGAACACAATGCGGGTCATCAACCTACCAGCTGCCGGTTGGTCGAGGAGGTACGCATCTCACTATTATATTCTAAAACGAGCCATCAGCGCTGCGTGTCTCGCAGAGATTCGCGATGTGATTGCTACTGATCATGTTGTTATCTTCAATGAGGCCACCGCAGGTAAACGTTGTTACTGTAGACTGGATTTCCATTTGTCGTTAGGAGTGTCGCCTTGTCTTAAACGCACCATAAATATGAGCTACTGTGTGTGACCAGGTGAAAAGAAAAAGGAAGTCTGAGGACGTTGGACTTAAGCGTGAAATTAAATAAACAAACAAAGTTGCATGGCATATCTACCGCGAGTGTCTGATTCTGTCGCCTAATTCGGACCATTTTCTTTCTTTGTGCTTGTTTGTACATTTTCTTTGTGCTTGTTTGTACATTTTCTTTGCAAGTTGTGAGAACTGTGCCGTAAGAATAAGTGCTGAGTGTAGGAGACTTTAATTGCATGCAAAGTCGCTACTTAACTGCCATTAGGGGTCAGTTGTTCAGTGAACTGTGTATCATGTGAGGTGAAAGGGCAGTATAAACATAACTGCGCGCTGTGTCGGTGACAATTTCAATTCGTTGGAATGGTTAAGGACATTTGATGCATTTCTGAGAAAAAGAATGTTAAGATGCTCTTGTCTACCGTCGAAGAACAGTGATGAATTTGAGAGACCCTTGTCTTGTGGAGTCGAGTGAAGAGATCTCATGAAATTCAAACTGTTCTCCAGGATCCCTGCCATATAGCCCGGTGCAGTCGAAGTGAGAGTATCACACAGACATACTCCTCCATTGAATAGGAATATTTTGAAGATAGTTTGCGTTGTCTGTACGGAAAGCTGGTCTTGATACCTTGACAAGTAGCACTGAAGATTGACTTGAATTAGACTTACTGCTATCTAGCCCTGACAGTGCTGAACACCAAGGACAAAGCTCAAATACATCGTACAGTACGCTTCAGACTGATATATGCCGAGCAAAGATGTGAGGGAAGGGAAAGACCAGCCGTGGTTTGACAACCGTGTTAAAAACCTGCTACGAAAGCAGACAAGAGCTAAACTGCTAATTTAAACGCATCCTAAGCCTCACAGACAACCAAAATTGAACAAACCCAAAATTAGCATAAGCCTCACAGACAAACAGAAACTGAACAAACCCAAAATTAGGGCAAGTACAGCACTGCTTGAAACGTTCAACGAATTCGAAAGTAAAATTCTATCTACCTACTTGACAGAAAATCCGAAGAAGTTTTGGTCTTACGTTAATCAGTAAATGGTTCGAAGTCTTCTGTCCAGACACTCTGTGACCATAACGGCATCGAAACAGAGAATAAAAGGGAGGAGATCGAACTATTAAACGTCATTTTCCAAAACTGTTTCACTGAGGGAGATCACACTTTAGTCCCTCCATTAAGTCGTCGCACGAATGTCAGAATAACAGATACCGAAATACGTGTCTAAGTGGGATAGAAAAGCAATTGAAATAGCTCAACAGAGGAAAGGCCATTGAACCTGACAGGATACCAGTACGATTGTACATAGAGTATGTGAACGAATATGCCACTCTTCTAGCAGCTGTGTACCGTTGATCTTTGAAGGAGCGAAGTGTTTTTGGTGGTTGGGAAAAAAAACGCAGGTCATAACCGTTTTTAAGAAGGGTTGTCGAACAGACGCAAAAACCTTCAGGGCTATGTATCTGACATCGGTATGTCGTGTAATTTTGGAATATGTTTTATGATAGCGTATTGTGACATTTCTGGAGACCTTAAATCTCTGTAGGAATCAACATGGGTCCGAAAACAACGATCGTGTGAAACCCAGTTCGCTCCGTTCGTCCACGAGGCCCAGAGAGCAGTAGAGACTGGCGCCCAGGTAAATGCCGGGTTGCTTGTCATCTGGAAGTCGCCCGATACGGTTTCGCACTGTTGCATAAGGAACAAAATAACAGCGTACGAAATATCAGACCAGCTGTGTGATTGTATTGAATAGTTGCTAACACGTAGAACAAAGCATGCCAGTCTCCACAAAGATAAATCTTCAGATGTAGCTTCGGGCATACCCCAAGGGAGTGGTTACAGGACCATTAGTTTCCACAATATACAGGGCGAATCAGGAGGAAAGATAAATGCTTTGAGGGGTGATAGTATTAGTGATTCTGAACAAAAAAGTCCATATGGACGTATGCCCTATTCCGAATTGTTTCCGAGATAGAACACATTTAATATGACTTTTGTACGTTTTTCTTGTATCTCAAAAACCGCACCCTCCAGCGAAAACGTGTCGCAGTACAAAATTAAACTATATTAAATTTTCCTACAGAAAAGGTCCTATTCTTTTTTTCTCTAGACCTAACGGTTTGTGCGAAGAGAGCGTGAGAATGTTGAAATACTCGCTCGACGCGCATGCGCTGTAGCTTACGTAGTTTTTGAATGTCAATTTGAGGTAGCATATTGAGGTAGCAAGTTGAGACGAACAGTTCGATATGGGATACTTGTGGTCTATCAAGTCGGGAAACTACCTCAAATTGTCCTACAAAAACTACGTAAGCTACAACGCATTCGCGTCGAGCGAGGTTTTGAACATTCTCGCGCTCTCTTCGCACAAACCATCAGTTCAGGAGAAAAAATTAATAGGACCTTCTTTGTAGGAAATTTAATAGTGTTTAATTTTGTACTGCAACACGTTTTCGCTGGAGGGTGCGGTTTTCGAGTTATTCAAGAAAAACGTATAAAAGTGATATTAAATGTGTTCTATTTCGGAAACCATTCGGAATAGGGCTTACGTCCATATGAAGTTTTTCGTTCAGAGTCACTAATACTATCACCCTTCAAAGCATGTACCTTTTCTCCTGACTCACCCTGTATATAAATAATCTAGTGGGTAACGCCGGAAGTTCCATGAGGGTTTCCGCTGGTGATGCCGTTGCATACAGAGAAAATTGTAGCGAAATGAAAGAAGAACTGCATAGGATAGACACTTGGTTCAGGGACTGCCAATTGACCCTCAACATAAACAAATATAAAGTATTGCGAATAGACAGACTGAAAGACGCTTTATTGTATGATTACACAATTGCAGAACAGTCACTTGGAGGAGCTACTTCCATAAAACATCTGGGAGTATGCGTACGGACCGGTTTGAAGTAGGACGATCATATAAAATTAATGGCGAATAAGGCAGATGCCAGACTGAGATTCATTGGAAGAATCCTCAGGAAATGTAGTCCACCTGCAAAGCAGGTAGCTTACAAAACGACCAATACTTCAATACTGACCGTCAATTTGGGATCTGTACTAGGTAGGATTGATTGGGGAAGTAGCGAATATACAAACAAGAGCAGCGCGTTTCGCTACAGGTTCGTTTAGTAAGTGCGAAAGCGTCATCGAGAAGCTCGGCAACTCCAGTCGCAGACGCTGCAGGAGAGACGTTCTGCTTCATGTTGTGATTCACTGCTAAAGTTCCGAGTGAGTACTTTCCTAGAAGATTGCACTGACTTTTCAAACTCCCCTCGTATAAAGTCTGAGAGATGGCACCACCGGCTCGTATCGAGGCCATGTTCAGTTAGTAGCATCTTTGGAAAGAACGCACACAAAGTTTCAGCCATATTGGTCTATTTCTTTGTGTTTGGCATTCGTGTGAATCAAGGAAGTCGAATGATTGTCAAAAAATGGACGAAAAAGGTTTTCGTGTGGTGATTAAACATTACTTTATGAAAGGCAAAACGCCTCAGGAGACTAAAGAGAAGCTTGACAAACATTACGGTGACTCTGCACCTTCGATTAGAACAGTTTATAAGCAATTTCAAAATTTTCGGAATGGCCATATGGGCAAAAGTGCTGCTGAACGTTCTGGAGCTTACGACTCCAGAAATCATTGATAAAATCCATGATATGGTGATAGATGACAGAAGAGTTAAGGTGCGTGAGATTGCTAGGCTGTGGGCATCTCGAATGAACGGGTACATAATATTTTGCATAAATATTTGGACATGAGAAAGCTATCTGCAAGATGGGTTCCGCAATTGCTCACGCTTGACCAAAAACGGAATCGTGTGAAGTGTTGCTAGGATTGTTTGCAGCCGTTCAGGAAGAATCCGCAGGACTTTAAGCGTCGTTTCGTCACTGTGGATGAAACATGGATACATTACTATACTCCTGAGACCAAACAACAATCTAAGCAATTGGTTACCAAGGGGAATCTGCACCAAAAAAGGCGAAGACCATTCCTTCGACCGGAAAGGTTATTGCGACTGTCTTTTGGTATTCGCAAGGGATATGCCTAATCGACTATCTGGAAAAGGGTAAAACTATTACAGGTGCATATTATTCATCGTTATTGGACCGTTTGAAAACCGAGCTGCAAGAAAAACGCCAGCGATTGGGCCGCGAAAAAGTCCTTTTCCATCACGACAATGCACCAACACACATTTCAGCAGTTGTGGTCGCAAAATTAATGGAAATAGGATTTCAACTCGTTTCACATCCCCAATATTCTCCAGAATTGGCTCCCTCGGACTACTATTTGTTCCCCAGTTTGAAGAAATGGCTGGCGGGACAAAGATTTTATTCAAACGAGGAGGTGATTGCAGCAACTAATAGCTGTTTTGCAGACTTGGACAATTCCTATTATTCGGAAGGGATCAACAAATTAGAACAGCGTTGGACGAAGTGTATAAGTCTAAAAGAAGCCTATATCGAAAAATAAAAAAGTTTTACCTCCAACACATAAGTAGTTGTTATTTTTGCACGAACGTTCCCATCCTCTCTCAACGATTATGAGCGACTGACATAAATTTTGCATTGTTGTGGACCGTGACTAATGATATCAACCACTCAGTATACCGCCATGGCAGTTTTACTGTACTGTAGATCAGGGTTTATGTGGTTGCTGCCAGTAGGACAGCTTTGTGCATATTCCTGCCCAACTGCCGGTGTGCAGCGGAAGTCTCTGTCAGCCGTGTTTAGAAATGAGACACGAACGCTCTCACATTACGACTGCCGCCATGTTTTGTCTCCGGCTTGGGAACGGAGTTGGGTGCTGTTGCGCAAGGCCTTATTCTCTGAAGTGGGGAGACTGAGGTTCGTTACTCTGGTCAGCCCGTCTGGATTATCATTTCATTAACCGTTCTGCGAATCTAGCCAGACTTAGCAATAAAAGCGGTGAGTCGAATCCGTCCAGAAGAACTCTAAGGGAAGTCTCACGTGCTCTCAGTGCTAGTGTGTGTGTGTGTGTGTGTGTGTGTGTGTGTGTTTTTTCTTGCTTAAGTTGACTTAAAACATTAACTGGTCGTAGTTGTAATACGTTCGTATTTCATCTTCACTGCCATCTAGCTAATTTTTTTCTTCCGGGGGTAAGTCAGGCTTCTTCGGAATGAGCACGCAGTGGAATGCATTTATTCCTGTAGTCTGTTGTCGCGTGTGTACAGCACACAAACAGTGAGAGAGTGTGTGTCAGTAAGCTCCACTCGAACACCCTGCAGAATCGCGAAAACGCGAGATTACAAAAAAATGGCATACTGGACGGCAATAATTATAGCTGTGCTGCAAATACCAAACAGGCTTGTGAACACCAACATGTAATAATGTGATAAATGAAATCCACTGAAGGTGGAGAAACTTGTCCGAAACACGTATTGGTAGTAAAACAAGAAATCTGTGTTTGCTCAAGGCAGAACCACATTTCCTTATTTAGGAAGCAAACACGGACAAGAAAAGAGCTTCGACCACAAAATGATTATTATAATGTTTTTGCTAGTGTCAGAAAATTTCGAGTCTGCAATAATAAAAAAATAGAGATTAATGTGTAACTCCCCCATCCCCCTCCTTGAATACAACGCGCAGAACGTTCATACTACCTCGCGTCACATTGGCTTGAATGTCGGTTATGTCGTCAAAGCGTTGCCTTTCGTGCGAATTTCTGCAACTTGGTGTTTTGTGGTAGATTGGTTTTGAAGAATATTTTGAATACTTCATTTAGAGATGTTGCTCCATTACGATGTGTGGCGGAATAACGCCGACGGACTACCGCCGCAGGTCCACTACTTAACACTGCCTGCTCGCAACTGCCTGTTTACGGTAGATAGTTCAAGCTGCCACCTTAGTTACCATGCCGGCGCCACTCATACGTCAGGAAATAAAATCACCGAACGTTTTGGATGGGCGTTGTATTTCACAGAAGTAGCATTCGGTGGCAGCTTCTGCCTGTTAATGTGTAACTTGCCTCTTTGCACACCCCAAAAGGCTACACGATGTGTATCCTACTGCCGTTTGATGGTAAGGACTTTCCCAGTTGCAACAGGGAAGGAGACCACCTAACCAAAAAGCTTACTTTGCTTTGCTGCGTATCGAAGGGTTGCCCTTCTGTTCTCGCGTTTCACAGTTTTAGTTCTGACCACGTAACTCTCCAAGCTGTTGTTTTTACCTGAGATGTCACATTTGCTAATGATTATAATCATTGTTGGGAACAAAGTAATCTTGGCACTTAGCGTCCTGCTAATTCTTTAGATGTATTTGGTTAATAGTACGATATCTGGGAAATGCAATGTTTGACGCAGATATTTTTTAGGATGGTGATTAAAGAGGTTCTACTTTCGACGATTCGTACGTTGTTTGTTGATCACCCTTCTCATGCTCCTTTGAGAAAAAGTGAAGTCATATCTGGACACGTTGAGGTTGCTTATCGCTTGTACAGTATGCCCGAGAAGTTCTCGTAACCTCCTTGTCTTAGTAGATTTGTTTACAAATATTTTTTTAAAGAGAACATGAATGTACATTCTTATTTGGATATGGTGCAGTCGTGATTAATAACTCAGCTTGAAAACAACAGCAACACGGAACTTCAGCATACTTTCCTCTTAAAATGCATGAGTTCATCGGTACAAAGTTTCGAGGCTTCTCAGTATCTCCAGTGCAATTAAAATGGCCACCACTAAGCCCTGACCTTACCACAGAAGACAACTCAGTATAGGGAATAATCAAGTCTCTTGTGACTTAACGTCGGTACAAGACTAATGGAGAATAACGCAGAAGTGTTGAAGCTTGAGATGACTGTGATGTCAATGATGACATTTAGGTGCATAGATACGAGTTAGTCATCGTGGTGTGCACACACAGTGGATGAATAGTTTGTGTGTAAGTAATCCAATATACTGTTTTGTTTTAATATAGGGGTACGGGTACTTCTCAGTCACACTGTGTAATTATAGATTTGCTTTGTTAGGGACGCTGTTTCTGAATATATAAAAAAAAAATCTGTGGAAGACGCGTGTTTGTTTATTCTTACTGAAAGCAGGTGTTGACAGATGTGAAAATTACCGAACTATGAGTTTAATTAGTCATGGCTGCAAAACACTAACGCGAATTCTTTACGGACGAATGGAAAAACTGGTAGAAGCCGACCTCGGCGAACATCAGTTTGGATTCCGTAGAAATGTTGGAACACGTGAGGCAATACTGACCCTAAGACTGGCCGGCCGCTGTGGCCGAGCGGTTAAAGGCGCTACAGTTTGGAACCGCACGACCGATACGGTCGCAGGTTCGAATCCTGCCTCGGGCATGGATGTGTATGAAGTCCTTAGGTTAGTTAGGTTTAAGTAGTTCTAAGTTCTAGGGGACTTACGACCACAGCAGTTGAGTCCCATAGTGTTCTGAGCCATTTGAACCATTTTTTGACCCTAAGACTTATCTTAGAGGCTAGATTAAAGAAAGGCAAACCTACGTTTCTAGCATTTGTAGACTTAGAGAAAGCTTTTGACAATGGTGACTGGAATACTCTCTTTCAAGTTCTGAAGGTGGCAGGGGTAAAGTACAGGAAGTGAAAGGCTATTTACAATTTGTACAGAAAGCAGATGGCAGTTATGAGTCGAGGGGGTATGAAAGGGAAGCAGTGGTTGGGAAGGGAGTGAGACAGGGTTGTAGCCTCTCCCCGATGTTATTCAATCTATATATTGAGCAAGCAATAAAGGAAACGAAAGAAAAATTCGGAGTAGGTATTAAAACCCATGAAAGAGAAATAAAAACTTTGAGGTTCGGCGATGACATTGTAATTTTGTCAGAGACAGCAAAGGACTTGGAAGAGCAGTTGAACGGAATGGACAGTCTCTTGAAAGGAGGAATGAGATGAACATCAACAAAAGCAAAACGAGGATAATGGAATGTAGTCGAATTAAATCGGGTGATGCTGAGGGAATTAGATTAGGAAATGAGACACTTTAAGTAGTAAAGGAGTTAAGCTATTTGGGGAGCAAAATAACTGATGTAGAGAGGATATAAAATGTAGACTGGCAATGGCAAGGAAAGCGTTTCTGAAGAAGAGAAATTTGTTAACATCGAGTATAGATTTGAGTGTCAGGAAGTCGTTTCTGAAAGTACTTGTATGGAGTGTGGCCATGTATGGAAGTGAAACATGGACGATAAATAGTTTGGACAAGAAGAGAATAGAAGATTTCGAAATGTGGTGCTACAGAAGAATGCTGAAGATTAGATGGGTAGATCACATAACTAATGAGGAGGTATTGAATAGAATTGGGGAGAAGAGGAGCTTGTGGCACAACTTGACTAGAAGAAGGGATCGGTTGGTAGGACATGTTCTGAGACATCGAGGGATCACCAATTTAGTATTGGAGGGCAGCGTGGAGGGTAAAAATCGTAGAGGGAGACCAAGATATTAATACACGTAGCAGATTAGGAGGGATGTAGGTTGCAGTAGGTACTGGGAGATGAAGAAGCTTGCACAGGATAGAGTAGTTGCACAGGATAGAGTAGCATGGAGAGCTGCATCAAACCAGTCTCAGGACTGAAGACCACAACAACAACAACTGCCTATTCGTTGCGATCCTAGCTTTGGTTGAGAAACATGCTCTACACTAAGGAAAAGTACATCCACAAACAAACAAATACTTCAGTGGCAGCATTCTCGTGTAATTCCAGCACGAACATTGTGTAGTTGCCGACTGGTAAGGTGTGGTAAACAGCCAGTTACGTACTCATCTCTGGAATTCAGTGAGAGTATTTTCCGTGGCAGTGCTCATAACAGTGGTACGTGTGACGCATGGAGAACGAGTGAGAGAAAAGAAGTGGGGCGTGGTGTGGGTAGGCAGAGGCAGTCTTCGGCAGCGAGGAAGCTGCAAGCGCGACGCGCCAGCAGGTGTGCCACGCCACGCCGTTTCCGCGTTCTCTGGCTGTCCCCCGTCTGGCCGCTACAACTGGTTTGTACCGTTGTCTCGCCTTGCCGTAGACGAGCCAACTCTTCTGCCTTCCCACGTAGCGCTCTCTGCTCCCTCACAGAACTTCGTTAACGTTCCACCATCCTGCGTGGCCCGAAGCACGTCGGTCGTAGACCTTCCGGAACATTTCTGGAACGTCGTCCCGATCCTGGCGCCGGAGACAAACTGGTTACATAGATGGCCTTTTGCATCCAAATTCACCGGATCGAGACGAAGCTGATGACCGCAGGGTTTCGGCAATAAATGGGACGTCCGCTACTAAGTCTGTCCGCAGTCCCCATGTCCATTACTCTTAGGAATTAAATGTGGATTTCACACCAGGAATAAGGGCGCAAGTAACGTAGTGGCTCTGGGGAAAGACTGTTGCAGAGATAATGACCACGTTAATTTTTTCAAATCGTTAGTCAATTAAGGATGATTCCAGCTGAAAACTTCCAACTACGCAAACGCGTCAGTTTTAAAGGTGTTTGCGATACTTCAGAAACGAAGTTCGGGAACTCCTCATACAAAAAGAGCTGCTTGCTTCATTTTTGAATACGACTACTGAACGAAGTGGAACTGTGGGTGACACGTGACTCGTCTTCAGGGAAATTGGAGTTCAAAAGTCAGTCAGGCCATCTCGATTTAGATTTCCGTGCTTTCCCTAAATTACTTAAGTTTATCGTCATAGTTCCTTAACAGGCAACGGCCGGCATTCAAACTTTGGAATTGTGATGTTAATTGTTGCGTAGAATGTATAATTTATAATGAATTCGCGGTGTCATGTTAAATTAGGTTCGGCAGCATATACTTGACTTGTAATTTTCCTTGGCGTTGTGTGTGATACATTCGATCACGGACGTTTTCCTTTCAAGGTCTTGTTTGTACACTCTTGCTTCACTACCAGCTACATTGCTACGTAAAATATCGTTATTATCCACTAAAACCCATTGGGAATCTTCTGGTCTCATTAGTTTTGTTCTTTGGTGAATTGGTATGTTTTGTGACCATGCAATGTTAGGACCTAAGTCGCGATTGCTCTTAATGTTTCTGTATCATTGTGTTAGTTTCTCGTACCTCTGTAGTCAACATTTCTCAGCCACGATTAGAAACATTTTTACCGTGTGTGTGTGTGTGTGTGTGTGTGTGTGTGTGTGTGTGTGTGTGTGAGAGAGAAAATTAATTCTGGGAGCTGCTTGATAGGTCACATGAACAATTCCTTGGTGGGGATGGCTTGTGATAGCGTGATCGAGCCCAACCGACAATTCTTAAAGTTTGTGTCATCGATGTATCTTGCTGTCACTTGAGATAGACTTTTTCCAACGTGAGGCACTCTAAAAGTGTGTTGGGCAGTTCAGAGAACTTCACCACGTAAGAAATGTGAGAACGGATTCATTTGAAACATCTTTGACGCAGGCCTCTGTCGTAATTTTTGGCCCTTGAGGTCTGCACCTTACATATGTGTAATTCCGTCTTAATAGTATTGCGTTCGCCGAATTTACATGTTTTTTTAATTCTTTTAAACATAATTTGCTTTTTTGTTAATGTAGACGCAATAATGTTTTATTCATAGGTAAAACGTAAGTCTTTTCTGCTTGGTTGTCACTTGGTGCGAATTGCCAGAGGTAGAAGTTAAGAGCAGTATTTAAATATGTGTGGGTTTCGTTGATGGATATGTGTAAACTGATATTTGTTGATAACTGTGAACGTTATTTTCGTTTTCATTGTTCTAATGTTTAGGTTCTGTATCACCAGTTCCTGTACACTTCTAACTAGATTTGCTATTTTCATGCTAGCGAGTCGTACTGTGCCTAGGGTTGCAAAAAGTTAGTGTCGCAATTAAAATCTCTTAAACTATTTTTATTTGTATCACAAAAAACTTCTACACAGCTTTTTTCTGCAGCTGTTCTTGACTATTTCGTCATCTTCTGGCAGACTTAAAAGTTTAAAATGGTTGTATCATATGTCCATTATTGCAAAATGTATTGTAAATGTAGTTAGTGGATTATTTTTCAATCATGTGTATACGATGTATAACATTTCAGACTAAGATCTTCCAAAGGATGGTGAACTACTCGAAATTTGTTTCAGAAGAATAAAGTTCTATATCATGTTTTTGGTGGTATACGTAAAAGATCTTGTATCAAAGCTGTGGAGCACAACGTAAAGAATATTTAATCTCTTAATTTACTTGCGGTACATGAAAAAAAAATTTGGCTCAGCGACAGGTGAAGAATTCTGGAAGGGGGCCAACTTAAATCCAGCTGAAAAGATAACTTCAGCCTTGATCGTTATCGACCTGAAACCACTCACAATGCTGCCGAACGGTTTATTCGATTTCATGATACTTTTTTCGTCTGTATTTGATCATCTGCGTTCCTCTCATACGAACCTGAAACTCACATTGTACGTGACATTAATTTTATAAGTTAGTACTTAATTAAACAGCAATGCGTTTATTTTACTGTAAAAGATGTAAACTGTAACATTCACAAACTATCAAAAGAACATTTTCCGGAAGTGGAAAAATGGCAGCCTGCTTGTTGAAGCATTATGAACAGATAAAAGGTTGGCTGTAAAGCATACACATGAAGAGAAACTCACACAAGATTAGCCTACGAAAGATACGTGAAAGAGAGACATGGTCGATGATTATGTGTGATCCCCAGTTTCGTTAGAAGTGTGCGGGAAGCGTGCACTTTCCTTGGTGGTGCGTTAGTCGGTCAACCCCTAACGGGAGAAACAGCCGTAGACGTTCCGGTCTGCAGAAACTGGCATAACAGGATTTACATTTCAGATAGTCATACTTCTTTAAAAGAGTCGCTTTTTTCTTCTCACAAGGCAGAGCAGTCCTTTCCGCTTCGGCTTTAAAAGTTCAGAAAGCTTTGCAACATACTTAGTTTCTTCATTTGCCAAACCGTATTTCGTTTGTTTAAATACATTGTTTCATAATCATATAAAGAAAACATATTTTGAGGATTTTTTAGTCACATTAAGTTTCCCCTACATAGCGATTGTATCAGAATACATTTCACGTTAAAATTCTTTATTCGATGATATTATTGACTGAAGCTAAATTATCGAGTAGTGATACGCGTGAGTCACAGATACGAAAACAATCACAGCTGTTAATGTGAGCCTGCAAAGCGTTAAGTGTCACTTTCAGTTCCGAAGGCCACGGGGCCTTGAAACCGAACTGCCTATACGCTGGAAATTATAATAAACCTGTTCGTGAAGCTCTGGAATGCTGTGAACGAGAACTTAGCTGGCGATCAGAAGTGTAGAGCAGCAGATACACAGTTAAGCAATATAATCCCGGATTTGGTTAAGGTTGCAATGTGTTAAACTCATTGTACAGCCGTTTACCGAGGCTCGGCGCTTTCCCTTCGTTATACTTGCCGTCTACGACAACGAGAACCCGAAACTTTTTTCCTTCATGAAATATATTTCTGCATTCGACGTGTGAACTAAGCAAGATATCTGATTTGAACTACATTTATGTGACAAGTTCTCACTAATGGATATAATTCTTCCATTTAACTGCTAACCACCTTTAAGGACATTGCCCGGAGGACTAATATTGTCAGTATTACCTTCTATCCAATGAAAATATAGTAAAAATTCAGAGCAGTCGTATCTCGAGTGGCATTTGTTTCAAAGAAATATTGGTTTCGCTCCTTGCGAAGACAAAACGACTGTTTACTCGGTTTCCTTTCATTCCCAGGTATACGTATGAGGAGGAATAAACGAGTATTGGATTGAAACTGAATACCTTTCGTTTCGTAAGCCAGTATCAGAAATAGATAATACTTGAGTATTAATTGAAACTTCCCCTTTAATGACGCCCCTCAGACATCTCGTTTGACCACCTGATTGCCACGTGTGTCTGATTTTAGTGACTAGACGAATGCAGGAAGAATTTAAGGAAAGCGTGCATGCTTCTGCTAACTTGGTAAGAACCGGAGCGATGACTTGTAGTACATAAACAGAGTAAACGGTCTGTGAATGATTATTATTTCTTCAGCTTTTAACGCTAAGTTCCTGGAGGAAAGAACAATAAATTCTTTCCCTCTTTAATGAACACGCCAGAAATGTCTTTAATTTTCTACGTATTTATTTCCTTTTATGCGTCCAAACAGTACGAATTTCACACAGTAGGCAGTCAGAACAGAATTAGACTAATTATTGAGGAGCCTATATTGTGTAGTTAGTGATAATGCTTACTTGAAGTCTCATCAAGAGCAAAACTCTGGTGTACGAGAAACACTCTTATGAACGGTGTTTACTGAGACTGGAGCAGGAAGAAATTGGATGTTTCAACTGTGCGTCGACTGCCTAATTTCATTTTCTGCTTAGCACATTAGAATACTCAAAACACATTGTGATGCCGATTAAAATGCTGTCGGTGTGAAATATGTTTCATGTTCCGGGACAGTGAAAACGAAAACCAGTTTGATTTTGAAAGTTATCATTCGGTTCATATAATTCAGTACCAGAGCAGGGACAAGAAATGCATTACTTCATTTCTTACTCTGTCCTTTCGTATTGTATATGCGTCACCACCCTTGTGCATAATGTACAGCGAGCTGGGCGCAGCGGACAGCACAGGTCTTTCTTCATCATTCATCACACCGTGTACTGTGTGAAGATGTCCAGCAGAAGACCAGATTTCTGGTGTAGTCATTATATATTAATTGAAATAAAAGCATTTTGGTTGAGCCTGTCACCTTCAGATCTTCATGTTGTTCTTCAAGCATCATGTCCATCGACTTGTTGCGAACATGCCCATCTTCTCTTTAGTCCATCGACTGGACTGTACCCTCTAGTCTTATACCTGTAGATCGATTTTGGCAAACGTACATTCCTCATACGTTCTATATGAGACCTCCAGTTTAGACGCTGTTCTAAGATTTTAGGGCTTAAGCTACGTGTGTGCGCCGCATGCCTTCATTTCATTTCCTGTCTGTCTTTGTCATCCCCACAATCGATTGAAGAAATCTCATTTCAGGCTTGGATTTCACTTTTGTCGTTCCTAATGAAGATCCACGCTTCATCCCAATATATAAGTGCAGCTACCGCCATAGTCTTGTAAAACTTCAGCATTATTTCCCTCCTTATTTGATTTCTTAGCGTTCTCCTTATTGTACCACTTATTGTGTTATATTTTTTTCAATTTTCTTTCCAGTAGGAAATTATTCAAAAGGTTGGAGTGTGCAATCAAGGAAAGTAAATGGGCTGACCGATTTAAGGATTTGTTATTGATATTCAACGTGCAGCGGACTTGAAATGGATCACAAATCGTCACGGATTCAGTTTTGTGCAGCGAATTTCAATTTTTTTACTACTTCATTACTTTATTCAGTCGAAACAGAGCTCGCTGCGGAACTGTATATTTTCAGGATCTGGAACTGTTACGTGATTGTCGGGAAACAAGTGCGTCAAGACAGAGCTGTGGCTATTTATGTCATTGTCAAATCCAAACTGTAGATGTTTTCCAGTCTGTAGATGTTTTCCAGTCTAGAATGACAGCATCAGTTGATAAATTAAATAAAATTGAACATAAGACAAAGCTGCTCTTTGACGTCATGTTACTGGATTCTGAAAGAATTTGTCTTGGCCTCTGCATAACACAGGTTTTTCAGTACTTCTGTGAGATGATTGGGGATTCCCATTCTGTCAGTGATGTTCCATAGCTTGTTTCTTAGTGTTCTTAAATGTTGGTGCTGCGGCTCCACTCTCCTTTTACCCCGTTATCTTTAAATACTGACAGTAATTTAAGTAACGTCCAATTTTTCAACCATAGAAACATATTTCTGCCATTTCCGTTTAATGGTGTACTTCTAGTCCGTGAAATGATGACAAGTGACTCTGTGCCAATTAAATTGAAATGTCTTATGACTGCAAAAGAATCGGCTAGTCTCGGTAGTGAAAAGCTGCCTTGACAGTTGTACGAAAGTAAGGATGTGGGGTCTAGAATATCCGGTTCTATAGAAAATAGTGACTGACAAATAAAACATGTTATTTTTGGATTGAGAAAATATCCAGTGTCAATTATCAACGAATTCGTCTCCTAAGATACAGGGATGTGATCTCATGACTAGCGCTATTGACTTCTGAGCAGTTGAATGAGACAGCTGAAATGTTTTCAGAAGGAAGTTTTATCACCACTACAAATTTCAAAAGCGAAAAATTGTTTAAGGTAACGTTGACCCCATATGTACGTATCGGCAGGAAACTTGGCGGTATCTTCAAAGCGAACCGTGCGCATACATGGCAACGAACTAGTTTTGCAATACATTGGAATGCTGTTCCTCTAGACTGAAAGCTTTCAAGGTAGGTTTGTTCTGCTTGCAGCTGTCGCCGCACTGTCCTGATTCCACTGAAATAATGAGTGATTGTTACTGGTACAATGCAAGCACAGTCAATTTTTGTTAATTCAAAACGACTGAGTTTCTTGTGACTGTTGTGCATTATCTTTGCGTGAGCTTACGTATAAGCAAAACCAAAGGAATTCCTCATGTTTAATCCAGCTGTTGTTACTGATAGGCGTAATGCTGCACATAAATCTGATGAAGGCTTGGAAGGATGAACGGAATAGCACTCTATCAGCAAAATATTCAGAGGAGTACTGACCACTCAGAAGAATTGGTATTTACCAGTGCAAACAAATACAGATGAATTAGAAAACAAACACTAGAAATAAGGTGCTTATAACGTTATGTTTGTAATATTTTGCCCAGTTCTCATATCTTCTGCCATGTACAGTGCAGTGACTTGAGAGTGACGATGCAAAAACTGTAAAAACTTAAAATAATACTAACCGTGAATAATCACACATGCATAAAAAATTTGTCTACAGAAACGATGTGAATGAAGATGGGACAGTTTATAAGAGATATTCGTAGCTATTTGTTAAGATGATACCTTTTTGTGGCAGTAACTATTATGTAACAAGGATTTCTTAGTTAGAAATTGTCATTTGGTGTACCATTCAGCACGGATTCAAAAAATACCGTTCTTGTGAAACTCAACTAGCTCTTTTTCGTATGAAGTAATGAGTGATGTCGACCGGGGATATCAGAATGATTCAAAATTTCTGGATTTCCAGAAGGCTTTTGACGCCGTTCCTTAAATTACGTGCCTATGGAGTATCGTCTCAGTTGTGAACTGGATTCGTGATTTTCTGTCAGAAAGGTCACAGTTCGCAGTAATCGACAGAAAGTAATTGAGTAAAACGGAAGTGATACCTGGCGTTCCCCGAGGAAGTGTGACAGGCCCTCTGCTGTTCCTAATCTGTATCTGGAAACAATCTAAGAGGGCTGCACAGTTTGTCTCCCAGACAATCTGTGCAGTCCTGATGCTGTCATCTAGTAAACTCACCAGAAGATCAAAACCAATCGCAAAATGACTTAGATACGATATCTGTATGGTGCGGGCAGTGACACTTGACTCAAAGTAAGGAAAAATGTGAGATCATCCACATGAGTACTAAAAGGAATCCGTTAAATTTTGGTTACACGATAAATCACACAAATTTAAAGACTGTCAGTTCAGCTTAATACCTAAGATATACAGTTACAAATAACAAAGTGAAACGATCACAATGATCTTGCGGGGAAGGCGAACCAAAGGCTGCGTTTTATTGGCAAATCACTTAAATGCTGTAATATGTTTACTAAAGAGACTGCCTTCACTACGCTTGTCCTTCCTTTTCAGGAGTGTTGCTGCGCAGTATACGATTCTTACCAGATAGGATTTAGGGAGGACGTGGATAAATTCGAAGGAGGGCAGCTCGTTTTGCATTATCGCGAAATAGGGAAGAGAGTTATGGATTGTTGTTGTGGTCTTCAGTCCAGAGACTGGTTTGATGCAGCTCTCCATGTCCTCTATGCAGTGCAAGCTTCTTAATCTCCCAGTACCTATTGCAACCTACATCCTTCTGAATCTGTTTAGTGGATTCATCTCTTGGTCTCCCTCTACGATTTTTACCCTCCACGCTGCCCTCCAATACTAAACTGGTGATCCCTTGATGCCTCAGAATATGCCCTACCAACCTTCTTCTATTCAAGTTGTGCCACAAATTTCTCATCTCTCCAAATCTATTCAATACCTCCTCATTAGCTATGTGATCTACCCATATAATCTTCAGCATTCTTCTGTAGCACCACATTTCGAAAGCTTCTATTTTCTTCTTGTCTGAACTATTTATCGTCCACGTTTCACTTCCATACATGGCTACACTCCATACAAATACTTTCAGATTCGACTACCTGACACTTAAATCTATACTCGATGTTAACAAATTTCTCTTCTTCAGAAACGCTTTCCTTGCCATTGCCAGTCTACATTTTATATCCTCTCTACTTCGACCATCATCAGTTATTTTGCTCCCCAAATAGCAGAACTCATTTACTACTTTAAGCGTCTCATTTCCTAATCTACTTCCCGCAGCATCACCCGATTTAATTCGACTACATTGTATTATCCTCGTTCTGTTTTTGTTGATGTTCATCTTATATCCTCCTTTCAAGACAATGTCCATTCCGTTCAACTGCTCTTCCAAGTTCTTTGCTGTGTCTGACAGAATTACGTTGTCATCGGCGAACCTCAAAGTGTTCATTTCTTTTCCATGGATTTTAATACTTACTCCGAATTTTTCTGTTGTTTCCTTTACTGCTTGCTCAATATACAGATTGAATAACTTCCCAACCACTGCTTCCCTTTCATGCCCCTCGACTCTTACAACTGCCATCTGGTTTCTGTGCAAATTGTAAATAGCCTTTCGCTCGCTGTATTTTACCCCTGCCACCTTCAGAACGGCGCTCTTAATGTCGTTTATTAAATAAAAAATTTTAAAAGTTCTCTAACTAGTTGCGATTGCTATCTGCAACCATCTTCAGATTGTTCGAAATGAAGTATTGGAAAGTATCGTTAGCTGTAGTCATGCAACAACATACATTCGTAAATACCAAAACAATATCAGAATGTAGTTGGAAACGTCACTGTAGCAAGCCAGATTGTAGACGGTAAGTTCGAATGTTGACGGTTATAGAGGAAATTGTCCAGCTGCATGAGTAGAAGTTGGATCAAAAGCTTATTGCTTGCAATGCTCATTCTCCGCCTTTTCATATTTTGAACGATCTGAAGGTGGTTGCAGATAGCAACAGAGACTAGTTATCGAACTTTGTGATAGGAAAACATGCAAACCAAAAACCCTGTTAACTTATGCACTACCTAATCCCCCCGCGCAGTTGTTGGAAGTTGAACGAAACCCAACGCGAGCGTAGTGTCAAGAAATTATTTAAAACGTCACCGTCACTAACACGACTGCCACGGTCTGGTGCGCCTGAAATGTAGGGAGGACGTACTGTCTGATCTTCTTCTGCCGCATAGAAGTGTGCACATATAATGAAGAAAATATGTGATAGTGCGGTTATTCAGTCTACACAATCGAGCGATATTGTGCATTGGTTAAGATATTGGATTTGTTGTTGAGTGGAACATAGTTCAAAGGTCAAGCCATCTCGACGTAAGTTCTTAGTGGTTTCACTCAATCGGTTGAGATGAATGCCGAAATGACTCCGACAAGGTCACAAATGTTTCCTTTTCTCTTTCGTATGCAGCGCCAGCTATTATTTCGTCTCTGCTGAATCCATGTCAGAGGGACGGTAAAACCTAACCTCCAGTTTTGCAGAGAAAAGTATTGCAGTCATTAAATACTGGAGTCGTAGGCGGGAGGAATTGTTTCACTTCACGACCTGGACATCCTCAATCCTTTGATAAAGTAGCCTTGACTGGATTCCGCATACTTACCTTTCTGATAGTATGTCTTTATAGAGGGAGCTAATATATCAGTTTTCGATTGTTTTTCTCATCTTATAAATAGCTCTTGAATACGTTAAGTGCTCCATTGTAATCGATACTCGTATTTCACTAGCAACTGAGCTTCTCCAGTTTCATTGCGTTTCGATTTTTTGTTATGTAATTCCGCTGATAGAATCGTTCGCTGGCAGAATTTTGGCCCTTTCTCGCCACTAAGCGTCATTTTGGGTGACGTGAACTCCTGCTCTTACCTTAAAAAATAAGGTATGGCCTCGATAAATGACAATGAAATTCAATAACAACTCAATGTAGTGTTCAATGGAAAAATTGCTGCCCCCAGTCATGTTTTAACTTAATGTATTCATAGCTTGGGGACAGTCCTTTTTGTTTTTATCAAACTGGAATTCCCACGCAACTAGTGCAGCAATTCTAGACTTGTATTTATACTTCGAACGCTTCGAGGAAAGTACAGAGAAATATGGTGGCGCACTCACAGCATTGGGGACACCGTCTAGCATTCTGACTTACTCTTGCTGTTTTCTTAAGTCTTACGGCAAATACTGTGATGGTTTCTTCTACAAGGCCATGTTTGGTTACCTGCCCATTCTTGTCCATTCTTCGTACCCAGTGACTGTAAATTTTTTAAGTTGTTCGAAATAGGTATCCTGATGAGTATACAAAGAGTAGAGAAATGGTGTTTAAATACGCTACTACGGACTGAAGAGTTGCCAGCAGTATAAGGAGTAAAACAGTCTTTCATTTTACGCCATGGCCTTCTTCTGATGATCGAATGGGTCAAATGATAATTTATGTTGTTATGGTTTAAGTCGACTCACTGAGAAGTCTATGGAAACGGAATTCATAGGGAATACATGCTCAGTTGTGCCAACATTGAAGCCAGAAGAATCGGCCTCTCCCTACTGTAGATACAAAGTTCTATCTTTTTTATCTAGCCCATCGACATCTTTCTTGACCGGTAGATAAACAAATAACCAGCTGGAAAGTTCTAGTTTACATGTGTTTCTGTTTGAATGGATCAGGGAGAGATAAGGAAGGTCAACCTGTGTTACTACGGCACTAGCGTTCTGGCGACATTTGTAAAGCTCATTGATGTTTGTTCGGCCTTCGTGCGTAATCGCTGAGTACAGACGCGGCCATCGCCCCCCCCCCCCCCACCCCCCGCCACCCCTGCAGCCTCCACCCGTCATTACTGTCCTTGTTTAGTTGTTAGTACACGCCCTTTATACATAACTATAACACTGGAAAAATCTTGTTTTGTTTGCGTGCTATGGAGTAAATGAATTTTAGACAAATTATAGTGATGTATAGCTGGTTTATCTTCTTCAGGGGATAGCACGTAACTGCGAATAGTTGATGTGAAGCTAAGACCTGTGCCAAATGTAGCGTAGCTACATGTACGACCTTCCATCCTCTGTCTCCTCGTGTTATAGTTCGGTGTGTATTAGCTCAGGCAAACTTCCCGATGGAGAACAAACAAGTGTAGGGGAACCATGCCTAAGACATCGCAGTTAAGGAATAAACGTAGATATCTGGGTTATTATCAATAGGAAAACAAAATCAATTTAGGTTTATATTTATTAACGTAAAATCTACATGTTCAGAAAACTACAGCAGGAGGGAGGTAATGCTTTCATCGAACTTTTCAAAAATACGAAAAAAAGGGAAATGTGCACTCTTTCGTTCGCCTGCGCCTAAGAATACGCAAGACATGCCCAAAGAGTACGTATTTAGCAAATGTCACAAAACGCAATATCACCCTCAAATGAAGAGCACTGTTCGTAGCACCATCTCCCATAGTCAATGCACTGGATCCAGTCCTCTGGAAACGTCAAAATCTATGTTCTCTACTCACAGCTTTCAGTCTCTTCCTTAAAGCAGACTCCTTCGTACACCAAGAGCAGCGGCAATCATTGTTGTGTTCATTTACAATTCGTTGTCTGTCCTCATTGAGCAGCTCTTTAGTTTAGATGAGTCTCCTGTCTGATTTTCGTACTTAAGTTGAAGTCATTCAGAAACGATACTTATCCTTCGAACTTCACAACGCAAATTTGCAGATGTGCCCTAAAGAGAGACCGAGAGAGGTGGCGCAGTGGCTAGCACACTGGACTCACATTCGGAAGGACAACGGTTCATACCCGCGTCCGGTCACCCTGATTTAGGTTTTCCGTGATATTCCCAAGTCGCTTCAGGAAAATGCCGGGATGGTTTCTTCAAAAGGTTACGGCCGACTTCCTTCCCTAATCCGATGGGACCGATGACCTCTCTGTTCGGTCCCCTCCCCCAAATCAACCAATCCGAAACAGAAAGCTCGTACTCTTTGGCGACGTTATATGCGCACTCTTTCATACAGAAACAATGGATCCAACCAAAGTCAACAGATGGCAGCACACGTCACATTTGCAAAACATGTGGATGCAGTATGGTAGTTTCCAAGCCAGTCTTTCAAAATGCAATTAAGAATTAAAGGCTATTGCTCGTATATTCTGTGTATAACTTATGCAACACATTACCAGAGCTACACGAAGAAAGCTGAAAAGTGATTCTTACCGGTTTCACTTCGGAAACACGGGATTTCTTCAAACAACTTCTACGAGGTGTTTCTGACACCAGTCTGAACACAACTACGTCAGTGACGAGCTGACGAGTTTAGTCAACTGTAAGGAACACAAGCTGCGCGCTCTTTGGGACTGCGCACTCTCTGGTACATTTTCACTATGTTTTGGGACGTTCATTGCAGCTAGCGTCGACAGTAAATATCCACAACTTTCCAAACGATCCGCTTTACTTTGTACCGAAGGAAACAGACCAACTGGAACTGAATCACCATAACTAAACGAAAACATCGGCCTGTACATGTTCTGTAGGCGAACAGGTCTTGTACTGTTGTAGGCTTTGCTGTTCCGAGGTTTAGCACTGGACCCTGTTGCTTATCGTACATGGGACTGAACTGTAATCACTGAAAGGAAATGTCTGTGTGATGGGAATGAAATAGATTAAGATGCACTTATAAGGAATTATATCAGCAAAAATCGATCAGAAATGCTGAAGACGACATGTAATGAATATGTCTTGACTAACGAAAAATGTATGCCAGACCAGGACTCGAACACGACTTTCCTGCTGTTCACGAGCAGCCACCTTAATCGTTAAGCTGTCAGAGCACGGCTCCAACTTTCGTTGTCACATATGTGTCCACCTATGATTTCTGAACACTAATGCCAAAGATCCTCTCAGATAGCATCACTGGCGAATAGTGTAGATGGTGTCATGGCTTATCCTGCTACAAGGAATCTATGCCAGTTGAATTAGATTCATTAAAATGAACTGATCGATTGATTTGGGGCTGGTGGTAGAAGGGGGGGGGGGGGGGGGAGGAAAATGATGATGCAGTGACATAAGTTATGCCAGCAAAATCCATTCAGTAATGTTTAACATACGTTATTATGCAAGTTTTATGATAGTGTTCGAACACTTGTTTAGCACTAATTTTAATTAATCACGACGTGGGTTGTGTTGCTATTGTCTCGTGTGAGCATCTTGAAGTCTTGAGGTCACCGACATAGAGGTATTCCGCCGACGACCGACATCGGCCGAAGCTGGGCGATCTTTTCAAACCAGTACGTTAGTACGTGTGCGGTCCATATCAACGCCCGAAAGAACAGACTTCGGAAGACGGTCGATGCAATTCATATCAGTTTGTTATCTTCGGTCGAGCTGGGCTACGTGAGAAATTTTTAAGTTAAGAAGAAGAAAGGAGGAGTTCATGGCATCCTGAGGATGAGAAATATAACATGGATGTGTCTCGGAATCTGTGGTCTGAAATCGCTTCTTTATTGGAAACAACAAGTTACGAATAACTTAAAAATTTAACAATAATGAACTGAATTTACCTTGTATGAATTATTCATGTTCTGTGGTTTTCTAGCCATTTCAGCCTCATATCTACACTTAATGCCGCATGTCATCTGCCAACACAGACAAAATTCGTATCATAAATTTTACGCCTAGATTATAACGTCAAAAAATTTTGTGTGCGACTGAGAAAAATGGCGTATGTCAGTTTTGATTCTTAGTTACTGCAGTGGATCTTTTTTGGGTTTTTGTAGGTGTGCATTAACTGTTTACGAATAATTATTATTCCTTTTTATTGGTCTTTTTATGCCAGTAGGGTGATGGTTCCGTTATGAGGTGGATATATATTCTAAAATTCATGTTTGTCTTGGAGACAGGTGCTGAACGCCATTTGAAAGTGTGTGTTTTGCTAAATTTATTTGAAGTTGTGCAGAGTGTTTGTGGTCTTACTTTCTAAAGTTATCACGAATCATCTCGACTATGTAATAGAACGTTTGTCCTCTCATATCACACATTCGTAAAACTTTTATAGTCATTCCAATAACTCAGGAAAGAGTGTGCAGTATTCGCAGCATTCTTTTCAAGAAAGATATAGCTCATTCACGTGGATTCGGCGTCCTTTTAATAGCAAAAGCCGCAATACAGCACTCGTCTCTAAGCATAAAGGCGTCGCGGCGTCTATCCCTCTCCCAAGGAGGTTAGAATGGATTCTAACCTTGATCCTGCCAAAAACTGTCGGAGATCAGACGCACTGTAAACAAGCGATCTGCCTATGTTGCCGGGCGACCTCTGGCGACAGCGTCTGGCGACTGTTGTCGGTGCCACAGTGACCGCAGCGTAAGGGTTGAAGAAAGTATTAAAGTAATGAACTGTACTGAAGGTAGTCATGTGGTGTGTCTGAGATATAGCCAACGCTCATGGACTTTGGAACGTTTTCCTTGCTGCAAGAAGTTTTTATTACTAAAATTGCACTGGTCTGTTCATCTTACAAGAACGAAATATTCAGTATGAATAAATTCAAACAGAAGCGGAAAATAAAATGGACTTGAAAAAGACCCAAAAGAATTGAATTATGTTCTATTAAAACCGTTCTGACAGCAAGAGAGTAATATTTACAACAAAACAAGATACAAAACTATGAAGGATGGATCGCATTAAGACAGATTCGGATTCAGTAATTCGAAGATTTCAAGTATAAACTGCGAATTGTATCACAAATTCAAGACACATAAACGAAGAAACTTTAGAATGAAAGATTTCGATATAAAGTGCAGGATATGTCGGAGATAATAAGATGATCAAACGAAATCAAATGTCACACGAGATTCGACAGTTGATAAATAAAATACAGTTGGTCGTACATAAAAAAAATTTATGTAATGAAATAAAGAGAACTATTTAGAAACAAATAAACACAATTGGCAAAAATCAATGAGTGTGTAAATAATAATAATAATAATATTATAATAATAATATTATAATAATAATATAATAATAATAATAAAACCCATGGAGGCCCAGGAAAAGAATAGGCCTCCGGTATGTTCTGCCAGTCGTAAAAGGCGACGAAAAGAACAAACCACTAATAGGGCTAACCCCCCTTTTAGTGTGATTGGTTGGTTCAGGACAGAACTAATGAAGCCTCGGACAAGCGCTGCCATGGTCGGGGACAACGCTTTAACCCTATGCCCATCCACAATGGTAACTACACAAAATGATTTAAATCCAAATAGAGGTGTTTTGCAGGATATGCTTCCTGCAACCACCCTAGAAGGAAAACAAAGACAGAGGATGAGATGGTCAGATGAAGTTAATCGACACCTCATGTTCTGTTATTACCAAGCAACAAACGTAGGAACCAACACAACTGGATACAGATCACAAGTATACACAACATTTATTATCAGATACCCAGAATTAAAATTTTTAACAGAACAACGACTAGCTGATCAGATCCGTGTAATAATCAAAAATAACAGGATACCCCAGTCAGAATTAGAAAACATCAAACAACAAGTACAACAAATACTGGAACAAAATAATGTGCAATCAGAAGAAGAAGAAAATACAGTAATGGACTCAAACATCCCAGAGCAAACAAACAAAGAACAACACGCACCAATTAAACAATCAGAGGAAAACGAAATCTTAAGACAGCCACCAGAACAAGCACAAATAGAACACGAAGTGACACACATGTTATATATAGAAGAAAAATTTCAGCTGACATATATAGAATACAAAGACACAAATACAAACATTAGACCATTCTTGCATAGACCGCCAAATAACCCACAAGTCGAAACAACAATAAAAACTATAAACACAATCATACACAACAAAATAAATGAAAACACAACTATGGAAGAGTTACAACTACTGGTTTATATAGGAGCACTCACTACACTAAATACACACAGTAGGCAGAGATCAGAACCAACCAACACACAGAAGAAACCCACAAAACCAGCATGGCAACACAGGCTACAGATCAGAATAGAAATCTGAGAAAAGACATCGGACAGCTAACACAATTTATAAAAAATGAAATGTCAGAAAAAAACGAAAAAGGTTAGGTAAAATCTCAAAACAAGAAGCGATAGAACAATTAGATGAAAAGAAGCAGAAATTACAAGCATTGGCCAAACGACTTAGAAGATACAAAAAAAGTGAAAATAGAAGGAAACAAAACCAAACATTCAACACAAACCAAAAGAAATTTTACCAGACAATAGATAACACACACATTAAAATAGACAATCCACTTCTGGAGCAACATATGGTCAAACCCGGTACAACATAACAGGCATGCACGGTGGATACAAGCAGAAACAGATACATACAAGGTGATACCACAAATGCCTGAAGTGATAATTTTGCAACATTTGAAGTCACCCAAGCAATTAATTCTACTCACAATTGGAAAGCCCCTGGAAAAGATAAAATAGCAAATTTCTGGCTAAAGAAGTTCACTTCAACACATTCACATCTAACTAAATTATTTAACAGTTACATTGCAGACCCATACACATTCCCTGATACACTTACACATGGAATAACTTATCTGAAACCTAAAGATCAAGCAGACACAGCAAACCCACCTAAATATCGCCCCATAACATGCCTACCAACAATATACAAAATATTAACTTCAGTCATTACACAGAAATTAATGACACATACAACACAGAACAAAATTATAAATTAAGAACAAAAAGGCTGTTGCAAAGGAGCACGAGGATGTAAAGAGCAACTGATAATAGATGCAGAGGTGACATATCAAGCTAAAACTAAACAAAGGTTGCTACACTACGCATACATTGGTTACCAAAAAGCTTTTGATAGTGTACCCCACTCATGGTTACTACAAATATTGGAAATATACAAAGTAGATCCTAAATTGATACAGTTCCTAAACATAGTAATGAAAAATTGGAAAACCACACTTAATATCCAAACAAATTCAAATAATATCACATAACAGCCAATACAGATTAAGTGTGGAATATACCAAGGAGACTCATTAAGTCCTTTCTGGTTCTGCCTTGCTCTGAACCCACTATCCAACATGCTAAACAATACAAATTATGGATACAATATTACTGGAACATACCCACTTAAAATCACACATTTGCTGTACATGGATGATCTAAAACTACTGACAGCAACAAATCAACAACTCAACCAATTACTAAAGATAACAGAAGTATTCAGCAATGATATAAGTATGGCTTTTGGAACAGACAAATGTAAGAAAAATAGCATAGTCAAGGGAAAACACACTAAACAAGAAGATTACATATTGGATAACCACAGCGACTGCATAGAAGCGATGGAAAAAACAGATGCCTATAAATATCTAGGATACAGACAAAAAATAGGAATAGATAATACAAATATTAAAGAAGAACTAAAACAAAAATATAGACAAAGACTAAGAAAAATACTGAATACAGAATTGACATCAAGAAACAAGACAAAAGCTATAAATACTTATGCTATACCAATATTGACCTCCTCATTTGGAGTAGTGAAATGGAGTAGCACAGACCTAGAAGCACTCAATACAATTACACGATCACAATGCCACAAATATAGAATACATCACATGCATTCAGCAATTGAAAGATTCACGTGAAGCAGGAAGGAAGGAGGAAGGGGATTTATCGACATAAAAAACCTACATTATGGACAGGTAGACAATTTAAGAAAATTCTTTATAGAACGAGCAGAAACTAGCAAAATACACAAAGCAATCACTCATATAAATACATCGGCTACACCACTGCAATTTCATAACCACTTCTACAACCCTTTAGATCACATAACAACAGATACGAAGAAAGTAAATTGGAAAAAGAAAACACTACATGGCAAGCACCCGTATCATCTAACAGCCACACATCGATCAAGACGCATCCAACACTTGGCTAAGAAGAGGCAATATATATATATATATACAGGGTGTTTCAAAAATGACCGATATATTTGAAACGGCAATAAAAACTAAATGAGCAGCGATAGAAATACACAGTTAGTTGCAATATGCTTGGGACAACAGTACATTTTCAGGCGTACAAACTTTCGAAATTACAGTAGTTACAATTTTCAACAACAGATGGCGCTGTAAGTGATGTGAAAGATATAGAAGACAACACAGTCTGTGGGTGCGCCATTCTGTACGTCGTCTTTCTGCTGTAAGCGTGTGCTGTTCACAACGTGCAAGTGTGCTGTAGACAATGTGGTTTATTCCTTAGAACAGAGGATTTTTCTGGTGTTGGAATTCCACCGCCTAGAACACAGTGTTGTTGCAACAAGACGAAGTTTTCAACGGAGGTTTAATTTAACCAAAGGACCGAAAAGCGATACAATAAAGGATCTGTTTGAAAAATTTCAACGGACTGGGAACATGACGGATGAACGTGCTGGGAAGGTAGGGCGACCGCGTACGGCAACCACAGAGGGCAACGCGCAGCTAGTGCAGCAGGTGATCCAACAGCGGCCTCGGGTTTCCGTTCGCCGTGTTGCAGCTGCGGTCCAAATGACGCCAACGTCCACGTATCGTCTCATGCGCCAGAGTTTACACCTCTATCCATACAAAATTCAAACGCGGCAACCCCTCAGCGCCGCTACCATTGCTGCACGAGAGACATTCGCTAACGATATAGTGCACAGGATTGATGACAGCGATATGCATGTGGGCAGCATTTGGTTTACTGACAAAGCTTATTTTTACCTGGATGGCTTCGTCAATAAACAGAACTGGCACATATGGGGAACCGAAAAGCCCCATGTTGCAGTCCCATCGTCCCTGCATCCTCAAAAAGTACTGGTCTGGGCAGCCATTTCTTCCAAAGGAATCATTGGCCCATTTTTCAGATCCGAAACGATTACTGCATCACGCTATCTGGACATTCTTCGTGAATTTGTGGCGGTACAAACTGCCTTAGACGACACTGCGAACACCTCGTGGTTTATGCAAGATGGTGCCCGGCCACATCGCACGGCCGACGTCTTTAATTTCCTGAATGAATATTTCGATGATCGTGTGATTGCTTTGGGCTATCCGAAACATACAGGAGGCGGCGTGGATTGGCCTCCCTATTCGCCAGACATGAACCCCTGTGACTTCTTTCTGTGGGGACACGTGAAAGACCAGGTGTACCGCCAGAATCCAGAAACAATTGAACAGCTGAAGCAGTACATCTCATCTGTATGTGAAGCCATTCCGCCAGACACGTTGTCAAAGGTTTCGGATAATTTCATTCAGAGACTACGCCATATTATTGCTACGCATGGTGGATATGTGGAAAATATCGTACTATAGTGTTTCCCAGACCGCAGCGCCATCTGTTGTTGAAAATTGTAACTACTGTAATTTCGAAAGTTTGCCTTCCTGAAAATGTACTGTTGTCCCAAGCATATTCCAACAAACGGTGTATTTCTATCGCTGCTCGTTTAGTTTGTATTGCCGTTTCAAATATACCGGTCATTGTTGAAACACCCTAGACGGAAGGATTCATGATTGCAATACAGGATCAAACAATAAACACCAGATATTACAGCAAGCATATTATTAAAGATCCCAATACCACAACAGATAAGTGCAGACTTTGTAAACAACAAATAGAAACACTAGATCACATCACAAGCAGATGTACAATACTAGCAAATACAGAATACCCCAGAAGACATGACAATGTAGCAAAAATAATACATCAACAGCTTGCCTTACAACATAAACTTATAAAACAACATGTTCCCACATACGAGTATGCACCACAAAATGTACTGGAGAACGATGAATACAAATTATACTGGAACAGAACCATTACAACAGATAAAACAACACCACATAACAAACCTGACATCATACTCACCAATAAAAAGAAGAAATTAACACAACTATTCGAAATATCCATACCTAATACAACAAATATACAAAAGAAAACAGGAGAAAAAAATTGAAAAATACATCCAACTGGCTGAGGAAGTCAAGGACATGTGGCATCTGGAGAAAGTTGACATTATACCAATTATACTATCAACTACAAGAGTCATACCACACAATATCCACCAGTACATCAATGCAGTACAGCTACATCCAAACTTATATATACAACTACAGAAATCCGTAATTATTGATACATGTTCAATTACCCAAAAGTTCCTAAATGCAATATAACATATACCGTACAGTTAAAAGGAAGTCACGCTTGATCAAGGTCCGCGTCACTTTCCATTTTTGACCAGACATAACGTCTGAGAAAAGAAAGAAATAATAATAATGGTGGTGGTAAAAAGCGCTTATGCTGGATGGTGGTCACATCCCATCGGTCAGAATACATCTGTTACGACCAACAAGAGACCATAGTAATTGTGTACTAAGAAATCTATAATACGTTCTGAAGTTCGTATAATGAGTTAAAAACTCGGTTACCACAACAGATTATGAAAACAAACGATTATCAGAAATTATATATAGCTTACAGCCATTCGATTTGTGGTCAAAGTTGAACACCTGGAAAGAACGGAGTTGAAAGTCAGTCCCTTACTCATACATTAGCATTGTGGAAAATACCGAAGTCCCGCGTCACTATCTTGGATAAGGTCCTGGTGAATGTAATTGGCCATTGCCTTCCTCCGACATATTACGAGGTGTGTATGAATTACGTGGATCACTACGATGAGGTTCTTTGCAGCGTAGGCGTGTTTGATTTTATGGATCACTATGGAACGAGAAGAACCCGGTACCGACACATATCCTCTTTTCTTGGCTAAGGGGCCCGCCGAGATTATCATCATTTGAACGAATGGATTACCATCTGCAGTGTCGCATGTCATTACCCTCAATGAAACGACGGCGGCGGCAACGGGGACGACAAAAACCTATTGGTAGATGGATCGGAGACATCAGGAAACCTGATTTAGATGATATATGGTTATAAATGATTAAAACGTGTAATTACGTGCCAATGCTCATTCTTCCGCTGGAATAAGGTTTGTTTTCAGTACAGCTTAGCAGCTTTCATCATTTATATTTATATGGTATTCTCTTTACATTATAAATCACATTTCCTGTAAGCCTGGTAGGTCCCTGATGCTGATCGGGCCACACTCTCATCACACTCACATATATTAATGCGCATGTCGTTTTGTACTTAAATTGGAAGATGCGAACCGAAACACCGTAGTATTTAGTTGTTGTGGAGAGTATCCGTGTCCACTGGCCATTTTGTAAGATGGAAGTTTAAATCACCAGATTTAGGTTTTGCATGGAAGCCGTTAAGAAGGCAAAGAGCGGTATGGTGCCTTTGAAGAGCCCGACCGAATTCCTGTCCCAAGCTTCTGCTCCGTCTCAAACGATCTCGTTGTTCATGGCGCTTCAGACTCCAGCCACGGGCCTCAAAGCAGTAGTTTCGGAGAACTTTGCGAACAAGCAGGTACATGTTCTCCATGTGACGAGAAGAAATTATGAAAAACGCAACAGGTGGAGAGGAAATAGACAGAGTTTTGCCTTTATCTGGATAGCAGTACGTCACACTAAGATATCTCGTTGGTCTGAGAGTAAAAGTATATGTACTTTGTTGTGTAAATATGGGCGGACATTTTGGTATGGATCTAATTCAGGACGAGAGAAAACAGGGAACTGGGTGTTGCGCTCTCTCTCTCTCTCTCTCTCTCTCTCTCTCTCTCTCTCTCTCTCCTCCCTCTTCTCCCCCCCCCCCCCCGCCCCTCTTCCCCCCACTGAAAATGTGTTATTTTTGAAAACATAAATTTGACGTGAAAAGTGAAAATCAAAGTACGTAATATATGTCATATTATGTACTCTGCTCTAAATGTAGAACTGTTCCCGAATTTAGTGCTGTTATACTGGCGTTTTGTGTTCGTGGACGAACACGTAATTGATGAACAAAGAACAGGTGCTATAAACTAAGACCCTACTGTTTAAACGAATAACTTTTTTTTTTTTAAAGACGATATCAACTTTTCGTCGTACCTTCGGTGCTTTACAACTGCTCATACAGTTAATGACGAAATTCCATACGTAGTCTGTGTTATTTTTTTAAGTCCAAGATTCTTAATTTGCTATATGAGGCGTTAATGACTCTACTGACATACTGCCTCTCCGATCATATGCTGGGTATCGAGATGTTAACGTACCATCCTGTACCGGAACAAAACACATACAGTCTGCTCTGTGTTGACGTTAATGAGCTGAATGATATTTATAAGAGTTTTCTGTTGGTTCCAGTGATCCCTGTTTGGTAACGATTGTAACACTCTTCTAGGTGCAGCAACCTCCGTTTTTGCCATGAAAGTGATGTTTATCGGGCTTGTTAATGTATTCTGTGAACTGAGGAACTGTGTCTTTTGTTACAGCCCAGTATGTGCACGACTACGACCCGCCACGAAACGCTATGACGCAGCGGGAGGACGTTATCAAATTCGAGCAGGGCCGCATTCGCGCCCTGCAGGAGGAGCGTCTTGCCATCCAGAAAAAGACTTTCACAAAATGGATGAACTCTTTCCTCCAAAAGGTACGTCATTTACGTTTTCTTCCGCGATAAATTTACTTGTGTCAGTATTTATAAAGAGTTTCTTTCGTCAAGTTTTCTTCTTATGTGGGCCTCCAGCTATAATTTACGTTGCTTTTTCGGGGCCATGTGTGGCATGGCAGTTACATTTACAGTAGTAATTGAAGCTGGATGTATCGAATTTTCTTAATATCTTTGTAATTAACGTATGATAAAGATCACACAGACGGTTTATAGTGTCTCGTGCCGTGCGTGGCCGAGCATTGTCCTAAAAAATGGCACCACGATACTGTCGCTTAAGAGGTAACACAGGAGGACCCAGGATATCCGTTGACGTACCGTTGTGCCGTCAGAGTTCCCTCTATCACTACGAACTCATACTCGATGGTTCACCACACTGTGACGCCAAACACCACTTTGCCTCTCCAGTCACTACCATACTCGCTGGCGATGTTAACCCAGGATAGTGCAGAACCGTGAACGGTTGAACACAATGCAACGCCATTCGTCAGCAGGCCATGCTTCCTGGTCGCGGTACCACTCCAAACGCAGCCTTTTGTGTTGTGGTATTAAAGGCAGCTTTAGCATGGGACGGTAATTCCATTTCCGACTAGTAGCGCGGGATAACACGACGGAATGTTTTAGGGAGCCCATTACTTCTTCTCAGGTGACATGTTGTGGTGGTCGGAGGGAATCTTGACGAAGAGTGCCTACAGTCCAACATCGGGCCACTGTCACATCCGAATGCGCCACAATTGTGGATAGTGCACGATCGACCAGCAGGACGAATTCAGATCCACAACGAGGCCTCTTTCAGGCGCTGATAACGCTGTCTCATGCGAGTATGCCTCTCCGTGTCCTTCCGTGATCTCTCAACATTTGACGCTGTTCACGCTCCTTGTATATCCTACCATGCCTGGTAACAGCACTAAGCCGGCCGTGGTGACCGAGCGGTTCTAGGCGCTTCAGTCCGGAACTGCGCGACTGCTACGGTCGCAGGTTCGAATCCTGCCTCGGCATGGATGTGTGTGATGTCCTTAGGTTGGTTAGGTTTAAGTAGTTCTGAGTTCTAGGGGACTGATGACCTCAGATGTTAAGTCCCATAGTGCTCAGAGCCATTTGAACCATTTGACACGCAGTTGTCCGTACTTTATGAAGTTATGAGGAGCTGTATTTAGTTTGTACAGGTCATTCAAATGTGTTTGAATGGTGTTTCCGTCAATCTGTTCCGACATGAGTGAATAGTTTGTTGCTTCGAACTCCTGGAAGTCGTTGACAGCGCACTCGTTTCCGTATAGCCAACATGTGGCCAGTCGGCGATGTGTGTCGCGAACACTCAGGCCACCGTTGAGGCGTGACGGGCAGTGTGAGGTCTGACGTTGCATAACGCAATAAAGGTGTTAAAGGAAAGATATTCGTGGAATTCGGAGCTGCGTGGGTGTCTCAGACTACAGATCGGAAAGTTTTTTTGTATTTGGGGGGGGGGGGGGGGGGAGTGGCACTGTGATTGGCATTCCTCGTTACACCGTTAAGTCCCGCTGTAACTGCGTAGGTCAGTTGACTGTCAGTTCGGAGAAAGGCAAGGGATTTCAGACAGTGGCTCTTGAAGCACTATGATGATCAAAGCAAACTTCATATTGTCGACATTTGTACTCTGAGTCTGAAATATGCACCTTCTCATCATTGGATGAAAGTGTTGAGAGCATGCATAATTCGGAAAAGCCAAGATATGCACATGCCAAAGCGAATGTTGTGCATGGTGACGACGACCACACTAATGTTTGTATGTATGTGTGGTGTCCGTTCTTTCGGACATGTTTTTACACTATTGTGTGTTTGCTGTCAAAACGGTGGTCTATCGGCAGACGTTATCTCTTTAACTTTGACACTCTGTAGCGTCATTGGATGATGCTTTCGAACAGGGATCTTATCCGCAGTTTATCCTTAAAGACACCTGCTGCAATCCCTCGAAGTCTGTCGGTATCCGTCCGTTCCCCACTATGTGCTAAGGTTGTAGACCTAAGATGACACACCATTGAAGCAGACATTTCTCCAGCGTTTTGCAATCAATTTTAGAAAATAAAAATTCTCCACCTTCATGGCATTGACATAATTGTCATCCCAGTAACCTTGTAGAACATCACATTTCATGAGTCATTGTTGGACTTCTTTTTATCCGCCTATTTCTCTTCCATGTTCATGAGACGATAATGACTGTGAACCCACGTACTGTTAATAGTACCCATTAAAACTCTTTAATGCATTTATTTCTATCTGACAGCCTACCGATCGCTGACGGCGACGCACTTATTGGCCGTTCTGTAGCTCTGTTCCAGTTGACCATTCAGAGATGGATTTCCTCAGTAATGCGAATCCCAGGTGCATCACTACTAGTTCTCGTGTCACCGAGTGAGAAAACACTGCGTTTAAGACGTCGGAAATTACTTGGGTCGTTGATTGGAATGGTTGGGAGGGGGGGGGGGGGGGGGGAGGGACGTAAATAGCTGTCAAACCATCCTGGTCTAGGTTTTCAGTTTTCCATACACACTGCTGGAGATTGGCAGAAGTTATCCGTAAAGGCAAAAACGTATTTTTTACTTGTTGAGCCATAGCGCCGTCACTATAATCAGGGAGTCGATAATATACGAATTTCTATCCTATCTACCTTGCATTCTTCCTCTCACAAAGCTAGGCGGCGCCTTAGTAAAACACTTGATTTGCAGTCGGAAGGACAGTGGTTGAATTCCCCTCCACTCATGTAGATAAGCATTTTACGTCAACCAAAACGTAAGGGGACGATCAAAAAGTTTCTTTGAGGGCGTTTCTGCGGCGTATATGCAATGCAGCACGACTTCCAAGCGGTAGTGCAGTATATGCATCGGACTTAGTGTGACATTCGTGTCTTTGCAATGTGCGTGCGCCAACTGCGGAAATGTGAACTACGACGACGTTATTAAAATATGCGTCCAAACAGGACCAACGTTTTGTCATCCTTTCTTGGCTGCCGAAGGAGAAACAAAGGTAACCATTCATCGGTAAACGAAGACTGTATGGGGCAGTGTGTCTGTCGAAAACCAACGTTGGAAATGGTGCGCGTGCAATTAAGGCGAAACGTCCGGGAAAGCAGCGACAAGGGGTGCTGCTGCTTCGTGACAACAAACGTCCCCACATCGCAGATGTCGTTAGGCAGAAGTTACGCCAAGTCAAGTGCGGGACACTCGAGCACCCGCCCTATAAATGTGATCTCTCCGCATGCGCGTGTTACGACTTTGGTCCCTTAAAAAGGCCTTGATGGGTCGACGATTCCTGTCGGACGAGGATGTGCAGCAGACTGTTATGGACTTCTTCGCGCAGCAGGACACGGTGTTTTCCAAAAGAGTACCTTAAACTTGTTGCGCCGATGGAATGATTGCCTTAGTGCTCACTGCGATTTTACCTGATTAGCATATCGATTCCAGACGTACGCCCCTTATATCTTAAGGCCTTTCAAAAGGACACACCCTTCCCCCCAATCGGAGATTCTGCTCAATATCTAATGACCTCGTCGTCAACTGGACGTTAAACCCTAGTCTTCCTTCTTTCCTCTGTCTGTATGTTCTTTGTGCTCTATTATGTACCTCAAATTTCAGTCTGTTGTGATGTTATCTTCATGGCGCTGAAGTTCAAAAAATCAGCACAGTAATTGCTTTTCTCCTAATTTAACGAGAGAATGATGATGATATTGGTCTTTCATATTTCTGAAGTTGAAACGGGACGAGTCGGTTTTTACTGTGAGAAGAGACTGTGTTTTCAAGACTGGTCCGTTCCTCACTCTTGAAGAAGACATTGCGGCCGACAAGGCGATTTTAATGACTCCATCGTCTATGAAATTCGCATGCTGCCAAAAATTGAAAAGAAAGAAATTCTTGTAGTATAAAAGAAATTGCAAGAGTTACTTAAATGTAATACGGATGCTCGTGCTGTTTTTGAACGATGACACAGTGATACTTTTTCATTCAGTTGAGTAGAATACATATGTTATAGGCAGATTTTTGGTGAAAACTGAATAACAATAAGAACATTAAGAAATGTTTGGTTTATAATGGTTATCATTCTAGGGAATCTGATAGATAGCGTCAACTCTCATTGTACGTGCTGCAGCAGTTGAGGACTCTTGTTTTCCTGTGCTCTTAAAGGTGCCTCAAATTCTCTTCAGACTACTTTTGTTTTACTCTCAATACTCCATATTTAATGCCCTGTTAAAATGTTCACACTTTATACTCTGTCAAAATGTTCACACTTTCTGTGGCACCTTTAATACTTAATAATGAGAGGTTCGAAGAAATGTGTCATTTCTTAAAATGGGCACCTTAGATGTTCGCAACGGAACACAAAAATTTTGGCGTTTCTCTGGGACCATCGTTAAGAGCGGCGGTGGAAAGTGATGTGTTTCAGAGAATGGGGGCCTTGGCTTCCACACCTGAAGCCCTGGTGCTGATGAGGTGAATGGTTGTTGAAATAAATAAGTCGAGTTCACGTCCCAAGTCACTGATCTCTCCAGACTAACCCATTCTACTGTTTCTGCTACCCTACTGACAATCCTCTCAGGGGACACCGCTTTGTTGTAGGCGGCTTTAGTGCCGGGCGGGAGCGTTTTTGTGTCTCAATGACGCTGAGAGCTATACCGGCGGTAGCGTAGTGACTGGCAGGGTCACCCAGGCCGGACAGGCCTCAGCGGAGGGGCCCCAACGAAGTGTGTCCACAACTTGGGAAGGGCGGGCTGTCTCTTTCCCAAGGAGCTCCACCAGCAGTGGTTGAGCACGAGTATGGTGACCGCGGGTTTCCTGATCTGTGGGGGAGGGTGGGGGTTACTGGCCAGTTCCGCCAACCTTTTCTGCCGTCAACTCATTTCGTAATGGAACACTTCTAGTTGAAACTGCCATGTCAAACCAAGTATTTAAGCTTATGGGATGCAAGACCTTATGCTTAAGTGACTACCCTGTTGAGGCTGAGTTGCGTAACACCCATAACTACTGTAAAGGCGTGAGGACTTGCTCCTATATAACGGAGATGGACCTTGAGGAGCTATATGAAGAATGGAAAATATGAGTGTCACTGAAGTGCAGAACTGCAACATTTATTCTAACGTCCAACACCCTGGAATTACCTGAATATATTCTTCCAGGCTTAAGGTTTGACAGTTTGTTCGCAAATTAACTTAATGCTTGAAGTGTGGGATCATATCACTATAGCATGTAACTGGAGGGATAGAAGTTAAAATTGTGGAGGCTCAGGTCGCGAATCAGTCGACTCTTGTACACTTCCTCCGAAATGTATAAACTGCTACAGGGATCATGCAGTATGGAACAAGATGTGTCGGGTGTATAATGAAGAAAGGAAAATTTTGGAGTTGAAAGTTAAGAGACACATACCCTATGGTGAAGCTAAAAAAGCGTTCAAAGCTACGCAACCTCGAGTGTTTGCTACTTCTTGTGCATCGACGCTTAAGAAACCAGTCGCCAAGTGTGATACCTCTACAGAAACGCCGCCACAGATTCAAGTGCTAGTGCATGCATTTGTCAGTGTACCAGTGAGGGGAAAAGATACACTTGTACCCAAATCTACATCATTCAAACAGAAAAAAAATATCATTCAGAAACCGTCAACAACAGACTTGGAACCTCAGCCGCAGACCATTGGACATCAACTGAAACCCACTAAGCCATCACCTCTGCCCATGCAAGCAACTCCTTCCATAAGTAAGGAAGAACGTCACACACAAAGTCTTTCGAAATCGAAGAAAGTGGCAGAAAAGCCATTCGATCGGCGAACACTCTCCCTTCCTGATTGTGATTTTATGGTTGATGACACTGATATACACATGGGGGAACCGGAGAGCTGGGCAACCTCTCATGTTTTCCCTGACCATTCGGGTAAGCCACGACCACCGCGGGAGAAGGACAAGCTCAGCCATTGCTAGTCAATGGCTCCCACAGAGACTTCCCTGTCGCAGTGGAAATTAAATGGATACGAATCGTGTTTGGCATAATGACAGCTCCTGACCCAGAAGAACCTATTCTACATTTGCTTACAAGAAACTCATTTTAAAGTCACTGACACACCTTGATTAAGGGTTTACGATGGACGCTACTACTCTCCTGTCCCTCGTACCACGGCTATACAACTAGTTTCAGTTGAAGTTCTTACACAATTTAAAATCAATGTTGTTTCACATCTTCCACTTCATGATCCGTTGGATATAGGTGCACTGATTGAACTCCTCGGCGCATCCCCCCACCCAGTCCTTCGGCGGGGCGGGGGGACTTCAGTGCACACAATGTGCTGTAGGTCTCGGCCACCACTTGCTCCAGAGGTCGAATTATCGAGCGTCTCGTTCATTCAGAGAATATCTCTCATTTTAATTCTTATCAGATGAACACTTTTCTACAGTTACAAGGTCAACTTCAGCCACTGAACTTTGTTTTTACTCACCAGCTTTTGCAGACTTATTTCAGTGGGAAGTGGCCAAAGACTTGCATTCTAGTGACTCCTTTCCGGTGTAGATTAATCTGCTAACTCGGCCGGTGGTTGGCAGGAGACTACAAAGAAGGGCAAATTGCTAATGATACATTCAGCAGGCCATCTTCAAACAACATTATTGTACCTGGGGACGGTGGACCATATCACCTGTCTGATCTAGCGAGCTGCCGCAGATTACAGTCCCAGTCTAGCAAGCACCTCAGACGACGGCCTGTTCCTTGGTGAAATGGCGTATGCTGCTTGGCAATCAGAGATAGACGCTGAGCTTTGTGGAGATTAAAACACGATTCAACTACAGGAAATCTTCCGGTCTGCAAGAGCACAAGCGAGGCGAGCTATAGAAGAACGGGAGAGGAACTCCTGGAAGGAATTCGCGACTCCCATTAATCGCTCAACTTCCATGTAGCCAGTTTGGGACTCAATAAGGCGAATTTCAGGCAAAGGCAGTACACCTTACCTTATGCCCTTGTTGAGAAATGGGGTCTTGGTGGACGCGCCGAAAGACATGGCTCAGGTTTTAGCTGAACACTTTTTTACCGCGACTGCGTTTCAGGTGTTCCGTAGTACTGTGAAGATGAGGAGGCAGTGCTTCATGTCGTCTAAGGAGGAGGTCTACAGTCCTTCATCCTCCATGTGGAGTCTGTAATCGTGTCTGTCCGCTGCCAGATACACTGCGTAAGGACTCGATCAGATTCATTATGCAGTGCTCCATCGTCTGTGCCCTCGAGTCAAAGGCAAGCTCCTATCTTGTTTCAATCGGATCTGGTTTGGAACAACAGTATCCGTCGATTTGGAAGGAGGCAATATTAATTCCTTTACGGAAACGAGGCAAGGATCGTACCGACCCTAAATCCGTCCTCATACGGGACGACACGGTTAACGTCGATGTGGACGCGAACGCGACATCAGATCTCACTCCAGCGGCACACCGGACGAGCTGGTTAGCGTGATTTGTGCTCTCAGCACTGTCTAGTGGCCATTGTCGGCTTTATTTGGCTCGCAGACCACAAAGTTTCTTTACGAAAATGGACGCGCGTGAAACAGCTGCAGTAGCTCTGTTCGGTATTGTCGAAGAAGAGCGGTGAAAATCGTGAAGATTCTTGACTCCTCGATAGCATGAACAGCAAATTGCTGGTAGAGGAACACTGCGTAATGTAAATTTAAATTGAATATAGTTATGGTATAGTGTCTAATGTCAATTTGCGCGTGCGTGATATCCATATTCTCGATGTTTCATTTACTACTAACATTCTGAAATAACGTACTTCATCATAAAGATTTCAAGATCGAGATTCGTTTCCTAATTTCGCTCGAATGGAAGAAGAGCTGCTCATCATCATTGAAAAAGATATTTGTCGGCAAGATACAAACATGAGCCAGTCAGTTAATCCATATATATATTGCAGAAAGTTCGTAGGAGTAAAAACTTCCAGTGTGTAGCATGTATTCATTCTCAGACATAGACTGGTAGTCACGATAAGATTTCTGGTCACTGAGGAAACATTCCAATCGTTGGCCTTTGCAACAAGAATTACAGCAAATACATAATTTATAATAATTAACATCGGCTTTTGAGATAATACTCTTATTAAATGAATAAGAAAGACCCAGAATATAATAGAAAAGAAAAGATGAAAAAAATTTGGAAGGCGGACGCGAACCTACACTACTTTGCTCTACGCAACTCAAGAGCCTATGATACTATGAACTGCGCGACATAGCTATTGCACCTGCGTACATGGCGTACAGTGTCTTAAGACTGTAACTGCAAATCTCATTACTTAATATTTAAGATGCAAATTGTGCGGGAAAGACGCGCCTTTCATAGATTATCATTGCATTGTAGCATAGAAATGGTATACTTTCGTAGCACACAAGTTATAACACCAAAAATATCAACACAAGATGTCTTTACCTACCGATCTGTAGTTTCCTATCATTTTATTATAACAAATCGTAGCTAAAACGACGCATCTCCGAGAGTTCCTCAATTTCTGTGTGCTTTGAAACCATATCACGTACTCTATGAGAAAAAAAACCCAGCCGACCGTTGTGACCAAGCGGTTCGAGGTGCTTCAGTCTGGAACCGCGCTGCTGCAACGGTCGCAGGTTCGAACCCTGCACCGTTCATGGATGTGTGTGATGTCCTTAGGTTAGTTATGTTTAAGTAGTTCTAAGTCCAGTGGACTGATGACCTCAGATGTTAAGTCCCAGAGTGCTTAGAGCCATTTGAACCAAAGAAAACCCATCAAATACGATGTTTAACACCATAAAATATGGCGGCTCGTATATTCTGCTTGTAACGTAAAACGATGTTGCATTTCACTGGCCACGGTCCTCTCCACGAGGCAACAATCTAACGTGCCAGATTCTTTATTTCACGCTCTGCAGTGTAGTGAAACGTGGAAGTCCACGCTGTGATGTCACTAGCTCCTCGTCCACATGCGCTTTCGCTTAACGATTAACACGGTGTAGTCCTTACCAGTTGTATGAATTAGACTCCAGAGCGCATGGTCAACTGCTGCCTCGTCTGGCTCCTCGAATCGCGAAATCACCTTTGCAACTACGAGTGCGTTTTCAGGCGCTACTGTTCTCCCCTTGACAAGTTAATTCTGTTGGAGACGGCGATACAGGATTCCATCTTACGACGAAACCATTTGATTGGTGTATTTTCTCATTTCGGAAAAGTGCAGGACACCGCTTGCAGATCCTTCTCCATGATTGGGGCCTACGTAAACGTCTGCAACTTCTTATCCAGTCTTCCTGGTGGACCGGTTCTTTCAGTATCGCGTTTGTGTTGTTTAATCGCTATATTTGGTAGAAAGGGGTCTCCAAGCGAGTGCACTCACAAGGGAACCTCCCCATCGCATCCCCCTCAGATTTAGTTATAAATTGACACAGTGGATAGGCCTTGAAAAACTGAACACAGATCAATCGAGAAAACAGGAAGAAGTTGTGTGGAACTATGAAAAAATAAACAAAATATATAAACTGAGTAGTCCATGTGCAAGATAGGCAACATAAAGGACAGTTATAGCTGATGAGCGCCGTGGTCTCGTGGTTAGAGTGAGCATCTGCGGAACGAAAGGTCCTTGGTTCGACTCCTCCCTCGAGCGAAAATTTTACTTTCTTTATTTTCGCAGAGTTACGATCTGTCCGTTCATTCATTGACGTCTCTGTTCACTGTAATTAAGTTTAGTGTCTGTGTTTTGCGACCGCACCTCAAAACCGTGCGATTAGTAGACGAAAGGACGTGCCTCTCCAATAGGAACCGAAAACATTTGATCGCAAGGTCGTAGGTCAACCGATTCCTCCATAGGAAAACACGTCTGATATATTCTTTACGACACTGGTGACGGCATGTGCGTCACATGACAGGAATATGTTGTCGACCCACCTATCTTGCACACTTGGCGAATGGGTAAAAAGATTCTTCTACCTTGCCCGATTTAGGTTTTCTTGTGGATGTGATAATCACTCCAAAAAAAGTGATGAAAACATAAGAGTTTGTCACATAAACTGCATCAAATGAATGCAACAGTTTCAGAGTCGCACAGTTTTCCCTGTGCTCTGTCAAAACATGTTTTTTTATGTTTTCAAATGTTTCCGTGCGTAGACCGTCAAATTCTGTATATGTCCAAGCAAATCTGAACATGTCCTGGAATTTTGGAGAGCGAAGTTGATTATGTGTGAGTGCCTGAACTTTGATAATTATCTGAAAATAAAAAATTAAAATTTTCACCCGATAAAAGATTTGAACCAAGGACCTGCCGTTCTATAGCCGCTCACGCTATCCACGGGACCACGGCGTTCGTAAGCTATCACTCTCCTTGATGTTGCCTAACTTGCGCATGGACTACTCAGTTTGTATATTTTGCTTATTTTTTTCATAGTTCCACACAACTTCTTCCTGTTTTCTCGATTGATCCATGTTCAGTTTTTCAAGGCCTATCCCTGTGCCAACTTATAACTAAATCTGAGGGGGGTGCGATGGGGAGGTTCCCTTGTCAGTGTCAAACTGTTTGCGGTCGCTATCAATGGGATCTCCTCCGCAGTCGGGAGCCCTGTTAAATGCTCTCTGTTTATGGATGACTTCGCAGTCTTCTGTCCTTCCTCCGCTCTGCAATGATAACGACGCAGCTACACCTGCCCATCAGGAAATTGGAAGCTTGGGCCAATAAAACTGGTTTTAGGTTCTCACCGCAGATTACTACGTGTGTCAGTTTTAACCATACTCATCAAAGTTTTAAACAACCAGAGCTCACGATGTGGACAATATTTTATATTTTAGGGACAATGTGCGCTTTTCCAATCTTCTGTTTGACTCGAAATGAACTTGGCTGTCGCACCTGAAAGATCTCCGAACAAAGAGCTTCAGGTCCCGTCTCCTGCAGTTTTATGGGGCATGTGTCAGATCACGGTTAGATTACAGCAGCGTGGTTTGTGGATTAGCCCGTATTTCTTGCCTTAAGATGTTAGGTGGTGTCAACTGTGAGAGCATTCGGATATTGACTGGAGCCTTTCGGACTAGCCCAGTTCAGAGTCTGTTTGCAGAGGCTGGTGAACCACCACTCGGATTCGGCGGCGCCTCCTTCTGGCGCGATATGGTCCGAAAATCTCAAAGTTGCCTCAGTCGTTGGCATTTAGTGTTGAAGCCCACCCCAACTTCCCGCTGCTGTTCAGGTATCGACCCCATGCCAAAAAGCCGTTCGGATTACGCGCTACTGATTGTCTCAAGGATCTAGATATATCAGGCCTCTGAATACACAGCCATTGGTCAAAGGCCCAAAGTGACTTTAAGCTTGCCGCAATATAAGAAAACTTGTTCTGCAGATTACGTTTGTGTAGCTTTGTTTTCTTCAATTTTAAGTGCATACCACAGTTTTATTGTTGTTTATATGGACAGATCCCAGCAAGAGAACGCCCTTGCCTGTTTTTCCTGGTAGGGTTTTCAAAATTCACCTTACGGAACCGTTCACAAATTATGATGCGGAGTTATATGGCATAATGATGGAACTGGAGTGGCTTCACAGGCATCACAGTACAAGGTTCCTCGACTGACCTGACTCGCTCAGGGTACTACTTGCGGTCCATCAAATGTATGTGGTAGACCATTCTATACAGCTCATCCACGATTCCTTACAGCGGCTTCAACACCATGGCAAGAGGGTGATATTTTGTTGGATACCTGGACATGTCGAGATATGAGGAAACTATATAATAATCGACAAAGCAGCCAAAGAAGAGTATCGGGATGGTGTTTCACGTTGATTTGCCATTCTATTGCATGCGGCTTCCTCCTCCAGTAGGTGGATCTACCACTCCGTGAAGTTCACGGTGTGCCACTTCAGGTTCAGCATATTTTAGCAAGGTGCGTCTTATATACTGACATTTGGGCAGCCCTCAGTTTGGTTGGAGAGCTGCCCAAGATCTTCGCCGACACTGACACTAGGGTTAGAGGGGTTCTGAAATTTTGTGCACTGTCTGGCCTCGTCCATAAAGTGCTGGGGACGGGAGACACACTTAAATGTATTACAAGGTTCTCCGCATGTGGGGGACAGCCGTCTCCGCCCCCCTCCCCCCTGAGAATGGCGTGCTGACTTGTTCTGATGACCATGATGTTGAGCGCCCCACATTCATCATCATCTACTGACAACACAGTAATCCCCATCTCCTTGGCCCACTGCTCTTGACGTCTAATGCTCAGTTCTACATTTTATTGGGGTGTCTGGATAATTTTTATCAGCTAAAGAGGGTTAATTTGGATAATTTGAAACATTTTAACGTTTTTCTTGAAATGAACGTAGGTATTTGCAAGTATTAATACATAGTGTTCCACATACATGTTTAAGGAAGCTGTAGAATTTTTATAAAAATAAAAATATCAACAATTTAACTCACAATTTAGCTAAACGATTTACCTCAAAAATTTTGCGAAGTGAAAAAATGTAGGGCAATTTGAATACATTGTGGGGGCAATATGAATAATAATAAACTGAAAATATCGTGTAAGATCTTAGTTTTACTACATATTTAGATAATTGCCTTCAAATAAGTTGCACATAATTATGAGCATGAAAGATATAGCAAATGTCAATTCTTTCTTTTGTCCCAACACAATGCTCGTTGTACCATGTTTTGCAACTTGGACACCGAATTTAATCCCCCATTTTGGAAGAGATTCAGGAATACTGCAAAACCGACATTTACTGTCGTCTTCATTACTCTCAGGTCTTAGGTATCCTACCTCATTGTCGTAGAATTCTTCCATCATTAAGTTGAAAAACCGTTGACCACTAGTCTATCTGATGCCATGGATTTCCAAGCCTCTGTGGAAAGTAGTCCAGACTGGAATTTAGTGATAGCAGACACAGGGTTCGGATGCATCCAAGTGGTAGAGTCCTGCTGGTAGTAATTCTTCAGAGCCTTAATAATCGCAGCGGTCAAGCAGCTGAGGGACATGGGTACAGTGGGAGGTAAGCTGACCAATTCAGTCCCGTGGTTCAAACGAAATTCATTGGCTGATATGGACGCATAGGAAGTGTGACCATCCACAATCAACAAAACTTTTCCCCGAACACAATATTTATCGAAGTGTTCATTGAATTTCATGAATATGTCTTCATGTATGTAGCTACTCTCACTCATGCATAGAAGTGACGCATTAGGTAGATTATTTGGCAGTTCAGGCTTTCGTTGTACTCCTCTGAATATTACTAGCGGGATATGTAAGTGCCAATGGTGTTACAACATGCAACAACACTAAATTTTTCGCCACGTTCAGCATTTGTAACGCTGACGATTCCCTTTTTCCCTTTCTCTGCTACTATTGTAGGTGGTCTGTTAGTTAGAGGAAGTCTACTCCTGTCGATATTGTAGATACATGTTGGGCCGTTATTGAAATCGAATTCTGTCACAACATTTTCTAAAACATTGAAATAGGAATTGACTACTTCCTTGTTTAACTCTGCTGCTCTAGCTGTGTTTCCCTTACAAAAACTTAGGTACTAATCTTTGCCTGTTGTATTTTTTACTGAACATGATACTGGTAACCCAGTGTTGCAACGTTTAGCATAGGAATACGTAGCAACACACAGTCCTCTCTGAGTTATTCCGAAATCCGTCTACTAAAGTTTTCGCCAGATCTGCTCCATATATTGATGGACGCCCAATATCACGGTTTTGGTGTATGAGGCACCAAATCATCCATTTGCAACATTCCCTCCTTTTTTACAGTACTCTTCTATATAAACTAGTTCAAGGAACAATCCTGCAATATCGAAAACTGACATCTCGTTGTGTATAGTGGATATAGTAGCCTGTTCCGTGCTCTCCTTTATGCATTAGAGAGCCTACATTCCTTTTTCTTGTAATTTCCTACCATCGGAAATTAGAAACTAACAAAGACTAGTTGTAAATAATCATTTATAAATTCTTACTAGGGTTTAAAATTTTGTTCAAATTGATCACAAAACACTATCCAATTTTCCCTGCGACACACTATCGAGATTTCCCCGCGAGTCGACAAACAATGGATGATTCGATCATAGCCCCCAGCTCAAACACTAGAATGGGCTACAGGTCGGCCTGGCAACTGGTAAGGCACCCGTGAATCGCTTGTATACCATGTGTTCTATAAAAACTTAAGTAAATGAAGCGAAATATTATAAGCTACTAATTAATATGGAGATTGCTACATACATTCCACCATAAAAAATTTTCCAGAGACGTCCAGTTCAGCTTCAGAGACCTGATTTATCGAAAGAGAGTTCACAAACCACTTACATCTCACTATGTATCACCTCTCAACATGGCGTCTCGCGTTTTGTCTTAATGTTGTCGACTTATTAGCATTATTCATATTGCCCCGCTCTCCAAATTACCCCTCTTCACTGTACTGAATGTGTAGGTACTGGGCTAAGAAGTCGCAATTATATGAAACTCTTTGCGAGCAGGTTAAATCCTTTAGCTGCAACATACAAATGTTGTTACTCAATTGATTAGAAAATAAGGTGATTAATTTGAAAAACTGTCTCCTACAATTTGCTCCAGGGACATCATCAATCATACTGACGAAACTTAACACTTCGCTTCAAAAAGAAAAAGCTGTGAATAAATTTCCCGTGATAGAGGAGAACGTTTCCCTGTTGACGATCAACAACTATTGCCACAGAACTTATAGAGAACGCTGTTCCTGCTTTTGAGCGTAGCAAATGTTCATCTCAAATGCATCACAAAGTGTCCTAAATAAGGTGATCCAAAGATATTTTGTTATGTCGAAGTTTGTCTCTCTCAAAATAGACACCAAGGGCTCTCTGTGCCAATATATTAAACAGATTAAAACGTGCAACTTCTGTTTTCTTTTAGTTGGGTTGTAAACCCCATTTTACGGAAGTATTAACTTGAGAAGGGCAGATGAAGAGTAAGATTCCTTCAGTTGTTTAGAATGTTTTGTTTTTGGTGGCTATTGCCCATCATCCCTACAGCCAAGCTCTCTGGACTGTGTTGAAGGGATATCAAATGAATATAACTTAAACAACAGCGAAGTGAGGACAGATCACTTCTTTGGGGCCGCTTGTGTTTATTCCTGTAGTTAATGTAAATTTCCTTCCAGCTAACATCTTGTCAATTAGTTTCGTTGTGCGTCCGCAGGGAATAAATTGAAATAATTTATAAAGCAGCCCGTGCATCCAAATTGTATTATAGGCTTTACTTAGATCTACGAAAGCAACTGATGGTTTTTGCCTCATTTGATATTCTGCTTCAGTGAATATTATTAGTGATAAGACTTGATAAGTGCAGCTCCATCCTGGGCAGAATCCAGCTTGGGCAACAAGATGGTTCCCAAAGACCACTGGGGTAATGTAATTGTAGAGAATTACTTCAAGGAACTTGTAAATGATGTTCAGTAGTGCAACTGGACGATTGTTTTTTGGCTGGTATGCTGACTTGCAAGGTTTGAGTATTATGATTTTTAGATAGTTTCGGGTTTTGTGGATTGAATCAGATATCGAAACGCCAGCAAAGAATTCTGCTAGCCGTCTTTTTGTATACTTCCCACAGTGCAGAAGAAATTCGGGATGGATTCCATTACTTCATACTGATTTTCTAGCTTGCACGGTTTTAAGAGCAACTGAAATTTCAGAAACAGAGTTCTGAAAACTCAGATTGCTCAGTGACGTTCTTTTTAAGCGATATAAGTTTGCATCTGATGCACCTTGTATGAACTTTATCCCTTGGTGCTCTGGATGTAGACAATAGTCGGCCGGTGTGGCCGTGCGGTTAAAGGCGCTTCAGTCTGGAACCGCGTGACCGCTGCGGTCGCAGGTTCGAATCCTGCCTCGGGCATGGATGTGTGTGATGTCCTTAGGTTAGTTAGGTTTAATTAGTTCTAAGTTCTAGGCGACTGATGACCTCAGAAGTTAAGTCGCATAGTGCTCAGAGCCATGTAGACAATAAATGTGGCATAATCCTATTAGCTGAAATATGGGTGTTGACCCATACTTTTGTTTCCACCTAATGTCATTAATAATGACTATGCTTCTCTACTTGATGTTTTAAAATGGAATGACATAGCAATCTCTGTCCGCCTTGGACGTCCGGCTGTATCAAGTTTATGATGTAGATTATTTGCATTTTAGTCACCACTTTTAGAAATTCGTCATACTGTTTCTCGGTACTATCATTTCAAACTGGAGCACGTTACTTGGGAGAGCCCTGAGGAATTGCCTTGTTGCTGCACTTGCCATAGCTCCAACAAACCTCTTGTAGCCTTTTGCTTTTGCAAAATCCATTCAATGTCCAAATTTTTAGCAAACAAATCCCACTTTATTTTTCTAACGTTTCTTCTATGCCGTGGGAGGATGAGACGAGTGGGATACTTGTCCTAATTTTAATAAAGATTGGTGGATTACTTTATTCGTGGCACCAAACACCAAATACAAGTTATCTTCTGCCTAACATACAAGGACTTCACAATTTTCATTAAACTTGCATTGAATGTGGTTACTGTTAAAATCTCAGAGGTAAATGGCGGAATGGCCTATGGAGGCCAAGAGATAACTGGAAACTTGTATTTATTAATTACTGTTAGTTCATAAATGTTTACTGTAATTTAGTGGATGTCATAGAGATCAGATAAAGAGCATAGATATACATTCTTAATTGGCGATCGTAAGTTGCCACCCCATAAGCACAATGGTACGTTACTCCTAGACGTTAACGCCAGGAGTTTTTGGTCTCTGATTCATGTAATCTTCATTTTTAGCAGGGGTTTCCCGTATCGCAACATCTTTCGTGATACATTTTGATAAAATCTTCCGTAAGATTTGACACTTAGATTTACTTACACCTTCAGTATTGATTTGACAGATCTTCATAACAGCTCCTAGGTTTATAACTGTAGGATCCTGAAAAGAACTATGGGAGTCCATGCCTTGTGACAGATTGTTTTTAGCCCGGAGATTTTTGTCATTAACTGGCCGCCTCTGCTTCTCGATTTTAGATATTTGCCTCGAAGTGACTTATTTACTACCACCTAGAAGACATCTGTGGCTTAAGAAGTGGTTAGCGTTTCGGCACATCCTGCTCAACACAGGTACGATTGACTACGTTTATATTTTGTCGTATTGAGAGATTACGCAACCAAGCGGGGTAACGCGGTGTTTAGCACACTGGACTCGCATTCGGGAGGACGACGTTTCAAACCCTCGTCCAGCCATCCTGATTTAGGTTTTCCGCGATTTCTCTAAATCGCCTAAGTCAAATGCCGGGATGGTTCCTTCGAAAGGGCACGGTCGCTTTCCTTCTCCACCCTCCCGTAATCAGAGCTTGTGCTTCGTCTCTAATGACCTCGTTGTCGACTGGACATTAAGCTAAGAAAGATTGCGCGTGGAGAAATCGCATTTGAATGTTGGTTGATAGTGAGAAGATAGCCGTTTCTCCTTCTCATTATAAAGGGCGTGTCGGAGTTCGACAACAGCATGATCGTGGCCCCTCGAGACTGCAGTTTGTGTATCGTTCTGCGATATTGCTGCTAGCCATAAGTTGGGGAACCCACGATTGTCAGACTAGAATGGAATGCGTGGGTTTAGGAGGGCCATACTCAACGCCATGCAGGATCTCAGTAGGCTGGTGACTAGCGCCGGAGAGGGCAGGCATATTGTTTACTCTGTCGTGCAGGATCCTACAGCCACGTCACTTGCCTTGAGCCAGGTACGGCACTTGTCTACAGAAAGTCAATGTCAACACCGACAGTGCATCAACATCTGGAGCACGACTGTCAGCTCGGCGACCATTGTTACCGTTTCCCTTAACGTGGCAGCAGAGTAGTACGTCGACATGGTACGACCAACAACATTAGTGGGCGCATGGGTGGCACCACGTCGTCTTTTCAGACGAGTCCTAGTTCCGCGTACAGCATCGCGAGGTGAATAAACATTGCCAGATTGCATTCGTCGTCGTCATACGGCCGCAGCACCTAGTGTGATAGTATCGGATGCCATTGGGTATAAAACACTATCACTGCTGGCAAGATAACAAAAGATCGCATGTTGCCCCTGCTGTCGTGACATGCCTCGATACAGAAGGTGTTCGAATATTGCCCTAAACAGCACGTTTTCCGGATCTTTCACACATTGAAAACATCTGGTCATGGGTTGCTAAGAGACTGACACGAGACCACTCGCCAGTCATTATGACTGATGAACTCTGGGATAGAGATATAGCAGCATGGAATGACGTACCCGGATCTGTCATCAAAGCTCAGTGCGACATGCCCAACGTGAGTAAAGCCGTTGTTGCTGCCTTGGGTGGCAGCTTTGTGTACTGAACTACGTACAGTATATACTACCAAATCGTCTTCAGATTTATTCATCTATTCTTTCTACTATACTGTATACATAGAATCAGTAAAATTTAGTAATATGGGGAGTCTTTCAATCATAAGCCGGGCTGGTGACATTGCGGAAAGACGAGACATTTTGTAGACATCGTGTCACGTAATACTAGTTTATGCATATGACTATGAGGCACGGCATTTAAATTCGAAAACTGCTTAAAACTGAGGATTATGGTGAGCTGTATTTTGGGAATTACTAGGAGTGACAGCAAAACAAGGAAATGCATCAGGGCGCAGACTCGAGTGGAAGTTGTGTTTAAAATAAACATGAGGTGGGCGTGACATGTAGCCAGACGAGAGTTCATTACAATGGTTGATGGTCCAAGGAAATTGTTTATTAGATTCAAAGATATAGTAAAAGATCTAAACGACGACCTAATCGAAACGGGGTAGACGGTATTAGAAAAAAAGTGCGGGAGCAACGTTGCTGTGTGTGACAGAGAATACTAATGTATGGAGAAACCTGTAGGCGGGTATTACAAGTGGGGAGTTTATGTGGTTGTTAATGATGATGATGATCATGATAATGTATGCAAATTGGACTACTGTTAAGCATTCTGAAGAATACCTATTAGCCTATTTATCTACTAAAGTTTATGTTGCTCATAACTCTGTGATACTTAACCCGTTCGCCTGAACGCTCCAACAATCTGGATCATCGCAGCGTCACCTCACATGTCACGCCCGAAAGAGCCGCAGCATATGAAAATCCACCCCGAGATTAACTGAGATTAGACGGTCGGCTATCTCTTGGCTAAGGGATTAACTCACAAGCTCCCTAAAACGGTCACAGGCGTTCCTTGGAGAGGAAGTTTTGCCGTTGAAGCACTGTTATCGCTTCTTTGCTATGTAAACGTTTGAGAGGGTGTAACCAGCGTTGGGCGTTACAGATACCGCGCGGCGTTATCTCAGGTTGGATGCCTCGCCATATGGAGCAATTTGTCCTACCAGTAATCTGTCACTGTCAGCCTAGCCGACAGATAACGTCAAAATCTTAAGCTTTCAGGAATTCTGAGTATGGCATATCGATTAGGAAAAATACAAGCTGACATAAGCAACGCTTTGGAAATAAAAAGTAAAAAAAGCGTAAGGAATTTAATTTGGTTCGCGAATAGGGTCCTGTTGAGAGTCCAAATGAACTTAAATAAAGCAGTGCTTGTGCTGGAGCACTTCGCCGTCGCGGCGTGCAGAAGCACTCGGCAGCGCGGAACGTTTCACATTACAAGTACAGCCTGCTTCAGCGTCTGCACGCTTGCTTCTCTTTCCAGTCTTGGAGTATCGTGTGCAAGGTAGTTAGAGATACACATGAAGACAGGCCACAGGTTATAAATTAATGGCCGCTCAATGATCCAGAACTATACCAGAAAGCAGGGTGGTTGTCAGAATATCTGTATGCAGAGTTGTGCAAACATAACAGTACTACAAATTTGAATTTTGCTAGTATGATGGTTCTAAGCCACGGGTAATGGGAAAAAAATGATGCATTTGTCGTTCGCTCCATTGTTTACATCAGTATTGCAGATATTGCAAAAGATATGAAACATTTTGCATCTTATGTTAGGGGCCTCGTAGTGTAACAGGAAAAGACTGTTCGATCCCCACGTATTATATATGTTCTTCTTCTTCTTCTTCTTCTTCTTCTTCTTCTTCTTCGACAATTTTCAGTTTTATTGAAATACATTAATACATTAATTCAGTCTAAAACGTAAAATACTATGTCAAGTACGGAAAGAGTATGAAACAATATCAAGATTTAGCAAAAGCGTATGGTATTTGTGCCATATGCTCGAAACGCAGAACTTTTCGTTGGTGAAAGCTCATGAATTTCCAGCTCGGCGGCACCAGTGAAATTCCGCAAGATTTCGACTGGCGTCATATCCGTTATTTCAGAATTCGCCAGAAAGTGATTAGTATGACACTCTTCGAAATATTGTGGAATTTCAAAGCTGACACGTGACCAGAACGGAGACAAATTTTTATCAGAAGTATACACAGCGAACGTCTTCATTTACAAAACTACAGTCTGACGATTCATTGTGCCAACATTCCACAGTTATGATTGTAATTACGTGCATTCTTGAACCGCTCTATACAAATAGGGAATAAATAATTAGTAACGCACTTGTAACTTCATTTTTTCCCTCCCATGTACATCATCAGTTAAGTTTATGACTAATTATTGTAATTTGTACGTTTTAACGAAAATGCAAGACAGTCACATTACTCCACTCAGTGAAATTTATACAAGGCGTATTGTGAAAGCGATGGCAGAAGACTATAAAAAAGTAAAAGGATAGCTACTTGTTAAAGGTGAGCAGCATTAAGTTCCGTCTTTAAATACGAGTGGTGTGAAGAAGTCCAGTCTGCAGCATTAGCTCTATTATTTCCAAGTAGTGTGTAAAGCAGTCGACATAGTTCCAGAAACCGACACTTGGGATGATAATGGATTTCGACGTTTCTAGAATTTTGTTCGTAACGTTCATGTGGGTGCTCTTGCGCCTTGCGAAACCTTGTGGGCGATCGAGAACAGTTCGCGGGCAACACGTGACTTGTGCTTTCTGTCAACGGAGGCGTTATACATGAGTAAGTCAGCGTGTAGGTGAGAACAAGCGTGCCAACATAAGCAACGGTTTGCAACCGATTAGTTGGGCAGTTGACTTATATAAAGGATGCCAAAATTAACGCGTAACTTACACTGTCCAGTCACGTTGTAACCACCTGTCAAAAGCTTAAATATCCACCTTTTTACAGCGCGGGCCGCTGCGTGACGTGCAGAAAGAGAGTCGACGAGGTCCTGGAAGTTACGAACAGGGATGTGGAACCATGTCGACTCTAGTGCCGTGACCAGCTGCGCTGGGTTTCCCACATATTCCCGATTGGATTTAAATCCGGGGAGTTTGGTGGCCAGGGGAGTACGATAAACTCGTTCTAGTGCTCTGAAAACCACACACGTACACAGCGAGCTGTGACACGTTGCATTGTCGTGCTGGTGGATGCCATCATGCAGAGGAAACCTGCATATAGGGGTGGACATGGTCCCCAAAGATAGATGCATACTCGTGTTGATCTATTGTGTCTTCCAGAATGACAAGATAACCCAAGGAATGCCACGTAAACATTCCCCAGACCATAAACCTTCCGACGATTGTTGCAGCGTGTTTGCTTTCAGACGTTCCACGCCGTACACCCCAGCGGCCATCTATCTGATGGAGCGTAAAACGTGATTCATCTGAAAAGGCCACCAGTCGCCAATCAGTGGACGTCCAGTTGCGTTATTGGCGTGCATGTTGTTGCCTTCGTCGCCGGTGAGCAGCAGGCACCATGGGTGCATGAACCAGACGCTTGCTGCGGAGGCCCATCCGCAGCAACGTTGGTTGAGCGGTCATTGAGAAGACACTGTTGGTAGTCCCTTGGTTCATCTGGGCGATCAGTTGCTCAACAGTTGCACGTCTGTCTGCCCGTACATATCTCCACAGCCGTCGTTCACCCCTGTCATCTATGGTCCACAACAGTTGCCTCGGAACGAGTTTTGGATTGCGCCATTTTGCCATGCACGGTACACTTTAACCACGGCGGCACGCGAACAGTTTACAGACTTAGCTGTTTCGGAAATGCTTTCACCCTTGCCCCACCCCCCTCCCCCGTCCTCCTTGACACACTTTATATACCCTCCATTGCTAGTGCTGCAACCTGCCGTCTGTTAGTGGTTGTTGAACGTTGAAGTCTAACATTGGCGGTGGTCACATTAGTGCGACTGGACCGTGTATATATCTTGCCGGTGTTGTAAAGAATGTGCGAAAATAAACTGTTTTGTGTATTTTATTCGATATTATCTTTGCGTTATAAATCTTTTCCGGGTAGTTACTAAATCATAATACGGAGGTAAATTAAAGATAAAATCATTCAAATATTTGAAACAGAATGTAAGAGATTGCCCAAAATATTACAGCAAGAATATATTCTCACAGCACAAAGTTCTCTTTCATCATTTTTGTGCGATTTTATTTCTTTGACGCCACAGTATCCAAATACTTGGTATTATTCTAAGAAGAAGCCGATGATTTATTTCATACAGCGCAGCAAGAAAAGGCGGTTAGTAGAGAGGATATAAAATATAAAACGCCAATGGCAAGGAAAGCGTTTCTGAAGAAGAGCAGTTTGTTGACATCTGATGTAAATTTGAATGTTTACGAAGTATTTTCGGAATTTGTGTGGAAGCGAAACGTGGACGATAAGCGGTTCAGACAAAAAGAGAGTAGAAGCTTTTGAAATGTGGTGCAACAGCAGAACGCTGAAGATGAAATGAAATGTCGTGTGGCGAGGGCCTCCCAGCGGGTAGACACGATCGCCTGGTGCAGGTCTTTTGAGGTGACGCCACTTCGGCGACTTGCGCGTCGACGAGGATATGGGTTGATTGAATAACTTATGAGCAGGTATCGAATGGAACTGGAGAAGGAAGAAATTTATAGCACAACTTGACTAAAAGAAGGGACCGATCGATTAGTCACATCCTGAGGCATCAAAGAATGTTAGTTTGGCAAAGGAGGGAAATGTGAGGTTAAAAGTTGTAGAGGGAATCCAATACTTAACTAGACGAACAGAGTTGTGTAGTATAGACTTGCTTGGAGAGCTGCATCAAACCAGTCTTCGGACTGAAGACACCATCATCATTGTCTCCCTTAACTGTGATTAGCAACCAGGTAGGGACAGTCTTGCAGTGAACTGTATGAACTTGGCGTAACGCTAATCAACGAGCTAAGCGTAATTGGTCATTCAGAGCTGTGACATTTCATCTTTTTAACTAAACACACAAGGAACACGTAGCAAGGAAATCGAACGTAAATTAAAAGTAGCCAAAAAGTAACACTTCATGACGGTGTGCAAGGGAGGAGGGGGGGTTGCTGGCTGCATGTCTATGTTGCATTGGTAACTGTTAAGTGTAATTGAGCCAAAATTTTTAGCCATTTTTTTATCGACCTCCGACTCAGGGCTCACCATCGCATTGAAAGTTCGAGAAAACGTCACATATTTAGTGTCGAGCATTCACGCCGTCAGGCAGTAAACGTCTGAACTTAGTTAAATGCTGGCAACGATGTTTCCACTTACATAACAAAGTGTGTTTCCGCCGCGTTTCAGTGGAAGCAGCTGCACGTTCTGCGCCTTATGCGGCCGGCCTCGCGGTTCAAAGTGCTGCCACGCACTGATGACATTTTCTTCTGACCCCTTCGGCAGCCTTGGGGTAAACACACTAGTGATACTGTAAACACAGACTTCTCTGCGAGCTACTTTCATACCAGTAGCTGAAATGTGTGTGATGTATTTATAATTCTGGGTGCAAAACCATCAAATCAACTTTTAACTACTGGAGCGTAGCTTCTTTAAAACTTTTTATTGTTTGTACACAGCTCAACAAACGTTTCGAATATCATAGAGTTTACTACAATGACTTTTTATAGTACACCCGTTGAGGTTTGTGCAATACCTTATGAACCAAATGGCTCTGAACACTATGCGACTCAACTGCTGAGGTCATCAGTCGCCTAGAACTTAGAACTAATTAAACCTAACTAACCTAAGGACAGCACACAACACCCAGCCATCACGAGGCAGAGAAAATCCCGGGAACCCGGGCGTGGGAAGCGAGAACGCTACCGCATGACCACGAGATGCGGGCATGAACCAAATAATTCCTTCTGAAAACAAGAACGATTTTGGCTAGTTACAAAAAATCATTACAAAACAGAGCAGGCTCTCTCCTGTGTGTACACCCTGAAAACAAAGACAGTGAAAGTCTTTATCTCATGATGATGATGATTATTGGTCGTGTATTGTATTGTACTGTATTGTATGTTAACCGGGGACTTAGAAACGACGGAGAGGCTCTGTACCCGCCGCAGCCGCAGTGGTCCACAACCCCACGACGACTACCGCAGTCGCCGGCCGGAGTGGCCGTGTGGTTCTCGGCGCTACTGTTCGAATCCTGCCTTGGGCATGGATGTGTGTTATGTCCTTAGGTTAGTTCGGTTTAAGTAGTTCTAAGTTCTAGGGGACTGATGACCACAGCAGTTAAGTCCCATAGTGCTCAGAGCCATTTGAACCATTTGAACTACCGCAGTCCCGCCGCCCCACACCGAACCCAGGGTTATTGTGCGGTTCGGCCCCCGGTGGACCCCCCAGGGAACGTCTCATACCAGACGAGTGTAACCCCTATGTTTGCGTGGTAGAGTAATGGTGGTCTACGCGTACCTGGAGAGCTTGTTTGCGCGGCAATCGCCGACATAGTGTAACTGAGGCGGAATAAAGGGAACCACCCCGCATTCGCCGAGGCAGATTGAAAACTGCCTAAAAGCCATCCACAGACTGGCCGGTTCACCGTACCTCGACACAAATCCGCCGGGCGGATTCGTGCCGGGGACCAGGCGCTCCTTCCCGCCCGGAAAGCCGTGCGTTAGACCGTACGGCCAACCGGGCGGGCTTATTGGTCTTTAGTAGTATGTCCTCCCCGCACACGGTGTTCTTCCACTCTGCGACGGATGCTCTGGATGAGGCCATCAAGTTTGTCGTGCGGTATGGGGTCCCACTCCTCAATGGCAGCTTCTTTGAGGTCCTGAAGATTGTCAGATGGGTTCGAACGCTGTGCGATGGCCACCTTCAACGGGTTCCATGCATGCTCAGTTGCATTCATGTCTAGTGACTGTGCTATCCAATGCATTCGGTGCTATCCAATGCATTCGGTTGATGTTGCATATTTGAAGAGACCGAGACACTGCTAGAATGTCTTCGGGGACCAGTCAAATTGCCATAAATCGGAATTAGAGGTGTCCGCCGTCCCATCATTATTGCCGCCTATAACATTATACTTCCACCCGCAAACGGATAAACTTTCTGAACGTATCGGCGTTCCTGGTTTCGTATAGGGCTTCTCCAAACCCTAACACGTCTATTGTCCAGTCGCAAACCAATCCTGGTCTCGTCAGCAAACGTGACATTACTCCATGCTGCAATGGTCCATTGCTGTTGGGCAAGAGCCCAGGTCCTTAGATTGTGTCGGTTCGGTTCGTTCGCCGGCCGCTGTGGCCGAGCGGTTTTGAGCACTTCAGTCCGGAACCGCGCTGCTGCTACGGTCGCAGGTTCGAATCCTGCGTCGGGCATGGATGTGTGTGATGTCCTTAGGTTTAAGTAGTGCTAAGTCTAGAGGACTGATAACCTCAGATGTTAAGTCCCATAGTCCTTAGAGCCATTTGAACCATTTTTTTTTCCGATTCGTTCAGCGCAAAACTTCTCATTGGTCATCTGGAACGAAAACCACCATGATCCAATTTTCTTCGCATTTTTTGGCTGATACACGAATTAGCCGGCCGAAGTGGCCGTGCGGTTAAAGGCGCTGCAGTCTGGAACCGCAAGACCGCTACGGTCGCAGGTTCGAATCCTGCCTCGGGCATGGACGTTTGTGATGTCCTTAGGTTAGTTAGGTTTAACTAGTTCTAAGTTCTAGGGGACTAATGACCTCAGCAGTTGAGTCCCATAGTGCTCAGAGCCATTTGAACCATTTTGATACATGAATCCCTGTTGTCCGGGAGAAGTCATTTCCAATATTTCTGGCAGTTAATGTTGGACGCCTGCGAGCCGACAGTTGGAGGAAACGATCCTGCTATGGTGTTTTCATACGATGATTACTACTACGAAGTCTGTCGTTCACATTTCCCGTCTCTCTGTACTTTCTCCACACCTAAGACACACCACTTTAAGTGACATGTAACCGATCAACGACATCTCGCTCTGTATGATCTGCTGAAAGTAAAGCCACTATGCTGACTCGATCAAAGTTTTGTATGCTTCTACATGGTATGTTACTGCAGTACTGAAATAATGGGAATGAAGTTGTTGTTGATACTGGATTGCTCACGGTGTGCCGCTGAAGCAGCGGTATGTTTACATGACTGGGAAACAGCCGCAGACCATGCCAGTAGTAAACACAGTCCAGTATATGGGCCCCAGCTGAGTAATGCATGAAGTGCCTAGGTCAGTGAGACCTCTAGTATTGTAGACTACATTTTACGGTAGTATACCAAAGTTTTGCTGAGCAGTGTAGCTGGGGTGCGAATGAGTGCAAAGGATGATTATGAGGAAAAGCGAATTCCGTTTTTTTTTTTAGGTGGACTTCTGTTGTCGGACCGATGACCGTAGCAGTCTGGTCCCTTTAATCCCACAAACCAACCACTTCTGTTGTCTCTAGTCTACTAATGTCCAATCCTAATCTGTTTTAGTAGGAAAAGCGTCCGTACTTGGCATTTAAGTGGGTTTTGTACCAAGTTATGTGAAGTGATCAGAATAACCAGTTGATTCGACCAGTTACTAACTTTTTTTTTTAATAAAGTTACTTGTTTGTGTGCTTAAGCTTCCGTGGCCAGACCTGTTTTCACAAAATTCTTCTGGATTCATGAGACATGTAAAACGAACCAAAGCTTCGACCGCTATTGCAAGTAGCCTTAATCAGTGTATATGCTCGACGTTGACTCATTTTACAGCAGTAGGTGCTCACCAAACCGATATAATTTAATGGAAAATGTTACTTTAGCTAGTATTTAATACCTATTCGTTATGCTTACATGTATATTACGTGACACAATGGAGCATATTACGCTGCATCTTTCGAAATCTAGCAGAACTGAAATTTTGATGGCGTAAGTAATAAGGCTGATTGAAAAAAAAGTCATAAAGATTTAACAGTATCTTCTATAGAGTGGACACTAATCAAATCGTCACATGATCATATATTGCTGTGAAACTGATAGGATTTTAACTTGGTCGTCCGTGTCTGTGACGATTTGTATTGTCTACGGTATCTTTGCGGGGCATTGAAACATAGAAACTCTTGAAACTTCCTGGCAGACTAAAACTGTTTGCCGGACCGAGGCTCGAACTCGGGACCTTTGCCTTTCGCGGGCAAGTGCTCTGCTAACTGAGCTACCCAAGCACGACTCACGCCCCGTCCTCACAGCTTTAATTCCGCCAATACCACAAAAAAAAATCATTCTATAGAAACTCTTATTTTACAATATGAGATGTAAAAATCACATAAACTGCTCAAAGAATTTTACACCCTCCTCATGACGTGAATTGTTTGATGGTGTTTCTTTTTTTTTTTTTTTTTTGTTTTTTTTTAAAGAATCAGAAACTTCTCTCTCAATACTAATTAGAATATTAGAAATCGATACTTACAGCCAACTGTGCAAAATAAAACAGGAATTCTCAATGCAGTTCAATAGAGCGCAATATCTCCATTCGTGGAAGGAAGAATGCGGTTTGCGTAGACTGTCCTGTCTGTAAACATGTCTGGAAGGATAACGTTAAGCTTAGACCGAGCGCGCGCGTTGTTACTCAACGGCAAGAAGAATTTTCAGCAAGGGAAGTTGCGTGTCAATGGGAATCCAAGCACATCAGAATGTGTGGGTTGGAGCAACACAGTATTTATCACGTTGACTAGCGCGAGGCCAGGCATGGGCGATCAATCGCTTCGTATATCGCACGTGTGTTGGCAAATCGCAACGATCGCTCGCTGATCGCACATAAATCCCAAGCAGTCTGTTGCATCGCACTCCCTGCCCCCTGCCACGTCTTCACCATTGTGTCCCCCCTACCCTCCATCTCTACACCCTCCATCTCCTTTCCCAAGGTGGCTTCCGTCAACTCCCCCTCCCGGATGATGCCCTCTCTCCCTCCATTTATCCTTCCTATCAACTCTGATCCTCACTCCCCCTCCTTTCCTCTGTCCTTTCCCTGGGCTCCCTCTTCCCCCCCCCCCCCTTCCGTCCTGTTTTTCCTCCCCACTAAACCTCTCCCTACCTCCCTTCTCCCCCCCAGTCCTTTTGTATTCCCCTCCTCTGCCCACCCCACTCCCTGTCGCGTCTGCCCCCCACCCCTCTTATGGGTCCTCATCCTACTTCAGCTCCTTTCCCGGCTCCCCCCTTCGCTTTTACTCTCCTTTCCCCCCTTTTTTGTTTTCCCATCTTCTGTCCAGTTTCCCCCCACCTGCTCTCGACTGTGGTGTCACATTTGCCAACTTTTTAGTGCAGTGTTCCGGTGACTATTCAGTGTTGTTTGTCTTTCTCGTGTTGCGAACAGAAACCATGCTGTCGCTCGGTGTGAATTTTATTTCCTTTGCGAACAGAATCCAGACTGTCGCCGTGTTTTTTTAATTGTCTATTGTTTTCCCTGTCTACTTCGTATGTATTTTTATTAGCGTCATCATCCCTGTGTTGTTGTTTTAAGTTCCACGATTTCTTTTCGCCTTGTTACTCTCTAAGTCTCCGATTTTATCGCCTGTTTTTTATTATTTGTTCTCTTGATCTTTGTCACAAACTATGTCGGCTGAAGAGCGGCGTACTAAGCTGCTGCCAGCCCGCCCCCTTCGGGGGGAATTGAAATTCAATAAATGAAAAAAAAAAAAAAATTGCATCGCACGTACAATATGGCGGCCTGGCTGGTAAGGAGCAATGTGTGGCAATGTGTGTCCGACTTTGTCTAGTTATTAAGCGTGGTTTTGTAGTTATCTTTCGTTTCGCTTTGCGCGCGGTAAGAAACTTACCTCAGAATTTATGGTTAGTCAGGAAACACGAACCGCTCTGGAAGTGAAATTTAGGCCGGAGTTTATATTAAAAAGTGATACAAAACTTACCTTCCGATTTTGCATTGATTAGAATTTTGAAGCATGTGCCGTAGATGTAGAGCTGATAGGAAATTCATAGTAACAGTCACGATACACTGGGGTTTGTGTATGATTTCGAGCTATTTATGAAACAGTTACATAATAAAAGTTTTAACCCTCTTAAAAGAATGACTTCCCTTAATGTTACGTGGACATCTTGCTTTAAATGTTCTGGGCAAATCTTATTAAACAGATAGACTGAAGTCACTTGCCATTTCATATAATCTAAATCTCCCTCATACAGTTTAAAACAAGAGTTATAGTAATCAGCAGTGCTGCTATTGACAACATTTCTGTAGACACATAGAGACGCCAAAGCGAACTGTAAAAGTACTCGCAGCTAAACTAGAAGACTAATGAGTGAAAAAGGGATTGAAGACTAATAATGATGCACAAAAGCCAGTTAGCGTCGGTGAAAAAATTAACATATTCTCTAAAGCAACACACAGTTGCCAAGAAAACCGTTTCAAAACAAGTTTAATAAATTCCAATCCCTATTTTTTAAATTTGTTTTTTTGCAAAATATTCTGGGGGTACGGAGATCGACACTGCAACTGCTACTAAACATAGCAGTTCATTTTTCCATAGCAGAACTTCGCGACACAGAGGCGTTAGCAGTACTGGCTGAAATTGCTTGATATATCACTCGTGTGTGGTTAGGTCGAGGCAAGCGACCGATGGCAGGCGGTATCGCAACGATCCGTGCCTCGCTTGTGGCGCCCTTAACGCCAGACGCCGTGTGCCCGCCGGCGGCCACAGCGGAAGCTTACGTCGTAGCCCGGCGTGGCGGTGACACATCCATCACTTGGGTGAGGCGGTTAACATGTTAACGTTACCAAGCAGCAGACTCAGATTTCACATATCCCATTCTAATTGGGCCTAACCATCCTGAAATCAGGAAAAATATTGTAAAGCCGGCCCTCTGGTGGCCGAGCGGTTCTAGGCGCTTCAGTCTGGAACCGCGAGACCGCTACGGTCGCAGGTTCGAATCCTGCCTCGCGCATGGATGTGTGTGATGTCCTTAGGTTAGTTTGGTTTAAGTAGTTCTAAGTTCTAGGGGACTGATGACCTCAGATGTTAAGTCCCATAGTGCTCAGAGCCATTTGAACCATTTTTTTATTGTAGACACATATTAAAAAAGCTTGAATACTTGGTGGTCCGCAGCTTTTAGATTTTTATTAAAGGGCATCTTCTGAACACTGTGAGGTGCACTTTCAATGTTTATTAGCCAGACTGGTATTTGGGTGTACAACCCCTCGTCAGTGGCATCGGATACAGAGAAACTGACAACTGCAGGTACATCGATTTCCACAACATGGCGACTGTATATATAATAGGAGAAACATAAGTCTGCTAACATTATATATCCCTCTATCAATGACACGCACGTCAGTTACACATTATTTATAATGTTCAGCCATGAGGGTACCTAGAATCTAATTACAAACATGTATATGTTAATGTGATAAAATATGAGATCAGTCCTATCTTATAGCACACATGTTGTCGTGTATGTTACTGCTGTTAACTCTTAGGCAGTGGTAATTCTTGATCACGTCTGACATAACGGTCAGATAGTGTAAAATACCATGGTTGGACAATTGGTATATAAGAGTAAAATATACAGAAGGTATAAAATTGCAAAATAATCCAACGCATCATGTCAAATTAGACAATTTTACATGCAGGATATGGAGAGACTCCAAACCAAACTTATTCGGTTAAAACTTGTTGAAAATTTGTATATACATCTGATTCCGAAGTACCGTCTGTTTATAAAGTATGTTGTCTGGATGGTTCGTCGTATGGGTATATTTCAGTTTATTCTGGAATGTCTGATAATCTGCCTTTTTCTGATTAATGGAGAATGGTTATGGTTTTTTCGTGGTCATTAACAGAATGCTTGTATTCCCCTTAATGAGCACTGAATGCTGAGGGATTGGCTTTAGTAACATTAATATGTTCTCTAAATTTAGTTTTGGAGTTTCTCCCCCTTTGTCCACCATAAAATTTATCACATTCACTACCTGTTATTTTACATGCACCCGGAATGCTATATTTTTTGCCTCTTAGCTGTAATGTGTATCAAATGATGTGATCTTACATTGTTCTCTGTCCTGAATCTAAGTTACATCCTTGTCTTTCAAAACAAACGACTGATTTTGTCGGTAATGTGACCCTACTATGGTAAGGTTATAAACTTATACTCATCTACTTGCTTGCTTTTTGTCTTACATAATATGACGGTCATTGTTAGTTCGTTACTTCTGTTTTTTTATGAATAATTTCGTAACATGTTTTGACTCATAGCCATTGTTAGATGATACCTTTTCCAGTGTATGTGCACTACGTGATCAAAAGTATCCGGACACCCCTGAAAACATACGTTTTTCATATTAGGTGCATTGTGCTGCAACCTACTACCAAGTACTCCATATCAGCGGCCTGAAGAGTCATTAGACATCGTGAGAGAGCAGAATGGGGCACACTGCGGAACTCGCTGACTTCGAACTTAGTCAGGTGATTGGGTGTCTCTTGTGTCATACGTCTGTACGCGAGATTTCCACACTCCTGAACATGCGTAGGTCCACTGTTTCCGATGTGGTAGTGAAATGGAAACGTGAAGGGACACGTACAGCACAAAAGCGTACAGACCGACCTCGTCTGTTGACTGAAGGAGACCGCCGACAGTTGAAGTGGGTCGTAATGTGTAATAGGCAGACATCTGTCCAGACCCTCACACAGGAATTCCAAACTGCAACAGGACCCACTGCTAAAGTGCTATGGCAGTTAGGTGGGAGGTGAGAAAACTTGGAATTCATGGTCGAGCGGCTGCTCATAAGCCGCACAACACGCCGGTAAATGCCAAGCAACGCCTCGCTTGGTTTAAGGAGCGTAAACATTGGACGATTGAACAGTGGAAAACGTTGTGAGGAGTGACGAATCACGGTACACAATGTGGCGATCCGATGGCAGGTGTGGGTATGGCAAATGCCCGGTGAACATCTGCCGGCGTGTGTAGTGCCAACAGAAAAATTCGGAGGCGGTAGTGTTATGGTGTGGTCGTGTTTCTCGTGGAGGGAGCTTGCACCCCTTGTTGTTTTGCGTGGCACTATCACAGCTCTTCTTCGGGTGTTTAACCGTATCTGGCTCCAGGGTGACTTCCCTTCTCAGTGGAGGGATAGCATTGTGGTTCCTGTCCTTAAGCCTGGTCAGAACCCCCTATCTGTTGATAGCTATCGGCCAATTAGTTTGACCAATGTTGGTTGTAAGTTACTTGAACGGCTGGTAGCCCGTCGGCTCACTTGGGTCCTCGAATCTCAGGATCTATTGTCCCCTTACCAGTGTGGCTTTCGAGAGGGACGATCTCCAATCGATCATTTGCTTCGCTTGGAATCTGCAGTTCGGCAGGCTTTTTCCCAGCGCCGCCATTTGGTTGCAGTGTTTTTTGACCTTCGCAAGGCCTATGACACGGCCTGGCGCCATCACATCTTACTAACCCTTCATCAGTGGGGTCTTCGGGGCCCACTCCCGATTTTTATCCGCCAGTTCCTGATCCATCGGTCATTCAGAGTTCGAGTTGGTACTGCTTTTAGTTCTCCACGGACCCAGGAGACGGGCATCCCACAGGGTTCTGTCTTGAGTGTCCTTCTTTTCCTCATTGCTATCGATGGACTTGTGGCGTCTGTCGGTCCCTTGGTCGCCCCTGCCCTGTATGTGGATGATTTCTGCATTTGGGTTAGTTCCTCCTCGATGCCATCTGCAGAACGGCAGCTCCAGGTGGCTATACGGCGTGCCTCTGCATGGACCCTCTCCCACGGGTTTCAATTCTCTCCTTTAAAATCGCGGGTGGTCCACTTCTGTCGCCGTACCACGGTCCACCCTGATCCAGAGCTCTATCTCGCTGCACAAAGATTGCCTGTGGTTCCACAGTTTCGTTTCCTAGGTCTTCTTTTCGACAACAAGCTCACTTGGCTGCCCCATATCAGACTCCTGAAGGTAGGATGTTTCCGTAAACTCAATGTCCTTCGCTTCCTTGCCCACTCCTCCTGGGGTGCGGACCGTTCCCTCCTTCTCCGTCTTTATCGTGCTCTAGTTCTGTCACGTTTGGACTATGGTTGTCAAGTTTATGGTTCAGCTGCTCCTTCCACGCTGCACGTGCTGGATCCAGTCCACCATCGTGGTATCCGTTTGGCCACCGGTGCCTTCCCTACTAGCCCTGTTGATAGTCTCCTGGTTGAAGCTGGGATCCCCCCCCTTTCTGTTCGGCGGTCCCAGCTTCTGGTGTCTTATGCCCTTACTATCCGTTCTTCTCCCGCTCATCCTTCCTATTCTATCCTATTCCCAGACCATGGACGTCGCCCGCCTGACTCCCGCCCTCGGGCGGGTTTACCGGTTGGGCTGCGCCTTGCGTCTCTTACCCGTGATTTTCGGCTTCCTTCTTTGTCCTGTCTTCCTCGCTCCCTCCCCTCCACCCCTCCTTGGTTAGTTCCTCGGCCTCGAATTCGGATGGATCTCCGCCGCGGTCCGAAAGATTCCATCCCCCCGGTGGTGTTCCGTTCCTTTTTCCGCCAAATTTTATGGGAGTTTCGGGATGCTGTTGTTTTTTACACTGATGGCTCTAAATCTGCTGATCATGTTGGGTATGCCTTCACGTCCTTTGTTGGAACGGAAAATCATCTACTGCCACCCTCATGTGGGGTGTTTACTGCGGAATTGATGGCAATTTCCCGGGCCCTTACCTTTATTAAACAATCCCAACACAACCGCGTTTTGTTATGTACGGACTCGATGAGTGGCCTTCTTGCTATTGACCGGTGTTTTTCGCGCCATCCCTTGGTCTCTGCCATCCATGATCATCTCGCTGTTCTTCACCGTGCTGCTTGTTCCATTGACTTCCTATGGGTCCCGGCCATGTGGGTATCCCGGGTAATGAGCTCGCTGATCGTTTGGCTGGGGGAGCAGTTACTTACCCCCCGTTTTCTGTAACCCCTCCTGCAGCGGATTTACGGCTTCACATCAAATCCCACTTTGCACAGTCATGGGCCAATTCTTGGGAGGCTACTCCACTGTCTAATAAACTTCGTGCCATTAAGGTGAATACAGGCCCATGGCGTTCTTCCTTTAGCCTCTCCCGCAAGGACTCGACCACACTGTGTCGTCTCCGCATTGGCCATACCAGGCTGACCCATGGTTTCCTTTTGCGTGACGAGCCACCCCCGCTATGTGGTTGTGGAGCCTTCCAGTCAGTGGCCCACATTTTGGTTGAATGCCCCCTTCTTTTGGCTCTGCGTGCTAAGTACAGACTCCCCCACACTTTACCTTTGATGTTGGCTGACGATTCCCGGATGGTCTCTTTGGTTCTAGGTTTCCTCCGGGAGAGTGGTTTTTATTCTCAGTTTTAAAGTTTTTAATCTCCCTCTGGTGTTGGGGCAGGGCGGTGAGTGTTTGGGTGTCTCCCACTGTAGGCAGTGTTCAGAGATTCCCGATTCACCTCCCTGACTGGAATCCTCTTTTCTTTCCCTTTTACTCTGTTTTTACCCCTTCTTTTTAAGGCTTGGTTAGTTTTTCTATTCCCATACGTACTTTCTGCATTATAGCAGTTGTACCTTTTAAGTCACAGGTGGTCTTGCCTATGCTGTTTCAGCATAGTGTTGGGTTCGTTCTCTTGCCAACTTCCCTCATTTGTTTTTACTAATGACAACGTGACTGCTCTTTTACGTTTCCCCTTTATCCGTTTTATTTTTCTGACTATACTGAGATGTCCCGTTAGCAGAATGGAGTCTATTTGAAACAAGGGACTGATGACCTTGCTGTTTGGTCCCTTTAACCTCAAACAACCAACCAACCAACCAACTATCACAGCACAGGCCTACATTGATGTTTTAAGCACCTTCTTGCTTCCCAGTGTGTAGAGCAATTCGGGTATGGTGATTGCAATTTTCTACACGATCGAGCACCTGTTCATAATGCACGGCCTGTGGCGGAGTGGTTACACGACAATATCATCCCTGTAATGGACTGGCCTGCACAGAGTCCTGACCTGAATCCTATTGAACACCTTTGGGGTGTTTTAGAATGCCGACTTCGTGCCAGGCCTCACCGACCGGCATCGAGACCTCTCCTCAGTGCAGTACTCCGTGAAGAATGGGCTCCCATTCCCCAAGAAACCTTCCAGCACCTGATTGAATGTACGCCTGCAGGAGTGGAAGCTGTCATCAAGGTTTAGGGTGGGCCAACACCATATTGACTTCCAGCATTACCGATGGAGGGCGCTACGAACTTGTAGGTCATTTTCAACCAGGTGTCCGGATACTTTTGATCACCTAGTGTAATTCAGCATTAATATTCGCCTATTTAAAGGGTATTTGATTAACTTGTCAATCGCTGAGCAGAAATATGCCTCTTTACGGGACCGTGTATGATAAGAACTGCTATGAATTATGCAGTGAGCTGTATTGGGTTTCTGGAATATGTTGAAAAGATTGGTATCTCCTTCTCTTTTAACTTTCTGTCCAAAAAATTGATACTCCCTTTCTCTTCGTGTTTAATGGTGAAGATGATATTAACTGATTAAATTTTTGGTAACATCTATTAGCTTCGCCAATGGTGCCATCAAACTAGACTAGTGTATAATCTACATAACGGCGATAGTATGTGACGTTTTTAGTCATTTCATGGTAATTTAAAAAAATCGTTCTCGATATGATCAAAAAATATATTTCGGAGTGTTCCTGAAAGGCAGTTCCCTATAGCTAGGCCTCCTTTTTTTTCGTATATGTGGCCATTGAAGGTAAAATGGCTCTGAGATGGAACTAATTCAGTGAGGTCACCTAATTCACCAGTTTCTGTTTGTCTCAGTTTACAAATCAGAAAAAGGCAGATTATTAAACATTATCGAAAAATTAAAATATACACCCATATGACGAAGAGTGCGGACAACATACTGAACGAAAAAAAAGTGTTTCGGAGTGAGATGTATACACAAAATTTCAACAGTGTTTTCATCGAATAAGTTAAGTTTCGAGCCTCTCTCTATCTCGTCAGATTTGGACATGATTTGCTGTCTTATTTTGCGATTTTATGCATATCGTATATATTTTACCCTCATATACCAATTGACCACATGCAGCATTTTACGTATGTGAGTACGTGTCAGATGTATATAATTCGCATCATAGAAGTAACAAAAGACGGGTTATATAGACTCTTTTGACTCTCAGTTCCAAGAAAGTGGTTCCATGTTTACAATATATAACAGTTACGTCAGACGTGATTAAGAACTGTCTCTGCCTAAGATTTGACAACAGTAGCATAAACAACCTGTGTACTATGACATAGGACGGGTATCATATCCTATCGTATTACCCTAGATGTCGTCGTAACTGCGTAACTGGGTTCTACGTACCCACATTATTGTTTGCTTTCTAGATGCACATAAAGTTGAACATCATACAGTACGTATAACTGACATGCATTTCATTGATACAGAGATACATAAGTAGGCATACGTTTCTGCTATTATATGTACAGTTGTCATGTTGTAGATATGTATGTACAGACAGTTGTTTGTTTCTCAATATCAGATGCCACTGACCGTGGGTTATATACCCGAATACCGGTTTGGGTAATAAACATTTCAATTGCAGCTCATGGTGTTCAGAAGATGTCCTTCAATAACACACTGTTGTGATCAGTGAACAACTACTAAAAGATCTGAGTAGCTCGTCGTCAAGACATACACAAACGGAAGACCAAATATGAACAAGGATGCGAGAACATGTGATAACGTGAAGCAGTAATCTTGTTCAGTTTTAGATAAATTTTATTCAGTGCAGATTTAACGCGAACTTTTTAAAGTTGTCATGAGACTTGAAAATTTTCTTTAAAAGTTATTTCTAATGCCAGCTGCTGAAGCTAACCTTCTATTTCCGAACCGGTAATGGTAGACAAGACACTAGTATTGGTGGTTTTATCTGCCAGAAGCCTTTTTAAAGATAAAATAAGGTATGAAAAAATATCTTCTTTCTCTTCTAAACAAGGTGTAACGCATTTGGTTCTGTCGCACGAGAACCTGTAAACAAACTCGATGGTAATCGATCCGAAATAGAGATGTCCAACGATGACAAAGCCATTTCTCTCAGTATTTTTTTTCCTCTTTTGTATTAAACTATAGAGTCTTTTAGCTCCTTTTGCTGCAACACTGAAAACGCTGTGATATTCATCCACCTGGTGTTGTATCGTGCTTCGCCGCCTTTAGACTTACTACTAAATTTGCAGTGACTGACAGATATGGCAGAACTGAGCAGCACGAACAAAGAAGGAAACACTTTTAAGGTTCTCGCACAGCAGATAGCCTTTTGTGAGCTTGGCAGTGACGTGAGGACCTTATGAGTAGAACGTCTTTTTCTGCACAGTGACGCGTGTGTGTGCTGGAAGGCGGTGACAGAATACACAAGAAACAGAACGAATTACTCAGCGGTTGAGGCGATGGACTTAATTAGACGTAATAAGAATTCATTTCTCGGTTAGGCAATTCTCATTAATATTTCCACAGTGTTATTAAATCGGCTTAGGATGTAATTTTGCGTTCCGAGACCCGCTGACCGCAACTTGGGACATTCTGTAGAAGGTAATAACAATGGATAACACTTTGTTTACGGCTACCGTGTACACTTATGTAAGATATTAGGATCTTACACATTTGGTAACGCACTATACCTGTCAACATCAATTCAGAAATCGTTGTGGAAAAACGTCAGCCCTAATAATCCTTAATTGTTGGTGATTAATAACTTCCTGCTGTACGCATAAATTTATTTATTTATTTTTTGTAAGTTTTTATGGGACCAAACTGCTGAGGTCATCGGTTCCTAAGCCTACACACTACTTAATCTAACTTAAATTAAATTACGCAAGGGACAACACACACACCCGTGACTGATTGAGGAGTCGAACATCTGACGCACGTACCGTGACAAGGCGCCTCAGACAGCTCGGCTACGCCGCGCGGCAATATTCGGCTTGTTGAAAATAATAATCATCACTGAATTTATCTTACACGCGGAACTGGGATCATATTTTAGGAATCCAAGTTAATCAAGTTAAATTTCAAAAGGTCCCTTGAAAATTCGTGCATTAGTAACCACAAAAAATCAACATCATTATTAGAAATGGGGAAATATGGAGCCAGGCTCGCTTAGACGTTCTTTATTTCGTGCTTGGAATGACGCGAAGTACAGAAGAGGAAGAACTGTATGGAAATTAATTTTTCCTATTTTTCGGCACAAACGTTTCTGCCAAATGCGCCTGCATTTGTGAACGTAAAAATGCTAAGCAAGTTGAACTTCTCGGTAACTGGGATTGTGGCTGTTGCTGGTAATGCGACTTCGCGTTTGTAGCCGGTCCATATGCCCCATTTGCTGCTCGCACACTCCTATTTAACATTCAGACGCTGAACTAATGAGCCAAAACATTATGAATACCTGCTTAACAGAGTGCTGGTCCACCTTTGGAATGCAGTACAGCTACGGTCCTGGATTAGACAAGTCCTTGGTAGGTTTTCTGAGGTACTTGGTACCAGATGTCTACGCACAGGTGACGCAAATCCCGTAAATTGCGGACCGTTGGTTCGTGCGCGCGGAGCTGACGCCCAATAGCGTCCCTGATATGGTCCACTGGATTATGAGCAGACGAATCTGGTGGTCAATACATCAACAAAAGGCCGGCCGGAGTGGCCTTGCGGTTCTAGGCGCTACGGTCTGGAGCCGAGCGACCGCTACGGTCGCAGGTTCGAATCCTACCTCGGGCATGGATGTGTGTGATGTCCTTAGGTTTAATTAGTTCTAAGTTCTAGGCGACTGATGACCTCAGAAGTTAAGTCGTATAGTGCTCAGAGCCATTTGAACCATTTTTTGAACCTCAACAAGAGTTCTCTATCACGCTCATCAAACCACTGTAGCACGATTCCAGCCGTGTGACGCGGACAATTATCCTACTGGGAGATGACATCGGCTTCAGGAAAGACATGAAGGGATGCAGCTGGCCTGCAGTAATGTTCATGTCATCCACAGTTGTCCTGATGCTGTAGGTCGCTACCCGAAGTCCCATGGAAGCCCATAAAAAATGTCTCCGTAAGCAATACTACCCCCATCGACCTCCGTCAAGCAATACTATCCCCATCGACCTCCGTCCGCGTCATGCATGTTTCGAGCAGCCTTTCTCCAGCAGCCTTTCTCCAAGATCGCTGTCTATCTTGCATTACAGAGCAGGCAAGCCTCCGACCTCCACTTTGTGTGATAAGGCGAGGACGTACAACATTTTGTCGCCTAGTCGTGGTTTCACCGTCCTTCAAACCACTTTCAGTAGAAGCTCGAGAGCACACGACTAGCCCACCAGCTTCGCCGGTTGTGAGATATTCCGGGCCATAGCAGTCTACCCGTTGTCAAAGTTGCGTATGTTGGTGGATTTCCCAATTTCCGGCCCGTATCGTCCCTAGAACGGTTCTAAATTCGTCTCTGCTCCGCTTAAACGCGAGGGGCGTTCAATAAGTTATGCAACACATTTTTTTCTTGGCCAATTTCGGTTGAAAAAAATGCGGAATTTGTTGCGGGACATGGTTGAATATTCCCACTTCAGCCCCTCTAGTTTCATGAAGTTCAGATAGGTGGCGACGCTATACGTAGCCTTGAAGATGCCGTCTGAAACGGAGGTGCATTCCAACCAGAGAGCTGTCACTGAGTTTCTTTTGGCGGAAAACCAGAGCATTGCAGATATTCATAGGCGCTTGCAGAATGTCTGCGGAGACCTGGCAATGAACAAAAGCAGGGCGAGTCGTTGGGCGAGGCCCCTGTCATCACCAACACAGGTCCCGCAAACCTGTCCGATTTGCCGCGTGCCGGCCGGCCGTACACAACTACGACTCCTGCACTGTTGTAACGCGCGGACACACTCACTCGAGTCGAGGGGATTGACGGATCACAACTATCTCGCTGCAAACTAGGGGTCTCTGTTGGTAGTGCTGACGCACGCGAAGCAGCTCACTAAACCATTGGACTGTTCTCCCTCATCCACCCTGGAGCCCGGATCTCGCACTTTCCGACTTCAATCTGTTTGACCCAATTAAGGATGCACTTCGCAGGAAGAAGACGCGAGTGACGGGGAAGGTATTGATGCACCAAGACGGCTGCGACGTCGACTAGTAGAGTGATACCATGCAAGCATGGAGAGGTACATAATACGGTGTATTGGGATCCTGAATAAAATCAACCTGCTTTCAGAAAAAAAGTGTTGCATTGCATATTGAACGCCCCTCGTATTTTGCTTACCGCGTCACGTGACGCGCTGTGGTCGGTGGTCATAATGTTTTGGCGCATCGGTATAAATGATACACCTCAATTACAGAAATGCACTACTGCTGTAAAGTATGTTCATTCGCACACGGCACAGAAATCTTTCCTTGAGAATACTAAGGTTCTTGAAAATTATATCGAGGACAATATATGATTTAAATGAATTTCAGATCACAGATTAGGTACACGTCAATATAGAAATGACTGGCATTACGGTACGTGATCTTTGATTTCAAAAATGCAATATGTGGTGAACACCCTACGTGCTGCAACCATAGCGTCTAAACGCTGAGACATAGAATCATAGTAGGATATGTTCCTGAGGAACCCATTTCCACCCTATTTGTACAGCAGTTCACAGAACATCAGCAGTGGTCATTGGGAACGGTGAAGAACAAGTTGCCGACCAGTTATGTCCCAGATAAGTCGGGAGAACGTGCGGACATGTAAATCAGCGAGGCACGTTGTGTCCTTATAAAAGCCGCCTCATGTAGCTGGGCAGTGTTCTATAGTAGAAACGGGGCATGCAGAGTTGCCTGAACGTGGGCTGGTATCTCGAGCTCTTAAACCAGCGTGATGCATCGATTTGTATTCAGATAGTCATTAATAAATATGGTTTACATGTTTTACACGTGAGCACTCCAAACTGCTATATTTGAGATTCTCAGTTACACGGCTAAAACATGCTGCCTGCAAGATTGCGGTCGTCGCGGAAGTAGATGGTGCCATCACTGCGGTACTGGTTAGAAAGTGCCACTCAGTACCTTGTGCCAGTTTCGACGTTCAAATGCCCATTGTAGTGTGAGCCGCTTGTTGTTTCTGGACACTGGAAATCGACCCCATGGCGTATATGTCACAAAAACGAAATCAGCAGACAGCGTGGACCCGTAGACGCCAACAGGTGTACACTTAGAGCCTCCACTGGGGCCGGACGATCTGTGCTATCCCACACGGCGATGCGCGCTAGATGGTGGTTACTTACTGTCTGCTGTGGCCTCACTGTACGATCCAGTACTCGCTCATTGTTGCATATTACCCTCTTCCAACTGTTTTAGCGGCATTGACACTGCACCAACCAAAATGTCACAGTGTGACAAGATCATTTTCCCGAGTCCGATCATTTTGCATCGTTGGTAATCACAAGCCGATTTCATGAATAAAGCGAAGTCGATAGCACGTATTTATTGTAATGGCTGGTTCTGTCTGAATTAGGGTAGCTTAAAGTCTAAAATATGAAGGAGGTTGTAGCTATCACCAGCACTAACTGGCGCACGTCATCTGAACGCTAATGTTGCGCTGTTTGACGTCGATGAGAATTACTGGCATTTGCTTTCGTATTGTGACTTCGTTTGACGGTTCTTCCCTTTGTGAGCGTTTTGTAAGTCACACAATCTGCTTTTGAGCCGACATGTATGCTATCTTGCTATCTCTCTGCAGCCTTAATGATTAAATGTCGGAACAGTGTTCTAATCGCCCTGAATTGAATTCATTCCTTCAAGTTGTTGCAATTTTTACAAGTGATATAGCTTTTTAGGCCAGAAGCAGACTACGTCTATTGCATTATGAATTGTTGGTCAAGAGGTGCTCGATGCTGCACTTGAGTGGAGCAATCAGAGCAGGAACACATGTGTTAGGCTGCCTGGATGTCACAGTTGTGGAATTTAGGTGGTACTGGATATCCCAGATTTAGGAGCTCTGCTTTGAACTTTATATTCCTGTTCGCGGTATGTTGAAGGATTTCCAGACTTCGTCGGTTTTGAGATGGCGGCCACTAGCTACTCTGATAGTTCGAGCCAGTAATGATCATTTTGAAGTTACGCCATTCCACTGAGTTTGATGTTCGTAGTCCACGGTTACTTTGCGGAAGCTATTTCTTTGTTTTAACCTTAGGGTAGCCGTAGAGTGGGTGTTGTTCACAAGTGGACTGTTTCCCTCTCTATTGGTGGGCAGTTGTCTCCCGTGGAATTGTCGATGGAGCTATTCCAGCCAGGTGGTAAATACTATGTGGGAGGAAGTTTGAGGCAGCTGGTGATGACTCTGTATGTTTTGTCGTGTGTGACGTAAACTTGGTTAGCGTTAGCGGATTTGTACCATCTGCGAAATGCTTAATCATAGCAAGAGTAGCAAATTGCCAAACCTGTTGCTTTTACCACTTGTAGTTAAGCATCCGAGTTTGAGCCGACAACTATTAGTGTCACTGGCTTTCCTGGTGTCGGCACATTGCTGCGTATGTGTCAGAGCCTTGCCCAGGATAATACCCAAGTTGTTTGAGTGCGTACATTGCTCCTTTAAATGTGACTTGGATCGCTCTGTATGCGTATCTCTTTCGTCGATGAAAGACGCAAAACTGGGTTTTTGCGGTGTTAGAAGTTGGCTACACACTCAATAATGTTAGTCTCTCTCTTAGTGGGACATGTGTAACTTTGAGCCGTGCTACTTCATGATGATGACCCGTTTAGACCTCTTCTTGTTCGGGCTCAATTTCACTCATGGCCGCAGGACTTAACATCGTTAATCAGTTTATAATTTTATGAAAAACACCTGTGCACCATTACACAGCTATAGGGTTTACTGTGTCAGATCCAAAACTCTGTTGAATGTTGTTAATTGTTTCTGTTGCTCCGTGGTTCAGCTGAAACTCGTGAAGGAAAGGAGTTAGGTGTGATTAACACGCGTTCTCTGTGTGTATACTGTCAGATATCAGGCTAACAAACTCATATGTGACAGGGTTTCAGAACATGTATTTTACATCTTCCTGAAATCTGACATTTCTATGTGCAACAGAATAATAATGCGTGCATACACAGTGAAGTCCTTAACTTTGTCATGGCTTCCCATAAACAAGGACAGGATATTGCTGGGAACTCATTAACATCATCGAGGTGCTCTCAACCAAATTTTCCGGCATGCACTTTACGTCTTCGCTTTCACGCCCTAAGTCAAGCGGCAGTTTCGCAAAGCATAAACACACTCTCGTTTCCATGCGTCTAGTGGTGTTGGCATTTATATGTTTTAAATTGACGTTCTTGGCTCATGTTCTCATGGAAAACTGAGATACTTCACGTGCTACGAACTGTAAATTTGATATTTTGCTTGTTACCTCACCTGAAAATAAACGACATTCAACAGTGCAGTACGCTGGTATAAAAGTCAGCATCGGTAGATAATCAGTTACTGTCATGAGTGGTGAACTGGCTGACTGACAAAAAGCAAGCTGCGCCATTACAGTCTAGGTAGATAGGCCACATCATATTGTAATGTTATATGAAGAGCTTTTCTTGAACTGCGTTATGGTAGGTCTACCTTCTGTCAAGCTACCCGCGTTGACACCGTGGCGGCGCGGCTATTATGGTTCAAATGGCTCTGAGCACTATGGGATTTAACTTCTTAGGTCATCAGTCCCCTAGAACTTAGAACTACTTAAACCTAACTAACCTAAGGACATCACACACATCCATGCCCGAGGCAGGATTCGGACCTGCGACCGTAGTGGTCACGCGGCGGCTATTATGTATCGCAAGATTTCTGTTGGAGTGATGTATGGCGCTACGCCCCAACACTTCCGTAAGAATACCCGTAACCCTGCTTGTGAAGTTTGAAAGTAGGTAAGAGGTACTGGCAGAAGTGAAATTGTGGGGGCGAGTGGTGTGTCGTGCGTTCACGGAAGACAGCTTCTAGGTTAGAGTCCCGCATCGACACACGGTTTTTATTTGCTAGGAAGTTTCAAAACAGCGTGCACTTCGCTGCAAAGTGAGATTCATTGTGGAAACAATTCCTTAACCTTTTGAATACCGGTGGTTTCCGCCTGAAACTACCATTTTATTAATTATTTTTTAAGTACCAGTGCCTTTCGTGTGAAACCACCGATGATACTGCGAGAGAGATGCATCTAGTGGTACAATGAGGTACTTCTACGTATGTAGTGAACGTGTATAGTGAACTGAAGCAGCCACTCATAGCGTCCAGTGCAACAGTCGGCGCGGAGATGATGCTACTTGATTGTAGGAGATTGTGACATGTGATTTTTTTAAAAAAATTAATGATCGTTAAATCATGTATGTGTAAAGTTATTGTAATGTAAATTTGGGTGTGGAGGACTGCTGTTATTAGTGCTTTCGAAATGAAACCACTGGAACTGTATGTACTTTTGATATAAACTTATTAAATTTTAGGCCAGTTTTGCTTGTTCTTTAGGACTAGAATTTGTTTAGGCATTATGAGTTCACAGCAGTTTCGAGCTGTGGGATTGTGTCAAGGAATAATGCGAAATGGCTTTCAAATATATCTCATGAAATGATGGGTGGTTGAAAACTTTGTCCGTGATTCTAGAGTGAAATCACAAATTTAAAACAACTGATTGTCGACTTTGTATCAATTTCACCTTCTATTCGTTGCTCATTAGGGTAATAAAGATAAATTTTGCGAAAAATTTTAAAATTAATTTTTTATGTTGACACACAGGGTTAAGCTGTGAATAACCTGTTCCTCTCCATATCCTTTCTGCCGGTAGTACTAGTTCCGAAACGTTGCAGAAGGACTTGGGTTGAGTTTTGAAAGTAGGAGAGAGGTAGAGGTATTAGCAGAAGTGAAGCAATGAGGGAGATCGTGAGTCGTGCCCGGATAATTCAGTCTGGAAGAGCCTTGCCGCGGATGGCAAGGTTTCGGGTTCGAGTCTCGGTCTGGATTGTAGACTTAATCTGCTAGGAAGTTGCAACACAGTGTTTTGATGTAGTCATATTCTGCGCTGCTCTTCAGAATCAACAAAATATTTGCAGCTATTACAAGGTTCTCTCTTATCCTTGCGAGTGAGACGGTATACAATGTAATACCCCATCCTGATCGCTTTGTCTTGCCTATCTCGTCAGAAGTTCCAGTGTACGGGAGTACCATAGGTTAATGCTACCGTTTAGCGACATCAGCTGCTTTAAGTAAAAAGGCGCTAGCCTTCAGATAGCGTCAGTGCAGACACGCTTTTCAAACTATCCTCTTGAAGTTTTAGTATCAGGAATACTGTCGTTTTCTATAGTTCTTTCAAGAGGGCTATATAATACACTGTAGCTATCTACACAAAAACTGTTCCTGTGGTATGTTCTTGTAAACAACCCTCAGTTTATTGTATTAAGTTGAGAGTTTATTGATGAAAAATTTTGCCAGGTTTGAAGTCAACTTGTTGTAAAATGAGAAGAGATTCAGCTACTGATAAAAGATTCGCAATCAGGGACTTAAATTTTACGTAGATGACTCAGCATACTTAGAGATTTCTGGATTATCTACGGCTTTACGTTGGAAGAGTACCTCCACCACACGTAAAATTTTATTTGTGATTTCCTAGTACCTTAATTCGTAGCAACCAATTGTGTCTCACTTGTAAACGCACGTGACCTTATATTTTATTTTTTTATAATAGCAGATGTGTGATTGTGTTTATTTTGTGACAGGCAAGAATGGAAGTGGACGATCTATTTACCGATTTGGCGGATGGGAAGAAGCTGCTGAAGTTGCTGGAAATAATCTCTGGTGAGAAGCTCGGCAAACCCAACAACGGCAAAATGCGCGTGCACAAAGTGGAGAACGTCAACAAATCTCTCGCCTTCTTGCACACGAAGGTGAGTTAACGCCGTACATAACATCCCAGCATCTCTCTCTCTCTCTCTCTCTCTCTCTCTCTCTCTCTCTCTCTCTCTCTCCCCCTCCCCCCCCCCCCCTAACTATAGATTGATGTATACCACGATCAAATGCTTCTGGAGAAACATTTTACGCCGTGCACATACTGTATTTTCATCGCGATTTCAAATCATAAATCTATCTCTGTGGTCTCTCGTTATCAAGTGCGCACTCTGGGGAATTGCGAGTTATGTATCCAGGATATCTATTATAGTTACGCCACCGAAAATTTTGTGAAAATTGGACTGCACGTTAATAATTTGAACAGATACATAGGATATGTATTCAGCAATACGAAGAAGCAGATACGTGGTACCGACAGACTACAGGGAAGTATACGCAATATTATTTTACATCGTGGTGAAAACAAAGAGGCTGTGCGCCATATATTTGCTGACGCTGACATGATTCTAGTCGCAGAGACTCCATTAAACAATACGTAGTTTCCCGCCATGCCTTCGATAGTTACTTGCTTTCCTGATGAAGAAAACTTATAGTATTGCCATCAGGTTGGACTTTCATGTCAGCTAGACGTGACGAGTTCAGCGAGTACACTTTATAGAACCTGTATTTTGCATTCATACTCCGCACTTGGTTATGTGCTCTAACAAGTATATGTACCAGGTTAACCGCGTTTGCCGGAGGGGCACTCGCTTCCGTCTCTAGCTTCCGCAAGCACTTCTTTCTCATTGAAGTTAACCGAAGACATGTTACTGACAGACCGAACCAACGCTAGAACTGTGACTACCGAAAGAGGTCGCAGCTAGCTGCAGCTTTGCGTCGCTCTTGTTGGCGTGCTCGCAGGGACTGCCTGCGCGTAAAGGTGGAGATCCGGTTCCGACGCCACATCCTGCACGTTTTATTCAATGCAAAGGTTGAGTTCGGTGATTGGAACACTTATGACGAAGAGTAGCGTCAGTGGGACGTTCCTCGAAACGCCTTTTAGGGATTTCTTTTAATGTAGGAAGCTCTGTTACTGTGCTGTCTTAATGAAAATAGTTGAATTGAACTACGTCTATTTTGATAAATGAAAGTTCGTTTTCACGAAGTTACTGCCATTTACTGCTCCTTTAAGGTCAACTATTAAATCCGCATTCCATGTGCGGCAAAGTGAACATCTCTGCTAGACAAGATTGACTGCTGGAAAGAAGACTCTTCCTACGTGCACAGTTTATAATCTGCGAGTGATCTAACGGCAACAACGGATTCGGAAAAAATTTAGCCACAGGGTTAGAATTTTATTGGAGCTTCATTTACACTAAAAAAAAATCACAAACAGAAATGATGATAGAATTAAAAACGTTACCCAAGGCCAATGAAATGTTAGAGCGGGTTAATGGGTCTCAACAATATAGCTGGCACAAGGATATCACTAGATATTTATAACTGGCAAAAAGACGATAAATGTTGGTAATCATAATACAGTTAACACTAGAAATAAATTGGTAGATGGTTTACGAGCTGGGGCAGGCCAAAAAAGTATTTTTGTATGTTTAAAAAAAAATGAATTTGCGTGAACTCATTTGCAATAACGGGGCTCTGCCGGAGCTACTGTGGTTTCGCAACCAACGTGGATAATATGTCGCTGAAAGTAGACCCTCGCCGAGTCTCTTTCTCTAGCGTAGTTGCAAACACTGCTACAGCCTGCCTCGCGAATCCGAGTTCCAGTGCTTAGGCAACTCAGCTATCACGATTATACATTATTTTTTCCTCTGCACGTAGGAAAACATTCGTTTTGCCATGTGCCTTTTGGTGGATCTCTGCGAGGATTGGATTTGCGGTTCATATTATTCGTAGCTATCCCGAGAGCCTTAAGATCATAATTTATGTTAGGCATGACTATGGAAGAAACACTTTGCACCAACTATGACCCGAGCAAGTAACTAAGGGCACATACTAACTGTACCCATATACGAGAACAGAGAAACTCACATGCCGTGCCCACAATGTTTTCGCGTTCTGTTAGGCAATACGTACGTACTTACGAGGGAAAAAAAAATTCACTGTACCCCAGATAGCACATTAATGGCGAAGTGGTCCACAATGCTATCTTCGAGTTTTAATGTCTAGTGATGACGGTTAATAGGGCTGAGCCTTCATACGTCACAGCGGATTTTCACGCCGTTGTTGATCGTACGCTGTCGGAAATCTGATGAGAAAATGACGACTGCGTAAAGTATGTTTTTTGAAGAAGAAATTAATGTATTTGGTAACTAAAATTCATTGCGCGAATTTTCCAATGACGCAGTTGCATGTTAAACTACATTACGCATTAATAGTGTGTTTAAACAGTCATATGAACTGCATGCGCAATATCCGAAGCACGTAATCGATGCGTTTTACAACAGCCGCGACTTACCCTCTATAAACAAAAACTAATTGATGAGGACTAACACGAGCTGAAAAGCGTGGCTCCTGCATGCTGTCGTCAGTACCGTTTTAGGCGGGCGTTTGGGAGTGATCAGATGTGACCTTGACCGCAGAACAACGCTTCCCGCTTGCTGTGTCCTTCAAAACAAACGAGCCGCGCTTGTCCTTTTTCCCCCCCACGTTCTGAAATAAACTGAAAATCTTTTGAGGAACGTAACTGGAATGTTGAAGGAGCTCTGCGCATAATATTTTGTCATCCCACTGTTATATAGATGTATAAAAAGTACATAAATATCTCCTGACGCAAGTCAGTGCAAAAAACTATGTACAGAAAAACAAATATGACTAACTTGCAAGGCTTGCATCAGGTTTACAGATTACGCAGCGGTTGTGACAGAGAAATTAAGAAGGTTAATGTCATGAACTTCCTCATGTGTGTATGAAAACAGGATTGAACTGTGCATTACATTACATTTCAATCCTGTCTCTTCTCCACGAATGCCCTGGATGTTCTTATCGCAGAAATGAGCAAACTGTTTGGGATCTAAAACCACAGGACACTGATTCTTGTAGGACATCATCATCATCATCATCATCATCATCATCATCATCATCTGAAAACACCTCACTGTACTTATCCTGTAACAATTCTACGTAATGATGGGATAAGTTGGCAATACATTCTTTGATGATCCTGTAATGGGCAATTCTGTTTACTTTCTGGATAATGAATGACATGATACTTAATTTTTTAAATCATTTTCATGATTATAATTAATATTCAGTCCCACAGTAACTGCTTGACATAAAATATTACTTACAGTGGAGATACTCTATCCCATACATGTTGTATAAATATCTTTGAGTAGATAACTAGCTGTCAAACTTTAATTTCAGCAACTGTCAGATAATAAAAAATGTGTTATAATATACACGCAACAGCAAATTATCAAACAATTTTAAAATGTTGCTGAAAATAATCCAAGAGCTACAGACAGCAATAATGGTTTACTCAGAGTTGATATATGTACATCTACAACATCAGGACATGAGCACATCAAAAATGTAAAAAAAAATGCTATAATTTATATATTATGTAAAATAAATAAATGTGTGTGATTATTTGCAGACATACTGATGAATGCAGTAAAGTTGAAATAAGCTTGTATCCAAAAGTAAAATATCAAGCACCATACTATCTTCTAGTTGTCTGCATAATTTCCTACTGTGACATAATATATGCTGCAAGCCCCATAATTAAGAAATTATTAAATTACTTACTACATTTCACATTATGAAGATACAGATGGCATACACAAAAATTTCCCAGTGTGGTTAGTGGTAAAATATAAGCTGAATGTCATTTAGTTACTTTGCATATTCATTATATACAGAAGACGAGATACCAGAGGGGACAAAAAAGCGTAGAAAGAAGGTACAAACAAACATAGAAAGAAGGTACAAACAAACAGTGTTATCAGTTATTTAGTAAATCAGGTCTACTTTAGAAGATATTTCAAATTCTTTAAAAGAGTGTAAAAAGTTTTTTTCTTTCAGATAATTTTGGGCCTTATTTTTAAAGACCTTAAGAGAGTCAGCATGTGCCTGCATAGATAATGTGTTGAAAAGCTTTATTTTTATATAATTAAAAAAAAAAAAGATAGAGTTGTAGGTATTTCTCTCTCTAATGCTTGATGAGTATTATGATTATGAACTGAATGGCTATGGTTATAACTGTTAAGGTTTTCTTTTATGTAAAATAATAATAATAATCTTAGATGCTCCCAATAGTAGAGTGAGTTCTACTATTTTTAAGTATGAACTACTGTTCATTGTATCTCAGGGTAGCACACTGGACTTGCATTCAGGAGGACGACGGTTCAATCCCGCATCCGGCCATCCTGATTTAGGTTTTCTGTGATTTCTCTAAATCTCTTCAGGCAAATGCCGGGATGGTTCCTTTGAAAAGGGCACGGCCGACTTCCTTCCCCGTCCTTCCCTAATCCGATGAGACCAATGACCTCGCAGTTTGGTCTCCGAACCCCGTTGTATCACACTTCCACCAGGTCATTTAAAGATGAAGTTTAAAAGATTGAAAAAAAAAAAAAAGAAACAAAATAAGAAAAGTGTAGTTAATTCAACAACTAATCTGGTGGAATGGTGTAACTAGCATTAGAGAAGTATATAGTTGGGAAAATATTGTAGATAATTAATATAAAAGGATAGTGAAAGTGTTGTAACCATTTCGTGCCAGATAGATAACAAACAAAGGAATAATGACAATATCCACAGCAGGCTACATTTACCAGCAATTAGATATTGCTGCCAGTTTCAGTATTTAATTTTAAGATACATGTGGTGTGGTTGTATTTCTAAACAGTACCAATAGTTAACAAATTCAAATTTTTATTAAATAAGTAAATAATTTGTAACTCTGTGGTGAAGTAAACAAGTGACATGTTAATTTAATAGTATGTGAAGCTTTTCATCACTTTCCTGATCTAAGTTTAATATGAAAACATTTGAATTAGGATCTGACATGTGCATTTTACAATTCGCCCACAAAAAGACTGAAGGCAATTTCAGTGACATTTATTACCCAAATGACAACTTCCTGTGACCCCTTATTATTTGTCTAAAACAGTATCCATGAATTCTGATATATTATTTATTTATTTTTGTTATAAACAGTTCTAACTGTGCAGCATATGGCACAACCTGGAGAGGAAAATTGTTATGTATGAAGTTTCTAGACTCAAAACATTCCTCTTTTTAATTTTTTGTTTTGTTCTAGGTTCGTTTAGAAAGTATTGGAGCAGAAGATATTGTCGATGGAAATCCCAGACTCATTCTTGGCTTGATCTGGACAATTATTCTTCGTTTCCAGATTCAAGAAATTGAAATAGATGTGGTATGTTAGATTTAATATTATATTTCTTATGTTTGTAATTAGTCACATTTAAGCTGGTAATGTTAATGAATGAGGATTAGATGTGTTGCATTTATCCTTTATTTGCCAGAAGTTAAGCTTGAAACCACATTTGCATAGCATCCTTGTAAAACTATTTTTGCATACTAGTCAAATGGTTTTTTTCATAGTTTAGTTATTAGAATTTGCTGTCCACCAGCTTAACTGATTGGTTAAATGCTTGCCTCTCATGTACCGAGCCCTGGTTCCATTCCTGGCCAGGCTGGAGATTTTCTCCGCTTGTGGGTGTTGTGTTGTCCTCCTCATGATTTCATGCTCATCACCAGCATGTAAGTCACCCAATGTGGCATCAACTGAAATAAGACTTGCATGTAGTGGCCAAACTTCCCTGGATGGGGCCTCCCAGCCAAGAATGCCACACGCTCATTTCATTTTTTAGAATTTGCTTACCTGTTTTTGTTTTGTTGTTTCTTTGACAGGATGAAGAAAATGAGAGTAGTGAAAAGAAATCTGCAAAAGATGCACTACTCCTCTGGTGTCAAAGGAAGACTAGTGGTTACCCAGGTGTCAATATTCAAGACTTCACTGGTCAGTAAACAAATATTTCTTTTCAGATGCCTTGCCAAACATATATAAGTACCTAATATACAGTATTCTTAACTTACAGGTTCATGGCGAAGTGGGCTTGGTTTCAATGCACTGATTCATGCTCACAGACCAGATTTGATTGATTATGCTGCTCTACAGCCCCACAAGCACATAGACAACCTTAACAATGCGTTTGATGTTGCCAACACAGAGCTTGGTATTCCACGTCTGCTGGATGCTGAAGGTGACTTAAAATGAACTAAGACTAAATTATTGTAGATTGTGAGTGTTCCAAAGATTTACCACATTATCATTGTCTTTTCCTTAGATGTGGACCAGGCAAGGCCAGATGAAAAATCCATCATAACCTATGTAGCATCATACTACCACACATTTGCAAGAATGAAGAATGAAATGAAGAGTGGAAGACGAATAGCGAATGTGAGTTCTTGCTCAAGAGTAGTATTCACTATTCCATTTGTCACTAACCAGCATTCAGCATTTGATTGAATGTATTGGTACCAAACGCAACTGTTTTAGTTAATCTTCTTGATAAAGCTATCATTTTTGTATGTGTTTCCCCTTTTTTGGTTTTCCTGACAGAGATGCAATACTTTTAGATTATTGATATGAAGCATATGCATCCACAAGAGGTGCCATTAGCATGTGCCCCCACCCCCTTTAATATAATCGGGAGTATAGTTTTTGTTCATTAAAGAATTACATTTCTGTTCTCTTGGCTACAATAAGATTTTTGTGACACCTATAAAATTTAGTTCTTGCAGCTTGATGTGTCTCAAACCTGACCAGCTCATTTATATAAAGTACATATATGCTCACATTTTTATGACAATCTTTTTACTGATTATGATAAGAGACACACATGTATTAATCATACCTTGTATTATTTTATTGCTTACAGATTGTTGGGCAAATGATGGATGCCGATAAGAAAAAAGTGTTTTATGAGAAACTCACTACAGATTTACTAGAATGGATAAGACAGAAAGTAACAGAACTGGAAGATAGAAATTTTCCAAATTCTCTAGAAGGTATTCAGAAGGAGCTCTTGAGATTCAAACAGTATAGAACAGTGGAGAAACCACCAAAGTAAGCATTTAATAATAAAATTTTTTGAATATGTGCGAAAAGAATAAACTATTTCAATGAGAAAAATAGTATCAAAATAACTCAGCATCTTATGTATTATTAGTTGTATTTTATAATCTATTTATTCAATCAATTATGTAGAAAGAGATGCTAACAAGGAACAATTTTTACCTGTTTTTAAACATAATTCTGGTTTCTCAAAGATAAATTATTCTCTGGGGTAGATTTTGTCTGCTCCACACCTTACTGAATGAAAAGTAAATTTATTAGATGATGTAGAAGAGTAATTTTTCCTTCCACAGTAGTTTTTGGTTATTACATTCTTAAATAGGAGTTTATTGTAGAAAATATATATAAAATTAGTTTAAAATCGAACAGTTGCTACTCAACACATAGCCAGTCTTTTTGTTGTGTCTATCTGCGACTCGGTATCTTCTCTATATGGTGAGTAGCAACTATCCTTTTCATAATATTGTTATTAAACTAGTTTGCTTTTAGAATTCTCAATTGATCAAGAAATTGTCTGCAAGATGTATGTCTGTAAATACCACACAGATACTGATTACCTTCTTTTGTGAAGTAAATACTTTTTGTGTAAATGATCATTTAAACTGAAATATTGACGAAGAAAAATAGGTACAATTTAGTTTCTAATTTCTTTATTCCAAAGATGTTGAAGTAAACAAAAGTACCCAATCAAGATATTGTAGAAATTTTGGAGTGAATCTTTGAGATTAAATTTTCATTGTCATGTAAGTCAAAATGTTGATTATACTACTGTTTAATTTTTAAATTATTTTTTTGGTATCATAATGCAGTAAAATCATTTGTCTTGCATTACAAAAGAAGGCTATTTATGGGAAACCAGTTAAATACTTTTCTGAAGAAAAAACGCATTTCCAATTTTCACTCTTTGTACTATTTTGTGTGGTTTGACAACATTGCAGACAGAAGAAAGGATCTATGATTGGTGTTAATTGAATTCATTCTTAAGTTCTTCTCATTGCAGATAGCTTGTTATGCAAATTAGATAAAGTGTGTTGCATGACATTGTGTTCTTTTCGTAAGTCGTAAGCTCATCATGTGTTACACAATTAATTCTTAAATCTTAATGTCACTAGCTGCCTGTGCATCTGTTTTTTTATTTAATCTCTGAGTAAAATAGTATAGCTATCCTCTGAAATGTCTTTATTCAAATTCAAACTGTGACAGGCTGAATATCCTCCAGAAGTCGATAAAGTAACTTGCATATTAGTGTCTAAATACTTTAGGAAGATTAAAGTAAGACAAGGATTCATTTCAATTTCATATTTATGCCACGGTTTTCCACTTCTTTTCTTTTTCACTTTCTTAAAATAATAAAATCAAGGAAAAATTCATGTGTTATTTCATCTGATATGGATGTAATGGAACATTGTTAGATTAAATACGTAATTTCATTCCTGACAGGAATGCAACTGCCAGTGGGGATCAACTGTGAATGGGATGTTCAAATGGAAATAACATAAAATAGTCTATTTATCACCCATTCATGTGCTGTGCTACATGGTGACATATTTTGAATCTGGGACATCATGTGCATGGCATTGATAGTGTTGAAATACAGTTTCTACAGTACATAGTACTGGAGCTGTCTAAGTAGGAATCCTACCACCCAAGATCTAGTGAGCTTGTATAAAGTAAGGGGGAAATGGGTAGGAATATATACTTTTTATTTCTATGGCCAGTGATAAAACAACTCCTGGAATAATCTGGCATTTGTGAAGAGAACATTTTACGCCATCAGTTTTCCTAAAGAGAATGTTATAGAAGCCTTTTCTCTCATACACACTACATTAGTACTCTTCTTTAGCATATGTTAATGTATGTTAAAAATTGAGGTATTTTATAGTGTAGAAATTCTTGAAGTGTAAACTGAAGTGGCATTCAAATTCTCATCAGGTGAACCTGATTTATGTTTTGCATAGTTTCCCTAATCACATAATGTGAAAGCCACGATGGTTCTTATTGAAAGGACAGAGCCTACTTTCCTCCTCATCCTTTCCCCACCAGAGCATAAGCTTGGTCTCTAATGACCTCATCATGGATGAGATGTTAAAATCTAATCATCCTTCTTCAAATTGTAAGTAGGAATTAATGATATGCTTCCGGATGTTAAGCTGAGTTCTTCTTTCCACTTTATGTACAATATTTTGACAGCTGGTCCATCCGTCTTCCTCAAGGGCTGAACTGTGTTTCTCATTGAAATTTTGTGTGTAAAATAGAAATAAAAACTTTGCAGAACACCGAGAAGTGTACCATTAATCAACCATGCTGTGAAAACCTGAGATGTATAAGTAGGAAGACCATATGGGCACAGCTGAAGGAACACAGCAAGGCAACTGCATTAATAGCAGTATCACCATTGTTAAACAATTATTTTGAGATGCTCTCAAAGAAAAGACCACTAATGCACGTGTTATGGACCATAGCTTGTAAGAAATTTTTTGCTATTAATCATTTGTCACTATTGTTTTTCAGACCACTCTCGAAAATAGTAAATATTTTCAATTTGTTAATTGAATAGCAAAACAGCTGTAAATGTTATTCCAATAACTCTTGCTGGATTTTTTCAGGTACAAAGAACGCAGTGAAATTGAAGCTCTGTATTTCCACATCAATACCCAACTGAAATCTCTGAACCAGCCTGCATTTGCTCCTCAAGATGGGCAGCTGATACATGATTTGGAGCGTAGTTGGGAGGGTCTAGAGCATGCTGAGCATCGTAGGGAAGTTGCTCTGCGCCAGGAGCTCTTGCGGCAGGAGAGACTTGAGCAGCTCAGTTACAAGTTTGAACGAAAGGTTATTTTTTCAGAAGATTTTTTATGTTTGTAAAATGCAAATGATACATGAATATGGATGAAATGGTTACATTCTATGCACCATGCAGTCAAGTACATGTCTGTTAATGTCACTGATGATACTAGCAAGAGACTTTCCAGGACAGTATAATTCTCAGTGCAATTTTTGAATACACAGATGCACTTTATACTCCATTTTTATGCACAATAATTACATGATTGAGTTAGTCATCTTTAGGTGCTGTGAATGGTGGTGGTCAAGGTGTGCCTGTTGCCTGTTGCCTGTTGGGAGGGCATCACCTAAAAATGTGTCTTATTAGTTAATTGTAATTTTGGCATTCACACAACCACAAGACCTTCATGAACCAGATGTGTTTTAGATTGTGTTGTTGGACATGCAGTAAGAAGAAGAGTATCTAAGCAAATCACAGCATTTGATACAATACTGGTAATGTCTCTGATATCTCTGATGCACTTGTTAAATGTAAAAGGTGTGACAGAAAATGTTTACTGCCCATGATGCTAACAAATATGGATGTGTTTTATTTGTCTATATGGTAACTCTGGATGAGAGTTCCAGGTCAGCACACAGTTTGAAATTTTAGGGACAATTCATTACAGTGAACACTTGGCTACAGTATGAATGTTTGATTCTGTAATTCCATATAGTGTTTGCATTATGATTATGGCAAGAAACATTGCTGTCTGTTGACTACTATTACTCCTACAAAATGTCTTAAACCTAGTGCATTTTGAAGATGGAAAGAGGGTCAGCTTTATAAATGTTGCAACTGTGCCCACTGATAAATTTCGAACGTTTGGAATACTGGAAAATCTTGGGTTTAAAGAAACATTAGAATGAGTAAAGATAACTAATCGTGATACAAAGATGACATTGAGAAGCAGGAAGGATTGCAAACAAGAAGTTGGATATAACAACTCAGCTTATGAACTGTCTTCCTCTTTCCTTCCTTTTCCTCCTCTTTGTCCCCTCCATCCCACCCTCTCTGCTTCCCCCTCATTCCCCTCCTACTCCATTCTTCTTCTTCTTCTACTACTACTACTACTACTACTACTACTTCAGTGTGGACACAATGACACTGTGGTTTGACTAACCCAGTGAGGCCACAAAGTTGGGAAAATGCAGCTGTATGCCCTGCAGAGGAAAGCAGGTTCATAGTCTAACCTACTGAGTGTAAAGTTTTAATTGCCACCTTGGAAAAAAAAAGTTCCAACCATGAAACTTAGCAGTATGTTACAATTACTCTGCTGACAGATTTTTTCCCAGTGACTTGGCAGAGAGCTTGGTTGTAAAAGTCTGCATTGTGGTTGTTCAGAAATTTTTCCACCTGGAAAATCACCTGACTGTCATCCTGGAAATATCTGACACTTGATGGTTTTTTTTTTTTTTCCCGGAGGAGAGAGTAAGAAGTCGCTGGGAGTGATGTCAGGAGAATGAGGAATATAGGGCTGAGAGGCAATTTTTTGTACCCCAAAGAAGTAGCATGTGTGGCTATCCCGTGCGGAATGAGCTGGGGTGTTGTCAACGAAAACACAGCCCCTTAGATAGCTTCATCTTGACAGTCTACCATAAACTTCACATGATATTTCAATAGTTGCTTCTGTGATGCTCCTATGAGCACACTCTGTTACCATCACAGCATGGCAGTCCCAATAAACACTCACCAACACTTGCCTGATGATAGTTAGCTCTTAACCGTCTTTGGTGGCGGTGTATCTGTATTTCCACTGCTTGCTTTGCTTCTTCCTCCCAGTGTCACAGTGATACACTCAGCACGTGTCCGTAGGTATTGGATGCTTAACTCCTTAACATAAAACCCTGAGTTATCCCATTTTTATAATTTTGACAGAAACTTGAAGTCCCTAGTGTCTCAGACAACTTAGTAACAGGCCTTCAAAGAAAAACAAAATCCCGCTTATGTGTGTTTCAACACTGATAGTTAAGTGCCCAACCAGGTCATCTGGTCCAACATTTGTAGCCTGGCTGCCGTGTTGTGGTTGAGGTGATTGCCACTAGATATCATCTTTACTATTTGCAGCTTCAGATACTCAACATCAAAATGTGCACTTTCAGCTTCTCTCCTGTATTGTTGTTTAGGAAATGCATCCAAAAAGGTTGACTACAGTAATCCTGTGTTTGATATGGAATTTAGCGACTCAGAAAGTGAAGAAGAGTTTGATCTTACTTCATTAGAGACTGAAGATTGAGACAGTTCATCAGTTGAGTGACATGCTAACCAGTGGTATGAGGTAAATACATCCACTGTGCTCCATCCAGCTCCTCCGAGATTTATGTTCACAAGAAACTGTTGTGAAATATATGATTAGCCTTCATAACTTCACAGAAACTAAAAAATGACTTCAGTTTCAGGATATTTTAGTCAAGGTCCAGTGCATGACTATACTCGGGATTTTATTATTGGAGATCTTCAAAATTTTGTAATTCACCATTTTTGTATGCAATGTCATTTTTTTGTTTTTTTTTTATTATTGGAGATCTTAAAAATTTTGTAATTCACCATTTTTATATGCAATGTCATTTTTTTTTTGTTTTTCATTAATAAAAAAATTATTGTTTGGAACATAATTTTGGAAAAAAATCAATATGTTAAGGGGTTAAAGAAGTTGTCTGGATTGACCTGACACAGTTGCAACATTTCTGCTACACTCTTGGTTTGGTGGGCTTTTTCAGTGGGTATGAGTAGTCAAGAAATCTAGCTGTTTGTAACCTTCATCTAAAACTGATCACTGACAAAGTTTATGATGGTTCCTTTGAAAGAGCACGGCCGACTTCCTTCCCCATCTTTTCCTAATTCGATGGGACTGATGACCTCGCTGTTTGGTCCCCTCCCCTGAATCGACCAATCAACCAACCAGAGAGATGGTCTGCCACTTCATTCTCTGTTATTGCTTTGTTTGAGGACGTTGGATGCATTTATGCCTTCCAGTCACCATGTCATATGATGATATAATGTCATACACTTCACCAACTGAGTATGGATTGTTGTGGAATTGTTCCCTTTCAAATGCAAAAAACCAATTACCAAACAATAAAGCAGAGAGGATTTACAATGCAGACTGGATATAGTAGGAAAAACATTACTGAAAAGAGGAATGTATTAACCTCAAATATAAATTTTAGTGTTAGGGAGTTTTAGCTGAAGGTATTTTTTCAGAGTGTAACCTTGTACAGAAGTGAAATGTGGATGATAAGCAGTTTAGACAAGAAGAGAATAGAAGCTTTTGAAATGAGATGCTACAGAAGGAGGCTGAAAATTAAATAGGAATATCAAATAACTAATGAGGTACTGAATCAGACTGGGGAAAATAGGAATTCAAAACACAATTTGACTGAAAGAAAGGAGTGATCAATAGGACATGTCCTGAGGCATGAAGGAATCATCACTTTGATATTGGAGAAGAAGAAGAAGAAGAAGAAGAAGAAGAAGAAGACGACTGCTACTGCTACCACTACCACTACCACTACCACTACCACTACCACCACCACCACCACCACCACCAAACTACCATTGCATCACTAGGTTGCACCATTTTGTTTTAGTGTGCTGTGGTACTGTGGGGTGGAGATTTCAGTGTATACTAGAACTGCAGTCATGTATCTACAAACAAACAAACAAAGAATTAATTACATAACTTCTATTTCTTCAAAGTGATAACTAAAACTTCAATTACTCCTTGAATTAAAGTTCTTATTTGTGTATCAATTGATTACTCAACATCTCTGCTATATAGTGAGCAATAGTCAAAGGTCATTCCATTCCTCATGCACAAATTTTTAAATCTGAAATTTATTATCCTTAGGAAAATAAATTTTATAACTCATTCTTTTAATTTGTGCTGTCATTACACGTATTCATTTTAAATGAATTCTTGTTTGGTTTTATAGAGTGTGTTACGAGAAGGCTACTTGAAAGAAATGATCCAAGTTCTTTCTGACCCTCGCTATGGCAGTAATCTGGCTCAGGTGGATGCCACTGTTAAGAAGCATGAAGCCATCAGTGCTGATATCATGGCAAGGGTATGTTTCACAGTTTAAATGCTTATCTTCATTGGGAGTGATTACTTACAGGTGTAAGAGTACATCTCCTATATAAAGCTGTTGTTGTGAAGTTTTATAGGAATATGATATATTAGTTTTATACTGGCAGCAGATTTGTAAGAAAAAGGTGGTGTAAACGGCTCCATGACAAAATATTTTTACAATGTTTTTCATTTTGTTTCCCAGTTTATTGATGAAGTAGAATTAGAAATTTAGTGTATACAGCTACCTAAACCACAAGATTACAATTTTTTAAGGTCTATGCACCAACTATCTGAATAACTTGAATATTCAAGTGTTTTAAAAATCGTAGCATCCCAAATTTACATGAGACATTTCACATCAATGTAGTGTTATGAAAGACAGGAACTGTGAGAAATTTCGCAATATGTTTTCTAAAGATTGGTTAGTTAAGAGTCGTTACTTTAAATAGCCCATCTCATTTCTGAAGCATACACTTTTAGTCTGTCTTTCTATTGTTTTAATATAAATATTCTTCCACTTAATAAACCACATAGCATAAATTTCTTTGTGTATACTACTTTTCTTTTTCCTAGCCTAAAAGTTAGTCATATCAAGATATATTTTTCCTCATGCAGTCATTCACTTAATCTTCCTTTTCCTTGGGATGCATCCCATCATGGAAGTCAACTTCTCTGAAGACTCACGGAGATGTGCAGTTTTCATTTACTGATTCAGATTTAGTTTTGACATGGTTTTCTCTAAATCTAACCATGTGAATGTTGAGAAGAATGCTTTTAATATGATACGTCTGCTTCTTTGCTAGGACTCCTTCCCCAAATGAACATTTAATTTGCCTCAAAATACTTCAATGTTGATCCTACTATAAATTCTTAGCATTTTGTTTTCCTATTGAAGTTTTTGTCAGGAACTAGGTACAAGGCTGAATATAGGAGGAGAAGTTAGAAATATATTGGATAGTGATGGAAATTTTTCAGATCTTGGTTGAACAATCATTTATTGCTGTATCAGAGGTGGAAAACTATGCATTATACTTAATTAAAAGTTACATCTACATATATACTCCACAAGCTGGCGTACGGTGTTTGGCAGAGGATACCCTGTACCACTGCTACTCATTTCCTTTCCTGTTCCATTCACAAATAGAGCAAGTGAAAAACAATTTTCTGTATGCCTCTTTATGAGCCCTAATTTCTCTTATCTTCGTGGTCCATATGCAAAATGTATGTGGGCGGCAGTAGTCTTTCTGCAGTCAGCTTCATTTGTCAGTTCTCTAAAATTTCCCAATAATGTTGCCATCCAGGGATTCGCATATCAGTTCCTGAAGCATCTTCTTAATACTTTGTGTTGTTCAAATTTAATGGCAGCAAATCTAGCATCCTGCCTCTGAATTGCTTCCATGTTTTTCTTGGGGGGGGGGGGGGGGGGATGACAAACCAGGGTGTGCCAAGTATTTTTAATATTTTGGAGGACGAAAGGTGACTTGTTAAGTAGCTATAATAAAGTTTCAGTTCCAACCAGTGTAATACTGACTTTTAAATCATATTTTTGAAAGACCTACACCTTTTTTCTTTTCCCTGAGAGCTGGAGAGAGAGAGAGAGAGAGAGAGAGAGAGAGAGAGAGAGAGAGAGAGAGAGAGAGAGAGAGTGAGGGGGGGGGGGATGTGGTACTCAGTTGCCTCCAGGTATGTGTACCTTTGAAAGGGGTACGATGTTAGTACTACCATTGCAGAATTTTGGTGTGGGGATTTCCAGAAAAAATTATAGTAGGACTGTTTTCTGAAATGAAAGCGGAAAAAGGAAAATTCACTGAGTAAAGGTATATAATTATGAGAAGGAATGCTGGCAAGTACTTACATTCGGGTGCCAGAATGCTTAGTGCTGTCAACACACACATGGAAATACACCAAACTAATCTAGCTTTTGGAACTGTAAGGTGAGCTAATTCAGACCCAGAATGAGAGGGACCAACTGTGAGGACAAAGTGAGATACCACTTTAACTCACAGCCAATATTCTTTCCTAGAAACTTTTGATGCAGGAAAAGTACTGTTTATAATATACTATGCTGTGGTACTTTTGTTGTAGCATTTTAGTTCTGACAGATGTTTCACTAGATGTTAACCATATCTGAAGTTTATTATATCTCAACTCTCTGTACTCTATCCACTATTTATGGTCAGAATGAGTTATAAGTTGCACTTTGTATTCAGATGGTTCTAGGTTATTTGCTAAAACATTACTATCAACAATAACAAATGCCTTCAACAGGTCTAAAATACGTATGTGCCACAATCATCCATGTCAAGAGCATCAAGTGCAACTTTTGTAAATTCTTCTAATTCTGATTCTCTATTTCTCCCACTTCAGAAAACAAACTGGGATGCACTTGTAAGATTATATTTATTCAGGTTATTCATTACTCTGTTTTTCTTAGTTGATTATATTGTTCTTGAGAATGATGACTCAGAGAAATGGGCTTGTAGTGTTGTATGAGGCAGTGTTGTTGCCATTGTACCATGCCAAAATTACATGTGCTTTACAACTTTCACATTTTTTCCATTTAAGGGAAATGTATTAGTAATATTGTGTACAATAAAGTAACTTCTAATACTTGCAGGAGGAACGTTTTCATGATCTAACAAATATGAAAGAAGAACTTGTCCGTGAGAATTACCATGGTAAAGAACGAATAGAGCGACGTGAGAATGAAGTTCTACAGCACTGGCATGAATTGCTTGAATTACTTGACCGTCACAAAACAAATCTCACAACTATGTGTTCTCTCATGGCTCTGTTACGAGAGATTGACACTGTAATGGCAACTATAGAAGAACTGCAGGTATGTTAAAGTAGTTGTGTATTATGATGATAGCCACAAGGAAAAAAAGTTTAAGAGTTGATTCCAATTCATTCTTGGCTAAGTAGCCTAAATTTGATAGTAAAATTTACTTTAGTAGCTCATTTTAATGGATATTCATTGTCCATGGTTTATGTTTGAAATATAGTTTTGAATTGTGCTTATTGTTAGTCTTTTACACAGATGATGTAACCAGTTAGGAAGTACTGAATACAATTGAGGAGAAAAGAAATTTGTTGTATAACATGACTATTAAAAAGGGATTGATTGGAAGAACACATTCTGAGACATCAAGGGATCACCAGTTTCGTATTGGAGGGAAGTGTGGAGGGTAAAAATTGTAGGAGGAGACCAAGTGATGAATGCAGCATGAATGTTCAAAAAGATGTGGGTTGCAGTAATTGTATGGAGATGAAGAGGCTTGCACAGGATATAGCATGCAGAGCTGCATCAGAGCAGTCTTTGGGCTGAAGACCACAATAACAACAAAAAGTTGTTTTGTAGATGGGAAATAATTAGCTAGCTTGTTTAAGTTGATTCTTTCATACAACAGAAGCAATGATATATGCCAAAGTTACAGTGACACCTTGGCTTGAGTAGTAGGAAGAAAAGTTTTGTATTTAAGCCAGAATGAGGAAAAAAGAGGAGAGGCACTTCACCAGAATGTGTGAGGAGGACATAAACATTGCAACAAGAAACCCAATATGTATTTTATTACATTGGCATGGTGCAAAAACAATCATCAGCACAGAAAATATTGGTAATACAGGGAGAATAAAATAATTTTCATGTATGAGAAAGTTCTCAGATACTGCACTTTATTGTAGTTCTGTAATATTATAGGTGTAGTATTGTAACAGATGCAGAATTGGAGAGATAATGTGAGCTTTTAATGTACAGAGACGCAGAAAACTGTAGAAGAAAAAACAGGTAAAAAGGGGGAGACATGACATACAGACTGGTATATGATCTGTGTAGTAAATTATGGTTATACAAAAGGGATAAATTAAAAGATAGATGAATGTAGATAACATGGAAAGAAAGGATAAGGAAAAAATTCAAGGAAAATGGAATGGAATTGAGAATCATGCCTCTTCACCTTTAAGTGCTGCAAGTACTACTGGTTTAACTCTTTAATTTCATCATTTACCTTACTGGCTTGATTTTTCTTGTAAAATGTCTGCTGTCTTTAATTTCACATTATTTCTTTGTTTGGTTCATCATAGCATACATGTAACTGTTAATATAAAATGTCAAGAATAGAATAGTTTACATGTTTCAGTTCAGCATTTGCAGTCTGCCTGTCAGTGATGGTACTGCTGTACATGTAAGTGTATGTATGAAATTATATCTTTCAGATGACTTTCCAGTCTGTTGATGTTGGTCCACATCTGATTGGTGTTGAAGACTTACTGCAGAAACACAGTCTAGCAGAACTGCAAGTCACCTCCTTAGGCGAAACACAGCGTCGATTAGGTAGACAAGGGCAGGCATTTCTCAGTCATAGAGAGGCCCCATTGCTGCGAGAACGTCTTAAAAGTCTCGACAGTGCTTATTTAAGGTGATTAAAATAAATGTATTTCTAAATTTATGTGTGTGTGTGTGTGTGTGTGTGTGTGTGTGTGTGTGTGTGTGTGTGTGTGTTGCTACCTTATACTTATACGCAATACTAGTAGACATATAGTGTTAACAGGGTTGTCACGGGTTCTGGAACTCTGGGAATATCAGGGAATTTCCAACATGTCGGGGAAATCAGAGAAATCTGAAGAAACACTGGAAAAATCTCATTTTTGTCTTACTGGATGAAATGGGTTGTTTACTGAGGTCTTATGCATCGTCACTGGCTGCTTGCATCTGAGTATGTTTGCCGCGTCGCCTGGGGTGGCCGAGTGGTTCTAGGCGCTACAGTCTGGAACCGTGTGACTGCTACGCTCGCAGGTTCGAATCCTGCCTTGGGCATGGATGTGTGTGATGTCCTTAGGTTAGTTAGGTGTAAGTAGTTCTAAGTTCTAGGGGACTGATGACCTCGGAAGTTGAGTCCCATAGTGCTCAGAGCCATCATCATGTTTGCCGCTTCCCTACTCCCCTCATTACTACTGCTTCTCCCCTTCTTACCCCTTCCCCCTCAGCTTGCAGTCAGTGCACTTCTTGTCGCTAGCTTAGCAGCTGCCAACGAGAGGCAGGGAGGCATGAGGAGTGGTTGTTTGGATCTGATTCTCAGAGACTGTAGACACAGTGTCCGGAGATGGCGGTCATGTATGCACGAGTTGTGTCTAAATGATTGTGTGAATGTGTGTGTACTCCTGTGGTCTGACAGAATGATTGTGTGAATGTGTGTGTGCTCTTGTTTTCTGACAAAAGCTATGGCTGAAAACGTAGTTGTGAGAATGTGATTGTCTTTTATATGTGGCTGCCTGTAGCTCAGCAATCATCTTTACAGTGAGTTGCTACCTATCCTGAGTATTATTGATTCTCAGAGTATTTGAGCTACTTATCTGTTGCATGGATTGATTGCTATGGTCTCATTTCATCAACACACTGTCTGTGGCTCGTGAATAACTGGCCACATGATTGGATTTCCGTGATGGGCCAAAACTGCAGGCCGTTTCTGCAGGTATCAGTAATGGAATGGGCCTGCCAATCTGAAGTCATTCGGTTCCCACTAATGTGCAGGTCCTGCCCAACGGATTTAGTCTCACCAATCTGCCTGCAAGCTGGGTCTGCTTGTGTGTGAAGTAATGCAGCGGATTTTCATGGTTTATCCATGACCCAGGACTGGGGTGCTCCTCAGCAGGCCAGAGGCCATGGGCGATGGATTTCAGGAATCGTGACCATCTGGTTGCAAGATCATTGTACAGTGTGGCATTTTAGAGACATTTTATTTGTTCTAGTACATTTTAGCACTTCAAAAGTAGTTTATATGTTAAAAGTATGGACAATAAGAAGAAGAAAATTGTGACAGTCACTAGTGGTTTGTTCGCTATGTACTCATATATTTCTCGAAAGAAAAATCACGCAAAACTTGTAAAATAATAGATATAATGCAGTGAGTAATAACTGACAATAACAAACATAGTAGAACCAGTGTGTTATTGGCGGTCGCTGACAGTGTTGGTTTACACAATTCTTCCCCACCTTATACGCTTCTTTCAAGAGGCCTACTTTTTTCTGAGGTTATTTCTGAAATCAAACCCATATTTTAAATCAAGGTTGCGACTCCAAGGAAATGCGTATTTTTGTCACCAAATGTGTTTTGTTGTATTGGAATAAAATGACGTCAGTGCTCATAATGAAACACACACACCATTTGGCTTGCTTTCTCAATCTAAAAACAGTTCATTATAAAAGATGTTGATGTCAGTACTTAATATTTTTGCTCACATAATGAAATGCTATCTGCTTGCTTGCAAGTTTTTTTTAGGTATTTCCTTGTTTGCACTATTATTTCTTGTACCATAGATGCAAAGACAGATTGTCGATTAATGTCTTAGCTTACCATTGAGATCTCAGAGTTTGTCAAGGAAAAATGCTAAAACTTGTCTGGAAATCAGGGAATTTCACTTAGGGAAACTTGTGGCAACTCAGTTTATATAAATTTGTATAAAGGTAACTATAATGATAAAATAGTTTTCAAAGATTCAGTTACATGCAGTGTCTCCATTTGTAACTAAGGAACATCCAACACAATTTATTTTAGCCACTGGGGGACTGACAGCTGGGCATTAGAAACTTTTAAAGAATTTCTATTCTATGTTTCAGCCTTGTGCAGAGCAGTGAAAATAGGAGGGCACGCCTTGAAGAAGCTAGAAACTTTTTTCAGTTTTTGCAAGACCATGAAGAGGAAGAATCATGGCTCATTGAGAAACAACGTATTTGCAAAGCTGGAATATCAGCAAAGGATTTACGAGCTGTCTTGAGCTTACAACAGAAGCATAAGGTATTGTATTCATATTAAACTTTAACAAGTTAATGTATAAAGTGATCAAAAAAGTTTGCTTTGTCTGTGCTTTCAGTTAGTGGGCTCCCTGACACTGAAGGTACCTGGTAATTTAATATGTGCTGTGACCTGTGAGATGATTGTGTGTAGTGGTTTTTTTTTTTTTTTTTTTTTTTTTTTTTTTTTTTTTTTTTTGTTGATGCAATTTCTTTTTGGGTCTTCATTTTAAGATATCTAATAACTGAAAGATAAAAGCTCTACACCAGTGTTGCACTGTATTGAGAAAAACTTATTGATATTAATAGTTTTTCAAGAATTGAAGCTAGAAACAGCAACGTAATTAACAACTGTCAGTCAGGTACTTGTGATTGATTTTGGCTCATTTGATCATATTCTGAGAATCAATTTATAAATCAGAGCAGTTTTATATTTTTGAATCGGTTTTTATACACAGCTGCATACTTCTGCTGTGATTTATTTGAATTTTATGATGTATTTAATATCAGTTTTCTTCTCTAATTTGTGCAGTAATACTTTTCAAGAAAGAGAAATCAACATTGTTCAGATTTTTGACTTTGATTCATGCCATAAAGTTGTTAGCCCAAATTTTCTTATGACACTTTAGGCAGTAAATCTATATTTATAACAGAGAAGCTGAATTTCAGAAATAAATTCAATTTAATGGTTTGGTTACACTTGTCATCTTCAACTAGGAAACTGAATTTTTGTCCTTGATATGTTGACTTCTTTCTCATTTCTTTATGGTAACTTCTGTAGATGACCTTTGCATTTTATGTAAACATTCCTTGACCATCAGTTTCTACATCATGAGTGGATAGTATTACACCATACTACCATCAGCATTGTTATAGCATCTTTTAGGGTGTGTTTCATTGAAAGCTTTAGTAACTAACAATAATGACAGATACTTTTTTTTTTAGGCCATTGCAATTTCCTGTTTGTTTGTCTTTCAGTTAAAACTGATAACATAAATGTCGTGTGTTTGGGTACAAGAATCCAACTGTGGTGTTTTTAATCACTAATCCTTTTAAAGTAATTCAGCTCTGAGTAAATAGTTTGATTCCCAGTTCTTATAATTCAGTGAGGTTCCTGGGTTTAACTTTTGTTTAAACACATTTTTAAAATAAAAGGTTCTTTTGTGTGGTTGAATTTAATATATCAATATAGTGGTCATTAGAAATGACTGATTAAATGTGTTTCAGCTGCTATTCCCAAAAGAACTAAAAATGGTAGCTCAAAAATCTCTGGGTTCAGTTAAGTATATGAACAATTGACAATGAAATATCTGCAGTGTCTGTTAACTGGTGTTTGTGATAAATGGTGTTTGCACAATAGTTCTACTCCAACACTGTCCTAAAGGGTATACACTCCTTGATTGATCATGTGACTGCAGGAGAACAATGGACACATGTCCTGTACAAAGCAAACTTTCCTTGCGATCAAGGGTGCCACATATTTCATGGATGCAACATAATTAAAGTGAAAATGAAAAAAGAACATGAAACAAACTTTCATATATGTCAGTGGGGAACTTGTGCTCAGCTTGTCCCACACGATGCACAAAAGGAGAAACGGAATCCAGAAAATGCTTCTGTACTGTATGGTGACTCAATCTGCAGTGCTGTTGCTTTTTGATGACCAGCGCCCATGCACACTACACATGTTGTGAGAATTTCATCTATAGGTAAGTGCGCATGCTGGTGGATACCTGACACAGCTAGCTTGTCAGCCATAAGGAGCTTTGGTCTGTTTACACATTTGTGACACGACTGCCACACAGATTCCCCCTTGGAGAGTGGAGGTCTGTTCCAACATTTCTATGGCACAGACATCCCCTTAGAGAGCGGATCTTTGGCGCTGTGAGAAAGCGCAGGCATCCACCCTGCAGCTGGCGTGTGTGATGGATGTTTGGGTTTTGCGCACTTCATTGTGAGGTCAATGTGAGCCGAATGGTGGTACGCCGGTCAGCAATGAGTGGACAGTGGCACTTGACTCAGTGCATGGTTTCGGCTAGGTTCATGATGGGCATGTCCCTGTGCTGCTGGTGAGTTGCAGTTAATACACAATAATGAAATAAAATGTTCATGAAGTTGCACATTGTGTGGAACACTTTAAAATAACACGGGTGTTCCAGCAGTCATGAGCTGCACTATTCAGACTTCACAGACACTCTTTCACAGTGGGACAGTGCAGGATTTGATCTGGCCTCAATGCTTTGGCATGGCAGGGGCACAGAGACAATGTGAAGTGTCTATATTCGCACAAGCACCTTGTCATCCCAACTTGAATATGGCTGTGGAACTGTGATGAACAAGCCTGACAGCACGGAGGTTAGTGTCTGGAGCTTGATATGAATGAAAATGGAAAACTGGCATGTAAATTAATCCATCCTCAACACTTGACACTGTGAAATCACAGGGATGAGAATACGAGTTCAGGAGCTGTTACAAACAAGCTGCCAGTTATGTAGGAGGTGGTTTCTGGAGCTCAACTGGAGACAATGTGCTGATGATGTAGCCCATTGGAGACAGGGTGTCTACAGCAAACAGTGGCTGGGGTTTTATGATGCAGCATGGGCACTTGAAATGGACATGGTGGCCAGTGCATGTGATGTAGTCTGCTAGCAGCTTCCATAGTGGTGGGCCAGTTGCCTGTGGAAGGCACGGCCTGTGTGGCTGGCAAATGGTGTGGTGCTGAGGCACACATGGTGGCGTGATGATAGCTGGTGGCAGGCGTGCATCATTGGCGGCCACGGGTGCGGGCTCTGTCTGACTGATGTCAGAGGAAGTATAATCTGTTGACATGTATTCCGCTGGATTGAAGAAATGAACAGCAGCAAGAGTGGTCAAGACGTAAGCTGGCTTGACTCGATCTATGGACATCTCACTGGGCTTGATGTTGCATCCAATGTTGAGCACTCTCTCACTACACTTGATCTCATAGTGTGGTTTGTAGTAGGTTGGGTGAAGTTGGACGATATGTGTGAACAGCCCACAGTCAGACTGGTGGCTGCAGTCTATTGTGATGTGACTTGGGCAGTCAAAGTACACCATCGACATGCCGACAAATGTGGTGGCGATGGTCTTGGCAGTGATTTCTGCTATGGGTCTCACCTCTGGTCAGCGAGTGAAGCAGTTCAGCATTGTCAGCAAGTGCCACAGGATGCAGGGGCAGCATGTTGCATTAGGAAAGATGCCAGTAGGTGCATGTGTGTGACTCCTGATTTTGACATGCTGGCATGCAGTGCAGGTGTGTACCCATTGATGGCAGTCTTTCCAGAGTTCTGGGCAGATGAAATGCATTTCCATGAGCGGCACAGTGGAGTTTATGCAGGGATGTGACAGCCCATGGATGTGGTCAAAAACACTGCATCAAAATTTCTCTGGGAGAAATGAGCAGTGTTTTTCTGTCGAAATGTTGCACAAAATCTTGCAGGCATAGCCTGGAATGGGAACTAGCGCGAGTTGTAGGCTGCTGGAGGTGGAGTGGCTGAGGCTGTCCAGCTGTGTGTCATCCTCCTGTTCTTTGACGACATCCCCAAAGTTCACAGGAGAAGAGATAAAGGCACAAGTGCAGGGCAAGCAGTCAGTGACAATATTGTCAGTTCCAGAAATATGCCGGATGTACAGGAAAATCTGGACATATACTCCAGCTGCTGGAATTAGTGCAGCATACACTTGCACTATTTTTCTGAAATGCTTGAGTTAGGGGCTTGTGCATTGTGGAAACAATGAAGGAAAGGGCTTCTACAGGTGGGCAGAAGTATTTCACTGCCTCAGACACCACAAGCAATTCACGGTTGTAAGCACTCCAGGCATGTTGCGACTCTGATAGCTTTTGTGAGAAGAAACCAAGTGGCTGCCAGCTACTACTGATATGTTGAAGCACTGCACCTATGGCAGTCCACAACAATGGCCAGTTAAGCATTGTGCAGTAGGTGAATGACCAGCATTGCTTCTGCGAGTATCTACTGGAACACAATAAAGCTTTTCTCTGTTGCGTCTGTCCACATAATAGAAGTCCTTATCTTCGACGTGGGGCCACATGGCACCACAATCAGAGGTTCCAGCACTGCAGCAGCATTAGGCAGTTGGTGCTGAAAAAAAAATTTCTGATACCAAGGTAGCAGCGTAAGTCTGTGTGTTTGTGGGTGCAGCATGTTCAATATTGCCTGTACCTTGTGTGGTAGTGGCATGGATCTGCTAGGGGTGATTAATGCTCTAGAAACTCGATTTCTGTGATCCCAAATATACTCTACTCTTAAAGGGGTCAATGATGATGCTGGCATAGCTCAGGTGCCGAAATGTGGGTGGTGGTGGTGGTGGTGGTGGTGGTGGTGGTGGTGGAAGTGGAGGTGGAGGTGGAGGTGGAGTAGTAGTATGGGGGAGTTTGAAAAGACCGGGATGTCATTGAGATGTGCAAATCAACATGGTAAACCTCATAAGATACCATTCAGGAAACACTACCAGCTCTGGGCAGCATTACGAAGGCCAAAAATCATGTACAAGCTCTCAAAAAGGGCATGACAATTGCCATTTTTGGACTGTCTTAAGGTGCCCCAGGAGCCTTCTTGAAAGCCTTCACATAATTAATTTTGCTAAACATAACTGAGCCTGCAAACATGTGACTAAAATCCTGCAGGTGCGATTCCAGATATCAGTTCAACACTATTTGTGAATTTAAGCCATGATAGTCCCTGCATGGTCGCCATGAATTGTTTTTCAGGATGCATTTTTGCAGCATAGCATTGAACTCGGCCTTTTCTACTGTGAGTCTGCTTGCCATGAGTTTATGCAGACAGCATGAGGTGGGTGGGCCGGGCATTAAACAGTTTGGTGGACAGTCAAATGTTTGATGTGCATCAGGAGAGAGAGAGAGAGAGAGAGAGAGAGAGAGAGAGAGAGAGAGAGAGAGAGAGAGAGGCTTACAGTCACATCCACACACTATGTTCAGGATATAGGCTATGGCGGTGGTGTGGTACTGCGAATTGAGGAGGTACGTGTTTGCCATAAATATTTATTTTACACGAAAGCGTGTATGAACAATTGACAGTGAAATGTTTGCAGTATCTATTAGCTGGTGATTGTGGTAAACAGTGTTTGTCCAATAGTTCCACTTGAACACTGTCTTGGAAGATACACATTCTTCAGTGACGAGCACATCAACTGATCGGATGACTTCAGGAGAACAACAGAAATGTGCTCAGAACAAAGTGAACTTTCCATGTGATCACGGAGCACTGGTATTTTATGGATATGATGAAATGGAAGTGAAAATGAATGGAGAGTGCAAAACAAACTTCTGTACGCATCAGTGGGGAACTCGCTCTCAGCTGATCCTATGTGGTGCATGGGTTGGAGAAATGGAATCTAGAAAACACTTCTGTACTGTATGGTGGCTCAGCTCACACTGCTGTTGCTTTTTGCTGACCCACACTTGTGTGCACCACACACGTTTCCTGAATTTTGCTGATTGGTAAGTGTGTGTGCAGGTGGAACCTGACTCAGTTAGCTTGTGCGAGCCATGAGAAGCTATGGTCCATTCAGACATTTCTGCAGTGCGGCTGCGACACACACTGTCTCAGCTTGAATGAACTCGAACATTGTATTGATTAGGAAACCTACATTACTCATAAATGTATGTGTAAATAGATCATTTTGAGATCATAACCTACTTAAAGTGTCATACGTAATGAGACTTGAAAAAGAGCCTGTCTGTGATCTTAAAAAGTATTGGTAATATTCTGTAGCATTTTTTTTTCTCCATGATACACTTTTTATAAGGACTTAGCTCTTAAATTGACATTGATGTGCTGTTAGTTATTGGACTGGTTTTACAATGGCTATTATGCTATCATTGTTAAATGAATGTGGCAATTAATGTTTTATTGGCACTTATATATTCAGACATCACATTTGTATAGGTGGAAGTAACTGAATAGAGTGTTCAAGTAATCATCAGCTTGACTGCTTAAGAAGCGCTGTTCATTTAAAATGCATTGCACTATAATTCTGGAGTGCACTTTATCATAGTGCAGTTACATAATGACAAATAAAAGGAAAAAGAACATTATTTTTATGGGTCATATGGCAGGATCCAATGTCAAAGATATTCTTGTAAGCAAAGGCAAAAAAAAAAAAAAAAAAAAACATGGAATAGTTTTATTTCTGTTTCAGTTCCTTAAATTCCAGAGACAATTCAAATAATAGAAAGACATTCACTGAAAAACAGGCTAACCCTCAGATGTAAAAGCCATCTGTTGCTGGATATGGGAACTATCAAAATTGACATTGGTCTTACCCCTGCGTGATATTTAGGGGTGAGAACAATATCAATTTTGCTAGTTCCCATACCCAGCAACGGATGACAAGCTTATCTCTAAGTTTCACGTTTGAGGGTTAGCCCATTTTTTTCTGTGCATGTCTTCATATATTCTGTAGCATTTAGGTGCCCTAATTCATATATCACAATGTGAAAGGAATATCGTTTTGGTATATTTTATGTATTATAGGCATTTAGGAAAACAGTACCACTGATTCAGCAGCCTAGCTTTTTAAGAGACCGAGTGTCACTCAGTGATATGTTCTACATGACACTATGTATCTTTATATAGCTTCTTGGAGTAAATGAAACTACACGAAATTTTTATTTGTGATTCCCATATTTTTTGGAATGTGTGTTTTAGCAGTATCATTTTCCCTTTCCAGCAAAAGCACAGACATCATTTACCTTGGGGTCTGTATTTAGTTTTTGCTTGATGAAGAAATGAGAGTAGCAAGGAGCAAAACTTTATTTGGAGGGAGATCTCCTCCTAGTGTTGCTAAAACATTATAAGTCTTAAGTGACACTGACTTCAGTGATATTATCAATGAAAAAGACAAGCCAATTTTATTGGAGGACCGAAATTAATTACTTTTGAAAAAGTGGCTACAAAAATATCTATTAACTGCACTATTCTTTCATTAACCCTTTCATTGCTACATGTGTGATCTGCATTTCATGTTGAACGTGACTTTGTGATAATTGTTCTGCTTGCCTAATGCTGCTACCTGTGCTAGGAGATGGCGTTCCAGCCACTATAAAATACTTACCATTTGATTAAAGAAATGTTTGGTGAAAAGATTTGATATCTGGACATATTCCCTTGATAAAGGACTGAATTTCTTTTCATTGTTTGCCATAGTTCCTGTACTGCATCAAATTAAGTAAAACATTGCATGGAATTGTAAAGAGTTTGCAGAAGTAAAAATACATTGCGTAAACTTTGTATATGCTTAATTTTCACTCATACAACACTATGTATGAAATGTAATTAAGATGTTGAAACATTATTTAAAATTGACAGCAAAAAAATATCTAATTCATTCTTGAGTTATTGGTTTTTATATCCAGCGGAAGGTCATGCAAGGTGTGCCCTATTCAGTCCTAGCACATTAGGATTCATGTGGTCATAACAATCATCATATTTCCTATACAGTTCAAGATACTGAAATAGTATTTTCTGCAAATGATAGTGCCAAAGAGGCATGTGTGTTGTGTGATAAATACTCAAAACTTTTTAATTTAGCAAGGTAAGGAAGTAACATATCCCCAGCAATGAGAGGGTCTGTGGAATGGGATGTGTAAATTCATCAATAATGCTTAAGAAAAACCCAGAGATCCCATTTAAACACTTCAACACCAGGGGAATGGCAGAGCATCACAGTTTAACTCATTCACAGCAGGCAAAGAGTTGAAGGAAATTGTAAGACCTTTCTATTAGGGAAGAGATGGCTTTTGCGGTTTTAAAGTACATGAGATTTTTTTGCCTTTGTTTAACATCAAACTAATTTCTTAGCATAAATGTCTTCTAGGTATTTTGTAATGTCATGTTGTAAAATAACTAATTTAAATTAAATAAATTAAAAATTTGAAATATGATGTGGCAGTATACCCTGGAAACCTTTGTTAAATGATTCTGGCTGTAGAGGCTAACACATTTGCGATTTCATAGCAGTTTTTTGTCTTGAAACATTGCCCCAACTCTGCAGTATTCAGTTTCAGATGAAATGAATATGAATGTCACTTCTCAAAATCAGACCTATATGTATGCATTTATTATTAAATTTAAAAATGTATAAAAATTGCATAATTTATATTTGGTATTTTTCTTTTGTAGTTCTGATGTTATTTAGACATCTTAGACACTGTTATTATTAATCTTAAGAATATTGATAAACAAATTACAGGTTCTTCAAGATGAGATGAAAGCACGTAGACCAAAGTCAGAGCAGTTGTGTGAAGCAGGTCGACGTCTGATTGAAACAAAGCATCCTTCATCAAGCGAAATTCAAGTCCGAATTGATAGCCTTCAAGAACACTGGAAGATGTTACAGGAACTGGCAGCTTTACGAAAGAAGCAGCTAGAAGATGCTGCAGAAGCCTATCAGGTACATCTATTGATATATGTCAGGTTACAAAGTGTGAAACATTTCAATAATTATCAACAGTAATTTTGTCTGGTGTGTCATCTTTTAGCTAATATTAATTACTGAAGCATTTCTGTGATGATAATTTTTAAACAGATTATGAGATTGAGCATTTGAATAATTGCAGACATATTACTAAACACAACAATCATTCCAGTTGATTATACGTGTTCAACAGAAATTTGGAAAACTTACTAAAAGAGGACTCATTGGTTTATAGATAAAATTACTATCGAGCCCCATGCTATAGCCAACCTCCCTCTTCCCACCTATCCAGCCTTCCAGCAGAACCACACCTGCATCCTCTTCCACATTTCACTCCTGTAAGTCTGCTAAAAATATCAACTATTTTGATGGATTTGAGAGGTATTTTGGTCTATTTGAACTACTTTATTTTTGATTACCATTAGCACTACTTGTAAGTCTCCTCAGTAGATTAGTGGAATTTTCTAGCAGTTCACCCTACATTACATGATTTAATGTGGATGCTCTGGGTAGAAATACCTACATAATAGCCTCCAAAGACACACCTAATATACAATGAGGTGACAAAAGTCATGGGAATTCTTCTAATATCGTGTTGGATCTACTTTTGCCTGCACAGTGCAGCAACTCGACATGGCATGGACTCAAGAAGTCATTGGAAGTCCCCTACAGAAATACTAAGCTGTGCTGCCTCTACAGCTGCCCATAATTGCGAAAGTGTTGCCAGTGCAGGATTTTGTGCATGAACTGACCCCTCCATTGTGTCCCACAAATGTTCGATGGGATTCACGTTGGGAGATTTGGGTGGTCAAATCGTTCACTCGAATTGTCCATAATGTTCTTCAAACCAGATGTGAACAGTTGTGGCCTGGTGGCATGGCACATTGTCATCCATAAATTGTTTTGGAACATGAAGTCCATGAATGGCTGCACATGATCTCCAAGTAGCCAAACATAAGCACCTCCAGCCAATGATTGGTTCAGTTGGACCAGGGGATTGAAGTCTTTTCCATGTAAACACAGCCCACACCATTATGAAGCCACCACCAGCTTACACAGTGCCTTGTTGACAAGTTGGGTCTACAGCTTTGTGGGGTCTGCGCTGCACTAGAACCCTACCTTCAGCTCTTAGCAACTGAAATTGGGACTCATCTGACCAAGGTACAGTTTTCAAATTGTCTAGGGTCCAACAGATATGGTCATGAGCACAGGAGAGGTGCTGGAGGCGATGTCATGTTGTTAGCAAATGCACTCACATCAGCCGTCTGCTGCCATACCTCATCAACGCGAAACTTTGCCGACTGTCCTAATGGATACATTTGTCACATGTCACACATTGATTTTTGCAGTTATTTCATGCAGTGTTGTTTGTCTCTTACCACAGACAACTTTATGCATATGCCAATACTCTCAATTGTTAAGTGAAGGACATTGGCTACTGTGTTGTCCATGGTGAGAGGTAAAGCCTGAAATATGGTATTCTCATGACTCTCTTGACATTGTGTTTCTTGGAATATTGAATCCCCAAACAATTTCTGAAGTGGAATGCCCCGTATGTCTAGCTCCAACTACCATTCCATGCTCAAAGTCTGTTAGTTCCCTTTGTATGGCCATAATAAAGTCAGAAACCTTTCCACATGAACCATGTGAGTACAAATGACAGCTCTCCCGATGCACTGCCCTTTTATACCTAGTGTACATGATACTACTGTCATCTGTATAAGTGCATATAGCTATCCCTTGACATTTGTCACTTCGGTGTACACTCTTAAATGCACAAAAAATTGCCATCGGCAGTTACAGCCAGATTCAGTCAAGGTGCCATACATGTTCATGGATAAATGCTATGTCTTGGTCATATGATACACTTATGGATGTGCGATACGTAGATTCCCACGCAATATGCTTGACAAAGAATTCATGTGGGTTAAAACTGATTACAATAGTAGAAAAGCAATAAATACAGCTGCTCTCGCATAAAACAATAAAACAGGGTATAAACAGTATTTATTCCATAGTGATAATTTTGGCAACTGATGTCACCACCTCTTCCATTGCTGTGGAGGCAACAAAATCGAGGGAGAAAGAATTACTGATGGCTTGCGAACTGTTTAGATAGTTCCGTGCAGTTATTTAATGACAAGAAAGATAATTTATTGTTAAAGAAATACCTTAGAAAATTATGGACATTAAAATAACCATCTGTTACCAGAATGCGAACGTTGTACATTGCAATCATGTATGTTCAGTTTCCTCTTGTCGGTCTACATGAATACACTAGGAGAGACTAAGCTTCCTTGTAGGATTACTTGAAATAAAGTAAAACATCATTCGGGAGTAATCTTCTTGTAAAATAACGTCTCTCACATTAGACATTATCCAACATGTGGTGGCAGTATTCTGCTGCATAACCTAATGCAATTAGTTATATGTACGTGTTCATCATTCACTGTGTAATAGCCAATGAGAGTACACAATTTGAAGTAAGACAGCTGCATCACCACACTTTGAATCCAGCCATTGTATTCATGAGCCCTGTATCACTGTCAGCAGGTTATTCTTGACCCGTGTGGAGGAAACGAGTTTGGTGTTGTAGGCGGGGACATGATGTAGTGATTCTGAGCACATTGTGCAATGATGGATAAGGTGATATCAAGGTATTGAAGAATCCATTGGTACTATGAGTGCTGGATGTTTGGCATGTAAGACCACCACATCATGACAATGAACTTGTGAATACATTACAATAAAATCCATTTTTGAAGGAGGTGCAGCTGAAACATACCACTGTGTTTCCTGATCAGTGGGTATGGCTCAGCAATAACTTTAGGACTATGGATTGCAAAATACATGTGCAGCCATTGAAGGAGAGTCTCCATGATGAAAATTGACCCTGCTGATTAGCATTTGCCAAGGACAGTATCAACCATGACTGCCAGAATGTAACATTTTTTTGACAAATCAGTATTTGTGATTGTTGATTTTCCCAAAATATACTATTGATCCAATTTGATCCATTATAAATGGTCTGTGATAGCCTGCAACTGTGAAAACAATGGGTTTGTTTATAAATAACTTTTCTGCTTCCAGTCATGATTTTCTTTTATTTATATTTTACACAATGACTTTCAGGAAATGATTTCTGTTTTCAAGTACGTTTTTCTCTGTGAAATGTGTCATTTTTACATAATGTTTTTATGTGTTAGATTCTGCTTAATTCTGTTGCCTTTACTGCATTATGTAAAAGTCACATAATTTTTACTTGGTTATTGGTCTCTATATGTAGTTAGTGGTGAAATTTGGAAACTGTATGGTTCATTTGTGCAGAGTCTAACATGTGTGAGACTTAAGTTATATTCAACATTATGATCCTGAAGGATTAATTAGTTTCCCACTGGATGAGTCGGTAATTATGCTGAAGTGTTTTGCAGAACTGAATGAGAGGTTTGTTCTTAACTAAAACATACAAGCAGAGCCAAAATTCCTTGCACAAGAAAACTGGTTCATTCTGTTAAATTCATATTTTCTGTGGGTTAAATTTAATTAAGAATGACCGAAGCAGTACAAAAAATTACTTTAATTGGGATCCAAACTGAATCATCCTGCCATGTGGTTGCTTTCCAGCATGTTTACCATGCCACCATGTTATCAAGACTTCATAGTGATTACTGTGAAATTGCAGTAATTCTTACAGGTGTTCTGCTCTTGACTCCATCTCATGATATCAACTGCATTTCCTATGTCTGTAGTCCTCTGAATGACATGGTGCAGTTTTCTTCATTTTAAAGATTATGTCTTTATGATGAGTATCAAGAAGCTGTTAAACCTTCAGTTACTTCAATAACACCCACAAGTAAAATTTCCTATACTTTAATGAACAGTACTGTACGCCCTCTAACATGATTCTCCTGCATAATGTCACGTGTAGTTAAGATGTTAGCTATACGGAAAGACTGAACTTTTTCCCAAAACACACACACACACACACACACACACACACACACACACACACACACACACACACACACACACACACGAGAAAGTAATCTGTAAGAAACTAAATGTACCTTTTAAATAATGGTCAGAGACACTCTCTTTTTGAAAGATTTCTAGTCCTATTTAACAGATCTTTACCATTTAAATTATGGTCAGAGACACTGTCAAAAAGATTTATAGTTCTTTTTAACAGGTCTGTTTGAATGTCCTCATCTGAAGCTTAGAGTTTCTTTTGAATCAGAGCAAGCTGAAATAAGCACATTCAATTTTTTTGAAATCCACACCTTTATTGTAAGTCAACTAATAATGACCAAGAACAGGTTTGACATGAAACTTTAAGGTAGATGACACACAGTTTTTCCCCCTATATGTAGCATCATAGGTTTACATTTTGAAATACTGAAAAGCCTTCTTAATATTGTATTTGCTAGTTCTACACTGACGCAAATGAAGCTGAATCTTGGTTAAATGAGAAGATGGCTCTTGTTGCATCCACTGACTTTGGTGAAGATGAACCCAGTGCTCAGGCTCTGCTGCAGAGGCATCGTGATTTGCAAGGAGAGCTATATGCATACAAAGGTGACATCCAGAGTCTCAACACACAGGCAGAGAAGCTTGTGAAAGCAGGAATATCTACACTCGAGGTAAGAAGAAAGCAGTGTTCTTAATACCTAAATTAAATGTTGATTAAATTTGATACTTTGACTAACTAAAATTCTGTTAAGTGATTCTATTTTCTTTTTCTTCAACATAGTTTTTACCATTTTGATTTAATTTCTCTGTTAGTTGCCATCTCTTCTTAAGATCTAAAATAGCCTCCCATTTCATTTCTACCCCTACACTACTTTGCTTCTGGATATTGATTCTGTTTTAGCTTGCAATAAATGAATGATGTACGTTGAGTACGCTCATTTTTTTCTCTGTGTTAAACGAGGTCTGTTCAAAAGATTCCAGAACATTTGTAATTTTGCACCAGTGGTGTGTTGGAGCAAAATGCGGTTGGCATCCCTGCACACACCTGTGTTTATTGTGCAATTGCTGGAAGTATCATTGTTGTTTATCTGTTGGTTATTGTTCAGTGCTATATTGAGTAGAATGTTGTGTCTCACAGTTTGTGAATTTCAAGATGGCAGAGTTAGAGGAGCAATGCGTCTGCATTAAAGTTTGTGTGAAACTCAAGGAAACGTTTACAGAGACATATGACATGATGCAGGAAGCCTACAGTGATGTGTGCTTAACCCATACTTGGTGTTAGGAATGGTTCACATGGTTTAAAAATGATCAGACAGAAGTTAAAAATGACTGTCATTCTGGACACCTTTCGACATCTACCCACGACGCTCATGTCAGGAATGTCAATGAAACTGTGCATTCCAGTTGAAGACTGACTGACTGACTGACAGAGAGTGCAGAAGAATGTAACATTTCAGTTGGATCATGTCATGAAATCCTGATGCAGTATCTTGGAATGCATTGCGTTGCTGCCAAATTTGTCTAACAGCTCATAAGTCGAGACCAGAAAGACCTATTCCTTGCAATCTGTGAAGAACTTTTGGACTGCACAAATGAGAAAGAAATATTCCTTAAGAGAATCCTAACTGGTGATGAGATGTGGGTCTAAATGAATGATATACGTGGAGTATGCTCATTTTTTTCTCTGTGTTGTACGAGGTCTGTATGATGTTGAGACCAAAGTTCAGTCTTCACAGTGGATTGAGAAAGGTTCTCAAAGACCAAAAAAAGCTCGTCACATCAGGTCAAATGTCAAAGCCATGCTGATAGTTTTCTCTGACTTTGAAGGATTAGTCCATCATTAATTCATGCAACAGGTACAAACTGTTAATTGATGGCACTGTCAGGACACATTGTGGTGCCTACAAGAAAATGTCAGAAGGAAATAGCATGAAGCGTGGTGAGACAATTCATGTCTCTTGCATCACCATAATGCACCCACACATTTATCGCAGTTACTGTGTGACTACTGCACAAAAATCGAAGGCACTGTGCTGCCTCATCCTCCGTACTCTCCAAACCTGGTCCCTCCAGACATTTTTTTTTATTTCCAAAGTTGAAAACCCCATTGAAAGGATGAAGGTTTGCAATGATAGATGATATAAAAGAAAGTTTGCAGACAACACTTCGTGTGATCCATGTACCAAGATTGCTTCTGGAAGTGAAAATGGTGTTGGGAGCAGTGTATCAATTGTGGACGAGAGTATTTCGAAGGAGACCATAGACAATAAGTAAAAGCTAAGAGTAGAAAAATTTTGTGGTCAAAACTCTGGAATTTTTTGAACACATCTACCCAAAATAAGTTATTTTCGTGATTTTTCATGCTGCGTAATTTGCCTAAATGTTGATGCCATGATAGGGCTAGCACGTAGTAATTAATAATATTCTATTGTGTTCTCAAAAGATCCCTCTATTACACTATCTGATTCTTGTTCATGTTATCAGTGTCTTTTGTCGCGGAGGAAAGGGGAAGGTGTAAATCTTGAATGTAGCATCTGAGTGATCTCTATAAAGTCCAGTTGGGCAACAGTATAGCAAAACAGTCAATTTATTTCTATTGCACAGATTTCACGTGTATAGGGAATTTTTGTTTACCTAGCAGTATAGTTGCTTATTTAAAATTTTCTGAGAATTGCAGTTTCATTTTTTAAAGAAAAATTGATATTTGAAGGTGTTTTTTAAATTATTTGTGAAGCACACAAAATGGGACATAGTGATCACAACTGCTCAACACCTTTGTGCAGTGCAGATTATGAAAGAATTTGTTTGTCAACAAATATTACACACAAAACAACAGTCATTGCTTTCTTTCTCTTATTTACACAACTAAAAATATTAGTTACATAATTCATGAATGTTAATCACCAGTTTAACAATGAAATTTTTATTTAAAATTTCAGTAAACAATAAATGAAACAACTGATACATTTTAATTTTTATTTTGTAGTATTCAGAGTAGTTCTCTTTTCAAAAGTGTTGTAAATTGTAGGACATAGGTCACAGTTTGTAGCCACATGACACCACAGTAAACTGAATATTTTTTCTTGCTTTACAGCTGTCAAGTGAACCAGAAATTGCACCCGAACTGGAACAAGAGGAGTGGGTGGATGAAATGCGCCTCGTACCACAGGAGTACTGGGATGAAGAACCTGTTGAGCGTGTTGAGGAGAGAGTAGTAGTAGAGGAAAGAGCAATTCCACAAGTCATGGGTATATATGACTTCAGTGGCCAAGGCATGCATATGAAGAAGAAAGAGGTAAAAGTCCTTTTACCAAGTAATGTATAGCTCCTGTAAAATAATTTAGACTTATAACTGACAGTCATACTGTTGTAGAGATCCATGAAGGCATTAGAAGAATCTTCCACTCATCATGCCTTTGGAAATGTTTGATATTTCAGCCTTATTTGATCTATATTTTTCTCTCTTTCCTCATTTTTGGATGCTATATGGGCTGCCTCACACCATGTTGCTGAAGGACAGTGAAGAAATCACAACAAAATATGAGTATGGCACAGATATTTGAGATGTGAGAGGATTGGAGAAAACTTAGAAGTGGAGTGGTAACACAGAACTTAACAAACACACAAGACAAGGCTGAAAGGATAACAGATGCCTTTTTGGGCTGTTGAATGTTGATGGAAGCCATTGAAAATTTCTGTTGCACCTTTTAGCAGATTACATTATGGAAGTCAAAAATGAAATGCTTTATAAAGTGGTGTCTAGCAGGACTCTTCAGCACGGTGAATGTAATTTCCTAAACAATTTCCCGTGTGGTATGTTAAAATGAGGAGCAATGATGAGTAGGTAAAAATATAGCAGAATTTATGGAGCAAATATTTTACTGGCAAAGGCAAATAATAATACAAAGAAATTATCAGTATGGGATCAATAAATTCACATTGTACTATAAACGACTTAAGTTGCGTAGCAACACAGCCATGTAATAATAATAATAATAATAATAATAATAATAATAATAATAATAATAAATCCCGTGGAGGCCCAGGAAAAGAATAGGCCTCCGGTATGTTCTGCCAGTCGTAAAAGGCGATGAAAAGAACAAACCACTAATAGGGCTAACCCCCCTTTTAGTGTGATTAGTTGGTTCAGGACAGAACTAATGAAGCCTCAGACAAGCGCTGTCACGGTCGGGGACAACGCTTTAACCCTATGCCCATCCACAATGGTAACTACACTGATAGCCCCACGGAAAATGATTTAAATCCAAATAGAGGTGTTTTGCAGGATATGCTTCCTGCACCCACTCTAGAAGGAATACAAAGACAGAGGATGAGATGAAGTTAACCGACACCTCATGTTCTGTTATTACCAAGCAACAAACCTAGGAACCAACACAACTGGATACAGATCACAAGTATACACAACATTTATTACCAGATACCCGGAATTAAAATTTTTAACAGAACAACGACTAGCTGATCAGATCCATGTAATAATAAAAAATAACAGGGTATCCCAGTCAGAATTAGAAAACATCAAACAACAAGTACAACAAATACTGGAACAAAATAATGTGCGATCAGAAGAAGAAGAAAATACAGTAATGGACTCAAACATCCCAGAGCAAACAAACAAAGACCAACACGCATCAATTAAACAATCAGAGGAAAACGAAATCTTAAGACAGCCACCAGAACAAGCACAAATAGAACACGAAGAGAGACACGTGTTAGATATAGAAGAGAAATTTCAGCTGACATATATAGAATACAAAGACACAAATACAGACATCAGACCATTTTTGCATAGACCGCCAAATAACCCACAAGTCGAAACAACAATAAAAACTATCAACACAATCATACACAACAAAATAAATGAAAATATAACTATGAAAGAGTTACAACTACTGGTTTATATAGGAGCACTCACTACACTAAATATACACACTAGGCAGAGATCAGAACAAACCAACACACAGAAGAAACCCACAAAACCAGCATGGCAACACAGGCTACAGATCAGAATAGAAAAACTGAGAAAAGACATCGGACAGCTAACACAATTTATAAGAAGTGAAATATCAGACAAAAAACGAAAAAGGTTAGGTAAAATCTCACAACAAGAAGCACTAGAGCAATTACATGAAAAGAAGCAGAAATTACAAGCATTGGCCAAACGACTTAGAAGATACAAAAAAAGTGAAAATAGAAGGAAACAAAACCAAACATTCAACACAAACCAAAAGAGATTTTACCAAACAATAGATAACACACACATTAAAATAGACAATCCACCAACATAACAGACATGGAACACTTCTGGAGCAACATATGGTCAAACCCGGTACAACAAATCAGGCATGCACGGTGGATACAAGCAGAAACAGACACATACAAGATGATACCGCAAATGCCTGAAGTGGTAATTTTGCAACATGAAGTCACCCGAGCAATTAATTCTACACACAATTGGAAAGCCCCTGGAAAAGATAAAATAGCAAATTTCTGGCTAAAGAAGTTCACCTCAACACATTCACATCTAACTAAATTATTTAACAGTTACATTGCAGACCCATACACATTCCCTGATACACTTACACACGGAATAACATATCTGAAACCTAAAGGTCAAGCAGACACAGCAAACCCAGCTAAATATTGCCCCATAACATGCCTACCAACAATCTACAAAATATTAACTTCAGTCATTACACAGAAATTAAAGACACATACAACACAGAACAAAATTATAAATGAAGAACAAAAAGGCTGCTGCAAAGGAGCACGAGGATTTAAAGAGCAACTGATAATAGATGCAGAGGTGACATATCGAGCTAAAACAAAACAAAGGTCGCTACACTACACATACATTGATTACCAAAAAGCTTTTGATAGTGTACCCCACTCATGGTTACTACAAATATTGGAAATATACAAAGTAGATCCTAAATTGATACAGTTCCTAAACATAGTAATGAAAAATTGGAAAACCACACTTACTATCCAAACAAATTCAAATAATATCACATCACAGCCAATACAGATTAAGCGTGGAATATACCAAGAAGACTCATTAAGTCCTTTCTGGTTCTGCCTTGCTCTGAACCCACTATCCAACATGCTAAACAATACAAATTATGGATACAATATTACTGGAACATACCCACACAAAATCACACATTTTCTGTACATGGATGATCTAAAACTACTGACAGCAACAAATCAACAACTCAACCAATTACTAAAGATAACAGAAGTATTCAGCAATGATATAAATATGTCTTTTGGAACAGACAAATGTAAGAAATAATAGCATAGTCAAGGGAAAACACACTAAACAAGAAGATTACATATTGGATAACCACAGCGACTGCATAGAAGCGATGGAAAAAACAGATGCCTATAAATATCTAGGATACAGACAAAAAATAGGAGTAGATAATACAAATATTAAAGAAGAACTAAAACAAAAATATAGACAAAGACTAACAAAAATACTGAAAACAGAATTGACAGCAAGAAACAAGACAAAAGCTATAAATACTTATGCTATACCAATATTGACCTACTCATTTGGAGTAGTGAAATGGAGTAACACAGACCTAGAAGCACTCAATACACTTACACGATCACAGTGCCATAAATATAGAATACATCACATACATTCAGCAACTGAAAGATTCATATTAAGCAGAAAGGGAGGAGGAAGGGGATTTATCGACATAAAAAACCTACATTATGGACAGGTAGACAATTTAAGAAAATTCTTTATAGAACGAGCAGAAGCTAGCAAAATACACAAAGCAGTCACTCATATAAATACATCGGCTACACCACCGCAATTTCATAACCACTTCCACAACCCTTTAGATCACATAACATCAACAGATACGAAGAAAGTAAATTGGAAAAAGAAAACACTACATGGCAAGCACCCGTATCATCTAACACAGCCACACATCGATCAAGACGCATCCAACACATGGCTAAGAAAAGGCAATATATACAGTGAGATGGAAGGATTCATGATTGCAATACAGGATCAAACAATAAACACCAGATATTACAGCAAGCATATTACTAAAGATCCCAATACCACAACAGATAAATGCAGACTTTGCAAACAACAAATAGAAACAGTAGATCACATCACAAGCGGATGTACAATACTAGCAAATACAGAATACCCCAGAAGACATGACAATGTAGCAAAAATAATACATCAACAGCTTTCCTTACAACATAAACTTATAAAACAACAAGTTCCCACATACAAGTATGCACCACAAAATGTACTGGAGAACGATGAATACAAATTATACTGGAACAGAACCATTATAACAGATAAAACAACACCACATAACAAACCTGACATCATAATCACCAATAAAAAGAAGAAATTAACACAACTAATTGAAATATCCATACCCAATACAACAAATATACAGAAGAAAAGAGGAGAAAAAATTGAAAAATACATCCAACTGGCTGAGGAAGTCGAGGACATGTGGCATCAGGATAAAGTTGACATTTTACCAATTATACTATCAACTACAGGAGTCATACCACACAATATCCACCAGTACATCAATGCAATACAACTACATCCAAACTTATATATACAACTATAGAAATCTGTAATTATTGACACTTGTTCAATTACCCGAAAGTTCCTAAATGCAATGTAACATATACCGTACAGTTAAAAGGAAGTCACGCTTGATCAAGGTCTGCATCACCTGCCATTTTTAACCAGACATAACGTCTGAGACAAGAAATAAATAAATAGGAAATAATAATAAAAGGAAATACAATGTAACATATACCGTACAGTTAGAAGGAAGTCAGGCTTGATCAAGGTCTACGTCACTTTCCATTTTTAACCAGACATAACGTCTGAGAAAGGAAAGAAATAATAATAATATACATCTAAAAGAAACAATATTTTATGCAGTTCAAGTGACAGATGTTGTAAACCACTTTTATCCAAATCCACTGGGAGAGAATCGTGGATCAACAGACTAGTAACCACACTTTGTACCTGGCTAGTCATCGACATTATAGATGAAAGGGCAAGGCAAAAAATCATACATCTTTTCTAAAAAAAAGATTGGTGGTAACAAGGAAAGGAAATAATCATGGGACCTCTGTAGATTCCCTGAGGTAATTACTGTTAATGAGTATAAATTAAAGCTCACAAAGGTGAGACCCAGTGGTATTCCATACTGTGGTGCCCTCTCATTTTCCATTACGATGCACCAACATACTTGATGGGTTGTAGGGGCCAGGTTGGAATGGCCACATAGACAAAAAGAGTTGCTTACAGATTACCATGTTTCCTTGGATGTTCCATTTTAAACAGAACCTTGGGTAAAAATGTCAAGGAACCTGCAAACGATTATCTCCAGTACCTGAAGTATGAGTGTTATCACCATTGTGTAAAATTGCTCATCATGGATCAGTGTAAAATTAAATTAATAATGCTTCACTTTCAGCTGCTGCAGATTTAGGAAAAATAAAAGGTACTGCCATTACACAACTTGCATTACGATACATATTGTATTTTGATGGGAGTTTTTGTGATTTGAGTAGATAAATACTGTGCACTGTGCTAGAAGTAGTTGAAGCTAGTGCTGAATTTAAGGATCTGTTTAGTAAATACATAATTATACAAAAACATATGAAGTGAGTAGTAACACCAAAACAGTATTTAGAAACAAAGTTAAAGAGGAAAAATGTAAGATTCTTTTGTTTTAGAGAATGTGTACCATACTTTGTTTTTGATAAAATCTTCTCGGGTTGACAGCCGAGTCAATGTCTTGTTCTCAAGCAACATTTCAGCAAGTATCTTACTTGCCATCTTCAGGCAAAGTGTCGGGTTCACGTCTCATCTGGATCTTTATAGCTGGTGTGCCACGGGATTCTCTGCATCCTCAGTGCTGGTCAGGCCAATCAGGCACAAGCGGAATCGGTGCGGCAGCGTGTGGGGGAGGGGGGGGGGGGGGGGGGGGAGGGGGATGGGGAGCTGTGGGTGCCGGGTCCTGGCGTCTCATCTCAGTGCGGCCTGTTTATTCCATCTGCCACCACCAACCTGTCTCCATCAGTTCGCTCTCGTCTCATTCTTTATAATGTTGTGTTCCACGAAGAATAAGACGAGAGCACTCTGATGGAGGCAGGTCGGTGGTGGCAGATGGAATAAATAGGCCACACCGAGACAAGACGCCAAGACCTGGCACGTGCAGCTGCCCCCCCCCCCCCCCCCCCCTCCCTCACGCAAATTCTGCTCACGCCTGATTGGCCCGACCGGCACTGAGGATGCAGAGAAGCCCGTGTTCCATTGGCTATAAAGATCTGGATGAGACATGAACCCGACACTTCACCTGAAGATGGAAAGTAAGAAACTTGCTGAAGCGTTGCTGGATAACAACATATTGACTCGGCTGTCAACCTGAGAAGATTTTATCATCGAGATTTGCTGAGAAAGCCTGCATTCTCATATACTTCGTTTTAGTGTCGTTCTGTAGAACTTGTAATTATTACAGTGGCATTGCCTTCTGTAAGAGCATTTACTTACCTAGCAAACATTTAGTTTGTTGTATTACTCAAGGGGAAATCTGGTTGATTATTGTGATTCTGTAGTTGTTTCTTCTAAATTTCTCTCCATACCACATTACTTTGGAAAGGAAATTAATTTTCTTTTCATGACACGTGTTTTCCATTTTAGGTTCTTCTTTTGTTAAATAAGACCAATTCAGATTGGTGGAATGTCCGAAGGGAAGATGGCACAGATGGTTTTGTACCTGCCAATTATGTTCGTGAAATTGAGCCAAAAGTGGTCAAAGTGCAAGTACGCAGGCCTGAAAAAGTACGTGAAATGCGCCGTGTCAAGAAAACTCGAATGGTCAAACAAGTTGTGCCTGTGCGGAAAACGCAACAGAAGTCTCCATGTAAGCAATTTTTTTGTCTATAGGGACAGCTTAGAGTACACAAAACATATGAACTGCCATTTCCATGGAAGTTCCATTACTCTCACGTTACAATAAATACTCATATTCCTTTAATGGTAAAATTATATAGAAATGTGCATTCTTTATTTGAAAGTTTTATTATTCTAGCAGCTGTGCATGTAAAGAGAGAAACTGTCTGAAGATCCTTCACAACTTGTTGGCGAGAGAATATTGTGATGAGAACTGCATGCAATTTACATTTGAAGTTGGTCACCTTACAAGACGCCATTGCTCACACAGGCACATAAAGACAACAGTAAAGTCCATTGGGCTGACTGCTTTTCTGATTGTGGTATCCATCAACTACAAGCCTTCCCAATATGTATACTGTCATGTCGAAAACTTCAAGATTTCCACTGACGCAATTCCAAGAGTACTCATGGTGTACTGATAAGAAAATCACTGAATTGGTGCAGTGGTTAAGATATTGGGTTCACATTCAAGAGGATGGTAGTTAAAATCCCCATTTGACCATCCATATGTAGGTTTTCCACGGCTTCCATAAATTGCTTAAGGTAAATGGTGGGGTGATTCATCTGGAAAGGACAAGGCTGGTTTCTTTCTCAGTCCTTCCCCAATATCAAGTTTGGTTCAGGCTCTAATGACATCATTGTTGATGGGTCATTAAAGGATTATTTTCCTTTTGCTAGACAGAAAAGTCGATGTTCTCTTCAGTTATTCTTTAGACAAGAGACTATTTTCTCCCAGTAGCAGTTGTTTCTGTGCGTGCAGACTGACCTTATCCTTAAAGGTAATTCATTTGTGTCTGAATTCACTGACAAAATAGGACCATAAAGATGAAAGAAGAGCCCATACCACGTTCAGTCACTCTAGGCACTAATTGACATTCAAATCCACTTTGAAGTCATGGAATTGTGCATAAAATTTCAAGTTTCATTTCCGTGGCTGACAGTAATTGAATACCATATGGAATACAACAGTGGAGATCTTTTTTTATTGCTTCTAACAGTTGTGTGTTGTTGACTATTGCAGCTGAGGCTTAGATAGCATGTGGCTTATTGTATGAATTTATTAGTAGTAGAAGAAAGGCCAAGAACCCAGAAATTGACATTCTCAACATTGCCTCTATGAACCTTGCACATATCCAGTGATTCTTTTACACACTCATAATGCGAGTAGGATACAGCTCATGATATATATGTAATCAGTTTCTTATATTACCTGTGCCTTTGCCTGTTATTGACTGATTTAAGAGGAAGGATGGTTCTCTATTTCTTACTGTGGTTGAAGGAAGCAAACTGACAAACAGAACAAATGTGCTAGTAGCAGTGACTGGTAATATTAAATTTTGTTTACCTTATTAAATTCAGATGTTTCATTTCCAGCAAAACCCCTGAAGCGTAAGTTGACAGATGGAAATGATAATGTGGAGAAGAGACAAAAAAAGATCAATGCTACTTACAACCAGCTGTTAGATTTAGCTCAGGTAAAGAGGAAGTTAATTAATGTTTGTGTGTTGTTACTTGACTTTAGTTGCATATAAAGTAGATATCTGTTGCAAAAATACTGTTTTCTTTGTTTTCTTAAAACACCTGTTGTTACTCTTATTATTTTTAATGTTACAGAAAAGGCATGCCCTCCTTGAGGATGCCATCAGACTGTTTGGATTCTATCGTGAGTGTGATGACTTTGAAAAATGGATCAAAGACAAGGAACGCATGTTGAGAGCTGATGACTCAAATGAAAATGTTGAGTCAGCTAAACGTAAATATGAGGTAAATTTTGTGTTTTTGCTGTAGCTTTTCTCCATATTTGAAAAAAAATTATTAAAATAAATAGATTATGTGCATACTCTTTTAAAATATACAGAGCACACATTATCATTGTCGGCCAACATAAAGGTTTAATTAATTTGATTTTCATAATTTTTTAACAATTTAACCTAACTGTGCATTGATTTAATCCAGTATTAATGCATTCAGCAGGTAAAAAACCTGAACTTAGTGTAAGTAATGGGAGTTTTAATTGTTAAGTAACAACATCCTTTTTTCTTTTCCCCACCTTCTTTCCACTTCATACTGGGTATGTAGAAAATCCTTTGAGTCCTGTATCCAATATGCCCACTCTAACAACCGGGAAAATACGTGTCAAGTCATTCCCCTAAACAAGTACCATAATGGGGTAGCGCCCCTGGCTATTGAATATACGAAAGAAATGTCACATCTTTGTTGAGAACCATTCATTCATTCTAACATGTTCATGCATCTTTACATGGTGTATTGTGAGGTACTTTGTTAATTATTGTAGCATCAGAACTAAATAACACATGCAATTTTTTTTTTCCTTATATAATTCACAAAATCACCTTTCTTAGTTTACTTGAATGTATGCTCCTGTTGTGGCATGCACAACTCTAGCCTGATTCCAGCTACATGCACAAGCAGTAAAACATGCTTATATCAACTGTGAAGGTTGTATGATTGATCTAGCAATTCAAGTAATCATGGCTTAGGGAAAACTTGATGTAGTCAAACCACCATAGAGAAAATGAAAGTACATAATATCTGGTGAGTTACGTTTTCATGTTAATGCTGAAAAATATACCCAGCAAAGTGATTTTGTTGTGGCTTGTCAGTCCAATTTTCTGAAAATGCCTGGGAGACCGTCTTGCACAATCCTGGCCCAATCTTGTGGTGCACCATCTTGGTGGGAGCTAACTGTTGGTTGATTGTTGTAAAGCACATTGTGTAATTACTGTGAATCACAGAGCTACACAATTTGAAGATAACTGATAGAATAAAGTTGTTCAAAGAAAAAAGCATAGTCTAATAAACCAGTCATTCATCTGATGACACCAAGCATTGTCTTTCGGCATATCACATACCACATCCCTTACAGTTCAGTGATTGCATGTGTCGCAAAAGCATGAATTATGTTACATTATTGTAACATGTATGGCATGTTAAAGGTGGATTAGTGAGAAAATGCAACATTGCTAAGGAAATCCCTGTTTTCATTTAAATGTTAAAGAATGTCCACAGTAAAGTGATTTTATTGTTTCTTGGCAGTAGTTTTCTACAGTTGTGATAGTTACGGAGGCAAATGAAAAAATTCCGTACATGCTTCCTGGGATAGAGGATAAGTGAAACAGTCAGCTGGTGAACAATGCACAATAAAGTTTTTGAACTTACAAATATTTTTTGTGGGAGATGATCAGAAAAAGGGAGAGAACGAAAGAACTCCTACATTATCAAAGAAAAATCTGTGAATTATTGTGGTTTCATATCCCTGAAATCACTGCTTGGATAAGTGTTTGTGGAAATACTATAATATCTACTTTGTATGTCATGTTTCAGAAATTCCTAACTGATCTCTCTGCCAGTAGCAAGCGAGTGGAGGCTCTTGATGCTGCAGTAGATGAATTTGTACGTCAAGGTCACAGTCAACTGGACAAAGTTAGAGCACGTCAGAGGCACATTCATCAACTGTGGGATAATCTAAATCGGCTGAAGGCCCAAAAAGAGCGCAGTTTGGAAGGTGCCTCCAGGTAGTTTGTGCAAGATTTTCCTTTTTGTAATCACTGTAAAAAATAATAGTTATTTAAATGGATGAGTCTGCTTATAGATGATGTGATTGTGATCTTGAAAGTATTATTTCAGCGTGGAACTTTTCAATCGAACATGTGAAGAAGCTCGTGACTGGATGTTGGAGAAAATGATGCAGTTGGATACGGCAGAGCTGGGGCCTGATCTAAAAACTGTGCAGGCATTACAGAGGCGACACCAACAGCTTGAACGAGAACTTGCCCCTGTTGAGGAGAAAGTGAAACGTGTAAATCTGCTAGCGGCATCGTAAGTACTAGATCCACTTCTTTTAAAGCCTGTTGACCATACTACCTTATCTCTTTCTCTTACCTTCAAGTGATTATTACTTGTTAACATAGTTGAATTTAGCTATAAAATGAGAAGTAAATGCGCATCAAAATGTATGTTGAAGGAAGAAGGCTATTAACTAATTGTATTCCATCTATAAAGAATAATGTTTGTATGAAGGAAGGGTAACTGTTAACCTTCTGATAACTGCTTGTGATTAATGTGTAATGAAACTCTGCTGCCCTTGTGTTTACTCTTGAGAAGATAGTTTGTTATATCTGTCACAAGATTGTTTTATAAGTTTTTAAAGTTAAGGTTTATTAATAGCAGAGTCATATAGCTATCTGTTTTCCTCATTGTTAAGAGCCCCATAAAGTCAGTTAAACTATATTAATATAACCCTCAGCCCCCTTCCCAATCACTTTCCTCCAGTGCCAAACTGACAGTCCTATATACCTCAGGATGTGTTCTGTCAACAAATCCCTTCTTTTTGTCAAGTTGTCATAAATTTATTTTCTCTGCAGTTCACTCCAGTACCTCTTCATTAATTATCTGATCTACCTAGCTGAACTTCTGTGGCACAGATGTATCCAATTCATTTCACTCCTTCCATTTCCATTCATAGGTGGCACATTGGAAGAAAGGTTATTGATGCTACTCTTTATATGCCTAAATATCAGTCATTTTACTTTTGTGGTCATTATGTGGGGATATAAGTTGATGAAAGTAATGTTCCTTGACACACATCAGTTCACAGGATCTTGGAATTTTGACACTAAGGCTTGGTGCAATGTACAGCATCTTTCTGAAGCATCTCCAATTGGAAATTGTTGAGCATTTCCGTGGTGATGCAAAAAGCTCTTCTGTGAACCTTCTCTTACTTGCTAGTTGGTCTGCAACCCTTACAGATACTCATATGTTGGTTGAATGAGAGTTTTGTAAATTTATGGGTGAGTACACTCTCTTAGCACTTCTCCAGTAAATCTGTCTGACATCTGTTTTTCGCTGACTATCATGGCACAGCCCCCCCCCCCCCCCCCCCCCCTGCCACCACTGAACTATCTGTGCTCTTTCTGCAAGATACTCATGTTATTAATTTCCAGTTTTCCATACCTCAATTTGGAGCTTATAACCATTGCCCTCCAACTACTGGGGCAACTTCCTATTCCCATCTTTGAATACTGCTACCCATTTAGACCAATGCAGGCATAGAAAACCCTGCCAGTCTCTTATAGCACTGTGGCCTTGCTTTTCTGACTGACTGCACCACCACGCTAGAGAATCTTTTGCAACCTTTCATAGAAATCAGAACTAAATCGAACATGTAACTTCATTTCAACCTATTCTCAGATAGATTCAACATCTGGCAGATGTTGTCCAATCTAAATGCTTCAGTTTTGGTCCCACACAAAAATATTACCATCCAACTTGGTGACCAGAAGAACCTGGCATCTCCCATTTCATGTGTTTGTTCAGCTGTTACTTTCTGGTTCCCAATTGTGTTACAATGTAATGATTGTGACATTTGAATTTCAGGGTTCAGGCATCATATCCTAATGAAAGGTCAAATGTGAATGAACGTCAAAGAGAGATTCAGGATTTATGGCAGAAAGTGAAGGTACATAAACAAATTTGTGTCATTCCTGTATGTATGGAAATTATGATTTGCATTAAATTTTGATGTTATGTGCAGTAATATTGCTTTATTTCCTTAGGCAAAAGCAGCAGAACGCCGCTCCAGGCTTGAGGATGCTGTAGGTTTACAAATCTTTATGAACAGTTCAAAAAATTTGGTATGTATACTTACAATTAAAGCAACTTTTAGTTACTTTTTTTATGAGTTTGTGGATATAATATTTAGTATTGATTTTACAGCTGGGGTGGGTTGCTTCAGTCAAACAAGCTCTAAATGCATTTGAGAGTGCACGTGATGTTGCAACTGCTCAAAACTTAATAAAGAACCATCAGGAACTGGGAGATGACATTAGAGCACATGAAGATGAGTAAGTTTATACATTTGGAAGCCACTGTTTTTAACTGTACCTGAGTGAGTGATTGAAGGTTGCATTTTTTTTAAAATTTTGTAGCTGATGTTTTTAGTCCAATATATATTTTGAAAAAATCAGTAAATTTCACTAAATCATTTTAAGTCTGTATGTGTGTCCTATTCCACTACACTATATTGTTTCTGAATGTGTATTCTCTTTAATTAAAAGCTTATCTTTGCATAATATGTTAGCTCTCACCTGAACCATTAATTTTTGGGAAGTTATCTATCTATTTACCTCTTTTTCTTTGTAGACATTAATATTTTCTGATTCACTGCACTTCAGAAATTTGTAGAGGTTGTAATTGAGTTGTATAATATATTAAAGTCTAAGTAATAAGGCATAATATTGTTTTAAAGAAAATAGTAATTACTATGTAGTATTGATGACAGAGATAGGGATAGCAATGATATTAGGAGCAAATTTGTGACATGATTTATCCTTGGCACAGGTTTCACGAATTGGCTTTGCTGGGTCAGCAGCTGTTGCAACGGAACCCTAATCAGCCAGATGTGGAAGAGCTGTTGGCTCGTCTGGAACAGGAACATGAAGCAGTTATTCGTGGATGGGATGAAAAGGGAGACTGGCTCAGGCAGTGTCTTGATCTGCAGTTACTGAATCGGGAAGCAGACCAAATTGATGCTACTACTTCCAGTCATGAAGTATTCCTGGCAAACACTGAACTTGGAGTGAGTTTTGTATATAGATGTAGATAAGAATTTTTGTCCATAATAATTTTGATACATTTCTGCTTTACACTGTAAATACATGCCTCTTTCTTGACTGGTCCATTGTCCATGTTTTGCCTATCAGCATTGATTGTGTAAGCCACTTCAGGGAACTTTTGGGCTAATTTTCTTGCAATAATTATGGGTTATTCCTTTATGGATAAATCTCAAAAAGTTTCAGCTCTAATGACCTGTCATCTAATTTAATGTTAGATTATCTGTCAGCCATCTGTACCATTGATAAACTAGTTAGCATATGGATGCCTGTTATTCATACGTAAGTATACAGTTTTAGATGCACCTGCTAGAGAGGGAGCAGTCATTTTAACTGATATAAATTTTAAGGAATAGTGTGTTTCAAAATTTTGTCTTTCTGCAAAGAAAACATTCCCTTTCTGTAATGCGCTGGTTAGATTTTTTGAAGTGAGTATTATATTTTTAAGTAACATTTTATTGCATTAAATATCATTTTATTATTGATATCACTTTTCATGCAGGGTTCACTGGATGATGTTGAAGCCCTAATCAAAAGACATGATGACTTTGAAAATACTTTGTTTGCACAAGATGAACGTCTCAAAGCATTTAGTGAAATGGCAGATAAGCTAATTCATGCTGGCCACTATGACAGCAAGCAGTAAGGATCATGATAATTCATTTTAGTTGTTAAGCACACTGAAGTCAATAGAATTTTGAGTTTTAGAATTAGTGATATTATGATCTCATATAATTATGAGTTTGTGTTTCTTATAAAGCATGGTGCATGTCCTCTCTCAGTATAGATGAGCGTCGGAACCAAGTAATTGCTCGACGACAGGCTGTAAAAGAGGCAGCTCAAGTACGAAGAGCAGCCCTCGTAGCATCTCGTGATTTTCAAGATTTTTCTGCTGATGTTCATGACCTACAAGGATGGCTCAGTGACAAGATGCGAACAGCTTCAGATGAATCATATCGTGATCTTTCAAATCTTGAAAGAAAACTGCAGAAACATGAAGCATTTGAAAGAGAATTAAGGGCAAATGAAGGCCAATTACGTGCAGTCAACAAGGTAGGCAACCTTTTGACATGTTTAATATTTTTTAGCAATATTTAGCCATAAGGGCAAGTATTTATGACAGTATAAATAAAATAAATTTTTTTATCTTTTAAATGATTTTTTTTTATGTATATGATTTGTAAGATTTTAATTTTTTATCCCAGCGTTCCTTGTTCTGACATTCAATTTGTCATGGGTAACTACTGACACTCATATGTATTATGCTATTTTGCTGTTTCATTAAAAAAAATTATGCTGAGGAAGGTTATGAGTAATGTGGAAGTGCTACTGTGCTGCAAAAAGAGTAGTGTTGAGAAAACATTTTTTAGAATAGTGGCTCTTACAAGCAGGTTTCTGTCAAGTTATGTCTGCTGTGGTGTAGTAAAGTACAGTTAGTTGTGAGTTGCAGTTGCCTGGTTCACATAGTCAATCTTCCTTGCATACATGTATTGTAGTGTTGTGGTTGATACCATTGTCAATTGACTAAATATAATTTTTATTTTGTGGAACAAGTTAAATGATTGTGACACTTGAGTGCATCTGAAATTAATATGGTAAAGCAATCTTACCAAGTACACATTGGGCATTTCAAGAAGAAATTGGGGGCACTGATGAAATTAAGTGATCAGTAAAATGAATTGAAAGCAGTTGTACTGCAAAGATAAGTATGATACAGTTTTAAAGAATAGTTTGTGTGATGTAGCCAATGGCCTTGTCGCAGTGGCATCACCAGTTCTGTCAGATCACTGAAGTTAAACATTGTAAGGCTTGGCTAGCACTTCGATGTGTGACTGTTCAGGTCTGCCAAGTGCTGTTAGCAAGCGGGGTGCACTCAGCCCCTGTGAGACCAATTGAGAAGCTACTTGACTAAGAAGTGGGGGCTCCGGTCATGAAAGCTGACAGTGGCCATCAGAGTGCTGTGCTGACCCCGTGTCCCTCCATATCCACATACTGTAATGCCTATCGGCTGAGAATGACACAACGGTCAGTTGGAACCTGTGGGCCTTCTGAGGCCTGTTCGGATGGAGTCATGTGATGTACTTGCTGGGAACACTTTCACTTTAGTGTTGATGTATACCACAAACAAGTAAAAGAAAGGGGAAAACATTATACTTCACCCAAGTTTTATAACACTATGCCAACTTGTTTGAATTCTAACAGCACTTTGTTAGGGAAGCAGTGTTGTTTGTTTCAAATACAGATTCCATTGACATTTTGCAACCTGGTTATTGAAATTTAGAATCTGACCAACATTATTTGGTACATACTTCTGTTGTTCAATAATCCCAAGATAGACATCTCATTTTGAGTTTTGTCATTAATAGTGTTGCAACTTCAGTGAACTAGTGTATGTGATGTCCAGGGCACCAATACCTCTACCACTTATCTGGAAGAAACTGTTTATGGAATAATACTGTCAATAATATTTTGAACAGGTAAGTTAGGGAAACTAGGTAACATATAATCATCATCATGTTGCAACAGACTAGATAAATAACACCAGGAAGAGGAAATAATTATGTAGAAGACTTGATGCTTATGGCACACAATCACACAACAAAAATCAAATACAGTAAAATTAAATTGAAAAATTACACTTAAGTTATCCTAACATGTCAGAGAAAACCTTTTTGCTAAACATTGTAGGTTTTTCTGTCTGTAAATAATAATTATAATTATCTGAAACATACGAATGATAGTTTAATTTTTCATTTTTAAGTTAAGCTTCATAATTTATCCAAAAATTAGAATATTTGCTTGCTTAGTGATAATTTATATTCTGGTGTCAGATTCATATTCAATTTCCTTGAAAATATATTAACTGGATTTCATTTTTGAGTCAGTATAAAAAATTTCAGTACTCATCATGCACATTGTCCGGTTCATCCTTGACACTGTCATGATCCGTATCTACTGCAACAATATGCAATATGTCTCATATTGAGTATTTCTGTAGTACACACTGACAAACATGTACTTTGTATTGAGTTTGTGATTATAAACAGGTTTACCACATGTCATTCATGTAATAAACATTCTCATGGCATTTGAATGGTTTGTTATATATTTCTGATGAAACTGACATAGCCTTGAGGCACTTAGCACCCACAAGTGCTCGCCCCCCCCCCCCCCCCCCCTCACACTCCACATTCTTCATGCAATCCTATATTATCTTTGCCAACACTTGCTTAGCAGGTAGTTGCAATAAATAATCAAACGTCCATAAAGCAATCACTCAACTTAGCAATAGTTGGTACACTTCAGAATTAATTGAGATGCAGTATATCCAGGGAGTCTTTAATATTTATTCTTTTGTATTCCTTTTCTGGAATTTAGTTTAAACAGGACAGTAAAAATATATGCTCATTGTTTATTTTTGATTTGGCTTGAGTTAACTAATAACTACATCTCTGTTCCCCTCTGAGGCACTACAGGACAAATTTCTGTGCTCATTTCCAGCCACACCCCTCATTCAAGTCATACTATAAATCTACTTTATCACTGTCAAAGTTCTGTTATGATAGAATTTGTTTTTGGTTGTGAGGAATATTCTGGATAAAGTTGTTACTTGGCCACTCTTTGCCACCTGGTGCAGGACTGAATCTCGTTCGTGAAGTTTTAAAAGTTACACACTATTGTTGGAGATTCCTTGTAAATTTATTTTCTATTTTTTTTCCAGAGAGGTATGGGCCTGATCTCAGAAAGAAATTACAGAGCTCCGGAAGTACAGGCAATGCTTGAAGACCTTAATACAACTTGGGAGCGTCTTGTAGATCTTTCTTTGGATAAAGGTCGGCGGTTGCGTCAGGCTGCAGCCCAACACACATATAATCGCACTGTTGATGATGCAAGACTGAAGCTTGACGAGATTGATGCTAGTTTGCAGAGCAAAGAGCTAGGATCAGATCTGCGGCATTGTAAAGAGATGCTTAACAAGCATCAGGTATGTTAAAGTTTTTGAGTTGTTTGCTGAGTTGTGTGATAAAGTATATGATATTTGTGTCTCTAAAGGCATTTTCTTTGTAATAGGCTTTGGAGGCTGACATGAAGCAGTGGAATCAAAGAATTAATGATCTGGTAATGATGGGAGAAGAAATGGCTCATGAAGGACACTTTGATGCTGATAATATTTTGAAGGCCAGCAGGAATTGCCAAGAAAAGTATGTTGTTTGTGACATTTTCTGTTGTGATGTAGGCTTTATATGCCATTCATGGTATTGTGTGTGATGTAGCTCCTGTGTAGCTGTATTATAAATGTGTATGATTTGTTTTTTAATTTTATGTGAAGCTAATTTATTGTAAGAAATAATGAGGCTGGTTATGTCTTTGTATTCTCAGTCATACCTGCACTTTTCAGATTTATTAGGCTACATGCAAATTTTGGTGAATGATGTTTACTGAGTGCCAGAAAGGCATAGAAAGAAATCAGACCATCACAAATGCTTTCATAGATGGTCCACTTGTGGGTACCCATAAACATAGGCAAGAATTTGAACATTCAGTTACCTGTCTTAGCAGGGTCAGTTGACAGGAACAAACTTTTATGCGTTAAACACAAGAAGGTGAGCCTTTCAGGGGTAACAAGTTAAGGCTTTCTGAGTTGGGTTGTAATAAAGATGAACTGTAAAGTGGAGAAACACATTGTATAGTATTATCATAAGTTGAACTTTGTGGGAAAAGGAGGTGGGGATGGGAGGAAGGACTTGCTTCAGTAGTGAGCAGTATTTTACCGACATACATTTTAGAACACTATATAATCGCGTGCATCTTCATGTTTTCACAGTGTAAAGACAGTTCCATAAAACTTCGGGCATGCAGCTGCGTAAATTCAGTTTTTTCTGCTAATATTTCGGCTGAATAGCGCCCAGCAATCTTCAGAGTCAGCTCCAACACTTGCTCCGTTTGGTTAAACCAAACACAAGTATATTTTTGAGTGCAGAATGGGGTTGTTTTATATATTTTATGTCAAGGTCTCCATTTTATGGATAAATCTAACACACAGATACTCTTGTTGGCGCTCTACATCCATTCAATATAGGTGTACCTGTTGTTCTTCTAAGCTGATAAAAGCAATAAATAATGAAAGGAGAAGAAGTTACAAATCACCATGTAGTTGGGGTGTTTAAAAGTTGATAGTCACATAAACCCAGCTGAAAAATGTTAAGCTTTCACACGACATATTTCTTCAGAGCTCAAAAATACAGAACCGCTCCCCCTCCCACACACACATTCGTACAATTTCTCTTATTTTTCTCTATTGGTAAATACTGAAAGACATTGCTTGGAAGCTTAACAACTTTTTCAGGCTTGTGTGTGTGTGTGTGTGTGTGTGTGTGTGTGTGTGTGTGTAGGTGAATTGTTACTGTTACTCATTCCATGATATGTATTCTACATAGGACTTTCCATCATCACTAGAGCAACAGATAAATAACCTGATTGATGAGTACCAGACAGACTTGTGGGAGAGTCAATCATATGAAGAACAGATACTGAATCAGGAGGCAGTATTAAAGACCTGCTGCTGCAAAATATGACTTTCACGTTTTAGGTTTTTGAGAGTGACTTGGGATAAAGAGACTGTGTCTGATTCATTAGAAGATCTGGGAAATAATTTGCTAACTGTTGCAAATTTAACAAAAAAAAAAAATTCTTTATGAAATCTCTATTGCTTTTGAGACTCATGCAGGTGTTCTACAGGAAAGTAGACTTTCATGTCTTCTGTTTAACTTAAAACTAAACGAAGTTATCAGAAAATCAGAAGAGGGCATCAAAGATATAATCAGTCTTGGATTAAAAATTACTGTTAAATGCTTTAATTTTTTCAGGCTGGTGAAGTAGTATGTCTGCATTTATGTAAATTTGGATACCTGTATTATCTCATCTCTAACAACTACAACAGTAAAGGGAACTGAGTAGGAAAATAGTTTTTCCAATACAGACTATATTAAACACTTAGTGCTCTGTTCATTACTAAGACTTAAGAATGAAGTAATTACACTAGAGAAAATGTATAGAAGATAATGTCAAAGGTTTGTCTTTTAAATATTGATGAAGAAGGTGTGTTAGATGGACAATCTACATCAGTAGAACTGGATAGTTTCATTGGAACTAGAGTATAAAATGATTTTACAGGTATCCTCCTTCAAATACCTTGGAGAGTTTATACTGCCATCAGGATTATACTGTGGTGTCAGCTTAGAAAGACTAATGTAACTCCAAAAGACTTTCAAACTAAGGGAAATAACATCAATGAAAAAGCAGTGTGGTGAAATGAAGAATTAGATAATTTCAAGACAATTTTGTTAAAATCTCCATTAGAAATGATGCATGCTGGGAGTCACCAAGTTCCAGAAAATGAAGAACCGAGGCAGAAGGATGATGATGATGATGATGATGATGATGATAACAGTTGGAAGTTGATAGGATATTTACAGAGTTTGCAACAGAAGACTATCCAAATAATTATTTAAGATCATCAGTTACAAATAATCAAACATTAACCGGCTAGAAGATATAAAAGAAGATTTTTCAAGATTTTCTTCTAATGGCATTGTAAGAAATGGTTTAGCCTTTGGAACAGAAGTAACAAAGTACAGATTCACTCAAAAACTTAACCAGAAAAGTTGCAGTAAATGGTCAGAAGAGTAGAAAAGACACGGCATAGTGATTTCATGAAGAGAGTTTGGGAGAATAAGCAGTGTGAAAAATGTCATATTTGTTTCATCGTTGATATTCTTTTAAAGTGTGTCCTCCCCCCCCCCCCTCCACCCCCCCTTTCCTGCAGTGCTGTTCTCCTTGGCTGGGGATGGTTGAGGTAGGTGACCATTTACAGGAGTTGGGGGAAACAGCAGGATATACTTAGTAAAATATTGTGATGTTGAAGTGTCATTCAACACTGATGACACTTGTGTTGTTGGTAGTATTACAGACTTACGTGAGTGGAGTACATAGGATAATATAATACCATCAATTTCAGTATTTTTATAAGGGTAGCAGATTTGACAATTGTGCTTGTACGAGGAACTGAATAATTTCTGTACTGAAAACAAGAAAAACATTACAAAAGCTCTAAGACAAAAAGGAATGAAATGGGCACACCCAGGAGATATGATGATGAATTTTAGCAGATTAAAAATTAAGACAAAACACTTTAATTCTGACTTCTAGAACAAAAGTTTTTCTTCTACAGAAAAACAAAACAAGGAAATTATATGTTTGAGGGGAGGGGGTGGGAAGATTGGCAAAATGATGTAACTCAAATCTTTAGAGAAACTTGTTAAAAGAAGGAAGAGAAATTAACGTGTTGCTCTGTGTTTAATCTTTTTAGTACTTTTGGTGAATTTGACCATCTTGTCTGTCAGTACTCATTTTGATGACTTGAAGAACTGAATAAATAGGTCTATAATAAACATTCTACTCCAGCTTGATGAAAGATGGTGGTGGTTGTCATTACTCTATGCACAGCTTTATTTCTGATTTATTTTTTCATTTCATTTTGTCATTTGACACTTATATACAACTCACATTATGTGAAGACTCTTAAATTTAAGCCTCTCATTACCAGTCTAAGAAATAATTTTGGCTGCATAGGTTTTCTGCACTCCGTGAGCCTGCTAGACTCCGCCGAGAAGCCCTAGAGGAATCTCTACGTTTCCATAAATTTGGTTTTGAGTTGGATGCAGAGATGCAATGGATTAGGGAGCATCTGCCACTGGCAGCTTCTGAAGCTTTAGGACAGAATTTGCACCAAGCTCAGTCCCTGCACAAGAAACACAGAAAACTGGAAGAGGAGATAGCTGGGCACCAGCCAATGATTGATCGTACCATGGCCTCCGGCCAAGCTCTTATTGAACAAAAGCATCCTGAAACTAAGCAGGTAATTATTTTTAAATTGTACAAATTAAGCATCAAAGTGAAATTTCAGTCTGTACTTATGAAATGAGCATTGAGGAGATCATTGTGGGAAATACCACATTGTCATTGTGGCGAGGTCCTAGCGAAAGTGGTTTGCCATCGCATTCTTCTGACATTATATGTGAAGCCAAATTACTGAGCATAATGTCTCCATCTAGTGAATGGATCACCATGAAGAGAACATATAATGACACTCAATGAAAAACTGTGGGGATCCATAGGATATTACCCGGGGCATTGGTGCGAGGTTTGGTGATCAAGAACTGTACTCCCTTGCTGACACATACTGGTGATGAAAATTTCTTCTCATACATGAACGCATGTCACAAGCAATGGAAAAAATCTCTCTCTCTCTCTCTCTCTCTCTCTCTCTCTCTCTCTCTCTCTCTGTCTCTCTCTCTCTCTAAGAAAGTGAAGGTGTGCAGAGAATGTTGTGTTTTACAAAAGGGCTGCAGTCGTCTGTAGTATATCTTCAGCAGTATAACCTAATTATGAAGTTGCTCAGAATAACTAATGAATCTGAATCCAGTAGGCCAAAACTAAGACACACTGTCATTACTTATGAGTCTTGACAACTATGACTCGTATTGTGATGCTTGAGGTATTCAGTAATCAAGCTTCACTAATAAAATGAAATTATACTTCCCCTCCTTCTCTTCTCTAGTACAATTAAATATGTGTGTAAAGCAAAGGAAAAGTTATGCAAGGAATGATGGCTTAAATGCATTGAAGGTAAGAGGGAAGCTGATGATAATATTCTTTTCAAATACATTTGGTGCCCTGATTGCTGCATGCAGTGCATTTAGTTAATCATTGCATGAAGTAGTCTTATTTTTAACACAAAATCAAGCACTGGCCTGTGATAATGTGAAATGCAAAAATTAGAGAGAGAGAGAGAGAGAGAGAGAGGAACTTAACACTGTAGAAAGGTGATGTGTTATTTTGTGAATTACTGACAGCATAGCTACCAATAAAAGAAAGATTACTGGTAAAAACCAAAGGGCACCTTAAAGTGAGGAATATGTGAAAATATTGCTGAAGACATCATTCTATATTTTTTCATTTTCTTTAAATAGATTTGAAATGTTACTCTACTTCACTCACTATGAAAATTTGAATTTCCTGATCGAGAATGCATGGAGGAATTAACTAAAGTTCTTTAATGTAGTTGAAGTAATTGTGATTGGGCTGCTGATATTTGTTTGTGATAGACATTTTGTATCAGGAAATTTATTATCTTTGTGTTCAATATGTCTGTTAAAGCATACCTCGTGTTGATATCGTTGACCTACAATGATTTTTAGAAAAAAATGTTTATTGCAGGTGTATTTTATCTATTTTAGTTCTTGCTATCTAATTATTGCTTTTTCCCTAGATGGCTCTCATATTACTCCTGGGAATAATCATGGCATAAGGTAAAAATGGTGAATTTTCACGTTCACAGAAGCATGATTTTATTTTTGTTAGCAGCATGAATTTTGTGTTTATTTTAAATGTTAATTTTTTAATTCAAAACAAAGCGAGCAGTTATTAGAGGAATAGCTCTTAATAGTAGCTAAATTTTTTGTCCTTAAGCACTACATCTGACGGCTGTCATTGTGGCATTAAGTATCTTTTCTGTATTGTTCCCAAACAGGTGTTTAACATTTGTTGATTTTACCATTTCCGTATTCCTATTGTCACAGAATAGTGTGTATTTCATGGCTTTGGGTTAAATGTGCTTAGTTTCAGGACTTATATATGAAACACTGATCTGGTTTGCAGCTTTTGCCCAGTTACCTGTCTTTCTTTGTATACTAATGACAATGCTTACTCACGACATGTTTCTCTCTCTCTCTCTCTCTCTCTCTCTCTCTCTCTCTCTCTCTCTCTCTGTGTGTGTGTGTGTGTGTGTGTGTGTGTGTGTGTGTGTGTGTGTGTGTGTGTGTGTTTCATCCTTCTTCTTCTTCTTCTCCTCCTCCTCCTCCTCCTCCTCCTCCTCCTCCTTTTTCTTCTTTGACCCTCTTGATCCCACACCTTCATTGTGGTCTACAGTTCACAGACATCTTTGAATTTGGTAAATGCGTTATGAAACACACCCAAAGAGTAGTAGTCTCTGGGTCTCAGGGAAGCCAGGAAATAGGTCAACCTATACTGATCTAATATGTTGGAAAAGTGTTGTTCAAGATATGAGTGTTGATGATTAGCTAATTTAGGGGCACATAAGGGTATACTATCCCAACAACTGTCTTCTGAAAAAAGTAAGGTCAGATAACATGATTTATCATGAGACAATGCCGCACAATAAAGTTTATGGTAACATCCATAACATGCCATGTAGAATGGAGGATTCTTGAGGACAAAAGGCATGTGGGTGCGCGCACGCGCGCGCCCACACACACACACACACACACACACACACACACACACACGGAGCTGATTTGTCAGGAAATACGACCTTCATTGACAAATGTTCATTTCACTCCAAAAGTTGAACAATCTGCTTGATATATGGTGTACATTTCATTCCATCTTCTGGTATAAATGCCTGCAGCAGCTGCTGTAATCATGGGTACAGCTTCAAGTTGTTTTGGAGTGCTATATATGGTCATATAAGGGACACAGTTCATATGCTTCAGTGATGAATGCTAGAATTCTGGTCAAGTACATTTGATATCTTCATCCTTTTCAAGGTACAACTCTAAGAAGCTTCATATCCAAACAACTTGGTATCAATAAAGCTATTGTACTGCTTTTTTATTGATGATTTTGGGAATAGTTCTTTGCCATGTTGTGTAATGAAATTCCTCTGTACTTTGTGTTTAATCTGGTTTCAATAAGCTGCTTCAAACTATGAGCTTTTTAAAAAGTCTCTTGAAGAGATATGAATTTTCTCCTCCTGCTCTTTTCATCTGTTGTACTTTGGACAAAGTAATACGTTGTCTGACTCCTCTTGAAATCTACTCTATCAGAATTTTAACAGTTAATTTCTCCATGATGCACAACACCTTTCTTACAATATCTGACACAGGAGTTCAGTGAAGATCTCCATGATGAAACCCACTTTGAAAATGTGACCCTCTTCTGTAGATACATACCAATCTCTTTCAGTGCTACCTGGTAAGGGTCCCTGACTGATAACAACTGCTCAAGTAAGTGTTTACATAAGCTGCATCTTCTGGGCGAATTATGTTTCCTTAGGATTCTTCCAATGAATCTGTCTGGTATCTGCTTTTCCTACAACTAGTTTTATGTGGTTAGTCCAAGATATTTTGTGATGTTACTGTTTCCAGAAATTTATCACCAATTGTATAATAGAATAATAATAAATGTTTCCACCTGTTTACACACAATATGTTTTCATTTATGTAAAGGCTCAACAACCAGTCCTTGCTCAGTGTTGATCCTCTGCAGATCTTCTTACATTTCAGTCCAATATTGTGGCATTGCAACTTCCTATATACAATAGCGTCTTCCACAAACAGCCTTGAGGAGCTTCTAGCCAGATCATTTATGCGTACAGTCATGTAACACTTCCTTAGGGTATTTCTGAAATTACTTTACCAGACAGTTTTGGCCTGTTAATAACTACTTGTTGAGTTTTGTCTGGTTGGAGGCCCTGAATCCAGTCACAAAGTTGGTCCAGTAATCAGCAGACTTGTATTTGGTTAACTAAGTGGCAGAGTAAAACTGTATAGAATGGTTTTTGGAATGCGAGGAACATGACATCAACCTGGACTTGCTGTCCAACTTCTGGATCTCATGAATGAACATAGTCAGTTGAATTTAACGACAACACTGCAGAATACATGGTTTTCATTATCCACAACAGATCAAGTGAATGTGGACAAGATTCCATAATTGTACAACAGGAAGACTTCAGGGATTTGAGCCTATAATTATGTCTATAAGTCTGATGAGCCTTCTATAAAATGGGAATGCCCTGCAACTTTTGTCAGTTACTTACAACACTTCATTGCTCCAGTAACTTACAATAAACTGCTGCTAGAAAGAAAGGAATGTGTTCTGCTTAATCTCCATGGAATATTACAGGTACCTGTACTTTGAAAATGGATAGGGACTGCAACTGCTGTGTTCGGATGCAGGCTGAGTTGGCATCCCTTCGCGCCCAGCTTCAGGCAGTGTTGGCTTCGGTCACACAGATTGAGGCAGTTGCCAATGGGCATCACTGTGGGGGTCCGGATGGGGGTTTGTCGGGGACGGCCAGCTCGTCCCACACATCCCCCGATCGGACTACGACTGTGGTTGCCCGGGATACTGCCCGCATTGAGGCTGATCCCTCACCAGTGGTAGAGTGGGAGGTCATCTCAAGGTGTGGCAGGGGGCGAAAGACATTCCGGAGGGCTGAACGGAAGGCCTCTCCAGTTTGTCTGACGAACCGGTTTCAGGCTCTGTCTCAGGCTGATACTGATCTTCGGCCTGACATGGCTGCTTGTCCTGTTCCAGAGGTTGCCCCTCAGTCTGCAAGATCCGGGTGGTCGCAGAGGGTGGGCTTACTGGTAGTTGGGAGGTCCAACGTCAGGCGTGTAATGTGGCCCCTTAGGGATATGGCAGCAAGAGAGGGGAAGAAAACCAATGTGCACTCCGTGTGCGTACCGGGGGGAGCCATTCCAGATGTGGAAAGGGTCCTTCCGGATGCCATGAAGGGTACAGGGTGCACCCATCTGCAGGTGGTCGCTCATGTCGGCACCAATGATGTGTGTCGCTATGGATCGGAGGAAATCCTCTCTGGCTTCCGGCTGCTATCTGATTTGGTGAAGACTGCCAGTCTCACTAGCGGGGGAAAGCAGAGCTCACCATCTGCAGCATCGTCGACAGGACTGACTGCAGACCTTTGGTACACAGCCGAGTGGAGGGTCTGAATCAGAGGCTGAGACGGTTCTGCGACCGTGTGGGCTGCAGATTCCTCGACTTGCGCCATAGGGTGGTGGGGTTTCGGGTTCCGCTGGATAGGTCAGGAGTCCACTACACGCAACAAACGGCTACACGGGTAGCAGGGGTTGTGTGGCGTGGGCTGTGCGGTTTTTTAGGTTAGATGGCCTTGGGCAAGTACAGAAAGGGCAACAGCCTCAACGGGTGCAAGCAAAGTCAGGACATGCGGGGACCAAGCAGCAATCGGTATTGTAATTGTAAACTGTCGAAGCTGCGTTGGTAAAGTACCGGAACTTTAAGCACTGATAGAAAGCACCGAAGCCGAAATCGTTATAGGTACAGAAAGCTGGTTGAAGCCAGAGATAAATTCTGCCGAAATTTTTACAAAGGTACAGACGGTGTTTAGAAAGGATAGATTGCATGCAACCGGTGGTGGAGTGTTCGTCGCTGTTAGTAGTAGTTTATCCTGTAGTGAAGTAGAAGTGGATAGTTCCTGTGAATTATTATGGGTGGAGGTTACACTCAACAACCGAGCTAGGTTAGTAATTGGCTCCTTTTACCGACCTCCCGACTCAGCAACATTAGTGGCAGAACAACTGAGAGAAAATTTGGAATACATTTCACACAAATTTTCTCAGCATGTTATAGTCTTAGGTGGAGATTTCAATTTACCAGATATAGACTGGGACACTCAGATGTTTAGGACGGGTGGTAGGGACAGAGCATCGAGTGACATTATACTGAGTGCACTATTCGAAAATTACCTCGAGCAATTAAACAGTGAACCGACTCGTGGAGATAACATCTTGGACCTACTGATAACAAACAGACCCGAACTTTTCGACTCTGTATGTGCATAACAGGGAATCAGTGATCATAAGGCTGTTGCAGCATCCCTGAATATGGAAGTTAATAGGAATATAAAAAAAAGAGGAAGGTTTATCTGTTTAGCAAGAGTGATAGAAGGCAGATTTCAGACTACCTAACAGATCAAAATGAAAATTTCTGTTCCGACACTGACAATGTTGAGTGTTTATGGAAAAAGTTCAAGGCAATCGTAAAATGCGTTTTAGACAGGTACGTGCCGAGTAAAACTGTGAGGGACGGGAAAAACCCACCGTGGTACAACAACAAAGTTAGGAAACTACTGCGAAAGCAAAGAGAGCTTCACACTAAGTTCAAACGCAGCCAAAACCTCTCAGACAAACAGAAGCTAAACGATGTCAGAGTTAGCGTAAGGAGGGCTATGCGTGAAGCGTTCAGTGAATTCGAAAGTAAAATTCTATGTACCGACTTGACAGAAAACCTAGGAAGTTCTGGTCTTACGTTAAATCAGTAAGTGGCTCGAAACAGCATATCCAGACACTCCGGGATGATGATGGCATTGAAACAGAGGATGACATGCGTAAAGCTGAAATACTAAACACCTTTTTCCAAAGCTGTTTCACAGAGGAAGACCGCACTGCAGTTCCTTCTCTAAATCCTCGCACAAACGAAAAAATGGCAGTCATCGAAATAAGTGTCCAAGGAATAGAAAAGCAACTGGAATCACTCAACAGAGGAAAGTCCACTGGACCTGACGGTATACCAATTCGATTCTACACAGAGTACGCGAAAGAACTTGCCCCCCTTCTAACAGCCGTGTACCGCAAGTCTCTAGAGGAACGGAAGGTTCCAAATGATTGGAAAAGAACACAGGTAGTCCCAGTCTTCAAGAAGGGTCGTCGAGCAGATGCGCAAAACTATAGACCTATATCTCTGACGTCGATCTGTTGTAGAATATTAGAACATGTTTTTTGCTCGAGTATCGTGTCGTTTTTGGAAACCCAGAATCTACTATGTAGGAATCAACACGGATTCCGGAAACAGCGATCGTGTGAGACCCAACTCGCTTTATTTGTTCATGAGACCCAGAAAATATTAGATACAGGCTCCCAGGTAGATGCTATTTTTCTTGACTTCCGGAAGGCGTTCGATACAGTTCCGCACTGTCACCTGATAAACAAAGTAAGAGCCTACGGAATATCAGACCAGCTGTGTGGCTGGATTGAAGAGTTTTTAGCAAACAGAACACAGCATGTTGTTATCAATGGAGAGACATCTACAGACGTTAAAGTAACCTGTGGCATGCCACAGGGGAGTGTTATGGGACCATTGCTTTTCACAATATATATAAATGACCTAGTAGATAGTGTCGGAAGTTCCATGTGGCTTTTCACGGATGATGCTGTAGTATACAGAGAAGTTGCAGCATTAGAAAATTGTAGCGAAATGCAGGAAGATCTGCAGCGGATAGGCACTTGGTGCAGGGAGTGGCAACTGACCTTTAACATAGACAAATGTAATGTATTGCGAATACATAGAAAGAAGGATCCTTTATTGTATGATCATATGATAGCGGAACAAACACTGGTAGCAGTTACTTCTGTAAAATATCTGGGAGTATGCGTGCGGAACGATTTGAAGTGGAATGATCATATAAAATTAATTGTTGGTAAAGCGGGTACCAGGTTGAGATTCATTGGGAGAGTCCTTAGAAAATGTAGTCCATTAACAAAGGAGGTGGCTTACAAAACACTCGTTCGACCTATACTTGAGTATTGCTCATCAGTGTGGGATCCGTACCAGATCGGGTTGACGGAGGAGATAGAGAAGATCCAAAGAAGAGCGGCGTGTTTCGTCACAGGGTTATTTGGTAACCGTGATAGCGTTACGAAGATGTTTAACAAACTCAAGTGGCAGACTCTGCAAGAGAGCCGCTCTGCTATCGCGGTGTAGCTTGCTCGCCAGGTTTCGAGAGGGTGCGTTTCTGGATGAGGTATCGAATATATTGCTTCCCCCTACTTGTACCTCCCGAGGAGATCACGAATGTAAAATTAGAGAGATTAGAGCGCGCACGGAGGCTTTCAGACAGTCGTTCTTCCCGCGAACCATACGCGACTGGAACAGGAAAGGGAGGTAATGACAGTGGCACGTAAAGTGCCCTCCTCCACACACCGTTGGGTGGCTTGCGGAGTATAAATGTAGATGTAGATGTAGATGTACCTAATCAGTTCCAGTTGCCTTCTGCTGTCAAATGATTTTGTTGACTTCCTATTTCACAATCACTTCTATCAATATCTGCCATTTTGGCATTCATGAGATGACTGAAAGGAAGGAAGGATATGTATATTATTCCACAGTGAAGCAATTTTGGATGACTGTGTTCAATTTTTGGGCTTTCCCTCTTATTTATTGTTTTGGTTCAGAATGATCTGTGAGTGACTGTGTAAGTGATTTTGAACCAGTTATGGTCTTTGTGCAAAACTAAAACTTCTTAGAATTTTATGTAATAACATAATATATTTTAAAAATCATTCTGCCACTACAGCTTATGAGGCATGTGAGCCTTAGAAATGACAGATGTATATGTTTCACCCACCTCTGATGCTTACCTTTCACATTCAGGATCTGCAGTAACATCACTAGATACTTTGACGTTCTTTCTGGCAATAAATATACCACTGCCATTGGTGCCCATCCTGACCTTGTAAGATAGTTTCCCATCAAAATATAAGATTTTGCTGCTATTCACTTCTGGTTTCATCAAGCTTTGTTTCTTGTCCTATGTGGCCACATTAAATGTTCAGAAGTGTAAGTCATTCTGGGAATTTGTCATGGAAGCTCTTGCAGTAAACTGTTACAATATTATCAAATTTGTCTTTCTGATCTGCAAGGACTATGTTGTTCTAGCAGTTTTCACTGTGCTGAGGCCCCAGTTTGACTGGGCTGAGGGGTTGTGTCATTGGGAGTGGGCAAAGGAAGTTAGAAGGTGTGGAGATGAAGGGAGAGTTGTGGAGTGGCTGATGGCTGGGAAAATTAGAGACAGCAGGTGCATGGGATAGGTATGTGGCTCCAGTGTGCTTACTGTGGCCACAATGAATTGGGATGGGGAGATAGAATAGAGGAACAGGGAGATTATGGGGAAGAGTATGTTAGAGCAGGATAAGTGAAGTTGGGATCACGGGGCAGGGGTGGTTGTGGTGTGGAATAGGGGATATCAGAGATTTAATCCAGAAGGATTATAGGATTTAATAATATGTTGCAAGAACAACTTCTTTGTATAAAATTCAGAGAAGCTGGTGAAGAATCCAGATGCCCCAGGTTGTGAAGCAGCTACTGAAATAGTGCCTGTTGTGCTCAGAAGTGTATTACAAAATCGTCAACAGTGCCCTTGGCCACAATTTGGCAGTTGTTGTTCATTCAGGTGAACAGCTGACTGGTGGTGATGCCCTCATAAAATGCTGTGCAGGAGAGCTGGTATATGATAGGACTACTTTCACTGGTGGCTTGTCCTCTGATAGGATATATCTGAATTAGAATACACAGTGGGGATACCATGAACAGGTCTCGCAGTTGTGTCTTTCACAGGGACATGATCATGCACCAAAGGGTCAGTGGTAGGTGTGACATAATGATGGGCTTGGATATTTTGTAGAGTATGTGGGTGGGATAGTAAATCAGAAAACTTGAATGTTGCATCTAGAGTGCTCTTCTAGATGCTGGAGGGCAAATCTCTCAATTTGGGAGATAGTATTTGGTTCAGGTATGGCTGGACAGTAACAGAATCTTACGAAGGTAGCAAATGTGGTTCAGGGGATACCTGTGCCATGGGAAGACATTTCCCTAATATGATGCTGAGGGATAGGGATTGGCGTACTCTGAAGATCTGAAGGTAATTCTGAAAGTATGGGTGGCATCAAGAAAGGAGAATTTTTAAGGTTGGGTCTTTGGAGAGGGATGGAGGAGGGGAGGGGGGAGGGTGCTGATTCTATGGGGTAGGCAGCATTTAATGAGCAGGGTGTGGGACTGGCCTTTATCTAGAAATGGGATACATTACTGAACTTATGTAGATAGATGAAGTAGGGGTCCATGATAATGGGGACAATGTGAGGGTGAATAGATTTGGAGGTAAAATAAGGTAATTTTCTATTTAAATAATAAATGAAAAATGCTAGTTTGCTTTTGTTCTGCAGTATTAGTTTTTGTTCTGTCAACCAGTTTTTGGCTTAAAAGGCTATCATCAGACATTTATTGACTCAATAAATGTCTAATGATGGCCTTGTAAGCCAAAAACTGGTTAGCACAATAAATTACTACTATAGAACAAAAGCAGTCTAGCACTTTTCATTTATTATAATGTTATTCTACCAAGAACTGACAGAAGATTCATTTAATATTTTTGAATAATATTTAACTGTAATATAGTGACCTGAAGGTAGAGTACACAGGTGAATTATGTCTGCTACATTTAAAGCAGCCGCGACTTGTGCTGTAGGTTGCTGCAAAAGTCCGGTATGGCTATCCTGGTTGAGGGTGGTAATGTGCAGAGAAGCTAGAAGGTAGACATATAGAAATAGATGAATTGAGTATAAGAATGAGAGAAAGCAGATATAGATTGCAAGATAGTAACAAAGGCTGGATGGTATGAAGCATAGGACAGAAGAGAGCCATGTGTTGATAAAAATATAGTCATGAAAATTCATTGATGGAATATAAATTATGGGAGTATAGGTAAAAAGTCACTGTATAGTTCAGACATTTAGTTGTCAATAGGCACAAAAAAAAAAGACTGAGAACTATGCTAAGCTTTCAGATGGATCCTTCACAGCCAATAAAATACAAATGGATATAAACATACGCACTTGGATGACTATGTTGTTCTGGCTGACTACATTGTGCTAGCTCAACTGAAATGAGTGATTTTGTCCAGTTGAGCAGGCAAGCGAAGGAAGGAGGTGGGGAATGGGAGGAAGGGTGTTCTATAGTGGGGATGGAGAGGCATCAGGTGCAGGAGTTACAGGACAGCTGGTATGTGATACAACTGCTTTCACAGGTGGCCATGACTAGGTTAGGATAGGACAGGATATGTTTGCTATAATACTGGAGTGGGACATGTAAAAGCAAAACATGCAACATTTTCAACAAATGTGAATAGTTAGAGAAAATTGAGCACTGCTAATTATTTTGGAGCTAGGAAGAAAGTGCCTTTGAGAACATAAATTTGTGTTTATGCCATTCCAGTATGTGGCATATTTGTTAGTATGTATGATATTGTTGACATTGTTATAATAGAGAGACTGACAGTATGATTCACATTTGTAGGATTTCCATTGCTTCTCTTACATATTATCTTTCATGTTTAATGCCCCACATCTCACTTTTTTTTTTAGTCTAAACATTGTTTCTGTAGTACATTTTAAATTTTTTGTGTGTGCATGTTTTTAATTTTCTTCAGTAACAGATGTGTGAACAGAAAATACATATCTTTTATTTGCCTAATTTTGAAGTGTCTGACAAGGTACTATTGTGATTATAGGAGATATGAAATGTTTGTAGAACTTCATGATCATTCTGTTCAGTACTTAATAATTATGGCCAAGTCTTGATCACATTTTCATGTACTTGACAAATGTTGTACTGTAATTATTAAAGAGCTGAACAGAATGATTGGTGTCTTATGTTTTTAGAATTTATTTACAGAAACACTTTTTCTCTTTCTTCAAAGGACTTCCTCCACTTGAAATCAATTTAAGTGGTTGAATATGCAGTGATATCCCTTTATTTTTCAGGCTTTTCACATTGTAATACTTTGGCTCTTACAAGATTGTGTTCATCTTTATAGATTTTAAGATAAAATCTACATAAATAGCATTAGAACTCTTCAGATGACGTAAGCACTTCTGTTGCAAAATATCTTTGAGATGTAACTTGAATCTTATGTATAACAACTGAATACACTCTACCTATTTCTCGTGTCATCATTATTGCTTGTAGAATCCAAAATAAAATGAAAATTCAATATAAGCATTGGTATTAAACTGCTGTATTTATTAATTGATTTCTTTACCTATTTTTTGTGTAGTGATAAACAGCTTCAGCATTACAAATTGCACCAACAGCTGAGTAACTTTCTCAGTTCTCATTTTGTTGAAGCAATTACTGTGCAAACAAAATAATTACAATGCAAAACTTAATTTCTCAAATGTCATTACAGATCAGGAAACTGTGCGATACATTAAGTGAGGCATGGCAAGATTTGCAAGATAAAGCACAAGAACGCAGTAGGAAACTAGATTTGTCACTCAAAGCACAAGAATTCTTCTTTGAGGCAGGTGAAGTTGAAAGCTGGATGGGTGAAAAGAATGATGTTCTCAGCTCAACAGATTATGGACGTGATAGAGATGCTGCAACCAAGTTATTGACCAAACATAAGGTTAGTCCTTCATATGTATGTTTCTTGCTAACACACAGAAAACAAATTTAAATCATGACACACAGTATTAGACTGAAATATTACAGTCAAATGAAGTCTTTTTTATGGTTTTTATTTGTTACTAAACTTCCATTGTGTGGCTGTTAAAACCTTTTTCTTCTTGGTTTGTTTTAGAGCCAGTCTATACAGCAAACATTAAAATAATGAAACAGAGATATGACAGTAAAAAGAAAAATCTGTTTTTTTTTTGTTCACACTTAGTGGCTTTCGTATTAAACATTTTCTAGTCTTTGAATAAAGTTAAATCAGTATTCTGTATGGGTAATTTTATAATCAACAGAAAAAGAGAGATGGAATAATGTCATTAGAGAAACTGTAACAACAGAAAGACTGAAAACTGTTTTTCACTCTGCGCTGTTGTGCGAGATGTCAAGAAATTTCCTGAGAGATTAAAACTGTGTGCCAGACCAGAACCTGAACATTGTCCTTGGCCTTTCATGGCTGGTGCTCGTACTGACTGGGTTACCCAAACCCAAGTCACAACCTGTCCTCGCAGGTTTAATTCTGCTGGTACCTCTTCTTACTTCCCAAGCTTAATTGCATTGTCTGAAAAAAAGCAAGAGCTCAGGCTGAATCCTGATCTGGTGCAGTTTTAATCCATAGCAAAGTTTCAAAAGCAAAGGCAGTAATATTATGGTCAGTGTCCATAAGACAACAGAAAGAACTATTGAAATTTTTCACTGCAGTTGTAATGATAACATAATTATAACAACTCTGTACATTATGTGGGAATATATTGGGAGTCCTATATCTTCTTGTATTTTTTTTTTATTTATAAGCTATGTCCACTGCATGAATGAATCATGGTTGTAATGAAAGGGACGGGAGGCATCAATGATTTATTGGCAGGCAGTTTGAGTATCATGAGAGTATCATACTGAAGAGAAGAACTGGAAAATGGTAGAATGATATGTGGAAACATTTATGAAATTGAGGGAGCACAGTCTGATGATTTAAAGTAACTGGCCAAAATTTCTACAGTTTTAATTATGTCACTTGAAATTAAAGACTCTGGGCAGAGTAGAGTTCGTCAATTCAATAGTAATGAGTCTAATTTCTAGTGAGTATTGCTTGAGTGTTTTGGCAACTGATGGAGCTATATCCAGTAGTTCCCTTGGTATCTATCTCAATTTTTTTTTCAGAATTAACTTTATAAAAGAAAACAATGTAAGAAATGGAAATGTGTAGGATATAGCATGATATTGTATGTAACCATGTAGTTTTCACAGCAGGAATCAATATTTCATACCTTACAAATACAATTAGCATGGGAAAAGTAAACATGGCTTTTTGTATCTAAGATATCTTAAATTCAAATACAGGAATAATTTTTCATTATAGAAGGTGTTAAATGAATGCTAAAACACTCCATGATGAATGTCGTAAACCTAAAAAACTGAAAGTAGTTAAAGGGAATCCAATCTCAATAATATTAATTATAATATTGGTGGAACATACATATAGTGAGAATGTGAGAATTATTGTCCACATTTTTTTAGTTTCCTTTAATTATGGGAGGCTTTGGGATGGTTCACAATTCTCCATACATCCGTGTCAGAATTGAGCTAATGTGTTGATATTGCCACAACATTAAATCTAAACTGAAAAAGAAAGATGAGATAATATTTATGGACTATTCCATTGGTTCTTGGAAGAACATAGAAACATTAAAAACTTGAATACACAGTATTAATGTTCCACAATAATAGTTATTTGACAGTTCATTATGAACCAGCTTTCAGCTTCTTAGGCCATTGTCAGATAACTTAATACTAACAAGGTAGTCAAAAAAACTTCAGCCAGAGTTCACAGCTGCACAAAGATTGTTTTTCAAAGATATGTGACATTTTATGACTATATCGATACAACTCAAGCATAATGTAATTCCTAAATAGGCTCCAAACAAATAAATCTTGTATTACAGCATATTGAAAGATTGAAAGTATATGAATGTGTAAGACAGATATGTTGTACAAGTGAGTAGTGACACAGACTACCATTTATGTGGGCAAATGGGTGAATGTGATGAATAGGACAAAAGAAAGAGAGGGGGAAGAGAGGAAAAAGAAGTCCATGAAGTGTGGGTGTAGGACAGTTATAACAAGCATATTATCTAATGGTGAGAGTAATATTAACTGGCTGCAGCTACTTTAGTAATGGTGAGTAATGGAACTATGTTTGGTCATTAAGGACCAGTTCAAGATTCTTTGATTGGTGTTTATTAATGGCCAGAATTTCTAGTAATGTTAGTTTCCTGCCGTTGGTTTCTCTATGGAGAACATCACATTTACTGTCAAATAAATGACATACATTCAGAATATGCTTAGCAAAGATGGAATCTTTCTTCTGCAGTCTCCAATTCCTTCCACATTCAGTCAGTCTAGTAGTTATATTAACCTACTGAACATCCTCTGAATAACTATCATTTATATAATATTAAATGTGAAGTTCTCCATAGAGAAAACAAATGCAAAAAACTAACGTTACAACAATTCTGGCCATTAAGAAACATCAGTCAGTCAAAGAATCCTAATCTGGTCCTTAATGACCAAATAAAGTTCCATTAAAAACTAAAACTAAACTCCTCCCACACAGGCCCAAAGGTACCAACTGGTTGCCGTGTCATCCTCAGCCCACAGGCGTCACTGAATGCAGATATGGAGGGGCATGTGGTCAGCACACCGCTCTCCTGGCCGTATGTCAGTTTCCGATTCTCAATCAAGTAGCTCCTCAGTTTGCCTCACAAGGGCTGCGGGCACCCCACTTGCCAACAGCGCTTGGCAGACCGGATGGTCACCCATCCAAGTGCTAGCCCAGTCCGACAGCACTTAACTTCGGTGATCTGATGGGAACCGGTGTTACCACTGTGGCAAGACAGTTGGCATACAGCTCCATTACTCACCCTTAATAAAGTAGCAGCTGCCAGTTAATATTTATCTCACCATTATGTAATATGAAACAATGGAAAATGTAACAATATTATGAGAAGGAAAGTTGCTACTCACTATATAACGGAGATGCTGAGTCGCAGATAGGCACAACAAAAAGATTCTCACAATTATAGCTTTTGGCCGTTAAAGCCTTCGTCAACAATAGACAGACATAACGCACGCCCACACACACACACACACACACACACACACACACACACACACACACACACACACACACAGTCTCAGGCAACTGAAACCGCACCAGTGCATGATGGGAATGGTGACAGGGTGGGGGTAAGGCGGAGGCTGGAGCAGTGAGGGGGAGGGATAGTGTGGTGGGGGTGGTGGACATCAAAGTGCTCCAGGTTAGACTGAGGGCAGGGGAGAGTTGAGGGGGGGGGGAAGGGGGAAGCAGCAGAAAAGGAGAGAAATAAAAAGACTGGGTGTGGTGGTGGAGTGAAGGCTGCGTAGTGCTGGAATGGGAACAGGGAAGGGGCTGGATGGATGAGGACAGTGACTAACGAAGGTTGAGGCCAACAGGGTTACGGGAACGTGGGATGTACTGCAGGGAAAGTTCCCATCTGCACAATTCAGAGAAGCTGGTGTTGGCGGGAAAGATCCATATGACACAGGCTGTGAAGCAGTCATGGAAATGAAGGTTATCATGTTTGGCAGTGTGTTCAGCATCAGGGTGCTCCACTTGTTTCTTGGCCACAGTTTGTCATTGGCCATTCATGCAGACAGACAGCTTGTTGGTTGTCATGCCTACATAGAATGCAGCACAGTGGTTGCAGCTTACCCTGTAGACCACATGATTGGTTTCACAGATAGCCCTGCCTTTGATGGGTTAGGTGGTGTTAGTGACCTGACTGGAGTAGGTGTTGGTGGGAGGATTTTTGGGACAGGTCTTGCTTCTAGGTCTATTACAGGGGTGTGAGGCATGAGGTAAGGGATTGGGAGCAGGGGTTGCATAAGGGTGGACGAGTATATTGTGTAGGTTCGGTGGATGGCAGAATACCACTGTTGGAGGGGTGGGAAGGATAGTGGGAAGGACATTTCTCATTTCAGGGCACGACAAGAGGTAATGAAAACCCTGGCAGAGAATGTAATTCAGTTGCTCCAGTCCTGAGTGGTACTGAGTTATGAGGGGAATGCTCCTATGTGGCTGGACAGTGGGACTTTGGGAGGTGGTGGGAGACTGGAAAGATAAGGCACGGGAGATTTATTTTTGTACAGGGTTGGGAGGATAATTACAGTCAGTGACAGCTTCAGTAAGACCCTTGATATATGTCGAGAGGGACTGCTCGTCACTGTAGATGCAGTGACCATGGTTGGCTACACTGTATGGAAGGAACTTCTTGGCATGGAACAGGTGGCAGCTTCAAAGTGGAGGTTTGCCAGTGGTTAGTAGGTTTGATGTGGATGGAGGTACTGATGTAGCCATCTTTGAGGTGGAGGTCAACACCTAGGAAGGTGGCTTTTTGGATTGAGTAGGACCAGGTGAAGCAAATGGGGGAGAAGTTGTTGTTGATTCTGGAGGAATGTGTGCAGGGTGTCCCCACCTTTGGTCCAGATAGCAAAGATGTCATCAATGAATCTGAACCAGGTGAGGGGTTTAGGATTCTGGGTTTTTAGGAATGATTTGTGTAGATGTCTCATGAATAGCTTGGCATAGGATGGTGCCATGTGGGTGCCCATAGCTGTACCCCGGATTTGTTTGTAGGTAGTGACTTCAAAGGAGAAGTAATTGTGGGTAAGGATATAGATAGTCATGGTGACTAGGAAGGAGGTTGTTGGTTTGGAATCTGTCGGGCGTTGGGAAAGGTAGTGTTCAATAGTGGTAATGCCATAGGCATTAGGGATGTTAGTCTACAGGGAGGTGGCATCAATAGTGATGAGCAGGCACTGTGTGGTAAAGGCAGAGGAACTGTGGAGAGTCTGTGGAGGAAATGGTTGGTATCTCTTACAACGGTGGTTTGAAAAGTTTTCAGAATCACCACAAGAGGTCAACACTAGCACGACGAGTTGTTCATGTGATATTCATTGGACTGTTGCCTGTAAACTCGTGCCACGTCAGTGCTCTTGGAAGAGAGTTATGGCAGTGACGTGGCTCTGTTGTTTTTTTGTCCTGTTCATCATATTCACCAGTTTGTCCAGATAACGTGGTAGTATGTGCCACTAGTTGTAAAACACATTTGGCATATACATTCATAGACTTTTAATCTTTGGATATGCTGGAATATAAGATTTGTTTGTATTTTTTTTTGTATTGATATAATAATAAAAAACATACGTCTTTGAAAAACAATCTTTGTATAGCTGTGAACTCTTGCTGAAGTTGTGTGGAGTATCTGCTTAATATTAAGCTATTTCTCAATGGCCTAGGAATCCAAAAGCTGGTTCATAACGAACTAGTAAATAAATATTAGTATACAACGTGAATGTTGTATTAAAGTTTTTAGTTAAGAGAGAGTTATTCTTTATTGAAAGTGCCAATTAGCATTGATTGAGTGTCCAACTCTACAGGTAAACCACTTTTAATTTCTGACATGCTTCATTATTCAATGTGTTGATAATAATAGAGCTTAGGCTTGACACAGTTTGAAAATAGTATTTATTAACACAGTATTTGGATGAGGCATATCTAAATAGCAGATATGGCCAGAGAACCTGCATACAGTCATAGTGATGTTTGCTAATGTATTTGGTACACCACGTGGAAATGTATCTAGTACTGTATAACCGTATTGTATTTGAAATTGGTTTCTGTTTCAGGCTCTGGAGCTAGAAATTGATACGTATGGAGGCATAGTGAATGAAATGGGTCGAACAGCAACAGCTATGGTTAATTCACAGCATCCCGACTCCAAGGCAATTGCTAGTAAGCAACAAGCCTTACAGCAACAAATGAGAACACTGCAGCGCCTGGCTGCTATGCGACAGCAGCGCTTGATGGAGTCAATGTATCGCCACGAGTACTTCTTGGAGAGTGCTGCACTTGAGCAATGGATTCATGAGCAGGAGCAGACAGCATCTTCAGAAGATTATGGCCAGGATTATGAGCATTTGCTGGTTTGTGCATATTGTGTACTGTTCCCAATAATTTATAATGATATTGCTGGACATTATTAGAAGTGACTTTGAAAGATTTTGGTGTGTGTCTTGAGGGACAAACTGAGGATGTCTGTAAATCTGTCCAACAACACTACAGAGCATTGAAGTTATGGGGGGCCTAAGGCTAGGACTCACTTCAGCAGCAAACAAGTGCTTTTACACTGACATGTCTGCTACCACTGTGTAAAACAATCTCTGCATTGATGTTGCAACAAGTGTGGATGCATTCAGTGGCCTGTAATGGCCTCGTACACTGCCAGTTCTGTTGTGTAAAGTTCCACTTGTGGTACTTCAGTACACACACTTAAGATATACTGCTGAAAGGGATGCCTAGCCATAGATCTTGTTGGCCTGTATAACTTCAACAATTCATAGTGTTTCACTCTATGACATTTCCAGACATTGGTTCCTATCTTCAACTAGTTATGCAAAACACATTCTACATCTGTATCTCCATGCAGTTGATAAGAAGAACGATTGTTTATAAGCCTCCGTGTGAGCTTCAGTATCTCCAGTTAACTTCATGGTTTTTTCACAAGATATCCATCAGAAGAACAAATGTATTGGTTGACTCTTCTAGGAACGTACATTTTTGGACTTTTAATAGTAAACCACACTGTGGTGTAGAATGTCTGTCTTGCAGCATCTGACACTGAATTTGGCTGAACATCTCCATGATGCTTTTGCTTATTCTAAATGAACCTGTACCAAAGTACACTGATTTTCTTTACATCATCTTTATTTCCTCCATCAATCCTATGTGATATCTGTCTCAGATTGATGAACAAGACTCAAGTATTGGTTGAATGAAGATTTTGTATGCTACCTGCTTTCTGGGTAGACTAAACTTTCTGAGGATTCTTCCAATGAATCTGTCTGGCACATGCAAATAGTTTCATGTGGTCACTCTACTTTGAATTGCTCTGTGTGCATACTCCTAGATATATTATGGATGTGACTGCTTCCAGTGATTGTTCTACAATCATGTAATCATAATGTAATGGGTCTTTCTGCCTATTTACGTGCAGTGTGCTAAATTTCTAAATTTATTTATGTTGAGGGTCAACTGCCAATACCTGCCCCTAATGTTAGTGTTGTGCAGGTCTTCCTGAATTTCGCTACAGTTTTTTAACATTGCAAATTGTCTGTATGGAACAGCCTCATCCACACAAAGCCTTGTGGAACTTCGATAATATGTACTAGGTCATTTAAATATATTGTGAAAGGTTATGGTCCTGTAACACTCCTTTTGTTCATGATTTTATATTATGGATGAATAGAGTGAACTGGATTTCACACAGCAGTTATTCTTGCAACCCATGTTGATTCCTACATAGGAGATTTTTGGTCTCCAGAAATGTCATACTATGTGAGCATAAAACGTGTTCCAGAATTGTACAACTGACTGAAATCAAAGATAAATGTCTATAGTTTTATGCTTCTGTTTGATGATCCACCTTGAAAATGGGGATGACGTGTGCTTTTTTTTCCAATCACTAGGAATGTTTGTTCCTCCAGCAACTTAAGGTACACTGCTGCTAGAAGAGGAGCTAGTTCTTTCTCATACTCTTAATTAGAATTGCATTGGTATTGGGACAGGTTCAGTGACCTCCTTCTGTTGAACGATTTCAGTTGCTTCTCTATCCCATGGTCAGTTACTTTGATACCTGTCATTGTGACATTTATGTGATGCTTTAAACTAAGAAGTATGTTGTGATCCTCCTCAGTGAAACAGTTTTGGAAAAAGATATTTAGTATTTAGATCTTCTCTTGGTCATCCTCAGTTTCAGTGCCATTATGCTCAATGTTTCTGGACAGATGTCATTAATCCATTTTCTGATTTAACATAAGACCAGAACATTCTTAGAATGTTCTGTCAAGTTGGTTGATAGTATTTCTTTCAAATGCATTGAATGTATTGTGTATGGATCTTGTAATGTTAATTTTGGCTTTGTTCAATTCTTGTTTGTCTGTGATGCTTTATCTTCGTTTACATTGCCGTGGGACACTCTTTGCTTTTGTAGTAGCATTCCAGCATGATTTTCAAACTATGGTGGATCTTTCCCATCCCTTTGCTTGGCACATACCTATATAACACATGTTGTGCAATACTGTTAATGTTGTTCATTGATGCTCATCATTGTCAGTGCTGGAGGTGAAATTTTTATGTTGACTGCTCAGTTAATCTGAAATTTGTTTCTTGACACTCTTGCTAAGCACAAATATCTTCCTACATTTCTGTGTATTCTTGTGTACATCCTTATACAGTGATGCTATAATGGTTTAATGATCAGCGATTCCCTGTTCTATGCTGGGTCAAAAAATTCACACATGTTGGTGACCAGGAGAACTAATATGTTATTTTCATGAGTGGGTCCTCTTTTTAGCTGCTCAAGCTAATTTTCAGATCAGACATTCAGAACTATTTCATATGATTCTGTCCTTACTACGTACATTACTCACTTGAGTGTCTCAGTCTATAGCTGGTAAATTGAAATCTCCACATACCACATGGCCAAGAAATTTACATGAAATATTCTCCAAGTTTCCTCTCAAATGTTCCATCATTACTGCTCCTGAAAATGTTCTTGAAAATATTTTTAAAAAATAATGTGTCGGGTTAAAAGCTGTTCAGTTTTTGTCTGTGTAATCCAAAGACAAAATATCTTAGAAATGGGCATGTTACCCAAAGACTGTCAAATCTTCCTCAGTTCAAGAAATAATTTTGAGTTTCATACACTATTAACACTGAAGACTTCAAAATTTCCAGTTACAGTACTTAACATAGATATTTTCATAAACCGTTTAAAAGTTTATACCTGAAAAATGTTGGTAAAGGAATTAAAATGTAAAAGATAAATTAAAAGAAAGGAAAATACTGAATTCACAGAGTTAATCGCTGTACAAAATTTTTATTGAAGTAGTACTGACAACCTGTAGAATAAATAATAGGAGACAGCTTTACAGGTTGGATAATGTAACTGTTGTGTAATGATATGCGAAATAAACTATAAGTGGCTCTGCATTAATTTCATCAATGTATGTAAACTAATGCAAATATTATGTAAAATAGTTTTCAGTATACATTGACATATGTACTGTGCATCAAATCAAGAGATACAAAAACTGTATGAAATGAGATAGATCACATTTCACAAAATTCGCATTTACAAATACTTGAATTATTCTGCTACTTTCTGTACTGGTAATTAATTTTCCTTCACTACTAATTGAAGAACATTATTTTGTAGCTACTACAAAACAAGTTTGATGACTTCAAACACCGGATTGAGGCTGGGTCAGAAAGATTTAACCAGTGTGAAGAACTAGCAAGAAAACTTATTGTGAATGAAAGTCCATATATTGGTGATATTGAGAAACAGCTGGAACATCTAGGGTATGTTTTCAAGTTTAATTTATTTCCCCCACTCTTCCCTTCTTGCTACCCACTATTCTTTCTCAGTACTTGTATGAGCAACAGCTGTATTACTTTAACTCTTTACTTGTGATTTAGGTAGAAAGGTGACTATTTTTTAATATTTTGTAGTTTGTTGCACATAAAACTCTTAACTATCTTGTAACTGCTCAAGAACCTGTACAAAAAATGCAGTTCTTACTGATTCATTTTGCAATTGTATATGTGACTGTGCAGTATTCACCATTCAATTCATTAAAAGAAACATCTTTCTCCTTTTGCTATGTAGAAATGTTGTGGATGGGGATGGTGCATCCAGATTCTTGAATATAGTAGTTATTTCTGATTTTATCATACTGTATATTCACTGTACATAGCATGCCATGCTGTAGTAGGTATAGAATTGATGTCATACTTGTAAATAAGCACAAAAAGTGTTTCATTTTAACTTAGTGAATTAACTTTACAAGGTTTAGAATGTGTGCTCATCACTTGTATTGTATTCAGGAATGTCCCATTTTTAATTTTAAAAAGACGGACATAAACCAAAATATGCTGCACTGTTTCATATACCTAAATTGATTTCATGTGTATTTGTCACAATAGTGAAAATATCAATACTTCTAGAGTTAGTCCTTCACTCTGTAGTGGACTGTGTGCTGATGGGGAAACTTTCTGGTAGACTGACATTGTGAATGATGAATGAATGTGCGAGATGTACTGAAAGAAGTAAAGTTGAGAGAGCAGGTTGTGCGTAGTGTCTGTATAACTCAGTTGGTAAGAGCATTGTCTGTGAAAGGCAAGGGTCTGGGTGTAAGTCACAGTCAGGGACACAGTTTTACTTTGGCAGGAAGTTTCATATTTATGCTTTTAATAACATGTGGAGTACACATTTGGAGATTTTTCTGTTATGATCACAGTTGCTCGTAAATGTAATTAGCTAATTACACAACTACCTTTGCATGTGCTTTAGGGAAAGATATACAACAGTGTATGAACTGCAACATAGAGCTGTTTTATACTTGTATCTTCCTGCTTATACTGTAGCGAATTGAATTGAATTGAATTCAATTCAATTAGTGAATTGATTTCAATTGGAAATGGCAAAAAGAACAGTTATCTGATAGTTCTTCTATATAAAAGTAATAAAGTTTTTTCTCTCAAATAAATCAAACACAACTATTGAAAAGTATTAGCCATGAAAGTGCCCAGTCTGCTCCATCAGAGAATTAGAATCACATTAAATGTGGCACCTGAATGACTTCATATACACTCATGTGTAGTTTACTGAATGATAATTGCTTTGTGGGGACAGTGTGCTCCTGCTGCTGTGATGACTGAAATAGTTTGTTATGAACAGGATGGTGTCGGATCTGCTATTGGCAGTCAGCATGACAGTCAAACACACAATGGGGCTAGAGGTGAAATATTAGTGTATCTAATCATGAGTTCCCATTGCATGAGGCATTCTATCTCAGTGGTTGTGCTACTCAGGTGTAAAATTCCACAAAGATAACAGAACTTGCAAAAGGAAAAATAAGCAGTATTAGTGTATGTATGATTGACTTCATTGTAACTGATAAAGTTTTTGATACTATAGTTACTTATAAAATTATCGAAGTGAAGAAATACTACTTTAATTTGGGCAGTTACAGTCATTTATAGCATTTCTGTACTTAAGGACAAAAGAAGAAGAATTTTTTTGTTATTGGTGTTAGGTACAGTATCTCTCAGATGTGTTGGGAAGACAGGAACTCTTTTTCCAATTTTTGAGTAAATCTGTATTGTGATAACCTTTATTGTAAACATAATTGAAGGAAAGGATATTACATGAAAAGTTCCTCACTCATTTCTGAAAATGAACTACAGCAGTTTAATAGACTACACATATACAGAGTAATTTAATCAGTATGTCAATGAGTTGCATTAATTGTGATTCTTACCATGATGATAAATATGTTGGTAAGAAATTAATTAAGTCTAGGCTTGTTACTGCCTTTGCCTTTCACTAATCAAGTAAATAATTATAAATAATTTTTTTTAATATCTCTCCTTTCCACCCCCTTGGTAATTGTCTTACAATGATCTTCAGAAATGTGTGAGATTTGAAGGACATATTGTGTATTTACTAATTTTAGAGACTGAATGTGCTTGTGTATGTGCCTCTATCTCCTCATCTCATTACACCAGCGCATTCATTTGTTATGTGGTGTTATAAAGTATACTATTTCTTATTTTTCTATATATTTGTAGAAATGCACTCTAAATAGCATTATAATTGTGGAAAAAGCTTGTGTAGGTGGCTAAAGGCATTTATGTCATCCTGCATTTATCTTGCCTTTCAATAAGGCAAGTTCATGCAATATGCACATGAAATGACTTTCTTGCATGATGTTTCAGATTTTGAATATTATAATCTCATAAGTTTTCATACTTACTAACATATGTGTGTTGGTATGTGGTTGTTAGGTGGTTGTGGGTTTGCACTAACTTTGCATTAATATTTGTATAACAGTCAGACTGATGGTGGTAAGGGCCAGGATGACCCGGTGATGGAAGTGACAAGAAGGCATGCACATATTCGGTAAGGGGTGAAAATGTATAATTTTTTTTTAATAAATGTTTAGTTGTAGTGTTGTAATCAGTGTATGAGAAGAATTGAAGGAATGTGGCTCTCAGAAGGCCCATCAAAAACCAGTTGTCAGTCATTTACATGATAACACTGAAACTTAAGATGGTGAGTGAAATCAGTTGTGTCTTTTGTTGTAATTATTATGCCACTTTTTGATTTTCTCAACAGCAGTTTGTTGTTTGGCGTACATTGTCTTTCAGTTGGAATGTCACTCAGTTTCTGTTGTTTTCTCTGGTACTAATTATTTTTATTTATCTGTTGCCTGTCCCTCATATCTTACTTTGAATTTGAAATTTCTTTTCCGTTGTGGTTTTTACTGCACTGCAAGTAAGTTATTGTTGCTGCATATATCAGTCTGATTACTTAATCTGATTTCTGTGTGTCTGTTAGACCGTAATATAATCACTGTGATAGTGTCCTGTATCCCCAGGCAATGTATAAAGTCCTCTTGGGTGATTCTGAAATAATATGTTTTTGAATACCAGATCTTTTTCTTTGCAGAAGTCAGTGTATCTTCATCTTTAGTTTCTAGTTCCTTATTCGTACCTTTCTGTCACTCCATCTTCTTGTATATCTGCTATCACATCATTCCAGTCATCCATAATATTAAGATCCTGTCAGTATTTCACATATTGCAGAATGACCTCAAGCTGGTAATAGACTACTTCCGTTTCATCATCACTAAGTCCAGATGTTGACCCACATCCTTGGATGACAACTAAATTTACTGGTTATGCTTTCAGTTTAATTAGCATTATCCCATCACTGTACAGAAAGTAGGGTTTGACTCCCTCCCGCTCCCCAATTCCTTGGACAATACGACACCTACTCTAGTTATTTTGTTTTCATTGTCTGACTACATTACATGGAAACTGCCACTCTAGAAATCATCTTCCTGCTTAAATTTGCTCGTTCCTAATATAACAACTTGTAGCCTACCTATTTAATGTCTTCTAGTTTGCCACAAACTCCCAGTGATTTAACATTTCACATTGCCACTTTCTTCTGGAATTTATTCACTTTAATTTTATTCTTTTATCGGTTACTATTATTAATCCCTTCTGAGACTGTCCCTGCACAGAGATCAGAGTGAGAACTGTTTTACTCCAGAAAATTTAGTTCCAGAAGGATACATCACAGATGCAAATGATTTGCTGCAGTGAGATGGTTTATGTGGTTGCTTCGCCTTGCTTTCCACGTTGCAGTGGGACAACCAAGTTGATGGTTTCCATCTGTGATTGGCTGTTTTTGCTCTGTAGCTGTTCAGACTTTGTCTTCACTTATAGTTAATACTACAAGTGTTACTCCCTATTTGTAGGCTTGTTTATTTAAGGTTCTCCCTGAGTATTTCATTTCCTTATTACCACCTGTATTAGGGAGGTATTCTCATATCCACCACCAGGGTAGGTGCCTGATAGATGAGAAAACTAGGAAAACCCTACACAGGTAATTTTCTTTTTTAAAATTTTCTAACGTATTGTAACATCTCACAGTTAGATCCATTAACATGAAGAGAGCTCTTCATCTTTGCACTTGTCTTCATTATTGTATTTATGGCTGCTGCATGTCCCCCAGTAATTCATTGTATGTTTTGATTAACTCCATTCCTATGAAATTCCAAAAGCAACCATAAAATTCTTTGGAGAAGCCATCCAAACAAGCTGATTTTTCTCTTAGCTGGTTTTTTAATTGTAGTATACACTGAGGTGACAAACGTCATGCAGTAGTGATACACACATATGCAGATGGCAGTTCATTGGTGGAGCTATCATTTGCACTCAGTTGATTAATGTGAAAATATTTCTGATGTAATAATGGTTGCCCAACTGGAATTAACAGATTGTGAACTTGGGGTGATAGTTTCAGCTAGATGCATAGGACATTCCATTTTGGAAATTGTTAAGGAATTGCATGCTCAAAGATCCACGGTGTCAAGAGCATGCCAAGAATACCAAATATCAGTCATTCTCTCTCACCACAGACAATGCAGTGGCTGCAGCCTTCACTTAGTAGCTGAGAGGAGTGGCATTTGTATAGAGTTGTCAGTGCTAAAAAGCAACACTGTATGAAATAACTGCAGAAATCAATCTGGGACATAGCACGAATGTATCCATTAGGACAGTATGACAATATTTGGCCTTAATGGGCTATGGCAACAGATGATCAAGGCGAATGTGTTGCTAACAGCATGATATTGCCTGCAGAGCCTGTTCTGGGCTCGTGACCATACCAGTTGGACCTTAGATGATTGAAAAACTGTGACCTGGTCAGATGAGTCCCGATTTCAGTTGGTGAGAGCTGATGGTAGGGTTAGAGTGAGGTCCATACCACACAAAGCCATGGACCCAAGTTGTCAACAAGGCACTGTGCAAACTGGTGGTGGCTTTGTAGTGATGTGGACTGTGTTTACATGGTCCATCTGAACTGAATATTGGCTGGAAATAGTTATGTTCACCTACTTGGAAACCCTTATCACTGACTCATGGACTTCATGTTCCTAAACAATGATGCAATTTTTTGAATGACAATGCACCATGTCACTAGGCCACAATTGTTTGCAATTGCTTTGAAGAACATTCTGGACGATTCGGGTGAATTATTTGATCACTCGTCAAACATTTGTGGGACATAATCGAGAAGTCGGTTCATGCACAAAATCCTGCACCAGCAACACTTTCACGGATATGGACAGCTGTAGAGGCAACATGACTCAATATTTGTGCATGGAACTTACAGCACCTTATTGAGTCCAGGCCAAATCAAGCTGCTGCACTATGCTGGGCAAAAGGAGGAAGGTCCAACATGATATAGGAGGTATTCCATGACTTTTGTCACCTCAGTGTACATTTCTTCATCAGTAATGTTGGCTACGAGGTCAGTGTTGTCATTCAGACTGACCATGAGTTGAATAGAAGGTAAAAGGACTCCACTTGTTGTCAAAATAGTTGCTGGCTCAGCATAAAAAGCTGTATAATACTGCACCATATACTTTTTGTGGCAGCTTGTTCATTGTATTCTTGGTCCCATTTGTCTTTGAGAGTAAGTAGTAACTTTCGTTTGCCTCTCTTGTCTTCTGATTATGTGGTATACAGATGTATTTTCTGCACAAGTTCAGTCAGAGAATGCACTTGAACTTTTGTTCCTTCTAGAGATTCTCACTAGGGCTGTGATTTTTCCTTCAGTATGTTTTATTCTAGAGCTGTATGCTATTGATCCCATGGAGTCATTTTGTAGTTTGCAGAGGCATAAAAAGTGATAGTGTAAGGTATGTTTTCTCCAAGATGCATTCATACAGTCGTGTTGCATGATGCATATTTTTATCTGTGGTTTTGCAAATTGGTAGACATTACAATTCTTTATCCTTCAAAAGTGATGTTTAGTTGCCAAAGACCCCTTCCCATGAAGGTTTTAGCTTAGTAAGCTGGTATGGTTATATGGAATTCAAAGTTATCCAAGAAGTAAGAAAGCCAAATTTCAAAATCAGTTACATTGTGTATAGCCTTTTGTTACATATACCTTGTCTAATCTGCTTGTTGAAATACTGAATACATATGTGTATCCTTGAGCATGTGGATGGAGGTGGCACCAGGTATCTATTAAAGTTAAAAATTAGAACTCTGATATTCTTGAGGTAATATGCAGTTAAGATCACCACCTAAAATTATGTTCAAATGACCATCCAGTATTAACTTGACAGTTTCATCATGGAACAGGTTGCTTTTCTCATATTTCTTGATGGTTCTGGTGGAAGCATATACATTCGCAAGAAGCAGATCATATATTTTTGCAGTTATTTCTCTTCTGGATTCAAAGATAATTTGTGCTGTACATGGCATGCCTTATTTGAACAATATTCCCATTCCATTCTTCACTAGATTGCATCATATCTGACTATATCCACTATTTTTGCCATACCTTTTTCTTGTATCATTGCTATGTCAATGTTGGCAGCAGGTAAATAGTCCTTTAAACATTGTAACTTTTTGTGGGGAAACAATCCTGTTTACATTTAGCATCACAGTTTTATGCACTTGTATTCTTCTACTCACACTTACCATCTTCAGACCATGCAGTCACCTTATCAGAAACATGGGATCCCCTGTTTCCATTGGTTCTTGGACTGGGGAGGTTAGTTTCTTATCTATGTTCATGTGTACACCTTTATGCAGCTTTTGAATGTCCCTCTTTCTAACTTCAGTCCCTGCAAACTTTCTGCTTCAGTCTTTTTTGAGAATCTTCTTGATGTGTTAAAGTTTTTGCTCTAGCTCCTGAATCTGTTCAGGGTTCTGTTTACGTGTTTGCCATTTAGATTTCTCTGGCAGCTGCCTGAGTCTGTCTTTCTTGGTCACTCTGCAGTTGTCATAATAGTGTGGTTTTCTGACTCAGTTTTTCAGTCTTCATCTATATCCACATGGCTACTGTGCAAATCACGCTTAAGTGCCCTGGCAGATGGTTCATCGAACCATTCTATTGTTCCACTCACAAGCAACATACGGAAAAAACAAACACCTATCTCTTACTGTGCAAGCTCTGATTACCGTTATTTTATTATTATGATTGTTTCTACCTATTTTAAGTCAGTGTCAACAAAATATTTTCACATTCAGAGGATAAAGTTGGTGATTGAAAATTTGTGAGAAAATCTCACTGCAGCGAGAAATGCCTGTGTTTTAATGATTCCTACCCCAAATGATGTATCATATCCTTGACGTTCTCTCCCCTATTTCTTGATAATACAATATGTGCTGCCCTTTGAACTTTCTCAATGTACTCCATTAATCCTATGTGGTGAGGATTCCACACCACACAGCAGTATTCCAAAAGAGGACAGACAAGCATAGTGTAGGCAGTATCTTTACTAGATCTATTGCATTTTCCAAGTGTTTTGCCAGTAAAGTGCAGTCTATGGTTTACCTTCCCTACAACATTTTTGATATATCCTTTCCAATTTAAATTGTTTGTAGTTGTAATTCCTAGGTACTTAGCTGAATTTACAGCTTTAAATCTTAATGATTTATCATGTAACTAAAGTTTAACGGATTCCTTTTAGCACTCACATGGATGACCTTGCACTTTTCATTATTTATGGTCATTTGCCAATTTTTCCACCATACAGATATAATATCTAAATAATTTTGCAGTTGGTTTTGATCTTCTGATGACTGTACTAGAAGATAAAGGACAGCACCATCTGCAAACAACCACAGATGGCTGCTCATATTGTTTCCTAAATCATTTTCATAGATAAGGGACAGCAGAGGGCCTGTAACACTACCTTGGGGAATGCAAAAAATCACTTCTGTTTTACTCTGTGACTTTCCGTAAATTAATACCAACTGTGATCTCTCTTGACAGGAAATAATCCGTCCAGTCGCATAACTGAGACGATATTCCATAAGCACGCAATATGTTTACGAGCTGCTAGTTAGGTACAGTGTCAAAAGCCTTCTGGAAATCTGCAAATGTGGAATCAATTTGAAATTCCTTGTCGATACATTCGGCACTTCATGTGAGTTAAGAAGTAGTTATGTTTGACAAGAACAGTGTCTTCTAAATTTGTGTCGACAATGTGTCAATAGACCGTTCTCTTTGATGTAATTTATGAGGTTATTCATAATGGTCGAACACAATATGTGTGCCAAAATCTCCTGCTGTTATTAGAGGTTGTTTTCATGTGAGGAATTAGTTTGCTTTTAGTTTTATTGTTCTGGACTGGTTCTTGTGTAGTATCAGACTCACCTGCAGAAGAATTGGTTAGATTCTCATTATCTTTTGGAATCTGATGAGCTGAAACCATTGTGGTTGTCACAATTTCATTAGGTTCAGATGGCCTTAATTCTTTTGCATCGGTGATGACTGTATGGGCTTCTTCATGGTTTGTAGGATTGTCCATATTTGTGTTGGCGCTGTGGGATCAGAACTTGTTAACTGCAGGCAGCCGCAGTGTAACTCACTGGTAGTGCATTCAGAGATCTTACTAGTCAGCAGCTGGGCCATGTGCCTCTGTAAACGTTCTATGTTGATATGGTTGGGAGATTCACATGCTACTAGGTCTGTGGCTGTCTGTTGTAATGATGTGTTGATAACTTCAGGTACTGATGTACAATGGCATATGCTTGTGGAAATTGACCTTTAATCATCTCATTGCATTTAGCACATGGGTTTACGTGCATTAAATCACCATTCAGTAATGTTACAGATAATTTTTCTGAGCAGGCTATCACTGCATGTCTCTCTTCCACTGTTACTTCGAATGGCAGTTTGAATGTCTTGATCCTCTGTATTCCAAACCGTCCATGGGTAGTGGTAACTTTACACAGTGTTTAAACCTCATAACTTCCCCATAAGACTCAAATATTTTTTCATGTAAGTCAGAATTCTTCAATTTGACAAAACAACGCTATTCAGTACTGAAAAGTGTCTTCCAGTAACGTTCTTGAACTCATGTTTTACTTCTTCCTCTAATCAACCTTCAATTACAGGTGCCTTGGGTTGGGCATAATTTTCATCAAATGAGAACTTAAGAATATCTATCCTGCTCAAGTGAGCTGTGGACCATCACTATATCATATTTCAAAATTCAGTTAACATAGAAGTTGCTGCAACACTACAATAAGCTCTGCAAATTACCATGCTGAAACACAGTGGACTGCTGTGCACAGAAACCACCACACCTCTCCACAGCACTAGTGATGGTAGACTGCCCACTGAACCACCAAGCTGCCTAGTCATTACAGCCAAATAAAGAAAAGTGACATCATTGAATAATTTTGTTCAGGCTTTGGATCCCAGTTCGAAGAAATTATCACATATTATTTTCTAACTTTTATTGCATTTGCATGGAATTTGTAAGGGCCTTCGTTTGTACTTTCACCAATTTTTTTTTCTTTTCTTTTTGTACTGCGTCTGAGCTTGCACTTTCAGAAATGTATAGAGTTACCGTCCTTCCCAAAATTTCCTGTGCTGTCCTTATTTCTTGACAAATTGTCCTGATATCCCCAAACATTCGCTGAGGATGGCGAAATGCCCCTCATTTCCATCTTATGTTATATGCTATTCATTTTCTTATATTTTATTTTTTTAGTTTATTTTTAACCTATCATGTGGCAGTATTATTAAAAGGATAGATTACTTTTTACCATATAGAGGAGACATTGAGTCACAGACAGGCACAATGAAAAGGCTGCTATACATTCAAGCTTACAGCCAAAAGCCACACACACACACACACACACACACACACACACACACACGAGATAATGACCATGACTACTGTCTCTGGCTGCTGACACTGGACTGTGGACTGCAAGTGCGTCTGATGGGAGAATCAGTCAGCTGCAGTCCACAGTCCAGCATAAGTGGCCAGAGACAGTAGTTGTGGTCATGGTCTTGTGTGTATGTTTTGGCTGGAAGCTTAAATGCATAGCAGTCTTTTCATTGTGCCTTTCTTTAACTTAACATCTCCACTATACATTGAGTAGCAGCATATCCTTTTCATAATATTGTTGTTTCCCCATTTTTGACTTTCCATTGTTTGATTTTAACTAATCATGTGACAGTACAGAAATGGATGCATGCAGTTTATGTATTAAACTGTAGCAATACGCACCACTATGTATTGTTACAGTTTAGTGCATTTTTAGTTCCAGTATTTGCAGCTTCAGTTTTGATGAATTGCATTTTAGTTTCTCCCATTAGGCTATGGGAAAATGAAAGGGCAAAGTAGGCAATCATTGTGGTCCAAAATTTGCCATTTGACACTGAAGACACAGCTTTCTTAACTCATACAATGTTAAACAAATGTGAACTTGTTCAAAATAAATCATTGAAGACTTAAAATTGGTAACTACCTGTTGGTTAAAACAATTGCAGACATGCAAAAACAATTTTCAGGGCAGGTTTGCGTATTGCATTGTAATGCACAACTGGTGTTTTATGTTGGTGGATTGCACCACTTATACAATTAAAACACTATTCAGCCACAAATATCCATGCACTCAAACTAAATAAAATCAGCAATCATGTATGTAATTATGCCACTGCCTATAAAAGAATTATTAATCCATGGACTAAAAGAAGCAAACTTTATTTCCCATTTTTCTGGCCACACAGACTTCAGGCCAGTTCTTTATGGTATTGTAGTTCCTGCCATAAACATTCATCATCCACTTCTCTTCAAAACTTCTAGTAATTGTGTTGATGTATAGGTTGCTGCTCCAGTAATGTTGTTAGTCTCCTCTTTTGTCCAAATAATTTAGCAGTGTCAGTTTATTTAAAAATTCATTCATATCCTAATTTCTCCCCATTTGTCTTTGATTTCTATGCAGTATCTGATAAGTCTTGATGTGCAGAAAGGGTGTGGGAGGGGTTGAAGTGTAACACTAATTTTGTTATGCACTTTTTAAAATGTTGAAACAAAGAGAGAAACTGGACATTAAGTATTTGTACAAAACCACATGGTGCTTTTTTTTTTTTACATGGTAACATAGATTCTATTATATTTGTAACATGCACTGACTGTGTCTATAATTAACTGTTGGTAAACAAACCTTGAACAAGTGAAACAAATGTAATTAGTAAAACAGTAATACCTGTGTAAATTATTCTGCGGCTATTGATTCGAAACACGTTACACCAAGTGATTGTATTCAAGCAGTGCATGAGTTGCACTTTGTTGCTATCTACAGTTCCACATAAATGTGTTGGCAGGGAATGCTGGCAGCACTTAATGGCACTTATTGAAAACCGTGAGCAGAGATTGCAGGCCGCAGGTGAGATCCATCGCTTCCATCGGGATGTGGCAGAGGCATTGTCAAGAATACAGGAGAAGAATGCTGCCTTGCCTGATGATCTTGGTAGAGATCTCAATTCTGTATTAGCACTTATTCGCAGGCATGAGAGTTTTGAGAATGATCTAGTGGCACTGGAAGCACAGTTGCAGGTTTGTTGCCTTAATATTTTTATAATGCTATGGTTGTAATGAGGTACTTTAGTTCTTTTGCTGATCTTTTTATGGATTATAATATATTCTTACTTCTAAATATCACTAATTGTTATGCTTAGGTATCAGTAATTAATAAGAGAGATAAATGAAAACTGAAATCCATGGAACTAACATGTATAATAATTACATTTTTTAAAAAATAATCATGTGATGGTGGTTATGTATTGTACCTCATATTATTGAACAGACTAAGAATGTTTGTGTATGAAAAAGTGCAAAATACAGTATAAGGGAAAAAATGCGCCATGAAGGAATTACCTGAGTGGGATGAAAGTCAGTAGATGTGATGTAGATGTACAGAAAAACAAATGTTTACAATGTCAGAAGCATTGATTGATAGATTTGTTGGTCATCTTCCTGAGGGATATTGTGCCAGATTCTCTCCAATTAGCAAGTTAGATTGTCAAAATCCTGATGTGGTCGAAGGGCCCTGTCCATAAAGCTGTAAAATTTCTCAAATGAGGAGACATCTGGTGACGTTGCTGGTCAAGGTAGGGTCTTGCAATCACAAAGACAAGCAGTGCAAACTCTTGCATGTGTGGGTGAGCATTATCTTGGTGTAATGTAAGTCAATGATGGCATGCCATGAAGGGCAACAGAATGAGGTGTTGAATGTCATGAACTCTGTAATGGAGCCATGAATGACAACCAAAGGGGTCCTCCTACGATATGAAATGGCACCCAGATTATCACTTCTGGTTGTTGGGCCACATGGCAGGTGACAGTTGGGGTTGGTATCCCACCGCTGTCCTGGATGTCTCCATATATGTCTTTGCTGCTCACTGGGCTTCAGTTTGAAGCAAGGCTCATCACTGAGGACAATTCTACTCCAGTCAATGAGATACCAAGACCCGATCACCAGCTAAGACATGTCTAGAGATATACCCTAGACCATGCTGGGACACCAACTTGTTACCTGAAATACAGCCCTACAACCAGGAGTGATGGATGGTATGAAGTGCCATTTCATTTCATATCAGAACCCCTTTGGTTGTTATCCATGACACCCTTATAGCACAGCAGTATTTCAATGAAGTTCTACATGCCGTTTTGTTGTCCTTTATGGCAAGTTGTCATGGGCTTACATTTCAACAAGACAATGACCTTCCACACATGGTAAGAGTTTCTACGGCTTGTCTTCATGCTTTCCAAACCCTATCTTGGCCAGCAAGGTTCCTGGCTTTCTCCCTAATAGGGAATGTTTGGAGCATAATGGGCAGGGTCCTCCAACCAGCTCGGGATTTTGACAATCTAACACACTGATTGGACAGAATTTGGCTCTGTATCCCTCAGGAGGACATCCAACAACTCTATCAATCAATGCCAAGCCAAATAACTGGTTGCACAAGGGCGAGAGGTGGACCAATACATTACTGACTTTCTCAATTTACAAAGTTCTTTCTGTTGACTAAATCATCCAATTTTTTTTGAAATTGTAAACATTTGTTTGTCTGCATGCAGACATCACATCTTCAGATTTCTGTCCCATTAGGATATTCCTTTGTGGTGCATTTTTTTCCCTTAGGGGATATGTGTTAACACCTGGTATGTGAGTAATGCATTATAAAGTATTTGAAAGAAACAGCAGACATAATGGGAAGGCCTAGCATAGAAGCCGGCCGGTGTGGCCATGCAGTTATAGGCGCTTCAGTCTGGAGCTGCGTGACCGATACAGTTGCAGGTTCGAATCCTGCCTTGGGCATGGATGTGTGTGCTGTCCTTAGGTTAGTTAGGTTTAAGTAGTTCTAAGTTCTAGGGGACTGATGACCACAGATGTTAAGTCCCATAGTGCTCAGAGCCATTTGAACCATTTTGAACCTAGCATAGAATCAAGAATTTCTGATTCATGTAAACAAATAGGAAATTCTACACTGTTGGTGTAAACCTTATGTACACTTACTAGGTTCATATCATGGAAATATGAGCTTTAATAATTTAAAGAAAAATGGAAACCAAAGTAAAATTAAATTGATAAATACTGGTGAAAGCGTAACGAGAATAATTACCATGTCTCAATCCTACCATCAGGGAAGATGGATGGTTGGATAGGCTGGAATTGAACTGTACCTTATAGAGAGTGCTTGCTTACACTATTTATTATAATAATGGTGACAATTGCTTGGAAAATCTGCCAATTGTTAGATCACCTATAACGAGAAAAATACAACCATGTCAGTTGGTGTGTACTGCTAACTGGACACAGATATGTTGTCACCCTATGAAACTGAGATGATACATCAGATTGGGTTGGAATTTTTATGGCTATTACCAGGTGCATATGTTTATCACAGTAATGAAAAGCTACGAGTGAACGGGATTAACACAGTGCCCAACTGATTTTAGGTTATTGTGTAGCTGTTGTTATTGAATGGACAACATAAGAAATGTTTCAAACAAGCTACCGTCCAAGTACTAGCAGTGAAAATGTTTTCACCACCAGAATTAAAACTGCCCACTTCAGAGTTGAGTACTGCCACATAAGCATGTGTTACTTACCTCTGCTGTGGTGCCAGGTCTCTTAAAATTCACTCTTGGTCATTTGTTTGTCTCTTAGACACTTCTGATTCATTACATTTAATGTTTATTTCGCCCTGTTTACAATTTTCCTTGGCCATTTCTTTTTCTTCTGCTTGCTGTCCCATAATCTGCTGCAGGAGAAGTGTATCATGGATGGTACACTCATTAATAATATAGTCCATGTATTACCAATAACTTGAAATGAAACTTCAAATGAAGCTCTCTTCTAGCTGCCTGTAACAACCCTCTGTTTTGCTGTTACCATCATCACCAGTAATCTGAACTATCTAGGTCCATTAGATAAGTTTGTTTTGACAAATACCCCTCTCTTTTCTTAATTTATAGTATAGGGAGCTTTATTGGAAGGGACAGTTCATTCTGAACAGAGACGAGAATGTAATGTTTCATATGAAATAGGCTTGTCTTTTATGCTGCAACTCTGATGAAAACAAATTGTCATATGATTTTAGGTGCTGGTTGAGGATGCAGTTAGATTACAAGCAGCTTATCCAGGACAAAATGCTGCACATATAGCACAGCAACAGGCTGTGGTAATAAGCTGTTGGACAGCATTGCAAGAGCGTGCAACCAGCCGCACCCAGGAGCTACATGCCAGCTGTGACCTACACAAGTTCCTTGCGCAGGTATTTATATAGAAGAAACCTCTAAGTGATTTTCCTACAATTTTTTACAAAATTTGTATATTCTGCTCTTATTAGAATGCTAGAATGCCACACTGCTCTGAGTTCATGTTGATGAAATAAACTAAGTTTGTTATTCCAGTGCTAAGTGAAAGAGTTAAATTTTGGCTTACGAGCTTGTGGGAAACATTCAACAGTTCAGCTCTGGATGAAATTAGTAAAATTTGCATTATCTGCAAGAAAATACACAAATTATAATATTAACTGAAGAAGAAGAAGAAGAAGAAGAAGAAGAAGAAGAAGAAGACAAAACACTTGTGCTGCGATATCACAACCTGGAGACACACTGTTTTTGTAGATCTTTTCAGGTATCAGCAAGAGCTGAGAAATATGCTCAGTGTGCAGTTTACTGTTGCTAAAGACATCCAATTTATTGATGATTTAACATACAATTAAAAATTCATCATAATATAATTTCTACTGACTTTTTCCATCAGGCTGTTTGTTAAATCAATACTTCATTAAGCACTAATAGTGAGTTTTGAGTGTGTGCGGATTCTAATGTGCACATGCTTGGAAATAGCTAGTACTGCTTAATAAAAAGTATTCATTCAATTAACAGCCTAGTGGAAATAACAATGACCCCCAAATAATGCATTTGGAGTTTTGCATTTGTGTGTAAATTGTCCGGTATCATGATACAGTCAATTGATGGTGTGTTTTCAACAGCCATGTGCATTCAGAGAACAGGTGTTGGCTGTAAATCTGTGTTACTTTGGACGTTAGATGTAATAGTCTTGAAATGAGTTGTGGAGGAATAAAAGGAAACAACTGATTGACTCTTGCAGTCCCCAACCTCTTTCCATAAGTTACAGAGTTCTCATAGATCAATCACATTTGGAATATTGCTCAGTATTGCCCTCTCTCCATAACTATTTCATCTCTGGCATATAGTCTCTTATATTTATCTTTCCTAACCTTGTTGAAGTAGAGTCTAAGGATATCACAATTTAACTATCACGAAGGTTCTACAAATGTTTTAAACAAACAGTGTTCCACATGGTTCATAATATGTCAATATTTTGTTTCTGGCTTTTACACCAGCTAAGAACTAGGAAACACACTACCGAGGAATGGTTAGAACATGGGTTTGCATTCTATGTGGTTATGGCCAACAACGAAGTATCCACCTCCCTGAATGGCCACTGTCCAAAACTGTGACCAGAAGTCGACTGTACAACACAATTGTAGAAAATGTAGTGCAACACAATATCTTTAATTTCTATTGCTACTTTACAGCTCATGCTGTTTTCATTGTACAAACTAACTCTCCCCTCCTCACCCTGTTTCCAACACATTCATCCATTGAAGCTCCCACACCAGCCTCTTACTTGCTCCACATATTGCTTTTCTGTCTCAACATAGCTCTCCTGCTGGAAAATTTCCTCATATATTTCTCCTCTTTTCTCACAGTTTCTCTAAATATTTCTCCTAGTTATTCTCAACCTAACACAGCACAGACTTATCTGTGTCAGTACAATGTTTTTGCTACCCAATCCCCACCCACCCAGATTGCCAGATTGATATATATATATATATATATATATATATAACATTGGACAATTAGTGTAAACAGACCATGTGAATTTTTTCCAGCTAGTGTTTTAGACTAATTCTAGTTTCATATCAGCTTTGTTCTACCTGCATTTCCTTGACATATCTTAGTTATCTATTTGCATTGTCATTTATTTCTAATCTAGATGTTCTACATAGTGTAGCTAAATGAGATGAAATGCTAAATAAATCAACCATATTTTGATGTTAATTTGTAGTTTACTAATAACCATTAACAACTTCTTTCTGTGATACTAGGTGCGTGACCTAATAAACTGGGCATCAGGTCTTAGAGCCACAATGATGACAGAAGAGAAAGTACGTGATGCTGCAAGTGCTCAGACTTTGAAGGCCGAACATGAAGCACTTAAAGCAGAAATAGAGGCCCGCGAGGAAAATTTCCAGGCTGTGGTGGAGCTAGGAGAAAGCATGGTGCAGGATGGACACTATGCTGCACAGGTGTGTTACTTCATTACATAACCTGTTCAAGTGTGGTATAGGGACCACACATTTTTGGTGTAAGTCAAGGTACAAGAATTTTCTAGTATTTCTTATGTTCTTCAATCAATTTAATGTGTATTGTTCCATGTGGTTCATTTCATATCTGGTTTCAAATTATGAGGAGTGATTGGCTAATTTGTAATCACTGGCTGCAATTTTAAATAAATATACCTAGGAGAACTGTTTTTTTTTTTTCTTTTTTTAAAAAAAGATCTCCTTTAAATATCTCTTCAGATACTTCTTTCAAAGTTTTTTTCTTTTCTCAGAGTGTTTGTGAAAAATGTATTTTTGAAGTTGTCTCAAGCTGTTGCTTCACATTTCCTTTAATTTACAAAAGTTCTTGAACCATTTCCGATTGAGCATATGATCTGTGTTGTCTACTTGGCAAATGTAGTTTCTTCAAGCTGAGTGTCAAGTATGAGGGACATGTAGGACATGTACTATGTAAAGATGGACTGACACCCCTGCAGGATCAAGTGGACTCAATCACTAACTTAATGGCTCCTAAGAATCTCAAAGAATTACAGCCATTCCTCAGAAAAGTACACTATTATGCGAAGTTTATTCCAAATTCAAGCCAGATTTCCCACCTTCTTAATAATTTGCAAAAAAGTTGTTAAATTTGTGTGGTTGGAGGCATGCTAGAAAACTTCCTTGGAACTTAAGAAGCACCTTAGGTTGGCTTCTTGTTTATCAAAGTTCCATCAAAATAAAAGCTTGATGCTTACCGCTGATTCATTGGATTGTTGCATCAGTGCACTCCTGTTGTATAAACAGTGCCATCTGTACCAACCAGCACAATGTGTTTGTATCTAAAACATTAATTACACAGTCCAGTCACATTAATGTGACCACCTGCCAAAAGCTTTGAATAATCACCTATTGCAGTGTGGGCTTTTAGGAAGAGAGTCTGTGAGATTCTGGAAGGTACTGAGAGAGGTGTGGAGCCATGCCGACTCCAGCGCCATGGCCAGGTGTGCTAGATTTCTAGGTTGAGGATCCATGGCACGAACAGTCTGAGCGAGGTGGTCCCATAAATTTTTGATTGGGTTCAAATCTGGGGAGTTTGGTAAACTCACCCTGGTACTCTACAAACCATGCATGTACAATGGAAGCTATGTGGCATGTTGCATTGTCTTGCTGGTAGATGATGCCATCATGCCAAGGAAAAGCAGACTGCATGTAGGGGTGAACATGATTCTCAGGGATAGATGCATGCTTGTATTGGTCCATTGTACCTTCCAGAATGACAAGACCACTCAGGGAATGCCACAAGAACATTCCCCAGACCGTAACACTCCCTCTTTCAGCCGGGACCCTTCTGACGATTGTTGCAGGGCAATACACAACAATGGCCATCTGTTCAGTGGGGCATAAAATGTGATTAATTTGAAAAGTCCATCTGTCACCACACAGTGGATCACTAGTTGTGGTACTGGTGTGCAAATTTCAGCCTTTGTTGCTGAGGAACAACAGTCAGCATGGATGCATGAACCAGGCGCCTTCTGTGGAGGCCCAATACAAAGCAACATTCACTGAATGGTCATTGAGAAGACACTGGTGGTAGCCTGTTGGTTCATCTGGGCAATCAGTTACTCAACAGTTGCAAGTCTCTTCTCCTGTACACATTTCCGCAACCATCATTCACCTCTGTCATCTATGGCCTGTGGTGTGCCACTGTTGTCTCAGTGCCAGTTTTGGATTGTATCATTTTGCCATGCATGGTATACTTTAATCACGGGGGCACGCAAACTGTTTAGAAACTTAGCCATTTCAGAAATACTTCCACCCTTGGCCCGGAAGCCAGTGCTCATGCCTTGTTGGACATAAGATAAATTACTCCATTTCTTCATTACAGGAACAACTTCACTGTTTCCCACATCCCCTTTGACGTGATTTATTTACCCTCCACTGCTAGTCTTGCCACCTGTCACCTGTGAGTGGTAATTGCACACTGAGTTCAAATATAGGTGGTGGTCACAGTAATACAACAGGACCACATGTTTGCAGATTTAGAAAGAAGCATATTCAGTCTCAAGATATTCCACATCAATCTCAATAGTACCAATTTTCACCTGATCACTGGTCACAGACCTCTCATTTTATTTTAAAGACCCCCCCCCCCCCCCTTTCAAAACTTACTCATAAGACAGCACAGGGGTTGTAACAGCTGATGTTATTTGTTAGTAACTGTACCTACAAGTTCCATTATCAATCTACCATGCAGCAATCCAATGCAGGTGCACTTTTCCATTTGCTTTGCAGCCCAGATGCTGATTTCAACAGGCATGAAGCACTGTGTCATGTTTTTATCCATTTCTCCACTAAAGCACCAGAGAAACTGGTGTAGGCGTGTGTATTAAAATACAGAGATACGTACACAGGCAGAATACGGCACTGCAGTTGGCAACAAATGTCTGGCACAGTTCTTAGATTAGTTACTACTGCTACAATGGGAGGTTATCATGAATGAGTGAGTTTGAATGTGGTGTTATGGTCAGCATGCGAGTGATGGGGCACAGCATTTCCAAAGTAATGAAGAAGTGGGGATTTTCCCATATGACATTGTCAAGAGTCTACTATGTATATCAGGAATCTGGTAAAGCATCAAATCTCTTACAGGGCTGCAGCTTGTAAAAGACCCTGCAAGAATGAGACCAATGACAACTGAAGAGAATCGTTAACATGACAGAAGTGCAACCCCTCTGCAGATTGCTGCAGATTTCAATGCAGGGCCATCAACAAGTGTCAACGTGTGAACTATTAAATGAAACATCATCGATATGGGCTTTCACACCCTTTTGTGTACCCTTGATGACTGCATGACACAAAGCGTTACGCCTCACCTCGGCCCGTCAACACCGACACTGGATTGTGTTGATGGACTGGGAACATGTTGCCTGGTCAGACGAATCTCATTTCAAATTGTATTGAGCTGATGGATGCATCCGAGTATGCAGACAACCTCATGAATCCATGGACCCTGCATGTCAGCAGAGGACTGTTCAAGTTGGTGGAGGCTCTGTAATGGTGTGGGGCGTATGCAGTTGGAGTGATATGGGACTCCTGATACGTGTAGATACAACTCTGTGTGGTGATACATACTTAAGCATCCTGTGTGACTGACTGATCACCTGCATCCATTCGTATCCATTGTGCATTCTGACTGACATGGGCAATTCCAGCAGGACAATGTGACACCCCACACATCCAGAATTGCAACAGAGGCGTTCCAGGAACACTCTTCTGAGTTTAAACACTTCCTCTGGCCACCAAACACCACAATATGAACATTATTGATTATATCTGGGATGCCTTGCAATGTGCTGTTCAGAAGAGATCTCCACCCCCTCATACTCTTGCAGCCCTGCAGGATTCATGGCATCAGTTCCCTCCAGCACTACTTCAGACATTAGTCGAGTCCATGCCATGTCGTGTTGCGGCACTTCTGTGTATTGTGGGGGCCCTACATGATATTAGGCAGGTGTACCAGTTTCTTTGCCTCTTTTGTGTGTGTGTGTGTGTGTGTGTGTGTGTGTGTGTGTGTTGTCTATTTTTGACAAAGAGGTTGTTAGCCGAGAGCTTATTTTTTAATAGTTTTTTTGTTGTGCCTATCTGCAACTCAGTATCTCTGCTACGTGGTGAGTAGCAGGTACCCTTTTCATAATACTGTTACATTCCATCCTGGAGTTTCCATTGTTAGTGTTTAAATGAATTCTTCATAAAGGGAGCAGAGGTGGATATCGAGTAGCCAGAGTATCGTAGTGAAGTAAATCTCTTTGGATTTCGCCAGGGAGCTAGATATCTCGAAGCTTTAAAAAAGTTTTGGTAAAAGATGTAGAAAATGTTGTACTATCATTAAAAAACGAAAACTCGACTGGGTGGGATAGGATCCCCACTAAAGTGATTAATGTTGTGTATCACATAATAGAACTCCACTAATTAAAATAGTCCACTAATGTATTGAATATGGATGCATTCCTGATGTTTTAAAGTGTGTAGAAGTCAGATGTCTGTTCAAGAGAGGGTCAATGGAACACATGGGAAAGATCTCCCTATTTATATTTTGTCATTCCTGTCAGAAGTGTCTGAGAAAGTAGCGGCAATCCAGATTCAAAATTTTATTGTAAAACATATTGTCCTAAGTAGTCAATAGAGATTCCAACAGGGAAAAGAAAGTCAACTTTGTTGAAAAGGTATGCAAAGCATGAGATCAGAGTAGTAAAGTTTTAAGTGTCTTCTGCAGTCTTCAAAAAGCCTTTAACTCAGTGAACCATGTCTTGTTTATCTAGTAATTATAAGGGTCAGTAAAAAAGTTCCTGTTGGAAAGCCATACAGTCCTGAATCGGTATGCCAACAAGGCAAAATCACTGTGAGTGTTGTGGCAATCATCTTACCAATGCACCAGGTTGAAGATACCTGTTTGGTAAAACATCATGTCCTTCTGCATGAAGAAGTCGACAACTGCCTGCTGTACATTCTTATCCAACAGGAATTTTCGACCTTTCATGGCATTTTTTGAGGGACTGAATGTGTGGTAATTACATGGCAGGACTATAGGGTGGGTGCTAGAGTGTCTCCCACTTGAGTTGATGTAACTTCTGTGCTACAACTTTTGTGATATGGGGACATAAGTTATTATGAAGCAGTAGCACTCAGCATGGAATGTAGTGCACCACTCCACAATGGTGGTTTACTACAGACATGCTACCTCAAACACAGTCTTCATTCTCTGCTGGATATCTATCAGTGTTTATCCTTCAGCATCCAGGAAAAGAATAACAGCACATTGATCCTATTTGGATGCATATGGTAATAACATCACCACAATTCACGTTTCTGCATTTACTACGTACTTGTCAGAAAGATGCGAATGACGCACTAATCCCTTGCCTACATGTTGGTGCTTATATACCCACATCATAGTTGTGCTGCATTCCATATGCACTGGAGCATTGGCCTCAAATTTAAATTTTTAATTGCCCCTTATAGATAAATAAGGGATAAAGGTCAGTGCTCTGCAGTAGCTTACGTGATACTTGCAGAACAAAAAATAGAGACTCTGGTGTATTCTAAAGGGTAAGTGGGTAAGTTGTTATTCTATGTGGAGTACACTGTCACAGTATGTACCACAAGACTCCATTTTAGGGCCAATCCTGGTCTCGATAAATGACTTGCCCATAAATGTAAATTCCAGATCAGTTCTATTTGCGTATGATGCTTGTGTTTCAATTAAAGCTGATGATGCAGGAAAAATTTGGAGTTTTGTTGTGAGTACCCTGGGTACCCTCAAAAACTGGTTCCATATAAATAGGTTGAAACTGAACATTGCAAAAACCCATATGGTACATTTCAAAACCAGACATTAAAAGTGTGTGGAGCCTAAAACACAGCATAACAATAATGTTATTGAAGAAGTCGACACAATGAAATTCCTTTTACTAAATGTGGACAAAAACTTAGAGTCTAATACTCTATCAAATAAACTGAGCAGTTTTGCATTTGCAGTGCAAATACTGGTAAATGCTTCTCACATGGTTAGACAAAAAATATCATATCATAGTTAGGTATGGTGTAGTTTTCTGGGGAAGGTCACATAGTGTATCACAAATACTGACGTTGCAAATGGGAATTTTGAGGTACATGCGTACTGCACACAAAAAAGAATCTCGCCACACCTTATTACAGAAACTACGAAACCTAACTGTTTCTTTCACTGTAAATTTGCAAAATTATAATCTTCTTACAGAACAGGCAAACATTACTCAAGGAGAATGTTTTTAGCCTCACTTTTAACATGTGACAAGCAAAGAGAATATTATTATGCTTCCTATACACCAATTGAAATTACATGCACAGACTCCACACTATGTAGGGATGAAAATACAGTATATAATAAATTAATAGTCAAAACCATACTTACCCCTTTGGCTGCTGCAGGTGTGTATGCCACATGCCAAGCTGAGTGCTGTGTCATTATCATCTAATGCTTCTATTTGTGATAGAAGCATTGCTACTACCTGGGCTGGGATTTGTGAAGAAACCAGTCTTGTCTTGTGTTGAATATTTTTAGAGTGCTTCCTATGATGTCTCCTTTTGTCTCTCTGATTTAGATTCTCACTTTGAAGCTTCTCTCCAAATTTATGATTGTTACAAACCTGCAGAGATGTAAAAATGGCTTTTCATTCAATAGATTTGGATCCAGTTTTTGTAACCCATTGTGAAAGTCACTGTCACTTTCAGAGTCTTCGAATTTGTAAGCACTATGAATTACATATGTTTTTGCAACAGTTGACTGTAGTCTTATGCCTGCTGTTGTAAGTGGCTGTTGCTTTCAAAATCTGTGCAGGGATTATCACTTACATATACATCAAATAATTCATCATCAAGGTTGCTTTTCCTATCTCCATGGTATCTTCCTCAGTGCATACATTAAACCTTGTCCTTTCCTTTGTAGAATAGATTGTGAGAAGTCACTGTCATTCCAATCCTGATGAACATTATGATGTAAAGTGAAGCTGAAAACGATACCACAAAAGTTATAGTACCTGAATACAACTTAGCAGAAAGAATTGTGAATAGCTACTGAGGTATGGTACATAAATTCTGCTATACACTTCAGCTCATAAACAGAACTCAGGTACTTGAGTGTTGGCACATTTTTACACATTATTACTGCTCAGGGGTCAGCAAAGTGGCCTGAGATAATTTGTCTGTAGTGCTGAAGGAAGATCCAGAGACTACACTTGTCAACAGCACCTAGGAGATGGTGGAGCAGGATGAGTTAATTGATCAACAGCAGTGAAAGGTTTTATATGATGCTAAATATCTTAAATCAAACAATGGAAAATCCATGATGGAATGCAACAATATTAAGAGAAGGAAAGTTGCCACTCACCATATAGCAGAGATTTCTTAGTTGCAGATAGGCACAACAAAAAGACTCTCACAATTGTGTGAGTCTTTTTGTTGGGCCCATCTGTGACTCAGCATCTCTGGTAAATATCTTAAATGTATGTCTGCGGCAGATTCTGTGGGAGAAATGTTATTATTCAGTAGAAGAATTGATGAAGGATGAAATGATAACTTGAGCAATTAATATGTTGATACATGTCTTCTGTACCTTAAACAAATGATTTAGATAACATATATTATGAGACTAATAAAGCATAATTCACTAGGTGCATTGAATTGGGTTGTGTTAAATAGTGCATCACAAAGCTACAATAGCTGACAATAATAAATTTGAGATGTCTATTTGTGTTCTACTACATTGTTATTTGTACAAGCTACACAAACATTTTTAAGTTACTCATTGTCACTTAAAGGAAAACACCAGTTATTTATACATTTAAATACAAAAGAAATTAATTCAGTATAATAGTATAAAATGAATTTGTAACTGATGTACAGTTGAAATGTTTCAACTGCTAGAATAATTCTTTGTTGTTTTATTAAGTTCTAACAATTACTATCAGTAGGTTACAGACTTTTTTCTCTGGTATAATCAAAAGTGAGCAAGTTCTTGTTGCTGATTGTAAATTTATAGCTGTTGTATAAAGACTTACATTAAAGTAGATGCTTGTTTTCCTTCAGGAAATACAAGAACGGTATGAACAGTTGTTAGAAGAGAGACAGAGGCTTCACACGGCTTGGCAGCATAAGAAGGTTCATCTTGACCAGCTGATTGACCTGCACTTCTTTCTCAGAGATGCAAAGCAAATTGATACAATTAGTAGTACACAAGAGGTAAGCTATTTTACTGGGGGTCAAAGCTTATTTATATTCTAAGAGTAATAAAAGCCTTAAATCACTCTGCTGCTGTTACATCCAAATGCAACAAAAGTAGTTCTTGATATTTAAAAAGTGTACAATAGAAGCTGTTGGTACTATCTGCTGAGAATTTTTGAATTCACTCACACACTCACTCAGTATTCTACTAATGTACTGTGGCTTTTTCCAGTCTATTTCCTGTGACAAATAGTGTATGCATATGCATGTTCGTGTCTGTGTGTGCTCACATGCACGTGCATTTGCTAAGATTTTCAATTATAATTTTATTGGGTCTTATAGTTTTGTATAACACTACTTTTCAAATCAAGTGTTGTTTTACAAAGGATAATGCTGGTAGAGTTTCTCTTCTGTTTTTAATTTTCAATCATATTCTTCGTGTATATATAAAATATGGAGCTGTTACCAGTGCTTGTAACTGCTGAGATAGGTATATCTAGATGAGATTTGTACAAGTGAATTCCAGCTTCCTGTGTTGCGTTACTCTATCCAAGTTTGTCGATGGTTTTAGGTCAGTTTGAAACAATTCTAAATTTTATGCTCCACTCCCAGATATACTTCTTTCTAGCACTTGTGATTCTGAAATATAGACTATTCTTTATGGTTTTAACTTTAATCAATGTAATAGCAATCTTATTCTAGAGATACTGAATCTCTGGTTGGTTGGCCTATTTTCAGTCATTCTGTATATGTGTCAGAAATTAGTCAGTCTCCTCCTCCTCCTTCTTCTTCTTCTTCTTCTTCTTCTCCTCCTCCTCACCTTTGAAATTCTCTTCAGTACTTGCTGAATGTTCTGTTGCTTACAAATTTACAACCACCTTCATTCTACATAAACATGTGGTTTTGTTCCCTTAAGTTTTTCCTTTCCAAGATTGGAATGCCCTATCTGTGTGTTAAGATATTTTGGCATGAGTTTGTTATTCGTCATAAATTTTAATCTTTCTTGCTGAGATTCTGAGCACTGTTTGTCTCTTTCAAGCAGTTCAGTTCAAGGATTATTTCTTATGCCATTGTGAGTCCCAAGGCTGAGGCATCATTTAGCAAGATATCGGTCAAGTTGAGGGGGAGTGGTAACACACTAGCTTTTCCTGGCTCAATTAGCCCATAGATGGTAGCACCATGTGGGAAGTCCTGCTTAGGATTACGTGTGAAACTTGCTCAAAGGTCTTGACAGCAGAAAAGGTATCCTAATTCCCAATAGCAGGGAAAGCAGAATAATCTTGTTAGGTAAAACAACAACAACAACAATAATAATAATAGTAACATGACAGTTTTAGGCAGTGGTGTTATTTTATTTGTAGAAATTAAAATACCAATGGAATCATCTTATCAAGGGTGAGCTGTGCCTTAAAATGGAATAAAATCCTGTTGTGTCATAGAGTATATTTTTTTTCCGACCATGGTGGCACTAGATCTTAGCATAACATTTATTGTTAGTTATGCTCAATAATTTCTCATCACAGTTGCAAAGTTCCATTGCTTTGACTATTAATTTGTAAATTTCAGGCAGCTTTGGCTAGTACAGACTTTGGAAGCACAGTAGAAGAGGTGGATGCCCAGTTGAAAAAACATGATGCTTTTGAGAAGCTTCTTATTGCTCAGGAAGAGAAGGTTTTGGCATTGCAAGAACATGGTGACAAGCTGCTGGCACAAAATCACTTTGAAAGTGGTACCATTGCCAAACGACTTCGTGATGTGGTAGCGAGGCGAGCTCGTGTAAGAGATCTTTGTGCTGCTCGACGACATAGGCTAGAAGAAGCCCTGCTCCATGCTCAGTTTATTCGTGATGTCGCTGAGGTTAGTACATATACTACTTTCACTGTAGCTTTTGTTCAGTGTTAGAGAGGTTATGATGATGTAAAAACATAACAAACAACTAAGTTTTAAGGCTTGAGCATTTTAAATCAAAGATTTCTTTCTAAAAAAAACTCGAAGAAGAGAAGGAACAACAAAAACGGGAGTGAAAGTAAAGGGAAGTGACTCAGATGAAGCCAAGTTACAAAGTGAAACAAGAAGTGTCTAAATTCTTTTATTTTATGTCTTGCACAGTGAGATTTTATTTTGACCACCACAATATGCCCTTCACATTCTTCCCATTTCCCACCCAACTCCACATAGACTCCTTTCAAACATTTGATCAGCAATATTTTCTAAATCAATCATTTTGAAATGTTAGAGGTTTTGCATTTTTTTCTCCAGTTATATTGGCACTGTACAAGTTGTTGCAGCAAAATAGGTAATATTTTTAGATGTGCTAATATATAAACTTCTCGTGAATGTGTGTTCACTTTCGGTGGTTATGGAAGTTTAGCTGTTAGGAGATGAATGCTGTAGTATGATTTGCATGTAAGTATAAAACAAATGACATATTTTTTCAAGTATGTTGTTTTAATGCAGTTTTAATCTGCAGTTGGTTCTTGTATGATAGAAGTGCAGCATATCATTAAAGATGCAAAATATACCAATCATGTATTCATTTATGGGCTTATTGTTCACATTCTCACATAGTAACCCTTTCAGTCTTACTGTGGGTAGTGCTTCATTTTTTATGTGAACAGGTGTAGTTATTTGCCAGTTAATAGAAAGGTCTGTGCATTCCAAATCTTTGTACTAAAGATGAAATTCACATTCATTTTCCAGTTTGTTTTGGGAATATGTATTTTCAATTTTTCTTATATTATTTTTGTTAAAAGGCTGAATCATGGATTGGTGAGAAACAGAAGAAACTTGAAGCTGAAGTAAGCAAGGGTGAAGTTAACAGCATTGAAGACAAAATTAAGAAATTGCAAAAACATCAAGCTTTCCAAGCTGAATTGGTTGCACATGAGACAATGATCCAGCAAATAAGAGAGAAGGGTAAGATGACAGTCATTTCCACTCCTTTGGTGTGGTTGTTGCACATCATTAATTTTTATTAATTTGATTCAGTTTTTATCTTGGTGATATTTTGAAGTATTTGGTATTCTGTGGTATAAGAATATCTGTTCTGTAGTTGGACATTCATTGTAAATTATTTCAGTTCTATTTTAGTTGATTTTCTGCCTTACATTCCATTTGGCCTGTTAAGTCCCTTAATTCGTTATTAAAGTGTGTCTGACTAGAGGAAAACAGTAAAATAAAGGGGCTTCAGATGTAGCCCATTAACAGATATTCTTTTTGGTTGCCCCAGTTTAAGGACCTGAACACTTCTTTTAGAAGTGCTTAAAATAGTTTTGGTGTTATGGTATCCCCTTTCCTGGCACTCCTTTCAGTTCACTGTAAAGATGACACATTGAGTTGGAGACAGGCACAACAACTAACTCTTACACATTAGCTTTTGGCCAAAGCCTTTTTCAGAATAGGAAACACACACACACACACACACACACACACACACACACACACACACACACACACTCGTCACGTACATATGACTGCTACTTCAGCATTGTGGTCCCAGCTGCTGAAGAAGGTAGTCATGTTTGCACGAGATGTGCTTGCTCGTGTGAACATATGTGTTTGCTTCCATTTCTGAAGAAGGCTTTGGATGAAAGCTAATGTGTAAGTGTCTTTTTATTGTGCCTGTCTACAACCCAATGTGTCCTCTTAATGATGTGTTGCAGTCTATCTTGTCCGTGTATTTGTGATATTCCAACCTGGAGTTCCCTCTTTCAGTCTTAATTTCTCATTATTGTTACAGAATTTGATGGAAGCTGTAGCATTAAATTACATGTTCTTCAGTATCCTAACACAGGCCGAGTCACTGCATTGTTTGTCAAAGGCTATTAGTATGGAAATTGATTCAAGAGCTTTCTCAGAATTCATGCATTCCAGACAAAGTTGTACTTAATAATTATTGCTCCATTCTATGCTCTAATTTGATTAGTCAATGGTTGGTAGTGATACGTCTGCTTCTAAAGCCAGTTTATTTCTTTTTGTAATTAAAATCTAATGTTTTTGAGTGCAGTTGGCAATAATTTTGGTGAATTTCCTGTCATGAATATGAGGCTGTATTTTTATAGTTCCTTGTATCTTGTTTGTCTCCTTTCTTGTGAAGAAGAAAAATATCAGAATTATTCCACGTTTGGGAAACTGTCCTACTCCACAGACATGCTGATTATTTTGCTTCCAACTTTAACTATTTCTATTAAAACTGTTGTCTCAAGGTTCCTTTCCTTTCATCATATGGCAAATCACTTTGCACTCCTTATCTAGTATTATCTCTGAAATGTTGCTGTTTTCATTATTAACTATTTTTTCATGCTTGAACAATACAAACATCTAAAGGAACACTTCGAATTCATGTGCTATTTGTTTTTGTTGATTGTAACTGTATTATCTGCCATCTTAACTTATGAAATGTGATATGTCCATCCAATGAAAGTTTCTATTTTGTTTTGTTCATAAGCCCATTGTTGACACTTGTTCCCATAATCAACTTTTCATTCTATCTTGTTTCATTTATGGTTTGCTCATACCTATTGCCTTGCCTTTGAGAGTTGTCTTGTTCAGATTCTGATTTTCTTTGCTTTTGTTTCTTTTATATTTGCTCTTTGTGGAAGAACATTTGTTGAACAATTGTTCCTTTTATCTCTCTCTGTATAATTTTTGTTTTTTATGGTGCTGACTTTGTTGCATGATCTGACCTGTTATACCACCTTAATTTTTAATAAATTCTTAGAATATACATTTATTACTTCTACCTGATGAATCTTTCTTTCCAACTTTGTACTTACTTACTTTTAATTTGCTCATTGTTAGCCTAAAATTACTTTAGAATGTATAGTGGGATTTTCCCAGCAGATTCTACTTGTGCATAAGCTATGTCCATAATATTCCAATAAAGAGAACTATTCTTGTAAGATTTTCTGTCATTTATGAACTTACATGAATCTTTGTGGAAATCATACACATCATCTCAGAATGGGAGCAGATTGATGCATTTCCATGGAAAATTTTGTTTATCTTTAATTTAAATGTTACTATTCTGTCAGAGATTCCTTAAATAAGTGTAATAGTGTTAATTAATTTTGTGTTCCTAAATTCCCTCCTTCTCTCTTCTTTAATAGGAAATGTGTACAGATTTTCATTCTGTATGGTCTTCATTTATTCTCTGCAGTTAATTGTTCTCATATGAGTGCGGTAGAACCAGTTGTGTTTCTAAGATCTGTGTAGCCAAACTTAGTGATAAAGGTGAACAGACATAAGTAGCTTGGTGTCCCACGTAGCCTGTCTGCCGCTTTAAGTTTTCTTGCATTTGGGTGATAATACTGTCTGTCATAACAGGAACCTGCACATGGTATTACGATCAGCACTAGCCCTTCTAATAGTACAATTGCCTTCCGGGACCCAAAGAGTTTGGCTGCACAGAGGGCTCACAACTCTTTTGTGAGTATGTGTGTGGTGAACATGGGCCCCAAGCCATTTCAGTACTTCTTCTTTTCTTGTGCTACAGTTTTGCTCTATGACTATATCTTTCCTCTAATCTATTCTTTAAGACAGATTCCCCAATGATAAACAGCATCATTAATGGGCTGTCAATTCTGGCCTCTCCTACTTCATTCCCTTTATTTTGCACCACATATTTTGCTCAACTTACATTCGACCCCTTCATCTGGGTTTGTCCTTCACCTTTCACAATTTTTTTACAGATTATGCATGCCATGTGGGGAAGGTCTTCCACTACCCAGCATGACAGTCAGTGGAGGGTCATCAGGTACCCATATGATGCTAGCACCCAGACCATGCAGGGTCACACTGTGGAGGATCAAAATGTCACCTCTCCATGCATGCTGAGGGGGCACCAGGGCTCCAGGCACTGGTGCCCTTTTTCTCTGACTGAGTGTAGCCCATTGGGAGAGCCCTCCTTTTGTAGGCAGCATCATGGCAGTTATTTGGCATCATTAAGTGACTGAAATTATCTGTCTATAGTTGCAAGGCCTGGCATTCTCTTCAGACTGACCGTAATTTAGTGCTGATCATTAAGACCATGGAAGCTTTCCCTCCTAGCCGCACCATGGGAGCAAAATAAAGTGGAGCAATTTGTGGATAGTTATTTCCACAGGTCTTTGTTTACCATCTAGACAGATGGAGTTCTTTGTCTCTACTAAACTATTGTTTCTTGTGGAGAATATTGCGAACACATTTGGTGAACACTCTTCCCTTAACAAATTGCAATGTGATTCCATCTTAAGACAAGGAATGCTACTCAGTCCTGAGCATTATTCGTTTGCAAACAACTTGGTGATGTGTCTGTTACTATTACGTCCCTGTAAAAATCTCAACATGGTTCAGGGATTAATTTTTCTCTGGGACCTAATGCTGCAGACGAAGAACCATGCAAACACCTAGGATGACAAAGGTTCCACGTCATACATCATGTACACCAAGGCCCACCAGGCAACAAGGTAGACACCAGTGCATTCACCCTTGCTTTTGAGGCGCATTCACTTGCAGGAAACGTCAAAATCATGTGCGACTGTTTTGATGGGTAACTCCATGTTTCTCACCCCTGATGTGGTGTTTCAAATGCCAGCATTTTGGGATATGGCTTCCCAGTGTACATACATTTGTGGAGACAGTGGCGACCACTTCACAAAATCTTACCATGTACACTACCAATTGCCTATGTCATTTGTGGCAATGACCACCCTCCTCAAATTCTGAAGTGTGCTAACGTACTCAAGGAATGCAAAATTCAGGAACTGAAGGTCACAGATTGTGTGACATTTTTGGAAACTCAGAAAAAATGTCTGTCTGTATCCAGTGTAAATAAAAGTGACCTTTGCCACTACTGTGGCCAAATCATCAGCAGTACTATGTGTATTTAGTCCCAGGACATTGACACCTAGCAGTTGCACAAGTAAGCTTGACGATGGGAGTGATAGGCTCTCCATTCTCATGGTTCTTGCACCACGATCTTCAGGAACCACTCCTCACATCCAGCTGGAGCAGCAGCTTTCTCATCCAGTCTATACTGGTAACAGGGTTCTCTCTCAGGAACCCTCTCAAGGGAAATCCACAGATTGAGCCCCAACACCAGCCAGTGGCTGAAGAAGCCACAGACTGTGCGTCCCAGGGCTGCCCATTCTTTTTCTGTACCTACACTCACAGCAGATAAGACCTTGCAATAAGAATAAGAAGGAGTAGGAGAAGCAGAAGAAGGCTACTGCAGTGATCCAGGAGGCACTAGATGCCCTCCTACACTGTTGGACTCTGAACTGATGTATGTTGGAATTGTCCCACTTCCACATGTGACACAGTGATACTGTGTTGTGATCTGTCCTCCTGGCTCCCTCATTCTAACCAGGACATCCTCAACACGATGATCCAATGGATCCCCAATGGATGTTGCTGTCCACATGCCAGAACAACAAAAACAACAACAACAACAACAACAACGGCAGCAGCAAAATTCTGTAAGTCTGTCTTTGTACAAGATGGCTGAGAAACCACAGCTGACCACCATCTGGTTGGGTTGGGAACAACAATCTGACAGGCTCTCTCTAAACTCCAATACCAAATTGTGGTCTTTTTTGATCTCTATTGGTATACGACACTGCTTGATGCCATCACATTTTACTTACCCTCCATGACTGGGGCATTCGAGGTTCCTACACATTTCAGTTCATTGGTTTGTATTCCTCAGATAGTTTTGAATTAGAGTTGGTACATTGCTGAGCTCCAAAAGAACATCCCACAAGACTCCATGCAATGTGTTCCACTCTTCCTCATTGTCATCAATGGGCTGGTGACATATGTTGTACCACTACCCCTACACTGTATGTTGACAACATTTGCATTTAGTGTAGCTCCCAGTATAAAGCCTTGGCTGAACACCAGCTCCAAGGTACCACTTGAATTGCTTCCGCTTCCAATTGTCTGCTGCATAAACTCAAATCATGTATTTCTATCATCACACCGTGGCCCATTATGATGCAAAACTCTATTTGGGTCCCCGTCACTTGGATTTTGTTTCCTTCAAGACCAGTGCCACAGACCAGACTATTCCTTGCTGAGGTCGGGGTCTTCCCTTGCGTGGGATTACCATTGGAATGTACCAAGAGTCCCTCTTCCAGGATCTGACCTAACATCCTTTGAATGTATTCCCTGTGATTTCCTGCACATGCATCCTTGTTTAGTACCCAGACCATGAATTAGGATGATCTATTAGAAGGACCTAAAGTTTCATTCATTCCCATGGACTTCCAGTGTCTGTTCCTCTCAGATCTTAAGGTTTATCAGGGAACTACCATCATTTACAGTGATGGCTTTAAAACCAAGGATGGGAAAAGATATGCTTTTAACTCTCCCACCAATCAGGAATAACAATTGTTACTAGGAATGTGTAACGTTTTTTGTGGCAGAGTTGATAGCCATTAATAGAGCCCTATATATTTACTAAACAGTTCTTCCTCAGTCATGTTTTAATGTGTAGTGACACGACAAGCAGTCTACAGGTTATTGACTGATGTTATCTTGTCACCTCATGATATCTGTCATTCATGACTTTATCTTTGACCTGAGTCACACTGCCTGCTTAGTTGTCTTTACATGGATCTCTTAAGTCATGTGGATATCCCAGGGAATGAATTGCCAGACAGTTTGGCTAGAGAAGCAATTACATGCCCAATATTCATTCTGATGATCCCAGGTATGCCTTTGCAGGTGAAAATAAGATCTCTCCTCACTCAAAGGTGGAACATCATCTGGAGGGCTACTGCTTCCTTTGATAACCTCTGCACTATGAGGGAGACCACTGCTAAATGGAAATCCTCCGGGAATGAATCCACTGTCCTATATGCCCTCCTCATTGATCATAACAGATTAACCCATAGTTGCATTTTATGTAATAAACCACCACCCTGTTCTGGTTGCAAAGGCTTACAGTCATTAGATCCTGATTTAATGCCCCTCATCCTGGCTTTCGATGCAAAGCACGGTGTTCACTTTCTTTGCCTCTGATACTGACATACAGCTTGTGGACAGTGAAACTGGTTCTCTCTTTTCTCTGTGAAAATGGTATTTATTCTCAGATATAACATTTTAAACTACATAAGGGGTGGGGGCAGGGTGGTTGGGGTTGGGGTATCTCCCATTATGTGCTGGATCTGGGGGACCCACTATCCTACCTCATTTGCCAGCCAGCTGATCACAGTGATGAATAAGGGATGCTGTTTCCCTCCCTGCCGTCGTTGGATAAGCAGCTGCAGCAGCAAGTCATATACTCCTAGCTCACTCATTTGTTACATAGTTTAATTCTTAATTTCTTTGCGTGTTTTTGGTACTTGCATTGTCTAATTCATAAATTTCTGGCGTATTATAGTATTTTAGAGTTGTAGCATCGCGTTTTAGTACCTGAATAGTGTAAAATCGCGTAGTCTCCTTCCGCCGCCGAGCAGTGTGTCAGCAGTGCGCAAGTAGCAGCATTACTGCATTTACTAGGCAATCTTGTATTTTAATAACCGTGTAAATTTCGTGTCAATTTGTTTGCGCTCTCTGTAGATTAGTTCAGACGTTCTTTGCACAACAGTTTTTAGCATGGATAGGGACTGCAACTGCTGTGTTCGGATGCAGGCTGAGTTGGCATCCCTTCGCTCCCAGCTTCAGGCAGTGTTGGCTTCGGTCACACAGCTTGAGGCTGTTGCCAATGGGCATCACTGTGGGGTTCCGGATGGGGGTTTGTCGGGGACGGCCAGCTCGTCCCACGCATCCCCCGATCGGACTACGACTGTGGTTGCCCGGGATACTGCCCGCATTGAGGCTGATCCCTCACCTGTGGTAGAGTGGGAGGTCATCTCAAGGTGTGGCAGGGGGCGAAAGACATTCCGGGGGGCTGAACGGAAGGCCTCTCCAGTTTGTCTGACGAACCGGTTTCAGGCTCTGTCTCAGGCTGATACTGATCTTCGGCCTGACATGGCTGCTTGTCCTGTTCCAGAGGTTGCCCCTCAGTCTGCAAGATCCGGGCGGTCGCAGAGGGTGGGCTTACTGGTAGTTGGGAGGTCCAACGTCAGGCGCGTAATGGGGCCCCTTAGGGATATGACAGCAAGAGAGGGGAAGAAAACCAATGTGCACTCCGTGTGCATACCGGGGGGAGTCATTCCAGATGTGGAAAGGGTCCTTCCGGATGCCATGAAGGGTACAGGGTGCACCCATCTGCAGGTGGTCGCTCATGTCGGCACCAATGATGTGTGTTGCTATGGATCCGAGAAAAGCCTCTCTGGCTTCCGGCGGCTATCTGATTTGGTGAAGACTGCCAGTCTCGCTAGCGGGATGAAAGCAGGAAAGCAGAGCTCACCATCTGCAGCATCGTTGACACGACTGACTGCATACCTTTGGTACAGAGCCGAGTGGAGGGTCTGAATCAGAGGCTGAGACGGTTCTGCGACCGCGTGGGCTGCAGATTCCTCGACTTGCGCCATAGGGTGGTGGGGTTTCGGGTTCCGCTGGATAGGTCAGGAGTCCACTACACGCAACAAACGGCTCCACGGGTAGCAGGGGTTGTGTGGCGTGGGCTGGGTGGTCTTTTAGGTTAGATGGCCTTGGGCAAGTACAGAAAGGGCAACAGCCTCAACGGGTGCAGGGCAAAGTCAGGACATGCGGGGACCAAGCAGCAATCGGTATTGTAATTGTAAACTGTCGAAGCTGCGTTGGTAAAGTACCAGAACTTCAAGCACTGATAGAAAGCACCGAAGCCGAAATCATTATAGGTACAGAAAGCTGGTTGAAGCCAGAGATAAATTCTGCCAAAATTTTTACAAAGGTACAGACGGTGTTTAGAAAGGATAGATTGCATGCAACCGGTGGTGGAGTGTTCGTCGCTGTTAGTAGTAGTTTATCCTGTAGTGAAGTAGAAGTGGATAGTTCCTGTGAATTATTATGGGTGGAGGTTACACTCAACAACCGAGCTAGGTTAATAATTGGCTCCTTTTACCGACCTCCCGACTCAGCAGCATTAGTGGCAGAACAACTGAGAGAAAATTTGGAATACATTTCACATAAATTTTCTCAGCATGTTATAGTCTTAGGTGGAGATTTCAATTTACCAGATATAGACTTGGACACTCAGATGTTTCGGACGGGTGGTAGGGACAGAGCATCGAGTGACATTATACTGAGTGCACTATTCGAAAATTACCTCAAGCAATTAAACAGAGAACCGACTCGTGGAGATAACATCTTGGACCTACTGATAACAAACAGACCCGAACTTTTCGACTCTGTATGTACGGAACAGGGAATCAGTGATCATAAGGCCGTTGCAGCATCCCTGAATGTGGAAGTTAGTAGGAATATAAAAAAAGGGAGGAATGTTTATCTGTTTAGCAAGAGTAATAGAAGGCAGATTTCAGACTACCTAACAGATCAAAACGAAAATTTCTGTTCCGACACTGACAATGTTGAGTGTTTATGGAAAAAGTTCAAGGCAATCGTAAAATGCGTTTTAGACAGGTATGTGCCGAGTAAAACTGTGAGGGACGGGAAAAACCCACCATGGTACAACAACAAAGTTAGGAAACTACTGCGAAAGCAAAGAGAGCTTCACTCCAAGTTTAAACGCAGCCAAAACCTCTCAGACAAACAGAAGCTAAACGATGTCAAAGTTAGCGTAAGGAGGGCTATGCGTGAAGTGTTCAGTGAATTCGAAAGTAAAATTCTATGTACCGACTTGACAGAAAATCCTAGGAAGTTCTGGTCTTACGTTAAATCAGTAAGTGGCTCGAAACAGCATATCCAGACAGTCCGGGATGATGATGGCATTGAAACAGAGGATGACACGCATAAAGCTGAAATACTAAACACCTTTTTCCAAAGCTGTTTCACAGAGGAAGACCGCACTGCAGTTCCTTCTCTTAAATCCTCGCACAAACGAAAAAATGGCTTTTCCAAAGCTGTTTCACAGAGGAAGACCGCACTGCAGTTCCTTCTCTTAAATCATCGCACAAACGAAAAAATGGCTGACATCGAAATAAGTGTCCAAGGAATAGAAAAGCAACTGGAGTCACTCAACAGAGGAAAGTCCACTGGACCTGATGGGATACCAATTCGATTCTACACAGAGCACGCGAAAGAACTTGCCCCCCTTCTAACAGCCGTGTATCGCAAGTCTCTAGAGGAACGGAAGGTTCCAAATGAGTGGAAAAGAGCACAGGTAGTCCCAGTCTTCAAGAAGGGTCATCAAGCAGATGCGCAAAACTATAGACCTATATCTCTGACGTCGATCTGTTGTAGAATTTTAGAACATGTTTTTTGCTCGAGTATCATGTCGTTTTTGGAAACCCAGAATCTACTATGTAGGAATCAACATGGATTCCGGAAACAGCGATCGTGTGAGACCCAACTTGCTTTATTTGTTCATGAGACCCAGAAAATATTAGATACAGGCTCCCAGGTAGATGCTATTTTTCTTGACTTCCGGAAGGCGTTCGATACAGTTCCGCACTGTCGCCTGATAAACAAAGTAAGAGCCTACAGAATATCAGACCAGCTGTGTGGCTGGATTGAAGAGTTTTTAGCAAACAGAACACAGCATGTTGTTATCAATGGAGAGACGTCTACAGACATTAAAGTAACCTCGGCGTGCCACAGGGGAGTGTTATGGCACCATTGCTTTTCACAATTTATATAAATGACCTAGTAGAAAGTGTCGGAAGTCCCATGTGGCTTTTCGCGGATGATGCTGTAGTATACAGAGAAGTTGCAGCATTAGAAAATTGTAGCGAAATGCAGGAAGATCTGCAGCGGATAGGCACTTGGTGCAGGGAGTGGCACCTGACCCTTAACATAGACAAATGTAATGTATTGCGAATACATAGAAAGAAGGATCCTTTATTGTATGATCATATGATAGCGGAACAAACACTGGTAGCAGTTACTTGTGTAAAATATCTGGGAGTATGCGTGCGGAACGATTTGAAGTGGAACGATCATATAAAATTAATTGTTGGTAAGGCGGGTACCAGGTTGAGATTCATTGGGAGAGTCCTTAGAAAATGTAGTCCACCAACAAAGGAGGTGGCTTACAAAACACTCGTTCGACCTATACTTGAGTATTGCTCATCACTGTGTGATCCGTACCAGATCGTTTTGACGGAGGAGATAGAGAAGATCCAAAGAAGAGCGGCGTGTTTTGTCACAGGGTTAATTGGTAACCGTGATAGCGTTACGGAGATGTTTAACAAACTCAAGTGCCAGACTCTGCAAGAGAGGTGCTCTGCATCGCGGTGTAGCTTGCTTGCCAGGTTTCGAGAGGGTGCGTTTCTGGATGAGGTATCGAATATATTGCTTCCCCCTACTTATACCTCCCGAGGAGATCACAAATGTAAAATTAGAGAGATTAGAGCGCGCACGGAGGCTTTCAGACAGTCGTTCTTCCCGCGAACCATACGTGACTGGAACAGGAAAGGGAGGTAATGACAGTGGCACGTAAAGTGCCCTCCGCCACACACCGTTGGGTGGCTTGCAGAGTATAAATGTAGATGTAGATGTAGACTGTAATGGACTGGGGTAGGGATAGCTGTGGGAGAGATTGCCTCTGTCACATGCACAGTCCCAGGTGACACACACATGGCCCCACACATATATACTGACCTGATTATTTCCCTCACCTTGATTTATTATTGTTGGTCTGGCTGATGCCCATTACTTTTTTATCGTTCTCGATTTTTTAATATGCATCTCTTGGCTAGAAGGCATTCTTTACACTCTAATTGTCTTTGCCTTTAATTGGGTTGGTGGGGAGGTGCTGCTCAAAACTCTCTCCTGACATAGACGAGCCTCATCTGCTCTGACCTATGTACTGGTCTGACCAAACTACTTTTACTTACTTTAAATTATATCTCAGCTATGGCATCAATATTGCTTTCAAGGCCTCATTTTTATCACTCCTGCATTCTCTAATTTGATCAAATTTGTGGCGGATGTCGCTAACTCCAGATAAATTACCTCTTGATCTAGGGTCTTGTGACCTCACTGTCTAGTCCTTTAACTCCAACAAAAAAAACCAAACAACCACCAAACAGTTTAGTTACAAGTGTGGAAAGTGATAAATCTCTTGCGAGATATGCTTGCCGCAGTATTGGCTAAAGCCTAGCTGCTTCTGAATCTCATAGACAGGAATAAATGTGCTGTTTCCCATGATGCTCACATGCTACCAAGAAACTCAAGTCAATATTGATGTTTACCACTTTTCGTATGTTCCTCTGAACCACAACCCATTTAATCAAAACAATAACAAGCTTTGACTTTGCATGCTGTCTGCAGTATGGGTTGGTGAGCAACCCTTTTTTATTTATGATCACACACATAGTGACCTCAGAAAGTAAATTACACATTTGATCTCATAACAAAACCATTGTGCAACAGGAGTGGCACATCAGAGTACATGTTCTGGATTTCCTGCAGACATAAATTCTGGAAACAGTATGGATAGCAGGTGCATCACAGTGTGAGACTGAAGTGGTGAAGCAACTGGAAGTGTACTCAAAAATTGAAGCATCTGGTACAGAACAAGCCTTATGGGAAAACTGTCTAAATTTCACAAAGATTCACTACGAAATTCTGGTGGTGTAGGGACCAAATGCAATGTTGCATCCAGTCATAGTGAAATGATGCAACATTGTGTTGAAGGCTGCACATATATGGGCGATGATGATCCTGAAGGAAGATCTTGCATCAAGTGGTTTCCATCTTTTTTACCAAGGTGTTCTTGCGCAGGGGGGGGGGGGGGGGGAGAATAGATTATTGAGTGATGAGGACATTCACATAGTGGTCATTGCATGGCTCCATAACCAAGGAGCGGATGTATTTTGTTGAGGAACTGAGTGATTGAAAGAATGTTCAGACAGTTGTTTATAGAGACTTGGGGTCTGTATTGAAAAATATTGTAATGTATCTGAGAAGTGTACTGCAGCATTAAATAAAAATTACTTGGTGTGCCATAATAATGTGTAACTTTTATTTTGAAATCCCCTCGTAGTGCTAACAGCTTAATGGCATGAATGTCTGTCTAAATGGCTGTTTCCCTTAACTCTCACCAAGATGTAATTAATGACTCTTTCTTGCTCTTAAATTACCTATTGCAGACAAAAGAGAGTTTTTACATGAAATATGTGTTGTCTTTCAGGAAATAATATGTAAGACGTTGTGGAATCACAGTTGTTATCTACCCTTAGCAGTTTCAAAGATGTTTTTATATTTAAAGAATATCTCTTGAGGAAGTGAAAGTTCAAAGTTGTTACTAGTGACACAGTGCTACTGTCTGGTAGGGAAACTTGTTCATAATCTATGTTTATTGCATAATTGCTGTAGGTAATAGATGTAAGCTGTCTCTATTTACCAAATTGGAAAGAACTCAAATTAACATAACACAGCTAGATATTGTGCTTGAACTACTACCAGAAGTAAATTGTTTGCTTTGGCAGCAAAAAATAAATAAATAAAATAAATATTTGCCCATCAGCATCATTATGTTTTGCGGTTATGATGCAACAGAGTGGTTTTGAAAGCCTCTTTGTAATAGATGACTCAGAATTTTGCCATTTGCTGTTCAAGAAAAAAGTTCCATATGTTCATAGTTAATTACAATGAATAACAACTATGATGTGAGTTAGAAATACATAACAGGTTTTCTTACAATCAGGTGAAATGCTGCTTGCGAAGAAACACAAAGCATCACGTGAAATTCGTTCCCAGCTAGAACATCTGCTCGCAGCATGGCGTCAGCTTTTGAAAGACTCAAATAATCATGGTCAAGGGTTGGAAGAAGCCCAAGATATTTTGGAGTTCAACAACCAAGTGGAAAAGATTGAGTCATGGATAAGAGACAAGGTAATATATTTAATGAAGTATCTGAAGTACAGGAATAAATTTTGTTTCTGGGTTCGAATTTGGTGTATAACAGTTGAACAGTATAACAGTATTTATTCATTTATTGAATTACTGCATTGATGTACAGTATATTTTCAGTGATAAGGAGTGTTATATGTTAGAACATACAACTTGTAATAGATAATTAGACTACTTTACAGAAATGTTTTGCCTTCTGAAAGAGAGAAATTATTGTAAAAACTCAATCTTTCTTTTAGACAGATGTTTATCATTCTCAGCTTCTGCTGGAAATCAGTTTAAATGGAAGTTGGCCTGAAATGCGCATGCATGCAGAGTTTAGGGACTATGAGAACTATTTTCATTCACTTGGGTTAAATAGTGTGAGCAGTCAGAAGTAATTGAGAAATGGATGAGAATGATTTTCTCACCTATGTTGATGGTATCTCTCTCAAATTGGTTGGCTTTTGAAGAAGCACCAAATCAAATATATCCTCTATCTTGACCAAGAGCAGGATTCATCAGATCAGCAGAGGTCACACTGGTTGGAAGTTATTCTGAATGAGGAATGGTGGAACAGTCTGTACATTAGCATGGCATAACTCCCGATGTTGACTAACTTCTCAGAGGCTGTGCGCCAGCCTAGGTACTGCCAATGCAGAGCATGGGCTATTTCCAGGAACATGACTTGTAGAGGGAAATAGCACCTCCTGTTGATGTTTGGAACACTGTTAGGTGACAAGAATAGTGCCTACAATGTTAGCGTCCAGAGTTCCTGGCGATAGCAAGTTGTGTTGTAATTGTTGCTGTTGTGCTGGCTTGTTACCCGTAACTGTTATTACTGAACTGGTGTGCAGGTCTTGGTAGAATATGGATGTTGCCTGAGGCTAGACCACCCATGAGATGTGACTGTGCAATGGTTGCTGTCTGGTCGTATTATAGGTGTGGACACTGCATCTCATATTCCTTGTGAGAAAGGTGGTAGAGCCACCTTGCAAGCAGCTGGAAGATCCAAATGGTGAGATTATTGGTCCCAGAGGATTGGGGAAGGATGGGGAAGGAAATTGGTTATGCCCTGTGAATGGAACCATCGCAGCATTTGCCTGAAGCGATTAAGGGAAATCGTGGAAAACCTAAATCAGGATGGCTGGACACGGGTTTGAACTGTCATCCTCCTGAATGCAGGTCCAGTGTGCTACCCACAGCACCTCCTCACTCAGTCCATTCCCATTTGGAGAAAGATATGTCAAAGCCATCGAGTTTTTGCCGCAGAGCCTGTACTCAATCACTCCCACACAGAGAGAGACAGTGGAGCCCACCAGATTCTGAAAGGAGCAGCATTGATAGGTGACCCCAAAGGGAGCAGTGCCTTCCCTGGGTCATGTAGGTGACTACTTGTGGCTGGAGAGGAATTAACCACTGCAGTCCAGACCCCAGAACTGTCATCAAAGGATGAGAGATGTTTCCATGCAGATGTCGCACTAGCAATGGCGAACAGTGTGGGTGGTGCAAGAATAGCGTGACTGAAACAATAAACAGATTAAAGATAGGTCATTGCATCAGGACTGTTGGTGTAGAGTGGCAAGGAAAGAACATGGAAATGGAAAAGGACAGAGCAGTTGAAGAATCCATTGAGCACAAAACTGCCAGAGAATCCAGTGTAGAGAGCAGCACTGCAGGAAGAGGCAGAGCACTTGAAAGATTGGTATGTTGAGTGCTTGCCACTGGATTATGCATAAGATCATGGAAAGGAAATGTAGGCCTTAGGTAAAGAATGGTGAATGGAGGGTTGCATTGAGCCAAGGAGGCTGGCAGGAGGAGGAGTAGCGCACCGAAGGTGGTTGCTCCTTGGAGCCCAGAAGACCCTGGAGACACAGATAGGTTGGTTACATGGGGCCAGTGGTGGTGCTGCCAGACAGTTATCAGTGCCCTCAAGAAGGACATCACCCATCACTGCATCACCCCATCAAATGGACAGAGTGACTGTTGCAGCATCGTCAGGTGTGGATGGAGGAGGGCGGAGACCAGGCAACAGATGAGGTTCACTGCAGTGGAATGGAACTGGAGTCCCATGGGGAACAGACATCTCAAGCAAGGCCATCCTCAGAAGAAGGCCTGCTGTGGCTGCAACATGCAGATGCAGCAGGAAGCAGCATCAGATGGTGGAGGATTGTGGTGGTTGGGCGGCAGATGGGGCTCAATGCTGCTGGTACATACTATAGTCCTCTCACCCAGAAATTGGAAAAAGGCCCGAGTATCATGCAAGAAGACCATACAGAAAAGGCATGATATAATAGAGGTCACATTAAGTCCAGGGCAGAAAATGAGAGATGGAACCAAAGGCAAAATGGAAAGCCTCATGCTAATGACAGGATAAGAACCAAAAAGGTTGGGCACTAGAGCTATATTGGCAAAGTTGGCAGACCTAATCAGCAAGTAGAAACAACTTTGAGCTTGACGGAGGGCAAAAATGTAGCATGTTGTCACTAAACCTGGTATGTCATGAGATTGAGATAATTGTTGCTTATCTGTTAAAGAGATGAGTAACAATGCAAAGAAATTGGTAACTTTAGGTGGTAACAATAACAATGGACATAACAATATCGAGAACTGTGTCACCAATGACAGAAAGGGATGTTGCAAAATGTGAAATGGTGTTGCTAATGACAGAAATGGACATTGACAGGAAGAGTTGTACCCTCATCACCAGTCCGTTGCCCAAAGCATTGTCGTCCTTGGGAAATGCCTGTCATGCTGCACTGTGGGGAAGCAACAGGAATTAGCATTGGCAGAACTGGAGGGGGCAGCAAATGGGAAGAAATTGTTGTATGGTCGAAACTATCCTTGTCTCCAATCTGTTATGTTGGAATTTGGTACATACAGATAAAACAACAGTCAAGTAGACTAGAAGTAACAACACATTTGCTGAGTGTACTGTTACAGGAAGAAATAACACTATCAGGCAACTGTGCAGACTGTGAGGGTTACAGGATGACATACCACTTAGAATGTAACTACCTAGGGAGTTACTAGAGGAGATATCACCAAGCTGATAACTCCATTGAACTTGTGCGATGGAGCCCTAACAGTGAGGTGGAGTTAAAGGCCTATATCAGTGAATCAGTCTCCACTGAGAGGAGGATTTGTCAGATCAGCAGAGATCAGTGTTGGCCGAGAGTTACTCCAATTGAGTAACTGTGGAGCATTTGATGCAACTGCGTGATGCAGTTCCTGTTGATGAATGGCTTCTTGGGGGCTACATGCTGGGCTAAATACTACCAAGACGGAGGTATACAGCATGAATTATTTCCGAGTATGTTACGTGTGAAGAGAGATAGTCTTACAATGGCTGTGCCTTCTATCATGACTTGGAATGCTGGCACGTGGCAAGAATAGTGCCTGCAGTAGTAGCATCCTGATTTCCTGGTAATAACAAGCTACTTTATACCACTACCTAGAACTGTTACTGTTGTGCTGGCTTGTAGATATCTGTGCAGGAAACGGATCATGCCTGAGGCTGGGCCACTTGTGAGACATGGGTATGTTGCAGTTGCCATTCAGTAGGAGTGCAGGTGCAGACACCACACTATTAATTAAACTGGACACAATTTGGAGGAGAGAGATTGGTCAAAAGTTGTTAGTTTTGTGCTTGTCTTCTTTCTTGTGAAAAGCAATTGTTATCGAGGTTTTCAGTGATTGTGGGGAAACTCCATTAGCGGTCATATTCACAACACTCTTACAATTTTATTAACAAATTTTGCTCTGACTGGTACTAAATTGGAAGGAATTTCTTGCACTTATAATAATTATGAAAATTTTCTTCAAAGTTACTGACACTAAAAAGAGCAGGTGGGGCACACACACACACACACACACACACACACACAATATGTGTATATTGGTGTATGCATATGTGGATGCGATATTTTCTTATTATCTGTGTGAAGTTGCCAGATGTAAGTATTCAGTAGAACATGTGACCAAGAAAAGAGAGATGGAAAAGAGAACATTGAGAACTAAGTGTCTCAAAACAGGATGATGATTGTGCAATGGAGAGGAAACCCAAAGAAATGAAAACCAAAATACTTGGTGTCTAATGCTAGACCTTTGTATATTTTCTGTCTCTGTATTTTCTCTTTGTTGTTTACAATGCATTTTGTCTTCTTGGTTCATTTATGTTTTTTCCCCTTCGTTTGTTACATCTGTAGGAAATGATGGTTCAAGCTGGTGACACTGGCCGTGACTATGAGCACTGCTTGGAGCTTCAACGTAAACTTGATGATGTTGATTCAGATATGCGAGTTGATGACTCTCGTATGAAGTCGATCAATGTTCTGGCAGAAAAGTTGATTAGGCAAGGTCGTAGTGATACCCGTAGCGTACACCAGCGCCGAGATGACTTGAACAGCAAGTAAGATTTTCAGCTAAAATTTGGGATTTTTAGGTCATCACACTATTTACAAACATTTTATAACATATCATTTATCTATTTTATAATGTAGCAATTATCTAGCTTGATACAGATGTTGTATAAAATATTACTGCCATTTTGGCTTATAGGAATAAAAGAAATATAATATTCTCACTGGAATTAATTTATTGGATTTGAAGTAGAAAGTAAAAGTATGATCATAATGGGGAACTTCTTCCTTGTCTCAGATGGCGTGCTCTACAGGGTTCTTTGAGTAAATATAGGGAAAAATTAGCTGGAGCTCTGGAAGTACATGCATTCAATCGTGATGTGGATGATACAAGTCAAAGAGTTGCAGAAAAGGCAGTTGCAATGAGCTCAGAGGATGTAGGACGTGATCTATCAGCTGTAGAGCAGTTGCAGAGGAAGCACGAAGAACTTGAAAGGGATATGATTGCTATTGAAGACAAGCTGAAGGTACGTGCTAAATTTTGTACTCGATGTGTTACTCAAAGGCCGTTAACATTGTGTAAAGTAATATACTTCCATAAGTGATGGTGAACTATTATTTATACACTATGTGATCAAAGGTATCCAGACACCCCCAAACACATATGTTTTTCCTATTTGGTGCAATGTGCTGGCACCTAATGCCAGGTACTCCATATCAGCAACCTTAGTAGTCATTAGACATCATGAAAGAGAGACATCATGAAAGAGCAGAATGGGGCACTCCATGGAACTTATGGACACTGAACATGGTCAGGTGATTGGGTGTCACTTGTGTCATATGTCTGTATGCAAGATTTCCACACTCCTAAACATCCCTTCCTCCACTGTTTCCAATGTGATAGTAAAGTGGAAATGTGATGGGACATGTACAGCACAAAAGCGTATGAGCACACCTTGTCTGTTGGTTGACAGAGACCGCCGACAGTTGAAGAGGGTCATAATGTGTAATAGGCAGACATTTATCCAGACCATCACCCAGGAATTCCAAACTGCATCTCTACCCACTGCAAGTACTATGACAGTTAGGCAGTAGATGAGAAAACTTGGATTTCATGGTTGAGCAGCTGCTGATAAGCCACACATCACACCGGTTAATGCCAAATGACACATCGCTTGGTGTAAGGAGCGTAAACGTTGGATGATTGAACAGTGGAAAAACGTTGTGTGGAGTGACAAATCACAGTACACAATTTGGCAATCCAATGGCAGGGTGTGCGTATGGTGAATGCCTGGTGAATGTTATCTGCCAGCGTATGTAGTGCCAGTGCCAACAATAAAATTCGGAGGCGGGAGTGTTATGGTGTGGCCATGTTTTTCATGGCGGGGGCTTGCACCGCTTGTTGTTTTGTGTGGCACTACCACAGCACAGGCCTACATTGATGTTTTAAGCACCTTCTTGCTTCCCACTGTTTAAGAGCAATTCGGGGATGGCGATTGCATCTTTCAGCATGATTGAGCACCTGTTCATAATGCAAGGCCTGTGGCGGAGTGGTTACACAACAGTAACATCCCTGTAATGGACTGGCCTGCACACAGTCCTGACCTGAATCCTACAGACAACCTTGGGGATGTTTAGGAACGCCGACTTCGTGCCAGGCCTCACCGACCGACAACGATACCTCTCCTCAGTGCAGCACTCCATGAAGAATGGTCTGTCATTCCCCAAGAAACCTTCCAGCACCTGATTGAACTTATGTCTGCGAGAGTCATCAAGGCAAAGTGTGGACCAACACCATATTTAATTCCAGCATTAGCGATAGAGGGCGCCAAGAACTTGTAAGTCATTTTCAGCCAGGTGTGCGGATACTTTTGATCACATAGTGTATGTAAGATACAGTTTCCGGCAATTGTTGCAGAAATTCAAGTAACAGTTGTGAATAATTTTGGCTTCAGTTGCTTTTAAGCATTCAGTTCTCAATTTTAGTGGAGTATTTTTTTCTGGATGCTCCATTAGAATAATATGTAGCTTCTTGTGATTAGTAGCTTTTATGCACAATTTCACAATGATTCCCATTGGTAGCAAAATTTTATGAGCAAAAGGATTATTTTAGCACAAAATTAAACACTATGTTACAACACTGATATCTCTACCACTAGATGCTGATCATTCTTGGTACAATCATGTATTCATTATATACTATTAATTAATATCCACATTGTTTTGTGTAATTGTTCTGCACAGTGTTTGCTATTGGACTGGAGAGTTGGTATCAGTGTCCTGGCTAGGAATGGAGAAGAGGATTGATATGATGCCTTAGATACAATATCTTAGCACGCTGTATTCTGAATATTGATGATTCATTTGGGTATAAATTAAGTGTTCCTGCAATGTCTTAATTAACACTTTTGTTCTGTTCATGACTGGTAGCTGTGCCTATAATATTTTCCTCACTTTTTAATATGCTATGTTGATTTTTAAGAGAACAAGGACAGCATAATTTCCTTTCCCCATTAGTTCTTCATAACCATTCTAAAGAGATAATACCAGTTTAACATCCTGTTCTTCATGAAGGGAATCCCTCCAACTGTGATTACCAATAATTTTCAATCACTGTGACAATCTCTGTAACTGCACTTTTCATGACCAGCTGACTGAATGAGTGTTAACATATCTAACGAAAATAGGTAGTAAGAGAGAGCAAGTAGCAGAAACATAATTTCTTTTGCTTTGTTGCCACACACTTTTATATCATCTGTGCACACAGGTACTGTTTGTCCTTCCCTGTCCCACCTGAATAATGGAAGCAGTGATGGTTACTACTTACCATATAAATGAAGCACTTAACTGGCAACAGGTACATAAACAAAACTGAATAATTAGGGAGAGAGAGAGGGGGGGGAGGGGGGGGGAGAGAGAGAGAGAGTGTCCGATTGAGGTAGTCCCCCAGATTCTTGATTGGGTTTAAATTTAGGGAGTATGGTAAACCCATCCTGGTGCTCTTTGAACTATGCATTTACACTGCAAGCTGTGTCACATGTTGCATTTTCCTTCTGGTAGATGCCATTGTGCTGAGGAAAGACAAATGTACGTAAGGGTGGACATTGTCTCCTAGTATAAATGCAGACTTTTGTTGATCCATTGTGCCTTCCAGAATGATGAGATCTTCCAGGGAATGCTACAAAAACACTCCTTCAGCCTGGATCCTTCTGACAATTGTTGCAGGGTGTTTGCTTTCAGACGCTTCACACCATGCACCCCACTGTTCATCTGTCTGATGGAGCATTAGACATGAGTCATATGTAAAGATGAAGTTTCATTGGAAGTCCATTTGCAGTTCTGGTGTGCAAATTCTAGCCGTCATTGCTGATGAACAGCAGTCAGCTTGGATGCATGGACCAGGTGCCTGCTGTGAAGGCCCATATGCAGCAGTGTTCACTGAATGGTCATTTATGAGACACTGTTGGTAACCCCTTGGTTCATCTGGGTGGTCAGTTGCTCGTCTATTCACCCACACACATCTCTTCAGCCATCATTCACCTCTGTCATCTATGGTGTGTGGTGCAAAACAGTTGCGTCAGCACTGGTTTTGGGTAGCGCCATTTTGCCATGCGCAGTAGACTTTAAACTCAGTAGCAAAAGAACAGTTTACAAACTTAGCTTTTCAGAAATGCTTCCACTCTGGGCCTGAAAGCCAATGATCATGTCCTTTTGGACATCAGATAAGTCGCTCAATTTCTGCATTACAAAAGTGACTGCACAGTTTTCCACATCCCCTACCCCCCCAACATGCTTTGTTTACCCTCCAGTGCTAGTGCTGCCACCCACCACCTGCTGTCTGTGTGTTGTTATTGCATTTTGAACATAGGTGATGTTCACATTAATGTGACAGTAACATGCGTCTCTGACAGTTGCAGCTTCAGATTTTAAAAATTACCAGTTCTTAGTATGTGATATTTGGCTTGCTAGTTATGTGCTACAATGTTGCTTTTGGCACATTCTCCTGGGTGACTTTCTTACCTAATCCTTGAATAATCATTATTCTTAAAGCCCGGTCTTCTTTTATGCTTATTGAAGGAACCTCTAGATCTGAAACTTTTTGTTTGACTTTGTCACTCATGTATATCTGCTACCATGTAGTATGCAGAAGTTTTTTTTTTTTTTATCCTTATTTGATTGTTGTAACAGCCACAGGCCAGTGGGTTTGTGACTATATCATTCCAAATGCAGAAGACCATACAACTCTCTTTTCAAGATAATAGTTTTGAAATTCTCCAAAATTTGGAGGGTTGTTAAGTCACTTATCTTTTATTGCTATTTAGCCACCACAAGCCACAACCTGTGCGTATGTCGCAGTAAAACTGGAAAAATCTGTGATTCACATGGAGCTGAATCTTAGCTGAAAAATAAAATATAAATTAAGTGTGAATGTCAAGTAAATTATGCAGTGTTGTAAATTCTTGTTTGTGTTATAGGATCATGAGCATGAAGCACGCCGCTTGATGCAAAAACATCCAGACATTCGTGGCAAATTGGCTGAGTTGGCAGAAAGCTGGCGTGCTCTTCAGCAGCTTGCTCATCAGAGACGGAAAGCATTATCTGCTGCTCACACATTACACAAATTTCATGCAGATTTGCATGAACTTGAACTGTGGGTTGCTGATACGATTAAACGTATAGATTCGTCAGAGCTGCCAGCCACAATTGCTGAAGCAGAGGCTATGCTTGAATTACACCATGAAAGAAAGGTAAGCAAAATAAATTTTATTAATATGTGGCATTAGGTAAAATTTTGGTAATGTTGATGATATTTTGTGGCTAATAAAGACAAAAATGAATTTTCTGTTGACCCATTTGCAACCAGATTTACTTTGCTTTACTGCTTATAAGGAGCCCAACATACCATTCTTTTTATAAAAGAATTTTTCTGTTTGGTAACATAAGTAGTGTGATGTTGCAAGACCATAGGAATGTGTAGAGAGTAAATGAATATATTTAAATTAATGACTGCAAAGTAGCTCCACCCACCAATAAGAACTTTATGAAGTCAGTAAATGGTTTTGCCATTTAAATCTGTCCATTTTGTGGGATTTTGTACTGCAGAGAAACACAAATGCTTTTGTACAACAGTTAAAATGGCCTGATATAAAGGCTGAAAGTGATCATGGACTTAATAAAGTTCTTAGTAGCAACTGGAGCAGATTTTCATTAATAGAACATACAGCTGCAAAATCAGCACTCTCTGAACATGGGGAAACTAATTGATTTAAATTGTGCACCAGGAATTTTAAAACACTTGAAATTGTTAAAAATATTTTCCAGTTTGTCCTGCTATGCAATGTGCAAGTGTCATGGTGTATTATGTGAAAGCTATCATCTGAGAGCATCTCACAAGGACCCTGAGATCCAGCCCTAGAAAATGTTCTTGCCTCCCAAGGTATCAGCAACATGGTTTATACTGTGGGAACAGGTATTGTTTATTCTTCTGAAATGAAGTTGGGCCTCTTGTGCCATGGGAAAGTTGAACATACCCCTTCAGTAGTTCAGAAAAATTCTGTTATCCTGTGACTTCTCCTCCTGTAAAATTGTACAGTGGTGACTTTGATTGTGATATCTTTCCATGCTATTACAAGACATTGCCTTAGCTGCTTACTAAAAGTTGTAGTAACATGTTCCACAGTTTATTAAGCTGCCGATGGAACAACTGTTCTCTGAAATTCTTAATAGGATTTACAGTGATGTTAACAGAAACCAGAAAGTCAGTTATGTTACACACTAGAATGTTTCCAAAAAAGTGTGATATGTCGAACGCTAATCAGATTGCTAGATGCCAAAACTATGAATATGATTAGGCTGACAGAACTACCGGTATGACAAAATTGATATGTAGTATTAGTCTCTGAGAGATAAAGCTACCTACTTGGTTAGCTAGGGAGAGAAGGGAACGATCCATTAAGCATAAGAAATTTTGTATGTTATAAAATGGGACAGAATGTGGACGGTCAGTCAGGATCAGTTTGATAGGAAGTTTCTAAAGTGTTGTTGGAGAAAGGCAATTGATCTGTTCACAGTGATATTTCTAAGAAATGACGTACTGAATAATAGAAAATGAAACAGAAAGACTGACAAATTCCCAGTGAAAATATCCCACCCAGAGTGAGAATGAGGACAGGAGAAAATTGTCTGTCATCTCTAATACCTTTCTAATACTGATGGAAGTCTGATGGAGCTGTATCAGGTGAATAAGGCAGGTGTGGCAACAATTCATACCTTAGTTCCTGTAATTTTGCCATGATGATGGCATGTGTGCGGATGCGCATTGTCTTGATGGCGGCACCCATCTTGCAGATAATTTTTTTCATTTGTAGTTCTTCAGTTAAAATGTGATATACCCTTTCAGATGACATCTGGCAACCATGAGCAATTTCACACATTTTCAATCAGTGATCCTCCATGACCATTTTGTGCACTTTTGCAATGATTTCTGGAATAGTGACACATCTTGGCCGACCTCTGCGCAGGTCATCATCTAAGCACTCTTGACCAAATTTAAATTCATTTGTCTACTTGGCAACAGTTGAATATGAAGAAGCAGAGTCCCCCAGTGTATTCTGGAAATCGGCATGAATGTCCTTTGCTTTCATACCTTTCTTTAAGAAGTACATAATCACTGCTCAAATCTCAGTTTTTTCCATCATCGCAAATCACTACCCGGGAACAACAACATCATCACTACAGCTCTCTTCCAAGAGCACTGACGTGGCACGTGTTTACTGGCAACAGTCCAATGAATATCAAATCAGTTTATCATCTTCTGCTCTGACCCCATGAGGATTGAAACCACAATAGGCTCTATAATGTGCTACTTTAAGTAGATTATCTCAAAATCCAAAGCTAGGAAATCTAAACAAAGAATAGTATCGTAATTGCTGCCTACTCGAGGAGGTACTTTCATCCAGAACTGGGAGTTGTGATGGCCTGACCCCACTGAGCTTACAACATTTCCTCCTACTGTGCTTATGGCAACATTTCCTCCTACTCTGCTTAAAGTACAGAAAGGCAGACCCATACTACCAGACCTAAAGAACCAGTGACTAACAACTGACACTTGTGCACCCTGTTTCGAATAAACATTTCCCTTTCTACTCCACTATTATATTGGTTACATAAAAGTTTGTAAGTGACATTGCACACTGCTGACCAGTGGCTGTGTTTACCAGAAGCACTGCCCAGTGGTTCCAGCACTTAAGCATTTGTTTCATACATGCATGTTGCTGTGTGGTCTAGCACATGTCAGCCTTTGCTGTTCTCTACATTCTCTCTCTTGGTAGCCATTTGGGCGTAATTCTCACACAGTGGCACATTGCAATCCTGACCTGTAAGACCTGGCCAGCAACAGTGGTAGCATGTCATTTTGGATTTGAACACATTTCTTGACTCTCGTGACTGCATGTCCTACCTCACCCACTTCTGTGCTCTGTGCTCTCTGATAAGCTGTGTCCACACTGGCTGTGCCACACACAAACATGTGGTGCAGAGCAGTGTGGACCAGCACAGAGCAGCACAGAATGAAGCAGGGTCTTTTTAGGTGTGCCGCAATGTTCCAGTGTGTATGCATGCACGTCTGCGCATCAATAACAATGGAAAATGAGAAACACTATCCAGCTGCAGCTGCACATCAATGAACCATTCCCTTTGATGCACCAAAACTGCATAGAACTTGTTTGTTTTTGTGCAGAGAGGCACAGTTTGATGTCCACGCCAGACATGCCACACTGCACGAAACCTCTTTTTGTTTGTTTTGTGCAGCACAGTGTGGTGCGGCTGGTGTGGCTGCAGCTATATGGTGTACATTTTCTTATTGTCTTTGTGAACATAGTCCATAAATTCCTTGTGCCCTTTCCCATGCCCTATAGAGATGTTAGTTAAGTAGTTCCCTCTGGAGCTTATTAGTACTTTTGATTGACAGCATTCATGCAGTCTAGCTTCTGTATCGCCAGAAGTTTACATGTGACAGATTCTCATAACGCATTGTAATCTTGCACATTGTCTGTCAATTTTAACCCTACTGGACTCAGGAATTGGTTCACTGACCACTTACCCAAGGTCACTCTAGTGCTCAAATTCTCAAGAAAAACTCAATTTTCATCCTTGGGCCCCCTTCCACCCCCTCCCCCTCCCCTCTCACAAGTCAGTCTGATCAAAGCAGACACAGCAAAGGACAATAGTAGGGCAGATAGATGAAGTGGTGATGGGGATTCCACTCTTCTGGATGTCCTCAACTTGTTCTGTTCGTGAGTCAAAATAGTCATCTTCGCACAACTGTGCAACCTGATTCAGAATATGATGAAGCATCTCTTATGTGGTAAATTTCTCACCCAACTACATCTAGTAACTACCGGTTATTAAGGATACAGAGAGGGAAAGCACTGGTTGCAAGTACTGGCAACACTCACCCACCAATACACTATGATCCACACTGCTGGCATTGATTGGACAGCAATATTGCACAAGCTGGAGTCATGTTTCTTCACACCAGTCAAACCAGTGAGGTAGCGGTAAAGTGGAGAAAACTGCCCAGAGCAGTCCACTCAAAGCCAATCATCACCAGCTGTACTGCTGTGTTGTCAGGATGTCATAATATCAGGTGGTTGGTACAGGGTCTTACATCAGGGGTTCCTTGGCAGAGGCAGCCACTGCAAATTGTAAATGCATGGCGGCAGCATTGGCAGTGATGATGTTTGTAGCTGTGGTTTAGCTAATTAGTGTTAGGTTTGATGACTGACTCCCGTGAATAGTCAGTGTGGGAGAAACGTGTCAGGACTGTTGGTCGGTGTTTCTTTGGGGCAATTGCAGCAGGGATGTGAGTAAAGTAACAGTTGAGGCTCTCCCATGGAGTTGTAGATTATGAAGTCTTCAGTGAATATCTGTGGGGGAATGGCAGCCTGTTCTTCCTCAAGGGATGAAAACAGAGAAGGTATTGATGTAGGGGTCTTAAATGAAGTTGATGTTCAAACGTATTCCAAACGTGTTCCATTAGATTCAGATAGGGACTCTAGGCAAGCCAGTCCATTGCAGGAATGTTATTTTCCACTAGTACTGCCTCACAGATAGTGCATTATGGCAGTGCCTGATCATTCTGATACGAACAATTGTCATCTCTGAACTGTTTCCAGTCGTCCACTGTCCAGTAGTCTCTCTCTTTACACCATTTCTAATGTCACTTACCATTGACTACAGAAATGTGTGGCTTATGAGGAGGTGCTTACTATTTTACCTCAGTCTCTTAACTCCCTATGCACATTCATTGTGGTATATGATCTGCTAGTAGCTCTGTGGAGGTCATGAGTGATAACATCTGCTGATTTAACACAATTTTTTTTTTTTTACAACCACCCTCCACAGTGCTCAACGGTCCCTGTCCACCAATACATGAGGTCTTCCTGGTCTTTGTTTAGTTGTGGTCGTTGTTCTGCATTTACACTTCAGTCACATCACCAACAGTCAACATGGACAGTTTTAGATGGGCTGAAATAACCATGATAGATTTGTGATTCAGGTAACATCCAATGAGTAGTCCACATTTGAAGTAGCTGAGCTCTTGTGGCCAACTCATTCTGCTGTAACTGCTTCTCTGCTAGCAACACAATGTTCCCTACTTCATTTTATACTGGTGGGTCCACATCTTGTGCAGCTAGTGGTCAATTCCACATTACACAGAGGTGTCCAGATACTTTTCATTGGGTAGTGTATGTGGAAAGAGATGCTACTGTAAAATTAAATGTATTCAATAAGACCAAAACAAGTCAATTTTTGAAATTATTTGCATTCTACAAAAATTACTGTTATATTTTAAGAAATGGCAGTTAAGTCCAGAAATGAGTGTATCATGCAGAAATTAATAAAGCAGATAATAAGATTAAGAGCATGGGTTACAGTGAAACAAGTGACAGGACAACTAGTGAGTGTGGAAGATACAGTAACAGGTAAACTAAATGACAATGTTGTGACTGATATTTTGCAAGTTGTGAATATTTTTTTGCAGTGACTTTCTAAATGTAGCATCAAAAATAGGATTAAATGGTTCATTTTTACACAAAACTTTTAGCAGTTAGGAGTAGCACCAGTGTCCTTCACTGAAATTAATCAAATTAGAAAAGTTCTAAGAATCAGTAGCTCCTGTGGTGGTGATGAAATTTGAAACAGAATCCTGAAGAGTTGTTCTAACTTGTAAGTACTCGTAATATCCTTAAGTGACCTGTGTAATGCAACACTCAGAAATGGAATTTTTATGAGTAGCCATACCATTGTTAAATCTCTTAATAAGAAAGATGACAAGAAAACTTTAATTATTATTGTTGTCCAGTTCCCTTATTGATGTCCGTTTTTTCAAGATATTCAAAAAATTAATGTACTCAATAGTAGTCTCACATTTGAGTAGAAACAATTTAGTAAGCATGTCACAGTTTAAATTCCAGAAGGGTTGCTCAACTGAGATTGTTATTGATTTATTCATTCACTCACCAAGTGTTACAAGCCTTAAATAATAAAATATCACCAGTCGTTATTTTTGTGAACTTTACAAGTTGTCTGGTTGTGTAGATCATGTTACTCTCATAGAAAAACTTGGCTTTACAAACAACTGATTTGAATCATAACGAATGAACACAACACAAAAAGCTTTGCTGTATAATCCAAACAATGTTGGAAGGAGGAAAAGTTTAGTTACTGCAGGAAAATCAAAGCCTTCCTATTGCTGATATATGTGAATGACCTTCCATTTAGCATTAATCATACAGAATTTGTTCTTTCTTCAGACAATACTAGTGTTGTAATAAATCTCATTAAAAAGACCTACACACAAGAAATTTTTAATGATATTTTCAAAGGGTGATTAAATGGTTTTCTGAAAATGGACTCACCCTAAAATTTGAGAAAATATGCACCATATTTAGTTCTATATGACAAATAGTCACATTGACAATTAATACTGCACATGAACATTAGTCAGGAAATGTGGTAGCATAGTCCATATTTTTGGTGTGCTTATTGATGAAAACTGAAATAAGCCTATTACTGAACTGTTCAAACATTTCAGTTCACATACTTTTGTTTTTTGTATAACTGTTGATGTTGGAATCAGACAAATGAGCCTGCTAGTGTATTTTGCATATTTCCATTCAATAATGTTTTATGGAATAATTTTCTGGGGTATTTCCTCATTTAGAAAGAAAATATTGATTGCACAAAAGCTGGCTGTAAGAATAGTATTTGGTATTCATCCAGTCACCTTTTAGTTACCTCATCAAGGTATTTGCTGATGGAATTTGTCATAAGTAATCCATCACAGTTTGAGAAGAATGGTGGTTTCCATACCTACAACACTAGAAACTAAGAGTGACTTTTATTACACCTTCATTAAAGTTATAACTGGGTCAAAAAGGATTCCATTATGTAGCAACAAAATGTTTGGATCATTTGCTGAAGAACATAAAATTTCTGACAGCTAGCAAAGCAAAATTTAAATCTAAACTAAAATCTTTTCTTCTTTACAACTTCTTCAGGTCTGAAGACCGATTTTATCTAAAAGGTGGTAGTGTGTTAAAAAGCTTTATAGTGTAGTTGCATGAGTAGGACTGTAAAAAAAAAAAAAAAAAAGTAAATAAATAAATATTTGTTGATGTTAAAGATAATCGTGTTTACATATATTATAAACTAACACATTCCACATCACTTCAATTAAGTAGCTAACTACTTACTAACAATGAGAACTTTAATGCATTTATTATGGGATTACTTCCAATACAGTTCACATCAAAGACAAGTTTAACAGTGGTCAAAGCCTAGAAACCAAGGTGTCCATAGTGTGCAGTACTTCAAACCAACCAAGTGCTCACTCCAAAGTGAACATATTAAACCATCCACTGAGTAATTCTATGTCTTGGCAGTAGCTCTTACTCATCTAAACTTTGGCTAAGCCCAGCTCTGCTGCACAGACCACAATCAATTTTTGTAAACCCACGATGCAAGCATCAAATCAAATTGCCAAATCCACAAAATGAATTTTTAAGTTCAACTGCATGTGAAATTACAACAGCTGCTGGATGCACTAAAATGGACACAACTCACACTTGATAGCTGAGCAGCTGAAATGCCATGGAGAATGATGTAGACATTGCATTGAATGGACCACAGCATTAGATACTGGTCCACACATCCAACTCTTATAATCTTTTTGTGACCTGTTATTCATTTATATTGACAGAATTGCTTTGGAGTGTTGATTAAGAAGGTCTTAATACAAATTTGTTTAGCTAATATTAAGGAAAAACTAATAAAGCAGTGGAAAATTCAGGATGGAATGTAACAATACTAGTTGCTACTCACCATATAGTGCAGATGCTGAGTTGCAGATAGGCACAGCGAAAATATTCTCACAAAATAACTTCAGCCAGCAAGGCCTTTGTCAAAAATACACACACACACACACACACACACACACACACACACACACACACACACACTTTTGTGCCTATCTGTGACTCAGCATCTCTGCTATATAGTGAGTAGCAACTGTCCTTTTATATTGGAAAAACTAATAAGCTACATTGCCATTTTTATAACTAAGTAGATTTTACCTAAAATATGCAATTCATCTTCAAGGGGAACAGTTTCCTATTTCACTGGTGTAGTTATTTTTATTTAATACTAATCAAATTCAAATGATAGCCAATTAACTGATACATTAATTAATTACTGGTAAAAATATAAATAAATAAATTAAAATCACTATCCTAAATACACTGAGGTATAGCGTGTTTCTAAATGTTCACAAGCACTAGCTTCGTAACTGTTAAGTGTGACTGTATTGTATTCAACAATAATTCATTTTTAATTAATGTATATAAAATGCATCATGTAAATGCCTAGATGTGCCTTGCCGAGCTCTTTAATTTGGTGTGTCCATCATTTTTATAGCTTAAACTTATGAGCTCTAATGAATTTTATTTTAAACAACCATTACATAAAGCATTTCTGAACTATGGTGTTAAACTTAGACATACAGATTTGTTGAGAGTCTCATCACATTCAATGCACATGACTCTTTCTGCTAGTGCATCTCATTTCCCTGAACTTCACTTGGAAGCCATGGTACAAAAACACATGGAGCCAGCTGTGTGCTGTGAGTTAAATCCACAACATGAAATTACTTCTGTTAGTAGCTATTTTCGACAAGCCATACAGTGCCTATCTGCCATGTGTGAACCTCTGCTCAGCTTGGCACTGACAGTAGGTAGCAGCCATGCATCTAATACTTCATCTTGCAATCCCTCCAGTCAGTTCTCCATACAAGTGGTAACCATGGAAAAGTAATTAGCACCATAAATTTATACATCATACCAGAATTGCAACTGGTAGAAAACTGTTTTCCATAGTAAACAAATGTAACATTTTGGGAATGGACTAGGTCAGTATGTGCAACATTATTATTGAGAAACAAATATTACTTATTTAATATGACACTAAGAAAACATCTTTGTTTATGTCAGCGTGACTATTCGATTTACAGTTTTTTCCACATCTTATGGGGGGATGTTTGTCCTTCTATATTTCATCTTAATCATTTTAAGAAAAAATTCAATCAGTGATTAAACAAACAATTAGTTAAATCTGAAAGCAATATGACTTAGTCTCACTAAGGTTGAAACTTTTAGACCTCACTTTTCAATACATTGACATTCATGGTTGTAGTGCAACAGAGATATCACTATTTGTTGCTTTGATATTTATGGATAATAAACACTCAAAGAATTTTACACTTACTGCCACAGCAGCTCACATCCTCCTTCCTGGATCTTCACCATACAACCAGCAGTGCTGTATGGTGCCATCGCCCTTGCCAGCCTAACAAAGGCCTCTAACAAAGAAACAGTGGTTCAACCATTAATGACAGTAATAGGATATCTGGTGAATCTGCTAGCCGCTATGCATGTAGTTGAGTTGACACTAAGGAATTTGTCCACAAGATAAAATACACACATGTAACTGTTACTCTACTCAAATGTATACTGTGAGAGTCGTTGCTTTTGTTTTCTTGAGTTGATAGTCATCCATTTAAATGACACTGATCACATTTTATTAACTTTGCAGGCAGAAATAGATGGCCGCCAAGAAACATTCCGTGCTTTGAAAGAGAGTGGCATAGCATTGGGAGCAGATGTTGAGAATAGTTTAGCACACCTGGAAGAATTACGTCGGACTCTTGGAGCTGCTTGGGATGACAGACGTCAGAAACTGAACCAGGCACTTGAACTGCAGCAGTTCCGTGCTCAGGCTGATCAAGTGGACAGCTGGTTGGCCACGAAAGAGGCATTCCTAAACAATGACGACTTGGGGGTAAGAAAGTAGTATGTAATGAATTGAACATTTGAGAATTGTTATAAATTATGTAAAGATGTGGACTATGATAGGAATAAAGATGTGTCATTCATGAGTTCAAGGCATGAATAAACATGACACTGGATGGAGGTTGCAGGCTACAAAATAATTTGTTATAATTTTTGTGAAGATAATAGGTGGCAATACTACATGGACCGGCTGTGGTTTGTTTTGAAGCTCTGAGTACGTTCTTCCTCCGTGTCTCTCTTTGTAGGGCCATGTTACTTGACAGTCTTCTGTAAATTTTCTGCTTGACCCCATTCATTCCCTTTTGTTTGTATATATAATAAATTTTGAGTCATTACTTATACTGTTGCCTTGCTGATACAAAAATACAGGTATGCAGTTTGTCACATTACAGTTATGCTCTACAAACATAAATTACTTTTAAATTAATCATAAGGTATTTGTGATATAAACTGATTAAATATAAAATGAGTGTTAGTAGTAGACATCAGTCTTGTGTAATATTTGAAAATCGTAGCAACAAAGAATTGAAAGTATCTTAGAAAATGTAAAGCAAACTGGAAGTTGGCTTTTAGACAGGAAAAAAAATTATAGATGTCATCACAGCAATATAGCTAAGACAAACATCTGGTAGTATTTCCAATAAAGAAAATAAAGTGTGATGTTTAATGAGTTGTGAATAATATATGTCAGTGGGAAGTGGGCAACCATCTAAACATTCTGTCCTTATCTTTACCAGCAAGTTGAAACTAATTCAAAGTACTCTGGATGGACTCCAGAATTATGCAGAATTAAGCAGCTGAGCACTCATACACTTTGTATTATATCTATCCATAACATTAGGTTACACTCATGTTCGTAAGTCACACTTGATACAGCCTATTGGTTGTTATATTTGTTAGTGTTACATGTAACTTACATTATAGGTTGAACTATGAACATATAAGGGAAAAAGTGAAATGCATTTTTACAGTAGACTGTATTAGTTCTAACAAGACAGAATTATTATTCGATTATTGGTCCATCCAGTGGCTCAGGAAATGTGAAAATTCTTTAATGCCTAGAAACTTTTTATTTTCTGTATTTATTTATTTTTATTCTATATAACAAGGGGAATCCCAGTTTCCTTTTTGTGTGTATATAAACAATGTTCTCTTCCAGGATTCTCTGACCAGTGTAGAAGCTCTGTTGCGAAAACACGAAGCATTTGAAAAGACGCTAGCAGCACAAGCAGGCCGTGTTGAAGAACTAGAGCGGTTTGCACATGAACTAGTTGCTGAACACCACTATGATAGTGCAGGTGTTTCGCAACGTCTCGGCGCTGTGTGTACACGCTGGAATCGACTCAGGGAAAGCGCTGCAAACAGGCGATGCAGACTCCAGGAATCTCGACAACTGCAACAGTTTCTTCGCAATATGTATGAGGTAATATTAATAAATTCAGCATCTGAGTTGTTTCTGTTTAAATTTCCTTTCTATTCCTTTCATATTTACTTCTTGATGTTCATACAACATTGGAAAATTCTATGTGGAATACAAACAATGGGTAACAGAAGGTAATCACTCAGGAGCAGAGGATGGATACATAAATAGTGACTGATACATATGAAGGAAATGGTGGAAATCAGAGGGACAAAATCAGGGGAGTGAGGTGATGGATCCAAAAATTCATAATTTCAATCACTATGGCTATCCTGTTATTGAAGAACCTCTCATTGTTTTGATAAAATGTGTATCCTTTTGTAGTCTTAGGCCCATTCCTCTGTATTTTATATTTCAATTAGTACAGAAGACTTTTGAAGTTTTCACTAGTTGTTTTGGTCTTCAAAATGTTGTCAGTAAGGTACTATTTGCGATCCAAAAATCGTTGACCATAATCATTCCATCTGGTGAAGTGGACTTCATCTTTGTTGGTTCAGGGCCACTGCCATGATTGCAGTATCATTTATATTGTGAAGTGATGAACACATCTCTATAACAGTAACAAACTGGCAAAAAGTGTCATTTACATTCTTTGTAAAATGCTTCAAATATTGCTCAGAACTCCCATTTTAATTTTTTCTATTGGGTAACATCAACAGTTGTGATGAACATGTTGCCCCAACATTTCTCGCAATTAATTGTCAATGCAAGGTGTACTGTACTATTTCTTACAATATGCCTTTTAGTGTTATCTGTTTTGTTCACCATTACTCACTTATCACCCAACCGGGCAGTTTCTCAATGTTTTCATATGTGATTATTGTTTTGTGATATCCTTCAGCTGGATTACATTCAAGAGAAGTTTGGATTCATTTGTCCATATTTAAAACATTGAAAATGAAGGAAATTTTAAATGAATTTGTGATAGTAAACCACTCAAAACATAAAATTTTATGATGGCGTGAAATTGAAGCCAATTCATTTGAACTTAATGCTGGCAATATGACCACTTAAAAGAGCAATATATATAAAACTTGAAATGCACTAATTGTTGTAGTCAGAGCAATTGCAGTATTCATGTTTTAAATCTTCCGTTTGACAAAGGGTCACTATATCTCTGTAAAATAATGACTTTAACATTTTGTTATGTCTGGTGCATAGTCTATGCATTCTTTGAATAGTTTGTTAGGACACTAACTACCAAATGATCAGGACTACATGGTAATTATTGCTTTAACCTTTTATTGCATTATAACACAGACAACAATCGAGCAAATTTTCTTAACACTTTATTTATCTGATCTTATACCATAACTGAGACAGATACTGACAGTGCTTTTAATGTGTTGGATCCAGACAAATTTTCCATAGTATTTTTTTCACCTTCTTTCTCAGGTGGAAGGGTGGATCCATCAGAAAATGCAAACAGCTAGTGATGAAAACTACCGTGATCAGTCAAATCTTCAGAGCAAGATACAGAAACATGCAGCCTTTGAGTCTGAGCTCTCTGCAAATCGTGGTCGTGTAGCTGCTGTGTCTGACGAAGGAGAGACACTAATTGGTGCAGGGCACTTTGCAAGCATGGAGATTAGAACCAGACTTGATGAGTTAGATACTGCATGGAGGCAGCTGCAAGAAAAGTCACACCTCAAGAGGGAGAGACTGAATGATGCCTACCAGGTAATCTTCAAAAATTTCAAGTCTGATTACAAACTGCGTGACAGTTGGATCTTAGTCATGTATTGTTATTGTAATAAGTTGAAAAAATATCAAAAGGTAATTCCTTTTACCTTCATTTCCACTTTCCTCATATTTATACTAGCGCATTTTTAGAATACTTCTTTCTCTTTTACAGGCTTTATTGTTTGGCCGCACTTTAGATGAATTAGACACTTGGATGGATGAAGTTGAATTGCAGCTACAATCAGAGGACCATGGAAGAGACTTGGCAAGTGTCACTCATCTATTAAAGAGACATTCACTGTTGGAAAATGATGTGCATAGCCATGCTGAGACAGTGGAACAAGTGAAGGATCAGGCTGCTGCTTTTAAACGCTCCAACCATTTCATGTGTGATGAAATCCAAGAACATGCAACTGCTGTTATTAAGAGGTAAATTTTGCAAATTATTTGTTATAATATATTGGGGGCTATTATTCAGGTTTTGCTTTTGTTCTTATTTGTGACAATGAAAATTAACAAGGAAATATCATGATGTCTAGGTATCATTCCCTTCAAGAGCCAATGCAAATAAGGAGAGAGAACTTGGAAGATGCGTTACTCCTGCAGCAATTCCTAAGAGATACAGAAGATGAACTGCAATGGATAGCAGAAAAAGAGCCATTGGCTGCATCTACAGATTTGGGAAACAGTCTGATAGCAGTTCAAAGCCTTCAGAAAAAGCATCAGGTGAGACATTTGCAGTACTTAGGACTGATATGAAAGTTTTTTATTTTCTGCAAGTGCACTTACATAAAAGTGACCTTTATATTCATTTTAATCAATGTTTCTGATGGCCTTTGCAATCTATTGAGACTCATATCAAACACCAGTTACGGATATTTGGCACAATTAAAGATAGCAACAGGGAAGATATGGCTCTACCTGAACAAGTTTTTGATTAGGCTAGTCCTCTGTTGGTTCTTCATTATCTTTAAAATGGTTATGGTTATATGAATTTGGTATAAAACGCCTGTTGTGCTTTTTTACTGTTGTAATGCAAAGTAATTTTGAAATGCAGTCCTAGAATTTGAAAATAAAGTAAAATCCTTCTTTTCTTTAATTACAATGGCTTGGAACATTCTCTTAGTGTGTTCTTAGATTCTGGAGCACTACCAAATGCAGAATACAAAGTATTTGCACCCAGATGACAAAATTCATGGGATACCTCCTATATTGTGTTGGACCACCTTTTTCCCAGTGTAGTGCAGCAGCTCGATGTGGCATGGACTCAAAAACTCATTGCAAGTCCCCTGTAGAAATATTGAGCCATGCTACCTCTACAGCTGTCCATTACTGCGAAAGTGTTGCTTGTGCAGGATGTTTTGCACAAACTGATCTCTTGGTTATGTCCATAAATGTTCAGTGGGGTTCATTTTGGGCAATTTGGGTAGCCAAATCATTCACTTGAATTGTCAAACACAGCCCACACCTTTAGGGAGCCACCTTCAGCTTGCTCAGTGCCTTGTTGAGAACATGCATCCATGGCATCATGGGCTTTGCACCACACGTGAGCCCTACCATCAGCTCTTACCAACTGAAATCAGGCCTCATGTGACCAGGCCACAGTTTTCCAGTCATATAGGATTCATCTGATATATTTACGAGCCTAGGAGAGGCACTGCAGGCAGTGTCATGTTGTTAGCAAAGCCACACGGTTGTCTGCTGCTTATTTCACACTGTGTCGCCTGTTTGTTGACACTGATGGCTTTACGCAAACACCACTGCTCTCCGTCGTTAAGTGAAGGTCTCAACCACTGTGTTGTCCATGGCTAGAGGTAATGCCTGAAATTTGATGTTCTTTGCACACTCTTGACAGTGTGAAGCAGCCGGCTACGGTGGCAGAGCGTTTCTAGGTGCTTCAGCCCGGAACCACGCGACTGCTATGCTCGCAGGTTTGAATCCTGCCTCAGGCATGGATGTGTGTGCTGTCCTTAGGTTAGTTAGGTTTAAGTAGTTCTAAGTTCTAGGGGACTGATGACCTCAGTAGTTAAGTCCCATAGTGCTCAGAGCCATTTGAACCAACAGTGTGGAGCTCAGAATATTGAATTTCCTAACAATGTCCAAAATTAAGTGACCCATGCATCTAGCTTCAACTACCATTTCGCATTCAGAACCTGTTACTTCCCATTGTGCTGCCATAATCACATCAGAAACATTTTCACATGATTCACCCAAGTACAAATGACAACTTCAACAATGGACTGCCCTTTTATACAACACTGACAGAGAAAGTTGTGCGAATCCCTTATTTTCCGAAAACTAATGTAATTTATTCTGAAAAACTGTATGCAAAGTTGTATACATCAAGTAATCTCTAAAACCACATAGCATAAACTCTGTGACATGCCTCCTTGAGGAGGTTATTGAGGAGCCATTCATAGGCAGACATGACTACTTTCAGGATCACAATAAAATGACCACAGATGAATTTTAACTGTGTAGAAGAGAGGAAACTCATACAGGACCATATCTGAGATATTAAGACAATTTTGTAGTTTCTAGATTTTGAACCCTCCAGGAAATGTTTGTTATTTGCCTGGCCTGTGACCAGACATATCATATGACTTGAACATGAGTCGATACAGGTAATAGACTGAGTTCTACCTTAAAGAGAGTTACCATTAAGTCTTAACTAATTAGGCCAACACAATATCCTTGGTATGGAGGAGAAGTATTGGCACGTGTTAATTACATTGGCTTGAAATACTTATTCACTCACAAACACAGATAAACATACACTCCTGGAAATTGAAATAAGAACACCATGAATTCATTGTCCCAGGAAGGGGAAACTTTATTGACACATTCCTGGGGTCAGATACATCACATGATCACACTGACAGAACCACAGGCACATAGACACAGGCAATAGAGCATGCACAATGTCGGCACTAGTACAGTGTATATCCACCTTTCGCAGCAATGCAGGCTGCTATTCTCCCATGGAGACAATCGTAGAGATGCTGGATGTAGTCCTGTGGAACGGCTTGGCATGCCATTTCCACCTGGCGCTTCAGTTGGACCAGTGTTCGTGCTGGACGTGCAGACCGCGTGAGACGACGCTTCATCCAGTCCCAAACATGCTCAATGGGGGACAGATCCGGAGATCTTGCTGGCCAGGGTAGTTGACTTACACCTTCTAGAGCACGTTGGGTGGCACGGGATACATGCGGACGTGCATTGTCCTGTTGGAACAGCAAGTTCCCTTGCCGGTCTAGGAATGGTAGAACGATGGGTTCGATGACGGTTTGGATGTACCGTGCACTATTCAGTGTCCCCTCGACGATCACCAGTGGTGTACGGCCAGTGTAGGAGATCGCTCCCCACACCATGATGCCGGGTGTTGGCCCTGTGTGCCTCGGTCATATGCAGTCCTGATTGTGGCGCTCACCTGCACGGCGCCAAACACGCATACGACCATCATTGGCACCAAGGCAGAAGCGACTCTCATCGCCGAAGACGACACGTCTCCATTCGTCCCTCCATTCATGCCTGTCGCGACACCACTGGAGGCAGGCTGCACGATGTTGGGGCGTGAGCGGAAGACGGCCTAACGGTGTGCGGGACCGTAGCCCAGCTTCATGGAGACGGTTGCGAATGGTCCTTGCCGATACCCCAGGAGCAACAGTGTCCCTAATTTGCTGGGAAGTGGCGGTGCGGTCCCCTACGGCACTGCGTAGGATCCTACGGTCTTGGCGTGCATCCGTGCGTCGCTGCGGTCCGGTCCCAGGTCGACGGGCATGTGCACCTTCCGCCGACCACTGGCGACAACATCGATGTACTGTGGAGACCTCACGCCCCACGTGTTGAGCAATTCGGCGGTACGTCCACCCGGCCTCCCGCATGCCCACTATATGCCCTCGCTCAAAGTCCGTCAACTGCACATACGGTTCACGTCCACGCTGTCGCGGCATGCTACCAGTGTTAAAGACTGCGATGGAGCTCTGTATGCCACGGCAAACTGGCTGACACTGACGGCGGCGGTGCACAAATGCTGCGCAGCTAGCGCCATTCGACGGCCAACAGCGCGGTTCCTGGTGTGTCCGCTGTGCCGTGCGTGTGATCATTGCTTGTACAGCCCTCTCGCAGTGTCCGGAGCAAGTATGGTGGGTCTGACACACCGGTGTCAATGTGTTCTTTTTTCCATTTCCAGAAGTGTATTTAAAATCACATTTGAATATTCATATTTAAACTCCATGGATGGCAGCATCATAGTTACACTTTTAATTATATTGGCAGCATTATGTAGTGTTAACCCAATTGGAGTATGGAGAATCAGGTGTGGACTTGTCAGGGTGGCTGTTTCAACCTTCTCATCCTGAATGTGCCCTTTCACTAGTTGGGACTCTTGTACAGAGTACAGCCATACTCCAGACCCACGTCCAGCAGGCAGGGGGTGGGGGCTGAAGTTTGCTGCACTGAACTCTCGTTCCTTGGCTGTATGCTATCTGCTGTCAGGATCCTGACCCGATCTTTAGGCAGCATAGTGTGGCAAAGAGCGGAGCATTCTTTCTTGGCAGGCAGTGTAATCCAATACATGAACTGGAATCCAGCTGGCGGTGTCTGGTGACAGAAGTCGCTAAATGGTCAATGGCCAATACCATTCTTTTTTAACACTCAGCTCTATTTGTGTTAGGTGCAGAAATGTATGGCAAGTTATTCAATTGGACGATGCTGACTGATGTTGATGGCTGCACCAGCTTATGGGTATTGAGGGACAATGCTGCTCTAAACCACATGACAGTGGCCTGCTTCACAATGGTCACAGATTCATTGCCCTTCAGTGGCAGGGTGCATATGTGTATGCACCCTGACGTAGTGTTCATGTATCCACACTGCCTGCCACAGGTGTTACAGACACACTCTCATAATGCTGAAATGGCATACCGGATTTTGATAACACACTTGGTTGCTGAATGGTGGCTGTAACAATGCATGGGGGCCAGAGAGGGTGGTTTAATGGTGAAACAGATGCTTGCAACAATCTATGGCTGTTGTGTTGTCATCAGATGTTGACCTGCAAGAGGTGGCTTATGATGATACATAGCATAAACTTCCAACTCTAACTGATATGTTATGAATGGACCCAAAAATTCATGTAAATGTTGAACCCACATAAATTGCCAATCACAAATGCAAGAGGTATACATTTGATTACTGCTGCCAAATGAAGGAAAGTATTTTTACTGTTGTGTGACTGTTAGATGATAGTTTCAATTAAATCTGATCTTGGATAAATAGTTTAGAGTATTTTCATTTGTTTTTGTTTTTATAGGCACTGGAGGCTGAACTTGCAACAAGAGAGCCTGTTGTTGCTAGTCTTTCCAGTAGAGCACAACAAATGATTCGCAGTGGCCACTTTGCCTCAGCAAGAATAGAGAACTGCAGCTCAGAACTTGTTGAACGGTTTGCTCATTTGAGAGATTTGGCAAGTGTGAGAAGACTGAGACTATTGGATGCAGTTGAATCGCAGATGGTATATACTATTGCAGCAATCTGAATAACACTGTAAACCTAGAGAAGGAAAAGTACATTACCTGACATATTGTAACTTTGTTTTCAGTTTTATGCAGAGGCTAATGAGGCAGAAACATGGCTTAGAGAAAAGAAACCCTTTGCAACATCTACAGATTCTGGAAAAGATGAGGATTCAGTGCAGTCGCTGATGAAGAAGCTGGAAGGTCTTGAACGTGATCTTAAGTCATTTGAAAACAATATTATACGTCTTTCTAAATTAGCAAAAGGATTAGTAGAAAGGGGACACTTTGATAGTCAGAATATCAAGGAAAAACAAGTAAGTACTAGTGCCTTAAACCCCTCTTCTCTGGGGAGGGGTAGTTACATGTACGTGTGTGAATATTGCTGAACCTAGACATTTTATTTCAGTAGCCCTAATTGTGTATATTACATTTAATGCTAATTTTTTCCCCATCTTCAGCAAGTACTTCTTTGCATCCTGTTGTACATTTATGTAACTGCATATGAACTGAAGTATTACTGTTGCCATTACATTAAATTTCTGGTTTGTAGGACAATTTCTTATATAGTAATGGGTTTTGTTAAATCCCCATCTGAGCTTCACTATTGATTCTTAAACATGTATAACAGTATTTTTTAGGGTTGTGTCGATCAGTAAAAACGGAACCCATGTAGGATCACTTTGTTCTCTCTCTCTCTCTCTCTCTCTCTCTCTCTCTCTCTCTCTCTCTCTCTCCCCACTTTCAATTGTCTGGTTTTTGAAAATAATGTCCAGAAAGGTACTACATGATAATGGAATACACATAGCTTGATGTCATAGATTATGTACATGATGATACACGAATTATGAGAATTACAAAACCGTAAATGATTTTTTACTTCACTGAATCTGAGAGGTTTTCACACCACACTGAATTCTGAGCCTCTAAATTTCATGTTTTGAAATCGAAGGTTCTGGATATGTTCCTGGGGAATCCTGTCACCCTCCTCACCACCCCAGCTCTCCACAAAATATGTGTGCAAATCTAAGAAGCACTTAAGTTGGTGGTAACCTTAGTGACAAAGTTACCAATCAACCAAATCCTCCAGATATGTTCATAGGAAAATATGGCAGGTGAATTTTCAGGCAGGAAAACAATAGCAATAGTCATACTTTAACAAAAGCTCATGCATTCCTTGTCATGTGTGGCCAGGTATTGTCCCACAGAAATATGACATGTTGAGTTACCTGAAGATAGGCAGTGCCTTGGGCACTGCCCTCAGTATTTAAGAGCCATGATCGTATGTTCTACTTAATGGCAACCCAAATCTTCACATTTGACTTTGTCAACTTTGCTGCTCAACAATGCAAAATGGCTGAATGAGATCACCACAATAGCTTCCATTACACCTGCAGACACCACTGTAAGATAACTGAAGCAAGATTCATATGAAAGCTTTATATTTTGTCACTCAGTGTGTCAGTTTTCTTTTTCTGTCCATTGCAGCCAGAGATGTGTGTAGGTTTCTGGACAATGGAAACTGATGCAATGGCATGAATTCAGTCCATCTCAGAGCAGTGTCAAACCATTGTCATAGACAATCCACAGTCATGCAGTGCTTCACTGTGAAGTTAATGCTGTAGGTGGAATATTACAGTTCTTACAGGTACATAGGCAAGGTGCCTGACATCCTGTGCAGTAGTCACACTCCACGGCCTGTGTGTAACTCTCTAGCACCGACTCAAAAGTGCACAATTGTCCTAGCAGTATGTGTGAACTGAAAAGTAACAGTATGCTCTGGACATCAGTAATTCTCCACAACTGGAATTCCCTCACATTAAGATATTGCATCCTTCGATACTTGCAAAGCATTCTGGCACTTACCTCTGTGTATACGTTTGGACAACTCTTCAGTAACCCAACTTGATGTAATGCTAACCTTTCAAAACAGGATGCTGCTGGTTTGGATTCATTTGGGCCATTTTGTTGTGGATTTCACATTTTCCACCAAGTTTACTGTGTGAATACCCACTACAGAGACTAAAAGCACCCATCAGGAAGGTAAAGATCCAATAAATGTAGATACAGAACAATAGAAATTGTATTATGATGCCCTATGTGCACATTTACTTACATATGTTATAAAAATTAGACACAAATGAAACTCTTGCTTGTGTAATGTTTTGGAGTATAACTGAATATATGTGTGTGATGTGCAAAGCCGAACCAAAGTGCCCTAATAATTTTCTTCTTCTTCTTCTTCCTCTTGTTTATACAGGCCGAGATTGAAGCACAGTTCAAAGAGCTCCAACAATTATGTGAGCAGCGTATGATGCGATTACAAGAGTCGCAGAAGTTTTTCAGATTTCTTCGTGAAGCTGATGAAGTTTCAGAATGGATTGGTGACCAGACAGTTCTGGCTGCATCTGAGGATTATGGTCGTGATGTGGAACACGTTGAACTACTTATTCAGACTTTTGAATCCTTCCTTTCTGGATTAGCTGCCAGTGAAAATCGTGTTATTTCCTGCTTAGATACTGGCAGAGCTCTTATCGCTGAGGAAAATGCAGAGGCAGAACGTATCCGTGTTAAACTTGATGACACCCAGCAGCAGTGGGAAGACTTAAAGGAGCTGGCCCATGCACGTCAGGAGGTAATTGCTATTATTTAATTATCTTTAAATTAATAAGACAACTACAGTAAATGTGGTCACTTTAAAAATTGCATGACAAATTAACAACAGTATCTCATGTTCATTATTAGTACTGGTGTTTATGTTAAAATAATGGAAAATTAATTTTATTTTCTTAGGCCTTAGCTGGAGCAAAGCAAGTACATGTTTTTGATCGTACTGCTGATGAAACTATTGCATGGATCCAAGAAAAGGAAGCAAATTTATCAACAGAAAGCTATGGGCAAGATCTTGAAACCATCCAGGTTCTGGTTCGCAAGCATCAGGGATTTGAGACGGATTTGGCAGCTGTGAAAGAGCAGGTATCTCTCTCTCTCTCTCTCTCTCTCTCTCTCTCTCTCTCTCTCTCTCTCTCTCTCTTTTCTTTTCTTTACTCCCCTTCCTTACTCCTCTTTCAGCCTTTCTCTGTTCTCTCTCTCACATCTTCAATCTAGCCATTAATTCTTTAATCTTTTTGCCACCCCCCCCCCCCCCCCCCCTTCTTCCTCTTTTGTCCCTTCCTCATTACTCTCTCCTTCTTTCTGTCCATCAATATGCCTATCATTAGTACCTGCTGCTGGTGATTGTTATTATTTCTATCTGAGGTATGCCATATTTGTGCTAATATTTCTAGGTTGAAATGGTGGGCGAGGAAGCTAGCAGACTTGCAGATTTGTTCCCTGATGCCAGGGATCACATTGAAGTGAAACATGAAGATACCTTAGAGGCATGGAATGACTTGCTGGAAAAGGCTGCTCAGAGGAAGGACAAATTGCACCAGGCAGCAGAACTTCAGGCTTACTTTGATGAATATCGAGATCTAATGTAAATATATTTGAGATTTTCTATAATATTTAGATTTACATAGTACTGAGTATAGGGGAAGCTTTACTATATTCAGGGCAGTTTTAGGCAACATTCAGTTGTATATACAGAAGCGTTCATTCAATTTTTGATTGTATAATATTATAAATTTTCCGATTAGTTTAGTGTAATACTTCATGATATCCTAGGTAACAAACTTAATAATTTTATTAAAAATTATAAAAGAGTGTAACACACTGTTAATGCATTTAATTTTGTTTTTAGGGCATGGATTAATGAGATGATTGCTAAGCTTACAGCTCCAGAACTGGCTCAAGATGTTGCAGGTGCTGAAGCCCTCATTAACAGGCATGAGGAGTACAATCAAGAAATACTTGCACGAACTGATTCTTTCACAAATTTCTACAATAAAGGGGATGATCTGATAAGGAAGGTAAAGCAGCTGTCTCTCTCCCCCCACTCTCCATCCCCCTACCCTCCTCCGTCTTTCCCCTCTCCCCCCCTGTCTGTGTGTGTGTGTGTGTGTGTGTGTGTGTGTGTGTGTGTGTGTGTCATGCGGTCAGCACACGGAGTACCCAGATGGAGTGCTTAGAGTGTAGAGGAAGTTTATGGACATTATATTTCAAAACAGTGTATTCCCGTCAAAGGGAAAGACCTAAGAAACTCGAGACTCTCAAGGGCACAACTACTGTGTGTTTGCATCTGTTGGATTTGTCTAGTGATATTCAACATACTGATCTTGTTATTGGAATTATCAATTTTGCTAATATAGTGCAGACATCAATTATAATAAGACCGAATAATTCGAAAAACATGATTTGTATAGCCAGCCTGGGAAACATAATTGTTCGTTCCCAATGATTTTAGAAGCAGCAAAAATTTAATACATTGTCAATGGTTTTTTTAATGTTTACTGCTTTTAGGTGGTGAGATAAATCAATGGTAACAAGTGAAAATTTGTGCCAGACCAGGACTCGAACCACCTGCTACCATTGATTTATTTCAGTGCCCAAATGTGGCTAACAGCATTGAAATTGTTGGCAATGTATTTGCATGGCCACTGGATCAAGTAAGGTGTCTGTTGAAACTTCCTGGCAGATTAAAACTGTGGGCCGAGATTGAGACTCGAACTCGGGACCTTCGCCTTTCACGGGCAAGTGCTCTACCAACTGAGCTACCCAAGCACGTCTCACACCCCATCCTCACAGCTTTACTTTCGCCAGTACCTTGTCCCCTACATTCCAAACTTTACAGAAGCTCTCCTGCAAACCTTGCAGAACTAGCACTCCTGAAAGAAAGGATATTGTGAAAACGTCACTGTTGTAAAACTTTTAATTGGCCCTCTAATATTGTTGGCTAGTCAGACATAGATAGTCTGTGATAAATAGAAGCACCTATCCCCATGCTAAACCAGTCGTGCCCTGAGGAAGGCCATTGCAATTCTGCCAAAATGTCTCGGTTTTAGTTTATTATTATTGTTGTTAGTTTTTAGCAATGACGTGGCATAATACCCAGAAAAATTTTAATCACTATGACACCAGCCGCGGAAGCCTACGTTCTTATATCAGTGACCTGTATGGGTAGGAAATCTACCAACACATATGAAAACTGGAGCTGCTGTGGAAGAAGAAGGTGAAACTACTGAATGATTTGGCATTCCATAAAAGGGCCAAGATCTTCATGTCATTCCGAAATTCATCAGGGTACGACCACAAATCGATACGAGAAGAACAAGAACCATTTACTATCCGGCCAGCCATGCATTATTAAGGGAGAGGATACAACACATCTGGAGCTTCATAGACTACAACAACAGGTAACTGTACAGCATGTATTTATGGCTGTCAACTACGTTATCAACGAAGGACTGGGATAACATCAACCGAATAACCCACACAGGCCTGCATGGAGGAGGACCTGGTTAGCAGTCGACAGAAAAAGAAATTTGAGGAGCTAACGGGAAACAAGTCTGGATACAGCTCGTACTGTGGTTAACATATCAACACAGACCATCAGTGAGGCAGCAACGTCAGTTCTATCCAAAGGATTAAACTTCGCAGTTACGCCCACAAAGATTCCCACAGAAGAGATCATTCAATCTGTGGAGGCGTCACTCCACCAAGTACCACATGTCGAAGCAGAAAAGATAAGGCAGGAAACTGTAAGATTTTACAAACAGCAAAACCACCCAGAGCCAATATCACATGTGAAGAAACACTGGCCATGAAGGAGCTCAGGAATAACAAGGATATTGTAGTCCTACATGCGAACAAAGGAAACACTACGGTCCTGATGGACACTTCTGAATATGAGAAGAAGATGGATGAACTGCTAAGCGATCCCATTTACAGAGTACTAAGGAGTGACCCGACGGCGAGGATAGGCAGAAATACGAAGGCCCTCGTAAAGACTCGAGAATTGATCCTGACACAGCCAAGAGACTAATCACCAAGGTGCCTGTTCCTCCTGGAATCTACGGAGTACCTAAGCTCCATGAGGAGGGTTATCTGCTGAGGCCCATAGTGAACAGAATAGATTCACCTACGTATTACGTTGTGAAACATCTGGCACCTAAGTTACACTGTCTTGTGGGACAAACAGACTCCTACGTGAAAGACTCTTCACACTTCATACACCGAGCGAGGTGGCGCAGTGGTTAGACACTGGACTCGCATTCGGGAGGACGACGGTTCAATCCCGCGTCCAGCCATCCTGATTTAGGTTTTCCGTGATTTCCCTAAATCATTCCAGGCAAATGCCAGGATGGTTCCTCTGAAAGGGCACGGCCGACTTCCTTCTCTAATCCGATGAGACCGATGACCACGCTGTCTGGTCTCCTTCCCCAACCAACCCCCAACACTTCATACAACTGATTAGGGAATAGCGAATAATGCCCTCAGACGTTACAGTCAGTTTTGACATCAAGTCTCTCTTCACTAATGTACCTATTGAAGAGACTATGCGCATTTTACAGGATCGTATCCCACCAGATATCTGCAATCTGGTGCGCTTATGCCTGTCATCTATGTATTTCACCTGACGGGGAAAATATTATGAACAGTTAGATGGAGTGTCAATGGGTACCCCGCTCTCCCCTGTAGCTGTGGACATCTTCATGGAAGCCTTTGAGCAAACGGTCCTAGCTTCTGCTCCATTACATTCCAGTTGTTGGCTACAATATGTGGACGACACATTCGTTATCTGGCCCCACGGTGAAGCGGAATTTGGAAACTTCTTCCAGCACTTAAATAGCCTGCACAAAAATATAAAGTTCACACATGAGACTGAAAACAATGATACCTTGCCATTTCTGGATGTGGAAGTAAACAGAGCTGCCGTAGGTAAACTGGGACACAAAGTGTACTGAAAACCAATGCATACAAATTGGTACCTGCATGCGGAGAGCCACCACCACCCAGCTCAAAAGTATTCTGTCCTGCATACGTTAACTGCCCGAGCCTACCGGATAAGTGATGAAAATAACATCAAAGAAGAATTAAAGGAGTTACAACACATGTGTCGTCCACATATTGTGGGCAACGGCTATGATGACAACATCATAAGACAGGTCGCTAAAACCAAAGGGAGCAGAACCCGTGAAGAAGGCAAAGAAGAGAAGCTTCCACTGGTACACTTACCATATGTAAAAGGCGTCAGTGAATGGCTAGGCAACGTCCTCTGCCAATGAGGTTTCAAACCGATTTTTCGAAGCAGTCACAGGATTCATGAAATGATAGGTTCCACCTAGGATGTAGTCAACAATCTTAACACTGCAGGTGTTTATGAACTACGGTGTGAGTACGGAGCTGCCTACATAGGAGAAACGGGGAGACCTGTCAGCTTATAAGTAGCAGAACACGAACACTATGTACGATTACAACAGCATAACAAATCGGCGATAGCGGAACACCACCGTGACTGTGGACAACCTATCAGGTTCCAGGAAGCCTGAGTACTGGTGAAAGAATCGTGGATGCGAGAATGCAAAATACGGGAGGCAATCAAAATTATTAAGCAGCCTGACAACATCAACAGAGAAGATGGCCACAAACTCCCGGCATTCTGGCTGCCGGTCATCCCAGCCCAACGGGCTGCGATCGGTCGCGGGGCAGAAGCTACACGGGACATGGATGTATCTGCACAAACAGCTGTAGAGCAACTGTCAGTCCACTTCCGCGCACACCAGGAGGAAAACTTGCTGACCAGAAGCCGAATGCTGATTGGCGGACATCCACAAATAGCCTCTTTCCTTCCATCTTCCCTTACATCATGTCTAGCCAATCATATTAGAGGGTGTGACGTATAATTTTATATATATAAATTTTCAGTGCCTACAGTGTCACATCTTTCAGTGTCACACACATTTTTATTTTTAAAGAGGGTCACTTAAGACTATTTCCATGGGTTCACCCCTCAAATTTCTCCCTCATATCACAAAATTGTCATCTGATGTAGTAAAAACTGACAAAATAAATTCCTTTTAAAGTACAGTTTCGTATATAATTTATATTCAAAACCTTACACCTGTGTCACAGAACAAATCCTACATCGAGAATACTTTACACAAGTTTAAGGGAAGAAATGCTTCTGATAATTATTACAGTATTTAAAGAACAGGCTGAAATGAACAAACAGTACATGAGACTATGTTAATCAATTCAACTGGAAAAAGCTAAGGAGCATATTATTAGCAAAATGAGAAATATGCAAAAGTGAAATGCCAAAATGAGAACTTCTCAATTGGGAGTAAATGAAAACAATCAGAATGGCTGAAAGAGAGCACAATAACATGAGCCATAAGCGAATAAGAGCTAAGCAAATAAGAGAGTAGGCAAAAATGAGATGCCAACAAAATGAGAGCTGGCTGAACTCTGTCAGCACTTATATACTGTTGCGCTCGTGGTGGCACCTCGCAGCTCGTACGCAACACGCGCGCCTGCGATCGCAATGCACTCTTAGCGCTCGCGGCGGCGTCTAGCAGCCCATTCGGAAGTTGTGCGATTGCTGTCGCAGGTCGACCCTTAATCTATGATTTTACAAGGGCCAATTAAAAGTTTTACAACAGTGACACAGACATTGATAGTCTGTAATAAAAAGAAGCACCTATCCCCATGCAAAACCAGTTGTGCCCTGAAGAAGGCCGTTGCAATTCAGCTGAAACGTCGGTTTTAGTTTATTATTGTTGTCAGTTTCTAGCAATGACGTGGCATAATACACAGAAGAATTTTATCACTATGAACACAGTATGTCCCAGCCAATCCTCTAATCTCTTTAACATCAATTGCATCATCTGCTGCAATTGTCCACATACAAATAGTAATCTGTTGGCCTCCTTATCATGGATGTTGATGATGACACTTCAGCATGAGGCCTCGCACATTTATGCAAAATGGTCTAATAATACTAACCCAATTTGGTGCCCAAAAAATGCTGAAACGAGGGTACTATAAAGATACAAAACATCAACAGAAGCTCCATTGTTGGAGTTGTCCAAGGTTATTGTGCCTGCTGTTGGTATAGTAACCTTTCTTAAGTTTGGCTAAGACTCCTGATGTGTGTTGCATGCGTAGAAAAGGGAGATGAGATGAATGTACCTGTTTGATATAATTTTAAGAATAAGGTAATTGCTTAGCCATGAATGCACCACCTATCTACATCATTCTCCTACTTTTTGTATCTGGCATCACAGATGTTCAAGTTCATTATGCCATTTCTGTAGCCTCTGAATTTTTACCAAGTTTCCTTCATTTGTATGCCACTCCAATCATCTCTGCAGCATCTGCTGTTGTCCTGATCCATTCTTCTTATTACGCTTGATAGCCTTGCACTTTTCCTATGTTTGGACACAAACTGACTACACTGTTATGTATGGAGGTGCGAAGAAACTACCTCTTTTGGCTATAAGTAATCACTGATTCTTTTGTACTTCATTAAACTGTTGGAAACTTTTTCAGGGACATTTCTTGGCCAATGAAATTGAAGAAAAAATAAATGTCCTGAAACAGCGAGAAAGGTTATTGCATGAAACCTGGAGGGAACGACACAATCTTTACAAACTTAATCTTGATACGCAGGTAAGTACTTCAGACTATAAGTTTACACTTTCAAAATCTCGTCATGTCATAAATATTTGTGAAAGTGTCCCAGTTGCTTCATAAAAACTATTAATTCTAATAACGCAAGTATTTAATCAGTTACTTTTTCACCATTCAATTAGCAATTCAAAAGAGAAGCTGATCAACTGGAATCATGGATAGTATCCCGTGAACCAATTTTGCTTGATGGGAAGCTTGGTGATACTATTGCTCAAGTAGAAGATCTAATTCGAAAACACGATGATTTTGAGAAGACAATTGAAGCTCAAGAAGACAAATTCAATGCACTGCATCGCAGAACACTGGTGAGTGATCTGGTCAAGCTCCAAGTTGAGAAAACTGCATTTATGTCACATCAGACATTAGTTTCAATTTTGACGTGGCTGATGCATGAAAGTTTGCCTTTTTTAGTCTTAGCTGAGGGCAGGAACTGGTAACTGGTAACTACTGTAATTATCACCAGTGGATTGTTGTGAGACATGTAGCAAAAAAGTAAGTTTTGTCACTTTCAAAACTTGCTATCTTCTCATCTCACTTTTGTGAAGGAAACAGCAATATCTAGAGCTATATTTCAGTTATCTCAAGGGTTATATCCACCACCATCATTTTCAAGTTTGTTTTTGCCACAACATTGACATCCTGTAAATTTTATGTGCTTGATCTTGTCACTTGTTAGTACAAAGTTAGTACAAGTCTGTAAGTCTTGCCACTTGACCAACTCAAGCCCCTACACTCAAAATCAAAAAAATCTGCTGAGTCATAAAGTACCATCAGTTTCCATCTGTGTTACTTACAACATGATTGGTAGACCTGAAACACATCTCTGTGTGTCTCCATAATTATGTGCCAAACGTGCTTCAGTTACTCACCCTGGATATTTCATAATGAAGTACTGTCACAGTTCTTTGTTACGAAGTGGGTACAATGTTGATACACATTTGCACAGTGTATCAGTTGATTTGTTGATGACTTGAGTGCAGAAGACAAATTGTAGAAAAAGTTTGTTATCTAATAAGCATTTTTGCAAGAAATCATGTTAAAGTTTCCTATTACATACGGTAAATTGATTGATTCTTTAATTGTCCCATAGACCAGTTAAGTACGTAATTGTACAGTCATAGGATAGTGGGCTGTTTCACTGAGTGAGCAATGGCTGTAAGTTTGTCAGATCAGTTGTTTCAAATTATCAACAGTGTATCTTGAAAACTAAATCACAACTCACAAAAAAGACTAAACTACATATCTTTCAGCCATTCTCCCATCGAAAGTGACACTATAAAAAGTGGTGTGTGGCTTACTGGCACTCGGACATGTATTTAGTGCTTGTCTTGAGATATTTTCTTAACTATTAGGCTGTCTCAGCATGCATGGTAGGGTGTCCTATTAAACATTACTAAATGCCTTCTCTGAAAACTATCTAGAACAGATAATTAAGAACCCCACTCATAATGGAAATGTATTGGATCTAATGGCAACAAGTAGACTGGAACTGGTGTTAGTGACCATGACACACTTGTGCCAACAATGGGTACGAAAATACAAGTGTGTGTGTGTGTGTGTGTGTGTGTGTGTGTGTGTGTGTGTGTGTGTGAGAGAGAGAGAGAGAGAGAGAGAGAGAGAGAGAGAGAGAGAGAGAGAGAGAGAGAGAGAGAGTAAACTAGATAAAAAAATCAGTAGTGTTGTTTCTCCGTGAGGAACTTGAAACTTTCAGCACAGGGCAGGTGCATGTAGAGGAACTATGGCTTAAGTTGAAAACAAAGTTAACAATGCACTGGTTTGATATGTACCCCGTAGGGCAGTTCATAATGGGAGGGAACCTCCATTGTATACAGTCACTGTGAAAAAACTTCTAAGGAAACAGAGATTACTGCACAACAGGTGTAAAACAAAGTGTAGGGCTATAGATAGAGAGATGCTGAATGAAACGTGTTTGGCTGTCAAGAGAGGAGTGCATGATGCCTTCAGTGACTACCATAACAGAATATTGTCAAATGATATTTCACAAAAGCCAAAGAAATTTTGGTCATGTGTAAAGGCAGTTAGTAGCACCAACTTTAGTGTCAGGTCCCTAGCAAATGAGACAGGAACTGAAGTTGATGGTAGCAAAGCAAAATCTGAAATGCTTAACTCCATCTTCAAATGTTCCTATGCAAAGGAAACCCCAGGAGAAATGACCCAGTTTAACCCTCATACCACTGAAAAGGTGAATGAGGTAAGTATTTGTGTCAATGGTACTAAGTAACAGCTGAAGTCATTGAAATGAACAAAGCTCCAGGGGCCGATGGAATTCCTGTCAATTCTATACTGAATTTGCTGCTGAGTTAGTGCCACTTCTAACCATAGTCGATCATAGATCACTTGAACAAAAAAGTTCTTGGAAAAAAGCGTAGGTCACATCAGTCTACAAGAAGGGTAGTAGAAGTGATCCACAAAATTACTGTCCACTATCCTTGATATCGATTTGTTATAGAATCTAAGAACATATACTGAGCTCAAATACAGTGAAGTATCTTGAACAGAATGACCTTTTCAATGCCAACTAGCATGGATTCTGAAAACATTGATCATGTGAAACTGAACTCGCACTTTTCTCATATGACGTACTGAAGGCTTTGGGTCAAGGCAGTCAGGTAGATGCACTATTTCTTGATTTCCAAAAAGCATTTGACTCAGTACCACACCTACGCCTATTGTCAAAAGTTTAGTTATGTGGGCTATCAAGCGAAACTTGTGACTGGGTTGAGGACCTTCTGGTAGGGAGGACACAGTATGTTGTCTTGGAAGGGGAGTCATCATCAGATGTAAGACTAACTTCAGGTATGCCCTAGTGAAGTGTGTTGTATATTAATGACCTTGCGGACAATATTAATAGTAATAATAGTAACATCAGGCCTTTGCAAATAATGCAGTTATCTATAATGAAGTACTATCTGAAACCAGCTGCATAAATATTCAGTGAGATCTTGATAAGATTTCAAAGTGGTGCAAAGATTGGGAATCTGCAGAAATGTAAAATTGTGCATTCCAGAAAACCAAGAAATGTAGTTTCCTATGACTATAATGTCAATGAGTGGCTGTTGGAATTGGCCAACTCATACAAATACCTGGGTGTAACACTTTGTAGGGATATGAAATGGAATGATCACATGGACTCACTTGCGATTAAAGCAGGTGGTAGACTGGTTTATTGGTAGACTACTGGGGAGGTGCAATCAGTCTGCAAAGGGGATTGCTTACTAACCACTTCTGCAACTGGTTCTAGAATATTATCGGACCCATACCAAATAGAACTAACAAGATGTTGAACGTATACAGAGAAGGGCATCACAAATGGTTACAGGTTTGTTTGCTCCATGGGAGTGTGTCAGAGAGATACTGAAGAAACTGAACTGGCAGACTCTTGAAGAGAGATGTAAACTATCATGAGAAAGTATTAACAAAGCCTGAAGAACTGGCTTTAAATGATCATTCTAGGGATATACTACAATTTCCTACATATTGCTCACATAGGTATCATGAGGATGAGATTAGAATAATTACTGCACACACAGAGGCATTCAGTCAATCATTCTTCACATGCTACATATGTGAATGAAATGGGAAGAAACCCTAATAACTGGTACAGTGGGACATACCATCTGCCATGGACCTCATTGTGGTTTGCAGAGTGTAGATGTAGATCTCTTTAATTCTAACTCAGACCTTCCCTATCACAGATATTTCCCCATTACATACTCATTTCTTCTCTTCCATTCCAGGGGTACTATTTCCACATTCCCTATGGGAGAATCTCTTCCAGTGGCGAGCACACAAATTTCACAGACAGTCTATTGAAAGAAAACTGCCTGAAAAAACATGAATCCAGGTTCAAATCATTGTTCATTAACCATTATTTACCTGTTATGGATGATCGTATAGTGCATACTCCCAAAGGAGAGACAAATTTCGGTCCAACACAAGATCTGTGTTTTATATCTTCTGGTAGTGAAACTGTATATTCTGATGCATATGCAAATAAAGATATCTATGTTATCAGCTCCTAACAGTATTACTGTGTTCCATATCACCTCATATTTCCCCATAGAGCAAATAACTTTTTATATTTACCCCTCCTGCCAGCACGTATGAGATCAGTTAACCCCATGGAGGAGGTCAATTTTCTTAGCTGCTTTCATGTAGCTATCACAGCCAGAACGTACATGTGCACTCTGTCCACCCAACAGGTGTTGTCTCATATACTAAGAAGCTCAGCTATATACATGCAGCTTGCAGAGTCTGTTTGATGTTAAATATTGTTTCACAAAATTCTAGAGACTCATATTTTTGGTTGTCAACAAAAAAAGAGTTATCCAAAAGAGTGTTACATTGTGTTCCAATTGTTGAAATGTAAATGTCTCTAACTTGTGTGATATGCCCTATGGTTCATAGTACACTGAAACATTCAGCATTAGTGACAATGTAGCAAGTAAAAAATTTATTTATTTATTTGCCAGTATATTTCTTTATCATTTCATGCTGCTGATATTTCTGTCCATGTGATTCAACTAATAATTTCCTTTACAGCTGGAAGAAGAATTCCAAAAGCAACAAGAGAAAGAACAAGCTGCTCGCATGGCTGAGAGGGAACGCATTGAAAGAGAACGGCTGGAGGCTCGTAAGAGGAGAGAGGTTCAACGTATCACTGATGTAAGTTTCACAAGCTAGAAAAGAATGTGCTGCCTTACTTTGGCGCTTGTGAATCTTTGCCCGTGAGACATCTGACACAGTTTCAGGTGACATACATTGTAAGGGATCAACATACTCCTTTGATGGAAGACACTATGCTTCTGATTACCTGTTAACAAATGCGCTGTCATGTAATGAAAGATACCAACACATGTTATTGCAAAATCATTAAGTAAACAGCCACAGCCGGTTATTAATCTGTGTCCGATCATGTAGTCTGACTTCTCAATTAGATTTTGTTGTTTTCTAAAGTCATAGGGTAATGATAAATCTTTCTTACAGTAAAACATCTCTAAAAGACACACACAGACATTAACTATTAAGTGGACTATTTTGCAAGGTCTAACATTTTAATATGTTTCTATGGCAATTAGGTTCTTTTAAAATGAAATGTGAATCTGAAACAGTTTTTCTTGCCCTGGAACAGTGATCAGTACCTGTCTCAACACTTTCTGCAAGTTAATATGCTGTAATAGCCCCTTTTCCACATTGTATCACCTGTCTGTGAGAATGGTTTGCAAAAAGGCAAAAGTAATGTTCTAGATATTCACACTGACTGATAAAGTTAAGGCAGCAATATATGGTGTAATCTAGTTTCTATAGAAGCCACAACTGTATCAACTTTGGCTTTGTTCCAAGTTTCTTTAGTGGACTTCCTCCTTCCATCACATATTGCTATCCTTCTGGATCCCATTTCTTTTGTTCAACTGAATGGAAAAGTTAGTGGGTCTCATTGCGAGTTATTTGTTTAGTGTGAAGTTCTGTCAGGTATTTGGCTTTCTACCTGAGACTTAATCTTTCGAGAAAAATGTTTAATACAGTTTATATTAAATGTTTTATTCTGACTCTGATTGTAGTATTAGATAGTACAGGTTTCTTGTAAAGCCATTTTTTTTGCTGCAATCCTGTATGCTTTATAAAGTGCAATTTCCAGGAAAGTCATGTTCGTATATTTTAATATTTTTAGGAAAGGCGAAAGGAAGATGAGAGGAGACGTACTCAGGAGTTAAGACCTTTGAGGGATGAAATGAGTGGAATATCCAACCAGATGGATCACACATCAAGGTAAATTCTTTTAAAGACCTATAGAAATAATACAGTTTTCAGTTTATAGATAGCTCTCTTTCTGTATAATATGGGGGCTTGCTGGAAAGTAATCTCTCTGAACTTTTTATGTGAAGACTCTTACAGCTTTTTAAATGTAACAAATGTTATTAACGTTGTAAATCTTCATTCTTCATGTCTACATATTAGCAGCCTTCTGCCCCTAAAGGACTCCAAATTGTAGCATGTAACATGGTGGTGTGTAACATAACTATGTCAATGTGTGAAAGGCAGCATGCTGTAACAGTGTTTCAAATTTCAATAGTGTGTCCACACATGAGGGCACCCTCTCTGCCAGCATGACAATGCCAGACCACACAAGAGCACCGTGACATCTGCAACAATCAGACGCCTTGGGTTCACTGTTGTCGATCATCCTCCAAACAGTCCCGACTAGGTCCTATCTGATTTTCATCTGTTTCCAAAACTTGATAGTGATGAAGCAATGCAAACTGAGGTGAGGTTGTCTCTTTATCAACACAGTCGAACATTCTACAGTGATGGCATCAAGAAACTGGTCTCTGGTTGGGAGAAATGTATGTGTTTGTCACCAGGATGACTACGTTGAGAAATAAATATGTACACATGAAGAATGAAGATGTAGAATGTTAGTAACATTTGTTCTATTTAAAAAGCTTCAAGAGTTTTCACACAAAAAATAGAGGCATTACTTTCCAGCACGTCCTCGTAAATGATATCTGGATGTAATTGAACTACCTTTTCAATTCTCTTACTTCACCCTGGTTGCAGTCGTTTCTCAAACTTCCTGATAATACCATCAAAATTGTAAAATACACTATTATAGCACCTAACAATTAATATTTACTTGACACACAGTGAGTGTATTTGTTATGTGCTGGAATGGTTTTATTGTGTTTGCTATTTTACATTCCATTTGTGCTTTGGCTTCCATTCCTCCATAATAGGTCGCTTCTCCATAACAGTCATAATATGCTAACAACGGATCCAGAATCCAGAACTTCCTACACTCACTGATAATTTTCCACCTGCGTGGTATTTGCTTATGCACACCCTAATATTTTAAAATTGCAATATGAAGGGTATATGTATGATGAAGTGAAATTAGTTCCACAAATTAGCTGCATGACCGTAGACTATAGACTACACATGATACGGTATGTGACTTTGAGAATTCGGTATGGTGTGAAACCCAGACATGTTGCAGTCAAAACCTTTAAATGTCCTCACATCCTGCCAAGGGAAGAAAGAGGGACTGGATACATTCACAAAGAATCAATTTCCAAGCAGTTTGTAGGCAGCTCTGCAAAGCATCAACAGTTGTTGCTGGAGGCCCATGGCAAACAAGTTGCTGCCCAACTATATCCATGCACACCTGATGGGAGGCATATCAGGTGAAAATGCATTCCAGGAAAGAGACGGTACTTTGAAGTCAATTTGCTCAAATTCTTCCTACTTGTGACTAGTCACTGTCCTGCTGAAATATGGCATGGCTAGTTGCCTGGAAAGCTATTGTTGTTTAGTGTGTCTTCTGTCAGTACAAATCATGACTGCTTGTTGTATCCAGTGGCACCCTGTACTGTCACACCTGTCCTTTTTCTATTATATTATTTAGCTACACAGACTGCCAGAATACTGTAACCTGAGCAAAATGCAACACTCATCTGATATTCATGTGGAAGAAATTGTAGTGGGACTCATCCGAAAACAATAAATTTTGCCATTGTCTGGCAGTGTCAGTGTTTATATACCCACTGTAGACTGAGATGTTGGTTGTTTCTCAGCAGTGGAAACCTGCAAAAGAATATAGGTGCTGCCAGACCAGTCCACAGCTGGCAGTGTCAAACTGTTAACACAGACAAGTCCACACCTCTGAAAAAAAAGAGAGATTTTTGTTAACATCAGATATGAAGTTTTTTCTGAGGGTTTTTGTCCGGAGTGTAGCCTTGTATGGAAGTGAAACGTGGACTATAAGCATTCCAGCCATGAAGAGAATAGAAACTTTTGAAATGTGGTGCTGTGGAAGAATGTAATTATGCAAAGATGAGGAGACATTGACAGGATAGACTAGCATGGGGAGCTGCATAAATCAGTCTTCAGACCGAAGATAATGACAATGACAACAACAGTATTTACTTTCTATATCTGCTTTACAAAACTCATTAGTAAAGTCATTGTCAATGAAATTGGTGAATATTTATTGATAACTACAGTGTGCAGGCTGCCACTTTTCCTTACTGTGTAGTTTTCTGCTGCACATATTATCAATAGTATTACTCCAAAAGAAATTTAAGCCACAGTTTTCTATGTTCCACAAAACACTTTTATTATACACTATTTTCATTGAATAATAATAATGCTGTTACCTAAAACTGCTTGTTCTCTTAAATATTTAGCTGCACTATAAAAACTAAGCAAAATTATACTGTTATTTACTTTTATGCTGTGTCAGTAGCATTTCTAAAGTTCCATTTCTCATAATTTTGCTTGTATTGGGTTTTTGATTTGTTACTTCTTGCTTTAATTGTACATATAAATCACAAGCACCACACCATCAAAATTAAAGGAACAAATGGAAATTAATGTGTTCATAAGAAAAAAAATAGTTTCTTAATTAAATTTCTGCCACAGTTGAGCGTAGTTTATATTGGTGATGAGTTTCCAACATAGCCTTTCATTTTCAAACCAGACCTGTCTTAAAAATGCTTATCAAAACAAAATTCCCCTGAGAAACTGGGGTAACATCCATGCAACACATAATCATACAACAGATATGGAGTGATCTTATCATGTGCATGATATATGCAGCAGATGAAACTGTTGCTGGACCTTCCCCAACAAAATGTTGGAACTACATAAAAAAATAGTGTTCCAGATCATTTGCTGGAGTTGTGTGAATATAAGGATACAGTGAAGCCTCCAGAGATGGTTGTGTCAATATTCTCAGTTAGTATCTACAACATTTGTGGAAGAGGATATATGGCAAGGGGACAAAGAAGATGGGGAGTGGGAAACAGGTTTTGGGGCAGAGTGGTGGGGTCTCAGGACTGAGTGGTAGCCAGGAGGTGCACAGGATAGGAATGTGTGAGGGAGACGCAGCAGGTGTATGGGATAGGAATATGGGAGTGGGAAGTAGCAGATCCACAGGATACGAATACGACATGAGAACCTCCACCCTGCCTCAGGACCCTGATTTCACTCATCCAGCAACCATACCGTCTTCCCCACAGTCTCCCTCCCCCTCCTCTGTCCTGTCATCCCCTCCCAGTCAACTCCTCCGCGTTATTATGCACTTCATGAGCTCACTGGTGTCTGTGTCACATTCCTCTCCTGTGTAGGGGCTGCTTCTTCCTCTTGCATTCCTAACACCTGAATCTGCTGCCTTCCTCCTACTTATCAGCCACTCTTCCCCAGCCCTCCCGCTCTGTTCCTCATTTCTCCTGTCATTCGCTCCAGCTGACAAAATACCTCACACTAAAGAGGATACTTCTGAAAGCTAGAAAAGTCTTGTCTTTTTTATGCGCATGTTGATGACTCAGTGCCACTAATATTTGGTAAGATTTTACCTTCACTCCTAAATTATTTACATTCTACAAGGACTTTCTTTTATGTTGTTTAAGTTATGTAAGATCAGTGTTTATTCGGGTTCGGTTTGACTTGAAATGCCTTAACAATCACAGAAACTATATCAGTCATCAGTGACCAAAGTTTAAAGACCATTTCATAATGTCTGATTACTATTATTTGGTCTCTAGTCTCCAAAGTACATACCAGTGCAATTGATCAGACCAATAATCACAAAAAGCCATCTTTACACATCTGCCATTGATCCATCAATCCATTCATTCATTCACATTGTTTTCCATAGTCCCATCATGGAGAAGAGCTTCCAGGTATATGGAACTAGTAAAATATACAGTGAGACAACATAGTTGCAATTGCCTAACGCCATTCATTCATTATTTTATATTGGAATGTGCATAAATGACATTTTGTCAAATCTCCTTCATTTGAACTAGCTTTTTGTTCCTTAATTTATGATATAAAGTGTGTTATCTGTACCTCATTACTCTGCTTTTGTGCATGCTTCCTATCTCTGAAGACATTTTATATATTTCTGTTAAATTAGCTTATTCTGCATAACTATGCTGCATTTTTTGTTGAATTTTTTTCACCCTGCTCTGTAACAAAATCTACCTCTAAAACTAGTTTTAACTTGCTGGGTAAAGTGTGTTTAACAATGCATGTTGTTGCTTGAATCCTGTAGTGGCTTCCCATTATATGGTTCCTCATCCAGGTATAGGATGGGTGTGGGATCTTACCAGCCTGGAAAGTCTGCTGATCGATACAGGTAAATAACAAGAATATATGGAAAACTATTTGATGTGATGTAAAGAAATAATTACTTATCATGTTAACAATTTATGCAAACTATGTTAACATGTAACTAATAATGATATTTGTTTGGAATGCAACTGAAAGGTATAATAAGTGAACTGTTGTTTGTAATGTTAACACTCCATAGTTGTAAATAAAATGTCTAATTTGTGGTGGGGAGGTGGGAGATGGTAACAGATAAAAGCTGTTTCAGATGATAATTATTATTGAAGGATCCTGATAGTTTATCATTACATATACTGTATTTTTGCTTTAGTTTGTTATCACGGTAGTATTTTAAGTTTTGAGTAAAATCTCTTTTTTTCACAGCCCACACATGATCACTCTACAGCCACCAGAAACAACTGGTTTACCAAAGACGGGTACTCCTCAAATCCTTGTAGATCAGCAGAGACGAGGTATATAGTACATGTAAACAATATTTTTGCTGCAACATGTTCTATAGTCATGATAAACTTCTTGAAAGAAATTCATTTCCCACAGTGGCTGTTCTTTATATCCATTTTATTTTTATTTTGTATACTATAGCATTTCAGCAGTGTAGCTGTTTTCAAGAAAATGCAGTGTTAAACCCATTAAACACACACATTTAGGATTACAGTCACATAATTTGCCACAAAGTGTCTCTACACATAGTTCTTTATCCCCACACACTAATAAATGGCTTGGCTGTGTGCTGCTATTTGTACAGAACTAGATATCGTGGTTGTAGCTCTCAAGCCCAGCCAACCATGCACTGACCATGAAATTATATGTCTGACAAAACCTGTGTGTTTTTACTAGCACTGTAGTTGCTAGAAAATGGCTACACAGCCAAAATGTCAGAGAATACAAAATAAAAATAAAATAGATATAAATAAACAGCAAACAACTTTCATATATATTGTTTTAATTGTTAGTGCATGGTTTGCAAACCTAAAACCATCTGTCTGGAGCTGAGGGGGCACTTTCATGTGGGGGCAAAATCACATATTGCTGCTGTTCAAATAGTTGCTATAGGAAGATGGGGGTGCACTTCGCATGGCCTACACCTGAATAGGAGGGGTAAAGACAAATTAGCATATATACTAGCAAAAGATATAAGGGAAAGGGGGGGGGGGGGGGCAGCACACACAGAGAAATTGTTGTGGTCACTGGGCTCAGGAGTGGCACTGACTTTAGGTCAACTTCAGAATTCAGATAGACAGTATTAATTGAAGCAAATTAAACTGACAGAGATTTGCTGCTCATCTTATTATAATAGAGAGAAAAGTGAAATCAACTTGTTTTATCAGAATAGTGACAGATGGGGGTGGTAGGGGTAAAAAAATAAAGCACAAGAGATGTCAGTGTGAACACCATATAACCACAGGGATAGAAAATCTTACTTTAAGTAGTTATAAGTTAGCTGCATATTAATACTGATCCAGTATGGATAAAGGAAGAGTTTTCACATAAAAAATATATAAATACAAAAATGTAGAAATAAGTAAATTATGTACAGGTAACGATGTGAAAGTACAGGCCTGCGAGTTAATATTGGGAAAAGCTAATTCTTCTGATTTTTACAGTATACAGGTCTCCAGTGAGTAACTAGGAAATTCTCATGAAAAATTTTGATGGTTTATTGTGCTCTTAGTTACACAAAAGGAATGACTATTAATTTGTCATGATTTTAATGTAAATTTCTTGAAGGAATCTCACAGGAAAAGTGATCTAGAAGCACTTTTAGCCACTTATAATCTGGTGTCAGTAATACGTTTCCCTACACAGGTTTATCAAGATAGTAGTACCATTACAGATAATGTGTTCATTCAACAGTCATAAGTTACAGAGACACATGCATATCCAGTGGTAAATAGATTGTCAGATCATGATGCACAGTTAGTCGCATTATATAATTTAGTTCCACGTGCAATTCAAAAACGCTCTTAGAGAACAGAGAAGTTTACAAAAATTTGGCTGGTGTGAAGTTTACAAGGAACATATTTCTTAATGAGTTTGTATCCATTTTTAAAAGCAGTTTTCCTGAGCATATAATTAAATTTAATAACTGGAATTTATTAAAGAAACCTTGGATCAATACAGGTATTAGTCTCTTCACAACAGTACTGCAACATAAGTTGCAAAAAATCCAGGAGTTTGCATATCTTGTCTGAAACTGACAGATCAGACAAAGTCAAATCAGTATGGAACAGGGAAAGAAGCCATAAAAGATAACATTATTTCAGTTATAGAGAATACGAGAACTGTAAAAAACTGTTAATGCGTAGAAGATATTTTTAATAATTATATGTGAAATACTGGTGTAAATATTGCAAATAGTTCAAATGAGAAAGCAAAACAGTACACCAAAGAAACAATACAGAGGGTATTTAGTGAAGTAAAAATTAGCCTCACATCCCAAACAGAAATAATTAAGATCATCATCCCCCCCCCCCCCCCCCCAAAAAAATAAAAGTTCATGTAGGGTGGATAATTTGTCCAATGAAACATAAAAAGTTGTGGTCTTGTGATATGTAATGTTTGTAGTTGCTTACACAATGCATCATTAATTCAAGCTGTTTTTCCTAACAGATTAAAATTACCATTGTTAGACTGCTCTGTAAGAAGGATGACTCCAGAGGCATCAATTACTACTTCCCAATGTAACTCCTTACGCTATTTTCTAAAGTTTTTGAGAAGGTAATTTACTCCAGGATAATCATCCACCTATGCAGTAATGGGGTACTCAGCCAATTGCAGTTTGTATTTCAAAATGTCCACTCTAGTGAGTCAGTTATTTAGCACATAATAAAATTTTTAAATGAAAACTTGATATCTTATTGACCTACTGAAGACATTTGATTCTGTCAGTCATAATATTCTGTTGGAGAAGTTAAGTATTTAAAGAATATGAAATTCAGCACATGCCTTTTTCATTCTTATTTGAGAAGCAGAATGCAGAATGTTACCCTAGGATGTTCAAATAATACAAAGAGGGATGCCACACTATCTGAATGGGGGAAATGACAGTGGAAGTCACATGAAGTTTGATTATTGTCCCACAACTGTTCTTCCTGTATGTTAATGATCTACTGTTTTATTTTAGGAGGAGGAGAAGGAGATTAGTGTTTAACGCCGTGTCAACTACGAGGTCATTAGAGACAGATCACAAGCTTGGATAAGTAAGAGTGGAGAAGGAAAGCGACCATGCCCTTTCAAAGCAACCATCCCAGCACTTGGCTTAAGCAGTTTAGGAAAATTGCGGAAAACCTGTATCAGGATGGCTGGATGATGGTTTGAACCAGTGTCCTCCTAAATGCGAGTCCAGTGTGCTAACCACTGTGGCACCACACTTGCACGTTTTATTTGAAACAAGAGACAGAATTACTACTATTTGCAGATGATATAAGCATTGTTGTGAAGCTGAGCAAAGAAATCTCAACACAGGAAATAGTAAATGATGTTTGTATGGAAATTATTCACTGGTTTTGGACAAGTGGGTTAGCTTTACACTTTGAAAAACACAGCTGATCCAGTTTTGTCCAATCAAAAATGCACCACCTCCCAATAATCTAGTATACCAACAAGAAATAATAAACAGTGTAAAAAAATTCTAAATGCTTATGTGTGCATATTGAAGAAAACTTAAAGTGGAACAACCATATAGTATACCTGCTAAAACATTTAGGATCAGCTATTTACGGCATAAGAATAATTGCTAATTTTGGGGAAAAAAAGTTACTTAGTTAACATATTTTGTTTATTTTCTTTCATTGATGTCTTGTGGGATAATATTGTGGAGTAACTCCTGACTTGGACAAAAAGTATTCATGAAAGAAAGTAATTAGAATTATGTATGGGATTCACTCGCTTACCTCTTGCATGTGTATCTTTGAGCAACGGGGAATGTTAACCACAGTAACACCGTACATTTATTCAGTTATGAAATTTGTTATCAACAATCCATCTGAGATTGTGAGTAACAGAGCTATTCACGAGTACAACACTAGAAGTAAATATGATCTGCATTACACTTTAATGACTATCTTTTGCGCAGCAAGGGGTGAAATATGCAGCTATAAAACTTTTGGACGATCTGCCCTTTGAATGAAATGCGTGACAGATAGCAAAACTATTTTCAAATGTATATTAAAGATGTTTCCCCTTAACAACTCTTTTACCACAGAGAAATTCTTGAATAGAAATAATACATCATTCTGACATAAAAAAACCTGCAAGTGTGTTATAAATCTAACCACACAAATAATTTTTCATTTTTTGAATATACATTGTGGTCAGAAATCTGAAAAGATTGTCAGTGTTTTGCAGGGTAGGTTGTGCTGAGAAATAATTGTTAAAAAACCATTTGATATAGTGTGGCATTTCTCAGTTAATTAGCATTTAAATTAGTGAATCAGGTGTTGCACATGCAAATTTAAGTGGCCTGCCAGCTACAGTTAGTGTCAGTTGTTCTCATAATGCAGATGATAGTGCATGAGATGTTTGACTACACCATCTGTGGCAGGCTGCTTGAATTTGCATGTGCAATGGCCTGACTGCTAACTTCAATGCTAATTAACACTTTTTTTTTTTTTTTCCTTAAAAATTCTCTCTCAGCCCAACGTACCCTGCAACAGCCTTACAAGCTTTCTCAGACTGTTTCTAACCACCTTATATATCTGCGTTCTATGTAAGTTCCATTGAAACATTCCACATCATAACATTTATCATGAATATAACCTGTCTAACAAGTAACTAAAAAATCTCAGTGAAACATTTTTTATCCCTTTTACAAATTTATTTTTGCATTTTAAATATGTGATTGGATTTGTTTAGATATAAAACGGGCTGAGAGTATGAAAATAGAAACAAAGAAACCAAAGCGCACTCCGAGCTTTACAACACGAAGACGTACTCAAAGCTTCCGCAAACTACAAAGAATGGAACAGCCTGAACATCTTCCACCAGTAGAAATTAAAGGAATGCTTGATCGTAAACATGAGCTGCAGAGTGGAGGGAAAAAGGCTCCAGTTAGGTCGTGGAAAGCATTTTATACAGGTACTTAAAATTTTTTTGTATTGTTACTTATTCTTATTTTACTGTTCAAGTCCGATGGGTATTAAAGAAAGAGTTTTATGTTGCAGTTCTTTGTGGTCAACTTCTCTGTTTCTTCAAAGATAGTGAAGATTTTCTTGCAAGCAAGGCAGCTACCTCACCCGTTAATATATTAAATGCACGCTGTGAAAAAGCTGGAGATTATACAAAAAGAAAACATGTTTTCAGGTAAATTTTGTTTTTCAAATTTACATTTATGTGTTGGATTAATGATTCTGAAGCTGAAATTTTAAAATTTTAAGACATAAATCACATATAGATGATGATTCAGACATTTCCTCAATTCTAATGTCAGTGATACATGTGAAAAGAATCCGCCTTTACAAACTTCCAGAATGCTGGAGTAATGTGGATCAGCAACTGCTGTTAATCAATAGAACAAAAAACCAGTCCAAGTTGAAAATACTTTATTTTTCATTCAGTTACTAGTTTTGGACTGAGACCCATTTTCCAAAAATGTTAAAATGTGTGTGAAATCTTATAGGACTTAACTGCTAAGGTCATCAGTCCCTAAGCTTACACACTACGTAACTTAAATTATCGTAAGGACAAACACACACACCCATGCCCAAGGGAGGACTCGAACCTCCGATGGGACCAGCCGCACAGCCCATGACTGCAGTGCCTTAGACCGCTTGGCTAATCCCATGCGGCAGACCCATTTTCAAATCAGCATAACAAAGCCAAAAATGGCATTTCCAAAGATTTCAACAAAATGTGTAATGTAAATTCACAGTGTTTTACAGATAATTAAACAGTTTTGTTGAGATCTTCAGAAATGTTATTTGTGACTTTGTATGTTGATTTGAAAATGGGTCTTAGTCCGAAACTAGTCATTGAATGGAAAACAAAATATTTGCAACTTGGAATGGTTTTTTGTTCTAGACCTTTGTTATAGATATGGCTACTGCTCTTGCTAATTTAATTGGATGAACATCTTCTATTGCTAATTTAATTGGATGAACATCTTCTGATATATTTACAGGCTGAATGGAATATTTTCAGAATGTAAAGGTATGCTGTCTCCCTGTTCACAGGGTGATAATAGGTGTTATTATTAAGGAGAGATGTTTTTATGTAATTTGCCAAGTTCTGCACATGATTTATTAGATGGAAGTAGGAGCACAATAATGGAGGGATTTTATAGTAGAGAAATGCAAGTATCCCTGTCATAGAAAATACTTGATAACAATTTCCTGTCAGTATGCCAATTACACCGAAACATTCTTAGCACTTGTAAAAATGTGAGAAATTTTATGGAGTAGATTTTCTCAGGTATTTGTGTGAATTGTCATTACAACAATGAAACAGCAGGGTGACTGGGTTAGTTACCGAATTATTGACCCTGCAGTAGTCACAGTATGTTTAGTACCATTAGTAGTCACTGCAGACAGTCAGTCCGCATGGCAATAAATACAGATTGATAAGTAAAAATCAAGAAAGTGATTGAGAATATACAGTTTACTATGTTTGATTTTAATGTGCTAAGTACTACCTATTACAAAGTTATAAATTCTGTCCAGTTCCACTGAAATTCTAAGTTTCCCAGTTCCACTGAAACTGTAAGTTTCCAGATATGTTACAATATTTATTTATGGATATGAAAAATATGTATAATAATATCATAAACTTATGAAAGGCACACATTGGTTTCAACAGTTCATCACTTCACGTAGTTCAGTCACAGTCTTCCATTTTTAAACTTTCTGAACAAATGACTCTTGCATGTTCCAAACACAGATACTTACTACATTTGCAGCAGCTGTACTGGGTGGGTCCATTCTTTCTCCTCTCACACTATGCACAATGTCCTCTCTGTTTGTTAGGATAGTCAGTGGGCCTTGCTTTGGTTTCAGTTTGGAAAATCTCACAAATCCTTGAAGGAATGGTAGACAGTATGTTACTCGTGGCAGTTTGAACTTGCACATGTTCTGTAACAAGCTCATAAGACAACTGGTGTAGAAAATCTCTTCATGGAGTCCAGTTGGGTGGGTTTTTAGCAGCATGAATCACTAAAGAATTTGAGATGTTTATATTTTTCCACCTCCGCGTTGCAAATGTTTTGAGTGAAATGCCCAGTTGATGCGCTGTTTTTTTTCACGTCAATTCTACCAACATTGAGAGTTGTTTAGTTCTCGGGGTTGTATAAAATTCCTGGATTCATGTCTCGTCACTGTGCAGCCTATGAAAAGGATTGCGGAAGACTCCCAAATAAATCCCAAAGTACAGTCCAGTTTTAATACCAATATATTTCCAGGACTGTGGTGTCCGAGCCTGGTGAACTGTACCGGTTACATCACATGTACCCAAAGTTGACATCAAACGACACAGTGTTCACAACAATCAACAAACGAGTGAGCCTACAATACATTTGCTCACAACCCTAGCCAAAAAACGAGTGCCCCAAGGCACCTGCGTGACCTCTATTTATACTTTTGTTAACAATTACCTACAATGAAAATTACAATTTATATAAAATCACAATTAAAAGTTAAACCGAATATGAGATACACATTGCTAAAAATTTACAATCTCTGTGCTGAACAAGGTGCACCTATTTTCAACTTAGTTAAGAGTTAATATAACATTTTCTGACCAATTATGTTACAGGTAACAATTACATTTCTAAATTTGTTTATAACAAATCAACTAGTGCCTGTATTTTAGTGCTAACATATATATCGGAGATTCAATTAATGTGCTTTATTTATATGTTCTATTTAATTTGCTGTTGTAATTTTATAATGATAGGTTTACTGGTACATCCTGACCATGTGCTACATTTCTTTCGATTAGTTACAGTATTAATTTCACATTTATATTATGTTTCTCACATAAGAACAATGTTAATCAGCAAAGCATCATTTTTGAATTATATGTATACTGAAATAGTGGTTATTTTTGTATGTAATTTGGAAACAGGTCACTTTACAATAGGACAATTAGGACTGGCGTTTATCTTTAATGCTCTCCGAGGGTTTCTGATAGGTAGCAATGAGATAGAGTAATATTTCAAATTGATCCCTCCAACATTGAGTAACAAACAAAATATGACCAAGCTATTGGCAAATGTGTTTTGCGCAACTGCAGGGAGCATGCAACTTGTTACACATGTCTATGCCTCCTTTCATCTATCGTGTTATACACGACTATCATTTGCTTTACCTGTCATCAGCACTGTCATCATGGTGAAGACTGGATACCAATACAACATTTTTGTCTTTCTTAGGAATATATTATACAAGAGTGCAAGATTTTCTGAAGGCAAGCATTTTTGAACCCACTTGATGCTTACTTGACTTCTTGAATTTAAGTGGCAATTCCTTTTGGTTTTTTCACATAGTTCATAATAAAGTTAGCTGAAAATCATTTTTAAGTGTTTCAACCAACTGAAGACTGGTAAACCAGTTATCCACTCAGATATTCCTGCCAGTTCCTTTGATGGGGATACAGTGTCTCTGAACTACAGCAGCTGGAATATTACTTACATAATATGGCCCCTCTGGTTACGTTCCAGCACACACTTCCATATCAGTAGTATAATACATCCTGACATCACAAAGAGCAAATATTTTTACTCAATATTTGTTCAGCTTGCTAGGTATATACTGTCCAAACTGACAATTCCTCAAAGTGCGTCTGACTCTTCATCGATTGTGAGGTATTTGAAGGGAGTGTACGCTGTTTTGCAATTCTAGACAAAAATGTCAAAAATGTTTCTTATTGGAGCTAAATTGTCATTTTTCACTCTTTCTTCTCTTGTGAACTTGTTGCCAAATTGGAGATGTCTTAGAGGAAGCAAAATCTAGACAGTGACATGGAGAGCCTGAAAATTTCTACCCCTGTGCCACCAGTCTTCCATAGATCGTCTGCATTTAGATGGTTGGCCTTCATGATTCCAGCCAAATATAGTACACCTATTAGAGCTTAAATTTCACTTGCATTTATAGTGTTGCAGTCCGTTTCGCTGGAAAATTTACCTCTCTGAGAATTGATAAACAGATTTGTTTTTTCCACTATTGTGCTGATATCATCAGTAAAAATGTACATCCAAATTTCAGTTGGCACTTTCAGATGTTTTAGACTAGGCTTTACATAAGGAAGATGGGTTATTAAATTTTCAGGCCTGGTTCTAACATTTTTTAGAGTTATGTGTTTATTCCATTTCATAACCTGATCTTTTCCGACATTCACTGGGCTGTTTGCAATATTGTCAATAGTGTTTTCACCATCTGTGCTGTATCAGAATTTTCATTGAATTTAACGAAGCACTGTAACTAATAGAAGGTAACACTGCAGTAATAAGAAATCACTTGATAATTAACAGTAGTATGGCAATAAAGGTATATCTTTTACTATTGCTCCTAAAACCAACACAAAATTACATGGAACGCCATTGCTCATGCAAGACTGAGAGTCTGCAATTGTTGACCATTCTACCACCAATGCTCCAGTCCAAACAAAATAATTGAGTAATTTAGTATTGCTGATTGTAAGAAGGTAAACGATCATGTGATTCCTAGGTTCAACAAGATTAAAAGGAAGGAAAAAAATTCATCCATGTGGACTGTCAGTCAATGTGTGACTATTGCGGGGTTAACAAGAGAAAATTCATATGGATCTCCTAGGAGCTATACAATCTGCAATGCACAGTGATAAGAGAATGACATTAAAAGGGAATAGTATCTGTATTAAAAGATTTCTCTAAAGTGTCTAGAAATATATAACACATTAACATAACATCTCACTTTCATATTATTTGCTATTGTTTAGTTTCTCCAACAATGTGTTAATGAATCATGCAATTAACTCTTTCCAGTAAGAAAGAATGAAAGGTGGTGTTACAAGAACTCAACACTGGCACTTGTCTGTCAATATTATCTCGTGTAGCTTGGGACAAGGAAAAATCTTTCAGTTTTTGCCAAACAAAATCAGTGTTATTTTTTGATAGTATTGGGGGTCTTTTTTAACGGCTTGTTTTTCAATTATGTTCTGCATTTTTGCCTTATTTCATTGTTTTTCAGTGTTAACAATGAAAATATACCTATCATTTTTATTGATACCACCCATAAATTACTTCCATCATTTGAAAAAAAGAACCTTTGCATTAAACATTAAAAAACTAATCAATTTAAGAACAAATAACTGTACATCCAAACAATGTTGACTGCTTTTCAAAAGAGAGCATTGTATAACTTCCTGGTTCTCTTCCAAGACATTGTGCCATGCAACACTTTGAATGTCTACACTACTGAGACCTGTCATTCCAGGTATAAATAACAGGCTCCCTCCCATTTCGTTAATATAGTTCATAATCATTGCCCCAGGGTTCAAAACGAGAACATAGGGATGTGAACACGGACAGCCATAAGAGTTGGCGGCTTAGTTTGAAGGTGCAACCAGTGCATTTCATTGTTTCGTGCACCTTTACTTTAGGTATCAGTATTAATGTTTTTCAACATTTTGCTAGTTTCATAATTAAAAATTCCTTCTCCCATGACAGATTCTTTATGTTAAAACAATTTTAACTTGGAATAGAGGGTAACAATTTTTATCTGCTAATGTCACATTTCTGTGCATTTTGGCTCATAAAATCATCAAAAAACCAATGCATTTTAGAGAGATTCTTAATGTGGCACATCAATTAGACTGCATCTTTTCGTATTATACAACTATACATAGGAAAACCATGCAATGCAGCACTTTAGCTTCAGAAATACATAAATAAAAATGGCTTCTTGGTTTGAGTCTATCAACAAACCACAACACAGGACATATGACATCGTGCAAACATGTTTTTGGTAGTATAACAGTACACCGAGGATGTGCTTTTTCCCCTTCAGTATTTACTGAATACTATTTTAAAAAATAGTCTGTGGGGTCCAACTGATCAGTAGCATAACCCGTATTTTGATTGCCTGATAGTTGCAAATCAAAATGGCATCATGTTAATTAACGTGTTTGCAAAGCTAAAGTGCTGTGTTTGGTTTTTTTCATATTTATACCTGCATACCATAAAAATTTACAGTTTAATTGATGCACCAAATTAAAGATCATTCCAAAACATGTTGTTTTTGGTATGATTTGCTTTACAAGAGGGTTGGGGAATTTGTCTTCACATCTAGTTTATAAGATCTAATTTCAACATTAAATAACTATCAATTACCAATATTAATAAAGTGCTGCCTCCAGATTTACAACTTTTTTTTTTACTGAGGAATAGGGAAAATGCCAAATTTTGAAATGTCATGTAAAAATGTTTTATTGGCTCTTGCCAAGGCTTTCACAAACCATAAATATCTTTCCAAATCTTCTCAAAGAAACAGAATGTAGTGTCCAAGAGATCTTTCACTCCGTAAGCACCAGACAGTGAGAAACAAGAGTGCATCCTCTGTCGGTCAGAGTCACGCAGAACTGGTGTAACTAAATCATTTTCTCCATTAGGGCTTCAGCTATCTCTTGCCATGACCTGAAATATGGAATATTAGCCCAAAGTCCTTCCCACCTATCCTAAAGTGGGAGTCCACTGCCCACCTAAACTATGGAATATCGTGGTCCATCTCTGTTTCATTGTTCCAAATTCCTTGATACCATGGATAATCTCTCTTCCTAACATCACACCTCACCCATTCCTCCTCCTCCTCCTCCTCCTCCTCCTCCTCCTCCTCCTCCTCCTCCTCCTCCTCACTCCATGTGTTCCCACCACTCTGAAAGAAAGCACAACAGCAGATATGCATAATATGGCAGTTGGAGAGAATCTCTTGTTCATTTTTTACTGCAAATATAGTAACTTACATCACAATTGTAACCAATTAATATTACCAAAATGGAAATTACTGTTATACAATATTTTTATGAAGTGTAGGACACATTTTGCAATAGAGACTGGTGGTTTCCTTGCACAAATTTGAAAGATTGTTTGAACTGACTGCATAATATCATCAAAAACTCTGTGTGCTTTCTGTACTGATGTTACTGATAAACTTCTTAATGACCTAGACTCATCAAATGTCCTGACAAATAAAATTATTAAATGTCTTAAAGCTTTTAATTTAAACTGCAAATATCTCTTTCTTAATCCAGGCTCTGTCTTACTGATGGCTCTGAGTACCTGTTCTTGGCCAGTACAGAGGAAGAAATGGAAGACTGGGTGAACAAAATATCTTTCCATGCAAACCTGCAGCCTCAGTTTCAGCTTCTGAGCTATGATTCTCAAAAGGTAGAGGACATTTTCTATTCTCTCAATAAATATGCAAAAGTTGGTCTGCTGGAGCTTGGAACGAAGGCTTACATCTTGTTCTGTGCACATAATTATGGCCATAGTAAAAAATGTTAAAATACATATTTTTCAGACAGTTTCTTTTGAAAGCATGCACATGTGTTAAATTGTTAAATAATTTCAACACATCTTTAATAAAACATACACAACATTTTTTATAATGCAGAAAGGTAAACTAGCTTTCATATGATTATACAGAAGGCTTCAATAAGAGTAGTTTTCTGTCAGCATAATATTTCACTAAAATAAGCTTATGCTGCAATAGTATGCCACCTCAAGAACATGCATGAATATTGTCCAATCCAAAAACAGAGAAGTTGTTTTAATAGTGACCTATTTTCAGAGCCCAGCAAGCCAAGAGAGGCTGTCAGCATTTGGTGCAGATGATGCAGATGGGGATGGAAGCTCTGTCTCTAGTCATGCATCTACTCCAGAATTTCCACGGCGGTCAGAACCAGTGCCCACACAAACACAGATCCTGCAGCAAATGCAGCAGTCGAGGCCACCTGTCCCACCTCGTGGTGCCCCACCCCCTGTGCCTGCCCGTTCACCTAGCACTGAGGCCGTTACCCTGAGGCCAAAACCTATGCCTGGTCAGTAACATTTTTTTTTTTTTTTTCAATTTTTCTTTCATATAGTATTGATGTTTACTCTTTCTTTTTGACTTTTTGTTCCATTTTGCAAACCTAGGAATTCTTAAGTGTTTGTTTTTGCTTTATTAGTTACATATATTACTTCCTAACCACAGTTCACTCTGCCTTTTTCCTTGTTCCTTCCTCATTCCACCCTCCTTCCCTTTCTCTCACCCCTCACATTGTCTCTCCCCATTCTACCCACTCTTATTTGTGCTTTACTCTACACTTCTGCTTCTATTTTCTCCACCTCCAGTAAAGTAAAACTTTTGCTCCTGTTAAACTGGCTCACATACATATTTGGTTGGCCAGGTGTAATGGACACAGGCCGACCACATTCGTATCAACCAACATCACGTGAAGAGCAGCTTCATCAGAATGGTGTTCCTCCAGCAGATTCGTGGCGTCGCAGTCATCCTGACAGCCAGTTAGGTATGTATTGCATATCAGCTGTGTGATTTTTCTTTTGTGAGATATTATGATTTGAGATACAGCTGGCTTGTTGAAGTTGTTTAAAATTGCTTGATAATTTGGTAGGTAAGTAAAACTGTCAGATTACTTGTGACAGAGATACCTTTTTAGATATTGATTCATTAGCCTGGTTGATTTTTTTTCATTGAGCTGAAGAAATCTGTCATAAACAAATAACTACTGTCCACCATTCTGTGCAAGGACATTTAAAAGGCTGTAACGTTTAACAAAAAGCAATTCAGCAAACATGTGACTACAGGACAAGAAAATTCATCCAGAAATTTCTTCATACGCTGTGGTCTAGCCATTATTTGCTACATATATTTTCTCAGGACTGCAAGTGTTGCTTGATTAAGAGGAAAGTGTTTGAAAAGTTCAGAAGAAGAGGGTTGTGCTTGTGTGCCTGGTGTGGGGTTGGGTGTTTGTGGATTTAACTTGGGAAGCAAATCTGTACGAGGCCTTCTTATGCACCCAAACTGGTTCCTCATAGAGGAGAAGGGTTGAAAGAAAAGCCATGTCAAAGCAGGAAACCATAAAATATTAAGAGGCTGAACAGAATAAATTTCACTTCAGGTAAAGCTGCTAAATCTTACTGTCTGCTGCTGTGAGTGAAATAATAGCAGTTATGTTACAATGGTATTTGTATGAGGATGTGTTGAAAAGTAATGCCCCTGAATGTAACATTCAACATATTCATTCCTCATGTCTACTTGTTTGTTTGCAGAGCTCTGCTGCTGTAGGGCTCCAAATAGTAATTGGTAACATAACTATGTCAGTGTGTGAGAAACAGTGTGCTGTAGTTGATTTTCAAATTCAAAGAGTTTGTCAACCATGGAACACATACTCCTTCAACATGAAAATGCCAGACACACCTGATCACAGTGACATCTGCAACATTCCAACGCCTTGGGTTCACTGTCATCGATCATCCTCCATCCAGTTCTGCCTTGACCCCATCCAATTTTCATGTTTTCAAAACTTAAAGAATACCTTTAAAGACTTCACTTTGATAGTGATGAAGCAGTGCAAGCATAGATGAGGTTATGGCTCTGTCAACGAAGTCAAACATGCAAAGGGACGGTATCAACAAACTGCTCTCTCGTTGGGAGAAATGTGTTTGTCATCCAGGTGACTATGTTGAGAAATAAATATGTAGACATGAAGAATAAATATGGAGAATATTAATAATATTTGTTTCATTTATAAAGTGTTCACATGAAAAATTTGGAGGCATTACCTTTCAATATGCCATGGTACCTAATATCATTATATTTTGAAGTTAGGTATAGAGAGCTTGCATGCTACTGAAATTGAGTTGATATGTGTCAAAGCACTCCTGCAAGGTCCCAGGGACTTATTATCTGATAGCGTTCAGTGAGCTCAACTGATAGTGAAAATTATAGCATTTTCTTAACAGCAACAGAGGCGGTGGGTTCACTTATATATCTTACAGTGAAGAGTGTTCCATGCCATGCATTTATTAGCAGTTTCTCTATTTTCAACCCTTCAACCTTGCGGTTAAAACTTGACTCATAAGATATTGGAGTTATGGATGGATGGAAAATACTAATTTTAAGTCATTTCCTGAGAATATGTCAGTATGTCAAATATGGTGTATTGAACTTTGATTGAGACGCAACAATCAGTAAGGCACTCTGTAGAGTAGCCATACATGTTGCTTGCTGTTATAGAGATTTCTTTGTTAGAATGAGAGCTCTATCATGACATTATTGGTTACAGACACTCAGGGTGGAGTTTTGAAGTAAAAAAATTGTAAAAGTTCAAGTGCCAAATACAAATGTCTTGACTAACAATAATTGTTTTCTGAGTGGTTACATTCTTCACAACAAACCCAAGCTTTATACATATAGTGGCAGAACAGAAACAAATTATGACTGCAAGAAGGAACTTTCTCTGTCTAGTACAGATGTAACATTGATACCAATGAAATTTGGCTTTTGTTACATTGGTGCATGATGCAGAATAACATAAACCAAGTTTCATTTGAGCCATTAATTAGTTTTGATATTGTGGCTGTTCAAAGTAGTAACACTGTGTGTGTTTGGTTCATGTGTCACCAAGAAATTATTGTTTTGGATGATTTATCACCCACAAAAATTCATGTAAAGATTTGTTAGGAATCTGCTGCTAAATTTTCAGCTATTAAGAAAGAGGCAGCTAAATTCAGATGCAGCTATAGCTCTTTCGAATGTACCCTATGTGCAGAACTTCCCAGAACTGCAACATAGATGAAAACACCAAGAAAAGAAACTGCAAAATATGATACTGGATGACTGGCAGTTAAATATGTGAGAGTTACCTGATACTGTAGGTATACCAGAAAAATTAAATGGTACATTTCACATGAAAGATTACTTAGAGATAGGTTTGTGTAACATGCATGCCACATTTGTTACATGCTGGCCAATAGTAATTGTAAAAATGAATAGCAATATTTTTGTATGTTGTAATGGATTTGCGGAATATTTCACGGGGGTGTGAAAGGGATTCCTCTTGTTGATTACCTTGTTAAGCATCCAATATTAATTGATGACAATTGTGCAAATTTTCTCTACCAACTTGATGAAAAAAAAAAAAAAATCTTGAGTCTTCTGGATTGGAAACGGAAAAAATATCCTCTGTAAGGATAATGAACCTTCCCTCGAAGGTGCTTTAACAGTGAGAACAATGAGGAATCTGAAGTGTGTGTTGTTGGAGCATCCCTATTGTTTTCCATAAAATATTTATGATTTTAGTAAAGGGATTATGGCACCTGTAGATGGGTATTTTGAGCAGCCCTTTTAAAATTTTGCTTGGGGTGGGGAGTGGGGGACGACGACATTACATACAGTGCATTGACCTAAAAATTTAAAAGAAATTATGTATTCTGGCCATAGCTTCACAATTTTTGGCTACCATGAAGGAATATTTTCTTCTTGCTTTCATGTTACTACAAGTGATTGCTGTGTGTAGTTGCTAGCTTAAACACACAACTTCTGTTTGGAGATGGACTGTGGCAACAAGCTGTTGACAGAAATCAGTGTGTCCTGAAAGTCCTAAATATTTACAGAAACTCAAATCTAAACTTAAAACATTTTTGGTAGCTTTCAACATATACTCCTTAACAAAACTCTTCATGAAAAATAATTTTTGTGCGATAGCTTTTCTAGAATTTCACTTTAACAAAAGTAGAACCTCTAAATTAGATGGATATCCAATATTCAAGAGCAAAGTACTGAAGAGGATCGTGAGGAAATACTACAGATTTGGCCATAAGATTTGTAGCAACAGGATTGTTATCTTTCGCTCAAACTTTGAACTTGTAAGCTTCGTTTGCTATTGCTACAATGTCCGTATGAAATTGATGTGTTAATAAATGCTAATTTCCCAGACTATTCATCTAACCATAAATTTTATCGAATTGTTATGGTTACCTACAGTCTTGAAATGTTGAGTCTTCCCATTATGGAGTGATGATGGGGTGTAAATCCTAACAATATAATGATCACTTTTGTTCCAGGAAACATCAAAGTAGATTAGGACATTAATATTAAACTAAAATATATCTTTGATAATCTGCATACAAAACCTAAAATAATTTGCTTTAATATTAATAAATGATTGGTTCCATAATAGCACTGACATGTCAGCTTTTTGCTTTTAATTTTGTGTGTCTTGTTGTTATCTGTTTATCCGTAGGTGCAAATAATTTCATGCTTTTGTGTTGTTGCATGTTGTGTGATGTGTTGTATTTGTCTTGTAGAGCTACCTCCCCCTCTGCCCTCCTCTGCACCCCCACATAGGACATTTTTGTCAACTTCAGCTGGACGTGGAGAGATTCCCCAGGATCATTGGCAACAGGAGCACACAGGTTTCCACCACCAGGGTTAGTACACTTATTGGACCATATCCTGACCCCTGTATAAATTGCCCATGTGGTTCTTAGTGTTTACTGTCAATGTATAGTGTATTTTGAAAGCTTAAAGGTGTAATGAATGTACTAATTTTAAATCAGTATGTACTAATGTAATCAGTACTGAAGCAGTAACAAGATTAAGTATTACATGACATCTCCCAGTTGTCTTAATAAACATGGTGGCATTGTCTTGATTGAATCTGGTAATGAGGCAGAGCTGGTCATTCATGTTGATGGTATTTGTTTATGTATTTGTTATGTGTTAAGCATTGGTGAATACACAGCATGTTTCAGGACCTCACTGGTAAAATTTGAGAAAAAATTAGGTCACATATGGGAGATTATTTTATGTTAGGAAACGTAATCTTTTTTCAACCCATCGCTCAGGAGTTGTGCATGTGATGCATGAGTGGGAGTCTGAGAAAGAGTTATAACAATTGTACACAAACTACTTTATATTCAGGACAAGTTTGAATGAATTTGTAACTAGTAGTCTAAAGGTCTGTCCTGGACAGAATGAGGTGGTATGATGGTTAAGACACAGGACGTACATTTTGAAGGAGTGGGATTCAAACCCACATCTGGCCTTCAGATTTAGATTGTCATAAAATCTCTAAATTGTTTGATACATATGCCAGGATGATTCCTTTTAAAAAGAGATTGCCCACTTTCTTTCCCCATCCGTGTCCAATGTTTATCCAAAGTGTAATCATCTTGTTGCGTAACTGTCCTGCATTAGTATACTCTGTGCCTCATTTCATGCTCGATACGTTTGCAGTAATTATTACCAAAAAGTGTTGAGCTGGACAGGATTCTGTTTTACATCATGAAATACATCACTAACTTCAGAAATCAGCTCAGCTCTAATGGCAGTAGCTGCTACATAAACCACCCATTTGACACGCCCCAAATATAAAATCGAAAGGGTGTTAAAATTGGTGAGAACTGACTGCACAACACTCCCTGCTTGGCATGTACAAAGTTTCCCAAAGTTAAAAGTTATCTGTGCATGTATAACAACTCTGAAATGCTCTCTATCATGTCGGAATCAGAGGTTGTTGGACACAGTATCCAGAAAATCCATAAATGTTGTGCGTAGAATCTTGTGGAAAGCTGCTAGCAGAAATACAGGTATCCAGCATACAGCCTCCATTTAAACAATGTTTAACAGAAAGTAATCAGAAACTGCCAGTTCATCTTCACCAAAGCAGTTATAATCCCATTAGTATGCAGTATCAGTTATCTTTATTACACCAGAACATTCCGGGACTCAGGAATAAAGTTGATGAACTACTCATTTGTATTGATGAAATGAATTCATCTAACCAAATTGACATAATCTGCCCCTCTGAACATCAAGTGATGACTGGTATAGATATGTTAGACATTTCAGGATTTAATGCAATCTTCCAGTAAACATTTACTGCAGTTAGTAATGTTGTCTTTCAATCTAACTCACACTGTAAACTTTCCAACTAGATCACTAAATCCTCAAGGACAGCCATTGATAACATTTTTATAGACAAATGAAATGAACAAAATAATATAATAAAACCTGTAATAAATGGACTTGTTTTAGTTGTAAATTCTAAGCAGATTATCAAGACTGCTAGATCGGAGTACAGGAGAGTAGTCACTCAACCAAAAATTGAGTGTTTTAGAAAACTGCTCAAAGATATGAACTGGAAAGATGTTTGTAGTGCTCATGACATGAATGAACAATGTCAGTACCATGTTTGAAAACTGTTTTCCTCTAAAAGTTACTCAAATTAAACAGAAGTCTATAATAAAACCATGGAATACACAAGGAATAAAGATTTCCTGTAAGACAAAAAGGAAAATGTATCTGTCGACCAAGACTGGCTCCAATGCTGATGATTTAGCTAAATACAAGGAATACTGTAAAATATTAACAAAAGTAATTCAGACATCTAAACAAATGCACTACGAGAAGAAGATAGCAATGTCAGGGAATAAAATAAAAACAATATGGGATATAGTGAAAGAGGAGACTGGTAGAATCAGAAAGGAACAGGAGCAAATAGCATTAAGGGTAGATGACATATTAGTAACCGATGGGCATAGTGTGGCAAATCTATTTAACAAGTACTTTATATCTGTTACTGATAGAATGGGATTGTCAGGATCAGTAAATAATGCCTTTGAATATCTGAAACTAGCCTTTACAAATAGCTTCAGGTACATGAGTATGTCACTCACTTCACCAAAACAAATAACTTCCATAATAAAATCTTTAAAAACAAAGCATTCTAGTGGTTACGATGAAATATCAACAAAGTTAATTAAGGCATGTTCTTGTGAATTTAGTACAATTCTAAGTTACTTGTGTAACCAGTCAATTATAACTGGGACATTTCCTGACTGGCTAAAATATGCAGATGTTAAGCCTCTATTCAAGAAAGGGGATAAAGAGATACCACTGAACTACAGACCAATTTCTCTTTTGCCAGCATTCTAAAAAATTTCAGAAAAAGTAATGTACAGACAGCTTCTCAACCATCTAACCACAAATAACATATTATCAAGAACACAGTTTGGATTTCTGAAGGGTCCTGATATCAAGAAGGCTATTTACACCTACAGTGAAAATGTACTTAATTAATTAAATAACAAATTACAATCAGCAGGTATTTTCTGTGATTTGTCAAAGGCATTTGATTGTGTGAACCACAACATCCTTTGAAACAAATTAGAATTCCATGGTATCACAGGCAGTGCTGCAAAATGGTTCAAGTCATACCTCACGAACAGGAAACAAAGGGTGTCAGTGCAAGGGACTAGTGAATTAAGTCATCAGTCATCATCAGAATGGGAAGAAATTACATGTGGAGTCCCACAAGGATCCATCTTAGGGCCATTGCTTTTTCTCGTGTACATTAATGATCTCTCATCAGTTACACTGCCAGAAGCAGAGTTCGTTTTGTTTGCAGATGACACAAGTATTGCAATAAATAGCATGTCGAGTGTAGTTCTAGAAAGGTCTGCTAATGATATTTTCATGGATATTAATAAATAGTTTAAAGCCAACTCACTCACACTAAACTTCGAAAAGACTCACTATATACAATTCAGAACCTGTAAGAGGTTTCCATCCAGCATATGCATAAAGTATGAAGTAGAGCAGATAGAAAAGGTTGATAGTTTTAAATTCCTGGGATTGCAACTTGATAATAAATTCAGTTGGGAGGAGCACACCACAGAACTGCAGAAACGCCTTAACAAATCTGTATTTGCAATTCAAGTGTTAGCAGACATAGATGACTTAAAAATGAAAAAGCTTGCATACTTTGTCTACTTTCATTCCATAATGTCATATGGTATGATATTTTGAGGTAACTCTTCAAGTCAAACAAAAGTTCTCAGAGTCCAAAAGCGTGTAATACGTATTATTTGTGGAGTAAATTCACGGATGTCCTGCGGAAATCTCTTCAAAGAACTGGGTATACTAACTAATGCCTCTCAGTATATTTATTCCTTAATGACATTTGTCCTAAATAATATATCTCTTTTTCCAACACACAGCTCAGTTCATACATACAACACCAGGAACAAAAATTATGTGCACAAGGACTTAAAAGCACTTACTTTAGTTCAAAAAGGGGTCCACTACTCAGGAACACTTATCTTCAGTAATTTGCCAGCAAACATATAAAAATGTAGTTGCAAATAAAGATCAGTTTAAAAGGAGCCTGAAAGATTTACTAGTGGCCAACTCCTTCTACTACATTGATGAATTTTTTAATAGAAACTAATGATGTATTGTATATATTCATACTATTAGTATTGTTATTTCAGCTTAAAAAATGACATGTTCCACATCCACGAGGATCTCCTCAGCACGGATCTATGGAACGAAAAACTAATCTAATCCAGAAATTCCATAAATATTGTCATAGATTCTATGGAAAGTTGCTAGGAGAAGTACAAGACCTGGAAGACTTTTAACCACTATTCCTGCATACACATTCATGGGAAAACTTTTTCATGAAATCTAACAGCAATGTGTGTTAATTCTCATAGTTCCATAAGTGACTTCAATTGTTACTATAATTTGCTTGTGTGAGATAGGCCTTATATGTGTGTAAGGCAGTGTCAGTAGTGTTTCCATGAAGAAAGCACTGCACAAATTCAATATGAGGTGCCAAGTTAAGGGATGTCCTATTGAATGCAGCTTTTGAAGGTAGCACAGTTATTGTAGGTTATAGTATTGCAATACCCTTCAAACAGCTAATGATGTGTGATGGTACCATGTTCAACAACACACACATTGCTAAACCTCTCTGTAATATAATCCTAAAGACCTTGTGTTTGTACTTCACACATTGCATCACTCGGCCACTGTAATGATCAGTACCAAGAACCCTGGTATGTCAGTGTTGTCTAAAATCTTTCAGTATTACTGTGATTTGAAAGTCTCTGCATAGGTAATTGATGCTGTTGTCAATTTTTTTACTATAACACAGATATATGCCACAGAGCATAAAGAATTCCTAGCCTACAATAGATCCACAAACTCATGTGTAAACAACTATTATTAGTAACGTAACCTGAAGGCTTACAAGGAGGCCAACTAACTAAATAACTTATTTACGTACTTACTGATTAACTATGTAATCACAAGGTGGTTACAGTCCACTGCATACTATGGCCAATATGCTTCATTCATGTGCATAACTGACAATCAGTGGCTTTGAAAGGATGTGTTCCCTAATAAAAAGTGCCCCCATGTGTGACCTATTGTCCCTTACAGTTTGCCATTGAGATCCTGAAACCCTGTACAAATTCTATAAACATATTTTAATAAATGTGGAGGATTCGCATATTAGAGATTGATCATTTTTGCATGAGGTACTCAGTATTACTACTCAGCAACAAATTCCCCTGATATAAGAATGAATGAAAATATGACTACAGATATTTCTATTATAATACCAGTAAATTATTTTGCCCTGTAAGCTGATGAGTCTATTATTTATTTTCCTTGTCCTTGGTCATAACGTCTGCCGTGGTCATCCACATGTGCGCAAATATATCACTAAAGATGTTTAATGATAACTTGAAATGAAGTAATAATTCATCTGAAGTTTTGAGTATTTGTGAACTTTGTTATAGAAAATTACATAATAAACAAAGACCGTGGCGGCTCGTCAGTATACATTCTGAGTGTTCACAGATTTTTAGATACAGACAAATTTGAGAGTGTGAAATTAATAGCATCAGCTGTAGAACAGTTATGCTTATCAACAAGTTTATCCAGCTACACCCACTATCAATAATTATAATAACAACAACAACAACAGTAGTAGTAGTAGCAGTAGTAGTAGTAGTTGTTGTTGTTGTAGTAGTAATAATAATAATAATAATAATAATAATAATAATAATAATATGCATAACTTATCTGACAAAAGAAAGAATTGTTTTCATGAATTTTGTTGTTTTGTACATAATTAAGTACAGTTTAGGCCAATAAAGAAATAATTTGTAAGCTTTCACAACTCTCCATTTTGCATTTTTGTGTAAGAGGGAGTTTTCATGATTTTCCATTTTTTTCAGACAAATGTACAAGATCCCTAGCAGATGTATTAGTTCATGAATTTACTTCTGGGCTGAAAATCAGATATTCTCATGCTGCACCCACACAATTTGTGCTAACTGTACACTTCCGTGTTAAATGTTCGCCAATAGTCACACTTATTTGATTTCATAACTCTCTCAATCATAGGATCTGTTCTTGGAGGCCCTAGTTCTTCTGCAGCTAACTTTTCCTGGTAATCTACTTTTCTGTTCCCAGAGTGAGATTTTCGCTCTGCAGCAGTGTGTGCACTGATATGAAATTTCCTGGCAGATTAAAGCTGTGTGCTGGACCGAGATTTGAACTTGGGACCTTTGCCTTCCATGGGAAAGTGCTCTACCGACTGAGCTACCCAAGCACAACTCACGACCATTCCTTAAAGCTATATTTTTGCGTTAGCATTTAAAATAGATTCAACGTAGTTCAGGTTTACGCTGCACATGAAAGCCGAATTTTGCACAGTAAACAACCAACTCCAAACACAAAGTGCCATTTGTGGAAATGATTAAATTCGAGTAGTAATGTCTACCAACATGATCACTTGACTAGAATACAAATCAGGTGCTGAGATCCATAAGGGCCTAAAGCACACTGCTGTTGATCCCACATTTAAGTGAATATCAGAGAAACCAGTAAGACAGCTTGTCATGACTTTTCGTATATACAATGTGGGCCTACTGCACATATAAACCTGACTCACCATAATTTCAACTGATTTCAGAAGCATGAATAAATGCTACAGTTTAACAGTCGACAGTGATATACTTTAGGCCCTTATGATTCTCAGCGCCTCAAATGGATTACCATGTGATAAAATTCATAACTTAGTATACTGTAACTCATTCAGAAACCCACAAAATAGGTTTACTGTCAGTACAACTTTAACATATGCTGATGTCCAATCTAATTTTACTACAGTATATAGTGAGTGAATTAGCATATCTTGCGAGTGTGCTGTCATCTAGCAGAATGTATGCCAAGCAAACAGGGATAGAACTGTGCCGGTGTGCTACCACCTGCTGGCACTGACGTAAACTTCTAGTTGAGTAGTGACAAGGGCTAGCTGTGCATGTCATGAACTGTGCACATTATGTTATCAAATCCATATGTATTTGGCCCGTAAGGCAATTACATCATGTGAGTTTGCACATACCCAAAAGCTCCTTAAAACATGCACAAATGAAGGTGTGCTTGCGACCCTGATGCCAAGTTTCACGGAGTCTAGAGGAGCAGTAGCGCGGAAGATTTATGTGCTGTATCTTTCAGGTGCAGCATCTGTGTTATGTTTAACAGCATTCAAAGAAAAATAAACAATAAATCCACAAGGTATTGAAAGTAAGGGTGTTCACATGCTCTTGTGCTCTTACACAGCAGCCACCATTGAATAAAGGTTAAACTGAATGAGGTATCGAAGCTTTCTGTTTTTACTTCTGTTGCAACATACTGGCAGATTAAAACTGTGTGCCAGACTGGGCCTCAAACCTGGGATTTTTGCCTGTATACCTCAATTGTTGGATGTTTGTGTTAACAATGTGTATCATTTGTTGTTGTTGTTGTTGTTGTTGTTGTTGCATTTTCACATAGCTGTCAAAGTACGTGTTGTAATTTACTTTTAGTATGGTTGTATGTTGGCTCCTATTTTGTGTTTTTTCTCCCCATTATGATGTACTAAATTTATGCTCATTGATACTGCCAGAGAGAGAGAGAGAGAGAGAGAGAGAGAGAGAGAGAGAGAGAGAGAGAGAGAGATTGAGTTGTTGCCTTTACTCCTTAAATCATTTGTATTCCACGAAGAATACTTTATCATAGTTATACTGTCTAAATATTTTGCTCACTAAATCCTTCATGCAAATATACCACAATAGCTCTTCTGATGGGCCTTCAGCATCATTAGCTATTTCATATATATCTTCAATTCTCAATCAATCAACAACTGTTTGTGCCCTTTTATCTTTGATTACAGTTTTCGGATACATTGTATGTGTACTAGCTTCAAGAGATATGTGAGTGCAGACTTTCTCAGCATATTCCAATGATAAAATCTTCTTGAGTGATCAGCTCAGTGGTGGCGATGTCTTGTTGCAATGTTTCAATGAGTTTTATACTTGTCATCTACAGGTGAAGAAGAGTCAGGGTGCTGTGTGCCACTTATGTATATAGTCGCTGGACTGCTGACTTCTTCTGTGGCTGGGCCAAACATATGCTTCTGGAAGAGGGCAGTGCACCAGTGGTTTGGGCACCAAGGCCCAGTATCTGTCCGCTCTGTCTGCGAACACTGCTGCCTTCATAATAGACCATTCTTGTTTTAGTGTTGCAATTGCAGAATCCCACACTGTGCTGAATTGAAACTCGATATCCCAGGTTATTAGGTTGTTGTTGGGACATATTTCTATCACCTCTTTGACAATCGAGTTTCAGAATGTGTTGGCACTGCAGTTATTCAAAATCGAAGTTGTGTTCCTGACATGGAGAGAGCTGGATGTGCCAACAATTTCCGTGCTGTCGAAAGGCCTAAATGTTGCTCCAGTTTGAATAACAATACTGAAACATGACATCATCAGCAGTGTCAAGCAAGTCGTTTGTGGACACCCATTGGAGGCCACTGGAGAAGTGAGAAGGGAGACGTGCACAGCCCCTGACAAAGTAAGAATACTGAAGAACATCATTTCAGCAGTGGAACACAGGGCACTATGGGCTTTACTGTCCCTACATGATGACAAGGATATAGTGGTCTTCGCAGCATACAAAGGCAATGTAACTGTATTACTGAAGTCAGAAGATTACTGGCAGAAGATTGACACTTTATTGCAAGATCTGGCACTCAACAACTGGGGAAGGATGCAACAACATATATGGCATGGAAGACAATCGATCTGCTCAGGAATTCAGGACTGAACAGGATCGCCATCAGATGACTTTAAGCCAGGGTACCAGCGCCACCACAACTGTATGCCCTCCCAAAAATACTCAAGAAGGGAGTTCCACTGCGGCCTGTAATAAACGCCATAAACTTGCTGACATATGGGACAGCCAAACATCTAGCACAGCTGGTAACATCTCTCATGGGTCACTGTCCACACCATGTTGAGAACTCAACAGAATTTGTGAAAGTGCTCCAAGGATTACTTGTGGATGAGGAGGAGTCACTAGTCAGCATTGATATTGCATCACGTTTCACCAGTGTACCACTGGAAGATTGCTTAGTTTTACTTGAGGACCAGTTTGATGAGGACAGTCAAAATCTTTTGATATGTACTAGCCATCGCCTTTTTCAGATGTGGTGGAAAATCCTATGAGCAAATAGATAGGGTTGCTATGGGTACCCCATTAGCTCCAGGTATGGCTAATCTATGCATGAGACACTTAAAGGATGTAGTACTCAATACTGCCTGCCTAGAACCAAAGGAATTCTACAGATATGTAAATGACATCTTTGTGGTGTGGCCAAAGGCAGAGTGAACTTGTAAGAGTTCCTGTGTCATCACAGTGATATACACGACAGCATCAAATTCACTATGGAGACAGAAGAGAATCTAAGCCTACTCTTCTTAGATATTTTGTCAAGAGAAGACTGGACGCCACATTGAGACACTTGGTCTGCAGGAAAAAGACTCACACAGACATTTTCCTTAATGCTCTGAGTTGCTACAATCCAACACAATGCAACTCGAAAGTAACCATGTCAGTACATAGAGCCAGGCCCATCTGCAACAGGAAGAGGTTGCCTGCAGGAAACTTGGCACCAATAAGATGTGCCTTACAGACTGAGAAGAGGGGGGAGGACAAACTACCAGAAGAAGAACCAAAACATGTGGCATTCTGGCCATATGCAGGCACAGACAGCCAAGATCATGAGAATAATGGGGAAACATCAAATGAAGACCATTGTTCATGCAACGTGGAAAATTAAGAACAGGCTTTGCTTGACCAAAGACTGGTTAGGGCTGGGTATTTACAGTATTGAGTCAAATGTAGGATGCAGTACATCAGATGGACATGATGATGTACCTCATAGCACTGTACGGAGCACATTAGAAGCGTTCAACGGGGGCAGACAGACAAGTCCACAGTGGCAGAGTATAGAATCAGTGGGGAACACACCTTTGATTTTGAATGACTGAAGAAGCTATGAAACACTAACAGATTCTGGGATGCAGTTGTCAAAGAGGTGACAGAAATAGGTCTGCCCAACAACCTAATAAACCAGGATAGTGGGTTTCAACTCAGCACAATGTGAAATTCTGCAGTTGTGAAAATATGACAGAAAAACTCTGTTCTGAAGGTGTCATTATCTGTGGACGGAATGTACAGACATTGGGACTCGACGCCCACACCACAACTGCACATTGCTCCCCCACCACGAGCTGCACTGCATTCCCCAACCACAGGTGAGGCACACTCTTCTGGAAGCATGTGATTGGCCTGGCTGCAGAAGAGGTCAGCAGTCCAATGGCTATATAAGGAACTCGGAACACACCATTCCATCACTTCATCTCAAGATAATGGGTATGAAACTCCCTGAAACAATGCGACAAGATGAGGCCACCACTTGGCTGATCATGTGAGAGAAGATATTATTAGCTTCAAGAGAATTATAGTGAGTTTCAAATTGACCACATATTCCTTAACAGTTCAGAATTCCCCCTTGAACAATTTTCTGATGGCAGTAATTCATGTGGAACAAAGAATTTTATGATTGAATGGTATTCCAGTTTGTCCATTTGAACAACATGTACTGCATGACAGCTATAAAATGCAGATCAAATTGGCACTTCAAACAGCACAACATGCTAAAAAAAAAGTTTTGCATATCAGTGTCATTTCTCTGCAAGGCTGTTTAATTTTTGCCTTCTACTCATACAGTTAATATTTCAATCTCTGCTTGTCACCTCATACTATACTAGTTTGTAGCTGACCTCTGACCCTCTCTGTCAGTGAAAACTATATTTTGTTACTAGTGGCATTTCTGAATATAAGACTCAATGCCTTCCCTCTCCTAAGACCACCCAACTTCATTACTGAAATATGCTAATGTTAAACACAATTGTTTCAGATATACATGATCATATCAGACTTTTATTTCATATGTCTTTGCTGTTTCTTGTAATTCAGTAAAACATTACATTGTTGATACATACTCATTTTGACAATTCAGGTACATTAAAAACTTGATTTTTAGAGATAGATGATTGAGTAGTCTTATGAGAGTAAATAGTATATAATATCAAGTTGACATCCCTTTATCAAACTCTGTCTAAGATGACAAGATTAATGACTTAACTATGTTTCAATATAATAATTTATTACCTGACAGTTACTTAAATTGGCAATATGTCCATTTTTAATGAAATGTGTTCAGTTGTGGCTCTGCTGAGGAGGATGTCATCAGGAGAAATGAAATTGGCATTCTACGGATTGGAGTGTGGAATTTCAGATCCCTTAATTGGGGCGTTAGGTTAGAAAATTGGAAAAGTGAAATGGATAGGTTGAAGTTGGATAGAGTGTAAATCAGTGAAGGAACGGGAGTTCTGGTCACGTGGTACAGGATTATAAATACAAAGTCAAACAGGGTAATGCAGACATGGGTTTAGTAATGAATAGAAAATAGTAATGTGGGTAAGAAACTATGAACAGCATAGTGAATGCATTATCATAGCAAAGGTATACACAAAGCCCACACCTACCACAGTAGTAAAAGTTTACATGCCAACTTGCTCCACAGATGAAGAGGAGGCTGAAGATATGTGTGATGAGGTAAAAGAAATTATTCGGGTAGTTGAAGGAGATGAAAATTCAATTGTTATGGGGGACTGAAATTCAATAATAGGAAAAGAAAGAGAAGGAAAAATAGTAGGTGAATGTGTACTTGGGGAAAGGAATGAAAGAGGAAGCTGCCTGGTAGAGTTTTGCACAGGGCATAATTTTATCATTGCTAACAGTTGGTTTAAGAACCATAAAGGAGGTTGTATACATGAAAGAGATCTGGAGACACTGGAAGGTTTCAGATTAATTATATAATGTGTAAATAGAGATTTAGGAACCAGATTCAGATGTGGACTCTGGCCACAATTTATTGATTATGAACTGTAGATTAAAATTGAAGACATTGGAAAAAGGTAGGAAATTAAGGAGATGAGACCTGGAAAAGTTGAAAGAACCAGAGGTTGTTGAGAGCTTCAGGATGGAGCATCAGGCAACAGTTGGCTAGAAAAACAGAAAGGAATACAATAGAAGGTGAATTGGTAGCTTTAACAGATGAAATAGTGAAGGAAGCAGAAGATCAAATAGGTAAAAAGACAAGGCCTAGTATGAATCCGTGGATAACATAAGAGATACTGACTTTAATTGATGAAAGGAGAAAATTTAAATATGCAGCAAGTAAAGCAGGTGAAAGGGAATACAAGCATCTAAAAAATGAGATCAACAGGAAGTGCAAAATTGCTAAGCAGGAATGACTAGAGGACAAGTGTAAGGATTTAGAAGCATATTTCCATAGAGGAAATATATATACCACCTACAGGAAAATTAAAGATGCCTTTGGGCAAAAGAGAAGCACCTGTATGAATATCAAGAGCTCAGATGGTAAACCAGTCCCAAGCAAATAAGGGCGAGCTGAAAGGTGGAAGGAGTATACAGAGGATCTATACAAGGGAGATGAACTTGAAAGCAATATTATAGAAATGGGAGAGGGTGTAGAAGAGAATGAGATGGGAGATAGGAGACTGCGAGAAGAATTCGACAAGGCTCTGAAAGATCTAAATTGAAACACGGCCCTGATAGTAGACAAGATACTGTCAGAGCTACTGATAGCCTTAAGAAAGCCAGCTATGACAAAACTCCCCCATCTGGTGTGCAAGATGTTTGAGACAGTCAAAATACCCTCAGGCTTCAAGAAGAATGTAGTAATTCCAATTCCAAAGAAAGCAGTTGCTGACAGGTGTGAAAACTACTGATCTATCAGTTTAATAAGTCATGGTTGCAAGATACTAACAAGAGTTCTGTACAGATGAATGGAAAAACTGGTAGAAGCAGACCTCAAGGAAGATCAATTTAGATTTCGGAGAAATATAGGAACACGTGAGTCAATACTGACTCTACGACTTACCTTAGAAGACAGGTTAAGGAAAGGCAAACCTACGTTTATAGCATTTGTAGACTTGTAGAAAGCTTTTGACAGTGTTGACTGGAATACTCTCTTTGAAATCCTGAAGGTAGCAGCGGTAAAATACAGGGAATGAAAGGATGTTTACAACTTGTACAGTAACCAAAGGGCAGTAATAAGAGTCAAAGGGCATGAAAGGGAAGCAGTGGGTAAGAAGGGAGTGAGACAGGGCTGTAGCCTATCTCCAATGCTATTCAATGTGTACATTGAACAAGGAGTAAAGGAAACCAAAGAAAAATTTGGAGTAGGGCTTAAAGTTCAGGGAGAAGAAATACAAGTGTTGAGGTTTGCCAATGACATTGCAATTCTGTCAGAGACAGCAAAGAACTTGGAAGAGCAATTGAACAGAATGGACACTGTTTTGAAAGGAGGGTATAAGATGATCATCAACAAAAGCAAAATCAGGTGATGGTAAGGGAATCAGATTAGGAAACAAGTCACCTAAAGTAGTAGAGGAGTTTTGTTATTGCACAAAAAAATAAATGATGATGACTGAAGTACAGAGGATATAAAATGTAGACTGCCAATGGCAAGAAAAGCATTTCTGAAGAAGAGAAAGCTGTTAACATCAAATATAGATTTAAGTGTTAGGAAATCTTTTTTGAAGGTATTTGTCTCTAGTGTAGCCACGTAAGGAGGTGAAACGTGGATGATCAACAGTTTAGATAAAAAGAGAATAGAAGCTGTCGAAATGTGGTGCTACAGAAGAATGCTGAAGATTAGATGGGTCGATCATGTAACTAATGAGGACGTACTGAGTAGAACTGGGGAAATTTGTGGCACAATTTGACCAAAGGAAGGGATCTGTTGGTAGGGCACATTCTGAGGCATCAAGGGATCACCAATTTAGTATTGGAAAGCAGTGTGAGGGGTAAAAATTGTAGAGGGAGACCAAGAGATGAATACAGTAAGCAGCAGAAAGATGTAGGTTGCAGCAGTTATTCGGAGATGAAGAGGCTCTCACAGGATAGAGTAGCATGGAATGGAGAGCTGCATCAAAAAAGTCTTCAGACTGAAGACCACAAAAAAAAGTCGCTCTCCTGAAGAAATATATGCCCAGTAATATCAGTAGCATCTAACTTGAATATGATGATGTGCTACATTTACATCAGTACTCCACAACCCATCTGACAGTGTGTGCTAGAGGATACTGCTGGTACCACTAACTGATCTCTCTCCCCCCCCCCCCCCTCCCCTTCCCTGTTCCAGTCATGAATGATGTATGGGAAGAATGATTGTTGGTAAGTCTCTGTATTAGCAGTAATTTCTCAACTTTTCTCATCACGATCTTTTCCCGAGATGTATTTGGGAGGGAGTAATATGGTATCTGACTCTCTCTCAAAATTTCAATGATAAACCACTCCATGATTCCCAACATCTCTTTCGTAGCATATGCCACTGGTGTTTGCTGAGCATCTCTGTAACACTCTCACACTGAGTAAACAATCTTGAACAAAATGAACTGCTTGTTGTTATATCTTCTCTCTCTCTCTCTCTCTCTCTCTCTCTCTCTCTCTCTCTCTCTCTCTCCCCCTCCCTCCCTCCTCCCCCCCCCCTCTCCACCACCACCACCACCACCACCACCACCACCACACCACCACCATCACCGCCACCACCACTACTCCTACCTGGGAAGGGTCCCAGATTTGTGAACAACACTCAAGAATTACATTTCCTTACGATTCTTCCTATGAATCTGTCTGGCATCTGCTTTTCCTACTATTTGTTTTATATGTTAATTCCACTTAAGATCGCTCTGAATAGTTACTCCTGGATATTTGATGGTAGATACTGTTTCCAACAATTTTCATCAATAGTGTCATTGTACAGTAGTGGATTTATTTTCCTATGTATGTGCAATATGTTACATTTATTCATCAACCCTCTGCAGATCATTCTGCAAATCAGTACAGTCTTAAAGGGCATCTTACTAGAGCATTTGTATATCATAAACAGTAACAGTCATATCACACTTCCTTGGGATACTGCAGAAATTACCTTTAAATCTGTAAATCTTTTTCATTAAGAGTGCCATATAGAGTTCTGTGTATAAGTACATCCTGGATCCAGTTGCAAGTCTGGACCGATACTCGGTAGCTCATAGTTTTTTCACTAGATGGCAGTGTGGGACAGTGTCAAATGCCTTCCTGAAGTCAAGGAACAGAGCATCAACCTGAGCTACAGCACTATGGATCTCATGGAGGAACAGAGCAAGCTGAGTTTTGCAAGATCTCTGTGGAATCCATGTTGATTTTTATAGAGGAGATTTTTCTTCTCCAAAGACGTTACAACAGGTTGACATCAACAGTACAGGCCTCTAATTATGTGCATCTGCCCTATGACCCTTTGTAAACATGGGGATGACCTGCACTTTTTTTCCAGTTGCTAAGTGCCCATCGTTGCTCGAAAAAACTACAACAAACTGCTGCTGGAAGGGGAGCAAGTTCTTTCGTATAATCTTTGCAGAATCTTACAGGTATCTGGTCCTGATGTCTTTCCACTATTAAGCACTTGTACTTGATCTTCTATTCGTCAGTTGGTTACCTCAATATCTGCCTTTTTGACATTCATATGATGATTGAAAGAGGAACCATATTGTGATTGTCTGCAGTGAAACAATCTTGGAAGACTGAATTCTGTATTTTGGCCTTCTCTCTATCATCTTCCATTTTGCTGTCAGTAAGGTCACTGAGTGACTGAATAGATGATTTTGAACTGCTTACTGAATTTGTATAAGACCAAAGCCTCTTAAAAATGTTAGTCAGATCAGTTGACAAAATTTTACTTCTAAAGTCATTGAACACTTGTCTCATCGGTTCAGATTTTTGTTGGGCAGCTAGGTTTTGATTTGTCTTGAATCTGTGATGAAGCTCTCTTTGTTTATGTAGCAGTTTTCTAACATGACCATTAAACCACAGTGGATCTTTCCAATCCCTTGTGACCTTGCTCAGAACATACTTGTCTAAGGCATATTGAATGAGGCTTTTGAATTTTTTTCGGTTCGTGTTCCACAGCTTCATCCTCAGCACTGAATATTTTATGTTGACTACTTAGATACTATGCAATTTGTATCCTGTCACTCTTGTTGAGAAAAAATATTTTCCTGTCTTTCTTAATATTCCTTGTAATAATTTTAACTAACATAGTAAGAAGGCAAGAGTGATACTAGCTGTTTTTACTGATTCCTTTTAATACTCATAGTCATAGTCGCTATCATGGCCTTATCATCACTGATACCTTCCTCTATGTTATCTGATTCGCTAAGTTCAGGTCTGTCTTTTGCAACTAGGTCTAGGACATTACCTTCACAACTTGGTTCCCTTATTATCTGGTTGAAGTAAATCTCAGATAAGACATTCAGAATAATGTCACACAAATCCCTGTCTCTGGCACCTGTCTGGATAGAATTATTTTCTCAGTCTAGGCCTTGCAAGTTGAAGTCACCCCTATTATAAGAGAACGATCAGGAAAATTATTAACGATGTTCTGCAAATTGTCTCTGAAGTCCTCTGCCACTAAATTTCCTGGCCCAGGTGATCTGTAAGAGCATCTGATTACCATTTTTGACTGACCTTTGGTGCTTAACTTCACCTAGATTAATCTGCATTCATAATCCGTTGTAACCTCGCTACATAGTATTGAATTCTTTACTGCAATAAATATTCTGCCATCATTGGTGAATAACCTATCCTTGCCATAAATATTACAATCTGGCCTTACAATTACATTGCCATTCACTTCCGGTTTCAACCAACTTTCTGTTCCCAATACTATGTGGGCATTATAACCTTCAATAAACAATATTAATTCTGGGACCTTTCCTTGGATGCTCCTGCATTTTACTAATACCATATCAACCTTTTCTATATCTAGTACGTGAGGACAAGCATTTCCTGAGAGCATTCTGGCCGATGTCTCTTTGAGTTTGGCTGGCTATTCGTCACACATACTCCACTACCCAAATATCCATTTCCTGCATGTAGTGCATGCCTGACCTGTTAAGGAAATTCCTGCTGTTCTCCACTCGATAGAGAAGATTGAGAAATTAGCACTTGATACTGCTGCAGAGTCATCTGAGCCTCTGGTTTAGACCTTTCATCCTACTCCAAACCAGAGGACCACGATCAGACTTGGATGCGATACTACAAATAGTGCTAGTTACCTTCACCAAATCAGCCTTCTGCTAACATGTGCCATTATTTGCAGCTGGTTGCACCCAGTGTGCTCGATAGCCACCGTCAGAGCTTCTTCCACATCTCAGACAAGGCCCCCACGGCAAACATTGTGAGTTTGCAATGTCATTCTTTCCCACCCTGCCTGCTATTTCCCCAAGAGGCTTAGTTAGCCACCTAATGTTGGAGCTCTCAGTGTTTAACATGTTTGCCCTTTGCCCTTCTCCAGATTGGGCAGGAAAATTAGAGAGGGGGGGGGGGGGGGGGGAGGGGGGGAGCATATTAAAGACAAAATGTTGTAAGAAACAGAATTTGTGGCTAATCTTTTAAGCTTTTTGTTCACTTTTTAAGGGAAATTAGTGAATCTCCTTGCCCTATCATTGAATAGTCCATCTCCTTCATGTAGAGTAAGTTGGTGTATACAGTCTTCCGTTATTTTTTGGGACAGTTTAAGGCAATAACTAAACAAAATATTACATTAATGCATAATGTGTGTAGCCTTTTACCAGTTTTCAAAACTACAGCTAATGTAAGTATTATTTAATAGTCTGATTTTTTTTTTTTTTTTTTTTTACTGCCTCAGATTTGATATGTAGCTGGGGACTCATTAATTGTGCAGGAATTAAGTAATTTAAAATTTGACACATTATTTATTTGTTGTATTGTCATTGCCTAGTTCATCAGGTTACCTGTCTCAAATTTAGATATTTGGTGCATAGCTTTAAAAAAAATGAAAAATTTTCCAGCATAAAATATTGAATGGAAAAAGATCTTTTTCCGCAAAGTAGAAATAGCCTTGTAACAGATGTTGAGCATAAGGTTAATGGGGCAGTTTAGTACATGAAACAGAGAAACAAACTGAATTAGCAATCTTAATGGTGCCACCCACACAACTGTATTACTGTGAAATGGAAATCCGAAATACAACGAAAACAAAACTTAAAAATACAGTTGATAAACTGGAAATCCTAAAAAGGGCATGCAGGCTAAGTGTAATATATGAAGTAAGAATAATTCAGATTAATTTCAAAATTGTTAATTACTTTGTTTTTATAGAATGTTATCTTTCATAATATAATGGAGGACCACTTGATTGATGTTTCTATGTTACGTCATTTGTGTTCTTATTCTTACAATATTTTTCTGTTTGTTTCAGTTTATGGGAACATCACACCACAAGCTAGACAGGTAATATGACTGCTCAAGATAATATACACTGCCTGACAAAGAAAGTGAAGCTCCTTGAAGGGGAGGGACAAATGAAATGTTGAAGGTTGATAGAGCAGGCATTGTCATTTCAGGGATTACAAAATTGAGTCAAATTTATAAAGAACTTGGCAGTATGAGCTCATTTGTTAGTACGACATGGCGCCACCTCTGGGCTGGATGCATGCACTAATTTTGCTGGGAAGGGTGTTGTAAAGCCATTGTACCCACTCCTGAGACAAGCTGCTCCACCACTCTAGTAACAGGTCCTTGATATCCCGGATGCTAGCACTGGGACGGAGTTGATGTCTGTGCTTGTCCCACATAGGTTCTATTGGGGACAGAATGGGGATCTTGCTGACCATGGGAGTATCTCAACATCACGCAGACAGTTCATAGCCATGTGTGAATGAGCATTGTCCTGTTGAAGAATGACCATGATACTGTCACATGAGAGGTAACACATGAGAGCACAGGATGTCCATGATGTACTGTGTTGCCAGGATTCCCTCACTCACTACCCACCCTGATCTCTGATAGATCCCCACATCATGACATGAGGAGTAACACTGTTGTGCCTCTTGAAAACAGTGAGAGAATGGGACCCTTCATCAAGCTGTCTCAGTACTCACTGATGATGTTCATCCAGTGTAGAGGAGAACCGCAATTGATGGCTGAACACGCCGCAATATCACCAGCAGTCCATGCTTTCTGATCACAGCACCAGTCCAAATACAGCCATTTGTATTGTGTTGTTAACGACCACCTACCCACGGCTCCATAATGCTCTAGTCTGACTGCTGGTAGTATCTGGAAAATGGTGCAGGATGACACAGACTGTTGCAATGTTGTCCTCAGATGTCAGGTGCAGATGCCAAGGTGCTATGATGTGTTTGGTGCACAGTGCAGTGCTTCTCTTTTGTGATGGTCAGGTGTGGCTGATCAGTATCTGTAAGATGAGTGTGCCTGCTCTCACATCCCCATGCAGTGTAACATCACACCACTGTCACATCCAGATACTCCACAAAGCTGAATATTGTGCAATTTGATCAGCTGGCCAGATTGAGACCCAGAGTGAGACCCTCTTCAACTCTCTCAGGTGTTGATAATTCTGTCTTGTATGAGTAAGTGGGATCTCCATCTTTTACAGTAATCACTCAGTATCTGATGTTGTTCACAACCCTTCTATACCCTACCAGGCACAGTAGCAACAATAATGTACTCTGGTGGCCATTCTACCTGTCACAGAGAATTGCAACTGTAATTATTTACATACCCATTGACTGACTGTACGTGTACAATATGTGACCACGTCTTCTGGGTGCGTCACTTTTTTTGCAGGCAGTGCAGGTGTACCATTAAGGATGAATAAATCACTTAAAATACTTTGCTCTATTTCGTGTGTGTTACTTCTGCAGTGACTTTTTGCAGTGAACCTCATAAATTTAGTGGTACATGTTAAGAAACAAATATAAGAATTGCAGACAAACCTTGATACAAAATATTTTATTTGTTTTGCTCTAATACACTGACAGAAAAAAAAATTATCGCATTGCCAAGGAGGAGTTGTGCGACACGGTTGAAAGTTTGTAGGTATGTTCCTACATCCAAAAGATGATGTCATTTCAAATTTTGCACCAGTCACATAAGATTGATGCTAGTAGTGCCACTACGAGGATGTAAATCAAGTTTGCTGTAAACACATGCTGTAATGGTCATCAGGCAGCAAAGACACCATCATCAACACCTCAACGGGTTTGAACGAGATCAAATAATAGGGTGACAAGAAGCTGGATCCCTCTGCAATATTGCAGAAAGACATGACAGGAATGTAGCCACTGTACATGACTGCTGGCAGTCATGATCAAAATAATGTACGGTCACAAGAAGAGTCTGCTCTGAATGGCCACATTGTTGTACCGAGAGGGAAGACCATCGTGTTCAGCGTATGGCTGTGGCATATCATTCTGCATCTGCAGTAGCAATTTCGGTAGCAGCAGTCACCACAGTGACACAACAAACTGTTACAAATCGGTTTCTTAAAGGACAGGTCTGAGCTCAGATGCTCTGTAGTGTGCATTCTACGGACCCCAAACCACCACCATTTGCGATGTAAGTGATGTCAAGGGAGAGCTTGTTAGAGGGCAGGGTGGAGGTCAGTTGGGTTTTCTGATAAAAGCAGGTTTTTTTTCGGTGCCAGTGATGGCTGTGTGTTGGCTAGGAGGAGGCCAGTTGAGACCTGCAACCGACCTGTCATTGTGCTAGACACACTGGACCTGCACCTGTAGGTATGGTCTGGGGTGTGATTTCGCATGATAGCAGGAGCACTCTAGTGGTTATCCCATGCACCCTGACTGAAAATTTGTACATCAGTCTAGTGATTCAACCTGTTGTACTGCCATTCATGAACTGGCACATCGTACTGCAACTGCAGCAGTAATCTGAGCAGCAGTTGGCATCACAGTGTTGAGGACAGATTCACTCATTTACATTTAACAGAATATTAACATCATTGCTATTTTTTTAATTATGGTAGTACTTTGAAAAAATTAGTTTTGGTAAAAAAATGCTTTTTTGTTTATTTTTGTTAAAGAAATTTCGACAATTGACTCTAGATTTGTATTTATTATGATATACATTCAAATAGCATAAATTTCTTTCAAAAAGTTTTGCGTGACTGTGGTCCCTCATGAAGGAAAAATATGAAAACCAAATGGTGTTTTCACATCAAGGCAAATCCTCAAATCCTACATTTTTTCTTGCAGGCTTGAATTGAGCAAAAAGTGTGTAATAATTCTTAGGTTGGAAGCTTTATAATTCAGACTGCCAGTGATAAATGGAAAAAAAATTATCATATCTGTGTAGATTTTATCAGAAAGTAATTGATTTTTGGCAAAAAAAAAAAAAAAAAAAAAAAGTACTGGAATAGTTTTGTGTAATAACTGGAAAAATTCACTTTTCATCTTGAGGGTTAGAGAAAAAAGAAAGCTTATCCTGTTAAGAGACATTTGAAAAATGCAGGAATGTTGTTCTGAAATTGGTCTTAATAGCTTAAGAAACAAGCATGCATTCAAAAGGAGAACTGGCTTACTCATTGTAGCTTTTGATATGGTTCCAGTATCACTGCAAAATGTGCTAGACTGTTGGTTGAGGCAGACTGACTGTTTAGGCATTTAGGAAGGTTACCATACCAAAGCACACTCAACACCATTATTTGAAGTGGCACTATATCAGAATAGCATTTTGCGGGGAATAGGATGTTGTAGAGTTAAGTGAAAAATCTAATTGTTGGTTCATTGGCACAAGAAAAAGGCTGTTGGAGGATCTTAATTAATATGATCTGATGCAGACTATGTATTTTTGCAACCAGGGTGCAGGGGAACAGTAGCACAACTATAGACAATATTTTTATTCATTCTTCATTACTAGATGGGCATTCTGTTAGTAAAAGGGTGACTGGCCTTTCAGACAGTGATGCACAAATTTTAACACTAAAAGGTGTTTATACTTGAACAAATGTTATATATAATTATAGACTATGTAGAAAAGCTAATCCAACAGCAGTAGAGGGTTTTTTAAAACCTCGTTAATGAACAATAGTGGCAGGATGTTTATAGCGCCAATAATATAGATGACAAATATGCCTTCCTTAACACATTTCTCATGCTCTTTAAAAGTTGCTTTCCATTAGAACATTCTAAACAGGGTACTAGCAGTAAGCGGCAGCCTGGGTGTCTGACTAGTGGGACAAGGATATTGTGTAGAACAAAGTGGAAATTATATCAAAATGTTAGAAGTAGTCACACTTGAGCTAGAGTAACCCATTACAAACAGTATTGTAAAGTGCTTAAAATGTTGTTATGAAGGCAAAGAGCATGTGGTACGCAAATAGAATAGCTAATTCACAGGATAAAATTAAAACCATATGGTCAGTCTTGAAGGAAGTGTCTGGTCAGCAGCACAAGGTCAGCGATGTAAAGTCGGTTCTTAGTAACTTGTACAAAATAAGTTTTTATTTAATTCACCAGCAATGCTCAGAAAGTGATCGTTAAATACTGTACATATATACGACTGATCAGTAACTTTAATAACAGACAGCAGAAGGTCATTCTGCACAGTGTTGACAATGGCTATGATGTGGGGTCTGAGTGGGACCAGTTAAATGGGGGGGGGTTTGCCCCAGGGTCAGTGCTGGAGCTGCTCCTGTTCCTTACTTATATAAATTTGAGGGATAAAGGGACGAAACTACAGGGTCATCAGTCCCACAAAATAGCAAAAATAATATTGAGGAAATACTGAAATAAACATTCTCAGTGTTCTGTTGTACCACTAGAAATACATTTGCATGGTCATATTCAGGTGTCCTGTGCAGTGATTTGCTGATAAAAGTAAACCCAGCAGGCCCCATGTTGATTTACTTGTATGTGAAGATAAAGTGCCACATTTGGTGGATTTCATATTTGTGTTTGTGTAATATTAGAGAGACTTACAGAGAAAAGAGAAGGTGTTGTATGAGTATCAAGAGTTCAGTGGCAAGCCACTACTAAGCAAAGAAGGGAAAGCTGAAAAGTGGAAAGAATATGTAGAACACCTATATACATGAAACAAACTTGAGAACAATATAATAGACAGAGAAGAGGAGTTGTGTGAAAACGAAGTGGGAGGTGTGGTACTCTGAGAGAGACATAAATGGAAACAAGGCTCTATGAGTAGATAACATTCCTCCAGAATTATTGAGATCCTTGTGAGAACCAGCCATGACAATGTTATTCAATCTGGTGTGTGAGATCTTAGACAGACTTCAGGAAGAATGTAATAATTCCAATTCCAAAGGAGGCAGGTGCTGACAGGTGTGATAATATCAAGTCATCAGTGTAATAAGCCATGGATGCAAAATATTGACATGAATTACTTACAGGAGAATGGAAAAACTGGTAGAAGCCTACCTCACGAAAGAGTCCTAAGACTTGTCCTCGAAGATACATTGAAGAAAGGCAAACATACATATAGAGAAAGGTTTGGGCAATTTTTACTGGACTACACTCTTTGAAATTTTGAAGGTAACAGAGATAACAAACAGGAAGTGAAGGATTGTTTTTAACTTGTACAGAAACGAGACTTTAGTTTAAAGAATTGAAGTACCTGAAAGGAACGCCATAGTTCAGGAGGGAGTGAGGCATGGTTGTACTCTATCCTTGATGTTATTCGGTCTGTACAGTGAGCAAGCTGTGATGAAAACTGAGGAGAAATTTGAAAAGGGAATTACGATTAAGGGAGAAGGAAATAAAAATTTCGAGGTTTGCCATTGATATTGTAATTCTGGCAGAGATGGCAAAGGACTAGGAAGAGCAGTTGAGTGGAGTGACTAGAATCTTGAGAACAGATTATATTATGAGCATCAGTAACGCTAAAAGAAGGGTAATGGAATGTAATTAGATTAAATAAGGCAATGTTGAGGGCATTAGATGAAGAAATGAGACACTAAAAGTATAGTACATGAGTTTTTCTGTTTGGGTGGCAAACTAACTGATGGTGCCTCAAGTGCAAAGGATATAAAAAGAAGACAGGCAACAGTGAGAAAAGCATTTTTAAACGAGAGGAAATTGTAATCTAATATTTTTAGTGTCACAAAGTATTTTCTTGAGTTATTTGTCTGAAGAATAGCCTTTAATGGAAGTGAAACATTGCTGATAAGCAGTACAAAGAAGGAGAGAATAGACACTTTTGAAATATGATGCAAACTCCTGACAGTTAGATGGGTAGATTGAATAACAAATCAGGTGGTGCAGATCAAATTAGGGAAAAAAGAAATTTATGCCACGATTTAACTAAAAGACGGACCAGTTGATAGGACACATCCTGAGCCATAAATTAAATTTGATAATAGAAGGAAATATATGCATTGAGGATGATGGGAGAGGAGGGGTGGAGGGGGGGGGGTGGTATATCTCATATAATTTTAACCTTATATGTGAAAGATTAGTTTCAGAGCTTGTTTCATGTGTTCTATTATATACCCTTTGTTTTATTCCTGCTTTTACTACATATTCTTCATGTGCTTCATTGGTATGTTTTTTTTTTTTAATTCTGTGAAAATACTAAGTTCATTTTGTTACATGGTTAATTGTAGGCTCACTGACACTACCTGGAGGATGTAGTTAGTAAGTAAGAGGAAGTAAAGAACTTAACACCTGCATTTGGACAATTATTCCTCTGCTGAATTGTTGAAACCAAAATGTTTGTTTATTACTTTTCTGTACTATCATTATATGCTACAGGTAGACATGACTAATGTGTATCTTTTCTGCAGGCATCACTGCCACCAGACTACAGTTCTCGACTATCATCTTTATCAGCATACAGTGCCAGTTCTGGGCCTGGAGGAGCTGGTGGATTGGAGGGTCAACGTCCTAGTGAGAGCTCATCTGAGAGTGAACAGCATGCACCCAGTACACGCAAGGATAAAGACAAACGAACCAGTAATGTCCTCAGCAAACTGTTCCGTCAGAAACGTGCTACACATCTTTGAGTGTTATTTGTGGTGAAGTGCACTGCCAGTTTCCATGTGGACGGCTTAAGCCGAGGCAAACTTAATAGTAGTGTTATGGAGAAAAGTGCAGCTATGGTCTCATTAGTACGGCTAATGTGACTTAATATTTTAACAGTGACCTTTATTTTGATATTTATCATGTTACCTTCACAGGTGTTAGGTCAACAAATGTCTCTCCTAAATTGTAAATAGAAGTGAGTGCAGCTACTGGTAAAAAATGGAAAGAGGCAATCATACACCCCCCTCAACATATTGCAAACAGTGGGCAAACATGGTGCTTTATTATTTTAATATGTTGAGGAAAGATTTATATACATAAGAAAATTTCAGTTGGCTAGAAGTAGTGTCATACTTTCTTCTGTCATTCTATTTCTGTAATAAAAATAAATTATGAATGTGTTCATAACTTAAATCTTAGCTACATCCTTCTTTCACTACGTGATGTGAAAGTATTTTTGTAAGCACCTCTTTTGTTTCTGGGAAAGTCAACATCACAGAGCCCTACAAGATAATCTTTATTGGGACCTGTATAATTACAGTTGTAAACTGGACTTACTAAAATATTTATTATCAAATGATCTGTAATTTCTTTTCATCTAAATTTTATGGCATGTGATTTTCTGATACCACTTTTCAAGCAGAACTGAGTACTTCTGTGATAATGTTACATATTTTTCTTTCACTCTTTCTTTCCTTAAACTCTCTGAGGTAACAGACAGTTTACGAAAAGTTATAGGTGATGTAATTAAATATTTGTAAGAAAAATGTAATCACTGCAAATACATTTTTTATTTCTTAGGATTGTCTTGACAGTATTGACACATTATTGACATTTGTAATGCCGTAGTAAGGACTTGAAAAGAACCCCCATGAAATAACAAAATATGTTTACCAAAAACTCTATGTGAATAAGAAATGGTAACCTTAATATATGCCATTTGCTACATTATCTCTGTTACGCGTAACCATGCCCCACCCATCTTTCCCCCCAATCCCCTTAGAGTACTTATAGATACAGCATTTTGGCAGCTCGCACAATGATTGAATGCTAATTTTGTAAAATATGTTCTTAAGTGCTCCTCATTGATACCAAGTGACATTTTTTCCAATAACTCTGTTATATGCTGCCTCCTGAAACGATGAGACTGGAAAAAATGAAACTGAGTTTGCAATAATTATCTTGTCCTTTCTCACCAACTGCATACCTGGCTGAAAAAAGGAGGCTAACCTGGCATTTGAATAATTCTCGTCAGACACCGCTGTCATAGATGCATTTTAATTAATATGCTGAGACTCGGATACTGTACTATTAAAAATATTTTTCAATAAGACCAAGTTTCAACTAAAATAGAGTGAAAAACAGAAATCATAACAATGTTGTCATTAGTTTATTTACAAAACATATAATGGGACTGTATGTGTAGTGCAATATCATTTGAAAGATCAGTATTGGTATGGAAAACTGAATATGAGAAATCCAGTTTATGCTGATTGTCTAAATCAACTACTGTGAGCAGTGGTCACAGCCAAATTTCACAGATTATAACAGTGTATAAACAGCAAACAACACAGCAGATCCTACACCAGTTCAGTGCTGCACAACAACAACTTGTTTGCAGCCATGTAACTCGGAGGTCCTACACCTCACTACAAGGTACAGGTGCTTCTGCCGCACATATATTCCCTTGCTCACTGCATGTGACAGGTCACAGAACTATAGACTGTTTGCATAGTACTGAAAAAGGGCACCTGGACTGACAAGTCTTGGCACACGTTGGTAAATGATGATGGCAGGGAATAAGTATGCCGAAAAGGCAGTAGCAGTTGATCAGAGGAGGCAAATGAGATCAAGCTGCCTCACTTTTCTGTGGTAGAAGCAACAGTAGTAGTAGCAGCAATAATTGTTTTTACAATAAACCTTTATGCACTTTTGTCAGCGAGAGCAAAAGAAGTTAATTTGTGTTGTTTTTTCTGAACTCCATAATTAGAGAGCAAATCAAAGTGTGAAAGCTTAACTCTAACCTGAGACAGCCAGAGGTGCGAAGCATATGGCAAGGAGGCCAGTCATGTGCTAGGCCACCTGTAAATGCTTGGTTGCCATGGTAACCTAACATTATTACTACTAGGGACAGAAGAAGGGGGGAAGGGGGAGGGGGGGGGCGTTACAGACTGCCTTAGCCATGTTGCTGTGCACATCAGTGGTACAGGAGGCCAGCAGCTGTAGAGCTCTCTCTCTAGGTTTCTCTTACATTAGTTGTCTTGTGTGCAGTGAATTTGGATGATGCCCTACCTTGTCCAAGGACTAATGTAATGCTTTCAAGTGAGGACATCATTTTTTCCTTGTAGGGGCTTTCATTTTCAAGGAGATGTGAAACTGAACGACATCAAATTTTGAAGAAAGAATGTCTAACATCGGCACCACACTTTCTTCTGAAAAATAAGTTCAAAACATGTATATTCAAAAGTTAACAGTCTGGGCAGTACAAGTTATGTGCTAACCCTATGAAAGGAAAACCATTCTGCTGGCCAGGTTTGCTCTTAAATATAAGAAAAAGCTACATGGTTTGCTGAGGGTTTCGATGATGTGAAGAATCTGTCCAGAGGTTTAGCATTGCATGCTTATTCCAGAGATAGACTAAGTAGTTTTATTTCATTTTAAGAACTATGCAAACAAGCATTTATTATTTCAGAGCTACTTAATGAATACTACAAACAACAAAGTGAATGCTAACAGAGAGATTGTGAAAATTCTAATTGATGTTGCAAGTCTTGTGTAAACAGGAGCTAGTTTTCAGAAGTCATGGAGAGACAGAAGACTCACTGAATCCTCGAAATTTCAGAGCCATCTTTAAACTTTTTCTAAACAGAAATGAAGATTTGAAAGCAAACTGGAAGAAAATGGGCTATTTATGGGGATTTTCAAAAACTTTGCAGAATGAACTGAGTGAATGTATAAATGAGATGATTTGTGAATGTATGCATTAGAGTTTGGATAGAACCTCATTTTGTGCCTCCAGTTTGAACAAAGGACAGATGTTTCAAAGTCACAGTGCTCTAGGGTTTTGAGACTAGTGGAATCCTATGGTGACATTCAAGAACATTTCTTTGTTTTCCATGATGTTAGCCTAGCTAGAACTTCTGCTGCTTCATTCGCTGTACTCAATGGTATGTTTTGGAATTATGATATGAAGAACAAAGTGGTGGGCCAAACCTATGATGGTGCTTCTGTTCTGGCAGGAGAATTAAATGGCCAGCAAACTAAGGTCTGTGAAATAGCCCCTGAAGCTCTCTTTACTTACTGTTTTGCTCAATGCTCAGGATTTTTTTCATCCATGCTTCATGATGTTCCTGCTTTCTCTCACCAGTCTTCCAAATGTGCAGCAGTTCTCAACAGTCTTGTTTGTAAATGCATTCCTTCAAACAGCAAAACAAGTGGGAACTGTAATGCCAAAATAAAATCTGCCATGCACAAAATCATCTGGTGCTAACTGAGGTTTTAAATGAAGTAACTGAAGTCCAGATGCTAGTACAACGACTATGAAAGAAGCCTGTGGATTTCAAAAATAGCCTCCTAGACATTAACTCTGTTTCTTTTCTATCTGTTTCTCAAAGTATTTTTAAAAACTGAACTGCTTTATTATTCAGAAAAAAAACCAGTGATGCACAATTTTGTAACAATGCTGTCTCAGAATGCATAGCTTACTTGAAAAACTTAAGAAATGAAGATAAATTGATCAACTTTTTAAATTCCACGAAATGCTCTATTAATTCGCAACCTGAAGCTTCCATGAATACAGCTGAAATGTTGGATCAATGCATCGGTAATCGATTGATGTCAGAATATAAACATGCGTACTTCGAGGTAATGGATAATATTATAACATAGCTGAAAACAAGATTTGCATATCATGATAAACTGCTGTTTTATTAGTGAGGCGATGGTACTCAGCTTGGCAGTTATGCTCAGTGTTTCCCTGTACACAGTTTGGATTCGTTATCGTGCATCCTTCAGTTGCTTTTTTTTTTACATTTAGAACTGGAGACTGTCTTTTCTTCCCAGCATTAGGAAACATTTCACTCTCCCTGTTTGGGATACATTATCAAAAGAATGATTGAGAATGGAATGGACCAAATTCTTCCAGAAGCCTTCAGACTATTTTGTCTAGCTACCACAATTCCTGCAACAAATGTTTCAGTTGAAGAGAGTTTTCAGAATGAAATTTTTACTCTGCAACAGAGTGTGCGCTGATATGAAACTTCCTGGCAGATTAAAACTGTGTGGCAGACTGAGACTTGAACTCAGGACCTTTACCTTTCGTGGGCAAGTGCTCTACCAGCTGAGCTACCCAAGTACGACTCACGACCCATCCTCACAGCTTTAATTCCGCCAGTACCTCATCTCCTACCTTCCAAACTTCACCGAAGCTCTCCTGCATTTCTTAACAATGTAGAAAAAGATGGATTGCTATCTGCCTTAAAGACTATATGTTAAGTTGCAGACAGGCACAATTAAAAGACACTTACACATAAGCTCTTGGCCACAGCCTTCATCAGAAAGAGAGAGAGAAATGCACACCATTAATTTACGCAAGGAAGCACACCTCATGCACACACGACAGCCAGTTCTGGCAGCTCAGACCAGAATGCCAGCGAATAGTATTCTGGTTCTGGTCCAAGCTGCAGGAGTTGGCAGTCATGAGTGTATGAGGTGTGCTTGCTTGCATGAATGAACGGTGTGTGTGTGTGTGTGTGTGTGTGTGTGTGTGTGTGTGTGTGTGTGTCATAAAAACATATCTGAAGATCACTTATCAGCTCTTGCTTATACCTTAGTTGAAATACCAGTACTACGAATACTGGAAAGCTGATACACACGGTATGCCAGAGTCATTGAAAAAGTCAGGAAAGAGGAGTATCATCAAGTTACAAGTAACAACACTCAAATACCCCAACTACCAGTTCATTTGTAAATAAAAGCGATTGTAGTAGTAGTAGTAGTAGTAGTTGTTGTTGTTGTTAACAGTAGTAGTGGTATTTGTCATAGTAGTAGTAGTAGTAGTAGTAGTACTGCTACTGCTACTGCTACTCAGCAACACTAGGTATGTGTACATTATGAGTGAAGGATAGGGGATTTTCGAATACATTTCTTGGCCTCAGAATGTAGCCCCTTGATCCATCACTGCAACAAGACATCATTTAAGCAAGTGATGTATATATTCATCTGTGGAGGACATTTATATAGGATGAAATGTGGTACCTGGTAAGTCAGCCATTGTCTCTCACCAGTAAACTTTACAAGCATGTACTGTCCAGTCATGTGCATCCATTTATATTGCTTCAGCACCTCATAGGTGATTTGTATCTTAGGTAAAGCAATTTCCCACACCATCACACTCACATTCTGCCTTAATAAGTTGATGAACACTAAAGGGACATAAAGATGCTTTTTTCTAGATCACCAGCTTTTCCATGCACCAGAGTACTGCAATCCTGCATATACACTCCTGGAAATGGAAAAAAGAACACATTGACACCGGTGTGTCAGACCCACCATACTTGCTCCGGACACTGCGAGAGGGCTGTACAAGCAATGATCACACGCACGGCACAGCGGACACACCACGAACCGCGGTGTTGGCCGTCGAATGGCGCTAGCTGCGCAGCATTTGTGCACCGCCGCCGTCAGTGTCAGCCAGTTTGCCGTGGCATACGGAGCTCCATCGCAGTCTTTAACACTGGTAGCATGCCGCGACAGCGTGGACGTGAACCGTATGTGCAGTTGACGGACTTTGAGCGAGGGCGTATAGTGGGCATGCGGGAGGCCGGGTGGACATACCGCCGAATTGCTCAACACGTGGGGCGTGAGGTCTCCACAGTACATCGATGTTGTCGCCAGTGGTCGGCGGAAGGTGCACGTGCCCGTCGACCTGGGACCGGACCGCAGCGACGCACGGATGCACGCCAAGACCGTAGGATCCTACGCAGTGCCGTAGGGGACCGCACCGCCACTTCCCAGCAAATTAGGGACACTGTTGCTCCTGGGGTATCGGCGAGGACCATTCGCAACCGTCTCCATGAAGCTGGGCTACGGTCTCGCACACCGTTAAGCCGTCTTCCGCTCACGCCCCAACATCGTGCAGCCCGCCTCCAGTGGTGTAGCGACAGGCGTGAATGGAGGGACGAATGGAGACGTGTCGTCTTCAGCGATGAGAGTCGCTTCTGCCTTGGTGCCAATGATGGTCGTATGCGTGTTTGGCGCCGTGCAGGTGAGCGCCACAATCAGGACTGCATACGACCGAGGCACACAGGGCCAACACCCGGCATCATGGTGTGGGGAGCGATCTCCTACACTGGCCGTACACCACTGGTGATCGTCGAGGGGACACTGAATAGTGCACGGTACATCCAAACCGTCATCGAACCCATCGTTCAACCATTCCTAGACCGGCAAGGGAACTTGCTGTTCCAACAGGACAATGCACGTCCACATGTATCCCGTGCCACCCAACGTGCTCTAGAAGGTGTAAGTCAACTACCCTGGCCAGCAAGATCTCCGGATCTGTCCCCCATTGAGCATGTTTGGGACTGGATGAAGCGTCGTCTCACGCGGTCTGCACGTCCAGCACGAACGCTGGTCCAACTGAGGCGCCAGGTGGAAATGGCATGGCAAGCCGTTCCACAGGACTACATCCAGCATCTCTACGATCGTCTCCATGGGAGAATAGCAGCCTGCATTGCTGCGAAAGGTGGATATACACTGTACTAGTGCCGACATTGTGCATGCTCTGTTGCCTGTCTCTATGTGCCTGTGGTTCTGTCAGTGTGATCATGTGATGTATCTGACCCCAGGAATGTGTCAATAAAGTTTCCCCTTCCTGGGACAACGAATTCACAGTGTTCTTATTTCAATTTCCAGAATATATATATATATATATATATATATATATATATATATATATATATATATATATGGCAGAAGATACAGTCGCCGTCGTCGTGCACGACAGACTGTATATAAAACAATTGAAGACGTCGAAATGACCACATCTGCCGCCGACAAGAAAAAGAATACAATCAAATCTGTCGCTGCACATGCTCTACTGGACGGACCTGCAGTGTTTTGTGGTTGCAGACTGAACTTCAGCATTGACATCAATGATTCGTTTACCCACGGTAACGGATGGTTAACAGTCGCTGTTGTACGTGGTGGTACAGGCGTACCCAATGTATCCGGACTGGAAAGCTTCGTTGATCGTGACATCATAGCCTATCGAACATATCACGTCACCGAAAATGCAAATAAAGACTTTGGCAAATCAACATATATGTCACCCTCACCCTTTTCCTTGTATACACGTAGTAGACGTAAGATATCAGTTAATGAAACTGTTTTTATATGGATTAAAGGTAAAGGTACCTGTGAATATGTTAAATTTGTTGGAGATTGTACATTGTATTTTCATAAATAAAGTGATCTGTAGCGTAGCTGAGAACCTGTAAGCGTACATCTAGGATGTACGATATATATATATATATCATGAAATACATTCCTACACTCACACTGCACCTGCCAACTTTGTTCATTTTACATCACATTCCTTTACACTGATGTACCATATATGATCACATTTCCTCATCCCAGAATGTAAAGAAGTACTTTGCATATACCTGTCTTTACATGACAAAGTAACATTTGTTGTACTAATATAAAGCTCTCGTATTACCCCAAGTGAGTTTGTTGAAATGGTGTGACTTCACCAGAAGGATGATGGGTGAGACACTCTTTGAAATGTGTGCCATTTTGATGAAACTATTTGACTGGAGACACAAGAGTTTATTAGTCAAACTCACCTAGAAAGGCCGCAAGATCATATTATTTATTGCTCACCATTCTTCTTCCTTTTTATTACCCACGATTCCTATTTTGTCTAACATTATAATTTTTGTTATCTATGTTATTGAAATTTTCTATTGATTTAATAGTCTTGCACTACTTAGCCAGATCATTGTCTTTGTTTTCAAATGTCATCTTGCCACAATTACCCATAAAGTAATTCTCTTCTGATGCATCCTGCTTCCTCCCTTCCCGGCTGGCCGTGTACTGGACAAAATAATGAGAAAAGGAAATGAAACATTCAGTCTCTCTCTCTCTCTCTCTCTCTCTCTCTCTCTCTCTCTCTCTCTTGCTCTCTATCTCTCTCTCTCTCTCTCTTGCTCTCTATCTCTCTATCTGTGTGTGTGTTTTCTTTCATTTTGCCCCTCCCTCCATAAACTAGAAAGGATAAATCAACAGATTGTAAACAGATGAGTATCAGTATTTTGTGACTAGGGTCATCTAAAATCATGTTTGTATGTCTATCTCCTGCTAAACACTTGGAAAATAGTGATTTTTTTTAACAGCGCTTTGTTAGGACATTTAGGAAATATGTTGAATTTATGTGCACAATTCCACATAAACTCTTCTTCATAGATTAACATAGGATGATAAAAAGAGATACAGTCAAGGCAGTATTGTGCAGTGATGCAGTGAGAAGAGTAGTAATTACAACAGGCAACAATTCATGATCTACATGTTTTTGACACAGTTGTCTGTGAGGCTGGTTGGCAAGTATGCTGGTATGTTTGATTATTGCCTCCTGAAGAATGGACATCTCTCTTTGAAATATTGGTGCGTGCTCTATGGCATTCAGATCTAGTAAATATCCAAGCTTCCCCAGTTGTCTATTGTCATCACTTTTCAGTGTTTTGCTAGGGTAGAATGTTCCGTGTGAAATTTTCTGCTCACTACACCACAGAACACTGTAACCTTTCTCACCAGTATCTAAGTAGAATACTGTCTCCCAGTGATTGACATAACTGCAAATATACGGAGGAGTATTTGTAGGTCTGAGGCACTCAAAATTGTGGTTGTTTGCTCTCATATTTCTTACTGGACATGAGAGTCTACACCACATAAAAGGGTTAAACTTGATGCACCTTTTAATTCTAGCAAGATTACATGTCTGCAGAGTTACTACATTCTTCTTCATTACTAGAAAAAAATTGAACACACAGATTTTTTCCTAAAGACTTTCAGATAAAAATGTTATGAAATCCATAGTAGTTAATACACACTTACATAGTGCAGTACATTGTGAAACCTTAATTTGATTATTATTTTAACACAAGATTTCTCAGCTTGTGTACAAATAAGGCAACATTTTGCTTGTCATCACTGATTGGAGTAAGGTAACAAGTTCTTTTTTACTCCAGTATTTTTGCCACTTCTTGCAGGGACTTTTTGCCCATCCAAGGTTTTACAGTTCACTTTTATGTTAGTTGTATGCTCGTATGCTTCCTGTGAACACAATCATCAGTTACCGTAAGATAAAAAAGTTATGTGGACCCTGTCTGTGAATTGTGTGCACTTTGTTCTGTTTGTATGTTTTCAAAATTCTTTTTCGGTTACATATCTGAAGAGGAGATTGGGAATCAGTCGGGCATTTTCTTCCCCAGATTTGGAAAACTGCGTACAGACTATGCTCAAGCTGGCCATCATACTACATCAACAGCCATTATTCTCATCTGCATGTCATGTCTCTCTTTGTCTGATAAGTCAATGTGCTGCATGGTTTCACTGATGAAGAATTACTGAGGGTGATGGAAGAATCAGATTTTGAGGCCTGTGATCCTCCAGTGTTGAAGTTTTCGTATGAAGAAGGTGCAGGTGTGGATGCAACTGGCAGTGACAGCAGTGGCAATGACAATGATAATGATAGTGTTGATAATGGTGATGGCAATGGATTTCAAGAAATCTACTACTAGTAGAACTGTAAGAAGCCACAACTATGGGCAAAGCTAAACTGAAGATTGCCAACCCAAGATTGCATTTACAGGGCACATTCGTCCAAAGCAGTTTCATCAACAATATGCTTGTAACTGTATTTGTGTTACAAACACACCACCCAAAGATATAATGTACTTAACAGAGTGGAGCTTGTGGCTGCCAGGGGGCATGTGGTGTCAGATGAGAGGCTCTGCTGAAACCACTTGATAATATTCAGTTCATGTTCTCAGAAGAAAAAGTCTCCAAAAACCAAATGTAAGATAATATGCCATACACCCACCTGGAAGTGTATTCAGGATTGGAAAGTGGTATAGGCTTGTAATTAATATACATACTCTGGTTCAGAAAAGGAAAAAAATATCACTTTATTTCGTCATTGGAATTACATAGTGAAAAATGCAAATGGCATGAGAGAAGATAACTCCAATAGCCCCAGACCCATCATGGAGAAGAAGGGAAATGCAAAGGTAAAGAAGACTAAGCCATTTAATGTCTGCTCTGGAACAGAAGAGAGATTTTTCAGCCATGGCTCTGAGAGCCCTCAGTCCCACAAGTTCTGTGAGCCTGCAGTGTGTTTTGATTGGCAAGACAGCTTTGCTGATAATAATCCAATCTATTCCAGTATGAACCAGTCAGTTGTTGACACATCAATGGAAATTTGATGAACAAAAAGGGTGATCTCTTTGCAAAATTGAAATAGCAAAAATATCTCACATTTGGTCCCTTGGACACCTTTTACATTTCCTCCCCTCTCCATGAAGGAAGTCATCACAGAAGAAGTCATCTACCTCAATGGGACCTTAAATCTAGTGATAACTAAATTTATTTTCATTTAACAATTTATAAATGTGAGTCCAATCGTTAAGTCTCTGTGGAGTGCCTACAGTTGGCATTATATTTTGTGATCCATTTTTACTATTGACCATCTTTAGAAAGCAGCTGTTGCTTTATGATGCATAATAGCCATCTGTGTTTTGATCACTATCAAGTTGCTTGCAAGTCTTTCGAATGTCTCGCTCATCTTAAGTGTGATAGAGGTAAAAAATCTTGATACTTCCATCATGTTATTCCTGTCTACAGCTGCATGATAAGACGTAACATTCTTTCCTATGAGGTTAGCTAAAATCTTTATTTATATCTTCCTTGAGGCTAACTGAAGATCATATTACATTGAATGTCTTCTTGTGTTCAACACTAGTGTCACTAGGTGAACACACAGTTTTAACTGCTTGCATAAGGACCAGAGGTGGACCAATCTGTTATTGACTTCCTCAATTTGTGAAGCTCTTTCTCTTGAATATATCATCCAATCTTTCTGAAATTGTGATCATTTGTTTGTCTGTACAGTACATCATATCTACCAATTCCCATGCCATTTGGATAATTTATTTGTGGTGTTTTTTTATTTTTTAAATATAGTGAGTGTATTCAAATTATACTGTGGTCAGTTTTGGAATCATAAAGTTTCCATCTCCTGAAATCCATAAAGGCTGCTCTTATTTATTGAAACTGTACAAATTAGTTGCTAGAAGAATATTTTATAATTAAAGATCTACACACCACTCTGAATTGTAGTAAAGGAGTAGTCAACAGCAGGAACAACAACAGGAACTGGACAATGAAAGTGTGACTGAGATTAGAAATGTAATGAAAATAATAAATGGAAGACAGCGTTCTTTATTCTGAATTAAATTTACTGAAATTGCCTGAGTATGTTGTAGCAGGTTTCATTCTTATGAAGATCAGGCCTGATATACCTAACTGTTTGTGATACTTCAAATGACATTTTGAGTGAACTACAGTTGGATACTGCAAAGAGCAGGCAATATGAGGTAGATATTGTTTGGGCATTCATGATGGAAATACTCCACCCATATACAGGGTGATTCAAAAAGAATACCACAACTTTAAAAATGTGTATTTAATGAAAGAAACATAATATAACCTTCTGTTATACATCATTACAAAGAGTATTTAAAAAGGTTTTTTTTTCACTCAAAAACAAGTTCAGAGATGTTCAATATGGCCCCCTCCAGACACACGAGCAATATCAACCCGATACTCCAACTCGTTCCACACACTCTGTAGCATATCAGGCGTAACAGTTTGGATAGCTGCTGTTATTTCTCGTTTCAAATCACCAATGGTGGCTGGGAGAGGTGGCTGAAACACCGTATCCTTAACATACCCCCATAAGAAAAAATCGCAGGGGGTAAGATCAGGGCTTCTTGGAGGCCAGTGATGAAGTGCTCTGTCACGGGCTGCCTGGCGGCCGATCCATCGCCTCGGGTAGTTGACGTTCAGGTAGTTACGGACAGATAAGTGCCAATGTGGTGGCGCTCCATCCTGCTGAAATATGAATTGTTGTGCTTCTTGTTCGAGCTGAGGGAACAGCCAATTCTCTAACATCTCCAAATACTGTAGTCCAGTTACAGTAGCACCTTCGAAGAAAAAGGGACCAAAAACTTTATTGCCTGAAATGGTGAACAAATGTACAACTAAATGAAACTTTATAGCTCCCTTAATTCGCCGACAGATAGTGCTTAGCTCTGCCTTTTGTCGTTGCAGAGTTTTAAATTCCTGAAGTTGTGGTATTCTTTTTGAATCACCCTGTATATGAACTGCTCCCAAAAACATCAGGTCTGGAACATATCCAGTCTTTATGGAGGAGAAAACAGGAAATTTGTCACCCAACATATCGCATACTCGGAGGCAAAAAATACATTTAAAGCTATTCAGCTGCCTGCCTTTATGAAGCCATTTGCTTAGGCAATGAAGCGGCCTCTACTTGTGACCAGTGTTGGTTCCCAGACAGTGGCAGCCAATGAAAGCCCGACAACCTGCACCTGTCAATGTAGCTGCAAACCTATGTTGATGACTAAGGCAACAAGTATGTGCAGATGAACATATTTTTGAGAAAACCAATGCACTGTCATGCCAGGGAGAAAAGTAGTACCGAATACTAGTTCCAGTGAAACAGTTGCACCAATATCTCCAAAATTCAAGCAAGGGGCTGAGAACAACAGGTCCGATATGAAATCATTAGACCACGCAACCTGTGCCTTGTCTGATGTATTAGTTGCGGACTATTTGTAAAACAATATTAAATGGATGTCGTTGTGTGCCTGAAGAGACCAGCAAGCTCCTAAACAAGGTGAAACTTACCCATTTTGGAGGAGGGACAGAGGGAAAGAAAGATGGTTCCCATGCCACATTGGTACAAGAATAGGATCAGGACTTGGAGAGGAACCACAGCTTCTACCACATGCAGGATGTGTCACAATTCCTATTACAGGCAGCTATAGGCTGTAAAGTGGACTTAGTAGATCAAGTTTTGACAAGGAACCGATGTGCAGAAATGTATTGCTTGACTATTCAACCACTTTCAAATATCCTTCTCTACAGTGTGGTACATATTGGTAAATGTGCACAATCCATTTACTGAGATTGTTTTCTGGATCACCTCAGTCCATGAGAGACCGTTTTTGTCTGAATGCAACAATGGCTTTGCAATTACAAGGGTTAACTGTGGTGCTCCACAGATGTGCACCAGGGTTTGTGGACCATGTGTATGACATCATGCACTGCAGATACATAATGTGCAACAAATAGCAAGGTTGTCATGTGTAACAGCTCCTGTAGAGCACACAAGTCATTGTTTTTGTTCCTCGTGTACCATGAAGCAGTAGATTTGAAACTGAGCCAATCTTAAAACTTATTTTACATCGAAAGAGTACCTTTACAGGCATGGGCCCTTTATCAAAACTTTATCTACTAAGTCACCTTTACACCCACTGAAAGACTGTAATAAGAATTGTGAAGCACCCTGAATGTATGTGATGTTTCAGATAAGGTGTTTTTCTCTGTAACTTACAACAGAATAAGTAAAAGGAATGTGTATTTAGACAGGTAAATGTAAGAAACATTCCTCTTACCACAGAGTTATGAACATGGTTTATTTAGCTATTTTTCAGAGAATTGCAGCAACACACTACTGTATAATATTTCAAATAGACCATTATTGTTTTCTATAATGTAGCTGCTGCATTTAAACAATCTGAGCACAAATTAATTGAAATCAAATTTCTATCAATGTTAGATAGGGAGCTAAAAATGTTCAAAGTTGTCGGGATAGCCACAACATGTACATAATTGGTTGTGTGCAGATGAATGTTCCTGAAAGTGAGGTGTTGAAATGGGTGCCAGTTTTCCTGGATGCACAACTCATTGCACCATAGGACGATATGTAAAGTTACTGGTGTCACACAGCAACAAGCTACCTTGATGAAGTAATTTGGAGTTGTGGGTTTGGTGACACAAAAACAGGTCTTTAGATATCACCACCTCATCTCTATCATAGAATTCAGACAGCTCCCTAGTCGCTGTGTGATTTCCACCTTAGACAGCATGGCCCTTCTGGAAGAAGCTATGGAATAGGTTTTCCTGTGCAGGAAATTTTTTCTGACTTTTAAATCTGAAAGAGGTTATCAGATACTACTTGGAGGGATAATATTCTCAGACAGCTCCATGAAAAGGGCTTGTAACTTTGTCTTCCTCTTCCCTTGTTATTTTAAATATTGAGTTGGTGACATCCTTTTTGACTGTTTTGAACAAGAGAAAAGTGTTCTTCAAGGTATTATTATTTTTTTTTTTGTGTGTGTGTGTGTGTGTGTGTGTGTGTGTGTGTGTGTGTGTGTGTGTGTCAACTATTAACAGTACATATGTGACAATAAGAAGTCCTGTCCAGAATTCGTTGAAGTTAAGTCCTCCAGCTTTACAACAATAATCTGTCAATTGTGGCTGAAAATGAGAAGGTTAGAGGAATGGGTGGAAGAAGAAAGGTTTTAGTGTTACACATATCCTTTTTAACTACCAGGGCCCACATTCTGTTTTTAAGTTTTCTGATTTTTAGGATGTGAGACACTATTCTTAATTTTAAAGAAATGGTGTGGCGTATGGTTGCCACATACTGGGAACCTGAAGGAGACATAATCCCTAAAAGCTTTAAATATTTGAAACTGTGTACTCATAGTTCATGGGGAGCAGACTGAAACTTTATGTTTCAGTTTTACAGAGCCACTGTGCAATCTTGGGCTTAATCATGGATTCTTGGTGCATCAGTCTACAGCGTTCTTCTATATAAAAATGTTGGATGTGGCGCAGTTTGAGGGAACCAGGCTGGCTACTTGGGGGGAGGGCAGCTTAGAACCAGTCCTGTCAAGCTTGTATACTGAGACTGATGAGCAGTCACTTGACATCAACTGGTAATGCTTCATGGCACAGCAAGCTTATAAAACAATATCACTGTTACAGATGCTTGCATGACATACTGGTTCTCTTCCATAAATGCAACAACTTTTCAATAATGAACAGCAAGAAGTGAAGCCTTTTGGAATCCACTGAAGTAACTGCCTTTCAGCAATGAGTGTAACTCATTGCAGTGTTTTGTGTCTAGGATGGAGCAGATTCCCACATTTTCTTCTTGAAACTCCAAGAGGTATTTTAAATTTAACAACTTTTAAGAAGGAAGCACTCCCAATTCAACTAGTCACTCTTTTATAGCATTTTAGATAGGCATAACAATTGTAATGTAGTATTCAGTGCTGTGACACCACCTAAAGGTTTTCTACTCTTATAAACAACATCCCATATGAGCAAACCAGTTGTGACTTTACCTGATGTTGCTTGAACCATAGATAGTTGGATAATGCATGGCTCTGTTTAAAAGAAATAAAAGAAAAAGCTCAGTGTAATCACAGGGTAAAGCCGTGCATGTCTGCTTTCGTACCCAGCAGCTAACTTGCTGCAAATAATAATCTGTAGCTGTGGTCCTGCAATCAAATAGTCTATGCATTGTCTAGAATTGCAAATTAACAAAATATCCAGAAATATAAAATAAAAGATAAACAAATAAAGGTTCTGTTCTAAAATCTGTAATTGAGATAGAAAACAGAGAATTATGTTGAATAATGTTTATTTAAGACAGGATATCTCAAATAAATGGAAAGTGGTCCTATGATATCAATTAAAATACAGACAGAAAATATCCTTACCAAATGCAATAACATTACACACAGAGCATTACAGGAGTGGTAGCAAAATCCCCAAACTAAATAGTCATCAAAGATACATGAAAACTAAGTCAATTTCTTGATCACAATGCACACAATATTCACCAGGTCGAAATAGTTCAGAGTTCAACATGATATTTTACAAATTAACACAAACAAGATCACAAATAGGAAGTCATACTCTGTCTATGCTCAGTTCCATAATGCAAGTGGAAAAAAGTGGGAGTCCTACACTGGAGCACATTCAGACATCTCAAAATATAAGGTCCCTTCAGAAGTAGAAGTACAGTAGTGGTCATTCACCTCCCAGGATCAATCACCTACACAATCAAAAAACATCTGTTACCACAGGCAGGCCTGTCTTCTTCCAAAACTCATATAAAAAGGTCCAAAATTGCTCCCTTGAGTGCTTCACTTGTAAAGTTTCTGTCTCCACTTGACTCCCACAGTGTTCCGTTGGCTGAAGGCCATCCCTCCCCCCCCCTCCCCCCACTCCCCCCCCCCCCCCCCCCTGCACCCCAAAAAAAAATCATTCTTACATTTTACAGACATCATTTGGCTCTCTTTACCACTTTCCAGAATAAAATAATATATTACACCAATATTTAAATAAAGAATTGTTACAAACCACGCACAATAAATGTAAGTAAAGGTTTGTTGATAAATAAATGAGCCAGCATTCTTGTGTGAGTGAGCTCACGTTAACTGACAACAGGTAGTTGCTAAATATTGTTTAAACAATTATTTATGCCTCTGTGGCAAAAGCGTTTTTGGCACTCTTTTTTTAATAGTGGTGTCAGCTAACACAAGGGATTGACTTCTTCTCAAATTACCATAATTTTGTATTATCAATTTTAATTCCAAGTGGCTGATTAGCTCGCCTACGTATGCGTAATGTTATAGCACTGACCTGCATCATCTCCTGAAAGCCCTGGTAAAGGTTTCTCATCTGTCATGATCCCCTTTGTGTCCTTCGTATGTTATAGTAAATGAACCCAGCAGAAAATGTATCATTCCCTTGAATGCTGTCATCTCAATGTTGAGTCGGAGAGCTGTGCAGTTGTAGAAGGCAGGAGTATCTGCAAGTGAGGGAGAACAAGCTGTGGTTGGTGAACCCAAACTTTTGGCTGTGGTGTACCTCATGCTGGTCATTCCAATGGGGAGAAGCTCTTTTGACACACCTCTGAATAGAACACAGTCCATTAACTTGCCTTTATGCTGCAATTCCACAGGGGGACCCCTCAGTCTGTGACCACATTTGACCTGGTCGGATTCTAAGTTTTGATGAAAGGGCAGAAGCAAATCTAAGTAGGGGACTTCCCCCTCTTTCAGGTGCTGACGAGATGAATGTTGTAATACTATTAAATTTTATTTTCATGTCTAGACTTCAGCCTAAGCTCTTAGACTGGAGAGTTTGGATATTGCATAATACATGGCCCAGCCTTTTCTTTTTCAGTGATCAGCCACTCACACTGATTTGTCATAGTATTATACATCATTCATTCAAAATTCTCTTTTTTTATCATAAGTATAAGAAGTGACTATATATATATATATAGTTTTAGTATTTCTGTGTGTGCATGTGGTTGTGCATATACCAGATATGTAGTTTTAGTGTATTGCTGTATTTTTGTTTTTGTGGTTTTTTCTCTTTTAACACGTTTAACCTCACTAGCCTATAAAATATAATAGCACAGGTGATGAAGACTTGGCTTTATTCACATCATCATATCCAATGAGTTTCTGCCACTGTTCTGGGACCTTGTGATATCATTCATCTCCGCATGTGACATTACAGGCTCTAAGCCATGCCTTAAGTGAATGCTGAAATGCAGTTAGTGGTTGGGACAGGTGGTTTTTCTGAGGGGGTATGAAAGGAATTGCTCAGGTTCATGAAGGTAGGGCATGGGTACTGTGTGACTGGCAGTGGATGAGGTAGTTGCATGTCTTGCATGACTGGCAAGTAGGCCATACTTAATCAAAATGTATTTAACGTGATTCATTGTTAGTTGAAGGTGTAGTTTAAGCTGTTATATGCAGACTTCTGCATTGTCATTGTGTAGTGGCTGCATGAGTCTGAGCCAATAGATTAAAACTGACTTTGGAGGGTGTAATAAAGGCTTGTTTTTAACCTAAAAACTTATGTTTGCCTTTGTCATTTTGTAACTGTGCCTGTCTGTAACTGTTTCACTTATATTGTATGTCAACCAGTGAAAGGAAGCTGATGAAATGATTGGATTTTGTGCTGGTCTGTTTTCACCAATTCAGAAGCTGCTCACAGAGAATTTAGAAAGAATCAATATTTCCTGCCACCTGAGCAAGCAAATCAAATGAATCATTCATTACAATGAAGAGGACTATACTCAGTCTGAATCATGTTAAAAAAACAGCTAGGAATTTAAATGTGTGTTGTGGTGCACAGTATAACACTCCTAGTTAGCTCTTGCAGGTCATCACCAGGTGACTGTATAACCACTGCAGACAGCTGCAAGCATCTACTTCAGCATTATGCCAATCATCAAGCCCCAGCACTTCAGTGCAACCCCTGTTGGGCAGCCAGTGGTATTACCAAAATTTCAGATGCAACCTCAGCATTAAGATAGAGTGACTGTGTAATGTCTGGGGCATCTACATGGTGACACACATGGTCAGGGCATGTATAAATAGCGCTCTCCTAGCCAGGAAAGGATGTTGAGTCAGTGACCATTGATGAGTTGGTTACTGCTATGGGGTCTGAAGAGGGAACATCGTTCAATCACTACCTGCTGGTGCAGCCATCAGTGCTAGTCAGCATCATTCAACAGGACCCCTTATCATACAGTCATGCATGTAGCAGCAATGGATCCTGAGGGTCACATGGGGTCCCTACTAACCACCATCAGTTTAACAACCTGCCAGCAAAGTGTCAGGGGCCAGAGTTGACTTCCTGAATGACACTGTCTTCACAGTAAACCACAGCTAACGACACCACCCACCTATGAGTGGTCTTCAGGTACAGCTGCTTTGCCAGCACAGGCTTAGTGGTCAGGAGCTGTTGGGCTACTTTGTCAGCAAGAATACCATGCTCCAAGTCATGCTATGCTGTTTACAGGGCTGTGGATTTGATACTCACCCTGCCTGCTGGACATGGACCTGTAGCATTGCTGAACTATATTCAAGACAAACAAATGAGCTTGGTTGCAACATAAGCATTGCTGAATTTGCTCCTGCTTGTCACTAAAGAATCCACAAGCTCATGGAAGGAGCTCAGAACAGTCACCCAGAGAAGCCTACATCTGCTCCCCATTACTCAACACAGTTGACACTACCTAATGCTGCTGACTCCATTGTAGTTTGGTGTTGGAAGAGTTAGTGGGGTCCATGCTGACATTAGGGGCACCAGTGGAACTTCAATTCTGGCTCATTATATTACACTGTGGGACATCACATCCTGGTGAGTAGCAAACAACTTACATTAGTCCCACTTGAAACTGATCTGTGTATTTTTCATGGTAATTGTCAGAAAACTAATGGGGGACTGCGAGTGGTGAGGTGTTTGCAATGTAATTTAATTACGCACAATCCTCTCTGTGTGCTCAGCCATTACATGTAATAGGCCACAAGTTTAATTTATCAGGCCACAACACTAGGGACTGCAGAATGTGTGCACAGCTAGAAATAAGAGAAAGGCGTAAATGGATGTCATGTGATGTGAATAGAGACACAATTGCTCTTTGAGTATTCCTTTTTATTCTGATTTCTTGTTGTCTTAGTACATAGATTTTGCAATGTGTGGTACAGATGGTGAGAGTGCACAGATAAAATGGCTCAAATGTGTGTGGGTAATATTAAGTGGAGCAAGCAATTATGTTTGTTAAGGGAGGGGAGATCAGAGCAGTCCTCACCTAGTGTTTAGATACTAGATGCCAGTACTGCCATGCTCCTTTTTACAGTTAAGTCATGATAGGATTTTCTGGCACTTGTAGACACCCTTTACTGTAGGGCAGAGGGTGGGGGGTTCATTGGATGAGAAATTGCTCCAGACAGATGATCTGTTTAAGTTACACAGGTGTTGCTAAAGTGTATGTCATGGGTCACGAGAAGCTGAGGGTTGCCAAAAATGCCTGAGGATGTGGGGTGGTTCATTTGAATGTTACAGGAGAAAGAATACAATGCTACAGTTGGAATACAATACATCAGAAGTAAGGGGAAACAATAGGCAGTTCCCAAGAGAGAATTAGGAAGTTCAGTGCTAATACCTACAAGATAATGGATAATGGCAGTGCTAATAAGGTCCTCTTACATGAGGCAGAGCAGAGTGCATTAGATGCCTTCCTAAGGAGACTGCCACCTGAAGTGTTGAGGAAAGTGAGAACCAAGTTTGCAAAGACTCTTGTGAAGCTGTAACAACCACAAGGGCATCAGCTGAAATTGATGCAGTAACCTGACAAAAGAACATGGAGGAAGTTTTTGATTGCAAAACCACATGTTAATGGTGTGGTTGACCAACCTCATATGGCAGGAATCCAGGACACGACAGGTCAAGAAGTGTGGGCACATAGGGCAATGGCAATGGGGGTTTCTCCAAGGATCTATGAGAGCATGAAGCTGGTAGAGACACTCCTCTCTTAAACTTAAATGGGGACTCTGTGGGCACCACACAACACTCCATGTAATTGTGAGGAGAAGTAAACTGTGTGCAACAGTGGCAGTAGTTTGCTTTACCAGCTTAGTGGGGAAAAGGAAGCATGCATTTTTATTGGATATAAGAACACATGTGTCCATGGAGAGTGTGGACATTAATGAGGTTACATAATAGATACTGTCACATCACAGATCAAGTGGGGTAGGCAGGATGGTGCATTCACCGGGATCAGCAGTTCCGAGATATATAACAGTTTCTAGTTGGTCTGAGTGTTTATTGACCTTGCAGCAGTTCTTGTTGACATTGCAAGTTGGTTGACAGGCCAGGAGGTACATTAAACCAGGTGACTGGCCACAATAGATTTACAGAATCAGTGAGAGAATGATAACCAGTTTATTTATTTATAATCAGTACAGCAGTTAATGATGTCATCTTGCTACTGTCAGTGCCCAGTGGCATGGCTGACCATGGACAGTGGTGCTTGCTAGATCAGCATCGCAGCAAGTGGGAGTCAGTGCACAGAGTTGCCAGGCTAGACAGTCATACCGCAGAAGAAATGAAGTCAGCACCCCAGCGAGTCCAGAGCTGCATCAGGACTTGGCATGAAACAGGCACATTGTTGTAGTTAACTTTGATGTAAGTTGGTCACACCATTTGATGCAAATGTGTGATCAGCCTGTGGTGGGCCCACTGCAGGAGGCACCAGAGTGCAGCGGCAAACCAAGGCCCCTGACATAGCATTCAGCATCAGCGGCCCAGAGACACAAGCTTACAGCAGACAGCAGCAGAGTGTGTACATCTAGAGTGGTAAGCCAGGTGTGGGTGGCACCTGAGTATGGGTTGCGAACCATGGACCCCTGAGTAGGTGCACTGAAGTGGGTGTAAGTCAGTCAGGAGTTGACTCTCAGCTGGGAGGCACCAGTTCAGCTCCCAGCAGCATCGGGATGAGGCGTAGCCCTTAGATCCATAGCTAGATGTGGCAGCATCTAGCAGTACTTGAGGCTGGATGATGCTCATGAGGTCAGCTGGTGTGGAGCACTTCTCAGAGCTTGCTTTGGATGATGACAGACACTGCATTGCTGGAGGGGAAGGTATGTATGGCCACTTGAGCTGCCCTGTTGTGATGGGACATAATTTTTGATCACAGAGACCATGGAAGTGGTACATCGCCAGGGTCAGACATGGTGTAATTCAGGTTACCACTGTGATGGTCTGACCACCATAGTATGATGCATCAACAATGTTACAGCCTCGGCAGCAGGTAGTAGGACTAGTCATGTGACAACCAGACTCACTTTAGTGCTGGGGAGAGACTTCTGTCATAGAGTTAGATAGGAATTGGGTCCGTTGTGACAGATAATTTTGGAGCCATAGACATGGCTGTTTTAGACGTTTTATGGGAAGAAGATTTGGAAAGGGGAGTTTGAGTCCTAAACTGAAGCAATCTACCAGTTTCACCATATTACAAGGAAAAGTAGCTCATTTAGAGGGAGTGGATAGAAAAGACACAAAGGATTTCCTGATAGAATACAAAGAATTGTTTCATGTGCCTGAGGCCTTGCCAGCACAACTCAAATAACGTAGGACAGAATCTGAAGTGGGAATGAATTGCCTGAATATTATAAATTTTATCAGGTACTCAGTCACTTTCAACATGTGATGGAGCAGTTCTTCAACCAATAATTACAAGATGGGATCATTGAAGAAAAGGCTGGTAGTAGTTGTATCAAAATAGAGCACTACCTGAATGATTGGCCTATAGTGACAAGAAGGTGTGGCCCAAAGTAACACCACATTGCATTAATACTGCATTGGTCAATGTTTAATATTAACTTGTTCTTATTACCCAAAGGGTAAGACAAAGAAAAATTTTACACTCAGCACATGCGCCTCTTTGGGTCACTCAGATGAGCCAACTCATTAATGTTAAATTGCAACTCCTCACTTCCACCACAGTGGAGCACGTAGGGCATGTGCGAGACTTTAGAGGCACTACCACTGTTATTGATGGCTGTCCTCAAAGGGGGGAGGAGGGGATAAACAAAAAGGTGGCAGAACAGTAGTGCCCCCCTACAAGCATCAATACTTAGTAATAGGCCAGAATAGCAGGGAGAAGAGGGTAATTTCACTTTCCTCCTTCTCCAGATCATAAAGAGATGACAGAGAATGGCACCACCTGGTATGGAATATGTAGAACTACAAGGTGCTAGACTGCTACTACAAGGCACTTTTTTCAACCTTTTGGCCGTCATTCCAGCTACCTACACCGATAATAGGGACTACAATCATTTGCTGTACATACTGAATCTAACATTTGTGTTCTATGTGCCAAAAACCTGACCTCTCTAACTACCACCCTAAGGCCACCCTGCTCATCTTGCTCAAAATGGCCACATCAGTATCAGGTGATTTATTCAGCACATACACCAGCATCGGGACGACTAATGACTCTGTGTCGTGATTATGGGTACCTCTACCTAGGTCAACTTATTGGTTCTTATTGGTATGTTTGTACAATCCTCCTATGTGAATGATTTCTTAAACTTGAAATTTAAAACTTTATATTTCCTTTTGCTGTCTTTTGTTGCCATATGAGACTGATCAGCGAGTGAATGGATAGAAGTCTTGTACTGGCTTAGTGATTTTACGTATGACCAAAATTTTCTCAAGTTCTCAGCAAGATCTTTGCTAAGGTACATGTATGACAGTGGAAGTTATTGTATCCTTCAAACATTGATCCTCTTCCAGGCAGAAGAATTTCTACAACTTTTGTCTGTCAACATTTGTGCGCTCGTTTTTGAACCAAATGTGCAACGACCTCTTTTTTCCTCAGCATTTTCCGAGTTTGAATATTAAACCACGGAGGGACCTTCTCTAACTGTCATTGTTACAATGACATCACGATCACTGTACTTGTCTTTAAACTGACACTGTTGATAAGGTCAGGCCTCTTTGCAGCTACGAGGTCTAAAATGCCTTCATTGCATGTGTCTGTGTAACTAGTTGTTGAAGGCAGTTTTCGGAAAACATGCTAAAAAGTACTTCACAAGACTGTATGTCCATACCACCTGCAGTGAATCCATAGATGTCCCTGTCTATATTCGGTAGATTAAAGTCACCTCAAATGAATACTGCATGATCCTAGTATTTTCCTGCTACTGAGTGTAGACCTTCCTTGACTGATATTACAACTATATATTGTACTATAGAAACGCTCAGCAATGACTCATTTTGGGAATGGACCCGATTAGTCACCTGCACTATTAAATTCAACCAACGATGGCTGAAGGAATACATTGAGATTAATATAAAAAAGATGGCTTTCATGATGTGTGCTTTGAAAAGAGTTTTTAGACTTGTGAACAATGCACCTTATGGCAAAATAATTGAGAGTGTTAGAAAGGACCACAAAATTCATTTAACAACGAAATGGGACATGTTCTGGCGTAACCACAAGTTCCGGAATGAAGATGAAGAATGCAAGAGAAGAGAAGGCTGTGAGATGTTGTCAGCCAATAGTACGCTGACCAGGACATCACCACGATAGGGTGAAACATCTAGCTGAAGTGATTATAAGCGCCACTCCTGCCAGCCTTGGCCCAGGCGATCATCATAGGCCGCACCACCCGCTCCTTCCACCTCCATGATTTTTACCTTATCATTTATGGCCGTCCTATCCACCTCATTCCTACCCTCAAATACCTTGGCCTCACACTCGACCGCCACCTCACCTGGACTTCTCATCTCCTTACCATCCAAAACAAAGCTCACAATCACCTCCGCCACCTGAAACTCCTGCCTGGCTGGACGTGGGGTCTGCATCCTTCCACCATCCTTCACACCTACAAATCCTTGATCTGCCCCATCCTCTGTTACGCCAGCATAGCTTGGATTTTCGCCCCTCCCCGGTGCTATAAAGCCCTCCAAAACCTCGAACGCCATGCGCTCCACCTCGCCTTCCGCATCCACCTTCCGTCCCCCATGCGCATCCTCTACGACCTTCCCCCACCTTCTCCTTCTCCTTTTCCTTGAACACATCCGCACACTACATATTGTCCACCGCCTTGATCTCCCTGGTGTCTCCATTCCTCTCCACCCCCAACCAGTTGCCGTGCCTTTACTGTTGTGTCCCACCCTCTCTCCATCTCCACACCCTCCATCTCCTTTCCCAACGCAACTTCCACCATCTACCCCTCCCGGACATCTACCCTTCCTGCATCCTCCTCAGGGCTCCCTCTCCTCCCCCTCCCTCCTCCTGAGCGGCTTTCCCCTCCTACTCCCCCTCCATCTCTCGTGCCTCCTTTCAGTGTCTCTGCACTCCCTCCTGCCCTGTCTTCCCTCTTCCTCTCCCGCCCCACGTGTCTCCTGCCTCTTCGTGTACCCACTGATGCCCCTCCTCTCTTCATCCCGCCGCTTCCCCTGCTGCCCTTGCTCTCCCCTCCTTTTCCATCCTCTCTGCCCTTTCCCTCGGCAGGTCCTGCCTGGCAGTTTTATTCTTGGTCGTGTATGCTCCAAGTGGGTTTTAAGTGTGCTGTTCTGGAGTGCTTTTACTACTGTGGCCGACTTTTAACCTGTGCATGTCCATTCAGTGTCTTCTCTGAGCTTTGAAGAATCGCCAACTGTGTTTTTTTTAATTTTCTGGTGACTTTCTTTTTAACTGTTCTCCATGAACGTCTCTGTGTTAGTCTATTTTTTACCTCCATTTTCTCCCATTATTCTTTTTTAAGTTCCCCTTTATCGCCTTATGTATGTAAAATTTTATTCTTATTTTGAGTTGCCATGTCACTCGGCTGAGGAGCGGCAGATTGTGCCGCTGACAGCCCTCCCCTGCCCATATGGGACAGGGGAATGAAATCACAATAAAGAAAAAAAAAAAAAAAAAAAACAGCCTTGGCCGGACGTTAGTGGACAGCATTTGCAGAGGACTAGGCTTGACCTAGCAGAGAATGCTACAAAGACATTTATCAGCGATCCACAAACTGTGTGTCGAACTTGCATGAACATTGTATATAGCAAAGGACTCGGATTTATGATGCATGTCGCCCATCACTTGCGACACTATTGTATATTCCAAGTTAAGTATTGTCAGTCTTCTTATTTGTAATAAAAACTATTAATGTTATTTGGTTGAACTGTTGTATAGCATTCCGAGAACGCAGTATCCTTTAGGCACACTATATGCGACGAGTGAGCAAGACCCCACTTTTGGTGATGGGTATCCACCTAACCCAGTGCCTGGCGGCCCCGGTGTGTTCATTTATATTGTGCTGGTGCCTTAATACTCTCTTTGTCCTTAATTTGCAGGGGTGCTTATTGCTTTAACAGTTTCTTGTCGTTTGTGCTAATCAATGTTTTCAGGTTGGCGTTGCAGAAATTTTCTTTGCTTGTGTCCTAATTTTATTAGCTTGCCTTGTCTGTTTGCTGCATTTGTCTCTTCCAAAAGACCCCCCCCCCCCTTCCCCGCTCCCTGCTCAGGCACTGCAGCCGCAAGCGTGAGACGCCACACAGCTAATGCAGATGTTTCAGTTCCAGATACAGCAGATTTCTGCACTATTCAACACGGTGCAACAGTTACTGGCCAACGATGTGCGCAACGCAACAAGTACCACCTACTACACCTACTGCTATACCACCTTTTCGACAATTTCATGAACAAGAAGAGGAATGGCTCGAGTGGTTGTCCCACTCTGAAGCCCACGTCATCGCACACAATGTACCAAGTACTGTGAAACTTCCCTATCTATGATCAAAGATATGAAGTGCAGTGTTCCGCCTCATTCAAAAACATTTTCCTACCGCCACTCCGAGTGAACTTGCTTATGACGCAGCGGTAGACTCACTAACAAACTATTACGACCAACAAGTGAATGTGGTAGCAGCTCGATATCAATTCTTTAATTGCAAAAAAACGCTCAGAACAATCTTCTTGCGACTGGGTAACAGATTTGGAGGGTATGACAAGGAAATGCTAATTCAAATGTGCCTGTGGTGCTTTATATTCAGATGTTATGTTGCGTGATGCGACCGTGTACAATATGCCTGCTATCAAACTCAGAGAAAAGATTTTGAAACAGTCAGATCCATCATTTCTGCAGGTAGTGCAAATACAAGATCAATACGATTCTGGTGCCTTTTCAGCTCATACATTTGAGCAGCCGGGTTGAGTCCCTTGCTTGCGATTGCACCATTCCGCATCAGCGGCGTACGCTAGCCACGGCGAGTAAACACCCTTTCACGCCACGTAAACAGTTCGCTGATCAGGTGGCTACACAGGCAAACAGAATTAAGTCTTGCCCTAGGTATTATTTACAGCTCAAACGCTCAAACGCCAAGACTACCCTTCCCAACAAGCTCAGTATTATGCTTGTGCTAGGAAAGGACATGTACAATCTGCATGTTTGCAACGGAACAAACATAAGAATTCAGCCTAATCGCAAAACTCTTGTCCCAGGCCCATGTCATTAATGCAGTATATTCAAAGTCTGCAACAGGCATTAGCAAATCTAGCAAGTGTGCAGTTTCTTCAGTAATACGCCAGTCAAATAAACTTTTTGTTCAATTACTTCTTTGTGGGAAACGTTTGAGATCCCAGTTGGACACGCGTGCCTGTATTACATTACTCAATCGTCACATATATGAAATGTTAGGCTCTCCACGCCTGCCTAAAACTAGCACGCAACTGACAGCTTATAATGGACAAGACATTCCTGTTTTCGGAACATGTACTTTGCCTGGTATCTATTGCTCGCATACACGAAGTGACATTTACAGTGAAACTTCCTGGCAGATTAAAACTGTGTGCCCGACCGAGACTCAAACTCGGGACTTTTGCCTTTCGCGGGCAAGTGCTCTACCAACTGAGCTACCGAAGCACGACTCACGCCCGGTACTCACAGCTTTACTTCTGCCAGTACCTCGTCTCCTACCTTCCAAACTTTACAGAAGCTCTCCTGCGAAGAGCTTCTGTAAAGTTTGGAAGGTAGGAGACGAGGTAGGAGACATCGGGCACACAGTTTTAATCTGCCAGGAAGTTTCATATCAGCGCACACTCCGCTGCAGAGTGAAAATCTCATTCTGGGGACATTTACAGTGCTACAATCTCGCGAGTGTGAGAACATATTTGGCCTTGATTGTTTTGATTTGTTTGGCTTTAACGTTCAGGACAATGTGTTGTCAGTATCTACATTCAATGCAGAAGATAGCGTAGCTAGCTTTCTAAAAGTATTCCTGAAACTTTTTTCTGAAGGTTTAGGCAAAGCTAACAATTTTGTTGCACATATTACGCTGAAAGACAATGCTCAGCCGAAGTTTTGCCAGGCCAGAACTGTTCCCATTGCATTGTGGAATAAAGCCGCTGCTGAACTAAAAGAACTGCAAGATGTGGAGTTATTACGCCAATGTCAGCTAGTCAGTGGGAAAGTCCATTGGTTTTGCTCCCCAAACCTTCAAGTCGCATTCGTCTCTGTGTTGACTTTAAGTCTACAGTCAATTCACAAACTGTGATTGATACATATCCATTGCCACACCCAGAGGATCTCGTGGAAAAATTAGGCGCTGGACGCTATTTTTCAAAAATTGATTTTCGCGATGAGTATCTTCAAATACGGCTCGATGAGGAATCTCAGAAGGTATGTGCAGTAAATACTCATTTGTGTTTGTTTAAATATTTGCTTTTGCCTGTTGGCAGTGCTTCTGCAACCGCCATTTTCCAACGGTATTTGGAACAGCTGATTGCACTAGTGGCAAACTGTTCAGATTATTTGGATGACATTGTCGTAGCAGGTCGTACACCTGAAGAACATATTACAAATTTACGTGCTTTGTTTCGTGTGTTATCTGATGCGGGACTAAAGTGTAGACTGGGCAAGCGTGATTCTTTTTAAACCTGAGTTGCAGTATCTTGGTCATGTCATAAACAGTCAAGGTGTACATCGTCTTCAGTCGCATTTGTTAGCCATACTAGACCTGCCAGTTCCTCGCAATATCACAGAATTGCAGTCAGTCTTAGGGAACATGAACTATTATATTCGGTTCATACCGAATGCTGCACAAATCACGGCTACATTGCATCGCTTGTGTCGCAAGGATGTCCCCTTTGTTTGGACATAGGAGTGCCAAGTAGCTTTTCAAAAACTAAAAGATGCATTGCTCAGTGGTCGATGCTTAGTTCACTTTGGTCCCGACACACCAGTTGTATTGCAAGTTGACGCTGCCTCTTACGGAACCGGTGCAGTGCATTCGCACAGAATTGGTGATAAAGACAGACCTATTGCTTTCGCATCAAATGTGTTGTCCAAAGCTGTGTAACCATTCACAAATTGAGAAGGAGGCATTGGCTATTGTGTATGGGGTCACCAAATTTCACCACTATTTGTATGGCAGAAAATTCTACTTAGTAAAGGATTAAAAGCCTTTGCAGTCCTTGTTTCATCCGACGAAATCGGTTCCTGTACGAACTGCTCAAAAATTGCAAAGATGGGCTTTGTTGTTGTCTCAATACCAGTACGAGGTTGTGTATCGTCAAACGGGTCAACATGGTAATGCGGAGTCACTTTCATGTCTTCCGATTGGCCCTGGTACAGACTTCGACGCTTCTGCTGAATCTTCTTGTCACATCGATACTCAGGTTTCTCAATTGCTTCAGTCTTTTCCGCTAAATTATCGGGAAATTTTTACAGGCCACGGAAGCTGATCCAGATTTGAACATTTTGCTGACATACATTCGCAGATATTGGCCTCGCTCATTGAATAGTACGAAGCAGTCTGTAGTGCGCCGATACTTTGGCCTTCGGCATAGCCTCGCTGTACAGAAGGGTGTAATTCTTGTTCAAAATGATAATGGGCAGTCACGTGTGTTGATCCCTAAAACTTTGCAAAAAGAAGTGTACACTTCGTACGAAACAGTTAGCGCGTCGACACTATACTTGACAGGGTATGGGCACCCAAATAGAACAGATGATGTCACAGTGTCACGCATGTGTGGAAAATGAGTCCGCCCTGTCACAAAAATTCTCTGCTTGGCGTAAGTCGCAGACGCCATGGCAATGTGTGCACATAGACTTTGCAGGACCTTCTAGGAACACTCGTTTGTTGATTGTGGGTGATTCGTATAGCAAGTTTCCTTTTGCTGTGCCGTTGAACTCGACAATGCCACATAGCACAAATCAGGTGTTGCCATCGATTTTTTACCTGGAAGGTTTACTTGAAGTAATAGCGTCAGAAAACGGCCCTCAGTTCACATCAAATGAATTTGAAACATTCTGTGAATGCATTGGCATGCGGCATCTAACTAGTGCACCGTTCCATCCACAGTCAAACTGCGAAGTGGAATTTTTTGTCAGAACTTTCAAGCAGCAGATGACCAAATTTCGCTCCGCATACACCAGGGATCAAGCATTGCAACTGTTTCTCGCCTCCTATCGTTCGCATCCCCGAGATGGACACTTGCCGGCGGAATTGCTTCACGGCCGCCGCCATCGCACACCGCTCCACCTGCTCCACCCTCCTCAGCATCCGACGCCGAAGGAAGACCGCAAGTATCGCTTCGCGCAGCATGATATTATTTTTCACAGGTTTTTTAGCGTCAGCAGACGGTGGGCGCGAGCGAGATCGTCCGTAGACTTGGCGCTTGCGTGTATCTTCTTTCAGGTTTATCAAAATCAACTTTGCCTCTGTCATGTACACGATGATCTTTCAGTCTCTCTTCCCCCAAATTCGCAGACCCAGAAGACACGGCGGCCACAGCAGCTGCCAGAGGGTGACATCACGACACCGCGGGACGACCCCATGGAGACGGAGCCTTCGTCTGCTCCACGTCCTTCGCCTCCTTTCGTCCTACCGATGCAGCTGGACCCGCCCACGCCTTCTTCATCTGGTTCATGGCAGCAGGAGGTGGACACGTACCCTTTTGGTCGTTTTCCGGGGGATGTTTCCGCCCGAGAGCAGGCCGGATGGCGGGGTGTGGCCGGAAGCGTGTCATTCCCAGCAACCACAGCTTCTGGCCCAGCGATGAGCCCACACTCCTGCCTCTCCCGCCGTGTTCACACTCACTACATAACGACGGTCCGTCACTTTGCGGGGGAAGAATGTTGTGGCGTAACCACAAGCGCCGGAACAAAGATGAAGAATGCAAGAGAAGACAAGGCTGTGAGACGACATCGGCCAATAGCGTGCTGACGTGGATGTCACCATGACAGGAGCTGCATCTAGCTGAAGAGAATATAAGCGCCGCTCCTGCCAGCTCACGCCGGACATTAGTCGACAGTATTCGCACAGGACTAGACGCACTCTAGCAGAGAACGCTACAATAGCAGTTATTAGTGATCCACAACTGTGTGTCAAACTTGCATGAACATTGTTTATAGCAAAGGACTCGGATTTATGATGCATGTCGCCCATCGTTTGCGACACCATTGTATATTCTAAGTTAAGTATTGTCAATCTTCTCATTTGTAATAAAAACTATTAATGGTATTTGCTTGAATTGTTGTATAGCATTCCGAGAATGCAGCATCCTTTAGGCACCCTATACGCGACAAGTGCGCAGGACCCCACAGGACAATTGTTATGGCACAAGAAGTTATACCCACAGGACAAATTTTAAACGGGCCACAATCTTGAGTCAAGAAATCGTCGCTCTGAAGATGACAAAGCTTTCGGCAGAGGTCACAAAATCTGTTTATTTTGGAATATGTATATTGGACATATTCAAACTTCAGCCTGATGCATTCTACATATCTGGAAATGCAGCCAATAATCCTTGTGGTGTAACTCCTAGAAACAACAATATTATTGGCCTAATGACAGATTAGGTGAATGACTCACAGTTTGAGGAGGCCGTAGGTCTTCGATTAAAATTGTACCCATACTATACAGCGACAGGTGCCACCCAAATGTAGACTAAGTGTGCATCTTGCAGGCTCAATGGCTCATGGTTGAAGACTAGCTGAGGTTGTGGCTCTGACAATGCTCCATCTCCCCCTACATATATGGTATAGCAAGCTACTTTTCAATCATGAGACCACATGGTGCATAAGATATTGAAAATGGAAATTGGCCTGTTGCCTCATGGCGATAAGCGAATCAAGTACTGACGAGGTTGAAACCCTACTGTATGCAAACTGTTCATTTGGATGATAGGAGAGTGTGGATGTATTTAAATTGCAAACAACACGTGTGTGCATGTAAATATACAGAATATAGTATGATCTGTTTATTTTGTGTGTATTTTAGATGCAAAAATCCATGGCATTCATATTTGGGTCATAAATCATAGATGGGTTGTGGTGGGAAGTGACATACAGCAATTGGATAATAAATTATAGAGGAGGCATGACGAAAGTGATGTACACTATTTTGGGACAAATCTGGCAACCATGCAACTGTGCTAACTTTCCAGACCAATAGAAACAATCAGTTTTGAATTTTCCACCATTTATGCATCACCCAGTTGGCTTAAAACGGAGGGGAATGGAGTGGAGTGGAGGGGGAGGGAAGAGATCTGGCAACAATGTAGAGTGTGCTGAAATTGGCTATGTTCCATTACTGATGATGCAATCTGGCTCTATTTGTTCTCTTCTGAGCCTCCCCACATAGATACGTGCATCATGATGCTGTGCACAGAACTAATACTCGTTTAAAATGACGATGTGATGATGCTTCTGTGTACAGTGTTGTTGTTGGATGCGTCACTGTCGTTGCGCCTCCCTCTTCTGCCACGCCAAGGTAGGCCACGACAATGGTCACCGTGCTGACAGTCTGTGGTACTGTCGCGTTTTCGCACTGTTTGTGTGGATACTTGTCTTGCTGCAAAGAAGCCTATTTCTTCACTCAAGGTATGTGACTTGGCTGTGTGGGACTAAAGGACCAGTTAAAAATATGTCTGTTCTCTCGAGCGCTTGTCACTTGGGGCCTTGGGATCATAAACGGTGTTGAGTATGGCCTTCCTGAACCCATCAATTCCATGTTCCCACGACAGTTGTGGGATCCAGTGCAGACAGCTGTACCACTGAAAGATGAACTGTTGCCTCAAAAGGCCATGATCATTGTGCTGTCAGAGTCCAACACACGCTTGTAGATGTTTCTCTTCTCACGAACAACGAAATTTCAAATATGAGTACTGAATGAGAAATCTAGTGCATAAGCTTTCCTTACATGCGGAATGTAGATGACGTTACTCCTATCCGTTTTGCGCGGTTGCTCTCAAATTTACGTCATTTGCAACACTAGCGTGTAATACACAGTTTACGCCAATTTGATGTTTGTCGCTGCCATCTTAATGGTGTTGCAGTTTTGATTGTTAGAAGTGTATAAAAAGAATTAAAACTCATTTCAAACAGCACCATTGCTGATCTCAAATAAATATATTCACATAAAATAGCATTGAAAAATAAAACTCGTTGAGGTGTTGTTGCTTAACTAAAACAATTGGCGGGGGAGAGCATGGTTAAAGTTTAAAATTACAATAGGGCCTAAGTATGGAGAAAAATATTTTATTTTTTGCGAAGTATAATACACGAAAACTGACAATTTTTGTTCTTTTAAATGAAAAAAGAGCACCAGGTTGCTTTTCCTTCTATTGAAACAATGAAATCGCTGAATTCATCCGTGTCATCTTTGAAGTTTTCACTATATGTGATGAAAAGTTATCGGGTTGACACAGAGATGGCGTTAATAGGAATGAAATTCTGTTTTTGTTATACTGGTACACGTCATGCAAAAATGTAATTCACGTGTTAATTTAATCTGCTCAGTATTCTCATGTACGGTAGCCTTTTGTTTAAGTTTCGTACAGATGTATAAATAAGAATACTGCCTCTTCGTAAAAATTCTTTGTTTTGAGCGGTTAATGAGCATCAGAAATTCGTCCAAAAACTGATAAAAGTTTATGAGGAAATGGCTCTTTCATTTTAATCTGTGAAGATGTAGTAGGCAGCTAATTTCAGATATTGCTGTACAGTTTTTGAAGCGTGTGTGAAGGACATCCCGAAGTTATTACAGCAGCTAAAAACGAGAAAATGCTTACTGTGGTACTGAATGATCGGCATTTAAGAGTATGGAATGATGACACCAGGGGTACATCAAAAGAAAGAGTGTGGCGCCTTTTACATGAAGAATTAAGTGTGCGAAAGCTTTGTGCAAGCCGGTGGCCATGTACGAAAAAGGCGAAGACGATTTAATCTGTAGGAAAGTTCAGGCCAGTGCTTTCAGGAAAACATGCGGGATTCTTCTTATTGATTACCTTGCAATAGGGACAGCAATAGCTGGCGAGCACCACGAAAAGCTTCAGGTCCCCTTGGATGACGGAAAGCGAGAACAGACAACGAATGCAAGCAAGCTAAAAGGGCATTCAGAGCTGCTTTGGCACTGGGAAAATTTAGGGATGGAATCTACTCACTGGCAAATTTTGGCTAAAGTGCACCAATGTAGAAGAGACTAATTAGAAAATTTAACTGCATTTTTGATAAATTTGATTCATTTCATCTCTAGTTGTTAGCCAAGTTATAGCATCGTCTTGACACAACATTACGATGAGTTTCTTGTTCGTTATCTTGAGATTAAGAACAGTTTTACCAGTGAGATTGAGGCGTGCCAGTATGCAATGATATCGTTCTTTTTCAATTGTACCAAAACTACCGGTAGGTAAATAAAATTGATCTATTCGTGCTCGTGCAACCACAAAGTTGAGCGTCACACACACACACACACACACACACACACACACACACACACACACACACACACACACAATTTCTTTAGGCTTCCGTAAGATGCAAAACTGAATAGGAATTTGTTCTAAATAGATTCCTCGCTATTATTCATGCTCTTGAAAGTGTATAGTTGAACATGCACTTTTGTGCATACTGACTTGTAAACAAGCATGGTTCTAGTAAATATAGCCTTAAGGAGAAAACATAGTCTCTTTTGCTACATGCGGTACAGACATCTCGCCTCCTGGTATAGGTACTGCATGCAGGAAGTTTAATATGTAATCTACCACACTAAGTAACTTTTAATGATAACTCCCTCAATGTTACAGCCTATGTGAATACATTAAAAGTTATAGGCGATGTTGAAACAATCAACGCCATGAACGCAGTATTACTGAATTATCTGTAGCAGTGTCAAGAGTTTCCGCTATTTACAGCGTGGAATGTTTGAGACAACCCTTTTGTTTTTTGGGAGTGTGATACGTCATACAGTCCTTGATTAGATAGTACAGGGGGCTTTGCGCGACGTTCCTTTCCTTTCCTCTTTCCCTTCCCTGTTGCATGTGTATCCTCCGATTGGAGAAACGAGGTGGGTAACGAAAGCAAATATTTATTTTAAAAAAAACATCTCTTGTCAAAGTTGTTAGTTCAACAAGTGTCAAGTTTATTCGTCATGCCGACCGTCCTTAACTAAAGCTGTTGGTGCTCGTCATCTACAGGTCTATCACTAACTACTATCAAACAGGTAAACCAGGAAATGTTGGCACAGAAAGCACTTGCAGTCGTTACACCGAAGACGTGGTTAGCTGACTGTAGCCTCTAGGCTCGTAAACCATTCTCTCTTCTATGAGAATCCTGTTTGTCCTCTTAGAACATCATGAGGTTCTCAGTGGAGCTATGATGGCACTGATCGAAAGAGACTGTTACAGAGGACGCCACGAGATGGAATCTTCAGTTTGTGTTGGTAAGGTGGGGAACGAGAAACTGCATTTAGGCGCAAGAGATTAATGAGGCTTCGGGCAACTAACGCCGAAGTTTCTTTCGACAACTCATCCTGGATTAAGTCACATTTCTACAGCGTATGGCTCAACGACAAACAACTGGGCCTGCTGACATGCAATCCTTTGTTAGTCAGAGTGCGTCTGTTTCGTACAAGGTGGCAGATGCTCGATACAAAAGCTTTTCATCGATGTCTGTGTCTCCGCCCTGCGGGATTTGCTCCCCCATTGACACAAGAAGTGATACAAGCAGCTATATATTCAGTCTTCTTCTGTCGGCGCTCTCGTCTTGTACCCCTGGCTACAGCCTGTTCTGAATTTGTGAGTATATATTTTTTTCTCACTTTGTTTTGATTCAAAATTTTATCTGTTGGTAACGTGGTCTCATGTGTGATTCTCAGAAGACTGGAAGTGTATCTGGAGTGCGATGTTTCCTGTTGGTTACCATAACATCGTAGCTAAACGGGACCGTGAGACTTAAGTTTTGGAAAGGACAGGTGGAAATAATGGGAAAGTGTTATTGATCAGAACACACCCCAGGGTTAATCTACATTGATTGATCGAAACGACGAAACACGTAATTCAGGACGACCTGATGAGCATGTACATTTTCGTTGAATTCATTTATCCTTGACCACCCTTTGTTATAAGGAATAGAAGAAAATTAGTGAAAAGTGATCATTGAGTTTCAGAGGGGGACTGATGAAAGCTTCGGTTTGCTTCACATTTTACTCTTGTATAATGTGTGATTTCGTAAGCGTCGAGTACACCAAACGTCAATGAGAACACAGAGTTGGAACTTTCTTCTTGCGACAGTATTTTTTTCCCGTACTATATAAGTTGTCCTAGGAGAAATGGTCAGTATTCAGAGATACGACAGGAACGATCATTCGAAGTAAAAAAGTCTAGTAAATGTCGGCTGTAAAGTGCAAACTTTAAGAGCTGTGAGAACTTTCGCATCATCACTACCGTGAAAAAAGAAATCTACTTTTAAGCTATGCATTTTAGAGCCTGTGTATACTACACAATCTTTGAAACTTCCTGGCAGATTAAAACTGTGTGCCCGACCGAGACTCGAACTCGGGACCTTTGCCTTTCGCGGGGAAGTGCTCTACCATCTGAGCTACCGAAGCACGACTCACGCCCGGTCCTCACAGCTGTACTTCTGCCAGTATCTCGTCTCCTACCTTCCAAACTTTACAGAAGCTCTCCTGCGAACCTTGCAGAACTAGCACTCCTGAAAGAAAGGATATTGCGGAGACACGGCTTAGCCACAGCCTGGGGGATGTTTCCAGAATGAGATTTTCACTCTGCAGCGGAGTGTGCGCTGATATGAAACTTCTACACAATCTTTTCTTGTTTTGGTCCACACTGAATCTCCCAAAATATGGAAAACAAAGGGCTTGCAGTAGAAGTAATTTGTTTCATAGCTCTTACGGTACGCATTTTAGAGCCCATATTTACTAGACTCTTTCGCTTCGAAAGATCGTTTTTGTCATATCACTGGATACTGACCATACCGTCAGGGACATCCTGTACATTGATTGCATCGTTATGAACCAGTATGGACTGGACAATAAAACGCACGGATATATCTGTTTGTATTATATTTCTAACACGCACCAACATTTGATAAAAATGGGAGTCCGGTTCAGTGCTATCTACAGATGATTGTAAATTCGTATCTTTCAAGTTATTTACACTTTCGTGGGATCTGCTTTGTGCAGACACGCCAGAATCTCATGTGTTTTCTTTCCAGCACCCATCGTGACCAAACTGCGAGTTTCATTTCTTTATTATTTCAGTGAGTTAGCATCTGCAAAGGGGTCATGTATTGCAGGCCGTAACTCCAGCACAATGTGTAAGGTAAAAGTAAAACAGTCCTCAACCTGGAGGCTGGTTTGATCACCACAGTGCTTTATTAGGCATGGTTCTGTTGAAGGTGGTATGTCGTAAGCGACAGGGTCGACTGAGGGTTGAATACCAGACTTCTGGATTTTTAGTCTGAGACTCTGTGAGCCATCGAGGCTGTTGGAACACTGGGATATGTATATGAACTTAGTATTCATCTAACAAGCCTTTTAAAAAGTACTGTAGCTTTATACCACTGATAAAAATGGCTGGGTTAGTGGTATCAATAAAGTGTTATTATGAATAAAGTCAGTAGGTTTTTCAAGAGTTAGTCTGTAACAGAAAAGTGGAACTCGCTGACTGTAGAAAAAAAAAGTAATTCCGGCTGGATATAGTGTAGGTCGCCAACTAGTAGCGTTAACGTTTTGCAACTGTGACTATGATGCAACCTCGAATCTTCTATAGATAGTAACTTCTACTAGCATGCGTAGAATTCTTTCTTGATCACAGAGGATAGTTTCAACCCGTCACCCAGATATATGCCCCATGATAACTGGATCACTAGTTCCTTGCATTCTTCAGGACGAAATTCCGAACTCAGCGAGGCGACTAAGCGGCAAGATTTTCGACCTTCGGTCTTAGAGCACATGGTACCAAACCTTATTCGATCAGTCTGATTTCTCTAAGACATTCGAGATCAAGACTTAAGTATTTCTTCATTCAAGGCGATGACTAAAATTCTTATCCTCTGCAGACATGTCCCATCCAATGCCTATACTGTCAATAAGACATCAACGAAAAAAACAAAACTACTCCTTTAAGAACCTAATCTGGTCAGGGTAAATGAGCGATACATGAATGAAAATTAAATAAATATTATCCTTGGAACTCATCAGTAGCCTTTTAAAGAAATGGAGCGAGCCTCGAGAAATAATTTAACAGCAGCACCAGAATGAACATTTCTTGAACTCTGAATACAAATGCTCATCAATATACACTGGTATGCAAAACTTAAGGACGAAAGTAACTTTCGCATGACGCGTCACTGCAAAGTACCATAACTCGATGAAACTTGAACTGTATGTAGAAAGAACTGCTACAGTATAGTGGAGACAGTAACTGAGGTAACTGAAAGGTATAAGCAATGAGACTAACGGAAGTGACACTTTTATTCAAAGACAATAATTACTCTGAAGTCACCACGATTTATGACGGTCCATGGACATTATAAAAGGCGGGACATGGTTCTTAATAAGGTGTGAGATCGCCACGGGCGGCAGTGAATCCTCTCCAACGTACTTCCATACTGGCCACGAGTTTGGTAAGGAGTGCTTATGATAAGGTGTTTCAGTCCTCCACCGGCGCGGCTGAATCGTCGTTGGTGCACGGGAACGTCCTGCAGTACGTTTCCCCAACGCATCCCACTCGAGGTCGATGGGGTTTAAGGGACGCCAGAAGAGCACGTGACTCCATTTCTCGTTGGTCCAGTCCCAACCCTCTTGGCAACATCTAAACGGTGCCGCCGATGTGCGGATGTCAACGGAACGCAACGTACTGGTTTTCGGGCGAAGACAACACCCCCAAACCGTCGCCGTGTCACTTTGGAGCGTGAGACTGCCCGCCTTTTAGTCCTGTTAAACATTGTTGCGATTGCACCCACTGTTTGACGTGGTTAACTTCTTACCTGTTGCACAATGCGACGGTCTTCTGCTGCTGTAGTTGATCTTGGTCGGCTACCTCCTCTCCTTTGGGCAGAAATGTCTGTAGTTCGGAACGCTCCCCATGCACGTGAAACAATGCTGTGAGCAATACTTAACTCCTGGGGTACAGCCGGCCGCTGTGGCCGAGCGGTTCTAGGCGCTTCAACCCGGAAACGCGCTGCTTCTACGGTCGCAGGTTCGAATCCTGCCTCGGGCATGGATGTGTGTGATGTCCTTAGGTTTAAGTAGTTCTAAGTCTAGGGGACTGATGACCTCAGATGTTAAGTCCCATAGCGCTCAGAGCCATTTTTGAACCTGGGGTACACTCGTCATACATCGCCCTTCTTGCAGTTTCACGATGATTCTTCCCAGTGTGAAGTAATCTAAACGTTGTCTCCGGTCCATGTTGAATGACGAACACCACAAAAGTGTACTGGAACTGCTAGCTGATTGACACAGGCACTCCTTTCCCGCTTCTCCAACTGCCTCGTATTGTGGGACCAGTCACGTTTGATGCTATAGACCTGTTGACATCACGCCATGTAATGTCTAGCCTTCTGTGCGCGACTGGAAGAACTTTGGGAACATGCTCTCGCACTTTCATTAATTTCTTAATATGTTACTTTATCTACCTCGCCCATTTTTCTGAGCAGTATATAAATGTTTAGATTTAATAACTATCTTATTTAAAATAATTGTACTGTAATTAAAGCTTAGAAAGACTAAGCTAAACAAGTTAAGCTGAAAAAAAAAAAAAAGAAATAGAAAATGGAGACAAGGAGTTAAATCGTGTCTAAGATGTTGGGTAACAACACTGAGACTTCATATGTTGTATTTGTATGAACAAAGCGAGATGTAAAGGGGAGCTACTATTATTTTAAAACCGGAAAAATTTGTAGCTTCTATGTTGTTACGAACAGGGTTTTTCATAGTCGAATTCTTGCAAAACTGGTAGTGTTTATCAGGCTATCTCACACGACTTAGGATTCATAATGTGAGTCGCATGATAACTTGTTCAAGTCCTGATGGGAGCTTGGAGTTTTACTGACCGTTAACATGAAATCCAACATCCTCCAGCTCTTGTTTTGGATTCCATTGAAAATTTTCAACCCCGCGTTTTTCCAACATATCTTTAAAGAGCTTCTAAAGTGGAGGAAGACAATAGCTCACCACCTACTTTATGACTGGCTAGCCGGCCGAAGTGGCCGTGCGGTTAAAGGCGCTGCAGTCTGGAACCGCAAGACCGCTACGGTCGCAGGTTCGAATCCTGCCTCGGGCATGGATGTTTGTGATGTCCTTAGGTTAGTTAGGTTTAACTAGTTCTAAGTTCTAGGGGACTAATGACCTCAGCAGTTGCGTCCCATAGTGCTCAGAGCCATTTGAACCATTTGACTGGCTAATAAAGCACTGTGATGGTCAAATTGCCATTCAGACTGAAGACCATTTTTCTTTAGCTGTGATTGCTGTGTCGTCCGAAGAAGACACGGCCAGGGCAAAAGCGCCACAGGCCCAAAGATGCAAGCTGGTGCCAATGCCATAGAGACTCGCCACTTGCGCGAGTTCTACCAGCGCCACAAGCGAAGCTGAGGATGAAGATATCGACTTCACCTCGGCCAATTGCCGCCCGAATACAATCCTCCAATGACCGGACGACAACGGACAGAAGCCTACTCGGAAGACAGAAGAGCAGCTCTCGCCCACTTGGTTATAGATCATCGTCCAGGGCTGCCTTAGCCAGGGAACGTCATTTAGTGATCTCTTAGAAATGAACAGACAGTTGTTGTAAATTCAATTTGCTATGTTGACCAACGATTATTTGCACTTGGCCATTGAGGGCCTTTTTTGTGTCATATTACATGCAGTGTAGCAAACTTCATTATCCGACATGTCACAAAGATAAGTAAACATTTTTAACTCTTTTGGGTGACTTTGTTACTAATTTGTTGGTGCGTTGTAGAACCTTCGTGCCAGCCGGGGTGGTCAAGCGGTTAAAGGCGCTACAGTCTGAAACCGCGCGACCGCTACGGTCGCAGGTTCGAATCCTGCCTCGGGCATGGATGTGTGTGATGTCCTTAGGTTAGTTAGGTTTAAGTAGTTCTAAGTCCTAGGGGACTGATGACCGTAGAAGTTAAGTCCCATAGTGCTCAAAGCCATTTGAGCCAGAACCTTCGTTTTCCTATCCTGTTACCTGATCCTAGGGCACAGCTGTATAATAGTGGCAGGGAGAAATTGTCTTAGCGATGTACTGCACCAGAGGCCGTTTCACGAACTCACAAACTTAGCGTGCCGTAACAACAATGGCAACTCGGGTCCACAGCAGGAGCGACGAGGCTTACGCAATACTGGCGACGAGAGCCTACAAAAACGATGATTCCAGTTTGGTGTTTCTACTTTCACTTTGTTCCTAGCTACTGGTGTTGATATCTGACACACTGCAATTTCCCATATGGTGATCACTGAGTGGTGCCCTGGCATGGATGCAACCCACTTAGCTATCGACTGTATAACATTGCAGACATTTCATACTCTTGGCTTGTGTACTAGAAGAAACAAGGAGGAATCCCAGTAATATCTTTTTAAGGTCTTTGCTGGAATCACTTGAATATTTTTGTCCCTTCCCTCTCCTCACTCTTCTTCATTCAATGAATTACTAGTGTTTCGAATGCTACAGGAGCTTTGTAATCGATTCGTTGGAAATCTATAACTAAGCGTAGAAATTCTAGTGATATCATCTTATGGTTGATTATTAGTAACGGAATTATGAACAGTCAGTCACTCTACAAGAGATATGCACTTCAAAAAACATCGTAAAAAGGGATTAACAGCTCCGTACTGCATATTTCCTTAATGAATATTTTTCCTTAGATAACATTTCTCCGCACATATGTGAAAGTACGCAGTTACAATAAACTTTCAGACATGCTCTGTCTGTCATTACAAGTCAAGTATATATCTACGATTCGAACGAGTGACAGTGGTGGACCTCAAAATGTGACCAGTTGGATTCTGATTCTAAGGTTTTTTATTTGATCTCTTCATTTTGTTTTTCAGTATCCGCTGTCTGTCGCCAAAGTCTATCTGCAGTCCATTACTATTATTATTATTATTATTGTTGTTGTTGTTGGCTTGTTATTCTGGGTTTACCCGTTTAAGTCTTTCTAACGTTTTTGTATGGTGAAGATGATGATGAAGAAGTTGTCGCACTAACAATGACATACTGGTATTTGTATGGAGGTCATAAATGGAAGGAAAATGAGCAAGTGTCCTGTCGCTCACTCAGCACAATAACTGGCCATGTGGCAGCCATTTGTTGAAGTCAGGTGTGTAGATATTTTTGTTTGCATCTAGACGAAAAGAATATTTTTTCGGCACACTTCAGTAAAATCACAGAGATAGCTTGCACAATCATGCACAAGTTAACCTGAGATGGTACTGTGACTTATAAATCAGCATTGACAGTAGTGAGGTTACGCTATAGTGACACATTTATTGTCATTGGAGAATTCGCAGCAACCACGTGGGCCCATCAGATGTGCTACGACCACGCGGAGGCACACCTCAGACGCAATGGAACCAAATGACGAATAAATTTCAAGTAAAGTCCTTCAGAAGCCGTAAATGGCGAAAGGACTGGGACAATAAGGGTACAGACCGTATTATTTACAAATTGCCCCCGAATATTCGTGGGAGAAGGAAACTGCAACGTATTGAGCCAAGTAGTCATGGACCACTTCTGAAGAGGATGTGGACCGTTACGTCTGTGAAAAAATCTGCAAAAGACAGTCAGATAGATGCAGATGACTGGAGATCGGTACACCATAACACGTTTAAATACAATGTCTAAATAATAGTATTAGAGGCAACAACGTTCCAGATGCGGTCTTTCGCTTTGCGTTAGCAAAGTGTGGTATCTGGACTGCAATAAATGACCAAATGTACCACAGGGAGCTGCTAACGTTCAGGGTCATGAAGTGTTAAGCACTTCCCAGGTTACCGAGCGATGTGGCGCAGTGGTAAGACACTGGACTCGCATTCGGGTGGACGACGGTTCAATCCCGCGTCCGGCCATCCTGATTTAGGTTTTCCGTGATTTCCCTAAATCGCTCCAGGCAAATGCCGGGATGGTTCCTTTCAAAGGGCACTGCCGACTTCCTTCCCCGTCCTTCCCTAATCCGATGAGACCGATGACCTCGCTGTCTGGTCTCCTTCCCCAAAAACAACCCAACCCAACTTCCCAGGTTACCTCGGTCGTATACATTTCCTGACAAAAAAAGTGAAGCATCCAGAAGACATGTTCGGATGTCAACGTAATCACATAGACACATCACTGGCGGGTATGTTAATGATTAGAAAAGCACTTCTCTGTGACAAGCAGAACGGCCACCTAGTTCATTAGCGTTGTTCGAGTTTAGTGTTGATACCAAGCCTGCTGGGGCATATAGGGCGGATATTAATAAAACCGACAAACTGCAGTGACGCATTCCTGACTGTAAGCGGAGGAAAAAAGGTCCTATGAACATGTGTCCGGAAATGGACGGTGTGCGCGCAATGTCGATAAAGCGTCCCAGAGCACAGTACAGAGCTGCATCGCATCTATGTCATAACAGGTGTTCAACGTGGCCTCCATGGAATGGCAGCTGATAGAAATAGTAGGAGTTGTCATGCAGGATACACATAATCGTACTTTGGCTCACACCATGTTGGTGGACCACTTGCCTGGAACTTATACTAGCTTTCGTCTCAATAAGTTGTAGAACCCGGCCCTCCAAATCTGGTGTACACGCAGTCCGCCGCCTCCATTCACGTTCGTCTGTCTGAGAGAATCCATGACCACACAAACGTCCAAAAAGGGCTTGAAATGTTGCGTGATGTGGTTGGTGTCTGTGTGGGTACTTCTTTTGGTATAGCCAAGTTGCCTCTCGACCGTTTCCACCTTCTTGGCCGTACACGAACAACACCTCAGCTTGTTCCCGATATGAATACCGGACCATTTCTGCTGCTTACCGTACGCTGGGTCAATCACACAGCCTGCAACACAAGGAGCACACGGCACGTGGTCAGAGGAACTGTCATTCGTCTGCGCCATCTACCGTGACAACGATGCATTTCCGGATACATGTTCATAAAACCTTTATTCCTCCATTTCCCGTCAAGAATCCGTCCCTGCAGTTTGTCGGTTTTATTAAGGCTCAACCTGTATAATTTGCGTGAACAGCGTCAGATTTCGAGTAATTACTGAGAAGGTCACGGGGACACCACGTACTCGTGTGAGTCAGCATTACCAGCTTCTGACAGAATTCGGAAGGGGTCTCGTTGTGGGTCGCCATTTGGACTCCTATTCGAATAGTGCGATAACCAGATTTGTGGGAAATGCTATTGTGACAATGGCCCTATGTTGAACTGTATAGGAACGTGAGGGGCAAGCATACTCGTCGTCAAGTCTCTGGTCGAATATATCTGACCTCCACAAGGGAGGATCACGATATTGTGAACCAAACACATCGTCACCTCCTCACATCTGCCCCATCCATCCAAGAACAAGTAATGGGCTTCCAACAACATTCACTATCATCCCACACCATTGGTTGGAGACTAGCAGTAGCCAGATTAAGAAATTACCGTGCTTTACTTTGGCTGCCATTAACACCACAACACAAACGGGGTGGCGTGACCAGGAAGCATCGACTGCATGGCGTCGCATTGTGTTCAGCGATGAATCATGGGTCTGCACTATTCCGGATGTCCATCGTCGGCACGTATGGAGGCAGCTTGGACGCAGGTTCCATTCTTCCAATGTTTTGGAGAGGAACAGCAATGTTACTCCTGGCATTAAAGCGTGAGGAGCCATTCGTTAAGACATCAGATCATGGCTGGTAGTGATTGAGGAAACTCTGACGGCACAACGGTACATCAAGGTTATCTGTTTATGCATCTGCATCATACTCCACAAGCCACGTAATGGTGTGTGACGGAGGGTACTTAGAGTACCATTAACTGATTCCACCTACGCTGCTCCACTCGTGAACGGCGCGTGGGAAGAATAACTATCGGTAAACCTTTGTATTAGTTCTTATTTCTCTAACTTTATCATTGTCGTCATTACGGGAGATGTATGTGGGAGGAGGCAATATGTTGTCCTGGCCTTCTAGGAAAATGTCCTCTCAAAGTGTGGGCAGTAAACCTCTCTGTGTTGCACAACGCCTCTCTTGTAACGTCTGCCCATGGAGTTCGTTGTACATCTCGGTAACGCTCTCGCACCGAATAAACGAAACGCGCTGCTCTTTGTTGGATCTTGTCTATCTCTTCTATCAGTCCTACTTGTTAAGGATGGCACACTGATGAAAACTACTCAAGAATCGGTCGAACAAGGGCCTTAAAAGCCACTTCCTTCTTGGATGAGTTAAATTTTCTTTATATTCTGCTTATAAATATCAGCCTGGCATATCCTTTCCCTGCTGTTTGTTTTATGTAGTCATTCCACTCAAGGTCGCTCTGGATAGTTACTCCCAGATATTTTAATGTAGATAATGTTCCTGGTAGTTTCTCATCAATAGTGTAGTTGTCCAGTAGTGGCTTTCTTTCCCTTTGTATGCGCAGTATGTTACATTTATTTACGTTCAGGGTCAATTGTCAGAGCCTGCACCATTCACCAATCCCCTGCAGATCATTCTGTATTCTGGCGTTGCTACTTTGTTATAGACAACCACATCATCTGCGAGCAGTCTTAAAGAGCCTCCAACGCTTTCTGCTGGATCATTTATATGCATTGTAAACAATAACGGTCCTTTCACATTTCCTTGGAGTACTCCATAAATTACCTCTACATCTGTCGATTTTGTTCCGATGTGTTGAGTTCTGTCTGCAAAGAAGTCCTGAATGCAGTCGCAAATCTGGTCCGACACTCGATAAGCTCGTCTTCTGTTACGAAACGGTAGTGCGGAATGGTGTCAAATTTTTTCCTGAAATCAAGGAAGACGGCATCAAACTGAGCGCCGTTGCACACAGTTCCGAGATCTCTCTAATAAACTTCGCTTTGGATGTTGTATTCATTAATGTTTCCTGGATTAACTTCCTGGTTTTGTTGTCCATTTTCATTTCTTCCAGTGTGTTAAAGAGTGTTTCCCTTGTCTATGGAGCCGTAGGCCTTCTTGAAATCGACGAATGTTGTTGTGGTGTTCATGGACTTTCTTGTTGTCAGTATTGTTCTGGGGCGCCAGGTCTGTTCACTGCATGATATTCCCTTCCTGAACCCTCCTTGGTATTCTCCTACCTGCGGGTCTATTTGAGGCTCTAGCCGATTTAACAGGGCTTTTGATAAAAAAGATTTTATGTCACAAGCGGTAGTGAAATTCCTCTGTAATTACTAGGGTCTGTTGTGTTTCCTTTCTTATAGAGGGGGTGTATTATTGCTGACTTTCATTCTTCCGGTACCTTTTCTGTTTCCCAGATATTTTTGATGATTCTGTGTATTTTGGGTGTTATGTATTCGTGGTCTAATTTCCAGGTTCCCGCAATCAGCCCGTCTTCTCCAGGTGCCCTGTCATTTTTCAGTGATTTCATTATTTTCACGATCTCCTCGTGTGTCGGCGGTTTGGAAACGAGGTTGGGTTCTGGTTTATCACAATTTAGTAGTGTGTAAAAGTATTGCACTAGTACTTCACAGTTTTTTTTGGGGTTGTCTCCAGTTTTCCGTCTTGTCTTTTGAAGAATATGCTAGGTGGTTGGTATCCTGTCATATTTTCTCTGAATGTTCTATAAAACTTTTGTGTGTTGCTTTTGTTGAAGTCCTCTTCTATTTCTTTCAATCAGTTGTTTCCATAACTTCTTTTTTTCTCTGCGGATTATTTTCGAAGTGGTCTTCTGTATCCTCTTGAATTCTTCCCATTTCTCTGAAGTTCTGTGACTCTTAAATTTTCTCCATACTTTTATTCTGTCTTCTATGGCTCTGTCGCATGTCATGTTCCACCATCTGTGTTTCCTTTTTCTCGGTGGTTGTCCCAGTTTTATCAGTTCTTTAACCTTTTCTGACAATTCTGTCCAGTCGTTACTGTCGATTTTCTCAATTTTTTTCTATTATTTCTTTCTTGTTCAATTGTAGGTACGCTGGGTCTGTGCGGAAATTTCTGTTGGTTCTCTTGATTTGTCTAATGGGTATAAATTTCACTTTAATTTGGATTAGGTGCTGATGGGATTTGAAAAACCTTTCCTTGTTCTTACAGTTGCGATTTATCTGGTGTTTTTCGTGGATATCGCAATGTGGTCTATCTGTAATCTCCAAGGGCGTTGCTGGGGATTTCCAAGTTTGCGGTTTCTTGTGTGGTTTCTGGAATTGCATAGATACGATTTTGAGGTCGAAATTCCTGCAAAAGTTTATCAGGTTCTCTCCATTCTTGTTTGCCCGCTTGTGTACCGTGTATTTTCCTGTTGTGTCTTCGAATTTTCTTCCCCTCCCTAATTGGGCATTAAAATCCCATAGAAAAACTTTCATGTGCTTCGTGGGGATTTTGTTGGCGGTTTCTTCCAGATGTTCCCAGAAATCTTCTATCATTTGTGGGTTTTTCTTGTTGTAATTGTTTGTGGGGGGTATGTGCATTGATTAGTGTATAGGCCTTGTTTCCAGATCGTATCGTGAGTGTTGATGTTTATTCCGATTTTGAAGTGAAATCTATTACAGGGTCCAGTATCGATTTGTGTAATACAAATCGCATTCCGAAGAGTTTGAGATTTCTTCCTGGAATAGTTATGGCTGAGTTCCCCTTGTATAATCCGTAGTTTTCCGAGTCAACGTGGTTCTCATCTGAGAATCTTGGCCGGCCGGTGTGACCGAGCGGTTCTAGCGCTTCAGTCTGGAACCACCCGACCGCTCCGGTCGCAGGTTCGAATCCTGCCCCGGGCATGGATGTGTGCGATGTCGTTAGGTTAGTTAGATTTAAGTAGTTCCAAGTTCTAGGGGACTGATGACCTCAGATGTTAAGTCCCATAGTGCTCAGAGCCATTTGAACCATTTTTTCGAGAATCTTGTTTCCCGTATTGCCAGAATTTTGATATTGAATTTATCCATGGTGTTTGTGATTTGTTTCAGTTTACCTGGTTTCATTAGTGTGTTCGTGTTGGGTGTTCCCATGTAAAATATTTTCCTAGTTTTGAGGGTTTTTGAGAATCTCCGATTCTTCTATTCATGACATACCCTAGTATCTGATGATCAGGTCCATTACCCAGCCTTATTGACTGGGGCCCAGGGTAGTGAATTCTTTCCCATTGTTCTGTCATGACTATTGGTTTGTGTTGAGATTTTGGTGGTGAAATCCCAAAGGATCTCACGTAATTTCGACTGGAGTTTTGAGGTCCAGATGATTCAATCACAGCCGAGATCAGAGAGCGAACAGACGCTGACGAGAGTACCAGTGGCTACCACACAGACGTGTTTGGATTTTGGGGTTTCACCTGTACCCCTGGGCAGGGGCCCTCACAGGGTGCTACCATCCGGAGCCTGATGGACCCAGTTTTTTTTTTTTAACGTGGTTGTTACTTCTCCCCCTACTCCCTCCTCATCACCTGCAAGATGAGGCCCTGGGTTTGGGACCGGCAATGGCGGTTTTTTATACTATTTTTATCACTATTGGTGTTGTTGTATTAAGCTTAAAGAGATCATAAAATTTGTCGATGTATTTAAGTTGTAATACTATGGAAACAGAAAGAAGTATATCAACGACCTGTTGTGGGCAACAAGCAAACAATTCACGTAATTTGACAGAATAAATGTAAAAAAAACTACGTTATGATTACATTTAAAGTTGTTTGCCTTTGGTTCTGAAACGGCGCTCTTTTACTCGACGTAGCTGTCTCTACGTTTACACACTGTCAGTCTCAGGGCAGAGCAAAGGTTATTTCTTGTTCCATTCAATAATGGGGCATGGGAAGAATGATGGCCTTTATGCCTCTATGTGTGCGTTTTTCAGTTTGCTTTTACCTTCACGATCAATGGAGCAGGTCACAGGCTGCTAATGAATATTCGCAGTTTCCGCCTTGAAATACTTTTTAGAGTTAGTGAAAAGAATTACTTGGAAATTACATTTATCAGACAGCGGGGACCATAATATAACGTTGGTTTTTTGTCCCTAGGTGGGGTCGCTTCAGAGATATGAAGGCCAACTTTATTTTTTTTAATGGGTTCAAAATGGTTCAAATGGCTCTGAGCACTATGCGACTCAACTTCTGAGATCATCAGTCCCCTAGAACTTAGAACTACTTAAACCTAACTAACCTAAGGACATCACACACATCCATGCCCGAGGCAGGATTCGAACCTGCGACCGTAGCAGTCTTGCGGTTCCAGACTGTAACGCCTAGAACCGCACGGCCACTCATGCCGGCTTTTAAATGGGATGCTATAGTTTGGTACTTATTTTCTGATAGCGGCTATCGAGACCAATCCAATGATGTGTAACAGTAAGGTCTTTGAAGGTCAACGAAGGTCACAAAGGTGGCATGAATGTCTATTTACAGTAGGTGTTCGAAGTGATGACCATTGGTATCAATGCAGTGCTGCAATATTCTTATCACGGACTGAGTGGTTCAAATGGTTCAAATAGCTCTGAGCACTATGGGACTTAACATCTATGGTCATCAGTCCCCTAGAACTTAGAACTACTTAAACCTAACTAACCTAAGGACAGCAAACAACACCCAGCCATCACGAGGCAGAGAAAATCCCTGACCCCGCCGGGAATCGAACCCGGGAACCCGGGCGTGGGAAGTGAGAACGCTACCGCACGACCACGAGATGCGGGCAGGACTGAGTGGTATTCCTTATTACATCAGCACTCACCGAAGCACATGCTCTGCCAATTCTCTCTCGTATATCTTCAGGTGTCGTTGGCACGTCAATTTAAACAATGTCTTTTACGAATCACCACAAATAAAAATCCAGAGGCGTCAAGTATGGCAAACGAGCCGGCCACGACACATCTCCTCCGCGTCCAATCCAACGATTTGGGAATTGTCTCTGCAACTCATTTCTAGCCATCAGCGTAAAATGTGCTGGACACGCATCGTGTTGATACCACATTCTGTTCCTTGTTCCTAAAGGTATTTCTTCCAATAAGAGACCTAATGTTTCTTGCAGGAATATGGTGTACTTCCTACCATTAAGATTTCCTTCGATGAAATAGGGGCCTATAATTCTGTCCTCCGGAATCCCACAGCATACAGTCACCGACCACGGTTTTTGGTGTGCAACTTGCCGCAGCCAACATGGATTTTCAGTTGCCCAATAATGCATGTTATACAAATTAACATTTCCATGGTTCGTGGATGTCGTCTTGTTAGTAAATAAAATCAAATTAGTAAATGTGTCATCCCTCTGAATCTGAAGTTGAGCCCATCGGCAGAATTCAATGCGACGCATACAATCCGTACCAGTTAAATCTTGGTGGAGACTGATATGGTAAGGAAGATATTTATGGCAATGCAGAACACGAACAATACTACTCTGGCTCATGCCAGATTCCCTTGCGATTTGACGCGAACTAACACAAGAATCTCGAACCACAGTGGCAAGATTACCAATTTCCATTTCCTCGTTAGTAACTTTCCTATGTAGGATATGTTTCCGATGTGTTAAAGATCTAGTTGTCCTCAATTTATCATACACATATTTAAATGCACGACGTGTATGGTGAGTACGTTGAGAATATTTTTCAGCGTATGTCTCTAGCTCTCACTGAATTTCGTTGGCATTCTCCGTAAATGTTAAGCATATCGACTTGTTCTTCGAAGGAATACATCATTCACATTCGCTTTATTTGACGATACTAGTCTTATCGTTCCTATTAGTGTAGTACTGCGAAACCGTGGAATGGCACATGTCAATGGCACGTTAGAAGGATACGCCATATACGGCGAATATTTACTACTTGCACGATATACGAGAGAGAATTGTCAGAGCATGTGCTTCTATAAGTGCCGATGTGATAAGGAATACCACACAATCCGTGATAAGAAGATTGCAGCACAGCATTGATACCAATGGTCATCACTCCGAACACCTTCTGTAAATGAACGTTCATGCCACCTTTGTGGTCGTCGTTGACCTTCAAAGACGTTACTGTTACACATCATTGGATTGGTCTCGATAGCCGCTATCAGAAAATAAGTACCAAACTACAGCATCACATTTATAACAAAACAAAGTTGACCTTCATATCTCTGACGCGACCCCACCTAGCAACAAAAAACCAACGTCATATTATGGCCCCCGCTGTCCCCTGCAACATTTGTCCCACAATCGTTTCAGCTTGTATCATACTTTCGGAGTTATTCTAGGTGGCAATAGTTAGTGAGTCATCCTGTATATCACGAACTATAAGAAACCTATCACATCCCATGGGGTACGCCTAAACTTATCTCAGCCACCATGGAAGACTCTACACTTGCGACAATGTGAGCGTTTTGTCTACCAATAAGTTTCCATCCAGTCCAGTAGCAAGCACGAACGTATTTCATTTAGAAGGCATCGGTCTGTTGCTATTTTCTTTTGAGATCGCAGAGACAGAAAAGTAATGAAAAGAGAAATACAGTATTAATATAGTCAATACGCCAGTCTGGCTTCCACGGCTGTGACTCACGGGAACCATCTTTACTGGTGTCGGGCTGGTACAGTTTGGTACCGTAATACGCTTCGTAATATGTTTCGCATCGACACAACTATATACACTGAAGAGCCAAAGAGACTGGTACACCCGCGTAATATCCTGTAGGGCCCCGAGAGCACGCAGAAGTGCCGCAACACGACGTGTCACGGATTTGACTAATGTCTGAAGTAGTGCTGGAGGGAACTGACACCATGAATCCTGAAGGGCTGTCGATAAATCCATGAGTGTGGAGATCTCTTCTGAACAGCACGTTGCAAGGCATCCCAGATGTGCTCAATAATGTTCATGTCTGGGGAGTTTGATGGCCAGCGGAAGCGTTTAAACTGAGAAGAGTATTCCTGGACCCATTCTGTAGCAATTCTGGACGTCTGCTGGAATTGCCCAAGTCCGTCGGAATGCACATTCACATAAATGATGCAGGTGATTAGACAGGATGCTTACGTATGTGTCATCTGTCACAGTCGTATCTATACGACTCAGGGGTCCGAGATCACTCGAACTGCACACGCCCCACACCATTACAGAGCCTATACCAGTCCGAACAGCCCCCTGCTGACAAGCAGGGTCCATGGATTCACGAGGTTGTCTCCATACCCATACACGTGCATACGCCCGATACAATTTGAAACGAGACTCGTCCGACCATGCAACATGTTTCTGGTTATCAACTGTCCAATAGGGGCGTTCACTGGTAGTCGTCAAGGGTATACGAGTGGGCCTTCGGCTCCGAAAGCCCATATCGATGGTGTTACGTTGAATGGCTGCCACTTGTTGATGGCCCAGCATTGAAATCTGCAGCAAATTGAGGAAGGTTCAAAAAATGGTTCAAATGGCTCTGAGCACTATGGGACTCAACTGCTGAGGTCATTAGTCCCCTAGAACGTAGAACTAGTTAAACCTAACTAACCTAAGGACATCACAAACATCCATGCCCGAGGCAGGATTCGAACCTGCGACCGTAGCGGTCTTGCGGTTCCAGACTGCAGCGCCTTTAACCGCACGGCCACTTCGGCCGGCAAATTGAGGAAGGATTGCACATCCGTCAGGTTGAACGTTTCTCTTTAGTCGTCGTTGCTCCCGTTCTTTCAGGCTCTCTTTCCGGCCGCAGCGATGTCGGAGATTTGATGTTTTACCGGATTCCTGGTATTCACGGTACACTCGTGAAATGGTCGTACGGGAAAATCCCCACTTCATCGCTACCTCGGATTGGCTGTGTCCCATCGCTCGTGCGCCGACTATTACACCACGTCCAGACTCACTCGAATCTTGATAACCTGCCGTTGTAGCGGCAGTAATCGATCTAACAACTGCGCCAGACACTTGTTGTCTTATATACGCTTTGGCGACCGCAGCACCGTATTCTGCGTGTTTACATATCTCTGTATTTGAATATGCATGCCTATACCAGTTTCTTTGGCGTTTCAGTGTACAATACAACCCACCTTGCACTTTCTGTTGACTTACGAATCTTCGCTAGTTCTATTGAAAACAACGCGCAAATGTGGTCAGTGATAACATTCCAGCAAAATGCTATAGTCCGGAACATAGACGTTTCATTATCATTATGATAACTTTGTGTACCTTTTGAAGCTATATGCCTGCCGGTGTGGCCGTGCGGTTCTAGGCGCTTAAGTCTGGAACCGAGTGACCGCTACGGTCGCAGGATCAAATCCTGCCTCTGGCATGAATGTGTGTGTTGTCCTTAGGTTAGTTAGGTTTAAGTAGTTCTAAGTTCTAGGGGACTGATGACCTCCTGTGTTAAGTCCCATAGTGCTCAGAGCCATTTGAACCATTTTTTGAAGCTATATGAACAGCACAAGGCAAAAATGATGATAGTCACTTTTTTTTAACTTTTCAGGACGACTAATTTTCTACTCTAGTCTCTCATATATCATAAACGTTCACTGTATAATTATCACAACAACATTTTTATTGTTCTATATCTATTTGTTTAGGTAACAAATGTAATACAATAAACACATTTTCAATTTTAATTTACTTTATTAATTAAGAACTTAAATAGGTATACAAAAAACATGGTAAAATTGATGGTATTTATAAAAAACAATGAAAGTCCACTATCTTTCTGTGCTTCTTCAGTGGATCTTGTAACCTGTAAACAGATTCTGTTTACTGTTTATTTTATAAGATTTATATATTCTAGATTTAACACATTAGGCCCATATAGATTTTATTTTAATACTGTTACTTACAACTTGTGTTTTGTCAATGAGGAAGTTCTTCAAATTACCTTTGAGCAGATGGACTGCAAAACTGCTTCAGGTGCTGCCGGTCTTGGTACTTGTTATGCAGTCTAGTTTTTTTAGGATTTGTACCACATAGTGACAGAAGCGGAACATGGTGTAGTTCTTGTTCTGTCTGCTACAAGAATCACAAAATATGTACAAGTTTTTGACATTGGACTGTAACATGGTGAAGGTATTATAGTGCAACATCGACACTACTTCGTCTGCACCTTTACCTCCTTCTCTTTCTGGGTAAGCAAAAAAAGTTGCATTTCCCGTAGATAGGCTGTGGACATTGAACAAATACAATGACAATTGACGGCGGTAGTAAACGTCATTTGTGATTAAATTAGGTAAGCTTAAATTTTTTGAAAATCAATGGTAAGTGCCTCAGTATCCTCCCTATTCCTCGAAATTTTCCTACATTTTCTCTTTCTGTCTTAAAACATGTTAGCTTTCCTCAAATGTAGTTCATTCTCACAGTGTTTTGTCTTAATGCTGCTTAAAATATTTGCTTTTTCCTTGTCATCGTTAGTCTGTTCCAGCTGGAGGTTTAGAGCTTTCATTTCTACTTGGTACCTGTCACATGCACTGCAGGTGTCGCTTCTGGGATATCCGAAAGCTATGTTAAACTTAGATACGAATATCTGTCTATAATATTCATAGGACACAATCTTACCACTACACCTACCTGTCTTGTACAATGTTTACACTTTTTTCAAATTTAAAGTGGCTGGCAAATATGTTTCTTTAGTTTTATCAAAACTATAATGGCTTGTACGGCCCTTAAACGATGCACTGTGATCAATGACACTTTGCTTAACTTCTTCTGAGGTCGTACAATGTTTGTGGTCATACTTTCCTCTCTTGTCTGTTGGGGGTTCACCTGTTTCTTTCAGACTCGTATGAATAGTTTGAACCCTTCTCCCAGTTACACCAAAAATAGACAAAAATACTTTATAACACACAGGGGTGTCAATAAAATTATCACCATCCTTTATTCTTACTTTGTAGGTGTATCTCTTATCATTAAAATGTGATTAATTTTCAGGCTTTCTTGGTCTGTGATTTTTGACGTCATAAACATTGATAAGCCCGGCCAAGTATGTGGACTAAGCATCATTAGATTCTAAACTATTAAAATGAGAAATTTATCTTTTTCTTTCACCTTCACAAACTCTATCAAAATACTGTAGTCTTTTACGTTTGCAATCGGGCCCAGTTTCATGAGTACACGCTTTAAGTTTTTTCATCACATCTCTTACCCTTCCATGGGATTTTCTCTTCTTTGTGCTAAGTTTACTGACGTTTTCACAATCTTCATCCACACTTGACTCACTTAATTCACTCATTTTCGCAGAAACTACTACCAAGAACACAAGCTATAAACTTTGACAACTTTCTAACCACAAACACAAAGTAAACAAAAGAATGAAGACAGTACGTTGAACTCCTGATCAAGCAGGTTTTGCCAACCTTATGAAATGACTCTCATCATATGTGCCGTGAACACAGATGACATTCATCGGTTTTACCGTGCACAACAAAAATAAAACGCCAGATAACTTAGTAACTGCCAGCATTCTTGCCGTGTACACTGACTATCATCATTTTTGCCTTGTGCTCTTCATATATCTTGCAGGCCTTCCAGGCAGATATGCCGCAGAGCTGTGTTGAAGAGTGGGCATAATATGTTGATGAGCTAAGTGTGTCCAATGTTTCCGATAATTTTTTTGTGGCTGGAAGACTGGCAACAGAGGAAAGAAAGTCCGCCATTGTAAAAAAAACAGCTCTGTGTGGATGCTTCGATTGTGTACTAGTGTGGATTCTACAATGTATAGATCCGTCTGTCTAACTAGCACACTGGTTAAAGTGCAGTAACGTATCTTGTGCGATAGTTTGCAGTAGAACGTGGAGTTTTACTGTTCTAGGCCGTGACAAGTTTGCTTTAGACATGACAAAGATATTACAGATTATACTAATCAGACGCCGCAGATAGTAAACAACACTCTCGACAAATGTGAGAATGCTGTAAGGCTAGGCGCAAATTGAGAAGCGGATAGCACCTGTGACGTGACACCACACTACAGCGCGACACGCACGTGCCGCACGGGTCGCGCGGGTGCAGCGCGTATTGCGACGCGTACACCAAGTTCGCACGCGTCGAGTGGCGAAACTCTGCGCTGACTGAACCGAAGCGCCCGCAACCTCTTTATCTTTCTCAAACGATTTTACAGAAACTATTCTCTGAAAATATATGATTTTTACCTTACTTGTAGCGTTATATTTCAGCTTCGCGACGAAGTGCCCATCACCTCGCTAATGACCATTCTTATTGTGATGTACACATTTTAGTAAGACACTACGCAAAACTCTATAAGTTTGCAACGAAAATTAGGGGTCGCTATGATTTTGCGTTTGGTACGTATTACACCATATGTTGCTGCGTATGAAATTTAGCTAACATGTTGAAGACTGCTACGGTCGCAGGTTCGAATCCTGCCTCGGGCATGGATGTGTGTGATGTCCTTAGGTTAGTTAGGTTTAAATAGTTCTAAGTTCTAGGGGACTGATGACCACAGTAGTTAAGTCCCATAGTGCTCAGAGCCATTAACATGTTGAATTTCTGTTTAAACTTGGGAGGAGGTCTCTATCTGCCTCCGATCTCGAGAAAAGGGATTCTATGCAGGGCGCTCACTTCCGATCTTATGCCCGCGAGAATGAAATACTCTCAACATCTCTCGTGTCTCCTAAACCGCTCGAGACAATCAAATGGCTCCGAGCACTATGGGACTCAACTGCTGAGGTCATTAGTCCCCTAGAACTTAGAACTAGTTAAACCTAACTAACCTAAGGACATCACAAACATCCATGCCCGAGGCAGGATTCGAACCTGCGACCGTAGCGGTCTTGCGGTTCCAGACTGCAGCGCCTTTAACCGCACGGCCACTTCGGCCGGCCCGCTCGAGACATCTAAACGAAAGTTTGGCGAATGATAGCACACAAGGAGGAGAGTGTTTTGCCAATTATTAAACACACGGAACTTTCTTATCTATGGCAATATATCAATATCAGTACTTCCTTTTTTATTTATTTCACTCCAGTGACTGTAATTTTTTAAGGTTTATCGACAGCTAGCGAAACAAGAGCTTCCTAGTATGAAAATAAACATAAACTTTCTTCTTTTATGTTACTGCAAACCGATACTGTAAGGTTTTTCGCAAGCTATTGAGCTCTGTGATTGCCAATTACTTGTTTAATGAGGCCCTCCGTTTCGGAATTCTGTCTCAATAGCTGCTGTGAGATGAGTTTGGCAAATTACATTGTGACAAAGGAAGTACAATTAAACCAGTCACCAAGAGAAAAGTGGCCTTTACTTATAAATGGTGATGCTTCTTCGAATGAGAAAAGGTTAACAACTCACACAAAAACAGATTGGCAATTCTGTTGGAATTTTGGTGGAATCCCCGTAACCCATCGTATTTTTAACACTGAGCGACTGGAATGGAAACTTACCAAAGGATTTTATTCCTTCTCTTGATCTGAGCAGTATTAAAATAATGACGAGCGTTCCTTCAGGCGGAATGATAGGCACATGCCAGATACTGTTTACTCACCTAGGGCTTGCCAAACTGACAATGCGTGACCGCGAATAAAATAGTTGTTATTGAGAAAAATAAACAATTGATCTGTCGCCCAACACAATGGTCAGTGTATCGTCAGCAGCGAAGGATACTGCGCGCGACAGGAATGCACAAGCTAGCCATGTGGGCCTTGTGAGATGGAGTTCGAAAAACATTGTCATGAAAGTAGATCTGCCTTTGTCAGCAGCACATTTCAACAAATTAAATATATCTAATCATAACACTCTCTTAGGATATTCCTAGTTTCGTGATAATACCGACCATTTTCTTCATTTGTGTAGCCTGTTGTTGTATAATTAGTTTATTAATGCTGATAATGTCCATGCAACAATTGAAATGCTTTTTCTCATCACAGCGAACCAATTAAAACATTGTTATTTGTGACTGCTTTTCGACTGTTTCTAGCTAGCAGTAGAAATATGTTGTTCACATGCATGTAGTTCAAAAAAATGGATCTGAGCACTATGGGACTCAACTGCTGAGGTCATTACTCCCCTAGAACTTAGAACTAGTTAAACCTAACTACCCTAAGGACATCACAAACATCCATGCCCGAGGCAGGATTCGAACCTGCGAACGTAGCGGTCTTGCGGTTCCAGACTGCTGCGCCTTTAACCCCACGGCCACTTCGGCCAGCCCATGCATGTAGTACAGTGTGTTGTATTACATTATTACATCCATATCAGAGTAATCACAGTGAAACTTCTATACTTCAGATCTTGGACGCTTTTTACCACAAGCACAAAGGGATCACACCTGTAGAGATTATCCCTTTCTAAATTTTTGTAACAGATCGTACAGATACGCTAGCTTACTAGGCAGCGAGAATATAACCTTGCTTTACTTTCCTGCCTTGATTCTTAATCACATGATTTTATAATATTCCTTGCTTCCTTATTCACTACCCTCTGTCCCTTCTTGCGAGCCGGCCGCGGTGGTCTAGCGGTTCTAGGCGCTCAGTCCGGAACCGCGCGACTGCTACGGTCGCAGGTTCGAATCCTGCCTCGGGCATGGATGTGTGTGATGTCCTTAGGTTAGTTAGGTTTAAGTAGTTCTAAGTTCCAGGGGACTGATGACCACAGATGTTAAGTCCCATAGTGCTCAGAGCCATTTGAGCCTTCTTGCGATCTGAAAACATCGCGGAGGCATATGGTGCAATTCCAGCGGCCAATGGCTCATCAGTTACTGAAGTATACATTTTTCTTGACAGAAGAAAAACAAAACAAAACTATGCAGATATAAATAACAGAAAAGTATATCGTGCTAACGAAGAAAGCTGGAGCGTTTAAATGGCGAAAAACGAAACACTACCCAAAGGCAATAAAATTCAGTACACAGTAAGGCAAAATTTATCGTATTGGCAATACTACCAATGCTGATATGCGCCGTTCCGATGTGAGCATATGGCCGGGCTACTTTTCCGCTCCCCTCCTCAAATTTCCCACGGTGCTAGCGAGGCAAGCGCGACGCGCGGCGCGAGAAACTGTGCCGCAACCACAACGCCGCGCGACCTGGCGGAGGCGCGTGTCGCGTCCCAGTCGCGTCGCGTCGCAATTTGCGCGGTCCCATTTGAACCTGTGAAGCTACAAAAACGTGCGCTGCGCTGCGTCGCCGCCACACGCGCTATACGCGTCTCAATTTGCGGTTAGCCTAAAGGTAGTCATCAATAAACGCTTTCGAAGACTTAGAGTGGCCCATGACGATCGTGTGAATATGGGAATCCTGGTACCCGATCTTCCGGGATCTAGAGTGGAACTTAATTGGTCCAGACAAGCACGTCACTGGCACTGCAGCATATGCGAATTACTTGTGGTCATCTTTGTCAGTATAAGAATCATGTTCAAAATAAGAACCTTTAGCAGTTGCAACAATGGTGATTGGCAAATAAACTCACTGCTACTGCAAACGAAACAATTAAAATAATGTTAAAATGACAGGCGAAACCACGCGGAGCATATGCACCTGACTGCAGACAAATCAACTTTTAAGTAACATAGAAGTTGGGCCTTTAAAGCCCCAGTGAATTCAGACCATAGCTTTGCGCAGTGAGAGCGCAACGCATTGTTATCTTCCAATCTATAACGAACTTTACAGCCAGCATGAGAACACATCATTTCTCTTGTGCTGAAAATAGTAGCTGTGAGGCAGAGACGGGTAGGCAAGCGAAGGAGAGTATGTGGCCCGGGCACCGGTGGAATTACTGTCATTGGTGCTTGTAACATAACTGATAGATCCGACTATCAAGTATATGGCTGCAACGTATAGGCTGAAGGCTGAAGACGAGCGACCTCGACAAAGTCTAATCATAAATCAATAAGAAGCTCCAACTTAAAAACTGGCAGTTGAGTACATAACAAATTGAGTAACGAAATCGAAGAGTGCATTCAAAGTAACGGCTAAACCTGCAGGACCAGATGAGAGCAACTGAGTTAGGCAGAGGACCGCAAGATGGCAAGACCCATTTTTTTTTTACTCTTAGTATCCCTCTAGTCAATAAGTACTCATCATTTGGACTTGCTGCTCTTGCATTTGTCGTGTTTGCAGTTAAAATTATGCAAAACACAGGTTTTTTTTTCATATGACCCACACATGTTTCAGTACGTCTGTGCCATAACCAGGGGTTCTTTTTTAATTTAAAAAAATGTTCAAATGTGTATGAAATCTTATGGGACTTAACTGCTAAGGTCATCGGTCCGTAAGCTTATATACTACTTAACATAAATTATCCTAAGGACAAACACACACACCCATGCCCGAGGGAGGACTCGAACCTCCGCCGGGACCAGCCGCACAGTCCATGACTGCAGCGCCTGAGACCGCTCGGCTAATCCTGCGCGGCTTTTAATTCAAATCTTAATTTTACATTATACGGTTATGCAGTACCATTTGTACATTATGATTTGCTAGAAGCTCACCTCGTTTTGCTTTGTCAGATCATTCTTCTTTTGCGTAACCACACACAGATACTACATATACTTCGAAGAATTTTGTTTATCCTGGGATGGGACACACAATAATAACATTTACATTGTGTTTTGGCGAAGCAAAAAGTGTTCCTTACGAACAATATTCTGCAACATATGTGTAGGATTTGTGTGTGGTTCCCAATAACTTATGAGAACGCAAAAGAAAGAGGATCTGCCAAAGCAAAACATGGCAACCTAAGAGTACATGATAATGTACAAATGGTCCTGCATAACCATATAATACAAAATTAAGATTTGCACAATGACATCAATTTAGATCAAACCCACTATTGCACCCAGAGACCCATGAGGGACAATTAGAACAATGATGTCGCTCGCCAGGTTTCAGTTTCACACCTCATTACCATGCAGGCCGCCTCCGGTGGCATAACTAAAGAAGCAACCTGAATGATCGATGGTGCAAAGTTGTGTCTGGTGATTAGAGCAGATTATGACTTGCCGTCGGTGTTGGTAGTTAACAAGTGCGCTATTGGCCAGGAGAGGGGCAACTATCGGGATGTATCAAGCAGTGGCCTATAAGACTTCCTTCCAGCGGTATAATGTAGGCAGCTATACACCTTCAGTGACCAGTGTAACACGCCTTTCCAATAATAAGTAACTGTCATGACGTCTTTACTTCATGGATTTTCGTCATTTGTAAGTGTAATCGAAAGGCGAGTCCACGATTTTCAATTAAAGGTTTGTTACTTAGCTGATTCTATTGCTGGCCGCCTTGTCTTCTTTTCAGGGGTATGACTATGGTCTCCGGATTACACTGCACAAAGAACTATACTATTTCTATGTTTCTCGGGTTGTTAGTTTGCTCGCTACCAAATAAAATAGTTTCTTCATTGGATCATCTGCATCAAAATTTCGTAGATGATTGGTTCACAAAATATGTCTCACGAAAGGTTACACATGACTCTTCTTTCAGCAACTAAATGTGGCTACTCTTTACAACTATCTTTTTCAACACCCGATAATACAACTACTCTTCTTTACAAGTGCGAACAAGAAGGACAAATTCGAGTATTATATATGAATCCCAAAGAATTTTAAGACTATCACAGATGTTCACTAGCCGGTCATTGTGGCCGAGCGGTTCTAGGCGCTTCAGTCCGGAAACGCGTGACTCTTACGGTCGCAGCTTCGAATCCTGCGTCGGGCATGGATGTGTGTGATGTCCTTAGGTTAGCTGGGTTTAATTAGTTCTCCAAGTTCTAGGGGACTGATGACCTCAGATGTTAAGTCCCATAGTGCTCAGAGCCATTTGATTAAATATTCAATATAAACGTTTAAATTTGTTCTTACATAAATTGACATTTAAATGTAATAATGATTGCGTAAATATTTACTCAAATGGATTTATTAAATTATCATACTTATGTCTTAGATCATTTTAATGGCACGAATCTTAAATATGTATCCAGTGAAATGATAGTTCACAAACTATGAAGATCAATTATTTTATAGAAAATTTCTGTTTAAATTTATGTAAAGAGATCGATACCTGCTGGCATCGTAGGTTCTATAATATGTATTAGGCTCGATGACATCATACCATCCATCTCTACAATTTGTTGAGGGCACCCTTAACAGTAAGTAATACATCCAGAATATCATCCAGCCCACTCTGTTGGCCTTTCTACGGCGTACAGGGGGTAAGCTTATGCTGCAGGGTAATGCCATCCAGACACTTATCGTACACGTCCCTGCACTCCCTCTCCTTTCCAAAGTGTTCGTCGACGCCCTTGATCAACACGATCACCGTACCATTGAGCTTGCGGATTGACAAGACGAAATAGCATCCTACACTATGTGATCAAAAGTATTCGTAGCCCCCAAAAACATTCGTTTTTCATATTAGGTGCATTGTGCTGCAACCTACGGCCAGGTACTCCATAGCAGCGACCTCAGTAGTCATTAGACATCGTGAAAGAGCAGAATGGGGCGCTCCGTGGAACTCACGGACTTCGAACGTGGTCAGGTTATTGGGTGTCATTTGTGACATACGTCTGTAAGCGAGATTTTCTCACTTTTAAACATCTCTAGATGCACTGTTTCCGATGTTATAATGAAATGGAAACGTGAAGGGATACGTAGAGCACGAAAGCGTACAGGGCGACCTCGTCTGTTGAGTGACAGAGACCGCCGAAGGTTGAAGAAAGTCGTAATGTGTAATACATCTACATCTACATTTATACTCCGCAAGCCACCCAACGGTGTGTGGCGGAGGGCACTTTACGTGCCACTGTCATTACCTCCCTTTTCTGTTCCAGTCGCGTATGGTTCGCGGGAAGAACGACTGTCTGAAAGCCTCCGTGCGCACTCGAATCTCTCTAATTTTACATTCGTGATCTCCTCGGGAGGTATAAGTAGGGGGAAGCAATATATTCGATACCTCATCCAGAAACGCACCCTCTCGAAACCTGGCGAGCAAGCTACACCACGATGCAGAGCGCCTCTCTTGCAGAGTCTGCCACTTGAGTTTGCTAAACATCTCCGTAACGCTATCACGCTTACCAAATAACCCTGTGACGAAACGCGCCGCTATTCTTTGGATCTTCTATATCTCCTCCGTCAACCCGATCTGGTACGGATCCCACACTGATGAGCAATACTCAAGTATAGGTCGAACGAGTGTTCTGTAGGCCACCTCCTTTGTTGATGGACTACATTTTCTAAGGACTCTCCCAATGAATCTCAACCTGGTACCCGCCTTACCAACAATTAATTTTATATGATCATTCCACTTCAAATCGTTCCGCACGCATACTCCCAGATATTTTACAGAAGTAACTGCTACCAGTGTCTGTTCCGCTATCATATAATCATATAATAAAGGATCCTTCTTTCTATGTATTCGCAATACATTACATTTGTCTATGTTAAGGGTCAGTTGCCACTCCCTGCACCAAGTGCCTATCCGCTGCAGATCTTCCTGCATTTCGCTACAATTTACTAATGTTGCAACTTCTCTGTATACTACAGCGTCATCCGCGAAAAGCCGAATGGAACTTCCGACACTATCTACTAGGTCATTTATATATATTGTGAAAAGCAATGGTCCCATAACACTCCCCTGTGGCACGCCAGAGGTTACTTTAACGTCTGTAGACGTCTCTCCATTGATAACAACAAGCTGTGTTCTGTTTGCTAAAAACTCTTCAATCCAGCCACACAGCTGGTCTGATATTCCGTAGGCTCTTACTTTGTTTATCAGGCGACAGTGCGGAACTGTATCGAACGCCTTCCGGAAGTCAAGAAAAATAGCATCTACCTGGGAGCCTGTATCTAATATTTTCTGAGTCTCATGAACAAATAAAGCGAGTTGGGTCTCACACGATCGCTGTTTCCGGAATCCATGTTGATTCCTACAGAGTAGATTCTGGGTTTCTAAAAATGACATGATACTCGAGCAAAAAACATGTTCTAAAATTCTACAACAGATCGACGTCAGAGATATAGGTCTATAGTTTTGCGCATCTGCTCGACTACCCTTCTTGAAGACTGGGACTACCTGTGCTCTTTTCCAATCATTTGGAACCTTCTGTTCCTCTAGAAACTTACGGTACACGGCTGTTAGAAGGGGGGCACGTTCTTTCGCGTACTCTGTGTAGAATCGAATTGGTATCCTGTCAGGTCTAGTGGACTTTCCTCTGTTGAGTGATTCCAGTTGCTTTTCTATTCCTTGGACACTTATTTCGATGTCAGCCATTTTTTCGTTCGTGCGCGGATTTAGAGAAGGAACTGCAGTGCGGTCTTCCTCTGTGAAACAACTTTGGAAAAAGGTGTTTAGTATTTCAGCTTTACGCGTGTCATCCTCTGTTTCAATGCCATCATCATCCCGGAGTGTCTGGATATGCTATTTCGAGCCACTTACTGATTTAACGTAAGACCAGAACTTCCTAGGATTTTCTGTCAAGTCGGTACATAGAATTTTACTTTCGAATTCACTGAACGCTTCTCGCATAGCCCTCCTTACGCTAACTTTGACATCGTTTAGCTTCTGTTTGTCTGAGAGGTTTTGGCTGCGTTTAAACTTGGAGTGAAGCTCTCTTTGTTTTTGCAGTAGTTTCCTAACTTTGTTGTTGTACCACGGTGGGTTTTTCCCGTCCCTCACAGTTTTACTCAGCACGTACCTGTCAAAAACGCATTTTACGATTGCCTTTAACTTTTTCCATAAAAACTCAATATTGTCAGTGTCGGAACAGAAATTTTCGTTTTGATCTTTTAGGTAGTCTGAAATCTGCCTTCTATTACTCTTGCTAAACAGATAAACCTTCCTCTCTTTTTTTATATTCCTATTAACTTCCATATTCAGGGATGCTGCAACGGCCTTATGATCACTGATTCCCTGTTCTGCACTTACAGAGTCGAAAATTTCGGGTCTGTTTGTTATCAGTAGGTCCAAGATGTTACCTCCACGAGTCGGTCCTCTGTTTAATTGGCTCAAATGGCTCTGAGCACTATGGGACTTAACAGCTATGGTCATCAGTCCCCTAGAACTTAGAACTACTTAAACCTAACTAACCTAAGGACATCACACAACACCCAGTCATCACGAGGCAGAGAAAATCCCTGACCCCGCCGGGAATCGAACCCGGGAACTCGGGCGCGGGAAGCGAGAATGCTACCGCACGACCACGAGCTGCGGACTCTCTGTTTAATTGCTCGATGTAATTTTCGTATAGTGCACTCAGTATAATGTCACTCAATGCTCTGTCCCTACCACCCGTCCTAAACATCTGAGTGTCCCAGTCTATATCTGGTAAATTGAAATCTCCACCTAAGACTATAACATGCTGAGAAAATTTATGTGAAATGTATTCCAAATTTTCTCTCAGTTGTTCTGCCACTAATGCTGCTGAGTCGGGAGGTCGGTAAAAGGAGCCAATTATTAACCTAGCTCGGTTGTTGAGTGTAACCTCCACCCATAATAATTCACAGGAATTATCCACTTCTACTTCACTACAGGATAAACTACTGCTAACAGCGACAAACACGCCACCACCGGTTGCATGCAATCTATCCTTTCTAAACACCGTCTGTGCCTTTGTAAAAATTTCGGCAGAATTTATCTCTGGCTTCAGCCAACTTTCTGTACCTATAACGATTTCAGCTTCGGTGCTTTCTATCAGCGCTTGAAGTTCCGGTACTTTACCAATGCAGCTTCGACAGTTGACAATTACAATACCGATTGCTGCTTGGTCCCCGCATGTCCTGACTTTGCCCCGCACCCTTTGAGGCTGTTACCCTTTCTGTACTTGCCTGAGGCCATCTAACCTAAAAAACCGCCCAGTCCACGCCACACAACCCCTGCTACCCGTGTAGCCGCTTGCTGCGTGTAGTGGACTCCTGACCTATCCAGCGGAACCCGAAACCCCACCACCCTATGGCGCAAGTCGAGGAATCTGCAGCCCACACGGTCGCAGAACCGTCTCAGCCTCTGATTCAGACCCTCCACTCGGCTCTGTACCAAAGGTCCGCGGTCAGTCCTGTCGACGATGCTGCAGATGGTGAGCTCTGCTTTCATCCCGCTAGTGAGACTGGCAGTCTTCACCAAATCAGATAGCCGCCGGAAGCCAGAGAGGATTTCCTCCGATCCATAGCGACACACATCATTGGTGCCGACATGAGCGACCACCTGCAGATGGGTGCACCCTGTAACCTTCATGGCATGCGGAAGGACCCTTTCCACATCTGGAATGACTCCCCGCGGTATGCACACGGAGTGCACATTGGTTTTCTTCCCCTCTCTTGCTGCCATATCCCTAAGGGGCCCCATTACGCGCCTGGCGTTGGAGCTCCCAACTACCAGTAAGCCCACCCTCTGCGACCGCCCGGATCTTGCAGACTGAGGGGCAACGTCTGGAACGGGACAAGCAGCCATGTCCGGCCGAAGATCAGTATCAGCCTGAGACAGAGCCTGAAACCGGTTCGTCAGACAAACTGGAGAGGCCTTCCGTTCAGCCCTCTGGAATGTCTTTCGCCCCCTGCCACACCTCGAGACGACCTCCCACTCTACCACAGGTGAGGGATCAGCCTCAATGTGGGCAGTATCGCGGGCAGCCACAGTCGTAGTCCGATCGGGGGATGCGTCGGACGAGATGGCCGTCCCCGACAAACCCCCATCCGGATCCCCACAGTAATGCCCATCGGCAACAGCCTCAAGCTGTGTGACCGAAGCCAACACTGCCTGAAGCTGACATTTATCCAGACATTTATCCAGACCTTCACACAGGAATTCCAAACTGCATCAGGATCCGCTGCAAGTACGATGAAGTACTATAATAGTTAGGCAGGAGGTGAGAAAACTTGGATTTCATGGTCGAGCGGCTGCTCATAAGCCACACATCACGCCGGTAAATGCCAAACGACGGCTCGCGGAGTGTAAACATTGGACGATTGAACAGTGGAAAAACGTTGTGTGGAGTGACGAATCGCCGTACACAATGTGGCGATGCGATGGCAGTGTGTGGGTATGGCGAATGCCCGATGAACTTCGTCTGCCAGCGTGTGTAGCGCCAACAGTAAAATTCGGAGGCGATGGTGTTACGGTGTGGTCACGTTTTTCATGGAGTGGGCTTGCACCCCTTGTTGTTTTGCGTGGCACTATCACAGCACAGGCCTACTTTGATGTTTTATGCACCTTCTTGCTTCCCACTGTTGAAGAGCAATTCGGGGATGGCGATTGCATCTTTCAACACGATTGAGCACCTGTTCATAAGGCACGGCCTGTGGCGGAGTGGTAAACGACAATAACATCCCTGTAATGGACTGGTCTGCACAGAATCCTGACCTGAATCCTGTAGAACACCTTTAGGATGTTTTGGAACGCAGACTTCGTGCCAAGCCTCACCGACCGACATCGATACCTCTCCTCAGTGCAGCACTCCGTGAAGAATAGGCTGTCATTCCCCAAGAAACCTTCCAGCACTGGATTGAACGTATGCCTGCGAGAGTGGAAGCTTTCATCAAGGCTAAGGGTGGGCCAACACCATACTGAATTCTAGCATTAGCGATGGAGGGCGCCACAAAGTTGTAAGTCATTTTCAGCGAGGTATCCGGATACTTTTGATCACATAATGTATGTAGCCTGGTCAGCATTACCGGTACTATTTGCAACAACGGGTGGAAATTGCATCGATTTCTGCCTCCCAAGACGACATTCACCACGTCTGTAATAGTCTCTATGGATGATTGTATACCGCATTGTAGTTACAGGAGCAAATTAAAAACTCTGAAATTGTCGTTGAAGACGATATATCCGAACGAAATAAGCCCGTGCTTACCATCATATACACCATACAGCTTGGACTGCATGTGATAAAGCTTAATTCTTTTATAACTACTGCTTAAGCGTGTTTATTTTCTATTACGAGTACTTCGAGTAGCGCAGCATCCAATGGATACAGTGGTCGTTATCACTCACAATGTATACCTATTATTTGCATTAATAATGTAAATAACATGATACGAAAATTTCAGCAGTTTGTGACAAATGTATATGTTTAATCATTTAAGTAGGCACATCAAAATATCTCGAGAAGAATGCACCCCTCGAAAAAATAGTACGAACCCAATTCACATGGATGCCAAAGTCCAATCTATGAGATGGCGGTGATGGCAGAAACAACTGCATTTTTCAAACTAAGTATCTTTATTTTTAACTGTATATCACTGATCCGTGAAGAACAGAATAACTTCGCACTGAACCGTTTTTTTAACGAGGCATGAAAGCGAATACTGGCTTATTGTGTGTTGATCCTACTGAGTTTATTGTCATTCAGTCTTGTGGAACAATATCATACTGTAGGTAGACTTTTATTACGGGCCTTCCTCTTGTAAATACCTGTAAATAAAGAGCGTTGTTCAGTGTTTATGTTTAGTCTGTGTAATACAGCAACACCATACAGCAGACTTTCATTAGACCTTTCTGCTGTTTTTCATATGTGAATTGTTCTTGACAGGTTCAAATGGCTCTGAGCGCTATGGGACTTAACATCTGAGGTCATCAGGCCCCTAGAACTTAGAACTCCTTAAACTTAACTAACCTAAGGACATCACACACATCCATGCCCGAGGCAGGATTCGAACCTGCGACAGTAGCGGTCGCGCGGTTCCAGACTGAAGCGCCTAGAACCGCTCGGTCACTCCGGCCGGCGTTCTTCACAGGAATCGGTAGTATAAGTAGTGAGTGAAATGAAGTATTCTGTTGAATTATTTTCTGTGGCTGTTGAATTATTTGCTGTGACCAGAATGCTTGTATGTTTCCCTGCAATAAATTACGAACTGAAACATTTAGAGTCCCCACAAAAAAGAGAAAAAAAGAAATCACTTAAGTAAGAGAACTAGTCCACACATGCTACAGACATACCGTATCACGAAAATTGCAGATTTACTAGTGAACACGGCATTCAGTTTCCTCAACTGCACTTCAAGATACATTTTTACTCCGATTTCACTACATCCGCTCTTTGTTTCCAGTTGCCATACCTATATGAGTAAGTGTAGAATGTAAACCTAACGTTTGATAAGTAATAGAACATTTTTTTTTCTCGGCCAGTTTCGATTGAAAACATTGCCGGGTTTGTTGTGGGATATAGTGGAATGTTTTCGGTCCAGCCCCGATAGTTTTAGTAAAGTGACGCTATACGTGGCCTTTAAAATTGCGTCTGTAGAGCCCCCCCCCCCTCCCCCCGTTCGACACTCGAACATTTTGGCCAACAAATATCTGACTCTGAACCCAACATGTTGTCATGTTGTGTGTGGTCCACACACTGCCGAGCTTCAGACCGAGCTACAGACCGAGCATGTTGATACAGCGTCATTTGTGCAATGGGTTTTAAATCGGCTGCAGTTGTGTGTGGTGGTGTTTCTTGCCTAAGTAAAAGGAAGAAAAGAAAACCACCTCGCTTGTGGGCTACAGTAGAGTCTGCTCTGCATCAGGACTGGCAGATGTGTCTCGTGTCTCTCAAGAAGTCGTCAATAATGTCAATACGTCGGTACACTGCAGGTGAAAAAAAAAAAAACCCGTATGAATCACTTTATTAAAATGTCATCCATTCTATGCCAGTTAGAAAATTAAAAAAAGATATGTATTCCGTGAATACTACCGCTATTATAATGTGTATGGGATAAGGGAATTCAAAGCTTAACTTTAATTTGAAAAAGATATGTATTTCGTAAATACTACCACTATTATAATATGTATGGGATGAGGGAATTCAAAGCTTATCTTTGCATAATGTGCACTAAATCGTATGAATCCCTGATTTATTCCAGCGGTACATATTTACTTAATATTCATGAAGTAGATCTACATCTATACTCCGCGAGCCACCTTACGGTGTGTGGCGGAGGGTACTTATTGTACCACTATCTGATCCCCCCTTCCCTGTTCCATTCACGAATTGTGCGTGGGAAGAACGACTGCTTGTAAGTCTCCGTATTTGCTCTAATTTCTCGGATCTTTTCGTTGTGATCATTACGCGAGATATATGTGGGCGGTAGTAATATGTTGCCCATCTCTTCCCGGAATGTGCTCTCTCGTAATTTCGATAATAAACCTCTCCGTATTGCGTAACGCCTTTCTTGAAGTGTCCGCCACTGGAGCTTGTTCAGCATCTCCGTAACGCTCTCGCGCTGACTAAATGTCCCCATGACGAATCGCGCTGCTTTTCGCTGGATCATGTCTATCTCTTCTATTAATCCAACCTGGTAAGGGTCCCATACTGATGAGCAATACTCAAGAATCGGACGAACAAGCGTTTTGTAAGCTACTTCTTTCGTCGATGAGTCACATTTTCTTAGAATTCTTCCTATGAATCTCAACCTGGCGCCTGCTTTACCCACTATTTGTTTTATGAGATCATTCCACTTCAGATCGCTCCGGATAGTAACTCCTAAGTATTTTACGGTCGTTACCGCTTCCAATGATTTACCACCTATGGCATAATCGTACTGGAATGGATTTCTGCCCCTATGTAGCTCGATGTATATTTATAGTATTTTTTGAACTAGCTATTCATGCCCACATGTGCTGTGCCTCAGTCTTGTTAAATGGAAAAGAAAGAAAACAGTAAGCACACGTTTAGGAATTGGATATATGTCAGAATCTCCTTCTCTGTCTCTGTCCATCTCCTCCGCCTTCCCCCTCTCTCTGACCATCACCTCCTCTCTCCATTTTCTGTCCCCATCTTCTCCTGCCCCCTCTCTCTGTACATCTTCTCCTCCCTCCTCTCTTCTCATCTCCTTCTGCCCCATTCTTTCAGTCCATCACCTCCACCTCCGCACTTTCCATTTCCTCTTGCCCCCGTCTTTGTCCATCTCCTCTACTTACTATCTCCATCTCCTCTTGTCCCCTCTCTCTAGCATTGAGCTTTATTTGTTGTTAGTGCATATTCAGTTTCTGTATTCTGTAGTAGTATTCTAATCATAAGCCGATAAAGTTACACAACTTTCCATTGATCGTAACCGGGCCAAATATCTCAAAAATAAGCACCAAACGAAAAAACTACAAAGAACGAAACTCGTCTAGCTTGAAGGAAGAAACCAGATGGCGCTATGGTTGGCTCGCTAGATGGTGCTGCCATAGGTCAAACGGATATCAACTGCGTTTTTAAAAAAATAGGAACCCACATTTTTTATTACATATTCGTGTAGTACGTAAAGAAATATGAATGTTTTGGGTGGACCACTTTTTTCGCTTTGTGATAGATGGTGCTGTAATAGTCACAAACATATGGCTCACAATTGTAGACGAACAGTTGGTAACAGGTAGATTTTTTGAATTAAAATACAGAACGTAGGTACGTTTGGACATTTTATTTCGGTTGCTCCAATGTGATACATGTACCTTTGTGAACTTATCATTTCTGAGAACGCATGCTATTACAGCGTGATTACCTGTAAATACCACATTAATGCAATAAATGCTCAAAATGATGTCCGTCAACCTTAATGCATTTGGCAATACGTGTAACGACATTCCTCTCAACAGCGAGTAGTTCGCCTTCCGTAATGTTCGCACATGCATTGACAATGCGCTGACGCACGTTGTCAGGCGTCGTCGGTGGATAACAATGGCAAATATTCTTCAACTTTCTCCACAGAAAGAAATCCGGGGACGTCAGATCCGGTGAACGTGCGGGCCATGGTATGGTGCTTCGACGACCAATTAATCTGTCATGAAATATGCTATTCAATACCGCTTCAACCGCACGCGAGCTATGTGCCGGACATCCATCATGTTGGAAGTACATCGCCATTCTGTCATGCAGTGAAACATTTTGTAGTAACATCGGTAGAACATTACGTAGGAAATCAGCATGCCGGCCGCTCAGTCCGGAACCGCGCGACTGCTACGGTCGCAGGTTCGAATCCTGCCTCGGGCATGGCTGTGTGTGATGTCCTTAGGTTAGTTAGGTTTAAGTAGTTCTAAGTTCTAGGGGACTGATGACCACAGATGTTAAGGCCCATAGTGCTCAGAGCCATTTTTTTGAAATCAGCATACATTGCACCATTTACATTGTCATCGATAAAATTGGGGCCAATTATCCTTCCTCCCATAATGCCGCACCATACATTAACCCGCCAAGGTCGCTGATGTTCCACTTGTCGGAGCCATCGTGGATTTTCCGTTGCCCAATAGTGCATATTATGCCGATTTACGTTACCGCTGTTGGGGAATGACGCTTCGTCGCTAAATAGAACGCGTGCAAAAAATATGTCATCGTCCCGTAATTTCTCTTGTGCTCAGTGGCAGAACTGTAAACGACGTTCAAAGTCGTCGCCATGCATTTCCTGGTGCATAGAAATATGGTACGGGTGCAATCGATGTTGATGTAGCGTTCTCAACACCGACGTTTTTGAGAATCCCGATTCTCGGGTAATTTGTCTGCTACTGATGTGCGGATTAGTCGTGACAGCAGCTAAAACACCTACTTGGGCATCATCATTTGTTGCTGGTCGTGGTTGACGTTTCATATGTGGCTGAACACTTCCTGTTTCCTTAAATAACGTAACTAGCCGGCGAACGGTCCGGACACTTGGATGATGATGTCCAGGATACCGAGTAGCATACATAGCACACGCCCGTTGGGCGTTTTGATCACAATAGCCATACATCAACACGATATCAACCTTTTGCGCAATTGGTAAACGGTCCATTTTAACACAGGTAATGTATCACGAAGCAAATTCCGTTCGCACTGGCGGAATGTTACGTGATACAACGTACTTATACGTTTGTGACTATTACAGCGCCATCTATCACAAAGCGAAAAAAGTGGTCCAACTAAAACATTCATATTTCTTTACGTACTACACGAATATGTAATAAAAATGGGGTTCCTGTTTTAAAAAACGCAGTTGATATCCGTTTGACCTATGGCAGGGCCATCTAGCGGGCCAACCATGGCGCTATCTCGTTTCGCCCTTCAAACTGGACAAGTTTAGTTCTTTGTAGTTTTTTCGTTTGACGCTTATTTCGTGAGATATTTGGGCCGGTCACTATCAATGGACCACTATATATAGCCTCCGTACATCTGAATGCTCATTAGAGTAGTTTGCAACAATTTAAAGAAAATTGATCAAGAACGTGTGTGTGTATTATATATTATATACATATTATACACATTTAAAAAAATGTGTATATTCGACGGTAACCTTGCGTCAAAATTTCAAAGCTATTGGTCAAGAGCTTGCAGAGATTTAGATTTAAGATTCTGAACACACAAATATTTACATTTTTATTATACGGACGTAAATGTTCGTTTGTACAAAACTGTAAATCTCCGAAAGTTCTTCGCAAATTGCTTTGAAATTTTGTGACAACATTGCACTCAAGTACATGGTTTTTTTATTTACCTACTCGATATATATGAGAGTGACAAGTCTGGTAAAAAAAAAGCAAGAAAAAATGTTTGGTTCATAAACAACTCACCTAACTTCTCTACATAGTCTCCTTTGAGAGACATAGAGTTCCTCCAGCGATTATGCAGCTTTTATATATACAGGATCTACATGAAGTCCGGGAACACTTTCAATTATTTATTGCTCAAGAACCAAACACTGAACAGATATCACAGACATGTAATTTTGAAGAGAAACCCTGAAAGTTTTTTTTTTTTTTTTCATGTATACCTCCACAGCGTCGTTTGGTAATTTGCCGACAGGCAGCGCTAGTCGCAAACATGGTGAGGCCAGGTGCGGAGCGAGCTTTCTGTGTGTTGGAGTTCGAAATGGCCTCCCCGATCACCAGATCTCACTCCGTGTGACTTTTTTCTGTGGGGACACATTAAAGATCTGGCCTAATTACCGCCTCAACCACGAGATGAAGCAGAGCTCCGGGAGAGAATACGGGAAGCGAGTGCCATAGTCGACGATGCCATTCTGGGACTGGTATGGCAAGAATTCTATTACCGTATTGACGTCTGCCGGGTCACTCATGGTTCACATATCGAATGTTTATAAATAAACTTTCAGAGTTTCTATTCAAAATACAATATGTATGACATCTGTAAAATGTTTAGTTCTTGTGCAATAAAGAATTGAAAGTGTTCCCGTAATTTATGTGCAACCGTATATATACAGGGTGAGTCACCTAACGTTGCCGCTGGATATATTTCGTAAACCACATCAAATACTGACGTACCGATTCCACAGACCGAACGTGAGGAGGGGGGCTAGTGTAATTGGTTAATACAAACCATAAAAAAATGCACGGAAGTATGTTTTTTAACACAAACCTACGTTTTTTAAAATAGAACCACGTTAGTTTTGTTAGCATATCTGAACATATAAACAAATACGTATTCAGTGCCGTTTGTTGCATTGTAAAATGTTAATTACATCCGAAGATATTGTAACCTAAAGTTGACGCTTGAGTACCACTCCTCCGCTGTTCGATCGTGTGTATCGGAGAGCACCGAATTACGTAGGGATCCAAAGGTCACCGCTTTCACCCGTTTCATGTGTCGCTACATCAGCAATTACATGGTGATGACTTTAATCATCGAGTGCAATTCTGTCAATGGGCATTAACAGAGAATGCGTTGCAGTTCTACCTGTTTACCGATGAAGCGGGTTTCACAAACCACGGGGCAGTGAATCTACGGAACATGCATTACTGGTCCGTGGACAATCCTCACTGGCTCGGACAGGTAGAGCGACAGCGACCGTGGACTGTAAATGTATGGTGCGGAATCATTGGCGACCACCTCATTGGTTCTCACTTCATTGCAGGGGCCCAAACAGCTGCAACATACAGCGCGTTTCTACAGAATGATCTGCCAACGTTGCTTGAAAATGTCCCACTGGAAACGCGTCGATGTATGTGGTGTCAGCATGATGGTGCACCTGCACATTCCGCAATTAAAACTAGGCTGACCCTTGACAGGATGTTCGACGGGCGTTTCATAGGACGTGGAGGACGCATAAATTGGCCAGCCCGTTCTCCTGATCTTACACCTCTGGACTTCTTTCTGTGGGATACGTTAAAGGAGAATGTGTACCGTGATGTGCCTAGAACCCCAGAGGATATGAAACAACGTATTGTGGCAGCCTGCGGCGACATTACACCAGATGTACTGCGGCGTGTACGACATTCATTACGCCAGAGATTGCAATTGTTTGCAGCAAATGATGGCCACCACATTGAACATCTATTGGCCTGACATGTCGGGACACACTCTATTCCACTCCGTAATAGAAAACGGAAACCACGTGTGTACGTGTATCTCACCCCTCATGGTAATGTACTTGTGCGTCAGTGAAAAAGACCAATAAAATGGTGTTAGCATGTGGACGTAATGTGCTGTTCCAGTCTCTTCTGTACCTAAGGTCCATCACCGGTCCCTTTGGATCCCTACGTAATTCGGTGCTCTCCGATACACACGATCGAACAGCGGAGGAGTGGTACTCGAGCGTCAACTTTAGGTTACAATATCTCCGGATGTAATTAACATTTTACAATGCAACAAACGGCACTGATTACGTTTTTGTTTATTTGTTCAGATGTGCTAACAAAACTAACGGGGTTCCATTTAAAAAAACGTAGGTTTGTGTTAAAAAACATACTTCAGTGCATTTTTTTATGGTTTGTATTAACCAGTTACACTAGCCCCTCTCCTCACGTTCGGTCTGTGGAATCGATTCGTCAGTATTTGATGTGGTTTACGAAATATATCCAGCGGTAATGTTAGGTGACTCACCCTGTATATACAGGGTGTTACAAGAAGGTACGGCCAAACTTTCAGGAAACATTCCTCACACACAAAGAAAGAAAATATGTTATGTGGACATGTGTCCGGAAACGCTTACTTTCCATGTTAGAGCTCATTTTATTACTTCTCTTCAAATCACATTAATCATGGAATGGAAACACACAGCAACAGAACGTACCAGCGTTTGCACTGAAATGAGGATGGACACATTGTTGGCTGAACCATTCGCAGAAGTGTACCCGCGGAGGCCAATCAGCTGCTGATAGTGCCTGCACACGCTGTACATGGTACGGAAACAACTGGTTCTCCCGTAGCACTCTCCATACAGTGACGTGGTCAACGTTACCTTGTACAGCAGCAACTTCTCTGACGCTGGCATTAGGGTTATCGTCAACTGCACGAAGAATTGCCTAGTCCATTGCAGGTGTCCTCGTCGTTCTAGCTCTTCCCCAGTCCCGAGTCATAGGCTAGAATGTTCCGTGCTCCTTAAAACGCCGATCAATTGCTTCGAACGTCTTCCTGTCGGGACACCTTCGTTCTGGAAATCTGTCTCGATTCAAACGTACCGCGCCACGGCTATTGCCCCGTGCTAATCCATACATCAAATGGGCATCTGCCAATTCCGCATTTGTAAACATTGCACTGACTGCAAAACCACGTTCGTGATGAACACTAACCTGTTGATGCTACGTCTGATGTGCTTGATGCTAGTTCTGTAGAGCAATGAGTCGCATGTCAACACAAGCACCAAAGTCAACATTACCTTCCTTCAATTGGGCCAACTGGCGGTGAATCGAGGAAGTACAGCACATACTGACGAAACTAAAATGAGCTCTAACATGGAAATTAAGCGTTTCTGGACACATGTCCACATAGCATCTTTTCTTTATTTGTGTGTGAGGAATGTTTCAGGAAAGTTTGGCCGTACCTTTTTGTAACACCCTGTCTTTATTACTACAGCTTTTATGTTTACATCGCACAATGCACATTACTCTCGATACAGTTCAATGAATTCACTTCAGAATGCCTGGTTGTCATTAAAGGACATTTTGATACGTTAAATGCGGAAAAAGGACAGAAACGTGCACTGCTGAAAACGAGACAGGCTGAGGCCGTGCCAGGCGAGCCGCTCGATGGTTAACAATCTACATCCCAACATACTGGGCTTTGGATTCGTGTTGGACATAGCTGTCAATCCGAGTGCCCAAGCTGAAAAATCAGTTGAGCAAGTTGCAAGGGAGCCCATCCACAGTCAAACATGTTGGATGAGCCACTCAGAGCAACATGTTGGCCAAAATATTCGGCAGTCGATGGGGGGGCTTAACAGAGGTGCGTTCCAAGTAGAGAGATGTCATTGACTTTCTTTTGTCGGAAAATCAGTGCATCGCAGATATTCATAGGTGCTTGCAGAATGTCTATGGAGACCTGGCATTGAACAAAAACACAGTGAGTCATCATCGCAACAAGGTCACGCAAACCTATCTGATCTCTCGCTATCCGGCCAGCCGCACACAGCTATGACTCCTACATTGTTGGAATGTGCAGACACACTCATTCGAGGTGATCGGTGGATCACAACCAAACACCTTGCAGCACGACTGGACATCTCTTCTGGTAGTGCTGACACACTCGTCCATCGCCGGCTGGAGTGGCCGAGCGGTTCTAGACGCTTCAGTCTGGAACCGCGCGACCGCTACGGTCGCAGGCTCGCATCCTGCCTCGGGCATGGATTTGTGTGACGTCCTTAGGTTAGTTAGGTTGAAGTAGTTCTAAGTTCTAGGGGACTGATGACCTCAGAAGTTAAGTTCCATAGTGCTCAGAGCCATATGAACCATTTGAGCACTCGTCCATCTGTACCCAAAGGTGTTTGTTCACTGGGTTCCTCGCTGCCTAAAAGAAGACCGTAAAGAGCAACCAGTTTGGCCCACTGAAGGATACACTCCGTGGCAAGCAGTACGTGGATGATGGAGAGGTTATTGATGCTGCAGGACGTTGACTATGACGTCGACTGGTAGAGTGGTACCATGCCGGTATACAGGCCGTCCTAGTAAGGTGGTGTAAGGTCGTAGCATTGAACAGAGATCTTGTTGAAAAATAGGGTCTTGTAGCCAAAGGAGTGGGGAATAATATGGTGTGTTGGAATCCTGAGTAAAACCAATCTGCTTTAGAAAAAGTGTTGCTTTACTTACTGAACACTCCTCGTACTTCCCTTTCATCAAAATAAATTGATTTTAATTTTTTGTTTGTGCTTGTTCGCCTGCTTAGCTGAGTGGTAACGTGTTGGTCTATCATGCAGCGGGCCCTGAATCGAATCCCGGCCGGGCTGGAGATTTTCTCCGCTCGTGGACTGGGTATTGTATTGTCCTCACCATCATCTCATCATCACCGACACGCAAGTCGCCCAGAGTGGCATCACCTGAAATATGACTCGCAACACGGCGGCCGAACTTCCCCTGACGGGGGCCTCCCGGCCGTCAATGCCACCGATCTTACTTTTTTCATTTGTGCGAAGTAATAAAATGAACGCTACGTTGCTTGCTACGTGATTTCTATTCGTAACGTTTTGAGTATATTTACCTTTTCAGCTAATGGTGAATGTTAAATGAATATTTGAAATTTTTGATTCTCAGTGACTCTTGATATTTCACAAAGCCATCGTTTGGACAAAACAATACAATATTAAACAGGAAATACTTCCCCGATTCTCTGTAGAATTTTGCAGAACATCGGGAAAATGTTTACTGTTTAATATAGTTTTCACATTACGTCGAGCCGCGCCGTGAAATTAGTTTTATTGTAACGATTGATGAGAAGCCATTAGGGATGTGTGTCTGTTATACTATCACCTCCATCGGAGGCTATTGGTTGTAAGAGAACCGCGACACGCAACTAGAAACCTTGAGATATTCACAGGGACGCGACACGCCTTATTTTCAGTGTGGCGCTGTGCCCACCAGTGCTAAGTACGGGCTCTTGCTGACACGTGTGTCCAGCGATACGGAAAGTATCGTGCATGCGACGACGGTCGTGTCTAGGGCCTGGAAACTGCTGGGTCGCTCCATTGAGGTTCTCTGCACTCGTTGAAGAACGAATTTATGAACAAACGTCTCGCATGCGCTATTCAAACGAATTTTGCACGAACGGTAAATAAAATATCAGAAAGTGCTTTCTCGTTTCATAGGTGCATACAACGTATTTACATAGGTGACATTCATTTTATATATTACTTGCCTCGAGCTCTTTTGACTGAATTCGCGTTGCAGAACCGTCGACTAAGATGCTGTTGAATTCAGCTTGCAATAAGATTAGACTCGCCTTCTTGAAATTATAATTTTCTGTGTCGTTACCCCAACGCCACTATCTCCCCATTCCACCAAACCTAGTATACTTGTTGCTAATTCTCCAAAAATATGTCGAGTCTCATCTGTAAACGACGCGTCTGCTTATTATCGATTGTGGATCTATAAGAAGTAGATTTTAAAAATCACTATTGTTTTAAAAGTGTTTATTTTCTGCTCGTACTTCATTACATCCAATCAGATACCTTCATTGACTTACATAGGCATCTTTGTATGAATGTCACACTGGCCACTGCAAACAGAGGTAAGTGATCTTGTCAGCCACAGACATTTAAATGAGCTCTGTTGTTCTGTCTTGTAGCTTCGTGTAGAAATGCTGCAAGGCGGGACACAAATTTTACAATGTAGTATGCTGGCGGGGTAACAGGAAATTCGTCAGTTGTTCTTATTTTACTCACATGGAGAACACGGCAAATGCGATAACCAGATTTCCTAGAAACTTCGCTCAGTGGCAGAGGATTCACGCGAACTCGTGTCTCGTGTTATTCACAGACACTCGGCCTTTTCTGAGAAAACGACAGTCAAAGTTTTCAAGGAAACTATATGCGCATTTGAGGCCGTTACTCATTCAGCTGAAGTGCTAGCACAGCGGCTGGCGCCACAGATTCACAATAAATGAATGAGAGAAATTTGAAATTGTTTTCAGTGACATTCCTATTGTGTGTCCTGTCAGGAATATTGGTTGTGGTGCGTACTTGTTCCCGTGAAGTGTGATTCGGTCGGCCAGCAGTTATACTCGTTTATTTCAGTGGCCTGCAAGGAGCGCCGACCGAAGTGGCCGTGCGGTTAAAGGCGCTGCAGTCTGGAACCGCAAGACCGCTACGGTCGCAGGTTCGAATCCTGCCTCGGGCATGGATGTTTGTGATGTCCTTAGGTTAGTTAGGTTTAGCTAGTTCTAAGTTCTAGGGGACTAATGACCTCAGCAGTTGAGTCCCATAGTGCTCAGAGCCATTTGAACCATTTTGCAAGGAGCGTTTTGTATTTAATGGACTCTGAGATGCCCAGTTAGTTTGGTCCGCTTCACGGAATCAGTAAAGGAAACACATCAGTACCAGATTAGATCTCAAAGTGAACAGACAGCAATGGGGTATAAACAAATATATTATATAATAAATTCACTTATTGTGAAACCCTGTTGTAATTTTACAATTAATATAACACCCTCTTATCATCTTACTTGATAAGAAAAATTTGTATAGTAAACTTCTACAGGCATTGGTAGAGAAATCAAAAATAAAAATTAATAAAAACAATAATCGGGTTTCGTACACGGGTCGCAAACTTGATGATGCCGCAATGCTCTCAGCTGTGCCAACGCTTCAATTGAACTTGCCGCCCCACAAAAGGCACCTAAATTGCACTGAAAACCTTAACAATTGTTTACCCAGAAACAGTCTAGTATCTGCAGATAATCCGTGATGTGTTCACTTATTTTGACCCCTTCCACTAGACGAAGTTTCTGGGAAATCGGTTTATGGTATTTGCCGTGTTCTCCTTAACGGTGTTAATTCCGTCTAGTACGGGGTCCGGCGTATTCGAGTCTTAGCAAATACAGTGGAGGGAAATCGCTTACGCCACCTGTCTGCGAATTGTGGAAACATCGTTCTGTGTGTGTGATAGTATTTTAGCTGTTTGCCTAATGTATTTTCTGAGACGGAAATTGGGAACCAGGCCAGCATTGGCCTAAACGAGGGTGGAAAACCACCTAAATCCCGCACTCAGGCTGTCTGGTGTTCCAGCCACGGTCGTTAATCCGCCACGCCCATTCGATCTTTGTCTGGTTCACCTTCCTCTCTCTCAAGCTAGTGCACTGCACATTAAGTACGGGCAGGTCAGCACGCTTTAGTTAATAGCATGGCAAAACTTTGCTATATACACTACAAAACCAAAGTGAATACAAGTAGCTAACAACTGTAACTAGCGCCTGGGGGAAACTTCGACATTGCTCCTCTCTACCCCTCTTCCGCTGGCGACATCCCACAAATTTTTGTTTAATCTTCATCGATACTTACACTGTTTATTTCCTTACTGAGATCAACGCGAATTTTCAATGAAATAAATTTTACGCATTTCAATAATTAACTTTGCAGGATGTGTTTCAAGTCGAGGAACAACACAAAGTTGCAAAACACTTTGCTTGTAACAATAACGTGATTTCTTTCTCATTGTTTCATTACTAACCAATGTCCTCCTATCCATTCTCTTCTTCGTCTTCTTCTTCTTCTTCTTCTTCTTCTTCTCCTCCTCCTCCATCTCCTCCTATGCCTACTCCTACTCCACTCTTTCCCTGCTCTTTCTCCTTCTCATTTTTTCGTCAAAAAACAGCGCAACCGAGGGAAAGCGCCTGGGCCACGCGTCCCAGCTGCACCACAGTTGCTCCACTACCATCAACAATATGCCGAGGTGATTCTGCACTCCTGGCAGTGTGAGATAACGTTATCTAACATATGTGCCACAGTCGCCTTTTTTTCCTTTTTGGTTGCTGAGAGGACCGACCTGTCCAATATTGCTTGAAAAACAATTGATACTATGATTCGGATGTTTCTGATGAAGAAAGCTCAAAATATGACACCCATCACTGCAAGTTACAGCGAATACTTTGATGAATAGCCTCTTCGGCGAAATTGACAAGTGAAGATTTAAGAGAGCTGAAATTGGGAGATGTGACACATGCTATTTGATATTACTCTTGAAATTACGAAAATTTTAAATTATATCTGTGAAATCTGTCTCAAAAGCTATGTGTAGCTTTGGTGATTTTCGTGAATTTTGGAGTTTTTCATATGACCGCAGGTGCTGGCCAGCCACACCGTATGCCATTGATCGAAAAAGATGATAGTCAGAAGGAACAATGTTTGTAAAATACGGCGGGTGGGTTAGGAGTTCTCATTTCAACGTTTCCAAGCATGCGACATAAAGTCGAGCATTACCATTTTTCAAATCACCTTTTCATGTCTGTCGCTGTATTGTGGCCGTTTGTCTTTCAGTGCTCTCTCAAACGCATCAGTTGCTGTCGATAATGATCGCTCGTGATTGTTTCCGTCAGTTTCAGTACATTCGAAAACATTCTCTCTTCCACCGCGATGCCGGTCTGATACGCCAAAACCACCATCTTCGAGCGCTGAAACCATCTCTGAACGTTCTATCACTAATAGTTAGTTGCCTTACCATAGATCTTACCCAGCGTTTTACAAGTCCCAGTTGCAGATTTCATCATGTTAAAGTAGAAAATTAAAACTTCCGGCAAATGACGAGAATTGGGCTAGTAATTTGACACATCAGGTCGAGAGTAACTTTATGATGCAATCTAAAGTCGACTAAAAATTTGATGGCGTTGTATTTACAAATGCCTAAGACTACTGTATGACCTGCACCACCATTTGCCGCTACTGGCGTCTATTGCAAAACGGCGGAAGCAAAGTGTAGAGCAAATAACTGAATAAGCTGCTGTCGATGAATCTGCAAGTGACGACAGGAAATCAGCTGTAAGATTCGAGAGTATGAAATGGGCAGGGGGATGAAGACTGGATCATGAAAACGAGACGTGGAACTTGCGGAATGTTCAGTTTAACTGCAACCGTTTTCTCAAAAGTAAACATCACAGAGGAAGTGGCCACTTCTCTTTGCGACGCCAAATTGCGGTAAAGTGGACATGTCGGGAAAAGTGATCATTGCATATCTTTTGTCCTAAATAGTGCTGCTGCCTGCGGAGAAGCGATCAAAGTAGTTCTAATATACACCATCATTGTTTTTAGAGAGTTTGACACAGGAAGTTTTCTGATTTTCAGTCGCGTGATGTAAGTTAAGTCATTCAAATGATTCTGGGTACCTAATTTATACGTAGAGTAATACTTTTTGACAATATCAGTGTTTAAAAAAACCTTTTTTGGCCTACAAATGTAGTTACTTCTTTTCTCTTCGGATATGATAGTTTCGTCTGTGGATCACTAGTGCCGACTTGGCGTCCTATCGGGAGAAGTGACCACACTACTCGTCGGGAAAGTGGCCAACGCCTTTAGCCTGACAGTGATTACTTCCCTGCATCACGCATAATACTACGGTTTATATAGGCTTCTAAACTCATTTATATACAAAGCTTTTCAACAGTCTTTCTGTTCTTTTGTGACTATTTAAAAAAAATTAATTTATATTATTTAAAACCGTCTCTGTTATGTTACATCTGGGCTAAAACAAAAATGCGATTGAAATCAGAACCACAAACATGGGAACCTGTTGCGACGGCACTGGTCATATTAATCCCTTAGGCAGCGAAAGGTGGCCACTATAAATGCCTTCAGAAAAATTGATATAGTTCCTATATATTATTTTTTGAAAATAAAAACAGTTGGGGGGATACAACAAGTAGGTTCAAAATGTAAAAGCGGCAAGCTTCTAACTTATCAATAACCATCGTTTTCACTTAGAGTGACAAGTTTACCCCTCTATGCCCTACTGTGGCACCATCAGTATCTTGTGTTTCAGAAATGTTCTCTTTCTGAGTTTCGTAGCTATACCCTTATCTATCAAGAAATGCAGAATGTCGTCTGGATGATAGCAATACGTATAAACAGAATAAACAAGAGTCATCAGAGAGAACTGTAAGTGATGTATTCTTAAAAATACCTGAGTTGCTTTCTCCAAGTAAGCCTTCGCTAAACTTCGAAAATGAACACTCTTTTTTTGCTTGGAGAAATTCAGCAGCCAGCCACTACTTATAGCTTTATTTACGCCAAAACGACTATCGGGTGTAATACAGTTATATCTTCGTCACTTCAACGTTTTTATCGACTGCATCCTGAACGATGCAGACGCCCTGTGCAAAATAACAGTTTGTTCAACTATCACGTTTTCAGAATTGTATTCTTTCGTTTAACTAATAGTTAGATGTAGTTAAATTTGTTCTGTAGCTTCCAGCTCCTTTTTTCCACCTCCATACACAGAGCACAAACATTTTTAAATTCACTGATACATAAAAGGGCGAAAAAGGAGCTACAGGTTTCAGAACAAAATTAAGGACATATGACTACCAACTGGACGTAAATGTACAACTCTGGAAGCTTATTATACGCTGAAGAAGAGTTTCAATTACATAAAACTCGCCAGCGGGAGAACAGAAAGTGTCATAGCGTGCTTTAACTAGGTGCATCACACGGAGTACGTAACAAAGGCGCAGCTGTCGCGTGACATTCTGCAGCAAGAAGCAGAGCATGTCATCAAGGATGATGCGCAGGCCTTGACACACTAGCATACTTTCTGCCACGTACGAGTTTTACACTGACTTTCTTAGCGTCCCATGCGTTAAACGGGCTTTTCATTGCTGCCTAGTATCGTTTTTAGGGTTATGAGCCCCAATCGATAAAAACGGAACCCTTATAGGATCATTTTCTACTGTTTTTCTACCCATTTCTCAGAAACGGGTAGATGTGCAAAGTTGAAATTTATGTCAAATACTAACTTGGTGGTGTAAAAAAATTAAGCTTCTAAGTCAATGCAATCAAAAGATGTTGTGGTCTTCAGCCCAAAGACTGATTTGAAGCAGCTCTCCATGATACTCTATCCTGTGCAAGCCCCTTCGTCTTCGACTAACTACTGCAACCTACGTCCTTCTGAATCTGCTTAGTGTATTCACCTCTTCGTCTCCCTCTAGGATTTTTACCCCCCATACTTCCCTCCAATACTAAATTGATGATCCCTTGATGCCTCAGAACATGTCCTAACAACCGATCCCTTCTTCTAGTCAGGTTGTGCCACAAATTCCTCTTCTCCCCAATTCTATTCAGTACCTCCTCATTAGTTATGTGATCTACCCATCTAATATTCAAAATTCTTCTGTAGCACCACATTTCGAAAGCTTCTATTCTCTTCTTGTCTAAAGTATTTATAGTCCATGTTTCACTTCCATACATGGCTACACTCCATACAAATACTTTCAAAAAAGACTTCCTGACACTTAAATCTGTACTCAATGTTAACAAATTTCTCTTCTTCAGAAATGTTTTCCTTGCCATTTCCAGTCGACATTTTTTTATCCTCTCTGCTTCGACCATCATCAGTTATTTTGTTCCCCAAATAGCAAAACTCATCTACTACTTTAAGTGTCTAAAAAAAAAAAATGTAAAAATGTTGAAATGTGTGTGAAATCTTATGGAACTTAACAGCTAAGGTCATAAGTCCCTGAGCTTACACACTACTTAACCTAAATTATCCGAAGGACAAACACACACACCCATGCCCGAGGGAGGACTCGAACCTCTGCCGGGACCAGCCGACAGTCCATGACTACAGCGCCTTAGACCGCATTCTTTTTGCATTTCTGTTCGTTGTTTATCGTTGGGTTTGGTCGTTGCAGACGTCACATGACATCTGTTAAAGTTCGTTTGTTGATCCTTCCACTCAGTTTTTTATTATAGAGGCCAACCAGCTCTCTGACCGAACAGGCTGAGCTACCGTGCCGGCGTCGGCAAATCTCGCGCAGCCAAGTGTCTCATTTCCTAATCTAATTCCCTCAGCATCACCTGATTTAATTTGACTACATTCCATTATCCTCGTTTTGCTTTTGTTGATGTTCATCTTATATCCTCCTTTCAAGACACTGTCCATTCCGTTCAACTGCTCTTCCACGTCCTTTGCTGTCTCTGACAGAATTATAATGTCATCGGCAAACCTCAAAGTTTTTATTTCTTGTAATTGTATTTTAATTCCCTCTCAAAATTTTTCTTTTGTTTCCTTTACTGTTTGCTCAATATACAGATTGAATAACGTCGGGGAGATGCTACAATCCTGTCTGATTCCCTTCTCAACCACAGCTTCTCTTTCGTGCCCCTTGACTCTTATAACTGCCATCTGGTTTCTGTACAAATTGTAAATAGCCTTTCGCTCTCTGTATTTTAGCCCTGCTACCTTCAGAATTTGAAAGAGAGTATTGCGGTCAACATCGTCAAAAGCGTTCTCTAAGTCTACAAATGCTATAAATATAGGTTTTCCTTTTCTTAACCTGTCTAGGATCAGTATTGCCTCACGTGTCCAACATTTCTACGGAATCCAAACTGATCTTCCTCGAGGTCGGCTTCTACCAGTTTTTCCACTGGTCTGTAAAGAATTCGTGTTAGTATTTGGCAACAGTGATACATTAAACTGATAGTTCTGTAATTTTCACACCTGGCAGCAGCTGCTTTCTTTGGAATTGGAAATATTATATTCATCTCGAAGTCTGAGGGTATTTTGCCTGTCTCATCTTGCTCACCAGATGGAACATTTTTGTCATGGCTGGCTCCCACAAGACTAACAGTAGTTCTAACGGAATGTTGTCTACTCCTTGGTACTTCTTTCGAGTTAGGTTTTTCAGTGCTCTGTTAAATTTTTCACGCAGTATCATATCTCCCATCTCATGTTATTCTACGTCCTTTTCCATTTCCGTAATATGGCCCTAAGTTCATCGCCCTTGTGTAGACCCTCTATCTACTCCTTCCACCTTTCTGCTTTCCCTTCTTTATTAGGACTGGTTTTCCATCTGAGCTCTTGATATTCACGCGGGTGGTTCTCTTTTCTCCAAACGTCTCTTTTATTTTCCTGTATGAGGCATCTGTCTTACCCTCAGTGATATATGCTTCTACGTCTTCACATTGGTCCTCTAGCCTTTCCTGCTTAGCCAATTTGCTCTTCCTGTCGATCTTATTTTGAGATGTTTGTATTCCTTTTCGTCTGCTTATTTACTGAATTTTAAATTTAATCGTTTCATCAATTAAATTCAATATCTCTTGTGTTACCCAAATATTTCTCCTAGCTCTCTTCTTTTTACCTACCTGATCCTCTGCTGCCTTCACTATATCATCTCTCGAAGCTACCCATTCTTCTTCTACTGTATTCCTTTCCACTGTTCTTCTCAATCGTTCCCTAATGCTCTGTATGAAACTATCTACAACCTCTGGTTCTTTAAGTTTATCCAGGTCCCATCTCCTTAAATTCCCACCTTTTTTTCGTTTTTTTCAGTTTTAATCTACAGTTCATAACCAGTAGATTGTGGTCAGGGTCCACACCTGCCGCCGGCCGGTGTGGCCGTGCGGTTCTAGGCGCTTCAGTCTGGAACCGCGTGACCGCTACGGTCGCAGGTTCGAATCCTGCCTCGGGCATGGATGAGTGTGATGTCCTTAGGTTAGTTAGGTTTAAGTAGTTCTAAGTTCCAGGGGACTGATGACCTCAGATATTAAGTCCCATAGTGCTCAGAGCCATTTGAACCATTTGAACCACATCTGCCCCTGGAAATGTCTTACAATTTAAAACCGGGTTCCTAATCTCTGTCTCACCATTATATAATCTATCTGAAACCTTTTGGTGTCTCCAGGGTTCTTCCACGTATACAACCTTCTTTCATGATGCTTAAACCAAATGTTAGCCATGATTAAGTTACGCTCTGTGCAGAGTTCTACCAGGCGACTTCCTCTTTGCTGCCTTACCCCCCAGTCCATAATCAACTACTTTTCCTTCTCTTCCTTTTCCTCCTGTCGAATTCCAGTCCCCCATGACTATTAAATTTTTTATCCACCTTAACTATCTTAATAATTTCTTTTTTTGCCTCATACATTTCTTCAATCTCTTCATCATCTGTGGTGCTAGTTTGGCATATAAATCTGTACTACTGTGGTGCACATGGGCTTCGTGTCTATCTTGGCTACAATAATTCGTTCACTATGCAGTTCGTAGTAGCTTATCTGCGTTCCTATTTTTTTTATTCATTATTATACCTACTCCTGCATTACCCCCATTTGATTTTGTATTAAAAATCCTGTATTCACCTGACCAGAAGTCTTGTTCCTCTTGCCACCGAACTTCGCTGATTTACACTATACATAACTTTATTCTATCCATTTACCTTTTAAATTTTCTAACCTACCTACCCGATTAAGGGATCTGACATTCCACACTCCGATCCATAGAACGCCAGTTTTGCTTTATCTAATAACTACATCCTCCTGAGTAGTCCCCGCCCGGAGATGTGAATAGGGGACTCTCTTACCTCGGGAATATTTTACCCAAGAGGATGCCATAATCATTCAATCATACAGTAGAGCTGCATGGCACCGGGAAAGATTGCGGCTGTAGTTTCCCCTTGCTTTCAGCCGTTCTCAGTACCAGCACAGCAATGCTGTTTTGGTTGCTGAAACAATCATCCAGACTGTTACCCCTGCAACTACTGAAAAGACTGCTGCCTCCCTCAGGAACCACACGTTTGTCTGGCCTCTCAATAGATACCCCTCCATTCTTCTTGGTGTTGTAGCTCTCTGGGGCACCCTGGGATGCTGAGGAACCAACGGCAAGATACATGGTTCATGGGAGGGGAGGGGGGGGGGGGAGATACAATCATTTATTAATCAATGAAAAGAAAGCTTCAGTTCCTCTCTAGAACTTTAATTATATAACTACAGAGCAACTGGAGCGGCCATTTCATTAATTAATCAAACAGTTGCAGAACGTATGGAGAAACTAATAACGGCCACTTATGTCATACATTTTAACACACGCATACCTGCTCATCAGAAACTATGTACAGGGTCTAATGACTGTAAGTGTTGACATTTTTATATGTGTTACTTTAATGTGTATACACATCAGCGTGTTGGCTGCTTTATCTCTGCGTCGAACAGTCTTTCCTCAAACACGTGTGTGATGTCCTTAGGTTAGTTAGGTTTAAGTAGTTCTAAGTTCTAGGGGACTGATGACCTCAGATGTTAAGTCCCATAGTGCTCAGAGCCATTTGAACCATTTTTTGTCACTATTTTCTTGTGTGGTAAGTTACTGTATTACGTCCATATTACGTAGCACAGTCTGTCAAATAATGACATGAATTTTGAGTTTACATTTGAGATCCCTAAACTATGGAAATGGTTTACACTCAGTTCAGAATCGTAGATATTTTTTCGTACATGGAATGTTGTTATCCGTTGAAAGACTTTTTTCATTATAATCAGTACATTGTGTAACTCTAGATTGATAGCAGCCAACCTTATACCGTGTTAGTCTGGAGTAACGCTATTGCAAATAACTTTCGATAGTACGCTTGTGACATAGCGACCCACGGCAAGTACATTGTGGCCTTTAATGTGTGTATCGAGTTGGATGATTGGATGAGTCGTTCTCACAACAACTCGTAACTATTCGGACATGCATTTCTTTCGCGCTAGAGCTATCAACTGCAATAAACAGGCTGTAAACAGGAATTTATCCTCTCAACCTGCCTTCGAACGATCACCATCTATCAAGCGACTTGTCGCTGGCTTCACTGCAGATTTGATGACAAATAATGCAGCACCTTCTCATCTGAACATACAATGAGGTGACAAAAGTCATGTGAAATCTCCTTTTGCCTTGCGAAATACAGCAGCTCGACATGGCGTTGACTCAACAAGTCGTTGGAAGTCCCCTGCAGAAACATTGAGCCATGCTGCCGCTACAGCCGTCCATAATTGCGAAAGTGTTACAGATGCAGAATTTTGTGCACGAACTGACGTATCGATTAAGTCCCATAAATATTCGATGGGAGTCATATTGCTATAATTGTCCAGAATGTTCTTGAAACGAGTCGCGAGTAATTGTGGCTCGGTGACGTGGGGCACTGTCATCGATAAAAATTCCATCGAAGCCAATGAGTGGCTGCAAATGGTATCCAAGTAGCCGAAAATAACCATTTACAGTCAATGATTTGTTCAATTGGACCTGAGCACCCAGTTCATTCCATGTAAACACAGCCCACACCATTATCGAGCCGCCACTAGCTTACACAGTACCTTGTTGACAACTTGAGTCCATGGCTTCGTCGGGTCTACGCCACATTCGAACCCTACCATCAGCCTTCTATACCTTGTGTACACGATACTAGTGCCATCTATATAAGTGCATGTAACTGTTCCGTGACTTTTGTCACCTGAGTGTAAGTGTATGTACTTATATCCGTCATTATAGCACTATTAAATGTTAGTGAAAGGCTGAAACGTCGATGATATTTCATGTTTTTGCTTCTCTGTGTTTATGATGTAGTTGCCTTCCAAGATGTCCGAATGTGTGGTTTCATATTAGTAAAAAATTAATCTAAAATGTTTTATTCTGCTATTACCCAAAGTTTTCTGGTTCATTAAATGTATTTTGTTACGATATTGGCGTAGAACAGTATCAAAAAGTCAGACGGAGGAAAAAGGGCACTCCTGGTCATAATTTTCAATGGGTAAGAGGGTGCCAAGGAAGGAAGGGGGGGGGGGGGGGGAGGGAAGCGCAGTTTGTTGATATGTTTCAAGTACATGATCCTGGTCCCGCAGGATTATGGCAAAAGCTTTATTATTCAGTTTTACTGTCACAAACTAAGTCGAATATCTGACAGTTTAAATAATGATACAAGATAAAATATTTATTTTTTATAATGAAGACAAAAATAAAAAATGCAAGTCGCAAGGAAATGTAACAGAGGACCTCATTTGATGCGAGTGCTGTGGAAGAACCATTACGCAAACAGGAAGACGTGCACAAAACTTCCACCTGGCACAGTCACAACCGTTTTTCAACGACTTGTGCCATGAAGACGTCGTAAAATGTTAGGTTAACTTGTCTTATCGGCGGAAAAGGAGAAAATCTGAATTCTTGCATGTTTCTGGTGTGACAACATGTCCTGCCCGTGTTGCATGACTTACAACAGTTTGGTTTATCTGCTCTGAGTTGAAGCGAGGTACTCGTAGTTTTACTAGTTTTGTCACAATTATGATAACGGCCAGAAACTGCCTGCCTTAATTATTCCAAAGATCGTTAACACGGCAGTCTCACCATAGAACAAGCCATTTCTCATTCATTTTGCCAGTTTATTCACATTGGTTCACATGCTAGCTAATTTTGCACCTGTAAAAAAATGGACTCACTGATATAAATAATTCATAAATATATTTGTCTTAAGACTGAGTATTTGACAAAACAGTTTTGGAACACAAGCACGTCTCCAGCGCTTCGTCTTTAACACCACAACGAAGGAGATGGCGCTGTGGATAAAGCACTCGGTTGAGAAATTCACATACACTATCTGATAAAAATTATCCGACACCTATTAATGAACATTAATATGGGGTGTGCCCAGACTCCGCATTTATGACAACTTGAACTCTGTTGGGATCACTTTAAATGATCTATCTGAATGTGTACGGAGGACCTTAAGCCCATTCTTCATCAAGAGCAGAAACCAGAGACGGTGATGATGTTGGACGTTAGGGTCTGGAGCGAAGGCGAAGTTATAACTCATCCCAAAGGTGTTTCATTGCCTTCAGGCCGGGACTCCAGGCAGGCCAGTCCATTTCAGGAGTGTTATTGTCCACTAATCATTGCCTCACAGATACTTCTTAATGGTAGGGTGCATTGTTATGCTGATACAAGCCATCGTCGTCTTCAGACTGTTCCTCTACTGTTCGCACTACACAGTGCTATAACATGTGCCAGTTGGCGTTTTCTTAAACGCAATAAGGAGACCACATTCTAACCACGAAAAGACCCCATACCGGAACATCCCCCCCCCCCCCCCCCCACAATCACCCGTACTTCACTACACGTGACGCACGTAACGTTGTCCAGGCATGTGCAAAACGCAAACCCTTCCATCGTATTGCCACAGAGTATAGCGGAATTAATCACTAAAAATTATACGTTTCCATGCATACGACGTCCAGTGGCATCGCTTTTTACACCTCCTCAAGTGTCACTTGGCACTTACTGCAATATATATTGTATATGAAGAGCTGCGCGACCATTGTAACCCATCATTTTTAACTTCCTATGCACAGTAACTGTGTTCACTTTGGAACTTCCGAGTGATACCTTCTGCTGATTTAATATGATTTTCTACAATCCCATCAGTCAGTGCGTAATGTCTGTTTGGTTTTGGGTTAGCTGTGGTTCCCCCTTCGCATTTCCAGTTCATCACTGTATCACCAACGGACGAATTATGCGTGTTTAGAAGGGCTGAAATGTCCCTCATCTGATCTGTTACTAGGCGCTACAGTCTGGAACCGTGCGACCGCTACGGTCGCAGGCTCGAATCCTGCCTCGGGCATGGATGTTTGTGATGTCCTTAGGTTAGTTAGGTTTAAGTAGTTCTAAGTTCTAGGGTACTGATGACCTCAGAAGGTAAGTCCCATAGTGCTCAGAGCCATTTGAACCATTTTTTGATCTGTTAGTCAGTTAATAGCCAACGACTGGTCAACATTACAAGTCACTGAGCTCTCCTGGTCGACCCATTCTGATGATACTCCTCTCTACGGACAACACAGTATTCCCTATCTCCTTTTATACTGTTGCATACGCCTCTCGTGGCATATGGTGGTCAATTACGAATTATATAGGGGGTGTCCGGATACTTTTGATCAGACAGCACTCATCTCCGGTCATCCAGATTTATGTCTTCCATGCAAATAAACAAACACCGTCCGAACAGGCCTTGAAGACCCAACGGTACCGACCGGCCGCCGTGTCATCCTCAGCCCTTAGGCGTCACCGGATGCGGATACGGAGGGGCACGTGGTCAGCACACCGTTCTTCTCACCGTTGGCAGTTTTCGTGGCCACTACCGCTACTTCTCAGTCAAGTAGCTCCTCAATTGGCCTCACAAGGGCTGAGTGCATCCCGCCTGGCAACAGCATTCGACAGACCCGGACGGTGACCCATTCAAGTGCTAGCCAAGCCCGACAGTGCTTAACTTCGGTGGCCTCACGGGAACCGTTGTTACCACTGGGGCAAGGCTGTTGGCCTTAGGTGTTCCATGGTTTCACTAAATCGACTGATATGAATCCCGGAATCGTTTTTTTTTAAAGGAATCGTCTGGTTTTCTTCCTCATTCTGGTTCACACCGAGCTTCCGCTCCGTGTCTAATGTTCTCATTGACAGGGCGTTAATCACTGACTTATTCAGGTCCTAGCGACACTCTTTTGTTTTACAAATAACTTACCTGGGGAGCTACGTCCTCTGCCAGTGACTAAGAGTGCAGACAGTTAATTGTTATAGATCATTTTGGATACATCTTGAAGCACACAACATATCAAATATCCTACAGGTACATCTACTTTAGCCTGCAGCCGTCTTATCTGGGACATAAAATCTGTTCAGGCAGAGATTTTTGTTGTGGTTTTCTATCCGAAGACTGGCCTGATGAAGCTCCCCATGACAGTCTACCTTGTGCAAGCCTTTTCATCTCTTAATATTTACTGGAACCTATATCAATCTCAACACGTTAACTATATTCGTGCCTTGCTCTCCATCTGCAGTTTTTACCACTCCCATTTCCCTCCATTCTCCACTTCGATTCAGTGCCTCCTCATTAGTTATTCGATCTACTCATCTGATCTTCAGCATTCTTCCGTAGCACCCCATTTCAGGAGCTTCTGTTCTCTTCTTATCTGAACTGCTTATTGTTCACGTTTCACGTACGTACAAGGCTACGCTCCAGACAAATGCCTTCAGAAAATACTTCGTAACCCTTACATTTTTATTACATGTTAACAAATTACTATTTTTCAGAAAGTCTTTTCTTGTTCTTGCCAGTCTGAATTTTGTTTTCTTTCTACTTCGGCCTTGCCTAGTTTCTTTCCTTTTACTATGACCTTCGGACATTACGCTTTCAGCCAGCCTCCAATACATGATTCGTTACAAGTTAGAGGTAGGTACCTGTTGTCCTCTAGGTACTAAGCACTGCTCGATTGTCACGTGGTACCGCAGTGGGCTACCGAGAACGATGTGGTCGATATCTTCCTCCGTGCCACAATCACATAGGGGTGAGTCAATCAGATGTAGGCGATAGACGTTCCGTCGGAACCTTCCGTGGTTAAAGCGGAGGCGTAGCATGATGATTAAAAACTTTCTATGGTACATACCAAGAGAGAACCACGTGCAGGCATATGTGGCAGTATAGTTCCATAATGCCTTTCTCTTTGTTTGTACGATAGGCGCCACTTATTGGCCCACAAGGTTCTGATCTGCGTCGCTCGTCTTGCAGAAGGTCTGTGTAAGGAGCATGTTCGTACAGCCTTGTCCCACGGTGGGTGGCCATCATCAGTTATTTTGCTGCCCAAATTGCGGAACTCAACCTCTTTTCAACGCATTACCCGCTTCGTTCAATTGATCTCCCAAGTCGTTCGCTGTCGACGTCATCGGCAAAAATATTTCTTCTCCCTGAACTTTAATTCCCTTTCGAAATTTCTCCTAGGTTTTCTTTACTGCTTGATATTATTCTATAACTAACACCAGCGAATAGAATGGTAGCAGTCGACAGTTACTCCTGTATTTGCAGGAACTCAAAATCTTATTAAATGTTATCGAGGCAACATTAGATGAGGGCATTCCTGTTTACCTTTTTTATGGGAGAAGAAATTTAAGATCTTTTGGGCATGCAATGTAACAAAACCGACTGACACTAGTGGCACGTTCTGAAATTTTAAATTTCATCTTTAAGAAACCATTCACGCAGAAGGATCGTACAAATACATCATCGTTCGACCATCGCACAGACACTCGTATGGAAGACATAGGAATATGCATCCACGGTGTAGAGAAGCAGCTGAAAGAGTTGACAACAAATAAGTCGCCAGGTGTGGATGGAATCCCAACTCGGTTTTACAGAGAGCATACTTCGGCGTTGGCGCCTTACGTAGCTTGCATTTATCGCGAATCTCTAGCTCAGATCAAAGTTCCACACAGTTGGTAAAAGCGCATGTGACTCCTCTATATAAGAAGGGTAAAAGAACAGAACCGCAAAATCATAGACCAATAACGTCAACATCCGTTTTCTAAAGAATTCTTGAACATATTCTCAGTTCGATATAACAAATTTCCTTAAGACAGAAAAGCTTCTGTCCACAAATGAGCATGGCTTCTCTCGCGGAAACTCAACTTTCCTCTTTCGCACCTGATATCCTGCGAAGCCAAGATGAAAGGCAACAGCTTTAGATTTCCGAAAAGTGTTGCACACGGTGCCCCACCGCCGACTGTTAACGAAGGTCCGAATATACGGATTAGGTTCCGAAACGTATGAGCTGCTCGAAGACATCCAAGAAAAAGAACTCAGGACGTTGTCCTCGACGACGAGTGTTTATTAGAGACGAAGGTATCATCAGGAATGCCCCAGGGTAGTGCGACATGATCACTCTTACTCTTTACAAGTATGAGCATATAAGGTGCAGTCTGATGAAAACGCGAAAGATGCTCTAGGGGACTAACATGAAGCGCGGTGACACAATTGTAATCAGCATCTTTGAATAAAAGTGTCGTTTTATTAGCCTCAATGAGTATTTGTTTCAGTTACCTTCTTTACAATACTGTAGAAGTTCTTTGTACGTATAGCTCAAGTTTCATCGAGCTATCTTACTTGGCAGTGACACATAATCGAAAGTTACTAAAAGTCTTATGATTTGCACACCAGTGTATAACACGGAAGTAAGTTGCAACGCAAAGTGGTGAGACAAAATGGATACGAAGAGTCCAGAAATCTGTTCGTCTGTAAGGATTAGATTTTTCACAATTTCCTTCGACCATTTTATTCGAATACCAGGAACATTGTTTCAAGGAAGGCACTCTCCATTTACAGTTCACTTCCCGCTATAATGACCTCGATGTTTAACACTGCCCGTTCTTCTCAGAGTACCTATAACTGGATTCATACTACCTCTGAATGTCATAAAAGAAGACTATAAAAATATGTTGTACCAAGTGACCTACACGAACCAGTACAAGAATTCGAGATTACCAAACGATATAAAATAGCTTGTATAACTTTGCAACAAATCCGGAGGAACAGTAGATCTCACGGTTAGTAAAATTTTTACCATTAAAACGGTGTCCTCCACGGCGTCATTCTTGAGTTATGAACGTCTGAAACGTACAATGCAGGCAGGGTAGGTGTATTTGTTTGTGTGGTAAAGTCAAAACAGTTCACATTCGTTTAAGTTTACCGCACCGAGTCAAGAGACGACGCCTTTCCTTCTACACTATCCTACACCACTTTACGTGGCTGGCTGCGTAAGCTGTTGCCAGCAACCATCTTCGTGTGTGGGTGTACACGGTTTGTATACGCTATCTAACATAATAATGAATTATTGAGAAGTTATAATGAAAGGATATGTAGATATTTACGTTTACTGTAACAATTTTCTGCCATCATCACACGACATCACACCTTTGCCGAGGATCAAGTTGACGTCATACTCAGCAGGGACAATGTTGTACCTTGGAACACTTTTCAGACTTTTGTCTCTGGCCAGCCTTGTAATAGAAGTTTAATATACTTTCTTTTTCCTTTCTGAAAGTATAGTATTAATTTTATGTGTGCTGCAGTCTTTTTCTTAAATTACAAAAATTGCTCTGGGAAAGTAAGTTTTCTCCAAAAGAGAAGAACTGTTCCAAGTTACAGCATGGTTATGTACCTATGAACAAATATTGTACTAAAAGTGTTGTAATTGAACAAATCTTGTCAGTAATGTATTTAATAGTCTATGTGTTACATTATTACTCTATCTCTATCCAATAATCAGTAATAGCATACAAATTACGAAGAAGTATTATCAAAAACCAGCGACAAGGTAAAAACATTTTGAAATATAAGTTACCAGCAAATAACATAACTTTCAATTTCAGAGACAAAGGTCATCGAAGAAACTGAGTTAATTTACAAATATCACCTGTTCCATAGTGGGAGACATCCCGTTTCAAGGTACGAGATGATGCGCTCCTGACGAAGTGGCTTACCCGCCCACAAGCTATGAAATTATTATTAAAACTTTATTGGGTTGGTGCATAAGTTCGTAGCGTTTTTTCATAATTAGATATTCTCATTCAGTATTTACAACAGGCTGCCAACGCTGGGGTAACTTTTCGATTCCGCGACTGTAGAAATCACGTAGTTTTGAGACGAAGAACATTTTGAGTCATGTTCGGAGCTCACTTTCATTTGGAAACAAAGTTCCTTGAAGGTTGTTCGATATAGAGCGGGAAAGATGAAGACCTAAGAGCACAAGATCAGGTGAATAAGGCGGGTGCAGAATCAATTCCCAACCCAATTGATGTATAGTGTTTTCTTGTCAATCGAACAGAAAAGGAGGGGGCGTTGCGTGGAGTAGCATCACTTCATGCAGTCTTCCCATTCATGGACTGCGTCTGCAAGACGTCTCAGTTGTTGACAATAAATGTCAGCATTGACCGTTACACCTCGGGTAAGCAATTCATTGTACACCATACCGTCACTGTCAATTCGTAGTACATCACACCGTCACTGTTCCACCAGATGCGTGACATTATCTTTTATGGAGGCGCGTAGGTCTTTGTACGAGATGTTGCTGCTTTGTTTAAGCTCTACCATTCCTTTCTTTTCCTTGCATTATCATAAAGGTACCATTGCTCGTCACCAGTAAGGACACAGGAGAGAAATGGTCAGTGTTGTTCACCAGCCAATCTATGACGAGCAAGCAGATATGGCCGGCCGTTGCGGCTGAACGGTTCTAGGCGCTTCAGTCTGGAACCGCGCGACCGCTACGGCCGCAGGCTCGAATCCTGCCTCGGGCATGGATGTGTGTGATGTCCTTAGGTTAGTTAGGTTTAAATAGTTCTAGGTTCTAGGGGACTGATGACCTCAGACGTTAAGTTCCATAGTGCTCAGAGCCATTTGAATCATATGAGCCAAGCAGATATGCACATGGCTTGCATATGGCTTCCCGCTGATTTTTGTGATTTTGACTTAAAGCATCCGGTACCCTACACCCGATTTTTGAACCTTCCCCATTGCATGCAAATGTCGCACGGTGGTGGAATGACCACAGTTCATCACATTTGCCAGTGTCGAGTACATTTACGTGGCTCATTGTGGATTAATGCGTCTAGACGATCTTCATAAAAACCCCGAAGGTCTTCCTGAACGTGGAGAGTCACTTATGTCAAAATGATCTTCCTTAAAACGAGAAAACCACTTTCTTGCTGTGTTCTGTACAATGCCATTTTCCCCATACACGGCGTAAATGTTAGACTTCCTCCGCCGCTGTCGCCCCTCTATTGAACTCAGATAGAAGAATATCTCGAGCCGGCCGAGGTGGCCGAGCGGTTCTAGGTGCTACAGTCTGGAACCGCGCGACCGCTACGGTCGCAGGCTCGAATCCTGCTCGGGCATGGATGTGTGTGATGTTCTTAGGTTAGTTAGGTTTAAGTAATTCTAAGTTCTATGGGACTGATGACCTCAGAAGTTAAGTCCCATAGTGCTCAGAGCCATTTGAACCAAGAATATCTCGAAAATGTTCCGATTTCTTCACTTGGCACTTCATTTTCTAGCGTTCACAATTCCATTCACTATCTCCAAATGACAAAATAAAAAAATGTGGACTCAAATAGCAACAGTGAACTACAACTAAAAAATGACAATCGATAAATAAACCCACAGCAACCGGTATACTAACATGCAAAACAAAAACGCCACGAACTTATGCACAAACCACATACGTCAGATTAACTGAGCATGGAAGGCCCCATCCGGGGAAGTTAGGTCGCCTAGGGCAAGTCTTATTTCAGTCGACGCCGCATTGGGCGACTTGCGAGGATGAAATGATGATGAGAACAACACAAAACGCAGTCCCTGAGCGGACAAAATTTCCCATCCAACCGGGAATCGAACCCGGGCCTGCTTGCATGGGAGGCGAGAACGTTACCACACGGCTAAGGAGGTGGACTCTATTGACGGTCAAATTGTGTAGCTGATGAACAAACAATATCCTCCAAACAGCTTTAATATGTTACACAGCACTTATATATGTAGAACTCGTAATATTTACAAACGCTGAACAAAACACAGCCTTATATCTCACAACAACAAAAACGATAAAAAATGCCAGAAACTGCTTGTGGCAGTCTCTAGTGAGCATTCATTCATGTGATTCTAAAATAGGTTACTAGAGTAAAACACCGATCAAGATATATCACGCGTTCCTAGGTACTCCATCATCCTGGTACAACGCTCTCCCCTACACTGATGGATGACAGACCAACGTGACGACGTCCAAGCTGATTAAGAGAGACTTGAGAGATTCGTAACGAGCCATAAACCATCAACTTCTCCGATACCCCTCTTGAATTGTTCTTGTGTTCAGAACACACTTCTGTTACTTATGACGAATGGACGAAGGATATACAATATAATAGAAATAGCAGGTACAAATATCCACTTTTGGAATTTCTCTGTACGCTGCGTATGATGTACCGGCATCTATTTCTTTCCTTTGTCTTGTTGTTTTCCCTGGCCTTATCACAAGTTCTGCATGTTAATCTCCATTTGGCAGTGCTTGTGGTGAGGGTGGCCAGATGTTCCTTCCTGTCACCGCCCCGACCCCGGGATGGAATTTGCGTATCCCCTCTCTTTGTATCTAGTACTATCCCATGTGCAAGTGTCTGAACGTTTTCGATACCTAGTCAAATGTGGGAAGCCGCCCAAAAACCAGCCGGCACACCACATCGGAGCCGGCCGGTGTGGCCGTGCGGTTAAAGGCGCTTCAGTCTGGAACCGCGTGACCGCTGCGGTCGCAGGTTCGAATCCTGCCTCGGGCATGGATGTGTGTGATGTCCTTAGGTTAGTTAGGTTTAATTAGTTCTAAGTTCTAGGCGACTGATGACCTCAGAAGTTAAGTCGCATAGTGCTCAGAGCTATTTGAACCATTTGAACCACATCGGAGTCGGCCCATCACCCCGAATCACAGCGTTGTAACGCGCGAAGCTATCCGGGCGGCTCTCCTTCCCTTTGTGAATGAACGAATTAGATCCCTACTGTACATCTTTTGATGCCTATAGCACCTCTTGCTGGGAATGCAGAATTTTTGTTTGCTGCCACCAGATACTTAGTATCTTTTACAGAATGTTCAGTTTTTTTAAAAATTTTCTCCTAGTTCTGAAAGTTTTCTGAAAACTGTGATTAATACTGGCTTTTAGTATTGTTTTCTTTATAAGGTAAAGGGAGGTATGTTCGTGACAGCTTTACATTCACCACATTTTTTCAATCTCTAACATGAAATCATTTCATCCTGTCACATTTATCATATTAACAGGATCACCTACAAACAAAAATGTAACAATTTCACCGTTACAAGTGTAAGTGGAATTTTAAATGATGATCAAGTGACACGGACATTGGTAGGCAATTTCGTAATATGTGTAGGTAATTTCGTGATAGGTGTAAGGTAATTTCGTGACAGGTACAAAATGTTCAGTAGAGTGCAGCTAGCTCAACATCTGCCAACAACGATGTACTAAGAGAATACAAGCTGAAGTGGCGCGTTGTCCCTCCAACATGTGTGGTCGCAGTGAGTTAACAAAAAATATAACGAAAGTACCTGTATCACGAACATATCTACATTTACCCTACTCCTTCGTCAGTGGTAAAAATTTATGCAGGCACGCTAGTCGACACTTCTCTGATATTTTCGATATTTTGTCTTTTTTGGCATAATCTGATCAGAAATACAAAGACATATTTTGAGGCAGGTAATTTCATGATATGCTGAAACGAAAAAAATATTTACATGCACATGAAGCTAATTGTATAGTCAATCAATTATGCTTAATACATTATATTCATAAAGTACAAAGAAACCGAGCTATAGCGAAAAACAGTGCACGGACGTAAACCTCACCTTTAAGAACGCTAAGAAGCCAACAGTTTTCTTCCAAAACTTAAGCTGCAGCTTTTGTCACGTAAATTACAAAACTAAGGCGATACGTAAAGAATTAACATTTTTGGCTAAGAAATATGTAGTTTTTGCCTTTACTTTGATTGATTATCTCAAATTTTCAGAAATCGTGCACATACTGCTGCAAAGTTTGAATCTTACGGTGATCAACTACACAATTACTAATGTTTTTTCTTTCTCGACTGAGCGCTTGCTGCAAGGTAACAATATCTTGTGCTGCTCACAGTGATGTCCCATGGAACGGCAAGCCGAACTCACGTGTTGCCCTCCAACAGGTGAAGTCGCAGTAAGTTAGCAAAAACATCACGAAATTAGCTGTATCACGAAAATGCCTTCCTATATCTTATTTAAAACGAATCGTTTATCTGTGTGAGCAAAATACTGTAACTATAACAAATGCGTTTGTTACAGCTACATGTATATCAATATTCTGCAAGGCACCAGTGTGTGGTGTATATTTCCTCACCTTTCCTGTTCCACCCGTGAATGGCGCGAATGAAGAAAAATTGTCGGTCAATCTCTGTTTTCTCGTTGTGACGTATGTGAGGTTCAAATGGCTCTGAGCACTATGAGACTTAACATCTGAGGTCATCAATCCTCTAGAACTTAGAACTACTTACACCTAACTAACCTAGGGACATCACACACATCCAAGCCCGAGACAGGATTCGAACCTGCGACCGTAGCAGTCCGCGGTTACGGACTGAAATTTTCAAATGTATGTGAAATCTTATGGGACTTAACTGCTAAGGTCATCAGTCCCTAAGGTTACACACTACAGAACCTAAATTATCCTAAGGACAAACACACACACCCATGCCCGAGGAAGGACTCGAACCTCCGCCGGGACCAGCTGCACACTTTATCTCACACACTGACATAGTTACGTTACACAACGCCATTTTACACCCTAAAATTTTAAGTCTTCTAGCGACAGAGTGCTGTAAATATGTAGACATGAAGAATAAATATGTAGAATGTTAATAACGTTTGTTTTATGTAAAGAGCTTGAAGAGTTTTCACATAGAGAATTCGGAGGCGTTACTTTTCAGTACGCTATCATAATATGTTGTCCATCTCTTCCCGGAACCCACCCTCAGAATTTCAGTAGTAAACCTCTCCGTGATGCACAACGCTTCTGTTGAAGCGCCTGTTACTGGTGTTCGTTGAGTGTCTCCGTAACACTCTCGTGCCGACTAAACGATCCCGTGACGAAACGCGCGGCTATTCGTCGGATCTTCTCTATCTCTTCTATTAATCTACCCTGGTAAGAGTCGCAGACTAATGAACAGTACTCAAGAATCGGTCGAACAAGTGTTCTGTAAGTTACCGGGTAATCAAGAGTCAGTATAAATTTGCAAACTTAATAAACCACGGAATAATGTAGATAGAGAGGTAAAAATTGACACACATGCTTGGAATGACATGGGGTTTTATTAAAACAAAAAAAAGTATTGCTAGACGCGTGAAAGATCTCTTGCGTGCGTCGTTTGGTGATGATCGTGTGCTCAGCCGCTACTTTCGTCATGCTTGGCCTCCCAGGTCCCCAGACCTCAGTCCGTGCGATTATTGGCTTTGGGATTACCTGAAGTCGCAAGTGTATCGTGATCGACCGACATCTCTAGGGATGCTGAAAGACAACATCCGACGCCAATGCCTTACCATAACTCCGGACATGCTTTACGGTGCTGTTCACAACTTTATTCCTCGACTACAGCTATTGTTGAGGAATGATGCTGGACATATTGAGCATTTCCTGTAAAGAACATCATCTTTGCTTTGTCTTACTGTGTTATGCTAATTATTTCTATTCTGATCAGATGAAGCGCCATCTGACCGGCATTTTTTGAACGTTTGTATTTTTTTGGTTCTAATAAAACCCCATGTTATTCTAAACATGTGTGTCAATTTGTACCTCTCTATCCACATTATTCCGTGATTTATTCAGTTTTCAAATTTATACTGACTTTTTGATCGCCCTGTACTTCAAATTGCTCTGAGCACTACTGGATTTAACTTCTGACGTCATCGGTCCCCTAGAACTTAGAACTACTTAAACCTAACTAACCTGAGGACATCACACACATCCATACCGGAGGCAGGATTCGAACCTGCGACCGCAGCGGTCGCGCAGTTCCAGACTGTAGCGCCTAGAGCCGGCCGCGGTGGTCTAGCGGTTCCAGGCGCTCAGTCCGGAACCGCTCGACTGCTACGGTCGCAGGTTCGAATCCTGCCTCGGGCATGGATGTGTGTGATGTCCTTAGGTTAGTTAGGTTTAAGTAGTTCTAAGTTCTAGGGGACTGATGACCACAGATGTTAAGTTCCATAGTGCTCAGAGCCATTTGAACCATTTTTTGTATCGCCTAGAACCGCTCGGCCACCCCGGCCGGCTCACCTGGTACTTCTTTCGTAGATAAATTACCTTTTCTTGATTCTTTCGATGAATCTCAGCCTGCTAGCTGCTTTTCTTTCTATTTATTTTATGTGGTCATTCCATTTAAGATCGCTCTGAATGGTTAGTTTTAGGTACTTTACGATAGTTACTCTTTCCAATGATTGTTCGCCAAAAGTGTAGACGAACAGTAGTGGATTTCTTCGACAGTATATGTGCATTACATTACATTGATTCATGTGCAGGGTCAGCTGCCAGCCCCTGCGCTGAATTTCAGTTTCATTATTTTGCTACTTGGGAGAGATTAATTTAAAAAAGTGTCCAAATAGTGATCCAACCAAATATTCTGGCGAGAGTGCCGAAGATAATCTCGAGAAACGAGACAGCGGTGAAGCGTTGCTCGCATGGGAGAATAATCCGTACAGTGCCCCCACGGGATCTTCTTATCGAGCGCTGGCCGAACCGCGCCAGGAAGAAGAGTAGAATCCAACGCTTCGCCGCCACTTCATGAGACGCGCTACGTACCACTTTTGTGTCAACCCGACCTCTTCATCTCCCACGCTTCCTGTCGTTCTCTTGAAACTTGATTATCGAATGAACTGAAAGGTACGGGTCAGATTATTAGTCTGTCGCAGAGGAAGCCGCTGCAGCCTGTTCTGTCGTAAGAACAGGCGCGTAATCAGGGACCGGAGGTGGTCATGGGAGACATGATCTACCCTCCCTACAAAGAACATTTTATTGCAAGCATTTATGCAGGGTATTCAGAAAGTTGCTCTGCAGTTACAACATATGTTGGAAATAACGTCCACAAGCATCTATACAACTCTGGACCCGCTTAATTTTATTGGAAAACACTTCCTGCAGATCTGATTATGATGTACTTCTCAAATACGCAGTTATTTCAGCTTTTACGTTACAAAGAGTGCGTGGCCGAGTGCGATTCGCTACGGATGTTGATACTTTCCAAAGAAAAAGTCTGGTGGAGCTAGACCCGGCGATCGAGGGCGCCATAAGATTTTTTAGATGACGCGGTCGCCACAAAACCTTTTCAGACGCATGGTATTGACGGTTTTGTTTCAGTTACGCCGTGTTTTTGAAACCACGAGCAACTAATTTCGTCTTCCTTTAGCTGGCCAATGAAATAGTTGATTATTAAACGATAATGCTTATTGTTCACGGTTTCTTTAAAAAAGTAAAGGTCCAATAACGTACCGTTTGGATACTGCTACCCACATTCCAATTTTCTTATCATGCAATGGCGTTTCAAACACCGCACAAGGTGTGTTGTGACCACAGAGTTGGAACCGACCCTGTCTATATAGGAGGTGGCATCAAGAATATCAGTTCCTCTGAATAAAAGACTTAAACCATTTGCACAAGCTAAGCCACATCTTTCAATTCCTGCACTGCTGCCAATTTATATGGGGACAATTGGGGTGTTCTTATTTCAATTTCCAGGAGTGTATGAACACTTCTTAAATAAGGAGATAATTCAGAGGCTTCCTTTACCAGGATACAGGTTGGCTGGCAGCTTTCCGAGGAGCTCTTTGCGGTGTGGGGGAGTAGCCATGTATGTGAAAAACGGCATCCCATTTGAGTCAATTGATGTTTCAAAGTACTGCACTGAAAAGGTGTTTGAATGTTGTGCAGGTGTGATTAAATTTAACGGAGCTAAACATCTAACTGTTGTTATTTATAGATCCCAGACTCCGATTTCACAACATTTTTGCTAAAGCTAGAGGAGGTTCTTGGTTCACTTTATAGGAAATACAAAAAGTTAGTTATATGTGGTGACTTCAATATTAATTGTATAAGTGATTGTGCAAGGAAGAGGATGCTGGTAGACCTCTTTAATTCATATAATCTTATGCAAACCGTATTCTTTCCAACGAGAGTGCAAGGGAACAGTAGAACAACCATAGACAACATTTTTGTTCATTCCTCATTATTAGAAGGGCATTCTGTTAGCAAAAAGGTGAATGGCCTTTCAGATCATGATGCACAAATTTTAACTTTAAAAGATTTTTGTGCTGCAACACGTGTTAAATATAGTCATCAGCTGTTCAGGAAAGCTGATCTAGTTGCTGTAGAGACCTTTGTAAACCTTATAAAGGAACAAGAGTGGCAAGATGTTTATAGCGCTGATACAGTAGACGATAAATATAATGCTTTTCTCAAGACTTTTCTCATGCTATTTGAAAGTTTTTTTTCCATTAGAACATTTAAAACAGGGTACTAGCACAAACAGGCAGCCTGAGTGGCTGACTAGAGGGATAAGAATATCTTGTAGAACAAAGTGGCAATTATATCAAAACGTTAGAAACAGTCAAAATCTAAATGCAGCAGCCCATTACAAACAGTATTGTAAGGTGCTTAAAAATGTTATTAGGAAGGCAAAAAGTATGTGGTATGCAGATAGAATAGCTAAGTCTCAGGATAAAATTAAAACCATATGGTCAGTCGTAAAGGAAGTTGCTGGTCTGCAGAGACAGGTCGAGGATATAGAATCAGTGCGTAGTGGGAATGTCCGTGTTACTGATAAGTCGCATATATGTACAGTATTTAATAATCACTTTCTGAATATAGCAGGTGAACTAAATAGAAACCTAGTCCCAACAGGGAATCATATAGCGCTCTTAGAAAAAAGTGTTCCGAGACTGTTACCTGAAATGCTCCTCCATGATACTGACAAGAGGGAGATTGAGTTAATAATTAAATCACTAAAGACCAAGAACTCTCATGGATATGACGGGGTATCTAGCAGAATACTGAAGTTTTGTTCTATGTATGTTAGCCCAGTTCTCAGCCATATCTGTAACTTTTCCTTTAGGAATGGTCGGTTTCCTGACCGATTAAAGTACTCGGTAGTGAAGCCACTTTATAAAAAGGGAGACATTGATAATGTTGACAATTTTAGACCTATTTCTATGCCATCGGTGTTTGCTAAAGTTATCGAGAAGATTGTATATACAAGGTTACTGGAGCATTTAAATTCACATAATTTGCTGTCAAATGTTCAATTTTGTTTTAGAAATGGTTTCACAACTGAAAATGCTATATTCTCTTTTCTCTGCGAGGTTTTGGATGGATTAAATAAAAGGTTGCGAACGCTAAGTGTTTTCTTTGATTTAACGAAGGCTTTTGACTGTGTTGACCACAAAATATTACTGTAGAAGTTGGACCATTATGGAGTAAGGGGAGTAGCTTACAATTGGTTCGCCTCTTACTTTAAGAACAGAAAGCAGAGGGCAATTCTCCGCAATATTGAGAGTGGTAGTGATGTTCAGTCCCAATAGGGCACTGTTAAGTGGGGCGTTCCCCAAGGGTCAGTGCTGGGGCCACTGCTGTTTCTTATTTATATAAATGATATGCCTTCTAGTATTACAGGTGATTCAAAAATATTTCTGTTTGCTGATGACACCAGCTTGATAGTGAAGGATCTTGTGTGTAATTTTGAAACAGTAACAAATAATGTAGTTCATGAAATAAGTTCGTGGCTTGTGAAAAATAATTTGATGCTAAATCACAGTAAGACTCAGTTTTTACAATTTCTAACTCACAATTCAACAAGAACCGATATTTTGATCAGACAGAATAGGCATATTATAAGTGAGACGGAACAGTTCAAGTTCCTGGGCGTTCGGATAGATAGTAAGCTGTGGTGGAAAGCCCATGTCCAGGATCTTGTTCAGAAGCTAAATGCTGCTTTATTTACCATTAGAACAGTATCTGAAATAAGTGACACTTCAACACGAAAGGTAGTCTACTTCGCATAGTTTCATACGCTTATGTCGTATGGTATTATTTTTTGGGGTGATTCTTCTGATTCAAAAAGGGTATTTTTGGCTCAAAAACGGGCTGTTCGAGCTATATGTGGTGTAAGTTCGAGAACCTCTTATCGACGCCTATTCAAAAATCTGGGAATTCTGACATTGCCCTCACAGTATATATTTTCTTTAATGTCGTTTGTTGTTAGCAATGTTAGCCTATTTCCAAGAGTTAGCAGCTTTCACTCAGTTAATACTAGGCAGAAATCAAATCTGCATGTAGAATGCACTTCCTTGACTCTTGTGCAGAAAGGAGTGCAGTATTCTGCTGCATCCATTTTCAATAAGCTACCACAAGAACTCAAAATTCTTAGCAGTAACCTAAACTCTTTTAAGTCTAAACTGAAGAGTTTCCTCATGGCTCACTCCTATTCTGTCGAGGAGCTCCTGGAAGAGCTAAAAAATTAAGCAAATTCCAGTGCTAAATTGTTGATTTTCTTCATTTAAACTTACGACTTGTCACCTGAATATGTTTTTTTATATTTCATTTTATCTGTTTCTAAGATCTTGTTATAATTTCATGTATTGACTCGTTCCATGACCATGGAGACTTCTCCTTAATTTGGTCCCACGGAACAATAAATAAATAAATAAATAAATAGAGAATCGTTCAACGTGACAGAAGTGCGACCCTTCCGCAAATTGCTGCAGATTTAAATGCTGGGTCATCAACAAGTCTCAGTGTGCGAACCATTCAACGAAACATCATCGATATGGGCTTTCGGAGCCGAAGGTCCACTCATATACCCTTGATGACTGCACGACACAAAGCTTTACTCTTCGCCTGGGCCTGTCAACACCGACATTGAATTGTTGATTGCTGGAAACATGTTGCCTGGTCGGACGAGTCTCATTTCAAATTGTATAGAGCGGGTGGACGTGTACGAGTATGAAGACAAGCTCATGAATCCATGGACCCTGCATGTCAGCAGGCGACTGTTCAAGCTGGTGGAGGCTCCGTAATGGTGTGGGCGTGTGCATTTGGAGTGATATGGGACTCCTGATACGTCTAGATACGACTCTGACAGGTGACACGTACGTAAACATCCTGTCTGATCACTTGCATCCATTCATGCCCATTGTGCATTTGGACGGACTTGCGACACCTCACACGTCCAGAATTGCTACAGAGTGGCTCCAGAAAGTCTTCTGAGTACAAACACTTCCGCAGGCCACCAAACTCCCCAGACATGAACATTATTCTGCGTATCTGTGATGCCTTGCAACGTGCTGTTCAGAAGAGATCTCCACCCCCTAGTACCCTTACAGGTTTATGGACAGGCCTGCAGGATTCGTGGTGTCAACTCCCTCCAGCACTACTTCAGACATTAGTCGAGCCAATGTCATATCGTGCTGCGGCACTTCTGCGTGGTCGCGGCGACCCTAGACGATATTAGGCAGGTGTACCAGTTTCTTTAGCTCTTCAGTGTAGAAGGGGAGGAGGAAATAATGTGAAACTTCATGGGTTGAGAAGCGTTGTGATGTTACTTCAGTGATTACAGAATCGAGTCAAATTTACAAAGAACGTAGCAGTGTGAGCCCATTTGTCGGTATGACGTTGCACTGCCTCTTGTCTGCATGCATTCACTGGTTTGACTGGAAAGGGTGTCATAAGCCGTCGTACCCTTTCCTGATGCAAGCTGGCCCACCACTTGTGTAAATGGTCCTTGATATCCTGGATGCTGGCACTGGGACGGAGTTGATGTCCGAGCTGGTCCAACACATGATCTGTCGGAAAGATCTTGGACGTCCTGCTGGCCATGCGAGTACCTCAGCACCGCGCAGATAGTTCATAGAGACACGTGCCATGTGTGGTCGAGCATTGTACCATTAAAAACGTCACCACGATACTGTCACGTGACAAGTAACAAAAGAGCACACGCAATCTCCGTGACGTACCGTTGTGTCGTTGTAACCTCAGTAGCTACTAGCACTGACCTGAAGTCACACCTTACGACTCCCTGCAGTATGATGTCAGGAGCAACACCGCTTGACCTCTCCAAAACATTGTAAGAATGAGTCCTCTCCCCAGGTAGTCGCCATACTTGTCGACGACGATCGTTCAGTGTAGTGGGAAGCTGCGATTCATCGCTGAGCACAATGCAACGCCATCAATCAGCAGTCCATGTTCCCCGGTCATACTACCACCCCAAACACAGCAATTTGTGTTGCAGTATGGAAACGAAATGTTGGTATTGCATTATTGGCCGAGAGACCACGTCTGGGGTTATTCGGCCATCTACTGCAAGTCTTTCTATTTGTCGCCACTCAAAGATCATTTGCTTCAATTATTTCTTTGCCGCGCGGGATTAGCCGAGCGGTCTAGGGCGCTGCAGTCATGGACTGTGCAGCTGGTCCCGGAGGAGGTTCAAGTCTTCCCCCGGGCATGGATGTGTGTGTTTGTCCGGATAATTTAGGTTAAGTAGTGTCAGCTTAGGGACTGATGACCCTGGCAGTTAAGTCCCATAGGATTTCACACACATTTGAACAATTATTTCTTTATTATTAACAAATACTGTTTCTGACACCATATGAATTACTGGTATTTGCCTCTTTACATTTCTTAATTCGTACTGAGGTTTCTAAGCGAATCTCATATTTTATTTTATCAAGATTTTTGTTAGGGTTTTAAGGTTATGCCGGCCGGAATGGCCGTGCGGTTCTAGGCGCTACAGTCTGGAGCCGGGCGACCGCTACGGTCGCAGGTTCGAATCCTGCCTCAAGCATGGATGTGTGTGATGTCCTTAGGCTAGTTAGGTTTAATTAGTTCTAAGTTCTAGGCGACTGATGACCTCAGAAGTTAAGTCGCATAGTGCTCAGAGCCAATTTTAAGGTTCTGTAGCCTGATTATCAATTTTTTTATTTTATTTTTCACTGGAAAATTGAAGTTCTTCTTCAGTAGAAGTTTTATTTTATTTAAATTGAAGCGAGTAATCTTAAATTAAAGCTGTATATGCTTGGTGGAGCATGTGTGCTCAACCTGCTTCTGCTGCAATCAGTGAAAGAAGAATGTCTTAACGTTAAATGTGGCCGCTGTACACAATCGACGACGCTGACACAGCTAAGCACAACTTAATAATATAAGAGGTTATGTTTATCCTACTTCACCAGGAAACTCTATAAGACAAGTTAAGGGTCTTGCAATAAAAGTCAAATTTGCTTTTAACAATTTTTTAATTTCTTATAGAGTTGAGTTAAGAAGTTATTTATGTTTAACAGCATTTTTAGTTTTACTTTTTATGAGATAATTACAATAAGTCTGCTCTTAGCAGAATCTAGCACCCTCGGCGCCGCTCGCCAGCACACAAAAGGCGGTAGTGTGGGGCGTTCAGACCGACATCAAAGTTGGGTGGCACCCAAGGGGGTATGGTTGAAGCAGTAAGATTTATCGATCTGTCGCTACAATAGAATCATTAGCCTACCCTGTGACCGCCAGCCATCTGTCAAAGTTTTCTTTTCCAACACACAATCCACAGAATAACAACTAAGAATGGAAAAAATGAGTCGATATTGCATAGCAATATGTGACAGTCATGTCACATCACACCATGGCTCTTCCCTCCTCCCGCCCCTCCCTCTCCCAAAAACAAACTTTCAAGCCTTAGTCCCATTTAGTAAAATGTGCATGGAATCCCAGGAAAGTTACCAACCCACCCAGTCTTTCAATCTATAAAACACAAAGTCTTCATTTATGATAAGGGTTGTTGCCCGATTGGTACTTAATTATTAGACAAAATGTGAAGATCTAATAATAAAAATAGCTTGTTTGTTAGTTGTGGTGTGCGTACTGTAAGACCTTCGGTACACACACCATCAGATTATTTGACTTGTCGCTCTAACGAAGTAGGCGAGTATCAGCAATATGTCTCGTGGTCTTATCGTGGCGTGTTTGTCTTCTGCCGTTAGGTCAGGGGATAGAAATGCCACTTGCACGCTTAGAGTAGCAGAGTGACGGTGACCAACTTTAAACAGAACTTGATTAATTTTCACACACATTTATTAAAATAATAACAAGCATAAAAATTACTTAACTTGGTTCTGGATGCTATTTACAATTGACAATCAGAAGTTCCTTTGGTATTGGTACGTTAATCTTATTCTCACATATCTCTGATACTTGACAAAAGTGTTTATACATTTATCTTCATGGCTATGTACAGGAATATGATAACCTTATTAGGCGCCGACTGAAACTTGACTATAGACTAATGCAAACTAGCTAATCGGAGGTCTGTACACTCGTTATAATACACTCCTGGAAATTGAAATAAGAACACCGTGAATTCATTGTCCCAGGAAGGGGAAACTTTATTGACACATTCCTGGGGTCAGATACATCACATGATCACACTGACAGAACCACAGGCACATAGACACAGGCAACAGAGCATGCACAATGTCGGCACTAGTACAGTGTATATCCACCTTTCGCAGCAATGCAGGCTGCTATTCTCCCATGGAGACGATCGTAGAGATGCTGGATGTAGTCCTGTGGAACGGCTTGTCATGCCATTTCCACCTGGCGCCTCAGTTGGACCAGCGTTCGTGCTGGACGTGCAGACCGCGTGAGACGACGCTTCATCCAGTCCCAAACATGCTCAATAAGGGGCACAGATCCGGAGATCTTGCTAGCCAGGGTAGTTGACTTACACCTTCTAGAGCACGTTGGGTGGCACGGGATACATGCGGACGTGCATTGTCCTGTTGGAACAGCCGGTCTAGGAATGGTAGAACGATGGGTTCGATGACGGTTTGGATGTACCGTGCACTATTCAGTGTCCCCTCGACGATCACCAATGGTGTACGGCCAGTGTAGGAGATCGCTCCCCACACCATGATGCCGGGTGTTGGCCCTGTGTGCCTCGGTCGTATGCAGTCCTGATTGTGGCGCTCACCTGCACGGCGCCAAACACGCATACGACGATCATTGTCACCAAGGCAGAAGCGACTCTCATCGCTGAAGACGACACGTCTCCATTCGTCCCTCCATTCACGCCTGTCGCGACACCACTGGAGGCGGGCTGCACGATGTTGGGGCGTGAGCGGAAGACGGCCTAACGGTGTGCGGGACCGTAGCCCAGCTTCATGGAGACGGTTGCGAATGGTCCTCGCCGATACCCCAGGAGCAACAGTGTCCCTAATTTGCTGGGAAGTGGCGGTGCGGTCCCCTACGGCACTGCGTAGGATTCTACGGTCTTGGCGTGCATCCGTGCGTCGCTGCGGTCCGGTCCCAGGTCGACGGGCACGTGCACCTTCCGCCGACCACTGGCGACAACATCGATGTACTGTGGAGACCTCACGCCCCACGTGTTGAGCAATTCGGCGGTACGTCCACCCGGCCTCCCGCATGCCCACTATACGCCCTCGCTCAAAGTCCGTCAACTGCGCATGCGGTTCACGTCCACGCTGTCGCGGCATGCTACCAGTGTTAAAGACTGCGATGGAGCTCCGTATGCCACGGCAAACTGGCTGACACTGACGGCGGCGGTGCACAAATGCTGCGCAGCTAGCGCCATTCGACGGCCAACACCTCGGTTCCTGGTGTGTCCGCTGTGCCGTGCGTGTGATCATTGCTTGTACAGCCCTCTCGCAGTGTCCGGAGCAAGTATGGTGGGTCTGACACACCGGTGTCAATGTGTTCTTTTTTCCATTTCCAGGAGTGTACCTCGCGCGTTCAGGTATCACTGCGCGAGTGTGATCTGCGAGGAGAAAAGGTTCTACGTTAGCAGGAATCTCATTGGCTGCGTTACATATTAATACGCGGATCGGCGGAAGCAGAATTTGGTCCGTCTCTAAGACAGCGCCATCTCTTAGTGCGGAGACGGACGGGCGCTGCGCCTCCGCTGTTGTGCTTACAAGGGAACCTCCCCATCGCACCCCTCTCAGAATTAGTTATAAGTTGGTACAGTGGATAGGCCTTGAAAAACTGAACACAGATCAATCGAGAAAACAGGAAGAAGTTGTGTGGAACTATGAAAAAATAAGCAAAATATACAAACTGAGTAGTCCATGTGTAAGATATGCAACATACAGGTGACTGCAAACTCATGAGCGCTGTGGTCCCGTGGTTAGCGTGTGCAGCTGCAAAACGATAGGTCATTCGTTCAAGTCTTCCCTTGGGAGAAAATTTTAATTTTTTATTTTCAGACAATAATCAACTTCGCTCTCCAAAATTCCAGGACATGTTCAGATTTGCTTGGACATATGCAGGATTTGACGGTCTACACACGGAAAAATTTGAAAATGTTAAAAACATGTTTTGACAGAGCAGAGACAAAACTGTGCGACTGTGAAACTGTTGCATTCATTTGTTGCAGTTTATGTGACAAACTCTTATGTTTTCACACTTTTTTGGGAGTGATTATCACATCCTCAAGAAAACCTAAATTGGGCAAGGTAGAAGAATCTTTTTACCCGTTCACCAAGTGTACAAGTTAGGTGGGTCGACAACATATTCCTGTCATGTGACGCACATGCCGTCACCAGTGTCGTATAGAATATATCAGACGTGTTTTGCTGTGGAGGAATCGGTTGACCTATGACCTTGCGATCAAATGATTTCGGTTTCCATTGGACAGGCACGTCCTTTCGGCTACTAATCGCACGGTTTTGCGGTCCGGCCGCAAAACACAGACACTAAACTTATTACACTGAACAGAGACGTCAATGAACGAACGGACAGATCATAACTTTGCAAAAATAAAGAAAGTAAATTTTTCACTGTAGGGAAGATTTGAACCAAGAACCTCTCGCTCCGCAGTTGCTCACGTTAACCACGCGACCACAGCGCTCCTGAACTTGATCTCTCCTAGATGATGCCTATCTTGCACATGGACTACTCAGTTTGTATATTTTGCTTAGTTTTTTCATAGTTCCACACAACTTCTTCCTGTTTTCTCGATTGATCTGTGTTCAGTTTTTCAAGGCCTATCCACTGTGCCAACTTATAACTAAATCTGAGGGGGCGCGATGGGGAGGTTCCCTTGTTAGCGGGGCGCGCTCTAGTGGGAAAGATGTGTACGCGATGACTACGCGGAACTATGTACACTACATTAGTAAAAGTTGCCCATTCATGATACGAATTTGTGTTCCTGAAAGTAGTATTGCGGCTGATAAATGTTACTGTAGCTTCAGTACAAGGCAGGATTCATTTGGTACACTTAATAAAATAATATTACGTGTTCCCTAAAGGGACATGTGTTTGAGACGAAAGAATTTATGAGAAATTGACATGTCAACACCTTTTGTTTATCTTAAAGACAGATTTAATGGTAAACATCTGTTCTGAGAACTATAATTACAAGAGACGGACATCGCAACTAAAAAGGGCTTGACAACGGGGAGTTAGGTTTCTCTCGGAGGAATGGCTCGGTTACAAAAAGCTGTCGGCACAACGTAGTTCCCTCGCCGTGGCGGCTTCCCGAGTGACCATAGCTTCGCCAAACTTCTAGCCTGCGGGGCGCCTGTGCGCCTCTGAGCAACTCCCTGTGTACCGTACACACCACCGACCCCGTTTGAAGCAACCTGTCCACATACACATGCCGTGTCACTCCGGGTGGGCAGAGGCCATTCCAGTCATTCCCTTCGACCCGTATTCCTGTTAAAAGCGAAATGTTCAATGAATTTTGCGTCCGTGTAACCTGTTTAACACAGCGCAGACTAACCCTGTCTTGGCAAAAGATATTAACTGTGAGACCATGGTATTTTTACATTAAGATAATTTTGAATGCACGCAAAACAAACACCGTCTCCACAGAAAAAGTTTGTTTCAGGTTCTGACAGGAATCAAATCAGTTCTCATCGTCGCCATTCTAAGCATTATGTTCCTGCAAATGGTCTTAACCCGACAAAAAATCAACATCATACGGTTAGTTAGGATAGTGAACACACACTTAAAGAAATGAGACTGAGGAGGACACATCACCTAACACGCACACAGTCAGGATCGCTCAGCGCACACTCAGCGAAACTGGCGTCCAGAAATCCCAATCACCGAGGCAATACCGCAAGGCAGTTTAACCAACTTCGATAGGCCGAAATGCTAAGTAACATGTAAAGTGCGTAGTATCCACGCAGAACCACAGAAAATCTGTATTTCCTCATGTCACACTCAAAATTCGCCAAAACTTTATGATATACCGCTAAACTCAAAGACGAGGACAGAAACACAAAGGTTTTTTTATTTAAATGGAAAAAATTATGACCTCACCACTTAAGTTAAAATTACTAGGACATGTACCAGGTGTCAAAAACAGCGATACGAGATATTACACAAAAGGAACAATCTCGGAAGAACGATACAATACTTTGTTACCTTGCCGGCCGCTGTGGCCGAGCGACTCTAGCCGCTTCAGTCTGGAACCGCGCTACCACTACGATCGCAGGTTCGAATCCTGCCTCGGGCATGGATGTGTGTGATGTCCTTATGTCAGTTAGGTTTAAGTAGTTCGAAGTCTAGCGGACTGATGACCTCAAGTGTTAAGTCCCATAGTGCTTTGAGCCATTTGAACCATTTTGTTATCTTCCATAAGAGCTTCTAAACCAATTTACAAAGTCCTTAACTTCATGTAGAAATACTTTCATAATAGAGGCAAGCCACCGTTCAGATTTGGCACAGCTTTGAAATATAGAAAAGTCTTGATCGTACAATTCTTTATGAATCGTTACGCATTTCGAAATTTCATCGTCAGATTGTAGCTGTGGAATGAAGTGTACAAGAAATTAACTAGAAATTTGTGGTAAGTTCCTATGGGAGCAAATTGCTGCAGTCACCGGTCCCTAGGCTTACACACTACTTAATCTAACGTAAACTAACTTACACTAAAGACAACACACACACACCCATCCCCGAGGGAGGACTCGAACCTCCGACGGGGAGAGCCGCGCGAACAATGGCAAGGGGCCTTAGACCGCGTGGCTACCGCGCGCGGCCAAGAAACTGATGACAGAAAATATACACAAGTGTGCATTTAAGTATTTCAATATGCGGAAACTTCAAATAGTGTCTTACTTATATAAAAGTCAAATTTTGGTATATAGCTCACGAAAGTGAGCACATAAACTGAATATAACACAAATCTCATCTCACGTAGGCATATTTGACAGTGCTGTCGTCTATCGAATAGAACCACTGCCAGACAGAGTGTGGCGACTGAACTATCAAAGAGGTAAACGATGGCCAGTAGGTGGTGCTAGCGCTGACCATAGAAAGCAAGTCAAAGAGTAACCTTACAAACTTCCTACGCTGCGACTGAGTACATGTTAGCACCTCGTGAAAAAAAATAGACGAAAACATTTTTGCTACTTCTATGGAAAAGGAACTCATACGAACAGCATGAAAAATGCGTCGTTCAGTTGATCGTAAAAATACGTTACAGAGGTAGTCTTTAGTTTATAATCAAAACAGAAAACAGTTGTAACCAATAACTGGTGTGGTACAATATAAACATAAAACCAATATTAGTAACAAGTAAAATGTAAGTGTGAATAAATAAGTTCACAACCATCACAAAATAAATGTACATAAGTATCACAAATGTAGTCAATTTATTACATGTTCATCTATTGTAATTTGACTACATTTGTGGTACTTATTCCTTCACACTTACATTTTACTTATTACTCATACTGGTTGTATGTTTATATTGTACCACACCAGTTATTGGTTACAATTGCCTTCTGTTTTGATTATTGACTAAAGCCTACCTCTGTAACCTTTTTTTTTTTTTTTTACGACGTTACCTAACGGCGCACTGTCCATGCTCTTAGTATGACTTCCTTTTCTATAAAACTAGCAAAAATGTTTTCGTCTAATTTTTTCATGAGGTGCTAACATGTACTTAATCGCAGTGTACAGAAGTTTATAAGGTTACTCTTTGACTTGCTTTCTATGGTCAACGCTAGCACCACCTACTGGACATCGTTTACCTCTTTGATAGTTCAGTCGCCACACTCTGTCTGGCAGTGGTTCTATTCGATATACGACAGCACTGTCAAATATGCCTACGTGAGGTGAGATTTGTATTGTATTCAGTTTACGTGCTCACTTTCGTGAGCTATATACTAAAATTTGACTTTTATGTAAGTACGACACTATTTGAAGTTTCCGCATATTGAAATGCTCAGATGCACACTTCTGTATATTTTCTGTCATTAATTTCTTGTACACTTTATTTCATAGCTCCAGCCGGACGAAGATGATGATGATGATGGTTTGTGGGGCGCTCAACATCGTGTCATCAGCGCCAGTACAAGCTCCAATCTTTCGTTTCCAGTCTCGCCACTACCTGAATGATGATGAGATAATGAGGGCAACACAAACACCTAGTCCCCTCCAGTCTGACGATGAAGTTTTGAAGCGCTTAACGCTTAATGAAGAATTCTGCAATCAAGACTTTTCTATATTTCAGAGGTGTACAAAATGTACAAAGTATTTCCCGTCAGGATCCACCGATACTTCTCACTGACGAAGACAGCATCACATCCCTAGAACATTGGTCAGGTAGGTGTTACGGTCACACAGAGTAATACTGACGCGCCAAGTGGTTCTGACTTACAAAAACACAACAACTGCACCTGGCTCGCCACAAATAATGCTACAAAGATCTGCATACAGAGATGGTAACCCAAGAAGATAGGTCAACACACCAGAAAGAGAAACAACGTAAGCTTAACGCTAACCACAAGCAAGGACTTACAGATAAGGGGCGTATAATTAATTTGTTTACGTAGCAGGCACGTGTTGCTCGCTATGAACTAAAGTTGAGACGAACTTACTGTAATCGATATACTTAGTTATAAAACTTCTTCGCTGAGTGCGGTTTCTAGGTCCTGTACAAACGTACATGAAGATCTGTTTCAGGCACAATGTTTGTGTTTAATTGGTGTGAGTCGAGCACCAGTCTGATAGAACCATCTTTTTTTCGGACAATATGGAGAGAACTCTTGCAACTACTGCTTGCCCTTTCAGTAACTCCCTCCTCCAGCATCTCCTTAATTTGCTGTTCCACCTGCTCTCCATAGGTCAGAGGGATGCTGTATGGCCTAGTGAAGAATTTATCATGGAACTTAATCCTAAACTTAACGTTATTGAAGGTACCTGTTTTAATATTAAACACTTCCGCATGATCTACCAAAATGTTCATGAGCTCGTGATTGTCTTGTCTGGAATATCCCGTATTTTGGAGATCTTGTGCTTAATTACACGAATAGTTTCCTCCTGCTCTGCTACACTTAGTTCGCGCCCTCCTACAGTCTCTTGTGGCGGAAGTGTTGCTGCATGGCTGGCCATTTTTCAAGCCAACGCCGTAATTGTTAAACAGTGTGTGAAAACATCACTGCTAGGCATTGTCCTGTTGAAGTAAAAAACAGAGTTTTCCTGTCCTGCAGGAAGGGAAATCTCTCCGTTTCCTACATCAATTATTGCGGCATGTTATCGCATAAATCACACCCCTAAATTTACTTCAGCCGTCAACTGTGGGGTAATCACCACATTAACGACGAATGGTGATACCTGGCACTTGAAAGAAAACAGTACTTGCTTTTTGACTTCTACTGACGTGCCTTTGATCGCTCCCCTTATATGTGTGCTTTGCAGAGGGGATGCCGCCATAATTTTTCTGCGTGCTCACATGCCAAGAATGTTGGCTTTGAGATGCCATTCACAAGGCTGCCCGTATCGAGTGTCGCGGAAGATTCTCTGTTGACAATTTAATAGTTATGACGGGATGTTATGCCTCCTTTGCACTAGTGTCGATCTCGGCCAAGAGGCCATCTCTAGTTTCCTCGTGCTTTATTATGCTGAGAGGGAAAACATGGCCCTTGTTTGTGCTATCTATCTTCTTGTTACCTTGTTAATCACGCTGACTACGATCGGGGGCCAGTTTTCTTGCTTAAATAATTTCTACTCCCATGTTTTTCCACTCTGTAGTAAGTCTTTGTACATCATTTCCCAGATGGGGCCTATCCTCGTAGTGACCTAGGCTCTAATTGTTCCAGTTACTATTCTGTTCTTGTGGCCAGCTGCCGTTACTGTTCTTCCAAATGCACCCATTCCTATTCTTCCGTGAGTTTCCTTACTGATTCCTACTGGAAGCAGGGCTCGCCCTTCTATGCTCGCATATGTATTCATCGAGATTGCTTAACACCAGCTTAAACACCTCCAGTTCACTCTTATCAGTGCAAAGCAATGATCAGTTGGCAGTTGACTGATGTAAACTTGGATAAATTCTTCCGGACCGTATGGGTGGTCGAGATGCTGATTGCTTTTCAAGATCTCGTCAAAATACTGAGAACAGGACTGGAAGTATGTTGCAGCAGAGGTGGGGCTTTTATTATACTTATTCGCATCCTGTTTTGTCCTGCAGCCGACCAATATATTTTCATGGTTTCTTCCTCGAATTCCGCATAAATAGGACATTTTATGGCGATAGATAACGCTTTCACTATGAATTCCCCACTTATATGACTATTACGAATCCAATTTTCTTTGGATTGGCCAAAAGTTCAGCACACTGTCTTCAATGTTGCTGACTAGGTTCTGATGTGTAAGTATCCGCCTGTGGAATAGGTGAGGAAAATCCTCAGTGATAAAAACGCTTATCATCAAAGATCTGTTCCATGTCATAAATGGATCTCGCTGACTGACACGACTTTCTCGTGATCGCTGTGGTCCGTGTCGCTGACTTGATTCTGGATTCACACAATTGTGCCGCTCATTGTCCGTGCTTAACTTATACCCTGCCAGAGGCATTATTGGTTCCATGGCTCGCGACCACACTAGTTCTTTTCTGATATTGTTGAAACTGTGTTAAAGTGACACAAAATCTACAATTTAGGAGAATCGTACTGACTCCGTATTCTCAGACTCATGTCGTTCCTCCGCAGCCTGCATCCTCCCAGAAAGTGAGGTGTTTCCCCTCTTATACTTTTTAAAAATTTTCTCAGCCTGGACCAGCCTGATCACGTTGCTTTCGATTATCTTTGACATCTCATTCACCTTTTCGTCAACAGATTTAGTTCTGTCAACTTCTCAGCGCTGCACCACCATCTATTCTCCCACTTTCCCTGTCTGCTTCTTCGCCGGCCGCGGTGGCCGAGCGGTTCTAGGCGCTTCAGTCCGGAACCACGCGGCTGTTACGGATGGATGTGTGTGATGTCCTTAGGTTAGTTAGGTGTACGTAGTTCTAGGGGACTGATGACCTCAGATGTTAAGTTCCAAAGTGCTTAGAGCCATGTTGTCTGCTTCTTCCTTTTTCGTCTCTGTTTCCAGCCTTTTGTCTCTTTTTTTATGCACATCATTTGCTTTGCCCATAGGGCAACACTTCCCACGTTTCCAAAATTCGTTCTGCCCTGTGGCACTGACGATTCTGTCTCGTAAATTTCGCTACCTCCGCTAAATTCGACTGTCGCTTCGGTATCCTGGGTTTCAGGCAAAGCAGATGTTGCGGACACCTCTCCTACAGAAAATTCCGATGTGGACTGTTCCGATTCCATACAATGTCGTTGCTCTGAAACATTTCTTTTCCGTCTCGAGCGCACCCGACTGGTTCTCTCCATTTACATAAGATTTGAAATAAAAACTACCGTATAAAATTCAACGGAAACAAATGAACGTATACACAAAAGAAATGTCTCAACATGCAAGGCAATGAATCATCACATGAACCCACAGATAAAATCTTCACTTCGTTAATTATCTATACAAGCCTCAAAAATACGTGTACACACACAAATAATTTACACAAAATACACATGCGCTGGTTTTTTTTGATTTGTGGCTGCAGGCTGGTGGTCATTCACAAGATGCGATACATTGCTCTCTGTTTTATACTCCAAGAGGCTCTTCGCTTTGGTGTGCTCCAAAACACTTGTGTCTGCGCCAGCAAGGTACTCTGTCGTCAGATCTGCCACAGGTCGCCGCCTATCCTGCTTTAGAGAGCGGGCCAGCCTCCTGTCCCTGTGTTCTCTGATGAGGTATGGACGTCCAGCTTCTTGTCGCCTACTCGTGGATTCAGCATTCTTCAATCACTTTCCACAGATGCTCACGACAGTAGCACACGAACAGCCGACCAGCTTCACCGTTTCGGAGATGCTCGCTCCCAGGCAATGGGCCACAACAACCTGACTTTTGTCAAGTCGCATTTGCGCCACTTATCGTCTCTAGAATGATTTCCCACTCGTCTCTCCTCCTCTCATATGCTTCTCTTACCGCATCACGTGCCCTCAGCGCTACCAGGCAGCACACAACCTCGCGGTGGGCAGTGGTCATAATGTTTTGGCTCATCACTGTATGTATCGTCGTAGTCGATAGCTTATTGTCTTCTTCTTTTTGTATCCCTTCTGGATAGGCGGAGCGTGGGTCTGCTCCTGTAAACTGAAATGTAGGCCGAATGTAGGAAGCGAGTAGGAGCAGGTGAGGTAAAAATCTCGGTACTGCTTTTAACGTAAATGATATTTGCTCTAGGTAAGACAATGAATACAGGGTTAACATAACTTTGGCTATGATGAGCACGTAGGTGCGAAGCCGAATGTATCAAAGCTAACACAGGCAAAATCTGTAGTGGCTCGCCTACTATGAAAATGAAACAATGTTGGTTGGTCGTCTGCTCGGAATCAAATGCGCAGAATCTCGAGCGGCGCTCGTAGAGCTGCACAGCGCTGGCTAGAGGGCGCTGTCGTCTGTGTCGGTGTCGCAGTGCCAACCTAAGAACTTGTACCTACACTGTGGCATCGTAGCTATCGATACTACACTTCTCGTGTCGTCAGTCTTTTACGTGGCACCCCACTTCAGCATTTATAGCGTGCTACACAAATTACGTACATTTACGATGAGACTGACTGTCACCAACTGTTACTGAATTTTGCATAATTTTAAACCATAAAAATTGTCAAATCACTTTCATAGTTCCTCCTCTGCATGTTCACTACTAAACAAAGTTATATGTTTCATATATTACATTGTACTCTTTACAGCTATTCTTAATTATCATGGTAGGCCCGATGAGACACACTGTTCCATGGTTTACTGCCATAAATTCACTGTTTCGACTTCTTTGTTGTTCACACTCAATAAAATCTTTCACTGTCACAATCACTCAGAATCATCCCTGAAAGGGATCCCATGTACTGCAAATCCACTCCGAATGAGACATGCTACAGTAGCTGGTTGTAACAGACAGACCGTACATGTGAGGGTTGTCATTGGAGATGCATAACATGAGGCACATCTTGCAAATGTTCTAATTCTCTTACCTCCAGTCCTCTAAAGATGTCTCTCTCACTGCAGAAAATAACGTGGCTTCGTGTATAATGTGGTGCTTCAGAAACTCTGTGCATAAAATTTGTTCCAAAGGATACCCTCTTCAATTCTCACTGTACTCTTTCACATAGCACTGTTAACTTTACACACGAGGTATTAAACAACATGTAGCACTTCACAATCGTGAATAATAATAACAAGATAATACCGCTTTACTCTCACTAATCATGCGCAACCACACTCGGTTCCGGACTGCACCTGATTTTTTCCGATAAAAATTGAGCAGAATTTTAAAAATTAACTATCCAGCGACTTAACATTTGCAACGCCCTTGGCTGGGGCCTGCGCCCAACTCTTCCTGCGGGCTCAAGAGAGATTCTGTCTCGAGCATTTCAACCAATCAGAACCCGAAAATTTCGTGCTGACTTAACGGTGTCGAACATTGCTCAGAGAACAGCGAGCGAGGACACAATTTCCAGGTGGGTTGCGACGCCATAACACGTTACCTAGACGCCACCCTTGTCCTCCACCCACACTGTAGGTCTTGTACCGTAACACAGCTTACTCGATACGGATTTAATATAAGTGTGCACCTTAAAGTTTAAAAAACACCAAGAAGCTAGCAAAACATTAAACAATACACATCTTTCTCTCTCTCTCTCTCTAGAGGGTGAGTCAGGAGGAAAGGGACATGCTTTGTGGGGTAATAGTGATTCTGAACAAAAAACTTCATATGGACGTATGTCATATTCCGAATGGTTTCCGAGATAGAACACATGTCATGTCACTTTTGTACGTTTCTCTTGAGTAACTCGAAACCGTACCCTCCAGCGAAAACGTGTCGCAGTACAACATTAAACTATATTAAATTTCCTACAAACAAGGTTCTATTCGGTTTTTTTTCTTCTCTAGAACTAATGGTTTGTGGGAAGAGAGCGCGAGAATGTTGGAAAACTCGCTTGACGCGCATGCGCTGTAGCTTACGTAGTTTTTGTAGGCCAGTTTGAGGTAGTTTCCCGACTTGACAGATCACGTGTCCCGTGTCAAACTGTTCGTCCCAGCTTGCTACCTCAATATGCTACGCGCGCTCATACACACACACACACACACACACACACACACACACACACACACACACACCCGCGCGCGCACACACAACAAATTGACGGACTAGTAATCGGCAGACGTAGCTTGTAAAAATGAACATAAAATACTGTGAAAAACACTCGTAAGGTCCTATCAAAACTATAGATTATACAGGTGGCCAACTTATAGCTGAAGAGAGCGCAGAGGTGTCTTGGCTCTTGTCTGCTATCACAATACTTCAACATTAAAATGACTTACTGCTGATAATACCTCTCCAAATCATTTGAATAATTATGCGACTGAAAAGGCTGAATTTGTTTGAACTATTACGAAATGCTGGACGCATCTGTACCACGCTCTGTACAAGTTATGTCGTAAGCACATGTACACCCACATTGTAGAAAAATATAACACAGCAACTCTGCATGTAGGAACCAGAATCAAAACTTACCTTTATACCTGAAACTTATATTTTCGGAGAGCGGGATATGTATCACTTTTAATGTGGGAAAACTGTAAACGAACGGAGTGTTTCATTATCTGCAATGCTTGTAAACAGTGAGTTGATAAGAAGGGCACGCGTGCTACAGCTGCGCTGAAGGTGGCGTCAGACTAGGAATGCATCATAATTTCGCGTAAATATTCAAATGATTTAGGAAAGCGGAAATGAGTAAAAGCAAGTTCAAATAAGTTACCAATATTGCCTTCAAAACTAGCAATTGACAAGCCACGTGGAACTTACAATACACGTGAGACTTGAGTCGAAATGCTAGCAATTACAATATTCAAGTTTTGTATACTCAATTTCCACCAATGCATACAACAGTCTGAAGTGTGGGAGGGAGTGATGAAGTTGAGTGCATAACACTTTGGACTGAAACACTACAATACGATTCTATAGTCAGCTTCCCACTTGCTCGACTGCGTCAACTTTTCGCTCCACGCCAAGGAACCATGTATTTCGAACTTCCTCGCAAGCATGGCCCAAAACTAGCCACGACATCTGTTGATTTCCTGGAAGTGTCGGGAACTCATTAAAGGTTAATACGCTGTTCTGCAGTGTCTCAGAGTCACAACTCAAACCGTCCACACTGTATATTGATACTGGCTTCGAAAAGTCTTTGCGAAAATCTGCAAACTCTAGACAAAACTGTAGACAAAAGAAAAAAACTGAAAGTGACTTTTAACATGCAACTTTGAACCTCCTTGACAGCAGACAGAATCTAAAAAGATTTATACCACTCGCCTCATCTTTAAGGTTTAATAACAAGTACAATGTTTCTGTTCAGTAGCCGCGCGGGGTAGCTACGCGGTCTGGGGCTTCTTGTCACGGTCCGCGTGGCTTACCCCGTTGGAGGTTGGAGTCTTCCCTCGGGTATGGGTGTGTGTATCGTCCTTAGCATAAGTTAGTTTAAGTTAGATTAAGTAGTGTGTAAGCTTAGGGACCGATGACCTCCGCGGTTTGGTCCCATAAGACCTTACCACATATTTCCAAATTTCTGTTCAGTAGAACAAAAACAGTGTACTTATTACTCAGCTTTAAATATGAAATTGTTCTATCAAGGAGTAACGGAAGAGAGGGCAAGCCGCTTTACCTCTGCTCTCTGATCCGAACGTAAATGAACTCTATTAAAAAGTGGCGCGTGTGAGTCGTACGCCACAGGAATCACAGACGGGGGTGATCTTTCCGCTGAGTAGAAAGCCATGCATTAATTTACGAGTTCGAGGTGGAAAATGGAAACAGCATAATCGGTCTCATAAACGAACTAAATATCATACCCAGGGTGGCAGAGGATCTCATTACCGATATTTAGCACGGCTAGCTGATTCATAAAAGGGCTGTAGTAGTTTCCCGCTCTAGGAACCAATTCTTTACAGCAGTCGCTCAGATCAACAGTAGAACATATCTGTTGGTGGCAAATGATAATTCATGACGCGATGTCACTGTAAATTGCATTTCATCTCACAGTTTATACAGACGGTATATCGAGGAAAATGGACGGCTGGTCCCGGCGCAGGTTCGAGTCCTCCCTCGGGCATGGGTGGGTGTGTTTGTCCTTAGAATAATTTAGGTTAAGTAGTGTGTAAGCTTAGGGACTGATGACCTTAGCAGTTAAGTTCCATGAGATTTCACACACATTTGAACATTTTTTTAGGAAAATGGAAATTTGTCGTAAGTTCCTAAGGGACCAAACTGCTGAGATCATTGGCCCCTAGGCTTACAAGCTACTTAATCTAACTTAAACTAACTTAAGCTAAGGATAACACACACACACACACACACACACACACCCATGACCGAGGGAGGACTCGAGCCTCCGATGGGGGGAGCCGCTCGAACCGTGGCAAGGCGCCTAAACTATTCGAGGTATATCGAGGTATTGGGCACCTACACACCTTTGTACTTTCAGCAGTTGTTATAGTATCGTCTGTTATCATTTTAGCCGGCCGCTGTGGTCGAGCGATTCTAGCCGCTTCAGTCCGGAACCGTGCTGCTGCTATGGTGGCAGGTTCGAATCCTGCCTCGGGCATGGATGTGTGTGATGTCCTTAGGTTAGTTAGATTTAAGTAGTTCTGAGTCTTGGGATCTGATGACCTCAGATGTTAAGTCCCATAGTGCTTAGAGCCAGTTGAACAATTTTGTTATCATTTTGGTGACGTTGAGACGTTCGGTGTTCTCGAGATGCACATTGGGCGGCGTCTGGAATTACTGATCAAAAATATCCGGACACTACTATATGACGCGGAATTGACCACTAAGTGTCACGAGAGGCGGATCCGCAGTGTGTAAGGAGGTGGATGATACTGTGTCGTCAGTAGGGAAGCAGCAACAAAAACAGAATAGGTCGGTCAGGAGAGCTTAGTTACTTTGAACGTGGACTATTCACTGGATGTCACCTGATTAAAAAATCCATCAGGGACATTGAAAAACGTTTTGTTGCTGCTCAGGTCGTCTGTTGGCGGCTTGATTGTGAGGTGGAAACGCGAAAGAACAGACCAAGATAAGGTAGACCTCATGTAGTGAGGGACAGGGACCGCCGAGCATTGCGGAGGGTGGTCGTAAAAAAATAGCATGAACCCAGCTGAAGGAATCACTCGTGAGTTAAAAGTGCTACCAGCAGTACAGCTAGCACAGTGACTGTGCTCAAGGAGTTAAAAAGAATGGGGTACAATAGTCGAGCAGCTCCTCGTACGCCATACATTTACGTAGTCAATGATAAGCGACACTTGAGATGGTGTGAAGAGTGGCGCTACTGGACAGTGGATCGCTCGTTTGGAGTGATGAATCACAGTACACCCTGTGGCAATCCGATGGAGAGGTTTGGGTTTGGAGCATGTCTGGAGAACGTCACTTGCCGTATGTGCAGCGCCGACATTGAAGTAAGTAGGAGGCCCACGCTACCCGTGTAGCCGTTTCCTGTTTGTAGTGGCCTCTTGACCTATTAAGCGGAACCCGGAAACCCACCACCTGATGGCGCAAGTCAAGGAATCTGCAGCCTACACGGTCATAGAAATGCCTGAGCCTCCGATTCAGACCCTCCACTCCGGCTCTGCACCAAAGGACCACAGTCGGTTCTATCGACGATGCTGCAGATGGTGAGCTCCGCCTTAATCTCAGAAGCAAGATTGGCAGTCTTTACCATTTCATCATGAGAACGCACTCTGTCATAAAGCATCATCTGCGAGGCAATGGTTTGTGGACAATAACATTCTTGAACTGCCCACAGTCCCGTATTGAAGACAATGGGACACATTTGGGGTAAGTTAGAACGTCGATTTCTCTCTAGACCTAGCGTCCTACATCATTTTCTTCTCTGGTTTCGGCTGTTGAGGGAGAATGGGCTGCCGTTCATCAATAGACATTTAGACACCCAGTTGAAAGTGTCCCCAGCAGAGCTCAAGCCGCCAAAAGGGAGAAGGGTGGGTCCGGATTCTTTTGATTAGACAGTACAGCTGTCGTGCACTCTAAACATAAGATCATTATCGTTACCCAAATGTACCGTGCGTTTGCGTGTTAGCTGCTGACCTGTAAGGGACTAAATTCCAGAGCGTGAAATCTTCATACGTGGTAGTTTTATAAATTTTTTCTGTTGTCTCTGTCAAAGTAGCTCAGCAACCTTTTTCCTCTACTATGGCTGCACCTAAAGCCTTTAATCATTGTCTCCTAAATCTTCTGTAAGCTGAAGTGTCGAGACGTGGTCGAACAGTAAGCTACTTGGTTTCGCGGTGGCTGGAGAATGTGAGGTCAGCTGATGCTACCACGAAAAGTAAAGGGCTCCTGACGTGACACAGAAACTAACAAGTGAGGAGTGCGAAGTTCAGTACGTGCTGCTGAGCCTTTGGCGTCCTGATTATCCCTGCTGGCAACGACATATTCCACACAATACTGCGTCGCTGCCAGAACTTTAATTTTGCGCCCTCTACTATGCTCTATATTTAATTTTTTGTAGTTGAAGTTCCACGCAAGGACTAGAAACAGTGTGACACTTATCAGAACGAGGTCTTATGGTTTCAAAACTACGCAGTACGATTGTGTTTACCAGAATTTAAAGGTGGAAAGGAAACGCTGTCTTTGTCAAAATGTATTGTAAAACCAGATTCTTGTTAATGCGGACTGTTCAGTAATTACAAGTTTTGCGTGTGAGTTTAGTCTGTAGCTTTCAGCAGCTCGGGAAATTAAACATATCTCTCGATCAGAATGCACAGTTTCGCGAGTACCGAAAACGAACAGACCAGAATGGTTGGATTTGTTCTGTGTTGTTTCCTACAGTCATTTACGTAAATATTGAACAACCATCAACAACCGCCTCCGTCAATCCGTTCACCGACGTTACACCTGTGTTCGCACCTGGTTACCGATTATTGTACGTGGAATGCCGTATCTGTTAGTGAAACTAAAACGAACCGTAACTCGGCGATATTAAACACAATATGAAAGTGCCATAAATTTAAGACACAGTAGATATTCGCCACTATTCGTGACTGAAAAACAAACAAAGGTCTTAAGTGCGCAATCAGGTCTGAAGACCACGAGATATCGACCGGCCGTCGTTTCATCCTCTCCCATGTGACGGCATGCATAGGTGGAAATGGAAGGAGAAAGGAAAACTGGAGTTTGAAAGTCTCGTCGACAGCGCGGTCATTAGGGACGGAGCACAAGCATGGATTACGAAAGGATGGGGAAGGAAACCGGCTGTGCCCTATCACGTTTACGTCTATACTCCACAAGCCACGTCGCGGCGTGTGGCGGAGAGTACTTTGTGCACCACTGTCACTTCACCCCTACCCCATTTTTCCTGTTCCAGTCGCGAACAGTTCACGGGAAGAACGATTGCTGGTAAGCCTCCGTGTGGGCTCGAATCTCTTAAATTTTATCTTCATGATCTTTTCGAGAGATATACGCAGAAGGAAGCAATATATTTGTTGACAATTCTAGGAACGTGCGCTCTCGGAGCTTTAACAGTAGACCACACCGCGCTGCAGAACGCGTCTCTTGCAGCGCCTGCTACTAGAGTTGGTTGATCATCTCTGTCACGCTTTTGTGATTACTAAATGAACCTGTAACGAAGCGTGCTGCTCTTCTTTGGATCTTTTCTGTTTCCTCTATCACTTCTATCTGGTGCGGCGCTCATAATGACGAGCAATATTCAAGTACTGGACGAACGAGTGTTTCGTTGATGGACTACATTCCTAAGGATTCTTCCAATGTATATCAGTCGTGCATATGCCTTAGTCTAGATTAATTTCATGCGGTCGTTCCATTTCAAATCGATCCACATGCATACTCATAGATATTTTATAGAACTACTTCGAGCGATTGTTCTGCAATTGTGTAATTATACAACAAAGGGTCTTTCTGTCTATGTATTCGCAATACGTTACATTTCTTCATGTTGAAGGTCAATTGCCACTCACTGCATCAAGCGTCGATCCTGTGGAGGTCTTCCTGCATTTCGCTATAATTTTCTAGCGTCGCGATTTCTTAGCGCACAACAGCATCTTCTATGAAAAGCCTCATGTAACTTCAGAAGTTATCTAGTAGTTCATTTATATAATGAAAAGTGATGGTCCTAGAACACACCTCTGGGGCATACCAGAAGTTACTTTTACATCTGAAAACTTCTTTCGGTTCAGAATGGCATACTATATTCTGTTTGATAGAAATTCTTCAAGCCAATCACACAACTGGTCTGATATTCCGTATGCTCGTATTTTCTTCATTAGGCAGCAGTGAGGAACTATATCGATTGCCTTCCGGAAGTGAAGGGACACGGCATCTACTTGACTGCCTGTATGAACTACTTTTAGGTCTCATGCACGAACAGAGCGAGCTGAGTTTCACACAATCGTTGCTTTCGAAACCCATAATGGTTCCTACAGAGGAGATTTTTGGCCTCCAGAAATATCATAATACGTGAGCATAAAACATGTTCAAAATTATATGTAAGTCTATAGTTTCGCGCATTCGTTTTGACGGTCCTTCTTGAAAACGGGAACGACCTGCGCTTTTTTCCAGTCATCAGAAACGCTTTTCTCCTCCAAAGACGTACGGTACACTGCTGTCAGAAGAGAGGCAAGTTCTTTCGCATGCTCAATGTACAGTCGTACTGGTATCCCATCAGGTCCAGTGACCTTTCCCCTGTTAAGCGATTTCAGTTGCTTTTCTATTGCATGGTCACTTATTTCGGTATCTGTCATTTTGTCGTTCGTGGGACAAATTGAAGGAGGCACTACATTGCGATCTTCCCCTGTGAAACTTTTTCAGTGTCGTCCTCCGTTTTACTGTCATTGTGGTCACAGACTGTCTGGACAGATGGCTTCGATCCGTATACCGATGTAACATAAGACCAAAACTTAGGATTTTGTGACATGTCGGTATATAGAAATTTACTTTCGAATTCGTTGAAAGCTTCGCGCATGTCTCTCTATACACTAGTTTCAGCCTCATTTAATTTTTGTTTGTGTGTGACGCTTTGGCTACGTTTAAATTTGCAGTGAATCTCTCTTTGCTTTCGTGGCAGTTTTCTAACTTGGCTTGCGAACGAAGGCGGGTCTTTTCCAGCGCTCACAACTGTATTCGGCACGTAACTATCTAAAGCGTATTGTTCAATGCTCTTGAACTTTATCCATTGATAGTTCACGTTATAAGTGCTGGAGATGAAATTTTCGAGCTGTCTGCTTAGATAATCTGAAATCTGTTTATCGTCGCTCTTGCTAAGCAAAAAGAGCTTTCTGCCTTTTTTTATCCCTGTTTACAGCCGTATTCAGTGAAGCTGTAACGCTCTGATGATCACTGATTGCCTGTTTCACGCTCATTCAGTCGAAATGTCTGGTCTGTTTGTACTAGTTGGTGAAAATGTTACCATCACGAATCGGTTCTGCGATTAAGAAAGATAAGTTTCGGATAAAACACTTTGAACAACTTCACACGATTCTCTGCCTCTACTACCCTCCGAATTACTCGAATCTCCTAATCTATAGCTGGTAATTTAAATCTGCGCTTAAAACTATATCACGACCAGGGAACTTAAGCGAAATATTCTCTCAGTTTCTCCTCAACTGTTCCGCTACTACTGTTGCTGAGGCAGGAGGTCTATAAAAGCATCCGATGACCATATTTGATTGTCTTTTAATATTTGTCTTCACCCAAATTATTTCGCATTCGGAATCTGTGCTAATCTCACTAGATGTTATGGTATTTTTTATGGCTATAACACGTATCCGTACCCAGAATTCATCCTATATTTGCGATATAAATTTCAGTAGGAATATAGAATTTCATTACTATTGAGATTTAGTTTCAACCAGCTCTCTCTCCTTAGTACTACGTGGACACTGGACCGTTTATAAGCGAGATGACCATTTGGGACCTTTCCATAGACGCTCCTGCGGTTAATTGATACTGTATTATCACTTTCGTTGTCCGATCTGCTATGACGAATGCTACTCTGCCTGGACTCAGAAAGCACCTCATCAGATCTGCGGAGGGATTTCTCTGTCCTAAAAAACCACCATGTGCACACCATACTCCACTACACCAGTAACCATTTCCTGCATGAAGTACACGCCTGCCCTATCAAGGAGGACCCTGTGGTTCTCTACCGATAGCGGAGGTCGCGAATTCTCATTCTATTGCATTCTATTGTGAGGCTATTTTAGACTTTCCACTCTGCTCCAGACTAGACACCCACGATCGGTTCTGGGAACGATGCTGCAAAACGACAGGTCTGCTCCCACCTTGCGGGTGACGCTAGCTGTCTTGACCAAATCAGCCAGATGCCTGCAGGAACCTATGATGAACCCAGGAGGTAGGCACCAATCGCGCCTATATGAGCCACGAATTGCAGCTGGGTGCACCTAGTGCGCTCAATCACTGCTGGCAGAGCCTCCTCCACATCTCGAACGAGACCTCCGGAACGCAAACAGAGAGGACGCTAGCTTTCTTTCCCGACCTGCCCGCTATCTTCGTAAGGGGCTCCTTCACCCGCCTAACATTGAAGCTCCTAATGACAAGCAATCACACGCTCTGCGCGTGTTCGGACCTCTCAGGAAGATCGGTCACAGCCCCAAGAGGCGAGGCGTCCCATGCTAGCTCAGACGTACTCTCAGCAGCAGGCAATATCTGTCTGAGGTTGAAATTTTTGTCACGTACTAAGGTCTTCGGTCCTTCGGTGGTGTACAAAATATAAGCTTCTAAGTCAATACATTCAAAAGATACGGCCTGTTTTTAGTACTTAAGGGGGCAGCCGTGCAGCCGGTACGCACTTTCGCCATCAGCCGAGAGATTCTCGACGCCGCCACTGGTCGCCAATCACAGTCAGGTAAATGTCGACCGGGCGGGACCTGTGAATCTGAAGGAGCAGCGTTATTAGGGATCTCACGCCAAGCTGTAGGCTCAAGAGGTGCCAAAGCATTCTTCTCAGATGCCCCGACGCCACAGCAGCCCAGGGCAGCAACTTGAAGCCTGTCGACCATGGCCAACACAGTTTCCAGTTCTTTACCGACAGTGGTCAATTTCCCCTGCATCCATACACAATACGCGCAGTCCTTATCCATCATTAATCAGTTATTATCTGAACTACAGGTAATGCAACACTGACAATCAAAACTGAGCTTACTTAACACAAACAATAGAAAAATACGTAATCTCTTCAGACAGAAGTAAATAGCACTACTAAAAACAGCTAAATATTCAGCTACTGTTCACTTTCACTCAGAAATAAGTTAGAATATAACAAAATTAAATCATGTATACAATATGTGTACAAACGATAAGCTGCTGCTGCCGTTGACTCCACTCTGCTAGGAGGCAGGAGCTAGATCCATGCTGGCATTTGCTGGGTGTTATTTAGGGAAATCACTGAAGGCCTAAACCTAGATGACCAGACGGTGTTCTGAACTGTCGTCCTCCCGAAAGCGAGTCCAGTGTGCTAACTACTGCACTACCCCACTCGGTGTGGTAATGAAGGGGTGTGGGGTGATCACACTTCTCCTCCGGCCGTTGTAGAGTTTTCAGATCTTGGAGTCGTTACTTATCTTTCAAGTAGGTTCCCAGTTGAAACTACCTGCCGGATTACAACTGTGTCTCGGGCCAGGGCTCGAATAGGGGACCTCGCCTTGCGCAGGCGCACGACTCACAACCTGCCCTCACAGCTTTACTTTCGTCAGTACCTCATCTCCTACATTCCAAACTTCACAGAAGTTTTATTCATTCTGGAAACATTGTCTCAGGCTGTGGCTTAGCTATGTCTCCGTAATATCCTTTCTTTCAGGGATGATAGTCCCCATAGGTATGAAGGAGAGCTTCTGTGAAATTTGGAAGAAAGGCGAAGCACTGGCGGTAGTTTACGCTTTGAAAGTCGTTTATGAGTCGTGCTTGGATAGCTCAATCGATAGCCGGCACGGTAACTCAGCGTGCTCGGTCAGAGGGTTAGCTACCCTCTGTAATAAAAAACTGAGTGAACGGATCAACACAGGACCTGAACGGGTGTCATCGGGCATCCGACCCGAACAAATTCAACGAACAATAGAGAACAAAATGAGATCTAAAAAAAAAAAAAAAAAAATCAGCAGAGCGCTTACCTGAGAAAGGCAACGGTCCCAGGTTCAAGTCCCAGTCCGGTACACAGTTTTAATCTTCCATGAAATTTCAAATCAATACGCACTCCCCTGTGGAGTGAAAATTAATTCTCGAAAACTCCTCATTTTCCTCAATTGGCATCACGAGGCTGAATACATCCCATTCCAGTCCTCCTACCAAGGAAAATACCTGGAAGTACCGGGAATTGATCTTGGGTCCTTTGTATGAGAACTAGACGTACTGATCATTCGGCTATGGAGACGGACAAGAAATTATCAAATTCTTCAAAATGTTTTTTGCTTTTGTGAATGCCACGTTAAGGAATTATTTTAAAGCTCATAAACAGGGATATCCGTTAGGTAAAGCACTCGTTATTAAGAATCGGGAAGTGTCGTATAAGCTATCCATTTTTTTCTGCTAATGTTGGCTCAGAGGGCTTCACATTTTCACATTCCAGCAAGGCATTAAAACGTCTTTTCTGCTGATCAATGTAGACCTCTAAACTCATAATTACTTACGTATTTAAGTGAAGTAACTGTTAGCATCCACTGCTACATTAATCAACACGATTGAATAGTGAGGAATTCTAACACTTCGCCAAAAAATCATCGACTTCATCATCATTATCTTCGGATGAAGACTCTGATGTGAACCGTGTATTGGGGCCTCTTTAACAGCTGGGAGACTAGCAGTGATTATCACATGGTATTGATTTCTTGTCAATAGTACAGGTGCACTTTCAGATGAATGGCATGTGCTGTTCGGTTGCTGCGGTGTGTCTACCTATCACATTCCTGGTTTTATCGAATGACTATTCGCTGATAAACAGCATATATTTTAAAAAGTGATATGATTCTTGTTATACATTTTCTTTAATTACGATCTTTTTTATTGAATTGTGCAGATACTTGAGGATAATTTATGCAAACGGAACTTGTAGTAACCTAAAAGAATTTTCGCACAAAGCTTTGTCAATGTTACATTATAATTACTGAAAAATTCTGAAATCTGAAAACTGTCTTCTCCTCAAAATAAAACATGATATAGCCTACTCAAGAGCTAATGAACTAGAGGCACCCAGAAAGATGCATGTAGCACTCTGTTTCGTTCATACTACGGCGGCTGCATGTCTTGGCACGAAATCCACGAGACACAGAAACCTCTGTGGCGCCATTCTGATTCACTTAACATTAAACTGCCTTCAAAACTAACGGTTTGTGATCGGAATTGAATCCAGTACATGTACATCTGATCCAATGTTTTACCCAATTTGCTCGCTAAGATTGGAAAAACAAATCAACTGACTCACCCCAGCGTCTCAAAATCTCATGATTTCTACCTGGGATTCCGTAACCATTGGCACGTAACCAACTTCCAGAACCTTTTAGGACAGGGGTGGCCAAGAATTCGGCTCGTGAGCTGTGCCCTGACCCGAGTGTCACAGTGTTCGGTCAGGCTGCACAACTTCCCCACTGCCACAGCACGCTGTCTGGGAAGGTGGAGGGGGAAGAGGGGGAATCTGGGAACACATGGCAAATGCGGTCGCACTACGTAAGACTTATTTATTTTCATTTGAAGTTCCGTAGGACCAATCTGAGGAGCAACTCTCCAAGGTCTCGGAACGTGTCAGCACATGAAATTACTACATAAAAGTAATAACAGATAAAAATAAAATGTTTATGAACACGGAAAAAGTCAAGCCTTAAGTTCAAGTAAATGCAAGCAACAATACAATAAGAATCAGCTTAATTTTTCAAGGAACTCCTCGACGGAATAGATGGAGTGACCCATGAGGAAACTCCTCAGTTTTGATTTGAAAGCACGTGGATTACTGTTAAGTTTTTCGAATTCTAGTTGTAGCTTATTGAAAATGAATGCAGCAGTATACTGCACACCTTTCTGCACAAGAGTTAAGGAAGTCCGATCCAAATGCAGGTTTGATTTCTGCCGAGAATTAACTGAGTAAAAACTGATTATTCTTGGGAATAAGCTAATATTGTTAACAAGAAATGAGAGTAAGGAATATATTGAGAGACCAATGTCAAAATACCCAGACTCGTGAACAGGGGTCGACAAGAGGTTCGTGAACTTACACCACTTACTGCCCGAACCTACAGTTTCTGAGCCAAAAATATCCTTTTAGAACGGGGAGAGTTGCCCCAAAATACACACACCAAAAAAAGTTTTGCATCACCTCGGTTCCAGAACCTGTACTGAAAATTGGAGTTGAGATAAACGTAAACATAATTTCCGCCCTTTTTATTGCTCATGAAAACCACACATTTCATGTTGTACCACCATACAGCGAGCCCTTAGAGGTGGTGGTCGAGATTGCTGTACACGCCGGTACCTTTAATACCCATTATGCCGTCGCAGTGAACAGAGATTAAGTTGAAAAAAAAAAAAAAGGGTTCTGTAGCCAAAAGAGTGGGGAATAATATGGTGTACTGGAATCCTACCTACTTTCAGAAAAGATGTGTTGCATTACTTATTGAACGCCCTTCGAATATAAAGTCTCCATACTCTTTGTTCAGTTCCTTCGAAAACTGTTACAACTGACAGTGGGATAATGCGTGCGACTTCAGAAGTTTTACTGTTCGTACCACCAATTTCTTCATGGGTTCCATGCCTGCAAATTTAGCCCTAAGTACTTCTTGATGTGCAGAATAATGGATGTCGCCTGCCAATCGTAATTTTTTTGCTCTTTAGTTGCCAACTAAATCTTTAAATTGTTCCTGCATGGTACTTCAACGTCCTTTCATAGCAAATCTATAGTACCCGTCGATATGCGATTCCATAGTAGATACTGAGGATTCTCATACCTCTCTTCTGTCATTCCCATTCAGTTTTAAAGCCTTATTAGTTAGGTTTAAGTAGTTCTAAGTTCTAGGGGACTGATGACCATAGCTGTTAAGTCCCATAGTGCTCAGAGCCATTTGAACCATTTTTTTAAAAGCCTTATGGTGATAGATCGCTAAACTTCCCTTATTTGTGCAAACAGCCATAGGACCTGTGAATGCCCTTCATATTACGAACAAATAGCGAAAGGCAAACAGCGCGACATCGCGATTCTTCTGGACAGAGAAGAGTTGTGCTGACCGAAAAATGCCACGCCCTAATACTGAATGAAATGTCACGCTGTACAGATTTCTTCGAGGATTGAGCAAAGCCGAGACAGGTCGAGCCTCGGGTTGCACGCGGCTCTTCTTGCTTGTTTGCGGTTTGACACGCTGGGGCCGGCCCTGTTCTGGGGCATCAGTGATTTTACAGTCACTGGAAATGAGCTGCTTATATCGATATTTCGTAAGCTTATCGATAACGGCACCATTACAAAATGAACTATTCCATTTGCCTTCCTCTCTCTCTCTCTCTCTTTCTCTCTCTCTCTCTCTCTCTCTCTCTCTGTATGTATGTGTGTGTGTGTGTGTGTGTGTGTGTGTGTGTGTGTGTTTGTGTTTTTCTTCTATATACACTTAAAAACTGCAGGATGTGGCAAATAAAAGTGTCCCGCAGAACAGAGTTCCAGGGTAAAAGAAACATAGCAGATGTAAGGAAATACAGTACTAACCTGACTATAGCAGATGTTGAAAAAGACTACCATTCCTCTCTTGACATTTTTGGGCCCTCGTCAACAAGCTGCTGAAGGCAGATCGAAGCTGGACTGCTGGAACTCTGCAATCTCATCCGAAATGTTGTTCTGCAGTTCTTGAAGACTATGAGGATTGTCGCGAGATGCCTTAGACCTGAGATCTCCCCACACAAGGTAATCGCACACTGACAGAACAGGTGACCTGGGTTGCCAGCTAGGGCAGCGACCAGAATGACCTCTGTTAAGAACTCGATTAGGCGTGAAGACTGTGCAAATGTATTCCTAGATTCGGCTGGCTGTATGGACAGTTTCTCCATCCTGTTGGAAGTAACTGCAGGTCTTTTCCTTCTCCGTCAATGCTGCCACAAATTTACGTCCAATCGTATCCACTCATCTGGGCCACTTTTATTTGCCCCACACTATATATGAGTTCTCTATTATTGACATTTAAGTACTTGGCAGAGGGTTCAAAGACACAACTTTCAAACTATATCTCTACCGTTTCACTTTCGAATAGTGTTTGGGAAGAAATGAAAACCTAAATAATTCTGTGTGAGCTGAAATACCTTTCACTTTATCACGATGGTAATCCGTTCCCATCTAACATGGGGAGGCCGCCAATTGTGAAATTCAGATTCGATTCATATTGCGCATAATAGAAGCTCATGGCCAGAGGTGTAATGTGGCAAAGCACCAAGATGCACTTCTCAGCCGTTGTCGAGAAAATCGAGTTAAAAGAAACCGTTGCGGTGAACTACTCTCTACGATTATTAATTTTTAATAGCGTCGTGGCGCAGCGGTAATCCGAAGGTCGCCGGATCGAATCTCGCGCCATGCAACTTTTTTTATTAATTGTTTTTTTTGTAATTCAAATATATATATATATATATATATATATATATATATCGGCAATCAGTTGCAACAATTATGCATATAATAAGTTGTTGAAAGTCGTTTGTCGTGGAAAAATAAAACTTGAAATAAAACACAATATCACAAATAGTATTCAAGTGGATACAATTTATTGAAAAGTTCGGTATACAGTCGCACATAATTAGCAATTAGTGAGCAGAAGCAGCTGGAGTATCGCATGAACCAGAGTGATAGTTATCAAAGAAACATGGAAAGCAGAAAATAGCACGACATCGAGCACATCTGATAAACGATGCGTTTTTACAAGAACAATTGTTTTTTAAATATCTGTTGGGAAACACACCTGATTGACATTCTGAAAAAATTATTCTATCGTTCGTCAGGTTTGATGCATACCACGCGTATCGTATCATATCGGCAAAAATCGAAGAAGACAATTGATGGTGGACGATGGATTGGATATATATATGTGGGTGTGTTTGTATACATCTGAAATACAAAAAACAAAATAAAAAAAATTGCATGGCGCGAGATTCGATCCGGTGACCTTCGGATGACGAACCTGAGCGCTTACCCCTGCGCCACGACGCTGCGGATAATTCTTAATCGTAGAGAGTAGTTCACCGCAACGGTTTCTTTTAACTGTCGATTTTCTCGACAACGGCTGAGAAGTGCATCTTGGTGCTTTGCCACATTACACCTCTGGCCACGAGCTTTTATTATGCGCAGTATGAATCGAATCTGAATTTCACAATTGGCGGCCTCCCCTTGTAAGTGGGAGCAGCAAAACAGTTTGACAATCGGAGGAGAAAGTTTTGATTGGAAGACCACAGTGAAAAACTCCTTCCTTTTAATGACTGCCATCCCAACTCGCTTATCACATCCGTGATACTGTCACCACTATTTCGCATTAACAAAAAACGAGTCGCTCTTCTTCGAACGCTTCCGATGTCATCTGCCAATTCTATCTACACCTGCCTAGTATCGTATGGGGCCCCAGCGAGCATGCACAAGTGTCGCAACACGACGCGGCATGGACTCGACTAATGTCTGAAGTAGTGGTGGAGGTAATTGGCACCTTGAATCCTGCAGGGCTGCACATAAATCCATAAGAATACGAGGGGGTGGAGATCTTTTCTTAACAGCACGTTGCAAGGCATCCAAGATATATTCAGTAATGTCCATGTCTGGGGAGTATTTAAACACAGAATATCATTCCTGGAGCCACTCTGAAGCATTCAAAAAATGGCTCTGAGCACTATGGGACTTTACATCTGAGGTCATCAGACCCCTAGAACTTAGAACTACTTAAACGTAACTAACATAAGGACATCACACACATCCATACCCGAGACAGGATTGAAACCTGCGACCGTAGCGGTCGCGCGGTTCCAGACAGAAGCGCCTAGAACCGCTCGGCCACACCGGCCGGCAATATACATTCGTCCACAAGTAATTTTCATATTTTTCTTCCAACTGCACGGCCAGTTCCCATACAACTGATTCCTTACGTATGTATAGGAGTGAATATCCGTCGTACCGAGTTATATTGACACCGTCCATCTTCGTCTGGAAATAGCCAGTTAAATTCCTCCTGAAATTGACATTTCAAGTACCACTAGATCATACCTCATTTGCACGTACATGTAGACCTAGACGTACAGCGAAATTTATGTATACATAAGTTTATCTGAAATGCCTGTCGCGATACTTATAAACCTTGATAAACTTAAGATTGTCACTATGCTTGGCACAAGCCCGAATCACTCCAATTTAACCGACTTCGCTATTAGGGGAGATGTATATGACAAGAAACAGCTTGTATCTTGACTCGTTTGGGAAAGTAGGTTCTCGGAATGTGTGCCGGAAGTCTTTAATTGAAGGGCAAAAAATGGCTCTGAGCATTATGGGACTTAACTGCTGAGGTCATCAGTCCCCTAGAACTTAGAACTACTTAAACCTAACTAACCTAAGGACATCACACACATCCATGCCCGAAGCAGGATTAGAACCTGCGACCGTAGCGGTCGCGCAGTTCCAGACTGTAGCGCCTAGAACCGCTCGGCCACTCCGGCCGGCTAAGTAAAGGGTAACGTCAGTACTCTAACGCCTGTCACTGACAGATGTAAAGCTCTCAGTGCGACAAAACGGACGAAGGGTGAGTCACTATTTCCACCAAGACTAACTCCGAAAGTATGATAGAAGCTGAAAAGTTTGTGGGAAAAAAGTAGCAGGGGGCAACGTGGGCCATAATATGACGCTGCTTTTTTGTTGCTAGATGGGTTCGCTTTAGAGATATGAATGTCAACTTCGTTTTTTAAAAACGGGATGCTATAGTTTGTTACTTATTTTCTGATAGCGGCTATCGAGACGAATCCAGTGATGATTAACAGTAAGGTCTTTGAAGGTCAAAGAAGGTCACAAAGGTGGCGTGAACGTCCATTTACAGGTGTTCGAAGTGATGAGCATTGGTATCAACTATTGGCTGAAGCAGGGCAATTATTAAAAAGGTACATTGCCTGATCATTTCCTGGAGTATTCCGAGATACACTAAAGAAGAAAAAAAAAGAAACCGACACGCCAAGAAGGAATGATGGAATGTAAAACGGTAAAAATATGATTGATGTACATGTATAGAAAAACAAATGATTAGAATTTCGAAAGAATTGGATGATTTATTCAAGAGAAAGTGATTTACAACTTGAGCAAGTCAATAACACATTAGTCCACCCCTGCCCCTTATACAAAGGGATGGCACGTTAGATCGTCACGTCAAAATCTCGAGCTGATTAGAGGGCACTGACCATAATACACAAAACGCTCTCAATCGGGAAGAGGCCGGCAACCTTGCTGGCCAAGGTGGGGTTTGGCAAGCACGGAGGCAAGCAGGAGAAACACTCACCGTGTGCGGGCGGGCCTTGTCTGGCTGAAGGGATGGCCTGCCACAGAGGGCAGCAAAACGGGGCGTAGAATACCGTCGACGGTCCGCTCTGCTGTAAGAGAGCCGCGGATGACAACCAAAAGGGTCCTGCTATGGAATGAAGTGTCACCTCAGACCATCACTCCTGGTTAGTTACTGCGTACAACAAGAGCAGTGAGAGTGAATATAAAATTTAAATATCATTTCGGAACGCCATAACAAAGTGTGACCGAGCGAGGTGGCGCAGTGGTTAGACACTGGACTCGCATTCGGGAGGACGACGGTTCAATCCCGCGTCCGGCCATCCTGATTTAGGTTTTCCGTGATTTCCCTAAATCACTCCAGGCAAATGCCGGGATGGTTCCTCTGAAAGGGCACGGCCGACTTCCTTCGCCATCCTTCCCTAATCCGATGAGACCGATGACCACGCTGTCTGGTCTCCTTCCCCAAAACCAACCAACCAACCAACCAACAAAGTGTGGGAGCAATCGGTACAACACTTATTCGGAACAGCAGCGTGAGTGAGCTGCTCTCAGCTTCGCTGTGATGGTGTCTGTCGTGGAATTACTCGACATGCTGCCTATGTGGCGTGTGACGATCGAGTCAAGGCAGACTCCTGAAGCAGCTCGTACGCACTCACCACTGTGCGCTCACGTTGTCTTCGCTTCTGAACGTCGTAATTCTGAATCGGGAGAAGTAGGAAGACATCGGGGCGGCATCGTTTAGTGTCCATAGAATGCAGAAGCATTGTAGTCAATTAAGTAAAGTTTCTGAACTTTGAAACAACTGTATTCACTAACATCTGCACACACTGCCTACTAACAATAGATCCTCTGCCTTCACCTGTATTGCAAAAACACACTATTTCCATTTACAATGGCTCTTCTGCTGTCCGTTTCACACCACGTTCCCGTCAAGACTGTCGATAATAGTCGATGGCACATCTTCGAAATAATTAATAACATGAATTTACAGAAATTAAATAAAATGGTTCAACATTAATTCAGGTATGTATAATATGAAACAACAAATTATTTATGATTATGTGTGTATGTGAAGTTATTTATATCCAGCTGTAGATGTCGATACCCAGCGGTATCATACTTTTTTATTGTTGTATTGGCTTTCTTACATTGCAATACTTAATTGTAGCAGTAGGTTTCATTATGGAAAATGTCAACATTAATGCTATTTCAGATTCAGTTTTGCTTTCACAAAACATTTACTTGTTCGTTGGTTTCTCCGTGCTGCTCCCGTAGCCGAGATAAGCTATGTGCAAGTCTAGGTTTGCTTCTTTTGCTGTCTGCAACTCCTGTGAACAGGTGAAACTGTATTCCTAATAACTGCAGCCATTTTGCCTCAGTCGCTACTTTCGTTAAGCTTTATCATACAGATAATTAAGAGTTTCGTCTTTTCCAACTGATTGCTTTATTCGTGCCTACCACAGTTTCGTCTATTTATGTGAGGTATCATCAGTGGTCTATAATCTAAAGAAAATTATTTAATTATACACATTTTGGTAGAAAATCTGTAGTGATTCTTGACAGCTCGTTTAAATTTTCTAACTATTTACAAACATACGGTTGTATTTTTTTAGTTATATCCGTTTTTATATCCTTTTCATGTACTACGTGTTTCTCAGTAGTAGGTGCATATGTTTTAGGTTTGCAGCTGATAGGTCGCATTTTATCATTTCACTGCACATAATCTATGCTGTAACACACTGCACATGGTCTTGCTCACATGCTATAGGGCTGACTGAGGGAACATGGCAGCTGAAGAGGATGAGTGGGGTGTTGGTGTGAGGATGCAGGGAGGGTGGGAGGCGGGCCATTGTGTGTGTGTGTGTGTGTGTCTGTCTGTCTTTGGGTAATGATAATCTTTTCTGGACAATTCAAGTAAATGATTTGGCCACCCAGATCGCCCGACATGAATCCCATAGAACATTTATGGTATATAATCGAGAGGTCAGTTGGTGCACAAAATCCTGCACCAGCAACGCTTTCGCAATTATGGACGGATGTAGAGGTAGTATGGATCAATACTTCTGCAGGGAACTTCCGACGACTTGTTGAGTCCAACCGGACGCTGTGGCCGAGCGGTTCTAGGCACTTCAGTACGGAACCGAGCTGCTGCTACGGTCGCAGGTTCGAATCCTGCCTCGGGCATGGATGTGTGTGATGTCCTTAGGTTAGTTGGGTTGAAGTAGTTCTAAGTCTAGGGGACTGATGACCTCAGCCGCCCGAAGTGGCCGTGCGGTTAAAGGCGCTGCAGTCTGGAACCGCAAGACCGCTACGGTCGCAGGTTCGAATCCTGCCTCGGGCATGGATGTTTGTGATGTCCTTAGGTTAGTTAGGTTTAACTAGTTCTAAGTTCTAGGGGACTAATGACCTCAGCAGTTGAGTCCCATAGTGCTCAGAGCCATTTGAACCATTTTTTTTGAACTGATGACCTCAGATGTTAAGTCCCATAGTGTTTAGAGCCATTTGATCCATTTTTTGTTGAGTTCCTGCCACATCGTGTTGCTGCACTAGGGCGGACAATAGGAGGCCCGGCACGATACTAAGTGGTGTCCAATGACTTTTGTCATCTCAGTGGATGTCACCATCTCTTTCCTCATTGTAATCTACATCTGTAGTGATCAACCTGGTTCCTACCGACCACTAGTGGGCGTTCCAGCTTTCATGGTAGGCGGTAGGGATTTTAAAAACATTTTCATTAGGTGTTCATAAAATACCCCATGATAATTTATATTTCAGAAAATATACCATTTGTATCGCCTGCACGTTAGTTTAGTTCATGTTACGGAAGAGAAACTAAATTGCGCTATAGTGCGACCGCAAAGAAAAGAACATCGCCCCAGAACAGCTCGCGCAATCTAATTCACGATGCGCTTGAGGCATGTGGAGGCATGCGCATACGACTACATATGCCACAGGCTCTTTTGTTTGCAAATGCGCTGTGAGATTAGTGAGAGTGAACGAGTGCCTCTACTTGTAGCTTCAAACAAAATATAGTGAGCCCACGTCCAAAAAAAGAAGACTAGTTCATTGCTATTGTGGATCTGTTGCTTATCTGTGGGAAGAAGTGTCAGATGTTTTATGTATTTACCGTGTGGCGCACACACAACGTCTAGTAGGAAAACATCGAAGTGCAAGTCTCCATTCATCATTAAATATAATAACTGGAGCACTGAACAAGATGAAATCGAGTTAAAAAAATGGTAGAATGTCTCGATAGCTTTGCCGGGTCAGCAATAAAGATTTTACAATATTATTTTACGCACAGGAATTCGTTGGCCGTCAAAGGGTACATCTTTAACTCTTTTTGCAGCATTGTATGATAGTGTCATACAATTTTTTTTATTGTAATAATGAGACAAATCTGTGTCAACAGCCAAAAGCAGTAAAGAATAGTGCATTTTACTTGGCAGATATTTTCAAGAGATTTAATGATGTCAGCTTCAGTGGCCCAATAAAACTGTTATAGCTTGCCATAGCAACGTATTTAGTGACAAACTTTAACTACTTCATTATAATCTATTGAAGAGAGAATATTATCAATTTCCTTAATTATCATCTAGAGAAGACGATGTAACTCATGACCACAGTCCGCAGCTCGTGGTCGTGCGGTAGCGTTCTCGCTTCCCACGCCCGGGTTCCCGGGTTCGATTCCCGGCGGGGTCAGGGATTTTCTCTGCCTCGTGCTGACTGGGTGTTGTGTGATGTCCTTAGGTTAGTTAGGTTTAAGTAGTTCTAAGTTCTGGGGAACTGATGACCATAGATGTTAAGTCCCATAGTGCTCAGAGCCATTTGAATCATGACCACAAATACTGAAGAGGCTGATACAACTTGCCAAGAAGAACTGTTAGAAATTAAGTATAATGAAGAAAGTAAAAAATAAATTCTGTATTGGTGGATATGAAACCCTGTGGCAAAGTAAAGAAATGCCTACCTTATTTTCAAATATATGGAAAACGATATTCAGGTTATTGATACTTTTCCCTGCGTCATATCTTGTGCAATCAGGCTTTAGTGCTGTTAAACATATAACGACCAAAGAAAAAAAACTGTCAGATTATTTCTGAAAAGACCGTCGTTTGTTCCTTGCAAAAATTGAGCCAAATACCCAGTATTCAGTTTCGTAGCATCAGCTTCGTGGGTCTCACTAATAATGTAATAACCTAAATGTAATTTCATCATACTTCATGCTTCCGTGTACGCAGAGTACAATAAGGTGAAAAAGTCATGGCATAACTCCTAACATCGTGTCGGACCCTCTTTTTGTTGAGCGTGCTGCATCAACTCAACGTGGCATAGACTAAAAAAGTCGTTGCAAGTCCCCTGCAGAAATACTGAACCATGCTGCCTCTATAGTGCAGGCGTTGTTTTGCTATTAGCAAAGGCATTCGCGTCGCTCGTATACTGCTTCAGTCCACTATTGTCAAATTTAGCTGCACTATCCTAAAGGATACGTTTGTCGTATGTCCAACATTGATTTCTTCGGTTACTTCACATAGTGTTGGTTGTCTGTTAACATTGACAATTGTACGCAAACGCCGCCACACTTGATCTGTAAGTGAAGGCCGTCGGCCATTGAATTGCCTTTGGTGGGAGGTAATACGTGAAATTTGGTATTCTTGGCACACGCTTGACGGTGCGTATCTACATCTACATCTACACCTACATCCATACTCCGCAAGCCACCTGACGGTGTGTGGCGGAGGGTACCTTGAGTACCTCTATCGGTTCTCCCTTCTATTCCAGTCTCGTATTGTTCGTGGAAAGAAGGATTGTCGGTATGCCTCTGTGTGGGCTCTAATCTCTCTGATTTTATCCTCATGGTCTCCTCGCGAGATATACGTAGGAGGGAGCAATATACTGCTTGACTCTTCGGTGAAGGTATGTTCTCGAAACTTTGACAAAAGCCCGTACCGAGCTACTGAGCGTCTCTCCTGCAGAGTCTTCCACTGGAGTTTATCTATCATCTCCGTAACGCTTTCGCGATTACTAAATGATCCTGTAACGAAGCGCGCTGCTCTCCGTTGGATCTTCTCTATATCTTCTATCAACCCTATCTGGTACGGATCCCACACTGCTGAGCAGTATTCAAGCAGTGGGCGAACAAGCGTACTGTAACCTACTTCCTTTGTTTTCGGATTGCATTTCCTTAGGATTCTTCCAATGAATCTCAGTCTGGCATCTGGCATCTTGGACTATTGAATTCCCTAATGATTTCCGAAATGGGATGTCCCACGCAGCTAGCTCCAATTACCATTCTGCATCTAGAGTCTCTTAATTCTCATCGTGAGGCAATAATCACGTCGGAAACCTTTCCACATGTATCACCCGAGTACAAATGAGATCTCCGCCAATGCACTGCCATTTTCCACCTCGTGTATGCGATACTACGCCCTCTGTATATGCGCATATCGCTATCCCATGACTTTTGTCACTTCAGTGTAGTGTTCCACGGCTCTTTACTGAGTGAAGATGTCTTACATTAAATCACAAATTTCTCTGTGTATGCCGGCCGGGGTGGCCGAGCGGTTCTAAGCGCTACAGCCTGGAATCGCGCCACCGCTACGGTCGCAGGTTCGAATCCCGCCTCGGCCATGGATGTGTGTGATGTCCTTAGGTTTAAGTAGTTCTAAGTCTAGGGGACTGATGACCTCAGAAGTTAAGTACCATAGTGCTCAGAGCCATATTTTTCTCTGTGTGTGACGCTACTATCGGCACTCAGTTCGCAAGCGCTCATTAGTCATCCATACAATACGATTACACTTCGCTCGCAGATCAGAGGAATGCAGGGGGTAAACCAGCTCTATAAGGACCTCTTCTCACAGAGCGTGCAGGATTCTCAGATTGTCCCTAATCCTTGCTGATGCGTGCGTGATGTTTAACTGACTAACTTCAGAATTCGTACTGTATTAAGTTCCTGCATGTAACTCTGTGGCCGGAGGCACTCCTAGTGTAACAGTGCTTTCCTTACCACAGGTTAGTCTGAAAAGAGAAAGGGGGAAACAGAAGAGTGGGAGATTTGAGTGCCACCTAATTTGAAGATATCTTGTATCTCACTTTAAGTCTGACCTATCCTTTTTACTGTTTGTGTATCCATTATATGTCTGAGTTGAAGATGGGGAGTTGTCCCTGCCTTTTACTTTATTCATCTGGTATAAACCACCTGAAATCTACATTTAGACAGACCGTTGTGTCAGCAAAGATGATGATGTTTGGTCTGTGCGGCGCTCAACTGCGCGGTTATCAGCGCCCGTACAAATTCCCAACCTTTGCTCAGTCCAGTCTCGCCACTTTCATGAATGATCATGAAATGATGAGGACAACACAAACACCCAGTCATCTCGAGGCAGGTGAAAATCCCTGACCCCGCCGAAAATCAAACTCGGGACCTCGTGCTCGAGAAGCGAGAACACGACCGCGAGACCACGAGCTGCGGACGTCAGCAAAGACATTACCATTGATGTAGTGACATATATACAATTAACACTTGAGGGAGGACGAGTCACTCTCTCACTATTTTCCATTTTCGAGGCTCCCTTTAATGTTGATTTTACACCCAAGATTTTTGTGAGACGACAGAAAGTTATCAGTATGAGCAGGCGTTGATGGGAACACGTACGATGTTAACACATGAGTGATCTTTCTCTCCTTCTCTGCTTTCTCTCCTTGAAATGGTATGTTTCTGGAGTTGAGAAATAGTAGGCAGTTTGGTCATTTAACAGAGAATCTTGCAGTGGATGTTTGGGGCTTGGATGCCACGTGTAACTATTAGGGAAAGGAAAATCTTGAAGCACTTACCGGGGACAGAAAGCTGGTCCCAAGAATTTCTCGCACCAGTGTGCAGACAATGTTTTCGGCCGAAGAGGCGGAAAACTACCTACTTGGACTTACCTGTTGGTGCCTCAAGTCCTGGCAGAGGTAGGTGTGCGAAAGAAATCTAATTCGCCTGGCCAGGGCATTGTGATAGTGTCGCAAATGCCCTTTGTGAACAGGGAAGGCAGCCATAAAAATTCGCGAGTGGACTTCGAAACAATTTTAGAATGAACGAAACATTTATGACGGCTCTGAAATGGTTATGTTTGGACACAAAAGCACTTCTCTCAGCTTAAACAAGGCCCCTGGTCAGACACACTATATCGTTCGGGCCGTCCAGATAATGGTCTCCATGATAAATGTGTTGTTCACTTTTGACGTTAACGTAAACTCAAAACCAAGCAGGGAGCGCAATGTCTTCTCCTCTCTGCGTGGGAATTTGCGAGTCATGGATTGCCTGCATCTCCAGAAAAGACAAGAATATTGTTAACTTTGATTAGGATTGGCCAAAGGGTAGAGCAGGTGAGTTGGAGGGGAGACATGGAACTCGTGGAGTGTTGTGATTGACACAAAACCCTTGTGAGGGCAGTAACGTTAGTGCTTTTATGGAGTTTACTGAGATTAGATGGAAAGCGACTGGAGGAGAAACTTGGGCTTCTGATTCAGACTTTGGTCTGGACAGAATTCTGTTCTTGACTCTTGTTATGAGGGGGTTGCACACGGGACACTTGTCTTGAGCGTGACTTTGCACTAGCACTGTGCTTGACAGGGGAGTCTGTGGTGAGGACCTTGCTGTACCGACGGTTTACACCTGTCATCACTGACAACTCGCTGCGCCGCCAAGTCTTATTAGTGACAGGTCTGCCGCTTTGACATTCGATCTCCTTGAGTACACTGAGTCGAACTGATCCGTGGTATAACCAGCGAACAGGAGTGTCGCATGCTGGAATATGCCGAGATTTTAGGGCTCCATTAGAGAGTAATTGCGATCTGTCTAATAGATGGCCAGCCGCGACTTTGCATGTTTCGTGCCCGTGATAACGAAGTACAGGCGCCGCACATCGCTGCTCTGCAGATGCCTGAACCACGACCGACACCCGAGACAGTGCTGCACATCGAGAAAGGGGTACGATATTGCTGCTCCGGCTTGTTAGGGCAAATAGAATCACAGTCTCGCCACTTGTTTTCAGCTGTACAGCGTAGTATAACTTCTGCGTAGAATAAATCCATCGAAGTATATTCTGTCTTTCAGACTGCATTATTCATGTTCTGAGGCCGCGCGGAGTGGCTGCGTGGTTTGAGGTGCCATATCACGGATTGCGCGGCCCCTCCCGCCGGACATTCGAGTCCTCCCTCGGGAATGGGTGTGTATGTTCTTCTTAGCATAAGTTCGTTTAGGTTAGTTTAAGTAGAGTGTGAGTCTAGGGACCGATGATCTCAACAGTTTGGCCCCTTTTCCAACCAGTCGCCACTCAGTGGACTATGAACTGTTTGCTGTGTCAGTTTCTGTTGCCAGCAGTTCATGTTTTATTTGTCATCACGCTTAACATCTACTGTTTGTGATATTCTTTAATCAATAAACATGTGCCATATCTTTCGTAAAAGATCAAATCTGTGTTGATATGTTAATCACCCGTCAACAATTGACTAAAATAATGACATAGCTATGATATCATTAATATCATTTCAGCACCCAAACTCATTTAGATTTTGATAAATGTAATAACCTCTAATGCAAGGTAACAACATCAAACACAGTCAAAGGGCAAAATCAATTTTGCAGACGCATGGGCAGGTAGTCAAATGGAAGGCTTACCAGTTAAAGTGATTGCTGTCAGGGTGTGAACTCATCGTCGCCTGTAGGCTTTCAAATCAAAGCACAGGTTCAGTGTAGTCTTGCACACTTTCTGGCAAAAAAGCTTTGGTAGAAAATCCTGTATCTCGTCAGGATAACAACATCAATTCCTTCACAGAAGCTACCGTATTGCATCAAAGAGGTTGTGGGGCATAGTAACTCAGGATAGGCTGTAGTCCCGGTGAGTCACCTGGTACTGTTACCAAGAGGACAGAATGCCTTTATAAGCAGCTGCAGGAGCTCCACTGACACCAGTATCCGATTGAACACAGCTGACATCTTCCTCATGACGCGCTACTGGAACCTGGCTGCCCTCTACTGGACTGGACTGCGGATTGCTATACAGACTATCAATTGCTACGCTGTTAACAACTTTGCCAGGGCTTACGGTACTTTTTGGTAGTATTCTTCCATCATCAAGTTACTCGCTCAGACCGACCCAGCTCGTTCAGACTTTGTGGACTTTAACTTTGTTCTGTGGTTGTTTAATTGTGAATTAATAAAATATGTGCACGTTGATACACACGGACCAAACAAGTGTCTACAAAAGAAAAGGTGCTAAATTTAAACGTCTACATGATGTAGAGTGAAAGCCTTCCCTACTAGCCCTTTTTAGGTCCAAGAAATGACTATGACTCTGGTATTAATATCCTTGAAATATTCTTCTTTCTATAAGATTTGACCTGTGAATGAGTGAAAACGCAATCTGACTACTGTTAATGAAATTGTGATGAAATAAGACAAAACTGTATTTACGTTCTTCAAGTTTCTTATATAAACGACACGTGAAGTTCACGTGCCCAGTGCCTAATAGCAAAAGACTGAATTGCGAGACTTACCCTCATTGGGCTGAAAATTAGCTGGATAAGTATTAAATATTACATGTGGTGAAGGCAGCTTATAGTGGCTTGCATTTTGCTGAAAGAAGATCGTTTATAGCGAATTTCACTCGTACTTGGTACTATTCAGAGCACATGTGTCACTGACTCTAATATTTCGTAAACTTAAGGATGATTTCAGAAGAAAATAATTCATTAGAGATTTGAAAGTTAATTTCAATTATTATTCAAAATAAACACGAAAATTCCTGAACCAAAGATGCATATGTCGACAATCGGCCCACGTGATTGTACAAATACCACACATTCACAAAAGCAGATAAGAACCCAATATAATTTCAGATCCCAGTAATCTAATTAAATGAGTGGTGAAGTAACGTGAAATTTGACCAACATCCACGGATGACTCAATGAATCTCCAGCTCTGAGTGTAGCGAAGAACGAACAAAGAGTAAGTGAGATTTGTCTGCGTACACGAGGGCCAAGCAAACTCACATATAACAGCCTAGCAACTTGATTGGTTTACAAGATTATGCTTTCTCAAGGTACTGCTTGCATATGTGCTGCCTAAACAAAGATAAGACAGTGCTAGCAGACGAAAGCATGGAGGATGTAGTTTTTCCATCATGCGAGTGACTCGCAACTTGCGGAGTGATACATAATGTGAAAGACGTTTCTAACCGACAACTTTCAAGAGGCCATTTGGTACAGAGCACTAGATTTGCTGGAGAAAAATGGGTAAGGAAATAAGTCGTGGATTTTTTTGAAAAAGCACGTTCCGTCGTCCTTTATATCGATATAGATAGTAAAAGGAAAACTTAAATCAATATGGATGGTAGGGGATGTGAACTCTACTCCAGAATGCAAGTCTAATGTCTGTACCACTACATTATCTCACTTGGTAGGAAGCTTTGGCAGCATAGCTGACGCTCATTATGGTATATCAGTACCTTTTATTGAATCTTTCATGGTAATCACATGTTTTGCATTTAGTAATGTTTGTTCTTCCTGTGACATCGGTTTAGACATCGTGCAGATAAACTACACATGTGGTTTGGCAACAATGTAGCAAATATTGATTAATATATCAGATCAAGTCTGCCAAAGGCTTATTTTGATGGAGTTAAGAAGAGACTGTGTGTTCTCTATGAAAGAACTTAGAATTATAAAGAGCTTTCCAAAAGCAGTGAGAAAGAATTCAAAAGTTGTACGGCCAAAGTCGCCTAAAAAAATACGATTAACATGTACTGTAACGATGAAAATACTATGTGAGATTAACGAATGACAGTTGGGAGAAGCACCAAAGATATCGGAGCTGACAGTTCGTGGCGAGTGAGATGAGCGCATGAGGAAGTTGCCAGAATCTGGAGCAAGCAATCGCACAGGACCTTGGATGCTGTGATTCTACGCATGTGTACTGACATTAAGCTCGCTACTTGGTGTGCACGCTCCGTAGCTGTTCAGAGAACTGTTCGAAGGAAGTAGCTATACTACTCTCCCTCGTTCAACTGTGATCCAATTACATTTATATGTGAGCGGGTTGTGTGGTGGAGCAAGTGGACTACAATATCAGCGATAACTCAAGATATGCTACAGGTCATCACCAGCTTCAAGGAATGTTCCTATTTTTGATTGAACTGACTGTGGTTGCGGTACGTGTTGCATTGCACGTAATGCCATTACAGAACACAAGGATCGAAAAATTTGAATTTAAGCGTAATGTCTGTAATACCTTGTATGTTTTTAGAATGCTTGAAATACAAATCGTTACCAGCTCGCTAAAGCACACGCATAGTGCCATTTGCAGCTTTCAGTGGCACTATATTAGGACATGGGCCAGTGAAATTATTAATTATGTCAATACGACTATTAAATTTAAATATAAGCAACTTTATTTCGTCTAAAGAATGGAATTTAAAATGAAATGCTTCATAAAGGAACAAAGTTTCATATTAAAAACAATTAATTTACAAAACTATAGTTTATAGTTCTCAATAATTCTCAATATTGCGGTTACTGAAAATTAAACTAAAAATTCAAAGCCGTTCTAAGGTTTTATTTAATCTCAGTATGCAAACATTCGCTCTGAATATGAAGTTTTACATTAATTGTTTGAATGTATAAAATTGGATTCTTTATTCCTGTCCCGCGCCCGGGTTGCAGGCTTCGATTCCCGGCGGGGTCAGGGATTTTCTCTGACTCGTGATGACTGGGTGTTGTGTGATGTCCTTAGGTTAGTTAGGTTTAAGTAGTTCTAAGTTCTAGGGGACTGATGACCGTAGATGTTAAGTCCCATAGTGCTCAGAGCCATTTGAACCATTTTTTTATTCCTGTGCATTGTTTATAGAAACAGGGTTGCAATGAGAGAAGTTAGTATTTAAACGTTATAGGAAATGTTTATGGAAAGATGTGTTCGGTTCTAAGTACACAGAAGTGATGTGTTTGTTGAAGTACACGTTAATATGAGGTAACGTGGTTCAAGTCACATACCTAAAATGATCTGATGATTAATTTCTCTTTTCTTACTACGCAATGTTTAATTCAATTCGAGATTCATAGTTTCAGTTCATGTTGTGGCAGTGCACGATCACTGAGAAATTAAAAAAGTTTTCGCATAGGAGTTCGTTGTTTTAATCACAATCTTCCCGATGGAGAAGACTAAAATGTACACTTGTAATCAACTGGTTTGAAATACATGTGCTTTAGCTGACTGGTAACTATTTGTATTTCAAGCACTCTAAAAACATACAAGGCATTACAGATATTACGCCTAAATTCGCATCTTTTCCGTCCTTGTTTTCCGTAATGGCATTATGTCCAATAAGTCACGTAACACATCCACGATCAAGTCCATCGAAAATAGGAACGTAGCAGTTGTTGACGTGTTACAGCATTACGTCACATTTACCGCTCCCTGACAACAGACGTTACACTTGACAACGCGTAACAAGAATTGTTTAACATATGCCAAAGTTCTTTTTTGTTTATTGTTATTTTTTTCCCCAAATGGATGTGACTGGCTGCTGCTAAGTGTCTGCTGTGCAGCCATGCAAGTGCTAGTCACATGAAGTTACATATAAAAATACAAAAGGTGGTAAAAAGTTGCGAATTTCATGAGATATGCTGAGAATTATTTATATGGCGATGGATGTATGCGGTAGTAATGGAGTTGAAGCTGTAATGTTACTGACGATGTTGGACCTGTTGCTGTTCGACTGAAGACCGTCTTCAGTGGCTTCATTACCAGCTCTGGATGAAAAAAAAAATCTATGATGGAATGAAATTTAGCGTTGAAAAAAAAAGAGGAAGAATGTGGATAGGAGCTGGCGTGAGAGGATGGATTGGGGAAGTGAATTTTTTAATAATGTGTTGCGAAGATTGGGGTAATGGAATAGGATCTCTCCGTGCTAATGACAGGTAGTGAATTTAGGAGGACAGAGATACTGCGCAGAGCAGGATGTGATTTGGATTAGATAAGAGTGTTTAGACAGGTGAACGTGAAATGCGATTGATTCTAAGTGTGTGTGACTGGGGCATTAAGTGAAGTATAGAACGAGCTTACAGTGTAAAACGTTGGAGATTATGATGTCACTCAAACAGATCCATGTTTTGGAGAATAGTCGTTATGAAACGGTTTGTATTCTCGGTGGTGAACGAGTGATTTAATGAACTGTTTGCATGTAGTGGTGCATCGATAGCGCGGATGACGATTCTTTATTCATATTCGATGAAAAGATGCTAAGATTTGCATTTATAGGAGTAGGTTGGATGGGATAATTTGTGTTACACAGAGGTGGGGATCGTATATTCGAACATTGTTTCTGGAGATAACTGACTTTTTAGTGAGATAAAGCGGTTGGAGATCCGCGTGAAGAGTGACAACTGGGGGCTATACACTAGCTGATGCTACTGATGATGAAGCTGATGGAGATGACAGAGCTCTAGTTGTGTTACTGCTGGCAGTGTTGCTATGTAAGGTGGTGGAGTAGCGGCTGAAAAACAGAAGACTGGTTTGCTTATTGGTTGTGGAGTTATCTACATCTACATTTATACTCCGCAAGCCACCCAACGGTGTGTGGCGGAGGGCACTTTACGTGCCACTGTCATTACCTCCCTTTCCTGTTCCAGTCGCGTATGGTTCGCGGGAAAAACGACTGTCTGAAAGCCTCCGTGCGCGCTCTAATCTCTCTAATTTTACATTCGTGATCTCCTCGGGAGGTATAAGTAGGGGGAAGCAATATATTCGATACCTCATCCAGAAACGCACCCTCTCGAAACCTGGACAGCAAGCTACACCGCGATGCAGAGCGCCTCTCGTGCAGAGTCTGTCACTTGAGTTTGTTAAACATCTCCGTAACGCTATCGCGGTTACCAAATAACCCTGTGACGAAACGCGCTGCTCTTCTTTGGATCTTCTCTATCTCCTCCGTCAACCCGATCTGGCACGGATCCCACACTGATGAGCAACACTCAAGTATAGGTCGAACGAGTGTTTTGTAAGCCACCTCCTTTGTTGATGGACTACATTTTCTAAGGACTCTCCCAATGAATCTCAACCTGGTACCCGCCAATTAATTTAACAAACAATTAATTTTATATGATCATTCCGCTTCAAATCGTTCCGCACGCATACTCCCAGATATTTTACAGAAGTAACTGCTACCAGTGTTTGTTCCGCTATCATATAATCATACAATAAAGGATCCTTCTTTCTATGTATTCGCAATACATTACATTTGTCTATGTTAAGGGTCAGTCGCCACTCCCTGCACCAAGTGCCTATCCGCTGCAGATCTTCCTGCATTTCGCTACAATTTTCTAATGCTACAACTTCTCTGTATACTACAGCATCATCCGCGAAAAGCCGCATGGAACTTCCGACACTGTCTAGTAGGTCATTTATATATATTGTGATAAGCAATGGTCCCATAACACTCCCCTGTATCACGCCAGAGGTTACTTTAACGTCTTTAGACGTCTCTCCATTGGTAACAACATGCTGTGTTATGACCGGGGGGGACGAGAGGTAAAAGGTGGGAAAGGTGGGAAGAACCGGCAGGCACAATGAGTATTGGGTAAAGGTATATGTGTTGTTGAAGTGAGACGATGGAGGCACGAAGACAGAGATATGAAAATTGTGACAGCGGTAACAGGCAATGGCGCCAGAAGGCGAAGATAATGAATGTGGTTACGACAAAGGGGGCTGGCGGCGAGGATCTTGATGGCGAGGAGAGTTTTTTCCACGTCATGGATGCAACGCTGAGAGTAGTCAAGCGCTTGCTTTTCGGACAGGAGAGGAGGATTTCATCCCTCCGCTGGCAGCTAATGAGTTAGCATTATAGTTGCTCTATCCAGTCCAGTCAACAACCGCAACTTTACAAGTAGGCATCGAGATACACTCGTAGCTGCTTGAGGTTGAGGCATACAGTTGTGATGCGTACAAGTGTGTACGGTTGTTCACCCAGTTGATGGAGATTAAGTCCTATCCCTCTCTCTCACTCTCTCCGTCCCCCTCCCTCCCCTCCCCCACACACACAGACACTACTACTGCACATTGCGGCGAAGAATGTGCAAGCCTTCTTCGCAGAACGACAGGCGTCACTATTTTCCTTGTCTGCACATTCACCTAATACGTCGGCCACTGAGCATCTGGACTGTAGTTAGTCGGCAATTTCTTCGTCACACGGTCCTCCAGGAACTACTGTAGATCATTTGCGGTCTCTCGTAGAAACAACGAGAAGGAAGAATTCTCAAGAATATACTCAGGCATGCTTTCAGTCGCAGTAACGACGTCTAGAGGCTTTGACTTCAACTTGGGGAGCTTCATACTGTGTGAGTTTTTTTCACTACATAATATGTGACATAAAGTCTTTTTTAGCCACATTTATCGCTTTCGGTGTTGTATCTTCCACAAGGATCGATAAAAATAACTACTACATTAGGAAACACACTTGTGCTTATGTTTCCCAGTTTATTACGTTACACTACCTCTGTTTCGGGTTACAAGTCCATTTTCTTAGAAAGAGTATGACGTGGATTCTATCTAGCTTGTGACGTGCGAAGTTTCTTCAAAACTAAAATATTCAATATCGCGCAAATATAAAATTCATTATAGGAACTGCATTCCATCTGTTTATACAAACAGCAAAATCTTTTTATGTCACCTTATGCACACACATTTTTCCACACACTTATGCCACCAGTGAGGTCATCTTTTATTGAGTTTTTAATCGCCAGATGTTAGGCTTTGGAGGATCTTCAGTATCTAGTCAGACAGTTTGTGACAGTATGTGTCGTTTTCATGCCTCTCTCTTAGACGCAGGAAAAAATCAGTTCCCGTAATTTGTTCTGCAGTCATGGCTGCGATTAGAGCATCAAAAACCAAAGGATGAAACCAATTTTGGGGTGTGTACCGTTCACAGAAATTCGTCTAAAGGTGGTGACGGTTTATGAGAAAACCTGTCCGATTGTTTAAGCAATTTACTAAATGGGAGGTTGAATTGAACTGAAGGCATACTTGCCTTAAAGATAATACTCACGAAGGGCATTCGAATACTGCAACCATAGACGTAAACATTGAGAGAGAGAGAGAGCGGAATAGCTTATTGGACGATCGGAGAGTTGAGATGTGTGGAACAGCTCTCTTCAGGCACAAATTAAAGAAAGTGTATGGTGTAATATAAATGAAGAACTGACTATGAGAAGTCTATGTGTAAGATGGTTGCGCACTGGTTGAGCGTTGATCAAAACGAAATGCGGCAACGAACTGCTCAGCAGTGGCTGGACCATTTAAAAAGAATCCAATCGATGGGGTGCGCTCAGTTGTTGCAGTGGGCGATACCTGGGTCCACCACGGCATTGCCGTCGATGCAGTGAATGAAAGCTGGTGATCCTACACCAAAAAAGTGAACTGAATTTCACCTACTGGAAATGTTATGGATAGTATTTTCTAATATAAAAAAGCGATTCTCGACATGTACTCTGCGCCAACTGACAAAAATTACGTAAGGCATGGATCACAAATGGAGAAAAAAAATCATGTTGCGTCATAGTAACTCATCAGCTCTCGGAGGTGCTTTGGAATGGAAAATTCAGAGATTTGTAGTACGAGTTGTTCAAACAACCATCCTATTCACCAAACCTGACACTCTGATTGGCATTTATTACATTTATATGATGTTTATAGTCGCTTATGACGGCTGTAGAAGCGAATTTGGCCGATTTGAATCGCAGTTTAGAAACAAGATTTATTGACTGAAGAAAACAATTTGAATAAAATTGCGATTTGTCAAAACAAAACTGCATTTCTTGTCTAGAAAGCACAGTCTTTACTAAAATGACCACAAGGTTTCACTTTTCTCCCACCGAGCGAGGTGGCGCAGTGGTTAGCACACTGGACTCACATTCGTGAGGACGACGGTTCAAAACCCGCGTCCAGCCATCCTGATTTAGGTTTTCCGTGATTACCCTAAATCGCTTCAGACAAATGCGCAGTATGGATCCTTTGAATGGCACGGCCGACTTCCTTCCCGATCCTTCCCTAATCCGATGGGATCGATGACCTCGCTGTTTGGTCCCCTCCCCCATATCTACCAACCAACCAACTTTTCTCCTGTAAATGGAGCCATTTCGATTATTTGGCTTCTACCGAACGAAAAAAACTGGGTTAATCATTTTTCCGACGAAGTTTAATGCGGATTACTCTTCCGGCCATTAAAATTACTGTTATATGTGTGGTGTCTGTCCTTTCGAAGTATCCGAAAGAGTAGACGCGGCTGTGTATACACGGTGAACATGAATAAAACCGACAAACTGCAGGGACGGATTCCTGACTGGAAATGGAGGAAAAATGGTTCTATGAACATGTGTCTGGAACGACAACAAATCAACCCGGAACACAGTACAGAACCGCATCGCACCCATGTCACAACAGATGGTCAAAGTGGCCTCCATGGGATGCAAATGCACGCGTTCACACGTCTCATCATGGACTGCCGCACTCTTTCGCACGTTCCGGCCTACGTCCATATAGCGTCACAGGCGTCGTGAAGACGCTGTTGGAAATGCCGTGTGGTTAGGGCCTCCCGTCGGGTAGACCGTTCGCCTGGTGCAAGTCTTTCGAGTGGACGCCACTTCGGCGACTTGCATGTCGATGGGGATGAAATGGTGATGATAAGGACAACACAACACCCAGTCCCTGCGGGGAGAAAATCTCCGATCCAGCCGGGAATCGAATTCGGGCCGTTAGGTACGACATTCCGTCGCGCTGACCACTCAGCTACCGGGGGCGGACAAGACGCTGTTGAAGGGGCTGCACATCAGGAACTGATTCATCATACACAACGCTTTCCAGATGCCTCCAGAGGTAAAAATCCAAAGTGTTTAAGTCCTGTGACGTAGCAGATGCTACAGGTCGTCCGCCTTCTATCGATCGTCCGGTGAAGATGTTGAGATGTCGGCGAGCTGTAATGCTGAAGTGGGGTGGTGCTCTGTTATGCAGAAGCCACATAGCCTGTTGTATTGCCAAAGGCACATTCAAAAGCAGTGCAGGCAGAGTATTCCGTAGGAAGTACAGTACGTGCCTCCGTCGAGGCGTTGTTGAATAATAATCGTCAAAAAATTTGGTTGCCGCCTATCCCTGTCCATACACTGACGCTGAACCGATGCCTCAACCATTGCCCGAGGTTTGTCTGTAGTCCACAGATGACGATTATGCAGATTTATGATGCCAGTTCTGGTAAAGGTTGCTTCGTCGGAAAAAGGGGACTGATGACAGAAATCCCATAATTGTGATGTTCTGGTGCAATAACCACTGACAAAATCCTTTCCCATAGAGGGAAATCCGCTGCTGATAATCCTTGCACTTGTTGCAGGGGATAGTAATAGTAGAGGTCGCCAATGCACGGTACGCATTATCGGACTTCGGCTTACACCACGTTGGCGGGCCACTTGTCTGGACCTTGTATTAGGGTTCGTCTTAATATCCCGTACACCCAGTCCTCCAAATCTGGTGTAGGGTCAGTCCACAGCCTCCCTTCACGTTCGTCCGTCTCAAAGGACCCATGATCACACACACGCCCAAAAAGGTCTTGAAATATTGTGTGATGTGGATGGCGTCTGTGAGCGTACTTATTTGGTACAGCCATGCTGCATCTCGACCATTTCCATATACTTAGCCATAAGCAAACACCATCTTGGCTTGTTTCTGACATGAATGCCGGACCATTCTGCTGCTTGCAGAACGCTACGTCAGTCACACGGCCTGCAACAAACAAGGTACACATGGCACGTCGTCAGAGGAACTGTCATTCGTCAGCGCTATCTACCGTGGGAACGACGTGTTTCTGGACACATTTTCATAAGACCTTTTTTCCTCCATTTCCAGTAAGGAATTCGTCCCTGCAGTTTGTCGATTTTATTAATGTTCGCCCTGTATACACGATGAAAGAGAATTACCGATACCAGCCGCACGAAAGCATTGAAATAATTAAACGGCGACAAGTAAAAATTTGCGTCGGACCGGTACTCGAAACCGGATTTCCTGCTTTATGCGAACGGTCTTCTCAATGCTTTAGCTATCCGAGCACACCTCACGTCCAACGCAAATTCCCAACCCGTCGCACACCTCTTATGTAGCAGTCCCTATTCACTATCCTCATTGCTCGCAGAATTAGTAGGATTCCTGCAAGAAGTCGGACCTAGGGTGCGTCCACACTGAGGATATATTACGAAATGTAGCCAAGGCGTATGAGCTGTAATCATTGCGGATGCACCCTAAGTCCGACCTCTTGCAGGAATCGTGCTAAATGCTGCGAGCAATGAGGATGGTTGACAGCCGGCGCTACTTAAGTAGTGTGCTACAGGTTGGGAATTTGCGTTGGACGTGAGGAGTGCACAGACAGCCGAAGCGTTAAGCCGACAGCTTTAGGCGGGCCGTGGCCCTGCTTGATAGGCAGTAGGCCTATGTGAATTTATTACTATTAATATATCTCTAACAAACCCGTGAAGAAAGCCAATATCCCTAGAAGTCCGTACTACTTACGATCATAGATCCGGTACGGCAGGCAATACCTTCGGGTAATATACAGCACTGAAACGACCAACAGGAGCAACCTATTCAGAAGAAGCTTTCGAGCTGTCATTTGTACTCAGCTGATTCATGTGCAAAGGTTTCCGAATTGATTATGGCCGCAAGACGGGAATTAACAACTTTGAACGTGGAATGGTAGCTGCCGGCCGCAGTGACCGAGCGGTTCTAGGCGCTTCAGTCTGGAACCGCGCGACCGCTACGGTCGCAGGTTCGAATCCTTCCTCGGGCATGGATGTCTGTGATGTCCTTAGGTTAGTTAGGTTTAAGTAGTTCTAAGTACAAGGGGACTGATGACCTCAGATGTTAAGTCCAATAGTACTCAGAGCTATTTGAACCATTTGAATGGTAGCTGGAACTAGAAGCATGGAACATTCCATTTGGGAAATCTTTAGGGAATTCAGCATTCCGAAATCGACAGTGTAAAGAGTGTGCCGAGAATATAAATTTTCAGACATTACCTCCCACCACGGACAAGGCAGTGGCGCCGGCCTTCACTTAACGACCGAGAGCAGCGGCGTTTGCGTACAGTTGTCAGTGCTAACAGATAAGCAACACTGCGTGAAATAATTGCGGAAATCGATGTGCGATGTACGACGAACGTATCCGTTAGGACAGTGCGGCGAAACTTGGCGCTGATGGGCTTTGGCAGCAGACGAAGGATGCTAGTGCCTTCACTAATAGCACAACATCGCCTACAGCGCCTCTCCTGAGCTCGTGATCACATCTTTTGGACCCTAGACCACTGGAAAACCGTGATCTAGTCAGATGAGTCCCGATTTCAGTTGGTAAGAGCTGGTGGTAGGGTTTAAGTATGCGTAGACCCTACGAAGCCATGGACCCAAGTTGTCAACAACACACTGTGCAAGCTGGTGGTGGCTCCATACTGATGTGGGCTGCGTTTACATGTAATGGACTGCGTCCTCTGGTTAAGCTGAACCGACTGGACTGGAAATGGTTATGTTCAGCGGTTTGGAGACAATTTGCAGCCATTCGTGGATTACATATTCCCACACATCGATAAAATTTTTATGAATTACAATGCACCATGTCACCGAGCCACAATTGTTCGCAATTGGTTTGAAGAACATTGTGGACAATTTGGATGAATGATTTTGCTACCCAGATCGCCCGACATGAATCCAACCCGCCAGGTTAGCAGAGAGCGATAATGCGCTGCTTCCTGGACTCGGGTAGGCGCGCCGGCCCCGGATCGAATCCACGCGGCGGATTAACGACGTGGTCGGGTGTGTCGGCCAGCCTGGATGTGGTTTTTAGGCGATTTCCACATCCCGATAGGTGAATACCGGGCTGGTTCCCACATCCCGCCTCAGTTACACGACACGCAGACATTTGTAACACTCCCGCACTATTTCATGGTTTACACTCGACGCAGACAGCTGGGGTACACTGATTTCGTTCTGGGGGCTATGGGGTGGCGGCAGGAAGGGCATCCGGCCACCCCTTTAAATTAACTTTGCCATATCCGTTGTGACCACGCCGGCCCTGCGGCCATTGCGGGACCAAGGCGCAAGTGAAAGAAAGAAAGATCGCCCGACATGAATCCCATCGAACATTTGTGGGACATAATGGAGAGATCAGTTCGTACACAAAATCCTGCACAGGCAAGACTTTCGCAGTTATGGACAACTACAGAGGCTGCACGGCTCAATATTTCTGCAGGGGATTTCCAACGACTTGTTGAGTCCTTGCCACGTCGAGTTGCTGCACTCCGCCGGGCAAAAGGGGGTCCGACATTATATTAGGAGGCATCCCATAACTATTGTGACCTTAGCGTGTACACACAATGAGTAAAATTTCGTTATTTGCTATATTTCCTAGTCTTGTAGTTGTAATGGGCAGCAGTGCAGAAGCGAGGCCGCGTGAAGGTACCGTCGGAGTTGCGCGTAAACACAGCGGTAAGCGAGCATTTGCGGGTCGCGACTAATTGTGCGGCAGCACTAGCGCGAGCCGTAATCAGCCGCGGCCGGCACGTGACTGCGACAGATAAGTGACGCGGCGGTGTGTAGCGGCGCTCCCGGCGTCAGTCAGCACGCCGGCCTATCATGGATTACTTGCTGAGCCGGGTGAGTCGCGGACCCCCGCCGCGCGCTTTTGCCAGCGCTCCCTCTCTGTCAAGCCGCAGGCCGGAAGCAGCTTCCGCCTCTCTTTCCTGCCTTCTCTTTCCCTTCGACAAGAATCTGAGGTCAACGTGCCAGCTTTCTTCCTATCTGTCGGCAGACGACGGCTGTGTTCGGTGTCGACGAATCGGGCGCTCAGCGTCCTGTCGAGTAACGTGAATATACATTCGTTCGGTTCCGTCAGAGTGGTCGGATGTGTAGAAGAGGCGTCGCGTTAGCGACCTATTTTTTCTGACGACGGTAAGATTATTGTACAAATGCTGAACAATGTGACGTACGAAAGCACTGGAGGAAAGGCAAGAAGTGCGTTACGATAATTCACTGCGAAAACTTGAAGAGTCGACTTCTAATGTCGCTTCCGAGAATATTCCTCATATTTCAGCTGCTGGTTGCAGTAATTCCCCCGTCAGTACAAAATAAGTTCTCCGACCTCTGTGTCAGTTGAAAGTGCCTTTTTTGTGGTGATGTTACGGTGTCCACTCCAATGGCTGATATCATGCAGCTCTTCACGGAAGTCTGTTCGGTGCAAGTCTTTTCATTTGTGAGTAACTACTGCATCTTACATCCATTTGCACTTACTATAGTGATACCTTGTTCTCCCTCTCCATTTTTAACCCGCTGTACTTCCGTCCATCACTAATTTGACGATGCCTTGATGGTAACTCAGCGTATTCCATCAACCGATCTTCACTTTTAATCCTAGAGCATTAGAGGAGGGAAAATGTTACATTGCTACTAAACCATCGGAAATTTTACTTCTCCAAATTTTATTCAAAGGAAGTTGTAATTTATAGGTTATGCACTACTTAATTGCAATTATTAGATATCAGATGGTACCGTAAGCCGGGTATGCTTTGAGCTCAGTAGCTACTTTGACCACTCATACACTAAAAGTTTTACAGGACTCTGCTGGCTTTCAAAAAAAAAAAAAAAAATGGCTCTGAGCACTATGGGACTTAACTTCTGAGGTCATCAGTCCCTAGAACTTAGAACTACTTAAACCTAACTAACCTAAGGACATCACACACACCCATGCCCGAGGCAGGATTCGAACCTGCGACCGTAGTGGTCGCGCGGTTCCAGACTGTAGCGCCTAGAACCGCTCGGCCACTCTGGCCGGCTCTGCTGGCTTTCAGTCGGATGTTTAGTATATACTGTTTGGTGGTAAAGTTCCATTAATATACGCTCGATGGCATCTTGTAGTGTTGTTTTTCTTGCGCAAAAGCTGCCGAAACTGTTGCAACTTATAATTGTATACGAAAAAGTGTATGAAAATGTGATTGTGCAAAATCCACCGATATCATCTAATTACAAAGCCATCAATGTTTTCAACTATATTATGTACGTTACTCGATAAATTCTCAAAAAGGACCACTGATAAGCTTTTTGTTCACATGTATGTCAGCCAGCATATTACGATATCTGAGGTCATGTGAATGATTTCTCTGTTTTGGGGTTACTATGACCACTGGTCATTGTTACCCACGATTACAGATACACAATTTATTAAACAGTGTTGACGCCAATGACCTTGCGGAACTAAGGTATACGAACATTAACCATCGATGTAGAGATGAAGGCTAATTTTTAGTTGTTAATGTGCCTACAACTAAGGAAAACAAATGTCTGTCACAGATTGCTCAAATTGCAAGCTGTTGTGGTTCAGGCAGTGTTTCAGGTATAACATATAATGTCAAATATCTCTGGAAATAAGGAATGAAGTTTGCCTGGCTACAAGTGCCAGATATTGACTCAGTAAATGAAGAATGGATAACCTTAGTTCTAACTGCACCAGATGTTCTGAAACGAGGATTTAGGTTAAAGATGAATGAAATGTAAGGTATTATGTTCAACTAAATTTGGAGCTTTGTGTGTAGTACTCAGTCTTAGTACCTTTCACTAAATTTATAATTTTTATGATGGATCATACTGTTTGATTTATGTACTGTACTACGTTATTTTCTGTTATGAGGAAGTTTAAGTGTTTCCGGAATACCGGCCACAAATGGAATGGTAGTTGACGGTTTTGGTGAAGTGCAGGCCGATCAGTGCATCCCCAGATCCATGCTAACGTTGACCACCTACAAGTTTTTCCATTACTTCCTCTGCATTTTAGAAAATGTATTGTACTAATTAGTATATAATTCTTTGACACAAGCCCCTATGTTCGCTAGCATAAATATCATAGAAGTTAAAAAATGGTCGTGAGAATCACATTTGACTCTGAAAATCGGTCAAAATAGTCCCTGTTTACTGTATGTTACAAAAAAAAAAAAAAAAAAAAAAAAAATACAAAATGCCCTTTTTCATACCCTATAATGACAATTTTACAGCTCAAAATGTTATTGGAAAAGGAGCCATTATTTATTTTATGCACTAGTTACACATTATTACAATTATTACAACTCTAAGAGTATTTTACACATAGATTGTGTAGAAAGCCTTCTGCTTTAGACACTATTATTACAATCCAAGCAAGACTAGATTGGTATTTCTTCCGCGGTCACCCAAGAACTCATCCTCCTACTGCTCATTTTCTGCTTCAAAGTCTGGGTCTACAGCACTGTCATCTGTACACATAACATTATCTTCGTCAAGAAAATATTCTTCTTCATTCAAGTCTGCACTGTCTGTGTCTTTAGCAGCTTCTTCAAGCGATTTATCCCATATGTTAGTGTCGAAGTCAAATTCAACTCCGCCTATGTTGTGCTAATTTCAGTAGCAAAAGACGAGATTAGCACTGAAGACGACCAGTGTGATATAAACTAACACTCTTCTGACTGTGAATCTTTTACAGTTCACCTAATATGCATTAAGGTGTGTTCTAAGCCACAAAACAAAGATGCCGACTATTAGAAAACAGGCACACCATTTTTAAACACTTGTAATATTTACGACAAGAGCATCAGTGTCAGCAAACCGTTGGAGTCAGGCAATAAATGTGTCAGGCATTGTTAACAACAATGTTTGCCATAAATGTACTCAAGAGCACGTGTTGCTCAACTCTCAAGTGTCCAGATTGGCTGGAACCGTGAAGAAATACCAACTGCAATCGTAAATTTTACGAGAGGTTAGTAATCTAGTGTTCATTAAGTTGTGCCACAAATTTCTTTTCTCTCTTATTCGAATCACTACCGTTACATTTAGTTATGAGACCTAGCCCTCCAAACGTCAGCATTATTCTGAATAACGACATTGGCTCTGAGCACTATGGGACTTAACATCTGAGGTCATAAGTCCCCTAGAACTTAGAACTACTTAAACCTAACTAACCTAAGGACATCACACACATCCATGCCCGTGGCAGGATTCGAACCTGCGACCGTAGCGGTCGCGCGGTTCCGGACTGAAGCGCCTAGAACCGCTCGGCCACAACGGCCGGCTGAATAACGACATTTCAAACGCTTCTATTGTTCTATTTCCTAAACTGTTTTCCCCCACGTTTCACTTCTGTGCGAGGCTACATACAGCAAATAAATTTAGAAAGAACTTTCGTCTTTTTTATTTCTTAACTTCAGTACGGCGTAAATCCCTCTCAGCAGGGAGGATGTTGGGGGTCATGGGAAGACTCAGTTCCAGTGAAAAGAGCAGAAGGAATACATCGCGATGGTCTTGAAGAAACTATCGCAGTGTTCGCTTTAAGAGATATAGCGGAACCGCCGAAAACTTTGTCAGTACTGATGGACTATGGTATGAAGTACACGAAATATATTCGCATTTGCAAAAATATGAATAACCATCAGCTGTGTAATGGAAAGACGACATTGAAAATTTGTGTCAGATCGGTACTCGAACACATATTTCCTGCTTATCGCGAGCGATCGTCTTACCATTAGACTATCCGAGCACGACTCACGGTCAGAACCAAGTTTCCATATGTCGTCAGCCATGTGTCTACAACCTCCACTCGTACATTCGTTATGCATATTCCCGTACAGAGGAGACATTTTAATTGAAAGTCACTTGCCCGGTGTCGGCGAATAAATACTATATTGCAGTGCATGTGTTGTTCAGAAGTACGATGCAAAGTTCCTTGAGACAGGCACGCATGTCCAAAGGAACAGGCACTGCGGCGACTACATGCATGTCTGAAGGAACTTCGTATCGTACGTCTGAACAACAAAGGCACTGAGCCCAGAGTGGCCGTGCGGTACTAGGCGCTACAGTCTGGAACCGAGCGACCGCCACGGTCGCAGGTTCGAATCCTGCCTCGTGCATGGATGTGTGTGATGTCCTTAGGTTAGTTAGGTTTAATTAGTTCTAAGTTCTAAGCGACTGATGACCTCAGAAGTTAAGTCGCATAGTGCTCAGAGCCATTTGAACAAAGGCACTGCATTATCGTTGACACCGGACAAGCGACTATCAGTTAAAATGTTTCCCCTGTATGGGAATAAGTATACAGAATGTACGAGCGCAGGTTATAGCCACATGGTTGACGACATATGGAAGTTAGTGTCTGGCCATGAGTCGTGCTTGTATAGCAGAATCGATAGGCTACCACACGGCTAAGCGGGAAATTCGCTACCGAGCGAGGTGACGCAGTGGTTAGCACACTGGACTCGCATTCGGGAGGACGACGGTTCAAACCCGTCTCCGGCCATCCTGATTTAGATTTTCCGTGATTTCTCTAAATCGTTTCAGGCAAATGCTGGGATGGTTCCTTTGAAAGGGCACCGTCGATTTCCTTTCCAATCCTTCCGTAATCCGAACTTGTGCTCCGTCACTAATGGCCTCGTTGTCGACGGGACGTTAAACACTAATCTCCTCCTCCGGGAAATTCGGATTCTAGTCCCGGTCTGGTAAAAATTGTCATTGTGGTCATTCCATTATTCAGCTGATGGTTGTTCATACATTTCATGTATTTCATAACGGCTGTAGTCGCCGCAGTGCCTGTTTCTTCGGACATGCATGCACAGGCACTGCAATATCATATGTGATGTGAAGTGTCCTTCTCAAGACTGTAAGTCTTTTTTCTCCAGTGTGTCATTGCTGGGGCATGCGCAAGAGCGGTTACAAATTTCACGGTTACTTAGTCTTCTCCCCAATACATTGTGGCCAGTGGATAGTGAACTGGTGAACTTGGTCAAGTCATGTTGACCCTACACTTCAAGAAGCAAGATATCAAACATTTTTCGAATGTTGAGACGAAATTATTACCAAACATACTCACACATCTGCCATTCATTACTTTTCATCGTGACATTTCGCACCACCCTCTCGAAATAAGACATTGAAAGACAGTCAATAATTGTGCAGCTGCAAATGCTAGAAAAGCCTGCAACATCTAAACACAGTAAGCCGAAATTTTGATCAGATCTTCATTTTCGAGAAGTGAGCTCCAACACCTTGGGTGAAAAAGCCGAGCCTTTGTCTCTCAACAGTATAAAGGATATTCATGAATACGTTTAGGATGGTTCTCTGCCCAGGAACGGTACTCAAACAACTGGTTCTTCATATCGCGAAAGGTAACAAAGTGGTTGAAACATCTATCTCACAGTCGGGAGGTGCAGTGTTCAAATTCTCTTCTGGTCCTTATGCGGCCATCCAGATGCAGGCTTCCTTGGTTTCCTTAAATAAGTTAATGAGTATATTGGGATTTTTTCTTCAAAAGCGGTACGCCCGATATTCTTTCCCATTATTTTCCATTCTAAATCTTGCTGCGTCTTGAATTGTCTGGTCACTGACTGGACGTTAGATCATAGCGCTCCTTCGTCCCACTCTTGTCCAGTCCGAGCTTGTACTCCATCTCTGATCACATCGTCGTAGACGGGGCACTAAACCCTCATCTCCCTTTCCACTAATATATCGTAGGATACGTCCAAATCAGTTGTACATTTAATGAATACCACTTAGCCGGCCGCGGTGGTCTCGCGGTTCTAGGCGCGCAGTTCGGAACCGCGCGACTGCTACGGTCGCAGGTTCGAATCCTGCCTCGGGCATGGATGTGTGTGATGTCCTTAGGTTAGTTAGGTTTAAGTAGTTCTAAGTTCTAGGGGACTGATGACCACAGCTGTTAAGTCCCATAGTGCTCAGAGCCAAAAATACCACTTATCCTGATTCAAATCGCAGCAATAGTAGAAATACAGAGGTTGCTATTTGTCGAAAAGTTAGATATGGTTTACGGCGGAATGTGTTTATGGGACCTTCCAAACGGGGTGGAGCAATGGTTAGCAAACCGTACAAGTGTCCATGAAAATATGAGTTCAGTTCCCATCTGGCCATACAGATTTAAGATTTCCATGGTTTTCCGACATTCTCTAAGACAGGTGATGGAATGTTTCCTTCGAAAAGGAAGGTTCCAAATCCTCTTCCCATCCTTCCTCAGTCCGAGCTTGTCCTCCGTCTGTAATGATCTCGTCGTCGGCGAGACGCTACACGCTATCCTCCTTTCACTGATGGTACCTAACACTGCGGCGTTGTCTTACTTGTGGACATTTTTGCCACCGGGTCAACAGAGCAGTTGTGTAAACCGAAACTTTTAACTGAGAAGGGGACCACGTCTACTCGTCATCACCGATTTCGTCCAAATTTTATGGTATTTGCAGGGCTTGGTCGGGAATGAAAGTGACACAAAAGAGAGTTTCAGATGGCCAAGCGTTTAGAAAAAAATAGCATTTTTGGCACAGATCGGGCGAGCCACGAGCCATTTATGTTAGCCTAGCTTCCAGGCAGCGGCTGGCGTAGCGGGAACAGTGCGGAACAGTAATTCGAGGGTCGTGGGATCGAGTCCCTGTGCGAATACTTTTTTATTTTCAGTTTTTGCGTTAGTTACACTGCAAATAAACCGAACTACTACTCAGTATATTGAATTTATTATTGTTTTCATAAAAGGAATGAAAAGGAAAGGCAATGGAAAAAATGGGGTAGCAAATAAATTTCCAAGAAAGGACTGTACTTATGACGTCCACGAAAACTTTGCAAATAACTTTCCAAGAAAATAGCGTAATTAAAGCATACAGAAGTTCGTATTCCATCAGTTTCAGCTTGACCTTCGAGCAGCATTAATCGTGGTTAGCTGCAGTGTCCGATGAGAGAAAACCTTTTACGTATGTAAACCAAGTTTGTTTTTCTGTAGATACATCAAAGCAACAATGTAATTCTGAAAATATGGCGTTTATAACGTGTGCAATACGCAAAGAAAATTACTGCTCCCCATGTTTTACCAAGATCGACGAGTGTAACGCCAGAACGTTTTAATCATCAAATGTAAAATAATAAAAACAGCTACTTTTATATACGTAACTGTCGTGCACGCCTTTCAATTCTTTCCTGGAAATCTATTTGCAGAGTCTTTGTGGATGCTGTAACTCTTGGAAATTTATTTGCTATCCCAAATTTTCGTCTACCTTTCCTTTTCATGCCTTTTAAGAAAATATTATTAAATAAAATATTTTTTTCGGTTAATTTTCAGCCTAAGTAACGGAAAAACTGAAAATAAAAAAGTGTCCGCAAATGCACTCGACCCCACGACCCTCGGATTAGCGTTCTGTACTCTTTCCGCTGCGCGAACCATTGCCTAGGAACCACGCTAACATAAATGGCTGATAGCTCGCCCGATCCACGCCAGAAGTACTACTTGTTTGTCTTTTCCCTAAACGCTTAGCCACCTGGAGTTCCCTCTTCTGTCACTTTCATTTCTGGCCAAGCCGTGAACGTACCATAAATTTGCACTAAATCGGTGATGGCGAGTAGGCGCAGTTCCCTTGTGAGTATGATGTAATCAGATGAGTACAGGGTGTTTGAAAAAGATGCATGCGAGTTAACACGACTGTATCTTCTACGCCAATGAAGATAGAAAGCCGGCTGAGGTGGCCGAGCTGTTCTAGGCGCTACAGTCTGGAACCGCGCGACCGCTACGGTCGCAGGTTTGAATCCTGCCTCGGGAATGGATGTGTGTGATGTCCTTAGGTTAGTTAGGTTTAAGTAGTTCTAAGTTCTAGGGGACTGATGACCTTAGAAGTTAAGTCCCATAGTGCTCAGAGCTATTCGAACCATTTTTTGAAGATAGAAATTAGGGGTGAATTTCAAATTATGCAACCCTTGAACCTGTTATAAGTTGCAGGTTGATGCGACTGCCAGCAGGGATCATCCGGGTGCAACTTGTTCGCTCACTCATTTATTAACCAACGTGTGTCGTGTCGAGACGACGTTAACGCAGCAACAAAAGGTGTTTAACGGTCTCTGTTTCAACAGGTGCAATTCAGCTACAACCGTGCGGTGTAATTTTCGTAGAGAGTATAGCACTGCATCTCGTACAGCCTAAAAGATGTACGGATCTCGCATTGCACAATTAGCCTCCACAATCGCATGGCAACACAGTATGTGGCTTCATTTTTTTTTTTTTTTTTTTTTTTTTTTTTTTTTTTTTTTTTTTTTTTTTTTTTTTTTGCTTTGGGAATTTGGACATACTCAGTATATGTGTCTTCCTACAGTTTAGAGTGTTGCATAGCACCAGTTGTGAATGCAGTATTTCCAGACAAGCTCACAAAAATATGGGAATCGTTTAACCATCTTCCGACGTTTATCTTGTATCCGGTAACGAGCTCGTTTAATATTTGTGGAAGATAAATTAAAACTTTGATTCTAAACGTAACTGTGCAAAATACTCCAAGATTGCACGTGCACGTATGTAAAGTATCCAACCTGTAAAATCGTACGGTTCTTTTGAAAGTGCAAACTTAGTAGTCCTATGCGTAAAATGAAATTCACCCTAAATTTTTATCTTCTTTCGTGCAGAATGTATAGTCTTGTAAAATCGGACTAATCTTTTTGAAACACCCTGTATACGGCACTGAGGTATGAATGTGTTCTGAAGTTCAAATTTATATATCTCAAGACTAGAGAGAAAAATTTATTCACCATTGAAATAACTCGTGATGAGCCAAATCAACTGTAGTTATTCTCACTTTAATGCAGAGTATCACAGCAAAAGGCCAACATTGATTTAGATTTGCGTAGAATAGATCCAATGAAATTATTAATAAGTTCCCGAAGGGCAATTTTCCACTCGTTGAGAAGAGCGAACTCGAAATGTGGAACAGTTTAGGAAGGTATCTTTTTTAGCTGCAATAAGAGGCCCAGACAAGTTCGGGTTCTAGGAGCACACTGACAATAGTATTAGAGTTCATCCTCCCCTTGTATCATGGTGTCTACCAAAAGAGTCCCGTGGGATTATGGTACGTCGCTTATCAAAACGAAAAAGCGATAGTGGCATCAGCAATCGGGAAAACGAAAGACCGGAAGATCTAGACCACTGAACTGTCAGAAAGCCGTCTCGGATGATAAGGAGATCGGTAGTTAAATGATGCCAAATTTTGTCCGCAACATCTATTCGTTTTCACGATATTTCGATGTTCACAGCCTCTCCAAGAACAGGGTTTCCCATAAGTACCTCCAGGCTTTCAGACGTCAACAGCACAAAAACGACAAGACATACGGAAAAATTACATACGTCAGTGAATAACACAGCTCTCCAAGTTTCCATCCGTAATACGCGCCATGGTGCGTTTACCCTAAGAGGCAGGCGTGTCAGACCATGTAGGGCCGTAGACAAACCATCCGCTCCTTACTGTCGGATCGTCTCAGTTTGCGCCGGCAGATAGGTAACCTAATTAACAGATTTCCAAAGAACTCTGCTGCCACGCCCTTCTGTTAACGTTTGCCGCATCACGAACGGCGCCCATATTGATCATCTATAATGTGAGTTACCAACATCGGGAGATGCTGTGTCCTCTGATTTCAGTTTTCAGTATGTCTTGCAGATTTCACGCAGTGATCTTCTGAAACCTATGAGGTACTTATCAGTAACGCTGTATAAGAGCATAGGCTGTTAGTGTTAACAGCAAGTAGTGACAAGTATGTGGACAAAACATGACTGCGTTTGGTGTGCAGTTACCTAAAACATTACTACGTCGAATATTTTCCGAAATGATTTTGTCGCGTCATTAACGGGCTCATAACAGATGACTTCGTGCTTTGCGGCCCTTTGACGATGACCCGATGTATTTGCTTTGCAGCTGCCGTCCGCTTCAACAGACTATGAGAAAGGTGTAACAGTGATCTTCGACTGTAGTCTTCTTGGATGACTTTATACTTATTTTCCTCTAATACCCCCCAGTTGTCTGAAAAAGAGTGGACAGCCGTGAAATTACGCTTTGCAGCTCAACAACTGTGTTTACTACTTTCTAGAGTGATTACTCAACCCCTATTCTACCACTTGGTCGCTATACTTCTTATAGCGAAAAACTACACTATTAGTATTGAGTAAATATTAGCGGCTCGCACCGATTATTCATAGAGGTCCAGGACTCGCCAGTCACGTGTCCAGGTGACCAGAATGACTTATATACGACTGCAGTAATAATGAGCAATAAAATGTGGAAATTTGTGGTAAGTTACTGGTCATCGGTCCCTAGGCCTACACACTACTTAATCTAATTTAAACTAACTTACGCTAAGAACAACACACATATATCAATGCCCGAGGGAGGACTCGAACCTCCCACGAGAGGAGCCGCGCGAACCGTGGCAAGGCGCCCTAGACTGCGCGGCTACCCTCGCAGTTAATAATGAGCAGATATACTTCAAGCTGCCCGAATAACAGGTAGTACCAGAATTTATTCAACAGTCTCCTAACTGTTTTGACCAGTGATCTTATCCAGAACTGTGGTACAACGTGATTCATTCTGCCTTTTTCGGGTTTGACGATTAAACAATCTTTACAGCCACAGACGTGTATGACAGTTACTTTTATCGAGCAGTTACACACAGCTACAGAAATGTTTTTCACACTTTTTCTAAATTTGCAGAATTTACACCGCACAACAGAATTAAAGGATCACTTCTTCGAAACCCCGTAATTGCCTTCCATTGCGACGCAGAGCTTTGAAGTTTGTCTCAAAGGTGTCTACAACCTTCCTCCGTAATGTTGCAAAAGCATGGAGCCCTGCTACTTCACTCTCGGGCTCGACGCTTCAAACAGCAATGTGTCGACATATGAGAAAAAAGACCTCAGTTCAGAAATTAATGTGACGTTTAATGTGGGTTAATGATGTCACATTGGCACCAAATTTCATCACAATTCTGCCCATCACCACTGTGGACGTGTCACACAATGGGAAGGTCGTCGAATCCCTTCTTATCCACATTTCACCTCTTCTTTTGACGCCTCTGCTATGGAGGTTAGAAAGGCAACGCCAGCACTGAAATATCGCGATGCTGTTATGTATGGCCGAAGAAAAGATTTCAAAAACGCCATCGCTCACATAAAGGTCGTCAATGAAACCACTTGTCACCTCTTCCATGCCATTTGTCTGCCTGCAGGCGTCTAGGACTACTTCGCAGGTCTTCTCTGTAAAGGCACATTTTTAAAATTTTCAGTAGATGTGACCGTTTGCCACCGAGGGTATTGCCAAACTGGGGGTTCTCAGAGGGGCCGTTTGCCGCTGTATTCAAGCATGTGGCAATGTTGCACCCCTCCGTGATAACGCTACAGGAGGGAGTGCGATAGGAGGGCTAAAACAGCGTAACGCCCTTTGCTGCTTCAGATCACGTTCAAATTTCTCGAATGGTTTTGAACGGTCCCTTGTTGGATACATCCTGTATACGAGAGCCAAAATTGTTGTCGCGCTGCGCTCCAAAAGAGCACGATCACATTCAATGGGGATACAGCTCCGCAATGTCCTTAGAGAGGGTATGAAAGTCCAGGGATGTCAGCAGCTTCAAATGTTGTAAAAAGGACGTCGTTATGTTACCCGTCGCAGAGAACTGTCGTTTTCGATCGCGAATTGTGCAGCAGTTCAAATGGTTCAAATGGCTCTTAGCGCTATGGGACAACGTCTGAGGTCATCAATCCCCTAGAACTTAGAACTACTTAAACCTAACTAACCTAAGAACATCACACACATCCAGGCCCGAGGCAGGATTCGAACCGGCGACCGCAGCGGTCGCCCGGTTCCAGACTGAAGCGCCTAGAACCGCTCGGCCACACCGGCCATCCGTGCAGCAGCCAACATCCCAGGGGAAGGGGTGATTTCATTGACGCGCTTTATGCGGTATGTCTTAAATATTTTCCTTGACCACACATAAGAAAACCGTGTGATTTCGAGGCTGGTGTCAACGTTATGACCTCCGTCACAGAAGCGTTCAAAGGAAGGAGTGAAATGTGGGTAAGAGGGGATGCGATGACCTTCCCATCGTGGGAAATGTCCACGGTGCCGTTGTGTACAGTTGTGGTGCAATTTGGTGACAAAAATATCCCGCCTTGCACTTCAGATGAAATTCTGAGTTGTGACACATTTTTCGCATGTGATCACATCGCTTTCTGAAGTGTTGTCGAGCCCGTGGGTGACGCAAGGCAACTATACAGAGGAAGGTTGTAGGCACGTTTGAGCCGAATTTAAAACTCATGCTTCGTAATGGGAAACAACTACCGGGTTTAGAAAAAAATATATATTATTTAATTCTGATGCACAGTGTAAAGTGGAGACATTGGTGATTTTTGTTTGTAGTAGAGTACACCTAGCAGAAAGAAACGAAAAGGAGAGACCATGTTTTAACGCCTCGTCTACGACGAGGACATTAGAGACGGAGCATAAGTTTGGCTCTCACAGTAAAGGGAAGAAAATCTGCCGAGCAATTTCAAAGCAACTATCCCGCCATTCTCCTTAAAAGATACCGAAACCACGGAAAGCTTAAATCTGGGTGACATGACGTGGATCCGGACCCCGTTCCTCCCGCATACGAGACCAGTACCCTAACTTCTGCGACAACGACCTCGGCAGCGGAAAGGAAATTTCACTAAGCTTTCCCAAAACTTTTATATTAATTTATTTAGCATAAATACTGATAAAGTATTTCATACACGCATCACAACCATGAAATTTATATTAAACTTACTTTGTATCATTCGAAGAAGCTGCAGCGCAAAACATTACTCTATAGTTTTTGAAAGTAAAAGTTTATCTACTTTCTGCTGTTGTTACGTCACACAGTGCACAAAACAAATTTTACGCTATACTCAGTCACAATTTATCGCATCAATTTCATGCGGCTCGTTGCAAACACGTAATATCTCATCTCTGTACGCAGAAATCAGTTTATTGTTCTGGTTTAGTGATTATTTGAGCGATGTTATTGACAATATTTGATGATAAGCATTAAGAGAAGGGGAATGTAAACGAATGAAATACTCGTACTAAAGGGGAAACACAATACGTCGCATGAAGTTTAGATAGACAGCTATTCGGCATCGGTTGGATAGGAAGCACATACATTAACGTTACTGAGCATCTTCACTTCACAGCGTTTCTGAACAGAGCTTGTGTTACCATTGAGATGACGGAATCCTAGTCTAAGTGTAATGTCAAAAATAAGTTACATTAGTCAGTCTGTATTGATCTTTCTGATTAGCAAAGCCACGAGGTAGCAGATTGCTTAAATCCCAGTTAAAAATAAATGTACACTGTAATGTAAAAGCACACAGACTTTATTGTCCTTATAACAGAGACCTGTCTTGTCTATAAAACATGCATAAGATACAATAGTTTTCCTAAATTTCCCTCGTGAGAGCGATTCTATTTTATGTTCAGCATTGCTTTCAAGTAAGTATTTCCTCTGACATTTAGTTTGTCTCTTATCCTCTAGAGAGAAAACAAGCGTTCATTCTAATTTAGAATTTAACCTATATATTAAGTTGTCAATGGTCATTTTCTGATTTGTCTTCGCTAATTTCAGGTGTCTATCACCAAGACACGATGGAAACATCGCACAAGTAACCACTAAACCAGAACACGCAAGAAAATGTAGCTAAACATGAAGTTTCAGATCTCGAAATGTGCTACATAGAGTAACTGCAAAGAAGTATGACGTGTTTGTGCGTAGCATGTTGTTATACAAAACGGCCCACAATTAGCTAATTTGTTGAACTGTAAAATAATTCATAAGCAAAAAGTAAAAAAGTACGTGCCTCTATTATAGTAAACATATAACCCTTTTCCTCGGTTGCACTTACGACACTTTATCATTGTTAAAATTCCAATCCATACTATGATTTTGGTTTTTCGTAGTAGTCCTAAATCTACTCAAGCCAACGCATGGACAACTACAGATGTAGGTGGGGCGATCCCTCTCCCTATATTTCTGCCGGATTATTCGACCAGTCTTTTGCAGACTGCATCAAACTTCAGATTCCACGTACGCCTGAGAAGTCTCTTCACTGGAAGTAAGAACATGCTACCTATGGGATACGAAAAGTGCCCTTGTATTTATAAGTTAATTCACAATTACCCGTTGAAGATGACTTACACAAGAAATTCAGGTATCCAAACACACATCCGTGGCAACAGGAAATCCTTAAATCCAAGATTAAGTCTTCAAGAAAGGAAAGAACGCCCCTCAAGTTTTCGCAAGTAACTTTTTCAAAACACTACAAAAGATGATATCCTCTCTTAGTGCGACATGCAGGCTTTGCCAGAGAGCCAGTATGTACAAATGAGTTGACGGCAGAGTCACTGACTGAGTAGTTATTTAGTACCGTATCCCGAATAGAATGACCACGTTCGTGTCAACCGTGATGGCTTTTGTAAACTTCAGTCATTTGAAACTCAATTCGTACTTTTTTTATGTGACACCCTGAAAGTGATGGCTCAAAATAACGAGGAGATTGCCGTGTTGTTTACCTGCGACAAGCATTTGTCTCAGTACCGCACCAACGCTTATCAGAGGAAGTACCGTCATGTGTTGTATGAAATAAAATATGTGATTTATTGGTAGGGAGGACTCTACGTGTTATCCTGGATGGATAGACATCGACAGCTGTAGTTGTAATTTCAAGCGTTCCCCCGGGACGTGCGTTCGGAGCTTTGCTATTCATATTTTATATTAATGACTTGGCAGATAACGTTAACAATAAACTCAGATTTTTCACAGATGATGCAGTTATCTATAATGAAGTGCAATATGAAAAAAGGGATAAATATTCAGTCAGATTTTGATAAGATTTCACTGTGGAGCAAACACTGACAGCTTGCTTCAAACGTTCGGAACTGTTAAATTGAGGCATTTTACAAAATATAGTATCCTTTGACTATAGTATCAATGAAACACATTTGGAATCACTCATCTCATACAAATATGTTGCTGTAACAATTTGTGAGAATATGCAATAGAATGATCGCATAGACACAATCGTAGGTGAAGAGGGTAGTAGACTTCGGTTCGTTGGTAGCGTACATGGAAAATGCATTCAGGTTAAAAATAAAATTTCTTACAGAAAAACCGTACGTCTCATCTTAGAGCACTGCTTAAGCGTGTGGGACACAAGCCAAACTGTACTAGCTGGAGGTACTGAACGTATTTAAAGAGGGACAGCATGAATGGACGCAGGTTTACTTGACTCGCGGAAGAGCCGACAAGAAAATGCTTAAATCTTGAAGTAACTGACTCTTGAACATAGATTTCAACTACCTCCAAAAATCTACTTACGAAGTTTCAATAATAGCTCAGTCAACGGAGACCAAAAAAGATCGATTAGGGGAAAAAGTCGGGTAGCGGCAAATTTTTGCACATTGCTTGAGGGAGTGCCTTGAACAACATACCAAAAATCCTGAGCGCTGGGGTGTGAGCGTTGGAGTACGAGTGAGTTTAAAGGTCTATTTTTGTTGTTATCGAATAACTCAAAAATCGCGGCTTCTGGCGAAAATGTGTTCCAGTACAAAATTAAACTAAATTAAAGTTCCTACAAAAAAGGCCCCTATTCAGTTTTTCTCTTGGGCTAATTTTTCCCGCATTAAGAGTATGGAAAAATCGCAGTTATTAAAAAATATTGTTCTAGCGATATAAAATTAACGTTTATCTTTAAATGAATCGGGTTAAAAACAAATATTAAACGTATGTACCACGTATAAGTGCAGTAGAGCGGGATTAAGGGAGAAATTATGTTCCGGAGGTGTAACAGAGTGGACGGGAGAGATGTGTGGCGTAGAGGTGCGAGGGAATGTAGGTCACCAGATTGTGTTCATGTATTTCCGTCCTTTATAGGTCTGCAAACTGAAGGCTGACTAGGTGATTCCCCACTATATCTATCCCACTACGTCACAAGAAGAAACAACAGGATGTTTCAGAAAGTTATATGGGTCCACCACAGGGTGCCTTATGAATCACTGGCGACGCAGTGCGCAGACACACCCGTGAAGTTTATTTTGCATAAATGCGTTAATACTACATGGAAAACTGATGTGAGTTACTAATGACATTAACGCAGTCATGGATATGGACAGAAGCTACGTAAATCTTTGCACACTGTTCAACACTGCTAGAGGACAAATTGATTCTTAGTTCAAAAAATGGCTCTGAGCACTATGGGACTCAACTGCTGTGGTCATCAGTCCCCTAGAACTTAGAACTACTTAAACCTAACTAACCTAAGGACATCACATACACCCATGCCCGAGGCAGGATTCGAAACTGCGACCGTAGCAACAGCGCGGCTCCGGACTGGAGCGCCTAGAACCGCACGGCCACCGCGGCCGGCTGATTCTTAGTCATCTGTACGGCAGTTGTAGTGTTCTTCCCAGGAAGGCACCAGATGCGTACCTCACTTTTCGTTTAGGGACTACACCTGCCCAGGATTTCCTGTCCTGTTCCCCTATGCGAGTAGACAAAATAACTTTACTGAGCTCGTATTCATATAGTGGAATTATTTTCAGTTTATTGAGTGCTTCTTAACAGTTATTAAGTGAGATATTGTATAAAATAAGGCCCTATATATTTAATTTGTTTGTGACATTTTCTGTATTAGTGTTGATGGGAAAAGGATTGGATTAGTAAATGTGGAACCTCGCTGCTGTCTATAGTTGACAGCGTATAGTGAAGCTGTGTAATTATATTTTAGTCACTTGTTGATAAATTAATGAATTATGATACTACAGACTGCATAAATCTTTTCCATTCATGAACTGCTGGCACTTGAGTGTGCTGCACTTAGTGGAGGCACTTACCAAAGATTCACAGTGTGTCTTCCAAGCTGGATGTGAATATATCTGATGGAATGCGACTGTTCATGTTTAAGTCTACTACAGTAATCTGCCGTAATGTATTGCTTAACCTATGCTAAATTATCTGAATTTCTATAACACCCACGTGGCCTACTTATGTTACAGAGGGAGACAATTAAAGCTTCAGGGCATCCTCAGACTTTGAGAGAGTTGAGGCTGAGGTGATGCATTTGATACTTCTCATGCTGCGAGAAGTATTCCAGAAAGTGACAGTGAAGACTGCAACAGAAGTAGGCCACCTAGCTGTATAGAAATTCGGATAGTTCAGCATAGGTTAAGCTGTAGGTTATTACTGTTGTACACATTGGCAGCATGTTACACTTGAAAAAGGTTTTTCGGCGAGGTAGACAGTTGACAGCTCCAGCTACTGAGCTTTTTTACTTAATGGCTCACTGAACAACTGCAAATGGGGACTCGATAAACTGAAAATAACTCCACTATACAAACAAGAGATCACTGAAGAAATTTTGTCTACTCACATGAGAGAACTGGGCAGGAAATGTTGGTGGGGTATACCCTGTCCATAAAGCGCTCATGATGGAAGAAATTGTCTTCCCTGGAAGAACACTACAGCTGCCGTACGGCATAACTAAGAATCAATTTCTCAAATATGGTTCAAAAGGCTCTAAGCACTATGGGACTTAACATCTGAGGTCATCAATCCCCAAACTTAGAATTACTTAAACCTAACTAACCTAAAGACATCACACACATCCATGCCCGAGGCAGGATTCGAAACTGCAACCGTAGCAGCAGCACAGTTCCGGACTGAAGCGCCTAGAACCGCTCGGCCACAACGGCCGGCTCATCAATTTCTCCCCTAGCAGTGTAGAATAGTGTGCCAGACATTCACGTAGATTATGTCCATACACATTACCTGTGTTAATATTAAGAGTAAATAATATCTGCATATAAAATGCAGACTGGGAATGGCAAGGAAAGAGTTTCTGACGAAGAGAAATTTGTTGAGACGAGTACACATGTAAGTGTCAGGAAGTCCTTTCTCAAAGTATTTGTATGAAGTGTAGCCATGTATGGAAGTGAAACATGGACGATAAATACCTTCAGTTTGCAGACCTATGAAGGAAGGAAGTGCATGAAGACAATCCGGTGACCTATCTCCCCTCTAAATACAATTTATCCCGTCACACGGCTCTACTGCACTTGGATGTGGTACATACGAGGGTTGAATGAAAAGTAATGCTTCCACCTCCGTTAATTCGGTTTGGATGGGAATATTTTAAGAAATCAAACGCAGAAATAATCCTTAGAATGTGATCTTTAATTACCAATATTCACTTTTCCACATAATCACCAGCCAATTGGATACATTTCTGCCAATGATGAACAAGCTTTCTTAAGCCGTCACAGAAGAAGTCGACACTCTGCTTCCGCAACCACAGTCTCACAGCTCTCTCAACGTCCTCTCATCAGAAGCATAATAATGTCCCCGTTTCGTCTCTTGTCACAATTGAATGGAGAAAGGCGTCACCTTCATTCTCGTAACGCGAGAGGAGTTCCTGGCAAATTTTAAGTCTGTGCGCTTTAATTTCTGGAGTCAGCATCCGGGGTACCCATCGTGCACATATCTTCTGATAGCCAAGCAAAGCAATAATGTGACCCACACGTTCTTATAAGATGCCGATTGTGCTTGCAGTTTCTCACTGAGTGTTACGACGATCGTCCTGAATCAATATGTCAACATTTTGCCTGTGAAACTCGGTGGTTGCTGTCATAGGACGTCCAACTCTTTGTTTGTTACGCAGGTCAGATGTTCCCGCCTCAACATCTTCAAACTTACTTGCCCAACGACGCACAGTACTCACATCAACACAATTATCATAAACTGCTTTCATTCTCTGGTGAATCTCCTTTGGGATGACACCTTCTGCTGCCAAGAATGCAATGACCGCATGTTGCTTAAATCGCATTGCCCGACCGTCTGTGCAGGGTTCCATACTTTATACTGTAACAACACAACCGTTCAGTGCTAAGGCTTCCGGCCAACTGGAGCTGTAGAGGAAAGGCTATGGAACAAGCCAGTATTTGCCGCATACCAATGCTGCCAACTGTTGAAGAGTTACGAAGGTGGAGGCGTTACTTTTCAGTCAACCCTCGTACATTTAATATCTGTTTTTAACCCATTTCATTTAAAAATAAACATTAATTTTATGTTGTTAGAATAATGTTTTTAATACTCTGCGACTTTCCCATCCTCTGAACGCGAAAGCTATTAGTCCTAGAGAAATACTAAATGCGACCTTTTCTTGTAGGGTATTTACTGTAGTTTAATTTTGTACTGCGAAACATTTTCGGTAGAGCCTGTGGTTGAGAGTTATTCGAAAAAAACATAAAAAGCGACCTTTAAACCCATCCCCACACGAAAGCTCACACCCCACCGGTCAGGACTTTTAGTATGTTGTTCAGGACACACCCTCCTTGTACTGCACAAAAATTTGCGACTGCTCGATTTTTCCCCTAATTCTCCTTCGTTAACTGGACTATAACTGAGCAATCTAAGAATGTACTACATAGCCATAATTGTCGTTCCAGTAGAGACCACGAAGGGATTAGAGTAATTGCAGCGCGCATTGAGGCATTAAAGCAGTAATCCTTCCCGCACGCCTTATACGAATGAAACGATTGGTAACTTTAATACGTGGTCTTGCGGGAAGTACTCTGTCATACACTTTATACAGGCATGTGAAGTTTACTGACGAACTTCTCGTTTTAATCTATTTCGCTCGACATACTATACGACTTCACATGAACGGGCACCTACTATGCAGTATTTACACAAACATAGCTGTCTTAATTGCTCCTCACGCTGTACGCAGCTTTTTCGCACTTTATGCGGATTTTTCATATGTGTTGTCTTCCTGTGTTGAGTTTCTATAAGGAAGGGAAATATGAACTCGCATGGTCGGAGATGATACATTTTCATGCTATACAATTTGCTTATCAACAGCTAGTGATTGAGTTGGCTCGCTGATTGCTACAAAATGCAAATATCTACTAAGTTCGCAATGTCACAAGGAAAAAAGGTAATAGTCAATCTGTCTAAGGAAAATGTTAACGTCTACCTACGAAAATTTTTCAAGACGTTTGAAAGCACAGAACGAAACTGAAATGAATAGCAAACCTTTAGCCTGATCGTCACTGTTTAGAGCCACCCACGAGCTTGGAGAAGCGTCGCTTAACCGTGAGATGCGCCTCTCCTTGGTCTACGGAGACGAACTCGGGATGAACGCAGGCGAGCGCTCTCTAAGAATATCCTTCATGCTTGGCAGTTGGCGCTGATTCCGCCGAGCAGTTCGAACGGCCATTGTCAGTGGGTGTGTCACAGCAGCAGCATGACCGACAAGTTGTCTCCGCCCCAGGTAAACCGTGCCCTATCACTCTCATCTTAATGCTGCTACGACTGCGTCTGTAGTTGATTACGTAATGTCCTCTAAGTTTAGAGGTCACCTACTGAAGAAACGCTCCCCTTAACTCGTGTTAAACACTACGCTTCCATGGCTATCTCTCTCTCTCTCTCTCTCTCTCTCTCTCTCTCTCTCTCTCTCTCTGTGTGTGTGTGTGTGTGTGTGTGTGTGTGTGTGTGTGTGTGTGTTAGCATCTCCTATTTCCTTGTAATTTTTGCTTTGATTTTCCCTGGTAACTTGCTTTATCTTTAGAATATACTTTTCTAAGTACAGTATTGTTAATTAATAACATATAGTACGGACTAGTTTTCATTCAGTAGACATGGTATTCATATGTGAATCACGGACCCATGACCTATTTCTCCTCTGATTTTAACGCAGCGGCATTGCCTAATAACTATGTTATTACGGAAAACGGGTCCTTTCGTCTTACATGTAACGGATGTAGTTTGTTGCATTTATCTGTGTCATTACTGTGGTAGAATTTTTACAGTAGTATTACTGTTTACGTATATTCGTTCGTAAAGCATCTCTGTAAGTAGATACGTGTTTAGTGGACCTGCAATACGCTTAGTTGTTATGCAGATGCGTAGCGCTAACCTCGAGCTGTTTTTGTTTCGCAACAGCTGGGAGCTAGCCAGTTATGTTGTTGTTCCATTCTCAAATGAGTGAATGTTTTAGTATTGTATAAGAGTGATATTTTGGCGTGACTGATGCGAGGAAAACTAGCAACAAAAATACTTTAAATTTTAGTATGATACGTTGTTAATACATTCGGAATGACTTAACTCATTGCTCTTCTGTCATATGGGGCTTCTCGGCCCTTTCCCCTCCCCGCTTATATATATATATATATATATATATATATATATGTGTGTGTGTGTGTGTGTGTGTGTGTGTGCGTGTGTGTGTGGTCTACGAGGAGAAGACGATCCACAGAGGGCGAGTAATGGGAAGGAAATTAGTTGTGGCTTATTCAGAGGAACTCCATCACCAAGGCTTAAAATGATTTAAGGAAACGATGGAAAGCCTTAATCTGAATGTCCCTGGAATATGAACAGCATTCCTCCCGAATACGAGATTGGTATATCAATCTATGCACCACCTCACTCCTTAACAGCTTAGCATTATTGCCATTTTATGCGGACCCTTGATAAAATGGCTCTTGTGACGACCAGTGCACGTGTGTTCATTCACTCGCTTGGTGAATATCAAGCCGTGACCACTTGGAATGAGGTATGTCGCTTGTGATTCCTAGAATCACGCATAATCCCATCGTACAAATGTTCTCTTTTTCTCTCTCTCTCTCTCTCTCTCTCTCTCCCTCTCCCCTCTCTCCCCCTCCCCGCTCTATCCCCCCAATCTGCCCCCCTCCTCTCCAGCCCCCCCCCCCCCTACACACACAAATGTACTGTTCTGACCGGTCACCCTGAGCACTAGTTACGAATGAGGAGGAAATAGGCTATGGATTTGTTTACGAAAATATCCAGACTTCACATTCTTTTGAACCACGTTCCTACAGGATACTGAGGAAGGAGGATTCGAGGTTAACACCCCCTTTACGGCAAGGTCATCACAGAAGGAGCAAAAGTGCTGATTGGGGAAGGAAACTGGCGTTGGCCTTTTCAAACATCTACATCTACATCTACATCCATACTCCGCAAGCCACCTGACGGTGTGTGGCGGAGGGTACCTTGAGTATCTCTATCGGTTCTCCCTTCTATTCCATTCTCGTATTGTTCGTGGAAAGAAGGATTGTCGGTATGTCTCTGTGTGGGCTCTAATCTCTCTGATTTTATCCTCATGGTCTCTTCGCGAGATATACTTAGGAGGGAGCAATATACTGCTTGACTCTTCGGTGAAGATATGTTCTCGAAACTTTGACAAAAGCCCGTACCGAGCTACTGAGCGTCTCTCCTGCAGAGTCTTCCACTGGAGTTTGTCTATCATCTCCGTAACGCTTTCGCGATTACTAAATGATCCTGTAACGAAGCGCGCTGCTCTCCGTTGGATTTTCTCTATATCTTCTATCAACCCTATCTGGTACGGATCCCACACTGCTGAGCAGTATTCAAGCAGTGGGCGAACAAGCGTACTGTAACCTACTTCCTTTGTTTTCGGATTGCATTTCCTTAGGATTCTTCCAATGAATCTCAGTCTGGCATCTGCTTTACCGACGATCAACATTATATGATCATTCCATTTTAAATCACTCCTAATTGGTACTCCCAGATAATTTATGGTATTAACTGCTTCCAGTTGCTGACCTGCTATTTTGTAGCTAAATGATAAAGGATCTATCTTTCTGTGTATTCGCAGCACATTACACTTGTCTACATTGAGATTCAATTGCCATACCCTGCACCATGCGTCAATTCGCTGCAGATCCTCCTGCATTTCAGTACAATTTTCCATTGTTACAACCTCTCGATACCACAGCATCATCCGCAAAAAGCCTCAGTGAACTTCCGATGTCATCCACAAGGTCATTTATGTATATTGTGAACGAAACGAAACGAATGACCCGACATTTCTCTTGACCTAATATGAGGTGTCTTAACTATTGCACCACCTCGTTTGGTGACAACTTGTAGCACTTCGTATATGATGTACTCATCTCTTCGTAGTGCTTCATAAATTTGATTTGAGAACTGCAGTCCTGTTTCTCTCTACGTTCTCCTCAGTGCGGTGTGCGCTGACTTCCTTCCCTTACGTATGCACGGCCGGCCGGGGTGGCCGAGCGGTTCTAGGCGCTACAGTCTGGAACCGCGCGACCGCTACGGTCGCAGGTTCGACTCCTGCCTCGGGCATGGATGTGTGTGATGTCCTTAGGTTAGTTAGGTTTAAATAGTTCTAAGTTCTAGCGGACTGATGACCTCACATGTTAAGTCTCATAGTGCTCAGAGCCATTTGAACAATTTTGAAGACAACATTTTCCATGCGTAACCAAAAACACTTGCCTTTATATACACTATTTTAATTTTTAATTGTTTTTTTTTCTTAAAGTCTATGAGACAGAGTTTATCAGCGGAATATTTGTGAATGTCTGCCTGTAGAAGAGCAAAGGAGGTATCCAGTAGTGTTGAGAATATAACTGAAGCTATCTTAAAGCATACATTTTGCTTTAACAAAATCTGGTTTGAGCCATTTCATGGATGTTTGTTATGTCCTTAGGTTAGTTAGGTTTAAGTAGTTCTAAGTTCTAGGGGACTGATGACCACAGAAGTTAAGTCCCATAGTGCTCAGAGTCATTTACGTATGCACGAAATACTAGGCTGTTCTTTTTCTGTTAAATAAGTTAATAAATAAAGTATGGTATTTGATCTATATATTGTGTGTATAGACGTCCATATCTTGATAGTATCGTATTAATTACGGTAAAATACATTTTACGTGCGAAATTTACTTATTTCTTAATAATACTCATGATTTTCCTATGACTTTTTTTCTAAAACCAATGTTTTTATCACTATAACTGAAGCAAATACAATGTATCAGACCTGCTCTCTGGCAGCACAATAATTTAGCTTTGAAACTGCTTTGCCGCCCGAAGTGGCCGTGCGGTTAAAGGCGCTGCAGTCTGGAACCGCAAGACCGCTACGGTCGCAGGTTCGAATCCTGCCTCGGGCATGGATGTTTGTGATGTCCTTAGGTTAGTTAGGTTTAACTAGTTCTAAGTTCTAGGGGACTAATGACCTCAGCAGTTGAGTCCCATAGTCCTCAGAGCCATTTGAAACTGCTTCTTCTGAGTATTTCGTTATAAATTCTCTCTAACGAAGAAAAAGTGCTCACACTGACAGAAAATGGTCTCCAACAGCACGTAAGCATCTCTCATTCCACAACTGCTTCGACGTTGTCGCTACTAAAAAACTGCTTTCGCTATCCATTTTTCATCTGCCTTAATGAACCGAAGTCTGAAAGAGTCAAATCAGACTGTGAGGTGGGCACGGTACAAAGCACAGAGCTTCACACGCAGTTCGTCAGTTGTAATTTATCGGCTGCGTGGATGTGCAGGGGGACAGTCTTCGTTCCGTGAAATACGTGACATGCATGACCGCCCTGAATGTCAGATGTGTTGTGTGTTTTTTTGGAAGCGCATCAGACAACTTCTTACTGCGCTGATACCAAAAATGTAGGCTGCGTAAACTCTCAATAGGCCTCAATTAATATCAGTGGATTCGTGGAGAAATATAATTAAACGTGGTTACTTTACAGGTGTTTAAATATCATACATCACTTTTTGAGACGCTGTCTTTACTGTCGTCTTTCAAACGATAACAAAACGCACGGGGGAGGTGTCAATTTCTTCACTTGGCGCCCGAGTAAAGTCTTAGTAACCAATTTTGTATGAATTACGTTTGGAGAAACTATTTTGCATCTACTCTGTGAAGCGCGTAGGAAAGAGTACTTCATTCTTCCTCTGTACTACCAAATTCTCAAAGATGCACGAACAACTAAATACACGCATTCGTAAGTATTGACCTTTGGTCACCAATATAGCCTCTTTTGACGCCACTGTTCCTTTCGTATTTTCTGTCACAACTGATATTTGAAAACGATAAATTTACCATAAGTGCAATTGTATCGCTGATGGGGTGCACAAGTGTTTGTAACATAGTATGACTGTAGTAGATTCATAGTTTCTGTATCTATACAGTTCACTGTCATAAGACTATTGGTGGTGCCAACCATGTAATCCACGTAGTTAATAGCATATAAACCTTTTTCTACTTCCGGCCGGAGTGGCCGTGCGGTTCTAGGCGCTACAGTCTGGAACCGCGTGACCACTACGGTCGCAGGTTCGAATCCTGCCTCGGGCATGGATGTGTGTCATGTCCTTAGGTTAGGTAGGTTTAAGTAGTTCTAAGTTCTAGGGGACTGATGACCACAGCAGTTAAGTCCCATAGTGTTCAGAGCCATTTTTGAACCTTTTTCTACTATAGGGTGTTTCAAAATGTTTTGACGACTTCCGATTTGAATAACACACAAACTAACCGCGAAACAGAGCTGAACATTTTACACAAAATACATTTATTCAAACCCACTAATGAAATACTACATCGGACAAACGGCGACCATTTCCGGCTACACAATATTCGAGGCGTTTCTGAACACATCTATCGTAACTACTGGAGGAACTCTGGAAATTTCATCGTGAATTCGATCTTTTAACTGTTGCAAGTTTCTCGGCCGGTCGGAGTACACTCTCGCCTTCAAATAACCCCGCAGGTAAAAGTCTGGAGCGGTTAATCAGGCAAGCGAGGCGGCCATTGGACAGAAGCGGATTTGGAAATCATGCGGTTATCAAACGCTTCACGGAGAACTTGAAAGGTCTTGTTGGATACGTGACATGTCGCGCCATGTCGTTGGAACCAAGTTTTCGTAACGAACGACGAGTGCTTGCCGATAAACTGCCACGCAAACGTTCAATGTTCTCAGGAGTACGGACGGTTTTCCGAGGGCCGTTTGACTTTCGATTTGATGCACTGGTAGTTTCTCGAAGTTTCTTACTGAATTCAATATTGTCCGCGAGCAGAAATTGGATATCGTGGCTGAATCTTGAAGTGCTTACGAGCGACACGTTGCACGCTCACGACAGATTTGTTGTAGCGAAAATAGCACTCCACCGCGAACGCATGATGGTGCTTCGACCAATATGACATGATTACGAACTTGTATATTGGATAAAACTTGACACTCCGTACTAGTAATAGATTGCGACGCGGTCGCAGTATATTGCTTTTAGCGCACGTTGTTCACATTTGAAATCGTCAAAACATTGTGAAACACCCTGTACATTGATGGACCTGGAAAATATTGCACCACGAAGCGTCAATTAACAGACTTCGTGCATATGTTCATCACATTGCGGGTGTTGAATGATTAAATCTTCATTCCAGTCGGAATGTCCATCAACAACAGTATAAGATATGACTCACACGAGCACGAATACACTTGTATTTTCATTGGGGCATGTAAGAACACAGACTCCTCCCTTCATCTTCAGCTATTTCTTGCCATGCCCGAAACACATACTGGTTGAATTCGTATAATGTATCGGCTAGAGGCTGGTATAAAAGTGTATTTCCATATCGCATTCCATACATATCTGTGGGTGACAGATTTGGTTACTGTGCAGGCAGTCAAGGGGGCGTGTATTTCTCAAGGCGTTTGTGGTGTGAACAGCAGTATGGGGCAATGCATTTTACTGCTGGAATATGCGACTTTGTACCACACTCATGAAGGGTAAGGAAATGGAAATGTGCGTTTGGCGTCATTGGCCGGGAGGCCCGTTGCGGGGCAGGTCCAGCCGCCTTGGTGCAGATCTTATTACATTCGACGCCACATTGGGCGACCTACGCGCCGAATGGGGATGAAATGATGATGAAGACAACACAACACCTAGTCCCTGAGCGGAGAAAATCTCGGACCCAGCCGGGAGTCGAACCCGGCGCCGTAGGACGGCAATGCGTTACGCTGACCACTAAGCTGTCGGGGCTATGAAGACAGGTTTACCATGATTCAAGGAATTGGACAGATATGAGTCCCGAGAATCAATTCTTCCTGCAAAGGACCCTACTCACACAAAGACACACACACACACACACACACACACACACACACAAAACCGACCTGCCGACCGAACGACAAACTGAACGTGTGTAAGCACTTTGGCCAACCGACCGACCAACTTTCTTGTCGGGCGATTGCCTGGGTATGACCACCACCTTACCTGTCCCCCACCACCACTTTTTCCGGCCACACCACCTCTTCACTTAAGAAATTGTGCCACGTATACCGCTGTCGTGCCAACCACCCCGCGAAAGTTCGTCTTTTGCCAAAATGATTCAAATGGCTCTGAGCACTATGCGACTTAACTTCTGAGGTCATCAGTCTCCTAGAACTTAGAACTAATTAAACCTAACTAACCTAAAGACATCACACACATCCATGCCCGAGGCAGGATTCGAACCTGCGACCGCAGCAGCCGCGCGGTTTCAGACTGTAGCGCCTAGAACCGCTCGGCCACCTCGGCCGGCCGCCTGCTCTTCATCTGCAGTGACAATATCTGACAAAGATGTCTCTTGATTGGTTGGTGTGTGTGCACCGAGTTCGGTGGCACAGTGGCACAGTAGTTTGGGGTGAGGGGGGGATGCTCTCTCTGAACGCGTGAAAAATAGCTGACTTTATGGGTTTTTTAAGTTAAATAAAAATTAATGCTATATCCGATGACAGTTTTATTACTTACACTTTTGCCTTTGAGAAATCATTATTGTTTCCTCTTCGGACGCTCCCTGTAACCGCTGCACCAGGTGGAAGGACCCCTTGCCACCGGAACAGTGGTCGTCGGCGGGTATTCCCGAAGCCCTCCTACTGAACCTGCAATAAAATAATTTTGTATAAGTCATTTTCAATACATTTTCTATCAGTACACATAGGATAGCTGAAAAATATTAAGTTCTAACAAAAATGGTGATGTGTTGAACAAAATATAATTTTCTTCGCCCAAAAAATCGAAACAAAAGCGTGCCCTGAAAACAGACTTTTAAAGATATCGCAAAACGGCTACGTGTGTTTGTAGAGAATTCAGCTTAATATATCGGTATCAAATTCGAATCAAAATCGTTTTCAAGTTATGTTTCTCGCTAATTTGAAAAATACCGTTCTGAGAATAACTCGTTTAAAAGTTTGGTTCACATTTTTTTGTCATCATCATCATCATCATCATCATCATTTAAGACTGATTATGCCTTTCAGCGTTCAGTCTGGAGCATAACCCCCTTATAAAATTCCTCCACGATCCCCTATTCAGTGCTAACATTGGTGCCTCTTCTGATGTTAAACCTATTACTTCAAAATCATTCTTAACCGAATCCAGGTACCTTCTCCGTGGTCTGCCCCGACTCCTCCTACCCTCTACTGCTGAACCCATGAGTCTCTTGGGTAACCTTGCTTCTCCCATGCGTGTAACATGACCCCACCATCTAAGCCTGTTCGCCCTGACTGCTACATCTATACAGTTCATTGCCAGTTTTTCTTTGATTTCCTCATTGTGGACACCCTCCTGCCATTGTTCCCATCTACTAGTACCTGCAATCATCCTAGCTACTTTCATATCCGTAACCTCAACCTTGTTGATAAGGTAACCTGAATCCACCCAGCTTTCGCTCCCATACAACAAAGTTGGTCGAAAGATTGAACGGTGCACAAATAACTTAGTCTTGGTACTGACTTCCTTCTTGCAGAAGAGAGTAGATCGTAGCTGAGCGCTCACTGCATTAGCTTTGCTACACCTCGCTTCCAGTTCTTTCACTATGTTGCCATCCTGTGAGAATATGCAACCTAATTACTTGAAACCGTCCACCTGTTCTAACTTTGTTCCTCCTATTTGGCACTCAATCCGTTTATATTTCTTTCCCACTGACATTACTTTCGTTTTGGAGATGCTAATCTTCATACCATAGTCCTTACATTTCTGATCTAGCTCTAAAATATTAATTTGCAAACTTTCAATCGAATCTGCCATCACAACTAAGTCATCCGCATATGCAAGACTGCTTATTTTGTGTTCACATATCTTAATCTCACCCAGCCAGTCTATTGTTTTCAACATATGATCCATAGATAATATGAACAACAGTGGAGACAGGTTGCAGCCTTGTCTTACCCCTGAAACTACTCTGAACCATGAACTCAATTTACCGTCAACTCTAACTGCTGCCTGACTATCCATGTAAAGACCTTTAATTGCTTGCAAAAGTTTGCTTCCTATTCCATAATCTCGTAGAACAGACAATAACTTCCTCCTAGGAACCCGGTCATATGCCTTTTCTAGATCTATAAAGCATGGATACAATTCCCTGTCCCACTCATAACACTTCTCCATTATTTGCCGTAAGCTAAAGTTCTAGTCCTGACAACCTCTACGAGGCCTAAACCCACACTGATTTTCATCCAATTTGTCCTCAACTAATACTCGCACTTTCCTTTCAACAATACCTGAGAAGATTTTACCCACAACGCTGATTAAAGAGATACCTCTGTAGTTGTTACAATCTTTTCTGTTTCCATGTTTAAAGATTGGTGTGATTACTGCTTTTGTCCAGTCTGATGGAACCTGTCCCGACTCCCAGGCCATTTCAAATATCCTGTGTAGCCATTTAAGACCTGACATTCCACTGTATTTGATGAGTTCCGACTTAATTTCATCCACCCCAGCTGCTTTATTGTACTGCAGTCTATTGACCATTTTCTCCACTTCCTCAAATGTGATCCTATTTCCATCATCATTCCTATCCCATTCTACCTCGAAATCTGAAACATTACTGATCGTATTTTCACGTACATTGAGCAACTCTTCAAAATATTCCCTCCATCTGCCCAAGGCATCCACAGGATTCACCAGCAGTTTTCCTGACCTGTCCAAAATACTTGTCATTTCCTTCTTACCTCCCTTTCGAAGACTGCTAATTACACTCCAGAATGGTTTTCCAGCAGCTTGACCCATAGTCTCCAACCTATTTCCAAAGTCTTCCCAAGATTTCTTCTTGGATGCTGCAATTATCTGTTTGGCTTTGTTTCTTTCTTCAACATAACTTTCTCTGTCTACCTGAGTTCTAGTATGTAGCCATTTTTGATACGCCTTCTTTTTCCTTTTACAGGCTGCCTTGACTGTGTCATTCCACCAAGCTACCTGCTTCATCCTACTTTTACACACTACTGTTCCAAGACAGTCTTTAGCCACTTCTAGTACTGTGTTCCTGTACCTTGTCCATTCCTCTTCCAATGACTGTAATTGACTACATTCAACTAACTGGTACCTTCCTGAGATCGCTGTTATGTACTTGTGCCTGATTTCCTTATCCTGAAGTTTCTCCACTCTTATCCTCCTACATATGGACCTGACCTCCTGCACTTTCGGCCTCACAATCCCAATTTCGCTGCAGATTAAATAATGATCAGTGTCATCAACGAATCCCCTGAATACACGTGTGTCCCTCACAGCCTTCCTGAATTCCTGATCTGTTATTATATAGTCAATGACAGATCTGGTTTCCCTGCCTTCCCAAGTATACAGGTGAATGTTCTTATGTTAAAAAAAGGAGTTTGTGATTACTAAGCCCCATAATGGCACAGAAATCCAAGAGTTGTTTCCCGCTCCTGTTGGCCTCCATATCCTCTCCAAATTTACCCATAACCTTTTCATACCCTTCTGTTCGATTTCCAATCCTGGCATTAAAATCACCCATGAGCAGAACACTGTCCTTGTCCTTTTCTCTAACAACTACATCACTGAGTGCCTCATAAAAACTATCCATCTTATCTTGATCTGACCCTTCACAATGCGAATATACTGACACAATCCTAATTTTCTTGCAAGACACTGTCAAGTCTATCCACATCAGTCGTTCATTTACATACCTTATTGCAACTACGCTGGGTTCCATTTCTTTCTTGATGTAAAGCCCTACACCCCACTGTGCTATTCCTGCTTTGACTCCTGACAGGTAGACCTTGTATTCTCCCACTTCCTCTTCTTTCTCACCCCTTACCCGAATGTCACTAACAGCTAAAACGTCCAGCCCCATCTTACTTGCAGCCTCTGCCAGCTCTACCTTCTTCCCAGAGTAGCCCCCATTGATATTAATAGCTTCCCAACTCATTACCATTTGTTTGCCAAGTCGTATCTTGGGAGTCCCTGGTTTGGCAGTTAGAGGTGGGACTCCGTCACCTCCAAAGGTCCGAGGCATTTTGCTCTGATTGTTGCCAGCATCGTATTTAAAGTACCAGGGAAGCAGGTTGCTAGCCTTACTTGCCCCGAGTCCCATTGGGTATTACCCCTAACGGTTGAGGGACTAACCGGTGGGTTTGGTAGTCTTTGCCGTATGAGCACAAAGGTGACCACGACTCAGAATATGTCCGAGATGCCCCGCCTTATTCCAAAGTAACTGGTATCCCGACTGTCGGGACCACTTACTTGGTCACTCATACGTTGCCCGTGGTTCATGAACTAGGACATGACTACAGGAAGTCCGCAGCTCGTGGTCGTGCGGTAGCTTTCTCGTTTCCCACGCCCGGGTTCCCGGGTTCGATTCCCGGCGGGGTCAGGGATTTTCTCTGCCTCGTGATGACTGGGTGTTGCGTGATGTCCTTAGGTTAGTTAGGTTTAAGTAGTTCTAAGTTATAGGGGACTGATGACCATAGATGTTAAGCCCCATAGTGCTCAGAGCCATTTGAACCATTTTGACTACAGGAACCCACACCATGATATTTTTTTGTGGGTAAATTAAAAATACCTCCAGTCACCGATCCCTGGACCATACAGCAATCCTTACAGACTCAAAAGGAGGCCCTTTTCCGTTTTCTTCGTGGCTATAATGGTCTGCGGGCCTCTTTGGCAGCTTCTGTCATCCGCTGCTCTGCTCGATCGATAAGCTTTTCGTCCGTTTTTGTGTAGAAGTTCTAACAGGCTGGATGGCCAAACGGAGGATTTGAACTTTCATAATTTCCGTAATACCTGTTAGGCCATATTAGCCGCGATGTCACCTTTTTTCCCCCCTCTGTGAATAATTTTCGGAGATATCTTGTGACACACCGCCTTGTAGCTCGATAACAGTGTTCTTGGAGAACTTGGGATGAACACTACGATAAAGTAGACATCTCAGAGCACATCTTAACCAAAAAAATGATATTTTGAAATGTTCAAAGAGGAGTACTTCCTTAAGGCAGTGGAATCACATTGGGGAGGAATGCGCTTAAAGTCCCTCCTTGGCCATCCAGGTTCAGTTTTTCCGTGTTTTCCTTAAAACGCTTCAGGAGCATGACAAGAAAGTTCCTTAAAAAGTCCAAAACCATTTATTTTCCCGTTCTCATCCACTCCTCGTTGGTAATCGGTGTCTAGTGACTCTGTGGTAGACGGTATGTTAAACGTCGATGTTACATCTCTGTTCCTTCGTACAGTACACGTCAGATTTCGGCGGTCCCCATCAGTTTCTTATACTTATCAGAAAGATGATTTGGTTAAGCTCTTCCGTGATGTTTCCTCTTACCAATATGTAACGCCTGCGAATTTGTGCACCCCTACAAAGCTGCTTGTTTCCATCTCTCACAATCTCTACTGTTGGTTCAGTCTAACAGTAAACAGGTCCATGGTAATTCGTGGACTACGCCTGCGTTTATATTCAATCGGACGCAATGTCTAACTCCACAGTGATCGCATTCAACAGGAAGTTTGGCGTTTAACGTCTCTTCAGCTAAAGGTTGAACAGATATAGCTCTGCTTTAATTGAAAGTGGATGCTGCATAGAAATTGGCGGTACTTGTTTAACCAATCAACCCGCATTCGCCTGCTATGATTTAGTAAAATTACGAAAATTTTTTATTGGAATAACGGGACGTGGATATGAACAATGGCCCTCCAAAAACGAGTTAAACGTCTGAACCACGGCGTCATCTCACTCTGTAGGCATATTCAGTAGATGAGTGCAAAGGCTTTCAACTACTACCGAGACAACCCAATGTTGCGGCAAGCTTTACACAGCTGAACATACACGGCCATTCCATTTAACGTGCCGGTAGAGCTGACGCAGTGGTTCAAACGCTTATTTTCGGTAGAAGCAGAGTTCAAGTCAACGTGCAGTCGTCTATCTGTGGGTTTTCCGTGGTTTCCCTAAATCACTCAGGACTCGGTCATTTCTGCTTTTCTGCTCAATCCTCGTCCAATCAAAAGTCATTTTTCGGTTCTAATGACCTCATTTATCGAAGGGATGTTAAACACTAATCTTCCCTTCTTCATTTGGATTAATGATTTAAAAATATCTTCTGGCACTCAAAAATCCAGTATTGTCACCAAGAGACTCACTCTGTACCAGACGACTTATTTTCTTGAAGACGCCACACTTACATTGTTATTGCAGTTCTCATGTAATTCACAGCACAATCGTATCCTGTTCGTGGCGTGATGGGGGTCGATCCTCTACTCTTTGGTCTAAACATCTATTACACATTTTGTTCAATTTTGATCTTCCTTTTAGGGCTCCATTTAGGGCTGCTGGTTGTTAACATTGTAACGCCTGCCTGGTTCAAATGGCTCTGAGCACTATGGGACTTAACAATTGAGGTCATCAGTCCCCTAGACTTAGAACTACTTAAACCTAACTAACCTAAGGACATCGCACACATCCATGCCCGAGGCAGGATTCGAACCTGCGACCGCAGCAGCAGCGCGGCTCCGGACTGAAGCGCCTAGAACCGCTCGGCCACAAAGGCCGACTTAACATTGTAACTCCAAGAGGATTTAAGCTGATGAGGCCCATCTATGCTCAAGGTGGGCGGGTGGTCTATCGAGACACGGTTGGGGTGTCTCCAGCACCTAGCTGTCAGGAGATCGCCGCGCGGGATTAGCCGAGCGGTCTGAGCCGCTGCAGTCATGGACTGTGTGGCTGCTCCCCCTCGGGCATGGGTGCGCGTGTTTGTTCTTAGGATAATTTAGGTTAAGCAGTGTGTAAGCTTAGGGACTGATGACCTTAGTAGTTAAGTCCCATAAGATTTCACATACATTTTTTGGTCAGGAGATCTTATGGTGTTCTATTCATCTCCTCATTCTGTTTGCTTATTCTGACGCATCTCATGCAACTTCGTTTTAAAACATGAGAGTGACTTGCTAATGTATACTTTCGGCACGTTCATCCTTTTATGACAGCACAAGGGAGAACTCTACCAAACGAGCATGCTTGTGAATACAAACAGTGGCGCTCTTCCCACGCCCAGTTCTGCCCTCCTGCTTACTTTGGCCAATTTACACCATAGACTTTACAAACAGGACACAGAACACCGAAATTGCGTACCAAGGAATTAAAAGCTTACTTTTAGTGCTGCATTTTATTACATTTTGTCTATTGCAACAAATTTGAGCTAATTTTATGTGTATTAGGTGATTTTGACAGAAGACTTTTATAAAATGTGTGAGATTATATTTGTGATGAAAACGTATGTTTCTGTCATTTTACAGCAGCAAAGTTAGATGAAATCATTTGAGTAAATACTGGGTTTTTCAGAGAAAATGAAGGGGCAAATTAGACGGGGGGTGGGAGGGGTGGATAGATTGGGGTTGCTGTAGGATGGGGCAGAGGGGGTAGTGAGTATAGGGGGGAGAGGGGGAGAGGGGGGAGAGGGGGGAGAGTGGGGAGTGATGGGAAGGTGGGATGAGAGGGGGAGAGGGCAGGGGAGAGAGTGAAGGGGTCCGTACATAATCATACCCGGCCCAGCAGTTTCCGATTTGTAGTGAAATATAAACCTAGTCGATTTAACGAAAGACAGGTGTATGTGGGAGAAAGTGGTATGCACAGAGCGTGGACAAGAATATGGAAAAACATAATAATATATATATAAGGGGTGGTCAAAAATATGAAAAGACGTAAAATACGGTGTAGGGAAACATTTGGTATTAAAAAAAACTTCCACTCGTCTCGGAATGGATAAATACAGGTCCTGTATCGTTTTCTAAGGAATCTCATACCATTTTTCCTGCAAAATAGTGATACATTCGGGTACCGGTGATGGAAGTGGATAATGATCATGCACCCGTTTCCTCGAAGTAAACCACAAAGGCTCAATAATATTACGATGTGGGACTGGTGACAAGGTACGATGCAACACTTCATCCTTGTGCTCACAAAATCAGCCGTGGACGATGTGAGCTTGTGTGACCAGGGGCCATATCGTCTTGGAACACAGCATGACAATGGGGAACAAACATTCTACCGAGGGATGGACCTCATGAGCCAAAATGGTCACAAAATCCTTGGCAGTAATGCGAAGTGGCACAGTAACCATGGGACCATGGAATACCACGATATGGCCGCCAAAATCATCATCGGAATACCGCCTGTCAGGATCTCTCAACACAGTCTGTAGTCCGCGTGGTGTCTTGGCTGATGTTTTTCCGCTTTCCATGCATACAGAGTAAATTTTCGATACGGTGCCTCTTGAAACACCAAACATTTCGGCTACCTTGGTTACGGAAACGAGCACCAACATTTGCCCATATTCGAATTCACTTAGCGCCAATATAATGTACTCACAGCTACACAAAACACTGTTATGGTCACAACTGACACTTTGCCTCGTATCGAGGACGTTGCACAGAAGCCGTTCATTATCAAATTCAACAGCGCAACCTGCAGGCTTGTCTAACATCTGCATTTATGTTCAAGCATGCATATCTCGCGGTGTTTCCATATTTTTGTCTACCCCTGTACATAGAGTCTTCCCGGAATGAACACTCTCTGAATGGAAGCTGACAGGAAATGTTACCTGGTTGTGAATGAATGGTCGACAGCGTACAGCAGATACGTTCCGGTACACATGAGGACGCTCGATACTATAAGCATGAATACAAGCACACTATAAACAGCTTAGTTCCAGACACTAGATCATTACTGAGTCACTTCCAACCAGTCTAATCTCTGCCTTTAGTTGGTTGTTATAACGACGTCACTCCAAGTATATACACAAGAATTAAATCAGCTGTGGAACTATACCACTAGTTTTAATTGCACTTACCGAGCGAGTTGGTCAACTTCCTTTCTTAATTCCACATGGAAAGAAAGTGGGCCCACTGAGTTTCTCATCTGCATCTAATTACAAAAATTATGGGAGTTAATGACCTCATCTCTCTATGTTCAGTAATGTTTGTTAATCCTCTCCTTGCCGTGATAATTTCATTAACGTGTTCGGCGAAGTGTAACGTCTGTATCAGATGCTTGTAGTTGAATATGCGGGGTAGCTATAAATAAACTTCTGCATACATAATGGTCAGAAACAGTCTGAAAAGCTAGTAAGGGTGTTGCAGAATAGGCTGTGCTGAGAAATAATTGTTAAGAAAAAAATTCAGTACGTTGAGCTGTTCCCGAGTTAGTCAGCATTAAAGTTAGCCAATCAGGCCCTTGCGCGCACAATTACAAGCGGCCTACCGGAAACGTCTTCGTCGAAGGCATTCTTCATTTGGTTTCCTAAAACCAAAAAAGAGAGCGGTACAAAAATTGGTCATGGAATGGTGGTAAGTATCAAACACAAACCAAAGGCTGAGCAGTCTTGTGCGCCATCATCTAGGCAATGGGAACAAGTGATACTAATTGTATCTGGCAGGCCGCTGGAACTTACGTACGTAACGCCCTGATTGGCTAAGTTCAGTGTTAATTAATTCGGAAACGTCGGAAACGGTGCAACGTATAGATTTCTTTCTGTTCCAATTATTTCTCAGCACAACCTACCCTGCAACACCCTTACACGATTTTCAGAATGTTTGAAATTAATTATTTTGATCGCTGACTTACTCCAGTAACGTTTCCAAAAATAATTTTCAGACTGTTTCTGGTCACCTTGTATAAGAGTCTCCGTATAAAAATCAAACTATCGTCTGTGTAGCAAACGTGATGAGAACATTTTGAAGTACGTGGGGAATATAAGCAATGAATGAAAAAGAAGAAAGGAAGGTTAGTGTGTAACGACCATTCGACAACGGAACTGACCTGAAACGATTAACGGAAACCATGAAAAATCCAAATCTTAAATGGCCAAATGTGGAGCTGAACCACTGTTCTTACGAATGCGAGCCCAATGTCTTAACATTGCGCCACCTAGCTAGGTAAATAACGAACAAGCAGTTACAATGAAAAACTTGCAATTTGTTGCTGTACAACATATAAAAACGACATACGTGGGAGTAGAGCTGGCGGCCTGAGGATTCTGTACAGACTGATGATCATGATGATACTTTCGTATTGCTTAATGGCTTGTCCTAACCTATCACAGTTTTCCAACTAGGTAAAGGGGACCTAGAGTTTAACGTGGAATCCGAACCATGTGTTGTTTCTGGCGACTCGACGCATCGTTGGGAGATGAAGGCTAGGTTAAAACGAAAACTGGCGGCCTGAGGATTCTGTACAGACTGATGATCATTATGATACTTTCGTATTGCTTAATGGCTTGTCCTAACCTATCACAGTTTTCCAACTAGGTAAAGGGGACCTAGAGTTTAACGTGGAATCCGAACCATGTGTTGTTTCTGGCGACTCGACGCATCGTTGGGAGATGAAGGCTAGGTTAAAACGAAAACTGGAAACTCCGTGGCCCGACCGAAATTGAGTCCAGCTACCTCCCGATTTCCAGGCACGTGCTTTACCACTAGACCACCAGGTCCGACATGTACAGAAGTAGAACATCTATGGGTTTTGATGAGTGAGTGTGCGAGTATCAAAATATCTGACATATATGGTCATTTCTTTTTACTGCATTGACTTGACAGACAGACAAAGTGACCCTACAAGGGTTCCAATTTTACCGATTGAGATATGGATCGTTAAAAAGAATATTTTGGGGTCATAGCATCCCGTTTTACTAGGAAGTTTGCGTGAAATGGCTCAAACCAGATTTTCTTAAAGCAAAATGTATGCTTTAAGATAGCTTCAGTTATATTCTCAACACTACTGGATACCTCCTTTGCTCTTCTTCAGGCAGACATTCACAAACATTCCGCTGATAAACTCTGTCTCATAGACTTTAAGAAAAAAAACAATTAAAAATTAAAAGAGTGTATATGAAGGCAAGTGTTTTCGGTTACGCATGGAAAAGGTTGTCTTCAAAATTGTTCAAATGGCTCTGAGCACTATGGGACTTAACATGTGAGGTCATCAGTCCCCTAGAACTTAGAACTACTTAAACCTAACTAACCTAAGGACGTCACACACATCCAAGCCCGAGGCAGGATTCGTACCTGCGACCGTAGCGGTCGCGTGGTTCCAGACTGAAGCTCCTAGAACCGCCCGGCCACTCCAGCCATCTTCAAATTTGTTACTGAAACGTTGTACAAAACAGCGGGACTTACTGTTGAGTCCCATATTGCATGGAAAGAATTATGTCCTACGCATACCCCTCCTACATGACAGCCTATCACACGTTAGCGAAGCAGATTGCGCCGACATTGTCCAGTCACGCCGCACTCCTTCCGGCCTTGAGCGACAATATCTTCAACGAACATTTGGCACGGGTGAAATAGGTCGTGACGGAACGCCACACAGTGACAACGAAGACAAATATGAAGGAAGATTTCACAGTTCATAGTTTATCATCACTACACCCGTGATAGAACAATATGACTAGTCACTTAGTAGGAGTGTCCAAGGGTAGCTGCCGTGAGCCTCAGTCAGTACGCAGCTGTATGCCCTGTTCTGTGAGCTACCTCCGAATAGCGTTGGCCATGACGGTTCGTGCACTGCTTGTCAATCAGTGCCTACACTCAGCGTTCGCTATTTGACCTACCACCTACACTATCTCATCAAAAGTATCCAACACCCCTAAGGAATGTGAAGCTCAGAAATAGATGTGACGAGAGCCGGACTCGCACCTAAAAAGAGGCAGGGGCTATTACACTGAAGCGCCAAAGAAATTGGTATAGGCATGCGTATTCAAATACAGAGATAAGTAAACAGGCAGACTACTGCGCCACGGTCGGCAACGCCTACATAAGACAACAAGTGTCTGGAGTAGTTGTTAGATCGGTTACTGCTCCTACAATGGCACGTTATCAAGATTTAAGTGAGTTTGAACGTGGTGTTATAGTCGGCGAACGAGCGATGGGACACAGCATATCCGAGGTAGCGATGAAGTGCGGATTTTCCCATACGACCATTTCACGTGTGTACCGTGAATATCAGAAATTCGGGAAAACATCAAATCTCTGACATCGCTGCGACCGGAAAAGATCCTGCAAGAACGCTACCAACGACAACGGAAGAGAACCGTTCAACGTGACAGAAGTTCTACCGTTCAGCGAAACATCATCGTTGTGGGCTTTCGGAGCCGAAGTCCCACTAGTGTATCCTTGATGATTGCACGATACAAAGCTTTACGCCTCGCCTACGCCCGTCAACACCGACATTGAACTGTTGATGACCGGAAACATGTTGCCTGGTCGGACGAATCTCGTTTCAAATTCTATTGAGTGGATGGACATGTACAGGTATGGAGACAACCTCATGAATCCATGAACCCTGCATGTCAGCAGGGGACTGTTGAAGCTGGTGGAGGCTCTGTAATGGTGTGGGGCGTGTACAGTTGGATTGATATGGGACCCCTGAAACGCCTAGAAACGACTCTGACGGGTGACACGTACGTAAGCATTCTGTCGGATCACCTGCATACATTCATGTCCATTGTGCATTCCACCCCACTGGTCCAGAATTGCTATGAGTGTCTCCAGGAACACTCTTCTGAGTTTAAACACTTCCGCTGGCCACCAGACTCCCAAGACATGAACATTATTGAGCATATCTGGGATGCCTTGCAACGTCCTGTTCAGGAGAGCTCTCCACCCCCTCGTACTGTTACGGATTTATGGACAGCCCTGCAGGATTCATGATGTCAGTTCCTTCCAGCACTACTTCAGACATTAGTCGAGCCCATGCCACGTCGTGTGCGACATTTCAGAGTGCTCGCCTTTGGGATGTCACGCACGAGGGCCCGGGTTCGATTCCCGTGTGGGGTGGGAAATTTTCTCCCCTCAGGGACTGGGTGTTGTGTTGTCGTCATCATCATTTCATCCCTATTGTCGACGCGCAAGTCGCCCAATGTGGCGTCGCACTCAATAAGAGTTGCACTTGGCGGCCGAACTTCCCGCCTGGGAACTCCCAGCCACTGACGCCATACGATTATTTCCATTTCCAGGGTGCTCGCAGGGGCAGATGTACCGGTTTCTCTGGCTCTTCAGCGTATGTTGGCAGTAGAGCAGAGGCAGCAACAAATTGGTTCTCTCAAGAGAACTCAGCGACTTTGAACGTGGACTACTCGTTGGAGGTTAACCGACCCTAAGAAATCCACTTGGGACGTGCAGCCCTTCTAAGGCTACGCAAGTCGACTGTTGGTGATTTGACTGTGAAATGGAAACGCGAAGGAATAACCACAGCTATTGCAAGACCAGGCATACCTCTTGTACTGACGGATAGGCTAGATAGGCGTTGCCGACCGCAGCGTCGTATTCTGCCTGTTTATATATCTCTGTATTTGAATATGCATGTCTATACCAGTTTCTTTGGCGCTTCAGTGTATTTTCCGTCGTTAGGGCGGGGGCTGCTTATAACACTTAAGAGAACACTAAATATGGAAGGATAATAATATATTTTACAGCATTTTGTTCTGCATACAGTAGAGGAACAATTTGGAGACGGTGACTGTTTACCAGCATGACAACGCACCCTGCTATAAAGCAGCATTTGTTAGGCAATGCTTTGTGGACAACATTGATGAAATGGACTGGCCTGCCCAGAGTCTCCACCTGAGTGCAATGGAACTTCTTTAGGATGTGTCAGAATGTGGAATCTGCTCCAGACCCCAGCTTTCAACATTACTTCCTCCTCTGGTTTCAGCTCTTGATAATGAATGGGCTCTCATTCCTCCACAGACATTCAGACACGTCATTGGAAGTGTCTCCTGTAGATTCCACACCGTCGTAAAGGCGACGGGTGAAAACACTCCTTATTAATGTCCACTAATAGGTGCCCGGATACTTTCGTGCAGAGCGTGTGTTTCAATTCGATCGTCTACTGATATTGTGGAACTGCAGCTACAGTGTTAGTGGTATTTTGATAATAGTTTCGCCAATGACTCGATGTCCTTATCGAGTCCTATGCCGACTCTTCGGCGACTGCACAGTACTGGTACGCGAAGCTATCCATGTTTGTGAACTGTATTGCATTCTGGAGGTTCTAATGAAAGCGATGATCATTAAAAGCTGGGACCCATAATACGTATACTCTTAATATAGAGTGTGTTGCTTTCCTATCTAGGGTGAGTGAAGAAAGAAGAGTTTAATTTTGACCATCTAAAATTTGTCACGAATGAGGACGCGCAAATGTTAAACCACTGGACTCGCATTTGAGAGGAGCGGAATTCAAATCCATTTCTACACGACCTGATTTAGGTTTTTTGGCGTTTCCATAAACTGATTAAGATCAATACAGTGATGTTTACGTGGCAAATGACACGGCCAATATCCTTCCCCATCCCTCTGCAACTGAGCAAATACTCAACCTCTGGTGACCACAAGATCAACGGGACATATAACCCAAACCCTGTTTCCTTTCGCGATACGTAAATCAGTTTTTAACCTTTTTGTCATTGCAGGAGAAATTGTGGAAGGAAAAAAATAAAAGGTGTGTTAGGAAAATAACGAGATTTTTTAGAGAATTTTATTTATTTGTCTACATCAATGTTATCCCATTCAAAATAGTCTCAATTAGATACTGTACACTTAAGCTAGTCGTTTTCCAATCCCCGAAACGGTTCTGGAACTCAATCGTTGGGATTGCTTTTAGCTCTCTCAACAGTGCTTTTTAAATCTTACTCATGCTTGTAAAACGACGGGCCTTTAAGGTTTTTCTTTATTTTTGGGATTAGAAAAAAGTTAAATTTGGCTGTGTCTGGCGAATGTGGAGACTGGGGTATCACAGTATTGCTTTTGGCCAAAAATTTGGGAGCATGCATCGAAGTGTGATCAGGTGCATTATCGTGGTGCAAAATTCATGAATGGCTTCACCACATATACGAAAGTTTTTTTCTATTTATTGCCTCATTCATATTACGTTGAACTTTTAAATAGGTAGTACCTCTTATTCATCATTCTTCCTTATTGGCGATCCAGAATGCATGACTGGTCTGCAATTCACAATTACTGTAAGAGCCTGGACGAGGCTTCACCTTACCACATGGAGACCCTTTCTCTACCGTTCTACTTTGGAACAGCACTCGAGAAAAACTAATACGTAGATCTTTCCGTACGAGCTCTGATTTCTCTTATTTTAGTACCATGATCATTCTTCCCTATGTAGGTAGGCGTCAACATAGAATCTTTGCATTTGGAACAGAACCTCGGAGACTGAAATTTTATCAAAAGAGCTCGCCGCAACGAAAAGTCTTTGATTTATTGACAGCCACCCAAATCACGTATAATATCCGTTAAACCCTCTCACCTGTTTCGGGATAATACAAAACGAGCTGCCCTTCTTTGAATTTTTTCCATGTCCTTCGTCAGTCCTATCTGGTGAGGATCCCATACCTCTCGGCAGTATTCCAGAAGAAGATGGACAACCGTAGTGTAGGCAGTCTCTTTAGCAGACGTGTTGCATCGTGTAAGCATTGTGGTATTAAAACACAGTCTCTGTTTCGCTTTCTCTGCATGAGGTCGTTTCAATTTAAGTTATTCGCAATTGTAATCCCTAAGTATTTAGTTGAACTAACAGCCTTTAGATTTGGAATGATTTATTATGTAACTGAAATTTGACGGAGTACTTTTAGTAGTCATGTGAATGGTCTCACACATTTCATTATTTAGAGTTAAGTGCCACTTTTCGCACCATACAGATATATTGTCTAATTGGTTTTGATCTTCTGATGACTTCACTAGACAGTAAATGACAGCATTGTCTACAACAGGGCCGGCCAGAAATTCTGCACGCGTGCCGTGTTCCTGCACATGTGCAACTTCCGGGTCACAGCGTGCACGCCGCAGCCCTCAGCGTTCATGTAGTGCATGTTTCTACCCACAGATGTCGCTTTATCCACTTGCTGGGATACTCTGTACCGGCGCATTCTAGTGCTCTTTCCACAGCTTTCAAGCCAACCATGCGAAGGTATTTCGCGTATTAAACATTTAAAATACTGTCACAGTCTACTCATTGAGACGTCTACTTTTATGTTGACAGTTTAACCCAGTAAGACAAGTAATACAGTTAACAACCACGGGTTTTTATTAAGGCAGCTTGACTGACGTCACGTAAACACGCGTAATGCTTTTGATCTATTATTTAAGAAAGAGAGCACTTAGCGACTTCCAGGGAACCTTATTCAAGATTTCAAATAACATTAACCTAATGCAAGGTTTCCTATAACTAATTCTCTGTGCCCTCAGTTACACCAACATAATTTCTGCCTCACTGACCTCTGAACAGAATGATAACCGCAGACCTCTCGATGATCACTTGTTATTTCAATACCATTACTGCTATATCTTTCATCAGTCTCGTCTGAAATCTACATAATAACCGACAATTAGATGAATGTTACATTTTATCGACTTCAGCTGAGCGTAGTCCTTCACACATTTTTTTAAAAAAAAGAAAGAAAAAAGAAAAAAACATAAATCAATCAGACACCCTTTCACAAACTCCCCTTCGGAAAAGGGTTTCCCCAGATTGTGCAATTCTTAGTGCGATTTTAAAACTTGCTCGCAATGAAGATTTAGCGCGGTTGTCATTCTGGAAAACTGAAAACAGTACATTGTACAGCCTACAGTAAAATAGACATAAATGTAACACAAGAAACTAAGAGTTCAAGAAGTATCAGTTACTTTGACGTACAGTAAAATCGAGTTGATGTGTCTCATTCATTTTCTTATGGACATTTAATTTTGCTTGCCGTTCTTCACTGTTGAGTACACTACACTCGTTTTTGTGATATGTATTGTAGTGTCTTTCAATTGAAAACTTACGCTGGCCGCCTATTATTCGGCGGCACAGCAAACACTGAGTTTTCACCAACGGCTACAAAAAAAATTTGCAGTTCCCAGTCATTTTTAAACGACTGAGGACATAGATCTCCTGTCCTTTGCTTTTTCACAGTACCTGCCATTTCTCAGTACTTCTCTGTTAAGGTTACGGTCACCAGAGGTAAACGAGACTGGTATGTTGCGCTCTTGCTTGTACCACATAAACAGGGAAGTGGAGCCGCCGCCATTCATTTAGGACACATGTCTAATAACAGATGTCGTTGTTGCTTGCTGTCGCACACGTGCGCACATGTGCAGCACTTCCGCACATCTGCACACTGTGCAGCGTTTGGCCGGCCCTGGTCTACAACCTTTCTGGGAGGGCTGCTCAGATTGCCTCCTAAGTCTTTCTTCCTTGAAGAAAAACAGATATCACTTCTGTTTTATTCGATGACTTTCCGTCAATTACTGCGAACTGTGACCTTCCTGACATGAAATCACGGATCCATTCACACACCTGAGACGATACTCCATAGGCACGATATTTGATTAGAAATTACTTGTATTGAACGGTGTCGAAAGCCTTCAGGAAATCTCGAATAATGTATCATTTTATACTGAAATCTGCCACTGTTTCCAAATCTTGAATCAAATGTTAGGGTTCCCATTTTAGAAAAAAATCTCTTTACCTTCCAAATCACCTTGAAAATCACGTTCAAGGTCATAGCCATTAGTGGCAATGCGTGATCCTCCTTGTCTCGTAAAACTCTTATCTAAAATATTTTGCTGTATCTTATTTCCATCCCGAGTTATTCCCCGGGATTAAAATGGTCCACTTTGTATATCCTACTTTTTCGTGTGCCTGTGTCCTGCATCGGCAGATGGTCGAATTGGGAATGGACAATTTAGGGGGTGGCCGGATGACCTTCCAGTCGCCACCCCGTTATCCCCCGGAGCGGAATATGTGTACCCCAACTGACTGTGTAGTAGTTTTCATGTGAGAGTAAGCGAACGTTTTCTGAATGCTTGCGAACTGTGTAACTGAGTAGAACTTGTGTAGCAGCACGGTATTCACCTAGTCCCATGTGGAAAACCGCTCAAAAACCATATCCATTCTTGCCAGCACACCGATCCTCATCCTAATTCGCCAGGGCCGGCGCATCTCCCCGTCCTATAAGCAGCACTTAAACACGCACGGCTGTATTGCATGCAAAAATCCACTTGATGTTGCAAATTTAATTCTCAATTACCTACCTATTATAAAAGATTGCTAATAAAAATTTTTAAATTAAAAAACATCAAAAATTAAATTTTTAAAATCTTTATCCGTTTTGCGCTTCGCAGACATACTCGTAGAATACACACCTTTGTTTAAAAATTTGCTACGATCAGGTATTGAAACCAAGCCCCCGAAGTAGCAAGCGAGCATTCTAGCACAGAGAAACATGTCCCATCCTGTAAACAATCTTGCTTCTGGGCAATAAAACTGCTCGTATAACTTCAATGCCGAATTTCTCAAGAATTTTTGAGAATTGCGTTGAACTGCTTTGGACAACTGATATTTGAGTTCTGAACTCCACGTGCCATAAATATAAAAAGTAAAAAATCCGATTGACGTGTGGTCTCCTTGTTGCCACAGCTATTGTGAACACAAGTCATCTATGGCTGTGTGAGCGCGTAAGTGAAGGTGAATGCTGTTTATTTCAGTCGTTCCTACCTGCATTTGAGAAAATCAGTCTCATTTCCTTCTTAATGGAGGGTTTACCCCTTTTTGTTATGACGCATTTCCCTTGATATTGTTCACTTACTGTATATTGACAGTTGTTAATATTCCTACTTAACGTTGTAAGTAACTACATGACCACAACGTATAGAATTGTATATAAGAGAATAAGCATCATATTTGAAGAAAAGTTCTACTTGTCTTGCAATAGCCTGCCCGGCTAGCCGCGCGGTCTAATGCGCTGCTTCCCGAGCGGGTAGGTTCAAATGGCTCAGAGCACTATGGGACTTAACATCTGAGGTCATCAGTCCCCTAGAACTTAGAACTACTTAAACCTAGCTAACCTAAGGACATCACACACATCCATGCCCGAGGCAGGATTCGAACCTGCGACCGTAGCGGTCGCGCGGTTCCGGACTAAAGCGCCTCGAACCGCTTGGCCACCTCGAGCGGCCGAGCCCGAAGGTCCCCAGCACGAATCTGACTGGCAGATTAGTGTGGAAGTCCGGTGTGCCGGCCAGCCTGTGGATGGTTTTTAAGGCGGTTTTACATTTACCTCGGCGAATGCGGGTTGGTTCCCCTTATTCCGTCTCAGTTACACAATGTCGGCGATTGCTGCGCAAACACTGTCTCCACGTAGACGTACACCATAATTACTCTGCCACGCAAACATTTGGGTCTACATTCATCAGGTATGAGAAGTTCCCAGGCGGGGGTGGGGTGGGGGAGAGCGGGGGGTGGGAGATGGGGAGGGGGTAGGGCGGAGGGGGAGGGGGGAGGAGGGGTGTCCACTGGGGGCCGAACCGCACAATAACTCTGGGTTCGGTGTGAAGCGGCGGTGGGGTGAGTGGACTGCTGTGGCCTGTCGAACCAAAGAGGGCAATGGCTGGACGAAGCCTCTTCGTCGTTTCCAGGTCCCCGGTTTAATACACAATACACAGTATTTTGCAATGGTGGCCTCAGTGTCAGGGCTTCTTTCTTCCTAGAAAAAGATTTGCTTCTGGGTTCATCTCTGACAGAAGCTCAAACATTGTGTTGTTGTTGTACATGTTCAAAAAATGGTTCAAATGGCTCTAAGCACTATGGGACTTAACATATGAGGCCATCAGTTCCCTAGACTTAGAACTACTTAAACCTAACTAACCTAAGGACATCACACACATCCATGCCAGAGGCAGGATTCGAACCTGCGACCGTAGCGGCAGCGCGGTTCCGGACTAAAGCGCCTGGAACCGCGCGGCCACAGCGGCCAGCTTTGTACGTCTTATTCTAATTTTATTTGCTTGAAACACAACTTTTAATCACATAAAAAAACACTTCATCAAAATAACGTTAAGGAACTGGCTTCCACCATGCAAAGAACATAAGTCGTCCGAGAAACCTCCGCCATGCTCAACAATCTGATGCCATATTACGACTACTTGAAGTTGTCTAAGCATATCTAAAGCTATCTCAACCTTTCTGAAGCTGTCCAATGCCCTTGGCACCAAAATACAGTACATATAAAATGAATAAGTATTCTAGAACAATCTAGAACGAGTAGTACACCACATTAAAGATTAACTTTGTTACCTAAATTATTTATAGGTTTTGAGTTCTGTGATGGCTCAAAAATGGTTCAAATGGCTCTGAGCACTATGGGACTTAACATCTGAGGCCATCAGTTCCCTAGACTTAGAACTACTTAAACCTAACTAACCTAAGGACATCACACACATTCATGCCAGAGGCAGGATTCGAACCTGCGACCGTAGCGGCAGCGCGGTTCCAGACTGTAGTGCCTAGAAAAGCTCGGCCGCCCCGGCCGGCACTTCTATGATGTTTTCGGATAATAATTAGTTAAGTAAAGATTTATAGGCCTAATGTTTACTGACGGAAATAACAAATTTTGAAAATATAAAAAGTAGTGATTTCCTGTTTGTTTATAACATCGATTACATTATTGATAATAACATTAGAAAAATTATAAATGAAAACAGAAAATTCGCTTGCATAAAAAATGAAGACTAAAAACAATGTCTCTAATGTAAACTTGTTTTCGGATCATTTGACTTAACAATTGTGACTAATAATTCTCATAGTACAAAGTCGATACTATGAAATATTTCGGTATGAATAATAAACATATTTTGGCAGACAAAATAGTGTTTTGACAATTAGAAACATGCAGAGATATCTAACAACTAGATATACACTCCTGGAAATGGAAAAAAGAACACATTGACACCGGTGTGTCAGACCCACCATACTTGCTCCGGACACTGCGAGAGGGCTGTACAAGCAATGATCACACGCACGGCACAGCGGACACACCTGGAACCGCGGTGTTGGCCGTCGAATGGCGCTAGCTGCGCAGCATTTGTGCACCGCCGTCGTCAGTGTCAGCCAGTTTGCCGTGGCATACGGAGCTCCATCGCAGTCTTTAACACTGGTAGCATGCCGCGACAGCGTGGACGTGAACCGTATGTGCAGTTGACGGACTTTGAGCGAGGGCGTATAGTGGGCATGCGGGAGGCCGGGTGGACGTACCGCCGAATTGCTCAACACGTGGGGCGTGAGGTCTCCACAGTACATCGATGTTGTCGCCAGTGGTCGGCGGAAGGTGCACGTGCCCGTCGACCTGGGACCGGACCGCAGCGACGCACGGATGCACGCCAAGACCGTAGGATCCTACGCAGTGCCGTAGGGGACCGCACCGCCACTTCCCAGCAAATTAGGGACACTGTTGCTCCTGGGGTATCGGCGAGGACCATTCGCAACCGTCTCCATGAAGCTGGGCTACGGTCCCGCACACCGTTAGGCCGTCTTCCGCTCACGCCCCAACACCGTGCAGCCCGCCTCCAGTGGTGTCGCGACAGGCGTGAATGGAGGGACGAATGGAGACGTGTCGTCTTCAGCGATGAGAGTCGCTTCTGCCTTGGTGCCAATGATGGTCGTATGCGTGTTTGGCGCCGTGCAGGTGAGCGCCACAATCAGGACTGCATACGACCGAGGCACACAGGGCCAACACCCGGCATCATGGTGTGGGGAGCGATCTCCTACACTGGCCGTACACCACTGGTGATCGTCGAGGGGACACTGAATAGTGCACGGTACATCCAAACCGTCATCGAACCCATCGTTCTACCATTCCTAGACCGGCAAGGGAACTTGCTGTTCCAACAGGACAATGCACGTCCGCATGTGTCCCGTGCTACCCAACGTGCTCTAGAAGGTGTAAGTCAACTACCCTGGCCAGCAAGATCTCCGGATCTGTCCCCCATTGAGCATGTTTGGGACTGGATGAAGCGTCGTCTCACGCGGTCTGCACGTCCAGCACGAACGCTGGTCCAACTGAGGCGCCAGGTGGAAATGGCATGGCAAGCCGTTCCACAGGACTACATCCAGCATCTCTACGATCGTCTCCACGGGAGAATAGCAGCCTGCATTGCTGCGAAAGGTGGATATACACTGTACTAGTGCCGACATTGTGCATGCTCTGTTGCCTGTGTCTATGTGCCTGTGGTTCTGTCAGTGTGATCATGTGATGTATCTGACCCCAGGAATGTGTCAATAAAGTTTCCCCTTCCTGGGACAATGAATTCACGGTGTTCTTATTTCAATTTCCAGGAGTGTATATATAATTTAAGTAAGAAACATAAGCCAAGTCTGGCCAAAATTTACGTATATATTATATCGAACGTTTCCATTACATGGGCGTTTTGCTGGCTGGAATGTTTTCTGCGATGCTTAAGGTGCAAGCTCATCCACGTGAGCAGGCGCTCATGCACACAACTGAGACGTAGCCTGTGTTGTCGTAGTGAGGCTGAATACTGTAAGTGTCAAATCCTTCAGAAATAAACGAAAAATTTGCCTATGCGATAAAGCAGATAAAAATTCACTCGACGCCTTCGTGAGAGACGAACTCCACTCCTTCCAAATCAACAATGCAACTGTTAGTGTAGATGTTAGTGTAGACCAGATGTGGCCCTAATTCAGAAAAACAGTATCGACAGCAATTGAGAGATTTATATTAAATAAATTAACAAACAACGGAACTGATGCCCCTTGGTACACAAATTAAGTCCGAGCACTGTTACAGAAACAACGAAAAAAGGATGACACATTTAAACGAACGCAAAATCTCCAAGATTGACAATCCTCTACAGAAGCTCGAAATTTAGCGCGGACTTCAATGCGATATGCTTATAATAGTTTCCACAACGAAACCTTGTCTCGAAATATGCCAGACAATCGACAGAGGTTCTGGTCGTATGTAAAGTATGCTAGCGACAAGATACAATCAATGCCTTCTCTGCGGAATAGCGATGGAAATACTATCGATGACAGTTCTGCTAAAGCAGAGTTACTAAATATAGCCTTCCAATATTCGTTCACCAAAAAAGATGAAGGAAATATTCCAGAATTCGAGTCAAGATGATCTGTCAACATAACTTGGAAGTAGATATCCTCGGAGTACTGAGGCAACTTAAATCACTTAACAGCAGCGAGTCTTCCAGACTGTATACCAGTTAGGATTACTAGTTACGATCCTTTCAGAGTATGCTGGTGCGATAGCTCTATACTTAACGATCATATACAGCCCCTCGCTCGACGAAAGACCCGTACCTAAAGACTGGAAAGTTGCACAGGTCGCACCAATATTCAAGAAAGGCAGTAGGAGTAATCCACTAAATTACAGGCCCATATCATTAACGTGATATTTAGCAGGATTTTGGAACATACATTGTATTCCAACATAATGAATTACCTAGAAGAGAACGGACTATTGACACACAGTCGCCGGCCACTGGGACCGAGCATTTCTAGGCGCTTCAGTCCGGAACCGCGCGCCTGCTACGGTCGCAGGTTCGAATCCTGCCTCGGGCATGGATGTGTGTGATGTCCTTAGATTAGTTAGGTTTAAGTAGTTCTAAGTGTAGGGGACTGATGACCTCAGATGTTAAGTCCCATAGTGCTTAGAACCATTTGAACCATTTGAACACACCGTCAACAAGGATTTAGAAAACATCGTTCTTGTAAAGCACAACAAGCTCTTTACTCACACGAAGTGTTGAGTGCTACTGACAAAGGATTTCAAATTGATTCCGTATTTCTAGATTTCCAGAAGGTTTTTGTCACTGTACCTCACAAGCGGCCTCTAGTCAAATTGTGTGCTTATGGAATATCGTCTCAGTTCTGTCACTGGATTCGTGATTTCCTGTCAGGGAGGTCACAGTTCGTAGTAACTGACTGAAAGTCATCGAGTAAAACAGAAGTGATTTCTGGTGTTCCCCAAGGTAGTGTTATAGGTCCTTTGTTGTTCCTTGTCTATATAAACGATTTAGTAGACAATCTGAGCAGCCGTCTTAGGTTGTTGTAGATGATGTTGTCGTTTATCGTCTACTAAAGTCATCATAAGTTCAAATGAAATTGCAAAACGATTTAGAAAGGATATCTGTATGGTGTGGAAATTAGCAATGGACTCTAAATAATGAAACGTGTGAGGTCATGCACGTGAGTGTTTAAAGGAATCCGTCAAACTTCGGTTACACGATAAATCAGTCAAATATACAGGCCATAAATTCAACTAAATACCTAAGAGTTACAATTACGAACAACTTAAATTGGAAGGAACCCATAGGGAATGTTGTGGGGAAGGCGGACCAAAGGATGCGTTTTATCGTCAGAACACTTAGAAGATTCAACAGATCTATCAAAGAGACTGCCTACACTAGATTTGTCCGTCCTCTTTTGGAGTACTGCTGCGCGGTGTTGGATTCTTACCAGATAGGATTAATCGAGTACACCGAGAAAGTTCAAAGAAGAGCAGAACGTTATGTATTATCTAGAAATAGAGGAGAGACTGTCACTTACATTATACAGGATTTGGGGTGGACACCATTGAAACGAAGGCGTTTTCTGATGTGGCGGAATCTTCTCACGAAATTCCAATCATCAGCTTTCTCCACCGAAAGCGAAAATATTTTGTTGAGCAGACCTACATAGGGAGAAACTATCATTATAATAAAATAAGGGAAATCAGCAAGATATCGGGAAGATATGTGTGTTCGTTTTTTCCGTGCGCTGTTCGAGAGTCGAATAGTAGAGAACTATTGTGAAGGTGGCTCGATGAACCCTCTGCCAGACACTTAAGTGTGATTTGCAGAGTATCCATGGAGATGCAGGTGTTGCAAATAGCCTGTAATTTTCTTGGATCCTTTCCACTTTCGGGACTTGTGATTTCCATGCTACTTAATCTTCCGGAAGTTAGTTGAATGGTTCAAATGGCTCTGAGCACTATACGACTCAACTTCTGAGGTCATCAGTCGTCTAGAACTTGGAAACAATTAAACCTAACTAACCTAAGGACATCACACACATCCATGCCCGAGGCAGAATTCGAACCTGCGACCGTAGCGGTCGCTCGGCTCCAGACTGTAGCGCCACTCCGGCCGGCGAAGTTAGTTGAGGAATTTGGAAATTGATATTCGCAAATATATAAATGCTTTCACTAATATGCTTTAGATTTGGGAGATTATGACTCCAGTCCCCAAATATCCGACCCCCTCTCGCCCCACGCCCTTGAGTCCGCAACTGGAATTAAGACGACCAGGTTTTGAAAATCGGCGCCCCGTCGTGACTAAGTCGCTATCAAGTCAGATTAGATGACCTGAACGTGCCAACTGCAAGTCTTATCGTAAAGCATGAAGAGTTGGGCGATAGAATTTGTGTGATATCACGTACGAAGCGATGATATCCTCGGGACGCGCCACGAAAATCGAAAAACTGTCCAGCGCACGGAGGCTGACTGGAGAGTGGGTATCTGTCTGCCGTTGTAGTTAATTTCCACGCTTCTTACATGTCCGGAGGAACATTGCATCCTTTTTCTTAACAACACAGACACTGCAGTATCATATTTTTGCGCCGGTAAGAGACACATACTTTCCACTAAAATGTCCTCCGCTGTACGAAAATTACATAATGTGTGTACGAATACTAGTTGAGACGCAGAAACGACGACATACGGGAGTTTCGGTGTGGATTTGAGTCGTCCATCGATAGCCCAAGCGGTTAAGACGACCTCTCGCGTAAAGCGAGAAGTCCAGGTTCGAGTCCTGGTGCGGCACAAATTTTCAATGTCGCCATTCTCTTATATATACACTACTGGCCATTAAAATTGCTACACCAAGAAGAAATGCAGGTGTGAAACGGGTATTCATTGGACAAATATATTATACTAGAACTGACATGTGATTACATTTTCACGCAATTTGGGTGCGTAGATCCTGAGAAATCAGTACCCAGAACAACCACCTCTGGCCGTAATAACGGCCTTGATACGCCTGGGTATTGAGTCGAACAGAGCTTGGATGCCGTGTGCAGGTACAGCTGCCCATGCAGCTTCAACACGATACCACAGTTCGTCAAGAGTAGTGACTGGCTTATTGTGATGAGCCAGTTGCTCGGCCACCATTGACGAGACGTTTTCAATTGGTGAGAGATCTGGAGAATGTGCTGGCCAGGGCAGCAGTCGAACATTTTCTGTATCCAGAAAGGCCCGTACAGGACGTGCAACATGCGGTCGTGCATTATCCTGCTGAAATGTGGGGTTCCGCATGGATCGAATTAAGGTTAGAGCCACGGGTCGTAACACATCTGAAATGTAACGCCCACTGTTCAAAGTACCGTCAATGCGAACAAGATGTGATCGAGACGTGGAACTAATGGCACCCCCATACCATCACGCCGGGTGATACGCCAGTATGGCGATGACGAATACACGCTTAAAATATGCGTTCACCGCGATGTCGCCATACACAGATGCGACCATCATGATGCTTTAAACAGAACCTGGATTCATCCGAAAAAATGACGTTTTGCCATTCGTGCACCCAGGTTCGTCGTTGAGTACAACATCGCAGACGCTCCTGTCTGTGATGCAGCGTCAAGGGTAACCGCAGCCATGGTCTCCGAGCTGATAGTCCATGCTGCTGCAAACGTCGTCGAACTGTTCGTGCACATGGTTGTTGTCTTGCAAACGTCCCCATCTGTTGACTCAGGGATCGAGACGTGGCTGCACGATCCGTTACAGCCATGCGGATAAGATGCCTGTCATCTCGACTGCTAGTGATACGAGGCCGTTGGGACCCAGCACAGCGTTCCGTATTACCCTCCTGAACCCACCGATTCCATATTTTGCTAACAGTCATTGGATCTCGACCAACGCGAGCAACAATGTCACTATATGATAAAACGCAATCGCGATAGCCTAGAATCCGACCTTTATCAAAGTCGGAAACGTGATGGTACGCATTTCTCCTCCTCTCACGAGGCATCACAACAACGTTTCACCAGGCAACTCCGGTCAGCTGCTGTTTGTGTATGAGAAATCGGTTGGAAACTTTCCTCATGTCAGCACGTTGTAGGTGTCGCCACCGGTGCCAACCTTGTGTGAATGCTCTGAAAAGCTAATCATTTGCATATCACAGCATCTTCTTCCAGTCGGTTAAATTTCGCGTTTGTAGCACGTCATCTTCGTGGTGTAGCAATTTTAATGGCCAGTAGTGTAGTTGTTGGTTGTTCGTATTCATAGCTGCGAATACAGTTCATGCAATCCACGCTTGATCTTCAACGAACATTGCTTAAGCGGTACGAATAGAGAGGGCTCGTTGCTCTATATACTCGCGACATGGTTTAAGTATCCGCAGTCATGGCTGCGAGCCGCTCTCCGTGCGTCGCGGCAGAGACGCGCCGACCTTGGCGGGCAATGCGGCGCCGTCCTTGGCCGACAGGCCGTGACCGCGAGCTTCCCAGCTCGGCTGCCTTCTTGCAAGTCAGCGGGTCTGCGCACACCGCATGTGCCAAAGCTGCAGAGGCTAACCGAAGAAGGTGTTGCACCAGCCGACAGAAAATGGCTTGAAACGCCTCTTGCAGATTGCAGACAGACGCTATTCAGAGACCTGATAGAAAACTGGCAACGAGAACGGGAACAGGCAAAATAGAGTGGAAAAATGTTTACCACGAAACGGTCCCGATGAAATACTACGTGATTCCATACTTTATAGGGTTCCGTACCTCAACCAGTAAAAACGGAACACTTATAGGATCACGTGCTTGTTCATCTGGCCGTCTGCCCATCTGTTAAGATCCCTTTTTCCCAGCAAAGGACATAGGTATCAAGTTGAAATTTGTCAGATACTAAGGTTGGCTTCTAAGCCGACTCAATCAAAAGATACGGCTATTTATGTCATATATTTAAATATTTGAAAACACACTCATATTCATCAAAACCTACAGATTAACTATCAACATACGTAATTACATTTGTACGGAATCCTCAGAGCCGAAGTGCTACTCGCTCTTGTTCGGTTTCCTGTGGCTCTTTTTCGTTAGACTGAACAAAGTTAACAATTTCTGCCACTCATGCTATGTTACCCTTGTCTTTGGGTACTGTCATTTCCAAAACACTGCAGTCAGTTTTCAGATTACAAAATGGGAGATGGCTGTGTCATAGTCGGTGAACTGTCATCGAAAAAGTGAGTTTTGTCTCAAAATCTGTCCGTGTTTACTGTTCTTGAACACAGGCAATGTAATTTTTTTTTTTTTTACATGCAGTGACAAAGAAATTTTAACGAAAGTAATTATTTCGCTTAAAAGTGGAGCTGCACGAGACAGTTGACGCAACAACGAAGACAGTAAACGGAAATTTACTATGGATTTTGCATTACTAAACCAATACAGTCGACGATAATTAAGAATATAGATAAAATTACGGCAATTTTTGAGTGTAGTGTTTTCGCGCTAGGGAGGAAGCGTATGAATACTTTGCATCGTTCAACACCAAATTCTTTTATCACGGAATATTATTCTTGTTCTCTCAGTTTCACCACTGTAATTAAGATGCAACATAAACAACAATTTACCTGATGGTTCCACAGTCGAAGGTATTCTATGCATCTCGCTTCTTCAGTAGCGAGACTCAAATGTAGCCACGATCGATTTTGAAAACATTTGCACTGGCTGCACAGAGTAAAAACCTCTTTCTGCTGTTGTGAAGAATAGAGCGCAAAAGATCTTTTCTCTAGATTGCCTCCGACGACTGTAAGATTGGCAATTCTTTTGCACGAAATAGCGAAACTTCACCATCTGCTGCTAGCTTGTGTGATGACTGTGTCAGGAACGAAGGTCCATCGACTTTACTACACGTTGTTTACCCCACTGACTCTTCCTAGCGATATGTTGAAGTCGTAAGACTAGAATCGCCTTTGGGAGGAGCGGTGTTCAAATTCCCGTCCTGCCACCTAGTGGTTTCCATGAAGTTTAAAGGAAAGTGGCCCTTCTATAGCCGCAACGTTGACTACTGGTTGCTACGGTCGCAGTTCGAATCCTGCCTCGGGCATGGATGTGTATGATGTCCTTAGGTTAGTTAGGTTTAAGTAGTTCTAAGTTATAGGGGTCTGATGACCTCAGATGTTAAGTCCCATACTGCTCAGAGCCATTTATTTGACTACTGGTGACTTGATTGTGAAGTGGAAACACGAAGTAACAACCACAGCTAAACTACACAGAAAAACCAAATAAACTGGTACACCTGTCGAATATTGTGTAGGGGCCCCGCGAGCATGCCGAAGTGCCGCAACACGACGTGGAATGAGTTCAAGTAGTGTCTGAAGAAGTGCTGGAGTGAATTGACACCATGAATCCTGTAGGCCTGTCCGTAAATCCGCGAGAGTACGAGGAGTGGAGATCTCTTCTGAACAGCACGTTGCAAGGCATCCCATATATGCTCAACAATATTCATGTCTGGGGAGTTTGGTGGTCAGCGGAAATATTTAAACTCAGAAGAGTGTTCCTAGAGCAATTCTGAACGTGTGGGGTGTCGCATTGTCCTGCTGGAATTGCCCAAGTCTGTTGGGATGCACAATGGACATGAATGGATTCAGGTGATCAGACAGGATACTTACGTACGTGTCACCCGTCAGAGTCGGATCTAGACGTATCACGGGTGCCATATCATTCCAACTGCACACGCCCCACACTATTACAGAGCCTCTACCAGCTTGGATAGTCCCCTGCTGACATGCAGGGTCCATGGATTCATGAGATTGTCCCCATACCCGTACACGTCCATCCGCTCGATACAATTTGAAACGAGACTCGTCCGATCAGCCAACATGTTTCCAATCACCAACAGTCCAATGTGGGTGTTGACCGGCTCACACGAGGCGTAAAGCTTTGTGTCGTGCAGGCATCAGGGGTACATGAGTGGACATTCAGCTCCGAAAGCCCGTATCGATGATGTTTCGTAGCCTGACACTCGTTGATGGCCCAGCATTGAAATTTGCAGCAATTTGCGGAAGGGGTGCACTTCTGTCACGCTGAACGATTCTCTTCAGTCGTCGTTGGTCCCGTTCGTCCAGAATCTTTTTCCGGCCAAAGCGATATAATGGATTTAATGTTTTACTGGATTCCTGATATTCACGATACACTGGTGAAATGGTCGATACGGGAAAATCCCCACTTCATCGATACCGCGGGATGCTGTGTTCCATCCCAAGTCCGACGACTATAACACGACGTTCAAACTCACTTAAATCTTGATAACCTGCCATTGTAGCAGCAGTAACCGATCTAACAACTGCGCCAGACACTCGTTGTCTTATATAGGCGTTCTGTCTGTTTACGTATCTCTGTATTTGAATATGCATGCCTGTATCAGTTTCTTTGGAGCCGCAGAGTAAAACAAGGCAGACAGGCGCCGTCCAGCATTACAGAGGGTGCTTATAAAAAATCGCACGAAATTAGCGGAAGGTATCACTCGTGAGTTACAAAGTACTAACAGAAATCTAACTGGCAAAATGCCTGTCCGTAGGGAGTAAGAAGAATAGAGTACAGTGGGTGAGCCGATCGGGGTGGTCGAGCGGTTCTAGGTGCTACAGTATGGAACCGCGCGACCGCTACGGTCGCAGGTTCGAATCCTGCCTTGGGCCTCGATGTGTGTGATGTCCTTAGGTTAGTTAGGTTTAAGTAGTTCTCAGTTCCAGGGGACTGATGGCCTCAGCAGTTAAGTCCCATAGAGCTCAGAGCCATTTGAACTATTTTGAACAGTGGGTGAATAGCACCTCGTAAACCACAAATTTCTATGCGACGCTTGAGACTGATTAAACAGCGACGCCACTGGACTGTGGATGACTGTGAACGAGTGATGAATCGAGCTATAACCTGTGGCAATCCGCTGGAAAGATTTCGGTTTGGTGAATGCCTGGGCAACATTAACTGTCAACATGCGTAGTGCCACCAGTGAACTACGGGGAGGTGGTGTTCGGTGTGATCGATGGGGCTGGGAAGTGCTGTACCACCTACCACCACTCCACGGACTTATGCCCTTGTAACCTCGTCGTGATTCCTAAAATGAAAGAAGCACTTCATGGTATTCGCTTCAGAACTGTTACAGAGATTCGTCGGGCAATGGACAGATCAGTTCGAACTGTCAACACAAGGTTATCCAACTTCCGCATCGCTGGCGACTGGTTATGCACAGTGCTGGTGGCCACTTTGAAAGACAGCGAAAGATTGAAACATGTATACATTTGTGTTAGGTGTAAATAAATAGTTGCCACTATGTAAGTTCCAGCCTTCTGAACTGGCCATTCTTCGTGACGTAAAGTGACGAGTAATTGCATTAGAGACAGCTGTGATGGAGACAGAGAACGCGCTCCTGTCGCCGAGGGTTCTGGAACAGTTAGAAGTGTTTCGCGATTGGGGTGTCGTCAGACGCATGGAACCCTCCTCATGCTAGATCGTGTACACACAGGTCTTTTCACATGCCACCATATCAAGGGTGTACAGATTGCGCCTCCATTCGGGGAAAACTGATGCCGCGAGAGTCAAATGCCGCAGGAAATGTCAAATTGATGATAGGGCTGACCATCGAGTATCGCGGATTGAACCACCACTGGAGGATCGAAGTATTAAAAGAAAGCTACATCTACTAATGGGCAGTGGTTCACATTGGTACATGCTTTTCTTAGCAACATACGAGTACGTAAAAACACACTGGAGACAATGCATCTTACTTGTCAACTGGGTAACTTTCAGGCGTATGGTGGAGGTATTTTACTGTAGAGAATTTGAATAGGAGAGTTAATGGGACCGTAGGACTTCTGCCATTTTCTATCACCGGCGAGTGGTACAGGAACTTATTCCCCGATGATGTACATCCTTTCGTTCACCTGTAGCACCCCGCGGAAGACCTGCTCATTGAGCAGTATAATGCACCATCCTAATGTCTCCGAAGTCCGTATGAGTGCTTTTGGGAACTTTCATCGGACAAGAGCAGGTTTTTGTAGCCTGCATATACCCTGATCCCCAACCATATTGAACGTATTTGGGCTCAACAGAGCAAGAAATTGGTGGCTTTGACCCAGTTTGAAAGAGCTGCGTTCACGGATCTATATGTCGTCTTAACCCATTCGATGCTCACGGAATTCATGCTTAGTCGCGCTGCCGTCGTCATTATGGTGAAAGGAAGCTCTGCATGCTGCTAGTTATGTTGGTCTACTTAAGAGTTCTGATCAGCGGGTTTCTGTGCTGTCGGAGGCGATGGCCGTAATCGTTGCTACCTCTTGCGAGTGTTAGAAGTATTGGCTGGCACACACTTCCCTGATGAACGTTCATTGCGACCTCCAAGGCGTTAGTCTGAGTGTGCAACTCTGCTTATGATCCAGTCTTTGTTGCTACCACAATACGTGTGAACCTGCGACATCATTTCATCTTGACAGCTTGAGAGCCTTTTCACTGGAGTTGTAAAGCTAGCGAATCTGGCATTACACTGGACAAATAGTTCTTTACTAGATATGATTGCATTAAACGTAATACGCTCTTGCTTTCCCGCGACCTGAGAATCACCCATTCATCTGACAGAATATTTTACGGATTACTGAATTCGAACAGCGGTATGTCTTGGTTCACGGTCAGAAGCAATTATCAGAAATGCATATCTCGATAAATACTAGAAACATTAGGATTTTTAGTCACGCATTTTTGCCATTTAAGTCAGTAAGTCACTAAGCCTTACTTTACTGTAGAATTTTTGCAAGGAAAATGCTCTTTGACCATCAGTTTCATTGATACTATAATTATACCTGCAATGTAATAAATCAACCAGTAGAACTCATTAAATGGATATACTGTTCATTTAGACTGCGGAACATTAAAGTTTTATAAAGAACTAAACATAAAGAACTTACAGTTCCGTAGTTGCTGGTACTCTTAATGTTTCCTTTTTTAAGAAAAAGCTGAGCCACGACAATTTTTCGAAAGATGACCTGAACCACATGTGAAGTACCTTGACTGAATGTGTCGTCAACGTGAAGTATTTGGAGAAACAGTCGGGAGACAGGAGCAAGTGACGAAGAGTCTTGGACATTAGCTGGGACGCTATAAGAAAGCACAGCAAACTAAATCCAGACGGCCTCGCCAGAATCCTGGTGCAGCTCCTCCTGATTTCAAGTTCATTGTTCTGCAGCAGCGCCGCGTCGGCACGCTCATAAAGCTGCATAGTTCTCGTCAGTCTGGCTGATCAATGCTGTCGCAGCTAATGTTATTGTGGGTTTCGAAACTGAGAGCAGGGAAGGCTCTGCTAACGTGTGTTAACGAGAGATCTCACAGAGAAAATAACTGATTAAATGTAGTGATGTTTCGAGAAACAAATCGACATTGCTGGCCATTACAATTAGAACGCCAGGGATGATAGTAGATAATGAAATTTTACTAAATGTGTGTATAGAGTACAGTAAGAAGAATGCACGATAATAGTTGTAGGTAATTATTAACCATACAGATAGAAATAAATAGTGCACAAAATTGCCACATCTAGCAGCAACCGTGGTTCTAATGTGGATGGACATTGAGGCGAAATGAGCTGAAATGACACATACATGTGATTCATAGCTGCTTTGTTCTCCGGTGTGTTTAAGAAAGTGCCGAATACTTTGAGAGGTGGCATTACTCATAGAAACAAGAAAAAAATCCCAATAAACATGGGTCCGGAAGCGTATACTTTCCGAGGTAAACATAACTTTATAGGAAGTACCTCATCTCCTACCTTCCATACTTCACATTATGTCGGATAAGACAAAAGTTACCAGAACTAGAAGTCAGAAATGCACTTTTGTGGAGTTAGCAGCCAGTAAACGGCAGCCTGATTGGCAAAGAGCATGCGGAAGTCGAGAACCCTGAAGAACTGGTCACAACAATTTTTGAGGCCCCGACAATCATTCGCATCACGCTAGAAATGTTCGAGAGGATAAGCCTAAAACTTCTTCGAGGATGCCAGCTTTGTAGTTAGGTAGTAGGAGGAAATTTCGAGCATTCTTGTAAAAAATATTTGAGCACACGTTAGTGTTTAAAATTAAATTTAGATTTTATTATTCATCTGTACTTTAATTACCAATTACTGATACCCTACTAGAAAAGAAATTGATTTGCGCTTCCGAAAATTGTAACACACGACCTGAATTTCATTTTTAACACTACACCATACAGTACATCTACATCTAAATGGATACTCCGCAAGCCATCTGACGGTGTGGCAGAGCGTATTTCTGGTACCACTAACCAATCCAAAAAAAAAAAAGTTCAAATGGGTCCAAGCACTATGGGACTTAACATCTGAGGTCATCATTCCCCTATACTTAGAACTACTTAAACCTAACTAACCTAAGGACATCACACACATCCATGCCCGAAGCAGGATTCGAACCTGCGACCTTACCACAGCGCGGTTCCGCACTGAAGCGCCTAACCGATCCATGCTTCCCTGTTCCAGTCGCGAATGGCGCGCGTGTGAAGAGCTATTGCCGGTAAGCCTCTGTATTAGCTCTAATTTCTAGAATTTTCTCATCCCGAGATCTATGTAGGAGGAAATAATATGTTGTCCGTCTCTTTCCGGAAAGTACTCTTTCGAAACCTCTCCGTGATGCAGGATACTTCTCCTGTAGAGTCTGCCACTGGAGTTTGTTGAGCATCTCTGCAGCGCTCTCAGGCCGAGCAAACGATCCCGTAGCGAAACGCCCTGCTCTTCGTTGGATATTCTCTCTCTCTCTCTCTCTCTCTCTCTCTCTCTCTCTCTCTCTCTCTCCACCCCCCCCCCCCCCCCTTCCCAGTCCTACATGGTAAGGATCCCTGACTGAGGAATAATACTCAAGAATTGGTTGTACAAGCTCCTTATAAGATACTTGCTTCGTGGATGAGTTATATTTCCTGAACCTTCTTCCTATGAATCTCCGTCTGGCATCTACTTTTCCTACAATTTGCTTTACAAGGTCATTCCACTTAATGTCGCCCTAAATGTTTAGCCGTAGATACTGTTTCCAGAATGTTGTGGTCAATAGAGTAACTCTAATTAGTGGATTTCTTTTCCTGTGTATCAGCAGTACTTACATTTATTAACGTTCAAGGTCAACTGCCAAAACCTGCACCATTCTTCAATTTTTTGTAGTTCATTCCGCAAAATCGACAGTACTTTCTTATAGACAACCCCATCATCCGCGAACAGTCTTAAGGAGCTTCCGACGCTTTCTACTTTCATTTATATAAATTGTAAAGAGTAACTGTCCTACAACACTTCCTGGGGGAACTCCGAAAATTGCCTTTCCATCTGTCGATTTTGTTCCGTTTAAATCGACGTGTTGACTTCTGTCTGCAAGGAAGCCTTGAATCCAGTCACAAATCTTGTCCGGTACTCGGTAAGTTCGTACCTTTTTCCACTAAACGACAGTGAGGGACGGTGTCAAATGCCATCCTGAAGTCAAGGAACACGGCATCAACCTCAGCGCCGTTGTCTGCACTCTTCAGCGCACTGGATCTCATAGACGAACAGGTCTCTGTTACGGAATCCATATTGACTTTTACAGAGGAGATTTTCGTTCTCCAAAAACGTCGTAATTCTTCTGTATAAAACATATTCCGTAATTCTACAACAGATTGACTTCAGTGATATAAGCTTATAGTATTGTGCATCTCTCCTTACGATCCTTCTTGGAAAGTGGAATGACCTGCGCTTTTTTCCAGTCACTAGTTTCAAATGGCTCTGAGCACTATGGGACTTAACATCTGAGGTCATCAGTCCCCTAGAACTTAGAACTATTTAAACCTAACTAACCTAAGGACATCACACACATCCATGCCCGAGGCAGGATTCGAACCTGCGACCGTAGCGGTCGCGCGGTTCCACACTGAAGCGCCTAGAACCGCTCCGCCACATCGGCCGGCCAGTCACTAGTTTCCCTTCATTGCTCCACCGAGGAGCGATAATCTGCTGCTACAAGGGGAGCAAGTTCCTTCGCTTAATCTTTGTAGATCGTCATGGATATCTCGTCTGGTCCTGACGCATTTCCACTACTAAGCAATTTTAGTTGCTTTTCCATTACGTATCAGCTATCTCAATATCTGCCATTTCAACGTTCGTACGATGATTTGGAAGGAGGGACTGTACTACGATCTTCCGCCGTGAAACAGTCGGTATTTCCTTTTTCTCTCTGTTATCTTCCGTTTAGTTGCCAGTTTGGTCCCTGCGCGACTGAATAGATGATTTCGATCTTCTTACTGGTTTTACGTAAGACCAAAACCCCTTAGTGTTTTTGCTCACATCGACTCAAAGTCATTGAATTCTTGTCTCGTTGTTCTCCTTCGTTCAGCTTTTGTTTGTCTCCTAGGCCTACTCCTCTTGAATCTGTGATACTCTAATTATTTATGTTGCAGTTTTCTAACATAGCTGTTAAACCACGGTGGGTCTATCCCTTAAGACCTTGCTTGGAATATACTTATCTAAGGCATTCTGAACGATGCTTTTGAATTTTTTCCATTCGTGCTCCACACCTTCGATCTCAGCACTGAATATTTTATGTTGACTAATCATATTCTGCAATTTGTACCTTGTCAATATCACAAGTCGATTACATTACTGCAGCGCTGTTTCTGTAGTGGGGCTTATTATATTAAAAATTTAATAGCATAATCGTTCTTCTGTCGTTGTTGTTGTTTTCTTTAGGCAAAAGACTAGGTTGATGCAGCTCTCCACGCTAGTCAATCTCGCCTACACATACATCTACGTGATTACTCTGCCATTTACAATAAAGTGCCTGGCAGAGGGTTCAATGAACCACCTTCAAGCTGTCTCTCTACCGTTCCACTCTCGAACAGTGCCCGGGAAAAACGAGCACTTACATTTTTCTGTGCGAGTCCTGAATTCTCTTATTTTATCGTGATGATCATTTGTCCCTATGTAGGTGGGTGCCAACAGAATGTTTTCACAATCGGAGGAGAAAACTGGTGATCGAAATTTCATGAGAAGATCCCGTCGCAACGAAAAACGCCTTTGTTTTAATGATTGCTATTCCAATTCACGAATCATGTCTGTGGCACTATCTCCCCTATTTCGCGATAATACAAAACGAGCTGCCCTTCTTTGTACTTTTTCGATGTCATCCGTCAGTCCCACCTGATGAGGATCCCACACCGCACAGCAATAGTCCAGAATATGGCGGACAAGTGTGGTATAAGCAGTCTCTTTAATAGACCTGTTGCCCCTTTTAAGTGTACTGCCAATGAATCGCAGTCTTTGTTTTGCTCTACCCACAGCATTATCAATATGATCGTTCCAATTTAGGTTATTTGTGAGTGTAATCCCTAAGTATTTAGTTGAATTTACAGCCTTCAGATTTGTGTGACTTATCACGTAATCGAAATTTAGCGAATTTATTTTAGTACTCATGTGAATAACTTCACAATTTTCTTTAGTCAGGGTCAATTTCCACTTTCCCAAGATACAGATATCTTATCTAAATCATTTTGCAATTAGTTTTGGTCAGCTGCAAACAATCTAAGACGGTTACTCAGATTGTCTCCTTTGTCGTTAATATAGATCAGGAATAATAGAGGCCCTACAACACTACCTTGGGGAACGCCGGATATTACTTCTGTTTTACTCGATGACTTTCCGTCTATTACTACGAACTGTGACCTTTCTGACAGGAAATCACGAACCTCATCGCACAACTGAGGCGATATTCCACAGGCTAGAAGACGCTTGTGAGGAACGGTGTCGAAAGCCTTCTGGAAATCTAAAAATATGGAATCAATTTGACATCCCCTATCGATAGCACTCATTACTTCATGAGTATAAAGAGCTAATTGTGTGCCACAGGAGCGATATTTTCTGAACCCAGTGCTATGTGTCAATAAATCGTTTTCTTCGAGGTACTTCATAATGTTCGAATACAGTATATGTTCCAAAACCCTACTGCAAATCGACGTTAGTGAAACGGGCCTGTAATTCAGCGGATTACTCCTACTTCCCTTTTTGGGTATTGGTGTGTCTTGAGCAATTTTCCAGTCTTTAGGTACGTATCTTACTGTGAGCGAGCGGTTGTATATAATTGCTAAATATGGAGCTATTGTATCAGCATACTCTGAAAGGAACCTGACTGGTACACTATATGGACCGGAGGCCTTGTCTTTATTAAGTGATTTAAGATGCTTTGCTACGCCGAGGATATCTACTTCTGTGTTTCTCATCTTGGCAGTTGTTCTTGACTGGAATTCAGGAATATTTACTTCGTCTTCTTGGTGAAGGAGTTTCGGGAGGCAGTGTTTAATAACTCTGCTTTAGTGGCACTGTCATCAGTGACTTCACCGTTGTTATCGCGCAGAGAAGGTATTGATTGCCGTCCGAAGTGGCCGAGCGGTTCTAGGCGCTTCAGTCCGGAACCGCGCTGTTGCTACGATAGCAGGTTCGAACCCTGCCTCGGGCATGAATCTGTGTGATGTCCTTAGGTTAGTTAGGTTTAAGTAGTTCTAAGGTCTGGGAGACTGATGACCTCAGATGTTAAGTCCCATAGTGCTCAGAGCCATTTGAACCATTTGTCTCGCGAGGTTCATCGCTAAGAGACTTAAAAGCCATCGTTAGAATCCAGATTCTTTCTAACTTGTCTTCAGAATCTGACTGACTATTGTCCTTTTCTTCGAGGCGTATTAGTGCGGCTATTTAATTCTCCAGTTTATTGCTTTCATGATGGTAATCAGAAAGGTCGAGTACATTCACATCTGATTACGAGAATTATTTTATAAAAGACTCTATTGCTCTCTTCACTGTCAAAGCCTTGAATATAAAAAATATTAAATCACATTTTGGAACGGTTTCTGCATTAGCCTGTAGCTAAGCACTTCGCTCTCTAGAACTAATAAACATCTCTAATAGTGACTGCAGCGACTGAAGAAAACATTATAACGTACAATTTTCAGTACTGCTGTTGCTGTATTTCGGGTCTATGACCTTTCGAAAGAAATCTCCTCAGTAGTTACCTTAAGAGATTTAGAGAAACTACACAACATTTTTACCTGGACGCAGGACTAGATGTGAACCCGTCTCCTGTCGAAATCAAATTCAGTGTGCTAAAAACTGTGCCATCTTACTCTGTTATTTGGACGAGTTTCGACAGCGAGATCGTTTGAAGAAGAGCGTTTCCTCATATACGACAAACGTCAAGAAGGACCTGACTTTATTATTAAATGCGGAGCGATGTAAGCAGTTAGTTAGAATTACTTGGAGAAGCCACTGGACGTGTGAAATTAAATGACTGAAACGGAAATTTAACCAACGCTTTTTATTTATGGATTCTTCCGTCACTTCTAGATAGAACAATTCCATATTGAGGGTTGATTAACACTTAGCGGGTTTTTTGTAGAACAAAACCCTCAACGCTCTTCAGGCTGGGAGCGCAACGTGTTGTAGCCAAACTGACCAGCTCATCGACACTTCACAAGAATGTACGAAAGTTCGTATGGCCAATGTAGTTTCTGAGGTTTGCTCTTTCATTGTACTTAAGGCGAAGTGCTGACGTACCCATTTGTATTAATACTGTCATAAGAAAATTCCAAGAGACAACCGTAAATGTAAATGTTGTTTGGCATTTTAGCCTGGGATATTCCACGGGGTGGATTCAGGACAGTGTGTTCTTCCTTCCAGGCCCATTTCACTACAGATATGTGGGAGTAGTTTCATATGTGTACGTGTAGAGTGTGAGTGTGTGTAATGGATTCGTGTATCGTGTCATGTTACGTTTGTGCTGTATGATGATGACGAGAAGAGAAGGAAGAGGTTGAAACTCGGTGCCGACACATAGCCTACTCGTCTCGAACAGCCTCAAGGTGGTCGCTGAGTTTAATGTCCCCATCCGACTGACGGATCACTATCAAGTGCCCGCATCTCGTGGTCGTGCGGTAGCGTTCTCGCTTCCCACGCCCGGGTTCCCGGGTTCGATTCCCGGCGGGGTCAGGGATTTTCTCTGCCTCGTGATGGCTGGGTGTTGTGTGCTGTCCTTAGGTTAGTTAGGTTTAAGTAGTTCTAAGTTCTAGGGGACTGATGACCATAGATGTTAAGTCCCATAGTGCTCAGAGCCACTATCAAGTGTCACATGTCCATACTTCATAAGACACGACGGAGACGTTTCGAATTTAGTCCACGACATTTGCGCAAATGCAGGTGGTTAGGAACTTTACGACACCACCTCTTCTACTCTTGCTGGCCAAGAACTGGCAGCGAAAATTTCGTCCACCATCATGATTCGAACTGGTTTACCTCAAAGTCGATCGCCGCCGCACAGGCGTGCGTTAGCGACCTCAGCTACGGAGCAGAGGAATAAACGTCGATGAAACGAAAAGAAAATGTAAGTTGAGTAAATACGAGTGCATGAAAAATAAAAGTAAAGAAGCTGGAGGGGAATAAGAAAAAGTCTGACAAAATCAAAATAGGTGCGTAGCGCTACGCACTGATTGTTAATCCTTTCAGACCTGAACTTCTTTTTATGGACTAAAATAACTAATGTTGAAATATTCACAGTTGTAATAAATACACTGGTCATTCAATAATTGGCATGCAAAATAACGGTAATAATATTCACTTACACAATGGAATATAGCTAACCAACCACTTCCGTTTACTCTGGCGGTCACAAGCTGCTGCGCACTGCAACATTGACTTATTGATATTTTTACAGTGAAGCCCAACAGTTGGCGGTACTTGTACATGATAAAAAGACTGAACATTCACAAATGTTTACATGAGGTTTCCACTATTGAATAATACTTCTGTCGTAACTAAGAGACAGTAAAATTTAATGTACTCAATTGTAGCCAGTGGGTCCTAAAGGTTAAATAAAAGTAAGGACAATTTTAAACTCCAAAACAGAGCTTGTTTGTTGGACTGTTCGAACTGTGAAACTTACGTGAGCGACGTAAGTACCCCTATCTCTTTTAGTGTACACCCTATTCTTACTTCCTGACGTGCTTTCACTCGCGACAGACTTAACGAGCTCAGGAAGTGTCCTTCACAGTGACAAGTGGCGCGATGAAGACTAGGATGAAACGTCACCATCGCCATAATGCCGCTAATTGGTTTCGGGTACTTGGCGACATTGAGAACAGCAATGCACAATTACTTACCTCACCTGCTTCTGCAATCAGCGTCGTGCGAGGCCAGTGACAAGAAAACCAGCTCATGGTAATGCATGTAGACCGCACAAAATCGTTCATCTTAAAATCCGTCGGTACATGATGTGAATTTCGAGACTTGAACCATGAAGGCCTCTGTTTCGCATGGGAAATGAGGAGAGAGGGAAAGTAAGGAACCGAAACTTTGTACACGCATGCTCGTGTAGTGTGAGGTGATCAAGTACACAGTTTTTGTTTTGTATCTAGTTGAGAGACACACAGCATTCTATTACAGCTATACTCTGGGATTTACTTTATTCAGCTGTGAGTTTCGGTAGCTCCCTTCAAGTCGTGCCGCGGCAGTTTACGGTTTTTTCAGATAGCGACGCCGCGTGCGATTTTCACCTTCCACCACAAAATAGTCCACGGGTGTTCATTACCTGTGACAGTGTTCTCTTGCCAGATGATACAGCCATTTGAAGGTCAGCGATGAAATTCGGCTTTAGTTTACTTGTAAATAGCTCTGTGAATGGTTAGTGGCAATGATATACTTTGCTTGTGGCGTACTTTTATGCAACGATTTCAGCATCATATACGCGTCTACAGTTTACCGTAATTGTTTTGCTTCTTAAAAGAAGCCCATCACACAGATGAATTACTACACTCAGAGAATTTCTCTCGAGATGTCTACGAGTAGATATGGGATTTACCACATTTCAGTCTCGACTGTGTACAGGAGCGGTTTACAAGTGTACCCGGCATTTGGTCTTGACGTTTGGATGTCACCATATTACACGTTCTGAAGTTTATTCTTTTTAACTTCTTTAAATCCAAGAAAGACTGAGTGAGAAATATATTTTAATATATATTTTTTTAAATTAAGCCGTGGCTTTCCTTAGCAGCCTGATGTGCTACTTTGTGGTACCTTGTCTCCAGACTTTTAAAAAAACGTCTGGGAGTCTCCTATAAACCTGTCAACTAATGAAAACTGCCGCCTCTTCCTAGGGTTTAAAATTATATGGACAATTTGATGAACGTATAACACGAAGAGCATATTTCTTCTCTATTGTACTAGACAACCGACACTTCTTAGCCAAGTTAAATAAATATGTAAAGAAAACCCACAATAAAAATAAATTATCACTGAATGTTCATAGCAAACATGAAAATTGTTTTAGTTACAGGTTGCACGAGTGGTGATTATACACTCCTGGAAATTGAAATAAGAACACCATGAATTCATTGTCCCAGGAAGGGGAAACTTTATTGACACATTCCTGGGGTCAGATACATCACATGATCACACTGACAGAACTACAGGCACATAGACACAGGCAACAGAGCATGCACAATGTCGGCACTAGTACAGTGTATATCCACCTTTCGCAGCAATGCAGGCTGCTATTCTCCCATGGAGATGATCGTAGAGATGCTGGATGTAGTCCTGTGGAACGGCTTGCCATGCCATTTCCACCTGGCGCCTCAGTTGGACCAGCGTTCGAGCTGGACGTGCAGACCGCGTGAGACGATGCTTCATCCAGTCCCAAACATGCTCAATGGGGGACAGATCCGGAGATCTTGCTGGCCAGGGTAGTTGACTTACACCTTCTAGAGCACGTTGGGTGGCACGGGATACATGCGGACGTGCATTGTCCTGTTGGAACAGCAAGTTCCCTTGCCGGTCTAGGAATGGTAAAACGATGGGTTCGATGACGGTTTGGATGTACCGTGCACTATTCAGTGTCCCCTCGACGATCACCAGTGGTGTACGGCCAGTGCAGGAGATCGCTCCCCACACCTTGATGCCGGGTGTTGGCCCTGTGTGCCTCGGTCGTATGCAGTCCTGATTGTGGCGCTCACCTGCACGGCGCCAAACACGCATACGACCATCATTGGCACCAAGGCAGAAGCGACTCTCATCGCTGAAGACGACACGTCTCCATTCGTCCCTCCATTCACGCCTGTCGCGACACCACTGGAGGCGGGCTGCACGATGTTGGGGCGTGAGCGGAAGACGGCCTAACGGTGTGCGGGACCGTAGCCCAGCTTCATGGAGACGATTGCGAATGGTCCTCGCCGATACCCCAGGAGCAACAGTGTCCCTAATTTCCTGGGAAGTGGCGGTGCGGTCCCCTACGGCACTGCGTAGGATCCTACGGTCTTGGCGTGCATCCGTGCGTCGCTGCGGTCCGGTCCCAGGTCGACGGGCACGTGCACCTTCCGCCGACCACTGGCGACAACATCGATGTACTGTGGAGACCTCACGCCCCACGTGTTGAGCAATTCGGCGGTACGTCCACCCGGCCTCCCGCATGCCCACTATACGCCCTCGCTCAAAGTCCGTCAACTGCACATACGGTTCACGTCCACGCTGTCGCGGCATGCTACCAGTGTTAAAGACTGCGATGGAGCTCCGTATGCCACGTCAAACTGGCTGACACTGACGGGGGCGGTGCACAAATGCTGCGCAGCTAGCGCCATTCGACGGCCAACACCGCGGTTCCTGGTGTGTCCGCTGTGCCGTGCGTGTGATCATTGCTTGTACAGCCCTCTCGCAGTGTCCGGAGCAAGTATGGTGGGTCTGACACACCGGTGTCAATGTGTTTTTTTTCCATTTCCAGGAGTGTAGATACATAGATTTTCTGAACGACAGTCTTTTCGTATAAAATTCACGCGTATACTTTCCTGCTCAAACCTTACGCAGCTTCTGCTTGGGCCAACTCGCCATACAGCAGACACTCTTGCCGCTACCGATATATTCGCAATTAAGTCTCTAAATAGAATAATCCACACTGATCAGGTCTCTGCACCCTGCTTGTCTGTTCATGATGTAATATTCATGACTTGCTCCTTTCAATGCCTGAAGAACAAACCACAACAGGCAATTCTTAGATATTTTCAGTACATGGATGTGTCTGAGCTTACAGCTGACGCCTATGACATTTCTTGACAGGTGATGACACGAAATAATTTCGACATAAACAATGAAGTATCTTATTTCACAAATAGACTTAATACTTTCTATGATAAACACGATCCTGTAAAAAGTGCCACAGTCAGGAGAAAACTTGCACCATGTCCTAAATGTCACCCCAGACACACTGAGTATCAGAGACGCAGCACACAGGAAGTATAAATGGCACCCGAACTTTCATAACTATCTCGCCTACAAGCAACAACGCAACAGAGTTAGTCCGTGAGAAATGCAAAACTCAGGTACGCTCACTCACTACCTGAAGATTTTCGCAGGTTCTCCGTCTTGTGGAAAAATCTACGAGTTCTAGGAACAGGCAAATCCAAATGTACATCTAAACCTCTATTTCCTATTGAGGATGTAAATGAGTACTTCGCCACCTCGACATCTTTGCTATCCCATTGCACAAGAGCGAAAACAATCGACTGGTACAAAGGTTTTTTTTTCTGTGTCCAGTAAGTATTAATACGGTCAAGAAGTCAACTGCACGAATTCGTTCGGCAGCTGCAAGTAACGATAATATTTCAGTGCAAATGATCAACTACTCCCCAAAATAACGGAATTTTTAACCATTGTCTAACGTCCAGCATCTTCCCAATAGCCTAGAAGCAGGAAGTCATAAAACCATTATCCAAAAAGGAATCTACCAAAGAATTCTCTCACTACTGTCCCATTTGCATTAATCTAAAGCTTTAAAATACGTAGTTCACTTTCAGCTTACAAATTACTTAACATCAAATAACCTATTGGATGAATACCAGTCTGGTTTCCGCAAAAAATCGCAGTTCGACGGCCCTGCAACAAGCTACGGACAAACAAGAAGCGACTATGATGTGTTTTTTGGATTTCAGGAAAGCTTTCGACGCGTCGATTGTGATATTCTGCTTACTAAACTCACAAGTCAAAATTTTCTGGAAGTGCTGTACAATGGTTCCACTCATTCCTTACTTCTCGCCAACAGTGTGTAATGATTGGAACAAAAGGTCGCAATGGAGGAATGTAGTATTAGGGGTGTCACAAGGATCAGTATTGAGCCCATTATTTTTTTCATTTTGTTTTAATGATGCTTCAAATGTTTCCTCCCATTGAAAATACCATTTACACGCCGACGACCTTCAGTTATACCTAAATGCAAGACCAACAAATCTGGGCACAGCCGTCCAGCACGTAAATGCTGACTTATCTGCTTTGCCAGAGTGGCCGCAGAACCTAGGTTTGGAACGCATCTAAAACGCATGGCGTCTTAGTGGCTCACAAACGACTTATTACCCCTCAGTTCAGAGAATCTCTTCTACCCTTGATCACACACGACACAGAAATAACCTTTTCTTCTTCTGCAAAAAACGCTAATACAATTGTGGATCATCTCTTAGACTGGGCAGAACACACAACTGCAGTATATAAGTATGTGTCAGTGTTACTTCATTCACTACAGGGATATAAAAAAGTATACCCTCTCGAACTTAAAAAGAAATTTATAGAGTCAATAATATTCAGAATTCTTGGTTATGGTGATCCTATCCTCACAGGACTTTCGTATGAACACTTACGCCGTCTGGAACTGGCGATGAATGCTTTTGTGCGATAGATTTGTGACGTACACTGTTTCGACCATCTCACTCCTGCCCACGAGTAATAATCATGGCTACGTGCCGATAAGCGTTGAGATGATCATATTACGCCGTCTGGAACTGGCGATGAATGCTTTTGTGCGATAGATTTGTGACGTACACTGTTTCGACCATCTCACTCCTGCCCACGAGTAATAATCATGGCTACGTGCCGATAAGCGTTGAGATGATCATACCCTATGTTTGCTCTATCGCCCTCTCAATCATTGCACTCCCTCTTACTTATCTTCAATCCTTACAGCAACATCTGAACAGCATAGGAGAAATACTAGTTCTCAGTAAAGTAAGAACCTCTCTGTACCACTACATAACACTTTCATGTTCTCTGAATTACTTTTTGTATCAGGAACTCGACCTTGGAACAATATTGCTCAAAATACCAGATAAATTAAAATCATTTCAAACTTAAAAATAAAATTAATGGTCCACCTTCTATCACAATAAATATCTCTTCCATCTACTTGTCTGCAGCTCTCTCTCGTCAACCCTCCGTCTCCTACTACTGCTCCCTCCTCTTTGTTTACAGAGTCCTCTATCGAAATTCTATTCATTCGTTAAAGCGATTACAGCTTTCATTTCAGTCTTCTGTTCTTTCATCATCCCTTCCACTTCTGATACTATTAAACAGGGCTACTAATGGGCCGGCCGGAGTGGCCGCGCGGTTAAAGGCGCTTCAGTCTGGAACCGCACGACCGCTACGGTCACAGGTTCGAATCCTGCCTCGGGCATGGATGTATGTGATGTCCTTAGGTTAGTTAGGTTTAAATAGTTCTAAGTTCTAGGGGACTTATGACCACAGCAGTTGAGTCCCATAGTGCTCATAGCCATTTGAACCATTTTTTTGCTACTAATGAATATTATTCTTAATGCTTCCGTTATTATTATTATTGGCAATTTTTATTTTTATTAATATGCAAATTATTATTATTAGTGTTAAGTAATATTTTTTCACGATTCTTCCGTCGACTCCTGGTAGAACAATATTATAATAAATGAAAAGCAATACAGTGCTTTTCATTTACTAATATTTTTTGGTGTGTGTTGTTCCTGGTAAGTTGTAAGAGATGGTCTTAAGGCCCTAATCTGATTGGGCTAACTCTGTCCATAGGAGCTAGACAGCTATCTGTGGACGTAAATAGCATGAGAAACATACAATCCATCTAATCACGTAATTTTGATTCCGAATTTATTTGCGAAAAGGTGGAAATTTTCTAGGTCGATAACCACTTCTAGGGGACGAGCAGTAAGGAAACAGTTGGGATCTGAAGAGAAGAAAATTTGAACATTGTATCATTATAAATAAATAAATAAATAAATAAAGGCACTGTTTAGATGTCGTCGACGTTGGTCATCAGTGACTACAAACTGCCTCCGTTAGAGAAATGTGAGTGAAGACAACGGCTTCGCCGGCTTAATGAACTTGGATTTATTGGGTTTAGGAAAGATTAAATCAAGTCGAACTGACAAGTATTTTAACCGTGATCATGCCGAACAGCAGCCCAGTGTCTTAACGACTGAGCCACCTGCCTTGGTCTCTGCCACTGAATTCGAAATATTAAGGAAGGAAGAAAATTTAGGTTTTGGCGTCCCAACAACAACGAGGTCATTAGCGATGGAGCACAAACTCGGATTAGTGAAAGATGGGTAAAGAAATCGGCCGTTCAATTCCAAAGGAACCATCCCGGGATTTTTCTTAAGCGATTTAGCGAAATCACGTAAAACGTAAATCACGATGGCCGGGAGCGGATATGAATCGTCGTCTTCCCGAATGTGAGTCCCGTATGCTAACCACTAAGATACGTCGCTTGGTTCGAAAAGTTGGAATGGTAGCAGATAATTGGTAGTGGAATATGTGTTATAGTACACCGCATTCTAAAGCATGGAACCCGAAAAAAAAGGTTACACAGGAGCCTTCGGAAAGTTAAAGGTTATTGTCTAGTTGACAAGAGGAGGATGATTTAGGACAAGAGCTGAATATAAACTTCCACATGTTGAACAACAGAATTTAGACCCAGTTGACATAGAGCGCGGATCATACTGCATCACTGATTCAAATAAATGTTAAGGAAAGTTGGGATATTGCTAAGTGCGACAATGAACAGGTTTTAGATTACCTAAGCTGTCTAAATTAAGCATTAAAATCTGAAACTGAAAATGCTGAGTTTACATGAAAAAATTGCAACACTATAGTACAATCGTTTTCGATAGGTAGGCGTCGAGTAAAGTTGTAAGGAATGAGAAAGACCCGGGGTTCAACAGCATGTTAAAAAGTTTCTCCACAAGCAAAGAAAACTTCAACAGGAATTAAATGTTGATGGATCCTTGTAGACAAACAAAAAAGGGCCGAAGGCAATATAAACATAAAGAAAGCCATACATAAAGTATTCGATGAGTTCGAAAGTAAAATTCTATCTAGCTATTTGACATAAAATCTTTAGAAGTTTTGTTTATACCTTAAGTCAGTAAACGAATCAAAACCATGTATCCAGTCGCTCAGTGACCACAATGAAACGGAAAAGGTGGATGATAGTGTAGGCCAAAATACGGAATTCTGTTTTCCGAATTGTCTCGCTGAGGATAAGTGTAATACTGATCCTTTCTGGCAATCGTCGCACGAACATCGAAATTACATATATTCAGATAAGAGAGCACGCGATAGTCAACAATGGAAAGAGGAGAGACGAAAAGATGTGATGGGATACCTGCACGACTCTGCATAGAGTATGCGAATGACCATGCTCCTCTTCTAGCGGCATTTTATCGTAGGTCGCTGAAGGAAGTAAGCATTAAAAAGTCATTGGGCAAATGCACTGGTCATTCTCTTTTTCAAGAAGGGTCGTCGAACAGATGCACACAGGTACTGGCATACATCTGTGACGTCAGTTTGTTATAGAATTTTCGAACACACTTTACTCTCGCATATTATTAACTTTGTGAGGACCAAAAATCTCCTGTACAGAAATCGACATGGATTCTGTAGACGCCGATAGTGTAAAACCCAGCTCGGTCTGTTCATCCGCGAGCAGGGTCGCATGGGGGGTAAGCGGGTAAAAATTACTCAGGTAAAATTAAAATTATTCGGGTAAAAATCAATCACAAGTTTTAAATTCTTGCACCTACTATTTCGTTGTATTACGTTTTGTGTTTTCGCTTTTCGTTGCTCATAAGTAGTGCTCAGAAGTCGGAAGTCGGTCGAACTAAATAGCCTGCTGTATGCTCTCCTTTATTTTGTGGTTGTATAGGAAGTTACGGTTTTGTAACGTTGCACCACATAGTTTTAAGCGCTCTGTTTAGTGGAAACGAATGATCCGAATTGAAAAAGTGTTATTGTTCTTCATCAGGTTATCAAAAACGAAAACGCAAAGTTGAAAAAGACATTGTGGCGAAAAAGAAACAGACATAGTTACCCCTCGTGCCACTCGCTAAACCAGCGGTGTCGGGGGATTCAGAAGGACGTGGAGGTGACGTTGAGGCTTCTTTAATTGATAGTGGCCAGTTTCAGGAGCCTCCGAGACAAGATACGTCGTTGGTTTGACAGTTCCGTTTATAAATGGTTAAGGTGTTATGCTGTAGATACTTACGAACGATCCTCTCGTGCAAAAGTTATTGCCATTTTTGAAAATTTGTCAGATGTTGACAAGCGAGGGAGATGTTTAGAAGCATCTGTTGCATCGGCGATGCATAGATCGGACCACTTTGATTTAGATAATGTGATAAATGACAGTTCAGCCGTCGAAGTTTGATCCAATTATGAAAGAGCATTTAAGAAAAGTCGAAGCATCACAATAAGGAAGAAACGCATGGTTCACTATCTTGCGATGATCTGAAACGTTATGGCTTACAGATTTCAGACTCTCGTGGGCAGAGGTACGACAACGGGACCTACGTGAGTGGCGTCTATCAGAGTTCAAGTGCATATAGTTAAAAAAAATCCGTTGGTAATTTTTTTCTCCATGCTTTGCTCGTACACTAAATCTTTGTGGCGTACATGCTGGGGAGAGTTGAGTTGAGTAGTCACTTTTTTCGGGGTTGTTTCGAAAAAAATGATTTTTTTTCATTCTAGTACCCAATGATGGAAAGTTTGAAAAGAAAATATTGGATCGTCAATTCACCGGCTATGGAACACGAAATCGTCTCCGCGGGTAGATACCGTGCATTCATTTGTCGGAATTACAAGGGACCATTGAACATACTTTTAAATTTAACTTGGCTGAGGAGGCGCGTTCTTAACTAAAGGGCATTCACAAGTATTTGAAATCATTTCAATGAGTCTTGCTGTCTTCAGTGTGGTAGAAAGTATTAACTGCAATGAACAACGTAACGCTGTGGTTAAAGGGAGATAAGCCACAATAAACGTTGAAAGAGGCATTATTAAGAGTCTCTTGGAAGAATTAAATAGACTGAGAAATAACTGGCAAGGTAGCAGAAAATACTGGAATATCACCTGACTCGAACGTAACGAATCGCTGTGCAGAGAAGGAAAGGCAAAAGAAAACGCTTTGTAGATGAAACACCAGAAGATGATTTAAATCCGATCCCAGAGGACATTTTTCAACTAATGTTTTCAATGTTATCCTAGATAATGTTGAAGAAAATTTAACTATAAGTTACTTTGCCAAAGATAACATGGACAAATTTGGTTTCTTATGGAACTACATAATCCTAAACGATTCTATACTACCAGAGCACCTATAAAACATGACATTTTTGTGCAACGTAGACATTAATAGGTAGGATCTGAAACGAGAAATTTTGCGGTTAAAAAAGATCCATGCAGCCACTTCCCGCTGTCTACTTTCCCAGTGCTATTCGTAAGTGCAATTTTAATAACTTATTTCCAAATATTGTAGTAACTTTACCGATTTTCCGCACCTTGCATGCTCCTGTTGTCCAAGGAGAGCGGTCATTCAGCAAGAGTTACGAATTGTTTGAGAACTATAATGGTTCAAGGGCGGCTTATTGGATTAGCTATGATCTCAATACAGTCAGTTTGCCTGCTCATTAGATAATACCAGGATTACGAAAGTGTCCGTATCTATGTTGTTTTGTGGTCTTCAGCTCTCCATGCTACTCTATCCTGTGCAAGTTTCTTCATCTCCCAGTACCTACTGCAACCTACATCCTTCTGAATCTGCTTAGTGTATTCATCTCTTGGTCTCCCTCTACGACTTTTACCCTCCACGCTGCCCTCCAATACTAAATTGGTGATCCCTTGATGCCTCAGAACATGTCCTACCAACCGATTCCTTCTTCTGGTCAAGTTGTGCCACAAACTTCTCTTCTCCCCAATTCTATTCAATACTTCCTCATTAGTTATGTCAATACTTCCTCATTAGTTATGTGATCTATAAAAAGCTAGAAAGGTAGTAAAATTCTATAATGTGTGGATTTATGTAAACTGCAAGCATTAAAAAAGACGTAGCTTGATATTTTTGCATTAAAATTTTCTGACTTTACCCAAAAATAGTTTGAAATAACAAATTTGGGGATACGCCTAGGAACGCTTACACGGGCCGCAAAAATCCTAGCGCTGGCCCTGTCCACGAGAACCAGAAAGCAGTAAATAATGGGACCCAGGTTGATATTGTATCCTCGACTTGCAGAAGGCGTTAGATACAGCTCAGTTGGCTCTGAGCACTATGGGACGTAACTTCTGCGGGCACGTGGTTCCAAACTGTAGCGCCTAGAACCACTCGGCCACCCAGGCCGGCACAGCTCAGTTATGCACTGTCGTCTAATCAACTAAATGCGAACTTACAGAATATCAGACTATCTGTGAAATTTGATTGAAGAGTTTCTAGCAAACAGAAGACAGCCTGTCATTCTCAGAGGAGTGAAATCTTCAGATGTAAAAGACACTTTCGGTGTACCTCAAGAGAGTGATTTAGAACTATTACTGTTCACCATATATAAAGGACGTAGTGGATAACAGCGGAAGCTCCACGAGGTTGTTAGTGGTTTGTTAGTGGTTGATACTGGTGTATACAGTGATGTCGCAATGCTGCAAAAATGCAGCGATGTGCTCAAATACACAACTGCATCGTGTTGCGTATATATAGGGGAAAAGAACTATTATTGTGTGACTACATGGTTCCCGAACAACCACTGGGAAAGTCACTTACAGAGGACGTGCAGTCCACCTAGGAAGGTTGCACCGAACAAAAATTCGTTGACCGATTGCTCTTCAGTCTCGGGTTCTTACCAGATAATATTGATAGGATAAATAGAGAATATTCGAAGAAGAGCAGCGCGGTCCTTCGTATGTTCATTTAGCAAGTGCGGTAGCGTTACGCAAATTATGATCCCTCTCCCTGGCAGACGCTACTAGAGTTGCGCTGTGCATCTCGATGTTGTTTCCTGATAAAATTCCGACAGCGCATATTACTTGAAGATTTAATCATTACATTGCTTTCTCCAACGTGTATATCGCGGAAAGCCCATGAAGGAAAACCGAACATACTGAGGCTAACCAACAATCTTTCTTCCCGAGCACCATTCACGACAGGAACAGGGAGGTGGGGCAGTGACAGCTATGTACGAAGTACCCTCCGCCAAACACCGTAAGGTGACTTTTAGAGTGTAGCTATAGCTGTGGAACAGACGTAAATCAACAAAATGAGTGAAACTCTGTCATCGAATGGACAGGAAGGATGTATGGTACCTACGTAAACGATAGATGGAGATCTGAAGTCAAGGATTAGATTATTTCCAGCTCTGATATAAGGGAGAAAAAGAAGGAGAAGGAAAAGGAGGAGGTGTTATGGCAACAGGTCGCAGCTTCTATCCATGAGGCGACCACGGTGGTCTAAATTAGAACAACTCTTGCCAGAAAAGGCAGTATTGCTGGTTCTGATTTCGATTCGCTGCACCGTTTTAATTACTCGTTCGGTTCACTCTAGAAGTCACTCCGCTGCAAGAAAAAACATTTCATTCAGAAATTGATGCAATATTGCATCAGCTCCACGCATATTGCAGATGGATATGCATATATGGATGGATTTCTGCATATTGCAGAAATTGATGCAGAAATTCAATGCATTGATGCAGTGTTCCTGTCGTGAATGGTGCGCGGGAAGAAAGATTGTTGGTTAGCCTCAGTATGTTCGGTTTTCCTTCATGGGCTTTCCGCGATATACACGTTGGAGAAAGCAATGTAATGATTAAATCTTCAAGTAATATGCGCTGTCGGAATTTTATCAGGAATTCACTCTAGAAGTCACTCCGCTGCAAGAAAAAAGCATTTCATTCAGAAATTGATGCAAGTGTGTTGAGCAAAGTACATGGTGGTGCTTTGATAAGTATAGCTTGAGAAATACGAGAGGCGAAGGCACAAACATTTGATGCAGAGTATTGTGATAAGTGCGCTGTTTTACACTTTCTTGTTACTTGCAGAAAAATAGACGTTAAGCAGTAGTAACTGACATGAAGTAGAGAGATGTAGTAGTGCCGTATAAGTTTTGCGGTTTTCGTGTTCCCGGATATCCTTGATGATTAATAGGGCATTTACGGACAATAAAAGACGGGGCAGCAGGTTAATAAATCGAAAACAGCTGAAAGCCACCAGTGACATATGAGGACTAATGCTATATTGCTACGTTATTAGGTCTGCATTTCTCCAAGGAGTGAATGACTTGTAACTGTAGAATTTTCTGAGATAACACTACAACATCAGTGTCCCCGGACTAAAACTGGATGAGCCTAGAAACCGCTTACGGTTGTATCTCAGTTCCGCCAGTTTCGGTGATGTTACGAATCATAATAAATCTTTGGTTTGGCCACGACCCAGATGGTCACTATGCCCATTTTCGAGGGATATGACCGAAAATTCGTATATTATCGCAGTTCTGTAGACAGTCATGCCAACCCTTTACAACAGAAATTCCAACGAGCTTATCGCTTTGGGACCGATACTTGCAGTCGTTCTCAGGAACACCGTGACGACAGATCCATGCCTTCAAGACCCATGATATCGTATCCATCTACATATCGATAACGTGGATTAATTGTAGAATAGTAGGCTGTGGTGCCTGATGTTGGCTGTCGTACTTTACAATTTGTGACTCCAAAGCTTCCCTAAAGCTTGTGCGCGTTCATGCTGGAACTACTAGGAGCGTCGTGGTTCACGGCATTTTTACAGCGTATGGGGCAATCACTTCTCGGGAGAGGCCGGCCTGCTCCCTTGAGTCCTGAAAAGAAACCTGTTATTTCTTTAGAAATTCGCGTCTTGACGGCGTACTCACCTTCGCTGTGGATGGTAGTTGTGATAAGAAAGCCTTATCGATTGTTTCCCAGTAGTTCGCCACCCATATATAAGGAGCACTGGCGACCCTGGTGCCTCAGTTACTAGATCACCAGCCACCGACACTGTCCGCCAGTTTTCGCTACATCGCTCAAGGCGTACGACTTGTGTAAGTTTTTGTTTTATTTTATTTCAATTTCCTTACTAGTTAAAGTGTACGGGTATGACTGCTGTGGTACTTGCTGTACGTTTCACTACATAACTTTCCGCCAGACAGACAAGCATGGTATATTCTTCCAAATCATTTCTTTCGCTATCAGATCATATTTTATTTTCCATAGTTAGACTATGAGATCAGAAGCTTTTGAAATGTGCTACAGAAGAGTACCCAATAGTAGATCCATTAACAAATGCAGCGGTTCTCAGTCGAACTGCGGAGAAATGGGCGTTGTGGAATAACTGGACGAAAAGAAGGGATAGGTGGATAACACACATCCTGAGGCGTCAAGGAGTCGTCAGTTTGGTAATAGAGAGCAGTGTAGGGCTAAAAATTGTAAAATAAGCCCAAAGATGTAAGCATGTTAGGGTGAATGTGGGCTGCAATAGTTACTTGGAAATAAAGAAGTTTGTACAGGATAGACTAACATGGAGAAGTGTATCAAACCAGTTTTCTGACTGAAAATCAATCGAACAACCATAACATAATATTATTTTATTTAATAATGCTATTGTTGTGTAATATACTGTGTGCTGTTTCTTGTTCCTTCTCCGATTCGAGTGTATCGAAATGACTATTTTGGTACTCCACGTAATTTTCAATACATAATTGATCATCAGAAAGGCAATCATGGTATGGGAGAGCGGGGTAATACTGTGTACTTAAGCTATTTGTTAAACATTTCCTATTTTCTGATATCATATAAAATGGTGAATCATCTTATTTTGTCAAGCAATCAACAAGTTCCTGGTTTGATGTTTGGAATACTAGATCTATTTACATTTCTACAGTTACTTTACAAAAATGCACGATATTTACCCAAGGGCCAGGGTAATACCGTGTACTACGGTGGGTGATACAATGTAATATACAGGGTGGACAGAAACAGCCAGAAAACCTCGTAGCATTGTTATAGGACAGGCTGTGCTAAGGATTAATTGTTGAGAAAAGAATTCGAGATGTTGAGCTGTTTCCGAAGTTCCCCTAACTGGCCGCTGCACTCGCAAATTCAAGCGGCCCACCAGAGACAGCCAGATGTGTTCTTCGTTTGGTTTCCTAAAACCGAACAAGAGAGCAATACGTAAATTTGACATGGGACCGTAGTAAGGATAATACTCGAGCCAAAGACTGATCTCGTGCACTATCTTCTACGCTATGAGAACAACTGACACTAATTGTACCTGGCGGAGTACTTGAATCTGTGCACGCAACGGCCTGCTCGGCTGACTTCAGTGCTAATTAACTCGGAAACGGCACAACGTATCGGTTTTTCCATAACAATGAATTCTCAGCACAGCCTATCCTGCAACGCCCTTACAAGTTTTTCAGACTGTTTCTGACCACACTGTATAAAACGGCAAACACTGGGTAAAAATGAAACAATTGAACGAATTAGTATTTCAGAAATTATTTATTAAGCAAGGGTGCCAAATATAACTGCTTATTGAACACCAGATAGAGACTAAAAAATTTAAAATTCTTTTGCTAGGCAAACAACAAAATAAACAAAGTGAACTCAAGTTTTCTCGGTTGACATTTGGGACCTAACGTAGACGGCAATAGTCACAAACATATTTCTCAGGAGCATCACATCCACTACACTCGGAATGCACTCATCCACTGCAAAATACACATCTAAACCACAGTTCTCTGTTTATCCCAAACTCTCCACAGAGTAGACAAACAGAATCATTATCAGCAAATGTTTCCCTGTCTCTTTTGACAGCGATTTCTCCGATTTTTTTTTGGGTTACCATCATCCATCTCATCGTCACTGCAGAGTTTGGATGATGAAGACTGAAAAGATGTAATCCGTCCACTTTTCTTAATGTCACATTGCTGAGACCTTATCTTAGATGCAAAGCTTCATAACTTGCTCTTTCTTTTGGCTTTTAACTTTGATTTTCCCAAAGATAATTATTTTTCTTCTTTCTTCCTTAATTTTGCTTCTTTAATCTCTGCACATTTTTTTAAAATTTCTCTGTTATAAGTCAAACTGAAAATTGAGGAATGCTATTGCGTGGTGGTTTTCTTAGGTTTGAGAGAGCTGGTAATGGACTTTGGCTTGTAATCCAACTCTAGGTTGAATTTTTAACTGTTCGTCTACATCGTCCAGGAAATCAGTCGCTGTATTTGAAGTACAAAGTTCAAATTTGTTATTATTTTCATCATTTTTAGGATCGTCATCCTCAACAACTGTTAGGAATGAAGATGTCTCTTCTTCTGTATCTAAAAGCACGAAGTTAGTGAATTTTTTAGGATATGGAAGGAAAATTCCTGTTTTACTGAAACCAGAAACAACCTTGTCTATATTTGCAATTTACATGAAGGCTCTGCTAAAGATAAGGCAAATGACATAGGGTGCTATTTTTTGATAGGGGTTAGGCTTCATAAAATTGTCATATTCGTGATTAAAGAACCCCTTAAGCTACTGAGAATTCACATCTAAAGGCTGTAGCCTGTGAGAGCAATAGGGTGGTAGGGTAAAGACTATACAGAGTGCGGCGCTTAAATACGGACATATTTCAATTTGAATTTCCCGCCATATCGTAGTTCCGCCGGAGGTCCCAACTGGCATTCTTGAATGCCATAGGCGTCTGCTAAACGGTGAGAACCTCAAAAATGGCCGAGATGTTACGGACAAGTGCGGATTACAACCGACGAGCCGCGATTATCGAAAGTCTTCGCGCTGGGCGTTCGCCCCCTGAAATAGTTCTATTATTTGCGTACCCGAGATCAACTGTTTACGATATTGTGGCAACGTATAATGCTTCGGAGAAGTCTGGGAAGGTTCCACCAATCCGGCGAGGAAACCTCATTCGAGGAAACGCGTGTCACGAACTGTGGCAGTCGCCGGAAATGTTCAGGCGACGATTTCGGAGGACCCGGGGCAATCGCTGAGGAAATTGGTTCAGTATTGAAATCAGCGAGCGAATAATGCGTCGGATAGCAGAGGAGGACCACATATGAGCCATTTAGTCCAAAACTGACTCTGGGAGAACGTTGACATGTTCTCGTCAAAGGAGTTCCGGCCCGGATTTGAACCACCTTGACTACTACGTTTGGAGCGTAGTCGAAAGAGTTTCCAATAAGACGAGGCACCCTAATGTCGCATCTCCATGCACCGCTATCGAAGCAGCATTCGGGAATATGGACAGTGCTGTTTTAGAGAGTGCGTGCTATCACTTTAGGACAACTTTGGAGGAGGTCATAGCGGCTGAAGAGGGTTACTCTTAAAAGATACCACTACTTACATGTAGGCCGGCCGGAGTGGCCGTGCGGTTCTAGGCGCTACAGTCCGGAACCGCGAGACCGCTGCGGTCGCAGGTTCGAATCCTGCCTCGGGCATGGATGTGTGTGATGTCCTTAAGTTAGTTAGGTTTAAGTAGTTCTAAGTTCTAGGGGACTGATGACCTCAGAAGTTGAGTCCCATAGTGCTCAGAGCCATTTGAACCATTTTGAACTTACATGTAAAAGGATTTTCATTTTCGTTTCCATTTGGTTTTAATAAATTTGCTTTAAAAAAACTTTTATTTGTCAGGATTTAAACGTCGCACCGTGTATTCTGTCGTTTTCTGGTAGAAATAGTAAATATCCAATCAGTTGCAAAATGGAAGGTTTATTAAAACTCCTTTACGATGGCTTCAACGCTTAGAAAAACGCCTTCTTCAGAAGGAAATATTGACAATCTAAACAAGTTAACAGTGAAGGCTTCTAGGCACACATGGTCAGTGTGATAGTCTATAATAAAATGAACGGTATAGCTCCTGGATGCCTTGGTAAAATCAGCAAAGCGCTTGAGCCACCTTGGAAAGGGATCGACAGTCATCCAACCATTCCTGCTACAGTCAGATATTGAATTTGCTGCCCCCCTGTCTGTAGAGCAGGAGTCATCCTAAGCTGCGGGTAAATACTAGAAATAAGAATAATATTCACAAGCATTTAAAGTCACTTAGTCTTGTACAAAAAAGTGTGCATTATTCAGGAACACACATTTTCAATAACTTGCCAGCAGCCATAAAAAGCTTAACAACCAATGAAATTCAGTTTAAGAGAAGCCTAAAGGATTTATTGGTGGCCAACTCCTTCTACTCCATTGATGAATTTCTCAGTAGAACCAACGGATTCGTACATATTAACAATTTCAGTGCAGTAATGTGTTCATTGTAAATAAGTATTATAGTAGTTGTATTACACGTTTATTACCTTATAAATAAATAAAATGACTTTTTTATTTTAAATTCAGTGCATTAGTATTTGTAAAATGATTCTTTCATATAGCGTTCATTAAAAAATGACAATCAGTCCACTTGGGACCTGTGGAATGGTACATTAGCTTATTTGTTTGAGTTGTAAATATTTGTCATGTATTGTTGTTTTTCTGTCATGTTCTACATCCCGAAGGACCTCCTCACTACGGATCAATTTGAATGAAAGTAAATCTAATCTAATCTAATAAACACGGGAGGCACATTTGCCCCTTTGGCAGTACTACACTGCACACTTTGATGTTCTTACTACGCTCCCAGCTTGTTGCTGAGCCAGCTTGTTTAGCTCCTTTGGATGCAAAATTTTTTCTTGTCTTTTTAACTGTTGATATCCCAGTCTCGTAAAAATTATATACCATAGAGGCTTCAAGTGTATGGATTTACATCACAGAGGAGAGGTTAGAGGTTAAAATCTTAACTTTGCTCCGTTAAAAACGGAGATCCAAGATAGCCCATAAAATGTCTTTGCTAACAATAACACATGCATTGTCTTCTCCCTGTTCTTACAAAATGTAGGCTTTTTGCATAAGCTCACTTTACAAGTCTCCACCATTTAATCTATCTCTTCGGTGTTCAAAACAAGCTCAAGAAAGGTGTAATTAAACGAAATTACTTCACATATTGTTACTAATAGCGTATTTCACTTACCTCTGTACTTCAGATCCGTTGATTTTCTAGCAAAAGCATCTGAAATCAGTGAGATACTACGAACAACCTCGTGCCGTTATTAGCTGCCTACAATTATGGATCTGTGTGGTAGCGTCATGCGACGCTGGTTACTCCGTCTAGGAGGCTGGAAAAAGCCGTGAACGGTATTACCCCGCTAGACGGTATTACCCTGCTCTCCTTTATTCTTCCCACGTTGTTCGTAAGTCATTGAGTCATTTTCTTAGGTTACACCACCAAAATAGCAGTTCAACGATGGACTGAAGAGGTGTAATTACCACTCCTCTTCTTCCCCTTTCCCACCTTCGCCAGTTCGTCGTGTAATGGCCGCGAGAGAGCAAAACTTGTCCGCATATATTCAATAACATTATCAATGCGTTCCCAGGATATTTTTATTAGATTTCTTGCAGAGAAATATTCAGCTTTGGTACAATCATAGGATTTTCTGTAGGAGCTTGACTACATCGCCCAAATGAATACCAGACCTGTTCTATAGGATTCAGTCCCGGACAGCTTCCTACTCGTATTCTGTTCTCAACTTGTAGCATTTCTGCCATGCAATGAAGAACGCAAAATGAAGAATAAGCAGCGGAAGGCAAAAGACCAAAGGTCTGCTCACGATCCCTTCGAGCTATCAAAAATTGTTACGCGCCACGTGGTGGTCTCATGGCGAAGAGATGATTCTGGAATGTGTGACTGCTTACGGGGTGTTCTCACCTAGCATTGAATTGGCGGGTGATTTGCGCAATTCTCTTGGTTGGTTGGTTGTCTGGGGAAGGAGACCAGACAGCGTGGTCATCGGTCTCATCGGTTTAGGGAAGGATATGGAAGGAAGTCGGCCGTGCCCTTTCAGAGGAACCATCCCGGCATTTGCCTGGAGTGATTTAGGGAAATCACGGAAAACCTAAATCAGGATGGCCGGACGCGGGATTGAACCGTCGTCCTCCCGAATGCGAGTCCAGTGTCTAACCACTGCGCCACCTCGCTCGGTGCGCAATTCTCGATTGTCTACGCCGACCCCTATAGTCAATATGTTGTGGCTCATAACAATTGCCTCTGGCTATTTTTCTTTAATCGAGGTACTCGAGATATACCCTTAACAGGGTGGTACATGAAGAATTTAGTGCCTGCACGACCACGGAAATGTCCCATGCATCCGGTACCCACGTTCTGGTCCCATGCATCCGGTACCCACGTTCTGGCCGAGATCGAATGCGCTGAAATCACTCGTTTTTGGCATCCTGCGCTGTGTGAATGTACGGTCTCGCGGCGATATGACTCAGTAAAGCCGGCCTCAGTGGCCGAGCGGTTCTAGGCGCTTCAGTCTGGAACCGCGCGACCGCTACGGTCGCAGGTTCGAATCCTGCCTCGGGCATGGATGTATGTGATGTCCTTAGGTTAGTTAGGTTTAAGTAGTTCTAAATTCTAGGGGACTGATGACCTCGGAAGTTAAGTCCCATAGTGCTCAGAGACATTTGACCCCCCAACAGACCAGCTACAGTGAGGGCGCGATAAGTTGGCATGTTCTGTATTTCACCCTGCTACCTCCCACGGCGCTCCCAAAGCTGTGAAGTGTAATTGCCCCACGAAATTTTGTGTTGTCTGTGTCAGCGGATGATTAATTGTTTAATAAAAGTAATTTTACTTATTTTTAAATGAGCTATACGATATACAACCGTAACAGTTTATTACATGTTTTGCCACGCGGGATTAGCCGAGCGGTCTGAGGCGCTGCAGCCATGGACTGTGCGTCTGGTCCCGGCGGAGGTTCGAGTCCTCCCTCGGGCATAGGTGTGTGTGTTTGTCCTTAGGGTAACTTAGGTTAAGTAGTGTGTAAGCTTAGGGACTGATGACCTTAGCAGTTAAGTCCCATAAGGTTTCACACACATTTTTATTACATGTTTTGAATGTACTCATTGCATTTATTACAACAGCCTGAATTTAATTTCACATCCCTTGCTTCAAATATGAACTGCATTTCAAGATGACCGTGTCTTTTATGTTCCTTCACGAGTCCATGTTTTTCGGTGTCAAAGCATACCGTAACAACTGAGTCGGGCACGCTTATGAGGTGTCAATAGTGGAAGACAAACAATAAAAGCTTCCCCCCTCTCAAACCCTCTAACCTCCCAGTGGCCACACTGCTTATCCCTCCACCGTTTAGGTAAGTGCCTTACTTTAGTCAGCTCACGGCCGAATTAAACAGCGTCAATTAAAACTAAGCGCTTCTTAAAATATTACCGTCTCTGTAAGTATTTTTTGTTTCTTACCTTGTAGGAAAACTACACTCTTAAGAAGCTCTTAACATCACTTCATGTTTTTGAATTCGGCTGTTAGTTGCTACACGGGTATGATTATAAAATGTGCCTGAGAGCCGCAGGCCGTACGAATACTTCATTCGGACCGCATGCGGGCAGCAGTTTGACAACCACTGGTCTAACTCAATGAAACAAATACGCCCACCGGACGCAAGACTCGAACCCTGAGCTCCGGATGCTAAAGTAGAGTAAGTGGGCCCGGAGCCACACCGACATGAATGAGTAGACTAGCCTCCGGAAGACCAGGTGTGACAGACTGATAGGCTCAACTGCTGTACGTGGGGCGAGGTGCGTCATCTGCTGACGTCACGTGTTCAACATTTCTCATCCAATTTTGGGGTATTTCCCGGCACCTGCGGTCCCATGTGTCTTATATTAAATTACTTGTCTCAGCGTCATCTAAGTCGCTTCAAAAGTTTTTAAAAGTTAATAAAAATCACCATGTATAAGGGGAACAGAGACGAATAATTCTAGGGACAATACGATCTGAAAATGAGGAAACCAACTGACATAAGTCGATGTGAGAAAGGGCAAATTGTTACGGCACGGTCTCTGGAAACGATCTTAGCAGAAACTGCGCAGCTGATTGACTGCTGGCGTGCTACTCTCGTAAGAACCAACGAGTATGCGACAAGGTGTTGGACGTCTACGGCTCCTCCCTTACCCGCTCTGTAAAGAAGCATACACGGCGATCAGCGCAGTTCTAACGACAGAGCACAGTGCTGGTGCAGGCCCAAGTGTTTCGAAGCAAACAGTTCAGCGCATATGGCTGGACATCTGACTCGGCAGTAGGCTATCCCTACGTGTTCCACTGTTAAGTCAACGACATCGTCGAACACGATTTTAGTGGGCACGGGATCATCGAGATAGGATCATACTTCAATGGAAATATGTCGCCTGGCAGGATGAATAACACTTCTTGTTACAGCAGGCCGATATTCGTCTTCTCATAGGCCGAATTCCGACAGAACGGCTGCTCGAAACGTGCACCATCCACGGACGCGGCCATTGGAAAGAGTATTATGGTACTGAGACGTTTACCTGGGCTTCCAAAAGAAGTGTGGTAGCAATCGAGGATGCCTTTGACAGCTGCGTACTACGTGAAAATTATTGTGGACCACCTGCATAGCTTTCTGCCACCCTCATTTACAGGAATTTCATGATCTGTGCGTCGACATTTGTTGCCACCTACCTCTGGAAACATACCACAGGCTTGTCGAATCCATGTCATGCAGAATCGCTCCTGCATTGTGTTCCAAAGAGCGATCAACATGCGTTTGAGCAGGTGGATGTAACTCACCAATGAGGTTTGACTCACCAATGTATATCACTCTAAGTAAATGTGTTGCACCTGTATCTTTATGCTTCAAATAACACATGAATCATCCCCCCCCCCCCCCACACACACACACACTCAATAACATTTGATATAGGTACTTGAAGCTGGTCAAATGGCCCTTCTCTAAACTTGCATTTTTATATTTTTTTCGAATTGTATCAATCAATTTATGTTTTCATAGTATGGCAATCAATCTATCTACCTACAACTGACTGTCTCTTCAAATTTTCAGTTTTATGGTCTCTATATTGTCTCAATCAACGTAGATTCCTTAATTGGTAATGTCTGACACATGCACGATGAGACGCCTGCTACATTGGAATTTCCTTCTTTCTGACGAGTTTCTTCGTTTTAACGTGACCTCAGCCTTTCCTAACCTGCTAGAAACACTCCGACTTACACCTGTTTTCGGTAATTCTACCTTTCAGTTATGGTTTCAGTACAGTTTAGTCGACGACCAAAGACCCATGTGTCTTTCTCTCTTCATCTGATAGCCGCTGCTGTTGTGGGTCGTAATGAATACTACGCCATAAAACTAATGAGGCCTGAAAAACAACTAAAGCACTCTAAATGAGTAGAAAGCCGAGAGGAAATTTTGTGTGTGCTCTTGCTGCCAAGCGAAATGGACCTAGCCACAGAAGAGAACAGCCACACTGTGTGACACTCAAGATAATTAGTAAATCGTTCTGCCGATTTGACGCGAGTGTTGGGACGACGTGACACGCGTAGTAATGGGATGTGCCTGTGAGCAGCGACATTAGCACTTGCTTGTAGCCAGCGAACTGAATAATGCAGGATGTGTTTCGAATGCAAATGAAATGACTGACAGCGTGAGATCCCATTTATGCAATAGATGTTAAGCTTTTGAAGGAGGGAGAATGGAGTGAAATTATAATCGGCTTTTCGCTAATAGAGCAGCAAAATTAAATTAAGACGAGAAATTCCTGTGCAAAAGGCAGAGTAATGCTTGTGGTCTTATTTCCACAGTTCTAAATGTGGGCAAAAGGAAGCATAAACAAACCGCGATTTTAAACTTGGTTCTGTCACGACGAAGTGCATAACTGCGGCGTATCTAATACTCCATCACCAATTCCAGTAATAGAAACAAGGATTTCGTTAAGCGATAATACGTCATCATACGAGTAGTCAGCTGTATGATTTATTTTCGTAACCTTATTTGGACTGAGATATCGATACAATCACTGTTTCTAAATGAAGTGGTATATTTTTGTAACTACTTTCGCGAACTCTTGGAAAGATGAATACTGCGATACAACGCTTGTTAATGTACTAGAAAGTTTCACAAAATTCGCGAGAGAAATACAGCATATGAAGGACAAAGCTGGCCGTACAACATACTTTACTCCTTACTGCTGTTACAACATCGCGTGAAGGGTGAGGACGAATCTGTTGGGTTGGATTGGGTTGAGTTGGGGGAGGAGACCAAACTGCGAGGTCATCGGTCTCATCGGATTAGGGAAGGATGGGGAAGGAAGTGGGCCGTGCCCTTTGAAAGGAACCACCCCGGCATTTGCGTGAGGCGTTTTAGGGAAATCACGGAAATCCTAAATCAGGATGGCCGGACGCGGGATTGATCCGTCGTCTTCCCGAATGCGAGTCCAGTGTGCTGACCATGGTGTTGACCACAACGTGTATAGCATTTCCCGTCTTTTCTACTAGACGCTTCAGTCAAAAAATTAAGAGGTACAGGTTGGCTACAATTAAACTTTTACTGTTTGAGAGGGCCCCGATGAAAAAACGAGTGACAGTAGGACAGTGAAACTGTGGAAACATTTGCAAGACCACGCAGAAGAGAAATAACGAATAAAGAATTGAAAGAATTTTTATTTCGACATGAGAGGGTAACATTTGTTAATTGCGTACCATGTGTACGTCCCAGGTTACAAACGTTGCTCTATGTGACGACCATCAGCATCCACGACTGCCTGGAGCCGCACTAGAGATATTGTTTCACAACTGTTCGTAGCACTTTTCAAACGGTGGACCATGAAATGTTCAGCTGTCTTGACACAATTCGTGCACAGCTTGAAGATCTCACATTGCGTCCAGCATTCTCAGCGATGGCTACAGTAAATTCTTCAACAATTTGTGATGCAATTGACCGTCGGTTTCTCCTGAGAGCAATTCGTAAATCGCCAGTTAATTCTAACTTCTGAATCACGGTCTTCAACCCCAGTGCGGAAAGAGGACCTCTCCCTATTCATTTAATGCGTCGATGCTTGCGAAGAGCAGCAGCACTTTTGCTGTAGTTTTGATTAAAAAACTTTACAAGTAAAGCCCTGCTCACATTTTCCAATGCCATGTTGACTTAATGCTTGTGTTTCAACCCTACGTCTCCGTACCAGTACCAGCGCGTAACGGCAAGTCATAACACTAACACTATTAACAACGCAAATTCTGCAGCGCACAGTCTGAGTATCACTCCTATAAAGATGGATACCCATACGATAAATAGTTTTTCGTCAACACTGTCTCGAGTAGCAGAAAGTTTAATTATAACCACCATGTATTATATTACATTATTCCTCATCTGAATATTTATCTAACGTCGTCAAAAGTAAACAGTCCCTACCCATTTCCTCTTTTAGCTCTATACTCAGTTTTTCAGCAAATCAACATAAACATTTTTGTAGCACTGAAGTGCTGCTGGTAATTGACAGTTGCAAAGTGGGCTGGAGAACGCATGATGAAGGCATCGTCCCCCAGATTTGGAGATTCTGGTTCAGGTTTGCCTCTAGAATTTGACGAAGGTTTGTCTCTTATGTGAAATCGCACAACATCCAACTATTTAATGAAGTACTTGGAAAGGTAGACCGTTTGAATCCATGAGCTGTTTCACACTCAGCTGTCCATAATACTTTCTAACAAACATGCTGTTGTAGGCTTCGTTTGCGTCATAGGTGATAGCCAAAAGGTGGGTTTCTAGCAACGTTAACCAGGTCTGTCTCTCACGTTTAGAACTGCGGAAGAACTTCCATTGTGGGTTAATGTCATTCACTTCTACGATTGATTCAGTAAAGCTTTGTGTTTGTGTTTTTTTCCCCTATGATCAGTTCCACTTTTACACTTGTTAAAACGAAACGTATCGGTTACTGTCAGGTTTACGACACATAATAATATCACTTGGATTTATCATGTTATGCCAACTAAGACCTATTGTAATTTATGATTACAAATGAAATAAATATTTATTATACTCTTAAGAGCTGCGGCCATTTTTCTTCAATTGTTTCTTCAATCCTATTTATGTAGTAGTTACGAATAACTATACTCAGCTGAATTTTAGTTTCATTTTTAACGAAACAGGATTCTCCTGATAGTTTTAAGCATCGTTAGTGGCCTACAAGGGAAATGATTATTATGATGGTTACTTGCTAAATGTAAATATTATCTTACGAGTTGCTTGGATTTAGATGTACAGTGTTTCACATCAGCCCATAGTTTAATATAACCTTCGTATTACTCTTCAGTGAACATTAAGTTAAGCTACAAATGCTGCTATGAAACGCTACATATACAATGTTATTGATAAGTACCTCCACGGTTTCAGAATACGACTGTACCAAAACTACAACACTTTCGAGAAACAAATACATCTCCCCAAGCTTTTAACTCGTATCACATGTCCTCAATATGGGCAGCAAACCTAAGTACGTCAAGTCACTGACACGAACTTCCGCGGAAGGCGCGTCAGAAAACCGCTTTCGAAATCTATTCGTTCGGTTGCCTATTTGCAGGCGCGAACTAATTCAATGCGGCAATATGGAGCAGATGATTTGTATACGTTAGTGGGTGCGACAGATTGACCCGCCAGGTTAGCCGAGAGCGCTAATGCGCTGCTTCGTGGATTCGGGTAGGCGCCCTGGCCCCAGATCGAAGCCACCCGCTGGGTTAACAGCGTGAGCCAGTGTGCTGGTCCGCCTGGATGTTGTTTTTAGGCGGTTTTCCACATCCCACGAGGTGAACACCGGGCTGGTCCCCACATTCCGCCTCAGTTACACGACTCGCAGACATTTGAAACACGTTCACACTCTTTCATGGCTTACACTAGACGCAGACAGCTGGGGTACACTGATTCCATCCCAGGGGGTATGGGGTGGCGGCAGGAAGGGCATCCGGCCACCCCTTTGAATTAACCATGCCAAATCCTATTGTAACAATGCCAACCCTGTGAAATCTGAGTGACTAAGGCACAAGTGAAAGAAGTGTGTGTGAAAGACGTGCTCGAAAGGAAAACATTCAGATGACTTCCTGTTCTCCAAGCTTATATTGGGACTCGGAACCCTCTAATGTTGTGGATACTGTAGGATAAAACTTCTAATGAGAGCTCATCCATAATTAGTCAACAGTTTTCTCTGACATTGCAGTACTGAAAGTCTGTCAAGACAGTAGAAGTCAATTGCTATAAGTTGTTTTTCGTTTTGATGCAATGTTTAGAATTACAAACAAAATGCTATTAACACAATTTGATAAATTTTACTTATCTTGAAGAATTTCTGTAGCTTAATGGTCCAATCGACTGACTGGTTGACAAAGGAGTGTTCTGATAAGTTGTCCTACGCCTATCCTGATTAGTTTTTGGCCTTTTTGTGGAAGCTAGGACCTTTACAGATGGTCTCCAGTTGTTCTATTTTGTATGAAGAACGATTCTCTCTCTCTCCCTCTCTCTCTCTCTCTCTCTCTCACACACAAACACACACACACACTCTCTCTCTCTCTCTCTCTCTCTCTCTCTCTTTGTCGTTCTCTCGATTTTCCTTTCCTTTAATAATTTCTTCCAATTAGCGCATTTCCAAGCGTTTCTTGGACTTACAAACTTTCTCCTACTTATTATGTTCTATTACAGCACAACCTATCAATGCCGTTTGGTTTTTCATGTGTATATTCTAAGCAGCTCCAGTTTCTCTTCCTCATTTCTAGATTTATGGTCCATAAATTCTTCATGTCTGTGATCGTGATATCCGAAGGTACTGCATAAATATTAATTACTGTAAGGTCTATGCAGCTTCTAAATTGCATTATTTATTTATTGCTCTTGAGGGTTTCATTTTATTCGAAATAAACGTCGTCAGATGTTGGTTGTTTCTCGTCTACACCAAAGTACACTGTCTGCGTGAATATTTCACAAATATTTTCATGTCTAACGCGGTTTTTCGTGTTTTTTTTTTCATATTTCACCGATTCACTTTATGATTCAGGAATACTGGATTGGTTCTTTCGTTAATGTCACGGCCGATTTACTTTACTGACTTTGCTAAATCAAGCTGAAACTTCTCCTCTATAGCTTTCCTTTCATTTTATATAAGACACTCTCCTACAATTACTTCTTGCTCAAGAGAATACGGCGAGCCGTAATATAAGCATGCCATGTTACACACACACACACACACACACACACACACACACACACACAAAGAGAGAGAGAGGTTGTGTGTGGGGGGGGGGGGGGGGCTGCACGAGTGTTGAAATTAGTTTTGGCAAAAGACGGAAATAAATATGCAGATATATGGTGGGTGTCTGAGAAACTTAGAAGCAGAGGCAAAATTACTGACACTTCATTCTATCTAAAGTCGAATTTCCATATTTAAAGGGTGAAGTGCACTATTGGAGTTCGTGTGCGCCAGCGATACCCATCGTTATCAATAAGTAATCAACCTCGAGCAGCTTTGGCTCGAGTGTGCTTCATATAGCAAATTCGTACTGTTTGCAAGAACAAATGGTCTTACAATTTTAGAAATTGACTGTCCGAAAATGGCTCTGAGCACTATGGGACTCAACTGCTGAGGTCATTAGTCCCCTAGAACTTAGAACTAATTAAACCTAACTAACCTAAGGACATCAGAAACATCCATGCCCGAGGCAGGATTCGAACCTGCGACCGTAGCGGTCTTGCGGTTCCAGACTGCATCGCCTTTAACCGCACGGCCACTTCGGCCGGCCTGACTGTCCGCCTTGCTGTGACGGCTGTTTGTGCTGCTCAACATTGGTGCTATGTAGTGATTACAGCCGGGACACGTTTCCTTAGATTTGCAACGTGACCGTGGTGCTTCCAATAAAAGTGTGGTCGTTTTAACTTTAATTTCAATTCGTATGTTACTAAAACGCTCTTAGCTCCGGTCACCGCGTGTTCGACTACAGTGGAATTCGTCGTTTGCTATCGACTTCAGTGCTTTTGTACTCCACAATCTGGTTTCGGACTGTCTGGTCATTCTGGTGTATGCCTTCCATAGAGTTTCTGCGTGCCACATATTCCTGTCGCCTCGAATGGATCTTGTGTGTGTTTAGTAACTTTCAGTTCAAATTAATTTTCTTACTTGTTTACGTAAATGCGATTCTGTAAGTTCTTTAAAGAATGTGGAAGAACGTCTGCGTTCGACCTAATCTTTTTATGTGGTCTCTTACATTACTGCATTTTTAATCTTCGTCTAACAAGAATCGTTTGCTTCTGAAATGTAAATGAACACTTAAAGTGCGCGCTGAAATTGATGAATCTCACTCGTTCACTTAGCGCGAACTCAGAGTACCAGTTATACATCTGAACTGGTTTAGTTGTCGATTTGAGATTTCAAGGCAGATGTTGGCTCACGTACACCAATTTCTATGTAACAAATACGTCCTCACTCTCCGTGACAATGCTTTCGAGGAAGACTTCCTTTACCATTATCGTAAATTACACGTTGTGCACTACTGAGGAACTAATCGAGTTACTGCTAATTGGTTCTCCCAGTACTGAAGATATCTCCTGCATTGTGTTGATCTGTACTGTACGCGGTTCAGTGCATTTTGGTGATTAAAGTGATAATCGTCACTCACGCTAGTTTAGGATTTATGAAATACGCGTTGTGCTCGCCTATAGTAACTTCCTTGAAGAGAGTACAAATCCACTGTATACTTCATTAGCTCAACCTACTTATTTAAAAGATACAAAATCATGTAGACCCATAGCTCAGGTTTTCACCGTATTTATTGAAATTTTCACTTAAGAAACGACTCAGGTCATAGCTGAACAAAAAATTGTCGAGCAGCTAACAAGATCGAAGTGAAAATCGCGGCTCGTTGAACTGTTTTATAAGCGTACTAATGAAGTTACGTAGTTCATTTCCAGCCACAGAAAACTGAGTTCCGCTAAAATTAAATCCATCATTCAACCGCCCCTTGAAGTTACGTGGTAGAATTATTCTCAGCAATTTGAGAGTCCATAGATATTTGCATAATTATCTTCCTTCGTATGGTGCTTCTTATAAAATACTTCCAGTTTGTTACTGCTTTCACACTGTTTAACTGTTTTGGAAGGCTTGCAAGTAGGCTATAAGTGGCGGTACGTGACGCAAGCCACGTTCTTGCTTGTTTTATCGCCTTTTGTTTTGCTGTTCGTTTTAAGGGGTGTCCATAAATCACCTTGTTAGTTTCATTATTGTTATTCTATTTTTAAAAATTGAGGAATCGTCTGTAAACAACGGTAGTGAGGCTTTTCGGGCACAGCCCACCCTTCCTCTTCCCCCCCCCCCCCCCCCAACCCAACACACATACACACACAGAAGTACGCACCCATATTTATTCTGCAGCACATAACACAGTCTCCTTGGGAAATTCCGCTTTCTTCCTTGCTTGCGCTAGAGATTCTTGTCTGAAGCTACTCAGTGTGTGTTACCTTAGGCCAAGAATTTTTGCTCCTTAATCGTATACAATCCGTGAGGCCAATGCTGAACGGTGAAGTTGGTTGAGAAAGAGCTGCACCGAACGGAATGGATGAGAAGTATTAAAGAGCGGAAAAGTAAAATACTTACTTGGAGATGTAGTGAATGAGACAGCACTGGGACTTCGTGATGAGTGGAGATGGGTTAATTGGAAGTGCTTGTAGTTAGGAAAATGTGTAATACGGGAGCACATGTAACTGCATCAAGCCCCAACAACTATTATTTTGCAGAAGAAAGAAAAGGAAACCGAGGAGGTGCTACACTGAAGCACCAAAGGAACTACGTATTCAAACACAGAGATACGTAATCAGGCAGAATACGGAGCTGCAGTCGGCATCGCCTATAAGTCAACATGTGTCTGGCGCAGTTGTTAGATCGGTTACTGCTGCTACAATGTCAGGTTACCAAGATTTAAGTGAGTTTGACGTGGTGTTCCAGTTGGAGCACGAGCCATGGGAAACAGCATCTCCGAGGTAGCGATGAAGTGGGAAATTCCCCGTACGACTATTTCACAAGTGTACTGCGAATATCAGGAATCCGGAAAAACGTCAAATCTCCGACATCGCTGCGGCTGGAAGTAGATCCTGCAAGAACGGGACCAACGACGACTGAAGAAAATCGTTCAACGTGACAGAAATGCAACCCTTCCACAAATTGCTACAGATTTCAATGCTGGGCCATCAACAAGTGTCAGCGTCCGAACCATCAAGGAAACATCATCGATATGGGCTTTCGGAGCTGAAGAAATACTCGTGTACCCTTGATGACTGCAGGACACAAAGCTTTACGCCTCGCCTGGGTCCATCAACACCGACATTGGACTGTTGATGACTGGAAACATGTTGCCAGGTCGGACGAGTCTCGTTTCACATTGGATCGAACGGATGGAAGTGTACGGGTATGGGCCGGCCGTAGTGGCCGTGCGGTTAAAGGCGCTGCAGTCTGGAACCGCAAGACCGCTACGGTCGCAGGTTCGAATCCTGCCTCGGGCATGGATGTTTGTGATGTCCTTAGGTTAGTTAGGTTTAACTAGTTCTAAGTTCTAGGGGACTAATGAACTCAGAAGTTGAGTCCCATAGTGCTCAGAGCCATTTGAACCATTTTTTTGTACGGGTATGGAAATAACCTTATGAATCCATGGACCCTGCATGTCAGCAGGGGACTATTCAAGCTGGTAGAGGCTCTGTAATGGTGTGGGGCATGTGCAGTTGGAGTGATAGGGACCTCTGATACGTCTAGATACGACTCTGACAGGTGACACGTACTTAAGCATCCTGTCTGATCACCTGCATTCATTCATGTCCATTGTGCAATTGGCCAATGGGCAATTCCAACAGGACAATGCGACACCCTGCACGTCCACAACTGCTACAGAGTGGCTCCAGGAATGCTCTTCTGAGTTTAAACACTTTCACAGGCCATCAAACTCACCAGACATGAACATTATTGAAAATACCTGTGATGCCTTGCAACGTGCTGTTCAGAAGAGATCTCCATCCCCTTGTACTCTTACGGATTTATGAGCAGCCCTGCAGGGTTCATGGTCTCAATTCCCTCCAGTACTACTTCAGACATTAGTCGAGTCCATGCTACGTCGTGTTGCGGCATTTCTGCGTGCTCGCGGGGGACCCACACGATATTAGGCAGGTGCACCAGTTTCTTTGGCTCTTCAGTGTATATTGCTCGTGGATGTATAGCAGTAGGGTAATAGCGGGAAGGAGGAATACCCGTAAATATCAGAAAGAAATGATTGCTCCGAAGTTTGTGCAGGGAGAGGATTTGGGACGTCTGTAAGTGTACAGTCAATATAAGTGCAATTGTGAATCAGGATTAAAAATTCTAAGAAGACGATGGAGTAGCTGGTGTCGAGTTAAAAGATATCTGCAAGTTTTCAATTTGGATGAGGGGGGGAAGGGGAATTCGATAACTGGTAAAGGATTCAAGTAGGTGGTGGTGTGCAAGTCCTTGTTGGAGTCCCAGTATTCGGAGATTTGGAGGGAAAGTCTGAATTTTTGTGGGAGTTGATATCCAGAAGGAATTTTTGAAGGTGAGAATTTATTGGTTCAAGATTTTATAAGCATGAACGATCGAGGATGGACGTAAGTCCCTGATCAGCTAACCGCCGTATTACTCAATTGTAAGCTGTCTGCCGGATGGGTAGCGGATGAGAATTCAGCGTCAATAGTCGATCCTCATTGATTACTTTTCGTTATTCATCGAAATCGTTTCAGATATATACTATTCTTTCGAAAAAGCCGTGACCGATATCCTGCCCCACCCTTGTCCAAAATACAGGTTTTGTCTTCTCGAAAGACATCGGTGTTCAATCTATTCTTGCCTCTTCCTTGTTTTTGGTTTCGTATTAGCTTAGATTCTAATGTTAGTACAGTGGGTTTTAGTATGTTAATTAGTTTGATATGGCTGCTATAAACGGCTACTTAAAATGACAGGAGCAGGAGCAGCTAGTGACTAATAATTACTTGTGTTTTATATGGGTTTGATTTAACGAGCCATCAGTTGAACCATTAGGTAGGCTGAATAATATCTAACTGACAGTATTGAAAATATTTCTGTAGGGTAGGGTGACTAAACACCGTAGAACAGGCCATGAAGGCCCAATGGTACCGACCGACAGCAGTATCATCCTCAGCCCACAGGCGTGACTATGAAAGCAACGCAGTCATTACATTCGTGCAGGTGAACGGCAGGTAGCGGTTCTAGCATGTCAGCAGTGCACAGAATGTGTGGATGAGTAAAGGGAGGACACAGCCTTGAGGTACCCTTTCAATGGAGTGTGACATACTTACAGTACTGTTCGTAATGATGGTCTTTAATTTAGCAGTTCATACATCCATTTGTAGAAATGTGGGTGCCATTCTTATAATTGTGAAAGTGTCTGAATCGATGTTAACAAAGTTTCTACTACAGTAAAGCGTGAAAATATCGTAGCACCAGTTCTACACGGAAATAGCTATGATCACTATCGTGTCACCGATAAGTAACATTGCGCACGGCGACCTTGGTACCAAAACTGTGGCGTGTCAGAGTATGCGGCGCAGATACGCAGAGCCGTCGAACCAGTCCATTTTCATTTTTTTTGTTTGTGAAGTTCCAACTGTTTTGGTGCCAAGGACAACAACATTGCGCGTAGAGGAACGCGACTTTGTCTTTCGAAGTTACAACCTGTTCTCTCCGACTTTCTTCGAATTACGCTTTTTGTCGTACGGCAGTAGTCTGTTACGATCTCGCTTTTTCCTGCTACCCAAGGGATCTTATCGAGAGAGCCTGCTTTCTAATATGTGTGGTCTGCCGGTGACTAGTCTGTGCACCTAACCATCTTGATTTCTCCCCTGCATGCGGTGTTTCTCGTCTTTTAATCATTAATTTTGCTAGCTTTGGCTTTTTGACAGCGTTAGGTCTTTTCAGACTGAGAAGTGACTCAAGTAGGCGTTCTTTCCTGAAATGATTGGCGAAAAACGGCTACATCGTAAACCTAGATGAGTAAGAATCTGAATATTCTGTCTGTAGGGTAAACATCTGGTGCGTTTTCCGAGCTTTGCATTCTGTTATGCCACTGTTAATTTTTTCAGCTGCTTTCTTCGTGCCCAAAGTCTGACTCACATGCATTAGGACTGTCATCATAGCTAAGCAGTTACTTTTCCTGACTGTGCTGTTCTCGTGCACAAGCTTCTGAAGAGCCTACGCACAGTAAATCATTCTATGTAATTCACATATGGTTTGCAACGATGAATATAAAATGATATGTCACAGTGAGGTTGCAAGCCGTCGCTCGCTTTAATCATAAATATATGTCTTTACATCAAGAAAAGTATTATTTTCTCAATAATCTTAAAATCTTGAGCTACACCCTTAATTTTGATATGGGAAAATAGTGAATTTACTCGTGGCACTTTTGTTGCCTATATCTGTGGTCACTTTCAGAACTTAAATTAGTAATCAAATTAACTAATTTAATAAGACTGAACCTTGAATTGTTGGTGTATCCATTTATCACCACAATAAAATAAAATACAGTGACTAGTTGAAGGAGTATGAATGAGAACAATGGCGTATTTCAGTTTATAAAAATAATCACAAGTTTTTATTAATCCTTTGGTAACTTCAACGTCATAAATTGACAAACACATGTCAGAAAAGGGATAGTGCTTGATTGGCAAAGCATTCATTGGGGTGGAAGCTATACAAATTTTCCCCTGAATTAATCTCCTTTATAATGCAATCTGACTTTGCTTACGTGAATCCACTGCGAGGCACAATTCTGTTCAAATTAAATCAACTACGACCAAATACACCACAAACCGTGGTTCACGTGAGAACAGGGAGCTGTGAATACCATTTAACAACCCTACGCTGGTGCAGCAGTACTTTACCCTTCCACCTTGATTCAGGCGGCGGCAGATAACGGCGCGCTGTGGGCGAGGAGCGGCGCGCTGCGGCAGCTGTAAGGTTCTGACGCAGCCACGGAAATTTGCAAACTACGCTGACTGGCGTTCTGACTATTAGAACGAGGGAGACTTCCCTATCAGAGCCCTGAAATCCCAGCAGATTTCAGTGTGAGGTGCACCAATTCGCTGGTCTGGCCAAAACAATTTGACTCACAGGCACGACGGTGCATGCTTGAATTGTCAAACGTCAGATGGCCGACTCAGGGCCGAAGAAGTTCACCCTCGTGACACACGATATGTCCGAGATGATATGCAGCTCAACTGTCGGTACAGTAGAAATTGTCACTGGCACTTATTCCATCGCAAGTTACAGATCACAAGGCTCACTTACTGGGGAAAGAACGGAAGTTCTGCACCAGGGGAGGACCAGAAGACGAAGAAGGCAAAGAATCACAACCACTCTCCACAAAGCCTCGGTAACTCGGTACGGGAGCCGAATTAGCAAAAACGAATCTGCCTCCACACTATACAAACCAATCGGACTATCCTCTACACATAGAATCTCCCCTCTTGACTGTTCTGTTGGCCTGGTAGCCAATCGAGACACAGCACAGAGGTTCCCACACTAGGGAAGCAAGCCTATCCTGAGAGGAGCCAACCAGTGACTCAAAATCTCTCTTGTCTGAAAAAAGAAGGTTTTAGATGAGGGAGGCGTCGTTCTCACAGTAAGCATGGCCATGTTTCGGAAAAAACGTCTACGTGGGGGGGACCCACGGTCTCTCATTTATGGGAGATCTAATTTTTCCGAGCCGACCATATCCAATTTCTGAAAGAAAGCTGTTAACATACCCAGACATTCGTGTCCATGAAATATATGTTTTTGCCACTTGCTAAAAGAATTTGGCGACTTCCTGGCGTCAGGGGAGTTACAGTCTTACCTCTACTAAACACGTGCACCAGCCGCTCTGTCCGTATCGTCCCAGCTTCTAACATGAGAATGTTCGGAGTTTCATGATCTCCCCACCATTTGCACAAAAGCTTAGATTACAGCAGCCTCTCTTAAATGGCTTCCAACACCCACTTTCCGCCTGTATATAAGAAGGATAGAATTACAGGCCAATATCCTTAACATCGGTTTGTTGCAGGATTCTCGAGCATATTCTTAGTTCGAATATAATCAATTTCCTTGGGACAGAGAAGTTGCTGTCCATGCATCAGCACGGCTTTAGAAAGCATCGTTCCTGCAAAACGCAACTCGCCCTTTTTTCACATATCTTGCGAACCATGGATGAAGGGTATCAGATGGATGTCATATTCCTTGACTTCCGGAAAGCGTTTGATTCGGTGCCCCACTGCAGACTCCTAACTAAGGTACGAGCATATGGGATTGGTTCCCAAATATGTGGGTGGCTCGAAGACTTCTTAAGTAATAGAACCCAGTACGTTGTCCTCGATGGTGAGTGTTCATCGGAGGTGAGGGTATCATCTGGAGTGCCCCAGGGAAGTGTGGTAGGTCCGCTGTTGTTTTCTATCTACATAAATGATCTTTTGGATAGGGTAGATAGCAATGTGCGGCAGTTTGCTGATGATGCTGTGGTGTACGGGAAGGTGTCGTCGTTGAGTGACTGTAGGAGGATACAAGATGACTTGGACAGGATTTGCGATTGGTGTAAAGAATAACAGCTAACTCTAAATACAGATAAATGTAAATTAATGGAGATGAATAGGATAAAGAATCCTGTAATGTTTGAATACTCCATTAGTAGTGTAGCGCTTGACACAGTCACGTCGATTAAATATTTGAGCGTAACATTGCAGAGTGATATGAAGTGGGACAAGCATGTAATGGCAGTTGTGGGGAAGGCGGATAGTCGACTTCGGTTCATTGGTAGAATTTTGGGAAGATGTGGTTCATCTGTAAAGGAGACCGCTTATAAAACACTAATACGACCTATTCTTGAGTACTGCTCGAGCGTTTGGGATCCCTATCAAGTCGGATTGAGAGAGGACATAGAAGCAATTCAGAGGCGGGCTGCTAGTTTGTTACTGGTAGGTTTGATCATCACGCGAGTGTTACGGAAATGCTTCAGGAGCTCGGGTGGGAGTCTCTAGAGGAAAGGAGGCGTTCTTCTCGTGAATAGCTACTGAGGAAATTTAGAGAACCAGCATTTGAGGCTGACTGCAGTACAATTTTACTGCCGCCAACTTACATTTCGCAGCAAGACCACAAAGATAAGATAAGAGAGATTAGGGCTCGTACAGAGGCATATAGGCAGTCATTTTTCCCTCGTTCTGTTTGGGATGGAACAGGGACAGAAGATGCTGGTTGTGGTTCGAGGTACCCTGCGCCACGCACCGTATGGTGGACTGTGGAGTATGTATGTAGATGTAGAACTGGCCACCTTCAAGACCGACTGTCATCTGGTCCAGGTAAAATGTTTTCCGAATCTTCGCCCTTCTTCTCCGACCATTTGTGGAAAGAGGGGAGTGGCACGGTCCGAAGTCCCTCTGCAGGTATAATCCCGGAATCACTCGCACAGCTAGTTCACTGGACTCAATCCATCTCTATCCCTGCTCTCCGTCGGCTCCACCACGGCCCCTCGATTACAAGATCTCTACAGGCTATACATGCAGTTATACGAACATTCCGCCAACAATTTCCTCGTGAACAAAAGTTATAAACCACACATACCAAATGCAGTACTGGGGAACACCGAGATCATGACCTAAAATACGAATATTAATCTGACTCACAGAGTTGTTAAAGTGAGAGAGCGGCGTACAAGCCCACATGGTAACATATGAAAATGAGGATTAATGATTGGCCATAATCTTTGTTTTTGTGTGTAAAAGGTCTTCTGAAAGAACATCAGATTTCAAAGCAACTGAAAAAGGGGAGACATTTGGATCCAGAAGTTAAGCGTAATTAAAACGTGAGAGTTTGTATCCTATACAGGATGGTGTAGAGTTTCAGACAAGATCAAACTCCAGAAAGAATCTCTGACTCTGCAACGGAGTGTGTGCTGATTTGAAACTTTATAGTAGATTAACACTGTGTGGCGGACTGGTACAAGAAAGCGGGGCCTTTGCGTTTCGCATGCAAGGGCTCTACCGGCCTGTGAAGCTGTGAGCACGAATGGTGAGTCGTACTTGGATAGTTCAGTTGCTAGAACACTTGCCCGCGAAAGGCAAGGGTCATAGGTTCGAGACCCCTTGCGAAATACAGTTTTAATGCCCGGGAAGTTTCTACTTCCGTTAAGTTAGGAAGGTAGGAGATGAGTTACTGGCGGAAGTAAAAGCTGTGAGGACGGGTCGTGAGTCGTGCTTGGGTAGCTCAGTCGGTAAAGCACCTGCTCACGAATGGTGTAGGTCACAGTTTCGAGTCCTGGCACATACTTTAAATCTGGCAGGAAGTTTAAAGATGATACTCATTCAAAACACGATTAACATGCAACGCTGTGCTAAGCAACTAATGAAATGTTCTGGAACCGAAGATACGGATATTTAACAAAGTAACAAAACCCGAAAACCTCTTCAATGCAGATAGAAAAGGTAACAGGAAATGTGGTTACTCCTGTTGATTCATTTGCTCTAATAGTAGTTGATCCCATTAGCTGTGTGGATGTCTGACAGACTCCTTGTCGGCGGCTGGAGGGCTGCAGTTCGTCGCCTCACTGCTTCCCACACAAGTTCCTCAGGAATCAGAGCCACAGGCCTTACATACCACTCTGTAAATACCTTCACGGCTTCACCTGCGAGACAGCCATCCACCAGAGCAGATCGATGAAGACGGGAAATGTCATTCATGATGAAGAAGGCTCCATCAACAAGTGGCCCATATTTGAGCACTAGTAAGTTTGTGGGTGTTACCAATGTTCCACCGACCACCAACGAAAATGTGTACCTGTGTATGCCAGTGATGGGCACACGTACTCGGACCCTCAAAACTAACAACTGGTCTCTTTCCACAATTTTTCTGTGATTCTACTGGCTACCACCTTTCCTTCAGATGACTGTGTCGCGACAATGATTCCGTCAACTGAAGCGCGATACATCTGTGAAGAGCACTCTCCTCAATTCCTTTTTGGTGCAGTTATGGTGTCGCTGAGTTCACCATAAACTCATTTGTTCCTGCGCTGCTTTGATCGGAACACACACTGACGAACGTCTGGTATACAGAATAACTACGCTGATCCTCTGACAACCAGTTTATGCGGAAGCGCGAACTCCTGACGCTGTTGTAAGCTTTCAGGCAATTGTTCTAAAGGAGTCGTTGGACTTCATCGTTCAGTTCAAGCCACGTACCGATCCCCTTACGTTCGCCTCCGTAGCTGATTCGCCAGCGTAGCCTTGAGGAGTTCCCGGTTTCAATTCCCGGTACTGCCAAGGGAGGACTGGTACGGGACGCACTCAGCCTCATGATGACCATTGCGAAGCTATTTGACCGAACAGCAGCGGCTCTACGGTCTGGAAAGTCTGCAAAACGGCCGGGAGAGCGGTCTGCTGACCAGATGCCCCTCCATACCGTATCCGCATGGCAGAGGATAACACAGGACCCGGTGGACATCACTTGACCTTCATGGCCTGGAGCTCATCAATCCTTTTATGGAATGATTACTGGTTGATTTACCGTGTTCTGATCTACGACATACATTTACTGTATCACGTAAAGGACATTCAACAATTTTACTGTAGTAAAATCTTCGAAGTATTCGTTTTCAGAAACAGTAAACGAAGTAGAATTGATAAACTTCATAGCCTATGACGATGTTTGCTGCAGTATTATGACCACAATATTGGCCCAAACCCCAAAACAGAGTTAAAGTAATAGTAGTAGTAACAGTAACATGATTTTGAGTAATCGTATGTGAAAAATGTTGTAGTAACTTTCATTAATTGAGACTAGTTTTGTGCCACACTTCGCAACACTTAGTTGTCGTCCGTAATTTCTGTCATTGTTTTACTCAGACGTTTCAAAACATTTCGCAATATCCCTGGTGCGTATCGGCTGGAGATACGGTGCGCTCCTGCGCAGTAAGCCTTTCCAGGAACAGCGAGCAGCGGCCGCTGGAGTGTTGCCGAGTCACGGCGGCTCTGCACTTCCACAGGCGTCATGTAGCAGCCTCCACTAGCCGCACCTTTAAATTGTCCTCTTTTAACTTCCGCATACATCTTGCTCTGCCGGAGGTATCCGCTATATCAGAAGTGATGATAATTATGTTAAAGGAAAGAAGAGTAGAATTTAACGTCCTGTCGACAGCACGGTCATTAGATACAGAGCACAAGCTTCGAATGTTTCAAGACTGGGGAAGGAAAGCAGCGCGTCATTTCAAAGCAACAATACCGCCAGTTGCCTGGAGCGATCTAGAGAATTGACGGAAAACCTAAATCTGGATGGCCGGACGGGAATTTGAACTGTTATCCTTCCAAATGGGAGTCCAGTGTGCTAACCACTACGCCATCTCTCTCGGTCACATCAAATATCATATAGCAACTACGATGGGCAGTCAATACGTAATGCAACACTCGGCCAATTTCGGTTGAAAAAATGCGAAATTTATTGTGGGTCGTCATGGAATATTCCTACTTCAGCCCCTATAGTTTCATGAAGTTGCAATAGGTGTCTATGCGTAGCTTCAAAATGGCGTCTGTAACGGAGGTGCTTCCCAAGCAGAGAGCTGTCATTGAGTTTGTTATAGCGGAAAATCAGAACATCCCAGATATTCATAGGCGCTTGCAGAATGTCTACGGAGACCTGGCAGCGAACGAAAGCACGGTGCGTCGTTAGCGAGGCGTCTGTCATTATCACTACAATGTACCGCAAACCTGTTCGATCTGCCACGTGCCGACTCCTGCAATGTTGCAACGTGCAGACCCTCTCATTCGAGGTAACCGACAGATCACAAACACCTCACTGCTCATCTGAACGTCTCTGTTGGTAGTGCTGATATACTCGTCCACCAATTGGGGTACTCAGAGGGGTGTGCCGGCTGCGTTCATCGCCCCTAACACATGACCATAAAGAGTAACGAAGAACCGTCTGTGCGGAATTGCTTGCGCGTTACGAGGCTGATCGTGACAAGTTTTTATCGAACATCGTCGCAGGTGATGAAACGTTGCTTCACCACTTCGAACTGAAAACAAAACGGCAATCCATGGATTGTCGCCACGCCACCTCCCCTCCGAAGAAAAAGTACTCAGCCGGTAAAGTCATGCCGACATTCTTCTGCCTCTGAGTGGGTTTCTCTGTTTGACGTCAGCCTTCATTTTGCAACCATCAACTGTGAAGAGTATTGTGCTACCCTCAGAAAATTAAACAAATAACTTCAGCGTGTTCGTCGCCACAAAAATGCAAACGAACTTCTCCCTCTCCGAGAAAACACGAGGCCTCACCCAAGTCTGCACACCCGAGAGGAGCTCACAAAACGTTATCGGACTGTTCTTCCTCATCCACCCTACAGCCCGGATCTCGTACCGTCCGACTTCCGTCTGTTTGGCCCGATAAAGTACACTACTGGCCATTAAAATTGCTACGCCACGAAGATGACGTGCTACAGAAGTGAAATTTAACCGACTGGAAGAAGATGCTGTGAATTGCAAATGATTAGCTTTTCAGAGCATTCACACAAGGTTGGTGCCGGTGGCGACACCTACAACGTGCTGACATGAGGAAAGTTTCCAACCGATTTCTCATACACAAACAGCAGTTGACCGGCGTTGCCTGATGAAGCGTTGTTGTGATACCTCGTGTAAGGAGGAGAAATGCGTACCATCACGTTTCCGACTTTGATAAAGGTCGGATTGTAGCCTATCGAGATTGCGGTTTATCGTATCGCGACATTGCTGCTCGCATTGGTCGAGATCCAATGACTGTTAGCAGAATATGGAATCGGTGGGTCCAGGAGGATAGTACGGAATGCCGTGATGGATCCCAACGGCCTCGTATCACAAGCAGTCGAGATGACAGGCATCTTATCCGCATGGCTGTAACGGATCGTGCAGCCACGTCTCGATCCCTGAGTCAACAGATAAGGACGTTTGCAAGACAACAACCACCTGCACGAACAGTTCGACGACGTTTGCAGCAGCATGGACTATCAGCTCGGAGACCATGGCTGCAGTTACCCTTGACGCTGCATCACAGACCGGAGCGCCTGCGATGGTGTACTCAACGACGAACCTGGGTGCACGAATGGTAAAACGTCATTTTTTCGGATGAATCCAGGTTCTGTTTACAGCATCATGATAGTCGTATCTGTGTATGGCGACATCGCGGTGAACGCATATTTTAAGCGTGTATTCGTCATCGCCATACTGGCGTATCACCCGGCGTGATAGTATGGGGGTGCCATTAGTTCCACGTCTCGGTCACATCTTGTTCGCATTGACGGAACTTTGAACAGTAGGCGTTACGTTTCAGATGTGTTACGACCCGTGGCTCTACCCTTAATTCGATCCATGCGGAACCCCACATTTCATCAGGATAATGCACGACCGCATGTTGCACGTCCTGTACGGGCCTTTCTGGATACAGAAAATGTTCGACTACTGCCCTGGCCAGCACATTCTCCAGATCTCTCACTAATTGAAAACGTCTCGTCAATGGTGGCCGAGCAACTGGCTCGTCACAATACGCCAGTTACGACTCTTGATGAACTGTGGTATCGTGTTGAAGCTGCATGGGCAGCTGTACCTGTACACTCCATCCAAGCTCTGTTTGACTCAATGCCGAGGCGTATCGAGGCCGTTATTATGGCCAGAGGTGGTTGTTCTGGGTACTGATTTCTCTGGATTTATGCACCCACACTGCGTGAAAGTGTAGTCACATGTCAGTTCTAGTATAATATATTTGTCCAATAAATAACCGTTTATCATCTGCATTTCTTTTTGGTGTAGTAATTTTAACGGCCAGTAGTATATGTACTGCGCGGAAAGCAGTACGTGGACAATCGGGGAGTGGTGGGGGGTGGAAGGGGGGGGGGGAGGGGGCGGCGGGGGTTACTGACGCAGCAAGAAGTTGACTCCGACGTCGACCAGTAGAGCAATACCATGCGGGCATACAGGTTCTGCCAGTAAGGTGGCGTAAGGTTGTCACATTGAACAGAGATTGTATTGAAAAATTCGTTTTTGAACCAAAGGAGTGGGGAATAATATAGTGCATTGGAATCCTGAATAAAACCAAGATGCTTTCAGAAAAAAAAAAGAAAAAGAAAAAAAAAAAAAAAAAAATGTATATCATAACTTAGTGAACGCAGCTCGTATTACGGAAATCATTAAAAAAACGATTTTGGTCCTTCTTCTGTAACACTCAATTACCTCTGCTGTTGTTCTGAAATTCAAACGAGCGTGTCTGCTGGGAGTAACTATATTTTGAAACAGGAGGTTTGTGCTGGTGCGAATATCCACGGATATCTGCGGTAATAAAGGGTGTCCCACTCGAAATAGGCCCCGCAAACATATGTAGTAATTCCGCTGAAATTGCACAATATAGCCGGCCGAAGTGGCCGTGCGGTTAAAGGCGCTGCAGTCTGGAACCGCAAGACCGCTACGGTCGCAGGTTCGAATCCTGCCTCGGGCATGGATGTTTGTGATGTCCTTAGGTTAGTTAGGTTTAACTAGTTCTAAGTTCTAGGGGACTAATGACCTCAGCAGTTGAGTCCCATAGTGCTCAGAGCCATTTGAACCATTTTTTTTGCACAATATAATTTGTGACGTTTGATGTGGCAACACTGCACTCTGCAACATCGTTTGACGCAACAGTGTGTTTCCGCACTTTGCTGTGGGTGGAGCTCAGGGTTCAATGTTACTTTGCCGATTAAATACTACGCCGATACGGGTATCCACAAGTATATCTGCGGATATCCACAATAATAGTTACATTGTGTAAGGTGATGACTTCTTTGTCTTGTGTTCCTCCTCGAGCCTTGCAACAACTACTCTTAAGTTGCAACTGACTATTTGACAGTTGGAGAAACGGCCGGAGAAGAGGGATTTAAAATTCTCAACCGAAAAAGTCTGAGCATTCTTTCTAACCGTTCATGGTCTGTCTTAAAGTTTCCTGAGTTGACTATGACGGACACTGACATTAATTTTTAAGACACGGTGATCTTTGCGGGATTCGCATTTGACTCTAAACTTACTTACCTGTCACGCCTTAGGAACCTGAAAAGACTGCCCCTCCAAGCACTAAATATTTTAAAAGATCTTAGTGATAATTGATGGGCAGCAGTCCAAACGTATCTGCTCCAGTGTTACAGAGCCATGAGCTCTCGGTTCGATTATGGGTGCATGGTGTATGGATCTGCAACACCCTCTTATTTAACACATTCGTGTCGGCGTGTACCAAGGCGGAGACTCGCGCTAGATTCTCTCACTGAGTGGCGTGTACTACAGGAGGCTTACTCTAGACTCTACGAATTATGCTACCAGCAACACAATAACGTATGATGTATTACCTGTCAGCCAGGTACAACGTACAGGTGTGAATGCAATTTTGTGTCACTCTTCAACGAGAGAGCTTTCTGAAAAAAATATCTCATAGTTTGTGATTAATGCAGTGCAAAATTATTTTATGTGATCTGTCGTTGTTTCAATAATAAAAATTCAATATATTACAACAGTAGCCCATGGCATTTGCACACGACCTCTACCCGATGGCGAGAAACAGTGAGAGCGTAAATATGCACGTCGCCCCAAAGCGAGAAACACAATTCTCAACGCCAGCATGAACGTGTTAAATATGCTGGGCATCATGCACCTTGAAGGACTTTCGCTGGGCAGTAGGGCCTTTAGCGCCAGCCTCATACCCAGCCTCTGTGCTGAATGAGGCTGATGAGCCATCGCTTCACATCAGGCAACTACTCCTCATGATGTGACAGGCATATAAATCAATATCCGCACCAAACACACCTGCATCCCTACCGTTGCTCGGGGTTTTCATAATCGACAACGAGCAGCGAGGCCCTATGGGAGTCTTCTGAAAGATTGCCTTTTAGAGTTGGATGTGGCTGCTTTTAAAGCGTAATACTAAGGATGGGGCAGATCTTCATCTTCGCTCCTCCATAGGCTCATCATTATTTTAGACATGAAGAATTAAACTGAAGAGCCAAAGAAACTGGTACACCTGCCTAATGCCGTGTAGGGTACCCACGAGCACGCAGAAGTGCTGCAACACGACGTGGCATGAACTCCACCAATGTCTGAAATAGTGCTCGAGGGAACTGACACCATGAGTCTTGCAGCGCTGTCCACAAATCTGTAAGAGTACAAGAAGGTGGAGATCTCTTCTGAACAGCACGTTGCAAGGTATCCCACATATGTTCAATAATGTTCATGCCTGGGAAGATTGACGACCAGCGTAAGTGTTTAAACTCAGAAGAGTGTTCCTGTAGCCACTCTGTAACAGTTCCGGACGTGTGTGGTGACGCATTGTCTTGCTGGAATTGCCCAAGTCCATCGGAATGCACAATGGACATGAATGGATGCAGGTGATCAGACAGGATGCTTACGTACGTGTCACCTGTCAGAGTCGTATCTAGACGTACCAGGGGTCCCACATCAGTCCCACTGCGCACGACCCACAGCATTACAGACCCTCCACCAGCTTGAACAGTCCACTGCTGACGTGCAGTTTCCATGGATTCATGAGGTTGTTTCGATACCCGTACACGTCCACCAACTCGATACAATTTGAAACGAGGCTCGTCCGACCAGGCAACATATTTCCAGTCATCTGCAACCCAATGTCGGTGTTGATGGTCCCAGGCGAGGAGTAAAGCTTTGTGTCCTGCAGTCAAATAGGTACACGAGTGGACCTTCGGCTCAGAAAGCCCGTATCGATGATGTTTGGTCGAATGGTTCGCACGCTGACACTTGTTGATGTCCCAGCATTGAAATCTGCAGCAATTTGCGGATGGGTTGCACTTCTGACGCCGGCCGTTGTGACCGAGCGGTTCTAGGCGCTTCAGCCCGGAACCGTGCTGCTGCTACGGTCGCAGGTTCGAATCCTGCCTCGGGCATGGATGTGTGTGATGTCTTTAGGTTAGTTAGGTTTAAGTAGTTCTAAGTCTATGGGACTGATGACCTCAGGTGTTACGTCCCATAGCGCTCAGAGCCATTTGAACCATTTTTTCTACTTCTGTCATATTGAACGATTCTCTTCAGTCGTCTTTGCTCCCGTTCTTGCAAGATCTTTTTCCGACGGCAGCGGAGATTCGATGTTTTACCGGATTCCTGATATTCACGGTACTCTCGTGGAATGGTCATACGGGAAAATCCCCACTTCATCGCTACCTTGGAGATGCTGTGGCCCATCGCTCGTGCGCCGGCTACAACACCACGTTCAGATTCACTTAAATCTTGTTGACCTGCCATTGTAGCAGCAGTAACCGATCTAACAATAAACAATCTAACAACTGCGCCAGACACATTTTGTCTTATATAGGCGTTGCCGACCGCAGCGCCCTATTCTGCCTGTTCACATATGTCTGTATTAGATAGGCATGACAGTTCTAAAGTTGTGTTCACTGATGAGTCCAATCAAGGTGATTCCACTGGCTGTCCAGTAGAATTTCACCACCGAATCTTCAGGATTCACCTTGCTCGTGGATATGCTGCATGATTCCTGAGCTCCGTGGGATCCTGAGCGCACCGGAGGGGATGAGACGTCTTCATGACTAACAGTTTGTCACCTGCTCCGATTCCATTAGTTCCCTACAAACTTTGTAGCACTGTATCCTGCAAAGAAAATGACCCAGCTCAGATGTGACCAACTGTACTTCTTTCAACAGCGATGGAAGGAGATTTCATTCTGCTGGGTATCAGGGCGTGTGGAAAATATGGGAAATGTACAAGCAGAGCGAGCTGCCAGGGTGGCCTGCTGGGAATATACCGTGAGACAGTGTGCCATTCTCCTTCAGGCTGTCGTTTCACTGTTGCGTCAGAGATCCGTGCCAATGTGGAAGCAAAAGTGGATGGCAGTGAGGGGCAATAAGCTGCATTTGGTAAATCCGATTATCTGGTGTAGCGTTCCTCATGTTGGTCACTCAGACGAGATGCCTCCTAATTGGACACTGTCCGCTTACGCGTGGATTCTTAGTCCGGAGAGAGGATCCTCGCCCTGTGACGCCTGTGGCGTGGAAATCACTGTTCACTACATTTTAAATGACTGTACTTTATATTTTGTTGAGAGGACGGAAACGAATTTCGGTGTGGATCTGCCCTCTATTTTAGCTACTGAGGAGACGCGTGTGGTGAAAAAGCTTTTAAGGTTTTAAAATGTGTCTGGACTCTGGCCCACGCTTTTAGGCTGGAAATTTTAGTGTGATGCACAGGGATGTGCTCATCCTTTTTATTCCAGTGTTCAACCAATCACAGCTCTCTTCTGTATTATTTTAATCCTTATCCCCCGTTCTTCTATTTTTCCTATCAGTTCTCAGTCTGGTAGAGCACGTGGTTTTCGCAGTTTTGCGCGTGTGTGCATGACAGGGCGCATTGTCTTGTTGAAAAATGTCACTGCCGTCGGGAAACATAACCGTCATGAAGGGGTGTACGTGGTCTGCAACCAGTGTACGGTACTCCTCGGTCGTCACAGTGCCTTGCACGAGCTACACTGGACCCATGGATCCTCAAGTGAATGTTCCCCAGAGCATAATGGAGCAGCCGCAACTTTGTCTCCTCCCTGCAGTACAGGTATCAAGGAACTGTTCCCCTGGAAGATGACAGATTCGCTCCCTGCTATCGGCATGATGAAGAAGATCTCGGGATTCATCAGACCATGCAACGCTCTGCCACTGCGCCAACGTCCAGTGTCGATGGTCACGTGCCCCTTTCAGTTGTAATTGTCGGGCTGTCTGCTGCGGAGGCCCATAGTTAGGAGTGTTTGGTGCATTACGTGTTCAGACACACTTGTACTCTGCGCAGCATTAAAGTCTGATGTTAGTTCCATCACAGTTTGCCGCTTGTCCTGCTTTACCAGTCTGCACAGCTTACGACGTCAGACATCTGTACTGAGGGTTGGGCGCCCAACCCCACGACATCTGGACGAGGTTTCACCTTCGTTTCGTTGCGTTTTGAAGACACTTTCCACAGCACTACTCGAACACCCGACAAGTCACACATTTTCCGAAATGCTCGTACCGAGAATCAGGGCAATCATAATCTGCCCTCTGTCAGACTGAGAGAGGTCGAGCGCCTTCCCCATTCTACACGCGGTCAGCATGCTCAGTCTTACTACATGCACCGTGCGTGTGTATGACTAGTAGTCATTCCTCACCAGATGACGCTGCCTTGCCTGGATGAGTTTATATCGATAGTTGGTCGGTAGTCAAAATGTTCTGGCTGCTCACTGCTCTTGGATGTAGTTCCGTCAGAAACGTATCCAGGACTCTTTCATTCCATATAAATATTTAATGACTTTGTTTTCGAGGACGCGAAGGACTTCGTATCATATTGAATTATGGGTGCCAGAGATGGTCTACGGTTGTGTTATATATTTTTTGTGTATTCTCACGTACATTGTTTGGGGTATGACGTTTATTTCAATCACAAATGGTTCAAATGGCTCTAAGTACTATGGGACATAACATCAGAGGCCATCAGTCCCCTAGACGTAGAACTACTTGAACCTAACTAACCTAAGGACATCACACACATCCATACCCGAGGCAGGATTCGAACCTGTGACCGCAGCAGCAGCGCGGTTCCGGACTGAGGCGTCTAGAACCGCTCGGCTACAACGGCCGGCTATTTCAATCACATGTCGTCCCCAGTGTGTTATTTTACAAATAAGTTAGTGTGCTTTGCAGTTTGTAACATCTTCTAAAAAACTTTGTTGCTGCAGACGTTCGTGTCAAGCCACACACTGAGAGAGAGAGATGCTGAAAGCTTACAAATTTGATTAAAAATACTCTTGATCGCTACGCCTCCTGTTTTCTTGTGTGCTTGGAAGGGGGTGTACTAAAATTTCCATCTCCCAGACGGGGCAAGACGGAGTGTCTGCTACAGAATTAGACGGAACAGGGTTCGTCGATAACCTCTTTATCGCTGAAAGTGGGAACACCGAAATAACCCGGTACAACTAATTCATGTTCCGCCAGTGGACAGCGAACAGCGGGCTGGGCCTTCAGTTCGCCTACAGTGGAAATCTTCTGACTCTTTTAGTCTACAGCAGTGTTTCTCAGTCACAGGCACTATACGCAACATTACGCCGGTGCGTATGTCGTTGTTTCCTCTTAGCGGTGTATACACGTCATTGAGTTTCCTCGTACGCGTCACTTTCGTGGAATCTGCACTCCACGCCGCCACACAAAGGCTTATCGCACTCTGTCGACAGTCAAAATTGCATGTACGCCGTAACGACTTGTAAGTCCCCTGCAAGCTATATATTTACGTTGGTCGGCAGCTCCGAGTATTTCTTGTCCCGTGCGTAATGGTGTGAGTAGACGATTGATGTGTGAATAAAATTTCTCATTTTCCCCAGTTCGTGTGCAGTATACGGTACTCTTTGAGTTTTCAAGAGAAGTCACGAAGAGATCTTGAGATCTTCGAACAGGAATATTACTTCATATACCGTAGCATAGTATTAGAAGATAAAAAGCGTACATTCTCAGTATCCAACATGCGCTTGTTTTCAAAAATTTTAATGTGTACTATATGCCATCGTCAAAATCGATTCAGTTTTGTGGTACGGTAGGTATGTGTACTCAAGCGACAAATTTCAAGATGTTGTTCAGACAGTTGTGAGCAGTTTAATTTAGGAAACCTGTTGTCTTCAACGGCTCATGTTTTCAGACAAAACCTATTCACGGGTCTTTGGTATTCACTGCCGTCGACAAATTTCAGTGTCCCTCTTTGCCTACAGGCTTTAACTGTTTGCATTTTAATGAAATATGAGTTTGTCCTAGTCATGGTGATGAACTCAGCGGCAAAATGTGGTTCAAGAATCAACATTTCCTTCTGTAGCGCTGTTTTGAAACTTCCTGACAGACAGAAACTGTTTGCCGGACCGGGGCTGAACACAGAATATTATCTTTGCAGGAAATGCACTTACCGACTTTGGTAAGATCAATGTCCACGGAATACAAGATTTCGGATTGCGCCACAGTCCGGCGCACAGTTTGAATATGCCACGAAGTTTCGTGACACAGACTGTGTAGACTGTGGCAGCGGGAGCATTTTGTAAGCCAGTGCACACGCGTTCGACGCGAGAGAGGAGTAAACATAACTAAGTAGTTCGCTTAAAAAGGATATGGTCTGTTTCCCAAACAATTCTTGTCATATCCGAATATGTGATTTGTATCTAAATACCATGTCTTCGACAGGATATTAAGCGTCAATAGTTTCTTCGTATGGTCCCAGAAGCAGTAGCATATCTGTATAAAAATAAACGAGTTTTATGATAGAGTTAGACTAGTTCTAGGCGCTGCAGTCTGGAGCCGAGCGACAGCTACGGTCGCAGGTTCGAATCCTGCCTCGGGCATGGATGTGTGTGATGTCCTTAGGTTAGTTAGGTTTAATTAGTTCTAAGTTCTAGGCGACTGATGACCTCAGAAGTTAAGTCGCATAGTGCTCAGTGCCATTTGAACCATTTTGTTAGACTAGTACCATGTAACAAACCTACTTACGAGACTATAGTTGGAGCTCACAGGGACTTTATGCTAAAAGAAAGGAAGGATAGTGGTTACAGTGCCATAGTGCCGTCGAAGACGGAGTTATTAGAGAAGTTGTTTTGTGCAAGGACTGTTGCAGCGGCGAACTCCCGAGAAGGTAGCGCGCGTACGATAGTTCTTAACGCGTCGCTGTACATTCCGTTGAGAGCAAGCTGACAAGACATTTTTAAAAGCTACATTAAAGGTGCGGTTCTGAAGAGCAACAGAACAGTTCTGTGTCAAATGCTCTGCCTGAGAATTGTTGCGTAATTCGCGTAAATGGTTTAGTAAATTTTAGTAATCAGTTCAACACAGTGTGAAAATTAATGAAACCGACAAACTGCAGGGACGAATCCCTGACTGGAAATGGAGGGAAAAAGGTCCTATGAACATGTGTCTGGAAATGGACAGTGCAGAGCTGCATCGCGACCACGTCACAATTGATCTTCAAATTTGCCTCCGTGAGATTAGAGGTGATAGGGATAGTAGCAATTGTCATGCAGAGTACAGGTAATCGTACTTTGGATTACACCAAGTTGGCGAGCCACTTGCCTGGAGCTTGAACTAGAGTTTGTCTCAATATCCTGTTGAACCTGGTCCTTCAAATCTGGTGTGCGCACAGTCCACCGCCTCCCTGCACTTTCGACTGTCGGAAAGGACCCATGATTGCATAAACGCCCAAAAAGGGCTTCAAATGTTGTGCGATGTAGTCGGTGTCTGTGAGGGTACTTGTTTTGGTGTAGACGTGCTGCCTCTAGACCGTTTCCATCTACTTGGCTGGACACAAACACCATCTCGGCTTGTTCCCGACATGAATACCGGACCGTTCTGTTGTTACAGTACGTTGCGTCAATCACACAACCTGCAACACACAAGGAGCATACGGCAAGTGGTCAGAGGAACTATCATTCGTCAGCGCCATCTACCATGGCAACAATGCATTTCCGGACACATGTTCATAGGACCATTTTTCCTCCATTTCCAGTCGCTAATCCATCCCTGCAGTTTGTCGATTTTATTAATGTCACCCTGTATATTACATTATCGTTATCAGTAAGTAACGAGTGACTGACTGGTTTATTTTTGGTGCAGAAAAGTATTTGTCACGATTCCACTGTTGGTGACAAATCACTGGAAACTGTAAAAACGGTAAAACACCCAAAAGTAACCATCTGGACAGACCTAAAGTGGACTGGCCACATAACACAAATTGTAGGGCAACAGATGCCCGATTGGCATTCGCTGCAAGGATCTTAAAGAAATACGATTCATTCACGAAATATGCGGCCCATAAAACTTCTGTTCGACCGATTGCTGTTAACAGAAGACATAGATTACGACGAAGAGTGGTGCGTTTCGTCACGAGATCTTTCAGTAGGCGCGAGACCTTTACGGAGGTGCTAAAAAAACTTAAGTGACAGTTGCTACAAGAGTTGCTTACTGTTGAAATTCCGAGAACGTTTTACATGCATGCGAAATCACTACCACCATAAATCAGAAAGTTAGGGTGTATACCGAGATTTACCGACAGTCATTATTCCCACGGACCATTTCCGATTATCGGAGAACGTTTTCATACTCGCACCTCGCAGACCTCTTACCTGTGACCATAACCAGCGGGCAACAACTTCAATTACGCCATCTTCATGGAAGCGTAAGTGTCGTCATAGTGGCACACGTGTTCTCTCAAAAATACTATCTCAGTACTTTCCACCAAACTTCTGTGACATTTGACGGGCACACATTTCACACTTCATCGTGAAAATTCGTATATCTTGGACTGAACATTTACGCCCGCCTATGAACCACTGATGCCTCCTTCACGTAAAACTCATATCTGACAGCAAATTTCTTCTGTTCAGATGGCTCTTAGCACTATGGGACTTAACATCTGAGGTCATCAGTCCCCTAGAACTTAGAACTACTTAAACCTAACTAACCTAAGGACATCACACACATCCATGTGACATTTTTGTGTCACGTAACGGATCAGTGTTCTCTGAGATTTAATGCGTGAGGCTCGTCATATTAAAAGTACTTGGTAAATTTTTGACATTCTATATTAACAAATCTTTGTTGAAACAGTATGCTGTTTATTCTGCCAATTGGCGATTCCATTATTTTGTGAAAGTGACTTATAAAAGTGTATTAATTTTTCTCATTTTGATATTTCCATTTCCTATACTTTCACATTCTGTACATTTTGAGAAACTTACTTCTATAATCGTTAATTTTTAACGAAAGGTAAAAAAAGAATAACAACGCTCATTTTAAATTTACTTTTTTCTGTACTAACAAAGCTGATGTAACAGCGTTATTCTGAATTCCAAATTTTCTAAGTTTGCGTCCGAGTAAATGTTGTCATTTTTCTTTCACTATATTTCTACAACTTCCCTAGTTGTCTTCGTCACTTGGTGAATTATCGTCGTCTAAATGCCAACATTAAATCACCCGCAAACCCAAGAACTTCGAAATCGGCAAACTCTTCGAGAAAGCCTGAATTGTTCGTTACTCTGCTAGACGTATTTCTATTAATAGTGTATCGCCGGCCGGTGTGGCCGTTCGGTTCTAGGCGCTTCAGTCTGGAACCGCGTGACCGCTGCGGTCGCAGGTTCGAATCCTGCCTCGGGCATGGATGTGTGTGATGTCATTAGGTTAGTTAGTTTTAAGTAGTTCTAAGTTCTAGGGGACTGATGACCACAGATGTTAGGTCCCATAGTGCTCAGAGCCATTTGAACCATTTTTGAATAGTGTATCCGCTAGAGTGTATAATGTGAGCTGCGAACGTCGGATTTTCCTTTACATTTAAACTCAAAACCTTATTTTGCTACTTCCTTTTTTACATGGGGATTAATCATATCTTCTGTGTTACTTTTTCTACCATGCGTTCAATGGTCTGACAGTCTACTGTGTTTTCTGTCTTAAGTCCTCTTTTAAATAAATGACTGCATGTACTCTGGAAGAAAGAAAATCTAGATGCTAACGTGTCATTTACATATAGATGAAAAGGGCCGAAGCACTAGTTGCTAAACGAACATGAAGTATTTTAAAGAAATCAAGGAAAACTTGTATCCTTTTGAATGGAATTATTCTAAAGCCCTCTTCTCCCGATAAAGTCCAGTCATCTCCATAATCACTGTGCAAGTTTCCATGGTCAAAATGCACACTGGCATTCAGGGTAGCACATCCTAAAAATCTAGAATGTAGTATGAAAGATATCAAGCGCTATGTTATTCTGTGCTGTTCTGAAATTCAAGTATGTATGAGTAATTTATTGTGTAACCTCTACGAAAGTAATGTAATGCTTTGACTCATTTCACGTGCATCAACGTTCGACTCGAAAAATCCTACATAGCAAGAGGTGTAAATAAATAATCTAGAAAAAATAAACACCATTTCAATATTTTCGCTTTCTTGCTTACGAGGACATACAAGAAAGTAAGAGTTGTTTGTGCTGTGAGATGACTGCTTAGGAAATATTCCACAGCAATGTGTTACGAAGGTGACTCGGGAACAACACAGCGCATCACTGGGCTGTTCCTCTGAATTATAATTCATCGCTGTTGAAAACAATGTCGTGACGGTGCACTTCTCAGCGACAGGAACAGGAAGCATGGATCGTGGTTGGTAGTCAATGGCTGTCAACCAGTACAATGGGTTATACGTTCCGTACACAACTGTAAATAAAGCGTTGAATTATGATGTTTGTTTTTCTCAACGACAGGAGTACACGTCTGCATGTAGCACCTCGCAACACTGAGTCTGTGCCGGCCGAAGTGGCCGTGCGGTTAAAGGCGCTGCAGTCTGGAACCGCAAGACCGCTACGGTCGCAGGTTCGAATCCTGCCTGGGGCATGGATGTTTGTGATGTCCTTAGGTTAGTTAGGTTTAACTAGTTCTAAGTTCTAGGGGACTAATGACCTCAGCAGTTGAGTCCCATAGTGCTCAGAGCCATTCACTCACACTGAGTCTGTAACCCCTCTATTTGATAACCGAAAATCTTTATGTTTGGGTGTTGCAGAAAATGATATTGGAAGCCAGACATTTATGAAGCCATACCTACCACAACTGCGTAAAACAACAACAACAAAAAATGGTTCAAATGGCTCTGAGCACTATGGGACTTAACTACTGAGGTCACCAGTCCCCTAGAACTTAGAACTACTTAAACCTAACTAACCTAAGGACATCACACACATCCGTGCCCGAGGCAGGATTCGAACCTGCGACCGTAGCGGTCACGCGGTTCCAAACTGACGCGCTTGGAACCGCACGGCCTCACCGGCCGGCGTAAAACAACAAACAGTATGTTGTAACAGTTCACACCAGAATTCAGTAATTTCTTACAGAGCGCTCGGAGGCTAGATGCCTCATCTTCAGGCACATGTGTTACTTCTGAGACATCTCAGATTTGTCACTGTGATGTTTTGACAAGACGATGACTTCCATTTCCGTAGATGATGACAGCCACACGGTGGTGGGACTAAGTGTGCTGTGATTTTATTGTGTGTTTATTTTCGCCTCGCAGTGCTAAAGTGTTTATTACTAGGATACAGCAACATTGCTCAGCTTAACACCAAACGACAAAATGAAGAAAAGGTTCTGCGTGAATGTGAAATGTCAAGACAGAAACATGTTGTATGAATTTATTGTAGTAAACTGTGATTTCTTACTGTGTATTATTTATCACTTTTATACCATTTAATCTATATATTTTTTGTACTTACTCGAAAACGGCAAGTTGTTGGGAAAAAAAGTCTCAGCTGTTAAAGTGGGAAGCCGCTGTACGTCGTAAGTTCTCTTTGTATTAATCGGTAGTTACTACATTTATGAAAAGAAAAAAAATGTGACTCGCCTGAACTGACGTACTTCAAAATTCTCTGACGCTAAGTTCTGTGAGACTAGAGACATTATGTAGCGTTCTCTTACAGACATATCTCTTCAAGGCATTTCAGTTGAGGATCGGCTAGCCTCGTACCAGCACTTTATCAAAAGCTTAGAAGATCATTACTTTTGTGAACCATATGACAGCTTCTCCATGGCTGCATTATCATAGATCATAGTCCGTGTAGAATTCCATTGTAAATCAACTGTAGCTTCAATATTTGATTCCATATTTTTTTCGTAATGGTGTGTAATCGGTATGGTTTTGTAATTATCAGCATGTGAGGTAGCGCGGCGGTTAGCACAACTGACTATTAGTCGTGAGTAGCGGGATTAAAACCTACGTCCAGCTAGTTTGATTAACGTTTTCCGTAGTTTCCCTAAATCGATCAAGTGAATCCCGCGTTGGTTCCTTTGTAAACCAGACGGCAGATTATCTTCCTAGTGTTTTGTCCCGTCCGAGCTTGTGTTCCCCCTCTAACCACCGTGTCGTCGACGGGATTTTAAGCCCTAATCTTCATTCTTTCTTTCCTTCCTTTCTTATCTGTTGTCGACAGATCTAGGCTTCTGCATTTTCATAATGGCCTCGTTTGCTGTCACTCGATATAACATTATTTTTACACGAAGCACACAAGTAAGAAGATACATTGACGGAAATGGGAGGTATTATTCCGCCAAGCACCAAAGCAATATTTATCGAACTTTGTGGAGACGTTGATCATACAACGGGTATTAAATAAATAATTAAGATTTCATACAGTTCGGAACTGATGTCCGATATTATCAACATAAAAATGAAGCGTTATCCCAGGGGTTCGAATACACTCTTATATTCGTTGTGGCATGGAAGCAGACTGACTTCTAGTGCCATTTTTTTTAGAAATTTCTCTCCCTGCCTGAAACACACGCTGTCAGTTCATGAAGACTGCTAGCTGGAGTCCGGTATCAAGGCATATGTTTTCTCATCCCAGATATTCTCTATGGGTGACAAATCAGAGGCCCGGGCAGGCCAGTCAAGGATCCATATACACTCCTGGAAATGGAAAAAAGAACACATTGACACCGGTGTGTCAGACCCACCATACTTGCTCCAGATACTGCGAGAGGGCTGTACAAGCAATGATCACACGCACGGCACAGCGGACACACCAGGAACCGAGGTGTTGGCCGTCGAATGGCGCTAGCTGCGCAGCATTTGTGCACCGCCGCCGTCAGTGTCAGCCAGTTTGCCGTGGCATACGGAGCTCCATCGCAGTCTTTAACACTGGTAGCATGCCGCGACAGCGTCGACGTGAACCGTATGTGCAGTTGACGGACTTTGAGCGAGGGCGTATAGTGGGCATGCGGGAGGCCGGGTGGACGTACCGCCGAATTGCTCAACACGTGGGGCGTGAGGTCTCCACAGTACATCGATGTTGTCGCCAGTGGTCGGCGGAAGGTGCACGTGCCCGTCGACCTGGGACCGGATCGCAGCGACGCACGGATGCACGCCAAGACCGTAGGATCCTACGCAGTGCCGTAGGGGACCGCACCGCCACTTCCCAGCAAATTAGGGACACTGTTGCTCCTGGGGTATCGGCGAGGACCATTCGCAACCGTCTCCATGAAGCTGGGCTACGGTCCCGCACACCGTTAGGCCGTCTTCCCCTCACGCCCCAACATCGTGCAGCCCGCCTCCAGTGGTGTCGCGACAGGCGTGAATGGAGGGACGAATGGAGACGTGTCGTCTTCAGCGATGAGAGTCGCTTCTGCCTTGGTGCCAATGATGGTCGTATGCGTGTTTGGCGCCGTGCAGGTGAGCGCCACAATCAGGACTGCATACGACCGAGGCACACAGGGCCAACACCCGGCATCATGGTGTGGGGAGCGATCTCCTACACTGGCCGTACACCACTGGTGATCGTCGAGGGGACACTGAATAGTGCACGGTACATCCAAACCGTCATCGAACCCATCGTTCTACCATTCCTAGACCGGCAAGGGAACTTGCTGTTCCAACAGGACAATGCACGTCCGCATGTATCCCGTGCCACCCAACGTGCTCTAGAAGGTGTAAGTCAACTACCCTGGCCAGCAAGATCTCCGGATCTGTCCCCCATTGAGCATGTTTGGGACTGGATGAAGCGTCGTCTCACGCGGTCTGCACGTCCAGCACGAACGCTGGTCCAACTGAGGCGCCAGGTGGAAATGGCATGGCAAGCCGTTCCACAGGACTACATCCAGCATCTCTACGATCGTCTCCATGGGAGAATAGCAGCCTGCATTGCTGCGAAAGGTGGATATACACTGTATTAGTGCCGACATTGTGCATGCTCTGTTGCCTGTGTCTATGTGCCTGTGGTTCTGTCAGTGTGATCATGTGATGTATCTGACCCCAGGAATGTGTCAATAAAGTTTCCCCTTCCTGGGACAATGAATTCACGGTGTTCTTATTTCAATTTCCAGGAGTGTAGTTCTCAAGGTGTCTGTGGGTGTGCTGCGTCGTGTGGTATGCATGGTCCTGCTAGAACATGCTATCTTGTACGCTGGTCATGAAGGATATACCAACATGGTTACCATGATTCCAGGAGTTGGACGGATAAATTACAGACCAATATCCTTAACATCGGTTAGCTGCAGAATTATAGGACATAATCTGAGTTCGAATAAAATAAATTTCCCAGAGACCGAAAATCTTATGTCGATGAACAGTACAGTTTTAGAAAGCATCGCTCGTGCGAGACTCATCTTGCCCATTTCTCAGATGACTACTGCGAACAATGGATGAAGGACAGCAGGCACATTTCCGTAGAGCATTTGACACGATATCCCACAGCAGACTGTTAACGAATGTAAGAGCACACGGGTTAGGTTCCAAGATATGTGAGTGGCTCGAAGACTTGTTAAGTAGGTAACAGAACACAGTATGTTGTCCTCGACGACGAATGTTCAACAGAGACAAGGGTATCGTAAGGAATGCCCCATGTAAGTGTGACAGGATCGCTACTACTTTGTATATACATAAATGATCTGGCGAACAGGATGGGCACCAATCTGTGGTTTTTTGAGATGGTGCTGTGGTGTACGGGAAGGTGTCGGAGATGGGTGACTGTACGATGATACAAGATGACTTACACAAAATTTTTAGTTGGTGTGATGAATGGCACCTGGCATAAATGTAGAAAACTGTAAGTTTATGTGGGTGAGTAGTAAAAACATAACTGTATTGTTCGGATACATCATTAGTAGTTTCCTGCTAGACACAGTCACGCCGTTTAAATATCTGGGCGTAACGCTGAAAAGCGATATGAAATGGAACGTGCATGTGAAGCCTGCTGTGGTAGGTAAGGCGAATGGTAGACTTCGGTCTATTGGGAGAATTTTAGGAAAGAGTGGTTCACCTGTAAATGAGACCGCATATAAGACGCTGGTGCGACCTGTTCTTTAGTACTGCTCGAGTGTTTGGGATCCGTATCAGGTCGGACTGAAGAAAGACATTGAAGCAGTTCAGAGACGGGCTGCTAGATTTATTACCGGTTGGTTCGAACAACACGTAAGTGTTTCGGAGATGCTTCGGGAACACTAATGGGAACCACTAGAGGGAAGGTGACGTTCTTTTTGAGGAACACTACTGAGAAAATTTAGAGAACCGGCATTTGAAGTTGACTGCAGGATTATCCTACTGCCGTCGACATACATTTCGCGTAAGGACCACGATGATAAGATACGAAAAATCAGGGGTCATACAGAGGCATATAGACAGTCGTTTTCCCTCGCTCTATCTGCGAGTGGAATAGGAAAGGAAACGAGTCGTAAAGGTGTTGGGTACCTTCCACCACGCAGCGTACGGTGGCTTGTGGAGGATGTAGATGTAGATATGGGTATCGAGAATCACTGCTTCTTGTCAGCTTTCACCAGATCCTGTATGGACACGGCGTCGATGTGATCACCACGAACAGAAGCGCGACTCATCGCTGAACATCACAGACTGCCACTCAGTATCCCAGTTGATTCTGGTTCTATATGACGCCAATCTCTGTTGTTTGTGGTGTGGCGTCAGCGGTAAATGACGCATGGCAAACTGAGGTCTCAACCCAGTTTCCAGTGGCGGTGCATGGTGACAATCTTCCTGTAACCTCTCCTCAGATTACAGCTGTTGTCATCAGTCTCTTCATCGGCGTCAGTCGAATGATTTGAAAACCTTTTTGTGGTACAGTCCTACTGTTGTTGCCACACTACTGACCTGCACGTATCTCGTCATCGCCCTACAGTCAACTGTTTGTACGAGCTGTCGGTATGATGCTCGTGCGGGGTGTCCAGCGAAGGAGTCCCTGATTTCAAAATTAAATATCTCGAAAACTAAGATCGATAGACTAGTGCAACAAAGGATATGTTCATTGTGAAATCTGTAAGAATTTTACACAGACGTTCCAAAATAGTTCGAAAAACTGCTTACATATGGCGCTGTATGCTGTGCAGCTCATACAATGTCAGCGTGCATAATTAAACTCGTCTCCTGCAAGCAGTTTTTATGATCACATCACAAACGAACTGTAAAGATTTCCATCACATTCTATATTTTTTTCAACGGAAATGGATTCACATGCCACACGGATTGCCAATTGAAGCTCGTCTGGCGTGGTGATATGGTTCCGGTAAACGGTTTCTTTCAGTGTGCCCCAAAAAAGTGGTCACAAGGAATCAGATGGGGTGAATATGGAGGTCAGTTCATCCCTGCGGCAGTAAATTTGCAATAATCCATCACAGTTATTCTATACCAGAAGTATTCATGAAGAAAGACAACCACCTGTTTGCTGCAATGTAGACTAGCCCCATCTTGCATGGACCACTCAGCGCCTGGTCGATCCTACAACAAATTGTGCCAAAATTGCAACGTAACATTCACTACTGATCATTTCCCCCATTAAGAAAGGGTCAGTAATGCGTCTGTTGCATACCATAGCTGAAACAATAAATTTGGGAGAATTTTTGGAGCCCCAAAATCGCCAATTTTGTATATTCATTACTCCATTCAGATGGAGGAGTGCTACATCTGTGAACCAGATGCAGCTAACATCAAATCTTTCATTATCAATCATTGTAAGAATTTGGTTCGCAAAGTCAGCTCTCTGTCATATTACTCGTACGGGTATGGCCTGTTGGTTTTGGATTTAGAATCGAAACATTTGTAGGCTCTGTCTCGGTATTTTATGCGTGCTGGAACGCTTCAAACCAGTCTCTACAGCAGTTCTTCGGTCAGATTTCCTTGGATACTGCTGAATAGTTCCAGAAACCGTGGTGATATTTTCAGGAGTAATTGCAGTTTGCCTGGGGCCAATATTCCCCTCTAGATCATCAGCTACGCTGCATTTCCGTTGAAATTTGGCGAAGAGTTTGGGAACGGTCTTCGCATCGGATCCTTTTGGAACATTAAATCGTGTCTGAAAACTGCGCCTAGTTGCCGTAAGACTGTGTTCTAACCTGTGATTTTCCAGTACAAGAAAAATACTTTGCTCAGTGGAATATATGACTTCAGTCTCTTCCTTCTGTATGCCGACCTCTGTTCATGTTTCAACGGTGGAATTGATCACTCTGACCTGCTACGCACTATTTATAGGCACTATGTATTGCGATTACAGCGCCATCTGTTAACAGGTTTCTCAAACTATTTCTAAACTTCTATGTAAGTTCTGTATATAATTCTTACAGCTTTCTCGATAAATATACCGTTTGTTACATTCGATTATCGATCATAGTTTTCGAGATATGAAGTTTTGAAACTAGACACTGGACATCCTGTATGTTCTTGATTCGATCTTTCTCAGAATTCGAAAGATGAAGATAAGCTGCATGCTCTTGGCATGCTCTGTTGCATTCTCCAACTTAAAAGCTCCAGTGATTTCAGACACCCCCCCCCCAATTCTATAAGTCCCTCCAGATCCTTGAGCGTCATGCACTCCGCCTCACCTTCCGTATACACCTCCCGTCCCCCCTGCGGATCCTCTATGATCTCATTCCTCTCCCTCATCTGCTCCTATTCCTCGAACATATCCACATACTCTACACCTCCCGCCGACTTGATCCCCCTCACCCCCTGGTTGCTCCTCTCCTCTCCTCTCCTCACCTCACCTCACCTCACCTCACCTCACCTCACCCATCCCTGCCCCCTGCCACGTCTTCACTGTTGTGTCCCCCCTACCCTAATGCCCTCTCTTCCTCCACTTATCCCTCCTATCAACTCTGATCCTCACCCCCCCCTCCTTTCCTCCGTCCTTTTCCTGGGCTCCCTCTCCCCCCCCCTTCCATCCTCTTTTTTCCCCACCTACCCTCTCTCTGCCTCCTTCTCTCCCCCGAGTCCTTTTGCATTTCCCTCCTCTGCATTTTCCCATTCTCTCTCGCGTCTGCCCTGCCCCTCCCCCCCTTATGAGTCCCCTCCCTCCTTTGGTTCCCACCCTTTCGTTTTTCCTCTCCTCCCTACTCGTCCCCCCCCCCCCCCCCATCTGTCCAGGTCCACCCCCCATCTTCCCTCGGCTATGGTGTGTTATCTTTGTACCGACATTTTAGTGCAGTGTTTACAGCGAGTGTTCAGTGTTGTGTGTCTTCTCCTGTTGCAAACGGACACCATACTGTCGCTGGGTGTGATTTTTATACCTCTTGCGAACAGAAACCAGACTGTCGCCATGTTTTTTAATTGTCTGTCTACTATGTTACCTGTCTGCTTCCTGTGTATTTTATTAGCTTTGCCAACCCTTTACTTTATGTTTTAACTTTCCACAACTTTCCGCCGTTTTACAATTTCAGTCACCGTTTTATCGCCTGCTTGTATTGTTTCTTATCTTCTTATTACGTTTTAAAAAGTCTGTAGGCTGCAGAGCAGCGTAATAAGCTGCTGCCAGCCCGCCCCCTTCGGGGGGAATCAAAATATAATAAAGGAAAAAAAATCTGTCAAACCCTGTAACTATTATTTACTCACATCATTCTTCGTCTGTAAGAATGCTTCTTTCTGTATTGAAAATAAGCTCTCATAAGGATGAAAGTTTAATCAACATAATCCACAGTAATGAAAATGCTAGAGTATCAGTTTGGTAGTGTTCGGTCAAAGTGTAACACCTTCCATTTCCGTTGGTGTGTGCCTCCTCGTGGTGGTTTCATTGCTCGTTGTTAAGACCTGTCTACGACGGCAGCTTGCAGAACTTGTGAACTTGGCGACGTCCTCGCTGCGAAAATACTGCCTGCGAGAATCCAAACATTAAACGTAACGAGCTCAGTTGCGCAGCGTCCTTCAGGATATGCTAGGCGTCAGCCTGCCCCGTCGTTACGTAACACCAGATGCGAAGCGACTGCTGCAAGTCAGGCCGCACTCTCGGGCTTTACGACACCGAGTCTTGGGATAAATCTCGAAAGGCGGAGAGCACCAAGATAATCCGATGCATTTAAAGTACTTCCTCTTATTATCCATATAAACTAAGTAAAGGATATGTGATGACAGAGTTTTCCTATCAAGGACCTCAAAAAGTGTTGTTCATCCCTCGAAAATTGCACTAAACTCTCTCCTCAGGTCGAAACGTCGCAACTATTAAGTTCACGGTGCAGTCACATTCATGTTACCACCGCCTATGTTCGACGTCAATGTGTAGTAACTACTCACAATGGCAGGTGGCAGCACTAGCATTGGAGGGTATATAAAGCGTGTCGGGCGACGCAGGAAACAGTGCAGTCGTTATCGTAATGCGGAAACGGAGCTATTTATCTGACGTCCAAAAGTGCACCACCATGGGCTTTTGGGCCAAGGCTGGAAGCATTACCGAAACAGCTACGTTAGTAATCATTCTGCGTGCCGACGTGATTGTGACAAAATGATGCTATCCAAAACCGGCGGTGAGGCAACTGTAGTGCAGGGGTGGACAATGGCTGCAGAGATGTGTACGGACGAACAGATCTGCAGTAGTTGAGCAACTGACATCCTAGATGAACCAAGGGCTACCAACAGTCTCCTCAATGACCGTACAGCGCACGTTGCTGCGTATGGGCCTCCGTGGCAGGCGCTTGGTTCGTGCACCTATACTGACTCCTGTTTATTGGCTACGAAGGCTGGAATTTGCACGCCAGTACCGCAAGTGGATTACCACTGAATGGTGACGGGTGACGTTTTCAGATGAATCACGTTTTATGCTCCATTGGACAGACTGCCGTTGGCCAGCACGACGTGAAACGTCTGAAAGCAAATACCTGCAACAATCGTCGGAAGGATAAAGGCCGCCGGTGGGAGCGTTAATATCTGGGAAATGTATTCGTGGCATTCCCTGGGTGATCTCGTCATTCTAGTGGCCACGGTGAATCAAAACAAGTATACATCTATCCTTTGGGATCATGTCCACCACCTCATGCAATTTGTTTTTTCTTGACACGATGGCATCCACCAGCAGGACAATCCAACGTACTACACAGGTCGCAATGTAAGTGCGTGGTTCGAAGGGCATCAAGATGTGTTTACCGTGCTCCCCTGGATTTAAACCCTGGACTTAAACCCAAGCGAGAATCTATGGGACCACCTCGATCGCGCTCTTCACACCATGGATTCTCAACTGAGAAACCTAATGCAGCTGGCCACTGCACTGGAGTCCACATGGCTGTCGGTACCCTCCAGCAGCACACTGACTCCTGCACATCACTCAGCGGCCCGGGATGCAAAAGGTGATTATTGAGGCTTCTGACAGGTAATCACATTAACGTGCCTGGACAGTGCATATGCGAGTAAGAAGTATATTGCCCAACTATTCTAGGGGTGAGCTTGTATAATTTTCCGTAACACTCTCGCGTATACCATACGATCCTGTGATGAAACGTGCATCCTTTCTTTGGATCTAGTCTATCTCTTCTATTAATCCAACCGGGTAAGCATCCCCGACTAATAAGCGGCACTCAAGAATTGGTCAAATAAGTGCTTTATAAGGAGCTTATTTCGTAAGTGAATAATGTTTGCTTTAGATTCTCCGTATGAATCTCAGTTTGGTATCTGCCATACCGAGCTGTGAATGTGAGTCCAGTGATTTAGTATTTTGTCACATCATTCTGTACCAGCGAACTGAAAAACGCTTTTAAAGTCATTGTACTTAACATAGAGGTACTACTTTATTTGGATCTACATCTATACCTATAGTCTGTAGGTCAGTTTGCACTGTGTGAGGGAGAATTCTTCATGCACCACAATTATTTACCTCTGTCGCTGTTCCATTCACCAGTGGTCTATGAGAAGAATGACTATCAGCAACCCTTCATATGGATTCGAATTTATCTGATTTTCCCGTCGTTCTCTGCGTGACAAAAAAAGTCAACCACCCAGAAGATATGGTCGGATGTCAATGTAACTTTGAACAAGTACTAACCATAGGTGGGTACGTAAATGATTAGAGTTACAATTCCCTGTGACAAATAGAATGGCCACCAACATGCATTAGTGCTGTTCGTGTGTAGTGTTGTTACCAGAACTGATAGGGCATGCTGTGTCCGAGCAGGAATGGTCAGTATTTAGGAATATGACAAGAACGAAAATTAGAATCAAAAATGTCTGGTAAACATTGGCTCTAAAATGCGTACCTTAAGAGCTGTGAGCACTCGTTTAGTAGAAGAGATGTGTTTCACAGTAGCGAAGATGAAGAAATGCTCACATCTCTTAAGGTATGCACTTTAGAGCCCATGTTTACTGGACATTTTCTTCTTGTTCTGGTCCATACCATCACCTCTCAAAATATGGAAAGCAAAGAATTCGCTGTAGAAGAAATTTGTTTCACGGTATCGAAGAAGAAGAAGAAATGTTCATAGCTCTTAAGGTAAGCATTTTAGAGCCCACATTTACTAGACTTTTTTGCTTCGAATGATCGTTCCTGTGAAGTCCCTAAATATTCTCTAGTCCTCTTGGGACACCATGTATAAGTGGCATCAGCAGCGTCAGATGTTGCGTGATTATTATAAAGGACACCGTTATCAACACCTCACAGAGTTTGAAAGGGGCCTCACTGTGCATCTCCATTTGGCCCACTGGTCGAATTGTGCAATATCCAGACCTGTGGAGCATTCAGATGTAACAGTGGCCTAAAGTTGTAATACATGGGACTAGTAGGGCAATGGCAGTGTCAGCACAGTTTGTTAGTGTGGGTTGCATACGTTCAGGGAGAAACTTGATTGATTTATGACCCCCTCCCACTCCCCTTAAACTATTCTGTTAACTGATTTACGACCCCCTGGAGGTTGATTTATGAACCCTTGGATATAATCTGTCTTTCTGAGAAAGCCGCCATCCCTTCCCCCTCCTCCCCACCCCTCTGGAAACCATCAACCCTCCCCCTTCCCCCTCGCCAGTATAAGCACATCTCTCATATCAAATTAATTGAGTAATTAATTAAATTGATAACTTACTTACCTATCCCCTCATGGGTTTATCCCCCAGCCCTTCCCTCCCCTCCACGAGGGGAAAGGACTCAATCTGTGCTGGAGAGGTAGGATCTCATGACAGGAAATTCAAAGAAATGTCAATTGCATGGCAAAGAATATACTGTTTATTCATAAAAATTCAGTTCACAGAGGTTGGAACTCTCTTTTATTTGGTGGGAAAGTCTCATCATTCTTTGTGGTTTGGGAAAATCCAGATCTCGTAAAATACACCAAAAATAAGCCATCAAAAAATCGACATCAAAATAACTCACCTCACATAATTACACTTAAAAATATTTCTATCCTGTCTTTGCACCGACTGCAGGGTAGACATGCCAAGAGCCGCACTGTTGAGGACATTGAGCGCCCACATGCGAGCCATCTCATGTATTACCACATGCCACTGTCAGAGAGGCCACACTGCGATCACTCAGGGCCACATGACCACTGTCAGCCTCTGCACCACAAGCCGTCTCGCGACATTAACACGTCGCAAGTGGCTACTTCCTGCCATGTGCCACTGCTTGGAAGAATTCTGATCAATCTGTCCATACCAGCAGAAAGTAGTGCCTCAGAATGCAGCACTCATTTATCTGCCAACAGGAAGCAAGGGGCTAAAATCTGGACATGTTTGTAAACTGGGCGGTTGTGGGATTGAATCCCACCAAATATATCAGTTCTAGTATCCACTAATGGGATGCAAGGAAAAACCAACCGCACACACAGGACATCGATTTCATTAATCACTCAATCAACCAGATAGAATGAGGGACCAGAAGTAGCCACTTGAGAGGACAGTGGACACCACCACAAAAAAAGGGGACCGTAGTTTTGGGGGTGACCTGGCTACTGGATGGCCAAAGAAAAATGAGCACAGTATTCAGAGACACTGTGGTCTGCTGGGTTGGACAGGTTGGTTGGAATTCTCCCAAGCAGTGGCACCTGACAGGAAGTATCGACTTGGTGTGTGTTAATACTGCAAGAACCCTTGCAGTGCGGCAGCTGACAGTGGCCTCTCAGACACTGGTGGGTGGAAATACATGAGGCACTGCCACTTTAGCGCTCAGTGTCCTAGCCAGTGTGGCTCCCGGCACGTCTGCCCAGCAGTCAGTGTGAAGACTGAATCGAAAGATTTTTAACAATGTAATTACGTGCAGTGAGTTATGTTGACATCGATTTAGTGATGGTATTCCTTGCGCTATCAGAACAAATGTGATCTATTTAATCACTCCTTTTTGAAGTATTTTACAAGATCTGCATCTTCTCAGACAGCAGACAATGGTGTTCTTTTCCCACCAAATAAGAGAGAGAACCAACTCTTATGAATTGGATTTTATAAATAAACATTATATCCTTTGCTATGTAATTGATGTTGTTTTGAATTTCCTGACATGAGATCCTTCCTCTCCAGCACAGAGTCCTTTTCCAACCAATTTCCAGATGGGGAGGGGAGGGAAAGGCTGGGGTTTGGTTCAAATGGCTCTGAGCACTATGCGACTTAACTTCTGAGGTCATCAGTCGCCTAGAACTTAGAACTAATTAAACCTAACTAACCTAAGGACATCACACACATCCATGCCTGAGGCAGGATTCGAACCTGTGACTGTAGCAAAGGCTGGGGGATTTCCCAGAATGGGGATAGGTAATTCATTTGTTGATTTAATGGATTAGTCAATTAATTTGATATGAAAGGTATGCTTGCATCAGCAGGGGGGATGGGGGGGGGGGGTTGGATGTTTCCAGAGGGGTGGGGAGGAGGAGTGGGGGCTTCCTCAGGACAGATTATCCCCAGGGGGTCATAAATCAACACCCAGGGGGTCATAATTCAGTTAACAGAATAAGTTAAGGAGAGGGTCAGTGAGTCATAAATCAAGCAAGTTTGCCCCTGGAAGTATGCAAGCTGCACTCCACATGTTATCATCTTAAGGCAGGATTGCTGTATTGTGCTACGCCAGTTTTTGACATCCTGCACCATTGGTCGGAGCCCAGCAGCAGACAAAGTAGGGAATTACCGTCCGCATAGGCTGACATTAACACTACAACACAAACGTTTACTTTTTGTGAGTGTACACTGGGAGGATGTTAACTAGAGATATCGAAAGTGTCCCTGATGATCTGACGTGATTAAATCGTTGCCCCTCAAAATAATGAACAAGGAATCCATTATCTACAAAATTCAATAAGAATCACAATTAATTCAGTTCATTACATTAAAGTGCATGATAAATGATCTGACGAACATCGAAAATGTTAAACTAATATTTTGGCAAGTATGATAAAGGAACTGGGGGTCGGACTCCAGTAAATGAGTATCACGATAACTCTATTAAATTCGTGAAGTTGTACTGTGATTGCTGAAAGGTTAGTATTAAAAGGCAGATAGCGCTGTGGAAGGGTATATGTTGATATTTATGGCCGCTGTTGAAACCATATTGATCGTAAAATTGCAAGCAAGTCTTCAGAATGGAGCTTGAAATCGCTGAAACTCGTTATAAATGACTTGACTGTCCCTATAGTTCGTCTCGCTGTCTCGGCTAGATCTCACCATGCTAATCTGCAGGTGGAGGCTGTTGTGGCCGCAAAATCGGTCATTGGTTTTGTACCAACAACTTGCATCTATGGCTAAGTTCAAAGCAGCGAGGAAAATTTCTAAGTCCCTAGCCCATCAAGTTTCCTTAAAGAGGTGCCTGGCTGTAGAGATAGTTGATTGATGAGTTGCGCTGAAGATGTACCATCTGCTTTTTAAAAGCGACACTCGCATCTTAGAACTTTTCGTTCGTCACTTCATTTTGATTGGCTGAACTACAGATATTCCGAGTGCTGACAAGTGAAAAGATGCCTCAAAAGAAGTTGGTCCCCATCCGTGACTCCTCTTTCAGGCGAGTAACCAGCAAGACGCTCCCTAACAGTGGATGCCAAAAGCTGTGTCCTCTTCTGCCTCGCTCTGTCTATGGCCAATGAGGTTTGACCTCTGTAGCACAGCCGTGCTTTACTCTCTCTAACTTATAAATTATTTATATTATCCTGTCATTGCTGCTCCCACATTGTGGTAAACATTTTTGTCTGGCACTGCTGAGCTTGGCGGCATCTCCCACCCTCAAGGATGTCCTAACTTCCCTAGTCCTCACTCCACTTTCAGTTGTTACCTATCGCAGTCGGTGTGTTTCAAAGAAGCCCTCCGTTCTATGGCTCTGTTCACAAAAGCATTCGTCTGGCCCTTGCCCAAAGTTGTAGATCTCCTCCTTCCACATGCAGATTGTTAAAAACAGAGTCCACTGGTGTCCCTACGCCACTGCATTGTGACTCCTGGCATGTAGCGTCCAGGGGTGGCTACCTCAAAGCACCGGCTGGTGTGACAGCGTGGCGTCGAGTCTTGCAGCAAGCTGTTGATGAGCCGCTTCCGTGAATTCTCCTGGAGAGCCCTCCCCTTGTACTGGGCTGCACGCGAAGGAGCGCAAGGCACGCAGGCCACATTAGCGGGCGAGGTAAGGGGGGATGGGGCCCGCTAATGTGGCCTGCCTGCCGTGCGCTCCTTCGCGTACAGCCCAGTACAATATGCTTTCATAGTGGTCTCTTCAACATGTTAATCAGTACAGAAATGTAATCTACGTTAGCTAAGTGCTGGCAATCACTGGTAACGGTAGACACCTCATTTATTGGTGGGGATAAATTATTCCGATTTGACTGGTCTTTTCATATCAGTTAAGGGAATGTTTTGGGGAAAATGGTTGTGTAACATTTGAGAGTGGTATCGTGACTGGAAATCGTGACATCGAATTGTGTTTAGCGATAAATCGCAGCTGACCATCGTCGGCGAGTATGACGGTGACCTGGAAAAATGTCACAATCTTCCATTGTTTCGGAAAGACAAGATGGCGTTACTCTTTGCGTCGTGATGTGGGGAGAAATCGGGTATGGCTTCAGGTCACAGCTGGTAGTGACTGTGGGAACTACGACGGCACAGTGGTGCGTCACAGATATCCCGTGTCTTACATCTCTTGCAACGGTACCGACGTGCTAATTCTCAACAGGACAATGCTCATTCGCACGTGGTACGTATCTCTCTATTTGCACGATGTTGAAGTACTCCAGTGGCTAGCGAGATTTGGATATCCGCCCCTAATAGAAGATGCGTGGGACCAGCTCGGACATCAACTCCGTCCCAGTGCCAGTATCGGGGATATGAAGTACCTGTTGTGGGCCAGCTTGCTTCAGGAGAGGATGCAACTGCTTTCTAACTGAATCAGTGCATACATCCAGGCCAGAGGGATAGCAGGCTCATACTCACAAGTGGGCTCATACTGCCAAGTTCTTTCTAAAATTGACTTGATTTTGTAATCACTGAAATAACATCACACAGTCTCTCACCCCGTGAAGTTTCATTTCGTTTGCTCCTCACCTTCTGAGTGGTTCAATTTTTTGTTAAAAAAATGGTTCAAATGGCTCTGAGCACTATGGGACTTAACATCTATGGTCATCAGTCCCCTAGAGCTTAGAACTACTGAAACCCAACTAACCGATGGACATCACACAACACCCAGTCATCACGCACTTTTTTGTCAGCCATTGTAAACATTTCACGTGATATATGTGGAAGACCTTAGTACATTGCCTGACTGTCGTTCGAATATTATGCGCTTTTAAAGTTTTAACAATAAATCTCGACACGAAACACAACCGCTATCTTGTAGCGTTTGTCACTGGAATAGGGTGAGCATCTCAGCAACACTTTCACCCTTACTAAGCGTTTTTTTAATAGCACCGAACAGGCACCCCTGACTACTGATTAATACGAGTACTCGACCACTGGCCGAACTAGGGTTTTGCAACCTACCTCTTTCGGGGGTGAATTACATCTCCTTAGGAAGATTCCAATGAACCTCAGTCGAGTATCTTCCTTTTCTACAACTAATTTTTTTGTGATCGTTCCACTTTAGGTGAGTCCGGACGCAGATACTTTGATATTTTACTCTTGTCACTATTTCCTGTGATTTATCACCAACCGCGTAATCGGACAGTAACGGATCTTTTCACCTATTTATGCTCAACAAAAAATGGTTAAAATGGCTCTGAGCACTATGGAACTTAACTTCTGAGGTCATCAGTCCCCTAGAACTTAGAACTACTTAAACCTAACTAATCTAAGGACATCAAACACATTCATGGCCGAGGCAGGATTCCAACCTGCGACCGTAGCGGTCGCGTGGTTCCAGACTGTAGCGCCTAGAACCGCTCGGCCATATGCTGAACAGCTACCCTTGTTTATGTCATGGATCTACAGCCGGTCCTTGGACAAAGCGTCAAACCTCTGCTGGTCTTCGCATCTTTCGCTACAATTGTCTGGCTCTGTAACTTTTCCCCTATAAAAGAGCGTCATTTGCAGACAGCCTCATTCAAGTTCCATCATTATCCACAATGTAGAGTAACTGTCCTCTACCGCTCCTTTGTGGTGCGCGTGAAGTTATTTTCACATCGTATTATTTCTCTCTGTTAAAAACGATGTGGCAAGTTTTGTTTTATAGAACTCTTCTATCCAATAACCAAGCAGCTGAGATATTACGTAAATTGTGTTTTCTCCACAACAGCGCGAAATTGTTTCGAATGACTCACAAAAGTGAAGTAACATGGCAATAATCTGAGCGTGCTATTTACTGCTTTCTGGACTCCAAAGATGAACAAATCGAGCCATGTTTCTCGAAATCGCTACCTGCACACCAGTCCGACGACCCTTGTTGAAAGCGAGAATGGCCTGCGTCTTTTTCGAATACCTGGAACCGCTTCATTGCTCCATCGATGTATGATAAACTGCTACTGGAAGGAGAGCAATCTAGGATGTTAGAGATACTCCATTAAGCTCATTCACCTTTCGTCCGCTGAGCTGTTTTAGTTGATTATCTGTCCATGATCACTTACCTCAACATATGATGTTTCGGTGTTCGTGTTATAATTGGGAGAAGGAACATTATCACCACCAGTGCAGCAATTTTGAATGACCGAATTCCGTATTTCGGCCTTTTCTAATTCATCCAGTATGAGCGCCACACAAATAGATAGACGAGTTTAAGCAGTTTACGGACTTAACGTAAGCCCAAAACTTCTTAGAATATATCTTCATATCAATAGATAGAATAATACTTTCGAAATAGTTCTCATTACTCTTACCTTCAATCTGACTTCGATCAGCTTTTATTTGTCAATAAGATGTTGACTTTGTTATCTGCTGCTTTGAACATTCATATTAACTTTAAAATGATTCTCGAAGGAAAAGTTGTCAGTGAAATGTCTTTTGGATTTCAACTAAGACTCAAGCTACGACAGGTTCATCACTAGATAGTCACTTAATAAAAGTTGAGAATATAAATTGAGTGCAGATCCTTGCGAAAGTTGCAGTGGTGGAGAAAACAAGTGCATTAAATGGTACTTATCACCAAAATAAGTAGGATAAACACGGGCAGGGACCATTGTTAACATGTATATAACGCAGAAATGAGAAGGGTATACGAAATATGTTTTGAAGACGTAATTTAGTTTACGATTTGTATCGAATCTTACGCGTTAGAAAAAATACATGGCTTCACCAGGGCGACTAAAAAGTGGTTTCTATAGATATTTAGTTTACATATAGTTATGTTTTAGTAACCACTTATAATCTTTCACCGTTTGATAGTACTAATAGCCTGACACTATCGAGTTGTCCTGGACCTCTTTCATCGTAAGCAATTAGAATTACGTCCAGGGGCTGAGTAATTGAGATCCTTTTGAAGCACAGTTCATGTTAAAGTATTTGACTCGTAATGCTCTACAGTCTCGTTCTGTCATCGACCTTTCATGTTCTCGCCTTCTTTCTTAGGTGCTTTTCAATTTGTGGGAAATAAGAAGTCCGACTGAAAGATCTCACTGTCTGGATCCATCTTTCAAGCAAAATCGCTTATAAAAGGGTGGTGTAAAAAGGACATTCAACACGACGATGTGGATGTGCATAGGTAACTGGCTGTTTACGAACATCGAGACAGGTCCAAAATGGGTGTATCACTTAGGAAGCGTCGTATGGGTACTTGGACATGTCGGTGCGCCGGGAATGGGGCTGCTGATGCTACTGCCAAGACTGCAACTCTACAGCCCAGCCTTTTAGCTATTCCGACTGTCGGACGACCTTAGTTTGTTCCAACATATAGCAGCGCTATCATACAGACGAGGAAAATGGTCGCCTCTCCGCGAGAACAAGCTCCGGTAGATTCAAACTGTCCCTGCGTGTTGGCCATCTCCCATTCCTACATCTCATCGCGAGGAAATAATTTTAATTAGGCTACATATTGGGCAGTGTCTTTTCTGCCATCGTCATCTGTAAAACATCGACCCGCACCACTTTGTTCTCACTGTAGTAAATTACTGATGGTGCACCACTTTCTAATCCAATGTCAATTTCTTTTCCCTTTCCGCTTTAACGTGTGTTTGTCACCTGAGCTATAGGAGGTTTTAGCAGAGTTAGTTAGTTAGTTAGTTAGCGAGTTAGTAACATGTTCCATAAATCATTTGAACGATTCTTTTATCGAAATGGTGTAGAACGAGTCAGTTTGCGGAATATGTCTACATGACTAGTGTTAACATTAATGAACAAATTTTTTTAGACCTACTCATGAGGCCGCTGATCTACATCTACATGGATACTCAGCAAATCACATTTAAGTGCTTTTCTATTATTCTAATCTCATATAGCGCGCGGAAAGAACGAACACCTATATTTTTCCGTACGAGATTTAATTTCCCTTATTTTATCGTAGTGATCGTTTCTCCCTATGTAGGTCGGTGTCAAAAAAATATTTTCGCATTCGGAGGAGAAAGCTGGTGATTAGAATTTCGTGAGAAGATTCCGTCGCAACGAAAAACGCCTTTCCTCTAATGATGTCCAGCCCAAATCCTGTATCATTTCAGTGACACTCTCTCCCATATTTCACGATAATACAAAACGTGCTACCCTTCTTTGAACTTTTTCGATGTACTCCGTCAGTCCTATCTGGTAAGGGTCCCACACCGCGCAGCAGTATTCTAAAAGAGGACGGACAAGCGTAGTGTAGGCAGTCTCCTTAGTAGATCTGTTACATTTTCTAAGCAAACGCAGTAAAACGCAGTCTTTGGTTAGCCTTCCCCACAACATTTTATGTGTGTTCCTTCCAATTTAAGTTGTTCTTAATTAAATTCCTAGGTATTTAGTTGAATTTACGGCCTTTATATTTGACTGATTTATCGTGTAACCGAAGTTTAACGGATTCCTTTTAGCACTCATGTGGATGACCTTTTTCGTTATTTAGGGTCAACTGCCAATTTTCGCACCATTCAGATATCTTTTCTAAATCGTTTTGCAATTTGTTTTGATCTTCTGATGACTTTATTAGTCGATAAACGACGGCGTCATCTGCAAACAACCTAAGACGGCTGCTCATATTGTCTCCCAAATCATTTATATGGATAAGGAACAGCAAAGGGCCTATAACCCTACCTTGGGGAACACCAGAAATCACGTCTGTTTTACTCGATGACTTTCCGTCGATTACTACGAACTGTGACCTATCTGACAGGAAGTCACAAATCCAGTCACATAACTGAGACGATATTCCATAAGCTCGCAATTTCACTATAAGCTGCTTGTGCGGTACAGTGTCAAAAGCCTGGTGGAAATCCAGAAATACGGACTCGATCTGAAATCCCTTGTCAATAGCACTCAGCACTTCATGTGAATAAAGAGCTAGTTCTGTTTCACAAGAACGATGTTTTCTAAACCTATGCTGATGATGAACACACAACACCCAGTCCTCTGCCGGGAATCGAACCCGGGCCCTCTTGCGTGCTAGGCGGTAACGCTACCGCTGCCCTACGGAGGCTGATACTACTGCCAAGATTGCAACTCTACAGCCCAGCCTTTTAGCTATTCAGACAGTTGGTCAGTGGAATAGAAGAAGTTGTCTAGGATAAATTATTTTAAGTTGTATTTAAAACTTGCTCTGCTATCTGTCAGAGATTATATGTTATTGGGCAAATGATAAAAAATGTTTGTTTCTGCATATTGAATTCCCTCCTGAGCCACTGATAGCTTTAATAATGGGCAATAAAGTTCATTTTTCCCTCTAGTGATATAGACATGGACATCACTGTTCTTCCCAAATTATAATTTCATTAGCGAATACAGGGGGAACATTAATAAAACCGACAAACTGCAGGGACTTATACCTGACTGGAAATGGAGGAAAGGTCCTATGAACATGTGTCCGAAAATGGACGGTGTGCGTGCAACGACAACAAATCGTCCCGAAACACAGTACAGAGCTGCATCGCAGCCACGTCACAACAGAAGTTCAAAGTGAACTCCATGGGATTGTAGGTGATAGGGATAGCAGCGGTTGTCATGCGGGATACACATAATCGTACTTCGGCTTCCACCATATTGGCAGGCCACTTACCTGGAGCTTGTACTAGTGCTCGTCTCAATATCCTGTAGAAGCCGGTCCTCCAAATCTGGTGTACGCGCAGTCCGCAGCCTCCCTGCACGTTTGGCTGTCTCAAAGGACCCATGATGACAGAAACGTCCAAAAAAGGCTTGAAATGTTGTGTGACGTAGTTGATGTCTGTGAGGGTACTTGTTTTGGTATAGCTGTGCCCCGACCGTTTCCATCTGCTTGGATGTACACAAACACCATCTCCGCTTGTTCTCGACATGAATGCCGGACCATTCTGCTGCTTATTGTATGCAGCGTCACTCACACAGCCTGCAACACACAAGGTAGGCACGTGGTCACAGAAACTGTCATTCGTCAGCGCCGTCTACCGTAGCAACAATGCATTTCCGGACACATATTCATAGGATCTTTTTACTTCAATTTCCAGTCGGAATCTGTCCTTCCAGTCTGTCGGTTTTATTAAAGTTCACCCTGTATGTGTACTGTGCTGGTGCAGTTAAAATGCGTAGCTCCTTCTACATCTACATCTGCATCTACATTTACACTCCGCAAGCCACCCAACGGTGTGTGGCGGAGGGCACTTTACGTGCCACTGTCAGTACTGAAGAGAATGACGTCCGTGGGTGAACACCACATGTTATTCTTACAGCGCGCTATTGTGCATTCAATACTTTGTTTCTAACTGATGAGTTAATACAGAAAATTCTTCCATAAGACGTTATTGAGTGGAAATATGAGAAATATATCACGAGGCTGATTCGTTTGTTTCCAAAATTAGCAATTACACGAAGATCAAAAGCAGCGAACTTAATTGTTTGAGAAGCTCACTAATATGCTTCTTCTAGTTCAAGTTTTCATCAATATGCACTCAATAAATTTGTAGCATCCTACCCTATTTACTGACTCGTGCTCATGTGCTATATCAGTTGATATTACTCTATTTCTTATACAGAAATTAATGTAATGTTTTTTTTTTTCAAAATTTAGGGAGAGTCTATTTTCTGAGATTCACTTTATAATTATTTGGAAAATATCATTTAAAGTCTCTTCTGTTCCTTTTTCGCTAATCTGTAAAAAGTACCAACCCTGCTTATTGAATGTTAGAGGAAGACCATTTACGTATATAAGGAGGGAAAGTGAACCCTGTGGGACTTCTTTTGTGGTTTCTCTCAAGTCACCAAAATTTTCCAGCCGTCCGTTGTTTGAATTATTCAGCTCAACCTTTTGCATTCTGTTTGTTTAGTATGATTCAAACCAGTTATGCATAAAGCCATCAGTTGCATAAAACTTGTGTGTTTCTAAGAGTGTACCATGATATAAACAATCAAAAGGTCACAAAGGATCACAAAAAAACAAAATAGCGATATTTTGTTACTTAAGACTTGTACTATTTGATGAGTGAATGTATAAATAGCATTCTCAGTAGAGCAATCATTCTGGAATCCAAACTGTGATATTCTAAGTAAATTGTTTCCCCTTACGTCTGAGTGTATCGTTGAGTATATTATTTTTTCGAATATTCTGGAAAAAGATGTCCATACGGAAACTGGACGATAATTATTTAAATCTATGTCTCACCTTTCTTATGAAGAGGTTTAACAATTGTGTATTTTAATCTGTCCGGAAAAATACCTCGTTCCAGTGATGTATTGCATATATCACGAAGGACATTACTTATTAAGTTCGAGCAACTTTTGAGAATTCTGTTTGAAATTCCATCAATACCACATCAGCTTTTGTCTTTTTAGAATTTTTAGAATTCTATTAATTTCATTAAAGGGTGTTGGTGTTACTTCTAGTTGCTTAAAGTTTTGTGGAATGACATTTTTAATAGATTGTCTTACGTTCTTCAGCTGAACTGTTTAGCCCTATTTCTTGTGCTACATCTAGGAAGTGATTGTTAAAAGTACTCGCAACATTATCATTCATTTAAATATTATGGTATATTGTACACACAGATACAGCACATGTAGTAAAACGCGTTCCGCTGTTTACCCGCCATAGCAACATGGCCAAGGAGTCTTAATTTCGGCCGTGGGCATACGTAGGTATTATTAGAAGCTCTTACCGTACGTCCCGTTCGAGGAGGTTATTGTAATTATTCATTTCACCTCTACTTTGTTTTCCATTTTTTAACGAGCATCCCAGTATCATTCTGATTACTCGTTATAGTTTTACCCACCCAATACTGTCGTTTAGGCTCCTGTGTGTCGACTCACTTCAAGAACCAAGCAGTGCTTTCTCTAGAAAAAGGCACGTTTCAAGTCGTGATTTTGACGCTGTTAAAAAATTAGAAATATGAAGCATAATTTGTCGTTCATAACGCACGAATCCCATAATTCATAACTTGATTCTGGTGCTACTTTAAACGAAGACCAGCTCTCGCCATTAACAGCAAGACAGTTCCGGTGCTTGTTAACTGCAGAGAAACCTGACGTCACGCAAGAGCGCTCTTGCCACAGTAATTACTGTAGCGTCTCTGGCGGTAGCTCACTGGGGAAGATTTGGAGGTGTTTGATGAGCTGTCATATTACCTGACTTCTAGATTGTGGAAAGATTCTTGACAGCCGTATAATTCCATCCCGACAGCCTGACTTCCTGGTAATGGTCCTTACACGAGACTTTCATATGATGCGGAAGCATCAGGCAAGTCTCCTTCGACATGAAAAAGCTCCACGACACTAACTGCGAACGCGTTATCTTCAAACAAACCTCTAAATTCATTATTAGGAGACCTCATATTATCTCTTAATTTCATATCTGAATGGTTCTCTCTATAATACACTGACGGAAAAAATCGCAACATCAAAAAATAATTAATGTAGTGTAATGAAACTATGAGAATACATTTGCCTAGGTAACATAGTTAAGTGATTAACATCACAAGATCACAAGTTAATGTAAGCTCGAGCTAAGACATTGCAAATGTGAAATGCTGGTACATTAATAGCCGATGTAAACGCTAGAAAGTTGAATGCAAACATGAAAATGTTCTTGCATTGTGTTGCGTAACTGCCGGATGTCAGTTTGTGGGATGGAGTTCCATGCCTGTTGCACTTGGTCAGGGCGGTTAATGTTGTTTGTGGATGAGCTGAAGTTGTCGTCCGATAACGTCCCATATGTGCTCGACTGGAGACAAATCTGGTGATCGAGCAGGCCAAGGCAGCATCTCGACACTCTGTAGAGCATGTTGGGTTACAACAGCGGCATATGGGCGAGCGTTATCCTGTTGGCAAATACTCCCTGGAATGTAGTTCATGAATGGCAGCACAACAGGTCGAATCACCTCATTGATGTACAAATAGGGTGCGTGGCATAACTACTAGAGTGCTCTTGTTGTCATACGAAATGGCACCCGAAGCCATAACTCCAGGTGTTAGGTCCAGTGTGTCTGGCACCCAGACAGGATGGTTACAGGCCCTCAACTGGTCTCCTCCTAACCAACACATGGCCATCACTGGCACCGAGGCAGAACCAGCTTTCACAATAAAACACAACAGACCTCCAACCTGCCCTCCAATGAACTCTCGATTGACACCACTGAAGTCGCAAATTGTGATAGTTTGGGGTCAGTTAAATGATCGCTACAGAGCGTCTAGCTCGGAGCTGCCCTTCAAATGATCAATTGTTACAGTTCGCAGTGTTACTCTCTTTTATTTGGTGGGAAAGTCTCATCATTCTTTGTGGTTTGGGAAAATCCAGATCTCGTAAAATACACCAAAAATAAGCCATCAAAAAATCGACATCAAAATAACTCACCTCACATAATTACACTTAAAAATATTTCTATCCTGTCTTTGCACCGACTGCAGGGTAGACATGCCAAGAGCCGCACTGTTGAGGACATTGAGCGCCCACATGCGAGCCATCTCATGTATTACCACATGCCACTGTCAGAGAGGCCACACTGCGATCACTCAGGGCCACATGACCACTGTCAGCCTCTGCACCACAAGCCGTCTCGCGACATTAACACGTCGCAAGTGGCTACTTCCTGCCATGTGCCACTGCTTGGAAGAATTCTGATCAATCTGTCCATACCAGCAGAAAGTAGTGCCTCAGAATGCAGCACTCATTTATCTGCCAACAGGAAGCAAGGGGCTAAAATCTGGACATGTTTGTAAACTGGGCGGTTGTGGGATTGAATCCCACCAAATATATCAGTTCTAGTATCCACTAATGGGATGCAAGGAAAAACCAACCGCACACACAGGACATCGATTTCATTAATCACTCAATCAACCAGATAGAATGAGGGACCAGAAGTAGCCACTTGAGAGGACAGTGGACACCACCACAAAAAAAGGGGACCGTAGTTTTGGGGGTGACCTGGCTACTGGATGGCCAAAGAAAAATGAGCACAGTATTCAGAGACACTGTGGTCTGCTGGGTTGGACAGGTTGGTTGGAATTCTCCCAAGCAGTGGCACCTGACAGGAAGTATCGACTTGGTGTGTGTTAATACTGCAAGAACCCTTGCAGTGCGGCAGCTGACAGTGGCCTCTCAGACACTGGTGGGTGGAAATACATGAGGCACTGCCACTTTCGCGCTCAGTGTCCTAGCCAGTGTGGCTCCCGGCACGTCTGCCCAGCAGTCAGTGTGAAGACTGAATCGAAAGATTTTTAACAATGTAATTACGTGCAGTGAGTTATGTTGACATCGATTTAGTGATGGTATTCCTTGCGCTATCAGAACAAATGTGATCTATTTAATCACTCCTTTTTGAAGTATTTTACAAGATCTGCATCTTCTCAGACAGCAGACAATGGTGTTCTTTTCCCACCAAATAAGAGAGAGAACCAACTCTTATGAATTGGATTTTATAAATAAACATTATATCCTTTGCTATGTAATTGATGTTGTTTTGAATTTCCTGACATGAGATCCTTCCTCTCCAGCACAGAGTCCTTTTCCAACCAATTTCCAGATGGGGAGGGGAGGGAAAGGCTGGGGTTTGGTTCAAATGGCTCTGAGCACTATGCGATAGAGATGGGCAAAACTGTTCTTTTCAGAGATCGGATCAGAACTGTTCACTCCCTGAAATGAATTAGCTCTTTTTCATGACTCACCACTCATTTACAATAGAAAATAAATGGAAGGCACATTGCCCTTTAAACTTGGTTTATTCCAGTACTATACCTGTATTTTGATCTTATTTGATCCTATTTTGAAGTAACACAGATAATGAGTAAGAATTTTGTATTGTTTATTGAAATTTCCACGATATGACAAAGTTTTTGATTATTGATTTATTTTGCACTATCGTGGTTTTTTGGGTGATCGGAAAATGTTGTAACTTGAGATTTACATTAACAATATATTTGGCTACAATGTATTAAAATTTCATTAACCTCATACAAATACATCGCAAGCCATATATTTTTAAAGTGAACGTTTCCTTCCGAAGACGCTTAAAATCGCAAAATCCGTACCAGAATAAGAAAAAAACTATAAATTTGACTGTAAAACGAAAGTGCTGCATATAGCCTTACGCAGAATAAAACAAGGAAAATATTGGTGTATCACATTTTGCGATACGTTTATCGGTTCGCTCGTAATTAAAGCGTAAATTCGAGTGTCCATAATAAAAATCCTATAGTAAGAGGAGTCGTCAGGAACCTAATCTAATCAGTTTAAACAAATAAAAATAAAATAAAAACAAATGATGTATACATAACATAATAATGTAATATACGTAGCGGTATTACTACGAAGAACAATATCCAGTAGAGACGAACTCCGATGCAGAGCCGCTGAGTCGAGCAGGTCGAGCCGCGAGCTGTATTACTGCGTGAGCCGAGACCGCAGAGACCAGAGTGACACCTGAGTTGCTTTGCTCAACGCTCTGGCTAGAGTCGAGACGGTGGGGTGAGCGTCGAGCGGGCGAGTTCCGAGGGTGGGGGGAGCGGTGAACTCACCCGCTCCGAGACTAATCGTCTGTTCTCTTGCGAGCAGGTTGTTGCAAGTAGTTCCTATGTTATCCGCTAGGTGGCTCTCTGTCCTGTTGCTCGCATCAACTGCCCAGAGGGCAGGACGTGCGACTGAAACAATCGCCGACAGAGTGGGATGCGAAGTCAAGCTGCGCCAGACACTGCGCGCGGCAGACGACGCACAGAGACAGCACGGCGTATGTGAAACACAAAATCCAATGGGGCACTGCACAATGCAGGCAGCCAAGGTAGAAGCAGGGCAGAGGCCGGCGCTGGCTGTTGTGTGGCGTGCACTGTGCTGTGACCAGCAGAGGCGCCACTGATATGCTCCGTCTCTCTCTCTCTCTCTCTCTCTCTCTCTCTCTCTCTCTCTCTCTGCCGTGGGAAACGTTTGGAGCTACCGTTCTTTTTTTCTGAATCACTGATTGTTCACTCCTTTGAAAGATTCAACTCTATGAATTAGTTCAAGAGTGCATCCCCCATCTCTACTATGCGACTTAACTTCTGAGGTCATCAGTCGCCTAGAACTTAGAACTAATTAAACCTAACTAACCTAAGGACATCACACACATCCATGCCTGAGGCAGGATTCGAACCTGTGACTGTAGCAAAGGCTGGGGGATTTCCCAGAATGGGGATAGGTAATTCATTTGTTGATTTAATGGATTAGTCAATTAATTTGATATGAAAGGTGTGCTTGCATCAGCAGGGGGGATGGGGGGGGGGTTGGATGTTTCCAGAGGGGTGGGGAGGAGGAGTGGGGGCTTCCTCAGGACAGATTATCCCCAGGGGGTCATAAATCAACACCCAGGGGGTCATAATTCAGTTAACAGAATAAGTTAAGGAGAGGGTCAGTGAGTCATAAATCAAGCAAGTTTGCCCCTGGAAGTATGCAAGCTGCACTCCACATGTTATCATCTTAAGGCAGGATTGCTGTATTGTGCTACGCCAGTTTTTGACATCCTGCACCATTGGTCGGAGCCCAGCAGCAGACAAAGTAGGGAATTACCGTCCGCATAGGCTGACATTAACACTACAACACAAACGTTTACTTTTTGTGAGTGTACACTGGGAGGATGTTAACTAGAGATATCGAAAGTGTCCCTGATGATCTGACGTGATTAAATCGTTGCCCCTCAAAATAATGAACAAGGAATCCATTATCTACAAAATTCAATAAGAATCACAATTAATTCAGTTCATTACATTAAAGTGCATGATAAATGATCTGACGAACATCGAAAATGTTAAACTAATATTTTGGCAAGTATGATAAAGGAACTGGGGGTCGGACTCCAGTAAATGAGTATCACGATAACTCTATTAAATTCGTGAAGTTGTACTGTGATTGCTGAAAGGTTAGTATTAAAAGGCAGATAGCGCTGTGGAAGGGTATATGTTGATATTTATGGCCGCTGTTGAAACCATATTGATCGTAAAATTGCAAGCAAGTCTTCAGAATGGAGCTTGAAATCGCTGAAACTCGTTATAAATGACTTGACTGTCCCTATAGTTCGTCTCGCTGTCTCGGCCAGATCTCACCATGCTAATCTGCAGGTGGAGGCTGTTGTGGCCGCAAAATCGGTCATTGGTTTTGTACCAACAACTTGCATCTATGGCTAAGTTCAAAGCAGCGAGGAAAATTTCTAAGTCCCTAGCCCATCAAGTTTCCTTAAAGAGGTGCCTGGCTGTAGAGATAGTTGATTGATGAGTTGCGCTGAAGATGTACCATCTGCTTTTTAAAAGCGACACTCGCATCTTAGAACTTTTCGTTCGTCACTTCATTTTGATTGGCTGAACTACAGATATTCCGAGTGCTGACAAGTGAAAAGATGCCTTAAAAGAAGTTGGTCCCCATCCGTGACTCCTCTTTCAGGCGAGTAACCAGCAAGACGCTCCCTAACAGTGGATGCCAAAAGCTGTGTCCTCTTCTGCCTCGCTCTGTCTATGGCCAATGAGGTTTGACCTCTGTAGCACAGCCGTGCTTTACTCTCTCTAACTTATAAATTATTTATATTATCCTGTCATTGCTGCTCCCACATTGTGGTAAACATTTTTGTCTGGCACTGCTGAGCTTGGCGGCATCTCCCACCCTCAAGGATGTCCTAACTTCCCTAGTCCTCACTCCACTTTCAGTTGTTACCTATCGCAGTCGGTGTGTTTCAAAGAAGCCCTCCGTTCTATGGCTCTGTTCACAAAAGCATTCGTCTGGCCCTTGCCCAAAGTTGTAGATCTCCTCCTTCCACATGCAGATTGTTAAAAACAGAGTCCACTGGTGTCCCTACGCCACTGCATTGTGACTCCTGGCATGTAGCGTCCAGGGGTGGCTACCTCAAAGCACCGGCTGGTGTGACAGCGTGGCGTCGAGTCTTGCAGCAAGCTGTTGATGAGCCGCTTCCGTGAATTCTCCTGGAGAGCCCTCCCCTTGTACTGGGCTGCACGCGAAGGAGCGCAAGGCACGCAGGCCACATTAGCGGGCGAGGTAAGGGGGGATGGGGCCCGCTAATGTGGCCTGCCTGCCGTGCGCTCCTTCGCGTACAGCCCAGTACAATATGCTTTCATAGTGGTCTCTTCAACATGTTAATCAGTACAGAAATGTAATCTACGTTAGCTAAGTGCTGGCAATCACTGGTAACGGTAGACACCTCATTTATTGGTGGGGATAAATTATTCCGATTTGACTGGTCTTTTCATATCAGTTAAGGGAATGTTTTGGGGAAAATGGTTGTGTAACATTTGAGAGTGGTATCGTGACTGGAAATCGTGACATCGAATTGTGTTTAGCGATAAATCGCAGCTGACCATCGTCGGCGAGTATGACGGTGACCTGGAAAAATGTCACAATCTTCCATTGTTTCGGAAAGACAAGATGGCGTTACTCTTTGCGTCGTGATGTGGGGAGAAATCGGGTATGGCTTCAGGTCACAGCTGGTAGTGACTGTGGGAACTACGACGGCACAGTGGTGCGTCACAGATATCCCGTGTCTTACATCTCTTGCAACGGTACCGACGTGCTAACTCTCAACAGGACAATGCTCATTCGCACGTGGTACGTATCTCTCTATTTGCACGATGTTGAAGTACTCCAGTGGCTAGCGAGATTTGGATATCCGCCCGTAATAGAAGATGCGTGGGACCAGCTCGGACATCAACTCCGTCCCAGTGCCAGTATCGGGGATATGAAGTACCTGTTGTGGGCCAGCTTGCTTCAGGAGAGGATGCAACTGCTTTCTAACTGAATCAGTGCATACATCCAGGCCAGAGGGATAGCAGGCTCATACTCACAAGTGGGCTCATACTGCCAAGTTCTTTCTAAAATTGACTTGATTTTGTAATCACTGAAATAACATCACACAGTCTCTCACCCCGTGAAGTTTCATTTCGTTTGCTCTCACCTTCTGAGTGGTTCAATTTTTTGTTAAAAAAATGGTTCAAATGGCTCTGAGCACTATGGGACTTAACATCTATGGTCATCAGTCCCCTAGAGCTTAGAACTACTGAAACCCAACTAACCGATGGACATCACACAACACCCAGTCATCACGCACTTTTTTGTCAGCCATTGTAAACATTTCACGTGATATATGTGGAAGACCTTAGTACATTGCCTGACTGTCGTTCGAATATTATGCGCTTTTAAAGTTTTAACAATAAATCTCGACACGAAACACAACCGCTATCTTGTAGCGTTTGTCACTGGAATAGGGTGAGCATCTCAGCAACACTTTCACCCTTACTAAGCGTTTTTTTAATAGCACCGAACAGGCACCCCTGACTACTGATTAATACGAGTACTCGACCACTGGCCGAACTAGGGTTTTGCAACCTACCTCTTTCGGGGGTGAATTACATCTCCTTAGGAAGATTCCAATGAACCTCAGTCGAGCATCTTCCTTTTCTACAACTAATTTTTTTGTGATCGTTCCACTTTAGGTGAGTCCGGACGCAGATACTTTGATATTTTACTCTTGTCACTATTTCCTGTGATTTATCACCAACCGCGTAATCGGACAGTAACGGATCTTTTCACCTATTTATGCTCAACAAAAAATGGTTAAAATGGCTCTGAGCACTATGGAACTTAACTTCTGAGGTCATCAGTCCCCTAGAACTTAGAACTACTTAAACCTAACTAATCTAAGGACATCAAACACATTCATGGCCGAGGCAGGATTCCAACCTGCGACCGTAGCGGTCGCGTGGTTCCAGACTGTAGCGCCTAGAACCGCTCGGCCATATGCTGAACAGCTACCCTTGTTTATGTCATGGATCTACAGCCGGTCCTTGGACAAAGCGTCAAACCTCTGCTGGTCTTCGCATCTTTCGCTACAATTGTCTGGCTCTGTAACTTTTCCCCTATAAAAGAGCGTCATTTGCAGACAGCCTCATTCAAGTTCCATCATTATCCACAATGTAGAGTAACTGTCCTCTACCGCTCCTTTGTGGTGCGCGTGAAGTTATTTTCACATCGTATTATTTCTCTCTGTTAAAAACGATGTGGCAAGTTTTGTTTTATAGAACTCTTCTATCCAATAACCAAGCAGCTGAGATATTACGTAAATTGTGTTTTCTCCACAACAGCGCGAAATTGTTTCGAATGATTCACAAAAGTGAAGTAACATGGCAATAATCTGAGCGTGCTATTTACTGCTTTCTGGACTCCAAAGATGAACAAATCGAGCCATGTTTCTCGAAATCGCTACCTGCACACCAGTCCGACGACCCTTGTTGAAAGCGAGAATGGCCTGCGTCTTTTTCGAATACCTGGAACCGCTTCATTGCTCCATCGATGTATGATAAACTGCTACTGGAAGGAGAGCAATCTAGGATGTTAGAGATACTCCATTAAGCTCATTCACCTTTCGTCCGCTGAGCTGTTTTAGTTGATTATCTGTCCATGATCACTTACCTCAACATATGATGTTTCGGTGTTCGTGTTATAATTGGGAGAAGGAACATTATCACCACCAGTGCAGCAATTTTGAATGACCGAATTCCGTATTTCGGCCTTTTCTAATTCATCCAGTATGAGCGCCACACAAATAGATAGACGAGTTTAAGCAGTTTACGGACTTAACGTAAGCCCAAAACTTCTTAGAATATATCTTCATATCAATAGATAGAATAATACTTTCGAAATAGTTCTCATTACTCTTACCTTCAATCTGACTTCGATCAGCTTTTATTTGTCAATAAGATGTTGACTTTGTTATCTGCTGCTTTGAACATTCATATTAACTTTAAAATGATTCTCGAAGGAAAAGTTGTCAGTGAAATGTCTTTTGGATTTCAACTAAGACTCAAGCTACGACAGGTTCATCACTAGATAGTCACTTAATAAAAGTTGAGAATATAAATTGAGTGCAGATCCTTGCGAAAGTTGCAGTGGTGGAGAAAACAAGTGCATTAAATGGTACTTATCACCAAAATAAGTAGGATAAACACGGGCAGGGACCATTGTTAACATGTATATAACGCAGAAATGAGAAGGGTATACGAAATATGTTTTGAAGACGTAATTTAGTTTACGATTTGTATCGAATCTTACGCGTTAGAAAAAATACATGGCTTCACCAGGGCGACTAAAAAGTGGTTTCTATAGATATTTAGTTTACATATAGTTATGTTTTAGTAACCACTTATAATCTTTCACCGTTTGATAGTACTAATAGCCTGACACTATCGAGTTGTCCTGGACCTCTTTCATCGTAAGCAATTAGAATTACGTCCAGGGGCTGAGTAATTGAGATCCTTTTGAAGCACAGTTCATGTTAAAGTATTTGACTCGTAATGCTCTACAGTCTCGTTCTGTCATCGACCTTTCATGTTCTCGCCTTCTTTCTTAGGTGCTTTTCAATTTGTGGGAAATAAGAAGTCCGACTGAAAGATCTCACTGTCTGGATCCATCTTTCAAGCAAAATCGCTTATAAAAGGGTGGTGTAAAAAGGACATTCAACACGACGATGTGGATGTGCATAGGTAACTGGCTGTTTACGAACATCGAGACAGGTCCAAAATGGGTGTATCACTTAGGAAGCGTCGTATGGGTACTTGGACATGTCGGTGCGCCGGGAATGGGGCTGCTGATGCTACTGCCAAGACTGCAACTCTACAGCCCAGCCTTTTAGCTATTCCGACTGTCGGACGACCTTAGTTTGTTCCAACATATAGCAGCGCTATCATACAGACGAGGAAAATGGTCGCCTCTCCGCGAGAACAAGCTCCGGTAGATTCAAACTGTCCCTGCGTGTTGGCCATCTCCCATTCCTACATCTCATCGCGAGGAAATAATTTTAATTAGGCTACATATTGGGCAGTGTCTTTTCTGCCATCGTCATCTGTAAAACATCGACCCGCACCACTTTGTTCTCACTGTAGTAAATTACTGATGGTGCACCACTTTCTAATCCAATGTCAATTTCTTTTCCCTTTCCGCTTTAACGTGTGTTTGTCACCTGAGCTATAGGAGGTTTTAGCAGAGTTAGTTAGTTAGTTAGTTAGCGAGTTAGTAACATGTTCCATAAATCATTTGAACGATTCTTTTATCGAAATGGTGTAGAACGAGTCAGTTTGCGGAATATGTCTACATGACTAGTGTTAACATTAATGAACAAATTTTTTTAGACCTACTCATGAGGCCGCTGATCTACATCTACATGGATACTCAGCAAATCACATTTAAGTGCTTTTCTATTATTCTAATCTCATATAGCGCGCGGAAAGAACGAACACCTATATTTTTCCGTACGAGATTTAATTTCCCTTATTTTATCGTAGTGATCGTTTCTCCCTATGTAGGTCGGTGTCAAAAAAATATTTTCGCATTCGGAGGAGAAAGCTGGTGATTAGAATTTCGTGAGAAGATTCCGTCGCAACGAAAAACGCCTTTCCTCTAATGATGTCCAGCCCAAATCCTGTATCATTTCAGTGACACTCTCTCCCATATTTCACGATAATACAAAACGTGCTACCCTTCTTTGAACTTTTTCGATGTACTCCGTCAGTCCTATCTGGTAAGGGTCCCACACCGCGCAGCAGTATTCTAAAAGAGGACGGACAAGCGTAGTGTAGGCAGTCTCCTTAGTAGATCTGTTACATTTTCTAAGTAAACGCAGTAAAACGCAGTCTTTGGTTAGCCTTCCCCACAACATTTTATGTGTGTTCCTTCCAATTTAAGTTGTTCTTAATTAAATTCCTAGGTATTTAGTTGAATTTACGGCCTTTATATTTGACTGATTTATCGTGTAACCGAAGTTTAACGGATTCCTTTTAGCACTCATGTGGATGACCTTTTTCGTTATTTAGGGTCAACTGCCAATTTTCGCACCATTCAGATATCTTTTCTAAATCGTTTTGCAATTTGTTTTGATCTTCTGATGACTTTATTAGTCGATAAACGACGGCGTCATCTGCAAACAACCTAAGACGGCTGCTCATATTGTCTCCCAAATCATTTATATGGATAAGGAACAGCAAAGGGCCTATAACCCTACCTTGGGGAACACCAGAAATCACGTCTGTTTTACTCGATGACTTTCCGTCGATTACTACGAACTGTGACCTATCTGACAGGAAGTCACAAATCCAGTCACATAACTGAGACGATATTCCATAAGCTCGCAATTTCACTATAAGCTGCTTGTGCGGTACAGTGTCAAAAGCCTGGTGGAAATCCAGAAATACGGACTCGATCTGAAATCCCTTGTCAATAGCACTCAGCACTTCATGTGAATAAAGAGCTAGTTCTGTTTCACAAGAACGATGTTTTCTAAACCTATGCTGATGATGAACACACAACACCCAGTCCTCTGCCGGGAATCGAACCCGGGCCCTCTTGCGTGCTAGGCGGTAACGCTACCGCTGCCCTACGGAGGCTGATACTACTGCCAAGATTGCAACTCTACAGCCCAGCCTTTTAGCTATTCAGACAGTTGGTCAGTGGAATAGAAGAAGTTGTCTAGGATAAATTATTTTAAGTTGTATTTAAAACTTGCTCTGCTATCTGTCAGAGATTATATGTTATTGGGCAAATGATAAAAAATGTTTGTTTCTGCATATTGAATTCCCTCCTGAGCCACTGATAGCTTTAATAATGGGCAATAAAGTTCATTTTTCCCTCTAGTGATATAGACATGGACATCACTGTTCTTCCCAAATTATAATTTCATTAGCGAATACAGGGGGAACATTAATAAAACCGACAAACTGCAGGGACTTATACCTGACTGGAAATGGAGGAAAGGTCCTATGAACATGTGTCCGAAAATGGACGGTGTGCGTGCAACGACAACAAATCGTCCCGAAACACAGTACAGAGCTGCATCGCAGCCACGTCACAACAGAAGTTCAAAGTGAACTCCATGGGATTGTAGGTGATAGGGATAGCAGCGGTTGTCATGCGGGATACACATAATCGTACTTCGGCTTCCACCATATTGGCAGGCCACTTACCTGGAGCTTGTACTAGTGCTCGTCTCAATATCCTGTAGAAGCCGGTCCTCCAAATCTGGTGTACGCGCAGTCCGCAGCCTCCCTGCACGTTTGGCTGTCTCAAAGGACCCATGATGACAGAAACGTCCAAAAAAGGCTTGAAATGTTGTGTGACGTAGTTGATGTCTGTGAGGGTACTTGTTTTGGTATAGCTGTGCCCCGACCGTTTTCATCTGCTTGGATGTACACAAACACCATCTCCGCTTGTTCTCGACATGAATGCCGGACCATTCTGCTGCTTATTGTACGCAGCGTCACTCACACAGCCTGCAACACACAAGGTAGGCACGTGGTCACAGAAACTGTCATTCGTCAGCGCCGTCTACCGTAGCAACAATGCATTTCCGGACACATATTCATAGGATCTTTTTACTTCAATTTCCAGTCGGAATCTGTCCTTCCAGTCTGTCGGTTTTATTAAAGTTCACCCTGCATGTGTACTGTGCTGGTGCAGTTAAAATGCGTAGCTCCTTCTACATCTACATCTGCATCTACATTTACACTCCGCAAGCCACCCAACGGTGTGTGGCGGAGGGCACTTTACGTGCCACTGTCAGTACTGAAGAGAATGACGTCCGTGGGTGAACACCACATGTTATTCTTACAGCGCGCTATTGTGCATTCAATACTTTGTTTCTAACTGATGAGTTAATACAGAAAATTCTTCCATAAGACGTTATTGAGTGGAAATATGAGAAATATATCACGAGGCTGATTCGTTTGTTTCCAAAATTAGCAATTACACGAAGATCAAAAGCAGCGAACTTAATTGTTTGAGAAGCTCACTAATATGCTTCTTCTAGTTCAAGTTTTCATCAATATGCACTCAATAAATTTGTAGCATCCTACCCTATTTACTGACTCGTGCTCATGTGCTATATCAGTTGATATTACTCTATTTCTTATACAGAAATTAATGTAATGTTTTTTTTTCAAAATTTAGGGAGAGTCTATTTTCTGAGATTCACTTTATAATTATTTGGAAAATATCATTTAAAGTCTCTTCTGTTCCTTTCTCGCTAATGGGATTGATAACAACAATAGTATCGTCTGTAAAAAGTACCAACCCTGCTTATTGAATGTTAGAGGAAGACCATTTACGTATATAAGGAGGGAAAGTGAACCCTGTGGGACTTCTTTTGTGGTTTCTCTCAAGTCACCAAAATTTTCCAGCCGTCCGTTGTTTGAATTATTCAGCTCAACCTTTTGCATTCTGTTTGTTTAGTATGATTCAAACCAGTTATGCATAAAGCCATCAGTTGCATAAAACTTGTGTGTTTCTAAGAGTGTACCATGATATAAACAATCAAAAGGTCACAAAGGATCACAAAAAAACAAAATAGCGATATTTTGTTACTTAAGACTTGTACTATTTGATGAGTGAATGTATAAATAGCATTCTCAGTAGAGCAATCATTCTGGAATCCAAACTGTGATATTCTAAGTAAATTGTTTCCCCTTACGTCTGAGTGTATCGTTGAGTATATTATTTTTTCGAATATTCTGGAAAAAGATGTCCATACGGAAACTGGACGATAATTATTTAAATCTATGTCTCACCTTTCTTATGAAGAGGTTTAACAATTGTGTATTTTAATCTGTCCGGAAAAATACCTCGTTCCAGTGATGTATTGCATATATCACGAAGGACATTACTTATTAAGTTCGAGCAACTTTTGAGAATTCTGTTTGAAATTCCATCAATACCACATCAGCTTTTGTCTTTTTAGAATTTTTAGAATTCTATTAATTTCATTAAAGGGTGTTGGTGTTACTTCTAGTTGCTTAAAGTTTTGTGGAATGACATTTTTAATAGATTGTCTTACGTTCTTCAGCTGAACTGTTTAGCCCTATTTCTTGTGCTACATCTAGGAAGTGATTGTTAAAAGTACTCGCAACATTATCATTCATTTAAATATTATGGTATATTGTACACACAGATACAGCACATGTAGTAAAACGCGTTCCGCTGTTTACCCGCCATAGCAACATGGCCAAGGAGTCTTAATTTCGGCCGTGGGCATACGTAGGTATTATTAGAAGCTCTTACCGTACGTCCCGTTCGAGGAGGTTATTGTAATTATTCATTTCACCTCTACTTTGTTTTCCATTTTTTAACGAGCATCCCAGTATCATTCTGATTACTCGTTATAGTTTTACCCACCCAATACTGTCGTTTAGGCTCCTGTGTGTCGACTCACTTCAAGAACCAAGCAGTGCTTTCTCTAGAAAAAGGCACGTTTCAAGTCGTGATTTTGACGCTGTTAAAAAATTAGAAATATGAAGCATAATTTGTCGTTCATAACGCACGAATCCCATAATTCATAACTTGATTCTGGTGCTACTTTAAACGAAGACCAGCTCTCGCCATTAACAGCAAGACAGTTCCGGTGCTTGTTAACTGCAGAGAAACCTGACGTCACGCAAGAGCGCTCTTGCCACAGTAATTACTGTAGCGTCTCTGGCGGTAGCTCACTGGGGAAGATTTGGAGGTGTTTGATGAGCTGTCATATTACCTGACTTCTAGATTGTGGAAAGATTCTTGACAGCCGTATAATTCCATCCCGACAGCCTGACTTCCTGGTAATGGTCCTTACACGAGACTTTCATATGATGCGGAAGCATCAGGCAAGTCTCCTTCGACATGAAAAAGCTCCACGACACTAACTGCGAACGCGTTATCTTCAAACAAACCTCTAAATTCATTATTAGGAGACCTCATATTATCTCTTAATTTCATATCTGAATGGTTCTCTCTATAATACACTGACGGAAAAAATCGCAACATCAAAAAATAATTAATGTAGTGTAATGAAACTATGAGAATACATTTGCCTAGGTAACATAGTTAAGTGATTAACATCACAAGATCACAAGTTAATGTAAGCTCGAGCTAAGACATTGCAAATGTGAAATGCTGGTACATTAATAGCCGATGTAAACGCTAGAAAGTTGAATGCAAACATGAAAATGTTCTTGCATTGTGTTGCGTAACTGCCGGATGTCAGTTTGTGGGATGGAGTTCCATGCCTGTTGCACTTGGTCAGGGCGGTTAATGTTGTTTGTGGATGAGCTGAAGTTGTCGTCCGATAACGTCCCATATGTGCTCGACTGGAGACAAATCTGGTGATCGAGCAGGCCAAGGCAGCATCTCGACACTCTGTAGAGCATGTTGGGTTACAACAGCGGCATATGGGCGAGCGTTATCCTGTTGGCAAATACTCCATGGAATGTAGTTCATGAATGGCAGCACAACAGGTCGAATCACCTCATTGATGTACAAATAGGGTGCGTGGCATAACTACTAGAGTGCTCTTGTTGTCATACGAAATGGCACCCGAAGCCATAACTCCAGGTGTTAGGTCCAGTGTGTCTGGCACCCAGACAGGATGGTTACAGGCCCTCAACTGGTCTCCTCCTAACCAACACATGGCCATCACTGGCACCGAGGCAGAACCAGCTTTCACAATAAAACACAACAGACCTCCAACCTGCCCTCCAATGAACTCTCGATTGACACCACTGAAGTCGCAAATTGTGATAGTTTGGGGTCAGTTAAATGATCGCTACAGAGCGTCTAGCTCGGAGCTGCCCTTCAAATGATCAATTGTTACAGTTCGCAGTGTTACTCTCTTTTATTTGGTGGGAAAGTCTCATCATTCTTTGTGGTTTGGGAAAATCCAGATCTCGTAAAATACACCAAAAATAAGCCATCAAAAAATCGACATCAAAATAACTCACCTCACATAATTACACTTAAAAATATTTCTATCCTGTCTTTGCACCGACTGCAGGGTAGACATGCCAAGAGCCGCACTGTTGAGGACATTGAGCGCCCACATGCGAGCCATCTCATGTATTACCACATGCCACTGTCAGAGAGGCCACACTGCGATCACTCAGGGCCACATGACCACTGTCAGCCTCTGCACCACAAGCCGTCTCGCGACATTAACACGTCGCAAGTGGCTACTTCCTGCCATGTGCCACTGCTTGGAAGAATTCTGATCAATCTGTCCATACCAGCAGAAAGTAGTGCCTCAGAATGCAGCACTCATTTATCTGCCAACAGGAAGCAAGGGGCTAAAATCTGGACATGTTTGTAAACTGGGCGGTTGTGGGATTGAATCCCACCAAATATATCAGTTCTAGTATCCACTAATGGGATGCAAGGAAAAACCAACCGCACACACAGGACATCGATTTCATTAATCACTCAATCAACCAGATAGAATGAGGGACCAGAAGTAGCCACTTGAGAGGACAGTGGACACCACCACAAAAAAAGGGGACCGTAGTTTTGGGGGTGACCTGGCTACTGGATGGCCAAAGAAAAATGAGCACAGTATTCAGAGACACTGTGGTCTGCTGGGTTGGACAGGTTGGTTGGAATTCTCCCAAGCAGTGGCACGTGACAGGAAGTATCGACTTGGTGTGTGTTAATACTGCAAGAACCCTTGCAGTGCGGCAGCTGACAGTGGCCTCTCAGACACTGGTGGGTGGAAATACATGAGGCACTGCCACTTTAGCGCTCAGTGTCCTAGCCAGTGTGGCTCCCGGCACGTCTGCCCAGCAGTCAGTGTGAAGACTGAATCGAAAGATTTTTAACAATGTAATTACGTGCAGTGAGTTATGTTGACATCGATTTAGTGATGGTATTCCTTGCGCTATCAGAACAAATGTGATCTATTTAATCACTCCTTTTTGAAGTATTTTACAAGATCTGCATCTTCTCAGACAGCAGACAATGGTGTTCTTTTCCCACCAAATAAGAGAGAGAACCAACTCTTATGAATTGGATTTTATAAATAAACATTATATCCTTTGCTATGTAATTGATGTTGTTTTGAATTTCCTGACATGAGATCCTTCCTCTCCAGCACAGAGTCCTTTTCCAACCAATTTCCAGATGGGGAGGGGAGGGAAAGGCTGGGGTTTGGTTCAAATGGCTCTGAGCACTATGCGATAGAGATGGGCAAAACTGTTCTTTTCAGAGATCGGATCAGAACTGTTCACTCCCTGAAATGAATTAGCTCTTTTTCATGACTTACCACTCATTTACAATAGAAAATAAATGGAAGGCACATTGCCCTTTAAACTTGGTTTATTCCAGTACTATACCTGTATTTTGATCTTATTTGATCCTATTTTGAAGTAACACAGATAATGAGTAAGAATTTTGTATTGTTTATTGAAATTTCCACGATATGACAAAGTTTTTGATTATTGATTTATTTTGCACTATCGTGGTTTTTTGGGTGATCGGAAAATGTTGTAACTTGAGATTTACATTAACAATATATTTGGCTACAATGTATTAAAATTTCATTAACCTCATACAAATACATCGCAAGCCATATATTTTTAAAGTGAACGTTTCCTTCCGAAGACGCTTAAAATCGCAAAATCCGTACCAGAATAAGAAAAAAACTATAAATTTGACTGTAAAACGAAAGTGCTGCATATAGCCTTACGCAGAATAAAACAAGGAAAATATTGGTGTATCACATTTTGCGATACGTTTATCGGTTCGCTCGTAATTAAAGCGTAAATTCGAGTGTCCATAATAAAAATCCTATAGTAAGAGGAGTCGTCAGGAACCTAATCTAATCAGTTTAAACAAATAAAAATAAAATAAAAACAAATGATGTATACATAACATAATAATGTAATATACGTAGCGGTATTACTACGAAGAACAATATCCAGTAGAGACGAACTCCGATGCAGAGCCGCTGAGTCGAGCAGGTCGAGCCGCGAGCTGTATTACTGCGTGAGCCGAGACCGCAGAGACCAGAGTGACACCTGAGTTGCTTTGCTCAACGCTCTGGCTAGAGTCGAGACGGTGGGGTGAGCGTCGAGCGGGCGAGTTCCGAGGGTGGGGGGAGCGGTGAACTCACCCGCTCCGAGACTAATCGTCTGTTCTCTTGCGAGCAGGTTGTTGCAAGTAGTTCCTATGTTATCCGCTAGGTGGCTCTCTGTCCTGTTGCTCGCATCAACTGCCCAGAGGGCAGGACGTGCGACTGAAACAATCGCCGACAGAGTGGGATGCGAAGTCAAGCTGCGCCAGACACTGCGCGCGGCAGACGACGCACAGAGACGGCACGGCGTATGTGAAACACAAAATCCAATGGGGCACTGCACAATGCAGGCAGCCAAGGTAGAAGCAGGGCAGAGGCCGGCGCTGGCTGTTGTGTGGCGTGCACTGTGCTGTGACCAGCAGAGGCGCCACTGATATGCTCCGTCTCTCTCTCTCTCTCTCTCTCTCTCTCTCTCTCTCTCTCTCTCTGCCGTGGGAAACGTTTGGAGCTACCGTTCTTTTTTTCTGAATCACTGATTGTTCACTCCTTTGAAAGATTCAACTCTATGAATTAGTTCAAGAGTGCATCCCCCATCTCTACTATGCGACTTAACTTCTGAGGTCATCAGTCGCCTAGAACTTAGAACTAATTAAACCTAACTAACCTAAGGACATCACACACATCCATGCCTGAGGCAGGATTCGAACCTGTGACTGTAGCAAAGGCTGGGGGATTTCCCAGAATGGGGATAGGTAATTCATTTGTTGATTTAATGGATTAGTCAATTAATTTGATATGAAAGGTGTGCTTGCATCAGCAGGGGGGATGGGGGGGGGGGGGTTGGATGTTTCCAGAGGGGTGGGGAGGAGGAGTGGGGGCTTCCTCAGGACAGATTATCCCCAGGGGGTCATAAATCAACACCCAGGGGGTCATAATTCAGTTAACAGAATAAGTTAAGGAGAGGGTCAGTGAGTCATAAATCAAGCAAGTTTGCCCCTGGAAGTATGCAAGCTGCACTCCACATGTTATCATCTTAAGGCAGGATTGCTGTATTGTGCTACGCCAGTTTTTGACATCCTGCACCATTGGTCGGAGCCCAGCAGCAGACAAAGTAGGGAATTACCGTCCGCATAGGCTGACATTAACACTACAACACAAACGTTTACTTTTTGTGAGTGTACACTGGGAGGATGTTAACTAGAGATATCGAAAGTGTCCCTGATGATCTGACGTGATTAAATCGTTGCCCCTCAAAATAATGAACAAGGAATCCATTATCTACAAAATTCAATAAGAATCACAATTAATTCAGTTCATTACATTAAAGTGCATGATAAATGATCTGACGAACATCGAAAATGTTAAACTAATATTTTGGCAAGTATGATAAAGGAACTGGGGGTCGGACTCCAGTAAATGAGTATCACGATAACTCTATTAAATTCGTGAAGTTGTACTGTGATTGCTGAAAGGTTAGTATTAAAAGGCAGATAGCGCTGTGGAAGGGTATATGTTGATATTTATGGCCGCTGTTGAAACCATATTGATCGTAAAATTGCAAGCAAGTCTTCAGAATGGAGCTTGAAATCGCTGAAACTCGTTATAAATGACTTGACTGTCCCTATAGTTCGTCTCGCTGTCTCGGCCAGATCTCACCATGCTAATCTGCAGGTGGAGGCTGTTGTGGCCGCAAAATCGGTCATTGGTTTTGTACCAACAACTTGCATCTATGGCTAAGTTCAAAGCAGCGAGGAAAATTTCTAAGTCCCTAGCCCATCAAGTTTCCTTAAAGAGGTGCCTGGCTGTAGAGATAGTTGATTGATGAGTTGCGCTGAAGATGTACCATCTGCTTTTTAAAAGCGACACTCGCATCTTAGAACTTTTCGTTCGTCACTTCATTTTGATTGGCTGAACTACAGATATTCCGAGTGCTGACAAGTGAAAAGATGCCTTAAAAGAAGTTGGTCCCCATCCGTGACTCCTCTTTCAGGCGAGTAACCAGCAAGACGCTCCCTAACAGTGGATGCCAAAAGCTGTGTCCTCTTCTGCCTCGCTCTGTCTATGGCCAATGAGGTTTGACCTCTGTAGCACAGCCGTGCTTTACTCTCTCTAACTTATAAATTATTTATATTATCCTGTCATTGCTGCTCCCACATTGTGGTAAACATTTTTGTCTGGCACTGCTGAGCTTGGCGGCATCTCCCACCCTCAAGGATGTCCTAACTTCCCTAGTCCTCACTCCACTTTCAGTTGTTACCTATCGCAGTCGGTGTGTTTCAAAGAAGCCCTCCGTTCTATGGCTCTGTTCACAAAAGCATTCGTCTGGCCCTTGCCCAAAGTTGTAGATCTCCTCCTTCCACATGCAGATTGTTAAAAACAGAGTCCACTGGTGTCCCTACGCCACTGCATTGTGACTCCTGGCATGTAGCGTCCAGGGGTGGCTACCTCAAAGCACCGGCTGGTGTGACAGCGTGGCGTCGAGTCTTGCAGCAAGCTGTTGATGAGCCGCTTCCGTGAATTCTCCTGGAGAGCCCTCCCCTTGTACTGGGCTGCACGCGAAGGAGCGCAAGGCACGCAGGCCACATTAGCGGGCGAGGTAAGGGGGGATGGGGCCCGCTAATGTGGCCTGCCTGCCGTGCGCTCCTTCGCGTACAGCCCAGTACAATATGCTTTCATAGTGGTCTCTTCAACATGTTAATCAGTACAGAAATGTAATCTACGTTAGCTAAGTGCTGGCAATCACTGGTAACGGTAGACACCTCATTTATTGGTGGGGATAAATTATTCCGATTTGACTGGTCTTTTCATATCAGTTAAGGGAATGTTTTGGGGAAAATGGTTGTGTAACATTTGAGAGTGGTATCGTGACTGGAAATCGTGACATCGAATTGTGTTTAGCGATAAATCGCAGCTGACCATCGTCGGCGAGTATGACGGTGACCTGGAAAAATGTCACAATCTTCCATTGTTTCGGAAAGACAAGATGGCGTTACTCTTTGCGTCGTGATGTGGGGAGAAATCGGGTATGGCTTCAGGTCACAGCTGGTAGTGACTGTGGGAACTACGACGGCACAGTGGTGCGTCACAGATATCCCGTGTCTTACATCTCTTGCAACGGTACCGACGTGCTAACTCTCAACAGGACAATGCTCATTCGCACGTGGTACGTATCTCTCTATTTGCACGATGTTGAAGTACTCCAGTGGCTAGCGAGATTTGGATATCCGCCCGTAATAGAAGATGCGTGGGACCAGCTCGGACATCAACTCCGTCCCAGTGCCAGTATCGGGGATATGAAGTACCTGTTGTGGGCCAGCTTGCTTCAGGAGAGGATGCAACTGCTTTCTAACTGAATCAGTGCATACATCCAGGCCAGAGGGATAGCAGGCTCATACTCACAAGTGGGCTCATACTGCCAAGTTCTTTCTAAAATTGACTTGATTTTGTAATCACTGAAATAACATCACACAGTCTCTCACCCCGTGAAGTTTCATTTCGTTTGCTCTCACCTTCTGAGTGGTTCAATTTTTTGTTAAAAAAATGGTTCAAATGGCTCTGAGCACTATGGGACTTAACATCTATGGTCATCAGTCCCCTAGAGCTTAGAACTACTGAAACCCAACTAACCGATGGACATCACACAACACCCAGTCATCACGCACTTTTTTGTCAGCCATTGTAAACATTTCACGTGATATATGTGGAAGACCTTAGTACATTGCCTGACTGTCGTTCGAATATTATGCGCTTTTAAAGTTTTAACAATAAATCTCGACACGAAACACAACCGCTATCTTGTAGCGTTTGTCACTGGAATAGGGTGAGCATCTCAGCAACACTTTCACCCTTACTAAGCGTTTTTTTAATAGCACCGAACAGGCACCCCTGACTACTGATTAATACGAGTACTCGACCACTGGCCGAACTAGGGTTTTGCAACCTACCTCTTTCGGGGGTGAATTACATCTCCTTAGGAAGATTCCAATGAACCTCAGTCGAGCATCTTCCTTTTCTACAACTAATTTTTTTGTGATCGTTCCACTTTAGGTGAGTCCGGACGCAGATACTTTGATATTTTACTCTTGTCACTATTTCCTGTGATTTATCACCAACCGCGTAATCGGACAGTAACGGATCTTTTCACCTATTTATGCTCAACAAAAAATGGTTAAAATGGCTCTGAGCACTATGGAACTTAACTTCTGAGGTCATCAGTCCCCTAGAACTTAGAACTACTTAAACCTAACTAATCTAAGGACATCAAACACATTCATGGCCGAGGCAGGATTCCAACCTGCGACCGTAGCGGTCGCGTGGTTCCAGACTGTAGCGCCTAGAACCGCTCGGCCATATGCTGAACAGCTACCCTTGTTTATGTCATGGATCTACAGCCGGTCCTTGGACAAAGCGTCAAACCTCTGCTGGTCTTCGCATCTTTCGCTACAATTGTCTGGCTCTGTAACTTTTCCCCTATAAAAGAGCGTCATTTGCAGACAGCCTCATTCAAGTTCCATCATTATCCACAATGTAGAGTAACTGTCCTCTACCGCTCCTTTGTGGTGCGCGTGAAGTTATTTTCACATCGTATTATTTCTCTCTGTTAAAAACGATGTGGCAAGTTTTGTTTTATAGAACTCTTCTATCCAATAACCAAGCAGCTGAGATATTACGTAAATTGTGTTTTCTCCACAACAGCGCGAAATTGTTTCGAATGATTCACAAAAGTGAAGTAACATGGCAATAATCTGAGCGTGCTATTTACTGCTTTCTGGACTCCAAAGATGAACAAATCGAGCCATGTTTCTCGAAATCGCTACCTGCACACCAGTCCGACGACCCTTGTTGAAAGCGAGAATGGCCTGCGTCTTTTTCGAATACCTGGAACCGCTTCATTGCTCCATCGATGTATGATAAACTGCTACTGGAAGGAGAGCAATCTAGGATGTTAGAGATACTCCATTAAGCTCATTCACCTTTCGTCCGCTGAGCTGTTTTAGTTGATTATCTGTCCATGATCACTTACCTCAACATATGATGTTTCGGTGTTCGTGTTATAATTGGGAGAAGGAACATTATCACCACCAGTGCAGCAATTTTGAATGACCGAATTCCGTATTTCGGCCTTTTCTAATTCATCCAGTATGAGCGCCACACAAATAGATAGACGAGTTTAAGCAGTTTACGGACTTAACGTAAGCCCAAAACTTCTTAGAATATATCTTCATATCAATAGATAGAATAATACTTTCGAAATAGTTCTCATTACTCTTACCTTCAATCTGACTTCGATCAGCTTTTATTTGTCAATAAGATGTTGACTTTGTTATCTGCTGCTTTGAACATTCATATTAACTTTAAAATGATTCTCGAAGGAAAAGTTGTCAGTGAAATGTCTTTTGGATTTCAACTAAGACTCAAGCTACGACAGGTTCATCACTAGATAGTCACTTAATAAAAGTTGAGAATATAAATTGAGTGCAGATCCTTGCGAAAGTTGCAGTGGTGGAGAAAACAAGTGCATTAAATGGTACTTATCACCAAAATAAGTAGGATAAACACGGGCAGGGACCATTGTTAACATGTATATAACGCAGAAATGAGAAGGGTATACGAAATATGTTTTGAAGACGTAATTTAGTTTACGATTTGTATCGAATCTTACGCGTTAGAAAAAATACATGGCTTCACCAGGGCGACTAAAAAGTGGTTTCTATAGATATTTAGTTTACATATAGTTATGTTTTAGTAACCACTTATAATCTTTCACCGTTTGATAGTACTAATAGCCTGACACTATCGAGTTGTCCTGGACCTCTTTCATCGTAAGCAATTAGAATTACGTCCAGGGGCTGAGTAATTGAGATCCTTTTGAAGCACAGTTCATGTTAAAGTATTTGACTCGTAATGCTCTACAGTCTCGTTCTGTCATCGACCTTTCATGTTCTCGCCTTCTTTCTTAGGTGCTTTTCAATTTGTGGGAAATAAGAAGTCCGACTGAAAGATCTCACTGTCTGGATCCATCTTTCAAGCAAAATCGCTTATAAAAGGGTGGTGTAAAAAGGACATTCAACACGACGATGTGGATGTGCATAGGTAACTGGCTGTTTACGAACATCGAGACAGGTCCAAAATGGGTGTATCACTTAGGAAGCGTCGTATGGGTACTTGGACATGTCGGTGCGCCGGGAATGGGGCTGCTGATGCTACTGCCAAGACTGCAACTCTACAGCCCAGCCTTTTAGCTATTCCGACTGTCGGACGACCTTAGTTTGTTCCAACATATAGCAGCGCTATCATACAGACGAGGAAAATGGTCGCCTCTCCGCGAGAACAAGCTCCGGTAGATTCAAACTGTCCCTGCGTGTTGGCCATCTCCCATTCCTACATCTCATCGCGAGGAAATAATTTTAATTAGGCTACATATTGGGCAGTGTCTTTTCTGCCATCGTCATCTGTAAAACATCGACCCGCACCACTTTGTTCTCACTGTAGTAAATTACTGATGGTGCACCACTTTCTAATCCAATGTCAATTTCTTTTCCCTTTCCGCTTTAACGTGTGTTTGTCACCTGAGCTATAGGAGGTTTTAGCAGAGTTAGTTAGTTAGTTAGTTAGCGAGTTAGTAACATGTTCCATAAATCATTTGAACGATTCTTTTATCGAAATGGTGTAGAACGAGTCAGTTTGCGGAATATGTCTACATGACTAGTGTTAACATTAATGAACAAATTTTTTTAGACCTACTCATGAGGCCGCTGATCTACATCTACATGGATACTCAGCAAATCACATTTAAGTGCTTTTCTATTATTCTAATCTCATATAGCGCGCGGAAAGAACGAACACCTATATTTTTCCGTACGAGATTTAATTTCCCTTATTTTATCGTAGTGATCGTTTCTCTCTATGTAGGTCGGTGTCAAAAAAATATTTTCGCATTCGGAGGAGAAAGCTGGTGATTAGAATTTCGTGAGAAGATTCCGTCGCAACGAAAAACGCCTTTCCTCTAATGATGTCCAGCCCAAATCCTGTATCATTTCAGTGACACTCTCTCCCATATTTCACGATAATACAAAACGTGCTACCCTTCTTTGAACTTTTTCGATGTACTCCGTCAGTCCTATCTGGTAAGGGTCCCACACCGCGCAGCAGTATTCTAAAAGAGGACGGACAAGCGTAGTGTAGGCAGTCTCCTTAGTAGATCTGTTACATTTTCTAAGTAAACGCAGTAAAACGCAGTCTTTGGTTAGCCTTCCCCACAACATTTTATGTGTGTTCCTTCCAATTTAAGTTGTTCTTAATTAAATTCCTAGGTATTTAGTTGAATTTACGGCCTTTATATTTGACTGATTTATCGTGTAACCGAAGTTTAACGGATTCCTTTTAGCACTCATGTGGATGACCTTTTTCGTTATTTAGGGTCAACTGCCAATTTTCGCACCATTCAGATATCTTTTCTAAATCGTTTTGCAATTTGTTTTGATCTTCTGATGACTTTATTAGTCGATAAACGACGGCGTCATCTGCAAACAACCTAAGACGGCTGCTCATATTGTCTCCCAAATCATTTATATGGATAAGGAACAGCAAAGGGCCTATAACCCTACCTTGGGGAACACCAGAAATCACGTCTGTTTTACTCGATGACTTTCCGTCGATTACTACGAACTGTGACCTATCTGACAGGAAGTCACAAATCCAGTCACATAACTGAGACGATATTCCATAAGCTCGCAATTTCACTATAAGCTGCTTGTGCGGTACAGTGTCAAAAGCCTGGTGGAAATCCAGAAATACGGACTCGATCTGAAATCCCTTGTCAATAGCACTCAGCACTTCATGTGAATAAAGAGCTAGTTCTGTTTCACAAGAACGATGTTTTCTAAACCTATGCTGATGATGAACACACAACACCCAGTCCTCTGCCGGGAATCGAACCCGGGCCCTCTTGCGTGCTAGGCGGTAACGCTACCGCTGCCCTACGGAGGCTGATACTACTGCCAAGATTGCAACTCTACAGCCCAGCCTTTTAGCTATTCAGACAGTTGGTCAGTGGAATAGAAGAAGTTGTCTAGGATAAATTATTTTAAGTTGTATTTAAAACTTGCTCTGCTATCTGTCAGAGATTATATGTTATTGGGCAAATGATAAAAAATGTTTGTTTCTGCATATTGAATTCCCTCCTGAGCCACTGATAGCTTTAATAATGGGCAATAAAGTTCATTTTTCCCTCTAGTGATATAGACATGGACATCACTGTTCTTCCCAAATTATAATTTCATTAGCGAATACAGGGGGAACATTAATAAAACCGACAAACTGCAGGGACTTATACCTGACTGGAAATGGAGGAAAGGTCCTATGAACATGTGTCCGAAAATGGACGGTGTGCGTGCAACGACAACAAATCGTCCCGAAACACAGTACAGAGCTGCATCGCAGCCACGTCACAACAGAAGTTCAAAGTGAACTCCATGGGATTGTAGGTGATAGGGATAGCAGCGGTTGTCATGCGGGATACACATAATCGTACTTCGGCTTCCACCATATTGGCAGGCCACTTACCTGGAGCTTGTACTAGTGCTCGTCTCAATATCCTGTAGAAGCCGGTCCTCCAAATCTGGTGTACGCGCAGTCCGCAGCCTCCCTGCACGTTTGGCTGTCTCAAAGGACCCATGATGACAGAAACGTCCAAAAAAGGCTTGAAATGTTGTGTGACGTAGTTGATGTCTGTGAGGGTACTTGTTTTGGTATAGCTGTGCCCCGACCGTTTTCATCTGCTTGGATGTACACAAACACCATCTCCGCTTGTTCTCGACATGAATGCCGGACCATTCTGCTGCTTATTGTACGCAGCGTCACTCACACAGCCTGCAACACACAAGGTAGGCACGTGGTCACAGAAACTGTCATTCGTCAGCGCCGTCTACCGTAGCAACAATGCATTTCCGGACACATATTCATAGGATCTTTTTACTTCAATTTCCAGTCGGAATCTGTCCTTCCAGTCTGTCGGTTTTATTAAAGTTCACCCTGCATGTGTACTGTGCTGGTGCAGTTAAAATGCGTAGCTCCTTCTACATCTACATCTGCATCTACATTTACACTCCGCAAGCCACCCAACGGTGTGTGGCGGAGGGCACTTTACGTGCCACTGTCAGTACTGAAGAGAATGACGTCCGTGGGTGAACACCACATGTTATTCTTACAGCGCGCTATTGTGCATTCAATACTTTGTTTCTAACTGATGAGTTAATACAGAAAATTCTTCCATAAGACGTTATTGAGTGGAAATATGAGAAATATATCACGAGGCTGATTCGTTTGTTTCCAAAATTAGCAATTACACGAAGATCAAAAGCAGCGAACTTAATTGTTTGAGAAGCTCACTAATATGCTTCTTCTAGTTCAAGTTTTCATCAATATGCACTCAATAAATTTGTAGCATCCTACCCTATTTACTGACTCGTGCTCATGTGCTATATCAGTTGATATTACTCTATTTCTTATACAGAAATTAATGTAATGTTTTTTTTTTTCAAAATTTAGGGAGAGTCTATTTTCTGAGATTCACTTTATAATTATTTGGAAAATATCATTTAAAGTCTCTTCTGTTCCTTTCTCGCTAATGGGATTGATAACAACAATAGTATCGTCTGTAAAAAGTACCAACCCTGCTTATTGAATGTTAGAGGAAGACCATTTACGTATATAAGGAGGGAAAGTGAACCCTGTGGGACTTCTTTTGTGGTTTCTCTCAAGTCACCAAAATTTTCCAGCCGTCCGTTGTTTGAATTATTCAGCTCAACCTTTTGCATTCTGTTTGTTTAGTATGATTCAAACCAGTTATGCATAAAGCCATCAGTTGCATAAAACTTGTGTGTTTCTAAGAGTGTACCATGATATAAACAATCAAAAGGTCACAAAGGATCACAAAAAAACAAAATAGCGATATTTTGTTACTTAAGACTTGTACTATTTGATGAGTGAATGTATAAATAGCATTCTCAGTAGAGCAATCATTCTGGAATCCAAACTGTGATATTCTAAGTAAATTGTTTCCCCTTACGTCTGAGTGTATCGTTGAGTATATTATTTTTTCGAATATTCTGGAAAAAGATGTCCATACGGAAACTGGACGATAATTATTTAAATCTATGTCTCACCTTTCTTATGAAGAGGTTTAACAATTGTGTATTTTAATCTGTCCGGAAAAATACCTCGTTCCAGTGATGTATTGCATATATCACGAAGGACATTACTTATTAAGTTCGAGCAACTTTTGAGAATTCTGTTTGAAATTCCATCAATACCACATCAGCTTTTGTCTTTTTAGAATTTTTAGAATTCTATTAATTTCATTAAAGGGTGTTGGTGTTACTTCTAGTTGCTTAAAGTTTTGTGGAATGACATTTTTAATAGATTGTCTTACGTTCTTCAGCTGAACTGTTTAGCCCTATTTCTTGTGCTACATCTAGGAAGTGATTGTTAAAAGTACTCGCAACATTATCATTCATTTAAATATTATGGTATATTGTACACACAGATACAGCACATGTAGTAAAACGCGTTCCGCTGTTTACCCGCCATAGCAACATGGCCAAGGAGTCTTAATTTCGGCCGTGGGCATACGTAGGTATTATTAGAAGCTCTTACCGTACGTCCCGTTCGAGGAGGTTATTGTAATTATTCATTTCACCTCTACTTTGTTTTCTATTTTTTAACGAGCATCCCAGGATCATTCTGATTACTCGTTATAGTTTTACCCACCCAATACTGTCGTTTAGGCTCCTGTGTGTCGACTCACTTCAAGAACCAAGCAGTGCTTTCTCTAGAAAAAGGCACATTTCAAGTCGTGATTTCGACGCTGTTAAAAAATTAGAAATATGAAGCATAATTTGTCGTTCATAACGCACGAATCCCATAATTCATAACTTGATTCTGGTGCTACTTTAAAGGAAGACCAGCTCTCGCCATTAACAGCAAGACAGTTCCGGTGCTTGTTAACTGCAGAGAAACCTGACGTCACGCAAGAGCGCTCTTGCCACAGTAATTACTGTAGCGTCTCTGGCGGTAGCTCACTGGGGAAGATTTGGAGGTGTTTGATGAGCTGTCATATTACCTGACTTCTAGATTGTGGAAAGATTCTTGACAGCCGTATAATTCCATCCCGACAGCCTGACTTCCTGGTAATGGTCCTTACACGAGACTTTCATATGATGCGGAAGCATCAGGCAAGTCTCCTTCGACATGAAAAAGCTCCACGACACTAACTGCGAACGCGTTATCTTCAAACAAACCTCTAAATTCATTATTAGGAGACCTCATATTATCTCTTAATTTCATATCTGAATGGTTCTCTCTATAATACACTGACGGAAAAAATCGCAACATCAAAAAATAATTAATGTAGTGTAATGAAACTATGAGAATACATTTGTCTAGGTAACATAGTTAAGTGATTAACATCACAAGATCACAAGTTAATGTAAGCTCGAGCTAAGACATTGCACCGTGCGGTTAAAGGCGCTGCAGTCTGGAACCGCAAGACCGCTACGGTCGCAGGTTCGAATCCTGCCTCGGGCATGGATGTTTGTGATGTCCTTAGGTTAGTTAGGTTTAACTAGTTCTAAGTTCTAGGGGACTAATGACCTCAGCAGTTGAGTCCCATAGTGCTCAGAGCCATTTGAACCATTTTTAAGACACTGCAAATGTGAAATGCTGGTACATTAATAGCCGATGTAAACGCTAGAAAGTTGAATGCAAACATGAAAATGTTCTTGCATTGTGTTGCGTAACTGCCGGATGTCAGTTTGTGGGATGGAGTTCCATGCCTGTTGCACTTGGTCAGGGCGGTTAATGTTGTTTGTGGATGAGCTGAAGTTGTCGTCCGATAACGTCCCATATGTGCTCGACTGGAGACAAATCTGGTGATCGAGCAGGCCAAGGCAGCATCTCGACACTCTGTAGAGCATGTTGGGTTACAACAGCGGCATATGGGCGAGCGTTATCCTGTTGGCAAATACTCCCTGGAATGTAGTTCATGAATGGCAGCACAACAGGTCGAATCACCTCATTGATGTACAAATAGGGTGCGTGGCATAACTACTAGAGTGCTCTTGTTGTCATACGAAATGGCACCCGAAGCCATAACTCCAGGTGTTAGGTCCAGTGTGTCTGGCACCCAGACAGGTTGGTTACAGGCCCTCGACTGGTCTCCTCCTAACCAACACATGGCCATCACTGGCACCGAGGCAGAACCAGCTTTCACAATAAAATACAACAGACCTCCAACCTGCCCTCCAATGAACTCTCGATTGACACCACTGAAGTCGCAAATTGTGATAGTTTGGGGTCAGTTAAATGCTCGCTACAGAGCGTCTAGCTCGGAGCTGCCCTTCAAATGATCAATTGTTACAGTTCGCAGGGGCACTGTGACGCTAGCTGCTGTTCAAATTGCTGCTGCAGATGCAGTACGACGGGTCAGGACCATACGCCGAACACGATGGTCTTCTCTCTCGGTAGTGCCACGTGGCCGTCTGGATGCCGGACTTCTTGTGACCGTACATCCTCGTGACCACCGCTGTCAGGCATAATGTAAAACGGCTACATTCCTGCCAAGTCTTTCTGCAGTATCGCAGAAGGAACATCCAGCTTCTCGTAGCCCTATTACACGACCTCGTTCAAACTCAGTGAAGTTCTGTTAATGGCGACTTTGTGCCTTAAAGGCATTCTTGACTAACATCAACTCACCACGCCCAATCTCAAAGGCAACTAACGCTCACGAGCGTTACAGCGTTTATTTAACGGAAAGCCGATTTGCATCCTCATATTGACTACTGATGGCCTTGGGAGAGCCAGTCATGACAAAACTCTACCATCTGGTGAGCAAGATGTATGAGACAGGCGAAATACCCACAGACTTCAAGAAGAATATAATAATTCCAATCCCAAAGAAAGCAGATGTTGACAGATGTGAAAATTACCGAACTATCAGTTTAATAAGTCACAGCTGCAAAATACTAACGCGAATTCTTTACAGACGAATGGAAAAACTGGTAGAAGCGGACCTCGGGGAAGATCAGTTTGGATTCCGTAGAAATGTTGGAACACGTGAGGCAATACTAACGTTACGACTTATCTTAGAAGAAAGATTAAGAAAAGGCAAACCTACGTTTCTAGCATTTGTAGACTTAGAGAAAGCTTTTGACAACGTTAACTGGAATACTCTCTTTCAAATTCTGAAGGTGGCAGGGGTAAAATACAGGGAGCGAAAGGCTATTTACAAATTGTACAGAAACCAGATGGCAGTTATAAGAGTCGAGGGGCATGAAAGGGAAGCAGTGGTTGGGAAAGGAGTGAGACAGGGTTGTAGCCTCTCCTCGATGTTATTCAATCTGTATATTGAGCAAGCAGTGAAGGAAACAAAAGAAAAATTCGGAGTAGGTATTAAAATTCATGGAGAAAAAGTAAAAACTTTGAGGTTCGCCGATGACATTGTAATTCTGTCAGAGACAGCAAAGGACTTGGAAGAGCAGTTGAACGGAATGGACAGTGTCTTGAAAGGAGGATATAAGATGAACATCAACAAAAGCAAAACGAGGATAATGGAATGTAGTCAAATTAAATCGGGTGATGCTGAGGGGATTAGATTAGGAAATGAAACACTTAAAGTAGTAAAGGAGTTTTGCTATTTGGGGAGCAAAATAACTGATGATGGTCGAAGTAGAGAGGATATAAAATGTAGACTGGCAATGGCAAAGAAATCGTTTCTGAAGAAGAGAAATTTGTTAACATCGAGTATAGATTAAAGTGTCAGGAAGACGTTTCTGAAAGTATTTGTATGGAGTGTAGCCATGTATGGAAGTGAAACATGGACGATAACCAGTTTGGACAAGAAGAGAATAGAAGCTTTCAAAATGTGGTGCTACAGAAGAATGTTGAAGATTAGGTGGGTAGATCATGTAACTAATGAGGAGGTATTGAATAGGATTGGGGAGAAGAGAAGTTTGTGGCACAACTTGACTAGAAGAAGGGATCCGTTGGTAGGACATGTTTTGAGGCATCAAGGTATCACAAATTTAGCATTGGAGGGCAGCGTGGAGGGTAAAAATCGTAGAGGGAGACCAAGAGATGAATACACTAAGCAGATTCAGAAGGATATAGGTTGCAGTAGGTACTGGGAGATGAAGAAGCTTGCACAGGATAGAGTAGCATGGAGAGCTGCATCAAACCAGTCTCAGGACTGAAGACCACAACAACAACAACATTGGCGCTACCAGCGCCACACTTATGTGAATAGCGCGAAATACACTACTGGCCATTAAAATTGCTACAGACGTGAAATTTAACCGACAGGAAGAAGATGCTGTGATATGCAAATGATAATCTATTCAGAGTATTCACACAACGTAGGCGCCGGTGGCGACACCTACAACGTGCTGACATGAGGAAAGTTTCCAACCGATTTCTCATACACAAACAGCAGTTGACCAGTGTTGCCTGGTGAAACGTTGTTGTGATGCCTCGTGTAAGGAGGAGAAATGCGTACCATCACGTTTCCGACTTTGATAAAGGTCGGATTGTAGCCTATCGCGATTGCGGTTTGTCGTAACGCGACATTGCTCCTCGCGTTGGTCGAGATCCAATGACCCTTGGCAGAATATGGAATCGGTGGGTTCAGGACGGTAATACGGAACGCCGTACTGGATCCCAACGGCCTCGTATCACTAGCAGTCGAGATGAAAGGCATGTTATCCGCATGGCTGTAACGGATCGTGCAGCCACGTCTCGATCCCTGAGTCAACAGATGGGGACGTTTGCAAGACAACAACCACCTGCACGAACAGTTCGACGACGTTTGCAGCAGCATCGACTACCAGCTCGGAGACCATGGCTGCGGTTACCCTTGACGCTGCATCACAGACAGGACCGCCTGAGATGATGTACTCAACAACGAACCTGGGTGCACGAATGGAAAAACGTCATTTTTTCGTATGAATCCAGGTTCTGTTTACAGCATCATGATGGTCGCATCTGTGTATGGCGACATCGCGGTGAACGCACATTTTAAGCGTGTATTCGTCATCGCCATACTGGCGTATGATCCGGCGTGATGGTATGGGGGTGCCATTAGTTCCACGTCTCGGTCACATCTTGTTCGCATTGACGGAACCTCGAGCAGTGGACGTTACATTTCAGATGTGTTACGACCCGTGGCTCTACCCTTCATTCGATCCCTGCGGAACCCTACATTTCAGCAGGATAATGCACGACCGCATGTTGCAGGTCCTGTAAGGCGGGCCTTTCTGGATACAGAAAATGTTCGACTGCTGCCCTGGCCAGCACATTCTCCAGATCTCTCACCAACTGAAAACGTCTGGTCAATGGTGGCCGAGCAACTGGCTCGTCACAATACGCCAGTCTCTACTCTTGATGAACTGTGGTATTGTGTTGAAGCTGCATCGGCAACTGTACCTGTACACGCCATCCAAGCTCCGTTTGACTCAATGCCCAGGCGTATCAAAGTCATTATTACGGCCAGGGGTGGTTGTTCTGGGTACTGATTTCTCAGGATCTATGCACCCAAATTGCGTGAAAATTTAATCACATGTTAGTTCTAGTATAATATATTTGTCCAATGAATGCCCGTTTATCATCTGCATTTCTTCTTGGTGTAGCAATTTTAATGGCCAGTAGTGTATGAACAGATATCTTTCAGATGTAGAATCACGCCTACCATCTTTCGTTTATGTCACAGCCCTCTTAGGATTTTTTCCCTAAGTGTATTTACCATTTATCAGGTATCGATTTCAGAAAAATAGCGCTGTCTTTTATGTATTCCAGGCGTGTCTTAATTTCTCAGTAGCAAGTAATGGTCCGTCATTCATAGTGAATGCTCATGGACGGTGTTATTTGTTCACTGAAGATTTTTCAGCGTTTAACTCTACGCCCGCTTTACCAAAACTGCTTCGTCAGTTGCAGGAGGCTGCACGACTGCACAAAGAACATTGCATTAAAATCTTCGACTGAAGTAGTGTATGCTTCGACTTAAAGCGTTGAACCTGTCGCTCGCACGAATTGCTGGCAATTTATTAGCTTTAACGAGTCAACGAATTTCTTGCAGTTCATCGAATTAAAAATTATGAAATTTCCTAGTGAAAGTAGGAACCCGACGAGAACCGATGCATTCGATGTAGTATGGTCGCTTACAGTAAGTAGTAGTACAGATAGAGTTATTTCTTATCTGCTACACAGTGCCCTGGCCTGTCGGAGGGTCTGCAATTTACAGTTCAGTAAGGTCCGAATAGATTCTAGTCAGAGGAACCAGACTTGAAACTCGCAGCGCCTATGTGGAGCGAGATTGATGAACCGCTGCGACAACTCCTCTTATCTCGTCAGTCATCTGCGCTCATATCTGCTACACTGCTATTGCCACATGCTAACGGAACAAATTCTCGTTAATGTTACGCTCTTTATGACACGCGCGTAGCACTATCTATAATGAGATGTACAGGGGTTGAACAACAATATGTAAACGCCATAAATACACACATTATCCAGCCTAATACGATGCAAGAAACTCTTTGGCATTCAGAATAGCTTACACTCGTTTCGGAAAGGATAAATACAGGTCCTGTACCGTTTACGTGGGACTCTTTTACCATTCTTCCTGCAAAATCGTGGCGAGTTCAGGCAACGATGATGAAGGTGGATAATGATCACGCACCCTTCTCTCCAAAGTAGACCATAAAGAATCAGTAATATTGTAATCTGGTGACTGTGCTGGCCGGGTGAGATGCGGAAATTCATCTTCGTGTTCACACAACCAGACCTGGACGACGCGAGCTGTGTGAACAGGGGCCCCGTCAGCTGATAACACAGCATCAACGTTCTACCATGGGATGCATCCGACAGCCAAAATGGTTATATAATCCTTGGCAGTGATTCGACCTTGCAGAATAACCATGGGGCCCAGGAACTACAACGATATGGCTCCCTAATTCATCACCAAACCTCCGATATGTTCTATTCTTGGGACGTAAACTAGGCCAGAAGTTGAAAACAGTGTACAAAAAGACTCATTCGACAAAATGACAATCTTCTATTGCTCCATAGTCCAGGTTCGGCACGACGTTTTCCTGTTACGGGCATTTGCGTCATTGATGAGTGGTTTTGGAATTCCACTTTGCGTGTGTGCAGTTTAAGTCTTCGATACGGTGAAAAATCACCGTGGTTACCTTGGTTACGGAAGCGCCTACCACACGAGCACCAACAATGTGCCCATGTTCGAATTCACTTAGCTGCGACATAATGCATTCCCAACTACACAGAACACTGTTCTGACCACGATTGACATTGGCAACGTATTGAGGGCATTACACAGGTGCCGCTCGTGGTGAACAACCTGTAGGTTTGGCTAGTATCTGCGTTTACGTTCAGGCATGCATCTCTCGCTGTGTTTCCTTATTCCTGTCCAACCCCGGAGACATACCTTAAGGCCTAGACGGAAGTGGAATCACACACTGTCCTCTGCCCTGTATTCCTAAACGGTTAAAACTTATTTTTTGTTTAACGGTGTACAACAAAGATTGTAAAATGATTCAAATGGCTCTGAGCACTATGGGACTCAACTGCTGAGGTCATTAGTCCCCTAGAACTTAGAACTAGTTAAACCTAACTAACCTAAGGACATCACAAACATCCATGCCCGAGGCAGGATTCGAACCTGCGACCGTAGCGGCCTTGCGGTTCCAGACTGCAGCGCCTTTAACCGCACGGCCACTTGGGCCGGCAACAAAGATTGTACTCCCAACCATATTACTACAGGAATGTCTCGGTGTTTTAAATAAACATTATAACTGTATGGCTGTGTGGTTCATGTTGTGTGTGTTATCAGTTCCGGGCCAAACAGTAGGTTGGTTGGGTGATGCAGCTCATACGTTGGAGGAAAACAAAGGCGCAGCACTCGAATTAGGGTCTATGTCTGACAAAACATACTCGTCTTCATGTGTACTAGCGTATTAATAACACGCTTTCCTCTGCTGTTATGTAGGGTGTTTCAGAAGTAACAGCAAATATTTTAGGCGGTGGAAGTGCAGACAAATTCGAATGAAACATTCCATAAACATGTGTCCAGTTTTTATTGATTTCAGAGATTCAGATGTTAGAGCTGTTAACCGAAAGAAATTCAGATGATGTTACTAAAGGCTAGTGATAAGTTCAAAGTTGATTTTCATAAATTCCAGCTCCAATTTCAGTGCAATTTCGAATTCTCTCGACAACGTCACGTCTTCTGAGTCGTCTTGGCGTTCTTTTATGATGGCAACACTATTCACAATCCGAATCTATTCACTTTCTTACTGTAGACTTCCCCTTTCAACCATTCCCACAGGCAAGAATATAAAGGTTTTAACATTCCTACCGATTCGTCCTCCGAGGAAGAGCAAATGAAATGTAACAGAAGCAAAAATTCGGCTGATTCGATTCCGACAGGCTATGCATATAAACGATTACGAAATTTTGAAAATGTGAATAATAGCCCGATAACTTATGCAAGCTTATTGGTCTCAACTTATTTCTGGATTTTTTTTCATATGCATGGCGCCATGTGCAGGACGGTTCTTAAATTTCTCTGATTTAATCAATGAATGAACAACAATAACGCAATTTGATTTAACAAAAACTTTTCAACAGATGTAAACACTGTTTAATTCGCCCCTGAAGCATATTACTACGCATCTATAGAGATTTAAGTGTCAGGAAGTCATTTCTGAAAGTATTCGTATGGAGTGTAGCCATGTATGGAAGTGAAACATGGACGATAAATAGTTTGGACAAGAAGAGAATAGAAGCTTTCGAAATGTGGTGCTACAGAAGAATGCTGAAGATTAGATGGGTAGATCACATAACTAATGAGGAAGTATTGAATAGGATTGGGGAGACGAGAAGTTTGTGGCACAACTTGACCAGAAGAAGGGATCCGTTGGTAGGACATGTTCTGAGGGATCAAGGGATCACCAATTTAGTATTGGAGGGCAGCGTGGAGGGTAATAATCGTAGAGGGAGACCAAGAGATGAATACACTAAGCAGATTCAGAAGGATGTAGGTTGCAGTAGGTACTGGGAGATGAAAAAGCTTGCACAGGATAGAGTAGCATGTAGAGCTGCATCAAACCAGTCTCAGGACTGAAGACCACAACAACAACAACAGAGATAATATCAGTTAAGTGGCAAGTCGCACGGCAGTTCGAATTCCACTATAAAGCTTGGATTTCTTCATAGCTGGCAAGGTAAAATGGGTGACAAATCACGAAGGAGTTTACCAAAGCTTTCTACAAACACAGCTGATCATTTGCCTTGAGAGAATTGGGTTCTCGTGTTTTCCTTGTCGTTTATTTTTTCCTTGCGTAGTCTAATTTTTCCACTTGTATCGAATTCACCAACTAACTGAGCTAATTTCCGCCATTCAGTTCCCCTGTCCCTTTGTCATGAACTTTCCAAGCCTGCTGCAGCACGACCATATAAGCTCCGATAGGAAGCTTTTCTAGTGTGTCACGTAATCGTAGTTCGCACGTTTTCCGTGCTCTACATGTTTGTGTAACATGTGCTTGAAACCAGTCTCCGGAACCAGTCTAACATTCACTTAAATATGTGAGGACTATTAGCAAGATGCTAGAAGTAAGTCGACAGCAAACCGCACCATTGTATGTTAATTCAGACAGCAAACGGTACCGAATGCTTGCCTCTACAAGAGAGCGTAGTACTTGACGCAGTCGGCTATACTGGCGGTTTCTTAAACGATAGTCGCGGAGAAATTAAAACAAAATAGCTGGATAAAAGTTTGAACAACGGTCATATTACTTCATGTCTTTATACATTGTATGTCACTGGCATACTAAAACATCGACATCTACATGACTTCTCTGCAATTCGTGCTTTAAGCGCCTGGCAGACTGTTCACAGAACCAACTCCAGACATTTTCTCTATCGTTCCACTCTCGAACAGCGTGCGGGAAAAATGAATTAAACGTTTCCGTGCGATCTCTGATTTTTCTTATTTTATTGCGATGATCATTTATCCCTATGTAGACGGGCGCATTAACTTCCGCATTCGGAAGAGAAATTCGGAGACTGAAATTTCGTGAAAAGATCACGCCGCAGCGAAAAATGCCTTTGTTTTAATGATCGCCACACCAAATCGGTCATCATATCCGTTACTCTCTCTTCCCTATTTCGCGATAATACCAAACCATGTGCCCTCTCTGAACTTTTTCGATAGCCTCCGTCAACCCTATCTTGTAAGGATCCCATACCGCGCAGCAGTACTCCAGAAGGGGATGGACAAACATAGTGTAGGCGGTCTCTTTAATAGACCTGTTGCATTTTCTATGCGTTGTGGTCATAAAACGCAGCCTTTTGTTCGCTTTCCGAACAACATTATCTTTGTGATAGTTCCAATTTAAGTTATTCCTAGTAGTAATCACTAGATATTTAGTTGAACTGACAACCTTTAGACTTGTGTGATTAAACATGTAACCGAAATTTAACGGAATATTTTAGTACTCATATGGATGACCTCATCGTTTGTCACTTGTACTATACAGATACTTGTCTAAATCTTTTTCAATTGGTTTTGATCTTCTTATGACTTTACTAGACGGTAAATGGCAGCAGCATCTACAAACAACCTAAGAAGGCTGCATAGATTGTCTCATAAAATAAGAGAGTGAAAAATGGTTCAAATGGCTCTGAGCCCTATGGGACTTAACTTCTGAGGTCATCAGTCACCTAGAACTTAGAACTACTTAAACCTAATTAACCTAAGGAAATCACAGACATCCATGCCCGAGGCAGGATTCGAACCTGCGACCGTAGCGGTAGCGCGGTTCCAGACTGTAGCGCCTAGAACCGCTCGTCCACTACGGCGGGCCCTAAGAGAGTGAAAAAAAATGGTTTCATTTGATTAAGGAGACAGGTTGTACACTAAACGTAGTTGATATTCGTTACACACGTTCTTATGCCTCGCGATGGGCTAACAATTATACACAAACTGTAACTTGTCTGTGGAAGAAAACAAACGTGCGTGGTTTTGAGTTAACGGTTTATTGTACTAGTAATTGTGAAAATTGCAATACGAAGGAGAATACATGAGTCTGAAATGAATAATGCAAGATTACGCTCATGACGAAACATAAATAAATAAATAAGATTACAGGACTGTGCGCAGTACCTGAGTTTGAGAATTCCAAAAAGTGAGAAACCCGACTCCCTATCTGAACCTACAAAGGTCATTGGACTGGAATTACAGGGTGTCTGCATATGTTTGTGGGGAATCTTTCTCTATGTGGCTTGTTTGCAAATCCACAGATCTTCGACGGTGGTTTCCGGCGGACTGTGGCGAACCAATGTCGTCCCTGACACGTTAGACGGCGACACGTCACGCGCACACGCAGGCCAGCGAAGCAGTGGTACCCGCCATTCTTCGAAGGCGGCTTGCAGAGCCCATATCACATGCGACCATGTCAGTCTCCTGTCGAAATACGCAAGGACAGTTGCCTGTAGAAGAGGCAGTACCCTGGGCTGTGAACCCTCTGTGATGTAGCACTCATATTCTCAGCTGGCCCTACGCGAGCGGATATCTGCTACGGGCCAGAAGCGCGGGTCAGTTCCGCGGATATCACTGCCGGATCTGGCCCGCTGATTGGAGGTCCGTCGTTTCCCACTAACGTGCAGTCCTCGCCCGTTGGATCTAACTCTCCGATCTGCCCACAGGTCGGCTCCCTTCGTGCGTGGAGGCAAATCGGCGGGTATTCGTGATTTATCCGCGTTCCCAGGACTGCCGTGCATGCACCACAGGTCAGATGCCGCAAGCTACGTATTTCAAGAGTTATCAATGTGTCACAGTGCAAGTACGTTGTATAGTGCAACGTTTTATAAGCGTGTTATTTATTGTAGTACATCTTCGCACACTGAAAGTTGTTTATATCTTCGAGAGAGAGTATGGACGATGCTAGGAAGAAAACTGTGGCAGTCGCTGCCTGCTTCTGTCTTTGTGAAGTATAGTAATTCGTAATACCTGTAAAATAAAGAACATAAAATACACTACTAGCCATTAAAATTGCTACACCACTGACGTGGTACAGGCGCGAAATTTAACCGACAGGAAGAAGATGCTGTGATATGCAAATGATTAGCTTTTCAGAGCATTCACACAAGGTTGGCGCCGGTGGCGAGACCTACATCGTGCTGACGTGAGGAAAGTTTCCAACCGATTTCTCATACACAAACAGCAGTTGACCGGCGTTGCCTGGTGAAACGTTGTTGTGATGCCTCGTGAGAGGAGGAGAAATGCGTACCATCACGTTTCTGACTTTGACAAAGGTCGGATTGTAGCCCTATCGCGATTGCGGTTTATCGAATCGCGACATTGCTGCTCGCGTTGGTCGAGATCCAATGACAGTTAGCAGAATATGGAATCGGTGGGTACAGGAGGGTAATACGGAACGCCGAACTGGATCCCAACGGCCTCGTATCACTAGCAGTCGAGACGACAGGCATCTTATCCGCATGGCTGTAACGGATCGTGCAGCCACGTCTCGATCCCTGAGTCAACAGATGGGGACTTTTGCAAGACAACAACCATCTGCACGAACAGTTCGGCGACGTTTGCACCAGCATGGACTATCAGCTCGGAAACCATGGCTGCGGTTACCCTTGACGTTGCATCACAGACAGGAACGCCTGTGATGGTGTTCTCAACGACGAACCTGGGTGCACGAATGGCAAAACGTCGTTTTTTCGTATGAATCCAGTTTCTGTTTACAGCATCATGGTGGTCGCATCCGTGTTTGGCGACATCACGGTGAACGCACATTGGAAGCGTGTATTCGTCATCGTCATACTGGCGTATCACCCGGCGTGATGGTATGGGGTGCCATTGGTTAGACGTCCCGGTCACCTCTTGTTCGCATTGACGGCACTTTGAACAGTAAACGTTACATTTCAGATGTGTGACGACCCGTGGCTCTACCCTTAATTCGATCCATGCGAAACCCTACATTTCAGCAGGATAATGCACGACCGCATGTTGCAGGTCCTGTACGGGCCTTTGTGGATACAGAAAATGTTTGACTGCTGCCCTGGCCAGCACATTCGCCAGATCTCTCACCAATTGAAAACGTCTGGTCAATGGTGGCCGAGCAACTGGCTCGTCACAATACGCCAGTCACTACTCTTGATGAACGGTGGTATCGTTTGAAGCTGCATGGGCAGCTGTACCTGTACACGCCATCCAAGCTCTGTTTGACTCAATGCCCTGGCCTATCAAGGCCGTTATTACCGCCAGAGGTGGTTGTTCCGGGTACTGATTTCTCAGGATCTATGCACCCAAATTGCGTGAAAATGTACTCACATGTCAGTTCTAGTATAATATATTTGTCCAATGAATACCCGTTTGTCATCTGCATTTCTTCTTGGTGAAGCAATTTTAATGGCCAGTAGTGTAGTTATGAGTAATATCCTATAATAACGAAGGTAGTATAGGCAACATTTTATTGGCGGTGACTATAGTATTTCTTTTTACAACTCATTCCCCCCTCCCCCATTTTGCGCATCTTTCATGAGACTTACACCTTTCTGAGATTATTTCAGAAATTACTGAAGGTATTTTAAATCTGTCTTTGCAACTACAAGAAAATGTGTATTTTTTCACGAAATGCGCTCCATTTTATTGAAATAAAGCCACATCAGTGGTCTGTAATTGACCGTTTTTACAATCTGGCTCGCTTTCTACATCTAAAACAGTTCGTTAAAAAAGACGTTGATGGTACTTGCGGTATATTATATCCGATTTTCGCTCACATCAATAAACAGTGTTGCGTGCATGTTTTTGAGATATTCTCTTTTGGCAATTCTACGGTTTAAATACTGTGTAGAAATGTTTCGGCCATCTCTTTATACCCCATATTTTACATTAGCAACAAAAATTATTTACGAACCAACAGGAATTAAGGTATTCAGACGATTCTTTACATTCTTGTTTGTGTAATGTTTATGTATCAGTTTTCGCAAACAATGTATTTCACGGGAGCGGTGTATAAGTTTTCCGATGTGGTCATTTTTACTACACTTGTAGCAACTAAAACTTGCTGTAACCTGAAAATCACACATTCATCAATGGCGAATTTTGAGTATCACCTGCCTTTCTCTTGTTGCCATGTTAAAATTCGTTTCTTTCGTCAGAACAAAGCGAAGTTGACACACTGTCACCTCGATAACATCCTAGTGAAGTTTCAAATGCGACAGAATCCTGAAACAGTGGTTTATTACACGAGGAACTGTGGACGAATCAGGTCAAAAGCTTATGAAAAACCACGTTCTCGGTATAAATATAAACGTGTAATTTGTTCGCTTAACTTGCCGCAAAGCCACCTTAATTCTCATTTCATCTGCTACCGATGACTCTTATAAAAACTAAATCATTGCATTGCAAATGTCTGCAGTTACCGTATATCGCGGTAGATAAGGAAGTTCCGCTTGTCTACCAAATGACATAATAATCATCCCTTTGTGTGCTATCATTTGTCAAAATCTCGTTTCGATATCTCCAACCGTTCCTGAAATACGAGGGGTGCTGAGAGTGTTTCATTTCAGCTTTATTGCTGGCGTGCGCGGTTCCAAATGAGTGTGATAATAACATTAATTTTCTCTAGATTGGTGATAGATGGACCTGTTCCCAAGTCTAAAGAAAAATTCAATATGTTAACTAAATTTTACACTCAGCAACATTTGGTCGAATATGCTCCAAACACAAATCCATAGCGGCCTCTATTTTTCACTGCAAAATTATCAAATTTTACGCAGTGTGTTACTTATATGCGAAATACCACAATAACTATGACCACCAGAGAAACGATAGGCACTTAATTCCTCATGAAGATGGCATATAAAGATATAACTGACGTAAAAACCATTTTTACCGAATAGTTTCTTTAAAACAGTTTGAGAATGTTTGCGGGGTAGCCATCGTGAGCGCGCCGTTTCGTCGGAGTAGCGCGACAGCCACCAGCTTGCCGAAAACTCGCGGGACTGGCAGAACGATGCCCGTCGCAGAAATCGGCCCGTGTATGTACCTGCTACCTCGGTGCACTGTGAGGTCCAGTATACCCTGGGGTCACAAACGCACCACTCCCATAATAACACGCCTTGTACGTGCGGAAATGTCATGTGATGAAAACTCCATTTCTCAGAGACTTACCACTCTTTTCAAACTAATTCACATGCTGATTTTGCTCCATTTGAGGTCGACGAGGCTTAATGGCAATTTCTTTCACGTTTCCACCTTTTTTTCTTCGCCGACTGCTCTCGGCTTAACCCTGACCGTCTCCTTCACACGATAGAGGCCACTGAAGTGCCTACGTACACTGAAGCGCCAAAGAAACAGGTATAGGCATGCGTATTCAAGTACAGAGATATATAAACAGGCAGAATACGGCGCTGCGGGCGGCGACGCCTATATAAGAAAAGTTACTCGCGCAGTTGTTAGATGGCTTACTGCTGTTATAATGGCAGGCTATCAACATTTAACTGAGTCTGAACGTGGTGTTATAGTTGGCGCACAAGCGATACGACACAGCATCTCCGAGGTAGCGATGAAGTGGGGATTTTCCCGTACGACATTTCACGAGTGTACCGTGAATATCAGGAGTCCGGTAAAATATCAAATCTCCGACGTTGCCGCGGCCGGAAAAAGATCCTACAAGAACGGGACCAATGACGACTGAAGAGAATCGTTCAATCTGACAGAAGTGCAACCCTCTCGCAAATTGCTTTAGATTTCAAGGCTGGGCCATGAACAAGTGTCAGCGTGGGAACCCTTTCAACGAAACTTCATCGATATGGGCTTTCAGAGCCGAACGCCCACCCGTGTACCCTCGATGACTGCACGACACAAAGCTTTACGCGTCGCCTTGGCCCGTCAACACCGACATTGGACTGTTGATGAGTGAAATAAACATTATTGAGTATATTTGGAATGCCTCGCAACGTGGTGTTCAGAAGAGATCTCCACCCCCTCGTACTCTTACGGATTTATGAGCAGCCCTGCAGGGTTCATGGTATCTATTCCCCCAGCACTACTTCAGACATTAGTCGAGTTCATGCAACGTCGTGTTGCGCCACTTCTGCGCGCTCGCGGGGGCCCTACACGATATTAGGCAGGTGTACCAGTTGCTTTGGCTCTTCAGTGTACAAACAACTACTAGATATAGGCATCAACATAATTCCTTGCATTGATAAAGCTCACAAAATTCTTTTTTTACTATACAAAATTTATCAAAATCAGTTTCTCGAAAAGTCCTTTCGTTAATATCTGATTATGCAACAAAAAAATGAAATCTCTACTTTTCCGTGTCCATTTGAATGATAAATTATTAATAATTTGTTGTAATGTACTTGCTTCAGAAAAAAATCCATGTTGGTCCTCCATTTTAGAATGTTCAGGTTAAATGTGTAATGCTCAGGAAGATTCTGCTTGGACTTAGCTGAGAACTACGTGATGTAGTTGTTTCATTTCGATAACAGTATTGAACTAGAACTTATTATTTGGAAATGATTAACATATATTGAGGATCTAGATGCTAATTCTTTCAGACTTTCACAAAGATTAGGAGGCAAATGTTGTGACACAGCATTAAAGGAGCTTTCAAATATTTCTTGTGGGAATATTTTCTAACCTCCATCCACGGAAGTGTTATTTAAAATGATATAAAATTTCAAAATCTCGTAATACACTACTGGCCATTAAAATTGCTACACCACGAAGATGACGTGCTACAGACGCGAAATTTAACCGACACGAATTAGATGCTGTGATATGCAAATGATTAGCTTTTCAGAGCATTCACACAAGGTTGGCGCCGGTGGCGAGACCTACATCGTGCTGACATGAGGAAAGTTTCCAACCGATTTCTCATTCACAAACAGCAGTTGACCGGCGTTGCCTGGTGAAACGTTGTTGTGATGCCTCGTGAGAGGAGGAGAAATGCGTACCATCACGTTTCCGACTTTGATAAAGGTCGGATTGTAGCCTATCGCGATTGCGGTTTATCGAATCGCGACATTGCTGCTCGCGTTGGTCGAGATCCAATGACTGTTAGCAGAATGTGGAATCGGTGGGTTCAGGAGGGTAATACGGAACGCCATACTGGATCCCAACGGCCTCGTATCACTAGCAGTCGAGATAACAGGCATCTTATCCGCATGGCTGTAACGGATCGTGCAGCCACGTCTCGATCCCTGAGTCAACAGATGGGGACGTTTGCAAGACAACAACCATCTGCACGAACAGTTCGACGACGTTTGCACCAGTATGGACTATCAGCTCGGAAACCATGGCTGCGGTTACCCTTGACGTTGCATCACAGACAGGAACGCCTGCGATGGTGTACTCAACGATGAACCTGGGTGCACGAATGGCAAAACGTCGTTTTTTCGTATGAATCCAGGTTCTGTATACAGCATCATGGTGGTCGCATCCGTGTTTGGCGACATCGCGGTGATCGCACATTGGAAGCGTGTATTCGTCATCGCCATACTGGCGTATCACCCGGCGTGATGGTATGGGGTGCCATTGGTTAGACGTCTCGGTCACCTCTTGTTCGCATTGACGGCACTTTGAACAGTAAACGTTACATTTCAGATGTGTGACGACCCGTGGCTCTACCCTTAATTCGATCCATGCGAAACCCTACATTTCAGCAGGATAATGCACGACCGCATGTTGCAGGTCCTGTATGGGCCTTTCTGGATACAGAAAATGTTTGACTGCTGCCCTAGCCAGCACATTCGCCAGAGCTCTCACCAATTGAAAACGTCTGGTCAATGGTGGCCGAGCATCTGGCTCGTCACAATACGCCAGTCACTACTCTTGATGAACTGTGGTATCGTGTTGAAGCTGCATGGGCAGCTGTACCTGTACACGCCATCCAAGCTCTGTTTGACTCAATGCCCAGGCGTATCAAGGCCGTTATTACGGCCAGAGGTGGTTGTTCTGAGTACTGATTTCTCAGGATCTATGCACCCAAATTGCGTGAAAATATAATCACATGTCTGTTCTAGTATAATATATTTGTCCAATGAATGCCCGTTTATCATCTGCATTTCTTCTTGGTGTAGCAATTTTAATGGCCAGTCGTGTAGACATGTTCTGCAAGTAAAATATATTACTGTTGTGCCCACAAATATGAATAATAAATGAAGTATTATTTTTGGGGGAAGGAAGATTTGAGTTTAACGTCCAGTCGATGACAAGGTCATCAGAGACGGAGCACAAGGACGGATTGGGAAACGATAAGTAACAAAATCGCTAGTGTCCTTTTAAAATGCTCGAGCTTAGCATTCACCGTAACAATACAAGAAGGTAAAGAATTTGCTGTTCCCGACGAAAGTAAGTCTTGGTGTCAGTGTTCCTAGCACTTATAACGTTCCTTTAAAGTGCAGTGGCTTCATCAGCCCACACTACAGTGTCACTAGATTTTGCACTTAACCTACGCCAACTCTCCACATACTAGACGTTGCTGAGCACAGCCTCACAAACAATCATAAAATTCTGTTTGACAGGACGAAGATGTTGTTCCATGCATAGACTTACTAGGATTCTGTTATCAAGGAATCCGTTGAGATCAGGTTGTGTAACAGTAAGTTTAACCGGAACAGCCACTATACTCTCAGTGATGATGCATGGAAGTGGGTGCCCTATACTTCCTGTCAATCGTAAAAATTCTTCCCCTCTCTCGTAATTTCTCTTTGGTGACGTGTTTCCAGATGCTTCTAAGTCTGCCATGCATTCTGCCACCTGCTGAAATCCAGCTCGGCAAATCTTTTTCAATAACGTCATTAATTTTCTTAGTGCATGCCACCTTCAGTTTCTGTTTTTCTCCTTCTCCTTCTTCTTCTACTTCTTCTTCTTTTTCTTCTTCTTCTTCTTCCTTTTCCCATAGACTGACGAGTCCCCTCATTAGTCTTCATAGATAAGTTACGATACTGTAATATGCGAATAAGAAGACGCATAATGAGAAACGTTCGTGCTACATACTTCCCATTGCTCGCAACCTACAACCAACATATGTAACAAATTTCAGGCATCTCGTCCTGATGTTTGCACTTAAGACTCTTCAGGGAAGAAAAATGTTAGCCGAGTAGGAATGAGGGTGCATCTTGAGAAGCGTGTAACCAGAGGTCACGTGACCTCGTACGACGGCCTGCTGATGTTTAAATGACACACTTCTGCCGGCGGACGATGAAAAAGCAGTTCGGGTGCTCTTACACTTCCGGCACGCTGCGCTGCACACTGGATTAACTCTCAGAACACAGCTGAGGCAGCAGTCGGCGAAGACACGCACTTCTCAGTGTGTACATTATCGCCTTCTATAGCGGGACCTGTACCGGAGAGTCAAAGTCCATTCCGCAGTCTAGGAAAAAGTTGGGGAAAGAACCTTCACACTCGACTGTCTGTTGCATGAATGTGGTTCACTTTCTGCTTGAGGCAAGTCTTAACTTATACACGTAACTAACTGTTTGCCCACGCCCGCATGTACGTCTGGCTCTAAGGCAGATAAGTTACATTACAGGGGAATGACTTTCCTCAGGCCCTGTTGTTGGGGAAGTTCGCAATCTGCAAACTTTAAAAGAGGGGGTTATTTAACAGTACCAGAATGTGTATGATATTTCTTCTCTTATCTCGGTCCTGGACATTGTACGCTACATTTTATTGAACTTTTTGTCTTACACTGGAGCTGTTGCGCATCCCAAGGGCACTGTACTCTCACGTAGACCAACGGACTTTCCGCAGTCAAGTCACTTCACTTAGCCGAACGCAGGCCAAAGTCTTTCAAAGCATCATGTAACAGCGAGTGTGTGAGTACCTAGAACTGAATAAGATATTAAATACCTCACAGTTTGTCGAACTCTGCAAAAATAGAAAAGCAAAATGTAAAATTTTTAGGCATTATACTTGACAAACGACCACGGAACACCCATATTGAACACGAAAAGTTATGTTGTCAAAGAATGATGTATTTGCTGAAAAAACTTATGTACTGTATCACTTTTTAATATGTAAGCACAGAGTATTTTGCTTTTTTCAGTCTGTTTTAAGGCAGGGATTGAATCTGAGAAAAGACCAAGAAAATAAATGGAATTCTTGTGATTCAGAAGAGGGCATAATGGCAAAGGTAGACAACAGAAGGCACTGTAAACCCTTGTTCATTAAGTATAAGATTTTAACAGCAGTTGGTTTACATATTCATGATAGTGTTAATCACACACTTGCCGAACCATCTAAATAAATTGCACCAAATCAAAGGTATGATTCTAATACAACAACTTGTATTTCTCTGCTCTTACTGCAAAACATATTAGAAAAGCTAACAACAGATATGCACACATAGCAGTGTAGATGTATAACAAATTATCTAAATACGCCCCAAGCATCAAATCGAATTATTTAAGAAAACGACGCACAGTTTCTTGTTAGCTAAACCATTCTATTCATTAGAAGAATTTTTAGACATTCCCAGTAGGAGCATGACGATGTAAAAATGTATTTTTGTACAATTAATAAGTTAAGTGTACTGACGAGCTCTATTACATGCACTAATTCTGAATTAATAATAAAGAATTTGAATCTGAATCTAGAAAACGCACATAACACCCTTTTCTCAAAATCAAGCATGGTGCACGGATGTTGAGACACTGAAGAATCGCGGCTGCCATTCTCTCCATTTTATTGGAACCTGGCAAACTCTCTCCTTCGACATTATCAGCATAAAATTAAATACCCAAAATAATTCCAAAATGACAAATATCAAAACAATCATATCTTCAGCTTCAAAAAAATTAATTTGCTCTGATGCTTAATTCAGACCTGACCATCTGACCACAGCTAAAGTTCTAGATAGTGCGTCCTACCCTCCCTACAGTCCACCGTATTTACTTTAATGAAATAAATTCTTTTTATACATTACTATAGCTACAAACTTGATTCATTAGAGTTCTGTCTATCCGCAACAATCAAGAAATAAACCAAGTAACAGGCATATTTTTAAATTTGCACGTATGTGACAGATAATCTTTTACTCTAGACATCCATCCGGACATTGGAGTGGTTTTGAGATTGGTCCGGCTATCGTGATTCCCTTTCGCCTATTCAGACAAATGCCGTAGTTGTTTTACAAGCAGGCCACGGCGGCTCTCTCGCCAACTGCATCTGCAACGACTTCGACATCGGAATCAATAATCATCTCTAATGCTCTACCTACATTTTTTTGCTTTCTTCCGTCGAAAAGTGCTGTGTATACGACGGGGTAGTCATCACAGCTGGGCACAAGACGGTTAATCCGTTAATGGTTAAGTTTCGAAGCTTAAGTTTTCGAGCAACGGATTAACTTTTAAGTTAATTTTTTAAAAAAAGTTAACGAAATCTGTAACTTCCGTTAACATTCTTTCAGTCCGTTAATCGTTAATTAGGTACTTACTATTTATGACAAAAATGACGCCGCACCGCCTGTGGAAATTATGTTCTGACAAGTACGGATGATGTAGGTGTGTGGCTACGCCGGGATGCGTGCGATTGATGTAAGCAATCGAATACGGGCGAGAATAGTTAGGCATTGTTTGTTTATTGTTGTTTGTGTGCTGAGTTCTCGTTAAGAACGACTTTTTGTTTGTGAACTGACTGTGGAAACGATCATGGAATCGGGTTCTAGCTCTGCGGCTGATGAAAATCCGTGGCCGCATTTAGGTGGTTGGGTTAATTTTTTATTCAGATAGGGAGAACAAATACTTTCCGACTGTAAACTGTGCTTGCCTAAAAAAAAATCAACAATTAGCGTTAACAATTTGAAAGAAGACGTAAGGTGCGAACATGAATCGCGATATGCACTTTGAAGAAACAATGAATACAGGGGCCGGTCGAGGAAGACCAAAAAGAAAAATCAGTCTTGGCCATTCGGATATCAGCAGCAGTAATCCGGTTAAAAGAATGCGACAGAGTGAATAGTACTGGAAATTTTTTTGGCATTGCAGAAATTAGCAGCGGCGAGTATCAACCTAGTGTGTACCAACACATAGTAAACTTTTTTGTTGTGAACATGATACCTTTACAAGTCGTCAAGTAGAAGTCATTTGAGAAGGCGATAAAGACTTTGAACACCAACAAAAGTTACATTTCGAGGAGAACATTGGGCAGACGCGTCATTGAGGAGCATATTCGATTGAAGCGACATCTTATTAGGTAAGCAGATACTTTTTTTATTGAAATTCCAACAAACCTACCTACGAGTACTTCGCGAGTACGAATCATTACCTTTAAAAAATCATTTTGACAACAAAGATAAGATTAACTTTTATTTTTATGAAGTGTGGTGTAGTCTTTTTGTACAGGGCCTTTAGAACCTTATGTACAGGCAGACATCATTTTAACGGTATAGATTTTAGATTATTACGTGCTCTGTCGGATTAGCAGTTACGAGTTAACGATTAACTTACGATAAGTCTCCTGTAAAGCAATACACAGTACCACAGCAAGCATCTAGCCAAGACCACTGATAAAGTGCAGTTTCTTCTGATAATTCGTTTACGGCGGCACAGGAAATATTCTAACTGTATTAGGTCAATCCAGATGACTTCTTTAGCTGCTTGGATTGGTCTAACACAGCTGCAACATTCCTGCTGCTGCCAAAAACGAATTACTACACGATAGTTCACTGTATCAATATCATAGGGATGTGTTATTTTTTCCTCTAGTGGCTGCTGCGGTACTGTGGCGTGGTGATTTCTGCTGACCAGGGCTGCAGAAATGTACCTCCAAACAAACAAAAAATAACTGGGTAACTTTATGTTTTCGGTGCGACACAGTAATTAAAACGTTGACTACCCACTCGTACTTCGGCGCGTGTATCTTTCGTGAAAGACTTCACTATACAGTTTTCCTGCTTTACTCTGACGTATTTTGTGGAAGCCAGGAATCGGAGAAAACAGCAATTTAGTTTCTGTCACTTGTTCCAATTAATGACAGCAGACATGTTCGTGAGTGGCTACCGAACTGCAAGCAATTTGTCGACGAACTTGTGCGCGCGTCTGCAGTTGATCGTCATCTGTGACGTAACACAGGCGGCAGGTTGCGTGGAGGGGAGCGCTCATATACTCATCTGGTGCTTTCCGGCTCCAGTGCGTCTCCAGACGCAAGGCCGGTGGATTTAAAAAGCAGTTGCCCTGTGAAACGACCACACGTTACTTCCATTCGCGCAACGCAACGAGTTATAAACAAATTTAGACATTCGCAACAGTTGAAACACCTGTACCTGTAATTGCTTCACTTTTCATAAGTGAAACAAGCACCGCACCTGCAATTGTTTAATGACAGTGACATACGACACACCATGGTCTTACACCCAGAGGCAACAAATGGATGGAACTCAGTTAATACATTGCCATCAACAGTAACAGATAATGTCATACTCTGCAAGGTATTCACATTAAGTGTATAACACTTTTCATTAATTTTTTTCCCCCAGAACTTGAATGCTCTGTAGAGTAGTTCAACATTTATCCCACAACTCAAAAAATTGTTTGTCACAAAACAGAATTTTATGTAAGGACTGGCTTAACTAAGCTTCTTGTAAATTGACTATGATAAATTAAAGAACTTAACACAGTTGTATCAGTAATTTGTGAGAAAAATGTGAATGATTATTTAGGAAAGTGCATATTATTAATGTCAGCTGTAATTTCTTAACGTGGATCTGCTGTTACAGGTGCGTGGTCACCAGAGAGCTCCCTCAGGCTCTCGTGAGTTCAAGGAAATGACGAAACGAGATGCTCTCACTCAACTTCAGAGTGAATTTGAGAAGCTCCTCGGCACTGCCCCTGAAACCAAGAGAGCAGGCATAAGCAAGCAGTTCAATGGGTTTGAGAAGCTTTTTGAAAGATTTCTCAGTGAAGAGGGCCCTTCAATCGACTGGAATAGAATTGAAAAGCTACCAGAAGATGCGGTAAATCAGTATTACAGTTATACTTTCTCTGTAGCTAATTTCCTGTAATATTGTTTTGGTAAAACTCTTGTGATATTCATTAAATATTAAAATGACATTATTTGCTGCAGGTTAGAGACTACAGCACACTATCTCACCCATCAACCGATGTTGTCCACGATATGCTGGGTAAATTGGTTGTTGTCAAACTGAATGGTGGGCTTGGTACTTCAATGGGTTGCCATGGACCAAAATCTGTGATTCCAGTAAGAAGTGACCTGACATTTCTTGACCTGACTGTACAGCAGATAGAGGTAATGTTATTTTCATATTCCAGTTTTTTTTATTTGTGTTTAATTTTCCTGCTAGACAATCTCTAACTGTTGTTCACTTATAAAAATCTCTCTCTCTCTTACTATTTTTATATTCAGAATTTGCCTCTTGCCTCTTGGGCATTTGCATTTCTCAAAAAAATGAAGTTTACCTCAAGAGTGAGTGTACGACTTTGTAAATAAATGTGTTACAACATATGTTTTTTCTAACAGTTAGCTTGTTTTATATATGACACATATCAGATATTACACTATGGAGTCAAGCGATGTGATGAATTATCTGCCACTGGTATTGAGTGAGGTCCAGGTTTTTCTTCTCTTCTATGATTGTTTTCCATGGGATTTTCTGTGATCAATCACGACCACAGACTGTAATGTATTACAATAGTGAAGAAATGAAAAAAAAAAATAATCATCTTTAATAACAGTGTTGTCTTGGAAAAACTGTTCTGAAAATTTTTCCTACCTTTGTTTTTCCATCATATTTGGCCACTACAATAACTAAGAGCCTGTAGAACTGTGTGAACTACTAACTACAAGAACGATCCAATGATGAAATGAAAGTATTGGTTCTTCGGAGTTAAATTTATAGCCTGATTATAGAGACTACTTTGGCCTAAGATGAAGATAGATGGCAGAGGTTATGTTTCATAGAATAGAAGTATGTTAGCATATTATATCTGACTCTGAAAAGCATAAAGTTTTAATCTGCCAATTTTAGTGGTGGGGTATTGGAGGGGGAAGGAGTCTGTGATTCACATGCCTTAAATGCCAGTTCAGAGTGATTAATTACATTTTCCTCAATAACTGATAAGCTGATTTTCTGTAGGCTGCATGTTGTCATTAACAGTGATATTTGAAAGGCAACAGTCATAACAAATCACATAAACTCCCATAAAAATGAAAAGTAATGACTTTAATTACCAACAAGATTCTTGTTTTCTTTGATCAAACTTAGCTAATATGCTATTATAGTATACACAGTGTGCCTGTATGTTGTGAAAATCGTATATCTTACAGGCTAAGTTATAGTAAATTATATTGAAGAAACATACAATAAAAATGTAGGAGGAACATATATAAACCAGTTAGGTAGGTAGGAAGCAGTGGTTCAGTGTATTGCACATGAGAGAAATACTGACAGAACTTTTGAAGAAAGCTTTAGGGCTTTATATGGTGATGTTAAACTCATCCCAATTTTTATAAGCACACACAAAATAAGTGATTTTTATGTTTTCATATACAAAAATGTTATGGTTAATTAACTATACTTATTGAGAGTTATTTTAAGACACACTGCATGTGCAATTTAGGCCTAATAAAACATCTTTTTTCAGCATCTCAACAAAACATACAAGGCCAATGTTCCTCTAGTTCTCATGAATTCCTTCAACACTGATGAAGATACTCTGAAAATTATTAGAAAATACAAAGGTTTACAAATTGAAATCTATACATTCAATCAGAGTTGTTTCCCTCGGATTAACAGGGACTCTCTACTACCAGTTGCAAAAAACTGTGATGTAGAAATGGACATTGAAGCGTAAGTGTTATACAATATATTATTTCTGCAGATAGTGTCAGCATTTACATACAAGTTAATTATTTTTATTTTAGGTGGTATCCACCTGGACATGGAGACTTTTATGAAAGTTTTAAAAACTCAGGTCTCTTAAAGAAATTTATTGAACAGGTAATTTAGAAGCATACTTATACAGTACTGCAATAACAATATATGTGTCATTAAATTAAAGTACGTACATACTAACTATGAAATTCCTTTTGCAAGGGTCGGGAGTACTGTTTTGTTTCAAATATTGACAACCTTGGAGCAACAGTAGACCTCAATATACTGAATCTTCTCCTTCATCCAACTAAGAAGACTCCAGAGTTTGTTATGGAAGTAACAGACAAAACAAAAGCTGATGTTAAGGTATGTAAATATAATTGGTGTGAAATTGCAGACTCATCATTTGAACACTATGTAGTTTAAAGATCTGCCACTCTCTACCCTTGGGAAACTTTGAATACTGTCAGCACATTATCTGTACAAGGAGAATTCAAAAATTAAGTTACGCATTATGGCAGGTCAAGTAACTTTTATTGAATGCTACACTACACTTAAAAGTGACGCACATACATGGCTCTATTTTTCAACGTAGTCACCAAGTCTGTGTAAATAACAGTCAGAACATTCAGAACATTCTACCAGTTGCTAATACACATCCACTCCTTGGTCATGGAGTCATTCAGGAACCACTGTGTGAATGTTCTCATTCTCAGAAAATCTGAGACTGCTGTCAGTCAGTTCATTGATGGCTTGGGCATTGTTTTCCATCATCAGTGTTGATTGTTTTCCTTCTCCAGACTTATGTCAGTGTAGACTTAGCCTAACTGTTGGCACTATTTCACTGTGGCTGGATTCGACATAGGATTTGCTCCATATATACTCAGTTTTAATCTGCTTGCAATTTGTTTTCCCACAACAATTGTACTGTCCTGCATATGTCAACTTTGAAGTAAGTTTCCTGTTGTCAGGCCATTTCACTTCCACATGGTGTAGCACCTGTTATCTGCATTGCAGAGGAACTGTGTCTGCAGGAAAACTTGAACATGTACTCTCTTCTGACAATTTGTCTTTCTTGTTGTGCAATGGTATATCTTACTTTTTGAAGCTCCTTGTATTATTCTAGGTTGCATAAAATATTTTAATATGGTCCTTTCTTGGTGGCTCTGTTTTATTCCAATGTTGCATTTCTGCAGAAAAGATTTCTCAGGTGCTGAATTAAGAGAAAATCCTCATAATGTTCTCTCTTGACATCCTGAAGTACTGCACAGTTACAGTGTGTGCCAGAGACAAATAACTAATTTTCACTGTTGTAAAAGATACCACTACTGATGTCATTTGATACCACTTGTATATTAACTATAAGCAATTAAATCACTTTATTCATGTTTTAACCTATCACATGAACTACCTTACCACCCCCTTTAAATATAGACAGTGGCAAGATCACATGTTTTAGTCCTGTGTTTTTCCAGAATAAAATTAAGATAGTGTCGGAAGTTCCATGCGGCTTTTCGCGGATGATGCTGTAGTATACAGAGAAGTTGCAGCATTAGAAAATTGTAGCGAAATGCAGGAAGATCTGCAGCGGATAGGCACTTGGTGCAGGGAGTGGCAACTGACCCTTAACATAGACAAATGTAATGTATTGCGAATACATAGAAAGAAGGATCCTTTATTGTATGATTATATGATAGCGGAACAAACACTGGTAGCAGTTACTTCTGTAAAATATCTGGGAGTATGCGTGCGGAACGATTTGAAGTGGAATGATGATATAAAATTAATTGTTGGTTAGGCGGGTACCTGGTTGAGATTCATTGGGAGAGTGCTTAGAAAATGTAGTCCATCAACAAAGGAGGTGGCTCACAAAACACTCGTTCGACCTATACTTGAGTATTGCTCATCAGTGTGGGATCCGTACCAGATCGGTTTGACGGAGGAGATAGAGAAGATCCAAAGAAGAGCGGCGCGTTTCGTCACAGGGTTATTTGGTAACCGTGATAGCGTTACGGAGATGTTTAATAAACTCAAGTGGCAGACTCTGCAAGAGAGGCGCTCTGCATCGCGGTGTAGCTTGCTCGCCAGGTTTCGAGAGGGTGCGTTTCTGGATGAGGTATCGAATATATTGCTTCCCCCTACTTATACCTCCCAAGGAGATCACGAATGTAAAATTAGAGAGATTAGAGCGCGCACGGAGGCTTTCAGACAGTCGTTCTTCCCGCGAACCATACGCGACTGGAACAGGAAAGGGAGGTAATGACTGTGGCACGTAAAGTGCCCTCCGCCACACACCGTTGGGTGGCTTGCGGAGTATAAATGTAGATGTAGATGTAGATGTAGAAGAGAGCAGCTTTAATTGCAAGCAAATATTTCTTTTTTTATTGTCTAATGCCTGTCTTTCAGTGTTTGTAAGGAAGATGTCATGAAACAGAACTAGCATGTTAGCATTAGCACAGAAAGATTACAAAGGATATTTTAGATTTCTGTATTATAATACACATTTTACATATATCCCAGTACCTGCAGGAATAACTGTCTTTGCAGCATCAATATTATTTACTTTACTGCAAGAATTTATTGCTGCATTTAACTTGAAATGTAGTTTCCTGAGTGATCTAAAAAACAGGATTGATTTCCTAGATAATGTATTACATGATCTTACTTTCATACTGCTACAAACCACTGTTATTAAATGTGGACTACAAGAAACGTAAGCTGAAGCTGTTTCCTTCTTTTAATTTACATACTAAATATAAAAATAAGCGGACTGTTTGTAATGTATGTTAGCAGCACAGATGTACTTCAAAACCAACAATTTTTGTTATTGACTGATTTATTGTTTTGTAAATAAGCACTGTTAGAAACTTAATTAATATTAAACATGGCTGTTTACACTCCTGTCAAAAATTAATTGTACAAAATGAGATGTGATAAGTGAAATATTGATAACATATTTATTGAAAGTATTTTTTTGTTTTCTTGTAGGGTGGTACACTGATCCAATATGAAGACAAACTGCGTCTACTTGAAATTGCTCAGGTGCCAAAGGAGCATGTAGATGACTTTAAGTCTGTTAAGACTTTCAAGTTCTTTAACACAAACAATCTTTGGATCAAACTTGATGGTATGTAATTTGGACTCGTTTCATTCCGCTGCATTTTATGTGACATATAAGGACATTATCATATTATACTATGAGACCAAAGATGCTGCTGTATTTGATTACATTGTTTATTACTTTAAGCATATTTCAGTATGACTGCCATCTTCATGTTATATCAGCTGATCTTTATAGCTGTGTGACATCGATATTTCAGTTACTGTCACTGTTTTATAAGTTTGTTCCTTTGATGCTGTTGGAGCTATAGTAGATGTTAAATTTTTGTTGGAATAGTTACTTATGTTGTCATCAAATTATGAAAGTTTATTTTGCAATGACATTTCATGACAGCTGTATTGACAGTTGAGTCATTATTGTTTTTCTGCAAGCATGCAAACTGAGCTCAAAACTCCAGTATCATAGCGGTAGAATAGTTTATACAATGTAGCATTCAGATCTAGTTTTAAAAAGTGATACCTGTACATCATAATATCTTTGGTATATATCACTTCTAGTTGACTTTTTTAAAGTCAGTACTGCTATACTATTTTGTTGATTTATTTCTTTCAGCTATTGACCGAGTTGTGGAGGAAAAGACATTAAATATGGAAATTATAGTAAATCACAAAACTCTAGATAATGGTTTAAATGTGATACAGCTTGAAACAGCTGTGGGAGCAGCTATGAAGTGCTTCGATGGTGGTTTAGGTACTTTACTTTTAATCTTTTTTAAGTACAACACGCTTCAACTACTCCGTCAGTGTTTTATCACAAATCTGCACTTTCTGCATGCCTGCTATATGCTTTGACAAATATATTCATTTGACAGTGAACTGTATTAACGTCTTTCTAAGCCTTTTTAAAATAATTTTTATAACAGTTTGTAGCTAAAAGTGGACATTCAGCTCATATTACCAGAAGCTCCTATTTGCATCATTATTATTGGGTAGTCTTTCATTTGCTGATACCAGTGTGATTTGTATTGACTGCTCACTGAATGAGTTCATATGCTGGATTTGTTGTTACTTACAGTTTAACACAACAAGCACAGTTATCTGCCCTACGCCTAGCTAGATTTAAAACTTCACAGACAAGTATCAAATTAATGGAACTCTGTTTATTTCAGAGGTGGTAATACTGAGAATTGGGTTCTAGAATTCTCCTTTTGTTATCGCAGTGAAGGAAGTTAATATACAGCATGTTAAGCAGCATGTTATTTATCCATTTATACAAATGACCAAATGTATGAAAGACAAAATGGGAGACATCTCCCGCTTTTTATGAGGACAAATTGTTAGACTTTTGTCAGTTTGACCAGTTTTATCAAAGAATACCTTTGTGTCCCCAAAAAGAGACAACTGATTTCTTACACTATGAACTACAGCCTTTTGGTGATGGTGTATGTCCTGTGGCACTTATATTGGTCCCAAACATGGGCACTGTTCTTCTGGATGACACTGCCCCAATTCACCCCGCTATTTCTGCCCAGCCACCATTTGCTGAATACATAAGTGAATTTTAATACCCCACATTCCATGTCCATCACCCAACTTTAACTGCTTCAAGCATCTGTGGTGGGTTTTAGAGGACAGAATCTGTCACAAATTACCTCCATAACCATCACTCTACTAAATAGATAGATATACTTTTTGTTCCATAGACCTCTAGTGAGGAAATCTGCAAGGATGTAGAACTTGTCATAGAAACAAAAATATGAAATTCATATTTCCAAAGAAAAAATATCCTAATGTTTCTTCCACAGATTTTAAGTTAAATGATCCTCCAAGAAGTGGACCAAGTAAAAAAATTGAAACCTGTTTTCATTTAAAAGTTAGTACCAAACATATTACAAAGATGGAAATCCTTGAGTGATCATGAAAGGTTCACTAATGTGTGAGCAAGAATTGTGGGTGACAGACTCATAGGGCCATATATGTTACCAGACACATTAATTGATGCTTTTTATCATCAATTTCAATGCTACAAGCTACCTACACTTTTGGGAAACATTACCATTGCACAAAGACAATAGATGGTGTTCATGCACTATGGTACATCATCTCATTTTCTGTGTCTTGTATGACAGTACGTAACAGTGACAATTAATGAGTGTTGTATTAGTGAAGGGGGTCAAGTAACCTGCCTGTGAAGAAAACATCAGATTTGTTGCTTGTTATGAGTAATGTGTACAGCTTAAATCATGGATCACTTATAATGAGTCCACAACGGATGTTTCCAACTACTCCACTTGTGAAACTTGGGGAAAATCATTCACATAACCTTAATCCTTTAGGTTTCTGGCTATGGGGAGTCATCAACAATATGCACACATTAGAGGAGCATGTGTCCCACACGTTTGTCAGAATTGAAGGGCAGTCATGCATGTTTGCAGGAGTTTGTGATTTTTTGGGAAGGAATGCCGAAGGATGTGTAAGAATGTGTGGTAGCCACATTGAGCACCCCCTGTAGGGTCAACAAATGGATAACTATCATAGAACAGACTGGCTCTTACCACAAAACGTATTTCATTTCTGTTCTAGTATCACTGTATTTTTTGTTTCCACACTTAAAACTGAAAACACTGTTTTCAAAACCTTATGGAGAAACAAATGAATATTATAAATACTAAAATTTATTAAATTTTAGTTAGCAGTGAAGATGTTGAACTGAAATAAACATATCTCTAGCCATGAATTGATGAGCAGAATGTAAGTATATTTGACAACTATTGATTGCTAACTCATTGTGCATAGTCAATCCATTGGTTCCAATATATGGTTGCTGCTGTTTTAAAACTTTGTATGTGAAGGCAACAAACTTCTTTTTTGTCAGCAGGTTTGAGTAAGGTCACTTTTATGATTTACATTAGTGAATCATTATTAAAAGGGTAGGGAACTCATGCAGTTATCAACAATACTATAGTTTATCTAAGCTCTTAATGTATAACATCTTAGACAAAACAACTAGCATAATGATAAAATTCGATAATACAGTTTCTGGATCATCCCTGTCAGGTCATCGCCTGTAATACATGGGAGATTTGTTAGCACAACATCCTTAAGAGAAATTTTGCTATATTTTAATTCTGGTACTGCCTATTTAATTATTGATGGAAGCATAAACAAAAACATTCTACCACCTTTCATTTGCTTTTGGTAAATGCTTAATTGTCCACTCCCATTGATCAAATGCAAAGCCACTTTAACAGTTGGTGATTTAAATATGTCTCTTGGTTCACAGCATAGCAGTAGTTTACAAAGTCACAGTGGAAATATTTCAGCAACTTCTACCTTTCATTCACAGAACTTGTAGCTCATCTTAACATATTGTTAAAGAACATTGGATATGTATTGGTTTTAATGCAAATATTCATATCTAGTTGTCTATGCTTACTTGTGTGTTACAGGGATAAATGTGCCCAGAAGTCGTTTCCTGCCTGTGAAGAAAACATCAGATTTGTTGCTTGTTATGAGTAACTTGTACAGCTTAAATCACGGATCACTTGTGATGAGTCCACAGCGGATGTTTCCAACAACTCCACTTGTGAAACTTGGGGAAAATCATTTTGCAAAGGTAAATAAATACATGAACATTGATTTTTTTGACCTAGCTCTTCCCCAAATATCCAATTTCTTTTACACTTTGTCTTATAAACTCAATCAGAAGTCTGTTCCTTATAAGCTCAGTACTGTTTTCTAATAATATGAAATAATGAATCATGTAACTCAATGTACTGAAACAGTATAAACTATTGTAAAATGAATGCACATAATCTGATCAAAGTATCAGAACACCTATTACTAGATATTAATAAGAGGTGTTTCAACCCTTTCCCTTTATAATAGATTGAAGTTTGCTGCAGACACTTTCAACAATGTGTCTAAATGTCTGTGGAGGTATGGCAGCCCATTCTTCCTCAAGCGCCAAATACAGAGAAGGTAGTGATAGACACTGCAGTCTGGAGCAAACTTGGCATTCTAACACATCCCAAAGTTGTTCCATTGGGTTCACATCAGAACTCTGGGCATGCTAGTCCATTTCAGGAATGTTATTGTATACAGATCATTGCCTCACACATACTGCTCTGTGACAGGATGCAATGTCATGCTGATACAGACACTCGTCATCTCTGAACTCTTCCCCTACTGTACACAGTACACACCCTAACCATGAAAAACACCCCCGTACCAAAATACTACCTCCTCCACATTTCACTGTAGACGCTACAAATGATGGCAGGTAATGTTCTACAGCAATCACCAAATCCAAATACACTACTGGCCATTAAAATTGCTACACCACGAAAATGGCGTGCTACAGACATGAAATTTAATCGACAGGAAGAAGATGCTGTGATATGCAAATGATTAGCTTTTCAGAGCATTCACACAAGGTCGGCGCCGGTGGCGACACCTACAATGTGCTGACATGAGGAAAGTTTCCAACCCATTTCTCATGCACAAACAGCAGTTGACCAGTGTTGCCTGGTGAAATGTTGTTGTGATGCGTCGTGTAAGGAGAAATGCGTATCATCACGTTTCCAACTTTGATAAAGGTTGAGTTGTAGCCTATCGCGATTGCGGTTTAACATATTGCGACATTGCTGCTCACGCTGGTCGAGATCCAATGACTGTTAGCAGAATATGGAATTGGTGGGTCCAGGAGGATAATACGGAATGCCGTGATGGATCCCAACGGCCTCGTATCACAAGCAGTCGAGATGACAGGCACCTTATCCGCATGGCTGTAATGGATCGTGCAGCCACATCTCGATCCCTGAGTCAACAGATGGGGTCGTTTGGAAGACAACAACCATCTGCACGAGCAGTTCGACGATGTTTGCAGCAGCATGGACTATCAGCTCGGAGACCATGGTTGCGGTTACCCTTGATGCTGCATCACAGACAGGAGTGCCTCTGATGGTGTACTCAATGACAAACCTGGGTGCACAAAAGGCAAAACGTCATTTTTTTGGATGAATCCAAGTTCTGTTTACAGCATCATGATGGTCGCATCTGTGTTTTGTGACATCGCGGTGAACGCACATTGGAAGCGTGTATTCGTCATCGCCATACTGGCGTATCACCCGGCGAAATGGTATGGGGTGCCATTGGTTGCACATCTCGGTCACCTCTTGTTCGCATTGACGGCACTTTGAACAGTGGACGTTACAGTTCAGATGTCTTACAACCCATGGCTCTACCCTTCATTCGATCCCTGCGAAACCCTATATTTCAGCGGAATAATGCACGACCACACATTGCAGGTCCTGTACGGGCCTTTCTGGATACAGAAAATGTTTGACTGCTGCCCTGGCCAGTACATTCTCCAGATCTCTCACCAATTGAAAACATCCCGTCAATGGTGGCCGAGCAACTAGCTCATCATGATACGCCAGTCACTACTCTTGATGAGCTGTGGTATCGTGTTGAAGCTGCATGGGCAGCTGTACCTGTACAGGCCATCCAAGCTCTGTTTGACTAAATGTCCAGGTGTATCATTATGGCCAGAGGTAGTTGTTCTGGGTACTGATTTCTCAGGATCTATGCACCCAAATTGCATGAAAATGTAATCACATGTCAGTTCTAGTACAATATATTTGTCGAATGAATACCCCTTTATCATCTGCATTTCTTCTTGGTGTAGCAATTTTAATGGCCAGTAGTGTACTTCCATTGGAATACCACAGGGTGAAATGTGGTTTATCACTCCAGATCACTGTCCAGTGGTGTCACTCTTTAGACCACCTCAAGCATCATTTACCACTGGCTGCAGAAATGTGTTGCTTATGAGTAGTTGCTCAGCCTTTGTACCTCTTTCTTTTTAACTCCCTACACACAGTCACTGTGGTAGCTGGACTGCTGGTAGTGCTTTGGAACTCACGAGTGATTCCTTCTTCTAATATCATGAAATTTTATACAACCACTATCCACAGTCTGTTTTTACACAGTAGAAACTTTTAGACATCTGATGTAAACAGTGAAAGTTGATACAGACTGTTACAAATTCTACATCTCTGAATTCACTGAATTGTATCTAACTTTTTTTTAATTATTAGCAGCATTCTGTCATGTGCAACATTGTTATATCAACTAAAAGAGGTGATAGAGTGGCTAAGGAAACTGATGTGTATTCAGGAAGAGCAGGGTTAAAATCTGTGCAGCGCTCCAGATTTAAATTTTGATTCCTCAGCATCATTTCAGGTGAATGCTAGGATCATGCCTTTGAAAAGACCATGGTAAAAGTTCTTCTGTATCCTTGTCCAGTACAAACTTGTATTGGTCTTTAGTGTCCTTGATACTGATGAACATTTAACTCTCTGTACTTATGAGAAATAAACAATGGAAAGCATGGACTTTTTTGATGCAAACTTTCAGCTCCGTCATAAGTTATCAGACACTTTGGAATTTAGGTGTTATACCCAATTCTGCTGTAAAGTTAAATAAACTTAAGTGATAATCTGAGGCAAGGTATTCAACTGGAAATCTGCGAATTGCTTGATGTTTCTGAGGTGATGTATGAAGCTGTCCTGATATTAACTCTGGAGGGTTATAAAACTTTATGGAGTTCTTACAAAATTAGGATAACTAAATAAATGAAGGAGGTGTTTGGATGGTTTGACCATCCAGTGAAAAATGTTCCAAAGCTACAAGACAGATACTCTGCGTCCTGGCTCCTTTCGGAAGATACGGAAGCCTAACCATCCCTATAGACCTATAATTGCTGGTTTTGTAATATGTATGATCAGTATCAATAATAACAATATTCAATTTTAGACTTACGACCATTAAAATTGAAGAACTGCAAAGGTGGCATGCTCTAAATGTCAAATTGGTATGAGGTAAACTTCTTGTATTGATAGGCAAATGATTAACATTTTAGTGAAACTGTACAAAGTATATGGGGCAGTCAAATGAAAATGAGACAGATGGAAAAAAGTCAGTAAACTGTTTCCCATTGTGAAACAAGATGGTCATTGTCTGTGTGGAAAAATGGTTGTGGTTGCATACAGAACCATGATTGTACTGAGACGTGCAGCTCTTCATCTGAAGCAAATCAATGGCCATGCATGTTTTTCTTTCTTTTCTTCTTGATTTAGATTCCATAAATCCAATACAGCAAGACATTCACATGGATGTAGGATGTGTAGGATTATTACAAATTATACAAAAGGAACACAAGAGGAGATATACAAGGATTGGAACTTAAATAGTGGCAACTATTTATTCACATCTGATACAAAAGAGTTACATGTTTGCACCTGTTACTGTCCTTAAAAGAAGTCACTGGCATTGTGTAGAACCCATTGCCAGCAATGTAGAAGGCATAGTATACCGTTAGCAGAGCCTGTTCTGTTGATGATGTGAATGGAGTGGTCTAAAGTTATGGTGATTCTCATGTACGACTGTGATGGTGTTATCCTAATGCATTACGTTCCTCCACAGCAGACTGTCAATGCACAGTATTACTGTTCATTTTTGGAGCATCACCTGTGAGGAGTGAGGTACTCATCCATCCTTCATCACTTATCCTGTGATGTGAAAAATTTAAAAGATTGTAAGAAGAATTTGAGAAAGAGAGAGAGAGTTTATGTGTGTGTTGATCACTGAACTCCTCAAATATGTGGTGTATGCTTACCTCTACTGCTTCTACAATTTGTAATGCATACAGGATTTTCCACTATTGTAGTAAAAGTAGTGAATTGCTACATGATGCAGCAACTGTGAGTGTCTTATTGCTCCTTTGCATTATGGAAGTAAGACAATGTGGAGGAGGTGGAATAATTGCTGAATGCTACTGTGATGTCAGAGCACCAGCTGACTGTGCTGAGTAGTCAGAGAACATCTATGTACTACTGGCATTTCAGGAGAAAATGCTAAAGTGTACATGTTGACAAATGTTTTTCTTCCTATTTATGTTTATGTTCTCCAATGATATCTCTTTAAAACCACATAAAACTGCAGGAAATTTGCTTTTGGGTAGGCTCCTCCTGGAATGCACACAATTTTTTCTTCTTTTTACCTAGACTTGTTTCACTAAAGTTACAGCATCATCAGTGAGTTTCTACTTTGTTTCTATTAAATAAATTTTTTTCTTCACTATTTTTACATGCAGTAGTATTTCAGTTTTTAAGAAAAGTATTCACAAATTTTAAAACAGACAAAAAACTTTTTTATATACACGGTATCTGAGGAGGAATGAACAGTATTCAGGGATATGACAGGTACAATCATTTGAAGCAGAAAAACTTCAGATGGACACATGTCCTATTTTGGATGTTTCCTGAGATAGAACAAATTTAATGTACATTTTTATTTATTTTTGAATATGTTGTCAGGTTTACACATGTAAACACATAAAACAGTTGGTAAACATTACAGCATGTGTTTCACAAAGTATTTAGTTAATTGAAAAATATGTATTTTTAACATGTTCACTTCTAAGCATTATCATATAGGTTACAGTAGAGCTGTTGCACAGTTCACAATAAATGTTTGACTATCCCATCATCAACTTCAACGCATTTTTAAACTACTGGGAGACTGTATGGTGTTGCTTGTCAGAGTGCCTCTGCACATTCCCTAACGAACGCAGCAGTATCCATAATGTGACCAAGCAGTTCATCTCATGTATTCACCTTTTGTTTGTACACCTCAGACTTCATTCAACCCCATAAACAAATATGGTGTAAGGTATGGATGATCTTGGTGGTCAGTGATTTGTACTACAACGATCAATTCAGCAGTTATCGTAATTGTGGTTGGGATGTTCCCACACATGTCTGGTAAAATGTGGAGGGGTTTCATCATGCTGTAAGTACAGTGTAGTCCGCCTGGCCAAAGGGACATTCTCAAGGTGTTCAGCAAATGAATTTTCCAAAAACTCCTAGTAATTCTGCCCCATCATGTGCTTTTCTAAATTGACTGAACCTATCAACATGTTACCATCATATCACCCCAAACTTTGATAAAAAAAAACTAACTTTTAAATTGGTTTCCGCTGTAGTGTGTGGGTTTCCCTATGACCATTAATGATTAACATGTGTTGTTGATTCCATTCTGTATAAACATGGCTTTCCCAGTGAATACTGTCAATGGAACCAAATAATGATTTTCATTTAACCAGTGACATAATTCAAGTCTTGCGGCATTGTTGTCAATGTGAAGATTGTGGATACGTTGTATTTGAAATGGGTACAAGTTTTCCGCATGTAATATTCACCATACAGAAGTTTGTGGGATACTGATACAGCACAGAAAGTCACCATGTGCTGGTAGTAGGACTACGCAGCACCATTTCAACAGTAAGTTGGTATTCTTGCACACGCTGTTGAACTACATGTCCAGAAGAAAAATGGGAACATGAAATAATGGCTGTTTCACACAACGTGCTGAAAATTCAACTGAACACTCTATGATCAGGAATTTAATGTATCGGAATGCACCAACAGCATTCTTTGACAGCAGCAGGAGCACTACCATAGCAGGCACTGTAAACATTTTAGCCGGCACCATTATGTGTACAAAGACAGTTAACCAATGATTCTTTCTGCTTCACTCTCAGTCCCTCAAACTACTTCACTCGTGACACATTCAACAGGCTAGTTCAATGGCAGAAAGACATCCTGAGCAGTGAGGTTGAAAGCAATGAGGTGGATTGTTCTACAATAAAACGCCAAAGAGCTTGTGTGGGTAAGAAACATACTTGTATGTGCATGCCACTAGCCCAAAAACAAATGGAGTCTGTCTTGTAAAACTATTCAGAATAGGGCATATGTCCATATGAAGTTTTTTGCTTCAGATAAGTGTTCCTGTCATACTCCTGAATATTGAACATTTCTCCTGGGACATCCTGTATATCTTGTTAGCACATGACATGGTTTTTGTTACGTAGTTTGCATTTTAGCTGTTCTTCTTTCACAGTATGTCATCTGCAACCTTAGAGGGCTTAATGCATAAGGTTATTTACAGTAAGGAATATTAGACCATTGTGATTAACCTTATTTCATCCTATGTGAAAAATAGTTTTGTACATTAAGTTCTGTATGGTTGTAGATAACAATCTGTGAAAGAAAACAGCTATAACGTAAAATACACAAAGCCACAAAAACCACAGCATATGTTAAAAAGGTAAATATAAAAAAATCATCTGTTTTAAAATTTGTGAATACTTTTCTTAAAAACTGGAATTCTATATGTGCAGATGCTAAAGTGCAACTTTCCTGTTATCTAATTGCAAGAAAATGTAAAACCCACAGATGATGCTGTAACTTCAGCAAAACTGTCTGGGTAAAAAGAAAAAAAATTGTGTTTGTCTAAGGTGGAACGTATCGAAAAACACATTTATTTGTAAGCAAACCTGGACACAAGAGTGAGCTTCAGCCTCAGTATGGAGGAAAGGTTGATGGAAGACTCAGGTACAGTATAAGAATCCCGAGGATATATAATTCAGCCTTGAAAAAACCCTTGTTCAGATAATTCTTGAGTACCGACAGCCAATCTGGGAACCTTTCCAGATAGGATTAATAGAGAACAAAAAGAAGTTTCTGAAAAGAGCTGTACATTTCATACCAGGGTTGGTTAGTCAAAATGATACTGTCATAGATAGGTACATTCAACTCTACTGCATTTTCATATATTGTGTATTTTTACAGTTTCACTTTCCTGTTGGCCCAAGAATTAATCACTTGATTAAAAAAAAAGATAAAATTTGTGCTCCTAGTCAATCTGTGGATAGAATTCATGCTTAGATGAATATTTTACAACTTATAAGATTTATTTGGAGCTATATATGTATACAGTTACTCTTGCTACAAATTTTGTGTCGAGGTGGACATAGTACATTATACTGTATCTCATATTCATTAACAGGTTAAGGAATTTCTTTCAAGATTTGCCAACATTCCAGACTTAATTGAACTGGACCATTTGACAGTCTCTGGAGATGTTACTTTCGGAAGAGGAGTTTCTCTGAAGGTGAGATGCATGTTAAACTCTTATATGTAAATTCATAAAACATTTGTGGCTCCTTGAATAAGTGTGTAAGTGTTACATCACAAATCCATAGCATTTGGTTTCAAGACTTAATTAATTGTTAGAGGGTTTTTTGTGTCACTTACTACTCTTTTCACTTCTAGCAATGATTTGTAAATGTGAAAAATTCAAAATCGCATGGTGCTTTGGAGTCCATGTTAAACTATAGGCCCCCTTTATCTGGCTGGGTAAATCAGTTCAAAGGGTAGAGTATGACAAGGACGTACCACTTCCAACAGTATAGTACCTAGCAAAGGATGTCATGATGAAATCAGCCTTTGGAATTAGGTTGGGTTAACCCCCACCACATTCTATTTATACAACAACAAGCTTATTTAAAACTGTTAAATGCATAACAAAATTTGTTGGAAAAGGGAGCCTTTTGTAAGAGCTACAGTTTTCTGTACCCACCTTATCACAGGAAATCAGACCTAAATATGGAAATTTGCAATCCTAATCTAACAATATAAAAAATTAAATGATGAGGAAATTTCTGGTAGACTGTAACTAGGGTGTGGGTGCAGCAGTTAGCAGCAATTGAAATCAGGATGATTCCAGGAGTGAAGGATATGTTTCAAGGATAACTCCCGTCTTCATAGTTCAGAAAAGCTGGTGTTGGCAGAAGGATCCAGATGGTACTGGTTGTAAAGTAGCTATTGAACTTGGGCACATTTTGCTCAGCAGTGCGTTCCACTAATGGGTGGCTAACTCTGCTCTTGGCCACATTTAGGCAGTGAAATACCTTCTGATGGATAGTTGGCTGGTGGTCATGCCCACTGAAAATACTATGCAGAAAATGCAACAGAACTGGTATGTGACATGACTCCTTTCAGAGACTGCACTAATGGGATGAGATAAGACAGTGACAAGAGTAGATTCTGGATGTGCTGGGTAGGTGAATCAGGCAGGTCTTGCTCCTGATTTTCTGAAGGGCTGTGGCCCCTGTGGCAAGCGGTTGAGAGTGGAAGTGATATAGGATATAGGAATTGGCCAGGATGTTGTGTAGGTTGGGTAGACGGCAGAATATTGCTTTAGAAGGGATGGGAATGGTTGTGGGTAGAATGTCCTTCATCTCTGGCCATGATGATAGTTAGTCAAAACCCAGGCAAAGGAGGTTCAGTTGCTCCAATGTGGGATGATACTGGGTGATACGGGGAGTGCTCCTTTGGAGCTGGTTCTTGGGGTGGTCAGAGGATTAGTGGTTGTGAAGATATGTCACTGGAAACCTATTTGTGGGCTCAGTTTTAGGGATAGTATCTGTAAATGAAGGTCTTTGTGAGACCTTCAGCAAATTGGGAACGGGAATTATCATCACTACAGATACACTGTCAATGGGTAAACAGACTATATCAAGGCAATTTTTTGGTGCAGAAGGGATAACAGCTGTTAAAATGGAGGTACTGTTGATGGTTAGTGGGCTTGATATGAACAGATGTATGGTTGGAGCTATCAGAGAGGTGGAGGTCAACCTCCAGGAAGGAGGACAAGGTGAAGTGAATGAGAGAGACGGTGTTAAGGCTATGGAGGAATGATAATAGGGTACCTTGCTCCTGGGTCCAGATCATGAATATACCATCGAGCTTACTTTCAATGTTTTTTAAAAATTTTAATAGTTAATGACTTCATCAAGTTCTAGGTCTTCTACATACTTTCACTTCTGTTAGTTTTATGATCTTTATGCCTTTCGCCATTTAAGCATCCATTGTTCTAGGCCTAATTTTTAATATTTTCATACAAAAAATTATACAATTTTATTTTTTGTGTGTTCAAAGCAAGGCCGTATGGCTTTATGCTTTCAAAATTTCACACTTTTTCATCCTAAAATGCTAATTCAGTTTCCACTGCTTTATTTCCACTCTTATAATCTACTATTTTATTCCCTTTTACAGTTTTACACGTCCAGTCAGGTATTTTAAGAGGAAGTTTTTTTACATAATCGATGTTTGGCAATTTTAGTATAAGACCCTTTATTGTTAAACACATAGCATCCCTGCCACTAGTCCTCCTTCCTCTCCCTTGCGTTCTTTCCCCGCTCTCATACCAACTCGCTCCATTTTATTATTTTACTATTTTATTCAGTTTACATTTTACATACACATTTATCTACACTATTAGTATTTTAATGAGAAACTTTACATGGCTATATGTTCTATAATTTTAGCGAGATCCCTCCTGCTAAATTCGTATTTAATTTTACTTTGTTTTAGATCTAAAGATGATCCTAATAGATCAAAAAATGTAGCCTAATTAAACATGTATAACTGATATTGAACAATAAATTGAAATTATTTTAAATCTCAATACATTTGTTGAGTCTCATATAATCAATGTATTGGCTATAGTGAACCTGAGCTAGGGTTTGGTGTTTTGGGACACTAGGGAGGTTTCTTCCAGATGGCCCATAAGCAGCGTGGCATAGGAGGGAGCCAAGTGGGTGCCCATGGCTGTGCTATGAATTTATTTATAATTATATCTTCCCCTTAAAGGAGAAGTAATTGTGCATAAGGATGTGAGGAGAAGCTCAAGTATCCAAAATGAGACAAATTTTTCCATATTTTACTATCCATCATATGCCTCACCACAGCTTATCTTTAAATGAGCTGTGAGTATATGTTTGTCTTGCTAAGCATAGACAAATGGAGCTGACACATCTATTAGCTTTTATTAGCAAAAGTATTTCCTATAGCACCTAATCTGTTAATGCATGTTAAAAAAAAAAAATTCTAAGAGGAAAATGTGAAAACGTGAATGAGAATTTCCACAAAACAGGTTCTCAGTGTGTGAGATAACATTAACAATTTCTGTAAAATGAAAGTTATAGTGGAATATACACTGAGGTGACAAAAGTCATGGGATAGTGATATGCACATACATAGATGACAGTAGTATCATTTACACAAGGTATAAAAAGGCAGTGCACTGTCATTTGTACTCAGGTGATTCTCGTGAAAGGTTTCTGACATAATTTTGGCCGCATGACGGGAACACGAAACAGCCATAGGAGCTAGATGCATGGGACATTCTGTTTCAGAAATCACTGGGGAATTCGATATTCTGAGATCCCCAGCATCAAGAGTGTTCCGAGAATACCACATTTCAGCCATTACCTCCCATCTTGGACAACGCAGTAGCCGACAGCCTCCACCTAGAGAACAAGGGCAGTGGCGACTGCACAAAGTTGTCAGTGCTAGCAGACAAGCAACACTGCATGCAATAACTGCAGAAATCAATGTGGGATGTGCAATGAAGATATATTTCAGGATATTGCTCTGAAATTTGGTGTTAATGGGCTACGGCAGCAGACGACCAAAGTGAGTGCCTTTGCTAACAGCAGTACATTGCCTGCAGTGCCTTTCCTGGGCTCATGACCATATGAAATTGACCCTTGGTCACTGGAAAACCATAGCCTGGTGAGATGAGTCTTAATTTCAGTTGGTAAGAGCTGATGGTAGGGTTCAAGTGTGGTGCAGACACTACAATGTGATGGCCCCAAGTTGTCACCAAGACACTGTGCAATCTGGTGGTGGCTCCATAATGGTGTGGGCTGTGTTTACATGGAATGGATAGGGTTCTCCAGTCCATCTGAACCAATCGTTGACTGGAAATGTTTATGTTTGGCTAATTGGAGGCCTTTCATGGACCTCATGTTTCCATACAATGATGGAATTTTTATGGATGATAACGCACTATGTCACAGGGCCACAATTGCTTTCAATTGGTTTGAAGATCACTCTGGACAATTTGAGCAAATGATTTAGACACCCACCGAACATTTATAGAACATAATCAAGAGATCAGTTCATGCACAGAATCGTGCATCGATAACAGTTTTGCAATTATGGACAGTTATAGAGACAGCATGGCTCAATATTTTTGCAGGGGACTTCCAATGAGTTGTTGAGTACATACCATATCAAACTGCTGCAATGTACTGGGCAAAAGGAGGTCTGGCCTGATATTAGGAGGTATCCTATGACTTTTGTCACCTCAGTGTATACTATTTATGTGGCTGTTGTTTAAAGTGGGCTCTCTAATAGACTTCACATATGACAAATTTAAATAAAAACCATGAACAACATATAATGAGACAGGACCAAAAATGTGATGATTCAAACAATTTCTCATCGCAAATGGGAAGGTAACTCTAATATGGCTGATTGTATTAAAATCTTTTGACAGATTCAGAATCATAGCATATGTTGAGTTTCTTGTGCATGAACAACAATTTCTGTTGGACTAGTTAATAGCAGTGTCAGTAAATTTCTTTTTTCAGAAAATAGTTTGTGCCATAATCAGAAAATTGTGTTTCGCTAGTAAGATTGAAGAAACTGGTGTGTAGTTCTTTGGGTCATGCTAGTCATCTCTGTTGACACTACTTCACTTGTCATTATGAAAGCATGCTGGTTTTTTGCCTACCATTCAGAATTAGCAATGCAATTGAAAATCCTGCAAAATGTGAAATCAGTTTTAATATTATTTTTAGAGGCAGGAAATATCAGTGCTGTCAACATTTATCACAGAACTTATGGTCTTTACAGACTGAGTGTAATGATTGAAGATCTTGTGCGTAATTGGTGTGTCTGTTTAAAAGTGGTAGTGTGAATATACATGATGATGATAGCAGAAGCCACATGAACATGCAAGAATTGTTGTATTACTTGAAACAGGACATTTTTGAATATACCCTCTACAACCCTGACTTGGATTCAAGTGTTTATCACCTCTTCATGCACCTAAAAAGCTGACCTGGCTCCCAGTGCTTTGACTCTAATGAAGAACTGAGTGCAGTCTCAGGCAGCAAACTTCCATGGACTCTTTAAATGTTTCCTAATGTCAGGGATGCCTATTTCTATGTGTGTCGCATAGGAATCTGTGTGACTGTCAAACAATAGTTTTCCTGAATGATTCTTCTGCATGAGTGATTTTTTAAACAAAATTTAGTACATTAGCTTTTCTTTTGCTGTCTTCCATTGCTGCACCAGACTGGGCAATGAGTGACTAATAGAATCCTTTGACCAACTTAGTGATTTTATGCAGGACTATAAGTTGTTGTATGCTTTGATGATTCACCATAGATGTATGAAATTCTACTAACTTTGGCCTGTTGACATTCCTCTGGTCTTTTTTGAGCTGATAGTGCCACAGTGTTTGTTTCCTCAGCTTTTTCCAAATTTTGTTATTAAGCCACAGTGGGCCTTCCAGCCTTAATCAAATGGTTCAAATGGCTCTGAGCACTATGGGACTTAACTTCTATGGTTATCAGTCCCCTAGAACTTAGAACTACTTAAACCTAACTAACCTAAGGACATCACACACATCCATGCCCGAGGCAGGATTCGAACCTGCGACCGTAGCAGTCGCGCGGTTCCGGACTGAGTGCCTAGAACCGCGAGACCACCGCGGCCGGCAGCCTTAATCAACATACTTGGAACATACTTCTCCAGAATATGATTTATATTTGGTTCATACTTCACCTGTAATTCCTCTATGTCCATTATAGCGGAACTGAATATTGTCAATTCATTGTTTAAGTATGATGCTAACAACTGCACATCTGCTTTTTATGGCATAAATACTCTTCTTGCATTCTTGATGGATTTATTAACTTCAGTAACCTTTGTCACTATGTGATGAAATGTTGATAATTAATCCCTGTACTGACACTGTAGATAAGATCAAGACTGACTGTTGCTACAAGGCCTGAAAAATTCCCTTTGTGTGTGTGGGTGTGTGTGCGTGTGTGTGTGTGTGTGTGTGTGTGTTGTTGTTGTTGAACTAGTTGCTCAATGCAGTTTTCAGGAAACTTATTCAGAACTACTCCATAATGTTCTCTGTCCGTATCACCTACAATTTATCTACAGACATCCCAGTCTGTGGTCAGTAATTTAAAGTTGCCTTCAGCTAATATTGCATGATTAGAATACTTTTGCCCTACTGAGGATAGACTTATTTTGAATGAAATGATTCTACAGCTTTTACAGTGAAGTCAGAAGGCTTTTAAAAAGATCTGATGATTAACTTTAATTTGCTAGGCCAGTTGCTCATGTACTAGTTTGCAGTCAGGCTAAGTTTCAACCTAGATAGACACCATATTTTTGTCAATTGCAATGAATGCTCCCCATTCTTTGGTGTCTAATCTGTCTTTCCAATATACATTCCATACCTCGTTAACTATTTTGGAGCTTTCTACTTTGGGTTTCATTCGGCTCTCAGTTCCAAGTGTAATTTGGGTGCGATAGCTCTCTTGGAGGGTAGTACATTCAAGGACTTTGTTATGAATGCTTTAGTAACATGTCATTTATTTATTTATTTACATGTCTAGTTCTGTAGGACCAAATTGAGGAGCAAATCTCCTAGATCATGAAACATGTCAGTACATGAAATTATAACATAAAAGTAATAACAGATGAAATAATATGTTTATGAACCCAAAAAAGTCAAGCCATAAGTTTAAGTAACCACAATCAGCAATATAACATAGAAATCAGCTTAATTTTTCAAGCAACTCCTCAACAGAATGGAAGGAGTGATGCATGAGGAAACTCTTAGGCTTCAATTTGAAAGCATGTGGACTACTGCTAAGATTTTTGAATACTTGTGGTAACTTATTGAAAATGGATGCAGCAGTATACTGCACATCTTTCTGCACAAGAGTTAAAGAAGTGGGATTTCTGCCTAGTGTTAACTGAGTTAAAGCTGCTAACTCTTGGAAATAAACTGATATTGTTAACAAGAAACAACAGTAAAGAATATATACAGGGTGTTACAAAAAGGTACAGCCAAACTTTCAGGAAGCATTCCTCACACACAAAGAAAGAAAATATGTTATGTGGACATGTGTCCGGAAACGCTTACTTTCCATGTTAGAGCTCATTTTATTACTTCTCTTCAAATCACATTAATCATGGAATGGAAACACACAGCAACAGAACGTACCAGCGTGACTTCAAACACTTTGTTACTGGAAATGTTCAAAATGTCCTCCGTTAGCGAGGATACATGCATCCACCCTCCGTCGCATGGAATCCCTGATGCGCTGATGCAGCCCTGGAGAATGGTGTATTGTATCACAGCCGTCCACAATACAAGCACGAAGAGTCTCTACATTTGGTACCGGGGTTGCGTAGACAAGAGTTTTCAAATGCCCCATAAATGAAAGTCAAGAGGGTTGGGGTCGGGAGAGTGTGGAGGCCATGGAATTGGTCCACCTCTACCAATCCATTAGTCACCTAATCTGTTGTTGAGAAGCGTACGAACACTTCGACTGAAATGTGCAGGAGCTCCACCGTGCATGAACCACATGTTGTGTTGTACTTGTAAAGGCACATGTTCTAGCAGCACAGGTAGAGTATCCCGTATGAAACCATGATAACGTGCTCCATTTAGCATAGGTGGAAGAACATGGGGCCCAATCAAGACATCACCAACAATGCCTGCCCAAACGTTCACAGAAAATCTGTGTTGATGACGTGATTGCACAATTGCGTGTGGATTCTCGTCAGCCCACACATGTTGGTTGTGAAAATGTACAATTTGATCACGTTGGAATGAAGCCTCATCCGTAAAGAGAACATTTCCACCAAAATGAGGATTGACACATTGTTGGATGAACCATTCACAGAAGTGTACCCATGGAGGCCAATCAGCTGCTCATAGTGCCTGCACACGCTGTACATGGTATGGAAACAACTGGTTCTCCCGTAGCACTCTCCATACAGTGACGTGGTCAACGTTACCTTGTACAGCAGCAACTTCTATGATGCTGACATTAGGGTTATCGTCAACTGCACGAAGAATTGCCTCATCCATTGAAGGTGTCCTCATCGTTCTAGGTCTTCCCCAGTCACGAGCCATAGGCTGGAATGTTCCATGCTCCCTAAGACGCCAATCAATTACTTCGAATGTCTTCCTGTCGGGACACCTTCGTTCTGGAAATCTGTCTCGATACAAACGTACCACGCCACGGCTATTGCCCCGTGCTAATCCATACATCAAATGGGCATCTGCCAACTCTGCATTTGTAAACACTGCACTGGCTGCAAAACCACGTTCATGATGATGCTACGTACTGATATGCTTGATGCTAGTACTGTAGAGCAATGAGTCGCATGTCAACACAAGCACCAAAGTCAACATTACCTTCCTTCAGTTGGGCTAACTGGCGCTGAATTGAGGAAGTACAGTACATACTGACGAAACTAAAATGAGCTCTAATATGGAAATTAAGTGTTTCCGGACACATGTCCACATAACATCTTTTCTTTATTTGTGTGTGAGGAATGTTTCCTGAAAGTTTGACCATACCTTTTTGTAACACCCTGTATTTTGAGAGGCCAACCCATTACTGAGCCAAAAGTATCCTTTGAGAATGGGAAGAGTTACCCCAAAATATAATACCATTTGACATACGTGAATGAAAATAAGCAAAGTAGGCTAATTTTCATGTCGAATAATCACTTACCTAAGATACTGTTTGAATACTAAAAATAGCAGCATTACGTCTTTGAACAAAACAGTTTACTATCTGTCTGAGCACCTAGCTTTAGCTGGGCCCTAAAGTGCTTGCATCTGTTGGATAGGTTAGTCCTCTTTTGTATGAATGTTGTTTGCCTTTCTTGGAGTTTTTCTACTGAGTGTATAAAAAAATTTCTGTACGTCAGTTCTGCTCAATTTCTGCCCACACCTATTTTAGTTATGTGATGTTAGTCACACACGAAGTAAATAAACAACCCATAGCTGTTAAACAGTTGCATACTTAAGTCTGTACCAGACTTCTGATTATCTCAGCAAGGAGAAATGACTGTAAATGTTTCACGCAACAAAACAACCAGAAAATAGCTTATTTCTTGAAAAATCCTACCCATTTTTCGATTACTCACATCCTAATAAGGTCAAGGCCACAGGAGTGTGTTTTTGGGAGTGTGGCAGGTGCACATACTAAAAGCGACAGTTCACACGGAGCTAAGATATTCACTGCAGCACTTTGCAGAATGCCAGCTACAGCATCCATAGCATAATTCACATGACATCTACTGCAGTTCAACAGGCCATGAGCAAATATTGTCTGTTCCTTGCAGTAGTTTAGTATGGCACCATTAGGCAACAAGCAGTACTAGTCTCTCTGTTCTTTGGAATTCTTCAGTTCAGATATCTTTTGAGACATTGAAGATATTTATAATTTATTTTAACTTGATTATGAGTCATAAGGGATTCATAAAATATTGGCCTGTGTGTTTCCATAGTATTGTTAACCATTGAGAGACACACACTGAATTTTTTGAATATGAAATTGTGACATTTTTGGTTCTGGAATAGTACAGCTCTCCCCGGGTGTTTGTGAGGTATGTGTTCCAACAATTTCTGACAAATACAGAATTCATTGATATCAGAATCCTAGTAATATATCTGTCAAGAATTTCAGTTCTGGTAGAGAAAAAGAAATGTTTCATAAAATCTAGTTTACAGAAGTTGTAGAAGATTACCGAAAATATTATTGTATACCCTCTCTCAGAACTATTATACTCTTTGCAGTGGATTCAGTAAGGAAAAATGCGACCAACATATGCAGCATTTGTGCTGTAATAAATTATGCATTTTTACTAAACTGAAGACATGAAATAGCTTTTAACTTCAAACCATTTTTGGATGGTATTCTAATAGATGGAATGATTAATGTAATACACATACAGAAGTGCAGTGTTCTCAACACACTTGTGCAAGTTAGAGGAACAGTAGAGCAGCACTGAAACAGTGTAAACACACCAACAATATATTATCCACCTGAGTGATCTGTGTGGCTGGGATGATGAAGCAACAGGATTGATGTGTCACACAAGCCATGCTACTATTAAAGTAAAGTCAGTTGCATGCAAAAGGTGCAGTGGTGAATCATGAAACAATGCTTATTCATATTCCATGACTACAATGTGGGTTTTGTATACTGGCCAGTGAAATTAATTTAGTGAATGATTGAATCCACAAATAATGAAGCCACAAATATAAGAGGAGTGATCTAATTCCCCATGAGACAGGTTTGATCAGATAATATTTTGTAGCTTTGACAACGAATTACAGAATAGAAATGCATTTAAATTGAGATTTTCTGTTGTTTTGTGGACTGAATGATGCATTTCCTAGAAGTTCATGCTTGGCTCAACAGCGGAATACTTTGCCCAGATTGGTGTTGGATCAACTGTGTATTACCCTTAAGTGTATTTCAATTAACCACACTGTTATCAGTGTCTGCATGGAGCAGATTTATTTTAGTCTTATGGCTGTGTTAGAAATTTGGCTGTGTCATGGAAAAATGGCACCTTGACATGACCCCATCTCTATGCAACCCCCTCCCATTTATTGTCACCACTCTGTCTATTAAGGATATGTTTCATAATAAAACATCTGCAGATGTTTGGAAAATGTGGGTTTTACATATGCATGTGTTTAGGGGTCATGCTAATGGCCATACCAATGCATGAAACACAGTGGGATGACCATGAATATGAGCCCTTTGGACAAACACAAATAAAAAAATGCTTATTTTGAGTACCTGAATATGAGTGGTTACCAACTCCATACCATTTATGTTTTGTAACTAAACAAAAAATTGAAAGTGAATGATTTCAGTGATTGTATTAGTAGCTAAAATTGTATACCAGTCATGGAATTCCATCTATGTTTGTAATGGATAACAGTGAACTAAACAATGGAAAATCCAGGATGGAATTTAACAATATTATGAAAAGGAAAGTTGTCACTCACCATATAGCGGATTTGCTGAATCACAGATAGGCACAACAAAATGACTATCAAAATATAAGCTTTCAGCCAACAAGGCCTTTGTCTAAAATAGACGAACGTGCGCATGCACATGCACACACACATACACCCCACTGCGCACCCGCCTACCCACCCTATTCTAACAGTGAAAAATCTTGAATGGAATAATAATAATATGAATTAAGATACATTGCAACTCACCACACAGAGGAGATGTTGAATGACAGACAGCCACATTTAAAAATAGACTATTGGATATCATTCAGCTATTCGACAAAGCCTTTCATCAGATGTAAAAACTCTCACACACATAGCCACTGTTGGCCATATGATGTGAGTTGTGTGTATATGGTTAAGAACTGTATTTGTCACTCAATAATATCCAATACTGTACACTCTATCAGTCTGCCACTCAGTGCCTGCTGTACGTGGTGATTAGCATTCTATCTTAATTCACATGATTGTTAATTTTCTGTTCTAGCTATTTGTGATTCTAAAAGCTTCAAAAGTGCATCCCAATTTGCTGTTCCATTTCTAAAATGTCTGTGCTTTAGTACCTGCTTTTTACTATCAGGACCTCTAATTGTGTATGTTTTTGCTGCGTTTTCTGTTTTACATTGGCATAGTTTCTAATGCCAACACCCGTTCCCATACGATATTAATACCCCAGTTAATATCCTTGCCAAAATAATTTTGTTTGTATTTAGTTATGAAAAAAAGAAGGAATCCTAATGTATTCATCTATCAGTCAAAATTTTTTAACGTTTGATGTTGTGGAACATCAATAATTCGCATAGTGTTGAACCTTTAGGAACCTACACAATGTTATTTGCACAAAAAAATTACTGTGATCTCTGAAGATAGTTGTTTTTTCTTACCTGTCAGTCTTGTGTCTTACATTTTCCATAACTGGACGGCAAGTAAAATTGTTAAGCAGTTTATGTGAAATTTATACATTTTATTGAAAATCTTCAGCCAACTGTTTTCAAAAATTAATTATTCGTGCTATGAATGTTTTTATGTTAATAGTGTTATCTTTTGAAATTACTACAATATAAGCTCTTTATTGTAATCCATTTACTTATAACTGCCTTAACAAATTTTCCTGTCTGATTTCAGGGCACTGTCATCATCATTGCAAACCATGGTGATAGGATTGATATCCCATCAGGAGCTTTACTTGAAAATAAAATTGTATCAGGAAATATGAGAATTTTAGATCACTAGATGGAGATATGTGCCTAGAAACATGTATTAGACTCATCTAATAATCGTTAAAATGTGAGAGAATTTAAAGTGGCTGAAGTATGCATGACGCATGTAAATTAAAGTGTGTGTGATTGTGTGTGAGCGTGTGTGTGTGTGTGTGTGTGTGTGTGTGTGTGTGTGTGTGTGTGTGTGTGTGTGTGTGTGTATGTGTGTGTGTGACTTAAATTGTTGCCTTAGTATGCTTTCCAAGCACATACAAATCTGCTGTTAGTTCAGTAGCTGTAAAATAATTGCTATATTGTGTTACAGTATTTCATTATATATAAATAATTTTGAATATTTGTTGTTTTGTTGTTTATAAATGAAGACCAAAATAAAAATAAGGGCATTATTTTATTAAAATTGTTTGCAACTATTTTACTTTAAGGCAAAGACTTGTATTTTCTCTTTTACAGAAAAGAGGGAAAGACAATATCTTGAAAAACAACTAGGAGTTTCCTAGAATTTTGTTGTAGAGAGAACTTAAAGTGAAGCCTATTTATCTATTGCTGTTGTGATCCATAATGGAGTCAACTAAATATTTATGACTTTTACTTTACCATTTAAGTAACTGCTACAACAGATAAAATTTATGATTTTCACTTCTATCTATAATGGAGCAACAAAGGAAGATTTTATGAAATATGGCAGATTTGAAACCAAAAATAAAAGAAAAATGTTTCATGCTGATAGTGTGAAGCACAATAATCGTGTGCAAGAATGTTTTTCCCAATTAATTTATACCTTCAATTAGAAACCTTCTGGTAGGGACCCTTTTACAGAAGGGCAGTATGGTATCCAATGACTGCTCAGTTCCTTAGGACATCCACATTTAAAATTCCTCCTGAAGTCCACAAACCTAACTGTACTCTCAATACTCCATTGTAACTGGTTACTGTGAGGCCACTGAAAGTAGTCCCAGCCTAGTTAACCAACTCCTACTACCCACTGCTCAAAGCCTAACTTCTGCTTCAAACACATCAACCAGTTCTTCAATAGCCTACCTCATTACCAAACAGTTTGAGACATAGCTAACTGGAATTACTCCATTTGTTATGATTTCAGCTCCTGATAATATCTAAAATATTTTCCCTGACCTTTATATTACATGGATACAGTTGCTTACATAATTCATATGACACTAATTTTTTCTGTGCTCATTCTTCTAATGTATGTAATTTTAAAGGGAAGTGTTGCTAATCGAAAGATATGGCTAACTGAACTTTTGATTGCAATAAGATTTAGCAAATATTGTTTGAGCTAATACATATTTATAAATTTAGTGACACCACATATTATAGAGAATTGCGTTCTGACTTTTCAGTAATATAGTTAAAATTCTGCAAAATTAAGTAACTTACAAGACAATTAACATTGATGTTCAGAAGTAGTTACATTTTCCATTGCTGGTGTGGCCTCTGTTCTTGTTAGATTCCAATCTTTGCCATATACTTTTTTAACCCAATTTTTATGCACAAGGTGGCCTATTTCATTAATTAAAAAACTAAAATCCTTCTGAACAGGCCATGAAGGCCCAACGGTACCGAGCGGCCACCGTGTCACCCTCAGCCCATAGGCCTCACCGGATACGGATATGGAGGGGCATGTGGTCAGAACACCGCTCTCCTGGCCGTATGTCAGTTTCCAAGACTGGAGCCACTAATTGTCAATGAAGTAGCTCCTCAGTTTGTCTCAAAAGGGCTGAATGCACCACGCTTGCCAACAGCACTCAGCAGACAGGATGGTCACCCATCCAAGTGCTAGCCCAGCCCGACAGCGCTTAACTTCAGTGATTTAACGGGAACCAGTGTTACCACTGCAGCAAGGCTATTGGCATTTCATTCATTAATGAAGCCATTAATTAGATTTTTGCATAATTTTCAATGTGACAGCTATACCTGTTAATAGGGTATTACCAATGTGGATGCATAAAATGATTTCATACAAAACTTCCTGGCAGATTAAAATTGTGTGCCGGACAGAGACTCGAATTTGGGACCTTTGCCTTTCGTGGGCAAGTGCTCTACCATCTGAGCTATCCAAGCATGACTCACACCCCGTCCTCACAGCTTTACTTCCGCTAGTACCTCGTCTCCTACCTTCCAAACTTCACAGAAGCTCTCCTGCGAAAATTGCAGAACTACCACTCCTGGAAGAAAGGATAATGCGAAGACATGGCTTAGCCACAGCCTGGGGGATGTTTCCAAAATGAAATTTTCAGTTTACAGCGGAGTGTGCACTGATATGAAACTTCCTGGCAGATTAAAACTGCAGCACCATTCCGACTGCGATTACCATCCCCTGAAAGGTATTTAAATTACACTGAAAACTGTTATCATCATTTCCTCAGGAATGGTTGATCATTTACTGATAAGTCAAGACATGTGTCAGCTTATTTTGACTCCTCTTAGATGCAGTGAAGTTTGTGGGAAATTGGGGTTAGGGTACTTGTCGTGTTCTCATAAGCGAAATATTGCTCTGTAATTTTTTTATGGATATTTGAAAGACAGTGTGTTTGTGGAGGCGTATAAAGTAAATATAAACTGCATTATGTGCCACACTTAAATCATTTTGTTTTGGTGATTTGTTAGAGCTACTACTTATCCTTCAACAGTGCTTCTAAAAACTGTGCTTCAATAACGTTACAATTTATCTGATGAATTCTGCACTGACTGTATATACATTTACACATATATCTGCATCATTCCTCCCAAGCCAGCTAATGGTGGGTGGCGGGGGATACGTCTTTTACTCCTAACTGATCCCCCCCCCCCCTTACCGCTTCACTGTTCCATTCGTGCAGCATCCGGAGTACACTCCTCCTTTAGTTCAATAACGAAACATAAAGTCCCAACAACGGGTCCGATAACGAAATATGGGCAGCCGAATACGGCAGAAAATACGCGTTTGATGCCCTCGGTGCCGGCTTCGGATCTCAATAACTAAATAAATATTGGCCGTCGCAATATCTACTTGCATCATGCACACTAAATTCCTTATTTAGTTTAATAACAAAACGGGAAGCCAGATTAACTGTCCGATTACGAGTGTAACGGCAAATGAATATCGCCAAAAATAGGTAATAGGTGCATTCGGTCGCTAACTTCGGAGGTCAGTAACTAAATAAATATCCGGCGCCGGAATACGTCAGTTGCTGCATACACAGTACACTCCTTATTTAGAGAAGATGGGTAAGTTCTTCGTAATGCTCGACAAGTATTTGTATTGGCGTGTCCTCTTAGCAGCTTACTTCCGTGCGGCCTATTGGTGGCTGTTATTTAACCTACCTGTGGCGGAGGACAATGATCCACATTTCTGGGTATCGGCGTAGCTCAGAGACCATTATACTGCGCGTCTCACAGACTCTGAAGAAGAGATTATAGAGGTTTGGAAATCTCGAAGGAATACTGGAAGTAAAGAGGCAATTATGGACGCGTTAATTCTCTTTCTGAAACAGCCATAGCAACGGAATGTAGACTGAGAGGTATTATTTGTAGCGTCTACGCTGCTAGCAGAGAAAAAAAGACTTAATAATTACAATGTTAGCACACTAAGCTATGATTCAATTTGAAATTACTACCACGACAATGTCTGTAACTTTTCAATTTGAAGTTAAGAAGAAGTTTCAGCAAAGTATTCATTTACAACAAATAGTAATAAACAAAAATAAAAATAGTTGGACGTGTTGGTAGCAAAAAAAAAATTAAGAAATGACAATAGTTAAGTTTAATGTAAAAACAGTAGAAGGTACAAATACAAAAATAATTACAAAATTATTACAGATCCAAAATACTAACCCAGGAATTAAAAGACATTACAGTAGTTCACTAGCAAAACAAAGACAGACGCCGTTAGTTTACAGTTTCGCTCGTGCTGCTTTATTTAAAATTAGTAAGTTTTTTTCTCGCTGCGGTCTCAGTAATTATTTTTCCATTCTTGGTCTACTCATTCTGAAGGCCGAAATACGATATGACGTTATTGAAATTCTTCAGCCGTTCGAATGTCAGATCCTATCTTATTGTTACACCAGTTCTCGCTAATTTGTTTCTTCTGGCTGAAGATCTCCGCCTTTATTCGGTATGAGACAAACTTTTTAATTAATGACCAAGGTTTTGTAGCGTTTTATACTCTTCGTCGCACCCTATGGCTCCTATCAATATAGTTTTCATGTGCAACCTGTTTGAGCAGGTTGTCTTTGTGTTTTACATCATTTTCAGGTACAGCAAACAGAAGCAGGTTATTTCGACTTTGACAAAGTTCTAGTTCCACTGTGTAAAGGAGATAGTTCTTTCCTTAAACTTGGATCTTCTTTTCATACCCAAGACACGTACCTTTTAAGTCACTAACTTCTGCATACTTTTGGAACAGTTTCTTGAACTGGCAGAGCACCCAGTCAGATTGAGGATGTCTTTCCACTGGAGCGTGCCAATCCCCAGAGCTGGACTCGCTATACATGGAACCGAACAGAAGGCTCACCGTCCACTGAGGGCATTTGCTTGTGCCCCGACGCTGCGTGTGCTGTTTGCATGCTTCCTGTGTGACATTTCCAATGTAGAATGTCAAATCAAACACCTTTCAGGCGTCTAAATTTCCAAGATGTTATTTTATTGAGCTGCCAGTTTCGACAATATATTACACCATGTTCAGGCCTCCTGACCGACGTATAGGAAGATTCCAACCTCGGTTCCGGTCAAAATAGGGGCCAGCATTCTAAGACTGGTCTCTGTAGATTTCTGCTTGAGACAGCGATCACTTCAAACATCATCTGCTGACTAAGGTGATGTCTGAAGCTACCGCTGTCTCAAGCAGAAATCTACAGATACCAGTCCTTGAATGCTGGCTCCCATTTTGACTGGAACCAAGGCTGGAATCTTCCTACACGTCGGTCAGGGGTCCTGAAGATGGCGTAATATATCGCCGTAACTGGCAGACCAACAAAATAACAATTCGGAAATTTAGACTGCTCGAAATGCCGTGTGGCTAGGGCCTCCCGTAGGGTAGACCGTTCGCCTGGTGCAAGTCTTTTGAGTTGACGCTTCTTCGGTGACTTGCATGTCGATGGGGATGAAATTAAGGTGATAAGGACAACACAACACCCAGTCCCTGAGAGGAGAAAACCTCCGACCCAACCGGGAATCGAACTCGGGCCGTTAGGTATGACATTCCGTAGCGCTGATCACTCTGCTACCAGGGGCGGACATTTAGATGGCTGAAAGGTGTTTAATTTGGCATTCTGTACTGAACAGCCGAGGTTCCGAACCTTCTCTCAAAAATGGATGCACGGAGACTATTACCAGTGTAGGTTGGTGATGTTAAAATGAGATACTACAACGTAATGCCTTTCAAAGGATTTTCGGACGTTGGCTATGCCGCATTTCATATCGCGCAGGATTAAAAGACAGGACGTGAGCTATGAAGACGTTGACTTCAATGATTCTGGAGCCCTCTCTGGCTTCGAGGAAGTCACCAGTATTGCGAGGCATCCTGCTAGAAAGGCAATTGTGCGACGACTTCATAAATGGTGGGAGAAAAATATGGATGGAATACAACAAAAGGCGAAAGGCCACCAAAAAGAAGTGAATGCAATGTCTAATCGGAATAATCAATCAGCGTCATTTAATAATGAAGTAGTCATAGTTGATTTAGTATTTATTACCTGTGGTCTTCAAAGTACGCAAAACATTGATAAAGAGAGGTTCTCGACGGCCCTTAGACCAAAGCTTACTGGGATGAAGTTACCTTGTGTCACGTGTTTTAAAGGACTACACGAACGGAAGGCACAATACCGACCGTATTACAATTATGTTTGCTATTCAAATTACAAATATAGCAACTCAACGACTTTAAAGTTCGGCTGCGTTCTTAACAACGAAATCCTCGTTTATGTGGGCTACAACTGATGTAATCGGAAATGACACAAATCAGGTAAACAGTTCTATGCTCTCAAAGGTGTCGAGAGTGAAAGTATGAAAAGTTTTTATGTGACTACGACACATAAAATTGGAAACCACACACATCAGGTAAAACAATTCTATGCTCTAAGACGTATCCAGAAAGACATGATGGAAAATCTTGCTCTGAGCAGTAATATGCAAGATGCATGGAAATTATGTGTTTTGCACGAAGCCAGATCGGAAGCTTTTTGTAATCGTGTTTTGGATAAGAACTATTATGTGGGTGTGGTATTACGGTACCTCAGTCTAAATGCAGAGGACAAGTACATTCAGCGTGTATCGTTGCCGCTTCAGGTCTTCACGTTTTGCTCTGAACAGGTTACTCTGTTAAGAGCAACACGGAATGCAACTTTGTACTTCGACGCAAAATGGTGCGTAGATCGCGGCCAGCCAGGAGAGGAGGGAAACATAATTTATTGCTACACTGAAGTAACAAATATTTACAGAAGAATTCTACCTGTGCTCGAAATGGTAAGTGCTACCCATGGCACTAATTTAACTGCATCTTTTTTTGGATGTTCTAAATAATATTGTGCTAAAGGAGGCGTCAATTGGTCAGCCATGTCTAGGATCGTAGTGGGTTGGAACTGGGCTCATATATATGCTATATTAGAGAAATTTTGTGGTGTGAACTTGGAGGTATACTTGGACATCCTGTACAGTGACATCGTATCCGGTACTGCCTCTTTCTAGCATCAGTGTTCAGCTACATTCCATGGGACTTCAGGTTGGCTGAAATGGAACATTCAAGGCAGAAAGATGTTTAGAGCTGCGAATTATTTGTCATTACCTATTTGAATAAGCTGGCTGTATGAATGTCACTCACCAAAGGCGTAAATACATCTGGTGCAAGAAAGTTTTGACAACTGAAGCTGTTAGAGATGGCTCTAAATGTGCAAAATTGATGTCTTTATTGTGGTTTGGAAGCAGATGATCACCAAAGCGTGGTACCAAAATGCTATGCCAAATGCCTTGAAGTGTTTCGCATTTCCAACGACGCAGAAAACTTTTTACTTCACTTGTAAGGTGTGCAACGCCGCACCTCTTTCTGAGTGAAAAATGTTCCTCTGTCTGTAAGTGAAGTGGTTATACTGTATGGCTAACGGCTCTTAAACATCGCAATAGTTGCCCAATGTTTACCGTGTGCACACGTACTTATCACTTCGAGAGCAACAGTGCAAGTAATCGCTGACTGTTGCAGTCGCAGAAGAAAAAATTGAAGTGATCCTGATTTATGAAGAATGTAAGACAAATGGTTAGGCTGCTGTTGTCTTGTATGGCGAGTATTTTCCAGAGAAAGCTTGTTCTCTTTCGTTATTTCACAAGGTTGTGAACGCCTTTGTGTCTGATGGCAGCGTACAGCCCTAAAAAAGAAACGAAGGAAATGTGTTACAGGAGAAGCTAATAAAATAGCTGTATTAGCGTCAGTGCACCACTCCCCAGAGATAAGCGCCCGGCAATTACACAGTGATTCCGGTATACCATAGGTTACTCCCTGGGTCAAACTGAATCACTGTGTAATTGCCATGTGCATATCCGTCACAATACTGCATTTTCATAAGTATCATCCATACCATGATAGATGCCCAGCGTATTACGCAATTGAATCGTGGTAGCTGTTACACTATGCTTACACTCGTTGGTGGATCGGCAGAGGTGGCCCTATCAATTGGCCCATTACGTCACCGTATTTATTTTTTTGGGGATTTTTAAAAGATAACATGTACCAGCAAGTGCCAACAGGCCATGAAGACATGATCGACCACATCAGAAACGCCTGTGCTGACATTTCCGCAGATAATTTAAAAAGCAGATAACTAAGTGTATTGAACTTGGTAGTACTACGCTTGACCACTTATTCTAATTGGAAAAGTAGAGTAGTGTTTGCCTCGAGCCACAGCCCCAGTGGTGTGTCGAGTAGTCCCCTGTTTGATGTTCGGAGGTATACAATGTTGTTAATGGCGTTTCCAATTAGAAATTATGAAATACTGGCCTACATTACGCTCACAGCATGGAGGTGGGGTCGCTCGTGCCACTGGATATTCAAGGGTCATCGAGTAGCAAATCGTAGATTATGATTGTGTACCTGTTTCTGTTCCTTCAGTTACAGCGCCATCTGTGGCAAAACGAAGAAAATCCTTAAAACAGAATTATGTAGATTTTGCCATAGAATCATAATCTACAATAAAAAACGTGGGTTCCCATTGAAGATTTCAAAGTTGCCCCTCCGCCATCCATGCACAGGGTGGGGTGGGTGTGGAGTGTGGTATCATTGGATGTCCCTCTCCAAGGCAAACAAATTGGAATTATAAATTCTTTTGATGCACTGTGTAGTTTCACACTGGACTCGCATTCGGGAGGACGACGGTTCAATCCCGTCTCCGGCCATCCTGATTTAGGTTTTCCGTGATTTCCCTAAATCGTTTCAGGCAAATGCCGGGATGGTTCCTTTGAGAGGGCACGGCCGATTTCCTTCCCCATCCTTCCCTCACCCGAGCTTGCGCTCCGTCTCTAATGACCTCGTTGTCGACGGGACGTTAAACACTAATCTCCTCCTCCTCCTCCTCCTCCTCCACTGTGTAGTTTTCTTACGAATTTATGGACAGCCCTGCAGGATTCATGCTGTCAGTTCCCTTCAGCACTACTTCAAACATTAGTCGAGTCCGTGCCATGTCCTGTTGCAGCACTTCTGCATGCTCGTGTGGGCAAATACACACACACACACACACACACACACACACACACACACACACACACACACTGTAGAGCCAAAGAAACTGATACACCTGGCTAATAAAGTGCAGTGTGTGTTTGTGTGTGTGTGTGTGTGTGTGTGTGTGTGTGTGTGAGTGAGTGAGTGCTATGGTTGTTGCCTCACACATAAAAATGTCCCTCGCCCTGTCACTGTCCCAATGTGATATGCACATTTGTCGAATAGGTCTTGCTGCTTGTCTCCACCCCACGTCAGAGGCATTCACATGTAAGCTTCACTTCAGAACACACACATGTCACCTGTGATTTAGTCATACAGTAAGCATGGCAGCACAGATCTGTTTGAAGAACAATGAGGTATGCTTTCTGTTTTATGGACTAGCTGACGATAATGCGCATGAAGTTCAATGGTTGTATGAGGAATGGTACTCAGCAAAACGCCACCCACACCCACAAATGTTTACAGCCGCATGGGGTAGGCATGCAGTTTGAGGTGGCTTGCCATGGTTCATGCAGCTTCCCCTCATCAAAGGTTCAAGTCCTCCCTCGGGCATGGATGTGTGTGTTGTCCTTTGTATTGTATTGTGTTGTATTGTATGTTAACCGGGGGCCTATAAATGATGGAGAGGCTCCGTCCCCACCACAGCCGTAGTGGTCCACAACCCCACAACGACTAAGGCAGTCCACTTCGCCCCTTTGCTGCCCCACACCGAACCCAGGGGTATTGTGCGGTTCGACCCCCAGTGGACCCCCCCGGGGAACGTCTCACACCAGACGAGTGTAACCCCTATGTTTGTGTGGTATAGTAATGGTGGGGTACGCATATGTGGAGAACTTGTTTGCGCAGCAATCGCCGACATAGTGTAACTGAGGTGGAATGAGGTGAACCAGCCCACATTTGCTGAGGCAGATGGAAAACCGCCTAAAAACCATTCACAGACTGGCCGGTTCACTGGACCTTGACACAAATCTGCCGGGCGGATTCGTGCTGGGGACCAGGTGCTCCTTCCCGCCTGGAAAGCCGTGCGTTAGACCGCATGGCCAACCGGGCGGGCATGGGTTGTCCTTAGCATAAGTTGGTTTATGTTAGATTAAGTAGTGTGTAAGACTAGGGGCTGATAACCTGAGCAGTTGGTCCCACAGAACTTACCACAAATTTCCAAAATGTTCCAAACATTTACAGCAATTCACCAGCGACTTGGCAAAAACAGGCATTTTAGCAGAATCTTATGGTGATACTGGAAGACCTCAAACACTGGGGCTGCATTTGAAGAGACTGTTCTTGAGCGCTTCGAGTGGGCACCTACAACAAATACTTGAGAGGTTCGACATGACATGGTGGTCTCTCATCGGTTAGTGTGTGAGGTTTTGAGGGATGATGGCCAGCATCCATTTAGTTTCCACCCAGTCCAAGACCTAAATCCTGTGGTGGACTATGAACACAGGCTAGGGTTTTGCTGGTGGTTTCTGCGACATGTTGCATGAGATCCCAACTTCCCCGCCATTATGTTGTTTACCCATGAGTGCACTTTCCATCGGAACGGTCTTTATAACACTCAAAATGTTCATTACTGGGCAACGGGAAATCCTCACCAGCCGTATGTCCACAGACACCAGGAATGATTTTCACTCAACAGTTGGGCAGGAATTGTGGGTGACCATCTTATTGGACTGGTCTGTGTACCTCCTCGACTTACCAGGGCAAATTACCTTCACTTTTTGCAAGAAACTCTACTTGGCATGCTAGAAAATGTTCTTCTGGACATAGGGTTATCTATGTGGTTGCAGCATGGTGGGGCACCCGCACATAACAGTCGTGCTGTGTGTGGATATTTAAATAAACTCTTTGATAGCTGGGTAATTGGCAGAGGTGCTCATAGGACATGGCCGCCATGATCACCAGACACACGGCACCAGACTTTTTCCTGTGGGGATTCTTCAAGGTTCTACTTCCCCCATCTGGAAGTGAACCATCTAGAAATGCGGAGGAATTAATAGGTTGGATTCAACATGCTGCTAATCACATCACAAAAAGCCAGGAATCTTTGAAAGAGTTTGTTAAAACACCGTTTGACATTACCAAGCTTGTGTGGCATCAGAGGGTCGCCAGTTCAAGCATCTGCTTTAAGTAAACAATTTCCAAGATACAAAAAAGGCCCTTTTCAGGTCCAACACAATTTGTAAAAGAGTCTCTGTACATGAACTAACATCTTTTGACGGATTTGTTGCTGGTACGTCTTATCACGATACTACAGTGGACGTGTCATGACCCAGGCAGATTCAACCCCAGAGTGGAAGGCTGGCGTGCTACCACCGAGCATGTCGCCTTGGATACATCATGATCTCCAGCAGGCAAAGCATTCCGGTGATGCGCTGTCCAGAGCGTTTGGCAACAGGGCAATCCTGCAGCCAATCTGAGTGCATGGCACCAAGTTTCCATAGTTTAAAAATTGTGTGTTGTCGACCTACAAAACATTAGTAATTTTGCTTCCTATTGGCATCTGCTATCCAGGGTTAAAATTTCATGTCCAAATTTTTCTCCACCATATATATATATACACACACACTGATGAGCCAAAGAAACTGATACTCCTGCCTAATATTGTGTAGGGCCTCCCGAGCATGTCGAATCGCTATAACATGATGTGCTGATGTGCTGACTGATCTGGCATATCATCTCCAAGATATGAGAAAAATCTAAACATCCCACTCAATTAAAAATATATTTTGTGTGCATTGAATTCAAGAAGAATATGGTTCTAAACATTGACCCGTGAGCTGTGTATTACCATCCTAGCATTCACATTCAAATTTACAGTTATGCGGACTTCAGAAGGTATGCACACAACAGGAGTTCGGAATGTTAACCATTTTCAACAGAATGATAAAATATTTCTGAAATGGATCACAGATGTTGTAGTGTTCTGGAGTACTAGTTAGATTTGTCACATATACACTAGTTGTTAGCCTCTTTGCACCAAATAGACTGTGTTTCCTCTAACTAGCCAAACATCCATTCACCACTGAGAAACTGCCTTTAATCTTAGGTCTCATACAGGTTTCTCTCTCATGTAAAACTACTTTTAACGTGATGTTGTAATACTACATTCATATGCATTTTTCTGAATAAAGAAGGGAATGACAATAAAGTTCTTGCCTAAGATATCGTGATCCATAACAGTTTTTTACACATTTAAATTTGTGGTGGTAACACCTGTAATGTACAGTCAGATCATTGCAGTTGGAGTAATACATCCTTTGAATTAGCACATAGTAATCAGCAGACTGTTTCATAGCAGCAGTACAATTTACTTTCAAATATTAAAATTAACTGAACTACTAATCCATACCTTGGTCCCCTCTAATACAAAAGCAATGTCATTTGAATGAAAACTCATATTTCTGTATAGACATGCAATACACATGTTAATGATATCAAAAATGATTTCAGACTTACCTAGAGTCTGTGAAAGGTCTCACCTTTAATGATAGCATAAACATCAGTTCATTTAAGAAAAAGAGGGATTTTCTTTGGATATTATCAGGTTTCAGTGAATATGTCACTTCTTTGCAACAGCACAGTTTATTAGCTAGTGGATTTAGTTTTTGAATTTGTCTTCTTCCAAGCTGTTATGAGTTTTGTTTCTAAAAGAGGGCTAAATTGGTTAATAGTTAGCTAATTTTATATTTTAATTTCAGAGACTATGAAAGGAATGAGTGGTGGATCTGTAAAACCCTACAGCCTCTCTGAGGCCAATAACGATCCTCTAAATGAAACTATTATTTTTTAAATGATGGGGAAGCAGATTGAAAAACACATGTGGTCATCCAGGTCACCTGTACACCTCAAATCTGTTATGAGTTCCAAACTAATGGTTGAGGGTAGACCTAGGAAAAGGAAAACAGAGGAGTCTAATAAAGACACTTTGTTCAGCAGGAATGTGTTTTATGCATAAAAAGGAAAGCAAGCTAAAGAGAAGCATAAATGGTGGAGGAAAGACATGAGTGGGAAATAGAAAGCCATGAGTAGGGGTGACAACAACATGAACAGAAAATGGAACTAATTAACAAGAAAATAAATTTGAAAAAAAAGACAAAGATTTGCAAATGAATATCTTTTATATTGTTATAGCATATTACTGCATTTAATTTTTTGAATAAACTGTATAATTACAGATGTCAAAAATTGTTTTTCTGTTGCAACAAGATACAATTTCACAGTTGTGCAAAACAGATTCAATCAATGCAGTTCTCACCATAGCCTGCTGAATGCTCTCTGCAGAGGCTGAAGTATGAATTTTATAAGTTTCTAAGGTGGTATTTGACGCCAGAGGAAGCTCATTTTCTCCTTGTTTCTGAGCTATATTGAGTAATACAGCACATGCAACAATAATAATCACAGTTGTTTGTAATTTAACTCTCAAGTCTAGTGATAACACTGGAATTCTTCACTTGCAAATACCAAAACACCTTTCTAATACATTTCTACTATGAGTGTGAGTGTGCCGTACATGGCTCGTGTTGCCAGCACCATGTATTTTACACCCTGTTTTTAACATACTTCCACCTCACAACATTAATTTAAATTACTACTGTCAGTGAGTTGCTGCTTTGCCTGACCATGAGCGGCGTTAGCAGTTCTTGTAGTATCTTTGCTCGACTGCTATTACTTCCCATGTGGTTGTCTGTTGTAAAGAGTTCAGGTCCTGAGTTTGGGCTGCCAATCTGTTGGAACATGTCTGGAGTGCAGTCCAGACCTGCCACTCAGGGATTTGCAATGTGGCAGTAGTAAGGCTCGCCTGTGTGTGTGTGTGTGTGTGTGTGTGTGTGTGTGTGTGTGTGTGTTATTTCCACTGATGATTATTTTAGGTGTTGTTGGCATTCTGCGGCCAGTCGGTCAGTTGCTATGGACCAGGGAAGTTATCTCCATGTGGTGCAGTCAGCTGGGTTTGTGGCAGTCCCTGCACAGTGTCGGAGCATGTGTGGAGCTGCCCGATCGCTACGAGCTTCGTGGTTCACCAACCCAGGACGTCAAAGTTGAGTAGTGGTTTCAACTACCCAAGCCATGTCCATTCATGTTCTAGTGGTTCGCTTCGGTGGTTCGCTCCTGGGCAGGTTTCCCTGTGAGCAACACCGAGTGTTTCTATTGCTGCAATTTAGCTGCCATGTGGTGCAATTAACTATAATGATTGACTACAATTCGAGTGCACCAGAGGAATTTTCTGCCTTGCAGCTGTTAGTGTTCCGGTTACCTGCCCTGGCCACTAACGTAATTTCAGGCAGCGTCCTTTCTTCACCTGTTGTTGCTGCCCAACACTGTGGGTGGTTTTGACAGCTTAATACATAGACATATTTGATTGTGGATAACCATGGCTGTAACATTTTGTGTTTGAATTCTCATGTACCAATTGATGGCAAGCAAGTCTTTGTGTCGATTGGTCCATGGCTATCCCTTGGTTGGGTTCTGACGGATCAAGTGTAGTTGGGCTCACCACCTGTCTGACCTAAGTGAATGAGGGCAGACCGACCTCCCTGGAGGCTTCTGAGTGCCGTTGTCTTTATTGTCTTTCCCAGTGGTGTTTAACTATCTGTTTTCAGCTATTTAAAATTTAAGGCTTATGGTTATATTTTTTTTAAAAAAATTGGAAAATTAATTGTGGGCTTTAAGCCTTGCAACTTATTCTTAAAATTATCTTTCAAGCTTAAACATTGTGGCCTTCTTCCTTTAAAAGATTATGGTAATATATTTTAAAATTTTGGAAATTTAATTGTGGCCTTCAGCCATTGTATTGCACCTTGGATATGTTTGTTCTATCTACTTTGCCTTGAGGCTTTCCATCTAGCTGTGATATATGTTTTTCTAAAATTATTTTATTTGCTATTTTAACTGCATTTTTAAGATTTCTTGTTTGGAGACCCTCAGCCATGAAAGAGTTGCATTTGGTAAATGTTTGGCTATGTGTCACTTTGGCTGTAAATGTGTCATTAAATTGCAATAAATTACAATTAGAAGGTGGAACTGACCCCAACCTTATTTGGCCCTTTCCACAATCCTAATTACCTGTTCTGCCTAGCGGGTTTAGAGGGCGTATCAGTGAGATTCATTATAGAGCCTCTCTGCTTTGTTTCTGGGTACATCAAGTGGTGTTGCCTAATATCCGTGAGCCCTTAAAGTCTCCTCTTTCTAAGTGTGCCCTTAACCTATTATTCTTCAAAATGTTATTATCATGTGTTGAACCAAGTCATCTTGCAACAATGTCAGTGATAAGTAGCTCTGCATTGACCAGTGCTAATACATTTATAGAAAAATAATCTGTTCTCTTCCTAAACATGGTTGACTCCGGGTGATTAAATTCTTACGTGGATGCAATCTAATGCACCCAAAACTTTAGGCAATATTGCAGTACGAAAGAAGTTTAATTTAGTACTGTCAATTTCATCTTTTGCTAATCTTGCAATAGCACTGCTTATTCTTTTTACTATTTGAGAAGCAGTTACTGTGCTAATTCCTATGTAACCACCAAGTGCAATTAGCATGCTTCCTAAAGCATAAAATCTTAGGGTTAGATGTAGTTGGCTAATCAGTGATACAGCATTATTTCTGAAATGAAAATGTAACTTGCAGTCTTAGATTTGTCAAAGATTCTTAGATTTGTAAAGTTTTAAGAAACCTTATAGATGAGCCAAAAAGAATAATTAAAATCATAATAACACAGAACCAGAATGTACCTTTGTGTTTTGTACTGAGTTTGATCACATGTAATACCAAGGACTAAGCAAACTGGTGGTATTGTTAGGCAGAATTGCTTAAAGAATTCTAGATTTTGTAATGTTTCATAACATGTTACTCTGATTTTCACCACTTTAGGTCTCCTTGTATATATCATAATTTGACTGTCATCACTATCTTTAGAGTGACTTTCAAAGAACGGAATTGCCATTTAGCACATAACTTGTAAGTATGCCTGTGTTAGGAGTATACTGGAAGACAATGCTTCAATAAAAAGAACTGCCAGTTGCTGTATATTTTATGGTCATGTGTCTCATAACTGGGCATTATAAAATCAAACTATCAGTAAATGTCCCAGAAACAGTTTACTTGACACTAAAAACAGGACTAAGTGGGCTACAACTGTCAGTATAGACCAACCATTTTGGATCCGAACTTAAACACCTGACCCGCTGCCCAGGGGAAAATGCACATTAATGGCTTGCTCTTGCCACATGTACTTGGAGGTAATATGCAACCTAAAAAATATATAGCGATTGTGTAGTAAAACATATATTGAAACATGTTGAACAGAGATCACTGCAAATGATTTATCATCTATCATTCACTACAGGGAACTAAAATGTGTCGTTAAGCAATTATAATCTCTTTCATCCAAGGCAGTACTCTAAAACTAAGTATCTAGTAATGGTGACCAGTTTCAATGTTAATTTTCTAAATCAGCATAATAGTAAAATGTAGTAGAGTATTTAGCTTACTCTCTTAAAGTTATCTATCAGTTAGGTTAACTACTAACTGGAAAAATCTTTGTAAATAAGTGAAGAATCAGTTATCGCAGGGTAATACAAGTTGTTCATGCATTGTCTACCCATGATGGTCAATTTTGTACTCTCTATGACATCTGTCTGTGCAACAGATATTTTCTGGAAATCCTTCAGGCCAATACATGAATAACTTCTAAATATTAATTCCAACCTTTAGAAAAGGCCAGAGCACTTTACAGTCAAGATATGAAAAACTTATACCCCATTCGTATGCACTCAGATAATCAAGAAACAATCAATTTATGGGACTGACTGATTGGGTTTAAATTCTTAAAATCCAAAAGGCATGAATCACTTTTTACTTAATTTGTTGTTTCATTATTGAGCCTGCTTCAGTTGCATAAATGGCTATCACAATCATTAACTAATCGAACAAACATACTGATACAACTGAAATTACAAAAATCTCCGACACATTTAATGTAGATACACTGTTTTGTACATTTATATACCTTCTGATAAGGAGCTTACTAAGGGTAGGTGCTTATCATACAAGAGGCAGCCCAAAATAGAAAAGCAGTACCAGAATTTAGAATAAATAAATAAATAAATGTGAAAATATTTTATACCACTTAATTTGTTTGTAAACTGTTACAGAAAATTTTTCGCCAAGTGCAATACAGTCCTGAACTGCCAATCTTACTCATATTAGATGGATGCCAGGGCTTTTGCTCATGTTTTAGGTGTCATAAAAGACACTCTGTAAATGCCACTTTAGACCTACATATGAATCCATGAGAGCGCAGACTGTTCTGTATGTGACATGAAGAAAGTCCTGGAAAGGTAAAGGAAGAAGAACAACAGGCAGAGATTATTAGGACATTAATGTCAAAAAATGATCAAGAAACATGCTAGAGAATTTTAGAAGTGACTTCCCATTACACGAAAGAGGTCCTGTACATTCCTGACTTTAATATGTACCAGGTCACTGGTGCAGTATGAGCTTCTTGCTACTGCCAATACAAGTTAATGTCTTTTTCTTTTTTTTTTAAAAAAAAGCCTCTTTTTTGGGTCAGTTTAAATTACAACAACCCTGAAGGTAACACACGTTACACATGCATCACAGTTCTAGAGCATGTAAATCAACCAACATCAGAAACAGCACAACTGAGTGATGTGGCCACAGCAGGTGGACTGCAGCGAATCACCCATGCCCACTCACAGCTGAACTGCAGTGCTGGAGAGGGGCAACAGCAGCAAATCTTGATGCTGAAGACTCGAAGGCCCTGACCGTGAAGTGGACATCAGTCACTGCTTAATCATTCATCTTGGTGTGTTGACAATAGTCTAGTGACACTGTTTTTGCTTTCTGTGGTGTCAGGTTTCACGATAAACAAACTTCTCATCTCCTGTTTTCTTTTGGTGGCCACAAATCTTTTCTGAGGCTCGTGTTTAGAAACTTCACTCAACAAAAGTTCAGGTAAAGCTGATGGAGACTGCATAGCTTGAAATATGGGAATCAAAGAGGACAAACATTTCCTGATGACTTCACATGCCTCTTCAGATTTGGTTTCATCCAGACAGAGATTAAACTGTTACAAAAGCTGTTGTCACCCATGTTCCATGGTTTCACACTGTCTTGATATGCCAGGCTTTTGCAGGTCCTTTATTATGATGTGTTGATTACTACAGCTACCTGGCTCACAGATAATCAAGTGAATGTCTGAGGACACGGATTCACTATCATATTTTTAAGCTGTAAATACACAAATTAAATGAATGTGTTTACACATGCTGAATTTTATAGCTGCATCAATACAGCTGCAGATGTATTCACTAATGCAGGCTTTGCAGTGAGAATAATGTAGCTTGTATTTACATGAATTATCTTCCAACTTTTTACTACACTTGTCTCCTTACTGGTTGGTGTTGCTGCTTTCCACTCTCTGTCTCACAAATCACATGTTCAGGTTTAAGCTCCTCTGATGATCAGCACTGCTGCCTTATGGCTGCTATTTTAGATGTCACTTTTCCCTTGCTCAAATGTAGAAATGTGTCGCACAACTTGTCTTGCAAGTAGTGCATAAGCGCGTGAACGGCCACGTCCAGTCACTTGGGTTGTTTTCTCTTCTGATATATATGCTTTATCACACCACGCATCCTTTATAAGTGCATGTTGGTGCTAAGGCTGTTGTGATGGTGGTAACAATATGTCCAATTTGTAGATGTGGTCTTGTAGGTTTTGCAAAATACATGCCAAATTCAGAAACATTTGGGTCTGTTTTCACATACAGTATAGACTCTTCTAACATTCCCTGGAAACTTCCTTGGTCACTGTGTTCCATTAATATCCTAATAAGCCTATATGTTGATACTTGGTTCTCATGTTCCTTTACCTTACACAGATTTTTCCTCCCTGCTCTGTCAACATGCCACGAATAGGACTATATGTGCTTGAGTGCAGTCATTATTTTGTACCCTTCATCAAAAACTCATGTTCCATGTGAGATATCAATACATTTGCCTGAACTGACACTTGCAGGGAGTTTTTCATGACGCTTAAAAAAACTTCAATAACTTGAAGATCTCGTTTATTCAAAAACATGAATGAATATGGAAATCCCTGCCATAATTCATCTAACACCGCTAAAGATGTCAGTTCACACATCTTTGTGGGTCTCATTAATTATTATTAAAATGAAATCTTCATTTTGCAGATCATATTTTTCTGACACAACACCTTGCACTTTATAGAATTGGACAACAGAAACTGTTTGCCCTATATCCTTCACCCACGAACCTACACTAACATAATCGTTTGAGTGTCTTATAGTCTCAGACTTTAAGGTATAACTTTGTGCTATGTTATGTATACCTTTTCTTGCCAACAAGTTCGGAAGTTGCAAACCATTATACTGAACTAGGTATCTAAAACAGTCAAGAGTATGGTCAAATGAAATTTTCATTGCTATTTTCCTAGCTCTTTCCTCTTGTTCACATTTCAAGAGTCTTAAATGGCATATCTCTAATTGATGACCCACATGCATCCTACAGAAGATAACTTTAACTTTACCAGATGCTAGCTGGGAAGTGACCACTTTCATTACTGCCCAATATTTTTATGTGATGTACATTGTTTTGAGGGATTTGTAAATCACATTACAGTGGCACTTAAATCATTACTTTATGTTTTCATCTACGCATTAAACCCTCTGTCCTTGTACATGCACAAACTCACTTAGAGTATCTTTTTCAACTGTTTACTTCTACTCATAAAATTGACTTTCATGACAAACTTCATGATTCTCCTCATAGATAGTTAAATCATGGATCAAAGAGTATTGCAGAAGAATTCTTTTTATTTGGGTTTGCTAAAGTCACATAAAGCACACAACACTTTACTCTCTCATTCCGGTTGATGTACAGCATTCTCATGTTGCCTGAGTGAGTCTGCTCTGGGACTGGAATACCCACAAAACACACATTTAAATTTTTCAACATTGCCAACTGGATACTTAGAGCAAATGTTGTGACAGGAGCTTTTATTGCTGTTATGTGTAGTAGTGCACATATTGCAACTATATTTCTCCAGTTTTCAAATGAGAGCTGTTTTAATACAACCAAACACCTAAAAAACATACTTGAGCAGTACAAAGACACAGAAGATTACAGCTGGTAGACTTTCACTGTCTGCCACCAGGAAGGGCTATGAGCTGCAGATTCAAGGGCTTCTAGCACAACTGATCGACATGCTCAATCGGCATGAAGATTTGCTGTCCCTAGAGACAAGTAGGTTTATGTTGAGTTGTTTCTCATGTTTGCCACTCGTAGCGACATCTAGTGCTGAATTCTGGCAAGTGGCCAGGTCAGCCTGTCCAGTATAAGCTGGTTCCTGAAGGGAAAATTTGTAACTGTGTTGGATGTGTCCATCTGGATCATTCTGATCCACTTTGTTCAGAAGAGGTAGTTGCCAAGATGCCAAAGTGAGCGGATGTATCTCTCAGCCAGAAAAGCACTACAGCTTGCATACATTTGGGGCTGTTTTTAAAATCCTATGAGAGTAAACATGTTTTTATATGTAACAAGTTGTTATCTTGTAATTCATTTGAGTGAAAATAAGGGGAGGGCAGTGAGTCCTCTCATGCCATGCACTCAATACTCAAGTGTACAAACACAGGAACCAGAGGCATTCAGGTTAACTTGTGTACGGTTTTTAGTTCTCCCGGCAAGATACAGTGAACATGAGAAATATTTACATTCACTCACATGTTTGTTCATTCTGGTGCATGTGAGGAACTAACCATGTCTGAGTTGCACATGTTTTCAGATTGATGTTGAGCGTTACTGAGGATTCTGCAGCATGCTTTGAAAAAAACAGCTAACACCAAAGTTTGGAGCTCATAGTTGATTAGGCTTGTGTTGAGCACCAAACTTGAGAAATACAGACATGGACACTGCCAGCCATTAGCTTCTGTAATGTCAATTACTCCTGCTGAAACATCTTGCAATCGGAGGCTGCACCCCGTCTCTCCAGCTGCAGGCATCTGTGATGGCACTGCTGTTGCAGTCTGAACTGCTCTGCAGTGCCAACTGCAATCTGTGTAGTGAAATGAGTTTTTCAGAGAGGACAAGATTAGTCAAATGAAGAGGTTGGTTGGTTGGTTGGTTGGGGAAGGAGACCAGACAGCGAGGTCATCGGTCTATTCGAATTAGGGAAGGATGGGGAAGGAAGTCGGCCGTGCCCTTTGAAAGGAACCATCCCAACATTTGCCTGGAGCGATTTAGGGAAATCACGGAAAACCTAAATCAGGATGGCCGGACGCGGGATTGAACCGTCGTCCTCCTGAATGCGAGTCCAGTGTCTTACCACTGCACCACCTCGCTCGGTAAAATGAAGAGGTGTTGTGAAGGCCACTCTCATGTGTTTAGGGAGTTTTGTGCAGGCTGATGGAGGCAAAATTAAACAGATTGACATGGATCCAGATTGATTTTGAATCTTCTCAAGCATGGCTGGAAGTAAAGATTAATCCATGGATCATAGTAAGGACAGAGCAGAATTTGATGACTCTGGCAACATCACTGCATCCACCACAAGGGCTTAATGAAGAGGCATGCTCACCTGTCACAGCATATAGAATCATTGATTCTGAAGGGCAATGTCAGTATTTTGAAGTTACTTTCTGTTAACTTGGAAAATTTTGGGAGGGCTACCTTAGCTAGTCATCATACAGGGATACCTTTTTCAGTGTTATCATGAACAATGATTTAACTGATGATGTGCAGCAGTTTCACTATCTCAATTCTACTATTTGAGGTAAAGTAAAGGATCTTTTGAGACATATACCTGTCACATCAGGAAATCTAATAATTACTTCAGGGCTTCTTATGAAGAGGTATGATAATACCAAAATAATTGCATCAAGACATGTCTTTAGCCATTTGAAGATCTTAGAGGCTCATAAACTTGATGTACTGCTTCATGAAGTGATTATTTTGGAATCAATTCTAGCTGGTTTGCAACCCATTGATTGTCATGATGGGAGGTAAAAATGTCTGAGACTACATACAACACATTAAATTAACTGGTGAATTATTTGGACACAAAATGTCACGCTCTTGAGTTGGTTAAATTCAGGAACAGCAATTCAGAAAATTTTCAAGGCACTTCCAATACCATAGGTCAAATGAAACATGAGAAAGGCACATCTTGCTTATGCCGATAGAAATGAAAATTGCAAATTTGATAACCAACATCATGCTGTCACCAAATTCAAGGGATTTCAAGCAGTAGGTATCAATGACTGATGAGCATTTCTCACCAAAAAATGAGGTATATTTGTTGTGCATCTGTCCCGAATGCTTTGCTAATAAGTGCAATGCTCCTACTTGTAAGATCAGTAATGGAAGGCACAATATATTGCTCCACAAGTCACCTGACACAAGGTGCAGTCATGCTGGTGTCCCATCAGGCTACTAAGGGGAGAAAGTGCATGTAGCTGTAATGCTCTGCCAGCAACAGCTGTTGTCAATATTGAAGACAGTATGGGTAGATAGTAGTTTTGTAGGGTGCTTCTAGACAGTGCAAGCCAACTGTACTTTTTATCCAGTGGCATAGCAGACAAACTGATACTGAAAATAAGAAAAGAACCATTCCCTATGAGTAACATAAACAATAGCTTTGCCGCTACTGTGTCACAAACTTGTAAGGTCGAGTCTTTCAAGCATGATGATTCTCTCATTATAACCACTTGTGCCATTGTGAACAGTGTTAACAGTGAGTTTCCATCTAGGTGCATAGACACAACAGGTTTGAATGAGCCATACAGCCTGCCTCTTGCTGATTCCAACTGCTATAAGTCTGTTAGAGTAGATATGTTACTGGGGCAGATGTAGTCTTTGATATTTGAGGCAAGGAAAGACTAAAGAAGCCAGATCACCTCACACTAGTTGACACTAAATTTGATTGGATTTTATTGGGTAAGTTTCCTCCACCAGGAAGCTTGCTGCGTGCAAGCAAAATGAATCACGTGAGGCACACATTCAGCAACATACAGCTTGCACTGGAAATCAGAGATTTGAGGGTTCATTTGGTGAATTCTGACAAGCTTCTCAATGACTGGAACATCAGAGAGTTAATGGGAAACCCTCATTGTGCCTATCCTAAACCTTCTATCCTTGATATTCCTGCCAACAGGTTGCACAGATGGAGACTGGTACAACAGCTGAATTTGGTTTTGGAAGAGGTGGCCCACTGAGTACCCAAATCAGCTGCAGCAATGCAGTTTTGGGCACTAGAAGGAGCATGGCAACACCAGATAGGCAGTCTCATCTCATTATGGATGACAACTTGTCTCTCTTGGTATGGAGGCTGGGTCTTATTGATCAGCTGTTTCCTGTTAATGATAAAGGTGCTCATTTGGTGATGAAACAATCATAAGGCAGATTTCAAAAATACCTGTGATAAAATTGAGTTCCTTCCTTATGCAATGAAACAGTGATGTGTTCCCTCTCATTTGTGTGGTGGCAAACAATGAAAACCAATCGCCAAATTTCTATTTACTGTGGTAAAATTGTAGCTTGTGGACTAACTGACTGCTGTCAGTATTAATTTCTTAATTCTCCTATTCTGTGTAGCAATATTTTTGTTCTTAGCATCTTAAAAATTAGTTCCTTTTGTGTTTCATATGCAGTATGTCTGTAACATTTTGTTGTTTTTCATGTCTTCAATGTGACTACCATTCGTGTTTCTTATGCATGGTTACAGTAATATGTTTTTTGTTTGTGTCCTAAAAGTTATTGTATTGCATTTCATTTGATAGTACACCTAGTGATATTCATTTTCATTGTTTGTCATTATTTTCCATTTCCATTGTCAACTTGTTGACTGTTAAATTAATGTTTACCTTGTAAAATGAGGAGACTCATTTTAGAGTGGGAGTATGTAGAATTCTCTTCCACATTTGTGACTCCTAGCAGCATCTAGTGCTAAATTTTGGCTGCTGACCAGGTCAATATGTCCAGGATAAGATGCTCCCTTTTGGGAATTGTTGTAAGGGTACTGTGTACGTCCACCCAGACCATTCTGATCCCATTTACTCAGATGAGGTAGTTGTGGAGACACCACAGTGAGCAGAAATACTTTTCAGCCAGCAAGTCCACAGTGAGCAGAATGCATTATATCTTGCCATCTGTCAGAATAAATGTAGCTCTGGGACCCAGTAATAAATGGTCATATCTCGGCCAGCCAAGCACTGTAGCTTGCATGCTCCTTTTGCGAATTGTGAAACCTTACAAGAATAAATCTATTTTTATACATAAAAAGTTGTAGTCTTGTAAGTCATTTCAGTGGAAATAAGGGGACAACAGTGATCCTCTTGTACTATATGCTTGAAACTCAAATGTACTAGTGTACAAACATAAGAACCAGGGTGAAGTTCATCTCTCATGAGACATGAACCATTTAAATTGCACGCAAGAGCACTCAGGATCAATTTTCACGATAAATTACCACAAGGTACAGGGAAACTACATATTAAGGAATGTGGTAACAGATCTGCGTGCAAATGTGTTATGTGTGGATGAGCTACTAGGAGAAAGTGATGAGTTAGATTTGTGTACGGGAGGACTGTACTTGTTTGGGAGGTAGACAGTGAGCAGGTAGTGGCAGTTGGTATAAATAATTTTGGGACTAAAGACATGGATTTGTCTAAAGGATTGTTAGTTGCCAGTTTAATTGTTTTAGACAAAGTGATCTGTATAGGACAAATTCAGTCTCTAGCTATAAACAAGCCACCAGTGTAACTGCGTAACATGAGAAAGGGAAATATTTAAATGGAACAGTGAAGTTAGCAGTAGAGGAAATGTATTTAGAATTTGAGGATCTGTTTAATCCTCGTGGGTCTTTAACAGCAAACCTGATGACACAATATAGAGTCCAAACTGGGACTGAATTACTTTTTATTTTAATCCATTTTGGAGTATACCAAACAACTGGTGGTGGAAGAGTTTATTAATCAGCAGTTACAAGACATTAGTACTGAGAAAAGCGCCAGCTTGTTGGGTGCACCTGTAGTGATTGTGCCAAGAAAGAGCTCAGATGGAATGAGGAAATATTGATTTTGCTATAACTATACCTCCCTCCATGAACCATGGACCTTGCCGTTGGTGGGGAGGCTTGCATGCCTCAACGATACAGATAGCCGTACCGTAGGTGCAACCACAACGTAGGGGTATCTGTTGAGAGGCCAGACAAATGTGTGGTTCCTGAAGAGGGGCAGCAACCTTTTCAGTAGTTGCAGGGGCAACAGTCTGGATGATTGACTGATCTGACCTTGTAACACTAACCAAAACGGCCTTGCTGTGCTGGTACTGCGAACGGCTGAAAGCAAGGGGAAACTACAGCCACAATTTTTCCCGAGGGCATGCAGCTTTACTGTATGGTTAAACGATGATGGCGTCCTCTTGGGTAAAATATTCCGGAGGTAAAATAGTCCCCCATTTGGGTCTCCGGGCGGGGACTACTCAAGAGGATGTCGTTATCAGGAGAAAGAAAACTGGCATTCTACGGATCGGAGTGTGGAATGTCAGATCCCTTAATCGGGCAGGTCGGTTAGAAAATTTAAAAAGGGAAATGGATAGGTTAAAGTTAGATATAGTGGGAATTAGTGAAGTTCAGTGGCAGGAGGAACAAGACTTCTGGTCAGGTGAATACAGGGTTATAAATACAAAATCAAATAGGGGTAATGCAGGAGTAGGTTTAATAATGAATAAAAAAATAGGAGTGCGGGTAAGCTACTACAAACAGCATAGTGAACGTATTATAGTGGTCAAGATATACACAAAGCCCATGCCTACTACAGTAGTACAAGTTTATATGCCAACTAGCTCTGCAGATGACGAAGAAATTGAAGAAATGTATGATGAGATAAAAGAAATTATTCAGGTAGTGAAGGGAGACGAAAATTTAACAGTCATGGGTGACTGGAATTCGACAGTAGGAAAAGGGAGAGAAGGAAACATAGTAGGTGAATATGGATTGGGGCTAAGAAATGAAAGAGGAAGCCGTCTGGTAGAATTTTGCACAGAACATAACTTAATCATAGCTAACACTTGGTTCAAGAATCATAAAAGAAGGTGTATACATGGAAGAATCCTGGAGATACTAAAAGGTATCAGATAGATTATATAATGGTAAGACAGAGATTAAGGAACCAGATTTTAAATTGTTAGACATTTCCAGGGGCAGATGTGGACTCTGACCACAATCTATTGGTTATGAACTGTAGATTAAAACTGAAGAAATCGCAAAAAGGTGGGAATTTAAGGAGATGGGACCTGGATAAATTGACTAAACCAGAGGTTGTACAGAGTTTCAGGGAGAGCATAAGGGAACAATTGACAGGAATGGGGGAAAGAAATACAGTAGAAGACGAATGGGTAACTCTGAGGGATGAAGTAGTGAAGGCAGCAGAGGATCAAGTAGGTAAAAAGATGAGGGCTAGTAGAAATCCTTGGGTAACAGAATAAATATTGAATTTAATTTATGAAAGGAGAAAATATAAAAATGCAGTAAATGAAGCAGGCAAAAAGGAATACAAACGTCTCAAAAATGAGATATCGACAGGAAGTGCAAAATGGCTAAGCAGGGATGGCTGGAGGACAAATGTAAGGATGTAGATGCTTATCTCACTAAGGGTAAGACAGATACAGCCTACAGGAAAATTAAAGAGACCTTTGGAGAAAAGAGAGCCATTTGTATGAATATCAAGAGCTCAGATGGAAACCCAGTTCTAAGCAAAGAGGGGAAAGCAGAAAGGTGGAGGGAGTATATACAGGGTCTATACAAAGGCGATGTACTTGAGGACAATATTATGGAAATGGAAGAAGATGTAGATGAAGATGAAATGGGGGATTCGATACTGCGTGAAGAGTTTGACAGAGCACTGAAAGACCTGAGTCGAAACAAGGCCGCGGGAGTAGACAACATTCCATTAGAACTACTGAAGGCCTTGCGAGAGCCAGTCCTGACAAAACTCTACCATCTGGTGAGCAAGATGTACAAGACAGGCGAAATACCCTCAGACTTCAAGAAGAGTATAATAATTCCATTCCCAAAGAAAGCAGGTGTTGACAGATGTGAAAATTACCGAACTATCAGTTTAATAAGTCACAGCTGCAAAATACTAACGTGAATTATTTACAGATGGATGGAAAAACTGGTAGAAGCCGACCTCAGGGAAGATCAGTTTGGATCCCGTAGAAATGTTGGAACACGTGAGGCAATACTGACCTTACGACTTATCTTAGAAGAAAGATTAAGGAAAGGGAAACCTACGTTTCTAGCATTTGTAGACTTAGAGAAAGCTTTTGACAATGTTGACTGGAATACTCTCTTTCAAATTCTGAAGGTGGCAGGGGTAAAATACAGGGAGCAAAAGGCTATTTACAATCTGTACAGAAATCAGATGGCAGTTATAAGAGTCGACGGACATGAAAGGGAAGCAGTGGTTGGGAAGGGAGTGAGACAGGGTTGTAGCCTCTCCCTGATGTTATTCAATCTGTATATTGAACAAGCAGTGAAGGAAACAAAAGAAAAATTCGGAGTGGGAATTAAAATCCATGGAGAAGAAATAAAAACTTTGAGGTTTGCCGATGACATTGTAATTCTGTCAGAGACAGCAAAGGACTTGGAAGAGCAGTTGAATGGAATGGATAGTGTCTTGAAGGGAGGATATAAGATGAATATCAACAAAAGCAAAACGAGGATAATGGAATGTAGTCGAATTAAGTCGGGTGATGCTGAGGGAATTAGATTAGGAAATGAGACACTTAAAGTAGTAAAGGAGTTTTGCTATTTGCGGAGCAAAATAACTGATGATGGTCAAAGTAGAGAGGATATAAAATGTAGATTGGCAATGGCAAGGATAGCATTTCTGAAGAAGAGAAATTTGTTAACATCGAGCATAGATTTAAGTGTCAGGAAGTCGTTTCTGAAAGTATTTGTGTGCAGTGCAACCATGTATGGAAGTGAAACGTGGACAATAAATAGTCTGGACAAGAAGAGAATAGAAGCTTTCAAAATGTGGTGCTACAGAAGAATGTTGAAGATTAGGTGGGTAGATCATGTAACTAATGAGGAGGTATTGAATAGGATTGGGGAGAAGAGAAGTTTGTGGCACAACTTGACTAGAAGAAGGGATCGGTTGGTAGGACATGTTCTGAGACATCGAGGGATCACCAATTTAGTATTGGAGGGCAGCGTGGAGGGTAAAAATGGTAGAGGGAGACCAAGAGATGAATACACTAAGCAGATTCAGAAGGATGTAGGTTGCAGTAGGTACTGGGAGATGAAGGAGCTTGCACAGGATAGATTAGCATGGAGAGCTGCATCAAACCAGTCTCAGGACTGAAGACCACAACAACAACAACTATGACTATAGGTACCTCAAAGCTATACAATTATGGACACATTCCCAGTCTCAGATATAAGGGAAGCCCTGGAAAATTTGGGGGAATGTGTAGCTATTTTTCCTCCATAGACCTATATCATCAGCTAGAGGTAGCCCCAGAGGACTGTCAAAAAAATCACATTTACAGTTCCTTGTGAAGGGTAAACTGGTTGGGCTGATAGCAGGAAATTTAAAGGGGGGAGGAACTACATCTCATGCTGGAAACTCTTTTTTAGTGTAAGATCGGTGCCCAGTGGGAAACTCAGCCAGGCAAGTACTAAAGATGTTAAAAAAGTTCAAGATACTCACAAAAGTAAAGTGAAAAATAATGTTAGTATATTTCATCAAAATATTGGGGTATTGAAGAATAAAACTGATGAGCTTCTGCCTTGTTTAGAAGATATAGAGACTGAGAATGTAATAGATGTACTATGACTGTGTGAGCATCACATTGTCACTGATATGCAAAAGGTTAGCATCAATGGGTACAAATTAGCTGCACATGTAATTAGAGATAATATGATGAGAGGAGGAGTTGCCATATATGTCAAAAGCTTCCACAGTATAAAAAATTTAGAAACTAAAAAATTTTGTGTAGAGCAACACATGGAAGCATGTGCCACTGAACTTAAACTAAATGATGGCACTTTCATAATTGTAACAGTGTATAGGTCCCCCTCAGGGAATTTCCAGCTATTTCTAGAAAACTTGGATGCTTTGTTGTGCTATCTGTCAGACAGCGGGAAGCAAATTATCATTTGTGAGGATTTCAATGTTGATTCCCTGAAAGAGTGTAATAGGAAGAATGACCTTGTAGTATTACTCAGTTCTTTCAATTTGAGCTCCGTCATTGATTTTGCTACTCGGATAACAAAGAACAGCAGTACATTGATAGATAATTTTTTTATAGACCAAGATAAGTTTAAGGACATAAATGCTTATCCTGTTGAGAATGGTCTTTCAGATCATGTTGCACAGCTAGTTACAGTACATGACATAGCTCCATGCAGTATATCAAATCAGACTTTCAAAGCAGTGCGTTCAATTAACAATATAAATATTGCAGACTTTAGGGAAAGCCTACAGCAGCTAGACTGGGATGAAGTGTATAAGGAACCCGATGCAAACTTGAAAGATAACTTATTTCACGATACATTTTTAAGGGTATTTGAAAAAGGAATAAGAATATCTTGCAACCGTAAAAGAGAACTGTATCTAACAGCAAGAGGGAGTACTGACCCCGAAATTTTTCAATATTATAAAAACTATTGTGCGGTACTAAGAAAAGTTATTAAAAAGTCCAGAAGCATGTGTATCATGTCTGAGATCAGTAACTCTGATAATAAATTAAAGCAATTTGGAATATTATTGAAAGGGAAACGGGGCAACCAAGAGCACAGGAAGACTTTAGTGCCATAAAACTGAATGACAAGTGCACTAACAAACAATCAGAAATTGAAAATATTTTCAATAATCATTTTTTAAATGTTGTGGAGAAAATAGGATCTAGATCTTCACTAGAAGAGGCAAGGCTACTAATAGAAGAGGTCATACCTGTGCAGTTTGAAACAACTGTAATTCCACCAACCTCTCCCTCTGAAATCAGTAAAATAATAAACTCACTGAAAAGTAAAAGCTCTTACGGAATTGATGGCATTTCCAGCAAGGCACTTAAAGCTTGTTCCCCACAGATAAGTAGGATTCTCAGCCACATATGTAATAACTCTTTGGAGCAGGGTGTTTTCCCTGATAGACTGAAATATGCCATTGTAAAACCATTGCATAAAAAGGGGGATACGTCGGATGTCAACAACTACCGCCCAATCTCTCTTCTGACAGGTCTATCAAAAATTTTTGAGAAAGTAATATATTCAAGAGTAGCCTCCCATATTTGTAAAAATAAAGTACTAACAAAATGTCAGTTTGGTTTTCAGAAAGGCTTTTCAACAGAAAATGCTATATACCCTTTCACTGATCAAATATTAAATGCTCTGATAACCGGACATCACCCATTGGTATTTTTTGTGATCTCTCAAAGGCCTTTGATTGTGTAAATTGTGGAATTCTTTTAGATAAGCTAAATCATTACGGTTTGAGGGGGGCAGTGCACAAATGGTTCAATTCATACTTAACTGGAAGAATGCAGAAAGTTGAAATAAGTGGTTCATGTAATGTTAAAACAACAGCTGATTCCTCAAACTGGGGGGCTATCAAGTACAGGGTCCTACAGGGTTCGGTCTTGGGTCCTTTACTGTTCTTGATATACATTAATGACTTACCATTCCACATTGATGAAGATGCAAAGTTAGTTCTTTTTGCTGATGATACAAGTATAGTAATAACATCCAAAAACCTAGAACTAAGTGATGTAATTGTAAATGATGTTTTTCACAAAATTGTTAAGTGGTTCTCAGAAAACGGACTCTCTTTAAATTTTGATAAAACACAGTATATACAGTTCCGTACAGTAAATGGCACAACTCCAGTAATAAATATAGACTTTGAACAGAAGTCTGTAGCTAAGGTAGAATTTTCAAAATTTTTAGGTGTGTCCATTGATGAGAGGTTAAACTGGAAGCAACACATTGATGGTCTGCTGAAACGTCTGAGTTCAGCTATGTATGCTATTAGGGTTATTGCAAATTTTGGTGATAAGAATCTCAGTAAATTAGCTTGCTATGCCTACTTTCATTCACTGCTTTCATATGGCATCATATTCTGGAATAATTCATCGTTGAGTAGAAAAGTATTCATTGCTCAAAAACGTGTAATCAGAATAATTGCTGGAGCCCACCCACGGTCATCCTGCAGACATCTATTTAAGGATCTAGGGATCCTCACAGTATATATATTCACTTATGAAATTTGTTGTTAATAATCCAACCCAGTTCAAAAGTAATAGCAATGTGCATAGCTATAACACCAGGAGAAAGGATGATCTTCACTATGCAGGGTTAAATCTGACTTTGGCACAGAAAGGGGTAAATTATGCTGCAACAAAAGTCTTTGGTCACCTACCAAACAGCATCAAAAGCCTGAAAGATAGCCAACTAACATTTAAAAATAAATTAAAAGAATTTCTAGATGACAACTCCTTCTACTCATTGGCTGAATTTTTAGATATAAATTAAGGGGAAAAAAACCAACTTAAAGATTAGTGTCATGCAATATTTTGTGTAATGTAATAACTTGTACAGACATCTTTTATTAACCTGACACATTCCACATCATTACGAAGTGTTGTACTCATGATCTACATCTACATCTACATCTACATTGATACTCCGCAAGCCACCCAACGGTGTGTGGTGGAGGGCACTTTACGTGCCACTGTCATTACGTCCCTTTCCTGTTCCAGTCGCGTATGGTTCGCGGGAAGAACGACTGTCTGAAAGCCTCCGTGCGTGCTCTAATCTCTCTAATTTTACATTCGTGATCTCCTCGGGAGGTATAAGTAGGGGGAAGCAATATATTCGATACCTCATCCAGAAACGCACCCTCTCGAAACCCGGCGAGCAAGCTACACTGCGATGCAGAGTGCCTCTCTTGCAGAGTCTGCCACTTGAGTTTATTAAACATCTCCGTAACGTTATCACGGTTACCAAATAACCTTGTGATGAAACGCGCCGCTCTTCTTTGGATCTTCTCTATCTCCTCCGTCAGCCCGATCTGGTACGGATCCCACACTGATGAGCAATACTCAAGTATAGGTCGAACGAGTGTTTTGTAAGCCACCTCCTTTGTTGATGGACTACATTTTCTAAGCACTCTCCCAATGAATCTCAACCTGGTACCCGCCTTACCAACAATTAATTTTATATGATCATTCCACTTCAAATCGTTCCGCACGCATACTCCCAGATATTTTACAGAAGTAACTGCTACCAGTGTTTGTTCCGCTATCATATAATCATACAATAAAGGATCCTTCTTTCTATGTATTTGCAATACATTACATTTGTCTATGTTAAGGGTCAGTTGCCACTCCCTGCACCAAGTGCCTATCCGCTGCAGATCTTCCTGCATTTCGCTACAATTTTCTAATGCTGCAACTTCTCTGTATACTACAGCATCATCCGCGAAAAGCCGCATGGAACTTCCGACACTATCTACTAGGTCATTTATATATATTGTGAAAAGCAATGGTCCCATAACACTCTCCTGTGGCACGCCAGAGGTTACTTTAACGTCTGTAGACGTCTCTCCATTGATAACAACATGCTGTGTTCTGTTTGCTAAAAACTCTTCAATCCAGCCACACAGCTGGTCTGATATTCCGTAGGCTCTTACTTTGTTTATCAGGCGACAGTGCGGAACTGTATCAAATGCCTTCCGGAAGTCAAGAAAAATAGCATCTACCTGGGAGCCTGTATCTAATATTTTCTGGGTCTCATGAACAAATAAAGCGAGATGGGTCTCACACGATCGCTGTTTCCGGAATCCATGTTGATTCCTACATAGTAGATTCTGGGTTTCCAGAAATGACATGATACGCAAGCAAAAAACATGTTCTAAAATTCTACAAGAGATCGACGTCAGTGATATAGGTCTATAGTTTTGTGCATCTGCTCAACGACCCTTCTTGAAGACTGGAACTATCTGTGCTCTTTTCCAATCATTTGGAACCCTCCGTTCCTCTAGAGGCTTGCGGTACACGGCTGTTAGAAGGAACAAGTATTAATCTAATCTAATCTAATCTAATCTACTACCGGCATCAGTATATGCTGTTTGTATTACATTTCAGTGTTTGGCAGATGGAGTTTTTTGAGGGTTAAAATCAAAGCAGTGTATGCTGTATTTGGATGATATCTTTGGTTTTGCAAAATATATGAGCATGTAATAAATTACAGTCGGTTACAGATAGATCCTAGATTGGTGGACACCATTCAGAGGTTTCCAATGCCTCAAGCAGTAAAGGAGTTTTATGAGATGTAATTGTTGTGCCATGTACCATATAAATGAAGTTAAGTTAATTGAAATTATGAAGGAGTTTGTTTGGTGTATTTTTCTTGAGATAATAGATTGCAGATTGTAAGATGTGGATAAATCTTACCTTGGTGATAGGTTAATAGTTATCTTGGGGGATATCAAGTGTGTAGTCATCGAATGTTGATTTAAGTGTCAAGAAGTCGTTTCTGAAAGTATTTGTATGGAGTGTAGCCATGTATGGAAGTGAAACATGGACAATAAATAGTTTGGACAAGAAGAGAATAGAAGCTTTCGAATTGTGGTGCTACAGAAGAATGCTGAAGATTAGATGGGCAGATCACATAACTAATGAGTAGGTATTGAATAGAATTGGGGAGAAGAGGAGTCTGTGGCACAACTTGACTAGAAGAAGGGACCGGTTGGTAGGACATGTTCTGAGGCATCAAGGGATCACAAATTTAGCATTGGAGGGCAGCGTGGAGGGTAAAAATCGTAGAGGGAAACTAAGAGATGAATACACTAAGCAGATTCAGAAGGATGTAGGTTGCAGTAAGTATTGGGAGATGAAGGAGCTTGCACAGGATAGAGTAGCATGGAGAGCTGCATCAAATCAGTCTCAGGACTGAAGACAACAACAACAGTTGGTTGGTTGGTTTGGGGAAGGAGACCAGACAGCGTGGTCATCGGTCTCATCAGATTAGGGAAGGATGGGGAAGGAAGTCGGCTGTGCCCTTTCAACAACAACAGTCTACTTGAATTGTTTTGTCATGTTAGTGTAGAAATTTGGAGGTTTGTTGTGTCATTCATGTAACATCAGATGATGGTGATGGAGTTTGTTTATTCTGTTGTGTGAATATAGCATATAGGAAGCATACCAGTTGGTATTTTCTGATTGTATGGCTGTGGTCACAACTGTGGTAACAGCAGTTTTGTTTTGCCACAGGGATCCATAAAAGAGAATTGTTTTTAGGGGGAAAATGAGTGGAAAGGTGCCTGTGGGACCTCCTTGCACTGCAACCTTATTTCCGGAAGCTGGGTCCACATCAGGTGTATTTGGTATACAACACAATGGTAGTTATCACAGATTGTTTCAAGCAGGTATGATCTAAGGGTATACAACAGTATCACAGTGGATACCAGCACAAAATCTTGGTAGTAGGTATCTTGTCTTCAATTACCATCTTGATCTGGATTCTCACCTGTGTAGCCTATATATATATCTCTGATGGAAAACCATCCATCTTCCTGAAACCCCTGTTCACCAGATACCAACTGAGTGAGTCACCCTGAGAATGTAGAAAAAGAAAAAAAAATGGATTATGTGCTTTGGACTGGACTTGTGGAAATGCAGTTAGAGTGGGAGTGTTAATATTGCTATTTCAAAAAAGAAAAAAAGACGTATAATGTACTATGTTATAGTTGTTGTGGTCTCCAGTCTGCAGACTAGTTTGATGTATCTCTCCATGCTGCTCTACCCTAAGAAAGCCTCTTCACCACCAAATAATTACTGCAACATACGTCCTTTTGAACCTGCTTACTGTATTCACTTATTGGTCTCCCTCTACAATTTTTACTCCCCACCCATACTTTCCTCCAATACTAAATTGTTGATCCCTTGATGTCTCAGAATGTGTTCTATCAACCAACCCCTTCGTTTAGTCAAATTATGCCACAAATTAATTTTCTCCTCAATTCTGTTCAGTATCTCCCCATTGGTTACATGGTCTACCCATCTCATCCTTAGCATTCTTCTGTAGCATCACATTTCAAAAGCTTCTATTCTCATCTTGTGTGAGCTGTTTATTGTCTACATTTCACTTTCATACAAAGCTACACTCCAGACAATACCTTCAGGAAAAGGTTCCTAGCACTTAAAACTATTTTTGTTGGTAACAAACTCCTCTTCTTCAGAACTTTTTTCTTTCTATTGGCAATCTATGTTTTACATTCTCTTTACTTCAGCCATCATCAGTTATTTTACTGCCCAAGTAGCAAAACTCATTTATTACTTTTAGTGTCTCATTTTCTGATCTAATTCACTCACCTTGTTTTTTTTATGTTCATTTTGTATCCTTTTAAGACAGTGTCTATTCCATTCAATTGCTCTTCCAAGCCTTTTGCTGTTTCATACAAAATTATGGTGTCATAAACAAACCTCAAAATTATTATTTCTTCTCCCTGGACTTTAAGTCCATTGCCAAAATTTTGTTTGGTTTACTTTACTGCTTGTTCACTGTACAAACTGAATAACATCAGCGTTAGGCTACAACCCTGTCCCACTCTTCCCTCAACTACTGCTTCCCTATTGTGCCTATCGACCCTTATAATTGCCATCTGTACTAACTGTAAATAGTCTTTTGGTCTCTGTATTTTACCCCTGCCACCTTCAGAATTTCAAAGAGTGTATTCTAGGTGAATTGTCAAAAGCTTTCTCCAAATCTACAAAAGCTACAAATATAGGTTTGCTTTTCCTTAACCTACATTTCTTTGGAATCCAAACTGATCTTCCCCAAGGTTGGTTTCTTCTAGTTTTCCATTCTTCTGTAAATAATTTGCTAGTATTTCGTAACCATGACTTGTGTTCACTAATATTTACACACGTCAGCAGCTGCTTTCCTTCTCATCCTGTACGGTACGTCTCCCCCTGACCTGCGGCTCTGGGTGACTTTCCTGAAATCTACACCTTTTCCTAGATCTCTCCAGTACGTCTCCTTCACCCTTCTTCCTTCCCCTTCAACCCTTCTGCCTGAAAAAGGAGCCACTGGCTCCAAAAGCTTGCCAGTCACAACAGTTTTTTATGTGTGTGTTCTGCTGCCGCTTGGTGAGTAGACGTTTTATCTATCCAATTAAATAATTATGCCAGATAGAATAGTTTTATTATGGCCGGCTCCCACTAAGGATATCAGTAGTTCTGAGGAAATACCATCTCCTCCAGAGGACTTGCTTTGACTTCAGTAATTCATAGATTTAGAAACAGCTCACATTTCGGTGAACTGAATATTCTGAAAGAGGGGGTGGGGGGTCGGGGGGTGGGGGTGGGGGTGGAGAGGATGTTATGCTAACACCTATCCTAGTGGGAGGAGTGTTATGCTAACAACTTCCCTAGCAGGCTTCATAATCCGTAGCCACGCAACCCAGTGTGCTGCCTTTGAAATTTCATTTCCAAGGCTGGAACACTGCTGAGCTGACATGGTGCAAGTCACTGCTTCAGCACTGTGGCTGGACCCTGATGCAGTGTTGCCTGGCCCCTCCACATGACTAAAATTGCACCTTTTCGTAATAGACCCACAATGAGCAAGTATTAACACTAGCCACTCACGGACCAAGCATCACTCATTATTGACTACTGCCTACGCTGAGAACTACTCCATGCCTGTCATCAATACAATGTCCACCTGCCGCCATTAGCCATGGCTTGAGTTGAGCCTAGACCTGATGCTACCAGAACTTGAAGTGGTATGATCCAGCATGGGCCACCTGCAGGCTGACATCAACAACTCCTGGGCATATCTGAGGGGTCCTTAGTTCAGAGTCTGTGCCTGGATGTCTCCCACACATGACCTACTGCCAAGTTGCCACCCACCCTTTGCACAAGCACTCTGTTGCCCCTGCCCTTCATACGCATGCTATGATGCCACAGACTTTCATCCACGGGTTGTTGGTGTTGCTTTCTTCACTGAGGCCCAGACCTCTGTGCTCCAACCTGACTCTATGGGTCATGCCTCCAATCTCGTGTCACTGCTCACTATCATGTCCAGTGCTGGACTGGCCATGCTACCCAATCATCTGATACAACAAACAGAAGAATTATTATCGCACAGGGCTGCTTCTGCATGTTTTGTTTGTTAGAGCTCTGCCACCCTGTGTCATCACTCACTATCAAGATACCATCTTTGGTGTCTGCCCTTGGATACACTCTTGTAATTTTTTAAAACACCTATCACTTTGTTTTATTTTCTTCACTATTTTGTTTTAGCTATTTATTAGGCTCAGCTTCTGAGTTAGTTTCTTTAAACATATGTAGCATCTGTGCAATATAAGTCTGTGATGAGCAAGATCTTCAGTTTTGAAGTTTGATATTATTAAAAATGTAAAATCAGTGACTCATTTCAGATGACCACATGATGTATTTGTGTGTAGTAGTCACCTACAGCAAAATAAACAAATTAAATTACACTGTGAAGGCAGAACTGATCACAAAACAAAAAAATATGGGCTGATGATAACATGTTCCATATATTTTTCTTCACAGGCAACAATACAGAAAAATATACATGTAGCATACCACTTACCCAAAGTACAAAAATTTTGGCAGTGAATTCATTTCATCAATCAAATGGCACAGTTATTTTTGAATCACAGATTTTAATCTTATTTAAAGGACATAATATTGATATTTTGAAATACAGCAAAAATACGGATGTAAGAATTATACCGTTCATGTAATAACAATGTTTGCTCTGTGTTCCATTCTATTGATAGACTTAAAAGTCCTCTGGTATTCAGCAGATCAAAGCAAAACAATAGAACCATTTCAACAGAAGCTGTATTCAAAATATTTTTGAATGACTGTCTTTTCTGTTTCCTGTCTTGTGGTAAATCAGTGCTATCAAACATAAGACAACTTATTTCATGTTTCTAAATGTTAAATTATTTACCTTATTGTTGAGTATACATATATGCATCAATGTGCAAGGATACTTATGTGTAATAAATGTAGGTATAGTTACATTTAGAATGATTGTAACAGACATCTGAATGAAAATTTACTGAAAAGTTATTAATCTAGAATGGAATAAAGAAACCAAGAAATTCAGAAAAAATACTTAATGATGTTACATTTTTATTTAATTTTTGGTAATGGAATGTACTAGAAACAATTCAGAGTGATAAAGCTGAAGAAATACATCATTATCGATGAATGAAATCCTTAATAAATGTACAATAAATAGACATTTTTACAAACAACCTTTCGGTTTATAACATCAATGACTAAATAAACTTAAAAAGACATAAAAAAAGCTTCTTGAGATATAAATAATTTATTTTTGATAATTATTTGCAGTTTAACAAAGGAAAGAAAGTGTACATAGCTTTTTATTATTGACACTTTCCACAAACCCAAAGGCTATTCTTCAATTTATGATGAGAGTGTGATGTGTGTGCATATGATTTTTTTTTATTTGTGGAAGGTAAATAGTATCTCAATTTATAAAGTTTTTTAAAGGTTGTGTTAAATTTTAATCAATCTCAAAGACAATAAAGATAGATTCATTATTTTATCAGCATAATGAAGTTTTGTTACTAAAAGTAAACTTAGAAGCCAATTTAAGAATAACTCATGGCATTTCTGTTACTATTCACAAAATTTGTCAGAAACTGGCACGTTTTTAATATTTCATCAGTCCAGGTGGCTGCAAGAAATAAGTTAACTGAATGAATTTTGAGTGTATTATATGCGTGCCAATCAAGGTAAAAATATGTGACAAATAGTGTTTCATCAGTGAATGTGAAATGTGAAGTACAGTTTTTAATCATTCCAATGAATTTTACATTGTGTGTTCATCTTCATTATCCTATAATTTGTAAAATTATTATCTAAGGCAAATGATCTTTAACATACTTGGTCGAAAGCTAGTGAATCAAAGTATCATACATATTTATAACAGTTTCTTAGACCATGTGAAATATAATGTATTGTGAAGTAGTCATATAGCAGACAGGTGCAGTATTACATCTGGAACCACCATACCCATACAGAAAAACCTTTGGTTTGACAAGTAAAATGTCAAAAATACTATACTAAATAAAATATATGTCCACTGTTCTTCCCTTTTTCCATTCAAAAGCTAACAGAGAGCACAAAAAAAACATGTACTACATCTTATGACAAAACAGTGGGTTTCAAACAGAAACCATGGAAATATCATAGAGATTAATTTTCCATTATTTCTGCAGCATTGACAAATACAACATGCAAAATGTTCATTGACACAGCTGCATAATCAGTGCTTCAGATGATGAAACAGTCTATGTTGGGCAGCTTTTCGACATACCACAGCCATAAACAGAAAAATGAATGGCAAAGTTTCCTTTCTGATCCTGTAAAATAAAATACTTTAAGTGCTTTGAGAATGACTAGCTCAAAAATGAGTGGTAAATTAAAACATAAAAAAATATAGTGTCTCTTCTCAAGATTAATCCTATAGCTCCACTTCTATAATTGTTAGTTAAATGAATGTACTCCCTCACTTCATAACTTGTAGGTAAGTTGTGCAACACCAAGTTATACTTTAATGTTTTGATAACATATCAAGTCTGGGTGTGCACATAAGTATTGGTAACTATTTTAAGGAGTCACAGAAATGTCCAAAATAAGAAAGCATACTGATACTGGTAACGTTCTCATAATATGTTTTACCTAAGAAAAAAGGTGTTTTCAGTTCTCCTAGAATTTTGTAAAAATCTGTCTTGCGTGGAATAATGTTCTTGGAACTAAATTGCAAAACTTTTTTTATGTTTTTGTAGTAAAAGCATGAAATGTTTATTCACTATGATTCTACATTGGCAGGCATGTATTTTATGGAGGCTGTGTAATGAATGTTACAAGTCTGTATAGTTCATGCAATTTTTATTTTCTTTGGCAAAACTTTGAAATATTTATTGTTTAGGATGTGTATGAAACAAGTGGAACAGTTTAGGTGGGCACAACTGTAATGAGCAGTCATAGTGCTGGATCATGATAATTTAGTGGCAATATTCAGTGTCCCTGTTCCTCAGAGTCAGCACTAACAGTGCACAACATGGAATACAAAACATGTATTTTGTTTACAGCATTATAGTGTGTGGGTGGTGCCAATACAACCTTATAGCCACTACCCCATGAAATTAGCAACAATGAAAATGTCTGCAGATTGTATAAAGATTGTTCTGGTTTTGGGACACAGTAGAACACTTTTTTGTAAATTATGATATCCCTCTTAAAAATGCAGAGCGTATTTATAGACTCTTGAATATAATCATTTAAGATACTCTTTGGTACAAGAGACAAAGTTAATAACCTACTTGCATTTAAAAATTTAACTAGTACATCTATAATTTGACAATGGACTATAATTATCACCTTAAACTAGATTTAGCAAATATAATATGTTGGTTAAGTAATGTAGGTATGAAATAAGATTAAATCAGTGTATGCTCATGCCTATCATCATAGTATTTATGTATATGAAACAGACAATACAGCCTAAGTCAGGTCCTCTTGTTACAATAACTACTATTCAAAGGTGAAGATGACACTTTTCTTCCAGCACATTGTTGCTCTGCATCAAGTATATGACAAAAAATTAAACTTTAATTTTCATTTCTTTAGCTGTAAACACTGAAGTACTTTACAAATAGCTTTCTTGCGAACAACAAAATTTCTTTATCAAAATTGTCTGTATCAAAAAATGTTATTGAGTGATGTAGGAGGAGCAGTACTTATGATGGTACACTCACGTTGGGTTTCCTGTGGCTTCCATAAATCACTTCAGGTGAATGTTAGGAGTATTTCTTCATATCAGCCACCTCTTATGTATTTTCAGTCCTTATTCCTTTGGGCTCTTGTTTCCTGCCTCAAATGACAGTGATGCATTTGGCTATTTTCTCTTACAGCTTCCCAGAAAAATCGGGATCATCATTTCTTGTAGTGTATCCTTTACCTTCTCATATTTTGTTTCTTTCCATCTGGGTATTTATTGTAGGCCTACATCTTAGTGTAAATGTGTTTTAAGTGTTTTTTAAGGTCTCATTTTTTGGTTATTATATTTTCTTATCTGATTTCTATTACTTATGTAGCAATTAATTCATGACGAAGTAGTGTTGAATAACATGGTCACATGGAAACTGATGAATTACAATTGAAATCTCTATTTCTCATTTTCATTTCATTTTTATTGAGATTCTACAGGGGTTGGATAAAAATATAGGAACACCATGAGAAATGCATGTTTGATTGTGAATGCAGATGCTAGCCAGGCCTGCAGTTTGCATTGCTATGTTTGACCACAAACAACACTTGTGCAGTGTCCTTAATACACTGCATGTGTCAGTCATGGTCAGAATAGTGTCCTGTGAAGCTATGAGTGCACTGTTTTGCAGATAAGTGAATTTGAATGTGGGCAAATTGTTGGTGCTCAATTCTGCAACCAAGGTATCTGTATAGTGTTTGGTGTTTCAAGAGGCACTGCATCAAAGATTTATACCACATACAGCAACAGTGGAAAAACATCATCCACTAAGTAGCAATACAGATGAAAGTGTGTGTTGAATGATTGTGACAGGAATTTTTGAAAAGGATTGTGATGAAAAGTAGAGGATGACAGCTGCAAAAGTCACTGCAGAACTGAATGTCACAGTTGCAAACCCTGTCAGCACTGAAACAACACAAAGGGAGCTCCATAAGCAGGGAATTTGCAAAGCATGGAATTTCAAAACTACACATTAGTGAAGCAAATATCCATAACAGGAAAATGTGGTGCTAAAGCTATAAAACCTGGATTATAGAGCAATGGAAGAAAGACACTTGATCAGATGAGTCTTGCTTTTCAACTTCTGGCAGAGTTTGTGACCCAAGAGTGAATCATGGTGGGAGCTTGGTGTTGTTTTAGAGATCCAAATTGTGGTATTCCATGGGATCCGTGAGTACTTTGCAATGTCGCATTACTGCCAAGGTACATCCCATGGTACAGTGTTTGTTCCCCAATGATAATGCTGTGTTCCAAGGCAAGAGGGCCCCTGTTCACGCAATCTGAATGATGCCGGACTGGTTTTATGAGCATGAAAATGAAGTGTCACATCTCCCATAGTCACTACAATCACCAGATATCAATATTATTGAGCCATTCTGTTCCACTTTGGAGAGAAGGGAGCATGATTACTACATACCTCCATTATCATTACCTTCAGTTGTCACTATTTTGCATAAAGAATGGCATATGATTCTCTTAAATACTTTACAGGACTTACATTTATGAATTATGAGATGAAAGGAAGCTGTTTTGAATCCCATAGGCATGGTAATGTGTTGTGTTGTTGTTGTTTTCCCATATTCTTGTCCACCGTTGTACATTATTGTTTATTTGTTTTATATCTCATATTGTATACCTATTAAAACACTGTGACTCGCAGTCTGGCCTCAGAAGCCAGGGACAGTGATGTGTGTGTGTGTGTGTGTGTGTGTGTGTGTGTGTGTGTGTGTGTGTGTGTGTGCGCGCGCACGAAAGCGTGTATGTTGTCTAATTCAGAAGAAGGCCTTTTAGCCAAAAGCTTACTTATTAGCAACCGTTTTGTTGTGCCTGTCCATGGCTCAGCATCTCTACTATATGATGCAACTAATTTAATCCGTTTGTTTGTAAAATTACACTGCCTTTTCCCCAGTTTCCTGAGCTTTTCAGGCACCCAATTACGAATCTTTGCCTTTACTGATTCTTAAGGTACATTCAGTATTAAAACACTGGAAACTTACACACATCCTAGCCTTCATGGAAAGAACGTTAACATACTTCTGAAAGCATATAACTAAGTACAGGTACTCGTACTGGAAATCAGCAGTAACTGGTCTTTCCAGCACCAAACTGGCATATCACAATAAGCTTTGAAACAGCAAAATATATTTTTACTTTCAAAATACAATAATAATAGCTACAATATTTGAAAAAAAGCAAGAGCATTAATTTATAGCTTTGAACATTTGTAGTTTTCTAAGATAAAATTTTCTTATTAATGAAATTCTAGACTAATTACCTCATCATGCTTCCTTTTCTTTATTATACGAATCTTGTTTTTCTTCAACCACTTTTCCATTGCTTATAGATTTCTCCTCACCAGACTGATTTTTGTTGTAGCTTGAATATGCCTTTCCATAAAAGTCATTAAATAAATAATAAAAGAATATGGCATTTGGTAGTGTCAAGAAAACTGACCATCTAGGGTAGCCACAGTCATAGAAGACCAACTGGAAGGAATGCAAGAAAGCCAGACAAAATTGGCCCTGTAAATGATAAGATGCGTTCACTTTACAAAAATATTTACTAACTTTGATTTTTTTAGTTTAGTATATTGACTGGTCTATATCTGTTTAGCTATTCATGATAAGCTACAGTTGGAAATATTTTATAATGATTATAATGAAATTTTGAAGGTAAAATGTAAAGCATACACATCCTGATAAAACTGAATATAGCTTATGTTACACTGACTAAATGAAATAAATAGTAGGTAACTGTCATTGTTAATACAATAACATTTTAAAAATAAAAAATACAGAGAATAAGATACTGATTTAGTGGAAAAATCATAGATCTTAAACAAAAGTACTGCTGGCAAATGCTCAGCTTCACATACACATTAAATGAATGTAAATGGGAACATATCAACTTATAAATCTCTGATTCAATTTGAACCAAACTTGGTAGACATATTACTTATTTTCTGGAAATAAGCACTGTGGTAGTAAAAACCACCTAGCTCTCACTGAGGTGGGTGTGACATAGGAGGATGACAGACTGAGGAGGAGATGGGCAGAGAGACAGGGGAAGAGGAGGTGGACAGATAGAAGGGGAAGGAGATAGGCAGAGAGAGCATGGAAGGAGGGAATGGATAGAGAGAGGGGGAGAAGATTGGGGAGGAGGAGATGAGAGTAAGTGAGAAGATGAGGAGGAAGTGGACATAGAGAGGAGAGGAGGAGATAAATGGAGAGAGGGGTGAACAGGTGATGGAAAGAGAGAGGGGGGAGATGAGATGGAAAGACAGAGGTGGAGGAGGTGATGGGAGGAGAGAGGGAGACAAGGAGATGGATAGAAGGAGGGACAGGAGGAGGTGGAAAGAGAGAAGGGCGAGGAGGTGATGGACAGAGAGAGGGGAAAGAGTAGATATACAGAGAGATGGTGAGGTGGAGATGAGCAGAGAGAAGGAGAAGAAAGAGATGGAAAGATGGAGTGAGGAAGGAAATGGACAGAGAAGGGGGGAGGAAGTAGGAGATGGAGAGGGAATGGGGTAGGAGGAGATGGACATGGAGAGGGCAGGAGATGGACACAGAGAGGTGGGGAGGAGACAGAGAGAGGGGGAAGGAGATGGACAGAGAGATGGGAAGGTGGACAGCAAAAGGAGGAGGTGTAGATGCCAGATGGAAGATGGTGAAGGGAAGTGGACAGGCAGAAATAAAAAATACAGAGAATAAGATACTGATTTAGTGGAAAAATCATAGATCTTAAACAAAAAAACAATTCCCAAGACTGCAAGAGTTGATAGGTGCAAGAATTATTGCACAACCAGCTTAACAGTGCATGCATCCAAGTTGCTGACAATAATAATACACAGAAGAATGGAAAAGAAAAATGAGATTGTGATAGATGACAATCAGTTTGGCTTTAGGAAAGGTAAAGGCATCAAAGGCACCAGAGAGACAATTCTAATGTTACAGTTGATAATGGAAGCAAGACTAAAGAAAAATCAAGACTTGTTCATAGGAGTTTTTGACCTGGGAAAGGGTTCAACAGTGTCAAATGGTGCAAGATGTTTGAAATTCTGCAGAAAATAGGGATAAGCTATAGGAAGAGATGGGTACTATACAATTTGTACAAGAGTCAAGAGGGAATAATAAGAGTGGAAGACCAAGAATGGAGTGCTTGGATTAAAAAGGACATAAGACAGGGATGTAGTCTTTTTCCTCGACAGTTCAATCTATTTATCGAAGAAGCAATGATGGAAATAAAAGAAAGGTTCAGGAGTAGAATTAAAATTCATGGTGAAAGGATATCAATGATACAATGAGATTGCTATTCTCAGTGAAAGTGAAGAAGAATTACATGATCCGCTGAATGGACTGAACAGCCCAATGAATACAGAATATGGATTGAGAGTAAATAAAAAAAAGGTGAAGTAATGAGAAGTAGCAGAAATGAGAACAGTGCAAAATTGAACATCAAGATTGATGGTCATGTAGTAGATGAAGTTAAGGATTTCTACTACCTAGGCAGCAAAGTAACCAATGACGGACTGAGCAAGGACATCAAAAGCAGACTTGCCCTGGCAAAGAGTGAATTACAGCCCAAGAGAAGTCAACTAGTATCAAACATAGGCCTTAATTTGAGGGAGAAATTTCTGAGAATGTACGTCTAAAGCACATCACTGTATGGTAGTGAAACATGGACTGTGGGAAAACCAGAACAGAAGAGAACTGAAGCATTTGAGATGTGGTCTACAGCTGAATGTTGAAAAATCGGTGGACTGAAAAGGTAAGGAGTGAGGAGGTTCTGTGCAGAATTGGAGTGGAATGGAATATCTACAAAACACTGACAAGGATAAGGGACAGGACAATAGGACATCTATTAAGACATCAGGGAATAACTTCCATAATACTAGAGGGAGCAGTAGAGGATAAAAACTGTAGAGGAAGACAGAGATTGAAATACATCCAGCAAATAATTGAAGACATAGGTAACAAGTGGTACTATGAGATGAAGAGGTTGGCACAGGAGAGGAATTTGTTGTTTAGGGAACAAACATCATATCACATGGGTGTATACCACAGATAAACTTGACATCCTCTTTGGGGTTGCATTGTGTAAAACAGGGTGAAGTGGGACACATTCTCAGTGAATACCCCATTGAATTTACTTCAGTGCTTCATGCCACTTTACATATAAAATCATGCAACATTGTGATATAGTGTGCCGGGACTCAAATTTTTAAAAATACATTTGGTTTTGGGCATTTCTGTGGGTTTAAGAATTGTCCCATGTCGGGGTCTCTTGGGGTGGATTGGGAGAGAAATTTATTTGTGCTTTAATCTCCCTCTAGTGCACTGTGGGGGGAAAAGGAACAGAGATTTTGCCACCCCCCTACCCATTCTGCAGGTAAGTAACACCTCAGAGCACAGTAAGTAGAAAATTGTTTATTGTAGGCTGCTGTACATGAAGTTTTACTAGTTTATGTTAACAACAGGAATTTTCTGAAAAGAAGACAATTGTAATGCACTCTAACATGAAAAAAATATCATACCAACTTCCACTTATCGAACTTTCATTATGTCAACATTCTTGGACAAAGTTAGAAAGAGAAATCACCCTCTCCTGATGTCTCTATACACATCAGTACCCCATATAATATATTTTTACAGAACATACTGGATGTCAGAAATGGGAGGATATGGAATATTGTACTTTATACCATCCTTTTTTATTAGAAAATTTACTTCAATCATATTATTCTTTGGTGTGCTGATTACCTCACCTACATGGTTTTATCTTAGAGGTCTTCCTCTGTGGTGAATTTCCCCACAATGAAGTCCCTGGCTTGTACCCTCATTCTTAGTAGAAACTGACATTTTATTTCACCACTACTGTTCTCATCTGGAGGAATCCAAACTTTTTCTCAACAGTTCCTTCACATCAATCAGCATTTCAACAGATCAGACATTACTGGAAGACTGATGCTCAGAGATACTGGTGTAGCTGGCAGAAGTTGTGGCCAACACCTGAGGCCAAAATCAGCAGGAAAAATACTTATACCTGATTGAACAGTCAGTTTTCTGCCCCTACTTCTTGATAAACCACTAGATACAGCTGTGACAAGCTTTTCATATACACACATAAAAAAAAAAAATTGCATCACCCTGGTTCCCAGAACTCCTGAAGACAGACATTGACTGTGGATATTGTATCACAGACACAGTCCCTTTGACTGTACAGACATGTCACTAAACCTGCTCAAAGTTGTAAACAACCATGCATGAGCAGCACCTATTAGACTGAGGGGGTCTGACAGCTGATCAGTTCCAGTCATTCCACCATGAAGGAGGTACGCAGTCGTGTGGTCTGTAGTTCAACCATACCTAGATGGTCAGTACCATGGTTTGATCACATCTGCAGTGTTACTTTGTGCCAGCAAGGGCTCTCAGCAAGAGCAGTGTTTCAGAATGAACCAAAGCAATATTGTTTGGACATGGAGGAGATACAGAGAGACAGAAACTGTTGATGACGTGCCTTGCTCAGACTGCGCAAGGGCTACTACTGCAATTGATGGCTGCCACCTGTGGTTTATGGGTCGGAGGAGCCCTGACAGCAACACCACCTTGTTGAATAATACTTCCTGTGCAGCCTCAGGACGTCATGTTACAACTCAAATTGTGCGCAATAGGCTGCATGAGGCCCAACTTCACTCATGACGTCCATGGCAAGGTTCAATTTCACAACCATGACACCCTGCAGTGCGGTACAGATGGACCCAATAACATGCCAAATAGACCGCTCAGGATTGGCATCATGTTCTCTTCACCGATGAGTGCCGCATATACCTTCAACTAGACAATCGTCAGAGATGTGTTTGGAGGCAACCCAGTCAGACTGAACGCCTTAGACACACGGTCCAGCGAGTGCCACAAGGTGGAGGTCCCCTGGTGTTCTGGGGTGGCATTATTTGGAGCCGACGTATGCCACTGGTGGTCATGGAAGGCACCATAATGGCTGTATGATATGTGAATGCCATCCTCCAACTGATAGAGCAACCTTATCAGCAGGATATTGGCGAGGCATTTGGCTTCATGGATGACAATTTATGCCTCCTTCATCCCCATCTTGTGAATGACTTTCTTCAGGATAATGACACCACTCAACTAGGATGGCCACAGCATGTCCTCCAGACATGAACCTTATCGAAAATGCCTGGGATGGATTGAAAAGGGCTGTTTATCGATGATGTGACCCACCAACGACTCTGAGGGATCTACACCGAATCGCTGTTGAGGAGTGGGACAATTTGGACCAACAGTGGCTTGATGAAATTGTGGATAGTATGCCACAATGAATATAGGCACGCATTAATGCAAGAGGATGTGCTGCTGGGTATTAGAGGAACTGGTGTGTACAGCAATCTGGAGCACCACATCTGAAGGTCTCACTGTATGCTGGTACAACATGCAATGTGAGGTCTTCATGAGTAATAAAGAGGGCAGAAATGATGTTTATGTTGATCTCTATTCCAATTTTCTGTACAGGTTCCACAACTTTCAGAAATGAGGTGATGCAAAAGTTTTTTGATGTGTATAGAACATCTGTCCATATCTTCTCTGACTCTGAGTGCTAAACTTTCCTTGGTCCTTTCTGTAGCATGTTATGAGGATCTAATGATATTATACCACATTCTCATTGGTGTGTTTTCAACTTTCTCCAATGCTTCCTTTGGATTTCTTGGAAACTGGACATTGACAGGCAGTCCTTGTTCTGTTTTTTCCAGTTGATCAAATCAACTCTCCATGCTGCCTTCATGGACCTGAATAGAGCAACATCGGTGGCTGAGTAAGGTGTGTAGAATTCAGAGCCAGCATTATATAAGCAATATTGTGAAATTGATGTGGCCTTATGACTTCCTGGGAAACAATGACATGGAAAATTGTCCTCCACAACAGATTTTCTTCTGTCAGACCTTCTTAAGTATGGTAAACTATTTTCAAAAACCATTCTTCAAATAATGGCGTGTAAATCCAACCAGATTTGCTTAATGCATAGTGTGTGTCCTCAACACCATCTTCTGTCCAAGTTGTGTAGAGACTTGTGCTTCCATTCCTGTAGAAAACAAATAATGGAAGCATTTCTCCATTTCCAGATACAACAAAAATTACACTGGTTGACAGTTTTGATGTGATCAAAAACTCTTTCAGGATCTCAACATCTGCTTCTCACAATGGTTGTGGAAGACCAAGGATCATATGTGAAGTTTGTTTCATCATAATTTTATATAGTCTCTGGAGGAATGTGTTTCAAATTAGGTTGCAGGTTTTTAGTAAGCAATGAGAGATTCTTCATCAGCAGTAGCCCTTGATCTCTTTACAGTTTCAGATAGATTCTTGATCTAGTCCCTCCCTGGTCTTTTGTCCTTGAACTTATTCACATGATGTCCATGCCAATCAAGAAAAGTTTTCGTCATATCCCTAAAATCACCACTTTTAAGGGGAATCCTCATTTGTGCACAGATTAAAATTCCTGTTACTATTGATTTTTCATGTTCCTCACTAAAACTTGCTGACCTCCATGTTCCCTCTTCAAGTTTTCATTACCCTATTTCTCAGTGTTGTTTTTGGAACACCATATTCCTCAGCTGTTTTCCTTGAAGTTTTACTACTTCTCCTGTACTCTGAAATAGCCTTTTCCATTGTATTTTAGTCACACTTAAAGAGCCCAGCACTACCAGTAACGTTTTTACACTTTCTGACCATGTTCCACTTCACCCCTTGAAAACAGTGATTATTTAAACAAATTAGCCTCATGAATAAATTAATGACAAATACATTTCAAAAATTTGTGTACTACATAAACTCACTACCAGCTCTTGAGGTTGTTGGTTAGTTTGAGAATTAAATTAATGTTCTCCATAGCTAGTGAGGTGGTTTGTGAAGATATCACATAGTTTTCCTTTTCCTATATGAAAGAAAAAATTATTCAGTGGATTAGTTACTAACACAATTAGCTTAAAATATGGTGCATCTGCTTTATTAAACCTCAATGGACGAAACTAAGAGCAGAGACTAACTTCCTTCAGAATGAGTCACTAGATGTCAGCACTAACAAAATAGCAAAGATGGTGATGTCTCACTTCACCCCACTCTGCAGTATTTGTGTAATATATGTGACATTTGTACATGGCATTTTAGGTCATAGGTAAAAAGCTTGTACATTAGAAAAAAATACATGTATGTGAGTATGTTCCACTCCCACTCCTAGACCACTACATTGACTTCAATGGAACTTGGTACACACACTGAGGTGACAAAAGTCATGAGGTACCCCTTAATATAGTGTCAGACTTCCTTTTGCTCCGTGTAGCACAAAAAGTCAATGTGGCATGGACTCAACAAGCCCATGCAGATATATTGAGCCATGGTGCCTCTATAGCTGTCGATAACTGTGAATGTGTTGTTGGTGCAGGGTGTTGCACATGAACTGACCTTTTGATTAGGTACCATAAATGTCTGGTGGGATTCACATCAGGTGAAGTGGGTGGCCAGATCATTCACATGAATTTTCCAGAATGTTCTTCTTACCAGTCATGAACAACTGTGTTCTCATGAGAGACATCTTTGAATGGGAACATGAATGGCTGCAAATGGTCCCCAAGTAGCCAGACATAACCATTTATAGTCAATGATTGGTTCACTTAGACCTGAGTACCCAGTCTATTCCACAGAAACATAGCCCACACCACTACAGGACCACCACCAGCTTGCACAGTGCTTGTTGACATCTTGGGTCCATGGTTTCATGGGGTCTGCTCCACACTTAGACCCTACCATCAGCACTTACAAACTGAAACTGGGACTCATCTGATCATGTCATGGTTTTCCAGCCATCTAGGGTCCAACCAATATGGGCACGAGCCCAGGACAAGTGCTGCAGGCAATTTTATGCAGTTAGCTACGGCACTACCACCTGTCGCCTGCTGTCATAGCCTATTAATGTCAAATTTCACCAGACTGTCCCAACGGATATATTCATTGTACATCCCACATTGACTTCTGCAGTTATTTCATGGAGTGTTGCTTTTCTATTAGCACTAAAAACTATATGCAAATGTCGCTGCTGTTGGTCATTAAGTGAAGGCCGTTGGCCACTGCATTGTGCACGATGAGAGGTAATACCTGAAATTTGTTTTTTTTTGGCACACTCTTGACGCTGTGGATCTAGGAATATTGGATCCATTAATGGTTTCCAAAATGGAATGTCCCATGTGTCTAGCTCATACTACTATTCCACATTCAAGGTCTGTTAATTCCCATTGTGTGACCACATACACATTGGAAACCTCTTCACATGAATTACCTGAGCACAAATGATAACTCCACCAATGCACTGGCCTTTTATACCTTGTGTGTGAGATACTACTACCACCTGTATATGTGTATATCACTATCCAATGACTTTCATCACCTCAGTGTATACCACTTATTGTCTGGTAATAAATACTGTGGGAGTAAGAATTACTTCCCACTGGGGTGGTGGTAGGATGAAAATGGGGTGACATTGGAGAAGTACAGAGAGAAAGGGGGGGAGAAGTGGATGGTGAGAGTGTGAGAGGTGGAGATATGCAAAGAGAGAGGTGAGGAGGATATGGCGAGAGAGGAGGGAGGCGTAGACAGACAGAGAGAGAGGGTAAAAGGGGAGATGGAGAGAGAGAGGTGGGGGCATAGGAGCAGATGGACATAGAGGGCACTAAGAGATGGGCAGATGGAGGTGGAGTAGGAGATGGACAGAGGGTGGAGGAGGAGGAGATGGACAAAGAGAGAGGGGGCAGGGGGAGATGTGTGACATACTTGTAACTGAGTGAAGTCATGGGTAAAAAGCAAGTGTTGTCATAAAAACCACAGTGTTGTAAATTACTCCTGTTTCTGAAGCCATTTTCCTATGACTGTGTCTTATCACTGCTCCTCACCCTGCTGGTCTGTACAAATTTACATTAATTCTCACTTCCATTTTTCCTTCCACTTCTGTAGAGTTATGACCATACTTTTGTAGTGGTCAGCTTCTGGTGTGATCTGTTTGTCTTAAAATCCTTTATGTAGCCTTTCTTAGCAATGGCCTTATGAGCACAGATTTTATTTATTTATTGTTTGTTTTTGAATATTAGCTTGTATCATAACATTCAGCTTTAAAAGTAGGTATTTTTAATGGTTCCAATTTTTAACAGTCCATCTCTATTGCATCTTATTAGTTTTCACTGAGTGAGGTGGTATAGTAATTAATGCACTGGACTCGCATTCAGGAGGATGAAAGTTCAAACCTGCATCCGGCCATTCTGATTTAGGTTTTCCATGATTCCCCTAAATTGCTTCAGGCAAATGCCGAGGTGGTTCCTTTGAAAGGGCACGGCTGATTTCCTTCCCCATCTTTCCCTCGTTCGATGGGACCAATGACTTCGTCGTTTGGTCCCCTACCCCAAATCAACCAACCAACAATCTTATTACTTTATTTGTTCGCTTTTTTCATTACTCGCTTTGTTTACTTGTCCACTTGCTTCATTATTTGTGACTATTTTTCTTTTGTACCCTCATTTATATGCCATGTATAAAATAATATGAATTCATTGTTGGTTGGTAGAGCAACCCAGTTAATGTCAGGATTACTGCAATCCTGGCCACACTAACATGTAAGGTGATGTAAGGTCTGTTATGTAATATGCATTGACTCATCTTGGGTTTCATGTGCTTGTTTTGGTATGCTGATAGCCTTCCTGATCCAAAAGTACTACTTTGCACTCAGCTTGGAGGTGAAAACTGCATGTTATTACTTCACCAACATTTTTTAAGATAAGTATCCAATTTAGGTCACTAAACTGTTGTATCAACAGTTTATTAATTGGTTTCTGTCAAATTACTGAGTTAAAATTCTTCCCTCTGTCTTTCTAAAAGTGATTTCATGTTCATTTAACGTTTTCCAGTATAGCAATTGATAACTAGCAGTGAGTAATTTATTTCTCCACCGTAATATTTTTTTATGCAACTTATGGCTATTGTGCATTTTGTCCATATATTGTCACAAGAAAGTAGTTTATTTTTCTTGAATAATAAGTTATTTATTTTAAAACAATACTTGTTGACTGGTAATCATGCATGATATCCACATCAAAATTATTTTCCTTCTTCAGCTGTAGACAGATCTCCATCATTATGTTTGTTTTCTATTTAGCTCATAATTTTGATAATTTACTCTACATAGTTATTTTTATATATTTTTTTATCTCTTTGTTACTAACATATGCTGATATACACTGAGCCTGTGCACATGACAGAGTGGTTAAGCGCTGAATTTGTATCAGGAAGAAATGATGTTGAAATCCATATTCCATCATCCTGATTTAGGTTGTCTGTAAATTAGTTTATGCGCATGTTGTACCAATTCCTTAAACAAGACCAGAGCTAAAGCCTGTCACCAACCATGTTCAACAACTATCTCTAATGACATGTTATAATAAGACATTGGATACTAATATAATTTTCTTCAGCTTGATTGTATGGACTGTGTGCTGGATTGGCTAGTATGCAATACATTTGCTGTATTTCAGTGTTTTATTTATCCGTAATGTCCGTGCAGCAACTGTTTGCTTCTTGTCTAGGATCAACCCAATAGATTCTTTTTGTGAGCTGTCTTTCAATATGATATTGCCACTGACTGAGCCACATCCATTTTGAATCCCCTACTTTCCTGCATAATTTTTTTCTTTCATTATTAGTGCAGAACTGTTCACCAGACCCTGAGTTAATACATTATGAATACTAACCTTTTCAAAATGTTCTCCTTTCCTAAAGCATATTTTTGTATGTATTACTTTATTTTATTACAAGTTCCACTGATACTTACAGCTACACAGCTGCAAAAAAGCATATGGAACCAACCATTTTTTATTTTTACAAAATTTACAACAGTGGGCACAGAAGGATATAAAACAATAGATTCATGTATTTAAACAATGCAAAATGCAGTATGGAATAATGACAATATTGTGAAAAGGATAGAAAGATACTTACCACACAGCAAAGATACTGAGTCGTAAATGGGCATGACAAGAAGACTGTCAAACAAGTAAGCTTTCAGCCAAAAAGGCTTTCATAGGAGTCAAAACACACACACACACACACACACACACACACACACACACACACACACACACTCTCTCTCTCTCTCTCTCTCTCTCTCACACACACACACACACACACACACACACACACACACACACACACACACACAGAGTCATGCAAACGTAACTCACACACATATGACCACAGTCTCTGGCTGCTGAGGCCAGACTGCCCTTGGCAGTGAGAGACTGTGATTTTGTGTATGTGCGTGTGTGTGTGTGTGTGTGTTTTTTTTTTTTCTTTGTCTAATTTGTATGAAGGCCTTTTTGGCTCAAAGCTTATTTGTTGGACAGTCTGTTTGTTGTGCCCATCTGTGACTCAGCACCTCCACTGTAGGTGAGGTTTATGTACTTATGTTATTACTGGTATGAACTGATATAATACATCAACGTTTGAAATTAAGTATGGTAGATGAGAGTGCCGAATCTAGAGGATAGCATACTTAAGAACATGTGATGTTTTTTGGTCAGTATTTTAGTCTAGTGACTAATTTCAGGATCACATGAACGAAAGCTAGCTAGAGACAACCATAGTCAGCTTCTCCTATTTTTGGGAGTTTTTTATTGTTAGACATGAGGTTGCATTTTGCACAGTATTTGTAAATATTTAATATTCTACAGATTTAAGTGCTGTAAAATAAAGCTATTTGGAACATTAGTAGTACTACTCAATTTGATTTCACTTTCTGATTATTGGTGTGTTGCAGAGTAATAATGTGACAGATAGCTTATTAAAAACAGTATTGACAAGTTTTTATTGACTGAAACACTTTTAAAATTCAATCAAATACTTGATCTGAGGTACATGAATTTGGAAAAACCTTAATTTTCTGGAGTAATTTTTTAATTTCAGAAAAATATTGCAGTGCAATAAAAGTGACCATCATAATTTAAAAATGTAGTAAGAAAGTATATTAAAACTTCTGTTACAGAGGCAGAAGTCTAAAAAGTATAGCGAGGTACAACATTCTTCCCTGTACTCTACAACAAAATATAAGGATTCACATTTGCACCTAAACTAATGGGGGATCATACTAATACAATTATAATACAACTAAACTACATGCAAGCATGCTCATCTATGGAAAAGCATTTACCAACTGAGTAAAGTGAGATTAGCACCAGGTCTTCCTTCAGTTTTCTCTTAAATTTTGATTTTATAAGAGGAAGGCTTTTTATTCCTATCGATAGAGCTTTGAACACTTCAATGCCTGAATAATTTATGCCGTTCTGTACAAGGATGAAATTTGTTTGGCTACTGTGCAAGTTTTATTTTGACCTGATATTATGGTAATATGCTCTATCAGTTTTGGAAAGGGTGCAGCTTCTTCTAACAAAATGTGTGAGTGACAAGATAATTTGTGATACTGTGAAAATATGAAGTTTCTGATACAGATTTTTGTACGAGTGCCTTATATGGACATATCATGTGTGGAATGATCTCTTCTGAGTAATAAATGCCATAATGCCATAAAACAATAACACTCAGAAATTTCCAAAGTAAGCAGCTCCAACTGTTTCCTTATACACAGTCAATTCAGTCAGACAAATGTTGCCATATTAAGTCTTTCTGCTTGATGTATAATCTGACATGACCAGTTTAATTTGTGTACATCTAAGAACTTGGAGGAGTATACTTCCAGTATTCATTGTCCCTTATGTTTTAAATTTATGCCTTCTTGTTCATACTGTGTCATATGTATTAGTACATGGTGCATGCTTCTGTTTTATCAATTAGGAAGTTAAGCTACTATTCTCCTCATGATAGAGATTTATATAGGAAGTGTTGTAATTACTAAACTTTCATATTCGTATTGTATTTGTATTTCTTTACTGGTCCTGTAAATTGTGTTTAGGTACATATTTTGCACAAACGATATAGGACAAGTCAGATGGGTACTGTATACACAACATCATGCACATTGTTATTTTGAAAAGATAAATAATTAAAAATTATTCAATACATGTTGAATATTGATGACAAAATTAATATAATGAAATAAAATGCTAGACTGGTTAAGAATATTTGAGCAGTTACACTATACTTTCCTGATACTATAAAAATTCGGAAACAGAATAGAAGCAGTGGTCAAGCAAATACTCTTTCAGTTTCACTTTAAACTTTTGTAAAATTTGCATCTGTTTCAAATAGGATGGCATGTGATTGTACAGCATAATGCCAGTATGATACACTCCTCTCTTACAAATGTTTGTACTTACTGTATTGACATGCAAATAATGCTTCTGCCTAGTATCATGAGGGTGGTAATCACAGTTATACTTGAAGATATTTCCATCTTTTAAAATACTTCCTTTTGTGAAATTTAATATTTCATACATACATATGCAAGGAAGAGGCAGTATATTGAGATTTTTAAATATTGGTCTACAGGAGTCTCTTTACTTAACATGGTTTATTATTCTAACAATCTTTTTCTGTAGCCTAAATGTTTTGTTTGTACCTACAGAGTTTCCCCAAAAGATAATGCTGTACATCAGCAGTGACTGAATACTGCCATGGTACATTGTGATCACTGATGCATGGCTTGTATTTTGTGCAAGGATTCTTAATGCGTACGTAAGTGTGTTTAACTTTTTGTTTACATGGTTAAGATGTGTATCCCATTTTAGGTTTTGCTGAATATGTATACCTAAAAGTTTTGTGTCGCTCACAGATGAGACAGTTTTTCCATCAAATTTAAAAATTGGTCTTGCACGATGTAGTTTCTGTGAATTGTGGAAATTGACTGTCACTGTTTTTTCATTATTTATTATTAGCTTGTTTGCTCTGAACCATTGTGTCAAATTTTGTATTATACCTGTAGCTGTTTTTTGTAGGCTTTCCTCATCACACGATTTGATTAGGATATTTGTGTCATCTGCAAAAAGTACTGTTGTCCCTTTAGTTATTTTTTCTGACAAATCATTAACATAAAGAATGAAAAGAATTGGCCCAAGGACTCCATATGTAACGTTTTGTGCATTACTGTAAAATTTACAATTTTTTGTGTTTTTATGTCTTTGTATTTTATTTGAGTGATCTGTTGACGGTCATGAAGGTAGGAATGTATCCACTTGTTTGGCAGGCCTCGTATTCCATAATTACCTAACTTCTGCAACAGAGTATTATGATCAATTACATCGAAGGCTTTACTAAGGTCAAGAAATATGCCAGACACATGTTGCTTATTATCTACTGCAGTTAGAATTTCATTTAAGAAAGTATAAATAGCTGACTGTGTTGATCTGCCAGTTCTGAATCTGTGTTGTGCATCACTTATTATGTTTTCTTTATTTAGAAACGCTGTCAGCCTTCTAAGAAATAGTTTTTCAAGAATTTTACCAAAGCCTGACAATACTGATACAGGTCTGTAGTTTGCAGCTTCATGTTTGTCCCCTTTCTTGTACAGTAGCGTCACTTTTGCCATTTTCAGATTTTTTGGGAATATACCACTCAAGAATGATGAATTGAAAATATCCATTAATGGTTCTACGATAGATGTTACACTTGCTTTGATGATAATATCTGGTATTTCATCAGTACCTGCTGAACATTTATTGGGTAACCTTTTTATAATGACAGATAATTCCTCAGATGTTGTTGGAGACATGAATTTTTGTATCTGACTGGAGTGTATTGCTGTCTGGTTGTGAGTTGTGATGTTTGGTAATCAGGTGGTGTGCTACATTAGAAAAGTAGTTGTTAAATTTACTAGCCACTACTGTGGGGTTGATTATTTTATTGTTGTTTACATGAAGTTCTATATTTTTGAGGGCTAATGATGTAGTACCTGTTTCTCTTTTTATGATACTCCAGGTTGCTTTAGTCTTATTCCTGGAATTTTTTATTTGTTTGTCATTTTTCAATTTCTTTGCTTTTGTTATAACTTGTCTAAGTATTTGTTTATATTGTTTAAGTAGTTGATAAATACAGGATTTGTGGTTTGCTTTGAGTATTCATATAAATTCCTTTTATTCTGGCCTGATATTTTTATTCCTGTTGTGACCCATTTATTTGGTTTGTGCACAGAATTTATAAGTGACGTTTTTTTAGTAAAGGCTATTTCAAAAAAATGTATGCATGTGGCTATAAATTTATCAAACTTGTCATCTGTGTTGTTTGAACTGTAAACATCAGTCCAGATTTCTCTTCTCAAGAGAGAACAAAAGTAATCTATGTTTTCATTATTTAACTTCCTCACAATAGCTCTAGTTTTCTGGGCTATAAACTCACAATGAAACCTGTCTAGAAACTAAGCAACTGCAACATATGGGCTGAGACTCACAAGTTACGCAAGTACAAATATAGCTTATGAGAGATAACTGACTTGTTTTCCTTTTACTCACCTGTGAGAAGGATGAGTAGTGAGTTTTTTTAGTGGGAACATACAGAGTGCATGTGTTTTTGACTCACTGAAAGAAACAGTAAACTAGCAGGTGTCCTACCTTCCTCTAGGACCACAGTGTACATTTAGGACAACTAGTAATAAGAACTTCAGATGTTGCAGTAATTTGTTTATGCTATTCTCTTTAAAATTCTAAATTTATCAACAATAGACAAAAGAAGTTTAATGAAATTATAACACACCATCTGCAATGTAGTGATGTACTTCTTCCACCACAGATACTTCTGGAACTGTGGTCCCATAGCTGCCATCATGTAGTAGAAGTACATAATTATGTGCACGAAAGAATTTATCACTCCAATGAACGTTCCATGGCCTCCAGGGTAGTATTTTGTGGCTCCCCATGACACCATTGGCATCACAGTGTGGTGATACATGTGCAAGAAAGTGATCTGACGGTCTTTTTTTCGTAGCACGAAGAAAACCTGGGAAGAAAACCACAACATTCTATAAATTTATTCATTGACCATGGACTCTAGCTAATAATTTTCAGCTGAGAATATAGGGTGCATCGGACAATTTTATATATACAATAAATGTAGAGCAAAGAAAACAGGATTACCTTTTATTGGTACAGATGAGGCTATTACATATTTTCTGGTACAGTACAACAGTTAACACTTAATATGACATTTAATATTGACTCATACCATACACAGATTTCTCTGCATGATAAGCTTTTAAATGTTTAAATAAATTTAATTCATTTAATTCCTTAACTGATTTTGCAAGCTTGCTGAAAAACATTTTGCCTGTTTCATGAGGAACACTCATTGTCATTTTCAGATTTCTCTGTCTTGCGTAATAATTATCCTTTTCTCTTGTTGCAAGGTCATGTATGCTTTTATTTATGTGGGGTTTATAACTTATTCTCACAACTATAATATTCTGTTATATCTGCAGTAAGTGCACTGCAGTGTACAAAAGCTTGTCTGCAAGTTTGTTTGAATGGTACTTTCGCTTCACATCTCTTGTTCTTTTCAAGTAGCTATCTTGTTCACTTCCCCATATATGAACTGATTAGGACAGATGTGGGAATGCAAGTCCATAGTAAAAATGCCCTGAGCACTTTATCATCTACAACTCTTGCTGTTTTGGGCACAATGAAGATTTCTGTGTTTCTCTTTTTACACAGAAAATCTATGTGCTCCCTCCATGGTGAATGCTTACCTGTAATAGTTCCTAAGAATTTTGTGCTATTTACTTCTTTAATTGTCTCACTATTTAATTTAATATCATGTTGTACTTTTCACTCTGTTTGGTTTGGAACACTAAACACATTGTTTTAGATTGATTTATAAAAGATTGTGTAATATTAGATATTTATTTGCAGTCTCCATATTTATGACTGCTTCCTTTTCAAGCTCCTCCTCTGTATCAGTTGCACATACAACTGCAATGTCATCAGCATACACTGTAAGTTCCTGTTTGATAGAATCTGGGAAGTCATTTACATAGAGAATAAACAGTATTGGACTGAGCACAGAACCTTGTGGCACTCTATGCCTGACGGTTTATAATTGAGATCTATAATTCATTATATTTCAATCACTATTATGATTTATTTCTGTGCACTGGTTCCTATTTGACTATGTCATAGCACTTCCCTCAAATCCTATGCTGACAGAGTTAACCTGGAATGATTTACACAGTTAAATGCTATAGACAGGTCCATGAAGATGCCACAAGTCTTCTGTTGCCTGTCAAGCAAACTCAGAATATGCTCAACTAAATCTGTTGATGCAGTTATTGTTGATTTGTCTTCTCTGAAACCATGTTACCGTTGTGATGGGTGTAGTATTTGAAATTTGTTTATAAAACTTACAATTCTATTCTTTATTAACATGCCATATATTTTACCAAAAGCTGAGATCAATGCGATTGGTCTGTAGTTTCCCAATTCACCTCTATTCCCTTTCTTAAAAACTGGCTTTACTTTGCTTGTTTTTAGTGTATCTGGAAATGTACAGTCCTCTACTGCAGCATTCAGTACACATGTTAAGGGTTTCATCATACTTGCCCTACATTCTTCTATGAGGTGTGTTGTAACCCTATATGAGCCTGATGGATGCTTGACCTTTAGCTTCGTTTGTACCAGTTTCTGGGATGAAAGCACTGCTATGATTTATATGTGGGATTTCTGGCATTGTACTTTCTTTGACTGTTTTATTTTTTTCAGTTCATCTGTTACAGTTATATATCTATTAAAGGTTTTCCCTGTTTTTAGAGGATCTAGATAACTTTTGCCATCTTTCAGTGGGCAAATGTCCTCTGTCAGTTTTGTTACTTTTCCTTTCCCTTCATTTATGAAGGACCATAATGCTTTTAAATAATTCTCTTCTTTATCTAAAGCTGTCTTAATGAATAATGCCTTTGTTTCTCTGATGGTTTTTTTATTCTGTACAAAGTATTATACACCTCAGTGTTTGTTTGCTTGGCAAGGTCATAATAAACTTTCAGTTTATTTCTTGCATGGAGTACATGTCTAATCACCCAGCTTTTCGTTTTTGGTATTTGTTTACTATCGTTTTGCTGACAAGATGTGTAAGATTATAACACTAATTAAATGAAGATAAAAACTGGTTCCATTTAGCATTTGCATCATTGTCTTCGTACACTGCTTCCCATTTTTCTGTCATTACTATCTTTTTTAGTCGAATGAAGTTTTCTGTGTTTATCTACCTCTTTTGCTTCTGTATCTTCTGCTCACTTCTTTATGTTAATGTCTATCATCCTGGCAAAATGGTCTGCTAGTGTGGAGTTTATTACCTGGATGTCACAGCAGCATGAAGGAATATTTGTTATTATATGAGCAATAGTAGTTACTCTGATGAGGTTATTTATTTTTATTCTTAGGTTTGGAGTATGCAGTAAGTCCATTAGTGTCTCAGAGTTTTCTGTATTTTGCCTGGTATGTTCAAATCCCCATTAATTATTAAACTAGCATATTTTTTAAAGTTCTTGGATTGTGCCCTCTAGTTGTTCAAAGAATGTTTTTTATTTCGCCATTTGGTGATTGGTACAGACCTAAAAGACAGCATGAATTTCCTGTAACTTTTATTTCCACTGCAGTAGCTTGAAAGTTAATTTCTCTAGTATGTTTTGTGGTGTTTTGTATGACTTTAGTTGATTTGTAGCTAGAGAAAATGGCAACCGCACCACCTTCTGCAATGTTCTGAAAAAGCTGGTTACATCTGCATAATTTTTCAGGTTGTGGATCTCAATCAGATTTTCTTTTAGCCCACGTTCAGTTTCTACTAGAATGTTTGGTTTATATTCCTGCAATATTATCTATAAGTCATCTGGTGTGTTCTTTATGTACTGCACATTCTGGTGATGTATTGTAACTGTTGTTTCTAATTTTAATGAGGCCCCTTTTTGTGATGCAGTAAACATTTCACTAGCTCCCCATGTTTCAGTTAGACTGTATTGATCTTTTTTACATGCTGGGTACTACAACTGATTCATTTCTTTGTACATAATTTAAATTTTTGGCAATATATTTACTCTGGCAACTGAGACGAGTATTTTTATTTACAGATTTCCTGACGTCTTCCTCTGCTTGCTCGATGCTGTAAAAAATCCTCGCTTAATGCAGCAGGACTCTTAGGCCTCAGGCACCTACCCTGACCGAATGCTTCTACTGCTGCTGCTGCTGCTACAGATCTCCCAGGCCTCAGGCACCTCTGCTGTGTGGTTACTGTTACTGATGCTACCATCATTCTTTGTCTCAGTGGCTGCCCTTGTTTGGCTGCTACAGCTGATGATTCTTCTGTGTTTACTTTTGGCACCTGCGAGTAATCTGCTTGCTCGTCTGTATGGAGTTGCAGCCATTCGACTATGGGCTGTGGTTCAGTTTCTTGCATTCTAGAGCATTTTCGGTAGTTTGATATAATGTCTAGGTATACTAAGACACAGAATGACCACTGTTTATTAAATGCGCAATTTTTTGACTTTTGAAAGTTTTGCCGTTTCCATTTACGTGCATGCAACGTCTTGTGTAATGTTCTCTGTCCGTATCATCTATTGCAAGGAAGTCCTGGCCAATTTTTCTGTGTATATTATTTGCTTTCTTTATTTCTTCATCTTTTAGGAATGCGCATTGCAACTACTTGATGTTTATGTAGACCACACAGTCTCATGTATGAGTGGCTTCATTTGAGTTCATTTCGGTAGGCGTCATTTGATACTGCCATTAACAAAATGCACAGAGTTCCTGAATCACTGAAGGAGCAGTTCTTTACTACTTCGCCCATGGGGGCTCCTGGTTTTACATAACTCGTAGCTTTAACGTTTTGCTTATACATTCAAGTTTCGCCAACTTTTCTGCCATGGCTGTCTGCATATATTGTTGTCACAACTATTTTGTAGGATATTTTTGCACTTCTTTTTGATTTCACGATGGTTTGGCTTACTTTCATCTTGCTATAATTTTCTTTATATGTTACTGGTCCACACTACTATCAGTTTGCAGAAGTACCTTGTTTTTTTTTTTTGTCTGAATTTTCATTTATCTCTTTTTCTATTCGTCATGAACACTCTGTATTTGAAATCCGTCAGTAGTCGGGATCTTTACAATGTGTCTTCTCTGTAGGCTTCAAGTTCACCAAGGCTCAATTCAGATGTTCTTGCCGTTTTCTCAGGTATGGTGAGGACGGATTCTTTTAATCTTTCGACTTCTGCGTTTAGATTTAGATTTTTCTTCACCATCGTGTGATATTTGCCTTTTACGCTCTTTATCTCATTGAGTAGGCGTAACTATGGAAAAAGTTCATTTTTGTCAGACTTTAGGCTTAATTATTTTGCATAAAAAAGTAGTCAGAACCATATTTCTTAGCTTGGACTAGCGTCAGCACAACTGTAATGGTGTACCACTTTGCATTTTATACATATCACACCTTTTGCGACTTATTTGCTGCAATAGCACTTGTCAAGATTATTATTTCTGTCCCTTTTTTGTTCGAACATAATACGATGTGGTTGCTGCACGCACAATCTCATGATTGTAATTTTTTGTTTCACTACATACAAAAAAATACACTTTCTAACACACCGATTTGTTGATATTATTTATCACTTCTTTTCACTAATTTACTTATATTCACCGGATTTTCACGTTAACTATTTGTGGAACAAATCAAGTACCCAAGTACAATGTTTCACCGTTTCAACATTCCTTTCTTCCGCTATTTGTGATGCAGGGTACACTTAAGATCACATAAATACTGTATGTTACACAATAGTCTAATCAGAGGTTTTTAATTCAAGAATATTGTTTAAAAGTCTTTATTATGCAAATTTTTAACAGGGTCGGAACTGGAACTTTTTTACGGCTACTTACAAGTCGCCTTTCGTCTTCTAAAATATTAAGAATACTTCATAACCACCCCCCCCCCCCCCCCCCCCCCAGTTTGACATCCACTCTTACAAAATATTGTATGGGCGCTTTTGGTACCTAGAATGATGGACCAAGGCATGCCATTACCCGATTTGCCACACACTTCACTCAGTGGAAGAGGAGTAAAGCTAAGCGAACACGTGTCTCTGCTTATCCATAGATACTCGACCATTTCTGGGAGGACGACAATCAAAGTTTTCAGTGTATGTCTTTAAGGGAGTGGTAAGCTCAGTGTTAGTCGAGTGGCAGCAGTGACAACGAACGGACGTGCGGCAGCGCTCATCGTCCACCGCCACGACCGTCGTCTGTTGCAGTCTCGTGTCAGATTCATCATTTCGTGTTTGTCTTAACAACGTTCTGCAGGCAACACGTGGAACTTAAATAGAACAGGTTGTAGTCAGTGCATCAACGATCGGAACTCTCCGCATCCTACTGCCTTAGATATTCACAAATGGGTGTGTGAGAAACTTAAGTTAGCTCACGAAGATATCATGAGGTTTCAACTGGATTTTATATTGGACTCTCTTTTTATAAGACGGAAAACTTCGGAGTTATGTGAAAGAATTGTAACTTCCACTGGTGGCAATCGAGAATTTAAACATTTTTATAGCTGATTAGTGACGTGGAACTTGTATATGCTGGCTATGGGATCCGTAATGTATTCATATTCAATATGCCATTCGAATTTTCGAGTGACGATGTGTCACGATGGCTACATCCCTGTGGAACCGTTCTTAGCGTCACGGCGCTGTGTTCATCTTAAGAATGAACCAGATGTAAACATTACACTATGTATTCTACGTTTGCTGGAACCTCACTGGATTTTGTTTTACGTGGAGCGTAAAGCTGTCTTGGGTATAGTTAATTAAGTACAATAAGAAACATACGTATCACGCTATGCGCATTTAAATTGGACAGCACTGGCCAGCCAAGAGGTCCTCCTAACATGCAGTGATGTGAACAGTTGCAGTTAAGACGTAAATAGAGACGAGGAGAGAAACAATATACCTGTAAATGCCATTTAATTTTCAAAGACAATGAAATAATGTACGACAAAACTCGGGCAATACGCTTCTTAGGAAACCAGACGGGAAACCTAACACGCTGTCGTTCTCAGCTAACATAGTATTGTAATTAAAACAAGTGTGATGAAAATTCCTAACTCAAGCACAGGGTAGTTTTTCTGAGTGAACTATGTGTGACATAAAAGCTTACTGCAGGGATTTCACCTTATAGTTAAATATTGGAGGCACTGGAGGTAATAAGTACTGTTAGTCGTCTGGTAATCTCAGAACTCCTATATCCGAATCCGAGGAATACATTTCAGTTCTGGAACTGTCATCTAATACGTTCATAACGAGGCGATCAACAACTGAGTCAACGAAGTCACCCAAGCGCCACATTTTCTCCCCTTCTTTTGTGACATGCTGTTACGCATTTCGCCAGTGACGTGTGGCAAAGCCTAGTGTATTCGTTCCAGTACGCCTGCAGGCTTAAGTATCTTGTTATTTCTCGCGATTTGTCACTTAACTTGGCTCCAGATCAATTCTGTTGCGCTCATACTGCAATGATACGCAAGCAACTGCAAAAATGCAGCATTTGTATGGTGTGCTCGATGCCGTGAAAAGTATTGTTTTCCATGTATCTACGACGCATACCACTCTGGCTCATGTGCGACCACACTTACAGTATAAAACAATGTACATAGCCCAAATTAAAGAGTATTTGATTTTCGTTTTTATTCCAAAAATTTAATTGTGTAATGTTTCCTTAACTTAAGCAATCTCTTTTACAAAATATCGATAGTTAAGAGTTTATATTTGCAGTGAAAACTGGAATTCTGCGTGCAGTATGTTATGAGAAACAAGAAAACGTGCACTTTTCATAAAACGTGATGATTAAGTATGTGTTAATTAGCATATTTTTAATGAATTTCATATTATCATGTACGTATACGAACTGAACATAACAAAAGCCGGATACAGCGAAACTGGAACCAGTGACCTACTTATTACCCACTACCAATCTCCAACGCTACCGATCTTTTTTTCTTTTTTTGAAATCTCATTTTGTTCGTTATTGGCCGTTGCGTTTGTTCTAGACGGACGTCGTCTGACACCCGTTCAAGTTCATCGTTGATCCAGTTACTCTTTTAATACGGAGGGGAGGCAGCTTTCTGACCGAACACGCTGAGCCCATGCCGGCGTATATCCGAAGTACTTTATATTTAGAAAAAAAACAGTTCTAGAAAAACTTCAAAGCCGATTGTCTGTCTGATCTTATGGAAAACTTATTTCTCACCGTCTTTTGACAATGTCCCGCACGCGTGTTCCACAACGAAACGGAAAGCAATGTCAGCCATTTTCACAATACGTATTAACAGAGCGACAATCAGAGCACAACCAGCGTTTACCGAGACTGTGACCTTACACGATTTTTAAAATGAAAACTACATAGCTAATGTATGGTTAAGAAAAACGTTAATGGCTGTTACTACATATAATATCTTAAAATTTCATTTACAGTGACAAAGTAACAAGATATCTAATACACAAGTTTGACCTATTTCCAAGAGCGTAACGAAACCAGCGCTTGTGTGCTGCGGCTGTTGACCAATAATCGCGGTTGTGTTTGTTTACATCGGTTTTATTCTTACGGTGAACGAAGTATAGTGAAAAGTTGTCGTCCGCTTACACTTGCCAAGTTGACAGCGGTGTTAGGAATGTTTGTTTTGACTACAATAAGCATGTACCGTTGTATCTGTCCGTTGGTGGCATAGGGACATTCATATCGTACAGTGAACAGCCCCCCAGGTCTTCTTTTTTCAGGTCGACTGAGCACTTGCAGTCAACTGCAGGAAGTGTAGGCCGGCGCAATATCCCGGCGAAGCGAGCCAGCCGCTGCCCCAACAGATAAAACAGCCAGGTTGCCGCGCTCTCACACAATGTTTTGGCTGTCACCGTCGGCACAACTGCTGACGCGAAACCCACTGCTGTCGTTCAGCAACCCGAGGCGTACTTCCCCTTACCGAGGGCCACACTCGTGAATCGGAGGGAGCTATAGTGACGGTGCCGTCTTTACCTCTGCGATCTCTACTCAGTGGTCCGACGACGAAATAGAACCCAAACAGCGACGTAACAAGGGCAACAATAGCAAAGGGAAGGGATACATCTGTCATCCGAAAAAAAAAAAAATCCTTGTCGAGTATCCCGGGGCGCAGAAGACAGCTGAACAACTAAAGCCTATTTTACTGAAAACGGTCGCATCCATTAAGGGTGTTGCACCCGCGTCCGAATCTACAGCTGGTGCCACTGCTGGCGCTACAGCCATGGAAGAAGATCCACCCGCTATATCAGATGCGACAGTATTCCTTTCCCTAATGTCCAGCGTCTTCTTAGTGGTCGAGGCATCTCATTTACCGTCAACGGAACACAGATAATAAAACTCTATGGCCCATTAGGCACGACCGGGAGTTACACGGCCCCCGCATCGCATTTACCTCTCTGTCCCACTGTGCAGCAAGCAGGCTGGATAGGATATCTCTCTCCCACTGTGCAACCACATGACACAAGCGATGACACAGCGCCAGTCAGTTTTCTGACCACTGTGCCTATTTCTGTTTTGTCAGTCTTGAACGACAACAGGCCTCTTGTGGTTTCGGCTATTGGAAGCTGACTACTAGCCCCCCTGCAGGACCTCGAGCTCAGAAATGAGATAAGACTCAAAATGGTTCAAATGGCTCTGAGCACTATGGGACTCAACCGCTGAGGTCATTAGTCCCCTAGAACTTAGAACTAGTTAAACCTAACTAACCTAAGGACATCACAAACATCCATGCCCGAGGCAGGATTCGAACCTGCGACCGTAGCGGTCTTGCGGTTCCAGACTGCAGCGCCTTTAACCGCACGGCCACTTCGGCCGGTGATAAGACTCAACTGGGACCAATTTTTTCTATAAAGACATATCGATCCTACGCTCTGACATGGTGGATTCGCTAAGCAAAGCCTATGGTTCTGTCAATAGCGAAACAGTACGCTCGACGGAAACGATTATGGCAAGAATCGAGGATAGAGTTTTACTATCGATGTATCAGGGACCTTTACAAGGAACTAATCTCATAGACGTAGCAAAACTCAAGTATTTTAAAGTTTAAATCACTGACATACGGCCGGCCGAAGTGGCCGTGCGGTTAAAGGCGCTGCAGTCTGGAACCGCAAGACCGCTACGGTCGCAGGTTCAAATCCTGCCTCGGGCATCGATGTTTGTGATGTCCTTAGGTTAGTTAGGTTTAACTAGTTCTAAGTTCTAGGGGACTAATGACCTCAGCAGTTGAGTCCCATAGTGCTCAGAGCCATTTGAACCATTTTTGAACTGACATACGGCGAATGCAGTTTTCTGGCGTCTTTGTTCAGTCACGGCCAAAAGATGTAGCGACCGGAGACTGGGTTCCATATTTTGTGTCTAGCACGTCAACAGAAAGCTAATTACTCAAATTGTGAATGATTCTGGCCAGCGAGTAGATACCCAGCGGGGGACAACGGACTGTGTCTACACATGACATAGTACCCTATATGAAAGACAAAATATCGATGATCAGGCCTGTCACTTAGTGCTAAACGCCATCCAAGAACAGTTCCGATATGCGGATAGCGTCACACTGGAAGCCCCATTCACGATCGATCAAATTGAGGAAGCAGTCTTCCACGCTGCCAAGCAAAAGTCGCCAGGGTCTGATGGCCATGTAGCAGAATTCTACAAATGCTGTTGGGACTTGCTCAAAGAGTCTCTTCCAGCTGTTGCTAACGACATGTGGCGAGGCGTAACAGTACCTGACACTCTGAAAGAAGGGATAGCATGAGGGTTGCCCGAAAAGTAATGCACCACATTTTTTTTCCCAGCCGAAAGCAATGCTACGAATGCGAAACGTTACGTATGTGTTATTTGACGTCTCCTGAGCGAGCGCGCCAAGTTTCAGTCACTTTCGACAGATACCGTAGCTGCAGGACAGTTTCAAAATGGCGTTTGTAGGGATGCATGTTACAAGCAACGTGCCGTCATTGAATTTTTCAGTGCAGAGAGAGAAACTCTGGGGTATATTCACAAAAGTTTGTGCCAAGTCTGTGGAGCATCTGCTGTCGGTAGAAGTACAGTTAGTCGCTGCGCATGGAGGGCGAGGTCATCCATCAGGAGGCGGTTCGACGGAGCTCCACGATTTGCAGCGGTCGGGGAGACCACACACGGCTGTCACACCTGACACATCTGACCTAGCCCCCTCGGACTTCCACTTGTTTGAGCCATTAAAGGATGCCATTCGTGGAAGACAGTTTGAGGACGATGAGGAGGTGATTCACACAGTGAAACACTGGCTCCGCCACAAGGACAAGGATTGGTACCGACAGGACGTACACGCCCTTGTTTTGCGTTGGAGGAATGCCATAGAACGGGAGGAGATTACGTGGAAAATTGGGTGTGTAAATAAAACACCCATCTTTCGAGTGTGTAATTCGCATTATGTTCAATAAGGAATTGCCGAAGAAAAAATGCGGTGCATTACTTTCTGTACAACCCTTTTAGTTCTTCTCCCGAAATCTGGTCGGAGCGCGCATGTATGCAGCTTGCGGCCTGTCACGTTACTTAGAGCAGATTTCAAAATCATTACACGCGCGAACAAGATTCGCATGGAATCACTCTGGGAGCAGACTTCAGACAGCTACTAACATTGTGCCATCCCCTGTAGAAGCATTCTTACTGTAGCATATGGACTATGGGACGTGATATGTTCCGGTGCACCGGCTAGAACTAATGGAGCAGTTATATTTTTAGACTTTTCGAAAGCGTTTGATCCTGTGAGCCATGAGTTTTTAATTGAAACACTAAAGACGATGGGATATGGCAATCGTATTACAACAGTCCTCCGCAGTATGTTATTAAATGCTTCCTCTCGGATTTTAATCAATGGTCACCTCACAAAATCTCTCCGCATTGGTCGATCTGTCCGCCAAGGATGCCCATTGTCAATGCTCTGTATGCTATAGCCACTGAACCCCTACTACGTCTCATTGCAAACAGAATTAGAGGACTAGTGGTTCAGGGCACGCGAATCTGCTGCACAGCATACACAGACGACGTATCTGTTGAGTCTTCCCATCAAGCTATGGCCTTCCTGGAAGGCGTATTGAACATCTACATGAAGGCGTCTGGCGCTCAGATCAACAGCAGGAAGACGACCATATTTCCCCTCAGTGTCGGCTTTGGCGTAATTCCTGAGCCGCGTGGTTTGAGGCGCCATGTAACGGACTGCGCGGCCCTTACCGCTGGAGGTTCGAGTCCTCACTCGGGAATGTGTGTGTGTTTTGTTCTTAGCATAAGTTACTCTACTGGCCATTAAAATTGCTACACCACGATTATGACGTGCTACAGGCGTGAAATTTAACCAACAGGCAGAAGATGCTGTGATATGCAGATGATTAGCTTTTCAGAGTATTCACACAAGGTTGGCGCCGGTGGCGACACCTACAATGTGCTGACATGAGGAAAGTTTCCAACCGATTTCTCATACAAAAACAGCAGTTGACCTTCGTTGCCTGGTGAAACGTTGTTGTGATGCCTCGTGTAAGGAGGAGAAATGCGTACCATCACGTTTCCGACTTTGATAAAGGTCGGATTGTAGCCTATCGCGATTGCGGTTTATCGTATCGCGACATTGCTGCTCGTGTTGGTCGAGATCCGATTACTGTTAGCAGAAAATGGAATCGGTGGGCTCGGGAGGGTAATACGGAATGCCATGCTGGATCCCAACGGCCTCGTATCACTAGCAGTCGAGATGACAGGCATCTTATCCGCATGGCTGCAACGGATCGTGCAGCCACGTCTCGATCCCCGAGTCACCAGATGGGGACGTTTGCAAGACAACAACCATTTTCACGAACAGTTCGACGACGTTTGCTGCAGCATGGACTATCAGCTCGGAGACCATGGCTGCGGTTACCCTCGACGCTGCATCACAGACAGGAGCGCCTGCGATGGTGTACTCAACGACGAACCTGGGTGCACGAATGGCCAGACGTCATTTTTTCGGATGAATCCAGGTTCTTTTTACAGCATCATGATGGTTGCATCCGTGTTTGGCGACATCGCGGTGATCGCACATTGGAAGCGTGTATTCGTCATCGCCATACTGGCGTATCACCTGGCGTGATGGTATGGGGTGCCATTGGTTACACGTCTCGGTCACCTCTTGTTCGCATTGACGACACTTTGAACAGTGGACGTTACATTTCAGATGTGTTAAGACCCGTGGCTATACCCTCCATTCGATCCCTGCGAAACCCTACATTTCAGCAGGATAATGCACGACCGCATGTTGCAGGTCCTGTACGGGCCTTTCTGGATGCAGAAAATGTTCGACTGCTGCCCTGGCCAGCACATTCTCCAGATCTCTCACCTATTGAAAACGTCTGGTCAATGGTGGCCGAGTAACTGGCTCGTCACAATACGCCAGTCACTACTTTTGATGAACTGTGGTATCGTGTTGAAGCTGCATGGGCAGCTGTACCTGTACATACCATCCAAGCTCTGTTTGACTCAATGCCCAGGCGTATCAAGGCCGTTATTATGGCCAGACGTGGTTGTTCTTTGTACTGATTAGTCAGGATCTATGCACCCAAATTGCGTGAAAATGTAATCACATGTCATTTCTAGTATAATATATTTGTCCAATGAATACCCGTTTATCATCTGCAATTCATCTTGGTGTAGCAATTTTAATGGCCAGGAGTGTAGTTTAAGGAGGGTGTAAGTATTGGGACCGATGACCACAGCATTTTTGTCCCTTAGGAATTCACACACGTTTGAACATTTGAAATTCCTGAAGTAACAAGGGCCGAGCAACAGACCTCGCGCCGTTCTCTGGGCATCTACTAGGAGACCACACCTGGCTGCATGATAACTAAGAACTGGGTGGACCTCCTGAACCGCATCAAGGCCACACTGACTTCGCACTCAGATAGACACCCGAACCTCCTGCGAAAGACGCAAACAAATCATTTATCCCTCGCAAGCAAAATGTACTACATGGCCAAAGTACTTCCGGTCTCTGAATCTTTGGCAGCGAGAATTCAGCCGGCATTCAGCTGGTTTTTACTGCTTGGCAAACCTATAAAGTACAGTTCGTGGCACTCATCCTGCCTCCCTCGCGGGGCCGCCTTGGGTTCATCAGCGTCCGACACAAATGTGCCACGCTCCTGATCACCGGAATGAGAAAAGAACTGCAGCGTCAGGGCGCATGCTTCTTTGCAACGTGCATAGCGCCATCGATACAACTACCGATGATTCCTCCGGAATACCAACATATTCAGAAAGATTTTCTTGAATTTAGTTATATGTGCGCCAGTATCCCAAACACCTCACAGCTCCTTAACAAGACAATATACAGATCATGACAAAGACCGCACGTGTGAACCCCATTGAAGAAACGGATCCATTGGCGAGCTGGACCGTACTGTGTCGAAATATTCACCAGCCATTCCTGCCTGCATGGATTCGCTCACGGTGGTATCTGATTGTCAATCACAAAATCCCTACCACCGACAAACTGCACCGAATCCACCTCAGTGCAACAGACACCTGGCACAAATCCGGAAACATTGACCCGCTCGCGCATAAATTTGTTTGCTGAACAGCACAGGACAAACGGAACTTTCTCAGCCAGCGACAAGCCGTTATTGAAACGACGAACGCACGCTATCTGAACGCTCGTGAACTGATGCGGACTGACCGCAAGCAATACCCAATTACTAAATAAATTGCGGCGCTATGGATGATCGGGCATAAAGCCCGGATGCTACGTTCTCCGAATATTTGTCCTACTCTGAAGGAGAATATTTTTAGATTCCGCAGGATGGCAGACATCGGAAAACATTTGGCAACATGCTGCATACCATGATCAGGTGATTCTCGCAAGAGCTCTTCATTACTCCAGTTAATAGATAATCGACATAATGTGACAGCATACACTAGAGAAGACTCCCTTACAACCCTGTAGCTGTTTTATGTAAGTGGTAGAGGTGTACAGGTGTGTGAGTAGCAATAGAAATACGTGATTGACCTTTAATGATTTGGAAAATGAACCTACAGCAACAGAAGACTGTTTTTTTTTTTTAATTAGAAGAAAAATTTCTTTTAATGCAGATGCAGTTACTTTTCTCCATAACGTACAGAACAAAGGATTTTTTTCAGGTGAGAAGAAATACATTTTATTCAATCAAGATTAATACGTGCTTAAATTTAGTTCGCCGTTTATCTTTATTGCTTAATGAAGTCGGAAGAGCGACGAAAAAAATTACCTAAGAAATGAGAAACGCAAAAAAATGGTGGCAGTGGTTAGCGTCGTAGCATCTGTGTTCGAAACCCGATATTTTTTTATTTTATTTTATTTTTTTCATGTACCTAACCATGTCTACAGAGGACTACTATACGAGTGTTTCTTATCAAGCTAGGGGATACAAGGGCGTTTCATTAATGGTAAAATTAGAACTTTGGTTGACTATAAGAGTCATCAATTTAGTTTATAATACATGTGTGTGCATGGTACTTTCTGGGTTACAATAATCTTAAAAGCTGAAATTGTTATATTTCATTCTTATGGTAGTTCATATATTTTATTCTTAAGGGAGATTCGATGTATTCCCTTGGATGATATATATCTTAGAAACATTCGAAACATAGAAATTTCGAACATCACGAGAATCGCGCAAAGGCAGATTTGCCACAGCGACATTTTGTCGAATGAATCTCACTCGAGAAATAAACGTCGTTAACATTGCTGAAGATTTCACGCATTAACAATAATTTTGCGACATATTTGCTAAAAGGCATACACAATACATCGATAATTTTGACCGCCGTTTTCTCAGAAACTATGGTGTACCTACGGATAAGACGAGACTAGTGTTCGCTTATTATGAGTCCTCTTCCACAGAGCTAAGTTTCTGGGAAATCGGGTTATGGCACTTGACGCGTTCTTCTCGTAGATCAGGTCATAATGTGCTCGAGTATGTCGCTTGTCGCAATACATTAAAATTTTTTCTGAATCATGCGATGTTTAAAATCTTAGCAGTAGCTGAGTACAGTGTGAGTCAATGTTTTCTTCAGAGGAAAACTCCTCATATGCACAAATCACTTTTACGTGAAGTAATTTGTGTGGTCTATGCGAGTGACACTTACTGTATCAAGGAGTTCTGTCAGTTTTGCCAGGAAATAAATGTAAACACCACGCGCAATCTGTAACAGAGAAAACAAGTACTTATTATGTGCACAAAATATACGTAATAATAGAGATGATAGTAAAGAAGACTATCAACTTACACAGCAGATATGTTAGAATTCTGTTGATTTTCGGGATTCATTATTTGTGTGCATACGTCAATGCTATAGCTGCAGAAGGTGAACAGTACTGAAGATTTTGGATACACGTAAGCATAGAGCTCTTTAACAATATTTATTGACATTTGAAAAGTAAAATAAAAAGAAAAATATGCAGGTGCGGGGAGGGTAGGAAGGTAACCATCCTTCATCCAAGTTTTTTAATGGTTCAAATGGTTCAAATGGCTCTGAGCACTATGCGACTTAACTTCTGAGGTCATTAGTCGCCTAGAACTTAGAACTAGTTAAACCTAACTAACCTAAGGACATCACACACATCCATGCCCGAGGCAGGATTCGAACCTGCGACCGTAGCGGTCACGCGGTTCCAGACTGAAGCGCCTTTAACCGCACGGCCACACCGGCCGGCAAGTTTTTTAATAGGATAAAAATGTCATATTCTAAAATATAAAATTTTTGAATGCAAACTCTCCTTTAAATTTTAAAACAAATCAGTTATGAGTAGTGATTCAACTGTGAATTCAATAATTTCCTTTTGTTCCATATACACACAGTAGAGTAATATCCAAGCTTTTAAGAAAGATGAATATTCAACTGTTCGTCTACTACTTGATTATCATGCACGTGAAAAAATTGCCCTAGAAGTATAAGGAGCTACGAAAAAAGTCTGCAGGATTGCAATTGCAGTGGGCAGTTTGGGATGAAGGCGCGAATAATGTGTCAAGTAGTGAATGAAACAGGCAATCATGCCATGGAGAGGCACTCGGGCTTCCTACAGCCAGTTGAGCGAGTATGAAAGGTGTCAAATTGTAGCCTTCCGAGTAGTGGGAAGGTCCTTCCGAAGAATTGCTGCACAATTAGGACGTGTTGTGTCAGTTGTGCAAAGAGCTGGTGTCAGTGGTCACGTGAACATTCTCACACCCATAGACGAGGATCTGGACGTCCACGTAGCACAGACGCCCGCCAGGATTGTCGTGTTGTAAGGGGAGCGTGGCAGATCGTACAGCTACCACAGAACCGCTTAAAATACTTGTGAGCACAGATGTGTCAACGCGAACTGTTGCAAACCGCTTATTAGCAGTGGGATTGCGGGCATCCACACCCTAGTCAGTCTTCCACTCACGTGACAGATTCGATGCGCACAGCTCGACTGGATCCGTCAGAGGATCACTTGGGATATGGAATGGCGCGCCGTGGTCTTCAGCGATAAAAGCAGATTCTGCCTGCAACCAAATGGTGGTCGTTTGTGCATATGACGTAGATCTCGCGAGTGCTGTCTTGTTGAGTGCATTCATCCAAGACACACTGGCACTTCTCCAGGCCTTATGGCCTGGGCTGCGATAAGCTACAACTCTCGTTCACTTTTGGTGTTTCTTGAGGGACGCTAACCGGCGCTCGTGACGTGCAGAAGGTTGTTCGAGCCGCTGTTTTCCAGTTATTGCAAGACGGTAGGTGATGTGTTGTTCCAACACGATAGTGTTCACCCACACACTGCCCGTTAAACTCAGCGCGCTCTGCAAGATGGGCAGTAATTTACCTGACCAGCATTACATCCTCATTGTCTCGAATCGAGGACGTGTGGGATATAATGGGACAAGAAGTGACCGTCAGCCAGCAGCTCTTACGTAACTACGTGAGCAGGTCGAACAGGCGTGGCAAAACGTATCCCAGGACAGTATTCGCCATCTGTACGATCGTCTGGATATCAGTGTCTGCACGTTCATTACCGCCTGTGGGGGCTACACAACAAACTAATATGGGTGTTTCAGCATGGGTTGATACCTCGTACCACAGAACCGCTTGTGCTATTGATCTATAAATGGTATCATTTCATCTCCTCCATATGCAATTTTACAAAAATAAATTTTTAATGAATTCGAAACCTCTAAAACGGTGTACTAATTTTTTTTCCCGCAGTGTACATCATATAACAAGAAAAAGTTTTTATCAAAAATTTCTTGTCTGATTTACTTCAGATTTTTACTTGTTACTGTAACAACAGTTCAGGTGGACACAGGCAACATATTTCTTAAATATACAAGAGTTATCAATATGTATATAAAATCTGTACTGCTATATAAACACAAGTACTTTTTTAACGTTGTTACCAAAAATCTCGAAAAGTTCTTGACCGATCTACTTCAAATAACTACACGATGCTCTAATAAACGTCCAGGCGAAAAGGAGCTACATATATCTTTAATATACATAGTATATAAAGATAGATATAATGTATAAAGGGGAAACGTTGTAAGAAAAATCTCGAAATAGTCTAATAAATAATCGGAAGGACATAGGCTAAATATTATTTTAAACGACAATGTACAGGTTTTGTGTTAAAACAGGCTTCAAGAAAGAAAATGCTATGCTGTGCTGTGAGAATGTGGAAATTTCGTTTTCTTTCTTTCAGTCATTTTTAATTACAATAGCAACGCATTTAAACCATTAGATAAATTGTTTCGCCCATGCATATTTTTTTTCCCTCGTATACAATTTTAAACACAGCTCTGTACTGTTTCGTTTTCTTCGTCTCAGTCGGTTTCCATAGAAAACAGGTAAGTTGTAGCATTTATGGGTTATCGTTTTACAATTAGAATACTACCACGAACACGAGCGTCATCAGCACTAAATTACTTGGGGTGAACGGGGGGGAGTGGGGGGGGGGGGGGGGCACTCAATGGATAAGGTATTAGTCACAAAGCGATCCAAACGGGAGATCTCTTTGAAAAAAGTGAAAAAAAATTAGGACTTGAAACCACTTTCTGGAGCTTTCTGAATGCCTCAGACAATTTACTTCGATGAGAATTAAAACTCCTAAAGCATGCCAATTGAAGCCTGGATTAAAACTGCGATCGCAGTCCAGCTTGCACAATGACTAAGCGTAGAAATTTAAAAAGAATGGGGTTCAACGTTCGACGTTCGAGCAGCTCCTCGTGTGCAACACATTTATTTCGTTAATGTTAAGCGATACTTGAGATAGTGTAAACTGTGACGCCATTGGGCTGTGGATGACTGGAAACGAGTGATTTGGAATGATGAACCATGCTATACTAGCCAACCGACGGAAGGGTTTGGGTTCGGCGAATACCTGGAGAACGTTAGCTACCATCACGTGCAGTGCCAACAGTGAAACGCGGAGGAGGCATTGTTATGTTATCGGGGAGTTTTCATGATTAGGGTGTGGTCCGCTTATTGCGCTTTAGAAAACGCTAAATGCGGAAGGGTATGAGCACATTTAACAGCTGCGTGTAGTGTGTACAGACGGAGACGACGATTGTATCAGCATGACAATGCATCTGTGGTTTGTGGATAGTGACGTTCATAAAATAGACTGGCCTGTCATGAATCCTGACCTGAACCCAGCTGGGATGAGCTATAACGTCGTCTTCGCTCCATACCCCAGCGTCCAACATCACCACATTTTATCGTATCTTGAGGAAGAATGGTCTACCATTGCTTCACAGACATTCAGACACGTCACTGAAAGTGTCCACGTCTGATTTAGAGACGTCATAAGCGCATAGGGTGGACACACCCCATATTAATGGCCACTAGTAGGTACCAGGATGCTTTTGATTAGACAGCGCATGTATACGAAAAAAATAGAATTGAGATTTCAACAGTGCAGAAAAAAATAGAATTGAGATTTCAACAGTGCAGTAGTGGAAACGTCTTATCTTTGTCAGGCTAATGCACTAAGTCACATCCATATTGGTTAGGGTACGTGGTCATTATCAGAAGCTAATAACAACAATAGACGTGAGTTCAGATATAAATTAAACAGACTGATTTCTAATAATTAATATTGTTACAACAGATTACTAGTAGAGAGCTTAAAGTGTGGTAAATCGTCTTTGCATTTGAAGGGGAAGAACACTGCAACAATCTACGGTGAGTTGGTGGAAGTGTACACCAACAACGCGTCGTCATATGAGACAGATGGTGCAGACACGTCCAGTGTGGTCAAACAAGTCTGAATGACGAAGAACGAAATGGCAGTCCGTCTCCCTGTGAATAACCGGGAATTTTAAGAGGAGCCTAGTCCCTGGTACTCGACGAGTGGCGTGTCCCAATCGAGGCAATACTGAAGAAAGTGAGAATGAGTCATGGACCAGTTCTCAACGTTTTACACAACTTTTTGAATCCGACGAAGGTCGCCTACTGCTGGGTACCATGAGTACTCGCAACCATTCAGAAAGCCTTCTGAGCCGCCGCAGTAGTGGAAATGTCGTATCTTTGTCAGGCTAATGCACTTAATCACCGTGGGCGAGTACTGGGTTTATCGTAGTAACCCGGATACAACTGAGCAAGGAAAGCATTGAATTCACTACAGCGGAAAAGTATGAAGACCCAACTATCATCGGACAAAAAGTAATTCTGAAGGTTTTCTGGACTGCCACGTGTGATGCTGACAGATTATGCCCATAAGGGGCAAATCGCCACAGGAGGACGCTACCGAAACGTAAGGAGATCACGGGAGGCTGTCAGGACGTTGTCCGAGACGGGCTCATTCCGCACAGAACACGGTCACACTTTCAGCTTCTTTGAGCTTTAGGATTTCGCCTCGTCAGATTAATTCCTGACATGTCACCCAGCGACTTCCTTCTCTTTTCTCAGGGGGAGAAACTGTTTCGTGGCAGGCATTTCCAGGATGACGACTAGGTAATTTTCGATGTGGAGTCTTTCCTGAATAGCCGAAATATAGATTTATAGAAGTAAAAACTCCACCAAATCTTCTGCTATTGGGAAAATATTTCCAGTTTAAGGGTGAATAACACCATCACCTAAATTCATGGTCACAAGGTGATGTTTTAGAGGTGGTAATTAAAACATTATACAGTTATTCTGGATTTTCATACATTGTTGCGAACAGAGGAACGGGTTGGAATTTTTGAAAGCCTTCTACGATGGTTTTTTGGAAAGTAAGATCCGATGTCTTACAAAACATAAACCATCGCAGATTTTTTCAAAAAACTGATTGTTTAATTCCTTACAACTTTTCTAATTTTCTACCACAGTTTTCATATTTGTTTAAACATTTGTCACAACGTTCTACAAGATGTTATATCCCTAAGTCATAGACGTATTCTACCAGTGATAACTAGTCTTTAACTGCTTCTTTCAAAACAAAACAAAAAAAAGGTGTGTGAAATCTTATGGGACTTAACTGCTAAGGTCATCGGTCCCTAAGCTTACACACTACTTAACCTAAATTATCCTAAGGACAAACACACACACCCATGCCCGAGGGATGACTCGAACCTCCGCCGGGACCAGCCACACAGTCCATGACTGCAGCGCCTGAGACCGCTCGGCTAATCCCGCGCGGCTGCTTCTTTCACCTTGTCATCTGTTGCGAAGAGCATTCTGTCGAGAAACTCTTTTGGGTAGAGGAACAAGAGAAAATCACCTGGTCCTCACGAATATTTTTGCCCATGGCTTCGTATAAATCATCTGGGGTCACTGATGGTCTAGAACGCTCTCACCCATTTACGCACTTTTCTGTCACTTGTCCCATTAGGGCTATACGCCTCACTTGTCTGACTGTGAATTTCCGCTGCTGCAACGTTCCTTGCTGTCAAAAACCGAATCACGGACTGTATTTGACAGTCAGCGGGCTGATCAGTTGTTTCAAATATTATGAACTGACACTCTAAACAGCACACTGCGACAATACCAATGTAAATGACGTCTCGTTTAACGGGCAAGGAATACCGGGAGTCGGTGCGCATGCGCGTTTCGGTGTCCTCGCGACGTTCGATTAGCTACAGCGATTCGGACCTTACTTTCCGAACAACCCTTGTATTAGGCGGTCTGTAATAATGCGAGATGCATGTTATGCGCGACAAATATAAATTTCTTCCTCATTCTCAACAGAGAAGACATTGAAAACCACTTCACAAGTCAAACTAACGAGCAGACACTGTTTAGATTGAAACTTGCTGTCAGATTAAAACTGTGTGCCGGACCGAGACTCGAACTCGGGACCTTTGCCTTTCGCGGGCAAGTGCTCTACCAACTGAGGTTTAGGTTGAATTTGGGTAATATGTTAGGCTTATACTCCAGCTAATACACCTGTAGAATCTTAAATCGGGTTTTCCTAGGAACAGGAATTTTGCGACACGTGGTACGTAATGATCCTAGCCTACTCAAGAGTGACAAAATAGTGAAGGTGCGGCGCGGGGTAGCCGTGCGGTCTTGGGCGTCTTGTCACGGTTCGCGCGGTTCACTCCGTCGGGGATTCGAGTCCTCCCTCGGGTGCGTAAGTTAGTTTAAGTTAGATTAAGTAGTGCGTAACCCTAGGGACCAATGACCTCAGCAGTTTGGTCCCATAGTCCTTACCACGATTTCCAATTTCCAATAGTGAAGGTGATTTGCGACAGAGCGTAATGCATAGTGCGCCAACGCTTTATGCCAGGTGTGGCAGTCCAGCTGATGCTGGACGAATCTAATGTTTTGTACATTGCGCTTTAGTGAATGAACGCCAAAGACAGTGGAAGAATATTCGCGATCACTATAGAATATAGATAACAGAAGTAGATATCACACGATCCGCTGCAAGAAGATAAGTTACTGGGACAGGCTGAGATTTCTAGAATGTGTGGAAGCCGAAAGGAACACTTTCAAATTTTATACCGCACACTGAAAATATGGAAAATTGCCCTAACGTGCTGGCGAAACCCAACAATGGCGTCTGCAGCAATGCTATCGATAACTCTCCAGATACAACTGACGATAAGTGTGAACCACTTTCTCCCGAATCTCAGCAAATATTGCAACCACCATTTTTAGCCACGTGCCAAAGTTCTCCAACCAAAAAGAGGAAGGAAAGTGATGCCCTTCACAAGTATTTGAATAAGAACAAAGAAGACAGATTCCTGCGACAAGAGGACGAAGTAGACATGTTCTTCAAAACCATGGCTATGACCGTGAACAAATTTCGGTCAGATCCATTTACGCAGACAAAGATTGGTATTTCCCGAATCGGCACAGAGATGGAAGTGTTAAATCAACAGCGTTATTGCGGTTATAGCTCGCCAACTGTGAATTATAACGACAGTCATTAATTCTTGCAGCACTCGTCAGCACTGTTCCCAGGTGCACCCTGACATGCCTACATCACCTCTTAGTGAAATTTCTCAATCAAGTGACATTCTCACTCAAGCAATCGGTTTACCTGACTAACGAGCAGTATTAATACAACAAATAATACAGAACAGGAGAATGTTTGTAGAAGGTTGCATGCTTTATTCGCTATTCTAGGGCGTCTTGCACGGTTCACGGGGCTCCCCCTGTCGGAGGTTCGAGTCCTCCCTCGGGCATGGGTGTGTGTGTGTTGTCCTTAGCGTAAATTAGATTAAGTAGTGTGTAAGCCTGAGGACCGATGACCTCAGCTGTTTGGTCCCATAGTTCTTACCACAAATTTCCAAATTTTCCAGTCCTAACATGTGCCCAAACTCTAACGTACTCGTTGTCGAGGGTTCCATACCTTTGACGGTTTGTACGAATGATGCCATTTAAATTCCGTGGAGTAATACACTACTGGCCATTAAAATTGCTACACCACGAAGATGACGTGCTACAGACGCGAAACTTAACCGACAGGAAGAAGATGCTGTGATATGCAAATGATTAGCTTTTCAGAGCATTCACTCAAGGTTGACGCCGGTGGCGACACCTACAACGTGTTGACATGAGGAAAGTTTCCAACCGATTGCTCATACACAAACAGCAGTTGACCGGCATTGCCTGGTGAAACGTTGTTGTGATGCCTCGAGTAAGGAGGAGAAATGCGTACCATCATGTTTCCGACTTTGATAAAGGTCGGATTGTAGCCTATCGCGATTCCGGTTTATCGCATCGCGACATTGCTGCTCGCGTTGGTCGAGATCCAATTACTCTTAGCAGAATATGGAGTCGGTGGGTTGAAGAGTGTAATACGGAACGCCGTGCTGGATCCCAACGGCCTCGTATCACTATCAGTCGAGATGACAGGCATCTTATCCGCATGGCTGTAACGGATCGTGCAGCCACGTCTCGATCCCTTAGTCAACAGATGAGGACGTTTGCAAGACAACACCCGTCTGCACGAACAGTTCGACGACGTTTGCAGCAGCATGGACTATCAGCTCGGAGGCCATGGCTGCGGTTACCCTTGACGCTGCATTACAGACAGGAGGGCCTGCGATGGTGTACTCAACGACGAACCTGGGTGCACGAATGGCCAAACGTCATTTTTTCGGATGATCCAGGTTCTGTTTACAGCATCACGATGGTCGCATCTGTGTTTGGCGACATCGCGGTGAACGCACATTGGAAGCGTGTATTCGTCATCGCCATACTGGCGTATCACCCGGCGTGATGGTATGGGGTGCCATTGGTTACACGTCTCGGTCACCTCTTGTTCGCATTGACGGCACTTTGAACAGTGGACGTTACATTTCAGATTTGTTATGACCCGTGGCTCTACCCTTGATTCGATGCCTTCGAAACCCTACATTTCAGCAGGATAATGCTTGACCGCATGTTGCAGGTCCTGTACGGGCCTTTCTGGATACAGAATATGTTCGACTGCTGCCCTGGCCAGCACATTCTCCAGATCTCTAAGCTGTTGAAAACGTCTTGTCAATGGAGCCGAGCAACTGGCTCGTCACAATACGCCACTCACTACTGTTGATGAACTGTGGTATCGTGTTGAAGCTGCATGGGCAGCTGTACCTTTACACGCCATCCAAGCTCAATTTGACTCAATGCCCAGGCATATCAAGGCCGTTATTACTGCCAGAGGTGGTTGTTCTGGATACTGATTTCTCAGGATCTATGCACCCAAACTGCGTGAAAATGTAATCACATGTCAGTTCTAGTATAATATATTTGTCCAGTGAATACCCGTTTATCATCTGCATTTCTTCTTGGTGTAGCATTTTTAATGGCCAGTAGTGTACTTTAGGTGGCACGCCATGACGTGAATTGTATTCTGCCACCCTATATATCCTGATCATGTCTATAAGCACCTCCCACTACTTGAACACAGTTCTCACCGAATGAAAAATGGCACGCACGAGTATTCCCAGGTTTTTCATGGAGGCAGCATTTCATTGTGCCCAGGAGACATCGACGAGACTCATTTCCTAAATGAACAATCATACTACAGTACATTTTCGAATTTATCTACGCAGTTGAACTTAAACTTACTCTGATGGCCCGAGGACTGTTGGAGAAGTCCACTGGTTCACATCGCCAACTGTAATGTCGGAGCCACGCCCCATCTAGACCCTGAAAACAGAAAGACAAAACAGTGTAGAACAATTCAGATTGTATATTCACTGATATAGACTCTTATAAGTTTGAGTGTCCACCAGAGAAAATATCCCTTGTGGGAGACCACAGCCGCCAACCAAGGAGTGTGCGGGTCAGCCACCTGTGTGCTGCAATAATGCTGGCATAGTGTACTACAGTGCAGTGGTCTAGTGTAGCGGTGGAGTGGACTGCTTAATGCTACAGCAAAAAATAAACGTTTCGCAGCTCGCTATACGATGGGAACCGAGCCCTTGTCACAACATACCCATCAAGGGTAGCTTCATTCCATCACAGCCGTAAATTCGTCTAGCACAGTCTCCGAGCTGGTCATCAGTCAGATGTGCAGCCGAGCGGGTCCGCGCTCGCCATTATGAGGGCAGAAGCGACCAGCCTGAAACACTGACTGTAGCAGTCAACCAAAACACTACGCCATCACATGTAGTGTCAAAAGTGGTATTGGTGTCGTCGTCAGTGGCTGCTAGGGTATGGAGCAACGTATGTATTCTGTAACGACTTGTGGGTTCCCTGTGACTGTTATTCCCAAATTTATGACCGTACTGTTTCCGCTCTTGTAATGGCATTGTAGGCCAGGAGGTCCCATCCAGGGAAGTTCGGGCACCGAGTGCAAGTCTTATTTCAGTCAACGCCACATTGGGTGACTCGCATGCCGGTGATGAGGATGGAATGAACACAACACCCACTCCACGAGCGATGAAAATCTCCAACCCGGCCGGGAATCGAACCCGGACCCGCTGCATGGGAGGCAAGCACGTAACCACCCAGCTAAGCAGGCGGACGCTTTTGTAACGATACGTTTTGATTATATCAGTAATAGATGGGATTGTGGAAGCCGTAAAGAGTCGAAATGACGAACTGATGATACCGGTTATATGCTTGCAGTGTAGCCTACCTGGTTATGTGACTTCATGTATTGATTTGCATGACTTACTATGTTGGACATGCTGACAAAGGAGGCATTATGGCAGGAAACGTAGTGAAAGTGTTTGTGTGGCTGAGACGTGGAAAACCATGGGCATCAGGGAAGTTCAGATGAATCCAAACACAGGGTGGATAAAAACATGTGTCAGAAACTTTACGGATTTATTCTTGACTTTAAACCATTGCAAAAAGTGCCGATGAACATGGGTCCGAAAATCCTTCGTTAGAGAGGTATGAAAAAAATTCCATGTAGTGACTCTTGGTTGCGTAATTTGCCTCAGATGTGTATTTTTACTCACATTTTTCTTTACTCTTGTTCATGACATTTGTTTTGCTTCATCTGATTGTCGTTAGTTCTGACAACACATCACAACGTTGTATTCAGTGTCTGAAATGACGACACTACATATGTGGCGTAGCAGATGGGTATGCGAAAGCAGCACGTCAACTTTATGCTGAACGTTACCCTCGGAGGCAGTTATCTTGTGCTAGAACGTTCGCACGACTTCACGAACGTTCACAAGAGACAGGCTCATTTGAGAAGAGAATTGCGGGTGGTGGGAGACGATGCGGTGTACGAACGGCGAAGATTGAAGGAAGGGTTCTTCGTGCTATGGATGAAACATCAACTAGTACAAGGAGACTTGCAAGAAGGGAAGACGTTAGTCACACGACACTCTGGAAGATTCTGTGCGAAAATCTTCTCTACCTTCAACGTGTGCGAGAATTAAATGAGGTAAATTTTCAGCCAAGAAACTATTCTGCCAGCGCATGTTAGGACAGTGTGCCGCGTTTCTGCAATTCTTAGGATGCATATTACTTGCTGATGCCGCTGGCGTTTTGTGTTATGGGAACTTCAGTTATTATAACAGCTATATCTGGGCTTATGAACACCCTCATGAAGTGTCATTAATGGTCATCTCATTGGCCCCTACTCCTTTCTGCAACATCTTACCGGACATCTACGGTTTCTCAGACATGAATTTCTCCATTTTCTTCACGATGTACCACTACGTCATCCAACGGATGTGTTTTATGCACCATGATGCTCCACTTCACCTTACACGGATATCTGTCAGTATCTCGGATTTTCTGAGAACATATGGAACTATTATTCAGCGTGTTGCCATTAGAGTAGTTATTTTCCGACGCAGAATGACATTGATGAATTTGAGCCAGGAGTCTGTTGCGCCAGACGATATCATAGGCTGCTGTTAGGTCTAAGAAGGCCCCCGTGTTTATTTTCTGCTTCTCAAAGCCGTTTTCGATATGAGTTGCTATTGTTAGCACTTGTTTCTCACTACCCCTTCCTAGTCTAAGCACATCTTGCTCTGTACGGACGTGTTTTGTTGATGGCTGGACAGAGACTCTGTTGTGAATGAGCGTCTCCAGGTGCGTGAACTTGACATTAAGGAGAGCAATGGGGCGGTTGCTTTCATCTTTTGCGGGATCATTGTTTGAATTTAATGAACCACTGATCCTAGTTTTGTTGAGATGTGGCAGATGTCCTGTCTCTAAGATGCTTGAAAAGAGAATGTTCGGGCATTTGACAGTAGCAGGACTACAGTGCAACAGAAAGTGAGGGTAAATACCTTCAACACCCATTTCATGTTCTCCATAGCTTGAATGGTCACTTCCAATTGAAATGGGGTGCAAAACTCAGATGTTTGTGGAGCCGACCGTTTCTTTACTTTAAAGAGATGTCTAACTTCTCCTTTGATGTGCTTATCTCCTGTTGACTTGGGAGGCAGAGATAACATGAGTGGCGATATCATGTCAATTTATGTTACATTTTTATCTGCTGGTGGTTTTTGCTGTATCCAGCTTATGATTAGCGACCAAGCCTACCTAATTGTGTGACTATGGTCCAAGGAAGTTACTATTTCCTTCCATCTGTTTTGTGTGCTCTCGTTTAGTGATTGTACTGTAGAAGGCCGGAGGCACTAACAAGATCGATAATTTCTTTGAAATTCGTAATATAGATCAAATGATGAAAACACTATGCCAGTTTCTTTCAGCAATCAATTCAAAACAGAATCGATGACGAGACTCTCCAAATTGATAGTAATATTGTTTGGATGCGAGGCTAAATACACTGCCGGTAAAAAAAAATTAGTACAACCCGAAAGACGACATAGATTTTGATCCGATGACTGGATATGTTTGCCAACAGATAGCGTGGTGGCGTAGGTACTTGAGTGCCATCTGTGTCTAACCTTTAATAGGGAATGCTCACAGCCAAAAGGCTCAGTGTGGTGCAAACCTGTGAAGCAAACAGGCAACCATGCCACGGAATCGCTCTCATGCTTCCTAAGTCAGTTGGACGAGTTTGAAAGGGGTCAAATTGTGGCCTTTCGAGTGGTGGGATGGCCCTTTCAGAGAATTGCCAAACAAGTCGGACAAGCTGCTTCAGTTGTGCAACGATGCTGGAATCAGTGCTCACGGAAACATTCTCACATCCGTAGACGATGTTGCGAACTGGTTATTAGCAAAGGGACTACGGGCATGCACACCTCTCTAGCCCGTCTTCCACTCACGCCATAGCATTGACGTGCACGGCTCGATTGTTGCCGTCAGAGTATCACTTGGAAGATGGAATGGCACGCCGTGGTTTTCAACGATGAAACCAGATTCTGCCTGCACGCAAGTGGCGGTCGTTTACGCATACGACGTAGACCTGGTGAGCGCTGTCTCGTAGAGTGCATTCGTCCAAGACACACTGGTCCTACCCCAGGCCTGGGGTGCTATAAGCTACAAGTCTCATTCACCTTTGGTGTTTCTCGAGGGGACGCTAACCAGCGCTCGGTAAGTGCGCAATCTGGTTAGATCCGTTGTTTTGCCGTTCTTGCAACAGGAAGGTGAATGTTGTTCCAACAGAATAATGTTCGCCCACACACTGCCCGTCAAGCTCATCGTGCTGTGCAAAACGTGCAGCAACTTCCCTGACCAGACGATCTCCGGCCTGTCTCCAACCGAGGACGTGAGGGGTATGATAAGACAAGAAGTTTATCATCATCCAACAACGCTTACATAACTACGTGAACAGGTCGAGGAGGCGTAGCATAACGAATCACAGGCCAGTATTCGCCATCTGTACAATCGATTGGATGCCAAAGTCAGCACCAGTCTTGCCGCCCGTGGAGGCTACACCACGTACTAATCAGGGTGTTTCCGCTTGTCGGTGTTGGGAAAAATACACTACTGGCCATTAAAATTGCTACACCACGAAGATGACGTGCTACAGACGCGAAATTTAACCGACAGGAAGAAGATGCTGTGATATGCAAATGATTAGCTTTTCAGAGCATTCACACAAGGTTGGCGCCGGTGGCGACACCCACAACGTGCTCACATGAGGAAAGTTTCCAACCGATTTCTCATACACAAGCAGCAGTTGACCGGCGTTGCCTGGTGAAACGTTGTTGTGATGCCTCGTGTAAGGAGGAGAAATGCGTACCATCACGTTTCCGACTTTGATAAAGGTCGGATTGTAGCCTATCGCGATTCCGGTTTATCGTATCGCGACATTGCTGCTCGCGTTGGTCGAGATCCAATTACTGTTAGCAGAATATCGAATCGGTGGGTTCAGGGGGGTAATACGGAACGCCGTGCTGGATGCCAACGGCCTCGTATCACTATCAGTCGAGATGACAGGCTTCTTATCCGCATGGCTGTAACGGATCGTGCAGCCACGTCTCGATCCCTGAGTCACCAGATGGGGACGTTTGCAAGACAACAATCATCTGCACGAACAATTCGACGACGTTTGCAGCAGCATGGACTATCAGCTCGGAGACCATAGCTGCGGCTACCCTTGACGCTGCATCACAGACAGGAACGCCTGCGATGGTGTACTCAATGACGAACCTGGGTACACGAATGGCAAAACGTCATTTTTTCGGATGGATCCAGGTTCTATTTACAGCATCATGATGGTCGCATCCGTGTTTGGCGACATCGCGGTGGACGCACATTGGAAGCGTGTATTCGTCATCGCCATACTGGCGTATCACCCGGCGTGATGGTATGGGGTGCCATTGGTTACACGTCTCGGTCCCTCTTGTTAGCATTGACGGCACTTTGAACAGTGGACGTTACATTTCAGATTTGTTACGACCCGTGGCTCTACCCTTCATTCGATCCCTGCGAAACTCTACATTTCAGCAGAATAATGCACGACCGCATATTGCAGGTCCTGTTCGAGCCTTTCTGGATACAGAAAATGTTCGACTGCTGCCCTGGCCAGCACATTCTCCAGATCTCTCACCAACTGAAAATGTCTGGTCAATGGTGGCCGAGCAACAGGCTCGTCACAATACGCCAGTCACTACAGCTTGAAAAAAAATGGTTCAAATGGCTCTGAGCACTATGGGACTTAACATCTATGGTCATCAGTCCCCTAGAACTTAGAACTACTTAAACCTAACTAACTTAAGGACATCACACAACACCCAGTCATCACGAGGCAGATGAACTGTGGTATCGTGTTGAAGCTACATGGGCAGCTGTACCTGTACACGCCATCCAAGGTCTGTTTGACTCAATGCCCAGGCCTATCGAGGCCGTTATCACGGTCAGAGGTGGTTGTTCTGGGTACTGATTTCTCAGGACCTATGCACACAAATTGCTTGAAAATGTAATCACATGTCAGTTCTAGTATAATATATTTGTCCAATGAATACCCGTTTATCATCTGCATTTCTTCTTGGTGTAGCAATTTTATTGGCCAGTAGTGTAATTTTTTTCTTGTAGTGTACATAATCGATTATGAGGCTTTACAAGTCGATAGTAAAACGAGCTTTGCAGTTCGGATGTGAGACTGCAAACAGAATGCCGATGAGGTTTTGCCAGTCTGCAATAAAACCAATGATAAGCTTTGATTAACCAGTGTTCAAAATGACTGCTAGCTTTTCCCCCGTAAGCAGTACCGACTCAGATGCTTCCGAGGTCACACGGTACGTTATCACCTTCTTTAGGTATCATTTGTTTGCGGAAGAGGTGACAGACGAGGTGTGCCATCACATGGGGCCTAAATTTTTCGTTGAAGTTATGAAAAGAATAAGAGCAAAAGAACGACTCACAAAAATGTGCAGATACTAACCTCCCAGAAAATCCAAGTGCTGATGAGGACCTGCACGAAGTTGTAGAAGATGAGCACGTTGGTTAGTTCGAAGGGCTTGCGGTGCCTCATGTAGCGCGGGCCCGCGGAGAGGACGAAGTAGAGGTAGGCCCCCAGCAGCGTGAGGCCCGGCATCGGGCTGCTGATCAGGAACCAGTCGTTGGTGCGCGGGTCTGCAACACGACAGAGTCCAGTTAGTCTCCCCACGTTAAATCTCTCTAAGCATTTCCATGCTTCCCAGTTTGTTTTTCGTCAGTTTAGCTCTTTATATTAGATTGATGCATAAGTTCGTACGTTTTTGGTTTGCATGTTGGTATTCCGGTTGTTATGGGTTTATTTATCGATTGTAATTTTTTATTTGTAGTTCATTGTTGCTATTTGAGTTTACATACTGTCAGTTTGTCATTTGGAGATAGTGAGCGGACCTGTGGACGCTAGAAAGTCGAGGGCCAAGTGGAGAAATCGGATCATTTCCGACACTTTTTTTCTGTTTGCGTTTGATAGAGGGGTGAGAGCAGCGGAGGCAGCCAGAAACATTTGCGCCGCCTATTGCGATAATAGACGGAAACGGCAAGAAAACGGTTTTCTCGTTTTAAGGAGGATCGGTTTGACATTAGTGACTCTCCACGTTCAGGAAGACCTTACATGATGATCGTTTAATAGCATTAATTCACAATGATCTTCGTCTGTGTATTCGAGAACTGGTAGATGTGATGAATTATGACCATTCTACCATCTTGTCACATTTGCATGCAATGGAGAAGGTTCAAACATCGGGTTTGAGGCTACCGCATACTATAAGCCAAAATCTGAAAAATCAGCAGGTGGCCACATGTGCATCTCTGCTTCTCGTCAGTAAATGGCTTGTGAACAACATCGACCATTCCTATTCTGTATCGTTACTGTTGATGAGAAATGGTGTTTTTATGCTAACATAAGGAAAAGAAAGGAATGGTTGAGCTCAAAAAAAAAAAAAAAAATAAATAAATAAATAAAATAAAATAAAATAAAAAAATCAGGAAGTATCTGTACTAAGACCTGTGCGCAGCCAAAAAAGATAATGTTATCCCTCCTGTGGAACAGCGACGGTGTGGTGTACTACGAATTCGTTTTCCGAGGCGTAACCATCACAGCTGACGTTTATTCTCAACGTCCGCCCCTAATAGTGTGGCTGTTGGGCCACTATACCAGTCATGTCTTCAATCGGCTGACAGGCGACGATTACAGCGAATTTTTGTTACACATGGAAACGGAATATATTAAAATTAGACACTACGCGGATCACTGTCGCAAGTACGGTAATATGCTCCATATTGCATTCAATAGAACAGGGATCGGATAGCTGTTCGAGCTCTAAAACCTTCACCCGTTTACGTATCAAGCAAATAGTCTGGCTCAAATGCCGTATTGAAGCTTTCCCCCCCAAAAAATCAGTGTTCCTTTACAATCAATGTGAGTGGTAACAGGTATGGTGGGCGGCACCGTGGCCAGGCCTCGGACTAATTGACCCCTGCCCTCCTTGCCGCCACCTGCCTGCCACGCTCGTAGCATAAAATTACCAATAAGAAATAGAAAAGATAATCGAGAAAAAAAAGAAAGTTGGATAGATGAAGAAAAAAATTCCGCATCCTCAACTGAGGATGATATCAATTAAAAAAAAAAAAAAAACCAACCGAAAGGTCCATGGTTCACGGGAGGATCATACTAATCAGTGATCAGTGATCATACTCATCAGCGATCATATTGCTTACTCATCGAGGTACAAGTCGCGACCTGTCCTCCCCCAAGGTATGTAGGAGAGCTTCTGTGAAGTTTGGATGGTAGGAGGCACCTTCTGCCGGGAGCAAAAGTGTGCGGACAGTCAGCGAATTAAAAAAAAAAAAAAAATCAGACTACGACAGAGCCGCCGCTTACGTGGCGAGTAACCCGAATCCGAAAAAAAAAAAAAAAAAAAAAAAAGTGGCAGAGCGCTGGTCGCTGGTCTAGTACACCAGAGGTCGTGAGTTCGGTCCCCGCAGGAGGCAAATGAATTTTGTAGGAGAACCTCCCACCGTGGGCCTTTCGAAATAAGCGGTCAAGGATGAAAAAAAAGCCCGCATCTCGTGGTCGTGCGGTAGCGTTCTCGCTTCCCACGCCCGGGTTCCCGGGTTCGATTCCCGGTGGGGTCAGGGATTTTCTCTGCCTCGTGATGGCTGGGTGTTGTGTGCTGTCCTTAGGTTAGTTAGGTTTAAGTAGTTCTAAGTTCTAGGGGACTGATGACACTAGATGTTAAGTCCCATAGTGCTCAGAGCCATTGGAACCATTTGATGAAAAAAAAAATTAATGGTCGTGGTAATAAGGGAAAAAAAAGATAGCTGAGTGGTCAGCGTGACGGATTGCCCTTCTACGGGACCGGGTTCGATTCCCAGCTGAGTCGGGGATTTTTCTCCGCTCAGGGACTGGGTGTTGTGCTGTCTCCATAATCATTTCATCCCAATACGGCGCGCAGGTGGCCCAATGTAATAAGACCTGCTCCAAGGCTGCCGGACCTGCCCCGTAAGGGGCCTCCCGGCCAATGACGCCAAACGCTCATTTCCATTTATTCTCAACAACTGAGACGTCTTGCAATCGCAGTTCAAGAACAACGACCAGGAAGACTGCGTGAGTGGTGCTACTCCAGGACAACGCCCGTCCGCATTCTACTAGACCAACAAAAAAACGCTCTACATCTACATCTACATTTATACTCCTCAAGCCACCCAACGGTGTGTGGCGGAGGGCACTTTACGTGCCACTGTCATTACCTCCCTTTCCTGTTCCAGTCGCGTATGGTTCGCGGGAAGAACGGCTGTCTGAAAGCCTCCGTGCGCGCTCTAATCTCTCTAATTTTACATTCGTGATCTCCTCGGGAGGTATAAGTAGGGGGAAGCAACATATTCGATACCTCATCCAGAAACGCACCCTCTCGAAACCTGGCGAGCAAGCTACACCGCGATGCAGAGCGCCTCTCTTGCAGAGTCTGCCACTTGAGTTTGTTAAACATCTCCGTAACGCTATCACGGTTACCAAATAACCCTGTGACGAAACGCGCCGCTCTTCTTTGGATCTTCTCTATCTCCTCCGTCAACCCTATCTGGTACGGATCCCACACTGATGAGCAATACTCAAGTATAGGTCGAACGAGTTTTTTGTAAGCCACCTCCTTTGTTGATGGACTACATTTTCTAAGGACTCTCCCAATGAATCTCAACCTGGTACCCGCCTTACCAACAATTAATTTTATATGATCGTTCCACTTCAAATCGTTCCGCACGCATACTCCCAGATATTTTACAGAAGTAACTGCTACCAGTGTTTGTTCCGCTATCATATAATCATACAATAAAGGATCCTTCTTTCTATGTATTCGCAATACATTACATTTGTCTATGTTAAGGGTCAGTTGCCACTCCCTGCACCAAGTGCCTATCCGCTGCAGATCTTCCTGCATTTCGCTACAATTTTCTAATGCTGCAACTTCTCTGTGTACTACAGCATCATCCGCGAAAAGCCGCATGGGACTTCCGACACTATCTACTAGGTCATTTATATATATTGTGAAAAGCAATGGTCCCATAACACTCCCCTGTGGCACGCCAGAGGTTACTTTAATGTCTGTAGACGTCTCTCCATTGATAACAACAAGCTGTGTTCTGCTTGCTAAAAACTCTTCAATCCAGCCACACAGCTGGTCTGATATTCCGTAGGCTCTTACTTTGTTTATCAGGCGACAGTGCGGAACTGTATCGAACGCCTTCCGGAAGTCAAGAAAAATAGCATCTACCTGAGAGCCTGTATCTAATATTTTCTGGGGCTCATGAACAAATAAAGCGAGTTGGGTCTCACACGATCGCTGTTTCCGGAATCCATGTTGATTCCTACATAGTAGATTCTGGGTTTCTAAAAACGACATGATACTCGAGCAAAAAACATGTTCTAAAATTCTACAACAGATCGACGTCAGAGATATAGGTCTATAGTTTTGCGCATCTGCTCGACGACCCTTCTTGAAAACTGGGACTACCTGTGCTCTTTTCCAATCATTTGGAACCTTCCGTTCGTCTAGAAACTTGCGGTACACGGCTGTTAGAAGGGAGGCAAGTTCTTTCGCGTACTCTGTGTAGAATCGAATTGGTATCCCGTCAGGTCCAGTGGACTTTCCTCTGTTGAGTGATTCCAGTTGCTTTTCTATTCCTTGGAAACTTATTTCGATGTCAGCCATTTTTTCGTTTGTGCGAGGATTTAGAGAAGGAACTGCAGTGCGGTCTTCCTCTGTGAAACAGCTTTGGAAAAAGGTGTTTAGAATTTCAGCTTTACGCGTGTCATCCTCTGTTTCAATGCCATCATCATCCCGTAGTGTCTGGATATGCTGTTTCGAGCCACTTACTGATTTAACGTAAGGCCAGAACTTCCTAGGATTTTCTGTCAAGTCGGTACATAGAATTTTACTTTCGAATTCACTGAACGCTTCACGCATAGCCCTCCTTACGCTAACTTTGACATCGTTTAGCTTCTGTTTGTCTGAGAGGTTTTGGCTGCGTTTAAACTTCTGGTAAATTGAAATCTCCACCTAAGACTATAACATGCTGAGAAAATTTATGTGAAATGTACTCCAAATTTTCTCTCAGTTGTTCTGCCACTAATGCTGCTGAGTCGGGAGGTCGGTAAAAGGAGCCAATTATTAACCTAGCTCGGTTGTTGAGTGTAACCTCCACCCATAATAATTCACAGGAACTATCCACTTCTATTTCACTACAGGATAAACTACTGCTAACAGCGACGAACACTCCACCACCGGTTGCATGCAATCGGCTCTGTACCAAAGGTCCGCAGTCAGTCCTGTCGACGATGCTGCAGATGGTGAGCTCTGCTTTCATCCCGCTAGCGAGACTGGCAGTCTTCACCAAATCAGATAGCCGCCGGAAGCCAGAGAGGATTTCCTCGGATCCATAGCGACACACATCATTGGTGCCGACATGAGCGACCACCTGCAGATGGGTGCACCCTGTACCCTTCATGGCATCCGGAAGAACCCTTTCCATATCTGGAATGACTCCCTCCGGTATGCACACGGAGTGCACATTGGTTTTCTTCCCCTCTCTTGCTGCCATATCCCTAAGGGGCCCCATTACGCGCCTGACGTTGGAGCTCCCAACTACCAGTAAGCCCACCCTCTGCGACCGCCCGGATCTTGCAGACTGAGGGGCAACCTCTGGGACAGGACAAGCAGCCATGTCAGGCTGAAGATCAGTATCAGCCTGAGACAGAGCCTGAAACCGATTCGTCAGACAAACTGGAGAGGCCTTCCGTTCAGCCCTCCGGAATGTCTTTCGCCCCCTGCCACACCTTGAGACGACCTCCCACTCTACCACAGGTGAGGGATCAGCCTCAATGCGGGCAGGAGTTGCGCCCTCATATTTTCACCTTTCCCGCTCTCTATCGAACAACCTTCAAGAAACTTCCTTTCCCGATGAAAATACTCTGTGAATATTGCTTGACGAGTTCTTTACCTCAAAACAACGTGATTTCTGCTGTCGCGGAATCGAAAAGCTACCTCAACGTAGACAGATTATTGTAAATAGTCAAAAAGACTATATTATTGATGACTAAAGTCTCTGTTATGTGTATTAAAGTTTTGGAAAAACGCTATGAACATATGCACCAACCCCATAATAGGCAAGTTTAGCGAGAACCTATCACAGTTTAGATTCGCTTTACTTCTTTCTACTGTACTCATTCAATTTTAATTACAGTCTCGGTCTGGCCATTACGTTTTAACTTTTGCAACGAACGAGTTGACTTGTTTGCATATACTGGGTTGGCCCAGAAGTCATGGCTTTCTTTAAGTGAAAATTTTGCGTGGAAATAAAATGTTGTAGCAATGTGTTTTATTTGAAGAAGGATATTATTTCACTACGCTCTGTTTAAAATATTTTATTTGCACTACTAGTTCCGGGCACTGCCCATTCTCAAGTGCACCTAAAAACACAGCATAAAAAAGGAAGAGGGCTAAAACATGAAAACCATACGACTTCGTTGGCTGTAGCGTTAAACAAACTAATAGTTATCTATAGTGACAGATGTGGACACAAAGACGTCGTTACATTAAAAAATCACGTGCCATGCATATTTGTGCAAAGTAAGGTCGTCAACGGTCATCACCTAAAATATAAGATGCAATACATGAAAGTAGTTTAGAGAACAATAGCATTAATACGTTCTTAAAATGTCACATCTGGCCAGAAGCACAAAGGAAACAAACCGTTTAATTTTTACCGCAAATCACACGACAGGGGACCATTACCTCTCGCTGGGAAATTGCTCTACCGAGTGAGCTAACGAAGGATAATTCACGATCCGCCCTCACAGCTTTAATTCCGCCAACACCTCATCTCCTATCTTCCAAGCTTCACATAAGTTCCCTCGCATATGTCGCGGAACAAGTACTATCGAGGAAAGGATTTTGTGGAGAAATGGTCTAGCCAAAACTTAGGGGATTGTTTCCAAAATTAATTTCCGCTCTTCAGCGGAGTGCACGTTGATTTGAAACTTCTCATATAAAAGCTGTAGCGGGACCTGTGCTCCCAGACTCTGCTGTAGAGCGAAAATTCTCCATGGAAAAAAATCCCCTGAGCTGCGTCTAAGCCATCTGAAGATAATGACAAGAAATGAGCTTTATCTATTTTTTTTTCTTGAGATTCGAAGAAAAGGAAAAATTCTTCGACCTAGCTGCGGTAAAACTGAACTTTTTAATGCAGAGTTGGAACAAATAGAACCAATTTACTCAGTTTACTTGTGAATCCTAGCAGTACCCAATTTATTTAACTAGGAGAATACGGCAAGTACCATAACCACAAACTTCGCTCAGTGGAAGAGGTGTCAAAATAAGCGAACACGTGTCTCGCCTTATCCGTAGATATTTGTCCATTTCTGAGAAACCGACGGGCTAAGTTTTCGATGCAATTTAGATATCTCTTATGGATCACTGCTCTCAGCGGAAATGGTGCTACAGTGGCTAACGTCGTGGCTTTTTTCGCTTTTGCACCCCATGTCGGAATCCGATATTGTTTTTATTTTATTTTATTTTATTGTTTTCATTTACCTACCTACGTCCGTAGAAGATTACTACACGAATGTTTCTTATCAAGTTAGGGAACACAAGGACGTGATACTGAATGAAAAATTACAACTCGGTTTCACAATCCGTGTAATACATTTTTTATATAATATATGTGTGTGTACGGTATTTTCATGGGCTACAAACTTTTTAAAGTATCATTTTCCTATACACTGAAGAACCAAAGAAACTGGTACACATGTCTAATATCGTGTAGGGCCCCTTCAAGCACGCAGAAGTGCCGCAGAACAACGTGGCATGGACTCGAATAATGCCCTGAAGTAGTGCTGGAGGCAACTGACACCATTAATCCTGCAGGGCAGTGCATAAAACCGTAAGAGTACGAGGGGTGGAATTCTCTTCTGAATAGCACGTTGCAAGGCATCCCAGATATGCTCAATCTTGTTCATATATGGGGAGTTTGGTGGCCAGCGTAAGTGTTTAAACTCAGAATAGTGTTCCTGGAACCACTCTGTAGCAATTTTGGACGTGTGGGGTGTCGCATTGTCCTACTAGAATTGTCCAATTCCATAGGAATGCAAAATGGACATGAATGGATGCAGGTGATCAAACAGGATGTTTAAATACCTGTTATCTGTCAGAGTCGTATCTCCACGTATCAGGAGACCCATATCTCTCCAACTGCACACGCCCCACACTATTACAGAGCCTCTACCAACTTGAACAGTCGCCTGCTGACATGCGGGGTCCATGGATTCAGGAGGTTGTCTCCATACCCACACACGTCCATCCGCTCGATAGAATTTGAAACGACACTCGTCCGATCAGCCAACATGTTTCCAGTCGTTAACAGTCAATTGTCGGTGCTGACGGGTCCAGGCGAAGCGTGAAGCTTTGCGTCGTGCAGTCAGCAAGGGTACACGTCTCGGCCTTCGGCTCCGAGAGCCCACAGCGTTGATGTTTCGTTGAGTGGTTCGCACGCTGACGCTTGTTGATGGCCCAGCATTGAAATCTGCGGCAATATGCGGAATGGTTGTATTTCTGTCACGCTGGACGATTCTCTTTAGTCGTCGTTGGTCCCGTTCTTGCAGCATCTTTTTCCGGCATCAGCGATGTCGGTGATTTGATGTTTTACCGGATTCCTGATATTCACGGTACACTCGTGAAATGGTCGTACGGGAAAATTCCCACTTCATCGCTACCTCGGAGATGCTGTCTTCCATCGCACGTGCGCCGACTATAACATCATGTTCAAACTCACTTAAATCTTGATAACCTGCGCCGGCCGGAGTGGCCGTGCGGTTCTAGGCGCTACAGTCTGGAGCCGAGCGACCGCTACGGTCGCAGGTTCGAATCCTGCCTCGGGCATGGATGTGTGTGATGTCCATAAGTTAGTTAGGTTTAATTAGTTCTAAGTTCTAGGCGACTGATATCAGAAGTTAAGTCGCATTGTGCTCAGCGCCATTTGAACCATTTGACAACCTGCCATTGTAGCAGCAGTAACCGATCTAACAACTGCGCCAGACAGATGTCTTAAACAGGCGTTGCCGACCGCAGCGCCGTATTTTGCCTGTCCACATATCTCTGGAGTTGAATATGCATACGTATACCAGTTTCCTTGGCGCTTCAGTGTACTTCATGCTTATATCAATTATTACATTAATTCTTATATTTTATTCTTACGTTTATTCTTCAGGTAGGTCTGATGTATTCCCTTAGGTGATACAAATGGTAGAAATATTCGGAACATAGAAATTCCGAACACCACGAGCATTGCGCGACGGCAGATTTGCCACAAAGACATTTCTTCGAATGAATCTCTTTCGAAAAAGGAACGTCATTAACATTGCTGATGATTTCACACGTTGACAACAATTTCGCGGCAAGCCACACCTAACGGATCACTTAACCGAAAAGTTTCGCTTGCAGTTGATTATGAATCAAGATACACGACAGGAATGTCACCGAAAACCAATTCAAATAATTTCCTCATTCATTTATTGTTTTGTTTTTAAATTTATTCACGAGAGATACAATTAGTAGACGAATAAGGACGTTATTTCAGTATTCAGTGGGGAAAAAATGGCTCTGAGCACTATGGGACTTAACATCTGTGGTCATCAGTCCCCTAGAACTTAGAACTACTTAAACCTAACTAACCTAAGGACATCACACACATCCATGCCCGAGGCAGGATTCGAACCTGCGACTGTAGCAGTCGCGCGGTTCCGGACTGAGCGCCTAGAACCGCTTGGCCACCGCGGCCGGCTCAGTGGAAAACATTCGTGTAGTAATCTTCTACGGATATATATATATATATATACGAAAAATAAGTATAAAAGTAGTAATCGGATTTTGAACACGGGACGCAAAAGTATAACGCTGCGACGTTAGCAACTGCACTACCAGTTCGCAGGGGCGATGACTCTGATGAAAGGAACATAATGTCATTTTCTTAGAAACGATGGAGTTATCTACGGATAAGCCGAGACACGTGTTCGCTTGTTACGTCTCCTCTTACACTGAGCGAAGTTTCTGGCAAATCGGGTTGCAGTATCTTGTACTCCCAATTTAATTTTTATTAATTTTTTTGCGTACGTCGGGATGGGCTATGGTGGTGCTCGAGAAACGCGCGACGCTAAGGCAAATTCTCGGGAATTTCTCGAGTACCCTGGGGAATTTGTCAATGGTGCTGCGCTCTCTGAGAGACTGCGCGAAACTACTGTACAACGAAACACTGAGCCGCAGCAGTCGTTATCGATGCCTTCCGTTTATGAAGCGAAGAATCTTTTCGTCTGAGATTTCACGTGTCACCAATTCAAAGGGCTCCAGTACGCTTTAACATTCGTTCAAAATCCGCCAGTCGTGACCTGTGAGGTTCTGAACACGTGAATAAGAAGATGTTAAACATGCTCCAATGAAAACGGCACGTCATTCAGTGTTTAGTTCATTGTGTGTTTTATTTTCTTACAGATTATAAATTACATTGTACAAATAATAAAAATTAGTTGATTGCGTAACTTCTGCGCTCTTATGTAACAAAAGCAATTACTTTTGAAGAAAGTACAGTTTACATGCACAAACTAAAAAGTGTGTATAATTATTGTTATTTTATATTCCATAGAACGTTCTTTATCATGATCAAAGGCTAGAGTTTCCTGTTATTATTGATAAATGTGAAAGCCGTTTATGAAAAACAGAAACATGTTTTATACGTATGAGTTCAACGAAGTACTGAAGCGATATCTGATATAGATTCGTGTTCTTTTCCGTTTTTTTATTTTACCTTTTTGTCGAGGAAATTGCATTTCATAGTGCTATATGACAAATCTGTATTGTTTCCTTTATTTTTACTACAACATTCTTCTGTTTCATGTTACAAGTCAACAACTCTCGAATAAAACCAGAATTAAACATTGAAAGTGTCAGTTTTGCTGTAAATACTGTTTATTCTTAAGCAACAGACAGGAGGATAGCAAAGCAGAAAAAATAGTTCTGCAGGTTACCGGTTCCTTTATATATCCTCACTCAGGGTCTAGACGGTTCACCACTTCCGGTTTTTAGGGGAATCTAGTAAGACACTGATCGCGTACGTCAAGAAAGCGATCGTTACGAGGTAACGCCCGAAAGCATGCAACACACCTAGCGTACGGGTAACGCGGGTACAACCTTAACTGACCAAAGCTACTAGGAAAACTACCGCAATCTACGATTACCTATGTTTAACTCGTGCGGGACACGGTGGCCGATGCGCAATGGCCAGCTTTCGTCCAAAGCGCTGGACGAGTTCACTCGTTTGTACGGAAGGGGAGGCCAATAAGTGTTTTCCATATTTCGGCCGGCCTGCGATAACAGAGTCGATGCGCACGCACTGCAATCTTTCTCAAACGATTTTACAGAAACTATTCGGTAAAAAAAATCATTTTTGTTTTACTTGTAGCTTCATATGTCCGGTTCACTATGATGCTTCTATTTAGCTCGCGTATGCTCTTTAATGACGTGATAATTTGAAGTTAAATCAGTTGATGCTGAATGAATTAGATTAGGGAATGGGACATTTAAAGTAGTAGATGAGTTTTGCTATTTGGGGAGCAAAGAGAGGATATAAAATGTAGACTGGCTATGGCAAGGAAAGCGTTTCCGAAGAAGAGAAATTTGTTAACACCGAGTATAGGTTCAAGCGTCAGGAAGTATTTTCTGAAAGTGTTCGAATGCAGTGTGGCCCATGTATGGAAGTGAAACATGGACGTTAAATAGTTTATACAAGAAGAAATAGACGCTTTCAAAATGTGGCGCCGCAGAAGAATGCTTAAGATTAGATCACGTAACTAATGAGGAGGTGGTAAATTTGGTAATTTGTGGTAAGGTCTTATGGGACCAAACTGCTGAGGTCATCGGTCCCTAAGCTTACACGCTACTTAAACTAACTTATGCTAAGGACGACACACACACACACACACACACGCACACACACACACACACACACACACACACACACACACACACATCCATGGTCGAGGGAGGACTCGAACCTCCGACGGGGGGAGCGGCGCGGACCGTGACAACACGTCTCAGACCGAGCGGCTACCCGCGAGGCGAGAAGGTAGTGAATAGAATTGGGGAGAAGAGGAATTTGTGGCGCAACTTGACCAGAAGAAGGGATCGGTTGGTAGGACGCATTCTGAGGCATCAAGGGGTCACAAATTTAGTTTTGGAGGGAAGTGTGGAGGGTAAAAATCATAGAGGGAGACCAACAGATGAATATACTAAGCAGATTCAGAAGGATGTAGGTTGCAGTAGTTACTCGGAGATGAAGAAGCTTGCACAGGATAGAGTAGCATGGAGAGCTGCATCAAACCAGTCTCTGGACTGAAGACCACAACAACAACAAATTGAAGTTGGGTACTGAAATTTTTCTTGCGCTTCTCTGGCTCTATTTTAAACACTGTTTAAGTAGATCTATTCATGTCAATTGTTTCAGCTTTGTACCTTCTGAAGGCAATGATGTTTCATGTAACTCCTTCCGAGTTAGTGTACAATTGAGGCAAACTGAGAAGAAATATACTTTGTGTTTTTCGCTCACTGTGTCTCTTCGCTTGCGTACACTTTAATTAGATGAATAACTTTTAGATTAGTCAGTTGTAACAACCATTCAATAATGCTGTTGTACTCGTGGATATTCCTTTACATCCATCCTAACATCCCACCAATGTCTATTTCCACCGCCCTCTTCATCAGCAGGCCACAGTTAAACCACCATTACCCTCTGTCACTGAAAACCTTCTATGGACGATGGTTCATTGTGACGTGGTAGGCCGTATGTTCTGGAAATTATACACCCCACATTCTGTGCTTATTACCTTTGCAATATAGAAGCTCTGTATGTACACCCTATCCAGCCACCGGCTGCTACTGGAGACACAAAGGATAAGTTGGCCCAAATGGAGTTTATCCCATGTATCGATTAAAACCATGTTTTTTACTAAGCTAAATAAAATAGATCAAATCGGGCAGTTTATGTTTGTGGTTTAGGACGTAGTTGTAATCCCCATACAATCCCCATGCAAATTAGCCAAAGATGAGTCAGATCTCGACAATAGAATTCACATCCATCCGCTTTCGTTCTTTTTTCCTCGGGAGTGTGTGTGTGTGTGTATAATGTGCTATCACTGAATTGTATTGCAGTTTCGAGGCCAGTTTCCAACATAGAGCAAAGAAATTTCTAGTCCTTGACGGTTAGTACCACCGTGCCGGCTTTCGTACGTATGTTCAAACAAAACTCGTAACTCATGACATTCCCTGCGTCTTACTGTTGTTTTGGGTCAGCCCTTTCTTACTTCACAGTGACTCTCCGTTGTTTTTCCCCTTACTATTCCTCGTCTGTGTTGTTTTCTTGCCATTTGTTTGTTTCCTCGCTTTCATCTTCCACTTTATTACGCTGGTTTGTTGCTCATCCTGCAATAGCTGCTTCCTTCCCACTAATTGCTGCGGACTTGCGGTCTCATAAACCTTTGCGTTACTACTGATTTGTTGGTTCTACTGCGACTGCGGCAATGGTTCCTTTCTTGTATTACTCTCAAGCTGAGAGACGGGATCCACTTCGAATAGCGGCTGTATAAAGGTGAGGCCCACTACACGTGTCGCGTCTAAGTTTATTTGAGCGATTATTCGTTTTGGTTCACTTCCTGGTCCTTGTTAATGTCGAAATGCGTCGAGACTGTTTTAAGGCAATCCGCTTTGAGATGATCTGTTGCTCCACGCGCCACACACATTCCCGGTTGCCCGTCATAAATCAACAACGCTTTGAGTTCCTGAATGAGATCAATTTTGATAACTCTTACATCATTCGGCACATTAAATTACAGAGGTGGACAAAAATATGGAAACACAAAAGCACAACGCATTACCATGCATAATACGCCGTAGGAAACCCGTTGGCATTCAAACCGGCTTCCAGTCGTCTCGGAATGGATAATACAGGACTTAGGCACGTTCCAAGGTAATCCTATCTTGAAACCCTGCAAAATAGTGGCGAGTTCCGGTAACGATGGTAGAGGTGGATAGAATGCACCACTCTCTCCAAAAAAATGGTTCAAATGGCTCTGAGCACTATGGGACTCAACTGCTGAGGTCATTAGTCCCCTAGAACTTAGAACTAGTTAAACCTAACTAACCTAAGGACATGACAAACATCCATGCCCGAGGCAGGATTCGAACCTGCGACCGTAGCGGTCTTGCGGTTCCAGACTGCAGCGCCTTTAACCGCATGGCTACTTCGGCCGGCCCCACTCTCTCCAATGTAGACCACACAGGCTCAATAATATTGAGATCTGGTGACTGATGGCCAGGAGAGATGCGACAATAGGTTATTTTCTTATGTTAAAAATGTGGTTCGGATTGTTGTTATTCTGATTAATGGTAGTATTTAAATAGCATTTATGGTCAATATTCTCACAAAATCTGTTATTTTTATGTAATTAAAGCTTAAAAATCATTAACTATCAAATCTGGCCACGTGGTAGAAAACGCTCTGTTATTAGCTGATGCTCTGGTGACGTCACAGACTAGGAGTAAGACGAAGCTATTTTTTTTCCAGAGGAGCCTTAGCCGAAGTTACAAGGTTTCCACGTACTTTCTCTGCAAACAGCTTAGCTATTTAGTGATGGAAAACGCAATTATAGCTGTTAAGTAACAATAGAAATGAATTTTGTGAACTCTGGTAGTGGAAGCTTTGGGAAAGTTGAAGCGCTTATGCTCCACCCACTCAAAGAGGGGTTATGTGCAACGACGGACATTCTTTTCCCTGCTCCCTGCAACATCATTCAACTCATTCAAAACAAAGGAATTGTAGAACGTTTTCAAATGGGTCCGCGTATTATAACTAGTTTGTCAACAACCAGTCATGAGATACGACCAAATGCACAGTGCTGATTTCCTCTATAGAAGACAATCAGCAGTGTTAATGCATATAGTACGTGTTCAGTGGATGGATAGTGCCTTGGACTCTAGTTAAGAGGTAATATGTTCGGATCCTGAAAGAGTCATGTATTTTTACTAGTTTCAGTTGAAATACGAAAATAGCGTTAGCAAGAACTGATTGCAGCAGCTGTTTTGATAGTCGGCTGTATTACAAGTAGCTTTACATTAGTCTTAGTCTGAGAAATGGACAACAGAGCATAAATGCTTTTGATTTGCGAGCAGACGGTTCACTTTCTTGGAAAGCATTGCTGGTAGTGAAGATATCGCCATACACCCACTGTACAACGCGGTCTAGGACAATGAGGTTATGCGGAGTGATATAGAGCGTGTACAACATGCAAGTGACACAAACGTAAGAGCTGTGATGTTTGTGAGTGTAAACTAACGCTAGCGTCTGCAGCAGGCTTACTTCATCTTTATCTAAGATGGTGAAACTGAAAATGTTTTTAAACAATAAGGGTCCTAGCCGGACAGTACGAAGATAAAACATTGTTTCTAATAACGTAAAAAGTGTGCGGTCATGTTAACTGAAAAATATCTTTTTGAATGTGACGTTTGTGAACAGTGATTGCAACTGTGAGTGCATGTAAACTGCAAGGAAAACACAATAACATTCTGAAACTTCCTGGCAGATTAAAACTGTGTGCCGGACCGAGACTCGAACTCAGGACCTTTGCCATTCCCAAGTTCGAGTCTCGGTCCAGCACACAGTTTTAATCTGCCAGGAAGTTTCATATAAGCGCACACTCCGCTGCAGAGTGAAAATCTCATTCTGACAATAATATTCTGTGTCCGATCGGTGTGTTGAAGTTGGTTTTCATATGAGAGGACTGCCGAGTCGTTTTAAAAATAAAATAAAATTTTCTTTCGGGTTAGATTCGATCCAGCGATCTATGGCATCATCTTATAAAATTCGACGGACTACCGCACTAACTACTAAGCTACCGAATGATTGAGGTACACTTACGTAAAACGAGAAAATTAATTAAGAGTTGCATTTCGTTGAATGATGCTATTCTTCGTAGTAACAGTGAGAGGTCATACAGCGGAGGTAAGCTAATGTTAACTTCACAGTGCAACACAGTTTTAATTAAGTTAGTGAACTTGTGCGTCGGCCAATTTGCTAGTAGAGTGCAACCACATTTTACACTTCTTCTCATTCTCTGGAACGCACAAAAACGACTTTTCAGGAGTTTTTACAGCTGTATTTGTACAGTATAGTACTGCACGCCGTTTGTAAGCCATTTTCCGAAAGGTAAATTCCAAAACAAGACATCACTGTGAATTAGCATTATGACAGTAGCAGCAGTGAGCTAGCCAGTGACGTCACAGGCATCACATAACTCGAATGGAGCCGGCCAGTGTGGCCGAGCGGTTCTAGGCGCTTCGAATCCTGCCTCGGGCATGGATGTGTGTGATGTCTTTAGGTTAGTTAGGTTTAAGTAGTTCTAAGTTATAGGGGACTGATGACCTCAGATGTTAAGTCCCATAGTGCTCAGAGCCATTTGAACCATTTTTGACTCGAATGGAGCGTTCTAGCGGGTTTTCAAATTATTTGAATTTCATTTCCGTTTTTATTGAAGAATACTGTAATTCAAGAGTGGGAAAAGCATGTTAGGAGTATAAAATGTCATAATTAATCATTTAAGACACTTTCCAGACAACAGTTAAATACTCTATTCATCCTCATGCTCACAGAACATGTTCTGGGCGACGTCAACTGAGTGAACAGAAGCCATGTCGTCTTGGAACACAGTGCCACCATGACCTGATAGCCGAAATGGTCACAGAATCCTTGGCAGTAATGCGACCTTGCAGAGCAAGCATGGGGCACTGGAATGCCACGATATGGCTGCCTAAATACTCACCGAATCTCCGCTATATTTCACTTTGGGACGCAAACTCGACCAGAAGTTGCAAACAGTACGCAATAAGGCTCATCCGATCAAACGACATTCTTCTGTTCTCCAAGTCCTGTTGCTTCGGCACCACGTTTTCCTGTCGCGGGCACTTGCGTTCCAGCTCAATCTGCAGTTCCTAGCTTATGGAGCTCCCTCTGTGTTGTTTTCAGTAGAGCGTCATTCAGTTCTGAAATGACTTTTGCAGCTGTCGTCCCCCTTATTTTTTGTCACATTCTTCTTCAATGAACATCCTTCACGATCACTCAACTCACGCTTTCGTCCAAGTCGTGACTTAGCGGATGATATTTTCCCCCTTTCCCTGTATGTTTAAATCTTGAGCATCTACAATTCGCCACGTTAGAATTCATTTAGCTTCGACACATTACACTTAGAAGTACACGGAACACTTTTCTGGCCACGACTGATACTTGCAACGTATTGAGGACATTCCACAGGTGCCTCTCGTGCTCAAATACGAGGGGCATTCAATAAGTAGCGAAACAACTTTTTTCCCTCGGCCACTTTCGGTTAAAAAATACGGAATTTGTTGTGGGACATCGTGGAATATTACCGGTTCAGCTTCTATAGTTTCATGAAGTTGCGACAGGTGGCGGCGCTACACGTAGCCTTCAAAATGGCGTCTGTAACGGAGGTTTTTCTTTTTTTTTGTGGTGGTGCTGAAGTCTGATCAACTTCGTTGATTTTTACTTCTGTAGGGAATGGAAGGGGTAAAAATTTTCTCTTTATTTATTTATTCTTCTTTCAGCTTTAGTTTGGGCACACAGAAGGGTCCTTTAACTCGCTGCTTTTGGTGTGTGTTTGAAAACATGTGTGTAGAAGTGCTAAAGGACGATATGTCCTTAAATTATGGAGAATTACGTAGGGATATCATTTACGGAGGCTCAAATACTATCGCCTTCGGTACTTTATATTTGTGGTTGCGTAAGGGTTCTACCACACCTACTGTGGTGAGTTGTGGTGTACTGTCACGTATCATGTCCAACTTCCGAAATAAGGTTCGTGCCTTCTCCTTGACCTTGTCTGAGAGGTAAGATTCGCTTAAGGCTCGATGAATGTTATGATTTCGGATCCACCATTGGGCTCCTGTGATCCATCGTAGGCATCTGCTTTGTACAACCTGTAGCTTCTTGTAGTTAGTGGCACACGTAGTACCCCAAGAGGTCGATCCATACAAAATAGATGGTTCGACTGTGGCATGGTACAACTGGAGTTTCGTCCGTTGGCTGAGGTATGAGCTCTTCAGAAATGGGAGGAGAGCTCCCAGCATTTTGAGGCCAGACGTCTTCTTCTCCATAATGTGATGACTATGTAACGGAGGTGCGTTCAGAGCAGAGAGCTGTCAGTGAGTTTGTTTTGGCCGGAAACCAGAGCATCGCATACTCACAGGCGCTTGCAGAATATCTATGGAGACTTGGCAGTGAACAAAAGCACGGTGAGTCATTGGGCGAGGCTTCTATCATCAGCACAACAAGGTCGCACAAACTTGCCGAGGTCATCGGTCCCTAAGCCTACACACTGCTTAATCTAACTTAAACTAACTTACGCTATGGACAACACACACACCCATTCCAGAGGGAGGACTCGAACCTCCGACGGGGGGAGCCGCACGGACCGTGACAAGACGCCCTAGACCTCGCGGCTACATCGCGCTGCTTTTAGTTTATGCGTGTGTGTGTGTGTGACAGAGAGAGAGAGGGAGAGAGAGAGAGAGAGAGAGAAACAGATGTGCGCGTGTGTGTGGGGGTGGGGGGGGTGGGGAGGGGTGGGGGGGGGGGAGGGGCGGGGGGGCTTGCCGGCGCGCGTGCGCAAAATTGTCGAATTTTAATGTTACATCAGAAATAAGTCAAAATTTCATCCACACTTGTTTTGTGCTGAATGTCTGGATAGGTGTTAAATGATCCAGACGTCCTGAGACGTAAATTTAAATCATCATTCGTTTCTTTTATTAGCACAGACTTTTTCATTTCGCATAATTTATTGACAATAACGTATTTCATCTCATATAGTCCAAAGTAACTGTGTAAACTACTAAACTGGAAAGAATCGACTTAAGCAAAATCTAAATTCAATGGTAATAGAGTGGATACTCGAGTCATCTTGAGGATGGAGGAGCTAATTCAGAAACATATTCATCGCTTTTCTTTAGTTTCTGATATGTAGACCTGGGTCTAGTCATGGAGAATCAGACCAGTAGACTCCAAGTAATCTATGCTCAACCAATACTGCTACCATATTTACTGCCGAATGAGCTGTTTATGCGAATCTTACGATACCTTTAGAATCTAGACCTGCTTTTCCAGCTGCTTAGTGCACTCATCCACAGTGTGTTCCAGAACTCGATAAAATTTGAGAAACAATAGTTTATACACAGAGGATCGTTTTTTATTAAGGTGAATATATTTTTTACACCTGCTGTTTATAAATTATACACGTGAGGCGTCCGATAGATTCTGCGTATGAATAACAGCAATTTTACTCAAATTAGATTTTACTAAAGGCGAATTACTAAGACTGACAACAGTTGTTGGTAAAGTATGTCCTGAGCCTCCTTACATGCTCGATACCTTTTGAGCATGGCAATTCCGTTTCACATCGTGATGGTGGCAGTCAGCTCAAGTCTGGTGGGAATTGAAGTAATGTAAACTACATTCATCACATACCCATAAAAACGAAATCACAGCTATCGCACAGGAGAATACACTGGCCTCGCAACAGGTCCTGTTGATCTGCCCCTCTAGTTGGCAGATGGTTCCGCTCATGCATAATCATCGCCAGATTCTGGCTTTCAGTTGCGTTCGAACCAAAGGTTAATGAGCATAGCAAATGAGTAGTTGACCTTAGTTCCAGAAGTAATCAGAAACTTTTGACAATATAGGTCTTAGAAAAATATTTTTTATTACGTTTTGTTTAATAATAACTTATTATAATGGTTGTTTGGGTGCAGAATCCATTTCTGGGCTCAGTGTTTTTCTGTTACTTATCACACCGTGACTTCTTTATAAACTAGAAAACTAGCCAAACACGTGCTTTTGGAATGAAAAGTATTTTAATTTTTTAATAAGAATAGAGGTTTTATTGACGTATAAACATAGAACTTCCTCTTTATTACATACAAGTTGTGTGTCCATTGGCGTATATTTCCTTTTTCTCAGCCTTAAAACATCTAATGCACCGTTTTTTGCTATGAACTGCTTTTAGTACGCCTCGGTGAAGCAACGAGTAGTAGTGGTATTCCAGCGGCCCTGATACCGTCTTTGTACCACTTTGATGTTTAGATGAAAGCGCTCATCTTATTCCTCGCTGACGTCAACCATATTTTCAAAGAAAAATCAGTTTGGCAGTTCGAAATGTGAATTGTGAGGATCATAAAATAGCTTAACTTCTTGAGATTTTGCAGTACTTTAGCGACAAGAGAAATATAACGTAACTCCTTTTTGTTGGCTAAGAACTTAGTAACAGCATCCCTGAATGATACTGAAGCCCTCCTCTCAGTCACAGTCATTTTTGATTAATTTAAGGAGCAGTCAAATGAAAACAAGACAGTTGGAAAAAGGAAGTGAATTTTATTATTTCAAAACTAATCGCCACTACTGCTAAAAAGTTTATCGCACTTTGAGACAAGCCAGTCAATGATTGCATGGAAAAATGCGGTTGCCTACGGAACAATTTTTGCACCCAGGCGTGCCCCTCTTCGTCCGGAACAAATCTACGACCACGAATGTCTTTCTTCAGAGCTCCAAAAATACGGAAATCACATGGGGTGAAGACTATCGTTGAGACAATACACATAAGATGGAAACGTAGAACGATGAGTTAATTCACTTTAAAAAGCAATATGAAATGGCATTTTAATTTAATTGTTACAGTAGTTATTTATTATTGCTGCGTCTTATACAGTGACACGAAGTTAGTGATATAGAAACGCTCGTAAATTAGCTACGAAAGTAAGGGCAGCGTAGTTTAGACACTCACCCGCTAAGTCCGTGAAGACGTAGTCGTAATAGTGCGTCAAACTGTTGTTATAGAGTGCCATGCTGCCCGGTTCTCTCGCTGAAAAAAAGAAGAAAATGTACGATATTATATTAGAAGTTTCTTCTGAGTCAATTTGTTACTTTCTGATAAAGTCAAACACAGATCAAAACAATGAAGCCCAAGGTAAAATGATAAAAGTGACTAAAAAATTAAGTGTCCCGATTTTACAGGGCAAAAAGACAGAGCTACAAATGTTCTGCCTCTGCTCAGTTTCTCATTTGAGCTGGAACACAAATAAGGCTGATTTAATGACGAACTCCAACATTTTACAACTTGTATGACTGGGTCGTTCAGTGAGTAAATGTTAGACAACTAAACCAAAGGTTCGTGGTTCGATCCCTACTTCTACATCTACATCCAGAGAGTGTCACAGAAATGATACAGGATTTGGGCTGGACATCATTAAAAGAAAGGCGTTTTTCGTTGTGACGGAATCTTCTCACGAAATTCCAATCACCAACTTTCTCCTCCGAATGCGAAAATATTTTGTTGACACCGACCTACATAGGGAGGAAAGATCACCACGATAAAATAAAAGAAATCAGAGCTCGTTCGGAAAGATATAGGTGTTCATTCTTTCCGTGCGCTTTACGAGATTGGAATAATAGAGAATTGTGAAGGTGGTTCGATGAACCCTCTGCCAGGCACTCAAATGTGATTTGTAGAGTATCCATGTAGATGCAGATGTAGATGTAGATACTCCGCAGTCCAACTTACAGCGCGTGGCGGAGGGTACCCCCTACCGATACTAGTCATTTCCCCGTCTGTTCCATTCGCAAAAAGTACGACGGAAGAACGATTATCTATATGCCTCCGCATGATCCCTAATTTCTCGTCTCTTATCTTCGTGGCACTTATGCGCAATGTATGTAGGAGGCAACAGAATCGTTGTGCTGTCAGCTTCATTTGCCGGTTCTCTAAATTTTCTCAGTGGTATTGCTTGAAAAGAACGTCGTGTTCCCTTCAGGGTCGCATTTGAGTTCCTGAAGCATCTCCGTAACACTTGTGTGTTGTTCGAACCTACCAGTAACAAATCCAGCAACCTACCTCTGAATTGCTTTAGTCCAGCCTGGTAGGGATCACAAATTCTCGAGCAGTACTCAAGAAAAGGTCGCACTAGCGTCCTATATGTGATTTCCTTTACACATGAACCACACTTTCCTAGAATTTTCTCAATAAACCGAAGTCGATCATTGGCGTTTCCTACCATTGTCTTCACGTGCTCGTTCCATTTCATATCGCATTGCAACGTTACGCCGAGATATTTGAACGGCGTGACTGCGTCAAGCAGGACACTACTAATGCTGCATCCGGATATCACGCGTTTTTCTTTCGTTCTCATCCGCAATAACTTACGTTTTTCTACATTTAGAGCTAGCTCCTATTCGCCACATCAACTACAAATTTTGTCTAAGTCATCTTGTATCCTGATACAGTCACTCAGCCTTGAAACCTTACGGTACAGCTTCATCAGCAAACAACAGCAGACTGCTGCCCGCCCTAGTTAGTCCATAGATCTTTCTCACTTTCAATACATCTACATACATACATACTACATACATACTACGATGTTTAAACCTATCTTCGGGTTGAGACGAACTTTGCTTTCCTTCGAATGTGTGTGATGTTTTCAGGTTAGTTAGGTTTAAGTAGTTCTAAGTTCTAGGGGACTGATGACCTCTGATGTTAAGTCATATAGTGCTCAGAGCCATTTGAACCATTTTTTTGCTTTCCTTTATTTGTGTTACAACGCTTGGAGTACGAGACATTTAATAACTATTTTTATTTGGCTTTTCATCTTTCAGTTTAATAGTACCTCATAGTTCCCAATTAACAACAGTAAATCATTGCTTAGTAAAAATCTTTGAGATATGCACCTTTACAAACAACCTTTACGGAACAGACCACTACGTTAAAGATGACACAGTCTCCATAATTGTTAATATGGTAATTTTTTTGCAACTGCTCAGTATCTATCACTGTGTCTTTTAATTGGCGCATACAGCTGTATTCATTGTGGCTGAGTAAACGACAGATGAAGTAAGAATGGCGCAGTACGTTGTGACGGAAGAAAGGAAGCTTTTGAACAATGCAACAAATTTAGAACTAAACCCGCAAAACATTTAAGTGACAGTTAATCATAACTATTTGACTTATAGAAGATAGTAACCTCTACTAGCAGTGGCTTAAAATTACATCCTTTGCATCGTGTCGTCTTTTACGTACGCATTCTTTGAAACTGCTGTCGAGATTCCCCATTGTTCACAGCGATAACCCACTAGAGATATTACGAATTTCGTGTCCAGAGTTCAGTGTTTTAATTTTTCCTGTGTCCTTGACCAAGTCACCTAAATTCGACTCTTAAGACAGCATTATAAAAAAAGGGAAACCTCTACCGACAAATCCTGTAATCTCTTAATCCATCGAATGTCACTGAACCTTGAGATTAGGCGATTACTGATCTCTTTCTCTCACAATGGTTCTCTGCTCCGCAGCCACATGCCTTGATCGTTATTCCCGTTCGGCACTTCCGTACAAAAGCGTTTCCCTTCCGGTCGTGTAAGCGGCAGTCGTAACTGCTTCTTTCCTCGAGTTCTAGGAAAATATGCGTTTGCGGAACCTATATATGATGAAGAAAAATGCCCATTTTTCGGTTATCTATCGGTGCCGCCTATTTTGTGTCGGCTGTGCGTTATGAGCTTCTGAGACGATTTTCTCAAAAATTAAGGGATATTGAGGAAAAATATCTTAGAGTCTGTCATTCTAGGCTGTACACAAGCAGTCTATCGTATATGAGCCTAATCAGTTAGTCGTGTCTGCGGCCTCCCTCTAGTGAGCCCAACATCCCGTTACCTTTTATTTTATTCTCATCGATAACAACAGAAACACAGAAGTATTCAGCACCACAGATCGTAATAACCACAATGAGGAAAACACATTGCGAAAATAAGAGTATTGCGTATGATCCTCGAATATTCGTGAAAATCTAGATGTGGAAACAAATGTAAATGAAAAAACTGTAGAATGCATCTGGGAGTCGAACATAGGTTCTTTATTTCCAGCCAGACGCCTTGCGAGTAGCACTTTATTTGCAAAGCATTTACCTTGTGGATACAAAAGAGTCAGTCGAAAACGTTTCTTTCCTCGTTTTCTTGGAGCAGTTTCAGGTTAACTCACTATAATAACCATACGTCACCAATTCTTCTTTCCCTCCCTTGCTAGCCAGATATAAGTAATGAGTTTTTCTTCTATCACCAATACTTGGGCCGGTTATAAACGAGTGTAGCACTATCACCCTAAAATTATATAGGGGCGCTGACGAGGCTACGTAATTGATTTTCTTATACAATGTGATCTAAATAAACAGCGCTGCTCATAATGGTACCGAGCGAGGTGGCGCAGTGGTTAGCACACTGGACTCGCATTCGGGAGGACGACGGTTCAATCCCGTCTCCGGCCATCCAGATTTAGGTTTTCCGTGATTTCCCTAAATCGTTTCAGGCCAATGCCGGGATGGTTCCTTTGAAAGGGCACGGCCGATTTCCTTCCCAATCCTTCCCTAACCCGAGCTTGCGCTCCGTCTCTAATGACCTCGTTGTCGACGGGACGTTAAACACTAACCACCACCACCATCATAATGGTACTCGTGGCAGCTCAGTACCACAGGAAGTTCACAGGTTGAGAATCTCAGTCAACATCACAGGAAGTTCACGGGCTGAGAATCGCAGTCTACATCTACATACATACTCCGCAATCCACCATACGGTGCGTGGCGGAGGGTACCTCGTACCACAACTAGCGTTTTCTCTCCCTGTTCCACTCCCAAACAGAACGAGGGAAAAATGACTGCCTATGTGCCTCTGTACGAGCCCTAATCTCTCTTATCATATCTTTGTGGTCTTTCCGCGAAATATAAGTTGGAGGCAATAAAATTGTACTGCAGTCAGCCTCAAATGCTGGTTCTCTAAATTTCCTCAGTATCGATTCCCGAAAAGAACGCCCCCTTTCTCCAGAGACTCCCACCCGAGTTCCGGAAGCATTTCCGTAACACTCGAATGATGATCAAAGCTACCAGTATCAAATCTAGCAGCCCGCAGCTGAATTGCTTCTATGTCCTCCCTCAATCCGACCTGATAGGGATTCCAAACGCTCGAGCAGTACTCAAGAATAGATAGTATTATTTTTTTATAAGCGGTCTCCTTTAGAGATGAACCACATCTTCCCAAAATTCTACCAATGAACCGAAGACGACTATCCGCCTTCCCCACAACTGCCATTACATGCTTGTCCCACTTCATATCGCTCTGCAGTGTTACGCCCAAATATTTAATCGACGTGACTGTGTCAAGCGCTACACTACTAATGGAGTATTCAAACATTACGGGATTCTTTTTCCTATTCATCTGCATTAATTTACATTTATCTATATCTAGAGTTAGCTGCCATTCTTTACACCAATCACAAATCCTATCCAAGTCATCTTGTATCCTCCTACAGTCACTGAACGACGACACCTTCCCGTACACCACAGCATCATCACCAAACAGCCGCACATTGCTATCCACCCTATCCAAAAGATCATTTATGTAGATAGAAAACAACAGCGGACCTACCACACTTCCCTGGCGCACTCCAGATGATACCCTCACCTCTGATGAACACTCACCATCGAGGACAACGTTCTGGGTTCTATTACTTAAGAAGTCTTCCAGCCACTCACATATTAGGGAACTAATCCCATATGCTCGTACCTTAGTTAGGAGTCTGCAGTGGGGCATCGAGTCAAACGCTTTCCGGAAGTCAAGGAATAAGGCATCCGTCTGATACCCTTCATCCACGATTCGCAAGATATCATGTGAAACACACAGTTTATTATACTTGGTGTCACTCTATTTGCAGTTACTTTGTTTTAACGTTTTGCTTAATTCAGATCAAACGGTCAAGAAACTGAACGTTTGTACAACGTAGGAAGCAAGGTGTAGGTACACCATCGACTGTCGTGCACATGGATCAGTGATAACCGTCAAACATCTACACGTATCCATCAGCAGTAACTTAAGGCTGAAATATTACTGAGGGGAGGGGAGACTGTTGACATACAGATTCGTTGGAAGAATCCCAAGGAAGTGTATTTCATCAAAATCGTTTAAAAAACTATAGTCTGACTAGTTCTTGGTAATTTTTAATCAGTTTGAAATAATATTCCGGCTCAGACACATCTATATGTTAATCAATTAAAAACCTGATGACGTGAACAATGTCAGATTTCGGAATAAAAGGCTTCTGCCCTCAGACACACCGAATCACAAGAAACAGAATCCACTGTATTATCAAAAGTGTTTGGACAGCTATTAGTGTGCATTAATAAGGATTGCATCCGACCTTCACCTCTATGACGGCTTGGACTGATGGAACATTTTCAGTGAGGTGTCTGAGTGTCTGTGAAGGGATGGCATCCAATTCGTCCTCAGGATTCGAAACAAAAGGAGATAGTGATGTTGGACGCTGAAGTCTGCAGCGAATTCGCAGTTCTAACCCATCCTCCAGCTGTTCGATGGGGTAGTTATTGTCCACAAACCAATACCTCATCCTCAGACACGTGTGTGTGTGTGTGTGTGTGTGTGTGTGTGTGTGTGTGTGTGTGTGTGTTGTCCTTAGCGTAAGTTAGCTTATGCTAGATTAATTAGTGTGTAAGCCAATGGACCGATGACCTCAGCAGTTTGGTTCCATAGGAACTTCCCAAAACTTTCCAGATTTCCATTACCTTGCAGATGTTGCTTTATGAAAGGGTGCATTGTCACGTCAATACAAAAAATCATCGTGTGCGAACAGTTCTTCCACTGCACACATTATACAATGTTGTAAAATGTGTTCATATCCTTCCGACCTTCCGTATTTACCGTTGTCTTGCGCGCATAAGGGGGGCCACATTCTAACCAGGAGAAGCACCCCTATACTCTAACACCACCTACTCCGGACTTCTCCTTTGGCAGTGCACATGATGTCGGGTAATATTCTCCAGACATTTGCCAAATCCGAACACTTCCATCGGATTGCCACAGGGTATAACATGGTTCATCGATCCAAATCACTCGTTTCCAATCAGCCACAGTCCGGTGGCTTCGCTCTTTACACCACCACAAGGGTCGCTTAGCACTGTCTGCAGAAATGTGTGTCTTATGAAGAGCTGCTCGATCATTGCTCCCCATTCCTTTTAACTCCTTATGCACAGTCGTCGTGCTATCCGGACTTCTGGTGGCACTTATGATCTCACGAGAGATTCCTTCTTCTGATTTAATGCGACTTTTTGCAACTACGGTCTGTAGCAATCGATAATCACTGTCCGTCAGGACATGAGGTGTACCTGGTCTTGTTTTTGCTGCATTTGTTCCTTCTCCTTTCCACTTCACAGACACATCACTAGCTATAGACTTGGGCAACTTTGGAAGGTTTGAAATGCCCTTGATGGATCAGATGCTCAGGTTAAATGCTATGACTAACCCACGATCGATGTCACTGAGCTTTCTTGATCGACTCATTCTGCTGTTACTGCTTCTCTGTTATCAGCACATTATCCCCATGTTCTTCTATTGTGGAGGGCGCACCTCTCTTGACATTTAGTGATGAATTCCACATTACAGAGGGTCTCTGGATACTTCTGATCAGACAGTATATTCTTGTGATAGTGTATGTCTGAGAATGGAACCTTTCTCTTCCGAGATCTATTAGTGTTAAAGTGATATGATTATGTGGCGATTAATATCATAAGTGTGGCTGAGCCGAAATACAATCTTAAACTGTTAAACTACAACTGCTACATCGCTTCTCGATATCTGTAGAATGAATTAAAATTGTTATTCAAATAGGTACCCTTGTCAAATTTTATTAATGTAAGGGAGAGAGAATATAGAGAACAGGGCTGAGGGTTTCGTCACGCGTGTGTTTACGCTGCACGTAATCGTCAGAGAAGTGCTAACCAAGTGCTAATTCGGTACACTACAAGAAAGAAGTTATGTGCCATTTAGAGACGTTAATGAGATTCCTGGAGTGGACGCCCAAGTCGAATCGGGATAGATATTATTTATGTCCTGGTAAAATCAGATAAGTAAACGAGGACGTTCTAGCAGTCGTCCCATAGGAATAAGAGAGACAGTGGCCCCCTTCTGCTACACATCTTACGGCCTGCAGATGTTTATATAGAAGTGGTACAGAAATTTAAACGCAAGTGCAATAAAATGTTGTTCTCCTAGTTAATAATTTCTAGCAATTCTTGGTTGAAAATACATTTTAATTTTTTTCCATGCGTTATCGGTTTCGTTAGTGGTGCTCCTAGTATAGAACTAAATGTTTTCTGAGCGTCTTATTCAATAACAGAGGATATTTATAATTCTCAGATGGAAGTAGTCCTAATAATATCACTTTCACATAGGTAGTACATACGTATTACTTATTAAATAGTCCAATAATACTTCCTAAACGTGAATGGCTGAAAATATTTCTAAAAAGCCTCCAGTTGTGGCAGTGGACTCCTAAGTGTCGCGTAATGCAGAACACCGTTCCCTATATTGTCCTGTATTGCACAAGACGCATGTTCTCTGTGCAGCGCGAGACATGTAAGAAATGGATGTATTGTGACAACGTTTTGAGAGACGGAAGCCCTATCGGCATATAACACTGAAAACATGCTGTCCACATTCTTATTGACGAGAACAGCACAAGTGCCGTAATCTGATTTCTTACAAACTTCGCTCAGTGGAAGAGGAGTCAAAATAGGCGAATACGTGTATCGACTTATCCATAGAAACTCGAATGTTTCTGAGAAAACGATGATCCAAGTGTTCGATGTAGTTAAAATATAGTTTGAGGAAACAATACGTCTGCGCAAGTGGTGGCGCAGTCGCTAGCGTAAATGCTTCTCACTTTTGTGCTCCGTGTTCAAAACCCGATATCGTTTTATTTTACTTTTCTTCATCTACCTACTCATGCCCATAGCATGTTACCACACGAATGTTTCGTCTCAAATTGGCGGATGCAAGAGCGTTACATTAATTGTAACATTAAAACTAGGTTTGACAATAAGTGTCATTCATTTGCTACATAATATTCGCTTATATGGTACTTTCAAGTGTTACAATCAATTTTTGTTCCCAAATATCATTTTATATGAATTTTATATTAATTGTTATGTTTTCTTCGTATATTTGTTCTTCAGGAACATCTGGTGCATTCCCTCGGATCACAGCGATCGTACAAACATTCGAAACATATAAATTCCGATCACCATGAGCGTCATGCGACAGCAAGTTTGCCACAGTGACAATCTTCGAATGATTTTCACTCGAGAAAGGAACGTCGTTAACGTTGCTGAAGATTTCAAGCGTTTGAAATATTTTCACTGCAAAAGACACATAACGGATCACTTTATGGAAACTGGCGTTTGCAATTGATTGCTATTTACGATACACTACAGGAATTTCGTGGAAAACTGTTTCCAGTAGCTTACTCATTCATTTATTACATTTTTAAAAAATCATTCACCGGGCATACAATTACTAGACGAATAAGGACAACGTTATTTCAATATTCACACGAAAACATTCGTTTACTAATCTTCTACAAACACAGGCAAATACATGAAAAATAAAAATAAAAGTAATAATCGGGTTTCGAACATGGGACGCAAAATTGTGAAGTCGCGACGTTTGCGACTGCGCCACCACTTCGCACGTACTAACACGGCGGCTACAAGCTATATAAACGTACCTCAAAAACACTGACCGTCGTTTTCTCAGAAACGGTGGAATATCTACGGATAAGCCGACACACGTGCTCGCTTAATATGTCTTCTCTTCCACCAAGCGAAGTTGCTGGGAAATCGGGTTATGGAACTTGACGTATCCTCCTTGTTAGATGTGACACTGTGTGGAGTTTAAGAATAATTACCTCCATCTCCTAACATCTATTTACAACATACGTAAAATGATGACAGATGATATACATCACAAAGAAGGCATGTGAATGGCGCGGGTAATAGGAAACGTAAAATATTTTAACGTTGTAAACTGAAGTTAATGATTTTTAGTCCTAGTCTGGCCTTACGCATTTACAGACATGCAATATACAACTACATCATCCGTTTACCGTTGCTTATTGAGGGAGTGATAAATATTTCCGGAGTAGAAACCATTTACGACTTTTTAATGATTGTAAAACGAAGGGCCCAGTAAAAGGTCAGAAATTTAACCCAGGATACGCTAGAAATGTGAATGAGATTCCTGGTGTGGGCGCCCAAGTCGTATCGGGATACATATTATTTATGCCCTGGTAAGATCAGATAAGTAAACGGGGGCGTACTGGCAGTCGTCATACAGGAATATGAAATGCTTGGAAAGACACTGGCACCCTCTGCTACACATGTTGTGGCTTGCAGACGTTTATGTAGAAGTGGTAGAGAAAGTTAAGTGCAAGTGCCATAAAATTTTGGTCTTCTTGTTAATAATTTCGAACAGTTCTTGGTTGAAAATGCAGTTTAATTTTATTGCCATGCGTTATAGGTTTCGTTAGCCGTGCTCCTAATGTAGAACTAAATGTTCTCTGAGAGCCTTATTCATTAATAGAGGATATTTATAATTCTCAGATGGAAATAGTCTTAATAATAACAATTTCACATAGGTCGTACATACGTATTACTTATTAAATAGTCCAATAATACTTCCTAAACGTGAATAGTTGAAAATATTTCTAAAAAGTCTCCAGTTTGTAAAACGAAGTGCCCAGTAACAGATCAGAAGTTTAACTTCGGTAAGTTATAAAATTATTGAGGCGTCTTGACTCGGTTGGCGAGTCTCCCCCCGTCGGATGTTCGAGCCCTCCCTCGGACATGGGTGTGAGTGTTGTCCTTAGCGTAAGTTAAAGTTAGATTAAGTAGTGTATAGGCATAGGTACCGATGACCTCTGCAGTTTGGTGCTACAGAAGCTTACCAGAGATTTCCAGATTCCATTGATAGGTGGGATTATTCGTAAAGTGTTTGGCGAAGATGAAACCTGACAGCATTCTACGCGTTGTAGTGTGCTGTGAACAGTTTTCGCCCCCTCCCCCCCCCCCCCCCCCCCCCCCGACCCACCTACCTGACAAATCCCAGCTACTAATCTGCATATGCATTTATCGGCATCGGACAGTGGCTTAGATGCCTTCACTCATTTCCATGCGGTACATTAACATACGAGACCTTATGTAATACTGCGGAGTAATAAAGTATAGGGACTCTAAGGCGCTAAGGACAATAAGGCACACCTTAATTTTTAAGCAACTCTTTAAAAAATAACACATTTAGCATTTTTATCATTAGATTGCAAAGCCAGACTAAAAATAAGTTTTAGTTTATAAAACCGAACTGACCTTTAAAATCACTGATAATCGTCATCTGAACTTTTGCTCGTCTTTCTTCTTCTTCTTCTTCCTCTTCGTCGTCCATCTTTCAATTAATATCTCGCATCGTCTAAATATCTTTTATTTTGCTGTTATGAAACTAGCTACAAACAAAAACATTGTATTGTTACCGATAACACAAATCACTTTCAATTAAAGTTCACTGGCACCGTAGACTGCATTGACGCATCATAAGCTAGACAGTGTTCTGGGTTTGTGATAGTAGACTGGGAGGGAGACAGTGTTAGCAAGCTTGTGAATCCCCGCAACACATGTACGGTGCATCGGTGCACTGCTGCTGCGAGTTGAATCCTATGTTGCCAGATAGAAATAGGTTTCCCGTGGCATCGAATATATGGCCATTTCTAAGAGTGTCGAGTATTTTAAATCAAGTAGTGTACATTCTTGTATTAATTTCGAGTATAAGACGCACCTTAATTTTGGAGGGAGTTTTTCGAAGAAAAAAGTTCGACTTACAGTTCGTAAAATAGGGTAGTACTGAGTCCTGAGGGCACTCATTCGTAACATTTTTAGTGGAGTGCATATGGTCCCACGACAAGAAACCTCTACAGCTAACAGACAGAAACACCTCGAGTGATAATCAGGTGACGTCAGGGCCTTTATCTCGTTGATGGAATGTTGGCCCAAATAAAGTATGTCCCATATACGCCGTAAAAATTTGTCAATATCTGTCATACGGCAGTGGAGCAGTGGAATATCAGTATCTAGAATGTCATCTGCCTGTTAAAACAAACACATTCCCTGGCCGTAAGCACCTGTTTCTCTTACCTCTATTGCTACTAAAATGGAGAAGGGAAGTGCTGCACCATTTGCACGATAAGTGTCATTCAATTACTACATAATATATGTGTGTATGGTATTTTTAAGGGTTACAATTTCTTATATTCACATATATCATTTTTGTATCAAATTATATATTAATTGTTACGTTTTATTCGTATGTTTATTCTTCAGGGAGATCGGGTGCATCCCCTTGGATGACAGCGATCGTACAAACATTCGAAACATAGAAATTCCGAACACCATGAGCGTCATGCGACGGTAGGTTTGCCACAGTGACATTCTTCGAATGATTCTCACTCGATAAAGAAACGTTGTTAACGTTGCTGAAGATTTCAAGCGTTTGAAATATTTTCGCTGCAAACGACACAAAACGGATCACTTTACCGAATAGCGTCGTTTGCAGTTGTTTGTGAATTACGATACACTACAGGAATATGACCTAAAACAGTTTCCAGTAGCTTACTCATTCCTTTATTACATTTTTAAAAAAATCATTCACCGGACATACAATTACTAGACGAATAAGGACAATGTCATTTCAATATTCACTGGAAAACATTCGTTTACTAATCTTCTACAGACACAGGTAAATACATGAAAAATAAAAATAAAAGTAATAATCGGGTTTAGAACATGGGACGCAAAATTGTGAAGTCACGACGTTTGCGACTGCGCCACCACTTCGCACAAAAGTATACAGTTACTAAAAGAGATATAAATGTACCTCAGAAACGCTGACCGTCGTTTTCTCAGAAACGGTGGAGCATCTACGGATAAGCCGACACACGTGCTGACGTAATATGTCTCCTCTTGCACCTAGCCAGGTTCCTGGAAAATCGGGTTATGGAACTTGACGTATCCTCCTTGTTAGATGTGACACTGTGTGGTGTTTAAGAACAATTACCTCCATCTCGCAACATCTATTTACAACATACGTAAAATGATGACAGAGGATATGCATCACAACAAGGCATGTGAATGGCGCGGAGAATAGAAAACGTAAAATATTTTAACGTTATAAACTGAAGTTAATGTATTTTTAGACTCAGTCTGGCCTTACGCATTTACAGAGATGTAATATACAACTACATTATCCCTTTTAGCGTTGCCTATTGAGGGAGTGATAAATATTTCCGGAGTAGAAACCATTTACGAATATTAATGTTTGTAAAACGAAGGGCCTAGTAACAGGTCAGAAGTTTAACTTGAGTGAGTTGTAAAATTTAAAATTATTGAGGCGACTTGTCACGGTTGGCGAGGCTCCTCCCGACGGAGGTTCGAGTCTTCCCTCGGGCATGGGTGTGTGTGTTGTCCTTAGCGTAAGTTAGTTTGAGTTAGGTTAAGTAGTGTGTAGGCCTAGCGACCGATGACCTCAGCAGTTTGGTCCCATAGGAACTTACCATAAACTTCCAATTTCCATTGATAGAAAGGACCGGTTACGATGAAACCTGATAACATTCCACGCGTTGTAGTGTGCTGTGAACAGTTGTCCCCTCCTCCCCGTACCACCTGTTCTAACGCAGCTACTGATCTACATATGCATTTATCAGCATTGGACAGTGGCTTAGACGCCTCGGCTCATTTCCATACAGTACATTAACATACGAGACGTTATGTAATACTGTGGAGTAATCAAGGATACGGATTCTAAGGCGCTATGGACAATAAGGGACACCTTAATTTTTAAGCCACTATTAAGAAAATAACATATTAACATTTTTATTACTAGATTGCAACGCCAGACTAGTTTAGTTTATAAAACCGAACTGACCTTTAAAATCACTGATAATCGTCATCTGAACTTTCTGCTCCTCTTTTTTCTCCTTCTTCCTCTTCGTCGCCGATCAAACGCTTGTCATGTGAGTGAACAACAACATATGGCGGTATTTCAGAAGGTTTTGGCATTGGTTTGCAATTGAAAATGATAATTGGATTAAGTTTAGTACCGTTAGCACAGGGCCGAAATGCCGCTCAGTTGCTCTGTGTCTACACTCCTGGAAATTGAAATAAGAACACCGTGAATTCATTGTCCCAGGAAGGGGAAACTTTATTGACACATTCCTGGGGTCAGATACATCACATGATGACACTGACAGAACCACAGGCACATAGACACAGGCAACAGAGCATGCACAATGTCGGCACTAGTACAGTGTATATCCACCTTTCGCAGCAATGCAGGCTGCTATTCTCCCATGGAGACGATCATAGAGATGCTGGATGTAGTCCTGTGGAACGGCTTGCCATGCCATTTCCACCTGGCGCCTCAGTTGGACCAGCGTTCGTGCTGGACGTGCAGACCGCGTGAGACGACGCTTCATCCAGTCCCAAACATGCTCAATGGGGGACAGGTCCGGAGATCTTGCTGGCCAGGGTAGTTGACTTACACCTTCTAGAGCACGTTGGGTGGCACGGGATACATGCGGACGTGCATTGTCCTGTTGGAACAGCAAGTTCCGTTGCCGGTCTAGGAATGGTAGAACGATGGGTTCGATAACGGTTTGGATGTACCGTGCACTATTCAGTGTCCCCTCGACGATCACCAGTGGTGTACGGCCAGTGTAGGAGATCGCTCCCCACACCATGATGCCGGGTGTTGGCCCTGTGTGCCTCGGTCGTATGCAGTCCTGATTGTGGCGCTCACCTGCACGGCGCCAAACACGCATACGACCATCATTGGCACCAAGGCAGAAGCGACTCTCATCGCTGAAGACGACACGTCTCCATTCGTCCCTCCATTCACGCCTGTCGTGACACCATTGGAGGCGGGCTGCACGATGTTGGGGCGTGAGCGGAAGACGGCCTATCGGTGTGCGGGACCGTAGCCCAGCTTCATGGAGACGGTTGCGAATGGTCCTCGCCGATACCCCAGGAGCAACAGTGTCCCTAATTTGCTGGGAAGTGGCGGTGCGGTCCCCTACGGCACTGCGTAGGATCCTACGGTCTTGGCGTGCATCCGTGCGTCGCTGCGGTCCGGTCCCAGGTCGACGGGCACGTGCACCTTCCGCCGACCACTGGCAACAACATCGATGTACTGTGGAGACCTCACGCCCCACGTGTTGAGCAATTCGGCGGTACGTCCACCCGGCCTCCCGCATGCCCACTATACGCCCTCCCTCAAAGTCCGTCAACTGCACATACGGTTCACGTCCACGCTGTCGCGGCATGCTACCAGTGTTAAAGACTGCGATGGAGCTCCGTATGCCACGGCAAACTGGCTGACACTGACGGCGGCGGTGCACAAATGCTGCGCAGCTAGCGCCATTCGACGGCCAACACCGCGGTTCCTGGTGTGTCCGCTGTGCCGTGCGTGTGATCATTGCTTGTACAGCCCTCTCGCAGAGTCCGGAGCAAGTATGGTGGGTCTGACACACCGGTGTCAATGTGTTCTTTTTTCCATTTCCAGGAGTGTATATTCTTCTGCATATGCTATTACCTTCAATTAATACCCTGCATCATAGAAATACGTTTTGTTTTTCTTTTATGAAACTAGCTACAAACAAAAATATTGTGTTGCTACGTACAACACAAATCACTTTCAATTCAAGTTCACTGGCACTGTAGACTGCAATAACGCATCATATTCTAGACAGTGTTCTGGGTTTCTGATGGCGGACCAGGAGGGAGACAGTGTTAGCAAGCTTGTGAATCCTCTCAACTGCCAGCCGGAGTGGCCGAGCGGTTCTAGGCGCCACAGTCTGGAACCGCGCGGCCGCTACGGTCGCAGGTTCGAATGCAGCCTTGGGCATGGATATGTGTGATGATCTTAGGTTAGTTAGGTTTAAGTAGTTCTATGTTCTAGGGGACTGATGACCTCAGAAGTTAAGTCCCATAGTGCTCAGAGCCATTTGAACCATTTGAACCAATCCCCTCAACTCATGTTCGTCCCATCGGTGCACTGCTGCTGCCAGTTGAATCCTATGTCGTCAGATAGGAATAGGTTCCCCTTGGCACCGAATATATTGCCATTTTTAAGAGTGTCGAGTATTTTAAATCCAGAAATGTACATTTTTGTATTGATTTCGAGTATAAGACGCACCTGAATTTTGGAGGAAGTTTTTCGAAGAAAAAAGTGCGACTTACAGTTCGTAAAATAGGGTAGTACTGAGTCCTGAGGGCACTCATTTGTAACATTTTTAGTGAGGTGTATATGGTCTCACTACAAGAACAAGCTAAAAATCATTATCATCTGCAGCTTCACAAATACACTGAAGCACCTCGAAGACATGGTCTTCGGACACGTATACGCCATTGGTGGGTGTGTAAATGATTAGAGTTGCAATACTCTGTGACAGGTAGGCCAGCCACAAGAGTGCATTAATGAGATTTATGTTTAATGTTGTTATCCAGCCTAGTAGGATATATGAGGTGCGTGAACGACATCAGATGTTAGGTGAGCACTTTGAAGGATATGAAGATGTCGCATAATTGTGGGAGACAGCATTATCTGCATTTGACAAAGTTTGAAAGGGGCCTCATTGTGTGTCTCCATTTGGTCGACTGGTCGAACAGCGCACTATGCAGATTTATGGGACATTTGGATGTGACAGTGGCTCCGTGTTGCACTGCATGGGACCGCGAGGGCAGGCATACGACTCGTCATGATGAGTATCGTCATATTGGTTTGTGGAGCGCGCAACAGCGTGGTCATCAGCCCCCGCACAAGTTTCTTTCCAGTTCCAATCTTGCCACTTCCCGAATGATGATGAGATGATGAGGGCAACACAAGCACCCAGTCCCTGGGCGGAGAAAATTCCCGATCCGTCCAGGAATCGAACCCGTGACCCCATAAACCACAAGTAGTAACCCTAGCCACTAGATCACAAGCTGCAGATACGACTCTTCAATGCTATAGTCAACGAAGTATAACCAAGACAAGGGAGGTAAGCTGCATTGTGCACCAAGCACAACGTAATGCCTTCACATGTCCACCTGCCATTCGAGAACAAATATTGGACGCCGTGATAAGATCTTTGTCATCCCACAGCACTGCTGGGAGACTAACAGTAGCCAGACTAATGAATAACCGTCCGAAGCGTAGCCTGTCGTTAATACCATAAGGCAAATGGCTGGATTTGGAATAGTGGTTGGTAAACATGGACTGCTGAAAAATTGCGTGGCAATGTGTTCAGCGATAAATCGCGGTTGTGGACTACCACGGACGACTGTCGCTGGCGAGCAGAGCGGCGATCTGTGGAGAGTTCCCAATCTTTCAATGGTTTGCAGAAGTACAGCGGTGCTACTCCTTGCGTCATGGTCTAGGGAGCCACCGGGCATGACGTCAGGTCACAACTGGTAGTGATTGAGGGAACCGTACGTCGCGGATATCCTGTGTCCTCAGGTGTACCTCTCCTGCAGCAGTTGTATGGTACCATTTTTGGACAGGACAATGCTCGTGCACACGTGCGTTGTGTCTTCATGAACATCCCGCGTGATTATGAAGTACTCTAGTGACCAGCAAGAACCCCTGATCTGTCCCGGAAAAAACATGTATACGACCTGACTGAACGCCAACTCCATCCCAAAGCCATATTCATTATATCAAGGAACAGTTACAATAGTTGTGAGTCACCTTGTCTCATGATAAGTTACAAAAGCTTTAGGACACTTTAAGTGGGCTCATATTCCCAAGTTCTTTGTAAATTTGATTCGATTTTGTAGTTACAAAGCTACGTTAACAGGTTCGAATCCTGCCTCGGGCATGGATGTGTGTGATGTCCTTAGGTTAGTTAGGTTTAATTAGTTCTAAGTTCTGGGCGACTGATGACCTCAGAAGATAAGTCGCATACTGCTCAGAGCCATTTGACCCTTTTTTTTTTTTTGTAGTTACAAAAATAACATCGCAGACCGTCTCAACCATGCAGTTATACTTCGTTTTCCCCCTTCCCTACTCGGTGCATGACTCTCTCTGTCGGGCAGCGTAGAACTAAATGCAGCTCAGTATCACAGGAAGTTTCTTAGGTCGAGAATCTCAGTCACATCACAGGAAGTTCACAGGCTGAGAATCACAGTCATAGTTTATTGTGCTTTGGCTGGCTCTGAGCACTATGGGACTTAACATCTAAGGTCATCAGTCCCCTAGAACTTAGAACTACTTAAACCTAACTAACCTAAGGACATCACACACATCCATGCCCGAGGCAGGATTCGAACCTGCGACCGTAGCGGTCGCGCGGTTCCAGACTGAAGCGCCTTTAACCGCGTGGCCACACTTGCCGGCTATTGTGCTTTGTTTCTCTATGTTTGCAGTTACTTTGTTTTAAGGTTTTACTTATTTCAGGTCAAACGGTCAAGAAACTGAACGTTTGTACAATGTAGGAAGCAAGGTGTAGGAACACCAACGCCGGTCATGCGCAGGGATCAGGAATTAATGTCAAATATGTACCCGTATCCATGAGCAGTAATTTACAGCTGAAAGATTACTGAGGGAAGGTGGGGCTGTTGTCATACAGATACGTTCGAAGAATCCCAAGGGAGTGTATTTGATCAATGTCGTTTAAAACACTATAGTCTGACCAGTTCTTCATAATTTTTGACCAGTTTGAAATAATATTCCGACTCTGACACACCTATATGTAATTCAGTTTAAAACTTGATAACTTGAACATTGTCAGATTTCGGAAAAAAAGGCTTCACCTTCAGACACACAGTATCACAAGAATCAGAATTCATTGTCTAATCAAAAGTATCTGGACAGCGATTAGTGTGTATTAATAATGATTGCATCAAACCTTCACCTTTATGACGGCTTGGACTCTGATGGAATACTGTCAGTGAGGTGTCTGAATGTCTGTGGAGGAATGGCATCCAATTCATCCTCAGGATCCGATACGAAAGGAGACAGTGATGTTGGACGCTGAAGTCTGGAACGAATTCGCCGTTCTAACTCATCCTCAAGCTCTTCAGTTGCGTTGTTATTGTCCACAAATCATTACCTCATCCTCGGGCATGGGAGTGTGTGTTGTCCTTAGTTAAATTTCTGATCTTTTACTGGACACTTCGTTTTACAAACATAAAAATTCGTAAATTGATTCTACTCCGGAAATATTTATCACTCCCTCAATAAGCAACGGTAAAACATACGATCTAGTTTTATATTACATGTCTGTAAATGCGTAAGGCCAGACTGAGACTAAAAATCAGTTAACTTCAGTTTATATCCTTAAAATATTTGAGATTTCCTATGCTCCGTGCCTATCACATGCCTTGTTGTAATGCATATCATCTGCCACAATTTTACGTAAGTTATGAATAGATGTTGGGAGATGGAGGTAATTGTTCTTAAACACCACACAGTGTCACGTCTAACAAGGATTCGTCAAGTTCCATAACCCGATTTCCCAGCAACTTCGCTTGGTGGAAGAGGAGACATATTAGGCGAGCACGTGTGTCGGCTTATCCGTAGATGCTCCACCGTTTCTGAGAAAACGACCACGGTCAGTATTTTTTAGGTACATTTATGTCTCTTTTAGAAGGTGGTGGCGCAGTCGCAAACGTCGTGGCTTCACAATTTTGCGTCCCATGTTCAAAACCCGATTATTACTTTTATTTTTATTTTTCATGTATTTACCTGTGTCCGCAGAAGATTAGTAAATAAATGTTTTCCATTGAATATTGAGATAACGTTGTCCTCATTCGTCTACTAATTGTATGACCGGTGAATGAATTTATTAAAATGTAGTAAATGAATGAGGAAGTTACTGGCAACTGTTTTCGGTCACATTCCTGTAGTGTATCATAATTAACAATCAACTGCAAACGCTACTTTTCGGTAAAGTAATCCGTTATGTGTGGTTTACAGCGAAATTATTTCAAACGCTTGAAATCTTCACCAACGTTAACGACGATCCTTTTTCGAGTGAGATTCATTCGAAGAATGTCACTGTGGCAAACCTGCCGTCGCATGACGCTCATGGTGTTCGGCATTTCTATGTTTCGAATGTTTGTACGATCGCTGTCATCCAAGGGAATGCACCAGATCTCCCTGAAGAATAAACATACCAATAAAACATAACAATTAATATAAAATTGATATAAAATGATATCTGGGAATATAAAAAGATTGTAACCCTTGGAAATACCATACAAACGTATATTATGTAGTAAATGAATGACACTTATTGTCAAACCTAGTGGTAATTTTACAATTAATGTAAGGCTCTTGCATCCGCCAATATGATACGAAACTTTCGTGTGGTAACCTGCTACGGCCATGAGTAGGTAGATGGAAAAAGTAAAATAAAACGATATAGGGTTTTGAACACGGAATGCAAAATTGAGAAGCTGTGACGGTAGCGACAGCGCCGCCACTTACACAGACGTGATCTTTCCCCAAACGGTATTTTAATTACATCGAACACTTTGATCATCGCTCACTCAGTAACATTCGAGTTTCTATGGATAAGTCGATACACGTATTCGCCTATTTTGACTCCTCTTCCACTGAGCGAATTTTGTAAGAAATCAGATTACGGCACTTGTCCTGTTCTCGTCAATAAGAATGTGGATATCATATTTTCAGTTATATATATCGATAGGGCTCCCGTCTGTCGAAACGTCACGGTACCTCCGTTTCTTACATGTCTCGCGGTGCACAGAGAACATGCCTACTGTGCAATACAGGACAATATAGGGAACGGTGTTCTGCATTACGCGACACTTAGGAGCCCACTGCCACAACTGGAGACTTTTTAGAAATATTTTGAGCCATTCATGTTTAGGAAGTATTATTGGACTATTTAATAAGTAAGACGTATGTACGACTTACGTGAAAGTGATATTATTAAGACTACTTCCATCTGAGAATTATAAATATCCTCTATTATTGAATATGACGCTCAGAAAACATTTAGATCTATATCAGGAGAACCACTAACGTTACCTATAACGGATGGGAAAAAAATTAAAATGCATTTTCAACCAAGAATTGCTGGAAATTATTGACAAGGAGATCAACATTTTGTTGCACTTGCATTTAAATTACTCTACCACTTTTATATAAACATCTGCAGGCAATAACATGTATCAGAAGGGGGCCACTGTCTCCCTTATTCCTGTAGGACGACTGCTAGAACGCCCCCGTTTACTTATCTGATTTTACCAGGAAATAAATAATATCTACCACGATTCGACTTGGGCGTCCACTCCATGAATCTCATTAACGTGTCAAAGTGGCACATAACTTCTTTCTTGTAGTGTACCGAACTAGCTTCTCGTTAGCACTTCTCTGACGATTTCGTGCAGCGTGAACAAACGCGTGACGAAACCCTCAGCCCTGTTCTCTTTGTGCTCTCTCCCTTACATTAGTAAAAGTTGGTATGGGTACCTAATTGAATAACAATTATAATTCATTCTACAGATATCGAGAAGCGATGTAGCAGTTGTAGTTTAACAGTTTAAGAGTATATTTCGGCTCAGTCACACTTATGATGTTAATCACCACAAAATCATATCGCTTTAGCACTAATACATCTCGGAAGAGAAAGATTCCGTTCTGAGACATACACTATCACAAGAATATACTGTCTGATGAAAAGTATTCAGAGACCCTCTGTAATGTGGAATTCATCACTATATGTGAAGAGAGGTGCGCCCTCCACAATATAAGAACATGCGGATAATGTGCTGATAACAGAGAAGCAGTAACAGCAGAATGAGTCGATCAAGAAAGCTCAGTGACATCGATCGTGGGTTGGTCATAGGATTTAACCTGAGTATCAGATCCATTAGGGGCATTTCAACCCTTCTAAAGTTGCCCAAGTCTATAGCTAGTGATGTGACTGTGAAGTGGAAAGGAGAAGGAACAAATGCAGCAAAAACAAGACCAGGTACACCTCATGTCCTGACGGACAGTGATTATCGATTGCTGCAGACCGTAGTTGCAAAAAGTCGCATTAAATCAGAAGAAGGAATCTCTCGTGAGATCATAAGTGCCACCAGAAGTCCGGATAGCACGACGACTGTGCATAAGGAGTTAAAAGGAATGGGGAGCAATGATCGAGCAGCTCTTCATAAGACACACAATTCTGCAGACAGTGCTAAGCGACCCTTGTAATGGAGTAAATAGCGAAGCCACCGGACTGTGGATGATTGGAAACGAGTGATTTGGATCGATGAACCACGTTATACCGTATGGCAATCCGAAGGAAGTGTTCGCATGTGGTGAATGTCTGGAAAATATTACCCAACATTATGTGCACTGCCAACAGAGAAGTACAGAGGAGGTGGTGTTAGAGTAGAGGGGGGCTTCTCTCCGTTAGGGTGTGGTCCCCTTAATGCGCTCAAGAGAATGCTTAATGCGGAAGGGTGGAAGGATATAAACACATTTTACAACATTGTATAATGTGTGCAGTGGAAGAACTGTTCGGAGACGAAGATTGTTTGTATTGGCGCGACAATGCACCCTTTCATAAGGCAACATCTGTGAGGTAATGGAAATTTGGAAAGTTTTGTTAAGTTCCTATGGGACCAAAGTGCTGAGGTCATCGGTCCCTAGGATTACACTCTATTTAATCTAGGATAAACTAACTTACGCCAAGGACAACACACGCCCATACCCGAGGTTGAGGAAATGATTTGTGGACAATAATAACAAAATCGAACAGCTTGTGGATGAGTTAGAACGGCGAATTCGCTGCAAACTTCAGCGTCCAACATCACAATCTCCTTTTGTTCCGGATCCTGAGGACGAATTGGATGCCATCCCTTCACAGACACCCAGACACCTCACTGAAAGTGTTCCATCAGAGTACAAGCCGCCATAGAGGTGAAGGTTGGATGCAGTCCTTATTAATGCACACTAATAGCTGTCCAAATACTTTTGATAAGACAGTGAATTCTGTTTCTTGTGATGGTGTGTGTCTGAGGGCAGAAGCCTTTTATTCCGAAATCTGACATCGTTCAAGTCCTTAGGTTTTAAATTGATTAACATATAGGCATGTCAGATCCCGAATATTATTTCAAAAAATATTTCAAATGGCTCTGTGCAATATGGGACTTAACATCTGAGGTCATCAGTCCCCTACAACGTAGAACTACTTAAACCTAACTAACCTAAGGGCATCACACACATCCATGCCCGAGGCAGGATTCCAACCTGCGACCGTAGCGGTTCCGCGGTACCGGAGTGAAGCGCCTAGAACCGCTCGGCCACACTGGCCGCCAATATTATTTCAAACTGATCAAAATTATCAAGAACTAGTCAGACTACACTTCCTTGGGATTCTTCGAATGTATCGGTATATCAACAGCCTCCCCTCCCCTCATTAATCTTTCAGCCTTAAGTTACGGCTGATGCATACGTATAGATATTTGACGGTTATTACTGTATCCTGTGCACGACCGGCGATGGTGTCCCTACACCTCGCTTTCTACGATGTACAAATGTTCAGCTTCTTCACCGTTTAATCTGAATTAGGCAGAACCTTAAAACAAAGTAACTGCAAATAGAAAGAAGCAAAGCACAATAAACTGTGACTGCGATTCTCAGCCTGTGAACTTCCTGTGATACTGAGCTGCATTTAGTTCTACAGTGCCCGACAAAAAAAGTCAAGCACCCAGAAGGGAAGGAGGGATACGAAGTTACACTTCACGGGTTGAGACGGTCGGCGATGTTATTTTAGTGACTACAAATTCGAATCAAATTTACAAAGAACTTGGGAATATGAGCCCACTCAAAAGTATAACGTTGCGCCCTCTTTGGCATGGACGCCTGCTTTGGTTCGGTTTGAAAAGTGTCATAAAGCTATTGAAACTTATCATGAGATAAGGTGACTCACAACTATTGTAACTGGTTCTTAATATATTGAATCTGGCTTTGGGATGTAGTTGGCATCCAGCCAGGTCATATACATTTTTTTTTTTTTGGGGGGGGGGGGGGGGGAGGCGTCGTGGTGTCTGTCCAGGGATCTTGCTGGCCACTAGAATACTTCATAATCACGCGGGCTGTTCGTATAGACACAACCCACGTGTGGACGAGCATTATCCTGTCGAAAAATGATACCACGATACTGCTGCAGGAAAATTATACCTGAGGACACACGATATCCGTGACGTACGGTTCCCTCAATCACTACCAGCCGTGACCTGAAGTCATACCCGGTGGCTCCCTAACCCATGACGCAAGGAGTAGCACCGCTAGACTTCTGCAATACATTGAAAGAATGGAAACTCTCCCCAGATCGCCGCTCTGCTCGCCAACGACAGTCGTCAGTGGTAGTGTAGAACCGCGATTTATCGCTGAGTACATTGCGACGCTATTTATCAGCAGTCCATGTTTACCAACCATGACTCCAAATCCAGCCATTTGCCTTATGGTATTAACGACAGGCTACGCTTCGGACGGTTATTCATTAGTCTGGCTACTGTTAGTCTCCCAGCAGTGCTGTGGGATGACAGAGAACTTATCACGGCGTCCAGTATTTGTTTTCGAATGGCAGGTGGGGATGCGAGGGGATTACGTTGTGCTTGGTGCACAATGCAGCATACCTCCGTTTTCGTGGTCATACTTGGTTGACTACAACATTGACGAATCGTATCTGCAGCTTCTGATCTAGTGACTAGCGTTGCTAACTGTGGATTACGGAGTACCGGTTTCGATTCCCGGGCGGGTTGGGGATTTTCTCCGCATGGGTTCTGGGTGTTTGTGTTGTCCTCATCATCTCATCATCATTCGGGAAGTGGCGATACTGGAACTGGGAAGAAACTTGTACGGGCGCTGATGACCACGCTGTTGAGCTCCCAACAAACCAATATCATCATCATCATCATGACGAGTCACATGCCTGCCCTCCAGGTCGCATGCAGTGCATCACAGGGCGACTGTCACATCTAAATGTCTCACAAATCTGCATATTGCACTATTCGGCCAGTCGAAGAAACTGAGGCACATAATGAGGCCCCTTTCAAACTTAGTCAAAGGCAGATAATGTTGTCTCACGTCACAGTCACATCATCAGCTATAGACTTGGCCAACTTTAGAAAGGTTGAAATGCCCTTGATGTATCTGATACTCGGATACAATGACTAATCCACGATCGATGCCACTGAACTTTCTCGAGTTCACAGTTACAGCAGGCTCAGACATGGTAATTGGATGTCTCTATAGGCCCCCTGTCTCAGTAGCTGTTGTGTCTGAGCACCTGAAGGATAATTTGGAAAATATTTCGAGTAGTTTTCCCCACCATGTTATAGTTCTGGATGGAGATTTTAATTTGCCGGTTATAGACTGGGAGACTCAAACGTTCATAACGGGTGGCAGGGCCCGAGAATCCAGTGAAATTTTTTTAAGTGGTTTATCTGAAAACTACCTTGAGCAGCAGGTTTTGAACATGAGACGCAAAATTGTGAAGCCGCGACGTTTGCGACTGCGCCACCACTTCGCACAAGCCCAATACCTTCAAAGAGAGACAAACGTACCGCAAAAACACTGACCGTCGTTTTCTCAACAACGGTGGAGTATCTACGGATAAGCCGACACACGTGCTCGCCTAATATGTCTCCTCTTCCACCAAGCGAAGTTGCTGGGAAATCGGGTTATGGAACTTGACGTATCCTCCTTGTTAGACGTGACACTGTGTGTTGTTTAAGAACAATTACCTCCATCTCCCAACATCTATTCATAACTTACGTAAAATTATGGCAGATGATATGCATCACAACTAGGCATGTGAAAGGCGTGTAGAATAGGAAACATAAAATATTTTATAGGTATAAACTTAAGCTAATGTATTTTTAGTCTCAGACTGGCAGTCAACCAAGTATGACCACGACAAGGGAGGTACGCTGCATTGTGCACCAAGCACAATGTAGTTCCGGCACATCTCCACCTGCCATATGAGAACAAGTACTAGACTCCGTGATACGTTCTCAGTCATCTCGCAGCACTGTTAGGAGACTAACAGTAGCCAGACTAATGAATAACCATCTGAAGCGTAGCCTGTCGTTAACACCATAAGGCAAATGGCTGGATTTGGAGTCGTGGTTAGCAAACATGGACTGCTGATAAATGGCGTCGCCATGTGTTCAGCAATAAATCGCGGTTCTACACTACCACGGCCGACTGTCGTTGGCGATTAGAGCATCGATCTGGGGAGAATTTCCAATCTTTCAATGTTTTGAAGTACGATGGTGTACTCCTTGCGTAATGGTCTAGGGAGCCACCAGGTATGACTTCGGGTCACGGCTGGTAGCGATTGAGTGAACCGTACGTCACGGATATCCTGTGTCCTCAGGTGTACCTCTCCTGCGGCAGTATCGTGGTACCATTTTTCGACAGACAATACTCGTCCACACGTGGGTTGTGTCTCTATGAACAGCCCGTGTGATGCTGAAGTACTCTAGTGGCCAGCAAGATCCCCTGATCTGTCCGCGAAAAAAGCATGTATATTACCTGACTGGACGTCAAATCCGTCCCAAAGCCATATTCAATATATCAAGGACCAGTTACAATAGTTGTGAGTCACCTTATCTCATGATAAGTTACAACAGCTTTATGACACTTTTCAAACCGAATCAAATCGGGCATCCATGCCAAATGAGGTGCAAAGTTATACTTTTAAATGGGCTCATATACCCAAGTTCTTTGTAAATTTGAGTCGATTTTGTTGTCATTAAAATAAAATCACAGACCGTCTCAACGCATGAATTTTTACTTCGTTTCCCCTCTTCCCTTCTCGATGCTTTTTTTTTTTTTTTTTTTTTTGTCGGGCAGTGTAGAACTAAATGCTACTCAGTATCACAGGACGTTCACAGGTTGAGAATCTCTGTCAACATCACAGGATGTTCACAGGCTGAGAATCGCAGTCACAGTTTATTGTGCTTTGTTTCTCTCTATTTGCAGTTACTTTGTTTTAAGGTTTTGCTTAATTCAGATCAAACACTCAAGAAACTGAACGTTTGTACAATGTAGGTAGCAAGATGTAGGTTCACCATCGCCGGTCGTGCACAGGGTACAGTAATAACTGTCAAATATCTACATGTATCTATCAGGAGTAACTTAAGGCTGAAAGATTACTGAGGGGAGGTGAGGCTGTTTACATACAGATTCGTTGGAAGAATCCCAAGGAAGTGTATTTCATCAAAGTCGTTTAAAACACCGTAGTGTGACTAGTTCTTGATAATTTTTGATCATTTTGAAATAATATTCCGGCTCTGACACGCCTATTTGTTAATCAGCTTACAACCTGATGACTTGAACATTGTCAGATTTCGGAATAAAAGGCTTCTTCCCTCAGACACACACCATCACAAAAATCAGAATTCACTGCCTAATCAAAAGTGCCATAATCTGGTTTCTCACAAACTTCACTCAGTGGAAGAGCAGTCAAAATAAGCGACCACGTGTAAAGACGTATCAATAGATACTCGAATGTTTCTGAGAAAACGATGATCAAAGTGTTCAATGTAGATAAAATATAGTGAGGGTAGAGGTCACGCCTGTGTAAGTTGTGGCGCAGTCGCTAGCGTATTAGCTTCTCACTTTTGCGCTCCGTGTTCAAAACCCGATACCGTTTTATTTTATTTTCTTCATCTACCTTCTCATGCCCATAGCAGGTTACCACACGAATGTTTCGCATCAAATTGTGGGATGCAAGAGCGTTACATTAATTGTAAAATTACATCTCGGTTTGACAGTAAGTGTCATTCATTTACTACATAATATATGTGTGTACGGTATTTTCAAGGGTTACAATCTTTTTATATTCTCATATATTATTTTTATATCAATTTTTATATGAAATGTTATGTTTTATTCGTATGTTTATTCTTTAGGGAGATCTGGTGCATTCCCTTGGATGACAGCGATTGTACAAACATTCGAAACATAGGAATTCCGAACACCATGAGCGTCATGCAACGGCAGGTTCGCTACAGTGACATTCTTCGAATGAATCTCACTCGAAAAAGGATCGTCGATAACGTTGCTGAAGATTTCAAGCGTTTGAAATAATTTCGCTGCAAACCACACATAACGGATCACTTTACCGGAAAGTGGCGTTTGCAATTGATTGTTAATTACGATACACTACAGGAATATGACCTAAAACAGTTGCCAGTAACTTCCTCATTCATTTACTACATTTTTAAAAATTCATTCTCCGGTCATACAAATAGCAGACGAATGAGGACAACGTTATCTCAATATTCACTGGAAAACATTCCTTTACTAATTTTCTACAGACACAGGTAAATACATGAAAAATAAAAATGAAAGTAATAATCGGGTTTTGAACATGGGACGCAAAATTGTGAAGCCGCGACGTTTGCGACTGCGCCACCACTTCGCACAAGCCCAATATCTTCAAAGAGAGACAAACATAGCGCAAAAACACTGACCGTCGTTTTCTCAACAACGGTGGAGTATCTACGGATTAGCCGACGCACCCGCTCGCCTAATATGTCTCCTCTTCCACCAAGCGAAGTTGCTGGGATGTCGGGTTATGGAACTTGACGTATCCTCCTTGTTAGATAGGACACTGTGTGGTGTTTAAGAAGAAATACCTGCATCTACAAATATCTATTTACAACTTACGTAAAATGATGACAGAGAATATGCATCATAAGAAGGCATGTGAAAGGCTCGTAGAATATGAAACTTAAAATATTTTAAAGTTATAAACTGAAGTTTATGTATGTTTAGTCTCAGTCTGACCTTACGCATTTACAGACATGTAATATATAACTACTTTATCCGTTTTACCGTCGCTTGTTGAGGGAGTGATAAATATTCCCGGAGTAGTAACCATTTATAATTTTAATGTTAGTAAAACGATGGGCGAGGTACAGATCAGAAATTTAACTTCGGTAAGCTATAAAATTATTATGGCGTCTTGTCACGGTCCGCGAGGCTCCCCCCGTCGGAGGTTCGAGTCCTTCCTCGGCCATGGGCGTGTGTGTCTTCTGTACCGTAAGTTAGTTTAAGTTGGATTAAGTAGTGTGTAAGTTTAGGGCCGATGACCTCAGGAGTTGGGTCCCTCTGAAGCGTACCACGAATTTTTCAATTTCCACTGATAGTTGGGGTTTGGCGAGGACTGATTACGATGAAACATGATAGAATTCCACGCTTTGTAGTGTACTGTGAGCAGTTGTCCCCTGCCCCCCGCCCCCGCCCGCTCACTCCCCCCGTTCCACCTGCCCCAACCCAGCTACTGTTCTGCTTATGCAGTTATTAGCATCGGACAGTGGCTTTGACGCCTCAACTCATTTCCATACGGTATATTAACCTACGAGACTTTATGTAATATATCTACATCTGCATTTATACTCCGCAAGCCACCCAACGGTGTGTGGCGGAGGGCACTTTACGTGCCACTGTCATTACCTCCCTTTCCGGTTCCAGTCGCGTATGGTTCGCGGGAATGACGACTGTCTGAAAGCCTCCGTGCGCGCTCGAATCTCTCTAATTTTACATTCGTGATCTCCTCAGGAGGTATAAGTAGGGCGAAGCAATATATTCGATACCTCATCCAGAAACGCACCCTCTCGAAACCTGGCGAGCAAGCTACACTGCGATGCAGAGCGCCTCTCTTGCAGAGTCTGCCACTTGAGTTTGCTAAACATCTCGGTAACGCTATCACGCTTACCAAATAACCCTGTGACGAAACGCGCCGCTCTTCTTTGGATCTTCTCTATCTCCTCCGTCAACCCGATCCGGTACGGATCCCACACTGATGAGCAATACTCAAGTATAGGTCGAACGAGTGCTTTGTAAGCCACCTCCTTTGTTGATGGACTACATTTTCTAAGGACTCTCCCAATGAATCTTAACCTGGTACCCGCCTTACCAACAATTAATTTTATGTGATCATTCCACTTCAAATCGTTAAACACGCATACTCCCAGATATTTTACAGAAGTAACTGCTACCAGTATTTGTTCCGCTATCATATAATCATACAATAAAGGATCCTTCTTTCTATGTATTCGCAATACATTACATTTGTCTATGTTAAGGGTCAGTTGCCACTCCCTGCACCAAGTGCCTATCCGCTGCAGACCTTCCTGCATTTCGCTACAATTTTCTAATGCTGCAACTTCTCTGTATACTACAGCATCATCCGCGAAAAGCCGCATGGAACTTCCGACACTATCTACTAGGTCATTTATATATATTGTGAAAAGCAATGGTCCCATAACACTCCCCTGTGGCACGCCAGAGGTTACTTTAACGTCTGTAGACGTCTCTCCATTGGAAACAACATGCTGTGTTCTGGTTGCTAAAAACTCTTCAATCCAGCCACACAGCTGGTCTGATATTCCGTAGGCTCTTACTTTGTTTATCAGGTGACAGTGCGGACGCGCGGTAGCGTTCTCGCTTCCCGCGCCCGGGTTCCCGGGTTCGATTCCGGGCGGGGTCAGGGATTTTCTCTGCCTCGTGATGACTGGGTGTTGTGTGGTATCCTTAGGTTAGTTAGGCTTAGGTAGTTGTAATTTCTAGGGACTGATGACCATAGATGTTAAGTCCCATAGTGCTCAGAGCCATTTGAACCATTTTTTGACAGTGCGGAACTGTGTCGAACGCCTTCCGGAAGTCGAGGAAAATTGCATCTACCTGGGAGCCTGTATCTAATATTTTCTGGGTCTCATGAACAAATAAAGCGAGTTGGGTCTCACACGATCGCTGTTTCCGGAATCCATGTTGATTCCTACAGAGTAGATTCTGGGTTTCCAAAAACGACATGATACGCGAGCAAAAAACATGTTCTAAAATTCTACAACAGATCGACGTCAGAGATATAGGTCTATAGTTTTGCACATCTGCTCGACGACCCTTCTTGAAGACTGGGACTACCTGTGCTCTTTTCCAATCATTTGGAACCTTCCGTTCCTCTAGAGACTTGCGGTACACGGCTGTTAGAAGGGGGGCAAGTTCTTTCGCGGAGTAGTAAGCTATAGAGACACTAAGACGCTACGGACAATAAGGCGTACCTTAGCAACTTTTAAGATCTAACATTTTTAGCAATTTTATTATTAGATTGTAAAGCCATCTAAAAAAATCTTTAGTTTATAAAACCGAACTGACTTTTAAAATCACTGATAATCGTCATCTGAACTTTCTGCTCCTCTTTTTTCTCCTTCTTCCTCTTCGTCGCCCATCCAGCACTTGTCATGTGAGTGAACAACATCTGGCGGTTTTTCAGAAGGTTTTGCGCTTGAAAATAATCATTGGATTAAGTTTAGTACCGTCAGCACAGGGCCGAAATGCCGCTCAGCTTCTCTGTTTCTATATTCTTCTGCATATGCTATTACTTTCAATTAATATCCCGCATCATATAAATACCTTTTATTTTTTCTATTATGAAACTAGCTACAAACAAATATATTGTATTGTTACCGATAACACAGATCACTCTCAATTCAAGTTCACTGGCACCGTACACTGCAATAACGCATCATCATACTGTAGCTAGTGTTCTGGGTTTTGTGATGGCAGACCGGGAGGGAGCAAGCTTGTGAATCCCCGCAAATCATGTCCGTCGCATCGGTGCACTGCTGCTGCCATTTGAATCTCATGTTGCCAGATAGAAATAGGCTTCCGTAGCATCGATCGTGGTTGGTAAACATGGACAGCTGATAAATGGCGTCGCAATGTGTTCAGCGATAAATCGTGGTGCTATACTACCACTGACGACTGTCGTTGGCGAGTAGAGCGGCGATCTGGGGAGGACTCCCCTATCTTTCAATGTTTTGGAGAAGTACAGCGGTGCTACTCCTTGAGTAATGGTCTAGGGAGCCACCGGGTATGACTTCGGGTCACGGCTGGTAGTGATTGAGTGAACCGTACGTCGCGGATATCCTGTGTCCTCAGGTGCATCTCTCCTGCGGCAGTACCGTGGTACCATTTTTCGACAGGACAATGCTCGTCCACACGTGGATGTGTGTCTATGAACAGCTCGCGTGACGTTGAAGCACTCTAGTGACCAGCAAAATCCCCTGATCTGTCCCTGAAAAAAGCATGAATAGGGCCTAACTGGCCGTCAAATCAGTCCCAAAGCCATATTCAACATATCAAGGACCAGTTACAATAGTTGTGTGTCACATTAAAAATGGCTCTGAGCACTATGGGACTTGACATCTGTGGTCATCAGTCCCCTAGAACTTAGAACTACTTAAAACTAACTAACCTAAGGACATCACACACATCCATGCCCGAGGCAGGGTTCGAACCTGTGACCGTAGCAGTCGCGCGGTTCCGGACTGAGCGCCTAGAACCGCTAGACCACCGCGGCCGGCTGTGTGTCACATTATCTCATGATAAGTTACAAGAGCTTTATGACACTTTTGGAACCGAATCAAAGCGTTCGTCCATGCTAAAGGAAGTGCAAAATTATACTTTTGATTGGGCCCATAATCCCAAGTTCCTTGTAAATTTGATTCGATTTTTTAGTCACTAAAATAACATCATAGACCGTCTCAACCGCCTTCCCTTCTATGTGCTTGACATTTTTGCCTGGCAGTGTAGAACTAAATGCAGCCTGAACATTTTCTGCATTAACACATCATATTTGTAATCCTTAGATCAGGGGTGTCTAATCCGCGGCCTATGGGTCGCTTGCGGCCCAAGTTAAGCATCAATGCGGCCCAAGATGTGGGCATGCATCACACGAGCGATAAAAAAAACTTCCACCACAATGTGCTATTCTCTCATTAGTCCATCCCGATCTTTTCTCTCTCTCTCTCTCTCTCTCTCTCTCTCTCTCTCTCTCTCTCTCTCTCTCCCTGCTTTTTTTCGTCTTCTCCTTTTTTTTGTTTTGTGTTCAGTGGTTATATTTAGTGTTCAGTAGATTATGTTCGGCCCCGAAATGCCCGACTTCTTAAAATGCGGCGCAGGTAAGGAAAAAGGTTGGGCACCCTTGCCTTAGATAGAAATTTTCTTACCAATATCACTTTCATATATGCTCAACGCATATAATATTTATTAAATAGGGTAATAATAATGTGAATGTATGGAAACCATTCTGGAAAGTCTCCAATGCTAACAGTCGACTTGAAGGTGAAAAATACCCCTTCTGGTTGTTGTGGAATGCAGAACACGCTTCTCTGCTTTGTTAGAGAGCCATGTTCTATGTGTAATATATGACGCGCGACGGACATAGGTATCATGGTAATGTGTTTAGAGATGGGTGCGCTATACACATGTAGTAGTGGTGATATTGAAAACATGATGTTCACATTTCTAGTTAGAATGGTTGAAATGGCTCTGAGCACTATGGGACTTAACATCTATGGTCATCAATTCCATAGAACTTAGAACTACTTAAACCTAACTAACCTAATGACATCACACAACACCCAGTCATCACGAGGCAGAGAAAATCCCTGACCCCGCCGGGAATCTAACCCGGGAACCCGGGCGCGGGAAGCGATAACGCTACCGCACGACCACGAGACATTTCTAGTTAGATGTGACACTGTGTGGCTGTCTAAGAACTTTCATCTTCATCTCTTAACAACTTGACACAACTTATGTAAGCCAATGACAGAAAATGCATCGTAACAGGTCATGACGAAAGAGTAGAGAAAAAGAAACGTAGAATATTTTGAAGTCAGAAGTTGAAGTTAATGAATTTTTAATCTCAGTCCTGCCTCACACATTCACATTTAGGTAGAACAACCACATCGGCTCATTTAGCGTTGCTTACTCTGATAGCGATGAATATTTGTGGGAGCTAAGTCCGCAGTTCGTGGTCGTGCGGTAACGTTCTCGCTTCCCACGCCCGGGTTCCCGGGTTCGATTCCCGGCGGGGTCAGGGATTTTCTCTGCCTCGTGATGACTGGGTGTTGTGTGATGTCCTTAGGTTAGTTAGGTTTAAGTACTTCTAAGTTCTAGGGGACTGATGACCATAGATGTTAAGTCCCACAGTGCTCAGAGCCATTTGAACCATTTTTTGTGGGAGCTGAAACCAACGAGCAGTTTCAATGTTTCTAAATAAAGCTCTCAGTAACAAGTCAGATATATGAAGTTAGTAGCAATAAAATTACTGACAGTTGGGCTTGTTCGTAAAGTGTTTGGTGAGGAATAGTTACGATGAAGCCTGACTGCGCGTTTCACGCGTTGTAACGAGCTGTGGATAGTCGTCCACGATTCCACCCCCCCCCCCCCCCCCCCACACCCAAATCCCTGGTACTGATTTGCATGCGCATATACTAGCATAGGAGAGTGGCTATGACGCTTCTAGTCATTTCCCTACGGTACATCAGCATAGTGGACGTTATGTGACACTGCAGTTTAATAAATTGTAGTACTGCGTCCTGAGGCCACTCACTCGTAACATTTTTAGGGAGTTGAATACGATCTCATGACAGGAGACCCTTGTAGCTAACCAGTGGTTATACCCAGGTGATAATCAGCGTCTTATCTGGTGGCTAGCATTCTATCCCACATTAAGTGCGTTCTGCACACCCCATAAACTGTTGTCAATGTCTGTCTGTCAAGCAGTAGTGGAATTTCATTATCTAGATTGTCATTCGCCCGTTAAAACAAAGGCATTCACCTACTGCTGGCGACTGTTTCTCTCACTGCCATTACTACTAAACCGTCGAAAGAAAGTTTTGGTCCATTTGCATATCTGTGAAGGTTTGTGTTGCTTAGATTAAGAGCAAGCAGGAAATGTAGCATTAACACTTATGAAACTATCAAACTAAACTTGTTGTGGAACAAAAACAAAACAATAACCAAAATCAAGGCAGTTTAGATTAGATTAGACGTTCTTTATGTTCAATAGACCCACAGTGAGGAGATCCTCAAGGATGCAGGTCATGTCATAAAACAAGAACAAACATTTCATACTTACAAAGAAAAAAGGTAGCTAATAATCATTCCACAGATCCCAACTGACGTGGTCCTCATGGATGTGGAATATATCAAAAAAATCTTAGACAGATTTTCATTTTAAAGGTAATAACAAACATGTCACAAAACCTGTAAACGCATATGTCCGTGAGGTGTATATGGCTATTGAAGCCATGCATTATCAAAATGAAAAGTCCTTGTAGTACACTTTTTTATTGTATTAATCACGTTATTGCACTGAAGATGTACAGAAATCAGATTTTACGTAATACTCAGATTACTTGATATTATTAATAAAATAAACACGTCAGTCGGTTCTACTAAGAAATTTGTCAACAGGGTAAAAGGAGTTGGCCATCAATAAATCCTTTATGCTCTTCGGAAACTGAACTTTATTAGCAGTTAAACTTTTTTATGGCTGCTGGGAAGTTGTTGAAAACGTGTGTTCCTAAATAATGGGTTTCTTTGCGGACCAAAGAAAGAGACTTTAAATCTTTTTGTAGACTGAATTTATTACTAATAAGTAGTACTGACTCAGACAGGTAGAGAACACATGACGGAACTTGTTATCTGCGGATGGGAAGACAGTGAACAAAACTGACCATGTGATGGTAGAGACAGGAATAAATAGGTGGATACAAAACGTCATAGCGGCAAGAGGTGCTGTATGTGAACCGGACCTTATCCTTGTCAGAGCAGTGATGAAGGCAATCTGAAGATCCAGAAAGGGAAAAGGAATGGAAAACAATCTTTTTATATGATGAGTATAGCTTGAGCAAACATAACAGGCACTTCCAAGATCACACTGACTAGTCGTTTTGATGTATTGCAAGATGAAGAGATCGGAAGTATTCGGATGTATGATAATTGGAAGGCAATTGCAGATGCAATTAAAGAAACAGCTCAAGAAGTAATTCCAAAGCGAAATAACGGGAAACTAGGGTGGTCTGATGAGAAATGTGAGGAAGCTCTCCAAGGGAGGCACAGGGCAAAATTACTAACATCATGTAGGAGTATTAGGAGGACTTTCGTGGAAGTAGATGTAAAGAACTATGTAGGAAAGTGAAGAAGATAAAAGGAGGATCAAAGCATCATCACACATTCATAAAAGATGGAAATGGAAAGATACCAACAGGAGATCAAACGACTGGTACAAGATGAATGAAATGCTTCAGGGGCCTACTACATTACTAAGAATCAAGTGAATTATTCGACGTGTGACGACCTACTAACAATGGATCCAGAATATCCTCTATCCAATGTCAAGGAGATAAGAAAACCGATTAAAAACCTCAAGAACGGCACGATTTCAAGAGGGGATGGAATTCTGGTTGAACTTCTCACAGCTGAAGACGGAACCCTCTACACCGAAATCCGACAGGTAGTTGAGTTAATCTGCACAAAACAGGCAGTACCAGAGGAGTGGGAGGTAGCTGTGTTCTGCCCATACATTAAGAGAAAGATAAATCAGTATGTGACGATTATAGGGGCATAGCGCTACTCATCATCTGTCACAAGATCATCTCCAGCTGACTACTAGAACGAATCAAACCCCTGGCATCAGAAATAATTGGAGAGTGCTGAGGAGGTTTCCAAACAGAGTGCTCAACCACTGGCAAGATTTTTCTCTGAAAACATGCCTATTAGAAAATGTAGGAATGTGGCTGACAATTACATCTCTTCTTCGTAGGCTTCAAGAAGTCTTACGACAGTATCCGAAGACCGAGTCTGATTAAAACCGTGACATAATTTCGCATGCCAAAGGAAAATATTAGACTTGTAGATACATGCTTAAATGACACGAAAGCTAAGCAATAAAATTACAGCAAGATTCCAAATGGGAACAGGATTAAGCCGAGGGGCTGTTCTTTTGAATGTGGCACTCGTAAATTTAATGTGAGATTTCAACAAAGGGAACTTCCACGGTGTTCAGATAGACAGTGAAAATATTACCTGCCTGGCCAACGCAGATGATATTGTCCTAATGGCATGCACATAAGAAGAATTGAAAAGACGTATTCCGACCCTGGAATTAATGGCATCGAGATTCTGGCTACAAATTAGTTCTAAAAAAAACAACTGAGAACATGAACATGAGTAGAAAGCTCAATAATTCCCAAGATCTAACAGTGAACTTGACTCGGTATAAACATGTGAAACAACTGAAATACACTGACGGAAAAAAAATCGTAACACAAAGTGGGAGTTGTACAACATAAACGAAAGGTGGTAGGCGTTTTTCTGCTTCTGAAAGACGACATCTATAGATTTAGTTCCAGTCGCATTAGAGTGGCGTTAGTAACGCCACTATGACGCTGCAAATTAGGTTTGCTTTAAATACACGCTGTAACGGTCGTGAGCTTTAGTTACCTTTGAGACCGGACGTAGTGAGTAGATGTTAGTCAAGAATGCCTTTAAGGCGACAAAGACACCAATTTCAACACATTTCTGTGTTTGAACGAGATGTAACAGGCGTACAAGAAGCTGAATGTTCCTTCTGCGATAATGCAAAAGGACTTGGCAGGAATGTAGCCACTGTACGTGATTGCTGGCTGCAGCGGTCAAGGGAAAGTACGGTCGCAAGAGGACGGGTCTCTGGGCGGCCACGTGGCACTACTGAGAGGGAAGACCATCGTGTTCTGCGTGTGACTCTGGCGCATTGTACTGCATTTACAGGAGGAAAATGAGCAGCTGTTGGCAACGCAATAACACAACGAACTGTTACAAACCTGTTACTTTAAGGGCAGCTCCAAGCCAAACGCCCTGCAGCGTGCATTCCACTGAACCCGAAGCCACCACCATTTCCGACTTCTGTCAGTGATGTCAAGCTCATTGGACGGCAGGGTGGAGGCCTGTTGTTTTTTCTGATGAAAGCTGGTTCTGCCTCTGTGCCTGTGATGGTCGTTTGGTGATTAGGAGACCAGTTGAGGACTTCCAATCAACCTATCTCAGAACTAGACACACTGGACCTAAACCTGGAATTATGGTCTTGTGCGATTTCTTATGAGAACAGGAACACTCTCGTAGTTGTCCCACGCACCGTGACTGCTAATTTTTAAGTTAATCAGGTGATTCTAGCTGCTGTGCTTCCATTCATGAACAGCATTCTAGTTTTTTTTTTCCAACAGGGTAACGCTCGCCCACATACCGCTGTTGTAACCCAACATGCTGTACAGTGTGTCGCCATGTTGCCTTGACCTGCTCGGTTACCAGATCTGTCACCAATTGAGCAGATATGAGACATCAGCGGACGATAACTCTAGCGTCATCCACAACCAACACTGACAGTCCGTGTAGTGACGGACCAGGTGCGACGGTCATGGAACTTCGTCCCTCAAACTGACATCTGGAACCGGTTATTAATGTACCAGCATTTCAAATTTGCAGTGGTTTATCCCGCGCATACGTTAACCTGTGATCTTGCAATGTTAAATTACTTAAATATGTTACCTAGACAAATGTATTCCCGAAATTTCATTACTCTTCATTAATTATTTTTTGGTGTTGCGTTTTTTTCCGTTTTGTGTCTTGAGCCAATTTTACTGAAGTAACATTTACTGAAGCAGAGATTAAGCCAATACTGCAGGCGGGCAAAGGATCTATTACTTTGTAAATACTGTATTAAAATTCAGCAATATGCCTTAACATTTGAAATCAACACTATATATAACATTAATAATGGTAGAGGTACTACATTACTGTCAAAACTGGAGCACTCGAAAACAAGACCTTAACCGACTGCTTACATTTGAGAAAAAGTCCTTAGGAAGACGTATGGACCAGTCTGGTATCCAACTACTGAAGAATGGTGAAGGCGCCGCCATGCAGAACTGGAAGAGGTATGCAAGGAGCCTAACATAGTTGGAATGATGAAAAGCAAAAGGCTTCAATGGGCTGGAAATGTAGTGAGAATGGAAGAAGCGAGATGGAACTAAATTTCAGTGGACTCAATCTGATAACGCAACAGACTAGTGGGAGAATACGAAGATTTTCTTTATTTCAGATGGGGATATGAGATTAATTTTTAATTGACTAGATGTGCTCCATTGCTTCTTCAGTGTACTGTTTTGCGTTCCCTTCTAACCTCTTTCAACTAATTTTCTCGCCTATTTTTAAAAAGTAATTATTAAAAATATCTTCTACACATGACATCTCTTTTTCAATGCTACAATACTCTTTAACACAAAAAAGTCGTCTTCTATAGCTTCGTTCCCTATCTCTCTTTTAAAAATATTCCAGAGTGATTTTACTTTATGATTTGATTTGTCAATTTTAGACAAGGATCTGCATACTCCTGAAATTTTGTACATCTTTTCTTGAACTGTTACAGTGCTGGTTATAATAAGGAAATATTTCTAGTTCATAATAAATGAAAAACATTATATTACTTATGTTCTACAGGAATGTTGTCCTGCCAAGAACCGATGGAACAGTCAGTTAACATTATTTCTGGTTCATTCATGTCCGTACGGTTCTAGGCGCTTCAGTCTGGAACCGCGCGACCGCTACGGTCGCAGGTTCGAATCCTGCCTCGGGCATGGATGTGTGTGATGTCCTTAGGTTAGTTAGGTTTAAGTAGTTCTAAGTTCTAGGGGACTGATGACCATAGATGTTAAGTCCCATAGTGCTCAGAGCCATTTGAACCATTACATGTCGGACTGTTTTGTATAACTTCTTTTTCCGTTGTGAAGAGACTCTGATATCTGGCATATAAGATGAGAAGTATGACACTGTTTGAAATGTAGCGGTATTTTAACATTGCCACTTGGCAGGAAACCTGAGAACTTTTCATCAGTTGAGAAATATGTCGAATTTAGAGTTAGCATTAGGCGCATTGTAAACTTCACCTTAGTCAATGGTTTGTAAACATTCTTTAAAATCTGCAGTAGTTTTGTCATTAATCAGCCTCACTGTTTTTTTAAGTATTTGCGAACTGTACATGGAGCTAAATAATGTAATTTGACTAACTTATGGAAAACATGGAAAAAAAGGATCAAATCTAATCGGAATACATTTTTCCCCACCAGATAATGAAGTGTGAATCAGTAACAATGCCTGCCAACACTTATCTACTTAGATTACATTTTCCTATATCAAACTGTATGCAGAACTAAACGTGAAGTCACAGTGGGAGGATGATGGGCTTCACTGAGAACAAATGATGCTCATTTGAACCATAAACCACAGAGAGTCAGCCCCCCAGGAGGATGCTGAAGAAGCAGAGGCTGTTGCACTCTCGGTTCAAAAGGGAGCGCACAAACAACGACAAGCGAAGATTAGTAGAGATTCGTGCGCCTGTGAAAAGATCTATACGCGAAGCATACAACAACTACCACCGTCAGACCTTAGAAAAAGGTCTGGCAGAGGACCAGAGAAAAGTTTGGTCTTACGTAAAATCGCTAAGCGGGTCTAAGGCTTCCATTCAGTCCCTAGTTGGCCAGTCTGTTGTGGCAGTTGAAGATAGCAAAACCAAAGCCGAAATTTTAACTTTAATGTTCAAGAAGTCGTTTACGTAGGAGAATCGTACAAATGTACCATCATTTGACCATCGTACAGACTGCCGTATGGACGGCATAGTAATAAGCATTCCTAGCGAAGAGAAACAACGGAAAGATTTGAAAGAAAATAAATCACTAGACCCGGATGGAATGCCAGTTCGATTTTACAAAGAGTGCTCTACAGCATTGGCCCCTTACTTAGCTTGCATTTGTCGTTAATTTCTCGAAAAAAAAAATGGCTCTGAGCACTATGGGAATCAACTGCTGTGGTCATAAGTCCCCTAGAACTTAGAACTACTTAAACCTAACTAACCTAAGGACAGCACACAACACCCAGCCATCACGAGGCAGAGAAAATCCCTGACCCCGCTGGGAATCGAACCCCGGAACCCGGGCGTGGGAAGCGAGAACGCTACCGCACGACCACGAGATGTGGGCGTTAATTTCTCGCCCAGCACAAAGTCCCAAGCGCCTGGAACAAGTGCAGGTGACTCCAGTATATGAGAAGGGTAAAAGAACGGACCAGCAAAATTACAGACCAATTTCCTTAACTGATATCCGCTGCAGAATCCTTGAACATATTCTCAATTCGAATATGATAAACTTTCTTGAGATTCAAAAGCTTATGTCCATGAATCAGCTCGTGAGAAACTCAGCTTGCCCTTTTCTCACATTATGTACCGCGAACTACGGATGACATGCAATAGACAGATTCCACATTTCTAGATTTCAGGAAAGCATTAGACACGATGCCCCATTGCAACCTGTTAACGAAGGTATCAGCACATGAAATATATTCACAGATATGTGAATGGCTCGAAAACTTCTTAAATAATAGAACCCAGTATGTCATCTTTGACGGCGCGTGTTCAACAGAGACAAGGGTATCGTCAGGGGGGTTCCAGGGAAGTGTGATAGGACAGCTGTTGTTCTTTATATACGTAAATGATTTGGCGGCGAGGGCGGGCAGCAATCCGCGCTTGTTTGCTGATGATGCCAAGGAGTACGGTAAGGTGCCGAAGTTGAGTGACTCTAGGAAGATACAAGACGACCTAGACATAATTTTAGGAAAGAGTGGCTCACCTGTAAAGGAAACTGCATATAGGACTTTGGTGCGACCTATTCTTGAGTACTGCTTGAGTGTTTGGGATCAGTACACCAGGTCGGACTGAAGGAAGACATCGAAGAAATTCAGGGGTGGGCTGCTAGATTTGTTACCGGTAGGTTCGAAGAAGACATAAGTGCTGTGGAGATGCTCCGGGCATTCAAATGGGAATCTGCGGAGCGAAGGCGACGTTCTTTTCGAGAAACACTACAGAAAAAATATAGAAACCCGGCCTCTGAAGCTGACTGCCGAACGTTTCTCCTGCCACCAAAATAGACTGCGCGTAACGATCACGAAGATAAGATACGAGAAATTAGGGCTTATACGGAGGCATGTAGACAGTCGTTTATCCTTCACTCTATTTGAGAGTGGAGAAGGAAAGGAAATGACTAGTAATGGCCGCGCGGGATTAGCCGAGCGGTCTCAGGCACTGCAGTCATGGACTGTGCGGCTGGTCCCGGCGGAGGTTCGCGGCCTCCCTCGGGCATGGGTGTGTGTGTTTGTCTTTCGGATAGTTTAGGTTAAGTAGTGTGTAAGCTTAGGGACTGATGGCCTTAACAGTTGAGTCCCATAAGATTTCACACACATTTGAACTAGTAGTGGTATAGGGTACCCTCGGCCACACACCGTACGGTGACTTGCAGAGTATCTATGCAGATGTAAATGTAGATAGCCGCTCGTCGTCGGGCCGGGCTGTCTCTTGAAAGGGAGCTGTCTGGTGCCGACCGACCAAAGTGAAACAATACAGATTGTATCTCCCGGATACACGGGGCAACAAAAACTGTTTTTAGTGAGGTGTGTGGTCACGAGATGTGGGGTGTTTTACGGCTGAGTCTTGGTAAAACTGCGATTGTGAAGAGAACCAGCGAGCTGTCAAAATTGGCCGAAAAATATGGGCTGCGAAGTTAACATCCTAGAAAGCAAAATGGATGGTAAAAGTAGATCGAGGAATGATAACACCGCGCCCAGATGTCACAAAATCAAATAATTAAAAAATCTAATGATGGCTACCATTGGTTAGCTTAAATAAATAAGAAGTAGCATTAAGGAATGCAACTGTGCTCACAGAGGTCATTCCAGATTGACCAGCGCATGACAGCAGGCAGAGAGTGAGAGGAAGTTGGACACATTTTATAGAGCTAAGACTAACGAGCTTTGTAACTGCTTAACCACCTGAAATGCGAGTAAGAGAGGGTGACCAGTACCTTGTGAGATGACTTATTACTGATTGGCATTCACAAGATTTAGTATTCAGCCAATCACAAATGACGCGACTACAGAACACGCAGAGTACAAAGTTTTCCTTGTTGGACCACTCTGCAGAAATTACTTCTTGATAGGCAGGTGTCTTCTCTGGCTGTCGTCTTGATGGGCAGACGTCACTTCTGGAAGACTTCTTCAGGATCGTCTGGGATGAGAAGCTGCCATCCGGCTGAGTTGAACTCATACAGCCGGCCGCTGTGGCCGAGTGGTTTTAGGCGCTTCAGTCCGGAACCGCACTGCTGCTACGGTCGCAGGTTCGAATCCTGCCTCTGGCATGGATGTGTGTGATGTCCTTAGGTTAGTTAGGTTTAAGTAGTTCTAAGTCTAGGGGACTGATAACGTCAGATGTTAAGTCCCATAGTGCTTAGAGCCATTTGAACCATTTTTGAACTCACACACGGAAACAGAGGCGTTGTTTAGTCAGAGCCAACGACGGATTTTGCAACCATGTCAGTCACCACTTGCAGATTATAAGTACGGTGAGATCCAGCTCCAATAGTGAAGCGATCTGTAGGGAGAGGCTAACAATTAGTAACGAAGTTCAATAATTTCATCTTCATTCTGAAGAGTTGATTGAAGTTAGAGGTTGAACGTGCTTTCAACTCTGGCATTAGATCCAAAAGCATATCCTTCTGTAACACTTTCTATCTATATACACTCCTGGAAATGGAAAAAAGAACACATTGACACCGGTGTGTCAGACCCACCATACTTGCTCCGGACACTGCGAGAGGGCTGTACAAGCAATGATCACACGCACGGCACAGCGGACACACCAGGAACCGCGGTGTTGGCCGTCGAATGGCGCTAGCTGCGCAGCATTTGTGCACCGCCGCCGTCAGTGTCAGCCAGTTTGCCGTGGCATACGGAGCTCCATCGCAGTCTTTAACACTGGTAGCATGCCGCGACAGCGTGGACGTGAACCGTATGTGCAGTTGACGGACTTTGAGCGAGGGCATATAGTGGGCATGCGGGAGGCCGGGTGGACGTACCGCCGAATTGCTCAACACGTGGGGCGTGAGGTCTCCACAGTACATCGATGTTGTCGCCAGTGGTCGGCGGAAGGTGCACGTGCCCGTCGACCTGGGACCGGACCGCAGCGACGCACGGATGCACGCCAAGACCGTAGGATCCTACGCAGTGCCGTAGGGGACCGCACCGCCACTTCCCAGCAAATTAGGGACACTGTTGCTCCTGGGGTATCGGCGAGGACCATTCGCAACCGTCTCCATGAAGCTGGGCTACGGTCCCGCACACCGTTAGGCCGTCTTCCGCTCACGCCCCAACATCGTGCAGCCCGCCTCCAGTGGTGTCGCGACAGGCGTGAATGGAGGGACGAATGGAGACGTGTCGTCTTCAGCGATGAGAGTCGCTTCTGCCTTGGTGCCAATGATGGTCGTATGCGTGTTTGGCGCCGTGCAGGTGAGCGCCACAATCAGGACTGCATACGACCGAGGCACACAGGGCCAACACCTGGCATCATGGTGTGGGGAGCGATCTCCTACACTGGCCGTACACCACTGGTGATCGTCGAGGGGACACTGAATAGTGCACGGTACATCCAAACCGTCATCGAACCCATCGTTCTACCATTCCTAGACCGGCAAGGGAACTTGCTGTTCCAACAGGACAATGCACGTCCGCATGTATCCCGTGCCACCCAACGCGCTCTAGAAGGTGTAAGTCAACTACCCTGGCCAGCAAGTTCTCCGGATCTGTCCCCCATTGAGCATGTTTGGGACTGGATGAAGCGTCGTCTCACGCGGTCTGCACGTCCAGCACGAACGCTGGTCCAACTGAGGCGCCAGGTGGAAATGGCATGGCAAGCCGTTCCACAGGACTACATCCAGCATCTCTACGATCGTCTCCATGGGAGAATAGCAGCCTGCATTGCTGCGAAAGGTGGATGTACACTGTACTAGTGCCGACATTGTGCATGCTCTGTTGCCTGTGTCTATGTGCCTGTGGTTCTGTCAGTGTGATCATGTGATGTATCTGACCCCAGGAATGTGTCAATAAAGTTTCCCCTTCCTGGGACAATGAATTCACGGTGTTCTTATTTCAATTTCCAGGAGTGTACAATAGCCTTCGGCAACCAGGGTACGACTCCTGCAAATGTAAAAGTTTTGTCCAGATACGCGTTTACTTGAATATCATTTCAAATCCGTTTTCCAGGTTTGCCAAGGCATTTGCTTATTCCTTTCAATGATAGTTAAACCGCCTGTTTATTGTGTATTTAATTCTATACATGTTTAATAAATTGAGTTCACTGAGAGCCTTGTGTCATTTCATAGTTACCTGAATTATTTTATCGCCATTTTGATAGGTGATGATTTACTTAAGCAGGATATACAGGTCCAGTTTAAGATATATAATTAAATATTCCCATCAAAGTACTCTACCCACACACATCGACGACAACGGTAAATTCACAATGTCTTCAAAGTATGTTTGTTGAATGAATACTTTATCGAAATGGATATTTCTGTCTCGTCCAACTCGGACAGAGAAATTTATGACTAACACCAAATTTTAAGTAGATAAAGGCACCTATACATGACTTTTAATGACTTTTACTGTAAAATTCCCTGAAGAAATTTATTTCAAAATGATCACCAATTAATAAATATTTCCTTCTGTCTGACAGAGGGCACAATAATTTATCAAAATTTCTTATGAGATTTTTGCATTTACCCTCTGGAGACATGTGTATTGTAATAGTAACAACTACATTTCCCGGCTCTGAGCACTATGGGACTTAACATCTGAGGTCATCAGCTCCTAGAACTTAGAACTACTTAAACCTAACTAACCTAAGGACATCACACACATCCATGCCTGAGGCAGGATTAGAACCTGCGACCGTAGCGGTCGCACGGTTCCAGACTGAAGCGCCTAGAACCGCTCGGCCACACCGGCCGGTCTTCTGATTTATACATAATTTACTTAAGTCTATATATTTTTTTAATTTACACCCCTTTTTTACCAATGTAACAATTTCTCTTTTATCCATATTGGATCTACATGAATATGAAGCTAACATATAACGACTTACACTAAGATTTTCTATCCCTGTCGTTGGTGTTCAGAAAGACAAGTGACATGAATTTCTTTCCAACTACTAATTTAGATTTTGCAAACAAATTAACAACTCAGTCACTATATTATATTTTGATGAAGCATGCTGATTTCACTTATCTCTCTATTATTATAAGATGAACATGGAGCCTGTCAATTTAATTTCCTTTAATGCTGTCTGCATGAATCTGACATGTGTCGGTGTCTAACCTGACCACAGTAACCACCGGGATTTGCCTTTGTGCGCTGGTGGTCCCTCTTTTTTCTGCAAATAGATCTGTTAACTGTTCCTTACCCCTCCTATTGGGGTGTAGACCGTGAGATACATTTCCACATCTTCGTATAGCGACTCCTGGAACAGCGCCAACATGTGATTTTGTATCCATCTGGAAGCAACCACACAGCTCCATGTTTACTTGCTTCAGAGCAGAGTTAACCCAGGGCAGATGACGGTACTACAGAGCTTCCAGAAAACCCACATTTTCGTGCTCAGTAACTGCTCCTATTTTGTACAGGTCAGCCCTAATACTCTATTTTTCGTTTCTACACAGGATGTTTCCAGCTCCCCTAAGTGTCAACACCTGACCTTTGTTAAAATCCTTACACATTTGTCCTAGGTTTTCTGTTAACTGGCTAAAACTAGATCTTGGTTTCACAAAACGTTGATCTGGTATTATGTACCTATTTTTTCCTCTAGCTACTGGTCTACACAGCTCCCATGACTGCTGTCTAACAGCACGAATCTTCTTTCCCTGTTCTATTTTTTGCTCAACTTACCTGTCAGTTTCTTCTGAGAGTGTTGCTTTCCCCTGTTGTTACTGAAGGTCCTTTTAATGACCGAAATCTTTCCAGAAGCTACTCTCACCTCCTCGAACAGTCTGCAAACGCCCCACCCTGGCTAACGCTTCCTTGTCTTCGCCGCTGTTACATGTAATTCTGATATTGTAGGGCAGTGGCGATAGTTGACCCGCACTACTTCTGCTTCTGCACGTGGTAACAGCTATGTTTGTCTCAATACTTCCCAGCGCTGTGCCCGTGTGTGGTGTTAAGGGTTGCTACTTAATCACGTTTCCTTTATTCTCATCATAGCGTCAAAGACACTTCTCACGTTAATAAAATGTTACAGCCACGATACCTCTTACAATAAAAACTTTAGCTCTTATGTTAATAAACCTTGAGAGCCATGACAGCCATTCCTAAATGCAGAAATTCTTTTTCTAACAATATATTTCACTGTTATATAATTTGAACGTAAATATCACATCAGCGAAAGCTGATGGTTTAGTCATTACGTTAACTGGGCTCGCATTGAGGAGGAGCAGAGTTCAAGGCTAGATCCAGACACCCAGATTTAGGTTACAATAGCTTTCCTAACTCGGTTTAGGCCAATGTCCGAATAGTTCCTTCATAAAGGAAGTGGACTGCTTCCTTCCCCACATTTGTACAAAGCCTGTGCCCATCTCTGATGACTTCGAAGCCACCAGGCCAATTTCAGTAAGTCAATTAGTTCCATGTTCCATAGATTATTTGAATGAATTTTGTGTCGAAATGGTTTGGAACGAGCCGCTGTACAGGATACGTATACAGGATTAGAATTAACATCAGTGAGCATATTACTTTTCAGGTCCACTCACGCAACTGCACTTAAATCATGATTCCATCCAAATCGTTTAAATACTGGAATAATTCTTTTTAAAAGTTTCTTGCTCCATTGATATCTATTCGGAACTTGTGTTCCACATCGAGTGACACTGTCGTTTATGGAGTGTTAAATGGTAATATTATTTCGTTTCTTTTTGTATTAATGACCTAGGTGTCGATGGAACTTTGAACTCTAACCAGTCTTCCTTTTTTAAGGGGAGCTCTGCGATGTAGCTCTACTATCAACAATAAGTAAAAGGTGTTACTATTACATTTAATAATAAAATCCAACGTGTGATACAATGGGATGGGAAAACGTGCGCATCTTGTGGTTTTATAGCGAATACGACTCAGTTGGATTGATAATCTTACAGAGCCACGGGAAAAAATAAAATTCATTAAATTTGTCGATCTTGCGGATAAAGAAGGTTTCGATGGGTGAGTTTTCAGTTTGATATTATTTTCTATTTCGAAGGTACTTGAGATACAACCGCTCAGTTGGCGCCAGAATGACGTAACGGTATTTGAGGACGGAAACGGTACCGACACACACCATTAGCGATTGGCATTGTTTTCAATGAGGGCGACCCCAGATGTCCCTCTGGTATTCAGAATACATTGGACAACAGTTTCACTTCCGGGGGATCGCCGTGCTTTCTTCCTTACGTTATGTGAATCCTATGAGAAGCCACTGACCCTGGGCTCAACAAGACCGTTTTGTGAGTTAGGATCATGTCGTTCTCGGATAATGTAGTTACGTGAAAAAGGGTTTTCCTTTCTTCTTCGAATGAGATAGTAATGGGACGAAAAATTTTGATTATTTTGTGATTTGAAGAGTGAGGACATTATCTAGTGATACATTAGCGGGTAGATAGTTTAAGTTTCAACAGAAGAATATTCATAATATTGAGTGCATAGACTGTGTAAATAGTAATAAAGGAGCAATGTTATAGATATGTAATGCGTTGATTGTCGTATACAGTCGAAAGAGTTCAAACTATCGTTGGTAGTAAAGTGAACAACAGTTTGTAATGTAACGATGCACGAGAAGGAGGAAAGAAGGAATGGTGTATTACATTGACATGGACGTGTTTTCTGCTCGTTACTTATATCAGATCAGTGACCTTTTATTTTTACCAATAGAGGGGAGATACCCGCCATGGCTTTGTTGAAGGAATCATACGGCATTCTTAAGGAGTAATGTAGGGACGCCATGAAAAAAAAAATCGGTTAACTTGTTAAATGGACTTGAGTATGAATAGAAGTCATTAAGAGTACGAGATATTTATGTTTGGTTCCAGTATTTTCTCTTTTTCAAACGTGTTCTACGTCTGAATGTTAACAAACATGAGCAGTTGGATCCCAAACAGCCAAAATAATAAAAAAACAAAGATATTCGATCTTATTCATAATAACTATGTAGTATATACTCAATTTCAACACTCAGAATGTAAACAGAATCTCAAGAGGAGCTCTTGTGGATTTAAGAGCATACTCTTTACCAGTCATTATGAACTGAAAATCTATGTCGTTAGTCATTCTAGTGCGGGAAACAAAGCAGCAACTTTCTTTTTATCTATGGGCCTTGTCCCGCGCCAACGCGGGGTCGGCCGTGTTATTACGGATTTGGCAGTATTAGTTGCAGAGGGTGGCTGGATGCCCTTCCTGCCATCAGCCCGAACCCCCTGGGATGTAAGTAGTGTACCCCAGCTGTCTGCATCTAGTGTAATCCAGGATAGTGTGCGAATGTGTTCAAATGTTTGAGTCGTGTAACTGAGGTGGAACGTGGGGACCAGTCTTTTATTCACCAAGTGGGATGTGGAAAACCGCCTAAAAACCACACCCAGGCTGGCCAGCATACCGGCCCTCGTCGTTAATCCGGCCCGGGGCCGGCGCGCCTACCAGAGTCCAGGAAGCAGCGCATAAGCGCGCTCGGCTAGCCTGGCGGGTAAAACAAAGCAGCAACTACTATCACTCAAAGAAGAGGCGCAGACAGATGAGAAAACAAAGCATTCAAAAGTAAGGGAAACTAAACTTAGCGTCAATTATAGGTAAAATTAAATCGAAGGCAAACGGGATATTTTGTCATATTGGAATCATTTGCTGTCGGATAATACGTACGGCAAGCTTAATGGGACCGTCATTCCAGACATTCTAGCTTTGTTACAGACTACTGAGAGACCTACAGTAGCAGAACACAACAATCGACAAAGCAAATGTTTTCAAAATAAATAGGAAATACCATTTATGTAACGTTCGTTAATGTTCAAAACTGCCCCCTTATTTCCCCACATTGTGTCCAGATTTTTCTGTAATTACCATACTGTCTTTTCAAAAGTGCGGAGGTGATCTAGCGTATGGCAGGCACAATAGTCTATTATGGGAAAAGAGTAGCTGCAAATTACAAGTAAGCTGTGAATCAAATGATCAACGTTTATCAAGATCTTAGCTGCAACGTGTCTTTGACATACACTTTCTGGAATCTCACATTGACTTCTACTTAGAGAGTTGCAGTGGTATATCGGACAAACACAAGGAAAGATTCCATAGAGACATAACTACACTACTGGCCATTAAAACAGCTACAACACGAAGATGACGTGCTACAGACGCGAAATTTAACCGACAAGAAGAAGATGCTGTGATATGCAAATGATTAGCTTTTCAGAGCATTCACACGTAGTTGGCGCCGGTGGCGACACCTACAACGTGCTTACATGAGGAAACTTTCCAACCGATTTCTCACACACAGACAGCAGTTGACCGGTGTTCCCTGGTGAAACGTTGTTGTGATGCCTCATGTAGGGAGAAGAAATGCGTACCATCCCGTTTCCGACTTTGATAAAGGTCGGATTAAAGCCTATTGCGATTGCGGTTTATCGTATCGCGACATTGCTGCTCGCGTTGGTCGAGATCCAATGACTGTTAGCAGAATATGGAATCGGTGGGTTCAGGAGGGTAATACGGATCCTAACGGCCTCGTATCACTAGCAGTCGAGATGACAGGCATATTATCCGCATGGCTGTAACGGATCGTGCAGCCACGTCTCGATCCCTGAGTCAACAGATGGGGACGTTTGCAAGACAACAACCATCTGCACGAACAGTTGGACGACGTTTGCAGCAGCACGGACTATCAGCTCGGACACCGTGGCTGCGGTTACCCTTGACGCTGCATCACAGACAGGAGCGCCTGCGATGGTGTACTCGACGAGGAACCTGAGTGCACGAATGGCAAAACGTCATTTTTTGGGATGAATCCAGGTTCTGTTTACAGCAAGATGATGGTCGCATCCGTGTTTGGCGACATCGCGGTGAACGTACATTGGAAGCGTGTATTCGTCATCGCGATATTGGAGTATCACCCGGCGTGATGGCATGGGGTGCCATTGGTTACACGTCTCGGTCACCTCTTGTTCGCATTGACGGCACTTTGAACAGTGGACGCTACATTTCAGATGTGTTACGACCCGTGGCTCTACCCTTCATTTGATCCCTGCGAAATCCTACATTTCAGCAGGATAATGCACTACCGCATGTTGCAGGTCCTGTACGGGCCTTTCTGGATACGGAAAATGTTCGACTGCTTCCTTGGCCAACACATGCTCCAGATCTCTCCCCAATTGAAAACGTCTGGTCTATGGTGGCCGAGTAACTGGCTCGTCACAATACGCCAGTCACTACTCTTGATGAACTGTGGTATCGTGTTGAAGCTGCATGGGCAGCTGTACCTACACACGGCATCCAAGCTCTGTTTAAGTCAATGCCCAGGCGTATCACGGCCAGAGATGGTCGTTCTGGGTACTGATTTCTCAGGATCTATGCACCCAAATTGCGTGAAAATGTAATCACATGTGAGTTCTAGTATAATATATTTGTACAATGAATACCCGTTTATCATCTGCTGTTCTTCTTGGTGTAGCAATTTTAATGGCCAGTAGTGTACAACGGAAGAACGGTATGAAGGGAAGTGGATGCCTATAATGTTGGACATCTATTACTGGAGTCTCATCTGAGAAAAGAAAAAGGCTCCACCATCAACATCAGGATTTCCTTCCAGCGAGCCGGGTAGGAACTTTGTGAACGATATGCCTCCATTGGTTTCTGTCCTGGTATAGCATTTCGCTCTCCACTACATGCCAGTTACTCCTCTCCTCTTGAGACCTTCCTTAACCTGGTCTGTCCATCTCTTTCTAGGCCGCCCAAATGGTCTTCTTCCTGGTTCCTCCATCTCCAAATACTGGCGTGGGGTTCGAGTCGGGTGCATTCGCTTCACGCCGGCCCGAGTGGCCGTGCGGTTCTAGGCGCTACAGTCTGTAACCGCGTGACCGCTACGGTCACAGGTTCGAATCCTGCCTCGGGCATGGATGTGTTTGATGTCCTTAGGTTAGTTAGGTTTAAGTAGTTCTAAGTTCTAGGGGACTGATAACCACAGCAGTTAAGTCCTATAGTGCTCAGAGCCATTTGAACCATTCGCTTCACGTGACTGAACCACTTCAATCTCTAAGCACTCATCCTCTTCTCTGTAGTCAATGTCACCTGCAGGTCTCTCCTTACATAATCATTCCTGACTCTGTCTCTCCTAGTTTTTTTGTAGAGCGGACCTAAGGAACTTCATTTGACATGCTTGTATTTGACTGTCTTCTCTCTTGTTTATGACACCGGCCTCTAGACTATACATGATGATTGGCAGGAAATAAGTTTTATACATGATCTGTTTGGCTCTTTGAGGGACTTCCTTGTCCCAGATTAGATTTCATACTTGGCGGAAGAACCTAGATCCTTTTGTTACTCTGTTTAAGACTTCTAGTTTGGAATTTCCATTGCGTGATATGATGGTACGCAGATAATTGAAGTTTTTCACACATTCGCCAGCCGCAGTGGCCGAGTGGTTCTAGGCGCATCAGGCTGGAACCGCGCGACCGCTACGGTCGCAGGTTCGAATCCTGCCTGGGAAATGGATGTGTGTGATGTCCTTATGTTAGTTAGATTCAAGTAGTTCTAAGTTCTAGGGAACTGATGACCTCAGATGTTAAGTCCCATAGTGCTCAGAGCCATTTGAACCATTCACACATTCCACCTTCTCCCCCTCCATTACGATGTGACAAGGTGTGGGTGTCCTGCTGATCTTCATTGCCACTGTCTTGTTCCTACTCACAGTTAACTTGAATTTTTTAAATTTTGTGTTCCAGTACTGAACCTCCATTTCCGTCTCTCCCCAAATGGCGATGTCATCAGCAAAAACAAAAGCATTGCGGTCTTTATTTTCTCATTCCTTGATTTCTTCTATGATTGTGTCCGTAAGTGTAATGACGAGTAAAGCGGAGAGCGAACTGCCTTGCTGAACACCTCTCTTTGTCTTAAACCATTTTCATCTTGACCTCTTACTTGTACACTACTCTCACAACCATCGTACAGCATCTGGACCTTTTTAATTAATGAATCAGGAACATTATGTTTTCTCAAGCATTCCAATATTTTAACCCTTGGTACACTGTCATATGCTTTTTCCAAATCCACGAATACTACTATCAAGTCCTTTTCTTTTTCCCATTACTTCTCCATTAACTGATGGAGGAAGAAAATGAGAACTATTGTTCCCGTTTTACTTCTGAATCCATGCTGTCGTTCCTCCAATTGGTGTTCTAGAATTTTCCGCAACCTTTTTTCAATGACCTTCTCCACTATCTGAAGGCAGTGTGATAACAGTGTTATTCCTCGGTAGTTGGTGCATTTCTTTCTAGTACCTTTCTTGAACAATGGTATTATAATTCCTTTTTTCCATTCATCCGGCACTTTGTTTTCTTTCCATATCACCTCCAGCAGCCGGTGTAACCTCTGTATTCCATGGATTCCTGCGGCTTTAATCATATCCGCTGTCAGCTCATCAACTCCAGCCGCCTTTCCACATTTCATCTGTTTTAGGGAATTCTCAGTTTCTAACCAAGAGACTGGATCCTGCTCCTCCTCTAATTCAATGACTTCGGTGTCACTATCTTGTGCACCTTCCCTATTGAGTACGATTTCATAATAATTATTCATCTCTTCTCTGATGCCTTCCATAACCCTGACAATTTCCCCTTCCTCTGTTTCAATCACTTTTATGTCTTCTCTATCAGATATTTTACTTTTCAATTACCGATAAGCAGTTTTTGGTTCCCTTTGCTATCCTGCTCTAGTTTCTGGGTGAATATTTTCCAACTCTTCTCCTTTCACAATTCTCTTTGCTTGGAGTTTCTTTTGTCGGTATTCCTTCTCCAGTGTTGTCACGTTGTGTTCATCTTTTGGTACCATCCCCTGGTTCTGATTTCTTTTTTCAAACTCCATTTTTTTTCTTTGTCATATTACGTTTTTTAATTGCATCTTTTACTCTACCGTTCCACCAACTGGTTTCTTTGTCTTTCACTTTACCCTTTGTTTTGCCGCATATCTGTACAGCACTGTTAACTATTGATGTTTTAAATAGGTTCCACTCTTCCTCTACACTACCCCTTTCAGTTTTTGGCAATTTTTGTGCTCCTAGATTTGGGAAACTTTTCTTACTTTCTTCTTCTTTCAACTTCCACTCCTTAATTTTTGGCATTCATTGAACAGCATTCAAACTTTTCATCTTATAATTTAGATCAGCTACTAGTAACCTGTGGTCACAATCCATGTGCTCACTTGGTATGACTTTAGTGTACCTTACTTTTCCTCCAATTAATTTGTCCGTTTATATATAGTCTATAACTGTCTTAGATTTGCCATGCGAGCCATATCTAGTAATCTTGTGGCTATCTTGTTTCTTAAAGAATGTATTCTTCACTAAAAGATGATTCATTATGCACAGATTTAGAATTTCTTCACCCTCAGTAGTTCGTCTTCCGTATCCAAAAGGGTCCATCACCTCCTCAAATCCATTTCTATCCGTGCCTATCTGAGCATTGAGATCCCCAATTATCATAATCTTATCTTCTCTTACTTGGTCTTCCAGTTCTTCAAGGAATTTCGTTTCTTCTTCCTCGCCGCACCCTTGCTGAGGTGCGAACACTTGGAGTATAGTAAAACTATTCTTTCCAAGTTCACTCTTGCTCTAATTATCCTTTCACTTGGAAAGCTCACATCTGTAACTGGGTCAATCTCTTTGTGAAACACAAACCCCATTCCATTTTTTGCCTCTTTGTTGTGACCCTGCCAGTATACTTTGTACCCGCCTCTCAGCAATTTAGAGTTTTTTCCTTCCACTTGGTCTTGCTCAATCCAAGGATATGAATCTTTCTCGTCTCCATGATGTCTACAATCTCTTCAGTCTTTCCTGTCAAGATTGTTACATTTAAATTTCCCACTCTCAACTTGTTTTTGACTTTTTGTTGGGCTCTAGTTTTCTGTTCTTGTTTAGTGTATCTTCTTGCGTTCCTTGGTTTTTCTGTAGGCTGTGAAGAGCTGTCATTCGTTCCAGGGGAACAAGAAGTGCTGTCTACATTAGTTATTTTTAATCCGAGGCTCGTTCTTTGATTGAAAGCAATAACAATTTTTCCTCATCTGTTGGCCTGCTAAGCCTGACGCATCTGAGGATTTTCTTTCAGGGTTTACTCCCTCGGCCTTTGAAGATCCCTCTTCACCACAAGACAGTGGTTCCACTCGTCATTTGCTCTTAGGAGGGGCCGGCCGCGGTGGTCTCGCGGTTCTAGGCGCTCATTCCGTAACCGCGTGACTGCTACGGTCGCAGGTTCGAATCCTGCCTCGGGCATGGATGTGTGTAATGTCCTTAGTTTAGTTAGGTTTAAGTAGTTCTAAGTTCTAGGGGACTGATGACCATAGATGTTAAGTCCCATAGTGCTCAGAGCCATTTGAATCTTAGGAGGGAAAGGGTGCCTCCGCCACTAGCTGCGCCGTACCAAAGATGTTCTTCTCCGCCGTAGCTGCCGTTAAGGACTACGCCATATCCCTGGCAAGGGTTGGTAATGGTAAGGAAAAAGGAGAGGTTTAGGATAGGATAGGAGACAGGCTAATGATAGGTCGTTGTAGGACACACTTCGCCTGGCTCCTCCCCTTTGGCCTGTCCGGCATGGATGACCCTGCTGGTAGCTACGCTACCGCCGGCGTAGCCCTCCGGATCCAGAGCACGCAAATCTCCTCGTCCGCACGGATAGTGCTACGTTAAGGCACTGTCCCCTGAGGAGACACTCCATACAAGAGAAAAAAGTGAGACATGCAATTTTTTGTTGTCATGTCTGTATCATTTCCTCTTTTACTGTGTACCTTCCTTTAAAATACATGCTAGAAAGTGAATGCTTTTGCGCATACACCTTCCTAGGCTTCCCTGATATGGCAGAATCAGACTGCTTAATTGAAATTTTTGCCCTTATTATTTCTTGAATTTCGATAAAGAAGTTTGCTTTTATATAGTAACATCTTCATATCCACTGAAGCGCCAAAGAAACTGGTATAGGCACGCGTATTCAAATACTGAGATACGTCAACAGGCAGAATACGGCGCTGCGCTCGGCAACGCCTACAAAAGGCAATAAGTGTCTAGCGCAGTTGTTATATCGGTTACTGCTGCTACAATGGCAGGTTTCAAGATTTAAGTGAGTTTGAACGTGGTGTTACAGCTGGCGCACGGGCGATGGGGCACAGCATCTCCGAGGTAACGATGAGATGGAGATTTTCCCGTACGACAATTTCACGAGTGTACCGTGAATATCAGGAATCGCATAAAAAATCTCCGACATCGTTGCGGCCGGAAAGAGCTCCTGCAAGAACGGGACCAACAACGACTGAATAGAATCGTTCAACGTGGCAGGAGTGCAACCCTTCCGCATATTGCTGCAGATTTCAGTGCTGGGCCATCAACAAGTGTGAGCGTGGGAACCATTCAATGAAGCATCATCGATATGTGCTATCGGAGCCGAAGGACCACTCGTGTACCCCTGATGACTGCACGACACAAAGCTTTACGCCTCGCCTGGGTCCGTCAACACTGACATTGGACTGTTGATGAATGGAAATATGTTGCCTGGTTGGACGAGGCTTGTTTCAGATTGTACCAAGCGGATGGACGTGTACGGGTATGGAGACAACCTCATGAATCCGTCGACCCTGCGTGTCAGCTGGGACTGTTCAAGTTGGTGGAGTCCGCAGCTCGTGGTCGTGCGATAGCGTTCTCGCTTCCCACGCCCGGGTTCCCGGGTTCGATTCCCGGCGGGGTCAGGGATTTTCTCTGCCTCGTGATGACTGAGTGTTGCGTGCTGTTCTTAGGTTATTTAGGTTTAAGTAGTTCTAAGTTCTAGGGGACTGATGACCATTGATGTTAAGTCCCATAGTGCTCAGAGCCATTTGAACCATTTTTTTTCAAGCTGGTGGAGGCTCTGTAATGGTGTGGGGCGTGTGCAGTTGGAGTGATATGGGACCCCTGATACATCTAGATACGGTTCTGACAGGTAACACGTACATAAGCATCCTGTTTGATCAACTGCATCCATTCATGTCCATTGTGCATTCCTACGGAATTTGACAATTCCAGCCGGATGATGCGACATCCTACACGTACTGAATTGCTAGAGAGTGGCTCCCGAAACCCTCTTCTGAGTTTAATCACTTTTGCTGGCCACCAGAATTCCCAGACATTAACACTATTGAGCATATCTGGGATGCCTTTCAACGTGCTGTTCAGAAGAGATCTCCACCCCCTCGTACTCTTACGGATTTATGGACAGCTCTGCAAGATTTATGGTGTCAGTTCCGTCCAGCTCTACTTCAGACATTAGTCGAATCCACGCCACGGCGTGTTGCGGCACTTCTGCGAGCCCTCGGGGGCCCTACACGATATTAGACAGGTGTATCAGTTTCTTTGCCTCTTCAGTGTACAAAAATTCAGCCCACATGTGTTTGTGTTGGCAGAACTCGAGCAATTGTCGATCAATTGACTTGAAATTTTGGCACCACGTTACATACGAATTTGCGAGTTTTCATATACCTGTTGTTCAAATGGCTCTGAGCATTATGGGACTTAACATCTGAGGTTATAAGTCCCCTAGAACTTAGAACTACTTAAATCTAACTAACCTAAGGACATCACACACATCCATGCCCGAGGCGGTATTCGAACCTGCGACCGTAGCGGTTGCGCGGTTCCAGACTGAAGCGCCTAGAACCCCTTGGTCACACCGGCCGGCATACCTGTTTTTAAAATATATAAAATACATATGTATATTTGTAGTATGTAGTATATCAAGGCGAAATGCTTTTACAAAAAATCTCCTTAAGTTCTTGACCAATTTACTTCAGATTTTTACCTGATACTCCAACGAACAATCAGACGAACTGTAGACTATATATTTTTAATGTGTGTCTATATCATCATCATCATTTACTGGGCCCTTTGTCCCACTGCAACGCGGGGTCGGCCATGTTACTATGGATTTGGCAATGTTACTGTTGGAGGGTGGCCGGATGCCTTTCCTGTCGCACATCCCGTACTCCCTGGGACGGAAATGAGTGCACCCCAACTGTCTACGTCTAGTGTAAGCCATGAAACAGTGCGAACGTTTTAAAATTGCTGCGAGCCGTGTAACTGAGGAGGAACATGGGGACTAGCCCGGCATTCACCTAGTGGGATGTTTTGTAACGGTCAAAACATTTTCGTGCAAACATCAGTCCAGCTTCCAAAGTGACATCGCCTCTTACTAAGTTTTCTCTTCTTCCACAGGATGACCATAACATTTACGAAAAGACAATGTAACATCAGTATGACCTTATTGTAAAGTTGTTTTTGTAATGCCATTTAGCCTGAAGATGAGGTATTCCCTCGAAACATGTCGCTAAATAAATAAATAATACAATAGTTGACAAAGTTTGTGACTAGTAGCGGTAATTAAAAAAAAAAAAAAAACCTTTACATATTTCTTGAGACAGTCACGGTCGAAAAGTAGTCAAAATGGCTTCAAATTACTTCAGATGGGTCTTGGCCCTGTATGCAGCATCACGATGTGTTTATCCATATGTGGTGACTTCAAAGAGAACGATCATTGCCAGATTTCGATCGTCATCGCGGTCTTGGCCCAGCACCTGGAGTGATGGCATGGGTGCCAATGATAACACATCAAGATCACATCTGGTTCGCACGGGCGATAATCTGGACATTAGGCATTATATTTATTATGTGTTAAGGGATGTTTTTGCGTCCTGTTTGCGAGGTGTCTCTGACGTTATCTTTCAACATGAAAAAAGCAAGATCGCAGACTGCATGTTGCCCGTGCTGTCCTGAGCCACCTATTTACACAGGGTGCTCTACTGTTATACCCTAGCCAATACATTCTCCATATCTCTTACAGACTGTAAACTCCTGACCATGTGTTTCTGAGAGACCGGCACGCCGCCAGTCACCAGCCACTACGGTTAGTGAACTCTGGTATAGATTTGAGGCAGCAGGGGTCAAGGAGATACGTAGGCCCTGTGGCGTACGTCACAGTACAGGACGCGATACGTCTTACAATATGCAACGACCGTCTCCAGCGGAGAGAGAGGTACTGTTTCAGAGCACGTTAATAATTCGTAGCTGCACATTTAAGTAGATTCACGTTCTCGATAGTATATGACAAAGATAAGTACTTTACCGGGTATCTTTACGATGACATAATGATTTTCCGCCTGGTCGCAGACGCAGTCGATGTTTCACCATGTATGTCGGGCAAGACAACTAGTGTGACGTCACAAGTTCGTTGCTGGGCCTGTATTTGCTGTGAGCCTCGGGCATTATGGGATGGCGCCCCCGTATCTAAGTTCACTTCGAATCGATGCCCAGCCGTATTGCTGCCGTTGTTGTTGCCAGTGGTGGCAACTGTGTGTACTGAATTTCGCACTCTGTATACTCCCAAATCACTCACAAATATGACCTCGAAGTTTTCCTACAATACTGTATATTCGCAAGAAGTAAAATTTCGTTAGTTACTATTCTTCCTTTTGCTTCAGTGTTAGTGGCCATGTATGTATTAAAATATAACGGCAAAAGCTTATGACCCGTATAACTTGTTCGAATCTGTGAGCACTTGTGGCAGATTTCCGCTGCTATTTTAGGATAGCGTATTTTGGATCTAAAAAGGTATGCAAGTAAGCTATTAAACTATTACAGTAAGCCATATGTTTGCCGTCTTACACTCGCGGTGTATTACATGACACCAGTTATCTTTCCAGTTGGAGATGGTGAGAATTTAAATGCTGAAATACTTCTTAAACGTCAAATGACAAAATGTTCAAATGTGTGAATTCCTAAGGCACCAAACTGCTTAGGTCATCGGTCCCTAGACTTACACACTACTTAAACTGACTTATACTAAGAACAACATACACACCCATGCCCGAGGGAGGAATCGAACCTCCGGTGGGAGGTGCCACGCAGTCCGTGACATGACGCCTCAAACCGCGCGGCCACTCCGCGCGGCTGTCAAATAACAACATTAATAGTAACCACACAGCGTTAATAGAGCTGAAGAATTATTCGAGTACAATGTCTGACGGTGTTGGGCTGCCATTTAGTTTGAGTATGTTGTTGCATATTCTAGTAACGTGGCAGGGAACATATGACCAAGGCGTATGCTGCGAGGTGAGCGTATAGTTTGGCTAAATTGAATACGTAAAAACGAAAGGCAGCTGCGACATATCTAATCATACGGAGAGCAAGTTTCTAGACTTGTAGCTGTGTATTCTTTAAAAAAATGTTTATGTTCGCTGTAAAACACTACATGACGAGAGAGGATTCGTTAAGAAAATTCTGAATGCGAAAATTGTGCTCTGTATAGACACTGAAGTACATACAGAGCGCAGACGAACCACTTTTAGCAGACAAGAGTTTTGAAATCCAACTTAAAGCAAATTTTAACGAATTCTACTTTTCGTCGCTAGCACGTGACCAGATATCTTTTCATAGTGACATGTCATCCACTGCAATAAGATAGAATACTCATTATTCTTGACCAAGAGACTTCCACTGTTTACACTGCAGTCATGCGTCGAATGATTTTAGTTCTTCTTTTCGTCTCTCCGCAATTAAGTTCTCGAAACACTCAACACTTAATTTAAGTTAATACAGGGACACTGAAAAGTATGAATAAGGTTAGTGCCACTGTTTTAGATACGTCAGTAACTACTTTACAAATTTGTCTGCATACAGGGTATACATACGTCCGCATTCTCGACTTCTAATATCGCGTCAACATACATTTTTACGATTTCTGCTAATGGTCGCATTTTTTTAGTTTTGGGAATTAAGACTTTTTGATTTATGTTTTCATTTCGTACCGTCAACAATTCATATACGATTCACTTAGGTCATTGATTTACATCATTTGTTAAGTCCGCCCCCGGTAGCTGAGTTGTCAGCGCGACAGAATGTCAATCCTAAGGGCCCGGGTTCGATTCCCACCTGGGTCGGAGTGTTGGGTGTTATGTTGTCCTAATCATCATCATTTCATCCGCGTCGCCGCGCAAGTCGCCGAAGTGGCGTCAAATCGAAATACTTGCAGCAGGCGAACGGTCTACCCGACGGGAGGTCCTAGTCACACAACGTCACTTGTTATTCGCTTATAATCGATCTGTTATGCTAGTAAAACACAAAATATCGATTTATATTTCATTCAATCGATGTTTTTATCTTTTTGGTTACAGATAGCTGTGTTGTCTACTTTTCTTGGCTATGATAGTTCCCCTTCCCTCCGATTTTCACTTTGATTTTTGTGGGATACACGTATTTCTAGCTAACTAATGTATTCATACAGCTGCCTCTTCCTTAAATTACATATTACTCAGCCAATAAGTTATCTTATTAGGTAAGCTGAAACAATAGTTTCATGATTTTCACAATAAAACATACGCACAGAAACATTGTTTTATTTTATAAGCTATGGTTGTTTTTTAGCTGAGGAATGTGCTTTGATCAGTCTTTGTTTAGCTTTTGTTTAAGGTACTTTGATAATTTCTTATCATTTGAAAAGTAAATTTTTTCAATAATACTTAAGTTATTCTACCTCTTACCTAGATCTGAACTAGAACCGTCCCAAAACTATGTTGACCAATCCGTTGACGATGTTCTGATTTTGAGGTTTCAGAACATGGTAACTCCATCACCGTATATCTGGGAATACATAATCTAAAAATAGTTTCTGTTGTAGAATCTCTTCAAGTTTTTCATTGAAAAACCTCCTTGAAATGTGCTAAGTAAGTTCTCTCGAGGCAGTGAAAGTCAGCGTTCTTTGCGTGCACTTTGGGTGAAAAAACTAGTGTTATACGCACATATTTAGCAAGTATTGAACTACGTAGCTAAGTGACTTCCCATACACATCACAGACATGCGTAAGAGAAGAAAAGTACGACGAATGGAGACGGCGTAACACATATAGTTATTTCCGCGTGATAGCCAGTTACACAACACCTGCGGGGAGAGAAAACTCATTCGTTGACGAAACATGTCGCAGTCGGAGGTAGACTCGTACTGAGATACACAAGTAACATCCGCTAACCCTAAAAGAAGTGTAAAGACTATTATCGTCCATATGAAGCCTTAATGACTTAGTGTATGGTGTTAGTTACGATTTCAAGTTTTTCGCATATGTTGCAGTTCTATAAAAGGAAGTTTTATGGTATTATCGTACAAAAATTATAATAATAAGCAGACAGACCTCGACAAAATAACCCTTGTGTGCGAAGACTGGCAGTTAGATAATAATGTATCGAAATATGTACAAACGCACTTCAGTAACATAAAAACTTAATCCATTTCGATCGTAAAGTACTTTTACTGATGGGTTTCAAAGCGTTTTGCACCACCATCGGATATAAAATGTTCAACTACGAATAGCACTTGCCATTCACATACAAGCCTTTTATATCTGATAATGGCGCATAAGGCATTGAAAGCGATCATACATTAATAAAAATACTTTTCGATCGAGAAGGAAACATATTTTTATATTACTAACAATGTAGCGATCTCTTCACCTCAGTGATGATGTCAATATTTCAAGGAAATGCATTTCGCGAAACGTAGCCTCAAGTACAGGATTACTATGTCAAAACCAGTCACACGAGTCGTAGAAATACCTAGGTGCAACAATCTACAGAAACATTAAAAACTGGACAGGTACAACCAGGACTCACGCTTCGAGGATTCAGTACAAACTTAATTATGCGTACAGATAGCTCATCTATAGGTTTAGATGAGTGAATTTGCGAGTATCAAAACGCGTGATGTAAACTGTCATATGTTTTGACTGCATTGGCTTCGAAGCTTAAATTTTTTATACCGCCAATGGACGTTTGACCTTAGTGTTCGACACAAATTTCAACTTGATACCTCTAGGAATTCCTGAGAAAAAGAGGTGTCAAGAGACGGACACATAAACAGATGGACAACAGAATGATCCTACAAGTTGGGGATGGAGACCCGCTGCTGGTGGGGAACTGTAATGGAGGGTGAAGCTTTGGCTATGCCAGCCACTCGTGCTCGCGAAACGTCAGTAAAATCATCAGAAGAACGTCGGCTGAAGAACCCGTGACAGAAGCCAATAGGCAGTTTTGTCAAGTGGCCACGAAAAAAAAAAAAAATGGTTCAAATGGCTCTGAGCACCATGGGACTCAACTGCTGAGGTCATTAGTCCCCTAGAACTTAGAACTAGTTAAACCTAACTAACCTAAGGACATCACAAACATCCATGCCCGAGGCAGGATTCGAACCTGCGACCGTAGCGGTCTTGCGGTTCCAGACTGCAGTGCCTTTAACCGCACGGCCACTTCGGCCGGCTGGCCACGAAACTCTTAACAATTTTGTATAGTTTAAAACCATTTATTTGTTGTTTACATTTCTGTGAGAGATCTATGCGGCATCTTGCCTACCCTAATTATTCACCACAAATGGTTCAAATGGCTCTGAGTACTATGGGACTTAACTGCTGAGGTCATCAGTCCCTTAGAACTTAGAACTACTTAAACCTAACTAACCTAAGGACATCACACACATCCATACCCGAGGCAGGATTCGAACCTGCGACCGTAGCGGTCGCGCGGTTCCAGACTGTAGCGCCTAGAACCGCACGGCTACTTCGCCCGGCTATTCACCACATTTACCTCCGACGGTAATATATTCTTACCACATGACTCATATTCTATAACCTATGTACAGTATGACAATTGTCGAGACCACAGAAAGAGAACAGACACGTCAGTGACAGGACGAAAAGTTCGTAATTTTGTGGAAAAAAAAACGAAAATGAATCCCGAGGGAGGTCTGAATGCGAATTTTCCGCGTTGCAGCCCAAAACCGTGACCACACAGCCATGACACCACGGTTATTGCAATTCGCTCGATGTTGCACGTCTTCAGCTTGGGCCGTTCACTGTTTCTATTTTGCTTCTTTTTTCATAGTTCAGTACACCTTCTTTGTGTTTTCATGCTTGATCTGTGTTCAGTTTTTGACGCGCTATCCACTGGGTCAACTTACCACCAAATGCGAGTGCGATGAGAGGCTCCCTTGTAAGTACCGTCCACCACGTACTTACAGTGATTCACAGAGTACAGATGTAGATGTAGACAATGTAGGCTCTGTACAAAAGCAGAACAGCTACCAAGGCTTGGACATTTCTTTCAGACTTTAACGCTTATGTTTAATGTAAAATAATGTAAAATTTAGTTAGATTTCTTAGAGCAACGATACACTGTCAAGTATTGCCAGTTTTTCTTAGTGTAGCCTTTTCGCCAGTACACTATTGATGTAGTTGTCTGTAATTCTCGTAACCATTGGGGAAACTGGAATTTACTTTATATAATAGTCGTCTTAGTTCTTACGAATTTTGATACGCCGCTAACGAGACGGAAGGTAGGGAGCGCAGTGTACTGGTGGTTTATTGCGCCATAAGGAAAGTTGGCGCACAATTATTCCCTGGGGCAAATTAGGTTAGCCGGCTGTGGCACCTGCTAAATGGCTCGATCAGCTCATTGCATCGCAGCCTACAGTGTGCGAAAGTGCGTTTGTTTACTCGGCCGAGCAGCGGAAGTTGCGCGTTCACCGGCTGGCCCGCTGTGTCCCTTAGCTTTCTCCTCAGGCGGGGGCGCTGTGTCCGAGTGATACACGCTGTGCTTCTGCTAATGTGCTAGAGAGTCCAACGTGACAGCTGCAGGGAGCAAACAGTAAAAGTCTCATCACAGTCTGCAGCTTATACTTCGCCGCACAGTCGCTCAGGTGCATAGACTCTGGGAATGTTGCGGCAGGTACTCAGCGCGAGATTCGAAATTACTGAACAGTCAGAGCCAGCAAGGATTATATTCTCTCAGAATACATTTGTAATTAAAATTCACTGAATTATGTGAAAAAGAGTGTAACTTTATTCTTGTAAAATTTTTCAGTGCGAAATTGATAAATCACGCAGGCACTTCACACGCTGGTGTGAAATGATACGCTTGGCCGCTCCTAATGTACTTCTTGTCCATGCTGAATCGAGCCACACATCCTGACATGAGTATACTTCCACCAATCTAGAAGTAAATGACCGTAAAAAATAAAGATTGTTGCAATTTTAGAGTTCAAATGTGTTCCTTATGATATAATAAGGAAGGAAAACACGCTGCCTATATTTAAAACTTCGATTTCGTTAAATAGCTAGGAAGTGGAATTTAAAGTGCGGGAGAAGGATTTAGTATCTCGTACACAAAGAAAAAGTAAATATCTGAACTATTATTTAGGATTTCTCGTAACTACCGAAACAGATTCAGCTGCAGGTCCAGAGGAAACGACGCGATGATCACAGAGTCAAAGTGGAAAGATAAGCCATGCATAGTTAACTTAATACACTGCGAAACAAGAAACTGACGTAATTGGGAAATAAAGGTAGCTGTTCTGTTGTGTGTAACGGTGTAGCTCAGAGCATAGAAGAAAAGCACTGGCACCTTAGAAGCGCCGCATAAGGCAAAACCTTCAGTTTATACGAGAGACTTCAGAAGTTTTTAGCTTAAAACCCTTTATAAGCCTTTAACAGATGACATCTCTTTATTTCAAGTGGACCTATCATCTGTTTCTAGGGCGTAGAGCACAGTTTAGGTGGAGAATTTGTTGCTAAGGTTGGACACTATATTCAGCCTGTGAACAGTTCTAGCTTTAGCAAGCTACATGTAAATATTGTGGTATCCGCTGGCGTATGTCTCGTATACTGCTTTTGTTGCTGCTTCTCGAAAATTTACCGCCTTAGTACTGAGGTAGCGACAAACCTTCATAACAAGCGGTCCGTTCTTTTTCAAGGCAACAAAGCAGTCTCCACATTCAGATGCGAGTGCCAAGTAGGATTTCACCAAAACAGGAATGCTGTTATTTATTTTATAATCTAAGTTAGGTAATATAGACGCTGAAGAATCATCGTAAACTTGGCTGAAACCAATCCAGCGTTACTCAAGCACCGTATATTTACTGCTTTCAATGCCTGTCCCATATTTCAATGAGTGTAAGACTTTATATACACATGCACGTTATAGTACATCACAGTGAGATGCATGAATTCTTTTTTTCTATTTCTAAATTTTTTAAATTTATTTGATGTTTCCTTTAGAGAGAGAGAGAGAGAAATGTGCGTCAGGATGCACATCTTACGAAATTATCATACGATAAGCCATCCCGTTTAGCCACCCGGTCTAACGCGCTGGGGGACTCATGACCTCAGATGATCAATCCCATAGTGCTTAGAGCCATTTGAACCATTCCTAACGCGCTGCCACCCGAGCGGGTAGGCGTGCCGGTCCCCAGCACGAATCCGCCAGGCGAATTAGTGTCGAGGTCAGGTGTGCCGCCAGCCTGTGGATGGTTTTTAAGGCGGTTTTCCATCTACCTCGGCGAATGCGGGCTGGTTCCCCTCATTCTCCTCAGTTACACTGTGTCGGCGGTTGCTGCGCAAACACCATTTCCACGTACGCGTACACCGTAATTATTCTGCCACGCAAACATTTGGGGTTACACTCGTCTGGTATTAGACGTTTCCGGGGGTGTCCACTGGGGGTCGAACCGCACAATGACCCTAGGTTCGGCGTGGGGCGGCGGTGGGGTGGGTGGACTGCTGTGGCCTGTTGTGGGGTTGTGAACCACTGAGAACTATGGCGGGGCGAAGGCTCTCGGTCGTTTCTAGGTCACCGGTTTAATACGTACATACATCATACGATAATGGAATTGATATTTCTCTGTAGTTTAATGCAAGAAGCAGTAACATCAAACAAGTGCACTCATGTTCAGAAAAAAACAGAATACCTTGAACGACTAGAGATAGGACGTTATTATTCACAGCACATGTACATTAGTATGTTCTGCAAAAATGATTAGCATTTGAACCATGTCGGCTCGTGGGTTCAAGGTCAACATCGATATCGTGGGGCAACACCACCTACCTGTAAAATATGCATGCGGCTCTCGTTTTTGCTATAAACTGAAGATTATGGATCCTCGTGAGTTGTGCGGGCGTAGGATGCACCGCCGACGTATGCGCGAACGGTACCGTCAAGTCCGTGAGTCTGAAAGAGGTCGCATTATTAGCATGAGAGAACGCGATGCACCCATTCGGCAAATTGCTGCTCTTGTGGGACGAAGTGTTTCGGCAGTGCAACGGGTGTGTGCAGAACGATTCACGGAAGGTTGTAGAACACGACAAGATGGGTTAGGTCGCACCACCCAGATCCCCCCCCCCCACCCCCCACCCCAAGAAGATCTACGTCTCAACCGAATGATACTGCAAGACAGATTGCGTCCTCCTCGGCTCTGGAACAAAAGTGGAATAGTGAAACACATCATACACTCTCAAGAGTGACAGTCCGTCGCCGTTTATTACGTGCACGTCTAGTTCTCTGCCTATCATTGAAGAATTTACAGACACATGCTAGACAGCAATGGTGTATGCAACAACGTCTCTGAGGACAGGAATGGCATCAGATAGTGGTTTAGAACGAGTCCAGGTTCTGTTTGTTTGAAAATGATAGTGGCATTTTGGTTCGCAGCAGACAGAGGGAGCGGCATCACAGTGACTGCATTCGCACAAGACACGCAGCGCCAACTCGAGGCCTTGTGTGGAGTGCTATTAGGAACAACCACAAATCACCGACAGTGCTTACCCAGGGCACTGTGACCAGTGAGACGTATGTGAATGGCATCCTGCGACCCGTAGCCATACCATTTCTACACAACACCCCAGACGCCATTTTTCAGCAAGACAATACACGTTCACATGCTACTGCACGAACACATACCTTCTTGGTGTCGCAGGATATCAGCCTGTTGCCCTGGCCCGCCAGATCACCAGGCTTGTCGGCAGTCGAAAATGTGTAGGATCTCGTGAAACGATGGGTGCAGCGCTGTGACCCCCTGCCAACCACCACAGATGAACTTTGTAACCAGGTGAATGCAGTACCACAGGACGCCATTCGCGCCTTATACGCATCGATGCCATCACACATGGAACAAGTTACCACGGCCCATGGCGGATGCTGTGCCTACTAGGTAAGGGGACACATGCTGAACCGAGATGACTGAAATGCTAATCATTTATGCAGAATATACTACTGTAAATGTCCTGTGAACAGGAGTGTCCTATCTCTAGTCGTTCAAGGTGTTCTGTTATTTTTCAGGAACAAGAGTGCATTTCCCACCCGGCCAGAGTGGCCTAGTGGTTCTAGGCGCTACAGTCTGGTCGCAGCTTCGAATCCTGCCTCGGGCATGGATGTGTGTGATGTCCTTAGGTTAGTTAGGTTTAAGTAGTTCTACGTTCTAAGGGACTGATGACCTCAGAAGTTAAGTCCTATAGTGCTCAGAGCCATTGAAAACATTTTTTTTTTTTTTTTTTTTGCAAAATGAGTATTATAAGGCTGGACGAAACCCAGGTGTAAGCTTACCGATCGCGATACTGATCGTTATTCCACCAGGAAATGCAATGATTTTGACAGTCACTTTCTTGCGGCCCTACGTCGAAAGAATAGCTGCAACGATAGATTCGTGTATTTGGTCCAGCACACTAGTTGGAATATTCCATCATGCCTCAGTGCAGTTTTTCGTTGATTTATGTCGTCGGTTGAGCGAATATTGACAGATCCCCATCAACTCTGTTTGCAAACACATGTCAGGTACAACATCGCTACAGATCTCTTTACCAAATATGTAATCACTGAGTTTCTTCCTTAACATCTGAAGTGATCCTTGCTGCCCAATGTTATTAGAGTCCCAAGTAACGTAATAAAATTATATATGATTATCGCACCTATGGCTTCATGATTATGACATCATGGTTTCACCTGCCGTCAGCTGCAATGTTCAAACAGTTGGCCTGTAGCTGCTCGGTGAATCTATGTACACTATTACACTCCTGGAAATTGAAATAAGAACACCGTGAATTCATTGTCCCAGGAAGGGGAAACTTTATTGACACATTCCTGGGGTCAGATACATCACATGATCACACTGACAGAACCACAGGCACATAGACACAGGCAACAGAGCATGCACAATGTCGGCACTAGTACAGCGTATATCCACCTTTCGCAGCAATGCAGGCTGCTATTCTCCCATGGAGACGATCGTAGAGATGCTGGATGTAGTCCTGTGGAACGGCTTGTCATGCCATTTCCACCTGGCGCCTCAGTTGGACCAGCGTTCGTGCTGGACGTGCAGACCGCGTGAGACGACGCTTCATCCAGTCCCAAACATGCTCAATGGGGGACAGATCCGGAGATCTTGCTGGCCAGGGTAGTTGACTTACACCTTCTAGAGCACGTTGGGTGGCACGGGATACATGCGGACGTGCATTGTCCTGTTGGAACAGCAAGTTCCCTTGCCGGTCTAGGAATGGTAGAACGATGGGTTCGATGACGGTTTGGATGTACCGTGCACTATTCAGTGTCCCCTCGACGATCACCAGTGGTGTACGGCCAGTGTGGGAGATCGCTCCCCACTCCACGATGCCGGGTGTTGGCCCTGTTTGCCTCGGTCGTATGCAGTCCTGATTGTGGCGCTCACCTGCACGGCGCCGAACACGCATACGACCATCATTGGCACCAAGGCAGAAGCGACTCTCATCGCTGAAGACGACACGTCTCCATTCGTCCCTCCATTCACGCCTGTCGCGACACCACTGGAGGCGGGTTGCACGATGTTGCGGCGTGAGCGGAAGACGGCCTAGCGGTGTGCGGGACCGTAGCCCAGCTTCATGGAGACGGTTGCGAATGGTCCTCGCCGATACCCCAGGAGCAACAGTGTCCCTAATTTGCTGGGAAGTGGCGGTGCGGTCCCCTACGGCACTGCGTAGGATCCTACGGTCTTGGCGTGCATCCGTGCGTCGCTGCGGTCCGGTCCCAGGTCGACGGGCACGTGCACCTTCCGCCGACCACTGGCGACAACATCGATGTACTGTGGAGACCTCACGCCCCACGTGTTGAGCAATTCGGCGGTACGTCCACCCGGCCTTCCGCATGCCCACTATACGCCCTCGCTCAAAGTCCGTCAACTGCACATACGGTTCACGTCCACGCTGTCGCGGCATGCTACCAGTGTTAAAGACTGCGATGGAGCTCCGTATGCCACGGCAAACTGGCTGACACTGACGGCGGCGGTGCACAAATGCTGCGCAGCTAGCGCCATTCGACGGCCAACACCGCGGTTCCTGGTGTGTCCGCTGTGCTGTGCGTGTGATCATTGCTTGTACAGCCCTCTCGCAGTGTCCGGAGCAAGTATGGTGGGTCTGACACACCGGTGTCAATGTGTTCTTTTTTCCATTTCCAGGAGTGTATTTTATAGAGGATTTAGCATTTAGGTTGGTTGGTTGTTTTGGGGAAGGAGACCACACAGCGTGGTCATCGGTCTCATCGGATTAGGGAAGGATGGGGAAGGAAGTCGGCCGTGCCCTTTCAGAGGAACCATCCCGGCATTTGCCTGGAGTGATTTAGGGAAATCACGGAAAACCTAAATCAGGATGGCCAGACGCGGGATTGAACCGTCGTCCTCCCGAATGCGAGTCCAGTGTCTAACCACTGCGCCACCTCGCTCGGTCATTTAGCATTTAGCGATGAGTGATGATGAAGACATTCCTGGCCCATTGGTGTCAAGTCCAATGCTGACTTCCCGCCGAGAGGAATAACAAAACACGATGTGACATGACATGACATGACATGACACACTGAGTTAGATTTTTAGCATATTGCTTTAAATATAATTATTTTGTCTTCTACTCTTTGAGTTGTATTATAATTGGATTGATTTAAGTTCATATTTACGTAGAAAACGATAATCAAAAGACATAAGCAACACATTTGAACACGAACGTTTCTATAACACGTGTCAGCGGCAAATTATAGTGGATGTCAGTGGTCTGCTTATACTGAAAATCAGAATGGACTACAAAGCGTGGCGCAATTCACAGTGGACTGTTATGCGCCGCTGGACATTAAAATTGCAACACCATGAAGTAGCAAATTACGGAGTTTTCTGATTGTACGTATTATACGGTTTATTAGGGAAAATACGTGTTTAAATTTGTAGCCAGTTTGTGGGTATACAGTTTGTGAATTTTGCACACAGAGCTGCCACCTATGGCAGCAACAACGACTCTAACCCTCCTGGGCATCGAGCAGATTGAACTTGCATGACAGATGCAGGCACGTTTTTCCATGATGCTTCAACTCAATGGCAAGACTCGCTCAACCGTCATGGCCAGCGATTCGTGGTGTTGTACTCTCTCAGCAACCCATGACCAGACGCTTTCAATGGGTAAAGTACACTCGGGTGACGAAAGTCATGGAATTCCTCCTAGTATCGTGTCGGACCTCCTATTGCCGGGCGTAGTGCAGCATGGGCTCCACAAGTCGTTGGAAGCCCCTGCAGAAATATTAAGCCATGCTGTCTCTACAGCCATCCGTAACTGCGGAAGTGTTGCCAGTGCAGGAACTTTTGCAAGAACTGACCTCTCGATTATGTCCCATTCCGGGCGATCTGGGTGGCCAAATCATCCATCGAATTATACCGAATGTTCTTGAGGCCAACCGCGAACAACTGTGGCTCAGTGACATGGCGCATTGTCATCCATAAAAATGCCATGGTTCTTTGAGAACATGAAGTCCATGAATGGCCTCAAATGTTCGCTAAGTATCCGAACACAACCATTTCCACTCAATGATCGGTTCAGTTGGACCAGAGGATCCCACCTACATAGAGAGAAATGATCATCACGATAAAATAAGTGAAATCAGGGCTCGCATAGAAAAATTTAATTGCTCGTTTATCCCGCGCGCCATTTGAGAGTGGAACGGTAGAGAGCCATCATGAAGGTGGTTCGTTGAACACTCCGGCAGGCACTTAGTTGTGAATAGCAGAGTAATCACATAGATGTAAATGTAATCGGTGTCATCTCCAACTCGCAATGCAATGGACAACCGTTCAAATGAAAAGGCCCTAGCTGTATAAAATGGGGAATCACAAAGATTGATTCCAGTTGATACCATGGTACTGAAATACCTTAGGTATCAACGCAGCTGAAAACGTATGGGATGGTGATGAGCATCAGTTTTGAGCTCATGACCAGCGTGCTCGTAACGTGCAGTCTGAATTGTATCGCATTATTCGTTGGGAGACCCCGAGAGGTTATTCAGCCGGATAATCCTCTGAGCAGAGTATCTCTATCCGCGTGGTGTGTGTGTGTGTGTGTGTGTGTGTGTGTGTGTGTGTGTGTGTGTGTGATGTGTCTGAAGTGTTTCTGTGGTGTGTAGGTGACTGTAATAGTTGTTATATAGTGTTATTTCATGTAGAGAGAGGTTAAAACATGGTTCTGGTAGTTGGCCTACTCGTATCGATTATAACCAAAGGGATCACCATGCTTAATGTAGCCATCCTATAGATGAATCAAATCAACATTGTCAAATGCACTCACGTCATGAGACATTACAGAGAGCTTTGGAAATTAATCCAGGATGTTGGCTCAAAATTTAGTGATCTGAAACTTTACACCACCATCTTTTCTCATGGCCACGTAGTGGTGAACATTTCTTCCAGCAACGAGTCTAACGGCACCGTACAACCGTGAGTTATCGACCCCGGATACGGAGACAGCTGACTGGCCCAGTTTCTACCCAAATTAACCGCTATTGTACAAAATTCGCCATGTGCAGAACCCAGAATGAATAAATATTCTCTAGTTCTTCAGTTTCAACATTTTGTTGACAGGGTACCAGCAACTTCATTAAATTCCTTAAAGCGCTTATTGTCGTTTCTGTCAACAGCTGCAGTATTTGTATTAGGAGACTACTTTCGAACCTTACAGGTTCATTTTCAAATACGTAGTTGTCAGAGAACAGAGAATACAAAAGTTGAATTATAATAAAAGATTCAAATGTAACAGAAATTAATTATTTGAATTGAAACACACCTGCACTGACAGTGTCTGATCTTAACAATAAACGTGGGCGTGTAGCGTTTTACATGTGGATGCGTCGACGCACCTTCATTAAATTTGACGTCGACATGGGAATGACAACAACAAACGTACAAGTACTAAACAAATATAAATACAAGTGTCGCGTGTACCCGCTGCACATTTTTTAACATAAGAGAAGCGTCTCAATCTAAAATGCGCGTCCACGGCCAATGGACGCATCGAATTAAAATAGGGGGCTTCGCAGCATCTTTATTAACCAGTCGCATTTAACATAAAATACAGCGAAACAAATGAAAATCACATTTGTAGCTCCATTACAAATTTTGCGCTATGCATACAGATGGTTAAATAGTTCACATACATAAAATATTTAAAAACAGTACATAAGTTTTGTAAGAAACAGTTGCATAGTCTTACTAAAACATGATAATCTCACACCGAATAAATAGGATATACTGCACACTGTATGGCACATAGCACAATGTTTCGTACGAGAGAGCTTTGTAGTGGATATCACATTATTTAAGTGTAATCCGTACTTAGATACGCTTGTCAAGCCAGCAAATATGTAGATCATAATGTTTGAACTTGAAACGATGTTTCGTAGGAGAGCAATTAAGTGCACCTGTAATTGGATTAGCGTGTCTAGTTAGTAATTTATGACAGATCATGATGCTTGTATCTGACTGATGGCGTTATCATAGAGGCACTGTATGAAAAAGGTTGTTCATGAAGTATGCGTGACCAGTAACGCAAAATTATTTGGAATTTAGTAAAGTGCTTGAGTATTCGTATTTCACTAGTTGTCCTCTGCGATTTACAGCAACAGCACTCGCATGAACGGATACGTACTTTGAGTACAGGACAAGGCGATTTCAAGGTGGTCGTGCATGACGAGATGTCGTAATGATTCTGTGCCATTAGGCGCTGTTTTAGTAGGACTATGCAACTGTTTCTTACAAAACTTGTTGGCTAAAGAAACGAAGTATATTATTTTTAAATGTTTCATTTGTATAAACCATTTATTTATGTAGGCTTTTGGATAACAACCATCTTTATGTATAATGCAAAATTTGTAAAGGAGCAACAAATGCATTTTGTTTCATTTTAATTTATATTAAATGTGAGTGGTTAATAAGGCGCTCCGATACCCCCTATTTTAATTCGATGCGCCCATCGGCCTTGGACGCGCACTTTAACAGACGGAGGCCCACAATGAGACCCATTTCAAACTGTGTTACCCGTATGCGGCCTCTTGGTATTCTTCACAGTGATCACTCAACATGTGACGCTTTGCGGGGCCCTTATATAGCCTACCGGGTGTGGTAACAATACTAAACTCTCCTACTTGTCACAGAGAATTGCAGCTTTAATCATTTGCGTAACGGCCGATGGAGTAATCGTGTACGATGTTACATTGACTTCCGAGCACGTCTTCTGAGTGCTTCACTGTTTTGTCAGGCAGTGTAATGGAAGTTTCTTTTACAATGTATGGCTTTACTGCATGTTACCGACCTCCTCATCTTCAGACATGACAACTTCAATCACTTACACAACAAAATAAAACTCTTCACTTGTTTCCATAAAAGACTTCTTGGGCTCCTTGGATTCATTATCAGGTGCTATTTCCTTCTGTTAAGTGATATGCTGGATAGAACAGTTTGCATTTATGCGTTTGTGTACAGATTATCAAGTTAACGATAGGCTTTTAATATCGACTGCTGTATTAAACGATTTTTTACTCGTAACATAAGAACGAAAGTTGATGATACGATTGTCATTATTTAGCCGCGCAGAGTGGGCGCGCGGTTAGAGACGCCGGCACAGCAGCTCAGCGTGTTCGGTCAGAGGGTTGGCTGCCCTCTGTAATAATAATAATAATAATAATAACAATAAAACTGAGTGAATGGATCAACAATGAACTTCAACGAGTGTCATGGGACATCAGCCCGGAACAAATGCAACGAACAATAACGAACAAAATGAGATAAAAAAAAAAAGAGGCGCCATGTCACGGATTGCGGGGCCCCTTCCGCCGGAGGTTCGAGTCCTCCCTCGGGCATGCGTGTGTGTGTTGTTCTTAGCATATGTTAGTTTAAGTAGTTTGTAAGTCTAGGGACCTATGGCCTCAGCAGTTCCGTCCCTTAGGAATTCACACACTTTTTGCATTATTTATATGAAATCGATTCTGCATTTCGGAAAGCATAACACGTGGAAGTATAAAGGCAGTATTACAGCGAACTGTAGTTACAGGATGATGTGTATTTATCATTTTCATTCTTAACGGAGGAATCCACACCTCATTTTCTACAGCATTTAGATAAACACAAAATGTTCAATAAAACAATACCAATCGCCATTATTTAGATTTATTTCTAGGCAACCAGTTTCGATGTTACACTACGTCGTCTTCAGGCCTGCTTCAATCCAGTAACTTTCGTGTTACAAAATACAGCAGCACTTTTTACTGGTCTCGTAACAATTAATACGGGAATGCGTGCTCGTTGGACAACTGTCAGCAACTAACAGACCAGTTAAAAGTGCTGCTGTACTTTCTAACACGAAAGTTACTGGATTGAAGCAGGCCTGAAGATGACGTAGTGTAACGCTGAAACTGGTTGCATAGAAATAAATCTAAATAACGGCGATTGGTATTGTATTATTGAACACTAAACAGCCGTAGTCCAATACTGCAGCCAGAAGATGGAGTTACATTCATGAAACACAAAATGATACATTATAGCGATCCGAAATTTTCGTTTTTGTAACACGCAACAACTGTTCACAAGTACGGCATGATCTCTCTCATGACGTTCTACAGAAACAAATTGTTACCACAGCCTAATACGCGGTCTCAAATGATTAGCTATTAACACTTTCAGAGCCTTTTGATTTTTTATTGCTTCGTAGCACAGCTGATTTTAGTAGGATGCATTTAGTAGGATGTCTGATAAGCTCTTTTCCTTTTGCTCGATAATTTACATATTACAAACGTATTTCACTCGTCGGCGGTTTCTGAATGAGTCGCTGTACCAGAGAAAAGTTGCCACCTTAAAATCAGTGCCTATTTTGTGTCCTGAGAAATGCAGCGCAAGCCTTTCAATCGGAAACTGAATTAATCAGATTTGAATACAATGCTTATTTCTCAGCAGGTTGACGTCATTTGAAGAGGCATGCACCGTTCTTTCTTTGCTTCAACAAGGTGACAGGACAACAGACGAGACAGTATACCTTGACGGACGTTATTTTTCAGATTAATTTGCATCGCCTGTGACGTAGAACAACGCATCCCTAACAGATTATTCCCGAGGATTCGTAAAGTCATGTCGAAGAAACATTTGCACGTGAAAGAGGAAGCGGTCATAACGCGACAGCAGACTACTCTAGCAGCGAACCTATAGTTTTTGAAAGCAAGGATGGATACTTTTTCAGTTGTAGGGTAGAAGAACAAGACTGCCCTTGAGAAGATTTCAAAAAGAATAGCGTCACTAAGAACTAAGATAACAGACACATGCGATTCTTTGGGAAAGAGCAACTTATATATCTTTCGATCCATTACCTTTTCTATGAGATCCTTGTTCATAATTCTAAGTTTGTCCTAATACGTTCGAGAATATTTATCGCAGAAGGATAAGCAATAATTTTAGTTTCAATTGGCAAAATGAACAATCTGTTATTTCTCACCCCTCCTTTTCCTGAAGCAGACCTTGTCAGACACTTTATCCTACCAAGGTCATACATCCTGCAAGTCCAAAAAGTTTCGAGAGTGAATTAATAAAAAATACAGAAAAGTTAAGATGGTGTTTTTAATACATCAAGTGTTCTACATAGTCCCTCCCCCCTAGAATAAAACGCACAGAACGTGCATACAACCATGTAAAACTATCAGAAAAGTCCTTCTTTGGGACGTTGTTCAGCTCTCGCGTCACATTCGCACCTCCTTCTGTTTTTAGCGAACTATTAGAGACAAATTCTGCACTTTGTCGTGTTGTGGTAGAATAGTATTGACAACGCCAAGTCTCGGCACCCGTGATGATTTTTTTCTAGAAAAGAAATGTTTCGTTTTTAATCTCAGTCAAGCCACGGTAGGCGTCAAAGCGTCGTTGTTTTTGTTCGTGGTTAAGGCGTGCGGGACAGACTTTGCACGCACTTTTCACTTCTTTAAAAACGTCCTGGTGAATGTCTTGAACACTCAATTTTGAGAAGTTCAGTGGGTTACCCCACTGCGATTTGTGAGACAAAAATGTTGACAGACTACGGCCGCGCGTCCATTACTTAACACTGTCTGCTCACAAAGGCGAATGCGGTCATTGTTTACAGTTTTTAGTTCAAGATGCACGGTAGTTATTGCGCTGACGTCGCTTGTACGCCATTAATGAAATTTGTCTTACAACCTATTGGACACAGACGCAAAGCACCTACTAATATAGCAGAAAACTTATGATGATGGTGTATCTTAATCATCCCCCTACCCCTGAAACCCTCCCGCTCCACCTCCCCTCCCCCCCCCCCCCCCCCAACATACACACAAGCTTCCTTTAAATATACCACCGGCAAATACAGAGACACGTTAAAAATTTACTAAATGATAAAAATGTTTTGTGCGGCGCCAGACACGTATCAAAATCAAAAATACACTTCCCATTAACTCCTCCAAATACTAGTTTGAGTAGCCTAGAGCACCCCAGCTGATTGATGTGCACCTCCTTCCGACGACGAAGAGAATGGGCCTTCCTCCGTAAGCTCCACCACAGGAAAACAAGGATACTACGACATGTCGCCATTGAGACCACACGCTGGAAGTAATATCGACTATCGATTTTTTTGACCTCTAACGTATAGTTACCATTTTATTAATTGTACTGCAATTACATTTATGGTAACTAATCTGTCAGGCAGGAAGATTTTTTAGATATTTTATTTTATTGTTACACTTTTGTATACTTGCTTATACAAGTTGTATGTTTTACCTAGTCAGGCTAGTGACTGCATTATACTGGTATTTGTACCTTTTATGGTATTTTAAGTATGAATCCAATTTCACATGAGACGCTTGTTTTGCTATGGGAAGTAATTTTTAAAAAAATCATCTAATGACGGTGCATGTTGCAATTTAATCATCACATTGACAACACTGGTTTAATATGCTCTCTAGCTAAAGTACCCTCTGCTGGCATTAGTCTCTTGTATAAATACCAGACGCAACCTGAGTATTACCAGCACGTACCATGTACTCACATGTTTAACTTGACGATGATTTACATCAGGATATTTTAATCGTATCTATGGATGCTATACGTGGCTATAAACATTTTATAATTTTGTATTTTATGTATCACTAAGACTTGTTAGATTTAGCGTTAACTTATTGAACCTGTCGCTTACAGAATATATATCTTTGTAACAGATCTGAGTGTGGCACTATGCCGAAACCGGTAATCAAGTGTAAGAAATCTATGTGATCAAGACAGACTTGTAAAAATAAAGTGCCAAAAATGATTGCGGACTCATTTACAGACTTTATGTCTTCAATTAACTACGGTAGTTTCTGGTGCGTGTCCATACACTTTCACTCACATTGTTTACGTTGAATTTTTCTTTCACTAATTACCGTTTACTGGACGGTTCTACATATCCATATCACGTTGCCAACAACGAATCTGTATGTGAGAATTATGAAATGTTATTTTGCATAGAGCCAGCAGCCTCAACGGCAAGCGCAGCTGAAAAACTGTTGCGTGAATGTTTACCAACAGCGTTCGCTCAAGCAACTTACACTTTCATGAAAGCAACGACGCAGCTACCAAGGCTATCGTACATTCGTCGAGTTGTACCCAAACGGAAGTACTTCATAAGATGACAGGTCTAAAGGTAGCTGCTTCTATTTTCATTCCCACTTCATATTGCGTCAGCATCACTGGTAAATTACTTACGAGATTCTTTAGAAATGTTCGTAATCTTTTATACGCGTATGAATTGGTATCTCTTCCGAACAATCTTGTTTATTTTCGCATGCTACTGCGATAATATGCAAAGGCAATGGAAGATTTCTTCATGGTGGGGTTAGTTTCCGGAGCAAGGAACAAAACGAAACGATACGTCAGTTGTTCCATAGGAGTCAAATGGTTCAAATGGCTCTGAGCACTATGGGACTCAACTTCTGAGGTCATAAGTTCCCTAGAACTTAGAACTACTTAAACCTAACTAACCTGAGGACATCACACACATCCATGCCCGAGGCAGGATTCGAACGTGCGACCGTAGCGGTCGCACGGTTCCAGACTGTAGCGTCTAGAACCGCTCGGCCATCCCGGCCGTCCCATAGGAGTCCTTTAGTGTGAGTGAGAATCTGGGAAACACAAAAGTCTGTACAGCTCAACACTTGCAACTGCACAGTGTTGTAGTGTGAACTGAACAGTTGTGGCACACTGTCTGTTTGTTGTGCTTCGCTTTTAAATAGTCAACAGAAACGAGGAGATCAGTAATTCTATTGCAAAGGCATTTTAGCGATTAAACTAGACACCACTCGATGGTGCACAGTCTTATAGTTGAATTGATGGTGAATCAGTCTAAGTTCTACAATGAAGAAATCTCCTCAGATTTGTTTTTGTCAGTCCTTTACTGGAGAATCTCTTTTCCACTAGTGCAGGTCCATATGACTGATAAGGACGTAATCTATCTGAAAGTATGTTAGATGTGAGAAGATCTAATCTGTTGGAGGGATTAAATTAGTACGGTAGATGTGGAACGATTCTGTTGCACGAGCTACAGTATATTGTTTTATGGCAGTAGTTGATTCCATATGAAGCTTATCCGCAATAGCTACTGCTGACCAGTTTGACAACCTACCTACTAACTCACACATTTATTACAGTAGAGTAAAATACTTTAGCAGTTATCTTTACACCAGTTTTCCGGAAATCTATCATAACACAATGCCGATACTCGTTATCATTATTGGCTAGAGGGCAGTTCTAAGTGAATGTTTTGAGTGTCATCAGCATCTGGCATATGTGTAGGCAGGTGACGATAATCTCAATCCTGTCACTACTCGGAGTAAAATCGGAGTTTTTACGCTCTGAGCCGGCCGAAGTGGCCGCGCGGTTAAAGGCGCTGCAGTCTGGAACCGCGGGACCGCTACGGTCGCAGGTTCGAATCCTGCCTCGGGCATGGATGTTTGTGATGTCCTTAGGTTAGTTAGGTTTAACTAGTTCTAAGTTCTAGGGGACTAATGACCTCAGCAGTTGAGTCCCATAGTGCTCAGAGCCATTTGAACCATTTTACGCTCTGAAAACGTCAAAGACCCCCTGATGCGCCGTGAATTTATCAGAAAACTGTTTATCCAACTTCCATATTTTACGAATCCCTACCAATACTGAAAAATTACGAAATAATATAAATATAGGGTCAATACTGTGCTGTACAGGGATGTACAAAAAATATGGAAATATCAAAAACGGAACACATTACAATGAACAATACGGTATAGGAAATACGTTGGCATTCAAAATAGCTTCCAGTCGTCTGTAAAAGGATAAGTATGGTATTTCTTGCAAAATAGTGGCAGTTCCAGTACAGATGACGGAGATGAACAGCGCTCACGCACCCTTGTCTTAAACGTAGATCACTGGGTGCAATAACATTGAGATTTGGTGGCCGTTGTGGCCAGCGGAGACTCTACAATTCATATTTGTGTTCACAAAAACCGTCTTGGACGATTCGAGCTTTGTGAAAAGGGTTCCTGTCGTCTTACACGGCATCACCATTTGGTGATAAACTTGAGATAGATGTGATCAGAAAAACTGGTCACATAATCCTTGACAGTAATAAGAACTTGTTAAGTGACAATGGGGCCCATGGAAAACTATGATTGACTGCCGGAATCATCACCGAACCCCGCCATGTGTCACTTCTGGAACGTAAGCTCAACCAGAAGTTGAAAACAGTGTGAAGCAAGACTCATCCGACCAAATGACTTTCTTCCATTGTTTCACAGTCCAGGTTTTATGGCTTCGGCACCATGTTTTCCGGTGACTGATGACCTCAAATGTTAAGTCCCATAGTGCTGAGAGCCATTTGATCCAAGTTTTCCTATTACGGACATCTGTGTCACTGATGAGTGGTTCTGGAATTCCAGTTCGCCTTGCAATTGCCAGGTTATGGATCTCCCTTCGTGGTGTTGTGGTGCTGACACGGTTCGCGAGTGCGACATTCAGTTCTGCAGTCACTTTTACAACTGTCGTTCCCTTATTTTTCGTGTGAATCGGCTTCAATGTCTCTTTGTCACGAACACTCGACTCACAATATCGTCCTCGTTGTGGCTTAGCGGATGATGGTTTTTCGCTTTCCCTATATCTTCCGTACTGTTCCTCATGAAACACCGAACACTTCGGCTCCCTTGGTCACTGAAGCACGTACCATACAAGCATCGACAACGTGGCCACGTTTGAATTCCCTTAGCTCCGACATAATGCACTCACAACTACCCAGAGCACCGTTCCGACTACGATTGACATTTGAAATGTATTGAGAATATTGAACAGGCGTGGTCAGATACAACAGTGCAACTTGCAGGCTTGGCTAGCATTTCCATTTATGTTGAAGCATGCATTTCTTGCAGCGATTCCATATTTTTGTCCAAGTTTGTATCTTCGATCATTTGGATGGCTCTGGACCTATGAAAAATGACAGCCGGTACTATCTATAATTCAGCGTATGCTGTGAACACGAACTAAATAAGGCGATTTCTACACCATCTTACATTACAAATTACTCTCCAACTTGGAGTTTATTATGGATGGCAGATGACACTGCATTAAACATTTTCTTTCCGTTTTACTCACACACGGCATCCAGAAGGAATCGCCTATATATCTCTGTACCACTTGTAAACAATTTAAGCTCATTTGTACTATCAGTGGTAAAAGAATACGCATATTACTCGTATTTAAAATATTTTGTACGCAGCTTTCCTTACAATAAGCTGCACCTCTCTTCGAAAGACCTACAATACAGACTTTTCAGCATCTCTACGAATTCTTCCGTGAACCATTAAAGTTTGTGAGCATTCTTATTGTTCTTCCTTCTGAGAGAAAATTTGGAATACATTTCACATAAATTTTCTCAGCATGTTATAGTCTTAGGTGGAGATTTCAATTTACCAGATATATACTGGGACACTCAGATGTTTAGGACGGGTGGTAGGGACAGAGCATCGAGTGATATTATACTGAGTGCACTATCCGAAAATTACCTCGAGCAATTAAACAGAGAACCGACTCGTGGAGATAACATATTGGACCTACTGATAACAAACAGACCCGAACTTTTCGAATCTGTATGTACAGAACAGGGAATCAGTGATCATAAGGCCGTTGCAGCATCCCTGAATATGGAAGTTAATAGGAATATAAAAAAAGGGAGGAAGGTTTATCTGTTTAGCAAGAGTAATAGAAGGCAGATTTCAGACTACCTAACAGATCAAAACGAAAATTTCTGTTCCGACACTGACAATGTTGAGTGTTTATGGAAAAAGTTCAAGGCAATCGTAAAATGCGTTTTGGACAGGTACGTGCCGAGTAAAACTGTGAGGGACGGGAAAAACCCACCGTGGTACAACAACAAAGTTAGGAAACTACTGCGAAAGCAAAGAGAGCTCCACTCCAAGTTTAAACGCAGCCAAAACCTCTCAGACAAACAGAAGCTAAACGATGTCAAAGTTAGCGTAAGGAGGGCTATGCGTGAAGCGTTCATTGAATTCGAAAGTAAAATTCTATGTACCGACTTGACAGAAAATCCTAGGAAGTTCTGGTCTTACGTTAAATCAGTAAGTGGCTCGAAACAGCATATCCAGACACTACGGGATGATGATGGCATTGAAACAGAGGATGACACGCGTAAAGCTGAAATACTAAACACCTTTTTCCAAAGCTGTTTCACAGAGGAAGACCGCACTGCAGTTCCTTCTCTAAATCCTCGCACAATCGAAAAAATGGCTGACATCGAAATAAGTGTCCAAGGAATAGAAAAGCAACTGGAATCACTCAATAGAGGAAAGTCCACTGGACCTGACGGGATACCAATTCGATTCTACACAGAGTACGCGAAAGAACTTGCCCCCCTTCTAACAGCCGTGTACCGCAAGTCTCTAGAGGAACGGAGGGTTCCAAATGATTGGAAAAGAGCACAGATAGTCCCAGTCTTCAAGAAGGGTCGTCGGGCAGATGCGCAAAACTATAGACCTATATCTCTTACGTCGATCTCTTGTAGAATTTTAGAACATGTTTTTTGCTCGCGTATCATGTCATTTCTGGAAACCCAGAATCTACTATGTGGGAATCAACATGGATTCCGGAAACAGCGATCGTGTGAGACCCAACTCGCTTTATTTGTTCATGAGACCCAGAAAATATTAGATACAGGCTCCCAGGTAGATGCTATTTTTCTTGACTTCCGGAAGGCGTTCGATACAGTTCCGCACTGTCGCCTGATAAACAAAGTAAGAGCCTACGGAATATCAGACCAGCTGTGTGGCTGGATTGAAGAGTTTTTAGCAAACAGAACACAGCATGTTGTTATCAATGGAGAGACGTCTACAGACGTTAAAGTAACCTCTGGCGTGCCACAGGGGAGTGTTATGGGACCATTGCTTTTCACAATATATATAAATGACTTAGTAGATAGTGTCGGAAGTTCCATGCGGCTTTTCGCGGATGATGCTGTAGTATACAGAGAAGTTGCTGCATTAGAAAATTGTAGCGAAATACAGGAAGATCTGCAGCGGATAGGCACTTGGTGCAGGGAGTGGCAACTGACCCTTAACATAGACAAATGTAATGTATTGCGAATACATAGAAAGAAGGATCCTTTATTGTATGATTATATGATAGCGGAACAAACACTGGTAGCAGTTACTTCTGTAAAATATCTGGGAGTATGCGTACGGAACGATTTGAAGTGGAATGATCATATAAAACTAATTGTTGGTAAGGCGGGTACCAGGTTGAGATTCATTGGGAGAGTGCTTAGAAAATGTAGTCCATCAACAAAGGAGGTGGCTTACAAAACACTCGTTCGACCTATACTTGAGTATTGCTCATCAGTGTGGGATCCGTACCAGGTCGGGTTGACGGAGGAGATAGAGAAGATCCAAAGAAGAGCGGCGCGATTCGTCACTGGGTTATTTGGTAACCGTGATAGCGTTACGGAGATGTTTAATAAACTCAAGTGGCAGACTCTGCAAGAGAGGCGCTCTGCATCGCGGTGTAGCTTGCTCGCCAGGTTTCGAGAGGGTGCGTTTCTGGATGAGGTATCAAATATATTGCTTCCCCCTACTTATACCTCCCGAGGAGATCACGAATGTAAAATTAGAGAGATTAGAGCGCGCACGGAGGCTTTCAGACAGTCGTTCTTCCCGCGAACCATACGCGACTGGAACAGGAAAGGGAGGTAATGACAGTGGCACGTAAAGTGCCCTCCGCCACACACCGTTGGGTGGCTTGCGGAGTATCAATGTAGATGTAGATGTAGATGCGTCATACGCTATCCCTGCATGGTAAAGTGCAGTGGCACCCAGCCCGAAGGAGAAAATTTCGAACATCGCCAATGGAAAGCTATTCGTCTGTTAGGGAAGATGAGGCATTGGCGCACAGTCCATGATCACCAGACTATGCCCTAGAAGTCAGATTTAAATTATAAACCAAAACACTTTTTTTCTAATGGACTGAAGGCATAAAGTTATAAGAATTTCTGACTCTGTATTTGTCAGTCAGAACACTGGACATAGAATGTACTCATTACGGTCATCCATACTACAGAATTAAATACCACTCCCATGAAACAGTTAATTCAGTGAGGGAACGGTAAGTTTGCCTGTTAGGGACTTAATTGAAGTGGGCTGTATCAGGTGCTTACATTTCCACTACTCCAATATTAATCTTACATAAAACATTTAGTTGCATTCTTTCAAAACATGCAAAACAGTAATAACATATAAATATTTCATCGCTGTAATCATAGCATATGTGATAGATATACATCAGTAGCCTATGTCTGTTCTAGAGGTAAGTCAGTCGTAGAGATAAATTTAAGCTGTCACTTATCACATACGCCTCAGACTTGCATCAAGTTTATAATTCACCGCTTCGAGACATCCGTATCTGTTCGCAATAAATTTCTGTTTCGAGTATCAGAATTATCTTTCTCAGTCCGAGCGCTTCCACCTTGACACTCTTCGCGCGCCTGACTGTTTATTCCGTTCACGCGAGCCAGCTGTTTCACTGGCGAAGGGAGGTAAACACGCAAACACCTCTATTCCTCCGTAAACTACTTTAGTCCCTTGTTGCAATGTCGGAAAACACGGACGTATTCTTGTGATACGCACATAAACGTACTTAGATTGTTAGATACCGTGGATAAATGTTTAAAACCTTTTATTGTACAACAAAGTTCCCTTGAAGTTCATAAACTTTTTTTATGAAGTCCACGTTGCTCTTACTCCAGTTATGAACTCTGTTTCTGCATTAATGCATAGGCACACGTTTATTGTTATTAACGGTATTTTAACTGGTCCATTTGCTGCTAGGAAATATGAAATCTCTACAGCGTATGGAGTTCAAATGTGAGAACTATTTTTCATGTATGTATGAAACGGGTATCACACTTTAATCAAGCAGGAGTTTCTTCGCAACTATTTTTATAACGAGAAGTTTAGCGTCTTGGTACAAATCTATTTTTCCTCTGAGAAATTTTGTCTTTCTTCAGAAATATGAGAGCCATAAATCTCGTTTTCCTTGACTTCTCATAATCTTTCCCTTGTTGCTTTCCTACTGAACTCCGTGACGGCTTTGCTCCTGGTCCTTGCCCAGTGGCAATAGACAGCATCCTGTTCAAAATTGATCATTGCCATCGTTGTGGTGTACCGTAGAAATATACAAGGTGTATCAGGAATACTTCACATGTGTGGAGGTGAGCTCCTCAGACAAAAACCAGGAAAACACATATAAACTTGGACTTCTTTGTTTTTCAATTATTGAAGGAAGGAAGGAAGGAAGATTGAGTATAACGTCCCGTCGACATCGATGTCATTAGAGACGGAGCACAAGTTCGAATTGTGTCAAGGATGAGGCAGGGAATCGGTCGTGCCCTTTCAAAGGAACCATCCCGACATTTGCCTGGAGCGATTTAGGGAAATCACGGATAACCTAAATTTGGATGGCCGGTTTCAGGTCCTCCGGAATGTGGGCTCAGTGAGCTAACCTCTACCCCACCTCACTCGGTCTTTCTCATTTATTAGTTAAATTTTAGGTTTGACGCATTTCCAGGTAAAAAACCAACATTTGAAGTAGTAACGAATATTTAAAACTAAATATGCGATAGTCTTCGATGGATACCTCCCAGAGTGAGAATTACAAGAAATTCGTTCAGCTAAATATAAGATGATTCAGAGAACACTACATTCTACGTAATAATGAATCCTCTTACGACCGATGCTGCCATTTTTCTTGTCTAGAATACTAATATTGCGGTATTCGAACACATGGCTTCCAGTGAAGTCCAACCTCAAGAATAATGAATCTACTCAAATGATGAATGAAGAATGTCAAACTATTGTTGATCTCTAAACAGGAAAAAGAATGATGGCAGAGCTGAACGAAAATTTAGTACTGCATGAAACAGCTGCTAGTAAGAACTAAAGATACCACCACTTCAAATGGTACTTCACACCAAATCACGAGCTGAGGAAGTGTTCATAGATCTAGCCATCGAAGTAGAGAGGAGGAAACAGATGGAGAGCACTGATAGTAAATTACAAGATAATTCTGCCTTCCCACATAGAGTCAGTCAACAAAAGATATAGGAGTCCATCAAGCATCTAAAAACTGGAACGGCATCAGGTGTGAACAGATAATTCATGGATTTTATTCGACACCTTAGAATACATATCATGATTTACACGACAGCGATCCTTACACTGGGAAAATACGCAGATGATACATCAAGCGGTAGCCCCTCAGCATTGCGGAGAACCTGTTTCAAGCTCCTGGAACGTCTCATACCAAAAAGAGTTCAGGACTTGGAAAAGAAAGCAACTATAGTATACCAAGAAAGTTTCTGAAATACGCGAAGCTGCTTTGGACAGGTACTGGCGGTGACATTTTCTTCCAGTCAGTATTACAGAAAAACCTGTAACAGTAGCCCTTATCTGCTAATATACTGCGTGTGATACCATATTTCAGAATGGACTCATGGCTAATGGTGTGTATTAAGTTTAAACTGACCACTCTCATGATGAACATGCTTAAATATCGCCATAACAAAGTCAGCATAGCCGGCCGCTGTGGCCGAGCGGTTCTAGGCACTTCAGTCCGGAACCGCGCTGCTGCTACGGTCGCAGGTTCGAATCCTGCCTCGAGCATGGATGTGTGTGATGACCTTAGGTTAGTTAGGTTTAAGTAGTTCTAAGTCTATGGGACTGATGACTTCAGATGTTAAGTCCCATAGTGCTTAGAGTCATTTGAAGCATTTGAAAGTCAGCATTTGACATAGTACAAGCACACCATTCACATTAAAGAACTTGCCACCACAAAGTTTTTGCATCAGAGTTTTGTCTGACACAACTAGCGTCAAATTATGCAATGCTAATGACCTACCATTACGTGTTCAAACTACCACACTTGAGGAAGAAGGAAACATGTTATCCAAGGGTGTAGAAACCTCCAGTTTCTATTAAAAGTAGAGGAGACTCCGATTTAGAAGGATATACAGGGTTATTCATAAGTATCTCTGCGGTTTCAGAAGATAGCTGCTCGAAAACTGCAAGGCACACAGAAAAAATGATAGATATCGACGGATATAGCATCTCTCCAAGTTTCTATTCGTAATACGCGCGGCTACATAATTGCAGTGCGCACCACAAGGGGGCAAAGGTATCAGAACGTGCCCGGGTTCGATTCCCGGCGGGGTCAGGGATTTTCTCTGCCTCGTGATGGCTGGGTGTTGTGTGCTGTCCTTAGGTTAGTTAGGTTTAAGTAGTCTAAATTCTAGGGGACTGATAACCGTAGATGTTAAGTCCCATAGTGCTCAGAGCCATTTGAACCATTTTTTTTTCAGAACGTGTTGACGAATCATCCACTCCATATTATCACATCGAATTAGTTTGCACCTGCAGACAGACAACGCAATGAACAGATTTCCAATGGCCGGCCGCGGTGGTCTCGCGGTTCTAGGCGCGCAGTCCGGAACCGTGCGACTGCTACGGTCGCAGGTTCGAATCCTGCCTCGGGCATGGATGTGTGTGATGTCCTTAGGTTAGTTAGGTTTAAGTAGTTCTAAGTTCTAGGGGACTGATGACCACAGCAGTTGAGTCCCATAGTGCTCAGAGCCATTTGAACCATTTGAACCAGATTTCGAATGTGGGCTGCTGACGTTTTGCCTGTCAGATCAGCAGCAGTGAATTGCATATTGATATTTGCTGCGTCACAGACGGTGCCTATATTGAATATGTAAGGTGAGAAATGTTCTGTCCTCCTATAAGTGTCTTTTTTCTTTATGTCTTATGGTTCTAATAGAGTCGTCTCCTAAGATCCTGGAGACATTTATGAATAACCCTGTACAATGCATTTGAATATTAGAATAGCAACGCAAAAGGTTAACCTGAACTTAAGATAATCAACGGTAAACAATGCTGTTAATCCTAAATACTGAGCATAACTTGGGATCATTTCTTGAGTTACAAAATGCACCTGGATAAAACCCGAGTCAGAAAAAATATCGCGATGAAATAAACTAGTACGTCATAGGGAGTCAGTGATGCAGCTGGTACAGCCACAAAATTGACAATCGCCTCCATAAATGATTGAGAATTGTTACTTAAAAAAACACTGGTGAGCAAAACTTAAAGACGAAAGTAACTATCGTATGCTGTGACACTGACATGTAATATAGCTCGATGAAGCTTGGATCACACATAGGGAGAGTTGTTACAGTGTAGTACAGAATATAACTGAAAGAAATGCGCAATGCGATTGACAGAAACGACACTGTCATTCGAAGAAAATAATTACACTGAAGTCACCGCCATTTACGGTGGTCTCCTGCACGCTACAGAGTCGAGACATGGTTCTTAATAGAGTGTCTGATCACCATGGACATCAATGTATTTTCTGCCAAAAGCTCCTATGCTGGCCACAAGGTTGGTTTGGAGTTCTTGTGGTAGTGCGTTCCATTTCTCCTCCAGCACGGCTGACAACTGCTGGGTGGTCGCTGGTGCATGTGAACGTGCTGCAATACGGATCCCCAACGCATCGCACACGTGTTCGATGTCCGGGGAACGGGTAGGTCAGTTCATTCGCCGAATATTCTCTCGTTCCAAGACCACCTCTTCCTCCAGCGCTGTTTGACACGGTCACGCACCGCTACGGTCGCAGGTTCGAATCCTGCCTCGGGCATGGATGTGTGTGATGTCCTTAGGATAGTTAGGTTTACGTAGTTCTAAGTTCTAGGGGACTTATGACCTCAGAAGTTGAGTCCCATAGTGCTCAGAGCCATTTGAACCATTTTGGACACGGTCACGCGTTGTCAACCATAAACGTGAAGTCACACCCCTGAAAAGATCCACTCGGGGAAGGAGTACAGTGTCACAATAACGCTGTCCGATGAGTGTGTCGTGTTCAGAGATATGGAGATCAATATGTCCATGCAACATTATGCCTAGCCGCACCATAACACCTGAACCATCTAAACCATTCATGTTTGACAATGCTCCTGGGTTCATTACGCGTCCCCACCTCTTGTCATACGAGCGTTTATCCACAATAACTACTCAGACTGAATCTGCTCTTATCGGAGAAGAGTACGCCATCCCACTCCTCGTTGGTCCAGTCCCTATGGTCTTGGCAGCTTCGCAAACGGTGCCGCGGTTGGGCGGGTGTTAACGGAACGACACAGAGTTGTCGTCGGACAGAGAGACCACCCCATGCAGTCGCCATACCTCTTTGGAGCGCGAGATTGCCTGCCTTGCAGTCCTGTTGAATGTGGTTGTAATTGCACTCGCTGTATGACGTGGGTCTCTTCTTGTCTGTCGCACAAGTTAATGATCATATGCTGCTATAGATCATCGTGATCGACCGTCTCCCCTCCTTCGGGCAGCAGTGCGTCTGGTTTGGAACGCTCCCAATAAACGTGAAACAATGCTTTGAGCAATACAGAACACCTAGACTACGCTCGCCACACTTCATCCTTCTTTCAGTTTCCCCATGATTCCTCCCATTGTGAAGTCATCCAAATGTTGTTTCTGGACCATGTTGTAATGTAGAACAAAACCGCAATGCACCGTAACTGCGCTCTGATTGAGACACACAGTCTTTCCCCGTTCCTTCAACTGTCTCGTGTTGCGGGGACAGCCCCATTTGCGCTATAGTGACGCTTGCCTCACAGCATGTCACGCCCAACTTTCTATGCACGACTGGATCTCCGGGAGCATGTTCCCACATTTTCTTTCAGTTCCACCAAGTAGTTAACATGTTACGCTGCTTTATCTATCTCGTTGTTAATTTTTGCAGAGCAGTGTATTACTTAACTCCTATACCGTGGTTGCAAGCCATCAGTATTATTGCACCACCACATCTCAGGCAAGTGGAAGCGTCAATAGGAGGAGTGAAAATGTTATGTTACCCGAACTATCCACACAGCTTCTCAATCGAGCAGGTCATAGGCGATCTTTCTATAAACCAGTTCACGCCCAAATTCAATACGACGAAGTGCGATGCATGACCTTAACGTCAAGGAAGAATTAATCATTCTGTTATTACAGACCCTTTAGTTTAACTAGAGGGGTTCTGTATGAAGTGTTAACGAGGATCCCTCTCAAATACGATGCTCCGCTGTACAAAATGGAGGGTTCACAACTCTACCGCGTGTAACTATGGAATTTGTGAACAGATTGTGGGACTATCGTGGAATTCCCAAAGACGTGACAGATACCACACCTTCGCTACTCACCTGGTTTGAGTTACTGAATGTAAATCTGTAAAACAAATAAACACTACGAAAGACTCAGAAATCACGGTTCTAATTTGATTTTTACGGGATGGTTAGGAAATACTGACGGAAGTATCGCACTCAGTTAAGAGTACTGGAAACGTTACATCACAGCTACAGTACTGTGCTCACTTTTCTCTATTACTCCTATACAGACAGTGGTCCATCGACTTAGAAAGTTAAGATAAATTCTCTGATCTTAAGAACGACTGCAACTAATTTCTAACAACAAGTTAGCGACTTGTTCTTTGGAAAATACTAAATGTGTGTAAACGAAAGAGGAGATATTCATGCTTAATGGCCTCAACAGTAACTTTTGTGTAAAGGCTTTGCAAGCAGCATACTGTTAATGAAATTAATTAGTAGATTTACCTACAACTAAAATTCGCAGATGTACAAGCAGAATGAAGAAGATAGGCAGGATCCAAGAGAAATAAGGTTGTAACGGGTGCAAATGCAGATACTTTTATATGTGCTATCTTAATATGTACACACTTTAGTATGTTGGCTGTTTTTTTTCTCTGCGTCGAATAGTCTTCCCGCAAACACGGCACCTAATTTACTACCTGACGTCCACACTAAGTGGATTACACCTGTCGGTATAGACTAACCGTTTTGCGTTTACGCTTCTACACTTCAACACCTGACCTGCTGTGCAAGGGAAAATAAGTATTAATGATTTGCTCTTGCCACATGTACTTGGAGGTACCAATCAACCTAAACACATACGACTTGTAATAGCTACATTTATTAGTCTGCAGATGGCATCTGTAATGTTGTTCAGTATACCGCCCTCAGTCACCAACAAAAATATCTGCACTTAATGCCCATTACATCCTGTATATTGCCAAAGTGGTACTGGTATAAATATTTGGTCAAGAACGGAAAGGTAACATAAGAATTACGTAAATATGAAGTCTTAGAAGAAATGGGCTAGACGTCGATTTTACTGAACGTGTAAAGTTACAAAGTATTTGTTAGACACAGTCGAATAAAATAAATTTGGTCTGAAGTTCGACGAAAAATGAATCTTTGTGTGATTCCTTAGCTTCGCACGAACAGACGCTGTTACATCCCGAGATTTGAGTGGGAATTACAGCTTCAGAGAGAAAAAGTCCGTTAGATTAACTATTCACGTATGTGGGAACACTTCTAGTCGGAGTTACACCATAGGCTCCCATTTAGCTGGGATTGTTTTAAAAAAAATCTGATTCCGCGTGTGGCAATTTGTCGACATTCCGGAAGATGGAATCTATATGTAATATTTATTCCCAGGTGTTGTGGTCTGCAATTGTTGAAACGTCGACATGCCCCAAGATACATTCAAGTTGTTAATATCTGAGTTATGGTCTTCAGCTGACGAAAAAAAGACGGGGCTACCTGAGCTGCAAGATTTTACAGAAACTATGGCCTGTTATTGTTTGTTTCTGTAAGTCGGTAACTGATGCGTGACATCCACAACATCCTCATGCGTTCTAAACGATCGTTCGACCACCTCGAGGAACCTACGGTGAGGGGGTCATCACTTCATACTCTGTATAACATCTCTTTTATGTTTATTACCTGTTTGGCAGTAGTCAGAGGATATATTTATCTGCTGATCTAGTAAAGAGCGTAAAGCAAAGGGCGTGTATTGTATATAAGAGGCTGCTATCGTTCAATTGTTTTGTGAATTTGGACGCATCGAGAAGAAAAATATTGATAGAGACTTTTTATGGTTAGCTTACGACAAAATTGACATACAATTATTCTGAGATCACGTTGTCTGTAGAACCTTTCTCAAGAAGTATTGATATACTCTGTAAATCAACAAGAAGGAAAAATATAAGTCTGGTGCGACTGTTACCTGTAGTTATCGACTTTCTTTTTAAGTAAATATATTGATGAATCAAAACATTATGACCACCTGCTTAAGAGCCTGTTTTCCCATCTTTGGACCGAAATACACTACTGATTCTGCTTATCAGGGATCCGAAAGTTTGTTGGTAGGTTTGTGGGCAATTATAGTGCTGAAAGATGACATCGCCGTTGGGGAAGAAATCGGGCATGAAGAGATGCAGGTGGTTCGCAGCTGTCAGCGTGTCTTCGATTACTGTCACAGGTAGCGCAGGAGAACGTCTCTTATAGCATGTAGGTGCTCCCACCAGCCTGCGTCCGTGGCGCCCTGCACGTTTCGAACCGCCGTGCACCTCTATGACGGTGTTTGTGGAGACGAGCATCGACCTAGTAGAGCCGACACGTTCCATTGATCGACGGTCGAATCCCGATTGTCCCGTACCCACTGCAATCGTAACTGACGATGTCGTTGGGCCAACATGTGAACAAGTAAGGGTTGTCGGCTGCGGAGCTCCATGGCAACATTGTACGATGAATGGTGTGCTCCGAAACACTTGAGCGTGCGCCAGCATCGTGCTCTTTCGGCAGAGGTGCCACAGATCACCGCCTATCCTACAGAGCAGACAAGCCTCCGAACCCCCACGCTCTGTGAAGAGTCGTGGACGTACAACCGTTTAGCTCCTAGTGGTAGTTTCACCGTCCTTCTATCTCTTTTCGTAGATGTTCACGACAGTAACACGTGAACATTCAACCAGCTTCTCCAGTTTCGGATACTCGTTCACAGGCACTGCGTAATAATAATTTGTCCTTTGTCAAAGTGGCTTATCTCAATGGATTTCCTCATTTGTAGCTCATATCTTCGCTAAGGTGATGCCCCGTCCGTGTATGCTCCGCTTACATATTACTTTTTACCGCGTCACGTGTCCGCAACGCTACCAGGCGGCATGCAGAGTATCGGTGGACAATAGTCATAACGTTTTGGCTCATCAGTGTAACTTCTTTATCGCTTTTATGCCAGTTCTGTGGGACAGAATTGTTTGTACACTTATGGTCTTGCAATTAGGGCCTGTAGTCTTTGAAAATTATTCAGAATACTTCCATATTTTAAAAGCAGAGTACAATAACACATTGCTGGACGTTATACCGTACACTGCACTACGTGCGATACTTCTCCATCCACTACTCTGTCTAGTTCTCCGTTCCACCTGCGTAATAGGGAAACCTCAAGACAGTTGGAAATAGCATGGAGAGGGGTTAGACTACAACACTTCACCAAACCAAAATACCTGGCAGTCACCCTAGACAGTGCGCTGTCATTTCAAAGATATCGCACGGATCTATAAGGAATAATATGTGCGAGAAACAATACTATAAATAAACTGACTGCTTCAAGATGGGGAGCACATTCTGAACGTCTTCGATCATCAAATATGGGACTGTTTTGCAGCCGGAGAATATGCAGCACCAGTATGGCAGGCGTCAAGCCACTGCAAACAAGTAGACGTCGCTTTAAATGAGACTGTCGGAATTGTCACCGAATGCATGAGGCCTACACCTGTCCACAAAATTTACCACAGAAATAAATAGCTCTGAGCACTATGGGACTTAACTTCTGAGGTCATCAGTCCCCTAGAACATAGAACTACTTACACGTAACTAACCTAAGGACATCACACACATCCATGCCCGAGGCAGGATTCGAACCTAAGACCGTAGCGGTCGCGCGGTTCCAGACTGTAGCGCCTAGAACCGCTCGGTCACTACGGTCGGCCGGCCACAGAACCACGACGCAAAGTAGCTAATGAAACAGAGAGGAAAAAGCAGTAAATCGAGCCATGGCACTTCATGCATAACCACCAAACACTTCAACTCATATTAGGTAAAGAAAGAGCTTTATCCAACGGACAGTACCGCTACAAGGCCGGCCTAAGACCTGCCCCCAGTCTTTGCGGTTGGACTCTCTGCAAAATGCAAACATGCGCCACAAAGAGGAAATCACACAATCACAGCAACTAAAGTATAGTACATGGAGAGCACTCATTAGGTTAAGAACAGGAGTCACACAATTCAAAGTTAACATGATTAAGTGGGGCTTCTCTGAAGAAGACTACTGTGAATGTGGAAAAATGGTTCAAATGGCTCTGAGCACTATGGGACTTAACTTCTGAGGTCATCAGTCCCCTAGAACTTAGAACTACTTAAACCTAACTAACCTAAGGACATCACACACATCCATGCCCGAGGCAGGATTCGAACCTGCGACCGTAGCGGGTGCACGGTTCCAGACTGAAGCGCCTAGAACCGCTCGGTCAATGTGGAAAAGCAGAGACGACTGAATACTTGGTTATGTACCTACAGATGGAGGTTGTCTGCACAGCGGAAGATCTATTTTCGTCCAATGAAGAGAGTTTAAATGTTCTGCCAAATTTTCCTTCCAACAGAATCACGAAATATGCGAAATTTTTTCATTCCGACCGAGTGCATGGATCTTATTCCATGGACCCGCGGGTAGTGCAACCTCCAGTTCGAAAATGTTCAAATGTGTGTGAAATCTTATGGAACTTAACTGCTCAGGTCATCAGTCCCTAAGCTTACACACTACTTAACCTAAATTATCCTAAGGATAAACAGACACCCATGCCCGAGGGAGGATTCGAACCTCCGCCGGGATCAGCCGCACAGTCCGTGACTACAGCGCCCTAGACCGCTCGGCTAATCCCGCGCGGCCCTCCAGTTCGTTGAAATAACTTTACTATATGAGCCTTCTAATATTGTAATGCCAAACTTAATTATATTATAATCTAATACATCAGTCTTAAGAGATTCTGTGAAGATACTTTTTAATGGAGTTAAATGAGTTGCCCAGTAAAAAGTTCTCCAAGTCATCAAAAATGCTGCTGTATAACATACTGTATAATCGGAAATTAAAAACAAGTGTGACTATCAGAGGTGCAGATGCTATATGCATGTATTAAATAGTTTTAAATGTGATCACCATGGCTGGCTCTGAGCACTGTGGGAGATCACCATGGCATTTGGAACATTCTATGGTACAACTTTCTCTATACTCTCTCCGAAAATATCTGGAGACTTGTGTGTCGATTCACTTCGTCTTGGCGATCTGGACATATGCGTTTAAGGAAACGTGTCACCGAAAGCGCAATCAATGGGGCTGTGTACTGTGAGATTTTGAGGAGTCTACAGAGCCATTTAAAACAGAGGAAAATGCATGATATCGTCAGACGGCATCCTGCTGCACAGGACTGCCAGACAGCATGTTATTTTATGAGCTCTACAACCTCTTCTGCGATTCAGATGATAGGTGATGGATCACACTCCCTAGACTTGGATTTGGCAATAGTGATTTCCTCCTTTTTAGCTGATGGACAAATGGTTTGGTGAGCGAAGCAACATGTCAGATGAGGAACATCAGCCCCTATAACGACGCTGGTCAACGGACAAGTGACAGTTCTCTAACAGAAGTAATAGTAAAAGTCAGTACACAGTCACGACGTATATCTCAAGACACGTGGTGTTTATGTCCAAATGTAGTCAGTATCTGCACGTATTTTTCGTACGTAAACGTTTTATGGTATTCACACGTGTTTTAATTACCAACTCTGTCCGAAACTCAGATAAAAATAGCCTTCTAATAATACATACCACTTAAATTCTGTCAACGAAACATCGCATAAAAAACTTACATTAGAACGTATACAGAACTGATAAGAAATCTGATATAATTTTCATTTCTAAAATTAATTTTCGAAGAATTCAGACAAGTTTGTCTATTTTCAAACAGTAATCTCGAAATTAAGTTCACTTAGCGACCCTCGGGGATATTTTCCCGAACAGTGACGCTATGATTCCACGCGTCCGTTCTGTGACTGTGTGAAGGCTACTGTATTGTAATTTATTTTCGGTTGTATGGTAATATCTAGCCTTCAGCCTCAAGAAGAGTGGGCTCGATCCTGGTAACGAAGGACGAGTGCTTGTACTGCCGCTACTGTAATTGCTTCGTAATGGCCTGTCAGGATTACAGTAAATAACACGTAGCAACCAGAATGTTAAGTGGCCTGTGCCAGGCGTGACATAAGAACCAAAGAAGAGTGCCACATTGCGTGATATGTTAGCTCACACAATATTTGAGAGCTGACCACTGACTTAATAGCTGATATTGCTAACACTGTGCAAATGCTTTGCAAACATGCTTACCAACACAATAACGAAAAGAAACTTGAGAGCAAGACTAATGCGAAAGTACAAAATTCCCGTTATTTTTTGAATACCCATGGTTTTCACTGTTAACTTGCATGAGAATCACTGCTAGAAAAGCGTAGTTGGTTTGATTTGATTCAACGAGAGAGACAGAACAACAGTGGACCTTGCTCCCCTGTTGCCTACACTGAAACTGAGTTTTTTATGCAGTATCTCTCCCTGTCGTTCTAGAAAAGCCGACTAGTACTCTTAAAGACTACTAGGAGTCTCTTTACTAGATCTCTGTTAGTCACAGTTTCTTCGGGAATTAATTATCCAAATATTTTGTGTCTTTTGGCCCCACTGGATGATAAACTGAAGTGCGGTTTCATCCCGTACCACATAGTCTGCACTTAGGCGCTTCTTTTTCTAGGCGCTGCAGTCCGGAACCGCGGGACTGCTACGGTCGCAGGTTCGAATCCTGCCTCGGGCATGGATGTGTGTGATGTCCTTAGGTTAGTTAGGTTTAAGTAGTTCTAAGTTCTAGGGGACTGATGACATAAGATGTTAAGTCCCACAGTGCTCAGTGCCATTTGAACCATTTTTCTTTTTCTATACTCATCGTGTGCAGATGTTTCTCGATGTCCCCATGGCCAGTCATTAGACCTACCATGAGTTTACTCTGCCTCCTGTTCCAGTCCAAGCTCTTAAAACGTGATTTCACATCTTAAATTTGCCAGGTTTTGGTTGTGGATTTTAGTCCAATATTCTATGTGCTGATGAGTCCTGACACAGTTATGTAGTTTATATTTTACCATCACCTTAGTGATGATTAATACAGGTTCCGGTGCAACAAATGGAGTCGTCGGAAGCGTAATATTTGAGTAGTGAAAGAATTCTTAAAATTATGAGACCATATCTTCAGGGAGAAGTCTGAGATTTATCAGTTCCTCACGTCACACACGAAGAGTGTGCTAATTAATTTTGATATTGGCAGATAATTTTGATGATCATTTACAGCGAAAGGTACTAAATCTTCTGTTATAAAGAAGAGGATGTTAACCTACAGACTACTAGCAGAAAAACAAATTGGCAGATGAGTGGCGAAGGCCAGCCAACGTATTCCAAGTTGTCGGAGATATTACAGATCGATGCATGGGATATACCGCCGGTGATGGTCTGTAGAAGTGATCTAAATTTATTACGTGTTATCTCTGAGGCATGTTCACCCAAAGAAATCATACAGATGCCAAAATTATGAGTATACACACGACTTGCTATCACACTTTCGATTTAATGATTCTCATAATAGACAATCGAAAATTTGCTTATAGTCCATCGTGATGAATCGCCGACTGGCACATTTTGGAGCCATTCGGAATGGATTGCAGGTCATACTCTGTGCAAGATGTCGGACACAATGGGCATTGAAACATGTGACTTATCGTTTGTTGTTGTCCACAACTGCAATTCAAGTCAGTTGTGATGAAACCTCACTACTAATATTTTCGTTGGACCTTCGTGACTGGATCGTAACATACTCAGTGCCTTCCACACCAGCCAGTTTTCATTGTGTCTAGAGGGTAAAAGTTCGACTGCGCTGGTCGGACTTAATGATTCTTGGTACAGATTCGCGTTCGAACAAAGACTTGAGGCTGTTCAGGTTCATACGCTCAAGTCGCTGACTTCTCTAGTCGTTGATCTTCAACCATCTAATTGCATCTTTCGAATTAAACATACGTAAGACATCCTTAGACTATCCTGGACATTAAAAGAATTCCTGGCGCATTCACCTCTGTTTACTCGTCACTTTCTAATTAGAGTATCGCTTGCTAAACGAAGTATTATTATTATTATAATAACAATAGGGACTTTAGAGAGGCGTCCAGGCTTTCGTTTCTGCCTTCATTCTAACCGTGAATGGAACATTCACATCGGTTAGACATACAGTTACTGAACAACCACTACTGCAAAGTATCCATAAATTGGGACAATTTGTTCTCGGACGTCGGCTGTATTTCACAGAGTTAGACGTGCCTTTACTCGCGAGACAGGGACTAAATGAAATGATCATCCTCAGTCTGGTCTCTTTGTTTCTCCTCGTTGTAGAGTAGATCATTATGTCGTCTAACCTAGCTCTCTTACAAATATCTGCAAGAAAATTCGGCTCCGAATAAATTCTCCAGGATCGACAATTTGGGCTAGACTCTTGTAACTTCACGACTAACTTGCCTTCATAACGATGTTAATTACAAGCTGAAAAAAGATACATATTGAAACACGTATGTATGCAGGGTATTCATTACCAGCGATGGCGAGCCATGACAGAATCTCTGACCAGAGAGTTATTTTTGCTAGTCTGCGCTTGACCGCGCGAGAGTTCAGTTCAGTTCGAGGGTAGTAGCGCATATGAGATGACATAGTCAGTGCTAGTAGCGCGCGAGAGACAGTCGGAGTATGTGAGGAGTCGGCGGGCGTCGACATGGGCCTCTGGTCAAGATTCAGGACGAGGTATATTTTTTAAATAAGGTAATGAAGCAGCATTGCGCACATATGAGAATGTAATGTATATTTATTGTAATTAATTTGTCCAAGAATCGCCCCAATAATAATTTTGTTTTCAAAGCAATTTTTTAAGAAAACAATCATTTGAATTGAAAGAAAGTTTCCCATGCATTTCCTTAAAGAAAAGTTTTACTTAAATTCAAAATTGCACAGGGCCTAAGATCGACATTTCGGTCTATTTGCGTTTTCATTGTCACTGAGATTTCATTATCATTGAATTGACTTACATTTTTGTGGGCAGCTTACACTTGGCTCAGATTGCTTTTTATCATTTAATTGTCTTTGTCCATAAATTATTTTATTTGCTGGGAGGTTACACTAGGTTCTATTCTCGTTAACATTTAATTATTGTCTTTCGAAATTTTGCGGGGAGGTCACACTTGGCGACACCCGGTCCAGGATAGTATTTCGTTGAGAATCTTTTGAAAAGTAGTCAGATTTTGCTCTTATTTGCTTAAATATAATTAGGATTTGGTGGAACGCTTTTACTAATTTTGTGACTTTCTTTCCTCAGATCATCGGCAATTCGTTGCTCTGTTGTATTTGTGTTTGTTGCTTTTTGCATTTTGTGCTTATTGCATTTGTGAATAATTGTGACTATTGTAAAAATGCCGCGAAAGACTGTGAATAGTGTATCGCGAGGTATTATGAATGAAATTACCGACTTAAACAACGTGTCCGATAGTAATTCTGACACGCAATGTAATGATGACAATCCTGCGTTCACCGACAATCAGTGCGTTCCAACCTCTAATGATGATTATTATCTTACTGATGAACAAACGAACTCAATTGTCTCCTCTGTTAATTTGACGACAACTGATGACGCGGGGCGTTCTGTTGGAATGAGCGCTGCCCAGCTTAACACACCCGGTTTGGAAAATTCAAATAATGTACAGACAAATTTTTCTAATGAAAATGGACAGGGTACTGAAAGTACGACGGATCCATTTAATTCCGAAATAGTGACCGATAGTGTACATTCGGCTGGCAAACCTTTTTGTAAATCTCAAAATAACCAAATGGTTATAGAAAGCGAGACAATTCCAGATCCACCATTAAACAGCACTGAGAATAGAAATGCTAATTTTGGCTTGGATCAAACGACGGCATTATTGCTACAAATTCTTGAATCAAACAAACAAAATAGTGAAGATAACAAACAATTTAAAGAAAATTTCAGACAACTTAGTGAACAGGTCAGACAACAGAGTGAAGATAACAAACAAGATAACGAAAAACTCAAACACTACTTTAATGAAAAATTAGACAACAATTCCAGGCAGCTTAATGAAAAATTAGACAACAATTCTAGACAGTTAAATGAAAAATTAGACAACAATTCCAGGCAGCTTAGTGAACAAATTAGAGCCGTTGCCGCGCAGTGTCATGACACTAAGGAACAGTTGCGCGAGAAAATTGAGGCTTGTTCAAGAAAAAGTAGCGAAGAAATTAGGTCTGTTGTTCAGGAATTAAGGGAAATGCAAACAGCTGCAACAGCAACACTTAGAAACGAAATTAGCGGAGTCGCTAAACAATGCTCTGAAAAAGCTACACAATTACGTGACGAGTTTAAACTAATGACAGCAGAACTTTCGCGCACAATGGATGAAAAGATTGACGCGAAATTCGACCAACAGAACACTCAAATTGACGAACGTTTTACTCACCACATACAAAACAGTGATACGCGTTTCCGCAAATTTATTCAGGATCAAAATAAAGTAAAACGTCAAGTAATGGAAACAATCACTGCACAGAGACAAGAAGACAAACGTAAAATGTTTGCGAAAGCAAAGACATACGTAGACAACAATATTGCTACAGTACCGGACAAAATTAATACCATCGAACAGTTGAACGCGGAATTACGTGATGAGATTTCTGACCTTAAATCAAAAACAGATACACACTCAGTAGATTTTCAAACAGTGACCGACAGACTCGAACAATTAGAACTAGCACAGGATTCCGATGTCATCAAAGCTGACGTTAAAAAATTGAACGAAACCACACGTAAATTACAAAAACAGATTAATACTTCGGACACTAAAAGCGATGATCCGGTAAAAATACTGACTGAAAAATGTGATGAATTGGCCAGTCGAATTGACGCTATTGAAAGTAATAATGACAGCAAATCAGACGATACTGCACCGGTTTCATTTAACCAAACACCTGAATTTCAAAATTTACAGCAGACAATTAATGAGATCGATTCATCTAGTAACACCTTACGTAGAAAATTGTCATGTTTACAGCAAGAGGTAACTGAGATGAAAATTATTTCAGTTAATAACACATCACAGCAGACGCCACTTTTCGAACATTTGTCAGACTCACGCAGCGCGTATAATTTGGGTAATCTACAAAGAGTACGGGACTTAGATTCAGAGCGGACACAGACAAATAGATTGTCACACAAACCTGAATGGGTTCTCAAATTCAGTGACGAGAACGTTGATTACGAGCAGTTTTTATCCGTAATAAAATCTAAGGAATTTAATAATGACAGAGCACAGATACACGATTTGCACTGTATAAGACAATTTATTTTTGTACTTTCACCGCTATTGCCTGTAATGCGGAAGCTGGCTTTGAACCCGATAAGACAATTTGCTATTGTATTTTTAACAGCATTACCTGTAATGCAGAAATTGGAATTAGCAAGAGTACAACAATTTGCTTCTGGATTTTTACCGCTATTGCCTGCAACCCAAAAGCTAAAATTTATTTGCAGTGCGTAATAGACCTCTGGGGATTCATTACGCTTTAATGAATATGTGCCGTAGCGTGCACAGGGCCCCGAGCTGTAGTAGTGCTGTTTCATCTTTAGTTTTCTGCACTGCTGCCTTCTCTTCTACTATCCTTTATATCTATCAAAACAGCTCTTTAACTATTGCCCTATCTAGAATTAAGAATATGTACTGAAAACCCGATGTGACAAATTTTTACCGAAAGTGACAATTTTCATTAGGCACTCCCGTAATGACAACTACCACCGTAATTTTGATAACAGATAAAATCATAATCATCACTATGTGTAAAATTATTAGTAACAGGGACCACATTTTAGTAACAATAGACGTTTTTCACCACAACAGCATGAAAGTCAGCCGCTTAGCATACCTAACCAACAATGCAGTCTACAAGGTCAACCAAACTTTAATGTTTCGCCGCGTGCACGTATAGTCTCAGCTACAACAAATAGTAACGCACGGCAGCAAAGGAACAACTACGTATAGAAAACACAGTATTTCAATTCCTATCGTAATGCACCGTATAGGAATGACTATCATGACCAACGTAAAAATAATGAGCGCAATTTTCAGCGTACATTTAATAACAGTCGATCTTTTCAGCAGCAAGAACATCAGCAACAACACATTATCATGAATGATCCAGACAATAGGTGTCATCCATAGCGTAATACGTCAGGAAGAGTTAACAGAACAGTTCAAATAGTGGATATGCCACAGCATCCTCCCGTAAAATAAATAAAAGCACGTACGATAGAATTTGACCACATACAGTACAGGTTGCATATTCCAGTAACATAAGCAATAATTTTGACACGCAGAATCTTGTTCACGAAAAATGTTATTAATTTTGACGCCATCCGACACACGTTGCATGAAAAATATTATTACGACGTACGTAGACGACATTCTTATTGCAGAAGGTAATTGGACTGAACACAATCTGATTCTAGAACAACTGTTGCAAACTTTTCGTGCACAAGGACTCACAGTTAACCTCAGTAAATCGCACTTTGGCAAAACTTCTATAAAATTTCTTGGACACTTAATTTCAGCAGAAGGCATTGCGCATGATCTGGAAAAACTTCAAGCTCTACGTGACATTACTGTTCCTACGACGAAGAAACAACTACGCAGCTTTTTGGGGTTAATTAACTTTTTTCGTAAACTTATTCATCACTCTTCTTTAGACACACCTAGATTATGCCAATTGACAGGTAAAAACACTATTTGGTCCTGGGATAAGCAAGCACATTCTGAATTTATGAACCTGAAACATGCTCTGTTGAATGCACCACTTTTATCGGACCCAGACCTTACCAGAAATTTTTCCGTTGCCACAGATAGTTCTAACACCGCTTTAGGCGTACACATTTTTCAGGAAATTGAAGAAGATGGGTCTACAGTAATTAAAAACATCGCATTTGCAAGCCGCATTCTGTCACCTGCTGAACGAAATTATTCCGTTACAGAACTGGAAACATTATGTGTTGTACGGGCTTTTACGAGATTTCGGCACTTTCTTTATGGCAGACATTCCACCGTTTACGCAGATCACAGAGCGATACAATTTTTACTTTCGGCTAAATTCACTCACGACAGATTAAGCAGATGGAAACTTTATTTACAGGAATTTAATTTTACAGTAGTTCACATTCCCGGGACACAAAATGTTGTAGCAGACGCACTATCGCGTTCTCTCAGCAACAATCTGCAAGACGTAGCAACCAACTTCTGCAAAGCAAATTTCAACGTTATGTACATTCAGCAAGTTGCATTTGAAAATTTTATTTCATCGTCATTACAGGACATAGCAAAAGAGCAAAGTAAAGACAATGTGTGGAAAGAAATTAAACAGCTTTGGCAAGATAAGAATAATGTTACGATTAGAAACCATTAAACTGTACGCAATGACATTCTGTTTCGCCGCTCTCATCCTGACAGCAACGATTGGTTATTATGCATTCCTGACGAACTGGTTAATAAATTAATCTGGTACACTCATTTACGTTATGCACATTACGGAGCCAGAAAATGTTTTCTTATACTGAGACAGAACTGTTATTTTACAAACATGGAAAAACGTATACGACGAGTTTTAGCGTCATGTAAAATTTGCCAGAAAGCTAAGTCAGACACCACTTCACATATTCCTCCATTATATCCAATTCTACCTGTTAAATTGAGACATATGGCCGCAGTAGACATTTTTGGTCCAATTCCGAGAACTAATAGAGGTTTTTGCTACATATTTGTCGCTGTTGAGCTCACTTCAAAATTTGTTACTTTCACTCCGTTACGCAAAGCTACTGCTAAAACTGTTTCGAAAGCATTTGTAAAACATTTTCTGTTTCATGTAGGGCATGTGATGAAAGTAATTTCTGATAATGGATCACAATTTCGTTCTGCTATATGGACACGCATGTTACGAGCTAGAAACATTTCTCCAATCTATATATCCAGGTACCATGCTTCTTCGAACCCCTGTGAACGATTAATGAAAGAAATTGGTAAACTGTGTAGAATATACTGCCACAAAAGACATATTGATTGGGACACTCACATATTCTCATTCCAAGATGTAATTAATTCCATTCCAAATGAATCCACTATGCTATCTCCGTCTGTTACACTGAAAAACGTTGAACCACCAAACAAAATTACAGAATTAGTAAATTTTCCTACATCTCGTCGACTACGACACCATGAAATAATTAACATTGCGCTGAACAGCATTAAACGTGCCGCAGAGCGCCGGAGAAGACAGCAAAAACAGGTTTGTACACGCCGTGACTTTCACATTGGACAGAAGATATTAGTACGTACACACTATTTATCCAGCAGAATAAAAGGTAAGTGCAGTAAATTTGAACTTCTATACGCAGGTCCATATCGGATTCGCAGCATTCCTCACCCCAATGTTGTACACGTCGAAACTTTGGGAACCAGAAAAAGTAAGGGGAACCACCATGTATACAATGTTAAACCCTTTATTGAATGAAACCACTTTATGATGTAACATGCTATGATGCCACTTCCTAATCTTTATGACCACTTATGCAATTATATTCACATGACTAATTACTGTTGATTATCGTATTTTTCTTGGCAAGTGCCCGGCAAAGTAAGGTTAGCAGGTCGCTTTTCTTGTCGTTACATATCAGACTGTGCACATTTTCCAGAGACACTTACGTATTTTATGAATAATTATGCAATGTTATCTAATGACATGTTAATTTTGTTACATTTTTTCTCCATTAAAGTCTTTAATTCTAGCCTCTATTAACTACACTACATACAAGCTGAACACAACGAACGTCACATTTTGTCTTTCTTATGTATGTACGATTGTTTTCATGTTTTGTTTGTATGCACTGTGAAATAGTTAAGGTATAACACACACCAGTTGACTTTGACATTTTTTGCCCTATGATATCTCAACATCGTGACTGTTTTACATATTTTTTTTTGCTGCTGCATTGTGATATTCTCTGTACATTTTTGCCATTGAACACTGTCTATGCTTTTGACATATTACGTTTTCTGTCATGTTATGCTGTATGCTTAATTATGTTACCATAAACCAGTCATTATTTAGTGAGTATATGATGTAAATGCAAGACATTAATCTCTGTTTATCATTTTCAGAAAGAAATAATGCGTAAAGGAAATAAATTAAACAGAAATGGGAATTTCAACTACGGAATAAACGAAAGAAGATGCAATAACCTTATGAGGAAGAGTAAATGGATTAGAATTAACAAGTATTAACAAGAATATACTATACACATCGTAGAATACCAGTCTTAACCAATTTTTTCTTTCAGAATACGAAGCGATTGATGCAGGCTGTCAGACAGAACTACACATCTTAGTTTTAGTGATGAAATATGCTAGAGATAAGGAATAGTTGTGTAATGAGTAATGAAGTGATTTTTTGCAGATGATAATGAATGCTGATGAAGAGTAATGATGAAGAATATGCTACTATGAATAATGAAGTTTTTCTTTACAGGTGATGATAATAATGAAGTTATGATAATATGAATAATGAAATTTTTTCTTTACAGATGAGGATGATGTTGAAGTTTATGTATTTATGCTATGTAGTTATTTAAGTATTTGTTGCAGTTTGTTTTGACAGTATGTTTTATATCGTATGGTATGATGACTGAAGGTTTTGGAAAGGACAGCTATGGAACACATTTTTTATACACACTTCACTACCTGTTAATTCGAAGTTCACTACTTTTCAGCATGGTATGCGTTTCTTCTTTCAGCTCAATAATCCATTTTGTATTTTTTCCAGGAGAAGCCTTTCATGATACTTACTAAACTTGTTACTTATTAAACCTATACTAGTACTTGCATTTTTTTACCCAGTTGTGTCTATCATTTATAAATGTGATCACATATACTTCCTTGTTTCATAACCTTGCTACAGCTGACTCATGACGAATGACGTTACACATTTTTCATTTACAGGAACAACCCAGAAGCAAATTTTTTTCTTCTTGCTTTCCCTTATAATTACCCAAAGCAATGCATTGCTAAAAAAAAAAAAAAAAAAAAAAAATGTATCACCAGTTCCAAATAATGCTACTCATTTAAGAGAGTTCTGAATAATACTGAATGATGAACAATGTTTTGTACTATTCAATACTTGCTGGCCACTGAATGCCAATAATTAGTGTAACTAAATGAATTATGTTAATACTATACCATTCATTAGCTCCTGTTTTCAATGATGACTTTTGATCTTTTGTGACTGGCCACTGAGTGCCAACAATTTGTGTAACTAAATGAATTATGTTAATACTATACCATTCATTAGGTCCTGTTTTCAATAATGACTTTTGATATTTTCTAACTGGCCACTGAGTGCCAATAATCAGTTTAACTAAATGAATTATGTTAATACTATGCCATTCATTAGCTCCTGTTTTCAATGATGACTTTTGATATTTTGTAACTGGCCACTGAGTGCCAATAATTAGTATACCTAGGTGAATTATGTTAATACTATGCCATTCATTAGCTCCTGTTTTCAATGATGACTTTTGATGTCTGTAACTGGCCAATTAGTGCCAATAATTTGTATAACTAAATGAATTATGTTAATACTATGCCATTCATTAGCTCCTGTTTTCAATGATGACTTTTGATGTCTGTAACTGGCCAATTAGTGCCAATAATTTGTATAACTAAATGAATTATGTTAATACTATGCCATTCATTAGCTCCTGTTTTCAATGATGACTTTTGACGTTTGTAACTGGCCGATAAGTGGCAATATTGATTGTAATCAGATGATTTATGAACATTATTCTGTAATACTAAATACATGGTACAGAAATGTTCAATAACTGGGCTATAAATGCCGCAAACTACTAATGTAATTCTCAATGAAGTCTAGTATGTGACTTAATGTCCTTCAACTACTGACATAACTACCATGAATTACTGCAATATCCATTTGTCCTGTCTATCCTCATGATCATGGAGCACTATATTTGGTTTTGCACTAATTCTACGTTGGTGTGCCTTGTAAGAGCGTGGTGTTGACACGACATGCTGTCCACCACCATGAGCGATGGAGACGTTATTATGGTCCCACTGTTTGGTGTACCTGATGTACTGCGAAAATGATAACATGGAAGATTACTACGACATTTCAGTGTCTTGGCTACGCTGATAAACACTTCTGGGAAAAGAACTTCAGATTGTCTCACTTGGTGTTGTACTTTTGTGGAAAGATATGGACTTTCAGAGCAGCTGTGTGCAACCTAAAGTGCTGCAACCATGATGCAATCCTTCCCTTTCCTATCCTAATTCTTGTAACATAGTGAAAATCATTTTTTGCTAACATCATTTATGTTCATGGCCTAAACATTTTTTTTCGATTTGCTGAACTCCAGTGCAAGTACACTTATGTCTCTTGTCGACATGATTTTTTGCCATTATGTTTATTTGTTGTGAAAATGCTAAAGACATTTTTTTCGATTTGTTGATATATTCTGAAGTACAGTATATGTGCACTGTTGTCTTTTATATTGTATATACATTTTTGATTTGCTGATATGTTCTGAACTACAGTACACGTGCACTTATGAAGAATTTTCCAGTGCATGTGCACCTATGTCATGTGTTAATATGTTTTGTGCTGAACGTCAGTAAGTGTGCACTTTTGACATTTATCAATATGATCTGTATATACATTTTTCTGATTTGCTGATACGCTCTGTACTCATTGTATACATTTTTTTGTCATTGTCTTATGTTTTGTACTCGGTGCATGAGCATCACGTTTAATTCATGTTCTGTATGTTCTGTGATTGTAAAGTTAATTAGTTAAGTAAAAATTTGTTGCTCATGGCAAGTCCAAATGACTCACCATCGCTGCCAAATTTTTGCCCCCCTCAGTGGAGGGTTATGAAACACGTATGTATGCAGGGTATTCATTACCAGCGATGGCGAGCCATGACAGAATCTCTGACCAGAGAGTTATTTTTGCTAGTCTGCGCTTGACCGCGCGAGAGTTCAGTTCAGTTCGAGAGTAGTAGCGCATATGAGATGACATAGTCAGTGCTAGTAGCGCGCGAGAGACAGTCGGAGTATGTGAGGAGTCGGCGGACGTCGACATGGGCCTCTGGTCAAGATTCAGGACGAGGTATATTTTTTAAATAAGGTAATGAAGCAGCATTGCGCACATATGAGAATGTAATGTATATTTATTGTAATTAATTTGTCCAAGAATCGCCCCAATAATAATTTTGTTTTCAAAGCAATTTTTTAAGAAAACAATCATTTGAATTGAAAGAAAGTTTCCCATGCATTTCCTTAAAGAAAAGTTTTACTTAAATTCAAAATTGCACAGGGCCTAAGATCGACATTTCGGTCTATTTGCGTTTTCATTGTCACTGAGATTTCATTATCATTGAATTGACTTACATTTTTGTGGGCAGCTTACACTTGGCTCAGATTGCTTTTTATCATTTAATTGTCTTTGTCTATAAATTATTTTATTTGCTGGGAGGTTACACTAGGTTCTATTCTCAATAACATTTAAATATTGTCATTCGAAATTTTGCGGGGAGGTTACAATATTTCTGCACAATGTGCCATAAATGTACAGTTGTGAAATTGATCCTTCCGTAAAATTTTTCTACTGACAATGCTTTGCTACACAATGTGACAAAAGACCATTCCTCACAAGCGACGTCTAATCAAATTGCGTGCCTTTGAAGTATTATCTCAGCTGTGTGGCTGGATTCGTGATTTCCTGTCACAAAAGCCAAAGTTCATAACACCTGACGTAAGGCCATCGGGTGAAACAGAAGTAATATCTGGCGTTCCCCAAGGAGGTGCTATAGGACCTCTGACTTAGCAGACAATCTGACCAGCCCTCTTAGATTGTTGGAAGATGATGCTGTCATTTACCGTCTTGTAAAGTCCTCAGGTGATTAAAACCAATTGCAAAGTGATTTACACAAGGTATCGTTGTGGCGCGAAAAGTGGCAGTTGACTCTAAGTAATGAAGAGTATGAAGTCGTCCACATGTATACTAATTTTCGGTTACACCATAAATCAAACAAATATAAACGCTGTAAATTCAGCTAGATACTTAGGGATTACAATTGTGAATAACGTAAGTTGGAAAGATTACATAGATAATGTTGTGGAGAAAGCAAAGTAGAGACTGAAATTTATTGGCAGAATACTTAGAAAATGCAACAGGACTGCTTACATTACGCTATTCCGCCCTCTTCTGGAGCATTGCTGTGCAGTGCTGGATCCGCATCAAATAAGTTGAATGAAGAGCAGCTCGTTTTCTTACCATCGCGAAATAGAGGAGAGAGTGTAATGGATACGATACACGAGTTGGAGTGGAAATCGTCAGAAAAAATGCGTTTTTCGTTGCGGCAGGATCGTGTCAAGAAATTTCTGTCACCAACTTTCTCAGAGTGTGAAAATGTTTTGTTTACCCCACCTACACGGAGAGAAATAATCATCATAATAAAATAAGAGAAATCAGTTCTCACATGGAAAGATTTAAGGGTTCGTTTCTCCCGTGCGCTGTTCGAGGTTGGAACGAAAGAGAAATAGCTTTGAAGGTGGTTCGAGGAACCCTCTGTCAGGCACTTAATTGTGAATTGCAGAGCAATATTGTAGATGAAGATGTAGATGAATAACTGAATTGTCAAGAGCATTTTATTTAACCTTGTAAGAAGTAGCTGCAGAGGATAGCCATACAGACGAAGATACGTGTTTAACATATTTTACCCATTCTTTGCATTCCCATAGTATGAAAAGGAAGGCGGTTGAAATGACCATGGGACAATTTTAATCGGTTTTCTTGAAGTTAATATGTAAGATCCTGTGGAATCAGAAACGAAAACAGGTATCTAGAGCATAAACAGGGTACTTGTAACTTAACCTCTCCTGCCACCTAGAGAACACATTAGCGTTTTGGCAGAATTTTTATCAGCCCTTACTATAAATTGGTAGATAATCACTGGTTTTGGGCGCACAGTGACAACACAATGGGAAGTACTGCTGCTGTCTGTGAGGTTAACAGTTCAACATATATCTTACGCAGAACAGACAAGAACGTGATCGCGATGAGCTACTTAGACAATACTCGCGGGAAAGGAGGTTTGCTTTCGGAGCTCTCCTCAGACAACCAGCTGCTTGTTTAAGTATACAGTGCGTGGAACGTATCATTTGCCACTTGGTTTGTTGACCTTTCTGTTGCGTTTCGAAGTTTCTAATTACGTAAAGGTAATCGATGGCCTGTTACCGAAAGAAGCTCCTTTGGAATTTTCTGGGCTCACAGATGTTGCCTAAAAATTCGAAACAGGAAAGGATGTTCTAGATACCGATTACATCACTGCAGTCATTGGCTGACATTTGAATGTATGTCGAAGTATTACAAAGTGGAGAACATGTAATACGCAGAAATAAAAGAACATGCGCTGACATTAATCTTTGAGGGGAAAGCTTTAAACGTGTAATAATTCCAGAGATAATGTATGTGCAATTGAATGTAATAAATGTAGGTTCTATGAGCCTATAAAATTAGTTGGTTTTTTTAAAAGTATCTCTTGATGAACGTTCAGTAATTTATATAGTGCCGGCTTCAATTACTGTGCTGTTGCCATGGCTGTGTCCAGCATCCACCGGCAAAATCAGTCAAGTTTTTTTGTTCCACTGTTTATTTATTTATTGGTAGTGAAAGGAGCTACACGTCGAGGCCGGCCGTAGTGGCCGTGCGGTTAAAGGCGCTGCAGTCTGGAACCGCGAGACCGCTACGGTCGCAGGTTCGAATCCTGCCTCGGGCATGGATGTTTGTGATGTCCTTAGGTTAGTTAGGTTTAACTAGTTCTAAGTTCTAGGGGACTAATGACCTCAGCAGTTGAGTCCCATAGTGCTCAGAGCCATTTTTACACGTCGAGCTAGTGTTGATGATTTGCCATTATCAAGTGTACCTGTGAAAACAGTGTGATAAGTGTAATATCATTCCTTACGTCTATGATAGTCTATGTTCACATATGGCACCTTACGCTTACGTCTTAGCTGGTGATACCGGGTCCATATGGCATCTTGGAGCGTAAATGTCGGTTATATATTTACCGACGTTTATGCTCCAAAATGCCATTTGGACCACATCACACCAACTAAGACGAAAGCGCAACGTGCCACACATGGACATAGGTTAACATATACGTAAGAAACGATATCATACTTATTACATCATCTTCACAAGGACACTTGATAATGGCAAATCGCCGAAATGAGCTCGTCGTACAACTTGTATCACTACAAGTAAATAAATAAATTGTACAGCAAAAAGCTTATGATTAAAATAATATATGTTGTTCTTCGACCTCATATAAGCTGCAGACTCATTGTAAGAAAATTAGTCTTGTCAGTGACAGCTCACGATTTTGGTGAAGAATTTGGCGAAAGAAAAGACCAACTGCAACGTTTGCATACGGAACGAGTCAACATCCACAATGAATAATTCAAGAAAAGGAAATGAAAGCTAACTGTAGATAAACAGGAGGACGTTTAACTGACTGTGGGTCTGGATATGTATCCAGTACTTCATCACTGCACTGCCTTGTTTGATTTAGAAACACATTAGGGAGAGCTTTTCTAGGAAAAATAGATTTTTCTCTGCAGGATTTAAGATTTACTATGTTTATTTTCCGTGTCCGTTTAAGCAAGTTGTTTCCAGAAAACCGCGGCTGAAATAACCTTGTTGTTAACTTGAAAATGCTCTTCTAGTACGCAAGGTTCTTCCAGCAGCGGTTGGCCCTGAACTTGCACGTCATCACATTCGCGCAGAATATTTGTTTCATGCGGAAGGAGACCCCACTTCTGCATATTGGACTTGCGTGGCGGCACACCCATCCCCGTCCTTTCGAAGTTCGACACACAGGGTAGGCGAGCTCATTGCCTAAGGCTGGCTCTTCTCTCGGGAGGATTACCGAGTTCCCTAGTTGTGTCCTCCACGAGCTTCCGAACAACACCCGCGAGGACCTGCGTTCTTCGTATGGTTTAGTATGTTATATGAAATGTAATGAAAAACAAACAGCAGTTTGAGGGACACACTTTTACGTCTCTCTTACTATGTACTGTCTACATTTCTTTCACGCTCAGTTCTTCTACATCATTATTTGCAAATTAATTTGTTTCAGAAACGTACAAATAATGTTCAATTTGCACGGAAAGTGCGTTACGACATTTAGTTAATTGGAATTACAGAAATACTGCACGTGCATGGTTTGAGCAGCGATCTTTCAACTGTCGTTTAAGTACACATACTGTCTGTTTCTCAAGATTAAAGGTAAACTTTCAGGGGCAAAACTTTCAATTTATAAACTTAACGTTCAGTTTTCAACGCCTACTTGTCTGCTCCTTATAAAAAGAATCACAAACAGATTAACAGAATAATAGTAACGTAGTGAAACAAGTCAGTGACACACCAGTGTAAATTCTATTTTTAAAACTCCCTTCGCTGACTTCAATAATTTTCAACGCTTTTTGCTACATGAAGTCATATAACTCTTCTGCAGACGTATTGTTGTAATTTTGTGTATGTGGCACCACACATAGCACGAGCGACTAGTTAATTTCTTTGTGTTTACTATTTATCTGGAGACTTTGCTTTTCATCCCAATCGATGGGTAGGATATGCAGAGGGTATGCCACACCCAATATTGTAACCGAAGGACCTCATCTGGAAACAGTGGCAAACCATTTTGCAGAAGTTATCCATACATGAGCTCTGCAGTACGATTAAGTAAGACAACGCGTCGAGTTAAAGAACTGTTTCTACAGAGGTATGAGGATTTTCTTCGGACCATCGATGTATATTGTAGTAAAAATGGTTCAAATGGCTCTGAGCACTATGGGACTCAACTGCTGTGGTCATAAGTCCCCTAGAACTTAGAACTACTTAAACCTAACTAACCTAAGGACATCACACACATCCTTGCCCGAGGCAGGATTCGAACCTGCGACCGTAGCGGTGGTGCGGTTCCAGACTGTAGCACCTTTAACCGCTCGGCCACTCCGGCCGGCTTGTATATTGTAGTAGTTGTTGACACAATCACGCTCGTAAGTGGTGATGAATAGGATACAAGCCATGCTGAGCTAATGTTTATCACACTTATAGAGGTGCAATACCAAAATGAGTGTAATTTCTTGATGTGTTTCTTGCTGAAGTGCTATCAGCCGAGTGAAGCCTGGCTTCTGCTTTAACGACATTCTGCCCAGTTGCCTTTTCAGAAGAAATATATGTAGTGGCAACTGTTCCACTTCAAATGTTTGATGAAAATCATTGAGTATGGTACTCTTATGCTAATGCCCCGTTGGCGATATTTTTGTGAGTACCAAGAGCGTATTTATCAACAGTAAAAATGAGGGGCACTGTTTTAAATATTTGTATCCTCACCGATAGTCATCTTGAATCTGTAGTCTCATTTCATTTAGAACTGCGAGTATTAGGTGTCAGTCTTAGACTTAATTGCATCAAGCAGCAGTATTTCGTCATCTACTCGAAATGAAACACTTGCTCATTCGAACTGTTTAAATCCAAACCATTCGTAAACGACAGGCAGAAATTTGAAAACTAGATATATGAACATATAAAAATCTGTAAATATAAAAACTGCCATTCTACCTTTGATGAACATCTAATAAAGCATAAACATGAACCATCCGACATGGAACAGGATACGAAAATTATCAGACGAACAATCAGAACAGAAAACTCCTAATATTACGGGTAAACTTTTACATATCACGAGCCCTTGCAATGAACAAGGAAGTATTAAATGATCAAATCAATATAAGCAACAATTCATTGAGCACTTAAGCCACAGAGACGTAGAACATGACTATATTCAATAATAACTTAGTATCACTAGTATTACACACACACACACACACATACACAAGAAACAAAAGAATATTAAACTAAATACAGACTCCAAAGCACAAACAAATGACGAACAAAGAGAACATAGGGCAACAGTTGACAGCGCTTCATACAGTAAACGTGTCAAAGAAAAACGCAGTGAGCAGTGGAAGGAAGATTTTAGATCGAAATGTGTTCATAAAATGTCGAAAATCGGACATCCTAGGTACGCGGTCCAACTAAGTACAACTACAGAACGCCGGCCGGAGTGGCCGTGCGGTTCTGGGCGCTACAGTCTGGAGCCGAGCGACCGCTACGGTCGCAGGTTCGAATCCTACCTCGGGCATGGATGTGTGATGTCCTTAGGTTAGTTAGGTTTAATTAGTTCTAAGTTCTAGGCGACTGATGACCTCAGAAGTTAAGTCGTATAGTGCTCAGAGCCATTTGAACCAACCAACTCCAGTAAATATGCAGTAATAGTATATAGACCTACCAATTTAACCTCCTGAAACTTGTCCTACAAAAAAATATTTCTCACCCAATGAAGAGAGAGAAACATGAAAAACTGTAAAAAAGATGTATTTATTATATAATGCAATCATTATATTCAATAACAAACATGTATTTTGGGCCACTGAAAATGCTTCACAAATATAAAAAAGCGAAACACGTATGACATAATACAAACAGCGATTCGTTTAGTTGCATTACACGAACCTTAGCTGCAAGAAATTAGTAAATTTATTTTATTATTGCTGTTTTAACTGCGTGATACATTTATGAGGCGAGGATAGAGAATCAGTCCGTCAGTTGCCTAGACGGTTGTAGAAAACCACCTGAAAACTACACCCAAACAGGCTCGTGTTCCAAACCAGCTGTCATTAATCCCTGTCTGAGAACAAACTGAGTTACGTATTATGGTGTACAAATAAGTTGTGTAACATGATACACCGCACTAAAAAACTGAAGGAAAGTTTATGCCGATTCTTCAGTCACACAGCGCCGCAGACATTTTGGAACTTCAAAAATGGTTCAAATGGCTCTGAGCACTATGGGACTCAACTGCTGAGGTCATTAGTCCCCTAGAACTTAGAACTAGTTAAACCTAACTAACCTAAGGACATCACAAACATCCATGCCCGAGGCAGGATTCGAACCTGTGACCGTAGCGGTCTTGCGGTTCCAGACTGCAGCGCCTTTAACCGCACGGCCACTTCGGCCGGCTTTTGGAACTTCCTAAAATATTCTGTTCTGAGCCGCAGTAAGAAGTGAATTGTGTGCATTCTACGCAAGATCATCCCTAGCGGTCTTGATATGGGATACTATAAAGGAGGAAAAATAATCAGTCAGACATTCTCCTGTCCCCCTCCCCCTACCCTTTCCCACAGAGACAGAGTGAGAGAGGGAAAGAGAAGGCCGCTACGCGCTGTTTTGTGAAGAGGCAGTGAGGGTGAAAGCCAAGAGCAGGGCCGCCAGGCTTAGCAGAATGCTGTCAAAGTGGATCACGTAATACCATACTGTTTCGTCAGCGTGTTTGCTGTTCCAGGGGAACTGCAAATAATGGACGCAACACGTTTGCTTAACCGTGTTGTAATGTGCTGTATCGTAGTCCTGAGCGGATAACTCGGTAGCACCTGCGCGCTTAATACAAAGTAAGTTAAGCAATACTGTACGACGAGCGACGTGACACTTGCCGGAAATATTGAACGACACAGTCAGGAGGACGTGGTGTGGCCTCATTCAGTTTCCTCGGACCTCTTCAGGCAACAGCCAGCTCAGATTCTTTAGTAACCTTTCTAAAATTCTTGTTACTCGTCTGCACCGTCCTGAGTGGGATCTTTAATACACGGATCAATGATTGTGGGATTAACATACATTCGAATTATTCGAAAGGATTTAGCTAGAAAACTTTCTTCTGTTTCAAGGTAAAGTCAACTGTACAACTGCAAAGCTATGAATATTTCAGAATCACACAGCTTTTCATAGATTTTCCTCTTCTTCTCCTCTGCCTTTTTACATTTCGCTATGGGGTCAGTATTTTTATATAGGTTTTGACAGCTTTAGTGACAGTTGGTGGTCGAATGCCCTCCCTGAGACCACCACTCCCGCGTGAAGGATTCAGAGTACCATCTGTCTGTGTCTGGAATAAATCTCATGTTCATGAGTGAAAGCGTTTTGTAAAAGTTTGCATCGTGTGTATCTGAGGCGGGACGTGAATACCAGTCCACTATTTACCTAATTGTATGTGGAAACCACCAGACTGTTCGGCTAACCGACCGCAATCGTTGATCCGTGAGGCGGATTAGACGAGGACCAGGTCCATCTTTCTGACTCCCGGAAGCAGCGCATTAACGCCTTCGGCTATCGGGACGGGTTGTACCTCTTCGTAGATGTCAAATAACTAATTGATATATATGACAACTCATACCGAAAATCGAGTGTGATTTCGCAAACTTTTGGAAACTAACCTAGGACCACATGAGGAGGCGCAGTGATTGGGACACTACTCCAAAGACACTACCCTGTTTTAGTTTTTCTGTGGTTTCTCTAAACATTTGAATGATTGGCAGGATGCATTCTTGAACAACAACTTGGTCGAGTTACTTTACCAAGATTAATGACCTGAGCTAGAGGATTGTCTCTAATAACGTCGACATCGACACCATGTTCGACTCTGAGTTACATTTCCAGGCTAGAGATCTGCTGCTGATGAAAATATTTGGTTCTGAAAAAGTCATGAGCTCTTGTAGATAAGCTCGCTGGCCTGCAATGTAGAGCATTCGTTTGCTTCCTAAGTCTCATTGTACGATTAGCTTTTGCTTTTAAGTATTCCAGCGACCAGAATGCTCGAACTGTGCGCTACACCCCAAGACTAAACCGTTCACTCATGCATTAAGTCGCTGGAATATAGATTAATGAAGTGAAACTGGAAAGAAGAGGCACTTGGTGGAAAGAAGATTAGTGAAAGAAACTTGGGGTTTTATATCACTTCGAAGATGTCGTCATTATAGAAGAAGCTCGAGTGCGGAGTAGGGGAAGGACGGGGAAGCTAATCAGCCGTGTCCTTTTCAAAAGTATCATCCCGGGATTTATCTTAAACGATATCTCGAAACCACAGAAAATCTAAATCTGTATTGCCGGACGGGGATTTGCAAACGCGAGTACAGTGTGTTAGCAACTGCGCCACCGCACTAGGTAATTTAATGAAGAGACACATCTTAAACAAAAGTGGAAAATGGCATGCATTACGCATTCTTTGCCTCACAACTGTTCCAATTACATACCAGTGCACTGATACCATTTCAATACAAGTTTAAAGAACCTTCCTTAGAATGACTATTGCAAGGAAATGAGGAGGGTGACTTTTCGCTTAAGAAGCAATGAGAAACCTACTATATGTCAGTTGTTTTTCTCCAATGCAGGGAAAAAAACGGGAGAATATCTGAGACAACTCGTCATTTTCTGCATAATTTTTGCATTTGTTATAGCACGAAGATATGTTGCTTCATCCGAAGGCTCCTGAAACTGCCGTTTCCTACTAATAAGGCAGATTAGTACTAAGAAGTAATGGTGTATAAATTCTCTTCCGACTATCCGGATTAATACTTCTCTCTGTTTTCCCTAAATAGCTTCAGGTACTTACCGGAACAATTTTATTATAAAGACCACAGTCGGTTTCTTCTTCATTCTTTTCCAATGTGAACTTTTGCTTTGTCTCTAACGAAATCGACGTTCACCGCATGTTTTTAAGCCTAATCCTCTTCTCGTCGAGACAGAAACTTCACGAACAGGGCGGAAAGTGTGCATTCACGTAACGTCTTCTAGAACGGAATATTTCACCGAAAATGGTCATTTGGTTGTTGTGACTTTAATTATTGTGAAACGAGAAATTTAGAGAACGTATATTAGTCAGCGCAACTACAGCTGTAGTTTAGAAATTCCTATGCAGCGAATAAATTTAATAGAAGCGTATAACTGAAATAAATGTTAAACTTTGCGTCAAAATGACAGAAACTGACGTATAGTTGACCTCGATATATAGTTCGCTTCAATTATCAACATTACTCCAAGAAGCTTTCTTTTTCCGGAGACCTAGACTGGTGATGATACATCGTTGGAACGATGAGCCAGCTCGATCTTCCAACTTGTCAATGAGTGCAGCTACATGGTATCTGACATCGCTGAGTGTCAGACATAAAGTTCTCAGAATACTGAGAACTGCAGGCACGTTTCTTCGGCTCGGTACGCCAAGAATTTATAAAAAATTGACACATAGTGGGTGGATAAACCTTGCTCGCGTTGCACCGACCAGTTCGATAACCTGAAACGATCATTCTTATGAAACACAACTATAAATAGCTGTTTATTCGCACGAGGTAATGCTTGCTATCGACATGGAATCTCAAATTGGCTCCATATTTATAGATTTTCAGAAGGCTTTTGATACCATTCGTCACAAGAGATTTCACATCAAACTTCTTGCCTATGGAGTATCGCTTCAGTTGCGCGAATGGGTTCATGATTTCCTGTCAGAGAGGTCACAGTATGTAGTAATCGATGGAAAATCATCGAGCACAGGAGTGGTAGCTGGCGTTCTCCAGGGAAATCTTATAGGTCCTTTGCTGTTCCAGAGCTATATAAACGATTTAGAGACAGTCTGCGCAGCCCTCTTAGATTGTTTGCAGATGTGACTGTCATTTAGGGTCTAGTAAACTTACCAGAAGATCAAAACCAACTGCAAAATCAGTTAGACACGACATCTGGCAAGTATCTCTGAATGAGGAACAGTGTGAGGCCATCCACATGAGTACGAAAAGAAATCAAATCTAAAGGCTATCAATTCAACTAAATACTTTGAAATTATAATTACGAACAACTTAAATTAGAATGATCACATAGATAATATTGTGGGGAAGGCAAACCGAAGACTGTGTTTTACTGGCAGAATACTTAGAAAGTGCGACATGTCTACTAAAGCGACTACCTACACTCCACTTGTCTGTCCTCTGCTAGATTACTGCTGTACTGTACGGGATCCTAACCGGATAGGATTGACGGAGGACATCGAAAAAGTCCAAAGAAGGCCAGATCGTTTAGTATTATCGCAAAATAGGAGAGAGTGTGTCACTGACATGAAAAGCGATATGGGGTAGCAGGCATTAAAACAAATGTGTTTTTCGCTGCGGCGTGATCTTTTCACGGAATTCAATCATCAACTTTCTCCTCTGAGAGCGAAAATATTTTACTGTCGCCGACCTACATATGGAGAAATCACCATCGTAATAAAATAAGAGAAATCAGAGCTCGTACGGAAAGATTCAGGTGTTCTTTTTTTCTCGCGCACTGTTAGGGAGTGAAAAGGTTAAGAAATAGTGTGAAGGTGGTTCGGAGAACCCTCTGCCAAGTATTTAAGTGTGAACTGCAGAGTAGTCATGTAGATGTATAGACGTAAAATTTAGTGTTCGAGTGATGTTCAAAAATTCGTTCGCGCCATTATTCGTGAATAAGGAGATATCTATCAAGACAATACATAGCGCTTAACAAAGATACACCATATTATTTTCGAAGGAGTCACCTAGCTTCTGTAAAACAGGCGCTGTACGCTCTACTGACTTTTAAACTGACCGGTGAGAGAGAAGTGACTGTTGGTCGCAGAGGAGTTGAAAGTCATGTGTCTGCACCTTGTACGTCGTTCACCATTGGCAAATCGTCATTATGTATGCCAACATATTGCCATCAATTAACATCACTATATGAAGTTTTGGAAAACAAAACCATGGGAAGTTATGTAAAAGCATTGTCACTTTATTATGATAATAAATCCCAACTGGTTAAACTCGAAATGTATATTGCCTAAGTGATTGCAGTGGGATTCTGTCCCTTTGCGGCTGTTGTATGCTCTCCAAGTTAAAGCAACAAGCTGGTGGACAGCGAACTGTGAACGATGGACAGGAGCAGCCTTGCTACTGTGATACCGTGACCCATCAGCAGAATTTCAACGCCAGGAAATCGAAAAATTAGTGCGACTAGAAACGATTTTAGGTGATTATCCAAAGATAATGGCGTGTATTGAATTAGAATCACGTAATAAGTTTGACTGTCTATTACAGTGAATGACTATAGTTGAGTTATTCATTTCTCATTAATATCGAGATATTTTCGTTTCTGCGGCTGCCTTTGAGATAGGTAGTGTCTAGTTATTAGTTTTGAGCTGAATATTGCGACAAATTTTCATTTATATTCGTGGGATACACTGAAATTCTTAGAAACGGTTACTCATCTTTCAGCGATGAAGTGTGTGTTGTATCTGTGTTGTTACTCTTGCTGTAGAAATAAGTGGGAGACAGAGGACTGCTAGCCATACCAGAGCTGAAGAGGTCATTGACCATCCGAGGGACACATCAACACCATTGTCACATGTCTTTTCTCCAGGAGAGGCTATGGAGAGGTTTGAGATGAAAGGATTTGTCTGGTGATTCAGAATTTTACATCACTGTCTCTCCAGGCTTTCTGGTGATATTCACCTGATTAACTTTCTCCCAGCATCAGTGTTGGAATCTGCTACCTCTGCCCCAAATAGAACCGCATTAGCCTGATAGCGTTGCCGGTTATGTAAATCGTTGAAGTTTGTGAGTTACATTTTGTTATCAAAATAAAAATTCTGTTAATTATTTGAAATGGCTGCGAGGAGAAAGTGAATATTAACAGGCATTTACGGTAAGTTATTTTGCAAAAACTGCAAAATAGGAGTACCTTGTAACCAATATCCGTTGTAGTTGTCACAGGAGGGATCAATAGAAATATTAGTGGAGCATTACAGATTATCATCTGAAGCCAGAACGAAACTGAACTGTGGAGGTAGCACACTTTTATTAACAAGAATACAAATCATGCAGTACTGGTCGTGCCAAGTGACATGGAAAACGACATGACTAGCTTGTAACAGGCTCATTTTTCTCTCCTTCGGTTTTAGTTAGAAGGCTTTCATGGGCAAAGAAATGGGTCTAAATACTATAAATGTTTGTCAGTCTGCTACACGGGGACATACTGAGCAGAATCAGTATAGTCATACGTAAATCTTGAATCATCAAAAGTTTCTTAACCGTTATTGAACATAACAACTCTGGAAACTACCCATTTGTCAGTGAGAGTCACGAAGTATCTACGAGAAGGCTGAAACGCGGTTTAGCGACCCTGCGGCCACGCCAAAAATGCTATTCAGCGCTGGTTGCCCTCAGCTGTCAGCAGTCCTCATGCAAGTTTAGGAACTGGTAGTAGTAATGTACAGTTCTTGAGATAAGGGCTGCGTTTGTCCCAGCGATATTCCAAAGGCAAAAGAGGGCGACCAGGCACCGGAGAAATTTACTTCGGTTAGGTTTGATTGGTGGTTTCTGGAAGAAGTGCAACATTGTGGAGTGACCAGTCCAGAATTTAGAGCTCTAGTTCCGTGGTATCTGTTCTAAACACTGAGCCACTTATATTGATCTAGCATCTTAATCACTTAAAAACGCACATTTCTAGCTTTAAGGCTGACTACAGCCAAGTGACATTTATTGTTCGTTCAGAGGTCCTCTCAGCTCAGCTACTCATCGCAGAGGAGAACGGAAAAATCGACAAGAAACGACAACGCTCCTCTTGGAAGGAAGATGGAAAGGAAGGGACGAAGGAAGGAAGGTTAAGGTTTCACGCCTCGTCGATGGTGAGGTTATTAGAGATGAACACATGCTCAGGTTGAAGAAAGTTGGGGAAAAAAAGTCGGATGTGTCCTTTTCAAAGGATCAGTCCTGGCATTTACCTTAAGTGATTTTGAAAAACCGCGGAAAACCTAAATTTGGATGGTCGCAGAGGAATCTGGCCCGCCGTTCACTCGAAGGCGAGGCTACTGCCTTGCCGATGCACCACTTAACCTAGTACCCCCCTCGGCGCCATTCTTGCAGCATGCTGAGAAGTCCAGGAAATGCTTGCGAAACGTCGACTGTTCACCACCTAGTACACTGCGCGACAGCTGCTAATAGTAGCGTGACGTAAGCAAAATTAACGTGCCATAAGCATTTGACCCGATTGTGCCTCGAAATGAGTAACAAAGGATAGGCTATTCTCCCGTTTCAGATTTTAAAGCTTTTTTCGACTTTTGGGACCCCTAGTATTCTACACGAAAGTACTTCATCCAGAGTCGGCTGCGGTGCTGCAAGATTTTATATTAGCTTGCAACACACAATGCACTGAGGTGAAAAAAGTCATGGGATACCTTCTAATATCGGGCCGGACCTCCTTTTGGCCAGCATAATGCAGCATCTCATTACTCAACAAGTCGTTGGAAGTCCCCTGCAGAAATATTGAGGCATGGTGCCTCTATAGTCATCCTTAACTGAGAAATTGTTACCGGTGCAGGATTCTGTGCTCGAACTGACGTTTCGATTATGTCCCATGATTGTTCGCTGGGATTCATATCGGGTGGTCTGAGTTGCCAAATCATTCGTTCGAACTGTCCAGAATGTTTTTCAAACCAATAGCGCATATCTGTGGCCTGGCAACATCGTCGTCTGGGAACATGAAGTCCATGAATGCAAATGGTCTCCAAGTAGCCGAACATAACCATTTTCAGTCAAAGATCGGTTCAGTTGGTCCAGAGGACTCAGTTCATTCTATGTAAACACAAGCCACACTATTATGGAACCACCAAAAACTTCCACAGTGTCTTGTTGACAACTTGGGTCCATTGCTTCGTGGGGTGTGCGCCACACTCGAAACCTACCTTTAGCTCTCACGAACTGAAATTTCAGCTCATCTTACAAAGCTACGATTTCAGTCGTGTAGGATCCATGCAATACGGTCACGAACCCAGGAGAAGCGCTGCAGGCCATGTCGTGTTGTTAGCAGAAGCACTCGCGTCGGCCACTGTTGCCGTAGCCCAATACGCCAAATTTCGCAGCACTGTCCGAACGGATACCTTAACCGTACGCCCCCGTTGATTTGTATGGTTATTTCGCGCAATGTTGCCTGTCTGTTAGCGTGGACAATTTCACGCAAACGCCGCTGATCTCGGTCGTTATGTGAAGTCAATCGGCCACTGCATTGTCCATAGTGAAAGGTAATGCCTGAGATTTGGTATTCTCGGCCCACTGTTGCCACTATGGATATCGATGTATTCCTTAACAATTCCCAAAATGCAAAATTCATGCGTCTAGCTCCAACTATCATTTAGCTTTCAAAGTCTGTTAATTCCCTCCCTGCGGCCATAATCACTTTGGAGACCTTTTCACATGAATCACCTGAGTACGAGTGACTGCTTCGCTAGTGCACTACCTTTTTGTACTTTGTGTAAGCGATCTGTATGTGTACATATCGGTAGTCCATGACTTCTGTCACCTCGCTGTGTACTGGCACATCCTATGTTTGAACGGACATATGCAACGCGAGACAGTAATTTTATCTTTAAGACCCATTTCATATGCTGCATGAAACTGATGAAACTGAGACCTAGTCCAGAGAACGAACTGATGTAGTGAAATATAGCTTCCTATGATGTTTGTGGTTGATGTATCCCGCAGCATGTGCCTAGGGGAAAACAACAAATATGTCTGTCAGACCAAGTGAATGTCTTACGAAGAAAATAAGTTTTCTGTTTCACTTTCTGCTGACCACATGGTCAATGGAGAGGTAACAGAACTATTCCTTCAATTGGTTTGAGGGAAAACACGTAAAAACCTAAATCATCTTAGCCTGATGGAATTCGAAAGGCGGTCTTTCTGAATACGAATCCAGTGTTTTTTAGCTAGTGAGCTGAAATCTCCCCTTTCTCCCATACTACATTTCTCTGTAAAACTTAAGGACGAGATAGAGAAAGTACGATAACATAGTAACTACTCGATGAATATGAACGAAGCTTCTCTAAGTGTGTGCCAGACGTCTCCCAGTTGTGCAGAGAAAGCTGAACATCACATGGCATGAGGTCAGAGTGAGTATAGCGCCAAATGAGGCTGGCCTTCCAATGCAATCGAGTTGAAGAAACTGGAAAATACAGTGTGTGTCAATAAGTGAGCTGTTACGGTGTGCTGTGGTGGTGTTCTTCATTAGAGCATGGCCCGGAGACAACATCTGGATGACTTCACACAGGGAAGAATCATCGGGAAACTGGAAGAAGGACGAAGTGTGACAAGTGTAGCTCAAGAGTTTGGTACCGCTCACAGCACCGTTTCAAGTGCATGGCGAACGTTCCGAACCATAAGCACCGCTGCCTGAAGGAGAGGGAATGGTCGACCATGGCCAGCTAATACTGATACAGTAGATGACCGCTACATTGTGCAACAGGCAAGAGGTAGCCCACATCAAACAGCGAGCGCAGTTGCAGCTACATTTAACAAGACAGCAAGGCACGCAATCTCGCGCATGGGTCTCATCTCTTTGCCCGACAGCCGGTACGTTGTGTTCCGCTGACACCCGCACGCAGGCGGTACCCTTTGCGGGGGTGTCAAGAGCGTAGGTACTGGTCCAATGAAGAGTGGGTTCCCGTGCCCTTTACGGATGAGAGCAGATTCAGTCTAAGTAGCGTTTCTTGACGTACCATTATGACACTGTGCTCGTTCCCTAAGTGAGTCTTTTGAGGGGTGCATTCGACCATGGCTTCATTTTTATGGATGACAATGTGCGCCGGCCTCTGTGGCCGAGCGGTTATAGGCGCTTCAGTCCGGAACCACGGGGCTGCTGCAGTCTCAGGTTCGAATCCTGCCTCGGGCATGGATGTGTGTGATGTCCTTAGGTTAGTTAGATTTGAGTAGTTCTAAGTCTAGGGGACTGATGACCTCATATGTTAAGTTCAAAAATGTTCAAATGTGTGTGAAATCTTGTGGGACTTAACTGCTAAGGGCATCAGTCCCTAAGCTTACACACTACTTAATCTAAATTATCCTAAGGACAAACACACACACCCATGCACGAGGGAGGACTCGAACCTCCGCCGGGACCAGCCGTATAGTCCATGACTGCAGCGCCTGAGACCGCTCGGCTAATCCCGCGCGGCTTAGATGTTAAGTCCCATAGTGCTTGGAGCCATCTGAGCCATCTGACAATGTGCAGGTGGAACGAGAGGATATTCGACGAAAGGGCTGGCCTGCCCGTTCCCCGGTGTTAAACCCCGTCGAGCACGTACGAGATGCGTCGGGGAGACGTATTTCTGCTCGTCCACAGGGACCAGTGACCATACGGCAGTTGTCAGCCGCGCTAGTGGGGGGAATGGAACGCCCTGCGGCAACAACTCTTTACTTACCTTGTGGCCAGCATGAGCGCACATTGCAGAGTATGCATTGCTGTCCGTGGTGGTTACACACCCTATTACGAATCACGTTCCGCCCTTTGTGATGTCGAGTGTACCATCGTAAATCGCGGTAACTTCGGTGTAATTATTACCTTCGAACGAAATGTTATTTCTGTTCGTGTTATTGTGTGTTTTTTTCCAGTTACGTTCTGTACTATATTGCGGCAGTTCTTTCTATGTACTCGTTTGGTCAGAGCTAGCTATGTTACTTGGCAGTGAAATATAATGCGAAAGTTAGCCTCGTCCTTAAGTTTTGCGCGCTAGTGATCGGTCCTTGTTACCGTGCCATATCGTATTTCGAAGATAAACAAAGAGAGCTACTTCCGTACTCAAAGAAAATGGAAAGAATGCCAAGTATAACGTTTTTACAATCCGAATACGTCTCCCCTTCGGAGAAAGAATGCAATAGAATAAAGAACCAGCACGAAGTGGGGATACTGTGTTCCAAGCAGTTGCAAATTATACCTATGATTTATAAGGCCCGCAGTTAATGACTACGATATCTGTACTATTCATGCTTTACATGCTATCAAGTGAACTGATCCATTATCAGTGTATGCCTTGAAATTGTCAGCAGAAGAGTACAACAAACTCGCTTCTCTTGCAGTGTGCATATATGCGCAACATTTCCGTTTGTTACCTTCCACTGGGAGGCTGAGTATGGGAACCTGAGAACTTCTACAATTCGGACAAGCAAACAAACAGTCCCACAGCACTCAGTGTAATGGCTGACAGAGGAAAGCAACGAACAACCAACTAATCCGTACTCTGCAACACGTACATTCCGGAGTCTGTTACCTATATTTGCAGATCAGGATATCCTCTTTTAAGTGATGGATTGCCTTAATATTCATTAATCACTCTTGCTCATTCGTAGATATGACACAGATAAAGTATTCGGTATTCGATAAATGTCTTCTCAGTTGAAGGCAGGGACCATCTCCCATCTCCCTTTTGCCTCATAGTATAGATTATTGCAAGTAAAATTCCTTCCATACAGTAAAAGGGAAAGAATTGCAGCGCACGGCGTATCAGTATTAGCACGCCACACAAATGCTGAGCTCCAGAAAATTGTATATTCGAATGTTACTGTACGGTCAGTGCAAAAGTATTGGAATATTAAGATTGGTTTCGCTTTTAAGCTTTTATGAAGGCGAATTCACTGCAATAATTGTGATTCTGTTTGTTAAATAAACGTGTGTGTGTTTGGACCTGCCGGCCGGAGTGGCCGTGCGGTTCTAGGCGCTACAGTCTGGAACCGAGCGACCGCTACGGTCGCAGGTTCGAATCCTGCCTCGGGCATGGATGTGTGTGATGTCTTTAGGTAAGTTAGGTTTAATTAGTTCTAAGTTCTAGGCGACTGATGACCTCAGAAGTTAAGTCGCATAGTGCTCAGAGCCATTTGAACAATTTTTTTTGCTTGGCGTTTACGTGTGCACAACTCTGAGGTTATAAATGACGTTAAATGAAAATTTTTTAAAAAAAGGAACCGAACCACATTGTATTTCTTTATCACAACACAATGACTGAATTTTATATGCATGACTCGTTTTTAATGTTTCATGCTTTCATTAAATTGATCAAACGTGCAGTGACCGTTCTGATGTGGAACATGTCAAGTGCATAAGGATTTTTTTTTTAGAAAAGCTTAAAATATTCAGATTTTTATAACCTACCTCATTCCCTTAAATGGAACAAAATTAGGATATTATAGGTATATATTTATTTATTCCCATTCAAGAAATCATCTATGGTATAAAAGGAGTTGTCAAGGGGATATGATTTCAGTTTATTTTTGAAACTATTACTGCTGTCTTTCAGACATCTTATGTAAATATAAGATTACGTGGCACTACATCCGGAAGAATTTAATGAGATAACATTAATTTATTTGCCACATTAAAAATCCGGAATACTTTTAACTTTGTTGATCATTTACCCACGGACTTGTGAAAGTAAGTTACACATATCGTCCCATGTTAAGGACCATTGTGCAGCAAGAGTGGTGCATGATCAGGAGACAGTACATGTTCTGCGTTTCCTGTAGAAATAGTTCAGCCGTCCGGTGTGGCTGGGCGGTTCTAGGCGCTTCAGCCTGGAACCGCGCATCCGCTACGGTCGGGCATGGATGTGTGTGATGTCCTTAGGTTTAGCCGGCCGGAGTGCCCGAGCGGTTCTGGGCGCTACAGTCTGGAACCGCACGACCGCTACGGTCGCAGGCTCGAATCCTGCCTCGGGCGTGGATGTGTGTGATGTCTTTAGGTTAGTTAGGTTTAAGTAGTTCTAATTTCTAGGGGACTTATGACCACAGCAGTTGAGTCCCATAGTGCTCAGAGCCATTTGAACCATTTGTCCTTAGGTTTAAGTAGTTCTAAGTTCTAGGGGACTGATGACCTCAGATTTTAAGTCCCATAGTGCTCAGAGCCATTTGAACCATTTGAACAGTTCTGCTGTGGTGCGGATAACAGATGGATGACACAGTGGAAGTAGAATGCTGCGGCAACTGGAAACGTACTCCGAAGTTGAAGTACGCGGGACAGTGCGATTCTTGTCGGCAAATAGTCTAAACTGCAGACAGGTTCGTCTCGAAATTCTGGCGGTATGTGCACTTAATCCAATGTCGCGTCCAGGCGTACTGTAACTGTGCCCACGAGTTGCCCAAGTACGCAGAGATGAGAGTCATGTTGATCGGGAAGTCAAGATATTGCACATGCGATTTCCATATTTTCGGCGAGCTGGACGAACATTTAGGGGAAAAGAGATTTTGCAACGACGAGGACTTTCACACAGTGGTTCTCGTATGGCTCTGTGACCGAGGAGCGGATCGTCGAGGAATTGATAGAACGTCCCGTCCGTTGTTCGCAGAGGCATGGCGACTATGTTGAGAAATGTGTTCATACATGTGTGTCACTTTGAAGCGAATCGCAGTAATCAGTAAATCTTACTTGGCCTGCCATAATAATGGGTAACTTACATTGTGAAGTCTTCTCGTACGTTGACATTACAATTCACTTCACACAACCTTGAAAATCAAAGTACGGTACTGTGCGGAAGAGCAAAGTACGTAAATCAGCCGGCAGTTTTCACTCATGTCACTCTAATGATCTACCTCTGGCGGAACCTACATATGTTTGCCTACTTTTTGCTCATCGTTAATGGGCGGTTATTCACGACTTTGCATTGTTTGGCGGAATATCTATTGCGCCTTTAATTTTCTGTGTTTCACGTGAGAAACATTCACTATAGAGTTTGAAATTTCAGGGATATATTCTTGTTTACACAACGATTAATCTCCACATTCATTGTAGCGGTAACAGGATGAGTAATGATTATTCAGAACTATTAATGCTAGAACTGAGAGGCGTCTTGTCATCGCGTAAGTTTACTGTAGATCTCCGAACGTGAGAATCTTCGCGGGCGCTAATTTCCCTTTGTAGCAAGTCCGCCCGCATCTCGTGGTCGTGCGGTAGCGTTCTCGCTTCCCACGCCCGGGTTCGCGGGTTCGATTCCCGGCGGGGTCAGGGATTTTCTCTGCCTCGTGATGGCTGGGTGTTGTGTGCTGTCCTTAGGTTAGTTAGGTTTAAGTAGTTCTAAGTTCTAGGGGACTGATGACCATAGATGTTAAGTCCCATAGTGCTCAGAGCCATTTGAACCATTTTTTTTGTAGCAAGTACACTGGAATTCCAGCAGTAGTGGCGACGTCTCTGATCTAGAGTGCTGATGGGAAATAACGCATGGCGATTCAGCATTTCTAGCGTCGCGTGTGCTGCGCCAGCGGTCACCGTACTACGTCAGGGGCAGTACGGCTCTGGTGGCAATGTTCTCCGCTGTCACCCAAGCTGTTCGCTCACCGCATAAAGGCGAAAACCGTCATCAAGCCGTAGCTTACTATGGGTATAACACAGTCCTATTACAGGTGGTAAGTTAATTTAGTTCAGCGATTTGTTGGATCCCTTACTCAACTAGTCTGAACGAAATTACAATCGCTGAATCCGTAAACTGGTTAACTTTACGTTTCTAAGATATATAAACTTTTTCAGATGGAAAAGTCGCTTTAATGGCCAGAGAAATAATGGTGAAATGTGTAAGGATATAGCTTTCACTGACTCATACTTACTCAACGGATTCTTATTATATCGATTTCTAGAACAAGGTAAAATGCATGTAAACTGGATTGTACGATGCACAGACGTGCTTCTTGCATGATTCTCTACAGTGTAGATAATTCTGATGGGACGTAATATCAGAGGAGTGACAATTTTCCACTCCATTTACTGTCACATGCACGACTAAACCCTTTGTACGTGTCCTAAATTTTCATGTCTTGTTATTGTCTTTCCATGTGGCGTTCAGTGGCAGCAATAATATCGTATTTTGGCCTGTCTCGGATATTGTCTCTTTGGACTTGCCTCACATTCAAACGTTGAGTATTTTTCTAAAAATCTGATATGAGTTTCTTGAGCAACAGCTTCGTACAAATATAAAAACACATCTGCAGAGAAATAACAACATAAAGAGTTTGAAAAATGTTTTAAGATTGTTTTGCAAAAACTATACAGAGACAATAATTATAGCTAAATAATCTTGACATGATACCAACTGCAGAGAAATCAGAAGATGAGAAATATTTCAGCAGAGACTGGGGGGCAATACACCTGGAGGGCAGAGCGTTTATATAACCATACTTGTACAACGAACTTCAGAAACGCAAGCTACTATGTTCGTACTGGTTGACCTGTCTGGTTACAGATCTGGCAGAATTTTTCTGCATTCGATCACTTCTTTTATTCCTTATGACAGACTTATTTTAGGCATTGTACATAGTTTATTGGCGACGTGACTACAAAACTGTTTACAATAAAACCTGAGTATGGTGCCGTTTCAATTTTTTCATTATTAAGTTGTAGGACAGTTTCAGACTGTGTGTGAAAATAGAAGTTTCCATGGCAAGCGTCATCATTAAACTACTTCCCGTTTAATTTTTTACGGATGTTATATTACCTCAAACGGTGTCAGTTACTGGCCATGAAGAAATAAAACTAACTGCTGTTTCTAAATTTTGGGTTGAATTAAAATATTAGAATGGCAAAATAACAGCGTTGCAGACAAGCTATACACACCAAATGTTACAAAAAAATGTAAATATTATGTTAGCGGTTCACAAACATAAGGAAAAATATAACGATGTGGTGCAATTTTTGTTAATGAATTATTTCCTTTTCGTTTCGTAAGGCGATAGGTAAGTCTGATGGCAGTCTGAGATTCATTGTAAAAATCCTCAGGAAGTGTAGTCCACCCACAACTGAGGTAGCTCACAGAACTCTTATTCGACCAATGCTTGAGTATTGCTCGCTAGTCTGGAATCCGTACCAGACAGGATTTATCGAGGAAGAAGAGAAGACCCAGATGAGAGCAGCACGTTTAGTTATAAATTTGTTTAGTAAATTTTCAAGCGTCACGGAGTTCCTCAGAGAACTACAGTGGAAGACTACAAGAGAGGCGTTCTGTATAACCGGTTTACTGTTAAAAGCTCCGAGAGCGTACGTTCATAGAAGAGTGAACCAATATATTGATTCTTCCTACGTACATCTCGCGGAAAAACCATGAAGGTAAAATTAGAGGGGTCCGAGTTTAGACGGAGGCTTACCAGCAATCGTTTTCCCCGCGAACGCTTCGGGACTGGGACAGGAAAACGGGTACACAAAGTACCCTCCGCCATACACTGTAAGTTAGATTGTGGAGTATGTCGATACAAATGTTTAAAAACTGTGGTTATTCTACGGCACTCCTCTTAATCTTAGCCGGTTTTCAGTTGAGGTTTTTTTTTCTGATGATGGCCTTGTAAGCTGAAAGCCGGCTAACACCATAAATAAACACTACAAAATTGGTTCAAATGGCTCTGAGCACTATGGGATTTAACACCTGAGGTCATCAGTCCCCTAGACTTAGAACTACTTAAACGTAACTAACCTAAGGACATCACACACATTCATGCCCGATGCAGGATTCGAACCTGTGACCGTAGCAGCAGCGCGGTTCCAGACTGAAGCGCCTAGAACCGCCCGGCCACAGCGGCCGGCTAAACACTACAGAACATCCGAGTTTTTTGGTCAAGTAAATTTCGTGCCCCACATAACAAGCCTTCTCTATGCGTGTGATATTAACATTCAAATGAGAACTAGAAACGTTTAAGTAAACTGCAAATCTCCGGTAGGTTTGAAAGCAGTATAATTAAGGAATCACAAACGACGAATTGTTAGTCAACTAGATAAAGCAAGTGAATGTTGTTATAAGAAATGTGGCAATGTCTCTAGGCATGGCGGTTGGTGTGTTGTGCACAATAATTAAAGCATTCACACTGGAGTAAATGGTTATTCTAGTCGTTAAATTGAAGGTGAATGATATAAATATGGTGATTCGTAGTCTTCAGTCTTCAGAGGTATCTTAGTTCACAAAGAAGGAGAAACACAAGTCTTTCTAAAAACTAAACTGGGGATATACATGTTTCAACAAAGTCGTTTATCACGTATTGCACTGATTATCAAGTTCGTGCTTAGGGATTTATGGAAATCCTGAGTTATCTTTTTCCTTCATTCTTAAAACCGTGAGCTAAAAAAAGCTATGAAACATAAAAGGAATGTGTGAAGGAATGCACAGGAAGCAGTGAACTCATTGCGACAACAGCGCAGTCGCAATCGACGAACGGTTTCCAGCGATGCAGGCTAGTTGGGAATCCGACGTCAGCAGGTTGATGATTACGAAGCACTAAACATCAGTATGTGGCACAGAGTCCGCGGCGTAACAAAGCAGTATTGCCTGGTTGCTACTTCAGTAGACCACACACGACTCCGTCTTGATCATTTTTACATAGTTACTCTAGACTGCTTCAGGAAAATATCTTGATGCTTTCCTTGACTAGGCCACGGTCTCTCTTTTAACGCTCTTATCAAGTCATTGTGACGTCTTCATGTCATTAACTTTGACATATTCCAGTGGAAATATAATAACTCGCCTCGTCACCCGTGCACCGATACTTCGACGTAGATCCTTACCACCATACGCTTATATTAGACATACAAAAAGAAGCAGAACAGTAAACAAAATTTACGCTTGTAAACACTGCAGTGGTGAATTTATTTGCAGGATGACACTCACGAATAAGATCATAAAAATAGAATTATTTTCAGATGAAGGTAGATGATGATCTAAGGAATGTGTCAGACTAGAACATACAACACAAGAAAGACAGTCTTCTGTTTGCCGATTAGTGACATGTCTCGGATCCTGTGCAGAATGCTTGACAGATGTAGCTGTTGCGCTGTGTGTTATTATCACATTTCAGAAAGAACACCAGAAGACTAAAACTAGCAAACATTTCTTTCCGGACTCCGGAGATGGAAAAATACCGGAACGAAATCCATGAAGAAGGACGATTGTTGCACGGAGCACTGTACAGAATCAAGGCTAGCTCCCATATCGGCTTAAGCTTACAGTTGGCAACATTCTGTACGCCCTTTAGATGCGCCACAAACACTTAAAGCGGCCATAGTCCCCTTTGGGATCCGAGTACAACACAGTTTGGCAAAGATGGTGGCATGGGGAGGGGAGAGATGGTAGAGGGGGCAGAATGTCAGCGGTTACTGCTTTATCGAAAGAAACAACCCTATTTTCACAAGGATTAAATAAGCCTGACGAGAGATGATTTAGAATTGGGCTTAACAAGACTTTCGTCACAGTTGCAAAAGATAGCACTAGACAAGAGACAAGGTCGAGTGTACAAATCGCAGTCTTCCCGACAGCGGATTCTTTTTTCACATTTGAGAAACGTCACACGATATTGTCAGCAAACATTTTATGCATAATGATACCTTTCCCAAACAGATGCCTTAACAAGTAACTTTTCTTTCACTACTTTTGTTCCAATCGATGATATTTGCAACGCCTTTTCGTATTCTTCTTCTGAAAGAGTCCGACAGTTATCAGGAGAACCGCGGTTTTTATTTTCGTCTAAACCTGATAAAGTAGGGCACTTAGAGATAGCATACTTGTTCGAACTAGGAGAGTGGTGGGTATTATTAGCTTAGGATTTTAGGTGGCGTCACTTGTTCAAATAACCATAGAAAATTTGTAATTGGAAAACTGTGAGAATAAGACCTGACAATAAATAAGCCTGACGAGAGGTGATTTAGAATCGGGCTTAATGAGACTTTCATTACAGTTGCAAAAGATAGTATTTAACCGATAAAACTAGACAAGAGACAAGGTACAAATATCGGATGTTACGTTCTCATCATTCATCGCAATTTAGAGTAAATGAGGAAATAAAAGAAATTATTTCTTTGCGCTCACTGAGATCCGTGATTGAATTGCATACTGCCGTCAACTATCTTCTGCCTTCAAAGTGATCTCTTACTGCTCACTAAGACCACATCCAGCACTTTCTCACTTTCAGCGGATGACTATTGCGGTGTATGGGTGAGTAGTTCTACCTTCAAACGTATTTTCAAATACTTTTTTAAGGAAATAATTCGCAGTTAGTTATTGGAATATTCAGACATTCTTTGACTGAGAAGGAACTTAGACAGGGTGTATCCATTATGATGAAACTGACTTACAGAGAAGGAAACCCTGATCCGGAAGCGACTGAGCTGCAAGTTACTAAGCAAAGCGTTATGGCTCGTAACGCTGCCAACGAATCGTTGCTTTTCCGATGTAATAAACTGGCGTGTGGTGACAGAAAAGTCGTATAATGCGCTGCAGATGAAATGAGGTGTACAAGGTCATAGCCATCCTAAAGTAAATTTCTGTCTGTATTTACAACTTGTTGTGTACAGACTGCAGTGCTAGTGGAAATGCCTTGCACCAGATTACAGAATTAGGAAACATGATTTTCATCTAAGATTGTAGTGGAGCTGACTGATTGTATCGGACAAAGTACCAACGTAAGAGACATTCGATTCACACTACTCGTCCGAGACTGTTCCAGCGGTTAAGGGAAATGCGGAAAGTGGTACCACAATGCAACGATCGTGGAAGACACCAAACAGTACATAATATTCTGGGTAGGATCCGAGAAAAGTCGTTAATCGGGTAGTAAAACGACGTCTGTATTCTCTTCCGATACGTTCCACCAATCATCATGTAACAAAAGTTACATTTTGCGTCCGTATACGGTACGCATATACCACATTGGAGAATTTGTTTGCAGAATGTAGTAAACGAACAATATTAACAAAATGGTGTTGTTGTTATGAGATGAAAGTAGAACATACATAAATCCAATTCCTATACGGACAGCCGTGCCGATCACTGTTACCCAGAGACCGTGGAAGACGGCCCAAAACTTTTTTATGTGCAAGTATCACCTTTCGTCTTGAGAAGTAACTGGGCGAAGTGTTGCGACGACAGCGTTCGTTGTGAGTTATCCAGAGTAACGTGGAATAAAGTAATCGTGCAATAGAGTAAAGATCTATGTACCATATCAAATTTCTCGTAATTTCTATAAACCACTCAGACCATGACTGCGATAGTCTCAAATTTTCTTTATAATCTTGTTGTGTGCGTATGAAAAGAAGCCAGCGTGCAAAATTTGCTGAATGTATGCAACACAATTCAGATACAACTATCTTTGAGCTCAAGAAAAAAATATTGAACCACTACGCATTTCATGTACTATCTAAGCTCCGATCTATGTAGCGTGAAGTGAAAGGTGAAGCATCAGTGATTTCTCATTATCGAATCAATTGAGAATTATAATGGAATTGTGGATCGTTTGTGTATCGGTCCATGCTATGAGGACTCTATTAGAGCAAGTGTTCTCGCTCTGCATAAGATACTAAAGCCTATATATCTGACGTATTAGAAATGGTTAGCTGTACTTAAACGTTCTGGAGTGAATCTAATATTCCGATGTGGTTTCAAACAAGAACTGTAATAGTGAGTGACGCGACGGATGTAGCAAATGGAATGCGTTAGTAATCAAGTCAAATGAGTAATAAATGAAACAAAGGACCAAGTAACCAGATCTCCAATGCTGAAACCAAATTTCTTCTTCTCGACTTGTATTTATCCATGACCTGCACTAAAAAAAATCGACTAAGGTGCTAATTATCAAGCTACGTCCATTGCCCAGAAACGCTGAGGGTCTTGTTTCTCGAATCAAGAAAACTGATATTTGTTAATAGCTTCTCGGATTTAATCATTTCTAAAACGTTCATTTACTCACTTTTGGTTTTGCACATTTGATGTTGTAAACTGATATATTACTGAAGGTAATAAAGAAGAAATTGATTCTGTGGTTTCGTATATAACATGACTATGAGATCATCTGCTAAATAAAAGGGAAACAGAGTGTCGTTATGCTGGAGGAATTATGTACGTGCTGGTAACAGGTCTCGCGATCATAGCTCACTCCTGGCACTGCGTTGTAGGCAGCGTCCAACTAATCGGAACAGGCCTATGGCCTAATCCGTGAATGGTGTTTAAGTTTTACGTCTACAGAGCCTCGTTATGTAACAGTGAACGGTGAAAATCTACAAACGTTTTTAGCGTGCTCCTCATTTTCATTAGAATTATATCCAGTTTCAGTTCGTGAACGAGTTCTGTGAAGGTTCATAACTTTGAAAAACAGTTGAAAACTCAAGTCTAGGAGTGCGTTTGATTCATCACCACGATGCGCCTGTCAACTCTGGTAAACAAAATAATTATTTCGATACATTTTTAAATTACGTTTCAGAAGTTAGACTTTTTTTAAACTGTGCGATAACTGCAGAAGAATTTTAATTTTAGGCTGGTGAGGAACGCGAAATCTGCGACCGTTCTTACTCAGTTAAGCGACTGTAAATTTTCGAAAAGCATCCGGGAGATCTGGAATGCAAGATTTACAAGGTAACGATTTCAAATCTGCCTAATACATCCTTGTTAATCTTCAGCATTTACCTAAACAACGAGAAGAAACTGACAGCGATTTGTTTGAAGAAACAGAACATGCTGATGCGTCACCTCAGGCCATGCGTGTGTTATTCTGAGGTGCAGTTTGGGACGCAGCACTTATAGTATCTAGAGGATTAATTGAATCAACCGCAGACATTCCTGTTATTCATATCTCCGCCCTGGAGTAGGCACGGTGAAGACGGTTGGTATGTTGAGGTAGTGTATATGAAAGGGAAACTGGATTCCCGCGACCTAGACCTACTTGCTGTAGCGCGCTAAGAGCTAACGAGTTTTCTCCAAAGACTGGACTGGTGGTCTGACGCATCCAGCCCGCCTCTCTTCGTCCTGGTCGCCGCTTTATGAGGAACGGGGAACAGTTACGTACCTGAACGTACCTGATATTTAAGTACCAGGATGATAACTCAGCGATTCGAGTTCGATTTCCTACATTCCGAAAGAGTTGTTTACTTCACATGATTTGATTTCCTCCTCCTGCATACTTTTGCGCATTCGAAGGATGAGAGCAGCATTTAGTTTGTAGTCCTCATTAAACTGCAGGCTGGCATGATTGGACAAATTAGTTTGCACGTCCGTGGAAGTGGTTTGCCTCCAGTACAGTAACTCTTAGTAAATCCTACTAGTGTTGATACAAACATTATGACTGACTCAAATTCGACTAAGGAATCTTGCAAATAAACGTAGGTCCTTTAAAGCGGCTCGTTTTCGTTGCTTATACGTACCTTTATTAAGTTACATATGAAATCGTGCGACAGTCGGGATGTAATTCCACCAAAAGTGTTGACGTAACCAGGTGGTCTCAAATATGAACAATAGAGTTTCTAAACACGATCCGTCTACCCATGCTCAGTTTTAGTAGTTCCCTTGAATCTCTTTCCGCGAATGACTCTGTGGTTCCTATCTCAAGACTGGAGATTACATCCTTCGTCGGGCTAAGAAGGCACTCTGTTACTAATGCTTGCACTGCCGACAGGCTGTTGAGTATTCGGAAATTATTAGAACAGTAATCGCCAGGCAACAAGACGAACGGCGAACGGCCACTTTGGAATGTTTTGACACAACAATACCACTGAAAAGATCTCCGAAAAAGGCACCAAGTTTTATGAATCGTAATCCAATTAAGTGTGTAGCCCTAAGGAACTGATGGTCTGAAACTGGTGAAAATTTCTCCAGATTCAGTTAAAATGTCCTACCTGTCTAAGAGCCGTTCACAGGAGCACCATCACCATTAGTCACTCATTGTCAGAAATTTTTTTTTATATCGATTAGTCAGGCGTGGCAAGCATTTTACCAGTCGCACTGCACGATTTTAAAATGTCCTATACAGTTAAAATCCACTGAGGTGGCAAAAATCACTATTTATCAGAAGTCGTAAGCAACCAGAAGACTTAGAACTGCGGTGATATGGCACGAAAGGAACTTCCTTAATAGACTTGCAAGGTATCTCAGAAATGAGAAGCTATGGCGATGGCAACTGTCACGCTCGGTGTTGGTAACTTTTAGCGGAAAGAAGAGAAAGAGCGATCACTCACGCGTGGCCGGCCGGCGAGGTGGAGAGCTGTACTGGTTCGGCGGCGGCGGCGGCGGTGGCGGGAGCGTGGCTGTGGGCGGCGCAGCGTGCGTTGCAGACAGAGGAGCGCGCCTGTGTGAGCACCGTGCGGCCGGCCCGCGGCAAGGCGCGGTGGGGGCTCCCCACCACTACGCGACACCCCGGAGTCGACGGCCGAAACCCATCCACGGCTACGTCCATCCACCGCTGACAGTGTCTGATATACTGCCCAGTCACATTAACGTGACCACCTGTCAAAATCCTGAATAACCACCTTTTGCTGTGGAACGTGCTGGATGGGACTCATTCAAGTTCTGGAAGGTACCGACAGGGATGTGGAGCCGTGCCGACTCCACTGCCGCGGGAAATTGCGCTTGTCTTATCAGTTAAGGATTCGTGGCACGAACAGCCCGATCGAGGTGGTCCCACTGGGTTTAAATCCGGGGAGTCTGGTGACCAGCGGCGTAGGGTAAACTCATCCTGGTGCTCCTCGAACCACTCACGTTTACTGCGAGCTGTGTGACACCGTGCGGTGGCCTGCTGGTACAGCCATCGTGCTGAAGAAAAACAAACTACATGTAGGGCGTACATGGCCACCAGTTATAGATGCATACTTGTGTTAGTGCATTGTGCCTTCCACAATGACGAGATCACCCAGAGAACGCCACGAAAACATTTCCCCGACCGTAATGCTCCCTCCTCCGGCCTGGACCCTTCCAACGACTGTTGCAGGGTGTTTGCTTTCAGATGTATCACACCGTACACGCCAACGGCCGTCTGTCATCTGGAAAGGCCACCTGTTGCCACTCATCGCACGTCCAGTTGGGGCGCCGGCGCTGCAGTCGTGGACTGTGCGGCTGGTCCCGGTGGAGGTTCGAGTCCGTCCTCGGGCATGGGTGTGTGTGTTTGTCCTTAGGATAATTTAGGTTAACTAGTGTGTAAGCTTAGGGACTGATGACCTTAGAAGTTAAGTCCCATAAGATTTCACACACATTTCAACATTTTTTTTGGGGCGCTGGCCGAGGTGGCCGAGCGGTTCTAGGCGCTGCAGTCTGGAACCGCGTGACCGCTACGGTCGCAGGTTCGAATCCTGTCTCGGGTATGGATGTATGTGATGTCCGTAGGTTAGTTAGGTTGAAGTAGTTCTAAGTTCTAGGGAGCTGATGACCTCAGAAGTTAAGTCCCATAGTGCTCAGAGCTATTTGGACCATTTTCTCCATTTGGGGCACTGGAATGCAAATTACAGTCTTCGTAGTCCATGAACAGCAGCCAGTATGGATGCATGAACCAGGCGCCTACTGCAGAGACCCATACTCAGGAACGTTCGCTGAACGGTCGTTGAGGAGACATTGTTGGTAGCTCCATGGTTCATCTGAGTGGTCAGTTGCTCAACAGTTGCACGTTATTTGGCCGTGCACACCCCTGCAGCTGCCCTTCACGTCTGTCATCTACGGCCCATGGTACACCACAGTTGAACCAGACACCGGTTTTGGATAGCGCTATTTTGCCATGCACTGTATATTTTAACCAAGCTGACATGAGAACACTTTACAAACTTTGCAGTTTAGGAAATGCTTCCTTTTAGACGTCCCATAAATAGATTCGTTTCTGCACTGTTTTCCGGTTCCCTCCGACACGCTTTATATACTCTCCACTGCTAGTGCTGCCACCTTCTGTCTGTGAGTGGATATTGCATGCTGACGTCGAACATAGGCGTTGGTCACATTAATTTGACTGGACCGTCGAAAAGAACAAGGAGAAAACTAATAACTCCAGCGCAGTGATGTTATTGATGTCAAACAAATTTTTATTTTTTCGTAAAGGTTCAAATGGCTCTGAGCACTATGGGACTCAACTGCTGAGGTCATTAGTCCCCTAGAACTTAGAACTAGTTAAACCTAACTAACCTAAGGACATCACAAACATCCATGCCCGAGGCAGGATTCGAACCTGCGACCGTAGCGGTCTTGCGGTTCCAGACTGCAGCGCCTTTAACCGCACGGCCACTTCGGCCGGCTTTTCGTAAAGGAATTTTGATCTTTGGTCCCGTGCATGTAGAAAACAATAATGAATGAAAGAGGGTTCGCCTTCTTTCAAAAACACAATTTTTGTTTTGCTTAATCCTCGAACATGTTTCACAGCAGTTGTGGCATCCTCAGTGTTTCTTTTTTTCTTTCATTGTTTCTCTTTCGCGTTGTGTTTACCCTGTAGTGGATGCCAATAGAAATCAGCCACAACTCTAAATTATTATAGCATATCATCATTGCCGTACTTGGTTTTTATTTGCCCGCTGAATATGTTTTTGTTGTTGTTCTTAATGCGTTAACTGATTCTACCGTCGCATCTTGGTGGAACAACATAATTATAAATGAAAATCACAATACTTTATATGTTCTAAGATTCATTTGTAGAGTTGACCTGTTTTAGGCTTACAAGGCCCTCGTCAGAGTTTAAATGACTATCGTCATCAAAGTAGTTACGATATATGTAAACATCATTGGAAGAGATGTTAATCACCTAGAGCGAGGTACGAAAACACAGAGTAAGTGTTATCTTTGAAAGTGGTATTTCAAATTCAGTGGACCTTATAAATAAGATAAAAGATCTATTTCGTACACATTCCGCTGAAATATTCATGGACAATTTTGAACAACAATTTTTTTCATAAAGAGCCTTTAACCGCAAATATTAAATACTGGTTCAGTTGTGTAGATGATGTACTATGTAAGTGGCCACGCACTGCAAGACAGCTCAACACCTTTTTTCGTAACTTAAAGAATCGCTGTAGAAATATTCAGTTCACAATGGAGAGTGGCAACAAATCCATGAACCTCCTAGCTCTAACGACTGTCATAAGTACAATAACACAGTGTTTAAAAATTTGTAGAAAAATTAAAATTACATACACAATGATACCATCTTGCTCGAAACACTTAGTAACACACAAACGTGTAGCTTTCCACTCAGAGATGCGCCATCTCACGTCTGTTCGTATGTCCAAAGAAGATTTCAAAGCAGAGTTAAACATAATAAAAATTATTGGCTCAATCAATGGCTATAGCCCTGTCTGGTTGGACACAACTTGCATTGGCAACAAAACGTGAAAATTATGCTCCTTCCGTGAGCTCCCTCTTCTGCCCTTCCAATTTCTGCAGGACACGTATCACAGAGTGTAACAAAACCACTGAAACCTTACAAGATTAGTATTTCTTATTATATGAGGAACAACACAGCCCAGTGTATTTTCAGTAGCAAAGATAAGACCCAATTGCTAACGAACAGTGGGGTACACAGAATTACTTGTCATGACTGTGACAGGTTTCACAGTGGTCGATCAGGCAGAAACGTAGCTACTAGATTGGCTGAACATGAACACAGCAGGAAATTGCAGATTTATGACTCCATATCTGCTGAACATGTACTGAGTGAATGCCACAGATATCATCCACAGTCTAATGTCCTCCACTTAGCAAAAAAAAGGCAAAAACTGAACCTATTGTAAGCCATGGGAATCAACAAACATCTGTTCTACAATCGTGATTTAATTTTAAAGCACCAAACACAGTTCAATACCTCCCCTCTTTTAAACTTCACATTGTCCGCACAGATTTCCAATGCTTCCCACACTATACGATCCTTGCTATCCGTCCATTTTCCTGTGTTTATTTTTTTTGTGATTGCCAATGTGCTCCATATATTCTATTATTACAACTGTCGATTCTATCTTTTACTCTGTTTCTGTTGCACTTTGCATGTGTAATGCTTCTTCAGGCTATTCTTTAGTACTCTTATCAAGTACTTTAAATTGTTACAGAGGCTTTGTTTTTCGAGTTCAGTGTTAAGGTTTTTCCTGATTTACTCTCTTTGCATTAATTTACTGTTCAGCTTCTAACTTTTTAACTGCAGTGCCACTCCACTGCCAAAGATGGCATTTACTCTGTGTTCGTGCCTCACTCTAGATGAGTAACGCTTTTCCAATGTGGTTTAGAAATATTGCAGCTTCGTTGACGACAGTAGTCACTTATAGTCTGATGATGGATTTGTAAGAGGAAAACCGATAAACTCATTAAATGAATCGAGTGGAACATACACAATATTGCCTTTTTCATGTATGTTGTTTTTATGCTTGAAATGACGTTTCCTCGTGCTCACTGCTAAATTCTGAATGTTATTATGTTGCTATGGCTTAGACGCACTTATCGGTGTATATTTATGTTGCAGATACTCCATTGACAGTCGTTTCACAATGTCTAAGCCACAGCAACATAACATTCTGAATTTACCAATAGTGTTGGAAAACGTCATTTTAAACACAAAAACGACAGCAAAAACATATTTCGTTGGAAAAGAAAACTAAGTTCAATTCAGGTCGGATCAACTACAGCAATGATGACATGCTGTGTTGATTTAGACTTCTGGCTGATTTCTGCAGACAGCCACAGGACACACATAATGTAAGAAAAGAAACATAAAAAATCCATTGAGGATGGCACTGTCGTGGTGAAACATGTTTGGGGATTAAGCAAGGCAGACGCTCTTTAATTCATTATTATTTTGACTTTTTATGTTCGCACATTCCAGTTACAAAGATGGCAGGTGCTGACAGGCGTGAATACTAACGAACTACCAGTTTAATAAGTCATGGTAACAAAATACTAACCCGAACTATTTACAGAAGAAAGGAAAAATCTGGTAGCAGACAACTTTGAGAAACATCAATTTGGATTCTGGAGACATGTAGGAGCATGTGAGGACAATGTTGACGCTATGACTGCTAAGTGCCAGTGATCTGAACCTTCCTTCCGGAATGGTATCACGATCTGCATCAGCTGGGCTGCTGAGAGGCAGATCATTCACTTTAGATTCAGCTACTCAGTAAAATGTTAAGCAACGGATTTTAATTGACACAGTTATGAAAAATAGGTGGTTCTTGTACTAAGCTTGGGTACTGACACTCCGATAATTCAGTAACAATAAGCTGTATGAAAAAAGGGATTCAATAAGTATGAAATCAAAAACTTGGCACAAGTGAACACAGTTTTTATTACAGAATGTACAGTGTGCACAGATTAATAAGGAAATTACATACAATTCAGTCAAGTACAACACAGAACATCTGTCTGAAACATGAAAATAAATTATAATAAACAGCGATAAGTTTGGCAGAGTTATCTAACAAGGAATTAGGGACAGTAGTTATCAATTTTTATTAATTCAATAATGCAATTATGCCTACCCGCTTGGTCATGGCTGAGACTATGTGAATTTAATTAAATATTGGAAAACCCCTAACTTTGTTCCATCCTAACCAGTCGATGCCACTAGATATTCACACCATAATTGTTGGGTGTTGACAAATAAATCGTCGATGGTGCCGATGAATGCCACTGGAACTGGCCTACCGATTCATGCTGCCTCACAAGCAGCGAGAAATCTCCAAGTGTAGAGTGCCTATCATTACTAGGTGTCCACCAGAAAGAAGAGTGTCTTCTCTGCCGCTAAGTGAAAAGAAGAGCGAGTCTGCGTACCGTGGGTATGCTCTACTCAGAGTTTCCGTCTAAATACCAACAAATAATCAGACAAAAGTTCGCCCAACTGTAACCCATGGCTTAACTGTTATGTTACCGATTTTCGCCCACCAATAATCATTCACCAATCAGCCAGTTTTTTGCCTGTGCTGTTCGGAGAATTTCGGGCTCACGAACCTAAATCATAACCTCACTTCTTTATGCCACCAATGCACAGTCTTTTTGTGTACAAACGTTCAGAAAATGGCTCCTGGCCTCCCACTTCAGCCGTTTTTTGAGAACACTCAATGGGTGTCTTTCTTGTCTGTGGGTAGAAAAGAAAATCTCTCATCCCACCGGATCTTGGTGTCTATTTGTCACAACACACTGTCACCAAACGGTGAAAAACAAAGAATCTGAATAGTATGGCTGCTTACAGGAGAGGCAGGAATATAGTGATTTGTTCAAAAGCGTCCCCTTTCCACCTGGCGTCTGAGAACTCACTAGGCAAGTACAATGCCTCTAGCAGAAAGCGCTTTGATGGAAGGGCCTAACTATAAAAAATGGTTCAAATGGCTCTGAGCACTATGGGACTTAACTTTTTAGGTCATCAGTCCCCTAGCACTAAGAACTACTTAAACCTAACTTACCTAAGGACATCACACAAATCCATGCCCGAGGCAGGATTCAAACCTGCGACCGTAGCGGTCGCGCGGTTCCAGACTATAGCGCCTAGAACCGATCGGCCACTCCGACCAGAGCCTAACTATAAAATGGCCATTTACTTACTGGGATGAGTCTACACGGGCACCGTTGTTTAGCGTTCTATTGGACTCTTGTATTGTGCATAGTTTTCTAAAGCATGAGGAAGAAGCTTGCTATGGGCCAATACGGGCCGATAGCATACGTACCATGTCCAACTGGGTCAGTAGCTCCTCCCACTAGTTGACGAGTTCTTTGGAAGTCAACCCTGGTCCTGAGAAAGTAACACAGTGGAGAATCTCAGCTCGTGTCCCCCAGGCTGTCTTACTGCTGGCTTTCCGAAACCTCCTCTCACACAGGTGAAAAATCTACTATTACATGCACAGAAACCCAATTAGACTATAGAGAAGAAACGAAGAGTAATAAATGTCTTGAACTTCATAACCACTGTTATTAAACTCGTAGCTAAAATAAAAACACGAATTTGTCTAAACATTATTGTAATCGATGATTAACTGGATTTGGTTATTAAAAATCAGAAAGGAAACGTTAGGAATGGTTTGACGCTTCTTACAACTTATATCAGAAGATATGGTGAAGGAAGGCAAATCGATATTTTTAGCATTAGCAGATTTAGAGAGAGCTTCTAATCATTTTGATTAAACTACACTCTTTGAAATTTTGAAGCTGTCAGGGATAAAATACAGGGAGCGAGAGGTTATTTATAACTTTTAAAGAAAGCAGACTCTAGTTTAAGAGTAGAAGGAAATGAAAGGGAATCAATGATCGAGAAAGGTGTGAGACAGGATTGTAGCCTAGCCGCGATGTTATTCAATCTGTATATTGAGCAAGTTGGGAAGGAAACTAAGGAGAATTTCCTTCTTAAAGCAGCACTGTCCATGTTGGCAGAGAGGCTTGTATATTCGCAAGAAACTGAAGGCTATGCTGACTGTAGCACAGATACTGTAAGGATCTCCCATGCCGGAAAAGTCTCAGTGGATGAAGCAGACGAAGAGTGTCCCATAACGCTCCATTTCTCCCTTATCCAGTCCCATAGTCCTGCCTCAGCTCCCCAGATACCTAATCCAAGCGATGATGCGATTTTTGTTGAGGAAGAAGTTCCATTAACGGATCCCTGATTAATTAGTCTTGCATCGCATGGGCCACCAATCGAAAAGATCCCCAATTTTCTTAGGACCAAAATGGAGAACACAGAAAATAAAACGAAAACTGAGGAGCTTGATGTGACCTTAGATACCCAAACTTTGGCGTTGGAACCAGAGGAAATGATTTCTGCAATTGGATTTGGCGATAGACCAGTCCAAGAACTGTTACTGGAAAGTTGGACCAGGTCAAGATTAAATCTTTGTCTGGGGTTCAGAGGAGGAAACTCCTCAAAGAATAAAGAAAAAGGAAGGTAAAGAATGACTTCCTAAACATAAATGGAGGAAATAAAAAGGTCTTGAACCTAAGACCTCCAAAAATGTCTGTCTCATATTGAAAGGGCAGATCAGACAGGTAAGCTACCTCTAAGACAGGGAACAAGAGAACAAGAAGGAATATAATATTCCCACTACTCAGGATAAATGGAACCAGAAAAAACTGAGGCAGGAAATAGGGAAACAGGCCTATAATACTGCAGTCTCGGTTTTCAGGATGGGGGTTACCCAAAAGGGACATCCACTGATCACCTCAGAAGAGATGTAGGTAGTTTAGATGGCTCTCTTTGAGAAGATTGCGGGGAGGGATGGAAGTCGAGGATCCAAATTCATGTGGGCTGTCTGGGCTGTCTTATCTTTGTCTGTGAGGGGATGGGAACAATGGAGTGGCTTAAGGAGATGGTGCTCAGAATATCTCCGTGGGAGGGGTGAAGTTGCTAGTCAGGAAAGCAGCTGAACTCTTCAAGACCGCAAAGGTATCAATTTGGGTGCCAAAAATTCTTAAGGATGCTTCACCGAAGACTCTGTCCGAGAAAATAGTGACACAGAACTAGAAGATCTCTTCAGTGGATTAGGGGGTATAAACCGAAAGAATGTACTGGACGGCAAAATCCTTGTGGTGGAAATCGGCAACATATTCCTGGCAGCAACACGAGAACAGGACTTGAAATTGTACTTAGGATTCTCCCAGGTAGCCACTAGGATATTTAAAAACATCAGAAGCGACCATGGCGGAAAGTCGGAGGCTGCAAGTGTTTCAGATAAACCTGCAACACAGTAAAGGGGCAACTGGCGCCCAGAATCGTTTTCTAGTAAGACAGGAGGTGAACGTGGCCCCGACCCAGTAACTCTATCTATACAAAGGGGGCGTTTGAGACCTCGGAGGAGCTGGAGGTAACTTGATTTATGCTAGAAATCTAAAGAACTCCAGAACAAGCAAATATGTTAAGAATGGAATTTCATTCATGCCATGGCGGACTTCTGTTCCAGGGACATAGTGAATACCAGGATGGGACAACGTGAAGGAGGAAGTACGAGGTAAACTGTATTGGCCTCAGCTTGCCTTCCTTACGAAGACAGTACTCTCACTTCCCAGAAGTGAGAAAACTGCTAGATAACTGTTCATAGCAGAATGAACAATTGCTGGGTTGTTGTGATTCCAATGCCCACAACCTGGTGTGGAGAAACAGTGACACCAGCTGCAGAGGTGAGCGCTTACTCGGATTTCTACAAGGAAATAGTCTGGAAATCCGACGGGAAATGAAATGAAATGAAATGGAGGCCCCATTCGGGGAAACTCGGCCGTCAGGTGCAAGTCTTATTTCAGTCGACGCCACATCGGGTGACTTGCGCGCCGGTGATGAGGATGAAATGAAGATGAGGACAACTCAACACCCACTCAACGAGCGTAGAAAATCTCCAACCCGACCGGGAATAGGACCCGGGCCCGCTGCACGGGAGGCAAGCACGTTACAACCCAGCTAAGCAGTGGACAGAAAAGGGGAAGAGGTAACTGACAGAGTAAGTGTGTGTGTGAAATCTTATGGGACTTAACTGCTAAGGTCATCAGTCCCTAAGCTTACACACTGCTTAACGTAAATTATCCTAAGGACAAACACACACACCCATGCCCGAGGGAGGACTCGAACCTCCGCCGGGACCAGCCGTAACTTACAGAACTTTCTGGTCCACTCTAATGGCTAGTTATGTCAAACAATGGCATATGGCGATGGAGAATCCTTATCTGAACATATGTATATTAAGTATGAGGTTGAAACGGATGTTAAACAGACAATGACCAATAGGATTAGCAGGAAAACCTAAACTCTCGCTTATCTTTAGTCAGAACTTCGATAAGGAACCCATTAGATTTTGAGGAAATGGCAGACGCTGTCACACCTGCCATTATGACCTCGTTTTTAGAAAAAAAAAAAAACGCCCAGTTACCACGAACTTACAAATAGGAATTTAACTTGGTGGAACAACAATCTGCAAGTGCAAAGGAAACAGTTAAGAAGACCTTTGAATCTTACAAGGAAGGAAGGACAATGGAAAAAATATCGGGCACCTCTTGTCAAATACAACCTTGCGATCAAGCAAGCGAAACTATCTTTCTGGAAGGTTTTCTGTGAGGAAGTGGAAGGTACAGCTACTTGCGCTAGACTTCATAAACTACCCACCAGAAAACTAACTACGCCAGGAGGTACTTTAAGGACGGAGAATAGTGAGTGTACAAGGACAACAAGTGAGGCACTGGATGTGCTCCTCAAAATCCACTTCCCTAAATGCACTCTGGCAGATGGCACAGACCAGGAGTCAGTCCCTGAGACACACTGATTTACAGGTACTCAGAGTGAAAACTGGGAATCTGTCGTAGAATGTGTTGATTTCAAAAACTCAAGCTGGGTGGTGGGATACTTCCAACCGTTCAAGCCACCAGGCCCAGATGGAATCTTTTCAGCTCAACTACGACAATCAGGAGAGGATTCAATTAGATTCCTTCGTAGACTGTTTAGGGTCAGCATAGCAGCACGAATTACTCCTAATTTTTGGAAGACAGTGAGTGTTGTTTTCATTCCGAATTCAGGGAGAATTGATAATACCAAGGCCAAGGATATGAGATCGATCAGTCTGTCCTTCTTTCTTCTAACGGCATTAGAAAAACTGGTTAATGTGCACGTTAGGGAGAGGAGGTTAACTGCGGTTCCTCTACAAGTAAAACAACACACATATCAACCAAGTAAACCATGTGAAACAGCACTTCACCAACTTGTTGGGAAGGTGTAAAAAACTCAATACGTTCAGGAAATAGCTTTCTGCCTCTTTCAGGATATCGAGGGGTCTTTTAGCAATGCGACCTTCGAATCCATGCTTAGAGCTGCAGTAGAGCATGGCACTGAGACCACCATATGCAGGTGGAGTAAAACCATGCTAAGTAGAAGAATGGCTGAAGCCACCATGATGAATGAGAAAATTGCGATTAACACCACCAGAGGGTTTTCGCAAGGAGGGATCTTGTTCCCACTGCTATGAAACGTAGTGGTGAATGAACTCATGAAGAATTAAATCTAGAAGCTACTTTTGCCAAGTACATTTAGACGGTTTAATCATAGTAATACTTAGAAAATTTATTAGTACTGTTATAACCATGATGCAATGTGCACTAGAAATTGTGGAAAACTGGTGCAGAAAACATGGTCTAATGGGTAGTCCCTAGAAAACTTTTGTAGTGCCATTTACAAGGGAGCAAATCCGGTACACATACTGGAATATTAAGGTTCTCGATGAAGCTCTACCAGTGGAGGGGGTAGTGAAGTATGTAGGGATAACTCTGGATGTGAAACTATCATGGATCCCTCAAATAAAGAATATATGTTTCAAGGCAAAAAATACTCTTATGAGCATTAGAAGGGCCTGTGGTAAAAATTGGAATCCAAACCCCGGGAGTATATACTGGATATACACTACTGTAATAAGACCTATGGCAATTTATGGGGCTAGAGCATGGTGGATAAAGTAGAGCAGAAGGTGGCTGATAAGGAGCTTGGTAAGGTGCAGAGCTTGCTTAGCCGTTACAGGCGGAGTTAGGAGCGCATCCACTGCTAGGATGGAGACCATTCTGGACATGCCTCCATTATACTTTTGGGCCACAATGGAGACCGCTGCAGGGGCATATAGGTTAAAAACTGGAAATAATTCCCTTAGGGTATCCAGTATCTCCCACCAATATAGTAACGTGGTAAACCTAGGAATGGTCGGGAATATTCCGGAAGACCATAAAATAATTTCGAGCTACTTTAATAAACCTTTCAACGTAACAATTGTAAGGAGAGAACGGCAGCGTTCAACAGACATAGTCTGGTTTACTGACGGTTCTAAAACGTATTAAGGCACTAGGGCTGGAATATACGGGGTACAGCCTAGGCTAGAGGGAGCAGTGTCTCTAGGGAAGCTGGCCACAATATTCCAGAGTGTACGTGGAGGAGAATTTGCATAGGTGGTACAAGGATCGTAGCAACCACATATATTCAGAAAGGCAAGCAGCTCTGAACTCTCTGTCAGCCAATGTAAAGAGCTCAAAGATCGTTGCTAAATGTCATGAAACCCTTGGGAGACTAGAGGAAAGCAACTGGGTAAACTTACTGTGGGTCTCTGGACACTCGGGAATTAGTGGCAATGAACTGCTAGACTGGCCAGGGCAGGCGTGACGACTCCATTTATTGGACCGGCACCTGTCATAACATTCACTAAGGCGATGGTAAAATCAAAACTCACAATTATTAGAATATTTCGAGCTATTATGCCTTGGTCGGATGGATTTCAAACTAAAATTTTAGTGTGAAATCCATGCGATCATGGCAAAATAGCCCGGAATATTTTATTAATTGTGATATTGCCGGCCGTGAAAATTCACAAGTAAACGAATAGATGGAAAGCTAATGATGTCGAAGTTCTGTAACCCTGAACTTGAACAGGACACAGATTAAATTCATGATAGGATTCATGACCGGTCAAGGGAACTTTAAGAAACACCTACACACGATGGGTAGAGAGCAAGAAGTCGCCAAGTGTAGACTGTGTGGTAAAGAGGATGAAATCGCACCACATCTAATCTTTCAATACGTAGCACTAAAAAACCAAAATCGCAGAATATTCAGGTCGGTAGAGCCTGGAGAAATCGTGTCTAATAAGGAACTATAAAGAGTCTCCCTGTTTCTTAAGGTTACCTGCAGGTTTTACTAGAATCACAGGGAGCGAAACATCACAATAAACTCAATGTGGATGTGAGCAACGGTAGGCTAAGACCACTGTGGTTTTTTTCTCTGCAAAAATCAAATCAAGATGAATTTTGAAACGGGAATATAAGTACAGGGAGAAGAAATAAAATCTTTCAGGTTTGCTAATGACATTGACGCTGTAGTTCTGTCAGAGACGGCAAAGGACTTCAAAGAGCAATTAAACGGAATATATACAGTCTTGAAGAAATATTATAAGATGAACTGTTTTCCGTGTGTATATGTGTCTTAAGAGTGCGTAAGTAATGTTCGAAGAATGGCTAGTTAGGTGTAAGATGAGATTTTTTTGCACTAAATAAACTTGCGTGACATTAAAACATCTACAATCTGAAGTCCAGTACCATCAAGTTACGCATCTGGCATTAGTTAAAGAATGGACTATTTATTATTCGTTCACAGTTCGTCCTATTATTTCGCCTTAACACAAATATAAATACTTATACGAGGAAAAGGAAAAAAAAGATGCCCCGAGAACAAATGACTAGAAAAATGGTTCAAATGGCTCTGAGCACTATGGGACTTAACTTCTAAGGTCATCAGTCCCCTAGAACTTAGGAGTACTTAAACCTAACTAACCTAAGGACATCACACAGCCGGCCGGAGTGGCCGAGCGGTTAAAGGCGCTACAGTCTGGAACCGCACGACCGCTACGGTCGCAGGTTCGAATCCTGCCTCGGGCATGGATGTGTGTGATGTCCTTAGGTTAGTTAGGTTTAAGTGGTTCTAAGTTCTAGGGGACTTATGACCACAGCAGTTGAGTCCCATAGTGCTCAGAGCCATTTGACATCACACACATCCATGCCCGAGGCAGGATTCGAACCTGCGGCCGTAGCGGTCGCGCGGTTCCAGACTGTAGCGCCTAGAACTGCTCGGCCACCTCGGCCGGCCAAATGACTAGACTGGCTTAAAACGTAATAAGTGTTCATAACATAATAGCGTCGAAAATGTGAGCACAAGAAGCAAGGCTCTAGTAAAGAACCGTATCGGATCGTCACTACAACTGAACAACTCGTATATCCTGTCAGGCCATTTCTAAGTTAGTACAATATTTCTTTGTACAGGCTTGGAGTTAAACAGATTCTGGTTCAAATGGCTCTGAGCACTATGGGACTTAACTTCTAAGGTCATTAGTCCCCTAGAACTTAGAACTACTTAAACCTAACTAACCTAAGGACATCACACACATCCATGCCCGAGGCATTATTCGAAACTGCGACCACAGCGGTCGCGCGGTTCCAGACTGTAGCACCTAGAAACGCTCGGCCACCTCGGCCGGCCTAAACAGATTCTGGATCGTATGCTGTGGCACATCTGTCCCTATTTGCTCGAGATGGATCTATAAATTCTCTACATTTTTAACGTGCTGCAGTTGATGTCACTTGTGTTCTCCTATTTGTTTTCTTTTCATAAGATAGTGCAGTGTGGCAGATCGCTACTAGGACTAACCGTATGTCGTATGTGGCAGCTGCCCAGACTGCCAGAAAAGTGTGGACTTAGACTCTCACCATAGAATTCAAATAAAATCTGGACTCATCATTTAAGAGCACCACTCTCCAGTCTATAGTAGTTGAACGGAGTCTTTCATGGCACGAGTGTAAATGAATGCAATTTTGGGCGTGTGCCAATATAGAACCTTCTAACGTCTAACTAGACACCAAATATCCTTTCACAGTGCGCGAAAAAAATAAAAATAAAAATAAAATAAAAAAAAAAAGTTGGATGTACTTTACCTTATTGGCAGACTAGATGATTTACTGTTAATTTGCTGTTGCAAACATATAAAACCCGAACACTACGGTCAGAATGGCACAGACAGCCTGCGATACAGTTAGCCATCCAGTACAGTCAACTGCTGCTCTCTCTCTCTCTCTCTCTCTCTCTCTCTCTAGTTCCGCATCAATTAGGTGAGCACCTGTCGGCAGCAACGCAGACGCTTTCCTCATACTTCAATTACTCGTTGCAGTAGCTAAAATAGCCGCACCGCATCAGTCGTTAATTCACTTCAGTGCAGCAGTTCACGGTCACTAGAGGCACGACCGTACAAATCTGCACAGCATAGCGGTGAACGGATGATCATCCAACAACCTGCTGAGAGTATCATTCCTCATTATATTGTAACTTTTCTTGGTCACAAGCTGTAAAAAGGCAGCGACTCAATAGGCCAAAATTGCGGTATTATTCTTTAAAGGGAAAAAATTTATACAGAAAATTAGGTACATTCTAAGTTGTTACAGGAACAAACATGAGAAGAGAAGTAGTATATTAAGCTTTTAGGGCATGGGCTCTTAAGAAGCAGGAGAATGTTTTTAACACAAAATCACCTTAATACTGAATATCAGCAAGATGTTTCAGATTTCGAGTGCGAAATCTGGAAGCTGAGTCCATTCCTATGGGTTGGTACAAAGAAGGGAGGAAGATAAAGATTTAACGTCCCAGCGACAATGAGGCTTTAAGGACGGAGCACAAGCTCGAATTGTTTAAAGATGGGAAGGAAATCTGCGTGCACTTTCAAATCAGCCATTCCGGCATTTTTCTAAAGCGATTTAGGAAAATCATCGAAAACCTTCACGTGAATGGTCGGACACGGAATTGAACGGTCGTCCTCCGAATGCGATTCCAGCGAGTTAGCCACTGCGCTACATCACATAGATTGGTCAAGCTTCCAAATCAGAATCCATGAGCAGAAACATTTACGTTTCAAACACTTTCGGAGGGGACAGCAAACTGTTGATCATACCCCACATTCTAACCAATCATCAGTTCAAATAACCAGAGACAATTAATGAATGCAGCAGATACCAGCACAAGATGTCCAACGTTCTCTGAAACTGATATAGAAGTGATTGTTGATTAGCGAGTCCCCTCATAACAAATATTTGGATCCACGAAAGATTTTTTCGTGATTTTTGCCGCACAAATAGCTTGAACGGAAACCGCTGAAGATTTCATTGAAAAATGTGACTGACTGTGAGATCCATCTCGTCTGTAAAATAATCATCAAAGACCTGGTAGCATTGTACGAAGCAGTTTTGAAACAGTTAATGATTCACATTCACTGTCTTCCGTGAGAAATGTAGACTACTGAGAGGTCAAGTCAGGTTGACGGATTCGCCCCCTGCTTGTTATGATGAGTGCGCGTGACTTCTTGACTGAGCGCCACTTTCTCGACCGTGAATTGGACTCCTTTGATCTTGGGCCTACAGACATCTTTTTTAAACTGCTTCATAGGACTGCTTAAATACACTTCCAGGGGTGGACAAAAACATTGAAACAGCAAAAGTAAGACACAAAAGCATGTCTGATGACTAATGTGGTTTAGAAAAACCATTGGCAGTGAAAAGAGTTTATAGTGCTCCCGGAATCGATAAATACAGGTTCGGTATGGTTTTCAAAGGAATCGTATACCAACCTACTTGCAAAGTAACGACGATGGAGGCGGACAGCGAACACGTACCATTTTCTGAAAAAGCAGACGTATAGGCTCAATGACATTGAGATCTAGAGACTGTGGTGCCAAGGAGAGATGCGACAACTCGTCCTCGTGCTCACAAAACCAGTCCCGGACGATGAGAGCTGTGCGAACAGGGGCCGTGTCCTCTTGTAACACAGCATCCCCGTCTGGGAACAGATTTTGCCTCATGGATCAGCCAAAATAGTCACTTACAAATAACCATGGCTGTGATGGGCTCTTCTAGAGTAACCACGGAGCTCATGGAAAACCACGCTCTGGCTACCCAGATCATCACCGGACCCCCGTCATGTTTCACTCTTGGAACGTAAACTCAGCCAGAAATTGGAAACAGTGTGAAACAATGCTCATCCGACCAAATAACATTTTTATATTGCTCGATAGTCCAGGTTTCTTTTGGCTTCGGCACCACGTTTTCCTGTTGCGCGCATTTGCATCACTAATGTGTGGTTTTGGAATTCCTGCTCCCGCTGCAATTGCCTGCTTATGGAGCTCCTTTGCTGTTATTTTGGCGCTACAGGATTCATGAGTCTGGCATTCAGTTCTGCAGAGGCTGTATCAGCTGTCGTCCTCTTATTGTTCGTAACAATCCTCTTCAATGACTCTCGGCCACAATCACTCAACACACACTTTTATCGGCGTTGTGACTTAGCCGTTGATGTTTTTCCGCTTTCCATGCATGCAGTATAAATCTTTGATTCGGTGCCTCTTGAAACACCAAACACTTCGGCTATGGAATACAAGTAAAAATTTAAAATATATTTTAAGATTGGACACGGCGACTGGAAAAATGAATATTTGACATAATAAGAAAACATAGATTCAGTTGCATAATTCAAAATTTATAAAAAGCGGATTTGTTGATAAAACAGTGACACAAATGAAATGGCAAATGAATGTTTCACAAAAGGTAAAAGGCAGAGAGACAGCTGCATAAGTTAAAAGTAAAAATCCAGTGTGCTGACTGATTAACATCAGACTGATTAACATAGAGACATACATAAGTGAAATGATGAGTGGGCCTAGACTGCCAGGAAGAGGGGTATCATGAGGGAATGTAGAGGTGAAGTAATGCCGAAGAGGGTAATTGAGTGGGTGGATGTTTGGAGGAGGAACACAAGAAAGTGAAGAGGGATGCCATTCCGGATCAAGCCTTAGGATGTGGGTGGAGAGGAAAGAAGAGCGGATTTCGTGGTCGGAAAAGGGAAGGTGATTAAAATTTCGTTGTGAGAAGGTAGGGAGAGTGTGGAGGTATTGCGTTCGGGGAATGTGCTGGTGAGGCGTGGCAGATTACTAGGCGCACTGAGCAGGGGGAAAACTAGAGAGTGGGTAGTGTTGAATTTGTGGATAACGTAGGATATTCGGAAGTGTTCAAGATGGAAGAGAAGGGAAGAGAGTTTTATTGATTGGTAGAGGATAGGGGTGGGGGATGGTAAGTGGAATCGAAAGGCTAAGCAGAGTGCGTGGCATTCGAGGATCTGTAGGAGGGAGGAGTGGAAGTCCATGTCACATTTACGTAGCAACCACCAGGCTTGGCTAACATTTTCATTTATGTTCAAGCACACATTTCTCGCGTTGTTTCCATATTTGTGTTCAACCCCTGTGTTTTGTATACATACCACATACCTATAAAAGTAACACATCATTACTTCGATCAATTCCATAAGACCCTAACTGACAGTTACAGCAGCTCTACTACGGGGTTAGTTTGATAGAACTTTCTTTTACATATCACACAGGAGAGATCACACATAGTGGCATTGTTATATGCATTTAGTAGCCACATAGGAGAGACAACTAAGACGCTCTGGGTAGCGTGGTTCAAGTTCGGAATGGTCGCAGCAATCGAGATTCCCGTTGACTATGAAGTGCACACAGTAATTTTTTCTCTCTGGACGAAGGAGAAACCGACAGAATTGAATTCTTGTAGTCCATGGGGAAAATATTTTGGGTGACAGTGTTTTCATGCTCGATTCTCATGTTCCTACTTGGGTATGCAGCCGACGGTGATTATTTTTTCGATAGCATCGCCACAGGTGATAATGCATGAATTCGGTTTATGTATTTAGAGACGAAATAGCAGTCTATGTAGTGTGCCAGTTCATCATGGACAAATGTAAAGTGTGTTCTGATATTTTCTTCGAAGAAGGTTACGATAACTGTCTTTTGGGACAGAAGAGGCGTGCTGTTGCTCCAGCAATCGATTTAGCAATATACACCGAAATGTTAAAATAGTTTGAAAGTGCAGTTGAAAACAAACTACTTCGCACATTGAGATCCGGCATAACTTTCCAGCGCAACAGCACTCGTCCACACATTTCCAAAGAACTCTTGACAAGTTTCAGATGGATGTTGTTTGGACGTATAGCAAATAACCCTGATTTTGCTCCCATTCGTTACCACTACTTCCCTAACATCAACTGAACTATCGTCATCGAATTTCGCGAACAATGAGGGGCATCAAAACGTCTTTCGATTACGCTTAAGGTTGCTGGCGACAGAGTTCTGTGACGATGGTATAGAGAAACTTCTCGCCCTGCACGAAAAGCTCATTACGTCGTAAGAAATAATGTTGAAGAGTACTTTAAGTACTATGGTTCAATTCTTTTATCCTGGCGGTTCGCGCATGCCCGCCCAGACGAGGGAGATTGCTGCGTTGCTAGTTGTACGCGCCAAGAGAAGCAGCGCCATAGTATAGTTCGCAAACTTACGTTTAGGGGGGATCGCGCAGTTTATGAAGTAAAGCCACCACGGTCGCATTAACCCTTTCGCTGCTACAGAGACGAGCTTCCCACATTCCGCGATGTGCGCGATTGTGTCACCATTGCATTGCTGGCCTGTGCAGACACATGGAGTTTCGACTGCTTTGACACACTTTATTATTCGATTTCATAAAAACTATTAAGCTAAAAAAATTGATTTTTCCACATCTTCTTGACTGATACCTTCCCCCCATTAATGACTTAATTTTGTTTCGATGTTCAACGCAGTTATATCGCAGCATTAGATGCAGTAAACCATTGAACGAAATTTTGAAGAGTTTGCAGAGGTTAAAGTCCATAGCGTATACTTTCCATATGGTCGACTTTAGTTGCCACTGGAAATTTCAAAAAATTACATTCAAACGAATAAAATTCATGAAGTAAGATACTTCGATATTGTTTTTAAATAAAGAAAATATTAAGCACTGAACAAGGTTTTTTTTCAATCTCATTTTGTTCGCTTTTGTTCGTTGCATCTGCTCGGGGCGGACATCGTAAGACATCCGTTTAAGTTCGTTGTTGATCCATTAACTCAGTTTTTTTATTACAGAGGGCAGCTAACCCTCTGACCGAACACGCTGAGCTACCTTGCCGGCCAGGTTTGAACTCAGAACCTTTCTCTTTACAGCCATACATTTTAACCATTACGCTAACGCAACTTGTCATTCCATGCAGCTCCCGGAGGACTTTAAAATATCACGCAAATTACCGACAAACACTGTTGGTATGACTATGAATTACTCACGTTTCGTCGAAGTACAATAGGAAATAACAATTACCACTGTTCTTTATTGCGAAAAAACGGTTAGTGAGAATGATACAAACACCTTTCCTTGCTATCACCTGAATTACGAGTCTTATTGCTTGTTTGGTTTAATTAATTAACAGAATATTAAGCAACTGGTATAAAGAATGCTTTTTCCAAACTTTCTATAAAAGAAAGTCTGCTATCAAGACATTGCTTTTGTTCAATTACTTTATTTACGACTGAAGTTTCTAAAACTGAAGACACTCGTCCGTGCTCTGCACTGCAGTCGAGGTCTGGCAACGTCGTTCTCTGTTCATTGGCTGAGTATGTTTTGTGACGTCAGATGCGCAGAACGAACCTAAACTCGGCCGCCGTCATAAATGACGCGCACTTTAACTACAATACATAACAATGCCACTACAAAATCGTTGTAAACATCAGGAAATGTTGTTTCTCTATGGCATGTAAAGATAATATACACCGGTGTCCAAAATTAAAGCAGCAGACGGAAATTTTGCAAGGTTGCGTTTATTTTGCCACAAAATCACACAGGTGATAGTAAAGTAGAAGCAATGTAAAGAATACAGAATGTAAACTGCTGCAACATGCATAACGGTGGACAAAGATGTTCTCCGTTTCTTCCAACTTAACGGAATTGCACACGCGTTCTGACAACTGGTTAATGAGCTCAATATGGGGTGTGGCCACCTCTGGCAGCGACGACGGGACATGCTGTAAATGATGTCATCAATCTCATGTTGGGGAGTAACGCCCGTTCCTCTTGCAGAGCTGCTCTTGGAGAGTCTTGGAGAGTGGTTGGTGGACGCTGACGTGATGCAACCCGTCTGCCTGTGCATCCCAGACATGCTCTATGGGATTCAAATGGGGAGAGCGAACAGACTAGGTCATGGGTGCAATAACTTCTGTTTCCAAGAAAACCTCAACCACCCGTGCTATACGAGGTCGAGTATTATCGTCCATCAATACGATGTCTGGACCCACAGTATCTCGCAACAACCGTACGTGAGGTTCCAAGATCTTATCACGATACCTGACAGCAGTTAAACCTTGTCGATTCACCTGTAAAATGTCTTGAAGACATGTTCGGGTCTTTAACATAATCCCTGTCCACACCAGTAGGGATCATCCTCGATATCAGCCTCTTTCCACAGTGTTTGGATCCCGATATCGAATTCAACGTTCCCTCCAGATGCGAATCCGTCGAAAATCACTCTCCAGGCCAAATCGGGAATCATATGTGGAAAGAACATTGGCTTAATGTTCGACCGTCCAAGTGGCATGCTGACGACTTCACTCTAGACATTCCCTTCTGTGAAGACGCGTCAGAAGTACACATGCAGCAGGTCTCCGACAATAAAGGCCACCCTGCCGAAGCCTTCTGTACATCGTTTGACTCGACACAACACGTCCAGTGGATGTTGCGGGGTCAGATGCCAGTTACTGTGCAGTATTAAGGCGGTATCGTCGTACCCATACAGCCAAATAACGGTCCTCTCATTCTGATGCCTCGAATGGTCGGCCTCTTATGGCCTTCGGGATACAGTTTCGGTCTCTATAAGCTGTAGCCACATTCGAGAAGCAACAGAACCATTCACTTTAGGCCAACAGGCCACATCACTTTGCGGCCGTCCTTCTTCCATTCTTCCCATGGCCCTCCACCACAGACGTCTGGTAGGCGTCTTCTCGGTGCTATAGTGCACCGTCTGCGACTGTGTATGCAGCAGTTGTGGATGAGGGACTACCCGGCAAACACTAACCCCTTTGATAGGTGTCCTGACGACATCGTTCGCGTGGTTGTCCGTTGACCGGAATGCCACCTTCCGTGCAGAACACGAATGTACGGACAGCTTTTGACAGTTTTGTATGATTTATCGCGAATTAAACACATAACGGGGAAACAGTAGTTTGTTACTTTAATTTGAGATACCAGCATATTTTTAATCTCTTTCATTTACAGAATTATTGTATATTATATGCTACAAGTAAACAGCAACCAGCCCCTGTGAGAAAACTGCGTTTATTTCACACAAATTTCTAATTGCGCGTAATTTTCTTTGACTTTATTTTTGTTTAGAACAATTGATATTACCATATTCTTTGAGAAGATGATGCTAACAACTGTGAATAAAAGCATCACCGAGGAGGACCCTCGATAATTGTACTTCACACGAAACCCTTATAACATGAAAGAAATTTTAACACATAGGTTGGCAGTGTTTATTACAGAACAGTCATTCTGTATCAGTTGACCATTAAATTACATTAATTTTGTAACATCAATTCAAAATTCTGTTAACTCGTTCGTGAAAAGTTTCAGGCGTTCCTTGAAAGTATTATGTTTAGTTTAAACTAATTTAGAACCCTCTTAATTCATATACGTTATTATATCAATACTCTGTCTTCCAAAGATGTGAAACATCCACAAGAAAAGAAGGAAAATAAATGGAACTTCACAGGTTGGAAGGGCATGTGATGCTATTTCAGTGTCGAATTTGCAAAAAACTTGGCACTCTGAGCCCACTTATCAGCATGACGTGACATCCACCACCTATGACCTGGATGCGAACACTGATTCGGTTGGGAAAGGTGTCATAAAGGCGCTGTATTCTCTCCTGATACAAACTCGCCCACAACTAATGTAATTGGTCTTCGATATCCTTGGTATTGGCACTGGGACGGAACTGACATCTGAACTGGTCCCACGTACGTTCTATCGGGGAAAGATCATTGTTTCCTTCTGGACACGGAAGCACCTGAGCGTCACGCCTACGGTTCATAGAGAGACGGGCCACGTATGGACGATCGTTGCCTTGTTGAAAAATCGCAACACAATTCTGTCGCATGAGAGGTAACAAATGAGGGCGTAGTACGTCCGTGATTAATTCCCGACATGTCGGCGGGGGGGAGGGGGGGGGGGAGGATTGTTGAAAAGTCTGTAATGTTTTACATTTTCAGAAACAAGCACTGATCTTTAGAAAATGAACTGGCAGCTGTGGAAATAGAAGTGAGTAATTGGTCTTAGCCGCGACTACAACTCGCTATGGCGACGTGGCTACACCGGCTACAGTCAAAGAGCTTACTCATGCAGTAGTAACACTGAACGAGAGATGTGACAATGCAGCATTTATTCCATCTGCAAGAAGAAGAAAGTGGAAAGAAATACCGAAACGAAATTGAAAATTGAATGATGCCTTGTCGTTAAAGTATTAGCGCTTCAAGGCAGGAAGAAGCGAATACGAAACACAATGGCTTATTTGTCCTCCAGCATTATGTAGTTCAGTAGCACACAAGGATAGGTTCCTAAAATATTTCTGTCTTTCTTCTTAATCTTTCGTGTGTTTGACTTGCATCGGCAGTTATCTAAAGTTTTCATTTATAATTGCCAGTTTTGGTAGATTATCATTATTTTAATGCGACGAACTTTTCTCTTGGGGCTGCACAAGATTTAGAAGTGCACTTTGTCTTCTAAGAAACATAAAATTCCATAAAATTTTGCCGGTACTTGAGATATTAAAATTTTCTTTGCTCATCCCACATAGTCGGCATATCGTCATACAGCCGCAGAGCAAACACTTGCACTTCACGTTGTTCGTCACCACGCATTATAAGAATCCATGGACAGCACGACTAAACTAAACGCAGAACTGCACTGCGATTCGGATAGTGCGAAGGAAGTTTCGTGCACAGTAACAACAGACCCAAGTGATTATTAACAAAGTGCTTGCACCATATTCTTTTGACGTGACGGTACAGCATCTTGGAGAAATCTCTAGTTCTGGGGTTAGTCTGACAGCAGTAATCATGGTTCCCAGAAAGTACTTCCTATTGTAATACAATATTATGAACTTAAAGCTGGCAGTATGCAGACAGAGGTAGTCGAAACCGAAACTACTCCAGATGAAAGTGCTGAAACAGTACCATCATATATTCGATATACTTTAGAAGGGCCGTGAATAGAAAAAAAGTGTTTAGCATTTGGAGCCGACAATACGAACACAAATTTTGGCGGCATAAGTCGAACAGAATGTAAAATGTGTTCACCAAACGAAAGTCATGTATTAATGAAAATTTAGTTTGGTTGCGTTGCCCAGTCATATTCTTAACAATGCTATTCAGCATGGGGTTCGTCAGTTTAAGTGGTGGCCGGCCGGGGTGGCCGAGCGGTTATAGGCGCTACAGTCTGGAACCGCGCGACCGCTACGGTCGCAGATTCGAAACCTGCCTCGGGCATGGATGTGTGTGGCGTCCTTAGGTTAGTTAGGTTTAAGTAGTTCTAAGTGACTGATGACCTCAGCAGTTTAAGTCCCATAGTGCTCAGAGCCATTTGAAACATTTAAGTGTAGATTTAGAGGGTACTGTATTCAGGCTGCACAATTACTTTTGTACATGCACAGTAAGAGCTGAGGAACTCAAGCATAGTTGTGAATTTGTGGAAGTTAGTTACAAACAGCTTCTTAGTCACTGTAAAGCCAAAGGTTTATTTCTGTTCCCTGCACTTGACAGAATAATTGAAAGACTATAAAATCTTACTTTTTGTCTATAGTCAATGCTCCTGAAATTCTAAAGATGTTCTTTGTAAATAGTTTTACTAAGACGTATTTCTACCGCTTACATTCATTGATGTCCGTGTTTCATCATGGGATATAACAGCTTGAAGGTGGAGAAACTTTCATTATTGAGATGACTCCAATGTTAGACAATGGGTGTTCTCTTCTTAAGAAGAGATTGTAGAGTAATTACATGCCACTAAAAGACGGAAAAAATATTGATAAGGGCTAGGGAGGATGGCCTTGATAATGAAGTTGACTGTTTTGAGCAGGAGGCTGTTTCGTTGTACGGCGAACGTCTAGACTGTTTAGATGAATGGTGTGTGTAATTTTCAGAGCTCAAATTCCTTATCTGGTTAATCATAACTGGTATGGATGATCTACAACAGTGTTTACAGTTCTGGAGCGATAAAGGGACTGTAATAGATGATGAAAAGTGTTTAATGAAGTATGTAATGTGAACCAGTTTTTGCAGCAGCATAGCTCTGCTTCGCTCACAGCTGCAAGCGGCGCTGACTTCGGTCGCGCAGCTTGAGGCTGTTGCCAATGGGCACCACTGTGGGGAGCCGGACTTGGGTATCACGGGGATGTCAACCTCGTCCCGTCTGTCCCCAGATCGGTCTGCCGCTGTGGTTACCCCGGTTGCTGCCCGCAGTGGGGCTGAGCCCTCGCCTGTGGTTGATTGGGAGGTCGTTCCAAGGAGTGGCAGGCAGCGAAAGACGTCCCCGGTGGCTGATCAGGAAGCCTCCCCGATGCGTCTGACAAACAGGTTTCAGGCACTGTCTCTGGCTGAGCCAGATGCAGCTGCCTGCCCTGTTTCAGAGGATGATTCTCAGCCTTCAAGGTCCGGGCAATGGCAGAGGATGGGCTTATTGGTAGTTGGGAGCTCCAATGTTAGGCGCGTAATGGGGCCCCTTAGGGATATGGCGGCTAAGGAGGGGAAGAAATCCAGTGTGCACTCCGTGTGCATTCCGGGTGGAGTCATTCCTGATGTGGAAAGGGTCCTTCCGGATGCCATGAAGAGCACAGGGTGCAGCCAACTGCAGGTGGTGGCACATGTCGGCACTAATGACGTGTGTCGCTATGGATCTGAGGAAATTCTCTCTGGATTCCAGCGGCTATCTGATTTGGTGAAGGCTGCCGGTCTTGCTTACGAGATGAAGGCAGAGCTCACCATCTGCAGCATCGTTGACAGAACCGACTGCGGACCTTTGGTGCAGAGCCGGGTGGAGGGTCTGAATCAGAGGCTCAGACGGTTTTGCGACCGTGTTGGCTGCAGATTCCTTGACTTGCGCCATAGGGTGGTGGGGTTTCGGGTTACGCTGAATAGGTCAGGAGTTCACTACACTCAGCTCGCGGCTACACGGGTAGCGGAGGCTGTGTGGCGTGGACTGGGCGGTTTTTTAGGTTAGAAGGCCTCGGGAAAAGTACGGGGTGAGCTGCAATCTCAAAGGGTGCATGGAAAATACAGGACGTGCTTGGATAAAGGAACAGTCGGAATTGTAGTTGTAAATTGTTGTAGTTGTGCTGGGAAAGCCCCTGAGCTACAAGCGCTAATAGAAAGCACAGAAGCTGAAATCGTTATAGGTACAGAAAGCTGGCTAAAGCCTGAAATAAGTTCTGCAGAAATTTTTACGAAGTCTCAGACGGTGTTCAGGAAAGATAGATTAGGCAGAATTGGTGGTGGAGTGTTTGTGTCTGTCAGTAGTGGTTTATCTTGTAGTGAAGTCGAAGTAGATACTCCGTACGAATTGGTATGGGTGGAGGTTATACTTAACAGCCGAACTAAGTTAACAATTGTCTCCTTCTACCGACCCCCAGACTCGGATGATATAGTTGCTGAACAGTTGAGAGAAAATTTGAGTCTCGTAACAAATAAATACCCCACTTATACGGTTATAGTTGGTGGGGACTTCAACCTTCCCTTGATATGTTGAAAAAATACTTGTTCAAAACCGGTGGTAGGCAGAAAACATCTTCCGAGATTGTCCTAAATGCTTTCTCCGAAAATTACTTCGAACAGTTAGTCCACGAACCCACGCGAATTGTAAATGGTTGCGAAAACACACTTGACCTCTTAGCCACAAACAATCCAGAGCTAATAGAGAGCATCATGACTGATACAGGGATTAGTGACCACAGGGTCGTTGTAGCCAGGCTCAATACCGTTTCTTTCAAATCCACCAAAAACCAACGCAAAATAATTTTATTTAAAAAAGTGGATAAAGTGTCACTAGAAGCCTTCCTAAGAGACAATCTCCATTCCTTCCGAACTGACTATGCAAATGTAGACGAGCTGTGGCTCAAATTCAAAGATATAGTAGCAACAGCAATTGAGAGATTCATACCTCATAAATAGGTAAGAGATGGAACTGATCCCACATGGTACACAAATCAGGTCTGACCGCTGTTGCAGAGGCAACGGAAAAAGCATGCGAAGTTCAGAAGAACGCGAAATCCCGAAGATTGGCTAAAATTTACAGACGCGAGAAATTTGGCACTGACTTCAATGCGAGATGCCTTTAATAGGTTCCACAACGAAACACATATCGAAATTTGGTAGAAAATCCGAAGAAATTCTGGTCGTATGTAAAGTACACAAGCGGCAAGACGCAGTCAATACCTTCGCTGCGCAGGTACGACTGTGCCGCTAAAGCGGAGTTATTGAACGCAGTTTTCCGAAATTTCTTCACCAGGGAAGACGAATGGAATATTCCAGAATTTGAAACACGAACAGCTGCTAGCATGAGTTTCTTAGAAGTAGATACCTTAGGGGTTGCGAAGCAACTCAAATCGCTTGATACGGGCAAGTCTTCAGGTCCAGATTGTATACCGATTAGGTTCCTTTCAGATTACGCTGATACAATAGCTCCCTAATTAGCAATTATATACAACCGCTCGCTCACCGATAGATCTGTACCTATAGATTGGAAAATTGCGCAGGTCGCACCAGTGTTTAAGAAGGGTAGTAGGAGTAATCCATCGAACTACAGACCTATATCATTGACGTCGGTTTGCAGTAGGGTTTTGGAGCATATAGTGTATTCAAACATTATGAATCACCTCGAAGGGAACGATCTATTGATACGTAATCAGCATGGTTTCAGAAAACATCGTTCTTGTACAATGCAGCTAGCTCTTTATTCGCACGAAGTCATGGCCGCTATCGACAGGGGATCTCAGGTTGATTACGTATTTCTGGATTTCCGGAAAGCTTTTGACACCGTTCCTCACAAGCGACTTCTAATCAAGCTGCGGGCCTATGGGGTATCGTCTCAGTTGTGCGACTGGATTTGGGATTTCCTGTCAGGAAGGTCGCAGTTCGTAGTAATAGACGGCAAATCATCGAGTAAAACTGAAGTGATATCAGGTGTTCCCCAGGGAAGCGTCCTGGGACCTCTGCTGTTCCAGATCTATATGAATGACCTGGGTGACAATCTGAGCAGTTCTCTTAGGTTGTTCGCAGATGATGCTGTAATTTACCGTCTAGTAAGGTCTACCGAAGACCAGTACCAGTTGCAAAGCGATTTAGAAAAGATTGCTGTATGGTGTGGCAGGTGGCAGTTGACGCTAAATAACGAAAAGTGTGAGGTGATCCACATGAGTTCCAAAAGAAATCCGTTGGAATTCGATTACTCGATAAATAGTACAATTCTCAAGGCTGTCAATTCAACTAAGTACCTGAGTGTTAAAATTACGAACAACTTCAGTTGGAAAGACCACACAGATAATATTGTGGGGAAGGCGAGTCAAAGGTTGCGTTTCATTGGCAGGACACTTAGAAGATGCAACAACTCCACTAAAGAGACAGCTTACACTACACTCGTTCGTCCTCTGTTAGAATATTGCTGCGCGGTGTGGGATCCTTACCAGGTGGGATTGACGGAGGACATCGAAAAGGTGCAAAAAAGGGCAGCTCGTTTTGTATTATCACGTAATAGGGGAGAGAGTGTGGCAGATATGATACGCGAGTTGGGATGCAAGTCATTAAAGCAAAGACGTTTTTCGTCGCGGTGAGATCTATTTACGAAATTTCAGTCACCAACATTCTCTTCCGAATTCGAAAATATTTTGTTGAGCCCAACCTACATAGGTAGGAATGATCATCAAAATAAAATAAGAGAAATCAGAGCTCAAACAGAAAGGTTTAGGTGTTCGTTTTTCCCCCGCACTGTTCGGGAGTGGAATGGTAGAGAGATAGTATGATTGTGGTTCGATGAACCCTCTGCAAGGCACTTAAATGTGAATTGCAGAGTAGTCATGTAGATGTAGATGAACTTGGGAAACTGCCCTGTAATGATAAGTGGGGCCGCGCGGTAATAGCTGAGCGGTCTTGGCCGCTGCAGTCATGGACTGTGCGGTTGATCCCGGCGGAGGTTCGAGTCCTCCCTCGGGCATGGGTGTGTGTGTTTGTCCTTAGGGCAATTTAGGTTAAGTAGTGTGTAAGCTTAGGGACTGATGACCGTAGCAGTTAAGATTTCACACACATTTTAACAATGATAACTGGGTTAGGTATTTTAGTGGTGACAAGCATGAAGACTGCCAGTTGAACTGCAGAAACTAGGTCAGAATTTTTTCTATTCCTGGTCACAGTGCTAATGTTGAAAGGGTATTTTCACTAATAAGATCAGTCGTAGATGAAAGGAACAGGTTATCTACTGATTCAGTCAAAGATATTGTTTTTGTGGATTATAATTTTTAAAATTTCAATTGTGGGAATTTTCTTGAATATATTTCAAACAAGCTTTAGGTTAGAGGGTCTCAGGGAAACACAGAAAGGGTGTCCATCTAAAAGGGGATAGGTAAAACACAGTAGGTTAGTTGTAGAAACGATCGGTATTGTAGCTGTGTTGGGAAAGAACCAAAACTCCAAGCCCTAATAGAAAGCACTGAAGCTCAAATAGTTATAGGTACAGAAAGCTGGCTAAAACCGGAAATAAGTTCACCCGAAATTTTTTCAAACGATCTAACAGTGTTCATAAAGGATACATTAAATACAGTTGGTGGTGTATTTATTGCTGTCAGCAGTAGTTTGCCTTGTAGTGAAATTGAAGTAGATAGTTCCTGCGAAATAGTATGGGTAGAGGTTATACTTGACAATCGGACTAAACTATTAATTTAAAAGAACGCAAAGTCCCCAGGACTGGCAAAGTCTTACAGAAGTTCGAAATATAGCGCGTACTTCAATGTGAGATGTTTTTAATAATTTTCGTAACGAAACTCTGTCTCGAAATCTGGCAGAAAACCCAAAGAGACTCTGGTCATATATAAAGCACACCAGTGGCAAGATGCAATCAATACCTCCACTGCGCGATAGCAACTAAAGTAGAGTTATTAAACACGGTTTTCCGAAACTCCTTCACCAAAGAAAACGAAGTAAATATTCGTGAATTCCAATCAAGAACAACTGCCACGATGAGAAACATAGAAGTAGATATCCTCGGTGTCACAAAGCAGCTTAAATCACTTAATAAAGGCAAGGCCCTCGGTCCAGACTGTATACCAGTCGGGTTCCTCGCAGAATATACAATAGCTCCCTATTTAGCAATTATGTACAACCGCTCGCTCACAGAGAGATCCGTATGTAAGGACTGGAAAACTGCTCAAGTCACGCCAATACCTAAAAAGGGAAGTAGGGGTAATCCGTTGAATTACAGGCCCATATCACTAACGTTGATTTGCAGTAGGATTTGGGAATAATATACTGTATTCGTACATAAATATGTAACACCCCACCCGTCACTTAACTGGTTTTGGTGTGTGTTCACCCCAGGTAATTGACTAACAGATCAACAGAGAGTGCAAAACTGCCGCAATGTCGGATAACGCAAAGAAAGTAATAAGACCCTGTGACTCCTGATTGAATTGCGATGGCAGTGTTGACATTAACTGATTCAGAATTGATCCCTTTTAATTAGAAGGGGTGCTCATTGATGTTATATTCAGCTATTGAACACCAGATGGAAATGTTGAACATAAAATTAATTAAGAAAGTTACTTGGGATTTCAACTACTTGATTGAAAACAGATGCAGTCGATTAGCACAGATTTATTTTTTAGCTCACGACCTTCAATCATCACATTACATGACTCTCCTAACAGGCAGTGGTAATAAATTGTGTTTGCGTGGAGTAAATCGCGATAACTCAAAAGTAATTCCTATTGACTGACCCAGGTGTAATGCGAAGTGCGAGAAGAATTCTACAATACACGGCCCATGAAACCCTCGTGGAAACTTTGGGGACGAGATACAACAAATTAATCAGTGGCCGGAGAGGGTGCAATATCATCGAATACAGTGTGGCGGAGCGTCGTCTTTGTGTTGACGTCGGCCGACCTCGTGGTGCTGCAAGGCTGCATGCGTCTATTCACTCCTAGCTATCTTGCTCAGTATATAGCTGAACCAAAACTTCCTATCTCCAAGCTCAATCGTTCCATTTGCTAGGTCCTAAACTGCAGAGATGCTCACTCTTTCCCAGGCAAGCTGAGTAAAGAACGCCACGTCCGCACTCTAGGCAAGCTGGGAACGGAAGACCCCTACGGAGACTTCTCACAGTCAGCTCTTCGCCTCTGTTTCCCTTCCAGCAAAATCACTTGCGGCAATTGCAGCGCAAGTCGCGTTAATTAAGCGTCACTTCCCAGTACTGACCAATGCCTGCTCTGGGAAGTGAACAAATTCCCACAAAATTTCCCTTCCTCTCAACTTCTGCTATTTAGCTCCTCCCAGGCCATCCATCAAGGTTAGCATCTGCACAAACACCAATTTTTCCGGAATTCTGACTCCCAAGAGAGTACTTCAAATTCCTTGGTCCTACATTCCCATCGGAGGCTGGCGTATTTCATCCTGTCGCTTTTCACCTGATTTACTTCAGGCTCTGCAGACTGTGAATTCAGCGTGAAGTTGTTATAGTCACGAACACGCATATTTTGACCTCTGTTGACCGCTCCACCATAGCTTTGTGCGGCTTTCTCGCATGTTTCACTGAAAACGGGACGACGGACATTTATCAACAGGCATACAAGTTCTCCGTCTGCTTCCCGGTACACCAGCATGGGGTCAACCACCGATTCACTGTCACTCATCTTAAGGCAGCTGGAGGCCGCGCCCCATTACTGCTTTTTCAGAGCTTGAGCCGCCCTAAGCTGCCTATTGTCGCTTCCCTTTGCTGCCCCCCCCCCCCCCTCCGGCCGTCCACGGTCACTCTGTATACTTCCCTGGGATAAACTAGCCTCCAGTAAATCGACGCGTTTCCACAAAGTTTTTCATGTCGTGTGAATTACTTTAAAACCATAACCCGACATTAATTATTCCAATACGTCCATACTGTACCCTCTACAAGATGCATTGTGCCTTGTCAGTCATTTTTGTTCAGCCCTACTGTTCGCTCAATGTGAGTTAGGTGATCTTTAATGACTTCATGTAAGGGGCATAGTTCTTGCCATCTTACAATGAAGTACCTCAAAGAAAAAGATTTATTGACACATAGCCAGCATGGACTCAGAAAATATCATACTTGCAAAACACAACTAGCTCTTTATACTCAGGAAGTAATGAGTGCTATAGACAGGGGATGTCAAATTGGTTCCATATTTTTAGATTTCCAGAAGGCTTTCGATACCGTTCCTCACAAGCGTCTTCTAACCAAACTGCGAGCCTATGGAATATCGCCTCAGTTGTGCGACTGGATTCGTTATTTCCCGTCAGAAAGGTCACAGTTTCTTAGTAACAGACGGAAAGTCATCGAGTAAAACAGAAGTAATATCCGGCGTTCCCCAAGGAAGTGTTATAGGCCCTCTATTGTTGCAGATCTATATTAACGATGTAGGAAAACATCTTAGTAGCCGTCTTACATTGTTTGCAGATGATGGTCTCATTTATCGTCTTGTTAAGTCATCAGATGACCAAAAAGAATTGCAAAATGATTTACATAAGATATCTATATGGTGCGAAAAGTGGCAATTGACCCTGAATAAAGTAAAGTGTGAAGTTATTCACATGAGTATTAAAAGAAACCCACTAAATTTCGATTACGCGATAAGTCACACAAATCTGAAGGCTGTAAATTCAACTAAATATTTAGGGATTACAATTACAAATAACCTAAATTGGAACGATCAGATAGGTAATGTTGTGGGTAGAGCAAACCAAAGACTGCGATTCATTGGCAGAACACTTAAAAGGTGCAATAGGTCTACTAAAGAGACTGGTTTCACCACGCTTGTTCCCCCTGTTTTGGAGTACTGCTGTGCGGTGTGGAATCCGCATCAGATGGGATTGACGGATGACATCGAAAAAGTACAAAGAAGGGCTGCTCGTTTTATATTATCGCGAAATATGGGAGACAGTGCCACAGGCATGATACGTGAATTGGAGTGGCAATCATTCAAACAACGGCGTTTTTCGTTGCGACGGGATTTTCTCATGAAATTTCAATCACCAGTTTTCTCCTTCGATTGCGAAAACAGTCTGTAGGCACCCACCTACATATCGAGAAATGATCATCACGATAAAATAACAGAAATCAGGGCTCGAAAAGAAATATTTAAGTGCTCGTTTTTCCCGCACGCCGTTCGAGTGTGGAACGGTAGAGAGACAGCATGAAGGTGATTCATTGAACCATCTGCCAGGCACTTTATTGTGAATAGCAGAGTAATCTAGATAGATGTAGATTTTTGCGCAAGATTAATTTCTCACAGAAAAGTAACCGACTGCTGTTGATGATCACATTTGACACTGCATGTCTCAGGATTTTAAGAATATAAAAACTGTATATGCCTGTGGGTATATATAAATAGTACTTAATTATAACTTTAGATTATTTTTAACAGATACCTGAGGTCATTCCATTTGGATGAGTCCTGCCTCGTGCACGATGGTGCTCGCGAGGTGAACGCCTTGTACTCGTCCATTATCGCCTTGCTAGATGAACCCATCACCACAACGTTGATTGTAGGGATGGAAAATAGTTTAGAGGATTCTGTCTCGATAGTGCACAACTCTCAGATTACCCTCTATGCCGATGAATGGCGTCCGACATCAGTACGTGAGATCGGCACAAAGTATCATTGACCTTCTTCCCTGCTGAGCCCACTTAATTACATGTCTGGGACGATCATTGTTACCTAGATGTCTCCATATTCTTCTACTGTCATCGGGCATCAAATTCTAGACTTGTCGGTAAAGAGAACCTGAAGCCAATGGTCCAGGTTCTATTCCAGTTCTTCCCCTGCTCGTCTTTTCAAGCACCATGGTGCTGGAGATTTGTACTGTTGTTCCTAACGAAAGCCTAGAGGCCAAAAGGGTCGTGCAGGGAGGCCTTTCTACTTTCTGACACGAAACAGTTCTCCCAGTTGCCTCCAGAAAGGGAGCGCCCAGTTGCGTTGCATTATTCTCAGACTACCTAAGGGCCATTATCTGTAGGTAGCGATCATCGTCAACAGGTGTTGTTGAGCGCAGGCTTCCACTAAAATAAGCACGGTTCTTCTGACGACAGACGGGCCAATCGCGACCGTCGACTACCGTGTCATGCTGTGCCACTGCGGTGTGGAGGGGTGCGGGTCAGCACACCTACTCCCTGCTATTGTCGGTTTAGCAGACTCGATGTCGCTGTCACTCGGGCAGGTAGGTGATCAAAAGACATTACGAGGCTGAATTTACGCCGTTCCAGTCTTCCCACCTAGCAAAAATCCCAGACAGTACCGAGAATCGGACCCGTGTCATCCGCATGGCACTCAGATATGCTAAACATTCAGCTACAGAGGCGGAGAAACCTCTATAAGGAAGATATTAAATATTTGTGTCACGATAGTTGTTGAATGACATCACTGCGACCTAAACCGATTCGGTTTCCATGACGCAACACTTTTTACCGTAAAGTAAGATTTAAATGACTCCGCGATGTATATGAGCTGTATTGTCCTCGGTTGGAGACGGAGCGATTTTCTGAAACGCACTGAGAATGAAGTATTAGTATACCTCCGCTATGAACATGGCTGTACCGATTTCCTCTTGTCAAAAGAGTTTTGAGAAAGAGATTTCCAGTACCGAAAAAAGCACAAACTATGCAAATAATGAAGGTGGTCAAATTTTGTTTCAGGAATTAAGTTTTCCAAAACTACACTGAAATGACAAATGTCGTGGGACACCTCCTAATATCGTGGTTCAAATGGCTCTGAGCACTATGGGAGTTAACATCTGAGGTCATCAGTCCCCTAGAACTTAGATCTACTTAAACCTAACTAACCTAAGGGCATCTCACACATGCATGCCCGAGGCAGGATTCGAACCTGTGACCGTAGCGGTCGCTCGATTCCAGACTGAAGCGCCTAGAACCACTCGGCCACTCCGGCCGGCCCTAATATCGTGTCGGACATCCTTTTTCCCGACGTAGTGCAATATCTCGACGTGGCATGGACTAAACAAGTCGTTGCATGTCCCATGCAGAAATATTGAGCCATGATGCCTCTATACCCGTCCATAATTGCGAAAGTGTTGCCGGTGCAGGATTTTGTGCACGATATAACCTTTCTATTACGTCCCATAAATGTTCGATAGGATTCATATCGGGCAGTCTGAGTGGCCAAATCATTCGCTCGAACTTTCCAGAATGTTCTTCAAACCAATCGCGAACAACTGAGACCTGGTCACATCGTTCATTGTCACCCATAAAAATTCAATCGTTGTTGGGAACATAAAGTCCATAGAAATGTCGTGTGACTAGGGCTTCCTTCGGGTAGACCGTTCGCCAGGTGCAAGTCTTTCGATTTGACGCCACTTCGGCGACTTGCGCGTCGATGGAGATGAAATGATGAGGATTAGGACAACAGAACACTCAGTCCCTGTTCGGAGAAAATCTGCGTCCCGCCGGGAACCGAACCCGGGCCCTTAGGATTGACATTCTGTCGCGCTGACAACTCAGCTACCGGGGGCGGAAATAAAGTCCATGAATGACTGCAAATGGTCTCCAAGTAGCCGAACATAACCATTTCCAGTCAATGATCGTTTCACTTAGACCAGGGGACCCAGTCCATTCCATGTAAATACAGACCATAACATTATGGAGCCACCACAAGCTGGCACAATGCCTCATTGACAACGTGGGTCCATGGTTTTAGGGGGTCTGCTCCACACTTGACTGTGCCATCAGCTCTTACCAATTGAAATCGGGACTCACGGTTTTCCAGTCGTCTACCGTCCAATAGATATGGTAATGAGCCGAGGAGAGGCGCTGTAGGCGATGTGCTGCTAGCAAAGGTACTCGCGTCGGTCTTTTACTGCCATGTCCCATTAACGCCAAATTTGCCGCGCTTTCCTAATGGGTATGTTCGTCGTGCGTCTCACATTGATTTCTGCGGTTATATTACGCAGTGTTGCTTATCTGTTGGCACTGAGAAATCTATGCAGACGCCGCTGATCTCGATTATTAAGTGAAGACTATCAGCCACTGCGTTGTCGGTGGCGAGAGGTAATGCCTGAAGTTTGGTACTCTCGGTACACTCTTGACACTGTGGATCTCAGAATATTGAATTCCTAAACGATATTCGAAATGGAATGTCCCATGCGTCTAGCTCCAGCTACCATTCCGCGTTCAAAGTCTGTTAATTCCTATTGTGTGGCCATAATCACTTGGGAAACATTTTCGCATGGATTACCTGATCCCATGACTTTTGTCACCTCAGTGCATGTCATCGTCGGCAAGCAACTGGAAAATACTACGCGCCTTGTCTGACAAGTTGGTTGTTCAGACTCGGAACAGTATGTTTTCGATAGTGCCGACATCTGCAGTTTTTCTTGCATTTCTGATGTAATGCCACAATCTCTCACTCTGTTCAGAGGCATGTTGTATTTGACCTACGCATGAGAATCGCTAGACTACGATATTTCTGCCATCAACCTGACTGATTAGAACACGACAGTACTTTGTAAGGCGTTGCCCAGTAGTAGGTTGTATGGACACAACTTAATATAAGACTCAGAAGCACGGATCATCTTGTCTTTTTCCACAGATGCTTACGTCTGCCAGAGGTGAAAGAAGGGATAATCCAGACTTTACGGTGTGAGGTCAGACATTTACGTAATCAACCACCAATCGAAACGGTCTATATAGTAACGATTTTTACAGTGTATATTTCTTGTTACAAAATTGCCCTGCAATTTTTGCAACTTTTTTCATTTCAATTAGTTAATTTCTCTGACACACTACAAAGTAGTTTATGTTACAAACCACTCCCGTAACTATACAAGAAGTACCTCTAAGAGCGGTCAGGCGCATTTTCAATGGTGTTTCGGCAGATATCTGCAATTTAGTTTTTGCTCATCATGTCTTTCATGTGACGTCCAATGTCGACGGTAAGTGACAGTTTGTTTTCTGTTACAAACAAAATGATTTTTATAGCGGAATTTTATGTGCCCATTCGATAGAGCGGTCCCAGGTTCGTCTGGTTCGATATTCCTTTTATCGATATGTATGAAAAGGGAAAGTAAAACTCCAAGAATAACCAGTCCTTCAAGGGCGACTGAGCAGCACCTTTCCATGGCGGTAGCGGTCAGCACGGGACAGGGCGGTGCTATGTTACTCAGTGCTAGTTATTCTTCGTGTTTTACTCTCCCTGTTAATATACACTAATAAAACGAATATCACGCTTAACTAAATTGGGGCCGTCCCGTCGGATGGGAATGGACACGTAAAGTTACGCTTTAAAGTCAGTTTGTTGGTAACGGAAAACAAAGCGGCGCTTCCATGAAAGAAGTGATGAGCAGTATTTGTTTGGGCTGTCTCCAGCTACACATTGCAAGAACGATGTTGCATATACCTACCAAAAACACCAGAGAAACTGTGCCAGACGACTGTTAAGGGAAGACACCTGCTATATTTCTGTTAATACCAAACAACTCAGTTAAATGCCATATCCTTGCACAACGTGGCAATATAAGTAGCGTCAGTGCTCTGAAAATAGTCTCGTTTATAGCTAATCTGCAAGTCGCAGTATGTTACACAATAACCCTACATCTAACAAAATATGTCATGATTACGTTCCATTTCCTCAAGAACTGTAAACCATAGGCGTGTATATAATTACTGATTCCAATTGTGGTTTATAAATTACTGAATATAAGGGTTTCACGTTTGTGACTTACCAAAGCGAAGTATTTTACATTTTCTATTCATTTAGAAGCTGTCTCATCGAAAATACAGTAGCGTGCAGATCAGTTCATACCACCGTGAAAAGCACTGCAGGAAACCCTGGCATTCGGCCTCTGTCTCAGGTACCAACCGATCGTATTCAATGAAGTAGTTATGTGCAATTTGAATAGCAAACGTTTACGATTGTGATTATACACTGTCGGAAAAAAGTTAGTGCACCATTTTAAAGGTACAATTCACTCAAGATTTAGTGTTGCAACAGTGCATATGGAGTACATGAAATGATTACGTTTACAAATCAATAGCGTAAGCGGTTCTCAGGTACTGTGTACCGACAAACGCTGGAACGCCCATATTACTACGCAGAGTACCTCCACGCATGGCAGTGCAGTCAATGACTCTGGCATCCGGTCGATCGTACAGATGGCGAATATTGCCCTGGGATGTGTTATACCACGTTTGCTCGACCTTTTTACGTAGTTTCGTAAGAGTTGTAAGTTGACGAGCTCGTTCCATCAAATCCCACACTTGTTCGATTGGAGACAAGTCTGGAGATCGTGCTGACCAGGGAAGTTGCTGCACGTCTTGGTGAGCACGTTGAGTTTGATGGGCAGTGTGGGGGGAGGATTGTCCTAATGGAACAACACATCGCCTTCGGAACAACGCATCACCTTCCTGTTCCAAGAACGGCAAAAGAACGGGTCTAACAACATTCTGCACCTAGCGAGCGTTGGTTAGCATCCCCTCCAGAAATACCAAAGGTGAACGAGAGTTGTGGGTTATCGCAGCCCGGACCATAAGGCTTGGGGTCGGAAAAGTGTGTCTTGGAAGAATATACTCCTCGAGCCAGTGCTCACCAGGTTTACGCCGTACGTGCAAACAACTATCACTTGCGTGCAGGTATTTTCCCCATCGTGTACATAGTTCCCGTGAAACCATTATTGCGCATTCCTACACATTGCACCGAATTTTTGTAAGATTTAGCTAAACAAAACAAGCCACCACACTACGCACAATAATTGTTACGACCCTTCTCCACCAAAACAATACAATGAGTCGCATTTTCGCGTACTTATTTTGCTGTTAAACTTAATTTTGAAGCAATTCTTGTTAATGACCTGGACTGTCAGTTCTATTGGGTTTGTTATTTTTTGCATCCAGCCGGAAAATACTGCTGCTCCATGTGTTTGTCAAGAGTTTCAAAGTATCCTTACGTTTGTAACGACTCTGCTATATATATCCTGTAAGTAGCGTGAATTTTTATCGGCAACTTCACGAGTGGCTAGGCTCATGTGCTAAGTAGAGTGACCTCGCAACGACTTCTAGCTGTTAGCATACCGTTAGCTGTGCGTTCGAAAAGACTAATAAAGTTAAATTTAGATGTCTGTAAGAAGTGGTTTTAGTGAAACTAAGCTTTTTTAAAAAAATTAACCGTGTTTAATACTTGTTTCGCTATTCGCAAAGGCTATCGTTACTATCTGCAGCGTTTTAGTGGATGTTTCCGGGGGGCGAGACGGACAGGTGGGGTCGTTCTACAAAGAAACAATAACTTTGTCAAGCACTTCACTGCTTAACTTATCTGTCGTTTATATAACCGAGTATTTTTCCACTAAACAACAGTGCCAGTATTTACACCTGGGTTAGGAATAAGGATAAAAGCATGTTGAGTGTTTTCCCTCTGAAAAAGAACAATAATGTCTGCAAAAATCGATCACCAGTTCTAAATGGTCAGATTTTGAAAATAATTCTTTTGATCGAACTTAAAACTATTATTGAAATTTTTTTCAAAAGAATGAAACTATAGTTTTCAGACAAGAATGAAACTAGCAATGCAGTCTGGAACCGCGAGACCGCTACGGGCGCAGGTTCGAATCCTGCCTCGGGCATGGATGTGTGTGATGTCCTTAGGTTAGTTAGGTTTAACTAGTTCTAAGTTCTAGGGGACTAATGACCTCAGAAGTTGAGTCCCATAGTGCTCAGAGCCATTTTTGAAACTAGCAAGATATTAATTGTTAATTACTTTTGCAATCAGATTTTCAAAGATATTAAAATAGAAATGAAATTAATATTTTTGACTTACCAGCTTACTAAATTTACTTTAAGCTTGAGCAACTAAGTCAAATCAATCAATGAATGTTACAAAGCAACCTTTCACAGTTGTAGCGTAATTTTCGGCTTGAATACTTACATAACAACTTTCTTATTAAAATTACAGTATAAAACATTACAATGACAGAGATGCTTTTTAGTTAATAAACTGCTGAAAATGATTTAGTAAAATGGACATGGTTTTAAGTAAGTTAACACAAGTTACTTTAAAATAAGCACTATTGTTTTCAAAAGCATCACCACATTCTGCCTAACATGACTGTCTCTCCTGTGATAATTCTAAATATAAAACTGAATGCCAAAGTTCTTGCCTTGAAGCCGCAGTGCAGTCGTGAGTATTGTGCAGATTAGCTTTCACATTCTCGTATTAGATAGGTATACAAAGCACACCATATTACCTTTATATTAGAACAATGATTGATACAACTATGGTACAACCCATAGCAACTCAGAATTTTGCCTGGAAATATCTTACTTACAATCCTACGATTTATATGATACAACAGTAGTGGACCTGGGTACATTCGAGCAGAGTCTGCATTGTTGCCAGACTTCCAGTGACGTCATCAATGATGTCTCCATGCAACGTTCCCTGCTTTACGTATAAGATGGTGGGAAATTCAGCAAAAATGTTGTAAATTCAAAACAGACCAGTTGTACTACATTTTTTGCCCCCCGCCCCCCTCCTGTGACATCACAACTCATCAAAATTCAATTTTTATAATTGTCAATTGGTGGAAAATTAAAAAAAACATGCAAGATGGGTAATTATCCTATTGGTTGAAAATCCAAGATCTCTGACCTGGAGATACGAGCACAGTCTCTATGACGTGAAGGACGTTTCGCTCACTCAGCCAAACTCAATTGTGATGTCATTCTGACATGTACACGCCGTATTGAAGACGACACAAGCCATATATCGACATTTGTAGTCGTTTGGGACGCTGAACCATGATAACCATTGTTACAGATGTATAAATGGAGCAGTTCCTACCCTCAGTTGATATATTCATTGCAATTTAGGAAGCTATTGCTGCCTTTTCTTCCTTTGGAAGTGAGAACCTTCAAACTTTACCAAAAGGACCTAACACCATGGTTTGTGAATCGTAAAATAGGTGGATGTGATATTATGTCAGTCAGCTAAGTGCTTTTGTGCAATGCGAGGGGTACCATTTTTGAACCTACAAGGAACCAGATTTTTTTTCTACATGCAAGAAATACCACCAAGTTGTACCATGGTATGGATTCCACGTTAAACTCGATGAGGATAAACTATAGACACCAGGTTATGTAACACGTATATGCGCTGACATATTTAGATATGTCAGATATCCAAAAACAACACAGTATCATGGTCTGCTTTTTTTTTTCACCAAAACTAGGAACAAAATTACAACCAAGAAATAAAACTACAGTAGCTTTGTAACCTCCATGGAACACAGATTTCATAAAACTGCTGACAGGATTAAGTTACTGTCAAGTTCTTTTAACGGAAAATGTATAAAGTTGGTCCTCATGTAGGGCTAGATATTGTGTTATTTTTAACATAGTTGTCAATATTTTACTTTAAGTTACATTCAAATTGGAGTCTAAATTTTTGTCATTTTAAGCAGTGCAATGTATGAGAACTTTTACCATTTTTTGTTATCATTTGTGTTACTCATTTTCGCATTATGAAGGCGTTATTATGGGTACTCATCACAATTCTAAAAATGTAGGACATGACTAACGACAATGTCTGCCCTGGCATATGAAACATAATGTATTGCTGTTAGCAGCTGCAGGGCATAGCATGTCAGCGAGATTATTTTTCCAAGTACACTCCTGGAAATTGAAATAAGAACACCGTGAATTCATTGTCCCAGGAAGGGGAAACTTTATTGACACATTCCTGGGGTCAGATACATCACATGATCACACTGACAGAACCACAGGCACATAGACACAGGCAACAGAGCACGCACAATGTCGGCACTAGTACAGTGTATATCCACCTACCGCAGCAATGCAGGCTGCTATTCTCCCATGGAGACGATCGTAGAGATGCTGGATGTAGTCCTGTGGAGCGGCTTGCCATGCCATTTCCACCTGGCGCCTCAGTTGGACCAGCGTTCGTGCTGGACGTGCAGACCGCGTGAGACGACGCTTCATCCAGTCCCAAACATGCTCAATGGGGGACAGATCCGGAGATCGTACTGGCCAGGGTAGTTGACTTACACCTTCTAGAGCACGTTGGGTGGCACGGGATACATGCGGACGTGCATTGTCCTGTTGGAACAGCAAGTTCCCTTGCCGGTCTAGGAATGGTAGAACGATGGGTTCGATGACGGTTTGGATGCACCGTGCACTATTCAGTGTCCCCTCGACGATCACCAGTGGTGTACGGCCAGTGTAGGAGATCGCTCCCCACGCCATGATGCCGGGTGTTGGCCCTGTGTGCCTCGGTCGTATGCAGTCCTGATTGTGGCGCTCACCTGCACGGCGCCAAACACGCATACGACCATCATTGGCACCAAGGCAGAAGCGACTCTCATCGCTGTAGACGACACGTCTCCATTCGTCCCTCCATTCACGCCTGTCGCGACACCACTGGAGGCGGGCTGCACGATGTTGGGGCGTGAGCGGAAGACGGCCTAACGGTGTGCGGGACCGTAGCCCAGCTTCATGGAGACGGTTGCGAATGGTCCTCGCCGATACCCCAGGAGCAACAGTGTCCCTAATTTGCTGGGAAGTGGCGGTGCGGTCCCCTACGGCACTGCGTAGGATCCTACGGTCTTGGCGTGCATCCGTGCGTCGCTGCGGTCCAGTCCCAGGTCGACGGGCACGTGCACCTTCCGCCGACCACTGGCGACAACATCGATGTACTGTGGAGACCTCACGCCCCACGTGTTGAGCAATTCGGCGGTACGTCCACCCGGCCTCCCGCATGCCCACTATACGCCCTCGCTCAAAGTCCGTCAACTGCACATACGGTTCACGTCCACGCTGTCGCGGCATGCTACCAGTGTTAAAGACTGCGATGGAGCTCCGTATGCCACGGCAAACTGGCTGACACTGACGGCGGCGGTGCACAACTGCTGCGCAGCTAGCGCCATTCGACGGCCAACACCGCGGTTCCTGGTGTGTCCGCTGTGCCGTGCGTGTGATCATTGCTTGTACAGCCCTCTCGCAGTGTCCGGAGCAAGTATGGTGGGTCTGACACACCGGTGTCAATGTGTTCTTTTTTCCATTTCCAGGAGTGTAGTTTAATGTCTTGATTCCATTTCACTCGACTGTCAACGTGTACAGAATTCTTCGATCTGGTTTTCAACATAGTTTGGCTACGGCAACGAATGTACTGTGAAAATTGTATAATCTGTGGGAAGAGTCTGTTGAGAAATGTTAACAAAACTCTGCATTTTCCTGATACAAAGAACCGTTTGCAAATATTGTAAGCTTAGTATAATCAGTCACAACTGGTATCTGGGGAAGAATAGCTTTTTGGTCACCTATTTTCAGAGAAATGTACCCTGTAAGCTTAACACGGCATCGCTGCTATCGTACAAGAGCACCAACTGAACAGCAATGGCATAATATAAGGTCTCTCTGTTTTACCAGTCACAAACCACGTTATTAGATTCTTTTCGAAAAGTTGTCAGAGTCTCACTGTAAAAGAAGTAAAAGACGACAATAGCTTCCAAAATTTTAATGAATGTACCAACCGAAGATATAATGAGCTGCTCCTTTAATTTGTTTGCAAGAACGGTTACCGTAGTTTAGCATATCGAACGATCACAAAAATCGTGTTTGATAAATCATATATATTTCATAATGATGCAACACTTAAGTTTGGCAGAGTGAACATTGCGTCCTCCCTATGACGTCACAGTAAAAGATGGTGATATGAGATGTTGGAACTGGAGACACTGGCAAAGCCAGCATGGTTGTCAGGTTTCCTCAGCCCTAAGATGTCACAGGTGGACATTAGCACAGTATTCAAGAATGCCAGATCTCGTGTCCAAGATGCTCAATAAAGTGACAAAAGTTATGGGACAGCGATATGGACATACACAGATGGCGGTAGTATTGCGTACACAATATACAGGAGCAGTGCGTTGGCGCAGCTGTCATTTATACTCAGGTGGTTCATGTGAAAAGGTTTCCGACATGGTTATGGCCACACGACGGGAACTAACAGACTTTGAACGTGGAATGGTAGTTGGAGCTAGACGCAAGGTATATTCTATTTCTGAAATACTTAGGGAATTCAATACTCTGAGCTCCACAGTGTCAAGAGTGTGCCGAGAATACCAAACTTCGGGCACTACCTCTTAGCGCGAGCATCATAGTGGCCGACGGTCATCACTTAATGATCGAGAGCAGGAACTTTCGCTTAGACTTGTCAGTGCTAACAGACAAGCAACACATCGTGACATAACCGTAGAAACCAATGCCGCACGTACGGCGAACATATCCGTTACGACAGTGCGTTAATGGGCTATGGCAGCAGACAACCGACGTGAGTGCCTTTGCTGACAGCACGACATAGCCTGCAGCGCCTCTCGAGACCATATCGTTTGGAGCCTAGACGACTGGAAAAGCGTAGCCTGGTCAGATGAGTCTCGATTTCGTTTATAAGAACAGATCGTATGGTTCGGGTATGCCGGCAGACCCCACAAAGCCATGGACCCAAGTTGCCAACAACGCCCTTTCCAAGCTGGTGGTGGCTCCATGATGCAGTGGGCTGTGTTTACATGGAATGGACTGGGTCCTCTGGTCCAACGGAGACTACTTGGAGACCATTTGCTGCCATTCATGAATTTTTGTGGATGACAATGCACCATGTCACTGGGCCACAACTGTTCGCGATTGGTTTGAAGAACTTTCTGGACATTTCACACGAATGATTTGGCTACCCAGATCGCCCGACAGGAATCCCATCGAACATTCATGGGACCTAATCGAGCGATCAATTCGTGCACAAAATTCTTCACCGCAAAAAATTTGATAGTTATGGATGGCCATAGAGGCAGTGTGGCTCAATAATTCTGCAGGGGCTTCCAATAATTGGTTGAGTCCATGTCAGGTCGAGATGCTGCACTACGCCGAGCAAAAGGAGGTCGAACGATATTAGGAGGTATCCCATGACTTTTGACACCTCAGTGTGAAATGGTAGGAAATTTAAAAAAGAATGCACTAGCCCCTAAGTTAAAAACTCACACAGCTTTCATGTTTAAACAATTCCCTACCCCTCTGATGCAACACGTCGCCACCCTAAGATTGGAACACAAGAACTGACTTGCCCTACGTTTAAAGATTTATGGTGCTCATTATGAAACAGATTCGAATTCTGCGACTATGCACTGACATCGGCTGCTCGCGACTAATGAAAATTTGTGCCGGACCGGGCCTCCAACCCGGATTCACTGCTTATTACGTGCGGTCGCCTTAACAAATTCGGCTATCCGAGCATACCTCCAAGACTGATACAAGCTTACTTAAGTCAGATAGTCACAATCCTATGTTCGCAAAATTCGTGATTCCCAAACAGCGAGACAAATATCGTCATTTTAGGTCGTCGAGGCACGGATACAGAATTAACGGTTACAATATCTGTGTTTATACAGTGTCTGTATCTTCAAAACACAATGTCCTTCAAACATGCATCGTTGACTTTCTAACCAAGTTCATTTGATATGCATTAACTTCAGATCGCCGTATGTCTTTCGTTTCTACTGTTTCTGTGACGATCACTTAAGACACATTAGATAGTAAGGGGATTTCTAACAACCATTTGTCCATCCAGATTTATCTTTTGTATGGTTTCACTAAATCGTGTAAGGCGAATGCTTAAAAAAAGCCTATGGCCAGTTTCCTCCTCATCCAAGCTTGAGCTCCATCTCTAATGATCTCATTGTCGACGGAATGTTGAACCCTTATCTTCCTTCCTTTGTTGTTCCCGTAACGAGGGACATCATGCGTCACAATAGTCAAAATCAGCTGGCGGAGATGATTCCTCAGTCATTTAACGTTTCCCTGATTAAGGTTACATGTTTATACTGATATGTAGCAGGGTTTACAACTAGGCAGATGGGCATAACTTCATACTTTCGCTGATTGTTATGCAGAAATTGAAACCTAAAACAATATGAAGTAATCTGAGAGAGATTCGAGAACTTCGAAATAACTTTTGTTTTGCAAACAAAGGGGCCAAAGTTTAGTCACTAGTGGCCATCTAATTAGCTTCCAAGAAAATCAGATATGAACAACAGTAACTAAGAAAATATATGGTTCGACAAACTCGTTCCTTAATAACTCTTCCCTAACATGTCAAATGTTCAGATTAGGTGCTTTGTTGGATCTAAGGCCTTTATTTTCTCCCTCCACTGTTTATATACTTCGTGCTGCAACTATTCTAATTAAAATGATTTTCTAATAACTACCAAGTCATAGCGGTCCACTTTTAATGTAAAGAATATACTTTTGGGAAGGTGTCCTTAGATTAACACGAAATTAAACGCAATCTGACTGGGCAATACATTAGGCAACGTAATATAATGCATTTGGGTAGGATAACTGAATGCTCTGTGTAAACAACAGAGCCTTCTCAGTTGTCACCTGCTTGGCTTTTTCCTGTGAACTTTGTCATTATTTGTTCAGGTATTCCCAATCGTTTCTCTCAGTGCGTGTCCTGCGTCGCTGTCTGGGGAACTCCATCCCCGCTTCTCCAGATGACAGAGCGCTCCGTTGTTCAGTAGGTGGCACACTAACGCTTGCGACAATCAAACGGCTCTCACTGTCTATTCCGGGAATGATATAACGTCTTCGCCATTTGTAATGCGCTTTATAAACTAAATGAAGTAATAAATTTCCCCTGGTGTATTGATCGAAGAAAAAAAAATTACTGGGCTGAACATAGGTGCATTCTACATTACGTAATGTACCCCAACTACAATGATTAAATTTTAATTAAAACTGTTTATTGTCTTTAAAACTCACACATTAATGTAGGCTGGTGAAAGAAACTATGCGATTAAATGATTTGAAAATAGCTTGAGCCCTCAACAAAGTGTTTAGCGAACACGCAGTAAAAAATTAATAAATAAAATAGCTGGAAAAAGCAAACAGTGTTCATAGTGAAGATCTAACAGAAGCTGAAATCCAAACCTTATGTTCGAAGTCCATCACTGGCAAACTGAGCTAAAGTTCAGACTCAGTGCACAAGTTCAGAGTTCAAATCAAGTTCACACGCAAAAATAAGTTCTCCTGAACTTCTGGCAGAAATACGAGTCCAAGTTTCAAGCAACCGCCTTTTGGCCATCCAAATTTTGCTTTTCCATGATGTACCTAAATTACTCAGTTAACCATTTCCTTGAAAAGTACTCGGTCGTTTTTCTTCCTCATCAGAGTTTGTATTCCATTTCTGATGATGACTTGATCGACGGAACGTTGAACGCTAACCTTCTTTGTTTCCTTATTTTATGAAATGAAACGCAATCTGACGGAGCAATACATTAAGCAACGTAATATTATGCATTTTTCAGGATAACTGAAAGCTCTGTTGTTTCAAGATTTAATAGCAGCTTCGGTGCCAAGAATATGTAAAAATTCTTGAAACCGCAGAAAGTTGCGATATTTTTCGCTCCATCGCTGAGAACCTTGATTTAAAAAAAGAACATGAGCATGAACACTCTGCCCGCTAATATAACCACTGACACCTGTGCTCAAAGAACTTGTGTAACAACGCACCTCGTAGCACGGGCCTGCTCGATAGCGTACTGTGTACTCCTTCCATGACGGAGCGTGAAGGTAAAGCTGTCATCAAATCAAAAATTGGTTTGAATACCGCAGTGCTTTACAAGTTATTCTGTTAAAGAGGTGATACACCGTTACCTTTCAACGATCTTGGACCTGATTACATATCATACATCCAGTAAAACGAGGACTCCGAAGCAGGATCCAACACGACAGTTTTACCATTAACGAACATTGCCAGAGGCGGAACAAGGGATACGTGGCGGTTAAAAGTCATACGACTTACTGGTACCGAATCCCCATGCTTTGCTTCTGTGGTGTGACATTTAACCACTGAACCATCGAGCTACAGGATGCGATATGCAACGCTGAAATCAGAATTTCCTTCCATAGAGTGTCTCTCAACTGCTGTGGGCTACCGATGAGGTCATGGTACATTAGGAGGAATTACAATCACAGCATAGATGCTTATACTTGTATTTACAAATAGCGTGTTTTTGAAAGCTGACGTCCTTATGGTGGTACGTAGGACTGTGTATTCGTAACAGAAGGCAAACGGGCAAATGCAACAATTTAGTCTGAGTTACAATTCGTGGTAATTGACGGAAAATCATCGAGTAAAGCAGAAGTGAGTTCAGACGTTCCCCAAGGCAGTGTTGTAGGCCCTTTGCTGTTCCTTATCTGTATAAAAGAATTAGGAGACAATCTGAGCAGCCGTCTTAGGTTGTTTGCGGTTGGCGCTGTCATTTATTGACTAGTTAACAAATTGCAAAACGATTTAGGAAATACATCTGTATGGTGTCAAAATTAGCAATTGACCCTAAATAACGAAAAGCGTGAGGTCATCCACATGAGTGTTAAGTGGAATTCGTTATACTTCGGTTACACAATAATTCAGTCAATCCAAAGGCCGTAAATGCAACTAAATACCTAAGAATTACAATTACGAACAACTTCAATTGGAAGGAACACACAGAAAATGTTGTGAGGAAGGCTAAAAAAAGGTTGAGTTTTATTGGAAGGACACTTAGAAAATGTAACAGATCTACTAAAGAGACTGCCTACACTACGCTTGTCCGTCCTCTTTTAGAATGTTGCTGCGCGGTGTGGGATCCATACCAGATAGGACTGACGGAGTACATCGATAAAGTTCAAAGAAGGGCAGCACGTTTTGTATTATCGCGAATAGAGAAGAGAGTGTCATTGAAATGATACAAGATTTGGGGTGGACGTCATTAAAACAAAGGCGTTTCTCATTGCTGCGGAATCTTCTCACGTAATTTCAATAGCTGGCTTTCTCCTCTGAATGTTGACGCCGACCTACATCGGAAGAAACGATCACCATAATAAAATAAGGGAAATAAGACCTCGCACGGATAGATATAGGTGTTCGTTTTTTCCGCGCGCTCTTCGAGATTGGAATAATAGAGAATTATTGCGAAGGTGGTTCGATGAACGCTCTGCCAGGCACTTAAATGTGATTGCAGAGCGTCCATGTAGATGTTGATGTAAAGGTAGGTGTAGACTGGAAAGGCGTAAAAACGATTATTTTTAAGTTTTTAAACTTCGCAAGTCATACAGGAATGTTTGTATAGATCCGGACAGAAATAGCATGTCTCTTACTGAAGGTTCTTTAGTGCATCATCAACCAGACTGGGGGAGGAGAATTTATTGCACTTTTATACTGACCCAGAAATCTCGTATTTAATGTTACGTTATGCGTGCTATTCAGAAAAAAATTTCGTGCTTAAAGCTACCATGCGCTGTCCAGTGCGCTGCACATTAATTGGGTGGAGTGGATTACACATGGCCGCAACTGACAGCTTCTGTGTAAAAGCTGACTTACATCGCCCCGCGGATGAAACTCGTTCGCTGTTCCTCACGTCAAGGTGCTGACATCATGCTGATTCGGCAGACGCGCTGTGCAGTCTTTTAGTGGCAGTTTTGTACTCTAACCTTTGTTCTTAATGTTGAGCGACTGTGGGGATACGTTACACTGTTAGTATAGGTAGCTCAGCTTAATCTCACACTAATGGAACTGGCACTCAGTATAGGAAACAGTTGATTTCTTTGACAGCAAACACAACAAGACTTAGTAAGTTCTACAGCGGCTGATAGCTTTTAAAAACCTAGTACCCGGACAGTCACATATTTTCTAAAGAATGTTAATAAGGATTCCATAGAAAGATGGAAATACTGAATAATCCAAAAATACAAGGAGAAGTCGAAAGTCAGAAATTGGAATTTTATTGACAGAACAAGTTGAAAGGCACAGTTTAGTGAGATTGTTGTAATACTGGCAAATTGTCACAGTGGTTAAAATTTTCACTGATAAACGGCGCTTTGGATAGAGAGTAGTTTGGACAGTTACGCAGAGTAGTTCGTAGCTGCCCTGCTTTGCTACATTTACTGTTCCATTTAGCAAAAATTTTGCCTCGTTATCTGCAGGGCATTTAACGGCGAGACCGAGCTACTTTCAGTTGATGACAATAAATTTTTATCTGTTAGTTTTCACTTTTCCATTGCTTTTGTATTATTCCGGACTTTTAAGCAATATGCTGGAAAAGTGGTTACTTGGATCTATCAATAGAGTCTTGCAACGAGGAACTGGCAATGGGAATATGAGTTTAGGAGTGACGCCTATGAGGACGAAACTTTCGCTGGAAACACTTTAGACACGTACAAAGTTGTAATACATACAGCCTATTACGTGTGTTGCCACGTGTTCCTCTAATTCTAGCTCTACACCTGTCGAAGGGAGGCACAAAGAAATATAAACGCCTATTTGGTAGTAAGAGTTGCTGTTATTTTTTGATTTATTTAATTTAAGCGCATTATGTTGCACCTCCAGCAGCAACAATCACAGAGTGGTATCTTTTCAAACCCAGATATCCGTTTCACCACTGAGCTATCGTATTATACTGCTTAATCAGGGCACATGATACACAACAATGACGTGAAACATACTATTACTATATTATAATATACACTCCTGGAAATGGCTCTGAGCACTATGGGACTTAACATCTGTGGTCATCAGTCCCCTAGAACTTAGAACTACTTAAACCTAACTAACCTAAGGACACCACACACATCCATGCCCGAGGCAGGACTCGAACCTGCGACCGTAGCAGTCCCGCGGCTCCGGACTGAGCGCCTGAACCGCTAGACCACCGCGGCCGGCGGAAATGGAAAAAAGAACACATTGACACCGGTGTGTCAGACCCCCCATACTTGCTCCGGACACTGCGAGAGGGCTGTACAAGCAATGATCACACGCACGGCACAGCGGACACACCAGGAACCGCGGCGTTGGCCGTCGAATGGCGCTAGCTGCGCAGCATTTGTGCACCGCCGCCGTCAGTGTCAGCCAGTTTGCCGTGGCATACGGAGCTCCATCGCAGTCTTTAACACTGGTAGCATGCCGCGACAGCGTGGACGTGAACCGTATGTGCAGTTGACGGACTTTGAGCGAGGGCGTATAGTGGGCATGCGGGAGGCCGGGTGGACGTACCGCCGAATTGCTCAACACGTGGGGCGTGAGGTCTCCACAGTACATCGATGTTGTCGCCAGTGGTCGGCGGAAGGTGCACGTGCCCGTCGACCTGGGACCGGACCGCAGCGACGCACGGATGCACGCCAAGATCGTAGGATCCTACGCAGTGCCGTAGGGGACCGCACCGCCACTTCCCAGCAAATTAGGGACACTGTTGCTCCTGGGGTATCGGCGAGGACCATTCGCAACCGTCTCCATGAAGCTGGGCTACGGTCCCGCACACCGTTAGGCCGTCTTCCGCTCACGCCCCAACATCGTGCAGCCCGCCTCCAGTGGTGTCGCGACAGACGTGAATGGAGGGACGAATGGAGACGTGTCGTCTTCAGCGATGAGAGTCGCTTCTGCATTGGTGCCAATGATGGTCGTATGCGTGTTTGGCGCCGTGCAGGTGAGCGCCACAATCAGGACTGCATACGACCGAGGCACACAGGGCCAACACCCGGCATCATGGTGTGGGGAGCGATCTCCTACACTGGCCGTACACCACTGGTGATTGTCGAGGGGACACTGAATAGTGCACAGTACATCCAAACCGTCATCGAACCCATCGTTCTACCATTCCTAGACCGGCAAGGGAACTTGCTGTTCCAACAGGACAATGCACGTCCGCGTGTATCCCGTGCCACCCAACGTGCTCTAGAAGGTGTAAGTCAACTACCCTGGCCAGCAAGATCTCCGGATCTGTCCCCCATTGAGCATGTTTGGGACTGGATGAAGCGTCGTCTCACGCGGTCTGCACGTCCAGCACGAACGCTGGTCCAACTGAGGCCCCAGGTGGAAATGGCATGGCAAGCCGTTCCACAGGACTACATTCAGCATCTCTACGATCGTCTCCATGGGAGAATAGCAGCCTGCATTGCTGCGAAAGGTGGATATACACTGTACTAGTGCCGACATTGTGCATGCTCTGTTGCCTGTGTCTATGTGCCTGTGGTTCTGTCAGTGTGATCATGTGATGTATCTGACCCCAGGAATGCGTCAATAAAGTTTCCCCTTCCTGGGACAATGAATTCACGGTGTTCTTATATCAATTTCCAGGAGTGTACATTGATGAGCCAAAACACTATGCCCACTGCCCACCACGACGTTGGATGCCGCCTGGTGGCGTTGAGGACCCGCAATGCGATAACAAAAGTATGTAAGCGGAGCAGACATGGCCAGGGGATCATCCTATCAAAGATATGGGCTGCAAATGGAGAAATCCATTGAGATAAGCGACTTTGACAAAAAACAAATTGCTATTACGGAGAGCCTGCGAACGAGTATCTCGGAAACGGCGAAGCTGGTCGAATGTTCACGTGCTACTGTCTTGAGCATCTACTGTAAGAGGTAGCAGGACAGTGAAACTACCAGTAGGCGCTAAATCGTTGGAAGTCCATGACTCTTCACTGGACATGGGGTTCGGAGGCTAGTCTGCTCTGTAAAGTAGGATAGATGGTGATCTGTAGCATCTCTACCGAAAGAGAACAATGATGGTGCACGCACAAGTGCTTCGGATCATACCGTTCCTCGTACATTGTTGAACATGAAGCTCCGCAGTAGACCCACCTACGTGTTCACATGTTGACATAACAACATAATCAGTTACGACTGCAGTGGGCACGGGAAGATCGGAATTCGACCGCCGATAAATGGAAACGCGTCGGCTCTTCGGGTGGATCACACTTTTCTCATACTGGGGCAATCTCTTCCAGCAGTATAACTGCTCGTGTCTCGGAACGAGAACCGTGATACAGTGGTTTGGGGAGCATTATAGTGAACTCAAGTTGATGTTTCGACTACCAAATTCGCCTGATGTAGATTCTATGGAACCCATCTGGGTCGCTATCAGTCGCCATCAGCGCGTACGCAAATCAGCGGCCGGCCGGAGTGGCCGTGCGGTTCTAGGCGCTACAGTGTGGAGCCGAGCGACCGCTACGGTCGCAGGTTCGAGTCCTGCCTCGGGCATGGATGTGTGTTATGTTCTTAGGTTAGTTAGGTTTAATTAGTTCTAAGTTCTAGGCGACTGATGACCTCAGAAGTTAAGTCGCATAGTGCTCAGAGCCATTTGAGCAAATCAGCGGCCCGTTATTTGAGTGGTTTACATGACCTGTGCATAGACATCTAATGCCACAGCCCTCCACAGACCTGCCAACAAACTGTCGGATCCCTGATACACAGAATCAGTGATGTATTTCGTTCCAAAGACAGACAAACACGGCCTTAGACGTCTTGCACGGTCCGCGTGGCTCCCACCGTCGGAGGTTCGAGTCCTTCCTCGAGCATTGGTGTGTGTGTCGTCCTTAGTGTAAGTTAGTTTAAGCTAGATTAAGTAGTGTGTAAGCTTAGGGACCGATGACCTCAGCAGTTTGGTCCCATAAGATCTTACCGCAAATTTCCAATTTCCTACAGACAAACACGCTATTAAGCAGGTGGTCATAATGTTTTGGCTCATCACTGTATGAAGAAGAAAGCCGAATAAAATGTATCTGAACTAATTTACTACCTCTATTGTAACAATTTTTAAGCTTGTCTGATATTGCCAGGTCTTAGTGTGACGATAGTAGCCGAAGGTATGCTTAATATGCTAAACTTTCAGATGGCGTTTATACACTGGATCTCTTTTTCATGGTCAGGGAAATCTCGGCTTTCGGCTTTACTTTTCCTCAGCAAGTCTATGACTGCACCTCATTCTGCACTAGTAGAATGTCTTGCACTTCACTTCAGGCCATATACGGTCATTATGTGTTTGGTTAATTGGGGAAGACAGTAAAGTCATTATTTCCCGGTGATATACTAAGTGATATATTCATATCTTTCTGTTCAGCATTTCTACGGAACGTTTAATGTGGGAGTCGGTCATCTTGTTAGGAGAGCAACGCGTATTGTTATCGTACCTCATGTAGGCGTCCGGTTGCAGGCTTGCGAATGAAGTGTGATAAGTATCACTAGATTAACGTTAATTATGCTTCAATAAAAATAGTTGAAAATAATGAATGAACACCACTAAAGACGTTGCTTGGAAACAAAAAATTTGCGTAGGGTGTTACAAGAGGGTACTGAACGCTAAGTTCCCATTATAAGCACATCCAACCAACAAAATATTCATCCTCAAGAGTCGTCATGCTAACACCGTGTAACAACGCCTCGGCCACAAATCGGTGAGGACTAGTGTCCGCCGGCCGAAGTGACCGAGCGGTTCTAGGCACTACAGTCTGGAGCCGCGCGACCGCTACGGTCGCAGGTTCGAATCCTGCCTTGGGCATGGATGTGTGTGATATCCTTAGGTTAGTTAGGTTTAAGTAGTTCTAAGTTCTAGGGGACTGATGACCTCAGAAGTTAAGTCCCATAGTGCTCAGAGCCATTTTTTTTACTAGTGTTTCCTCATGTATGCTATGTCCTTCCGAAGCCACTTATTGATGATAAGGTGCCGCAGAACTACCAAACTGCGCGGAAGTTGATTGCTACGTTTTTCTTTCTGATACAAATTTCCCAAACATTTTCTATTGAATTAAGTCTGATTGACTTAGCTGGCCATTCTACATGCAGTAAACTATCTGACTGATCGTGAAACTTGGAACGTGTACGTTCAGTCCTGTCAACACGGATGTTATTATTTAGAAAGACGGGAATGTACACAGCATATTCACCATGAACATGTAGAAGAGAGGACAACACGCTTGAGCACCAAAAATACCCAAATAAGCATCTAGGTTCATTCATCTTCTGGGTTTGTAGCTTTTGTCTTTCTTACCTCGTTTGCAGTTATAATATTGGATATAGATTCCTTTTTTTATGCAAAAACACAGTTTTTTCTTGTTACCCAAACATATTGCGGTAGCTCTGTGCCATCATCAGTGGGCTTTGTTTATTGAAAACTGTAGAAAGTGAACATATTTTAAGTTGTAACTGATCGTAACGAAGTGTGGCCTAAAGAAAGTTTTTGTTCGTTTTTCTACTCACGGTGACTGTACATTACACGGTTTTGCAGGACCATCTGTATGGTATCCTGCAGGGATAGCTTGTCATCTGCAAGCCAAACGGTGTAAATGTGAATATCATCAGCGAGTTAACACATCTCCTGATTTTTAAAAAAACGTGATCTTGGTGTGGTAAAATGTTTTGTGTGTATATTTGTCATTACTCACGTGTTGGTGTGACTGATCCTTCTTCTTTTGCGTTCTTAGGGCACTGCACACACACATGTTAAGGTACTTTGAGTAATTTCCTTTTTAAGAAACGCCTTTTTACTTCGCAAAATGCGGTGAGCACTATGTTGTGTTTCCTAACCCTGTCGTCGTTCATTTGTTCCCGGGACACGTGCTGCGGCTCATCTATTCGTCTCGCGCGTTGCGAGCGTATTTCTCAGGCGTCTTTCGTGGCTCGAATGTTGATTTGAAAGTTTGAGCAGGTATCAGTCCGTGTAATTTGGTTTTCGATACAGGATCAAGGGAAGAGTATTTTTGACTTATCCCACATCCATGAGGACCATTTCTCCTGCGGTCTGTCGAATTAACATTAGCACATATCTTTTTTGCTAATATGTATTACGTATTATTGTTTTATTACAATTTCTGCATCCTCGAGGACCTCATCACTATGAATCTATGGATATGAAGTATCTTTAATCTGAAGAAAACGTCCTTAATATTTCATAAATCAGATTACCAGCGGCTAAGACGATACACGACGCATCTACACCTTTCACGAATGTTATGTTTTAGATTTTTTATGATTTCCTAGAATTAGTGACAAAGTAAAATACCGACGATTCTCCCTCCCTCATGCTACCTTCGTATCGTATCACAACTCAAGACGAACCTTTTCGTTCCATTAACATTTTCACATACACCACCTATCATCGAAATATGAACTTAGTGATTAGCTGTTAAGAGTAATTATAAATCGGTGTAGGATGTACATATTCGTAATCGATGATTAGTATAATAGAACAGTAACTGTCAATCTGTTTTACGCAACTGGTTTCTAAAGAGTTGAAACGTGCAGTGCAGGTCCAACAAGAGGTCCCAAACGTAGTTTAATGCGATAGTTCACGATAGCTTCTGTATACCTCATTAGGGCTTTACTAAATAACTTTTTGCGTGATATCACGTACCTTTCTTCGAATGTCTGTCGGCTCAGATTTTTCATTGACTCTGTAATACAGTCCAGGTGGTCAACTTTATATGATTATATATTCAGAAACAGATATAAGCGTTTTAAAATTGATATCTTGTCAAAAACGGACTGGATACTACTGCAATTTGTATCTGACAACACTTCTCCGTACATACTCTCATAATTTGGGTGAAATTCATTCCAGTTTTTTTGGTGTTATGCGCTAAGTTGTCAATATGTAGGGCATTAGACGTAACGCGGACACAACTAACATTTTATTTAAAAAAAATCAAGATTTAGAAGCGAGTTTCTTGGCAAAATAAATAGCTAAATGGTAAATGTTTTTCTGTGCGGTTTATACACCCAAATTTTGTATCTGAGGATATATAATGAAGCAACGATAGTTTGTTTAAATAGAACGACGGACGTTTTACAACAGATCATGAAAAGAAGATTATTGCAATATAGCACAGTATTCGCAGTAAAATATTCCAGAAAAAAAGATGAATCAAAAACATACTCTAAGCACGCCGAAATACGTTGGTACAGTGACGTTTCAGAGATATTAGGCTATGTTTACAAAGAAGTGCGAGTGAAATTGCGCGTTGGTGGTACACTTAGATATTTTATTTAGCATATTTTCCGACTATTTCTGTGAACAGTTTCACTACGGACGTTGTTTGTGCTATTGTGTTATACTCCCCTTTTACAAAAGACGAAACGAAGTGGCGTTGTGGTTACCACACTGGACTCGCATTCGGGAGGACGACGGTTCAAATGCGCGTCCGGTCATCCAGATTTAGTTTTCTGTAATTTCCCTAAACCGCGCCAGGCAAATTCCAAATTCTGGGATGGTTCCTTTGAAAAGGCACAGCCGATTTCATTCCCATCTTTAAAAAACAACCCGACTTGGCCTCCATCTCTGACCTCGTTGTCGATGGGACCTTAAACACCAACCTTCCTTCCTATTCAAGAGCTACTTCATGCTGTCAAAAATTAAATTCTTACATCAGTAAAAAATATAATTACGTCAATGTGTTTTGAGATAAAAAAATTACAAATATTGTAGGTACAGGAAATATTTCGACTCTTTGCGTTTTATCGTTTACCCCTTCTATACCTTAAACCCATTGTGAAAATTTGGGAGCGTCCAAATTAGGTGGGACAAAATGGTTGAAATGGCTCTGAGCACTATGGGACTTAACTTCTAAGGTCATCAGTCCCCCAGAACTTAGAACTACTTAAACCTAACTAACCAATGGACATCACACACATCCATGCCCAAGGCAGGATTCGAACCTGCGACCGTAGCGGTCGCGCGGTTCCAGACTGTAGCGCCTAGAACCGCTGTGTCACAAGAGAAGGAGACGTACTGCCGCACTTCCCTGAGACAACCCATATTACTTGTGTATTGCTGATAACTTTGGCGGGTCAGATTTAACTCAGACAACCCTAACAATTTATAAAAAAGTTCAAGGTTTAGAAGCCAAGATGCTGCGCCGCGATCTACCTGTCGAGAATGTCTCTATCCAATGGTAAACTTGGATAGATATCTAGTGCAAGCGTATTTTATTATGGTATTAAAACAGAAAAATTTCAGAAGTTGGGAAATAGAGAAACCATCTGGTAGGCTATGTCCGCAGCTCTTAGGATACCATATCTGAAGAACGTGAGGTGGGCTTCTTGTAATCGGTGTTTAAGGACTTCATGCTTGTAGACATTTTGTACGTAGCTTGGCACCATCCTTTATAGCTTCCGATCAAAATGTTGTCTAATTCCTACTATAGGATCAAATACCTTTAAGAACATCTTCAGAGAATATGGGCTGGGCGCAACGGTTCCTTTATAGGAAGAAAGCAATCCTTTACATCATTTTCACACAAGTGCTTCTATTTGACACTGCAGTTTACTTATGGAGTGAGGAAGCGGAATGTAACTCGGCTTGAGGCGTCACACATTTCCTTGGTGACGTCTGAGAATTCGTTTTCGCCCAATTCCAATATTAGATCAACATGGTGCATATGTCCTTCCGATGTATGTTGGGGTTCATTGCGCAGAAAAGAAACTTCTGGAAAATTGAAGGTTATCAGGTTCAAATGGTTCAAATGGCTCTGAGCACTGTGGGACTCAACTGCTGAGGTCATTAGTCCCCTAGAACTTAGAACTAGTTAAACCTAACTAACCTAAGGACATCACAAACATCCATGCCCGAGGCAGGATTCGAACCTGCGACCGTAGCGGTCTTGCGGTTCCAGACTGCAGCGCCTTTAACCGCACGGCCACTTCGGCCGACGAAGGTTATCAGGATTTTGAAGTGCAACACGAATGTTATATCATCTCAAATTGAAGGTTATGCCGAGACACAGCGGTGCAGATTCGTTGAGGACGCCCTCCCGATGAGTGGCTGTTATGCAAGTGAGCGTTGTGGAATACTGTTTACCACATTCCAGGGCCGACCTTGTCGCCGTCGGCGGGGGTGCGACACGTTCGCAATCTCTCTCTGCTGTCACATTTCGAAACGTTAAGTGGACAGCTTCGCTGTGGTGGTGGAGTACACTACGCAACGCCTCCAACACGACCACGACGAATGAAGCGTTGATATCATTCGGTAATAATAAAAGTGATTTCGTGCTCTCCAGATGCCAGAATGACTCTAAGTTTTTCTACACACTGTATTTAATATTATTATTAATATTTTTCGTGTTACGGAACACTATATTTTTTGAATTCAAATTAACAAAATTCATAGCTTTATTCAGTGGTACCGTATTTTACCTACTATAAGCCCTACGGACTATAAGAAGTACCTTAATTTTTAAGCAATTTTTTTAATATACATCTTTTTTACCATTTTCATTATTAGGCAGCAAAACTATACTAAAAAAATTCTTATTTTATAAAACCGAACTGAGCTTTAAAACCCATGAAAATCTTCATCTGGACTTTCTTCGTCTTCTTCTTTATCTTTGTCGTCATCGTTGTTCTCTTTATATATAAGATGGTCTTCACTGCCATCGAGAGCGTTACTTATTCAGCATTTCTTGAAAGATTTAACGATAATCTCCTCTCTCACTCTAGAACACGACCGTTTTATCCACTGATACCCTTGTTTGATTGTAAGTCGTTTTAAAGCTTCCTTCGGCGTGAATTAATGTTGGGTTTCATCCATTATCCATTTGTTCCAATCCTCTCTCATACGTCAAGTGGTTGCTATTGTGAAGTAAGTCCTCTCGGAATTACAGCAAGCTCTGTATTTCCCTGTCTCAATTTCTCTTTCACAGAATTTTTCAAATGTCTACTAAACTGATCTAGCACAAGAAGAGAACTCTTCTTCACTAAAGCACCTTTTCTTCTCTCACACACTCAGTTAATCCACAATTTCATACCAGTCTCTTCCATCCAACTCTTGTCATGTACGTCAACAACAACACTCGGCAGTATTTCAAAAGATTTTGCCATTGTTTTGCGCTTGAAAATGATCATTGGATTAAGTTTAGTGCCGTCAGCACAACATGAAATAATAACAGTGTTGTGTATTTTTTCATGTCCACTTTTTATAGTTACAGTTTTAGCATCTTTCTTGGCAACAGTTCTATTACTCGGCACAGCACAAGTCAGAGAAGTTTCGTCCATTTTCGCTATTTGGCTTCGTTCCACACTGGTTTTCTTCCGATGTTGAAGAATAAAGCGATGGAAAGATAGTATTTTCTCTTCATACTCTTGTGGCATTTTCTGAGACATTTTGGTTTTGGATCGCATACTTCATGAACGTGTAGCACAAACCAGCTCCACACTTAAAATCTGTTAAGTTCCACCGTGCCGCTAGCTTACGAGCATGCATTTGAATCATTTTTGTATGAATTCGAATGCCACTTTGACGGTGTCCTTGAATCCATTTGAATACGTAATCATCTAGCTTCGACCATTTTGCATTCAGTCCTCTATTGACACATTTAGTCTTCCTCATTTTTTTCAGTTCTTTTTTATTAGCCCACCAATCGCGAATGGTTTTCTGAGTTGGTGGAAGGCCAAATGCGGCACAGATGCTCTGTTTACATGTTCTTCTGCATATGTTATTACTATCAGTTTATAGCCCGCGCCACGTGAATACCTTTTATTTTTTTTCCATTACAAAACTAGCTACTAACAAAAATAGTGTACTGTTACCGATAACCAAAATCATTTTCAATTCTAGTTCACTGGCACCGTAGGCTGCAATGACGCATCATAGGCTGGACAATGTTCTGGGTTTGTGATGGCGGGGCGGAAGGGAGACAGTGAAAGCAAGCTTGTGAATCCCCGCAACTCAACTCATGCTCGTTGCATCGGTGCCCTGCTGCTGCCGGTTGAATCCAGTGTCGGCAGACAGAGACAGGTTTCCCACTGCATTGAATATATGGCCATTTTTAAAACTGAAAGGAATTTTCAATGAAACCCTGAAAATTTTTATTTTAATTTCGGGTACAAGAGGCACCTGCATTCTGGACGCAATTTTTCGAATAAAAAAGTGTGTCTTTTAGTCCGTAAAATACGGTAATGCTACAGAAACATAGAACGGAACACTAAATGCAGCTTTTACAGTCCATTATTCTCCTATCCATGGGAAGAATGCAAAACAGTGTGAAACGACAACAATGACCATGTGGGCGTTCTGCTTCTGAAGTTGTTCCAAAATGTACCCCAGTTCTTCGACATTGTTAAGTTAGGTTGAGTGCAAGTCTGTCGTCTTGTCATTACTAGATAACTAACAAGATCAATGAGAATACGATATTGAAGATGTTCCCAAAAGCTGAGAAAACCTAGGTGCTAGTGATCCAAGGTGGAAGCATTCGGTCGGCCGAAGTGGCCGAGCGGCTCTAGGGGCTACAGTCTGGAACCGTGCGACCGCAGCGGTCGCAGTTTCGAATCCTGCCTCTGGCGTGGATGTGTGTGATGTCCTTAGGTTAGTTAGGTTTAAGTTGTTCTAGGGGACTGGTGGCCTCAGAAGTTAAGTCCTATAGTGCTCAGAGCCATTTCAACCATTTTTGGAAGCATTCTGCCTGCTGAAGAAATTGAAAACTTCAAAGTAAGGAGCAGTACATATGTCCCACAACCATGCCATAACAGTGGGAGGGATTTTTAATCATCTTACAGCATGTTGCTAAAATTAGCGTTACATAAGTGAAAGAAGCTAGAAAACTTTCTCAGAAACGAATCAAACTCTAAGCCGTACATACTAACACCACACAGAAATCTATTAGATCTGTAACTGACGGCCCGCATCTCGTGGTCGTGCGGTAGCGTTCTCGCTTCCCACGCCCGGGTTCCCGGGTTCGATTCCCGGCGGGGTCAGGGATTTTCTCTGCCTCGTGATGGCTAGGTGTTGTGTGCTGTCCTTAGGTTAGTTAGGTTTAAGTAGTTCTAAGTTCTAGGGGACTGATGACCATAGCTGTTAAGTCCCATAGTGCTCAGAGCCATTTTTTTTTGTAACTGACAAACAGACCTGGTCTGTTGAAAAACTGGGTTCTCAGATAGAGACTGCTGTCTATGAACATGACGCAGTTGCAACAACAATGATTCGTGAAGTAAAAAAAGGGACAAACGCGAACAGAGAGCTCCACATGTTTTGTAAATTAAATAAATAGGGGACTGTCTCACTTCTCAGACAACGAACGCATAGAGGAACTGCGGTTTAATTTCAAGCAAATATATAATCAAGGTATACAGCAATACGTAGCTACTAGTATAGTTAGAGACTGTTGAGGCCAGCCGGCCGGAGAGGCCGTGCGGTTCTAGGCGCTGCAGTCTGGAACTGAGCGACCGCTACGGTCGCAGGTTCGAATCCTGCCTCGGGCATGGATGTGTGTGATGTCCTTAGGTTGGTTAGGTTTAATTAGTTCTAAGTTCTAGGCGACTGATGACCTCAGAAGTTAAGTCGCATAGTGCTCAGAGCCATTTGAACCATTTTTGTTGAGGCCATCTTTCGTATTCGAACAATATTAGTAGAGGTCTTTACAAAACAGCATCCACAGTGCGACACGTACAGAAATTCTCATATAGGTAGACGTTAACTGGAACACACTGACTACGAGAACATCAATACGAGTAACCTTCAATAACTCCGTAGAAATGTACGATTGTAGGACTTCTCCTAAAATCTCATATACTGAGGATACGCCAAGTGTAAAAAGGAATGGTCATTCGCTTGTTGATAGCAAAAGTTGACGTACAAGGATATAAATTTACAGGTTTTTTAAACTTTTCCTATTACAGACTTCTAGAGATTGTAAGGGGGGGGCCTCAGTCGATAAAGTTTTGGTAATGAACCCATTTACGGAAACGTATCGTTTGGATGTAAATTAAGTTTGACGATAGGATCAGTTTTCAATCTTCGTGCTCTGGCCTATGTGCTCTACAGGAGCCCATTACATGGGCGATGTTTCGAGTATTCGTCCTAGGGTTCTCTTCCACGTTACGACCTCTTGAAAGTTGAGCGTGCGGCCCCTCTGTGGAGTAACGAAGTCAGCACATCTATTTGCAAACATACCAGTTTCTCGCAGCCGTTGTTGTTGTGGGATGAAAATATTATGTCATCCCATAATTACAACTGGGACTGACGACGACACCTTCGTCTGTTTTTGTGCGTACGTGAAGCGGAAGATTTGAAAGTGATCCGATCTTCAAACTTATTTTATACCCAAACGACACATTTCGGGATATGTGTACCTTCTCAAAACTTTATTCAATAAGTCCCCTCCATATCCTCCATAAGCCTGTATCAGGAATTGTGAAACACGTTGTATGCTACACTGCGGTGTAAAACTTAAGCACGAAAGTAAGGTTCGCAAGATGTGTCACTTCCAAGCAACATAGCTCGATGAAACTTAGACCGTACATACAAAGAACTGAACAGTAGAGTACAGACTGTAACTGAAAGAAATACTCACTGACAAGGGGAGGCCGCCAATTGTGAAATTCAGATTCTATTCATACTGCGCATAATAAAAGCTCATGGCCAGAGGTGTAATATGGCAAAGCACCAAGATGCACTTCTCAGCCGTTGTCGAGAAAATCGACAGTTAAAAGAAACCGTTGCGGTGAAATACTCTCGACGATTAATAATTCTCTACAGCGTCGTGGCGCAGTGGTAAGCGCTCGGGTTGGTAATCCGAAGGTCGCCGGATCGAGTCTCGCGCCATGCAATTTTTTTATCATTAGTTTTTTGTAATTGAAATATATATATATATATATATATATATATATATATATATATATATAAAGTATTAATGAATTGCTTATGCATGTTGGTGAAGGCGGATCGCTCTCCAATTGTACTGCCTCCATTTTTCCGTTTTTTTTTAACAGGGTGTACCAAAGCTCTCCCGTCCGCACTGATTTTCGACAATGTTATAAGTTGCGCTAGGGACCGCATCTACCTTCTTTCGAAGTTAGCAGGCAACTACGCTGTTATGCGGCGGCTCGTTTCGGCCCATTCAACATCTGTCATTCAAGTGTAACGAGCGAGTAACGGAGTTTATATTTCATACCTGCCACAGCAAATTTGTGTTCGTGGGGTCTCTATTCTAATTCGAACGTTTGACTTACGCTATACGTATTCGTTTCGGAATATCGTTTCTACGTCTTCCGTTAACTATACGTGGTTAACATTATGAAGACAATTAATAACATTTGTGAAATACAACTTTGTTTGCGGAAAACATAATGATGTCGCCAGTTTTTCCACGACAAACGACTTTCAACAACTTATTATATGCATAATTGTTGCAACTGATTGCCGGGAATTTTATATATATATATATTATTATTATTATTATTGGTGTTTTGCCCTTAAAGAGCGCATTTGGACTAAACTACATGGCCAGTTCCTTTTGCTGCCTTCCTTGCTGCCCAAACTTCCCTCATTCGCTCGCTGTGTTTCTGTTTCCGGTCCTCTGTCCATGCTTCTTGTCGGCTTCGTGTCTTCGGCTTCATCTTGATTGCCTTTTTGGTTGCCCATATTTCTTTCATCTTCTGGCTGTGATCTTGCTTTCGTTCTTCGGTCCATTTTATGCCTGTTCGTTTGTCGCATTGTATCTCATGTAGTTTACTTTTCTTAATGATGTCGTTTATTGTGTCTGCTGTTATGTTGAGCTGGTTCAGGTCGTTTTCTACCTCTGCCACCCATTTGTTGTTTCTAGTGGTTACCCAGTCAAAGATCTGTTTGGTCAGCCTGTGTGATGGCATTCTGTATAGGTGTCCATAGAATTGTAGTCTGCGTTTTCTAATCTTTTCTGTGATTGTCTCCGTATGTTTGTACATTCCTCTGTAGGTTTCTTGATCCATATTCCATTGTTGTTAGTTGCGCCAAATATTTTCCTAAGTATTTTCCGTTCTACTTTTTCTAATTGTCTGATACGTGTATGCCCTCGGATTAGTGTGGTCTCTGCTGCATATAGTGCCTCGGGGAGCACTACCGTGTCGTAATGGCGTAATTTGGCTTTTTGTGAGATAGACTTCTTGTTGTAATGATTCCACACTACTTTGTATGCCTTGTCCAGTTTAGTCTTTCTTTCTTCATTTGAGTCTCTGTTATGTCCACTCATATGTAGTGTTTCACCGAGGTATTTGAAGTTTGCTGTTTTGTAAATCGTGCCATACTTTGTGTTCAGAGATGAGAGTTTCTTTGTGCTCATAAACTGTGTCTTTTCGTAAGAGATCTGTAGTCCAGTTTTGGAAGCGATTTCGTGCAGTTTTTCAATAGCGTCTTTTGTTTCCTTTATACCTTTCGTGACAATCGCCAAATCGTCTGCAAAAGCCAGGCATTTAATCTGTAGGTTTCCTAAGGTTATCCCCTGTTGTGATGTTTCCCATTCTTTTATGACCTTATCTAACACCAGATTGAAAAGGAGAGGTGAGAGGCCATCGCCTTGTCGGACACCTGTGCGAATTTCGAAGGGCTCTGATAGTTCCCCACAGAACTTTACTTTGGAGGTCGTGTTGGTTAAAGTTTGCTCTATGATAGCCCGTGTTTTGTTGTCTACTTTGTATTCTGCTAGAATTTTGAAGAGAGTTTTCCGGTTGATAGAGTCGTACGCCTTTTTGAAGTCAACAAAGGTAATGATCAGGTTCTGTTTGTGTTGTAAAATCATTTTCAGGTTCCAAATTTGTTCCGCACAAGACCGCCCTTTACGGAAGCCTGCTTGGTATTCCCCAATCAAGTGGTCGGTTTGGCATTCTAGTCTGTTCAGTAAAGCTTTAGAGAGGATCTTGTATGTGACCGGTAGTAGGGATATTCCTCTGTAGTTGTTCGGGTTAGTCTTGTCACCTTTTTTGTGTAGTGGGTGTATCAGGGCAGTTTTCCAGTCGTCAGGAATTTTCATGGTCTTCCAGATGTCTTCCAAGATCCTGTGGATGTCTTTGGTGAGTTCTGGGTCTTGTAACTTCCAGATTTCCGCGATGATGCCATCTTCTCCTGGTGCTCTACGATTCTTGAGTGACTTTATTATTTCTTTAACTTCTTCTAGAGTTGGAGGTTCACTGTCTGGATTGTATGTGCTCGTTTCTGTCATCATTTCTTCCATGGGGGGGGGGGGGGGGGGGGACCGTGTTGAGCAGTTTTTCAAAGTACTTTGCCAGAATGTCACAATTGTTTTTGGTATTGGTTTCTAGGGTTCCATCCGGTCTTCTGAAGCACAAGTTGGGTGGTTGATATCCAGTCATATTTCCTCTGAACGTTCTGTAGAAGTTTCTTGTATTTTTCTTCATGAAGTCCGATTCGATCTCTGTCAGTCGCCGTTTGCCATACTGTCGTTTTTCACTGCGAATGATTTTGCTTGATTGCTTCTGTGTTTTCAAGAAGTTCATCCAATTCTCTTGGGATTTATGGCAACTAAATTTTTTCCATGCACTGATTCGTTGGTCAATAGCTTGGTCACATGTGTGGTTCCACCAACGGTGTTTCCGTGTTCGTGGTGCTTGTACTAGTTTCATGGCCTCTCGGATTCTTCGTGAAAGTTGTGTCCAGTCTGTCGTTTTCTCCATTTTAATTTTGTGTAATATTTGTGTCTGGTTTAAAGTAACGTATTCTGGATCTGGTCTAACAATTTTGTTCTTCTGGAGCTTTTTCTTGGGCAAAAGACGAATCCTGATCTGTAGTAGGTGGTGGTCTGAGTCGAAGTAGCCTTTACGGGTGTCTATGTTCAAAATTTCTTTTTGTGAGTCTTTCTGCACTATTACGTGGTCGATTTGTAGTTCTTGCTTTCCGCTGGGGAATTTCCATGTGGTAAGTTTTCGTGTTGGTTTCTTGAATTTTGTTGACATAATATATATATATATATATATATATATATATATATATATATATATATATTTTTTTTTTTTTTTGAATTATAAAAAACAAATACTAAAAAAAAAAGGGTTGCATAGCGCGAGATTCGATCCGGCGACCTTCGGATTACCAACCCGAGCGCTTACCGCTGCGCCACGACACTGTAGATAATTATTAATCGTCGAGAGTATTTCACGGCAACGATTTCTTTTATCTGTCGATTTTCTCGACAACGGCTGAGAAGTGCATCTTGGTGCTTTGCCACATTACACCTCTGGCCATGAGCTTTTATTATACGCAGTATGAATCGAATCTGAATTTCACAATTGGCGGCCTCCCCTTGTGAGACGAACAGAAATGATACTTTTATTCGTAGACGATAATTACGCTGAAGTCACTGCCATTGATGATGGCCCGTTGGACATTACAAAATGCGGGCCACGGTTCTTAATAGCGTGTGTGATCACCGAGGATGGTAATGCATGCTCTGCAACCTGTTTCAATACTGATCACAATTTTGGAAAGGAGTTCTTATAGTCGAACGTTTAATTTCTCCACCAGCGTGTTTGATAACTAACGGGTGTTTGTTTGTGCATGTGATCTTGCTGTAATACGTCTCCCGAAGCTTTCCACACGTGCTCCGTGAGATTTAAGTCAATTAACGGTCAGGACAGTCCTTTCACCGAATATCCCCCCGTTCCTCCGCCTGCGCAATTCGATGCGGTCGCGCATTATCATCCATAAAAATGACGTCACGGCCGAATGCACCCCTGAAAAGATGCACATGGGGAAGCAGTACGACGTCACAATAACATGGAGTGGTGAGTGTACGGTGTTCGAAGATTTAGAGGTTAGTACATTAAGCCTCCTCGCACCATAGTACCTGGACCACCAAAATGATCATGTTCGACAATGCCAGTATCATCGCTGGACATTATCGTTGATTATCTTTGCGCCAAAGATAAAGACGTGTTACTATAGTATTTCCTGCCAATTGTTTCTTTATGAGTGTATAACTCCTTCGTACTAACGTAAGTGGGAAGCTGATTATCTCGTTTCTGAGTGACCATCTGAAATCCTTTTTTCATTGGCAACGTTTCAGACTAGCGTGTAGGCCAGTTATGAAACGATAGTTAATGTCTTTTGAAGGAGGTTTCTGCGTTCTAAGCAGCATGTGATAGTGCGTTTTATTGTTGGTCTGTGAAGTGTGTCGAAGGAAGGGCATGACTCTGCCTTGCTGTTGGAGAAATTAAGTAGTTTCTTGTCCATAATGTCTGTCAACGCACCATTAAGACTGCTATGTGTCCTATATGATACAACAAATGTGCCAGAAACGTAGTGGTCAGATAATGTAAATTTGCTTCTCAATGTAATCCAAGATGATGATGTTAGGAGATGGTGTAGGTTGTCGTCAAACATCATAGCTATCACGAAATGCAGATACTTAGAAATATGAAACTACATCGGGAAAATTCTGCTCGATAACGTCCACTCTATCTCATAATACAAAATCCGTATTACGCTATATGACCAAAGTCTCTGATCATTCCACTAAATGCCCTCTCCCTGTCGCCAGACTCTGTATCCAAGAGGGTGTAATAATGAACAGTGTTTCAGTACCATGAACGTCCTTTCTGACAATATGAGTGAAGTGACTGAGCTGCTGTTGGGGCTTTCCTCCAGATTTCACATGAGTAATTTTAGAGAGGTTATTGTGAATTGGAAACTACAGAGAATCACTAAACTCCATCGTCCTTCCTGGTGGACTAAGAATTTGATTGGTAGAAACCGTCGAATTATACAGCGTTTTGCACGAAATAGTCGTCAGATAGCCTTATCCAGCTGAAAGACCCGTCGAGAGTCAGAAAGACCGTTCTTCAGTATCGCGGAACTGATTGTAAGGGTATGTCCACAAGAACGATTACGAAATGTCTCGTTGCGTGGAGAAAGCAACGGCGTCATTGGTCTGTGAACATTATACAGCACTCAGATAGCCATGCGTGGACCGACGAACGACGCGTGCTCGAGTTTGTTGTGGTAACAGTGAACTTCGGTGGAGACGTCGTGATACTCTCGGACTACGTTTCGTGGTTTGTGTTCTAGTTTTTGCAGACTGCGAAACGAATGTAGCTGGTTGTTTATGAAAACTTTTCTCGGCAATAGTGTGCCTTCCTCACTACCATGACAGTTTGGAAGCAGATCATTTCTGCCCCAACGCCCTGTTCCAGAAGCAAAGATAACTGCATCGTTGCTTGAAAAAAATCAAGTGACTTTCTCAGGTGATCTGATCAAGACTTAGAACTAAACCCTATCATTGAGATCAACGAATGTGTCAGTGGTGTTGCAGATCGAAAATTTGACAACAACTTTTCACTATCCATTAGCAAGAATAGAAATAAAATTAATCGTCACAGTTTCAAAACTAAGTGGGGAACTATACTCTATGGTTAAGTGTCGTAATACAAGCGTATAATATCGAAATGATGTGCTAGACGCTATTAGTAATCAAGTTTGAGGATTGAAAGCAACATCATAGGTGAATTCTTCTCAGGTTATCAGCCGAGTGGTGGTGCCGTCTTGTCGCAACGTTTCAATGAGTTTCGTACCCATCATCTTTGCCAGAAGTTGATGGGTACGAAACTCAATGAAATGTTGCGACAAGACGACGCCACCACTCGGCTGATAACGCGAGAAGAATTCATCAGTGGAATACGCCGAGAAAGACTGCAATCATATATAACATCATAGGCGTCTTGAGTCTTTTGGCAACATAGTTTACATCTGAATTGGAGCATGTATCTCAGTCTACATCTACATCTACATACGTACTTTGCAAGCCACCGGATGGGATGTGGTGGAGGGTGCCTTGTACCACTACTACACTCCTGGAAATGGAAAAAAGAACACATTGACACCGGTGTGTCAGACCCACCATACTTGCTCCGGACACTGCGAGAGGGCTGTACAAGCAATGATCACACGCGCTGCACAGCGGACACACCAGGAACCGCGGTGTTGGCCGTCGAATGGCGCTAGCTGCGCAGCATCTGTGTACCGCCGCCGTCAGTGTCAGCCAGTTTGCCGTGGCATACGGAGCTCCATCGCAGTCTTTAACACTGGTAGCATGCCGCGACAGCGTGGACGTGAACCGTATGTGCAGTTGACGGACTTTGAGCGAGGGCGTATAGTGGGCATGCGGGAGGCCGGGTGGACGTACCGCCGAATTGCTCAACACGTGGGGCGTGAGGTCTCCACAGTACATCGATGTTGTCGCCAGTGGTCGGCGGAAGGTGCACGTGCCCGTCGACCTGGGACCGGACCGCAGCGACGCACGGATGCACGCCAAGACCGTAGGATCCTACGCAGTGCCGTAGGGGACCGCACCGCCACTTCCCAGCAAATTAGGGACACTGTTGCTCCTGGGGTATCGGCGAGGACCATTCGCAACCGTCTCCATGAAGCTGGGCTACGGTCCCGCACACCGTTAGGCCGTCTTCCGCTCACGCCCCAACATCGTGCAGCCCGCCTCCAGTGGTGTCGCGACAGGCGTGAATGGAGGGACGAATGGAGACGTGTCGTCTTCAGCGATGAGAGTCGCTTCTGCCTTGGTGCCAATGATGGTCGTATGCGTGTTTGGCGCCGTGCAGGTGAGCGCCACAATCAGGACTGCATACGACCGAGGCACACAGGGCCAACACCCGGCATCATGGTGTGGGGTGCGATCTCCTACACTGGCCGTACACCACTGGTGATCGTCGAGGGGACACTGAATAGTGCACGGTACATCCAAACCGTCATCGAACCCATCGTTCTACCATTCCTAGACCGGCAAGGGAACTTGCTGTTCCAACAGGACAATGCACGTCCGCATGTATCCCGTGCCACCCAACGTGCTCTAGAAGGTGTAAGTCAACTACCCTGGCCAGCAAGATCTCCGGATCTATCCCCCATTGAGCATGTTTGGGACTGGATGAAGCGTCGTCTCACGCGGTCTGCACGTCCAGCACGAACGCTGGTCCAACTGAGGCGCCAGGTGGAAATGGCATGGCAAGCCGTTCCACAGGACTACATCCAGCATCTCTACGATCGTCTCCATGGGAGAATAGCAGCCTGCATTGCTGGGAAAGGTGGATATACACTGTACTAGTGCCGACATTGTGCGTGCTCTGTTGCCTGTGTCTATGTGCCTGTGGTTCTGTCAGTGTGATCATGTGATGTATCTGACCCCAGGAATGTGTCAATAAAGTTTCCCCTTCCTGGGACAATGAATTCACGGTGTTCTTATTTCAATTTCCAGGAGTGTATTAATTTCCTACCCAGCTCCACTCGGTAACAAGCGAGCGAAAAACGACTGTCTATATACCTTCATACAAGCTCTAATTTCTCTTCTCTTATCTTCATGACATTTACGTGAAATGTTCGTTTTCGGCTGTAGAACCGTTCTGCAGTTAGCTTCAAATGCTGGTTCTCTAAATTTTCTCAACAGTGTTCCAGGGAAAAAACAACGCCTTCCCTCCAGGTATTCCCATGTGTTGCATAATATCAGTTAGACCATAAAATTCGGTGTTTTTCTCTATCTTTGCAGAAATTTTTTTCATTGGGCCCTCTCATTTGCCAGACATTTATGCTCAAGCTATAATTTCTTCATTCTACTTTAGATCTCATGTGTGAAAGCTGCCTGTTATAGACGGGCCACCTTAGTAAGACTCTCGGCTTACTCGGAAGTGACGCCAAAAATTACGAGGGGCTCCATGCGACCACGAAACTTAATAACGGTCGACTCAATAAGCCGGGAGTGGCTCCGGCTTCTCCCATGTGTGAGTGGGATCTCAGACGTCTCAAAATATTCACAGAAAAAACAACGAAATACACTGAAGCGCCAAAGAAACTGATATAGGCATGCTTATTCAAATACAGAGATATGTAAACAGGCAGAAAATAGCGCTGCGGTCGGCAACGCCTATGTAAGACAACAAGTTCAAATGGTTCAAATGGCTCTGAGCACTATGGGACTCAACTGCTGAGGTTATTAGTCCCCTAGAACTTAGAACTAGTTAAACCTAACTAACCTAAGGACATCACAAACATCCATGACCGAGGCAGGATTCGAACCTGCGACCGTAGCGGTCTTGCGGTTCCAGACTGCAGCGCCTTTAACCGCACGGCCACTTCGGCCGGCTAAGACAACAAGTGTCTGTCGCAGTTGTTAGATCGGTTACTGCTGATACAATAGCAGGTTATCAAGATTTAAGTGAGTTTGAACGTGGTGTTATATTCGGCGCACGAGCGATGGGACACAGCATCTGCGAGGTAGCGATGAAGTTGGGATTTTCCCGTACCACCATTTCCCAAGTACATAGTGAATATCAGGAATCCGATAAGACATCATATCTGCGACATCGCTGCGGCCGGAAAAAGATCTGCAAGAACGGGGCCAACGATGACTGACGAGAATCCTTCAACATGACAGAAGTGCAACCCTTTCGCAAATTGCTGCGGATTTGCTGGGCCATCAACAAGTGTCAGCTTGCGAAACATTCAACGAAACATTATCGATATGGGCTTTCGGAGCCGAAGACCCACTCGTGTACCCTTGATGTCTGCACGACACAAAGCTTTACGCCTCGCCTAGGCTCGTCAACAGCGACATTGGACTGTTGGTGACTGGAAACTTGTTGCCTGGTCGGACGAGTCTCGTTTCAAATTGTATAGATGTGCACGGGTGTGAAGACAACCTCATGAATCCATGGACCCTGCATGTAAGCAGGGGACTGTTCAAGCTAGTGGAGGCTCTGTGACGGTGCGGGGCGCTACAATTGAAGTGGTATGGGACCCCTGATACGTCTAGATACGACTATGACAGGTGACACGTACGAATGTATCCTTTCTGATCACCTGGATTCATTCATGTCCATTGTGCATTTCTATGGACTTGGGCTATTCCAGCAGGACAATGTGACACCTCACTCGTCCAGAATTGCTACAGAGTGGCTCCAGGAACACTCTTCTGAGTTTAAATACTTCCGCTGGCCATAAAACCTTACAGACATGAACATTATTGAGCATATCTGGGATGCCTTGCAACGTGCTGTTCATTAGAGATATCCACCACCTCGTACTCTTGCGGTTTTATGGACTGCCCTGCAGGATTCATGGTGTCAGTTCCCTCCAGCACTGCTTCAGACCATGTTGCGACACTTCGGCGTGCTCGCGGGGGTCCTACAAGATATTAGGCAGGTGTATATATCTTCGACTCAGTAACTTTACGTCTCTAATCGCAAGACATCTGTGAGCACCCGCAGCTCAGAACAATATTGTCATTCAGCTTGTGATCTCCTGAAGGCTTTTAACGTCAATGTGCCATTAACTGACATTTAATTTTAACAGATGGTACGAAGATTGACGTGTTTATGATAAATCTTCAAAGTGCCGTTACCTTAAAACGGCATACTGTCATAACACGCAAATTATAATACGAAAACAACAAAAAACGACGCCAATATGGTGTCTGCAAAGTTGTTCGTTTTTCGACTGGTATCCAGTTTCATGATCACATCGATTTGCACATTTTGTAGACAGTTCCGAGCAAGTTAGGAGTGTCATTAAGGCGACCCACTGTCAACGACTTTCATGTTATATATCAGTACACGAGATGCAAAGCATTTATGTGAATCAAAGATTCTATTGTCCATGTTTTTGTCTTCTGAAGTACCTTTATAACTGGCTGAGTAGTGGAAAGCATGTCTGTAAGCAGTACTTCGAGGGTGGAGTCTGGCCAGCCAGTCATACTGCTCAGTGCCGAGTTTAAAGAGTTCGGATTGGCAGCAAGGCCAGCCGGACGTTCTTTCTCTGTTCTACTTCTGCTCTTCTCGTCCACCTGATGCCATGAAAACCGTGCTCCTTGTTGATGACTTGTAAATTATAGACACGTGCCTTGTGTGTTATTGAGATGGGCATTTCCAAGCTTCATCGTCCAGGATTATCAGTCAGATCATTGTCTGCTTGCACTACACTGGCGTAATTTTGAATGACATGATTTTTCAGACGCATTTCCGAGGCGTGCTTCGCAATTGTGTATTCATACAAACTAGGTCAGCTGTTTGTTCAGTTCATGTATCTGTTTGAAACATAAGGATCAATGAATCTTCGGAGAATATTGGCCGTCTTTCACATTACATTCTCTTTCTGTAAATAGTATTACGGAGATCAGAAAGCATATGGGCTATTTGTGGTACCGTACAGCCACGTAATCTGTTAGAGGGCATTTGTATATTTTATTCATGAGCTTTCGTGTCCATTTTCTGCATACTAACTCAACGTAAAATCAGGTTAATTATTTTCTTTACTACAATCTTTAACGCTCACTTGCACATGTGCCCACTTAGTCTTTGTTCATGTAAGCTGCATGTACGATTGCAACCTATTTAACATAAACTATATTCAAGGAAACTAATACTTCTGAAATTGCCTTCAGCAGTCATATTATTTTCCAATATATGTGCGACGTTCCGCCAAATAAAGTACGTGCAAGTTGCAATGAACTTCAAGACATATGTTGCAGAAGTAAATGATCCAAGATTTTGTTTTCAAATGTAACATTTTCTTTACAACTTGTATTAGAACATACAGTGTGTAGTTACATCTGTGTAATACTTACCTTTCCGATAAGGAAAGATACACTTGCACTAATATGGTGGATTAGAACAGTTCAAGGTCTTGGTTACAATTTGTCTTTATATTTGAAGGTCCATTTGTTGTTTCGCTGAACTATGAAAGTTTGTTTCGAAAAGGTCCTCATATTTAATTATAAATAGGATCGTATTGTTGTTCACTTATGGTTCAAATTTCATACCAAGGGTGATATTTTCAGGGCGTCAGTATTAGAGTCATAACTTGCTATGAACTCACAGGTAAAACTTAAGAGGTGGAGTAGCTTTTATGTGTATAGACACAAGGCAACAGACAAAAATGGTATTTAAAATAGTATTTTCTTCTCAGCGTGACGAAAGTGTATGTTGTATGTTAGAAAATATTTTAAACGTTTGCACTAAACTCACAAGTTTGAAGCATTTATAGGAAACGAAACACACATGACTGGGAAATGAATTTTTCTCGGCTGTTTGTTGTAAAATAGGATGTAAAAATCAAAGTGAGTTGGATATTCGTGAATCAACTTCAAAAATCCTGGAAACTTTATGTATTGCAAGTCTTGATATTACGAAAATTTCAAACCTATAGGAGAGATAATAACACATTCACAGAAAACGTATCGTCGAAACGGTATTTGATAAAAAATAAAAAATAAATCAGTTGACTACGTCTACTGCATGTGCATTGTGCCCGGCAAGTCACCATCGGTGAGTGCAGAACGTAATGTGCTGATGTCACTGTTCCCCCGTACTGGTCCAATCACGAATGGTGCCTCACTGTCGGTAAGCGTCTAGTGTAAGGCGGAATTATTCTAATTTGCTATCGAAATCATTACATGATATGTATATGTAAGGAAGCAATACGTTTCTTTACCCGTCTTAGAATCGTATTCTCACCAAATTTTAATAACATTTCCTTACTTGGAGCACATCTTCTCTGTAGCTCCTTTTACTGGACTTCTTTTGGCGCTTCTCTGACGCTCTCGCAAACTCCGACGAATAGAGCTATCCAACTTTTCCATCCAACTGACGTAAGTCCCCAGACTTACGAACAAATCAAAAGAATCGAAAGGACATAAAATTTGCAAGCGATCTCCTTTATGAACATATTAAAATTTTATTCTTCGAATGGATGTCCCGCTAGCATCTGCCTTCTCATAAGGGAAACTCCCCGTCGCACCCCCCTCAGATTTAGTGGTAAGATGGCCTCGTGTATAGTCCGTCAAAAAATGAATACAGTTAAAGCATGAAAATAGGAAGAAGGTGTACTGAACTGTGAAAAAAGAAGCAAAATAAACAGTGAAAGGTTCAAGCTCAAGATATGCAACATCGAGCTAATCGGAAGGGTCTCAGCGCCGTGGTTATGTGTCCACGATGTTGGACTGCAAAGCGGAAGATCTGTGTTCCACCCTCCCTCGTGTCCCATCTTCTTCTTCTTCTTCCTCGAAAATTATGAACTTCCCGTCCAGTCGTTGATGCATCTGCTCGCTGTATTCAAATTTGTGTCTGTGTCGTGGTTTAACATCCGTTTGCATCAGCGAGGTGTTCAAATGTGTGTGAATTTTTAAGGGACGAAACTGCTGAGATCATCGGTCCCTAGACTTACACACTACTTAAACTAACTTATGCTAAGAACAACACACACACCCATGCCCGAGGGAGGACTCGAACCTCCGACGGAAGGGGTCGCGCAATCCGTGACGTGGCTCCTCAAACCACGCGGCCAATCTGCGCGGTCAGCGAGGTGTAAGGAAGGGTACTGTAATGAACGCTGATACCGCAAAACTACTCTATTAGCAGCAGAAATGAAGTTGCTCCCGTCTGGGAACTCCAAACGTTTGATGACCAGGCGACAAATCAACCGAATCCTTCATTGGAAGACACGTCTAATGTGTCATACGCGACACTGGCGACATGTGTCATATGGTAAGCATTTGTTACCGACGCATCAAACTTTTACAGCCGGTGAGTGAGTGAGATATGCCTCCCTGCCCGATTTACACAAGCTGCAACAAATGAGCGCAACAGTTTCATGATCACACAGTTTTCCCTATGCTCTGTCAAAACATTCGTTTTTAACGTTTTTGAAGTTTTCCACATGTACACCATCAAATCCTGCATATGCCTAAGCAAATCTTAACAAGTCCTGAAATTTTGGAGAGCGAAATTTATTACGTGTGAATGCTTGAACTTTGATAATAGACACACGATCACATAAACAATACTGCTCTATGTATAAGGGGCGTTCAAAAAGAAACAAGCCGGAGGCCTAATTACAGAAACCAGTACCTGTATGTTAGAAGTATTGACCCTGGCTGTTGAGACACTTTTCCCACTGTGACAAAAGGTGGTGAATGGCTGTCTCATAAAATTCCGGGGGCTGCGATGTTATCCAGGTCCCCACGTACAGCTGGACGTCGTCGTCAGAGGTGAGTCGTTTGCCCCTCAGAGCCTTATTAAGGGGACTAAAAGCGGCTTAATGACAGGGAGAGAGGTCCAGACTGTATGGAGGGTGGCCGAGAATCTCCCATTTGAATTTCTGCAGGAGTGCCGCGACTGTGTTGGCCGTATGAGGCTTTGCATTCTCGTGGAGCAGAAAGACCCCACGGGTGAGAGTGCCTGGTCGTTTTGATTTGATCGCTTGGCGAAGGGTGGTCAAGGTTTGCGAGTAACGCTGGGCATTCACTGTTGTCCTGTGCTGCAGGAAGTGAATCAGAAGGGGTCCATCTTGGTCAAAGAAGAACGTAAGCATAACGTTTCCTGCGCTCGTGTGGACGGCGACGTCCAGCTGTACGTGCGGAACTGGTTAACACCGCAGCCCCGGGAATTTTATGAGACAGCCATTCACCTCCTAGTGTCACAGTGGGACAAGTGTCTCATCAGTCAGGGTCAGTACTTCTAACATACTGGTATTAGTTCCTGTAATTAAGCCTCCGGATCGTTTATTTTTAACGGCCTTATCGTTGTGCAACTTTTCAAAATCGTAGAGTCATTTCACAAACCATGTAACGATTGCACAAGAGGTGTACAAGCTGGAATAATAGTAATCACGTCTACTCCCACAGCAAACCAGTGCAATGCATGATCCTTCTGTTCTGCGTGGCTGTCAAGGAGTGTAACAAAATCTTTGTTCACGTAAGGAGCAATCACATGTTCATTAAAATCTTTCACTAGTCTTTTCTCCATTTCGCCTGACGCACTACAATTCACAGTGACATTGGGGGTAAGCGCAAGTATCCTATTCACTTGTCGCTGAACTTGCGGCCCAAATACACCTTTTTTTCTCCCAAACATAAGTAAAATCTAGGTAAAAGAAATCCTGATTTGTTAAGGGCATATTGTATGGTGTAACTGTGGGAAGTGTCATGCAGGTGGTATACACTACAATTTGTGTCGCCTTCTCCAACTAACAATAACGTGCGGGTCGATTTCATTTCATAGTTAAAACGGACTGATCTGTGTTAATGATATATGCGTCTTCCTACTATTGGATGTCCGCAGCTCGTAATCGTGCGGTAGCGTTCTCGCTTCCCACGCCCAGGTTCCCGGGTTCGATTCCCGGCGCGGTCAGGGTTTTTCTCTGCCTCGTGATGACTGGATGTTGTGTGATGTCCTTAGGTTAGTTAGGTTTAAGTAGTTCTAAGTTCTAGGGGACTGATGACCATAGATGTTAAGTCCCATAGTGCTCAGAGCCTACTACTGGAATTTGGCGTTAGTTGCAATAACGAACTTCTTGGAAGAGTCAACAAGGTCTTCCAGTTTATTGGCACAGATTTTCCTTACATACTTGGTAATCTTTCTCCTAGTAATTTTGTATTTCCCCAACATTGTAAGTCTGTTTCATGTCCTGCACTTAATTCATTTCTGGCTTAAACAGATTGTTGCTATACATGATTTTCCAATTCACTGAACTTCTGTCTTCGGGTTCCACTTCTATTCCACGACTTTCTTGTAGTACTTAATTGTGTTTGTTCCTCCATCCCTTTGAATTTCCTGAATATATTTGCAACTTCTTTCCATAATCTACGTTTCCATCTTTTAAGTGGATTGGACAATACTCTATACTGGAGCATTTCTTTCATATAACCCAACGAAATGCCGTCGATTGACGTCGCACCATATCTCCTTCATGTTCTTTGTACGAATCATCAACATTCTTATCATCTGATACATATAGCTTCGCAGCAATCAGCAACGTATCTTCATGGCCACACTTACTATTTGTCAACAAATGTAGGAAATAATCATACAAATATTGCACAATCATCAGATCCCTTAAGATATTTGTAGATTCCTTAAAGTTAGGAAAATGCTCAGGGATCTTGTCATGCAATTCTCGAATTGTATTTTCTGGATTCATACTTCCCTCGGAATATCACCAGTGCATTTAACACGCTCACTTAAAAAGGTACAAACAATCCACTGTCATTCAGGCAGCTTTCTCAACAGAAATCCTCTCCCAGCCGTGCACTGTAGGCAACAGAGGTCCGTCGTGTGTTTGTTTCGTTTTGTTTCGATGTTTGTTTGTTTAGGCGTAGCGTCGTCATACCACATCGTGATTGTCTCGCATCGGACCTATTGCTTGCAATGGATTCCGAACCACTAATAGGTTTGTATCCGAGATCTTGTGTGTTTTTACCAGTATTCGACACCGGGATGCCGTGATTACAAGGCGATGAGCCTCCAGATGCGCGTACCTCTTGTTTGTTCTACACAAATACCGCATGTTATGACTCGTGCTTTCGATTTTGGAAGTTTTAACTCTTGAATTCCCATGTTGTAACATAGTTCACATCCTTTTATTTGTTGTTTTCATTTCTGTGATATGTCTATGAGGTATTTCGCCTGTTCTCACTGTTCATCACGTCACGTCAGTAATGCGGTATAATCTTACCAAATGACTCATATTCTATAACCAATTTATAATATGACAACTACCAAGACTATAGAAAGAGAACCGACACGTCAATGTCCGGGCGATAAGTTCATAACTTTGTGAGAAAATAAGTGAATAAATAAATGGGGTACGAGGGAGATTGGAATACGGGTCTCCATCTTTGAAGTCAAACACCATAACCACGACACTGTGGCTCTTCCACTTCGTTCTATGTTGTACATCTTGACCTCAGACAGTTCACTATTTCTATATGATTTCTCTTTTCATGGTTCATTATATCTTCTTCCCGTTTTCATGCATGATCTGTGCTCAGTTTTTAACTGACTATCCACATGGCCATATTACCACTAAATCTGAAGGGTGTGCGGTGGGGAGTTTCTCTTGTCAGTAACGAAATTTGAGTGGTTGTTTCGTCTTAAACGTTCAGGGTATAGAGCCTTAGATGGCTGTGACGATTACAGTGTTTGTTCGACGTCAGTATCATCGTGCTGTTTTGTTCATTTACGCGCGTTACAGATCATTTCGTTACGTTGACGACTGACTGTCATTTTCGATAACAAGCGTTGGCCATCCCTAAGTCTTACTGCATTTCGCAGCTCAGAGGAACAATTTGCTGGTACTGACTTTTGCGGGCAAAAAAGTCAGTTGCAAGATTACATTCTGTCTCACGTTTCTAGCTGCCATGTTGTGCTAACTTGTAAGTCAGGGAATAACCAGAATTTACATGTTAACGTCGACTGATTTCATATTATGATCGAGGAGTTATCGGGTGATATACTCTTGACCTATAGATCCATGAACATCGTGAAGAACGGGGATGGATTTGCGTTCTACAAACCGCCATGCGTAGCAAATGATGTCGGAAATATCCACGATTCATAGAAGCAGAGACTTGCCATGATAACAAGAGTACAGCGCACCGTAGTGTCTGCCTTTCGCCTTGTGTGACTTTCTATCGTATTCATAGAAAGTCAGTCAAAGGTTAATAGGACTTGTCAGAGAAGGCGACCGATCCTGAAACCGTTAACTGTATTGGTGCACCAACTGCAGCTTAAAGCTTTGAGAGTCCAACGTCATACGTTTCGGTGGGTTTTACAACAAAAAGAGTTGGCATCACACTATGATTAAGCATGGGATATCATTAAAGATCGCTAGTGCTCTGTATTGCTAGTTCTCTGAGCCGTACCCTCTTCTTTCTGGCAAGTTGTTACGGTGAAAGCGACGACCATCTCTCAGCACACTTCTAGTGCCGCCCCCGATAGGTGAATGGTCGTGGACTGTGCGGTTGGTCCAGGCGGAGGTTCGAGTCCTCCCTCGGGCATGGGTGTGTGTGTTTGTCCTTAGGATAATTTAGGTTAAGTAGTGTGTAAGCTTAGGGACTGATGACCTTAGTAATTAAGTCCCATAAGATTTCACACAAATTTGAACTTTTTTTTTCTGTGTGGTCAGTGCGTCAGAATGTCAATCCTCAGGGCCCGGTTTTGATTCCCAGCTGGGTCGGAGATTTTCTCCGCTCCGGGACTGGGTGTTGTGTTGTCCTAATCATCATCATTTCATCCCCATCGACGTGCAAGTCGCCGAAGTGGCGTCAGATAGGAAGACTTGCACCCGGCAAACGGTTTACCCGACGGGCGGCTCTAGTCACACGACATCTATCTAGCACACTTCTGTCTTCCAGCAAACCAGTGCCTAGCCACATGATGGGTGCATGTCCTTCAGAGCAAGACAGGAAGTACGGGGTGGTTATAATTAAAGTGCAGCTACTCGCGGAGGTCCAATGTGGGCTGTAATTTGCGTATTCCAACGGAACTTGGTAGATATGCTGATGTGTTAATGCTGGACCGAGTTACGCTGGAGAACAAATCGGTTCCAGTTGTGGCCACCAGGTGCAAATCTAGCGCTGTACGCTGTTTGTACGACGGTATGACAGTCACGCTATCGGTTGACAAGCCATAACGTGAGTAAACATTATGGCTATCGTAAAGAGAGGCCGTGCGCTGTTAGTGAAACTGTTTTATGTGAACGGCAGTGATTACAGTGCTGCAGTGAGAGAGTGTCATCGACTGGAACGTCTGAGGAGAAGCCCGATACCATTCAATGGGTAAAAGAGAATGATATCGAAACTCGAAAACACTGGTGAGCTTGGTGTGGAACCTGGAAAGGGAAGGCTTCCTATCTCGGTGGAAGTTTCTGACGAGGTTGCTGTTGCTGTAACTGACCATGCAGCACTTGCCCCTGGTAGTACTAGTGCTCTTGCAGTGTCACGAGAATTGTCCATCCCACGGTCAACAGTACGGAAAGTTTTGCGGTCTATATTAGACGGCTACCCATATAAAGTCTAGATGGTGCAGCTGTACCCTCATGACCGGCAGCAACGTTCTCAATTTGCTCTTCGGTTTCTAGCATGGATCGAAGGTGATGACATGTGGTTGGGCAATATTCTATGGAGTGAAGAGGCATAGTTCACACTACATGGTGCAGTGAATACACAGAAATGCCGAATTTGGGATACTGTTAACTCGCGTGTTGTACACGGAAAGCCATTGCACCCGCCGTATGTGACGGTGTGGTGTGTCTCACAAGTAAATTTATTCTCGTTCGCTCTTATCCGAAAAGAATACACCTCGAGGGCTTGTCAGATGTACCGTGACGTCTGCACGTTATCGAGGCTTCCTCGTACAGGGTGCAGTTCCTGCTTTGGAACAGTACAGCTGGGTGGAAACCACACCTCATATCGCTTGCCCGGTGAAAGATCTCCAGGAACGTGTTATCCCCAGAGGTTTCCCAGATTCATAGCCTGCAAGATCACCTGATTTGAACCCATGTGACTTTTGGCTCTGAGAATATCTAAAAGAAGACTTTTACCAGAGACACGATCGGTCTCTATTTGATCCGAAGAGCAGTATACAGGAAAATATTGCTCAGATTCCACCGGAACTGCTGCAAACAACTGTTGATCACGTCGTTCTACGGATGCAGCATCTCTTCTACGTCTCTGGTGCTCATATTGAGCAAATTGTGTAATCGGTGGTTAATAATAAAATAAACATTATGTCTTTATCACTTGTTTGACTCTTTCTTCCCAAATCCCGTTCCTAATCCATTACGTATGGAAACATTTCTATACGTCTTTCTTGCATTCACAGCGCAGGATTTACACCTGGTGGAGAAAATTGGAACTTTTTTTTCCATCGTAAATCGTTTCCACATTAACGCATTAGTATATCTGCCAAGTTTCACTGCCATGCGGTAATTACAGCCCGTATTGGACCTCCATGTGTAGCTGCACTTTAATTATAACAACCCGGTAGTTTTGATTTCCCAGAACTGTCGTCGATTGGGCACATGTAGGTCATGAGACCATGATCTGCTAGTTGTATCACAGTCTTCACTATCGATCTGTGCCGAACGGTCTGTCGGAAATTCTCCAGACTCATATCAATTGTACCTTTGATTCGAGGTCTTGACATGTTCGAGAATCCCTATAAGTCACGGCAACTATAGCGTGAAACTTGTCTGTCACATACACAACTGTCAACTCTTAATTTCTTTCGCATGTTCTCAAATGGTACATAATTTGCAAAGAGATACTCTTTACCAAGCTATAGATCTTTAAGGCATAACTATCTTTGAAACTTTCAGTAGTATTGCGTGAGGAAACTCTCTGAAGCTTCGGTACCCGCGAGCCAATGGGAAACAAGCGCGGGACGTCGCCGAGTAGAGGACGTAGTGTTTGAAGGGGAAAAGCGAGTCGTTGTGTGGAGGCTAGTTGGTCGCAGCAGTTGTGTAAGATGCTTTATAGTCAGACATCGTGCTATTAATGCGTGCAGGGCTCGGAGTGGAATATTCACAGTATTTTCGAAACTTTGGTTTGTGTCTGCCGTATTGAGATCTTACGTTTGTGACCTTGCAGAGTGGATGATTTTCGAAACACGATACAGAATCGGGTGCCCATTAATCCGTCCGAATATTGGGCTACTTAAACTAGTCACAGTCTCATTAGATGAGCTTCTCTTAATATTTTCTGAGTTAGATTGATTTTCTTTTGTTCAAACATTTCACGTGTTGTGGCCTTTTATACCACGTGCTATATGCACATACATGATGTATGCCATTTTAGATTAAACACATTCTGAAAGCAATTACACGTGTTTTCTACTCAAATATTCTACATTATTCGAGATTCTTTACCATTATTTTCAAATTCTCGTGTATTTATAGCAGAATGGCACTTTGTCATCGGGATCAAACTATTCTACATAACATGTATTTTGCCTTCAATACAGGGAGTAATTTTATTGAACTATCACTGCGATGGATATTCACCATTTCATTAATTACGGTGAGAAATACGTGTCGCCTTTTTCTGTGCATGGTTCAAATGGCTCTGAGCACTATGGGACTTAATTTCTGAGGTCATCAGTCCCCTAGAACTTAGAACTACTTACACCTAACTAACCTAAGGACATCACACACATCCATGCCCGAGCCAGGATTCGAACCTGCGACCCTAGCGGTCGCGCGTTTCCAGACTGCAGCGCCTAGAACCGCTCGGCCACGCGGCCGGCAAGATAAGTCAGTTGCTGCATTTTCCGAAGGAGTTGGTAGTTCATCACCTTTATAAAGCGTGATTGTTTTACGTCTTGCATTTTCAGGCTTCAAGATGATGAGATTAAGCCAAAAAATGTGTCCATCATGCCCCATGCACGCAAGCTGGCTACAATCACCGTAGCTCATACGTTACTCATGTGAGTTCAGATGTTTATTACGGTTTACAGTTTCGCGAAATTCACGTCACTATTTACTTATGACCATTATAAATACGTTGTGCAAGGTGACCTAGAACTGTTCTTCGTCAAATTTCCTTAATGGTGAAGTCAGGTAACCCATTTGCATGTAATCCGAATTTCATACAAGATAGGGGCTTACAAGGGTTCCCAGTATTGTTTGATCGTAATAGATAATTGAAAATATACATTGATAGGAGACACGAATTGTAATTGAGACATGACACTGACGGTAAACTGATGCAAGAGGCCCAACTGAGGTCAAAAGGAAAATACGCTATTCCCATCCATGGGAGGCATTTGTGTATAGATAACACTAGGGAAGTACACCACCTAGGATGCATTTCTTAGTGTGCGAAGAATAAGGGTACATCCATACCGGTTGAGGTGCTCATACTGTAGTATTCAATATTGCCTATAATGAGGAAAGGAAAATGAGATGTTGCATGACGATGTTTGGCTTTCGGAGGGGTAAGAGTACCAGAGAGGCGGTTCTGATGCTACTGACAATGGAGGCAAGTCTTAAACAAAATCGAGACGTATACATAGGGTTTGTCAACCTAGAAAAAGGGTTCGAGAATGTAAAATGATGAGGATGTTTGAAATTCTGAGAAAAATGGGAGTAGACTATAGAGAAAGACAGGTAATATATGGGGGAATTCAAAAACTAACTTAAACATTATTATGGGAGGCCAAGTCACTGTTACTGAATGTTACACGACACTGTTTTTCAGCATACTCACCAACTCTCTCCAAACAACGGTTGGAAAGTTCTACAAATCGTGCAGTTCCTCTACAGAGCCACTCGAGAACCGCTGTATGAACGTCCTCATACTTGGGAAATCCCTTTCACGCTAGATATTCCTTCAGCTTGCCGAAGAGATGGAAATCTCATGGTGCAACATGTGGACTCCCATATAAGCACCACCCAGATCTGTGCGGCCTTGGTAAAATTGTTGCAACCGTTTCAGTACGAACGGATGTGATATTGCATTTAATCCATATGCCATCAGAATTTCACGGTGAATCTGTGTACATTTTAGAAGTTTTCCCATAAGAGTCATACCGTCCCGCGTACTTCAACCTTAAAGTAAGTTTCCAGTTGCCGTGCCATTTCGATGGCACACTGCGATGCACCTTTACCTGCACCACAGCAGAACTATGCCTGCAGGAAACTGGGAACATTTACTCTCTTCTGACAATGCTACACTCCTGTTGCGCAATAGTCTTAGTGTGGGACGACAAGTGTAACTTACTTTCTGAAGTCCCTACCTCATATATGTAAAATAACCAAAAGGGAAAACTAAGAATGGAAGACCAAGAACGAAATTCTCGGATTAAAATGGGTTTAAGACAGAGACGTATTCACTCGTCCCTAATGTTCAATCTATACATCGAGGAAGTAATACGGAAATAAATGAAAGTTGCAAGAGAGGGATTGAAATTCAGGGTGAAAGGATACACGACGGACGAAGCAAGGAAGACATGGAAAGAAGACTTGCACAGGAATAGATGACATTCCTGGTCAAAAGAAATGTACTACATTCAGACGTAGGCCTTAATTTGAGAAAGAAATTTCTGAGCCACATCAGTATCATCTGCTTGAATTGGGAAGGAAGGAAGGAAGGACGATTGCGTTGAACGTCTCGTCGACATCGAGGTCGTTAGAGATGGAACAAAAGCTCTGACGTCGTCGAGGATGGGGAAGAAAATTGGCTGTGCTCTTTCAAAGGAACCTTCCCAGCGTTTTCCTGGAGCGATTTAGGGAAATTACGGAAAACCTCAATCTGGATGGCCGGACGCGGGTTTGAACCGTCGTCCTCCCGAATACGAGTCCAGTGTGCTAACCACTTCGCCACCTCACTCGGTGTTTGTATTGGGATTTTGAAACTAATACTGTGTTTCAAGACGGTTTGTGTGGCCGAGCGGCGCTTCAGTCTGGAACCGCGCGATCGCTACGGACACAGGTTCGAATCCTGCCTCGGACATAGATGTGTGTGATGTCCTTAGGTTAGGTAGGTTTAAGTAGTTCTAAGTTCTAGGGGACTGATGACCTCAGATGTTAAGTCCCATGGTGCTCAGAGTGTTTCAATATCATGGAATTCCTAGAAGACAACAATCTATTGACACGTAACCAATACAGATTCAGAAAATATCGTTCTTGTGAAACACAACTGGCTCTTTAGTCACAGGAAGTAATGAGTGCTATCGAGAGAGGATCTCACGCTGATTCCATTTTTCAAGGTTTTCAGAAGGCTTTTGGCACCGTTCCTCAAAAGCGGTTTCTAATAACCTGCCTTGGAGTATCGTCACAGTTGTGTGACTGGATTCGTGATTTTCTGTCAGAAAGGTCATAGTTTATAGAAACTGACAGAGAGTAATCTACTGAAACAGAAGTTATCGCCGCGAGGGGTAGCCGTGTTGTCCAGGGCGCCTTGCCGCGGTTCGTGCGGCTCACCCCGTCGGAGGTTTGAGTCCTCCCTTCGGCATGGATGTGTGTGCGTGTTGTCCTTAGAGTAAATTAGTTTAATTTCGGTTAAGTAGTGTGTAAGCCTAGGGACTGATGACCTCAGAAGTTTGATCCCATAGACCGTACCACAAAATTCAAAAAGGAATCCAGAAGTTATCTCTGGGGGTCACTAAGAAAGTGTTGTGCCTTGGTTTTTTCCGGGTGCGATGAACAGATCCTCCATTGATCAGCTGAACGTCGTCATAGAGAGAGAAGCGCCCATCAGCCTAAAGACGTGACACTATTGTGCAGCCGGCCGGGGTGGCCGAGCGGTTCTAGACGCTACAGTCTGGAACCGCGCGACCGCTGCGGTCGCAGGTTCGAATCCTGCTTCGGGCATGGATGTGGGTGATGTCCTTAGGTTAGCTAGGTTTAAGTAGTTCTAAGTTCTAGGGGACTCATGACCTCAGATGTTAGGTCCCATAGTGCTCAGAGCCATTTCAACCATTTTGAACTATTGTGCAAGAGAGTTTATTCTGGATGAAAGAACATCCATTCAGTAAGCTGACGGTAAGGAATACGTTAGCCTGCGTCTGTGAAAGCCAAAAATGTGACATCTTACAGCTCTGGCAGAACTTCTGGAGAAGCTGGCTAGACAGGAGAACCGGGGAAAATGAAGTTATCACTGCCCAACGGCAACCCCCGGCACCCAAATCAGACCCATGATTCTCAGATTTTTGTTGTACACAGCAGTATCCAGTTGTGTATAGTATGCCTTGTGACGCAGTCTACGGCAGCTGACAACGAGACATGACGTAAATGTATAAAGTAATATAATGTAATATAATATGACGGATTATTTGATTTTTACTGGAAGTTTTGTCATATGGCGTTTACAAAATTAGTTACTGTTATAGTATTTTTGTGCAAAAACGCATAAAAAGATGAAACTAATGTAGAATGAAATGAGAATCTATAACTGAAATCAGTTACTATTTGTACTCTCAGTGAGAACACTCGGTACAAATTACTGCTCTGTGTTTATCGCAGATCGCTCTTTTACAATTCTGGCAACACTTTTTTCTGTCTTTTTTTCGTGAACATAGTGAACATCTCACTTTTTTTGGTTAGAGGTTCTGGTCTTTCTGGAATCACAGTATCTATTTCCAACATTTCTTTCGTAGTGTAGGTATACTGAATCTAGCGCTTAGGCGTGCAGTAACTAAGTTCCATGCCAGTTCATGAAGAAATTTTCTTCGCGACCTCTTTACTTCAGCACTGGAAAGGGTAAAAAGAACCATGGATTTTATCCTATTTTGACCCAAAATGTCACAGAAAACGCTCATACGCCATCTTATTGTTGCACGTGCAGCGATGTAAGTTTTGTACAGTTGATCAAGTGTCAGTATGACCTTTTGTTTCATTGTATGAAATTATCATTTAAGATAGCAGACAGCAAGAGTACAACTTTTTTCTTTTTTGGGACATATGACAGTAGCGTCTAATTGACATCAAAGGCAAATGTTGAGAACGCAAAATTATTGTGGTATTTTAGACTTATTTTTTCTTACAGTTCTCAACATTTTCAAACCAAAGTGTTCAATCTTTGTCTGATAAAGAGAAATTGATAAATGCCAAATGACAATATTCGGGTTTCTATTAGCTTCATGAATGGGTTCTGATAACTTTCTCACATAATAAGATGGGACAGCTTCATTTTTTCCTGTTACTACCTTTCCTATATATGGAGTAGCGTTTAGTATGCAATAGGTCTTTGAATCATTGGACATCAAAAACATCAAAATCTTAATTCCATATTTGTCCGGCTTTCAAAAAATATGCATTCTGAGGGGACAGTTTCCACGGAAACCCATTAACTTGGTCGTCTATTGTCCAGTATTTAGAAGGGTCGTATAGGGGTTCGCAGCTATCAATAAATTTAGTCCAAATGTCCCGAATGGGTGCAAATTGGTCTACTTGTTTCCTTTGCATACAAGTTGCTTTGTCGTCAAATGTTAGACAACTAGTCAAAAACTCAAATCGCCTTTGTGACACAGTAGTGGGAAACAGGGCATTGCGAAAGTTCTTCTAAATTTGTGGGAGCAGAGATACAAGAAACCGATGACAACTCTTAGTTCTACAATATCTCGATGGCTTTTTGAATGAAGAACATTTGCAAGTAATTTCCTCGTTGGTGCAAGTGACGTTCATGCCCAGCATTTCATGTCAATAATAACTGCAATGCTTAAATTGGAATAGAAATAGACCTTGCTTGTCCTTTTGGACCTAGGAGGTGAAAAATTATATTCCTGGATTTAATTGTTCTCCTCTGGTATACTTGAAGACCACTTATACCCGTTCTTACCTAGAAGGATATTTGAATTGGTATAATTACCATGACTGTCATCGTCGTCTTTTCCACACTATTCCGTACCAGATGGTTTCTACATTTCGACAAAATTAGGACCTTTATCAAAATCTGGAGCTCCAAATTAATCGTCTTCCTGATCCAACTCGTCTCTAAGTGCACTGTATATATCTTCATCTGTTCTCAGCCGTTTACTCATTGTAACTAAAAAATAAAATAAAATATATACGGCTGCGCTGAAAGACAACAGCTATAATGTATATACAATATATATTTGCATATTTTATACTTACTAAATTATGGATTTTCCAATCTGCACAAATCAGCAATATGGGCTTTATACTGGGCTACCACACTACAGCAAATTTTAGCTGTAAAAGTAAAGTTAACAATAGAATTTTAGGCGTAAATTGGGAAGAAATAGCGTATAGTATAATATATAATTAAAGTTCAACTGTGTTTATACTTCAGTGTTGAATTGCTTATTAAATTACACATTTTTAGCATGCGTAAGTGAGCTACACGAAACTCGTGCTGGGGATATCAAGACTCCAAGGACTTTCAGCAACTTTTACTACTTGACACTACTGGAACAACAATGTAAATGTTCGTGTTAACAGCGCATACATGAAGCACTAATACCAACAAAATATACACTAAGTTTCAATAAATTTGTAGCAAACATACTCTTTCTAATGCACAGTAAAAATACACCGGGGTTCCTTTTCAATTATTCTAACGAACCAAGGACCTTTATTGAATTTTAGTAATTTTAACTGTTTTTCAACAGAACTGATTTGGATCTTTATCACTTATCTTTGCACTAGTACAGAGATTAAATGTGTCAGTAATTTTTGTTCTTTTTTGGAGAAGAAACAATTGAAATCAGAGTTTGTTATTTCGTATTCACGTTCCGCTTTGTTTTCACTCGTCGTGTCATTATGTTGTCGGACTATAACTTTTGTCCTGCTAAAAGTCTTTACGAAAGAGTAGACTTTCTGGGACTCGCATTCGGGAGGACGGCAGTTCAAGCCCGCGTCCGGCCATCCTGATTTAAGTTTCCCGTGATTTCCCTAAATCGCTTCAGGCAAATGCCAGGATGTTTCCTTTGAAAGGGCACTGCCTATTTCCTGCTCAATTCTTATCTAATCCGATGGGACCGATGACCTCGCTGTTTGGTCCCTTCCCTCAAACCAACCACCCAGCATCGCACATCTACACGCTTTCAGTGTGGTATAGCATTAGAGAGACCGTCTGGTGAAACAAAACCGTATAACACATGTTTCCTGTCTATGGTGATCCCGATTCGAGCCATTGCCTGACCAACGCTACTTAAGTTGCTTGTAATGTGAGCGCATCACTCAAGATGAATTTATTTCTATATTCCGACAGTGAAAGCGTTTTACTTACCTTGTGAAATTTAGCAGTTGATATGTGAATCACACACTTCTCAACGTCCCTCTTGATGTTGCTTCGATCTCCAACATTCGAAACGAGATATTTCTTGCTTGACGAAGAAATACAGAACGTTTTTCTCTTACGATCGTAAGGACATCAGATGACAGCGATGAAATTTACTCTGCGATTACAAATTTGCCACAGCGCTAAACACAGTTGTCGAAGGTGACCGTTCCAAGGTCGAGATAGACTGAAGATCAACGCGTGCGACTCCACAAACTGCAGTCCTCGTAACTAGCAGTCAGCGATTTGTATTCGCTATGCCTAAACATTTGTTTCGCACGTATTGTAAGCCATAATTAGCGCAGACAAGCCGGTTCTATTCTATGTGGTAACGATTTATTTCTGAAAACATCTTTCCATCTCATCCCCTTTAATAATAAAACATAGACAATGCGGAAGTTCTCACACCTCTTCTGTTGAGGCGATGTAGTTATGACCCGAACAGTTTACCATCGCTCTGCACAAGCAGTGGAGGACATTAGTTATTGCAAAACTTTTAGCAACTTCAGCCGCAATGCTTGGAACATCAATTCACACCGAGAATACTTACGAATAGTCACATCTGGTGCGGCATATCATACTCAGTTCGTGCAAGAGGTACTTGAAACGTACGCGAATTGGCGGTCTTGTTCCATAAAAGTAGATCTGTGTTGATACTCTGATCCGTTGTTGCATATCAAAGGAGACTGAAATTTGAAACATAGGCGAGGCAGAACATTGGTTTTAGAGGTTTTCGACACGGTTGAGCATTAGCATTATCAGGTTTCCACATTTATGTAGACAGGCTTTTAATCAGATATTAGTTTTTTGAAACCTTAGTTACTATATATTTCGTACAATCCACATAATTATTTAGTCATATCTTTCTACAAATCCTGCATTTAAGATTAGCCTTACTCTAACCCTCCATTTTTCACTTTATGGGACAATGGCTCCTCTATGAAGTCAAGGACTTGTGAGTGTGTCTATATCATCACACGTGGACTAGTTTCATTCTTTTGACAGAGTTCCAGACATTAATTTGTCTCAAATGTGATGTAAAGTGTTAATCGCGTGCCATCAAGACCGAAGTGAGGAATTTAACTTGTTCTGTCGTACGCGTATATATTCAATATATCGTAGTGAGACTCGAAATGAGGGATGGAGTGAGGCATGAATGATTTACAACAAGATATTTAACTGTCGACGGAAGCCCAACATATATATTCGTTGGATAGGGAGATAAAGTCGAGTACGTGCAAGTCAGTGAAGTGCGAAATTCGCATGTCAATTACAGTGCTCTGTGCTAGTTTAGACTCCTACACTGGTCTAATCATCTATAGCTTCAGGCAACGCTACTGCGCGTCAGCAGTGACGTTGCTTGTGATTTGTTTAAGGGGAAGTTCTGCAGCAGCAATTTCTCCATGGCTATCGTTACTGCTGCACCATTAATCTGTTAGAATATCCGGCTTGCCTTATTTTTAGGGTAACATACCTCATTCGGTAAAAACAGAACCTAATAGGATCACTTTGTTATCTGTCCGTCTGTGTGTCGGACTGTTAAGACACTTTTTTCTCAGAATCGGGGAGAGGTATCAAAGTTAAAATTTATGTCGCATACTAAGGTTTACGGTCCCTTGGCGACGCAAAGAATTTAAGCTCCTGAGACAATCAAAAGATACGGCCATACATGTCACATATTTTGATATTGGCACACTCACTGATTACAACCTATAGATGCACTATCAGTATTTATCTTGACACTGGTCGTCTAGTGGTGATTGCTGGTGATACCTGCAAAACGCTCACAACGCTCTTGAACACACACCGACGTACCATACGCTCTTCGCAAATTTTTTATTCACTGCTTTCGCAAGCCTCTCATGTAGTTGGGGAACCGAGAGAGGTGGCGCAGTGATTAGCACACTGGACCCTCATTCGGGAAGACGATGGTTCAAACCAGCGTCCAGCCATCCTAATTTAGATTTTCCGTGATTTCCCTAAATAGCTCCAGGCAAATGAAGGGTTAGTTCCATTGAAAGGGCACAGCTGATTTCCTTCCCCATTCTTGAAACACTCCTAGCATGTGATCCGTCTCTAATTACCTCCATTTCTATAGGACGTTAAACCCAAACTTCCTTCCTTCATTCCTGCTAGTTTGGGACTGCCAGGCTCAATGTGACGTTCCGCGCAGCATCACATCGAAAACAGAATGAACTGAAATTGTAATCAGTGAGGAAGGAAAAGGACTGACTGATTCATGGAAAGCTGGATTCATTGAGGCATTAGCAGTGCAGCATGAGTCTGCTGTAGATATTTTGGACGGCATTGTCGGAGAGAGAAAACGCCAATGGCAGTGGACAAAAAAATTCCAATTTCATCATTTCTTGAAGAAAGATTCTTGTAGGTGAAGTAGCACAAGTTGTAGTAGGACATTCTCCTCTATCATTATCTTTCCTCAACAGTAGTTGTCGATACCAGTACTATTTTTCTAATTTTGGTCAGGTCAGTATTACCATAATCGTGTGAACAAAAATATAATAAAAAGAGCCGTAATGCGCGTGCCTGTAAACCAATGGTTCCCAACCTGAGAGTAATTACCCCCTGAGGGGTAAAATGAAATTTTCTGAGGGGTAAAAAGTAAACCATTCGATTCTGTTTCAGTCACGAAACTGACTTACACACATCAGAAAAAGTTTTGCATCACCCCGGTTCCCAGAACTCCCGAAGATAGACATTGATTGTTGGTATCATATAACAGACACAGTGCCTTTGACTGCTCAGAGATGTCACTAAATCCGCCCGAAGATGTAAACAACCATGCATGAGCAGCACCTATTAGACGGAGTGGGTCTGACAGCTCATCGTTTCCAGTCATTCCACCAGGAAGGAGATACACGGCTAGTGTTATCTGTAGTTCAACCATGGCTAGACGGTCAATGCCGCGGCTCGATAGCGTCCGCATTGTTACTTTGTGCCAGGAAGGGCTATCAACATGAGAAGTGTACAGGCGTCTCGGAGTGAACCAAAGCGACGTTGTTCGGACATGGGGAAGATACAGAGAGACGGGAACTGTCGATGATATACCTCGCTCAGTCCGCCCAAGGGCTACTACTGCAGTGGATGATCGCTACCTACGGATTATGGCTCGGAGGAACCCTGACAGCAATGCCACCGTGTTGAGTAATACTTTTCGAGCAGCCACAGAACGTAGCGTTACGACTCAAACTGTGCGCAATAAGCTGCATGATGCGCAACTTCATTCCCGACGTCCGTGGCGAGGTCCATCTTTGCAACCACGTCACCATGCATCGCGGTATAGATGGGCCCAACAACATGCCGAATTGACCGCTCAGGGTTGGCATCACGTTCTCTTCACCGATGAGTGTCGCTTATGCCCTCAACAAGACAATCGTCGGAGACGTGTTTGGAGGCAACCCGGTCAGGCTGAACGCCCTAGACACTCTGTCCAGCGAGTCCAGGAAAATGGACGTCGACGTACGCCGCTGGTGGTCATAGAATGCGCTGTAGCGGCTGTACGATACGTGAATGCCATCCTCCGACCGATAGTGCAACCACATCAGCAGCATATTGGCGAGGCATTCGGCTTCATGGACGATAATTCGCGCCCCCATCGTGCACATCTTGTGAATGACTTCCTTCAGGATAACGACATCGGTCAACTAGAGTGGCCAGCATGTTCTCCAGACATGAACCCTGTCGACAATGCCTGGGATAGATTGAAAAGGTCTGTTTATGGACGACGTGACCCACCAACCACTCTGAGGGATCTACGCCGTATCGCCTTGATGAACTTGTGGATAGTATGCCACGATGAATACAGACATGCATCAATGCAAGAGAACGTGCTACTGGCTATTAGAGGTATCGGTGTGTAGAGCAGTCTGGACCACCACTTCTGAAGGTCTCGCTGTATGATGGTACAACATGCAATGTGTGGTTTCATGAGCAATAAAAAGGGCAGAAATGATGTTTACGTTGATCTCTATTCCAATTTCCTGTACATATTCTCGAACTCTCGGAACTGAGGTGATGCAAAACTTTTTTTGATGTGCGTATTTTCAAAAGATCACTACTATTAGCACAATATTATTATTCACGTATGGGTCCAATATGACCACTCGAGGTGCATTCAATCAATGTCGCTTTTGATGGTTGGCCTTCCTTTGTGTCCAAATTTGTTTCATCGTTTCAGAATGAAGTTTCTATCTTTCATCAGCCCATGGTGGTCCAGACCGTTTTCTAATTTGCCTCTGACCAACTTTCCAATCAAATATCTTTTGTCTGACTGTTTTTCTATCTGTAATGTTTGCCTGAGTTATAACGGCGACTGAAGATCCTCCTTAATCGCAGCGATCCACTTAATTCGCTCGGTTTTTACCTTAATTCTGTTTTCGCAGAATTCTGCTATTAGTTTTGACAACCTAGTGGCTGCCATTCTTTTAATGTAGCCACAAAATTTAGGTCTTCGTTTGCTCATGTCACCATGTATGTCTGTCTCTTCTTCTATTTTCTTATTACTTCTCAGCCTATAAGTTTCTCAGTCAGCCGTTTTGGGGCCTAATAATTCCCTAATGATCTTTCTCTCTTTCTTTTGAATTTCTTCATACCCGTCTTTCTATTTAAAATTAAAGTTTCTGCTCCATAAAGACATTAAGTTTGCTGACTTTAGAAAGTGATTTTTTATTATAAATATTTTGCGCCAATCTGAAAGCAGTTGCCCGTTTTTGACAGCGAACTACGTTTGCAGATTTTTCCAGACCGTTTTCTTGTATGATTTCCCTCAAGTATTTAAATTGAAAACCCTGTTTATTTTTCCATATTTCGTGTTCAAAAACTTTGGTGCTTGTTTGTTGCATGTCATGTATTCCGCTTTTTCGAATAATATTTAGAGGCCTACTTTCTCCACAACTTCTTTAAGAATTTCAGTTTGTTTTTGAGCTGTGGTAATATCCATAGTTAAAATTACAAGATCTGCAAAGGCGAGGCAATCTACTTTCGTATTACTTTTACCTAACTTGATTGATTAATCTATATTTTGGCTCGACTTTTGCTCTCGCCATTCTATAGTTACCTTTTCCAATACACAGTTTAACAGTAAGTTGTTAAGACCCAAACTGCAATTTTCATTTTTGAAGCAAAGACTTTGAGGTTGGTAACCGTTCAGTTTTGTTGAAATGGTCAGTAAAACTTTCTTTGATAAGTCTTTTTGATTTCTAAAAGTATTGCATTTTCGTTGTTTCTTTTAGTCTGTCGGATTAACTTAGACGTTTCTTTTCTTACAGGTAGAAAGGTGTTGTACGTATTTTCAGTTTTGTCAGTATTTCAAATTTTGAATACCTCGTGACTAGACTTAACTACTGTTTAACAATACGCTTTCCACCAAGGGCATTTTTGTTTCTTTCGAAGCGGAATTTCATTTTGTGCTTTTTTGAGAACTTTCATCTTAGGCTTTGCGGTTGTTGGATTGTCTTTTGTCAAGTTCCTTTTTAGAGTTAGGGTTATTTCGGCAGTGTCAAATTTTGGGATAAAATTTTTTGGTTTGAAGAGTTTTTGAGGTCGAAGTTTTACTTTTATTCGCGTTAAATAATGGTCAGAATCAATATCAGCCCCTTTTCCTAACTTGGACAGTTAAAATTTCTTTGTAGTCAGAGTATGAAATTTCTACATGATCGATTTTATATTCCCCAGTAAATATATTGAGTGCCCGCCAAGTTTTTTGTTTAGAAGGGTTCTTTTAAACTGTGTTGGCATGATTTTAAGGTTAAAATTTTTGCACGTTTCAATAATTATTTGCCCATTTTCGTTTGTCGATTTATGTGCAGGAAGTCCACGGACCGTTTTCTTATATTTTTTTCTCTTTATCTAATTGAGCATTACAATCACCCCTTAAAATTTTAACATGATTTGAGGGAATTTTCAAGATGATGATTTCTAACGTTTCCCAAGCTTCACTAACTTCTTCAGGTTTTTTTACGGTTATCCTCATTGACTGGCTATGGGCATTAATTAAAGTGTATGTTTTATTTGCGCATTTAAAAGAAATTGTCTTTAGTGTATTATTAATGGGTTTTGCCTCCGTTATTGAATATAAAATATTTTTGGAGACTGCAAAAGCAACTCCCAGATGTGATGTATTATTAAGTATTCTTTACTCAGTTTTACTTTTAAAAAGACGATAAATGCCGAACTCCATGGTGTTATTGCCCATCATTCATGTTTCCTGAAGTGGCAAAATTTGAATCTTCTGCTCTGCTAATGTATCTCAAAATTTACGAAGTTTACATGGTTGCTAAAGTGTTTGTATGTTAAGTGTTGCAAAAAATGTATTTTTTTTAAGTTTTCCAGAGGGCTTCGACTTCCTCTGTTGAATCGCTGCATTTTAACCTGGCTACCCCAGAATCCGAAAGGTCAGTTGCGCCAGTAATACTGGCGGTGGGTTGACCACGTAGGACAGTTGTTTAAAAAAGCTAGGCGTACTAGCAACGGCTTCTCACTATATTTACTCTCTCACTAAATACGTTTTAAAGAACACGGCACTATTGGAAAATAATAGTTACATACACAAAAATATATGACCTCATCTTCGGATTTAAATATCTTAAGCCGGCCGCGGTGGCCGAGGGGTTCTAGGCGCGTCAGTCCGGAACCGCGCGACTGCTACGGTCGCAGGTTTGAATCCTGCCTCGGGCATGGATGTGTGTGATGTTCTTAGGTTAGTTAGGTTTAAGTAGTTCTAAGTTCTAGGGGACTGATGACCTCAGATATTAAGTCCCATAGTGCTCAGAGCCATTTGAACCATTTTTTGAATTATCTTAAAAACAAACCGAAATAATTTCTGTGTGACGATTCCTACTTCCTGGAGGTTCTTCTGAATAGGCAGTACACTGATGAGACAAGATACTATCATCATCTGATTAACAGCGTGACGGTTCACTACTTGAACGCAATAGAACAGGATTCTATGTCGCATAGATTTGACAAGTCCTTGGTAAGTTTCCGGAGATATGAGGCGCCAGATGTCTATGCACTGGTCACGTCATTCTCTTAACCCTATGGGACCAGTGATTTCTACTTGAAACCACCATTTTATGATCTTTGTTTTGAGGTACCAGTGTCTTTAACATGAAATCTTAGATACTGTTGCAAGACAGAAATATCTGTTTGTACGCTGAGGTACGAATGTAGTGCATTTAGCAGTCACTTACAGCGTTCAAAGCAAAAGTCGGCGCGGAGATTGTGCTGCGTCATTGTAGAAGATTGTGACATGCATTTTTTTTCAATTATGACCGTATTGAGATCTTTGACAGGTGGGAAAGTTACTCTATCGCAAATTTGAGTTTGTACATTGCTGGCCACCGTAAATGCAACACCAAGAAAGACAAGAGGTAGCACAACAAAATTTATTTTGTAGATAACATGTTGACCAAGTATCAAATGATTACGTTTACAGACGTCTGTGACATGTGGTTCCTGCCAGAATCAGTAGCCAGAGTAGCCGCCATTGTTGGAGATCACCGCTGCCACACGTCTCGGCATTGAGTCAAAGAGACGTTGGATGTATTCCTGGGGTACAGCAGCCCAAGCAGCTTCCACACGTTGCCAAAGATCATCTGGTGTGGCAGCTGGGGATGTGATCTGGGTCACTCGTTGAGCAACCATGGACCACATGTTTTCTATCGGCGAAAGATCCGGAGAGCGAGCCGGCCAGGGAAGCACTTCAATCTGGTTATTGACGGAGAACCTTTGGACAATGCGTGCCACGTGCGGTCGCGCATTATCCTGTTGAAATATGGCTGTGGCCGAGCCCTGAAGATAAGGAAGGACAACTGGCTGCAGCACCTCGGATATGTAGCGCCAGCTATTTAAAGTACCGGCAATGCGTACTAGAGGCGTGCGAGAGTAATATCCAATACCGCCCCATACCATAATACCCGGTGCAAGACCAGTGTGGCGGTGCATAAAGCAGCTGTCCAGCATCCTCTCTCCACGGTGTCTCCACACTCGAATCCGACCATCGTGGTGCTGCAGACAGAAGCGTGCCTCGTCAGTAAAGACAACGTCATTCCATTCTGCCGTCCACATCCGTCTGTCATCACACCATTGGCGACGGAGACGTCTGTGGTTCTGCGTCAATGGTAGACGAAGAAATGGACGTCTTGCGGACAGACCACTCTGCTGTAAACGGCGTCGAATGGTACGCGCAGACACTGGATGATGCGTTACAGACGCAATGTGCTGTGCTATGGTTCGGGATGTCACTGAGCGATCCGTCACTGCCATGCGCACAATTTGCCTATCAGCACGTGCAGTGGTGCACCGAGGTGAATGTGATCGACCACGTCGGTCCGTCGTACCCTCCTGCATCCAACGGTCACATATTCGCATTACAGTTGTTTGGTTTCGTCCAACACGACTAGCGATTTCTCTGCATGATAATCCACAATCTCGGTAAGCCACTATACTTCCTCTGTCGAACTCGGATACTTGAGCAAACGATGTTCGCTGTTGTCTACGAGGCATAACTGATCGTCTTGTGAAACAACCACAAGGTAAACACATGTGCCGAACGTACACTCGTCGAAATCGCCAAGCCTTAAATGGCGCTACGAGGTGGCGCCACAGGCGCGCGTGATGTGCGTCTGCGCTGAAATTCTAATCAGTTGCATATCTTATCGCTGCAAACCCATGGTGTAAATTTCACTTGATTCGGATGCTTCCTTCAGGGTGTTGCATTTACGGTGGCCAGCAGTGTAATACGGCTTTTATGAGTGCTTTCGAAATGAAACCATTGGGACATTATGTAGTTTTAATGCAAAATTTATTAAAATTTGGGTCCATTTTTGCTTTTTATTGAGGATTATAATTTTTTAAGCATTATGCGCTCACGTGAGTTTCGAGATGTGGGAATGTGTCTAGGAAAAATGCGTTTGCTTTCAAATGTATCGCATGACATAATGTCTGGTTAAAAACTGTATGTCCTTGTGGTTCAAAAGTAAAACGACCACCGTAAAAAAACTGATTGTTTAGTTTTGCCAATTTCTACTTGTATTCATTGCTTACTATGATAATAAAGATTAATTTTGTGAAAAATTTTAAGACTATATTTCCAGAATTAGATTTTCACTCTGCAGCGGAGTGTGCGCTGATATGAAACTTCCTGGCAGATTAAAACTGTGTGCCCGACCGAGACTCGAACTCGAGACCTTTGCCTTTCGCGGGCAAGTGCTCTACCATCTGAGCTACCGAAGCACGACTCACGACCGCTACTCACAACTTTACTTCTACCAGTACCTCGTCTCCTACCTTCCAAATTTTACAGAAGCTCTCCTGCAAAGTTCGCAGGAGAGCTTCTGTAAAGTTTGGAAGGTAGGAGACGAGGTACTGGCAGAAGTAAAGTTGTGAGTACCGGTCGTGAGTCGTGCTTCGGTAGCTCAGATGGTAGAGCACTTGCCCGCGAAAGGCAAAGGTCCCGAGTTCGAGTTTCGGTCGGGCACACAGTTTTAATCTGCCAGGAAGTTTCAAGACTATAGTTGTTTGCATGTTTTTGGGACTGAAAGCTTTAAAGTAAAGGCCGCGGTTTGTAGGCACGGAGCTCGTACCCGATAGCGTCAGCGTGAAGCCACCACATAAATGTCATGTCGATCGTTATACTCAAGCACTTTAGATGCTTCGACCCCAGGACTGGTATTCCTTGGACCTCGAGAGGTGGGCAGCATCAAGTACGGGTCTCCAAGCGAGAATGGGGGCTTGCATATTCTGCGGATTGTAGGCAAGAGAGTTTTTGGTGGCCCAGGCAATAATGTCGTCAAGGTCACATAGAAGTTGGCACTGCAGCGTAGTGGACTCCTGCTTTTGCTGAGGAGCTTGATGTCATCTGCAGCCTGCCGGTGTGGCCGAGCGGTTCTAGGCGCTTCAGTCTGGAGCCGCTCGACCGCTGGTTCGAATCCTGCCTCGGGCATGGATGTGTGTGATGTCCTTAGGTTAGTTAGGTTTAAGTAGTTCTAAGTTCTAGGGGACTGATGACCTCAGATGTTAAGTCCCATAGTGCTCAGAGCCATTTGAACAATTTTTTTGTCATCTGCATATAACGCCAGTCGGGTGTTCCTCGGCCTTGGAATGTCACTGGTGAAGAGGGATACATGACATGGGCCCCAAAAAGGATACTTATGGGATTCCAGCACGGACGAGATGGCGAGACGATTCTCCTCAGTCAGCACAGTCATGGAATGTCCAATCTTGCAAGTGGGAGACAAGAAACCTGATGTGGGGCACAGGGATCCCTAGAACCAACAGTCTGGAGGTCCTCATGCCACATGGAACGAAAAGGGCAGTGAAGTTAAGGAAAACGACCCGAAAGTATGCCTGGTGATCCACTGCTACCATGGCATTCTCTGTCAACTGTATTAGTTGGTGGATTGCTGAATGGCTGCACAGGAACCGAAATCGTTCATCAGGGAGAAGTCGCTCATCTTGAATGTGGACTTGCAGCCTCTTTAGATATAATCACTCAAAAACCTTACAGAGTGAAGGAAGAAGGCTAACTGGGTGATATCCAACAGGATATCGAGGGTCCTTGTGTGGCTTGAGGGTGTCCATGATTTCCAAATGTTTCCAGACATTAAAGAGGCAGCAGTCCTAACAAAGGCGGCTGGTGACCTTATCGGCCACTCCAACCTTCGTCGCAATGTGTCTCCTCAACTGGTCGTGGACTTCGTCTGCCGTTATGGGTGGGATGTGGTGGGCAGAAGAAGCTGATGAAGAGGATAGTGTTTCCTTCCTTGAGGTGGGTTTCCGTTATACAACACACACGAGGATCCATCCGAGGCGGTAGCATGACGTGTTTGTTGCCGACTTGATTAACGAGGACCATTAGGGAAGCAAGCACTTGCTGGGAGATATCCAAATCATTATCCGTAATCCTCTCGGAGTCTTCTTCCATAGCTTGGGTCGTCGTAGTGGGGCGACGTATTGAGTTCTCTCTCCCAGGAAATCCTTGAACCAGTCACGAAGCTGAGCTGACAAACAGTAAGCTTGTATTTTGTTCTCCACTACGTTGGGAGGAACTGCATCGAATGCCTTCCGGAGTTCGAGGACGAACTTTATCATCATGGTCAACGTGTCTGCGGTGTGCCGGCCAGTGCGGCCACGCGGTTAAAGCCGCTTCAGTCTGGAACCGCGCAACCGCTACGGTCGCAGGTTCGAATCCTGCCTCGGGCATGGATGTGTGTGATGTCCTTAGGTTAGTTAGGTTTAAGTAGTTCTAAGTTCTAGGGGACTGATGACCTCAGATGTTAAGTCCCATAGTGCTCAGAGCCATTTGCCATTTGTCTGCGGTGTTGTTTACATAATTTAAGAAGAGAGCGTGCAGAGTTTCACAAGATCTGTGTTTGCGGATTTTTATGGAGGATATTTTCGTTCTCCAACAAGTTTAAAGCGCTTGAGCATGATTCCTATATAGATTGATGTCTCCAATATAGGTCTACAGTTATGACCTATGTCCACCAATCCTCCTTGAAGCAGGAATGACCACCACCTGTCTCAACAACTGGGTACCCTTCGTTACTCCAGCAAGCCACCATAAACTGTTGCTCGAAGGTAGCAAGTTCTATCGCATAATATTTACAGAATCGCAAACTTATGTCACCAAATCAAGGCGCCTTTTCCTTGCTAAGCTATTTTACTTGATTCTACAAACCGCTATCACTTACGTTAATATCTGCCATTTAGGCGTACTTGCACTGGTGTCGTCCGAAGAACAAGATCCCATGTCAAAGGTGGTACCTTGCGACGGGAACACGGGTAAGTACAGTCGCAGCCTGACGCAGCAACGTATGAGAAACGTCGGCGTAGAAATGCCTTCAAGTGGTTCTATATGCCACAGCTGTTGGAAGAGTATGTAGGTCAGAGCGCAGTGGCGCTCAGCCCAGTTTGCAATCGTGGCTTGCGCCGACAGCATCGTTTTTGTCACATACAGCAGCGCCAATTGTATTATACGTCAGAACTGTCTACAGAAATTTGTAGTCAATGGAGCATTGAGAGAAGACTGTCATTTTGTATTGTGTCAAGTTATAGTGTTTATCGTTTTTGTCACATACAGCAGCGCCAATTGTATTATACGTCAGAACTGTCTACAGAAATTTGTAGTCAATGGAGCATTGAGAGAAGACTGTCATTTTGTATTGTGTCAAGTTATAGTGTTTAAGATAGTAATAAATACACAGACGATCCTGTGGACATGGATTGTATGTATTCCATCTCGTTGCAGTTTTAATAAAGCGATCTAATGTTTTGTGCGTTACATTATCTGCTCGACCTCCTCCAGAAGTAATTTTAGGCTTACTAGGGCCCACCACAGTGCCGACGCTAATGTATCAAGTGGATTTTCATCCGGCACTACACCTGCAATGGCTGAAAGGAAGAACTGTATTAACATGTTCCGCACGAGTATGATCATTGAGTGACCGAATAGATAATGTTAATGCGTTAACTGACTTAACGTAAAATCAAAATGCCTTAAGACTTTCATCAGAGCTGTTGTCAAAATTTTACTCCTTGCATTGTTCTCGTAAGCTCATTTTGGCTTCGTCAAGTTTTCGAATGTCACTAACCCTTTGATTTCGCTTAAGTCACTGACGATGGCCCGCATCTCGTGGTCGTGCGGTAGCGTTCTCGCTTCCCACGCCCGGGTTCCCGGGTTCGATTCCCGGCGGGGTCAGGGATTTTCTCTGCCTCGTGATGGCTGGGTGTTGTGTGCTGTCCTTAGGTTAGTTAGGTTTAAGTAGTTCTAAGTTCTAGGGGACTGATGACCATAGCTGTTAAGTCCCATAGTGCTCAGAGGCATTTGAACCACTGACGATGCTATCTTTGCTATTGTAGCAACTTTGGAACATGCATGTTGAACCACGGTGGATCTCCTCCATCACAACCTTTCTCGTCACAGAAATGTCTAAAGCATGTTGTACAATGCTACCAATACTATCCAATCGTGCCCCGCATCTATTTCCTCAGAGATGTTTGTCGGTGAATTACCAGATTATATGCAGTCTGTTTCTTGTCACACTTCATAGTCATTAATGCTACAACAGCTTTGTTATCACTGATTTCTTCCTCTATGTTAATATAAGAGAAAAGTATGGGTCTGATACTTACTAGGAAATCTAAGACGCTGCTCTCACGAGTGGGATATTAACCGTTGATTTTTGCACTGCTGTGCAGATAATTTCAGTGCTCTGCAGATAAAAAGGTAAATGGGGTAAGAAATCAGACGAAATGCAATTACGTGTTCCTTATACGAGCCCGCCTGGCTAGCCGCGCGGTCTACCGCGCCGCTTCTCGTGAGGGAAGGCGTGACGGTCCCCCTGCTCGAATCCGTCCGGCGGATTAATGTCGCGGTCCAGTGTGCCGGTCAGCCTGTGGATGGTTTTTAAGGCGGTTTTCCATCTACCTCGGCGAATGCGGGCTGCTTCCCATTATTCCACCTCAGTTACACTAGTAGGCGATTGCTGCGCAAACACTGTCTCCACGTACGCATACATCGTAATTACTCTACCACCCAAACGTTGAGGTTACGCTCGTCTGTTATGAGACGTTCCTGAGAGAGGGGGGGGGGGGGGGGAGGGAGTCCACTGGGGGCCGAACCGCACACAATAATCCGGGGTTCGCTGTGGAGCGGTGGTGGGGTGGGTGGACTCCTGTGGCCTGTTGTAGGGTTGTAAACCATTCAGGGCTACGGCGGGACGAAACTTCTCTGTCGTTTCATGGTTCCCAGTTCAATACACACACACATACACACACCCCATAACGAGCTGCCGGAACCCACGAGTCAATTGTACCTAAAAACTCAGAAAATATCCTCAAACAGCCTCCGAAATTTTGTCAGTGGAGCTCGTGTTCAACCTGTAATTTACCAGCATTATTGATGGGCCGCTTGATAAGTTCTCTTGATTAGCCATCAGCTTGCAGTGAACGACGAAATCTAAGATTATCCGACCAAAACTTGAAAGCTGCTTCCCTGTACACGAATCCAAGGTTTAATCGCTATACCACCGTGTTCTGTGAATGTAAAACAAATCAGGCTCCTTCATACAGGATCTCCTTAGGTTAGTTAGTTCTAAGTTCTAGTGGACTGATGACCTCAGAAGTTAAGTCCCATAGTGTTCAGAGCCATTTGAACCATTTTTTTGTGGCTTCGGTACTACATTTTCCATTTTCGGGTATTTGCATCACTGCTGAGTGGTTTTGGAATTCAAACTCGCCCTTTAATTACGTGCTTACGGAGCTCCCTTCGTGTTATTTTTATGTTGACACAGTTTGCGAGTGCGACATTCAGTTCAAATGGTTCAAATGGCTCTGAGCACTATGGGACTTAACTTCTGAGGTCATCAGTCCCCTAGGACTTAGAACTACTTGAACCTAACTAACCTAAGGACATCACACACAACCATGCCCGAGGCAGGATTCATTCAGTTCTGCAGTGACTTTTTCTTCTGTCGTTCTCTTATTTTCCGTCACAGTCCTCTTCCGGGATCGTCTGTCACGATCACTCAACAAACACTTACGTCCACGTTGTTAGTTAGCGGATGATGTTTTTCCGCTTTCCCTATATGCGGCAGAAATCTTCAAAAAAATGGCTCTGAGCACTATGGGACTAAACATCTATGGTCATCAGTCCCCTAGAACTTAGAACTACTTTAACCTAACTAACCTAAGGACAGCACACAACAGCCAGCCATCACGAGGCAGAGAAAATCCCTGACCCCGCCGGGAATCGAACCCGGGAACCCGGGCGTGCGAAGCGAGAACGCTACCGCACGACCACGAGATGCGGGCCATAAATCTTCGATGTGGTGCCTCTTGAACAAACACTTCATTTCTACTGGTTACGAAAGGACCAACAATTTGCCAGCGTTCGAATTCACTTATTTCGGACATAATGGACTCGAAACTACACAGAACACTGTTCCGACCACGACTCACACATGTAGCTTATTGAAGACGTTGCACAGGCGCCGTTCGTGGTTAAATACAACAGCGCGACGTGTAGGCTTGGCTAGCATCAGCATTTATGTTAAAGCGGTTTTTCCATATTTTTGTCCAGCATCTGCTACATGCCCAAGACATTACCTATACATCTTTTGAACATTCGCAAAGAAGAGAGGAGGATGGCTATTTACTCGTCTGGAATCTAGAGAAGATTGTTCCTATTTTGAAACAGAGTGTAATGTGTATTGTGAAAGAGACTGGATTTTGGGGGAATGAGGACAGGAGGTACACTGCGCTAAGCCCCGGACCCTTACCGTTCCGAGTGGATTGTGTGTTGTGAAAGAGACTGGATTTTTGGGAAGCGACGACAGAAGGCACGCTGTGCTAAGCCCCCGGGCCATTATCGTCCCGGGCTGAAGACTTTCCCTCTCCACTGAAAGCTGTCTCGTAAGACCGGAACCGCTCGTGGCTTCCGAGAAGATGTACTGCTAGGACATTTGTTGAAAGGCCTTGTCTTGCAGCATGTCTCGCCGCTGGCGTTGCGCCACATGTCTGCGATCGACCTTCTCGCCCCTTACTTCACTCACCTTCATTTCTTCGTTGCAAAATTCAAAAGGATGAATTTTGTAAGCCCAAGTGAGGTGTCACAGTGGTGAAAGTCTGGACCTCATGTTCGTAAGAAGCTGAGTTAAAAATAATTCAGAGCGTTCTGACATAGTTTTTACTTTATTCTCGTAAATCACTCAATGAAACTCTGACCTACATTAATATGTCGCCATGCATGATTTTACTTTCTAAGTAAGCTAGAGGCATTAGCAGTAAGAGACATAGCTAATGACTGGTTCCGATCACACACAGCAGACAGCGTACAAAGAGTAGAGGTAACACATACCCAACGTTTAGTAAAACACTTACCGCTACCAAAATACATTAATATAGAAGTTACTCAGCGCAGCATATTAGGGCCAGTACTGTTACTGATGTACATCAATGACTTCACCAATAGTGTTATTTCTCTTTACTGATGACAGCAGCACTACAGTCACTGAGAAATCAAGACAAATCCTTGCAAAGAGAGCAAATGAAACCCTCAGGGAAGTTTTCAGTTGGTAAATATCGTATAAAGTGACACTGAACATGAAAGAAACAAATGCCATGAATTTCAGTTTGAAGGGCGAAGTGACACTGTTAAATTAAATGTGTATGGCACTTCTATTGAATGTGTACAAAACACAAATTTTCTGGGAATGACTACTGATTATCAGTCGAAGTAGTGTCAAGACAACGATACCTGCAAACAGAATGTCATCGGCATGTTATGCCATTAGTCTTTCATCAGTGTGTAACAGACAGTGCCTTTTAGTTACATCCTGATCATCTGTACGCTCAATTCACAGCTATGGGTTTCTTTTCTAGGAAACAAACGCACAAAAAATGAACCTACTTTTCAAACTACGGAAAAGACCTTTAAGAATAATAAGCAAAGACAGCAGTGCAGCACATTATAAATATCTGTTCGAAGTAGTGAGATTTTATACACGCCTTATGCGTACATTTAGCAGCCAGTTGTACACATCAAAAATAACATTGATAATTGTTACAAAAACAGCTCTATCCATGACCACGGCTCAAGAGCTAGACTGAAATTATATTGACCAAGAAAGAATAAACATAAGACTGAAAACAGCATTTTATACGAGGAAATAAAACTAAAGTAATTTGCCCAAGGAGATTATAGAGATTACTGAAAGAAACTATTTAAAAAGGCAATTAAAAAGTACGTGTTAAGTAATACATTCTCTAAATTCAAGAATAACTCAGAATAGAGGTTTGGTAACAAATGTAACGTGTGTAAATAGTAATAACGATAGTAAAGTATACACCATTCTACATACCACTTTCTTTCTTTTTTATTTTCTGGATAAAACTTAATCGCCGAGTTATGGATGTATAATTCTATCGCTTTATCCTTTTTCTGAACTCAACATCTCACTAGTTATGGAGGAATGGCGACTCACATTTTTCAGGTTTGCGAACGGAAGTTTCGGAACACATAGTGGAGACAGGTATCATCGCTATGACCCTGACATCAAATGCTGCAGTGTATGTAGTTTGTTTATATATATTTTTATAAAATATACACCACAGCAGCGTGCTAGTGCTGAGATGTAAATGACGATTCCGCTTCTGGCGAGGAGGCTGTCACGCATGGTGGTGGTGAAGAACAATATGAACTACTATGTCTGGGAAGGAGGTGAGGGAGAGAGAGGGTGGTTGAACGCCAGTGGAAACAGAGAGCTGGGAGTGAGTGGTGCGAGGATTCAGTGTGAGAGAAAATAATGAGGTGCGAATTAGACCCGTGTTCCATGGAAAGGTTACGAACGACAAGGACTGTAGTGGTAGGGAGCCAGTTGATGCATTGTTTAAGGCACTGGACTCAATTTTGTGAGAATGGGGTTCAATGCACATCCATGCCCCCACTGCACTCCCTGACAGCATTAGTGATGACCAATGTAAGAAATGTATCGGCTACCATAACACTGTCCGCTTCCATTGGTACTTCTATGCGATGCTGTCCATGTTCCATGGTGAGGTTTCGAACGGCTAGGATCACAGTGGTAGGGAGCGAATTGGTGCAGGGTTTAAGGCACTGGACAGTCTATTGGGAGAATGGGATTCAAATGCACGTACAAGTCCCCACTGCAATTCCTAGCGGCATTACAGATGACCGAAGTAAGAAGTGTATTGGCTACCACAGCACGGCCCGTTTCCGTAGGTCTCGACATATTTTTGTAGTTTTCCAGGTGGCCTTCCGTGCATTCCACTTCTGCAAATTCTATTCCGTTAGACCGTTTGTAGGCTGGAAAATAGAATAGGTATATGACTGGAATACATCGGAACTTCTAGTTCTTAGTAAGCCACAGAAAGAGAGGATATGAGATTATGGTTTAACGGCCCGCCGACAAGCTCATTAGAGATGGAGCACAAGCTATCATAATTTGTGACCGAGAACAGCCTTTTAAATGGAACTACTTCAGTGTTTATGTTAATCGATGTAGTGAAATTAGCAAACAAAAGCATTGTCTGCAGGGTATACAGCGACCGTAGAAGCAAACCACTACAGGTTGCGTAATATTTTCGTTATTAACATGCGCTCTTCAGAGCATCTTCAGATGTTCATTGCCCTGATGACAAGACGTTAAAGGTGTAAAGCACCACTCGACGTCATCGGCAACATAATGTGGTGTGAGCTGGATGTTTGATGACACTGATTTAGGGAAACATAGATATAGAAGGGATGTCGGGTATCAGAACGTCGCTCCTCGTGAATGGGAATCCAGATCTCTAACTATTGTATCAAATTGCCTCGTATCAAATTGTCTTGACGTATGCCAGAGGTATGGAATAGGGCCAGACAAAGAACTTAGTATGCTTCTTTACGCAGAATTTGTGTTTAAAGTCCTTTATCGCTCCCAATGCTGGTGAGAACACTCATGCATTTTCCTTCACTATCCCAAGGTTGGCGAAGTTTTACAGAAGCTCGAAATTTAGCGCGAACTTCAAAGCGAGACCCTTTTAATAGTTTCCACAACGACTCGAAACCCAGAAAGATTCTGGTCATATGTAAACTATACCGGAGGTAAGACGCAATCAGTACCTTCACTGCGCGATAACAATGGTGATGTTGTTGATGACAGCGCCGCTATAGCTCAACCACTAAACACGTTCTTCCCAAATTCCTTCACAAAAGAAGACGAAGTAAATATTCCAGAATTTCGAGACAGAGATTTGTTGTGGAAACTATTAAAAGCGTCTCGCTGTGAAGTTCGCGCTAAATTTCGAGCCTCTGCAAAACTTCGCCAATCTAGGGACAGTGAAGGAAAATAGATGACTGTTCTCACCAGCATTGGGAGCGATAAAGGACTTTAAATACAAATTCTGCGTAAAAGAGGATGCTAAGTTCTTTGTCTGGCCCTATTTCATACCTTTGGTATACTAGCAAAAGGTCTTAAAGGAGATACAGACTATCCATGAACAAGGAATGATCAAGCTGGCAATTAGTTCATCCAGCAGTCCCTTGCTAGTCTTACCTGAGAAGAATGATGTGATATTGTTGGTGTTAGACTCCCGCAGATAAACAACATCATTGCTCTGGAAAAAAACAGGCTAGAGAATCTCAAGGAACTACTACAAAAATTACATGGGGTTAAGGTTTTGACGTCGATCGACCATCGTTCGAGTTCCTGGCAAATCAAATGAAATCCAGCGTGTCACCAGTACATTGAATTCCATTTTATCACGAAATGCCGTCAATTTAGGCGCCTCCCAGTGTATCGTCTGCTGCTTTTATTCACAGGCTGGATAACACGCTTGACAAGTCGTTCCAACAATGTGTCACGTGGTACATGGATGACATTATGGTAGCAGAGAAATCTTGAGAAAGATATAATCTGGTACTGAGAGCTTTGCTCTGTGCATTTCTGGGTCATGGCATCATTTTAAATCTCTAAGAGTCTTACTTTGGCTAAATGGAGATTAATTTTTTCGGCTATATTATCACTAAGCCATGGAGCAGTTTTACGCGCCAACCACGAATAGGCAGGCCAGTTTGGAGTTAGTAAAATTCTATAAACGTTTCATACATGTACAGAACAACTACCAACATGAGTAACTTAGATGTAGATTTCCTTGGTGTAGCGAAGGAGCTTGAAACACTTTAGAGAGTCAAGGCTTCCGGTCCTGCCTCCTTACCATCAAGTTCCTTTCAGAATATGCTGATACAACAGCTCCATACTTAGCAATCATATACAACAGCTCGCTCGTAGAATGATCAGAGACTGGAAAGTTGCACAGGTCACATCAAGACCCAAGAAAGGAAACAGGAGTCCTCTGCTGAATTACAGACCCATATTACTAGGGTCGATTTCCAGTAGGATTTTGGAACGTATTTTGTGCTCGAATATTTCGAATCACTTCGAAGAAAACGATTTACTGACAAAAAGCCAGCAGTGATTCACAAAATTTCATTCTTGTGAACCACAACTAGCTCTTTATTCTCGCAAAGTAATGAGTGCTATCGACGGGAGACATAAATTCATTCCATATTTTTAGATTCCCAGAAGGATTTTGACACTGTTCCTCAGAAGCGACTTCTTACTAAATTACCTGTCTGTGGAGTATCGTCTCAGTTGTGTGACTGGATTCATGATTTCCTGTCAGAAATGTCATAGTTTGTAATAAATGACGGAAAGTCATCAAATAAAATAGAATCAATATCAGGCGTTCGCCAGGGATTTATTATAGGCCCTCTGTTGTTCCTGATCTACATAATCGATTTAAAAGACAATCTGAGCAGCTCTCTTTGATTGTCTCCAGATGATGCTGTCATTTACTGTCATGTAATGCCATCAGATGATGAAAAGGAATTGAAAAATGACTTAGTCAAGATATCTGCATTGTGCAAAAACTTAAAATTGACTCTAAATCATGAAAAGTGGGAAATAATGCACATGAGCACTAAAAAAAATCTGGTGAATTTCAGTTACACGATAAATCACACAAATCTAAAGGCTATAAATTCAACTAAATACTTAGGGATTACAATTAGGAATAATTTAAATTTAAACGATCGCATAGATAATGTTGTGGGGAAATCAAACCAAAGATTGCGTTTTATTGGCAGAAAACTTAGAAAATGTAGCAGTTTTTCTAAAGAGACTGCTTATAGTACGCTTGTCCGCCCTCTGCTGGAGTTTTGCTGCGTGGTGTGGGATCGCATACATAGGATTGCCGGAGGACATCGAAAAAGTTCAAAGAATGACAGCTCGTTTTGTATTATCACGAAATAGGGGAGAAAGTGTAACGGATATGATACACGAATTAGGGTGACAGCCATTAAAACAAAGGCGTCTTTCACTGCGGCGGGACTTTCTCAGGAAATTTCAGTCACCAACTTTTCTTCAGAGTGTGAAAATATTTTGTTGGCACGCACCTACATCGGGAGAAATGATCATCATAATAAAATAAGAGAGATGAGAGCTCGCACGGAAAGATTTAAGTGTTCGTTTTTCCCGCGCGCTCTTTGAGAGTGGAACGGTAGAAAAATAGCTGGAAGGTGGTTCGATGAACCCCCAGGTACTTAAATGAGAATTGAAGAGTAGGTGTCGATGTAGATGTAGATGTAGATGCCTAATAACTTTCCTCACTTATACATGCTGAAATTTAAGACTGCCCCAAACTTTTATTGTATTTTCTATGCAACTTCTTCATCTAACAATAATCCACCATGTTGAGTCTGAGATAGCAGGCTGTCTGCGAGGCTATCTGGATTTTCATTCGACAACCCCAAATCTACACATAAATTCGGGCAATTTGATGCAATGTATTCACGATCTACTTGCTTTTCAAAACTAAGGTGTATTGCTGGGTTCTTTCCTAACACCATTTCACCCCTTCCCAAGTCAAGGATGGCGTGGTTCTCATTTAGGAAATCGATAACGAAAATCATGTCAGTCAACAGCATAGGCGTCACCAAAATATTCTACACTAACTTGTAGTTTTGGAAGATAAATTCAAGCCACATCTGCTGCCTAACGTCAATACTTTTTCCATGGATTACTCTCCTTTTCTTAAAGATAGCACCGACCAGTTCCCATTCTCCTCACATTTTCTAAAAGCCACATCTGAGAGCACCGAGATTTGACTAATGCTATCAAAAATAGCCTCGTGCCTTACACTGCCTAGTGGTACAGTAATTACTTCTTGGAAATTCCTCGCGCTCACACTTACCTTTTCTTCTAGCATTAGGTTCCTCATATTATCGCAATACATCATATTTATCTGTCTCTATTCGATGTTCGACACGGTTCCTCAATTTCCATACCAATATCTCCTTCGAATAATTGAGATACTGGGCGTTCGTTACTATGCGTTGGAAGTCGGTGGATCGAATCTATACAAAATCGACCGGCCCGCTCTTTCTGATTGTTCGATCCCTGGCCAAACCGATGGCGGTACCTATCATTGTTCCAGCTCCATTTACCACGATTTTGTTGGTATTGTCGAAAATGACTTCTATCCTGACGATGTCAGAATGTCGCAGCATTCTGGTTTTCAGAAAGCCTAAACATTCCATTTGTCCGTTTGTGTCGGCCCGAAGGAAACCGACCTCATCCCTAGCCGCACGTGCTCCACTATGCTACGCCACGAGAAAGAGCAGCCATCTTGACATGAGAGATAGATTTCAGCGAGGGAAGAGATGCTTGTCACACTCTATCTATTGAAAGCCCTGTCCCAGGGAGTCCTTAAAAAAACGGAAACAATTTGTTTGTAGTGAACGCTGCAGCGTCAGCTCGACTTGACGTAATACTATGTAAACAATTCCCAGATTTGTCACCTTGTTACAAACAAGAGGAAGGGCCGTTCCTCAGTCGGGCCCGCGCCTCTCTGGTGCCGAACAGCACACCATCTGAAGCATTTGTATTTGTTTTTCAGACCTCCTCACTCCAACAAATTTGAGAGTGAAGCAAACCGCCTGTTGTAAGAGGAAACGCTAGGGATACTAGTGTGTTGCTCTCCTGTCGGCTTTTCAGAGGGCTCGCTTGGGCTGGCATACATAACATGCTCCTACTCGTGAGGAGAAAACATTTCCCTTGGCGTAATTGTACAAACGGCTGCCCATTGCCTGCAGTTTGAGCGAGGCCAGTCCATAACAAAACCGTCTATTTAGTTACGAGTTGGAAACTTATTCCTTTTGTAACGATTAATAAAAATTGCTCATGCTTCACAGTCACAAGAAGGGTAAGGGAGGTACTACCATCTGACGTTGTACAATTGCCTCTGTTACTTCGCGAGTTCCATATTTATTCATGTGGCCAGAGTGGAGCATATTTTCATCATATGAAACGACTGAACCGATGAACTGGCTGAGTGTTTCGGGTTTGCGAATCGAATAACCTTGAGGAAGCATTGACTGTAATCTGCCGGCTGCTGTGGCCGAGCGGTTCTAGGCGCTTCGGTCTGGAACCGCGCCACCGCTACGGTCGCAGTTTCGAATCCTGCTCGGGCATGGATGTGTGTGATGTCCTTAGGTTAGTTGTTGTTGTTGTTGTTGTTATTGTTGTTGTTGTTGTGGTCTTCAGTCCTGAGACTGGTTTGATGCAGCTCTCCATGCTACTCTATCCTGCGCAAGCCTCTTCATTTCCCAGTACCTGCTGCAGCCTACATCCTTCTGAATCTGCTTAGTGTATTCATCTCTTGGTCTCCCTCTACGATTTTTACCCTCCATGCTGCCCTCCAGTACTAAATTGGTGATCCCTTGATGCCTGAGAACATGTCCTACCAACCGATCCCTTCTTCTAGTCAAGTTGTGCCACAAACTCATCTTCTCCCCAATTCTATTCAATACCTCCTCATTAGTTATGTGATCTACCCATCTAATCTTCAGCATCCTTCTGTAGCACCACATTTCGAAAGCTTCTATTCTCTTCTTGTCTAAACTATTTATCGTCCATGTTTCACTTCCATACTTGGCTACACTCCATACAAATACTTTCAGAAAATACTTCCTGACACTTAAATCAATACTCGATGTTAACAAATTTTAGTTAGGTTTAAGTAATTCTAAGTCTAGGGGACTGATGACCTGGATGTTAAGTCCCATAGTACTTAGAGCCATTTGAACCATTTTTTTGACTGTAAACTAGATTGCAGGGGGTCGCTTGCTTTAATCATAAACATATCTCCGTGTGATGCTAAATGTTATTGTTTTTACATGAAGAAAAATATAATAATTTTTTTCATCTATGAAATTAGTGAATTTACTCATGGCACTTTTGTTGCCTATGACGGTGGCTACTTTCAGAACTCAAATTAATAATCAAATTATCTAATTTAATACGACTGAATTTTGATTTGCTGGTGTATACGTGTATCACCACAATAAAATAAAAACAGAGAATAATTGAAAGAGTATGAATGAAAACAGTAGCATATTTAAGTTTAAAAAAATAGTGACAAGTTTTTATTCATTCTTTTAAAACTATAATCGAGCTGATAAATCTTACAAAACATATGAGAAACATAAATTAGATAAAGGGATGGTGTTTGATTGGCAAAGCATTTGTAGGGGCGGAAACTATGCAAATTCTCCCCTGAATTTGACCCTCTTACAACGCAGCCTGACTTCGTTTACATGAATCCAAAGTGACGCCTGATTCTATTCAAATGGAATCAACTACGACCAAGTGCACCACAAACCATGGTTCACGGAGAACAGGGAGCTGTGAACGTCATTTAACAGCCCCACGCCGGTACCCCAATACTTTACCCTTTCACCTTGATTCAGGCAGCAGAAGAGAACGGCACGATGTAGGCGATGAGCGGCTCGCTGCGCCAGCTGTAATGTTCTGACGCATTCACGAAAACTTGAAAACTACTGGCGTTCTGGTTAGTAGAACGTGGGAACCTTTCCTATCTGAGTCCTGAAATGCTGGCAGATTTCAGTATGAGGTGCACCCGTCCGCTGGTCTGTCCAATCACTTTGACTCACAGGCACGACGGCGCGTGCTGGAATTGTCAAATTTCAGACGGCCAACTCAGGACGGATAATTTCACCCTCGTGACACACGATATGTCTGAGATGATATGCAGTTCCACTGTCGGTGCAGTTGGAAACTGCCACTGGCTCTTAGTCCACCACAAGTCTCACCCACTAGGGAAAGACCTTAAGTTCTGCACCAGAGGAGGACCAGAAGACGAAGAAGGCAAAGAATCACCATCACTTTCCACCAAGCCTCAGTGCGAGAGCCATATTAGCAGAAAAAAAACTGCCTCCATGTTGTACAAACCAATCGAACTATCCTCTACTCATTAAATCTCCCCTCTTGACTGTTCTGCGAGCCTGGTAGCGAATCCAGACACAGCATCAGAGTTCCCACAAGGGGGGAGCAATCCTCTGCTTTGCATATCCTGAGAGGAGACAATCAGTGACTCAAAATCTCTCTTGTCTGAAAAAAGATTTTAGCCTTGGAGGGCGTCGTTTTCGCTGTAAGCATGGCCATGTTTCGGCAAAAAAGGTCTACCTAGACGGGACTACATTCCCTCATTTTTGGAGAGCTCTAATTTTTTCAGGCTGATCATTTCCAATTTCTGAAAGAAGGCCGTTAAGCTTCCCAGACAGTCGTGTGTGTGAGATATACGTTTTTGCTGCTCGCTAAAAGAACCTGGCGACTTCTTGGCATTGGGTGAGACACAGTCTTGCCTCCTTTAAACACGTGCACTAGCCACTCTGTTCGTATCATCCCAGCTTCTAACACGAGAACACTCGTAGTTTTATGGCCATCCTACCATTTGCACATAAGCTCAGATTACAGTGGTCTCTCTTAAATGGCTTCCTCCACCCACTTTCTGCCAACTGGGCACCTTTCTGACGGCCTGTAACCTGGCCTGGGTAAAATGTTTTGCGGACCGGCGCCCTCCTGTTCCCGCCCTAAGTGGGAAGAGTGGAGTGTCGTGCCCCGAAGTCCCTCTGCAGGTACAATTCACACAGCGCTGGTTAACGAACCCCTTGCACAACCAGGTCGCTGGGCACAACATTTGTGGCCCGCAATCCATCTTTCTCCCAGTTCTCTGTCGCCTCTACTGTCGCCCCTTGGGTACAAGTTCTCTATAGGCTACACAGGCAGCTACATAAACACTCTGCACGCAGTTTACTCATGCAAAAAAGTCGTAAACCACACATACCAAATGTAGTACTGGGGAACACGGAGATCATCACCTAAAATATGAATATTAATCTTTCTGACAGTATACTTAAAGTGAGAGAGGGGCGTGCCACCTCTCGAGATACATCAAGGTAACAACATGATGCCCTTATGACAGTTCACAGCTAGTAACGTTGAAACACCCCACCCGTCACTTATCTGGTTTTGGCGTGTGTTCACCCCAGGTAATTGACTAATAGATCAACAGAGAGTGCAAAACTGCCGCAATATCGGATAACGCAAAGAAAGTATTAAGGCCCTGTGACTCCTGATTGAACTGCGGTGGCACTGTTGACATTAATTGATTTAAAATTGATCCATTTTAATTAAAAAGGGGTGCACATTGATGTTATATTCAACTATTGAACACCAGATGCAAATGTTGAACACAACATTAATTAAGAAAGTGACTTGGGATTTCAACTACTTGATTGAAAACAGATGCAGTCGATTAGCACAAATTTATTTTATCCCACGACCTTCAAACATCACATTACATGACTCTCCTAACAGGCAGTGGTAATAAATTGCATTTGCGTGGAGTACAGCGCAATAAGTCAAAAGTAATTCCTATCGACTGACCCAGGCGTAATGCGAAGTGCCAGAAGAATTCTACAATACACGGCCCATGAAACCCTCGTGGAAACTTTACCGACGTGATCCAACAAATTAATCAGCGGCCGGAGCGGCGCAATATCGCCGAATTTAGCGTGGCTGGGCGGCGTCGTTATGCGAACGTCGGCCGACCCCTTGGTGCTGCAAGGCTGCGCCCGTCTATTCACTTCTAGCTATCCTGCTCAGTACATAGCTGAACGAAAACTTTCTATTTCCAAGTTCAATCGTTCCGTTTGCTAAGTCCTAAACTGCAGAGCTGCTCACTGTCTCTCAGGAAAGCTGAGTAAAGAACGCCACGTCCGCACTCTAGGCAAGCTGGAAACGGAAGACTCCTACGGAGACTTCTCCCAGTTTGCTCTTCGCCTCAGTTTCCCTCCAGCAAAATCACTTACACCAATTGCAGCGCAGGTCGCGTTAATTATGCGTCGCTTCCCAGCGCTGACCAATGCCTGCTCTGGGAAGTGAACAAATTCCCACAAAATTTCCCTTCCTCGCAACTTCTGCTATTTAGCTCCTCCCAGGCCATCCATCAAGGTTAGTGTCTGCTCAAAACACCAATTTTTCCGGAATTCTGACTCCCAGGAGAGTACTTCAGATTCTTTGGTTCTACGTTCCCATCGGAGGCCAGCGTATTTCATTCTGTCGCTCTTCACCTGATTTACTTCAGACTCTGCGGACCGTGAATTCAGCGTGAAGTTGCTATAGTCACGAACACGCATATTTTGACCTCTGTTGACCGCTCCACCGTAGCTTTGCGCGGCTTTCTCGCATGGTTCAAATGGCTCTGAGCACTATGGGACTTAACATCTATGGTCATCAGTCCCCTAGAACTTAGAACTACTTAAACCTAACTAACCTAAGGACATCACACAACACCCAGTCATCACGAGGCAGAGAAAATCCCTGACCCCGCCGGGAATCGAACCTGGGAACCCGGGCGTGGGAAGCAAGAACGCTACCGCACGACCACGAGCTGCGGACTTTCTCACATGTTTCACTGAAAATGGGACGATGGACATTTATCAACAGGCGTAAAAGTTCTCCGACTGCTTCCTGGTACACCAGCAAGGGGTCAACCACCCCCCTCACTGTCACTCATCTAAACGCAGCTGGAGGCCACGCCCTGTTACCTCTTTCTCAAGTGTCTGAGCCGCCCTAAGTTGCCTATTGTCGCTTCCCTTCGCCGTTCCCCAGCTGGCCACGGTCAACTCTGTATTTCCCTGGGATAAACTAGCCTCCAGTAAATCGATGCGTTTCCACAAAGTTTTCATGTCATGTGAATTACTTTAAAACCATCACCCGACATTAATTATTCCAATACGCCCATACTATACCCTCTACAAAATGCATTGTGCCTTGTCAGTCATTTTTGTTCAGCCCTACTGTTCGCTCAACGTGAGTTAGGTGATCTTTAATGACTTCATGTAAGGGGCATAGTTCTTGCCATCTTACAACGTTTTTAAATTACGGATGGACTAAAAACGCTTAATAGAGGAAAATCACTTTAGTCGAATGAGATACCTCTAAGATTATATGGGGATTATTGTCCCCTTCTAGCACTAATTTATCTTAGATTGCTAGCTTAACGAAAGTTACCTAATAACTTGTAAAAAGTGCATGTTATTCCTGTTTCCGCGTAGAGTCATAGGATGGATTCACATTGTTACAGGCTTATATAGCTGACGTTAACCTGTTCTAGAATTATGGAACACGTTTCATGTTTACGCATTATGGCGATTTATGGAAAATTAAAATCTCCTCTACAAGAATTAACATGGATTCCGCAGAGGTCTTGCGAAACTCCGCTCGCACTGTTCATCCAAAAGATCAAGAGTGGCCGGCCGGTGTGGCCGAGAGGTTCTAGGCGCTACAGTCTGTAACCGCGCGACCGCTACGGTCGCAGGTTCGAATCGTGCCTCGGGCGTGGATATGTGTGATGTCCTTAGGTTAGTTAGGTTTAAGTAGTTCTAAGTTCTAGGGGACTGATGACCTCAGATGTTAATTCCCATAGTGCTCTGAGCCTTTTTTTTTTTATCAAGAGTGCCATAGACATCGGCACCCAGATTGATAGTGCATTCCTGGACTTCAGGAAAGAATTTGGTGCAGTTATGCACCGTAATTTAGTGAACAAAATACGTGCTTACCGAGTCTCGGAAAAGATTTGAGACCGGATTCAGGACGATGCTCTTAACGGAGAAAACTCGACCGATGACTAGATAAATTCTGGAATATCCCAAGGAAGTGTGATAAGTCGAATAGTGTTTGCAGTCTATGCTTTACAATGATGCCGTTGGTAACAGAGGAAGCTCCTTGAGGCTGTTCGTAGATGACGCGGTTGTCTATAAGAAGTCTGTGACGTAGAGCAGGAAGAGCTCCAGAGGATTGAGGACTGGTGTAGGAACTCGTAATTTAACCTGAAAAAATAAATGTTAAGTATTGCGTATAAATAGGGGAATAAATTTACTATTGTGCGATTGCCATATTGTTGACAAATCAGTGGAAACAGTCCTCTTTTTCGTGTTCTCTGTCCTGTATCTTCACGGGGTTGGCATGCTAATTCTAGGACTTGGCAATGTCAGTAGCTGGGGGCCACCGGATGCCCTTTCTGCCGTCATACCTTCCCACAAGGGAAGGAATTTGTGTATCTCATCTGTTTGTGTTTAGTGTTATACCATGTGAAAGTGGAAGAACGTTATCTAAATATTCGCGAATCGTGTTATTGAGGCGATTGTATATGTCAGCTCGGTATTCATCTAGTAGTAGGAGAGAAACCGCCTAAAATCCACATGCAGGCTGGACGGCGAACTGGTCTTCGTAGTTAATCCGTCGGGTGTATGCGATCTGGGGCCGGCGAGCTTCGCCGAATCCTGGAAGCGGCGTGCTAGCGCGCACGGCTATCCGGGCGCGTCAAATCACTGGAAAAGTAATTGCCGTAAATACCTAGAAGTAAACTTTCGGAACGACCTAAAGTGGAATGAATTAATGAAACAAATAGTAGGAAAAGGAGATGACAGACTAAGAGTGACAGAAAGATCGTTAAGGAAATGTAATTCATTTACTAAAGAAGTAGTTTAAAAGGTAGTTGTTTGACCCGATTCATGAATATCACACATCAGTCTGAGACCCCTATTAAGTTGTATTAAATAATAGATATACAAGATCGAAAGAAGAGCTACGTATGTCGTCACAGAATCCTTTAGTCGGTGCGAGAGCATTACCGAGATACTTAACAAACACCTGTGGTAGGCGGTACCAAGAAAGGCATTGTGAATCACGGGGAGTTTTACTGCTGAAATTCCGAGAGAGTACGTACTGAGGAGAGTCGGGAAACATATTGCTTCCACCACCAACCCCACACGTACGTCACAAGAAATGACCGCAACGAGGACTATTCGAAAAATTAGAACTAGTACGGAAGTTTCCCGACAATCCTTCTTCCCACGATGCATTAGCCAATGCACAAGGGAAGAGAGAAACAGATAATGGTACCAGAAGTGCCCTCTGCCACACTCCTAATGAGGCTTGTGGAGCATAGTCGTAGGTGCAGAAGAATGTGACTTGTTTCTTCTTCAGACGCTGTGAATCGAGGTATCCAAGTAAAAGTGTGGAACATGTCACTGTCTGTAAAACTGGTAAAACTTATTTCTCACTGTCTCCTTTACGCAATGATACGCGTGCTTCGAATGAAACACAAGGACGAAAGGTTACGATTTAAGGTTTGGCCCACGTCAATGTCGGAGCACATTCTCAATTCTCAGTTGGTCAAGGTCAGAGAAGAAAACCGGCCACGACCATTTCGAAACAGCCACTTCAACATTTGCATGAAGTGATTTAGGGGAACCAGAGTCCTAAATTACACTACGGTGTTGTGTCAGTAAGGGGATACACACTATGGGCCTAGAAGATGGCAGCGGACAGCTATTTGCAAGGCTCAGTGCACCTACGTTGGATTCCAGCTATGAGTGAGTGGTACCGATCATACACTGCCTGGTCAAAAGTATCCGGAGACATCTAATTTACTGGCCATTAAAATTGCTACCTCAAGAATAAATGCACATGATAAACGGGTATTCATTGGACAAATGTATTATACTAGAACTGACATGAGATTACATTTTCACGCAATTTGGGTGCATAGATCCTGAGAAATCAGTACCCAGAGCAACCACCTCTGGGGCCGTAATAACGGCCTTGATACACCTGGGCATTAAGTCAAACAAAGCTTGGATGACGTGTACAGGTACAGCTGCCCATGCAGCTTCAACACGATACCACAGTTCATCAAGAGTAGTGACTGGCGTATTGTGACGAGCCAGTTGCTCGGACACCATTGACCAGACGTTTTCAGTTGATGAGAGATCTGGAGAATGTGCTGGCCAGGGCAGCAGTCGAACGTTTTCTGTATCCAGGACCTGCAACATGCGGTCGTGCATTATCCTGCTTAAATGTAGGGATTCTCAGGGAGCGAATGAAGGGTAGAGCCACAGGTCGTAACACATTTGAAATGTAACGTCCACTGTTCAAAGTGCCGTCAATGCGAACAAGAGGTGACCGAGACTATAGCCAATGGCACCCCATACCATCACGCCGGGTGATATGCCAGTATGGCGATGACGAATACACGCTTCCAATGTGCGTTCACCGAGATGTCGCCAAACACGGATGATGCTGTAAACAGAATCTCGATTCATCCGAAAAAATGACGTTTCGCCATTCGTGCACCCAGGTTCGTCGTTGAGTACATCATCGCAGGCGCTCCTGTCTGTGATGCAGCGTCAAGGGTAACCGCAGCCATGGTCTGCAAGCTGACAGTCAATGCTGCTGCAAACATCGTCGATTTGTTCGTGCAAATGGTTGTTGTCTTGCAAACGTCCTCATCTGTTGACTCAGGGATCTAGACGTGGCTGCACGATCCGTTACAGCCATGCGGATAAGATGCCTGTCATCTCGACTGCTAGTGATACGAGGCCGTTGGGATCCAGCACAGCGTTCCGTATTACCCTCCTGAACCCACCGATTCCATATTCTGCTAACAGTCATTGGATCTCGACCAACGCGAACATCAATGTCGCGATGCGATAAACCGCAATCGCGATAGGTTACAATCAGACCTTTATCAAAGTCGGAAACGTAATGGTACGCGTTTCTCCTCCTTACACGAGGCATCACAACAACGTTTCACCAGGCAACGCCGGTCAACTGCTGTTTGTGTATGAGAAATCGGTTGGAAACTTTCCTCATGTCAGCACGTTGTAGGTGTCGCCACCGGTGCCAACCTTGTGTGAATGCTCTGAAAAGCTAATCATTTGCATATCACAGCATCTTCTACCTGTCGGTTAAATTTCGCGTCTGTAGCACGTCATCTTCGTGGTGTAGCAATTTTAATGGCAAGTAGTGTATATAATGCACAATTGAGCAGTAGATTTCACAAGAAGCGGACCCGTTATTATAAAAGCAGGCAGGGAGTGTCATATTGTCAGTAGAAAATCAGTAACAGCAGAATGGGTTGGTCAGAAGAACTCAATGGTTTCGAACTTGGGCTAGTCATGGGATATCATCTTAGTAATATATTCATCAGAGACATTTCAACCCTTGTAAAGCTGCCGAATTCTACTGTTGGTGACGTGATTCTGAAGTGGAAACGCAATGGAATTACCACAGCTAAAACAAGACCAGACAGACCACACCTACTGACGGACAGGGACCGTCAAACACTGTGAAGAGTAAATGTATAACATCGCATTAAATCAGTGGAAGTAGTCACTCGTGAGTTCCAAGGCGCTAACAGCGGACTATTTAGAACTACGAGTGTGCGTAGGGGGTTAAAAAGAATGTGGTACAATAGTCGAGCACCTCCTCATGAGCCACAAATTTCTATTCTCAGTGGTAAGGGACGCTTCAGGTGGTGTAGAAAGCGATGACACTGGACAGCAGATGTCTGTAAACCAGCGACCTGGAGTGTTGAATCACGCTATACACTGTAGCAATCCTATGGAAGGGTTTGGGTTTGGCGAACACCTGGAAAACGTTGCCTGCCATCATGTGTAGTGCCAACAGTGAAGTACGGAGTATGGGGCCTATTTTTAGTGGTCTGCAGCTCGTGGTCTAGTGGCTAGCGTTCTACCTTTGGATGACGGGGGTCCCGTGTTCGATTCCCGGCCGGGTTGAGGATTTTCTCTTTCCCCGGGGACTGGGTGTTTGTGTTGTCCTCATCATTCCATATCGTCCTCATCATTCGTGAGTGTGACTAAATTTGATTGTGAAGAAATTGGGACTTTGTACGGGCACTGATTACCTCGCAGTTGAGCGCCCCACAAACCAAACATCATCGTCATCGTCTTTTTAGTGGTAGGATCTGGTTCCCTAATTCCACTTTAGAAAACGCCAAATGCAGAAGGAAACGAACACTTTGCACAACACTGTGTACTGCGTGCAGTAGAAGAACAGTTCGGAGAGGAACTGTATCAGCATCACATCAGCATACACAAACTTGTATCAGCATGACACTGCAACCTGTCGTAAAACAGAAACTGTGAGGCAATGATTTGTGGAAAATAATAATTCCGAAATGGCCTGGCCCTCCGAGAGTACCGACCTCAGCCTAGTAGATCACCTAATGGACCAATTATAACATCGACTTCGCTTAAGACCCTAGCGTCCATCACTACCGTCTATGATTTCGGCTAATGAAGGAGAATGGGTCATTCTTCCAAAGACATTCAGACGCCTCACTCAAACTTTCCGTAGCTGAGCTCAATCCGTCATAAAGGCGATGTGTGGCTACAGTCTACATTAATGTCCACAATACGTGTCACGATGCTTTGGATCAGAGAGTGTATATGGGTGCATTCATTAGTGCACTTCTCTGGTGTGATCTTCAAGAAACTGAGGTGTTATTAAAGACATAGCAGCAGTTCAGCTTGAAAAGGGTAGGGAATGAACCATCTGGGCTCTCAGATGAAGTGATTTATAGAAACTGTGGAAAACCTAAATCAGGATGGCAGATCGGAGATTTGTTACTTGCTGCTCCAGAGATTGAATATCTCCCATATTTCCTTGCTAGGAAAATACCTTCTATACCGTGTGTTGACAAATGAAAAGATTTACTTCAACACCTGAAACGTAATTCTCTTTTGATTAAACTGTCTGCTGTTTAAGTCTTAACTGCCTCGCTGAGTGACTCATTGTTCGAGGTGGTGCTTTGCTGAAAGGTGTGAAGTGTTTTCTCGTGACACGCAGCTTAAAGGAGGACGTTTTCCCACGTGTCATGAGTTAAGAGTTAGATGTTATCGGAATTACTTTCAGACCCGAGTATTGTGTGTTTTTTAGTTCATTTCGAAGGCATTGTGTGCATATGATATAACGAGGAAGTTCCCTGTTCCCAGACAAGAAGTGGCCGTATACATACACTGCACTGGGACACTGCACGTCGTATTGTGCCATACGGCACACAAACTGATACGGGGAAAAGCAGTCGCCACGGATTAATCCAATGAACATTGAGCGTACTGTTGCAACTTCCAGCCAGTGTGCTGTTTTAGTGTTTTTCATTTGAGGTGAAGTACATGGGTTTTTACTTCTTACTTATCAGTTCTGCAAATGACCTGCTTACTACCAAGGCTATATCCTTCAGCGACCGAGCGAGGTGGCGCAGTGGTTAGCACACTGGACTCGCATTCGGGAGGACGACGGTTCAATCCCATCTCCGGCCATCCTGATTTAGGTTTTCCGTGATTTCCCTAAATCGCTTCAGGCAAATGCCGGGATGGTTCCTTTGAAAGGGCACGGCCGATTTCCTTCCCCATCCTTCCCTCACCCGAGCTTGCGCTCCGTCTCTAATGACCTCGTTGTCGACGGGACGTTAAACACTAATCTCCTCCTCCTCCTCCCCTACTTCAGCGTGCTAACGAAGAAAAATTAGCCAGATGCGAGTTGGACCCGCGCTCTGAAAGTTCCGTACAATTATGTAGATAGACTGTTCATCCGTCCCAGGAATCGAGAATCTCGACGATTTTTGCCAGTTATCGACACTGATACTGGCAAGATATCGGTCCCGGGAATTTCAAGCCTCCGAGAATTTTTTAATTCCTAAGTCGAATTACAAATGACAAAAGAAATATTTTTTCATGTGATATAATTGCAAATTAACAATTTTCTGATTTTTTCCTTTACTTTTACTGTGAAACCTTGCTTTTTGACAAATTTCTAGGTCAACGGAAAGTACCATGTAGGTTTTGGAGAGTGAGTTTGCGAGTTTGAAAATGTGTGATATAAGTGGTCGTGTCTTTTGACTGCAGTGACTTAGAAGCTTCAATCTTTTACACCGCCAAGGGACCATAGACCTCCGTATGTGACATAAATTTCAACTTAATGCGTCTATTCGTTCTTTAGAAAAAGGGTTTTTAACAGTCGGACACACATACAGACAGACAGATAGACAAACAAAAGGATCCTATAAAGGTTCCGTTCTTAAAGACTAAGGAACGGGACCATATAAATAACTTTAAATTACTGCTACTGTTTGAAGCGTCATACTTCACACAACAACAAAGGATAAATGTTTAGTTTCAGTGTTGGTGTTAGGATGACATTATTACGTTGTAAAGCGATCAATGTAACATCAAACACGCTCCAGTTTTATTTTAAAAGTTTTAACTCATATGGATTATGAGTGAAAGAAACAAAACAAAAATATAGCTGATCTTCCACAACTTCTGGTGCCTGCAGACAACAGTGTTGGACCACAGGAAACGAAATTACGTTCTGACAGAAAAGGGCCGTTCTTTTTTCAATAAAGATACTGTTGCTGCATTATATTTAAATCAAACGTGGAACATCCTAAAGAAACAAAGCATCAATGAATGAAGAAGTGGATGGATGATCTGTAGAACGAAGAGTGAAATTTTTTGAGCGTTGTGCACATTTCTTAATACGTGAATCATTGTTATTGGATGACAATGCTCCTATTGAATTTTTGTCTTTTTACCAAAGATTTACGACAAATATTTTTTCAGGCTTAGATTGTGAAGTGCTATTTAAAACAAAACGCGTTAGTTATTCTAAACCTGAATTAGCTGTAACTGAAGAGAGAATTTTTTTGGAAATTTGTGGTAAGGTCTTATGGGACGAAATTGCTGAGGTCATTGGTCCTTAAGCTTACACACTATTTAATCTAACTTAAACTAACTTACGTTAAGGACGACACAAACCCATGCCCGAGGGAGGACTCGAACCTCCGACGAGGAAAGCCGAACGGACCGTGACAAGACGCCCTAGACCGCGCGGCTACCCCGCGCGGCCTTAAGGGAGAACATTAGAACTGTTCGCTTCTGATCTTCAGCTTGGTGTTACTGCCATACGAATGTACAGCGCATCGTGGATGGTCGCTCTCGGAATCTCGGTCCCCAAATTTACGCAATAGCGTTTCGCGACAAAAACGTCGTCTTCCTTTTAATTATTCTCATGTAGTTCCTCTAAGAAGCATTGTAGCGGTGTTGTACTGGCTGAGGCAGCATAGTACCACCTATGGTAGCATAGCTGTAAAGTCGTTCGATCTGTTTATTGCATTCGAGCTTATGAGGATCCGAAACACTATAACACCACTCAAAGATAAAGTGCGTGACAAAAAGTTTGAAGGACCCGGATTACAAAATGGTGACCACTTTACAAAGAACTTGGCAGGATGAGCTCACTTATCCGTGTGGCGTTGCACTCCCTAACACCTAGAAGAATGCACTAATTCGGTTGGGAAGGGTGTCAGAAAGCCGTTGTACCCTTTTATGAGGCAAACTGGGTCACAACTGTTGTAATTGGCCCTTGATATCCTGGATACTGGCTCTGGGACAGTGTTGACGCCAGAGCTGGTGCCACACATGTTCTGTAGGCGAAAGACATGGGAATATTTCTGACTACGCTAGTACCTCAGCTTCACGGAGACAGTTCATAGAGGTGCGAGCCATCTCGGGACGAGCACTGTCCTGTTGAAAAATACACCACGATACAATCGCATGAGAGGTAACACATTAGGCTGCAGGACGTCCGTGCTATACCGTTGCGCTGTCAGAGTTCCCTCAGTCACTACTCGCCGTGATATACGATGGGTCGCCACACCATGATGCCAGCAATAACACCGATGTTCTTCTTCAAAACATTGGAACGATAGGACCTCTCGCCATATTACTGCCATACTCGCCGTTGATGGTCATCCGGGGTAGCAAAGATAATCACTGAACAGATTGCGAAGCCATTCATCAGCATTCGTGGTTCTCGGCAACGACACGACTCCAAACGCAGCCGTTGGTGTTGTGGTGTTGGAAATGGAAATGTCGTGTGGCTAGAGCCTCCCATCGGGTAGAACGGTCGCCTGGTGCAAGTCTTTTGAGTTGACGCCACTTCGGCGACTTGCGCGTCGATGGGGATGAGATGATGAGCAGGAGAGGCACCACAGGACATTTTAATTCCCACTGTCTATACTTTCACAAATAAATTCATATGACTTTGTCAGCATGATCAGAAAGGATTCAAGATTCACACTCATAGCAGTGGAAGTTCAAAAACACAACAAAATATTTTTTTTACGTGTGAAATTTCATCATTTTTTCACTTACTATTGGCTGCATTTATTGCTGTAGGTACACTTTTCTTCATTTGTAAGAGAGATTCTTCGGCTTGCACAGCATACAAACCATACTTACAGGTGTATGAAAGTCTAGAATTTTCTAAATCTATTAAAAATTGTGGTAAAAATTGAGATAATTATCTAAAAACTTTGGATTTTTTCTAAACATAAAGTTTAAAACGTAACAGCTCATTCATTTTTCATAAATTTAGTAAACTGACGTCCTACCCCCCCCCCCCCCCCTTAACAGAGTTGTTGTACTAATTTGGTTTTCTCTCGGCTTGTAGGAAGAGTCGTGAATCGACGAGTTGCACATTGACACACAGTCGGGTCAGGGAATGTGATCAGAGAACTATTATTATATGTTTGCATTTTCCTATGCTAACAGTTTTCCTTTCCGAACGGAAATAATAAGACTGGTGGTATTTGTAAGTATGTTATTGTTTCGAATAAGTATTGTGGTTGTGGAGGAAGCGAAATCACTCCATCACGTAAGGAATGTTTACCCCTGCTATTCTCTTGACGGAATGTCATTTGTCTTGTTTTACGTGCTCGAGAGCTTTTCTTGTTGAGGCCAGCCCTACAGTTCCACTGACAGAGATATCGTAACACATTTGTTAAGAACTTCAGTGTTTAAATCGTTATTTTTAAGGACATTTACTTTATTGTAACTTCCAGTGAGTAGGATGTTAATTCATAAAAATGTTGTCGTAATATTCAATGATTGCTAGACGATTATGAAGAACAAATAAAAATCTAGTTCATCTGAGAAAAAAGATACGCAGAATCAAAGTAAAGACTAGCAGTCAGGTACCTCGCTATTTGCGCCGTATGTTCTCACTATCCCAAGTCTCAAAGTTGAAATACAACTAGCATTTGCCCATTGCGATGAGATCGTAGTATATATACACCTCTTCCGTGTATTCCATAACGAAAAATTGCCAACTGTACACACAAGGCACACTTCTTTGCCGGACATTTAGTGCCCTATCTGACATCTTCTCATTTTACACTCTGCATAATTCAGGAGACCTGATTCCTCACAGCAAACTCAAAAATGACACACCTAGGACCACCGTTTCTATCTCTTTCTGTAGCCACTCGAGGAGAAAAAGCGAACGTTTTCTTTGTAAGTTACCCTCTGATACTCACATGATAAGGTACCTCATATCCGACGGTAAATTACTGAGCTACTAACTGAGAAGTATTAGTTTAGACCTTTCAACATCGTCGGTAAAACGCGATGCGTATATTACAAAAAACGTACCTCTCCATTATGAATGAGCTGTATTCGCTAAATGTATATTATGTGTTGTTGTCTATTAAGATTTGTCACTGTCATCATCACATCATGTTAACAAGAACCACAGACTACATGCACATGCTTTTAGTACTCTGTTTGTTCTTTCCGAGTGGCATTAGCGCCGAGAGGGAACTTTCTCTGCCTTACGTGGGGATCTTAGACATTCTCACAAGGAGTTCACGACATTTTCTACGCAGTGACATATTACTCCACTGATTGCACTCACTTCGACGCTCGTAGGCAAAAGAAGATTTAATGTCAACCTGTCTGTAGAAAAAGTGTGAAATTCATCTGCAAAACAGATCTGCCTCTGTGGCGTCAGTTTACATCTATGTCTTTTTGCCGGGAGAATATTTATTGCTATTTTACGAAGTCCGAGCGAGCTGTTGGTTTTAAAACTTTTCCTTGACTCTTGTCTATCATGGACAACGTTCTTGCCAATTAAGCTACTCGAGCGCATCTAGCAGTCCTAATGGAATTTTATAGTGACAGATAAGCGCTCTGAAGTGGACCGAGAGATGTGCTAAGGTAGCTTAACTGCTAAACCTAGCGAGTCGACGCAGTGACTGTCACTATGAACTAGCACTCGGAAGGAGTGAGTTTTACATAACCATTTCTGTAGTAGGTGAATGCCGAGACGCGTTATTCGAAACAATACGCAATCAAGTTGCTCCGTCATTCTTGTACAACCTAGTTAATATACTGTCTATTACTATCTTGAAGTCGACGGGACGTTAATCTCTAACCTACCCTCCTGGCGGGCAAACCAAATATCCGCGTTCAAATTTCATTTCGTCAGTCAGTTTTAACATGTCAGGCAGTTCCTTTCTCGTGCTGTTAGATGTAAATTTTGCACCGTATATTGGAAGGAATATTCCCTATTGGTTCAGCTGGCAAAGTTTGAGTGTTGCGTGTTGGCTATGAATGTGATAAGTGCGTGTGTAGTGTTTTGTGGCATTTATTTCGTTTTTATTTTAATTGCGGATGTTGATGAAATGGAAGAGATAGGGGGAAACACTATGACGGCACATTATCAGTTCCTCTCCAGTAACATCAGTAAGGTCTCAGAGCTGATCGTCTTCATCCGACGGACGGATAACCAACAGAATTACACGCCCTCCTGCATGAGACACCGAGCGAGGTTGCGTAGTGACTAGCAAACTACACTCGCATTCGGGAAGACGGCTGTTCAAACCCGCGTCCAGCCATCCAGATTTAGGTTCTCCATGATTTCCCTAAATCACGCCACGCAAATGCCGGGATGGTTCCTTGGAAACGGAACGACCGATTTCCATCCCTATCCTTAACACATCCGAGCTTTGGTCCGTCTATATAGACTTCGAAGTTGACGGGGCGTTAAGCCCAATCTTCCTGCTTTCCTTACCTAAGACACAGCTGAGATGTTTGAAATGAAGTCTAGAACATCGTTGCACTGGTGACCAGTAACTTCATTCTGCCTCCTCGTTTTCCATTAATGAAGTAGTACTGGGTTTCTGATTGGCTAGCTACAAGAGTTATGCCAACGCTCGGTCGCACCTCGTATGATTCGGCTCAGTTTTTGTTTCTTTTTTTCAATTGATTGCCCGCATCTCGTGGTCGTGCGGTAGCGTTCTCGCTTCCCACGCCCGGGTTCCCGGGTTCGATTCCCGGCGGGGTCAGGGATTTTCTCTGCCTCGTGATGGCTGGGTGTTGTGTGCTGTCCTTAGGTTAGTTAGGTTTAGGTAGTTCTAAGTTCTAGGGGACTTATGACCACAGCAGTTGAGTCCCATAGTGCTCAGAGCCATTTTTTTTTTCAATTGATCCTCCTTCCATCACTTTAAGCCTCGCCTTACACCCGATATTATAATGCCTTCTTCGTCCAAGACCACTAGCTTATCTTGAAATTTCAGTTTTAGAACTGTTCCATGAACGCTATCGATGCTGCCGAGAAGGAAGTCGTCAGAAAATGAGTATCCTTATTGAGGAAACTAAGAAACTTTTCTCAGTCTTGTCTTTCCGTCCAAAAGCTAAATACTCTTCCGCTGAAAGACTAAGAGAAGTTTTTCTTCCAACGGCAAAAAAGTTTTCTTGAAAATCCGCACACTATTCTTTCAATTCTTTTTCCAACAAATATAATTGTCCCAAAAACGATAAAAAAATCTTCAGTTTTCCTTAAATTTCCAAACTTTTCTTCCACCCTAAGATTGAAGTTACTCTTCAAGGAAGTAGAAATCCTTGCTCAAGTGTCTAAAAAGACTGTTTTATAAATAAGATCGTTGTAATAACATAAAGTAATGGAATTAAGAGTCAATTATCCTCTGTCATATATGATATAAGTGATGTTTACGGCTTTGGTTTAGGCAAAACTAATGAAGCAATCAACTTTAATATTTTTACAAATTGTTTATTGATTCTTGGACAAAATTTTATGTAGTGTTCTTTTTTTTGTTTTTTTAAGAAATTCAGTCATCGGTAAGCCCCCAGTCCGAGGAGTTAGAGTTGTTCTGTCCAAAATTAGGTGTGTCCGCGACTGAATTCCTACAGCCTACAAATCTTATCTGAAATTTTAAAAAAATTATTAATGTATAGGATATTGCATCAAGAATAATAGCACAGTTTTTTTAAATTTGATAAAATAATAAAATGGCGGACGACTGAAACAAAGAGGTATTTTTGTTGTGTGCTTTTGGTCCCTTTTTTTTACAATAATTAATGAATAAATTAAAATGAAATATTTGCCCATTACTCCTTGTAGACACGCCCGAGGAGTAATGCAACAAAGTTTCGGAAAGACATCTTTATTAGTGTGCCAATCCATTCCGTCAGCTTGAAACACACTGTATCTGAAGCTGAAGGAATGGATTGCAACGTTCTGACCACTACCCACCGCGGGACTGAATGCCGCCTGGTGGCGTTGTGTGCACGTGACGCAGTAAGGGAAGTATACAGGGTGAACATCAATAGTACCGACAAACTGCAGGGACAGGTTTGTGACAGGAAATGGAGGGAAAATGTCCTATGGACATGTGTCCGGAAATGCATCGTTGCCACTGTAGATGGCGATAACAAATAAAAATGTGTGAAATCTTATGAGACTTAACTGCTAAGGTCATCAGTCCCTAAGCTTACACACTACTTAACCTAAATTATATGCACGAGGGAGGACTCGAACCTCCGCCGGGACCAGCCGCCCACTCCATGACTGCATAACAAATAAAAGTTTATCTGACCACGTTCCATGTGTTCCTTGTGTGTTGCAAGCTGTGTGATTGACCCAGCGTACTGTAAGGAGCAGAATGGTTCGGTATTCATGTTGGGGACAAGCCGAGATGGTGTTTATGTACAGCGAATAAGATGGAAACGGTCGAGAGGCAGCACGGCTATATTAAAACCATTACCCTCACAGACACCAACGACATCACACAATATTTCAAACCCTTTTTGGGCGTCTATGTGATCATGGGTCCTTTCAGACAGACGAAAGGGCAGGAAGGCAGCGGACTGTGTGTACACGAGATTTGGAGGACGTGATTCTACAGGATATTAAGACGAACGTTGTATAAGCTCCAGGCAAATGGCCCGCTAACATGGTGTAAGGCAAAGTGCAATTATGTGTATTCTGCGTGACAACCGCATCCCATGGACGCCACTTTGAAATCTGTTACGACGTGCGGGTCTATGCAGTGTTCCAGGACGATTTGTTGTCGTTGCACGCACACCTTCCATTTCCAGTCACATGTTCATAGAACCCTTTTTCCTCCATTTCCAATCAGGAATTCGTTTGTGCAGTTTGTCGGTTTTATTATTGATCACCCTGTATAAACGGAGCAGAGACGAAAGGGAATTCACTGAAGTGACTATACGGGCAGCAAATTGGGAAATCCACTGGCGTAAAAGACTTTGACAAATAGCAGATTGACATGGCGCGTCGCCTGCGAACGAACATCTCGGAAACTGCAGAAGTGGTCTGTACGCGTGCAACTGTGGTTAGCATCTATGGAAAGTGACTGAAACGCGGTGAAACTATGGGTAGGCGACAATATGTTAGGCATTTACGCCTCAAACAAAAGTGGAGGTCGGAGGGTTGCTCGCTCTGCAACGCTATCAGACGACAGAGTACAATGCCACCACAGGCGCAAGTGTTTAGGAGCACACCGTTCAGCGCACATTATTGAACATAGGGTTCTGTATCGGTAGACCCCTGCTGTTCCCATGTTGACACGGAGACATCCTTAGTAACGATTTCAGTAGGCGTGCCACCTGGTTGAATGAATCACATATCTTATCACCTCAGGTCATGGTCGTGTCCAGATACCCCGTCACCCAGGCGAACGGCTACTCGATGCATACTTCACGACACGAACGCAAGCCGGTGGTGACAGTATTACGGTGTGGGGATCATTCACCAGATACTCTATGGGACTGTGTTAGTAATCGAAGGTATCATGACAGCTGTGGGATACGTAAAAATTATTGCGGTCCACCTGCATCCTTTCATCCTTAATGTTTCCCCGATAGCGATAGCATCTTCCAACAGGATACCTGTCGCTGTCACAAGGCCAGAATCGCTCTACAGTAGATGGAGGATCAATATACTGGACTTACATTAATGTCTGGGCCACCAAATTCGCCTGATGTGAACCTGATGGAACACATCTGTGACGCTTTCTGCCGCCAGACCCGCTCCCACAAACCACTGGCCCGTAATTTATATGACCTACGTTACCTGTGCGTAGACATCTGGTGCCATATACCTGCGAAATCGTACCAACGACTTATCGCACCCATGCCAGGCAGAATCGCAGCTGAATTGCGTTCCAGAAGTTGACCAACACGTGGTCGTAAAGCTGTGGCCCATCAGTTTATGTTCCACATGACTTAGATTGGTGGTTATGTTTAGAAGAAATGAGGGAGAGATTAGTACACAGTCCAGTCGCATTAACGTGACGGCCGCATTTCCGAAACAGCGAAGTTTGTAACGTCGTGGTTAAAGCATATCGCTCATGGCAAAATGGTGCTGTCCAAAAGCGGCTCCGATGAACTGTGATGCACCACGAATCGTAGATGACAGACGTGAACGACGCCTGCGGAGATGTGTACGCGCCAATAGACGACCAACTGACCACCCAGATGAGCCAAGAGGCTACCGACAGTGTCTCCCCACAACCGTTCAGCGAACGTTGCTGCGTATGGGCCTCAACACCAGACGCCTAGTTCATGCATCAATGCTGACTGTTGTTCATCGGCGATGAAGGCTCGAATTTGAACTTTCATTCAGTGGTGACAGGTGGCCTTTTCAGTTGAATCACGTTTTATGTTCCATCGGACAGATGACCGTTGACGTGTACAGTGTGAAATTGGAGTTTACATCGTGAAACGGTCGAAAGCAAACACCGTGCAAGAATCGTCAGAAGGGTCCAGGCCGGAGTAGGGAGTGTTATGGTCTGGCGAATGTGTCTGTAGAAGTGAATTAAAAAAACAAAAAGGTTCAAATGGCTCTAAAAAGTATGGGACTTAACATCTGAGGTCATCAGTCCCCTAGACTTAGAACTATTTAATCCTAACTAACCTAAGGGCATCACACACATCCATGCCCGAGGCAGGATTCGAACCTGCGACTGTAGCAGCAGCGCGGTTCCGGACTGAAGGGCCTAGAACCGCTCGGCCACAGCGGCTGGCGAAGTGAATTCCCTGGGTGATCTCGTCATTCTGGAAGGCGCAGTTGAGCAGCACAAATATGCATTCGTCCTCGGGGCCACGTCGACCCCTATTTGCAGTTTTTCCTCGGCATGATGGCATCTACCAGCAGGACAATGGAACGTGTCACACAGTTCACAGTGTACGTGCGTGGTTCCAAGAGCACCAGGATGAGTTTACCGTAGTCCACTGGCCGCCGAACTCCCCGGATTAAAACCCAACTGCGATCTGTGTGATCGGGCTGTTCGCGTCATGGATTCTCAGCCTAGAAACCTAGCACAGCTGGCCGCGATACTGGAGTCTTCATGGCTCCGCATCTCTGTTGGTACTTTTCAAAACCTCACTGACTCTTCCTGCACGGCTCGCTACGGTCCACGCTACGAAATGTGGTTATTCAGGCTTTTGCCACGTGATCACAACAATCTGGCTGGACATTGTTCATGCTGCCACTATGATGACTTATTGACAAAATAAATCAACTCGTCGCCCGGTAATCGCCACGTCTTTGGTCTCATTTGTACGCCCTAAATACTGCTCTAAGACAGAGTTGGAAACAGACTCCGTATTTGGAATAGAACATGCGAATAATCGGTAATTTTGATTCTTTCGCAATGGCATAATGCACTGTCAATGACAGAATTCGAACGACAGAATTCGCGAGATCCCTCGTCTTTCCGTGACGCTTTACTGCCTGTTACATAGCTAATAGGCAATGAGAAACAACTCCACCAACATACTGTGAACTTGCATGTATCCCTGCTGTATTTTACAGGAAACAAAATGTGAGATACCAACTGGACTGAATTTACGAGTTAACGAAAGAAGAATTTCAAGCCAAAACAGTTTAAGAAAAAGGTCAATTTTCTTCATACAATGGGGAAGAAATTTAGTCATCTACGAACATTACACCCGGTAAGAACAACATTCTTCGCGATGTTAGTGTAGACTCTTGTACAGCAGGCAAGCAAGGGAGAGGATGTTGTTATGGGTACCTGGTACCCTCTTTCTGCAACACAAATGCACAGGTGGATTAATACGGTTCTTTACTTACATGAACTGGAAATATTTACTTAACTTGAATACAATCCATGTTTTGTGGTGCAAGCTTATCAGTAATAGTCCTCTTGCAGACTGATGTAATGTCAATATCGGTAATCTTGCTATTACAAACTTTAGTTTCTGACTGCTAGCAAAGTACAGTTGTGGTTGAGGTAAACTAGTCCCGTTATAGTCACTAATCAGGTCGCTATGTACCATCGTAGTCTATGACGAACTAAACCGGCTCTGCGAGTAAACTGACAGACGCCAAACTATACCACTGGACATTAAAATTGCTACACCATGAACATGACGTGCTACAGACGCGAAATTTATCCGACAGGAAGAAGATGCTGTGACATGCAAATGATTAGCTTTTCAGAGCATTCACACAAGGTTGGCACCGGTGGCGACACCTACAACGTGCTGACATGAGGAAAGTTTCCAACCGATTTCTCATACACAAACAGCAGTTGACCGGCGTTGCCTGGTGAAACGTTGTTGTGATGCCTCGTGTAAGGAGGAGAAATGCGTACCATCACGTTTCCTACTTTGATCAAGGTCTGATTGTAGCCTATCGCGATTGTGGTTTATTGCATCGCGACATTGCTAATCGCGTTGGTCGAGATCCAATGACTGTTAGCAGAATATGGAATCGGTGTATTCAGGAGGGTAATACGGAACGCCGTGCTGGATTCCAACGGCCTCGTATCACTAGCAGTCGAGATGACAGGCATCTTAACCGTATGGCTGTAACGGATCGTGCAGCCACGTCTCGATCCCTAAGTCAACAGATGGGGACGTTTGCAAGACAACAACCATGTGCACGAACAATTCGACGACGTCTGCTGCAGCATTGACTATCAGCTTGGAGACCATGGCTGCGGTTACCCTCGACGCTGCATCACCGACAGGAGCGCCTGCGATGGTGTACTCAACGATGAACCTAGGTGCACGAATGGCAAAACGTCCTTTTTTCGGATGAATGCAGATTCTGTTTACGGCATTATGATGGTCGCATCCGATTTTGGCGACATCGCGGTGAACATAAATGGAAGCGTGTATTCGTCATCGCCATACTGGCGCGCCACCCGGCGTGATGGTATGGGGTGCCATTCGTTACACGTCTCGGTCACCTCTTGTTCGCATTGACGGCACTTTGAACAGTGGACTTTACATTGCAGATGTGTTACGACCCGTGGCTCTACCCTTCATTCGTTCCCTGCGAAACCCTACATTTAAGCAGGATAATGCACGACCGCATGTTGCAGGTCCTGTACGGGCCTTTCTGGATACAGAAAATGTTCGACTGCTGCCCTGGCCAGCACATTCTCCAGATCTCTCACCAACTGAAAACGTCTGGTCAATGGTGGCCGAGCAACTGGCTCGTCACAATACGCCAGTCACTACTCTTGATGAACTGTGGTATCGTGTTGAAGCTGCATGGGCAGCTGTACCTGTACACGCCATCCAAGCTCTGTTTGACTCAATGCCCAGGGGTATCAAGGCCGTTATTACGGCCCCAGAGGTGGTTGTTCTGGTTACTGATTTCTCAGGATCTATGCACCCAAATTGGGTGTAAATGTAGTCACATGTCAGTTCTAGTATAATATATTCGTCCAATGAATACCCGTTTATCATCTGCATTTCTTCTTGGTGTAGCAATTTTAATGGCCAGTAGTGTAGATGATTGAGAGACTGAGAGGGCTCGGTCGGCGGCGGCGACCTATAAGCACGCTGCCGAGGGGGCGTTATCGGCGTGTAGCCTGGGGGCGTGTCTTGGTGTTCTCTTGTCATAGGCGTGCATGGTTCAGACCCTGCTATACAATGTTTCCTCTTACCGAGCGGTGTGCTGGCGAAGGCGTACGCCAGAACAATTAGCATGTTTGTATGACATGATGTAGAGTTCGTAAACAGATATAGTAAGTGAAAGGAGGCAGTCAATCCACTTTTCATATAATCTTGTGGTATTATAATTCTGTGATTTTATGACGTTCGACAGTGTGTCTTTTCTCTACTTGTATTTTCTCATACACTCCTGGAAATGGAAAAAAGAACACATTGACACCGGTGTGTCAGACCCACCATACTTGCTCCGGACACTGCGAGAGGGCTGTACAAGCAATGATCACACGCACGGCACAGCGGACACACCAGGAACCGCGGTGTTGGCCGTCGAATGGCGCTAGCTGCGCAGCATTTGTGCACCGCCGCCGTCAGTGTCAGCCAGTTTGCCGTGGCATACGGAGCTCCATCGCAGTTTTTAACACTGGTAGCATGCCGCGACAGCGTGGACGTGAACCGTATGTGCAGTTGACGGACTATGAGCGAGGGCGTATAGTGGGCATGCGGGAGGCCGGGTGGACGTACCGCCGAATTGCTCAACACGTGGGGCGTGAGGTCTCCACAGTACATCGATGTTGTCGCCAGTGGTCGGCGGAAGGTGCACGTGCCCGTCGACCTGGGACCGGACCGCAGCGACGCACGGATGCACGCCAAGACCGTAGGATCCTACGCAGTGCCGTAGGGGACCGCACCGCCACTTCCCAGCAAATTAGGGACACTGTTGCTCCTGGGGTATCGGCGAGGACCATTCGCAACCGTCTCCATGAAGCTGGGCTACGGTCCCGCACACCGTTAGGCCGTCTTCCGCTCACGCCCCAACATCGTGCAGCCCGCCTCCAGTGGTGTCGCGACAGGCGTGAATGGAGGGACGAATGGAGACGTGTCGTCTTCAGCGATGAGAGTCGCTTCTGCCTTGGTGCCAATGATGGTCGTATGCGTATTTGGCGCCGTGCAGGTGAGCGCCACAATCAGGACTGCATACGACCGAGGCACACAGTGCCAACACCCGGCATCATGGTGTGGGGAGCGACCTCCTACACTGGCCGTACACCACTGGTGATCGTCGAGGGGACACTGAATAGTGCACGGTACATTCAAACCGTCATCTAACCCATCGTTCTACCATTCCTAGACCGGCAGGGGAACTTGCTGTTCCAACAGGACAATGCACGTCCGCATGTATCCCGTGCCACCCAACGTGCTCTAGAAGGTGTAAGTCAACTACCCTGGCCAGCAAGATCTCCGGATCTGTCCCCCATTGAGCATGTTTGGGACTGGATGAAGCGTCGTCTCCCGCGGTCTGCAGGTCCAGCACGAACGCTGGTCCAACTGAGGCGCCAGGTGGAAATGGCATGGCAAGCCGTTCCACAGGACTACATCCAGCATCTCTACGATGGTCTCCATGGGAGAATAGCAGCCTGCATTGCTGCGAAAGGTGGATATACACTGTACTAGTGCCGACATTGTGCATGCTCTGTTGCCTGTGACTATGTGCCTGTGGTTCTGTCAGTGTGATCATGTGATGTATCTGACCCCAGGAATGTGTCAATAAAGTTTCCCCTTCCTGGGACAATGAATTCACGGTGTTCTTATTTCAATTTCCAGGAGTGTATTTCCATGCTAGAGAGGAAGATCACACTGGGAACCGAAACTGTGTGTATTTTGTTCTCATTTTTATTACGTTTGGTATTCAGCACGCCATATATCTGTAATCGCCATGGATGATTGATGAATTGCATGAATGCGGGTATAATTGCAATCGCGTGCATGTGGATCAGCACAGGTGGAGCTTCTTGGCTTAGCTTTGCAGCAGAGGCCTGGGAACAGCGCTTGAGTTCAACTTTCAAATCTGGCTTGCGGTGCTTCTCAGGTGGCGTATCTTTATCGGGGCGTTAGCTGTGGGGGTTTTCGTAACGGGCGCCCCTGCGATTAGCTCCAGATGGCCAAGCCTTTACAAGAGAATAGCGTTTTTGCGGCGGATCCGGTGAAGCATGAGCCGTTCATATTAGCATAGTTTCCAAGCAACGATTGACGCAGTGGAAAGAGTCCAGACCCGGTAATCCGGGAGTAGGAGGATCGAGCCCCTATGTTGTAACATCTTTCTCTTGTGTCTTAAGTTTTTACGTTAATTACACTGCATGTAAATCGAAATGACTCTCAATATACTGTATTGTGCTTCTTGATATTTTCATAAAAGGCACGAAAAGGAAAGGCAAAGGAAATTTTGGGATTGAAAATAAATTTCAAGGAAGGGGTTATACTTACTCTGTTTTTTTTTTTAAAAAAATTCTTTATTACAAACCATAGTAATTATAAAATGTTAACCCACTTCCTTATCTGATTAGTGGGTCATAATAATTATAAAACTGATATAATTATGTTGCAGCTAATTACAATTTTCAAGTGAGCTACAGTTGGTATTACATACAATGGGCATTTAATTTTATATCTATTTCTTATAACAAGTTCCTATCGCGTGCAGCGTCACATGTGTGCCAGTGAGATATAAACCTACTTTGATAGCCTTGCTCATCGAGCTAAACCCGAAGAGCATGCCCCTGGCGCTGGGCAGGCCAAGACGTTTATTCGCTGCAGTTCCCTAAAGTAATTTTCCTAAACGAATTCCTACAAACTAACTTATCCTACGTCATAACCGGTGCATGTCCTTATCGGTAGCATTGACCCCCCACTCCCCCTAACCCTGCACGTGACGGATTCCAACTATGGTGGAGAGTCGGCCAGTGGGAATAGGGCTCTGGACGCAATCGGTGTTGGTTGTCTCAGTTATTTAGTTCATGTCCCTCAAGTATTCTGTTAAAACTTTCCGTGATACCTCGTTAGCCTATGTATTTAGCAGTTGGAAAGTGTCTTCACGTCTAAGCAGTTGATATGTGTCATGGTTTGGAAGTCTGTCTCGAAGTGTCGTCGCAACATCATTGAAGAGGTGGCACTCGTAAACCACATGGTGGGGAGTACCCTCTGACACGCCACAGTCACACGCGGGTGTAGCCCTCTTCCCAAATCGACATAAGTATGTCGGGTAGGGTCCAAGGCCAGTGAGAAAATGGATCAGTTCTCGTGTTGGCTCAAAGTATTTCATGTCCAAGCTCTCCCTCACATCCGGTATGAATTGGAAAGTTCTACATCCAGTTTCTTCTACCTCCCAAGACCCCTGCCAAAGCTCTTCCCCTCTTTTCCGTATTTCTCTCTTGTCCTCCACTCTCACGCCCATGATGTCTACAATTTTCTCATAATTCCCCTTTTTTGCCCAGTACCAAGCCGCCTGTTCCCTTATTTTGATGTCCAGTGGGCAGAGCCCCATTATGATTAATAGCCCCCCCCCCCCTGGAGATGTTCTGTAGGCCCCCACAGATCTCAGTGTCATACTTCTCTGGACCCTTCTCAGTGTCATGGCGGGCACAATCCTCGTGATGTTTCCCCCAGACTCCCGAGCTGTAACCCACTACTGAGGTTAAGATGCTATTATGGTAAAGTTTGATAAGGTGTGGGGGGAGATGAAATCTTTTGTGTCCTATCGAGATGAGATTGTTTAATATCTGCAAAGCTCTCTGCGTTGCGGTATCAATGTGTTTCCCGAGGTTCCACCTCTCATCAATGATGACTCCTAGGTAGCGTGTCTCACGTCGCCGGAGAACTGGTGAGCCGTATATACTTAACCCGTTTACTTCGTGTGGCGACGTCACTTGCAACTGGCGAGATGTTTGTGGCGGATGAGGTAAGACATGGAGACGGAACCTGTGAATCGATGGCGACCACGCAAGAAACGCAAAAATCTCACGGTCTAGCGATCAGGCAGATGGATCACATCTTCTCTCTGCCAGGGCCCTGAAATCATGGTAGATTTCAGTGTGTGACACACCCGTTCGCTGCTCATACCAAGGGCCAATTTGGCTCACTTATGCGACAGAGCGCACAGGGATACCAAACGTCAAGGCTGGTAAACCAAAAACGAATAAGTATGCCCTCAGCAAACGAGTAGTCCAAGACATTTGAAGTCACACTATCGGTACAGTAAGAACTTGACCACAGGCTCCCCAGTCTAAACTATTCGCATGTGAAGTCAGTCTCAGGATAGGTCCCAAGTACCCGCCACACATGCCAGAGTTTCGACTAAAAGTCCATTACCAGACTAAAGTCCTGCTTCCCCAGTACTTCGCACATCTCGAGAAAAAAATTCTGTTTTCCCGGAAAGTGCACGAACGACACTGCCTTCACCCTGTCTTGAGCCAATCACTAGGATCTAGAGGCGCTAAATCTCCCCTCCCACACGACAGCACAAACTCATGACGAAACAGGGCAAGAGTTAAGAAACCTGCGTCTCTGAAAAAAAAAAAAAAAAGAAACCGCCTATTACTGGCTTTTTTAAGTATTTGCTGGGGGAAGAGATGATTTTCTCCAAAATCGTGACGCTTCCCACGGAAACAAGCGAACATATACAATCTCAAAGATCTTTATCTAAATTTACTGTGCCTTGGAGCTAGTTAGTTCTAGCTATGAGGTGTAATAAAGACTATCTCTAAACGTTTCTCAGATGCTGGAGTTTTCTTATACAACAGAGGTGGCCAAGGGAAGTGGTTCACTATCGGTGAACATGAAAACATGTGAATTTTTATTACACGAGGGTCTGCATACAATCCCCAGTTTACAGCTCCACTGGATAGACGTGTTCCTTCAGACCGTCGCCCCTGCCCAGGCTTCTGTTGGCGCCGCAGCAGGTATCACAGCATTGTTCTGCTGGAGCCCTGCCTCGATGAGGGGCTGCCCTGTTTGCCCTTTACGGCTGTGGGCCTGTCTGGCAAGATTTACTAAGGGATGGGCTCACTGCCAATTGCTTTCAACACCCAACAAGCCATTTCTCTGAATTAAGAATCATAAAAATACCTCATACTTTTAGCGCCATACCAGGCCCCATCAACGTCTGCTCAGGCTTTCTGAAGTCTTCCTCTAGGTGTGTCAGGTTGTAATAAAATCTTATTTTCTGTATGCGAAAAATAGGTGAGAGAGTAACTTGTCCTCTCTCATCTGCAAATAACTTTTCGAGAAGGTATTGTAATTCAAGTGCACAGAACATTGTTATGCATGGTTTACTGCCAAACTCTCTGATGAGAGAGAACCTTTTATCAATTTAAACCACATTTGTTTTTATGTAGAAACTCTGAATAAGCCATGTAGCTGTAAAAGAGTGACATTAATAACTCATGCAAGATGTTGAGAAAATTACTGTTTCCCCTGTTTTTATGATGAATAATGCTGTAGCATGCGTAAATTATCTACTTTAAAATGTTAAAAGTATCTAGTTTTAAGCACGATGGCAGGATTCCATGTAGTGTTGGCAACGAGCTCTCGACTTGCAAAATTATTCTGGCATATTTAATTCCCAGGAATAATGGGAAGACGTTCAGATATAGTGAAAAAATGATTTGTGATCGTTTGAAGACTCCGGGGTTTACAGAATTACATGCAATGAGTGCTCAGAACAATAAATTTACCTGACGGGTAGAACACATGATGTCAGTTTTAAAGAATATTCACCTGCCTCGGGCTGTAGCTCAGCTCTAGGAACCCACTTTTCTGAGACGGATAACCCTGTTACCAGTATTCGATACGACTTTTCAGTGTTGCATAGAGGATGTAAGAGCAATGTACTTAATGTTCTCGAAGAACTAGAGATTAACCGTGTGTGAAAGCAGTCTCCTAGTCATATTCGCAACACCCAAGTTGAACTGAAACATAAATCGATCTTAGCTAGCCGGCCGCTGTGGCCGTGCGGTTCTAGACGCTTCAGTCTGGAACCGCGTGACCGCTACAGTCGCAGATTCGAATCCTGCCTCGGGCATGGATGTGTGTGATGTCCTTAGGTTAGTTAGGTTTAAGTAGTTCTAAGTTCTAGGGGACTGATGACCACCGATGTTAAGTCCCATAGTGCTCAGAGCCATTTGAACCATTTTTGATCTTAGCTAATTTTGAGTATTTCAGTGGATAACCCAAGCCTTCCACCTGTTTGCGCATTGTCTCCTCCTTTATCTCCAACCTCATCTTTGGGTATTTTTACAGTTCGATATTTTATGGGTCCCTCTCCTTTTAGTTCTTTCAACGAGTTTTAACGCTTTAAATAGTTTCCCCAGAGTAGGCCATTTATGCCTCACAACTGTGCCCAGTTTATATTTTATATTTCCTGTTGTAGTAGTTGACTTAGTAATCTCTTATGCACCCGATTCCTAGTATTTTTCTAGCACTCAAAAGTGTCCGCCTTAGCTCTTCTGCGCATGCGCCATCTTTGTAGTGGCTTAACATGCGAGTGTTTCCGAGTTAGTTGGCGCTTCCCTGTGCACGATTCGTCGGCTACGCTAGAACATGGTATGGTTTCTTCCGTTTCGCGTTCTCAACGTATTTTAGCCGTTTACTTATATTCATTTTTAGGTTCCAACTATTGGCCCCCTTCTACATTTATTTATCAGGGGCTGCGACATGATTTTTAGAATGGAATGAAATTCTAACAATCAGGGGAAAAGTTTAATATCAGTTGTACTCCAGTATCATGGTGTAACTGTAACTATTGGTCATTGCCACATTTTATATTAACTGCATTCAGCCACTATTCGTAAATTGTCTGGCGTTATTTTTATCTAAGTTTGTCATTTCGTTGTATTATTTCATGGTTTCTTTATATTCAGGACCATCTGATGATGTAACTAACGTTACGAAACCGGCCGTACTTTTTAAATAAAGTAACTATACGGCTGCAGTTGTGTTTTTCATTCATCATTTATGCATGAAGTTGTGCACGCCTTGCCGCCCCTTTCTGGAAATTTGTTTGCAATCTCAAAGTTTCATTTTCATGCCTCTTACCCAAATATTAATAAATTCAGTATACTGAGCATTATTTTGGTGTATTTGCAGTGTAAGTAAGGTAAAAATTGAAAAAAAAAATCAAACTTTTCCACGTAGAAGCCCGACCCTACTACCCTTGTATTACCGGTCTGTACTCCTTTCTCTGCAACACGCGCTGTCTGGAAAACTAGCCTAACATAAATAGGTCACGCCTCACGCAACACGCACTAAAAACACTGTATTTCTACTTTGGTTCCTGGGAAAGCCTGGCATATACCATAAATTTGGACGAAACCGGTGATGACGATTAGGTGCGACCCTCCTGTTAGAACCACGCACGACGTCCGCGTACGTTCAAGTTTCAGACGTTGGACCGATGAAACATTTTCTAGAACGAGTAAACAGGCATCGTCTCTACTGTCTTCTGAGGTGAAGCAGATGCTTCTTACCACAAAATAATTCGTCTTGTTGATTGGTCAATTCGCCCCCTCCAGACTTTTTGGCCCTTTGCTCGGGCACGAGGCAGACTGGATTTTAGGCTGGAGTTAGTGGGGAGTTGAGCCACAGCTGAGTCACTGTGCTGATCAGCATGATCTGTCGTTTCTGCGCGCACTTCAGCGGTGACTTTGAATGGGAATTACTTGATAGTTTCCGGGTAGACAACTTTGAGGACCTTTAAAATCATTTGTTAGAAGCACTGGGGGTTTCTCATGAGTAGTAATTGTGCTATTATTGAGCTAAATTCAAATGGTACAGTACTTGCTCTTTACCTGGTCGTAATTCACTTCATGTATCGTGATTCTGATTATGTTTAGTGTTCCCCTTCCACGGAGACGGGCAAGCCAGTTTTGGTGACTCAACATTGACAAAAAAAAAGTGAGTATTATCGTCGGTAACTCTGTCAGCGTCTGAGGTTCTATGTGTGAGCATATGCGTGTCCATGATGCGCCCACTGACCTAGCCAATCCTCGCTGAACAATAATGGTTAACACAGTTTGTCCTTACGCAACCATCATGTTAAGATTTTATACGTGCTCAAGTTTAATGCAGTTCAGAAGAACGCTCCAATTCGTAAATAAATCTGCTGTGTTCCAATCTAGTTCGTAAATCTAGAGAACACAGGTAATAGAGAAACGAATTTAATAGTTTCGGAAATGACAGTAGCAAACATAAACTTGCATCCTATTTATAATTCTCATACATTAATACCGATGGCTAAAAATTTTGACAATCGACTGCTGAAGTTGACTGATCTAAAATCTGCGTTGTATCAAAATAATTAATGATAATCATACGACAGCATTCTCGGGCCTCATACTAAGACATACAATTATTTAAAATGACGACTCAAAGCAACTAGTTTTTCGAAAAAGATAAGCTTACTTATTAACGTCGACCAGTTGACATAATATTGATCAACAAACACAGATTTTAGTGCTTCGTGTCCTATCCCTACCACGTTTACACTGATTTTTCGTATATTGCTCACTACGTTCTTGGCACCAAGGAGGAAAACGCACATTTAATTTTAATCACGCTAAAGTATCGCAAACGCTAAGAAGAAATTATTGTGGTCATTCACGCCCTTGTTCCGAAACTTTGAAAAAATCTGGGTAGTAAGAAAAGAAACAGAAAACTGTGAAGCACCAAACGAATTTCTCGAAGTCATCTGTACAAAAATGGATGATGACTTTTTATTTCTCATTTTTCGGTAATGACATAAAGAGAAAATTTCGGTTGTAAGTAACAGTCAGAATTTTCACTTGCTGCGAAATCCGTCTCTGTCAATGTCTAATCTTAATCGACTTCACCTCAGTCAGTATCGGGAGTCATGTTAAAATGTGATTGCGAACAATGGTGAATACTGGCGACCTTCACTTGGCTTTCCCAAAGGCGAAGGACATTAGCTTGTGCGTATTCAAATTTGAGACTCAGGTGGATCCAACATGGGACCATCAGAATAAAGAGCAAGCACCACTCATGAAACCATCTGTACACACAGAAATAATACGGGAAAGCTTAGGTTTTTTAATTTTTTAAACTACATTTCGTCTGTAAAAGTATTAGTTTGATGGAGCCGCAAAGGTAATTTAACTTATTTTCTTACCCGCAGTGATAGCAAAACCTTCGAGAAATATTTCCGCGAAGGAGATCGCGGCTGGCTGTCGTGATGAGAACAATTTTTTACTTCAGGATTTGCTCTCGATGCAGCAGACAACGGCCACCGGTCACTGCCTACCTGACTCCAGACGGCGTCGCCCAAGGTGATAAACTTTTGCACCTTGCGCCTATGATATTCAGTGGACGCGACAGCACTCGCATTTGCAAGAAATAAATTATGGATTATTGTGGTTTGATTTTCTGCGCTAATTATCTTCTACAATCAGTGTGAACACCACGCAGTATTAACGGTTTGCCGACCGATGTGGACGAGCGGTTCTAGGCGCTTCAGTCGCAGGTTCGAATCCTGCCTCGGACACGGATGTGTGTGATGTCCTAAGGTTAGTTAGGTTTAAGTAGTTCTAAGTCTAGGGGACTGATGACTTCAGATTTTAAGTCCCATAGTGCTTACAGCCATTTGAACCATTAACGGTTGTGTGAACATTCTGATTGCAGCATAACGTACTATTACAGACAAATTTTCCTGTAAAGTAGATAAAGTAGCGCATGAGATCGTGACATTTTTGTTTGTCGTGTTGTAACTCAGATTGCTACAAGTGTATTTATCAACTGCCATATTTTATTTGAGATTCTAGTATTGTTCTTGTGGTGACCTACTGAAAGTCGCGCATTTGACAATTTTGAACAGCGTTGTTTAAGCGCCGGAAAAAGGAGCACCAAGCAAAAAATATGACATTTGTGACATTCTGGTCGCTTTTTATAGCGCAGTGGTTGGCACACTGGACTCGTATTCTGGAGGAAAACCTACATCCAGCCATCCTGATTTAGATATTCTGTCATTTTCACGAAATCGATTAAACAAATACCGGGATGTGCTCAGTCTCTAATGACCTCGTTGTCGACGGGACGTTAAATCCTCTCCCTCTCGTGTTTTACATTGATACGGCAGAGCGGTGAGGGGGTAAGGAGGGGGGGAAGGCTGCGCATACTGCTCGTGACGTTTGTGCTGTTTCAAGTAGTTTCGTTTTGACGTGAATTATTCGTCATATTCAGTGGGAAAGGTTCAAATATCGGAGCTAATGAAATGTATGCAGATTAGGATTTAAAGTCCCGTGGACAACCAGGTTAGCTTAGGGAAATCACGGTAAGAATAAATGAATATGGTCAGATGGTGATTTGCACCACCGCATTCCTGAAAAAAGGGTGTAAGAGTATGTGTGCGCCAGTTCAAAGCAAGAAAATCAATGGGTGATCATATACGCTCGAACATTGTCAGCTGCCTCATCGAGAATGCCTATCGAATACTTTGACTGGCGACGAGATATGATGCCTGTATGGTAACTGCATTAAAACAAGTTACTGACTGAGGCAAGGGGGGAAAAAACCTTCAGACATTGACGTATGTGGCTCAAGAACGACAATGTTACGCATCTCGTGGCACAGGGAAGTTGTCTACTATAAACTGCTTACAGAGGTATGCCCAAGCTGGTGGCCTTTGTTGTCAAAAACTGGACGCTTTGCTATCGTAGTATAAGCAAAATGACCAAGAAGGCTGCGTCTAGTGTTGCTACTGCACCATGCTGATTTCACAGAAGGAACTTATTATCTTGTACTGTCAAATGTTTATCTTTTACGTTCCTTATCAAAAACCACCAATGAAAATTACTTAAAACTTGATTTGGCAACTTATTCAACTCCAAACTAAAGTGTTTCTACAGGCATGAACTTGGAAAACTATCTGAGCATTGTGAAACTATTTTAGACGATGTGGGAGAATATAATGTTCATAATTAATGTGTCTCTTATATTCTCCTGTTGTGTTCAATTAACTACCGAAAATACACTATAAAATGCTAACACAAATGAATAAAAACTTATCTTGATAACCTTATGACGAAAGTCTGTTTTTGTAACACAGAACATACGTAACACAAGGATGGTTCAAATGGTTCTAATGGCTCTGAGCACTATGCGACTTAACTTCTGAGGTCATCAGTCGCCTAGAACTTAGAACTAATTAAACCTAACTAACCTAAGCACATCACACACATCCATGCCCGAGGCGGGATTCGAACCTGCGACCGTAGCGGTCACGCGGTTCCAGACTGGAGCGCCTACATCTACATCTACATTGATACTCCGCAAGCCACCCAACGGTGTGTGGCGGAGGGCACTTTACGTGCCACTGTCATTACCTCCCTTTCCTGTTCCAGTCGCGTATGGTTCGCGGGAAGAACGACTGTCTGAAAGCCTCCGTGCGCGCTCTAATCTCTCTAATTTTACATTCGTGATCTCCTCGGGAAGTATAAGTAGGGGGAAGCAATATATTCGATACCTCATCCAGAAACGCACCCTCTCGAATCCTGGCGAGCAAGCTACACCGCGATGCAGAGCGCCTCTCTTGCAGAGTCTGCCACTTGAGTTTATTAAACATCTCCGTAACGCTATTACGGTTACCAAATAACCCAGTGACGAAACGCGCCGCTCTTCTTTGGATCTTCTCTATCTCCTCCGTCAACCCGACCTGGTACGGATCCCACACTGATGAGCAATACTCAAGTATAGGTCGAACGAGTGTTTTGTAAGCCACCTCCTTTGTTGATGGACTACATTTTCTAAGCGCTCTCCCAATGAATCTCAACCTGGTACCCGCCTTACCAACAATTAGTTTTATATGATCATTCCACTTCAAATCGTTCCGTACGCATACTCCCAGATATTTTACAGAAGTAACTGCTACCAGTGTTTGTTCCGCTATCATATAATCATACAATAAAGGATCCTTCTTTCTATGTATTCGCAATACATTACATTTGTCTATGTTAAGGGTCAGTTGCCACTCCCTGCACCAAGTGCCTATCCGCTGCAGATCTTCCTGTATTTCGCTACAATTTTCTAATGCAGCAACTTCTCTGTATACTACAGCATCATCCGCGAAAAGCCGCATGGAACTTCCGGCACTATCTACTAAGTCATTTATATATATTGTGAAAAGCAATGGTCCCATAACACTCCCCTGTGGCACGCCAGAGGTTACTTTAACGTCTGTAGACGTCTCTCCATTGATAACAACATGCTGTGTTCTGTTTGCTAAAAACTCTTCAATCCAGCCACACAGCTGGTCTGATATTCCGTAGGCTCTTACTTTGTTTATCAGGCGACAGTGCGGAACTGTATCGAACGCCTTCCGGAAGTCAAGAAAAATAGCATCTACCTGGGAGCCTGTATCTAATATTTTCTGGGTCTCATGAACAAATAAGGCGAGTTGGGTCTCACACGATCGCTGTTTCCGGAATCCATGTTGATTCCTACATAGTAGATTCTGGGTTTCCAGAAATGACATGATACGCGAGCAAAAAACATGTTCTAAAATTCTACAAGAGATCGACGTAAGAGATATAGGTCTATAGTTTTGCGCATCTGCTCGACGACCCTTCTTGAAGACTGGGACTATCTGTGCTCTTTTCCAATCATTTGGAACCCTCCGTTCCTCTAGAGACTTGCGGTACACGGCTGTTAGAAGGGGGGCAAGTTCTTTCGCGTACTCTGTGTAGAATCGAATTGGTATCCCGTCAGGTCCAGTGGACTTTCCTCTATTGAGTGATTCCAGTTGCTTTTCTATTCCTTGGACACTTATTTCGATGTCAGCCATTTTTTCGTTTGTGCGAGGATTTAGAGAAGGAACTGCAGTGCGGTCTTCCTCTGTGAAACAGCTTTGGAAAAAGGTGTTTAGTATTTCAGCTTTACGCGTGTCATCCTCTGTTTCAATGCCATCATCATCCCGTAGTGTCTGGATATGCTGTTTCGAGCCACTTACTGATTTAACGTAAGACCAGAACTTCCTAGGATTTTCTGTCAAGTCGGTACATAGAATTTTACTTTCGAATTCAATGAACGCTTCACGCATAGCCCTCCTTACGCTAACTTTGACATCGTTTAGCTTCTGTTTATCTGAGAGGTTTTGGCTGCGTTTAAACTTGGAGTGGAGCTCTCTTTGCTTTCGCAGTAGTTTCCTAACTTTGTTGTTGTACCACGGTGGGTTTTTCCCGTCCCTCACAGTTTTACTCGGCACGTACCTGTCTAAAACGCATTTTACGATTGCCTTGAACTTTTTCCATAAACACTCAACATTGTCAGTGTCGGAACAGAAATTTTCGTTTTGATCTGTTAGGTAGTCTGAAATCTGCCTTCTATTACTCTTGCTAAACAGATAAACCTTCCTCCCTTTTTTTATATTCCTATTAACTTCCATATTCAGGGATGCTGCAACGGCCTTATGATCACTGATTCCCTGTTCTGTACATACAGATTCGAAAAGTTCGGGTCTGTTTGTTATCAGTAGGTCCAAGATGTTATCTCCACGAGTCGGTTCTCTGTTTAATTGCTCGAGGTAATTTTCGGATAGTGCACTCAGTATAAAGTCACTCGATGCTCTGTCCCTACCACCCGTCCTAAACATCTGAGTGTCCCAGTCTATATCTGGTAAATTGAAATCTCCACCTAAGACTATAACATGCTGAGAAAATTTATGTGAAATGTATTCCAAATTTTCTCTCAGTTGTTCTGCCACTAATGCTGCACGGCCACACCGGCCGGCCAAGTTGACCTAACGAAGAGACGAATGTGTGTTATTCGCATTCCTGTAACTAGGAGTTGGAGCTAAAGTCCAGTTGGGAATACTACTGAGATCCACAGACTGCGATCTGAACACTATAATTTAAGTAAAAAGGGAATTAATTGGGCGATCCTCTTCTTCAGTAGCTGTCTTAAATATTTTAAATTTCCTGTCTAAATTGTACTGCAGACTGGAAGCTCATTTTCCAACTATAGTTCAACTGTGTCCGAACCGAGGTCCGAACCGCAAAATAACCCTGGGTTCGGTGTGGGGTGGCGGAGGGGTGAAGAGGACTGCGGTAGTCGTCGTTGGGTTGTGGACCACTGCGGCTGCGGCGAGGACGGAGCCTCTCCGTCGTTTCTAGGTCCCCGGTTAACATACAATACAATACAAGTCACGGAGACATTTCCCTCCCGAATAATTTTTTGATAAAAAACAAATATTAGTTTACAAACGCAATGAAAGAGTTAACAGTCAGCAAAGCAGTCATTTATAAACAAATGTGCGTCATGAGCGTTGTATGATGGAAGCCACTGGCGTCACAAATTGTTGCAGATGTTGTGAATTGTAAATTGCAAGAAGGGAAGAGTTCTGCCTATGACCATTTCCCCCACCATCAGATTAAAATGGTGTCACCTGATAAATTTTTGCTCCCTGGACCGTGAAGGTATCACACAACTTTTCTTATAGCACGCAATTCTTTTGCTGAGATAATTCACTTAATTAGTGAAGGGAAAACAGGGAAACTATAGAACAGTAACAGATAGAGAACTGTAATGATCAGTTATACTCTTGATAAAACACAGACATGCGAGGCAGTCTTATGACAAAAAGTGGAGATTGGCCAAGCCATAACTTTGGACTACACGACGATCCACAAGCTTGCTCCGGATCACATCAAATGTACTCATACATAATAAGAAATAGAATCACCAGAGAAAAACGATAACTTTTTCAGTCCCTAGAAATACTACTGATCAGGAAAACATTGATGAATGTTGGTAATTTAGATTTACGAACGAAAGTACTTGGCCATGAGTAATCACATAATGCGAGCACAGACTGGGGCAACGCAACAAAGGTTACCGCTCCAACATTGGTGGAACTGTAATATTGGTTCTCGTGGAGAAAATCGAGCATTTGCATCTTAATCACAGGCGAAAGTGCTAAAACCATTCTACCGTGAAGTCCTTCCTACAACTGCTGTAACTGTGCGCTGCTGTTTCAAGATAGTAGAGGCCAACATATGTATGGCGAAAATGGCGGAAGTAGTAGGGTAACAGCGGCACAAGGACAATTTTGAAATCAAATTGATATGCAAATTCACTAAATCGATCAATTAATTACCCTGACACTCCACCCACCACCCAACCCGCCCCCACTCCCAAATCCTGATGATATCATGTATTTTTTTCTTAGACTGTGCATGGGTACCTGCCCCCCTCCCCATTCCCAACCTACCCTATGGGCGGGAATTTTGAATTTTGGAGGGAATTTCTGTGTCCCAAGGCTGTGCTGAGTCCCACCCCACCCCTCCAACTCGGTAGTTGGTGGAAATCCAAAATGGTGGTGCACTATCTGGGACTCAAACCATGGTCCTTCTTGACAGAGAACCAAAGTGCACACCCCAACACTTGGAAACTGCCCAGATGAAGGAGAGGAAGGTTAGGTTAGTGTACTCTATTTATTTTGGTTGGGAATCTGAAGTAAAGAGTGTACCACATTGCGTAATTAATCATAAAGATCCGTAATAATAACAAAACTATATGCATAGCGCTACACAAGGAGTGCCTAAAAACCCAACACAGCTCAAAAGTTGACGATTCCATACAACTGGTGTTACCCTGCAGGGAAAAAATTACACAATACCACTTGAGACTAGTGGCAGATGTAATCAAACTCCCCACTTCATGTACAATCTGGTGGGGAAAAAAGCATGGAGTGCAAGGTATTATATTTGTTTTTGGCGAGAATTGTGTTCAACCAATGAGATGCTGGTGTTGGACAGAGAGGAGTTTAATAAGTGTATTACCAGTAAGCATACAGCTGAGGACTGTATCTATCGCTATTTGACGTAATAGTTAGCTACACATGCCTGGTCGACAATCACCTTGCTGCCCTGGTAATCGAACCAATACACACTACCACAACTGATGGAAAATAGTTCACTGCTGTAATTACACGTCGAAATTGACGTGAAAAATAGCACTCGTAATCACTGGGTCATAATGCAGCACATTTACTGGGGAAAAATGGCATCGCAAAAGATTGCAGAGGCGGCGGGAGTTGGACGTACATTCTTCTTGATGTATGGTCAGCAACCATCGAAATTATAGTCACTTATAGATTCCTTCATCTCTCCCCCTCCCTCCTTTCTACCCCACACCTATGGTGGGGACAAAGTCGTTTTCAAACAGTCAGTTGCTACTGCACGCCATGTGGTTTTTCTGTGGCCTATTGCCCTTCTGCCAGCAGATGAGCGGCACACAGCCTGCCTTGAGGCAACGGTCCAAACATCAGCCCTTCACCAACACAAAATCGTCTAAAGCCAACTAAACAACATGAGATAAATGAGGGTCGGCCAAGAGAACCTTGTTTGTTCGTCTAAAATGTAGCGGCACCACCCCACCACACACATCACCTCCTGGTCGGGGCACATCTGCGTCAGCGCCATCTCACACACTTGACTGTCCCCACACCACCCCCACAAGTGCCCACCATTCTGAAGGTGAAAACACTTCACTGTAACAATTGTATTTCATGTCAATGCATCTCTTATAATCGAGCATATATTTAAAAGGGAAACACAGTGGCGATGATGATAAATGTCCTCTTTCCATGACAATAGGCACAGTCCATTTTCCTTTAGTTTTATGAGCAGAATCGGTATAGTTTTCACGTTCGACTGCAGGATACAATTCACATCTCATTATTTTGAGACATCCGACCTAGTGGAAAAAAAAACTACAGCACTACCACCAATTATAGTTCACTACTATGGTGCAAATACTACCCATCACCATAGAATGTGCAGTTATTTCGAAACCAGAATCAGCAAGAATTTAAACTCCAAAGAAAAATATTTATGCTAAGCAATTTCTTTCAGTTTGATGGACAAATTATACGACCTGAAAGCATCTCTCGCATTCAAATCAGTGTCTGTATATAAACTGTCATGCACGTGTGTATTACAAACATTTCAGACATGTGAAATAACATTACACAATACAGCCGTTCATACAAATTGGTCACATGTCAGAAAAAACACGAGTATTTTGTATTCGACAACAATGAAATGTAATTCAAGAGGTTATTGCTACACTTTGGCAGGTCCCATTTTACCAATGCGATGCTATATCACTCTTGCATTTACGAAACAAATCGTGAGAGCCTGTCTTGTAATAGAACCTCCTGTAAGATTTTACCGTATCTCTCTCTCTCTTCTGATATATATATATATATATATATATATATATATATATATATATATATATATATATCAGAAGCAAATACCATCTGCGTGCTTACGTCTGATATTTTTGTTCCATAACTCCCCTCTACCATATTGTGTGTAAAGTTTCTGTCATACAGAAGACAATCATTCGCAACAGCAGCGGATTCTTACGTTCTAGTTTTGTGAGCGATTTGATCGTCACAGCCTGTTTCACACAATTTACTCCCATGTCAGGAAAAACACTATCATTTGTAGGTTTCAAAACGAGCAATAATTAAAGTAGTGTCTGCTTTATAATTAGAGGTCACGAAGTATGAACTAACACAAGACTTGCAGTAACACCTGTTATTTAACACGTAATTGGGACAATATTAATAAAAACAATCATGATTCAACAAGAACAGGTACAGCCAATTTCGACAACTTTTATGAGCAAAATCTGTGTAGTTTTGAGAGAACTATCTGCATCTAAACTTTAACCAGTTATAAAACTCCTTCTGATAGAACCTCCTATAAGATTTTACCACGTCGATCTCTTCCAATATGTCGGAAAACAAATACCGTCTGCATGTTGATGTCGAGCATATTACTTATAGTACAGTGTACCTCAAATATCAGCAATCCGGTGAAACATCAAATCTCCGACATTGCTGCAGTCACAAAAACATGCTGCAAGAACAGGACCAAAGGCAACTGAAGAGAATCGTTCAGTGTGACAGAAGTGCAGCTCTTCTGCAAATTGCTGCAGATTTCAGTGCTTGGCCATCAACAAGTGTCAGGGTGTGAACCATTCAACAAAACATCATCGATATGGGCTTTCGGAGTGAAAGGCCCACTCGTTATCCTTGATGACTGCATGACTCAAAGCTTTACGTGTTGCCTGGGCCTGTGTACGCCAACATTGGACTGTTGATGACTGGAAACATGTTGCCTGGTCGGACGAGTCTCGTTTCAAATTGTATCGAGTGGATGGACTTGTCTGATATAGAGACAACATCATGAATCCATAGACGCTACATGTCAGCAGGGGGCTGTTCAAGCTGATGGACACTCTGTAATGGTGTGGGGCATGTGCAGTTGGAACCCCTGATAAATCTAGATCGACTCTAACAGGTGACACAAATGTAACCATCCTTCTGATCACGTGCATCCATTCATGTTCATTGTGCATTCCGATGGGCTTGGGCAATTCCCGCAGGACAATGCGACACACCACACATCCAGAATTGTTACAGAGTGGCTCCAGGAACACTCTTACGAGTTTAAACACTTTCGCTGCCCACCAAACTCACCAAACATTAAGTTTATTGAGTACATCTGGCATGCCTTGCTACGTGCTGTTCAGAAGAGGTCTCCACCCCCTGATACTCTTACGGATTTATGGACAGCCCTGCAGGATTCATGGTGTCAATTCCTTCCTGCACTACTACAGACATTAGTCGAGTCCATGCCACATCGTGTTGTGACACTTCTGCGTGCTTGCAGGGTCCTATATGATATTAGGCAGATGTACCAGTTTCTTTGGCTCTTCAGTGTACTAGATTGCGAATGCAGATAGATGACTGTGCAGTATGTCCATTCAGCCATATACACCAAAGTGTACCATTTGTTTCGTAATTTCAACGCCAGCGAACGCCACAGCAGAATGCTTCCTATTTTCTGTATCATCGCTAAAACACCCTTCTACTACTTTTCAGGTACCATAAGCTAGACTGTGAATGCATGTAGATGAGTGTGCAGTACGTCCGTTTGGCCATATACACCAAAGTATACCTGACAGCGTCCTATAGCGATGCAATTACGTAATCTACATGTGTTCAGCATGTCGATCATAGTGCAGAGTTTACGATTACGAATGCCTATCTATCCCTGTGTGGATGGGCATCACAGAATATTCTCGCATTCAGAGGATGATGTCGGAGATTGATAGATCTCTCCCACATTGTCCTTGACCAATACTCCCTGAAACATGGTCACCAATTTAATCTGCATCTGACCAGAAGTATGAGGGATCCTACACCCACTAAATTCCACATCTCGTGAAGGAAGAGAGCGATCTCTATCCGTAACTGCTGTTCAGTGAAGACTGTTCTGCACCAATCTTATCCACGGTACGCATCCAAATGCAGAACCTCTGTTCAAATGCGTACATGTCGAGTAGGATAGCGCGTCTTATCGGTGTATAGTAGACAGGAGAGTGTTGCAGTGATATGACAGGCGACTAAGGTGGGATGTAACGGAAAATGTAAACTTTTATTTAAAAAATCATTACAGCCATATTTATTAATGTACAAATCTAAAATTTTGCATGTGTAAAGCAAAAGAACTGTGTCTTAAAGGAAAAAAATATAATAAAATATTCAGGATTTATATTTTACCAGAAACTTCAATTTTTAATTTTTTCTTGTCTTTTTTGTAGAAAGCCATAACTCAAATTCTAATAACTCAATTAATCTGAAAATTTTACTGTAGCGTTCTGAGATGGTTATAAGACTACTGCACTACAGTTATTAATTTATGGTACAGATTGTATCATTAACAGAGTTTTTAATTTTGCACATCGAAAATTAACTTTTTTTCTACATACAATCATCTAAAAATCAGAATGTAACTGCAGGATCTCGTACTTTTTCGTTCCGGGGAGACAGAAACATGTTGCGAGCAGTTCCTGAGAATTTCATAGCTTTAGCGCATATACTTTCTGAGAAAAGGCTTCTAAGAATGAAAAAAAAAATGTAGAACAGAGCAAATGAGGTTCAAAAATTTTATTCTCGTACTTCTACAAGTAATAAGCTTACCTCAATTTTAAAATCCTCCATAGTGATACTCTTCATCCTCCAGGTTTCTCTTCTCTCCTCTTCGAATCTGCCTGGCCTGTATTTGCAGGTAAGATTCTGATCTGTTAGCATTCTTGACCCTGCTCTCGTCGAGGGTGTAAAATGCTTTTGTTGTGGACACACAGGATCTATACCAACTCTCTTCAACAGTTCAATTCTGCATTACTTCCGACATTGTAATATAAAACTGCATCATAGACCCCTGTTTTGAGCACTTCAAGACCGCGGAATGTCTTTTTTGTGCATCTAATCCTAATTAAATTATTGAGGCTTTCATTTGCATTTTCTGTCTTTCCGTGAAGACACTTCCTCAATAAGTCAGGCTTTGCAGGAAACATGAATGTGGGCTTAATTGCATTCATAACTGCTTCTGGTATTGAGATTGTGCGTTGATGTTTGGTCAGCGGATAGTTTGTGGAAAAAAATTGCCCACGCAGCACGCCTCGTTGCCTCTAAATTAGGTGTATTTCTCCTGATAACGTAACTGAAGAGAATCAGAATCTTTCAGAATAAGCCTGTCTTTTCCTCCTAGTGGTTTTCCATCCTCAAGTACTTCACCTCTCTTCTTTTCAGCAAGCGACGAAGCCTACCACCCAGCCTCTTTTGGATGTAGCCAAAACATTTCACTTTTCTATTGTTGTATTTTACAGATTTTTATCTGTTACAGCTTTGAACGAAGAGGAGTCCCCAACACCGAGGTATTTAGTATATCTAACACCATACTGGTCCTCAGCTCTGGAGAACATCCTCACAACTGCAGCAGCCTTCATGCCCCCACTTGAGCCACTATAATTTTTAGAACATGCTAGTGCATGTTTTTCTTGTCCTAGTTTCTCACTGTCTTCATTGTTGGACATTTTCCTTGTTGCACACTAGTGGCAGTATTTAGACATAATTTCTGGATCTAAAACTTTACGTAAGTCAATAATAATAACGGATTAAACTCTATGCAGAGGTGAGTGACTCCTTCTCATCCAGGTCCCATCTACAGACACACACAGGTCAATAACACTTGTAGGAGATTCAATGTCACGAATATCTACCCCAGGATCTATTTCTTTTTGGTTTATTTCCACCATTTCCTCCACTGCTTTCTTCATAGATACTCTGGCAGTATCGCATCAGACATTTCTTTATTTGTTTTTTTTCAAACCTTGGAGACAGTGGAGGCATGTTCAGAAAACCACTCAATAAATTACCTCCCTCCCTGCCCTGTCCAAGGCATCTCAGAGCATATGCTAACTTAAAATTGCTTTCGTAGGTACCAGGGTCAGTTTTTTTTGGAAGAGGAAAATAAAAATTCATAGCCACACCAATTACAAATTAATTTAAAATCACAAGCTATTCCCACTGTTCTTTCTTCAACAACAACAATCATGCATTCCGTATTTTTACAGCTAACATATCAACATATCAACATGAAAACTTTATAGCCTGACAAAGAAGCTCTAAATAAATAGGTCTGACTACAGTGGAATTCATATGAACATCATTCACGCATCTGTACAATTCTCCTGTCCCAAGTTTCGATGCTAAAGCTGAGAACTTATGTTCATTTCGAGCTGCTTCCTCTTTTTTGTTGGTAAACCGGTTTCCATGAAACCTCCATTTCCTAAACACTGTTTTTTCACCACCCCTTATGCATAAACCTTGACTTCCACGTAAAGGTTTGCGAATTCAACCTTCCACGCACTAATATGTGTTAGTATTGTTAAAACGTAAATAAACTACACGCAAGAAAGTTTTGAGGCAAAGATGTAGATGTTAGCCAGAGATATAGATGTCAGCCAAAGTTACTGAAAGAAAATAGCCTTCACACTGACAAAAATTCCGCTGAAGCAAGCAGTTTCCCAAATGTCGGAAACGTTGTAGGTGGCCGCCAGTGCAGAGCTAATCAGTTTAACAATTTAAAGGCATTTATAAAGGTGCTATGACGATAAAATTCACACGCAACATAAAGTAAACTGTGTATATCAAGAAAATAATATTTTTGAAAAATCGATTTTTTCGTCCAAAATCCATTACATCCTCCCTTAAGAAGAAACGTGTGGCTTATGCGCGATGGAGCTGCAAATGGATGGAGATTGAGAGATTTCACGTAAATCAACTGCGCTGTCAGTTCCAATACCAGGAAGGTACGAGCGTGAGAGGAATGATCATCGATCATAAACGAATGCTCCTACGGTTACATGGTTCTTCAGCCATGTGGCTGCCGAATTGTTAGTCATGAGGAATACAACGCTCTTATTACTCTAATGCAGGTATATTCTCCAAAATCAGATATACAACCACCCTGCAAGTTTCTTACCCCAATCACTACGGTGACAAACTTTAAAATGATAAAACTACTTCTTCCTACACTATTATGGTGTCCTAGGAAGGCATCATCAATGTATATACGCCGATCGAACTGCTTATAAACCAACTAGAACGATGTTAGGAGACTGCTGCTCTGTCTCTTAGGAAATTAATGAATTTTATACATCTTTTTATGTCGGAAATGTACATACCATCAAACACACTTTCTACGTCAGTCGTGCTTATCATTCGTAGTAGTATCAATTTTGACAGATGTGGCTGTGTGTCACTAGGAAACAGAGCGAGGAAAAACCGACACGAATATTTTGGATAGATGATATACTGAGACACCACCCACTCCCTGCTGCTCGAAAATGTACATGAAGAAGCAGCAACTTCTTGGGAGAGAGTAAGCACCACGGTCAGTAGCCAAGGGAAATGTATAAATTTTCTTTACTTCACGTCTAAGGTCACAAATTTTTCGTCATCAGGCTACCAGTTTCAGTCTATAATGATCATCATCAAATCTGTTTTATAAAAACATGTCCTAATATACAGGAGCCATAGTGGCATCGTCAAATGCTAAACACAAAATTTGCACCAGCATCATAAAATATATATAAAGAATAGTATATACAAGAGTCATCTTGTCAGTAGCACTGCTTTTCAAAACAAACAGTTTGAACAGTAGTGCTGCTGACAAGATGACTCTTGTATATACTATTATTTATATATATTTGACTATTTTATATTTGGCATTTGACGATGCCATTATGGCTTCAGTATATTAGGACATGTTTTTATAAAACAGATGTGAAGGTGGTCACTATAGACCGAAGTCGGTGGTCTGATGACAAACAGTTTGTGACCATAGACCTGAAGTAAAGGAAATGTATTCTATAATTCGGTGACTGTTCAACTGGCGACCATGTCACAGCTTCCAAAGGAAATGTAACAGTCTTATTGCTGTTTACAATAGCATCACCACAGCTTTGGTAGCATTCCACTTGAACAAAGAAGTCCTGGTCTGATAGTAGGTAGTTTTTCTCATGTGAACAATAATACAGTAATTTCATCCTCACACCATATCTCTCTAGTACACCCGCATCGCGCTGTTAAAGGTGATATATGTGGCATCGGTCCACTCTCCTGCACAACTCTCTAGGAAATGGCTTAAGTCTGATACACGCATTGATTCTTCTCCTTAATGCTTAAGGAATAAGATCGCCTGTGAGAACAAGCCATAATTCGGTAATATCTACACTCCTGGAAATTGAAATAAGAACACCGTGAATTCATTGTCCCAGGAAGGGGAAACTTTATTGACACATTCCTGGGGTCAGATACATCACATGATCACACTGACAGAACCACAGGCACATAGACACAGGCAACAGAGCATGCACAATGTCGGCACTAGTACAGTGTATATCCACCTTTCGCAGCAATGCAGGCTGCTATTCTCCCATGGAGACGATCGTAGAGATGCTGGATGTAGTCCTGTGGAACGGCTTGCCATGCCATTTCCACCTGGCGCCTCAGTTGGACCAGCGTTCGTGCTGGACGTGCAGACCGCGTGAGACGACGCTTCATCCAGTCCCAAACATGCTCAATAGGGGACAGATCCGGAGATCTTGCTGGCCAGGGTAGTTGACTTACACCTTCTAGAGCAAGTTGGGTGGCACGGGATACATGCGGACGTGCATTGTCCTGTTGGAACAGCAAGTTCCCTTGCCGGTCTAGGAATGGTAGAACGATGGGTTCGATGACGGTTTGGATGTACCGTGCACTATTCAGTGTCCCCTCGACGATCACCAGTGGTGTACGGCCAGTGTAGGAGATCGCTCCCCACACCATGATGCCGGGTGTTGGACCTGTGTGCCTCGGTCGTATGCAGTCCTGATTGTGGCGCTCACCTGCACGGCGCCAAATACGCATACGACCATCATTGGCACCAAGGCAGAAGCGACTCTCATCGCTGAAGACGACACGTCTCCATTCGTCCCTCCATTCACGCCTGTCGCGACACCACTGGAGGCGGGCTGCACGATGTTGGGGCGTGAGCGGAAGACGGCCTAACGGTGTGCGGGACCGTAGCCCAGCTTCATGGAGACGGTTGCGAATGGTCCTCGCCGATACCCCAGGAGCAACAGTGTCCCTAATTTGCTGGGAAGTGGCGGTGCGGTCCCCTACGGCACTGCGTAGGATCCTACGGTCTTGGCGTGCATCCGTGCGTCGCTGCGGTCCGGTCCCAGGTCGACGGGCACGTGCACCTTCCGCCGACCACTGGCGACAACATCGATGTACTGTGGAGACCTCACGCCCCACGTGTTGAGCAATTCGGCGGTACGTCCACCCGGCCTCCCGCATGCCCACTATACGCCCCCGCTCAAAGTCCGTCAACTGCACATACGGTTCACGTCCACGCTGTCGCGGCATGCTACCAGTGTTAAAGACTGCGATGGAGCTCCGTATGCCACGGTAAACTGGCTGACACTGACAGCGGCGGTGCACAAATGCTGCGCAGCTAGCGCCATTCGACGGCCAACACCGCGGTTCCTGGTGTGTCCGCTGTGCCGTGCGTGTGATCATTGCTTGTACAGCCCTCTCGCAGTGTCTGGAGCGAGTATGGTGGGTCTGACACACCGGTGTCAATGTGTTCGTTTTTCCATTTCCAGGAGTGTATATCACCTTCAGTAGCGAAAGGGGGTGGACTAGAGATGTGGCGTTACGACAAAATTGTTTTATTATTCTACATATGAGGAAAACTACCTACTATCAGGCCAGGACTTCTTTGTGCAGGAGGAATGCTACCACAGCTGCGGTGATGCTATTTATAAACAGCAACAAGACTGTTACATTTCCTTTGGCTACTGATCATGGTGCTTACTCCCTCATAAGAAGTTGCTGCTTCTTTGAGTGCATTTTCGTGCAGCAGGGAGTGGGTGGTACCTCAGTACATCAGCTATCGAAAATATTCTTGTCGGTTTATCCTCGCTCTATTTCCTAGTGAGACATAGCTGCATCTGTCAAAACTTATACTATTACTAATGATAAGCATGATTGATGTGGGAAGTGCGATGGAGGGTACGTACATTTCCGGCATAAAAAGATAATTTCCTAAGAGAGAGAACAGCAGTCTCCTACTTTTATTCTAGTTGGTTTATAAGTAGCTGGTGCGGCGGATATACACTGACGATGCCTTCTTAGGACACCAGAATAGTGTAGAAGGAAACTTGTAGGGTGGTTGTATGTCTGATATTGGAGGAATATATCCTGCATTAGAGTAATAAGATCGTTGTATTCCTCACAACTAATACTTTGGAAACTATATGGTTGTAACAATATAACATTTTTAGGTGAAAAACCATGTAACCATACGAGTGTGAGTTTATGCTCCATGATCATTCCTCTCACGCTAGTACCTTCCTGCCATTGGAAGTGACAGCACAGTTGATTTACGTGAAATGTTTCAAACTCCGTCCATTTGAACCTCCATCACGCATAAACCACACGTTTCTTCTTAATCACCTGTTATATCACTGCAACAATGTCCTGTCTGCTACCCTACTCTACATGTACGCATTTGGAGAGATCTTCTGCATTTGGATGAATGGCGTGGATAAGATTGATGCAAAACAGTCTTCACTTAAAGCAGCTACCGACACAGATCGCTCTGTTCCTTCATGAGACGTGGAGTGTAGTGGGCGTAGGACCCTCATACTTGGCGACCGTGTTTCACGAAGGATTGGTCAAGGATAATCTGGTAGGGACCTATCAATCTCCGAATAGGACGCTGTCTGGTATACTTTGGTGTATATGGCCAAACGGACGTACTGCACATTCATCTACCTGCATTCACATTCTAACTTATGGTACCTACAAAGTAGTAGAAGGGTGTTTTTAGAGATCATACAGAAGTTGGGAAGTATTCTGCTGTGGCGTTCACTGGCGTTGAAATTACGGAACAAATGGTACACTTTGGTGTATATGACTGAATGTACATACTACACAGTCATTTATATGCATTTGCAATCCAGTTGATGGTACTTGCAAAGTAGTGGAGGAGTTATTTAACGATGATACAGAAATTCACAAAGTATGTGCTGTGTCATTGCCTGGCGTTGAAATTATGGAACAACTGGTAAAATTGCTAAAATTTATTGTGCTTCAACTGCAGTCCATATTACAATACATTGTCCCATACCAACAGTATCTTTCCCATCCCATCTTCCCAGTGGTATGCTGTTGATTACCACATAATGATTGACTGACAAGACTTGGTTAAGATGGAGAGCACATTGGCAGCACACTGTAATTCTGCTACTTGTCTCTGTGGGGCATGGGATTAAATGTCGAGGTCATCACTTTCAGACAGTTGTTTGGAAGTGTTCCTCAATGCTGCAGATTTGTCCCATTTCCATATGCTGTGATGCCATACAAATGTTCTTCACTAATCAGATAAGAGTACCTCTTTTTATTTCTACTACCTTGGACGAGTTGTGAACAGCACCATCCGGCGATAGTCAAAACCAGAACAGTAATCATGTACATTACTGCAAAATGAGAAGACAAAGCTCTTCGAAATGGAACACTGAGATCCGCTACCCTGTCACTGTGAAAGATGCGACTAAATGTGTAAGTTAACCTTCAGATAGCTTTCCGATATACTCTACAATGTCGCAACTCTTCCAGTTTCTATATGTTGCGATGTCTTTCACATTTTGTCACTGAGAAACATCGCCTCTGTGTTTTATTTCTACCAATCTGTGTTATGTGGGAGCCGCATAGTTTACACCATGTGATGTTCAACTTTCTGTGAGAGCCAATGGATTGAAATGTGTTAATGTCGGTTTAGCACGTGACACAGACCTCAAAGTTATGGTAAAAAAACAAAGTGTATTGCGGTGAACAAAACTGTAGTCATACACCGCTTAGATGTGTTACAGCTGAAGAAACGATGTATTAAATTGCTTATAAAAGAACAATGTTATTTCATATGTCTGAAATGTTTGTAATGCACACGTGCATGACCGTTTATTTACAGACACTGATTGGAATGCAAGATATGCTCTCAGATCGTTTAATTTGTCCATCAAACTGAAACAATTTAGCATAAATGTTTTTCTTTGGAGGTTAAATTCTTGCTTTTTTCTTTACTCTGTTGACGGTTTCGAAACAACGGGACATTCTGCGGTGATCAGTAGTATTTGCAGCATAATGGTGGACTGTAATCGGCGGTAGTGCTGTAGTTTGTTTTTTACTTCGTTGGTGTTTGAAAATAACGAGACGCAAATTGTATCCTGCAGTAGAACCTAAAAAATATACCGATTTTGCTTGTAAAACTAAAAGAAAATGACCTGCGCCTATTTTCATGGAAAGGGGACATTTATTATCAACGCCACTGTGTTTTCCTCTATAATAGATTCTCGGTTATAAGAGATGTATTGACCTTAAGTACAATAGTTACATTGAAGTGTTTACACATTCGAAACGGCAGGCACTTGTGGGGGTGGTGTGGGTACAGTCCACTGTGTGTGAAATCGCCAATGCACCTGTGCCCTGACCAACAGGTGGTACGTGGGGTGGGGTGGTGCCGCTACATTTTAGACGAACAAACAAGGTGCTCTTGGGTGATCCTCACTTATCTCATGTTGTTTAGTTGGCTGTACATCATTTTGTGTTGGCGAAGGGCTGATGCTTGGACCGTTGCCACAAGGCAGGCTGGGTGCCGCTCATCTGCTGGCAGAAGGGCAATAGGCCGCACAAAAACCGCGTGGTGCTTGGCAGCAGTTGACTGTTTGAAAAGGACTGTGTCCCCATCACAGGTGGGAGGTGGGAAGGAGGGCGGGCTTAGGACGAAGGAATCTATGAGTGCCTATAATTTCGATAGCTCCTGGCAATACATCAAGGAGAACCTACGTTCAACTGCCACCCCTCTGCAATCTTTTGAGACGCTGTTTTTCCCCAGTACATGTGTTGTATTATGACCCATTGATTACGAGTGCTTTTTTTACGACAATTTCGATGGGTAATTATAGCAGTTAACCATTTTCCATCAGTTACCTGGGCTGCAAGGTGATTGTCAAGCAGGCATATGTAGCTAACTCTGACGTCAAATTACGATAGATACAGTCCTCAGCTGTATTCTTACGAGTAATACACTTATTAAACTCCTCTCTGTCCAACACCAGCATCTCATTAGTTGAACACAATTCTCGCCAAAAACAAAGATAATACCTTTCACTCTAGGCTATTTTCCTTTATGATTAATTCCTTAATGGGGACCAATATTTACTTCAGATTTCCAACCAAAATAAATAAAGTACACTAATTTAACATTCCTCTCCTTCATCTGGGCCGTTTCCATGTGTTGGGGGATGCACTTGGGCTCTCTGTTGAGAAGGTCCAGGATCCGTGTCCTGGAAAGAGCACCGCCATTTTGAATTCCTGCCAATTCCATGGTGGAAGGTGTTGGATAGGACATCAGCTCAGCCCTGGGACCCAGAAATTCCTTCCAAAGTTCGAAATTACCGCCAAAATTCGAAATTCTCGGTAAAATTCAAAATTCTCGACAACATGGTAAGTGGGGGACGAGGAGGAAATGCCAGGGACTCACATGCAGGCTAAGAAAAACACATGACGTCATCTGGGGGTTGGGGTTGGGATGGGGTGGGTGGTAGAAGTGGGCTAGGGCAATTGATCGACCAATTTAATTAATTTTCATAGCAATTTATCAAAATTATCCTCTTGCTGCCCTTACCCTTCTATTGACAGCAGCTACCGAAATATGCTAGTCGTGAAGTGTAGCCTTCTGAGATCTGTAACTAACTTGATCTGGGAGAGCATGTTTTAGTAATTTTGTTTCCTCAAGCGCAGCATAGCAGTGTGCTCCCTCTGACAGAAAAAGGTTCCTGAAATCAGCTTACCTCGAAGTGGCAACTGATGTACTGCCATCCCAATCAGCGGCCACGCGGGGTAGCCGCGCTGTCTAGCGCTTTACAACGGTTCGCCCGGCTCCCCCCGTTGGAGGTACGAGTCCTCCCTCGGTCATGGATTTGTGTGTGTTGTCCTCAGCGTAAGTTAGTTTAAGTTAGATTAAGTAGTGTGTAGGCTTAGGTATCGATGACAGCAGTTTGGTCCCATAGGAACTTACAACAAATTTCAAAACTATCCCAACTTGCTTGCCAACATAATAAGTACGTATGTGGAATTGGTTTGCAGCCTCACTGCTGCTATGTAAATTATTATGAAAGTGTCATTGTTATACAGCGTCCTACGTCCAATGATAATTTATACACATAATCATCTGTTCTGCACATTGGCAAAAAACCGTAAATGATTCTCAGTGAAACACTTACCTTGTGATTCGATAAAGTATTTGACATCGGATTTCAGTGAAATAGAGAGGGTTGGGCTAATAAAATGTTAGCCTTATCTGTTATCCGTACATTTCCCAAGAGGATACAATTAACTAATATCTTAAGTTTCTGGCCACTGTAAAAATGTCAGCAGACAAAATAATGTAATAATAACACCTTTAAAACAGCACAGTGATCGCTTTGGCAGATTATCTTACTAAACCTACAAGTTACCTCTGAGTCATCTGTGTTCCGGCGTTTTTATGTTAACCTCTTTGGGTATCCCATACCTCCCATTGACCTCCTAGTGCGCCAAATAATACGACATAAAATCTGAGATTTTGTAGACTTGCGTCTGGGTACGTTCATATTTAGGTCGCTAATCGAATCACAACACTCTATTTCTTGTATTTTCGTTCAGATGAGCGATCGTGTGTGCCACAACAGCATTTCATTTATATGATTTCTGAAAACCTGATTTTTTAAAAGCAGGCCTTATAAACATTCGTTACTTTCAATGTATTTTGTGTAATGATATACGCTTTTATGCCAACGACCTTGCCGCAGTGGTAATACCGATTCCCGTCACATCACTTGGACTGGTGACCGTCCGGTCTACCGAGCGCTGTTGGCAAATCAGCCCTTGTGAGACAAATTGAGAAGTCACCTGACTGAGAACTAATGACCCCGGTCTCGCAATCTGACAACGGCCGGGAGAGCGGAGTGCTGATCACATGCTTCTCCATATCCGCATCCAGTGATGCCCATATGCTGAGAATAACACGACGGTCGATCGGTACCGTTGGGCCTTCTGAGGCCTGTACGATCGGAGTTTAGTTTAGCTTATACGCTTTTATTCCTATTTTTCACAATGTAATACGAAATATGATAGGAATAAACTGAAATGAAAATACCTGATACATAAAACAAAAAAAACTGAAATGATAACTTACTTTAATTCGCACTTACATGTGTTGCACTCCAATTAATACCTCTGTCATGTTTTCCCTTGCCTGCTGTTTCTCAAAATTACATCGCCTCCTATTCCCTTTCTCCCCTATCTGCGCCTACGCTCTCTCTTCCTCACTCATCGAACGTATTCTCTAATTTGCATTTTCTGAACTCTACATCCTTTAACTTAGGTTTCTGCTTTTCCGTTGTAATGTTGATGTAATAATTTGTTCTGAAAGCGGTGCTGATATTCAAGACAATAAAAGCGGGTAAAAAGCTGTGAGCTATCTGGGGAAGTTAACCTTGCATTACTGAGCAGCTGTTTCATCAGGTATCCATTCTAACTTACCCATTTCCCAACCAGACTAACATTAATTATAATCTTTTAGTGCTCATCTTACGATAACCGGTCATATATATATATATATATATATATATATATATATATATATATATATAAAGACAATTTAAATAAAAGGAATATATCAGTTTATATTTGGACATTTATTTTAACATTGATCATTGTTCCGTTAAAATTTCAGCGTATTAAACTTGATTCATAACTAAACTGGTGCCTTTACGGAACACATCAAATATGGAGCCAAGATTGGGAGACTGCATACAACACTGCATTCATAAAATAACACACGAAGAACGTTGAAACATATGCAAGAAGAATTTAACCACAACCAACCGATTCAATTTTCACCTTAAGAAGTTACGTTCGTAGCGCAATCCTGTCCGTCATGAAATTACCACACACTGGCATACTAAATTCATACTAACTCTCTGTGAAATCTTCCCGAAAAGAATAGCTCAGGCCTACTTTGATGATTACACCACATGCTTCACGTGGTCAACTTGGTTTACACAAAGAGTGTAACTCCACAATAATTTTAATAATCAAAATAAATTACATCTAAACACAAATTACAAAAGAAAAACCTCGAACTGCTTACTATCGTCTTACTATTAACCTGATGGGTCAAACAATTGTATAAACACGTGGTACTGGTCTCACAAAGTACACCCCACGTGGGTTGAATATAAAGAAAAGTTGCTATATTCAAAAAATATTGTCAAGACGAGATGTTATAATCTCATGCACATTCGCATTTAAGATTGATGATCTTAGTTAGAGTTACGGATCATCCACACGTGGTTCCACTAGTGACAAAGCAACTACTGGAAGATATTCTGAACTTCACACTCGAATTACACTGCGTTGCAATTTAAGATAACATTAGATATTTTAGATCTTAACCTGAAATAAAAGTGATTAAATTTTCAGTTAGGCTGAACTTAAGAAATCCATTGTCCTATGGACTTAGCAGAGACGCGCTTAGCCGGAGATCTTACCACTTCAGACGCTCGCCACGGACCGACTGCCGTGGAGCCCTACGGAGGGTGCTTTACAGATACAAAATGGAAGTGACCAGAGAGGCAGCTTCCTATACCAACATGACAAGGGACGGACAGGACCATACCAAGAATAGAAACCACTTTGATTTTAGAAAGCGTAGCTACGTGTTCCGACGTTGGTCCTACTGTTCTCTAGCAGACAGGCTTGTCTGCTACCATCAAGCATGCAACTAGAAATACATTTGCTTATTTATCCTTTCACACAGAAGGGAAGGGGGATGACAGTATCTTATCATATACACTATATAAAAGAAAGCGCATGTAGGTTCCATATGAGACTGTGTGACATGAATTACATATAAACTGTGTTTTAAAGTGTAGTAGTGTGACAGATCGTTCTTGTTTACGTGTAAAAGTAACACGTTCCACTACTCAGTCTACTCCCAGATAGAGTCAGAAACACCAAATAAATTTAGAAGTGGAATTTACGCCGTAAATGACAACAGATTTAAGAAATTAACATGGAAGGAATCCAACAGAGACCTTTCACCGTCTATCGAAATAAATTCCCAAGATATCCTCTCAGTTTGCCTGATCTCCTTTCTTTGCTTTCCGCTTTCTTTCGAGATTGATCTTGTGAGCTTACACTTGCGATATTCTGTGAACTGTAACACTTTTAAACTCGTTTTATCTCGGTCGTTCTTACTTCACGATGCCATTCTACTATTTTCGTGAGTTCCTGACATTCACTACAGTCTTTGGCTATCAGTTTATTCCTTTGCTCTGCTGTTTGATCTACCAGCTTCCCCTCAATACTGGCTTACGCTCGTAGTTGCCTTTTTTGTGCATGTTTTATGTCTCCTGTTTAGTGCCTCTAACATTCCAACTATTCTCTTAATAGGTGTCCGAGGAAGCAATCTCTGTGATTCCTGAAATAACAACATCCCGTTCTACTCTAATTCAGGTTCATCTCTGCCAATTGTTTAGGCTCTCAGAATCTCAGCTGTACATGTACGTCAATCCTCCGCTACCTTAATTATCTGATTATCGGATACAAAAATCGCAACAAACTTCAAACAACGCTACACATAAAAAAATCTGATTGTAACATAAACACTGAGCTACGGAGGCACCTGTTACTTAAGCAATTATGTACAAGCACATGAATGATATGTGCATGTGGCTGGGAGAGATATCCCAACTTGCTAGCCGTGCGGGGTAGCGTCGCGGTCTGGGGTGTCCTGCCACAGTTCGCGCGGCTCCCCCCGTCGGAGGCTCGAGTCCTCCCTCGAGCATGGGTGTGTGTGTGTGTTGTCCTTAGCGTAAGTTAGATTAAGTAGTGTGTAGGCTTAGGTACTGATGACCTCAGCACTTTGGTCCCATAGGAACTTACAACAAATTTCAAAAATATCCCAATGATAATTTATACACATAATCATCTGTTCTACACACTGACAAAAACCGTAAACGATTTCCAGTCAAATACTTACCTTATGATTTGATAAATTATTTAACATCGGATTTCAATAAAATAGAGAGGTTTGGGCTAATAAAATGTTAGTCTTATCTATTATCCGTACATTAAGTAGTGTGTAGGCTTACGTACCGATGACCTCAGCACTTTGGTCCCGTAGGAACTTACAACAAATTTCAAAAATATCCCAATGATAATTTATACACATAATCATCTGTTCTACACACTGACAAAAACTGTAAATGATTTCCAGTCAAATACTTACCTTATGATTTGATAAATTATTTAACATCGGATTTCAATAAAATAGAGAGGTTTGGCCTAATAAAATGTTAGTCTTATCTATTATCCGTAGATTTCCGAAGAGGATACAATTAACTAATAACTGTAAAAATTTCACTAGACAAAATAGTGTATTAGTAACACTGTTAAAACAGCACAATGGTCGCTTTGGAGCGCCGTAAATAGTGTAGGATTGGTACCAGGCAGCAATGTGACCCGCTGCTGCTAACATAGGTCAAGGCACTGAAGTGGTTTGCATATGGCAGCTGATGGTATGAAGTCAGTGCAGAAAGATGGGTAGACATGAGTAGTGTAATAAAGATAGAGCTGGCACAATCCGCATTGTGCCGGACGAAGTGGCCGTGCGGTTAAAGGCGCTGCAGTCTGGAACCGCAAGATCGCTACGGTCGCAGGTTCGAATCCTGCCTCGGGCATGGATGTTTGTGATGTCCTTAGGTTAGTTAGGTTTAAGAAGTTCTAAGTTCTAGGGGACTGATGACCTCAGCAGTTGAGTCCCATAGTGCTCAGAGCCATTTGAACCATTTGAATCCGCATTGTCAAATTTATTCAAGATGACGTTTCTCCTGGGAGATCCCCCACATCCTCTCCATGAGAGTGGACGTGGCAGCGTCATAATGACGACATCACCACCCATTCCTCCCCCTCTCAGACCTCCCCTCCCCTCCCCCACTTCCCCATCGTCTCCTGCACTGTCCTTCCCCTCCCCCACCTGGAAAATCTCAGTCTGCATTGAGCCGTGGTGGGAAAGCTACTGTCTATATTTCTGAGGTTATCCTGTTGGAAATTGGCAGGAAAAGCTCACAGTGTGTTCAGTTGATAATATGTTGGCATCTAGAAGATAGGAATTTAATAACTGTATTACATGTAAATGTACAGCCAAGGACTGTGACTGTAGCTTCCTACTTGATGGTTGCAATGAAATGATAATGAAGGACTATAAAAAGAATACTTTTTGACAAATAATGATAATGCAGTAGGATGGGCTGGAGACATATTCTCCAACTGCTACAGATTTTTGCTGGTGCTTGAACTGCCAACTCCCTTCTTTGAAATGGCCAGTCAGCCTGCCTGCAGCCAAACAGAAATTGGCAGGAACCAATGGTAACCCTGCATCCGGTCATGTGATCATAACATTGGCGATATAAGGTGAACATGGAAGCTCACCAGCTTCAGTCAGTGAAAGGACCAAGAGGTATCAACAGCAGCAGCGGTCGAGATCGTCCTGCACGTCCCAGCAGAATGGGAAGACGCAAATGAGTAAGTACTCATTACATATCTTCCTTTCTGCTTCTTTGTAGTAACTAGCACTATTATTAACGCACGTAACAGCTCTATTTTGTTAAACAGCTTAGGTGACCTTCATCATGTTGGGAACTGCAGCAGCAGCAACAGCGGAATCCGGCTTGTTGGGATCCGTGCAAGTGGCAGTGACCTCTGGCTTGCTGGGACCTGCAGTAGCAGCGGCGACGACCTCCAGAACATGGGATTCTGTAGCCCAACTGACAAGCATGTTGGAGCAGGAAACCCTGCTTGTGGATTTGTGTAGTGAAGACACCTAGCCAGTCCCTGATTCTCAGAGGAATTGTGCTGGGGGCCTTACGCCACAGTACTGGTCTGCAACTTATGCACCATCCCAGAACATTTCAGTGTTACTGCAAGGATAGAGCGTTGATTTGCTGGATGTGTAGCTACTGGTTCCTCCCAGTGCTCTAACGCTAATCAGTTCCACTTATAATATAACAGCTTGCAGTTCAAAGCGCTTATATGTTGGTATAGAAGCATCAGTGCACAGTGACTGGCGCATTGTGTTAGAGATTGAAAAAGCATCGAGATGCGTTAAAGTGCGGTTTACGGAGTTGGAGCTGGATGTCCTGCGTCATGCAGAACCCTACATCAAACAACAGATGATCTCTGAGTATTGTCCATCTCGTTCACCCCCAGACATTTACTTTGGTGGCCTGACATTATCTATAATATTACTGTATGATGGCGCTGCATTCATGGTGAAATCTGGAGACCGAGCCATTCATCTGCAACACTCCAATGTTACCAATCTTATGTTGGAAGTAGTTGCCTTGAGGCCAAACTGATTTAAAGACACTGTGAACTATATCTGTACGTATAGTGTGCATGTGAACGATTTAGAACACTGCATCAATATGGCGCTGAAAGAAGAAGCTAAAGGAACATCCATCAGTTTGAGTGAATTATGAGATGAATTCTGCACAGACAATAAAACTTTATTTGCTAAATTCTGTACAGGTGTGAACATAAATAAAGGACAAATTTATTTTTTCTGATGTAGTGCACCCAGTGTATGACTGTTGCATAAAATATGTATATTACCACAAACTGTGTCTTATTTTGTTCGTATCTCTCATAATAATTTTACTGTTACCAGTATTTTCTCAGAGATGTCTAGAATACTGCAGCAATATCAATCTGTCGGAACCACCTGTTCACACCTGTCAGCATCTTCATCCAGTATTAAACGGATTGATAGACCAAACTTTCATGTGTACATACACCCTGTGGGCATTGCAGCTCAGATACACACATATATTTTTTATAAAAGCCCATTGCACACCAAAACCTGATGTAGTCGGTATCATGACGGAGTGGGCGAAGCATCCTCGATACAGAGACTGTATTGCAAGTGACTGGTCTTGTGATGGAGCGGAAGAAGGCCAGCAGAAGAAGAAGAATGAGATACTCGCTTCTGATGAATATACAGGTACTAATTGTAGGTACAACCACCCGCGCCAAGACTAATCATCTGTTGTCACTGCTAACACATCAAGAAGGAGTCCGCTTTCAGCAAGTATGTGTATTAAAAAAAAAAAAAAAACGCTGTTTCAGCCCAAGAACCACCTGCTGCAAAAGATACTGCAAGGTGTCGATGGTGTAATATACATCACATTCACTCACAGCAGTGAAATACCTCTACCAGAAAAGGTAAAGCCAGACACCTTGTTCACGTTTGAGGATGTTGCTGGGGAAAGACAGGATCACATTCTGTGATATTTCTATTTTGGTCGCCATATGGATATTGATATATTTTATATGAGTCAAACATATTGCAGAATCCCAAATCAGTTGGTGAGAGCTAATGCAAACCTCATTATAGCCTTCAAGCAAGACAATTTGTATTTAAAGCACATTTAATAAGCTCATGCTGGAATTGAATGTCATTCAATGAATTTGTAAAGATATGTGGAGGTTGCTGGAATCATACACAGTACTGGTTTCTTGTTACTGGTAAAACAAAAAAACTGAATGATGGTACCTACTTCCAGGAAAGAGATGGGTACATTATATATATCGTAGCATGGAGATGGGTACATTATACTGTATATATCGTACCTTGGACAAGTCTGCCCACTTTACAGGGACTCCACCTGAGAGGCTGGGTATACAGTGATACAGAATTCGTCTACACACAGATAGAAAATTTCAGCTTCTTGCCCAAACACAAAGTTGAGGATCTAGAGATGTGTATCCAGACCATTCTGAGACTGATCAACGAATTAGATGCTGGGGTTACTCTGCTTGTAAAAAACGTAAACGATTTAACTGTAAATACTGACAGAATTGGACGGAATGTGTATAAGGTGCACCCTGCGAAGGAGACCGCTTAGTGTCTGGAACCGCGAGACCGCTACGGTCGCAGGTTCGAATCCTGCCTCGGGCATGGATGTGTGTGATGTCCTTAGGTTAGTTAGGTTTAACTAGTTCTAAGTTCTAGGGGACTAATGACCTCAGCAGTTGAGTCCCATAGTGCTCAGAGCCATTTTTGAGACCGCTTAGTATATAACCAGATGTCGACTAAGCATAAGGTCATCACATCATGAGAGGCTGTTAGAGAGAAGTTACGACTGCTAGGGTTAGGACATTTGGATCGAGAGGAGACACTGACAGAAACCATTAAACTAGCCATTGAATCTCTTGATGAACTCTTAGCGAAATTACACAACGACGACCGACAGCGTCGCTGATTTCGTTAACAGTCATAGCGATGCTAGAACATACCAAACATTTGGCATCAATGGTGAAAAACCATTTATGATGGGTACATCTCCTAAAAGTTTAAAAGAAAAAACAGTACAGATAGGTGATAGGAAATTTCAAAGAACACCTGATCTAATGAACTTCATTTTCCTAAACCCCACAAAAGATGTACATTATTCACCCAAAGATCTGGAGATGTAAGGTGGCATACTGCAACTGACTGGTGTGCTTAGGAAACTGCGAAACCAGCATAGTGTGAAATACTGGACCATAATGAAGCCTAAATTAGATGTTTGATGTAGCACTGGTTATGGTATTGAGATCAAACATAAGAAAGTCAGCAATTGATCCCAATGAGGCAATGGATCGACTACGACTGCTCATGGCATCAGCTGCTGGTGGTAATAGTGCTCATTCGAATGAGGTTGTTTCAATAATTTCCGAGGTTAGAGTGTGATAACCAGTTAAAACAAAAACTGGAAGAGATGTCACAGAAGTTTTTGAGCGTTTGTTGCAGACAGGGACGAAATGACAACTGGACAACCTGCAGATTGGTCAAAGTGTAGAGTTTTACAGTATGCATATCAAGACCGTGATGCAGGGGTATGGATTACTTCACTGCTCAACATTCACCCAACTGAGGGTGGGTATTGTGGGATGTCTGAACAGAATAATAAAAGTTGAAATGTGGATGCATTTTAATCATCGCAGTTCATACAAATGGACGGATATCCTCCCAGAAATAATGTTTCAGTATAATCTAACCAAACGTAACACAATAAAAATGAGACCAGTCGATGTCCATGATAGTATTGCATTAATATGTTGGATGCACATGAACAGAAATTTATTAATGTGTGTGATTTGGTGTGTATCTCAAAACACAAGACACCATTTGAGAAGTTATACCTCCCAAACTGGTGGAGTGAGATATTCACAGTTTCCAGAGTGCAGAGAATAAATCACAGAACCTATATCTTAAGGAATAGCAGTGGCACTGAAATTTCTGTATGCTTTAACTCAGAGGAATTGCAGAACAGCTGAGGACCACATGTGTTACCCATAGAGTGTGTCATGAGGCGTTGAGGGGAACAGATAACCAGTTAAATGGATTGGTCTTCCAGCAACACAAAACAGTCGGTTTGATGCAGACGATTTAGTATGCACAGAGTACGACCAGACCTGGTGGCCAGAGGGGTGAAGACCTATGGTCGCCAGAGCAATACTGCAGTGGGGGCTGCGGTGGCGCTGACAATGGTGCGGACAATAGGGGCAGGGGCACCTGCTGTGGTGGTGGCCTGTTTAGCTACAAACCATGTCCTAGTGGGCAAGTCATGCTGCACAGGACTGCGTTTTTATACTGTTTTCCCCTGCTCTGGCACCCATTCCACAGTGTACTGAAGGGTTGGTGGAGGGGACGCTCGCACCCTGGACAATGTTGACGTGCCAACTGTAGAGAAAGAATAACGAGACATATGTACACATGCTTTGAACTACTCTGATACTTTTCCTGTTGCTACGAAGGAAAGAAAACTGATTAAATAAAGAACAAACGCAAATTACCTATATTATCCCATATCTACAGTAACAGCACATCCCTGAAGTTGTCAGGGATCTCCTCCATCCACTCAGGCGTCTCAGCCTCAAAATGATACTGCAAATCTCCTGCTCCATCTCACTCCACTGCAACTTCTCTTCACCCAGTCCAACAGGGAGCCACCAGTCCATCTCAGCCGGCCGGAGTGGCCGAGCGGTTATAGGCGCTACAGTCTGGAACCGCGCGACCGCTCCGGTCGCAGGTTCGAATCCTACTTCTGGCATGGATGTGTGTGATGTCCTTAGGTTAGTTAGGTTTAAGAAGTTCTAAGTTCTAGGGGACTGATGACCACAGCAGTTAAGTCCCATAGTGCTCAGGGCCATTTGAACCATTTAGTCCATCTCACTGATATCGCCTACAACAACAACAATAACAACAACAATAGCATAGCGATTTAAAAACCTGTACAGCACTATGAAAAAAACTAACGAAAGAATATGTAGTTACAGGGCATCTGCGATGGGTTTAGTGGGGATGATGTAGCACCCCTCTTGATCTCCTTGAAGTCACCTACAGTATTAAGAACACAACGATTTAAAAAACACGTAGACAGAGATGACACAAAAGCACAAAAATACAACACTATGACAGAATGTTTAACGGGAATATATACTTACATGACAGCTGTGTTGGTGGAATTTCCGCTGGAGGCTGCTCACACTCGCTAGCCTGCTCGCCAACAGTCTTTATAGCCGTGAGCATACACACTGTAACAACAACAGACGGAATTTGCAACTTTTCAAACGAAAATATCCTACAAAATTGGAAGTTTGACGAAACGTTTTTAAACAAACTTGCTACGAAACTTTTTTAATGAAAATATGCTACGAAAATTCTGCTGTGGTGGCTGAATCACAGCTCGACGCTACTCGGACCCGTTAGCTTGCTGGTGCTTTTGCTGTTGTCTTTCAGACTGCAACTGTTGGTGAAGCTCGCCCAACATTCCAGGGACATACATTGCAACAAGAACATGAAATGGAAATTTTTTCTAGTGAAAATATACTTCGAAATTTGACGAGACTTTTTTTAAACAAGCTTGCTACGAAACGTCTTTTTAACGGAATATACTATGAAATCTGAACACGCGTCACGAAAAAACTAAAATATACTACGAAAATATGTACTTACCTGGTAATTCTCACTCTCCTGAGTGCTTGGGGCGATGGCCACTGGCACTGCTTCTGCTGTTGGCTGACCGCTTTATCTTGCAATCACTAACTAATAAAGACCGACGGTTAGCGCACAAACAAGGAGACAAGGGATCTGACACAATCACGGATGACGAGGAAGACTAGTGGGTGATGGTAGTAATAAGTTCACTGATTCAACATTATCTGATAAGAATGCAATTTTCTGGGGGAGAACACTTTGATCTAAGGTCCTGAGGTGTAGGTGTTACAACAGGAAGTAACCACTTGAGAGAGAGCAGAGGTAGTTTAGTGTAAATTTCATGGGTATCGAATATCAAAGGACGCCGCCTTCCAGTCCATAGTTCCTTGACTGCGAGATCAAAGGGAACCATCGACCAGCGGTTGCCGACGGGCGGGCAGATACCAAAAATTTATCTTAACCTGCTGTCGTTGGGACAGGTCCCAGTGGTGGCGATGGCGCATGCAGTGCCCTACGAGCGGCTGATTAAAGAAGTAACCAGTATTCTGGATGATGCGGTGACAGAAGCGGACGCGTTTTGCAGCATGGCAGTGAGCACTCAGCACTTACGTGGATTAGGGGCAGTGCATGGAGGAGGGTACGTGTGTTCTGAAACGTCGGTGCATACAAGACCTCGGATATGTTCAGAGCTATGATCTATTTGTGGCGAGTGTTTACTTTTCGAAATTTAACTACTTGATTTGCAAAATGTAAGTCTGTGTGTTTTTATACCTGTACAGTGAAGTTCTTACATCTGTAGCAAGGAATGTGTTACTAGAACAAGCACTTTCTTCGTCTTTGAAATTTTTCGAATTTTTTTCTATGTGTAGTTCAAATATTTTCGCCATACGTGGTGACTTAAAATCAGAGCATTTACAAAGTGTTTTTTCGATGTGTAGGTGAGATTATGATTTTGTTAAGGTACCGGTTTTTGAGCATTTTTCTATTTTTGGGTCACTGCTTTTTCACGAGACCGTTTTTCTATCATCCTGCCAATTTAAAGCAGTTGCGTTTATTTGAATATCAAGCAGCAAGGCTACAAGGTAATTTTCAGTTCAGTTTCACCATCAAAAATGAAGAAAAATCTTCCAACAGCGCCTGTGGGACAATTTCCATCCAATTTCAAGTGGTATTGTCGGCTAGAGCATACAGCAAGGTGAACATATTCACATACGTGATTGAAAGGGGAACAAAATCTATTTCAGGCATCCTCAGTTGAGCCCCCATACAATGCAAGCACCTCTGGTTCATTCAGGCTGTGCTAGTGGAAGAGGAAAAAGTTGTCTCCTGCACCAGGGATTGACCAGCCATTTCAAAAAAACATGAACAGCGCCAGCACAGGCAGTAGTCTCCATGAGTTGCAAAATGCATCTTCAATCCATTCCACTGCATAAACATTATTTGCTGAAAAGTATTCCACCTATTCCCATACATTATCATTCTTTTCCTCATGTAGGAGACTGTGGACTCAGTCCTCTGCTGTATACCTACAGCTAAGACATCAACTAAACACATTTTTAAGCATTTCTCACTAATTTACAAAAGGGAAACCTCAAAAATAAAGACAGTACATTCCGCACCAACAGCTCAATGTAGATTGAGCTTTTCCCGCCATTTGACAAATGGGTGAGAGGAGGGGAAGTGGGGAACGGGGAGGAGTGGCGATGATCAATGCGATGTTGCCACATCTTCCCCCAATGGCGAGGATGTGAGGGACAGCAGGGAGAGCCGCAATCATGAATAAACTAGTAAACAAAGGAGACTGTGCCAGCTCTCTCTTTATTTCACTACTGGTGTGACAGAATGGCAGAAAATAGCCATGATATTTTGACTTACCCTTACCACCAGGAGTGGAGTTGCCTGATTTTTTGGTGTATCGGCGTGGACTGTCCAATGTGTCTACATGGAATAATGCAGCCATCTGAAACGATTTCAGAACATTGATTGTCAAAACATCCTAACTTATAGGGACCAGAGGCGAGAGAATAGTTGCTGTCAGTGCGTGCAGGTCCATCCCAATCAATTTCTAAACTAATTTTGTGAAGAGAACTGCATTCAATGGACGTTTGGCTGCCTCACAAAAGGCTCATGTACAGAGTCGAAAAAAAAAAAACTGCCATTTTCAACAGGTCAAACTACACACAGAAACAGACTTCAGCTGACTGGAGGCGTGTAGTGGTACGACGAGTTGCGGTTCTTCTTCTTTTCAAACAATACAAGGAGTCAGGTGCACCAACAGCTCAATGAGGTGTTAATCCTGCAGTTTGTAGAGGGTGCAGTGAAGATGGAGGCTGTTTTTTAACGCTTTGGGATATTTTTCGTGCTATGAGTTAGGCCCACTCATTCAGGTTACTGGGAATGTGGAACAAGATATTTATTTCAACATTCTCAGTGACCAAATCATGGCGTTTCAAAATGTTCAAATGTGTGTGAAATCTTATGGGACTTAACTGCTAAGGTCATCAGTCCCTAAGCTCACACACAACTAAACCAAAATTATGCTAAGGACAAACACACACGCCCATGACCGAGGGAGGACTCGAACCTCCACCAGGACCAGCCGCACAGTCCAAGATTGCAGCGCCTCAGACCGCTACGCTAATCCCGTGCGGCCATGGCGTTTCTTCCGTATCTTCATAATGAGCATGCAGTGAACGCTCCTGTCTTTCAAGATGGCAACTGCCACCACACGGGTACACATGTATGTTCCCAATTTGATGCATACATGGGCTCACTATAGCCTCTCGTCTACGCCGCTAAACCAACCGATTTTAACCCCTTAGAAAGACCATTATGAACACTGGGCAAACTGTAGCAATCAGCATCACGACAGTTTGGTAATTATTAATTATTAATGCGTGGTTTCAGTTGGATATGGCATGCCTGAAGACACTTGCAGACTCCCTTCCTCCTGACTGAGGTCGTTATTAAGACTAGAGGTGGTATTACACGCTATTAGTCTGAAGTCTCCTGAGGGTAAGTAATTTTTTGTGTGGTGTACTTATACAGAGTAACATAATGAATCACAAGGTTGTACAGAGGGCAGAAAGTAACTAGGACAGAAATTTCAATTAAAATTCTAAATTAATTGTTTATATTTTTGGTAGATACAAAAAGGAGCCTCATTAATATAATAATTAGACTAATCATTGTTACAAAATCAAATACATAAGGCCAGCTGTGAAGATTCTATTGTGTCGAGGTGCTTGACGTGGGTGGTTCAAATGGCTCTAAGCGCTATGGGACTTAACATCTGAAGCTATCAGTCCCCTAGACTTAGAACTACTTAAACTTAACTAACATCACACACATCCACGCCAGAGGCAGGATTAGAAACTGCGACAGTAGCAGCAGCGCGGTTCCGGACTGAAGCGCGTAGAACCGCTCGGCCACAGCGGCCGGCGACGTGGGTGGATAGAGTTTGTAAATGTATCAGACAACGCATTGAAAAATTCATTTCAGCTTCGATATGATGCGAAGGCGTTGACGTACGGCTACATTTGGCAGCGGCGGTGGGGAACTGTCTTAAATTGGGTAAGTGAACTTGTATGATGTCGGTCACGGCGGAGGTTCGAGTCCTCCCTCAGGCATGGGAGTGTGTGTGTTTGTCCTTAAGATAATTTAGGTTAAGTAGTGTGTAAGCTTAAGGACTGATGACCTTAGCAGTTAAGTCCCATAAGATTTCACACACATTTGAATATTTTGTATGATGTCTATGCATACTCGTTACACAATCTGACACTTCAACGATATTTGTTAACTTATTATTTTTTTTATTTTTTTCTGCCTTCATTCTCTGTGACGTGTAACTTCATTGCACCTGTAACATCTTTTTTTCTTTACTAACTCTCATTTTCGAATTAGTTGTAAGCTTTTAACAATACAGAAATTTAGGAAATAATTCTAATTCCCATGGATCAATTATTGAACTAAGTACCTCCTTTAGAATTATAAATCTATGCTCCTACTATGTTTACCCGTTTTCTGTTTTATGAACCCAGATGGCCCTAATTTTATTTTCAGCATTAAATACGACTTTTCCACTGAATTTTTTTTCGGCGAGTAGTGTCCTCCTGAAAATTTTTGAGTAGTATTAAAAGGTTCAAGAAGTCTGTCTCTGTATGGCATTTTTACGAAACTAAGTTATTTGTGAGCCTGAAAATACTTTCTAGCACTTGATGTTATCCACTGGTTTTGTTAGACGTTTGTATGTCTTTTTTGGCTGTTGCTTATAGGGTTGCTTTGATGAGCTCGGGTAAACTAAATCAGTCAAATACTTCAACTTGTACCAATTTGTAAGTTTTACATACAAGAAGTGGGAAACTCAGCTTACCCTACTCTCACCTAATGTACTGCGAACCATGGATGAAGGACAACAGGCAGATTCCATATTCCTAGATTTCCGGAAAGCGTATGACATGGTGCCCCACTGCAGGCTGTTAATGTAATAGGTTCCCAGATGTGTCAGTGGCTCGAAGATTTCTGAAGTAATGGAATCCAATACGTTGTTCTCGACGGCGAATGTTCATCAGAGACAAAGGTATCGTCAGGAGTGCCTCAGGGAAGTGTGATAGAACTGCTCTAATTCTCGATATACATAAATGGCCTGACGGACAGGGTGAGCCGCAATTTGCAGATGTTTCCTGATGATGCTGTGGTGTACAGAAAGATGTTATCGTCGAGTGGCTGCAGGAGCATACAAGATGACTCAAATAATATATGTAGTTAGGATGATGATTTGCAGCTTGCTCTAGACGGAGAAAAATGTACCGGCAGGTAAAGTCAGATGAGTGGGAAAAACAATCCATATGGTATATGCATATCTGCTCCGCAATTGTTTGGCGTCACCAGTTAGAACATCAGTTACTGAACTGATCTTCTTCAGGCCAATCATATCCTTCGGTATAATCCTATCAAAATTTTGCATGAAATCTCTCGGATGCCAAACCTCTGCCTTCCGAGGATCAAACTTCTTATGTTTATTTAAATGTTCAAACTTATGAACTAAAAAGGCGAAAAATTAGAACAGTTTTGAACTCGCTGTTGCAAAGTCTCAACTTTGCTTCTGACTTCCAAAGTCTTACTTTCGTATGCACCTAAGCTGGTTTGCATTTCAGTCCTTGATTCGTAAATTCAGCACTAGCTAACATTTGAATTACAGCAAAGCTTGTACTTTTTTGCCGATGATACAAGTATAGCTATGACATCCAACAGAAAAGAATTAACTGATGAAATTGTAAACGATGTTTTTCAGAAAATCATTAAGTGGTTCTCTGCAAGTGGGCTCTCATTAAACTTTGACAAAACACAGCATATACAGCTCCAAGCTGTTCAAGATGAAATGGCACCATTAATAAATATAGACTTCTATCAGAAATCGGTAGCTAAGGTAGAATATTCAAAATTTCTAGGTGTATGCATTGATGAGGGGTTGAACTGGAAAAAACACACTGAAGATCTGCTGAAACGTTTGAGTTCAGCTACTTATGCTATTAGGGTCATTGCAAATTTTGGCGATAATCTCAGTAAATTAGCTTACCACGCCTATTTTCATTCTCTGCTTTCGTATAGCATCATATTCTGGGGTGACTCATCATTGAGTAAAAGAGTGTTCATTGCACAAAAGCGTGTAATCAGAATAATTGCTGGAGCTCATCCAAGATCATCCTGCAGACACTTATTTAAAGAGCTAAGAATCTTCACTGTAGCGTCACAATATATATATATTCACTTATGAAATTTGTTATTAACAATCCGAACGAATTCAAAAGTAATAGCAGTGTACAAGGCTACAGTACTAGGAGAAAGGATGATCTTCACCACTTAAGGTTAAATCTAACTTTGGCTCAGAAGGGGGTAAATTATGCTGCCACGAAAGTCTTTGGTCACTTACCTAATAGCATCAAAAGTCTGACAGATAGCCATATAGCATTTAAAAGGAAATTAAAAGAATTTCTGAATGGCAACGCCTTCTACTCATTAGAGGAATTTTTGGATATAGTAAGTGGGTAATTTCCCCACCACCCACCCAAAAAAAAATTAAGTGTCCCGTAATATTTTGTGTAATGTAACATCTTGTATAGACACCTTTTGTTAACCTGACACGTTCCGTATCATTACGAAGAGTCATATTCATGATCTATGGAACAAATACTAATCTAATCTAATCCACAACTTTAACTACTTTCACTGATTCTTATAATTTCGTCTCAATTATAGGTTCAGTATCACCACCAATTTTCTTTGCCTCGGTGTCAAACCTTTCATTTGCTTCCGTAATTTGATTTTGTACTTCTTGAATGTCATTCTGAACAGAAACCACAGCACCTACCTAACTTATCTCTTGGTCTTGCTTTTCAATTCTACTGTTAATCAGACATTTATTATCTTCATTTTCTTCTTCGGTTCCTTAATATTATCCGTCGAACGTCTTCTACCTTACTCACGTTATTAGTTAATACGATATTGCAGTGCCTGTGTTCTTCAGACGTATGATGCAATTTCCCTTCAGACAGGCACTGCGGCAACTACAGCCATTGTGAAATATGTGAAATGTATTTGCAGCTGCGAATATGGACAACCATCAAGTGTATAGTGGAATGATGACAAGGAAAATATGTGCTGGACCGGGACTAAAAACCATATGTCCATCTTATAGCGAGCGATCGCCTATCATTAGGCTATACGAGCACACACAATGGCCGGACCCAAACCTCCATGTTTTCAGCCATGAGTCTATAACCAGCACCCATACTTCCACTACAGATATTTTCGTACAGGGAAGACACTTTAGTCAAAAATCGCTTACCTGTTGTTGGCGGATAAATACGATATTGCAGAGCCTGTGTTGTTCGGAAAGACGATGCAGGCACTGCGGTCACTACAGCCATTATGAAATACATGAAATCTACTGGCAGTTGAAAATATGGATAACTATCAGCTGTATAATGGAATGACGACAATGCAAACTTGTGGCGGTATGGGACTCGAACCCGAATTCCCGCTTATCGTGAGTGATCGCCTTACCATTAGGCCATCCGAGCACACTTCACAGGCAGACACCAGTTTCCCAATGTTCTCAACCATGTCTCCACAACCTGCAGGCATACATCCATTATGTGTATTTGAATACAGGGGAGACACTTTAATTGAAAGTCGCTTGTTCGCTGTTGGTGGATAGATACAATATTGCAGTGCCTGTGTTGCTCAGAAGTACGATGCGATGTTCTTCGGATACGTATGCGTGGTTGACGACATATGGAAGTCTGGATCTGGTTATATAGCGTATGTTAGGGTAAATGTTCGCGATATGTGGGAAATCCGGATTCTAGTCCACGTCAGGTACAAATTTTCATTGTCATCATTCCATTATACAGTAAATGGTTGTCCATATTCGCCACTTCGAATACCTTTTGCATATTATTGGCAAACGTTGACATAATACCAGAGAGAGGTCATTCTAGTTCCTTTCTCGCTTACTAGAAAGATAATTCCCTAATGTCGTAAGATTATCCGTGATATTAATTTCTTCATGGCGAATATCACTATCTACCACTTCTGTTTGAATGTTAATTGTTCAATCTATCGGCATTCCTGGAACCCATATCGAATTAAAGACATCGTCTGTTTAGAACACATGAGCTGTTTCACGTCCCACTGCACTACATTCACTTAACGAGCCAGCGGCTCTGTCACTTCCGCTCGAAGTCGTAAATATGTAGCCAGACTATTCTACTGGCAGGATTTAGGCGGGACGCCGCCCAGCCTCCCAGCCAATCGATCTGACGCATAGGCTTGCTTCTCTCAGCCGCTGCCTGGCGCTCCAATTTATTTCTTCCGTTCTCGCCTGCCACCATCACGTATCAAATTTTTTTGTGGTTGTTATTAATTAAATGTTGGTAGTGTTGGTGACGTTCTTGTTTTACCAGTGCGTTAATACAACTACATATCACATCTTTCATGGTAATGGACACTGTTTTTTCACTATTCACAAACTCTTGCCTCTACACCCAGCAAATTTGATCTTTCCTACACTCAAATTTAGTGTCCTCTTCATTTTAGTTTATTCGAGAGTCATTTCGCGGCTGGGAAGCATCACGACCTTGTTACAACTTTGTCTAACGTAGCATCTAAAAGCATAACTGCGAACACAAACAACAACAATATTTGCACTTCGAACAATATACTTAACTACAATGCCATCTGTAACTAATTTTGCCCGTGTGTGTACCTGACTTAAATTTAATTGAGTATCAGACTTCTTCTGAAGCGTTTAGTAGACAAACCACTAAGTAATAGTAGTTAGCATCAAAGTATTCGATGCACTTCACTGCTCACCTTGAGTTCGGTTTTCCAGGAACATAGTAACTGCATCTTCCACTGGGGCAGGAACTGTGACGAAACTCACCTTGAGAAATTCCTCTCCAAATTTAATACTTCCATTCACTTTATGCAGTCTCCACGTTCTGAAGGAATGGATTTTAAAAGTTAAATCTGTACATTGAACTTGATACTGTTACTTAATTAGCTTTTGAGAACCAGAATGAATGTGAAAAGATATTTATTGACCACTTTTCATTACGTAACTACTTTTCAAAATTCTGTTAAAGTTAATACATGTCATTTGAATTAAAAATGCACTCCTGAAACATAAAGAAAATGGCTTAATGCAGGCGGATTTTACTTGAGTAATGTAGCAGAGTGACCCTAAAACATTCTTACACGTATTACGACTCTTTGAATTTAAGTAAACACTGCAGGTACTTCTCTAGCTTTCACAATCATCATTGCCACATTTGAACGTAAGAGTTAAGAAAAAATGAATTGTATTCTTGAAATCAAACACTAACAACCTCCATGCGTTAATGACAATGTATTTAACAAAATCAATTTTGTTTGCAGGACGAATTGAATTTTAGTCTGGCTCTCGTGTACATTAATGACAAATAAATAGTTGTAGCTTGCCTTGTTATGAGTAGTGCTGTTGAAATGTGGTGCAGATAACGATTCTGCCAAATCTTCACGTCTCTTGTTAAAATAACACGACAGTGGCCTCGCAAACGGTGCCCACATTGGGTATATTTGAAGCCAAGTTGTGCAACTACAGGAAATCCATAATCAAGCCTGGTAAATATGGCAACGGCTAGTTGTTATCAAAAATGACGCTGTGTGAATTCGAAATAATAAGGTCTTCCTGCAGTATTTTGTACTTATGTATGCAGAAAATGTAACAACTCGTGGAGAGAACCACAAAACATGCTCTTTCACAATAATTGTTTTCCAGCTATATCTACCCCACTCAGTCGCCCTACGGTAAAGTTTTTTCCATGTAAAAGGTGTTCACAAAATGGAATGGGTCGAGGCCACCTGTTGTCCGTATCTCAACACTGTCCGCCCGGCCTCCCTAAATTGCATTTTCACTTGTTGAGGAGGCCCTGCCAAATGGAAACAGCAGAGGCCAAAGCTGGGCCTTCTTCAAGCCAAACGGTGTTCTTCTTTTTAATGCCTGTGTTGCTAATTTTTTGCAATAACAAATAATACTAAGTAAAGGATGAGCTCAGACAGTTCATAAATGATTTGTTTTATCTTCTTAAATCTACAACAATGATTTATCGTTGTAATTGAAACATTGCTAATTTTAATAAATAAGCTCATCAGATCCCCTCAACACACTCCGTACATGGACACTAACACTATTCCATTACAATCATAGGTCACCATTTCTTCTCTTTATTAACTATGCCACGTACTTCGTGTCGATTTATAAATGCTTTTAGGGACAGTTTTATTCTGACCATCTTGTATTCTGATGTAATACATATGGGAAATTATAAGTCAAAACATTATAAACATCTGATTAGCAGCGTGTTGATCACGTTTGGAATACAATATAGCATTGAATCTGAGTGAGCTGGATTCGACTAGTCGTTGATTGTTTTCCGGAGATACGTGTCACCAGAAGTCATTCCGAGCCGGTGGTTTGTGGTCGGCGCCTAATAGCGTTCGAGATATGTGCTGTCGGTTTCAGATCAGGCGAATTTGGTGGCCAAGACATCACCGTGAGTACCCTATCACGCTCCTCAAACCGCTAGCCTTGTGTGACAGTGCCCATGTCTTGCGAAGTTTGTTTCGTTTACGCTGCACAAATTTCAGTACGAAGCTCTTAAACATCTTCCATACAATGCCGATCCCTCCCCGTGCGATTTCCGTATTTCTGGAACCCTCAAGAGAGACTTTCGTAGTTGTCGATTTGCTTCGGACGAAGTGGTGTACGTCTGGGTACAATCATGTTGCCGTAGGTAACCGCTAACAAGAAGGTACTGGACGTCTTGTCTCATATTGGGATACATTTATTTAACAGTTATCGCGATTACTTTTGAAATAATATAGAATTTTCTTACTTTTTTCTGTCTGTATCTGCCTCACTTTCATTTGACTGCCCCTTAAGCAATGTCAATTCATCTTGACGTCTTTGCTGAAGCAGTAGACACATAGCTTGTCTGTTTGTGTAACTTAATTCAGTAGATAATATACTGGTGGGTAAAACTTAATCACGAAAGTAAATTTCGTATGATGTGTCCCTGCAAGTAACATAGTTCGAGGGCTATTAGGAAAGTAAGTTCACATTCTTCACGAAATGGAAACCACTGTGAAATTCAAAAATGTTTTATTTGAAACAGTTAGCTAGACCTTCCATCCACTTATGTGAAGATGGCGTCTGTTCTTTGGAACATGTCCGATAGAACAGATGCCATTGGTGACCGTGCAGATCTCTAGAATGAAATTACAATTAAATCAATACCATTAGCTGCTGACAGGTATTGATGTACATCAACGGGACAGTTGAAAATTAGTACCCCGACCGGGACTCGGAGCCGGGATCTCCTGCTTACATGGCAGACTCTCTATCCATCTGAGCCACCGAGGACACAGAGGAGAGTGCGACTGCAGGGACTTATCGCCGGCACGCTCCCCGTGAGACCCACATTCTCAACTTATTGTCCACACACTAGATAACGGCAGGGGCAATACTACTGTAGTGTGTGGACTATAAGGAGATCCCGGCTTCGAGTCCCGGTCGGAGTACTCATTTTCAACTGTCCCGCTGATGTACGTTAACGCCTGTCAGCAGCTAATGGTATTGACTTAGTTGTAATTTCATTCCATCTACTTCTCTACATAGTCACCGCTCAGACTTAAACATCTGTCGTGCCGTTGTACCAACTTTCTAACGCTGTCGTCATAGAAGGCAGCCGACTGCGCTTTCTGACAAATCTCTACGCTGGTATACAGCTCGTTTTCTGTGCCAAAATGTTGTCTTCATAACCCGCAGTTGATATGAGCAGTAACGAAACTCAGTGGGAGGCAATTACGGGCTGTATTGTTGGTAATCAAACACCTCCCATCGAAAACTTTGCGGGAGCATCTTCATTGCCCCTGCAGAGTGCGGGAGAGAATTGTCTTGAAGAAGGAAATGCATGATAGTCATGTTATGTGGGCTGAATAGCTTCAGGCGAAATGTCTCACCAGACCCTCACACTTGGCGGGAGACGCTGTTTTATAGGCATCTTGAGGTGCTCACCGTGCGCTCAAAACTGAAAAGAGCGACGTGACGCAATAGACGGGCATACTAGAGACACTGCCCAACACATCTGTGCAAAGTTTAATTGGATTTTCACTGTCGTTTCCATTTCACGATCGATCGGACCTTACTTTCGGGGGAATGGCCCACGTAGAAAGAACTGCTACAGTATAGTACAGAAAATAACTGAAAGAAGTACGCAACCACACGTCCACAGTTGACACTTGTGTTAAAAGTGCACGTTACAGTGAAGTCATCGCGATCTATAACCGTTCCCTGCACTTTGCAAACGGCGGGATATGGTTGACAATTACTGTTCGTGGTGATCATACACGCTATTAAAAACCATGTTAATTTAATTAGGTGGTACGTTCCTATGAGACCAAACTGCTGAGGTCATCGGTTCCTAGGCTCACACTCTACTTAATATAACTTAAACTAATTTACGCTAAGGAAACACACACACCCATGCCCGAGGGAGGACTCGAACCTCCGACGGGGGGAGCCGCGCGAACCGTGACAAGGCGCCTTAGACCACGCGGCAACCCCGCGCTAAAAACCGTCTCTTGCCACTTGCAATGTCTAGGTGAACATTATAAATCGCAGTGGCTTCAGGACCGGAAGCTGCTGTTTGTCCCTTGCACCATCGCGACAAATGTTACTATTGTGTGAGTACTTTAACCACGTGCTGCCATTTACGCATGCGTGAGTGGACGCACTTAGGTGTGGTGATTAGCTTCTGTAAGTATATGCTCTTCTTTTCTTTCCTGCTGTGTCTGAGGCTAGGTGATGCAACACTGCTGCAATGTGTGATCAAACTGCTAGCTACTCAGCGTCATATTACAGTGCTCAGTGATTTATTTTTTGTGACCATTATGTTTCATTTTGTGAAAATGTATCTTTATATTTTATCTGAATGAATTAACTAATATTTTAGATAGAAATTCTTTCATATTTCATTTTGTACAGTTACTTAATGTCCTCAGCAAGAATCAGACAGTTAATGCGGCTGTCAGCCCATTTTCCGTTAAAATGATTCATAGGTCTACTAAGAGGTGAGATTAGCGCCGAAAGGTGTCTCTGCCCCGCATAACTTATTCTGTAGACGCGCTACTTCTGATAACAGCGCGTTGTGTTTCACACGTACTGTATTGCGCCCAGCAGTTAATGATTAGCTGTTACGATCTGCAGCTATATTTGGTACATGCATCCAGTACTTGACGTAAGAATTATGAGCGATTTTACAGAGCGATTTTGCTGGGAATGGTCAACGACGGGTCGGCAGACGCCTCTCCCTACGGAGCTCGGAATTACGCTCTCTGACAAAATGTATCCGGACACCTATTAGTGGATTTTATTACAGGATATGTCCACCCTTCGCTTTTAATGGGGGACGATTTCAGTGAGGTGTCTGAATGGCGGTCTGCAGCGAATTCTACGTTGTTACTCGTCCCAAACGTGTTCCATTGGGTACAGATCGGGACTCTGGGCAGGCCAGTTCATTTCAAGGAATTTACGGTCTACAAATCATCGTCTCACACCTGCTGCTTCATGACAGGGTGCGTTGTCATACAGACACCAAAAGTCATCGTTTCCGAACTGTTCCTCTACCTTACTCAGTACACAACGCTATAAAATATGTTCACGTATTTGCACACTTACAAGGGGAGGCCGCCAATTGTGAAATTCAGATTCGATTCATACTGCGCATAGTAAAAGCTCATGGCCAGATGTGTAATGTGGCAAAGCACCAAGATGCACTTCTCAGCCGTTGTCGAGAAAATCGACAGTTAAAAGAAACCGTTGCGGTGAAATACTCTCTACGATTAATAATGTTCCACAGCGTCGTGGTGCAGCGGTAAGCGCTCGGGTTTGTACTTCGAAGGTCGCCGGATCGAATCTGGCACGATGCAACTTTTTTTAGTATTTGTATTTTGTAATTCAGATATATATATATATATATATATATATATATATATATATATATATATATATATATTTCCCGGCAATCAGTTGCAACAATTATGCATATAATAAGTTGTTGAAAGTCGTTTGTCGTGGAAAAACTGGCGACTTCGAACGTCATTATGTTTTCCGCAAACAAAGTTGTATTTCACAAATGTTATTAATTGTCTTCATAATGTTAACCACGTATAGTTAACGGAAGACGTAGAAACGATATTCCGAAACGAATACGTATAACGTAAGTCAAACGTTCGAATTAGAAATGAGACCCCACGAACACAAATTCGCTGTGGCAGGTATGAAATATAAACTCCGTTACTCGCTCGTTACACTTGAAGGACAGATGTTGAATGGGCCGAAACGAGCCGCCGCATAACAGCGTAGTTGCCTGCTGACTTCGAAAGAAGGTAGATGCGGTCCCTAGCGCAACTTATAACAACGTCGAAAATCACTGCGGACGGGACAGTTTTGGTACACCCTGTTAAAAAAAAAACGGAAAAATGGAGGCGGTACAATTGGAGAGCGATCCGCCTTCACCAACATGCATAAGCAATTCATTAATAGTTATATATATATATATATATATATATATATATATATATATATATATTTGAATTACAAAAAACTAATAATAAAAAAAATTGCATGGCGCGAGATTCGATCCGGCGACCTTCGAATTACGAACCCGAGCGCTTACCGCTGCGCCACGACGCTGTAGAAAACTGTTAATCGTAGAGAGTATTTCACCGCAACGGTTTCTTTTAATTGTCGATTTTCTCGACAACGGCCGAGAAGTGCGTCTTGGTGCTTTGCCACATTACACCTCTGGCCATGTGCTTTTATTATGCGCAGTATGAATCGAATCTGAATTTCACAATTGGCGGCCTCCCCTTGTTAGCATTTTAAGCACAATATTGTGACAGCACCCAAACCACGAAAACACCCTCATATCACAACACCACCAACTCCGTACTTCACTGTTGGCGCTACACGTGATGGCAGGTAACGTTCTACAGATATTCACCGAACCGAAACACTTCCATCGGATTGCCACAGGGTACAACGTGACTTATCACCCCAAATCCCCAAATCATTCGTTTTCAGTCATCCGTTTTCTAGTGACGTCGCTATTTAGACCTTCTCAAGAGTCGTTTAGGACTGACCATAGAAATGTATGGTTTATGAAGAGCTGCTCGAGAATTGTACTCTATTCTTTCTGACTTTGTACGTACAGTTACTGTGCTGACAGTACTGCTGATACCACTTGGAATTCACGAGTTATTCTTTCCGCTGATTTCATGCAATTTTTTATAACCACTGTCAGCAATACTTGACGCTCCCTGTCCTTCAGAACATCTACATCTAAATCATACATCTGTGCCGGTGTGGTCGCTGAGAGAATGAATAGGTGATTTTGACACACTTACTGATTTTACGTACGACCAAACTCTCTTAGGGTTTTTATTCAGGTCGGTTGACAACGTCTTACTTTCAAAATCATTGAACGTTTCTCTCATTGCTCTCCTTACGCTCATTTTCGCTTCGTTCAGCTTTTGTTTGTCATCTAGGGTTTTACTTCTCTTGAATCTGAAATGAAGTGCTCTTCGTTTACGTAGCGCTTTTCTAACACGGCTATTGAACAGTGGTGGATCTTTCCAATCCCTTAAAACCTTACTCGGAACCTACTTTGCTAGGGAATATTGAACGATGCCTCTGAATTACTTCCACTTGTTGTCCACATCTTCGTCTTCGTCACCTAATATTTGATGCTGACTACTGAGACATTCTGAAATTTGTATCCTGTCACCCTTGCTGAGCAAATATATCTTCCTACCATTCTTAACTTTCCCTGAAGCACCCGTCGTCATAGATGCTGTCACAGTCTTATGATCAATAATTCCTTTTTCTACGTTAACAGATTCAATAAGTTCAGGTCTGTTTGTTGCCAGGAGGTCTAAGCCGTTACCCTTGTGAGTTGGTCTAACTATCTCCTGAAGGTAATTTTCGGACGAGACGACCAGGACAATGCCACACGAATCCCTGTCTCTGGCACCAGTTTTGATGGCATAACACTCCCAATCCATACCTGGCAAGTTGAAGTCACCCCCAATTACAACGGCATGATCAGGAAAATTACTAATGATATTCTGCAAGTTCCCTCTGAAGCACTCTACAACTACAGCTCCTGACCCAGATGGTCTATGAAAGCAACCTATCACGTGGGATCTGCCTGGTCTTTGCTGAACTCCGGTTGTTCCTTTGTGTTTACACATCACCAACAGTTGACTTGGGCGGTTTTGGAAGGGTTGATATGTCCCTGATTGATTTGTTACTCATGTTACAGTCTGTGACTATCCCACGTTCGAAGTCACTGAGCTCTTACAATGTAGGCTTTCACGGCCGATGTTGTCTTCAACTTATTTCCAGTAAATCAACGAGTTTTACGAACAGATCAACAGGGTGGCGATGGGAAGCCCTCTCAGTCCAGCTGTTGCCAATTTATTTATGGAGATCTTCGAACAGTGAGCGCTGCAGACTGCCAGTAAAAAGCCAGCTAAATGGTACCGCTATGTTGATGACACATTTGTAGTGTGGGCTCATGGTGAAGAAGAGCTGGATGTCTTCTTGGTGCATCTGAACAGTATTAACCCGAAGATACAGTTTACGATGGAGAAAGAGAGCAACGGTCAACTCAATTTCCTGTATGAGTCGGTAATTAAACGGATGGATGGGACGCTGGGCCACAAGGTATATAGAAAGAACACTCACACGGATCGATACCTCCACAAGGAATCAAACCATCATCCTAGGCAAAAAAGAGGTGTCATGAAATCTAGGTTGACAGAGCCAACAAAATCTGCGAGCCGGCTTACTTGCAAGACGAACTAAATCACTTACGGTCAGCCTTCGTGAAAAACGGATATACCAGCAAGGAAACTGATCGAGCCCTCCATCAAAGAAGAAAAGAAGTCAGAAGTCCAGAGCAACAACCGTCGTCTACTGGAAAGTTTTCCTACCGTTCATTAATAAAGTCACGGACCATATCGGGAAAGTTCTGGCCAAGTATGGGATCGCAACAATATTCAGACCCACCAAGAAGATTAAGGAATGTTTAAGAACTGCAAAAGACGCCCGACACCCCCTAGCAACACCTGGGGTATACAAAATTCCATGCAGTTGTGGACAAGTATGTATTGGTACAACGAAAAGAAGTGTAAACACCCGCTTAGCCGAACATAAAGGAAACTGTCGCGTAGGACACATCGAGAAATCGGCCGTAGCTGAGGATGTTTTTCGGGATGTGGGAACCACGAAATTAAATTTAATGAGACAAGCGTTCTAGCACGAACATCCCATTATCATGCACGCATGTACAGAGAAGCAATAGAGATTCACAAACACCATAATAATTTGAATATAAAAGAGGAAGTTTTAAAGTTGGACAAAATATGGATGTCGACGTTGCGCCAGCAGAATGACAATCGATTACTCTTAATCGAGAATGATGACGCCTTCCAAAGATAGGCATACCGTCGGCATGACGCGACTAATTGTGGTGCCCCCTATGCGCTCTATAAATGCGAGAGTACCTGGAACCTCAGTGGAAGTAGCCGGACGACCTCAGAAGATGTCTCCCGCAGATAGAGACGAAACGTTAGGTGGAAATTATTTTAGAAAATAGATTAAGGAAAGGCTAAACTACGTTTGTAGCATTTGTAGACTTAGAGAAAGCTTTTGGCAATGTTGACTGGAATACTCTCTTTCAAATTCTGAAGGTGGCAGGGGTAAAATACAGGGAGCGAAAGGCTATTTACAATTAGCACAGAAACCAGATGGCAGGTATAAGAGTCGAGGGACATGAAAGGGAAGCAGTGGTTGAGAAGGGAGTGAGACAGGTTTGTAGCTTATTCTCGATGTTATTCAATCTGTATATTGAGCAAGCAGTAAAGGAAACAAAAGAAAAATTCGGAGTAGGTATTAAAATCCATGGAGAAGAAATAAAAACTTTGAGGTTCGCCGATGACATTGTAATTCTGACAGAGACAGCAACGGACTTGGAAGAGCAGTTGAACGGAATGGACAGTGTTTTGAAAGGAGGATACAAGATGAACATCAACAAAAGCAAAACGAGGATAATGGAATGTAGTCGAATTAAGTCGGGTGATGCTGAGGGAATTAGATTTCGAAATGTGACACTTAAAGTAGTGAAGGAGTTTTGCTATTTGGGGAGCAAAATAACTGATGACGGTCGAAGTAGAGATGATATAAAATGTAGACTGGCAATGGCAAGGAAAGCTTTTCTGAAGAAGAGAAATTTGTTAATATCGAGTATAGATTTAAGTGTCAGGAAGTCGTTTCTGAAAGTATTTGTATGGAGTGTAGCCATGCATGGAAGTGAAACGTGGACGATAAATAGTTTAGACAAGAAGAGAATAGAAGCTTTCGAAATGTGGTGGTACAGAAGAATGCTGAAGATTATATGGGTAGATCACATAAGTAATGAAGAAGGGATCAGATGGTAGGGCATATTCTGAGGCATCAAGGTATCACCAATTTAGTATTGGACGGCAGCGTGGAGGGTAAAAATGGTAGAGGGAGACCAAGAGATGAATACACTAAACAGATTCAGAAGGATGTAGGTACTGGGAGATGAAGAAGCTTGCACAGGATAGAGTAGCATGGAGAGCTGCATCAAAGGAGTCTCTGGACTGAAGACCACAACAGCAACAAGTGCACATGTTATAAAGTACTCTTACGCTACTGCAGAGAGATAAAGAACACTGATTATATGTACAACAAAAGATAAATTACTTATACTATCCCCCACCCGTAGTGACAGCAAATCGATATGATCGTCAGGTATCTCCTCCATCCACTCAGGCGTCTCACCCTCAAAATGACAGTGCAAATCTCTTCCTGCTCCATCCCCTCACTCCACTGCAGCATCTCGTCACCCAGACCGCCAGGGAACCACCAGTCCATCTCACTGATACCGCCTACAACAACAACAACAATCGCATAGCGATTTAAAAACTTGTACAACACGATGAATAAGAATTGATGAAAGAGTATGTGGTTACAGGGCATCTGCGATAGGTTGGTTGGTTTGTGGGGGTTGAAGGGACCAGACTACAAAGGCCATTGGTCCCTGCGATAGGTTTAACGGGAATGACGTAGCACCCCTATTGATCTATTCGAAATCCTCTACAGTATCAAAAACACAAAGACTCAAAAAAAAAAAACAACAACATATAGACAGAGTAGACACAAAAGCACAAAAATAAAACACTATGACAAAATGTTTAACGAGAATATAAACTTACATGACAGTTGTGTTGGTGGTATTTCCGCTGGAGACTGCTCAGACTCGTCGGCCTGCTCACCAACACCCTCCAGCTGCTGATTGATAGATGTGAGCATTTATATTGTAACAACAAAAACAGGAATTTGCAACCTTTTGTAACGAAAATATGCTACGAAATTTGATATCTGACCAGACTTTTCCAAACAGACTTGCAACGAAACTTTTTTAACGAAAATATACTACGAAAATGCTGCTGTGGTGGCTGAAACATAGCTGGAGGCTGCTTCCACCCATTAGCTTGCTGCTGCTGTTACTGTTGTCTTTCATACTGCAACTGTTAGTGAAGCTCACCCAACATTCCAGGGACATAAACTGCAACAAGAACATGAATGGGAAATTTTTTACTGAAAATATACTTGAAAATTTGACGAGACTTTTTTAAATGAACTTGCTACGAAAAATGTTTTAACGAAATATACAATGAAATCTGAAAACACGTCACGAAATAACAAAAATGTTATACGAAAATATGTGCTTACCTGGTAATTCCCATTCCCCTGATTACCTAGGCACTGCTTCTGCTGTTGGCTGAACGCTTTATCTTGCAATCTCTAACTAATAAAGATATACAATTAGCGCGCAAGCAAAGAAATAAGTGACCTGACACAGCCATGGGCGATGGTAAAATGAGGAAGACTGGAGGGTGGGGATAATATCTATATAAGTTCACTGATACAACATTAGCTGTTAAGAAAGGAATTTTCTGGGGGAGAACACTTCGGGCTATGGGTTTGAGGTGTAGGTGCTACAACAGGAAGTAATCACTCGAGACAGAGTGGACGTGGTATATGGAAATTTCCTGGGTGTCGACGCCGCCTTCCGGTCCATAGTTCCTCGACTGTGAGATCAAAGGGACCCGCCGACCAGCGAACGCGGACAGGTGGGCGGACACAAAAAAATTTACCTTGCGCCTGCTGTTGCCGGGACAGCTTCCAGCGGTGGCGGTGGCGCTCGCAGTGCCCTGTGGATGGCTGAATAGGGAACTAACTAGTACGTTGATTAAGCTGCGACAGAAGCGGACACTCTTGCAGTATGGCAGTGGACTCTCAGCACTTCGTGGCTTATGGGCAGTGCACAGAGAAGGGTGTTTGTGTTCGGAAACACCGACGTGCATACAAGACCTCAGATATGTTTAGAGTTAAGATCTATTTGTGACGAGTGTTTTTGATCTGCTGCGCTTGTAGGATAGTTTCCAGACAATTTCGAGTGGTATTGTCGGCTAGGGCATACAGCACGGTGAACGTATTGACACACACAATCGGAAAGGCAACAAAACACATTTCAAGCATCCTCATTCGAGTCCTGTACAACAAGGCAAGCAACTCTGGTCCATTCAGTCTCAAGTTGTGTAACAAGACAAAGTTGCCTCCTGCACTGGGGATTGTTCAGCCATTTCAAAAAAACATGAACAGTTCCAGCACAGGCAGTAGTCTCTATGAGTTGCAAAATGAATCTTAAATCCATCCCGCTGCACCAACCTTATTTACTGAAAAGTATTCTGCCTACACTCATCCATTATCATCTCCTTCCATTCCTCGTCTAGGAGACTATGGACGCAATCCTCTTCTGTATACTTACAGGTAACTCTTCTCTGTCCGACAGCAATATCTCATCAACTGAACACATTTCTGAGTTTTTCCCACCAATTTCCAACACGGTAACCTCAAAAATGAAGACAGTAAGTTCCTTACCAACAGCTCAATGCAGACGGAGTTTTTCCCACCATTACGCAGGTGGGGGAGGGGAGGGGAACTGGGGGAGTGGGAGGAGTGTGGGTGATCAAAGAGATGTTGTCACATGTTATCCTCATGGAGAGGATGTAGCGGACCCACAGGGAGAGCTACCATCATGAATAAATTTGGCAAAAATGCAGACTGTGCAACTCTCTCTTTATGCCACTACTGAGGTGTAGACGTGACAGACTGGCAGAAAGTAGCTATCGTGTTTTGAGCTGCCCTCACTCAGATCACGGGTGTAGTTGCCTGATTGGTTGGTGTATCGATGTGGACTGTCCAATGTGTCTGCATGGAATGGTGTAGCCATCTAAAATGACGTAAGAACAGAGATTGTCAAAAGATTCTAACTGATAGGGACCAGAGGCGAGGAAGTAGTTGCTGTCAGTGAGTGCAAGTCCACCCCAATCAATTCCGAGCTAATTTTGTGAAAAGAACTGTATGTAATGGATATTTGGAGATTGCTGCCTCACAAAAGGCTCGTGTAGAGGGTAGCACAAATAATGCACATCTTCTAATGGCCAAACTATGCACAGAAACAGACGGCAGCTGACTGGAGGCGTGTAGTGGTACGACGAGTTGTGGTTCCTCCTCTTTTCAAAAAATGCAATGTGTCACATGCACCAACAAGTCACTGAGGTGTTAAACCTGGAGTCTGTTGACGGTGCAGTGAATCTGGAGGTGGTTCTGTAACGCTTTGGGATTTTTTTTGTGCTATAACTTGGGCCCACTCATTCAGGTTACTGGGAACATGGGACAGGATATTTATTTCAACATTCTCAGCGACCAAATGATGGTGTTTCTTCTGCATATTCACGATGAGCATGCTGTGGACACTCCTGTCTTTCAAGATGACAGCTGCCGCCACAGGGGTTCACTCGTAGGTTCCCGATGAAATGCATACATGGGCGCCATACTGCCCCTCGTCTGGGCTGCTAAACCAACTGATTTCAATCCCTTACAAAGTTTCTGAGACTATTATGAAGACGGGACGAAATGTAGCAATCAGAATGAACACAGTTTGGTAACTTTAGAGTATTTAATCATTACTAAATGCCTTCAGCTGTATATGGCATGCCTGAAGACACTTATGGACTCTCTTTCCTGAGATCGTTATCAAGACTAGAGGTGGTATTACATGCTATTAGCCTGAAGTCTCCTGAGGGGGAGTAATTTTTTATATGGTGAACATATGTAGAATAATATAATGAATCACAATATTGTATGGATAGCTGAAAGTATCTCAGACAGAATAATATAATGAATCACAATATTGTATGGATGGCTGAAAGTATCTCGGACAGAAATTTCAATTACAATTCTAAATGAATTGGTTATATTTTTTGGAGACACAAAAAGGAGTCTCGCTAATACAATAATTACACTAATAATTGTTTAAAAAATCAGATAAATAAGGCCATCTGTGAAGATTCTACATTCTCGAGGTGCTTGACATTGGTGAATAGAGTTTGTAAATGTATCAAACAACGCTACTGACATGTTCGTTTCACGTTCGACATGATGTGAAGTCGTTGACTTCAGGTTACATTTGGCAGCGGCGGCGGGAGATTGTCTTAAATTACATAAATGAGCTTGTATGCTGTCTATACATTCTCATTACTCACTCTGACACTTCAACGATGTTTGTTAACTTTTAATTTTTTTAGCTTTTAATTTTTCTGCCTTCATTCTCAGTGATATATAACGTCATTGTACCTGTAACATCTTGTTTTCTTTGTAGAAGCTCATTTCCGAATTAGTTGTAAGTTCTTAGCAACATAGATATTTAGGAAATCATTATAATTCCTCTGGACCATTTATTGAACTAACCTCCTTTGGAAGTATGGTTTTATGTTCCTACTTTGTTTCCCCCTTTCCTGTTTTATGACACTCAAATGAATCTGATTTTCTTAAACTCGACTTTGTCACTGATTTTTAGTAGTATTAAACAGCTCCATTATACAGCTGATGGATGTCCATATTCGGAACTGCGAATACATTTCATGTATTTTTGGCAAACGTTGACATATTACCAAAGAGAGATAATTCTAATTCTTTCCTCGCTTAGTAGAGAGATGATTCTCTAATTGCGTAAGACTATCCGCGATTCGTCATCTACCACTTCTGTCTGAATCTTAATTGTTCAATCTATCGGCAGTCCTGGAACGCAGAGCTGTTTCGTGTCCCACCGCCCTACATTCAGTTAATGAGCCACCGGCTCTGTCACTTTGGCTCGCAGTCGTAAACATGTAGCCAGACTATTCTACTGGCGAGGATTTAGGAGGGACGCCGCCCAGCCTCCCAGCCAATCGATATGACGTGCAGGCTCGCTTCTCCAGCCGCTGGCTGCCGCTCTCATTTTTTCTTTCCGTTCTCGCCTGCCACCATTACGTTTCAGGTTTTTTCTGGTTGTTATTACTTAATATTTTAAACATTTTGAGGCTGTGAGCTCAGCAACCGTGTATGCCGTTATATAAAATGTAATAGTCAACCAACCAGATGCAAGTATTAAGAAAAAAGAAACACATTAACCAGGTGTCGATAGTTCTAAGACTATCCTTATCAGAACGGTAATAGTTACATGAAATCACGTAACAACTTTAAAGTTTCGGCAACAATGTTCTCGTCAAATGACATGTTTGCGTTCCATGAGTCAAGAATAAAAATAATAATAAAAAGGACAGAGAGTTATCACAGAATGATAAAACCACGGTTCCAAGTCTCGGCTCAAGTTAACTGTCGTAGCCGGCTAAGAGTGGCACATACATAGCACAAGAGGCATCAGACTACAACGTTTTAGTATGATGCCTCTTGCGCTGTTACATTTTACATAATGTTATTACTTAAATGTCGGTAGTGTTGGTTAAGTTCTTGTTTCACCACCGCTATAATACAACTACATTCCACATCTTTCACTGTAATGGACACTGTTATTGCACTATTCGCAAACTCTTGCCACTACAACCAGCAAATTTAAATTGCCCTGTCACGGTCACCATGTGTTATTAACCCATAGCCCTCTTTCCTATACTCAAACTTAGGGTCCTCTTCATGTAAGTTTATTCAAGAGTCATTTCGTGGCTGGTAAGCATCACGACCTTGCTACGACGTTGTCTGTTTAACTTATCTTCTAAAAGCATAACTGCGAACCACAGCACTTTGAACAGTATACTTAACTACAATGCCCTCTGTAACTAATCTTGACCGTGTGTATACCTGACTGAAATTTAATTTTCGTATTAGAGTTTTTCTCATGCGTTTAGTAGACAAACCATTGGTTAGCAGACGTTAGCAACAAAATATGCGATGCCTTGATTTCGGTTTTCCAGTGAACAGTTATTGCATCTACCACTGAAACAGGAACTGTAACGAAATTTGCCTTGAGAAATTCCCCCTAAAATTTAATACTTCTATTAACTATATACAGTCCCCATGTTCTGAACAAATTGATTTTGAAAATTAAATTTATTCATTTAACGAGGAACAATTATTTAAAACTAAGTTTTGAGAACCATAATGAAAGTTAAGAAATATATATTGACCTCTTTTCATTACTTAACTACTTTTCAGAATTCAGTTAAAGTTAATACTTGTCATTTGAATAAAAAAAGTGCACTTTTGAAACAAGAAAGTGACTTAATGCAAGTGGATTTTACTTGAGTAATGTAGCAGAATGACCCATAAAAATGCGTAATATTACGACTGTTTGAATTTAGGTAAATACTGCAGCTCCTTCTGCTGCTTTCACAATCACAATTGTCCATCTGAATGTAACATTTAAGAAAAAATAAATTGTATTCTTGAAATCAAACACTTCTGCCAAATCTTTACGTTTCTTGTTAAAACAACATGACAGCGGCGTCGCAAAGGCTGCCCACATTGAATATACTTGTTGTGCAACCACAGCAAACCCATAATCGAGTCTGGTAAATCTTGCAACAGCGGCTCATTATTATCAATGTTGACTTTTTGCAGTTTACTAATGATATCTCCCTTCACTATTTTGTGCAGATGTTAGCACAAATTGTGACAACTTGTGGAGAGCACCACAGAACACGCCCTTTCACAATCACTGTTTTCCAGCTATATCTGCCCTAGTCAGTCACTCTACGGTAAAGTTTTTTCCGTGTAAAAGGAGTTCCCAAAATGGAATGGATCGAGCTAGCCTGTTATCCGTATCTCAGCACTGTTCTCCCGGCTTGCCTCAATCGCATTTTCTCTTGTAGAAGAAGCCCTACCGAATGGAAACGGCAAAGGCCAAAGCTAGGCCTCCTTCAAGCTTAATGGCATCCTTTTTAATGCTTGTTTTGCTAATTTTTGCAATAACAAATAATACTAAGTAAAGGATGATCTCAGACAGTGCATAAATGATTTGTTTTATCTTCTTAAATCCACAACAATGATTTATCATTATAATTAAACTCATACAAACTTGGCTAAATAACTCGTCAGATCACATCAACACACTGCGTACTTGGACACTGACACTGTTCCATTATAATCATAATCTCTAACAATAATATAATAACAATAAAATAATGAACAGATGACTGGAACAATTATGTTTAGCATCTATATAATGGACGAAGTGTAAGCGATAAAGATATTAGTAGCTAATCTCGTTTTTAATACTCCTTGAAAAGCATTTTCGACATTTCGTCGGAAAATGACGAAAGAATAAATTTTGCAACACATCGTTGTCTATGGGGACTAATTGCAGCCTCTTGTGTAATAAGAATTTCTCCTCTTTATTAACTATGCCACGTACTTCATGTCGGACTTGTACATGCTTTTAAGGACAGTTTTATTCTGGCCATCTTGTATTCTGATGTAATACATATGGGAAATAATGAGTGAAAACATTATAAACATCTGATTAGTAGCGTGTTGATCCACGTTTGGAATTCAATATAGCAACGAATTTGAGTGACATGGGTTTGTTTTCAGGAGCTACGTGTGACCAGATGTCTACGCGCAAGTCACTCCGAGCCGGTGGTTTGTGGGCGGCGCCTAATAGCGTTCCAGATATGTGCTGTTGGTTTCAGATCAGGCGAATTTGGTGGCCAAGACATCACCGTGAGTGCACTACCACGCTTCTCAAACCACTGCAGCACGATTCTGGCCTTGTGTGAGGGTGCCCACGTATGGCCTAGGTTGTTTCGTTGACGCTGAAGAAATGTCACTACGAAGCCGTTAAACATCTTCCATAAAATGCCGATCTCTCCCTATGTGATTTCCATATTTCTGGAGCCCTCAAGAGAGACATTCGTAGTCGTCGATTTGCTTCGGATGAAGTTTACGTTTTTTCTTCTGAATCTGCCTCATTCTAATTTGACTGCCCCAAATATGTAATGTCGATCCATCTTGACGTTTTCTCTGAAGCAGTAGAGACATAGCTTGTCTGTTTTTGTAACTTAATTCTGTACATAATACACTGGTGTGCGAAACTTACGTGCGAAAGCAAATTTCTGTACGATGTGTCCCTGCAAGTAACATAGCTTGATGAAGCTTGGACCTTACATAGAAAGAACTGCTACAGTATTGTACAGAAGATAACTGAAAGAAGTACGCAACAACACGTACACTGTTGACACTTTTATTCAAAGTGCACGTTACAATGAAGTCATCGCGATCTACAATCGTTCCCTGCACTTTGCAAACGACGGAATATGGTTCTTAATAGGGCGTGTGATCACCACGGGTAGCAATCCATGCTGTGCCACGTGCTCCCAGGCTGTCCACAAGGCTGGTAAGGAGTTCATGAGGTAGGGCGTTCCATTACTCAACCAGTGTGGTTGACAGTTGCTGCAGGGTAGTTGATGCATGCAGACGTGCCGCAGTACGTCTCCTCAGCGCGTCCTAAACGTGCTCCTGTGGATTTAAGTCGAGCGGTTCTAGGCGCTACAGTCTGGAACCGCGTGACCGCTACGGTCGCAGGTTCGAATCCTGCCTCGGGCATGGATGTGTGTGATGTCCTTAGGTTAGTTAGGTTTAAGTAGTTCTAAGTTCCAGGGAACTGATGACCAGAGCAGTTAAGTCCCATAGTGCTCAGAGCCATTTGAACCATTTGATTGGGCAGTCCAAGCGATTCGCCGAATTCCTCTCGTTCCAAGAGCTCCTACACTTGGGCTGTACTATACGATCGTAAATTGGCATCTATAAAAATAGAGTGAGGGCTGTATGAAACCCTGAAAAGACGCAAACGGGGAAGGAGTACAGTAAAACGTCGACCAAGAAGTGTACTGTGACAAAGATTTGGAGGTCAATATGCCAATAAAATATTATTCCCCACACGCCATAACGCCTGGACCACCAAAACGATCATGATCGACCATGTTTCTGTGTGCAATATGTACTCTCAAATAGCGAGAGGATGCACCCTGGAACGTTGTCGAATGTGGTGGTTTTGGTGGTCCAGACGTCATAGTGTTTCGAGGCATAGTGTCGGATAGGAGTACTGACCTCCTAATCTTTGAAAACGGTACATAAACCGGTCAATGTTATTGTGACACGGTGCTTCTTCCCCATGTGCATCTTTTCTGTGGTAACTTCGGATCTTATTTCATTTTTATGGATGATAATGCACGACTGCATTGAACAGCGCGCGTGGAGGAGCTCTTGGAATGCGAGGAATGGCGAACGGACGGGCCAGTCCGTTCCCTCGATTTAAACCCCATCGAGCGCGAGTTGGATGCGCTGGGTAGACGTACTGCAGCAAGTCGACATGCACCAGTGTGCCTCCAGCAGTTGCAACCGCGCTGGTTGAGGAATGGAACGCTCTACCACAAGAACTCCTTACCAATCTTGTGGCCAGCAATGGATCACGTTTCATACCATGCATTGCCGTTCGTGGGGATCACACACCCTATTAAAAGCCGTGTCTCGACACTTGTAATGTCCATTGGACCATTATAAATCGCGGTGCGTTCAGGAGCAGAACGCGAAGCTTTGGTTTTGCTTTGTATTACACTGAACAGCTAAAGAAACTGGTATACCGGCGTAAATATCGCGTAGGGCCCTCGCGAGCACGCAGAAGTGCCGCAACACATTGTGGCATGAACTCAACTAATGTCTGATGTAGTGCTGGAGAGAATTGACACCATGAATCCTGCAGGGCAGTCCATAAATCTGTAAGCATGCGAAGGGTTGGAGATCTATTCTAAACAGCACGCTGCAAGGCATCCCAGATATGCTCAATAATGAGGAATTTGGTGGCCAGCGGAAGTGCTTAAACTCAGAAGAGTGTTCCTGAAGCCACTCTGTAGCAATTCTGGACATATTGGGTGTCGCACTGTCCTACTGGAATGCCCAAGTCCGTCGGAATGCACAATGGACATCAATGGATGTGGGTAATCAGACAAGATGCTTACGTACGTATCACCTCTCAGAGTCGTATCTACTCGTACCAGGGTCCCAAATCTCTCCAACTGCACACGCCCCACACCATTACAGAGCCTCCACCAGCTTAAACAGTCCCCTACTGACACACGGGGTCCATGGATTCATGAGGTTGTCTCCATACCCATAAACGTTGATTGGCTTTATACAAGTTGAAACGAGACTCGTCAGATCAGGCAACATGTTTCCAGTCATCAACAGTCCAATCTTGGTGTTGCCGGATCCAGGAAAGGCGTAAAGCTTTGTGTCGTGCAGTCATCAACGCTACACGAGTGGGTTTTCGGCTCCGAAATCCCATATCGATGATGTTTCGTTGTATGGTTCGCACGCTGACACTTGTTGGTGGCCCAGCATTGAGATCTACAGAAATCTGCGGAATTGTTGCACTTCTGTCACGTTGAACGATTCTCTTCAGTCGTCGTTGATCCCGTCTTGCAGAATCTTTTTCCGGTCGCAGCCGTTGAAGCAGCAGTAACCGATCTAACAACAACGCCAGACATTTGTTGTCTTAAATAGGCGCTGCCGACCGCAGCTTTAGTGTATGAAAGAATTTATATCTAAAATATTAATTAATTCATTCAGACAAGATAGACAGATACATTTCACAAAATAAAACATAATGGTCACAAACAATAAATCATTGAGCACTATATTATGGCAACGCGTAGCAGGTAGTTCGATCATTCATTGCAGCAATGTTACATCACCGCACCTCAGACATAGCAGAGGAAAGGAAAGAAGCGTATACACACACAGAAGCCAATCGGCACACGTAACTGCATCCACTCACATATGCGTAAATGGTAACACATGGTTTTAGCACTCACACAGCAGTAGCTTTTGTCACGATGATTCAAGGGACAACCAAAAGCTTTAAGCAAAATAAATATAATAAGCTTCTCAGAGGAATGGAGAGTGAAATACACTGAAGCGACAAGGGAACTAGTATAGGCATGCGTATTCAAATACAGAGATATGTAAACATCAGAATACGGAACTGCGGTATCAAGATTTAAGTGAGTTTGAACGTGGTGTTGTAGTCGGCGCACGAGCGATGGAACACAGCAACTCTGAGGTAGCGATGAAGTGGGGATTTTCCCCTACGACCATTTCACGATTGTACCGTGAATATCAGGAATCCGGTGAAACATCGAATCTCCGACATTGCTGCACTCACAAAAACATCCTGGAAGAACACGACCAATGACAACTGAAGAGAATAGTTCAATGTGACAGAAGTGCAGCCCTTCCGCAAATTTCTGCAGATTTCAATGTTGGGCCATCAACAAGTGTCAGCGTGCGAACCACTCAACGAAACCTCATGGATATGGGCTTACGGAGCCGAAGGCCCACTAGTGTACCCTTGATTACTGCACCCATCAAAACCAAGAGTGGACTGTTGACGACTGGAAACATGTTTCCTGGTTGTACGAGTCTCGTTTCAAATTGTATCGAGCAGATGGATGTGTACGGTTATGGAGACAACCATATGAATCCATGGTGGGGAATTGTTCAATCTGGTGGAGGCTCTGTAATGGTGTGGGGAGTGTGCAATTGGGGTGATAGAGGACCCCTGGTACATCTAGATACGACTCTCACAGGTGAGACGTGCATAAGCATCCTGTCTGAAAACCTACATCCATCCATTCATGTCCATTGTGCATTCCGACGGACTTGAGCAGTACCAGCAGGAGAATGAGACACCCCACACGTCCATAATTGCTACATGGTAGCTCCAGGAACACTCTTCTAAGTTTAAACACTTCTGATGGCCCCTACACTCCCCATACATGATCAGTCTGGAACCGCACGATTGCCACAGTCGCAGGTTCGAATCCTGCCTCGGGCATGGATGTGTGTGATTTCCTCAGATTAGTTAGGTTTAAGTAGTTCTAAGTTCTAGGCGACGGATGACCCCAGAAGTTAAGTCTCATAGTGCTCAGAGCCATCCCCATTCATGAACGTTATTGAGCATATCTTAGGTGCTTTGTAACTTGCTGTTCAGAAGAGATCTCCAGCCCCTTGTACTCTTACTGATTTATGGACAGCCCTCCAGGATTCATGATGTCAGTTCCCTCCAGCACTACTTCAGTCGAGTCCATGCCACGTCGTGCTGCGGCACTTTTGCGTGCTCACGCATGTCCTCTATGATATTAATCAGGTGTAGCAATATCTTTGGCTCTGAAGTGTATTTCATTTTGTACAGTTACGTGATGTCCTCAGCAAGAATCAGACAATTACTGAGGCTGTCAGCCCATTTGCCATTAAAGTGGTTCATAGCTCTACTAAGCAGTGAGATTAACTTCGAAGGGTTCTCTGCCCTGCATAACTTATTTTTTAGGCGCGCTACTACTGATGACAGTGCATTGTGCTTCACATACACTGTATCACACGCAACAGTTAATGATTAGCTATTACTATCTGCAGCTATATTTGGTACATGATCCAGTACGTGATGTAAGAACTAAAAGCGAATTTACAGAGCCGTTTCGCTGCAAGTCGTCATCAACGGGTGGGTAGATGGCTCTCCCTACGAAGCTCTGAATTACGCCCTCTGACCAAACGTATCTGGTCAGTGTCGGATAGACCATCAGAGACAGAGCGCCTCGTGTTCCTGCTGCTAATAAGGCGAGTAAACTGTTCATTTGTTACATATTTTTACGAGCTTCCAACAGGAGCGACTGCAGTAATGGATAGGAACTGTCATTGCTGTGTACAGATGTGAGCTGAGTTGGCGACCCTTCACTCACAGCTCCAGGCTGCGTTGGCTTCCGTCACACTGCTTGAGGCTGCGGCCAAGGGGCATCACTGTGGGGGTCTGATGCGGGGATGTGAGGGACGTCGAGCATGTCCCACGTGTCCCCCAATCAGTCCACTGCTGTGGCCACCCCAGGTACTGCCTTATGTGAGGTTGACTCCTCACCTGTGGTTGAGTGCGAAATCATTCCAAAGTCTGACAGGCAGCGGAAAACTTTCCGAGGGCCCGATCGTAGGGCCTCCCCAGTTCGTTTGACGAACAGGTTTTGGGCGTTATCTGTGGCTGACGATGTCTCTAAGCTGGGTGCAGTCGTCCACCCTTTTCCAGAGGAAGCTTCTCGACCCGCCAGGTCTGGGCATTCACAGAGGGTTAGTTTGCTGGTAGTTGGAAGCTCGAGCGTTAGGCCCATTGGGGCCCCTTAGGAACATGGCTGCCAAGGAGATTCTCTCTAGTTTCGGGCGGCTAGCTGAAATGGTAAAGACTGCCAGTCTTGCTTCCGAGATTAAGGCCAAGCTCACCATCTGCAGTATAGATAGAACTGACTGTGGTCCTTCAGACCAAAGACGAGTGGAGGGTTTGAATCAGAGGCTCAGGCGGTTCTGTGACCGTGTAGGTTGCAGATTCCTTGACTTGCACCATCGGGTGGTGAGTTTCCGAGTTCCGCTTAACAGGTCAGGAGTGCACTACACTCAGGAGGCGATACATGGATAGCGGGAGCTGTGTGGAAGGGACTGGGCAGTTTTTTAGGTTAGAGGTTCTCAGGGAACCACAGAAACGGAGTCCGTCTAAAAAGGGGAGGTAAAACAGAGTAAGATAGTTGTAGAGATGATAGGTATTGTAGTTGCAAATTATCGTAGCTGTGTTGGGAAAGAACCAGAACTCCAATCCCTAATAGAAAGCACTGAAGCTCAAATAGTTATAGGTACAGAAAGCTGGCTAAAGCCGGAAATAAGTTCAGACAATTTTTTTTTTCAGACGATCTAACAGTGTTCAGAAAGGATAGATTAAATAAAGTTGGTGGTGGAATATTTATTGCTGTCAGAAGCAGTTTACCTTGTAGTGAAACTGAACTAGATAGTTCCTGCGAAATAGTATGGGTATAGGTTATATCTGACAATCGCACTAAACTCTTAATTGGATCGTTTCACCGACCCGCCGTCTTAGAAAATATAGTTTTTGAACGGTTCAAAGAATACTTGAGTCGCATTTCAAATATGTACCCCACTCATACAGTTATACTTGGCGGTGACTTCAATCTACTCTCGATATGCTGGAAAAATTATACGTTTAAACCCGGCGGCAGGCATAAAACGTCATCCGAATAGATCTGAATGTTTTCTTAGAAATTTTTTTAACAATTAGTTCATGAGACGACTCGAAACGTAAATGGTTGTGAAACCATACTTGACCTCTTAACAACAAGTAATCCTGGACGAATAGTGAATATCATGACGAATACAAGGATTAGCGACCACAAGGCAGTTGCTGTTAGGCTGAATACCGTAACACCAATCTTCACTCCTTCCGATTTGATTATGTAAATGTAGAAAATTTGTGGAATGATTTCAAAGAGAGAGTACCGACAGCAATTGAGAGATGTATACCACATAAATTAGTAAGTGATGGTACTGATCGCCCAAGGTACACAAAACGGGTCAGATCGCTGTTGCAGAAGCAGCGAAAAAAACATGCCAAATTTAAAAGAACGCAAAATCCCCAAGACCGGCAAGTATAGCGCGTACTTCAATGCGGCATGCCTTTAATAATTTCCAAAACTAAATTCTCGAAATCTGGTAGAAAACCCAAAGAGATTCTGGTCATACATAAAGCACACCAATCGCAAGACGCAATCAATACCTTCACTGCGCGATAACAACGGTGAAGTGCAAAAATGGTTCAAATGGCTCTGAGCGCTATGGGACTTAACATCTTATGTCATCAGTCCCCTAGAGCTTAGAACTACTTAAACCTAACTAACCTAAGGACATCACACACACCCATAAAGGAGGCAGGATTCGAACCTGCGACCGTAGCAGTCCCGCGGTTCCGGACCGAAGCGCCTAGAACCGCACGGCCACCACGGCCGGCGCAACGGTGAAGTCACTGATGGCAGTGCCACTAAGGCAGAGTTATTAAACACGGTTTTCCGAAATTCCTTCACCAAAGAGGATGAAGTAAATATTCCTAAATTTCAATCAAGAACAACTGCCAAGATGAGAAACATAGAAGTAGATATCCTCGGTGTAACAAAGCAACTTAAATCACTTAATAAGGCTCAGGCCTCCGGTCCAGATTGTGTACCAGTCAGGTTACTCTCAGAGTATTCTGATACAATAGCTCCATATTTAGGCATTATATGCAACCGCTCGTTCACAGAAATATCCGTAACTAAAGACTGGAAAATTGCTGAAGTCACCCAATACGCAAAAAGGGAAGTAGGAGTAATCCGCTGAATTACAGGCCCATATCACAAACGTTGATTTGCAGTAGGGTTTTGGAACAAATATTGTATTCGAACATTATGAAGTACCTCGAAGAAAACGATTTATTGACACATAATCTACGCGGATTCAGAAAATATCGTTCTTGCGAAATATAACTAGCTCTTTATATTCATGAAGTAATGAGTGCTATCGACAGGGGATGTCAAATTGATTCCATATTTTTAGATTTCCAGAATGCTTTCGAGACGGTCCGTCCCAAGCGTCTTCTAACCAAACTACTTGGCTATGGAATATCGCCTCAGTTGTGTGACTGGATTCGTGATTTCCTGTCAGAAAGGCCACAGCTCGTAGTAATAGACGGAAAGTTATCGAGTAAAACAGAAGTAATATCCGGTGTTCCCGAAGGAAGTGTTATAGGCCCTCTGCTGTTCCTGATCTATGTTAACGACATAGGAGACAATCTGAATAGCCGTCTTAGATTGTTTGCAGTCTTGTAAAGTCATCAGATGACCAAAACGAATTGCAAAATGATTTAGATAAGATATCTGTATAGTGCGAAAAGTGGCAATTGACCCTGAATGAAGAAAAGTGTGAGCTATTGACGTGAGTACTAAAAGAAATCCGCTAAATTTCGATTACGCGATAGGTCACACAAACCTGAAGGCAGTAAATTCAACTAAATACTTAGGGATTACAATTACAAATAACCTAAATTGGAACGATCACATAGATAGTGTTGTGGGTAGAGCAAACCAGAGACTGAAATTCGTTGGCAGAACACATAGAAGGTGCAACAGATCTACTAAAGAGACAGCTTATACTACACTTGTCCTCACTGTTCTGGAGTATTGCTGTGCGGTGTGGGATCCGTGTCAGGTGGGACTGATGGATGACATCGAAAAAGCTCAAAGAAGGGCGGCTCGTTTTGTACTATCGCGAAATAGGAGAGATAGTGCCATATACATGATGCGTGAATTGTAACGGCAATCTTTAAAACAAAGGCGTTTTCCGTTGCGACGGGAACTTCTCATGAAATTTCAATCAGCAGTTTTCTCCTCCGATTGCGAAAACATTCTGTTGGCACACACCTACATAGGGAGAAATGATTATAACGATAAAATAGGAGAAATCATGGCTCGCATAGAAAAATTTTAGTGCTCTTTTTCCCGCACGCCGTTCGAGAGTCAAACGGTAGAGAGACAGCTTGAAGGTTGTTCATCGAACCCTCTGCCAGGCACTTTATTGTGAATAGCAGAGTAATCACGTAGATGTAGATGTAGACACTTATTAGTGGATTTCATTGCAGGGTGTGTCCACCCTTCGCTTTTAATGAAGGTTCGAACTCTGCTGGGGACGCTTTCAATGAGGTGTCTGAATGGCTGTGGAGGAACTGCCAACTATTATTCTTCAAGAACCGAAAAGAGAGAAGGCAGTGATGTTTGAGGCTGGGGTTTGCGGCGAACTTGACTTTGTAACTCGTCCCAAACGTGTTCCATTGGGTACAGGTCGGAACTCTGGGCAGGCCAGTCCATTTCAAGATTGTTAACGTCCACAAATCACTGCCTCACAGAGGATGCTTCGTGACAGGGTGCATTGTCATGCAGACATCAACAGTCATCGTTTCCGACCACCAAAACACCCTCATACCATAACACGACCACCTCAGTACGTGACATGGTTAAAAAACTCTAAACACTATGGGAGTTAACATCTGAAGTCATCCGTTCCCTAGACATAGAACTACTTAAACCCAACATACCTATGGAAATCACACACTACAATGCCCGAGGCAGGATTCGAACCTGCGACCGTAGCAGCCGCGTGGTTCCGGACTGAAGCGCCTAGAACCGCTCGACCACAGCGGCCGGCCTCCATAATTCACTGTTGGCACTACACACGATGGCAGGTGACGTTCTATAGATATTCGCCAAACCCAAACACTTCCATCGGATTGCCAAAGGGTACAACGTGATTAATCTCCCCAAATCATTCGTTTTCAGTCATCCGTTGTCTAGTGACGTCGCTCTTTAGACCTCCTCAAGCGTCGTTTAGGACTGACCATAGAGATGTGTGGCTTATGAAGAGCTCTAGAACATTATAACCTATTGTATTTAACTTCCTACGTATAGTTATTGTGCTAACTGGACTGCTGATACCACTTGGAACTCACGATTGATTCTTTCGGTTGATTTAATGCGATTTTTTATAACCACCCTCAGCAATACTCCACGCTCCCTGTCCATCATTACATGGGGTCTGCCTGGTCTTTGTTTAGTTTCGCTTGTTCCTTCGCGTTTCCACTTCCATGACAATGCCACATCCATGACAATGCCACACGAATCCGTATCTCTGGCACCAGTTTTGATGGCATAACACTCCCAATCCATACCTGGCAAGTTGAAGTCACCTCCTATTACAACGGCATGATCAGGAAAATTACTAATGATATTCTGCAAGTTCCCTCTGAAGCGCTCTACAACTACAGATCCTGACTCAGATGGTCCATGAAAGCAACCGATGGGGTTTGCCTGGTCTTTGTTTAGCTCCGGTTGTTCCTCCGTGTTTCTACTTTGTAGTCATATCACCAACAGTCGACCTGGCCAGCTTTGGAAGGGTAGATATGTCCCTGACTGATTTGTTACCCATGTGACATCCTGTGACTAGCCCACGTTCGAAGTCACTCACGTCTTCTGACTGACCATTCTGCTGTTACAACTTCTCTACTGACAACACAATGCTCTTTGCCTCGTTTTACTGTATTATGGCATGGCCGATCCTCGTGACTTCTAGTGGTCAGTTCATCATTATATAGGGATCAGTGCGCTAATGTAGCATACTTGTATGAGCTCTCTGCTAAACTTATGTATGCTACCTTAAGAAAGACAGTATCCTAAACTTAAAGACGCAACTTGTTTTGGCCGCGTGCACTGCGCGTCGGAAGCTCGCTGGTTTCACTAGCGCCGCGGGAGGAATCCGGCGGACGGAAGCGCACGCGGTGATAATGCGTCCGCGTATCAGACGCCGCTTGTTCCCGGGTCCTCCGACAAAGCGGCAGCTTTCCCCGGAGAACCGGTCCTACGGCTTTCACTCGTCTCGCCGGGACGCATCGTTGCGCAAACGCCCGGGGGCGTCTTCACGGGAGTGGCCTCGCCTGACCTTCGGTCGGCATCGTCAACCTTAGCATGCTCGCCGCCGCGATTCTCATACCCCATCCCATCGCTGCTCTGTATATTTATTGTACAAGCTAGCCAACATTAACACAGATTGACTTACGTAATTATGGCCTCCTTAAAAGTGCTACCATTTACACAGCCGGCCGCGGTGGTCGTGCGGTTCTAGGCGCTTCAGTCCGGAGCCGCGGGACTGCTACGGTCGCAGGTTCGAATCCTGCCTCGGGCATGGATGTGTGTGATGTCCTTAGGCTAGTTAGGTTTAAGTAGTTCTAAGTTCTAGGGGACTGATGACCTAAGATGTTAAGTCCCATAGTGCTCAGAGCCATTTGAACCATTTGAATCATTTACACATGTAGTCCACATATACTGGTAAACACAATTAGAGGGTTAACCACGATATAATGATCCACTACGTAGAGGTTACCATATCTGAGAGATCTTCAATTACAGCCACCCAAAATTAAGTGTACGATGAGCAGTCATGAAAATTTTGGTAGAGAAAAAGTCGGTAATATGTTATCTGAAATAATTTGTCTAAAAGTAAGAAAGGAAGTAGATTATACTATCACTTGACACACCTCATTGCCTCTGGATGATTTCGAACATCATTCAACGGCACATCAAATGTTCCTCCTACCTATTTCATTTCTTACTTTTAGACAAATTATTTCACAAAACCTTTTACTGACTTTTTTCACTATTTTCTTATTGTCAAGTTTTCTTCATTAAGCATGATCTTATTGTCATCTCATTTGCTCCACTAACGTCTTCTGTTTTCAAAACGTTGTGAATTTAACACTTAATTTGAAGTAAAACATTTTGACAGTTAAACACATCAATGTAACTTTTTGTGCTCAAAACAGCATGTCCTTGAAAAGGTAAACTTTTGGTACTTCTTTGCCTTCCTAGTGTCTGCTCTTCCCGAAATTTCCTAAATTGGTTATTTGATTCGAAGGAAGCCATTTTAAAAATCACATTTCAAATCAGTGCAACTTCATGTTCACAAAACAGCTACACGCTGAAGAGATGAGCATTCTCACACCTTATTTGCGTTCCTAGCTTCTTCTGTTCTCGAAATGTAGTAAATTTAGTACTTGATTGACTTGATACGAAGAAAGTCTTTTTGACAATTAAATGTCACACAATGTACCTACTAATGCGCAAAATTGCTACACCTTGAAGAGATGGAAATTTTTGACACTCTATGTAGAGTCGGTGATAGAATTCGCGAGATCCCTCGCTTATTCGTTAAGCTCAACTGCAAAGCTTTGCTCTCCGGTTCGATCATAATGGGCTAGGAGGCACGACGCTACCAACATTGTCAATTACATCTGTGCCTAATGTATGTTTCACGAAACAAAAGCTGAGAGGGAAAATCATGGAGCGTCACAGGCAGTAGCAACAATACGTGCGCATTTTACTGAGACATGAGACAGGTCTCGCAAACGGATTTTAAAAACTGCATTGCGATTTTTCCGAAAATGTTTTAAGCTATTCTCGACCGACACATTCTTTTCTCCATCTCTTTTATCACAGCTTCAGTGAACGAAGGCAGCAATAAGAATTGTGATGTTACAAAAAATGGTTCAGATGGCTCTGAGCACTATGGGACTTAACATCTGAGGTCATCAGTCCCCTAGAACTTAGAACTACTTAAACCTAACGAACCTAAGGACATCACACACATCCATGCCCGAGGCAGGATTCGAACCTGCGACCGTAGCGGTCGTGCGGTTTCAGACTGAAGCGCCTAGAACCGCTCAGCCACTAAGGCCGGCTGTGATTGTACAGTTTGCGGTATGTTATTCAGGAATATCTTACTGATTATAATGGAAAACGTGCTTACGTAACATGGTGCTTACATAATACGGGTACAGGAAGCAAATTATCGACAGTGGCTAGTACTTGAAGTATCCTTGATCACAAAAGATCGAGTCGACAGACGTTCAGTGGGGGCTTCACCGGCACACTTGCTGGACAGATGCTAGCAGTACTTATTCGTTGGAATGGATCCTATTCTGCAGCCTTTGTTACGAATCGCTAGGTTCCACGGTGCACAACGATGTCCGGTTTTCGCCCACCCGTTCTGTCAGCTGCCAGAGTGGCGACAAGTGTTTGGCGTGGCGGATCGCTGGTAACTTTCTCGGGAGTAAAGATATCGTTCTAATTGTCATCTCCACTGATTTGAACACTTTCGGTTGATGTTGCGATGAAAATATTAATGTAAATTTAACAAATGTTAACTAGCTGTGTTACTAGTAACGCCACTTCTCTCTATAGATACGTTATGAATATAATTAGCTACCGAGTGTCTTCCATTGATCTCGAAACAACGACTTCTAACGCTACACAAAGAAAAGTTAAACTTAGAGGTATAGGTCACAGTGGTTATGAATTTTGTTAATACCATACACACGTAGTAGAGAAACGAATTTTGTAATTTCTCGGATAAGAATGGCAAACGTACCCAAAGCTACGAATGTTGGCAATCGACATGGAACCTTTGTAGCTGCTGCTAATACATCCAAAGTCGGTATCTTATTAAAGTCTTTAATGGTAGACGTACGAAAGCATACTGGGTCCTAATACTAACTCATACGACAATTTCAAATGAAAGACCCAATCTTTGCTAAAGATAAACTTATTTATTGAATCTCAAACCACTGGACATCAGGCGATGGCTCGAGTACTGACTTTTTCACATTTTCTTGCATTTTGGAATATTTCACATTATTTTTTCTCGTCGCAGAGACAAATACATACAAAATTTTAATTGACGAAATTTTTGTTGGAATTTACAGTATTGTTCCAAAATCCTGAAAAATCTGGACAGTAAGAAACAAAAATGGGAAACAGAAAATTGTGATGCACCAAACGAATTTCTCTAAGCGATTGTACCTAAACATATTATGATATTTTTATATATTGGCACTGTTGTGGCTGTGCCCTCTTGTGATATTTTGTGGTTCCTGGCTGGATGAGGAGAGGGCTGTATGATAGGTTGGTGGTCCGTTTCCTCTCACTACAACACAAAATGCACACGTAGTTAAAATACACTTTATTACAGGAACGACCTGAGTACTTAACTTCATTGATGTCCAATCTGAAGTTCTGTGGCTAACAGCAATCAAATAACGTGTACTAATTCTTGAATCTTGTCCGTGTCCATACCACAACTATATACGATGACTAACTTCCCCTTATAGCTAGCTAAGGTGCGAAGGGACGACTATTACTGTGGAAGACTAGAGCACAGTGTGACGTATTGAGGTACTGAGATTGAGAGATTGGCCCAGCTCGGTCGTCGTCTGCGGCCTATATGCACGCTGCCCAGGGGGCGTTGAGTAGCTTGGGGGCGTGTCTTGTCGTCTCTTGTCTAGGCGCGCCTAGTTCAGCACCTGCTATACAATGTTTCCTGGTGCCGACCGGTGTGCTGACGAAGGCGTACGCCAGCACACGCACGAAAGCTACATGTTGAGTGTAAGCAACATTAAGAATTTCAGATGGCCGCGACATCCGTCTCTGTCAACGTCTAATTTAATCCGGTTTCACTCCAGTCGGCTGTGGGAGGACATCAAGTTTGACTGGAATTTCGAATAACGGCTGGCCTGGTGTTCGTCACTTGGCGCTGACAAGGGTGGAGGAGGTTTTCTGGTGTGAGTAAAAATTATTATCGCTGGTGGGTATCGAACACGAGACATTTGGCATCAATGTAAACACCCACCCGCCCACGCCATTCACACCCAGCAACGAACAAAGGCACAAAAAACTTTTCAAATGTCTGTGAATTCCTAAGGGACCAAACTGCTGAGGACATCAGTCCGTAGACTTACACACTGCTTACACTAACTTATGTGAAGAACAACACACACACCCATGGCCGAGGGAGGTCTCGAACTTTCAGCGGGGGGAGCCGCGCAATCCGTGACATGGCGCCTCAAAGCACGCAGTCACTGCGCGCGGCGAACGTAAGCCATCAATCGTCTTATACTGAACCGGCGCGATTTCCAGTTGGCAGCCCATAGTTTCATACTGTGTACAGCGAAACCGAAAAAGCTAAGTAACTTGTAATAAGTAAAAATTCGAGACTGAGATTCGAAGTCTGAAGTCTCGCACTGAGTAAAAATGTGGAGAGAAACCGGACAAGTGCGAGTAAGACTTGATAAACGGGTATTCATTGGACAAATACACTCCTGGAAATTGAAATAAGAACACCGTGAATTCATTGTCCCAGGAAGGGGAAACTTTATTGACACATTCCTGGGGTCAGATACATCACATGATCACACTGACAGAACCACAGGCACATAGACACAGGCAACAGAGCATGCACAATGTCGGCACTAGTACAGTGTATATCCACCTTTCGCAGCAATGCAGGCTGCTATTCTCCCATGGAGACGATCGTAGAGATGCTGGATGTAGTCCTGTGGAACGGCTTGCCATGCCATTTCCACCTGGCGCCTCAGTTGGACCAGCGTTCGTGCTGGACGTGCAGACCGCGTGAGACGACGCTTCATCCAGTCCCAAACATGTTCAATGGGGGACAGATCCGGAGATCTTGCTGGCCAGGGTAGTTGACTTACACCTTCTAGAGCACGTTGGGTGGCACGGGATACATGCGGACGTGTATTGTCCTGTTGGAACAGCAAGTTCCCTTGGCGGTCTAGGAATGGTAGAACGATGGGTTCGATGACGGTTTGGATGTACCGTGCACTATTCAGTGTCCCCTCGACGATCACCAGTGGTGTACGGCCAGTGTAGGAGATCGCTCCCCACACCATGATGGCGGGTGTTGGCCCTGTGTGCCTCGGTCGTATGCAGTCCTGGTTGTGGCGCTCACCTGCACGGCGCCAAACACGCATACGACCATCATTGGCACCAAGGCAGAAGCGACTCTCATCGCTTAAGACGACACGTCTCCATTCGTCCCTCCATTCACGCCTGTCGCGACACCACTGGAGGCGGGCTGCACGATGTTGGGGCGTGAGCGGAAGACGGCCTAACGGTGTGCGGGACCGTAGCCCAGCTTCATGGAGACGGTTGCGAATGGTCCTCGCCGATACCCCAGGAGCAACAGTGACCCTAATTTGCTGGAAAGTGGCGGTGCGGTCCCCTACGGCACTGCGTAGGATCCTACGGTCTTGGCGTGCATCCGTGCGTCGCTGCGGTCCGGTCCCAGGTCGACGGGCACGTGCACCTTCCGCCGACCACTGGCGACAACATCGATGTACTGTGGAGACCTCACGACCCACGTGTTGAGCAATTCGGCGGTACGTCCACCCGGCCTCCCGCACGCCCACTATACGCCCTCGCTCAAAGTCCGTCAACTGCACATACGGTTCACGTCCACGCTGTCGCGGCATGCTACCAGTGTTAAAGACTGCGATGGAGCTCCGTATGCCACGGCAAACTGGCTGACACTGACGGCGGTGGTGCACAAATGCTGCGCAGGTAGCGCCGTTCGACGGCCAACACCGCAGTTCCTGGTGTGTCTGCTGTGCCGTGCGTGTGATCATTGCTTGTACAGCCCTCTCGCAGTGTCCGGAGCAAGTATGGTGGGTCTGACACACCGGTGTCAACGTGTTCTTTTTTCCATTTCCAGGAGTGTATATTATACTAGAACTGATATATGATTACATTTTCACGCAATTTGGGTGCATAGATCCTGAGAAATCAGTACCTAGAACGAACACCTCTGGCCGTAATAACGGCCTTGATACGCCTGGGCAATGAGTCAAACAGAGCTTGGATGGCGTGTACAGGTACAGCTGCCCATGAAGCTTCAAACGATACCAAAGTTCATCAAGAGTAGTGGCTGGCGTACTGTGACGAGCCAGTTGCTCGGCCACCATTGACCAGACGTTTTCAATTGGTGAGAGATATGGAGAATGTGCTGGCCAGGGCAGCAGTCAAACATTTTCTGTATCCAGAAAGGCAGGGACAGGACCTGCAACATGCGGTCGTGCATTATCCTGCTGAAATGTAGGGTTTCGCAGGGATCAAATGAAGGGTAGAACCACGGGTCGTAACACATCTGAAATGTAACGTCCACTGTTCAAAGCGCCGTCAATGCGAACAAGAGGTGACCGAGACGTGTAACCAATGGCACCCCATACAATCACGCCGGGTGATACGCCAGTATGGCGATGACAAATACACGCTTCCAATGTGCGTTCACCGCGATGTCGCCAAAAACGGATGCGACCATCATGATGCTGTAAACAGAACCTGGATTCATCCAAAAAAATTCGTGCCCCCAGGTTCGTCGTTGAGTACACCATCGCAGGCGCTCCTGTCTGTGATGCAGCGTCAAGGGTGACCGCAGTCACGGTCTCCGAGCTGATAGTCCACGCTGCTGCAAACGTCGTCGAACTGTTCGTTAAGATGGTTGTTGTCTTGCAAACGTCCCCATCTGTTGACTCAGGGATCGAGACGTGGCTGCACGATCCGTTACAGCCATGCGGGTAAGATACCTGTCATCTCGACTGCTTGTGATACGAGGCCGTTGGGATCCAGCACGGCGTTCCGTATTACCCTCGTGAACCCACCGATTCCATGTTCTGCTAACAGTCGTTGGATCTCGACCAACGCGAGCAGCAATGTCGCGATACGATAAACCGCAATCGCGATAGGCTACAATCCGACCTTTATCAAAGTTGCAAACGTGATGGTGCGCACTTCTCCTCCTTACACGAGGCATCACAACAACGTTTCACCAGGCAACGCCGGTCAACTGTTGTTTGTGTATGAGAAATCGGTTGGAAACTTTCCTCATGTCAGCACGTTGTAGGTGTCGCTACCGGTGCCAACTTTGTGTGAATGCTCTGAAAAGCTAATCATTTGCTTATCACAGTATCTTCTTCCTGTCGGTTAAAGTTCGCGTCTGTAGCACGTCATCTCCGTGGTGTAGCAATTTTAATGGCTGGTAGTGTATATTGATAATAGTACACAATAATTTCGTGTGTCTCAATGGCTTGGTGGTAGTCTCTCTCTTAACAGACGAAAAGATAGAGAGACAGTCAATAAATGCCAAAAAATATTTTTTATGCGATCTAATTACATATAACAGGATTCGGACTTTTCGTGCAGAGCACTCCTTTACAGTCTTACTTTCCTAAGACTAATTTTTTGCCTTACACTCGAGCTACAATATTATACGATTTACGGGAACCTTTTTAAAGAAACAGCTGGTCGTCTCTGGGAACCGTCTTGTAGCGGGAGATCGGCGCACGCACGCAGAACGCCCGAGCTTATCGCCCGACGCTGCGGCTTGTCGCACAGCCAGACGTCGCGCGCTGTTGGTAGCTTTTGACGCGTAAGACCCGGCTTTCTCGCTGCCACGAAGCACCGAGTCGACGGCGTGACATAAGCTGCGACTGTGTATAGCAGAGGGAAGCATCGTCTTTCCTCGACTGCTCACTGACGTTTATGGATACTGCTGCAACTTATACTGACAGTTTGCTTTACGAGGGCTGGTTGTCCTGATAACGGTCTACTAATGGGGAAACTAGGACCACTAGTTTATATTATTGTGCAATGGACCTGCTGCTACGAATTAAACCGTAAATACGTAATCTGATATTATTTGATAGTGTTTAACCATTGTATTGTGTGCAATTGGGGACCGACCTAGAAACGACGGAGAGCCTCCGGCCCCGCCGTAGCCCGCAGTGGTTCACAACCCCGCAACAGCCTACAGCAGTCCACTCACCCCACTGTCGCCCCACACCGAACCCAGGGTTATTGTGCGGTTCGGCCCACAGTGGACCCCCCGGGAACGTCTGACATTAGACGAGTGTAACCCCAAATGACAAATGTTTGCCTGGTAAAGTAATTATGGTGTACGCGTACCTGGAGACAGTGTTTGCACAGCAGTTGCCGACACAGTGTAACTGAGGCGGAATAAGGAGGACCAGCCCGCATTCGCCGAGGCAGATGGAAAACCGCCTTAAAAACCATCCACAGACTGGCCGGCACACCGGACCTCGACACTAATCCGCCGGGAGTAGTTTCATCATAATGCTTTTTCTTCTTTTTTCTTTTTTTTTTCTTTTTGCTAAACGACAAGTTTAGAATTATCTCTACAGCTTGGTAAAGAAATGTGATGCCTTAAGAAAGGTGAAAGGTGCACTAAAACTGAATACTGTTGTGTGTGTGTAACTCAATGAACTCGAAAGTTGCGTCCATTCGCTGTCATATCTTAATCGTGAATTATTACGAAATCGTATCTTAATTGTGACATGTCGGTTACATTTTGACTTGGACGTGATGTTTTTGCTCCTCTTACTCCTTTTTATTTCGTTATTTTTAGCTGCAGACAAACAATTTGAGTACGTGGAAGCTGGTACTGAAACAAAGTGTTGTATTTTATGGACACAAATTACAATATGCTTCGAAATACTCGTCACAGTGTCGCTGTATTCGTCAGCTGGTTAGGAAGTGCACATTGCAGACGAATTAAAACAGAATCTGAATGTAAGCTTACGAAAGTTCTATGCAAACAAGATCAGATTTGGTAGCGATTACAGTTTGTACCGTCACCAGCTAGGAAATATTGTGCTTGTATTCTAGTGCAAAGGGCTTCACAGCCAGTTTCGAGACAACACACTCTGAAAAATTCGTAACTTCCCCTGCGATACACACTACACTTTTTGACATGAAACCTGGCTGTCGCCCGGCCACCACAAAGTCTAAGCCTGTACAATTAACTGGCTGAACTGATAATTCTCTAAGACCAGTTATCTCCACAAATTATCAACACTGTAGTAGGCTGTGGTTTCGTGGAGGAAGCCTTCAGTTTGAGTCGGTCGCGTCGTTTACACCCACGATAAAACGCGTGACATGTGAATTCAACGTCATGGGGTCGAAACCACTCCGTGCTTACATTTTTGTTTAGCGCCCTTCGTCTTAATGCTGATGTCGTGAATGTAATAACAGCGCAGCTACAATGTATTTCACTTTCTGACACACCAGTGATAACAGTTCCACCCAATAATATTTTTGTGTGAGATTTCTTGGCAGACCGTCTGCTTCTGAATAGCACAGCTATCCGGAGCCCAGGCAGCCATTGCAGTGGCGGAGCTGTGCTCCCTCTCCCTTGACGAAGGCGCTCGCTACAGCTCATCGCTTTGAATAGTGTAAAATGCTTTACTGTTGCTGAATAATGCTTCACCAAAAAGTCTTCGACTTGCATTTAATAATTGTTAGAAACGGAGGCAGAAGACATGTTTTTATCTGATGGCTTTTCTACTACACTAATATGCAACACATGAGTATAGCACCAAACTGATTTGATAGTTTATGATTCAATTAAAATACTTCACTATGTTGTTTAATGTTATGATTAACGCCTTATATCTCGCTTCTTTCCCTCTTAGAGGTTGTTCTTCGTGCAATTATTTATTCAGAAATTCGTGTGTTTCAATCAAGCCACAGTTAGTAACGATGGTCCAATGTGTTTTAATGTCGTCGTTTGATTCTTTAGGGTAAAAGTATGCGATAAACAGTGCGAATACCTTGTAGGACATGACCAATTGCAAAGCATCCACCCTGCACATCTTGAGGACCATATATAGGCTCATGGAGAACTTAACGCTAATTGAAAGTGATATTTAAGGCATTCAATTAGATTTAAACCAACAAAACTGCCCATATTCGAAGCTACCCTGAGTGGGAAGAGATTGCAGACACCGATGGCAGCAAACGTGTAGAGGGAGTGCTAATAGCGATTACAAAAATTTATCGCAGAAGAAGTATATTAAGCATTATGTTTTCTTCATAACTATTCCCCTGGCATATGGATGCTAAGTGACGAAGAAAACTCAAATTCGTATCGTCGACGGTCGATTCGGATCTCTTCAGAGAAGTTTGTGTAGTCATGGAGCTTCATATTGATAGAACGGACGTCTATGAACATTAAAACAGCTTAGTGAGTTGAGATTGTGAGAAGACTTAACGTGTAATGATTTTCTTTATTCCAGCAATTTTTATTTACATTAAGTGAAACCGAAAAAAAGAAATTTGAGTGCCCTGGTACAGTTGTGCACTCTCATACGTTTTTCACCGTCAAATCTACCATAGGTAATGCCTAATAACAAGGTTGTTCAGTGCTTGCGTAATTTTTTTCCGTTTCGTTTGGTATTGAAATAAATGAAGTATAGATTCTGGAGATGTGACGTCATAAACATTGAGATATCTAGAAAACTGCTACGTCAGGCATGACGTCCTCTTTTATTCCTTCTTCGCTACGAAAGCTATTCGCAAACCTTTTCGGTACAAAAATATTAAAAAGTATCTAAAATCACAGGTGTGCTCAAGTGCAACGTTGTGTCAAAATTTCAAATCAGTCGGTCAAGGACTTTCCGAGACTTGCTGCTGTGAAAATGTTCGGCTCTGCTTTCTTTCTCGCATACCTGCTAAAACAACGATTGGCATCTGCCCAATTTCCCTGGCGTACTATCCGACTTCTAATTCTGACCATTTGCGGAAAATGCTTAACCTGAGTAGTCCTACTTTCAAACAAGGGCTGACGCAGGAAACCTAGGCATGAAGGACTCACTGAAAGCAATTAGTCGGGATTACAGAAAACGTTTGGTTCCATTGGGAACCTGTGTTCACTATTTAGATTCTGAGAGTTATGTATTTCTCTCAGTGTCATCAGTGAGAAGAAAAATAAAGAAACTGTAAACAGGTTCATGATCTGTATACAGTGCATTAAAATTTTACACTACTAAGTAAACTGCTTTGGTTATTATAGTCTTCACATAAAACAGGGTATCACTTTCAGTCGCAGGGATGACAAAAGTTTCAGAAAAATTCAGAATGGGAAAAAGTGGCATATCGACTATGGCTTTTCACCATCCAAAATAGTTCTTACCAGCTGTGTTTCCTGTTTTTCATTTAACTTTCATCACCATTTACGGACCAGTCAGCTCTTTTCACAGCATCTTTTTCGACTTTCTTCTTCATCCGTATTATAGCTACAAATTTGTTCAACATATAAACTGTTAAACAGTAAACAGTTTTTGGTTAGCTAACGTCTTTGCATTAGTAAATAGCATATTCCATAAATTAAAAACTTCCATTTAATTCTTATGTCTTTAAACTTGATACTGTCCTTTTTCATTGAAATAGCGCGTAATAATAAAATTTTAGATTATAATGTCAAAGCTTTAGATGAAATAAACTAATAATCAGGTCATTTTCTTTTGGAAAACTTGTTATTCTTCCAGACAACCTCGGTACCTCTCAAAATGTTTGACGTAGTTGCTGTGTTGCCTATGGTGAACAAACGTTGTGTCTAATGAAGTAGTACTGTTTATCCGTCAGAAACTGAAGCCTGATAAATAAATAAATAAAAATACTCTCCTATTGCTGCTCATGATCACGTATAGCCACCATCCGCTTTCACAGTGACTCGAAGTCTGTTGTGTATTTTTCTTTCTTTTTCTCCGGGCTTCCTTACCTCCCCTTCTAGCCCGACCTTCGCTCTCCAATTACGCCTTCATCGGCGAACTTCTCCGCTATTTTTTAAATTATTGCTGAATTTGTTTTTTTGCTCTTTTTGCATATCTATGTATTTTAGTCATTGGATGGATATAGAAAATGGAGCACTTCTTCTCTTGGAAAATTAAATATTACATATCCTGTAGAAAATTAATTCGGTCGTCCAGTTTAAACTTGTAGCTTTTCCTTAAAATGATATGAAATTATACCTCTTCACAAATAATAAGTTAGAAACATCCTCTGAATCTGACTGGTTAACAAAAAATAACGTCTCTGCTAATGCTGCTCAGTATCGCATATCGCCGCCTTCTGCTTCCATAACGGCTCGAAGTCTGTTGGACGTTGAGCCCACAACTCTAGCCACATTTCTTGGAAATAGTTCGTTCCAGAAGTCATGAATCGCATCAGAAAGCTGGCGGCGAGTGGACAGTGACTTTCCCTTTTCCTTTATAATTCTAATATTCACGACTGGATTCATATCAGCTCCTTTAGATGGCCATTCCAATAGTAAGTGCATTTATGCGGTCGTCGAACCACCTGTTAACCTCACGTGACATATGAACGGGCGATCTTCTCCAGGATGGAAATATAGTTGCGCGTATCCAGTTTTCCATGTAGCTCCCACAGGAGCCCCATCCTTCGGCCGATATCCATGCCCATACTGTTACTGATTCCCTACCCCTTCTTCGACAACTGTAAGTATGTCTTGGATCATACCTAGCACCTTTTGGTCGGTAAACAAGTACTCTTCCTGTTGAGGCCGCACAGAACACTCTTTCGTCTGTAAAATCCACCAATCTCCAAAACTGGACAGTATTACCGACATTTGCAGCAGTAAAGCCAGGGGGTTTCTCTGTGGGAAACAGACAATGTCTCTTTCTGACCGAGCGAGGTGGCGCAGTGGTTAGCACACTGGACTCGCATTCGGGAGGACGACAGTTCAATCCCACGTCCGGCCATCCTGATTTAGGTTTTCCGTGATTTCCCTAAATCGCTACAGGAAAATTCCGGGGTGGTTCCTTTGAAAGGGCACGGCCGACTTCCTTCCCCGTCCTTCCCTAATCTGATGAGACCGATGACCTCGCTGTTTGGTCTCTTCCCCCAAACAATCCAATCCAATCTCTTTCTGAGCAGCGTTTCTTGCTCGCAGTCCACCTTCGCTTAGACAGCGAATGACGGTTTTGCTGCTAATAGGGAGGCTCAAGGCTTGCTGAATTTGTAGTGCATTGACGAATGTATGGTTTTCACTGTAACGGCATATCTGCCGATCCTGAGCTGCTGTTGCTTTGCGGCGAGCACCAGTGTGAGGCCGTTTGTGCAGGTTAGCAACTTCTTCCTTTCGTCTGACCCACCTCTCAACCATCGACTTGCTATATAGCCATTTGGAAATGCTCGATTAAGTGCTGTTATAGCACCCTTGTCTGCTTCAGCCAAATGAGACATATAGCGTTGACTTGAATTCCCCGTTGCGTATAACAAATGCTGCGCATGCACTACTAGCAGGAAATACACTGCGCCAGCGCTCAGTTAGTTTGCCCCACTCCGCGACTGCAGACATAACACTGACTGGTGAAGCATGTAGCATGGAAATCGGTGATAACAAAGAAGTGGATGACAGCAACGAGGAATCTCAAACCTGTGCCCGTGTCATTCCACAGAGGAGCAACTTACAATCTGGAATATTGCTTACAAAGGAATAGTCTTTGTTGTCATGCCTTAATCTGTTTCCATTTTATTTTTAGTTTGCCAGTAGTTAACGTCAGACAACGCCCAGATGCCAAAAATTAGTTTCGAACACAGAGTAGACATTATATGAAAGTAAATTTATAAAATTTCTCATGGTTTCTCTACTTGAAATATCCTTTATCATCATAGGAAATCATGTGAGGCGGAAGACGGTACCGTGCTTGGCACTACCGTACATGTGCCACTTCGAGAGAAAAGGGAGCACATCTGCAAAGCAAAAAACACGCAGTTGTCATGATTAAATTTAGGAAGTTTCCGGTTCCTGCTGGCGCCTGAAGTATGCCATTTAGATTTAATTTGACTTTAACAGTAAGTGACAGAAAAATCAGAACAAGCTAACAAGCTTCAACACGACACGAAGGATACTGATCAATCCCTAGTTAGTTTAGCTTTAATGGCAACAAATTAGTTCTCATTGACAAGTGCAAGCCACAAACGTCAACAGCCGATGGAAACAATTTTCACTACACGGGTAGAATATGGCAAGACTTAGGTAAGATCGGATTATTGTGCGCTCTCTGTCAAACATTATCATACGAAAACTTTTATAAAAATATTGAAACTTCATCTACAGTTTTTATAGAACGCGACTGATCGAGAACCATGAGCTGCACCTTATTAGAACACTGGACCAAAGGAACCAGGTCTAACTAACATCGATTCTGGCAACTGAAGAGTCTTCGTAGTTTTTAAATAGTTCACCATCGTCACTCATCCACTGGTGTGGCAGCGGGTCATTACATCTCCTCGCTGTGCTGCTAATTTGGGGAGGAAAGAGTTGACTGGGTTCGATCCCAGATCGTTCCAAGACAGTTCGGCGAACAAATCTGTGTATGATTTATACGTGGTTTTTTACACTCATCTAGGCGAATGCTGGCATAAACGATTAGCAAATCTCTATTGTAACGCTAAAATGAAGAGATGTTCCAATACACATCCTTAGACTATTCGAAATAACCGTAAGTTACATTTACAGTATAAATCATTGGCGTTTACACCAATAAAACCAAATTATACTACTATCAAAACAATTTAATTTCTTGGCTCGCAGAAAGCATGAAACAGATAACTGCATTTATCACAATTACTTTATTATTATTATCCGGTTTCACAATGTAACATTTTACGTTTTCCTGTACCCCAACATTACACGTCAAATTTGATTTTCATCCTCCATTTTTGTCTATGCGTCCATAGGATTCGAACCTGCGACCGTAGCGGTCGCGTGGTTCCAGACTGAAGCGCCTAGAACCGCTCGGCCACACAGGCCGGCTTCGCATCGTCGCGTCGGTGCTTAAGGCCAATGAGAGTTCTGCATCAGAGTAAACTGTGACATTAGACAAACCAGTGAGCGAGGACAAACAAAAATTTGCTTCTTACACGGCGACCAACTGCAGCTAAAATTCATGGAATAAACTTCAGTTTGTCTCAGACGCTGTACCACTAATATGAAACTATTAAATGATAGCTCAGAGTGCCAAAATATCTGAAAAAGTATCTGTAATAACTTAACACATATCATTAAAAAAATAAATAATTCTCCTGTTGTCATCGCAGGAAATGCAACACCTGGTGACCCGTAGAGTGAACATCTCGACGTTCTAAGATCTTGCTTGTTGGTGTTTTGAAGCCCGACTGGTCTATAGGATACATAACCTCTTTCCCTACGTATTCCACAAAATTACTCTCCCGTTGATGCATGTACCTTTCGACTATAGACAAATTTTCAATCACGAAACAGAGTACCTTTAAAACATGCCAATATTAAAAATTTAGATTCATAACTGTTTTGCAGATTCGGCATTGGTAGATACAGCAGGCTAATTCCGTCTTTACGAATTTAAGATTTGTTCCCACAGTTATTTGGTTGAACCTACGAATGAAAGGTGACCCTGGATTTCGCTGTCTCCAATCGTCTCATTCAGCGTACCCTACACTGAGGAGAATCTCATCATTGTATTTTCACTAATAAGGAGGATACGAATTTTCTATCAATGACTCGATCCTCATTCAGCATATTTAAAATTCTGACCAGTACGTAAAATCATCGGAGAGGGGGGGGGGGGGGGAGATTTCTCATCCCCTGTCGAGAAAAAATTTTTTTACATTTGGTATGTGTTTGTCACTCTGGGCCAGTAGAGGTTCAGCAAAAAGCGCTCTGCTCGTCTATGCGGAATCGAAGTTATGAGTTCACATACGTGCTAATCTTTACAGTTTGTACTCATCTGGGCTAGTATATTATCTTTACTGTTGTATTTGATATTTACAATTGCATACGTCACGTTCTGTGTCCTGAAACCTCTGTTTAAGGAAATCCTTTACGTAGAAACATGATCTGTCTGTGGAACACATTCATTCTGTGATTCATAGCAATTCTTTTCAAAGCTCTCGGTGGCAGTGATGATCTACTCAATACATCTTGTAACGTCCCCTTAGAAAAATTAATGAATTACTGTGCAGATAAACCTCTTACATTATTTGATTTTCAAACAGCTGAGCAGAACTGAACGTACTCAGACATTTCGCTCTTTACCTATTCTGATCAACACTAAACTGACACACAATATTTTTAGCGCAACGCAATCTGACTTTCAATAATCCATACAAAAGAATGGCCCTGACTAACATTAACTTATACCTTTCACAAATCACTTACCTCACAAAAATCTTCGTTACTCGAACTACTGCAATACAGCGAGCGCCACTACTGCCAGCTAAATAAAAGATTCTAACTACTGAAGGCACTAACTACTGATAGGCATAGTTAGCAAATGAAAGATTCTGAATAGAGAACAAACAATGTATTTACCTTAATAGTGTTAAAAAGTCATAATATATATATATCAGTTCATGGCATCCAGTCTTACAAATTTACTGTCTCTGTCCAGATCATCCGCTCTCAAAACTCCACCATCTCACTCCCCACATCCACCATAGCTGGCGGCTCACCTCCAACTGCGCAACGCGACGCGCTGTTAACATCCAGCTGCCCAACACTACAATAGCAAACAACAATGCAAACCAGCCACAAACTGCACACAGCACAGCCAGTGATTTTCATACAGAGCGCTACATGGCGTTACCAATAAAAACCTAAACAGCCTACTTACATAGCCCCCATGCTCCCGACTAAAAATTTTGCAAATTGTTTTGGGCAGTGGCCAATACAGATTTGAAAATAATTTTTATAATTACAATAACAAAGGAATCAAATGCACACACTTTTTGATATAATGTTGGTCAAAAGCTAAAATTTTCTCACAGTCCATAAAGACAGTCCTGATCATTCATCACAGTAAAATATCTGTGTGTTTTTTTTTTTTTAAGTCTGAGCAGTAAAAGAAAATGCATACGGAAGTAGTGGATTTCCATGCAGTCTTGAAGAAGTAGTGTTGTCCTTCCAACGGAAGGACGGTTCTTACTCTTGACATGCAGACAGGTAATGGGCCACAACAGAGCAAACCCACAGCAGAGTCAGTCGAAGTTTTGAAGAATATTGGTAGGTAGGTCATCACAGAGCAGACCCACTGTAGTCCTGGTAGAGATTACGGTATTGGTGGGCCACCAGAGGTGCAGACCCACTGCAGTTCTTGTAGAAATAATGGTATTGGTGAGTCTTCAAAGGTGTAGACCCACTGTAGTCCTTGTAGAGACGGCCAGCAGCCATCTGTTGCGACTGTGCAGGTGCACAATCACCATCGAAGAATCTTGTGGACAATATAGCAAGTCCATAACCACCACATGTGCACTCACAAAGTATTTGGAATTCTCCTTAGAACCAGCAATGCTGTTAACCAGTCCCTTGCTGAATTATCAACACACTTGCAAACACTAACAGTCCCAACTTCTCATCTATTGTGCATATACTATGACCAACAGAAACGTGTGCAGTGAAATGAATGCTTACAAGTTACTTAATTTGATGAACTGGTGTCAATTACAATTTTATAACATGAGAATACAATAACAAAGGTACAAAATACATGATTAAAGAACATAACAATACAGATAACATTTGTAGTAATACGGGCTTTACAAAAGAATAGAAATAGAAATATACATCAGTGTTACAGGAATTATGATATAAGTACATACATAAAAGATCAGAATAGCTTTCGAAACATCAACTTCACACATGAGCATTAAAACAAAACAGAATAAATAATGTCTAAACATCTTTACAAAGTAAATAACATATTATCAGTGCAAATTATGTTTGAGCATAACAGTATTCGTCATCATAGTGAATGTAGCTGAGTATTAGAAAAATTCTACAGCATAAGTCTTATCAGATAAACACATAAAGACGGGAAGAACACAAATACACAAGGGTACACAAACATATAGTGGGATAACACAAAAGGAAAAGACAGGGTTTGTTTTACTGCAGTATTTTCCAAACAAAACTGCTCCCTTCATTCATCATCATTCCCAAAAAGTCCTATCTATACCTCTTGTCCCTAAACCCTACTGTATCGTTCATATCCTCTTTAAAAATTCTTTTTTGGCCAAACCATTTTCTTATAGCTTCTCAATGCATTTCTTCCAATTCATCACAACTCGTTCTCTTATATAGCCTACCCCCTCTTAAGCTAACTTAAATCTACTGAGCTCAGATGCTAAACTAAGGGACAAGGCAATGCAGCAGTACAAAACCATTAACACAAACAGCAATGACAAAAAATGCAAATTGCCAAGGTAAGCAGCAGTACATCTAAATTAGCAAAGCAATTGCAATATTACAACTAATATAAGGCACTGTGCACCAAACAAGAAAAATAAATCAGTAGTAAAACTGGCTTAACAGAGTAATACAAAGTGAAATTCAGTAGCACTATGTCTGGCAAACAGCAGCAGCAACAAATGCAATAACTTATATCTAATCATGACAAACCCACAAGCAGAAAAAATAGTGCACTAAAGATGGCCATGTCTAATACCTACGTCAGAACTTAACACTAGAGTGATGCATCACCTTGACTTACTCTACAAGACAAGTTACCCAGTCATTGACAAAAATTATGTATGTAATTCCTGTGAAGGGAAATATCTTTTTGTGCTTCCTCGTTTCTTTGGAAGCAGATCATAAAATTATTATTTACTAGATCTGTAGGCATAAAATATCTATATTAGTACATCTATTAAATTTTATTTTAACCAATGCTGCAGTGGAACTAGAAACTAGATATTAAACGAAATGAGCAAATATATATATATACAGAAACGTCGTTCACTAGCCAAATGGCGTCTCCAAACCCAGTAAAAAAATCTCTCAACTAGAAAGACAATAGATGTAAAATGTTTCTCATCATTTCATTAGGCATTTCAGTAAGTATCATAAATTAAGAGCTCCACAGTGTAATAATATGTTTTCAAGTTTGAGCGTGTCGTATTTGCGATGCTTTCTACAAAGGAATGTTAATAGCGAGGTTAATGGCCTCTCCTTTTTTTTGTTGTGCCTCTGAAAGGCACGGCTTTTTTTTCAGGCGACTGTCGCATAGCTTGGCGCCTACAGCGCATTATGTCAGGGTCACTTATCTTTCTTACCGAAATATTTCCGACAGCAGTTTGGTACAGTGGCAGTTTGATACAAATAAAATTTCACAAGTCGAGAAATTATGGTAGAAATGTTTAGAAACAAAATCCTATAAATACAACAGTGTCCAAAAAATTTTTGCCGGCATTGTGTTACATTCACGCATTTACACACATTTCATAACTCTTAAAGTACGATTCTCAGCTTATTGATCATAAACATACCTCATCAGCATAATACACATCGTCATCGTAATAATAACATCATAACAGATCAATGACATCTCAGAATCGTCGCAGCTTCTTTCAATAATTCCAAGACCTTCAATAAAGTCATCTACCTCAAACGTACTTCAAAAATCATGATCCCTTACCAAATACATCATTCAAAGCTTTCATAGTATGACAATGGTTCCAAAAAAATATGAACAGTTCATAAAGTACAGAAAAAATACAATTTCGTAAGTATGAAGTTATCCAACTGTGTAATTGCATAAATATCTGTCACTGACGTAGCAAAATAAATGTTTGTCTCTCTCAGTTAAATAATCAGATAGCTGCGTAATTCTGTCTTACAGAAATATGGTACCGATGTGTAAAGTTGTATAAGCAAATACCATATTAGCTAGGGCTCCTTGTGCTTGCCAAACACATGGTACACAAAGTAGGCGTGTACCCCCTGAGGATTAATGTAATTATACCCTCAGGTGTTACCGATTACAGCAATGGAATGAAATGTATCGCGGAAAACCCTTGTATCTCTGTAATTCAAAAATCTTTAAAAATAAATGTTTTAAGTACAAAATTAATCACTCAAATACGTGTCCTTTAGCGCTAAACGTGTGTCTTGTTGTAAGATAATTCTGTGGAAGTGTCGTAGTTATCATCGTCCGTAAGCAAAGTTCTGTAGAAGTCAACGTACTTACCTCGCAATAAACAAAAGTTAAATGCTATGCGTATAGATATTGTAGTCATTACGTACCTTACCGTGATCAAGAAAGTACTGTAATGTAACGTATTGTTGTGCTATGGAAAAGGCTGTCTCATTGTAGCTATACCACAAAAGTTACTACTAAAACATTTTTTCCTTTCCAGAAGAATTCAGAAAAACTGTGCAGAGATAAAACAGATGCACCGCAAAAGCAACAATGTAAATTGTGTCACACATTAGTAGCGTCGTGATATAATAGAGTAAGTGTCAAATAAACTAACCACTGTGTCATATGGTACCTCTCAGAAAGTATTTTAAATCCAGAATGTATTTTCAAGTAAATCAAAATGTTGCATTACAATGTCATTAGCAATATTGGTATATGTTCTAAGTATGTGAGCCTTATACTCATTATGTAATCGTGCAACTAACAAGCAAGAATGTACACACACAATAACACGGTGTCGTCTGTTCACTATAACACTGCATTCGTAATTACTGTCAAAATCTGTTCCCTAGGTTCTAGACTGGATAGTTAATTTTAAAACATAGTTCCATGTTAACAGTTTCTAAATGTGACAAAGCATACTAGTAACGTGAAGTGAAAAATTTTATAGCAAAGACTAAGTTAAAAAGCAGATTAACTTTCAATAAACGGTTATACATGTGAAATATGGTGTAAACCTTTACTCTTCCTAGTACGCAGAGTTTCAACTTCAACACAGTTATCATGTGGCATATGTCGGTAAAGAATGCTAAAATTTTTCTCATGGTTAGCGTCTATGTTATTTTTCTCTGAGCCAGCCGGCGCACGTGGCTGCCTGCGGTGCGAGTCATTGTCTGCTATCTCTTTGTTGGAGTGCGTCGTTATTGGGATTAGGAGACCTAACTTCTACAAATTCACCTTGCCGAGAGGGCCCAGCCCTGTTTGAATCCCGCCAGTTCTGATGAAATTCAGGTCTGTCGTTATGGTTATATCGTCTGTCGTCATGTCGGTAGTTCCTGTAGTTTCTTTCTTGTCGGTTAAGTGGTGGAGAATTTCTCCCTGAATTATCACTGCACGGTGGACCGTTGCGTCTGAAGTTATTCTGTCTCCCATGATAATAATAGTTCTGGTTGCCATATTTTCTGTTTCTATGATTGTCTCTGTCATATTCATTACTACGGAAATGCGATCCTTCTCTGTAACTATTACTCTGCCAGTGGTTGTCATATGGGTGGTGTCTGTTTTGTTCACGATTTGCGTTGTAAGAATAGCCTTGTCGTGTCCATTTATTATTTCTTTCATCACAGAATTGTGACGGATGTGACCTGTATTTGTTGTGTTCCTGTTTTCGCGTCCCGCGATTGTCAGTGTCAATTTCCAACTCTTGTAAGAGTCCCTGAAAAGCTTCAATGTCGTCTTTGCAGCGTCCTGCCAAAATAATATGTCGTAAATGTTCAGGCAATTCGATTAAGCAAATGCGGATGAGTTCTGAGGGGCTGTATGGGTTTGAAAGATACTGATTCTTATGTCACATGTCTTCGAAATATTTGAAAAGACTAGAAAATTCCGATTGTTCGAAATGTTTCATCATTATGATGCTATGTTTTACTCAGTCTTGAGTAGCTTGAGACCAATATGCTGAGAGGAAGGCATGATAAAATTCTCCTTCACTGCGACAATAGTGAATGACCGATCGCATTCTTACAGCTGGTTCATTCTCTAAATAGCAACACATAAATTCTAATCTGTGCTCTAATGACCAGTTGGGAGGAAAACAATGAGAGAATTGATGAAGCCACGCTTGTGGATGAATGTCGTTGCCAGAGTTCTTAAATTTTTTGAATTTACGTTTAGTAATGAACAGCTTGTAGTCAAAATCATTATGTCGGCGAGTCGCACGTCGGTCATTGTTACGTCGTTTCGGCAGTTCCATCTCAAAATTCGGTGTACCTTGCCAATTTATTTCATAATTTCCGATGTGCCCTGTTTTATTATTTTGTGGCTGTTCCGTATTTCTATGTCACTATTCCCGTATTGGAGCGCGAGTGTCCTCTGAAATATGTAATTCTTGTATTAACTGTGTCAACTGATCTAGTACTTCCCGGATTTCTCTTTTGTGTTGCGTATTAATTTGATTTTGATTTTGTTGGAATTTCTTAATTTGTTCATACTCTTCTGTGTCATTGAAGGCTACAGGTCTTGTGTCATTCAGATCATCATCCACCTTTGTAGATAAGTTAGTGAACTGATCCAACAGCTCGGCTACTTTCTCCGATAGTGAACTGATTTCCTCAGTGTGTTTTTCTGAACCAAGTTTCAGAGTGTCCATTTGTGTTGAAATCGTATCTACTGTGTCCTTTAAGTTTTCCTGAGTTTTTGCAAGTTGCGTAACCGAATCGGTAGATGCAACTGAGTCAATTTATCTTGCAAGGTGTCGTGATTTTCATGAACAATAGTTTGCAGTTCCTTTATGGCTGCTTCGTGATTCTGTAATGTATTTTCATAACGCGAAGAAATAGGTTGGAAGTGCTCACAAATTTGTTTTTTTTCGTCATTACAGACTTTTTGACATTTCGGATTCGATTTTAAGTAACTCAGCAGTTAAACCTTCACGTGTTTGTTCAAGCGTGGTGTCTAATTTTTGAAGCTGTTATTGCGACTGTTTTTGATTTTGTTCCATTCCGTCTAACCTTTTCTGTGTTTGCCTCTGGTGTTGTTCCATTGTGTCTAACTCTTGAAGATTTTGTTCCATTATGTCTAACTGTTGCTGTGTTTGTCTCTGATTTTGTTTCATTTGTTGCATTAATTGCAATAATAATGTATTAGTGTCTGGAATCTGTTCCTCTATGCTTTTCGGCAGTGCATTTGCACCGGCAACATTCACATTTTGACAAGCAGAAAATGTGTCTTGACTTATTTGAGAAAACGATGAGGACCCAAAACCTGAATCTACAGTATTTGCGAGATTTTGCCCTGTCATTTCGGATTCCTGAGGCGAGCTGTTGCCGACCGATCGATCGATAATGCTTGCCTGTTCACTAATTGTTTCACTATCTACACCATTATTTGCAGCCCGCTCCATTTCCCTATGCACAATTACTAAATTACTAGTTTGAACATTAGTTAATTCATTACACGGTGGCGCTAACACACTACTTTCGTCTTCACTGTCATATCTCAGTTTACTTTGGAGCCTAGTATTACGTTTTTCACACGCCGTTATTGTCACAATATTTCACACAACAACACAGAAAAGCACAATTTGAAGAGCAAAATAAGAAAACACATTAACATAGCATTGAAGGTAATATCTCGTTAATTGCAAGCGCAGCTGCGAAATGCTTGGTGCAAATCTACAAGCATGCCACAACTATTTTACTGTACAACAATGAAAAACTACAACTACAAAGAAAATTCTCTCTATAATTAAGCGCTAGCAATAAACAATAGCTACGCTAATTACATAAACTACAAGAAAAAATCAGAAGATTCCAGTGAGGTATCCTCGGCTAAGGGTCGACATATGTAACGTCCGCTTAGAAAAATTAATGAATGATTGTGCTGATAAACATCTTACGTTATTTGCTTTCCAAACAGCTGAGCAGAACTGAACGTACTCAGACATTTCGCTCTTTACCTATTCTGATCAACACTAAACTGGCACACAATATTTTTAGCGCAACGCAATCTGACTTTCAAAAATCCCTACAAATGAATGGCCCTGACTATCAATAACCTATACCTTTCATTAATCACTTATCTCACAAAAATCTTCGTTACTCGAACTACTGCAATACAGCGTGCGCCAATACTGCCAGCTGAATAAAGATTCTAACTACTGAAGGCACTAACTACTGATACGCATAGTTAACAAATGAAAGATTTTGATAGAGAACAAACAATGTATTTATCTTAATAGTGTTCAAAAGTCATAATATATATATCAGTTCATGACATGCAGTCTCACAAATTTACTGTCTCTGTCCAGATCATCCGCTCTCAAAACTCCGCCATCTCACACCCCACATCCACCACTGCTGGAGTCTCACCTCCAACTGCGCAACGCTACGCGCTGTTAACATCCAGCTGCCCAACACTACAATAGCAAACAACAATGCAAACCAGCCACAGACTGCACACAGCACAGTCAGTGATATTCATACAGAGCGGTACGTGGCGTTACCAATAAAAACCTAAACGGCCTACTTACAATCTGCACGCTAACAGATTGTCCGTTTATAGTGGGGAGTGAACTAAGAACACAACTTCATCTAGCGACTGCAAAATATGTTTTGCTTAGTCGTCCAACAGTTCTCACAGTAATTACGCGAGTATGAATCATCATATCAGCACATTGGGTAGCCAGTTAAACATTTTACGTATAATGTGTCCTTAAAAAAGTGACATGAACAGGTTGAGTGAACATTTCAAATTTTTAAATACTATCTTCGCTTAAAAAGTGGTTATTGGGCGCATAACGTATGTATTTCTGAATATCAAATATATGGAGCGCAAATTTTGTATTCGCGCAAGTGAGTGAGCATTAAAAAATAAATCTCCTAGGAGATGGGTTAGATCCTAGGACCTCATTTTACGCATCAGTGCGCTACCAGTCCCCAAATATAGTCTGAACATAATATATATTCGTGACAGCATCGATAATTTTTGAATTCGGTTTTATCGAGATTGGTCCAAAATTGCATGAACTTGATACACCGTAATGTTTTTAAAAAAATGGTTCAAATGGCTCTGAGCACTATGGGACTTAACATCTGAGGTCATCAGTCCCCTAGAACTCCCTCCACAGTATAAAGCTGTCCTACGTCAGCGTTCGTAGCAGGATAAGACCCGCCGTCATTCGGAATTCTTGACAAACGTGATGTCCTTCTCCCACTGCCGAATAGAGCATAATTGGCCTAGAAGGGGAGGATCTGACATGTCGATCACCGATTTTGATGAAGTTTTTCAAGAATGTTCCATATTGAAAATTAAGAGACACGTGTGTAGAGTTTTTGTTATATACTCCTGAGTTACTGAAAAAAATCGAGGTCAAAGTTAATAATAGAAAATCGTGTTTTCATGCGTCTAGCCAAGCGAGGTCGGCAGTCGAGGTATTAGTCCACCAAACAGCTGGTTCATGTTCTAGTCTTGGCCTTGGACTTTTTTTCATTCGATATTCTTTTCGATTCATCTGATACTATTCTGATAATCAGAATACCTTTCTTTGTCTCTCTGCATCGGGTGGTGCATTTTGTAACATGAATGGCGTATGTTTTCCACGAGCAATGCCCTGAGATTTCCTTCCTTTGTTGCGTATGATGTGAGAACTATTTATGTTTTGCCTGTTTCTATGATACGTTTCACCCCACTCATTGTGAAAGCTCTCACAGGTTGACGATCAGCTGGGATTACTCAGAATTTACTTATGGTGTAGTTTTGTTCTTTACACCCAATGAAAAGAACTTATATATATATATATATATATATATATATATATATATATATATATATATATATATATATATATATATTTCGCTCACGCCTTAGACCTGCAGCGATCACAGCGTCGGCGTGTTTACAACGGATTTGAAAGGTTAGTGTGTAGGGGTGGCCAGATACCCTTCCTGCCACCACCCCGTACCCCCCAGAATGGAATCAGTGTACTCCAACTGTCTGCGTCTAGGGGAAATCGTGAAATAGTGCAAACGTGTTTCACATGTCTGCGACTCTTGTAACTGAGGTGGAACGTGAGGACCATCCCGGTATTCACCTACGGGATGTGAAAAACCGCCTAAAAACCACATTCAGGCTGCCCGGCACACCGGCCCTCGCCGTTAATCCACCGGGCGGATTCGATCCGGGGCCGGCGCGCCTGCCCGAGTCCAGTAAGCACCGCGTTAGCGCCCTTTTTTTTTGTTTTCTTTTTTAGTGCTCTACCATCTTTTTTTTTTCTTTTGAAAATTTTTTTTCTTTTTTTTTGTTCTCTTTTGTTTTTATGTAGTGGACCGGTGGGGGGCTCGGGGTCAAAGTGGGCAGGGGTCGAAACCTGAGGCCTGGCCACAGTGTCCCCCTCACCACCACCGAGCCTGTGGTGCTAAGGGAAGTGGGAGACACAGGTATCAACAGTAGTGGAAGGCGTTGTTATTTATTTATTTGCATGTGTTTTTGTAAGATTCACTAATATCATGAAATTGTGGGAACACATATGCGAAAGAGAAAAGAAATGTAAATTCTGGTTAAAGAAAAAGAAAGGAAAAAGGAAAAGCAAACAGAAATAAAATCCGCGCAATCTGCGACGCGCTCTCCCATCCGTGGAGGTCAGAAGTAGAATAGATCGTAGGCGATTGAAACTCAGACACCGCCGGGGGAGGAGGGGTGGGTGCCCTCTGAGCCAGGCACCCCCCAACTCAGTGGAGGTCTGACAAAGACCGCTCGAAGATAGTTAGCAAATAATGTTCGGTAACGTGGCGTGTTTTCGATTGCTGCATGGGCTGTTCGTCAATAGGTCCAGAAGTCGAGGCGGGATTTAGGTCCCTCATGAAAGAGATAAGCGATCGCCCACCCTTTGACCCACGTAATAGCATGACATTTGGCGGCGGGAAAATGTCGGTCCTCCGGGTACAGAAACATTCGAGGTTCGATTGTGTCTGGTGGCACCCGGAGATAGCAGGCAATGATTTGCTGCACGAAGCGCCATACATCTTGCGATGAGGCGCATGTCAGACGGTGTTCATCAGTGTCCAGTTGCTGGCAAAGGAGACAAAGAGGGGATTCTGACAAGCCAATGTTGTGCAGGCGCTGCTTCGTGGCAAATTTCCTGTTGACTATGTGATACCACAGTGCCCGGACGTTCGTAGGCAGGAAGGGCTGGTGGACGGTAGTCCACACTATGGGCCACTGGATGGAGGGATGTTTGGTCTCCATCACATTCCAGGGAACACAGCGCAGCAGCAGGCTGTAAAAATCCTTAGTCCTAGGTGGGCGTGTATCTGGGAGACTGGTATGTATGTAACTGCAGTCGACGAAAAAGGTCGAAATATGGGACAAATAAGGCACGATATGGCCGACAGACACCGGTGGTGAGGTGGAAGCAGGTAGGAGGACCTCAAGCAAGCTGCGTGTTAGAGATGTACCCTGGCCCATCCACTGTTTTCTCATGGTACTCATGTACAAGGCTGCAGCTCGCATACGGACATTGACGAGCCCGACGCCACCATACTGTGAGGGCAGGGTAAGTGTCTCATAACGGACTTTAAACATTGAACCAGCCGTGAGATAATAGCCAAAAGCCGCCTGAAGGTTGCGCCCAATTGCAGTTGGCAGAGGGAGAACTTGCGCGATGTGAACCAATTTTGATGCCACATAAAGATTAAGAAACTCAACCCGTTGAAGTGTGTCCTGGCGGCGCAAGAGGTTCTGGCGGACGTCGTTGCGGATGACGTGTAACAGGCGACGGAAATTCGTTGCCGCTGTGCGTGTGACTGTGGGGGTAAAGGTAATGCCCAGGTACCGGAAAGTCCGCACAAGCGGCAGGGGTGCCACTTCACCCTCCTGGAGGCCTCGTCCAATGTGCATTGCAGAAGATTTGGCGACATTCATGGCACTGCCAGCGGCAGCCCCATAACGGGTAATCAATTCGAGGACTTCCCGAATCTCAGAGCCAGAGCGAATGAGGAGGAGGAGGTCATCAGCATATGCCCGACAGCGAAAAGTGTGTTGGCGTAGGGTGAGGCCAGAGGCCTTGGTCGTCAAGCCCTCAATAAGGGGCTCAAGGGCAATGGCATACAGGAGGGTAGAGAGGGGGCACCCCTGCCGTATCGAACGACAGATAGGTACCGGCTCTGCTAAACATCCATTGACTTGGACACGTGAACTGGCGCTGTCGTAAAGATGCCGGATGACGTCGAGAAACGGAGGGGGGATGCCCATTCGGGCTGCCACCGAAAACAGGAAACGATGATGCAATTTATCGAAGGCGCTGTCGAAGTCTATAGCGACGACCGCTGCCCGGAGCTTGCAGGCCGCCGCTATCGCCATTAAGTCGCGGCATTCCCCTGTGGCAGTCTGTATGTTAACCTGTCCGCCTAGCGTAGTTTGCTCTGGCGAGAGGATATGAGAGAGTGTAGTTCGGAGCCGCATTGCCAGTAAGCGCGCGAAAATCTTGTAATCGGCATTGAGTAGGGTGAGCGGTCTGTAACTCGTGACCATCGAACCACGGGCTGGTTTGTGGACTGGTATAATGATGCCCTCAGCAAAGGCGGGTGGGATTGCTTGGTCAGATGTCATCAGTTCTTGATACATAGTCGTCCACCGTGGTGCCATGAGGTCCCGAAAGGTACGGTAAAACTCAATCGGTAAGCCGTCAATGCCGGGCGATCTGTTGACTGCACCCTTGGCGATTGCGTTGTTGACTTCGTCTAGCGTGACCGCCACTGTCAAAGCATCCGCCTCCGTGTGGGGGAGGGTGCGCGTGACGTAATGCCAAATGGAGTCGTCTGCTGCAGTTTCAGCGTCTTCATCATTATAAGTACGACGGTAGTGCTCGACGAATGAGTGGACGATGTCATTCTGAGTGGTCACCTGCGTTCCATGAGGCGTGGTCAGAGTGCTGATGATCTGCCGACGACGCCTTCGTTTGTCGGACACTATGTCATGCATGGATGGAATTTCTAAATCCGCGTGATCGTGGCGCCGCGTCCGTATCACGACCCCTTGCAGTTTCCGGCGTGCCAGCGCAATTATTTTCGCCTTAGTTCTTTGCCGTTCCAACTGGTTGTCCGGGGTTGGCGGTTGAGCATCCAGATCTCGGAGGATCGCGTAATAGAAGTCAACAGTGGTGCGATGCCAGTCGGCCATGTCCTTCCCGTATCTCATCAGTGTCCTCCGGATCGCCGGCTTGGCGCAGTCCAACCACCATGTCAATGTCGAGTGGTAGCGGGGAAGGCGTCGTTCGCAGGCTGTCCACGTTTCAGTGACTTGTTGGCGACACGCTAGGTCATGCAAGTGTGAGGTATTGAGTTTCCATGGCGCACGGCTGCGCCATACTGATTGCGGCGGATGGAGGACCGTACAGATGTAAGCGCAATGGTCGGAAAAGGCCAGTGGCCAGCGTTCGGCGCCCCGTATCGCAGATCTAAGAGTTTGTGAGACATATATCCTGTCTAGGCGGCTTGCAGAATGACTTGTAAGAAAGGTATGGCCAGAAAGGTCGCCGTGTTGTACTTCCCAGGTATCGTGAAGCAGGAGGTCTCGCACCACTATGCGTAGCTCCTGGCATGTAGTATAGTGGGGAATCTGATCTTTAGGATGCAGAACGCAGTTAAAATCACCTCCTAGCAGGCAATGGTCATAACGTCCTAAAATCAGGGGAGCGATTTCCTCGGAATAAAACTGGGCTCTTTCATGCCGTCGGTCGGTGCCTGAGGGAGCGTAGACATTAATGATGCGTGTCCCCATGGCAGTGAGTACCATGCCCCGAGCTGATGGAAGGAAGGCGACGTCGGTCACAGAAATCCCGTGGCGGACGTAGATGGCCACCCCGCGGCCCATAGGATCACTCGCGGAGGCGTGGGCGGTATAGCCATTGATATCCGGGAGACTAGCCAAGTGAACTTCCTGCAGAAGGGCGAAATCAATATCCGAAGCTCGGAACATATCCTGCATAAGGCGGATTTTCACCCTGGAACGGATGTTGTTGGTGTTGATAGTTGCTATCCGGTAGGCCTGGTGTCGGATTGCTGGAGGCTGGTCCAGTCCGCCGTCCGCGCAAGGGTGTGGGCGTCGCAGCGGAACGTTACCCCGCTGGCCCGCAGTGGAGTCTGGGGAGAGTATGATTAGTGGTGCGGCCGTGACGGCGCAGGGTCCCGTAACGGCTCCTGCTCCTTGACCTCCCCCTCGTGCCACGCCGTGGAAGCGGAAACTGGTGCATCAAAAATGGCTCTGAGCACTATGGGACTTAAAATCTGTGGTCATCAGTCCCCTAGAACTTAGAACTACTTAAACCTAACTAACCTAAAGACATCACACACATCCATGCCCGAGGCAGGATTCGAACCTGCGACCGTAGCAGTCGCGCGGTTCCGGACTGAGCGCCTAGAACCGCTAGACCACCGCGGCCGGCAAACTGGTGTATCGTCCATTTTGTCTGCAGAAGATGTTGTAATTGTGCGTGGTGTAGTGTCGCCTGTGATACGTTCATGATTTAGTTCAGCGTCAGCACGGGGCGCAGGCACACCGATAGATGTCTCCGCGCTCATTACGTCTTCGTCAGCAGTAGCGGGTTCTGAGGCCTCGTGCTGGTCGACGGTTACGTCCTCCTAGACTTGTAACGTCTCCTCTTGGCCGGAAACGGTGCGACGTCTTCGCTTGCGACGTTTCGGGGAACGTCGTTTCCTTGTGCGACCCTCCGTGTCCGACGACGGAAGGGAGTCGCGTCGTTCTGGCAGAAAGGCTGCTGTAGGAACGATGAGCGAGTCGATCTCCATCGTGTTTCCGAGATCAGGGTCAGCGTCTGGTTGCGCCGACATCTTCGGAGCGGCGTCGATGGCCGGCCGAGGCGGCGGGTCGCTCGAGGCGCTCTCCGTCGGTGTCTGGTCGGGTTCGTTAGTGGCGTCGTTTGTGGTGACCGGGCGACGTTGCAAAGTGGTAGGAGAAGCTAGAGCAGCGGCATAGGTCACCGGTAGCACTGTAGGTTGCGACGTGGGTGGTTCTTCGGCAGCTGGAAGTTGCGTAATTCGCCGTTGTAGGCATTCGGATCTAAGGTGGCCTTCTTTGCCGCACCCGGAACAGGTCCGAGGCTGGCCGTCGTATATAATTATTGCACGGCATCCGCCGATCTGTAAGTAGGACGGGACGTAGCTTCGGAGATCTACGGTGACCTGTCGGACCCCGTTTGGGACAGGATACGTCCGAAATTGTGTCCACTTCTCCGCATTGTGGCCGTGGACTGTGCCGTATGGGCGTAGTGCCGCGACGACTTCCTCAGCTGGAAGTTCGAATGGCAATTCGAAAATGCGTATCGTTCGCATACCTAAGCCTGCGTGGTCGACGGTTACCTCCCCCACATTGCCATCAGCGTGACAGAAGCGGAGCCCGTGTTTGGTCTCACGTAGTATGCGTTCGCACGTCGCATCGTTAATGATTTTCACATAGACCATGCTGCTCACGATGGACAAATGTATGCCGATAATATCGGTCGCCGGGATCTTCACTTCCTCTCGCAGAAAACGCTCCACCTCGAGTGCTTTGGGTCGGGCATAATCGTTGCAGAAAGTAAATCGGAGTGTTGATTTACGGTAACGGTTCGCCATGGATCGTGCAAGGTAAGCCGGCACTTAAGCAACGGCCATCAGAGAGTAAACAAGGTGAGCTCGCGCGCCGCACGAAGTCAACACGTACGCGTCCGCTCTGTTGCCCTGCCGAAGGCAGACTGACAGCTACCCTGGCGGGTATATGTATCCTGAGTCCAGGAAGCTGCGTGTTAGCGCTCTCAGCTACCCTGGCTAGCACTCCGTCTTCAGGCCACGAGTGGCCTACCGGGGCCATCCTACCGCCGTGTCATCCTCAGGGGAGGATACAGATGGGAGGGACATATGGTCAGCACACCACTCTCCCGGTCGTTAAGATGGTATTCTTCACCGAAGCCGCCACTATTTAGTCGAGTAGCTCCTCAAATGGCATCACGAGGTCGAGTGCACCCCGAAAAATGGCAACAGCGCGTGGCGGCTGGATGGTCACCCATCCAAGTGCCGGCCACGCCCGACATTGCTTAACTTCCGTGATCTCACGGAAACCGGTGTATCCACTCCGGCAAGGCCGTTGCCTATATCACATCCCCCTCCGATGTTGTACTTCAATGAAACACAAAGAAAAGTAATCTGGTTATCAGAATGTTATCAGAGACACCGGAAAAGTCGAATAAAAGAGGGCACGGACCACGCATAGAACATGGAGCGGACGCCATATGACACCTGTTCTAATTGATCGTTAAATATTTCATTCACTTTCCTTTTATTACAGAGGGTGGCCAGCCCTATTTTTATGTTTATTTATTTATTTTCCTTATATTTCTTATTTTATTTTTACGTTTTCTCTTATTATCGGTAGTACAGGGTGGTTCAAAAAGAATACCACAACTTTAAAAATGTGTATTTAATGAAAGAAACATAATATAACGTTCTGTTATACATCATTACAAAGAGTATTTAAAAAGGTTTTTTTTCACTCAAAAACAAGTTCAGAGATGTTCAATATGGCCCCCTCCAGACACTCGAGCAATATCAACCCGATACTCCAACTCGTTCCATACTCTCTGTAGCATATCAGGCGTAACAGTTTGGATAGCTGCTGTTATTTCTCGTTTCAAATCATCAATGGTGGCTGGGAGAGGTGGCCGAAACACCATATCCTTAACATACCCCCATAAGAAAAAATCGCAGGGGGTAAGATCAGGGCTTCTTGGAGGCCAGTGATGAAGTGCTCTGTCACGGGCTGCGTGGCGAACGATCCATCGCCTCGGGTAGTTGACGTTCAGGTTTCATAACCAACCTTTTTCGTAGGACTCTCCATACAGTTGATTGTGGAATTTGCAGCTCTCTGCTAGCTCTGCGAGTCGATTTTCCTGGGCTGCGAACAAATGCTTGCTGGATGCGTGCTACATTTTCATCACTCGTTCTCGGCCGTCCAGAACTTTTCCCTTTGCACAAACACCCATTCTCTGTAAACTGTTTATACCAACGTTTAATACACCACCTATCAGGAGGTTTAACACCATACTTCGTTCGAAATGCACGCTAAACAACTGTCGTCGATTCACTTCTGCCGTACTCAATAACACAAAAAGCTTTCTGTTGAGCGGTCGCCATCTTAGCATCAACTGACGCTGACGCCTAGTCAACAGCGCCTCAAGCGAACAAATGTACAACTAAATGAAACTTTATAGCTCCCTTAATTCGCCGACAGATAGTGCTTAGCTCTGCCTTTTGTCGTTGCAGAGTTTTAAACTCCTAAAGTTGTGGTATTCTTTTTGAATCACCCTGTACTACCGATAATAAGAGAAAACCGGCGTCGCGAGGAGGAGGGTGCAGCAAGACGTCAGACTCATTGAGACTATCAACGTATAGTCTGTCCGAGAAGAACATAACGATGACCAGAGAATATATCGATTCTAAAAGTGGAAGAGGTGGGATCAACTATTCATGACGGGAACACCCCAGCTTTGGGGTGGATTAAGGAAGACACTGCAAAGGAAATTGGAGAAAAATTGTCTGTATTTTGAATTGCGGACAACTGCACAATGTTGTTCATTAAGAAACTGTCAAAAATCAATGATACGTTTCTCGCTACCAGCGAACAAGTATTGAGCTGCGTGTCCACAAATCCACTTCACAGAGTTCGTCTCCACTTGCGGAAAGCATCTCGCGTCCGGAAAGAGGAGCAGTTGAGTAGGTATCTGACGAGGAGTCGTACGGGTAATCATGGACAACATCTGTCGCACCAATAACCATACGCCTCTTGTCGATCTGCACACCAGGCGGTGCTCGTTTGCGTCCAAAACGTCACAGGCGACACACAGCGGGGTGTGTGAGAGGTGAATCTTGTGAAGGCGTGTCCGGCATACGTCTTCCCATTGACAGTAAGGTACCACGCCAGTGTCAAGATACGGAGCGCACACCGATCGCCAAACGGAACGCCATGTCGACGTGGGGATGCTTCCCCTCAAACACATTCGGCGACCTTAGCTGCTGAAGGAAACCATAGATCGCCTTCATGGACGTCAAATGCGCTGCCAGTATCACAGTACGGACGTCAGCTCAGTTTGAGGAAAAAGTGGCATAAGTAAAAGAAGTGCGGCGGGACTTCCGAAAGCTTGATAGGATCTGAGCAATAGGCTGGTAAGGCACGTCGGGTTACGGCGCCACAACGTCATGTGAGAGCCAATGAAAGGAGCTACCGCCTTGTCAGGTACATGATACAGACCTAAACAGCTCCTGCACCGCGGGAAAGTGAGCGTCTCGTACCTATCTTGAACTCGTTCTCACCGAACACGCTGAGCTACCGAGCCGGTATCACGGAACCGCCGGCCTAGCGTTCCTGTACGCGAAGAATTACGGGTAACCAAGCCGCAGCATGAAAAAAGAGCTTTTCCGTTATTAACTTTGATCTCGATTTTTTCAATATCTAGGGAGTGTCTAGCAAAGAGTCGAAACACGTGTTTCTTTTTTTTCAATATAGAACGTCCTTGCAAAAATTTACAAAAATCACTGATCCATATGTCAGACTTTCTCCTTATCGGATTAGGTGATGGCAGTGGCAAATGGTACAGCCATTTAAAATTCTTAATGTTGCTTGCACTCAAATTGTAGTTATTACTGAAAAACAAAAAATAAAAACATAATTATTTGTTTGCTTTCGAAAAATTCGTTAGTTGCAACTCTGTCCTCTGTTGCCCATGTTTCTTTTCTTGCTAACTCAGATTTTTGAAGTTTGTGGAACGTGACTGTGAACGACGAAAATAATTTCGTCAGAATGTTTGCGACACTCGTTAACGTTAAAATTTTGTACAGGACTTTTTTTTGATGAGGAAAAGATAATGCGATATATGTAGGAATCCAAGGGTACTTGAGACATCATTTGCTGAGCAGTGGTATGCCAGCTGATAAGACTTAATAAATAACCTTATCTTTTAGCAAAACTCGGTGTTCGGAGTTTTCGTTTGAAATAATCGCGTTGCTAGCGTTAAGCCCCAATAGATGATCGTTGATAATGTTTACAAGACACCGACTTTCGATAAATTAGCTGCAGCTGTAAAAGTTCACAATCTATTGTGGATATTTGAAGTTTTGTATAGAAAATATTAAACAAGAAGTAGACTTACGGCTGAAACTGTATTTCGAGTAATCCTCTATAATATGTGCACTTAAGACACGTTATTAATAAAATTAATAACTGCTCTACCCTGCAAATAGATCGTTTATTTTTATTTGGGTACCATTGGAACGATTGTTCCCAGATCGATCCATGACACTCAGTAGCTTATTATATTAATTACGTACCTACAGAGCGAACTGTCGTTTGCGCTAACACAGGTTGTTTATATTTGTTAGATTTACACTAATATTTTAGCTGGAAAATCAATAGAATTTGTTGAAACCAGCGAACCAGACCATTAGAATGAAATCTTCTCTCTCGGGAAAACCACCAGCGATCCGCCAAGCCAAACAGTTGTCACCATTCTATCGACTGACAAAGCTGGTGGGCGGAAACAGTCGCAAGGCCTGTCCGAACATCGTGGTGCAGTATGGCCCCTATTAACTCGCAACAAATTATGTAGAAAAAGATCTCTTTTGTCTCTCCCGTCAAAGAATAAGTGCCATTTGCGTGGCTCCAGTGTGTGTGCCCGTGTAGGTCCCGTTAAACGTCTGTAAACTCGATCTGGTGTAACCAAGGCTACTTTAAGTGATCCATAATTTCTTTCTGTCATCAAATTCACGGAATTTCGTGTTATGTAAGCACCTTTTCAAATATAATGAGTCAGAAATGTGAAAATAATGTTGCCCGACGGTTAACATCTTAACTTTCAATACTGTCTTCATTTGCTGAAACTACGACAAAAGGTATGGATAAAAGAAGGTGTCATTTGTGAATAACTTAGTGTATAACGCCGTGGTGAAATGTACAAAACAGTTTGAAAATCCGTATGCGATGTCCACTGCAGAAAAAAAAAAATGCGTGAGTTGTTTTTCGGTTGTGATCGTCGTAGATAACTGTTTTCCTCTCAGCTTTCGTTTCGTGTAAGATTCACTCGTTACGCACGAGACTGTATGTTGGTAGCATTGTGTCTCCTAGCCTTTGCAGTTGAGCATAACGCATAGGCGAGGGGTCGCCGACTGTACATTGCTAGGAGCAGATGTTCGTGAAATATCCAGACGACGTATCTCGCCGCACGTGCAGCACTTGGTCTTATCGATCCTGTCCTCGCTGGTAGGGGGCAGTGCTACACATCGCTCCGCTAGGCCACTCCGGTTCTGTTATTGCATTATCCGATGTTCCGATGTGATACAGTAGTGCTCGCAGTAGTGGTAACGATGAATCCGTTGAAATTTACGAAAACAGAGTAGCCCAAACTGCCCCATACCAGAGTGAGTAAGATCGACAAGCCCAATTGCTGCACATGCCGCGAGGTTTGTCATCTGGTGACGTCACATGTTCAGCATTAGAAATCCACTTTTGAGATATTCCCCGACATTTGCGGAGTCATCTCATATTAAATTACTTGTCTCAGTGTCATCTGCGTCGCTTCGGGAGCTTTTAAACGTTAATAATCATCACCCTGTGCACACCGCAATACAACGTGCAGTGTAAGACGAAGGATACTTCTTTCCACCATTAATGATATTCTGTTCTAATACGTTTCGGTGTTGAGCGAATGCCTCTGTACGCCCCCGAATCACACCTAACTTATTCTCATGATTCATATGCATGATATCCGATAGTGGCTGCAATATCGATTCTCGTTAAAGTTCCCGGAGCTTTTCTGTTACACATTGATATGAGCTACACCTTACGATCGTAGCTGCACCTCTCTGAATTTGTTGGATGTATGCTATCATGCGTACATGATAATTACTCCGAACTCTGGAACAATACTCTAAAACTGGTCGCACTAGCATCATTCGTGTAAATTCCTTTAGAGATGCACTGCACTTTCCTAGAACCCGGCCAACAAATCTAAGTGTTCCATTCGCCTTCACTAATACTGATTTTAAGAACAGTCCCACTTTATGTTGCTTTTTCGCATTACCCCTAAAGACATATACGATGTGACTTGCTTAAAATGTACACTGCTAACCTTGTAATCGGCTGCTATCGGTTCTTTCTCTTTGTTATAGACATTATCTCTCATTTATTCGCATTTAAAGAGAGTTACTTTTCGCCTGACCAAGTGGAAATTTTGTCCAAGTCTTTCTGATTTCTTCACGCTGGTCCTACGATGATACTTTTCTGTAGACATGAAGGCTTTCAACGAATAATCTGGTAGTGCTGCTGATTCTGTTTGATAAATCTCTCGTGTGTATTGAGTACATTAGAGGTCCCGTTTGGCCTCACTGAGGCACACCCGATGTTACTTTCTTCTCTGCGGAATATTACCGAGCCAGGTGGCGCAGTGGTTTAAATCCCCGCCCACCCATGCTGGTTTAGGTTTTACTTGGTTTCCCTAAATCACTCAAGCCAATTCCCGGAATGGCACCTTTGAAAGGGCGCGGTCGATTTTAACCCCCTTCCCTCCAAAATCCGAGCTTGTCATCCGTCTCTAATGACCTCTTTGTGGACGGGACGTTATTCTAAAATATTCCTTCTTTCATGCTGTGGAACATACGATTCCGATTATAACGAGATGAAAAGTACTGCCTCCGAATTTCTAAAATGAAAATTCTTAAACCTTTCTAAGTAAAATAAACTTTATTAACATTCTACATCTTTATTCATCATGGCTGCGTATTTATTCCTCAACAAAGTCAGCCTGGCAACGAACACGTTTCTCCCAACCAGAGACCGTCAGTGTAGAATGTTTGACTTTGCTGATGGAGCCACAACCACACCACTGCTTCATCACTATCGAAGTGAAGTCCTCGAAGGTATTTTCTAAGTTTCGGAAACAGATGAAAATCGGATGGGTTCAAGTCGGGACTTTATGAAGGATGGTCGGGGACAGCGAACCCAGTGCGTCGGATTGTTGCAAGACGTCGCAGCACTGTCGTGTGTAATGCTGAAAGTGAGGGCGCTCCATGTGTGAACGAACTTTTCTACGGTTAGATACTCGATTACAGCACGCTCTTTCTCACACACTGACATAATGAAGTTTCGCGCGCCACAGTTCGGAGCCCTCTAGCGGCAGAGTGTTGCAACTTGCGCCAGCGAAGCGGGAAAGTCGACCGAGTAGTGCATGACATGTGATACTTCAATCCATGGTGAGGACAGAATAAAAAATTCAGAGGCATTACTTTTCAGCACGCCGTCGTACTTCGTGTGACCGTATCCTGGTTAGTATTCGACACTGTACAGCGTCGAACGCCTTTTGGAAATCTAAGAAGATCGAATCTACGTGTTCACCTGCATCTATTGCTAGCAGAATGTCGCGTACGAAGAAAGCAAGCTGAGCGTCACACAACTGGTTTTTCCGGAATTCATGTTCATTCTTCGAGAGAAGCTTGCATTCCTCAAGGAACGTCAACCTTTTTAAAACTACAAGGATCACTCCAAAAGATATGCACACTATTTTTTTAAATCCATCTTTTATTCTACACGTTTGAAAGTTTTACAGTGTGTAGATACATCCTTTAGGAAAAATATTTTCATTTCTCCACATAATTTACATCCCTCTCAACTGCCTTACGCCATCTTGGAACCAGCGCCTGTATACCCACACGGTAAAATTCTGGGCCGACCTTTTGGAGCCACTGTTTGGCAGCGTGCACAAGGGAGTCATCATCTTCAAACCTTGTTCCACGAAGATGGTCTTTCAGTTTCCCAAAGAGATGATAGTCACTTGGAGCCAGGTCAGGACTGTAAGGCGGGTGTTTCAGTGTTGTCTATCCGAGTACTGTGATCGCTTCCATGATTTTTTGACTGACATGTGGCCGTGCATTCTCGTGCAACAGCAAAACATCCTGCTTTTGCCGATGTGGTCGAACACGACTCAGTCGAGCTTGAAGTTTCTTCAGTGTCGTCACATATGCATCAGAATTTATAGTGGTTCCACTTGGCATGATGTCCACAAGCAAGAGTCCTTCGGAATCGAAAAAAACCGTAGCCATAACTTTTCCAGCAGAAGGTGTGGTTTTGTATTTTTTTCTTGGGTGAATTTGCATGATGCCACTCCATTGATTGCCTCTTCGTCTCTGGTGAAAAATAATGGAGCCTTGTTTCATCACCTGTCACAATTCTTCCGAGGAATTCATCTCCACCGTTCTCGTACTGTTCCAAAAGTTCGCTGCATACCGTTTTTCTTGTTTCTTTGTGAGTCACTGTCAACATCCTGGGAACCCACCTGGCACAAACCTTTTTTAACGCCAACACTTTCAGTATTCTGCAAACGCTTCCTTTCCGTATCCCAGCGTAGCGTGACAATTCGTTAACTCTCTGCACGTTGTCTGGAGTGTGTGCAGTACAAGGCCTGCCGCTGCGAGGACAATCCTCAATATTGCCGTGCCCGTTTTCATCACGTAACCTGCTTGCCCACGGACTAAATGTACTGCGATGGACAGCAGCATCTTCATACACCTTTTTCAACCTCTTGTGGATGTTTCCCACAGTCTCGTTTTCACAGCACAGGAATTCTATGTGACAGCACGTTGCTTCTGACGAACGTCATGTGTAGCAACCATAATGAAGACATGCTGTGACCGCGCCACTCACTGGATCAGGTTGAACTAAGTTTGAAAACAATCGGGAAGGATGTATCTACACACTGTAAAACTTTCACACATGCAGAATGAAAACTGTATTTTTACAAAAATAGTGTGCTTTTCTTTTGAAGTGACCCTCGTAAAATTGGATCCATGATGCTGCGGTAGGCTGACTTAAAGATATTGGTCTCTAATTCCACGTATCCGATTTTTTTACCATTTTTGTAAACCGGATCCTCACGGGAGTATTCGCTGTACGAGAGAGTCTTGATAAATCTGAGCTAGAAAATGGCTAATTCGTAAAGTATTCAATTTAAAACAAAACTTGAATTCCGTCAGGACCTGGTGCCTTGTTTTCGTTTTGTATTCTTCATGGATTTTTTATACTGGGTATGCTAATATCGATATTTCTCATTTATGAGTCTGTGGGGCAGGTAAACATTGCTGTGGTAGTATCCTCATACTTGAATATATTTTTAAAATAGACTTTACCCGCAGCTACACTCGCATACAGTAGTTTTGTTATGATAAGTGATGGCAAGTTAGTAAGCTATGAACGTGCAATAACATCAGCTGCTCTCACGAGTCTGCCTGATCGGATAAGCGCAGCACAATGCGTAGATGCTCCCCACTCCAACTACCCTAACACATGACGACAGGCATGCATACAGCGTTGCTGCCGAGCGGTGCATGCATCTGTGCACCGTGCTAGTGCTTACATTATACCGTGTGTACATTATGCAACAAATTTAATAATTTTTAACGTGGTTTATGTTCACTCATGAAAAACATGTATTCATCCCCTACTTCACTCTCTTAAGTGTCGATCTCTTTTTGCTTACTTTCTAAAGTAACCGATGTTCTTTCTCAGGGTTTAAGTTATCTACGTACCAAATTTCACACAAATTGTTTCAATATTTTAATCGTGAAAAAATAACAGAGTTACTTTCGTAATTATTATATTATAGTGTGGAAGCATGGATTAAACTCGTTGTGGATTATATAAGCACTGTATTCATTGTGTTGAATCGTATTATGTAGAACATATCACTCAATAAAATACTTTCCACAAATATGATAAAGTTCAAAAATCAAAGAATAAATAGTTTTTTCAGAGTATATAGTTCCCCTAATTCGCGAAATATTCTGCAAATCAGTAAATATCTTGTACTAAACAATTTGTAAAGTATCGTATGTTAATCCTTAGCGTTTAAACTGTCTCCGTAAACAAATTTGATCATAATCGGTTCAGCGGTTTAATCGTGAAAAACAAACTTTCGTAATTATAAATTTTAAATTACGATGTCTTTTCTTCTGTGATGCGATTTTGACGAAATAAAGCTTGTATGTTGCCCCAAGGTACGCACTCGCTACGTGTGGAAATCCCATGAAGGTTAGTCTAGTAGTTTTGTAGATCAGCATTTTGAAACAGATAAACAGACAGACACGACGGTTCTAGATAAAATTTTAAATCACAATATTGTTTTTCTTCCTCATTCAATTTTGATGAAATAAAGCCGCAAGCTACGCTCAAGTCCGCTATGAAAGCTATATGAAAATTTGTTTATTAGTTTTGGAGATTAGAATCTTCAAACAGACACGACGTTTTTAGATATATAGGATCTAGTATCTCATATTTCTGTCTGCTGTCTTCAGTTTCAATACCAGTCGGATTCACGAGAAATTGAAGGGAATGTTTGAACTTTTCTATTGACATTACCTATGACCTGAGCTGCTTAAGATTTTCTGACAATTTGTTCGCCAGGACTTTGACTAAAAATTTCCGTAGGGTTCGCGAATGGCACTTTTTTCCAATGCACTAGTTACTAATAAGGTTTCTCTACCATTTTACCTGCAGTCTCTATTTTAGTTTTTGCAAAATTGTCAGAATGAAACCAGTAAAGCAAAATACTTCTTCACCATCTCTTATTACTTCAGTTGGTATTTATCTCTATCGCCGTTCATAGCGGTTTTCATCTTAAATCACAGCTGTTCTGCATTTGTTGGATCTGAAATAAATGTTCTCATTGCGTCCTTTAAGTGAGTCGATAGACTGCCCATCAGTTCAACCAACCAAAAATACTCCCCTAGCTTTCCTGATGATTTTTTTTTTTTTGCCTTTGGTAACCAACAATCCTGTAATTGCCTCATTTGCTATCTCCTTTCACTTGTGAATGTGTCGAGAAGGTCCAGGTCTGTTTGTAGCCACGGTGCCCAAGATATTTCTTTCGCGTGAGGATTGGTTTATTATTTGTCAAAGCAGTTGTCAACCATTGTACGTAGTATTACTTCACATGACTCTTTGACCTTACTGCTGTTAATACACGCTTAGTTTTCCCAGTCGATAACCATTATAGGAATTTATCACGCACGAGTTTATCGCGAAAAAATAGCTGAATATTTGAGAATACCGTAAAGCACCTCGAGAAGTATTTGACTGTGCTGCCCTCTATTGAATGGATATGGAAATCAAAGCAGTGTTGTTTTAGAACCTACCCCCAAGGAGTGCGGATATCGGTCCGTGATACCCGCAAGTTAACATCTCATCTGTAGTTCGTTACACCAGGCAAGATTAAAAAGTTTCCGTTTGAGGGCGTTGCTGCAACGTAGCGCGACTCCGATGCGTGTGTATAAACACCGACATGTAGACAAGTGTTTAGTGTGTCTTTCCGACGTGTGTGCGGTGAATGTGGAAACGTGAACTATGGCGACGTTATTACCAAATGCGTCCAAACAGGGCCAAAGTGTCGGTATTCTTTTCTGGCTGTCGAAAGACAAACAATGGTAGACATCCATCTGAGAACGAATATTGTGTATGGGGCAGCTTGTCTGTCAGAAACCACCGTTGTGGAATGGTGCGTCAAGATCCCTGCTGGACCCGATTCGAAAAGCAGACACCAGTCTATCTGGGAGCCCAGTCTCAAGTGGGAGACTCTCGAGCACCCGCCGTGTAGTCCTGATCACTACCCGTGTGAATATCACGCCTTTGGTCCCTTAAAAAAGGCCTTGAACGGTCGACGATTCCTGTAGGACGAGAATGTGCAGCAGGCGGTTATGGACTCCTTCACTCAGCAAGGCACAGTGTTTTACCAAACGGGTATCTTCATTTAGTACGTAGGTGGGATGATTGCCTCAGTGCTCACGGCGACTTTGACTAATTGGTATACCGATTCTGGATTGTACGGCCTTCGAACGGAAACTTTTTGATGGAAATGTGGGCATATTAGAACATCTCACATATGTGAACTGTCCACCACTGGAACGTCAATCTGAACGCAGTCAATTCTGTGCATCTTCATGTTTTCATTGCGCTGTAACTCTATTTCTTCTTCTTCTGTTTCGGCCGTATCCCCTTTGGCCGCCTTCAAAGTGAGCCGATAGACTAAAGATACAGTACTGTTTCCGTCGTTTTCAACCACGAGAACTGTCTGCAAGATGAGCCTTTGCGGTTCAAGGGAGTGTTGACATTATCCACAACAGATATGTAAGGCACTACGAAAAAACTTAAGGTGGAGATATTTAGATCCATGGCTTTCCTGTCGTATGTGGGAATTCTGTCCTCAAAAATAGGTCGAATCCACAGCAAGCACGAAGTTAAACTGATTTTTCGTCCTTTAGCAGCGTTTCTGGGTTCCGTCAAAGATGATTTGATGTTCCACAAGCCTGAGTTTTACAAGATCCTCTACAAGTGTGCGGTTTCGTACATTGGGCAGAAGGCTCACCCAGTCCGTGAAAGATGCATGGAACAACATTGACCCGCCGGCAGTGGCAGAGTAGTACATCGACACTGGTTACTCTATGCGGTACGAAAATGTCGAGACTCTAGCGTCGACTTCATCCTTTTGGGACTCGGTGATGAAAGAAGCAATTAAATTTAGTTTGGCGAAGAATTTCATTAATAGAAGTAGTTGTTTCAACCTGAAAAAGCATGGAATCAGGAGCCTTCTATAATCAGTTGACAAAGGCGTAGCACATTGCAGCTCATGATGATACATCGATATCGCAGCATGGATCGAACGCGTAACCATAGATTCAATTTATGCATACTCCTTGTCACTGATCAATGTTTCTGGTGCTTGTGTATCTGTGGTTAAAAGCGATGGAGCGAGTACTGTAGCTTCAGCATGTACACTAGCTATGAAGATGGTCGAAGCAAGAAGCAGAAGAAGAAGATGAAACACAATTTATTTGGCTGCAGTTACAAAATTTAATGGAACAGCCAATTATATAAAGCATGTTGCGCTCACCCCTAAAACTCAGAACATTTCAAGCTCCCTACCTGAAATTGATGGACATTTAATTAAATGATTTGTACACTTTTGGTTTAAATACGTCGGCTACATTATAGAAAAAAAATAATTTTCTACTTAAAAATAATATAGCCTCTTGTGCTAACTCTTGGGATAGTAATTAAATAAACAATGTTCATAACACCACAGAAACATTAATGTTTCTTGCGTTTGTCTATCTAAATAAATTTTCCTTTCACTTATTATTCTGTAAGGTACAGAATAATATACCATACCTGAAACACTCTGCATACTGAAAATTTGTGGAATATCTTAGAATCCTGCAGTACAAGCTATCATTGTAAATAATAGCGAGATGTTGAACCCACGTGCTAACGCATGGGACAAAATACCACCAATGGAGACTAATAAGTGCTTCCAAGCATTACATAAGCAGACGGGACAAAACATCTTCTTAGGACAGCACTAAATTTGACACAACGTGCGCTATGTCTTTTTTAGTTTTTTGTATTTATTTTTGTATATAAAATTTACATTTCTTAGTCGTCTCTGTATGTTGATACTATCATATCCTCACAGCCTTCAACGTCCAACTACCTTCATAGATGAACACTTTTTTTTTTTTTTTTTTTTTTTTAGTTTTTCAGAACCATTCAGTCGGTGTTGGCAAGAGAGCTTGATCACAGGAAATAATAAATAAAAGCTCACTGTGTACTGGTACGTATCCAAATAGCTACTTGTTGCGTGGCTGTAACTGACGACTGATTTTAGTTTTATTTTATTCGTCTCGGTGTATCATTTTTAAATTAAATGCGTAATTCGTAAGTAAAATACACACCACAATATATCAAATCTGTGACTCGTCTCCTAAACATGCTCCAAAGCCGAATTATCTATGTGTTCGACACTTATTACACTTCGCGTACGTAAAGCTACAACAGAGTTAGGCAAACGTGGAAGTAACTGTATAAAATCGACCTAACAGGTATCATTCTTATGGAAAAGCAAATAAAATTTTTTATGAAGCTTTTCGGCAGATTAAAACTGTGTGCGGCACCGAGACTCGAACTCGGTACTTTTGCCTTTCATGGGGAAGTGCTCTACCAACTGAGCTACTCAAGCAGGACTCACGGTACGTCCTCACAACTGAATTCTGGCAGTACCTCGTCTCCTACCTTTCAAACTTTGCTGTAACTCTCCTGCATACCTTGCAGAACTAGCACTCCTGGAAGAAAGGATATTGCGGAGGCATGGCTTAGCCACAGCCTGGAGGATGTTTCCAGAGTTAAATTTTTACTATGCAGCGGCATGTGCGCTGATATGAGACTTCTTGGCAGATTAAAACTTTCTACCGGACCGAGACTCGAACTAGGTACCTTTTCTTTTCGCGAGCAAGTTGGTTCAAATGGCTCTGAGCACTATGGGACTCAACATCTGTGGTCATCAGTCCCCTAGAACTTAGAACTACTTAAACCTAACTAACCTAAGGACATCACATACCTCCATGCCCGAGGCAGTATTCGAACCTGCGACTGTAGCGGTCGCGTGGTTCCAGACTGAAGCGCCTAGAACCGCTCGGCCACCCCGGCTGGCGGATCGCGAGCAAGTGCTCTACCAGCTGAGCTACCAAAGCACGACTCATCAGCCGTCCTCACAGCTCAAATTCCGTCATTACCTCTTCTCCTTCCTTCCAGACTTCACAGGAGCACTTGCCCGCGAAAGGCAAAGATAAAGATTTCGAGTCTCGGTCCGGCACCCAGTTTTAATCTTCCAAGAAGTTTCATATCAGCGCACATTCCGCTGCAGAGTGAAAATTTCATTCTGAAAAGTTTTTATCCCTAACGAACACATAAAACATGTTCACCCCCGGAAAATAAGTAGCGTACTGTCGTTATCAACAATCCCTGCGCTAGTAACCTGTCTAATGGCTTCGACATATTAGAGGGTTTTTCAAATGACGAATAATGTACTTCATATATTTGGTTTCAAAGCTGACGTAACAGAGAAAAATACGACATTGCACATTACTGCATGGGATGTATGGTATGAAAAATTTACTAACGCTCATGATTCACTCTTCATTGTCATCGACATGCGTTTAGTACAGCACCTTCCTATTGATGCTAAGCAAATAATATAGTTTTTTTTTTAATTTTCTCCTTGTAATATTTGGTGTTGAAAGCGTATCAGATTGCGTGTATGCTATTCACAGTGAATTGAAGCCACATTTCCATTTATAAATCAGCTTATCTGCCCATCCACAACATTCCAAGCCTATTATTGTCCTCATACTCTCGGACTGCCGTGAAACGTGATGTCAGAAGTGTCCTTACATTCTCGAGAGTCTCACGGTGCATGCGTTACGAAAAATGCATTGAGAAATTCTCCAGTGCCATGAGATACGCGTTCCCATTTCCCACCGCTACTAGCATATGCTCTGGGTATTTCCATCCTATTGTGTTCAGGCTGTATTTTAATAACTACGGCATGGTGGCCGAGGAATTCTGCACACAAGCTTGTGTGCAGCCAGGTGAGACAGATCTGCACGTCTGCAAGAGCACTGCACGCGTGCAAGGCTGCCCCACCGGCTCAATACTTCCCCCACCACCACACCACGCTGTCTGAGAGGCAAAATGGGGAAAAGAGAGAAACTACGAACGTATCGCATTTAGATGGCAATGCAGTCGCACAGCATGGAATTTGATTTAATATTTCTTATATCTCAAAAACATAGATCACAAACAAAACAAATGTTCTGTGCTATATATCTATTTTTGGCTCGCTGAACACATAATAATATTTTTATATGGTTCAAACTGTTGGCGTAGGGACGAATGCAAGCAATTTCGCATATTTTCACTCTCAGGTTGCCACATAATTGAGACATACTTAGTTTCAAAATAGAAAAAAGCCATTCGCACAGCCACGCTCGGTAACCGTGCGTTCGAAGGCGCCTTGCCACGGTTCTCGCGGCTACCCCCGTCGGAGGTTGGAATCCTACCTCGGGAATAAGTGTGTGTGTTATCCTTAGCGTAAGTTAGTTTAAGTTAGATTAAGTTGTGTGTAAGCCTAGGGACCGATGGCCTTAGCAGTTTGGTCCCATAGGAATTTACCACAAATTTCAAAAAAAAAAAAAAAAAAAAACTCTATTCGCACAAATACATTGATCGAAATATTGTATCACGTTTGCAACCTCATTATGGAGACGTGGAAACTCCCATTGAGGAAAACAATGTAGACGTCATGGACAGTTTTAACATAAAAGAATTTGTCTTTTAAGCGGGAATTGCACTGCAAATCGATCAGTTTCATCTGTATATGTACAGGTAACTTTCAACTGAAACGGAAACTGGTCTCGGAAACAGATGTAAGAGTGGTAGTGTTCTCAAAACTTTTAGAAAAATGTCCTTATAATTCTTTCAAGGCGACAGTGACTTCTTCAAAACTCCCATTTCCCTTAAATCGAGTGAGCTTAGGGAAACGGACGATGGTTTTTGTCAGAATTTGTCCCTTCCACTATGAGATTTTCTTTTTATGTGCATTCCAATTTTGCCGTAGCAAGCCTAGATGACAGTACTATAACACATATATAAAATATTGCTCACTTTAATAAAATTCTTTAATATTTGAATACAATCTATGTCTACATGAATGACAATATACACTGAGTCGAAAAAAGTCATGGGATACCTCCTAATATTGTGTCAGACCTTCTTTTTTCCGACTTTGTACAGCATCTGGACGTGACATGGACTCAAAAGTTGTTGGAAGACCCATGCAGAAATATTAAGCCATGCTTCCTCTCTAGCCGTCCATAATTGCGAAAATGTTTCTGGTGCAGGATTTTGTACATGAACTGACCTCTCGGTTATGTCCTATAAATGTTCGGTGGCATTCATGTCGGGCGCTGTGGGTGGCCAAATGATTTGCTGGAACTGTCCAGAACGTTCTTTAAACCATTTGCGAACAACTGAAGACTTCATAACAAAAACAACCAATGTCAAAAATTTACATTTTTCAGCGAAAAAACGCTCTAAATTGTTGTATAACATCTTCCTTCAATTTTATTTTTATGTGGCTTCCTGCGAAAGTCTAAAATATTTTATGACTCAATACTCACTCACGTTTCGGTGTAGCTAATCAGATTTTGTTTGTCGAATTACAGTCCTCACTGACGTAGGCTGTTTTTGTCTGAGAATGTAGCTGGGAGGATGAAGGAATGACTCGATAGGTGCACTAATTATACTTTATAAACCTCCTAATGTACTAAATTTTCACAAAACAGAAGGTTACGTTACGTTAAGGACAGACAGAATTGATCAAATGAGCCCCCAAGTTAACCGATAGCGCTAATGCGCTGTTTTCTGGACTCGAGCGGGCGCACCGAACCCGGCTGTAATCCGCGGGGGCCGGTGTGCTGGCCAGCCTGCATGTGGTTTTTCGGCGGTTTTCCACATCCCACTAGGGGAATACTGGGCTGGTCCCCACATCCCGCCTCAGTTACACGACACACAGACATTTGAAAGATGTTCGTACTATTCCATAATTTACACTAGACGCAGACAGCTGGGATACACTGATTCCGTCCAAGGGGGAGGGGGGGGGGGTATTACAGGGTGGTGGCAGCAAGGGCATCTGGCCACCCCTCCCCATTAACCATGCCAAATCCGATTGTAACAGTGTCGACCCTGTGCCAACTGCGGGACGAAGGCTCAAGCAAAAGAAGAAGAATTAACCAAATAAACATTCACTGGTCTTCTTCACTACTGTCGTCAGATTCAGTAATACCCAAGTTCAGCCTATCTTCTTCCTCTCCACAGGCAATCAGTATTTTGAAAAAGTTTTGAGTGTCACTTGTTAAATAAGGAAAAACTGTCTTTAGGTATTTAGCTTTCGACTTCTGAATTTTGAGTACATTGTTGTAAGTCTGACTGAAAGTTAGCTCATGTGGAAGTTTTGCATCGTTCCGAAGTGCAACCGTAAGCCAAGGTCCTGTGTAACTGTCCCACAAAAAAATGTAGCTCGTGCATGCCTCAATTTTATACATCCTTGGCCCTTTCAGTTTAACTGTTTTTTTCGCAGATGGTCTGAAGTAGTGGTCAATAGCTTCTTTGATGCTGAATATCATCGATTGGTCTACTTTGCAAATGCGGAAAGGTGCTGGGTGTTTTCGAGAAGACGTAATGACTGTGTCTCATTCACCCAGTACTTAAGTGACCTGATTCTGTTTCTTAGGTGAAACTAAGGAAAAATTATGATCATTGGGCAGTAAAGAATGACCTCTCATGGGAAACATTGAACATTTTCAGGCAGTGCACTAGCATGTACAGAAAATACATCATGACAAAATTTTTATTCTGACCAGCGCTTCCATTTGAAATCAAAACTAAATCGCTATCCAGATGTTGTTTACATTTCAAGTTCTGAAGCAGTGAATAGGTCACTTCTTTCTGGCCCCTCTTGGTAACTCCTTCGCGATATGTTATTATTACTCCTTCATCACTGGCGAGGTCGTGAATGCCAAAAACATAATACCATAGCTGTCTCATTTAAAATATTGCATTAGTTGGTAGCTGAGGTAAAGTTTTGCATGTAATCGAAAGATACAACTGTCTCTAACCCCTGTCGAGCACTGTGCGTGAAGCGTCATTTTAGATCACAATTGCCGCGCGGAGTGGGCGCGCGGTTAGAAGCGCCATGTCACGAACTGCGTGGCCCCTCCCGCCGGAGGTTCGAGTCTTCCCTCGGGCATGGGTGTGCGTGTTGTCCTTAGTGTAAGTTGGTTTAACTCGTGTGTAAGCCTAGGGACCGATGACATTAGCAGTTTGGTCCCTTAGGAATTCACACACATTTGAACATTTTTGAGTTCATAATAAGATTCCGCTTTTAAGTGAACTTCTTTCTGAACAATGAGACCCGATTTGTCACTGACGTTAGCAGGAGGTGTCTGCTTTTCTAAAGTCTCACAGATAGAACAAGTGCCAGACTGAGGATATTCATATGACGTACTGAAGGTATTGAACACTTCCCAGTAGAGTCCCACTTCCCTGTAGAGTTTTTAGGGTACATTAATTTGATATTCGTCCAGAAGAACTTCGTGCATTTTCTTCTCAGTTAGAGTTTCAGGCAGATACTTTTGGAAAAATTCTTACGGAATGAGAAATGCGAAATCCTTGGTTTAAATAAAGATATATCGTGTTCAACAAGATCTTGCAACTGCACGAGGTCTGTTATTGTGCTTACCTCTCATATCCTTTGGAGAACCGTTGTTTGGTTAGATTAGATTAGATTAATACTAGTTCCATGGATTATGAAAACGATATTTCGTAATGATGTGGAACGAGTCAAATTTTCCAATACATGACATTTTGTTTTTTTTAAATTTTTTATAATTTTTTGTTTGGTTTTTTTTCTTTTTTTCTTAATTTATATCTAAAAATTCCTCTATGGAGTAGAAGGAGTTGTCATTCAGAAATTCTTTTAATTTCTTCTTAAATACTTGTTGGTTATGTCAGACTTTTGATACTATTTGGTAAGTGACCAAAGACTTTAGTGGCAGTATAATTCACCCCTTTCTGTGCCAAAGTTAGATTTAACCTTGAATAGTGAAGATCATCCTTCTTCCTAGTATTGTAGTTATGCACACTGCTATTACTTTTGAATTGGGTTTGGTTGTTAATAACAAATTTCGTAAGGGAGTATATATACTGAGAAGCTACTGTGAATATCCCTAGATCCTTAAATAAATGTCTGCAGGATGATCTTGGGTGGACTCCAGCTATTATTCTGATTACACACTTTCGTGCAATAAATACTTTATTCCTCAGTGATTAATTACCCCAAAATATGATGCCATATGCAAGCAATGAGTGAAAATAGGCGTAGTAAGCTAATTTACTAAGATGTTTCTCACCAAAATTTGCAATGACCCTTATTGCATAAGTAGCTGAACTCAAACGTTTCAGCAGATCATCAATGTGTTTCTTCCAATTTAATCTCTCATCAATGGACACATCTAAAAATTTTGAATGTTCTACCTTAGCTATATGCATCTGATTAAGGTATATATTTATTAATGGTGTCATACCATTTACTGTACAGAACTGTATGTACTGTGTCTTATCAAAATTCAGTGAAACTCCATTTACAAGGAACCACTTAGTAATTTTCTGAAAGACATTATTGACAATTTCATCAGTTAATTCTTGTTTGTCAGGTGTGCTTACTATACTTGTATCATCAGCAAAAAGAACTAACTTTGCCTCTTCATGAGTACAGAATGGCAGTTCATTAATATATATTAAGAACAACAAAGGACCCAAGACTGACCCTTGTGGAACCCCATTCTTGATAGTTCCCCAGTTTGAGGAATGTGCTGATCTTTGCATATTATGAGAACTGCTTATTTCAACTTTCTCCACTCCTCCAGTTAGGTACAAATTAAACCATTTGTGCACTGTCCCACTCATGCCACAATACTTGAGCTTGTATAGCAGAATTTCATGATTTACACAATCAGAAGCCTTTGAGAGAATACAAAAAATCCCAATGGGTGGTGTTCGGTTATTCAGGTCATTCAAAATTTGATTGGTGAAAGCATATATGACATTTTCTGTTGAATAGCCTTTCTGGAAACCAAACTGACATTTTGTTAGTACTTCATTTTTACAGATTGTGAAACTACTCTTGAATACATTACTTCTCAAAAATTTTGGATAAAGCTGTTAGAAGGGAGATTGGACGGAAATTGTTGACATCAGATCTATCCCCTTTTTTATGCAAAGGTATAACAATAGCATATTTCAGTCTATCAGGGAAAATGCCCTGTTCCAGAGAGCTATTACACAGGTGGCTGAGAATCTTACTTATCTGTTGAGAACAAGCTTTTAGTATTTTGCTGGAAATGCCATCAATTCCATGTGAGTTTTTGCTTTTAAGCAAGTTTATTATTTTCTTAATTTCAGAGAGAGAAGTGGGTGAGATTTCAATTTATCAAATTGCATAGGTATGGCCTCTTCCATTAACAGCCTAGCATCTTCTAATGAACACCTGGATCCTACTACATCCGCAACATTTAGAAAATGATTATTAAAAATATTTTCAACTTCTGACTTTTTGTTCGTAAAGTTTTCATTCAATTTGATGGTAATACTGTCTTCCTGTGCTCTTGGTTGACCTGTTTCTCTTTTCATAATATTCCAAATTGTTTTAATTTTACTATCAGAGTTGCTGATTTCAGACATGATACATATACTTCTGGATTTTTTAATAACTTTTCTTAATATAGCACAGTAGTTTTTATAATGTTTGATAGTTTCTGGGTCACTACTCTTTCTTGTTGTCAGATACATTTCCCTTTTCCAGTTACAAGATATTTTTATACCCTTAGTAAGCCATGGTTTGTTACATGGTTTCTTACGAGTATATTTAACTATTTTCTTGGGGAAGCAGTTTTCAAATGCATTTACAAAAGTGTCGTGAAATAAATTATATTTTAAATTGGTATCAGGTTCACGGTACACCTCATCCCAGTCTAACTGCTGTAGGCTTTCCCTGAAATTTGCAATTGTTAAATAGTTGACTGAACGTACTACTTTGGAGGACTGTTTAGTACTGCTGAATGGAGCTATGTCATATATTGTAACTAGCTGTGCACCATGATCAGAAAGACCATTCTCAACAGGCTGAGCATTTATCTGGTTAAACTTATCTTGGTCTAAAAAGGAAGTTATCTATCAGTGAGCTGCTATCCTTTACCACCCGAGTAGGAAAATCAATAATGGGTGTCAAATTGAAAGAACCGAGTAATACTTCAAGGTCATTTTTCCTATTACCCTCTTTCAGAGAATCTACATTGAAGCCCCCACAAATAATAATTTGCTTCCCCCTGTCTGACAGATAGCACAACAAGGAGTCCAAATTTTTCAAAAATAGATGAAAATTTCCCGATGGGGACCTATATACAGTTACAATTATAAATATGCCTTTATTTAATTTAAGCTCACAGGCACATGCTTCTATATGTTTCTCTACACAAAACTTTTTTGTTTCTATACTTTTTGCACAATGATAACTTTTGACATATATGGAAACTTCTCCTTTCTCCTTATTTTCTCTAATTACATGTGCAGAGAGCTTATATCCGCTTACATTTACCTTATCCATATCAGTAACAATGTGATGCTCAGACAGGCATAGTATATCTCTTTCATCCTCAGCTTCTAAATCTTCTAAACAAACCAGAAGCTCATGTAGTTTATTCTTTAAACTCCCAATATTTTGATGAAATATACTTACATTTTTAATTATACTTATATTAGAACCTTTCCTTATTCTAACATTTGCAGTACTCTCCTGTCTGAGTTTCTCATTGTGCTTAGGCCTAGTTCCTATACCAGTGGTCACATGGTGTTCAGAGAGGCAGATTATGTCAACTGGGTTGGGTGACTAATTCATCAATGCAATGACCTAGAACTGAGATACAACTTGGTGGAGATAAAATTTCTGGTGACTGGTGAAAATTTATAATTGACAGCTGTGATTAGTGGTCCAATGTGCTAGAATTGTCCTGTTTAATTTCTTTCCTAAACTGAAGATTTGTTTCAATCCTGACCTCTCGTAGAACTTGACATCTTTCTGTCTTACCTATCCTAAAAAAGGTGCTGTTCCAACACCTGTAACCACTGGTATTTTACCATTCATGGCAGTGCCTTCCCCCCCCCCCCCCCCCTTAAATTTCTTGCTATTACCCCAGCCAGTTTACCCTTCCCTTTCCTGCTGAGATGTAGGCCGTGCCTGGTATAGTCCCACCTACTGAGAGAATCAACAGGAACCACACCAATATGAGCCCCCGCACCCGACCCAAGCAGCCGTTCCAACTCCAAATTAACTCTCCCAACAGAAGAGTTCAAATGAGACCGGTCATGGCGTATCAGGACAGATACAAATTCAACATTGGTGTGTCTCGATGACGACGCAATCTTTACCAGGTCACATTCTATACTGTACCCAGGATCTCTGTCGATACTGTTCCCTGGCCCTCCCACAATAACCACGGTGTCTTCCCTGGTAAATCCTTTACAGAATGAACCCAAATCCTCTGTCACCTGATTCAGACTAGCACTTGGTTCGAAAAAAATTTGTGACCTGGTATTCTGGTCCTAATTCCTCCTGTAGAAGTTGGCCTACACCTCTGGCATGAGAACTGCCTAACAACAAAACTTTCTTCCTTTTCGATGAGTTTCCTACATTCTTTTTCAATTTCCTATTGAAAGTTTGTTGTGTCCTGTCTACACCTACCTCTGCTTGAGGCTCTTCAGTTTCTAACTGAAGCAACATGTCAAACTTATTTTTGACATTCACCACAATACTGTCAGACTTAGTTCTAGGCCTGTTCCTTCTGTTACCTGTTGCCAATTCTCACCTCTCTTTGCCCTTCTCCCTCCTTAATCTGTCCAGATCTTCCCTAGCCTGACCTAGCTCAGCCTGAAGGGCAGCAATTTTCCCCTACTGTTCCACTATCTTCCTATCTGTGCTGCAAATCCTACACAACCACTGATGAGCCTGATCCACTTTCCCGACACCCACGTCACTGCAGTCCCCCAATGAAAAAAACTACTGCATCCATCACACCAAACCCCGGAACTAACAATTCTACGGCAAGTCAGGCACTTCTCATTCATGGCAAAAATAATACTTTAGCTAGAATAAATCAATTAAATTACCGAAAATCAAAAAAGACGTTACAAGAATTAAGCCTATTCACAAATGTATATAAGCAAGTTTCTAATTTAAAATTCCGCTCTTTTTCTGAGATCTGTATTTAAACAATGAAGGTTATCAGATGCCGTTGGATAGTGCTTAGTCGACCTGGAGAGATTGCGTGAAAAGCCATGAATACCTCTCTGCAAACAGATAACTCAGTTGTAGTATCATCAGAAGTCACTCGAACTTTAGAACAAAAAGAACTGTCGTGTGCAAAAGGGGTGCTGGATAGTGAACCGATGCCATAACCATCATTTGCTCCTACTTCACGCAATACTTTGCACAACCTACTTTGATTCACATTACTAACAGTGATAAGACCAGCCGAATAAGAGTATTGTGCATTTCTTGACTCAATTCAACTGAATTCTGAGAAAAGCTGTTGCCTTTGTTCAGCTGTTATCATATGAAAGCACTGCAGTCTTTTGCACCTGCAACCGAAGAGAGCAGAAATCAGGTCACCTACGTACCTTATCATTAAGAAAAGCAAATAGAAAAATTTACTTGTGAAAATAAAGAACGAAAGCAATACCTACCTGCAGACATCTCCGACATTTTTGGCGGGAATCGTTTTCCCGACGCCGGCCGGAGTGGGCGTGCGGTTCTAGGCGCTACAGTCTCGAACCGGGCGACCACTACGGTCGCAGGTTTGAATCCTGCCTCGGGCATGGATGTATGTGATGTCCTTAGGTTAGTTAGGTTTAATTAGTTCTAAGTTCTAGGCGACTGATGACCTCAGAAGTTAAGTCGCATAGTGCTCAGAGCCATTTTCCCGACGTAATTAATGTGTTCTTCGCCCATCAGCTTTTTCTTCTTTATTACGTTCTTCTTTCTTGACGTTTCTGTTTCTTAGGCCACTGAGCACTGTCTACGGAATTCATTTCAGAACTACAGACACTGAGCCGACACTTCCGAAAGAGGAGACTGAAATAATCCAACAAGTTCTGCGAAGGCGGCAATGATAATTGAGGTTGCAATGTCGCCTGCTTTCACACAAAAATAGCCCTAGTCAAATGACAAAGGCTATCGTTATCAGGAATTGTTTTGATAAGTCATGTTTATATAGAACCATCATATTTTTGAGCTTTAATAGGGAACGTTTCTGCCATATCTCATTAGAACAAATCGTGAGTCTCTGGGATGGCTACAAGATTGCGGTGAAATGGCGAAAACGAAAAAAAAGACAAGGGTTATTTTTGTTATGAAGTCTTCAATGGTGGCCCGGTGACAAGACGTATTGTCACCCACAAAAACTGTCTGGGAACATGAAGTCCTTGAAAGGCTGGAAATGGTCCCCAAGTAGCTGAACATAACCGTTTCCAGTCAACGATCCATGTAAACACAGCCCACACCATTATGGAACCACCATCAGCTTGCAAAGTTCTTTGTTGACAACTTGGGTCCATGGCTTCGTGAGGTCTGTGCGACACTCGAATACTACTATCAGCTCTTACCAACTGAAATCGGGACTCCTCTGACCAGGTCACGATTTACCAGTCGTCTAAGGTCCAACCGATACAGTCACCAGTCCAGGAGAGGCTCTGCAGCCGATGTCGTGCTGTTAGCGAAGGCAGTCGCGTCAGTGTCTGCTGCCACTGCCCATTAACGCCGCACTGTCCTAACGCATACGTTCGTCGTACGTCCCACTGTGAATTATGCGGTTACCTCAAGCAGTATTGCTTGTATGTTATCACTGACAACTCTACGCAAACGCCACTGCTCTCGATCGTTAAGTGAAGGCCTTCGGCCACTGCGTGTCCGTGCTAAGATAATCTCGGCACATTCTTGACACAGTGAATCTCGGAATACTGAATTCCTTAACGATTTCCGAAATGGAATGTCCGATGCGTCTAGCTCCAACTACCATTCTGCGTTCAAAGCCCGTTAATTCTGACGTGCGGCCATAATCACGTCGGGCACCTTTCCACATGAATCACATGAGTACAAATGACAGCTCCGCCAATGCATTTACCTTTTATATCTTGTGGACGCGACACTACCGCACATCTGTATATGTGTTTATCACTATCCCATAACTTTTGTCACCTGAGTGTGTATTTATGGTACTATTGGAGAACACAAGAACTATTTATCACTTTGAATAGTACTGAATGACATTCACATATTAAGGCACATTTAACTATAGCTTTGGTACACAGTGCTACTGGCCACTGGCGACTGACGCTGCTCTCTGACGTATACAGACTTTCAGCAGCGGCGGCGTACCGAGCCTCTTGAGAGTATCTCCGTTGACGTCTGTCATTCGTGGCTGTGTCTGGCAGCGACTGTCCTTAGCTTCTGGTTCCGTCGTGAGATATCAACATTAACCTGGGACCTCGCTCTTCGGACGAAAGGCGAAGGTGGGATCTGGCCGCGTGGCAGCTGCCTTACCCCTTTCCAACAGGTACGGGGTGCTTCCTAGTGGTGATGATATCGTTTCCGAGCCACCACAGGATGCCTCGCCTGTTGGGCCAGTGGCCGATTCTCCGGCAAGGTCCCGACAGTCACAGAGGGCGGGCCTATTAGTTATAGGGAGCTCCAACGTTAGGCGGGTTATGGAGCCCCTTAGGAAAATAGCGGGTAGGTCGGGGAAGAATGCCAGTGTGCACTCGGTGTGCTTGCCGGGGGGTCTCGTCCGTAATGTGGAGGAGGCCCTTCCGGCAGCTATTGAACGCACTGTGTGTGACCGGCTGCAGATAGTAGCACATGTCGGAACGAATGACGCCTGCCGCTTGGGTTCTGAGGCCATCCTTGGTTCCTTCCGGCGGCTGGCTGATTTGGTGAAGACAACCAGCATCGCACGCGGAGTGCAAGCTGAGCTTAATATCTGCAGCATAGTGCCCAGAGTCGATCGCGGTCCTCTGGTTTGGAGCCGTGTGGAGGGTCTAAACCAGAGGCTCAGACGACTCTGCGACTATAATGGTTGCAAATTCATCGACCTCCGTTATTGGGTGGAGAACTGTAGGGCCCCCCTAGACAGGTCAGGCGTGCACTACACACCGGAAGCAGCTACTAGGGTAGCAGAGTACGTGTGGCGTGCACACGGGGGTTTTTTAGGTTAGAGGGACCCCCCCTTGGGCGAAACGATAAAATACCTGACGGCTTACCAGAGAGGACATTATCATCGTTGATAAAGAACGTCCGTCCTCAGAGACCAAAAACAGGAAAAGTTAACGTAATATTGGTAAACTGCAGGAGTATCCAGGGCTAGGTTTCTGAATTAGTATCTCTTATTGAAGGAAATAGTGCGCATATAGTATTAGGAACGGAAAGTTGGTTAAAACCGGAAGTGAACAGTAACGAAATCCTAGACACAGAATGGAATATATACCGCAAGGATAGGATAAACGCCAATGGTGGAGGAGTATTTATAGCAGTAAAGAATTCAATAATATCCAGTGAAGTTATTAGCGAATGCGAATGTGAAATAATCTGGGTTAAGTTAAGTATCAAAGGTGGGTCAGATATGATAGTCGGATGCTTCTATAGACCACCTGCATCAGCAACCGTAGTAGTTGAGCGCCTCAGAGAGAACCTGCAGAACGTCGTGAAGAAGTTTCGTGATCATACTATTGTAATAGGGGGAGACTTCAATCTACCAGGTATAGAATGGGATAGTCACACAATCAGAACTGGAGCCAGGGACAGAGACTCTTGTGACATTATCCTGACTGCCTTGTCCGAGAATTACTTCGAGCAGATAGTTAGAGAACCAACTCGTGAAGCTAACGTTTTAGACCTCATAGCAACAAATAGACCGGAACTTTTCGACTCCGTGAATGTAGAAGAGGGTATCAGTGATCATAAGTCAGTGGTTGCATCAATGACTACAAGTGTAATAAGAAATGCCAAGAAAGGAAGGAAAATATATTTGCTTAACAAGAGTGATAGGGCACAAATCGCAGAATATCTGAGTGACCACCATCAAACGTTCATTTCTGAGGAAGAGGATGTGGAACAAAAATGGAAAAAATTCAGAAACATCGTCCAGTACGCCTTAGATAAGTTCGTACCGACTAGGGTCCAAAGCGAGGGGAAAGATCCACCGTGGTATAACAATCATGTACGAAAGGTACTACGGAAACAAAGAAAGCTTCATCATAGGTTTAAGAGTAGTCGAATCATAGCTGATAAGGAAAAGCTGAACGAAGCGAAAAAGAGCGTAAAGAGAGCAATGAGAGAAGCATTCAACGAATTCGAACATAAAACATTGGCAAACAATCTAAACAAGAACCCTAAAAAGTTTTGGTCATATGTAAAATCGGTAAGCGGATCTAAATCCCCTATTCAGTCACTCGTTGACCACGATGGCACCGAAACAGAGGACGACCGAAGAAAGGCAGAAATACTGAATTCAGTTTTCCGAAACTGTTTCACTGCGGAAAATCGTAACACGGTCCCTGACTTCAGCCGTCGCACGGACGCCAAAATGGAAAATATTGAAATAAACGATATCGGAATTGAAAAACAACTGCTATCACTTAGTAGCGGAAAAGCATCCGGACCAGACGAGATACCCTTAAGATTCTACAGTGATTATGCTAAAGAACTTGCCCCCTTTCTATCAGCAATTTATCGTAGATCGCTGGAAGAACGTAAAGTACCTAGCGACTGGAAGAAAGCGCAGGTCGTTCCCATTTTCAAGAAGGGTCATAAATCAGATGCGAATAATTATAGGCCTATTTCGCTTACGTCAATCAGTTGTAGAATAATGGAACATGTTTTGTGTTCTCGTATTATGACGTTCTTAGATAATACAAATCTCCTTCATCATAACCAACATGGATTCCGCAAACAGAGATCATGTGAAACTCAGCTCGCCCTATTTGCCCAAGAAATTCACAGTGCCGTAGACACTGGCGAGCAGATTGATGCCGTATTCCTGGACTTCAGGAAGGCATTTGATACGGTTCCGCACTTACGTTTAGTGAAAAAAATACGAGCTTACGGAATATCGGACCAGGTTTGTGATTGGATTCAGGATTTCCTAGAAGAAAGAACACAACATGTCATTCTTAACGGTTCAAAATCTGCAGATGTAGAGGTAATTTCGGGAGTACCGCAGGGAAGCGTGATAGGACCTTTATTGTTTACAATATACATAAATGACTTAGTTGACAACATCGGTAGCTCCGTGAGGCTATTTGCAGATGACACGGTTGTCTACAAGAAAGTAGCAACATCAGAAGACTCGTACGTACTCCAGGAGGTCCTGCAGAGGATTAATGCATGGTGCGACAGCTGGCAGCTTTCCCTAAACGTAGATAAATGTAATATAATGCGCATACATAGGGGCAGAAATCCATTCCAGTACGATTATGCCATAGGTGGTAAATCATTGGAAGCGGTAACGACCGTAAAATACTTAGGAGTTACTATCCGGAGCGATCTGAAGTGGAATGATCACATAAAACAAATAGTGGGAAAAGCAGGCGCCAGGTTGAGATTCATAGGAAGAATTCTAAGAAAATGTGACTCATCGACGAAAGAAGTAGCTTACAAAACGCTTGTTCGTCCGATTCTTGAGTATTGCTCATCAGTATGGGACCCTTACCAGGTTGGATTAATAGAAGAGATAGACATGATCCAGCGAAAAGCAGCGCGATTCGTCATGGGGACATTTAGTCAGCGCGAGAGCGTTACGGAGATGCTGAACAAGCTCCAGTGGCGGACACTTCAAGAAAGACGTTACGCAATACGGAGAGGTTTATTATCGAAATTACGAGAGAGCACATTCCGGGAAGAGATGGGCAACATATTACTACCGCCCACATATATCTCGCGTAATGATCACAACGAAAAGATCCGAGAAATTAGAGCAAATACGGAGACTTACAAGCAGTCGTTCTTCCCACGCACAATTCGTGAATGGAACAGGGAAGGGGGGATCAGATAGTGGTACAATAAGTACCCTCCGCCACACACCGTAAGGTGGCTCGCGGAGTATAGATGTAGATGTAGATGTAGTAATCTTCAGATCGGAAATAAATTGTTTCTCACCTGGAAGTGTCTTACTGCGGCCAGTGCTCAGTCATGTGCACTTAAAATACGAGTTCTGCAATCCATTCCAGATGTTCTAATTATCGTCGGCCGGAGTGGCCAAGCGGTTCTAGGCGCTACAGTCTGGAACCGCGTGACCGCTACGGTCGTAGGTTCGAATCCTGCCTCGGGCATGGATGTGTGTGATGTCCTTAGGTTAGTTAGATTTAAGTAGTTCTAAGTTCTAGGGGACTGATGAACTCAGAAGTTAAGTCCCATAGTGCTCAGAGCCATTTTGTTCTAATTATCGTTTCTGCTTTCCTTTTCCTTCATAAATTCAACAATAGCGCGTTTTAAATCGACGTTCCTCTTGACTTAACCACCGTATTTAACTGTGATATATACTGGAAAGTCACTGTACCCTTCGTTCAGTGCCATTGAAACCTGTTGCAGGCGACGGCGCAATAATAGGAGCGACTTTAGAAAATTTGCTATTCATACAACCAGTTACAAAATTTGCCCCAGGCCTGCAAATTTAGCAACAATTGCTTCTTGATCTACACAACAACGAAGACCGTACAAATCTTCCGCTAATCGTTGCAATTTCTTGCTCTTTCATCGTCAACTAAATCTTCTGATTCTATCTGCATAATGTTGTACTGTCGTTTGGTATCAAATCTGTAGTACCAATCGATTATGCAACTGCATAGAAGACATTTAGAATTCACATCTCTTATTCTGTCATTCGCATTTACACTGAAGCGCCAAAGAAACGTATAGGCATGGGTATTCAAGTACAGAGATATGCAAACAGGTAGAATACGGCGCTGCGGTCGGCAACGCCTAAATAAAACAGATGTCTGGCGCAGTTGTTAAATCGGTTACTGCTGCTACAATGGCGGCTTATCAAGATTTATTTGAATTTGAATGTGGTGTTGCAGTCGGCGCACGAACGATGAAAGGCTTTGAGCACTATGGGACTTAACTGCTGAGGTCATTAGACCCCTAGAACTTAGAACTACTTAAACCTAACTAACCTAAGGACGTCACACACATCCATGCCCGAGGCAGGATTCGAACTTGCGACCGTAGCGGTCGCGTGGTTCCAGACTGTAACGCCTAGAACCGCTCGGCCACTCCGGCCGGCACGAGCGATGAGACACAGCATCTACGAAGTAGCTATAAAGTGGGTATTTTCCCGTACGACCATTCACGAGTGTACCATGAATATCAGGAATCCGGTAAAATATAAAATCTCCGACATCGCTGCGACTAGAAAAAGATTCTGCAGGAACGGAACCAATAACGGCTGAAGAGAATCGTTCAACATGATAGAAGTGCAACCCTGCAGAAAATTGCTGCAGCTTTCAATGCTGGATCTTCAACAAGTATCAGCGTGTGAACCATTCAACGAAGCATCATTGATATCGGCTTTCGGAGCCGAAGACCCACTCGTGTACCCTTGATGACTGCACGACACAAAGCTTTACACCTCGCCTGGACCCGTCAACACATTGGACTGTTGATGACTGGAAACATGTTGCCTGGTCGGACGAGTCTCGCATCAAATTGTATTGAGCTGATGGACTTGTAGGGGTATGGAGACAACATCATGAATCCATGGACCCTGCGTGTCAGCAGGGGACTGTTCAAGTTGGTGGAACCTCTGTAATGGTGTGGGGCGTGTGCAGTTGAAATGATATGGGGCACCTGATACGTCTAGATACGACTCGACAGGTGACACGTACGTAAGCATCCTGTCTGATCACCTGCATCCATTCATGTCCATTGTACATTCCGATTTGGGCAACTCCAGCAGGACAATGCGACACCCCACACGTCCAGAATTGCTACAGAGTGGCTCCAGGCACACATTTTTGAATTTAAACACTTTCGCTGGTCACCATACTCCCCAGACATGAATATTATTGAGCATATCTAGGGTGTCTCACAAGGTGTTGTTCAGAAGAGATCACTAGTCCCTCGTGCTCTTACGGATTTATGGACAGCCCTGCAGCATTAATGGTGTCAATTCCATCCAGCACTACTTCAGGCATTAGTCGAGTCCATGCCGCGTCGTGTTTCGGCAGTTCTGTGTGCTCGCGGGGGCGCTACGCGATAATATGCAGGTGTACCAGTTTCTTTGGCTCTTTACTGTATTTTTCAAGGTGTGTGATGATAGATCGTAAGATTATCTCTCTTTGTGCAAAAGCGTACTGGGCCCGTGAACTTGCTTTATATCACAAGCAATTAGCGAAGAATAAACAGTGCTGACACCAAGATTCTGACTTACTAAAAAATGTTGTACCGGCCGAGAAGTGTCACACTGCACTGCCAAATGAAATGTCGCACTGTAACGAGTATTTCCGTGAATGACCGAACGAAGCCGAGACAGGTCAGGCCTCAGACGGCACACTTGCAGCACGTCATACACGCGTGCTGTTTTGCACGGCATGGCCAGCTCTGTTCTACAAACGGTGTGTCTGAAACTGGTGGTCGGTAGAAACACCTGATCATAAATCCAAGTCCACCGACTCCGGTTACTAGAAATGGGAAATGACAGCGCGTGTCTCGTAGCACTCGACAGTTTCTCGAAGTATTTCTTGCAAAGCATGCCTCATGAGACTTTTGAGAATGTAAACAAACTCCGGTCGTCCTGTTTCCGCGACTCTCTGAGAGCTCGTTGGCAATAACAAGCTCGGAGTCTTGCGCAATGGGCCGGTAAGCTGAGAGATAAATGATGATGCAGTCTTCTATTTACATTGAATGGCATAGTGCTGTCTGGTAGGTATACAACACCAAACAACACACGAGGAAAATTCGATCCTTTCGTTTGAGCTATATTATTCATTTGGTGTGAGTAGGAGAAATTTGCATGGAACTTAATACTTCTAGTGTATATTGACTGCAACGAAGACTCAGATATTTCTCTGCCTCGTGATGACTGGGTGTTGTGTGATGTCCTTAGGTTAGTTAGGTTTAAGTAGTTCTAAGTTCTAGGGGACTGATGACCATAGATGTTAAGTCCCATAGTGCTCAGAGCCATTTGAACCATTTGAAGACTCAGATACCCCACAAAATAAAGTGTAATGCTCCTGTTATAATTATATTGGCATTTAAGGACTGTGAAATATTTCAAGGCAGTCGACACTAGTAGCTGTTTTTCATTATAGGTTACTAGTGCAAGTATGAATAATAGCGATATTATGTTACTCATTTCCTAGGGGGGTGGGGGGGGGTGTATTTTTTATAAGTTCATTAGGAAAAAACCTTTTGATTGTGTCATCATAAGTATGATATGCAAGAGCGTTGTGTAGTTCCTAACTTACCTATATTTGCTCTGTCTCCGTGTATACAAACCGTAAAATATGTTCCGATACCTAGAATTTTCGGTTTTGTAGCTTGTTTAGGAATTGCTCACCGTAGTAACAAGCACGTTATCAGTAAACTGTTGCTGTTGTGGTTTTTATTTTGCTTATGAGGAACGCAAATAATTAAAAATAAATTATTTCGGCAAATAAATTAAAACTTTGAATGATCTTCAATTGCAAACGCGCACCAAGTATTCGGATACTTTGGTCAAATTTTGGTGGTAACGTTGATTATCTAGAATCTTAAAAATATATTCTTGAGCGAAGGCAATATGACGCTGAAGGTTGTGTGGGGATGAATTACGGCGAATGTATCAATATATACAGATAAAAATTCGAAACTATAACTTTTATTTACAAAAACAGGCACAGAACGCTTGAAAAACGTAGTGTACATTGTCATATTAAGCGTCAGCATAAACATATGCCTTTTTTCTCCTTCGTGAGTACTATTATACACCTTTTTTTATTGATTTAATCGATGTCAAGAACTCCATTGTCGATATTTCTCCTCAGGTACCTGGAAGTAGCTATATCATCCCTTTTACTTTCACAATAATTAGTTTCGACATACAGTTTTAAGGTGTTTGACAAAGTTGAAGCATATGTAAATCAGTAGATTGTAATGTCTTATGCTGTTCTGTAAAGCTGTACAGGAACGACAGAAAGGTTTTTTTAAAATATTTTTGGCGGTATGCCTGAAACCTGTGACCTGTTGAAGATAAAATTATTTTCCGCTACATCTATATTTTGAAAAACATATAACGCGTGGCAGTGTTTCCAATTCAGACCTAGTTTTAACGCTCTCCAGCACATTTGACTTCAGTATATCAATACGTCATGTTGCTCACTATTTTCACAAAGAAATACGGGTTACAAATTCCGATCGAACTTATCATTCATGCCAGAACATCCAAAAAGGCACTGATTCAGCACCATACTTTGTGGTTGGAGTTAACTGACCATGTGAGCTGCAGTTCTGTATGTGACAAGTGTGAAGTAAAAATGTAAGGGAAATCAACGAAATGAACATCACATCTGATGCAGTAAAAATATATTGTTTTGATTAAAAGCTCAGTAATCTGTGTTCTTACGTTGTACGATGCCTTTTTGGTCCATGATTCATCATTCCAGGAATAGAGCCACCATCCAGTTTGGTTGGCGGCAAATGAGGAACACGCCGAGTATTGTAACTCACGTTATTAATTTTATGTAGTAGTCGTTTGCAGGATCATCGTATTAAACATGAGTGTCAGACGCTTTAGATCTAAAAATTATTCTTTTGGAGATATTTCTGAGCGGGTAACTGTTTCTATTACAGTTCTTAGTGCTCACGTACTTCAAATTAGTGCTTCCATTTTATACAACATTACTTCCAGTAGTATTGGTATACAGGCATAAAGTTTTATACTCTTTGCTTTTATCTGTATGATTGGCTGTTATTGCTGCTGGTTGTTTGTGTATACATGTAGGTCTAAAACATTTTTCCTGTTTTCCTCCATTTAAAGTTAACGAGAAAACAAACTCTTGGCTGACGTTGAGCCGTATGAACTTGACGTGTCTAAAATTACTGTAAAATATAATCCATGGACAAATAATGTATTACTACTATTGTTACTACAACTACTACTTTAAAGCTGGTGGAGATCGTAAACGCCTTCAAAAGCCTGCTGGGAAGAAAAAAGGAAACTTATGCTGTCTCATAAAACAAAAATCGTAAGTGCAAAACAATTTACTACGTTCATGCGGTGTTTTCACATGTGACACAACACTATCTTGAAATTAGTTGAAGGCTTAGGTATCTGTTGTCTGATGAGTAAAATACTGAATTCAGAGAAATTAACAGACGACGGAGCTGATCCCCATGGTGCACAAAGTGGGTCAGAACACTGTTGCAAAAGCAACGGAAAAAACATGCCAAATTTAAAGGAACGCAAAATGTCGAAGACTGTCGATCTTCTACAGAAATTTGAGATATAGCACGGACTTCAATGCGAGATTTTTATAATAGTTTCCACAACGAAACTTTCTCTCGAAACCTCACAGAAAATCCAAAGAGATTCTGATCGTATGTAAAGTATGCTACCGGAAAGACACAATGTCTTCTCTTCGCGATAGCAATGGAGATACTATCGAAGACAATGCTGCCAAAGCACAATTACTAAACACGGCTTCCGAAATGCCCTCACAAAAGAAGACGAAGTAAATATTCTAGAATTTTAATCAAGAACAGCCTGCCAACACGAGTAGCGTAGAAGTAAATATCCTCGGAGTAGTGAAGCACCGTAAATCATTTGACAAAATCAAGTCCTCTGGTCCAGACTGTATACCAGTTAGGTTCCTCTCAGAGCATGCTGATGCAATAGCTCCATACTTAACAATCATATACAACCGTTCGCTCGACGAAAGATCCGTACCCAAAGACAGGAAAGTCTCACAGGTCACACCAATATTCAAGAAAGGTAGTAGGAGTAATTCACTAAATTACAGGACCATATCATCAAAGTCGATATGTAGCAGGATTTTGGAACACATATTGTGTTCGAACATTATGAATTACCTCAAAGAAAACGGTCTATTGACACACAGTGAACATAGATGTAGAAAACATCGTTCTTGTGAAAAAAACTAGCTCTTTACTCGCATGAAGTGTTGAGTGCTATTGTCAAGGGATTTCAAATTGATTCCGAATTCCTGGATTTTCGGAAGGCTTTTGACACTGTACCACACAAGCAGCTTGTAGTGAAATTGCGTTCTTATGGAACATCGTCTCAGTTGTGTGACTGGATTCGTGATTTCCTATCAGAGAGGTTACAGTTCGTAGTAATTGACGGAGAGTCGTCGAGTAAAACGGAAGTGATTTCTAGTGTTTCCCAAGATAGTGCTATTCCTTATCTGTATAAACGATTTAGGAGACAATCTGTGCAACTGTCTTAGGTTGTTTACAGATGATGCTGTCGTTCATCATCTAGTAAAGTCATCCGAAGATCAAAACAAATTTCAAAACGATTTAGAAAAGATACCTGTATGGTGTGAAATGTGGCAATTGTCCCTAAATAACGAAAAGAGTGAGGTCATTCACATGAGTGCCACAAGGAATCCGTTAAACTTCGGTTACTCGATAAATCAGTCAAGTCCCAATTTTTTCACAGTCCAACTTTTTTCACAGTCCAACCCAGCCACAGTCACGAATGATGAGGATGATGGTGAAATGATGTGGACAACACAAACACTCAGTCCCCGGGCAGAGAAAATCCCCAACCCGGTCCGGAATCGAACCTGGGATCCTGGGATCCAGAGGTAGCAATGCTAGCCACTAAACCACGACCTGAGGACTTTCCCCAACTCTCTTAAGTACCTCATCATTAGTTACGTGATCTAGCTATGTAATCTTCAGTATGTATCTACAGTACCACGTTTCATTATCCTTGTTTTAGTTTTACTGATGCTCATCTTATAACCTCTTTCCAGGACACTACCCATGCCGTCGACTGCTCGTCCCAGTCCTTTACTGTCTCTGACAGAATTACTGTGTCATCGGTAAACGTCAAAGTTTTTACTTCATCTATCTGAACTTTAATTACTTCTCTCAATTTTTCTTTGGTTTCATTTACTGTTTGCTCAATGTATAGATTGAATAACATCGGAGATAGGATGCAACTCTGCCTCACTACCTTCTGAACCACAGCTTTCCTTTCATACCCCTCGACTCATATACCTACCACCTTGTTTCTGAACAATTTGTAAATAGCCCTTCGTTCCCTGTATTTACTCCTGTTACCTACAGAATTTCGAAAAGAGTATTCCTATTCCAGTCAGCACTGTCAAAAGCTTCCTCTATGTCCACAAATGCCATAAATGTGGATTTGCCTTTTCTTAAATTATTTTCTAAGACAAGTCGTAGGGTCAGTATTGCCTCGCGTGATCCTACATTTCTTCGCAATCCAAACTGATCTTCCATGAGGTCAGTTTCTATCAGTTTTTCCATTCTTCTGTAAAGAATTCGAGTTAATATTTTGCAGCCATGATTTCTTAAACTCATACTTCTGTAATATTCACACCTGTCAGCACCTGCTTTCCTTGGAAGTAGAATTATTGCATTATTCTTGAAGTCGGAAGGATTTCACTTGTCTCATACATCTTGCTCACCGGGCGAAATATTTTCGTTATTTCTGACACTTCCAAAGGTCTCAGTACTTCTCTACTACTCGTCTACTCAATTGGCCTTGTTGCGATTTAGACGTTACACTGCTGTGTTAAATTTTATCGCAGTATCATATTTTCCATCTCATCTTCATCTACTTCCTATTCCCTTTCAATAGTATTGTGTCCAAGTTCATTTCCCTTCTAGAGCCCCTCTATGAATTCCCACCGTCTCTCAGCTTTCCTTGTTTCATACAATTGCTTCTCTTTTATCCAAAGGTTTTTTTATCTTCCTATAGGTGATATCTGTTTTTCCCCTGGTTATACATGCCTCAAAAGCCTTGCATATATCCTGTAGCAATTCATGAATAGCCGTTTTGCACTTTCTGCCAATCTCTGTATCCCCTTTAGGCTGCTTCATTTGCTGCATTATCATATTCTCTCCTTCCGTCAATTGAATTCAATAGCTCCTATGTTATCCAAGGTTATGTTCTAGGTCTCGTCTTTTTACCTATTCTCTGTTGCATTTTCTATTTCATCTCTCAAACCTACCCATTCGTCTTCTACTGTATTCCCTTCCCCGTTTCAGTCAAACGTTTCCTAATGTTCCCTTTGGGTCTCTCAATCTCTGGTTCTTTCAACTTACCCAGCTCCCAGCACCTTGATTTCCCAACTTTTTTGTCGGGTCTTCTGTTTTAACTTACACTTCATAACTAATAAACTGTGGTCAGAGTCCATATCTGTCCCCTGGAAAGCTCGACAGTCAAGAATCTTGTATCGAAATCTCTGCCTTATTGTTAAATAATTAATCTGAAACCTTCCAGTATCTCAGAGTCTCTTCCATGTATATAACTTCTTACATTATTCTTAAACCAAGTGTTGGAGTGATCGAATTATGTTCTGCGTAAAATTCTACCAGGCTGGTTTCTCTTTCATTCCTATCCTCTGATCCATATTCTCTGCTATTTTTAATTCTCTTCCTTTTCCTACTTTCGAGTACTATAACTTAAACATCTGAAAAACTCCTTTTATCTCATCATACATTCTTTCACTCTGCGGAGCTAGTTGACGTATAATCTTGTTCTTCTATGATGAGTAGTTTTTTCCTGCCTGTCTTGGATGCGATAAACTCTATAAATATGAGATGCTCCTGAAAACACGTTACTACATATTAGGACCCACTGCAGAAATATTTCTCAGTCAGCTTGATAAAGGTTTGGTAAGTAGTGGAATATCTTGTGTGAAGACTATTTTGTATTAAAAAATGTTAGTTGGCAGCTCAGTACAATTAACGGAGGAACATAAAGAACGTTATAGGGAAACAATGAATACATGCAACACCATGGATGGGTGAATTGTGTATTCGAAACTGACACTTCCATATTTATGTCTCAACTAAAAACAACAGCAAAAAAAAAAAAAAATTAAAATCCATAGAAGCTATATGACAAGAGCAAGTAACTTCATTACTAGCCAATACATGGCGCAGTTCTGTGCACTTGTGAAGTGTATGACTGGTAATAAATGCAATGTCCAGCACAATTATCTCGGTCTTTTACTATTATCTTTTATGTCAATAAATAATTATAATTATTATCTCCATCGTCATCCACCCATCCATCCATCCATCCATCCCTTGAACGGAAGTTCTCGTCCTGGAAACTAGCGGACCATTCCCAAAGGATTAAGCTATGTTTCGCTAGCTCTGTCTTCCATTCACTTATATATTCATCTGCAAAAAAATTCACAATATGCTTAAGATGCACTTATTGTATACATCTATTCTGTTCAGTTACTAACATAAAGTACGATCAGAAATAGGTAGTGGAAGATTGTACCCTATTGTACTTGCTTAGGTATTTTCTACAACTATTTTCATTTTTGTTCAAATTACTTTAATTTAGTTGGAAATTTGTGCCAATGACGCAACGTTAAAGAACACCTCATAACACAGTCACATCTTATTTTAAAAAAAGAAAAAAAATAAGAAAAAATTAACGTATATCACAATGAAAACAGAACTGGTATAAATAATAATAATAATAGCAATAACAAACTTTCATAATCGTAATAATAATAAATATGAAATATCAAAATGAAAGTAAAAGTAATAGTCTTGGAAAATACACTTTCCATATAAAATCTCATGCTCGGTTCCTCAGAATGATATTTGACTCTCGGTTAATCTGGGCTCTTCAGACTCTATCTACTGTTAGTTAGTGTGAAGCAGGTTTAAGTGTAGTTCGCTCACTCAGGCGTGCATGGTGGGGAGCGCATCAAGAGTATTCCACTCAACAGGTACCGAGAGATTATTCGGTCTCGACTGGATTATGGCTGTGTACTGTATCACAGTGCACCTAAGTTTTATCTCTTTAAACTGAACACTTTTGAACACAGAGCTGTTCGGACTTGTCTTGGAGCTATGTATTCGACACCCGCAACCCACTTTTACTGAAAACAAGGGAGATGGCGTTAAGCATTAGACGTCAGACATTGTCAGATAGATTTTACATTAAAGAAAGGCATGTTGTTGTTGTTGTCGTCTTCAGTCCTGAGACTGGTTTGATGCAGCTCTCCATGCTACTCTATCCTGTGCAAGCTTCTTCATCTCCGAGTACCTGCTGCAACCTACATCCTTCTGAATCTGCTTAGTGTATTCATCTCTTGGTCTCCCTCTACGATTTTTACCCTCCACGCTGCCCTCCAATGCTAAATTTGTGATCCCTTGATGCCTCAAAACGTGTCCTACCAACCGATCCCTTCTTCTAGTCAAGCTGTGCCACAAACTTCTCTTCTCCCCAATCCTATTCAGTACCTCCTCATTAGTTACGTGATCTACCCACCTTATCTTCAGCATTCTTCTGTAGCACCACATTTCGAAGGCTTCTATTCTCTTCTTGTCCAAACTAGTTATCGTCCATGTTTCACTTCCATACATGGCTACACTCCATACAAATACTTTCAGAAACGACTTCCTGACACTTAAATCTATACACGATGTTAACAAATTTCTCTTCTTGAAAAACACATAGGCATAGCCTTCATAAACAATCCTGTCTATAAAAGTAGAGATATTCTTCATGTTGGCCTTTATCTAAATAGTACGTTCCTGACGCACACAGCTGCCAGATTCCAGTCTATTATTTTAATACGACCAACTCGGGAAGTGTTAATGTTAACTGCAGCTTTAATCGTTTCGTCGAAGTGGCCTGGTTGTATCTATATACATACCGAAGGATGCAAAATTTCACAAGAGGAGTATACTGGCTTTGCTTCTCTACGCCCACACATCCAAGTCGGGAAAGCCTTCAAACTACCTAAAAGAGCTTCTATTTTTACGGCGAAGAGAGTGGCAGTGTTGAAAGTACTTAAGTTTGTATCTTCAACTCCATTCTTCACAATATTAACTGTGTCTGACTCGTAGAGCGTCCTTAATTATGTTCAACGCCAGAGAAGGAATAAAATAAGCAACCGTTGTATATAGGATGTTAATATGTTCGCAGTAAACGGACAGGACAGACAATCCATTTGGTGTGGGTGTTCTCCCATGCTGCCATCCGCTGTAATAAGGAAGTAAGTTAGATCTACAGACAGATTACCGTAACAGTACTTACGTGAGACCAAGAGCCACAGAAAACATGAGTGGCAGTCGATGTGGAACCTGTGCCAACTTGCGAAAGGTCGGTTATTATGCGATGTTTCAAACTCGAATTCCTACAAGGCCGTGGTTTACGAGGACACATTCGGACCTTTCAACGATTCTCACCATCCTTAGTCTCCGTTTTAACCACGCCTCGTCCACTCTCAATCTACGTCGAATCTACATTTACGGTTCTCCTGTATGTCATTGTGATTCTGCACCGGAATATCATGTAAACCCATTTTGTTTTCGTGCCACAAATGTGATTAAGAACGATTAGATTTTTTGAACAAATTGCTGAGTGTAGGGTACCACGTCCCTCAATCAACATCTTCTCTTTCGTTTGCTAAAGATAATTGCCTCTGTACAATGACTGTTAACTGTCTTAAGAGTTTAGAGAAATACCTGTAGCAAAAAATTGCATGCATAATTCAGTTTTATGTCTTGCTTTTGTCTAAATATCAGACATGGTGTGGATTCATAAATCTAAACTATAAAATTTCCTTCTAAATCATTTCTTAACAACTGTGACTGCTTTAGCTCTTACGTATGTAAATGAGCATTTGTGAATTCTCTTTACACAATTAAATATACATTGTGAACGTATGTTGTAGTTGGCTAAATACAGCACAAATTCTGGAGACCAAGTAACAAAGAAAAAAGCTTTTACTAGCGATTAGCAACTGATATACTAAAACAAGCCCATTTTCAAAGGATATAGGATGATTGGTAGTATATTGTCGCTTGGTTCCTGCAGGTCATACAAATTTATCGAGGCATGTGGGTTTTGCCTATTCGGCTTAAGAATATTCAGGAGCTTCAAGCGGAAGTCAGTAACATGATGCTTGCAATATGATAGTACCTTTTACAATACGCCCATATCTTACGATTTTTCACTCAGATCTTCCTGTATCACGTTGCTAAAATAAAGAGCTGTGATTCATAAGTTTGCCATTCACACATTCCTTTGTACGTTCCAGTGGTCTGCTCACATAAAGATGCCAACTATTCCCAAAATTACATGTGTTAGCCCGCAAATTCCCCATTTATAGAGAAGGCAAACTCTCAAAAGGATGCACAGACCCACAAGAGTTTGAAATATGCTGTTTCCAGAAACGCTTGTACATGTCTGGAACAGGAGCAGATGTTTATTCTCATAATAATTATCGAAATAGCTGTGAGACAGCCTATTTTCAAACTCACCTAGTAGACTGGAAAATGTTAGTACTCCACGTACTTTTACACCAAGACTAATATTTAAATATTATCAAGATTGGTAAAGAGAAAAAGAGAAAGCTGTTGCCCAACAGAATAATCGTCAAATACAATACATAGGTCTCACGATAGTTGTGGGATGGCAGTAGCAATTCTGGGAAGGAAATCGCTGATGTTAGCACCTCTGTTTGTCATCATTCCAGGAACCGCATTTCCGGTGCTGAGGCAATTGTTCTTGTTATACTCAAGGTCACTGACCTCGCCTCCCCTCTCCCGATTTGTTCTCGGCCAACTGCGAAATATCATCATGTGCTGTTGCTCTCAGCCAGTCGCTGTGGTGGCAGGTGGAATGGTGGGGGGGAGGGGGGACGGGCGGGGGTGGGGGGCTGCACTGCTCTCGGGTAATTTCCTCTCAGCCAATACGAAGCATGTTCTCTGCCCCTTCCCTTTTTTATTATAAAAATCTAATTGCTTCTAATTCGAGAAGGTACCAGCTACTGCCGCTGGAGAACAAAAGAATACTGCTAGATTTGAAAGTAAGACTTTGTGCATCAATTATGTATATTAATATTGCTATTACTCATTTATTAATACATTCGTTTATACTTAAGTGTTTTATTTTTTCCGGCAGTGCAACACGCTCATGATCTAATACTAGCAGAACTGCACACACAGGACACTCAGGTGTTGCGCCCCCACCACAGCGGCAGCAACAGTCCACAGGTGGTCTTCCTGATTTATCTGACCTGATACTGCTTCACAACAGCTCCCGCCACAACTTCCTCAAGTCGCTAAACCTCAATTAAGTGCCAGGAGAATACTGCTATACACCAATACATACAATTTCACTACAAGTGGTTCTAAACTCGTGAATTTGGCCTAGCACCTGATGGAGACTTTGAGGTAGTAATTGAATCAGAAAAGTTCACTGTGTTGGGACTAGAGTGCAGTATTTGTCGTACAAAGGGGCTATCTACGCAGCATTGATGAGTATATACTAAAGAAGGTGATAACAGAGTATGACCCACCCATAAGCCTGTTAACATCCACACGTATGGGAGGAAGGTGTCTATAGTCGAAATGTATGGAGAAGCTATGCCTGAATTAACTTCAGAAGACACACTCATTTACATTAAAGTGTAGTGAATTTGGGTGATTTACATTGTGCATTAGTGATCGATACAGACAGAGCTGGTGACGTCCGTATGTGAGAGGTGCATATTATGATTCTGTGAACTGTTCGTATTTGCACGAGAGCAGTTAAATATGAAGAAATTACAGCAGTGTATAAATGCTTGTATTCACCCAGTGCCAAAGAAGCTGAATTCATTGTCGGTATACCTATGTATGTTGTTGTGCCTATAGGTTTGAATGCTGTACAGGCCGAATTGAAGGCGTATAGAAGACAATTAGTCTCTATATATTGCAGAACGCAATGACTAAAAAAGAATTTGTGGCATTGTATTTATGTATCTAAATAAAAAGATATATTTCCTCCAAACTAATTCTTATCCCCTTATCCCCATCCTCAGTATCCAAGTGTCAACAAAAAGTAACGAAAAAGCTGTAGTCATCGTCGCCTAATGAGGAAAGTTCTTCATTCCCAAACAACAACCGTCCTGATAAGCTGCAGTGACTACATACACTATCATTTTTAAGAAAACAGTACACTGAGAAATTATTGACTTATTTTCTCTTTCCTTTTACAGCCCTCACAGTGCAGTTTAATAGGAGGAGGGCCATCAATCTGAAACTGTGCATTCAGATTGTAATGTTTATAGCAGGGATCATACATAGAATGAAGGCATCACTCTTAAACACTCGAGGTAGCCAGTTAAATCTGTGTGAAATATCACATAACAGAGTTAAAAGTTGTGTAAGAAATATTTAATAGTTAATAGCGTTAAAACTACGATGCCTTTCAGTAAGTTCCCGATAAATGTTTAAATTATTTTTACACACGCTTCTAGATTTCAGTTTCTCGAACGTGTAATAACCATTGACATGTTTCTCTTCTTCCCCTTTCTCGTCGAAACCGAATTTCTCCAGCTGAATCACTGAGACATATTCGGGGAAAAATAGGTCCAGAATATCTAGAACGTCTGGTTTAAACAGGTTTCTCGAATGCAGTAATGTCTTGCAGTCATCATTCACCTTTAAGAGTGAGTTAACGGGTATGATCAGAACACGAACACATGCTTAATTGATCATAAATTGCAATAGACGTTCACTACCTTCTCACAAGTTTACAACAAGAACTGTCGCCCAGCATTCATCAGGTTTAGCGTCCAGGATTATAACCTTGTATATTTTTGCACGAGCGACAGTGATGAAATGACTGTAGAGCTCAGTATACCGAAACCAAGAATGACATAAATTTTTTTTTTTAAGTTTTATTCACTACTGCGAAAAATGTTATATTTAAAACTATAGATAAATCGTTCAGGTACTCGTGTGAGAACTTTTAAGGATAAACAAGTAGAAGTTATAGGAACACTGCCCGCTGAAAGACATCTGTCCTGTAAACATTAGCAACAACGGTGATGAATAAGAATGTAATCGGAAAATATATAAATACACTCTAAGAAGAAAAAGTACTCACCACGAAGGAATTATGTGAATGGGAAGGAAATCAGTAGATGTGATGTACATGTACAGACAAACAAATGTTCATAACTTCAGAAAAACTGGATAATTTATTCAAGAGAAACAGCTTCACAAAGTGAGCAAGTAAATAAAGTGTTACGCCCGACACTACCACATATGGACTTGTTGAGGAACAGAGGTAATGCTAGTCGGTACAGGGGGTGCCGTAAGCTCAGCCCCCTTACTGTGAGCCACCTATTAATGGTCCTTGTGGTCACAGAAGCATCAGTTGCTTGCTGGATCAATGACGATGATGAATCTGGGGCTCTGAGTGCTCCTTTGACGATTGCTCGGTCCTCATGTTCTGTCATCTCTCCATGTCGACCGCTTACTCCTACACGTTATGTTCAGCCTGGTTCAGCCATTGCTGCCAACATCATCCAATTGTGGCATTGCCCCTTTTCAAATGTCAAGGAATTTGCCGATTACAGCAGCTGGTGTCCCCTCTCAAATGCTAACTTATACGTATGTTGTTCACGTGCCTGTCTGTGGAGCATAGTTACTGTCCAGTAGCCCGCATCTCGTGGTCGTGCGGTACCGTTCTCGCTTCCCACGCCCGGGTTCCCGGGTTCGATTCCCGGCGGGGTCAGGGATTTTCTCTGCCTCGTGATGGCTGGGTGTTGTGTGATGTCCTTAGGTTAGTTAGGTTTAAGTAGTTCTAAGTTCTAGGGGACTGATGACCTCAGATGTTAAGTCCCATAGGGCTCAGATCCATTTACTGTCCAGTTAAGAACACACAATGAAATCTGTAAAGACTTCATGTCCTGGTATTGTCGTATACCCTTGTTTACGTCCTTACCAGCTGCACGGTGGAACAGTGCCCTAGCATCACACATTCATCCATTTTCTGTCAATACCTCTTTCCATCCACACCTGTGTGAATATCAGTTTGTGACCAATTTGCGTAACACCTTCGACGTTTTTTGTCTTAGAGCGTGTTATACGTTTTTCACACACACACACACACACACACACACACACACACACACACACACACACTGGTGATCTGCACAAGCTGGCAGTTGCATCATCAGCATATTTCTATCAGCAAGTTGCTATAGGCAAGCTAGCGCTGACTACAAATAAACCATGCTGAACAGCTCCTGTCCAGTTTAGTTCGGTCAGCATTTGCGGTTACATCACCAATATGAAATACTAGTCTGACTTCCCTAATGGTGACGGAGTGAGTTACGTGTTCTCGTTTGTGAGGCAATGATGATGAGACCACGAACATACCCTCAGCGCTCTTTGATGATGAAACTTTCCTGATGAATGATTTGCATAAAGATGGAATAATGAATAATTGTTATTTTTTAAATAGTAATTTAGATTTGCAAACAATGTTTACAACATGCCTTTTTTTCGAGGTGATCTGAATATTATATGTGCGTGGAATAACAACAAACAGGATGGAGTGATTCTTCCATCCTAACTGCCTCTTCTTCCACAGATAATTTAGGTTTGCATGCAACGCTTACGATACGAATCCTTGTTTGTTTCTAAATGCACTCGATGAGAATATTGCGAAAGATATTGATGCTGAATTGTAAAAAAAAAAAAAAAGTAGAATATGTGGTATCACCGCCAGACACCACACTTGCTAGGTGGTAGCCTTTAAAACGGCCGCGGTCCGTTAGTATACGTTGGACCCGCGTGTCGCCACTATCAGTGATTGCCGACCGAGCGCCGCCACACGGCAGGTCTAGAGAGACTTCCTAGCACTCGGCCGGCCGAACTGGCCGTGCGGTTAAAGGCGCTGCAGTCTGGAACCGCAAGACCGCTACGGTCGCAGGTTCGAATCCTGCCTCGGGCATGGATGTTTGTGATGTCCTTAGGTTAGTTAGGTTTAACTAGTTCTAAGTTCTAGGGGACTAATGACCTCAGAAGTTGAGTCTCATAGTGCTCAGAGCCATTTGAACCATTTGAACCTAGCACTCGCACCACTTGTACAACTGACTTTGCTAGCGATGGTTCACTGAAAAAATACGCTCTCATTTGCCGAGACGATAGTTAGCATAGCCTTCAGCTACGTCATTTGCTACGACCTAGCAAGGCGCCATTACCAGTTACTATTGATACTGTGAAGCATGTAACGTCAAGAGCGACGTTCACCATTAATGGATTAAAGTTAAGTACTCCACCAGCTACGTCCGTTTTTTCTAAATTCTAATTTCCTTGTCCTGTTCCAGACCTCACGCCAGCCTGCGTGAGCTAAAACGCGTGCCTTTGGGCTTCCTCTAGTAACACGGTGTTGGCTCTCCTGCCAACCACAACATTGGCGACGAGGCAACACTGCGTTCTTAACTATACTACCCTGATTTACTTGTGTAATGGCTTCGCCATCATCTCCAGATGTACTGTCCGAATTTTATCGCTTACAGAATCAACAGACGCGGGCATTACTGGATGCCCTTGGACAGCTCGTCCAGGGTCAATGTGCCATGCAACACGACGCGGCAGCTGCCGCTCCACCGCTAACGCAGCCACAACACGCAGTTGCACCTACGTTTCGTCCTTTTTATGCTGCACTGGAAAGCTGGACGGAGTGGTCACGCCAATTTGGATTCCATCTCGCCGCCTACAGAATTCAAGGTAACGAGCGGCAGCCTTTTTTGTTGTCTTCAGTAGGGGTGAACACGTACCATGTGATAGTCAAATTGTTTCCCCGACGCGACGTAGCAACTCTGTCCTACGACGAAATTTTGTCTGCATTAGATGCATATTTCAAAGAATCAGTCAATGTAGTTGCCAAACGGTATACCTCCTCTCGTACAAAACGTACGGCAGGTCAGACTAATTGGGAGTGGGTTGCAACCTTGCAAGGCCTTACTAGGGATTGTGCTTTTGAGTGTCAATGTCGACTCCCTTATTCAGATACTATGGTACGTGATGCAATTGCACAGAACGTTTCTGATGTTCGTATAAGGGAACAGATTTTGAAACTAGTCAATTCCTCCCTTCAACAAGTGATGGACATATTGGATCGGCAGGACACACTTGACTTTGCTCAGGAATCATTTGAAACTTCGCCACTCGTGTGTCACGTTAACCGGCCCGCCGGGCGAGCTGCACGGAACAGTAAACAGTCCCGTCCGGCCGCGCCGCTGCCGCCAGGTTCTCCGCCATGTGTACCGCGCCGGCAGGCAAATGCTGTGCTAAAATCATGCCCGCGGTGTGCTACTAGACATTTGCGTGAGAATTGCCCGTCACGCCAAGCTATTTGCTTTTACTGTAATAAAAAAGGACATGTTCAAAGTGTTTGCCAGAAAAAGCTCAGAACGGAACCTCAAAATAATTCCAGGCCCTTTGCTTCGCGCTGGAATCGGAACCGAACGAAAGATTCTCAGGCTCGCGAAACTTCGCCAATGGAAATTCATATAGTTCATTCCACTCCGCCCAGTGCCACTCTCTCTAACAGTGACTGTGTTCGTCCCACAAATAGTGTGCGTCGACATCGCCGGAACTCCCGTCAAGTCGCAAGTGATTTTGTACCAGTGTCAGTTCACGTTGCACGAGACAGTCGCTCTTGTCGTCAGCACGACTATAAACTTTTTGTGGACTTGGACATTAACGGCAAAGTGATACCATTCCAGCTCGATACCGGGGCTGCAGTTTCACTGATCAATCAAGACACTTACAAACTGCTGGGCACACCTCCGTTGCGTGCCGCAACTGTTAACTAGCTATTCAGGTCAAGTGATCCCTGTGTTAGGACAGTGCAGCCTTCTTGCAACATACAAAGGACAAACAAAACTTGTGTTATTTTACGTCCTTCGTTCTTCTTCTGCAGTGAACTTGTTTGGTTTCGATTTATTTCAGTTGTTTAACTTGTCTATAGTAAATCACATCCTATCAGTGAACCAGACTGTGCCTTCAGACAGTGTTTCTCGTCCATCTGAAGAATTTGCAGACATTTTTGCACCGGGCCTCGGTTGCGCTAAGAACTATAAAGCACATTTGGAATTGAAAGTAAACGCGCAACCGAAATTTTTCAGAGCGCGCAATGTTCCCCACGCATTGTGTGATGAGGTCGCAAAAACATTACACGATTTTGAATCACAAGGTGTAATTGAACGTGTGCAGGCTTCTCTCTGGGCATCACCCTTAGTAATTTTGCCGAAACCTTCCAGAAAATTGAGACTTTGTGTGGACTTCAAGGCAACAGTGAATCCACAACTAGTGATTGCAACTTTTCCTTTACCCCGCCCGGAAGATCTTTTTGACAAACTGTGCCCGGGTAAATATTTTTCGAAAAAAATGGTTCAAATGGCTCTGAGCGCTATGGGACTCAACTGCTGTGGTCATTAGTCCCCTAGAACTTAGAACTACTTAAACCTAACTAACCTAAGGACATCACACACATCCATGCCCGAGGCAGGATTCGAACCTGCGACCGCAGCAGTCGCACGGTTCCGGACTGCGCGCCTAGAACCGCGAGACCACCGCGGCCGGCAAATATTTTTCGAAGTTGGACCTAGCGGATGCGTACTTGCAAATACCGGTGGACGAAGAATCCCAGCGTGTTTTGGTGGTTAACACGCATCTTGGTTTGTATCGATTCAAACGACTACCATTCGGGTGTGCATCCGCCCCAGCATTGTTTCAGCAATATCTACAAACTGTTTGGGCGTCGGTCCCTACTGCAGCAAACTATCTGGACGATATTGTGATCTCCTGAAAGACGGAAGAAGAACATTTAGCCAATCTCAGAACATTATTTCAGGTATTGCGACAAAATGGTCTTCGCTTGCGGAAGGACAAATGTGTGTTTTTTGCTCGTGACTTGCCCTACCTGGGACATGTACTCAATGCCCAAGGCATACATCCCAGTCCCACGCACCTCCGTGCCATACAAGACTTGCCTTCGCCGCAGAATTTGAAGCAGCTACAGAGTGTGCTGGGAAAAATTCACTATTATCACAGATATGTTCCACATGCCTCTTCCATTTCAGCTCCGCTTCATCGCCGTAAAGGTGTTCCGTTCGTCTGGACGACGGAATGCGAACGCGCCTTTCGCCAGTTGAAATCGGCGTTGCTTTCCAATACTTGCCTTACGCCATTCGATCCCCAGAAGCCCCTTTTGCTGATGGTGGATGCATCGGATTTATGGATCGGTGCTGTGCTTGTGCACAAAGATGGATCGCACGATCGCCCTATTGCCTTTGCGTCCAAATTGCTCTCGTCTGCGCAAAGAAATTATTCACAGATCGAGAAAGAAGCATTGGCTCTCGTATTTGGTGTTACAAAGTTTCATGACTTCTTGTATGGTCGTCATTTTACCGTACTCACAGACCACAAACGTTTGACATCGCTTTTTCATTCGACCAAGCCTGTACCTCCACGTACAGCGCAGAAATTCATTCGCTGGTCTATTTTCCTCTCGCAGTACCGCAACGATATCTTGTATCGGTCCACTGCTAAGCACGGAAACGCCGAGGCGTTGTCTTGTTTGCCTGTTGCTGAGGATAGAGCATTCGATTCCTCCGAACTTGCTTGCATGTTCATTGATTCGGAAACCGATGACGTGGTCGAATCGTTTCCGATTGATTTTCGTCGTGTAGCTACTGCCACAGCTGCCGACCCTGTCCTTGCTACCGTTCTGCTTTTTGTTGCTACGCAATGGCCCTTGTCAAAGTCACGGATCGGGGATCGGTTGGTTCGCCGATTTTTTGCTCACCAGGAGAGACTTTTTGTATGATGTGGTGTTTTGCTGTTGCGTTCAGATAATGATCAATCCAGGGTTGTGGTACCACGTTCGTTACAGTCCTCTGTCTTACGGCTTCTCCACCAAGGACATTGGGGTATAGTGAGAACGAAACAACTTGCTCGTCAGCACTGTACTTGGTTCGGAATCGATGCCGCGATTACGAATATGTGCTCTTCTTGCATGGTGTGTGCCAAACAACAATCAGCACCACCGCGGAAATCCTTTGCATGGCCAAAAGCCACTTCCCCTTGGCAACGCTTACACATCGATTTTGCTGGTCCATTCTGGAATGCTCGATGGTTGGTTGTGGTAGATTCATTCAGTAACTTTCCTTTTGTTGTCCGGATGTCTTCCACGACGTCATCTGCCACCATCCAAGCGTTATCTGCTATCTTTTGCATTGAAGGTCTTCCACAGAGTATTGTTTCCGACAATGGCCCACAATTCATGTCCGCAGAATTTCAGTCATTCTGCAAGGCCAATGGTGTTCAACATCCGACGTCCGCGCCGTTTTCGCCACAGTCAAACGGTGCCGCTGAACGATTGGTCAGGACTTTCAAGTCACAGATGTTGAAGTTGAAAGAGTAGCATTCTCGGGAGGATGCGTTATTGCTCTTTTTGTCCTCGTATCGCTCTCAGCCCCGAGATTGTCGCTCGCCGGCTGAGTTGCTCCACAGTCGCCCTCATCGAACCTTGATGTCTTTGCTACATCCGCCGCATCAGGTTCCTGTGCAGGGGCAGACACCTGCTTTTGTCCCAGGCGACGTTGTCTACTACCGCCACTATCGAGGTTCACGGCGTTGGCTCGAAGGGCACATGCTTCGGTGCCTCGGCCGCGCTATGTATCTGGTTTTGGGGGCCTCTGGTGAGGTGCGTCGGCATCTCAATCAGCTGCGCCTCTGTCGTCGCACGGGATCTGCCGCTCCCCGTCTGCTTTCAGCGACGGTGCCTTCCGGTCAGCGCCCTGGGGACCCATCTACTGGCACGCCTCGGCCCCAGGTGTTACCGACGCTGCCTTCCATTTTGCCCCATGGCGACGCCCCGCCGCCGCCGCCGCCGCCGCTGCCGCCTGTTCTCCCGCCGGCGACGCCCACAGTGGACGCGTCGCTGCAACCGCCGGGCGCCTTCCTGGGTCACGCACCGCCGACCGCTGTCCGTGACCAGTTGTCCTCCGACATGGAACTCTTGCCCGCTCCGGTGCGTATGTCGTCTTCGCCCGTCGGGTGCCCCGGCCCGATGGAGGTCGACCCTTCGGCCCCTCCTCTCTCTCTGCGGGCGCATACACCGCATGTTGGCGTGCACCCTGCAGCAGGTTTTCAGGCGTTTCCTAGCTCCCCGTGGTCCGAATGGCAGGGTGCGGGTGGCACAGCCTCGCCTGTTGTTAGGCTCCCCACCTCGTCGCATACGTCAATATGGGGTCCTCCCCACGGCGGGCAGAAGCCTTATGCCACAACTGTACGCCGATTTGCGGGGGAGGAAAGTGGTGTCACCGCCAGACACAACACTTGCTACGTGGTTGCCTTTAAATCGGCCGCGGCCCGTTAGTATACGTTGGACCCGCGTGTCGCCACTATCAGTGATTGCAGACCGAGCGCCGCCACACGGCAGGTCTAGAGAGACTTCCTAGCACTCGATCCAGTTGTACAACCGACTTTGCTAGCAATGGTTCACTGAAAAAATACGCTCTCATTTGCCGAGGCGATAGTTAGCATAGCCTTCAGCTACGTCATTTGCTACGACCTAGCAAGGCGCCATTACCAGTTACTATTGATACTGTGAAGTATGTAACGTCAAGAGCGACGTTCACCATTAATGGATTAAAGTTAAGTATTCCACCAGCTACGTCCGTTTTTTCTAAATTCTAATTTCCTTGTCCTGTTCCAGACCTCACGCCAGCCTGCGTGAGCTAAAACGCGTGCCTTTCGGCTTCCTCTAACAACACGGTGTTGCCTCTCCTGCCAACCACAACAGAATACATGAGTAATATGCAAAATGATAATGAAGAACAATGGATAAAATTCCTTACTGACAAAAGCAACATCAATGAACCTCAAACGAAGTATCTGAAATTATTGAAGGATGTCTGTTGTGAGTATTGTACCAGGACGGTGTACAGTCCTCGTGAGTTTACTTTCTACTGTTGCTGAAAATATACGTTAAGTAACAGCCTGTGTCTGACGTCATCGGAGGCAGCGCGTACTCCAGATCGTACGGCGGCTGGATGTGAGGTGAAGTCTGTCTTGCCTCTCGGGCTGTATTTATATACGGGCGCAGCGGACAGCCAAGGGTACATCTGCTGTCATTCGCTGTATGCCCACGGTAGTAGTCTCTAAATGGCCGCTTTCTCAGACTGATAATATTTTATAACATTGTTGTGTATGAATTTTGAATTTTTGTAGTTTTTGTATGAATGTAGTTAAGTTGGATAAAATCACAGAAAAAGTTTTAGCACGCCTGCGTTTGAACTTTGCCGTCTAGATGTTTTAGAACAGAACTGACAATAGAGCATGACCTCTGAACTACAACTTAAAGAGACCTTCTATTTGTTATTATTTACATCCAGGTCTTGAAACTTGTGATAGTTCTATCATTTAATAGGTTTCATTACGTGCTGTAACGAAAACTTTCTAGCGTTAATATAACAGATACTTAATCTACTACAAACATCAACGTTCTCGTTCCAAATTTAGTTTTCAGTAAATTACTCAAAAACTATTAGAGGTAGCTCAATGGGGTTACAGAATTAGTGTTTTAATACTAAATTGAAACTTCATACAAATTTTCATATTTCTAAGTCTTATATTTAGATCTTTCAATTTTTCTTAAAAATGTGGATTCTGACCAAAATATTGCTTTAATCATGTTGAGACTTGTACCAGCTAATTTTGACACGCATCTGCACATTATGACCATTTCTTTGGATTCTTAGATTTATTATTTAGCGCCACTTATTTTTTCTTAAAACGATGTAGTTAGAGAAAAATATTCATCTGATCAATCTGAGATTTTACAGTTTAAACGTTAATATACCGAAGCACATGCTAACAAAGTTTGGAAAAGCCACTTTAACTTTTAATTTCATTCTTAAATTATGGTGCAATACTTGTGTGCTACGCACAGACGCTTTATGGTGACGTGGAGCCACTAGCAGTGAACTGGGGTAAGTCCCGGCACACTGGCTCGTCTCTGTATCTCTCAAACGATACAGCGCTTGTTTCGCCACAATCAGTTAATGGGGCGGGTCCAGTGTCATCTCTCTTTCGAAACATACTGCTGTTAAAAAGCATGTATTACTGTCAAGAATCTAGGCGAGGGGGATGTGTATTGCTTTGCACCGTCGCTTCTGGCTTGTCGTAGAAATTACCTGAAACATATACATCTTGCATATACATACAAAACATCTAAAATCTGCAGGCATTATAACTTCAATCACATCACGTTCCACATCAAAATCCAGGATGTATCGAAATTTGAGAGCCAGAATCCTGATTATTAAGTTCACGTTTACAGCCTGTGTGTAGATAAAAGCAGGTCAGAAGAAGAAGATGAGGAGCAGGAGCACACTGTGCAAAGAGAAGTAGAGAGTGAAGCGGCTGGACCCCATTACTTCCATACAGTAGCTGGTCAGCATCCCAGACACGTAGATTTGTCACTATTCTCCGAGGGTGAGAAGCAGCAAGTATGTCTGGATCAAAAAATGTAGCGTCATCTCTCCTCCCAATTGTTGAAAACATCGTAGACGTCGTAGATCCCTCAACTCTTTTACTAATAGTGTACATCTAGCAAACACCTGTCACGCGTTGTGAAGATGAATCCACTCATATTACCTTCTTGAACGGTACATACTGTAAGTGGCAGCGTATCAAGTTGTATGCTTTAATGTCGCTACTCTCAATCAATTAAAATCACACGTCAGCGATAATCCTGCGAGGTGGTTACTCTCTCAACTTGAGCAACTTGTAATAAATGTTGATAAGATTTATAACAACGACAGTCCCATGATCAAATTGCGGTAGGATGTTGCCTTACATGAGTAGGCAGCTGACTTGTCATATTGCGGTCTGCCGTTGGATACAGAAGCAGAAACTCTATGCAGAGACCACTGTCATCTGATGAGGAAATTCCACGGTGCAGCTCACAATACATGAAACTTGAATTTCGAGCTTTCACGACACACATCCATCTTCTTCTATCAATTGAGTGGGTATGATGCTAACTTTCTTATCAGTACTTGCGTGATATCGAATTGAAACACGATAAGGTCAATGTCTTATCTGGCACTGTTGAAAAATACATTTCATTTTCCAAGCAAATCACACCAAATATAGTACTCCACTTTCTGGATTCACTATATTTCATGCAAGTGTCTATTCAAAAATGGTTCAAATGGCTCTCAGCACTATGGGACTTAACTGCTGTGGTTATCAGTCCCCTAGAACTTAGATCTACTTAAACCTAACTAACCTAAGGACATCACACACATCCATGCCCGAGGCAGGATTCGAACCCGCGACCGTAGCTGTTGCGCGGTTCCACACTGTAGCGCCTAGAACCGCTCGACCACTCTGGCCGGCAGTGTCTATTCAGAAACTTGCTGAGACAGAGCGCCAGAAGAATGTTCTGATAGCCAAAACTCCGTATCCCAATGATGCTAAGATCCAGCTGATGACAAAGAAAGGGGCTTTTGCTTTTGAATACTTAGATTTGCTGTACACATTCGGTGAAACCACATTGGTTGATAAAACCACACTCACCAGTGTAGCCATAATGGATGTGGAGTATGGACATGCAGTGAATATTTGGCAGGATTTTTCTAAAGTAATTTAGTGTTTTAGTGTCTCAATTTGGGGATGGAACTTATTAGAGTCACCTGTACTGTCTCCTTCAAGAAATGTCCCTGGTTGTAGGCATGTATTGATGTAGATACCGAAAAGAGGGGTCTCGCAGTGTTTGCTCTCGAAAAGGATATTTGTAAATTGATGAATGATACTATTTTTCCCAAAACTATGAAAAATATTAGGAACTACCACAAAATTCATTTCATTTACCTTTGGGAGATGCGTTATGGCTAAGGAGATTGGATTGCCAGGCTGAATTGTAGGTGAACCACAATCTTCAGTGAAGGAATAGATAGAGTTGGTTAAGGCTTCAGCACAGTTCACGATGCCTGTTTATGACAGTATGTGTGTGCTGGACCTCTCCAAACTCCACATGTACCAATTCTACAATGTATTTGTAAAGCCAAAATTCGTTGAACCCAGACTACTTTATATAGGTGCAGACAGTTCCATCTACTGGGTGAAAGCCTGCAATCCATATACAGTAATTAGGTACAGTCGCGATCCATTCGATGCCTCTGTACATGCGGCCGATAATTTTTACAGCATAACAATAACACCTCAAAACAAGAATGTTATCGGCCTGATGAAAGGTGAGGCGAATGGCTCACAGATTGCTAACTTTGTAAGGCTCAGATCTAAAATGCATGCATACCCTATAGCTGCAGGTGTCACCCAAAGACAGACAAAGAGAGTGCATCGTGTGGCCACAAAGGCTTTCATGACTGAAGATTACAATTAGTGCTGATTGGCTGTGCGTACGTGTCTCTGGGTACGGGCTGGCAAGTAATTTTTCGATTGCGAGGTCTTATGATACTGCACTGCAGCTGAAAGTCGCCCGTCGTGTCATCACAACAAACGGTTCATCTGTGAGGATGGCACCTAGACCATCCTGTTCTCACGCTATTGAGTGGTTGATTGAGTGGCCGTATATATTTTTCGTAAAGAGTGGATGTGGGCATAGAATAGTTGGATGAACCGTTTGTAGTGATTGTGTGTGTGTGTGTGTGTGTGTGTGTGTGTGTGTGTGTATGACTGATTGCCAACTGTGTGTTCATACACACATATATTGTGTGTGTTCTATGTACATGACTGCACACTATGTGTGCCTGTACATATTATATATTTGTAATTCTATGTATATATGTCTGCCTTTTCTTCACCTATTGCTGCTGGGTCCCATGTCCTATGTATTGTAAATATTGTATATAGAGTGAAAAAATGTACACAGAAAGAAAATAAAATAAAATGTAGACCTGAATGATTCTTTATTATAGTTTTAGCGTAGATAAATTGTATATATATATATATATATATATATATATATATATGTGTGTGTGTGTGTGTGTCTTATAGTTTACAAAAATGTATATAGACATCTTTAAAGCAGAACAAAATTATTTGTTACATTGTGCTATTTCACTACTGTGTATGTGTGTATAAGTCATCTCTTGGTGTACAAAATAAGAGTGCTGAAACTTATCGTTCATAAAAAAGTATTTTTAATAAAAGATTAGTTATTTTGTTATGTCAGTGTTCTTATTTACAAGAACCTACTCCATTCATTACAGAGTACAAATGACTAGATTCATGCAATTGCTCAAAAGGACGAGTTGGAATTAATACGTTATAACAAACTTTGGATTAATATGCTATAACAAACTAAGTGTTGAAATATGAACACCCACACTTGATATCAGGCAGCTAATTATTTACAATGTGCAGTTACATCTGCAGTTCACATGTCTTTTTCTACAAGAATGGATGCATTTACAGAGCAATTTGTTTTTATAGTCGACAGATGAACATAAGCATAAAATGATCAATTTTTACCGGCTACAAACCAACTTTTGTCGCCAGTTTGCAAATTTTAGCCATTTTATGCATATTTTATAACCAATTTTCAAATTTCTTGGCAATTTTTACGGCCAACTTGTCGATTTTACCAATTTACTGGAAATTATACAGACAATTTGCCAACTGAACAAATTAGTTATGGTCCTCTCACTGCAGAGCACAGAGCATGATCCCTTTTCATCGAGAGCTATGGTGCCCTGTGACTATTATCCGAGAGCAACAGCACAATAAATAATTCAAATATTTTGGATACTTTTGAGCACAGCCCGCATGAGGCTGCATTGTGATTGACTCTTGCCTGAGATCAGTGGGCACCTTCTGGGGACTGGCTGAGAAGTGCAGCATATGGTGATGTTGACAGATTTGCATATCACAATTGACCTAGGATAAATTGGAGGTGGGGGAAGCAGGGGAGGTCAATGACCTTGAATAAAACAAGGACACCTGCCTCAGCACATCGGAATGTGCTGACATTTCCAGTTTCTGGAATCTGACATCATATATATGTGTGTGTGTGTGTGTCTTATAGTTTACAAAAATGTATATAGACATCTTTAAAGCAGAACAAAATTATTTGTTACATTGTGCTATTTCACTACTGTGTATGTGTGTATAAGTCATCTCTTGGTGTACAAAATAAGAGTGCTGAAACTTATCGTTCATAAAAAAGTATTTTTAATAAAAGATTAGTTATTTTGTTATGTCAGTGTTCTTATTTACAAGAACCTACTCCATTCATTACAGAGTACAAATGACTAGATTCATGCAATTGCTCAAAAGGACGAGTTGGAATTAATACGTTATAACAAACTTTGGATTAATATGCTATAACAAACTAAGTGTTGAAATATGAACACCCACACTTGATATCAGGCAGCTAATTATTTACAATGTGCAGTTACATCTGCAGTTCACATGTCTTTTTCTACAAGAATGGATGCATTTACAGAGCAATTTGTTTTTATAGTCGACAGATGAACATAAGCATAAAATGATCAATTTTTACCGGCTACAAACCAACTTTTGTCGCCAGTTTGCAAATTTTAGCCATTTTATGCATATTTTATAACCAATTTTCAAATTTCTTGGCAATTTTTACGGCCAACTTGTCGATTTTACCAATTTACTGGAAATTATACAGACAATTTGCCAACTGAACAAATTAGTTATGGTCCTCTCACTGCAGAGCACAGAGCATGATCCCTTTTCATCGAGAGCTATGGTGCCCTGTGACTATTATCCGAGAGCAACAGCACAATAAATAATTCAAATATTTTGGATACTTTTGAGCACAGCCCGCATGAGGCTGCATTGTGATTGACTCTTGCCTGAGATCAGTGGGCACCTTCTGGGGACTGGCTGAGAAGTGCAGCATATGGTGATGTTGACAGATTTGCATATCACAATTGACCTAGGATAAATTGGAGGTGGGGGAAGCAGGGGAGGTCAATGACCTTGAATAAAACAAGGACACCTGCCTCAGCACATCGGAATGTGCTGACATTTCCAGTTTCTGGAATCTGACATCAAAAAGCGATGATAACAGCGACATTCTTGCCAGAATGCCCACTGCCTCCTACTCATAGTAGTTTGCTGCTTCTTCTCCCAGACTGCATACCAGTTCCTTTCAGAGTATGTTGATACAGTTGCTCCATATTTAACAATCATATACAACTGGTAGAAGCCGACCTCGGGGAAGATTAGTTTGGACTCCGTAGAAATATTGGAACACATGAGGCAATACTGACCCTACGACATATCTTAGAAAATAGATTAAGAAAAGGCAAACCTACGTTCCTAGCATTTGTAGACTTAGAGAAAGCTTTTGACAGTGTTTACTGGAATACTCTCTTTCAAATTCTGAAGGTGGCAGGGGTAAAATACAGGGAGCGAAAGGCTATTTACAATTTGTACAGAAACCAGATGGCAGTTATAAGTGTCGAGGGACATGAATGGGAAGCAGTGGTTGGGAAGGGAGTGAGACAGGGTTGTAGCCTCTCCCAGATGTTATTCAATTTGTATACTGAGCAGGCAGTAAAGGAAACAAAAGAAAAAATTCGGAGTAGGTATTAAAATCCATGGAGAAGAAATAAAAACTGTGAGGTTCGCCGATGACATTGTAATTATGTCAGAGACAGCAAAGGACTTGGAAGAGCAGTTGAACGGAATGGACAGTGTCTTGAAAGGAGGATATAAGATGAACATCAACAAAAGCAAAACGAGGATAGTGGAATAAAGTCGAATTAAGTCGGGTGATACTGAAGAAATTAGATTAGGAAATGAGATACTTAACGTAGTAAAGGAGTTTTGCTATTTGGGGAGCATATTAATTGATGATGGTCGAAGTAGAGAGGATATAAAATGTAGACTGGCAATGATGAGGAAAGCGTTTCTGAAGAAGAGAAATTTGTTAACATCGAGTGTAGATTTAAGTGTCAGGAAGTCATTTCTGAAAGTATTTGTATGGAGTGTAACCGTTTATGGAAGTGAAACATAGACGATAAATAGTTTGGACAAGAAGAGAATAGAAGCTTTTGAAATGTGGTGTTACAGATGAATGCTGGAGATTATATGGGTAGATCAAATAACTAATGAGGAGGTACTGAATAGAATTGGGGAGAAAAGGAGGTAGTGGCACAACTTGACTAGAAGAAGGGATCGGTTGGTAGGACATGTTCTGAGGAATCAAGGGATCACCAATTTAGTATTGGATGGCAGCGAGGAGAGTAAAAATAGTAGAGGGAGACCAAGAGATGAATACACTAAGCAGATTCAGAAGGATGTAGGTTGCAGTAGGTACTGGGAGATGAAGAAGCTTGCACAGGATAGAGTAGCATGGGGAGCTGCATCAAACCAGTCTCAGGACTGAAGACCACAACAACAATAACAACAACATACAACAGTTCCCTCGACGAAAGGTCCGTACCCAAAGGTTGAAAAGTTGCACAAGTCACACCAATATTCAAGAAAGGCAATAGGAGCAATCCACTAACTTACAGGCCCATATCATTAACGTCGATATGTAGCAGGATTTTGGAACATATTTTATGTTCGAACATTATGAATTACCTCGAAGAGAACTGTCTATTGACACACAGTCAACACGTATTTAGAAAATATCGTTCTTCTGAAACACAACTAGCTCTTTACTCACATGAAGTGTCGAGTGCTATTGACAAAGAATTTCAAATGGATTCCGTATTTCTGGATTTCCGTACGGCTTTTCTCACTGTACCTCACAAGCGGCTTGTGGTGAAATTGCGTGCTTGTCGAATATCGTCTCAGTTACGTGACTGAATTCGTGATTTCGTATCAGACAGGTCACAGTTCGTAGTAACTGACGGAAGGTCATCGAATAAAACGCATGTGATTTCTGGCGTTCCCCAAGGTAATGTTATAGACCCTTTGCTGTTCCGTGTCTATACAGGGTGATTCACGAAGATATGCAAATATTAAAATATGTTGTTCTACAAGAAAAACTAAAGAGAAAGTTTCTTATGAACATAGGTCCGCAAATGTGTAGTTACGGAGTTACGGCTAATAAAAGATTTTGCCTGAAATTCGGCAACTTCGCTAATATGAAGCCATCGCATAACTGTAAGAGGTTAAAGTAAAGCACGATTTCCATTTATTTTGTTGTTATTGATCTGGTGAATCTAATAAAACATGTCCCAGACGTGTATCTGCAGTGGTTTTCCAGAACATCCAGAGAAGCAAAGAAGTAATTTCCTAAAATTTTTAATTTGTTAACTACTTGGCCCAATTGCACAAAGTTGTCGTAAATTTGAAAGACATCCCTAGTTCATAAATAATCTACAAGCTACAACAGTTACTAAGTGGTTTCGCTTAAATACACTGTTGCTATTATGTTCTTTCGTTGAATAATACAGAAAACTAACTTGTTTCAAGGTTCGGAAACGACTGAAACAACTCACTAACAGTTGCCAAAAATGACATAAACGTTTCTACATTCTTAATGGAAAGTTAACAAATCTACTTGTATAATAATCTTTTCTTCTTTGGATGTTCTGTAAAACTACTGCAGACACACGTTTGGGACATGTTTTATTAGATTCATCAGACCAATAACGATAAAATAAAAGGAAATAGTTCTTTGCTTTAACCATCGTTTTGCGATGATTTCATATTAGCGAAGTTGCTAAATTTCAGAGAAAAATCTTTTATTAAACGTAACTCCGTAACTAAACATTTGTGGACCTATGTTTATATGAACTTTTGTTTTACTTGTAGAATAACATATTATAATATTTGCGTATCTTCGTGAATCACCCAGTATAAACGATTTCGGTGAAAAACACAGCAGCCGTAGATTATTTGCAGATGATGCTGTCGTTTATTGACTAGTAAGTGATCAGAAGTTCAAAGCAAATTGCATAACTATTTAGAAAAGATATCTGTATGGTGCACAGATTTGCAATTAACTCTAAATAACGAAAAGTAACGAAACGTGTGATGTCATCCACGTGAGTGCTAAAAGTAATCCGTTAAACTTATGTTAGACGATAAATCCGTCAAATCTGAAGGCTGTAAATTCAACTAAATACCTAGGAATTACAATTATGAACAACTTAAATTGGAAGGAACACACAGAAAATGTATTGGGGAACGCTAACCAAAGACTGCGTTTTATTTGCAGGACACTTAGGAAATGTAACAGATCTACTAAAGAGACAGCTTACATTACGCTTGTCCGTCCTCTTTTAGAATTCTGGTGCGAGGTGTGGGATCCTTACCGGGTAGTATTGACGGAGTACAGCAAGAATGTTCAGAGAAGGGCAGCACATTTTGTACTATCGCGAAATAGGGGAGAGAGTGTCACTGAATTGATACAGGGTTTGACATGTTCATAATTGAAACAAAGGCGTTTTTCGTTGCTGCAGAATCTTCTCACCTAGTTTCAACCACCAATTTTCTCCCCCGAATGTGAAAATATTTTGTTGACGCCGACCGATATAGGGAGAACCGATCATCATGGTAAAATAAGGGAAATTAGAGCTCCCACGGAAAGATATAGGTGTCCGGTTCTTCCGCACGCTGAACGAGATTGGAATAATAGAGATTTATAGTGAAGGTGGTTCGATGAACCCTCTGCCAGGCACTCAAATGTGATTTTCAGGGTATCAGTGTGGGTGTAGATGTAGATGTAGATCTTCGTCAAGGTTAAAATATTGGTATTTAACTGAAAAACTGATTAGCATATAAGAATACTGACTAAAATATAAATAACGTATGCAGAATTTAAAAGTTACAAGTGTTATGTATTGTAACAGTCACCTGCTGACAGTACAGTGCCATTCAGAGACAAGCGCCCAAAGACAGACCAAGCTCTCCAACACATGGGGCGACAGCGTTCTGGCTGCGCAAAAAGTACTATATTCACGAATATACCAAGAAACTGTGCACTGGACGTTAAGACACACACCTACACACACATTCACACACACACACAAAGTATAGAAAATTATGTCAATTACCAATATCCAAAATCAATATATGTTCGTCTGACAAAGAGGTTTAAGACACTGTCTGTGGCTGATAAAGATATTGCCAGATGCAGTCACTTACCCTGTTTCAGAGGAAGCCTCTTGGTCTGCAAGTGGGAGGTCATTTCAAAGTGCGGCAGGCAGCAAAGACTCTGGGGGCCGATCGAGAGGCTTTTCCTGTTCGTCTGACAAACAGGTTTACAGGTTCAAGGCACCGTTTGTGTCTGATAAAATATTGAGGCAGATGCAGTCACTTACCCTGTTTCAAAGGAAGCCTCTTGGTCTGCAAGTGGGAGGTCATTTCAAAGTGTGGCAGGCAGCAAAGACTCTCGGGGACCGATCGAGAGGCCTTCCCTGTTCGTCTGACAAAGAGGTTTAAGGCACTGTCTGTTGTGGCTGGTAAAGATCCTGAGCCAGAAGCAGTTACTTGCCCTGTTTCAGAGGAAGCCTCTTGGCCTGCAAGTGGGGGGTCATTTCAAAGTGTGGCAGGCAGCAAGACTTTCTGGGGGACCGATCAAGAGGCCTTCCCTTTTCGTCTGAGAAACAGGTTTACAATTTTAAAGTGCTGTCTTTGGCTGACAAAAGATCCTGAGCCAGATGCAGTCACTTGCTCTGTTTCAGAAAAAGCCTCTTGGTTTGCTAGATCCGAGGATTTACAGATGGTGGAATTGTTGATAGTTGGGAGCTTCAATGTTAAGCATGTAACAGGGCCCCTTATGGATATGGCCGCCAGGTAGGGGAAGCAGTTCAGCGTGAACAGTGTGTTTGAATCATCCCAGATGTGGGATGGGTCCTTCTGGATGCCATGAAGAGGGTGTAAGCAACTGCAGGTGGTGGCGCATTGCTGCACCAATTACGAAGGTTGCTTTCAATCGGAAAAGATTTTCTCTGGTCTGCAGCAGATATCTGAAGTGGTAAAGACAGACAGTCTTGCTTACAAGATGAAGGCAGAAGTCAGCATATGTGACACTGCTGACAGGACCCATTCCGAACTTTTGGTGTAGAGTCAGGTAAAGAGTATATATAAAACAGAAGATCACCTGGTCCTGTGACAGTTAAGGATGCGGATTCCTTGACCTGCACCATATGATGGAGAGGTGTCAGGTATGCCTTAATAGGTCGGAGTTTTTTATAAGAAGGAGAGGCTACACGGATATCGGCTGCTGTGTGGAGTGAATTAGGCAGTTTTTTAGGTTAGAGATTTGTGGAAGTGCAAAAACGGTGGTCCATTTCTGAAAGGCCGCAGATCCGACACAGGACGAAGGTGGGGCCAGGACCAATCGGTTCTACTGTATATTTGAAAATTATCGTATCTGTTGGGGACAACTGAGCTCCAAGCGTTAATAGAAAGCCATGAAACTCAAATCGTTATAAGTACTGCAAAATGGTTAAAGCTGGAGATAAGTTCACCAGAAATTTTTGCGAAGGATTTAACGGTGTTAAGAAATGACGGATTAAATACAGTTGGTGGTGGCGTGTTTGTTACTGTTAGAAGGAGTTTATCTTGTAGCGAAATTAAAGCAGATAGTTCCTGTGAATCAGTGTGGATAGAGCTTACACTGTACAACTGGAATAAACGAAAAATTAGTTTCTGTTAGCGACCGTCTGATTCAGTTGATATAGCTGCCGAAAAGTTCAAAGAAACCTTAAGCTTCACTACAAATAGTTACTCTGTTCACATAATTACAGTTGAAAATGACTTCAATCTCCCACTGATATGTTAGTGAGAATACATGTTTAAGGCCGGTGGTAGGCATAATACATCATCCAGAATTGTGCTAAGTGCCTTCTCCGAAAATTATTTTGAGCATTTAGTTTAGGAGCCCACTCGAAGTGTATATGGTTGCGATAACAAACTTGATTTAGTAACAAATAATTCTGAGCAAAATGAAGGACACAGGGCTTAGTGAACAAAATGTCGTTGTAGTGCGACTGAATACCATAACAACAAAATCCATCAAAACTAACGCAAAATAAATCTTTTTAAAAAGTAGCTAAAAATTCATTTGAGGCCTTCCTAAGAGACAGCCTCCACTTCTTCCAAACTAACTACGTAAGTGTACACCAGATGCGACTTCATTTCAAAGAAACAGTATCGACAGCAATTGAGAGATTTAAACCAAATTAATACTAAATTTATAAGAGATTGAACAGATCCCCATGTGCGGAAAACAGGTCTAAAACCTTTTTCAGAGCAAAGAAAAAAGCATGACAGGTTTAAAAGAACGCAAAATATTCAAGACTGGTGATGTTTTATAGAAGTTTGAGATTTTTTAAAATAGTTTCAACAACGAAATTCTGCCCCGAAATGTAACTATGCCGGTGCGTGAAAACAGCATGCTCTAGCTGAGTTTCGAATTCCAAGAGTTCGTCCTCACATGGAGCACCTTCCCGTTCGGCAGGACAATGCCAGACCACACACGGGCTCTGCGTCATCTACAACACTCCGATGCCTTGGTTCCAATGCCATCGATCATCCTCTATACAGTCCCGACTTGGAACCTTCAGATTTTGATCTGTTTCTAGAACTCAAAGAACACCTTCGAGGTCTTCACTTTGATAGCGATGAAGCGGTACAAGCGGTGGCTCCGTCAACATGGCCAAACATTCCACAGCGACGGATCAACTCTCGTTGGGAGAAATGTGTTCGTCGCCAGATTGACTGTGTTGAGAAATAAACACGTAGACATGAAGAATAAACTTGTAGAATGTTTTGTTTATGAACATTTAAGAGTTATGATGTAAAAAATTCGGAGGCATTACATTTCAGCGCGCCCTTGTACGTACCCTCGGTTTAGCGAAGCAACTTAAATCATTAAATAAAGACAATTTTGCCTGTCCAGACTGTATACTAATTAGATTATGTTCGGAGTATGCTGATGTAATATCTCCATACTTGGAAATCATATAAAACCGCTCGGTCTATTTAATATCTGTACCTAAGGACTAGAAAGCTGCAAAAGTCACTCCAATGCACAAGAAATGAACATTACAAACTACCTCGACTGAAAAATCTGTTGACACATAGCCAGCACTGATTTACAAAATATCATTGTTGCGAAACACAGCTGGATATCAATTCATACGAAGTAATGAATGCTTTCGGCAGGGTGTCTCAAACCGATTCCACATTTCTAGATTTCCAGAAGGCTATTGACGCCGTTCGCCAGACGCGGCTTCTAACCAGACTGCGTGCCTATGGCGTATCGTCTCATTTGTGCTACTGAATTAAGATTCCCTATCAGGAAAGTCAGAGTTCGTAGTAACTGACGGGAAGTTCAAAAATGGCTTGAGAACTATGGGACTTAACTTCTAAGGTCATCAGTCCCCTAGAACTTAGAATTACTGGAAGTAATCGAGTAAATCACAAGTAAACCGAGCGAGGTGGCGCAGTGGCTAGCACACTGGACTCGCATTCGGGAGGACGACTGTTCAATCCCGCGTCCGGCCATCCTGAGTAGGTTTTCCGTGATTTCCCTAAATCGCTCTAGGCAAATGCCGGGATGGTTCCTTTGAAAGGGCACGGCCGAATTCCTTCCCCGTCCTTCCCTAATCCGATGAGATCGATGACCTCGCTGTCTGGTCTCCTCCCCCAAAACAACCCAACCCCAAAACACAAGTAATATCTGGCGTTAGCCGAGGGAATGATATGTGCCCTCTGCTGTTCCTAATCTACGTAAACGATTTAGAACACTATTTGAGCATTCCTCTTAGATTATTTGCAGATGATACTGTCGTTTTTGTTATGTGAAGTCATTAGCAGATCAAAACTAAATGCAAAATGATTTTGGCAAGATATCTTTTTGGTGCGAAAAGAGGCAGTTGACTCTAAAGAATAAAAAATGTGAAGTCATCCCCATGAGCACTAAAAGGAATCCGTTAAATTTCCGTTACACAATAAATCAAAATCACACGAATCCAAAGGCTGCTAATTCAGCTAAATACCTAGGGTATATAATTAGGAACAACTGGAATTGGAAGAAGGGTCACATAGTATATGCTGTTGGAAAGGCGAACAAAAAAAAAAAAAAATGGTTCAAATGGCTCTGAGCCCTATGGGACTTAACTGCTGAGGTCATCAGTCCCCTAGAACTTAGAACTACTTAAACCTAAGTAACCTAAAGACATCCATGCCCGAGGCAACATTCGAACCTGCGACCGTAGCGGTCGCGCCGTTCCAGACTGTAGCGCCTACAACCGCTCGGCCACTCCGGCCGTCGGCGAACAAAAGACTGCATTTTAATGTCAGATCACTTGGAAGATGCTACGGATCTAGCAAAGAAAAGCCTCTACTACGCTTGTCTATTGTCTTCTAGAGTATTGTTGTGTGGTATGGGGTCCGTACAAGATGCGACTGACGGATGACATTGAAAAAGTTCAAAGAAGAATAGCTCGTTTCGTATTATCGCGCCAAATGGGAGAGGTGTCAGGGATATGGCCCTCCAATTGGGGTGACAATCATTAAAACAAAGCCGTTTTTCGTTGGGGCTAGATGTTTCCAACAAATTTCAAATACCAACTTTCTTCTCCATATGCGAAAATATTTTGTTGACGCCCACCTACGTAGGGAGAAATGATCATCATAGTAAAATAAGAGGAATCTCTTCTCACACGGAGTGATTTGAGTGTTCGTTTTATTCGCGCTTTGGTCGAAAGTAGAATGGTAGAGAAATAGTATGAAAGTGATGCAATGAACCTTCTAGATGGCACTTAATTGTGAATTGAAAGCAGTCATGTAGATGTAAATGGAGCTCCGAGAACCACACGAGAAAAACCAGCAGCCGGCCGCGGTGGTCTAGCGGTTCTAGGCGCTCAGTCCGGAGCCGCGCGACTGCTACGGTCGCAGGTTCGAATCCTGCCTCGGGCATGGATGTGTGATGTCCTTAGGTTAGTTAGGTTTAAGTAGTTCTAAGTTCTAGGGGACTTATGACCTGAGCAGTTGAGTCCCATAGTGCTCAGAGCCATTTGAACCATTTTTTGAAAAACCAGCATCAGGTAAACAAATTATTCAAAACATCAGAAAGCATAACATGTGGAGAGTAAGAATTAGAGATGCGCAAACTCGTTCATCCTCGGGATCTAGTTCACTAGTGATGGCTCTTTTTTTGGGAACCGTTCACTTTTACTCGTTCACCGTTCATTTGTGCATGGTATATGGTTCTTATGAAAAGCCGGCCGAAGTAGCCGCGCGGTTCTGGCGCTGCAGTCTGGAACCGCGAGACCGCTACGGTCGCAGGTTCGAATCCTGCCTCGGGCATGGATGTGTGTGATGTCCTTAGGTTAGTTAGGTTTAACTAGTTCTAAGTTCTAGGGGACTAATGACCTCAGCAGTTGAGTCCCATAGTGCTCAGAGCCATTTGAACCATTTTTTTCTTATGAAAAATTGAAAATTAGTAGCATAGGTGACTGAAGATGGAAGGCGCCAAGAGGGGGCACTTGCCTCCCCTCTGGAGTACAGAGTTTTTATTCATTAAAGAATTCTCACACACTTGTAGAAGTAGTTCTCGTGATTCTGCAAAACCTCTCGTTTAGCCAACTGTAGCGTTATGTGGCTGATCGCAGTGAAATAACATAAGGTGGCGCAAGAAAAAGCGGCCCCGAGTACAGACTGCTCGCCAATCACGCACGATTTGTTGACCACTACGAGCAGAATAGATAAACATGTAATTATTAGTCAGTAAGGGAATAAAAAATGCCCGCATCTCGTGGTCTTGCGGTAGCATTCTCGCTTCCCACGCCCGGGTTCCCGGGTTCGATTCCCGGCGGGGTCAGGGATTTTCTCTGCCTCGTGATGGCTGGGTGTTGTGTGATGTCCTTAGGTTAGTTAGGTTTAAGTAGTTCTAAGTTCTAGGGGACTGATGACCATAGATGTTAAGTCCCATAGTGCTCAGAGCCATTTGAACCATTTTTTGAATAAAAAATAAGCAAATGCAAACAACAACTTCGAAACAATAGATGACGTTTGGTGGACGACAAGGAGCAGTCTAGAACTCGGGGTCGACTTTTCGTGCGCCCCCCTGTACCACTGAAATAATATTGTAGAAGTTATCGTAATCTCTTTGCAAAATGTGATACCAGGCACTCGATAACGGAGCGCGGGCTTCATTCGGTTGTAAGTTGGTCTGAATTCCATAACAATGAACAGCTGTTTTACCTTGGATCAAAAAAAGACGGAAAATGGCCACTCGTGTGTGCCGTACCGACTTCCTTTGCATGTGTTATAACAGAGTATAAGTAAGTCTTTTGCTGTTTATTGAAATAGTGAAGCAAGCTGATACGCTATTTTGTTATCTGAAAAGATGTATGTATTACATACCACGGAATTTTTATGTAATTTACGTAATTATAAAATACATTTCAATTACCGGTCGTGGGCACTGAATAGAATATGAAAAGAACCAAACTCCAGAGTTTAAAAAAGGTTTGACACAGATCGTGAATGGGCTTACGCAGCGAACGAAACGAACAACTCGATACTGAACTAGGAGCAGTCGGCAGTGGAACTGAAACGAGTGGCCACGCGAAGAAGGGCGAGTCCGGCCGAGGGAGACTGAGACAGACGGGAACGGGACCGATGCAGGAACGAGACCGGCCGACGGACCGTTGCGGGAAAGAGGCCGGGAACTGTAAGTCGAAAGCCGCGACTGAAGTGAACTATGAAAGACCGTTCCTTAGAATTCGTTCCTCGCTCCTTCCATTTATCTTGGTGAACCGTTCCTTTAGACCCATTACTTCGCGAACGACCCATCTCTAGTAAGAATGTCAAAATGTTAGTTGGTAACTGCCGGAATATTTGCCATAAAGTCACAGCACTCACGTCTCTACTAGAAAACAGCTGCCTTCACATCATAATAAGAACTGAGAGTTGGTTGAAACCTCAAGTACAGAGTATATCGTAACAACAGATTACATTCTACAAGTTACTATACAGTGGTAGGCGTTACTAGTGATACTTTTGAATAGAAACTAACTGTCATATCTTCACACAAGCTTTTAAGATATTGTGTTCAGACATCCCTGCATTCCTGGTTCTTATTTGATTATTCACGCTTTCCCCAAAAGATTGCCCCACGGGGTAGCCGAGCGGTAAAGGCGCCTTGTCACGGTTCGCGCGGCTCTCCTCGTTGGAGGTTCGAGTCCGCCCTCGAGCATGGGTGTGTGTGTTATCCTTAGCGTAAGTCAGTTAAGTTAGATTAAGTAGTGTTTAAGCCCAAAGACTGATGACCTCAGAAGTTGGGCCCCATAGGAACTTGCAACACATTTCCATATTTCCCAAAATGTTATCGATTCTTCGGTTGCGCCCTCGCATCATCTGTGCACGAGCAGGCCCTCAAGAGGCTGGCCGTTTACTTTCGTTGTGTCAATATTTCACAGGACTTTTTTTTTTTTTGAAATGGGGGGAGGGGGGGGGCGGCGGCTTGCTATTGCGCCATTTCTCTGTAAGCTCCCCCGCTGTTCTTTAGAGTAGCCGCGCCCATCAGGTCTTTATTTATTTATTTATTTGTATTTTCGTGTTACCCTTGAATTACCGTGATGAAACTTGTCGAGGCTTCACTGACCATTTTAGACTTGGATCCCTACGTTCGGCTTATTATGATTCATTGACGTATCGCCGTTTAGCGGTTTACTCGTTTGGTCTGACACCGAATGTTGGCTTGTATGTTCTGGGCTACTTAGCTGTTATGACTTAGATAAGAGAGTACACAGTTTTTTCTATTTTACATGTTTTTAAAGTTTTCTTTAAAGTTGTTTAATTTTTAAAGGAGCAACTTTCCAAAACGCATTATGTCCACTGGTGGACAAAATTGAGTTTGATATGAAATCCGTTATTTTATTACCCGCTCTACAGACTCCTGCAATCAGATTATGTCCAGATGCATGTTAACACCTTCAAAAAGAGCGCTGAAAAGTAGCAGATGAAACAAATAGCATTTAGTCCTCTAGTATGATTGAATGAAACAGCATTAAGTCCAACAGTTACCTCTATTACACCTTCAAAAAGAGCGCTGAAAAGTAGCAGATGAAACAAATAGCATTTAGTCCTCTAGTATGATTGAATGAAACAGCATTAAGTCCAACACTTACCTCTATTTTGTTTTATTAAGCTATGTTGGCTACAATGTAAGACTGGTGGACTAAAGTGAAACCCTTTAACTGAACAACAATGATTAGTTAATATTCGTTTTCAGTATTACAGCAGTGCTGTGTCTAAACGTTTATCATTCTGTCTGTCAGACGTAAAAACGTTGTTGTGCTAAGATGGAGAGTATTATAGCGAGTGAATGTGTGATTGTTGGAGAGGAAATGAATCGTGTAACGAGAAAACGGATAAAGAGCAAATCAAAAAGGGAATTAGAGTATGAAAACAGGTAAGAGTAAAGAGTAATAAAACTACTGATATTGAAAAGCTATACAAATTAATCTATTTGTACTTACCTGTATAATTATTTCTCTTGTAATTTTTATGGTCAGATATCGGAAGAAGGATCCCCATCTCATGAGCTTCGAACCTCCTTGCCACCATAAAGTAGGTCGCTTTTGCTGTTGTTCGATTCCTGTTAACAGTCTATACAAAACTAAAAGAGTAGTGTTTGTTAAACCAGACAAAAAGGAACAAGATAAAAGGCTTTCCTTTCTTCTCAACGTGAGCACTCCTAAGAGTACGGAATGATCTGAAAAATAAACCACCTGCTTTACCAGTGCAGTATCATATAAATAAAAAATCGTCAAATTTATGATTTATTACTCTGACAAAACGTGTTAGAAGAATAATATTGTAATTGCTACCTTTAATACCTTTCAGGTTTATTCAAAAGATGGTAGGGTTCCCGTGTGTACTGCTTTGTTCAGGAAGCTTTTGGGCGTCGGTCAAAGAAGAGTGCATACCATAACCTATGGCCTTAAAACAGGTGAATGAGTGCTTGACAAGAGAGGAGGAAACCATAAAGCTGGAAATTACGGTGCAAAAAGGAAACAGGTAACTGAATTCATTACACATCTACAAGCAAGGGAGAGACACTACTCCAGAAGTAAGAGCCAGCGCCTTTATCTGCCAAGTGACCTGAGTATAAACAAACTTTTCCTCATGTGTAACAATTCTGTCACATCTGATCTGAAAGTGAAGGACACATTTTATACGAAAATATTTAATACAAAATTTAATCTTGGTTTTGGAACTCCAGGAAGTGATACCTGTAGCTTCTGCCATAGAATGTACCACCAAATGAAAACTGCTACAGACATCAACACAAAGAATTAGCTAATGACTGAACTTGGGTCACATAAATTAAAAACTGAAGCTTCTCAAAAATTAATGAAGCAAACGTATGACTGTAGCCTGACATTTGCCTTTGATTTACAGTAGGTACAACCTCTCCCAAAATTATCTATTTGTGAGGTATACTATGCAAGACAGGTATCTCTGTAGTCCTTTTGTGTAACAAATGTTGCAGGTACAGAACCTACATTTTACGCTTGGAATGAAACTTTCAAAAAAATGGTTCAAATGGCTCTGAGCACTAAGCGACTTAACTTCTGAGGTCAACAGTTGCCTAGAACTTAGAACTAATTAAACCTAACTAACCTAAGGACATCACACACATCCATACCCGAGGCAGGATTTGAACCTGCGACCGTATCGGTCGCTTGGTTCCAGACTGTAGCGCCTAGAACCGCTCGGCCACTCCGGCCGGCTGAAACGCAGACGGGTAGAGGGTCACAAGAAATCTCCTCGGCCATCACCGATTTCTTAAAGAAATTGACTGTTGACACATCTGTCACATTTCTCAGATTGTTCGTGGATGGATGTGCTGGCCAAAACAAAAATCAGCACGTTATTCATGCAATTGCTTTCTGGTTATACAAAGAATCTCCAGTGCATGTGACTGATGTACTTCTCTGCTTTCTAGTTCTAGAACATTCCTTTTTACTTCCTGACAGAATATTTGGACGAGTAGAAAATAAACTTCGTAAAATTTCAGAAATATAGAATCCAAACACGTACCAGGATGTTTATGCAGAAGTAGGCGAAACAAGGGTTTTCGGGAAAGACTGAGAAATATTTGATTTCAAGAAAGTAAGTACAATTTTGAGGCCTGTAGATGGAAGCAGTGATCTGAAAATTATCCATTTGAAGAAATATGTGGTAGGTGAAAGGGTAACTAATGTGAAAATCAAAACGCACATCATCTACTATTCTGATGATTCTTGAAAGCGCTTTTTGCCATTAGTTAACGTGCATACAGCTTGAACAAAGTATCAGATATCTCCAAAGTGTCATCACTAATGAGGTTGAAACAAGAAAAGAAAGACGATGTGGAAAAACCGCTAAGCCTCAGATATACAAAAAACTGGAGACAAAATGAAATACTTGAATTTTTCACTCAGACTATCAGCCTTCCATGTAACGAACTTATTGTCCACGATACTATTTGTGATTGTTTAGAAGAGAAGCCTGTTTTGTGAAAAATGTTGTAAACTTTGTTATTGTAAATGAAGCACATTTTCGTTTTTTTCCTACTTCTCGTGTTAAAATGTTTTACTGAATGCTAAGAAGTGTATTTTCAAACAATAAAAAGTATTTTTACCAGTTCTTTGTCACTGAAAACTAATCGAAACGCTTTATGTCCATAATAGCTTACACCAAAAGGCAGATTTTCCAACAGAACCCGAAAAAACGTATTTTGGTCATCACTAAAGTGCTCATAGCTTGGAAGTATAAAAAACAATTTCCTTGTATTAAACACATTTTGATCAACAGCCCTACCTGAATATATGGTGTAAAATTCGTAAAAATTAATGGAATGATTTTTGCGGTGTATGTTTTTCGCCTCTCCTGGGAAATTTACTTTTTGAGGCATAATGCGTTTTGAAAAGTATCTCCTCTTTTATCTTAGTTGGTATTTCAGGGTCTGTTACTCTATCATGATTCATTGTTATGCAGACCTGAGGATGTTGTTTTCAGTGCCACAAAACTGATTGTGATCTGACAATAAAAAGGTTAAATACAGCTGAAGCTGCGTCTTAATGCCCAAAGTGATTAGTCAGAGCTGTGGTTGCCCTGTCTGTAAGGTTTTCTCCAATTTTAGTTGAATCTGGAAAATGTTACAAGCCCCAGTCTGAATGAGTACGTACAAAGTAGGGCAATAAAGACGACAGAGACCTACTATGGTTTAATGGTACCATTCATACAATGATGCGAAAATAGGGTCCACTACACTCTCGCTACAAAATAGATTGCAGAGATACTGATAGAGATTCGTGCATCTACAGAAAGGCCATTCGTAAAGCCTGCAATAATTTTCACAGTCAGACTCTGGCAAAAGATTTATCGCAATATCCTATGACGTTCTAGTTAAACGTAAACTCTACGAACTGATCCATACCTTTCATTCAATCACTCATGCGTCTGTAGTGTGTCTAAATTGAGATAGCACAAGAGAATACACTGAGGTGACAAAAGTCATGGAATAGCGATATCTGCATATACAGACGACGATAGAATCGCGTATACAATGTGTAAAAGGGCAGTGCATTGGCGGAGCTGTCAATTGTACTCAGGTGATTCACGTGAAAAGTTTTCTAACGTGATTATGGCCGCACGACGGGAATTAATAGACTTTGAGCGCGTGATGGTAGTTGGAGCTAAAAGTATGGGACACTCCATTTCGGAAATCGTTGGATAATTCAATATTCTGAGATCCACAGTGTCAAGAGTGTTACCTCTCACCACGGGCAAGGCAGTGGCCGTCGACCTTCACCTAACGATCGAGAGCAGCGGCGGTTGCGTATATTCGTCAGTGCTAACAGACAAGCAACACTACGTGAAATAACCGCAGAAATCAATGTGGGAAGTACGACGAACGTATCCGTTAAGACAGTGCGGCGAAATATGGCGTTAATGAGCTATGGCAGCAGAAGACGGACGCGAGTGCCTTTGCTTAACAGCACGTCATCACCTGCAGAGCATCTCCTGGGTTTGTGACCATATCGATTGGACTCTAGACGAATAGAAAACTGTGGCCTGGTCAGATGAATCCCGATTTCAGTCGGTAAGAGCTGATGGTAAGGTTCGAGTGTGGCTCAGACACCAGGAAGCCGAAGTTTTCATCTCGGCGTTGTACAAGCTGGTGGTGGCTCCATAATGTTGTTGGCTATGTTTACATGGAACGAACTGGGTTCTCTGGTTCAACTAACATATCATTGACTGTAAACGGTTATGTTTGACTACTTGGAGAGTATTTGCTGCTATTCGTGGACTTCATGTTCTCAAACTACGATAGAATTTACATGGATGACAATGCGCCATGTTATCAGTCTATAATTGTTCGCAGTGGGTTTGAAAAACATTCTAGACAGATCGTCCTCCGTGTATCCCTATGAACATTTATGGGACGTAATCGACATTTCAGTTCGTGCACAACCATTAGCACCGGCAACATTTTCGCAGTTATGGAAGTCGGTCGAGGCAGCATGGCTTTGTATTTCTGTAGGGGACATCCAACGGTTTGTTTAGTGCATGCCGCGTCGAGTTGCTGCACTGCAGCAGGAAAAAAGAGTCCGACACGATATTAGAAGGTATCCCGTGACATCTGTCAACTCACTGTGCTACCATGCCAGTGTCTGACCACGGTACAGACCTACAAATGAGAGATATCAGTATTAGCCTTTCCTGATTTTAAGGAAAGGCACCAGTTCTTTCGTCATTGCAGGTAGATTCTACATGGAATGTGCCACAGAAGGAGCTTATTTCCTTGCTCATATTTATCGAGAATCACTTGCAGAGCGAATTATCCCTTGTGGCTGGAGAGAAGAATACGTCAGTCATGCTTACACAAACGGTAATACATCGGATACACAGAATTACAGACCAATATCGCGAGGTCCATATGTTTCCGGATGCTGTAGCATGTGGGTAGCTCACATCACACTTCGAAGATGCTGGAGGAAAACATTGCTTCTCTCGAAGAAATACTCGTTTGTAATACGGCTTGGCCTTATCACACAGGAAATCTTGCAAACAATAAATACATGTAACATATAGGATCTGTGGTTGTATATTCCTGAAAGGCGGTCGCCACTGTACGACATCGTCGACTAGTCGAATATCAACAGTAATAAGATCGCACATGGTCTCTTCACAAATATACTGCTATGCAAAACTTGAGAAACATAAATTAACGTAACATGTTACTTACTCTATGAAAATGAACAAACATGCGGGAGCAAGTTGCCAGTGATCTCCTAGTCGTGCACAGAAAGTTCAATGTCACACGGCGTGAGGTTAGCGTGACTACGGCGCTAAAATGGGGCTGGCCCCGTAACTCGAGGCAATTGAAGAAATGGGAAAAGACAGCGTGTGTCAACCAGCGAGCAGATACTGTGCACTATGGTGGTGATCTTCATTACAGCATGGCGCGGAGGCAGCATCTGGATATTCCACACGGAGAAGAATCGTCGGGAAATTCGAAGAAGGACAAAGTACAACCAGGGTAGCCCGGGACTGTTGTTATACTCACAGCATTGTTTCACGAGCCTGGGGAGCGTTACGGACCACAGACACTGCTGCTCGAAGGGGAGGAGGAGTTCGACCACTGCCAACTACAGCAGCAGATGGCCTCTACATTGTGCAGTAGGCAAGAAGGGACCCACGTCAAACACCGAGTGCGATTGCAGCACATTTAACAGGACTGCAAGGTACGCAATCTCACGCTCCACAGTGGCACAAAAAAATTGTTTCAAATGGCTCTGAGCACTATGGGACTTAACTTCTGAGGTCCTCAGTCCCCTAGAACTACCTAAACCTAACTAACCTAAGGACATCACACACATCCATGCCCGAGGCATGATTCGAACCTGCGACCGTAGCGGTCGCGCGGTTCCAGACTGTAGCGCCTAGAACCGCTCGGACACTCCGGTCGGCTCCACAGTGGCACAGCGTCTGCATTTAGGTGGTCTGTTTGCCCGACGTCCAGCACTTTGTGTTCCGTTGAAAACTGCAAATCGGCGGCACTATTTACGATGGTGCCAAAACCGTAGGGACAACTCCAATGTGAAGTGGGATAGCGTGCTCTTCTCGGAAGAGATAGCAGGCTCACCCTGAGTGGTGATTCTGGACTTACCCTCGCATAGCGAGAGGCAGGACTACTTAATGTTGCAAGAACGTTGTCGAACGTGATCGTTTTGGTGGTTCAGGTGTTACGGTGCAGGGACGTATCATGTTGCATGTGTGTACTGACCTCCAGCTTTTTGAACACGGTACACTGACCGGTCAACATTATTGTGACACTGTGCCCATTCCTCATGTGCGTCTTTTCGCGGATGCATTTGGCCTTTACTCCATTTTCATGGATGACAGCGCTCGACCGCACAGAAGAGAGCAGGTGGAGGAGCTCTTGAAATGAGAGGATATTCGGCGAATGGACTAGGCTGCCCGTTCCCACCATTAAATCCCATCGAGCACGTGTGGGATGCTTTGGGGAGGCATAGTTGAGCACCTCCACATGAACCGCCTTTTTTAATGTCCAGGAGACAATCACAAATCGCGGTGACTTCAATATGATTACTGTCTTTGAATAGAAGCGTCATTCCTCTTAGCCTCATTGCATATTTCTTTCAGTTAACTTTTGTACTATACTGTACAGTTCTCCTTATTTATGGCGCACGTTTCGGCGAACTATGTTGCTTGGCAATGACAAACCATGCAAAAGTTCCTTTCTCTCTTTACATCTGCACATTAACGTACATACAGGGTGGAATGGGTACGAGTGCAGATATTTCTGTTGGTGACTGAAGATGGTATACTGAAGTATATCAGGATTTACGTCATCAGCAGACTAATAATTATAGCCATTACAACTCGCAAGTTTTTAGGTTGATTAGTACCTCCTAGCACACGTGGAAAGAGCAGGACATTAATGCCTATTTTCCATGAGCAGCATGTCAAGTGTTGAAGTGTGGACGCAAAACGGTTAAATTAAACTGAAATGCGTAATCCACTTAGTAGTGCAGTATGACCGTACTGCACTGATGCCCTTTAACCCTGTATGAAAGACGAAGTTTAAGGCGCGTACAGAGTCATTTTTGCTTTGCTCATTACGCAAATGGAATAGGAAAGAAAATTGCCACGCCCTGTACAGTTACTTATGGAATATATGTGCAGACTATTTGTTTTTATGACCTGCTATCTCCTGAACCAAGTGTCGTACAATGATATAATTTTACAGGAACATTCAGTGTTATATGTGAATACTGTCTGCGAAATGCGTCGAGAATACGCTTGGTTGTAAAGAATTAATAAGTGAAAACATCATGCACGACGCGACAGTTTTACTCCATGAACAGCGAAAATGTGGAAAGCGGTAAACGTTTTGTCTTTCATTATTTTGTGCGAGCTATCAGCGAGGAAAAGTTTGGTAAAGGTTTTGAAATTCTGTGTAAAGTTTCTTGCAAGTCACTGAGTTCTCTTATTCTCAAATACTGGATGAATGAAGTCTGGGGATTCACGCCTCGTGGACTGTAATACTTTTTCGCCCCACCCCCACCCCTTCTGTAGGCAGGTGGTCATTATCCCCACAGTGACTCTTTCCAGACAGTAAGTTATATGTGATATCAAGTTTGACGCAAATCGGTCCACTGGTTTAGGAGAAGACGTGTAACATACATAAATACAAATATTTTTGTAATATGTATGTTTGTAGATGTAACGCTATATTAACATTTTCTTCCTACAATCTGCAGTGACGTATTTAACCCTCTTTAATGAAACGGGTTGAGATTTTTCGACCTCCGAATTCAACACATAATTTTTTATTTTTTTTTTGCCCATGGAGGGGTTTTCTTAGCTTTACCCTCGTTCTCCACGCCCAAGAGAGAGAGAGAGAGAGAGAGAGAGAGAGAGAGAGAGAGAGAGAAGGGGGGGCAGAGGTAAGATGAAAAATGTTGGTGTGGAGGGGGAAGGAAGAACGGTTAGAGGGAGTGACGAAGAGACAGACAGATAATTTCTTTTATTTACAGAATACCTTTTGTTTCCGTATCCTTGAAAGTGGCGTGTCCCCGATCACGAAGTTACCTGTTCGAATACTGATGGTGAAGAGAAGAGGAAGAGAGAGACGGGTACAGAAGTTTTCGATCGAGTTTTTGTTGAAGCAATAACTTCAGTGCTAAGGTTACTCCCTAGATCTCTGCGTTCGAGTTCATTAAGTCTTGTGGTCTTGTTAAAGAAAGTTATGTTATTACTGGGAATTCGGTCTATTCTATCTGTCATTTCCACCACCACCACCAGGAATAATGCTAGGTGACGTGGTATGCGAAACCTGATTGTTACACGCAGGATGTGGACACCCTCCAGGAATTTTAACTACCTGTTTGATTCCCAACGACATGATTCAGGTACAAAACTAGCAAAATCTACGTGTGGCTACGAAGAATGACTATTTCGATCTCCAGCGAGAGACTTCACGACAAATAAAATATTTGTGACCCGAACTGACATTCTTGTTTTTCACTGGCAACCATCATACCAACATACTAACTGAGATATCCGTGCATCCACGGTGGCCTGACGTAAGACTCCAGTAGCTCTCCGCTACACTCCTAGCTCCAGCGAGACTCTCCGGAATGAGACGAATAGAAAAGCGTTCGAGTTCGAATCCCAGCTCGGCACAAAGTTTTATTCTGTCGGAAATAGTAATTACTGCGTAGGCACTACTCCCCTCCGCATAATAAAAGGTTTTTCAGAAAACAGTTCCTTCCCTGTTGACGAGCCATTTCTGTAATATCTTCCCTGTTAGGAAATTTAGTTCAGCAAGTTATTTAGGAAAGACTTCGTAGAGTTTGGAAAGTATGACGAAGATCCTAATAGTCTGAATCTTCCAACAGGGCTCTCAAATAACCTCTGAAGATGGTATCGTTACCCCCGAAAGGCAAGAGTATGACCCAGCATACGCGTTCATTCAGACAGCATCTTTCATCGAGTATATACATCATTAGTTTAGTGTGGAGGCTATTTTACTTTATGCTTTGCGTAAGAGCTTCGCAAAGATGGTGGAAATAAGGTTAGAGCTCAACGTACCGTCGACGAGGAACTGGTTAGGTAAGATATCGCAACCCCAGATCGTACTTAGTTTGACAAGGAAAATGGCTGTATCCTTTTCAGATGACTGGCATTCGTGCTGGTCGATTTATGGAAACCACGGAAAATCTAAACCGTGTGACTGGACAGAGATTTGAACTCGCTGCTCCAGAGTACAAGTCCAGCGCGTTAACCACAGACGCGTCACTAAGCAGAGAAGTTATTGTAAGATATTCCGCTGTGTCTGTTTTATATCTTTAATATTTTTAGGGAAAACGTGATGAACATCTTCTTTTGCGTGGTTTGTCACGCATTCATTCCATTCTGTCACTTTCCTGGTTTACTTACATTTCCTTCGTGTCTGGTAAAAGCTGCAGCTTTCTGGGCACTCTGAAATGTGTCTTTGTCGTGCCATAATATTTTTATAATTTTAACATCTTTCTGCGTTTGAGTAGTCCTTTCGGGCTAGAAGACAAACTTTAAGGCACACTTAGTGCATTTATAGCTTGAGCATAACAGAAGACTAAGAGAAGTTAGTTTTCTTTTTTTTTATGCGTTCTTTCATTCCTTTGCTTCCAATTTTGAAGCATTGTACTGAGGCATTCAATTAATTATCTTCTGTGCCTTTCATACATACACCAACAAATGTGTTGCATCACCCCTATATGTCGTACATATGTGTTGCTATTGTTACTGTTCCTGTACCGATCGGAAAGTCACCACTGATGTTTGTAAATATACACATAATTACCATTAGTGCTATCTGCGGGTAGAGCACCGGACTGGTAGGGGCTGTAGAATGTCAGTTGGAAGTACAGCACCAGTAGAGACGCGTTATGGACGTCTGTAGAAAAGCTGAGTGAACATCCATCATGTCAATAAAGACTCTCGCGACCAATTACTGGGTCCGTATCATCACGTTACGCGCAGGAGGCTTCTCAACCAGGAAAGCTGCTCGAACTGTGCACCGGAGTCAATGTTACATGGTGCGGACATGGAATCGGTTCCCCTTGACGGTTAGTGTTGAGGACTTACACAGCATAGGCCATCCATGTTCGACAGGTTCACAGAATAATCGATATCTACGACTTTCGAGGTAGACTAACCGTGGACTGACTGCTACAGAACTGAATTCGACGTTTAAAGAGGCTACAGGATGTCATGTATAGCATCAAACAGTTAGGACAGTTAGGAAACTATTGCATGAGGCGGGTCTCCGTTCCCGGTAACCATTGCGAGCACGATGTCGTACACCACAGCACCATGTACTCCGTTGCTGATGGGTAAGAAACTGTGCAGAATGCCGTCCCCCCCTCCACCCCTCCGCAGCATTGTCGTCAGGTCTTGTTTACGGACGAAATTCGGATTTGCGTGTACCCTAGCAGTCGCAGGCACTGTGTTTAGCGACAGCCCTGTAATACCTAACTTCTCCAACACTGTGCTCCAAACGTGTAACGAGGGGGTAGTGTAATGATATTCTGGGATGGCATTACATGAGGTCACCATACGACTCTTGTGGTTGTTGGGTGCGATCTCATTGCTCTACAGTAGAGGGACAAGATTTTGCTACCAATGGGCTCATCGTACTGATAGGATGACCCTGCTTGTTCCCCGGACATGAGCGCAATCGAACATGTGTGGGATCGATTGAAACGAGCTGTTTTTAGACGTTGTACGCAGATTATCCATTGAAGAGTGGGATAGTTTGGATCAGGTTGGCCCGATGATCTCATCGGTGGTATGCCACCACGGATTCAAGCCAGCACCCGAGCAAGGCGACGTTCCATCACGTATTGACGTTGCTCAGAGTACTGTGAACGAAACCAAATGCGTAAAAAGACGATTTCGTCGTTATGAAAGTGGCTGTTTTTTTATTTGGTAATCTGGAGAACTGAAAATCGAAATATACGCATGCCTCAGGGCCAAATTTTATTTCATGTACCATGAATTTCGAAATCGAGGGATATTGGAAAAATTGTGTTGACGTGTGTAGATAAGCCGGCCGGTGTGGCCGAGCGGTTCTAGGCGCTTCAGTCTGGAACCGCGCGACCGCTACAGTCGCAGGTTCGAATCCTGCCTCGGGCGTGGATGTGTGTACTGTCCTTAGGTTGGTTAGGTTTAAGTAGTTCTAAGTTCTAGGGGACTGATGACCTCAGATGTTAGGTCCCACAGTGCTCAGAGCCATTTGAACCAATTTTTGTGTAGATAAACTGTGTTCGTATCAAGCGTATAAAGTTCGACTTTTCTCCATTTTTTTATTTACCATTGCTCCGTTGGTGGTAACGGAAAATTAGTTTTACTTTCAGTATCTTTTAAGCTTGTGGGTCTAGGTTTAACGCATGGGGCCGACTAGATGGACTGTACAGTCGTGGACAAAACGAGCGAGACCCCTCGCCTTTTCGTTATGCTGATCCGCACAGCTTTAAAGTCTGCTACACAGCATAACAGGCAAGCGACGAAGTGCTACCAACATACTATGCAAGTTCCCTCGCGCTTCGAAGACGCCACAGCATCGTCTGCCACCACTTCGTGGGAAACGAAATACCTCAAGCATAAGCCAATGTGTTGTATTCGCATATATGTGACTATGACTTGGATCTAAAGTGTGGTTATGGATAGTACGTATGCTCAGATTGCGAATTTAGCATCATGAATAAAGACAAGGGGAAATGAATTAGGCGTCCTTCCTCTTCCGTAACATAAAATATATTTTAGTTATTCTTTCTTAAATGGACTGCGCAGAAAATCATTCACCAGAAGTGAATAACTTTTTAGTAACGCCAGATTATATTAAGAGCTTGCCGGCGCGGGTTGGCCGTGCGTTCAATGGCGTCATATCGAGGACCGCGCGGCTCCTTGCGCCGACAGTTCGAATCCTTCCCCGGGCACGGATGTGTGATAGGTTGGGTAGGTTTAAGTAGTTCTAGATCTAGGGGACTGATGACCTAAGCAGTTTGGTGGCATAGTTCTTAGAGCCATTTTTTGACCTTTCGCGTAAATTTTCTTTACTTAAACGGCCGTATCTTTAGATTGCTTCGATATAGCTCACTTTTTTACACCACCAAGGGACCGTATACCGCAGGAAGTGCGATACATTTCCGCTTATTATGTCCACCCGTACTCGAGGTAAACGGGTTTTAAGGGTTGGGTAGACAAATAGACGGCCATGAAAGTGAGACTAGTAAGGTTCCATTTTTACCGATTTACTTGACGAAATCCTAACAACGAAAATAAATACCTCAGTTACCGAAGATGAGGGCCGCATAGTAATTTCCCCTACTCTTTATTCGAAATGTTCCGGTTGCAGTCGATACATCAGCATATTAATCATAGCTACGCTTTCGATCCAAATCACGTTTACAGGAATGTAAATAAAATCCATTTGGCTATACACGTGGTAATTCAGATCCCACTATTAATGCCACCGCGTTTTAGATGTGCGAGCATTCCCATTGCTAGCTACCTTCGGCTAATGAACGTTTTCTGGCTGTGACACGTCTAATGGAGAATTCTAAACATTGTAGAATACGTTTGGCAGCTACGTCGCCGTTTATTTCCTGGGGTATGCAGAATTATCCTACTAAATTTACTCGCTAATAACAGTTTTTTGTTATTTCTATGAACATCCCGAATGATTGTCACATAAGCGGTGACATAAAGGTAGGCTGCGCTCCGTCTCTAATGACCTCGTTGTCGACGGGACGTTAAACACTAATCTCCTCCTCCATAAAGGTAGACAATATGTGTTTTTGAGTCCAGAAAGCTCTATGCAACAGAAACTGCAGATCATTTTGCCATTTTCATTGTGATATTGCCGGCTTATTCATGTCTGGAGTAATAATAAAAGGGCTGTTTGCCTGGATCGTCTGCTAGCGTAGTGAAAGGTGTTTGCTACTGCAAGGGAGGTCTGGTTTATTTTCTGTTCTAATCTCGATGGATGCAGATAGACTATCAGCAAAGGAATTTTAAGAAATTCTCGCGTCCCTAATACGTTTTATCGCTACCTTTATTCTGTACCGGCGTCCTGTGGATGTCGATATGAAATTCTTGTAGAATTTCATACTTGTTACTGCCTACGTTTTTCCGCTTCTGTCAGTAATTGAATTGACTTAAGTGTGGCACTGAATGATTTTTAACTGAATTTCGTTATGAATCTTCACGCATTGCTAAATTTGCTCACTTTCATGGAAGGTCAGCAACGGTAATCCAGTATGACTGGTCTGAACGTTGACACAGACCATTTCGCGGCCGAATGCGCATAATACTTTGCTAATTCGTAACGATCTGGGTTACTTTGTCTTATTAAACAGTTATATTATCTCGATAAGCTGAAATTCATTTTTATTAGTACAGTTCGTGCTAATTAGCGTTTCTTCTTTCATTTATATCTTTTATATCTTATATTTAGGTGTTGTGGTTAACACACTAATCAGCATTAATATAGTCTTACACATGATTGAAAACAGTCTGACAAATTTCGGATAGTTTTTCAATTTCATGCCTGTGCATAGTATGTTGGTAGCACTTCGTCGCCTTGCCTGTTATGCTGTGTAGCAGACTTTAAAGCTGTGCGGATCAGCATAACGCAAAGGCGAGGGGTCTCGCTCGTTTTGTCCACGACTGTACGTCGTATGAATAGCCTGCGGTCTGCGTCATGCATACCACAGTCTATCGGTAAATATCGTTTTGAAATTCAGATTAATGGCTGTCGGCAAACAAAAGGACCTTGTGACGTTTCTGTAGCTGCAGGGATTCGCAATTACGACACTCCTATCGTCGTATACGTGAGGTTTGAGTGGGAGAAATCATTAACATGAAATACTTCGCCGCAGACGAACAAATAGCGGAAATGTCAACGCACGACACGTTGTCATGGAATACTTACTTCAGCAGCAGTACGGATGTGAGATCACTGAAAATTTGTAATATTCAATTCACTTGAAGACCAAAGAGTACACTTCGGTATGATAGAATGAAATTTCAGTAGTAGCTATAACTGTCATGCAATCATATGAAGAGGAGAAGATTTAACGCTGTTGCTGACTTTTTTGTTCGATAGTGCGCGGAGAAGGATACAATTTATCATCATTTTATGTAAAACATTCAACGGTATTCTCTGTTCCTTAAATCCAGTCGCCAGTGAACTTCGTGAAAAGCTATCGCATCTGGCTGTGATGGCCCTATCTTTTATTGATTTCTGTGCTTTATTCTACGAAATAAGAAAAATGTACAACTGCAGAAGTTAGCACAGCTGTACCTTGTCACGTGATCAACCTTATTCCTGCAAAGGTCTGAAATACACTTAGATTCTTCGAGTAGTACTTTTTTGTACAATATGAAACATTTCCAAGCTTGGCAGTGAAAGCACATATTTTTCAATATAGTCACATTTTATGGCAGGCCAAGTTGTCCAGTGTCATTTCATTTGATATTTTCCATAAAGCAAATGAAAATCTGGAAGGATTGCAAAACGCCTGTCTACGGTTTCCACAATGAATTCAATGGATTTAATAAAGTTTACCAACCGCATATATCGTTAGACGTAGGAGGTGATGGGATACAGAGGATGTTAAATCAAGTAAAATGCTTGAATGTTCAAATATTCCGTAATTCAGTGCTTCAGCCTTCTCACTGACAAAGCACCTCTGCATGCAGATTCATTGCCCTGACGAAAGATAAGTTTTGTCTTTTGCAACCAACGACTTTCCTCGTGTATTTTTTCATCCAGTTGCTATAGGAGACTTGCGTTGTATTGTTCTGCAATTTGTAAGGTAATTATTAAAACGAATCTCTATGGTATTCCCCAAAATACTGGCTTTGTTGTGATACAAGACACCAACCCACTACTTTGGTTGCTGTTCGCTGCTAGCACGAGACAGTGACACTTACAATAACAAATAGGCTCACTAAATCAGATGGAATCTTCCTGAAACGGTTGAAAAATTGCTGCGAAATCAGATTTTTAATTTTATTTTCATCAGCATCCAATTAATACGACACAAATCTTGCACAAAGTTTTTCATTGATAGTTCTTCGTGTAAAATTTACTGTATTCGTTCTTCTCATGAACTGAAGATGAGTTCAGCTTTTCGTTCGTCTCATGACCCCAGAGCGATGAAAGAAAATACGGAATACAAACGTAATTCAAGAACAAAAGACTCAGAGAAAATATCGCATCAAATTTTCCGTCCACCGATAGCTGAGATACAGAAAACTACAAACATCTTTAACTGCCGATCATCCAGTGCAATACTGTGCCATTTACCGACGTTTCAATCTGTGTTTGCAGCTTTTGAAAGTCTTGACTAGAGGTACGACCACGTTTGGATACAGTCGCCTATTTCTTAACCGAATTCGCAGACTCCTTGCAAGTCTTCATCAACTTTGGATTAACAGTTATCAGCTACAAACACTCCAAAGTAAAGAGTTCTGTGACGACATGGTATTCCAAATGGTTCAAATGGCTCTGAGCACTATGGGACTTAACTTCTGAGGTCATCAGTCCCCTAGAACTTAGAACTACTTAAACCTAACTAACCTAAGGACACCACACACATCCATGCCCGAGGCAGGATTCGAACCTGCGACCGTAGCGGTCACGCGGTTCCAGACTGAAGCGCCTAGAACCGCACGGCCACATCGGCCGGCACATGGTATTCCAGTTTATCCATTTGTGGAAAAACAAATATCACAACTTTAACAAAGTTAGTAGCAACGGAGAGACCAATTAAAGTAATTCGCGTGTCAGACTTCTGACTCGAGCCTTTCTGCCCATGATGTGATGTTAATGTTCTCAGTGCAGACCATCAAAAAAGATCTCACCTAATAACCTACATAAACTTAAACAGGTTATCGAAGACGTCCTACAAAAGGCCTGTTAAGATATTCCAAGACGGGATATAAGTAATGAGCCGACAAGAGACTTTAAAGTCTGGGAATAAAGTAGCAGACTTATTGCAGTGCATGACAAACATTCTCCTGGATGTTCTGCCAACGTAAAGAGTGCTCCTGCTCCATGGCTGAAGACAGAACTACGCCAATAATGAATAAACGAGATTCTGCGCATGGATGATTCAAACGAAATCCAACACTTGTCTGCGATGCTTCAGCATAGGAAAGCCAAAATCTGATGCTGTTTTTAAAGCCTTTGCAGACCAAGTATACGACTTTTTCTCAACATCAGTCAGATCTAAATTTGTGATATCATGCTTGTACATACACAGCACCAAAAGCAATCATGAGGCTCTCTTCTGATGAAATGAGTATAGATATGATTAAAAACTATTATTTCAGTTCTCGCAGACGTCGTCAACATCTCTTTTGTTGGTAGCACATATTGTACTGCTTGCAAGAAAAGCTGAACTCACCCCAGAGCCAAGACTAAAAAACCGAAAAGGACCTGGTCAGTACAGACCGATTAGCATACTACCCGCACTGTCTAGAGCCTTTGAGTACACTGTTCATGAAAAGCTCACGGATTAACTTAAAACTTATCCATGATAAATATCTATAGGCTTCCAAACACACCAAAGCAAAGCAACTGCATTAAGCAGAGTGACTGATAAAATTAAACACGCTTTGGAGCGACGTGAAACGACTGTTTCGACACTGCATGATTCAAAATGTTTCAAATGGCTCTGAGCACTATGGGACTGAACTGCTGAGGTCATCAGTCCCCTAGAACTTACAACTACTTAAACCTAACTAACCTAAGGACATCACACACATCCATGCCCGAGGCAGGTGTCGAACCTGCGGCCGTAGCGGTCGCGCGGTTCCAGACTGTAGCGCCTAGAACCGCTCGGCCACTCCGGTCGACTGCATGATTACAGCAACGCTTTTATTTTCGATACGTGTAAATAATACAGGGCGTTTCAAAAAGAAAGAGCAGATTTCAAACATTTATTTCTCAAAAACTACAAATGATAGAAACACAATTCCAACGGTCCTTCACTCAATATGAGTACCAAATGTTACACAACAAATATCAAAACTGTACCTCAATATGAGCACCATTTGTTACACGACAAATATCAAACCGGTATCTCATTTCTTGCCACACACGACGCAACTGGTCTTTAGTTACCGAATTCACGGCCGCAACAATTCGATGTCGTACCTCTTGAAGAGTAGCGGGCATAGGTGGGACATAAACACAGTCCTTTATGTACCCCCACAAATAAAAATCGCAGGGAGTAAGGTCTGGTGACCTGGGAGGCCACAGACGATGACATTGATCTTGTGCTCCTGCTCTTCCAATCCACCGTCCTGGAATGGTGTTATTTAGGTACCGTCGTACAGGTTCAGAGAAGTGTGGTGGGGCGCCATCTTGCATGAAGATGAAGTGATTTGAATCTTCCTGAAGTTTAGGAAATAGCCAGTTTTCTAACATGTCCAGGTAAATGGTTCCTGTGATAGTTTTCTCCATGAAAAAGAAAGGTCCATAAACTTTGTTTACCGAAATTGCACAAAAGACGTTAACCTTTGGTGAGTCTCTTTCATGTTGAATAACGTCCCTCGGAGTTTCACTCGCCCAAATTCGTACGTTATGCCGATTAACTTTACCAGAAATGTGAAACGTTGATTCATCTGAAAAAATTAATCGTTCGGCAAAATTGTCCTCTTCCATGTCCTGTAGAATTGCAGTTGAAAATTCGAACCTTTTGTTGTGGTCGTCAGGACGCAATGCTTGCAATAACTGCAGTTTGTACGGCTTCATGTGCAGACGCTTACTCAGAACGCGCCATACCGTTGTTTTAGACATGTTTAGTTCGTGACTTGCCCGTGTCGTGGATTTTCTAGGGCTCCTTTCGTAAGCTGCACGGACACGCTCGACATTTTCATCCGATGTGCGTGGACGACCCGTGCTTTTTCGCTTGCAGATGCAACCATCTTCTACGAATCTGTGATGCCACTCATAAATTTGCTTATGACGAGGCGGCTGTTTGTTGAATTGACGGCGGAATGCACGTTGCACACCAACAATGGACTCTAACTTTGCAAATTGCAGCACACAAAATGATCGTTCCTGTGGTGTCGTCGCCATTTTCCTACAAACAAACGCCAGCGCCACTGCGGATTTGCATGGAACTTCTGCGCGGACCATTGAAAAACTTTGAACCTTTCTCTGACAAGAAACGTTTGAATTGTGTTTCTATCATTTGTAGTTTTTGAGAAATAAATGTTTGAAATCTGCTCTTTCTTTTTGAAACGCCCTTTATATCGGAAAAAAATGTATTGCTGTAATTAAGCAGCGTTAAAACACTCGAATTTTTCAAGGAAATATAACGTTACACATGTTTAGGTGAGCTATTCGACCGTCTAGGGTTGGTACGGAGCAGAGGTGAATTTGTTCGTTTTGGTGGGTGCGAATCGGCAGGCCGTGGATGCAGCGCGCCCGCTCCAGACGAGCTAAGTTACTAAGGCAATCCGCACGTGTCCGGATATTGAGGACTTGGTCGGCGGCTGCTCGAATGGCTTGGGTGCAGATGTACCAACAATGGCGGCGTTTAAGGAGGTGTAAAATATGGCTACATAGAACACTTAGAAATTCAATAATAAATCACAGCTCAATAGTAGAGAAAACTGGATACATCTGCAGCCTCAAAAAGTGAAGTGTATCCGATAATTTTTTCAATAACTTAAAAACTGGAAAGGTTAATAATTTATAGTGACTGAATATTTTCACAATGAACATTAAAATTAATAACTTATGAACGTTTCGTGCGATTTCAACAAACGATGTTTCACAGGATAGCATTGCACTATAGCTGCCATCCCTGAAATCTAAAAATCTGTATCTAATTTATTTAGTTACTTAATAAATTTTAATTTTTTATATCTTTTACATCATGAAAATGTCCACAAGAACATCGTATTCTCCTCAGTAACACAGAAACTGAATGCAGTATGGCAAGCCTCATATCTTGTCCTACGTGTGAAGTTATCTAGTGAATATTTTATTATTTTTTGACAGTAACTTTATTTAAATGTTGATTATGCCTGTTATAAAATATTGTATTTTAAAAGTGGTCAGCTGAATGAAAAAGCCGACACCACCAATGGATGGAGCGTCAAAAGATACTTCTATCAAGCAGGCCAAAGTTATTGTTCAACAAATACTTAACAACATTTTAATATCTACTTCTACACCTACATTTACTTGATTAGTCTGCAATTCACAGTTAAGTGTCTGGTAGAATGTTCATCGAGCCACCTTTAAGCTACTTCTCAAGCATTCCACTCTCGAGCAGCAAGTGGGAAAAACAAACACTTCAATTTTTCTGTGCGAGCTCTGATTTCTTATTTAATTATGATGATCATTTCTCCCTTTATGGATGGGTGCCAGCAAACTTTTTTCACACTCGTAGAAGAAATTTGGTGATTGAAATTTCATGAGAAGGTCCTATAGCTGTTAAAAACTCCTTTGTTTTAATTACTGTCACCTCAATTCGTGTATTCTAGCACATGTGCTAGAATTTTGTCTTATTTATTTATGATAAAAATATTATTTATTCTTATTGCAAATGGTCTGAGTGGGCTCAAATGTTAATAACATTTCATTTACTAACATTGTAATAATATGTTAGTCTTATGTAAAAGGTGGTCAACTGAAGTCTTAAGAAACTAAGAATACTACAGATTATGTTGCCTTCACGATATAAGAATGAGGCAGTGATGGATTACTACTGGAGTGCAGAGATGAGCAGGATGCTGGAGACGGACTCTCAGTTTCGAGAGCTGGGAGAAGGCGGACCTACCTGAGGTAACTTGTGGTATTCAGTCGTAAAGGTGATGGATATTGGATATCATAACTTCTGAGGGAACTTTAACTTTTTCAGGTTCTAAATATGGTCCAGTTCTGAACTTTGATTTTTTTCGCTTGCTTTCCGTAATTAAGACTAGATGGAGTATAAGTTTCTACTCTCTATCTCACATATGTAAATATGTAGATCGGCACACTAAACAGTAAATTTTTTTGAGTTGGTGAATATTTCGTGTTTTGTGGTCATGGAATGGGACTTAGTTTCTGCGCATCTTTGAAGATTAGTTAGCTGTTGATGAGTCTACTGTTAATCTTGTAGTGCACTTAATGACACTGTACTGCTTTTAAATAAGGTTTTATTTCTGTTGATATTATAGTTATTAATTGTAAGACTACCTTTTCATACCTTTCTGATTACCTGATTCATTAAGCTAACTATTATTCAACATAATCCTCTAGTGCCACCTATATCAATATCAAACGTTATAATAAAACCCTTTTTATTAACTATTTATTATATTTCCTTTTTAAAATACCTGATTATTTTATTAATTCGCAATTCTAGTCAGTACATAATTTACTTGGCAGCAGGATCACAGGTACAAATTATTGTCTGCAGCGAGTTTAGCTGCTGGTCACGAAAGCAGACATGTACGACTCGACCCTACAACTTCATCGAGTCATCATTTGTAAACAGAGCCGCGCATAGCCCAATTACTGATATATTCTTTTTAGCCAATTTAGTCAGGTTAAAACAGTTGTAAAGGACTAGTAATCGTTGCGGAGTGCAGTACTGTGGTTCGAGAGCTACTTCAAAAACATATGTCAAAGAGTCGTCTGTGAGTCGGAGAAGTCATCATGGAAAGGTATTCTCTGCAATTCCCCATAGTTCTGTCCTAGATACATTGCTCTTCTCACTGTGTATCAATGATATTTCATTTGTGTTTCATAACTGTAACTACCACTTATATGCTGACTGTATCTAGTTATATCTAATTGCTGCGCCTAGGAACATCGCTGCTGCCGTATGAGGTATGAATGACTGTCTTTGTTCATTATCATGATGGGCACAAAATCTGGGTCTTGACTGAACAACGTAGCTCATACCACACGCAGAATGATCGACGGACATTTTTGTGAAACAGTTACTCCGTTGAGTGTCTAAATTACGGAGAACAAATTGTTACAGCAAGAAGAAAAACTTTCTCTTGCCTGTTTGAAAAGAAAGAAATTTAGAAAACCATTTGTACCTCAAAATAAACGAACATTAGTCCAATCTTCAGCCCTGCTGAATCGTCATTTCTATTTTCGAGTTGAACACTGTGTAAATAGTGTAAACACTACACGACCAGGGCTAGCTATGAGGGCTTGTGAAAGATTTGTGTTTAACATTTGGTTGTTTGATCACATTAGTTCTTCCTGTGCTCAGTTAGGATGGACGCGACCGAATAGGTGACGTGGTTTTCACACTCTATTTACTTCTTTGGTTCATTAGTCATTGGTATCCTCAATACATCTCCTCACATATAAAATACATATTATTCCGTAACTACAATACCAGATAGAATACGTCCAGTATCTTGGCTGTACCTTCGCATGACACTAAATCTTCCTCTATCTTTTTCTCCATGGAACAAATTACGCTGTAATCTGCGTCTTATTCAAACCCACTCTGCATTCAAGAGGACATTAACCATCTATTACCGCCAGTTACATTATGCAAAATAAGGTTCATACGATTCTGACTGCTCTTTAGCCTGTGCTAGTTTGCCAATGGCCGCTGCTACACATTTGTACAAGACATGCAGCATATTCTGTGAGGAGTAATTGGAACTATTGTCGGTATATTATCTTTGGTCATGTTTGTATCTTCTTAGGTGCACTAGCGCAGAAGTTGGTTGCCATCATGTTGCACAAGGTGTGCGAGATTCTTTGGTTTGTGGATAGTATGTTTTTAATCAGTGTATATAAAAATTTTCTCTTTAAGTAACAACCATTGGACAAATTATTTCAATTCTTATGGTTCTGTGTATTCAGATATGAACTCGAGTTACATTAGTGTAACAGTGTGCGTGGGATTTTGTTTATGAATGTTCGTCTCTGTGACAGTAGCAATAGCTGTTGCTGATAGCGGGGCAGAAATATACAGGAGACTGCTGCAAGATACTGTCTGAAAAGCATGTTCCTCTCAGATAGTTTTAAGCTAATCTTGCAAGGGCATTGATTTCTGCTGGAAAGGAAAATTCAAGAGAGGACATCCGAGCACTGAAGATATGTCGAAAAATTTCAAGAAACGTGGTACTACAGTAACTCCTGCGCTAGAGCTCCAAAAGCACAAAGTTGACCACTGTTTTCAGTGGAATAAGACGAGATGAAAGTATAAAATTTAGAAGAAGCAGAATTATTTTATTCAGTGTTAAAAATGCAAAGTTTTTCTGTGATTCAGCAAAGACAGAAACTGTTTCAGGAGATTCCACTACTATAAGGAATGAAGCTACATATACTTGTTGTTCCATTGTTGATTGTGCTTTTGCAATGAGCCGATTCAGAACTTAGAAATTTTAATACATATTTATCTTACCTTGAGTCTCAACGTTACATATGTATAAAATACTGTAGAAAACGACCTAAAAATGAAAATAGCCAACAGTTGTCCATTTGGCTTCCAATCTATAGGGAACTATAAATACTATTCTGCTACAATAAATATTAACTGTTGTGGCCCTTGAGGGTTTAAGTTTTATCTGTTTCCATCAACATAGCTTCCCTCTCACAACATCCCACCTGTTTTCTTTCTCCCCAACTGGTAACCAATATCTCTCTCACTTTGTAAACTGTATATGGATTTCTCATCATTTATCTATTTCTGTTTTCTTCCTTTCATCTCATATTATAATCTTACCCTATTATTTCTCGCCCTTCTTCTGATCAGTCAACTTCTTTTCCATATTCATTCCTTCTGGGGATCCAAGTTGGCCGGCGAGGGAGATACACAGGTATATTTCTTATATAAACGAAGTGCCAAAGAAACTGGTACAAGCATGTACATTCAAATACAGAGATATGTAAACAGCCAGAATACGACGCTACGGTCGGCAACGCCTGTATAAGACGACATGTGTCTTGCGCAGTTGTTAGATCGGTTACTGCTGCTACAATGGCAGGTTATCGAGATTTAGTTTGAACGTGGTGTTATAGACGGCACACGAGCAATAACACACAGCTTCTCCGAGCACTTTCCCGTACGATCATTTCACGGGTGTACCGCGAATATCAGAAATCCGGCAAAACATCAAATCTCCGACATCGTCGAGGCCAGAAAAAGATCCTGCAAGGACGGGACCAACAACTGAAGAGAATCGATCAACGTGACAGAAGTGAAACGCTTCCGCAATTTGATGCAGATTTCAATTCTGGAGCATCACCAAGTGTCAGCTTGCGAACCATTCAGCGAAACATCATCGATATGGGCTTACGGAGCCGAAGGCCCACTCGTGTACCCTTGATGACTGCACGACACAAAGCTTTACGCCTCGCCTGGGACCGTCTACATCGACATTGGACTGTTCATGATTGGAAATATGTTGCCTGATCGGACGAGTGTCGTTTTAAATTGTATCGAGTGGATGGAGACAACCTCATGAATCCATGGACCCTGCATGTCGGCATGGGACTGTTCAAGCTGGTGGAGGCTCTGTAATGGTGTGCTCCTGCTACGTCTAGATACGACTCTGACAGGTGACACTTACGTAAGCATACTGTCTAATCACCTGCATCCATTCATGTCCATTGTGCATTCCGACGGACTTGGTAAATTCCAGCAGGACAATGCGACACCTCAAACGTCCATAATTGCTACAGAGTGGCTCCAGGAACACTTTTCTGAGTTTAAACACTTCCTTCACCCATCAGACTCCCCAGACATGAACATTATTGAGTATATACTTATATGTATATAGTTCTGGCAATACTGACCATGACCTTCTTCTTCTGTGCGGATGCCGACCGGAGTGGCCGTGCGGTTCTGGGAGCTACAGTCTGGAGCCGAGCGACCACTACGGTTGCAGGTTCGAATCCTGCCTCGGGCATAGATGTGTGTGATTTCCTTAGGTTAGTTAGGTTTAGTTAGTTCTACGTTCTAGGCGACTGATGACCTCAGAAGTTAAGTCGCGTAGTGCTCAGAGCCATTTCTGTGCGGATGCACACATATTACCCGATCTCTTACGGGACTTGGTAAGAATGTCTTCCACGAGTACTGATTGTGTTGGGTAGGGAAACAACGAATGTAGTGTGTGGACATATGAGGTGAGAATGTGGGTCTCGTGGGAGGCTTGCAGTCGCGCTATCCTCTGTGCCCTCGATGGCTCAGATGGATTGCCGGCACGGTAGCTCAGCGTGTTCGGTCAGAGGGTTAGCTACTCTCTGTAATTAAAAACTGAGTGAACGGATCAACGAAGAACCTAAACGGGTGTCATCGGACGGCAGCCCCGAACAAATGGTTCAAATGGCTCTGAGCACTATGGGACTTAACATCTGTGGTCATCAGTCCCCTAAAACTTAGAACTACTTAAACCTAACTAACCTAAGGACATCACACACAGCCATGCTCGAGGCAGGATTCGAACCTGCACCTGTAGCAGTCGCGCGGTTCCGGACTGAAGCGCCTAGAACCGCTTGGCCACCACGGCCGGCACGGATTTATGGACAGCCCTGCAGGGTTCAGGGTGTCAGTTCTCTCCAGCACTACTTCAGACATTAGTGGAGTCCATGCGCCGTCGTGTTGCGGCACTTCTGTGTGCTCGCGGGGGCCCTACGAAAGCCTTCTAGTCTAGGTGGTGTTGGCCCTACTCTATATTGGGCAGTTGTACCAGTTTCTTTGGCTCTTCAGTATGTAAAGAACTTAAGGGAAAAATATGTTAAATGTAAGTTTATTTCCTTTTGTATACTTACAGTCGTGTCTGTTCGTGTTACACAGGTTAATATTTAACGTTCCTATTGTGATATTTCTAAAAACAACTCGTGTTATTTGTAAACAGTCGCGATGTTAGTCGAAATATTACGTGACGTATAACGTTAAAAATTCTATTTAAGGTTTCTTAATAGTATAAATTACGTTAAAATAGGACAACTAATAGTTTCAGTAGTGTCTATTTCCGCTATAAAAGTTTGAGTAAACGTTTCTAAATCGTATATATCTACACTAATGTTTAATAGTTTAATAGACGCGACATAGGCATATATTTTCCGCGTTATAAGCGTTTAAAAACCTAATCGAATAGTCATGGTAACGCGAATTCTCTAATAACAAAGTGTCTACTAATTCATTCCTCTGCCATTGTATCTCTAAATCAGTGCAAAAACAGCGGCAAAAGCACAAAACATTTTAGTGTCTTCTTTTTTTACATACAGCCAATCTCGCGTCCTTGTTGAACATGATTCTGTAAAATTAAACTTAATTAGCATTTCTAAATTGAGCACGAGCGAGAAATGTGAGTGCTGTTATAAATAAATAAGAAGAGAGATTTGTTGCCAATCTTGTAGGAAATATTTTCTCTGGGGAAGATTTAGTGGGAGAACGCTGGGAAAACAGGAAAGGGTCTCTCTCAGAATTGCAAGTTATACTGGATAAAAGAAATCATGGAGGATTTGAAAGAGCTAGAATTAACCCTGGACGATTTGCATAAGAAAGCTGAAAATTTAAAGAAACTGAAAAACATAAAAATAAGGTGTAAAGCAAAAATAAACAAAGAACAAACAATAAGCATCGTATTTGACTAAAGTCGTCCAATGAGACCGTAAAAGCAAAAGAGAGAGAAGAAGAAGAAGAAATATTATGTACATTAAGTTGTCACTTTCTTTATGTCACCGGAAAACATTTGCTTGTTAAGAAAAGCTTAATTTCTTAGAGAGAAACGTTGTCTTTTTGTCACGCAGGGAAATATTCCTTCTTTTCATGTGAACCACACATGAAACGTTTTTCATGAAATTTGGTCTGAATGTTCCAAACCTTTCAGTTAAGTGGCAGTGACTTGAGATCTATGATGGAAAAAAAACAGAAATTAGAGAAGAGGAAACTAGCTATTTAAAGCCTAGAAACTTTATTGCCTGCTATAACTCAAGTATGACAGAGTATTCAAAAATTTTATGGGAGAATAAATTTTGTTTACATAGTAGATAAGAGAAAAACCTGTTGGCGAGTCCTGGGTACATGGGGGAGTGGTCGTTTTTTCGTCCAGGCACCACTCCATAATTGTTCCATATTTAATAATATGTTCTATTTGGAATTAGATTTGAGTTGTGTATGAATGTTCACAGGTATTTCTAAAGGCTTGTAAATGTTGTGACTTGGCAAGACAGCCAAGCCACTAGGAGGTAGCCGAAAGGCACGCGTTTAGGCTCACGCAGGCTGGCGTGAGGTCTGGAACAGTTAAAGGAGTTGAGTCTAGTAAAAAAAGTACGGAGCTTCTGGAATACTTAACTTTAATCCATAATTGGTGAGCATCGGTCTGACGGTACATGCATCACAAGATAAATAACAAATGATAATGGCGCCTTGCTAGGTCGTAGCAAATGACGTAGCTGAAGGCTATGCTAACTATCGTCTCGGCAAATGAGAGCGTAATTTGTCAGTGAACCATCGCTAGCAAAGTCGGCTGTACAACTGGGGCGAGTGCTAGGACGTCTCTCTAGACCTGCCGTGTGGCGGCGCTCGGTCTGCAATCACTGATAGTGGCGACACGCGGGTCCGACGTATACTAACGGACCGCGGTCGATTTAAAGGCTACCACCTAGCAAGTGTGGTGTCTGGCGGTGACACCACAGTAAATTCCAAAAGGCCAATGCAAACACTCAGCTGTGAATGAATCATTGGCACGTGAGGGCGAATGTTCAACTCGTGACGTGAGAATCGTCCCAGTGAAGAGCGATTAAAGAATCGTTGGAAACGACTGATGCTTCAACTAGAGACCACAATGTTTCGGATAATAAAAGTTGTGTTTAACTTTCCAGTGTTTCACGAGAAATTGAGAATGTGAGTTTGAATGTGGGATTGAAGTTTAGCAAGGTGTGTGCCCTATGTGTATCAGTATTGCTCGAAGAAGAACGCGGAATTGTGTTGCATTGTACAGGATGGAAAAAGTAAGACAAGCATTAAAAACATTTTCGCTCTTTCTTGACCACGTAATCTAAACAGTAAAGAGATCTTCAGAATTCTGGACAGACACAACTGAATGTGAAACCACGCAGGCGTGTGACCGTCCTGAAGGGGTCCTCGCGCAGACCAATGACAGAAATACGTCGTTTGTGTGACAGCTGAGGGCTCGACTTTCTTTTGTCTAATCTGAATATGATGAATTGTAGGACCTAATCGTCACTGATATTGAGACACAAGTTCAACTCTGACAACTAAACACTCGTCCATAAAGTTCAGGTACTCGTCGTTCGAAAACAAAAAATAGCCTATCAGATTTAATAGTAGTTGCAAATGTCATAACTAATTAACTACGACTTTTTGCTGGATGTAATTTTATCATCTTCTCTGCACCGTTGACCTAACTGTCAATTATTTTTTGCCGGTCGGCGAGCAGGCGTTGTATGCCGTTACAACTCTGTGTTCTGCTTCTTCGGGGTCGCCGTGGAGAGAAAAATGTACAGGATCGACCACTGCAAATCTGCGTGGCATAGGCCCAGCCATTCACAATACGAGAGATAACCTACCTACGTTTCACTGATTTATAAGAATCATGATATTGCACTCACAAAACCTTGGGCCGAGGTACAATCATTGGATCATTCGAGGGTTGCAGCTTCTAGTCTACAATGAAAAGGGAACTGCTGTTAGGGTTAGTGTTTCGACTGATGTGCGTTCTGCGCCTTTGGTAACATCAAATGTTGAAAGTATACTCCGACGTTATCACTTACATGAGTTGCCGATTACATCGAGAAAACGGCTGGCATATGTACTCTCACTTGTCTCCCTGAGCCACTAATACTTGCCGGAATCAAGCGCCACTATCATTGTCAACAGTCTTTGCCAAAGTCGACAGTCACTGTCTGTGTCACCAGTTGCCGATGGAGACAACAGACGCTGTCTGCGCACTGAGGCACCAGTTTCTTGCAGCCCCTCTTCGGCTCTACAACTACAATACGGTCCTTCCGCTCATCCTCACACTGCACAAGTTCTACGTCAACCATAAATTCAGATTTTTTTTTTCTCAACGCCAACGGTATGAGGCCAAGCACCACCCCCACCACCACCACTACAACCAGCACCACGAGTAGCGTGAGTGCCACAAAACCACCATTATCAGCACCTTCCACTACTTAAACCTCAATACCTTACGTAAGCATTGCCAAAATTTACCATCACCACTTCCCTCTATATGCCCCACAAATCTCCTTAAACCCCACCACAACATGAAATACACTCCTGGAAATTGAAATAAGAACACCGTGAATTCATTGTCCCAGGAAGAGGAAACTTTATTGACACATTCCTGGGGTCAGATACATCACATGATCACACTGACAGAACCACAGGCACATAGACACAGGCAACAGAGCATGCACAATGTCGGCACTAGTACAGTGTATATCCACCTTTCGCAGCAATGCAGGCTGCTATTCTCCCATGGAGACGATCGTAGAGATGCTGGATGTAGTCCTGTGGAACGGCTTGTCATGCCATTTCCACCTGGCGCCTCAGTTGGACCAGCGTTCGTGCTGGACGTGCAGACCGCGTGAGACGACGCTTCATCCAGTCCCAAACATGCTCAATGGGGGACAGATCCGGAGATCTTGCTGGCCAGGGTAGTTGACTTACACCTTCTAGAGCACGTTGGGTGGCACGGGATACATGTGGACGTGCATTGTCCTGTTGGAACAGCAAGTTCCCTTGCCGGTCTAGGAATGGTAGAACGATGGGTTCGATGACGGTTTGGATGTACCGTGCACTATTCAGTGTCCCCTCGACGATCACCAGTGGTGTACGGCCAGTGTAGGAGATCGCTCCCCACACCATGATGCCGGGTGTTGGCCCTGTGTGCCTCGGTCGTATGCAGTCCTGATTGTGGCGCTCACCTGCACGGCGCCAAACACGCATACGACCATCATTGGCACCAAGGCAGACGCGACTCTCATCGCTGAAGACGACACGTCTCCATTCGCCCCTCCATTCACGCCTGTCGCGACACCACTGGAGGCGGGCTGCACGATGTTGGGGCGTGAGCGGAAGACGGCCTAACGGTGTGCGGGACCGTAGCCCAGCTTCATGGAGACGGTTGCGAATGGTCCTCGCCGATACCCCAGAAGCAACAGTGTCCCTAATTTGCTGGGAAGTGGCGGTGCGGTCCCCTACGGCACTGCGTAGGATCCTACGGTCTTGGCGTGCACCAGTCCGTCAACTGCACATACGGTTCATGTCCACGCTGTCGCGGCATGCTACCAGTGTTAAAGACTGCGATGGAGCTCCGTATGCCACGGCAAACTGGCTGACACTGACGGCGGCGGTGCACAAATGCTGCGTAGCTAGCGCCAATCGACGGCCAACACCGCGGTTCCTGGTGTGTCCGCTGTGCCGTGCGTGTGATCATTGCTTGTACAGCCCTCTCCCAGTGTCCGGAGCAAGTATGGTGGGTCTGACACAGCGGTGTCAATGTGTTCTTTTTTCCATTTCCAGGAGTGTAGATACATCTCCTCTGCCTGAACCTTAAAAGAGACAAAACAAAAAGACCAGTTTGTTGGAAACCATCCACATTCCCTCACAATAAAGTTTTTACATCTACATCTACATTCCGAGAACCACTGTGAAGTGCGTGACAGAGGGTTCTTCCAGTTGTACCATTTATTATGCCGTTTTCGGTACCATTCACATATGGAGGGCAGGGAGAATCATTGGTCAAACGGTTCTGTGCGCGCTGCAATTAGTGATATGTACAGGGTTGTACGTATTCCTAGAACATCATTTGAAGTTGCTTGTCGAAACATTCTATAACTAGTAGGCTTTCACGGGATAGTTTGTGAAAGGAAGAAGAAGGAAGACTGAGGTCAATAGAGACGGAGCACAGGCTCAGATTGTGTGTGCCCTTTGAAAGGAACCATCCCGGTTCTTGCCTCAATCGATTTAGGGAAATCACGTAAAACCTAAATTTGGATGGCTGGACCCGGATTTGAAACATCGTCCTCCCGAATGAGGATAGTTTGCATTTATCTTCAAGTGCATGCCAGTTCAGTTGTTTCAGCACCTCCGTTATACTCTCCCATGAGTGAAACAAACCAGTGACCATTCCTGCTGCTCTTTTTTGTGTATATATTGTTCTCCAAAAATCCACTCCTATATCCTACTCTGCCCTGAGACAAAGTTTCTTAATCCTAAAATAACATCATTTAAATATTTTTTAAAAAGCTTAATGTTAACGCAACCCTATTAATTCCGTATAAAGTATCCATGGCAATAAATTTCAGTAGCCCTGATTTACATCACCTCCTATTAGAAAAAAGAAAGCTTAATTATTATCTTCGATTACCGTTCTTCGAGTAATACAGCGTTTCTTTTCAAACTGCTTGTTTGACGGCGACGTTCATCATCTTTCCTGCTCCACTAAACCCCTTAAATTGTACGTTAAAAATCACTTGAGTTCGGTTTCAGAACAGGCCCTCAGATACTAATTTACTACCACTATGTAAAAGTGAAGTATGTTTGAGTTTATTGTCTCCTCAACGGCGAGACGGAGCACTAGCTCAGTTGAACAGCAAGAGGAAGAAACAGGATGAGTTCTTTTTACATAAAACAGTCCAGCATTCGGTTGAAATGGTTTAGGGAATCCAGGAGATAACGCAGCTTGGGGAGTCTACATAAGGATCTGTAGTGCACTCCTCAGAGCTATAAATTCAGCACCTTGACTACTGCGCCACGTAGAGCAGACGCACTGCTTCAGGATCTCTACAATAGTCTTCTTGCGACTAATTGCAGCGATTCATTGCTGATGGACATGACAGCTGTACGTAAGAATGCGAGTATCTTGTACTGATGTCGGATTATGTAGACATAGCTTTCACAATGCTATTAAGTAGAAATAAAATTTTATTTCTGATTCCACCTTTCTTTCATATTTTAATTTTATCTGCATCTGATAGTCAACCTGCTTTCATTTTTATCGTAGATTTATGTGTTTTAAAAACTGTTAATATTTCCAAGTTATATCATTGTCTAACGTTATGTACGGATTTTCTATCATTATTTACAGCTGGAAGTAGTTTTCTATCTGATATATTTGGAATAACGTGACAGTTGGTTGCATTTCGTATTGAAGAATCTAAGAAACTATACAGACCGATACTCATATTGACGCAAACGGTCTGCTGACATTTAGGCCCTGATACAATTCACAGCTGACAGCTGCTTCACGGTAACACGATTAATACGAAGAACGGTTGTTTTGTGGCTGTTTAAGAACTGCAGCTCATATTATTTGATAAGTATCGATGAGAACAACAACATCAATTAGTAGTCACACTCAGTGTCGGTATCTTACTGTTATAACAAAATGGGTAAAACAGTGGTAATTGGAATGTAATTGAATTAAATCACGGGATAACGAAAGATTTAGAAAGGAATTTTGTTTTCTGAACACCAAAATAGCTGACGACAGCCAAAGCACAGCTGTAAAATGTGAACTCGGTATAACAACGAAAAAATAAAATATTCCGTGCTATTATAGGGTGGGGTCGGATAGATATTTCATTAAAACCCAATTTTTCGTCCTCATCGGCGGAGGACATTTTCAAGAGGGGTCGCAGCTTCTTTCAGAGTCCTATACAGACACGGGCTCGCTAGTGACTGCGGCAAAATTCCGTTTACGAGTGCTCCTGCGCAGTGGCGAACGTCACATGCTTCAAAGCGATGCCCGCGGCAGTTCGCGTGGGCCCCCCTGTGAACAAATGGGCGCAATTGGTCGTTGTCGGCTGCCGTCATGCACTGTTGCCATCACCCCATGTTGAAAGATACGTACACATCTTGTTCAGCACCGGGATCCAGATGTCATTCAATTTCACGCCCTCCTCTTTACCACTGAAATTTCCGGGGTTTTTAACAATCTCTATGGGCTTCCTTTATAGCCTTTCATGGTATCTGCTTGTGCCTGCCAGTACTTACGAGTCCTATCAGAATGAATATGGTCGTCTCATCGCAGCAAAGTATGTTCCGCAACAGCCGATCGTCAGTCTCTTCTCTCCTACAGTCGCTCTTGTGCTCCTCTAGTCGTTTTTTGACCATTCTATTAACTTTCTTTCTTAACAAGAAAAGCATTCTGAAAAAAGAGGATTTTGTTAACATCGAATACAAATTTAAATGTTAGGAAGTCCTTGCTGAAGGTATTTTTGCGGCGTATGGCCTTTTACAGAAGTGCAAATCGGACGACAAACAGTTGAGACAAGAATAGAATAAAGGTATTTGAAATTTAATGCCAAAGAAGAATACTGGAGATTGGAAAGGTATATCGGATTGCTAATGGGGAGACACTGGTCAGATTGAGTTTAAAAGGAATTTGTGGCACAACTTGACGAAAAGAAGGGACCGGTTGATGGGACACATCCTGAGGCATCAAGGAATTGCCAGTTTGGTAATGAAGGGCTGTGTCGCGAGTAAAAGTCGTAGAGGGAAACGAAGGCTTGACTCCGTAACCAGGCAGATTCAAATAGATTTACGATGCAGTAGTTATGCAGAGATGAAGAGACTTATACGAGATCAACCAGTGTGGAGAGAGGGATTAAATCAGTCTTTGAATTGTAGAGTCATTGAACTGCAGACCACAACAGCAACAGCAGCGTGCGAAATTTACCACACAGACCTGTCACCTCTAGGAGTAAAAATGGACCTAACTTCACAATAACGTGTTAAAAATTCCACTGTTTATCCCAAAAAATGAGAAATTGTGGATAACAGCTTACAGAAATCAGTTATCGTGAGCTTTCGTGACAGCGTATTAATTGTGCATATCCCTTCCCCAACGAAACGGGTCAGTACGACAACTAATGCTGGTCGACGACGGTATTATTCGTGACTGTATATTTGAATTATTTTGGTAGTCATATGTATAGTGTGTAGGCTTCCTTTAGAATGAGCTACAAAAGTTAAAAAGTTATTGAAGCTGAACGGAGGCTCTGAAAATTATAACCGTGAGGCTTCACGGAACGATGTGTCCACGGCGGTAAAGATCTTTGACCGAAGGCGTCTGTCACACTCCAGTATTACTTTAAACAGGGATTGAATGAACTGGTTGGTCTACTCCCTACTGGACAAGCGTAAGCAGGAGAGAAGAGTTGATCTGCCATATCATTTATAACATAGTTGCTCTTTAAAACAAATCCCAACGCAATCGCAAGGTAACAACTGCGTACTGATGTAGTTAGCAATAGTTTGGTATTTTAGGAACATTAATTTTCACTAGTAAGAGTTATTACCACGAATTTTAAATTAATAATTGCAGTAACAAGTCATTTGTGTGTTCCCGACTATTTTTGAAAGTTTCAGTTATTCAGTCATGTTCAAATGTTCAAATGTGTGTGAATTCCTAAGGAACCAAACTGCTGAGGTCATCGGTCACTAGACTTACACAATACTTAAACTAACTTATGCTAAGAACAACACACACATCCATGCCCGAGGGAGGACGCGAACCTCCGGCAGGGGGACCGCGCAATCCGTGACATGGCGCCCCAAACCTCATGACCACTCCGCGCGGCTATTCAGTCATACCGGCTATATTAGCCACATTATACTTAAAAACATAGGGAACCTACTAAGATACTAATCAAACCTAGCGGACGTATAAGATTCTAGTCACTTCCGCCTAACAAATTCGAAGGGGCAAGATTCACCACCCTGCTCATTTAACTGAAATCAAATCGATCAGTCGCTGTGAAACAATACCTCTGTTGTTCCACTTCTATAGCTCCTTGCAAGATGTTGCTTTCTTCATCATAAATGTGTGTGCAAATGATGCTAAATGTTATTGTAGAAAAGTATTATCTGCTCAGCAATCTTCATATCGTGAGCTGCAGCCGCCCTCCCCCCCCCCCCCCCCCCCAATATTAATTTTTATATATGAAATTAGTGAATTTACTCATGGCACTTTTGTTGCCTTAGTCTGCGGTCACTTCCAGAACACAAATTTTATATATATACCCTACTAATACATAGCGTAATTATTGAATTTCGTGCAACTTTAACACGCAGCGAGTCACTGCATGAATCTGAGCTCGCGAACTTTCCTGATTAGCGTGTACTGAGGCAGACAGCATAACAGCCTTCCCAAGTGGCAGCGCCATTGTCTACGTCCTATTGTAATGTGAAAAGAACCGTTCATTTCGTTCACATGCCCCATGTAAACAGTTGCGAAGGGAGTTCATTCACTGCCCTCACCGACATTCCTGACTTGGTGAGCTCGATGACCATTAAAGATATCTGAAATATGCGATCTATGCTTTTCGCTGCCTTCTTGTATATTCTATAGATCAGATTTATTTACTTTGTCTTGAGTGCTTACGAATGCATAAACTTTATTTACTTCGTCATTCTGCTTCCCCGTATCTACGTACTAGACTTATTTGCATCGGTTCGTTGCGAATAAGTAATATAACGTACGTGAATCACCTGTGAAGTAAGATGGTATGGAAACAGCTTTTCACACTCCAGATTACGTAGGGAAACTACTCAGATACTAATGAAAACTAGCGGACATTTAAGATGCTAGTCACTTCCGCCTAACGAATTCGATGGAGCAACTTCCACCATCACAAAAGAGAAAAATGAGAAGGTAAATCGGTCTGCCAAGCTACGGCTGCTCATTTAACTGAAATGAAGTCGATCAATCGAAAACATGAAATGCTTGGTTACGGTGTCGCTGTGAAACAATACCTCTGTTGTTCTACTTCTATGGCTCCCAGCAAGATGTTGGTTGGTTCATCACAAATGTATGTCCAAGTGATGTTAAATGTTGTTATCTTTACATATAGAAAAGTATTATCTTCTCAACAATCTTCAAATCGTGGTCTACACCCTTAATTTTTATATATGAAATTCATGAATTTACTCATGGCATTTTTGTTGCCTTAGTGTGAGGTCACTTTCAGAACTCAAATTAATCGTCAATTTAAATAATTTAGTACGACTGCATTTTGAGTTGCTGGTGCATCGATGTATTACTACAAAAATAAAATAAAATAAAAACAGTGGCCGGCCGCTGTGGCCAAGCGGTTCTAGGCGCTTCAGTCCGGAACCGCGCTGCTGCTACGATCGCAGGTTCGAATCCCGCCTCGGGCATGGTTGTATGTGATGTCCTTAGGTTAGTTAGGTTTAAGTAGTTCTAAGTCTAGGGGACTGATGACCTCAGATATTAAGTCCCATAGTGCTTAAAACCATCTTTTAAAAAAAACAGTGAATGGCTGGGGGAGTATGGTTCAAAATGGTTCAAATGGCTCTGAGCACTATGGGACTTAACTGCTGAGGTCATCAGTCCCCTAGAACTTAGAACTACTTAAACCTAACTAACCTAAGGACATCACACACATCCATGCCCGAGGCAAGATTCAACCCTGCGACCGCAGCGGTCGCACGGTTCCAGACTGTAACACCTAGAACGGCTCCGCCACTCCGGCCGGCGCTGGGGGAGAATGAATGAGAACAGTGGCCTATTTAAGTTTACAAAATAATGACAAGTATTTATTCATCTTTTTATAACTACAACCTATCTGATAAATCTTACAAAAATATTACAAACGTAAATCAGGAAATAATGGTGTTCGATTGGCAAAGCATTCATTGGGGTGGAAACTATACGCAATCAGAGTTCGTTTACATGAATCCACTGTGAAGTCAAATTCTGTTCAATTGGAATCAACTACGACAAGGTAGACCGCAGAGAACAGGTAGCTGTGAATATCGTGTAACAACCCTACGTCGGTGCTGCAATGCTTTACTCATTCACGTTGATTCAGGCGGCAGCAGAAAACGGCACGCCGTGGGCGTGGGGCGGATCGCGGCGGCAGCTGTAATGTTCTGACGCGTCCACGAAATATTGCAAACTACGCGGACTGGCGTTCTGATTATTAGAACGCGAGAAACTTCCTTATCAGAGCCCTGAAATCCTGGCAGATTTCAGTGTGAGCTGCACTCGTTCGCTGGTCTGGCCAACCAGTTTGGTTCACAGGCACGACGGCGCGCGCTAGAATTGTCAAGCGCCAGACGGCCGACTCGGGACGAATGAGTTCACTCTCGTGACACACGATATGTCCGAGATGATATGCAGTTCCACTGTCGGTACAGTTGGAAATTTTCATTGGCTCTTAGTCCACCACAAGTTGCATACCAAAGTCTCACCCATTAGGGAAAGACCTGAAGTTCTCCACCAGAGGACGACCAGAACATGAAGAAGATAAGAATCACTAACACTTTCCACCAAGCCTTGTACAGGAGCCAAATTAACTGCAAAAACCGCCTCCACGTTGTATAAAACAATCGAACTATCCTCCACTATTGAATCTCCCCTCTTTATTGTTCTGCTCGCCTGGTAGCCAATCCAGACACATCACTGGGGTGCCCACGCTGGGAGAGCAAGCCTCTGCTTTGCATGTCCTGAGGGCAGCCAATCAGTGACTCAAAATCTCTCTTGTCGGAAAAAAGAAGACTCTTAGACTAGGGGGGGTTTCGTTCTCACAGTAAGCACAACCATGTTTCGGCAAAAAACGACTACCGTACCTATATGGAATCATTTCCAATTTCTGAAAGAAGGCTCTTAAGCTTCCCAGTGATGCCTGTGAATTTATTTATTTATTTATTTGCTCACCAAAAGCACCTGGTGACTTCCTGGCGGAGTTACAGTCTTGCTTCCACTTAACACGTGCACCAGCCGTTCTGATCATATCGTCACAACTTATAACATGAGAATGGTTATAGTTTTATGACAATTCCGTCGTTTGCACAAAAGCTCAGTTACAGTAGTCCCTCTTATTCCACCCACTTTCCGCCATCTGGATGTTTTCGCAACGGACTGTCGCCTGCCTCATGTTAAATGTTTGGCGAGCCGGCGCCTTTCTGCTAAAACCCTAAGGTGGGAAGAGTGGAGTGCTACGGCCCGAGGCCCCTTTGCAGATACAATTCAAAGAGCTCTGCTTCTCCGAATCACTTGCACAGCCAGGTCGCTGGGCACAACGTTTATGGCCCGCAATCCACCTTTCTCCTTGTTCTCCGTCGCCTGCACTACGGCCCTTCGGGTACAAGTTCTCTACAGACTACACATGCAGTTATATGAACATTCTGCCCACAATTTCCTCATGTATAAAGCCATAAACCACACATACCAGACGTACTACTGGGGAACACGGAGATCATGACCTAAAATATGAACATTAATCTGACCGACAGAGTAGTTAAAGTGAGAGAGTAGCTTGCTACCTTTCATCCTTTTATTGAAGCGTCTCTTGCGTCACTTACTTTCAATGTTAGTTGAGAAGAAGAGTTTATGTCCTTCCTCCGCAGAGAAACCTAAATAAATAACTTTCTAGCAAAAGTCTACAAACGTCAATAAATGAAAATTAATAATGTTATCAATATTTAGAATTGATTCTCATGACTGAAGTGCATAAAACATTGGCTCGCAGGAAATTAAGTCGTGGTTCTCGAGATGCTCCATGCGAAAAACGATGTCAGTTGGGGAGGCAGCTATAAAGTCATTACTGTTTATCTGTGGTGTCTGTTCTTTTGGATATGTCCGAAATAACAGACACTACACATTTAACAGTAATATCTATAGGCTTTAACGGCATTTCATGATATATCTTCAGTGTGGATGCACCTTAGGTCCTATCTCTTGCGAGAATCACGTGAAACGGTCGCAGATTCGAATCCTGCCTCGGGCATGGATGTGTGTGATGTCTTTAGGTTAGCTAGGTTTAAGTAGTTCTAGGTTCTAGGGGACTGATGACCTCAGAAGTTAAGTCCCATAGTGCTCAGAGCCATTTGAATCGCGTGAAATGCTGCAAACAATGAGGATTGTGGACAGGAGAGCGCTAGGAGGTAGTGTGCGACGAGTTGGGAATTTGGGTTGGTGGGGAAAAATGTTCGCACGGTCGAGGCAGTCAAGGCGACCGCTCGAGTAAAGTGGGAAATACGGTTTCGAGTCACGGTCGGGTACGAATTTTCAAAATAGCTCTGGGCACTATGCGACTTAACATCTGAGGTCATCAGTCGCCTGGAACTTAGAACTAATTAAACCTAACTAACATAAGGACATCACACGCATCCATGCCAGAGGCAGGATTCGAACCTGCTACCGTATCTGTCACTCGTCTCCAGACTGTAGCGCCTGGAACCGCACGGCCACTCCGGGCGGCAGGAATTTTCAGTTATCGTTGCTGAATTATTTCAGTGTCCTCATAAGGCTGACGTCGGCATTTCTCTTTAATGTTATAAAGGCGTTGTATGCACTAATAAAATTCCGACAGAGGGCGTTGTTAGGGAAGTCTAGAATCATATTCTTTTCTCCATTCGTTCGTGATGAACGCCGGTAAAATTAGAAAATTCGTGCAATACGGAGCGACATCGACATTCATTTACCCACACGTCATGACCGAATGAAACAGGTGGACGGAAAGAGCTACTGGCACATTTGCCCTCTGCTGCATTCTTTACGGTGGTTTGCCTCAACGGATTTACAAGCAGTAATGGCACTTAAGACAACGACTACATTGATGTACATTCCCCTGTAAAAGGAAGTATAAATTAAAAACTTCAGCTAAAGTTAGTGCAGCAGCTACTGACAAGGCTCATGTGGCTGGTTGTGCAATTTTTTGTTATTATCCATGGCACAGGAGGATTCACGGTTTCGTTAAGTCCTATATATGCTTTGCTGGAAAAATGGTACACCTCCAGCGAGCATTTCGATGGGTGATTTTGGATGCAAGCGTATCTCTACATACGAGGACGTGCCGAAAAGTAATGCCACCGAATCTTTTATTCTGTTGTCAGTAGCGGTTGATGTAAAAAATTTGGAAATTTGTGGTAAGGTCTTATGGGACCAAACTACTGAGGACATCGGTCCCTAAGCTTACACACTACTTAATCTAACTTAAACTAACTTACGCTAAGGACGACACACACACACCCACGTCCGCGGGAGGACTCGAACCACCGACGGGGGGAGCCTGATGGACCGTGACAAGGGGCCCTACACCACGCGGCTACCTCGCGCGGCTCGATTGATGTATTACACGTCATGCATATTACTTGGTCGACTTTCCCAGAGAACTCTGAGTTGTAGAGTGTAACGTGGCGGTGTGTAACGTAATTAAGCTGGTACGTGAGAAACAGCGTGCTACAACAGACTTTCGAAGGGAAGGAAGAAAGGAAACTTGGATTTAAAAATGGTTCAAATGGCTCTGAGCACTATGGGACTTAATATCTGAGGTCATCAATCCTCTAGAACTTAGAACTACTTAAACCTAACTAACCTAAGGACATCACACACATCCATGCCCAATGCAGGATTCGAACCTGCGACCGTGCCCTTTCAAAGGAACCATCCCGGCATTTACGTGGAGCGGTTTAGGGAAATTACGAAAACCTAAAACTGGATAGCCGGAGGCAGGTTTAAACCGTCGTCCTCCCGAATGCGAATCCAGTGTGCTAACCACTGCGCCACCTCGCTCGGTCTCGGTGTCAAGTTTCGAATCCAAAGAGATCGTCCACACACGGAGCACTCTCTTCTCCAGTATGACGATTCGAGACTACAACGAGCGCTGCGCCATCGACAACAATCCGACGCCTTTCATCGATCAACCTCCAAACAGTCCCGACTTGGCCCCATACGATTTTCACTTGTTTCCAAAACTTGAAGAACGCCTTCGAGGACTTCGCTTTGATAGTGACGAAGCGGTGCAAGCAGAGGTGAGGTTGTGGCTCCGTCAACAAGGTCAAACGCTCTACAGTGACGGTATGAAGAAACTGGTCTTTTGTTGGCACTATGTTGAAAAATAAATATGTAGACATGAAGAATAACGATGTAGAATGTTAATAAAGTTTTTTTTATCTAAAAAGCTTCAACAGTTTTCACATAAAAAATCGGAGGCATTACTTTTCAGGCGCTCTCATAGTTCTTAATTCAGTTATCATATATGTTGAAAGCCCCTTTGTGGTTTGTTCATAGTACTTCAGTGTTCCTCGATAATTCAGACTTATTGCACCCACTTTTAATATATCGAGACAAAAGTGGGTTATTTGATTCAGGTTCATTCTTTGTTTATTCCATCATAGCTAGAATTCAGCTTATTCCTTGTTCACGTTGTAACACCCCTCCCGTCACTTATCTGGTTTTGGCGTGTGTTCACCCCAGGTAATTGACTAACAGATCAACAGAGATTGCAAAACTGCCGCAATGTCGGATAACGCAAAGAAAGTAATAAGGCCCTGTGACTCCTGATTGAACTGTGGTGGCAGTGTTGACATTAATTGATTCAGAATTGATCCCTTTTAATTAAAAAGGGATGCACGTTGATGTTATATTCAGCTATTGAACACGAGATGCAAATGTTGAACATAAAATTAATTAAGAAACTGACTTGGGATTTCAACTACTTGATCGAAAATAGATGCAGTCGATTAGCACAGATTTATCTTAACTCACGACCTTCAATCATCACATTGCATGACTCTCCTAACAGGCAGTGGTAATAAATTGCGTTTACGTGGAGTAAAGCACCATAAATCAAAAGTAATTCCTATCAACTGACCCAGGCGTAATGCGAAGTGCGAGAAGAATTCTACAGTACACGGCCCATGAAACCCTCTTGGGAACTTTGCCGACGTGATCCAACAAATTAATCAGTGGCCGGAGCGGGCGCAATATCACCGAATTCACCATCACCCGACATTAATTATTCCAATACGTCCATACTATACTCTCTACAAGATGCATTGTGCCTTGTCAGTCATTTTTGTTCAGCCCTACTGTTCGCTCAACGTGAGTTAGGTGATCTTTAATGACTTCATGTAAGGGGCATAGTTCTTGCCATCTTACAACGTTTGTGGCAGCGTAAAGTAAGTCACACGACATGAAAACTTTGTGGAAACACGTCGATTTACTGGAGGCTAGTTTATTCCAGGCAAGTATTCGAGTGACCGTGGCCAGCGGGGGAGCGGCGATGGGAAGCGACAATAGGCAGCTTATGGTGGCTCAAGCTCTGAGAAAGCGGTAATGGGGTGAGGCCTCCAGCTGCCTTAAGATGAGTGACAGTGAGTGGGTGGTTGACCCCATGCTAGTTCAAATGGTTCTGAGCAATATGGTACTTCACATCTGAGGTCATCAGTCCCCTAGAACTTAGAACTACTTAAACCTAACTAACCTAAGGACAGAACACATCCATGCCAGAGGCAGGTTTCGAACCAGTGACCGTAGCAATTGCGCGGTTCCGGACTGAGCTCCTAGAACCGCTCGGCCACCGCGGCCGGCGCGGTGTATTAGTAAAAGACTATGTACCGATTTCGATCTGTGTCCTCCATTCCAATTGCATACAAATTAATCGGTCAGTGGACGTCCAGTTTACTACGACCAAGTTCTGGAGTTCCGCTGGAAATGAGATCAGGCAAAAAAATAAACGAGATTCGTGCTCTAATATGGGCCCTTAGATATGTTGAGTTAGTGGCGGTCGCCTTCAGAGTAGAACTAATTACAGCCTACACTCGTCTGCATGCCATCCTTTCATCGGTCAGAATCTTTGGGCACATTTCTCTATTTCTCTCCGTGAAGCTGTGCAGTTGCTCCACCTCTGATGTCTTGAAGACGAGTTCAAAAACATGTCTACTACCAAACCGCTCGTCCACTGTCACTGACCTAAGCACTTTCGATGAAACGTGACACCAGCTCGGGGACGTAGATGAGGGTCGAAAAGCATTCGCGTCCTTAATATGCCATGACCGACACTTTCTTAACCATGTTAGGCTAATTGTCTTTCTAACAAAGAAACACGCTCGTCTCTCACTGGATGGTGCTGGTATTACATTCTAAATTATTCTGTGGTTTTCTTAAATTCAAGATCTATTCTTATTCGCCCTCGAACATAAATTTATTTTATCAACATTATCCATGAGATACATTTGCTCTAGATTAATAATTTCTGATTCGATTTGTGGAGATACGAGGTCTATTTGGCCACTTTGTGTTGTATTGTGTATTACACTGGGGACCTAGAAACGATGGAGAGGCTTCGTCCCACCAAAGCCCTCAGTGGTTCACTACCCCATAGCAGGCCACAGCAGTCCACCCACCCCACTGCCATGCCATACCGAACACAGGGTTATTGTGTGGTTCGGTGCCCTGTGGACCTCCCCTGGAAGCATCTCATACCAGACGAATGTAACCCCAAATGTTTTTGTGGTAGAGTAATAATGGTGTACGTGTACGTGGAGACAATGTTTGCGCAGCAATCGCCGACCTAGTGTAACTCGGACGGAATAAGGGGAACCAACTCGCATTCCCCGAGACAGATGGAAAACCGCCTAAAAGCCATTCACAGGCTGGCCGGCATGCTGGACCTCGACACTGATCCGCCGGGCGGATTCGTGCTCGGAACCCTCACGCCTTCCAACTCGGGAAGCAGCGCCTTGACCGCGCGGATAGCCCGGGGGGGGGGGGGGGGGGCTTCTTTGTCCATTAGTGAGAACTCTCTGCCAGCCGTACAGCCGTAGCCGAGCAGGCGAGCAGTTACTCAAGAAGTATCCGGACAGCCATATGTAATGTGGAATCAGCCACTAGATGTCACGAAAGGCGGACCCGCAGGGAGTATTGCGGTGTCAGCGGAGAAGCAGTAACAGCAGAGCTCAGTAATTTCTAACGTGGACTAGTCGTTGGATGTCAACTGAATAACAAATCCATCAGGGACATTTGAACCCTTTAAAGCTGCTCACATCGACTGTCGGTGATGTGACTGAAGTGAGGCGAACACGGAACATTGATCACTGGGGCGAGTGCGGGTGGCTGTAAAAAATTGCATGAAATCAGCGGAAGGAATCACTCACGAGTTCCAAAGTGCTACCTGCAGTCTCGTCAGAACAATAACTGCGCATAGCAAGTTAATACGAATGGGGTACGTTGATCGAACAGCTCCCTATAAGCCACACATTTCTGTAGTAAATGCTAAGTGACGCTTGAGGTGGTGTAAAAAGAGACAGCACTGTACAGTGGATGTCTGGAAACGAGGAATTGGGACTGATGAATCACGCTATTCCCTGTGGCAACCCGATAAAAGGGTTTGGATTTGGTAAATGCGAGGAGACCGTTACCTTCCATCATGTGTAGTGCCAGTAATGAAGTTCAGAGGAGGTGGTGCTGCGTGGTATGGGGGTGTTTTTCGTGGTGGGGATGTGGTCCGCAATTGCGCTTAACAAAACGCTGAATGTGGAAAGGTATGTGTGCACCTGAAGAACAATTCGTTGACGATGACTGAATCAGCATGACAGTGCACCTTGTCATAAGGCAGCATCTATGAGCAAATGGCCTGGAGTCCTTGAATGGACTGATCAGCCCAGAGTCCTAACCTGTATACCTGACACTTCTGGGGTGATTTGGAACGTCGACCTCTCTCCAGACCTCAGAAATCAAAATCACTCCCTTCTGTGGTTCTGGCTGCTGAGGAAGAATGGACTGGCTTTCCTCCACAGACATTCAGACACCTAACTGAAAGAGTCCCCAGCAAAGTTCAAGTCGTCGTAAAGGCGAAAGATGGACACATCCCATATTGTAAATGTAAATGTCGTTTGACTAGGGCCTTCCGTCGGGTAGACCGTTCACCGGGTGCAAGTCTTTCGATTTGACACCACTTCGGTGACTTGCGCGTCGATGGGGATTTAATAATGATGATTATGACAACACAACACACAATCCCTGAGCGGAGAAAATCTCCGACCCAGCCGGGAATCGAACCCGGGCCCTTAGGATTGACATTCTGGGGCGCTGACCACTTTTTTTTTTTTTAATCTCATTTTGTACGCTTTTGTTCGTTGCATTTGCTCGGGGCGGACGTCGTAATACATCCGTTGAAGTTCGTTGTTGATCGATTAACTCAGTTTTTTTTTATTACAGAGGGCTGCTAACCCTCTGACCGAACACGCTGAGCTACCGAGCCGGCGTCCATCAGCAGGAGGCGGAGTCTTGATGTCATTGTTGATCAATAGTTCGCGGGTTATTAACATTTTATAATGCTGATTCAAACTGAGATCTGTTGTGGGTTAAAGCTACGAATTTCCATTTTTGATCATATCACTGTGGAATATCAAGTTTTTGAAAAATCTCGTATAACTCGTAAAAACAGCATTTTGTTCCTAGTGGCACAGTTTAATAGGTAGGAAGATAGGCTTTGCACCCAGGAGAAAGCAAATGATCTCTTTTTTGGGGAAACGTCAGGGAGTCAGTAGCTTCCCGAATGCGGTAGCTCGAAGCGATTAAATATTTCATTGTGGGAACTCTTGATTTCCGAGTTAGGTGGTTAGGTGCCGCAGTGATTATCACGCTGGACTCACCCTCTGGAGGATGGCGGTTCAGACCTTCTTGCAGGTATTTTGCGGGGTTTCCCTAAATCGCTTAATATTTATGATAAACGCCAGGCTGGCTCCTTTGAAAGAGCACGGACGGTTATTCTCCCGTCCCTTCCCGTCCCTCCCCCAATTCGACCTTCTGCACCAAATGTGGTAACCTAACCTTCCTTTCTTTTTTCATTGGACTTACGAATTTGTATCAAATTCTACATCATATTCGCACTCGGGCTATAACGGATGCGTCTCCTATATTGATGATGATAAATTATATTTTTTACCTTATTCTGGCTGTTATATCCACACATACACTGTTCAGTCGCCGCGCGGGGTAGTCGCGCTGTCTAACCGCTCCTTGTCACGGTCCGTGCGGTTCCCCCCGTCGGAGGTTCGAGTGCTCCCTCGGGCCTAGGTATGTGTTTTGTCCTTAGCGTAAGTTAGTTTCAGTCGAATTACGTAGTGTGTAAGCTTAGGGACCGATGACCTCAGCAGTTTGGTATGGAGCCATGCTGACGCCAGCGCCGCGGTCGGCTGCACTAGGTTCCTCGGTTGAGGATCCATGGTGCGAACAGGCCGATCGAGGTGGTCCCACGGATTCTCGATTGTGTTTAAGCCCGGAAAGTTTGGTGGCCAGGGGAGTAAGGTAAACTCATACTGGTGCTCTTCGAAAGACGCTCGTACACTGCGAGCTGTACGGCACGTTGCATTGTCCTGCATGCAGGTGCCATCGCAGTGAGGAGAAAGAAACTGCATATAGGGTTGTACATGGTCTCCAAAGATAGATGCACACTTGTGCTGATCCGTTGTATCTTCCAGAATGACGAGATCACCTAGGAAATGCCATGAAAACGCTCCACAGACTGTAGCATATGCAGTGTGTTTTCTTCCAGATGTTTACACCATACACGCCAAACGTCATGTGTCCGATAAAGCAAAAAACGTGACCCATCTCAAAAACTCACCTGTCGCCACTCAGTGGATGCCCAGTTGCGATACTGGCTTGCAAATTTCAGACTTCTCGCCGATGAACAGCATTTAGCATGGATGATGAACCAGGCGCCTGCTGCGGGGACCTCGTACGCAGCAACATTCGCTGGACGGTCGTTGAGGAAACACTGTTGGAAGCCCCTTGGTTCATCTGGGCCGTCAGTTTCTCTACAGTTACACGTCTATTCGCGCGTACACATCTCGGCAGCCGTCATTCACCCCCGTCATCTATGGCTTGTTGTGTACCACAGCTGCCTTAACGCCAGTTTTGGAATCGCGCCGTTTTGCCATTCATGGTATACTTTAATCACGTCGGCACGCGAGAAGTTTACAAGCTTGGCCATTTCGAAATACTTCCACCTTTGATGACAAAGGCAATGATCATGCCCTTTTGGACGTCATATAAACACTGCGTTTCCGCATTACGGCAACGACTGCACTGTTTTTCGCGTCCCCTGGACACGCCTTATATACCCTCAAAAAGGGCTCTGAGCACTATGGGACTTAACTGCTGTTGTTATCAGTCCCCTAGAACTTAGAACTACTTAAACCTAACTAGCCTAAGGACATCACACACATCCATGTCCGAGGCAGGATTCGAACCTGCGACCGTAGCGGCCACGCGGTTCCAGACTGAAGCGCCTTTAACCGCACGGCCACTCCGGCCGGCTATATACCCTCCACTGCTAGTGTTGACACCTGCTGTCTGTAAGTGGTTTCTGCACGCTGACGTCGAAAGTAGGCGGTGGTCACATTAGTGTGACAAGACAGTCTATAACGTCCTTAAAATATCTGTTAAACGTTCGTTATGTACTGATTAGCCTACAATCGTCTGACCAAACAACTTCCTCCATTTCCCCTTTACCTTTGCAAATGCTGCCATCTTCAGTTTCGTTCATTCGATCATGCCCTCTAAATATTTTAATTCAGCTGTGGAATTCAGAGTATTATACTTTTAATATAGTACTCGAAATACATTAGTTGCCTGTGCTTAGCTTTTGATAATTGTTTCCAGAGAATCCCGCACTCAAAGAGTGGTTTGCAGTGTGATGAGTCTCCTGTAATCGTGAATCTGATATTTTCTTTGGTGGTCGGCGGCCCTTCCAGACACTACAACTGCCTTTAAATGTTAGTGGGAGAAAGTCGTGTGTGCCGTCTTTCTGAGAATCGTGTAAACTCTATTTTTGTGTTTTAGTGTTCAGCATTTGTGTTTATGAGACGGATGTGGGAACTAGACAGGAACTGCCTGTATCAGGAAGCGCTTGAACACACTCCAAAACTAATCGACGTAGGAGACCTGCGACCGCCAGTACGGCTTCTGGGTTACCGTCTCGCTCTGTATGAGCAGATCTGGTGATGCACTATTTTATGTTATTTAGCAAGGAATGAAGGCGCTAAAATTGAGAATACCACACACATGGGCTGTAGTAACATAAGTTGTTCGCAGCATCCTAGCACTGCTGACTCTGTTGCTCATTCTTAATGGGCAGTTTTCCACGACGATCACGAAACAGAGCCTGATACTCTATTTGTTTCTGCGTCGTCTAATCGAGAAGAAGTCGATCAGAAGGCACTGCTTTTTCTGCGAAAGTACCATGCGAATATTAATTTGGCGTAGTGTTGGAACTAGCTAAAGCTTGGTTAGTATTTCGTGTTATATGAGTCACTCCTCATGTGGAGGGGTAGTTGTTAGCAGTTGAATGACTGGTCCTTGGCCGTCCACGATATTACACGTGTCAAACTTTTTTTTTCCAGAGTCGCAAGGTGAGAAGAAGGGTGCCATAATTAAAATCTAAAAAACTGTTATTGACTGTTCACTGGTGTGAACATCTAGGACTGAAGTGATGGGCGATTTCTGTTGAAGTGGAATTTCTTGATAATGGTATTATTGCTTTTCTTCGCATTGCTATGGATATTTCGGATGAGTCTAGTGTAGGATGTGCCACTGGCTATTGGTGATCAGCTGCCAATGGTTGGGGATGGATGAAACAGAAACAGCGGGTGATATATGGGTATTGACATTGTAGCAAGTGAGAACTCTGACAAAAGATGATGTAGGAGTCTTAGTATGTTAGGGTCATCTATGGGTATCGATTCGTTTGAGAAACAGGCTTGATAATGAGGGTTATTGGAGTCTAACAGGTACGTGGAAATGTTGAAACTAGTTGTTCAAGAATGGCATGTTAGCTGACACTCAGATATACTTGGTTTACTGGAACAGCTTGTCCTAACACTGAGATGGAAGCTAGCGGCAGTAGTAGGAATTATTTCACACGAAGAGGCAGGAAGCGGTGAGGTATTGAATTGCAGATGGCGACGAAAGTGGACGAACAGTCAGGTGGCGAAAAGATAATGGCGCTGGTAGACTTGGGGAACTGTTGTAGCCAATAACAGAAACATAGACAATGGGAAACACTTAACGCTCTATAATACATTCTTTGGGAAACGAAGAGGTGGTCACAAATCTATTACTCTAGTACAAAAGAGCAGCTTTGCCAGTTTAGTTTACAGTTTGATGGGGCTTCGACCCATACTCCAACGGATTGTAAATGTCCATAAATTAAGGAAGAACGAAGGAAGATAATCTTTAATTTTCCTATGACATCGAGCTTCTATTAAAGGCAGAATGGGTGAGAGAAACAGGGCTTCTGCCACACTAAAACTGTCGGTACATCTGATGAAATACAGGAAGCATTTTGTTTACATTAATGTTAGTGCAAAGTAGATTACTGTTCTAATAACAGCGTTTTGTTTGATGCTGATCACCTCACAAGGAGTAGGCGTCGAGACCTCCACTGCTGCTGACATCTAGTGGCGTTTGCGCGCACACACAACGGCAACAAACTCGCCTGTAACTTTTACTGTCGCTAGAGGGCAATGCGTGTTCGTTACATGTAGAGAGCCTGTATAGAGAGTTGCCAACGCCGCTACGGCGGACATGTTCCTGCCAAACTTCGGGCGGAACGTTCGAATGGGCGATAATAGAGTGCAAAGTCCGCGAAAATACCTCTGTCCCTGAGACAAAAACACTAGATGCAATTGCGAGAAATATTCAAGTAAACATTTTTCGAACGATTGGATGCTTACTGGACCAGTAACACACACCCCTACACACTATCTTACAATGAATGTGAAAACCATTCGGCACCTAGATATTTGTGTGTTAAAGCTGGCTTGGAAGACAAACAATAACAAGAACGTTAACAACAAATATAGGCCCTGTGAGATTTGTTTTCCGTCTCAAGTGCAAAACGTTAAAAATATACCGCACATTACATCTGATAAAAGAAAATCGTATGCGGTGTACCATTGTGACACGCAAAAATGTTTGAGGACAGGACAAAAAGTATTCATAAGACTTTCTCACAGGCTGAATGCTTTTCATGGGTAACTTCACCATTAAGAAACACTACTGATATCAGGCGATGTTAAATGCCCTGCAGTAACGAAACAATATAACAAGAAAACTAATTCAATAAATCTGCAGACGTGGTACGTCACAGAACGTAAAAGTTTTCAAAGACAATCTGTTCAGCAAAAAGTTTTAAAGTGAGTAGTGGTGACACATCCAACAACAAATGCGAAAAAATGTGTAAATAATTTACCCGTGTCGAAACTCAGGCGATAAAAATAGGGAAAAACACAAAAAATGCCTTGTGTTCTGGTTCGTAAATAAACCTGAAATTGACATCACAAATTCGGACGACCACTGCAAAGCGTTTGATGACACTTTCCGATACCAGTGAGGACTGGCGGATACAGGCTTCGTAAAAAACTGGTGGTGAGAGGTACGAAAATTTGAAGAAATATAATACATAAAAAATCAGTACATTACAATACTTGTCGGTGCGATGGATTTACAAGGAAACAAGAACAGGTGCCTGAAACTGAGAGTTACTTCAGTGAAGTAAAGAAGTAAACAATTTTGGTTACAGGAATAACCTAAAAAAATCTATGAACAAATGCTATTAAGGAATTAGTAACTGCTCTTCGTTATGAGAGTCTGTAAGAGATAAGATGTTAAAAACACAAATGCGTGTTAAATTCTTGCTCCTTTCCTATTATAACTGATTGGGATTGCCAATTTTTATCGTTCGGTCTAATTTCTCACTCTGCTTTTAAGTTGGAAGATGCAAAACGTATTTTCAGCCATTTGTCATTACAAAGATGACAGTAGTAAAGCCTGAGCATTGCTCAAGTGTATAGCATCTTAAACTGCTTCTCAGACTTTTCAGGCGTCTTTAAGCTTTCAGACTGTGTACAAACCTATAATATACAATGCATTTATATCTGCCTGGACTTACCTCAGATTGGCTGTGTCCTGCATTCAATTACATAAAGTTTTAGCTCATTTCCTCTTGACCAGACATTACAGAATGCAGCAAGGAGGTACAAATTTGAAACAAGAGCCCCATATAGACAAATTTCTATTGGGTCTAGTAAAAATCATGGGCATACACTCTCTCTGCCACAGAGTACGAACATTCAAGTTGCAACCATCAGTGAAGAATTGCATCTCCCAGCTGACCTATGCAGTGCATAGCCTTGAGGTGGCCTGGAGTTTTGATAAGCTCTTCTCCTTGCCATCCTATGTAGTTCCCTATCCACATGACGATCATCAACGGCACTGATTTAGATTAGATACAGTGGTCCATAGACCCCACAGTGAGGAAGAAATGCACATGAGGACAGGTCAGTATTCACCAGACAAAAAAGCACTGAGGGGCAGACTGGCACACAGAAAGCGCTGTGTGTGTGTGTGTGTGTGTGTGTGTGTGTGTGTGTGTGTGTGTGTGCGTGTGTGCGTGTGCTTGTGAGCTGCTCAGTGCTTATTTTTCTAGGTACAAAAATTGAATTTCATTTGCTTTACACACGTGTAAATTCACACTATGGAATAATGTCCAACAGGACACTCATAACAACCTGTCCTCATTTTCATAAGGTGAGGCAGGTTTAGTATCATTTAGCACCCGTTGTTTTATTTTATTCGTTTAATAGAGTCTAATATTGTGGGTAGACAGAAAACACGGCCTCCACCCACCTCAAAGATACTTTAGTCAAAGGCAGAAAGAAGAGGAAGTGAAGAACATAATGAGACATGAATGTATAAATGTGGAAGTACATGACATTCTTCAAACAATTGTTTGATGTAACATTTCCTGAAATATTTAATTGGATTGTCCAGGAGCAGGATCACTATTGGCAACAGGAAATCATCTAGAAATTCCAAGTATATCCAGGCTTATTAAGAACACACAGAATGACTCAAACTCGTTACTTTATTTTCAGCATAACAAACAGATGTAGAAGAAAGTGTGCATCAGCAATAATGTAGGCAGTTAAAGCTATTGAGTAAAATAGAATGCAATATCTCTATTTGTCAGCAATTAACGACATCATTTCCATTATTAAGGCATTAATGAAACAGCAGAAACAAAATCTAACGTATAGTGCATAAACAGTATAGACGTACAGATTTGTTGCGTATAATAATTGAAATTCATTTTCATTATATACATGTCAATTAACACTATGGAATAATGTCCAGCAGGACACTCATAAACTAAAAAGTAGATAAATATAAAAAAAAAGGTTGGTGTGATACTTAACCATAAGAACATGGTATATTTTATAAACAAATGCTTTAGCAGTGGTGAAACTTACATACAACAGGATTTATTAACACAACAAGTCAATGTACACTACCACTAGTGTTTGTGCTATTGCCTAGCGGTAGGCAGTTAGTAACAGAGTGTTCAGTATTAAAAATAAAACTTCTAGAGCTTTAAACAACAGTGTACTTGCCAAGAGAATGAATTAACAGGACGGAAGGACCTTATTTGACAATGCTAATATACCACTGATACCCAATTACATACCCACTACATTTCAAACACACTAAGTCTCTTCCTCTGCACACAGATTAGACATCAGTCAAAATGTAGGAAATAACAATTCCCAGCACTGTCATATTTCACAATGATAATGAAAACTATTCAAAAAACAGGCTCATGAATCACTTACAGAAAAACATGAAATGATCGTTGCGGCATGCGGCATTCGGCCACCGAAATTGCAAGTCCTTTTTAGCTGACGCCACTTCGGCGACTTGCGAATCAGTGATGATGAAATGATGATGAAAGACACACAACACCCAGTCTTCGCGGTAAAGAACTATTTGACTTAAGACAATGCTAATATACCATTGATACCCAATTGCAAACCCACTAAATTTCAAATACACTAAGTCTCTTCCTCTGCACACAGATTAGACATCAGTCAAAATGTAGGAAATAACAGTTCCCAGCACTGTCACATTTCACAAAGATAATAAAAACTATTCAAAAACAGGCTCATGAATCACTTACAGCAAAAAATGAAATGATCGTACGGCATTGTTGGCCGGAAGACCCCATGCGGGGTGTTCGGCCGCCGAAATTGCAAGTCCTTTTTAGCTGACGCCACTTCGGCGACTTGCGAATCAATGATGATGAAGTGATGATGAAAGACACACAACACCCAGTCTTCGCGGTAAAGAACTATTTGACTTAAGATTTAGAAAATTGTACAACATATGTGGTGGCAGCATTTACAGTAGTAGTTCCGTAAAATGTTAGATGAAGGAAACATGTAACTGGCATCTTCCTAGACCCAACTAAAACCTTTGACCCACTAGACCTAGGAATTTTGTTAAAGAAACTTCAAATGCTTAAAATGTTTAGGATAGTGAGGTAATCGTTTCTACCCTACGTAGAAAACAGAATGGAATCGATTACTGAGACAATTAACTGGACTGGCAAGCATCTCTCAGAACAAGAGCATGTAAACACAGAGGTTGCTATGCATTGGGTACAATACTATTACAAGTTTGCATTAATGATTACGCATAATGTACCACACTGGCAGAAACAATACTGTTCACAGATGACAGCAACTTTTTATTTAGTGCTCAGTTACCAGAAATACTGAAGTGATAATTGTACCCATGATAACACAAACATAGGCAAATAACAGAGCTACACAGATAAACTAAACACAATGAAATTCAGCATAACAAACAAATCTGACCTTGTAAATCTGAACATAAATTACCTGATCCCATACATTAAATTCTTTCCTGTGTATGTTGATGAGCAGCTGATATAGGATAAGTACGTCAAATACCTTGAAAATATAATGTATACAATACAAATATTGGACCATCTATGCAACTCGTCATGGTTAAAAACATTTTACTTGTTTGGTGGAAATAGTGTTACCATTCTGAGATATGATGGGACATGAAACTTGCACTGGTGCTTAGATAAAACTGAAACACAGTCCTTCAGCCCAGAAAAGTTTCAGAGCTGAAGCACAAGAAATAATTTCTTGTAGCTGTCAGATAATAGAGATAAGATTCACTACAACTACCTAAACATTTTGAGCCAGTGCATGCATAGCAGAAGTTTTTCTGGCCATAGCATGGCCAAATTTCAAGGACATATTCTTCTTAATTTTCAGACAGAATTTCTTCAGGTGAAACCTGACAAATCGTTTTACCAGTTTCAATTTACTTTTGTGGCAATCAGGAAACTGAACTTCTTAGATTTGATCATCACTATGAAATTTAGCAATGACAAACTGAAAACAGTTCAAATTCTGTGTGTTTTTAAGTGTAGGTGCAATATTCCTAAAAATCACTTCCATTAAAAAAAAAAAAAAAGGGAAAGCATTCCTCTGAGCCATAGATAAGGCCTTCTTTTTCCTGTCTGAACTGTTTAAAATTCACAAAATTGCAATAATCTTTAGTTTTTCCGGTATATGAAGCTACTACATTCAGGCACTTCTCACATAGCTTGTCAAATATATAACATGCCTGGCATTTCTTTCAGTGTCACATAAGTCATCCTCACAACTGATTTCACGCTCTTTCCAATGTTTTGGAAGCTTGAATACAGGCTGAGTTACAGATGATGTGGGGCATGTAATGGAATGTTGGTCCAGAAAACTCGAAAGGTAGACAGAATCACTCTTGTCGTAGGATACTTTCCCTACATATGTGAAATACTGAGCAACACAGATAGTTTTCAAATTGTTTTTGTACTGCAGTGCTGGGGGAACCTTCTGGATACTTTTAACACAGGAGAACAAATTTTCTAGGCAATCTTGTATTAATCTAGCTGTCAGCAGAAATATGTAATTATTCTAGGGCAAAAGGATTTTCCGCTAATCAAGTAAACTTTGTGTGGACAGTCTCACACTACTTTGAACTGGTTTCCAGTGATCAAATTTTCCAATTTCAATACTCTCAGATATCATCATAACTTCATTCAGAAACGTGATAGCCCCATAGTATCTTTCTTGATTGACGGTGCTGAGGGCAGTAATTGAACGCCTAGAAGTCATTGTCGAAAACCACATGTCAAATATCTCAACAAACGATGCTATCGTTCTACGAGTATATTCAGCAGTATCAGTTTCAGAGGACATCAACTTCAAACCACGACTGGTTTCGTGACTCAGAAAAGTACTTGCCCCAGAAATTTTCATTTTGCTGAACTTATTTGCCTTTATTACATCTGTTGTTAGCTTGGGAACAAGTTTCAAATCACTATCCTGATCAAAATATTGTAGTTTCTTAGTATAATTACAATCAACAACTGTGGATGGCAACTTATACTTAGCCCTTATCCTCTCAGGAACGTTTATAACAGTGTTGGACTGCAAACATTGACTAATGTTTTTGAAAAGGTGTGGCACATCTTCATTCAAGTATATTCTTCTACCTCAGGGCTTAACAATTGGCCGGTTTTGAGCGCGAGTACTCGCGTCTGCTCAGGCACGTGCTAGCGAGCAGGTGCAAGGTCTCGGAGTAGGGAGGGAGGGGAGGGAGGGGAAATGCGCGGCACGTTTGAATAGGGCCGCAGCGTGCCTATTGAATTCGCGCCGACTGTGTGACGTTTAAAGTACTATGATCAGCTCTAACAGTGACTTCGCAGGTTAAGAATCATGTCAAGTCGCCGTTGTGTAACCCCAACCACGCTTTCGTAGTTCAACCCCCATTGGGAGGAATTGTATCTGTTTACAGTAAAGGACGGTGTTGCAAAATGTTTAGTACGTCACAAAACGCTGAATTCTTTTAGGAAATTTAATTTGCAGCGACATTATATGTCGTACCACGCGAAAGACTACGGAAGTGGAAAATGTGATGGACCAGATCGTGCACAGGAAGTTATTAAACTTAAAAGGAGGCTATCCGAAGGAGATCTGGACGACGAAGAAAAATCAACTGAGGCAGCTTTCAGAGTGAGTTACAAAATTGCTTTGCTTTTAGCAAAATCCCTGTGCCCCTTCACTGATGGCGATTTAATAAAAGAATGTTTGGTAGTTGCAGCGGAACATTTGTGTCCATCTCAAGTTGAACAGTTTCGGATTGTGCCATTATCTAACATGACCATTATGTGTCGCATACAGAACATGGCAGACGACGTCCAGAGCCAGCTTGCAAGTATCTGTAAAGATTTTATGGCGTATTCTCTAGCTCTGGACGAAAGTGTTGATATCACTGGAACAGCGCAGCTTGCCATATTTATTAGAGGTGTTAATAGAGATCTTCAGGTGAGAGAGGAGCTCCTCGATGTAGTAGCCATGAAGAACACTACAACGGGAGGTGATATTTTAAGTAGTGTTGAAGAAAGTGTTGAAAATATAGGATTGTCGTGGAATTCTTTAGTTTCAGTGTCTACAGGCGGTGCACCAGCGATGACAGGGAACAAATCAGGTTTCATTGCGCTGTTGAAGGAGAAAATGAAAAACTGACTGTGCCGAATGAAATAAGGGGCGTTCACTGTGTGATCCACCAGGAAAACGTATGTGCAAAGAGTATCACTCTAAAAAATGTGATGAGTGTTGTTGTTCGTACAACCAATTATATAAGGAAGCATGGGCTACAACACAGGCAATTTAAAAGCTTTCTTGAGGATGTAGAAAGCCAGTATGGTAGCCTGCTTTATTACAGCGAGGTCCGCTGGCTTAGTCGTGGCGAATTATTAAATCGATTTTTTTCCCTATTAGACGAGATAAATATGTTCATGGAAATAAATAACATGTGTGTTCCTGAATTGAAAGAGCCTTCATGGAAATGTGATCTCGCGTTCTTAGCAGATTAAACTAGCCATCTGAATGCTTTGAACATTTCACTGCAAGGTAAAGATCGGCTAATTACTCATTTCATAGATCGAATACGAGCTTTTAAAATGAAATTGACACTTTGGGTGAGTCAGCTGGAAACAGGAAATCTAGCTCATTTTCCTAAATTATCATCCATGCAAGATGTTCACAAAGACTGTGAACGTTATTCACATAGTTTAGTTGCCCTTAAGGAAGAATTTGATCAACGCTTTCAAGATCTGACAGCACTAGATAGTGATTTTGATCTGTTCTCCTCTCCATATTCAGCGAATATTGAAGAGATTCGTCCTGAGCTGCAACTAGAACTTATTGACCTGCAGTGTGACAGAGAATACAGTGACAAATTTCAGAACAAGAAAAACATTTTGGAATTGTGCAGACACTACCCTCAGGATAGGTTTCCTCGTTTGCACAAACTGGCGGCTACAATAATATCAATGTTCGGTTCCACGTATGTTTGTGAACAACTGTTCTCTGGAATGAAATGTAACAAGACGCGCCTGAGAAACGCATTGTCTGATCGAAATTTAAACTTCACGCTGCGCCTACAGTGCACAAGAACAATTACTCCGAACATAGACGCAATTGTAAAGGGCAAAAAGTACAAGATAACCGAGAATCCCACACTTCAGTGACACCTTTTTTTGTGTAACAGTTCACAAATTAATACGAATGTAAAGGCATACACTAAGCTAATAAAATTATGTGGCACATGTACATTCTCCTTCATTTGTTTCATTTGTCACAGCAATAATTCGTGAGTGATATCCCTGCAGGTGGCCGCGGATTTACATCGACTGGCGGCAGTTGTTGTGTGCCCCACGTGACTCTCCCCACTCTCCGCTCTGGTCCGGTAGTGGGGGTAGCGTGCTCGCGATGCTCCGTGCTTGCGCCTGGCTGCTCACAGCTTGCTCCACGATCACGCATGTTGTGAAGCCCTGTTCTAGCTGGATCTTCAGGATTTAAAATGTAATTCTGAATGACTAAGCTTTTCCAGAAACAATTCCGAAATGTCTCCACATACTTTGATTTGCAGCACTCATATCTGATGTCACACACTGTACACGTAGTCCTATATGTTCACTGCATTTAATTATTTGTAAAACAATGTCACAGAAAACTTTATCACTTACACTACTTCCAGCAAAATGATGTGTCACTACTTGCTTCCATCTGGAAGAGATACCGCGCAAAAGAGAAACAGGCATGTGTGGTAACACCTTCATGGCTTGGAAGGGTAACTTGGCCAGTAAAATCACCTGTACCTATACCAAATTCCCTGCTGAGAGTAACTGACATTTCGTCAAGCAGTGGAACACAGTCACGTTCTTTTTCGCTCATACTTTCAATCTTTTCTTTGAGAAGTGTGAAGACTTGGTCTACAATACCAGAACTGAAGCTCAAATCTTGAAGTCTCCTCCTTAGTATACGCTGTGACGTCAGTGGGAAACCTGAACTAATTAAAAAATCAAATCCTTTGCTACCACATGCAAATTTCAACTGAAGAGCTTTTTTCACACTACTCGCATTCCATTTCACTTTTTTCTTGTTTAAACTCTCCAGTTGATTGTCATTAAACAATCTTTTTAGTTTATGCAGAATTGAGTGACACATACTGTGGAGTTTCTTTTCTAGTCGCATATTCCTCAAAGTAAGACAATTGACCTTCTTGAGAGTTGAACTCTGTCTCTGTTGAACGTGAATGTAACCTTCTAGTATATGTAATTTTTCTGTGAGTTCACATTCTAATGGTTCACTTATATCTCTGTCTTGCACACTACACGTGCGATCTTCAGCCGACCGCTGTGGCCTAGCGGTTCTAGGCGCTTCAGTCCGGAACCGCGCTGCTGCTACCGTCGCAGGTTCGAATCCTGCCTCGGACATGGATGTGTGTAATGTCCTTAGGTTAGTTAGATTTATGTAGTTCTAAGTCTAGGGGACTGATGACCGCAGATGTTAAGTCCCATTGTACTTAGAGCCATTTGAACCATGGGACCTTCATCACATTGCTGCTGGATTTCTGCGACACTCTCTGCTGTGGGACTACTGCTTTCATTTTCTTGAGTTGGATGTTAATGACATAGACTAATTTTCCTTCTCTTAACTTTTGGTACTACGTGAGAAAAACTGTTGGTATGGCGTTGGATTTGAGCTTCCTCTTGCCATCGACCCTCACTTTCTCCCACTGGTCACCAGTGATATGTTTCTATAATAAAGAAGCAAGAGAAAGGAGCTGTGGTAAATTGAAACCTGAAAAACATGTTTGCACAAATATACTAGAGAGAAAAAAGAGAGACAATCTCTGAAAAAAACCTGCCCAAACAGAAGTAATGATAAATTGATAAATAAATAGTCTAGTCATCAGACATGACAAGAATCTGTCAACATCTGCTACATAAGTACATTTTAATTCTATGCTTATAAAAGTCAGATGTGCTATAAAAAATTGCACACTGTCAATACAAAGGCCAAATGTCACATATCACAATAACATCTAGCTTACAACTCATGTTATACGCAGCTGTAAAGTTAAAACCACTTACTTCGCATAGATAAGAGTAGTTCGTCGGTTTCCACAAGGTTCCTGTGCGATTTATATCACCTCTGGTACCTGCTGCAGCCCACTACTTTTTTCTTTCCTCATTCCGCGGAAATGCAAGCATACGAAATCCTAATTCTATGCTTATAAAAGTCAGATGTGCTATAAAAAATTGCACACTGTCAATACAAAGGCCAAATGTCACATATCACAATAACATCTAGCTTACAACTCATGTTATACGCAGCTGTAAAGTTAAAACCACTTACTTCGCATAGATAAGAGTAGTTCGTCGGTTTCCACAAGGTTCCTGTGCGATTTATATCACCTCTGGTACCTGCTGCAGCCCACTACTTTTTTCTTTCCTCATTCCGCGGAAATGCAAGCATACGAAATCCTAATTCTATGCTTATAAAAGTCAGATGTGCTATAAAAAATTGCACACTGTCAATACAAAGGCCAAATGTCACATATCACAATAACATCTAGCTTACAACTCATGTTATACGCAGCTGTAAAGTTAAAACCACTTACTTCGCATAGATAAGAGTAGTTCGTCGGTTTCCACAAGGTTCCTGTGCGATTTATATCACCTCTGGTACCTGCTGCAGCCCACTGCTTTTTTCTTTCCTCATTCCGCGGAAATGCAAGCATACGAAATCCACCTTTGCCTCCGGTGATACATCCGAAAGCAGCACAACCTGGCATCGTTTCTGAATGTCTGCAGAATGAATTAAAGGTTGTCAGCTACATGTGGTACCACTGATATTGTGATTACTTCAGACCAGTACTGATTTCATTACAAAATACTTTCTTGTTTGATATCATATTTAAGCTCGCACGTGTAAATTTTGTGCAAAAAGCTGCCAAGTAAAGTGCAATCACACACAGAATGCATAAAAAAACTGTAAAGCCGGCCGATGTGGCCGAGCAGTTCTAGCCGCTTCAGTTCGGAACCGCGCGCCTGCTACTGTCGCAGGTTCGAATCCTGCCTCGGGCATGAATGTGTGTGACGTCCATAGGTTAGTTAGGTTTAAGTAGTTGTAAGTCTAGGGGACTGATGACCTCAGATGTTAAGTCCCATAGTTCAAATGGCTCTGAGCACTATGCGACTTAACTGCTGAGGTCATCAGTCGCCTAGAACTTAGAACTAATTAAACCTAACTAACCTAAGGACATCACACACATCCATGCCCGAGGCAGGATTCGAACATGCGACCGTAGCGGTCACGCGGTTCCAAACTGAAGCGCTAGAATGGTTCAAATGGCTCTGAGCACTATGGGACTTAACATCTGTGGTCATCAGTCCTCTAGAGGTTAGAACTACTTAAACCTAACTAACCTAAGGACATCACACACATCCATGCCCGAAGCAGGATTCGAACCTGCGACCGTAGCAGTCCCGCGGTTCCGGACGGAGCCCCTGAACCGCTAGACCACCGCGGCCGGCTGAAGCGCTAGAACCGCAAGGCCACACCGGCCGGCCAAGTCCCATAGTGCTTAGAGCCATTTGAACTGTTGAATCTGTAAAAAACCCACATTACCTTCTAATTGTTTCCAAAAGCCTTCAAAGCAATAACTCCGAAAAGCACTGCGAATATAGTACTCGAGAGAGACCTGTGGCATAGACATGGCGCCGCATAGCTGCTAGGAAAATAAAATGAAAACTAACGTTACAAGAAATTTTGGTCAAAAATGATTTTTTACTTCAACCTGTGGTAGGAATCACTAATGTATTGGTCTGGAAAAAAAATGAACATCCTCAAAATTTACAGATGCATATGCTGCGTCTTATATTTCGCAAACATAGTATTCTGAGATAAAAAATAAAATATTATAAGAGGTGTGAAACTGTGCCGAATGCGTAGCGAAAAATGTAGTTGCTGATGAATTTTCGTTCTGTAGGACTGCGCAGAAACTTCCTGCGAGAAAGTTGTTACGAAAACTACAAAATTATTTTTGGTATTATTTCACACATCATTATAGTATCTTATCATGTACAGAGGCAAGTTACTTCCGCGATTTCTGTGCGCAGCAGCGCACGAGACGTTGTTGGCCGTCGCCAAGAGTTTTGTTCGGAAGGCTCGATTTAATATGACCGAGAATATTCCCTACTTCCAGAAAATATTTTACTGGGTGCTAATACATATCTTTCGTCATTGCCTCCATCACTCAGAACGCCAATATACGCAACACAAAAGTAATTGCAGTTATTTTGAAGCCAATATTTTCACTGAAGTCGAGCAAAATATTTGTTCTAAAGGTTTTGTGAAACCAATACTTTATCTAAATTTTCTGTAAGCCTATTATTCTCAGCATGCTATACGTGCTTGGTACAAGAAAACCTCGTTCTTACTACTACAATGTCCCTTTCTTTTATTACAAATTTCGTCCATCATTGCAGTTTCTTAATTAAAAACCAAATGGGAGGAGAAGACAGTGTACTGAAGTGACTGGCTAGAACAATCAATTTTATCAAGGACATTACGCTGTATTTCTCTAGCCATCGGATACTATCCTCTGTCATAGTAAAATAATACAGTTTTAGGTTCTATCTTTTTGTAAAAGTCGTCAAATATCATAGATTTCTATGCTCTTCTCGGAGAATCAGAATAGGTGCTGGGACTGTTCTGATGTTACTCCACTGTTTATATATACTGTCGATACAGAAGCACCACAACGTTTTGTCATTTTAAGAACTGCATTGCCCTTGGTATGAAACAACCAGTAAATCCTTGTATGAAAAAAAGGAGTTAAATTTCGAATGTACAAGTAAACCGAACGCAGTAAGATTATATCCGAATGTAAAGACATTCGATACAGGTTTTTGGGAAAAACTGTTGTTAATTAATGCAGAATTGACAATCTTATTTTAATTGATAGTTACTGTCGAGGAAAATAATCGCCACCACTTGTGATAAATTTATCAGACGTCTACTGTAAGGGAAAAACACTCGCAGTATGTCCTCTATAACTGAAATGAATAGACAAACATTTAAATCAAGTCAGCTTTTTACATAGACTGCACTTATCTAAACTGAAGGATCTTCTGGCTCCATGTCTTCAGATTCACTGTCGCTTGTTTCAGCCACGTGTATCATCACAGATTCCACTATGGTGTCTCTTAAACCCTGGTTCAAGAAATAAGTTTCTTGCAATGCTTCTGCGTGTTTTACGCACCTATCCCAGTCCTGTTGAGTAACATTGTCAAGAGCTTCGTGTGTTAGCTTCTCGACATTAGCAAGGTTGAAAGTAGTATTTCTTTTCGCTACTTCTCGCTTTACTGCGGCCCATATCAATTCAATGGGATTATACTGGCAGTGATACGGTGGTAGACGTATCACTTGGTGTCCCATTTCGTTTGCCAGTTGATCTAATTCGTAAGTCTTTTTGTCACCTACGATTTCTTCTTTACACAGGAGTTCAGCCTTCGTTTCATCGACTGAAAATGAAACATTCTTTTTCTTTAACCACTCCATAATATCTGCCTTGCGCCACAGCTTTTCTATCTGAATGGAGTGTGAGGCGTAGCGCCGTATAACGATCCTGGCTTGGAGGCGGTTAAGTGGGAGATGTGTCTCAGAGCTGGATAGTAACAGATGATAACGCGAGACTGGACGCGCACGTAGTTTATGTATCAGCAGATAGAGGACAATATTGGATAGGGGGCTGATTTAGTTTCGATTGTGCCCACTAGAGTGCACTAAAGTAATAGAATGTTTTTCATAAACTGTTCTAGTATTTTCATAAAATATTATTATTTCTTTTTGTGTATGTAAAACGTTAGAAATGTGTTTTAGCAGTATGAATGATGCGTGAGTGTGGTTTAAGGTTAATATGAAGATAATTGTTTAACGATTTGTGTAGTAGGATTTAGTTTGGGAACATTTCAAAGAAGTATGGATATGGACAAAGGGGATTTTTGTAGAATAGACTTGTAAAGTAAGTTTATGGTAAAGGGAAAGTTAATTCAGGTATAAATAACAATAGCAAATAACTTTATGCATAAACAGAACTTCAGCATATTAGATAATTACGTCGGTAAAAAGTGCAGTCGTTAGGTTTACTATTTTGCGATTGGTTATTGAGGAAAACCGTGGATTGACGAGAGAGAATGTTGTTTTGCTATTGGCTGTTGAGTAAACTGACCAATGGTAAAGCAATATTCTTCGTGCGCCTTTCTCTGCTGGTAGAGAAGACTTAGAGTATTCTAGAGAAGAGTCGGAGCCTAGCCATGAAACAGTTCGGACGTGTGTAGTAGTAGTTCCGATGGAAATGATAAGTTGCCGGATCTAGCAGTGTTTCGTACATCAAAAGTATTGTAAAGTGACGGCAGAATTATTCCGATGGGTGTGTAGAAATTTCGGAATTTTTAAGTGAATTTTATGAAGAGAAAAGACATAAATTCCGCGTGGCGTATTGAGCAGGTCGGTGGCTAAAAACTGTGACTGCATTTGGTACCGACAGACTTAATATTTGGCGAGCATTATCAATCAAAAACAATCAGTTTTTTGTAGCTATTACGTTTTCGGGAAATGCAACACCATAAACTTGCTAACGTGAGTGAAAGGGATTGTGAGTGACTGTGTTAAGACTAGCACGGGCTTGGCAGTGATACTTGTTCACCTAAGTTTCAGAATATATTAATTGAGGATAAAATTTGAAACCTTTCATTTGTGTGAATACTTTCTCCCGAAACGTAGATTAGTGACTTAAATTGCAGCCTGGTTCACGTCGAAGTACAGTAGGTTTCACTCGGTTTTCCTACAGATGATCTGCTGAGACAATGTTCACAGGTAGGTGCAGGTCCGTCGTAAAGGGACTGAAAGAACCGCGCCGCGGCAAGTGGTAGCTGGAGTTATCCATCACGATAATTTACCCTTCTTCCAGCACAGACAACAGTCGAATAAAGCAGTTCTCAAAAACTTCTCCACTCATTTCTGAATGGTAATCGGATTGGCAAGAGCTTTTTCCACCACGAAAAACAAGTTTGGCCTCTGGTGTGAAGCGTGGGCGATGATTAATCGTTCACCTCTATCAGTAGGCACTTTCAAGCCGCCGTTTCCTTTGGAGTTGTGCCATATATACTTATTGGTATGGTTCTGTGAATCCCAAGTTTAATCCAAGTACACTACAGGCCTGGTGTCTTCAGCAAGCAAGGAGTACATTGTACGCAAAACTTTGCTACTCCTGCTACAATGTCTCTGTGTCCTATTAAGAATTTCCGTCCAACATTACACTTATTGAATCGGAAACCAAGGGAGCAGAGAAGACGAAGAACTGAAGTCTCTGAGCCTGAATAATTAATTTTTTCACGGAGGTCAGCCTGTATTTTTTTAGCCATTGAATTCTCTCCTCTGTCGCAATTTCCAAGTACAATTCTACGCACGAGCTCTTTGTTAAAATCGTCAAAGTTGGTAGATTTCCGTTCACATTCGCATGCCTTTCTTGAAGGATCTAAACACTCATTCATGTCTGGAGGTTCTGTCAATGACACAGATTTGCTAATAGAGCCCACAGTCGACTTGGAGACTCCACATGCTTTAGTAGTAAGTTTATGAATTTGCGCAAAATTTAAGTTTTGCCTCGTTTCTTCATTGTCAGCCAGACCTTGCTCCTGCATTGTTGTTCACACTGAACACACGTCAAAGCACCTTTCTAAAGACATTAAGACACTGAGATCAGACATGAACACTTGATATTGCACAGTAACACTGAGCTTTCAGCTGCTCTGACCTACTGCACCACTAATGGTACCTACATGGCAACAAAGCCGAGAGGCTGGCGAATCACAGCCTGCAGCCCCTGCTGGCGGCATGCAGTGGCCGTGACCTTGAGGACTCTACTTTCGTGCCAGCCACTCTAGCTACATTGAACTGAGTGTATGTGAATAGCCGTCATGTTCAGGGGTGCCCACACCGTGGGTGCTCCGGTGCTTGTGATTGGCAGAGAGAGTTTCCACAAAATAAGAGGAATGCTCCTATTGGTCGGAAAAAGCCATGACGTGGAGTACAAAAGAACCCAGGTGGGGAGACAGTTGTGCTATGGGAAAGACAAGACCGAAAATTTTGGGGACTCTCCTCTGAACTGGCGTCAAGTGCAGAATGGGGCACATCATGCTCTGTACGACGCAGAGGAGAAATTTGTGAAAACACTGTTCACTGCAGCTGACACTCAGCTAGATATTAGCTGTAGCATCGTTGAGCTCCAACTGCAGAGAAATGAACCAGCCACTTAGTTAATTGCCCTTGCGAGAACTGAGAGGGCATTGTAATATGCACGCTGCTCCAGTAATGCGTGTGCATATCGCCATATTCCAAGACTAGGGATGAGTACATGTTTTCTCGCGTAACGAGAAACATAGGATAGTTTCTGTTGAAAAAAATCAGCAAAGGTTAGATTAGCTTTTATAGGAATTTCAGAGGACGAGAGAAGCCATGCAGACGACAGCTGATCACAACTAAGGTAAATATTAAGAGCAGAGGTGTAACTTGTTGGTCCACCAGCTTGCAACAATTGCAAACTCGAGCGACCTCGGGTAATCTTTTTCTCAGCTTGTCACAAAACTAACCATCCTCTGTAGCCTTGATTGTCATCCTAAATAGTACCAAACTTAGAACCGGAAACAGATGATTTATGGTAGTATTGGCCTACTTCATGATATAGTAGTAAGAATAATGTTGCAAAGAAACTTCTAGTCAAAATTTGATAGTGTTGTGCTTAGAGTTATTTCACTTACTCAGGACGATATGCATTATCTTGACAGCTGTCCTAACATTGTCACGTTGCAAACTGTGTAAATTCGTGTATTTCTGTGAAAAAATTAGCATTAAAAACCAATATGTTTACAGATTAAATGAAGTTGTGCTCTGTCATGGAATAAGGATCCACACCTACACCAAAGTGTTAGAAAGTTATCTCGATCTGATGCAAGTTTCGATGAAGGATGGAGCTCTTGCTTGGAACTGACAAGAAAATTTGCTGTCGAAGATCCGAAACTTTCAGAAGTTCGAAACTTTTCTCGAAATCTGCATGACAGCGCCGTTCCTATGCTTTTGCCAGTGTTATTACCGAAGAATTGATTTTGAGGTTCTAGATATTGTGATCAGTGTTTCTATGATCGAGTTGCTAAAGCTGCTATGGCTGACTTCAAAGAAATACACATTAGGATAGCTGTTATGTAACAGAGTTTTATAAGAATGACTTTGACCCAGAAACATTAACTTTGCATGGTAATATGATGGTAGGTGTGTGTAAATCTAAAATTTACTTCGTTGGAAGTACTGAAGACTTACTACACTTCTTTTCCTCAAATATGCACGTTGACGAATTGATTCCAGAGGTGATGAAATTGATAAATATCGCTGTAACTATACCAGTTTCTACATGTACAGCAGAACTTCCTTTCTCCGCCCTTAGTAGATTAAAAACTTACCCGCGCAACACCATGACGCAGGGGAAATTGAACCACGACGCTATCATTCAGGTTTATATAAAAGAAGCCTAAAACTTGAACCTTGACACTGTGGCTAAAATTTTCATCAAACGATCTACTAAAACAATTCTACGTGGATTGTGGATTAATTTCTATTAATTAATTAGTGTGGAAAAGAAACTAATAAATAGTAATTTGTTTATCTTTATCAAGTGTTACTCATTGAAAAATACCTGAAACTAGATTTTCAGGAGAGTTAGCTTTCGACATTTGTGAACTGTGATTTAGAGCACCAAAACTGATTTCAAAAGCCGGCGCTCCTGGTCATTTTAGTCACCAAATGACAGAGATTTTCACGGAAGAGCAAGTCTGTTATAAGGAAGCTCCGGGTCACAATTATAACTGGCATTACTCCTCTTTGGTAAGTACAAACGAGTGTGTCAACAAAAATGTCAAGTGGATGAACTACTTTTATTTTACTATCGAAATCTGTCCATACTATCATCAATAATGTACAATGCCTCTTCCATCGAAAACGAAGACTCCGCCGCGCGGTTTGAGGCGTCATGTCACGGACTGCGCGGGACTCCCGCCGGAGGTTCGAGTCCTCCCTCGAGCATGGGTGTTTGTGTTGTTCTTAGCATAAGTTAGTTCAAGTAGCATGTAAGTAAGGGACCGATGACCTAAGCAGTTTGGTCCCTTAGGATTTCACACACATTTGGAAGAAGTCTCCAAACCAACCTTTCCCAGCATAACGACAAGCCCACAAACCTCCTGCCACCTACATAGCATTTTTTGGCTCTTCCCAGTACTCATCCCATACCGGTACCCTTTCTCATATTGCTTCTTCTGCAGTTCCATTTACATCCAAATCCCTCACCTAAATAAATGTTACTAGGAGCTCACAGCACAGTCATCCTTATAGATTCCGAAGACTGTGAACATCACCTCATAAATCTTAGATAATAATTTTTGTTCCTAGTAATGTACCGTATGGCCCGCATGTAAGCAGCATTTCTTCACCAGCATTCTCCCACGAAATATTATGCTACGACTTTTCTGCCGCGCAGGAAATGCTGGTAATTTTATGCATCATAGAAAATTCCACAGTAAGCTCGTTCCTCAGATCAAAATCAAGCAAAAATATCGCCGTTGTATAGAAATTAATCGCTTAAATGAGGTAGCAATGAAATAGTCTTAGGCTGACTTTTGATTAATGTACCAAACGTAGCGGAATTTTCTGACCTTTACAACGTAGCATCGGAACTCTAAAATTGTTAAAAAGTGTGGCGTAATTTAACTTCCTTTGGTTGACTGTAAAAATTATTACGGCGACTTTAAATGTTAGTAATTTACAGACTAATAGAAATTTAATATGTACTGGGCATGATGGGTACATTTTAATCTGCCCTCCTTCGTATTCTTTCGGATATGAATGGTCTGATGACATATGAGACGGTCACATTTAAGAAATCACGTACACTGAAGGATGCTGCAGACAGCTGGCAATCGATATTAATAACCGGAACAATAAATGAAAGCGCCAAACAACACACAAGACGATAACAATATGTCATTAAATCAAGTCATTAAAGCAAGTGGCGTGAATCGGCCATTGTGATATGGATATTGGAACGTTAAAGATGTTAGGTTACTTAATAATGAGTGCTAAAGCTGTCTGTTCAACACCAACGAAGAAAAAGAAATATAGGGGTGAGCCTGCACTAGATGCGGAAAAATCTAGAAAGCAATTATTCGCTCCAACATCGTTACATGAAGACATTTTTAAAAAATGGTCCAGTTAGTGATAACAACATGAAATCAAAATGCAAAGTTTGTAATATACTGCTAGGAGCAAAACGAAGTGACTTAGTGAACGACATTGGAAGTCAGAGATACAAGACGAACGTGAAAGCTACAGACCATACACATAAGAAAATGTATTTCTAATTCATACGAGTTAGACAATGCTAGCGGATATTATTATTATCATACTATTACTATCAAAGTTGTGTTTTATGATTTTGGACTTTAAAGCTAGAGTAACGTGTTGAAGTATGAAAATTTCCGTAGAAATACTTAACATATTAATATTATTTACGTCAATGTAGCAGGAGCTCACTGTTGCGGTATGTAATTACTTTCAGTTTCAGATATTTAGACCAGGAAAAGAGCAAACTGATCTTACAGTAGCCGATATACGATTCGATTTGTTAGTTGTGGCTTATAATTTGAGTTTGAATGCAATAGAAAAACTTGTAGAGACAGCCAAATTCAGTTTTAAGGATTCAACAATTGCGCAAATAGTGGGCCAGAGTCGCACAAAATACAAAAGCATTGTTGAGAATGTACTCTCTGCAAATACTGTCTTAAGTAAATATCTAAGAAACAAATCAGTTTCCATGAGAGTTCAGATATCAGCAGTATCAAGTTAATGCGTATATTGGTGAGATATATAGACAATTCTGAAGTCAAAACACAACTTCTTAATCTAATTCCCATAGGTGGAGACGAAAGCAACGCTATGGGTCTGTACAACCTTTTCAAAAATTGTATAGAGAAGTTTGAGTTATCGGCTGATAATGTTTGTTTGTTTTTTTTTTTTTGTTTTTTTTTTGTTGAGATATTTGCAGTATGCGAGGTAGCAGGACTTGCCGAGAAGTATGGAAGGAAGGTCGCTAAACACGAAGCCATCAAGAGTTTAAAAAACTAAAGGTGTACCTTCCTGATACAGAAAAAGCGGCGCTAGGCTAAACAAATAGCGTCGAATTCTGGAGTGCAGTAGGTGAAATAAAGTATTTTGATGGACAGTATGTGATACCAAATATTGCCAGACTATCAAAAATAATACTAGTCTTGCTACATGGGAATGCAGATATCGAACGGGCTTTCTCCATGATGACAGACTTTAAAACTACAAAACGTGCAGGGCTTCAAGCATAAGCACGAAGTGACTTGTTAAAGAATTCGACTAGGCATACGAAACAAGTAGCATTGTTGTATTTCGTACCCAGTTATAGAGATACGTATCCTTGAGTATGGGAAACACGTGTATCAGCTCTCTAACAAAGACGAACACGTGTTGGAATCGCCTGATGATGAAGTATTATAGGATTCCTTTCCGGGGGACACCACCTTGACGAAGCACTGTCTGTGGGGGTGGTGAAGCTTGCGTATCCGCGTGAAGCTGGGGCTATGCCGAAGGTAGAGGACCTACTGCCGGAAAGGCCTCAGCCGATGGATCAGAGTAAGAGTGTCCCACAACGACCCATCTTCCCTATCCACTCCCAGTCCTACCGAAATCCCTGACCCAACCCAAGGTGTGATGCAACACGTGCCAAAGGGTGCGAGGCACATGCGACGTCAAAGACAGGTAGCAAGCGGATAAGGGAGGAATCAAAGATTCCCTCCTCGTTGGATAAGCGAGTCCAGAAAAAACCGAGGCAATAAATAGGGAAACAGACCTATAGTACTGCAGTCTCGGTTTTTAGGATGGCAGTTATCCATCACCTAGTAGCAGGAGGAATTGGTACAGATGGCCCTCTTTGAAAAAATTTGGGGGAGGGGGGGGGGGGGGCGCTGGCCAGGGACCCAACTTCACATTTATGCCTGTGAGGGGGTGCACATGGTGGAATGGCTCAAGGACAAGGTGACCATGACATCACTGTGGGAAGCCGCGAAGCTGTTGGTTAAGACGGCAGCGGAGCTTCTTAAGAGCGCAAAGATATCAATATAGGTACCAAAGATCCTTAAGTAACTCTCTCTTAGGACACCGTTCGGGAAAACAAGGGCCCAGAACCCAAAAGTCACGACAGAAGATTGGAGAGTGATCAACCAGAAGGTTGCACCAGAAGGACGAACCCTGGTAGTGGAGATGGGAGAGACGTTTCTGAAGGTGATGCTGGAGCAGGACCTGAAATTGTTTTTAGGATTCTCGCAGGTCACCGTGAGGGTTCTCAAAGACCTCAAAGATGGCAGCAAGACGAAGACTCGAGGTGCTGCAGATTAATCTGCAGCACAGTAAAGGGGCCTCTGCTGCCCTGAGTCGCTGCATGGGGAGGCAGGAAGTAGACGTGGTCCTGACACAAGAACCCTATTTATATAAAAGGGGTGTATCGGGCCTCGGTAGATCTGAAGGTAAGCTGATTTATGCTAGAAATCTAAGGAACTCCAGAACATGCCTATAGGTAAGAAATGGAACTTCTTTCATGCCAATGATGGATTTCTGCTCTAGGGACTTAGTGACCATTAAAATGCAGCAGTGTGAGGAAAGCATCACGAGGGAAATTGTTTTGGCCTCAGAATACCTTCCGTACGAAGACAGCTATCCTCCTCCCTTGGAGATGAGGAGACTGGTAGAGATTTGCCATCGGCAATGTGACCAACTGCCGGTGGAAAGCGACGCCAATGCCCACCAATGCCCACAACCTAGTTTGTGGCAGCAAGGACACCAACAGTAGAGGAGAGTAACTTCTTCAATTCCTTTTAGCTAACAGCTTAGAGGTCCTGAATAGGGGCAATGAACCTAGATTCAGCAATAGCAGAAGGGAAGATGTAATTGACATAACCTTTAGTTGCATGATGATGGGCAGCTATGTTAAACAATGGTATGTGGTGTTGGAGCCATCCTCATCGGACCACATGTACATTAAATTCAAGGTTGAAATGGGAATCAGACAGACCATGACCTCTAGGAATCCAATGAGAACAGACATGGAGACATATAGGAGGGACCTTGATTTAGGCTTATCAGAATTTAAAACCTCGATAAGGAGTCGAGTAAAATTTTAGGAAGTAGCAGAGGCTGTTACTTCTGCCATAGTGACCTCATATAGGGACAACTGCACAGTCACCAAGAAGTGCACAAATAGGAGTGTCCCTTGGTGGGATAACAGCTTAGAAATGCAAAGAAAACAGGTGTGGAGACTGATTAATATTGCGAGACGTAAAGGACAATGGGCTAAATATCGTGAGGCCCTTGTCAGTTACAACCTTGCAATAAGACAAGCAAAGGAGGCATCCTCGAAGGCATTCTGTGAGGAAGTGGAAGGCACGGCTGCACAAGCCAGACTTCACAAGATTTTCACTAGAGTACCAACCAATCCATGAGGTACGTTGAGCAAGGAGGATGGGGAATATACAAAGACAACACATGAGATGCTGGAACTGCTCCTCAAAACTCACTTTCCTCAATATGCTCTGCCGGACAACACAGTCCAGAATGTGATCCCGGAGAGACAATGATTCTCAGGCACTCGAAGAGAGGACTGGGAATCGGCCAAGGAGTGTGTGAACTTTAATAACATCCAATGGGCGGTGGGAACATTCCAACGGTTCAAGTCGCCTGGCCCAGATGGAATTTTTCCAGCTCTCCTGTAACAGGCAGGAGAGAAGCTCATAAGAGTCCTATGCAGGCTATTCAGCGTTAGCCTAGCAGTAGGAATCATTCCCAATGCATGGAGGGCAGTGAAGGTTGTCATCATTCCAAAACCAGGGATAATTGATCATACCAAGGCTAAGTATATGAGACCAATCAGTCTGTCCTCCTTCATTCTCAAAACATTCGAAAAACTGGTTAATGTATATGTTGGGGAGAGGAGGCTAAGCAGGGCCCCTCTACATTCAAGCCAACACGCATATCAACCAGGTAAATCACGCGAGTCAGCTCTCCAGCAACTCGTTGGGAAGGCGGAGAAAGCACTTCACTTTCAAGAAATAGCTCTCTGCATCTTCCTGGATATCGAGGGGGCCTTCAGTAACACGACCTTCGATTCCATGGTAAGGGCAGCAGAGGTGCATGACCTGGGAACCACTATATGCAGGTGGACCAGTGCTATGCTTAGTGGAAGGAAAGTAGAGGCTACCATGATGAATGAAAAGATGGTAATTAAAACCACTAGAGACTGCCCACAAGGGGGAGTTTTGTCTCCTCTATTGTGGAATCTAGTGGTGAACGAACTCATTGAGGAATTAAATTCCAGACAATGCTTCTACCAAGGTTACGCAGATGGCCTCGTCATAGTAATACTTGGCAAATTTACTGACACAGTTAGAAATATGGCACAGGGAAGTTTGGACATTGTGCAAAATTGGTGCATCAAAAAGGATCTGAGGGTTAATTTTAAGAAGACTGTTGTGGTGCCATTTACAAAGAGACATATTCAACACTCAAGCTGGAATCTAAAGCTCTTCGATGAAACTCTACCTGTGAAGGGGATAGTGAAATTTCTAGGGATAACCTTAGATGAGAAGCTAACATGGACCCCTTACATTAAGAGTATCTGCTCCAAGGCAAAAAGTACTCTAGTGAGTACTAGAAGGGCGTGTGGCAAAAACTGGGACCTAAGCCCCAGGGGTATGCACTGGATATACACCACAGTGGTCAGACCTATGATTTACTATGGGCCCGTAGTGTGGTGGAAGAAGGTAGAAGAGCAGGTTGCAGCTAAGGAGCTTGCTAAGGACCAGATAGTGGCCTACTTAGCCATTTAGGCGGAATTAGCAGCACACCAACCACAGGAATAGAAGCCATGCTGGACATACCTCCACTACACCTTTGGGTCAAGATGGAGGCAGCAGCTGGGACACACAGACTTCAAACTGGCAAAAACTGGGTCTCATTCCGATATCTAGAATCACACATTAACATAGTGAGTGAGGTAAATATAGGAATGGCTGGTGAAATGCCTGCCGACTACATAATTAATCCCAACTGCTTCGACAAGCCATACAGTATACACTACTGGCCATTAAAATTGCTACACCACGAAGATGACGTGCTACAGACGCGAAATTTAACCGACAGGAAGCAGATGCTGTGATATGCAAATGATTAGCTTTTCAGAGCATTCACACAAGGTTGGCGCCGGTGGCGACACCTACAACGTGCTGACTTGAGGAAAGTTTCCAACCGATTTCTCATACACAAACAGCAGTTGACCGGCGTTGCCTGGTGAAACGTTGTTGTGATGCCTCGTGTAAGGAGGAGAAATGCGTACCATCACGTTTCCGACTTTGATAAAGGTCGGATTGTAGCCTGTCGCGATTGCGGTTTATCGCATCGCGACATTGCTGCTCGCGTTGGTCGAGATCCAATGACTGTTAGTAGAATATGGAATCGATGGGTTCAGGAGGGTAATACGGAACGCCGTGCTGGATCCCAACGGCCTCGTATCACTAGCAGTCGAGATGACAGGCATCTTATCCGCAAGCTGTAACGGATCGTGCAGCCACGTCTCGATCCCTGGCTCAACAGATGGGGACGTTTGCAAGACAACAACCATCTCCACGAACAGTTCGACGACGTTTGCAGCAGCATGGACTATCAGCTCGGAGACCATGGCTGCGGTTACCCTTGACGCTGCTTCACAGACAGGAACTTGATGAGCTGTGGTATCGTGTTGAAGCTGCATGGGCAGCTGTACCTATACACGCCATCCAAGCTGCATCACAGACAGGAGTGCCTGCGATGGTGTACTCGACGACGAACCTAGGTGCACGAATCGCCAGACGTCATTTTTTTCGGATGAATCCAGGTTCTGTTTACAGCATCATGATGGTCGCATCCGTGTTTGGCGACATCGTGGTGAACGCACATTGGAAGCGTGTATTCGTCATCGCCATACTGGCGTATCACCCGGCGTGATGGTATGGGGTGCCATTGGTTACATGTCTCGGTCCCTCTTGTTAGCATTGACGGCACTTTGAACTGTGGACGTTACATTTCAGATGTGTAACGACCCGTGGTTCTACCCTTCATTCGATCCCTGCGAAACCCTACATTTCAGTAGGATAATGCACGACCGCATGTTGCAGGTCCTCTACGGAAAATGTTCGACTGCTGTCCTGGTAAGCACATTCTCCAGATCTCTCACCAATTGAAAATGGTGGCCGAGCAACTGGCTCTCACAATACGCCAGTCACTACTCTGGTATCATGTTGAAGCTGCATGGGCAGCTGTACCTGTACACGCCATCCAAGCTCTGTTTGACTGAATGCCCAGGCGTATCAAGGCCGTTATTAAGGCCAGAGGTGGTTGTTCTGGATACTGATTTCTCAGGATCTATGCACCCAAACTGCGTGAAAATGTAAACACATGTCAGTTCTAGTGTCATATACTTGTCCAATGAATACCCGTTAATCATCTGCATTTCTTCTTGGTGTAGCAATTTTAATGGCTAGAAGTGTATGTGACCCTCTGAATTGATGGTGTTTTCCCATGGCCTCAGTGCAAATCAGAAACATGTGATCAAGCTACAATATTTGCTAATGGAGAGTTAACAAGCCAATAACGCAAACATTTACACCAATTCAGTTTTATGTATTCCTTGGGATCATGAGCGTTGCAGGCTTAGTTACGTTCGAGTTGTCTAGAAACGTGTAAATAATTTTTCTCAGGTACCTGGACATGTTTACGAAGACTCGAGAAAAAATGAGCAAGGTAAACAAGAGTACACGCTATTTTCTCTGTTAGTGCGCAATTAAGGTGAGTTAATTACGTTAATGTATGCTGGAGCTCTAATAGCGCATGCAAAACATCTGTAAGTTGTCTGCTGTGGTCGACCTCGATCGAACCTTCTACAGAAGGCGCAGCCGTCATTCTCAAACGGTACGCGTGACGCTAAGTATGAAACCAAAGCTGATAGGCTTCTCATTCAGGCAGGAGGTGATTGGAACTGCGCCGAAGGCTGTTATGACTATGGTCTGCATGCTGATGTCCTTCGCTTTCTTTTATACAACAGACAAAAATACTGCGATGAATTCTATCAGTATCTCAGTAATTGTTTCATTTTGCATCATCTACATCTATACTCCGCGGGCACCTTATGGTGTGTGGCAGAAGGTATTTCTGGTACCACTATATTTTTTTCTCCCTTTCCTGTTCCTTCAACGACTACGCTTCGGAAAACTGACTATCGGTAAAGCTCCGTATGAAACCCACTCTCCATTATTTTCTCGTCTTGATAATTTCGGGAGACGTATGTGGGATGAAGTAACAAGTTGTCCGTCTCTTCTTCGAACGTACGCTTCGAAATTTGAACAACAAACCTCTCCGAGATGCACGCCTTTTTTGTACTGGAGTTTGTTGAACATCTCTGTAACACTCTTCGCCGAGTGACAAAAAGAGCCGCTCTTCGTTGGGTCTTCTCTGTCTCTTCTTTATGCTACTTGTTAATGGCCCCAGACTGGTGAACAGTACTCAAGAATATGCCGAAAGAGTGATTGGAATGTCGCTTCTTTCGTGAATGAATTACATCTCCTTAAGTTCCCCCCAATAAACCTCAACCTAGCTTCTAACAATATTATGGAAAGGAGTTGCTACTCACCACAGAGCGGAGATTCTGAGTCACAGATAGGCATAACGAAAAGGCTGTCAGAAAGTGAGTTTTCGGTCAACTAGGTCTTCAGCGGAAACACACACACACACACACACACACACACACACACACACACACACACACACACACACACACAGATAGACGCAGAAGCAGCTCACACACACATGACCACAGTCTCTGGCTGCTGAGCCCAGCATCTGGCTTCAGCAACCAAAGACTGTGGTCATGTGTGTTGTGAGTTGCTTCTGCGTCTGTGTGTGTGTGTGTGTGTGTGTGTGTGTGTGTGTGTGTGTGTGTGTGTTTGTTTCCGACGGCTAACAGTCTTCTTGTTGTGCCTGTCTGCGACTCACCATCTCCGCTATGTGGTGAGTAGCAATTCTCCTTTTCATAATATTATTATATTCCTTCCTTGTTTTACCATTTTTTGATTCAACCTGGCTTCTGTTTCTCCTGTTTTTTGTTTTCTGTGTTCGTCTGACTTTAGGTCGCTCCATATGGTAACTCCTAGGTATTTTATTTTAGTTACTGCTGTCAGTGGTATCTAGCTAGTAGTGTAATAGAACAGTAGAGGATTTCATTGCCTATTTATGAGCTATACGTTAAGTTTAGTTGTGTCCAGTGCAAAGTGCAAGTTCCTGCTCAAATCTTCGATCCTCTGCAGGTCTTCCTCCATGTCGCTACAGCCCTTTAGCGATGCAACCTTCCTATAGGTAACAGTTGTTGTTGTTGTTGCTGTTGTCTTCAGTCCGAAGACTGGTTTGATGCAGTTCAGCATACGACTCTATCCTGTGCATACCTCTTCATCTCCGGATAACTACTACAACCCACATCCTCCTGAATCTGCTTACTCAATTCTTCTCTTGGCCCCCCTCTACTATTTTTACATCCTTCCCTCCCCCCCCCCCCAGCCACCAATCCCCCCCCCCTCACACACACACACACACACACACACACACACACTTCCCTCCATTTCTAAATAGGCGACCCCTGATCCCTTGATGTCTCAGAATGTGTCCTCTCAACCTATCTCTTCTTCTAGTCATGTCATGCCAGTTTTCTTTTTTCCCTAATTCTATTCAGTACATTGTCATTATTTACGTGATTTACCCATCTAATCTTCAGCATTATTCTGTAGCATCGCATTTGAAACGTTTGCATTCTCCCCTTAAGTAAGCAGTTTATCGTCCATGTTTCACTTCGAAACATGGCTACACTCCATACAGATACTTTCAGAACAGACTTCCTAACACTTAAATCTATATTCGATGTTAACAAACTTCTCTTCTTCAGAAACACTTTTCTGGCCGCTGTCAGTCTACATTTATATCCTCTGTACTTCGGCCATCATCAGTTATTTTGCTACCCAAATAGCAATACTGAGCCACTCGTTTCCTAATCTAATTCTCTCAGCGTCACCTGATTTAATTCGACTACATTCCATTACATTGTTTTACTTTTGTTGATGTTCATCTTATATCGTCCTTTCAAGGTCCTGTCCATTCTGTTCAACTCTGCTCTTCCAAATCCTTTGCTGTCTCTGACAGAAATACAATGTCAGCGGCAAACCTCAAAGTTATTATTTCTTCTCCCTGAAATTTAATTCCTACTCCAAATTTTTCTTTGTTTTTCTTCACTGCTTGCTCAATGTACAGATTAAATATCATCGGCGATAGGTTACAACCCTCCTCACTGCCTTCTCAAACACTGCTGCTCTTTCATACCCCTCGACTCTTATAACTGCTGACTGGTTTCTGTAAAAATTGAAAATAGCATTTCGCTCCATGTATTTTACCCCTGCTACCTTCAGCATTTCAAAGAAAGTATTCCAGTCAACATTGACTGAAGCTTTCTCTAAATCTACAAAGGTTATAAAAGTAGGTATGCTTTTTCTAACTTCTAAAAAAAGTCGTATACTCAGTATTGGCTCTCGTGTTCCTACATGTCTCCGGATTCCAAACTGATCTTCCCAGAGATCGGCTTCTACCAGTTTTTCCATTCTTCTGTAATGTATTCGTGTTAGTATTTTATCGTCTGCCAATAGCCCCACGGACCCTTCAGCGTTATCCATTAGATCATTAATATAAATTGTAAACAGCAATAGCCCTATATCACTCCCTCGGGCTACTCCCGAAATTATCTTTACATTTGTCTATTTTGTTCCGTTAAGAACGACGTGTTGAGTTCTCTCTGTAAGAAAGTCCTGTATCCAGTCAAAAATCTGTATGTGTAATGTAAATTTTTATTCAGATAAGTCATAGTTTATAAAAATACACACAGTAACTACAAATTTTTGAAATGGTGAATTCTGCCTAAAATTTTGTTCTTGAAAATTCGTCTGAGGGTACTTGTCACTTCTAACTTTCAAACAGAGTGTGCACTTAGCATGGGTTAGTTAGCATTCACTTACCACTGTTTACTTGCTGGGCGAATTAACGAAGCATTAGTGCGAAACCTCTAAGAAAAGATCCGAATTGTTTCAGATTTGGATACTAACAAGGGGTCCATAAAACTTGTTAATCACGTTTTCTATGGTTCTTAGTTATATTGTGGAGGGCCCTGTCCTGTTTACCAGGTTAGCGAATTTTCATGCCACAGACTCTAGTTTTGGAGAAAATCGGTGTTAAAGTTTCATTGGAATTTCCTAGAACCGTAATGTTAGACCTGTCTTGATCAAGCGGGCATAGTGGAGCTGCTAAAGTTCGCGACTTCCATGCTAGCGGTGCGTATTCAAATCCTGTCCCAGAACTCTCTCTTTTCCTTTCAGTTTATCAGATTATCCCTAATTTTGACCTAGATTATGTGATCAATACCGATCAAACCGGCTGCTAGTACGACCAAGATACAACAGATCCCTTGCTGAACAAGGAGCGAAAACCATCCCTGTGCGGAAGAAAGATCTGAACAGGATTTGTCATTCCTCACGGCACAGTATATTGTAACTGCGTCAAGAAAGATATTCCCTTACGTTTTCTTATGCATGCAAGAACCATCCGGGACATCTGGTTGGATTGTTCAAAAAACAGTTGACGAGCTAACTCACAAACTAAAAAAACATATCTGTAACCTGCATGAAATGAGATGAGTTCACAAATGTGCTCTGCGAAAAGATTTAATATGTCGTTCTCCCATTTATGGACCAAGAAAAATTTCTTTACATTATTGATTCCTGGAAAGGGCAAGTTGATCAGTCACTTTACGGTCATTTCTTTGTTGATGAAAGAAACCATTCATGTGTACTGTAAAAATTATTCCACCGAAATGTACTCCACTTTGAAACCCCTATGCTGTTTATTTTAACAGGCAAGTTAAAATTTGCACGAAAAAATTGAAAATGCTCCAGACTTGCTAAAGACTGATATAGAAGGAGCTTCGAGGGAAGATTCTATAAAAACATATTTTTAAATTTTGCATCATTTTCGTGTGCCTGCTTTCACAGGACTGATCTAATAAGCGTGGTTTGCGCCGAAATTAATCGACGAAAGAACAATCTTTTTGAATTTGAACGAACACTGTTTTCCGGCACAGCTCCTGAAAAATCTGTGTGCCTGCAAGGCAGTAGCTTACATTAAATACGTGTGGTGCGCTAGGAATTGGTGTTTAGGTTCATTTTACAACAAATACCATCTAGGCTGCTGTTCTAGCAAAGCAGGCGATGCAAGCGGTAGCAAGTAACACAATCCCGCAATCTATTCTGTAACAAAAGAAATACACATTTGAAATAAGGTTTACTGTAATGATAGGAGTGGCACAAAGCCGTTTCTTGGACAAATAATTTACTCAAAATGGTGGCTGGGTCCCCCCCCCCCCCTCCCCCCACATATAACATCACAACCACCGTCAGCCTCTGGACATGGCGGGAAATTATGGCAGAAAAAGTTCTGTTGGGCTGTCTCCACCGGCCTAACTTGTCCTCCCCCCTCCATTCTCCAACGACGTCACCCTGAGAAAAGGTGGGAAATGGTCAATATCTGTCCAGCTGCCAGTGAGGAACGTTAGGTTAGTGAATTTTATTTCTTGTTAATGGGAAATGGTAATTCTGTGAGGATGTAAGGCAGGGTACTGTATTTACTTATTTATTAACATACTTATTTATTTATAGCTCAACTGGGCTACCTCCAGTAACCTAACACAGAGACATGCACGTTCGCCTCTATGTGGAGGCACCAACTGAGCTAGTTTGCACTGTATCCACCAAAGGGCGCTGCTGGCCTCCCTCCCCCCATCTCCCCCACTCTTATAACGTCACCAACCGCCCACCACCACCACGCCCCTGGTAATGGAAAGAAAAGGTGAGTCTCTGACCACGAGCTGTAGAGGAAGATTAGGTTAGTGTACTTTGTTTATTTTTGGAGGGAAACTGAAGTAAAGATAGCTCCTAATTTTACAGCTATATGCATAGGGTTACACAATGAGTGTCTAAAACCGCAATAGGGCGCAAAATTGACGATGTCACAAATTGTTGTTATCCTGCAGGACAAAAATTCACAGTACCACTCGAAATTAGCAGTAGGAGTATTCAAAATATATAGTGATCCTACACCGACTCTCCTTCCCACAGCAAGTCGAAATAAATGAAGCCCTCAGTGGACTTCGTTTTTTTTTCTGCTGGAGTCAGGGATGTTAAGGCACATACTTTTTATTTTCCTCAATTTTCAAAGCACAGTCCTACTATGGGAAACCAACACTGGTGTCTAATCACAGACAGGAAAATCAGAACAATTACATCTCTAAAGTTCATGACCTATTTCGAAATCCACATCACAGATCAGACGCCTAAAAAGATACTCATAGAACTGACTCGAAGCACTGTCTTACAGACGCGACAAATGGCTGGAATTTTAGGTGAATTTTCGATGTCCCACAACTGCTCAACTGAAGGTGGTCTAAACCCACAATGGTGGGTAGAGGACAGCATCCAACCTGTCCGAACCAGAGGAGGGCGGTCTGCCTGGACTTGTCTCTGAATACTCGAAGACAGAAGACGTTATGTGACTCTCTGGCGCCACTGAATTTTCCGTAGGTGCCTTGGTCTACTCTTGTGTTCTTTGAACCGGTCTGTTGAGATACCTATGCCCCCCAGAAAGGATCTATTTCTGGCGTCACAGAACTTCCTGTGAATGGAGTATCCTGACTGGTTTTTACTCAATTTATCCATCAAAATGCTGCTGCTGATATGGGAGAACAAATTAAAAGAATTTCAACGGAAAACTTTTCTGTACAGATCTAAAAAATCATACGACAGTCATATTGCTTTGACAGTTAAACCCTGAAAAAGTGGTCTACAGATCATGAAATACGGAGATTATTGCTCAAGACACTTAGTCAATTGGACTGCTCTACTACTGTCGAGGAAAGCCTGAAGTTTTCGTCGTGAAACCGATCTCTAGCGAGGCTACATCACCACAAAAAATGTACCACCGTGCATATCTATACGTCGCTGTAGTATACATAATTCATGTCCTACACCATACAAAAAGCATCACCTCCGCATCTTGCATATACGTAGCTATCGCCAGCCAGGTACTCTTACATATCCCGTGAATACGCACAGACCCCAGAAACAGAAGCACATGTGCTGTATGTGGTTGTAGTGTTAGATATACCACGCGAGGTCGGTCGATCATCCATTGGTGCCAACGGTCACGAGGCAGCTGCACACAGCACGTGCTGGCCTGATGTGTGAGTGGAACACACTTCGTGGACACCTGCCACACCGGCACAAAGGCGTCCGCCAACAATACCGTTTCTGACCGGGCCTGCTTACTGCCGTGGTTTCTGCAATGAGTTGCGACCGTTTCCAGACTCTGGAATTACAAGAATATTTACTTTCTGAGCTCTGTCGATTAGAATTTCTTCGTCAATCGCGAATTAATTTGCCGATCTCGAAACCAATATAAGTTGCAATAATCGATTTTACACGACAACAAAGATGATGTTTGCGACACTTTTATACTGAAATCATTGGGAAGCATATGAATATTTCCAGAATTTCATGTATTTTCACATGATTTGACGGAATATCATACTATTTACGCGACTGTTCTCGATAGCAAACCCATAACAGCATGCTACCGATCACCCGCACAGTATCATTCTGAACTATACTATACTATACTATATCTTTAGAGATCGGAAACCTTAGCGTGGGAGCTGATGCAAACCATTGGCAACTCGGAACGTCTATCGTCTGTGAAGATTTTTATGGGAAAATTCGAAAACCGAGGACACTGGTAGTTCCATTTGTAATTTTCTTTTTAACGAACACCGATGTCAATGATATGACAGATTCCAGACCATACTTGTACTTTACAAAGTGTACTCAAGTCTTAATACTCATAATCATATGTGTTTCTCACGTCTAGAGAACCAACTAATGTCTCCTCCACTGGTGTGTCACCATCTCAGTGCAAATAACATATTACAATCGAAGTTCTTTCAACCAAATAAGACGGGAAATGTGTAGAATGGCAGTATACCTCGTAGTCGAACAAGAAACTTCTGAAACTCTCAGATCTGCCAGAGAGAGAGAGAGAGAGAGAGAGAGAGAGAGAAAGAGAGAGAGAGAGACTTGTAACAACTTGCTTTATTACAGCTCTGATAAAGAAGTGTGACGTCACAGCTCATACAACCTCACATTCGAACAAGAGGGTTCCTTTTCCGGTCTGCAGAAATCAGTCACAGCTGGTCAGAAGACTCAAGAACAGGACGAATCCTGCAAGCCATTAAAAGTATTTCTCGGAAAGATTGGTCCACATGGAACAATAGCAAAACATCTGCTTATTCCACACTGGTGAAGAACTGAACGGTCAGCAGCGGAGTGCTTACAAGCGTTCCGGATATGCTGGATATGCTGGCATTGTCTGAAAGTGGTCCTCGGCTAAGTAAAATTAGGTTGACCTAGGAAAATGATGAGAGTGGTCAAAGCTACTCTGTGACGCTTTCACTGCTAATACATTCATAAATATACCCGCTGGAAACGCTTATGGTCTGTCGTTCGTTGGATTTAGTATCACATGAGATATGTTTACGAGATTACTTTCGAAAAAACTGATGGGAACACTGCATTACTGTATAACCTGGTCCACATTAACTTGACAACGGAGTTCGCTCAAAAATCTTTCCTAAATCTGCTTACAGATCGTTCGCAAAGACTGTACAGGGAAGACGCGTGTTGGCCAGGCGGCAGATGGCGAGCATGGCATCAATTGCTGGGTGAGACGGCATGTAGAGTCCTGTTATGATTTCACAAGAGTGACGTGGCCCATTCTGAAGGATCCAAACACAAATGTGCACTCAGCCACACTTGTATAGGTGGATGAGAGCAAGCAGAAGCTGTCGCCTGTCTAAAACAATAGCATACTTTCGCAACACCTGTGTGTCTGTGTGTGTGTGTGTGTGTGTGTGTGGGTGTGTGGGTGTGTGTATGGTATGTGACCAGTGGTCCTCTTCATTCGTAAATAATGGGCTTTGTCGATCATTTCCACACACAAAGTCCTAACCGAGATACATCTCTCTAACTTCCCCATTGTCAAAACTTTCAACAGCAGCCTCCAATAATACTGCTATTTCCAGAGCATTCTGCCGTTAATTGTAGGAGCTTTCTCAGCACCAGTAGCAGAGAGAGATAAAAGTTATACCTGTCGAAATCAAACAGTTCTTTGTAAACAAAATTCCCGTTTAGAACGAACCGTTATGCGTTCTGGATTGAAAGATATTCCTGGTCGTTGAGGGGAAATGCTTTCTGTAAATCGGAACATGCCTACCTTGTGAACAACAACAAAATACCTGTCCACTGGTCACCCCTTCTCAAATGTATATCCCAGCATCGTATTCACAACGACTGAGCAAACACATGTTTCCACATCGCTAAAGTATCATGAAAGTCATGTACAACAGTATGACTATATGTTATTTCTGTGATACTACGCCATAAATGTGACAGTATAATGGTGTCGGACAGAATAATGTTTCGTGAGAAATACATCACCCTTTCTTCAAGTGGAGCATGCCTCCAAAATACGAATCGAACAGTATCACAGTTTTCAATACACTATCCACTGAATCACTTACATTGTTACAACAACCGAATACCTCCACACATAATTCGGAGCTACTGTGAGAGTAGGAGGAGATTCAGGACTTAATCATAGCACTGCTCATTTTTAATCCCCATGCACAGTTCCATAATGATTCGGCCATGACGTTGTATTCCGTCTAGAGCAGAGTATATCCACATGGGTAGTATGGATACGTATAGTGGTAATTATTTATTTAGAAGCAAACCGAGTACTCACATGCTTATCCAACTGTCGTACATAAAAAAAAAAATGGTTCAAATGGATCTGAGCACTATGGGACTTAACATCTATGGGCATCAGTCCCCTAGAACTTAGAACTACTTAAACCTAACCAACCTAAGGACTGCACATAACACCCAGTCATCACGAGGCAAAGAAAATCCCTGACCCCGCCGGGAATCGAACCCGTGAACCGGGCGCGGGAAGCGAGAACGCTACCGCACGACCACGAGCTGCGGACTATTGTACATCGAGAGCCAATTAAGCAACAAGTACAATCCGTAACAAATCAATGTCAATGTTTCTGCCAAGAACAATAGTCATCTCACTACCTCTTACACTTCGATCTGAGTTGTAGCGCCACAGTCTCTAGGTGCCATACGAACAGGATTTGCGGTCTCTCGGATGCAAGATAGTTACTTCGTAGTGGATGGATAACACTCCCCTTAAACATCCATGTAAATGAATTTGACTCTGACATATTCCTTTAGCTCACTGACTAATCAGTTCTTAGTGCTTGGGTTGCTTTGCTTAAGATTCCAACAAATGAATCCAAACCCGACATATGCATTCTACTTCAGATCACTCAAGGTGCTTTCTGAAAAACATTTTACGGCAGTTAACGCTTCTGATGACAGTGTACAGGATTTCTAGTCCTATGATTTGTGCAGTAGATTTAGGTACGTTCAGGTCAATAACGAACTCCACAACAGGTCTTCCTGCCTACTTGCAGACAACTCCATCACTACAAACATCCCATATCTAAAGCAAATACACTGCAAGCGGCTGTACAGTGCATGGTGAAGGGTACGTCATAACAGTATTACCGATTAGTCTCGTATCCCAATCTCACACGCTGATCGAGTAAAAAATTGCCTATATACATCCATACTGATCCTAATCCACCGCAACGTTTCTGGGAGAGTATTCCGGCAAACCATGTGAAAATACATGCAATTTTGGAAATATTCATGTGGTACTAGATTAATTCACTACAAAGTGTCGCAGGTATCATCATTTCTTGCTGTGTAAAAACGGATATTGCAGGTGATACCAGTTTCGAAATCGGTAAATTAATCCGCAATTGACGAAGCATTTCTCATCGACAGAGCTCAGAAAGTAAATATTCTTGTAAACTCAGAGTTTGGACGACCGCTACGGTCGCAGATTCGAATCCTGTCTCGGGCATGGATGTGTATGATGTCCTTAGGTTAGTTAGGTTTAAGTGGTTCTAAGTTCTAGGGGACTGATGACCTCAGAAGTTAAGTTCCATAGTGCTCAGACCCATTTGAACCATTTTTGAACCAGAGTTTGGAGATGGTCGCAACTCGTTGCATAAACCACGGCAGTAAGCAGCCCCTGCCGGAAACGGGACTGTTATCGGACGCCTTTGTGATGGAGGAACCTGCGCGGCCTATGTACACCAGTTTGGAGAGTGGTCAGTGTCCACGAAGTGTGCCGCGATTACACACCAGGCCACCACGTGAGGGATAAAACTGTCTCGTGACCATTGGCACCAGTGGATGACCGAACGACCTCGCGTGGTATATGTAGCACTACCACTATATACGACGCATGTGCTTCTCTTTCTGGGATCTGTGTGTCTTCACGGTATCTGTAGGAGTTCCTGGCTGTCGATGGCTATATACAAGATGCGAAAATGATGATTTTGTATGCTGTAGGATACGAATCGTGTTTACTACAGCGGCGTAGCGAAACGGCATGGTGGTCAATTTCTGTGCGGAATGTAGCCTTGTTGGAGATCAGTTTCACGCAGAAAACTTCAAGCTTTCCTCGACAATAACAGAGCAGTGTAAGTGACTAATTGCCTTCAGCAATAACTTTTTTTTTATTTCATGATCTGTAGACTAGTTTTGCAGGGTTTAACTATCAATGCAATATGACTGTCTTATGGTTTTCTTTCGATCTGTACAAAAAAAATTTACGCCAAAATTCTTGTAATTTCTACATCTGCAGAAAGTGGCGGACTGTGCTCTCACACCAGCAGTAGCATTTTGGTGGGTAAATGGAGTACTAACCAATCAGGATACTACATTCACATGAAGATCCATGACGTCAGAAAGTCAGAAGACATGCTCTGTGTGAGGCATAGGAGTCTCTACAGACTGGTTTAAAGAAGACGAGGTTAGGACAAGGCATCTACGGAAAGGTCAGCGACGTCAGAGAGTCACATGATGTCTTCGAGTATTCAGAGACAAGTCCAGGCAGACTAGTCTCCTCTGGTTCAGACAGGTTGGATCCTGTCCTCCACCCGCCATTATGGCTTTAGGCCACCTCCAGTTGAGCAGTTGCGGGACATAGAAAATTCACCGATAACTCCAGCCATTTTTCTCGTCTGTAAGACAGTGCTTCGAGTTCTAGGCGTATCTTTTACACATTTGATCTGCTGTGTGTCTGTGTTTTCTCCATGAACTGCCGTGGATTTCAAAATATATCATGAACTTTTAGATTTATAATTATCCTGATTTTCCCAATGCAGAACCGTCCTTAGCAAGCGAGAAAAATAAAAAACTATGTGCCTTAACATCCTTGACTCCAGCAGCAAAAATAAACAAAGCCCACTCAGCGTTTCATTTATTTCGACTTGTAGGTGAAGGGAGACTCCTATCTGCAGTTTCTATTTATTTTGAGTCCGCCTACTACTAGTTTCGAGTGGTACCGTGAATTTTTTTCAGCAGAATAACACAGATTGGGTGATATCGTCAATTTTGATCCGTATTGCGGTTTTTGGAACATATTGTGTAGCCCTATGCATATAGACTGAAGTGCCAAAGATACTAGTCTAGGGATGCATATTCAAATACAGAGATATGTAAATAAGTGGAACACTGCAGCGCGGTCGGCAACGCCTGTATAAGACAACAAGTGTCTGGCGCGTTTGTTAGATCGGTTACTGCTGCTACAATGGCAGGTTATCAAGATTTAAGTGAGTCTGAACGTGGTGTTACAGTCGCCGCTCAAACGAAGGGACACAGCATGTCTGAGGTATCAATGACGTGGGGATTTTCCCGTACGACCATTTCACGAGTGTGCCGTGAATATCGGGAATCCGGTAAAACATCAATCTCTGTAATCGCTGCGGCCCGAAAAAGATACTACAAGAACGGGACCACCGACGACTGGAGAGAATCGTTCAACGTGATAAAAGTGCAATCCTTCCGCAAACTGCTGCAGATTTGAATGCTGTCGACAAGTGTCAGCGTGCGAACCATTCAACGAAACATCATCGATATGGGCTTTCGGAGTCGAAGGCCCACTCGTGTATCCTTGATGACTGTACGAGACAAAGCTTTACACCTCGTCTGGGCCTGTCGGCACCGACGTTGGACTGTTGATGACTGGAAACATGTTGCCTGGTCGGAAGAGTCTCGTTTCAAATAGTATCGTATAGGTATGGAGACAACTTCATGATCCATGGACCGTGCATGTCACTAGAGGACTGTTCAAGCTCGTAGAGACTCTGTAATGGTGTGCGGCATGTGCAGTTGGAGTTATATGGGCCCCCTGATACATATAGATACGACTCCGACAGGTGACACATACGTAAGCATCCTGTCTGATTACCTGCATCCATTCATGTCCACTGTGCATTCCAACGGACTTCGCCAATCCCAACAGGACAATGCGACACCCTACACGTCCTGAATTGTTACAGAGTGGCTAAAGGAACACTCCTCTGAGTTTAAACACTTCCACTGGCCATCAACCCATCCAGACATGAACATTATTGAGCATATCTGGCATGTCTTGCAACATGCTTTTGAGAAGAGATCACCATCCCTTCGCACTTTCACTGATTTATGGACAGCACTGCAGGATCCATGGTGTAAATTCCCTCCAGCACTTCTTCAGACATTAGTCGAGTCCATGCCATGTCGTGTTGCAACAATTCTGTGTGTTCGTGGGGGCCCTACATTATATTAGGCAGGTCTACCAGTTTCTTTGGCTCTTCAGTGTATATGTATGATTAGGAACGATCTTTACTTAAGTTTACCAACATAAATAAACGAAGTACACCAACGTAACCCTCTTCTCCAATAGGTGGACAGAGACTGACCATTTATGGCTAATTATCCTTCCTCCCATAATGCCGCACCAGACATTAACTCGCCCGTCGCTGATGTTCCACTTGTCGCAGCCATCGTGGATTTTCCGTTGCCCAATAGTGCATATCATGCCGGTTTACGTTACCGCTGTTGGTGAATGACGCTTCGTCGCTAAATAGGACGCGTGCAAAAAATCTGTCATCGTCCCGTAATTTCTCTTGTGCCCAGTGGCAGAACTGTACACGACGTTCAAAGTCGTCGCCATGCAATTCCTGGTGCATAGAAATATGGTACGGGTGCAATCGATGTTGGTGTAGCATTCTCAACACCGACGTTTTTGAGATTCCCGATTCTCGCGCAATTTGTCTGCTACTGATGTGCGGATTAGCCGCGACAGCAGCTGAAACACCTACTTGGACATCATCATTTGTTGCAGATCGTGGTTGACGTTTCACATGTGCCTGAACAGGTCCTGTTTCCTTGAATAACGTAACTATCCGGCGAACGGTCCGGACACTTGGATGATGTCGTCCAGGATACCGAGCAGCATACATGGCACACACCCGTTGGGCATTTTGATCACAATAGTACACGAATATGTAATAAAAAAGGGGGATCCTACTTTAAAAAAAAACGCAGTTGATATCCGTTTGACCTACGGCAGCGCCATCTAGCGAGCCAACCATAGCGCCATTTGGTTTCCCCCTTCAAGCTAGACGAGTATCGTTCTTTGTAGTTTTTTCGTTTGATGTTTATTTCGTGAGATATTTGGCGCGGTCACTATCAACGGACCACCCAGTATATCTATCAATTCATGACATCCATCATTACAAATTTCCTTTTTCTGGCGGACACACGTCCAGATCGTCCGCCTATAGTAACTTCTCAAAACTCTGGCATCTCTCTCCCCACACCCACCATTGCTGGCGGCTCACCTCCAACTGCGCAAACGACGCGCTGTTCACATCAAACTGCCCAACATTACCCAAGCAAATATTCCAACAATGAGTCCAACTAGCCATAGACTGCACACAGCGCAGTCGGCGATTTTCATACAGAGCATTACGTGGTATTACCAACATAAAAATCTTAACAGCCTACTTACAACTTGATCTCTTAGCAACAAATAACCCTTGACAAATAGTGAGTATCATGAGGAATACAGGGATAAGCGACCACAAGGCAGTTGCCGCTAGGCTGAATACCGTAACACCTACAACCATCAAAAAGAAACGCAAAGTATATCTATTTTAAAAAGCTGATAAAATGCTCTTAACGCCTTTTTAAGAGAGAGTCTTCACTCCTTCCGATCTCGTCATGTAAGCGTAGAAAAGTTGTGGAATGACTTCCAAGAGATAGCATCGACAGCAATTGTGAGATACATACCACATAAATTAATAAGTGATGGTACTGATCCCCCATGGTACTCAAAAGGGTCAGATCGCTGTTGCAGAAGCAGCGAAAAAAGCATGCCAAATTTAAAAGAACGCAACATCCCCAAGACTGGCAAAGTTTTGCAGAAGTTGGAAATATAGCGCGTACTTCAATGCGATATGCTTTTAATAATTTCCACAATGAAACTCTTTCTCGAAATTTGGCAGAAAACCCAAAGAGATTCTGGTCACATATAAAGCACACCAGTGGCAAAACGCAATCAATACCTTGACTGCGGGATAACAACGGTGAAGTCACTGATGACAGTGCCATTAAAGCAGAGTTCTTAAACATAGTTTATCGACATTCCTTCTCCAAAGAAGACGAGGTAAATATTCCTTAATTCCAATCAAGAACAGGTGCCAAGATGAGAAACGTAGAAGTAGATATCCTCGGTGTAACAAAGCAGCTTAAATCACTTAATAAAGCCAATTCGTCCGGTCCAGATTGTATACCAGTCAGGTTACTCTCAGAGTATGCTGATACAATAGCTCCGTATTTAGCCATTATATACAACCGCTCGCTCACAGAAAGATCAGCACCTAAAGACTGGAAAATTGCTGAAGTCACAGCCAATACCCAAAAAGGGAAGTAGGAGTAATCTGCTAAATTACAGGCCCATATGAGTAACGTCGATTTGCAGTAGGGTTTTGGGACATGTACTGTATTTGAACATTTAGAAGTACCTTGAAGAACAATTTATTGACACACAACCAGTACTGATTCATAATACATCGTTCTTTCGAAACACATCTAGCTCTTTATACTCATGAAGTAATGAGTGCAATCGACAGGGGATGACAAATTGATTCCATATTTTTAGATTTGCAGAAGGCTTTCGACACCGTTCCTCTAACCAAGGAATATCGCGTAGGTGTGCAACTGGATTCGTGATTTCCCGTCAGACAGGTCACAGTTCGTAGAAATAGACGGAAAGAGATCGAGTAAAACAAAAGTAATATCCGGCGTTCCCCAAGGAAGCGTTATAGGACCTCTATTGTTCCTGATCTATATTAACAACATATAAGACAATCTGAGTAGCCGTCTTAGATTGTTTGCAGATGATGCTATCATTTACCGTCTTGTAAAGTCATCAGATGGCTAAACCGAATTTCAAAATGATTTAGATAAGATATCTGTATGGTTAGAAAAGTGGCAATTGACCCTAGATAAAGAAAAGTGTGAAGTTAATCACATGAGTACTAAAAGAAATCCACTAAATTGCGATTACGCTATATGTCATACAAATCTGAAGGCTGTAAATTCAATTAAATACTTAGGGATTACAATTACAAATAACCTAAACTGGAACGATCACATAGATAATGTTGTGGGTAGAGCAAACCAAAGACTGCGATTCATTGGCAGGACACTTAGAAGGTGCAACACGTCTGCTACGAGACTGCTTACACCACGCTTGTCCGTCATATTCTGGAGTATTGCTGTGCGGTGTGGGATCCGCATCAGGTGGGACTGACGGATGCCATCGAAAAGTACAGAGAAGGGCAGCTCGTTTCGTATTATAGCTAAATAGGGAAGATAGCGCCGCAGACATGTTTGGAGTGGCAGTCATTAACACGCAGACGTTTTTCGTTGCGACGGGAACTTCTCATGAAATGTCAATCACCAGTTTTCTCCTCCCCTTGCGAAAACATTCTGTTATCACCCACCTATATAGGAAGAAATGATCATCACGATAAACTAAGAGAAATCAGGGCTCGCACAGAAAAATTTAAGTGCTCGTTTTCCCAGCGCTTTTCGAGATTGGTACGGTAGAGAGACAGCTTGATGGTGGTTCATTGAACCCTCTGCCAGGCACTTTATTACGAATTGCAGAGGAATCACGTAGATGTAGATGTCGATAATCAATCGTCCGAAGTAAGATCACTGGGGTTTATGGAACCTACCATCGAAGGTCGTTAATTACAGGTTACATGGCAAGACCTAAGATTTACGGTCCTTGGGATTATATTTATTTGTGAATTTTTTTTGCTGAAACTCACCATTAAACAATAAATAAACTGCATATGCTACTTTCACTGTCACATATGTAAAATAATACCCACCGCATCTGGCCTGATATATTCAGTGGTGTGACCACTTGTCTACACGTACTAAACTGATATCATTCTGTAGACGTTTGCTGTCAGCTACTGTTTCCCACAAGAGCCAAAAGGTAAATTAATAAGATTTGGTATTCACTTTAACACAATTGTATGTTGTACAGGATGAATTGTTATTGCGGAAAGTCGGTTTCTGCGTCCGTTTCATACTTTTTCATACTTTTAATGCCTCTGTCGGTCTATATACATTACAACTTCATCTATAAATGTCATGTAGTATCAAAATTTTAAGGTTCTACTCTATTTACAATCCTTTACACTGACTTCTTGCACAATGTTTAGTTCAGATAAATATCGTCTTTTTAATTTCTGTAACTGTAAAGTTGTTCCACATTATAAAAGGTTATCTATTTATGTTGTTCAGAGAAAGGACGCCATGTCATTTCTATACTTCTGTTACGCTGATCTTTGACGAGACCAGAGAACGTGTGTAATCTTTTACATATTCATACTTTGTATGAGTTTCAACTTTGTCTCTTTGACGATCACATAGTGTGTGTATCTTTGACAGTTATAGCGTGTCAAATATTAAGGGTAGAGTTGTCATAAAGTGTGCATTATTGTAATGGTGCCAAGGCACAGCATGCTTATGTGGACTGTGTTAAGACGGACTATTATGACAGTTATGCAGGGTGATTCACGAAGATATGCAAATATTTTAATATGTTATTCTACAGGTAAAACTAAAGGAAAAAGTTCATATAAACATAGGCAAGAAAGAACCAATAAAATGATAAAAGCTCAAAAACTAATATAGTCTACATACAATAAGAAATGTGTATCAATTCAAACAAAATTAAAACACTACAAGACAGTGGTTCAGCCGGAGGTAACACACGCAAGCGAGACTTTTCAAAGTCACTCAGAGAAACAGAGTCGACAAAATACTAAAAGTAGAGAGAAGAATAGCTAGAACATGCACAAATAAAAAATACCAGAAGGAAGGACAATGGCGGATGGTGCCGAATGAAGTGGTGTACAGGGATCTGGAGCCCATCACAGATACTATAAATAAAAAGAGGATTTCTTTCTTTGGCCACATAATGAGGAACCAGAAATCAGATTAGCAAGAAAAATTATGTAGAAACCGTGGAACCTGAAGCAACAAGGAGGATGGATCAAGGAAACTAAAGAGGATATTGGAGAACTAGATACAACATTGGATGGTCTACAAAACAAGACAGAAAATTTCAAGTAACTAAAAGACAAGAAAATAAGATTTAAAACAAAAGTAGACAAACGACACACAATGAAAAGGGTATTTACAGATGAGGAAAGACAGAACAGATCAGAACGAATGAAAAGATACTGGGCAGTTAAGAAAGAACGAAACATGCGTTACTGAAGAAGAGAACCAGGAAATGATTGACTTAAGTGGTCCAATGAGGCATTAAGAGCAAATAATAATAATAATAATAAACATAGGTCCTAAAATGTTTTGTTTCGGAGTTATGGCTAGTAAAAGGTAGACTGTAGATTATTTATGAAATACTGACACATTCATACAGTTTCAGTTAACGTTATTTCCATCATTAGCAACTTCGCTAATAAGAAGCTATCGCAAAATTGTATGAGGTTAAAGTAAAGCACGATTTCCATCTGTTTTGTTGTTATTGGTCTGGTGAATCTAATAAAACATGTCCCAGACGTGTACCTGCAATAGTTTTCCAGAACACCCAGAGATGCCAAGTTTATTATACAAGTAAATTTGCTTACGTTCCGTCAAGAATGCAGAAACGTTTATGTCATTGTTGGCAACCGTTTGTGAGTTGTCTCAGTCGTTTCGTAACCTTGAAACGAATTAGTTTTCTGTATTATTTAGTGAAATTACATAATAACAACAGTGTATTTAAGTGGAACAACATAGTAGCTTTTGTAGATTGTAGATTATTTATGAAATACTGACACATTCATACAGTTTCAGTTAACGTTATTTCCATCATTTTTCCAAAATTAAATTCTCTACAACTTATGTTGAAAACTTCGTGCAATTGTCTGGAATTTAAAAAACAAATTGGGCCAAGCAGTTATAAATCAAAAATTTTACGAAATTACTTCTTTGCCTCTCTGGATGTTCTGGAAAACTACTGCAGATACATGTCTGGGGCATGTTTTATTAGATTCACCAGATCAATAACAACAAAATAATTGGAAACCGTGCTTTACTTTAACCTCGTACAGTTTTGCTATGGCTTCGTGTTAGCGAAGTTGCTAAATTTGGGGCAGAATCTTTTATTAGCCGTAACTTTGTAACTAAACATTAGCGGAGCAATGTTTATATGAACTTTTTTCTATAGTTCTCCTTGTAGAACAACATATTAAACTACTTGCATATCTTCTGGAATCATCCTGCACATGTTCTACATTTGGTTGTGTCATATTTGACGAAAATGTATTTCTGATCCATTGATGTACGCTGTGTATAGACCATCGTTTTAAAGTGACCTTTGTTAATTCACTTATTTTCTATGATGTTTGTGTATATTCTATATTGGTCTTTTTCGTGCCTTAGAGTTGCTTACTATGACGATGACTGTAATAATCGAAACGGGTAGAGAATAAACATACAATTGTACAGTTGATGACACAGATATGCCTTTTTCAAAATAAATCATAGGAGCTAAGTAGCCCGGAACGTGGTACCCAACATTCGTTGACAGCCCAAAGAAATAAACCGCTAAATGGCGGTACGTAAGTGATTCATAATCAGCCGCACGTATGGAACCAAGTACAAAATGATCGGTGGAGCCCAAACAATATAAATCACTGAAACCCATTGGCAACACGAAGATATATAAAAAATACATAAAGAGCTAACGAGCGGCTAGTTCAAAGACTTGAGGGGGAGCCTGCAACGTAGTGGCTCAGTAGACCAAAGAGACTGCAAAATGTGTGTCAAGCAAGTGGCGCATTAACGGAAAAGGAGAAAAATAAAATAAACACATACCACAACTCCAGTCTATCTGCATTCCTGCAACACGGGATGCGAGCGCGTACAGTGAAATACTATACTGACACCACAAACGTATACAGCCAGCCAGTACAGGGCTCGCGCATGTGCAGATGATACGTGAGCTCAACCGAAAAATCGGTGCTCTTTTGGTGAGTGAGTGAATAATTAAGTAAGAACAAAGAATGTTGGAATATCCGAATACAATATCCCAAAACTTGTATGGAAAATATAACGCTGATAGTTAATCTGCATTATAATGTATCACTAATATCGCAAATGCAGTGGTGTTAGCCTATGGTAAACAACAAGAGTTAAGGCGTTTAATGACTTAAATAAAGACCGCCAGATACATACATTACGGTGAGGCGAATAGATCCAGATGAAAGTAATAACAATATCTACTAAATAAATCTTAAAAATCTAGGATATAAATCGTAAAATTGTTTTTAAAACCTACGCTTTTGACAATTCAGAAGGATCTAACAAGCTCAAAATATATACAGTCTTTTACCATTTTTAAAAATGTACTTGAAAGCATGATATGTAAATACCTAGATGAATGTCCCAGGTAACCACTGAGGACCACATATAACATTGAGAAGGAAAGACGGGATGCAGGGGAGGTGTAAGGGCGAGAAGAGAGTTACGTGAGTACAATTTTCTCTGTTTTACTTCTTTTAAATAGTTTTTTTATAATTTTGTTCATATTAGTAAGTATTTTAGGGTTTTTACGCTTTCATTTTTCGTTGTTATGCAAATGTCACTTGAGGATTTGGTTTTTAGCGCCACGAAACCGTTTGTGGTTTGATAATAAAAAAATTAAATATAGCAGCGGCTTCTTAATCCCAGGATGATTGGTTGTGTGAATTTGTAATAGTCTACATCTACATCTACATTTATACTCCGCAAGCCACCCAACGGTGTGTGGCGGAGGGCACTTTACGTGCCACTGTCATTACCTCCCTTTTCTGTTCCAGTCGCGTATGGTTCGCGGGAAGAACGACTGTCTGAAAGCCTCCGTGCGCGCTCGAATCTCTCTAATTTTACATTCGTGATCTCCTCTGGAGGTACAAGTAGGGGGAAGCAATATATTCGATACCTGATCCAGAAACGCACCCTCTCGAAACCTGGCGAGGAAGCTACACCGCGATGCAGAGCGCCTCTCTTGCAGAGCCTGCCACTTGAGTTTGCTAAACATCTCCGTAACGCTATCACGGTCACCAAATAACCCCGTGACGAAACGCGCCGCTCTTCTTTGGATCTTCTCTATCTCTTCCGTCAACCCGATCTGGTACGGATCCCACACTGATGAGCAATACTCAAGTATAGGTCGAACGAGTGTTTTGTAATCCACCTCCTTTGTTGATGGACTACATTTTCTAAGCACTCTCCCAATGAATCTCAACCTGGCACCCGCCTTACCAACAATTAATTTTATATGATCATTCCACTTCAAATCGTTCCGCACGCATACTTCCAGATATTTTGCAGAAGTAACTGCTACCAGTGTTTGTTCCGCTATCATGTATTCATACAATAAAGGATCCTTCTTTCTATGTATTCGCAATACATTACATTTGTCTATGTTAAGGGTCAGTTGCCACTCCCTGCACCAAGTGCCTATCCGCTGCAGATCTTCCTGCATTTCGCTACAATTTTCTAATGCTGTAACTTTCACTGTATTCTACAGCATTATCCGCGAAAAGCCGCATGGAACTTCCGACACTATCTACTAGGTCATTTATATACACTCCTGGAAATGGAAAAAAGAACACATTGACACCGGTGTGTCAGACCCACCATACTTGCTCCGGACACTGCGAGAGGGCTGTACAAGCAATGATCACACGCACGGCACAGCGGACACACCAGGAACCGCGGTGTTGGCCGTCGAATGGCGCTAGCTGCGCAGCATTTGTGCACCGCCGCCGTCAGTGTCAGCCAGTTTGCCGTGGCATACGGTGCTCCATCGCAGTCTTTAACACTGGTAGCATGCCGCGACAGCGTGGACGTGAAGCGTATGTGCAGTTGACGGACTTTGAGCGAGGGCGTATAGTGGGCATGCGGGAGGCCGGGTGGACGTACCGCCGAATTGCTGAACACGTGGGGCGTGAGGTCTCCACAGTACATCGATGTTGTCGCCAGTGGTCGGCGGAAGGTGCACGTGCCCGTCGACCTGGGACCGGACCGCAGCGACGCACGGATTCACGCCAAGACCGTAGGATCTTACGCAGGGCCGTAGGGGACCGCACCGCCACTTCCCAGCAAATTAGGGACGCTGTTGCTCCTGGGGTATCGGCGAGGACCATTCGCAACCGTCTGCATGAAGCTGGGCTACGGTCCCGCACACCGTTAGGCCGTCTTCCGCTCACGCCCCAACATCGTGCAGCCCGCCTCCAGTGGTGTCGCGACAGGCGTGAATGGAGGGACGAATGGAGACGTGTCGTCTTCAGCGATGAGAGTCGCTTCTGCCTTGGTGCCAATGATGGTCGTATGCGTGTTTGGCGCCGTGCAGGTGAGCGCCACAATCAGGACTGCATACGACCGAGGCACACAGGGCCAACACCCGGCATCATGGTGTGGGGAGTGATCTCCTACACTGGCCGTACACCACTGGTGATCGTCGAGGGGACACTGAATAGTGCACGGTACATCCAAACCGTCATCGAACCCATCGTTCTACCATTCCTAGAACGGCAAGGGAACTTGCTGTTCCAACAGGACAATGCACGTCCGCATGTATCCCGTGCCACTCAACGTGCTCTAGAAGGTGTAAGTCAACTACCCTGGCCAGCACGATCTCCGGATCTGTCCCCCATTGAGCATGTTTGGGACTGGATGAAGCGTCGTCTCACGCGGTCTGCACGTCCAGCACGAACGCTGGTCCAACTGAGGCGCCAGGTGGAAATGGCATGGCAAGCCGTTCCACAGGACTACATCCAGCATCTCTACGATCGTCTCCATGGGAGAATAGTAGCCTGCATTGCTGCGAAAGGTGGATATACACTGTACTAGTGCCGACATTGTGCATGCTCTGTTGCCTGTGTCTATGTGCCTGTGGTTCTGTCAGTGTGATCATGTGATGTATCTGACCCCAGGAATGTGTCAATAAAGTTTCCCCTTCCTGGGACAATGAATTCACGGTGTTCTTATTTCAATTTCCTGGAGTGTATATTGTGAAAAGTAACGGTCCCATAACACTCCCCTGTGGCACGCCAGAGGTTACTTTAACGTCTGTAGACGTCTCTCCATTGATAACAACATGCTGTGTTCTGTTTGCTAAAAATTCTTCAATCCAGCCACACAGCTGGTCTGATATTCCGTAGGCTCTTACTTTGTTTATCAGGCGACAGTGCGGAACTGTATCGAACGCCTTCCGGAAGTGAAGGAAAATAGCATCTACCTGGGAGCCTGTATCTAATATTTTCTGGGTCTCAGGAACAAATAAAGCGAGTTGGGTCTCACACGATCGCTGTTTCCGGAATCCATGTTGATTCCTACAGAGTAGATTCTGGGTTTCCAAAAACGACATGATACTCGAGCAAAAAACATGTTCCAAAATTCTACAACAAATCGATGTCAGAGATATAGGTCTATAGTTTTGCGCATGTGCTCGACGACCCTTCTTGAAGACTGGGACTACCTGTGCTCTTTTCCAATCATTTGGAACCCTCCGTTCCTCTAGAGACTTGCGGTACACGGCTGTTAGAAGGGGGGCAAGTTCTTTCGCGTACTCTGTGTAGAATCGAATTGGTATCCCGTCAGGTCCAGTGGACTTTCCCCTGTTGAGTGATTCCAGTTGCTTTTCTATTCCATGGACACTTATTTCTATGTCAGCCATTTTTTCGTTTGTGCGAGGATTTAGAGAAAGAACTGCAGTGCGGTCTTCCTCTGTGGTTCAAATGGTTCAATTGGCTCTGAGCACTATGGGACTCAACTGCTGTGGTAATAAGTCCCCTAGAACTTAGAACTACTTAAACCTAACTAACCTAAGGACATCACACACATCCGTGCCCGAGGCAGGATTCGAACCTGCGATCGTAGCGGTCGTGCGGTTCCAGACTGTAGCGCCTTTAACCACTCGGCCACTCTGGCCGGCTCTTCCTCTGTGAAACAGCTTTGGAAAAAGGTGTTTAGTATTTCAGCTTTACGCGTGTCATCCTCTGTTTCAATGCCATCATCATCCCGGAGTGTCTGGATATTCTGTTTCGAGCCACTTACTGATTTAACGTAAGACCAGAACTTCCTAGGATTTTCTGTCAAGTCGGTACATAGAATTTTACTTTCGAATTCACTGAACGCTTCACGCATAGCCCTCCTTACGCTAACTTTGACATCGTTTAGCTTCTGTTTGTCTGAGAGGTTTTGGTTGCGTTTAAACTTGCAGTGAAGCTCTCTTTGCTTTCGCAGTAGTTTCCCAACTTTGTTGTTGAACCACGGTGGGTTTTTCCCGTCCCTCACAGTTTTACTCGGCACGTACCTGTCTAAAACGCATTTTACGATTGCCTTGAACTTTTTCCATAAACACTCAACATTGTCAGTGTCGGAACAGAAATTTTGGATTCGATCTGTTAGGTAGTCTGAAATCTGCCTTCTATTACTCTTGCTAAACAGATAAACCTTCCTCCCTTTTTTTTATTCCTATTAACTTCCATATTCAGAGATGCTGCAACGGCCTTATGGTCACTGATTCCCTGTTCTGCACTTACAGAGTCGAAAAGTTCGGGTCTGTTTGTTATCAGTAGGTCCAAGATGTTATCTCCACGAGTCGGTTCTCTGTTTAACTGCTCGAAGTAATTTTCGGATAGTGCACTCAATATAATGTCACTCGATGCTCTGTCCCTACCACCCTTCCTAAACATCTGAGTGTCCCAGTCTATATCTGGTAAGTTGAAATCTCCACCTAAGAGTATAACATGCTGAGAAAATTTATGTGAAATGTATTCCAAATTTTCTCTCAGTTGTTCTGCCACTAATGCTGCTGAGTCGGGAGGTCGGTAAAAGGAGCCAATTATTAACCTAGCTCGGTTGTGGAGTGTAACCTCCACCCATAATAATTCACAGGAACTATCCACTTCTACTTCACTACAGGATAAACTACTACTAACAGCGACAAACAATCCACCACCGGTCGCATGCAATCTATCCTTTCTAAACACCGTCTGTGCCTTTGTAAAAATTTCGGCAGAATTTATCTCTGGCTCCAGCCAGCTTTCTGTACCTATAACGATTCCAGCTTCGGTGCTTTCTATCAGCGCTTGAAGTTCCGGTACTTTACCAATGCAGCTTCGACAGTTTACAATTACAATACCGATTGCTGCTTGGTCCCCGCATTTCCTGACTTTGCCCCGCACCATTTGAGGCTGTTGCCCTTTCTGTACTTGCCCGAGGCCATCTAACCTAAAAAACCGCCCAGTCCACGCCACACAACCCCTGCTACCCGTGTAGCCGCTTGCTGCGTGTAGTGGACTCCTGACTTATCCAGCGGAACCCGAAACCCCACCAACCTATGGCGCAAGTCGAGGAATCTGCAGCCCACACGGTCGCAGAACCATCTCAGTCTCTGATTCAGACCCTCCACTCGGCTCTGTACCAAAGGTCCGCAGTCAGTCCTGTCGACGATGCTGCAGATGGTGAGCTCTGCTTTCATCCCGTTAGCGACACTGGCAGTCTTCACCAAATCAGATAGACGCCGGAAGCCAGAGAGGATTTCCTCCGATCCATAGCGACACACATCATTGGTGCCGACATGAGCGACCACCTGCAGATGGGTGCCCCCTGCACCCTTCATGGCATCCGGAAGGACCCTTTCCACATCTGGAATGACTCCCCCCGGTATGCACACGGAGTGCACAATGGTTTTCTTCCCCTCTTTTGCTGCCATATCCCTAAGGGGCCCCATTACGCGCCTGACGTTGGAGCTGTTGGAGGTGTTTAATCGGGGGAACGCGTCAATCAGGCACACGGTCAGGAGTTTTTTTAACGTGAAACCTTGAAACCTTTGCCTTGGAAGTACAGGCCGTCCCAGGAGACCTAAAGTGGAATGACAACTTAAAATTAATTTTAAGAAAAGCAGACGTCAGACTCAGATTCATTGGAAGAATCATTAAGAAATGTTGTTCAACTTCGAAAGAAATGATTTACATAACAGTTGTTCGACAGCTTCTTGAGTATCTGGAATCATTACTAAATATAATTATCAGAAGACATAGAGAAGATTACAACAAGAGCGGCAGCGGTTGGCTTAATAGCCGTGACAGCCTTACGCAGAACAATCCGCAACATATTACACTACTGGCCATTAAAATTGCTACACCAAGAAGAAATGCAAATGATAAACGGGTATTCATTGGACAAATATACTACACTAGAACTGACATTTGATTACATTTTCACGCAATTTGGGTGCATAGATACTGAGAAATCAGTACCCAGAACAACCACCTCTGGCCGTAATAACGGCCTTGATACGACTGGGCATTCAGTCAAACAGAGCTTGGATGGCTTGTACAGGTACAGCTGCCCATGCAGCTTCAACACGACACCACAGTTCATCAAGAGTAGTGACTAGCGTATTGTGACGAGGCAGTTGCTCGGCCACCATTGGCCAGACGTTTTCAATTGGTGAGAGATCTGAAGAATGTGCTGGGCAGGGCAGCAGTCGAACATTTTCTGTATCCAGAAAGGCCCGTACAGGACCTGCAACATGCGGTCGTGCATTATCCTGCTGAAATGAAGGCTTTCACAGGAATCGAATGAAGGGTAGAGCCACGGGGCTTAATACGTCTGTTCAAAGTGCCGTCAAAGCGAACAAGAGGTGACCGAGACGTGTAACCAATGGCCCCCCTTACCATCACGCCGGGTGGTACGCCAGTATGGCGATGGCGAATACACGCTTCTAATGTGCGTTCACCGCGATGGCGCCAAACACGTATGCGACCATCATGATGCTGCAAACAGAACCTGGATTCATCCGAAATAATGACGTTTTGCTATTCGTGCACCACGTTCGTCGTTGAGTACACCATCGCAGGCCTCCTGTCTGTGATGCAGCGCCAAGGGTATCCGCAGCCATGGTCTCCGAGCTGATACTCCATGCTGCTGCAAACGTCGTCGAACTGTTCGTGGAGATGGTTGTTGTCTTGTAAACGTCCCCATCTGTTGAATCAGGGATCGAGACGTGGCTGCACGATCCGTTACAGCCTTGCGATAAGATGCCTGTCATCTCGACTGCTAGTGATACGAGGCCGCTGGGGTCCAGCACTGCGTTCCGTATTACCCTCCTGAACCCACCGATTCCATATTCTGCTAACAGTCATTGGATCTCGACCAATGCGAGCAGCAATGTCGCGATACGATAAACCGCAATCGCGATAGGCTACAATCCGACCTTTATCAAAGGCGGAAAATGGTACGCATTTCTCCTCCTTACACGAGGCATCACAACGATTCACCAGGCAACTGCTGTTTGCGTATGAGAAATCGGTTGGAAACTTTCCTCATGTCAGCACGTTGTAGGTGTCGCCTCCGGCGCCAAACTTGTGTGAATGCTCTGAAAAGCTACTCATTTGCATATCACAGCATCTTCTTCCTGTGGGTTAAATTTCACGTCTGTAGCTCGTCGTCTTCGTGGTTTAGCAATTTTAATGGTCAGAATTTTTCTTCCTATCACCTATGTCCCGCGAATTGACTATGACCAGAAATTGGCGAAACTAGTGGTATCAGAAATATTCTCCGAGAAATACCGTAAGGTGGACTAAGAAGTTTAGATTTAGACGCGGGAAGGTAAGCTTTTGAATCAGGTAGGCGACAAATTTATTTAAAGAACTTACGTAAAATTTGTTTTCGAAGACTGTAAGTTGTCTCTTATGTTGAATATCATGTTGACTAATAGGCCCAATTCTGCGTAATTGCGATTTCCTTCCGCCTTGATTGCCAGCTGACTATAAAGCATTTTATAAACCCTGTTCAAATCGGCTACCACTGTCAGTGATACGTGAACAAGATCATATCTGTACTCATACTAGCACTCTTGCTTGCAAAGCGTAGATATGAGTGAGAGCATTAAACACGACGAAAACTATCAATGCGATCATTAATCGGATAGACTGCTGTCCCCGTTGTGGTCGATGTGTTATTACAACGCGATTGCTCTTCTACCTGTCGGTAGAGACGTCTTGTAAGTGTCATCATCATTTAATTTCCAGTGGTGCGAACAAATGAATCTACTCACTCCAAAATACTAAACGGATTCGTTATTTAATAAACTGAATCAATTTCACTAATGTGTAAATTAAGTGTAACTTGCAGAATGCGCTTTGCCTGGTTGAAGGAAGGAAAGTAGCTTAAAACTTAATAACTCCTCGAGGTCAAAATCTTTAAAACTGTTCAAAAGCTTGGTCTGAAAAACAATTGAGTCTTGTTTCGTAAACCATTCCAGCATTCAGCTGACGATGAACGGTCCACAGGTGTAACTATGAGCTTTCGGAAATGTTTTTATCAGACTAGCCCTGATATCGAATAACCTATCGCACTTAAAGCCTGTTAATGAGCGGGGTCCCGCAATGGTTAGAACGCTGCACTCCCATTCTGGTGGGCGGCGCTGTGCCCACCTTGGGTATATGAGAGAAGAACTGCGTATGTTTCAAAATGACTTGTTAACGTCAGCTTACTTTGAGATAATTAACGCTAGCAATGTACACCTCCGAAGTTGTCACACGAAGTATGCACGAGTGTCACAGTGACCCTCAATTATTTTCTGGAAGAAACTGCCTGAAAATAGAATATTTTATAATGAAATTGGACTCTCATGCACTAAACTCATGGTATTTCACCTCTCTCAGTTATTCATGAATCCGTTCATTCATTATTTCCACACCCTTGGAATATGGACTGCACGTTAATCGGCAGCTGGCAGGCCTGAACTATTAGAGAGAGCTGTGTTCCAACAATGACAGTTCTTGAGGTGGTCGACTGTATTTTCTTCATCGAGGTCTAAAGATTCGGTAGAGTGATCAGTTTCACCATTGCCCATAACTGCTGCAAGAGTATCAGCTTCAGAATTACTTTCATCACGAAAATCATTTACGTCACTTTCACAGCTGAGTTCTTCTAACAGTGCTTCCCGTATAGCATCTTCCGTTAGCAAATTGTCATTCGTACGTGCTACTGTCACATAAATGTATTTGACACTCAGCGACAGAACAGTTACACAACGTGTCCTCCAGGGTCACAGTGACCGTTCAAAAATTTTTTCTATGAGATTAATTAAACAACAGCCTCACACCTTCAAAAGTCCGTCCTCTACTACATCTCACTCATAGCCGAATTTACATTTGTGGCAGCGGGCTGTATATATGCAGTGACACATGCACAGTAACGAAGAAAAAACTCGAGGGTCAGAGTGACGCTAATGTAGACATCAAAGGTTAAGGAGACTCTCTTATGCGTGTCTTAACACTTTAGAGACTTGTAATTTATATTCAAATGTTCGTTTCACAGTCTGATACTGAAACAAGTTGATGTGAGTGAGAATGTGAAACATTAAATTCCACATATAAAGTCATGTAAACTTAAAGATAAGTATCACTAAATTTAAAGTGGCTTTCTGTTCGGACTCTCATTGTATGCAAGGTGTCTCATGTGGAATAATAAATATTCAGGGATACCAAGATTTTGCCATGGCTGCGCTTCTGCAACTGTGCATGCAAGAGCTCCAATGTATTAGAAATAACAACCAACCAGATGCAAAATACAGGTTTATTAAACATTGACCATGGTTGCTGCCACGCGGGGTAGCCGTGCGGTCAGGGGCGCCTTGTCACGATTCTCGCCCCTCCCCCCGTCGGAGGTTGGAGTCCTCCCTCGGGCATGGGTGTGTGTGTTGTCCTTAGCGTACATTAATTAAAAGTAGATTAAGTAGAGTGTAAGCCTAGGGACCGATGAAGTAAGCAGTTTGGTCCCATAGACCTTGCCACAAATTTCAAATTTCCATGGTTTCGGCGGTTCTAAAACCGTCTTCTTCATAAGATGTAATATCTACTAACAAGATTACGACATTCTGAGTGAAACAAAGATAGTAGCAATACAGTAAGCAAAATTACAGGACATGTTCCAAAATTCTTTTTGGAGATGTATAGTCACGAAAATCACATCATCTATAGTCAATGTGAGAGTCGTTGACTCTGTCTAGTGCATGTCATCACTTAATCACCATTTAAATACATTATATTGTATAGAAGTAGTGACAATGGCCTTGCCGCAGCGGTAACACTGGTTCCCATCAGATCGCAGCTGTCGGGTTTGGCTAGCACTTGGCTGGGTCGCTAACCTGGTCTGCCGAGTGCTGTTGGGAAACGGGGTGCACTCAACCCTTGTGAGGTGAACTCAGGAGCTACTTGGTTGAGAAGTACCGGTACCGGTCACGAAAACTGTCAACGGCCGGGAGAGCGGTGTGCTGATCACATGCTCATCCGTATCCAGTGACGCCAAGGGATGAGGAGGACACGGCGGCCAGTCGGTACGGTTGGGCCTTCAAGGTCTGTTCGGAAGGTGCTCGTTTGTTTTGTTTCATATAAAAGCAGTAACTGACATTTAAATATCAAACGTAGCTACAGGTCGTATAGAGCGTCAATATATCACGTTCAGAGCTGGTGACATGCCCCGACTGGTTCAGTAGAGACACTAGTTACCTCTGGTAGGAGGCGACCCTGCACGTCCTACAGGGCATAGGGAGTGCACACCATAGTTTAGCTAGGCTGCTTCATTACAGAATCAAAGACTCGTGTCAACAAAATAAAAGCAATAAAGTGTACACTGGGCACTATGATGGTCTCATTTGACATATCGAGTCTTTACATTAGTGTACCTACTGATCTGACTCTCAGCATTATCGAGAAGAATTTATTACATTATACAAAATTAATTGAGATAAAAATCACCGAGCTTATTAATTTGTTACAGGTGGTACTTAAACATAATTATCTGACAATCAGTGATAAATTTTACCGACAATCATATGGCCTAGCAATGGATAGCCCTTTCGCCGTAATCTTAGCTGACACCATCGTGAATTCTCTGGAAAGTGCTTTCTTTCAGTTCTAGCTCAGAATTACAAACGCTTTTATGCTCGTTATGTAGGCGATATAATTATTGCCTTTGACGGCAATGACCAATAACTAGAACAATTTTTGAGCACGTTCAGCAGCTTCAACGAGAAAATATGCTTCAGAAAAGAAATTGAGAATGAAAACGCGGAGCTAAACTCCCTCGATCTTAAAATATCTATGGTAGATAACAGCATCAGCTTTAAAGTTTTCCATAAGGCAAATTATTCGGTAATATTATCCCAGATGATACTTCTCACCCACGAGCACACAGATTAGCATTTTTTCATTCCGCTATCCATCGCGCCATAGCAACGCTCCTGTCTCCAAGTAATCTACAAAATGAAATTAATGTTATAAAATCCATTGCTGCTAACAATGTAGTCGATGGTATCCTTAGTAACAAAACTACCAAAACTATAAGGTAACAGATCCGCTTACAGTAAAGAGGACAAGAATAAATTCATTTCCTTCCCGTTTTTAGGCAATGTGTTCTCTAGCATTAAACACCCTTTGATGAAAAAATATAAATGCAATGTAACTTTTTCTACTGATAATAACCTAAAGAAACACCTTGTGCGTACCGTCAAAGAACCTGAGGATCTGTTCTCAAATTCTGGCATTTAAAAAATGATCTGTAGTAATTGACCCAGTTTCTATGTTGGACAAACTGCTAGAGCAATCAAGGTGACATGTAAAGTACGTCTATTGGGGAAAGAAAGATGGTAATGCATACAATTCTATCTTCGATGAATATTTATTTATTGCTGGTCACAGTACGAAGAATTTGGAGGATACTGTAATTTTACACAAAGAAGTAAAAGGGTGTAGGTTAGATTTGGCGGAAGAGCTCGAAATTTTCTAACATTCAGAGAAAAACGATGGCTAAATTTTCAACCATCAGCTTCAACTTGTAAGTAGATATTTCCTGGAATTCTTTTAAGTCTCTACTTCTGGCCGATTAGCCAAATTGATCGCTCGGTGCTGACCTCCACACAATGCTTCTCTTCCTCAGAATTCTACGTTCATTAAGAATACGTCTCTTGTTGTTTTACAAGTTTTAGCAGTTTGTTTCTGTTATGACAGAGTTCCAATCTGTGTCGCAGTCGCAGCTCGTAGAACGTGAAGACGATATTCGAGTTTCGCCCTGAGTGCGGGTCTGCATTGCAGCATCAACAGTTCTAATTGCTTTATTGATTTGTTCACGAAGGGTAGCATTGTCATTAACAGGTTCTGTCAACAGTTCTAATTGCTTTATTGATTTTTTCACGAAGGGTAGCATTGTCATTAACAGGTTCTGTGTATATGCGATACTTGGCGTAACTCCACAAGAAAAAAGTCTAATGGTTTGACATCACGAGTGCGCGGGGACCATGCGATGGGATCATTGTAACCCATCTGCCTCTCAGGTCTTGCAATTACAATCTTGACAGTTGAACGAAATTCATAGAATAAATTTTGTGATCTCGTAAGTAGATGTTAGTGTTCGGTTTCAGGCTGGTACCCAGATGACATATTGTGCCTGACAGCGAACGACGTCCTACTGCAATCCCGGGACGTCATCTGTTGTTGTTGTTAGGTTCAGTAAATTCATAACAATTATAATCAAAATTACAAATCAATGTCCTTAACCTCCATCTTTTGCATGATCCAAGAACGGACTCTAGCTCTAAATATAACAAATATTTTTCTATGAAAATAAATCTTCCTGTAACTAACTGTAAAGAAATTGACTTAGACAAAATTTGTACGACGTGTAGCAGTGGTAACTACGGTCCGGTCGCAAGAGTGAGCTTCAACCTCAAGACGCATGATTATTACTGATATCGCCACCTAAACAACTAAAATGAGAAACTTTTCGAAATGATTTAATATCAATATTACATTTGATCTATGTATACGTTTTCATTGCTATTACTTTCTTCTAATGTTTTAAGCTCAGTAAACTGTAATCGGGAAAGAACTGGTACAGTTTATGAATGGCTCTTTGCATCGTGTTTCGTCACAGTATCGTTTAACCGGCGCGAGAGCGTTTTGGAGATGCGCAACAAACTCCACTGGCAGACGTTACAAGAGAGGGGTTGGCATCACGGAGAGATTTACTATTCAAATTTCGAGAGAGAACTTTCCGGGAAGAATCGTACAACATGTTACTTCCCCCCCACATACGTCTCGCGTAATGACCACGTCAGAAAATTCGAGAAATTAGAGCCAATACAGAGAATTACCGAGAATCATTCTTCTCACGCGCTATTCGTGAGTGAAACAGGGTTGGCGGGCTCAGTTAGTGGTACAAAAAGTGCCCTCAATCACGTATCATTAGGTGTCTTGCTGAATGTGATTAATTGCCGCACGGGATTAGCCGAGCGGTCTTAGGCGCTGCAGTCATGGACTGTGCGGCTGGTCCCGGTGGAGGTTCGAATCCTCCCTCGGGCATGGGTGTGTGTGTTTGTCCTTAGGATACTTTAGGTTAAGTAGTGTGTAAGCTTAGGGACTGATGACCTTAGCAGGTAAGTCCCATAAGATTTCACACACACACACACACACACACACACACACACACAATGTGATTAATATACGAATATGACAATGTTCTATACTTCCATTTCCTGACTTCAAAAATTGTTTTCCTAAATTGTGCTCAAAGAACGTGTTTCATTCCGAAATGTACCATGGTGTATTCTGTGAGATCCTTTGTACCTTTAAGGTTAATTTCAGTCTCGGTAATGACTGCTAAATTTATGTTTCTAATTTTTATTTATATTTTTTAGATGCAGTTCTTTAATGTTTGTTCCTAGAATATCTTACGTTCATAAACACTGTCCTTTTGAACTTCCTAATCCTTTACGCCATTTCTTGTGAGGGTGGCCGTATGTAAATCTCAACGTGTTCCTCAACTGTGTTGGAAACTTGTTGTGTTTCTTTATTCCTCTATCACTGACCTTTCCACAGGGCGATGGACTGTTACACCGAGACCTACCAGCATTCCTGATTTTCTGTCGGGGTTGTCTCTCTCAGTCAAAAAGATCCAGTTTTTGGGTACAAGAAACCTGCCCAGTCACTCTCTCCCCTGTAATACACTCAAGATTAGTGCATTTCGCCGTGCCTACGATATGGAGGTGGAAAGAGGATTTTCTGGTAGAGACGTAGGGAAATTGCAAAGGCATTACTTAAGTATTTGCTGTCCTGATCTACTTCAAATGGTTCAAATTGCTCTGAGCACTATGAGACTTAACATCTGAGGTCATCAGTCCCCTAGAACTTAGAACTACTTAAACCTAACTGACCTAAGGACATCACACACATCCATGCCCGAGGCAGGATTCGAATCTGCGACCGTAGCGGTCGCGCGGTTCCAGACTGAAGTGCCTAGAACCACTCGGCCACACCGGCCGGCCCTGATCTACTCACTCTCAGTAAGGAAACTTGAGATCATATCAGTTCTCAAGAACAAAATCTTTATAATTAAAATTGTGGTGTCACCGCCAGACACCACACTTGCTAGGTGGTAGCCCTTAAATCGACCGCGGTCCGTTAGTATACGTCGGACCCGCGTGTCGCCACTGTCAGTGATTGCAGACCGTGCGCCGCCACACGGCAGGTCTAGGGAGACGTCCTAGCACTCGCCCCAGTTGTACAGCCGACTTTGCTAGCGATGGTTCACTGACAAATTACGCTCTCTTTTGCCGAGACGATAGTTAGCATAGCCTTCAGCTACGTCATTTGCTACGACCTAGCAAGGCGCCATTATCATTTGCTATTTATCTTGTGATGCATGTACCGTCAGACCGATGTTCACCAATTATGGATTAAAGTTAAGTATTCCAGAAGCTACGTACTTTTTTACTAGACTCAACTCCTTTAACTGTTCCAGACCTCACGCCAGCCTGCGTGAGCTTAAACGCGTGCCTTTCGACTACCTCACAGTGGCTTGTCTGTCTTGCCAAGTCACAACAAAAATCACGTCCAGAGAATGCTTCTGCGAAGAAAAGAAGGACGAAGTCGTTAGAGGCTGAGCAAAAGCACGGGTTAGGGAAGGAAGGGAAAGGACATCGGTCTGGCTCTTTTCAGGCGAGACATCCTGGCATTTGCTTAATACAATTTAGGGAAATCACAGAAAATCTGAATCTGAATAGTCAAACTGGAATTTCAACCGCCGTCCTAGCGAATAGTAGTCCAGTGTTTTACCACGGCACTGCTTCGCTCTGTTTTCCACCTTCATACATATTCTTACAGATTATTACTTCCATATCGCGGCTTTTTTCAAACCGACAGGTTTCTTTGGAAACGAGACACACCACATCCGGGTATGCTGTCTCATGCTGAGAATTCTTTGCTCAGGTTTGTCTGGCATCGTAAGTGACACAACAGCATAACACGCAGGTGAAAGCGGAGACCAGTCGTGAAAAAGTCAGAGGTATCTGTGACTTCCCGCTCTCGGCGCATGCGCAAGAAGGATGAAAGTCCAGAGCGAGTGATATGTCATGGCGTGCCATGGCAGTAGCAGCCTGCAGCCTACCTATCGCTGTCATCGACTGACTGTAATACGTCCGATTTTCCGTACACATGGAGATTAATTTCAGAGTTGAAACCGTTTAATTTTTCATGAGAGAAAAATTCATCTATGTATTTCGGAATGTATCATACACATACTTGTCATTCTCTTCGAATTGGAATAAACAGTTGCGGAATGTAGCAATTAGCTGCGTATGCCGTCACGCTCTAATCATATCTGCAGACACGAAAACGAGTGTTACGACTTAGATTTGTGATGCTCCCCTAATTAGAGTTCGTGTAAAAGCCTTCTACAGAAATTCGCGTTTCCTCTCGCCACTTTTCCAGAACAAACGTGCAATTTCTCCTGGAGGTGATGTAAGAAGTATCACACAGTATTTCCGTGTTGCAGAGAGTTGAATGCATAGGATGTATTACGCAGTAATTATTTAATAGTAGCAAGGAATAAACGTGTTGGAACAGATAAAAGTGAGTGGAACGATGTAGGAGTACTTCTGAATATTTTATAGAGAATATGAAAAACAGTGAAACAGAAGGAGAACTTTGGTAAGAGCTATACATGTGAACGAAACGCTTGAAGACAATTGAAAAAGACAATGAAAGAGTGGATAAATACAAACCCCATCACAAAGCAGCAACCTACATGTTTCAGAGTAACAATCAGAAAATTCGCTTCCGTAGCAGCGACTGAAGCGAAAGTAAATGGTTTGTGGCCTGGTAGTGGAAGCTGTTTTCGCCACCAGCCTCAAAAGAGAGAAGAGTACGGAAATCTCTCAATTTTCAGTGTGGTGGTCAACTCTATTTCATACTTAATGTAAGTCAATTCTAAGGAAACAAAGCAACATGTGTCATACGTTTGTAACCGATGGTGGAGTGCACATCTCAATTATTTAGTTCAGCGAGTGTGTTCACTTCGTGATTAAGACACAACTCGTATTCGGAAGGCATGCCTGCCTACCTTTCTTCATGTTTTATTTACATTCAACGAATCATTTACGGCCATGCTGGGAAACTTTATTTTATTAACCTATGGTCGATATACCAACTGTCTAACTTACTCAGTACTCCGTCTCACAAAACATCTCCGCGTTCTTTCCCCACAAATTTCCAACCTCAACTTGTGGTGCGTTTCTAGCCCCTCGGCGTCGATGGGACGCTATATCCTGATCTATCCTCCCTGTCTTGATTCTAACCTCTCTTCTCAACACTTTTTTGTGTTTGTTACTAGATCAAATTAAATGAAACTTTTAAACGAACCTGGGATTAGTCTTCCTGACCGCAGACGATCGTAGTAAACAATCCTCTCGCTGAGTGGCATACAACTAGTGAATGGTTGGACTTATGGGGTAATTTGATTCATTCTGAGTGTGTCGTGTGCAACTGTTTTTGAGTACACTCAAGATAAGAATGACAGTGTTTGTAAAAGCAAAGGAAACAGTTGCCATGCTAACAATGAATGAGAACTCATAAGCGAGTGTCTGGATCCGGGAGCAGATTATTAAGTGTCCTGTGTTGCAACAGGCGCTTAACAACTCACCCGTTGGTCGTAAATAGTTTGGATGGTATATTATTCTGCTATTGCTCATACTGTTGTCCGCAAAGTCATTCACGCCTGTACTTTCGACAACAAAATAACAGCTACACTACACTAGTAGAACTACACTATGTGGAAATAATATGGTTTACCAATAGCGAGATAGATGTTGTTTCTCTATATTAAGATTGGAATCTGCGTGAGATAGGAGTATTACACACAGTTTTTTGTCCTGAAGAACTGCAGAACTCCGTAATATGAATGTCCGAAGAAAGAAAAAAGTGCAATATTTTGTTCTGCTGGGCTAGATTACCGTTCCCTCACGAGCACTAGGAAAATTTCCACACTAAAGAATGAGGCCATACGTCGGACAGAACATGCCGAAACAATTACAGTAAAAGGGCAAAGGAACACTGACGACATATAAGATTTAAATTAAAAGGAAGGCCAGCGTTGGCCGTAATATTGCTGTTTTATTGATAGCAGAATTGATTTTCGATCACATAGTGTTCATCTTCACTGCTGTACAAATTAAACTCAGACACTGGTACCAAGTTATCAATAACCAAAACTGAGAAGCGATCACAAGACCATATCTGATATTTGAATGAAGATTTAAGGTTGGGAAAAATGTTAACTTACGCATTGAAACTAAAATATTACAGCTGCGTGAGTTGTAAGTTGGTGTTTTATATGATTGCCAGTATGGATCTATCTCGTGTAGGTAGCTCCTTCGCGCTTTGATTGTCCATTGTGCGTGGAGTAGAGATGGCGATAACACAGAAGGAAAAGGCGTTTTGCGTTCTCCATTTTAACACGTGCAATTCATCTACAACTGGGCAGCGTGATTTTCGTTGAGAGCATGGTACTGCATCTCGTACAGCTGAAAGCATTCGATGGCAGGACCAGCACTACCAAGACACCTGTTGTTCACGCATGGAGAAATCCTGGGACCATCCCACTGCTCGTTCAACAGAATTTTGCATGTAGTCCACAAAAGACTATTCGTCGTGCCAGCCGAAAGTTAACTGATTCTGATATGGGTATTTGGCGTATGTTGCGGCGGTTTTTGGGTTTAACCCGTATATGATTCAGTTGCAACAATGGTGATAAATAACAAAGTATAGAGTTCAGTGCATTCATTGTGGGCGTTGGGACTGAAGACAACAGTTTCCTTAGACGTTTAGTGCTGACTGCTTAGGCTGCTCTCTAGAGAGAAAGTGAACCGTCACAACGTAAAAATGCAGGGATCACACCAGCCACACACCATAGTCGAACTCGAGAGAAACACGCCAGGGTTCATGTGTTTTGCACGGTTTCCAGAGAAAATATTTACGGCTGGTTCTTTTTTCTGTAAAACACTGTTACAGTAGTCAACTACATGGATATGTTGTAAATCTGGCTTTCTCAACAATTGAGAGAACATGGCGAAAATTTCGTTTTTCAGCAGGACGGAGAACCAATGCACTGGCACCTACATGCAGGAGATCTCGTAACAATCAGATGCTCAACGAGCGATCCGCTGTAAAGTGAGTACCGACCTCTCATTGCTCCACTGGTCATCACTGACGCCTAATTTCTTGATATAGTAAGTTTACTTTTGATGAGGGTTTATAAAAGATTCCGTCTACGGGTGGTTGTAAAGTCAATATCTGTTTTTTATTTTGATCCTCATAGAAAGTATCAACAACTCTTGCTGGCTTGTAATAACGTTGGCTAACATGACGTTTACCATTTACGATTTCTGAGATTGATCGAGGGAAAAACAAAAAAATGGATGGTATACTCACAGCAGAAGACAGATCTAAGATTGCCGCCAGGTATGAAGTTCGGTAGTCGGTGGTGCAAGTTCGGAGATGGTGGTGGCAAGAGCGAGGTATGAATGCAACGCTTAACTCTAAAACAACAAAAAACTGTCATAAGAAATTAAAGACAATTGGTAGAGTGGAAGAAGCAAGTCGAGCAGGAAGACCCTCAACAGTCAAATCGGAAAACAATGTAAATGTCGTTCAGCACATCCTTGAACAGAGCCTCTCAACGTCAGCAAGACAGGCTACTAGGAAAACAGGATTGTTACGTCACATGCTAATTTCCATTTTAAAAACAATCGTTTTCTAGACCTCGGAGGCCACATTACGTGCGACAACTGTTCGATGAGGACTGCGACAAGAGAATGGAATTTTGCGAGGTTATGCTTTGTTGGGGATGAATATCCCGATCTGTACGACAATATCTTGTGGTCTGTTGAAGAGGTATTTCACGTTTGAGGTTTTGTGACCCGTCACAATTGTCATTATTGATCAAATCTGAGTTCAAATGTTACTGTTGAAAAAATGCAATCAAGACCAAAGGTAACAATCTGGCGTGGGATGACGTCGAGAGGATTCACTGGTCTATACCAGGCTACGCGACACCATGAATGGTACACGATACTCGGCCTGTGAATCAAGAATGGCAAAATGGAACGGCATTGCTGTTCACGTAATATTACTAGTCCTGAACAAAATATACGTGAATTGTCTGCAATTGTCCCAGTTGAGATGCTAAAAAAAGCCGTGGATTCTATTCCTGAAAGATTCAAGATTTGTGTGGAAAATGCGGTTGCATACTTTGAAATTTAACTTCATAACTAAATAGTATGCCCTAATAACGTATTCAGTGGAAATAAAACAATGATAAGTCTTATATTTTTTGAATTATTCATTGCTGCAAATAGGTACTGCCTTTACAAACTCACTGTGTATGTCTTCCCATCCAACAACATTGGTTCAGCTGAATCGCCGCGTACCAACAGCAATAATGTAGTAACTGTAGATGTGCTCGCACAAGCAAGTCAGCCATGTGCCGAGCAAAGCTGTGACGGAGAGGTAATAGTCGCCGTGGCTCGCCAGCCGTGTCAGAAAGCAAGCAGAGCATCGCTGTAAATCTGAAAGTAGCCGAAGCCTAACGGTCAAACAAAACTGAACGAAAGAAAAATTAGCGTAAGGTGAGGCATGCGTTAAAATCTTTACTGAATTCAATAATAAAATGGTTCAAATGGCTCTGAGCGCTATGGGACTTAACATCTGTGGTCATCAGTCCCCTAGAACTTAGAACTACTTAAACCTAACTAACCTAAGGACATCACACACATCCATGCCCGAGGCAGGATTCGAACCTGCGACCGTAGCAGTCGCGCGGCTCCGGACTGAGCGCCTAGAAGCGCGAGACCACCGCGGCCGGCAATTCAATAATAAATTCGTATCCACCGACTTGACAGGAACTACTAAGAAGTTTTGGTCTTACGTTAAATCACTAAACAGATGACATCGAACTGGAGGATGACATATAAAAGGCCGAAATACTAAACGTCACTTACCAACACTGTTTTCTGAGAAAGATCACACCACAGTTCCTCCCTTAAATCGTCAGAGTGTCAGATATCGACCGTGTGATAGAAAAGCAACTGAAGTCGCTCAACAGAGAAAAGCAGCAGATCAATAAACACAGAGTGCGTGAAAGAAACTGCCCCTCTTCTTGAAACAGTGTGCCGTAGGTCGCTGGAGTAGCAAAGCTTTCCTAGTGATTGGAAAAATCGCAGGTCATTCCTGTTTTTGAGACGGACCGTCGAACAGACGCATGAAACTATAGACCTATATCTTTGACGTCGGTCAGTTGCAGAATTTTTTATATGTTTAATGCCCCGGCATTATGACATTTGTAGAGACCCAAAACCACCTCTGTAGCAATGAACGTGGGTTCTCAGCTCGCTCCGTTAGTCCATAACACCCAGAAAGCAATAGGCACCCGTACCCATGTTAATGCCGTGTTCCTTGACCGACTACATAAAACTAACTGGAGGTAAGTCAGATGCCACAGATGCAATCCTCAAGAAATATATTCCACCCACAAAGGAGGCAGCTTACAAAACCCCCGCTCGACCAATACATGAATATTGTTCATCAGTCTGGGATCCGTACCATATAGATTTATAGAGCAAATAGAGAAGATCCAAAGAAGAGCAGCACGCTTTGTTAAGAGTTATTTAGTAAGCGTGAAAGTGTCACGGAGATACTCAGCCAACTCCAGTGACAGATGTTGCAAGAGAGGCGTTCTGTGTCGCGGTGTGTCTTACTGTTGATGTTCCAATAGCGTACGTTCCTAAATGCAACTATTTTTTTTCCTCCTAGGTATATCTCACGAAAAGGTCATGAAGGTAAAATGAAAGAGATTCAAGCTGACACGGTGGCTTACCAGCAATCGTTCTTTTCGCGAACCATTGACAACTGGAACAGGAAATGAGTATATGACAGTGTTGCAAAAAGTACCCTCTGCCAGGGTAACGTGGCTCGTAGAGTATAGATGTAGTTGTTTGTCGTCCGCCCAGTGGCGGGCACATATAACGTTTGTGAAAGGTATCTTGAAACTTCAATCTTAAATGTGATCGTTGTGTGTGCAAGCGTATGAAAGTTGTTCCGTTGTAAAATTGGGTGCTTATTTTGATACGAAGAAACTTTGTAGCCCTATGTGTAAGTTAAAATTTTCGTCAAGTTCCTATCTTCATTCATGTAGAAGATACAATTTTGTGCAGTCGGTGGAATCTTTCTAAAATATCCTTTATTTGTTCTTACGATACAGGGTGTCCAAGGAGTAATGGTCTATATTCAGGGATATGACAAGAACGACGATTCGAAGCAAATAAATCTAGTAAATACCTGCTCTAAAATGCATGCCTTAAGAGCTGTGAGAACTTACGCGTCTTCGATACTGTGAAATATATCTCTTCTACTGCAGGCTCTTCGCTTTCCTTCTTTTCGGAAGAGTCAACGCGGACCAAGACAAAAAGAAATTTTCTAGTAAACATGGGCTCTGAAGTGCACACCTGAAGACCTATGAGCACTTTTTCATCTTTGCTACTGTGAAACATGCATAATTTTTTTTTTTTTTCCGCAGCTCGTGGTCGTGCAGTAGCGTTCTCGCTTCCCACGCCCGGGTTCCCGGGTTCGATTCCCGGCGGAGTCAGGGATTTTCTCTGCCTCGTGATGACTGGGTGTTGTGTGCTGTCCTTAGGTTCGTTAGGTTTAAGTAGTTCTAAGTTCTAGGGGACTGATGACCATAGATGTTAAGTCCCATAGTGCTCAGAGCCATTTGAACCATTTTGTATTTTTTGAACGAGTGCTCATAGCTCTGAAGGTATGCCTTTATAGCCCATGTTTACTTGACATGTTTTGTGTTGATCCATAGTATCACCTCACAAAATATGGAAAGCAATGAGCTTGCATTGGAAGAGAACTCTTTCAAAGTATTGAAGGCAAAGAGGTGTTCATATCTTTTAAGGTATGCGATCTAGGGCGCATTTTCACTAAACTTTTTTGCTTCGAATAATCCTGAGCGTGATTTTCTAGGATACTGATGGTCCCTCGTGGGACATCCTGCGTATGGAAATACTTACGGGGCAAGTAGACGACTACGCCTCGATTTATGGGCCATTTTGCACTAAAATCTTATAATTTGAGGTTTTATTTATTTCCAGAACATCAACAAGAGTTCCACATAGCTCTACAGTTACAGCTATGTATTAACTCCTCAAGCATTCTTTGGTGTGTGGCGGAGGGTACTTCGTGTACCACTGTCGCTTCTCCCATTTCTAGTTCTCGTCACGAATGATACGTGAAAAGAATGATTGTTGTGTGAGCTTTCGAGGAGGCTCAAATCTTTTACCTTCATAGTCTTTTCGTGAAATACACATAGGGGAACTAACTTTTTTCTAACCCCCCCCCCCCATGTTAGCCGAGGCGCCCTGTCACGGATGCCCGGCCCCTCTCGCCGGAGGTTAGAGTCCTCCCTCGAGCATGGGTGTGTGTGTTGTTCTTAACATAAGTTAGTTTAAATAGTGTGTAAGTCTAGGGACCGATGACCTCAGCACTTTGGTCCCTTAGGAATTCACACGCATTTGAACATTTAATGCTCCGTTTCTGTGATTCGGGGAGTGAGCCTACCCCGAATAAAATACTCGGAGCTCGGAGTTTCGCACGTCCCGCATCAGATACATGCTACGTCAACGATCAGATTACGTTCTTACAATTGAACATATATTCACTCTAGACGCAGACAGATACGTTCAATTTCCTGAACGATTAAAGTATTCAGTAGTAAATCCGCTGTATGAAAAGGGAGAAGGGGATAATATAGACAATTTTAGACCTATTTCTATGTCATCAGTGTTTGTTAAGTTATTGAAAATGCTGCACATGTAAGGATAATTGATAATTTTATTTCTTATAATTTGCTATCAAATGTGCAGTTTGGTTTTAGAAGTGGTTTAACAACTGAATATGGCATATTCTCTTTTCGCTGTAGGGTAATGGACGGATTACACAAAAGGTTTAGAATGCTACTCATCTTACTTTATTTAACATAGGCGTTTGATTGTGTTGGCTCAAATGGCTCTGAGCACTATGGGACTTAACAGCTGCGGTCATCAGTCCCCTAGAACTAAGAACTACTTAAACCTAACTAACCTAAGGACATCACACACATCCATGCCCGAGGCAGGATTCGAACCTGCGACCGTAGCAGTCGCGCGGTTAGGGACTGAGTGCCTAGAACCGCGAGGCCACCGCGGCCGGCTGATTGTGTTGATCACAAAATATTGCTCCAGAAGGTGGACCGTTATGGGGTACGGGGAGTAGCTCACAATTACCTCTTACTTTAACAACAGACAGCGAAAGGTAATTATCCACAGTGTTGAGAATGACTATGATGTGGCGTCTGAGTGGGGCGCAGTTAAATGGGGGGATGCCCCAGGGATCAGTGCTGGGACCACTCCCGTTTCTCATTTATGCAAATGAAATGCCCTCTGCCGGCCGAAGTGGCCGTGTGGTTAAAGGCGCTGCAGTCTGGAACCGCAAGACCGCTACGGTCGCAGGTTCGAATCCTGCCTCGGGCATGGATGTTTGTGATGTCCTTAGGTTAGTTAGGTTTAACTAGTTCTAAGTTCTAGGGGACTAATGACCTCAGCAGTTGAGTCCCATAGTGCTCAGAGCCATTTGAATCATTTTTTTGAAATGCCCTCTGGTGTTACAGGTGATTCTAAAGCATTTCTATTTGCTGATGACACAAGCTTGGTAAAAAGGATGTTGTGTGCAACGTTGGCACTCTTTCAAATAGTGCAGTTAATGACAAAATGGTTCAAGTGGCTCCGAGCAATGTGGGACTTAACTTCCGAGGTCATCAGTCCCCTAGAACTTAGAACTACTTTAACCCAACTGACCTAAGGACATCACACACATCCATTCTCGAGGCAGGATTCGAACCTGCGACTGAAGCTGTCGCGCAGTTCCAGACTGTAGCGCCTAGAACCGCTCGGCCACACCGGCTGGTGCAGTTAATGACAACTTCATGACTTGTAGAAAATAAACTAACGCTACATCACAGTAAGACTCGGTTTTTACAATTTCTAACGCACAATTCAACAGAACCCGACGTTTTAATTTCACAGAATAGGCATAGGATTAGTGAAACTGAACAGTTCAGATTTCTAGGTGTTCAGATAGATAGTAAACTGTCGTGGAAAGCCCACGTTCAGGAACTTGTTCCAAGACTTAATGCTGCAATTTGTACTACTCGAACGGTATCTGAAATAAGTGATAGTTCGACACGAAAAGTAGTCTATTTTTCTTATTTTTATTCACTTATGACGGACAGTTTTATGTCTTGGGTTAACTTTTCCCATTCTCTGATGAAACTTTTGGCGCAGAAACGGGCGGTCCGGGCAATAAGTGGGGCAAGTTCGCGAACCTCTTGTCGACCGTTGTTCATTAGTCTTGGTATTCTGACATTGGCTTCTCAATATATATATTCTTTACCGTCGTTTCTTGTTAACAATGTCAGCTTATTCCCAAGAATTAGCAGCTTTCACTTAGTCAATACTACGCAGAAATCCAGTCTGCATTTGGATCGCACTTCCCTGACTCTCGTGCAGAAAGGTGTGCAGTATACTGTTGCATCCATTTCCAATTAGCTACCACAAGAATTTAAAATCTTAGCAATAATCCATTCGCTTTCAAATCGAAACTGAAGAGTTTCCTCACGGGTCAGTCCTTTTATGCTGTCGAGGAGTTACTTGAACATTTAAGGTGATTCCTGTGTTATATTGTTGATGGAGTTTACATAAACTTATGGCTTGTCTTTTTTGAGTTCATATACATTTTATTTTATCTGTTATTACTTTTATATTGTAATTTAATATACTGACACGTTCCATGACCTTAGAGATTTGCTCCACAATTTGGTCCTACGGAACTAGACGTGTAAAATAAAATAAAAATGAGGTGCACAGATTCCGTCTCGGGGGGAAGTGGTACCGTCAGGGAGGGTATCCGACCACCAACTGCCACTAATATTTCCTTAAACCGTAAACTTCATCATTATGCACAACTACCGTGTTATGTCTTTCAGTAGAGTTGGCTGAGCATCCGGGACGCTTTCGCCCTTACTAAACAAATCTGTAAACAAATGTGCTGCTCTTATTTGGATATTCTCTGTTTCATTTGCCAGTCCTATCTCGGAAGACTTTTAGACGAGCAGTACTAAACAATGCGTCGAAGGAAGGTTTTGTAAGATATTTCCTTTGCTGGCGGATTACATTTCCTGAGGATTCAATCAATGAATCTCACTCTGGCATCTGCCATTTCTGTTATATGTGGTCATTCTACTTTAAATCGCTCCGTGCGCATACTTAAAGTAATTGTATAGATGTGACTGCTTCCAATGATTGTTCGGAAATCGTGTAATCATACAATAACGTCTCTCTATTTATTTATGCTGAATGTATTACCTTTATTTCTGTCGAGGGTCAACTGCTAATCACTGCAAAAATTGTCAATCCACTGCAAATCTTCCCGTATTTCACTACAATTTTCTAACGTTGAGAGATTTCTGTATACAACCACATCTTCTGCTAACAGTATCATGGAGCTTCCAACGTTATCCACTGACATTTATATAGAGGATGTCTCAAAACGTAAGCTACGACTTCAGTGGGTTATGGTACTCAAACTAGTTAAGATGTGCACACTATGTTCAGGTTATATGACGGACGAAGTCACAAACTTTTGGATGTGTATGCTGCAGGTTGTCGTGAGTGAAGCATAATGACGGTGGCTCAAGAAAGGCCTCAGTGTGTAGAATGATTTATTCAGAACAGATCGGACATGCAGGTTCAAAGGAACTCCGAAACACGGTTTAGAAAGCACCGACCCTCCCAGACGTCGATACGCCGGTGATACAGGAATTTTATGCAGACAGGTGGTGTTGACGTGAAGCACCTACTGGACGGCCTGGAAGAACTGGAGTCGATATGGAACGGATACGGTTGGCTTTGCAACAATCACCGCAGAAAACTTTTCGGAGGGCGACGCAGGAGATGCAAATCCGTAGGACGACCGTACGTACACCAGTTCCTTTGTAAACGTTCACAAATGTATCCATACCGGTGGCAACTGTAGTACGTATTGAAACCAGACGCCACGCCACAAAGTAAGCAATTCGCTGCGAACGTTCTTCACCGTTTAAAGTAGGACAGAAATTTTCTAAATAACCTAGCATTTACTGACGAAGCAATATTCCAGGAGTGTGGTTCGCATCTTGGACACAGCCAATCCGTACACTATGACGGAAAAGATACGTGATAACCCGAAAGTGAATGTGTGGTGTTGTTTGATGTTTGATCACATTTACGACCGTGTTTTCTCAGAAAAAAGATATAATTCTAAGAATTACCTTGATATGTTGGAGCTGTTTGAGTTAGCACAACTGGCTGACCGCCAGGACACAGTCGGCACAAGATGGTGCACCGCCACCTTGGACTCATGTGCGAGATGTTCTAGACGAGGTGTTTCCAGATCGCTGGATTGGCAGGGGCGGTCCAATTTCTTGGCCTCCTAGGTCGCCTGACATTACACCGATGAGCTTCTTTGTAGGGGGGGTATTTCAGGGACAGAGTCTACCAAACGCCTGTCAACCACATTAACGATTTAAGGAGTGGAATAGTTGCTGCCATTGCCACAGTTGATGCGCAGCGGATATGTTGCGCCAGATGTGGATACAGCTTGAATACCAAAAATGGCTCTGAGCACTATGGGACTTAACATCTACGGTCATCAGTCCCCTAGAACTTAGAACTACTTAAACCTAACTAACCTAAGGACAGCACACAACACCCAGTCATCACGAGGCAGAGAAAATGCTTGAATACCGACCGCATGTTATGCATGCCAACAAAGGCGCACGTTTTGACATTGACTGAATGGCATACAGCCTTTATGAGATAGTGTGTCGCATAAGCTAAACATGATGTGATTATCGTAATTAATTTGGATGCTATAGCACATTAGAGTTGTACTGTACCATCTAAGACATCCTGTACACTGCGAACAACAATGGTCCTGTAACACTCCCTTGAGATACGCTTGCATTTACTATTAGTCTGAAGATTTCTCTCCTTGCGAAACACAGGCTGTGATTTACGTAGAGTACAGATGGGCAGATCCTTCAGTGGAGTTACGAAATTGCAGCTGACCACTGTTACCTGATGGCCCCAATGTGGGCCCGCCGCACGCCCGATGGTTGTTGCGCAACGCTAAGGCAGGGACACACACGCGGCGGAGAGGCAGGAAGTGACCTTGCTCCTACATCGCCTCCGCTTTCTCCAGTCGGCAGTGAACTCGGGAAGAGCTGTCTCTCCTTTCTTGTTTGCCTGCAGCACAACAAACTGCGTGACGCGAACACGTTAACTTTGTCATCCGCACCCACTTCATGAATCCCCCGAGGAATTACTTCTAATCGGAAGACTAATCAAAACCACCACCACCACTACTGCTTCTAGTACTACTACTGTTGTCTGCTCCGTTCAACGATATGGGGGTACCTTTATGTGACTTCCGTTTCGCATTCGCTAGGGAAGATTCTGGATCCGTTCCCAATTTCTGTCTCATACACAAGACATAAAACACGTAAAACAGGCAATATTTTTAAGTATTTGATTCGACGAATTCCATAAATCATTTTCGTGATTTTTATCGAAATGATGGGGACAGAGCTAGTTAACTGGCCGCATATGTATGACCTGTTAGAGTGCGTGGCTGCATGTTTGTCGTTTGCAGATTACTGAACACTTAAATTTAATAAACGAAAAGAAAATACTAGTTTTTGACACTATTCATGCTATTCTGTTCATGCTATATTTACATACTTACTTCGCGAGCTGGCATACGCTGCATGGCGGAGGGTTTCTTATACCAGTACTATTCATTCCTTTCCTGTTCCACTCGCAGATGGAGCGAGAGAAAAAAGGCTGTCTGTATGCCTCCGCACAAACCGTAATTTATCATCTCTTGTTTTTGCAGTTCTTACGCGAAATGTACCTTGGTGGCACTAAAATCGCTCCGCAGTCAGCCGCAAATTCTATTTCCCTAATGTTCTCAATATAGTTTCGTGAAAAGAATGTTATCTTCTATGCAGTGATTTCCAACTGAGTTCACGAAGCATCTCCGTAATACTCTCTTGTTGATCGCTGGGCGAGACATGCACGCTAACTGCGAGCTAAGTAAGGGTCTAAGAATACTCTATCTAAAGCCGAATTGGAATTCCTTCCAGATCTGGGGGCTTATTTGTTTTCAACTGTTTCAGTTGCTTCTAAGCGCCAGGGACGCCTTTTTTCATGTTCTCAACACAGGAGTCTGTGTGACAATCAAACAAAATATCTGTACGGTTCTCCTGTGTGAATCATTTTTTAAACGCGAAATTTAAAACTTCAGCATTTTCTCTGCTGTCTTCCGCTGCCACCCAGACTGATCGATGAAGGACTGGATAAAAGACTTCGACCCACTTACTAATTCGCACAGTTCTATTTAAGAACAAAAGGAGACACATTTTTCTCTATACTGCACACGCTCGTAGTTTGTAACGAACAGCACTATGGACAAACTAAAATCTGTAGTTACGAATATTTATTCGCAGACAACAACAGTCCGTGACCTGAAGACGATCGTTTCACTGAAACTAGTTATTTGCGGATAAATTTTGATGTCAACAACTTATCCTAATTTCATGATAACGTTCTTAAAATACATTGTGTCAAAACAGCACTGTTCACAGAAAATACTAGGTACGCTATGTGATCCAAAGTATCCGGACATCCCAAAAAACATACGTTTTTCATATTAGGTGCATTGTGCTGCCACCTACTGCCAGGTACTCCATATCAGCGACCTCAGGAGTCATTAGACATCGTGAGAGAGCAGAATGGGGCGCTCCGCGGAACTTACGGACTTCGAACGTGTTCAGGTGATTGGGTGTCACTTGCGTCATACGTCTGAACGCGAGATTTCCACACTCCTAAACATCCCTACGTCCACTGTTACCGATGTGATAGTCAAGTGGAAACGTGAAGGGACACGTACAGCACAAAAGCGTACAGGCCGACCTCGTCTGTGGACTGACAGAGACCGCCGACAGTGGAAGAAGGTCGTAAGGTGTAATAGACATCTATACAGGCCATCATACAGGAATTTTTAAATGTTCGGATAATAAGTTGCCGTCTCTTTATCTAAGAATAGATGATGAATGCAGCTAGCCGCTATCCTTGTGTAATGTCTTGTCTGTATAGACGTGTATCTGTTGCCTTTAAGATCCCTTCACCTTCACACATAAATCTATACAGTAAAGTAAGGCCCTCCCCGTTCTTGGCTGATCCGTAATAAGACGGACGAAAAATTAGACTAATGGAGGATTATTAGTATTATCTCTATTTTCATTCGCTCTCTCTCGTTCTCTCCTTTATCTATGTACAGTTTTTAATGTAATATTTCATTACGTGAAATCAGCCAAATAGGATCTTTGGTGGAGTCCTTCGTCTTGGTAATCAGCGGCTGGCTTGCTGTAAGAGATCTTTACATTTATTATTACTGTTAAACACTGCAGTCAGTCGGGAGAATCAATCGTTTGGACAATTGGTTCCTTTTACCAAAGATTGCGAATTCCAGATGTGTACTAAGCCTTTTTGGACGATTTAACACAGACTCAGTGATTGCAGGCTCTCTTCGACACAGCTGAAACTTTCCCACTAATTACAGAGCCAACGTGATCATCAAATGATTCAGAAAAAAAACTCATTCGTTCATTCACTCCAGAACAAAAAAGTCACAAACCTTATTTATGGAGGAAATTGTGTATTAAATCCATCTCCATTACACATCCAGATCTCCGGTGATTCCACGCCTTAATTATTTTCCTTTTACAGTCTCTTTCTCCTCAAACAAACCGCTAGCGGCACAAATGTTAATTGGCTCGCTTTAGCGAGAAGAAAAGCAGAATGTGTATCTCTCAGAAACACGTCAATCCCTCAACAGATACTCCAGAAGCTGTCCTAGTTACCCCTCTAACAACCATGGAGAATGCATATATGCATCTCTGTTATTTCAAAGAATAAACGCACTAGAAAATACTTTGGCGTCGTCGAGCTGTCGCCGCATATATTACGAGAAAATCAGATCAGATAACTTTTCCAAAGTGAATGAATGTGGATGGTTTGATTGAAAATGATTAACTGGTGCGTGGTAGAGGGTATTTTCTGTGGGGACATTACAAATTCCAAACTGCATCGTGATCCACTGGAAGTACTATCACAGTTAGGCGGAAGGTGAGAAAACTTGGAGTTCATGGTCTAACGGCTGCTCATAAGCCACACATCACGCCGGGAAATGACAAATGACGCCTCGATTGGTGTAACGAGCGTAAACATTGGACGATTGAACAGTGGAGAAACGTTGTGTGGAGTGACGAATCACGGTACACAATGTGGCAATCCGATGGCAGGGTGTGGGTATGGCGAATGTCCGGTGAATGTTATCTGCCAGCGTGTGTGGTGCCAACAGTAAAATTCGGAGGCGGTGGTGTTATGGTGTTGTTGTGTTTTTCATGGAGGGGCCTTGCACCGCTTGTTGTTTTGCGTGGCACTATCACAGCACAGGTCTACATTGATGTTTGAAGCACCTTCTTGCTTCCCACTGTTGAAGAGCATTTCTGGGATGGCGATTGCATCTTTCAACGCGGTCGAGCACCTGTTCATAGTGCACAGCCTGTGGCGGAGTGGATATACGACAATAACATCCCTGTAGTGGACTGACCTGAATCCTATAGAAGACCTTTGGAATGTTTTGGAACGCCGACTTCGTGACAGGCCTCACCGACCGACATCGATACCTATCCTCAGTGCAGCACTCCGTGAAGAATGGGCTGCCATTCCCTAAGAATCCTTCGAGCACCTGATTGAACGTATTCTTGCGAGAGTGGAAGCTGTCATCAAGGCTAAGGGTGTGCCGACACCATATTGAATATCAGCATTACCGATGGAGGGCGCCAGGAAGTTGTAAGTCATTTACAGCCATATGTTCGGATACTTTTGATCACATAGTGTATATTTTCGCCCAAAAAATAGCACTCATCCATGTGAAATGGCTTGAGATTAGATATCAAATTAATTATACTATCTATCACATAATTTACATTATGGAGTCAGTAATCACAGATTTTTCCTTAACGTTTGAAACTAAGTTCCGATTTCTGTCTCGTGTTGTGGTAATGGTCATTGCTATTAACTTCAAATTGAGACTGAGTGTTTAGACGAATTTAGAGGCATGTACATGTAGTCACGCGACCAGGGTAACTGTTGCCCAGGACCAATTTTGGCCTGACATCCCCCCTCTGCCCCCCCTCTCCCCCCTGCCGATTTCATCCCATCTGTTGTTTAATACTTACCTCGTCCCTCCTCCTGTATGTATTTGTTGGTTTTCTGTATTTGAATGCGTTCATAAGACAAAATCACAATATGTCAGCTTCCCACTAACTGTTAAGCTCGTTAGGCACGAGAAGTTTCAAACCTGGTATTCTTTGGTTACCTGCTTCGACAAGACGTCGCCAGGCATCGAACTACACTCCTGGAAATGGAAAAAAGAACACATTGACACCGGTGTGTCAAACCCACCATACTTGCTCCGGACACTGCGAGAGGGCTGTACAAGCAATGATCACACGCACGGCACAGCGGACACACCAGGAACGGCGGTGTTGGCCGTCGAATGGCGCTAGCTGCGCAGCATTTGTGCACCGCCGCCGTCAGTGTCAGCCAGTTTGCCGTGGAATACGGAGCTCCATCGCAGTCTTTAACACTGGTAGCATGCCGCGACAGCGTGGACGTGAACCGTATGTGCAGTTGACGGACTTTGAGCGAGGGCGTATAGTGGGCATGCGGGAGGCCGGGTGGACGTACCACCGAATTGCTCAACACTTGGGGCGTGAGGTCTCCACAGTACATCGATGTTGTCGCCAGTGGTCGGCGGAAGGTGCACGTGCCCGTCGACCTGGGACCGGACCGCAGCGACGCACGGATGCACGCCAAGACCGTAGGATCCTACGCAGTGCCGTAGGGGACCGCACCGCCACTTCCCAGCATATTAGGGACACTGTTGCTCCTGGGGTATCGACGAGGACCATTTGCAACCGTCTCCATGAAGCTGGGCTACGGTCCCGCACACCGTTAAGCCGTCTTCCGCTCACGCCCCAACGTGCAGCCCGCCTCCAGTGGTGTCGCGACAGGCGTGAATGGAGGGACGAATGGAGACGTGTCGTCTTCAGCGATGAGAGTCGCTTCTGCCTTGGTGCCAATGATGGTCGTATGCGTGTTTGGCGCCGTGCAGGTGAGCGCCACAATCAGGACTGCATACGACCGAGGCACACAGGGCCAACACCCGGCATCATGGTGTGGGGAGCGATCTCCTACACTGGCCGTACACCACTGGCGATCGTCGAGGGGACACTGAATAGTGCACGGTGCATCCAAACCGTCATCGAACCCATCGTTCTGCCATTCCTAGACCGGCAAGGGAACTTGCTGTTCCAACAGGACAATGCACGTCCGCATGTATCCCGGGCCACCCAACGTGCTCTAGAAGGTGTAAGTCAACTACCCTGGCCAGCAAGATCTCCGGATCTGTCCCCCATTGAGCATGTTTGGGACTGGATGAAGCGTCGTCTCACGCGGTCTGCACGTCCAGCACGAACGCTGGTCCAACTGAGGCGCCAGGTGGAAATGGCATGGCAAGCCGTTCCACAGGACTACATCCAGCATCTCTACGATCGTCTCCATGGGAGAATAGCAGCCTGCATTGCTGCGAAAGGTGGATATACACTGTACTAGTGCCGACATTGTGCATGCTCTTTTGCCTGTGTCTATGTGCCTGTGGTTCTGTCAGTGTGATCATGTGATGTATCTGACCCCAGGAATGTGTCAATAAAGTTTCCCCTTCCTGGGACAATGAATTCACGGTGTTCTTATTTCAATTTCCAGGAGTGTATAAACTCCAAACCAATCAACCAGTCTAGATTTGTGAGCTATAACGAAAATAAAGTAAAATTAAGTTAACTGATTGACTATAGTTAAACACAAGGTGTTTCGAAAGAATATACATTTTTCGAAATACATGTATTATTAAACTCTAAGACATACAAGTATGAAACTTGGTACACGTATTTACGAATCTCTCAAGTTTAGATTACAGATGTTCGATACGTCCTCCATCAGGGACACGAACGCTATCTTATCGATGCTCAAATTCCTCCTACAATCGGGTATGGACCTGGTTCTTCAACTTTCCTAGCTTCTGTAACAGTGTTGGTGCACCAACGTTGTCCTTTGTGAAACTCCACAGGAAGAATTCACAGGGCGTCAAATCCAGTAGCCGTGGTGGCCAGCGAGTAGTGTGAAGTTGAGACTGTTTGATGACCAATCAACGGCTTGGCAGAGTTTCATTCAGGTATTCATGCACTTGGCGACTCCAGAGGCGGGAAGCCCCGTCTTACTGAGAAATGAAGGTGTCCTCGTTCAGCCTCAGGAACAATCAGTTTTGTAGAATAACAAGGTACTGCTGACCGCGAACTGTGTTTTCATAAAAGTAGAGTGAGCTGTAAACAGATGAGTGTGATATCGCACAAAAAATACTCACTTTGGGTGAATAGTGTGGATCTTCAGTGTGTGCATGTTGTTTCTGTAGGCCCCAAATTCGAACATCGTGTTTGTTTACTTTCCCAAGAAGATGGAAAGTTGCTTCATCACTGAATACGATGCGTTGTGTGGAAGTGTTATCACTGACAATGGCATTCTCAAGCTGGTCAGAAAATGCCACCCTTTTTGCGTTTGTCGTCATGAAGTAGAGCCTGTAACAGCTGTAACTTGAACGGCTTCATAACCAACCGACGTCTGAAAACATGACACATTGTTGTTATAGGCTGCTGTAACGAGACTGCGATAGGAAGTGTGCGGATTTTTTGACAAAAACACGAGGGCGACCGTGACTTTCTTTTACGTGCGTATCCAGTGTCTACAAACTGTCGATACCATCTGCGAATGTGCCATCTATTCCGAGGAGCAGTTTGGTACCTCAACCTGAAACGTATTTACACTGTATTCACGGAATTATACTTCGCAAACTCGACAACGCAAAATAATTTCTGCTGCGGAGTAGCCATTTTGCAACGTGTCACGGTAACCAAGCTGGCGGAAGACTGTCGACACCTGGCGCATGAATATAAACTGGAAAATGTATTCGTTCCTTCAATAAGCGAGTCGTGGCGTAGCGATCGATAGTTTTGACAACATAATACTTTTTCACACGTACATTCTTTTTGCATTCGTTATGCTTATGCTGGTATAAACGAGAGAAGAAAGAATGTTAGCGTATAACATTGACGACGAGGTCATTAGCGGAGGACGACTCACTGGGGGTGGGGAAGGATGGGGAACGCAGTCAGCCATGTCCTGTTCAATGGAACGATCTCGGAATTTGCCTTAGGCGATTTAGAGAATTTATGGAAAACCTAAATCACTGATTTGAACCCTCTCTTATCAAATCCGAGTCCAGTGCCGTATCATTGCGCCACCACATTCTATTTGGCTACAACAAATTGTTGAGTAATTATTGTCTTCTTTAATAACAGTAGTTTTAAGACTAAAGTTATCTTCCTGCAAAAAGAAAACATGGTAAAATTCAAATATAGTCTTTACAATGTAACTGTGTTAGCCCACTTGACGTAATGAAAACGGTTCCATGTAGAAGCCGAAACAAAATACAATCCTCTCGATAGGGGAGAGAGTCAGATCTTATAAAACTGTTGCTCAACAAAGTCTAGTTCGAATCTGCTCGCCATGTTCTTTCCTACTTCTCTGCTCCTTTTCCATTTCACGCCTAGAAATCCTTCCCGTTCTTGTACTTTCTTCTTCTTCGTACCCCTTCCTCTTCCCCGTTGATTTTGTCCTTTATTTTTCCGCCCGTTACGAAACTCACAGAACTCCCGCCACGGCTGCCATATCGTGGTTATGCCACTGCCTATCAGATAACATGGTTTTCTGAGCGATAAGTTAGCACCTAACAGTATACCATAAGGCATCTCGAAATGTGCGAATTATGGAAAGACGTCGATTTGTTTGTTTCCAGATGATAGCAATGGGTCAAGGACAGAAAGTTGCTTAGCTGTTTGAGAGGCTAAAAATAGTTGTATTTTTTCCATTTCAAACTTTCCTCAACGTGTACAACCAAAATTTTGGAACATTCTGCTTAATTTACTGATCTATGTTCCTGTGCCACATTGTGTACTCTTAAATTCCATATGTGTACGTGGCGGATACAGAAAAACCTGAAGGAGGGGACGCTAAAGATGTCTTGAGCTACCTTTACTTTTACCGTAATAAAAAAAACCAGCTTCCCCTTCGGCGAATAGTCTGTATTTATAACGCTACGTATCGAAGGTTCTCAGAACAACAAAACAGTAGAATATACGCGACTTCTCTCGAACAAATGCCAGACAGAATAACGTATCGAGATCATTAGAATGGCCGCGACTTTTCTCGTAGGTATGTGTCAGCTATCTACACTGGTGGCCATTAAAATTGCTACACCACGAAGATGACGTGCTACAGACGCGAAATTTAACCGACAGGAAGATGTTGTGATATGCAAATGATTAGCTTTTCAGATCATCCACACAAGGTTGGCGCCGGTGGTGACACCTACAACGTGCTGACATGAGGAAAGTTTCCAACCGATTTCTCATACACAAACAGCAGTTGACCGGTGTTGCCTGGTGAAACGTTGTTGTGATGCCTCGTCTAAGGAGGAGAAATGCGTACCATCACATTTCGACTTTCACAAAGGTCGCCTATCCCGATTGTGGTTTTATCATATCGCGACATTGCTGCGCGCGTTGGTCGAGATCCAATGACTGTTAGTAGAATATGGAATCGGTCGGTTCAGGAGGGTAATACGGAACGCCGTGATGGATCCCAACGGCCTCGTATCACTAGCAGTCGAGATGACAGGAATCTTATCCGCATGGCTGTAACGGGTCGTGCAGCCACGTCTCGATCCCTGAGTCAACAGATGGGGATGTTTGCAAGACAAAAACCATCTTCACGAACAGTTCGGCGACGTTTGCAGCAGCATGGACTATCAGCTCGGAGACCATGGCTGCGGTTACCCTTGACGCTGCATCACAGACAGGAGCGCCTGCGTTGGTGTAGTCAACGACCAACCTGGGTGCAAGAATGGCAAAACGCCATTTTTCCGGATGAAGCCAGGTTCTGTTTACAGCATCATGATGGTCGCATCCGTGTTTGGCGACATCGCGGTGAACGCACATTGGAAGCGTGTATTCGTCATCGCCATACTGGCGTATCACCCGGCGTGATGGTATGGGGTACCATTGGTTACACGACTCGGTCACCTCTTGTTCGCATTGACGGCACTTTGAACAGTGGACGTTACATTTCAGATGTGTTACGACCCGTGGCTCTACCCTTCATTCGATCCCTGCAAAACCCTACATTTCAGCAGGATAATGCACGTCCGCATGTTGCAAGTCTTGTACGGGCCTTTCTGGATACAGAAAATGTTCGACTGCTGCCCTGGCCAGCACGTTCCCCATATCTCACACCAACTGAAAACGTCTGGTCAATGGTGGCCGAGCAATTGGCTCGTCACAATACGCCAGTCACTACTCTTGATGAACTGTGGTATCGTGTTGAAGCTACATCGGCAGCTGTACCTGTACACACCATCCAAGCTCTGTTTGACTCAATGCCTAGGCGTATCAAGGCCGCTATTACGGCCAGAGGTAGTTGCTCTGGGTACTGATTTCTCAGGACCTATGCACCCAAACTGCGTGAAAATGTAATCACATGCCAGTTCTAGTAATATATATTTGTCCAATGAATACCTGTTTATCATCTGCATTTTTTCTTGGTGTAGCAATTTTAACGGCCAGTAGTGTATGTGCCAGACATAAACCTATACAATATGATGACGTGGTCGCACGTGCTACATAGGAAAGTACAACTGCGGTACTCGATAGCTCGATTCAGTCGAGTCGACTGACGAAAGAAACCAACGAATAGCGTGCGGGCTGACTGGCGGAGGCGGTGCGGGTGGCAATGCGGGGAACCCAGCAAGGGGTGTCACATAAATTAACTTTCCAGTGTTGCCGATGGAAATAAAGGAAGGTTAGGAGTTGACGTCCCATTGACAATGACGTCATTTCAGGCGGAGCACAAGCTCGGTTAGTTGAGAGATGGAGACTGGCGATGTCTCTTTAAACCCTGACATCTACGTTCATCAATCCAGGAAATCTGTTTCAGTATTTCGCAACCATGACTTATTACACTGATGATTCGGTAGTTGCTGGAAGGTGTGAAGACTGTCGAAGCATCAATACAGTAACTCATGGTTGCAAAATAAGTATTGTTTACAGGAGAATGAAGAAAACAGGTTTTTATCTTAGAAAATAGTTTAAGGAAAGGCAAACTTTCAGTTATAGAATTATAGCTTTACAAAATGTTTTCGAGACTGTTGCCTGGAATACATGCTCTAAAATTCTAAAGGTAGCAGGGGTAATAAAACATAGAGTGAAAGGTTATTTACAATCTGTACAGAAACCAGACTGCAGTTACAAGAGTCGAAGGACATGAAACGGAAGCTGTAGCTGCGAACAGGGCGAAACAAGCTTGCAGACATCCCCGTTGTTGTTCAGTTTGTACCTGGAGTAAGCTGCAATGAGGGGTTTCGAAATGGGACTGAAGCTGAACTTAGGGCTTTGCCAATGACACTGTAATCCTATGAGGGACTGCAAAGAATATGGAAGACCAGTTGAATGGAGTGGACAGGTTTATTGCAATCATCAACAAAAGTTCAAAATGGCTCTGAGCACTATGGGACTCAACTGCTGAGGTCATTAGTCCCATAGAACTTAGAACTAGTTATACCTAACTAACCTAAGGACATCACAAACATCCATGCCCGAGGCAGGATTCGAACCTGCGACCGTAGCGGTCTTGCGGTTCCAGACTGCAGCGCCTTTAACCGCACGGCCACTTCGGCCGGCATCAACAAAAGTAAATAAATCAGTAGCAAGAAAAGAATTTCTGAGAAAGAAGAATATGTTAACATCGAATATAAATTTAAATGTTAGAAAACTTTCTCTGAAGGTATTTTTATTGAGATGTGGATGATAGGCAGTTCAGACGCGAAGTAGTACAGGCTCTTTTAATGTGATGCTGCGCAAGAATGCTAAGGATTAGATGGGGTCCGCAGCTCGTGGTCGTGCGGTAGCGTTCACGCTTCCCGCGCCCGGGTTCCCGGGTTCGATTCCCGGCGGGTTCAGGGATTTTCTCTGCCTCGTGATGACTGGGTGTTGTGTGATGTCCTAAGGTTAGTTAGGTTTAAGTAGTCCTAAGTTCTAGGGGACTGATGACCATAGATGTTAAGTCCCATAGTGCTCAGAGCCATTTGAACCATTTGATTGGATGGGGAGGTCGAGTAACTAATCGAATTGCGGAAAAAGTAAATGTATGGAACAACTTGAGTAAAAGATGGGATCGACTGCTAGGACACAGCCTGTGGAGGGAGACCAAGGCCTGAATACATTAAACAGATTCAAATTGATGTAGGTTGCAGTAGTTATTCCGAGCTGAAGAGATTTGCACAGGGTAGACTAGGGGTAGACTAGCGTGTAGAGCTACATCAAACCAGTCTTTGGACTGAAAAATACAATAACGTCACGGAAAACTAAATCTAGATGGCCGAACGGGGTGGCACATGTAGGATCTGCTGTAGTACGCCTCATCATACTGTTGCAGGCAGAGGGAGGGATATTAGTGGGTGAAAGTGCTGAAAGAGTGAGTGTGGGTTCTGTTTATGAGAAAAACTTTAAAACTAAGGGAGAAGACTAAAAGAACAACGAGCTTTCTGCAGTGCTTCGAGTATCATTCTTCTAATGTAAAGAATGCTTGAAATATTTATTAAGGAGTTTTTGCCATGTGAGATTTCGTGAATGTTGACTGAAAAAAAAAATACTAAATATGAAAAAAAGCTCGACTTTCTCAAGGCAGCTAACGTCTGACCAGTGCCAGTGCGTTATGTAAAGCGAAATTATGGAGGCTATAGAACATTCTGGCAACATGCCATTATAAGTGACTGGCGGTGGGTGACCTTTTAGACGGAAACCGTATTGCCAACCGCAGTAACGGCTACGCTGCCGACTCTAAACTGAACGTAAAACATAATAAACAAACACAGAAAAGAATTACCAAACGGCGGTGCTCTGTTTCGGTTTACAATCAGATGTTAGAAATGTAACGGAGCTTCTGAAGGACATCGACTTGGAAGATAAACACTTGGAGCTATTGTACACGTATTCATCTTATTGTGACTGTGAAACTCCAGTGGTTTAAGGTAAGGGGATACTTGCATAATAATGAGCCGAGTTGGGAAGAAAGAATTTAATTTGGTTGTAGTAAATTATGTTCAGTGGCTAGAATCTCACAACTCCGGTTTTCAAAACGTTCAGGTTAAGGGCGGCTTTACAGAAGATAGAACAAAATCATAAAATCTAACGAAACCCACGAGTTAGGAGAAATACGGGTAATTGACTCAACATAACTGCTTAAATAATAAACAAAAACTAAAAAACGGCTCGCTAAAATCTGCCATTATGCAAATAATGTTCAAGGAAGATAATAGAAAATACGCAGATAATTTTTTAAAATATCTGTTGTAACAGTCTCTGTGCGATAAATTGTAAATGACAAGGGGATCACACGGCAATCGGGTTTCTGTAATCTTTGATATTTATCATATGTTCAGCATCCAAATATTAACCTACCGAAACAAATCGATGTAGCTCTCAAAAATTCTCGAGAAAATCGAATTTTGAAGTTCTGCGATCAACGTTAATTCACTACATGTATGACGATTTTTCTACGGGCCGAGTGGTCAGTCGTTAGCATTTACGACTGCTTCGAGTCTCGTTCCAGTAATAATATATATTTTTGGTTAATTTCGAATATCTACGTCACTTAAATGTAAAATTAATCTGATATATGTTAATTAACACACATCTAACTATCGTTCCTACGGAAATTGAATGTCTTTTCATTTCTCATAGCATATCTCACTAACTGCGGTGCAACTCTTCAAAAAGTGAACAAGTAACAGCAACCGTGGAGGAGCGTGTGGTGCATTCCTTGGAATCCCCCCCCCCCCCTCCTCCTGGGACCAGTGTGAGACGATTAGCAGCTGCAGAAGGCGTGTCTCGCTCTCTTATCTGGGAGATACTACATGAAGAATTGCTGTACCCATATCATCTACAGCGCGTTCAGGCCGTAAGGCAACTGGATCATCATGGCAGACTGCTGTTGTCAGTGGCTGTTGCAGAAGTGTGCCGTAGATCCACTGTTCACATGCAAGATTTTATTTATTGATGAGGCACGGTCCACAAGAGATGGTGTTGTGAATTTCCATTCTCAGCATCTGCGGGCGGATGTAAATACCCAGGCAATGCAGGAAAGTGGGCAAAACACCAGTTCTCAATCAACGTATGGGCAGTCGTACTTATCGATAGACTGTTCAAATGTTCAATAGTGTGTGCAATCATATGGGACTTAACTGCTAAGGTCATCATTCCCTATATCGGTAGAATGATAGGGCCCTACGTGCTGCCACAAAGGTTAACTGGAGCGCATTATCTGGACATTTTCTTTAATGTATTGCCTATCTTGCTGACGGCTGTGTCATTGCAGCACCGAATATAAATGGGGTTCATGCATGATGGCGCACCACCACACTTTCGTCACAATGTGCACGAACATCTCACACAGAAATTTCAGGACCGCTGGATTGGTCGGGGAGGAGGGCACAACTTTGCCCGCTCGTTCCCCATACCTCAATCCCATAGACGTCTGGTTATGGGGACACTTGAAGGGATTGGTGTAAGCCGCGCCAGTCAATGATATGCGGACGCTACAGGGTCGCGTCTTCAGTGCGTGCGACCAGGTACAACCATTGGGTGCATCATTCCTTACGGCGGAGGGGAGAGGTGTGCATTGTCGTGAAAGGATGCCACGTTGAACACCTCCTGTAGACACGTTTTTATAGCAGAAAGTATGCATTTCCAGACCTATGTTTATTGCACTTACTTTTCCTTGTTTCGATGAGTATTACCCCATATATATGAATATATTTATTTCATTGTTGGTTTGTCTGGCGAAAGTTTTCTTTCAGATGTCTCAACCTCATCTCGACTTCGTGGAGGCTTAAATATTAAAGATGTACAGCAACAATGCATGTCCATCCTTTAAAATGGGAATTTTTAAAGAAATGAGGAATAGTGTGGGTACTTTAACAAACAGCATAGTTATTGTTTTAAACCCAAGAGCCTGGACAGTGCCGATCAGTGTAAGCAACACAAGTAGAGACCTACATTATGTAAGCAAATATTAAGTTGAGCGTACCTACATTCACGATGATCTCCAAACTTTTAACTGCAGTAAAACATACAGATTGCTAACCCAGAGGCAGACAAGTAACCGGACAAAGCTTAAATATCAAGACGCAATGAAAACAAGCGTGGGAAAATATTAATAACCACATCCTTAAATCCTGCATGTGTTCAACCTGGTGTCATGTGGTAAATGAAATAATTTCGACGGGGGAGAAATTACAATGAGGGGACAAAAGATATATAGATGGCTGTAGTATAGCGTACACAAGATATAAAATGGCAGTGCATTGATGGAGCTTTCATTTGCACGCAGGTGATTCATGTGAAACGGTTTCCGAAGTGATTATTGCCGCACGACGGGAATTAACAGACTCTGAACGCGAGTTGGTAGTTGGAACTAAACGCACGGGACATCCCATTCCGGCAACAGATAGGGAATAAAACATAGTTTCAGGGGTGTGCCGAGAATACCAAATTTCGGACATTACTTCTCACCACCGACAACGCAGTGGGCGACGGCCACCATTTAACGACCGTGAGCAGCGGTGTCTGCAGGGAGTTGTCAGTGCTAACAAATAAACAACTCTGCGGAAATTATGGCAGAAATGAATGTCGAACGAATGACTAACGTATCCGTTAGGATAGTGGTGCGCAATATGGAATTAATCGGCCTGCGGTTCCAGGCACTACAGTCTGGAACCGAGCGACCGCTACGGTCGCAGGTTCGAATCCTGCCTCGGGCATGGATGTGTGTGATGCCTTAGGTTAGTTAGGTTTAATTAGTTCCAAGTTTTAGGCGACTGATGACCTCAGAAATTAAGTCGCATAGTGCTCAGAGCCATTTGAACCATTTGAGTTAATCGGCTACGGCTGCAGCCGACCGACGCGAGTGCCTTTGTGAACAGGATGACATCACCTGCAGCGCCTCTCCTGGGCTCGACACTATATCGTTTGGACCTTAGACTACCTGAAAACCGTGGCCTGGTCAGATGACTTCCGATTTCAGTCATTTGAGCTAATGGTTGGGTTCAAGTGTGGCGCAGTCCCCACTAAACCATACAACCACGTTGTCAACAAGGCTCTGTGCAAGCTGGTGGTGACTCCATAATGGTGTGGGTTGTGTTCCCATGGAATGGACTGGGTCCTCTGGTCCAGCTTGTAAGTAGGCTGTTTAGGTTTTTTTATTGGTAACACCACCTCTGTATGAAAATCACTGGCTGTGCTGTGTGCAGTCTGTGGCTAGTTTGCATTGTTGTCTGCCATTGTAGTGTTGGGCAGCGGGAGCTGGATGTGAACAGCGCGTAGCGTTGCGCAGTTGGAGGTGAGCCGCCAGCAGTGGTGGATGTGGGGAGAGAGATGGCGGAGTTTTGAAATTTGTCATGAACTGCTATATTTATACATGATGATATCAAGGTAAATACATTGTTTGTTCTCTATTAATATCTTTCATTTGCTAACTATCCCTATCAGTAGTTAGTGCCTTCAGTAGTTTGAATCTTTCATTTAGCTGGCAGTAGTGGCGCTCCTGTATTGCAGTAGCTTGAGCAGCGAAGATTTTTGTGAGGTAAGTGATTTGTGAAAGGTATAGTTTAATGTTAGTCAGGGCCATTCTTTTGTAGGGAATTTTGAAAGTCAGATTGCGTTGCGCTAACAAAATATTGTGTGTCAGGTTAAGGACAGTCGTGTATAATTGTTCAAAAAGGGGACGTTTCACACTGTCTTTCCGTTGGAAGGACAACACTACTTCTTCAAGACTGCATGGAAATCCACTACTTCTATGTGCATTTTCTTTTACTGCTCAGACTTTGAGAAAAACTCTGCATTTTTACTGTGATGAACAATGTGGACTGTCTTTATGGACTGTGAGAAATTTTTAGCTTTTGACCAACATTGCATCAATAAGTGTGTGCATTTGATTTCTTTGTTATTGTAATTATGAAAAATTTTTTTCAAATCTGTATTGGCCACTGCCCAATCCAATTTGTAAAAATTTTTGTGGGGAGCATGGGGGCTATGTAAGTAGGCTGTTTAGGTTTTTTTATTGGTAACGCCACCTCTGTATGAAAATCACTGGCTGTGCTGTGTGCAGTCTGTGGCTAGTTTGCATTGTTGTCTGCCATTGTAGTGTTGGGCAGCGGGAGCTGAATGTGAACAGCGCGTAGCGTTGCGCAGTTGGAAGTGAGCCGCCAGCAGTGGTGGATGTGGGGAGAGAGATGGCGGAGTTTTGAAATTTGTCATGAACTGCTATATTTATACATGATGATATCAAGGTAAATACATTGTTTGTTCTCTATTAATATCTTTCATTTGCTAACTATCCCTATCAGTAGTTAGTGCCTTCAGTAGTTTGAATCTTTCATTTAGCTGGCAGTAGTGGCGCTCCTGTATTGCAGTAGCTTGAGCAGCGAAGATTTTTGTGAGGTAAGTGATTTGTGAAAGGTATAGTTTAATGTTAGTCAGGGCCATTCTTTTGTAGGGAATTTTGAAAGTCAGATTGCGTTGCGCTAACAAAATATTGTGTGTCAGGTTAAGGACAGTCGTGAATAATTGTTCAAAGGGGACGTTTCAAACTGAACCGATCTTTAAGTTTAAATGGTTATGTTTGGCTACCTGGAGAACATTTTCAGGCGGGCCGGAGTAGCCGAGTGGTTCTAGGCGCTTCAGTCTAGAACCGCGCGGCCACTACGGTCGCAGGTTCGAATCCTGCCTCGGGCATTGATGTGTGTGATGTCCTTAGGTTAGTTAGGTTTAAGTAGTTCTAAGTTCTAGGGGACTGATGACCTCCGATGTTAAGTCCCATGGTGCTCAGAGCCATTTGAACCATTTTGAACATTTTCTGCCAATCATGGACTTCATATTCCCTTAACGGCACTAGAGGAGAGTAGGGCAACGGAAGCTTGGCATGCAACTCAGATAGGGACATTGGAAGGTGAAGTCCTGCTCCGCGCATTAGCAGGGCGGGTAGTGAAAAACACACTTATGCAAGGAGTAGCCGACAGTGTGTGGGATATGCAGGGAGTAATAACGAATCTGCAAGAAACGCTGCATCACCCATTGCAAGGACAGATAATTACCGATTTGTTATCGCTGGACCAATATTTACGCGGGTTGCGTAAGGTGCAGAAGGAACTACCGTCAGGGTTATATTTAATAATAGAGCCCAACGAGCAAAATTGGCCTTTTTTCTATCAGGTTGCGACAGTAAGGGTAACAACCGAACGCGCAAGAGTGTATATTTTGGTCCAATTCCCGGTTATGGGGAATGGAAATGCCGTGTGGCTAGGGCCTCCCGTAGAGTGGGTTGGCTCTGAGCACTATGGGACTCAACATCTTAGGTCATAAGTCCCCTAGAACTTAGAACTACTTAAACCTAACTAACCTAAGGACATCACACACACCCATGCCCGAGGCAGGATTCGAACCTGCGACCGTAGCAGTCCCGCGGTTCCGGACTGCAGCGCCAGAACCGCTAGACCTCCGCGGCCAGCCGTAGAGTAGGCCGTTCGCCTTGTGCAAGTCTTTCGAGTTGACGCCACTTCGGCGAATTAAGTGTCGATGGGGATGAAACGATGATGATAAGGACAACACAACACCTAGTCCTTGATCGGAGAAAATCTCCGACCCAGCCGGGAATCGAACCAGGGCCGTTAGGCACGACATTGCGTCGCGCTGACCACTGAGCTACCAGGGACGAACTGTTATGGGGAAGAACGCGAGGATTCAGTGTTAAAAGGTCCACCCACATCCAATGAAGTGGGGAGAGTTGAGCAAGGTTGTGGAAGTGAAAACTAGAAAGGTATTGATGATCTCGGCAACTAGAAACTGGAACGCCGAAATGGCAAGGGAGGAACAACGAAGCTGCAGTAGAGGGAAGATAACGGTACGTCCATGCAGGGTGGTAAGTACCAATCCGGACATATGTACGGTGCAGTTATTTTTAGCCTGGGGGAAAGGAATAGACTGTCCAAGGGACATCGTGGAGCCAAAATTGAGCTTGCAACGGGTCGTGATGCATTGGATCTTCTCCACCTACGAGAATTTGGTAGCAGTAGCAAGTTGTTTTGAGCGGGGAGTATTTGTAGAAGCGAAAACATGTGTAAGGTGTTCTAAGGCCTTAAGGAAGGCAGGACAGTTTAAGCAGTTAAAGGAAGGGCTTTTACAAAGGTACAAAAACAGAATAGCGGACGTCGTCTAACTAGTATGACGTTCGAGCCCACCACCCACATTTCATTCACAAGATGTGGTGAGTTTGGACCAGTTTTCTTTTGAGTATTGGACGTTTTCTTTCCTTTTTGTGTTTTTGAGTATGGCTCATGGCAGGCCATTTTAGATGTTTTGCGTAGGCATATTTTTTTTGTCAGAATAAGTGTTAGTGTATTTGGGGCTGTAAGATTTATTATTTTCTTTCGTGGCATTTAATTACTTATGTATTGGTTTGAGTATGATGTTACCGCGTCTGATGATACGAGCTGTAGAGAGGAGGGTTATTCTTCTACTTAAATTTGTTTCGGGACTAACTGGGAACGAAAGCAACACAATGGCAGAGTCAGGGACGCAAGGTGTGTCGGAACCAGAAGCAGTACAGATTTTGTTGGAAAAGTAACACAATTGCCAGTAGACAATACGCAGTTGAGAAATGAATTAATATCTGGAAGTGAGCTGGGAACTGCATCTGATCAGTCATTGTTGCCTGTGGGGCAGGCGATTGATCCAGCTGCCGCGAGTTTAATTATTCCATTTTCTGGCAACGCATCTGAGGATGTGGGTTCGTTTGTGGCGGACTTGGAGACTTCAGCGGTGATGAATGGTTGGTCTGATGAGCAGTTGTTACATATAGCCAAGATAAGATTAATGGGTGCAGCACCTGGATGAGAGTGTGCTGTACTCAAGGCAGGAAGAAGTGGTGGTGTCGAGTCACCAGTGGGCGTTAAAATTGGTATGGAACGTATGGGAAATGCAGAATGAAGTAAGGAGGATTGAGTAAGTGTTCGAAAACCTTAGACAATGTGCAGAGGGCAAGGGAATGCTGAAGGAAGTTGCAGGGGAGTATATGAAATTGCATGGGGCTTATAAGACGCTACGGAAGCAGGTAGGACAGATGGTGGAAGCGGTGCCATGGTCAAGATGGAAACGAGGATGGCTGAACACAGGGGGAAAAATTTTAAAGACAGTTTTTGGAACCGCAGACGAAAGCGATATAAAAGAACTGATCAACACGGTGGAAGTGGTGAGGCAACTCGCAGAGGAGAGTAAGGCAACGGCAAATAATGATCATTTTGAACACCTCTGTGTCAAGTGTCATCGCAGCCTTAACTTTGTTATGTGTTGTTTTCTTTCTGATCAGGCGGACAGCTAATTCCATGAGGGAACCAAGGGTAGTCCAAGTCCCAGTGGATTGGATACCGAGGGCGTGAGATGAGTAGGTAAGGGGTTGATCGAGCAGTGGTCGTCCAGTAGGGAATTTTTACGTTTTGTTTCATGTCATGGTTTTAAGGGGCACTAGACCACATTTAAGTTTTCTAATAGTAAGGAAATATGCCATAGGTGCAGACCCAAACAAGTTAAGAGCTAGTTTAGGGTCAAACTGGGGACCAGGTCTTTCCGAAGAGGGGAATAATGTAGCGGCACCGCCGTCAAATTGCTGAAAGAGTATTCATAGTGGTTTTGCATGTCGCAAATCACAGGCAGAAGGCGCCCACTGGCCAACCTAGCGTGTTATGTGTACGTGACGCAAAGCAGCGCGTATGGCAAAACAGAGGCACACAGCCACGTACAAATATGCGCGGATTTCTAACGAGATTTATTCAAGTGTGGCAGCTCTCCAGGATGGCGGGACATGTCACACCACCAGCTACACACAGCAGCAGATGGGGCGCCAGCGATCAAGTCCATGGTGGGTCGCTGGTTCGACCCTCTGGGACCGAAGCAGGAAACATAGCCAGCCAGCGGTGGGCCTCTCCACAGCTCACTACCACAGGCAGTCAGGCAGTCGTCCTGGCTTCCAACACACGCCAGAGGCATTCTGAGGCGAGAGCCGCAGAGTCTGACTCCATGACTCCAGATCGCAGGCACTTGTTGTCGCCGCGATCTTAGCCACGCCGGCGAGAAGCATGCAGCTGGCCACCTGCAGCTCACACCGAGTGGCGCTCAGTAGGCAGGGACGCAGACTGCTGAGTCAACTGCCGGCATCCTGACGACGAGTCAACTCCGCTGACGTACAAGGCCGACACACAGTGCGTGCACGGATTGCCGAGGCAGCCATTCCATGCCAAGCGGTTCCACAGACAGCGAAGTGCTGTCCTCAGCATTGCGGGACCTGGTGATGCAGACTGAGGGGAACACAGCATTGTAGTTGGGAACAATAAATCACTTGGAAAGCTGAGATGAGTCTTAATATGGTACCTTCTACTTCTTCCCGCTACATTTGGTCATCCTGATACATTTGGTGGCAGAAGTCGCCACTACATTCCCAAACAACGATGGAATTACTCAGCCACAATTGTTTGCAAATAGTTCGAAGAACATTCTAGGCAGATCTAGAGAATTATTTGGCCACCCAGATCGCCCAACATGAGACCCATCGAATATTTATTAAAATAATCGAGAAGTTAGTTCGTGCACAAAATTCCGAACTGGCAACACTTTCGCAATTATGGACAGCTATAGAGGCAGCATAGCTCAATATTTCTGCAGGGGATATCCAATGACTTGTTGAGTCGAGTTGGTGCACTATGCTGGGAAAAAGAAGGTCCGACATGATACTAGGAGCTACCCAAAGATTTTTGTCACCTCCCTGTATATACACTGGTGGAAAAAATCCCAAAAGCAAGAAATAATTATTGTAGAATAATGAAATTTCGCGACTACATTTGTCTACGTCTCAATATATATATTCTTTACTGTCGTTTGTTGTTATCAATATCAGCTTAGTCGCAAGAATTGGCAGCTTTCACTCAGTTAATGCTATGCAGAAATCCAATCTGCATTTGGATCGCACTTCCTTGACTCTTGCACAAAGGTGTGCAGTATACTGCCGCATCCATTAATAAGCTACCACATGAATTCAAAAATCTTAGCAGTAATCCACACGCTTTCAAATCTTAACTGAAGAGTTTCCTCATGGGGTCACTCCTTCTATTCTGTCGAGGAGTTCCTTGAAAGTTAAGCTGATCCCTGTGTAATATTGTTGACTGCATTTACGTAAACTTATGGCTTATAGTTTTTGGGGTTCATAAAAATTTTATTTTATTTGATATTAATTTTTTATTGTAATTTCATGTACTGACACGTTCCATGACCTTGGAAATTTGCTCCTCAATTTGGTCATACGGAACTAGACGTGTAAAATGAAATAAAATATTTATGTGATTAACTTCGCATGTTCACAGGTAAACATACGTGCGAGAAAAGCCATTGCAAATGTGAATGTTAGTACATTAATAACCGGTGTAACTGCCAGAATGTTGAACGCAGGCATGCAAATGTGCATACATTGTGTGGTACATGTGCCATACGTCAGTTTGTGGGAAGGAGTTCCGTGCCTGTTGAACTCGGTCGGTCAATACATGGAGGATTAATTCTGGTTGTTGATGATACTGGAGTTGTCGTCCGAAGATGTCCCGTGCGTGCTCGATTGGAGACAGATTTGGTGATCGAGCAGGTCAACATGTCGACACTCTGCAGAGCATATTGGGTTAGAACAGGGGTATAAGGACGAGCGTTATCTTGTTGGTAAACACCCCCTGGTATGCTGTTCATGAATGGCTGCACTACAGGTCGAATCACCAGACTGACATACAAATTTGCAGCCACGAGAGTGCTCCTTCAGTCTTACTAAATTGCATCCTTGCCATAGCTCCAGGTGTAGGTCACCTGTGCGTAGGCCGCAGACGGGTTGGTTGCAGGCGCTCACCTGGAATCTTTACAACCAACACACGACCATGACTGGCAGCGAGGCAGAACCGGCTTTCATCAGAAAACACAACAGACCTCCACTGCGTCCTCTGACGAACTCTCGCTTGACGTCACTGAATTCGCAAACGGCGGTGGTTTGGGGTCAGTAGGATGCTACATGGCGTCTGGATCGGAGCTGTCCTTGAAGTAACCGATTTGTAGCAGTTCGTTGTGTCATTGTGATGGCAACTGCTGCTCCAGTTCCTGCTGGATGTACCACAGCCATACGCCGAACAAGATAGTACTCCCTCCCGGTAATTCCACATGACCATCCCAAGTCCGGTATTCTTGCGACCATATCTTCCCGTGAACATAGCTACCAACAGTCATGTACACTCCTGCTTAATCTCCTGCAGAATCACGGAAGGAACGTCCAGCTTATCATGGTTCTATTTAACGACCTTGCTCAAAATCAATGAGGTGTTGATAATGGCGTCTTCATCGTCTTAAAGGCATTCTGACTAACTTGAGCGAATCTCAAGGGTAACTAACGCTCGCGATCATTACAGCACGTATTCAAAGCAAACCTGATTTTCAAGCTAATAGTGGCACGACTACCGCCACTCTTATACGAATGGCGCGAAATTTGAACAGACGTCATCTTTCAGATGTAGAAACACGCCTACCAACTTTCGTTTATCTCGTACAACTTCTTCTTGGTGCTGGAATTTTTTCCCTATAGTGTAAGATTAAATGAAGTTACACAGAATGCTATGATTGTTGCCAGCTGGCACGTAGCATAGCTCACAGACTAACATGTCGTGAGATAACATACATCTCTAAATGGACAACCAAAAGCTAGCCTTTAGCAACAGGGCCTGTGAGAACACAATACATTTTAAAGATTAAGCCCAGTCATTCTGGAATGCCTACCTGGAAGCAAAGAACAACAGCAAAGTGCGGCTCATTGGACAATATTTAGCCTAGTCTTCGTCCCCACTTATAAGACAGCAGCAATACAAGAATTCCTACAGTATATCCCAGTAGAGCACTATGTCGTAAAGAAACGGCCGAGCTACAAGAAACACTTCCAAAAGTTTTTCCACGTGGCCTGTCCTAGCAGATGGGCATGAATGTGTATATACAAACGTGAAAGTTAAAAAATGGTAGCGTTCGAAACTAGTAATAGTTGTAACACTGGCTCGAGTCTCGTTTCAGTAATTGTTTTTTCGTTTAATTCGACTATCTATTCTATTTAAATATAAAATTCATCAAATATATGATAATTAACGAATATATAATTATTATTTTTACTAAAAATGCACGTCTTCTCGTTTCTAGTTACTTATCGCGCAGCTATTCCCATCAGTCATCACACCATAACTCAGTTCTATGAATGCGTGGTGTCTGTCTTTTCGGACATATCTAACGAAACAAAAGACACCATGCGGAATCCGCTGCTGTGATACATTATATTTAAGGTTTTGGTGGAGCAGGGAAGAAAGGAAAGGAAAGGGAAGGAACGAGTGATATCATCTGCATCAAGACTTAACGCGGAATCACCAGCAACGAGTGAAAATGTGTGCTGGACCGGGATTCGAAGCTGCTTACAAGGCAGGTGCGTTAACCTACTGTGCGGACTATCTCGGCACGCCCATCGGTCGATCCACATTCATATCTAGCGCCACCTATCCTCAGACCCTGTCCATTTTCTCCATGCTCGCTACTATGAGATTCCCGCGGGGGTCGGACATGTTTGTGGTTCTGGGCTGAAGAAGTCCGAAAGAACAGACAGCACGCATTCATATAATTGATTAGTCTAGATAGGCAACGAATCCACCTTCGTCAGTGCAGATGCACAAATACGTCCGACCCCACGCGGGAATCTCAGAGTAACGGGCATGGAGGAAATGGACAGGGACTGCTGATAGGTGGCGCTAGATGTGAATTTGAATCGGTTGAGGGGCGTGTCGCGATAGTGCGTGCAGTTACGATGACCACTGTGTCCGATTGGCACCATAGGTGAACGCACTTGCCTAGTGCTGCGAATCCTGAACGAGACACACTCAGGGAAAAAGCACCACAGGCGCAAAAATGCGAGCTGGTGCCAGTGCTATAGAGAGTCGCCATTTGCGGGACCGGACGCCAACGGACAGAAACATACTCGGAAGGAAGAAGAGCAGCTCTCGCCCACTTGGTTATAGATCATCGTCCAGGGCTGATTTAGACAGAGAACGTCGTTTAGTGAACTCTTAGAAATGAACAGACAGTTGTTGTAAATTGCATTTGCTATCTACTGGGAAGTTTACCTACGATTTTTTGCATTTAGTCATTGAGAGCCTTTTTGTGTTATATTACAAGCAGTGTTGAATACTTCTTTATTTAGCTAGTCACAAAGATAAGGAAACCTTTTAAACTCCTTTGTGTGACGTTGTCTCTAATGTGTTGGAGTGTTGTAGAACCTTCATTCTCCTATCCTTTTACCTGACCCTGCGGCGTAGCTGTGTAATAGTGGCAGGAAGAAATTGTCTTAGCGGTGTACTGCACCAGAAGCCGTTCCAAGAGCTCACAAACTCGGCCACCTTACCGTAACAACAGTGGCAACTCGGCCTTCACAACAGTAGCGACGAGGTCTCTACCAAACTGGCGATGAGGTTTTACAAAACTGGCGATGAGGGCTTACAAAATTAGCGACAGGGATGGGATAATCGCACCAATCTCTGCAAGTCCCTCCCCAACCCTCTATTCCACTCGCGGATCGCGGGAGGGAAAACTGTCTGAACACCTCAGTACGAGCTCTAATTTTCCTTATCTTTGAATGGTGATCATTGCGCGATTTGAAAGTTGGTGGTAATAATATATGCTCTACATCCTCGGTGAAGATCGGATTTCAGAATTTAGTGAGCAGCCCCTTCTGTTTAGCGCGCCGTCTATCTGTAAGTGTGTCCCACTTCAAACTTTCTATGAGACTTGTAACGGTCTCGCGATGGCTAAATGTGCCAGTCACGAATCTTGACGCTCTTCTTTGGACCTTCTCAATCTCTTGCATCAGTCCCAACTGGTAAGGGTCCCATACAGAAGAACAATACTCCAAGACTGGGCGAACTAACGTATTGTAAGCTATTTCCTTTGTTGAAGGACTGCATCGCTTCAGGATTCAACCCATAAACCGTAATCTGGAGTTCGCCTTGCTCTTTACTTGTGTAATCTGATCATTCCATTTGAGATCATTTTGAATAGTCACACCTAGATACTTGACGGACGTTGCCGCTTCCAAAGACTGGGCATTTGTTTTGTACTCGTATATTAATGGGGATTTTCGCCTTGTTATACGCAATAGGTTACACTTACTAATATTGAGAGACAACTGCCAGTCAGTACATCATGCATTTATTTTCTGCAAATCCTCATTGATTTGTTCCCAACTTTCGTGTGATACTACTTTCCCGTAGATTACAGCGTCATCGGCAAACAGTCTAATGCCGCTGTCAATATCATCAACATACGTAAATCGTAAAAAGCAGCGGACCTATTACGCTTCCCTGTGGCACACCTGAAGTTACGCTTGTTTCTGTTGAATTCACCCCATTCAGGATGACATACTGCTCTCTGCCTGTTAGAAAACTTCCTACCTAACCGCATATGTCATCGTATAGACCATAAGCTCGCATTTTTTGAAGCAAGCGACAGGGTGTAACTGAGTCGAACGACTTTCGAAAGTCGATAAATATGGCATCCACCTTGGAGCCGGTATCTAGAGCCTGTTGTATATCATGCATAAAGAGGGCCAGCTGTGTCTCGCACGACCGCTGTTTCCTAAAAGGTATCGTCCACTACGTGCTAGAGAAGTATGTGCCTAACAAAAATATAGGGGAGGGAAAGGGTCCACCTTGGTACAACAAACTTATTAGGAAGTTGCTGAGAAAGCAGATGAGCTTCTCAGAGCCTAGAAAGGTCTGAACACAAAATATGATTCTACAACAAATCGATGTCAGTGAAATTGGCCGGTAATTCTGTGCATCCGATTTTGTACCCTTTTTATAGATTGCTATGACTTGGGCCCTCTTTCAGTCCCGTGGAACTTCCCGCTGACAGATTATAGATAAGAATGGTGCTATATATGTAGCATAGTGAACATATAATCGCACGGGGATACCGTCTGGTCCAGAACCCTTCATGGCGTCGAAGGATCTTAACTGTTTTACAATTTCAGATACACTAAACACTATGACAGCAATCCTTGCGTTTGTTCGATAATTGAAAGGGGGAATGGTGCTGCAGTCCTCTACCGTAAACGAGTTTTTGAAAGCTAGGTTTAGAATTTCGGCCTTCTGTTTATCATCATCCGTTACATTGCCCGTACTGTCAGCAAGAGAAGGTACTGAATTATTTGTAGCGTTCATAGATTTTACGTATGACCAAAATTTTTTGGGGTTATTTTTAGAATCTGCAGATAAAATATTGCTTTCAAATTTGTTAAAAGAATCTCTCATTGACCTTTTAACAGCTGCTTTCATTTAGCATAATTTCTGTTTGTCAGCGGGGCAGTGACTACGTTTAAAATGACTGTGCAAAATTCTCTGCTTACTCAGCAACTTCCTAATATGTTTGTTGTACCAAGGTGGATCCTTTCCCTCCCCTATATTTTTGTTAGGCACATACTTCTCTAGCATGTGGTGAACGATACCTTTAAATTCCGACCAAAGATGCTCAATATCTTTGGGTCACGCGGTGAATGCTTGGAGCTGACTATGAAGATATTCATTAATGACACTTTTATTTGCTTTTCCAAACAAGAAAACTCTACGCTGTTTCTTTGGTTTTTTTGCAACTTCCACTGACATAGAAGCCACAACGACATTATAATCGCTAATACTTTCTTCTAGATTAACTTCCTCAAAAAGACCAGGTCTGTTTGTCACCAAGATATCTAATATGTTCCCATCTCGAGTTGGTTTTCTAACCAATTGATCAAGGTTGTATGTTGAGAGCGCTCCTAGAATAACTTCACATGAGTCTTTGCTTCTGCCTCCTGTGATAAACGTGTGATTTTCCCAGTCAATGGATGACAGATTAAATTCTCCACCTATAACTAATGGATAATTTGGATATTTATTTCCTGTGTACTCAAGACCTTCCCTGAAACGTTATGCGACTTTTGTTGCGGATGTTGGTGGTCTATAAGACATCCTAATAAATGGTCAATACTTGTCTGATTGACAGCTTTATCCAGACTATTTCACAGTCCGAACCAGTATCGATCTCAACTGCGTTTGAGCAGCTTTTAACTGCAATGAATACACCACGTTCCATAGCATCAGTCCTATCCTTCCTAAACATTATCCAATCCGAGTTCAAAATTTCACTGCTATTTATGTCTGGTTTCAACCAGCTTTTGGTACCTAACACAATATTGGCACTGCTACTGTCTGTTTCGGAGAGTAACTCAGGGATCTTGCTAGACACTTCGACAATTTACTATCATGAGATTTGGCATATTTAAATCCTTTGGAATGACCTATTTAGGTGAACTAACAACTTTTACAGTTGGAACACCCACATCAGTGTCATGAACTGGTAATTTTTCAGGCCAACGGTTTGTTTCACGTGGAGAGGATCCAAACCTAAAAACCCCCATGTTCACGCCACAAGTACTGAGCCACCCATGCAGTTGCTTCCTGCGAGTAGTGCACCTCTGGTCTATCGAGGGGCGTCCTACTACCTTCCACACCATAGCGTAGGTCGAGGAATCTACAACCATTTTAGTCACAGAGTCGACGTAGCCTCTGGTTTAGATTCTCCACTCAACTCCAAACCAGAGGATCCCGGTCCACCCTTGGTACAATGCTGCAGATCGTCAGCTTGGTTTCCACTCCTCGAGAGATGGAGACCGCCTTCACCAATTTAGCCAGCGGTCGAAAGGACCCAAGGATTACCTCGGAACCCTGACGGCAGGCATCGTTGGTGCCGACATGTGTAACAATCTGCAGCTGGCTGCACCCCGCACGCTCGATAGCCGCTGGAAGAGCCTCTTCCACATCCCGGACAAGACCCCCCAGCAAGCACACCGAGTGAACGTTGGACTTCTTCCCCGCCCTAGCCACTATGTTCCTGAGGGGCTCCATGACCCGCCTAACATTGGAGCTCCCAATAACTAACAAACTCCTACCCCCACGTGCCTGTCTGGACCTTGCTGAAGGAGCGGCTACTATCCTGGCAGAAGGTGCATTCTAATCCGGCTCAGCCCCCCCCCCCCCCCCCTCATCATCAAATATCACACAGAATTTATTAACAAAGTGCATGGGATTTGGCAGAGCCTGTGTCCCCCATGCAGCCTTTGCCTTGAGGCTCGAGATCTCGACACAGTCCGCCACCCACGCTGAGGCGAGAGTGGGCCGGCCGGCTCAGTCACACCTGAGGTCAGTTCAGTGACAGAGAGCTATGACATCCCCCCCCCCCCCTCCCCGCACATCTAGTATAGCAGAGGCTACCGCAGGCACCCAATCCCCACCGCACCTCAAGGTGGCACTCCAGAACTTGTTGACTGTGGCCAATAAAGCTTCCAGCTGCGTTGGACTGTGGTCAACTCCTCCTGCATCCGCACACAACAGACACAGTCCCTGTCCATCTGGTTAATAACTGATTTACTATAAGAAACTTAAGAAAACCCAGTGCCACACAAGGTTAACAGCTACAGTCTAGTTGGCAGAAAGGACACTCAAACAATTTAAATCAATAAAATTGTATGGTAGAAGCTAGATCTGGTGCTTATTTTCCTGCTAGGGGCCATCTAGTGAATACTAAAGAATAAGACAGTGAAGTACAGTAAACTGCCAGGGGCTACCTAGTGAATATTATTATCGAATTAAACAGTAAGCTATGCAAGCTACACCTACTGAGCATCCTTCGTATTTAAAATGTAAACAAGCGTTTACCTACACGCGAAAATGACCTAATAAAACTATAAAAACTGTTACCTTAAATGTACCGAGTCTAAATGACACCAATAAACGCAAATATTGAGTATTGTACACTGACAGATGTAGGTAAAAAACAAAACCTTTAGCTAACAATAACAGTTCAGAATGTAAAGCACAAATACGAAATCTACTTTATAGGAACCGATGGGCTTACAGTACACGATCTCTAAAGCCCACAACAAGCTAAGGAATTTAAGCAGACGGCGAGGTGGGTTTTATCTTTCTGCTAACTAAACTGCTTGTAAGAAGGGCTAAGAAGCTATATTGTAACACTGATTTGTTCAGATATTGTAGTGTAACACTAATTTACCACGTATTTTACGTTTGCTTAACTGTTAACAGTCGCAGGTTGCGCTAGTCAAAAGTATACAAGTGAGGCTAGAATTCACTGTCAGTATCATTTTTCCTATTAAAACGTATAAAAACTGCTACCCTCAATGTATCGAGTCTAAATGACACTAATAAACGTAAATACTAAGTATTGTACACTAACTTAAACCGATTAACCCTAGTATTTATAATGTAAACAAACGTTTACGTGCACGCGGATAATGACCTAATAAAACATATAAAAATTGCTACCTTCAATGTATCGAGTCTAAATGACACTAATAAACGTTAATACTAAGTATTTTACACTGACTTAATTGATAATCCCGCATATTTAACGTCAGTTAAAAAAGTAAACAAACGTTTGCTTACCCGCGAAACTGTCCTAAATAGAAACTACACTTATCTTATTCAGACGCAAATAAAAACTGAAACCTTCAATTTATCACGTCTGTCTAACACTAATGCACGTAAATACTATAGAAAATACAGCAAAAACGATTCATTACTAGCTAAATTACTTATCTCGTAACCCAGCAGGCGAAAAGCGCTCGTAGCCTGCGTCAGGGCTGCCAGAACTAACAATGACTGGGCATATGGCACAGTCATCTATCTACATTCGCAATGGTACTCACAAAGTAGAGGAGGGGCGGTTTAGCGATGATACAGAAACTGGGAAGCATGCTGCCATGTCACTGGTCAGCATCGAAATTATAGTAAAATTGCTGAAATTGATCGCACTATCAATTCTGATGCTTGCTCCAGGCCATCGACAGTGTCTTTTCCATCACATATGTCCACTTTCACGCTGTTAATTACCACATAATGATAGAGTGACATCACTTGTTTGAGATGGAGAAAGAGTCTTGGTGGAGGGCCAACACATTCCAGGGATGGCTAGCACCAAAACAGTGATCAGTCGAAACGGAACACTGAGCCATCTCCTACCTCGACATTGTGGGAGATGAGTTTAAATGTAGAGGTTATCAATCACCTTTGGACAGCTGTTTGGAAACAGTCTCCAATACCGCAAAACTCTTCCAATTTCCATCTGTTGTGACTGCCTTTTATTGCAATCATCCTGTGTGTGTGTTGTGGGAGCAGCAGCATAATGTACACCATGTGATGTCCAGTTTTCTGTGAGAGCCCATCGATTGACACGTGTTACTGTCAGTTTAGAACCTGACACAGACCTCAAAGTCGTGGTGAAAAAAAATAAAATAGTATGGTGACGTATAAAGCTGTAGTCAAACACTGCTTGCATGTGTTACAGCAGAAAAAACGATGTATCAAACAACAACACCGCGACCCTTTCTTGTGACTGTCTCTGTGACTTAGATCTCTGGTCAACTGCTCCACTGGATCTTTTTTTTTTCTTTTTTTTTTTGTTTGAGATGGAGAAAGAGTCTTGGTGGAGGGCCAACACATTCCAGGGATGGCTAGCACCAAAACAGTTTGATGCGGCCCGCCACGAATTCCTTTCCTGTGCTAACCTCTTCATCTCAGAGTAGCACTTGCAACCTACGTCCTCAATTATTTGCTTGACGTATTCCAATCTCCGTCTTCCTCTACAGTTTTTGCCCTCTACAGCTCCCTCTAGTACCATGGAAGTCATTCCCTCATGTCTTAGCAGATGTCCTATCATCCTGTCCCTTCTCCTTATCAGTGTTTTCCACATATTCCTTTCCGCTCCGCTTCCCACGCCCGGGTTCCCGGGTTCGATCCCCGGCGGGGTCAGGGATTTTCTCTGCCTCGTGATGGCTGGGTGTTGTGTGATGTCCTTAGGTTAGTTAGGTTTAAGTAGTTCTAAGTTCTAGGGGACTGATGACCATAGATGTTAAGTCACATAGTGCTCAGGGCCATTTTGAACCTTTCCTCTCCGATTCTGCGTAGAACCTCCTCATTCCTTACCTTATCAGTCCACCTAATTTTCAACATTCGTCTATAGCACCACATCTCAAATGTTTCGATTCTCTTCTGTTCCGGTTTTCCCACAGTCCATGTTTCACTACCGTACAATGCTGTACTCCAGACGTACATCCTCAGAAATTTCTTCCTCAAATTAAGGCCGGTATTTGATATTAGTAGACTTCTCTTGGCCAGAAATGCCTTTTTTGCCATAGCGAGTCTGCTTTTGATGTCCTCCTTGCTCCGTCCGTCATTGGTTATTTTGCTGCCTAGGTAGCAGAATTCCTTAACTTCTTTGACTTCGTGACCATCAATCCTGATGTTAAGTTTCTCGCTCTTCTCATTTCTACTACTTCTCATTACCTTCGTCTTTCTCCGATTTACTCTCAAACCATACTCTGTACTCATTAGACTGTTCATTCCGTTCAGCAGATCATTTAATTCTTCTTCACTTTCACTCAGGATAGCAATGTCATCAGCGAATCGTATCATTGATATCCTTTCACCTTGTATTTTAATTCCACTCCTGAACCTTTCTTTTATTTCCATCATTGCTTCCTCGATGTACAGATTGAAGAGTAGGGCCGAAAGGCTACAGCCTTGTCTTACACCCTTCTTAATACGAGCACTTCGTTCTTGATCGTCCACTCTTATTATTCCCTCTTGGTTGTTGTACATATTGTATATGACCCGTCTCTCCCTATAGCTTACTCCTACATTTTTCAGAATCTCGAACAGCTTGCACCATTTTATATTGTCGAACGCTTTTTCCAGGTCGACAAATCCTATGAAAGTGTCTTGATTTTTCTTTAGCCTTGCTTCCATTATTAGCCGTAACGTCAGAATTGCCTCTCTCGTCCCTTTACTTTTCCTAAAGCCAAACTGATCGTCACCTAGCGCATTCTCAATTTTCTTTTCCATTCTTCTGTATATTATTCTTGTAAGCAGCTTCGATGCATGAGCTGTTAAGCTGATTGTGCGATAATTCTCGCACTTGTCAGCTCTTGCCGTCTTCGGAATTGTGTGGATGATGCTTTTCCGAAAGTCAAATGGTATATCGCCAGACTCATATATTCTACACACCAACGTGAATAGTCGTTTTGTTGCCACTTCCCCCAATGCTTTTAGAAATACTGACGGAATGTTATCTACCCCTTCTGCCTTATTTGACCGTAAGTCCTCCAAAGCTCTTTTAAATTCCGATTCTAATACTGGATCCCCTATCTCTTCTAAATCGACTCCTGTTTCTTCTTTTATCACATCAGACAAATCTTCACCCACATAGAGGCTTTCAATGTATTCTTTCCACCTATCTGCTCTCTCCTCTGCATTTAACAGTGGAATTCCCGTTGCACTCTTAATGTTACCACCGTTGCTTTTAATGTCACCAAAGGTTGCTTTGACTTTCCTGTATGCTGAGTCTGTCCTTCCGACAATCATATCTTTTTCGATGTCTTCACATTTTTCCTGCAGCCATTTCGTCTTAGCTTCCCTGCACTTCCTATTTATTTCATTCCTCAGCGACTTGTATTTCTGTATTCCTGATTTTCCCGGAACATGTTTGTACTTCCTCCTTTCATCAATCAACTGAAGTATTTCTTCTGTTACCCATGGTTTCTTCGCAGCTATCTTCTGTTTACCTACGTTTTCCTTCCCAACTTCTGTGATGGCCCTTTTTAGAGATGTCCATTCCTCTTCCACTGTGCTCCCTACTGCGCTATTCCTTATTGCTGTATCTATAGCGTTAGAGAACTTCAAACGTATCTCGTCATTCCTTAGTACTTCCGTATCCCACTTCTTTGCGTATTGATTCTTCCTGACTAATGTCTTGAAGTTCAGCCTACTCTTCATCACTACTATATTGTGATCTGAGTCTATATCTGCTCCTGGGTACGCCTTATAATCCAGTATCTGATTTCGGAATCTCTGTCTGACCATGATGTAATCTAACTGAAATCTTCCCGTATCTCCCGGCCTTTTCCAAGTATACCTCCTCCTCTTGTGATTCTTGAACAGGGTATTCGCTATTACTAGCTGAAACTTGTTACAGAACTCAATTAGTCTTTCTCCTCTTTCATTCCTTGTCCCAAGCCCATATTCTTCTGTAACCTTTTCTTCTACTCCTTCCCCTACAACTGCATTCCAGTCGCCCATGATTATTAGATTTTCGTCCCCCTTTACATACTGCATTACCCTTTCAATATCCTTATACACTTTCTCTATCTGTTCATCTTCAGCTTGCGACGTCGGCATGTATACCTGAACTATCGTTGTCGGTGTTGGTCTGCTGTCGATTCTGATTAGAACTACCCGGTCACTGAACTGTTCACAGTAACACACCCTCTGCCCTACCTTCCTATTCATAAAGAATCCTACACCTGTTATACCATTTTCTGCTGCTGTTGATATTACCCGATACTCATCTGACCAGAAATCCTTGTCTTCCTTCCATTTCACTTCACTGACCCTACTATATCTAGATTGAGCCTTTGCATTTCCCTTTTCAGATATTCTAGTTTCCCTACCACGTTCAAGCTTCTGACATTCCACGCCCCGACTCGTAGAACGTTATCCTTTAGTAGATTATTCAATCTTTTTCTCATAGTAACCTCCCCCTTGGCAGTCCCCTCCCGGAGATCCGAATGGGGGACTATTCCGGAATCTTTTGCCAATGGAGAGATCATCATGACACTTCTTCAATTACAGGCCACATGTCCTGTGGATACACGTTACGTGTCTGTAATGTAGTGGTTTCCACTGGTGATTCTTCCGCCTTTAGGGGCAATTTCCTACCCCTAGGGCAAGAGAGTGACCTGAACTTCTATCCGCTCCTCCGCCATCTTTGACAAGGCCGTTGGCAGAATGATGCTGACTTCTTATGCCAATGCTGATTATTTATCAAACTTTAGGCAGTGGCGGGGATCGAACCCGGGACCGAAGACGTTTTGATTATGAATCAAAGACGCTACCCCTAGACCACGGGTACCCCCCCCCCCCCCCCCCCCCCCACTGGACCAATACCTGTTTAATTAATAGGATCGCAACATATGCTCGATACCAGCGCACATATGGTATTTGTTTTCGATATATATATATATATATATCAGAAGACAGGGAAGTGGTAAAATCTTATTAAGTTCTCTGTGAGATGACGCTAGTAGAATTTTTATAGCTTGTAGCCTTTCTCTCTCTTGGCTGGTACAAAATAACGATGATAGAGAGAATGTCTGGGTGCCAGACGTGAATGCACCCTGAGGGATACAGATCTCCTTTGAACTGCAATACCTACATGTAGTTTGTAGATGCACTGAAATGCAGTAGCAAAATACTCGTCGTTCATCCAGTTTCAATAACTGTTCATACTGTCCTTTATATTACCTTGCGTTGCAGGAGAAAGCTTCATTTGGCTTTGGCCTTACACATTGTACACAGTTGGCGGAGCTACAGTATAACAACATGATTCCATTTCCTCCGAGTGGTCAAAAGCGATGGTCCTGTCATACTAACTCAACTGATCTCGTTTCTCTATGGGTTGCAGAAGGTGGTAGATATAGCGCTCTCCGACTTCTGTTCAGTTCCAACTTAAATTAGAACAATCACATGGATGAAGCTGCAGGATGGTGGGGCAGATACTGAGGAACAGTTACAAGATGCCAATGGACTGTCTGAAACCACATTGGAGTTTTGCTGTAGCAGATAGGTTCGAAAATGGTGACTCGTTTCGAGATATGATTAACCAGTGGCTGTAATCATTGAACGACATCGCCTTAGGATCCAATGCAGGGCCCGCATCTCGTGGTCGTGCGGTAGCGTTCTCGCTTCCCACGCCCGGGTTCCCGGGTTCGATTCTCGGCGGGGTCAGGGATTTTCTCTGCCTCGTGATGGCTGGGTGTTGTGTGCTGTCCTTAGGTTAGTTAGGTTTAATTAGCTCTAAGTTCTAGGCCACTGATGACCTCAGCAGTTGAGTCGCATAGTGCTCAGAGCCATTTTCCAATGCAGGTATGTGGCTGAATGGAGAGACTTGATTCCAAATCGGAGACAGCATTTCTAACAGAAAGTGTAGCGCTATAAATCTGAAACGCCAGTGTATTTTGTACATTTCTTACGACCTCAATCTAGAAGGTTGCAATTTTTTTTAAAGAGATTTGTCGCACAGCGCACCAACTACTGTATATGATCATTCTCACTCAACCATTGTCCTCCCTCGCCTTTAAGCCAGTGTATATATCACAGAACCTTTGAAATGGCATTGAGATAGAATGTGTCACAAATACTGGAGAAATATGTAATGGAGGCATGAGGGAGTTGTAGATGCCGGGTTAATACCACCTTATTGAGACAAATCACTTTCTAAATTCGGAGATTTTATTCGGGGCTTACACCGCCGGCGACGTGCACCCGCACTTTCGGTCTGTTAATACACATCCCGCGATCACCACCTATATTCATTGTCGTGGTGTTTGTGTGGAAGACCAAAATGGTTCAAATGGCTCTGAGCACTATGGGACTTAACATCTGTGGTCATCAGTCCCCCAGAACTTAGAACTACTTAAACCTAACTAATCTAAGGACATCACACACATCCATGCCCGAGGCAGGATTCGAGCCTGCGACCGTGGCGGTCACGCGGTTCCAGACTGAAGCGCCTAGAACCGCACGGCCACACGGGCCGGTGTGGAAAACCATTTCATTCGGAATCAATACCATACCTATATTTATAAAGCTTATATACTTTTTAATATGGATACTTGTGTGCGCCTTTGGAACCAAGACTGCTAGTGACTGTAACATAGCTATTGTGATCATGTATTTTAACAGCTATTCGCTTATACGACGATTACGTCTCTCTACCTAAGACACACAGGTACCACTCACAAAAAAAAAAAAAAAAAAAAAAAAAAAAAAAAAAATGAGACATTTCCATCCATCGTGGATTTTTGCTCAGTATTGTTTGGTGTCACCAGCATACAGTTATTGGAGAAGTACAGTACTCAGTTCGGGATATGTGATAGATTCGCTGTGATCAGCAGGCTTATAAAGTATGTAGGTGTTCTGACGTGTGCAAAGGAAATAACTATGTCCTGTCATAAGGAAAGTATGGATTTGATGTGGAAAACTGCGACATCTGTAAGGACAATGAAAGATTTTTTTTTACATCTGCATCTACATCTACGTGATTACTCTGCTATTCACAACAAAGTGCCTGGCAGATGGTTCAATGAACCACCTTCAAGCTGTCTCTCTACCGTTCTACTCTCGAACGGCACGCGGGAAAAACGAGCACTTAAATTTTACTGTGCGAGCCCTGATTTCTCTTATTTTATCGTGATGATCATTTCTCCCTGTGTAGGTGGGTGGGTGTCAACATAATGTTTTCGCAATCGGGGGAGAAAACTGGTGATCGAAATTTCATGAGAAGATTCCGTCGCAACGAAAAACGCCTTTGTTTTAATGATTGCCACTCCAATTCACGTATCACATCTGCGACACCATATCCCCTATTTCGCGATAATACAAAACGAGTTGCCCTTCTTTGTACTTTTTCGATGTCATCCGTAAGTCGCACCTGATGCGGATCCCACACCGCACAGCAACACTCCAGAGTAGGGTGGTGTAAGCAGTCTCTTTAGTAGACCTGTTGCACCTTCTAAGTGTTCTGCCAATGAATGGCAGTCTTTGGCTTGCTCTACCCACAATAATATCTATGTGATTGTTCCAATTTAGGTTATTTGTAATTATAATCCCTAAGTATTTAGTTGAATTTACAGCCTTCAGATTTGTGTGACTTACAGCGTAATCCAAGTTTAGCGGATTTCTTTTAGTACTCATGTGAATAACTTCACACTTTTCCTTATTCAGGCTCAATTGCCACTTTTCGCACCATACAGATATCTTATCTAAATCATTTTGCAAGTCGTTTTGATCATCTGATGACTTTACAAGCTGGTAAATGACAACATCATCTGCAAACAATCTAAGACGGCTACTCAGATTGTCTCTATGTTGTTAATATAGATCAGGAACAATGGAGGGCCTATAACACTTCCTTGGGGAACGCCGGATATTACTTCTGTTTTACTCGATGACTTTCCGTCTATTACTCCGAACTGTGACCTTTCTGACCGGAAATCACGAATCCAGTAGCACAAGTGAGGCGATATTTCTTGATTAGAAAACGCTTGTGAGGAACGGTGTCGAAGGCATTATGGAAATCTAAAAATATGGAATCAATTTGACATCGTCTGTCGATAGCACTTATTACTTCATGAGTATAAAGAGCTAGTTGTGTTTCACAAGAACGATATTTTCTGAAACCGTGCTGACTATGTGTCAATAAATGGTTTTCTTCGAGGTACTTCATAATATTCGAATACAGTATATTTTCCAAAACCCTAGTGCAAATCGACGTTAGTGATATAGGCCTGTAATTCAGCGGATTACTCCTACTTCCTATTTTGGGCATTGGTGTGACTTGAGCAATTTTCCAGTTTTTAGTAATGGATCTTTCTGTGAGCGAGTGGTTGTATATAATTGCTAAATATGGAGCTATTTTATCAGCATACTCTGAGAGGAACCTGACTGGTATACTATCTGGACCGGAAGCCTTGCCTTTATTAAGTGATTTAAGCTGCTTCGTTACTCCGAGGATATCTACTTCTATGTTTCTCATCTTGGCAGTTGTTCTTGATTGGAATTCAGGAATATTTTCTTCGTCTTCTTTGGTGAAGGAGTTTCCGAAAACCGTGTTTAATAACTCTGCTTTAGTGGCACTGTCATCAGTGACTTCACCGATTTTACGTTGTTACGTGGAAAATTATACCCAGTCATAAAGCTGCTACACGATATTTCCAGAGCCACTGTTGTCGGGAGGATGTATTTTGGATATGTCGCTCACTGTTGAATGTCATCAGATTGAGGCTGCAATCGTAATATTTAATTGTAAATTTGGAAATTTATGGTAAGTTCTATGGAAACAAACTGCTAAGGTCATTGGTCCCTAGGCTTACACACTACTTAATCTAACTTATGCTAAGGTGCTAAGGACAACACACACCCATGCCCAAGGGAGGACTTGAACCTTCGACGGCGGGAGCCGCGCAAAACGTTGCAAGGCGGCCAAGAACTTACGGCTACCCCGTGTGGCCATTTAATTGTAAATACAGTGATAAAATATATGTGGTTGGTTTCCTAGGATGATTCTGCCTGGGGTGTGAGAGCGCACATTGCGGCAGTTGCCTGTGGCCGGAACGATTGATATTTCTGGCTTACTGCGTAGCCGTCCAGACTGGAGAGGGCGTCTGGGGTACAAGAATATAACTGACAACCATGTCGCCCTCTAGGTGGGTCAATAGCGAACTAATACTCAGTATATGTTGGGCAGCCTCGTGATCGCGTATGTTCTCCGTGAAAATTTGAAAACATTCAATACAGGCGCGTGTTTGCGCTGGACAGCTATTATGTCCTATGTAAATTGTTCGGTTGGCTGCTTCTAAACATTTTCTGTCTTTATTTAGTTGACAGAACAGCGATTGTTGTGTGTGATGTGTGCATCTAGATGGTGAAAAACAGATGGAAGAGACGTTTATTGGTTCTCTAGGCATGAAAGATACCTTATTTGACTTTGTAAAGTAGAAAGATGGTATGGAATCTGTTATATTATTGACATAGGTATTCTTTAAAAAAACTAAGAGTGGAACTATTCCTCTTTTTTTTTCAAGTTCTTACGTAAAGATCTTCGCAGACGCGGTAAGTTCCTAGTTACTCAGTGTTTTGCAGCATGTCCTATCTCACTGAAATTTCTGTTTTATAGCGAAATAATTTCCACTCTTTATCTTCGGAATTATACTGTGCAAGCTGTGGTGTCACCGCCAGACTCCACACTTGCTAGGTGGTAGCCTTTAAATCGGCCGCGGTCCGTTAGTATACGTCGGACCCGCGTGTCGCCACTATCAGTGACTGCAGACCGAGCGTCACCACACGGCAGGTCTAGAGAGACTCCCTAGCAATCGTCCCAGTTGTACAGCCGACTTTGCTAGCGATGGTTCACTGCCTACATACGCTCTCATTTGCAGAGACGACAGTTTAGCATAGCCTTCAGCTACGTCATTTGCTATGACCTAGCAAGGCGCCATATTCAGTTACTATTCTCAACAGATAATATTGTGAATCATGTACCGTCAAGAGCGACGTTCATCATTAATGTATTTAAGTTAATTATGAAACTAATTATGCCCGCTTTCTGAATTCTAATTCCTTATCATGTTCCAGACCTCACGTCAGTATAGTTCTTCCCTCCTCACGCCAGCCTGCGTGAGCTAAAACGCGTGCAATTCGGCCTCCATTCCTAACACGGTGTTGGCTCTTCTGCCAACACAACACAAGCGATCTGCTGTGTGCTTGATATGGAGAACTATCGCGTAAACCGGTGCGATATTCTGGCAAACCATGTGAAAATACATGTGTTCTTGTAATGCCATAGTCTGGAGACGGCTGTAGAAAGCATGGCAGCAAGCAAGCTGGTCAGGGCGGGAAGCAGTAACGCCTTTGTGCCAGGGGGAACCAGCTCAGTCTTTGCACATCAGTTCGGAGGGTGACCATGAGCCGGTGATGGCCCTCTCCTCGCGTATCAGGCAAGTGAGTATGGGGGCAGTTGACCCGCGACCGTTAGTCGCGGTGGATGACCGACCGACCTCGTGAAAAATATCTACTACTTTGAGGACTACATATGGTGCATGTGCTTATAATTTTTTAGAATCTGTCTGTCTTTGTGGTATATGTACGAGTGTCTGGTGATCGATAGCTACATACAGGATGCAGAAGTGATGATTTTGTATAGTGCAGGATACGAATTTTGTGTTTACTACAGCTATATGGTGTGTGGTGATAAATCCTGGCTGGAGATCGGTTTCACACTGAAAAATTCAAGTTTTCCTCGACAGTAGCAGAGCAGTGTAACTGAGGAGTGTCTTTGGCGATAGTTTCTGTATTTCAAGGTCTGTAGAATACTCTTGCAGGGTTTATCTGTCAGTGCAGTATGACTGTCTATGTTTGTTTTCGATCTGTACAAAATAATTTTGCCACTGAAAGTATCGTAATTAGTCTGTCTGCAGAAAATGGCAGACATTGCTCCCATATCGGCAGCAGCAGCAGTTTGGCGAGTTTCACACGGAAAAATTTACGCTATGCTCACCGGTAGCAGAGCATTGTAATTGAGGAAGTGTTCCTGATGATAGTTTTCGTATTTCTTGATCTGTAGACCAGTTTTGCAGGGTTTAACTCTCAGTACAATATGACTGCTGTACGTTTTTTTCGATCTGTAACACATAGTTTTGCTGTCGAAAGTCTCGTAATTTGTCTTTCTGCAGAAAATGGCGGTCAGTGCTCTCACACCGTCAGCAGCAGCAGTTTGGCAGGTAAATTCAGCAATAATCAATCAGAATGCTCCATTCACAAGAAGATCCATGATGTCAGAGTGTCACAAGGATATCCTTTGTACGGGGCATAGTAGCCTCTACAGACTGGTTCGAAGAAGACAGGAGCAAGGTATCTACGGAAAGTTCTGCGACGTCTGAGGTTCACGTTATGTCTTCTTCGTTCAAGTGTTCAGAGACAAGTCCAAGCAGACCATCCTCTTCTGGTTTGGATAGGCAGGAAGCTGTCCCTCACCCACCACTGTGGCTTTAGAACATCTCCAGACCTGCAACTGTAGGACATCGAAAATTCCAGCCTTTTTTCTCGTCTTAAGGACAGTGCTTCGAATTTTTCTGATTTTCCCATCTGTGCTTCGACACCTGTGTGCGCTTCAAGAACTGAGGAAAATAACGTCCCTGACTCCAGCAGCAACAAATATAAACTAAGGTCACTCCACATTTCAGAAAAGTGATGAACACCACAGCAGCTGTAGGACTCAGTAAATTTTCTCTCGCTGACAGTACCTTCAAACAAGCAGCTAAAACTCGAAAAGTGGTGAGCGTGCTGTTTAGAGTTACAGAGATACTTATTTCAGCTTCCAAATTTCATCGTTTTCGTGTTGTAGGGAAGCAGCCTACTCACGCCTTTTAAAATTCTCATCAGTCTTTCCATTGTGTGCCAGCCTAGTCCGCTGTAACTAGCTCTGACGTCATAAATGTTGCGCAATACTTTAAAAATCAAGTAAATTACCTGAAACGTTTCTAGCATGTCAGGAGTAATACTAAATCAATATGTGTTGAATGTCAGTTCAATAACTTTAACCATTTTCGAAATTTGGACGTTTTTCAATAAAAATCATTGGCGCAACAGAAAAGGGCTAGAGACTTAAAAATTTATATTTAGATTCCTTTTTCATAATAATTTAATAGAAACAGTACTTTGGATCTCACAAACTAAAATTTTAGTGGAAATTCATGATTTTCTGGTTTTTGTCTTAAAAATTAAGGAAGCAAGATAGATTAAGTAGGCGAATAAATAAGGCTAGGATGTTTAAATTTAAGTAGAAGGGAGATCCGCTATAATCATAAAGATGTGAGAAGTTTCAATTGAATAACTATAAAACTATAGCGATAGCGTATCTCCAAAGGGCAAGTTCAGAGCTCGTCTACTGCGTGTAGTGTAATTAAATTAATTCTCTAGTCCAAAATAATTGACTTAGCCATGTCAGACTTTTATTATGATTACTTACCTGTGTGCTGATTGCACATTTAAATCGAGAGCTTCATCGACCATCAGCAAAGGAAGCGATGATTTATTCAATAACTTAAAGTGGTGCATTACTAGCCCAGCGGCTAGTCGGGAGAGCCGGTTTGATCAGGCGTTCCCTTAGCCGTCCGCACCGCGGCTTTATATATAAGAACGCTGCGCGAGGAAGTAAGGCCCCAATTCTATCCAGACGCTGAATAGCACACCATCTGTGTCGGGAGTCGCGTCGCGTCGGTATCATTGCTATAAACAGCCTCGGATGCCGTGTTAAGTTACTCGGGATACGCGTAACCATGAAATCATTTTCGAGTGAAGTGTTAATTCTGGGATGACTTTAATGATCTATCTTCAGTTTGCGTATGTCGTTTTTTCACGTGCCGTCGCGGGACAAACATTCTACCATTATTTAGCGTGGCGTTTGATGAACATTATCATCAAATTATGGCGAGCATTCATTTAAACATTTAATTTGAACAGTTATAGTTGCATCAGCGCATTAGACTCTGAACTGCTCTGTTAGTTAGATTGTGTGGATTCTTTTGTTTTGATCTGTGACTTTCAGAATAGAGCGAACGTTTTTACAGGATCGTTTTTGATTACGAATCCCAGACAATCTCCTAATTCCTCAGAGCTTTAAGCTGTAGCTATATGTGTAATTCTCAGATGAAGTGAGCACTAGGAATTCTAATTACAGGCTTCACGTTTTGCTTATCTCTTTCTGGTTGCCAATATTGTAGTTAGAGAGCCAGTGTTGAGAACGGCAAAAGACAGCATAAATAATAGGAACATTTATATAACAATTAATTCCACCAGCCGCCCCACATATGGTTTATCGGCCGGTAAATGCATCTTTTCTTTACTACATTACAAACCAAACATTATATAACTACATTCATACCACCCGCAGCTCCACAGTGTGTAAAAACAGGTATTGCACGGTTTCGACATCTGTTTCCCACAAAACCGTGTGAAGTGTCTTACGGAGGTTTCATAAATGTACAGCGATCATTTTAGAGTCTGTATTCGAGTGTAGCAGTGTATGTCGCCAAATTGAAGCAAAGTAATGCAGAGCGATCTGTTTTGAAAGTGTATTTAGAGACATATTCAGTTGTATTTAGTGACTCCTGAAGCAGCCTGTGCTCAAAGACAAGGGTATTTCCCACAAAAGCACATGTAGTGTCTCCAGGACGGTTTCATAAGTGTGCTGCGATCTTTTTTTTAGAGTCTGTGTTCAAGTGTGTGTATACACCACAAAATTGAGGCAAATTTCCGTACAGCGATCTTCTTGAAAGTGTGTTATAGACATATTCAGTTGGATTTAGTAACTCCTGAAGCAGTTCACTAAAGCGCGCGAAATGTCTCAGGGACGGTTTCCAAGTGTGCTACGGCCTTTTGTTTTTAGTGTCTGTGTTAAAGTACCATGGTGGTATTCCTTGGAATAAAACGTGTAATTGTTTAAATATTCTTGCGTCTTCTGCAAAGCTCTCTTACTCTCTTCGTGCAGTGGTACATTTATTTCCTGTGACATCTTCGAGTTATGTATGTGACAATATTCAGTACACTGCTTAACCACCAGATGTAATAACTCCCAAAGCAGTTCGTGTTCAATGACAAACGATATCCGTGCCCTGGGGATGGGAAGGAGGAAGGCTGCGGATATTTCCAATGCAACAGAAGGTATGCGATCGCTCCTGCAGCTAGAACGTGGCAGTGTCCTGAGGTCAGCACATGGTCTCAGGGAGCAAACGCACTGGTGTGAACGTCTTGCCCCTTGTGCTTCGGAAGACTGACTAGACTTTTATCGAATGATGTACAGTTACAGCACATGCATTGATCAGCATGAGTTGTGAAGTGTAACTTAGCCCCATCCTCCTACATCTTCATTATTTGATGAAGCGTATTCGTCATCACCAAATATCATTGGTATTGATGCATGGTTACAGCTAATATACCCATTAAACGCCTCTTTCTCGCCTTCTCGAGCACAGACACCTCATCCATTGAACACAGTAAACAGTTACATCCGTCCTCCCAGTCCATCATCTAGACATAGGCTGAGTCCATTACCGAACATTGTTTCCCTACACCGCCATTTTGGATTACATCACAGAAGTGGAGAAGAGGAGGACCGACAGCTCCTCTGGTGGCGGCGTCGTGAACTAAATGAGTTGGACTCTGGACCTCATGGTGTACACACTGGATGGAGCTACTGTCTATGATAACTGAAATGTTTAAATAAGCAATGCATACAAAATAAAGACTTGCATCCACCTGAGTCCTTTTCCCACTAATTTCCAGACGGTAAGTGGAGGGCAGGGAGGGGGAAAGGGATGGCGGTTAAGTTAGTGGAGATAGCCCAATCGACCTATTTTGCTGCCCAAATTTGAACTCCCTTCAATGACATCACTGCAGTGTTCCCACATCTGTAGCCGCCATCTTGGATCCGCCATCTTGAATAAATTTGGAAACAATGCTGAGTGGGCCATATGAACTTTGCGCTACTAGTTAAGTCAATTCCAACTAGAGTTGCATGATCTGGACATTTACAGCGATGTATGTTCGGCTGTAACAGTCATTAAAAGAACTGTTGTTCTGTTGGGTAGCCATGACTCAGTTTCTGTGAATCTATTTATGCTACGATTATATTTCTTGATGGTAACCATGAACTTTCAAAATGTTTGAAAGTATTCCTCACATAGGACATAGTGAAGTGTTCGTGGTGTTATATTATGTTAGAACTCGTTAAACCAAATCATAACTTTTGAAAATGGATTCATGGCTGAAATGGTACAATCATGATGAATAAATGGAGATTATATATTCGTCCAGTTGTTGAAGAACGTTGTCCTTCATAGCTTTCTCAAATCAATGAATCCTATAAAAATGGCTGTTCATACTCATTGTCGCCTTCTATAACTCGTAAACGATTCATTGTGCTGCATCCACGTCTAAAGCAAGCTTGTTTCTTTGCTTCATTATGATTAAAAGTTTTGTCTGGGTGATTGGTGATAATTTACATTACGTACATACTGTACAGGCTGTAGCTCTATGTATCTATTTGCGTGCTCGCCTCCCATGCAAGCGTACCCGAGTTCGATTCCCAGCCGGGTTGGAGATTTTCTCCGCTCGGGGACTGGGTGATGTGTTGTCCTCATCATCATTTCATCCTCATCCCCGGCACGCAAGTCGACTGAAATAAGACTTGCACTTGGTGGCCAAATTTCTCCGCATGGGGCCTCCCGGCCAACGATGCCATCCGCTCATTTCATTTTACCTATCTTGTCAAAAAAAATGGCTCTGAGCGCTATGGGACTTAACATCTATGGTCATCAGTCCCCTAGAACTTAGAACTACTTAAACCTAACTAACATAAGGACATCACGCAACACCCAGCCATCGCGAGGCAGGGAAAATCCCTGACCCCGCCGGGAATCGAACCCGGGAACCCGGGCGTGGGAAGCGAGAACCCTACCGCACGACCACGAGATGCGGGCACCTATCTTGTGAAATAGAACAGTGCTGGGGAGTAGTCATCCTTATACACATTCTGTAAGTAATTCTCCGTGTTCCTTTTGTCTTGGCGCCGGCCGGTGTGGCCGAGCGGTTCTAGGCGCTTCAGTCTGGAACCGCGCTACCGCTACGGTCGCAGGTTCGAATCCTGCCTCGGGCATGGATGTGTGTGATGTCCTTAGGTTAGTTAGGTTTAAGTAGTTCTACGTTCTAGGGGACTGATGACCTCAGATGTTAAGTCCCATAGTGCTCAGAGCCATTTGAACCATTTTGTCTTGTATTCCCCCCATCTTCAGTCATTTCTATTGAAACACTATCTTATGGAGGCGTAATTTCTTTACCTGTACTTCGAATGGTTTTATACGCCTCAGGACTCTCCATTCAACCTTTTCCTGTATGATGTTCATTTTCTAATGTAGTACCTTGTTTCTTAATACTTATACAACTAGTCTTGTGCTTACACTCGTCGAAATAGATAGTATTTGTGGCTGAAGTGGGATCAAGGTGGCTAATATTAACGCAGGCTGGTGGTAATAATGATATATTGGAAGTCCGCGATGTGTCATCTTATCTGGTTTGTTAAGAGTTATAACTTTTGGATTCTCTATAACTCAGAGCGTCATTTGCAGGTGCCTAAACTTGGAACCTTATGACTGAAAAATCAATCATAGTATAATATGCAGATCGGGATAAATCACATAGCTGAGAGGAAGGTACATTCGTCATAATAAATAAAGCTGTTGATGACAAACTAGTTCTTATTCTATCAGTTTTGGAATAAACAAAAATATGGTAGATGGTACAATAAAAAGTAAATTTTGCCCTACAGTTTAGGGATTCCCAGAGTCGCATGTAGGAGCAATTGTAATGTTGGAGATTTCTAGTCACCTCAGAGTTGACTATCGGCAATAGAAAACTGTATGAGTAAGGCTAAGACAGTACTTACGTTATTAGGTGATAGAAAACACGAGTTACGTACTGTAATCTAAAGGTAAATAGTGTTGCTCAGAGCCAGTTTGGGTAAGAGGTTAAAAAATATTCAATCGTTGACAGAGCGGAGCGTTACCTAAGTTTTGTGCGTAATAATAATTTCATAATCGAAGATTGTATGCTGCACTACTGCGAGCTTAGTAAAATATTCGTGGCCATTTCTGTGTGCATGCTATGAAAAACCTTCCAGCATGTCTCACTTTTAAAAATACTGTCGATTGTTATGGATCGTTATATGTTTCTGGAAATACTAGGAATTATGCAATCGTTTACACAAAATAGGCGCCTAAGTGTAGCAGCAGCAGTAGCAGCGGGAACTTAGATAACAAGCTGCCTGATTACGTGGATGGAGAGCGTGTCTGAAGTGCGGCAAGCGTTTCCATGCCTGCAGGCTCTAGACCGGTCCTAATTACGAGTGGGAATTTTCCCCGCTGTTTCGGGCCTCACGTAATTTCTGTGTCGAGCTGGCGTGCTTTGCAGACGATTTTATTTGCAAAAACTTCTTCACGTGGCAATATTTTCGTTGGAAACTTCTGGGCGCACTGATGTGTATTCAGAAATAAAAAGAGTACCGTAAATTTCAAGTTAGTCCACCGACAAGAAAAGAAAGAAACTTAGATCGTGCAATTCTTTTATTCCTTTCCTAATCGTCTGCAGTTTCATTATGTACCTAAAAATATTGTTTGCAACAGTTGACAATGACTAGACTTCGAAATTTTGCCCTTCGATCTCTTTGTAAACTACTTTTCTATTTCTTTTCGTCCCTTCCTCAGTTTACCTCGCTATTACATGCTCCTCTTATTAGGAGAAATTGGTCGTCATGTATCTGGCAATGGTTTACATAGCCGGATTCCTTTTCTGGCTTCAGAAAGTCATATGTATTTCGATGCCATACTTATGGTGCTCATATACTCGAAATAACTCTTTGATACTGACTGATGTATCTCAATAAAGGTTAAAAATTCAGTAGTGAATTCAATTCTAGTCCGCCTCCCTTTTAGGTCTAGGTCTAGATCTACGTCTACGTCTGCATTTATACTCCACACGTCATCTAATAGAATGAGATGGAGTGTACTCTGTATGCCACTGTCACTTTCCTTTTTCCAGTTCCAGTTGTAGCCTCCTTCTTCCTAATCGGCCTACTGGATTGCGATATTACTGACCGTGATCGCTTACACCTAATGAAATTTTACAGTGAGTAAAGCTATCGTTACCAAAAGAAAATGACATCGGTTAGTTGGAGGAAATTGTACAACAGATCCGCTGAAGGAAGAACCCATTCTAAACTGAAGCTAAATACTGATGATAACTTTGAAATGGGTGGAATATAGTGCAATCGCTCACGAACTACTCATGGGAGAAGAGGATACCAAGTAATATTTAAAAAAAATTACTGATAATACAAAGAGAACACTGATTAGCTAAAATGGGAATAAGTAAACGGTGTCCGTCCGCTGGGGCAATGCATCTCCAGAATCTTAAGAAAGGTAATGGCAAAGAAATTTAAGCAAATAATCACTGGCGTGGCAACAGCAGGTTGTCACGATTTTCCACAACACAACAGTTCACGAGAAAATAAATGGATCAGGAAGCACTGAGTTTGCAATTACTTATTTCGAAATACTAAATTTTGAAAGTAAAGTTTAATTGAGTTACTGGTTAAATAGATGACTGGCTTAACTTAAACTTTGTTATGTAAAAACTGGCTTTCAGTAACCTCAGTATAACGTAAAGCAAAATTTAGAAAAAAGGCAAGCAATTTAGCAATTTGCTTTTGATTATTGAAAGATTGAAGTGAATTTAGTTTAAGCAAATGAGCAAATGATTTTACTTTTAAAATAAGAACAAGAAGATACATACCAAGCCAGCAGAAGCTACTCGCTAAGCTAAATACAGAATAAACAAAATATGCGTTCTTAATCTGTGCTGTATCTTTAGTTATTAGTTTTTCAGTGAAATTTTTTTGTTACTTTAAGTGAATGAAGTTACTATTCAAAATTGCAAACTATTTAAGCTTCTGTTATGCAATACAAGAATGAGCAGATGCTGAGGCAGGAAATTTAGACTGAAACTGGTCATCAGCAAACACACAAAACTGGCAATAAGTAGCTTATCACTTTTCTTACGACACTCGGTGATTGCATGGACAGGAAAAGGACCTTGCTTGGTAATAATGTCTGAGGGCATTGACAACACAGGTGCCCTACAGGTTTTTACTATTACAGGTTGTTATTGAAGTTAGTAATAATTTGTGAAGGGAATGTCGCTGGGTAATGTCCACTGAAGTCTACAATTTTTCACTTAACAGTCTTACGATGTTGTAGCTGTGCGGACGACGAAGAACGTAGCCGACGACAATGCTCAGTTGCCTCTGCTGGATGAGAACTTCGAGTCGTCTCCAGAGCCACGGATAGTTATAGGACAGGCAATTAGAATTGCAGCTTCCTCAGCCTTTCCATTCCTACCGTGCTCTCAATAATGGCGGTTTAACGAATTTGGCGCTCGTATACTGGCGCGATCATAGCTGCACCCCGCGTCCACGGGAGCGCCCAACAAACACTTCCGCACTCTTCTATGACCCAAGCTGCTCTCCGTCCTCTCTGCTCGCAACGCGACAGGGGGTCTCCATACGCAAGGATATACAACGGCACAGCTACTGCCATTTCGTCGTTCCAATCGATACATTTAAATAAAGTTCCCTTGGCTATTACCCAGAAATTTACAATATTTTAATCATAATTATAATCAATTACATACAGTCAGAAATAAAGACACTATTACATCGATACGTATTAAATATAGTTTCTGTAATAAAGTTTACTGATTCAGCATCAGAAATACAGTACAAGTTATCAACGGATATTAAACGGCAAAGTTTTTGGATGGTGCAGAAGGTATTTTATCTGCATTTTCGGTGTTACACAGTCATGAATGGTTCGAGGAGAGAACGATTTTTGGTAAGCCTCTGAGCGATCATGAATCTTTCCAATCGTATTTTCATGGTCTTGCACTCGATACACTTAGAAGAAAGCAACAGTTGGTCCTCTGAACTCTAGCAGTAAACGACACTACGATGCAGAACGCCTCTCTTGTAGCGTCTGCCACTGGATTTGCCTGAGCATCTCCATGACGCTTTCTCGCTTACTAAATAAATCATTAACGAATTGCGCTGCTCTTCTTTGGAGTTTCTCCATTCCCTCTTTCAATCCTATGTAATGGGGTCTCGGTATGGACACCATTAATATCCAGACGATCGCCTCAGGATGATGTATGCAGGACGATGGATTGCATGCTATCAACTCCTTGGAGGTCATGGACTCAGAAGAACTCTTTAAGAAATAAAACTCTTTCTCCAGTAAGACTTTCCTGCAGAAATTGATGGTAGTGACTTGGTGGCTTGTGTAGACACCAGGCAGCAGCTTCTACCTCAGCAAATCACATGGTGGCGTACTTGGCTGTGGCAGTGCAAGGATACTAGACAGGAGTGCTGCCCCAGTGGGTTAGCTGTTGCGATGTTGCACAAATGAGACTCACGTCGGGCGTCCGATAGGGGCAGGCGCTTGCGCTGGACAGCCAACTGATCCGGTGGTCAGCCAAATGTGTGTCGCGCTGGTGTGTAGGCACCGAACCTAGGACCTTTGTATATACCGAGTATCCGAATGAAATGATCCTGAAGGTGGTCATCTCTTGGTGACACGAGCTCGATCCCTTCAGTAATCAGATCTAGCAGAGGCTCATAATCTATCCAGTTAGCAAATGATGTTACTAGATTTAGATAAAAGTGATTGGCCCACATGGGACCTGCAGCTAGCATGGAATATGTCACGTCATCAATAGTATTTGAAGACAAAGTACTGCCAGGATCTAAGCGATAAGAATTTATAGTGACTCTACCCAGATTTTTGTGACAGAAAATAACTTTGTTCACGTAGGTCACATAGGTGAACAAGGCAGCTCTGCATTGGAGGAAATTCAGCATGCCACAGCATCGGACTGAGGTCTCTGGCACGATAACGCTGTTTCAGCAGTATTCCAGCCCCCACTGAAGGTATTCACAGGAAGCGTACTTGCCCACCTCGTCATGGGTTGCAAAGCCTGAATAGAGAGGTGTTGCCACAACACTCCTTTCTTCTCAGGAAGATTCAGTCCAAAATGACATGGTACTATTTACATTGGCTTACACCCTTAGTAATCCACACTGACTGTCTTCTTTGTTCATCCCGTAACATGGTTTGTGGAAGCTGGTACACCCACACCGCTCAAAAGTTAGATGTGACCCACTCATTTGGTGTGTAATGGATTGCAAGAAGGTGTGTGATTATCCACTGTTGACAGACATTATGTAAACGAAGACCAGAAGCTTCGCCTGGAAGCCCTTACACGTCCTTCATACTGTCCCCATCTCTCCCCATCTGATTCCATATTTTAGCATTAGTGAAGGAAGACATCCACGGCCATCGATTTGCTTCAGATGAAGAGGTGCATGCCTAGGTACAATCTTGGTTCTGTATGCAGCTGCAAAAATTTTCCCATGATGGTATTAACTTTCGTGTCTCACAGTGGGATAAATGAACTAAATGTTATGGCGATTAGTTTGGAAATAATAAATAGTTTACGTGCTTTTCTGAATGTGTCTTGTTTTTATTTGACTGCCCCTTATACTAGCATGTGAAGGTATGTGTGTCACTGCTGGTCTCCACTGATAAGAGATGGTGGCAGAGCGACAAGAATTTGTCATCAGGAGCTACAACAGATTCCAGCACAGCTGCCAGTTCATTTCCTACCTGGTGTAGACTGGTCGGAAATTAATTCACTGGTGGGAAGACAGGGACTAGCTTTTCATGCACCACATGGTGCATGACTTCCTGTGACTCATCTCTTCGTACATGAGCATCCCCCACACTATCACATGAGTGCATAGGAGCCTTGCCATGGTTAACCAGGTATCCAGTAGATCTAGCCAGACATGAAATTTGGTCAAATTTCGATTCAGTGAACTAGTTGTTGCTCTTACACAGCTAGTCATCTCTGCTGTTAATCCCCACAACAGCCTGGTATTGTTTAACATCCCTTGCTCCAGGTTTTTCAGCAGCGTAGTAGGTCATTCCAGTAGGACTCTGGTACCTTCTGTTTCCCTCTGCACCTGAAACGATGTGTACTTTACTTGCCTTATATTGTCGACATCAACTGTTCTGAACCCAGTTTTAAACAACTTCTCTTCTGCATCTATCCGCCCATGTTACTGTCTTTTCAGAGTTTGTGGAACCAAATCTATAGCCTGTTGTAAGTGCTCTTGAAGATTATCCTAAGAAACTCGCAGCACTTGGTACTCCCATTGCACTTCACTTAGTAACCCCTTCTTTCCAGCTTCTTGGTGTAACCTAATGAAAGATTCATCGAGCTTCCACACTTCATTCCTTAACATCCATTTAGGGTGTGTCAATTTCAGCACCCATTGATGATCTGATTCGACCACATCTTCTTGCCAGCTGAGAAGTATCCCACCTTCCAGAGGTCATATCTGCATCAAGCCTACCAATTTGCAGCTGTAGAAGTGCAACAGTGCCGATAATGTGATGCTATATGTAGCCATCTCTGTTGTTGGTGTTAGGTGCAGTAGGAAGACTCAGTAACTCTCCCAACCTAGGTCTGAACACATAAGGCAAAGTAAGCATCGGTCGTGCAGGTGAGGTTTTGTCTACCTGCTGTAATGCTTGCCCCTCTTTACAGCATCTGCACTTTTTGAGACTGATAGCTGTAATGGCCATGAAGTGTCTAGCGTCCCCTAAAAGGGATAGATATACCCAACCTAGACGACCACAGTAGAAGTAGGAAGTTCTAGCTTCATTTTTACCAGTGAAGTCATCTCACTCACTTCATATGGATCTTGACAACGAGTAAAGAATTTCTTTGTCTCCCCCTTTGGTGTTTACTTTTTTTAGGGTCTGAATTTATCCTATCCATATAATCCTCCTCCAAAATCTCCAAATTGGGGACCAACAACCGTTTAGACAAGTCCAAGCAATACCTGCTCACTGTCTGCCTCCTGTATGCATGCAACACATTTGTGTACTGTGCCTTATCCAACTCATTATTCTCTTTTAGCAGCTCAACTGCACATAATATGTTTCCTGGCAAATCAGTTCCTGTGCTCACTACATCGTAGTGTTTCTGTATCTTGTGGTATGCTATCACGTTAATTAATCTTCAGTAGCCTTGAACATAGTCTAATTGATTCACCTTGCGTGCAGGATGAACGATTTAACGATGTGGCAGACTTGACACTGAGAGCAGTTTCCCCCAGATGAAATGATTTGCTACAACATTCCACTGTCCGTTTGCCAACATTGATTTTTGACTGCTGTTCATATAGGGAACTTAGCCCTCAGATTCTGCAGTAAGCATCACCTATACATTGGAAACCCTTTACCCCTACTTTGAAACCTACCATCCACTCACTATAGTTCGTATTATGTGCACACTTATGTCCAATAAAAACTTATATTTCCTTCCTGTCCGACCACATCAGTAGCATTTGACATCGGGGTGGCAGTGGCGGGTGGAGTGGGGTGGGGGTGGACGGGACATTTTACCACAGACTCAGGTCACCATATCCATGTCCTCCAATGCTATTGGCATTCCTATGACTCCAGGTAAGTCTTTAGGGAAATCTCCTCGTATCTTCTCGACACAATGAGTGCAAAACATCGCAAAAATGTGTGTAAGGCTTTATGTTCTGCTTCTTGCAGATTAGTGTATCACTTTCCATCATCTCATATGTATTTACATGAAGCTTCCTTATCTTGCCCACAACACCTCGACGTTGCTACTTCTGTGATAGCCTTTTGGATACTTCCACTAATCTCTAATTCTAGTCTTCCTTATATATCTCTGTAATATTCCCTACCTGCACTGAGAACTTCAAAATCTGTGTTTTTCTTAGCTCCTGGTCAAACATCTCGTATGTTTTCGGTTCCACCGCCAACTGTAACTTGGTCATACGTAGCAACTGTTCCTCTGACCAATATCCCAGCTTTGCAGCTGAAAACAGATTGTTTGCTATCACTAACATACCTTCTCCTGTTTTACCCACAAAACGAGAAAGTAGGAAAGCGGTACAGGCATCTAGGATGGATGCCAACGTACTGGATGAGGATCCAACACTCTTAACGTATCTACCCGTTTTTGTCAGTCTGTGTTATCTGCCCACATTTGTTCCATCTGTTCTAGAAAAGCCTAAACAACCACTTTAGTGATAAACACCTTCCCCTGGTTTACACATTGTAAAGCCTGTATATACAACAATAGGAAAAATACCATAGGAAAGGACTTAATACTAATATCATCGTTACACTTTCTATTAGACATTCCTGGTGCCCACACCTGAGCACTAACCATACGCATTCTTTACATTTTATGGCTAGGTCTGCTACACTTTAAACAGATCACTGGCAAAGATTGAGCACTATGCCCCAGAAAACTGCACTGCTCGCACCTAACTAGGTGCAAACCAACCATCAATCACTACCTGAGGCTGTCTTCCCCAATCAGACTTTCCAACCAAATTTCCAATCGTTATGATCTGGCACTGACAACATAAATGCGTAGGAAGAAGTAAAAAAAAGTTCGTTTTCATTCACAACGCTGAGATTATGTGCTGGATGATGTCCCAAGACGCTGCTCATTGTCACTGGCTTTCTTCTGAAACCACGTGTGATAGGGTCTGGGCTGCAGACACAGTTAATGTCAGGATGATCGTCTCAGGATGGCGTGTACAGGGCGACGGGTTACATAATAACAACTGCCCGGCAATCATGGAATCAGGAGAGCTCATTTAAGAATAAAAATCTCTATTCAGCAAAATGTTCATACAGAGCTTGATAGTGGCAACTCAGTGGCGTGCATAGGCCCTCAGGCAGTGACTGTTACCTCAGCGTAGAACATGGAGCCATGCCTGGCTACAGCAGCACAAGGATGCCTGCCTCAGCATGTTAGTTGTCGGCGTCGCAACCTTGCAGACGCAAGGCTAAAGTCAGGCGTCCTGGAGGCTGCAGCGCGTGTGCTGAATAGCTGGCTGTTCCGGCTGCTCAGGCACATGGCCCACTGCTGAGTTGGTACCGAATCCAGGAGCCTTTGGAGACACTGAGAGACTGGATTAATTCACCATGCTGGTGGTACTCTCTCAGTGGCATTGGATCGAGACCCAGAATCGGAAGGTCTATCTGTGGCTTATAATCCAACAGCTAGCTGATAATACCGCTAGAAATAGACGACGTTGATTAGCCCCGATGGGACCAATGGGTGGCGTGGTGTATGTCTTGACATCAGTACTATTAGAAGACAAGGTACTGCTGGGGTCTCAGTGGCGAGTATTTATGGAGGCGCTGTCCATCTTTGTTGCGAAAGTCCCTGCCTTGAGTCATGGGCTGAAATCCTGCACAGAGGGCTGTTGGTGTCACAGTCTGACAGCTGCCTTACCTGCGATTAGTTTTATGTGATCACTCCATTGTAAGTTGCTCCATACGAATACTGGATATGTTATGGATGTGACTCCTTACAGTAGCTGTTCTCCGGTCGTGTAATGATACGGTAATGGGTCTGTGTGCCAATCTATACACAATACGTTACATCTGTATACGTTGAGGATCAACTACTAATACCTGCACCAGACATGAATCCCCTGCAGGTCTTTCTGCATTTCGCCACAATTTTCAAGCAAGGATTGTACGAAGGCGTGCAGAAAAGTAATGCCTCACAATTTTTTATGTGAAAACTCTAACAGATTTTTAAATAAAACAAACGTTATTAACATTTTACATCTTTGTTCTTTGTGTCTACATATTATTTCTCAACATAGTCACCTTGGCAGCAAACAAATTTCTCCCAACGACAGACCAGTTTGTTGATACCGTCACTGTAGAATGTTTGACTTTGTTGATGGAACCACAATCTCCCCTCCGCTTGCACCGCTTCAACACTGTCAAAGTGAAGTCCTCGAAGGTTAAAGTTTTGGAAACAGATGAAAATCGGGTGGAGTCAAGCCGAGACTGATCGCAGCACACGTGTGTCATGCTGAAGGAGAGGGAGTCGCATGTGGGGACAAATTCTTCGAATTCGAAATTTAATTACTGTGTCTCATGCACCGACATAGTTACGTTACACACGGTCATATTATACGCTACACTTCTGAGCCCTCTAGCGGCATAGCGCTGCGAATATATTGACATGAAAAATCAAGATGTAGATTGTCAATAATACTTTTCAGCCCGCCCTCGCATTTGCCGCTCTAAACGAACAAGTTGTTCATGTTGCCTTCAATTTTGCATAGGAACTATAGGAAGATAGAAATAACTCTAATAATAAATAGCTGTCTTTGGAATCTAATTTTCATCTGGCAACTCCTGTTTTCAAAATAAGCGTTGTGGGCAATGAATTATCCCCATGGCCAAAAGTGCTCATCAAAAATTATGCGTCAATATTAGAGAGTATATTGTCTTAACGTTAAAAAAGTTCATGCATAAACGTATGTATCGAGCTATATACAGGCTGAAAACGTTCTTTTCAAATTTACACAGTGAGTGTGTTTTTTTAAGATGTTGGAAGGAAATACAAACAACAAAGAAACACACCAGTCTCACAGATTAATGGAATAGCAACCATACTCAAGACCACAACAGCACAAAATTACTTTATGTTCAACAAAGACTTTTAGTTTCACGTGAAGGGCTGCCAATGGGATCACCAATTAGTGGCCTCCTAGCCAACACATTCATGAACAAACTAGAGAACAGGATCTTTACACACATAATAAGACCAAAAAAACACAACTCACATACTAATACTGTTACGGCAATGACATAATATGCCTGGTTGATGAACCATACACGCATATAGAACAGCTACACAAGGAAATAAACGAATTACACCCAAAAATTCATTTCATGTTAGAAACAGAAACAGACAAGCTCAACGGATCAGGAATATGTGAACTCACATGCAACACTTGTCAACCAGTATACATAGAACAGAAATCACACGATGTACATTAATATGTGTCTGCAGTGTTCTTGGAACCAAAAAGAAGAAGGATCAGTCACAACAAAACCTGAGTAGTAACAAATACATACGCAAAACATTTTGACACGCCAAAATCACGTGTTTTAAAAATAAGGGGATGTGTTAACTCATGAATGAAATTTATATTTATGTCGTTTGGTTTGCAGATGACAGGCTATCAATGCAGGACACCATTCAGTTGGCCCTGAAAAACCATATTATGTAAAATCATGGCAAGAAGCAAAACGAACATAAACTTTCCTTACGCCTCACTTTGTTAAATCAGTTAGAACCTAAAATATTTTCAGTTTTTACAGTTTTTAATAAACAGAAAACCCACTGATGATGGCACAGAGGTGCTGAAAAATATTTGTGTAAAAATAAAAAAAACAGTGTGTTTGCAGAAAGGAGGAACCTATATCCTATAATTGTTTACAAAGTTAAGATAGTTACGAGGTGCTGTCTTTATAGTTTTTCTTTGTTAGTGTTTAACGTTCCATGTATACCAAAGCCATAAAGGTCGAACGTTTTCTCAGCTGATCAAATGTTTAGAAACACTGACCTAGTAGAAGGGGTCACTCCGTTATAATCTACAGATGATTCAGGGAAACAGAGGAAATCCATCCCTGTACCGCTACACTGGGGTACGTTACATCCTGTCCACGTCGCTGTTATTAGAAACTGTTCATTAACTCAGTTTGGCAATGGCAGATGTGGATATCACCTTTGGTCTTATTGAAGGTACCACTCAAATCTCCTCCGGAAGTGAATTTAGAAAATCAAAAACAAGTTAAATCAGAATGTCGTAACGGAGATTAGAACCCTGTTCTCTTGGAAGACGACTCCACTTCTGCAAACCGGTTTGGAGATACGCTTGTTGACATGAACTGGTGGTACTATCATGGTTCCCATGCATGCTGATCGTTGCGTTAAATTAATTAAAAAACTGAATCTGGAATATATCTTGTGACTGTCACATTAAAGATGAGAATTTATGAAGTTTGTATTTAAATTGAGCAAATAAAAGATCGGACACCGTGACATATATTTTTATCACGAACAGTTTTGGTTATTAAGCTATTCTCAATTCTTCAGGAACTGTTTAACACAACAGGTGCCTCGTTACGAATCCATCAATGTTAGGAGTATGTACTGACAGTGTTAGGAGTATTTACCGAGAACTGACAACTTCGCAGCACGACACCTATAGTGTTAATAATACCTCAATACTTGAGAATGACCTAGAGGCCGAAAATGATGGTGATACAAAATGTATTTAGTTATTAAAATAACCAATAACAGTTGCTGAGACTCGGTGCCCAGTATGAGTAATATACTGGACAAAGCAATAACACTGTATTTGATATGGTGCCTGAATTTAGACGCAAAGGGAGTAAGTGAAAAATGAACTGTCTGTGAAAGATTGCGTTACATTATCGCTACGGAAAGAAGTTTCCTAACTAGCATGTGAAGCTGCCCGTCATTGGTGGTAACAAGGTTAGCGCGAAATTCACCTTCTAGTGTAACGTTACGCCTTGCTTGCCGTATGAAATTCTCTTTCCCTTCAAGAAGCAGTTTCACTGGAAAAGCAAAACTTCCGGGACATGACGGACTTTCGGAAATCTCGAGGAGAGAAGAAATGTTCTTCCTTTTAGACAGACCAAGTTCTCTTAATCAAATAACAAAAACTGAAATTCGTGAAGGGTAACACCAGTACGCGGCGCCACTTATTTATCGAGTGTAAGTTACATAACGTTCTCTGTCCAGTATGGCGTAGTTGCGAGGGGTGTAAGTGAGTTAAACCAATCTTTACAGACAAATGTTCACAAAGAAATTTTGAACTTTGCTTGTGTATCATCAGTAGCTACTGCGTACAATACCCCTGACTCCGAGTTCATGGCTTAGTGGAGAGTGCTAACGCAGATTCTTTTTTATTTCACGTTAAGTTTGGAGTGTCATAAATATTCTTCTTCCTTTTTGTGTACTCTTGTAGTCACGCTGTTTAATAGCGTCACCTCCAACACAATACAAAATATTTCGCTAGTCACGCACGGTAAGCTTCTTTAGCTCCTTCTTGCTACAGCGTCTGTGAAACTCAAATGAGAACTACAAAATTAAGACTACACAGATTTTTCACGTTCCAAAGTTGTTCTCAGTTCTTAGAAACAATACCAGTAAATTCCAGCTGTCTGTATATCCATATATATTACAAAAATGTATGTATTTACGTATAGGCCTACATCTACGTCTACATCATACTCCGCAAGCGACCTAATGATGTGGGGCGGAAGGTACTTTCGGTACCACTATTTGATCTCTCCAACCCTGTTCCACTCGCAGCCGGCCACTGTGGCCGAGCGGTTCTAGGCGCTTCAGTCTGGAACCGCGAGACCGCTAGGGTCGCAGGTTCGAATCCTGCCTCGGGAATGGATTTGTGTGATGTCCTTAGGTTGGATAGGTTTCAGTAGTTCTAGGGGTACTGATGACCTCAGATGTTAAGTTCAAATGGCTCTGAACACTATGAGACTTAATATCTATGGTCATCAGTCCCCTAGAACTTATAACTACTTAAACCTAACTAACCTAAGGACATCACACAACACCCAGTCATCACGAGGCAGAGAAAATCCCTGACCCCGCCGGGAATCGAACCCGGGAACCCGGGCGTGGGAAGCGAGAACGCTACCGCACAACCACGAGCTGCGGACAGATGTTAAGTCCCATAGTGCTCAGAGCCATTTGTTCCAATAGCGAATACTGCGTGGGAAGAATGATTCTCGGTAAGCCTCTGTATAGGCACTGATTCCTCGAACTTTCTCCTCGTGGTCAATACGCGAGATGTATTTGGGGGGAAGTTATATGTTGTCTGACTCCTCCTGAAAAGTGCTGTCCCGAGTTTTCAATAGTAAATCTCTCCATGATGCACAACGCCTCTCTTGTAACATCTGCCAGTGGAGTTTGTTTAGCATCTCCTTAAAACTTTTTCGCCAGCTAAATGATCCCACGACGAAACGCGCCGCTCTTCGGTGGATCTTTTCTATCTCCTCTAACAGTCCTACCAGATAGGGATTCCAGATAGATGAACAATACTCAAGAATCGGCGAACAAGCGCTTTATAAGCTACTTCTTTCGTGGATGAGTTACATTTCCTTAAAATTCTTCCAATGAATCTGAGTCTGATGTCTGCTTTTCCCGCTATCTGTTATATAGTGTCATTCCACTAAAAGTCGCCCTGTGTGTATGTATGTATGTTCCTCGTGAACCACTGTACCAATTTCAAGGAAACGTGGTACACCTGTTACTTACTGTCAGGTAACACTGAGTGTCAGGGTAATGACTACCTACCTAGCATAGTTGAGGAGATGACGCCATAAACAACTGGGTGCGTGAAAAACTGCCGCCTCGTGCATGACGTTTAAAACTCACTAATTCCATTCGCAATAAATTTCGCAGACAGTGTCCATATATGCTGCTAAATGCACCTATAAATTATATGGTGGTGCCACAGATAGTTCAGGAGATATGACGTCATAAGCACTGAAAGGCGGGAAAAACTGCCACATTCTTCGTGACGCTTAAATTTATTACTTTCTTGCTACTTACTCCATTCTCCACACATTTTTGCACACAATATCCACATCTGCCGCTGAATGTACCTTCACGAATGCATAATTGTAAATCACATAGTTCAAGAGATGTGACGTCATATACGCCGAGAAGCGTGAAAAAATGCAGCGTCATTCATGAAATTTAATACATTTCTTCCTTACTAATAGTACAATCCTACAGTGGAATCAGCTTAAGGAAATCCCTGACATTTGCCAGCGTCTATCACAGCATTCGACCGCAAAGCGCGAACGGCTTTAGGCAAAAACAATAGCCGTATATAGAGATATGAAGAGTCGTATCGCAGAGAGATTTACAAAACCGCTTGTAGACACGTGAACGACTGTACTGATTCATTTGCACATGGTGCATATTTCGTTGTACGACTGTTTCATAATTTTAAATGTGTTATCGCTAATACATGAAAATGAAATTTTGTAGATATTACACTACAAATACAGTTTGTTTGTGCCAGTCGGAGTGGCCGAGCGGTTCTAGGCGCTACAGTCTGGAACCGCGTGATCGCTACTGTCGCAGGTTCGAATCCTGCCTCGGGCATGGATGTGTGTGATGTCCTTAGGTTAGTTAGGTTTAAGTAGTTCTAAGTTCTAGGGGATTGATGACCTCAGAATTTAAGTCCTATAGTGCTCAGAGCCATTTGAACCATTTTTGAACAGTTTGTTTGTTTCCGTATCTAATAGAAAACTAGTAAAATCAATTCCTGGGCAATGCCGGGTTTGTCAGCTAGTTTATACATATTGCACAAAAATGCAGCTCAGTACTCTCGAAGCTTAAAAACAAAAACAGTTCCATTGGGGTACCTTGAGTATACGAATTTAAAAACAAACCTTTGGGATAAGTACTGTTAATCACTGAGCTCTCTGCACTTGCTTAAGAACCCTGCTTGCTGATACAGTCTGCTACTAAACTCAGTGGACAAAGAGAACATTGTACGCTTGAAAGTACTGTAGATGTTGTAGAGCTTGTGTCTGGTGGTCACGTGGCTCTCCTTTGCTGGCTTGAGTCATGGCAGTTACGTGTCGGATACGTGTCTGCCGGTTGTATAGAGCGAGCGCTGTAGCTGGATCAATGTAGAGACGTGACAGAATGACAGAGAGGAGCTATTATGTTTTGAAGTGTCCATGACGTGGTCGTGAGAGAAGTTTCTCAATTTGTTGGTGTATAAATGTAGACTCTAGAGTTTCTACAAGAAATGCTGTACCACTCGCAACCACGTAACACGTCGTGAGAACAGTGGTTATCAAAAAATCGGAACCATCAGAGACCAGAGATGAGTGTCAAGGCTTGTGAACAACAATCGGTTGTGTATCCAACAAATATTGCTGCTGTTGGTGAATACAGTTTCATTTCAAGCAGTTTCCGAGTGAATATCCCGATTCTAACTGCTTTTAGTAGACGTATGGAGTCAGGTATCTTGCAAAACGCCGTTGATGACTTTGGCCGAAGCCAGCCATCTCTGGCGGGGAGCGAGTATCTCTTTCAGATAAGTTTAATAATTCTTGACTGCGTGTTTAAATGCATGGAAGCACACGACAAAGTTAAGATCTTTAGTGGGTACCTTTTCAGTTACATGTTGATTTCACGTGGGCCCTCCACGGAACCGAACGTTCGCGAAGTGCGGTAGACAAGCCGACTAGTGTGACGTCACAAGTTCGTTGCAGGGCCCGTATTTCTCGTGGGCCCCGCTTTGGCATATAAAGCTGACTGAAGTCGTGTGTTAGGTTGCGCAGAGTTGTGATTTTACTTCTTTGGGTCAAATGGGTCACTTTATCCCGAGGTGTGTGGATGGTGTAATTCTGGCAGAGGTGGTTCTGTGATGTATTATGTTTTCTTTTTTCCACGACTTGGGCCCATTTTACCGTGACTATGAACAAGGATATTCATACCTACATTCTCGCTGACCACGTGTTGCCCTTTCATTTACACCTTCGTGCTGAATATGATGCGGACACGCCGTCTTCCAAAATGACAACAGACGTGTTCACAGAGCTGCACTTATACGTTCCTGGTTTGACAAAAATTCACTCTATCGCACCTCGACCTGTCCACTAAGTCACCCGATCTTAACCCCCAGAAAATGTCTGGAACTATTTAGAACAGCGGATGAACCGTACCAGTCAACATCCTTGCAGACTGGTAGCCTTATGGATCTCATCGTCAATGAATGACTTGAGCTGGGCGTGGGATACCAGAAGAAACTTGTGGATGCTCTTTTTCGCCAACTTGTGGTCATTGACAAGGTTAGAGGCTGTGTTGCACGTAATGTCTCCCGGAAGTGACCATTTTTTGATATGGTGCGCTGCTACTCTTCCTTACTAATCAGACAATTGCACACCTTGCTCGACTACCATTTTCACGAGAGAGGATACAGTAGAACTATACAGGATCGTAACATTTTCAGTCCGCAGCGGACTTTAGCCCGTAGTGAAAATTGGCAATACATTAAAAGCGCATTAGAACCATTGCTGCTGCCACTAAGGGCTATCAGTGCAGTACCCACTCACATTAATGTGACTACTTGCCAAGAATCTGGATAACCACCTTCCGCAGTGCGGACAGCTGCGAGAATCAGTGATGCTCTGGAATGTACCGACAGGGATGTAGAGCGGTCGTTGCGGCGACACTGTTGTCAGGCCCTTGATTCATCTGGGCTGTCAGTTGCTTGGCTGTTGCACGTCTGTTCCCCCGTACACATCTCCGTAGTCCTCCCGGCCACCCCTACCATATATGGCATGCGGTGCACTACAGCTGCCTCGGCGCTGATTTTGGAATGCGCCATGTTGCCATGCACTGTAGACTTTAACCACAGCCACTCGAACAGTTTACAGACTTAGCAGTTTCGAAAATGCCTCCACGTTTTGTCCGAAAACATACGATCAGGCCCTATTGGACGTCAGATAAATCCACTTCCGCAATACGAGAACGACTGCGGTGTTTTCGGCGTTTCCCCGACACGATTTATATACGTTCCAGTGCTAGTGCTGCCATCTACTGCCTGTGAATGGTTATTGCACGTTGACGAACATAGGCGGTGAACACATTAATATGACTGGACTGCAGCTTATTGCTATCCAGTTTCCATAGAGATATTATGAACATTACAATATAAATAATTAAATCAAGTCATTCTACTAACAAAATCCTTCGTGTTAGTCGTAACTGAGGAAGAATCAAGTAATTATCATACGTAATAAATCCCGCTCATGTGTGACTAGTCATTCGAATGAATTTTCAACAAAATTCCTACAGACTGTATCGAAATATCATCTAGAGGGTTGGATCCCCTCCTTCGAAGACGACAAATTGCAGAGCCTGGGCTACCCTCAGGGTGAAATCTCCGTTTTCGAAGCTGCTGTTGCTGTTGGTGTTGCTGTCCGTCCATCTGTCCGTCTGTCTATTTCTCTGCCTGCCGGCCCTAGTCGTCCATCCGCCAGAGCCGCTGCCCGGCGCTCGCTGCTGCTGTAGCCGTCCGTCCGTCCGTCCGTCCGCCTGCCTGTTCGCCGCTACCGCCACCGCCCGAGGATTCTGGGCCGCACACTTTTTGCCGTCGTCGTCCAGCTGCTGCCCGCACGGATTCGCCAGATCGCTTTCATCGTCTGCAGGAGGGGCTGCCGTCCCCTCGTGCTGACGGCTCCTTCACCGTCGCCGCCGCCGTCCTTCGCCACTGCCGCCGTTTCTCGTTTCCTGCCGCCGCTGCTGTCACCGTCACCACCGTCGCCGTCTTCACCCACCCCCCCCCCTTTGCACGCCGCCACCATGTCCCACCCCACCACCTCTATAATTACCTGTATAATTTTCACTTCCCCCTCAGCAGCTCCAACCACCATCACATGGAGCTCATCCTCCACCCACATCCCCATCCTTCCTTCCCTCTCTGTCCACCCCACTCCTGCGCCGTATTCGGCTGTAACTACCCCCGACTCTCCCACTCTCCCTCACCTGTCGCTGTCGCTCCATCACCACCTGCAACTCCCCACCACTCCCTGCACCTCCTCCGACAGGCTCCATCACGGATTTCTGCTCGCCACTCCACGGTCTCTGTGACAGCCACTCCCCCACCCTCTGTGTCACCCGCCCCTCAGGGGGAACCTGCCCCCCGCCATCTCCCCCTGCAACCCAGCCCATGCCCTCACTCCACCCTTTCCTGTCCACGAAACCTTCCAAACACCCTAATGTTGACCCCCTGCAATCTCCACAAAGAAAACCTCTGATCCCCGTGACCTCCCACCCCCATGGATGCGACCCCAACCCCTATCCCTCTCACACCTGCCACCCACACCTTTGTCCTCTCCAATCCTGACCCTCAATTCCTCAATGGCCACATCCTCAACCTGGCCATCCTTAAATACTCCCCCATTGCCCCCATCTCCCTTCTCATTCCTTGCAAGGACTCGGTCCTCATTCAATCCCCAATGCTCCCTTCCACACCGATGTCCTCTCCTGAATCCCATGTATCAAATTGGCCAACAAGCCACTCTCACCTCCTACTACACCCCGTCCTCTCCCCGACAGCCCCAACCACGCCTGACGTCCGCCGACCTTCACCGTTGTGATCACAAAGCTTAGCTCCATGGTTACAGAGGCCGAAGTGTTGGTGGGACTCAATTCCCATCCCAACATCGAAATCCACTCAGCCCATCACATCTTTAATGATGCCGGGAAAACTGACCTAATGTGGATATTGACCAAACCCCCTCCATCATTGACCGCCTCCTTACAGAGGGAGCCCTCATATACAATCACTGTCGTAAAGTGGACCCCTCCCGTTCCCCAGTCCAATCCTACCACTGCCAATACTGCCTTAAGTACAGTGACCATGTTACTGCCGCCTATAAGAGCCCCCCTACATGTCTCCACTGCAAAGTTCTTAAAGAACTGTCCCAACCTCACCTCTCCCCCCTCCTGCAACATTTGTAATGAACCCCATCTTACCTACTCCTCGAAGTGTAAAGAAAAACCTCCTCCTGTCGCCCCTGAGCTCACCTTTCCTGTCCGTCCCATCAGTGACCCCATCCACCCCATCAACTCGCTCCGCCCTCCCTCTACTGCAGAGGACATCATCCGTTTCATCACCATTGTGCTCCAAAACATCCACCCTTTCTGACACTTCCACACCCTCTCCCAAATCACCTTCGCTGCCAATTCCATCTTCCATCTCATCAACTATGCCACCTACTCCCACAACCAGTCCCACTGCCCCTTCACCCCCCTCACCATCCTCATCTAAATCTTCTGTCCTATGCCACGACAACATTACAGTATCCTGTACCATAATATCTGCTCCCTGCTCACATACAAACTCCTCTTCATACACACCCTCCATCAGCAAGGATGCCTTCACCCTAAATGAAACCTTCCTTAAACCTTGTATCTCCATCTCCACAGCTCCTTGCACCCTTCACCACACCAATAACCCATACCTTCTGGCACATGGCGAGGTTGCTATCGGCCATGTCAAGCACCTCCCTGTTCGGCCCCAGCGTCCCCTCAACAATCCTGCCGAGCATCTCACCCTCAGCCTTTTCTTCCCCACCCTTACAGTGATATGTGCCACCATTTATGTCTGCCCTCATACCTCATCCCATAAGATTTCCTGGCCGACATTGACTGCACCTTCTCCACCTACGTGATTGCTGCTGACCTCAATATCCACAGCTGTGCTCCTGCCAAACTCCAGTGGTATCATCGGTTTATCACCACCCTCCAGTTAGATCTGATTGCCCTCCCACAGCACACCTGATCCGAATCCAACACCACCAACCCATGCCTCTCCCAACCTCATTGGGCACATCGCCATGGATGTCCTTGACCTCACTGACAGTGACCATGCTTCCGTCCTCCTCACTATATCTGATGGTCACAATCCCCGCTCTGACATCCCTCCTAAACTTATCAATTACTCCCGCACCAACTGGGATGCCTAATGGGCTTCATTCACACCCAGGTCGAACGCCACGACCTTACCCTCCAATCTCCTGATGACATCTACTGCACTGTTGCTTTCCTGCTGTAGACATTGTCTGACGCCGTCGCCACCCATTTCCCTATCAAAGCCACCCACCCTCACTGCCCTGCCCTGCCTCCACAGGCCGTCCTTCTCCTTCATGAATCCCACTGCCTCTACCGCACTTTTCTCCGCACTCATGACTGGGACATACTCACCTGCCACCAGCAACTCCAACGACACATCTACAGCATGCTTACAGCAAAGAAACCCCGTGCTTGGCGACCGACATATACACAACTCAAAGCCACACTCCCAATAAACTCTTCCAAGTACTGGTCTGCTTTCCACTGCCTTACTGGGAACCGCCCTACCACACAGTACCCTCTCTTCCTTGATGACCATCCCTTTCCTGACAACCTCAGTAAAGCCAACCACTTTGCCTCCCACCTATATGATTTTTTCCATCCCAGATGATCCCCAATTTGATTATTCCCTCTTCCCTGACATCATCGACCTTACGAACAGCTCTGCTCCTCCTCTTGCTCCTAGCTTCCAGTACTCGGGCCACACCACCATCTGACCTTAACACTCCTATCACTACCAAGGACATCAGCCTCACACTCCACACTACTTGCAACACTGCTCCCAGACACGAATACTTTACCTACCGGCACTTCAAACACTGCCCTCCCTACTTCCTTGCAGCCCTTGCCACCCTCTACCATGTAATCATTGCCACCGGCTTCTACCCTGACCTGTGGATAACCTCCCATATCCTGATGTTCTCAAAACCCAATAAGCCTCCATCTGGTGCTTCTTCCTATCGCCCTATATGTCACACCTTGGTGTTCCGCAAGCTCTTGGAATCCATCCTTACCTGGCACATCCATCACCACCTCCACCGACACCACCTCCTCCCCAACACCCAATGTGGCTTTCGACCTTCCTTCTCTCCCAATGACCAACTCCTACACCTCACTCATCTCCTCTCCATCCAGATTAACTCCCGTCGCTCCATCATTTTTGTCTCCCTCGACCTTGAAAAGGCCTACGACCATGTCTGGCATCTCGGTCTCCTGTTTAAACTCCAGACCTACGCCCTTCTTATCAACTATGTCTGTCTGATTTCCTCCTTCCTCTCCTGACGCCCCTCCTATGTTACCATCCATAACGTTGATCCCTGCTCCTTCTAACCCTCTGCACGTGTGTCCCAAGAATTTGTCCTCTCCTCTACCTCCTGTACACAGCAGATATGCTCCAAACCGCCCCCCCCCCCCCCTCCAGTACATCTCCTGCAGTATGCCAATGACACCACCATCCTTGCCCTTGCTCCTACCCTTCAATGTTCCCAACGCCTTCTCCAGAATCACCTTGACCTTTTTGCCACATGGTGTAACCAGTGGCTCATGAAAATCAATACTTCCGAGATCCAGGCAATTATTGTAGTTTGTACCACTCGCTCCTTCTGGCTCCTTGATTTCTCCCTTACCATATGCGCCTGTCCTGTCTGCCTCTCTCCCACCCCCACCTACCTTGGCCTCACCATTGACCGTCACCTCACCTGGATCCCTCATCTCTGCTCTATCCAATCCAAAGCCCACAACTGCCTCCGACTCCTCAAACTCCTCTCTGGCCGGACATGGGGGTTGAACCCCTTTACCATCCTCCACACCTACAAATCCTTAATCTGTCCCATCCTCTCTTATGCGAGTCCCACCTGGAATCCACCCACCCTCCCAAATTCTATGAGTCCTTGCAGATCCTCGAGCGCCATGCACTCCACCTCGCCTTCCGTATACGCCTCCTGTCCCCCATGCAGATCCTCTACTATGACTTGATTCCTTTCCCCCATCTGCTCCTTTTCCTCGAAAATATGCGCATCCTCTGAACTTCCCATCGCCTTGATCTCCCTCATCTCCTGGTTGCTCCTCTCCTCTACAACCCCCACCCTCTGCCATGCCTTCACCATTGTGTCCCCCCTGCCCTCCACCTCTACATCCTTCATCTCCTTTCCAAGGTGGCTTCCATCGACTCCCCCTCCCCTACTCTACCCATTTCCTGGGCTCCCTCTAACCCCCCTTCAATCCTGTTTTTTTTTCCCACCTCCCTTCTCTCCTCAGAGTCTTTTTTACATTCCCCTCCTCTGCCTTTGCCCACTCCCTCTCGCATAAGCCCTGCCCCCCTTAGGAGTCCTCTCCCTCTGTCGGTCCCCCCCCCCCCCCAATTTCGTCTTTCCTCTCCTCCCCCCTTTTTTCCCCCTCATCTGTCCAGGTCCCCCAAATCTGCCCTTGGCTGTGGTGTTTCATGTTCGTGCCGACTTTTTAGTGCAGTGTTTTAAGTGAGTGTTAAGTGTTGTGCGTCTTTTCCGAAGTGTTGCGAACAGAACTCATACCGTCGCTATATATATATCTTGCGAACAGAAATCTGACTGTCGCCGTGTTTTTTTTTAATTGTCAATTGTTTGTCTACTATTTTAGCTGTCTGCTTCCTGTGTATCTTATTAGCATCGCCAACCCTTTGTTTTATGTTTTTATGTTTTAACTTCCACCATTTTCCAATTTAAGTCACCGTTTTATCGCCTGCTTTTATTGTTTATGATCTTCTTCTTATGCTTTAAAAATTCTGTAGGCTGAATTGCGGCGTACTAAGCGGCGTACTAAGCTGCAGCCAGCCTGCCCTCTTCGGGGGGAATTGAAACTCAATAAAGGAAAAAAAGGTACCGAAATATTTAGTTGTGTGACCAAGACTGCCAAGTATAAATACTGAGGAATTCTCAACCCGAATATTGCAGACAACTATGTCTCATTCGTGCGTTGTAAATTTTAAAACACACATTTTCATTGAAGAATTGGATGACGATTCGCGGTGAGAGTAGGGACTGGAAAGAATTATAGTAAGCTCGCTATCCTCAAGAGATACATATGATAATCGATTTTAGAGTCATAAGGTTCCAGGTTTAGGCACCTGCCAATGACGCTCTGAGTCATAGAGAATACAAAAGTTATAGCTCTTAATAAACCAGCTAAGATGACGTTATCACGGAATTTGAATATATCGTTATTACCAGCAGCCTGCGTAAAAAGAGGCCACCTTGATCCCACTTCAACCACAAATACTGCCTATTTCGACAAGTGTAAGCGCAAGGTCAGATGAATAAGTATTAAGAAACAAGGTACTACCCTAGAAAATAAAGTTTATACAGAAAAGAGCAGAATGGACAGTGCTGAGGCGTATAAAGCCATTAGAACTACAGAAAAAGAAATGGGGCTTCGATAAAATAGGAACACGCAGAATTACTTACAGAATGTATATTGGGATGGCTATTCCCCTACATTGAAATACTGCTGTAATGTTCTACTTTACAAGATAGGTGACACACAAAGAGCAAAAGGCTGCTCTCAACAATGTACACAGTGTAAACGTATCACCAGTCACACAGACAAAACTTTGAATCATAATGGAGCAAAGAAAGAAGCTGGCTTTAGACGTGGGTACAGCACAATGAATTGTTTACAAGTTATAGAAGGTAGCAGTCAGTATGAACAACCAGTTTTCATAGGATTAATTGATTAGAGAAAGTTTTGAACGACAACGTTCTTCAGCAACTGGATGAATATGTAATGTCCATTTATTCATCATTATTAAACAGTTTCGTCCATGAATCCATTTTCAAAGTTTATGATTTGGTTCAACGAGTTCTAACATAATAGAACATCATGAAAAGTGCACTGTGTCCTATGTAAGAAATACTTCCAAACATTGTGAACATTCATGGTAATCATCCAGAAATATAATCGTAGCATAAATAGACTCACAGCAATACAATCATGGGTACCTAGCATATCAGCTGTTCTTACAGCGACTATTACACCCTAACATACATCACAGTACAAGGTGGAGGCAACTTTAACTTACCAAGTATAGACTAGGATGTCTATGGATTCATTGCAGGTGACAAACAGTCATGCGAAATACTTTTGAACACGTTTTCTGGAAACAGTCTGGAGCAGCTAGCTCGGCAGCCCCCACGCAATGGAAATATCTTAGACCTTGTAGCTACAAATAGGTCGGACCTTATCGACAATGTCAGCATGGAAACGGGGATCAGCGGTCATGATGTCATTATAGCAGGTATGATTACGAAGGTTAATAAGTCAGTTAAGAAGGCTAGGAGAGTGTTTCTGCTAGAGAGAGCAGATAAGCAGTTGTTAGCATCTCACTTAGAAAGTGAATTGACATCACTTAGTTCCAGGAACATGGACGGAGAGGAATTATGAACAAAATTTAAGGAGATTTTAGTTCGTGGTCTGGAGAGTTATGTGACTAATAAGTGGATAAAGAATGGGAAAGACCCACCACAGATTAATAACGAAATTCGGAGGATGCTGAGGAAGCAGAGGCTGTTGCATTCTTGGTTCAAAGTGGAACGCACAAATGACAACAAACAAAGGTTCGTAGGGATTCGAGCATCTGTGAAGATATTCATGCTCGACGTATACAACAACTACCACCTTCTCACCTTAGCAAAAGATCTGGCAGAGAACTCGAGAAAATTCTGGTCCTATGTAAAAACTCTAAGCGGATCTAAGGCTTCCATTCAGTCCCCTGTTGACCAGTCTGGTGTGACAGTTGAAGATGGCAAAACGAAAGCCGAAGTATTAAATTACACATTCAACCAATCATTCTCGCAGGAGAATCGTACAAACATACCGTTAATTGACCTTAGGGCAGACTCCCATATGGATGGCATAGTAATAAGCATCCCTGACCTAGAGAAACAACTGGAAGATTTGAAAGCAAGTCCGGATGGAATCGAATTTGGTGTTACAAGGAGTACTCCACTGCACTAGCCCCTTGCCTAGCCTATATTTGTTGTGAATCTCTTGCCCAGCACGGAGTCCCAAACGAATGGAAAAAAAACATAGGTGACTCCAGTATAAAAGAAGGGTAAAAGAACGAACCCGCTAAATTACTGACCAATATCCCTAACTTCGGTTTACTGCAGAATCCTTGAATATATTTTCAGTTCGAATATAATAAACTTTCTTGAGACTGAGAAGCTTATGTCCACTAATCAGCATGATTTTAGAAAGCATCGCTCGTGCTAAACTCAGCCAGCCCTTTTCTCACATGATACACTGCGAATAATGTATGAAGGGCAACAGTCAGATTCCATATTTCTAGATTTCCGGAAAGCATTTGACAGGGTACCCCATTACGGGCTCTTAACGAAGGTACGAGCATACGGAATAAGCTGACACATATGTGCGTGGCTCGAAGACTTCTTAAGTAATAGAAGCCAGTATGTTGTCCTCGACGGCGAATGTTCATCAGAGAAAAGGGTATCGTCTGGAGTACCTCATGGGAGTGTGATAGGATTGCTGTTGTTCTGTATATACGTAAATGATGTGCGAACAGGGTGGACAGCAATCTGTGGTTGTTTACTGATGATACTGTGGTGTACGGTGAGGTGTCGAAGTTGATTGGTTGCAGGATGTGAATGTAGACGCACATGTCTGACAAAATTTGTAACGAAGGAGAAAGATAAGTGTGGAATTTTTAAACTTAGATCATCGGTATTATGATGCAGTCTATGAAGACTTGATGGTGTACCGCCTGCTATGTATACCACAAACCAAACCAGATTTTGAAAATGAATTGGAAATAATTAATAGCTTACAGTAATGGTTATTGCCCTACACTAATTGACAAAGTACTCAGTAAAAAGAAGAGACAGAGGATAACTGCACAAATTTATCTACCTCAGACAGCACAAAACCAAACTGATAACAAATGGGCCACCATACTACACGTGAGTTCTTGCCAGGAGACTAAAATCCAGGAAACATACTCCAGCTTTTTACACTAGGAATACTATTGCCCAGCTTCTGTTCTACAGTAAAGATAAGATTCCAGCTTTAGACCAGAATGGAATTCATAAAATTTCTTGCAGTCTGTGTGACAAATATTATATTGCTCAATCAGGTAGGGCTACAACTTCTAGACTGACTGAGCATGTACGGAGTCGGAGACTGAAAAAGAAAGATTCCACCTTTGCTGAACATGCTCTGAATGAATGTCATTCGAATAATATAAATGTGACGTTCTCCATAAAGGAACTAAAGACAGAAAACTAACATTACTTCGAATTCTGGCCATTAATAAACACCAAACAAAAAACCTTGACCTGGTCCTTAATGATCAAATACAGTTCCATTACCCACCCTTATTAAGGCAGTAGCCAGGTACTATTTCTTTCGTCATTAGATAATTAGCTTGTGATAACTGTTCCACACCCACATTCCACAGACTTCTTTTTCGCCCTCCCTTTATTCGGTCTGTTCGTCTCATCCAGCAGTTTGTTCCTATGACACAGTACACTGTGCCATTACTCACTTGTAGAACATTTTTGGCTTACACATTCACATAGTTTCAGTATTTGAATATACAACAAAATAATATTTATTTGTTCAGATCTCTTTAGGTCTGACGTTATGCTTGTGTTTTGCATCGATATAATCATAAAATATCACATATATTTGTACAGCAATCTTTGTACAGGTATGAATTCTCGCTTAAGTTGTGTGGACTATCTGTATACTATTAATTTATCTGACGATTGCCTAGGAAGTCTAAAGCCAGTTTATAACGAACTGTTAAATAAATTTGTTGTGGAACAGGAATACGTCGTTCTGTCGTACATCGCGTTGGTGCGGAAATCAGCAGCACTTTATGCCACCCTGTAATGCCTTTCCGTATAGATTCTAAGCGGCGGTATGTCTTAAATGTTTTCCTCAGCCTACCATAAGAAAACAGCGTGATTTCAACGCTGGGCGTCGTGGCTCCAACTTCCATCACTGAGTCCTCAAGGGAAGGTGAGATGTGGTTTGAGGGTTGTGGGCGGTGAGGGAGGGAGGTGGGGGAGGGGGAGGTTGTGACGACCTTCCCATTGTGTGACATGTCCACGGTGGCGTTGAGCAGAACTGTGGCGGAATTTGGTGCCAATGTAGCATCGTTAACCCATTTATACCTCCCATGAACTTTCTCGAGGATTACACCAAAGGTCGTCACTCCTTCGCACGATTACAGAGGAAGGTTGTAGGCACATTTGAGCCGAATTTCACGCTTCTGCGTTGCAATGGAGGAAAATGACGGGGTTTCAAAAAAGGGACCCTTTAATTTTCTTGCGCAGTGTATTTAGAGTACAGCGTTTGTCGAGCAAACAGAAAGATAAGACAATAATCTATAATAAAGCTCTGCGCTAAAAGAAAATGAAACATCGTATTGTAAAAAATTTAAATTTGGCGAATAGATCCACAAATTAGTTAATGTTCCACAAATTCTAGCAATATTCGATGATAAGATCGGCAACTCAGAACTGGTATCTATAGTGTTGATGTACAATAGAAACTTGACAAATTGTTGAATACCACAGACAATAAACCTACTGTAGACCTAGGTCAATTCCGTACGTTTTTGTTGCAGAGAATATGCCATCTGGCTGATTAGTTCACTTTTCAGGAGTCTGGGGAAAGTTACAATTTTCTTCCTATAAAGGCCTAAATGAGACTACGCTCGATGACGCAATTATTTTGCTGTTTTTAACATGAAATTAGAAAATTATTCAACTTCCTGAGGCCGGCCGAGGTGGCCGAGCGGTTGTAGGCGCTACAGTCTGGAACCGCGCGACCACTACGGTCGCAGGTTCGAATCCTGCCTCGGGCATGGGTGTGTGTGATGTCCTTAGGTTAGTTAGGTTTAAGTAGTTCTAAGTTCTAGGGGACTGATGACCTTAGAAGTTAAGTCCCATCCATAGTGCACAGAGACATTTGAACAATTTGAACTTCCTGAGGTTCCGAATATGATTCAGTATGTTAACCTCATTGTCAGCCTACTTGGCAATTTTTTGTGTTATACTTTCTCTAGAAGAACGTTAATTTGATGTACGTAACTGAAGAGATGTACACTGATCAACCAGAAGAACATGACCACGTACCTAATAGTCGGCGTGTCCACCTCTGGCACAGATAACAGCGGTGACGCGTCGTGGCATGGAAGCAATGAGGCTTTGGTAGGTCGCTGGAGGAAGTTGGCACCAAATCTGCACACACAAGTCACCTAATTCCAGTAAATTCTGGGGTGCGGGGCTTTGAGCTCTGACACCACATTCAATCACACCCGAGATGTGTTCCATCGGGTTCATGCTCTGTCGAGTTGGGGGCTAGCACATCAGTTATAACTCTCCACTGTGTTCCTCGAAACCACTTCATCACACTTCTGGCCTTGTGACATGGCGCGTTATCTTGTTGAAAAATGTCACTGCGTCGGGAAACATGATCGTCATGAGGGGGTTAACGTGGTCTGAAACCAGTGTACAAAATTCCTTGGCCGTCATGGGGCCTTGCACGAGCTCTGCTGGACCCATGAATGCCCAAGTGAATGTTCTCCAGAACATAATGAAGCCGCCGCCAGCTTGTCTCTGTCCCGCAGTACAGGTGTCAAGGAGCTGTTCTTCTGGAAGACGACAGATTTGGGTCCTGTCATCCGCATGATGAAGAAGGTATCGGAATTCTTCATACCATCCAGTGCTGTGCTATTGCGCTCATGTGCTCATTTCAGTTGGAATTGCCGATGATCGTGCTGTTAACGTTGTCACATGAATAGGTCGTTGGCTGCGGAGGCCCATCGTCACTAGTGTTTTGTTCACTGTATGTTCAGACACACGTGCATTCTGCCCACCTTTAACGTGTGATATTAGTTCCGCCACAGTTCGCCGCCAGTCCCATTTTACCAGTTGGCCCAGCTTACGACGTCCGATATCTGTAATGAGTGGTGGGCGCCCAACCCAACGACGTCTGGAGGTGGAATCGTCTTGGTTTCGCCACACGTTGAAGACGCTCACCACAGCGCTCCTCGAACACCCGACAACTCATGCAATTTCCGAAACGCTCGTGCCATGCCTCTGGGCCATCACAATCTTCCTCGGTCAATCTCAGATAGATCACGTCCCTTGCCCATTCTACACCCGTACAGCGCGCTCACTGATACTACATGCAGCGTGCGTATGTCTGATTAGCAGTCAATCCTCGCCAGGTGGTGCTGCTATCGCCTGGACTGATTTATGTCGATAGCAGGTCGGTGGTTATGATGTTCTGGCTGATCAGTGTAAAGCTATTTCACTACAGTAACCGATATTCTTACAGATCTACTTTTAAGAGAAAAACAATTCCCAACTTCGAACTTTATAAAAGAAAGAGGAAAGCCTTAAGGTAAACGGATCCTGGCTTCCCGTACTGCAGCGAACGACCGTCGCAGGTAGCAAGAGGAGAACCGCACCGGAAATGACCGCGGAGAAGCCCTCGGACGTTGGCGCGCCAGGTACATATAGTCTGCGGCCGCGAGCTCGGCTCCAGTTCACCACCGGCAATGGAGGGTGAAGCTTTGACAATGCCAGCCACTCATGCTGGCGAAACGTCAGAAAAATCATTAGATGAACGTCGGCCGAAGAACCCGAGACAGAAGCCAATAGGCAGTTTGTTTATAAAAGAACATAAGCATTGTCTTAGCTTAACGAATACCGAGACAGCTTTGTGGTGTTTTGTGGCTGTGTTCACGAGCTCTGGATTAATGCGCTGTAAAATGATGCTATTCCATGGAAATCTAAATGCCAAACTTTAATTAATCATATAGAACAATCTTTAACTTCAAAACTAGCTTTAGTTTCTCGTAACATAACCAATCTTACTTTTTTTATACAATGGCAGAAGCTTTGTATCTGGATGTGTGGCAATTAGGCAGACACTAAACACAAAACTGAAAAGAGGATGCTCAGAGTTTATCGTCCGTCAACATCTAGGACGTCACATATAGACCACTACCTCCTTTGGACAAGAAAATGGGAAGGAAATAGACGTCGATAAATGGAGGAATGTTCGAATGTGTGTGAAATATTATGGGACTTAACTGCTAAGGTCATCAGTCCCTAAGCTTACACACTGCTTAACCTAAATTATCCTAAGGATAAACAAACACACCCATGCCCGAGGGAGGACTCGAACATGAGGACATCAAGTTTACTATGGAGATTGAGAAAAATGGGACTCTACCCTTTCTAGACGTGTCAGTACGCAGTAAGAATTATGGGTCTTTGGGACATTCGGTGTACAGAATATCCACACATACAGGTCTATATCTTCAGGCGTCCAGCTGTCATGACCCCACACAAACCGCCGGTGTTCTTAGTACTTTAATTCATCGGGTGCATGTAATATCGGATGCTGGTAGCCTTCATGAAGAATTAGTGCATCTGTAGAAGGTTTTAAAAGAGAATGGCTATATTCGCCTCAAATGCGGAAGGCCATGCACAATTATAATAACAAAAAGCAACGCTCTGAGGAGACTGATGATGACTATAAATCAATTGCGTTCCTTCCATATTCCGGGAACGTGTCTTCTAAAATAGGCAGACTGCTTAGGAAGAACAATATTAATGCCATCTTCTGTTCACCAGCAAAGAGCAGGGCCATAGTCGGATCCGTTAAAGACGATTTACAATTGAGGAAGACGGGTGTTTATAAAAGTGCCTGTGAGTGTGGCTTTGCATATATAGGTCAGACGACATGAACGGTCCAGGAACGTTGTGTAGAACACGAAAGACACACCCATCTGCGACAACCTTTAAAATCAGCAGCTTCAGAACATTGCATTTCCATGGGACATTGAATGGAAAATAATAATACCAAAATTTCAGCATCGGTTTCCATCTTCTGGGACTCTGTAATTAAAGAACCCGTGGAAATACGTCTTGCTGCTAATTTAATGAATCGTGATAACGGCTTTTAGCTGGATAAAAATTGGAAACCAATTATTTAAATTATGCGGTCACAACGGAATCGACATGCCCAGTCGATACTCACCGATTAGTTTGCTCTTACTTCACCACAGGGCAGCACACGCAACTTCACTGCCTCGCGCATGTCACCTCCTAACACATGCGCCGTAAACCGATAGTAAGATACACATGCGCGGAATTCGCAATAAATACCAAGACTGCATCAGGTCTCTTCAGTACTTGGTCTACTCATCTGAGGATGGGCGGACGTCTCTGGGACGAAATGTCGTGGCAGTATGTTGATGGTATCCGGCTGCAAACCCGAAAATTACTGGATGAAGAAATACACCGAGAAAATTTCAGAAATTACAACGCCTATATAAGATAACAAGTGTCTGACGCAGTTGTTAGATCTGCTACTGCCGCTACAATGACAGGTTATCAAGATTTAAGTGAGTTTGATCGTGGTGTTTAATTGCAGCACGAGCGATGGGACACAGAGTCTCCGAGATAGCGATTAGGTGGGGATATTCCCGTAAGATCGTTTCAGGTGTGTACCGTGAATATCGGGAATTCGGTAAAACATCTAATCTCCGACATCGCTGCGGCCAGAAAAAGATCCTGCAAGAACGGGACCAACGACGACTGAAGACAATCGGTCAACGTGGCACAAGTGCAACCCTTTCGCAAATTGTTGCAGATTTCAATGCTGGGCCATCAACAAGCGTCAGTGTGCGAACCATTCAACGAAACATCATCGATATGGGCTTTCGGAGCCGAGGGCCTACTCGTGTACCCTTGATGTCTGCACGACACAAAGCTTTACACCTCGCTTGTGCCCGTCAACACCGACGTTTGATTGTTGAAGACTGGAAACATGTTGCCTGGTCGGACGAGTCTCGTTTCAAATTGTATCGAGCAGATGGACGTGTATGGCTATAGAGACAGCCTCATGAACCCATGGACCCTGCATGTCAGCAGGGGGCGGTTCAAACTGGTGGAGGCTCTTTAGTGGTGTGGGGTGTGCAGTTGGAGTGATATGGGACCCCTGATACGTCTAGATATGACTGACAATTGACACGTACGTAAGCATCCTGTCTGATCACCTGCATCCATTCATGTCCATTGAACATTCTGACGGACTTGGAAAATTCCAGCAGGACAATGCAACATCAAACACGTCCAGAATTGCTACAGAGTGGCTCCAGGAACATTCTTCTGAGTTTAAACACTTCCGCTGGCCACCAGACTCCCCAGACATGTACATTAATGAGCATATCTGGGATGCCTTACAACGTGCTGGTCAGAAGAGATTTCCATGTCCCCGTACTCCTACCGATTTATGAACAGTTCTGCAAGATTCATGGTGTCAGTTCCCTCCAGCACTACTTCAGACATTAGTCGAGTGCATGCCACGTCGTGTTGCGACACATCTGCGTGCTCGCTGGGGCCCTACTCATATTAGACAGCGGTACCACTTTCTTTGGCTCTTCAGTATATTTACTCTTATGCATGTCCCTGATAGTAACATCAAGGGATCCCCCTCTATACAACTCACAAATACGACATAGATATTTAAAAAAGCGCCATTCCCTACTGGTCCCTCATACACCACACACCTGCCCAATGTTTAATATTTTATACTCATGAATAAAAATAATGACAAAGAAATTGTTGTAAATACTTAATAAACAGTAAAGACGGCCCGATAGAAACGTCTGTTTGCTTTCTGTTTAACGGTGGTTTTAGATTTGTGTGCATATTACCGTTTTCATGCGACGGCTGTCTTTATTATACACTGCATTAGCATTTTATTAGCCTATGTGGCTCCTTCTCAAACCTGAAGAGACACCTAATATCCAAATTTTCAACAGCATCTTTGGAATAGTGTGGATCAGGGTGCTTATCAAGACTGCGATCAACCGGCGCTTGTTTTGCATATATTTGACAAACCGTTTCTGGTGAATCATCCTCACCAATGCCTACAAGCACCTCAGATGAAGTTCTCCTTCCAAGAAGTGAAAGTAAGTCTCAGTCAGTATATAGTGCGCCATTTTCATTTAGTTCCTGACCAGATACGGATTTATTTTCTTTTGTGTTGCTCTCACCTCCATCCGTTTATCGTTTGCAATAAACAATAAGTAAATCTGTTAATGTTACAAAGCTGCTCATATTAAATAAAATTATGGCATTATAATCACAACAGTTTAAAAAATCATAAGTACGCTTTGCCTTAGGTATAATTTATACATTTAGAAAATATTATCAGACTCTGCAATACCCAGTTACCAGATAAAATTAAAAAAGGTGTGATCGCTGCAAAGGCAACAAGTGGACAACTATAAATTATATTACTTTCTATAGAATCTCGCCACATTTCAAAGTCGTACCTTGCTGAGTGCTTCCAGTTTGAAGAAAGGCACACTATAAAGAATATTTCAGAATTTGGTAAAGGCTCTTATCACCAAATATAATAATAGCTTAAAATCACTGCAAAATAAAGACAATGCTTCGAACATGAAATCAAAAGGCAAGCTCTTTAATCATCCACATGTCTCATGGTTTGCACATTCTTTGAACCTCGTTGTGAAACACGTAGTGCAAAAGTCAATAAAATCATACTGGCAAGGTTGAAATGAATTTTTTAAATTTTTTTTAGCTTCAATGTATCAAATATTTGACATGGTATATAGCTTACTTTGTAGATTAGCAAACAATTAATCAGTGTTACTGTTATGTAACAGGACGTCCTGTATTGAGGTTCAAGGACTTCTGTAAACGAGATATGGAGAGCTTTGGAATCGACACAAACAGATGGGAGGAACGGGCTAGAATGAGACCAGAGTGGCGTGATGATATATCATCTGGAATGTCTAAGCATGATGAAGGCTTGTTAGACAGATTAAGGCAGAAAAAGCTTCGCAATGCTACCACTGCAATCGATACATGTTACATAACATTTATATATTGGCCACGACATCTTGGTAGATGATTGTTGCAGTGTCTGTGTGTTTATGAGTTGCATTTTTTCATACGACTTGTCAAGCCAATGGCAGCACGGCATCTCTTGCCACAATTGTCACAAGTGTATCTGGCTGCTCAGGCAGGAGCAGTGGTAGCGTTGCGAAGCTTTTTCTGCCTTAATCTGTCTAACAAGCCTTCATCATGCTTAGACATTCCATATGATATATCATCACGCCACCCACAGTAACACTGATTAAATAACATAAATAATTTAAACACATGATACAGTACAGTAATCCATGAAATACAATATATTAAAATAATAGTACAACGTAATATATAGTACAATAGATAACAAAAGCAGTTTCAGTACCATAACCCAAAAACGAAAAAAATGAAGTTTACGTCAACAGACATTCATTTACGAAAGGAAATAGCTTAATTTTTTTTAACAGATATTCATTTATAGTGTAGTAGCACCGGTCTTGTAAATATGTTTCTTTTATTTCCTTGATGCGATGAGGAATTTTATTGTAAAGTCTTTGCCAGTTTGCAGTGGTCCGTTTTGTTTGAGAGATGTGCTTGCATTTTCGCTCTGGAAGTCTCATTTTTGCCTGGAGTCATGTGCGTGAACTGCTTGATTTGTAAGTACTAAGTGGTTTTTAGTTTCTGAAATTTTCTTTATGTATGTAATTATCTCAAGAACGTACAAGCATGATAGTGGTAGTATCTGGAGTGCTTTAAAAAGGGGCTTGCAAGAGTTTCTTGGTTTGGCATTTTCAGTTGCCCTAATGATCTTTTTCTGTGCTATGAGTCAGCTTTTGCTTTTTGGTGAATTTCCCCAAAAAATCATCTCATATCGTAGCAGTGATTCTGCTTGGGCATAATACACATTTTTAATGTTTCTTTTGTTGTACACCTAGCAAGTATTTTTATGCCATAGTATGTTGTGCTAAGCTTCTTGCTGATGTACTTGAAGTGTGTGTCTCACTTCATGTTGTCCTGAATCAATGATTCTAGGAATTTTGTTGAGCTTACAGTTTCTAATTTTCTTATTAAATAAATTTATGGTGGAGGTTTATGGATATTTATTGTGTGTTGTATGAAGATGCATTGCAACACTTCTCTCTGTTTTTAAGAGTGTTTGTTGTGAACCATTTTGTAATGTGCGTGGTGCAATTTTATACTCCATATTGTAGTTACTGGAGCAGTTTTGCTCTTTGTCTATACACTTGTGTCATCTGCAAATTTTATATACTTTTGAAAAGCACTAGTTGATTCAAGGTCACTGATAAATATTAAGAACAACACAGGGCACAAGATAGAATCTTGGGGCACTCCAAACTTAATTTCTTTTCTTTTAGAGTGGTAGGTGTACATAATGTTTCCTTCTTGATGCATAAGTTCAACTATCTGTTCTCTGCTTTTTAGATATGCCGTCACCCACTCATGTGCTAGGCCCCTGATTCCTATGTACTCCAGTTTTCGAAGTAGTAAGTTGTGGTCTAACACATCAAAAGCTTTTTTGAGGTCTAGAAATATTGGTGACACATGTTCTTTTTAGTCTATTGCAGTCAAGCTTTCGTTAACAAAATCAAAAATGGCGGTTTCTGTTGAATGATCCAAAATTATTTTTTTCTGTGAATGAAATCAATCTTTTGTAAAAAACGTTTTCCAGTATTTTAGAAAAACAAGACAGCAGAGATATTGGTCCGTAGTGCTTTTCAGTTGTCTTGTCTTACCTTGGACATTTTTAGTTTCTCTTAGAAAATACCACTACACAATGAACAGTTGCACAGATGAGTTAGGGGCTCTGTTAATATCGTTGCACATTTCTTCAATATCTAATCAGGCACATTGTCTATACCTGAAGAAAATTTTGGCTTTAATTCCTTCATAATATTCAGTATTTCTTCTTCATCTACTGGATACAAAAAGATTGCTTTTTTAAGTTTATTTTTTGCTCATCTCTCTTTCCAGAATCTGTTTTCTGATGTTTATTTCTGTGAAATATACATTAAATGCATCAGGTACTCTGTGTGGGTCAGAAATTTCGTCTCCATTTTCAAGAAGATTAATGTTACAGTGTTTCTCCTGTGTTTTGCCCGTTTCTCTGCTAACAATGGTCCACATTGCTTTCATTTTATTTGTAGCTTTTTCCATGTAGTTATCATGTGTTAGTTCTTTTGACCTTCTGATAAGTTTATTTAGGGTCTGTTTGTATCAAAAAATATTCATCAAATTCTGGAGTTGTTTTGGGTTCTTGGGTGTTAATAGCCGCTTAAGCTGTATTTGGTCCTTGGTTACTGTATCACTACCCGTTTCGTGGCGTTCAAAGTAGCATCTTCATTAACCTTAGAGGGTAAAAGCACGTTGTACGTCAAAACAAAACGCCGCTAAAAGACGTTATGTCATGGATTAAAAACTGCCAGATTCCAATACAGTGAATAGGTCCAAAACAAATCGTACCATAGTGATCGCCTCTCCGATCTATATGGAACCGCGTACAGGGGACGCGGGCGTGTGCTCTGTCATATTGACGGCAAGGAAAGAGAAATCATTTTTCTTTCAGTGAAATTTTTATACCTGAAGTTATCCAACTACTTTTGTATTTTTCTGATTTTCTTTTCGCTAGGTGGGAAGTACAGTTCAAAATAATGCTGGAAGGTGCTTACGGATTTATCAAATTTTTCATTTGTGTTGCTACAGCTATATACTTCCTCCGACGTATGTTTAGTTAATCAGTTAATAAGTGTATTTATATTTTGTACACTGAAATCCCTAGAGCCGAGCGGAGTAGCTGTGCTGGTCTGCGGCGCCTTACCACGGTTCACGCGGCTGCCCCCGTCGGAGGTTCGAGTACTCCCTCGGGCATGTGTGTGTGTGTTGTCCTTAGCCTAAGTTAGTTTAAGTCAGATTAAGTAGTGTGTAAGTCTAGGGACCGATGACCTCAGCAGTTTGGTCCCATAAGAACTTACCACAAATTTCAAAAATTTTCCAAATCCCTAGCAGAGGTTACTAATGTTTTGTTAGGATGTACAGGGTGATAAATTTTCGCTGATATTATCTGTGGAATATGAAGAAGAGAAATTTCTTAGCGTCGAGTATAGATTTAAAAGTCTGAAAGCCCTTTCTGAAAGTATATGTATGGAGTGTAGCCATGTATGGAAGTGAAACATAGACGATAAACAGTTTAAACAAGAAGAGAATAGAAGCTTTGAAATGAGGTGCCACAGAAGAATGCTGAAGATTAAATCGGTAGATCACGTAAATAATGAGGAGCTACTGAATACAATTGGGGAGCCAGAAGGATGTAGGTTGCAGTAGTTACTCGGAGATGAAGAGGCTTGCGCAAGATAGAGTAGCATGAGGAGGTGCATCAAACCAGTCTTTGGACTGAAGACCACAACAACAACAATGATCTCCAAACCCAGTGGTGAAATATTTTGCACTACATTTTGTAAGAATAACAATAAATATTTAGTTTATTGTTGTAGCTGAAGTGTTTGCTACAAGCATTGCTGTTTCTATTGTAGGTTTCAAGTCAAATGTTAAGAGGTGGTTCAATACACCAGTCTGTTGTGTTTATTGCATAGAATATCAATATTAAAGCCACTAAAAATAATCAGATATCTGTTTTTTTCATACTTATGGTGGAAGAATTGTAAATTTTATAGTAAAGCGTTCATGTCACTATCGGGGGCGCTGTAAAAACAAATTTGGCCATATTTTCATTTAATACTTCAACACCTGATATTTCCAGATCTCATTCTCTGAGAATATATTCCGTGAAGTGAATAGGCACACATTTGATATCACTTCTAATGTGTATACAACTGGCGCTATGACCATTTTCTTTCCTGCAGAAATGACTGCCTAATGTGAAGTCTGATATATGTACCATTCCCAGTGTGTCTTATTGCAGCCAGTGTTCACTTATACACGGGACTAAACCATCTTTAAGTTCATTCTCCAGCAGTATTTGAAATTCATCAATTTTATTTGTTAGAGATTGCACATTCTACTGAAACACTACAAGGTCAGCATTTAGTCCTAAAATTTAGGACTTACTTGCTTTTGCTGCTCCATTTTGATGAGTCAAGCTTGCTGCATTGGCGTCCTCCTTCTGGTTAGCAGTGAAGTCCTCATATTTTATACAGGCTGTCTTCGATCTTCCGCTGGGTTGCCAAACAGTGGTTGATTCTTTCCTGCAGATGATGGCGTCTCTTTCTTCTTTTCTAGTAATGAATGTCTGCAGGATTGTAGTTTCTCTTTCCTTGAGTTTGATCTTTTTATCTGAGTGTTTTCCATGAAAATGCACACACATTTTTTTTAGGCGTTTGCCTGTGTCTTTCTCCAGTAGTTGATGATGATGTTCGGGATGTTTTTGCTTCTTCTCCAGCAGCTAATTCTAATGTTAGCGCTGGGTTCATATCTTGTTTGGGTTTTCTATGTGCAGATTTCTTTAGATTTATTTCACATGGTTGTTGAAGTTTATGTTCTTCTGTGACAAGTTTTATCCGACTGTAGTTCGACTTAGTTTCCGATGGTGTAAGACTAAACAGCTTTTCTTTTTCCTTTGTCACCATGTGCAAACCATGTTTTCTATAATCACTTCGTTTCAGGAACCTGTTTACATCTACAACGCTTACATGGCTCTTCTTCGAGTCACATTTACCAAACAATTGTTCATTTGCTATATTTTATTATTTCAGTGAAGCTCGTCAGATCTATATGGAATTTAACGAGGAATACTTTAATATGTTTTGTTTTTGTAATAGAGCAGCAACACTCTCTTGAACCTTCTTTTTGATATCATTTGCTTCACCCATGACGATAAAATAGGAAATTTTAGATCTTGCCTTTCACATTGTTGGCGACTTCTTTAAACGGTGAATTTGGTTCTATCATTGAAAACGTATCAAAGTTGGGCTGTAGTTTTTAGTTTAAGAGTCTCGCACAATGCCGGCCATGACAGTCTGCTAACAGAAGAATTTTCTATTTCATAGCTCCAGTTTATTGTTTGTACTCATGATTGTCCTCACCAGCTGAGGTTTGTTTATTTTTCGTTTTTTATCGAATAGTCACTTACTACGAACTGTAGATTTTCATTGCGATGTGCTTCGCTGGTTTCTTTTACATTTTGCGATCACTGTTATGTTCCTCAAATCACGTACAGTTTTGCACTGTTCATTGTGTTCATTTCGTTCATTTTTTTGGATAACAGGTTCCAGTTCACTAACTTTAGATTCCAGCATTTTGAGTTATTTGCAAATGCCACAATTTTCTTGTTTCAGCACATCTATAATTTCGTATTTTCTGGAAATCTCATGCTGTAACTCCACAATGTTCTCTGATACACTTTCATTACCGGCACAAGCCTGCTTTGTTTCGATATTGTAACAACGGAACTTACTTTTTTTAGTTTAATTTCATATGCGCTGCAAGCACTTACACCTTTTCGACACAATTTTTTGCACTTTACACACAAGATACTCGCATTTACACAGTTTTTTTGCACACAATTCACTGGCCGTATTTTACTCGTTGTCGTCTTGTCCCTGAAATATTACATTTTTCAAATGAATATTTTCATAAAAAAACTTGCTGAAATATTAGAAAATAAAAAACAGAAAAGTCGTCAAACAAGAATCTCCGTAACGTGTGGGAATTCTTCAATTTGGGAGGAGTTCGATGATACCATCAATCAGCTTCAAGGAACCTCCGACCCAAGAACTGTGATGACTGTCGAACCAGGCGTACTTATCTGCGATATATAGGTCTTGAAACAGTTATACCTTAAACTTCTGGGAATGTGGATACTGTTGTACCCAACACGTCACCAGCTGCTTCCGAAGAGATTTTGTATTCTAGCTATGTCTGTGCCCTGTGAGTGTAGCTTTTCAAAAGGAGGACAGATATGTACCGAGAAAGGAAAAGAACTCACTTCAAGTAAAATTAGTCAGATTTTATTTATAAATCATAGCACTGATTAGTTCCTTCCTTATAACCTCATATATTGTCATCTTGGTGGTAAACTACAACAGTAGATAATTTTGCGAGGTAGAATTTCAGTGATGGTGTAGTTTCTATATTACATTTTGTACTCAATAAAATTATGAAAAGTTAACAAGAATGAGTTTTATTTTCATAACTGTCCAATTTTATAAAAATATTCAGAGTTTCTTGTGCTATTTTTAATATTTACTGGATACTAAAGGTAGAGGTTTTTGGAAATTTTAATTGTAGGAGAGACGTAACGGAAAATTATTAATCCTTTTTCTATGTTCTTTCACAAAAGTTTAAAATGAAGTAAAAACACAGATACCTTAATCCTGAATTCAAATTGTAAGGCTCTTCCCTTTCATTTTCTTTGGTAGGCGGTAGAGCTTGATGAATCGCAAAAAAGTATCCGTTCATTCCACTGAGTGAGCTGTTTTGATCTGATCCTGAAAAACAAAGAGTTTGTCCATTTCTAATGTTCGTGTAGTGCGTTGCCCAAACAGTAAGACCACCAGTCCAGTAGACTCCCAAAGCTTCTGCTCAATTTCTTAATTAACCATGCAGTTTTCCCATTCCTGATGTCATAGGACTGTCTTAGAAAAATTATGAAAATACCACACCATTTGAAATGAGCACATATTTAATGGGAATTGGATGTGTCCTTCTAGTCTTTTGCAGCGTCATTTCTGAATAAAATATTCTCAGTTTTCAAGTCGCATCAATTCGAATAAAATTCTCGAACATAGGACGGCTATCTCCACCATCATCGTTACGAGCATAACCACTGACTGCTTGGGCTGTTTTTTTTCCTTTATTGTTATTTCATCCCCCTCACTCTATATATGTGTAGGGTGGGCTGTCAGCGGTACAGTTCTCCGCTCTTCAGACAAATGACTTAAAAAAACATTTATAATGTGAAATACAAACAAAATTTGGGGTTGTTTTCTATTTTAAATTAAAAATGAAAGATAGGCAATAAAAAACTGAAGTGTAGACTTTCACCTGAAAATTCTTCTGGTTAAAACACCAAAGCACTGCACTTTCACTTAAAATCTGACTGATCTGCAGGGTAGGGTTAGAGGTAATGCTGGAGGGGATCGTATGTTCTATATGGTTAATGGGTTTGAGTAGAAAGATAGGGGTCTGTTAGATAGGAAAACTGTAGAGATGAGAGGTAGAAGCTGATGTGGATAGTGGGAAATACAGTCGGTGAGAAAGACAGAGTATGAGGAGCAATGTGTCATGTGACTGCAAGAGGAAAGGGATGGGGATAAGTGGAAAGGGAAAGGCAATAGGAGCCATGATGTGTAGTGGGATAGGAGGTGAAACATTGCAAATTAACTAAACAACTTTTTCAGTCTTTGCGGAACATTGCCCCAACGGAAACCACAAATGCATAATAGATGTAGAAATCTCACGTAGAGGAAAAGGGGGCAAAACTAAGCAAGTTAGAAATTCTAGAAATTAAAAATCAATTGTGTGTATCCCCACAACTATTATTAAATGAGAAAACGCAATTCAGTTAATCACATTTTTTAGATGATATCACAACGCCTCGACAGAAGCAAACCTTTGGCTTTCAGTCCATGAGTGGATAACAGAAGGTCTAGGCTGATGCATAACTTTATTACTAGCTATGTTTAGTCACGTTAGGGTAATTGCTGAATTGTGTAATTCCATACGTAATTTGCCAAAAAATGGTCATTGAAGTAATTTTACATTAACCATGGATCGATACAATAAGAAGTTGAGATGTTTATTTTTGCCTTATCATCGTGTTTATGTTTGGTTTATCATCTTTGAAATCAGTAATGTATTTGAAAATTGGCTTATAACCCGAAACCTAAGGTGTGCAGTAACCGCAATAAAATATGTGAAACAAGGCAAAAAGCAGTGTTTGTGTAGCTAAATATTTTTTATATTTCAGTGACGACAGTAACGTCTTTATACTCCAACTTCAGTGAATTAATAACTGAGATTCTGTGTTACTTACTTCCTTGACACTGTCTTCATTAGATGATGTGGTGTTTCCATTTTATTCTTAGCCAAGCCATACTTACTAATAATATTACTTAGGCTATTTAGTATATTCGGTAATGATTTACTGAAGATGCCTCTTGACTGTGCTATTAGATATTGCATATGCCTTCAACTATATGTTTGCACGTAATGTCTATATTCAGAGAAATCTTCGTTCTTTGTTTTTTTCACAGTCGAATTTTCTTACTTACTACCATATTTGTACCTACTAAATACGTTTACTATCTACTAACAAAGTTAAATACTTAATAACCACACTGCTCTGCAAAACTTAAAGACGAGATAGATAAAGTAACATAATATACTGACAACTCGGTGGAACTGAGTTAAAATACTGGAGTATGTTGTCTGAGATCTCCTTGCCGTGCACAAAAGGCTGGGCATCAAAGGGCTTGAGGTCAACGTGACTTAAGTTTCAAATGGGGCTGATCTCTCAAGACGAGGCTTTTGAAGGAACGGGAAAATGCTCTCTCTCTCTCTCTCTCTCTCTCTCTCTCTCTCTCTCTCTCTCTCTCTCTCTCTGTGTGTGTGTGTGTGTGTGTGTGTGTGTGTGTGTGTGTGTGTGTATGTGTATCTGTTTCAATCAGCGAGCAGTTACGGTGCAACTGTGGTGGTGTTCTTCATTACAACATGGCCTGGAGACAAAATTTGGATTACTTTACGTTGGGAACAATCATCAGGAAACGGGAAGAGGGACGAAGCGTGATAGTGTAGCCCAGGAGTTTGGTTTTGCTCACAGCATTGTTTGACGTGGTTTCACGTGCATGAGAAGCGTTTCGAGTTAGAGGCACTGCTGCCCAAGGTAGAGGAGGTGGTCGACCATATCAACTACAGCAGCGGAAGACTGCTACATTGTGCAATAGGGAAGCGGAGACGAACATAAAAAAGCGGGTGCAGTCCCAACTACATTTAAAAGGGTTGCAAGGGACGCAATCTCGAGTTAAACAGTGGCACAATTACTTCGTTGGGTTAGTCTCTTTGCCTGACGACCATTACGTTGTATTCCGTCAACTGCGGCACGGCGGCAACGTTTGCGATGGTGCCAAGAGCATAGGGACAGGACCCAGGACGAGTGAGGGCGCGTGCTCTTCTCGGATGAGATCAGATGCAGTCTGAGAAGCGATTCTAGACGTACCCTCATATGGCGAGAGGTGAAAACGCGTAATGAACCCAGGAACGTTGCCGAACATGATCGTTTCGTTGGTCCATGTGTTATGATATGAGGACACATGTTGCATGGGCGTACCGGCCTCAAAATCTTTGAAAACAGTACACTCATCGACCAGTGCTATTGTGACACTGTATTCCTTCCCCATGTGTGTCTTTTCAGGGATGCATTCGGCGTGACATCACTTTTACGGATGGCAATGCCCGACTGCAGCGAACAGCGTAGGTGGAGGAGTTCTGGGAACGAGAGGATATTTGGCGGATGGACAGTCGTGCCCGTTCCCCCGACTTAAATCCTTCTGGGCACGTGTATGACGCGTCAGGAAGACGTCCACATCCACCAACGACCATCCAACAGTTGTTAACCGTGCTGGTGGAGGAATGGGGGAGTACGTTGCAGAGAAAGCATTGTCGTCCTTGGTGATAACAAATCCTATTAAGAACCATGTCGCACTTTTTGTAATGTCCAAAGCATAACTATGAATGGTGGTGGCTTCAGTGAAACTATTGCCTTTGAATAAAAGTGTTATTTCTGTTGGTCTCATTGGGTATTTCTTTCATTTAGGTTCTGTACTATAATGAAGCAGTTTTTTCTATATATGGTCCAAGTCGCATCGAGCTGTGTTACTTAACAGTGACATATCACATGAATGTTACTTTCGTCGTTACGGTTTGCACAGCAGTTTAGTACCTCAGTCCTTTTAAGTACAAATCTTGCTTGTACCCTGAGGTGTACGTTCGCATGAGCTTGTGTAATTGTATTATAATGTTCTAACAAATGTTTTGCTTTGAATTTAAATACAATTTTAATTTAAATTAGTACAGGTAATTTATGAACAACAGAATTTTCAAGTAGTACGCTTCATAGATGGTTTTCTGAATTTATAGTTTATGAACACAGAGCACAATTTGTTCACACTAAATAGGTATGGTGATACTTGCAATCCTGTGTTGTTCTTTCCGACACTAGTACGGTAATGCCTCTAGAGTCTGAAATATTCACATCTACGTAGATTTCATATCTAGCACTTTACTGGATTTACAATATATCTGCTACAATTTCGCAGTTTTCTTCTTTATTACATTTTCGCTTTGCATCACCTTGTAACATGCTTAATCAGTTACTTATGTTTCCCTGAGGAATCTAGAAATGTCTTAACCACCCTCTGTTTACCACCCTCTTCATGTGTACCTCCGTCATTCATCACTCATACCATCGCCACATATCGTGGAGAATTGGTTCGGAAATCATAGAAATTGTATCGCCTGCAGTTTCCACCTTCCCTTGCAGGGGTATATCTAATGTAGTTGAAGAGTAATTGGACATCTTACTTTCGTTCCTTTTTATGTCATTATTTTATTTTTTGGGGATGTCCAGAGGTGAATGTCACTCTCAGGTAGAGAGGAAAAATAGATAGACATTTAGAACCAAGGAATGCCTACTCACTTCTCTTAAATGGAAAACCCGATGCTACATTTCTCCTTCCCCCACGCTACAGCCGATCGACAGGCGTTTTGTTGGACTTTTTACAAATTGCCTCACTCTCGACTGATAGTTCAATCGCACACGCAAAGAAAAGTAAAAGAAAAAAGTAATTTTGAGCAGCCATACCTATGCGTGAGGCGGGGTCGCCATTATAACCAGCCGCTGCAGCCAGTTGCCCGTGGCGCACATTAACGGTAATTCAGCTACTCGCCACAACGCAGTACAAGTCAAGGAGCTGGCGACTGCCTCCACGCGTTTTATTTTCAGCAAAAGTGCGTGGTTCTCTACTACATTCTGTCCAGAACACAGACGCCCTTCAACAACTCCTCTCGACATTACTGGCGTAAACGTGAATATATGAGCTGGCAGTAGCAGCCAGAGAATTCACGCGGTCGTTGCAAATAGATTTATACACTTCAATCACACGCGGCAAATGTACTTTCCACTCACGTTACGTCTTCTTTAGATATATCCCTCGCGCAGCAGATATCGTACGGTCGTAGGTCGCTACAAACGATTAAAAAGCTACTTGAGTATATGCACTGAGTATTCAAGCTCTGTCACTGTCTTCGATTTGCAATGTTAACTTTGATTGCGGAAGAACTTCAAGAAGGTGTAGACGTAGTCAACAGAGCTGAAAATTAATTACACTAAAACCAAAACAAGGTTTTAACAGTTTACTGCAAAGAAGGCGGAGTAGATTAACAATCATGTTGTTGAACTGTTTGAAGAGTTCTTCTAAGTTGGACTGCTGCATAGATGATGAAATAAATTAAAAAGAATACAAAACAGTTTTTGAAGATCAGTTTGCAAACCGACTGACATGTCAAAAGTTAATTTTTTAGGTTCCAAAGCAAATTGCCAATGGATGTGAGACGAGAAGTCTACGATCGCTTCTTTATGCCAGTCTAACCAATGGCAGTGACCCAAAGACCATCAATGGGGAAATCATCGAAATACAGAATTTGCCAAGAGACATTCGAAAGCACTATGTTGGAAACAACGCGATGGGTCAAGAAGAGAAGCAACTGCGTAAGAAGAAAGGCATGAGTTGACAATAGCATGCATGTCTGTTATGAAATTGAAATGGGCATGGCATACAAATGCAGTTACTAGCTTAGCGGTAATATTAGTGGTAATTTTTGCATTTTTCTTTAGAAGACAAATACCAATTTTCACAGATTTAACTTTAAAAACGATTTAATATAACGAAATACATATTTTAGGAGATTTAGTTTCAAAAATTCCTTTGTAATGAAATATTTCCACAAAAACTTTCACCTGCTATTTTACCCCCTTACTGGTTCAATTTCCAAAAATACTGAATTTTTTTATTTATGACTGAGAAACGACAAACCAGTTTTCGCAGTTGTAGCACCAAAATTGCCTCAATAGTGACATATTCTCAAAAAAACATTTCATCCCTGCTTCACACCCTTAAGTGAGGAATTTCGAAGAATTCCTTACTAAATGATGCCTTTGGTATAAGAATAACACCCTCTCCAGATTGAAAGGTTGTATCCTTAGCGGTTTGGGCTGAGTGATAATGAGTCAGTGAGGCCCTATTTCACTCCTTTACAGTTAGAAAGTCCAAAAACGCTTCAACATGTAATTTTTTATTTCTAATCGAGAAGTCAAATTCAGATTTTCATAGTTTTAGATTAAGAATGCCTTCATAATGAAATATTTTCATAAAATATTTCATTTACTTTTTCACCACTGTCAGGGTTGAATTTCTATAAACACTGAAAAATATACTTTTTATTTCTAACTGAGAAGTGAAACACTAATTTTCATATATGTAACTTTCAAAATACTTTAGTAGTTCTTTAGTAATGACATATTTTCAAAAAACACGTTCACCCACTATTTCACCCCCCTAGGGGTTAAGTTTCAAAAAATGCTGAAGCATGTATTTCTTTACTTCTGATTAAGAAACCAAATACCAATACCAATTTTCGTAGTTTTAGCTTCAAAACTGACTTAATAGCGACATATTTTCAAAAAACTTTTCATCCCCCATTTCATTCCCTTGGACGGGTAATTTCGATAAAATAACGTCTATGGCGATGCCTACAGTATCATATCAACGCCTCTCCCAATATCAAGCTTTTATCTTTAGTGGCTTGGGCTGAGCGATGACGACTCAGTCAGCACATTTCCTTTTGTATGCAGAGATTCTTAATGCAAGACAAAGAAAACTCTTCACTGCTTTCTTATTGATAAGACATGAACAAGAGAACCATATATTTGTAGATGAGTTGACAAAAATAGGAAACCGGTGAAATGAACTTCATACATAAAGTGATATTTTAATCTTCTGATGAGTATGCGCGGTCATTAACACGTGTGGCCTGCTAAAATTGTGTGACCGACCAGTATGCGGACACGGGCCCTGCCTTCGGCGGTCAGTGCGTTACTCAGAGCATCAACTTGTCTTCAGTTTTTTTGCATAGCTTCCAAACTTCGTCGAAGTTGTCCCACGATGTTGCGGAACTGGCAGCAAAGGAAATTATGATTTAATGTCCCGTACATGACGATTTCATTGCAGATGGAGCAGAATCTCGTATTTTTCCAGAATGAGCAATAAAAATGGCTCGTCCTTTTCGGAGGAACCACGCTCGTTTGTGCCTTAATCAGAGTAGAGAAACCACAGAAAAGCTAAATTTCTGTGGCTGGATAGTGATTTGATCAACCAGCGTGCATGCCTATGTACGGATTTGGGTTCAAGTCCCCGACCAGCCTACTGAACTAACTTGCACGTGCTTTTCTTTTTAACAATTAGATTAAGTTAGTAATATCTGGAGAAGTCCGAAGAGTCCGTTATCTAATATTCGTTCAAAGCTGACTGTCTTACTTATGATGATAACTACACAGAAGCACCAAAGAAACTGATATAGGCATGCGTATTCAAACACAGAGAGGTGCAAACATGCAGAATACGGACCTGCGGTCGCCAACGCCTACATAAGACAAGTGTCTGCCGCAGTTGTTAGAACGATTACTGCTGCTACAATGAGAGGATATCAAGATTTAAGTGAGTTTGAACGTGGTGCTATTGTCGGTGCACGAGCGATAGGACACAGTATCTCAGAGGTAGCGATGAAGTTGAGATTTTCCCGTACGACCATTTCAAGAGTGTACCGTGAATATCGGGAATCCGGTAAAACATCAAATCTCCGACATCGCAGCGGCCGGAAAAAGACCCTGCAAGAACGGAACCAACGATATCTGAAGAGAATCGTTCAACATGACAGAAGTGCAACCCTTCCGACAATTGCAGCAGATTTCAATTCTGGGCCATCAAACAAGTGTCAGCTTGCTAACCATTCAACGAAACATCATTCTTATGGGCTTTCGTAGCCGAAGGCCCACTCGTGTACCATTGATGACTGCACGACACAAAGCTTTACGCCTCGCCTGGGCCCGTCAACACTGACATTGGACGATTGGTTACTGGAGATATGTTGTCTGGTCGGACGAGTCTCGTTTCAGATTGTATCTAGCGGATCGCCTTGTACCGGTATGGAGACAACCTCACGAATCCATGGACCCTGCATTTCAGCAGGGGCTGTTCAAGCTGGTGGAGTCTGTAATGGTGCGGGGCGTGTGACGGAGTGATTTGGGCCCCCGATACGTCTGCAGGTGACATGTACATAAGCATCCTGTCTGATCACCTGCAAACATTTATATCCATTGTACATTCCGACGGACTTGGGAGATTCCAGCAGGACAATGCAACATCCCACTCGTCCAGAATTGCTACAGAGTGGCTCCAGGAACACTCTTCTGAGTTTGAACACTTCCGCTGGCCACCAAACTCCCCAGACAGGAACATTACTGAGCATACCTGGGATGCCTAACAACGTGCTGTTCAGAAGAGATTTCCAGCCCCTCGTATTCTTACGGATTTATGGACAGCCCTGCAGGATTCATGGCATCAATTCCATTCTGCACTACTTCAGAAATTAGTCGAGTCCATGCCACGTCGTGTTGCGGCACTGCTGTGTGCTGGTGGAACCCTACACGATACTAAGCAGGTATACAAGTTTCTTTGGCTCTTCAGTGTATATAACAAAGTAAAGAAATAAGAATGGAATTACATTCAGAAATAACGCCTTCCATGTTACTTCTTGTGATTTAGATGTATGTTGGTCTGGAGTATACTTGGTTACAATGATGTGACGAAATAGAGAAGAATGAAAATTTATTTCATATTCATTGAGCGTAACGAAGTCAAAGCAGATACAAAGTTTATAAGATGAAAATAAGTATTCCTTCAAATGGTGTAAATTTTTGGAGATAAGGGTAAATAGTTTGACTTAGGATACATTTCTATCATGGCTCAAATGGCTCTGCGCACTATGGGACTTAACATTTGAGGTCATAAGTCCCCTAGACTTAGTACTACTTAAACGTAACTAACCTAAGGACATCACATACATCCATGCCCGAGGCAGGATTCGAACCTGCGACCGTAGCGGTCACGCGGTTCCCGACTGAAGCGCCTAGAACCGCTCGGCCACGCCGGCCGGCTTATAACGTGGAAAAATTCTGTATTACCGACTGGGACATTGACGGAAGCAGAAATGTCGTGGTTAGCATTTAGACGTACCCGACCACGGACGCCCGGTTTACTCCTAACCTTTCACATTCTAAGGACAAGGTTCGTCGGAGCTTTTTGTATCCAATGCGTGTGATGCGCGCCTCAACCTTGCAATGTGTTCTGCACTGTTTCTTCTTTTATCTTCGATCACAACAGGAAGCAGTGCTGTAGACAGAAGCACAGTGCACTCATTTCCTAGAGCTAAGAGAACGTATGCAACAGAAACGATCACCTTATTTTCAAACGTTTTTCAAATTCTTATCATTCGACCAATGGAGATCCTTTTGCAATACTTTTAATGGAAGATAACTAAGCACACTTTGTAGATGGCGTATAATATCAGCAGGCTGCTATTGATTTATTTGAAGTGACAAAAGCTAGCCTCATGACCAGATTTCATGAGTTCTCCTATATATGTAGCATTTCGGTAGAGGACGAACGATTCGCAAGAGCACATACGGAGTGACCAACCATTATATGACGCGGACATTAATTATTGGCTTATATCACCTACACATTTTGACACGGGTGATTACTGAGAAATTTTGACGAATCCAGGAATATAGTGTACAAGTAAACAACGGAGTGGAGACAGATCGCGGAAAATCTGGATCCTGAGAGAATGAAGATATTCTTCCGGTGAGAATATTTATGGTTTTGTAGAAATGAGATGAAAACAGCGATCGTAAATCCAATTGGAATGCTGGCGAAAGCTAAGGTCAAACAGAACCAAAATCAAAACAGTGCTTGATTACAGATGATTTCAAGTGATCATAGACTAGTAAATTGCAGAGAAAAACATATAAACAGTTTGAGTGGAGCAAGGAACTCGTGAGGCAGGAGATCAGAAAAGTAGACTATGAGAATTTATTTAAAAATTGAAAGGTACAGCAGATTTAATTAAGCATCAACTTCAGCGTATTTTAAAATATAGTGGACTTAAAACTACACACGGAAAGAGAAAATGTTTAACACATTTGCTTATGCAGACAGTATAAGATGTTACAATTACGAATATGAAAAAGAAAGGAAACATTCAAAAGGAATGAGGCGTATATTAACGATAAGACGAAAATTTCAAGGAAGTGTCATATGGAACATAATAAAGTATGACGAATAAAAAAAAAAGATGATACGTAGCCGAGAAAATTTGGGAAGTTACTGTGAAATATTGATTTGAGAAGAAACTGAAAACCGAAAAAAGTTTAAAAAATCAAAACAAAAGACGTTCAAATGTGTGTGAATTCCTATGGGAATAAACTGCTGAGGTCATCGGTCGCTTGACGTACACACTTCTTAAACTAACTTATGCAAAGAACAACACACACACATCCATGCCCGAGGGAGGACTCTAACCTCCGGCGGGAGCGGCCGCGCAATCCGTGACATGGCGCCTCAAACCGCGCGGCCACTCTGAGCGACTCAAAACAGGAACTTTTCTTGGGTAGATAACAAACTTTACCATTTAAGGTGGTAGCTGGTACAGTAACTTACTACAGAGAAAAAATTGTTCAGGCAGTCTAAGACTTCTATAAGTGTTCGTATATATCGGGAAATGTGTAAGCTGGAAGTTATGCCAGATGAAATATATCAACCATTCTGCCGCAAGAAGACAGGAATGGTGCTAACGTGGATGTTGACACAACTTCAACATAAGCTCTACTAAATACCGCTGGGAAACGAGCTATTGATTTAACTTATACAAACTGCTCTGGAGAGTTTGTGTTACTATACTGGAAAGCATATACATTAACGGTAAAGCTTCCGTACGAGTTGATCGGGATAGTAGAAAATTCAGAATTGAAAGACGAGGGAGGAAAGGAGATTCCATAGCACAAAAACTATTCTCAACAGCCATAGTGGAAGTTTTCATATTGTTCAACTCGGAAAACAAGGAATTCCTCGTTTATGGAAAATATCTCAAAAACCGTTGTTATCTTGCCTCTAATGCAATAAATTTCAGGACGACCATTAGAACTTATTAGAGCAAGTCTGAAAGTAGATCTGAAAATCAATTTTAATAACATTACAGTAATTTACAGTGAACGCATACAACGAAGCTACAGAACCAGTTGCAGTGTTTTTTGACCAACGAGTTGGTGGACCATGCACACGTACACACACACACACACACACACACACACACACACACACACACACACACACACAGGCGCGCGCACACACACAAACACACACACACACAGACAAAAGAATAGTGAATATGGTGTGGAATGTTTTTGGTGTTTCCATACTTTTGTCGTCCTGCTATATGTTGGTGAAAAAGATAATGGATGAAGAAGTTTCCTGGTGGCCTTTGTCAGGAAGTAGATGCCAAATGAGTAATAATTTTAAGTAAGCAATGAAATTTCGTGATTTAAGGTGACACAGGTGCTACAGAAGTGTAAGATTCGCTTGCCTCCCTGAGAAACGTCACAGTTAGATGGTATGATGTGTCCCAAAACCTTCAGGATATTTTTCCGTACTTTAACAGACTGGTTGGTAGAAAAATTAGTGTCTACGTATTTCGTGACCTAAACCTAAATGACAAAAATAAAATGAAAGATGAGGAAATGCACTGATTAAAATACAGCACTCGCCTTCAGGAGGAGCAGAGTTCTAAATCTTCGGCCGAACCCATATTTAAGCGTTTTCCCTACATCTTTTAAAACAAATGCTGAAACCATTTCCTTCCCCATTTTGTCCAGTCCGACCTTGCGCTCCGTCTCTGATTACCGTGTCGTCAGCCGAACATTAAACCCTAAGCTCGCTTCCTGTTTCTAAATGTTCCTTCAAAAAACAAAATTAAATATTGTTCCCGTAACTATGATATTACTGCAAAGATGAATCACGCAAAGGATGTCAAATTAAAAACCTTCCAGACGCCTAGTTTCCAAACTTTTTTATTTGGCTACGAGTTTCAGCGTTTTACTACGCCATCTTCAGGCCCCTGACCGACGTGTGGGAAGATTCTACCTCGGTTGTGATAAAAACAGGGGCCAGCAATACTGGTATTAGTAGATTTCTGCTTGCTATAGCGATCACCTGCCGATGATAGCGCAGTAAACCGCTGAAACTGGTAGCCAAATTAAATGAGTTTGGAAACTATACGACTGGAAGGTGTATAATTTGACATCTTGTATCGAACAGCCGAGTCCCGGAATCATCTCTATAAAGATGGACATACAGAGAATCACGCAAATTCCGTAACAACTGGTGTTAACAAATAGCTTAAATAAAAACATCCCATACAGCAATAATATCTCTATTGACATGGATTTCGATAACACCGATGTTGCCAAATTTATGGAATGGGGAAGGTAGTGCACTGTCTACGACTGCTTGCAAGGAGTGACGTCGAGCAGCTTGTGACGTTAATCGCCATTTCGAATGCTGCAGAACGAGCGTCAGGGGAACATGCTGAGTAATTCATAAAAGGAAATACATAGCCGCGTGGTGAGGATAGGATTTCCCACCCACAATAGTTGCTGCGAGTGTACGAATGACATCGGAAAATTTACCTCGAGAACTTTGGAAAATCGGCCATGTCCAGAAATTATATGACTGACTCCTACTAGTAACAGTTAAGACGTGATAAAACCAAGTACATCGGAAGAGAAATTGCAAAAAGTTGTCTATGCTATAATAGGCTAATTGATCTGACGTGGACTTCAGGAACTATTCTTGTTTTAAGGTACATTATTTTGTACTTTGCTATAAAATTAATAAATGGCAACCAAAAATTGCTGCATTGACCAGCAAAATGGATAACGTTTCTCAAGCATTATGCGGAGATAATTGTGGTACAATAATTCGATTACGAGTCCGACGCTATACACGCTGAAGTATCCATGGTTATTAATTCACAAGTAATTGAAAAATGAGATACAAACATGCGCGACAACATGTGTTAGAACTGATCCATAAAAATATCAATAAAACAACCAATTGTAGACGCATGTGTGTTTTATATAAGTACTTTATGATGTTAATTTTCTTAATTATAGTAAAACTGTAGGCACAAATTCTGAGCACACCACAAGAAAAGTAATTGAAAGCACTTACAGAAAATAAAATAGTATGATTGTCTGCTGTAAATTATAAACAAGTTTCTGTTTCTCCCATAGTATAACAGAAAAGAAAAAAAACTCTAAGCTCTGCGCGTTTACTTAAATACGTTGTCTGTTTCTGCTACCATTCTGGTTGACGCATCGTTGTGTTCCTTTTGATGTTTTTGGATTTACTGTAGTTTCTACGGTTTACATTTAGTAAGAGCATTACTTAGTGTTATCTTAAGAGAATTAAGTTCCCAGATATATGGTGGGGAAAAGTATACACAAGAAATATGCGGAGGCACAGACGAGAGAACAGTTTTGGCAGCGTTGGGAAAGAGAACCTGGGTTATCCTGGTTGGCATTATTGCAATTTTTGTTCGCTGTATGTAGCGTGAATCTTTGTTGTAGATCGTGAAGTGTCTTGCAAGAAAAATACCGAATACACGTTTAAAAACTGTCTCGAACAACGAATCACAAGCAAAATACATATTTAAGACCTGGCTACAAACAGACCCGACCCTTAAACGACTATCACCAGTGAGAGAGGTTCAGTAACCGTGATGATTTCGTTGGTGAGGTAATTACCAAAGTTAAAATGATCGTCAAAAATGTTAGGGAAATATATGTATTTGGTCGAATTGACAGTCCCTATCAACTAAATTAAAGGATGAACTGAGAAAATGATTTCAGATCTGGCAAAAGCAGAACAGTTATGCTTAAAGGTGAAGAACGTCATAAACCACGATGTTGATAAACATGTATCAGTTCAAGTAATGAAAGACGCCAAAATCTCAACTTTGTTCAGTGGTAGCATTTCTGGAATATTGCGAACACAGAAACTGTTACTCTCTCGCTATAAAAGATGCTGCAGGGAGACCGACAGAGAAGAGTTAAAACAATTCGTACATTCGTCAGAACGGCCATCCGCGAATTCCACCATAGTTTTCGCAGCCAGATCCTAGTAAAAGATCTGCCGGAAAATTCTAGGAAATTATGGTTTTATGTGAAGCAAATTAACGGGTCGAAAGTTTTCGTTTAATCTCTCGTTGAAACTGAACACAGCAGACAAAGAGCAGAAATACACTGCTGGTTGTTAAAAATTAAAAAATATGAACGCAGGATGCAACAAACGTTCGATTGCTACATGTCTGTATATGCAAGAAATTAGCATTTCAGCGCAAAGACACAAAGAAGATAGAAGTGTGGTAACACCAGACGATGGGTCATCGTGAAAGTGGCAGGCCACCACCGGCTAGCACCTACGGTGGGCGAACACCGGAATAGAGCTGAAGCAGCATTAGGACCCACGAGAAATACGGGCCCAACGAACTTTTGACGTCACACTAGTAGCCTTGTCCGTCGTACTTCGCGAACGCTCGCCTCTGTGCAGGGCTCACAGGAAATCAGTATATCAATGAAAAGGTACCCACTAACGATCTCAACCTTTTTGTGGGCTATCGAGAGCTTGCATGCATTTAACCATGCAGTTAAGAATTATCAAACTCGTCTGAAATAGTTACTCCCTGGCACTCACAAGACTTACAGTGTCACATGGTGTGACATACGTACGGCGGCTTGTCTTTCACGTGGGCCTCGATCAACATGGAGCGACGTGGCCATATCTGTCATTCAAGCTCAGTTCGACTCGACATCCATTCGGGTGGCAGAAAAATGTAGTAGCACTGTATACTAAACTTTGCATCCCATATACCCCCAAATCCCCTACAAATTTAATCACGTTTTCTTCCTAGTATACTGTGCACATAGTTAAGTTATTTACTATCCATCTTTGTGTTGCAATTTTAATGGCTGTCAGTGAATTTAATTCCTCATTCAAAAATGTATTTATGCATGAAGATACTACTGTACCAATGTTTCACAGCTTTCTTGTCCTTCTTCACCTCTAAATGTCCATTTGTGAACGTGGGCCTCTTCCAAATATGTCCATGTGGATCTTTGCTGAGCGGTGTCGATCCAGATTTCCCCCCCCTCCCCCCCCCCCCCCGCATGTCATTAGATGTCGTCTCTCTACCTCGCTGACAACGTATCCTACCCAACGACGCTTCAGTCTCTTTATCCGCCCAGCAATGTCACAAACCCCCGTTTTTCTTCTTATCTCTTCGTTCTTGATCCTGTCTCTAAAACTCACTCCTAGCATTGCGAATGCCATCCAGGTGAGGCAAATTCGGCGGGTGATCTCTGCTATCTCATTATTTTTTTCATGTTTGAGCTATGTATCAGATAAATGTATTCACTGATTATATCCAGAGCATTTTTTTCGATGGAAACCTTAATACTGACAGGGCTCATGACTGATCTTTTGAAGGTTAATTTTGAGACCTACAGCTTGGGAAGTATTTTTGAATTCTCTAATCATTGTTGATAGTTTGTGTCGCTGCTACAGGGGTTGATATCATCAGCGAAGATGGCTGAGATGTTTTCCATGTACGTTGACATATTTCTGTCCTCAGGATAGACATTTGAACACATCCTCCAGTGACAAGGTGAGTAACTAAGGTGAGATTGTGTCTTCTTGTCTGGTGCCCCTTCTCAGGGGAACCTTTCCAGTTATCCATTCTTTCTGTACTTTCACAGCTAGAGAAGCAAACTCGTAGATGTAGAGGATGAAATAGGTATATATGTAGTTAATGCGGACTCTGTTCATCGCCTTCCGTACTGGCCAGATTGAGCGCCTTTTGGTAGTCTATGAAGGCCATATGATGTGGGCTGTCATACTCCGCACATTTCTCTATCAGTGTGTGTACTGCATCAATATGGTCAATTTGATTGAAAACTTTTCTGAATCCCGCCTGTTCGACTGGTTGGTAAAAGTGAAATTTCTGACTGAGGTGTTTCGTAATGATTTTTGTTAACAGGTTGTAAAAGACAGGTAAAAGTCCAAGAGGCCTGTAATTCTCGATTTTCCTAGTGTCACCTTTTTTGAAGACGGCAATGACTTGTAGACTCACAAACTGGGTATTTCAATATTAACACTCACACACAGAAAACAGTTAAAACTGTTTAACGCGATACGACACCACTTCTTGTCGGAATTCCAGTTAGACTTCAGGTTGTATATGTTGCAGAATTAGCTCCTTTCCTACCTCACTTTTATTGAAAATCTGTTATGCAGCGAAGAAACCTGCGTGACTGGAAAAGACATGCACAGAGTTATAGACCCAGATCACTGATATCCGTTTGTTGCAAGATCCTAGAGCATGTTCTAAGCCCAAATATTTTGATGTTCATTTAGAAAAAACAAGCTTGTCTCAAAGTATCGGCACAGATCCCGGAGAGTACCATTCTTGTAAAAACCGGATTGCACTATTCACATTTGCCATCTTGCAAATAACAGATGCAGGTGAATAGATAATCTGCCTTCCTAGATTTATAAAAGTCGTTCGGCACTCTGCTTCATCGTCAGCTACTAACCCAGATACGAAGATACAGAGTATATTCTCAGGTATCGGATTGACTATGGCAGTTTCCCATTGTATTCTGAGCTTAGAGTTGGGATAAACTGAAGCTACTTCATATTTCATTGATTTACCTGCAGCTTTAGCCGTGCTGAATTTTTTGAAAATTTGATTGGATTTAATAATATCTTGGACTTAGTGAAATATTATCCCAAGCTTGCGAACATTACTAATGCGTTTGCAGGCTACTGAACTTGCGATTTATGGTTTGTAAACATATTTTGGTGGAATAAACAGCCATACTGAAAACTAATTCACTGTTGATGCCTGAGTCGGTTCTGCCACAATTCTACATATTTATAATTTTAATTGTAGCTTAGGAAGCTCTAGGTAACAGATTCTAGGAATTGTGATGTATGAACATTACTTGAGAATATCGAGCCACTGTTAGTCATAGTGGGCATATATTTCTCCACTGACTTCTCGGTAATTCTTCAGATGGCTAATGATTGGAGGTTTTGAGATATTTTACGTCAGCTGTTAAACCACCCTGATTTACGATTTCTTAGATTCCTGACGTCATTCCAGACAAATGCCAGTTCCTTGAGTAAGATATTGATCAATTTCCTTATCGGTTGTTAATAAACTGGGCTACAGCTCTATCTTACGTCTTTGATAGGACTTTAAGTAAAATCTTCGTTTTGCACTATTCAGATTTCAAATTGCAAATGCGATGCATCGAGGCAGCAAGGTGTGTGCGTGTGCTGTTTTCTGAATTTCGAAAACTTTTAGAAGTGGCATCGATCACAATAAACTTCACAAAAAATATTCAGACAGTGTCAAGAATATCAACTGGGACTAGACGCTGTTAAATATAAGGTAGTTCATTTCAGAAAGCAGTAAGACGTAATGACTTGCAGTCAGTCTTTTAGTTTTCTCGTACAGGATCTGCCCTGTCATTCATACAGTTCACTCTCTTGTAAACATCTTCAGCAATTTGCTATTCAATGTAATGTGTGTTTTGATAAATCGATGTCATCAGGTTCTGATTACTCTGAATCGTGAGTCACAGATAGTTGGAGGTGGGGGGATGGGAGAGGGAGGAGGGAGATGACTAATGAACTGTGATTTCAAATAAGGGTAATTAAATCATCAGGTTATGAATTTTTTTTATTAATTCTTTGACTAATTATATAGCATCGATTAATTATTTAGGTTTCAAGTCACAGCACAACCTTATACAGTGGCGAAAAATGAGCGATTTGTAAAAGAGTACCTAATTAATGACACTGTTTTAATGATGATGATATAACATAAGTATTGGTAGATAATAAGAACAAATGAAAATAGCCTGGACGAGGAATGCCTATCTTGGAACATTTGATCTCTGGAGCATGAGTTGTTTACGTATAAGCATGGTTTGATTTCGGAGTGTTGCAGCAAATGCTGATGTGTTGACCTCACCATCATCATTACGTTGTGTTGCAGAATGATGGTGGGACTTTTGTAGTGGAACTTCGCATCTCAGCATGACAGCTGCAGTCAATGTTAGTTTAACTCTGCCAAACCCTTCATTAGGACGTTAGTTTGCTGCACCTATACGAGTGTCTTATAGCCATTCTGACCAGGATGGAGAGAGGAACAAACAGAGATACAAAGTAGACAGGACTTACCATTTCTCATGGGTCCCGAATTAAAAATGACACCGCACTTGCCTCTTGCCTGCATTCCGTCTTACGCTGCAGCATAAGGCGTCTCTGTGTCACTGCCAGAACATTAAGTCTCTTAGACGTTCCATCAGAACCATGAAACCATCGGATTTTAGTGGGATAAGTCAGAGAAGCACCTATCAACACCTAAGACCCTGTACACATGGTGCAGGTGAGATCTATAGCCGCAGACGCCATAAGCGCAAGTCCAGAGACTTTATCATCTTCGCGTTATCTATTGTTCTCTCTGGACTACGGAGCCACTGTTTCGTAGCTATTAGATGGAAGTTTATTATAGGGCGCCAGTAAGCAGTTCTTGTTGCTTTTTCCTCTCATTTTCCTCGCAGTTTATCTTTTTTTATCTGCGCTGCCAACAAATGTGGGAGCGTATGAACCTTGCCTCAGGTGTGTTTCACCTTGAAACTGACATTGCAAATGGCTCGCTGGTACCTACTTCCTTGTGACCGTCCGCCGAGTAACGGGAGCGAAGGAAGCGTCCTTCGCTACGGTTTTACAGTGACGGAGGTCACCCTGGACTGGCGTTGTCATATGCTGAAGGTTATTCCTTTTAAGATTTGAGACATTGTGCTGCCGTGGGTGCCTTAACATGCCAAGATGACTTCGAGAAATTAATATATTTAAGAGACGGACTCTGTGATTGAAAGTTGCCTATTCAATTACACTTTCATGTTTTGGCCACTTTATTTTCGCTTTCTAAAATGTTGAGTTCATCCGTGCAATGTTTTGGAAGTTCATACAATGGCTATCTTCGATTAGTCGACCCAGACTCTTTGGATTATTGCTTCGTGTCTCCACTGGAGCATTTTAGTACCTTTGGGGCTGCTATGGCTCTCAGCCCATTATGAGCATTTGCTATTCTGTTGCCTGCTCTCGTCTATTCTACATTCTGTTCGCTGCCTTTCGTCTGCTTGATTCCTTTGCGTTCTGGAGTCGGCGTGATGCGTATTGGTGACCTGCAATCCTTAACAATTATTTGACGTGGCCGCTAATAGACAATGTGTCGGTTATTTCAGTCTTGTGCTAAATTTTCGCACAGTCATTTTGCAATCTTTCCATGCACAAAACTCCCAGTGACTTGTAACGTGAAACGGTCTCCTTGCGTTTGATGACACAACGGCTAATAGATTATTCGCTTTTTGTAAAAAAGAAAGCTTATTTATTGGATAGAGTAACATCTTTTCAATTCTTTGCGCTGTACATTCAGACTTAACATCCCTCTCTTGAACTATAAAATCTTTAGTGTCTTGTGGAAGACGTATCTCGAAAACATGTAATTTAGTGATCTTTTCTAGAATTTCACTTCACGTTACATAAACTGAGAGCCCATGTGGTCTTTGCAATTTTTCTGCGCTGTAATGAGAACATTTAGGCTATTCGTAAAATCTGTCTGAATTATTTCGCTCAACATATACCGTTCATTTGTTACCGTACATAAAACAGTTCCATGATGATGATGATGTTTGGTTTGTGTGGAGCTCAAAGGTGCGGTCATCAGCGCCCGTACAAAGTCCCAATTTGTACACAGTCCAATTTTTACACAAACCAATCGAGCCACTGTCACAAATGATGATCCAGAGGCAGCGACGCTAGCCACTAGATCACGAGCTGCGGACAAAATAGTTCCATGCTGCCGTGCCGCCATCTCGTCCACGCCTACTGCAATAAGCTCTGTCATAGCAATGACCATTCATAGCATCAATGGTTTAATAATTCAGTTCTACGCTACTATTGCAGTCTATTAATAATAAATACCCAGTTCCTTGCACGAACCAAATTACAGGCACGAGAAGGTAGGTTAATGGGCTCTAATCTGGGATAAAAATGATTTTGGACCTATATGCATAGTGTTTCTCGTATAACAGTGACATATCTCTTGGAACACGTAATTGTCACGGGGATCCTATTCCCAACAGTATGTGGAGATCATCTACGAACTTCCAGCATGCTGGAGTAGCTTGAGTCAGCAACTCCAGTTAACCAATGGCTCAATCCGTATGCACTGTAAATGTACATTACACATTTTTTTAAATTTTCGGAGACGCCATTTTCGACTTTGTTATGTTGATTGGAAAATGGGTTTCTGACTGAAACTAGTCATCGAATACAAAATATATGTATATATATATATATATATATATATATATATATATATATATATATATATTGGAACTTGGACTGTTTTTTCGTTCTATCACCTCATTGGTTTAATGAAGAATTTGGCTCGATACTGGAAACACAAGTGCGAAATTTTGGTGTTGAACACGTTAAGCACACTACTGGCCATTAAAATTGCTACACCACGAAGATGATGTGCTACAGACGTGAAATTTAACCGACAGGAAGAAGATGCTGTGATATGCAAATGATTGTCTTTTCAGAGCATTCACACAAGGTTGACGCCGGTGGCGACACCTATAACGTACTGACATGAGGAAAGTTTCCAACCGATTTCTCATACACAAACAGCAGTTGACCGGCGTTGCCTAGTGAAACGTTGTTGTGATGCCTCGTGTAAGGAGGAGAAATGCCTACCATCACGTTTCCGACTTTGATAAAGGTCGGATTGTAGCCTATAACGATTGCGGTTTATCGTATCGCGACATTGCTGCTCGCGTTGGTCGATATCCAATGACTGTTAGCAGAATATGGAATCGGTGTATTCAGGAGGGTAATACGGAACGCCGTGCTGGACCCCAACGGCCTCGTATAACTAGCAGTAGAGATGACAGCCATCTTATCCGCATGGCTGTAACGGATCGTGCAGCCACGTCTCGATCCCTGAGTCAACAGATGGGGACGTTTGCAAGACAACAACCATATGCACGAACAGTTCGACGACGTTTGCAGCAGCATGGACTATTAGCTCGGAGACCATGGCTGCGGTTACCCTTGACGCTGCATCACAAACAGGAGCGCCTGCGATAGTGTACTCAATGACGAACCTGGGTGCACGAATGGCAAAACGTCATTCTTTCGGATGAATCCAGGTTCTGTTTACAGCATCATGATGGTCGCATCCGTGTTTGGCGACATGGCGGTGAACGCTCATTGGAAGCGTTCATTCGTCATCGCCATACTGGCGTATCACCCGGCTTGATGATATGGGGTGCCGTTGGTTACACGTCTCGGTCACCTCTTGTTCGCATTGACGGCACTTTGAACAGTGGACGTTACATTTCAGATGTGTTACGACCCGTGGCCCTACCCTTCATTCGATCCCTGCGAAATCCTACATTTCAGCAGGATAATGCACGACCGCATGTGGCAGGTCCTTAACGGGCCTTTCTGGATACAGAAAATGTTCGACTGCTGCCCTGGCCAGCACATTCCCCAGATCTCTCACCAACTGAAAACGTCTGGTCAATGGTGGCCGAGTAACTGGCTCGTCACAATACGCTGTCACTTCTCTTGATGAACTGTGGCATCGTGTTGAAGCTGCATGGGCAGCTGTACTTGTACACGCCATCCAAGCTCTGTTTGACTCAATGCCCAGGCGTATCAAGGTCATTATTACGGCCAGAGGTGGTTGTTCTGGGTACTGATTTCTCAGGATCTATACACCCAAATTGCGGGAAAATGTAATCATATGTCAGTTCTAGTATAACATATTTATCCAATGAATACCCGTTTATCATCTGCTTTTCTTCTTGGTGTAGTAATTTTAATGACCAGTAGTGTAGCATCCTGGTGCAATTACTGAGTTTCAGCAATCGTTGATGTTGGTAGTCGGACTTCCGTTACTTGTGGAAAGAACTGTATACTAGGAGTGGACCGGCCGGGGTGGCCGAGCGGTCCTAGGCGCTACAGTCTGGAACCGCGCGACTGCTACGGTCGCAGGTTCGAATCCTGCCTCGGGCATGGATGTGTGTTATGTCCTTAGGTTAGTTAGGTTTAAGTAGTTCTAAGTTTTAGGGGACTGATGACCTCAGATGTTAAGTCCCGTAGTGCTCAGAGGCATTTGAACCAATTAGATGTGGATCTTCTGGGATTTTGCCATAATGATGTACAAATACATAACAGAAAAAATATGTTTAGTAGCAACTGAATCAGTAAATTGTCTACGCTGTTAGTCAGGAACATTAGGTGAGGAGTTATACCATGACCAACCAGTGTTTAAAAAAATGACCAGCCAATTAGTAATTTGTATGTGCATGTCAGGGACAGGTCTCACATCATTGAGGATGGTGAACATTTCGCATTTATGGCTGTGGGACCATAGTAATCACTAATGAGTCATGCCCGAAATGGTGATGAAGTTCATTTAAACAGGAAAGTCTAACAAATTCGTAATTATGACGAAAAGACGTTAAATATGTAAGATGCTTGTATCATATTCTCTAAATGTGATGCTTTTTTTAAAATTATGAAGCTAGTTTTATTGCAAAGCGTTAAGTACACACTGATGAACCAGTACATCACGACCACAGTCCACCACGATACTGAATGGCAGTTGGTGTTCATGTCGGAATACGACGTTATCCAGGAGGACGCCTGCTCGAAACATCAAGCGTGACACGGACGCTGAGGGGACAGTATTATGCTTGCTGCGGAGTATTATGCTATGGGGATCATTCACCTGGACTTCCAAGGAACCTACGGTTGCAGCTGAACGCACCATGACGTCTGTGGACTACTTGGACATTATTGCGGTCCACTTGCATCCCTTCATCCTTGATGTCTTCCCCAAGGACCATGGCCTCCTCCAGCTTTGTAATTGCAAGCGTCACAGTGGTTTGATGAGCATGATGATGAATTCATGTTGATGTCTAGGCCACAAAATTGTCCTTCCGAACTGATCCCGATGGAACACAACTGGGACGCTATCGGACGCCAGCTCTTCGCCCACAAACCATCGCCCCGTTATTTTCGGGGATTGAAGACCAGTTCAGAGACATCTGGTTCCTCCTACCTACATTGAACTAGCCGAATCCATACGCGCAGAACTGCCGCTGTATTTCGTTCCAAAGAAAAACGGACACTCTATTATGCAAGATGTCATAATCTATTGGTTTATCAGTGTAGCTGTAGGAAGTAGGTGAACACTGCGAGGTCGCACAGTGCCACACTTTCAAATTTAGCAGATGAATTACCCTATACATTAGTCTTAGATTTCTGTCTGTTTTTCTGTGGTTTTAATCTCATTTGGTTTGCAGGTGTTGTTGTCCTGTATAAGCTAAATCGAACTGTAATTGAGAAACGTGGCACTGATAACCGCGGCGTTGAGCCCCGTAAGCTCCAAACAAACACACACACATACACACACACACAAACACACACACACACACACACACACACACACAATTGTCTCACATATCATGCGCTGTGTAGAATATGTATTTATTGACTGCCGCAGTCATTCATATAGTAAGGTCTGAAAATGCAAAAAGTAATCATGTAAGGAATGTGCTATGAGAATAACATAGGCAGGTTGTCCACGACAGAAATTACTTATAAAACAGTTGAGTGACATACACTGCACTACTAATAAAATGTGTATGATTTATATAAGGTTAGGTAGCTAGAGATATTTTGACCACAGAAAGTAACAAAACAGACGAAGATCTAAAGTGAAATATGCTGTAAGAAGGATACGTATTATCTAACGTCAGTCTTCCTAGGATGTGTAAAGAACCAGATTTCAGTGAGGAGCGTCGCTACGCTTTACAGTGCCATATACACCACTCACGTGTGGGTCATAAAGTTGAAATTAATATACAGAGGGGTCCAAAAAAATGTATCCACTGTTCAAAAGTCCATAACTTGCAAACTAATTGACGGAGTTGTCTCATTTTTGGTGAAAGTGCAGCTTAAAGTCCAACTTAAAGATATCACTGTAGGTGTTCGAAATGGTCACCATTAACATCCACACACAAACGATGCCGCCGAACTGCAGCAGGAACTACTGATGCAACTTGTTCAGTTGGATATTTGCACATGAATGTACGATGGATTCTCGAAGTTCATCCAATGTGCGTGGCTTTTGTCGATAAACGACGTCGTTTAGTGTTCCCCAGAGGTAAAAGTGCAGAGGAGTTAGGTCTGGGGAACGTGGAGGATACTCCTCAGCCCCTCTAAGGCCTATCCATCTTCCTGGTAGATTTTCGTCGAGATACGCCCTAACACGATTTTGGTAGTGGGCTGGGGAACCATCTTGTTGAAAGTAAACTCTTCCGTCTCCATACAAGTCTCGGATGGCAGGTAAAATGGATGTCTGAAGCTTCTGAAGGTACACCTCACCGGTAACTGTGTGGTCAAAGAAGAATGGCCCAATCAAGCCCCGGTAAGACAACCCACACCACACATTTACTCCTGGAAAATTCACGGCATTGTCTACATGAACGCTTGGATTTTCGGCGGCCCAGTAGATGCAATTGTGGCGATTTACTGTACCACTGAGTTTGAACTGTGCCTCATCAGACGACACAATCATCTCTGCAAACTCTTCATCGTTGCGCACAATGTTAGTGCGTGTAGCAATCGTGGGATTTAGCACTTCCACAACGCTGTCTTCAAAATTCGCCGAACACTTGAGCGACTCACTCCAGTTTCACGGGTACATTGTCTCAAAGACTTCTGTAGTGAGTGAGTGAATTGTTGTAACACACGACGGGAGTTAGCTGGACTTGTTACTGCTACAGGTCATCCAGATATTGTGTACATCTTTAACCCAGCCTTCAGCTTCAAATTTGTCTCGAATGCGACGAATCGTTAAACGTGTCGGTGGCTCTGTTTGATACTCATTTCGCCATTGCCATTGAACCTCATTAATGTTTTCGTACTTAAAATACCACTTCAAACTTCCTTTCATCGAATGTAAGCCTTGCGCCAGCCATGTTTACTCGAGTAAATAGGTGCAACTAAGAACAAAACACTGATCTGGCGACTGTCATCTGACAAAACAAAACAACTCAATACAACGCTTGTGTGGCGTTTGCTGGAACTACAAACTATTACACTACCAAAGATGAGACAACTCCGTCAATTAGATTGTCAGTTATGGACTTTTAAACAGTGGATACATTTTTTTGGACCCCTCTGTAATTATACACTCCTGGAAATGGAAAAAAGAACACATTGACACCGGTGTGTCAGACCCACCATACTTGCTCCGGACACTGCGAGAGGGCTGTACAAGCAATGATCACACGCACGGCAAAGCGGACACACCAGGAACCGCGGTGTTGGCCGTCGAATGGCGCTAGCTGCGCAGCATTTGTGCACCGCCGCCGTCAGTGTCAGCCAGTTTGCCGTGGCATACGGAGCTCCATCGCAGTCTTTAACACTGGTAGCATGCCGCGACAGCGTGGACGTGAACCGTATGTGCAGTTGACGGACTTTGAGCGAGGGCGTATAGTGGGCATGCGGGAGGCCGGGTGGACGTACCGCCACATTGCTCAACACGTGGGGCGTGAGGTCTCCACAGTACATCGATGTTGTCGCCAGTGGTCGGCGGAAGGTGCACGTGCCCGTCGACCTGGGACCGGACCGCAGCGACGTACGGATGCACGCCAAGACAAGACCGTAGGATCCTACGCAGTGCCGTAGGGGACCGCACCGCCACTTCCCAGCAAATTAGGGACACTCTTGCTCCTGGGGTATCGGCGAGGACCATTCGCAACCGTCTCCATGAAGCTGGGCTACGGTCCCGCACACCGTTAGGCCGTCTTCCGCTCACGCCCCAACATCGTGCAGCCCGCCTCCAGTGGTGTCGCGACAGGCGTGAATGGAGGGACGAATGGAGACGTGTCGTCTTCAGCGATGAGAGTCGATTCTGCCTTGGTGCCAATGATGGTCGTATGCGTGTTTGGCGCCGTGCAGGTGAGCGCCACAATCAGGACTGCATACGACCGAGGCACACAGGGCCAACACCCGGCATCATGGTGTGGGGAGCGATCTCCTACACTGGCCGTACACCACTGGTGATCGTCGAGGGGACACTGAATAGTACACGGTACATCCAAACCGTCATCGAACCCATCGTTCTACCATTCCTAGACCGGCAAGGGAACTTGCTGTTCCAACAGGACAACGCACGTCCGCATGTATCCCATGCCACCCAACGTGCTCTAGAAGGTGTAAGTCAACTACCCTGGCCAGCAAGATCTCCGGATCTGTCCCCCATTGAGCATGTTTGGGACTGGATGAAGCGTCGTCTCACGCGGTCTGCACGTCCAGCACGAACGCTGGTCCAGCTGAGGCGCCAGGTGGAAATGGCATGGCAAGCCGTTCCACAGGACTACATCCAGCATCTCTACGATCGTCTCCATAGGAGAATAGCAGCCTGCATTGCTGCGAAAGGTGGATATACACTGTACTAGTGCCGACATTGTGCATGCTCTGTTGCCTGTGTCTATGTGCCTGTGGTTCTGTCAGTGTGATCATGTGATGTATCTGACCCCAGGAATGTGTCAATAAAGTTTCCCCTTCCTGGGACAATGAATTCACGGTGTTCTTATTTCAATTTCCAGGAGTGTATCTAAAAGACAGAGCAACTATGTTATCATTCCAGGGTCTATCCGTGAATCGGACGGAATAAAGCTATATACGAGCAAAAAGTATCGTTTGGTGCACTCCTATCAATAAATTGCAGGGCGTAAATATAAACACAAACCTTCGTGCGTCATTACCGCTCGTGTATTTAACCGATATGTTCTGTTTATACAGAGAATCTCTGCTAACAGTCGTCAGACGCATGTTATCTGGTGTTTCAGCAGATTCGCAATTTTGTTTTGCGTTGCGACGGAAACCGCCGGTTTGTTTCCCGTTACAAACAAAATCGTTTTAAAACTTAATTTACGGGCCCATTCAATAGAACGGTCCCAGATTACTCTAGGCCGATATTAATTTTATCGATATGTATTAACAGGCCAGTAAAACACTACGAATAACGAGTACTCCAGCAGCGAAGCACTGCCTTGGCTCACGCTGACTGCTACCGCCAAGCATATAACGCTACTCATATGAGTCGCAGATGGATTACTGTTTATTCTCCGTGTTTTACTGTCCCTGTTAATACACAAGGATAAAAAGAACTAATCTGGAAGCACTTAATCAAATGTGCACGTAAAATTCTGATTTAGTATTAATTTTATTTGTAATGGGAAACAAACTGACGCTTTCAGTTGTCACTGGGCATCGCATGAAAGACACGACGTGCAGTATTTGCTTAGTTTGACTTCGGCTACGCAATGCTAAAACGAAATTGCAAATACCTGCCGAAACACCTAATAGAATGCGCCTGACGACTCTCAGGAGAGACACCCGGTATATCTTTTCTACAGATCAGAAACAACTATCGTAACCTTTTCAACAACTGAAATCGACTACGCGGGTTTTTAGTGTATGAACTTCGGTTTCTATCCACTGCTTTGATTGCTGTTTCGTTTATTGTGGGTGATGATGAACACAGGTCTCATTAACTCTAACAAACTGGCTTACAAACGCGGTTAAATTCTTTTTGAATCCTTTCAAATATTGATGAGGAATCGGTTATCGCATTTGCACAAAGCTTTCTCATCGTTAATTGTTTGATTATTATTATTATTATTATTATTATTATCTATCTTACTGTTTCTTCTGAGAAACCTAACGTATCAAGCTATTTCACTCATTACACTTCATTTCAGCAGACTATGACTTAGTTGTTGAAATTAATGTAACAGTTTCCTTCAAAGAGATCATAAACTTTTTATGAATGTCCAAAACAAAGAATATTTCAATTTATCCATTTGAATGTGACACACACGTCGAGCCCGCTTTAAGAAGCCGTTTAAGCAAATGCGTTTCGCAGATAACGTTGACAGTTGTCCTACTTCATTGCACAACATGACTAACATAACAAAAACAAAAGTCATTGAGATCACGGTCATGTCCTAGACCAATGGTTCCCGACTTTTCCGAGATCATTATCCCAGAATGCAATCAGATATTAACCATCAACCTCCCCCAACACCCCCCCCCCTCCAACACCCCCTCCCCCCACCGCCACCATCAACATACTGCGCATACGTAGGAAAATAAATCCACCACTGTACAACTACACTACTGATGACAAACAGCTGGAGACAGTGTCTGCCGTAAAATATCTAGGAGTAACTACCCAAAGCGATATTGAGTGGAATGACCATATAAAATAGGTAGTGGGAAAAGCAGACACCACACTCAGATTCATCGGAAGAATCTTAAGGAAATGTAACTCATCCACGAAAGGAGTGGCTTATAAGGCACTTGTTCACCCGATTCTTGAGTATTGTTCATGTATCTGGGATCCCTATCAGGTTGTACTGATGGAGGAAATGGAGAAGATCGGAAGAAGAGCGGCGCGTTTCGTCAAGGGATCATTTATCTGGCGAGAGAGCGTTATGCAGACGTTACAAGAGAGGAGTTGTGCATCACGGAGATATTTACTATTGAAATTTCGGGACAACACTTTTCAGGAGGAGTCGGACAACGTATTACTTCCCCCCACATACAACTCGCATATTGACCACGTGGAGGGAAGTCGAGAGATTAGAGCCAGTACAGAGGCTTACCGACAACCATTCTTCCCATGCACTATTCTTGAGTGGAACAGGGTTGGAGGGATCAGATAGTGGTACCGAAAGTACCCTCCGCCACACACCATTACGTGGTTTGCGGAGTATGATGTAGATGTCGATCAGATCAACAAAATTAATGAACTAGTCTTTAGAATTAAAAATAATTTTCTTTGCAGACATTGTATTTAAAGTGACGAATGGTTAATGATATTTAGTTTTTATAGCTTTTTCTTAAACTACAAACTAATTTGTTAGAGAGACAACTGGTGCAGCTTATTTCTAACAATTTTTTGTATAGAATTATGAAGCAATTCTCAGTGAATTGTGTCACCTACACACATATCCTTCTCAGAAAAGAAAGCTATCTATTCACACTGAGGGCAGACACTTGTTACAAAACACGCTTCCTCGGTACCACACCTACCTCTAAGGACACTTGCTTCATCCACACCCAATTTAAAATCAACAAAGTTAAAATGAGTGCACTACACTTATTGTTTGTAAATTAGTTTGACTGCTGGACTCTTGTCATAGCAATAATAATAATAATAATAATAATAATAATAATAATGAGAAGAAGAAGAAGAAAAGAAGAACAACAACAACAATAACAGTGACAATACCGTGTAAGCCCCACAGCAATGAAGTAGTCATTACACAGTTTGAGTTGCTTTGTGCTGTGCTGCTAGTTAGTTCATTTATCTGTTCTGAAGTGAAAAAGGATGCAGTTCTGGTCCATTGCAGGAACTACCTACAGCTCGGAGAAGGCATTCTTGTGAGATGTTTAAACATTTGTGACATACAGTATACACAGTGGTGAAAAAGTCAATGGATAGCGATGTACACGTATATAGATGGCGGTAGTATCATGTTCACAAAGTAAAACGGACAATGCACTGGCGGACTGTCATTTATGCTCAGTTGATTCATTAGAAAAGGTTTCCGACGTGGTCGTGACCGCATGACGGGAAGTAACAGACTCCGAACGCGAATTGGTAGTGAGCGCTAGACACATGGGACATTCCATTTCGGAAATCTTTAAGGAATTGGATACTCCAAGATCCACAGTGTCAAGAGCGTGGCATTATCTCTCACCACGGACAACGCACTGACCTATGGTCTTCATTTAACGACCAAGAGCAGCGTCGTTTGCGTAGAGTTGTCAGCGCTAACAGACAAGCAACACTGCGTGAAATAAAAGCAGGTATCAATGGGGGCGTACGAAGAACCTATCCGTTTGGACAGTGTGACAAAATCTGGCGTTAATGGGCTATGGCAGCAGAGGATCGACGCGAGTGCCTTTGCGAACAGCACGACATCGCCTGCAGCGCCTCTGCTGGGCTCGTGACCATATCGGTTGGACCCTAGACGACTGCAGTATCGTGGCCTGGTAATATTAGACCCGATCTCAGATGGTAACAGCTGATGGTAGGGTTCGAGTTTGGCGCAGACGCCACAAAGCCATGAACCCAAGTTGCCAACAAGGCACTGTGCAAGCTGGTGGTGGCTCCATAATTGGGTGGGCTGTGTTTGCATGGGATGTACTGAGCCCTCTAATACAACTGGACCGATCATTGAGTGGAAATGGTTATGTTCGGCTACTTGAAACCATTTGTAGCCACGTCTCCGGCCATCCTGATTTAGGTTTTCCGTGATTTCCCTAAATCGCTTCAGGCAAATACCGGGATGGTTCCTTTGAAAGGGCACGGCCGATTTCCTTCCCCATCCTTCCATCACCCGAGCTTGCGCTCCGTCTCTAATGACCTCGTTGTCGACGGGACGTTAAACACTAATCTCCTCCTCCTCCATTTGTAGCCATTCATGGATTTCATTTTCCCAAACATCGATATCATGTCACCGGACCACAGTTGTTCGTAACTGGTTTGAAGAACATTCTGGACAATTCGAGCGAATGATTTGGTCACCCAGATCGCTCGACATGAATTCAATTGAAATTTATGGGACATAATAGAGAGGCCAATTCATGCACTACATCCTGCACCAGCAACACTTCCGCAACTAGGGACGGCTATTGAGGCAGCATGGTTGAATATTTCTGAATATTTCTGCAGAGGACTTCCAGTGACTTGTTGAGTCCATGCCATGTCGAGTTGATGCACTGCGCAGGGTAAAAGGAGGTCCTACACGATGCTGGGAGGTACTCCGTGACGTTTGTCACCTCAGTGTGTGTTTCAATGTTACAACCACAGATGTAAGGTACAAAGTGCAAGTATAGTGAGTGGAATATGGGAGGAAGAGGTTACTCACTCAGTCGTTCCAGAAGCTGTGATCTCCACCACATTGGGTCACACGCTAATGCTAGTATTCGAATGAAAGGTAATTAACCATAACTTACATAACCAGTATTACAGCATTATGAAATAATGATAATAGTAAACTTCTTATAAAAATAATTTAGTTTTGTGTCTGAAACACGACCGAAATCTATTGTTTTTGCCCGTCAGAAAGTTTAATTTCACACCTAAGGGGCTAATTACCCCCAAGTTGGTAACCACTGCTCTAGGCCGAGAGCTTTGTATGTTATTTTTTATGACCTAGTAGCACATTCTGACTCTGATGAGACTTGTGGCTATGCGAACCAGGAAACGTGTAGCTCACGACACGATACGCTGTCGACCTGCTGGCAGCGTAGGCAAGCTGCAGGTGTTTGACCCGGCCTTTGCCTTTCTCTCTGCTGGGCCCCGGCAGCACCGAACAATAGTTTTGCCGCAGGTGACAGTTGTTTGCATTTACCAATGGTAGCCATAAAGTTTAGTTACCACCTCGAAAAGTAAAGTTACGTAATTAATTTCATTTCACCTCAGGTACAGTTCTAATGCATCTAGTGAAAGCTGTTTTTGTACTTGTGAACGAATAATGTTAGTTTTCTACGAAAGTTACGTTGATTTAAGTGTGACGACGGTCGTATGGTCGTGTGACCTCAAGTCTCTGTGCCTTCGTCACATCCCACCTACCGGCCATACATGTGCAGGGCATGTTAAAACAACACCAAGAATTCTTAACGAATTTATGGGTTCCAACCAGGCTGACGATTCAATTTTTGCTTCTGGAATCGTCAATATTACAGGCAATCTGAAAACATTCGATTGGTCTATCTTGCAGAGGAAACATAAGGAATCAAAACTTTTAATATATTGTATGGTGCATAAAACTGATTATTTTTCAGCGGAGAAGGATGGTATGGGTACTGTGAAGCGTCAAAGTTCTCTAAAGGTAACGCCAAAGCTTTACCAGCAACACATCTAACTCATCTTCACCATGGTCAGTACCAAGAAAAGTACCATCTACTGTACATTGAACATCCCAATAACATCCACCGAAAATTTCAGTTTACGATGGAGAAAGAGAGAACCGGCAATTAGATTTCCTCGATTTATCGGTAATGAAATGGGTGGACAGAACTTTGGGGCATGACGTGTTTAGTAGAGCACACACACAATCGGTACCTCCATAAGGAAACCAGCCATCATCCCAAACAAAAAAGAAATATGCTTAAAATCTTGGTAGATATCGTGAATAAAATATTTTAGCATGTTTACTTTCAAGACGAACGCACTTACGGCCAGCTTCTAAGAAAAATTGTTACTCCAGTAAGGAACTGCAACAAGACTGCTTACAAGAAGAGAGAATTATGGGCTAATTACGAAAGCGGTCGTAAAAAGGGGTGGTTCTCCTTTCTTTTATTAAGAAGGTTACTAATTACATCGAAAACGTTTTGGCCAACGTGAGGTTCAAACGATTTTGAAGCACTTCAAAAATTAAAAATGTCTTAGAACTGCAAAAGATGAAAATGATTTACTAACGACAGCTACTGTGTACAAAACTCCTAGTAGTTATGGACAAGTATGTATTGGAAGAAAAAAAAAGAAGTATTGGTTCTCATTTACCCTAACACAAAAGAAACCGTTATTTTGGACAAAGGGATAAGTCGAACGTAGCAGAGCACACTTTTCAAAGTAGATATCATAAAATACAATTTAGAGAGACTAACGTTTTACCCAAGACAACGCATTACCATCCGCACTCGCGCAGAGAGAAAATAAAAATTTATACATACCATCATAATTTTAACAGAAAAGAAGGAGTTAACTAAAATAAAATATTGATTCCGACTTTGTACCAAGAGAGCAACAAAAATTGGTTCAAATGGCTCTGAGCACTATGGGACTTAACATCTTAGGTCATCAGTCCCCTAGAACTTAGAACAACTTAAACCTAACTATCCTAAGGACATCACACACATCCATGCCCGAGGCAGGATTCGAACCTGCGACCGTAGCAGTCCCGTGGTTCCGGACTGCAGCGCCAGAGAGCAACAGCTGATTACCTTTATTCAAGAGCGATGTCACCATGCATTCGGCATCACATGAAGAACGGCGGTGCCTTTAAGCAGCTTATAATGCGCTGTAAATTTGAGACCCCCTGGAGCTTTCGATGCAGCTGCGATTTATCTCTGAGGATATTCTCAGCAGATTTGGACGAAACGTCAGGGAATAGTTTTATACGTTAACGGCGGAATCGCAGTCGGAAGTACAGTAGCCGTGGAGATCTTCATTGTATCGTACCCACATCACTGCAGTGGTGGGATATTAGATCCACACTGATAGCTGTCGGGAATAAGGCGTCTCATAGCTTGGCGGTGCGTCTGACTGAATTACGATAAAACCATACAGGATACTGCCGACATAGAAAACAACAGAAAAATGTACAAGGATATTAAGAAGGTCATCAGATTCACAAACTGCATGGCAGCGTCTCCAGAAGCCTAGACAGGTGGTGTTATCAGTGAAAAACCCAACAAATGGACTGGTGGATTGCACAATATCTTGCATTCTTCGATATTTCCAGTGGGGTGATCAAAAATATCCTTGATGCCATCCTACAAGTGAGGAAGAAGTGAACTCCGTATCTGCTGTCATGGAAATGAGTGAAGCTGCTGATTCTATAGATAGTGGTAAGGTAGCCCACCTGAAAGTACAAAAGTGTGGCCGGCCGGGTTGAGCGAGCGGTTCTAGGCGCTACAGTCTGGAACTGCGCGACCGCTGCGGTCGCAGGTTCGAATCCTGCTTCGGGCATGGATATGTGTGATGTTCTTAGGTTAGTTAGGTTTAAGTAGTTCTACGTTCTCGGGGACTGATGACCTCAGAAGTTAAGTCCCATAGTGCTCAGAGCCATTTGAACTATTTGAACAAAAGATCTTGCAAGCACTTCTTTACTTGTAATGGGAAGAGGAATACATTTGACAGATGATACGTGATGCTGAACCCGCCGCTCTTTACAGTCAAAAGGGGTTCCGCAGCGACTGCAGTAGTTGGATAGCCCCCCCCCCCCCCCCTGCATAACTGGAAATGTATTTGTAGGGGTAATTCTCATGCTCTTGCACATTCGTGCCTCCAGTATACATCCAGAATAACAGTGTGGCTTCAGAACTGGCCGGCTTCAGGAGACGTGTCACGATCAACGAAAAAAACTTACTATCGCGTTCATCGATCTGGGAAGGGCTTTTGGCTTAATCGACAGCTTTTAATCGGCTCGATAAGATTGTTTGCCCTCCTAAACTCCTAGCTATCATTATTTTATTCCATACGAACATGAGAGCTACCATATGTTTAAAGGGAGAATTATCACAAAACTTCTCCACGTAGATTGACTCCAAAGAAGGCGGCGTTGTGCCTCTTATGCTTTCTTCCATTCAGTACTCTTCTACTTTCTTCCGAAGTGTCATATTTGAGACTGCAGTGGGGACCTGTAGTTGAATATAAGAACTATTAGAAAAGTTTTTAAAGCTGATCGCTTCAAGGCAAAAAACCAAAGTGATTAAGAACCTGTAAGTGAGCGCCAAAATGTTGCTTTGGTGGGGCACACTGAACTGCATCCGCAGCATCTCATTAACCGGCTATCTGCTACCTGAAAAGGATTCTTCTGCACCATAACTCTGAAGAAATCAACAACATGGTGAAAATACAGGCAGTCATCCATCGTTTACCATCAATAAACTTTTCCTAAAGTCAGTAGATACCACCATGAACATGGTTTTCCTGTAATCAGTATACTTGGATAATCTTCGCGAGAGAAGGACACATTCTGAACAGTTTTCATCGCCACCTGCTCAGCAGCATTCTCTAAATTCATGAAGGGAAAAAGTTACAACCACTAACGTGGTTTGGAGAATGTGCTTGCTTAGCATTACATGGATGATATGCAAATATATAAAGTCCGTCCGTGCTGGAGATCTTATCTTCCCTTCAGAGATGTATCTAAAAGTCATTTGAAGGAAACCGGTATAATCAGTAGCCAGTGGGAACGTATTGCTGACGCGAGAGTTGCACTGAGCCTGGCTGTGCCTAATGGATTTCAGGTAGCACAAGACAAATTAGTAACGAACTCACTGCAAAGAAAGTTTTCATAGCAACCAAGAACGACAACATTGTTAAATAAGACGTGAGGTGTGTTCCATTTCAATAATCCACGTCACTCACTGAACTTAGAAGTACGTAGGGAAACAGGTGACTAGCATAATAGTCTAGCTTTTATTTACATACCAAGACTTTAATTTCTCACTCCATACCTGTCAATAAATCGTCTTAAACCTCAACCACCGCATAGGGAAAGATGATAAAAAATTTAACCAATTTATACAAACATACCTCGAAAATCTTCTACGGAAATAGACGAATGAATTATTATGATCACTGTATGGTAACGGTCAGATATTAGTTGAGAAAAAGACTTAAACTTCTCGCTCACTGTGAAAATCAGCTGGCTACTTGGAACTGAAAGAGATCCTAAGAAACTCAGGAAAAACGCATCGCAGAGCACTGGATATTCAACACACCTAAATTTGAAAATCAAGTCGACAATAATATATTTGCAGTAAAACTCGGACAGTAGAGCGTAAAAGATATATCACGGAGAAGATGAGGGAAGCTTTTGAAGAAAAGAAGTATATAAGTTAATTATCTCAATGAACGCTGCTCATATGGACATAGATGTGTGAAAAAAAAGGGAAAAGGGGGAGCAATCTAAATTTTTATGCCTATGGCTGAAGTAAGTCAACCCTAAACTACACAGCAAACGGGAGTGAACAAGCAAGTACGACTAGTAGAAGCTGGGAGGCGTAATCGAACTCTAATGGTTGTACATAAACGTAGCGACACTCGAATGAGAGTTTACATCACAGTCAAAATTTTAAATTACGCATTGTTAAAGTCAGCGCTAGACGTTGCAGCTCCTTAGCAAACGAGTGACAGGATTTTATGAGCCCTTAACGCTTCTCTCGCCTCTGGTAATGATCCCGCAATGTTTAACAAGGATACATGAAAAAATCTTAGATACAATCTAGGGAAAATTATTAACGTGTGATTCCAGGAAGTTTACGCAGTGATAATTATCTCACTAGACATGAGTAGATGTGAACAAGATAAAGGTGCTTGAATAAAAAGAAGAAAATGAACCCCTTAACAGATTCAGATATTATTTATTTATTTAGTGTATAGTACTATAAATGAAATACTATAAAAATTCAGGAAACAATTAAAAACAAGACTTCAATAGAAATGATACATTTAACTACCAAACAGTGGTTGTGTGCTAATGTCCACTCTCCTTATTCAGTCAAGGCTTGATGATCTAGCCACGAAAAAGTCGTTTGGATCACCCAGGTAGGCTCTCACTTTACACTACTCGACAACATGCCGGATAGCCTGGTTCGGTGCTCCACATTCGCAGTTTGGGCTGGACTGTTTATCCCATTTGTACCGGTTGTATTCTGACAATACGCATCTTGTTCGAACGCGATTTATATTCATCCAAACAAACCGTGGTAGTACAAAGCCCTAGAGTACCTGCATGGGGCCAATAAGATGTCGCGCTACGGTCGGAGCATTCGTAGTCCAGATTTCACATGATTTGCTGTCCCTGGTGAAGTTGATATCAGCAAGCTGTTGGGATGTAAAGGAATTTAGATTATGTTTCGATATAGTTCTTTAGCAGTAACGCATCGAATGTTATTGCAACTTCCCCATTATTAGCTCAAAGGAAAGAAAACGTCAAGTTTTGTGAACAGACGTTTCCAGTAGCTCATGTTGAAATTTATGTGGTAGGAATGTACAAATGGTCTTCAGCCACCAGTAAAGAAAATAAATAGGTATCGTTCACGTCATTCGTCGACTTATTTACATCAAACTAATGACCCGCTTCGCTGGCCGAGGTAAAGAAAATAAATAGGTATCGTTCACGTCATTCGTCGACTTATTTACATCAAACTAATGACCCGCTTCGCTGGCCGAGGTGGCCGAGCAGATCTAGGCGCTAGAGTCTGGAACCGCACGACCGCTACGGTCGCAGGTTCGAATACTGCCTCGGGCATGGATGTGTGTGATGTCCTTAGGTTAGTTAGGTTTAATTAGTTCTTAAGTTCTAGGCGACTGATGACCTCAGAACTGTAGTCCCAAACCGCGCGACTGCTACGGTCGCAGGTTCGAATCCTGCCACGGGCATGGATGTGTGTGATGTCCTTAGGTTGGTTAGGTTTAAGCAGTTCTAAGTCTAGGGGAATTATGACCTCAGATGTTAAATCCCATAGTGCTCAGAGCCATTTCAACCAATGACCCGCTACGGCTTCGCAAGGATAGCGCGCCCACACGTGTCTGGGGTCGCGATAATTTTGTTTACGGGACACTGTGTAGAGTTATGATTAAAATCCAGAGAAAGACGTTAAGTAACTGAATATTAAGTCTATATTATAACATAACTTAAATCTTTTAAGCAGCGCACACCAGGAAATATCTCAGAAGGCACTATTTAACTGAGATACTTCATCACATTTCAACAAATTTACAAAAAACATTTATAAAGTGTATACACAAACTTTCCTCGCGATTCAGCCTGCCTATTAGTAAAAACCGTATCAAAATACCTGCAGTAGTTCCTGCGATTGGGCTTAACATACAGATAGAAAAACGCAACGGGCGATTTTAATTTATAATAGTTATAATAGGTATAGACTGTATTTAAGACCAAACTTACCAAAAATTTATCTTATCATTGTCAGTCCAGCAGTGTCATAAGGAATAACGACAGTTACTCCTATCCAGCAAGTAAGTACTGCTTTTTCTTCGTTGCTATCCGAAGAGTCATAATCAATTATTGCATTCGACAAACAAATTTTTCTCTGTTTCTTCAACTTTGAACTGATTGATTGAATGCGGCACCAGCTATATGGATAAAAATACTGATAGTTATTTACATGAAAATTATGCAAGTAATTCTGTAAAACTGTAGCTCTACTTCTTAAGTCATTCATGATCGTCTACGAAGGAGGTTCAAATGGCTCTGAGCACTATGGGACTTAACTGCTGAGGTCGTCAGTCCCCTAGAACTTAGAACTACTTAAACCTAACTAACCTAAAGACATCACATGCGAAGGAGGGCGCGTAATTTTAACGCATAGTATATGATCTTTTCTATGAACATTCGTGATCGCAAAGGATCAACTGACGGCAAAAATAATAAGAAACAATCTTTAGTTTTTCAAATGACCGTTCACAGTTACCGATCGGTACCTCCCTAACTTAACTGAACAAAATGCAATGACTGCCATATAGAGCGTGTTTAAAGAAAAATGGCTCTGAGCACTATGGGACTTAACATTTGAGGTCATCAGTCCCCTAGAACTTAGAACTACTTAAACCTTACTAACCTAAGGACATCACACACATCCATGCCCGTGGCAGGATTCGAACCTGCGACCGTAGCAGTCGCGCGGTTTGGGACTACAGTGCCTAGAACCGCATGGCCACCGCGGCCGACTTTAAAGAAAAGTGTCACACTTCCTTAGAGGAGACTGCGCTGGTCATAATTAGACAAAAACATTCTCTAAACATATTTTTGGAAACAAATCCTTGTTAAGATTGTTGCGAAACAAGAGCTGTACAATTTGAGGCATACAGAGGCGAGTGACTGTGCCGGAACTTACCCCAGTTTACATCATAATGCGCCTGTGCGTAGCATAAAAAGTATCAAAGTACTGCGCCATAATCTAAGAAGGAAATTAAAAATTAAAGTAGCTTTTCCAAACTTCGTCAACATATGCTTCAGCATATTAATGTTTAAATGGTTAATCTCTGAGTGATCAGATGAACACATTTCGATAAATTCATTGTTTAAAAAAAGTGGCGCTAAATAATGAACCTAGAAAGCTAAAAATTGTTCAGAATGAGCAAATGTATGTCAAAATCAACTGTTACAAGTCTCAACATGATCAGAACAATATTTTGGTCAAAATCGGCGTTTTTACGAAAAATTGAAGGAGCTAAATATCAGACTCAGAAAAATCAAAATTCGTATGAAGCTTCAGTTTGATATAAAAACAATAACTATGTGACCCCATTAAGTTACCTCTAGTGGTTTTCAAGTAATTTACTAAAAACTAAATCTGGAACAAAACGTCCTTATTTATTATAGATTAAATATTATTTATATTAATGACAGAAAGTTCTTATTATAGCACTTGATTACATCCATTAAATAGTAAGGCTACAACAAGTTTCAAGATCTTAATGTAAATAACAATCAGTAAAAGGACTCTTACAGGAAGTAGTTCAGATGTCATGTTCTACTATCGGTTGCGTTTCAAAATCTCTAGCCGCAAAGTTTAAATGCGGTCCAGCTAAGACTATTTCTGTAATTAAAGCCAACTTAACTACATTCATATAAAATTAAGAAGACCGTAAATTGATACACAACAGTGTTATGAAATAATAGCGTCCGAGAAAGCAGGCATTTAGCTGATGCTACCTGGGCTTAGAGCAGATGATGGCAGATGACGGCCATCCGCTGCGCTCATACGTATGTAAATACGGCCTGAGAGGCAGTGACAGACACATCACACCGAGCTATCACTCTGTCCGCGTTAGTCAAACGCCGGTTTACGCGCTGTCTCGGATGACGTCACAGCCAGGCTGCAACTAAACGCGTGTTCTCGTTACAAATAGGTTGTGAACTCGCGAGGACTCTACACCGTCATGGATCGATTACATTTCACGGAAGTAACTGTGTGTCACCCGTAATGATAACAAAACCGAGTGGCAAGTGGTAAGAATATTCTCCACTGTTTTGGCGAGTAATACATAATTTGATGAGTAGAAGTCACTGTGAAAGACCATTTAATTGGAACTTGTCGTAGAGGTCGCCTCTAAACTGCTCATAGTGCTTTTATGATAGGAATGTTATGATTATTATTATTATTATTATTATCAGGAGTATAACTATGTTTGAGGGTGTCAACTTTTGCTGAATATATGAATCAGTTACAACTCAAAACTTTATTTATAGTCATAGGTCCTAATACCGCTGAGTAAATAGTAGAAACATTTCTTTCAGAGAGTTCAAGAAGAATGGGGACTTTCGGACTGGAAAGTATGGTCAGTATGTTCTCCGCCGCTTTCTGGATGCCCGCAGAAATGGTTTTCAGGCTCTTGTAAAAAAGACGGCGAATAAACATACTATATTAATATTTTATTAACCCGCCGCCCTACATAAGGTGCATATCGTCCAGGAAATTGAAGAGTGAAAGTGATCGGTGCATAACAGCGAACTCGGTAGGCACTATCAGGATACTGAAGTGAAATATGCAAAAACCAGCGCGAGAACAGTGCTAAGATTTGGTCGCTATTGTGGAAACTAAGCTGCGAGTGTTAGCCTCAGTAAAGTTGATCGCGGCGGATGGAGCGAAGGAGACGACACTAGATCGCGGCTACCACCGGCGCTGAGGTTAGAAGACGGTGCGTGATCACGGAGCTGCGTGGACCTGCGGGATGGTTGCAAACTACTGCGAGCGCTCACCGATGCCCAGTCACCACTGGAGCTACTGCAGTAGGCGATACTCGCCGACATCCTCACCGTCACAGCTGCTGCTGTTGCCTGCATTACGTCGTGACGTTTCACATTACCTTTGCTGGTACACCGGGCCGGCATTGTTCGTCGAGTTCAATCAATTAAATTAAGGCAACAATATCTGAAGTATTTGTTAACTGTTACCCACAGGCAACGCAAAATGGAAAATATTGATAAGAATAATGAGAAAATTAAAATGGAGCCAGTTTCTGACGATGAATCCTCAGAACCAGAAACTGAAATTAACGAGGATGGTTCCGTCAGAGCAATAACTCCAAAATCGGAGTGCGATTTGTCAAAAATAGAATCTGAATTGAATTTCAATGTTACTGGAAAGTTACCACTATTTTCTGATGACGAAGTAGTTGAAGTTGAGGTCAGAAAGAAAAAAATATAATTAATAGAGTTAGTAGATAATGGAACTGACTTCACTATTTCTGAACTTCAGTCAAGTTACGAAATTCTAGAAACTGGTTCAAAACTTGTGGAAATACCAAGTGGCAACATAGAGGCACCAAATTGGATGCAATTACTGTTTGCTAAACTTGAACCGCAACATAAAGAACGGAACAATAATATGGAATCAAGAAGTAAACAGTTAAACAATCAGATTGAATTTAGTAGTAAAGAATAAAGGATAGTAATAAAGCATTAAAAGATGAAATGACCTGAAAACTGAATAGTTTAAACTACAAAATTGATGCTAACCACCACGATCTGCAAGCCCAGATAAACAAATTGCATAGTACTTTCAAAACCGAAATTCGCGAAGTTCGTAAAGAATTCAAAGACGCAGATGAAATTATGGAAGGAAGGTTGTCAGGAAAAAATAGCAACGAAACCAAACATTGCTCTAATCGATTTGAAGAAGTAGTTACTGCTGTAAATGCTTCACAAAAACATATTAAGTAAGTAAAATCTGACTGTGAGAAATTATGTGTGGATAATGATAACAGATTTTCAGAGAGAGTGGAAGCAGTAGAATTAGAAGTAGAAGAACTAAATACTACTATTACTAACGTAGAAAAGAGAGCAACCTCTGGTAGTTCTTGTAATAATACTGTACAGCATGTTGCTTCATTTGACGCCGCTTTCATCAGATGTTGTCAATTTTTACGTTTTGGCACACACAAAAAAATTCATCCTTTGGAGTTCTAGAATGATTTTGAAGATGTTTTGCCTAGCACATGGTCGGAACTAGAGAAAATGGAGAACATGTTGGCCAATCTAGTCGCGCGATGTCGTTATCCTGAAGGAAGTCATTCACAAGATGTGCACGATGGGGCGCGAATTTTCGTCTATGAAGACGAATGCCTAGCCAATGTGCTGCCGATATGGTTGCACTATCGGTCGGAGGATGGCATTTACGTATCGTACAGCCGTTGCGGCGCCTTGCATGACCACCAGCGGCGTACGTCGGCCCACATAATGCCACCCCAAAACATCAGGGAACGTCCACCTTGCTGCACTCGCTGGGCAGTGTGTCTAAGGCGTTCAGCCTGACCGGGTTGCCTCCAAACACGTCTCCGACGATTGTCTGGTTGAAGGCATATGAGATATTCATCGGTGAAGAGAACGTGATGCCAATCCTGAGCGGTCCAATCGGCATGTTGTTGGGCCCATCTGTACTGCACTGCATGTTGTCGTGGTTGCAAAGGTGGACCTCGCCCTGGACATCCGGAGTGAAATTGCGCATCACGCAGCCTATTGAGCACAGTTTGAGTCGTAACACGATGTCCTGTGGCTGCACGAAGAGCATTATTCAACATGGTGGCGTTGCTGTCAGGGTTACTCCGAGCCATAATCCGTAGGTAGCGGTCATCCACTGCAGTAGTAGCCCTTGGGCGGCCTGAGCGAGGCATGTCATCGACAGTCCTTGTCTCTCTGTATCTCCTCCACGTCCGAACAAACTCGCTTTGGTTCACTCCAAGACGCCTGTACTCTACCCTTGTTGAGAGCCCTTCCTGGCACAAAGTAACAATGCGGACGCGATCGAACCGCGGTATTGATCGTCTAGGCATGGTTGACTACAGACAACACGAGCCGTGTACCTCCTGGTGGAATGACTGGAACTGATCGGCTGTCGGACCCCCTCCGTCTAATAGGCGCTGCTCATGCATGGTTGCTTACATCTTTGGGCAGGTTTAGTAACACCTCTGAACAGTCAAAGGGAACGTGTCTGTGATACAATATCCACAGTCAACGTCTGTCTTCAGGAGTTGTGGGAATGGGGATGATGCAAAACTTTTTTTGATGTGTGTTTATGTTAGCTTGCAAATTGCTATTTCCTCAAAATTATCAGTTATTCTGATTTCAAAAGTTGCTGAACATAGTCGCTTTAGGAGATCCAAAATATGAATTTTCCAATTAAAATTCTCATCTATATGTACACCTAGAAACTTAGTATACTAAACCCTGCCTACTGACTTCTGTTGATGTTACATTTATTGAAGGAACTGCATTCCTTGCAGTAGAAAATTGGATGTACTGTGTTTTTTCGAAGTTCAGAAGAAGTGCAGAAAACCAATCAACAACTTTTCCAAAGACATTATTTGTATCGTTTTCTATTTGACTTTCTTTTAATGGATTAATAATGATGCTTATATCATCAGCAAGCAAAGTCAGTTTAGCTTCTTGTTTCAGATAAGAAGGGAGGTTATTCACATATATCAAGAACAGAAGGGGACACATGATCGAACCTTGCGGAACACCTAATGGAATTTCACCCCCGTTAGATGAAATGTGAAAATTCATTAAATCACTTAAACCATATAGAGAAACTTTTTGCTCCCTGTTCTGTTGATATGACGTAAACCACTCGTGCTGTTCAATTTATATGCCATGGAATTGTAATTTCTGTAACATAATGTGATGGTTCACACAATCAAACGCTTTGAATAAGTCACAGAAAATTCCTCTTGGTGGCATTTTTCTATTTAAAGACTCCATTACGTTGGCAGTGGAATCGTATATTGCTGTCTCGGTGGAACAGCATTTTTGAACTCCAAACTGTGATTTATTAAGTATCCCATGACTTTTGAGATAGCTAACCACTCTTGAGTACATTATTTTCTAGACAATTCTTGAAAATTCTGTAAGCAAGGATACTGGCCGGTAATTATTGCATCGTGCAGGACTGGTTTTGCTAGCACGAGTATCCCCAACACGCACCTGTCGCAGCTCCCCTGATCACCACAGTTACCAGATCTCAGTATTATTGAGCTTTTGTAGTCTACTTTTGTGAGATGGGTGCTTGATCGCTATCCACCTCCATCACCGTTACATGGACTTGCCACTATTTTGCAGGAGGAATGGTATAAGACTCTCTGAAAAACCGTCCAGGTCCTGTATTTATCCCTTCCGAGACGACTGGAAGCTGTTTCGAACGGCAGCGGTTTCACGGCATCGTATTAGGCATCGTAATCGATTGTGTTTTAGGTGTTTCCGTATCTTTGTGCAGCACCTGTACAATCACCAATTTAGCGGGGCACATTAAGTATTCTGGGGGCAACGTAGTGAAATCCAGTAGTGAATTTAGGAGTCCTCCCTCGGGCATGGGTGTGTGTTGTTCTTAGCATAAGTTAGTTTAAGCAGTGTGTCAGTCTAGGGACCGATGACCTAAGCAGTTTGGTCTCTTACGAATTCACAAACGCACACATCATAACTTCCAGTCATTATGTTCTATTGCTCTAAAATAAAACGTCCATCTCTGACTTCTTCCTTCATGTCAGAGACTCTTCTCTGTGTAGTCGACGGAGGAAGATTCATATAAGTGGAATCTAATGCAAAAACCCTTGGATACGTAGCAAAGAGAAAATCCTACTGCAGTTGTGTATACGAATCTATTTGTGACTAACAAGTGATAATGCTGAAGGAAATACAAAACGTGTGCCTTCTGTACAACTGTGGGGCTCGCTTCACAGTTCTATAAGGAGTGAGAATAGAACCTTTGAACAGATATGAACTGTTTCAACTACGCCGCACAAGCTTGTGATTGCTGCAACATCGTCATGTTGCAAAGCTCAAACTGTTTTTACTTTAAATTTGATGCTTTAATTTTCAAACATTTTGACGTCGTGAAAGACATTGTATTCAATGATACGTTCTTTTCAAATAGTTGACCTACAGCTTTGAAAGAGAAGAGGAAAGCAGAAAGAAAATGGCATTGACACTGGCTAGGTGAGTAAACAAACGGCAGGTGCAACGGAGGTTAGAGACCACGGTCTGTAATTTTCGCAGGCGATTCCGTTGACGTCAGCAGCCGCGAGGACAAAGAACCGGCGAGGCGGTAATTGCTTGGGACTTCCAGAGATTCCGCCGGAGCAGCGGTAATCAAGTTCCTATAGCGTTACCGCACTTCTCATCCAAAAAAGAAGAAAGTCTGAAGTCTGCACTCGTGTGTCTGAGACGCATGATGTTATAATTCCTCGAATGCCTAGCAGAACCTCTAATATAAGACACTTAAGCTGCTACTTGGATTATCCCAGACAAAGGTTTTATTTCACAAGATACAATGTTTTTCCCGCCTAACGATAAATGACTCGACATCACTTTGGAAGATAGCACAGCGAATAAATGCACTATGCTTTTATCATTTAAATATAAACGGATTGTGTTTAGCGACACCAGGGTATAATATATGTATGCTGAGGGGTTGTAGTGTTAGCGAATCATTTGTCACAGTCATCGACGATCACACGACTCTCGGGAGGCCTACCCGTGCACCCTCTGTTTTGACTCTGCAGGCAGTGAAGATAAACAGTGCTCCAACATTCATTCTGGAATACAATCATGCCCCACCGACGAGTACGTGCTCCTGGAGAACAACTTAAGTCATCTGAACGGGGTCTCATTGTGGGCCTGCGGGAAGTTGAATGGACATATCGACGGACTGATGCACATGTTGGGAATGATGTATCGGTGATGTATTGCTTCCTTCAACAGTAGTCTGTGAAACATTACTACACCTGTAGACCAGGTAATGCACACGAATCTATGATAACTGACCCCAGTGAAATTTGCGCCCAACCAGAAATTTGTGGAATCTGCACCAAATACCTGCTCCCTTTGCTTCACGGCTTACCTGAGCCCGAACCGTCGTAATTACTGTAAACTGCCTACACCCCAGACACGGCCGAATTGCGCCCCGATAGACTCCTCTACCACATTAGCCGATTGTCAGAGCAAACAGCATTAGTACCGCTCTAGCTGTCGCAGAGTTGACATCATGAACTTGTGAATTTCTATCACAAAAATTCCGATATGTAAGTTTCAACTATCATTCGCGGTAAATCGTATTGCCACTTTGAAGGTAGTTCTTACATAGTGAAGAGAACTATAGAAGTCATGACGCTGTTCAAGACAGAAAGCAAACAACTACCGAGGAATGCTTAAAACCAAGGATCCGATGGTACTTTTTTTCACTCGAGCATCAATGCAGAGCTTCGGATAACGCTCGGTTGGAAGTAAGGAAGACTTTGAACCAGGCAAAGAGAAAGGCACTAGAGGAAGAGACTTCGGTTTGCGAAATATATTCAGAGAAACTGGGTTGCCTGCATAATCGATGGTATGATATTGTTATCGAAATGCAGAGCAGCAAGCAACGAAGAGAATTTTATACTACAAGCGGTAAAAATGACAGGGAAATTAGAGAGATCTGCAGAATAATGGCACCAGTTTTCTGTTAAGCGACGACAAATTAGGAGAAAGGATAACAGTTTTTAGTGGAAGAGCAGGGAGAGAGGCTCCAAGAATTAAACAAGACGTTTTTATGAGTGGTGCGTTCAAGTGCTGTAACTAACGGTTTTCGTAAATATACATCATTTACACCGACTTTGGAAGTACAAATAATGAGACAAACATAAATGTAGTTTTCTTTGCATTATTGAAAAACAAAATAAAAGAGACATACACCCGTATTTTCCGAAATTTGGTGGAAAATATTCCAGAATGGAAACCTGCAAATGTGGCTGCGACTGAAGTTGTACTAGCGACAGCAGAAGTGCATCGATGTTATTTGCACATGAAAAAGTTTCTCGGGAGAAGAGTCCAAGATCTAAGACTTACTCTTTAGTGCAAAGAAAATGAGGAAGTGAGTCAACAAATCCGCATGTGTGCTGCGCTGGAGTTTCTACGCCCTGGAGTTGTATGTGATGGCTGGTTCTAGATACGTTCACAGGCACCAGATATCCCCAGGCTTTCTGTACAAAATGTAAATAGCAACTTCTAAATAAAAAAAAAAAGATATACTGATGAAGCTTATAAGCTGATTTTAAACATTCCTAAGTGTCAATAATTTACTTTTGACATTTAGCCATTCCAGAGCCTGGAAAATGTGTGCTGGAAATATGAATATTTTTAAAAACTTAGGCTCAATTCTATGGCCGGCCATACCGAATTTGGTTTTTCATGGTCTCTCTAATCATTCCAGGCAAATGCTCGGATGGTTTTTTAACGAAGCCAGACCACAGGTCTGAGCGAAAACTAAATATCGAACGACAATAACCGTCGACGCATATGTAATAGACTTATAACACCAAATGCAAAATTTGTTATCCCGTGGCTCTTACGACAATGAATGAAGATATATTGAGCTAAAATGAAACGTATCAATGAAATGAAATTTTTTTTCTGGGAGTGTACTTGTCATTCACTTCCAAAGTTTCCAAGACACATACACATACACTGTGTGATCAAAAGTATCCGGACACCTGGTTGAAAATGACTTTCAAGCTCCTGGCGCCCTCCATAGTAATGCTGAAATTCTGTATGGTGTTGGCCCACTCTTAGCCTTGATGACAGCTTCCACTCTCGCAGGCATACGTTCAGTCAGATGCTGGAAGGTTTCTTGGGGAACGGCACCCCATTCTTCACGGAGTGCTGCACTGAGGAGAGGTATCGATGTTGGTCGGTGAGGCCTGGCACGAAGTCGGCGTTCCAAAACATCCCAAAGGTGTTCCACAGGATTCAGGTCAGGACTCTGTGCAGGCCAGTACATAACAGGGATGTTGTAACCACTCTGCCACAGGCCGTGCATTATGAGCAGGTGCTCGATCGTGCTGAAAGACGCACTCGCCATCCCCGAATTGCTCTTCAACAGTGGGAAGCAAAAAGGTGCTTAAAACATCAATATAGGCCCGTGCTGTGATAGTGCCACAACAGGGGGTGCAAGCCCCCTCCATGAAAAACCCGGCCACAACATAACACCACCGCCTCCGAATTTTACTGTTGGCACTAGACACACAGGCAGATGACGTTGACTAGGCATTTACCATACACACACCCTGAAATCGGATCGCCACATTGTGTGCCTTGATCCTTCACTCCAAACAACGTTTCTCCACTGTTCAGTCGTCCAATATTTACGCTCCTTACACCAAGCGAGGCGTCGTTTGGCATTTACCGGCGTGATGTGTGGCTTATGAGCAGCCTCTCGACCATGAAATCCAAGTTTTCTCACCTCCCGCCTAACTGTCATAGTACTTGCAGTGGATCCTGATGCAGTTTGCAATATCTGTGTGATGGTCTGGATAGATGTCTGCCTATTACATATTACGATCCTCTTCAACTGTCGGTGGTCTCTGTCAGTCAATAGACGAGGTCGGCCTGTACGCTTTTGTGCTGTACGTGTCCCTTCACGTTTCCACTTCACTATCACATCGGAAACAGTGGACGCAGGGATGTTTAGGAGTGTGGAAACCTCGCGTACAGATGAATGACACAAGTGACACCCAATCACCTGACCACGTTCGAAGTCCGTGAGTTCCGCGGATCATCCCAATCTGCTCTCCCACGATATCTACTGACTACTGAGGTCGCTGATATGGAGTACCTGGCAGTAGGTGACAACACAATGCACCTAAATGCACCTAATATGAAAAACGTATGTTTTGGGGGTGTCCGGATAATTTTGATCTCATAGTGTACTTTAATGACGTGAAGATAAGACTCACGAGCTATTTAAATGTTATTGAATGTCTTGGCGACATTTTCTGTGATCAATTTCGAACATGTACAGAACTGTACAAAGAGTTCCCTGCTTGGTTACCATCACATCCAATATTTCACTGTGGTTCAGAGTGACATTTATGCAGTGACGTAGACAGGTAGTTTGGTACCCGATGCAAGCTTTCAATTTCTCATCTCCCTCCCCCTCCCACCAAAAAAATTGCCAACCGCACAAAACCTACACAATATTTGTGTCTAGAAGTTTTTTCATAAGCGCGAATACATAAGCAAAGTTTAACATTAACCACTTCACAAATGATGTTTTATGGATGAAAACGAATAACTAAACTGCATTAAAAAGACACACAGTTTAACTGATTATTAAGGAAGCAGAACAAGTAACCGAAGATCTCCTTAGTGACAAGTGACTTGCATGTAGCTTAGAATTTCTTCCTTCTGTTTCGGCTACAAATTTTGAAATTGCCACATCAATATCGATATCTTTAGCTAGCTCATTTTTTATTGACTGGGTGATAAATTAGACGGTCGTACTTGACTCATAGTGGACCCAAGATAATTCTCTTGACTTTTGAAATAAAAAAGAATTATCTTACATATTGATAACAAAACACACAAAGTTAAGAAAAACCTTAGCACCAAAATAAATTTGGGAACAGTTTCGGAAAAAATTTTCTTAGCCGTGAAATTTGCGGAAGGACACCAGCTCCAGGGATCTCATGATAATTGTCAATTGATTTTTGTGTAAGAGTGGGAAGTTTAGTTTCTGAAGTTTTAATCAAATTACTAGGGTCTCAGCATCTGATATATGTTCTGTGGTTTTGCAACGCGTATCGATTTCTTGTAGAAGGCTGCCGATGTATTCTTAACATTGGCTTCTGTGTTCGCAGCGTTCTGTATAGTATGGCTTGAAAATGCGGCTGATAAACCTCTAGGTAGCGTCCCTCAGCTCTTCTGCCTGCCGGGCAAGGGGATTAGTGGACCCTTCCTCGATCCTTTCTGGACGCAAATTTCACTGGACGCAAATTTCAGTGAGCCCAGTTTTCAGCAAACCAGTACAGACGCACGTCTGGATTGGCGCTTTGTGCGAGCAGCTTTGGCCGACCGAACATCGTCCACGGACGAAATCCGGGCTCATTTTGCACCTTCTTGTACCACCGGTGACAATTGGGGACCGTCTGCTTGTAGCAGGTTTCACAACACGTTTGCCTCTGGTCAGGCTACCACTGACATCACACCGCCATGCATGGCTACCATGCTGTCGGACGAGTGTTCATTGGAGAGAGTAATGGCGCTGTGTTGTCTTCAGTGACGGGAGTAGAGACTGTATGTATGCGAGTGATGGACGTACTCGGTACATGTGTATGGCGTAGTCCTGGTGAGCTGCCTATTCCAGAGTATATTCACGCACAACACACACGTCCCATCTCAGTTACTCCTCGCGACCACATTTGGTGTTACTGCAGGTTAAAGTAACCAGTGGCCGCTTCATTGCACTGGTTGGTATCCCCTTGCTAGTGTCATTTCTTTGCCACGAAGGTGACGTTCCTTTCCAGCAGGAAACGCATGTCCACATACGGCTGCTGCGATGCAACGAGCTCTTCGTGGTGCACAAAAACTGCCCTGACCAACAAGATCACCAGATCTCTTGGCGACTGAGCACGTGCGGGACATGATGAAGCGGGAACTTAAGTCGTTCTCCAGGGCCTATAAGAAACATCGCTGAACTGCAACAAAAGGCGCAAGATCCTTGGGACGGCCTATTGCAAGATGCCACTCGGTACCTTTATGATCATTTGCATGCGAGAATACACGCTTGCGTTGCCGCCAGTTTGGGCTACACTCCTTATTGATGAGACTGTTTGGGCACCCTTTGCTGCGACATATGTGTTTCAGTTAGTTTGAAGTTCTTATCATAGACTCCTACAACTATGAACTACCTGTTAACAGACTTGTCCTCGAAGTGTTGCGTTTTTTCCGGTGGTGTACAATGTAAAAGGATTTCCCTGAAAAATAACGTCTTGGCAGTTCTGTCTATCACCAGAATAAAAAAGATACAACTCAAAATCTGTAATACTTCTAACGGACCTTCTGGTTTTGTGACCTTTTATTAAAATTTACCTCCCGAAAATGTCAGACCGCGTCTGCTACCATTCGCGACCTTGCTACAACCTTGAAGCGCTACAAACGCGTAAGCATGTAAGTGAGTAGCCTAGAACTGTGACTCTTTAACTCCGTTGACGATCACCTGTAATACAACTGTTACCAACTCAAGAAGTGCTCGAACTTCTCGATTAAACTGCCAAACCTATTTTGTTTCCGAAGCGTCAAGTGAATAATGATGTGGCCGTTGTCGCAGCACTTTTCGCTGTTACTTCGATGCTTACTTGAGTTATGTTTCAGATAGTTTTGTGTTATCCACTAAATAACAGCGAACAGTGGCAGCATTCGCAACTGTGCTGTGTAGCAGTAAAATATTATCTTACGTAAAGCCTTTTGTGAAAACATTAAATAATAACATAATAGGTCACCAGCCCTTAAGGCTCCAATAAATTTTTTTTTGTATTGACTGAAAGGTCATCGGCGAACCTGACGTGAAAGTTTGACCGTCACCTTAGTGAGGAACAATATAATTCAAGCAAGCACAATTTCAACAAATTTACTGTGGTAATTACGAAGTCCTTTCATAATTAAATGTGAAAAAATGGGTTAAATGGCTCTGAGCACTATGGGACTTAACATCTGAGGTCATCAGTCCCCTAGAACTTAGAACTACTTAAACCTAACTATCCTAAGGACATCACAAACATCCATGCCCGACGCAGGATTCGAACCTGCGACCGTAGCGGTCGCGCGGTTCCAGACTGAAGCGCCTAGAACCGCTCGGCCACACCGGCCGGCAATTAAATGTGATCAAATGTGATACTGTAACTGACTTAAGTCGGTGTTTCAAGCTGTAAGTAGTTAATTCACTATGAAACTAGTACCACTGCACCCATTCTTTGTAATCAACCAAAACTATTGACTGTAGTACGAGCTATTGCTTTCATAGCTACTTCACTATAGTAGAAGAATAGCATTATGGAATACAAATTCGTGTAGCCACATTTATGTTTTATGCAATGTGCAGTGTACCAGCATCAATGTTGCAAAGCAATTTCTATACTATTAAAATACTTCGTAACACAAATAAAATATTTTACAAGCAACACATTACCTTAGCAAACATTGAAGGAGATGACCAGCCCACAATAATGTATATCAAGTCTAAGATGTTTTTACGAGAGTTCTCTAATATTCCAACTAGTTAGTGACAATATCAACTTTTGCAGCATACCGCTGCACACCACATCGTCTCGTCACTAACGTATTCCTGCGACTCTCTTCTACTAACATCTGACTACGAGAGACTGCAGCATCTCCCCTAAGGTAAGAAAAGACACCAATGTAAATATCAGTGTTCTTACTTCAGTAAGGGAATGCTGGCCGCTGTGGCCGTGCGGTTCTGGGCGCTTCAGTCTGGAACCGCGTGACCGCTACGGTCGCAGGTTCGAATCCTGCCTCGGGCATGGATGTGTGTGATGTCCTTAGGTTAGTTAGGTTTAAGTAGTTCTAAGTTCTAGGGGACTGATGACCTCAGATGTTAAGTCCCATAGTGCTCAGAGCCATTTGAACCATTTTTTTCAGTAAGGGAATACCACATTCATAAATAGTATCTTAATCCCTCACGTTTAGTTACGTTTCGATGAAGTTAAAAAGTCCTTTTTATAATGATAAAACCACTGATTTAACAATAAATAGATATTACATACACACACACTCGAGACAGCTGTGTAATTATTTATACGGAATATCTTTATACAATTCATAATCGAAATGCAACTACAGTTACAAAACATGAGGAAAAAGACAAATATTACGTTCTTACGCAACGCACTAATCATTTTCAAAATGGGAAGAAACCTCATAACTGCCTTTGAGTATTATACTGAAGCCAGAAATAGCACATATTGGCAAAAAACACTGAACCCTTATTGAACGGACGACTAATCTATTGTGGAAAATGATTTGTTTAAATATTCTACGGATGGTTTCCTCCCCGCCTGTCGTCAAATTGAGCTTATACTCTGTCTCCGTCTCGAAACGATGGAGAGGATTATGTTCACCATGTCCGTGGCATTTGATAAGCCACAAGTGCCTCCTGGGTTTTGTGAAATAGTGAGCACGTAAAGGAGCTCAGTCTTCGTTGGCGGAACTGGGTTTGACGAGCTGTTGACAGTGAGACTCAATACTATTGAGCTCACTGCCTGGGGACTGGTGAGTGCCACCAGTCATCTGTAACCAGAAGGCCGTGCGGAGTGGCCGCGCAGTTAGAGGTGTCATGTCACGGATTGCGCGGCCCCTTCCACCGGAGGTTCGAGTCCTCCCTTGGGCACTGGTGTGTGTGTTCGTTGTTCTTAACATAAGTTAGTTTAAGTACTGTGTAAGTCTAGGGACCGATGACGTCAGCAGTTTGGTCCCTTAAGAATTCAGACATACACATTTGTAAGCAGAAGCTCTGGGTATGCTACATCGATTACTCTGGGGCGCGACTGTGGAGCATCGTGTATCACAGGAAACGGGGATCATGGTTTAACAGCTCGTAACCCGAGAATGGTAAAAACACCTATAAAAAACTTAACCACAAGTTGTGCTACATGCCAATAGGCTTTATGCCTGTTGTGGTGAGACAGTCGTTAATGGGCAACCTCTGGGTCAGCAGTCATCCCCCCCCCCCCCCCCCCCCTGTTGTATAAAGCTTACCCAGGCACCGGGGGTCTCTGCTTGGACCTTAAGTTCCCTGCTACTCTTGGGACCAAGATGAAATTATTGAGATCTTGTCACTCAGCCACCAGTAGCTGCGTATCAACATCTACCCCAACAAGAAGGCTCGTGCAGTAAGCCCTCCAAAAAAAGAAGCGTTAAAAATACTTCTGATTGCAGTAACAGAACACGTTCTGGAAGTCAGAATGTGTTTTTAATAGTTAAAAGAAGAATGGGCGGCTTTGGGAAAGTTTCACCTTTCTACATTAAAAAGGATCTACAGGGCACTGCTGGCACCTTAAAATCTGCAAAACACTTGAGAATTGAGTCACTTTTGGTTGAAGCATCTGGTTTCCAACACAAAATAAAACTCAATGCGGCTAAACACCTCGTAGAATATGCCATCTAAACAGTGGTGCAAAACGCCTTGAACTACAACAGAAGTGTTGTGTCATGCAGGAATATTTTAGACCTTCCCAAAAAAGATGTGAAAGATGAGTGGGCTCAAGAAGGTGTTTATGAAATAATAGATGGAGAGTAGGTAAAAAACGAACGCCTTTATTCTTGCATTCAACAGCACAACTCTGCCAGAGCACACCAAGGGAGAATTCATTCACTTAAAAGTGAGTCTTTATATACTCAAAAAATGCGCTGTTTTAAATCCCAGTACCTTGCACACACCATTCTGCGAGTAAAGAAAAAGCCACTTGTGACATATGTAGTAATGCCCACCTCGACAGAGTCGGTTGTTCGTCTTTTCCAAAGTGTTTAAATTGCTCTGTGGATCCTGCTGCCTACAACAGAGACTGCTATGCAATCTTCGAAGAAAAGAAAATACAGAAACTAAAAACAACAAATGGGATTCCGTATGGAGAAGCAAATAGGCACTGCAACACTCCATTTCTCCTTATTAGTTTTCTTCAGCTCTCAAGAAGCAATTCAGAAAGCCTACGCCTGTACTGAAACGGAGGTTAGTAATGCCCATATCGATGCCTGTGTTTGTAAGTACAATTTGAAAGTTTGTGTCACCAAAAGACCAGATGTCCATTTTATCAGATAAAATCAGCTTGTCTTTTCTGACAAAGGTGACAAACACTGTAGATCTTCCAGCGCCTCAAACGTAGACAGCACTAAACAGGCAAGTTCTGATACTTTCACAAACGTTCCTTCGAAGTCTCCTCCGATTGACAAACCAAAAGGAAAGTATCAAACACAACGGAAAACAGATCTTAAATCGTCAGACCGTGTAGATTTATTTCTATCTGACGGTTCTCATGATTCTGGTTCATAGACCTTGGAATACGATGTCTGCCTACCGCAGTCATTTAGCGCTTCGAAAACGTCCAATAGTGACATAATTCTCACTCCGGTGGAGAAACAGAGCGCGGAAAAAATTAACAATAAGATGGCTCCCATACTACCGCGAAACGTCACTGGGTTCGGGAAACGTGTGCAAGAGCTGAAAATTCCAGTGCAAGGACGTCTCCTGTGCTTGTGTTTGAAAGAACAATATTTTAAATTCACTGGTGCCACTGTGCCGAGGGGGTATACCCTCCACTGTAAGGACGACCCAAGCGGGGAAAGGGCTGAGGGAGGGGCAGCCTTGTCTGTAAATAACACTTGCACCACTCCTCTGCTATAGCTGGTCACGGCCCTGCAAACAATGGCAGTTGAAATTCGTGTGGAACAAAGGATCAACGTATGCTGTTACAACCTCCCTGAACTGAGGAATTGTACTATGTCAGAATGACCAAGAGGTATGGCTTGGGAGAGAGGGGTGACGCGGCGAAGCGAGTAGAGAAACACTAGCAGCTGTGTCATTGACTTTACTGCTTCGAAGGTACAAAGTGGGCCTTCCGCCGAGCCTGGTGATGGCGCCGCCCAGTGTGTCAGCGTGGATCAGCTCCAGTGCCAATGCCAGAATCTGCTGTGTCGGCGTCCGGCCATCCAGTCTTGCAGACGTAGTGCTCCTACTCACGCCACGGCTATGTGGACGCCGCACGTGTTAGCTGCGCCGGTAGCTCGGGACACGGCTGGCTGCTTTCTCAAGCACATCTCGTAGACCTCATGTAGAGCGCCGAAGGAAGACAGACGACCACAGTCGCTGTAATGAGCCTTAGTAGCTCCTGCCGTCTACACGGGCCAGCTCGGTCAGTGACCACAGACAGCTCTGCACCCGAGATGCCGCGAGTTTGCTTCCCAGCGCGGCCCCTGCGTATAACAGCTTGCAGTCCACCGGACAGTATCGCACAGAGATTGAAGGCTAGCAGCCCTCTCGCACCTCTCTCCGGTGCTGCTCCAAAGTATGACCTGACCCGCCACAGTCACGGCGCGTCCGTGCAGCGGGGGTTGATGGTAGTTTCGGAGGGCTGGTTGACCGCCAATATCTATCGCCAGAGGGTCGTCACGGTTGGCCTGCAACTTTGAACTACGTCATGGACGTAGGGAGAAGACATATAAATAAGCGAGTCGGGAGGCTCAAAATGGGGCAATCTTATCGCCATTCTGTCCGGTTCTAGACGCGGTCAGAATGGCGATACGATTGCCCCCTTTTGAGCCACTGGACTCTCTTATTTATATGTCTTTTCCCTATGCCTCTGACGTAGTTCCTCTGGAGGGGACGAAATTTAAAAATTGTACATTCGGAAGGTCATAACTGCGTAAATGTACATCCTTCTGCTTGAATATGAGGTCAAGCGTAAGCATGCGAAAAATGTGCACTGAGTACAATGGAAATGAGCGTTTGGCGTCATTGGCAGGGAGGCCTCTTACGGGGCAGGTCCGACGCCACATTGGGAGATCTGCGCGCCCGATGGGGATGAAATGATGATGAAGACAACACAACACCCAGTCCCTGAGAGGAGAAAATCCCCGACCCAGCCGGGATTCGAAACCGTTACGTTGACCACTTTGCATTTTGCATTTTGTTCGTTATGGTTCGTTGTATTTCGTCTTAGTGGACGTCACATGACATCCGTTGAAGTTCGTTGTTTATATTTTCACTCAGTTTTTTTATTGCAGAGGCCAGCCAGCTCTCTGACCGAATACGCTGAGCTACCGTGCCGGCAAGACCACTCGGCTATCCAGGCGGACACTGGGTACAATGATACTAAGAGAGATGAAATTTAGCTAAGTGGTCGTTAACTACAACAGTTTAAAGAAAAAAGAATTCGCTGCGTTTTTCGGGTGGAAAAGTGCTCCGCGGGCTACTGAAAGATACGACGCATCACTATACGCGCGGCACACCTGTGCAGCTGCGCGACGGTGGCCGTCTGGGAAACCCGTGCCCGGTCAGGACGGCGCACTTGGCCGTTACCTGCGTTCGACTTTTTGCTCTCTCTCGCTCTCTATCTCTTTCTCTCTCTCTCCTTCTCTCGCTCGCTTTTCCTGGCCCGAGCGCTTCGTCTCCTCCGAAATAAGTGTGGCCGTTAAACTCAAAGAGACAACTAGAACTGCTTTTCAAATGTATAACATTGGAAGCTTTTATGCATTTCGCTCCGCAAAGTATTTAGAAACAAGTGCCTAGAAGTGTTAGAAATTCTGAAGGATATTAATTCCCGGTCAGCTAACGTTGTATTGCCAAAAAAAATTGAATGATTGACAGAAGTACCAGTTAGTTCTACGCCCGTTTCACAGCTTTGCCGCCGAATGAGAGGGTATACGATCAGAAAAAGCAAGCTCCCATGTCTGCAAAGTAACAAGTATTTATATTTATACGTTTGTACATCGATTTTATTTTCGGATTGTCTTATTTTATCTCTCACTATGCGTAGAAGCTTAGCAAACTTTAGAACGTAAGAACATTTCAATCTTTATATTCGTGTTCATTTTAATACCACATATCATACATTACACTGAAACGCCAGAGAAACTGGTATAGGCATGCATATTCAAATAGAGAGATATGTAAAGAAGCAGAATACGGTGCTGTGGTCGGCAATGCCTATATAAGACAACAAGTGTCTGGGGCAGTTGTTAGATCGGTTACTGCTGCTACAGTAGCAGGTTATCAAGATTTAAGTGAGTTTGAACGTGGTGTTATGGTCGGCGCACGAGCGATTGGACACAGCACCTCTGAGGTAGCAATGAGATGGGGATTTCCCCTTATGACGATTTCACGAGTGTACCGTGAATATAAGGAATCCGGTAAAACATAAAATCTCTGACATCGCTGCGACCGGAAAAAAATCCTGCAAGAACGGGACCAACGGCGACTGAAGAGAAACGTTCAATCTGACAGAAGTGTAACCCCTCCGCAAATTGCTCAGACTTCAATGCTGGGCAATCAACAAGTGTCAGCGTGCAGACTATACAACGAAACATCATGGATTTGGGCTTTCGGAATCAAAGGCCCACTCGTGTACCCTTTATGCCTAAATGACACAAAGCTTTACGCCTCACCTGGCCCCATCGCCACCGATACTGGACTGCTGGTGAGTGGAAACTTGTTGCTTGGTCGGAGGAGTCTCGTTTCAAATTGTATCGAGCAGATGGAAGTTTATGGGTATCGAGACAACCTCACGAATCCATAGACCCTGCATGTCAGCAGGGAATGTTCAAGCTGATGGAAGCTCTGTAATGATGTGGGGCGCGTGCAGTTGGAATGATATGGGATCCCTGATACGTCTAGATACCACTCTGACAGGTGACATGTATGTAAGCATCCTGTCTGATCATCTGCATCAATTCATGCCCATTGTGCATTCTGACGGACTTGTGCAACTCCAGGAGAACAGTGCAACACCCCACAGGTCCAGAATTGCTACAGAGTGGCTCCAGGAACACTCTTCAGAATTTAAACACTTCTGCTGGCCACCAAACTCCCCAGACATGAACGTTATTGAGCATAACTGTGACGCCTTGCGACGTACTGTTCAGGAGAGATCTTCATCCCATCGTACTCTTACGGATTTATGGACAGCTCTGCAGGATTCATGGCGTCAGTTCCTTCCAGCACTACTTCAGACATTAGTCAATCCATGCCACGTCCTGTTGTGGCACTTTTGCGTGCTCGCGGGTACCCTACACAACATTAAGCAGGTGTACCAGTTTCTTTGGCTCCTCAGTGTATAGCAGTATCATGTATTATAGGTAACTGTAAATTATTTGTCAGACAAATCGACAGTGCTCCTGAAAACAAGGTTGGTGTTCAAGGCTAGGATGTAGGTCGAGGCGATGACATTGCTGGAGTCGTCGAAGTAAACAATCAAGATGACGGAAATGATCTAGTTACTGACGTCAATGGTCGTAGAAGTGAGGAGGTATCTGAAGTTATTCTGTATTTTTGTGATAAAATCCGAAAAAACATCAAGATTCGGAACAAAAGTTATATGTAATACAAAACGACAAATCGTTTATACACACAGAGTAATTTTCAATCAGTTTAGACGATATGAACTTTCTTAATAAATTACACGATACATCCACAGAATAACAAACGAAGTACTGCAGCCTAGAATACTTCTTCTCTCTAGTGGTAGTTCCATATTTAAGTGTAATTTTTTGATTATTGTGTATAATTTTTTTAAAAAGTTTAAGAATATTTTAAAATGTTGTTTTATAACGTATATATATATATATATATATATATATATATATATATATATATATATCCCTCATTATGTATGATGATCGTCATAGATTGCAGCGATCATGAAAGCGACCAAATGGTTGGGGGCAATGATGGGGAATATTCAATTATGTCTTTCATTTCTCCTATATATTTGTAAATAAACTGTTTTTAATAAATGCATTAAGTAATTACATATTTTAATACAATCAATAATATAATTTAGTCCGAGATAGCGAATCAGTTGATGTAGTGACTTGCATGCAATGCAACCGAGTGCAAGTGTAACTTGTCTTATTAATCAAAACTGATAGATATCGGAAGCCAAGAAAGTTGAAACTTTGTAAAATAATAGTTATCTGTAACAGTTACACGAAAAAGACTGTCCGCTGATTTTTTCGCAGTGGAAAAATGCTAAACTGATGCAGTGAAAAATAGCACGCACCAGCGCACACAGCGATTCGCTTTTCCAACGGCTATTTTTCACTAAACTGTTACAGTTAGTTATCACTTAGCTAAATTCCAGCTTTCTTGGTGTCATTTTACTCAGTGCATATTTTCGTATGTTTACGTGTGAAGCTGACGTATAATACACCAAATCAAGGTCACATGGCTACATTTTTCCGTCCGCGTGCAGCATAAAATCAGACCAACAAAATCTCAGCTTTTTATTATTATTATTGTTATTTCTTTCCTTTCTCAGACGTTATGTCTTATTATTATTATTATTATTATTATTATTATTATGCATGTGTGACAGGCTGCCACTGCTATGCTCACCGAAAATGCATAAGCTGATGTTTATTTCGTTAACTAGCAATAATAAATAAACTACAGTTAAGAATATTAGAATATTAGCTTTATTACTTTTGCTCATAAAAGTGGCTGCTGACTCCCGGACTATAAGAAAGATTACATATCAAAGAACTTCAGGCATTACTACTAAACTATGACAAACTGAAATGAAGCTGCCGATGGACTGAGTGATGACACTAGTGTTCGGGCTTCATCTACATCTGTATCTGCATCTACACTACATACCTTCCACAAGCCACCCTATGGTGCTTGGCACAGGGTATCTTGTACTATTATTAGTCATTCTTTTCCGCCGGCCTGTGTGGCCGAGCGGTTCTAGGCACTTCAGTCTGGAACCGCACGACCGCTACTGTCGCAGGTTCGAATCATGCCTCGGGCATGGATGTGTGTGATGTCCTTAGGTTAGTTAGGTTTAAGTAGTTCTAAGTTCTAGGGGACTGATGACCTCACATGCTAAGTCCCATAGTGCTCAGAGCCATTTGAACCATTTCCTTTCCTGTTCCACTCACAAATGGGACGAGGGAACAACTGCTGTCTGTGTCTTCGTACGAGCCCTAATTCTCGTGGCGCTTCCGCGAAATGTACGTTAGGGGCAGCAGAATCTTTCTGCAGCCAGCTCCAAATGACGATTCTCTAAACTTTCTGAATAGTGTTTTACGAAAGGAACGTCATATTCCCACCAGGAATTCCAATTCGAATTCACGAAGCCTGGTTGTAACGTCTGCGTGTGGACCGAACAAGGCGGTAATAAATCTATCAGCACGCCTAAGAATCGCTTTGATTCCATTTATCCGCCCTGTTGAGGGTCCCAAACACAGGCATTGTACTCAGGGATGGATCACACGAATGTTCTATATGTGTTCTCCTTTATACCTCAGCTATATTTTTCTAGAATTCTACCAGTAAAACGAAGTCGACCATTCGCCTTCTCTCCTTCCGACCTTACGTAATAGTTTCATTTCCTATGGCACTCCAACGTTAGGCGTAGACATTTAACTGTTGTGACTCTGTCAAGCAGCACACCACTGTATTCGAATATTACATAATTTTTTGTCCTATTCATCTGCATTACTTACATTTTTCCACAGTTAGAGGAAGCTGCCTTTTACCACACCAAATAGAAATTCTGTCTGAGCCATCCGTCTCCTCCTAGTCACTTAGAGGCGATACTGTCCTACACACTACATCATCATCAGCAAACAGTCGCAGGTTGCTGCCCACCGTATCCGTCAGATAATTTATGTATACAGAGAACAAGAGCGGTCCTATTATAATTTCCAGGGGCCTTCTTGACGCTATGCTTGTCCCTGATCAACACTGGGTTCTATTATAAGAACTCTTCGAGCCACTCTAATATCTGAAGCCCCTGTTTCATGTGCTCGGACTTCCGTTAACAGTCTACAATGGAGCACTCTATCAAACGCTTTTCGAAAATCTAGGACAGGGCTTCACAACATACGTCCTCGCGGAGCAAGCTGTGAGCAGCAAGGCGCGAGCACGGAGCAGCGCGAGCATGCTACTCCCACTACCGGACCAGAGCGGAGAGTGGGGAGAGTCACGTGGGGCACACAACAGCTGCCGCCAGTCAATGTAAATCCGCGGCCAGCTGCAGGGATATCACTCACGAATTATTACTGTGACAAATGAAACAAATAAAGGAGAATGTACATGTGCCACATAATTTTATTAGCTTAGTGTATGCCCCTACATTGTCAACTGTTACACAATAAAAGGTGTCATTGAAGTGTGGGATTCTCGGTTATCTTGTACTTTTTGCCCTTTACAATTGCGTCTATGTTCGGAGTAATTGTTCTTGTGCATTTTAGGCGCAGCGTGCAGTTTAAATTTCGATCAGACAATGCGTTTCTCAGGCGCGTCTTGTTACATTTCATTACAGAGAACAGTTGTTCACAAACATACGTGGAACCGAACACTGATATTATTGTACCCACCAGTTTGTGCAAACGAGGAAACCTATCCTGAGGGAAGTGTCTGTAGAATTCCAAAATGTTTTTCTTGTTCTGAAATTTGTCTTTGTATTCTCTGTCACACTGCAGGTCAATAATTTCTAGTTGCAGCTCAGGACGAATCTCTTCAATATTCGCTGAATATGGAGAGGAGAACAGATCAAAATCACTGTCTAGTGCTGTCAGATCTTGAAAGCGTTGATTAAATTCTTCCTTAAGGGCAACTAAACTATGTGAATAACGTTCACAGTCTTTGTGAACATCTTGCATGGATGATAATTTAGGAAAATGAGCTAGATTTCCTGTTTCCAGCTGACTCACCCAAAGTGTCAATTTCATTTTAAAAGCTCGTATTCGATATATGAAATGATTAATTAGCAGATCTTTACCTTGTAGTGAAATGTTCAAAGCATTCAGATGGCTAGTTAAATCTGCTAAGAACGCGAGATCACATTTCCATGAAGGCTCTTTCAATTCAGAAACACACATGTTATTTATTTCCATGAACATATTTATCTCATCTAATAGGCAAAAATTCCATTTAATAATTCGCCACGACTAAGCCAGCAGACCTCGCTGTAATAAGGCAGGCTACCATACTGGCTTTCTACATCCTCAAGAAAGCTTTTAAATTGTCTGTGTTGTAGCCCACGCTTCCTTATATAATTGGTTGCATGAACAACAACACTCATCACATTTTTTAGAGTAATACTCTTTGCACATAAGTTTTCCTGGTGGATCACACAGTGAACGCCCCTTATTTCATTCGGCACGGTCAGTTTCTGCCTTTTCTCCTTCAACAGCGCAACGAAACCTAATTTTTTCCCTGTCATCGCTGGTGCACCGTCTGTAGACACTGAAACTAAAGAATTCCACGACAATCCTATATTTTCAACACTTTCTTCAACACTACTTAAAATATCACCTCCGGTTGTAGTGTTCCTCATGGCTACTACATCAAGGAGCTCCTTCCTCACCTGAAGATCTCTATTAACACCTCTAATAAACATGGAAAGCTGCTCTGTTCTAGTGATATCAACACTTTCGTCCAGAGCTAGAGAATACGCCATAAAATCTTTATAGATATTTGCAAGCTGGCTCTGAACGTCGTCTGCCATGTCCTGTATGCGATGCATAATGATTATGTCAGATAATGGCACAATCCGAAACTGTTCAACTTGAGATAGACACAAATGTTCCGCTGCAACTACCAAACATCTTTATTAAATCGCCATCAGTGAAGGGTCGCAGGGATTTTGCTAAAAATAAAGCAATTTCGTAGCTCACTCTGAGAGATGCCTCAGTTGATTTTTCTTCGTCATCCAGATCTTCTTCGGATAGCTTCCTTTTAAGTTTAATAACTTCCTGTGCACGATCTGGTCCATCACATTTTCCACTTCTGTAGTCTTTCGCGTGGTAGGACATATAATGTCGCTGCAAATTAAATTTCCTAAAAGAATTCAGCGTTTTGTGACATACTAAACATTTTGCAACACCATCTTTTTCTGTAAACAGATACAATTCCTCCCAATGGGGGTTGAACTGCGAAAGCATGGTTGGGGTTACACAACGGCGACTTGACATGATTCTTAACCAGCGATGTGACTGTTAGAGCTGATCGTAGTACTTTAAACGTTACACAGTCGGCGCGAATTCAATAGGCACGCTGTGGTCCTATTCATGCGTGCGCGCGCATTTCCCCTCCCTCCCTCCCTCCCTCCCAACTCCACGACCTTGCACCTGCTCGCGAGCACGTGCCTGAGCAGACGCGAGTACCCGCGCTCAAAACCGGCCAGTTGTTAAGCCCTGATCTAGGAATATGGAATCACCCTCTTGCCCTACATCCATGGTTCGCTGGAACAAGTTGAGTTTCACACTAGCGACGCTTTCTAAACCCATACAGATTTATGGACAGAAGCTTTTCTGTCACAAAGAAATTTCTTATATTAGAACTTAGAACACGCTCAAGAAACCAATGTTATGAATATTTTGCGTGTCCATTCCTTTGCCCTACTTATATACATGAATGGCCTGTGCTTTTGTTGATGACTGGGTGTTGTGTGATGTCCTTAGGTTAGTTAGGTTTAAGTAGTTCTAAGTTCTAGAGGACTGATGACCATAGATGTTAAGTCCCATAGTGCTCAGAGCCATTTTGTGCTTTTGTCCAGTCGCTTGGAAGTTTGTGATGGGAAGAGATTCGCGATAAATGGAAGCTACTCTCTGCAATACCGATTGGGATTCCATTCCGACCTGGCGGCTTGTTTTCAACTCTCATTTGCTTCTCAGCGCCAGGGAGGACTATTTCGATGTCCTCCAATAGGAGTCTTTTTTTTTTTTTTTTTTTTTTATTTGCACTATGGGACTTAACATCTATGGTCATCAGTCCCCTAGAACTTAGAACTACTTAAACCTAACTAACCTAAGGACAGCACACAACACCCAGCCATCACGAGGCAGGGAAAATCCCTGACCCCGCCGGGAATCGAACCCGGGAACCCGGGCGTGGGAAGCGAGAACGCTACCGCACGACCACGAGATGCGGGCAATAGGAGTCTGTGCGATGGTTAAACAATGACTTTCTTCTTGTCGTATTTTTTCTTAACCAGACAGATCGACGAGAGACTGGATAGAAGCCTTCGACCCCATAGTGATTTTACATAGGACCAGAATTTTCTCGGGTTCTCTACAACATCTTTCGCTAACAAGGCGTACATGAACGACGGTGGAAGTAATTGTATGCTACGCATATCGATCTTTTATAGACGCACGAATTGCTAGTAACTTATGCCTGTCGATATTTCAGCGTTGTTTGCTGAATCGAGAAGGCAACAGTCTCGGCTTCGTCAGCGTTTTCCAGGTTTTGTTACTAAACCACGATGGATCTTTTCCACCCTTAATACACGGTCTTTTTCCATTAAGGATATGTATGATAAGAGTTCTGTCTCTGAAATGTTGCCTTCCTGGGGAACGCAAAGTCACCATCTCAGTTTCCACGTCACTCGGTGCGCACGCTTTCACAAACCTCAAATGGCTATTTGTGTATAAAACAATTGCACTATAAAATACACTATATAAATGTTTACTTTTTCAGAATTAAAATAACGGATAACAACTACCAGGTGCTAATTTAAAGTAACGTATTGTGCTATATTGCAAATGGTTCAAATGGCTCTGAGCACTATGGGACTCAACATCTGAGGTCATCAGTCCTTTAGAACTTAGAACTACTTAAACCTAACTAACCTAAGGACATCACACACATACATGCCCGAGGCAGGATTCGAACCTGCGACCGTAGCGGTCGCGCGGTTCCAGACTGAAGCGCCTAGAACCGCTCTGCCACACCGGCCGGCTGCTATATTTCATTTCATTTGCTGGAGTATTCATCCGAGCTATGTGGCCGCTGTTCGGTACTTGCCGGCAGAAGTAGTAAGTCGTCTTCATTGCAGCTATTGCCAACCAATGCGATCTAACAGTGGGTGCCGTTCACTGAGCAATGATTGTAGAACGGGCTTCGTTTAAGGGGGTTTTCTTGTCTACAGGTTTCTAAGAAATCGATTTTTATTGGATATTTCTATGTCTTCTATTATAGAGAACATGTGGGCGAAACCATTTTGCCCATAAACTGTTGCATATAGTCGAAATACGCGTTTATCGGACGGGCAGTTACGAGTCGTCGAGAGCCTGCGGACGGCGCTCGGAGGCAATCAGACCTGTATACGAAGTTCTACCGAATTACAATTTACTGCAATGATGTGTTGGCGCGAATACTCAAAACTATAACGAATCAATAAATTCACTGATTTGGACGTTTTCCTCAAAACACAGATATTCCAGTAAAGAAGTAGTCGAAATTGCAGACAATTTGGATAGAGTTATCTACGACGACGGTTTCTTGGGACTCACACATACAATGAATGTCATGGGCATTCTACTTGGCAACACGGCGTTGAAATTTGCAGAAAATGCGGACAGATCAGAACACAGCGAGTCTACGGCCAGTGAAGAAGCCTGATCTGCGGCCCAGGAGGAAGCGAAGCAAGCGACTTACGAGATCGAGGAAGGCGAACTGCATGCTCCAGGCATCGCAGACTGATGGTAAGTTCCAAAAAGCCGAAGAAAACCATTTCCAAAAGTTTAAACACAATTTCCTGAAAGTTACATTTTTTTGCCGGTTATTTGGATTGCCGAAAAACTGTTCTGCCTATTTTGATGCCGCTTAGCTATTTTTGCAGAGAACTGAACTGGCTATGGTCGAAACCTCTAAAAGTTCAATAATTTTCAAAATATCGATTTTTTATGTACGTTTGAATACCCAAACAAATTCGAATTTAGTTACTTTTTTCAAATAGGCACGATTTTGTGAAAAAATGACGTTTTTTCGCGTTTCAAGGTTCTGACCATAGCTTCACTAATATATTTTAATAAAGTTTTGGTCTGATCCGTTTCAGATCACCCAGTTACCGAAACCAGATTCACTCGCATACCAAAGCACGACACGCATTACGATCTTCAGCGCCATTTTCCTTAATAGCCACTTAATATTTTTGAACAAAAAGAAATTTTTAATGCATGTAAAGATAGATGAATAAAAGAACGTAAGCATTGTTTGACTTATCTTTTGATTTCGACTCAAAAAAATTGAAAACGAAGTAAAAGTCATACTTCTAGACCAGGAAAATCCTTAATTAATTTCATAATCACAACAGCAAATAAACACAAAATTTGAGCATGAACGTCTCTATGATGCGCTGTCACGAATCTCAACTGATCGGTATGGCGCCACAGTGTTATCGGCAGTTAATGAAGCTGTCTCTCAATTTTTCCAAAGTCAAAAGAGATTCTATGTCAGCAGTGGTGCATGAATGTGTATTACTTAGAATTTTGTCCAAAGTGACTTGTAAAAGCATAGTGAATAGAGTGAAAAATACCGAATATTCGTAAGCTTTTTGTACTTCATAAACGAATGAAAATCGAGAGTTAATTAGGGATTCGAGAAATATACTATGTGCGGTGAAATAATACAAGAAAAGGAGGGGTCGAACTCAAATAGAAAGCCCATTAATTGTACTGACGGAGATTATATAGACCGAGCCGGTACCTCTGTTGGTTTGAAGTGCTTAGACGAAAAGTATAGTGGTCTCCACGTCAGTATTTCCAACGTTAAAAATTGCGTGCAAGAAAGGAGATTAACGATTGCCTAAAGTATAAGATCTTATTGAGTCTGTGGCATCCTGACAAAAAATACTATTTCAGTAATGATTTAGATGGCACACACATAACATTTCGATTGGACTGGCTCTTGTTGATCGATGTTTGGTTCACTCTAAAGCAGTTACAGACGTGCTTTCTAAGTTTTGTGTGCTTCTACATCCACATATAACGCATGGCAGTCAACCTGGCGCACTCGTAAGCTGTTCATTAACCAATTTCAAAAAGTGTCAGGAGTCTGTAAAAATTCATATGAATTCCTACTGGCATTAAAATGCAATAGAAAAGTCAAGTAATTCTGTTACTATCATAACAAGCCAAACTAAGAGTGTAGATGAACTCGACAATGACAATCCTGTGAAATTAGTACGAAATAACCCCGTAAAGTTCAAATCAGATGTTTCTTGCGTATTATTTATTACTTGATCTGCCGTTAAAAGGAAGATACACTTAAAATGCTCATTTTGGTGATTTGCTGCAGTTTAGAGTTGAGTCAGGCGCCGAAACATTGCGGAAACACTCTGAATACGTCCATAATTTCCACGAACATGTCTTTTCGAAGCCAACATGATTCAGATTCTGAAATACACCATACAGATTTATGTTATGCGTTACCGTACAAGTTGTGTGTGAGCGGGAACATGATGTAGTTCCTACATAAATCGATTTGAAAATCAATGTTGAAACTTGTAGTACTGGTTCAAAAGTGCAAAATGTGGGAAATGTTATCCATACGAAAATTTCAATACCAGGTAAATAATTAATTGAGAGAATAGGGGTTACGACGGTACTGACTGAAAATAACGTAAAAGGCGGGAAAATGTAAAAACAGATTTTGCTATAGTTATAGCGTTAGCTTGCTTATGTTTACACTGAAGAGTCAAAGAAACAGCCGTACGAGTAGCCGCGCGTTTGGAGGCGCCATGTTACTAATCGTGCGGCCCCTCCCACCTACAATTCGAGTCCTCCCTCGGGCTTGGGTGTGTGTGTTGGGCTTAGCGTTAAGTTAGTTTAAGTAGTGAGTAAGTCTAGGGACCGATGACCTCTTCAGTTTGGTCCCTTACAAATTCACACACATGTGAACATTTGAACATAGAAACTGGTAAACCGGTATAATATCGAGTAGGGCCCAGGCGAACACGCAGAAGTGCCACAAGGCGACGTGGCATGGATTCCACTAATGTCTGAAGTAGTGCTGGAGGGAACTGACACCATGAAACCTGCAGGGCTTCAGAAGTTGCAATATGGTCACGAACTGAACAGTGACCCGAATATAAAATAAAGTTCCTTTCCTTCGCGACTCTGTCATGAGACTACCTGTTTCGGTCTATAATGACCATCATCAGATCTGTTTCATGAAAACATGTCCTAATGCACTGGAGCCATAGTACGATGTCACTATGGATCCAATATATTAGGACATGTTTTTGTAAAATAGGTCTGAAGATGATTATTATAGACGGAAACTGGTAGTCCGATGACAGAAAATTTGTGGCCATCGGCGTGAAGTAAAGGAAATTTATCCTGCAGGGTTGTCCATAAATCCGTAAGAGTAGGAGGGGGTGGAGATCTCTTCTAAATAGCACGTTGCAAGGCATCCCAGATGTGCTCAATAATGTTCATATCTGGGGAGTTTGGTGGCCAGTGGAACTTTTTAAACACAGAAGACTGTTCCTGGACCCACTCCGTAGAAATTCTGGACATGAGGAGTATTGCACTGTCCTGTTGGAATTACCCAAGTCTGTCGGGATGCACAATAAACATGAATGGATGCAGATGATCAGACACGATGCTTACGTACGTGTCACCTGTCAGAGTCGTTTCTAGACGTATCAGGGGTCCCATATCACCTCAACTGCACACTCCCCACACCATTTCAGAGTCTCCACCAGCTTGAAGAGTCGTCTACCGACACGCACGGTCCATGGATTCATGATGTTGTCTTCATACCCGTAAACTTCCATCCGCTCGATACAATTTGAAACGAGACTCGTCCGACCAGGCAACATGTTTCCATCCATCAGCAGTCCAGTGTCTGTGTCGACGGGCCCAGACGAGGCGCAAAGCTTTGTGTCATGCAGTCATAAAGGGTACACGAGTGGGTCTTCGGCTCCGAAATCCCATATCGATTATGATTCGTTGAATAGTCCGCACGCTGACATTTTTTATGGCGCAGCATCGAAATCTGCAGCAATTTGGGGAAGGGTTGCACTTTTGTCACGTTGAACGATTCTCTTCAGTCGTCGTTGGTCCCGTTATTGTAGGGTCTATTTCCGGCAGCCGCGATGTCAGAGATCTGATGTTTTACTCGATTCCTGATATTCAAGGTACACCCGTAAAAAGGTCATATGGGAAAATTCCCACCTCATCGCTACCTCGGAGATGCTGTGTCCCATCACTCGTGCGTCGACTATGACACCACGTTCAAACTGACTTAAATCTTGATAACCTGCCATTGTAGCAGCAGCAACCGATCTCACAACTGCGCCAGACACTCGTTGTCTTACCTAGGCGTTGCCGACCGCAGCGCCTTATTCTACCTGTTTACATATCTTTGTATTTGAAAACCCATGCCTATACTAGTTTCTTTAGCGCTTTAGTGTAGTAGCCAATTCCATAGAATGTAGTACGCGGATAACAGCATGAAAGCATGAGCATGAAAGTTGCCTCAAGTGGACATACATGTATTGCTTTCCATATTGTACATATTTTTGTAAGATATACTGACGCTGCAGTATTTATCCTTGGGATGCTAGTGTAAAAGGATGCACAAAATCATCTAAGTTAAAAAATCTCTTTAGTTAGAATTTCATTAATTACTAGTGGAGTACTTGGGCCCGCATCTCGTGGTCGTGCGGTAGCGTTCTCGCTTCCCACGCCCGGGTTCCCGGGTTCGATTCCCGGCGGGGTCAGGGATTTTCTCTGCCTCGTGATGGCTGGGTGTTGTGTGCTGTCCTTAGGCTAGTTAGGTTTAAGTAGTTCTTAGTTCTAGGGGACTGATGACCATAGATGTTAAGTCCCATAGTGCTCAGAGCCATTTGAACCATTTGGAGTACTTGGCATTGACTGGGTGTGTATTTATTCCAGTCTTCTGTTTGTCCATCTCCTCCTTTCCCCCTCTCTTTCCTACACCCCTCTCTCTGTCCACTTACTCCACTGCCCCTCTTTCTGTCCATTTCCTCCTGCCCCTCTCTCTCTGTCCATCTCCTCCTACCCCTATCACTGTCCCTCTGCTCTTTCACATTTTCTCTGTCAATCTGCTCCACCCCACTCCGTCTATCCGCTCCTTACCCCACTGTCCATCTCCTCGTCTCCCTATAATTCAGTATCCACCTCCTCCTTTCGTTGTCCATGCCCATCTTCACCATCCAACTATATCTAGTCATCACATCCTTCCCCTCTCCATGTCCATTCCTTCTCCCCTTCTCGCCATTCATCTCCTACTCTCTCCTCTCTCTCTGTCCATCTTCTCCTCTTTCCTTCTCTGTCAATCTCCTCCTCTCCCCTCTCTCTGCCCATCTCCTCGTCTATGCTCCTATGTCGATTTCCCCCTTCGCCTCTCTTTGTCCGTCTTCTCCTCTCCTTATCTTTCTGCACTTGCTCCTTCTCCTCTCTGTCCATCTCCTTCCAACCCCTTCGTCAGCCACTGTGGCCGAGCGGTTCTAGCCACTTCAGTCCGGAACCGCGCTGCTGTTATGGTCGCAGGTTCGAGTCCTGCCTCGGGCATGAATGTGTGTGATGTCCTTAGGTTAGTTAGGTTTAAGTAGTTCTAAGTTTAGGGGACTGATGACCTCAGATGTTAACTCCCATAGTGCTTAGAGCCATTTGAACCAACCACTTTTCTCTCCACATTATGACCTCCCCCCCCCCACCCCCCCTATAGGAGGTTTCTGGTTTTTACCCCATTGTTTTTCTTTCCATATAGTATGTAGTATCTACACCAACTTTCCTTGAAATCGATCCAGGGTCGTAGGAGGAGCTATTTGCAATTGGCCTTTCCCCACATATGTACATGTTGCATATATTTCACATGCTTGACACATATTTGTACACATTGCTCACCTGTATCTCTAGCGAATTTCGGCCTGCAGTTTCGTCTTCATGCAGTTCATGTTTATGACGTCATATTCCTGAACTATGTATCCTACAATGACATACTGTATCACAGTTCACAAACGTTGTTCAGCTATACGGGGTGGTCAGAAACACCCTGTAATGCTGTTGCAGGGTAGGTTATGAGAAATAACTGTTAAGAAAAAAATTCGACACGTTGCGCCGTTTCCGAGTTAATTGGCATCGAAGTTAGCCAATCAGGTGGTTGCGTGTTCAGATTCAAGCGGTCCAGTAGAGACGGTGTCGCCAAACATATGCTTTGTTGGTTTCCTAAAACCGAACAACTAAGCAATGTAAAAACTGGACATGGGACAGAAGTAAAGATCGAACCCGAGCTGAAGGCTGAGAAGTCTCGTCTGCTATCATCTACGCTATGAGAGCCACTGACACTAATTGTATCTTGTGGAATGCTTGAATGAACCTACCTTGCAATACCCTTAGATGCTTTTCGGACTGTTTATGACCACCCTGTACATCTCATACCCTATACGCATACGTCGGAGGAAGGGCATGAGATACATTTCCACTATGACATTATCAAGAGCTCTCCACACCATGATTACAGGTGTTGGATGGGCATTGGTCTCAAGAATCACTGCTTCCTGCAATCTTTCACCAGGTCGTCTAAGGGTACATGGTCGTCGATGTGAAAGGAAGCAACACTCATCACTGAATACCACGGAATATCACGCAGTGTCCCAGTTGCCTCTGGTTCTATACCGTGCAAGTCTTTCTTATCTGTAGTATGGTGTCATCAGTAAGCGACGTATGGTAACTGGAGATTTCATCGCAGCTGCAAGTAATCTGATCCCTACGACACCAACCTCTGCTCTGATTTTAGCTATTATCATTCTTGTATTCGTTAGAGTTAGTCGAGCAATTCTACGATGATTCTTGTTATGCAGTCCTTCTGGAGGGAGCCATGCCCACTCTTCTTGCTCCACTGTTGTCCTCAGCCCATCTCATCTCAACTCGTTGCGCAGTCATAGTACTACAGCCAACCGTGTGTACGATCTGTTGGTGTGATTCTCCCAACAATTCGATCTTTCTCAAAGTTCAAAACAACGATAAACTGCGCGTGCTTGTCCTCTGGGCATGGTCTTTCGCAATCTTCATCCGGAAATTTCCAGTTGCGTTAGTCACACCCAACAGCCAGCAGGTACTACGTCATCAATCTGTAGGAACGGTTCTTTCATGTACTGAAATACTGAAAACAAGCTCGTATAACGATCAAATTATAAGCTACATATCGTACAGGATGTAAATATTGAAGCATTAGTTAGACAGTGTTCGATCAAGACATCCGTGGTAAAAAAAGACTCCATTTGCGTCAGTGTAATTCGAAATGGTCAACTGAACTGAAATTCTAAATGGTAGCTTCAGCCCCTGTTTGTGTGCTGATGTGGTTCCCACAATAACTACAGGCTACTTTCAGGTAGCTTGCTTCGAACGGATCGCTGCAGATTTCCGTCACCTATAGATTTCCTTTTCGACGAAAAGCAACACCTTCACCTTTCTTTTCTTTCTTCGTTTGATAACTAGTTCAAGGCGCATCTCTTCATCAGATGCTCATAGGAAAGCTGCACGCACATTCACCCAGTCACAGACATCCACCCACCCTTTTTCGGGAAAAGGGAACAATAGTTTACGAAAATTGAAGAATGTTTATGTTTATTTCTAAATTCTTCATAACCGTTTTTTCATGCCCTGGACATTGCTGGTGACGATTAATATTGAATATCTATTTGGATACATAACGGGGTAGCTCATGGTAATTGAACATTTAGAATACCTTGTGTTGCCTGATTCTGTGTAAAATTTTATCATCACTGTCTCAACATTCTTATACAGAGTAGTCAGAAACACTCTGAAAAGCTTGTAAGGACGTTGCAAGATAGGTTGTGCTAAAAAATAATTGAAAAGAAAAAAATTCTATACGTTGCTCCATTGCCGAGTTAAATACCTTTGAAATTAGCCAATCAGGCCGTTGCGCCTGGTTAATGGTGCAATAAATCGTATCAAAAATCCAAAAAAGCGACTGGTTGCATGTTTATTCCCAAATAAATCGCCAATTCATTGTCAGATGTTCACATGGCGTAAATTTTCAGCTTTTGCATCGCGCTCGATCCTTACTACTGTCCCATATCCAATTTTTGTATCGCTCTCTTGATCGGTTTTAGGAATGCAAACGAAGAACACGTTTGCCGACACTGTCTCGCGCGGGTCGCTTGAATTTGCGCCTGCAATGGCCTGACTGGCTAACTTCAATGCTAATTAACTCGGAGATGGCGCAACGTATCAATGTCTTTTCTAAACAATTATTTCTTAGCACAACCTACCCTGCAACACCCGTACAAGCTTTTCAGACAGTTTATAGAGAGCTGTGAGCATTCCTTCATCTTCGACACTGTGAAACAAATCTCTTCTACTGCAAGCTGTTTGATTTCCATAGTTTCAGAGGTGGCTGAACGAACGAAAATAAGAAAAAATTGTCTAGTGAACATGGGCTCTAAAATGCATACCTCAAGAGCTCTGAGCACTTATTCACTCGAAATGATGTGTTTCACGTTATCGAAGATGAACAAGTATTCACAGCTCTTTAGGTATGCACCTTAGAACCCATAATTATCTCAATTTTTTTATTGTTCTGGTCCATACTGTAATTTCTCAAAATATAGAAAGCAAAGGGCTTGCAGTAGAAGAGACTTGTTTCATAATATCAGAGTTGAAGGAGTGCACGCAGCTCTTAAAATATTCGCTTCAGAGCTATGTTTATAAGACTTTCTTGCTTCAAATGGCTCTGAGCACTCTGGGACTCAACTTCTGAGGTCATCAGTCCCCTAGAACTTAGAACTACTTAAACCTAACTAACCTAAGGACAGCACACATATCCATGCCCGAGGCAGGATTCGAACCTGCGACCGTAGCGGTCGCGCGGTTCCAGACTGTAGCGCCTAGAACCGCTCGGCCACTCCGGCCGGCAGACTTTCTTGCTTCGAATGATCGTTCCTGTCATATCCATGAATACTGAGACATTCTGTATGTCAGAACATCTTCTTTTGAAACAGATCGTAAGCACTTAAATAAAAACAATTTGCGTTATCTGGATTTGCCTGATACTTCCATATTCAACCCACTTAACATCCAAAACTTTTTCTCTCTTTTTTGTACTTTAAGAATCGTAACAAAAACGGAGAGTGGTAAGTAATTTCTGAGCAGACACTAGCTAATCGGAGAATGAATCAGAGTGGCACAACATGCACGAAATTCATCCGTAATCTTTACACTAAATGGGATTTTGAAATAATTTTGTACCTTTAGTTACATGAATTTGGGTTCACAAATAGGTAAAACAAATACGATTCAAAATTGTCCCTATCCTTAGATAAATCCTGACTCGCAGTTCTGTTCCTTACACACCAGTCTATAGAGAAAGAGAAGGACAGGCAAAGTGAAATTCCTTGCAAAAAGTTACCAGATGGACGAAGACAGTCACAAAACTTTTGGTAACAGTTATTACATTTTTCTTTGAAACCTTTGTGATACAGTAACAATCCCCAACTGAGCGTTAAAACTGCCTATGCAGAGTCGCAGCGCTACTCCATCAATTATTGGCGCCCGATAAGCTTAAGTAAAGCATTGCATGCTGTTCTGTTTTTGAGCAGACGCTTCGGTGAGTTCATTGAACTCAGGTTCAGATTTCCTATTCGGTAATGAACCGTTACGAAAAGTTACAGTTATTATGACGTGATAGCAGGTTGGAACAGGCTAAAGGACAACTGGAGAATCCAGTTCGTAGCAACCTGTTTTTAAAGATCCAACACTCTTGAGGCCAAAACACCAGTGCACTCACTGAATAACAGCGTATACATCTGCGTGAGATCAGGTAACTGGTGGTCTAACTGTCTGTCATACGGTTTACTCATTCAGATGTGTTCGCTGTTGTACGTGTGAGATAAAAAGCTCTTAAGAAAGGTTTTCTGTGGTATGTGAATACTTTCAGTGGCGAACAGTTCAATACAACGCCAACCCTACTTCTCAGCCTCAATACCTTAGAGTGTATGAGGGACTACTTTCGCGAGGCGCGCAATCCTAGGACTCCCAGATCATATAAAACAGCATTAACAGCTTGACATATTGCTGCGTGTGTTATATTGATGACCCAGGTAGTCAGACTCTGTACTGAAGTTTCGTCTATTCCAAATAGTCACGTCCCTTTGTATGCCTCAGACTTGCTCCACGTTAGAATGTAAATTGTTGTTCTGGACCTATGTTTCGTATTTTATTTCTGCTCTGACTTTTGTTCTACTCATTAACTATGTTTCATCGAATTCAGTACAAACCATTTGATATGTCAGCCACAAGTAATAACAAACTCCAATGTAAATTGATCTGTTTTGTGGATAAAAGGCTTCAGTCTAATACATGTAACATTTTGATAATCTATGATTTTATCTTATGACATTTCGCTAGTTTCTTCAAGTGTTGTGCTTTACTCGTATTGGAGAATATCCATATGTAATGAAAACCTGAGAACATAGATGCCTCAGTGACTCGACTCTTAGGCTGATTCTTAGATAGTGAAATTTGAAAAGCTGTTGTTTGGACAGTAATAGTGTTAAGGAAAACTACTTGCATTTTCAGCATTAAAATATCTTGAAACATTGATTCAAAGTTACTAAGAGTGCGTATATTTCAAGTACTTCAGGAAACCAGCTGTATTTTAGTGGTTCAAATGGCTCTAAGCACTATGGGACTTAACATCTGAGATCATCAGTCCCCTAGACTTAGAGCTACTTAACCCTAACTAACCTAAGGACAGCACACACATCCATGCCCGTGGCAGGATTCGAACCTGCGACTGTATCAACAGCGCGGTTCCGGACTGAAGCGTCTAGAACTGCTCGGCCACAACGACCGGCGTATTTTAGTGTCCAGTTAATATCTAACAATATATCCCGGACTGAGTAATGTGGTGAGGATATATAAAAAGTGTCGTTGCGTAAGTAGGACAAAAAATAATAATGTCCTCATTAATGTTAACACTAATTACGTATACATAACCTGTAAACTAACTCCTCCCACATCTTTCAATAAAAGAATTGTTCAAATGATCTATGGAATATGTAACTAACTAAAAAGCTTAAAAGCTTACTAGCTAAGAGGAATATACCTACGCCAGGTTTACTAAACAGCAGGAAAACCCATTCATACGCCTCCGAAGACACGTTCTTCATCCGACGTAACATATCTAGCCAGTAATTAATTTCGTTATATGAGTTAATAAACGCTACAGACGATGCAAATTCAATGGTTGTAGATATTCCTTGGTTCAAGGTTCGTATAACGTGTTCAGGAGAAGCGCAGACGTAATACTTGACTGATAAGGGGTGATCAAAAAGTATCCGTTCGAAGGCCGTACAGTCCAAAATCGGTAAGCCAATGAGGCAAAATCGTCGTGATTATTGAGGCAGTCATCCCAACGACGTAATAGGTTGAAGATACCCGTTTGGTAAAACAATGTGTCCTGCTGCGCGAAGTCCGTTACTGACTGCCGCAGAACTTCGTACGACTGTAATCGTCGACATTTCAAATCCTTTTTTTGGGATCGAAGGCGGGCGTGGTTAGAGAGCCGGACTAGAGGGCGGGTGCTAGAGTGACTCACACTTGAGTTGGATGAGGCTGGCCTCCCACATCGACTCGCGTCTTCAGTCGAATCGCTACCAGCACTGAATTTGGCGCACCATTCCACGACGGCGGTTTGCGAAAGAAATGCTGCCACATATACATTATTCATTCTCCCGTTAAGGCCTACCGGTGTTTGAATGACAGCACTTTGGCACTGTTTGAACGCATTTGGTAATAACTGCGCCTTAGCTCACGTTTCCACATTTACTGCACACACGTACAAAGATACGAATGTCACACTAATCGCTTGCCTAAATGTCAGTGTTTATAATCCGCATCAGACTAGCACTACGTTGCATATACGGTGCACCAAGACCCTAAAACAAAATCGCCCCTTACAATACAATAGAAAAATACTATGTATTTTATGTTGGGAAACAGTGGCGACCAAGAATTTGACCTACAAGGAGTAATCAGTCATCCAGAAAAATTTCATATCGAGATCGACACGGACTTACACAGCCCAAAGAATTCGGTTCGCCGTCTTGTTGGAGAATAGCACCTAGTGTTATACGGATGAGTGACGAACAATGGAGAGCTGAAATAGTCAGCCTCATCATTATTGCTCTTGGATGGCCAGTATTCGTGGCTTGCGTCACAAGTATAGGATTACTTGACAGCAGTGTCAACATTTTTACACAGATTCACTCATTTGTCATGTTGTTCTTAGGTATATCACATTAAAAATTGCACTTAATATCAATTTTATTAACCACAACAGTGCATCCCAAGATGAATTTATAGAATGAAATAAGCCAAACTAGGTTAGCAATGCAACAATCACAGACGAACCCTACAGCTAATCCACAAAACTAGGCAATAGTTTATTAACACAGCAATTAGTCTCTAATTTAAAACACAATATACCGCAGATGTCCCGAACGAAGAACTATGCGCAGTAGTTGCTATACAGCACAGGTTAAACCTATCTACAATAAAAGTAGCAGACATGATCCGCAAAACTACCATCCATTATATGTAACATCCATTTGTTGCAGAACCTTGCAACATATTCTGAGCTCAGACTTAATGACGAACCTCGAACAGAATTATCTCCTGCATGCCAACAAGCAAAGATTCCGAAAACGTCGATCATGTGAAACTCAAATCGTACTTTTCTCACACGAAATCTTGAAAGCCATGGATAAAGGCGGTAAGGTAGATGCAGTATTTCTTGACTTATAAAAAGCATTTAACTCATTGCTTCACGAACGCTTACTATCGAAAGTACGATCCTATGTGGTATCAGGCGAAATTTGTGACTGGACTGAGGGTTTCTTGGCAGGAAGGACGAAGCAAGTTATCTTGGACGGAGAGTCATCGATGCTTGCAGAAGTAATTTCAGGTATGCCCAAGCGAAGCGTGCTGAAACCGTTGCTCTTCACGTTTTATATTAATGAACTCGCAGACGTCGTCAGTGGTGATTTCAGACCTCTCTCAGATGATGTAGTTATCTGTTATGAAGCACTATCCAGAACAAGCTGCACAAATATTCAGTCAGACCTCTGTAATATTCCAGACTGGTTTAAAGACTTTCAACTTGTTTTACACGTTCAGAAATATGAAACTGTACACTTCAAAAACGAAAAACGTGGTGTACTGTGACTACAGTATTAGTAAGTCACAATGAGAATCGGTCAACTCATACAAATACCTGGGTGTAGCTGTTTGTAGGGGTATTAAGCGGAATGATCACATAAGCTCAGTCACAGATAGAGCAGGTGGCAGACTTCAGTTCATTGGTAGATTACTAGTGAAATACAGTAAGTTTACGAAGAAGATTGCTTGCAAAACACTTGTGCGGCCTATCTTAGAATACTGCTCAGGTGTGTGGGACCCATAACAAATAGGACTAACGGGCAGTACTGAACTTATACAAAGAATGACAGCACGAATAGTTACAGAGTTGTTTGACTCTTGGACAACGGTCATGGAGATATTACAGGACGTGAACTGGCAGACGCTTAAAGATAGACGCTTACTTAAAATTTCTTAAGAACCAGTAATGAATGAAGAATCTAGAGTCATTCTTCATCCCGCTCCCGCAGGTTCTACGAAGACAAAAGAAGACTAATTACAGCGTACACAGAGGCGATTAAGCAATCATCGTCATCATCATCATCAGCGAATTGAACGAGAAGTGGTATAATGGAAAGTATCCTGTGCCATGCACTACACATTATACGTAGATGTAGGTGTTGGTTGGTTGGTTGTTTTGGGGAAGGAGACCAGACAGCGTGGTCATCGGTCTCATCGGATTAGGGAAGGATGGGGAAGGAAGTCGGCCGTGCCCTTTCAGAGGAACCATCCCGGCATTTGCCTGGAGTGATTTAGGGAAATCACGGAAAACCTAAATCAGGATGGCCGGACGCGGGATTGAACCGTCGTCCTCCCGAATGCGAGTCCAGTGTCTAACCACTGCGCCAAGATGTAGGTGTAGAAAGCAGTAATAAGTTCAAGAGCAAGTCCATACATCCAAGTCCAGGCTGAATTCAGAGTGATACTCAATGGATGTGGCGGAGGAACAGCACAGTCGGTATCCGCCGATTGTGGCGACCTTTAGTCCGGCCCGGTGCGCAGTGCCATGGCCAAGGTGATCCACTACCGGCGGCGCGGGAACTGGCTTGTAGTGCTGCCACATCGAATTCTTTCCGGACAACACCGCTGCATCCTTGGAGATGCAAGATCGCGGATAAGGAGTTTCGCAGGAAGCTTTCTAAGGACCGCATGAGCCTTACAGCTAGCTCAAAAAACGGATAGGCACTTTTGGAAATTTCTGAAGTCCACGTGTCGGTTCATAAAAGCTGTTCGACTAAACTGTTCGCGCAAAGCTATTAAGGCGTTGTGTTCCTCAACAGCCACTGTTGTCAAAGCATGTGTCATGAAGCGAACAAACTGCTTCGTACAGCGTCATTCCAACAACACAACTAATTTCCCACTTGCCTGTCACCTAACATTTATGCTCAGAATCGATTGTATTTCATTCTCTATATTTTCTTACGCGTAATGTAATATCTGTGTTACTGTGTTCTTCGATTCAACGCGTATGTAAATAAGTGTTCTTATCATCTGCAAAATTATTTGCCAAGAATTAAGTGTTGGCCGGCCCGGGTGGCCGAGCGGTTCTAGGCGCTACAGTCTGGAACAGCGCAACCGCTACGGTCGCAGGCTCGAATCCTGCCTCGGGCATGGATGTGTGTGACGTCCTTAGGTTGGTTAGGTTTAAGCAGTTCTAAGTTCTAGGGGACTGATGGCCTCAGAAGTTAAGTCCCGTAGTACTCAGAGCCAATTAATTATTGAATGCAATTTTCAGAACTCTTATATTATAGACACGTCAAAACTTTATGTGTGAAACATGTTCATGCAAAGGGTACGTAGGTTTATACAGATGTAAAGATGGAGAGAAGTCCCTCTACATCTACATTCATACTCCGCAAGCCACCTGACGGTGTGTGGCAGAGGGTATCCTGAGTACCTCTATCGGTTCTCACTTCTATTCCAGTCTCGTATTGTTCGTGGAAAGAAAGATTGTCGGTATGCCTCTGTGTCGGCCCTAATCTCTCTGATTTTATCCTCATGGTCTCTTCGCGAGATATACGTAAAAGGGAGCAATATACTGCTTGACTCCTCGGTGAAGGTATGTTCTCGAAACTTCAACAAAAGCCCGTACCGAGCTACTGAGAGTCTCTTTTGCAGAGTCTTCCACAGGAGTGTATCTATCATCTCCGTAACGCTTTCGCGATTACTAAATGATCCTGTAACGAAGCGCGCTGCTCTCTGTTGTATCTTCTCTATCTCTTCTATCAACCCTAACTGGTACGGGTCCCACACCGGTGAGCAGTATTCAAGCAATGGGCGAACAAGTGTACTGTAACCTACTTCCTTTGTTTTCGGATTGCATTTCCTTAGGATTCTTCCAATGAATCTCAGTCTGGCATCTGCTTTACCGACGATTAATTTTATATGGTCATTTCATTTTAAATCACTCCTAATGCCTACTCCCAGACAATTTATGGAATTAACTGCTTCCACTTGCTGACGTGCTAAATGCTACCCTCTGCAACGAAAGACGATAGTGGAGTAGATAAAAAGGTGTTTTTGCGCAAAGTGTTGTAAGAAGTCTCTGTGAGAAAATGTAGTGCGTGGCTAGCTTGCAAACAGTGAACTTCTTGAGAGCTAAAGCAGTCAAGGATAACAGCAAGGTTGAAGTGATTATGCCTCATATGTGGATGTACATTGAACAGCCAAAACATTATGACGACTTCCCACCGCGACATTGGATGCCGCCTGGTGGCGTTGCGGACACGTGACGCGGTAATAAAAGTACGTAAACGGAGCAGACACGGACGGGGAACACCCCAGCGAAGATATAGGCTGCAAATGGGGAAATCCATTGAGATAAGCGACTTTTACAAAGGACAGATTATTATTACGCTGAGCCTGTGAACTAATATCTTGAAGTTGGACGACTGTTCAAGTGCTACTGTCGGAAGCATCTACGGAAAGAGGTAGAACAGTGAAACTGACTAGGCGCTAAATGGTTAGACGTCCACGGCTCCTCGCAGAACACGAGGTTCGGAGGCTTGTCTGTAATCTAGGATAGATGGTGATCCGTGGCATCTCTGCCGAAAGAGCACAATGCTGGTGCACGCACAAGTGTTTTGGAGCACACCGTTCATCGTACATTGTTGAAGATGGAGCTCCACAGCAGACCACCCATACGTGTTCACATGTTGACCCAACAACATCGTCAATTACGACTGTAGTGGGCACGGGACCATCTGGATTCGACCGTCGACCAATGGAAACGTGTCGGTCCTTCGGGCGAATCACATTTTTGCTACGCTGGATCGATGGTTGTCCCCGCAAACGCCGTAATCGAGATGACAGAGGCTCGAAACGTGCAGCGTACCACGGACGCAGGCTGGTGGGAGCAGTACTATTCTGTGGGAGACATTCTCCTGCGCTTGCGTGGGACCTGTGGTAGTAATGAAAGACGCTGTCAGATGCGAAACACCTGCATCGCTTCAAGCTGGATGCCTTCCCCGACAGCGATATAATTGTCCGTGTCTCGGAGCCAGAACCGTGCTACAGAGTTTTGAGGAGCATTATAGTGGACTCACGTTGATGTCTCGGTGACCAAATTCGCCTGATGTAAATCCTATGGAACCCATCTGGGTCGCTATCGGGCGCCATCACCGCGTCCGCAAATCAGCGGCCCGTTATTTACGCGAATTACATGACCTGTGCATAGACATCTAATGCCACATATCTCCAAAAACCTGTCGGATTCCTTATATGCAGAATCAGTGATGTGTGTTGTTCCAAAGACGCACAAACAAGCTGTTCAGCAGCTGGTCATAATTCTTTGGGTCATCAGTGTATACTGACTATTAGGTCTTGGAATTTATTGGTTTGCTCTGAATCATAAAATTCCGGCGCCAAGAAGGCAATTTACAGAGCAGTTTTACATCAAGAGCCATGACCATGTATGAGGATTTCATATTAGCGCCACGGAAGATCGCCACTGCTACCGTCTTTATTAGAAGTATAGTACTGCACTTATTAGCATGAACCAGTAACTTTATTATCACGTTAATAATAAGTAACTCAATTGCAACTTTTTATTAAAAAGACTGATTTATATCTAAGTCATTCACGTGGATAGGTTCCTACTTCTAGTGCTGAAATAATTCCAAGTGCCCAATTTTCAATGAACTACAGAATCACACTGTTGCAGGAATGCAATCCATTTTCGTGGAGCTATAATTTTCTTAAGTTTTTAAATAGTTTTTATGAAGTATTCCACATGTTCAGTAAGTATGGCAGAAGAACGATTTCTATGAAAAAGACCTGATAACGTTATTCAGGTTTCATTTTGACCAAAAATTTTGTTCAGTACTGAAGTAATAGAATGGAGTGATGATTATTAGACATGTTTATAAGTCATTAAAGTTTAAAAGCCAACGCATTTTGTACTTTTCAGGTTTTTAATAGTGCATTAATTCTATTATTTCCATTTTTGTATTCATCTTTACTATGCCTGATCAGAAGTGTTTGTACTAAACTCAGTTTACACACAGTATATTTCCTGCCCCCCCCCCCCCCCCCCATTTAATGTTGAGCCAGTAGTTCAGTAATTGTTATAGTGACAGTTTTTATGAGGTGCTGTAACCATTCTAGAGACAGTTTTGAACTTATAACAAGCATGGCCACAACTTAGTAAAATCATAACAGATTTAGGCTCCCTAGGCTTTACTTATTTTCTGCATAGTGCAAAGACCCATACATTCCACTTGAAAACATTTAGTAATCATACTGGTTAGCATAACAGTTTGATGATTTTTTTTATGTGTGTGAAACCTTATAGGACTTAATTGCTAAGGTCATCAGTCCCTAAGCTTACACACTACTTAACCTAAATTATCCTAAGGACAAACACACAAACCCATGTCTGAGGGATGACTCGAACCTCCGCCGGGACCAGCCGCACAGTCCATGACTGCAGCGCCCTAGACCGCTCGACTAATCCCGCGTGGCGATTATTTCTACGTTACTGTGTCGAAGCCACCTCATGCCAAACTTCAGCTGTGCTCCTCTCTTATTAAGGGGTACTTTGTAATGAACATTAATTTTTCTGCTCTAAAACAGACAGTGTGAGTTGTGACAGTTTGCTGCCAAGACATTTTCAGCTTTTATCTGTGTTGCTCGTGAATAGTTACTTCAAAAATACATAATAGATTGTTCTGTCGATTCGTATCCAATTTACGTATCAGATTCCAGTTAAATAAAGTCATATACATCAGTATGTTTTCTTGATTAACAGTATGTGTACCTGTAACCATTTAGCCTGATAAGGCTGGCGACGGCTTGATTTACGCATATACAGCTTCACTTTAAAACTTTAATAACACTGGTCTGATCCTCATTAACGTAACTACTGCTCCCTGTCAAATTATCATTTTTTAGGTAACGAAATTTAGTCCGATTCCCTTCCACTACACACAGAACACGAGAAGCGAGTGTGCATATTTCGTCGTACTTCCTGTAGTCATTGCACATTGCCACTCCAAGGGGTAGGATTTCATAGAAATCATGACAGCCCGCCTCCCAAATAAATAGAATTTTACTAAAAATGTTTATTTATTCTTTTCAATTTATTCGCTTTCGTGAGGTGTTCATTCAGTCAGCTCAACAGTGGAATGTTAATTATGACGGTACGAACGTAAGGACATCACAACACCCAGTCCTTCAACGAAGAAAATCTACGACACGGCCGGGAATCAAACACTGGCTAAAAGTGTTTATATTTCTGCGTATATTACTTTCCAAATTTCGAAACTAACTTTGAAGAATAAAATAATAAGAAAACTGAAAGTGTCGAAAATGGCACTGGTTTTGCAGGATGAGTCAGGGGAAAGTATATGCTTTGAAGGGTGGTAGTATTAGACTTCTGAACAGAAAATTTCCTATGAACGTAAGTCCTGTTCTTAGCAGTTTCCCAGGAAACTAGTGACAACACTGGAGAACAGGGCAAATACAAGTGATATTAAATGAAACATTGTGATCTAATCTTTTGTTTTATTATGTACATTTCCCTATAAAAGATGTTAAAAAAGTCCACCGTCAACTGCAATGCATTTTTCAGCTCTTGTAAACAGCTGTTGTGTTGCTGATCCGAGTTCATTCGTACAGTCCTTTACTTGAGCACAGGTATGTAAAATACGAGCGAGAAGTTCCTCCTATGTGGCCACTCGTCTCTTGTAGACTTCACTCTGAAGCCAACCCCACAAACAGTAACATAGTGGAGTAGGATCGGGTGACCTCGGTGGCCAAAAAATGACTCCACGGTGACTGAGCCAACGCTCAGGATACATTTCAGTGAGGTACTGTGTCACTGGCCGTGCAGAATGTGCAGGAGCTGCGTCGTGCTGAGAGTACATACGACGTCGTGTTGCCAAAGGGGTATCCTCGAAGTATACTGGTAACAAATTTTGGAGGACGGACATGCGACTGGCGCACATAATTTTTCGAACAACTGTATGTCGGATACGATTAAGAAAACAGCGTGTGTTCATTTGAAACCTTTTGTTCAGAATTACCAATACTGTCACATCTCAGAGCATGTACCTTTCCTTCTGACTCACCCTGTACGTCACTTTCCAAATTTCTAAACCAGCTTTTGAAGAATAAAATAGAAAGAAAACAAAAGTCTCATAGATAACTGCAAGATATGTTTAACGCAGGCTGTTTTTCAGTCGCGAAAACATTACAGCCAGGAAAATACGAGCATTCACAGGCTTAAAATATCAGTTCACAAGTACGTATCTGACACGGTTCGTGATCCCACAACTAAAGTGTCCTTCATATAATACGCAACTTTTAAATAGAGTGCTAAATTTTTGTTTTCAAGATTGCAGCACTGTATTTTTTACTTTTAATATTGATTGTCATTCCGATTATCTGATCGATCGCTGCCATGCAGCGGTTGACATAGGAGGAACGTGTTATGATCGTGAAAACACATTACAGAACGGCGAGTACTATGCAGAGACTGTTCGTAGACTTCACGGGATCTTCGGACGTAATAATACTTCTACAGCACAACATTTCTGCGGTTGATAACGAAATTCGAGAAATTCGGGTCCGTTGCAACCTAGAAAATGCCCGGATGAAACCGTACGTTTCGAACGGAAAAAAAAATTGCGATAGTGCAGGACAGTGTTGCTGAAAACCTCCCGAGTCGCATCAACTTCGTTCTCGACAGCTGGGAATTTTGAGAGCCTCTTTGCTAAGAGTTCTGAAAAAGTATTTTCATATACACTCGTACAAGGGTCAGTTGACGCAATATCTTATACTCACAGATTATGTGAACCGGGGAAATGCGTCGAGTGGATTCTCACAAAACGAGATGAGGACAACAATTTTACAAAAAGAGTAATCTTCAGTGATGAGGCACATTTTCGTCTGTGTGGGTTTGTTAACCGACAAAGTTGCCGTATTGGGGGGTTAAGAAAATCCTAGGGTGATCTAAGGCAGCCGCATGTATCCACAGTTTGGTGTGGCTTATCGGCAGATGCTGTGATAGGCCCCTTCTTTTTTTTTTTTTTTTTTTTTTTTGAAGTTTTCGCTTGCAATACAGTAACAGTTAACGGTGAGCGTTATCATGAAATGCTCAGAATACTTGTGGCCTGTTCTGGATGAAGTGGATAGAGCCAGTATGTGGTTCCAGCAGGACGGAGCCACGTGTCACACATCCCGCGAGACAATAACCCTACTCCATGAAAAATACCCCCAGTCTGTGATCTCACTACGTGGAGATTTGGAACGGCCGCCCAGATCTTGTGGCCTTATTCCATGTGACTTCTTTTTGTCTGGTTATGTGATGTCGAAGGTCTACGTTAACAAACCACAAACAGTTCTCTAACTTAAGGAAGAAATTCAACGTGTCATCAACATCAACAGATGTCAGTGGAATGGTCATCACGAATTTCATAGACAGAGTAACTGCCTGCCGAGACAGTGGAGATGGACATATGCCTGATATAATTTTCCGCACTTAAATGGGAGTGTATGTAGATGAAAATAAAAAAAAAGGAATTTTTTATTTCGAATCATTTTTGACTTAATTATTGCATTTTTTAAAAATTGTGTAACACATTAAAAACCTTATAGGACCGGCAAGAGGTTAAGTAAGGCAAGACACAAAGGGAAAACATTCCAGATAATAACAGAAAGACTGACTTTCCCGAACTCACGCAGAAATGACTCAAAGAAACAGTATTCCCCATCCATATGCTCGCACAGCCATAGACTATGTTCATGATCGTAGTGCTAAGTGAAACACTGATCATAGAGGGTACATACGTCGATTTAAATGTCGCGTAATTTATTACTTTGGCAGAGTTTGTCGTTGTTATACTGTGTGGAAAATAAAACAGGACTGGAAAATACACTGACAAAAAAAAGTGAAGTACCCAGAAGACATGGTCGGATGTCTATGCAACTTCGTACACGCACATACCAGCGGCAGGTATGTAAATGTTTGAATGGCCACAAGTCGGTGCTATTCTTGTTTAGTACTGTTACCTGGCATGGTAAGGTATAGGGGCATGAACAGCGTCAGCTGTTGAGTGATCTCCCTAAAGGACACGGTTGGTCGTGTTTGGGGTTGTTACTGTGCCTGGTAGAGCATAACACTAAGAGGAAAATAGTCATGGGATACCTTATAACATCGTGTCGGACCTCCTTTTCCTCGGTGTAGTGTAGCAGCTCGACGTGGCACGGACTCAACAGGACGTTGGATGTCCCCTACAGAAATATTGTGCCATACTGCCTCTACAGCCGTCCATAGTTGCGAAACTGTTGTCAGTGCAGGATCTGACCTCTCGACTGTGCCCCATACATGTTCAATGGGATCCATGTCGAGCGATCTGGATGGTGAAATCATTCGCACGAGTTATCCAGAATGTTCTCCAAAGGAATCACGAACAATTGTGGCCCAATAACATGACAACATTGTTTGGGAACATGGAGTCCATGAATAGTTGCTAATGGTCTCCAAGTAGCCAAACATAAGCATTTTCAGTCAATGATTGGTTCAACTGGACCAGAGGACTTAGTCCATTCCATGCAAACACAGCCCACACCGTTGTGAGCCACCACCACCTTGCACAGTGCCTTTTTGACAGCATGGGTCGATGGCTTCGGGGGTTCTGTGGCACACTCAGACCCTACCATGAGCTCTTACCAACTGAGATCGGGACTCGTCTGACGAAGCCACGGTTTTCCAGTCGTCTAGGGTCACGAGCCCTGAAGAGATGATTTCGTGCTGTCAGCAAAGATACTCACGACGGTCATCTGCTGCCACAGCCCATTGACGCCAAATTTCCCAGCACTGTATAATGGATACATTCGTCGTCCGTCCCACATTGATTTCTGCTGTGGTTTCACGCACTGTTTCTTGTCTGTTAGCACTGACTATTCTACGCAAACGCCACTGCTCTCAGTCGTTAAGTGAAGGCTGTCGGCCACTGCATTGTCCGTGGTTAGAGGTAATGCCTGAAATCTGGTATTTTCGGCACACTCTTGACACTGTCGATCTCGGGATATTGAATTCCCTAACGATTTCCAAGATGGAATGTCCCATGCGTCTAGCACCAACTATCATTCCGCTTTCAAAGTCTGTTAACTCCTGTCGGGCGGCCATAATCACGTCGGAAACCTTTCCACATGAATCACCTGAGTACAAATGACAGCTTCACCAATGCACTGTCATTTTCTGCCTTGTGTACGCGAGTTTACCACCATCTGTATATAAGTAGCATGAACAGCATCAAATGATGAATGATCACTGTGAAGGACATGGAGTGCCGCGTGAGACAGCGTTAACACCATCTGACGTGTTGGTAGAGTTACTATGGGTCTCAATTCGGCTGGCTAGTTGAAGCGTGCGGTATCCAGATATGTGAATTTCAGATGTGCCAGTGACCCAATGTCAGACTGCAGGGGAATGTGAAGGACAAAATATCTTCAGCCTCAAGATGAAGCTCAATAATGTTCATGTCTGAGGAGTTTGGTGACCAGCGGAAGTGTTTAAACTCAGAAGAGTGTTCCTGGGGCCACTCTATAGCAATGCTGGACGTGTTTGATGTTGCATTGTTCTGCTAGAATTTCCAAAGTCCATCAGAATGCCCAATGGACATGGACGGTGATCAGACAGGATGCTTATGTACGTGTCATCTGTCAGAGTCGTATCTAGACGTATCAGAGGCCCCATATCACTCCAACTGCACACGCCCCACGCCACTAAAGAGCCTCCACCAGTTTGAACAGTCCGCTGCTGACATGCAGGGTCCATGGATTCATGAGGTTGTCTCTATAGCCATACACGTCCATCAGCTCGATACAATTTGAAACTAGACTCGTCCGACCAGTCAACATGTTTCCTGTCTTCAACAATACATTTTCGGTGTTGCCGGGCCCAAGCGAGGCTTTGTGTCGAGCAGACATCAAGGGTACACGAGTAGGCCTTCGGCTCCGAAAGCCCATATCGATGATGTTTCGATGAATGGTTCTCACGCGGACATTTGATGATGGCCCAGCATTCAAATCCGCAGCAGTTTGCGGTAAGGTTGCATGCACTTCTGTCATGTTGAACGATTCTCTTTAGCCGTCGTTGGATCCGTTCTTGCAGGATCTTTTTCCGGTCGCGGCGATGTCGGAGATCTGATGTTTTACCGGATTCCTGATATTTACGGTACACTCGTGAAATGGTCGTACGGGAAAGTCCCCACTTCAGAGATGCTGTGTCCCATCGCTCGTGCACCGACTATAGCACCACGTTCAAACTCATTGAAATTCTGATAACCTGCCATTGCATCAGCAGTAACTAATCTAACAACTGCGCCAGACACTTGTTGTCTTATATAAGCGTTGCCGACGGCAGCGCCGTATTCTGCCTGTTTACATATCTGTGTATTTTAATACGCATGCCTATACCAGTTTCTTTGGCACTTTAGTGTACATGCCTGCTTGATCAGTTGATTTAAAAATTAATATTTAATCCAGCTTATTTTGAGGGCAGGGGAAGGCCATTCCTACAGATGTAGAGTGATGCGTGTGCTTGTACCTACTGAGTGGCCTGGTGTTATTGGAACTCCTCAGTGGGCGAGTGCAATACAGCATGTCTACAGGACGTGCACGTATTGCTTTTCGCCATCTTTCGGACATGGGAGCATGTTACGGATAGATCGCCCAGGCAGATGATTGTAATACAATGAGTGCAGAACGAGTGGCAACTAAATGGAGTTAGTGTGGTGAGAAGAAAGGACGAAGGACCTTTGACAAGAACTACATCACGAGAGGATAGTCGAATTGTTCGACTGAGTCTGACGAATAGATGGATGACAACAGCTTGAATATGGACAGATGTTATAGGCAGAGCGTCACCACGAACTATCGGGAAAAGATTACTGGAAGCTGGATTAAGACCTCGAGTTGCCATGCTATGTTTACCGCTGACACTATATCACAGGTAAGAGAGACTTGTATGGTGTAGAGTCAGAGTTAGGTGGGAGACTGAGCATCATAAGGTGATGTTCTGCGATGAAATTCGCATATACACTGACGGAAAAAATTCGTAGAACCAAAAAGAAATTAACATATAGTAATGAAATTTCGGTAAAACATTTGTCTAGGTAACATATTTGAGTGAGTAATAATGCAAGATCACAGGTTAATGTAAGTGCATCACAAGCTACTGCAAATGTGAAATGCTGACATAGTAATAACAGGTGTAACCGCCAGACTATTGAATGCGAGCATGCAAACGTACGTGCATTGTGTTGTACAGGTGCCAGATGTCAGTTTGTGGGATGGAGCTCCAAGCCAATACAGGAACGGTCAATGCTGGTTGTGGATGACGCTGGAGTTGTCGTTCGATGATGTCCCAGACTGTAGACTGATCTAGAGATCGAGCGGGCCTAGGTAACTTATCGAGACTCTGTTGAGCCTGTTCGGTTACAGCAGCACTATATAGGCGAGCGTTATCCTGTTCGAAAACACCCCCTGGAATGCTGTTCGTGAATGGTACCACAACAGGTCGAATCACCAGACTAGCGCACAACTTTGTTGTCAGGGTGCGTGGGATAACTACGAGAGTGTTCCTGCTGTCATACGAAATCTCACACCGGCCATAACTTCAGGTGTACGTCCAGTGTGTCTTGCACGTTGACAGGTTGGTTTCAGGCCCCCAACTGGTGCCCATCATTTGCACCAAGGCACTGCCAGCTTTCATAAGTAAACATAACAAACCTTCATTCTGCCCTCCAATGAACTCTCGAGTGATACCACAGAAGTCGTAAATGTCGGTGATTTGGAGTCTGGAGAATGCACGCTGTGGGGCGTCTGGCTCGGAGCTGTTATTAAAGTAACCGATTTGTAACAGTTCATTGGTGGCAACTGGTGCTCAATTTGCTGCTGCAGAACGATGTGTCAGAGCCATACGGCGAACACGATGGTCTTCCCTCTCGGTAGTGTCACGTGGCCATCTGCAACACGGTCTTCTTTCGAGCGTACTTTCTCGTGATCACGGATGCCGGAAATCATTTACAGTGGCTACATTCCTACCAAATCTTTCTGCAGTATCGCAGAAGGAACGTCCATCTCCCCGTAGGCCTATTATACGACCTCACTCAGTGAGGTGTTGACAATGGTATCTTTGTCGCCTTGCGGGACTGCTACGGTCGCAGGTTCGAATCCTGCCTCGGGCATGGGTGTGTGTGATGTCCTTAGGTTAGTTAGGTTTAAGTAGTTCTAAGTTCTAGGGGACTTATGACCTAAGATGTTGAGTCCCATAGTGCTCAGAGCCATTTGAACCATCTTTGTCGCCTGAAAGGCCCTCTTGACTAACATCAAGTTACCACCTCCAATCTCAAAGATAGCTAACGGTCACGATCGCTATAACATGTATTTAATTACAGCGTGTATTTAAAGCAAACCTGATCTGCATCCACATAAGGGCGCTATTAGCACCACTCTTACGCGACAGGCGCGAGATCTTTCAGTTGTAGAAACACGCCTACCAATTTCCGTTTATGTCGAAACTCTTTCTTGGTGTTGTGATTTCTTTTCCGTCGGTGCATCTGTGTACGTTAGATCGACACCAACTCGTCCATAGACGATCCGGTGAAAAGACGCCCGAAGCAGTGATTCTCGAGACCTAAACCTTTCCAACTCGTGGAATCATGGTATGAGAAGCTATTGAATATCACAAGAGGTCTGAATTCGTGATTATTAAAGGGATGCTGAATGCTCACCATCGAGTGTCAAGAAAATGAAACCCTGTTCTCATAACCGTCATGACCAAGGCACTAAGTGGCATATTTTAGCATGGCAATGCAGACCGCATGCTGCAGATGATACCACAAACGCTTTGAAGAATGTCCGGATTACTGACTGGCCTATCGATTCCATAATTTGTGCGCCATTTGGCATGTTGGAAAGGCAAGTACACCTTCGTACAAGCCTCCAGCCAGCAATCTTCATGGAATGGCACAGCCTAGTTTCAGACATGGCAAGAAGATCCTCAAGATGACATTCAGAAAATGTTTCGTTCCATGTAACAGGGAGCGCTCGTCAGGGTCACTCTTCACACTGGCGTTGGTGATTGGCATCAGGTAGAACGGAATGAAAGTTTAATTAATCGCTACCCGTTAGGTGATGAACATCTCCTCAAAGTTTGATAAGTGCCGAACTGGTGCTTCATTGTGTAATTATTTACATTTACGTCGGTGTACAAGAGATTGCCTATGATATATTAGTTTTCTTTTCCACTCTTTTCTTCTAAATAAATAAAACTAATATTGTTATTGCACCTAACGTCTTTTATGTTTTTTGCGATATATGTAACCCAATTGTTTGCCCTAGAGCAGTTTTGGTGGTAAACTAAACAATGTTTTCAAAACCGAACTTCCTATGAGTGTGAAACGTAAAATTTCAGGTACATGTGTTTTACCCGTTTCTACTCACAGTAATTACTTTTAACGTGAGAACATTTCAAAAACTAAGGGTTGATCGATGAGTAGCAGAGTGATGTGCCAATGGTACTACTAAGACAGAACTGAAAACAGCATATATCTTGTAAGACTTGAATTTTTTGTGCAGTCCCTCTGCATCACCTCCATAGTTCTTGTAGAGTTGCATATGTTCAAAGACAGAAAATACAAAACTCCTGATCTTCAGTGCTAGTTTTTTGGAATTTCCATTTTTCCAAAGATTTTCTCAGTTAGACAAGTCCAATAGAGCTGTCCCTGCTATTGCCGACATAGACACCTCAATTTCTAGCGTTGCCCTTACATCACATAGGTGTTTACCATTCTCAACGCCTAAAGGTGACAGGCGGCTAAAAAACTAATTTGTACATGGTATCTCTCAGCAAAAAATTCTGTGTTCGTGATTTGGTTTCCTTTTACATCACGAGTGTCTCACGTTCTTTATCAATTTAAATTTCTCTGTCCGCTAACCGCAGGTTCATGTACTAGCTTACTAACTTTATTACTACAAAAGATCACCAACAGGATTATATTTAAATTTCGCTAGCAAAGGGGATTGTAACAGTCTGTAACTATCGTAAATGTTGTTCGAAAGCTGTGAATTGCTAAAGGCAATCTGGGTATAGGCTCAGTCATCGACCTTACAGCTTGAGAAGTTTAAATTACTTCTTTGATCACGGGAACATTCAACATTGGCAAAGGTTTTACTGAGATTTAGGAGGGATTCATTAAGAATGTCCAACGAGTGAAGCGCTCCATCATCCTTTCTGAGACGCTCGCAATTTTTAGTGCACTCATGCACTGGAGTACTGGCCCGACATACAGTTATAGCTAGTTACACATAATAAAAATAAAATAATCAATGCACAGTAATTTCGGGAATACGTTTCTCTAGGTAACATATTTAAGTGACTAACGTTGCAAGACCACAGGTGAATGTAAGTGTGAAATAAGTCATTGCAAATGCGAAATACTGGTACAGTACCAACCAGTATAATCGCCGGAATGTTGAATGCAAGCATGCAAACGTACATGCACTCTGTTGTACCGGCACCGGATGTCAAATTGTGGGATGTAGTTCCGTGCCTGGTGCACTTGGTCAGTCAATACAGGGCTTGTTAATGCTGTTTGTGCATGATTCTCGAGCTGTCGTCTGATAATGTCCCCTATGTGCTAGATTGGAGACAGATCTGGTGTTCGAGCAGGCCAAGGCAACACGTCGACACTGTTGAGCAAGTTTGATTACAACAGCGGTATTTGGGCGAGGGTTATCCTGTTGGGAAAACGCCCTCTGGAACGCTGCTTATGAATGGCAGCACAACAGTTCGAATAACTAAAATATAAATTTATAGTTAGAGTGCGTGGGATAACCATGAGAGTGCCCCTGCTGTTAAACGAAATCACACCTCAGACCACAGTCCCACGTGTAGGTCCAGTGTGTCTAGCATGCAGACAAAGAAATGTGTGTGAAATCTTATGGGACTTAACTAATAAGGTCATCAGTCCCTAAGCATACACACTACTTAGCCTAAATTGTCCTAAGGACAAACACACCTACCCATGCCCGAGGGAGGACTCGAACCTCCGCCGGAACCAGCCGCACAGTCCATGACTGCAGCGCCTTAGACCGCACGGCTAATCCCGCGCGGCAGCATGCAGACAGGTTTATTGCAGGCTCTGAACTGGCCTCCTCCTAACCAACACACGGCCATCACTGGCGCCGAGGGAGAACTAGCTTTCAGCAGAAAACACAAGAGACTGCCACCCTACCCTGCAATGAGCTCTCGAGTGACACCACCGACGTTGTGAAAGGCGGTGGTTTAGGGTCATTGGAATGTACGCTACAGGGCGTCTGGCCCTTTGTTCTCCTTTAAGTAACCGATGTGTAACAGTTCGTCGTGTCACTGTGGTGCCAACTGGTGCTCAGATTCCGCTGCAGGTGGAGTTCGATGTGCCAGAGCCATATGCCGAACACGACGATCTTCCCTCTCTGTAGTGCCACGTGACCGTCCATAGCCCGGTCTTCTTCCGAGCGTACATTCTCGTGGTCATCGCTGCTAACAATCGAATGTAGTGGCTACATTCCTGACAAGTTATTCAGCAGTATCATAGAAGAAACATCCAGCTTTCGTAGCGCTATTACACGACCTCGTTCAAATTCAGTGACGCGTTGATAATGGCGTCTTTGTTGATTAAAGGCATTCTTGACTAACATCAGCTACCACGTTCATAATGAAAAGTAACTAACGGTCACGAACGTTACAGCATATATTTAAAGCAAACCTGACTTGCGTTCTCATAGTGACGCTACTAGCGCCATTCTTATGCGACTAGCGCAAAGTCTGAATAGACATCATCTTTCAGATGTAGAAACTCTCCTATCAACTTTCGTTTGCATCACACGACTCCTTCCTGGTGCTGCATTCTTTTTCTGTCAGTGTAAGATAGACGTGGTTGTAGAGTAATGCATCCAAGATTAATATGAGAATGATTGTGAAATGAATGCACAGATATGCATACTTAGGCTGGTATGGCAAAATATGACCAAATCAGTAATACCGAATGACCGCTATCAATGTCATAAAACGTCAGTGTTTTATAATGACATGGTTAGGAAAATATATTGCAGTACAAGATGATCAGATTCGGTACAGTGACATTGATCACCTCAAATAATCCACCGTTAGCAAAAGAATGAAAAAAGTTGCCTTTGCTAGCACTGTACCTGAACGGAATATCAGCTTCTTCTGAGATATTATGGTATACTCTAGGGACAGATTTCTTTCGGTGATGGGATGGCATACCGAATCGGGTGGTTAGATCAAAGATTCTTGCTACAGGTTCCTCAATTTTCCCACTGCCAAACCAATTTTTGCGACGTTTACATTGCCCTGATGAAAGAAAACATTTTTCTTTTTCAGATCAGCACCCTCCTCATTTTTTTACCCATTTGAGCTAGAAGATGTGCTTAATATTAGACAGCTACAGTTTTATCATTTGCAAGGTAAATACTAATAATGATCTGGTTTTCAACTTGTTTACCACTGGTCACAGCCTTTATAAGTCCATGCCTCACACTCGTAATGGTCACGAGATAAGCCGAATTCTTTTTCGAAAAGTCCATATTTCCGTTTCCATATTTTCCTCTGGTCAGAAAATATGCCACGCGTCTTCCTCAAATCTGTCTCGTAGCTAATTATTTACGCAAAATGTATTGCAATCTTTTTTCTGTTATTTTTATGGCGTCAGCACTTTCATAGAGCCTTAACAGTGTACCGGCCATTCTGTGTTTAATAGTCTATCGTCCTTCGTATCGAGCGCTTTATCGATGTGGCTGCAAGCTCCGCACGATGTTCAAGTTTCCCATCTTTAAAGAAGTGCGTCTACATATGAATTTAGCACTCGTTTTTTAAGTGTTGAAAATGAAGAAGTAGCCGTTTTTCCAAACATTACAAACTTTGCACACATTACCACTGACGATAAAGGGATCAAAACATACATTTTTATGACGGCGTGAAATATATTTTATTAATGTGAGCGAAGCATACGCAACACGAGTTGTTTAAAAAGCCGTATAAAGAAAATATTCTGCAGACCATGCTAACTCTTGACACATGGTTGTGCGAAACGTGTACCAACGTCACAAAAACAAAATTTTAATACTCTGTATGCAAGACCGATGAATTTTTACCTCACCCTCACAAAGTACACCCATATAACAATTTGCATTCGGTGTATAGTGATAAGTATAAACGCCATAGGCATAGTGCACTTCAGTTAGTGGCTAGGTGTACCGCTGTCCTTCCACGATGTTCAGGCTAGAGGAGGGAGGTATTCGCCTGATCTTCATCAGCGATAGAATTTGCTATTACGTATTATCTTTAATCGAAGTTATGCTCATATTGGATGAAACGTGTGCAGGGAAGATATGAAGCCCGCAGTTAAAGAATTACCTGAATTCTCTTTTCAGTGATGAAATGAGAATGTGGATAGAAACAACATGATAATCAAATAGGTACGGTGAAAAAGAACTCCGAGTCTCACTTGTTCTGGTTGACATGATGGTTACAGAAGAGCGCTGAACAAAGTGACACAATAATTAAGGAAATATAGCAAAATTTTAAAAGAAATCATGGTGGAACTTGGACGAATTTTAAAAAATTTCTGAAGAAAATTTCTGTAATAACAAGTAGCTCGATCTATTGTGAAGAACGGCACTACAGTTATCCATCGCGGTGAAAGTCATGAAAGCTTTTGTCTAAGATACTCTAGAAAAAAAAATTACACGTGTTGAGCATCCAGGAGTTCCGGAAGATTGAACAGAATTTCAGGCTCAAAGAGGACTGTGGGGCTCACGAGCATTTAAGAAGTCTTCACTATAATTATTAAGTAGGTAGCGTAACTCATTCGATAACAGCTCCGGTTTCCATTCTACAAGACTTGTATTATTCTCCTTTCCTGAGAAACGGAAGTAATTCGGTAGCGTCCAATAATAATTTTCTTGTAAGTGATACTTTGTCTGGTCGCAGATTCCACTGGACGACGCTTTCAGCACCTAGTGCTTGTACTTTGTGCACACTGAAAGCGCGTATTACGAAAGTGAGCCGGCAGAAGAGAGAGTTCCCGGGGAATCAGCAAACTGTAAAGCGGGGAGATGGTCGTGATGCAAGCGAGCTGGACAGGCCGGCTTCCGCGCTGACCTCTCCACCAGAGAAAGCTGTCTCAGCTGGACCCAAATGTCCAGCTCCTTTTGGCTCAATAGGCACAGCCCCATACTGCGCAAAGATAGCCCTTTGTTATGTTCTGCACCACGTGTGTGTGTTGTGACATGGACAATGCGCAGACGTCCCGCTGTACAGGCGCCTAGAACTTGCAGGGAGACAGTTATTGAATTATACTGCTAAAATCGTCATGATTCTGAACGGTTTGCGTTAGGACGTTCGCACTGCACAGTTAGCTGCGGGGCATGATTGGAATACATTTCATTTGGATTGGTTCGTCAATGTGCAAAATTGACGCATTTCGGGAACTAGAATCCGTATTTCGCGATCGAGAAGTCTCTTAACGTTCAACGGGTGCAGTGTGCAGTGTGCAATGTCCAGTCACGGAATAATCGGTGCGATATTCCTTGATGGCACGGTGACTACCGAACGGCACATGAAGGTTTTGGAAGATGATTTCATCCCCATTATCCAAAGTGATCCTGATTTCGACAAGACGTGTTTAATGCAAGACGGAGTTCGAGCCCGTCGAAGCAGGAGAGTGATGTCCTGGAGGAGCACTTTGGGGACCGCATTCTGGCTTTGGGGTGCCCAGAGGCCACTGGAATTGGCCTCGATTGGACGCCATATTCTCTAGATCTGAAAACATGCGACTCATTTTTGTGGCGCTATATTAAAGAAAATGTGTACAGAAATAATCCCAAAATCATTGCTGAACTGAATTCACTCATTCAGGGATCACCGACAGCATCGACGTTCCGACACTACAGCGTGTCATGCAGAATCTCGCTATTCTTCCGCGCCACATCATCGCCAATGATCGCAGGCATATCTGACATGTCATAACCTAAATCTGAATATTTTTAGTGAAGTTTACATGTTCAATAAAGTTTGTGCACGCCGTATTTTGTAACTAATTTACGTTTTTTTTAATAGTTCAACAATTGCCACCCTGTATAACTGGTCTAGTTCACTGGAGACACCCAAAATCGTCTAAAACAGTTATACAACAGTTTAAATGCACTACAGTATTAATTGTAATTTAAATCAGTTTATATTTTTTTACCGTAAGTACCAAGATGTTGACACATATCCAGTACATGCCGATCAACATAATCACTGGGTTTTACTCTTGACTGTTGTGGAGGATAAGCCCATAGGGCTGTGTCTGCGGTAGAAATTGTTGTTGTTTCTTGGCATCTGTTTTGATTGCCTTCTGATATTGCACACACACACACACACACACACACACACACACACACACACACACACACACACACACAGATTTGTAATGCCAGCTAGGAAATTATCACTAATATACAGGGTGTTCCAAAAGAATGACCTGATTTTAGACAATAATAATTAAGAAACATGGGACGTGCCGGCAAGTAAAAGTGTGTTGTTAGAATGGACGTGATGTAGAGTTTCAGAAAATCGCCGTTAGATGTCAGTCAATGAGTCTTCTCAGTTTTCAGTCGGTCAGAAGTAAGACGGCGTGGGCTCAACATAAGGAGTTTTGTGTGCTGCAGTTTGCAAAGAGTGAGTCAGTGATTTCGGTCCAGTGTGCTTTTCGTCGGCGTTTTAGCATTGATCTTAATGCATCCAAAAACATCCGTCGTTGTTATCGTTAATGTGAAGAGACAGGAAACCTGTGCGAACGTAGGAGTCCAGGTCGATCTCGCACTTCTGATGACGTGGCGGAAAGAATTCGACAAACGTTCAAATGGAGTCTCTGCGCTATCACAACTTTAGGATGACTCCGATGACTTTATTTACCAACGGGATGGAGCTCCACCACACTGGCAAAATAACGTACGGCAGTTTCTCAATGACACTGCCTCAACGCTGTATAGGGCGCATAGGACGCAGAGACACTGCCCTGCATTCTTGGCCTCTAAGATCGCCAGACATGACCGCAAGCGATTTTTCCTTGTGGGAAAATGTGAAGGAATGTGTTTCCATCTCGTCTTTACCTCGTGACATAGAAAAAGTGAAGAACAGAATAACAGCCACCATAACTTCTGAAAAAGCACACGCAGTGTGTACAGTTTATTACCTATCTAGCTATCGTCTAGATGTTGTTCGTGCTGCTGGTAGACACATAGAGCATTTGTAAAAACGTAACTAAATATTTATGATTTTGTGACTATTTTTCAATCCATCCATATTTTAGCATATTTTTATCAATAAAAATGAAGTTTTGAAATCATGTCATTCTGATTAATGTAATCTCCGCACGTTGGGGGCTAAAAATATTTTAAATCGAGAATTTGTCAATCTCTTGCATAAAAAAATGGTTCAAATGGCTCTGAGCACTATGGGACTGAACATCTATGGTCATCAGTCCCCTAGAACTTAGAACTACTTAAACCTAACTAACCTAAGGACAACACACATCACCCAGCCATCACGAGGCAGAGAAAATCCCTGACTCCGCCGGGAATCGAACCCGGGAACCCGGGCGTGGGAAGCAAGAACGCTACCGCACGACCACGAGATGCGGGCAATCTCTTGCATAAAGTGACATTAAGAATACTAATTATATTGCCCCATTTTGGGAGCCAAAACAGTAGTGGATCCTTCAAAATTATCTCTGATATCACGCATCATGCAAATTACCAGTGAGGTCGCCCTATCCTGGGAGCCAATAATTAAGTGACGTCAATAACTAAGAGACATCAAACAGCAAACAGTTATGAGATTAGGGGTTTGTTCAGGTGATTAAATCATGAAATATTAACTTTTGTTACAGTACTTTTTCTACATAAAATTATAAATCTCAGGGCCGATGGGACTTGGCGTGGACCCGATTTAGTTAGCAAGGGGAAGCAGGTGGGAATGAACCACGTCACCATTCTTCGTAGTCATTTATTTGCTGTGTCGATATGAGAGCTGCAGCTGCTGTATCGGGACGGCGCGTCACCCGGGATCTGTGCGGTGTCGAGTCGGCAGCTTTGCTCTGGGGCCCGCGTGGTGCAGCGAGGCCCCGGAGCGATGTCTGCGTTGACAGGACGCCGAGTGTTGCTGTTGCCGGAGCCCCGTTATTGCGCCGTCGGAAGGCAGATGTTAAGCAATGGATGCAAGAGCCCCCACGTCCTGCTGCTTCCGCGTCCTTCCCCTGACCAACTGAGTCGTGTCCGCACACAGTCTAATCGGCCACGAAATTTGTAATGTTATGTAGAAAGAGTAAGCAGTGGCATCTAATATTTCACGATTAAAATAAAAAAGAAGAGACAGCATGGAAGAAAGGGGACGTGGACCCTCTACCATCAACTGCGTAACAGCCGCCTTCCGACACATCGATAATGCTGCTTCGGATACAGCAACACACGGCGACCTGCCAAAGCGGACACCGTTCCGAGGCCTCGCTGCACAGCCGCGGGTCACAGAAGAGAGATGCCGATTCGCCGGCCGCAGTTTCGAGGTGACGAGCTGTCCTAGACCCAGCATCTGGAGCCGACATCGCCACACGACAAATGACTACGGAGAATGGTGAGATACTTCCCCTTGCTAACTGTGTCCATGCCCAGTCAAATCGACCCTGAGGTTTGTAATTTTACGTCTGCGAGAGGGAAAGAGAGAGTGAAATTTCAGTAGTCAGAAGTCGAAACAGTGAGACTGCGTGTGAGTATTCTGAGGGCACAGAGAAAGTAGCGGGTAGATGTAGTGCCGGAATAAAAAATGTCGTGTGACTAGGGCCTCCCGTCGGGCAGACCGTTCGCCTGGGGCAAGTTTTCGATTTGACGCCACTTCAGCGACTTGCGCGTCGATGGGGATGAAATGATGATAATCAGGACAACACAACACCCAGTCCCTGAGCGGAGAAAAATCTCCGACCCAGCCGGGAATCGAACCCGGACCCTTAGGATGGACATTTTGTCACGCTGACCACTTTTATTTTATTTTAATCTCATTTTGCTCTGTATTGGTCGATGAATTTATTCGTGGCGGACGTCCAATGACAGCCGGTCAGGTTCTTTGTTGATCCGTTCACTCAGTTTTTTTTATTACAGAGGGTAGCTAACCCTCTGACCAAGCACGCTGAGCTACTGTGCCGGCACCACTCAGCTACCGGGAGGCGGACGTCTGAATAAAATACGCTGATGAGCCAAAACGTTATGACCACCTACCTAAAAGCGTGTTGTTCCACCTATGGAACGCAGTTCAGCAGTGGTTCTGCGTACCATGGATTCGACAGATATTGAGGTTTGTGCTACCAGATGCCTACGCACTGGCCATACACTTCTCGTAATTTACGAATGGCTCGTTTGTGGGCGGGGAGGTGGCGTCCGATAGCGTCCCAGTTGGGTTTCAGATAAGCCGACTTTGATGGCCAAGACATCAGTGTGAGTTCACCATCATGCCCATCAATACTCTGCAGCACGATTATGGCCTTATGACACAGATAGTTACCCTGCTGGCAGATGCCATAGCTGTTGGAGAAGACATCAAGCAAAAGGGGTTACAGGTGATCCCTAATAATGTTGACGTAGTACACAGCTGTCATTCTGACTTCGGTTACCACCACAGATCCCTTGGAAACCCAGGTGAATGTCTCCCATAACATCATACCGCTCCCACTGGCCTGCGTCCGTGGCGCACTGCACGTTTCGAGCATCCGTTCGGCGTATAAGGAGAGTACCATCGACCTGGTATAACAATAAACGGGATTCATCAGACCAGGCGACACAATCCATTGGTCCGCAGTCCAATCTCGATGATCCCGTTCCCACTCGAATCATAATTTACTATGTTGTTGGCTCAACATGGGAACACGTATAGGTCCTCTGCTGCGGAACACCATGTTCAACACTATGCGCTGAACGGTGTGCTCCAAAACATTCGTGTCTGCGCCAGCACCGTACTGTGTCGTCAGATCTGCCACAGATAGCCGCCTGTCCTGCTTTAGAGAGGGGGCAAGCTTCCGATTACTATGTTCTGTGATGAGGTATGGATGTCCAACATCTTGTCACCTACTCGTGGTTTCGGCATTCTTGAACCACTTTCCAGAGTTACGACAGTAGCACGCGAACAACCGACCAGTTTCGCCGTTCCCGAGATGCTCCCTCAGAAGCACTGGGCCACAACAGTCTGGCTTTTATGAAAGTTGCTGAAGTCGTTGGATTTCCGCCACTTATCGTCTCTAGAACGATTGCCCATTCGTCTCTGCTTCGCTCATATACTTCTCTTACCGCGTCACGTGCTCTCAATGTAACCAGGCAGCATACAACGTCACCGAATATCATTTCTTAGAGATACATTATTCTGCCCCATTCACACTCACTCATATTCTGATATCGGGCCGGCTTTCGTCAATGTGACGTTCTGACAGCTACTTTCACATTTTCACTTCGTTTGACGCCTCTCCAGGAACTGAGCTTTGTATAGCACTAACCTTTCAATTCTTAAAAGAGGAGGCACATTGAACAGGGACACTGAGAGAACATCCAGTGGATTTGGGAGTTACACACTTCTGGAATTCAAGACTGTGCTCATCAGCAGATTTTAGCAAGGCTTGAAGGAACATATTATTGTGATTGCAGTAAAGTGAAAAATAACTTTCAATGAAAGTAAAATTTCGTTCTGAGGTCAAGATAAACTTGTAAATACTCACATTTTTAATATTTATGCAGTATAAATTTAAATTCACACTTCATTTTAAAATTAGTGACAAGTTAGGAGCACAAAGTTGATTTTGTAGCAAGTTCGTTAAATATTTTTATGAGCAAATTATAATAAGAAGGAATAAATAGTCATGAGGTACATATTTTCAACGTATAGATTTTCAATGTTTCATTCTTTACTATTTCAATCAAATTTCCACATTCATGTGCCTATTTGCAATAAGTGAGACAGTTTGACATTCATATTATTCAAGTCCCAATTTTAATATTCATCATCTTTTTTCATAAATTCTTAATGAAAGTTCACATTCCCCTTTGAACTCCTTCCTCTAAATTCTAAAATAATGTCCGCAATGAGCCCACGTACCCCACGAAACTGGAAATTCTTTTCCTCGTCTGCTTAGGTGGTTCCGTTTTTTCCTTTGTCCTTATTCCGTGCTTCCCCAAGATCTTCGTTCAGACATTTATTTGTTTTCCCTGGGTATTTGGTGAGTCACACCTTCCAATTGTGACTCGTTGCTGTCTTTGTGCATTTCTTCTGTCATCTCCATTCCCCCTGTGAAACTATTCAATGCCCACCACTATCAGAAACTTGCAGCCTGTCATTTCTTGTGTTTACCCGTCATAGCTCGCGTTGTCCTTTTGCATCTGGTACTGCTATCAGTTATATTCCCATTGCTCTCTCAGCATTCTGTCTCTTGGTTATGTGGATTCCTGTTCTGAGCCTTATGATATTCCTTATCCAGTTTTCTGTGGTTCCCACTTCTGAAAATCATTGCACCGACCATTTTATCTTTGCATTAGGTAAAAGGATCCACATATCACGTAAGCAATGGCAATATATTTTCGAAATCCTTCTGGTAAAGTCTGTGTTCGTGGTTTAACAGTCTGTGTTGGAAGATGACAATTTCAGTGCGTCAGATTATCCGTGTCCTTCATCACACGGCCTGTAAATCTCCCCATTCTAGAATAAGTTCCACACGCTACGCCGCTTTACCTCTATCCATTATCTATTTCTTCAGAAGACTCAAACTTCTGACTTTTTCTTGCAGTTGTGAAGCAACCTATGAGGTGTTCATTTCCGTTACTACTGAAATGATATGCTGCCATGTTATTAAAGTAATTAAATACACATGCACTGATCAGTATCCTCCTCGGTGAAGTATTAATTCTTCTGCAGCCATGTTACTAATTTTCTGTGTGAATTTCGTCTCTACTCTACTTCAATGTTTATTTAAGTGTCAACTTCTCGCTTTAATTTGTATTAATTGCCTCTGCTCTACTTACCCTTTGAACTATTTCAACTTAAATACTCTCAAACCCCTGCCCTGACATCCTCTATATTTCAGTTAAGGTTATGTATGATTCTCTATTTCAATTTGAAATTCTGAGTACCCCTCCTGGTACACGTACACTATGCGATCAAAAGTATCCTGACACCTGGCTGAAAATGACTTACAAGTTTGTGTTGCCCTCCATCGGTAACGCTGGAATTCAATATGATGTTGGCCCACCCTTAGCCTTGATGACACCTTCCACTCACGCAGGCATATGTTCAACCAGGTGCTGGAAGGTTTCTTGGGGAATGGCAGCACATTCTTCACGGAGTGCTGCATTGAGGAGAGGTATCGATGTCGGTCGGTGAGGTCTAGCACGAAGTCGGCGTTCCAAAACATCCCAAAGGTATTCTATAGATTTCAGGTCGGGACTCTGTGCAGGCTAGTTCATTACAGGGATGTTATTGTCATGTAACCACCTCGCCTCAGGCCGTGCATTATGAACAGGTGTTCGATCATGTTGAAAGATGCAATCGCCATTCCCGAATTGCTCTTCAACAGTGGGAAGCAAGAAGGCTCAAATGGCTCTGAGAACCATGGGACGAAACATCTGAAGTCATCAGTCCCCTAGAACTTAGAACTACTTAAACCTAACTAACCTTAGGACATCACACACATCCATGCCAGAGGCAGGATTCGAACCTGCGACCGTAGCGGTCGTTCGGTTTCAGACTGAGGCGCCTATAGCCACTCGGCCACACCGGCCGGCAAGCAAGAAGGTGCTTAAAACATCAATGTAGTCCTGCGCTGTGATAGTGCCACGCAAAACAACAAGGGCTGCCAGGCCCCTTCCTGAAAAACACGACCACAGCCTCCGAATTTTAGCACTACACACGCTGGCACCGAGCATTCGCCATACCCACACCCTGAAATCGTATCGCCACATTGTGTACCGTGATTCGTCACTCCACGCAACGTGCTTCCACTGTTCAGTCGTCCAATGTTTATGCTCCTTACACCAAGCGAGGCTTCGTTTGGCATTAACCCGTGTGATGTGCGGCTTATGAGCAGCCGCTAGACCATGAAATCAATGTTTTCTCACCTCCCGCCTAACTGTCATAGTACTTGCAGTGGATCCTGATGCAGTTTGGAGGCCGGCCGGAGTGGCCGTGCGGTTCTAGCCGCTACAGTCTGCAACCGAGCGACCGCTACGGTCGCAGGTTCGTATCCTGCCTCGGGCATGGATGTGTGTCATAACCTTAGGTTAGTTAGGTTTAATTAGTTCTAAGTTCTAGGTGACTGATGACCTCAGAAGTTAAGTCGCATAGTGCTCAGAGCCATTTGAACCATTTTTGCAGTTTGGAATTCCTGTGTGATGGTCTGGACACATGTCTGCCTATTACACATTACGACCCTCTTCAACTGTCCGCCGTCTCTGTCAGTCAACAGACGAGGTCGGCCTGTACGCTTTTGTACTGGGCGTGTCCCTTTATGTTTCCTCTTGACTTGACTGTCACATCGGAAACAGTTGATCTAGTGATGTTTAGGGGTGTGAAAATCTCGCTTACAGACGTATGACACAAGTGGCACACTATAAAAAATGGCTCTGAACACTTTGGGATTTAACTTCTGAGGTCATCAGTCCCCTAGAACTTAGAACTACTTAAACCTAACTAACCCAAGGACATCACACACATCCATGCCCGAGGCAGGATTCGAACCTACGACCGTAGCGGTCGCGCGGTTCCAGACTGTAGCACCTAGAACCGCTCGGCCACACCGACCGGCTATCAACAAGTGTCAGCGTGTGAAGCATTTAACGAAACATCATCGATATGGGCTTTCGGAGCCGAAGACCCACTTGCGTACCCTTGACGACTGCACGACACAATGCTTTATGCGTGGCCTGGGCCCGTCAACACCGACAGTGGACTGTTGATGACTGGAAACATGTTGCCTGGTCGGACGAGTGTAGTTTCAAATTCTGTCGAGATCATCTCACTACGTTCGAAGTCCATGAGTTCCGCGGAGCGCTCCATACTGCTCTCTCACGATGTCTAATGACTACTGAGCCGGCTGATATGGAATACCTGGCAGTAGGTGGCAGCACAATGCACCTAATATGAAAAACGTATGTTTCTGGGGGTGTCCGGATACTTTTGATCGCATAGTGTATCAATACTCTCATTCTCTTCTCTTACGTCAGAGTTGAGCTTCTGACACTTACATGCAATGTTTTTAAGTTGTGAACATTCCTTTGTTGACACTTCTTTCATTTTCTCATGGTTTAGACACTTGGTTGAGATCAATCCCTTTCTGACCACTTAATTACTCCAATTATTTTTCCCTGTCAGTGCAGAGCTGTTTCAGTTAACTTATGCCCTCTTCGCATAAATCCACTGTCTGCAAATAATGTCCATTCCACAGTGGTAGTGGTAATTTCCGCATTACTTTTTCTGTCAAGTATAACTTCCATATCAGTTGACGGTACTCGTTGCTGTGTATCTTGTTTTCCCTTTCGTAGCTCTGTCTTTAACTTGTCATAACTGCATCATTTCACTGCTCGTAGTCTACACAGGTTGCAGCTGCCATGACCTGGGGAACGCCTCACACAAGGAAAACCGATTTGGTTCAAATTTGGCAGGTTGCTTGTGTACAACTTAAAACGAAGGGGCTAAGGTATTTTGGCTCAATACCCTGCCGTTTTTGAGAAAATCATCCCTAAAGTTTATGACGAGCAATCGACTCAAAATTTGTGGCCTCGACACATAGTTGTAAATAGAGCATTTTTCATCGTTACCTATGGGGTCCACAAATGCATACTTTTCCAGAAATCGAGGAAAGGAACTCTTATAACTGATCGTTATGTATCCACATGGTAAACACCTTTCGCAGAGAGCGCCGATAGGGAAGTTCCGTTTCGGGTGCGCTAGCGGTCAAGCGGTTCTAGGCGCTTCAGTACGGAACCACGCTGCTGCTACGGTCGCAGGTTCGACTCCTGCCTCGGGCATGGATGTGTGTGATGTCCTTAGGTTAGTTAGGTTTAAGTGGCTCTAAGTCTAGGGGACTGATTAACTCAGATGTTATGTCCCATAATGCTCAGAGCAATTTGAACCATTTGCGCCAGCGAGTAAACGTTGTTTACTGCTGCGCTGCACTTTCTTGTTTACATCGCTGTACCTGAGCTTCGCCGAGTGCTGTCCGTCCATTAATCCCCCTCTTCGTTCATATTCCTTGTGATCTGATCGCTCCTTCTGGTCGAGCTGCTGCTAATTGGAATTTCGGTTGTTTAATAGAAATCTCGTCCCTGGATTAACCATGGCTACTAACCTTAGGAAGAATACTCTTCTATTTGCTTTTGACAAGGTCTCCCGTCCTGGTCAGCCGACATCCCTCGAAATAGATGACTGGATTACACAGGTAATTGGTATCAATTCTGAAACCGTCAATACCTGGCAACTGGATCAGGAAAAATAATGTGTTTTTCTCAAGTTATTCAGTGCTGCGACTGTTGATAAAGTGTTATGTAAGTGAAGCTATGAAGTAGATTTTGGGCATAGAAATGATTATAAAAAGTAGGGTTTCCATCTATAGAGCTGACATTGATTGCAAAACCGTTCTTGTCTTAAATCTTCTCATTGAAATTGAAAATGATATGGTTAAGGAAGCTCTTTCAAAGTACTGGGACGTTAAGTCAATTGCAAATGAAAGATGGCCGCCTCGCTTTGTTCAAATGTGTGTGAATTTCTAAGGGCCCAAACTGCTTAGGTCATCGGTCCCTAGTCTTACACACTACTTAAACCAACTTATGCTAAGAGCAACACGCACACCCATGCCCCAGGGAGGACTCGAACCTCCGGCGGGAGGGGCTGCGCAGTCAGTTACATGGCGCCTCTAACCGCGCAGCCACTCCGCGCGGCTCGCCTCGCTTTAAACTGCAATGTTTCAATGTGGTCCGCTGTGTAGAGATGGACGTTAAGACAAATATTCCGTCTCACATAACTTTTTGTCGGTATAAGGCACAAATTGTTTATACAGGTCAGGAAGCTACTTGTCATATATGTAACGAAACCGGCCACTTCAGTCAGGAATGTACGCGGCGAACTGTTGTTCTTAAAAGTAATTTGATACAGCGTCAGGAACATACCTTAAATGATCTGTTACCCAAGAATTGCCTGGATCAACTGGTTGAGGATGTTAACGCAGCGGGCCAAGTTGATGTCCCCCTCACGATAACAGTCAATTTCCCCCGTTAACAACAAATGGAAATCCTGTTACCACTACTCGTGAAACAGAAATGCAACCGAGAAAACGACCTCTGGAGACAACTGATAGTTGTTCAGAGGACGAGCTGTCCTGTACAACTCCCTCAGTTAGCATGCACAAAACAGTGCGATGAAGGCCGGCCGGGGTGGTCAAGCGGCTCTAGGCGCTACAGTCTAGAAACCGCGCGACCGCTACGGTCGCAGGTTCGAATCCTGCCTCGGGCATGGGTTTTTGTTATGTCCTTAGGTTAGTTAGGTTTAAGTGGTTCTAAGTTCTAGGGGACTGATGACCTCAGAAGTTGAGTCCCATAGTGCTCAGAGCCATTTGAACCATTTGAGCCAGTACGGTGAGGAGGCAGAGGAACCGGGAGGCAGAATGCGAATGGAGACTGATGAACAGAAAGATAATAAACATACGGTACCAGAAAATGAAGGGGGTGTAGTCAGTATTAATTTGCAAGAAACAACAGGTGAAATAGCTAATTGCAAGGATCAGCAGCTATCTGTTAGTAAACAAACTCAGGGAGAAGTAGCAAAACTGCCGTCTCCATTTGTTTTCCTCTATCAGGAAGTGAGTCATGTTAATAAAGAACAAGGGAATGGTGGCCAAAATGAAATCACAGTCAACACCGCAGGGCAGGTGCCAGCAACAGAAATTACGAAAGCATCTGCTGCTGCTCCAGATGAGCCGCGAAGTAAAATAAACATCAACCAAATGTGAATGTAGCTCGTAACCAAGGGAAGGGAAAATCCGGAAAGGGTGACCCAAGCCCAAATAATGTTCGTTACGAAACAGTCCTACACGAATCACTGAAGGAAAAATCAGAAAGTTTCTAAGGAAATCAGTCTGTTAGCAGTACAATAGAAAACCTCAGAGGTAGAAAAAAACGAGACAGTAACTAATAAACTGATTGAAGTGTTATTCCATGTTCAGCCTTCAGAGAAAACTGTTGGTAGTTTATCTGAACCCTGAACCACAGGAAACTTTCCTTAAAACAACTACACAGTGCCATCGCAATGACACAATCTTATTCTGTCACCACTACAAACATAAATAAATTTACGTCCGGTTTGAAATTATCGGCGCTTAATCAATTTTTGTACGAATCCGCGACTGATATTGCCCTGTTACAAGAAGTTCTCATGTCGGATTTTGTAATTCCCGGTTATGTCAGTTACATGGGTGTGACTCACGGAACAAGTGTTGGAACAGTTGTTTTGATGAGGGAAGCGATTTCAGTAAGTGAGGTGGAACGACTGGAATCCGGGAGTGGAATAGGACTAAATATCTATGACGTAACTATCATCAACTTGTAAGCCCCTTCCGGAAATTCTCACCGAGCTGACATGGCACGTTTCTTCAAAGATGAACTGCCAAGACAGTTATTACTTGGAGGTGATTTTAATTGTGTTTTAAATCTAAAAGATCAGTTACCTAATTTGAATTTCTCAAGTGAACTAAAACAACTAGTTACTGGTTTAGAATTAATGGATATACGGGAAATCAAATACCCCTCCATTGATGAGTTCACTTATGTCACGGCAACATCTCGTAGCAGGATTGATAGATTATATATTTCTAAAAATCTTGAAACTTCCGTGACAAAAGTAGAAACCATTCCTACGTACTTTTCAGACCATTCAAGTGTCTTAGCTTGCATAAATCTACCAAGACAGCCAGTTCGCCGATTCAAGAATCACTGGAATTTGAACATTTCCTTGCTGGTAAATCGTGATTTAGAAGACCTGATTAAACAAGCAAGTGCAATATGTTTGCGTGTTCGTAGTAGACATGCCACTGCTATCAACTGGTGGGTTAAAATGTCGGAGCCAAAGTTGAGGAAGGTTGTTATTCAGTACAGTGCCCAGATTGCAAGAGAAATGAAATGCACTATAGAATATTACCGTTCCGTTTTGAGCGCTCTATATGATCAGGTCTCACAGGTTCCTCACTTCGGGTAGCAGACATCAAAAAAAGCCAGAGCCAAGTTACTTAATATCAAGAGAAATCAAATGGAAGGGTTGAAAATAAAATCGAAGGCAAATTCGGTGTCAGAAGACGAAACTGCTTCCCTGCATCATTTAGTGAAGCATACGAAAAACAGAAGGAGGACTTTTATTGATGAAAAATGGCTCTGAGCACTATGGGACTCAACTGCTGTGGTCATCAGTCCCCTAGAACTTAGAACTACTTAAACCTAACTAACCTAAGGACAGCACACACATCCATGCCCGAGGCAGGATTCGAACCTGCGACCGCAGCAGTCGCACCGTTCCGGACTGCGCGCCCAGAACCGCGAGACCACCGCGGCCGGCTTTTATTGATGAAATTCGAATTAAAAACGGTACGATTCTCAGAACCCAGCAGTATATCATGGATGAGATTTATCGCTATTATTGCGAGCTATATGCTGTAAATCAAAGTATTGATGCATCCTTGGAAGAATTCCTTGACATCCTAGCCCCACAGCTGACAGAAGATGACGACGAAAATTTTCTCGAGGTATTGAGCGAAGAGGACGTGTATGAGACTCTGTGCGCCTCACCACCAAAAAAATCCCCAGGACCGGATGGTCTGCCAACCGTGTTTTACATCCGTTACTGACCCATAGTGGGTGCGAAAATCACGGACAATGTAAATGAGGTTATTCAGGGTAAAATGAATCCAGCTGAGTTTAAGGAGAGTAAAATTGTGTCTTACAGATAAAATTATTAGTTAACATCAGAACTGCACGCAAGGCAGAACCATTTTCCAAAACAAACATAAAATGTGCTTTGCTTTTTTTAGATTTCTCTAGGGCCTTCCATGTAGCAAATCATGAATATCTTCTACAGGCGTTGAAGAAAACAGGTTTCAACGATAGGGTCATACAGTTGATAAAGAACATAGCAACTGGAATAATTGCAAAAATAGCGCTGAATTGTCAACAATTCAGGCCGATACAAATAAAACAAGGTGTTCCTCAAGGAATTCATCTGTCTATGTCGCTCTTCGCCATTTCACTGGAACCTTTCCTCGGCCATGTCCTTGCTAGATTAAAAGGCTTAACATTATCAGGATATAGAACAGTTATAAGTGCCTATGTTGGCGATATTGGGGTCATTATAAGGAATAATGAAGAGGTAACCAAGCTAGCGACAGTGACTGATAGCATCTGGAGCCAATGCAAACGAAAAAAAAGTATGAAGTTAAATTTCAGAGATTTTGATAATATCAACGTCGAGTGGGCAAAATTATTCCGACAGCATAAAACATTTGGGATGACCCTGACAGCATATCCCATGAAAATGAGGGCTTTAAATTGGAAAGTTGCAGCAGATAAAGTGCCAGGAGCCATTATGGAGAATTTAAGTTGATATATGAACCAAGTTCCAAGAACACAGTATATAAACTCATGCATCCTTGCTAAAGCTTATTATACTGCCCAGATGTTTCCAATACTGAGAATGATAGTGAGGAGAATATGTCCAAAATCACAAACTTTTTGTGGAAAGGTGAAGTGTTCAGAGTACCCGCTAAAGTAGCCACTTTAGATCCTAAAAATGGTGGACTAGGATTAACTGATATAACGGATAAAGCCCCTGCACTTTTTATCAAAAGGCAAGTTAATTTACTCGCGAGAAAGCATAACCAGCCAACTTTTCGAGATCATTAAACCTCGAAGCCTGCTTTCCCCGATTGACGTGCAGAATATTAACAGTCGTTTACAGCATGTGAGGGTTTTCTATGTAGAGTTCAGTTACGTAAGTGCCGAAATCAGACAGTCACGACACTTTACATCAAGAGCCATAATGTGGGAACGAAAGAAAAACGAAGGAAGAAACAAAATAGAACGAGTTTCCAAACATTGATTGGACTGAGATTTGGAAAAACATTAGTTCTAACGTGTTCGCGTCTAATATAAAAACGTCATGGTACAAGACAGTTAACAACATAGTTAGCACCAACGAAAGACTGTACGCAATCGGTCTTTGTGAAACAAAATTTGTGTCAACAATGCCATCTAGTTGACACAATAATTCATAGATACGCTTGCAGCTCTCACATGAATAGTTGGAAGTGGATCCGAGAGCAAATAGCTGTGATTACAAGGACGTCCCCTGAGAGTCTATCGCTGACGTTCATACACAGGCCTGAAGCACGCTATTTCCCAGAGGCAAAAAATAAGGCTGTGTACTGGTTGCTGGGAAATTTTGTTAATTACGTCATTGATAAACTAAGATCCGACAGCACCACAGAGTTCAATGTACACATGCTGTGTCAATACCACAAAATTAAAAGGTATACGAATCACAAGAAAATATGTTAAAAATTATATTTGAAAGAATGGGCATTTGTTAATATAAAAAAGAAGACTGTGTTGACAGTGATGCATTGTAGTTACCTTAAGGATATTATTTGAATTTTTACTGTAAATTTTTGGTGTGTGCTTTTCTACTTCAGAAAGTAGTTTTTGAAATTTTGTAAGCTAATGTACAGAACTTATATGACAGTCAGATTGTATGTCTAATAGTGTCAAAACGCAAAAATTAAAGCTGCATTATTGGTTTATAGTATAAATATGAAAATTAACAGTTTTTGTGGAAATGTCTTTAGCGGTTGGTTAAAACCATAATATTGTATCTGATATAATGTAATATTCAATGCCTGGCGAATTGCCCTGTTCATTTTTGCACTGTGGTCAGTTTTCCAGTGAAAGATCTACTATATAGGTCTGATCACTTCAGATAATTAACATTCCATTAATGTCCAGAAAGTGTTGTTGGAAAGCTAGTCAACTCGATAACATCTCTTTTCCGCCATTCTCAACTATTTAAGAGGTTGTCTAATATGATTATTAAACTGTTTTTATGTTCAACGTGCATAAATCTTCCATATTCTGTATAAGTTTTTGGTGAATTCCATACAATTGTGTGAAATGCTCATAGCTAGCGTGACTAAGCTGAGAAGTTTAAATATCAGATTATTTCCTTAACCGGTCTCTCACGGAGACGATTTCCTTGTGTACATTAACATATTAAAAATTATTCCAAAAAGTTGCTGATATCCTTCATAAAGTGCTATTTATGCTTCCGTAAAGATTGGAGCACATGTTATTCAAAGTGCAGTTTTTTATTTATTCATGTTTGAAGAAGTTTCAATGTCGTTTACAAACTTTCCTTTATGTTCAGATTAATTCTTTCTGGTGATTTAGTCAGTAACACAATCTTCTGTTGCATTTCTTTAACATCAGCATAATTTCAATGATCAAACTGATTTTGTTTAAATCATTTCATGTGTAACATGCGTGCATGGCTCATAAGGCTCTGAGCACTATGGGACTCAACTGCTGTGGTCATAAGTCCCCTAGAACTTAGAACTACTTAAACCTAACTAACCTAAGGACATCACACACATCCATGCCTGAGGCAGGATTCGAACCTGCGACCGTAGCGGTCGTGCGGTTCCATACTGTAGCGCCTTTAACCGCTCGGCCACTCCGGCCGGCGTGCATGGTTAGTACATGTACTTAGTATGTATTTGGAATGTGTAACATTGTTCCTTAAATAAATGTTTAAAAAAAGAAGTAGAGCAACGGCCGAGGTAACTGGCTGGGAACCGGACAACCCGGGATTGAATCTAGAGGAAACCTAGTGGATGTTATTCTTCTCGTTTGTATTTTTCCTTATCTCAGTTGATGGGGGTACAAGGGTTAATAAGGTAAGTAAATCAATAAGGAATGATAAAAATGTAGCCAAATAAATTTCTCAAACATCTTGAGATAGTAAACAAGTAAAATGTTACTTTACAGTGGCTCTTCCTGTCACCGCTACGTGTCCTCACTTTTCCTGAAACCTCTATATGGATGGTACTTGTCACATAGACAAATATACTCGCCGTACTAAGAACATCTAATGAATGCAATCTTTCGGGAGCTACACTGTTCCTTCCGAAGAGTTGGCGGAAAACAAACTTGGTTTACATTTAAAAATATGTCTTTTTCGGGAATTAATTTTGATGCGTACCACGCATACGATATCATTGCCTGAAAAAGAGGTGCTGAAAGTTGGTGATGAATTATGCTGTGAATAGTTATTGCAACCGTGCGGTTGTGCAATTCCCGCTGGGTTTCCAGAAGCACACTGCAGTTCTAAAGCCACGAAATAAAGTTTTAATCTGGCGATAGAAATGAACATCACACGGCTCGCACACAGTTTTGGGGTATTACGTTTACAGTGCACGTCGGTTGACCCTCGTCATCTATAAACGTTGTGTCATATATTAGAATATTAGTTTGTCCACCCCAGGAATCCAATATTAGCCAAAACTTGTTGACAGGAACGTATAGTTTTAAAACACTTTCAAGCAATGTTATGTAAATCGCATTTGTCAATTTCCCGGGTTTGGAGCAAGTAATTTAAACATTTTTCAAGAGTCGGCTAAGCGATTGACCTCTTCTATAACCCGAGGATCAAATGTAACATTCGTTTCCTGTAAAAAAAAAGGAAAACCTTAGGCAACACTTTTCCAGAGGCTGTGATGGCATATCGCGCCGTGTACGAATGTATTAGTTTTTTACTACCAGCTGCGACAAGGGTTCATTTTTTCTCCTTTTATACGATAACGTGCGTCGAATGTTCACCCGATATCCGCATGCTGTTTGATCGGTGTTGATCACATAATCACGATTACAACTGGTAATAGGTGATGCCCAAGATAGTGATGCAGCAAACGTATAAGCCCTGTTGGTCGTATATTGAAGCGCTGCACCTGCAGCCCACTCCTGGTATTCTCGTCGTTACTTCCCCGTTACGACAACGAGATTCGACAAATCGGTCGTACGTCCACTTATTTATCGCGTGGTATGTGTCGCAGCTTGTCACTTCTTTAATGATATCATTTTCCCACAATTTTAGGTCCTTCTTCCTTTTCAGTGTTGTTGTTGCTCCACTCTTCCAATGTGGATGATCCCTGGCTAGCGTTACCGCCATCACTTTTACTTCAAGAGGTATAGCTCCATAGTTCAATCGTTTAGTAACCGGTTTGTAATACTCACCGGGAACAGATGAAGCACGGATTGCCTGCGACGTGGACATTTCCAAGGTGTTATGACCACTTTGCGATTCGCTAGTCGTGATATATTCCTCTGAATCACCTTCTGCTTCGCCTTCATGGTAAAATTCTTCGGTACCAACAAAAGTAATTTCGTTCGTCAGATCCAAAAATCACTCTACGATAGCCGCTCCTATCAATCTGGAAAGCCGAGAAACGGAACTGCCTGCTTCAGGTAATGCACTGATTATACGTCCGTCTTGCAACACTTTCACAAACCAAAACGCAGCGTCGGTAACTTTCCACTTGCCGTCGTCTGTGACAGGTTCCCAACTATAAATTTCAGCGCTGATCGAAGGGTGTACATCATCCATTATTCAGATTAAGCAACTGAAAGATGTGACACAACAAACAATAATTATTCAGTACGGGATAAATAGAAAAGCTAATTATTACAAACTACATAGAGTACAAGTCATATGTTGCTTACGGAAGATCACTGTTTTTTTTTCACAAAACATATTTTATTCGGAGGATTAATGATGAAAAATCATTGCATGGATCATCGAGTTTCGTGTCAGCCTAATGACGGAAAACAACTCTTTCCGATTGACTTCTGTAAGTCACTGGACACCCTCACTCTTCGAGGTTTACAACTATGATATGACGAACAGGCAACCGGGACAACATAACTCTCCCCGCGTGCTTTCCGTCCCGTGCCTCGCTGTAATCAAGCGCTGCGCGGTTGGCTATCTGTAGTCCCTCGTGAGGAATTAGCAGCATTCTAACTCTGAGTCGGTTTCACGTGACAAGGTTTAAAAGTTTAATTCTTTGTTAATTAACGTATTTTGGGAAATAAGTTCGTCTACATTATTACTATTATTATTCCGAGTTGAGTTGCGTATCTTATTAACGTTCCTATCCCTACGAGTTCTAATACGAAAAACTACAATTCAAAAAAATGAAAACCGTACAGTTTCGTCGAGATTCGATCCCGGGTTATCCGCATCCCAGCCAGTTACCTTATCCGTTGCGTTTTTTTTTTTTTTTTTTTCGTTCTTTGTAATTGGTCGTAGCGGACGTCACATGACATCCGTTGAAATTCCTTGTCGATCCCTTCACTCAGTTTTTTTTTAAAGAGACCAGTTAGCTCTGTGACCGAACACACTGAGCTACCGTACCGGCGTTATTGGCGTGTTCGGCCATGTGGGTGTATAAGGTGCAGTTGAAAAAGTTTCTTTCCTGGATTTTTGGAAAAGTATGCGTTTTCGGACCCCATGCCTGATGATGAAAAATGCTCTGTTTACAGTTCTGTATCGATCCCGCCCATTTTGAGTGGATTGCTCTTCATAACCTTTAGGGTTGATTTTCGCAAAATCAAGAGGGTGTTGAGCCAAAATATCTTAGAGTCCTTCGTTTTAGGTTGTGCACAAGCGACCTGCCAAATTTGAGCCGAATCGGTTTGCCTTGTCTGAGGCCATCCCCTTATGAGTTCGGAGCCGTGACTGACACGCCTAGAGATGTTACTAAATAATGCAGCTGGGTTATCATATGGTCAAATTGTTCCATCACCAGACTTCTAAATGGCTACATTCGTTCCCCGTAGAGCCTTACGCACTTACGTTACCGATGTCGGCTAAAGAGGCGGACACTAGGTCACTGTCTTCGTCCAATTTCCAAAGCAGTGTGTTACAGATTGCCCCTTCCAGCGGTTCTGCCTCACAAATATGTGTAGCTCTTTCCGAATTCTGCCACAGAAGCAGCACTGCTTATTCAGTCAGCAGTTTGTCAGACAACTTCATGAACCACTGTCTTATCTGTCTTAGGGTTCCTATCCAGCAAAATATTCGAACACGTACGTATCATTGAAAGTAGAACCTGTAATATAAAAGTCAGCAACCCATGGTCTTCGTCTACGCATGCATCGCTGCATTTGTTTAGCCGCTGCCGGATGTAAGCTACGACGAAGTCAAGATCTTTCGGACTTAGCATGAGCTGTGTGAGCTATAGTGTGGGCAGCAAGTACTGTAGATCTCAAGTCATTTTTCCTGTCACTCTGCAGCGAAACTGTTAGATGGAATGGATACCTTTCAGTTCCGTAGCAAAAGAGCCACGTGTAAGCAGGAACATTTCTTTGAGTCATTTGATGAAGGTTATCCGCTTAATTGGACTGGTCGGTTGCACTGATGAGATATACGACCTTCACAGACGTCGTTCAGCGCGCCTGTCACGCTGCCTCAGCAGGAAAAAGTTCAGTAGTCGTGTCACCTGTCTTTAATTTTGCACAGTCTTCTATGTCGTGTTTACCTGTTTTCAGCACCAGCAACAAATATGAGTAATCGAGATTTCTTGACTCAGTTTTATAATCCCATAGACGTGGCGCAAAACTTCCTGTATGCGCAGTGTAATGTTACAATCCCGGTTTAGAAACCATTCGTTTCCTTCACATATGGCGATGGCGAGTACGTTTGACATTTCTGTTTTTTTCCTTCAGCCCCCCCCCCCTCCCCCCCCTCTCTCTCTCCCCCAAAAACCACTACGCTGCATTTTGAGAAAATACGGCGTTACTATAAACGATTCATTCGTTTTGAAAGCTCTATATTTTCCAAAGTATTACATGTCCCACTATGACTGATGCACAAATAGAACAGTAAACTCACCAAGCCTTCATTTTGCGTTCTACAAACGTTCAAAGCGACCAGCTGGTCAAACGATAGTCGTCCAGACATAAGTCAGATTCGTTCCACAGCTTATGTAACAACATTTACATGGACACTCAAAATCACATTTAAGTGCCTGGCAGAGGGTTCATCGAACCACCTTAATAGCCACCACAGCAGCATAGGTGCGATCTCTGAGCTTTTCCAGTTTTAATGGCAATGGGGTTACACAAACAGGGCCCTCAGTGCATCCCCAAAGGACAAAATCACAGGACGTTAGGTCAAGCGACCTGGGGAGACCAAGGGAAAGCTTCCACATCATCTTCACGACAACGCCCAGTCCGCCGATGCGGAAGTTCGTCGTTTAGGTAGCGATGAACATTTATGCTCCAATGAGAGAGTGTCCCGTCTTGTTAGAAAATCAAATTCTCGAAATCACAACTCAATAGTGGAAACAAACAACTACTCCAACATTTCAAGTTAAGAGGTACCCGTCAGAGTCTGTTCACAGAAGAGAAGCGGACCATACAGCTTCGTCGGTGAGACTGCAGAGAAAACGTTAACCTCCGGCATATCTCGTTCATGTGTCACAACTTCACGAGGATTTTCAGTATCCCATACTCTCACACTGTGGCGATTAACCTTTCCGGATAAATGGATTAACAGATAAACATGTCGCACATTTCAACACACAAAAACTCTTTCCTTGCTTTGACACCATTTTGTCAAGGTATTGCTCCCGTAACGCCAAAAGTTGGTCGTAATGCTAGCTTTGTGAGTTTACGGTTCTGTTCATGCATCAGTCACATCTGTACATTTAATACTTTGAAAAATATAGAACTTTAAAAAAGCATGAATTTTTAATAGTAGCCCTGTAGATCTGGCCCCTGCGGAATCAAGGTCGCAGTTACTTTTAACAAACGCTTTCGGAGGGAGTGTCATCTCGTAACAGTCATGATCATTTGTGAGATGTGTGTGACATTAATTATTTTGTTGCTTGATTCACCCTGAAACGAACGCCTTGTATTTTAACAGTATACCTGTCCATATCTACATCTACATCCATACTCCGCAAGCCACCTGACGGTGTGTGGCGGAGGGTACTTTGAGAACCTCTATCGGTTCTCCCTTCTATTCCAGTCTCGTAGTGTTCGTGGAAAGGAGGATTGTCGGTATGCCTCTGTGTGGGCTCTAATCTCTCTGATTTTTTCCTCATGGTCTCTTCGCGAGATATACGTAGGAGGGAGCAATATACTGCTTGACTCCTTGGTGATGGTATGTTCTCGAAACTTCAACAAAAGCCCGTACCGAGCTACTGAGCGTCTCTCTTGCAGAGTCTTCCACTGGAGTTTATCTCAACGATGCGCGCTTCTCTCCGTTGGATCTTCTCTATCTCTTCTATCAACCCTATCTGGTACGGATCCCACACCGGTGAGCAGTATTCAAGCAGTGGGCGAACAAGTGTACTGTAACCTACTTCCTTTGTTTTCGGACTGCATTTCCTTAGGATCCTTCCAATGACTCTCAGTCTGGCATCTGCTTTACCGACGATCAACTTTATATGGTCATTCCATTTTAAATCGCTCCTAATGCCTACTCCCAGATAATTTATGGAATTAACTGCTTCCAGTGACTGACCTGCTATATTGTAGCTAAATGATAAAAGATCTTTCTTTCTATGTATTCGCAGCACATTACACTTGTCTACATTGAGATTCAATTGCCATTCCCTGCACCACTTGTCAATTCGTTGCAGATCCTCCTGCATTTCAGTACAATTTTCCATAGTTACAACCTCTCGATATACCACAGCACCATCCGCAAAAAGCCCAAGTGAACTTCCGATGTTATCCACAAGGTCATTTATGTATATTGTGAATAGCAACGGTACTACGAGACTCCCCTGCGGCACACCTGAAATCACTCTTACTTCGGAAGACTTCTCTCCATTGACAATGACATGCTGCGTTCTGTTATCTAGGAACTCTTCAATCCAATCACACAATTGGTCTGATGGTCCATATGCTCTTACTTTGTTCATTAAACGACTATGGGGAACTGTATCAAACGCCTTGTGGAAGTCAAGAAATACGGCATCTACCTGGGAACCCGTGTCTATGGCCCTCTGAGTCTCGTGGACGAATAGCGCAAGCTGGATTTCACACGATCGTCTTTTTCGAAACCCATGCTGATTCCTACAGAGTAGATTTCTAGTCTCCAGGAAAGTCATTATACTCGAACACAATACTCGTGCTCTAAAAGTTTACGTTCGAGATATAGGTCTATAGTTCTGCACATCTGTTCGACGTCCCTATTTGAAAACGGGGATGACCTGTGCCATTTTCCAATCCTTTGGAACGCTACGCTCTTCTAGAGACCTACGGTACACCGCTGCAGGAAGGGGGGCAAGTTCCTTTTAATTGTATTTCTATCCTTCTGTCATATATTTCGATATCTACCATATTTTCATCTGTGCGACAATCTAGAGAAGGAACTACAGTGCAGTCATCCTCTGTAAACAGCTTTGGAAAAAGGCATTTAGTACTTCGGCCTTTAGTATGTCATCCTCTGTTTCAGTAGCATTTTGGTCACAGAGTGTCTGGACATTTTGTTTTGACCCACCTACCGCTTTGACATAAGACCAAAATTTCTTAGGATTTTCTGCCAAGTCAGTACATAGAACTTTACTTTCGAATTCATTGAACGCCTCTCGCATAGCCGTCCTCACGCTACATTTCGCTTCGCGTAATTTTTGTTTGCCTGCAAGGCTTTGTCTATGTTTATGTTTGCTGTGAAGTTTGAAAGACGATTGCTGTCAATGTAGTAAAAGATCCACGCAGTGGACACGAAATGAAAAAAGCTACTCCTTATGTTTCTGATATAGACTGCCATAACAATGCGAAGGAGCTGTTAAGCAGAACTCAGGGAGAAGCTATAGTCTAATTAACAATCGATTTATTGATCTTAAACAAGACAAGACAACAAAATTATTAAAGAAACATCATACAAAAAATATTTATTTAACAGAAGCCTTACTAAAATGGGATCTATGGTGGACAAAGTGATCTGCGGTAGATCGACACACGACACTAACCTGAACACTACTCGCTCTATCTCACTTCATACACGTGAATCCAGGTTATGGCATCACACTACGCCACCACCAAGCATCTTTATTCTACCATACAAAAAAACGAAAAATATGGTTCGAAAGAAGAGGGTGCTGAGAAATAGATATTATAGCCCTACTTTGCAGCAGCGAATACTTTACCATCCTACTTGTCAAGGCGACACACTACGATGCGTTCGGCGACTGAAGCCATGGACGGCGGAAATCTGTTATTAAATGCGCGTTCCCGAAAAATGCATGTACGCGGTCTCGCGTTCGGTTAATTCAGAGCGAAGGTACTTCCCTAAGAGCCTCTGAAACCCTGACGGGTTCCAGTGTGCAGGTGGACCTGTTTGCTGGTCTGCCAAACCAATTTGACTCAGTGCCATGACTGTGCGTGTCGGAATACATCAAATGTTTAGACGGCCGACTCAAAACAAATTAGTACACCCACGCATCACTCGTTGTGACCGTGATCATATAAGCAGTACCTCTGACGGTTCAGAACGTGACTGACACAGGCTCTAAGTCGCACTGTAGAAAAGGACACAATTTTCACTGTTTAGGTAGAGACCTATAGTTCTTTACTAGCGAAGCGCCAGTACAAGAGACTTGTACAAGAGTGTCCATCTCCCTTTCTCCGTGTTGCCTCCTCAGCTCGGTTCCAAAAGCACATTTCTCTTTTTTTACTTCCCCCAATTTCGCACAAGCCAATCACGAGCTGTAGCCCGGCATTCTAAGCTAGGTGAATGGTCTTTGGACTGCAAACCGATTTGACCAATCAGAGACTTAAAGTTAATTGACAGAAAACAGAAAAAAATTCTGCTTCACGGCCTCTTTCCCGTACATTTGCCATGTCTTTTGCTAACACAATACAGCGTGGAAGCACAGCCCTCCATAAACAGCTTGTTATCTCCCCTGTTGTGTCCATTTCAAAGTTTGCAGGGAATGGCCATAAACTCGCACTGACAAAAGACGTTTTGAAACAGAGTCTGCACGTCTGGGCACCAGTTTTCCTGTCCCACAGATGTTTGCAGAACGCTTACATTTCTTTGGCAGCTTGCTCGTTAACAAGGCCTACAATGCACTGTCTGTGACTTTTCGGCGCTATGCCGTATACCTGGACGTCTGGCGCCAGAGCTAATGTGTTTTGCACAATGCAACCGCTGCACGCGGCTCTGGAAATGTCTCTTCATCGTTCCCCAGAAAAAAACGCGCTTTGTCCCCCCACCAACGCCGTGCATTTACTGCAGTCGTTTAAGTTGGCACCCTGTTCCTCTGAACGCAGGTAAAGCTTATCGCATGCAAACAAGACCATAAACTGCTGCCCACAATTTCATCACAATGTATGAAGTCAAATCGCCATAGATCATATTCCCTACACCGAATCAGAAGTAAGAGTGCCCTGCAATCTCTCAAGTTCCCTTTGTTCCTGTAGCAGTTTTCTAACTCGGTTGTTGTACCACAGTGGCTCTTTTCCATCTCTTACGATCTTGCTTGGCACATACTCATCTAATGCATATTGTACCATGGTTTTGAACATTGTCCACTGATCCTCAACATCATCTGTACTTGAGACAAAACTTTTGTTTTGAGCCGTCAAGTACTTTGAAATCTGCTTTTTGTCACTTTTCAAAAATGGTTCAAATGACTCTGAGCACTATGGGACTTAACTTCTAAGGTCATCAGTCCCCTAGAACTTAGAACTACTTAAAACTAACTAACCTAAGGACATCAAAAACATCCAGGCCCGAGACAGGATTCGAACCTGTGACCGTAGTGGTCACGCGGTTCCAGACTGTAGTGCCTAGAACCGCATGGCCACCCCAGCTGGCTTGTCACTTTTGCTAAACAGAGAAATCATTCTACCTTTTTTAATGTTTCTATTTACAGATGAAATCATCGATTCAGTAACCGCTTTATGATCGCTGATTCCCTGTTCTGTGTTAACTGTTTCAAATATTTCGGGTCTGTTTGTCACCAAAAGGTCTAATATGTTATCGCCACTAATTGGTTCTCTGTGTAACTGCTCAAGGTAGTTTTCAGACAATGCACTTAAAAAAATTTCACTGGATTCTTTGTCCCTCCCACCCATTATAAATGTTTGAGTCTCCTAGTCTATATCTGGCTAATTAAAATCTCCACCCAGAACTATAACATGCTCGGGAAATCTACTCGAAATATTTTCCAAATTTTGCTTCAGGTGCTCTGCCACAACAGCTGCTATAGAGACATCCAATTACCATGTTTGAGCCTGCTTTAACCGTGACCTTCACCCAAATTATTTCACATTTCTGATCTCCCTCAATTTCCTTCGATACTATTGCACTTTTTATCGCTATAAACACGCCTCCCCCTTCACTTTCCAGCCTGTCTCTGCGGCATATATTCCAATCTGAGTTTAGAATTTCATTACTGTTTACATCTGGTTTCTGCCAACTTTCTGTCCCTAGTACTATGTGGGCATTATGACCGTTTATTAATGAGATCAGTTTTGGGACCTTTCTATAGACGCTCCTGCAGTTTACTATTACCACATTAATATTGTTATTCCCTGTTGCGCTTTGCCTACTACTACCTTGAAGCGTCTCAGGAGGCGTCTTCTCGGGCCTAGGGAGGGAATTCTCTAACCTAAAAAACCCACATCTGCACTCCACACGTACTCCGCTACACTTGTAGCCGCTTCCTGCGTGTAGTGCACGCCTGACCTATTCAAGGGGACCTTACATTTTTCCACCCGAAAGCGGAGGTCGAGAAATTTGCACCCCAGATATCTGCAGAATCGTCTGAGCCTCTGGTTTAAGCCTTCCACTCGGCTCCAAACCAGAGGACCGCGATCGGTTCTGGGAACGATACTGCAAATAGTTTCCTCAGATTCCACCCCACGAGTGAGGCTTTCCGCTTTCACCAACTCCGCCAACCGCCTGTATGAACTGAGGATGACCTCTGAACCCAGACAGCAGGAGTCATTGGTGCCGACATGAGCAACAATTTGCAGTCGGGTGCAGCCAGAGCTCTCTATCGCCGCCGGCATGGCCTCCTCCACATCTCGGATGAGACCCCCGGCAAGAAGACAGAGTGAACACTGGCCTTCTTCCCCTACATTTCTGCTATTTCCCTAAGGGACTCCATCATCCGCCTAACATTGGAGCTCTCAATCACTAATAAACCCCTCCCCCCATGTGCCTGCTCGGACCTTGCCGAAAGAGCGGCCACACGTCCACTCACAGGCAGAGCGGGTGATGCCACATGGCCAGCCTCCACATTGACCCTCCGCCTCGTTCGACGCGAACACCGCTGAACCCGCAGCTCACCTTGGGGAGAGGGTGGCCCAACCGCGCCCTGTACCCACGAAGATGTCTCGAGAGCAGGGACCGTGGGTGAAGCAAGTAACACCTGGGGTGTTCCATGCGACGCACCAGACTCCCCACTGCCGCTACACTCCGAGGCAGCAGCCTGAAGACGGCTGACAGCGGCCATCAACACGTTCAGCTGCTCGCGAACAGTGGCCAGCTCCTCCTGCGTCCGTACACAGCAGTCACACATCCTATCCATCCTAATAAATCAACTTACTGTAGAGAGTTAATCAACTTTTACACTACTGGCCATTAAAACTGCTACATCATGATGAAATGCAGATGATACACGGGTTTTCATTGAACAAATATATTATACTAGACCTGAAATGTGATTACATTTTCACGCAATTAGGGTGCATAGATCCAGAGAAATCAGTGCGCAGAACAACCACCTCTGGCCGTGGTAATGACCTTGATACGCCTGGGCATTGAGTCAAACAGAGCTTGGATGGCGTGCACGGGTACAGCTCCCCATGCAGCTTCAACACGATACCACAGTTCATCAAGAGTAGTGACTGGTGTAATGTGACGAGCCAGTTGCTCGGCCACCATTGATCAGACGTTTTCAATTGGTGAGAGATCTGGAGAATGTGCTGGCCAGGGCAGCAGTCGAACATTTTCTGTATCCAGAAAGGCCCGTACAGGACCTGCAACATGCGGTCGTGCATTATCCTGCTGAAATGTAGGGTTTCGCAGGGATCGAATGAAGGGTAGAGCCACGGGTCGTAAAACATCTGAAATGTAACGTCCACTGTTCAAAGTGCCGTCAATGCGAACAAGAGGTGACCGAGACGATTAACCAATGGCACCCCATACCATCACGCCGCGTGATACGCCAGTATGACGATCACGAATACACGCTTCCAATGTGCGTTCACCGCTATGTCGCCGAACACGGATGTGACCATCATGATGCTGTAAACAGAACCTGGATTCATCCAAAAAAATGACGTTTTGCCTTTCGTGCACCCAGGTTCGTCGTTAAGTACACCATCACAGGCGCTCCTGTCTGTAATGCAGCGTCAAGGGTAACCGCAGCGATGTCTCCGAGCTGATAGTCCATGCTGCTGAAAACGTCGTCGAACTGTTCGTGCAGATGGTTGTTGTCTTGCAAACGTCCTCATCTGTTGACTCAGGGATCGAGACGTGGCTGCACGATCCGTTACAGCCATGTGGATAACATGCCTGTCATCTCGACTGCTAGTGATACGATGCCGTTGGGATCCAGCACGGCGTTCCGTATTAGCCTCCTGAACCGACCGATTCCATATTCTGCTAACAGCCATTGGCCCTCGATCAACGCGAGCAGCAATGTCGCGATCCGATAAACCGCAATCGCTATAGGTTACAATCCGACCTTTATCAAAGTCGGAAACGTGATGTTACGCGTTTCTCCTTCTTACACGAGGCATCACAACAACGTTTCACCAGGCAACGCCGGTCAAGTGCTGTTTGTGTTTGAGAAATCGGTTGGAAACTTTCCTCATGTCAACACATTGTAGGTGTCGCCACCGGCGCCAACCTTGTGTGAATGCTCTGAAAAGCTAATCATTTGAATATCACAGCATCTTCTTCCTGTCGGTTAAATTTCGCTTCTGTAGCACGTCATCTTCGTGGTGCAGCCATTTTAATGGCCAGTAGTGTAACTAGACTGCTAATTCACTAAAGGCGGCTGATAGCTGACTGAACTGTGATTACTAGACACTTCTTGTTGAAGACAATGAAAATAAGCACTACCTGTCTATGGGCCGGGGTGGCCGAGTGGTTCTAGACGCTACAGTCTGGAACCGCGCGATCGCTACGGTCGCAGGTTCGAATCCTGTCTCGTGCATGGATGTGTGTGATGTCCTCAGGTTAGTTAGGTTTAAATAGTTCTAAATTCTAGGGGGCTAATGACCTCAGAAGTTAAGTCTCATAGTGCTCACAACCATTTGAACCATTTACTGGCACTACAGCTGACTAAAGGGACTCTCTCTGACTGTATTCAAAACTAACACGAAATCTATGGAACACTATTACTAGTACTCGAAAATTAAATCTTCCTAAAAGCAAAAACACACGGAAAAAGAAGTGACAAGCAAGAAAAATACAGTTAATCCTTAAATGAACGTAGATCGCTGCACAGCAGATGTGAAGCAGACGGCAGTTACAGTATTGTGTGTAGCTTGGATCGAACTGTCTACGTAATTAGCTTTAGCGTAATGTTTACAAAAGTTGTTTTCGTCTCATTACCCTCAAGAGCACGTTTAAATTAATACTGTTAACGAAATAGCCGACTACGCTAGTGGCGTAATAGCGTAATCAATAAAAACAAAAAAAGGTTGAATATCGGGAGTAGTTGGCGTAGTCAGAGGTAGGAAGCAGTGTCACGAACGACATACTAGAAATATTGAGTAGTGAGAGATGAGTGTGGGGGTGGAGGTGCGTTTTAAGGTCATTTTTGTACGTTTTTCTTGAATAACTCGAAAACCGTAGCCTCTAACGTAAACGTATCCCACCAAAACTTTATCTACATTACATTTCCTACAGAAAGGTCCTGGTCATTTTTCTCTGTAGGACAAATAGTTTCCGAGTAGCGCTCGAGAGAATATGAAAATCTCGCACATGGTTCTGTAATGCTAGGCATAGAATTGTAGGTGGCATACAGCGACATCGGTGAGGGCAGCTCAATCACCCTGTAGATATTTGCGTGTGTAGCATACGGGGCATCCCAAACCTATAGGGACAAAGTTTTGCAGATGATGGAGGATCCTAAGTTAAGTAGATCAAATTTAATGCCCAGGAATTATTACTTGTTTTTTATTGACAAAACATCTTACATCTTATAGCAATAAAGTTTTCATAGTGCTTCATCGTCAGTCTCCAACCACATATTACAACATCATCCAGTGTAAGATCTGAAATCAGGCTTCAAAATCATTCGGTTGCGTTGCTTTCACACGTTGTTTATGATCCGTGTGTCACTGCTTCCCCACCCGTACTCTCCTCACGGTATTCTTTTAAGTGTGTGTTGCATGGGCGAGTTCGAGCGCCTCTTGTTGAATATTCTCCCTCACGATGCAACACAATATCCTCAAAGTCTACTGTGCAAACAGTTCTTTGTCGCTGTCCTTCGCAAGCTCTCTGTTGTTTGAATGTCGTTTCTCACATATTTCTTGAACCTATAATGATGCCTGTCTTCTGATCATTCGCTCTGCTTTCCAGGGATTACACTACGCTGCCACAAACATTAAATACATGTCTGCAAGTTCCGGTAACGACAGGCAGCCACGAGCTGTACACAGCAATTAACAGCACGTGTACAAATGAAATGACACAACTTCAGAAAATTTACTTCACGTGGACAAATCACAGGAGAGTTAGTACTGTTTTTCTAGATTTGACCTCTAATTGCGACATGGCAGGCAGTTTTTATGAAACATAAGCAGTTCACAAATACGTGTTTCGTAAGTGTTGCTCAATTAACACATCTCGCCGTCTAAAATATTAGTTTTACGACCATTAGTGCGACCTGTGTGACAAACTTGTAAGTTAATAAACAGAGATTTGCACCAATGACTTCCTCATTCTAACACTAGATTGTTGTTGTTGCTTTCATTAGGTCACGTCGCATTCACGAATATTTCTTCACTAAAGAACAGCTCGTGAAAAGACGGTAAACTTCATTCCGAGTTTCTACTGGAATACGTTTTCGCTAGAGGCATAGTTTTCGAGTTATTCAAGAAACATGTGCAAAAGTGACCTTCAAACGTACCCACACTCCCTCCCTCAGCCCCCCCCCCCCCCACCCCCCTGTTCAGGTCTGGTATGTTGTTCATAGCATTCCCTCCTACCACTACCGCAAAAATTTCCGACTGCACTAATTATGTCCTACATTCGACTATGGTGTTCATTGACTGGCCTTATTGCGCCACCGTCCCGGATGCGAAGCCAATTCGGTTCCATTGACTTCCGCGCTGTCGACGATTACGACAGACCTCGGTCATTGCGCTGTTCCAGGTGGTTTGCAGTACCCCCAAACGCAGCGTGGCCCACAAATGCAGCCCTTCCACGATTTCAGGGCCGGGATCCAGCATTTAAACGCTGGCCCAGCCGAGTACGTCGCGTTCGATCACGGCAGGGCCACACCCGGCACCTGCCTTTTGTCAGTCGGGAATTCTCGCTGTGAACTCTGCCGTCATCGGACTGCCTGCCCAGACCGGGCAGGCAACACTGCGCTATCCGCCCGTCCCTGCTCCTCACTGGCGGTCCATACTGCGATTCCCCGCAACACCACCGCCGTGACGCTGGAACGACGCTATCTTCCGCATTATGGGAGAACTGTAGGTTGCCCGGGACCGCAGCTCGGCCGTATCCTGGCGTCTTATCTCGCCTCGCATACCGGAGACGCCAGCACAGCGCTCTGTATCCCGGGCAGCGCGTGCACGCCGCCCGCCATATGTCAACGTCTGCACCTACTACGCCGGAGTATTACGAGGGAACTCCAGACTGCGCCAGAGAATGGAGCACAATCAGAATAGCGTCTGAACTGCGTGAATTAATAAAGGACTAATACAGAGTTGTTGTATCTTCACTAGGACCCGCCTCTGCTGCTGCCCACGTCCCCCATCTTTGACAGAGAACCCAGCCTGCACCCAGACAGCCTACCTCTCTCACCCTTTACAGTATTGAGGAGTAAGTGAGTAGAAGCGCGATCCGCCTATAGAGGGAAATGCTACAAATTAAAAGACAGTTATAAACAAAACATGTAAGAGCAGTAATTAAAAAATGTTCAAATGTGTGTGAAATCTTATGGGACTTAACTGCTAAGGTCATCAGCCACCAAGCTTACACACTACTTCACCTAAATTATCCTAAGGACAAACACACACACACCCATGCCCGAGGGAGGACTCGAACCTCCGCCGGGACCAGCCGCACAGCAGTAATAAAGAAACTCCGGTTAATGACACATGAGTATTTGAATGAACGAGTTATTGTAGGGACACTCATTTGGTGTTGATTGTTGTCCACTGTGCGTTCGCTGATGTCAATAAAGATGCGTTTTTTTGTGATGCCGTAAAGGCTGTTGAGGGAAAGGATGAAACAGGGTAGGGAGAGAAAGGAGGATGAGAGCAGGAAATTGGATTACAGCAGTGCATGCCATGTGATAGAGGTATAGCTAGTTTTTTTCTCCTTCTTTGATCTTCTTTGGAGATCTGGATACAACATTCCTAAGGTTGGTGCATGAAAGCAGCTGTTACGAAGCATGAATAGAGAGGAATGATGTTTGCAGACACTGTAACTATTCTATCAAAGCCACCGTGTCACGAATTGCGCGGCCCCTCCCGCCGGAGGTTCGAGTCCTCCCTCGGGCAGGGGTATGTGTGTTGTTCTTATCGTAAGTTAGTTAGTGTGTAAGTATAGGGACCGATGACCTCAGCAGTTTTGTCCCTTACGAATTCACACACACACAGTCTATTATAAATTTCCCCCTACTAGCAGATTACTCTGTGTTCGAAGTGGTAACACATTTCTGTTATGACCACACCTACATTGATGTTGGCCTAACAACTTTACTTTTCATAGTTTTATTTTTTAAGAACTGTTTTGTTCTTCTCTGTAAACGATGTATTTAATACCAAAACAACTGTTAAAAGGTGGTCAATCTTTATTTCACTACACTTCACCTCTATTTGTAAGACTCTTTTGTTAAATACTTACGTGTGGATTGTCACTAGAATCGTTAGGTTTTTTGTTTCATTTTATTTTATTTTTGCGTCATCAGTCTTCTGACTGTTTTGATGCGGCCCGCCACGAATTCCTCTCCTGTGCCAACCTCTTCGTATCGAAGTAGCACTTGCAACCTACGTCCTCAGTTATTTGCAGCATCTATCCCACCGCTGCCTTATTCTACAGTTTTTGCCCTCTTCCGCTCCCTCTAATACCACAGAAGTTATGTCCTAATGTCTAAACAGATGCCCCTTCATCTTGCGAGTGTTTTCCATTCATTCCTTTCCTCGCCGATTCTGCAGAGAACCTCCTCATTCCTTAGCATATCAGTCCACCTAATTACCAACATTCTTCTGTAGCACCACATCTCAAATGCTTCTATTCACTTCCGTTCCGATTTTCCCAGAGTCCATGTCTCACTGCTATACCATGATGTGCTCTACACGTATATTCTCAGAATTTTTTTTCTCAAATTAAGACCTATGTTTGTTACTAGTAGACTTTCTTTGGCCAGGAATGCCTTTTTCGCCAATGCTGGTCTGCTTTGTATGTCCTCCTTGCTCTGTCCGTCATGGTTTATTTTGCTGCCTAGGTAGCAGAATTCCTTAACTTCATCTACTTCGTGGACACCAATTATGATGCTAAGTTTCTCGCCGTTCTCATTTCTGCTACTTCTCATTTTATATAGTATCTACATTAAAAATTACTCCATAAGAAAGTTCCTCTTTTTATGTGTGAAGGGTTATGTAAACTAAATTTAGCAATTAAAATGTTAAGCTTTTGTGTGCAAAGTGGGGCATGAAACGACATGCACACCGGGGATCGTGGGAAGGAGCATCGTCCGGCTGACGTCTGCTGGGCAACCCGTCGCAGCAGTGTGCCACTCAACAGTGGAGACCACAACCGGCGCTGCACTTACACACGTTGAGGGAGAGAGAGGGAGGCCATGGCAAGAGTTTCAACAGCAAGAAAGATTAGCCGCAGTGGCGCCACGCCGCCTCAGTGACGAGTCCCGAGGACAAGGCGATAGCTCACTGGTGAGTCCCTTGGAGGTCAGAAACGCGCCAGCTCGCTCACTGTTGACAGTAACACAGCATCTCACCTGGAGTGAGTGGTCAGACAGGTTTCAGCACCAGCTGTTGCTAATATGCTAAAGTGCATGCCACAACTACTATAGGTCACTTATCCTAACGTCCTGCGACTACAGAGAACAGGTGTGTTAAGCATATTTCCGTGAGAGTATGCAAGGTACACAGTTGCGATGTCAACAGTCACTCTGGCCTCTTTCTTTTATGAAAAGGACGCTTTTGGAAGGCATATTGTGATCAGTAGCGCTGCACCGCACCGCAAGTGACACTCCTTTTCTGCTTATGAGAACCATGAACCCCTCACCAAAGACAGAGCACCTGCAGATACAGTCTTTATCCAATAATGTCTCTTCGGTGGTCTACCGCTCTTAGTAGACCGGTTCTCCCTATGCTCATATTTCCCTTCATGATAATCACGAACTCCTGACCACTGACAAGGAAAATGGCTGCGAAGCCTTTCTCTGGCTTCTGGCGCCAACGCCGTGTTTCATCATGTAAATGCAGTGACGAAATTCCCAGCCAACCACACCCAGAGGCAGATATTTACCGGAATATGAACATGATGAGGCTGATCTAGTGATGCTGTGGAACTGGACATTGGGGAAAGCTACGTGAGTCGGCACATTTGAATTGACCTATATCACGTCCCTGTGTTCGTGTGTGTGTTTGTGGACAATGATCAGTGCAAATACTTAGTCGAGCTGGAGTAGGTCGAGAAAATGTTAGATTTGTGTACTGTTTTTCCTTTACAGCCGGACAGTAACAGAAACGGATGTAAACGAAAATTTAAATGGCTCATCTGTGCCCAGTTCATCTCTTATTACTTTTGACTTGAAATTGTCTCTTTCAGATTTAGACTGTATCAATGTAAGATTTACGCTCCATTAGTTATTCTACATCTACATCTACATTTGTACTCCGCAAACCACCCAACGGTGTGTGGCGGAGGGCACTTTACGTGCCACTGTCATTACCTCCCTTTTCTGTTCCAGTCGCGTATGGTTTGCGGGAAGAACGACTGTCTGAAAGCCTCCGTGCGCGCTCGAATCTCTCTAATTTTACATGCGTGATCTCCTCGGGGGGTATAAGTAGGGGGAAGCAATATATTCGATCTCTCATCCAGAAACGCACCCTCTTGCGGAGTACAAATGTAGATGTAGATGTAGAATAACTAATGGAGCGTAAATCTTACATTGATACAGTCTAAATCTACAGTCTAAATCTGCAAGCTACACCGCGATGCAGAGCGCCTCTCTTGCAGGGTCTCCCACTTGAGTTTGCTAAACATCTCCGTAACGCTATCACGGCTACCAAATAACCCTGTGACGAAACGCGCCGCTCTTCTTTGGATCTTCTCTATCTCCTCCGCCAACCCGATCTGGTACGGATCCCACACTGATGAGCAATACTCAAGTATAGGCTGAACGAGTGTTTTGTAGGCCACCTCCTTCGTTGATGGACTACATTTTCTAAGGACTCTCCCAATGAATCTCAACCTGGTACCCGCCTTACCGACAATTAATTTTATATGATCATTCCACTTCAAATCGTTCCGCACGCATACTCCCAGATATTTTACAGAAGTAACTGCTACCAGTGTTTGTTCCGCTGTCATATAATCATACAATAAAGGATCCTTCTTTCTATGTATTTGCAATACATTACATTTGTCTATGTTAAGCGTCAGTTGCCACTCCCTGCACCAAGTGCCTATCCGCTGCAGATCTTCCTGCATTTCGCTACAATTTTCTAATGCAGCAACTTCTCTGTATACTGCAGCATCATCCGCGAAAAGCCGTATGGAACTTCCGACACTATGTACAAGGTCATTTATACATATTGTGAAAAGCAATGGTCCCATAACACTCCCCTGTGGCGCGCCAGAGGTTACTTTGACGTCTGTAGACGTTTCTCCATTGATAACAACATGCTGTGTTCTGTTTGCTAAAAACTCTTCAATCCAGCCACACAGCTGGTCTGATATTCCGTAGGCTCTTACTTTGTTTATCAGGTGACAGTGCGGAACTGTATCGAACGCCTTCCGGCAGTCAAGGAAAATAGCATCTACCTGGGTGCCTGAATCTAATATTTTCTGGGTCTCATGAACAAATAAAGCGAGTTGGGTCTCACTCGATCGCTGTTTTCGGAATCCATGTTGATTCCTACAGAGTAGATTCTGGGTTTCCAAAAACGACATGATACTCGAGCAAAAAACATGTTCTAAAATTCTACAACAGATCGACGTCAGAGATATAGGTCTATAGTTTTGCGCATGTGCTCGACGACCCTTCTTGAAGACTGGGACTACCTGTGCTCTTTGCCAATCGTTTGGAACCTTCCGTTCCTCTAGAGACTTGCGGTAGACGGCTGATAGAAGGGGGGGCAAGTTCTTTCGCGTACTCTGTGTAGAATTGAATTGGTATCCCGTCAGGTCCAGTGGACTTTCCTCTGTTGAGTGATTCCAGTTGCTTTTCTATTCCTTGGACACTTATTTCGGTGTCACTCATTTTTTCGTTCGTGCGAGGATTTAGAGAAGGAACTGCAGTGCGGTCTTCCTCTGTGAAACAGCTTTGGAAAAAGGTGTTTAGTATTTCAGCTTTACGCGTGTCATCCTCTGTTTCAATGCCATCATCATCCCGGAGTGTCTGGATATGCTGTTTCGAGCCACTTACTGATTTAACGTAAGACCAGAACTTCCTAGGATTTTCTGTCAAGTCGGTACATAGAATTTTACTTTCGAATTCACTGAACGCTTCACGCATAGCCCTCCTCACGCTAACTCTGACATCGTTTAGCTTCTGTTTGTCTGAGAGGTTTTGGCTGCGTTTAAACTTGGAGTGAAGCTCTCTTTGCTTTCGCAGTGGTTTCCTAACTTTGTTGTTGAACCACGGTGGGTTTTTCCCGTCCCTCACAGTTTTACTCGGCACGTACCTGTCTAAAACGCATTTTACGATTGCCTTGAACTTTTTCCATAAACACTCAACATTGTCAGTGTCGGAACAGAAATTTTCGTTTTGATCTGTTAGGTAGTCTGAAATCTGCCTTCTATTACTCTTGCTAAACAGATAGACCTTCCTCCCTTTTTTTATAGTCCGCCGCTCGTGGTCTCGCGGTAGCGTTCTCGCTTCCCGAGCCCGGGGTCCCGGGTTCGATTCCCGGCGGGGTTAGGGATTTTCACCTGCCTCGAGATGACTGGGTGTTTGTGTTGTCCTCATCATTTCATCATCATCCAGGAAAGTGGCGAAATTGGACTGAGTAAAGATTGGATAATTGTACGGGCGCTGATAACCACGCAGTTGAGCGCCCCACAAACCAAACATCATCATCATCTTTTTTTATATTCCTATTAACTTCCATATTCAGGGATGCTGCAACGGCCTTATGATCACTGATACCCTGTTCTGCACTTACAAAGTCGAAAAGTTCGGGTCTGTTTGTTATCAGTAGGTCCAAGATGTTATCTCCACGAGTCGGTTCTCTGTTTAATTGCTCGAGGTAATTTTCGGATAGTGCACTCAGTATAATGTCACTCGATGCTCTGTCCCTACCACCCGTCCTAAACATCTGAGTGTCCCAGTCTATATCTGGCAAATTGAAATCTCCACCTAAGAGTATAACATGCTGAGAAAATTTATGTGAAATGTATTCCAAATTTTCTCGCAGTTGTTCTGCCACTAATGCTGCTGAGTCGGGAGGTCGGTAAAAGGAGCCAATTATTAACCAAGCTCGGTTGTTGAGTGTAACCTCCACCCATAATAATTCACAGGAACTATCCACTTCTACTTCACAACAGGATAAACTACTACTAACAGCGACAAACACGCCACCACCGGTCGCATGCAATCTATCCTTTCTAAACACCGTCTGTGCCTTTGTAAAAATTTCGGCAGAATTTATCTCTGGTTTCAGCCAGCTTTCTGTACCTATAACGATTTCAGCTTCGGTGCTTTCTATCAGCGCTTGAAGTTCCGGTACTTTACCAATGCAGCTTCGACAGTTTACAATTACAATACCGACTGATGCTTGGTCCCCGCATGTCCTGACTTTGCCCCGCACCCTTTGAGGCTGTTGCCCTTTCTGTACTTCCCCGAGTCCATCTAACCTAAAAAACCGCCCAGTCCACGCCACACAACCCCTGCTACCCGTGTAGCCGCTTGTTGCGAGTAGTGGACTCCTGACCTATCCAGCGGAACCCGAAACCCCACCACCCTATGGCGCAAGTCGAGGAATCTGCAGCCCACAAGGTCGCAGAACCGTCTCAGCCTCTGATTCAGACCTTCCACTCGGCTCTGTACCAAAGGTCCGCAGTCAGTCCTGTCGACGATGCTGCATATGGTGAGCTCTGCTTTCATCCCGCTAGCGAGACTGGCAGTCTTCACCAAATCAGATAGCCGCCGGAAGCCAGAGAGGATATTCTCCGATCCATAGCGACACACATCATTGGTGCCGACATGAGCGACCACCTGCAGATGGGCGCAACCTGTACCCTTCATGGCATCCGGAAGGACCCTCTCCACATCTGGAATGACTCCCCCCGGTATGCACACGGAGTGCACAATGGTTTTCTTCCCCTCTCTTGCTGCCATATCCCTAAGGGGCCCCATAAAATCTTTTACAATGTTACACATAAGAAAACGTGGTTGTGTATTTCACCCTTTTATTCAGTGCCTCTCACCATTGTGCTTTAATGAATCGCCATTCCTGTAAATAAAGGACCTACAGAGAACCAGTAGAAGCAAAAAGAAAAAACAGATAAGTGCATCTCTGCACAAGAATTTACAACTAAAGCATACAATTCAATAAGTTCTATACAATGGACTTAAATTTTCGTAGCTATGAGTTGTGTTTTATGATTTTTGAGAGCTCTGAACTATGCCTGGTTAAACGCTTAGCTGCTTCTTTGGAATTACTCGCTGTATATCTCAGTTATTCTACTCCTTGTTTGAAATTTAAATGTGTGTGTGTTTAGAGCAGTGCTGATGATTTACTTCATGGATTGTTCTAGTAAAGTGTGGTTGTGAGTGCGACTGTCTCGTAAGAGAGTCCATATGATGTAATTAGGAAATGAGGGCAATCCATTATGAGGTGCTAAAAGAATTATTGATGACTGTACACTTGACTGAATGAAAATGAAGCTAATGAAATGCTGCTTTAGCAAAGACTCATTTCCACATTTCCTAACCATCTTTTTCAATTGAAATAAGGACACCGTCTAAAAAAATAATTCTTTATGATGTCACGCCATGATCTTACTAAGTGCAACACCAGAAGCACAATATTATCGACACTGTTGGATTTGATGAACGCTTCAGTCAAATGATGGGCTGACATGTCTCATATATCATTGCTATAGATTCACTTCACCATAATCTGTATCATGTTTCTATAAATTAATGAGGATCTAATACTGATAATATGGATTATATCGGTGCCTCCAAAGATCAAGCCACAAACACGTGTCTCAGTTTCCCTCAAACTCTTTAGTTAATTCCAGAATGAGATTTTCACTCTGCAGTGGAGTGTGCGCTGATATGAAACTTCCTGGCAGATTAAAACTGTGTGCCCGACCGAGACTCGAACTCGGGACCTTTGCCTTTCGCGGGCAAGTGCTGTACCAACTGAGCTACCGAAGCACGACTCACGCGCGGAACTCACAGCTTTACTTCTGCCAGTACCTCGTCTCCTACCTTCCAAACTTTACAGAAGCCCTCCTGCGAATGGGGAATTGATCAGGTTTTAGGAAGAGAAGAACTTTGGAAGTTTTCACTAGTTGGTCGTGTTATGTTTGTTACATTATACTAGATCTATAGGACATGTAAGTGGTCCCTCCCAATTGAATCTATGACTTCTACTATGGTGTGCTTCAAGAGGTTCTAGGAGGCAGTAATGGCCAGGTGTGGTCTGGGATGTCGATTTCATGGCCATTGAGTACGTTGAAAAACTGTCGTCACTAATGTTTTCCAGCAGGCATGCAGGAGGTTATTAGCAACGACTACATATGTGGTAAATGTTCGGTCTATGTGGATGGAAATAGTAAGGAAAGGGATGACTATGGTGGATGTATATAGTGGCTTGGATTAAAGTACGTTTTTGGAGAAGCATGGTGAAGCTGCTCGGGTGGTTCATTTAGGAGTGGTTTGGGGCTAAAATAGAAACCGTGAAGATGGGTGTTGGCTACTCCATCACATGCAGTAGGCCGGATTCTTGGTTCGATGTAGGACGTAAGGAGACGTGCTTATGGAATAATGGGGTTGAAGGAAGGTTTTCATCAGGGCATGGGTTTCATATTATCATAGGTTGCGGTTGAGAAGATGTTTTTTGGAGTGGAGGGGACAGATAGTCTGCCGTAGCATATCGTACATGTGCTGCGCCATTTGCCCCTGGGCCGTCATGCCACCACTTGTCGACGTCGTCGTGCTGCCTGCCGATGGCGTGCATGTTAAGCTCCCCACCTTTTGAGCAATTTTAATTTTATTGCATGAAAGCTATCGTTTGCTTCTGAAAGTGTCTTATCAGTTGACCACATAAGATTTAGAAGCACATGCAGACAGTGAATAAATGATAGCACTCACGCAATCAAATCATAAAAAAATTAAATTTCCATACCAGCACTATGCATTTATAAACATCATATATATTAAGTTAATTCCATGATGAGCAGGGGTCGGAGGATGCAGGGTTCGTGTGGTGTGCGGAAATTTGCCACGCCGGACATTTGCCACGATTTTACCTGCTTCGAAGGGTTGAGACCCTTGTCTCCCCCAGTGAGAAAGCAAGTGGAAAGGGCGAAGAGAAGGTCTCGAGAAGAAACTACACAGTTATCGGAGGTATACGCGAATGAAATGGGAAATCTACATAATAAAGGTTATGACTTTGTAACAGTGATGCCTAATTCAGAATCTATGAAGAGAACCATGCGTCGTCAACGAAGTCAAGCGAGGGGGAACCAACAAGAGCCTAAGAACTCTTATGAAAGTGATCGTAATGAAGATCTATTAAAAATGGGAGATGGCAGTAGTTTTCTTCTAGAAGACGATAGATTAGAGAATAATGATTTTTAGTGGAAGGAAAGAAAAAGAAAGTTTAAAAACATGTGCCCATTTTTTTATGGATGGAACATTTAAAAGCTGCAGCGAGCAGTTTGCACAAATCTACACCTTACACGTAGACTTGGGAGGCCCGATGAAAGAAACAAACATCCTTCCTACTGTATTTGCACTGCACCCTAATAAGAAGAAAGGCATATATGTTCGTCTGTTTCGTCTGATAAAACAGGCAGTCCCTGAGTGGTGTCTTAAGAAGTGAATGTCGATTTTGAGGCAGCTGCGATATCGGCCATTCGTCAAGTTTTTCCCACAATTGAAATAAATGGATGCTATTTCCATATGAAGAAGAGTTTGTGGAGAAGAATTCAAGTTCTCGGCCTAACTGAGGAGTATCGCCAGAACGAGGATTTAAGACTTCACGACAGCATGTGTGCAGCGCTGGCATTTGTAAAACCGAAGGGAGTAAGCAATGGATGGATTTAGATTCATGCTGAAGCTCCTGATAACGGAAGGCTCTCTCAGTTTTTTGACTAATTTGTGGACAACTGGCTAGAGAATGAGGATATCCCAATAGAAATGTGGAACTGCTGCGGAAAAAGGCACCGAACGGCGAATGCTGTTGAAGGGTGGCACAACAAAAGAAATAGTATTATTGGAAACCCTCACCCTAGAATCGCATATTTGGTGGAGTGCTTGAGAAAGGAAGCAGAGCTCACAAACTGCACGTACATGAAATTGGAAATGAATTTAGAAGGTAAGAAGAGGAAGAAGAAGTATTTGAAGCTGGACAATAGGATAGAGAGAATCGTAAAGAATTATGAGGAGACTAGCAACATTAGGCCTTGCTTCAAAGCCATTGCCCATATTCAGAAACTGGACTAAAATATGTTAAAAATAATTTATTAAAAAACTATGAAGACCACTGAGTCCTCGCAAATTACTGAGTTAAAATTATTATAACACTGAAGCAGCATTATCGGCACTAATATTAAGTTGTAACTGTAAATAGAGTGTGCATTAGTTCAGCCTGTTTAGGCTGATTTTAAACACGCCAAAATGGTAAATGGTCAATTATCATTTTGACAGCCAAAAGCCTGTGGAAAGTGTGATGGGAATCAGCCTTTAACGTAAAAATTAAAGAGTGTTTAAAGCCTCACAAAAGTATCCCTAAATAGCTTAACGATGTAACTAGCTAGTCCCATCTCGGTTCACTAGCGCGTAATCAAGAAGAAGTGAAATTTGGCTTAACGAAACCAACATTAAACACCACTCAAATGATCCTCCTGTAACCAGAATTTACAATTACATCTAACTGCCGGCTGCGGTGGCCGAGCGGTTCTAGGCGTTACAGTCTGGAGCCGTGCGACCGCTACGGTCGCAGATTCGAATCCTGCCTCGGGTATGGATTTGTGTGATGTCCTTATGTTAGTTAGGTTTAATTAGTTCTAAGTTCTAGGCGACTGATGACCACAGACGTTAAGTCGCATAGTGCTCAGAGCCATTTGAACCATCTGAACCATCATTTCCTCTGTCACTGACAGTTCAGGTGCTTCTGCAACATCAGTTATTTGATAGTGTAATTTGAGTTGCTTTGCAACACCAGGGATACCTATTTCTATATTATGCTAACAGCTGTTCTCATTTCGAATTCTGGAATATTTACTTCGACGTCTTTGGTGAAGGAATTTCGCTAAACTGCATTTAGTAACTCCACTTTAGTGGCACTGTCATCAGTAACATTACCGTCGCTGTCGCGCAGTAAAGGTACTTACTGAGACTTTCCGCTGGTTTACTTAAGATAGGACCAGAATCTCTTTGGATTTTCCGCCACATTTCTAGAGAGAGTTTCGTTGTGCATCTCGCACTGAAATCCGCATCAAATTTCGAGTCTGAGAAAAACTTCACCAATCTTGGAGATTTTGCGTTCGTCTAAATTATACCTGCCTTTTTCGGTGCTCCTGCAGCAGCTTTCTGTCGTGTTTTGTGCACTATGGGGGATCAGTTCCGTCTCTTATTAATTTATTTGGTATGAATCTCTCGAGTGCTGTTGATACTATTTCTTTGAACTTAAGCCGCATATGGTCTTCACTTGCATAGTTTGGAAGGATTGGAGACTGTCTCTTGGAAAGAGGTCAACAGAATTTTTAGCTGCTTTTATAAGTAGATATATTTCGCGTTTAATTTTGGAGAATTTCTATGTTACGGAATTGAGCCTCGCTACGACTTTGTGTTCACTAATCCCTGTATCCGTCGTGATGCTCAGAATTATTTGTGGCTAAGAGGTCAAGTGTGCTTTCGTAACCATTTACAGTTTGAATGGTCTCGTGAACTAATTGCTCAAAATAATTTTAGATGATGGTTCAGATGGCTCTGAACACTATGGGACTTAACTTCTAAGGTCATCAGTCCCCTAGAACTTAGAACTACTTAAACCTAACTAACCTAAGGACATCACACGCATCTATGCCCGAGGCAGGATTCGAACCTTCGACCGTAGCGGTCGCGCGGTTCCAGACTGTAGCACCCTGGTCGGCAATAATTTTTAAAAAAGCATTTAGAACAATTACGGAAGTTGTTTTCTATCTACAATATGGTCTGAAAATGTATTTTTGTCAACATAAGGAAGCTACATTGAAGTCACTGCCAACTATAATTGCATGAGTAGGGTACGTTTTGTGATGAGACTCAAGTTTTCTTTGAACTGTTCAGCAACTGTTTCATCTGGGACCGGGGGTCGGTAAAAGGAGCCAGTTATTAATTTATTCCGGTTGTCGAATATAACCTCTGCCTATACTAAGTCACAGGAACTACCTGCTTCAATGTCGCTTGTGAGCTGGAACAGACATTACATTATATTTCGTTAACTTGTGCTTCTTGTTTCTGTTGTCATGCAGATCATTACAATTACGGCTTTTCCCTCCAAAACCTAAGATACTTTCTCTGTGACCCTGTAAATACCAGAGCTAAACAATGTAGAACAACAACGGAAGTACAAGCATTTCATTCTGTATTACCTCATTTCCTTATTTCTAACATTTTAAAATTGTACGTCGACTATAGATGTCAATTATAGATTTACTTATCTCTGTTTAGTGAACGTATTTTCAGTCATGTTTCGAACATTGTCCCGCTACGCTTTATTAACTAATGTTTCGCCGCAAGGGATACCGGATTTTAGAGAGTAAATTATTATGCAGTATGTCGTTTTCTTTTCAGACCTTCGCATACCCATTTCTTCTTTCCTTATTGTCTTTTGGGCATGCAGTTATAGTAATTAAAGTAGGCACAAATGCAGTGATCAAAAAAGAAATGATTAGAGGACATTCGCATTCTCTTTACATCTTTCCTTTCTACACTCCTGGAAATGGAAAAAAGAACACATTGACACCGGTGTGTCAGACCCACCATACTTGCTCCGGACACTGCGAGAGGGCTGTACAAGCTATGAGCACACGCACGGCACAGCGGACACACCAGGAACCGCGGTGTTGGCCGTCGAATGGCGCTAGCTGCGCAGCATTTGTGCACCGCCGCCGTCAGTGTCAGCCAGTTTGCCGTGGCATACGGAGCTCCATCGCAGTCTTTAACACTGGTAGCATGCCGCGACAGCGTGGACGTGAACCGTATGTGCAGTTGACGGACTTTGAGCGAGGGCGTATAGTGGGCATGCGGGAGGCCGGGTGGAGGTACCGCCGAATTGCTCAACACGTGGGGCGTGAGGTCTCCACAGTACATCGATGTTGTCGCCAGTGGTCGGCGGAAGGTGCACGTGCCCGTCGACCTGGGACCGGACCGCAGCGACGCACGGATGCACGCCAAGACCGTAGGATCCTACGCAGTGCCGTAGGGGACCGCACCGCCACTTCCCAGCAAATTAGGGACACTGTTGCTCCTGGGGTATCGGCGAGGACCATTCGCAACCGTCTCCATGAAGCTGGGCTACGGTCCCGCACACCGTTAGGCCGTCTTCCGCTCACGCCCCAACATCGTGCAGCCCGCCTCCAGTGGTGTCGCGACAGGCGTGAATGGAGGGACGAATGGAGACGTATCGTCTTCAGCGATGAGAGTCGCTTCTGCCTTGGTGCCAATGATGGTCGTAAGCGTGTTTGGCGCCTTGCAGGTGAGCGCCACAATCAGCACTGCATACGACCGAGGCACACAGGGCCAACACCCGGCATCATGGTGTGGGGAGCGATCTCCTACACTGGCCGTACACCACTGGTGATCGTCGAGGGGACACTGAATAGTGCACGGTACATCCAAACCGTCATCGAACCCATCGTTCTACCATTCCTAGACCGGCAAGGGAACTTGCTGTTCCAACAGGACAATGCACGTCCGCATGTATCCCGTGCCACCCAACGTGCTCTAGAAGGTGTAAGTCAACTACCCTGGCCAGCAAGATCTCCGGATCTGTCCCCCATTGAGCATGTTTGGGACTGGATGAAGCGTCGTCTCACGCGGTCTGCACGTCCAGCACGAACACTGGTCCAACTGAGGCGCCAGGTGGAAATGGCATGGCAAGCCGTTCCACAGGACTACATCCAGCATCTCTACGATCGTCTCCATGGGAGAATGGCAGCCTGCATTGCTGCGAAAGGTGGATATACACTGTACTAGTGCCGACATTGTGCATGCTCTGTTGCCTGTGTCTATGTGCCTGTGGTTCTGTCAGTGTGATCAGGTGATGTATCTGACCCCAGGAATGTGTCAATAAAGTTTCCCCTTCCTGGGACAATGAATTCACGGTGTTCTTATTTCAATTTCCAGGAGTGTAGTTGCTCCCATGGCGATGGACTGTTTCTATCGCAATCTGTAAGCGTGAAAGGAAGCTACCGTACAGACAGAAGGATCTATATTTATACTTGGCAGAGCTAATTACATACTGACATAAACGTCGGTATTGCTTTCGTTTCCCAAAAGTTATAAATATTTCGATTTCGGAAAAGAAGCTCTGTATTTCGCCAAGATGTCGCAGAAGAAGGTCCTTTACGTGCTGATTGTATCGAGTAAGATGTGGAGACGGCGGTTTGAAAGTGGACAGAAGAAGTACGAGGAAGGGCATCCCTTACCTGAGGGATCGCTACTCAAGCTACCTGGCGAAGGGGCAAGTGCGGCAAATGTCCGGCGTGGCAAATGTCCGTCATTAGTTCGTGTGTGAGGGGGGGGGATTGCGGAGGAGCATGGGCATGGGGATGGGGGATGTGGGATGGGGGTGGTCTTCAGAGGGCAGTGACATGATGATATCATAATTCCAAGAGTGATGACGTCATGGCGTGTCTGGATGCGATTACGTCAGAATTTCAGGAATTCTGGTGTTGATTTCAGTGAATTCCGGGCTCATTATATAACTGAACGGCAACTGGTAGGCTTTTGTAACTTCCGGTCAGGTGGTCGTTGTACTGGAAAAATTGATACGTATGTGCTGTTGTTAAAGATGCTTTGACACAATGCTATCATATGCACCCCACAGGGGGTTCAGCGTCATCTCCAGTATTAACTCAGCAGTGCAGTATTGTGAAAGACAAACGAATGCCTTCAAATAGCGCTTGATTCTGTCTCCTATGAAGAATCCTACGAGATTCGTGTCCTATGGTTACCAACTGTATTGGGTGCCATCTCCCGCTTGCCATCTTCCAATCTCGCTGACTGTAAACAACCGATTCCTCCGACTAGTGCACATTAATCGACAGAAGTCGTAGCATTCTGACTGAAAATAAATCGTTTTGTCTGGGGATTTATACGTCCGCTTGTCGAATAACGGCAGTCGGACAGTTGTTCTATGACTTCTCAACGAACTTTCCTTCGTCCAATGGCGTTACTCTGCCACTACGTCCAGTTACATGTATACTGTTTCCTTTCGGTTTAGGCAATACAGATGGACAGAAGTGTTGTTAATTAGTCCTGGGAAATAATACTAAATTCACTTTCTAGGCTGGCCAACATTTTACATCATCAGTTGTTTTATGATTCATGGATCGCGTTAGAAGGATTGTTGAAGAACTATTGGAATCTGCTATTCAGAAATTAGGAATAGAGATTCTTTCTTTTTTTCTTAAAAAAAGATAGTTCTAGAGGAGCAGTTCACCAGTCAAATACTAGGTTGGTTTTATTAATCTTCTGCTAGCACTGCACTGTGATCGGTTGGTTTCAGTTACACAACTTGAGGCTGCAGTGGATGGGAAAAACTGTTCTGGAGCGGCTGTGGGATCCAACGGACGTCCAGCCCGGCCCACGAGCCCGCCAATCGCCCCACCCAGTTGCTGCTTACATTGATGCTGATCCCTCACCCATAATCCAGTGGGAGGTCGTTCCAGGGCGTGGCAGTCTGCGAAAGACCCCCTAGGGGCCGAACGTAAGGCCTCCTCGGTCAGTCTGACAAACAGGCACCATGTGCTATCCGTGACTGACGATGTCCCTCAGCCAGATACTGTCGTGTGTCCTGTTCCAGAGGAAACCACTCAGCCTTCAAGATCCGGGGCAGCTATGAGCTCCAGTGTTAGGCGCGTTGTGGAGGCCCTTAGAGGCAAGGCTGCCGAGGAGGGGGAGGAAGCCAACGGGCACTCCATGTGCGTACTGGGTGGAGTCATTCCAGACGTGGAACAGGTTGGGTCCTTCCGGATAATATGAAGAGCACAGGTGCAGAAAACTCCAGGCGGTGGCTCATGTCGGTACAAGTGATGTGTGTCACTTTGATTTCGAGCGGCCATCAGAAGTGGTAAAGGCTGTTGCGGATCTTTGGTACGGAGGCGAGTGGAGGATCTGAGTCAGAGGCTCAGAGGGTTCTGCGACCGTGCAGGCTGCAGAGTCCTCTACTTGCGCCATAGGGTGGTGGGGTTTCGGGTCCCGCTAAACAGGTCATGAGTCCTTTACACACAGGAGGCGGCTTCACGGGTACTAGGGGCTGTATGGCGTTGAATGGGCGGTTTTTTTTTTTTTTAGGTTACACGGCATCGGGTAAACACACAAAGGGCTCTAGTCTCAAAGGGTGCATGTAGAACACGAGAGGAACGTAGATCTAAGAACCATCAGTGTAACAGTTGTAAATTGTCGTAGCTGTATGTGGGAAGTACCAGATCGCCAAGCGCTAATAGAAACCAGTGATGCTCTAATCATTATAGGCACTGAAAGCTCGCTAAAGACGGAGATAAGTCACCCGAAATTTTTGCGAAAGACCTAACAGTCTTCAGAAAGGATAGGCTAAGTACAGTGGGCGGTGATGTGTTTGTTGCTATTAGTTGTAGTTTATGTTGTAGCGAAACTGAAGTGGACAGTTCCTGTGAGTATGGCTAGAGGTCATTCTTGGCAACCGGAATAAAATAATAACTCGATCCTTTTACCGTTCTCTCAAATCAGATGACAAAATTGCAGAAGGGTTCAAAGAAAACTTGAGTATAATTTCAGACACGTACTCTACTTATGCATTATAGTTGGTGGTGACTTCAATTGCCGGCCGGGGTGGCCGAGCAGTTCTAGGCGCTACAGTCTGGAACCGCGCGACCGCTACGGTCGCAGGTTCGAATCCTGCCTCGGGCATGGATGTGTGTGATGTGCTTAGGTTAGGTTTAAGTAGTTCTAAGTTCTAGGGGGCTGATGACCTCAGAAGTTAAGTCCCGTAGTGCTCAGAGCCATTTGAACCAATTTGACTTCAATTTATCCCCGATGTGTATAAATCCGGAGGTACACGTAAGAAATCATCCGAAATTGTGATAGACGCTTTCTCTGAAAATTATTTCCAGCATTTAGGTCGTAAGCCCACTCGAATAGTAAACAGTTGTGAAAACACACTTTACCTCTTAGCATCAAATAATCCTGAACTAACAACGAGCATCAAAACATATACAGGGTTTAATGAACACCTGGTTGTCGTAGCGAGACTGAATACCGTAATTCCCAACTCCACCAAAAATAAACGAAATATGTGTCCATCTAAAAAAGTAGACAAAAATTCGCTTGACACCTTCCTGAGAGGCAATCTCCACTCCTTCCAAATTAACAATGTAAGTGTAGACCAGATGAAGCTAGAAATCAAAGAAACAGTATCGACAACAGTTGAGAGATTTATACCAAATAAATTAAAAAAACGACCGAGCTGATCTTCCATACTACACAAAACAGGTCAGAACACTGTTGCTAGACAATAAAAAAAGTATGCCACATTTAAACGAATGCAAAGTCCCCTAAGATTGGCGATCTGTTACAGAATCTCGAAATTTAGAGCGAATTGCAATGCAAGTTGCTTATAACAGTTTCCACAGAGAAACGTTGTCCCGAAACCTGGCAGAAAATTCATAGACTCTGGTCGTAAGTAAAGTATGCTAGCTGCAAGACACACTAACTGCTTCTCTGCGCGATAGCACTGGAAATACTATGGCTGACACTGTTGTTAAAGTTGAGTTACTAAAGAAAGCCTTCCGAAATTCTTTCAACAAAGAAGTCGAAGTAAATATTCCAGAACTCGAATGAAGAATAGCTGCCAGCATGAGTAAGACGAATAGATATCCTCGGAGTAGTGAAGCAGCTTAAATCACTTAATAAAAGCAAGTCCTCCGGTACAGATTGTACACCAATTAGGCTACTTTCAGAGTATGCCGATGCAATAGTTCGATACTTAGCAACCACACACAGTCGGTCGCTCCACAATAGATCCTTACCCAAAGACCGGAAAGTTGCGGAGGTCACACCAATATTCAAGAAATGGAATAGGAGTAATCCGCTAAATTACAGGCCCATATCATTAAAGTTTATGTGCAGCAGGATTGTGGAATATATATTGTGTTCGAAAATTATGAATTACATCGAAAAGAACGGTCTATTGCCACACAGTCAACACAGATTTAGAAAACGTCCTTGTGAAACACAACTAGCTCCTTCTTCACAGGAAGTGTTAAGTTGTATCGTCAAACGATATCCAATTGATTCCGTGTTTCTAGATTTCCAGAAAACTTTTGACGCCGTACTTTCACAAGCGACTTGTAATTAAATTGCATGCTTATGGAAAATTGTTTAAGTTACGTGACTGGAATGGTGATTTCCTGTCAGAGAGATCATAGTTCGTAGCGACTGAAGGAAAGTCATCAAGTAAAACAGAAGAGATGTGTGGCGTTCCCCAAAGTTGTTCCTTACCTATATAAACATTTTAGGATACGATCTGAGCCAGCCTTCTTAGGTTGTTTACTGATGATACTGTCGTTTATTGTCTAGTAACGTCATCAGAAGATCAAAACCAATTGTAAAACTATTAGATGAGATTTCTGTATGGTGTGAAAACTGGCAATTGACTCTAAAAAATGAAAAGTGTGAAGTCATCCACATGAGTGAAAAAGGAATCCGTTAAACTTCGGTTAACGATAAAGCAGTCAAACCTAAAAGCTGTAAATTCCACTAAATACCTAGGAATTACAATTATGAACAACTTTAATTGGAAAGAAAATAGAGAAAATGTTTTGGGAAGGTGAACCAAAGACTGTGTCTGATTGGCAGAACACTTAGAAAATGCAACAAGTCTGCTAAAGGGACTGGCTAAACAACTCTTTTCCGTCCTCTTTTGGAGTACTGCTGCCCGTGTGGGATTCTTACCAGACAAGCTTGTCGGATTACAGCGAGAAAGTTCAAAGAAGGGCAGCACGTTCTGTACTAACGAGAAAGAGGTGAGAGGGTGTCACCGACATGATACAGGATTTGGGTTGAACATCATCAAAGCAAACGTGTGTCTCGTTACTGCGGGATCTTCTCACGAAATTTGAACCACTAACTTCCTGCTCCGATTGTGAAAATATATTGTTGACGCCGAACTACATAGGGAGAAAAGATAACGATAATAAAGTAAGAGAAATCAGAGCTCACACGGAAAGATGTAGGTGTCCGCTTTTAATACACGCGCTGTTCGGAAGTGGAATGACAGAATTATTGTGAAGATGGTTCGATGAACCCTCTGCCAGGCAGGAAAGTGTGATTTGCAGCCATGTAGTTATAGATGTAGATGCAGGCTGTAACACATTTACGAAAGATTGTTGAAAAATGCGTACATAAAAACATACCTCCCATTCCAATGGCTGTAGAGTGTATGGATGAACAGTAAATGGATCCTTTTTTTCTTTCGCATTTCGATGGTTAGTTTAGAAGACTTGAATGCTGAAAGAGCACCTCACTGACGTATTGCTTTATCTCGTACACTACTTATGGATATTGGAACGAAGCTAATCACATGGAAACATGAAATTTTAAAACTACGTTACTAATTACTGAGGAAACAGTAAATGAAACTACGAACACATTTTTAGCAGATAAGCATTATTAACGTCTGCTGATGTTACCCTTAGTTTCGTTCTTCTTTTAACATATGTTGTGAAGTCGACATTAAACTCATATCTTCAGCAAAAGCACTGCGCAGACACTAGGTATGTAGTGTATACATCAAAACACGTCCGGTTAGATAATGTGACAGCCATCTCTCAGAAAATTTTCATGCTGAGTCTGCAAAATCACATTCAGTGGGTGTTACGTGTGCCACTAGATGACGCACGCACTTCAGGCATGCTTCATAGCGTCAGGGACTTAGAAATAACTCGTAATTGCTGTCCTTCTTCTTAACCTGCTATCTTATTCATTTCGCTGTCATCGTCATTGATTACGGTTTATTTAGCACTTCGATGCATTCGTTAAGGTGCTTCTGTTCTTATATAGCGTACATGATAAGACAGAAAGGTACCTGTGGTAATATAAGTACTTCGTCTTTTTGGCGACTTACCAGAATTTGCGCCATAGCGACTGACGCCAAAAGGTTTCTCGATGTGTACAGACGTCTCGGATTGAATCGTAAAGATGAGGCATAGTCTCTGCGTGACGAAGACTAATAACGAAATTAAACGAGTTATTGGAAAGAAACATTGCGGTATTAATCTAGAGCTATTTAAGGAAAACATGTGAAATGTAAGCCTAGATGGTTAGGCTTGGATTTGAAATATCGTATTGACCACAGTGCTATCTCGTTCGGTGAAACTGGTTAGTTAACTCTGTACGCATTCTTTGCCATTTTATCCAAAGTGTGAGCTAGTTACTTACTTATAGTTCCAGGTTGGATTCTTGCTTCTTAGTTTATACCCGGAGCAGTTGAAAGACAATGCCACACCGGAAACTTTCATTGACTTCTTATTTGGTCATAACATATTTTCGTCTTCACAACGCGCCGGCAGTAAAGTAGTCGGAAGGGAATTGAGGACAGAAAACGTTTTTCATTTTTATTTTTGTTATACGCGGTTCGACATAGGGAATGTTAAATTTGTCCTCGAGCATAAGTTTGAGTTTTATATGCGGTATTGCTTCGTGTGAGTCACATAACTTATCGATTTGAAGTCGTAGTGTAGATGTCAACCACACTATAATAAATACGTGTATATCTCTTTGGCTGCGAGCCAGAAACTACTAAATTTAAAAAAGGGGGGATTTCAGTATATATACAGCTGCTACACAGCGAATAATGACTTTTAACTATTCAACTGACCACGGACGCTCCTCCTGAATAAAAAACACTAAGAACATGGCGTATTTGTATGAGGTTCGCAGCCAGCACTCCTTCTTCATTCGCATCTGATGAGAAACAAGGTGGGCCGAGCTCCATCTGAAATGGTGACGGTGCAGCAACGAGGTGGGGTACACATGACGATATGAAAAACCTTCAGATTTTACACAAAAGGCAATAATCGCAAATTACATTATTCGTATATGACAATCTAATGCTCCTAATTTATGACTTTTACATGCATTTTAGCAATATTCGAGAATTAACAGTGACCATCGATAGCCACGATAAAACCCAGTTACGACACTCCATTGATGGAAATCTTAGTATCCACAATCAGTCACTCGCTGTAATTCTGATCAGCCATAGGTAAAAAAATACACTGTGGTGACAAGGTCGAACGCTAGTAATAAATCTGTCCGTGCCCAAACTTACACAGGATCTCTGTGAATGTGGCGATTACGTGCGTTACTGCCTATCGACAAATTTGGTGACCTTCCGTCTTTGCAGTATGTGTCGAAAGCTCGTATGTCTTCTTCGCGATGTGCGACTTCTCTGTATTCACATATGCAAATAGTGTGCTATAGTTGTCGCTTCGCTGAACATGAGCTTCCAACAATAATATAGTCCCCTAGAACGTTACTGACTGCTTTTAATCTGATCCATTCCAACACTCTATCATAACGTAAACAGACGACTTTCCACTGACACACCTTTTATACTGTCTGTTCATCTCTATACATATTTTTCAGCAGCCTTGCGTCTTGTCGAGTTAAATTTTTCGTTTCGTAAATTCTAAATACGACTGGAGTATGCTCCAGACAGTTACACACCTACTGAATAGTTTACAAGCTACATATATGCTTGGAAAGGATTAGGTGATATTAAACACATCAATTAAAAAATCCCTTTTGGTCACGTGACGACGCTTGGAAGGTGCAAGAAATGATAACTTGAGACTTGACACACTCCTTAAAAGAACCAAACGATCCTCTTTTGTGGACCGAGACTTCAAGTTTTCCTACTTTAGCTTTATGAGGTACTGCCTCATGACTCCGTCGGGCTCCTTCGGTTTCCAGTCATTCCATGCAAGGAAATTTCTATTGAATCTAACGCAAGGGTAACCAACGAGTGTACAAATCCTTTCAGCAAGTTCTTTCGTACATAATTATGGAATAAGAGGCAGGAGCCAAATATACAATGTATAACGGGTACAAGTGCAGATATTTCTGTTGATGACTGAGGGAGGGGGTACTGAACAACATTAGATCAGTAATTACGTCATTTGCTGACTAATGATTATAACTATTACAAGTCATATGTTTTTAGTTTGGGTAGTACCTCCAAGTAAATGGGGCAAGAGTAGAGTTGTAAAACTACTGTAGACTACCGTGGAATATCGTAAATAAACACAGACTATCGTAGTTTTCCCAGTAGCCATGCTCAGTTAAAATCGGACCCGATTTACCTTTGGGTTAGAGGTGTTGCATACCTATACGACGTTGCCTCATTTCAGTCCCTTTATTTGCATATGCGATTGGTATGTTACTGAATTTCTCTTAGAGGGTTATACAAAGGGCCGTGTAACCTACGAAACATTTTTGTTCTACATAGATATCATTCTGTCTGTCACTTAAAATTAAACAGTATTTATAGCAAAACTGAAATTGTAAATGTTTAATTCAGGCTTTATTCGACAATTGATGATTTGTAACGTGCAACAGATACAGATTTATCATTCAGCACAACAAAATGTAATTCCCTATGGGCTAATCGTGAATGATGTGGGGTTCTAATTATGTGTAAAACAAACAAACAAACATATAAAAAAGAAAGAGAAGTGGTAGGTTCCTAGTCTCTCTCTCGCACACATATTCAAGTATGTTTCCTTCCCTACCAATGCTACCAGTACTACAAGTAATCCTACCATTTACCACGCCATTTATATACCGTAGTTTTGGTATAGCCCAAATCTACCCAAGAGCAAACCACTAATGCTGATTTTCCCCAGGGCAGCAGCTCAGTTGGTGAAGTGTGGACGCATCTGTGCAAAATTGTTAGCCTATACTGACAGGAGTAGTCTACGTAGTGATGCAGTGGTGCAGAAAACATCATTTAGTAAATTTTGTGACAGAGAAAAATCAACCAATTCACTAATGTGTACATATTAAGATACCGCTACAAAAATATCTGCACTTTTATCCTTTACACCCTGTCTGTTATCCATCATAAAGTAATTCCTATTGTCTTCTCATTTAAACCGTGCTGGGTATCCAAACTATTCTGACAAGCCCTGCAGGACACTACTTCTAAGCGTGTGAATGCCCCCGCTGTTATCCAGTGGGGATTGACAATGAGCTCCATCCTCACTCGTAGTGTCTGTGATTCTCGATTTATCTCCCAGCGAATAACTACCTGTAGGTGTTGCGAGTTCCGTATTCATGAGAGTGTATGTTGCGTCTGTCATCTTGACTGATGGCCCAAATCGCGGGACAGTAAACCACAATTGTGTCTCGTTCTGCTAGTACAAAATCTTTTGACTGACTGAATGAATGAATTCTTATACTCATTACTGTACGTGGTAACGATTTATGAAATCGTACGTTGTTGCCTTCGGGAAAATGATATTGGAGGTTACCCAATGTCATTCAGCTTCATAAGATATAATGAATTTTGTAACTGTATCAAGTAGACGACTGTTATAAATGTTTGAGAAGATTAACTTATGGCTCATATTTCTTTTGTTATTTCATTATCGAAGTGCTGGAAGGGAGATGGCAAAATTCTACGTCAGCTGAAAGCTTATTCATCTCGAACAGCAACGAGGGAATAGACTAATGTCGAACACAACGACATTCCTCCAAAAAAGAAGCTCATCTCAACAACTCATCACGGCTCCTGAGAACAAAACTCTCATGAAACACACCTCGCTCATTTCACGCACGGTAGCCTGCTAATAAGACGTAGGATAACATATTCCGTGCTAGGTGTCCAAAAGGTGTTTGAATCTGTACCACACAGTCAACCGGTACCAAAGATGTAGTCGGGCGTGTGTTTTCTCACTGAACGACTACTATTCAACAGAAACAAATTAAACATTGAGTGTACCTCAAGCAAAAGTGATGGGACGGCTATACTCTCGGTATACATAAAGAATTTATCACTTGTATTAGATTTTTCTCCGATAATGATTATGTGCCTGCAAAGGAGACGATGACTAACTAAGCGCAAAGCGATATACAAAGTGTTTCCGCTTGGGGTAGTGAAGGACAACCCTCCTTAAATAAGGATAAATTCAAGATGATTCTCATAAACAAGAGAAGGAAAATGGTTCAAATGGCTCTGAGCACTATGGGACTCAACTGCTGAGGTCATTAGTCCCCTAGAACTTAGAACTAGTTAAACCTAACTAACCTAAGGACATCACAAACATCCATGCCCGAGGCAGGATTCGAACCTGCGACCGTAGCGGTCTCGCGGTTCCAGACTGCAGCGCCAGAACCGCGCGGCCACTTCGGCCGGCTAAACAAGAGAAGGAACAGATCCGTATAGTTCCCACACAAACATAACAGAAATAGTGATGGAAATGAAATGGGAGTCTTTGGAAGATAAGTGACAGTCTTCTTGCACTTATCTTTGAGTAAATTTAAGGAACAGTTATCAGAAGCAGACAGTGCGAATATTCCATTGCAGTCACTGTATATTTCGCGTGTGGTGATGAAATTTGGAAATTTGTGGTAAGGTCGTATGGGGCCAAACTGCTGAAGTCATCGGTCCCTAGGCTTACACACTCCTTAATCCAACTAAAACTAAGTAACGCTAAGGACAACGTACACACCCATGCCCGAGGGAGGACTCGATCCTCCGACGGAGGAAGTCGCGCGAACCTTGGCAAGGCACCCTAGATCGCGCGGCTACACAACCCCGCTGTGGTCATGAAAAACACTAAACTAGACTTAGGGTGTGTCCTGAGGTTTGCAGCCAGTCATTTTTTTGTAATTCTCTAAGCTAAAGTAATAAGGAAAATACTGAAGAATTTTGGTACAAAATACTTTCTACCGCGAACGGCACGGTAGTTTTTTATGTATATTACCAGCTCCAGAAAAGGGCTCCCGTGCTTAACACACCCACACGACAAACGCATCAACATCAGTCGGTCATAAAACTGTTTTCAGTTTTCTTACACTACTGTGGTTAACGGCTGCAAGTATCTTGCAGACAGCATCAACGTCATTCTCATACAACGATCAGATCGGTCCAGTGTTGCAAAATTTTCCTGTATAATGGTTAAGCCTGTGCAGTGGAAGAATTTTGTTGGTTCCAGATCTCCAAGCCAAGGCCTTAGTCCCTCGTCAAAAGTCATATTATGCTTTCTGCTTTTTTCGTAAGCCTTACTTGGGCACTACTGAAAATCTTAATAAGACCTGTACTTTCTTCAATTTAGGTACAGTTTTTTTAAATTTTTCTTCATTGGTAGTTAAATTATCCTATAAATAGTATGCGGACACCTATTAGTGGGCATTAATGTGAGGTGTGTCCATCCTTCGCCATTATGACGGCTACAACTCTGCTGCGGACACTTACAATGAGTTGCCTGAATGTCTATGGAGGAATGACAGCCCGTTCCTCATCAGGAGCCGAAAGCAGAGCAGGTAGCGATGGCGAAAGCTGGGGTCTGCAGCGAAGTTAGTTATTCTTACAATTACTATTTGATTTATTTATTGCATAACGAATGTTCAGTTATTGCGCCAGAAGAAAGAATCTCAAACGAATCTCACACACACACACACACACATAGGGGAAGGTGGGGCATTACCGGCTAGCAGGACACAACGGGAAAGTGGCGTATTGTGTCAGAATCCTCCAGAACATTCACATCACGTGGCTATCTGCTACCACACGACAGTTTTTCTGCCATTCCTTACGTGTGTCTGTGTTATTTTGACCACTGCCTAGTATTCTGCAATTGTTTTACAACTGGTCAGCATTGTTTCATCCCGAGTAGATAGGAATGATGCAAATGTAGATAACATGTATCATGATTTCCAAGTGGGCCTTAGGAACTTCGTATTCCATCACATTATTTAAATAAATGAAGCAGGCAAAAAGGAATACAAACGTCTCAAAAATGAAATCGACAGGAAGTGCAAAATGGCTAAGCAGGGATGGCTAGAGGACAAATGTAAGGATGTAGAGGAACATATCACTAGGGGCAAGATAAATACTGCGTACAGGAAAACTGAAGAGACCTTTGGAGAAAAGAGGACCACCTGCATGAATATCAAGAGCTCAGATCGAAACCAAGTTCTGAGCAAAGAAGGGAAAGCAGAAAGGTGGAAGGAGTATATACAGGGTCCATACAAGGGCGATGTTCTTGAGGACAATATTATGGAAATGGAAGAGGATGTAGATGAAGATGAAATGGGATACGATACTGTGTGAAGAGTTTGACAGAGCACTGAAAGACCTGAGTCGAAACAAGGCCCTGGGAGTAGACAACATTCCATTAGAACTACTGATAGCCTTGGGAGAGCCAGGCCTAACAAAACTCTACCATCTGGTGAGCAAGATGTATGAGACAGGCGAAATACCCACAGACTTCAAGAAGAATATAATAATTCCAATCCCAAAGAAAGCAGGTGTTGGAAGATGTGAAAATTACCGAACTATCAGTTTAATAAGTCACAGCTGCAAAAGACTAACGCGAATTCTTTACAGACGAATGGAAAAACTGGTAGAAGCGGACCTCGGGGAAGATCAGTTTGGATTCCGTAGAAATGTTGGAACACGTGAGGCAATACTAACCTTACGACTTATCTTAGAAGAAAGATTAAGAAAAGGCAAACCTACGTTTCTAGCATTTGTACACTTAGAGAAAGCTTTTGACAATGTTAACTGGAATACTCTCTTTCAAATTCTGAAGGTGGCAGGGGTAAAACGCAGGGAGTGAAAGGCTATTTACAATTTGTACAGAAACCAGATGGCAGTTATAAGAGTCGAGGGGCATGAAAGGGAAGCAGTGGTTGGGAAAGGAGTGAGACAGGATTGTAGCCTCTCCCCGATGTTATTCAATCTGTATATTGAGCAAGCAGTAAAGGAAACAAAAGAAAAATTCGGAGTAGGTATTAAAATTCATGGAGAAGAAGTAAAAACTTTGAGGTTCGCCGATGACATTGTAATTCTGTCAGAGACAGCAAAGGACTTGGAAGAGCAGTTGAACGGAATGGACAGTGTCTAGAAAGGAGGATATAAGATGAACATCAACAAAAGCAAAACGAGGATAATGGAATGTAGTCAAATTAAATCGGGTGATGCTGAGGGGATTAGATTAGGAAATGAGACACTTATAGTAGTAAAGGAGTTTTGCTATTTAGGGAGTAAAATAACTGATGATGGTCGAAGTAGAGAGGATATAAAATGTAGACTGGCAATGGCAAGGAAATCGTTTCTGAAGAAGAGAAATTTGTTAACATCGAGTATAGATTTAAGTGTCAGGAAGTCGTTTCTGAAAGTATTTGTATGGAGTGTAGCCATGTATGGAAGTGAACCATGGACGATAACCAGTTTGGACAAGAAGAGAATAGAAGATTTCGAAATGTGGTCCTACAGAAGAATGCTGAAGATAAGGTGGGTAGATCACGTAACTAATGAGGAGGTATTGAATAGGATTGGGGAGAAGAGAAGTTTGTGGCACAACTTGACTAGAAGAAGGGATCGGTTGATAGGACATTATTTGAGGCATCATGGGATCACAAATTTAGCATTGGAGGGCAGCGTGGAGGGTAAAAATCGTAGAGGGAGACCAAGAAATCAATACACTAAGCAGATTCAGAAGGATGTAGGTTGCAATAGGTACTGGGAGATGAAGAAGCTTGCACAGGATAGAGTAGCATGGAGAGCTGCATCAAACCAGTCTCAGGACTGAAGACCACAACAACAACAACAATTTAAATTATTTGAATTACGTTTGCTGTCAAGACCCTATAACTGTAAAAATGTGCTTGTGAAGCAAAATGGGTGGGGCAAAAATGGGGTAGTATACCGTTCTGACCCACTTCGTATTTGATTACATTTTAATTATTCTGATCAATTTTTCCCGATATATGTTCCAGAATGGTAAGAACATATAAAAGGAAGACGCAAACGCAACAGTGGTGTAGTGTATCAATGGGAGAAGCAGTTCAGGCTGTTGTGAATGGCTCTATAGGATAGCAAAAGGCGGCTGTTCAATTTAACGTGCTCCAAACAACTTTACAAAGTCACTTTAAGAAAAAGATGGAGAGTCCGGAGTACAAAGTTCATAAAAATGGGACGTTTTGCATGTATTTTTAATGAGGAGCAGGTAGAAGAACTTATATAGTATCTAATGAAAATGGAAGCTCAGCTGTTTGGACTTTTTCTTGATGAGTTGCGTGAACTTGCATTCCAGTTAGCCGAGCGTAATAACCTCACTCATGCATTACACGGAGTAAAAGCAAGTACAGCTTTGGCAGGAGGTTTGTGTTAAGACATCCAAATTTAAACCTAAGAGACCTGAAGTTACATCGGCAGCTCTTACAATGAGATTCAACAAGATGGCAGTAGAACCGTTTTATGACCTTCGTTGCTAGGTAGTAGACACTTACAAGCTCACCCATGAAAGGAACTTCAACTGTGACGAAACCGCACTAACTATAAATCCCGAAGTCCATTCAAAGCTAAAAGTAAGAAATGGACGTCGGCAGGTTGGAAAGATAATACCAACCGAGAGGTGAGAAACGGTGACAGCTGAAATTTGTGTTTCTGCTGCTGGAACGTCTATCCCACCTATGTCGATCTTTCCGAGAAAACGGATGCGACCGGAATTCCAAACTTTACTTCCTCCTGGTATATCTGCTGATTAATTAACTTTTTATAGTGTCGTTCTGAAAGTACATTTCGTTCACAGGAGTGACAAAAGAAAGACCAGTGTCGCTTCTACTGGATCGACACTCGACGCACACAAAAAGTTTGACTGTGATTGACTAGCGCGGGAGCCATTGGACGTATCATTTATGAAACCGTTGAGCAAGCAATTCGAGGACCAAGTACGAAAATGGATAAGATCTAATCCTAGAAAAGTTGGGACATTCCAGATTATTTGACTGTTTATAGCAGCTTATGTGCAAGGTGCAACAATGACCACTACTGTGAGTGGGTTCCGACGAACTGGTATCTGGTCTGTCGATAGAAACTTGTTCAGTAATGCAAATATACTTTCATCTGAAACGACTGGTGTTCAGATACCCAACGTAACTGGAGAACCACCATCAGTTTCAACTAGCAAGACCCTTCGACTTTATCATCTGGTGACAGTATTAGAGACTCGTAATCCTGCAGTAATTTCCAGGGTGCAAGCCCAGAAAAAGTATCAAACGAATATGAAGAACCACCATCTTAACGTCATCCTCGCACAAGAAGGAATTACGAGATGCTCAAATGGGAAGCACTCTAAGAAAAGTGTCAAACTTTGCTTGGATTTACCTTAAAAGTGTTCCAAACTTGCAGAATAAAAAACAAAATGCTCTTTTAAGCACGGTAAAAGAATTGGTTTCGCTCGCCCTACAGGCTTAAAATCATGTGACAATGGGAACTGCTTTTCAGTTTACATTTTCTTGTAAGATATGTTTGACATTTAACTAAAAAAAGAAATAGGTACTCTGTTGTCCCCACATGTGGGAAGAACGGAGCAGAAAACGGTTTCGTGATAACTGATTAATTTCAAGAGTTGCAAGGGCTAAATGTTGACTGTAGACATATTTTGTACTTCCCTTCAATTAACTTTTGGGCGTCGAGAGTTGTTATAGAGATGACAAGGAAACGATTTTCTGTTTAGTTACCACGCAGTGCATTTTTTGTGATAATTTTGTATTTCTTCTTGCAATAATTACACGATTGTGACTGACCAATTATCACGAAACGTTTCAAGAATTACATTCTCATTATTATGTCCCTAATGTAATTGAAAATCTGTGGTCATGTTCTCGTCAGTACTGTACAGGGCTTTAAATGTGGTCTGTTTTTTTTTTTTTTTTGTTTTTTTTTTTCTCCTGCCAATTATTGTGTTATTGAGTGCAATGTTATACTGGCCAAGAAATTCATCAGCCCGTCAGGGAAATTTGACAGGAGCTATGTGTGTATAGGTCTAGATACAATATTAATACTGGTATTTATTTTGTGGACTAGAAGCGCCAGTTAAGCTCTAGCATGCCTAATTATTTCAGTCTTCAAAGTAAGCAGTTCCTTGGCTAACAGTTTCAAATATTTCAGAGTATTTGCATTGCACCTGAGTTATGCAGGTCCAGGATAGCGACAGGAATAGGACTTCAATCACACCTTAGATGCTTCCTAGAAACCACTGACTACATGAGTAAATCTGCAACGTCGTTTAGGGTGGACTAAATAGCACTATAGAGCAGTTTAAGACGGTTTTGTACAGTGTTGGAAGGCCATATATGATTTGTTACAAACCTCTTTGAAATTCGAAGGAAGCAGAGATGAAATACAGGAAACGAAGGGGTATTTTTTAACTGTACGGAAACCATACTGCAGTTATAAGATTCGATGGGTATGAAAGGTAAGCAGAGGTCGAGAAGAGAGTGAGACAACGTTTAAAGCCCACCCATGATATTATTCAGTCCGTACATTCAACAAGGAGTAAAGGAAACCACAGAGGAATTTGAAAGGGGAATTAAAGTTCAATGAGAAAATATAAAATTTTCAGGTATGTCAATGACTTCGTAATTCTGCGAGACGGCTAAGGACTAGGTAGATCAGTTGAATGGAATGGATAGTGCACTGAAACGAGATTATAAGATTCTGAGTTACTGAGCCAGAAGGAAGAATAGCAAAGGAATCACACTCACACATCCACAACAGGCGCGCACACACGCGCACACTGACATAAAGCAAGACAAAGATAATCGAGTGTACTCGAATTAAATCACGTGAAACAAATGAAATTAAATCTGGAATTGAGACAACAGAAGTAGTAGGTAGTTTCCGCCATTTAGGCAGAAAAATAAATGGCCGAAGAAGAGGGGATATAAAATGCAGGCTAATAGTAGCAAGAAATGCGCTTATGAAACAGATTTAGGGGTGTTCAGCTGCCCCTACTGTTGTTTATGTAACCCGCAATGTTATATCTGGCCTTAATTAACCACACTCGAGTGTTTCATTTTCTCTGGCTTGTACACGCAAACTATTAGTCTTACACGCTTTTTTTGTAGGAAATTTAATGTTGTTAAATTTTTGTAGCAGGATACTTTTACGCTGGAAGCCACAGTTTTCGAGTTATTTAAGAAAAGCTTACAAAAGTGACCATCTAACGCATCGTGGCCCCTACCCTCGTCTCTCACCAGTCAGAATTTCTAGTATGTTGTTTGTGGCACTCCTTCCTACCGCTGTACAAAAATTTCGGACTACACAAACTATTTCCGATGTTCGACATTTTTTGGTCTCTATTGATTGGGCTGTTACGGCACCAGCATAGTCGGCTATTTCGTTAACATTATTAATTTAAATGTGTCCGTGAGGGTAATGAAGGAAAAACGACTTTTGTAAACGCTGCGCTTAAATTAATTACGTTGACAATTCGATCCAAACTAAACCCTTATAAGCACAGTAGTTTCGTAATTAGAAGGCCTGACGAATACGACAATGTAGTAGTTTATTTTATGCTGTGAAAATTTACAAAATTACTGCGTGAAATTCGCACAAACATAAATTTTACAGATTTGTAAATGCTCGACTATGCCAGTGGCGTAATAAGGTCAGTCAGTGAAGACCAAAAAATGGTCGAATGTAGGAGATACTGCGTGCGGTCGCATTTTTTTGTACAGTAATCAGAGGGAGTGCCATGAACAACATACTAGAAAGCAAAAATGATATAAGTATAGTATTTGTGGGAGTGTTACGTGTTATAGTCATCAGTGTTTCTAATGACCTAATAAATTATTAACTCTTCCTTGTTTTGTGAACAGAATGTCGAGGAGAAATAAAGAACGACCTTTTTTGACTCTTTATGCAAGGCAGGCTATTGTCGTTGAGATATTCGTTATTTTCGGCACTCTTCCTTTATAAATATTCACAAAAATTCCCATTTTTAACGTTTTGATTTTATTGATGTGGTCCAGTCAGATTTTTTTGAATATTTACTCATCAATTGGTATCTTACTACAACTATGGTTGGTGTGGAACAACTTACTAAGCTGTGAACAAATCCTAAAATCTTATTTTCTATGATGCTCTATTCCATTAGTTGTGTTGTTGTCGGCTCTGTGTTTAGGAACATATGTTTTTCTACTGCAGATGAAATATTGTCAATCAGATACTTCTTTGTAGCTTCCCACTTTCTGTATGTGAGTGAAATGTATTCTTATGGCACAGCATTACTGCACATCAATAAATAAAGCAAAGAAATAACAACTAAAGTGTACACATACTGCGAGTCAATCTTTTTTATGGTTTGGAATGGCCAAGTTTTCAAAGGCATTTGCATTGTACAACTTCATCATGATGTGTGATTGGAATTAAGAGGTTCTACAAAACAGAAAACAGCATGTCCTTCTCAATGGAGATAAGTCTTCAGACGCAAAAGTGACTTCTTACGTAGCCCAAGGGAGTGTTATGGGACCATTACTTTTCACAGTATATAAATGACCTAGTAGACAATATCGTAAGTTGCATGAGGATTTTCGCAGATGATTCTGTTGTATACAGTGAAGTTACAAAGCTAAAAATTTGTAGAAAAATGCAGGATGGCCTGCAGAGGATCGCTGTTTGGTGCAGTGTAACGTTACACGTATGTGGGCGAGCTATACGGCCGTCTAGAAATGGAAGGAGGTAAGGAAATCGTTAAACGGCTGAACGCTAAACGCCGCGGCTGGCCGAGGGCGCCCCGAAACTGGTCCAGCAAAGCGACCGGCTCGGCCCTGCCCAGCCCAGGTAAAAAGGCGCAGAGCACTCAGCAGGAAATGGGTAAATCCCAAAAGCATGTGGAAAGCGGTCGCTCGCTTAGCAGAAGAGCCGACGGTGCACCAGAAAAGATGGAGTGGAAGACTGTCTGGAGTACTGCTTCTTACAACTCTTAGAAATTGTATAACAAGTCACAGTTAAATAATGAAGCAAATACAAATACATCTGCACCCTCAAAAAAAAAAAAAAAAAAAAAAAAAAAAAGAAAGAGGTACAACCATTGAACACAATTACAGCCGATATGAAAAAAAGCAACACAAATTAAAAGTGGCCAGTCACATGTGTTAGCTGACACAACTATTGAAAAGAATGCCCAAATATCCTTCTTTGAACCAAACATAAATAATTGTTTAAACAATATTTAATGACAATATGTTATCATTTAACATGAGTACACTTGCACATGTGTAATAGCGTATTCACCTATGAACAAACTGTTATTTATATTCATTTGAAATGATCTGAGTGTGACAGAATGTTTATACTATTTCTTTTATTTAAATATTTTTGTCATAGATTAGTGTGGAAAATGGTCACGCTGAGTCAAAAGCATGTGTCTATAACGTGAGAACAGTTATTTTTGGTGGGTATGGGTTCAGCCGATGAGAGTTAGACAGTGGCGGAACACTGCTGGAATCAAGCGGACACAGCACTATTTGAGTGAGTGCCTAAGGGAGCGATTCTAGACACTTTATGTTGAGCCTTGGAAGAAGGCAGACTTTCCTGCGGTAAAATGATATGTTCAGTCGTCTAGGTCCGTAGGTGATAGATTCTGGGCGGTCAATGGCCACTACTTTTGAAGGGACTCTAACTCTTGCAAGGTTTGAATATCCTCCAGTGTAGAACTCTTTTTCATTTCCATTACAGGCTTGAGAATATACTGAGTATAAGTTCCCAATCGTTATCTCGTATGTGTTAATATGTACGTCGCCATTTTGAACTCTGAACTATTTTAAGCTAGTGAATATTTCGTCTATTTTGATCACGAAATGGACTTAGTTTTCAAGGGTCTTGAATGAGTGTTTAGCTTGGGGATTCTGCTACCGTTCTCGTAATGCTCTCAACGCCACTTTACAGCACTTAATAAGGTTATCATTCTGTCTGCAATATATATGGCTACCGTAGGACAACTTTCCGATTACTGAGATTTACTTTCTTGGATAAACATTATTCTCAAGTGTCATATACATCAATTACAAACTTTAGAATAGAACGGTTATTATTAATTATTCATTTACCTTTTATTTAATTCTGTTTATTTTGTTGTTTCGCAATTATAGCCAATGCACTGACTATTTGTTTGCAGGATCACAGTTACGGATTATTATTTGCAACGAGCTAGCTGCTGGGGTGGAAGCTCGACCCTACGACATTATCGGGCTATGATTTGCGAACAGTATGAGGTAAAGCGGCAATTGGTTTGCTTGTATGGAATGCTGTTTAGAGAGCTACTTCTCAGCAGAATATCCGTTAGCTAAAGTCAGCCGGCCGCTGTGGCCGAATGGCTATAGGCGCTTCAATCCGGAACCGTGCTGCTGCTACGGTCGCAGGTTCGAATCCTTCCTCGGGCATGGATGTGTGTGATTTCCTTAGGTTTGTTGGGTTTAAGTAGTTCTAAGTCTAGGGGACTGATGACCTCAGATGTTAAGTTCCATAGTGCTTACAGCCATTTGAACCATTTTGTGCTAACGTCACAAAATGGAGTGCAATTGACCATTAACGTAAACTAATACCGTTGTGGGTACATAGACAGAAAGGTACATTAGTGCATGATTATACGACTGTCTCTGACAGCAGTTACTTGCATAAAATATCTGGCTGTATGCGTATGGAGCGATTTAAAGTGGAACGACTACACTGACAGCAGGAATGACAGATGCGAGACCGGGATTCATTGGAAGACTTGTCAGTAAATGTAGTCTGTCAACAAATGGGGTAGCTTACAAAATACTCGTCAGTGTGAGATCCCTATCAGATAGATTGTTAGAGGAAATAGAGCAGTGCGTCTCGTTACAGGTTCATTTAGTAAGCACAAAAGCGTCACAGAAATGATCAACTAACTCCAGTGGCAGATGTTGCAAGAGGGATGGTGTGGTCTATTATTAAAGTTCCGAGAGCGTATGTTCCTAGAACAGCCAACAAATATTTTGCTTCCACCTACGTATATCTCGCGAAAGGACCATGAAGATAACATTAGAAAGATTTGAGCACATACGGATGCTTGTCGACAATCGTTCTTCCCGCGAAACATTCGCTGCTTTAACAGGAAAGGAGGAAGCGACAGTGGTACATACAGTTCCTTCCTTCCGCCGCACACAGCAAGGTGGGGAGTATAGATGTGGATGCAAAAGCGGAACAACTTGCGTCTGGCCAATATCAGGGAACGTAGCGTATAGAACTATGTGTCATCAGAATCTGTACAGCTGGTTATAAACACAGGTCAGAGAGGAACACACCAAATACGCTGCTGGGATATATAAAACGAGTTGGGAATGGTTTCTAACTATAATAATATGTTCCATAAGAGAAACAGATAAGCCTACAGAATGGACGAAAACCCTACACGCATACTGGCATGTCAACTTATTAACACACATATGCCTAGTTGCGAGTACAATATAGCTGCTTGTTCATCAAAGGCACGGTCGCTCAAGTGTGTTCCCCGTCATATCGTTATTTCGTTTTACAGTTAAAGCTGTTTGTAGTGGAGTGTACAATTATTTGTGTTGCAAAGAGATTTGCAATAAATAATAAACACGTCGTCACTAGATCAGTATATCGTTGGGAAAAAAAACCTAAGTAAATGTGAATTCATCCACGAAATAGGTATTTTACAACACATTCGTTCGACTGATTCTTGACCACTGTTTGTCAGAGATCTTCTCGAAGTAGAGTAATAGAGGGTATAGAAAAAACAAACACCGTCCGAATAGGACCTGAAGGCGCAAAGATACCAACCGGCCGCCGTGTCATCCTCAGTCCTTAACTGTCATCGAATGCGGGTATGGAGGGCCATGTGGTCTGTGTTGTGTTGGCTGAAGAGCCAACACCGTGTTACGAGAGGAGGCCGAAATGCACGCGTTTCAGCTCACGCAGGCTGGCGTGAGGTGGGAAGAGCTATACTGACGTGAGGTCTGGAACATGACAAGAAATGAGAATTCAGAAAGCGGACGTAATTAGTTTGATACTTAACTTTAATCCACTAATGATGAACGTCGATCTTGACGGTACATGATTCACAATATTGTCTGTTCAGAAGACATAGTAACTGAACATGGCGCCTTGCTAGGTCGTAGCAAATGACGTAGCTGAAGGCTATGCTGAACTGTCGTCTCTGCAAATGAGAGCGTCTGTAGTCAGTGAACCATCGCTAACAAAGTCGGCTGTACAACTCGGGCGAGTGCTAGGGAGTCTCTCTATACTAGACCTGCGGTGTGGCGGCGCTCGGTCTGCAATCACTGATAGTGGCGACACGCGGGTCCCAGTATACTAACGGACCGCGGCCGATTTAAAGGCTACCACCTAGCAAGTGTGGTGTCTGGCAGTGACACCACAGTCTGCATACTGCTCTCCCAGCTGTTGTCAGTTTTCGTGACCAGTGTCACTACTTCTGAGTCAAGTAGCCCCTCAATTGGCCTCAAGGGCTGAGTTCATCCCGCTTGCCAATAGCTCTCGGCAGACCCAGACGGTGACCCATCCATGTGCTGGACAAGCCCGACAGCGCTTAACTTCGGTGATTTGACGGGAACCGGCGTTACCACTGCGGCAAGACCTCTGGATCGAGGGTATAGATTTAAAAGAAAAAAAAATAGCGGCACGTTTCATTACAAGTGTTTTTAATAAATATGAAAACATACAGAGATGCTTATGAAAATCCAGCGGCAGACGCTACAGGAGAGGATTATCACAGAGATTCTGCGACGATAACTATATCTCTCTTTATATTACTTAGTATCATCTGGGATAAATAAAGTGTGCAACCAGCTGTACGTACGATGGTGTCTTACGTCTCTAGAGAGCAGTCATATGCTCGTCGCAGTGACTGTTACTTCATTAAAATTAATTAAAATGCGGCAGTATAAGGATAGCGGAAAACAGCTGTCCACAATGCGCTTATAATTTACCAATACAACTGTTTATTCCACATGCGTATAAGATCTTGTAGAATAAGGACAGGTTTATGACCTTTCCCGTTGTCAACCGTTTAGCGCTGAAGTTCAGTTTGCATTATAATATAAAATCAAGTTCTGGCCACTCGGAGCTCACCACGGAATACTCACAAGTTTGTCCCAGTGTTCAGTGCGTCAAATTCAAATTCAGCTAAACCCATTGTGAAAAATATTCACGGTCTACAAACACGAGCTTAAATATTCAGTCCTGAGAGCATGTAACACTGCGCAAAACAAGTTAGCCAACAAAATAAATAACAGCTTTGGTTCACATTCTTATTTCAGTATTACAGAAACGCAAAATGTAAAAAAATGGAGAAATGGAAATGTTGGGTTTTTGAGACTGATCGTCTATGCCGTCGCAGTTGCAGTGAAGTAACTGTAAGACATTCCCAGAATGGTTACAGAAACAAGTTACGCTCGCATATTTTCTCTCCTCTCTTGCAACAAAGCCAGTACTCTCACACCAGTGACTGCGCTGTCAACGAACCGTTAGGTTATAGCCTTTCATCCATCCTCTTGTTAATTTGTAATTTACTGTTATTACAGATGAAGCTACAACGTAATCTAGTCTTCGTACTTATACCAGGGTAAAGCGTAAAGTTGATGGAAGCTTTGACAGGACTGAAAATTTTGTTTTGCTTTGCTGATATACGTTGGACAATAAGTCCCGTGTCTATTCAATATGTTTGTTTACAGTAGTTTTTGAAGTCGTCTTTTTGGTTGTATTTCGTTAAAATGCAGAAATGAAATATTAAGTCCGCTCTTGCAAATTCAACAGTTAAAAATTGGCAGCTTAACTCTCACGTTCCCCTACTTATCTTGAAAATGGTCTTCGCGAACAACTTGCCAATGCTGCAACAAAACAAGAAAATATTGAGAAATCATACAATATGACACTGGGATATCGTTTATTAAAAGTCTATAAAACAGCTGACGCTGGAATTATAAAAGAAGAAACAGTACAGTAATCCTTAAAAGAAAATTTAAATATAAGAAAGCTTTTTGCAATAAGTGTGCTAAATATGTCGATTGTTTACTAAAAGGAAATCCGAAAAGAAATTCTCAGCAACAGCTGGTACACGTTTATGGGAATTCAGCTTATTCTGAACGCCGGTTTGTTCCTGTGGAATAGAAGTTGGTCTACTGGTTCACACCGCAAGAGGAGTTCAGATGAAAACAGCTGTGATGAAGTCAACTGCATCTATTGGGGGCGAGTGTTTTCTTGGATGCCAGTGGGGTTCCTCTTTATGATTACTTGTTCGAGACTTAAAAAACGAAAAAAAACACAGATTAAGATTACAGCACAATTTCTGGATCAATTGTATTGAAAAAAATCATGAGTCAACAAGTCTATCAAAAAAAGAAGGAAAAGTTCGCTATCAGGAAATTGGACCCATCAAAAAATGAGGGAAAATTGAAGCATTTGAAGAACTAATTATTCGAGCATTCACACTACTCACGCGATTAGGCGTTGCCTAAGTTCCTCTTACAAGGGACGTCTCCTCCCGCTCGAACAGAAATTTGTATTTAAGCTTTTGTACGCATACCCAGCTCACATTTCTAACCACTATAGCGCTTGCCGTCTTGGAGGAGGGGGGAGGGGGTTGCTGTTAATATGTCAGTCGATCAGTTACCTCAGCAGGTAGTTGATGTTTGTCAGTGCTGTCATGCATGTACAGTAAAGATGTACGAAACCATTAATGTTTGAAACGTTTTAAATATTGCGGAATCCAAGTTAAGAGGGCGTTATCCATCGGAGGACGTGTAGGATAGGATGATGACACCTTCACAATGTTCTTGGTGGATCTTATTATGCAGAAACGTGAATATCCGTTTGACTGCTCAACTGAAGTTACATTGGCTGAGAAATTGGATGAAGAAAACTTTATAGACGATGACGCGATTGATAGTGTTCAAGATTGTAGTGCTAGTGGCAGTGGTGGAAACAGTACTCCTCAAAGAGAAACTAACAGCTTTCGTGCCTGTGAACCTTCACCACAAGAGAAATCCAATACTGTCAATATTTTAATATTTTTTTTGGAAGAGCGTCTTGAACGTAATTATGATGATTGTCATACACCTTCAAGCAACGTTGCGACCTACAGGTCGTTATTGAAGTGACGTCCATAGATACAAAGCACATCCAAAACCAAAGTAATATATGATTACGTGAAAAGACGCAAGGAACATCCATTTCGCAGAAACTGTGAATCAAAGACCTGGAGATAAAAGAACGTATTCTATACCAATTTGACATAGCAAGGAATGAAGGAAAATGTGTCCATTACCGGTACCTGAAATTTTGGGCAGTGCAAAAGCAAGAGAAATTGAACAAACAAAATTTAATTTTCCATAGCATATCTCAAGGAAGAATACAGAATATGCCCTAGACACATCGCTCATTTCATGGCAGCCGGAGATGCATAAGAAGACCAAGATATTCACCAATATGGGCCCATTTTCCTGAAGCAGTGAACCAGAAAACAGATACAGCGACATTGCTTTCGGAACACTTACCAAAGTTGGTTTAATTATGAACTAACTGTGCGACGCTATATAAAAAAAGGAAAAAAACAACAGCTGCCTTGGTCCAGTCTGCCCACAATGGAACTCGTAGTTATACAATAGGTGTAGGACTTTGAATGAATGGGCACGTAACAAAAAACTGTATATTTGTCTTGAGGATAAAACTGTCGATCAGAAAGTTAAAAAGGTTATTGAAGACCGCCTTCCACCAAACATACACGTGGAGGCTAGCACAAATGGGAAAATGTCAAAAGACCATTTAGAATCCTTTTTCGTGAATGTTGTTAAGGATAATGTCGCAAAAAACCATAAGTGCATACTACTTTGTGATTCTTTGAGTGGTCGCAAAGATTCGTTTGCTGGTAAAGACACTGAAAGCATGATCATTCCGCCATAGCCAACAAAGTGCGTACAGCCTTTGGATGTATATTTCTTCCGGCAACATAAAATGTATGCAAGAAGGACCACAGACTCTGTGAGCACACTCTGCAGTGACTTCGACACGAAATTAGCAAACAGAATTTTCATAATGAAAAAGCATTCTATTATTCATAACAAGCTGTCTGCTGCAGTGTATCAGCCTACGCTTCAATATTCTAGCCAAGCCGCTGGATGCGATACTCCCGCGCATGTTGCTGAATTCAAGAATGTGGTTCAAGTGGCATTTGATTATGCAGCTCAAGAATGTGATTTTGAGGATTGTCGAGATATTGCTTTCGTCAAATGGGCCTACTGAGATTCTGCAAGTTACGAGACGCGTTCAATACGTAAAGCCATACTTTTTTTTAGAGCACGTTGGTTTTATTCAGGATTCCAATAGACCATATTATTTCCCAGTGTTTTGGCTACAAGACCCTACTATTCAACATACTCTCCGTTCAATGCAACGGCTTACGCCATCTTACTGGGAGGGGCCTGTATACCCGCATTGCACTTCTCTACTGGTCGATGTCGGAGCCATCGTCTTGCTGCATCAGTGACCTCCTAATTATCCAAGTACTGATTCCCATGGAGTGCATCCTTCATTGGGCCAAACAGATTGAAATGGCAAGGTGCAACATCCGGGCTTTAGGGTGGATGAGGAAGACCAGCCAAGTAAAGCTTTGTTAGCTGCTCACGGGTGCGTTGACTTATGTGAGCCCTTGCGTAGTCATGAAGAAGAAGAAGTTCGTTTGTATTGTTGTGGCGATGACCACGCTGAAGTTACTTTTCAGCTTCCTGAGGGTAGCACAACACCCTTCCGAGTTGATCGTCGCACCATGAGAAAGGACATCAAACAGAATAACCCCTTCAGAGTCCCAGAACACCGTTGCCATGATTTTACCGTCTGAGAGTGTGGTTTTGAATTTTTGCGTCAGAGGAGAGGTGGTGGGGTGCCACTCCATAGATTGCTGTTATGTTTCTGGATCAAAGTAATGAACGCCTGTGACGAAGTTCGACAAAAATTTGTACGATCAGCCTTATAAAGTTCAAGCAATTCGGCACAGATGGTCCTTCGTTGTTCTTTGTGGTCTTCTGTTGGGCAACGAGGAACCCAGCGGCCACACACGTTTGAGTATCCCAACTGGTGTACGAGTTTGTCAACACTACCAACAGAGACGTTCACTTGTGCAGTGAGGTGTTTCATTGTGATCCGTCAATCACATCGAATTAGTGTGTCCTTACGTTCCAACATTGCAGGAGTCACTGCAGTGTGCGTCCGGTCGGCACACGGGAGATCGGACAGATTTGCGCAACCTAGTTGCGATGATGGTAGACGCATCGCCCTACGAATCACCGTGCTTTTGTCCACTTCCAGGTCTCCGCAGACATTCTGCAGGCGCCTGCGAATATCTGTGATGCTCTGGTTTCTCTCCAGAAGAAACTCAGTGACAGTCTCTGCTTGGAACGCGCCTCCTTTGAAGGCTACGTACAGCGTCGCCACCCGTCGGAACTTCACGAAACTATAGGGGCTGACGCAGGAATATTCCACAATGTGTCACAACAAATTCCGAATTTTTTTCAACAAAAATTGGTCGAGAAAAAGTATTTCGTAACTTGTTGAACGCCCCTCGTATTTCATGCATTCTATTGAGGAACCTGATGCACATTTTTAACGTCCGGTAGTGGGAAAACTAAGAGTAACACAATCGAATCCTTTCACCATCCTAATCAAAGTGGTACATAAGACTTCTAAATACAATTGGAACACCGAATTCTCCCTGGAGGTGAGAGACTTGTCTTGTTAGACCCACAAGTAATAAATTTTGTGGTTGAGAAACAGATTACTGTCAAATTTATGACAGTCGTAGATAGATGGTTTGAGGACCTTGCACTTCAAGAACAGAGACTAATCATTGGGAACACGCTACACGAAATGCGTTAAATTAAAAGTGGACTCTGTACAAATAATAAGAGTATTTATCATCCAACAATAGCCTTTTAGTGGTAAGATGTGTACGTGCTCGTAGCATGGAGGAGAGCAGACGCCAGGTCTGAGGAGCGGGCAGAACGTGAGCGGCAACACGCGGCCCGCCACGAGGCGTTCCGGGAGCCTCATTATCGCAACCGACGCCACGGAAATTCCCAGCAAAACAAGCTCTCAGTCGCCGTCAGAGACCCAGCTTCTCGAACGATGACCGCCTGCACCCTGCAATGCAAATTACGTTCTGTGACGCAGCTTTGATATGCGACATCTACCCACGGACAACAATTCTCCTTTTAGTCGACGAACGCAGTTGCAGCCTTCTCTACTGATTGCTGAAGCAAATCTAAGCTTACGGGCACAGTAGATGGAACGAGTCTATGAATTCTCCGCGTTTTGCACAGCTCTACGAAATCTTTCTTAACATTTTCGAACGGGCACACCATCTGTTTCCATTACAATTAAAGTGCCATGTTACTAGATTATATTATAAGGTGTTGAAACAAAATAGATTAAGTGATTACACGGATCTACGGAGGTAATGCAAACGACTCATAACCAAATTTTTTCTAAGTTCACTCATGATAAATCTTCCGCTGACTTTTCGAGGGAACTGAAAATTTCTCATGATTAAATCTTTTTCTGTTCGGTTCAACTTCTATCCAGAATTCCAAATTAGGTTTATTGTGGGATCCTTAAATTATTTCAGGCGAATGTTGAGCTCTGAATGAGGTCCGAACGAGTTATTCATTCGTCTTCATTGGACTTGCCGGCAATGAGACCTCAGCCACTAACCCTCTTTTATTTTTATCTCTATTAAATGACATGACTGTGTATGAAGAGTTTTGTCTGTTTTCTGTTGCAAAATCGTTAAAGTATTGCCTTTGTGCAATGATGGCTTTTCTCAAATCAATAGAATGGATAGATGTAGTGTGTGTGGTGGCTTTAGGTCTCGTGGATAAGAACAGACTGATGTCTTATATGAAATGAAAATTAAAATACCTGTAGCCGTCTCTTTTGCATTTAATTTATTTACACAACCAATTTCGATGTTCCATTACCCCGTCTTCAGGCACCTTTACCAACGTAAATAGAGAGGAATCCAATCTCGTGTGCAGTAATAAAAGGAGCCACTATTAAATAACCGCTGTCCGCAGATCTCTGATTTACACGATACTGTCCCTTCATTCACCAACCGACGACTATCAGGACAACATTCACACAATTGGCTGCATGAATAAATTAAATGCAAAAATAGACGGCTACACGTGTTTTGGTTTTCAAAAAATGGCTCTGAGCACTATGGGACTTAACTTCTAAGGTCATCAGTCCCCTAGAACTTAGAACTACTTAAACCTAACTAACCTAAGGACATCACACACATCCACGCCCGAGGCAGGATTCGAACCTGCGACCGTAGCAGTCCCGTGGTTCCGGACTGCGCACCTAGAACCACTAGACCACCGCGGCCGGCTTTTGGTTTTCATTAAATACTGAACAGCATAAGTCATTGTAAGCATCTGTTACAAGAACGAAGTTACAAACATCTGAACTCTCGTACAGGTAACAATGCGAAAACTGGCCAGCGGCGGCCACGTCTAGAAAAGTGAATATTATTTGGATTTTATACAAAAGTAGTACTCTCAGTATTCTTCATTTATTTACAGAAAGATATACAACATATTTTCCAAATGGGATAGGCGATTAGATTAGTACAGAATCTAGGATGCCCACCCCTCCAGTGCAAAAAAGCAAGGTACACAACTGTAGTTTGGCTTGTTTTCATATTTTTACCCTAAGAGGCACATTCTCTGGGTCGGCAGCTAAGTTCAAAAATGGTTCAAATGGCTCTGAGCACTATGGGACTTAACTTCTAAGGTCATCAGTCCCCTAGAACTTAGAACTACTTAAACCTAACTAACCTAAGGACATCACACACATCCATGCCCGAGGCAGGATTCGAACCTGCGACCGTAGCGGCCACGCGGTTTCAGACTGTACGTCTTTAACCGCTTTTTTTTTTTTTTTTTTTTTTTTGATCGTTGTGTTTGGTCGTTGCGGACGTCGAAAGACATCCTGTTCGAGTTCGGTGGTTGATCCTTCCACTGAGTTTTTTATTGCAGAGGCCAACCGGCTCTCTGACCGAACACGCTGAGCTACCGTGCCGGCGTCCGGCTGGCGGCAGCCAAGTGCTGTAACACGTGTACCGTCCTACAAAACTCTCCGTTATAACTAAGTACAACTAAGTACAGTTAATCTACATCTACATGGTTACTCTGCAATTCACACTTAAGTTCCTGGCAGAGGGTTCATCGAGCCATTTTCATACTACTTCTCTACCATTCCACTCTCGAATGCCGCGTGGGAAAAAGGAACGCCTAAATTTTTCCGTTCGAGCTCTGATTTCTCTCATTTTATTGTGATGATCATTTCTCCCTACGTAGGTGGGTGTCAACAAAATACTTTCGTATTCGGAAGAGAACGTTGGTGATTGAAATTTCGTAAATAGATCTTGCCGCAAAAAAATGCGCCTTTGTTTCAGTGACTGCCACCCCAAATCGCCTATCATAACAGTGACACTCATCCCTATTGCGTAATAACACGAAACAGGCTGGCCTTATTTGCACTTTTTTGATGTCCTCCGTCAATCCTACCTGATAAGGATAAAGTGTTCTGCCAGCAAAGCGCAGTCTTTGATGCGCCTTCCCCACGATATTATCTATGTGGTCTTTCCAATTTAAGTTGCTCGTAATTGTAATTCCTAGGTATTTAATCGAATTGATAGCCCTTAGATTTGTGCGATTTATCGTATACCCAAAATTTATAGGCTTTCTTTTAGTACACATGTGGATGGCCTCGCACTTTCTTTATTTAGTGCCAATTGCCACTTTTCACACCATACAGAAATTCTCTCTTAATTATTTTGTAAGTGGAATTGATCGTCTGATGATTTTACTAGACGGTAAATTACAGCATCATCTGCAAACTGTCTAAGGGGGCTGCTCAGATTATCACCTGGATCATTTATGTAAATCAGGAACAGCAGAGGGCCAACGACACTACCTTGCGGAACGCCAGATATCTATCACTTCTGTTCTACTCGATGATTTACCGTCCATGACTACTAACTGCGATCTCTCTGGTAGGAAATCACGAATCCAGTTACACAACTGAGACGATACTCCATATGCACGCAATTTGAGTAATAGTCGCTTGTGAGGAACGGTATCAAAAGCCTTCTGGTCATCTAGGAATATGGAATCGATCTGAGATCCACAAGCTGCCACATCGTCGCGAAAAAAACACAGTGACCCGTATATGTAATAAGTTTCCTTTAATTTATGTCTATGGTCACAATCTTTTCTGTTTAACAGATTACCGGTTTCGGTCTTCAATGACCATCATCAGATCTGCAGCAAAAATGGGACAAATATAAATACACTCGCAAACTGTATACAGCTTGAGAACAATGCACAGAACATATTGAAAAGTAGTACTGACAAAATTTACATTTGTGCGCTTTAAATGTGAAGAGGCATACCTGTCTCATAAAATCAAAGTCCTAATGCACTGCAGCCATAGTGGCATAGTCAACTGTTAAATGAGGAATCAGCACCAGAATAGTCAAATACATATAAATCACATCACATGCACGAGTCATGTTGTCAGTAAAACTACTGTTTAAAACTAGCTGCCGTACAGTAGCCACAAGATGTTTGTGTAGTAAGTTGACCAGATGTCGCTAATGTCACCATACACTATTTTTCAATAATTAATTGAAACAACGAAAATAAAAGGGGGGATACAATAGTTAAAATCTGTAAGAAGCATATAAAGTATAAAAAGTGTTACAGTAGTAAAAAGCAATAAAAAGAACACGACAAAAGTAATATTATTAAAAAGACTAAGAGTTAAAAAACAGTGGTTGACATGTGCTCTAGGGCAAATATTCTGGGCAATAACATAAATATTAAACACCGTTGATATTGCAACGGGTAATATAAACAACATAAAACAAATCGCTAAAGGAGCCACAAATGAAAGGAAATATAGTTCTGCACATAATCAGTGCCCTCTGTTAGCGCTAACTCTAGAATTCCGCACAGGCGGGAAGTGGTTGGAGGTACGTGACCGGTAGAGGGCCCCTCGTACCCTGCGGTACTTCGTTGCAAGAAAAGAATGATAAAATTCCATAACAGTGGATGATTTACGTTATCTGATTAATGCAGTCAATGAAATGAATAAAGAAGGAACAAGGACCTACTAGAGTCATGCGTAAAACGTATGATCTGAGATCCTTTGTCGACAGCACTTATTACTTCATGTGTTCACAAGAACGATATTTTCTGAATCTGTGCTGGTTATGTATCAATAAGTCATTTTCTTCAAGGTGGTTCATAATCTACGAGTACAGTATATGCTCCAAAATCCTACTGCAAACTGAGGTCAGTGATATGGGTCTGTAATTCAATGGGTTACTCCTTTCTTGAATATTAGTGTCACCAGTGCTACTTTCCAGTCTTTATAAACAGATCTTTCGTCAAGTGAGTGGTTGTGTGGTAACGCCATTGACTATTTTTTGCCACGGGTGTACTTTGCATACGACCAGAATCTCTTTGGGTTTTCTACCATTTTTTGAGACAATATTTCATTGTGGAAACTATTAAAAGCATCCCGCATTGACGTCCGCACTAAATTTCGAGCTTCTGTGAAACTTAATCAGTCTTGGGGATTTTGCGTTCTTCTGAATTTCGTATGCCTTTTTCGTTGTTTCTGCAACAGTGTTCTGACGTGTTTTGTGTACCATGGTGGATCAGTCCCGTCTCTTATTAACTTATGTGGTATGAATCTATCTATGCGCCGATGTTTTGACCAGAAATTAAAGGTCAGTTGCCATGTCAGGTAAAACTGCAAGTAACCTATATACACAGTGGAAGGATACCCTGTCTCTAGCTAAACCGTGTAGGATCACTTTGGTTCGAAGTTACTATTTTTTGAGCGTTACGGGAAGATTAATACTTGATGATGTTAGAACTCAAATGGTTCAAATGGTTCTAAGCACTATGGGACTTAACATCTGAGGTGTTCAGTCCCCTAGACTTAGATCTACTTAAACCTAAATAATCTAAGTACATCATGCACATCCATGCCCGAGGCAGGATTCGAACCTGCGACCGTAGCAGCAGCGCGGTTCCGGACCGAAGCGATGTTAGACCTCTTCAGTTTAGTTCAATATTAATTAAAACAATAATAAATGACAATTTGAAACCTTCCAAAATTAAAACAGAGTAGTGTAACGTGGCATTTTGTTGTACACTGTTTATAAAGTTTGTGTCTGTAAAAACCAGGAACGATAAGTCACGTATAATGAGCTTGCTATTGGATTTTTAGTATTTTTGAACTTTTAAGTCTTAAATTCTTAATGTTTATTTGCAAATGAATTTTTATATACGTTCTTACGATCTAATCTGACTGCAATGAAATTTTAGTGAGAAAATCTGCTACATGTATCCTTTAATGTTGATTATTGGAATTCCCGAGCCTTCATCTTGTACAGTCTTCTGCTCTGTGTTACCATTCAGATGGTGAACTAATTTTAAGTGCATAGATTTTTTCTTGACGTTGATTCGTAGGTAAGTTATTAAATTAAATGACTGACCTACAATTATTCCGTTTGGGTTATCACTTATTATTTCCAATTTGTTTTGGGCACAATTGTTATCTAATAACATTGACTGAACCACATTGTTTCACCATGGGCGTCATTTTGTTAAAAAGAAATTTGTTCGATAACTTTCTTATTAAATTCTTCCTCCGAACTTATGCCCTTAATTTTCTGTCTAAAACTATCAATTATCACAATATTTCTACTGCAGTCCCACATCATTCGCCGCCGTCACTCTGAAGTCTACCAGTCTCGCCACTGTGTTCCGTTGTGAGGTTACTGTAGCCGCTCTGGCGTCCACTTCCAGCGGTTTAGCGTCTCTGCATCGCACGCTATGCTTTTCACCACCTTGCACCACATGGTTTCATATTATTTGCCGACGAATAAAATATTCCTCCAAACAATTTCCTTTTCTTAAAGATGGTTTTTCCAATCAAATTTCTATATAAACGTGGGGTTAAGCCCACGGTGGATTTATTTACCTATACAACAATTTTATTTATTCGTCAAATAATCAGAAATGCGGGGTGACATCGAAGGGTCCAAAAGATATGCACGCGTTCCGGTAGTTGAACAAGGCGATTGTATCTCACCAATATTCCTCAGTATAGAGTTTCATAAGATTGTCTGGGAATGGGAAAAAGAAGCTAGCGGAGAACACCAAAACAATCCAAGCCAAGATAAGGACGATTTGACGTGAAATACAACGCTTTGGACGATTATACTGCATTAATGAAAAAAGGTTATATGCAAAGAAGATGAGAGGAACTCTTCATGAAATAGTTGCTGAAACAGAACTATAAATATTGTACCAAAAAGCAAACCTCAGAAAACATCATTCTCTTGTTATAACTGCCAAGATGGATTCTGGAAAACTCAAGATAAAGCAGGACATTGTTAAACATATGGCGGACATCTGAAAATGGATGACTTCTACAAAACCTCCGACGCGACAAACAAAATTCCAAACTAAGACAGTGATGTCAAACGATCAAAGGCAGGCAGTCAGGCAGGGTATAAGTAAGTCTTAAGTACAAAAAGACGTATTATAGTATTAATTTACATTCTGAACAAATTATTGTTATTAATATTTGTATTTTTATTATTATTATTATTCCTATTGTTAACAGTAGTAATAACAGTAACGTGTTCAAAATGAACCACTTTCAGAAACTGTTCCAGTTAGAGACTACTCCCCCCTCTTTCCATCTCTGCTCCTCACACTTTTGTCCATCTGTTCATCACACGTTCTCTAAGTACATTTTTGTCCAAGTCCACTCCCTCTTCACCTCCTCGAGCCCCCTACCTCATTCCACCCCCTCCACACCACTCTGTCCATCCTTCTCCACCTTCCCCTATCTTGGTCCACCAACCACTCCCCCACTCTCTGTTCATCTCCTCGTGCCCCACAATCTCTGGCCATCTCCTCCTCCCCCAATTCACTGTCAATATCTCCCTCCCATTCTCTCTATCTCCCCTTCCCCAATATCTATGTCCATCCATCCTTACCCCTCTCTGTCCAGCCATCTCGTCCTGCCCCCTTCTCTCTCCACACTATCACCCCTACCCCAGAAGCAGATTGTTGATTATTATCCTCCAGTATTTCTTTTCTGATAGTGAGTAATACGTGTACCAAATTTTGTTGAAAACGAACCAGTGACTTAGAAGGAGCTTTATACCGATGATTTTTCTCCCATACATACATACCACATACATTTCACATAGACTGAACATATTTCACAGAGATTTGTACACATAGTTCGCCTGTATCTCTTACGAATTTCGCCATGCAGTTTCGTTTCCACGAAGCTCAATGTTTACGACGTAATACCTCCTGCACTACGTGTTGTACAATGATATAACTTTGCAGATAAATTCAGTAGTATATGTGGACACCCTCTGTGAATTGTGTTGTGAATAGAACTAGTAACAAGTTAAAACATCAGGGACATTGTGGTAGAGTTTTACGGATTTCGGTGTTTATGACGCCATATTTCCTGAATTATGTGGCGTATAATAATGTATTTTTGCAGATACATTTAGTGCTGTATGTGAATACTGTCTGCAAAATTTGTTGCTAATACATTTACTAGTAAATAAGTAATAAAATGGAAGGTCATCCCTGATGTGGCAATTAGGGAGAAAAATTCTAGTACAGATTTGCAATTTTGCGTGAAGTTTGTTCCAAGTCTCGAAGTGCTCTCATTCTCAAATAATTGGTGAATATACAATGGCTATTAGTGCAGCGTGAGCTATGCTTCATTTTTACCCCTGTGCCCACCCCTTTGAGATGTAGGTGGTTCTTACCTGCATTGTGGTTCTATCCAGACAGTATATGTTGTGTGTACCAGGTTTGGTTGAATTTGATCAAGTGGTTTAGGGTGAGATGTGTGACATACATACACACACAGAAGCATACATACATATAGTTGTATAATATGTACAGATATCATGTTGTATTTAAAAGATTGTTGTTGTTGTTGTTCTTGTTATTGTTGTGATCTTAATTTCGAAGACTGGTTTGATACAGCCTTCACGTTTGTCTATCCTGTGCAAGCCACTTGATGACTGTGCAGTTACTGCAACCTACGTATATCGATTTGAACATGTTTAAGTCAAGCCTTGGCTTCTCTTAGTAATTTCCCACCTCCTTCCCCCTTCCCTTCCTGCCAATTACAAACAGAAGAGTTCTTGATGTCTGAGATGTGCTCTGTCAGCCTATCCGTTCTTACAGTCACGTTTTTCAGAACTTCCTTTTATCTCAAATTAGTTTCAGTATCTCCTCATTTGTTAGTCGATGTATCGAGCCAATTTTCAGTAGTCTTCTGTAGTACCACATTTCAAAAGCCATAATTACCTCCTTGTCTTAGCTGTATATCGTCCACGTTTCACTTTCGAACAAGACATATATCTGCAGAGAAGACTTCCAACATTTAATTTTGTGTTCAATGTTAACAAGTCTCTCTTCTTCAGAAAGAACAACTTAAATTGGAAGGAACACATAGAAAATGTTGTGGGGAAGGCTAACCAAAGACTGCGTTTTATTAGCAGGACACTTAGATAATGTAACAGATCTACTAAGGAGACTGCCTACACTACGCTTGTCCGTCTTCTTTTAGAATACTGCTGCGCGATGTGGGATCCTTACCAGACAGGATTGACGGAAAACATCGAAAAAGTTCAAAGAAGGGCAGCACATTTTGTCTAATTGCGAAATAGGAAAGAGAGTGTCACTGAAATGATAAAGAATTTGTGATGGACATCATTAAAACAAAGGCGTCTTTCGTTGCGGCGGAATCTTTTCACGAAATTCCAATCACCAGATTTCTCCTCCGAATGCGAAAATATTTTGTTGACACCAAGTTACATAGGGAGAAACGATCACCATGACAAAATAAGTGAAATCAGAGCACGTACGGAAAGATATAGGTGTACGTTCTTTCCGCGCGCTTTACGAGATTGGAATAATAGAAAATTGTGAAGGAGGTTCGATTAACCTCCGCCAGGCACTTAAATGTGATTTGCAGAGTACCCATGTAGATGTAGATGTAGATGTAGGAATGATTTTCTTACTGTTGCCAGTCTGCATTTTATATCTTCTCTACTTCGGATATTATTATTTTGCTGCCCAAAGAGCAAATTTTATGCACTATTTATAGTGTCTCATTTCCTAATCTAAGTACGTCAACATCGCCCGACTTCATTCGACTGTAGTATATTACCCTAGTTTTACTTTTGTTGATGTTCATCTTACTACCTCTGTTCAAGACACTATTCGTTCCTCTCAATTGTTCGTCCATGTACTCTGCCGTCTTACATAAATACTATACCATTGGCAAAATGCTACATTTTTATTTCTTTTCTCGAAACTTTAATTCCATTCTCAAAATTTTTCATGCTTTCCTTTACTGCTTACTGAGTGCACACTCTAAATAACATGGTGGATAGGCTACAACCCTGTCTCATTCCTTTCTCAACCACTGTTTCCCTTTCGTGTCCTTCTACTTACATAAATTCCAGTCTGGTTTTTGGACAAGCTGTAAAAAGCTTTTCACTCCCTGTATTTTATCCACGCCACCTTCAGAAATTCTAGGTGTGTATTCCTGTCAATACTGCAAAAAGATTTCTCTAAATCTACAAATACTATAACCATAGCTTTTCCTTTCCTCAACCTATCATCAAAGAGAAGTCGTAGTTTCATGTGTTCCTACATTTCTCCCGAGTAGTGGGGTAATGGGGCTCTAGCTGCACTTTTGAAATCAAATTGATGTGCAAATTAGTTAGATTGAGCAATTTATTACCGCTTTCCCCCAAACCCCACCCTAACCGCCAGATGACATCATGTATTTTCTCCAGCTGGCACATGGGTATCAGCCCCCTACCCCTCCACATCCCTCCCCCTTCCCCTCCCCCATCTATGCCATTGGCAATCATTTCGAATTTCAACAATAATTCTGAATTTTCGCTGTAAAACCGAATTTTCGCGCTAAAATTCAATTGTCAATTCAGAGGATGTAATACTAACAGAAACTGTTGATGGAGATATTTATAAAACGGAAATTCTTGATGGAAATCGCTTATAAAGGGAGGATAAATGGTATAAATCGAAAAAATTCAGAGGACGGGAAATCGGGAAATTATGCACTGCAGAGGACATAATTTGCATTTCGTAGGACAGGGATACTCTTATTTAACTTCTGTTTGCACTACCATTAAGACGCTCCAGGTGCGCTGCCAGGTGCTACACATGGCGCTCGTAATCGCGTATTTAACACATGGCGCACCGTTAAACGTGGTCATGGCTGTCCTGCGAGGGGTGTCGCTCGCACTGTGTTGCATAGCTGATGAGTCATCTGATGAGCCATGTGTGTGGTGTGTGCAAGTGCTGCGGAACCATGGGACCCCCCCAACCGAGCCGAGTCAGGGATGTCTCATACGACGTTTAGGTATTGGACCACCCACACTACCACATTAGGAGGCAGCCTCCTCCCTGCATTTTGATACTGCTCAGTGGTGCGTGGGGTCAAAGATGTCCCACGGCTAACCAGTGGTCAAAGGCAATCGACAGACGATTGTAATGAGAGCCACCGTTTCCGAGGCGAGCGGCGGTGGGTGCCTACCAAGCTCTCCAGAACGAATCATAGATTTGTTTTCGAAGGTTAGCGTCTTCTTCCCACAGGTTGTATTTTGAGAGATGCAGCTGACGTTGAAAGTGCCAGGCTATCTGTTCGTCCCAGAATGAACAAAGGGTGTTTTTTCTAAAGATAGCAGCTGCCTCCCATTTTCCAACTACATGCAGTCACATGCCAGCAAACAAAGGATTTTCTCCAAAGTTCCCTCTATCTGTTTGTCACAGAGTTTTTTGTTCCCTCATAGCAGCATTCTGTTTCTCAGCCATCTGCACCAAGCCTGCTTCATCCTGCTTGAACGAAAAGAAGGAATGTTATAACTTACTTGTATGGCTTCTGAGTTCCTATTATTCCTCTGCAGAATATAGGGTGGAGTCTGAAGGTATAAAAAGCCCCCCCTCCCCCCCCCCCCCCCCCCACGAACATCATCAGTCTTGAACAGTGCTTAGTTGTGTTTGTCTTCTTCCCACAATATGAAACGGTCAGCAAGTAGCAGTGCCAGCGGCATTGGTGATGGGAAATGGCCAAGCTTGGAGCAATTGCCATCCAAGAGTTTACAAAAAATTATGAGTTGAAATTGTGCCAGTTATAAAATTTCATAGCAAAATATTCAGATTTTTCGAAACTGTGATATATTTTTGTAACAGCAGTACTCCAAAAGAAGACGGACAAGCGTAGTGTAGGCAGCCTTCTTAGTAGATCTGTTACATTTTCTAAGTGTCCTGCCAATACAACGCAGTCTTTGGTTAGCCTTCCCCACAACATTTTCTCTGTGTTCCTTCCAATTTAAGTTGTTCGTAATTGCAATACGTAGGTATTTAGTTGAATTTACGGCTTTTAGATTAGACTGTTTTATCGTGTAACCGAAGTTTAACGAATTCCTTTTAGCACTCATATGGATGAGCTCACACTTTTCGTTATTTAGGGTCAACTGCCAATTTTCGCACCATTCAGATACCTTTTCTAAATCGTTTTGCAATTTGTTTTGATCTTCTGATGACTTTACTAGTCGATAAACGACAGTGTCATCTGCAAACAACCTAAGACGGCTGCTCAGATTGTCTCCCAAATCGCTTATATAGATAAGCAACAGCAAAGGGCCTATAACACTGCTTTGGGGAACGCCAGAAATCACTTCTGTTTTACTCCATGACTTTCCGTCAATTACTAGGAACTGTTGGATGGACTCAGGCTTGCCCCATCTTGGCTGCCAGCAACCAGAGCCCAACAGACCGCACTGTCCACACGAGGCACGAGCACTACCGGCTAACAACTGCCGCCGCTCGGTCGACGTCCAGCATTTGGTAAACAGCAGCCAACTTCTCATTCGACGTTGACCACCAATCATGGTACACAATACAAGAGCCAATAGACAACAGAGGCTACGTTCTCCCTCCACCGCAACAACCTATTAAAATATAGTTCCCTCTCCCTCTTCCATAAGTGACCAATGAAACGAACTATCTTTTTAAAATTATGACGTAATAGCATGCGCATTGAGCAGTAATAACAAAATACAAAGGACACTGCGTAGCTAGAACGCACTAGTAGACCCAGAAGGAGGCCGCTGCAACCGTGGCCGAAACATTGGTTTTCCTCCAGCAGCCGTTTTATACATTATGACGCGGTACCACACCCAGAAAACTTGTATGTCGACTGACTCTGGCCGCGGAAGCCTACACAATTAAATTTCGAAGGAGTTATTTAATGTGTTGTGAAGTCATTCATCCAGGTACTATTAGAGATTTCTCATACCAGTTTAAAGTCAAGGATCATAGGATATTCTTAGCCAAACCCTACGCAATACCATTAATTCATAAGAAGAGAGTGGAAGCAGTAACTGAAAAGATGTTAAAAGAGAGTGTCATATAGTTCATAGAATAATCCATTATTAGTTGTAATGAGAAAGATGATGATGTTAGATTTGTATGTAACTCATGAAAAATAAAGACTATGTGGCGTGCTGAAAAGTAAAGCCTTCGAATTTTTTATGTAAAAATTCTTGAAGTGTTTCTAATAAAACAAACGTCATTAACATTTTATATCTTCATTCTTCATGTCTGCATATTTATTTCAACAGAGTCACCCTACCGAGAAACCTGTTCCTCCCAATAACAGACTAGTTTGTTGATACCATCTTTGTAGAACTTTTGACGATGTTGATGGAGCCACAACCTCACCTCTGCTTATAATGCTCGTACTGCTTCATCAGTATCAAAGTGAAGTCTTGTTGCAGTATGGAGGATTATCTATGACAGGCCAGAGTTCTCGTGTGGTCTGGCATTGTCATGCTGAAGGAGACGATCCTCGATGTGTGGGCGAGATCTTCGAATTCGAAACTGGATTACAGCACACTGGTTCTCATGTCCCGATATAGTTACATTTCACACTACCAAGTAAAACACAACACTTCGAAGCTCTCAAGCGCCAGAAGATTACAACTTGTGTCCGGGAAGCAAGAAAGTAGTGCAAGTCATATACATGACAGGTCATACTTCAACCGATATTGAGAACAGAATAAAAAGTTCGGATGCATTACTTTTCAGCATGCCCTCCCATTATTCTACCTGAAACTGGTGGGCCCTTGACACTGGATGAATTCTTACAAAAATTTCGGGGAGTCAGTGTTCTGTCGTCAGTTGATTTGAGAGCATGTCTTTCATGTCGAAAATATACTGCATTTTTTTGTTATGACTCTTGTTATCAATTCTACGAGGGTCATTCAATAGTCAAAGAGACAAATTAGTCTGGGGAAAAAACTGATACTAGGGCAAGTTATGTACTTTTATGGCTTTAAGTTGGCATCTCTGGGATGAGCCCTGATCAGCTAATGTATCAACATTGTTTTGTTTGTAACCTAAAAAATGCATTCCAAGATGGCAGTCCGCTTGAAACGTCCACATTAGTTCAACAACGTTCTGTTATTGGTTTTTTACTTTCTGAAGGTGAGAAACCAGTGAATATATTCTGCAGAATATCTCACGTTTATGGTAAAGGTTGTATGAATCGTGACAATTTTTCTAAGTGGGTAGAGCAGTTCAAAAATGGTCGTGACTCAGTGACTGACGAACACCGTCATGGCCGACCAGTTGCAATTTCAATTCCCTCACTTGAAAGTCTAATTGATGTCATTATTCGTCCCGACCGCCATGTGACTGTGGAAATGATAGTTGATAAGGTTCAAGTTAGTGCTGGTACAGTTGATAACATTATCTGTAACAAGATGGGTCCCAAAAGAATTGACGCGGCTACCCAATGAAACAAGGCTGAGAGTGTGCACAGAGATGAAGGAACGTTGTGAAAGAGAAAGTGAGCGCTTCCTCAACAAAATTTTAACTTATGATGAAACTTGGGTTCACTATTATGAGCCAGAATAAAAAAGACAAAGCATGGAGTGGAAGCACACCAACTCACCTGTCAAGAAAAACTTCAAAACCTAAGCATCAGCAGGAAAAGTCATGTTGACGGAGTTTTGGGACGCTGAAGGTCCAGTTTTTTGTGATTATGTCGAAGAGCAGCGTACAGTGAATAGTCAATACTACTCGAATTTGTTTTTAAACAAGGCAAAGCCAGCCATGAGAGAGAGACGACGTGGATCTCAGAGGACAGGTGCAATTCTCCAACAAGACAACGCACGTCCTCATATTGCTCAACTAACCCGTGAAACCATCGACAAAATGTGCTGGAAGTACTGCCTCATCCGCCTTACAGCCCTGATTTAGCACCTAGTGATTTCACTGAAGGAGGCATTACGTGGGAGGAGGCTCCAGGACAACGAGGACGTGAAAAAGTTTGTGGGAAATTGGTTCAAACATCAAGATGAAGAGTTCTTTGTAGCTGGAAGAGAAAAGCTTGTAGCCCGTTGGTACAAATGAATAAATGTTCAAGGGGATTATGTTGAAAAGGCTGGCCGGTGTTGTCGAGCGGTTCTAGGCGCTTCAGTCTGGAACCGCGCGACTGCTACGGTCGCAGGTTCGAATCCTGCCTCGGGCATGGATGTGTATGATGTCCTTAGGTTAGTTAGTTTTAAGTGGTTCTAAGTTTTGGGGAACTGATGACCTCAAATGTTAAGTCCCATAGTGCTCAGAGCCATTTGAACCATTTTATGTTGAAAAGTAGAAAAAGTATTGTTTTGTAAAAATAACCGCTTTTTTCTCCGGACCAATTTGTCTCTTTAATTATTGAATGACCCTCGTATAAGCTGTTTTACAGACTTAATGTAAGCTCAGCTGATTATGTTAGAGAATTCAGCAGCATTTTTCCTGTTGACTTAAGGAAGTGAATAACGACATACGTTGATGACGTTTTGGTCACAGGAAACAGTTGGAAAAGTCATAGAGGTTTTAGATATGTTTTTGAGTGTCTTTGAAGATTTTAGATTACTGTTAGGATCAGAGTCTGGAAGAAGGCGAGTTACACTTCTTGGATGCATTGTGAATGCATCAGGAATCCAGCCTGATGCAGACAAGACTGAAACTGTTTGTGACTTCCCTGTTCAAATGGTTCAAATGGCTCTGAGCACTATGGGACTTAACTTCTGAGGTCATCAGTACCCTAGAACTTCGAACTTACTTAAACCTAACTAACCTAAGGACATCACACACACCCATGCCCGAGGCAGGGTTCGAACCTGCGACCGTAGCGGTCGCTCTGTTCCAGACTGTAACGCCTAGAACCGCTCGGCCACTCCGGCCGGCGACTTCCCTGTTCCTTCAGCTGAAGAGAAAAATCATTCATTTCTAAACTGGCCAACTTTTTATAAACCTTTCATAAATTTATATACGCTGGCTATGCCACATCTCCGTGCACTGCTCCTTAGGATTGGAATGCCCAAGCAAAAACTGAATTTGAAGGTGTAAGACAGGCTCTTGTTAATACTCATCCACTGTCACATTCTGATTTAAATAAAGAATTTCAATTTTCGTCAGACGGTTTTAAGGCTGGTCTTGGAGCAGAACTCTTTCAGGGATTCTGAAACTACTGCATTTGCGAGCACTAAGTGTGAACGTAATTGTTCTGTCACTGAGTTGGAAGCTTTCGCTATTCTACGGTGATTTGCCAGATTTCGCCGTAATTTATTTGGTCGGGTGACCAAGGGCTACACAGGCCTCAGACCTTTGTCATTTCTGATGGTGCTAAGCTAATGCATGGACCTTCAGCCGGATAAGCATTGTATTTACAAGAGAACTTCAAGTCACGAGTCGTAGCCATGAATACATCGAGATATTACAAATAGTGATCATGCTACATATTATAAGGTATTAGTTCATTCAAAGTGCAATAACATCTGCGTTGCACGTGTCTTTTCTACAAGAAGAGAAAGACTTACATTTGTAGATTGAATTAGACCGGTTGAAGACCCTAGTTGTGATTTGGTTTCTGTTAACTCATGTTAAAGGCACATTCCCATATTTCGTTGTGCAATTAAAGTTTGTTAACTTCCTAATATTTCCTTAACAGTAATCATATTGTATTGTTGTTCATTCATGTGTCAAATTTGACACAAAGAAGAATATATTCACTGCATCAATACTGGAGTCGTAGCCGCTGTGAACTCTTAGATTAAACTACAAAAAATTGTAGCAGCTTCAGGGTCGTGATCATTGCAGTGGAAGATACAGCCTTGTAGCTTAAGGACGACAATAAGTTTAAAATGTGTTTCTTGTGTATACAAGCACTAGAGATTTCCCTGTGCTGGGAGTTTCAATTCCTCCGATTGTGTTCCAAGCCCATTGTCGGACCAGTGTGCTATGGGAGCCATTCAATTGGTGAAGTTTCTCCTTCACTGTCTCTCTCTCTCTCTCTCTCTCTCTCTCTCTCTCTCTCTCTGCTGGGTTGGGGATCCTGCAATGGTTGGAAGTTTAGCCGATGGGATAGATGGTTGCCTCAGGCAGACAGTATTCTATTGTCTCCAAAGCAGAATCATTAGGACCGTCAGATAGAATGAAATCTACACGGCCTGAAAGTTTGGGACCTGTCAGCTTCTGTGGTTGACACTTCCATTTTGGATTGCTTGCCACAGGAGATTCCGGAGGATCATTTGTGGTAGCGGCAGTGGCAATTAAGAGATCCGCATCTGAAGGTTATGCTCTCTCGAATTGGTCAGTGCATGTAGTTCCGGGTAAGTGTGGCAGATGTGGTGTCACCGCCAGACACCACACTTGCTAGGTGGTAGCCTTTAAATCGGCCGCGGTCCGTTAGTATACGTCGGACCCGCGTGTCGCCACTGTCAGTGACTGCAGACCGAGCGCCACCACACGGCAGGTCTAAAGAGACGTTCTAGCATTCGTCCAGTTGTACAGCCGACGTTCATAGCAATGGTTCACTGACAAATACCCTCTCATTTGCCGAGACGATAGTTAGCATAGCCTTCAGCTACGTCATTTGCTACGACCTAGCAAGGCGCCATTACCAGTTAATATTGAAATTATAAAACATGTACCGTCAAGAGCGATGTTCTCCAATTATGGATTAAAGTTAAGTATTACATCAACTACGTACTTTATTTGCTACTATTAATTCCTTTAACTGTTCCAGACCTCGCGCCAGCCTGCGTGAGCCTTAACGCGTGCCTTTCGGCTACCTCCGAGTGGCTTGGCTGTCTTGCCACGCCACTACGGCAGATTTCAGTCCCACTCCTTTAGATCCTGGGAGCAGTTGCACTCGACTTCCTCGATGCTCGTTCGAGAATTTTACACTCGAAATCACCGGCCGACTCCTATAGTTACGCCAGAGTCACTCCGTCGCCCGACGTAGGAACGTAAGATGACGGGGAGAGCAAAAGCGAAATATGATTCGGAAGAATACATCCTGAGTGTGAAAGACTGTGGTCGTAACAATGTTTGGGAGAGAATTTTATTAGTTTCTGATAAGGATGTCGGCTATCTGTAGCAGGGCAAGTTCTTGTCTTCTGTCACACAGACCTGCCACCACACATCCGAAGCCCCAAAAAAATGGTTCAAATGGCACTGAGTACTATGGCACTTAACTTTTGAGGCCATCAGTCCCCTAGAACTTAGAACTACTTAAACATAACTAACCTAAGGACATCACACACATCCATGCACGAGGCAGGATTCGAACATGCGACCGTAGTAGTCGCGCGGTTCCAGACTGTAGCTCCTAGAACCGCTCGGTCACACCAGCCGACATCCGAAGCCACATATCTGTATAATACGACATTGGCAGTTTCAGTGAAAGCTGCGACTGTTAAGAAGATGTATATAAATGTGTGCCAGAGATCTTCGTCCACTTACAACAGGGCCGGCCCCGTCTTGCCAAACTTCACGTGTGCAGCGTGTGTGTGCTGTGTGCCAGCCAAGGCCCCGCCTGTTGCTCAGCTTTGCTCGGTCCTTCTTGGGAGTACCCAGAACAGCGCGAAATTTCATTTAACATCGCGGTTCGGCATTTTTCGGTAGGCAAAACTGTCTGAGTACGGCAGAATCGAGGTGTCATCGCTGTTCACCCTTCGCTATTTGTTCGTGGTATGATGGACGTTGACAAGCTGAGTGGTTGTTTGCACAAAAAGAGGCAGTCTGGTGATCTATCATCATAATCCTTTAAAATGAATGGAAATGACAGAAAAGGGGGATGAAAATTCTCAATTCGCATAAGCGACGGTTACTGCATAAAGACGGGATTCAGCGTTCTGTACATCAAGAAACACTTCGTGCTAAATTTTCAGGCACGGAGCAAGTGAAAAAATTAGTGGTGCGAATAGTAAAATTTCTGAAGTCACAAGTATTATTCCATTGTCATTTGCAACAGTTTTCAGTAGAACTCAACGACGAGTATGCAGACTTCATATACACTACTGGCCATTAAAATTGCTACCCCACGACGATGACGTGCTACAGACGCGAAATTTAACCGACAGGAAGAAGATGCTGTGATATGCAAATGATTAGCTTTTCAGAGCATTCACACAAGGTTGGCGCCGGTGGCGACACCTACAATGTGCTGACATGAGGAAAGTTTCCAACCGATTTCTCATACACAAACAGCAGTTGACCGGCGTTGCCTGGTGAAACGTTGTTGTGATGCCTCATGTAAGGAGGAGAAATGCGTACCATCACGTTTCCGACTTTGATACAGGTCGGATTGTAGCCTATCGCGATTGCAGTGTGTCGTATCGCGACATTATTGCTGCTCGCGTTGGTCGAGACTCAATGAATGTTAGCAGAATATGGAATCGGTGGGTTCAGGAGGGTAATACGGAACGCCGTGCTGGATCCCAACGGCCTCGTATCACTAGCATTCGAGATGACAGGCATCTTATCCGCATGGCTGTAACGGATCGTGCAGCCACGTCTCGATCCCTGAGTCAACAGATGGGGACGTTTGCAAGACAACAACCATATGCACGAACAGTTCGACGACGTTTGCAGCAGCATGGACTATTAGCTCGGAGACCATGGCTGCGGTTACCCTTGACGCTGCATCACAAACAGGAGCGCCTGCGATAGTGTACTCAACGACGAACCTGGGTGCACGAATGGCAAAACGTCATTCTTTCGGATGAATCCAGGTTCTGTTTACAGCATCATGATGGTCGCATCCGTGTTTGGCGACATCGCGGTGAACGCACATTGGAAGCGTGTATTCGTCATCGCCATACTGGCGTATCACCCGGCGTGATGGTATGGGGTGCCATTGGTTACATGTCTCGGTCACCTCTTGTTCGCATTGACAGCACTTTGAACAGTGGACGTTATATTTCAGATGTGTTACGACCCGTGAGTCTGCCCTTCATTCGATCCCTGCGAAACCCTACATTTCAGCAGGATAATGCACGACCGCATGTTGCAGGTCCTGTGTGGGCCTTTTTGGATACAGAAAATGTTCGACTGCTGCCCTGGCCAGCACATTCTCCAGATCTCTCACAAATTGAAAACGTCTGGTCAATGGTGGCCGAGCAACTGGCTCGTCACAATACGCCAGTCACTACTCTTGATGAACTGTGGTATCGTGTTGAAGCTGCATGGGGGGCTGTACCTGTACACGCCATCCAAACTCTGTTTGACTCAATGCCCAGGCGTATCAAGGCTGTTATTACGGCCAGAGGTGGTTGTTCTGGGTACTGATTTCTCAGGATCTATGCACCCAAATTGCGTGAAAATGTAATCACATGTCAGTTCTAGTATAACATATTTGTCCAATGAATACCCGTTTATCATCTGCATTTCTTCTTCGTGTAGCAATTTTAACGGCCAGTAGTGTATTACTGAAAAGTTCCTTGGCTCAGTCAAGGGGCATGCCTGCGATTGTTTGATTTAAAACTTGTTATTGTTAAATTTATGAAGAAAAAAGGAATGCAGGAACGAAAATTAGAGCATTCAGAATCGATTGCGTACTTTGCATTTTAAGTGAACTTGACTGCACACTGTCCACAGTTAGAGACTGCCAGGTAACCTCTTTCTGATTTGATCGCGATGCACTTAAAAAGAAAGTCATCTTGCATAAGAGACATACTCTGAGAAGACAGTTCAGTTCCTTAGGGTCTATGGCGTTAAAAAAACGTGAGGGTTGAAGAACTCATTGTGGCGTTGAAAGAACTGCAAGGATAATTTTATAAATATGTTGGGGACACTGTTAGTTTTGCAACTGTTTTTAGCTGTTTTCGAGACTGTTTGCCGTTTCAGTTGAAAGCGCCTCTGTACATGTGCAAATGTAACTGATTGACCTGAAAGGTAATTCCGGCTTTAATGACAAATATTTTTACCTTTAAACTGTTCAAGACATTTACATTGCTCTCCTCAGGTAGAGTTTTCAAGTCTCCATAATAAAACTGCAAAAGTGCTGCAATATTCCGGTCAACATATTTCTGTGAAAGACTTTTTTTCTATTATGAAACTAAATAAGTGGCGATTACATGGCAACTTGAGTGTGAAACACTGTAAAATTGCCTGCCTCTGTTAGTATGCCGACAGCTAGAAATTATGTTATGGCTTCAGCGCGCTGAAAATAATTAAATAATGCGGAAAATTTGTATTTTGTAATCTATATTGTTGAGAAATGTGAAATAAAGGAAAACCAAGTCGTATGCAGTGCCATTGTACAGCCATTTCAATTTGGCACATTCGCAGTTTTCCCCTCTTCCCTTCCACGCACTCAGACAGCATTGTGGGGAAAGGTGCATTGAGGCTGAGCGCTTTGGCACCCATACCCGCGCACACCCCGTGAGCCCAAATATTGGTCGCCTCTGATTTGCTTTAATATTAGGTGTAGAATTTCGCGCTTTATGTCAGAACTTTGTAAACATCGGTTCAGAAGTAGGACATCTCCAACATTTCGCGTCATCCTACGACAGTAGTACAAAACAGTGAAAGACAAGCTGATAATGAGTGAGTATGATGAACAGCATTATCCAGGCCATAGGCGTGGATGCATGTGGAAGTGCAGTGGATAAATGGACCCATACATATCGGACGATGTGATACCTATCTTTTACTGCGTACTTTATTTACCAGGATTATGTACTTTCATATTGGTGATGGCGCACTTCCCTGAGAAGAAGAATAAATCTGTGGAATTTATTGAGAATTACATCGAGGAAACGTTATTCGAACTGCTAGGAGTAAATACCCAGCATTTTAACAAAGTCTCGTTGTCGCTGAGCGAGGTGCTAATATGCACTGAGATGATAAAAATCATGAGATACCTCCTAATATCCTGTCAGACCTTCTTTTCCCTGGTGTAGTGCAACAGCTTAATGTGGCGTGGACTCAACACGTCGTTGGAAGTCCCCTGCAGAAATATTGAGACATGCTGTCTTTATAGCTGTTCATAATCGCAAAAGTGTTTCTGGTACAGCAGTTTTTAATCGGACTGACCTCTCGATGAAGTCCCATAAATGTTAGATGGGATTCATGTCGGGCGATCTAAGTGGCCAAATTGTTCGGATTGTTCTTCAAACCAATCACAAACAATTGTATTACAGTGACATGGCACACTGCCATACGCAAAAATTCCATCGCTGTTTGGGAAAATGAAGTACCAAGTACCTGAACATAACCATTTCCAGTCAATGATCGGTTCGGTTGGTGCAGAAGACCGAGTCCACTCCATGTAAACACAGCTCACAACACTGTAGAACCACCACCAGTTTGCACGGTGTCTTTCTGACAAACTGGGTCCATGACTTTGAGGGGTCTGCACTACACTCGAACCCTACCGTCAGTTCTTACTAACTAAAATCTGGACTCATCTGATCAGACCATTGCTTTTCACTCTAGGGTCAAACCGATATGGTCACGAGCCCAGGAGAAGCGTAGCAGGCGACGTCGTGCTGTTAGCAAAAACACTCGCGTCGGTCGTCTGCTGCTATAGCCCATTAACGACAAATTTCCTCGCACTGTCCTAACGAATACGTTCGTCGTACGTCCCACATTGATTTTTGCCGTTATTTCACGCTTTGTTGCTTGTCTGTTAATACTGACACCTCTACGCAAACGCATCTGCTCTCGGTCGTTACGCGAAGGCCGTCGGCCACTGCGTTGTCCAGTATTCTCGGGACACTCTTGACACTGTGAAATTGAGAGTATTGTATTCCATAACGATTTCCGCAATGGAATTTCTCATGCCTCTAGCTCCAACTACTATTCCGCGTTCGATGTTTGTCAATGCCGTCGTGCGGCCGTAACCACGTCGGAAACCTCGTGTGAATCACCTGAGTACAAATGACGGCTCCGCCAATGCACTGCTCTTTTGTACCTTGTGTACGCGATACTACAGCCGACTGTATATGTGTATATCGCTATCCCATGGCCTTTGTCACCTATATGTATGCAAGTCATTGCAATTATTTCAGCATTATGCATGCATTACACATGTTTAGGGCGTACTTTCGATTACAATTATTTGATAAATGAGATTGCAGTGACTTATTCCACGACTTATGCTTCCTCAGGTACTGTCAGTTTCATGAGGTAAACTGGTGAAGCGAATTTGACAGAGACAAGTTTGAAGTAAGAAACGGAGATTAGGTGGAACAGCTTGTTTAGAATTCTGCAGTATGTAGTTAGGCAGTACAATAAAATCATGGAAACGCTCCTGGAGAGAGGTGTCTCTTAAGAACTTACTGATTACGGCATCTTTAGAGCCATCCAAAGATAAAATAGGAGTGCTGGAAGGCAGGCTGTTTCCAACAATTCAGTTTGCTTTGTTATGGGTGCACAAACTGAAAAGTTTTTGTAATACAGTGTCTGAAGGTACTGAGGCACATTTAAATTACAGTAGACCAAGATTTTCTGTTTAATACATGCTGAGAGTCCAGGAAATAAAAATTGGTTTTAATTGCAAAACCCGGGTTTCAGTGTCACCGATATTTTGGCAGTACGATACAACTGTCGTATTATCGTTTATTAACTAAAGATACTACGAGTGCTGAAAGATCTCTGTTTCTTTCTCACAGACGGGAAAGCTGAAATTCGGACGCTTCACATCATTATAATATTATTGTGGTCGCCCTTCCGATTATTGGAAGTGATGTCTATTTCAGATAGAGACGAGACGTTAAATACTGTGCGTGAAATATGTTACGAAATATTAGTTCCTGATAAGCTAGAATAAAATTATAACGTGGCAGTAATATCTTACTCTTTTTTGTGGCATCTATAAATATTCATTGAAAGCCGTTGAGAGAATGTCAGCCGCTCTCAGCAGAAAAAAAAAATTGTTTTCGGTGTGGCTAGACCTTGTGCCATATCATAATCTACGGATGAGGGTGACCTGTACTTAACCCGGATGGATAGTGGTAACGACGATGATCCGCTTGAGAGGTGAAAGCGTAACCGAAGTCTCTTTCCCAAGCTATGTAGGCTATCTAATTTAACGAGAAGAATTTTTTGTGTTCAGGCCTCAAGCGAAAGGAATTTCAATGGGACATGAAACCTTATTTCGGAAGAAAGAAGCATAGTTGATCCGACATAAGTCGATTAACTGTAATTACGCCAAAAGGGAATAATGTTGAAACGCTTTTGTTCCTGTTACATTTCAAAGTTCTTAGGTGATCAAGTTGGAATATATACGATTGAATCAATAAATCAGATGGTGTTATAATATACGACAGTGTAACTTTTGATTACAAGACCGATCATCACTACAAAAGTTGGTAATTACACAGTTTTAATTTGAATCTCCAAATTGTTTCCAAATTTTCGCTATTGCACAAAGCAATCTATTTTCTCTTATAGATCACAATTATCTCGTGATTAGGCACTACCGCCCAGGAATATACGTCTACATCTTACCCAAATTTACCCGAGTGTAGTTCCATCACCTGGTGGGAGTATGTCAGAAGCGACACAAGTCTTCAGAGACACAGAGCTGCTACTAAAATGGCCTCAACAGTAGTGCGGCGTACGCTCCAGAGTGGGTGGCTTCTATCCTTCCCAACGGCGCCTCGTTCGACCACAGCTGTCACGCTTCGAGCATTTGTACTCGTGCAAATCATGCCACAGCGCGATGGGCTGGAGCGAGTATGAGCGATCAAAATGCCCAGTTTGCAGACCTCTAGTGACAACGTTGTCCTGGCTACTGGGGTCTGGCAATTGAGGTGGTGGTGGCTCTGCAATGTCGGTAACCATGACCTTTTCTGATTTCCTGAAAACAGCTGTGGGCTTCGTGATAAGATCGTCTTTGCAGCTGCATTTAAAGACACAGGTGTTGGTGCTTGTAGTATTAACCTACGTTTGTGTAGAGGCATCATCTTTCTGAAAGGGTTTTTGAGACCTGTAGAAAACGATGTAGTGGAAGTAGGAAGTTACATTGCAATATATAAATATTATTTATCGTTCCATACCACATACACTTTTTTGTTTGGAACTCCTTTATCTTCTTTTCTTCAAGATAGACACTGTAGTCTGTACTCCAGGCAGCGTGATCCCCATAGCAGTTAATACAGCTGGGAGGAAATGAACAAATGACACCTTCATTGGCACCCTTAGCACATTTACCGCAAGTGACGCCTCCCTTGTGTGCTAGAGTGGTGTGCCCAGAGTGCAGAAGCTTAAAACAGTGAATTGTATTGGGTATGTAAGACCTCACGTTTAAGCGAAAGAAACCTGCCTTTATATACTCTGAAAATACTATACATGCGGCGAACATTATCCCCCGCTGCCCTTCATGCTAGACTCCACAGCAACCTCAGTGAGGTGTCTTGTAGTGTGTGAAATGCGACGGGTATCTGCTTGTCACCTACGATATTGTTTTCGCAAAGGATATGAACGTTTCTAAGTTGGCCTCCGATCTTACTGGGGTGACAGTCTCTTGGACAGTCTGACTGTGGAACGCAGTATCTTATCTGTGAGTGCATAAAAAATTTACTGAAAACAAGTGAAGGTACACGAAGCAATTTCAGATACTGCACCGACTTATTTTGAGACTAGCCACTTTTATCATGGGGTATGCCTTATTGTAGATAGAGTACCAATGAATGTTAAATTTTCCTGATGGAAGAGGGGAATTTGGTTGGTATGGACACCAGGATACGGCAGTCTGAGACAGTGTGTGGTACGTTACCAAGGAAGATGGGAATCTAATGAACATGCGAGAGCTTGACTTTGGCGTGTTAAATGACCTTTCTCGGTGTTGAGTTTTGTGAAAAAAATCCCTGTCTGGTAGCACTTATTTTAAACGTTCTACTGTGTTTCCTGGTTCGGAGGATATTATACAGCCAAGTCTACAGGTCCAAACAGGTACTCAAGGGAAACACTCAGCCGTGAAGGAGGGGCTATCTGATATTCATTAATTTATATATTTTATGGGGCAAAATTAGTGCCCAAAGAACTTCTCTTAAATTTAAAACGATATACCTAAAAATTCATTCTGCAGTGCGCATTGGAATCTCCTAACACACTCAAAAATATCCGAACGACTTGTATTGCCTTCCCGCCTGATTTGCGTGCAGCCCACATAACGTAACTTTCTTGCTGGTCCCCTAAACACTTTTCGGTACAGTCGTTTGACTATGCAAAATTATTACAAGTGATCAGTGAAGAACATTGCTCCCACCAGCGTCTGAGACAACTAATGCTCGTAACTCAACCACATAAAGCATTCTGTAATCCTTTCGCAAAACTAAATTTTTCTGCAGATAAGGTATTTTTCGGCAATATATGGATTCATGAAATTCGATATAATTCTTGTGTTCTTTCTTTCAGAAGGATTTGACCCACATATTAACCGTCGTTTGCATGCGCTGGCTAATGAATTAACCAGTTAGAAAACCGCGATTACCAGAGTCAGGTGCTTTTTGGAAAGCTCACCATCAACGACGTGTCACTTGTAATTTTACTGTATTCGTGATGACACATGGATCTACGCGCAGTTGGCAAAATCATCTATCACTTTTGTTATCTAACACAAAGCCATTTTAAAAGTCACCAGCAGCCAGTTGCGCATATTTTTGAACTTCAAAAGAGATTACTAATTGTTTTGTTCTGGATATGGATTCAAATCTAGTATTTATAGACTAAGCAAACTAGGCAAAACTGACCGAGATTCGAATACATGACCGATTTTCGTTGCTGACTAGGAATATAGAGACGCGATATACCTCATTTTTTAGTGCCAGTAATTGTGAACTTTAAATTAGACAACGAAAATCTCTGGAATCGATGGGGACTCCTACCCAGCAACTACTGTCCCTAATAATTAACCGCATGAGCTGTTAAATATGGTTTTACTCACAAGTAACAAACTTGAAATGGGGTGACGTAAAAATTTGTCTTTTCCATTGCAAATTATCTCTCTTAGCTGTCACTATGACGATGAGGGAGCACGCAATGACACATTTGCTCGCTACGTCTATGGAAACGTCTTCACAGCATTTTATCTGTTGAGTGACAGTTACCTCCATTTGGGTTCCTGAATGTGGCAAATAAGTCATGTCAGATCTATCCTACATGAAGCGAGAAAGCTATTTTCTGACGTGATTTCTTCATTAGCACTCGTCGCATAAAAAGCGCAAATGTTTGAGTTTCCTCCACTGATTTCCTGCCTCTATTAAATCCAAAGAGAATGAAACGTCACAAGCGTAAAATTTTCTCCGGTTTTACGCTCCGTATTCTAACGCATAAACAACGCTACTCTTAATCTTGAAATATGCACCACTAAAGATGTCAACGGTAGAACAATATTAGAAATTCAAATAAAAAATGAAGATTGATAAATAAAGTTACAGCAACCTGTTTACCTACTTGTCAAAAAAACTCGAAATGAACTTTCACACCAACCTTCTTTTTTCGCATTAATGTTGCCCACCATTGTACATTACATACTTAGTATTCTTCATTTCATATGCTACGTGAGCACTGGTTACACCATTGTCGTTACTCCATGGTGCACACTCAGTTTATTGAAAATGCAAAGCCAGAAAAGAAATTGGTACACCCTCTTAGCCGTTTCCAATTCACTCAATATTTTTTATTGCAACAGTGGATATGGAGTATATGAAATGATTACGTTTAAAGATCAATATCACAAGTGGTTCTGAGGTACCAGGTACTGACCCACGCTGAAATACCCGTATTAGTACATTGTGTAGCCTCCACGAGCGGCAGTGTTGGCGCTGACTCACGCATATAGTCGATCGTAGTAGTGGCAAATACTTTCCTATGATACGTTATACCACACCTGTTCGACCTGTTCGCGTAAATCTGTAAGAGTTGTTGGTTGACGAGTTGTACGAGTCATTCTAATCTCATAAAATCCCACACTTACTCGATTGGAGACAAGTTTGGATATCGTGCTGACCAGGGAAGTCGTTGCACGTCTTGCTGAACATATTGAGTGGGTGATCAGTATCCTGTTGGAACAACACATCACCTTCCTGTTGCAAGAACGGCAAAAGAACAGGTCTAACAACATTCACTATGTACCGAGCGATGGTCTGCGTCCCTCCAGAAACACCAGTGGTTAACGAGAGTTGTAGCTTATCACACCCCAGACCATAAGGCCTTGAGCAGATGCGCAAAACTATAGACCTATATCTCTTACGTCGATCTCTTGTAGAATTTTAGAACATGTTTTTTGCTCGCGTATCATGTCATTTCTGGAAACCCAGAATCTTCTATGTAGGAATCAACATGGATTCCGGAAACAGCGATCGTGTGAGACCCAACTCGCCTTATTTGTTCATGAGACCCAGAAAATATTAGATACAGGCTCCCAGGTAGATGCTATTTTTCTTGACTTCCGGAAGGCGTTCGATACAGTTCCGCACTGTCGCCTGATAAACAAAGTAAGAGCCTACGGAATATCAGACCAGCTGTGTGGCTGGATTGAAGAGTTTTTAGCAAACAGAACACAGCATGTTGTTATCAATGGAGAGACGTCTACAGACGTTAAAGTAACCTCTGGCGTGCCACAGGGGAGTGTTATGGGACCATTGCTTTTCACAATATATATAAATGACTTAGTAGATAGTGTCGGAAGTTCCATGCGGCTTTTCGCGGATGATGCTGTAGTATACAGAGAAGTTGCTGCATTAGAAAATTGTAGCGAAATACAGGAAGATCTGCAGCGGATAGGCACTTGGTGCAGGGAGTGGCAACTGACCCTTAACATAGACAAATGTAATGTATTGCGAATACATAGAAAGAAGGATCCTTTATTGTATGATTATATGATAGCGGAACAAACACTGGTAGCAGTTACTTCTGTAAAATATCTGGGAGTATGCGTACGGAACGATTTGAAGTGGAATGATCATATAAAACTAATTGTTGGTAAGGCGGGTACCAGATTGAGATTCATTGGGAGAGTGCTTAGAAAATGTAGTCCATCAACAAAGGAGGTGGCTTACAAAACACTCGTTCGACCTATACTTGAGTATTGCTCATCAGTGTGGGATCCGTACCAGGTCTGGTTGACGGAGGAGATAGAGAAGATCCAAAGAAGAGCGGCGCGTTTCGTCACTGGGTTATTTGGTAACCGTGATAGCGTTACGGAGATGTTTAATAAACTCAAGTGGCAGACTCTGCAAGAGAGGCGCTCTGCATCGCGGTGTAGCTTGCTCGCCAGGTTTCGAGAGGGTGCGTTTCTGGATGAGGTATCGAATATATTGCTTCCCCCTACTTATACTTCCCGAGGAGATCACGAATGTAAAATTAGAGAGATTAGAGCGCGCACGGAGGCTTTCAGACAGTCGTTCTTCCCGCGAACCATACGCGACTGGAACAGGAAAGGGAGGTAATGACAGTGGCACGTAAAGTGCCCTCCGCCACACACCGTTGGGTGGCTTGCGGAGTATCAATGTAGATGTAGATGTAGAGTACGGCTCTTGTGTCTTGGACGAATGCGCTCTACGAGACAGTGTTCACCAGGTCGACGTCGTATTCACAAACGGCCATCACTTGCTTGCAGGCAGAATCTGCTTTCATCACTGAGGACCACAGTGCGCCGTTCCAATTTCCAAATCATCGTGTTACGGCACCAGTCGAGCCTTGCATGTCGATGTTGTGGCGTGAGTGGAAGATGGGCTAGAGGTGTGCGTACTCCTTAATTCCACTGCTAATAACAGGTTTGCAATAGTTCGTGTTAACACGTCTAGGCTCACAAGCCCTCTTATCTGTATTGTGGCAGCTGTATAATCTACCACTGCTGCCTTTACAATACGACAATCCTGGCGGCCGTATGTGCTGCGTGAACATCCAGAACTTCGTCCACGGGTGTGACAATGTTCACGTGATCACTGATACAAGGAACTTTGTACAGCTGATGGAGCACGTCCACCTTGTGTGGCAATTCTCCGGAACGACCAGTTCGCCACTCGTAAGGTCAGAATTTGACGTCTTTCAACCTCGCTCTCTTGACTGTACGAAGCGCAAGTTTGTCTCCGTGGCATGGTTACCTGCTTGTTTCACTCGTTTGCGCGACACTGAGCCTTGTGGTTGCGAGCATCCCCAATTAAAGGGAAGACACAGATGGCGCTGGTAGCTGTGCCACTACGCTGTCCGTTGACGGAAGTCGATGAGACCATGATCAGTACATCTACTATCCCCTAGATGGCATATGCCGTCATCGGATCTAAATCGACGTCTTCTCTCCAGGTGTACATTTTTTCCGACACTGAATTTCACACTTAAAAGCGAACTACAATATTAAATAATTTTACGCTTGCCAATGTGATTGCAGAAATATCCGCTGTAGATCATAGGCTCAAGGCATGATGTGTCGTGGTCATTGGGCTGACGCTGGTTACCGTCAGGTGGTGGTGGTGGTGAGACCATGATCAGTACATCTACTTTCCCATAGATGGCATATGCCGTCATTGGATCTAAATCGACGTCTTTTCTCCAGGTGTACATTTTTTCCGACACTGAATTTACCACTTAAAAGCGAACTACAATATTAAATAATTTTACGCTTGCCAATGTGATTGCAGAAATATCCGCTGTAGATCATAGGCTCAAGGCATGATGTGTCGTGGTCATTGGGCTGACGCTGGTTACCGTCAGGTGGTGGTGGTGGTTAGTGTTTAACGTCCCGTCGACAACGAGGTCATTAGAGACGGAGCGCAAGCTCGGGTTAGGGAAGGATTGGGAAGGAAATCGGCCGTGCCCTTTCAAAGGAACCATCCCGGCATTTGCCTGAAACGATTTAGGGAAATCACGGAAAACTTAAATCAGGATGGCTGGAGACGGGATTGAACCGTCGTCCTCCCGAATGTGAGTCCAGTGTGCTAACCACTGCGCCACCTCGCTCGGTGGTTACCGTCAGGCAGCCGTAGATCCTTGGAGCAGAAATTATTCTGATTAGGAAAGACAGCCACGAGCTCCTTCTCGGAAACTTTTTTCCAAAATTTTGCTGTTATGGACAGGCTAGAAAATGAAGTAAATTACTTCTGAGCTTTCAACGGACTGACATTGTTAGCAGACAGACGACGTGTGTTTTACTAAATTATAGAAAAATTTGATTCAGGAACATAACTTATCTTTTGTACTGTGCGACAGCTACCACCAACAGATAGTGCAGCAGAGGAGGTCAAGCGAAAGGCAACATATTCCAAGAAAACTTCCGCATCGTAAAGTGTTAACTGTTTGTGTCGATGCCGTTATGTGATTTTATATCTGCGATTATAAAACCAAGTCGAATGTACGCATTGGGCAGCAGAGGGTAATGGCGATTCGATCAAACAACGAAATTAATCTATTGAACAGGCTGTAACACACTCCAGGGAGTCAGGCAGTCATAATACTTAGCGAATTTGGAACACCTGAGTTATAAAAAAATCATTGCCAAGCAACATGTAAAGTTTGGTGGTCTTGTCGATCGATGCTAGCGTGGTAAATATGGGTTTGAGTCCCACTTCAGGCGACGGTTTATAATAGACACAAGCAGGTGCTATTCACCACTGGAAACGCTAAGTGTGCTGTGGCTCGAAATTCACATTTAACATGATGTCCCTCCGCTAACAACAAGAGGTTAGGTTAGGCAACAATAGAGGCGAATGTGTTAGCATGCAGAAACTCTGTCACCAGTAACTTTTCTTACAGCTGTAGCTATATTTCAGTTAATGAACGAATTGCCATGTAACGTCAAAATCCACTTATCCCACCTTTTACTTGTGCTTGAGATGTTGAGTACATTGATTCTCAACTGGGATTCTAACTCGGATCTTCCCTTTCGCAGGATTTGATCCCTTCGTGAAGATACAGTACCAGCAATTCTTTGTTGAGCCAAGATTCCAGACTCTTCAATGTTACCACATAAGGTGCGAGTCTCGTCATGTCTTCTCAGGCTCTAGCAGTCTAGCCTGAACACACAGCTGATGGGTATTAATTTTGATTTTTAATATCTCTTCATTCGTTGTCAACAATAACGATATGGTACGGTTTCGACTTGCAGAAGGACACAGAATTTTTCGTCATAGAAGACACTCCTAGAACTGGTGAAAAAGAATTCGAGAGTTAATGTCCCTTCGTCCGTAGTCATCGATGATACCGAGCACGATTCGATTCCCAGTCCACACTGAATTGTTAGTCGTATTATTTCTAGTTCAACCATGTGCACATCTCACTCCTGATGGAAGAAACCTATATTTAACTTTCATTTTCGCTAAAAAACAACACAATATATACTGGTTTCGAATCCCGGGGAGACAATATTATTTGATTTATATCGTCATTTTGGGTTCAAAAATCTCGCTACTGCTTTTGAATTTGCTTTGCTCACAGTTCGAGTAGGTGCTTGGTTAGAATACCCATCCGACAGAAAAGTTTACGTCACCTCATTTCAAGTTTGTTACTTGTGAATAAAACTATATTTAACAACTTGTGTGGTTAGTTGATACCTACAGTAGTTTCTGGGCAGGAGTCTACAGAGATTTTCGTCGTATAATTTCAAGTTCACATTTACTAACTGAAACTAAAAATGATTTATACCATGTCTCTTTATTTCCAGTCGTCAGTGAAAATCGGTCCTGTGTTCAGGCCTCGGTCAGTCACGAAAGGTCTGCATAGTTTGCATTGTCTATAGATATTGGGTTTGAATCCGTATGCAGAACAAAACAGTTGGTCATGTCTTCTACAGTTCAAAAATATGCACAACAAGCTGATCATGATTTTCTATTGGCTGTTATGTCAAACGTTATCAAACACTATCACGGCCTAAGGTCTGGCAGCAGTAAAATTCGTTACAAACTGTGTACTATGTTATAGGACAGATTTCAGATCATGTCCTAATAACTGACAAACATGTCATTGCTGTAGTAGTACATAATGTAAGTAGACTTATATTTCTGCTCTACATACGATGTACATACAGTTGTTTGTTCCTCTGCATCAGATACCACTGATGGTGTGTTGTAAATCCGAGAACCGATTTTGGCAAATAAAAAATTTCTACTGCAGCGCATGGTGTGATATCTGACAGCTACGGAGCACCAGGCACTCAAGATTTTTGATGTTACTTTGTGTTTTGTAACAACGGCTACAGGTGGCTGTCGCACTGCACTCAGTACACGTGCCATCATGAATGTGGTGAAATTACTAATGATATGTTGTTCATGGTAAGGTCTCCTTAAAGCACTGGACGCTGTTAATCGCGGTTTTTTAACTGGTTATTTTATTAACCGATCTATTAATCGATGCTTGGAAAACCTTTTAGGGAGCAAGAAGACTTCGAGCTATCACCAAACTTTGGGAGTCCAGGTATTGTTGAAAAATCACTTATTCGCAAAAGAAATTAGTTTTGAGAAAGGATTACAGAATGATTTACGTGGTTGAATTGCCGGTATTAGTTGTCTCTGACCTCGGTGAGAGTGGTAACATTTTAGAAATCACACATATCGTAATAAATCTGAGTTACGAACGTTAAGAACTGTCTCATCTCTAATAATGTTGTTCCTGATATCTGTATTATTGTCGTATTAATTTACTTGGGGAATTATCGCCATACAGAGCAGTGGTCTTTAGTGGTTATTTGTGGTAACATTTTGCACAGTCAAACGACTGTACCGAACGATGTTTAGAGGATCTGAAAGAAAGCTGCGTTATGTGGGTTGCATGCAAACCAGGTGGAACGCAATTCAGATTGTTTGGATACTTTTGAGCACGATAGTATATACTACACGGGCTGTATATAGTAATGATACGCGGCCGGAAGAGAACTAAGACCCTCAAGCAATGTGTTCAGTAGCACCAGAGTATAATATGAGCATATTGAGAGGTCGTTATGTTGATGACTCGTTTGTCGTGGTCATTGGCTATCAGATGGCGTTAAGAGGGCCACGCCCTCTGTTTTCGCTCTGCAGGCAGCAACTGTGCCGAATGCAACTATGCCCCTTCGACGAGTACGTGATCCTGTCGAACAACTTCAGCCATTTGGAAGGGATTGTAGTGTGGACCTGCAGGAAGCTTTATGGGCGTATCAACGGATTGGTACAACGTTGGACACAACGTATCAGAGGTGTGTCTGTAGAGCATTCCCACACTTGTAGGCGACGTTACGTACGTGCAGATCGACTCATTCTGCGAGTAGCGGTGGCCGACCGAACATGTTCCAGGAAAGAAATGTGGACCCATATTGCACTTTCTGTCTCAACGAGGACCATTGGGAACCCTCTTCTTGCATAAGGACTAAGATCACATGTGCCTCTGGCTAGGCTACTACTTTTACCTCGACACCGCCTAGCGAGGCTACTTTGGTGTCCTGAAAGAATCGACTGGAAAGTGGAATGGCACTCTGTTGGCTTCACTGACGGGAGTGGGTTCTGTCTATATCCGAGAGATGGACGTACACTTGTATGGCGTAGACCTGATGAGTGGCCTGTTGCTGCTTGCATTAGCCCACGACACATAGGTCGCATCCCAACCTTCATGGTGTGGAGGGCCGTCACTTACAACTCGCAGTCATATCACATCTGCTGTTTCTGAAAGATAAAATTTTCACTGCACTGCGCAGATCGTTATCCCCCGGTAGGGCAATGCACGTCCATATACGGTTGCTGTGACGCAATTTGTTCTTCTTGATATACAACAACTGCACTGGTCTGCGAGATCACCAGATCTCTCGCCAATCGAACACGTATTGGACATAGTAAGTAGGAAGCTTACTAGTTCTCCTGAGCCTGTGAGAACCATTCCCGAATTGCAACAAAATGTGCAAGAGGCTTGGGGCAATTTATCACAGGGTGCCATTCGGCACCTTTATGATCCTTTGCATTCGAGAATACACACCTACGTTGCCACTAGAGGGTGGGTTCACTGTGTACTGATGTGATTGTTTGGACACCGTACTTAATTTGGTCTGAATTTGTTATCGTATACTCCTACAACGATGAACTGCCTGGCACCTCACTTTTCAGTAAAATGGCCTTGTCCCTGACGGTTTTTTCGCCAAGGTAGATATAGTATTGAATATTGATATTACAGCAATATGAGTCATGTTAAAATTTACCTTGGTATAACGTTCCCCTTGAATGGGGCAATTCGCGAACTCATTTAATTGCGTGGGAGCAGTACGGAAAAAATGAAAGCTAGAGAAGTTGACTGATCGCTGTAAGTGCCAGAAACAAGATGAAGATAGCAAATGAAACGGGAGAAGGGAAGAACAGTAATAGGTAGGGATGAGTATAGCAGGTGGCGTGTTAGTAATGTGACAGAGATATCGGCTTGCGGTTGGACAGAAGAAAGATAGCTTATTTATTTATTATTTAATCATGTCCAAGCCATAGACAACCCACATATTACATATACACACAAATACAAATACAATACACATATGTATAAATAAAAGAAACCCAAAATGGGGAGTCACACACAATATAAAGACAAACATAGTACATATATCATATCACGTCCCGCCAAAATTCAGCGCATTTAACTGCCACTGCCGTAGCGTTTGCCAGATCTTCTTTTCTGCACACTTCCCGCATGTTACTGCTTTCCAGGAGGTGGTCCATTGTTTGGGTCTGTCCGCACTGGCACGTGTCCGTCCCGTCTCGGTATCCCCATTTACACATGTTTACGTTGCATCTGTCCACCCCAGTTCGTAGGCGGTTGAGGGTTCTCCATAATGTCCATTTTAGTTCATTTCCAGAGGCCAGTTGTTCGTTGGGTGAGATTAGAGGTGCCTGGTCTCCCATAGGAAGTGTTGCTTGCCATTTTGACAATCTGGCCTTTTGTTTTGAGGTTTCGAGCGGTTGAACTGAGGTGACGAAACTCCGTCTTGATTTTAGACGTGTGTGTGGAGGGTTTTGTCCGAAGAGAGGATGGCGTTGGTCGCGCAGCTGCTTGAGGTGCTCTGCTTCGCTTGCTATAGCTCGTCTGATGTTGGGTGGAGCTATGCCACTAAGCAAATAAAGTTGGCTAACCGGGGTGGGTCTTAGGCATCCCGTGATTACGCGACAGGCATCGTTCAGCAGAGGATCCACTCGTTTCGCATGTGCTGATCTTTCCCAAACTGGGGCAGCGTATTCTGCAACCGAGTAGCAGAGTGCAAGTGCCGACGTACGTAAAGTATGTGGGTCGGCACCCCATTTTGTGGAGGTGAGCGTACTCAGGAGGTTGTTTCTTGTTAATAGTTTGCCCCTGACCTTGTCTACATGATGTCTGTAAGTAAGTGTGCGATCAAGGGTGACGCCTAAATAACAAGGAGTGCTGCTGAACGCGATCCGTTGGTTGTTCCACGTGATGTTTAGGGTATGTCTGGCGTCTCGGTTTCGAAGATGGAATGCGCAGGATAATGTTTTTGCTGCGTTCGGGCGTAAGCAGTTGGCTTCGTAGTATGGCTTTAGACCGTTGAGGGCATTCGTAAGGCTAATTTCTATGTCGTTAAAGATCCGACCCTGCACGGCTATTGCAAGATCGTCCGCGTAAGCAAAGCTCCTAGTCCCTGGTGCAACTGGTTGATCATTCACATATATGTTGAAAAGAGTGGGTGCGAGGACACTGCCTTGGGGTAATCCATTTTCTGGATACGCCATCGGCTTCGCATCCCTCCTAGGTTTACGATCAACCGTCTGTTGCTGAGAAGAGTTGATATAATTTGTATCAGCCCAAAATCATTAGTCATAGCGTATATTTTAGTGAGCAGCAGTTTGTGATTTACAGTGTCGAATGCGGATGAGAGGTCGACAAGTACGGCTCCAGTAATTAGACGGTTCTCATACCCATGCTCTATGAACTGGGTAAGATTCAAGACCTTTCCAGTGCAAGTTTTCCCAGGGCGAAACCCCGCCTGTTCCGGAATTATCTGATGATCAATATTAGGCACAAGTCGATTCAGCAGCATGCGCTCGAACACCTTGTACAAGCAGCAAAGTAATGTTACCGGTCTGAAATTTTTTGGCTCGTCCAATGGTTTGCCAGGTTTTGGAATGGCTATGACCTTGCCCTTTCTCCAGATTTTCGAGATGTTGTTTAGCCGGATACAGGTATTGAAAAGTAGGAGCAGCCAGTTTTTCGTGTACTCGCCAAATTTAAGGATATGTTCATTCCTAAGGTCGTCTAGCCCTGCTGCTTTGCAAGGTTTCAGAGATTTAAGTGCGGACTCAAGCTCTTCGATGGTAAATGGACGGCTGTAGTAGTTCGTGTCACTTTCGCCACTTCTTATTGGGATGGTTTTTGCTGGAGTCTTCGTTTTCCCATTAAGAACGAGTTGGTGCGCTATTTGGTTGGCTGTTACTCTTGGTGCTTCTGTTTGCTGCTTAGGGTCATTATTTAGCTTCTTAATTGTCTTCCAGGCAATCCGGCTAGAATGTTTCATGTCTACACTTTCAATTAGATGTTGCCATTCTTCTCGGCGCTTCTCGATTAGCTGGTCGTTAAGTGCATTTGCAAGTTCAAGAGTTTCTTCAAAGAATGGGTTCTCCTCATACTTTTCCTTATATGCATCGTATAGTTGCCGGCTGTCTGTCGTTAGGCCCGGTACAAACTCCGTTCTGCAGCCCCTAGGGATAGACTTTCTTGATGCATTCTGGACGATTTCTATGAACTTATCGTAGTTGGTGGGTGTTGGTTCTAGAGTTTGCAGCTTTTCGTCGATTCCAGTTGCGAAACCTTTCCAGTTTGCCCTCTTGAAATTAAATCTTCGTCGAAATGGAATCCGCACTGGCACCACTGCTGAAGTAACTGTGAGTTTGATGGGTCTATGCTGGGAATGTGGAATAGGACCCAGGACATCTTTCACGCACTCAGTTACCAAGTTCTGGCTGACGAAGACGAGGTCAGGGTTGTATCCCCTTTGCCACCTGCCGCTGTTAAAAGATGGGGGGAGTTTGGCGTCGTGTATGAGACAGAGCGATTCAGTATCTGCCCATGTCTCCACCTTGAGTCCGTCTTCATTAGATTCATTGTATCCCCAGCGTGTAGCCGGCCGAAGTGGCCGTGCGGTTAAAGGCGCTGCAGTCTGGAACCGCAAGACCGCTACGGTCGCAAGTTCGAATCCTGCCTCGGGCATGGATGTTTGTGATGTCCTTAGGTTAGTTAGGTTTAACTAGTTCTAAGTTCTAGGGGACTAATGACCTCAGCAGTTGAGTCCCATAGTGCTCAGAGCCATCTGAACCAACCCAGCGTGTATGGTGACTATTGAAGTCACCCATTACAATACTGACAGCTGAGATACCTCGATAGGATAGCCCCGACAATAATAACAGGAAAACTTTAATCTTATCTTGCATACAGCGGTTTTTTTTCATCAGATGCAGTTCCTATGTCTAGGAAGATTCTTGCAGAAACGTCTGTCCAAACAGCAGGAGATGGAGAAAGCTTTATAGCTGTGCATAGTACAGCCAATATTCTTGGCGTATCCGACCTGGTATTACAGGTATGAAATGATAATAGATATTTAATATACAAAGAGAGATGTTGAGGAAACAATTAATAAAAAAAACTGGTTAAACATTTAATGTACGTGTGTTTTTGGGCTCAACAGCACTTACCCCAATCGTTGGGGTGGTCGTGGTAGTAAAATCAACTGGAGATGAGGATCATCAGGCCTTACGTCATTAGATTTTTGTTTAATGGGTTTGAGTGAAGTCTGAGGCGTACGAACAGAAGGTGAATAAGCGAGATGAACTGCTTAGTGGCATCATGAACGCTGCTGTCCTCTTTATGAAACGTGCAGAGGCACTCAGACAAGTAACACGACATGTGGTCAAAGGCATTGAAGTTGACGGTGCGACATTCGAACTTTTATTGTGGACTGTACAACAGCTATACTGTGTCGCGAACGATAATGCCTAGAGGTGAATGTGTTAAAAATACGTATTTTTCAACTAATACTTTGTGAAACGCCTGTTGTAATGTTAACTACCTGTTTTACACGCGTGCATATGTAAACCTCACAATGTATTGAATAATACAGAAAATAAATAACAATGTACATTTAATGTGTTCCATCTAGGAAACAATTTGGAATACAGCATATGTCCATATGATGTTTCTTGCTCCAGGTGATGATTGTTCCTGTCGTATTCCTGAATATTCATCATTCCTCCTGGGACACCTTGGATCTCTTACGCAACCATTCACGTCTAGCGCGAGTCTTCTGTTGGTTTCGCCATCCGTATTGTGCTGCTGTACGTTGCGGTAGTAAGAAATGGAGTAACTTTTGTTTTATTTTAGATGAAAAGGTTTCTCTAAATTTTTGAATTGTATATAGGTAAGAGATATATGCTTTTGCTCTATGACGTTCTGTTCTTCCGAATTCAAATGTTGAACAAAGATTATGCTAAGATCTTTCACTGTTTTTTGAAAGGGAGACTACTTACTGTCAAGGTGTACGGGAGGAACTGTTGCACTTCACTGATTAACTAAAGGTGTGATGTGAGGATCATCGGTGACTTCTTCCTGTTTAGTATAAGACCCAGGTCTCGTGCGCATCATGATATTTAGTGGTGAGCGTAATTCGTGCCTGATATAGTGCATTTAGTGATCTGAGGGCCGGTGTTAAGATTTACAAGGACTTTTCAGGATACGAGTAATGGTTCCAAGAAAGTAAAACAATTTAAATATCATTATTATAAGTTAGAAACAACAGACCAAGCACATAGCCATACGGGACTCCTATGAGTATGTTTTCATTTAGAAGTCGTCAACGCACAGGCGAATTGAATATAAACGTTCTATCGGTATCTGAAGACTCACAGTGCTGTTCCATTTGTATATTTAACTGTTATATTTGCAGGAGTAAAGTACTGAAATCGACTGCATGAAAAGCCTTCCAAAAACGGGTAATTTTAAAACGATTATTTCACACGTGTCAGTACTGTTGCTGTGCAAAGATAATTTCAGAAACATGACTGATGTTCATCGTGGATGTTATACGAGGGCTATTCGGAAAGTGAGGTCCGATCGGGAGTCTGGAACCGCGCGACCGCTACGGTCGCAGGTTCAAATCATGTCTCGGGCATGGATGTGTGTGATGTCCTTAGGTTAGTTAGGTTTAAGTAGTTCTAAGTTCTAGGGGACTGATGACCTCAGAAGTTAAGTCCCATAGTGCTCAAAGCCATTTGAACCATTTCACCCTGTATTTACGGGGTATAGCGTCAAGCATCGTAAAGGTGCACGTCTTTCGAAAGTCGAGGGAGAATCGACAAAATTGTAAATAGTAATACAGGTATGCAGCCATTCGTTAGTGTGCTGATAGAAGGTACAAGCAAAAGTATGTTTGTTATTAAATAATGCATTGCAGAAACTGTTTAAAGCAGGACATTGGTGTATTTTCATCATCAATAGGCAGATAGGAAAAAAATTTAGCAGGAAAGGATTGGAAACCTTTTACAGGAAATACAAATATCCTATGTCTATGTCATATAAAGTAGAGCTGGCTGGCGTCGTAATGCAATCCCTTGTTAGGATTTTTAACAAAACTGAGTACTAGGTGTCTAGATACTAACACTGAGCAACATAGGATACTAAGAAAAATACTTGTATATATAGGAGTACTGTATAAGGACAATAGATATGGGAATATTACATGTATATACAGCATTTTGCTATGCTGGGTGGCATTGGCTATTCTTCGGAATTTTTAATGTAGCTGTTCAAATATATGAATTGAATGCATATTGAAAGAGACCAATTTTTGGCTAGTGTATCGAATGGCAATATAAAGTTTCATTTTAAAATCACCTTTCTTCATACATAGTGTGGCAATGTATGCTATGGCCAGGTTATGTGCTGACATCAGCGTCAGCGCTTTCTTACCCATGGTGTCATATTACAACTAGGATCCGCATGTCACATTTCGCTGACAGTAGCATCAGCACTTCCTTATCTCCAAGGTTATTCCAGGAATCATGGCATCCAGCTACGTGATGAGTTCAAAGAGGGGAGAGCCTCCCCCACTGCCCCGTGCTTCTGCAAATTTAATGAAGCACCCCGTGCCCCGAGCGCCCCTATGCTCTGCAGTCAATGACGAGCCAACTTAGTTCCCCACCTACTTTTGTAATAACATGGCTGCATGCACGTCAACATTTGCTGTCCAGAATGAAGCGTCTCCAGCAGCAGCAGCAATGAGCTGAGATGAAGAAGAAGAATATCGGTAGGTACAATGTCATCTATCCCTAATTATTTTTATTAAGTGTGTAGACATCAGTGTATTCAGTTTTTTATTTATTTATTTATTGTTCCGTGGGACCAAATTAAGGAGAAGTCTCCATGGTCATGGAAAGAGTCAATACATGAAATTACAACACGATACTGGAAACAGATAAAATGAAATATAAAAAATCATATTCAGGTGACAAGTCGTAAATTAAAAAAAAAAAAAAACAACAATGTAACACTGGAATTTGCTTAATTTTTTAGCTCTTCCACGAGCTCCTCGACAGAATAGAAGGTCGACAGAATAGGGGTCGACAGAATAGGGGTCAACAAGAGGTTCTAGAACTTACACCACATATAGCTCGAACAGCCCGTTTTTGAGCCAAAAATACCCTTTTTGAATCAGAAGAATTACCCCAAAAAATAATACCGTACGACATAAGCGTATGAAAATATGCGAAGTAGACTACTTTTCGTGTTGAAGTGTCACTTATTTCAGATACTGTTCTAATGGTAAATAAAGCAGCATTTAGTTTCTGAACAAAATCCTGAACGTGGGCTTTCCACAACAGCTTACTATCTATCCGAACGCCTAGGAAATTGAACTGTTCCGTCTCGCTTATAATATGCCCATTCTGTCTGACCAAAATATCGGTTCTTGTTGAATTGTGAGTTAGAAACTGTAAAAACTGAGTCTTACTGTGATTTAGCATCAAATTATTTTCCACAAGCCACGAACTTATTTCATGAACTACGTTATTTGATACTGTTTCAATATTACACACAAGATCCTTCACTATCAAGCTGGTGTCATCAGCAAACAGAAATATTTTTGAATCACCTGTAATACTAGAAGGCATGTCATTCATATAAATAAGAAACAGCAGTGGCCCCAGCACCGACCCTTGGGGAACGCCCCACTTAACAGTGCCCCATTGGGACTGAACATCACTACCACTCTCAATATTGCGGAGAATTACCTTCTGCTTTCTGTTCTTAAAGTAAGAGGCGAACCAATTGTAAGCTACTCCCCTTATTCCATAATGGTCCAACTTCTGCAGTAATATTTTGTGGTCAACACAGTCAAAAGCCTTCGTTAAATCAAAGAAAACACCTAGCGTTCGCAACCTTTTATTTAATCCGTCCAAAACCTCACAGAGAAAAGAGAATATAGCATTTTCAGTTGTTAAACCATTTCTAAAACCAAACTGAACATTTGACAGCAAATTACGTGAATTTAAATGCTCCAGTAACCTTGTATATACAACCTTCTCGATAACTTTAGCAAACACCGATGGCATAGAAATAGGTCTATAATTGTCAACATTATCCCTGCCTCCCTTTTCATAAAGTGGCTTCACTACCGAGTACTTTAATTGGTCAGGAAACCGACCACTCCTAAAGGAAAAGTTACAGATATGCCTAAGTAATGGGCTAACATACATAGAACAATACTTCAGTATTCTGCTAGATACCCCGTCATATCCATGAGAGTTCTTGGTCTTTAGTGATTTAATTATTAACTCAATCTCCCTCTTGTCAGTATCATGGAGGAGCATTTCACGTAACAGTCTCGGAACACTTTTTTCTAAGAGCGCTATATGATTCCCTGTTGGGACTAGGTTTCTATTTAGTTTACCTGCTATATTCAGAAAGTGATTATTAAATACTGTACATATATGCGACTTATCAGTAACACGGACATTCCCACGAGGCACTGATTCTATATCCTCGACCTGTCTCTGCAGACCAGCCACTTCCTTTACGACTGACCATATGGTTTTAATTTTATCCTGAGACTTAGCTATTCTATCTGCATACCACATACTTTTTGCCTTCCTAATAACATTTTTAAGCACCTCACAATACTGTTTGTAATGGGCTGCTGCATTTAGATTTTGACTGTTTCTAATGTTTTGATATAATTGCCACTTTGTTCTACAAGATATTCTTATCCCTCTAGTCAGCCACTCAGGCTGCCTGTTTGTGCTAGTACCCTGTTTTAAATGTTCTAATGGAAAACAACTTTCAAAGAGCATGAGAAAAGTCTTGAGAAAAACATTATATTTATCGTCTACTGTATCAGCGCTATAAACATCTTGCCACTCTTGTTCCTTGATAAGGTTTACAAAGGTCTCTACAGCAACTGGATCAGCTTTTCTAAACAGCTGATGACTATATTTAACACGTGTTGCAGCACAAAAATCTTTTAGAGTTAAAATTTGCGCATCATGATCTGAAAGGCCATTCACCTTTTTGCTAACAGAATGCCCTTCTAGTAATGAGGAATGAACAAAAATGTTGTCTATGGTTGTTCTACTGATCCCTTGCACTCTCGTTGGAAAGAATACGGTTTGCATAAGATTATATGAATTAAGGAGGTCTACCAGCATCCTCTTCCTTGCACAATCACTTATGCAATTAATATTGAAGTCATGACATATAACTAACTTTTTGTATTTCCTATAAAGTGAACCAAGAACCTCCTCTAACTTTAGCAAAAATGTTGTGAAATCGGAGTCTGGGGATCTATAAATAACAACAGTTAGAAGTTTAGCTCCGTTAAATTTAACCACACCTGCACAACATTCAAACACCTTTTCAGTGCAGTACTTTGAAACATCAATTGACTCAAATGGGATGTCGTTTTTCACATACATGGCTACTCCCCCACACCGCAAAGAGCTCCTCGAAAAGCTGCCAGCCAACCTGTATCCTGGTAAAGGAAGCCTCTGAATTATCCCCTTATTTAAGAAGTGTTCAGATATACCCCCCAATAATTTCAGAGTCAACATCTATAAGCAGTTCACTAACTTTATCTCTAATACCTTGTATATTATGATGAAATATACTAATTCCCTCATTACTCGGATACCTAAGTTTTGTCAAAAGTGGTTCCTTTGTTAGAGAGACTTCCCTTAAGCAGGAATACGTATCAGCTGACTTCAGTCTAAAAAAGGTGCAGCTCTAACACTCAATACTGCAGGAATTTTCCCATGAGTGATCCCACCAACCCCACCTATGCTGTCATCTATAAGCTTTGCCAACCTCCCCTTCCCATACCTGTTGAGGTGCAAGTCATGTCTAGTGAAACCCGTCCTGCTGATAGACTCCACCGACATCACTGAAATGTGACCCATGCTTTCTGTCACCAGCGCACCACCAAGTCTCATGTTATTACGCCTGACGGCTGTATTAAGATGAGGCCGATCGTGACGCTGAAACAGTTCCACGAAATGCACATTCGTGTTGCCAGTCTGAGTGGCTATCTTTTCCAGGTCACCATCTATGTCATATTCCCCATCCCTATCAATACTATTACCAGCCCCACCCACAATCACTACCTGATCCTCTTTAGTAAAATCCCTACATAACCGCCCTATGTTAACAGTCACCTGAGCCAATCCTGCATTAGGCTTCACAATGCTGGGGACCTGGTACTCACTCCCCAGCACTTCCTGCAACTGCTGGCCTACACATCTGCCATGAGAACTACCTAACAGCAGAACCTTCTTCTTCCTCTTTGACTTTGCAACTGTTCTAGCCACCGTAACTACTGAGGTCTGCTGCATACTTCCTACATCTACAGCTACTAGAGATTCCTCTCCACTGGACTCTGACAGTTGGTCATATCTATTGTAAACACCAATAGTAAAACTATCTGAAAATCTTCTTCTCCTAACAGATCTCTTGCCAACAGCCAGCTCCCATTCCCCAACCCCCTTCTCCCTCCTCATCCATTAGCTCCTCCTGTGCGTTTTTCAACTGCACCTGAAGGGCACAGATCTTACGCTCCTGCTCCTCTATCAACTTACTCTTGCTACATAACCTGCAGTTCCAGGAGAGGATCTCACCAGAATGCCCACTGGCTTCCCCACTGCATTCCCCCCCGTGAAAATACTTCGAACAAGTCTCACACCGCAATCCACTACTCACGAACCTACGGCAAAGCCCACACTTCTCACTCATGGTAAAATTTTACTTTTTCTAAGGTCCGCTACTACAATTAGAAGATGTTAAAAACCTGACCACAATAAACACAAACTTACTCTACAAGCTAAGTAACTACTATTATTAACAGTATTAATAAACAACAAATGTGAATAAAACAAAAGACTAATACAGAAAGAGAATCAAACGTCTAATGACACAGTAACGAAGCTAAAAACAGTTCCCAAATGGTTCTTCTGAAATTATTTCACCAGAAAACACAAAAAACTCCGGTTGAATACTACTAAAGTTCCTAAATAAACCACTATACACAAACAATTAATTAGTACTTAACTTTCAATGCGCTGCTACAGCTGCAACTGGTCAGCGCGGAATGTAAACACAGGTAAGAGGTTACGTTGTTCGATACGAAACACTCACAAATATCAGTTCACAACACAAGAAAGGCAGAGGTGAATGAAGAAGCCATTAATAAGTCACTTAAATAGTAAATATTATCACAAAAACCGTTAAAATATATATCTGAAACCTAAAAATATATAAAAACTTGGAGAGCGATCTCACACGCAGTCACTCGCTTATGACATCACACCAAAGATTTTTGTTTCTGCTATAACTGTTACAGACACGCACCACAACCACCAGCCCACAGAATCCTCAGTATCGTAGAGCAGCTGCAATGAGCACCTGATCCAGTGCTGAACGAGAACGCTCAATAGCAATCCTCAGGATGTCTTCTCAACATTTCAGATTGGGTGTCATCTGACCTCGCTGTAGCACAACCACAGCAGCCAAGTCACACTAGAGTTTTGTTATTCGCTTATAATATAAATGTCCGCATTTCTAAAAGTGTAAATGTTTGGCACCTGACAATGACCTGGAAGTGGTTATAGAAGTAGGAAATGCAGAATGTGCCGGTGCTAAAGTGCAGTATTCTTGGTATGAGTGGGACTGTCTATGAAGTATGATGGAATACATAGAAAGAAGGTGACAGATAAGTGTGACACATGTCACAATCCTATTTATATTCACATGTTTGGCAGAAAAGTGTCTATAATAGATATGTTTGCTGAGACAATGCTAGAATTAACTACTTGGGACAGGAATGTATAACTAAAACATGGAAGTATTGTTAAACTGAAAGACCTGTATTGTGCATTATCAATGGCCACAGATAGACTGTGTCATTAGCGTCAACATGTGAGAGGAACATACTATGAATCTATTGACTATGAGGGTTGTCCAGAAAGTAAGTTCCGATCGGTGGCGAAATGGACACCACAGTGAAAACCCAATGAAGCTTTGCACAGATGTGTTGGATAGTGTCTCTAGTATGACCGTCGACCGCATCAATACGCTCTTTTCAGTTATGAGCACACTGTGAGCGAGGAAAGGTGCCTAGAACAACGATGTCTCCCGCCAAGTAGGAGGACCCGCTGAGAAGCATCGCCTTAATGAATGCAGCCCACCTAACACAACTGCCACGCACTTACTTCTTCTTGGAAATTCTCAGCCACACTCTGCAGGGGCAGTGAAGACGTTCCTGCAGCCTTTTCGATGGGAAGTGTTCGATCACCCACAACACAGCCCTAATTGGCTCGTCCTGAGTATCATCCCTGTTGAGCTGGCTGGAGTGGCCGAGCGGTTCTAGGCGCTACAGTCTGGAGCCGCGCGACTGCTACAGTCGCAGGTTCGAATCCTGCCTCGGGCATGGCTGTGTGTGATGTCCTTAGGTTAGTTAGGTTTAAGTAGTTCTAAGTTCTAGGGGACTGATGACCTCAGAAGTTAAGTCCCATAGTGCTCAGAGCCAATCATCTCTGTTGACATGAAACGCTGGATACGAAGACAACACTTGGGCGCAGGCTACGCGCTACATACCAGCGTAGAGAATTATCGAAAAGCACAGGCGGCTGCCATCTATGAGGATGGTGTTGGAAATTTGGTATAACGCTCCGACAAATATCTAAGTCGGAGCGGCGACTTGTAGAGAAGTATCTGGAAAGTGTAACTAACTCTCGTAAATAAAATGTTTCTGATTTTCACTGTGGTTTCCATTTAGCGACCGATCCGAGCTTACTTTCTGGACAGCCCTCGTATTTTCGCAATAACAGTGTAAATATTGATCAAGTGGAGCAATGCATCAGGCCTTTATTCCTTCTGTGCCAAAGAGTGTACGTGTTGAGTCTCTAACTATAAAATCACTGGAGACTAAATTTACTGAAGGAGTGTGCCAATGTAAGTAATTGCACCTGTGGCTTGACTACGATTCCAGCTGAATTCAAAGTGTTTGGTCCATTTATAAAGCTGAATGATTGTGTGCAAATAATAATAACATAGATGTGGCAAATTAACTCGCAGTTTATTATTAAAAACAATACTTTTTTTTCAGGAAAAAGAAACAGCATACATGCACAATGATTTTATTTGTACGTAACAGCTACTGATCAAATACACAATATTTTACAACAGAAATACGTTATAGAAAAAAACAATACTTTTTTCAGAAAGACATCGCATGAATGCAGATTGATTTTATTTACATAACAGCAACTTATCAACTTTACATTATTTACAGCAGCAGAGATACATTATGCTGAGAGATGAAGAGAATGTTATTTCAGTTATTTACAATATTTACAGTTTATAGGGACTAGCAGCAGCAGATGAAGAATCACACATATACACACAAAATATTTATACATAATTTTTTTACAAGCACACAAATGTGCAGTTGCGTACATGGTACACACGATAAAATATACAATTCACATGAATACACTCTGACACACATACAAAACTACGACAAACGCTTCATCCATCTATTTCACACACACACACACACACACACACACACACACACACACACACATATACACACACACACAAGGTCATCGTATGTCAAAAAGATGGCATGAATGTTCATTTACAAAAGATGTTCGAAGTGATGACCACTGGTATCAATGCAGTGCTGAAATCTTCTTATCATGGATTGAGTGGTATTCCTTATCACTTCGGCACTTACTGAAGCACATGCTCTGACAGTTCTCTCTCGTATATCGTGAAAATAGTAAATATTCACCGATTACGGTGTATCCATCTAACGTGCCATTGACATGTAAATATCATTCGACGGTTTCGCGATACATCACTAATAGGAACGGTAAGCCCAGTATCGTCAAATAAAGCGAATGCGAATGATGTATTCCTTCGAAGAAGAAGTCGATATGCTTCTCATTTACGGAGAATACCTGCGAAATTCAGTGAGAGCTAGAGACTTATACGCTGAAAAATATCCTCGACGTACTCACCCTGCTCGTCGCACATTTAAATATGTGTATGCTAAATTGAGAACAACTGGATCTTTAACCCATCAGAAACTTATCAAATGGTTCAAATGGCTCAAAGCACTATGGAACTTAACATCTGAGGTCAGCAGTCCCCTAGACTTAGAACTACTTAAGCCTAACTAACCTAAGAACATCACACACATCCATGTCTGAGGGAAACATATCCGGCAAAGGAATGTTACTAACGAGGAAACGGAAATTGGTACTCTTGCCACTGTGGTTTGAGATCCTTGTGTTGGTTCACGTCAAATCACAAGAGAATTTGGCATGAGCCAGGGTAGTGCTGTTAGTGTTCTGCATCGCCATAAATATCATCCTTACCATATCAGTCTCCACCAAGAATTAACTGGTACGGATTATATGAATTTCACTGAATTCTGCTGATGGGCTCAACTTCAGATTCAGAGGGATGACAAATTTATTAATTTGGTTTTATTTACTGATGAGGCTACATTCACGAACCATGGAAATGTTAATTTGCATAACATGCATTATTGGGCAACTGAAAATTCGTGTTGGCTGCGGCAAGTTCCACACCAAAAACCGTGGTCAATGTGGGATTCTGGAGGACAGAATTATAGGCCCCTATTCCTTGAAGTCAATCTTAATGGTACGAAGTACACCACATTCCTGCAAGAAACAGTAGGTCTGTTATTGGAAGAAATACCTTTAGGAACAAGGAACAGAATGGGGTATCAACACGATGGGTGTCCTGCACATTTTTCGCTGATGGCTAGAAATGAGTTGGATTGGATGCGGAGGAGATGGATCGTGGCCGGTTAGTTTGCCAGACTTGACGCCTCTGAACTTTTTCTTGTGGGGATTCGTAAAAGACATCGTTTATAAAGACGTTCCAACTACACCTGAAGATATGCGAGAGAGAATTGTCAGAGCATGTGCTTCGATAAGTGCCGATGGGATAAGGAATACCACTCAGTCCATGACAAGAAGATTGCAGCACTGCATTGATACCAATGGTCATCACTTCGAACACCTTCTGTAAATGGACGTTCATGCCACCTTTGCGCCCTTCGTTGACCTTCAAAGACCTTACTGTTACACATAATTGGATTCTTCTCGACAGCCGCTATCAGAAAATGAGTACCGAACTAAAGCATCCCATTTAAAAAACCAAAGGTGACCTTCATATCTCTGACGCGACCCCACCCAGGAAAACTCACGCTATTCACATAAAATCATTCAAGTGAATGATGTGAGAATGGGAAGATTCCAGTCCCACACATACAGATGAAGCATGAAGCATTTGTCGTCACGACGCAACAGATCGACTTCCAGTTGCAGCGGAGTATGTGCCTCACGGCTCCGCTACCAAAAGACTACTTGCTGCACCATATGAGGAGATTTATTATCGGAAAACAGGCGCTCCTTGAAATCTTCGATCGTGAGCGCCTGTGAGTGTGTACGATGCACACACTTAGGCCGTCATTGGGTGGCACCTGCATGTACAAGGTATGCATATGTCTTCGATCTGTGCTCGACAGACTCCACAATTTCTGAGCCATTCGCCTCGTCTTTCATCAGGCAGAGGTTGTTCTGAGGTGTGTCGAATTCCTAGTGATCTCACCTAATTACTTCATACGAATCGCGACCTTTCATCCATGGATGGAACAATCTGTATCCATATAAAGTAACTTGACATTAGCAAAGATTGTTCCGCAAATTTGTAATGGAATCGGTACATGAGAAGTTTGGAGAGGTCAAGAACACACATACTGATATAAGCATGCTTCGTGAGCACCACTGAAACCTTAGTCATCTCCACAGCGACCAGTTCTGTATTGAAGATTGTGGTCCACTTAAAATCAGGCCTGGTGACGTAACCGCCTGTAATGTCTTGCACCATAACGCCCATCACAACGGTAAACTAAACGAATATCGTGACGGTTTCTAACATTCTCCATGGTTTTGCTGAAAACTGAATAACTCATTAATTTATAAAAATCTTTTTCAAAATCGCACGTCGCGAGTCAGTATTTAAATCAATATACTCTTTCAGCCAAAGACGCTGCTCGAAGGAGATGTCGTAGGTGATTATAAGAAGTAGCATCCCCAACCTGAGACATTGCTCGAGGTTTCTACACTGTAGAATGTATCTCTGCTTATTCCTCATCATTATCATCAGATTGGGGACAAAACCATTTCACGGGACTAGGCCCTCCGGACAAAATGGCATGTCACTGTGGGCATCATGCAAATTGGTGGGATAAATCAGTCTGACTCCAGGACATGTCCCCTACCAGCGTCAGCAGCCCCGCTGATGATCCCTTCCTTCAATCTGACGATTTCATCTTTTGACAGCCATCGGAACTCTCCAAATGGCAGAGTTTGTAGCATGGTCTCTTCGTAGAGATTGTTCACATCCAAGCAAAGTAAGTAGCACAAATCGTCGGATGACTTGTTCTCCCCCTCAGTCGGGGGTTATTCTCCTTGGCGTACCTGTGGAGGCACTGGAAAAGCCCTCTGCGAATCTTGCGTTCGAAAAAAGCAACATATTAACATCAGTAAACAGCTTGAGGTTGCTACGCGTCTTTTTTAACGTTGCGTCTCACAAAAGGCTCCGCGCGGTGTAATAGAAGGTAGGACCCAGACTGTATGTACCCAGGTATACACTCCGGCGTTTCTCAAAAACATCTTGCAGAAAGCGTACATCTGCTTCCATTTAAACATTAGCATAACCCTCTAAATCAGAGATGAACACCTGCCAAACATCCATCGACCGCCTGTACTCTGCGTCCGTTGTAGTGCCTATGAGTTTGCTGGTGAATGCTGTTATATCAGGCAATGTGGTTTCGCAGAGTCTCTCCATTGAATCCAAATATTCTTATGGAAAGATCCCCTTCTTGGCAACAAGCTGAAACTGCGCTTCTTCAGGAACTGAAGATCGAGTGATATGCATATCTTTTCTATGCATTGTCTCAGCAAGTTTCTGAAGAGGTGCCTGGATAAATCGTAGTGAAACCATGAAGCAGAGAGATATTCTTGGCATCATTCACTTGGAGAATGAAATGTATTTTTCTACGTTGTTATGTGTGATACTGGCCATATCATTCTCCAACACTAATACATCCAAATGCTCAACAAGAAGAAATTGAGCATCATACCCGTTCAAATTATGGAAGAAGACAAGTATGTGTCGTGACAATTTGTACTTCACGTTGCATGCATTGTGCGCTGCATCACGGAACTTCCTCGTTAGATGACAATTATCTCTACTTGGAGATTCCGCCTTATATCAAAAGGTATGTCATAGATATTACATAATACTGCCTTCTTGTATAAGGCATCATTCTCCTGCGAGCTGGTCATTGAGATGTTTCTCCTACAAAGGTCGTCAACACCCTTTGCAAGATTTTCGAGCTCAGAGGGCAACTATCTCGCAAGATTAGCCCTGAAATATGAGTCAAATGTGATGCAAATATCTTTGCCGTTGTCCTCACTTTAACAATAATAACTTTCGTCGAATAGCCTTCCGCGTCTCAATAACTTGACGCTTTGTCGACAACATGCTGCTGTGTACTAAGGCGTTTTGGAGATACACTGGTGTCCAAAATTAAAGCAACAAATGGAAATTTGGCGAGGTTGCGTTTATTTTGCCACAAAACAGTAAAGTAGAAACAATGTAAATAAGACAGAACGTAATCAACTGCAACATGCATAAAGGTAGACAAAAATATTATTAGTTTTTCTCAACTTAACGGATATGCACACACACTCCGACAATTGTTTAATGTGCTCAGTATGGGGTGTGACCACCTCTGGCACCAATACAGGCTTGACAACTACCAGACATGCTGTGAATGATGTCATCAATGTCATGTTGAGGCAATAACTCCCATTCTTCCCACAGAACCGCTCGCAAGTCTTGGAGAGTGGTTCGTGAACGCTGGCGTGATGCAACCCGTCTCCATAGTGCATCTCAGACATGCTCTATGGGATTCAAATCGGGAGAGTGAGCAGGGCACGCCATGTCTACAATATCTTCCGTTTCCAGAAAGAAATCCATCACACGTGCTCTATAATGTCGAGCATTATCGTCCATCAATACGAAGTCTGGGCCCACAGTAACTCGCAACAACCGCACGTGAGATCCCAAGATACCCTCACAGTACATGACAGCAGTTAAATGTTGCTGATTCACTCGTCCAAGTTCATGACGAGTTGCTCTAGTGGTCAACATAATCCCTGCCCACACCATTAGGAATCCTCTTTAATGTCGGTCTCTTTCCACAATGTTTGGGTCACGAAATCGTGTTCCACGTTCCATCCAGATGCGAATCTGTCGATAATCACTCTCAATCTCAAATCGGGACTCATCTGTGAAAATAACATGAGACCATCCAGGTGACATTTTGACGCCTCCACTCTAGACGTTCTCTTCTGTGAAGACACGCCAGAGGTAAGATCTGCAACCGCAAAGACCACTCTGCTGAAGCCTTCTGTACACTGTTCGCCTCTATACAACACGTCCAGGGGATGCTGCAGTTGCAGTGCAGTGGAGTATTAAGGCGGTGCCATCGTGTCGTTACAGCCAAATAACGGTCCTCTCTTTCTGATGTCACTCGTGGTTGGCCCTGTCCTGATCTCTGTAAACTGCCACCTCATCCGAGAGAGAACAGAACGATTCACATTAAGACATCAGGACACATCAGTTTGCGACTCTCCTGCTTCCATTCCTCCAATGACTCTGTCTGTAGGCGTCTTCTCTGTGCCATACTGCACCATCTGTGACTGTGAACACAGCGATTGTGGAAATGAGGCTACTCTTCAAACACAACGCCGCTCAATAGGTGCCCTGACGACGTTGCTGGTGTGGTTGTCCTTTGATCGGAATGCCATCTTCCGTGCAGAACACCATCATAACGACATCTGTTGACAGTTCGTATGATTATATCGTGAATTAGACACAGGACAGGAAAATATCAGTTTGTTGCTTTAATTTTGGACACAAGTATAACTTACAACTTATATATGCTTTGAGACTACTGGTGACGGTGGAAGTCAAGTGTCTCAGCTAGCGTCTTGATATATCCAAGCATCCGATGACTTCTTCGATTTTCCCATTCACATACAGTTCAAACTGTTGTGTTCAAGCATTCAGCTCCCCGACATTTATAGCCCCCTCCTCGATAAGACCTTCCTGCCAGCCGGAGTGGCCGTGCGGTTCTAGGCCCTACAGTCTGGAGCCGAGCGACCGCTACGGTCGCAGGTTCGAATCCTGCCTCGGGCATGGATGTGTGTGATGTCCTTAGGTTAGTTAGGTTTAATTAGTTCTTAAGTTCTAGGGGACTGAGGACCTCAGAAGTTAAGTCGCATAGCGCTCAGAGCCATTTTAAGACCTCCCTGTTCCACTAATTTAACGTGATTGCTTCGATTTTTCCGTCACATACAGGCATGTGCTTTGCGTCGTCTGAACGAGTGTGCAAGGCACGTGCAAATGTATCCGTAGTCTACAGTATACTGATACTGTTAACTTTTTAATACACTACCTTTTATGCAGACTCTCACTGAAGATTCGTCTATATCGACCCTCATTCAATTTTCTAATTTTATATAATACCAGGAAGCCATACTGTGAGTTATTCTAGCAATTCTCACATATGATGACGAATTCATTGAATGCCAGTCAGTTCCTACATGTCCTGATAACTGTGCTTTAAATTCAGATTTTCCTGTTTGAAGGGGATAATAAGTTTCACATTACCCCGGACCACCTGCCGGCCGGTGTGGCCGTGCGGTTCTAGACGCTTCAGTCTGGAACCGCGTGACCGCTACGGTCGCAGGTTCGAATCCTGCCTCGGGCATGGATGTGTGTGATGTCCTTAGGTTAGCTAGGTTTAAGTAGTTCTAAGTTCTAGGGGACTGACGACCACAGATGTTAAGTCCCTCCCGCATCTCGTGGTCGTGCGGTAGCGTTCTCGCTTCCCACGCCCGGGTTCCCGGGTTCGATTCCCGGCGGGGTCAGGGATTTTCTCTACCTCGTGATGGCTGGGTGATGTGTGCTGTCCTTAGGTTAGTTAGGTTTAAGTAGTTGTAAGTTCTAGGGGACTTATGACCACAGCAGTTGAGTCCCATAGTGCTCAGAGCCATTTGAACCACTTTTGTTAAGTCCCATAGTGCTCAGAGCCATTTTTTTGAACCGGACCAACTGCTTCCGGATCATTGAGTGTGTCTGGTACAAATAAAAATATATTGACTTGCGTATAGCGACCAATGCAGAAATATCTCCAGACTTCATTCTGATGTTCCACTGCGACATCGTCAAATATGAATATTCTGTTTGGCTTTAATTTTTCAGGCGGTAGAATATCACTGCTTTCACTGAACGTCTGGTATGTTACTTCGTCAATGCCGTGTAAAACCTCCTGCAAAAGCTGATATTTTGAGAAAATGTGTACATGCTGGAAGCGGACTCCCTCAGGATGTGTCAACAATGTTAAAACAAGATTAGTTTTCCCACAGCCCGAAGGCCCATTAACCGAAGCACGTGTAATACTGGGAAGTGATGATCCATTCGTCTTGTTCTGGTTTCCAGCTGCATCATTGCAGGACCAGTCGCTTACTACAAGACCCTTGTGGTAAGGTTATTTCCTCCTCTCGGTCATGGTGGTAATTGTTCGTTTACATCGGAACACAGGGGTTTTTATAAACTCTTAAATATAGCTGAGTATATAAACAAACTTAAATAAGGTCATAGTTCAGTGCCCACATCCGCATAATGTTGATTCATACGTTTCCTCGATGAACAACATGCATCGTAGAGTCGAGCTATGGTCCCTTCTGATGGATGGGGGAGTTTGGCGGGTTAACTCCAGTAGATTACTCCACAGTGTCTCATAGAATCAGAAGAGTTATGACTGCTACCTTCGTCGACACTCTACGCCATACTGTATTACATATCTGGCACTCACTAAAGTCTTAAAAGTCTGCTCCTATAGATGTATGCACTCTGTGTTGTTAGATATTTTAACCGTACTAGGGACGTCCACTACAGAGATTGCGTTCACCCAGTAACATCGAAAGAGAGTAAACGTTTCCTAGGAACGAGGTCGAAATCGACATTGACACACCGCAGAATCTAAGCCATTCATCCATGGATAATATTACTTCGACGTTACTAAATCGAAGGTTTTCAAATAGTACCGCTGGATAGAGCTCTCTATTCGATATCATACCGACACTGACACGCTTACACCCACTAGTGATCAAACAGCAGATTTAGTCTAACATCATCATGTTCACGTCAGGTGCCTGCTACTGCAACGACTTCATCTCACCTGCAATGAAACAGGGCGCTGTTAGTTAAGTTCATTTGCTTTTCTCCCTTTTCACCACCATCGACGTTAATACTTACACTGATGCGCAGCGGAGACAGTTGATATACATCCCGACATCCTCACGCTTTGACGTTTCTCTCTCGCAAGTGGGTGAACTATTTATTGAACGCTGTAAATATACGGTACGATTATTATTATTATCTTACGACGTCTTCGTCAGTCGTTGTCATTGTCAAGACCCAACTGCAACGAGAGAGTATTGTACAGAAGGAATATTTAAAAAAACAGCCTACAACCTGCTGAGTAACAGAACATACTGACGATTAAAGGTAGATCAATACTTACACACTTACGCTGCATACATATTGGTTCCAGTATCATGGCATCGCAGACTCGGAGCGCGGGTCGCGTGGGAGTGGGGGCGCGCAGCGCTCAGGGCGGATGGTACTTCATGCGAGTTGCTGGAACGCAGGGCGCCAAGGGGTGCTGATTTCAGCGAAATATCACACATATATGAACTTTAATCTAGTCTCGCTCCCACGAATGCAGAGCATTGGGGGCGCTTGGGGCGCGACGTGCTTCATGCAAAATTTGCAGAAGTGCAAGTGTGGGGGGGGGGGGGGGGAGGGGGGGGAGGGGAGGGAGTCCATCCCCTCCTTCACCCTGGCACGTGGCAGGATGTCATGATTTCTGGAATGACCTTACAGACAAGGAAGTGCTGATGCTGCCATCAGCGAAATGTGATATGCGCAGTTGTCCCAGCTGTAATATGACACTGTAGATAAGAAAGCGCTGGTACTGATGCCAGCGAATTCCTGGCCACAACATGCACAGCCACACTACTTTCATAACATGAAGACCTTAACATTTTATTATTTACTTTGGATTTCGTTTTTCTTTGTGGTTAAAGAGAATGGTCAATACATCGTTGGAATCTATGTGTGGATACATCTTGCAGGACGGTAGGTGGTGCAGCAATCGTAGCTTACCACAGTATACACAAAAAAATGCAAATGCCGTGCTTACACACAAGATGGGTTTCAGTCACAAAGGGTGCAGGCTGAACACAGGGAGAACATAGATACAGGAACCAGTGGTATAACAGTTGTAAATTTTCGCAGCTGTGTTGGGGATGTACCAGAGCTCCAAGCGCTAATAGAAAGCACTGATGCTGTGAGTTCGCCGGCCGTGGTGGCCGAGCGGTTCTAGTCCCCACTGTCCGGAACCGCGCAACCGCTACGGTCGCAGGTTCGAATCCTGCCTCGGGCATGGATGTGTGTGATGTCCTTAGTTTAGTTAGGTTTAAGTAGTTCTAAGTTCTAGGGGACTGATGACCTCAGCAGTTAAGTCCCATAGTGCTCAGAGCCATTTGAACCATTTTTTTGCTGTGAGTTAGTATGGGCAGAGGTCATTGTTGGCAACCGGTGTAAAATAATAATTGGATCTTTTTACCGACCTCCCAGTTCAGATGATACAGTTGCTGAAAGGTTCAAAGAAAACTTGAGTTTTGATTTCAAATACGTACCCGACTCATACGATAATAGTTGGTGGTGACTTTAATTTACATTCGATATGTTGGCGAAAATACATGTTTCATTCCGGAGGTACGCATAAAATATCATCCGAAATTGTGCTAAACGCATTCTCTGAAAATCATTTCGAGCAGTTAGTTCATGAGCCCACGCGAATAGTAAACGGTTGTGAAAACACACTTGACCTCTTAGCAACAAATAATCCTGAGTTAATAACCAGCATAAAACCGATATAGCGATTAGTGAACACAGGATTGTCGTAGCGAGATTGAATATTGTAATCCCAAAATCCTCGAAAAATAAGCCAAAAATATACCTATTCAAAAAATCAGATAAAAATTCACTTGACGGCTTCCTGAGAGACAATCTCTACTCATTCCAAATTAATAATATAAGTGTAGACCAGATGTGGCTTACATTCAGAGAAATAGTATCGGCAGAAATTCAGAGGTTTGTGCCAAATAAACTAACAAACAACGGAGCTGATCCTCCTTGGTACACAAAATTAGTTAGAATACTGTTGCAGAAACAACGAAACAAACATGCCAAATTTGAACAGACGCAAAATCCCCAACATTGCTGATTCTTTACAGAAGCTCGAAAGTTAGCGCGGAGTTCAATGCGAGACGCCTATAACAGTTTCCACACCGAAACTTTGTCTCGAAACGTGGCAGAAAATCCAAAGAGATCCTGGTCGTAAGTAAAGTATGTTAGCGGCAAGAAACAATCAATGCCTTCTCTGCGCGATAACAATGGAGATACTATCGAAGACAGCGCTGCCAAAGCAGAGTTACTAAACACAGTCTTCCGAAATGCCTTCGCAAAAGAAGACGAAGTAAATATTCCAGAATTCGAATCGAGAACAGCTGCCAACATGAGTAACGTAGAAGTAAATATCCTCGGAGTAGTGAAGCAACTCAAATCACTTAATAAAAGCAAGTCTTCTTGTCCAGACTGAATACCAATTAGGTTCCTTTCGGAGTATGCTGATGCATTAGCTCCATACTTAACAATCATATACAACCATTGCTCGACGAAAGATCCGTAACCAAGGCCTGGAAAGTTGCACAGGTCACACCAATATTCAAGAAAGGTAGTAGGAGTAATCCACTACAGGCTCATATTGTTAACGTTGATATGCAGCAGGATATTGTGTTCGAACATTATGAATTACCTCGATGGAAACGGTCTATTGACACACAGTCAACATGGGTTTAGAAAACATCGTTCCTGTGAAACACAACAAGTTCTTTATTCACATGAAGTGCTGAGTCTATTGACAAGGGATTTCAGATCGATTTCGTTTTCCTAGATTTCCGGAAGGCTTTTGACACTGTACCACAAATGGTTCAAATGGCTCTGAGCACTATGGGACTTAACTTCTGAGGTCATCAGTCCCCTAGAACTTAGAACTACTTAAACCTAACTAACCTAAGGACATCACACACACCCATGCCCGAGGCAGGATTCGAACCTGCGACCGTAGTGGTCGCGCGGTTCCAGACTGTAGCGCCTAGAACCGCAAGGATATAGGTGTTCATTCTTTCCGCGCGCTATACGATATTGGAATAATAGAAAATTGTGAAGGTGGTTCGATGAACCCTCTGCCAGGCACTTAAATGTGATTTGCAGAATATCCATGTAGATGTAGATAGAGTACCGTGTCAGCTGTGACACTGGATTCGTGATGTCCTTCAAGAAAGGTCAGAGGTTGTAGAAATTAACGGAAACTGAAATGATAAAGAAAATGGCTCTGAGCACTATGGGATTTAACATCTTAGGTCATCAGTCCCCTAGAACTTAGAACTACGTAAACCTAACTAACCTAAGGACATCACACACATCCATGCCCGAGGCAGGATTCGAAACTGCGACCGTAGCAGTCCCGGGGTTCCGGACTGCAGCGCCTAGAACCGTACGGCCACCTCGGCCGGCAACTGAAATGATATCTGGAGTTCCCCGATCAAGTGTTACAGGCTCTCTGCTGTTGTTTATCGATGGAAGCGATTTACAAGATAACCTGAGCAGCCCTTCTAGATTTTTTGCCATGTACGGACGAGAAAAGTCATCAGAAGATCAAAACGAATTACGGAATGATTGAGACAAGATATCTGTTTCGTGCGAAAAGTGATAATAAACAATGAAAAGAGCGAGTTCCTCTACGTGACTACTAAAAAAAATTCTGTTAAACTTCGGTTACATCATAAATCATAAAATCTTAAGGACTGCTTATTCACGCAAATACATGAAGATTGCACTTACGAACAACTCAAAATGAAACCATCACACAGAAAATGTTGTGGGGAACGTAAACCAAAGACTGTGTTTTATTGGCAAAACACTTACAAATGGGATAAATCTACTAAAGAGACTGCCTACAATATGCTCGTTGCTCCCCTTCTAGCATACTGCTGTGCAGTACGGAACCCTAACCAGAAAAAAATTGAGGGAGGACATTGAGAAAGATAAAAGAAGGGCAACCTCTTTTGTAGTATCACGAAATGGGGAGACAGTGTCACAGGTTTGATAAGAGAATTGCGGTAGAAATCGATAAAACAAAGGTGTTTTTCTTGTGGCGAGATATTTTCACGCAGTTACAATAACTGACTTCTCTTGATTCGTACCTACGTACCTACCAATCGGAGCTCACTCGGAAAGATTAGGTGCTAGATTTCCCAGATACTGTTCAAAAGTGGAACGGTAGAGAAATAGTCTGAAAGTTGTTCTGTAAATCCTCTACCAGATACTTAAGTATGAATTACAAAGTACTCACGTAGATATAGATGCAGATTTAGGTTCGAGTCAAGCAGAAGAAAAAGAAAGCTACGCATTAGAAACATTAAACTTTCTTGGCAGATTAGAACAATGAGTCGGTTCTTGGTCCCAACCAGAACCTTGCCCTGCGAAATGAGGTGTCAGTGAAATGCAATGTGCTGGGTTCGACTCCGTATATGGCACGCAATTTCAATCTGCAAGAATGTTCCAAAACATATCATCTCCAATGCAGAGCCTAAGTTTCGTTCTGGAATGGATAACAGCTTATAATATTCAAAATCACTTATCCTCATTTGATAAGAGGTTAATTAAATTGGGAAGGTGGTAAAAGAAAGTAACAAACAGCACAGAATCGCACCGGAAAATTTAATATGAAATATAAATGGTTTTAACGGTTTAGTGTCAGTGTCTGGTGTGACGAAGCAAGAAGGGAAAGGGAGCGAGTGTAATCTGAAGAGTTTATCATTAGGAGTAATTATGAACTGAAGTGTAAGTAGAGGAAGATCTAATCAAGTTCATGAAGAGCTACGAAAGGATAGGAAACGAGAGAAGAGAACGGAAGCGATAACCTAGATGAAACGAGGAGAGTGTCTTAGAGTGTCTTTTTCTGTTTGCGCCACTCCGATGTACCTGTATGCTGTAAATAAGGTGCGAACAAAAAGCGCTTGGCAGGCCGTCCTGTTGAATGTGTCGGCCGGTGATTTGGGAGGCGGGCGGGCCTGGAGGACGTTGCTTCACGGTGTGCTGGCCGCTTATCTCCGAGGCAACCGCTAGTTGTTACAAGAGACGCCGTATCGCAACCATCCCTGCAGGATGCTGACAGCAACACTGACAAGTCTCAATTATCTCCACAACCGTCTCTGGTTACCTTGCGAGAGGTATTTCCGGTCAAAAATTTAATAGAAATCTCTGAAAAGTTGCGATACACGTACAAGCACTTAAGGTTAAAGGATTAGAAACAAGCGGCAAATCACGGCAACGGATGTTGCAGAAACTCACTATGTTTTCTCTTTTCAACATTAACACTTTTGAGACAACTGAGTTCAATTAATGTTTAAAACATTAATTGTTTGATTAAAAGGAAAGAGAAGTTAAGGAATGGAGGCTGGAATTAAATGAATGAACACTGTTTCCGAAAGCGAAGAATGTAGCTGAAACAGACTTTCACACACGATTAGTAAAATCTCCCCGATGTTGTCTAGCCTGATTTACACTCTAACAAAGGGAAGGCCTCAGGCACGGCCAACCGATTCGGCTCAAATTTGGCAGGTCGATTGTGTATAACCTAAAACGAAGGATTCTAAGATATTGTGGGTCAACACCCCCGCAATTTTGAGAAAATCACCCCTAAAGGTCATGACGAGCAATCGACTCAAAATTGGAGGGATCGATAAATAATTGTAAACACAGCATTTTACATCATTAGGTACGGGTTCCGCAAACGCAGACTTTTCCAGAAATGGAGGAAAGAAACTTTTACAACTGCCTCTTCTGTACGCACAAGGTAAACGCTTTTTCGCCTTCAGTGCCGATAGCACAACTGCCACGGTAACTGGCTAGGAATCGGAAAACCATGGTTCGAATCTCAAATCCATTCTGTACTGTAATTTAAAAAACCTACTTGTTACCAACTGTTCGTCTAAAATGTTTGTGACTATTACAGCGCCATCTATCACAAAGCGAAAAGAGTGGTCCAACTAAAACATTCATATTTCTTTACGTACTACACGAATATGTAATAAAAATGGGGGTTCCTATTTAAAAAACGCAGTTGATATCCGTTTGACCTATGGCAGCGCCATCTAGCGGGCCAACCATAACGCCATCTGGTTTCCCCCTTCAAGCTAGACAAGTTTCGTGATGCTTATTTCGTGAGATATTTGGCCCGGTCACGATCAATGGACCACCCTGTATATTACAGCGCCTGTCGAAGGGTGTACATCCTCCACTATTCGGATTATGCACCTGAAAGATATGACACAACAAACAATTACTAGTTACTACGGCATAAACAGACGAGCTAATTACTACAAACTACACACACTACCCGTCATATGTTACTTACGGAAGTACACTGTATTCATTCACAAAACGTATTTTATTCGGCGCATTAACAATGGAAAAATGACTACATGTATCCGCGAGGTTCGCGGCAGCCTAATGACGGAAAACAACTCTTTCCGATTGACTTCTATAAGGCTCGTACTCGACACCTTCACTCTTCCAGGTTCACAACTATCATATGACGATGAGGCAACCGGGACAATATAACTCTCCCCGTGCCCCGCTGTAAACAAGCGTCGCGCGGTTAGCTATCCGTGATCCTTTACTAACTCACGGCGTTTGGGAAATTAGTTTGCCTACCTTATTATTACCATTCCTTATTGATTTACTTACCTTATTAACCCTCCTATCGCTATCAATTGAGATACTGACAAATACAAACGAAAAGAATAACATCCGCTAGGTTTCTTCGAGATTCGAACCCTGGTTTTCCGATTCCCAGCCAGTTACCTTGGCCGTTGCACTATCGGCGCTGTCGGCGAAAAGTGTTTACCATGTGGGTACAGAGGTGGCAGTTGTAAAAGTTTCTTACCTGGATTTCTGGAAAAGTATGCGTTTTCAGACTCCATACGTGATGATGAAAAATGCTCTATTTACAATTCTCTATGGATCCCGCCAATTTTAAGTCGATTGCTCGTCATAACCTTTAGGGGTGGTTTTCTCAAAAACGCGGCGGTGTTGACCCAAATATCTTAGATTCCTTCGTTTTATGTTGCACACAAGCGACCTGCCAAATTTGAGCCAAATCGGTTGGCCGTGTCTGAGGCCTTCCACTTGTAAGACAAGCAAAGCGACGCACTACGAAGGAATTATCTGAAGCTGACGGAGATAGGTAGGTGTGATGTATTCGTATATGTAGAGGCAAACAAATTATGACAAGTTCAGAAAACTTGGATGATTTATTCAAGAGAAAGAGGTTCACAAATTGAGCATGTCAACAATACGTTGGTCCACCTCTGGACGTTATGCAAGCAATTATTCTGCTTGGCAACGACTGATAGAGTTGCTGATTGTCCTCCTGGGAGACATCATGCCAAATTCTGTCCAACTGGCGCGTTAAACTGTAAAATCGCGAGATGACTCGAGGGTTCTGCCCATAGTGGTTCAAATGGCTCTGAGCACTATGGGACTTAACACCTGAGGTCATCAGTCCCCTAGAACTTAGAACTACTTAAACCTAACTAACCTAATGACATCACACACATCCATGCCCGAGGCAGGATTCGAACCTGCTACCGTAGCGGTCGCGCGGTTCCAGACTGAAGCGCCTAGAACCGCTCGGCCACCAGAGGCCGGCCGCCCATAGTGCTCCAAATGTTAATAAATGGGGAGAGATCCGGCATCATTGGTGCCCATCATTCCTTTCTCTACAAGTTAGGGTTTGGTAAGCACAAAGACAAGCAGTAGAAACTCTAGCCGTGTGTGAGCGGACATTATCTAGCTGAAATGTAAAGATGGCTTGCCATGAAGGGCAACTAAACGGAGCGTAGAATATCTTCGACGAATCGTTGTGCTGTAAGGGTGACATGGATGACAACCAAAGCAGTCCTGCTACGAAAATAAATGATACCCTAGACCATCACTTCCGTACATGACTAAACTCCATACAAATACTTTCAGAAACGACTTCCTGGCACTTAAATCTATACTCGATGTTAACAAACTTCTCTTCTTCAGAAACGCTTTCCTTGCTATTACCAGTCTACGTTTTATACCCTCTCCACTTCGACCATCATCAGTTATTTTGTTCGCCAAATAGCAAAACTCATTTACCACTTTAAGCGTCTCATTTCCTAATCTAATTCCCGCAGCATCACCCGACTTAATTCGACTACATTCCATTATCCTCGTTTTGCTTTTGTTGATGTTCATCTTATATCCTCCTTTCAAGACACTGTCCATTCCGTTCAGCTGCTCTTCCAGGTCCTTTGCTGTCTCTGACTGAATTACAGTGTCATCGGCGAACTTCAAAGATTTTATTTCTTCTCCGTGGATTTTAATTCCTACTCCGAATTTTCTTTTGTTTCCTTTACCAATTGCTCAATATACAGATTGAATAACATCGGGGGTACGCTACAACCCTGTCTCACTCCCTTCCCAACCACTGCTTCCCTTTCATGCCCATCGACTCTTATAACTGCCATCTGGTTTCTGTACAATTTGTAAATAGCCTTTCGCTCCCTGTATTTTACCCCTGCCATCTTCAGAATTTGAAACAGAGTATTCCAGCCAACATTGTCAAAATATTTCTCTAGGTCTACAAATGCTGGAAACGTAGGTAGTCTATTTTCTAAGGTAAGCCGTAGGGTCAGTATTGTCTCACGTGTTCCAACATTTCTACGGATTCCAAGCTGATCTTCCCAGAGGTCCTACCAGTTTTTCCATTTGTCTGTAAGGAATTCGTGTTAGTATTTTGGAGCTGCGGCTTAATAAACTGATAGTTCGGTAATTTTCACATCTGTCAACACCTGCTTTCTTCGGGATTGGAATTATTATATTCTTCTTGAAGTCTGAGGGTATTTCGCCTGTCTCGTGCATCTTGCTCACCAGATGGTAGAGTTTTGTGAGGCCTGGCTCTCCCAAGGCTATCAGTAGTTCTAATGGAATGTTGTCTACTCCCAGGTCCTTGTTTCGACTCAGGTCTTTCAGTGCTCTGTCAAACTCTTCACACAGTATCGTATCCAATTTCATCTTCATCTACATCCTCTTCCATTTCCATAATATTGTCCTCAAGAACATCGCCCTTGTATAGACCCTCTATATACTCCTTCCACCTTTCTGCTTTGCCTTCTTTGCTTAGAACTTGGTTTCGATCTGAGCTCTTGATATTCATGCAGGTGGTTCTCTTTTCTCCAAAGGTCTCTTCAATTTTCCTGTACGCAGTATTTATCTTGCCCCTAGTGATATGTTCCTCTACATCCTTACATTTGTCCTCTAGCCATCCTTGCTTAGCCATTTTGCACTTCCTGTCGATCTCATTTTTGAGACGATTGTATTCCTTTTTGCCTCCTTCATTTACTGCAGTTTTATATTTTCTCCTTTCATCAATTAAATTCAATATCTCTTCTGTTACCCAGGATTTCTGTTAGCCCTCGTCTTTTTACCTACTTGATCCTCTGCTACCTTCACTATTTCGTCTCTCAAAGCTACCCATTCTTCTTCTACTGTATTTCTTTCCCCCATTCTTGTCAATCGTTCCCTAATGCTCACCCTAAAGCTGTCTACAACCTTTGGTTCTTTCAGTTTATCCAGGTCCCATCTCCTCAAATTCCCACCTTTTTGCAGTTTCTTCAGTTTTAATCAACAGTTCATAACCAATAGGTTGTGGTCAGAGTCCACATCTGCCCCTGGAAATGTGTTACAAATGGTTCAAATGGCTCTGAGCACTATGGGACTTAACATCTATGGTCATCAGTCCCCTAGAACTTAGAACTACTTAAACCTAACTAACCTAAGGACAGCACACAACACCCAGCCATCACGAGGCAGAGAAAATCCCTGACCCCGCCGGGAATCGAACCCGGGAACCCGGGCGTGGGAAGCGAGAACGCTACCGCACGACCACGAGGTGCGGGCGGAAATGTGTTACAATTTAAAACCTGGTTCCTGAATCTCTGTATTACCATTATATAATCTATCTGACACCTTCTAGTATCTCCAGGGTTCTTCCATGTATACAACCTTATTTGACCACCTCAAATAATCTTATGCCGAATATCAAAACAAAACAAAAATGAAACAAATACTATTAGATATCATGGGAAAACCAACAAGTATGTTTGCCTTACTTGCAACTTCGTTCGTTACAAAGACATGAACAGCTGTATGCCTTTTTTTTTAAATAGCATCACACATTTTTTATTTGTTAACACTCTTCCTCTTCGCAAAACCTGTTCAAATACGCATCACAGTATATCATTAACGTAAAATTATGTTATTAAAAACGTAACACAAAACTGACTTTGACTCTCCTGTACTAGCAGTAGTAGGACAAGGGGGGTTCCAGGCCATTTTGTTAGTGCGGGTTGTCTACATCAGGGGCATGTATGCACTCAGGGGCAAACCTATTGTCCTCCTTTGATTGACAGGTACTTAGCCTATTGTTCTTCTTTGATTCGTGCGGGATTAGCCGAGCGGTCTAAGGCGCTGCAGTCATGGACTGTGTGGCTGATCCCGGCAGAGGTTCGAGTCCTCCCTCGGGCATGGGTGTGTGTGTTTGTCCTTCGGATAGCTTAGGTTAAGTAGTGTGTAAGCTTAGGGACTGATGACCTTAGCAGTTAAGTCCTATAAAATTTCACACACATTTTTTTTTCTTCTTTGATTGTCATGTTCTTAGCCTATTGTTCTATTAAGTGGTTTTCCATGTCGCTGCACTTAACCTGTTGTCCCCCCCACCCCCACCCACTCCCCTCCCCCCTCAGAAATGGGGTGCTAGGCCATTTTGTTAGTATGGGATACCTGCATCAGGGGCAGGTATGCACTCAGGGGCGAACCTATTGTTCTCCATTGATTGACAGGTACTTAAACTATTGTCCTGTCAAGTGGTTTTCCATGTCACCTCCCTTAACCTATTGTTCCCTCACCCCCTCCCCTTAAACCCCCTTCCCCCCTTGCTGCTAGCGGTAGACTTCCATGTCTGAGTTATTGGAATAGGCCCTGTCACTACTATCAATTTGATTGACTATTTAATTAAGTTGACCAATTAATTAACCTCTGCTCATCTGTTAAACCCCCTCCTATGCTACCCTCTCCTCCCACCCAGAAAATGGCGGGAAAAAGACTCAGTTGATCGGTCATTTGGAGGGAAATTGATTGCTCTGTATGGAATATTCTTTAAACAACTTAGACAATGTATGGAATATATGGAAAAGGTATATTGTTTATTTATAGTTATATCCTCCACTATTTTCTGATACACTTTTCGAATCTATTGTCAGCACTTAACCTATAGTTCTGTTAAGTGGTTTTCCATGTCACCCCCACCCCTTAAACTATTGTAGTGCATTTCATATAAAAACTATTTAATTAACCTAGTGTTCTGCACTTAACCTGCTGTTCTGCTCCATGTCACACACTCACACACACCCTCCCTCCAACTATTGTACCACTAATACCTCACTGATATAAAAAATTATCCAAATTAATTGTCTGACTACCACGTCTTCCTAGGAATTGGAGGGAGAAAGACTCAGTTGATCGATCATTTGGAGGGTATTCGATTGTAGTGTATGGAATATTGTTTACACAATTTAGACATTGTGAGGAATAGTGTTTATTTAAACAATTTTGGGGATTCAAGGCATCGTATGGCATATATGCAAATTGGTGGAGAGGAAGGATCTCATAACAGTAAATTCAAAGGTGTATTGTTTATTTATAAAAAAAATTGTTTGTGCGGGGGGTTGGTTTTCTCTTGCTCATCATTCCCTGTTGTCTGGAAACACGTAGGTCTTGTAAGAAGTAATTACATGGAGCAAGCATGATGCGTAACCTAATGTTCGGCACTGTACTCTGGGTTCTTAACCTAATGTTTGGGCCTTTGTCAGCATTTAACCTATTGTTCTGTTAAGTGGTTTTCCATGTCACCCACATTTCCTTAAGATATTGTACCACCATTGATACCAAATTAAGTGATTAGTTATGTCCTCCCACCATTTTCTGGTACACTTTTAGAATTTCACATGCTTTTGAACACCATTTCTGGCGCATTCTTGTTTGTCACACACCCCCTTAAACTTTTGCACTGTGATTTACATAAAAATTATGCAAATTAACCTAGTGTTCTGCACTTAACCTGCTGTTCTGCTCCATGTCACCCACTCACACATTGCCTCCCATGAAGTACTGTACCACTAACACCACACTGATATAAAAAATTAATGAAAATTAATTACATCGGTATTCTTCACATGTATGGGGTAGTTTTTCTTAATTCGCAGCATCCTATTGGTCGGTGAAATCGATGCAATATAGTTTAAACAAAATATTGCTAGTAAAAAACACATCCCGCCACTCGACGCCTGACGTCACCGCCGCCCCCGCTATAGCCGCTGCCGCCGATATTTAATATCCCCGCCAGCAGATTATATCAACAGCAGCTCAGAGATGTTACAGCTTAGGAGTGAAGCGCACCACCAGAGACACGAAAAACATGTCACATGGGTTCAACCACTCACAGCAAGAGGCTAAACAAGCAGCCATGGCATGAGTAAATACCTGTCATGCCTAGCTGCTTTACGTATACTCACGCTGTTATGGATTTGAGCTTTCTGGATTTCGTTATTTGTTACCCTTCTGTGATCCAATCACGACGAATTTAATTTTGTTTATAGATTACACGTTCGTATCAGACCTGTGCACAAAACTACTAACGATTCTACTACGTAGATGTTTTACAAGCATCGCACTGTAAATTACCTGCAGCGTTCCTCGTAACTAACTTGATCTATGTAGACAATGTTTCCACTGCACTTACGTTAACCCCTCTGAAGGGCAGCACACAAGGGACAATGTATCTCTTGTCTTGACAACACAGGATTCCGTCGAAAATAGCGTAAACATCACAGACCTATATTGCCTCAGCGCCGCGTTTCCTCGGAGAGTGGTGTAAACATCCATCACAAAAATCTCTGTATTCAAAGTACATACATTCGTTCGTTTCTTGTCGAATGTACAAGAGTTACCATATATTAATGAATGAGTATATATTTATGAAGTTTGTCAGAGGAGTTCTGATTCACCCAGTCTCTCCTAAGAGTCACCGAACGAGGCAGCACAGCGGTTAGCAAATTGGACTTTCATCCAGATTTAGATTTCCCATGATTTCCATAAATCGCTAAAGGCAAATGCCAGGATGGTTCCTCTGAAAGGGCAGGGCCGATTTCCTCCTCCATCCTTCCCCAATCTGAGCTCGTGCTCCGTCTCGAATGACCCCATTGTCGATGTGACATTAAACACTAATCTCCTCTTCCTCTCCCTAAGGTGCATTTTCTCTGGTATTTTGGCAAATATCTAAAACTAAGTTTTGCAATGGAAAATTGGAGACGGTCCAAAAATGCAAAAATGCTCATTATAAGTTTCATGTGACGCCCAATGTCAATACCTGCAATTTTCGATTTGAAATTTGTAGCTAGAGTCAGATTATACAAATACTGCTAATTATGTCTTTCATGTGACACCCACTGTTAACAGAAATAACTGGTTGGTTTCCCATTAAAAATAAAATTATTTTTAAAACACAATTTTATGCGGCGCCCTTTCTATAGATTGGTCCCAGATTAGTCTAATATGATATTAGTTATATCTAAATGTAGTAACAAGATTTGTACAATACGAAGAGTAACAGTGCTCCAGCAGCGACTGAGTAGTGGTGCCACACGCTGTCAGCTACCACAATGCAGCAGCGCTACTCAGTCGCTGCTAGAGTACTGGCTATTCTTCGGGTTTTACTACCCTTGTTAATGCATATCGCTAATCCGAATATCGCACTATACTAATTTGGGACCGCTCTATCGAATAGGCACACAGAATTCCTTTTCAAAAGTCATTTTGTTCGACATGGAAAAAAACTGGCGATTTCCGTTAACAATGGGTGTCACATGAAATACATAATGAGCAGTATTTGTATGGGCTGACTCTAGCTACACATTGCAAAACCGAAATTGCAGATATCTGCCGTATCACAAGAAAAAATGCGCCTAACGACTTTTAGGTGTCTAGCAACATCACCCTCCAAACACCAAGGTGTCGAAACATGCGAAAAAGGCCACAGCTCAGAAATTCATGTGAGGTGTAAGGTTGGTTATGTCATATTGGCACCAAAATTCAATACAGTTCTGCTCTAAGTCACCGTGGACGATGTGAAGGATGTTACACCCCCTCTCCCCCCTTACCCTCATTTCACCCCTTCTTTTGACGCTTCTGCAATTGAAGTCAGAATCGCTCCCACACAGAAATCACACAGATTTTTCCTGGGTGGCCACAGAAAACATTTCAGACACTTCGTCACTCAGTATCGACACAAAAAGGCTTCAGGGGTTGACATAAAGTGCATCAATAAAACCACCCTTCCTCTTTGTGCATTGACAGTGTGATGTGCGACAGAGCGACTTTCTTAACAACTTCGAGACTTCCTGCCCCCCCCCCCCCCCCCTAAACGTGCCGGACCATTGTCCTTCTCTGAGGACATCGGGGCCTGCAGGCCTGCAGCACCACTGAAAAAGTGTGGAGACAGCCAGCCACAGGTTCCTAGATGCTGACGTGACAGGCATTCCTTCCGACACACCTTGGATTTCGCATGAGGATAGCAGTCACCAGTTCAGTGACAAAACGTCTCTCAGAGATGTTGGCTAGTAATCAGTGAGTGGCTCTCTCTGTATAGGTAAAGTACATTTTTGAAGTGGTCAGCAAGGAAACACAGGTGTCGAATTTGTGGGGAGGTGGGGGGGGGGGGGGGGGGGAAGGGGTGGTCTTAGCAGGACCCTTTGCCGTTTTGCTCATGGTCAATATTGCCCCCCACCCCTCTCCTGTGATCACACCAGAGAAGGGTGTAGAACAGGAAGACTAAAAAATCATAAACAACCTTTGCTGATTCGGATCTTGTTCAGATTTCTTCGAATGGTTTTGAAGGGTCCCTAATGGTTCTATCCTGTATTCCAGGGAAAAAATTGCAGTCGCACTACACTCCAAAGGTGTGCGATCACGTTCAGTGTTGATTGCAAACCTACGATGTCCGGTTTTTTCGTGAGATGGGTGTCAAGGACGTCTTACCGTTGCTCATCGCACTGAGAATTGTCGTTTTAGACCGCAACTGTGTGCAAATCAACGCCCCAAGAGAAGGGGTGGTCTCATTGATGCACTTTATGCCATTCCCTGAGTCATTTTCGTGTCTATACTGAGCTGCAGTGTATCTGAAATATTTCCTCAGCTAGCCATAAGAAATCGGAGTGATTTCAACGCTGGGCTTCGCGATTCTAACTTCCATCTCAGAGGCTTCAAAAAGAAGGGGTGTGGCGTCTTTCCTATCGCGTGACACGCCCTCTGTGACGCTGGGCAGAATTGTGTCGAAATGTGGCACCAATGTGACTTCATTAACCCACCTTACACCTGAGATGAACTTTTAAGCTCTGGTCTTGCTTTCGCATGTGCCGATACCTTGCTTTTTGAAGCGTGTTCGAGCCTGAGGGTGACGTCGCAGGGGGCCACGCTTCTGCACCGTCACAGAGGAACATTATAGGCACCTCTGAGTGAAATTTCGCACTTATACATCGCAATGAGAGATAATTACGTGGTTTCTAAAATGTGACCGTTTAATGATATTGCTTAGTGTATATGGAAAATTGCATCTCCATTACCAAAAAATTAAGGTAATTCAGTTGATTGCTCTCATTATTTAATATTTATTTTGACTACCGTACATGCAGATTAGATTTTGTAATTAACACGGGATCTCGACTGAATGACTTACCTGAACTGAAATCACTTCCTTTTGCTGATGACTTCGTCTTGATTTTCAGAAAAGAGACTTATATGGAAATAGCAATACATGAACTCAAGGGAACATGAGTTTTATATGAAAATATGTAGCTATAAAACTAAAATAATTACTTTTTAGGCAAATATCTCATCCGAAGTAAAGTTCTTTTTTCATCAGAACATTACATCAGGCAAACCACCATAAGTATGTTGGCTGCTAGATTTTTCCTTGTTTGTAAAAATTATATAAATGTACAAAATTTGTATTGTACAGGGTGTTACAAGAAGGTACGGCCAAACTTTCAGGAAACATTCCTCACACACAAAGAAAGAAAATAAGTTATGTGGACATGTGTCCGGAAACGCTTACTTTCCACGGTAGAGCTCATTTTATTACTTCTCTTCAAATCACATTAATCATGGAATGGAAACACGCAGCAACAGAACGTACCAGCGGGACTTCAAACACTTTGCGCTAATGACCATCGAAGTTTTGCGCCCTAAAACCACAAACAAATTCAAACACTTTGTTACAGGAAACGTTCAAAATGTCCTCCGTTAGCGAGGATACATGCATCCACTCTCCGTCGCATGGAATTCCTGATGCGCTGATGCAGCCCTGAAGAATGGCGTATTGTATCACAGCCGTCCACAATACGAGCACGAAGAGTCTCTACATTTGGTACCGGGGTTGCGTAGACAAGAGCTTTCAAATGCCCCCATAAATGAAAGTCAAGAGGGTTGAGGTCAGGAGAGCGTGGAAGCCATGGAATTGGTTGGTTGGTTGGTTGGTTTGGGGAAGGAGACCAGACAGCGTGGTCATCGGTCTCATCGGATTAGGGAAGGGTGGGGAAGGAAGTCGGCCGTGCCCTTTCAGAGGAACCATCCCGGCATTTGCCTGGACTGATTTAGGGAAATCACGGAAAACCTAAATCAGGATGGCCGGACGCGGGATTGAACCGTCGTCCTTCCGAATGCGAGTCCAGTGTCTAACCACTGCGCCACCTCGCTCGGTGCCATGGAATTGGTCCGCCTCTACCAATCCATCGGTCACCGAATCAGTTGTTGAGAAGCGTACGAACACTTCGACTGAAATGTGCAGGAGCTCCATCGTGCATGAACCTCATGTTGTGTCGTACTTGTAAAGGAACATGTTCTAGCAGCACAGGTAGAGTATCCCGTATGAAATCATGATAACGTGCTCCATTGGGCGTAGGTGGACGAAACTAAAATGAGCTCTAACGTGGAAATTAAGCGTTTCCGGACACGTGTCCACATAACATCTTTTCTTTATTTATGTGTGAGGAATGTTTCCTGAACGTTTGGCCGTACCTTTTTGTAACACCCTGTATATCATACAATGAACTGCGCCTTAAACCCAAATCACGGTAAAAAAAAAAAAAAAAAAAAAAAAAAACAAACCATGGGTAAAATGTCATAAATGGGCTAGCTCCAGAAAACTTCCAAGAAATTTAAAAAATACAAGCGATAAGTGAAAATGAGATCTTACTTGACCTGGGAAAAGATGGGTACCGTAAGAGGCAATAAACGGCATAATACAGGAAGTGAATAATATGAAATCTCCGTAAGGACTGAATGTTATTGTTATAAGTACACTTTTACCACCTTACATACACCAATTGGATGACGAAAGACCAAAACTTGGCGCAGATTTAACAATGCATTCCCAAAAGATCTTGGTATTCAAAGTTAAAACTTTCACAACAACATACAATATCAATCCTAAGAATGTGAAATGGACACGGGTGTTATGCTCCATATCTCTGGAGAATCAAAGTTTTGACCTCTCTATACTACGAAGATCATCCGTCAGAAGTAACACATCTAAATCCCCTCCTGCTCGGTTGTTCCCGATAATCCAGTCACCAGACAAAACTTTATAACACAATAGTCTACTTGGGAATTCCCCTACCAATACATGTTACGAATCTTGTCCGATAGCCAAACAGCTATTCCCACACCGTAAGATACTTTCAAGGGATGGACATTCGTATCTAAATTCCAAGAGGGGAGGACATCGAGCCACAGCAATAACAACACTTCATTGATTCTATAGATGCACACCAGCAGCTACTAACAGAAGAAGAAACCGTATACAGTCATCTTACAATTCGTTATTTGTGTACAGTGTTAACCTTTGGAACGATTAGCTATTTAATTCGAATGATGAACCCGATAAAACTTACTCCAGTGAAAAATGATTGTCTATTATCAACATCCTTAGCACAAAAATAAGAATGTTCATATGATTCCGTTAAATGTAGTGATAATACGTAATTCAGAAAGACTGAGCTGTGTAATAATCCGCTATTAACATAACAAATGATACATAATTGTGATACGTTAAATAACACTGTAATTAGTTAAACATCTGGGCAGCAAAAAGCCAAATAAATACAAAAAAATAAAATAAACAACGACCGTCCAGTGTCTAGACGACATTCGATCAGGTTGGGTGTTCTGTCTGTCTTAAAGCACCAGCTGATGTCCTATTCTCCAACGTGCAGTGGTCTGTTATGAGCACCGCAATACCGTTTGTTGGGGTGTAGTATTTATACATAACACTGCCGTAGTTGTAGCATACTTTATTTCAGTACCAACTACTTTATCCATGTTATAGGTATTTATGCTATTGTAAAAAATATCTCCGACTTACATTTAACAGCGTATGTGGAAAATAAAGCGTTCTGATACTTGTATGAGTTTCTAAAGATCTTCTGTATTTGATATCATATCTATTCTCGCCGTAACAAATTTTACTTTGTCTTTGAAACCAGCAGTAAAATTCTTGTTTTACATCTTTAGCGGTGTAACTAAACGCCTAAACATCACCACAGGACTTCAGTTAAACTTGAAAGTCTGCAGCCTCATACAGACCATTTTATCATAAGTTAATGATGGATTTGTTATATTACAGTCGACGCTGCGCATCTCTCCACTTCTTTTCATAACTGAAATTTAATCACTACGAAATTATCTATACATATCTGAGGATGTTGCGTTTTCGAAATTAGACTCACGAAGTGAACTTGTTTCTGGGAAAGAGGTCCTTCGATTAGAAGGTTCTCTACTGGTAAAGATGTGATACAAACGACTAAAAAATCTATTGTGATGTAATCCAGATGAAAGTCTCCGAATAAGTAATGATAAAATAAGTAAGAGCTTAAATAGCCTTCGTGTTCGTAAACGCAAAACATCGAGGATCCTGAACTTCATCCTACACTGCGATGCTCTGTGACCTGACTTTAACCTTTCAATGTGCCCATTGTATTGATTCCCAGGCTATAGTTCACAAGTCGGTGAAATATTCGATAATGAGAGTTAATCAGTCTGACCATGCTGACAAATTACTGAAGAGAACAGCAGCTATGCCATCAATATGTTTTCCTATTTAGTTACGACACTTTTTAAAAGACCATTGGTTATTTGACGCTTTCATTTACACAAGAATTTGACAATTTAGCGATAAAAGTACAGGAAATAGCATCACAAATCATAATGAGCGTTTTTATTCTTCAGAATAAAACTAGAACGACTGAAAACTATTTCGCTGCACAACGTATAAAGGAATACCTGCAATACTATATTATCCTCCAAAATTTGATTGTTATAGAATTTAAACCCTTACAGATGTGTGTTCCCTCTACAGCTTGGAGGTCCTACAATATCATCATGTACTTCGGTTACCCATTTATAAAAATGGATACCTTATTTATACAAACAAAAGCAACTAAGTGTAGAAACAATCACTGAATTTCGTAACGCGTTTGGTTTCTACGTCTTAGGCAGGTTGTTACTTTATTAACGTTTCATCATCTTGAGTGGCTGGTTTTCTAGAAGGTTCGCCGCACGTTGCTGCTGGTAACTATGTGTTCAAAGAAACATAGCGCTAGATGACAAAAGCAGTCTCTGAATGTGTGCAAGTAATCACCCATTGTCAAATGAAAGCGCCCGTAGTTTTTATGAAGGGTTGCTCCGGACAAAATGAAAACTACATTGCGATGCATTAACAATGATGTAGAGGGAGGAGGAAAGACAGAAGAGAGGTCAACATTGACGTGGCGCAGTCTGGAAATTTCCACACAGCCGAGTATATTTTCACTCCTTGCCATCGCTTAGCTTACCTCCACCTTAACACGTCTAAAATGAATAATGTAGTTATAGATTCAGAAACACATTACACATATCCTTGTCATTAGAGACGGAGCACTTTCGCACTTGGGCAAGGTTGGACAAGGAAACCGGCTGTAACCTTCTTCAAGGAAATGTTCCGTATCTCGCCTCAAGACATTTAAATAAACCACACAATTTCTAATTGAGAAAGGCTGGCTGGAAATTAGAATTCCAATCCTCCTGACTACAAGTCACAATGTTACCGAATACAACACATTGCTTTTCGCAAGTTATAGTGTCGAAATCCATAATAGATGTAGCTGATATGAGCTCAGTTTTGAAAATCATATATGAATGACGCCAACTGAGCTTTCAAAAATGATTCCGATATTTGAATATATCGGGCTCGCATCCTTTTTCAGAGTGACAATCAATCTGCGATGACTGAGATGAAGATGGCGACGGAGTCTAACACCCCGAAAGCATCAGTATCTTTGGCAGAGAATTTAATAATTATTTTTCACCTTTACTGTAAATCAGACAGATTTTAGGTAACACTTCTTTGATATAATGATGCTGCAAAGATTTCACGAGTTCCACAATACTACCGTTAGAACTAGATACTGAAGTACTGAGATGTTATAAGTTAGGAAACTGAATACTACAGCTAATTTGCTTGAAACGGTAGTGGAAAAAAATCACAGTGGAAACCAATTTCGTGACTGCAGCTTTAGTCGACGGCAAGTAAAACTCACACAAGTCTTTCTATAAAAATTTTGTTTTACGAATTACAGTTCAACACATCACTTAAAATGGAAACGTTTCATTCGTGAAAAAATGAAATGACATGATGGTCAGTATGTTCGAGGAACGTAAGATGCTCAAACAAAATCACTCTTTACTAAGTCATAAATCTCTGATATTAGTACGTAGATAGAACAAAACAAGATATTTCTTTGAATTTATCCTACGCAGTTGGAACTAAACCACCCACGTTATAGCCACAAGAGAATTGAAAATGTTTTAGAATTTTACATTGAATACTATGGGTTGCAGTGCTACTATGTCCTAATGTACTGAGGACAGAACTCATTTAAACTTCTACTACTGGTATCGACCAAAAGTTTACTGAAACAATTGCTACTTAAGAAACGAAGAAAGAGAAATAAATAAACAAAAATTTGCGAACCCAGGGCAATCACGTTGAAAGTGCTCATCATATTTTATTGTGGTAAACCCTTCATCAGCGTTTGATGCACTGCATACTTTCATATTTTTACTTGCTATTTGCAATGAAAATAAGTTTCCACAACAGTGACATCGCTTCCTTAGCCATAGTTTCATGTTATTTAACATTTCGGAAATTTTTTATGTTGAATCAAATCTTTTCTTTCTCTACAGCGGCAGTATTCTACTCTGTCTGATATAAAGTATCGAGACATCGTACCTAATGCGGAATCGACCACACTAGATGTCACGAGAGCAGGGGAGTATTATGTCCTCAGTAGAGAAAAAGTAACGGGATAAAGAGGTCGGTCCAGAGAGCTCAGTGAGCCCATTCGTCGTCAAGGACCGAAACCAGATGTGATAGTCATGTTGTAAGCTTCAGTCTGGAGCGAAGTCGACGCTCTAACCCATCCTAAAGATGTTCTAATGGGTTCAAGCAGGGACAGTCGGTATGCCAGTCCATTTTGGGTATGTTATTGTCAACAAACGATTGCCTCGCATATGCTGTTTTATGACAGAGTGCATTGTCAAACAATCACTAAAACAATGAGCCCAATACAAGATAAAGTAAAAATTAAAGTAATCAGATCTACAGCAGACACAGTCTTTTTAGAAATGAAAACAGAAAAATCACAGAAAAGTCAGCCCAACTAAGAGATATTAGATGTGAAGACCGGAGAAAATTCCGTATTCTCCTTGCAGAGTATCAGATAGCAACTACTCTAACTGAGCAGGAATTGGTGAAGGAACTGTATGACATTAACTTAAGCGAACATATCTCTACAGCTGTGAGCAGTACACAAAGCTGTAAATGCTTTCATATTCTTCCACATTTTTAAGCGCAACGAGGAGACCACCACACCCTAGTCACGAAGAACACCCTCATCCCGTAACAACATACTCCGTACTTTGCTGTTGGCGCTAGACACGATGGCAAGTACCGTTCACCAAGTATTCACCAGACCCAAGCCCATCCATCGGGACGCCACAGGGTATAGCGTGATTCATTACTTCAGATCACTTAATTCCAGTCACCCACTGTACGGTGCCGTTGCTCTTTCCACCATCTCAAGCGTCGCTTACGGTTGATTACAGAGACGTGTGGCTTATGAGGAGCTGCTCGACCATTGTGGACCATTTCTTTTAACTTCTACGCACAGTCATTGCGCTGTCCGGACTGCTGGTGGCACTACAGAATTCGTGAGTGATTTCTTCCGGTAATTTCATGCGGTGTCTGGGGAAGCCCCGGACAGTAGTGGGATACCAACCTGACTGTTGCTCACCATACCGCATGACAACCAGTAACGATGGTATGCGGTGCTGTTTCATTTCATATCAGGACACCTTTGGTTGTCGACCGCGGCACAGCGGTACATTGACGATATTCTATGCACCGTTTTGTTGCCCTTCATGGCAAGCTATATTGCGCTTACATTTCAGCAAGATAATGCCCGTCCGCAAACAGCAAGAGTTTCTACTGCATGTCGTCATGCTTGCCAAATACTACTTTGACGAGCAATGTCACTGGATTTCTCCCCAACTGAGAACCTTTGAAGTATTATGGACAGGACCCTCCAACCAGTTCGTTCGGGATTTTGACGGAGCGCCAGTTGCACAGGATTTGACACGATAACCCTCAGGAGGCCATCTAACCACTTTATCAATCCATGCCGAGGCGAATAACTGCTCGCATGAGGGCCAGAGGTGGACCAACGCGTTATTGACATTCTCGATTTGGGAAGCTCTTTGTCTTCAATAAATCATTCAATTTTTCTGGAATTGTAATTATGTGCTTCTCTTTACATCTACATCACACTTACCGATTTCCATCCCATTCAGATAATTCCATCGTGGTGAGTCTTTTTTTTTTATCCTAGGGTATACATACAGTGTGATTCAGCTGTCCCTACCGCTATCGTTTTATGCAACCTGCGATGATATAGTTGGCCTTCATAAACTACACGTGAGATTTTCACATTCTTCCGCTCGCTAAGCACGAACTATTAGTTCTATAGAACAAATGAACGAGACATTTTTGTTGGAAATTTAATGTAGTTAAATTTTGTGCTGGGATATGTTCTCGCTTCAGGCCGCAATGTCCGGTTTATTCAATAAAAACGTACAAAAATGACGTTCAAGTGCACCTACATTCATCCCTCACCGGTCAGGTTGTTAAGCGTATTGTCCATGGCACGCACTCCTATCACTGTACAAATATTTGCGATTGCGCGAATTATTGTCCACATTCGACGTTTTTTGGTCTTCATTTACTGGCCTTATTACACCACTTGTTTAATCGACCACCTACAAATTGTAAATTTAGCGTTTGCGTGAATTTTACTTAACAGTTTTGTGAATTTTAAGAGCATAAAATAAATAATTATATCTTTGTATTCGGCAGACCTTCTGCCTACGAAACTACTGTACTTGTAATGGTTAAGATTGCATGGAGTTGTCAACGTAATTAGTTTTGGAGTAACGTTAGCAGAAGTAGCTTTTGGTTCATTATTTACACGGGCATGTTTAAATTGATAATGTTAGCGAAGTAGCGGACTATACTGGTGGCGAAATAGCCCACTCAACAAAGATAAAAAAACGGACATTGGGAATAATTTGTGTAGTCGAAAAATTTTGTACTGTAGTAATAGGGATAATAGAAATCCTGATTGGTGAGGGATGAACGTGGGGTGGAGGTGCGTTTGAAGGTCACTTTTGTATGTTTTTCTTGAATAACTCGAAAACAGTGGCCTTCAGCAAAAAAGTACCCTAAAACAAAATTCAGGTACATTAAATTTCCTACGAAACAGTCCTGCTCATTTTTTTCTGTAGTCCTAAATGCTTGCGTGTAGCGTGCGAAAGAATATGAAAATCTCGGGCTTGGTTTATGAAGGCCAATTAAAACATAGCGGGTTGCATAAAACTACAGCGGTAGTGGCAGCTGAAGCTTCCTGTATGTTTCTGAACGTATTTCAGACAGAATCCTATGAATATAGCAATACATTTTTGACATATGCTTCCCCTAAATTTGGAAGTGTTCCGAAGCTGATATTGACGGTGCAGTTCTGAGGTGCTGTGTTCTCATTCTTAAGATTCTCGATTTCAGTTATGGATACAGGTAGCGCTCAATCATACTCCAAGCATTGTAAAACTGTAAAAAACAAGTATTATCGTTTTCTCTGCTCACAGTCGTTAGCGGAAATGTTGGTTAATGGCGAGAGAAAAGGAAGTAGGCAAGTTCTGTGTCGAGGCCGCAGGCAGCGACTGTGACTTCAAACATGCAATTTGCCATCCAAGGTCTACATCACACGCGCTGCAGTGCATGTCATTAGATACATATACAGTTCCTTAGAAAATCTTCGACGTGACTTTCTTTCCTAGAAATACCCGTACGGAATATACAAATATTTTCGGAGTCATTTTATCTAATGACAACTGACAGTAAATGAAATAAGAATCTAAGTACAGAGGAAAAGTGTTTCAGCTATTAATCACTAAAATAGCATACTCCCTTACTAACTCACACCAAAACTGTTTTCAGTTGCTTGTGCATTGTCTCAGTTTCCGCTGTCACTGCTGCGAAAGAAAAGACCAGTGTAAATGTCACCAATGTCAAGTACATAACCTCGTTCAATATGATATCCGTACATTGTTCCAAGCAGATAGATGTGGTGCTAAAAGTACGCTCTAAATGCCCTACGGGACGCTTACGAGTAAAAGCATGTTTAATGGTTTATTGCTTCACACGAATTACTCTATCGAACAATACGAAAGGAATATTAGGGTAAATGTGCCACGCCTATGAAGTTATTATAGATGCAACACTTTTTCGGGCGCCAAAAGAATGGGAAATGGAAATTTGCGTGTCCTTCTTGAATGGATCATCCCGAAGTTTGCCGTTAGCGAATCAGGGAAACAATGGAAAATCTACGTTTGCGCGGTCACGCGGAAAATGCCTTAATCACTGCCCCACTTCTCTTGGTCAAACGTATGACTTTATGGAATGAATCAGTACTAATTTTCACCTGTGGACATCAGTGCGCAATAAAATGGTTGGCCGGCCGGAGTGGTCGAGCGGTTAAAGGCGCTACAGTCTGGAACCGCACGACCTCTACGGTCGCAGGTTCGAATCCTGCCTCGGGCATGGATGTGTGTGATGTCCTTAGGTTAGTTAGGTTTAAGTAGTTCTAAGTTCTAGGGGACTTATGACTACAGCAGTTGAGTCCCATAGTGCTCAGAGCCATTTGAACCATTTGAATAAAATGGTTGAAAATGAGGAAATGTTTCGTGTGTGCTACGAGGCGACAACTTTGGAAAAATTCTTGACGTTTCCGCCCCACTGTCTGGAATCAGCAACATGAACACCTTATAGTAGATCACGTAAGCCACTAAAACCTGTTCAGCAGGTAGCATTCTGGAAGAGGAAGACGGGCTACACAAGGAGATGTAACTTTTGAATTGCCTCGAATACCTTCGTAAGTGTGCCGCTATATATGTGATGAAAGAATCGACAAATGTCCTCTATCTGTCCAAATACTTGCAAACACAATTACAATGGTGCAAGAACTAGTTTACATTTTCCAAATACAAATCCTATGTGTAAGACAAGTAGAAATAGATGTATCTATCTGTAAAATGACATAAAAATATCTTGTTTCTTGCATAATGGTAAAAGATTGTTTCTGATATATGCGAACGCCGATATGAACATCAGAAATGGTCGTGTTAAAGTTGGTAAAGTCCTTAATTCATTTGATCTGAGTGCCGTCTCATGTAGAGATTGTGTAAATCTAGCGTTTAATGTTCAGTTCCAAGTACGGTACAACGTGATACTTCCAAACACACAGTGCCTTGGAAGATGGGAAAGTCACACTAACTGGAAGAAAAATCCCAGGACTAACGTGATATCGAAATCCGAACCTACGGGTTAGTAGTACAACACTTCTCCGCGCTGCCACCAGTCCACAGGCAGCTACAAAACTAATCAAAAAGTTGGGTGCAAAGAACTAGTCGCCAAAAAAATAACATGCATGCACCATATGATAAAGTAGATGCTACCGGCCCCCGTGACCGATCGGTTCTAGGCGCTTGTCTGGAACCGCGCGACCGCTACGGTCGCAGGTTCGAATCCTGCCTCGGGCATGCATGTGTGTGATGTCCTTAAGTTAGTTAGGTTTAAGTAGTTCTAAGTTCTCGGGGACTGATGACCTCAGATGTTAAGTCCCATAGCGCTCAGAGCCATTTGAACCATTTTTTGAAAGTAGATGATTCACATTTCAGGCTATATTATAACGCAAAGAAGTAATGAACCATTTTCTTCCTCGCAGCATCAAATCAGACAGACGTTTTTATTTGTTTGTAGAATAGTATCCATCCTGCGTTTCGACTCAACACCTACAATGAAACGTTATCCGCTGACCAGAGAGGAAATTTACCTCATTCTGAATCTGAGGTGATGGTAGTCTCGTGCACGAATTTTTTGGGACAGAGGTGATGAAGGAAATGTGCTCCAGACCTCCTTATACGCAACAGCTGTCACCCGGAAAACTCATGATTCGTTCTAGCTTAAACTATCGACTGTATTCTTAGATCACTTTCAGAATAAAGTCTACTGATTGCAGCAATACACTGATGCATTTCAAATAAAGATATATTGTAGAAATAGTATCAATATTCAAAGATCGATTGTATTATGTCTATACATCGATAATCTCAATACAGTCCCCAAAACAATTCTAATTTCAAAATAATTCTGTTGGGCATTGTATGTGAGTAACTTCAGTTTCTCACATATGTTGTGAAGTAAACATGAAGATGACTGACAGAAATAAACGAATGTGAAGGTCAGAAGCGATCCAGGTGTATGATAAATGAAAGACAAATTGACCTGATGGGGCGTCCCTTAAATGTTATGTGGAATATACGGAATAACGGGTCCTCTTCAGTGAACCGTTTATCACGTGTTGCCAGAACAACTGGGAATGGAATGAGCAAGAGACAAGTATTTCGTTTACGGAGTACCCTTCGCCATACATCATACGGTGGTACTGTATATGGTATACGTATATTAACTTAGATGTATTGTCGGAGTGATGCGGGAAAATTTACATGCGAACATTATAAACGCATTCATTATGATGTCCCGGGTTCGATTACCGGGTGGGTCGGGGATTTTCTCCGCCCGGGGACTGGGTGTTTGTGTTGTCTTCATCACGTCATTATCATTCGGGAAAAAGGCGACAGTGGATTCTGTAAGGATTGGGAATTTGTACAGACGCTGATAACCACGCCGTTCAGCACACCTCAAACCAAAATCATCATCGTCATCATCATCATCATCATTATGATATGTGTGCGTTAGTAAGAGGTTAAACAACTGGACCAGATGCATTAACTATTCAAAATTATCCGTACACCCATATGTATTGCGGAACTGACCACTGTATGTCGTGAGAGACGGACCCGCCAGTGTAAAAGGGGGCGGGCAGTATTATGTTGGCATTAGAAAAGCAGTAACAGCCGGACGGGAAAGTCAGGAGAGCTCACTGGCTTTGGACGTGGACTAGTCGTTGGATGTTACCTGAGCAACAAATCCGCCACGAACATTTCAACACTTCTAAAGCTGCCCATGTCGATTATTGCTGATGTAATTGTAAAGTGGAAAGGCGAGCTAACAACTAGTGCTAAACGAAGACCTCATGTAATGATGGAAAGGGACTGTCGAGCATTGCGAATGGAAGATGTAAGAAAATCGCATGAAATCAAGGGAAGGAATTATTGGTGAATTTCAAAGTGCTACCAGCAATTCAGATAGCACAATGCAAGAAGACTGTGTGTATGGAGTTGAAAAGAATGATCGAGCAGCTTCTCATTAGCCATACATTTCGGTAGTCAGTACTAAGTGACACTGAGGTGGTGTAAAGAGAGACGCCACTGGACAGTTGATCATTGGAAACGGGAGGAGTGATGAATCACGCTATGTCCTGTAGCAGCCCGATGGAAGGGTTTGGGTTTGGCAGATATCTGGAGCACTTTACCTACTATCATGTGTAGTGCCAACTGTCCCCTTATTGCGCTTAAGAAAACCCTAACTGCTGAAGGCGGAGGAGGAGGAGGAGGAAATTAGCGTTTAACATCCTTTCGACATCGAGGTCATTAGACACAGAGCACAAGGTCGGATTAGAGACAGATGGAGAAGGAAAGCAGCCGGACCCTTTCGAAGGAACCAACCTGGCATTTCTCTTAAGCGATTTAGGAAAATCACGAAAAACCTGCATCAGTATGGCCGGACGCGGGTTTAAATCGTCGTCCTCCCGAATACGAGTCCAGTGTGCTTACCACTGTGCTACCCTGCTCCGTAACGCTGAAGGATATGAACACAGTATACAACAGCATGAACTTCTTGAAGCAGAGGATCAGTATCGAGATGATGAGTGTTCGTTTCAGCATCGTTGTGGACAATAGCATTCCTGAACTGGACTAGCCTGCCCAGAGTCCCGACATGAACATATTTAGTTTTTGTTTATTATGCATGGTGTACAGAAAAAGACATCAATTAAACGTAGTGTCTTGCACACGATGACAAGCTGGTCATTCTTCAAGTGGGGACCCCTGCCGGAAAATGGACAGCTTGGGGGCCCATGTCGGGTCGAAGTTCCAGTAAGAGGAGGAGGAGGAGATTAGTGTTTAACCTCCCGTCGGTATCGAGGACATTTAAGACGGAGCACAAGTCCGGATTGTGTCAAGGATTGCGAAGGAAATCGGCCGTGCCCTTTCAAAGGAACCATAACGGCATTTGCCTGGAGCGATTTAAGGAAATCACGGAAAACCTAAATCCGGATGGTCGGATGCGGGTTTGAACCGTCGTCCTCCAGAATGCGAGTCCAGTGCGCGAACCACTGCCCCACCTCGCTCGGTTGAAGTTTCAGATCGATGGTGTCAAAGTTTCTTCAGATTGTGTATAGTATAGAACCCAGACAAGTTATGCAAACCACTTGCAATTAGTGTATGATGGATGTACTGTTTACTCCTAATAGCCTTCCGCCACATGCGCTGAATCATTTCAGAGTCCTTTGTTCCCGTCATGATTAGGTACATTTATTGTGTCAGAGAGCAGTAACGTTGTTGACGTCTTTATGAGAAGTACCAGTACACAAATACTGGAATGATTGATATCCCACTTGCATGTAGTAATGTTAGATTACAGAGCTGTTGTAACATAATCTATCCTGCAAAACAATAAACAGAGAGCCATCCCTTTACCAACGTTTATCCCGTCCTACGAGGTCCCCTGATGAAGCAAATGTATTTTCTTTTACGTAACTTTGCAGCTCTCCCTGTAGCCCCAGTCGTCAGTTAAACTGAGGGAGGTAAGTCATATGCGCCATTTGTCTGTTAACCGTGTAAATTTTTTTTCTATGTTACGGTATTTCAATAGTTTATGTACCATATTTTACGAGATGGAGATTGAGAACCAGCCCAGAATTTGCCTAAGTGAGCGTAGAAAACCAACTAAAAACCACCGTCATGTTAGCTATTGTACCAGGGCGGTGGTCGTTAATCTGCCACGCGGATTCCATCCGGATCTGGCTCGCTTCCGTGTCTGTCAAGGTGGCGTTCTACTCCTTAAACAATATGTGCAAGCCAATATTCGGATTAATCTTCAAAAAGCATAACACTCTTTTCTTCTTATTTCGGTTGCTGTTGTGCATTGTTTTTCTGAGTTTCATTCACAGTGGTGATTAGCTCAATCGATACATAATCGCTGACCTGATCGTGCTGTACAATCTTCGACTAATTTCATTAGCTTTTAACATGGGTCGTGTTATACGAACAGCTTCGCTGTATTTCGTGTCCATATCAATCCACATCAGCCCTCTCTCTCTTTATTTGTTTTCCGTACTTACTTCGCTTCTTACATTCATACACTTGCGTCCATATGTACATCCACATCCGTGTTCTGCGAAGTAGGTGGCAGAGGGTGCTTTTTACTGTAAGACATATTTTGTTTCTTCTCTTTTCTCTGCGCGAGCTGTTATTGGGCTAAATTTATCTACACTACCTCTACGGGGTAGGCACGTACGGAGCTCAAGAATATTCATTGTTTGTGCCTTGAAAGACATTTCTTAAATTATCTAATTAAGTTCTGTATCTGACTTTCTGAAAGAGTTGTCTGTTATTCCGAGAGTGTACTGGGTTGCTAACAATAGATATGTCAGGAATAGGTTGAAGCGCTTAAATTATGCAATTAAATTAATTTCATCACAGTTATGTTGTGGCTATGTTGGAGGCTGGACGACCATTCAGAAAAATTGATCACCACACTGGACGCCAGGTGTCAGCTGAGTAGAAGCGTGCAAGCCACCCTCCTATCTTGAGCAACTAAAACTGTTCATACAACTTAATGAAGGCTTTTTTTCCCTGTAGTATAGTAAAGAGAGATCTGATGCAATTTATAACGTAATTATGCAAACGAGCTGTCATTTTCAAAGATACCAGCACCCACCACCTTCCTCCAAGTTCAAGGTCAAAGTCACATCCAACATCCTCCCATGCCTTACCTCCATCCCTTCTCACCCTTTTCAGGGTAAACCAGTCGATGGAGTCTCTATCAAACCCTCCACTTCACTAGACCAAAAGGAATGGCGGGAGATCTACCATCACATGCGCTCTGTACGACAAAGTTGAAGGTCCAAACAAAAAAGATCGAGTCGATGCGTTATTACTGTGGATAATAACCGTAGCTGAGTCCAACAATTACTGATGCAATTAACTTGGCCAACTGACATATCACAGTAAAAAAAAAAATGGTTTAAAGTGTAAGATAGTCATAGTGGGAGGTACAGACACAATAATAAGCGAGCCGGCCGCGGTGGTCTCGCAGTTCTAGGCGCTCAGTCCGGAACCGCGCGACTGCTACGGTCGCAGGTTCGAATCCTGCCTCGGGCATGGATGTGTGTGATGTCCTTAGGTTAGTTAGGTTTAAGTAGTTCTAAGTTCTAGGGGACTGATGACCACAGATGTTAAGTCCCATAGTGCTCAGAACCAGTTTTTAATAATAAGCGAGTTGAGACATTATCTCTGTTATTACACTCATAGATGAGTCCATGCGTATGACCACATTTATACTCACTCTGGATAGGTCACTTCAAACAACATGTACAGATATATGTACACATTCCACAGAATGGTAACTCAGTCCCACAGGGTACTTTTTCCACAATGTATCAGGAGTTGCAGGGAAGAAGGAAGCGAATACACGTTTGTTTAAAAATATTAGGGAGAGCATCGTCTATAACACATGATGACTGGTGTGAGTTGGAACACACCAACCAAGTGCACCGACAGCCAGTGCTGGTAAGATGCTGTAGGGCAGAACAGCCATGCAACATGTGTACACAGTAGAAACTTACAGAAGAATGGTCTGGCTGACAGCACACACGGCTTCCCCTTTCCTTCACAGTGACCACCCCTGCCAACTGGAGGCAGAGGAGTTCCTTTGGAAACTGCTGCCATTGCCCATTCATCAAGATACAGTCCTTTCCCAGCCGATTCCTGTGGTCTCTTTGCACTACATGTTATAGCTGGTGGCCGCTTGCATGTGTGTTAACAAAGGAGTTTCTTCACCACTGCCACTCAGCACTTAAAGGGTGACAAGTGATTCAAGATACAGTCCTTTCCCAGCCGATTCCTGTGCCTCTTTCCACTACATGTTATAGCTGGTGGCCGCTTGCATGTATGTTAACAAAGGAGTTTCTTCAACACTGCCACTCAGCACTTAAAGGATGACAACTGACCAGAGCATGACGTCCTACCCCACAACTGGCCTCACAGCTGCCCATCTTGTGTTGTCCACTATACCTCACACCCCTCACGAAAATACATTTTATACCGACAGTTGAATGCACAGAAATTAATTGAGCTCCCATTCCCCTTACCACAGATGTGGCTTCAGGAGCAGACTACAGTTTCTGTCATTGTGACTTTATTCCTTCCAAAAAATGTACACATATGAGTAGAGGCAACAGTCCCCTGTCAGCAAGTTATGGCGGCAGTTGTATTGGCACCTATACATGTCACGATTGACTAACTCCTGCCCATGTTTGCTGGCAGTGGGCAAAATGTGTGGCCCCTAACAGCTGCCTACACACCTGCTCTCATTCCCCAAACATGATAGGACCAGTGCCAACGTGCAGAAATTTTTCCGTCCAAATATCTTACCACAATAGCAGCATATTCTCGTTCATACATCGACATTCCAGTCTTTACGATATTTCACTGTAAAGTGTTTCTCCCCATATATTTCACTGTAATGAACCTCATGAGAAAAACGTGGTACTACTCCCACTTTTATGTAATTTTTTCGATATTGCCCTGTTACAGTATTTCAGACCAATTAACCATGCTGTGTCAAAATTGGTCATCCGATGTGCTCCCTCTCATTTGATTAGTCAATACACATACCCATCATGACACAGAGGCAGCTGCATATGTGAATCATATTCAGTGTAGTAAACTCATATGCATTGCAATCTTGTGCACTTTCTAATGCTCAACCAATTCTTGTCCTCCTCATAGGTGATGACACAGAGGAGTACATGATGTAGCGAATTCTGGCTCCAGAGGTAGGAGACTGAGTTGGTCTCGAGGAACCAGCACAGCTAACGAACTGTTCTGGAATTTAGAACAATGAAGCCAGTCCACAGCTTGTAGCTACTACAGTCTACGCTCAGTACGAGAAAGTAGATGGTGAGTAATATGTCAATTTGTATACCAGTTGCGTGTGTGTGTGTGTGTGTGTGTGTGTGTGTGTGTGTGTGTGTGTGTGTGTGCTCTTGTAACTTATGAATTGCTGTTTTCGTTTCTGAAGTCAATCCTCATCAAGCACACAGAGTATACGATTCTCCATGGGATAGTTATGACGTCCGACCAGTTACCATCTGACGACTGTAATGTATCCAAGGCGCAACAGAAGTGTCACTCTAACATGTTCAGATGGTTAGAGGATGTGATAAATAGCATGCCTGAAGATTCTGAGATGATGATATCGCAGCAGAGTGATACAGACATTGATGAAGCTTCAGTAAGCACGAAAGAAATTTATTGTTTACACATGTGTATGTATCCACAATATTTTGGGAATGTAATACTTTCATATCTCTTTTTTTCTCACAGGAATTTTAAACTGCCTGGACAGGGACTTGGGGCTGCTACATCTGCAATCATCGCAGCCTGGTCCTCATCCCAGTTAATGTTGGCACATTTGCTGAGGCCTATCCCATTGCCTTCTCTGCAGGCCTGAATGTCCACTGCATGCTCGTGACTACATCACACGTGTCCAGGAACAGACCAACGGCATTCTGGACCATTTCACTCATAGAAGCCATCAACCTCCACTGCCACTAGTTATAATAATAATATACAAGAAATGTATTTGCAGTTGAGAATGTGGGCAGCCTCCAGCTGTAGGATGAAATGATTACACTGAAAATTTGTGCTGGACCAGGACTCAGATCCGGGCTTTCCGCTTGTCACGAGTGGTCACCTTGACTACTGTCCGCCTCCGGTAGCTGAGTGGTCAGCGCTACAGAATGTCAATCCTAAGGGCCCGGATTCGATTCCCGGCTGGCTTGGAGCTTTTCTCCGCTCAGGGATAGGGTGACTGTTGTCCTAATCATCATCATTTCATCCCCATCGACGCACAAGTAGCCGAAATGGCGTCAAATCGAAAGACTTGCACCCAGCGAACGGTCTACCCGACGAGGGGCCCTAGTCACATAACTTTTTTTTTTTTCTTTTTACCTTGACCACTTCGGATATCCATTTACACCTCACAGCCAGACTCAAATTTCCATATGTTGTTGTGCATGTGTCAGTAATCAGCACTCGTACACTTGTATTGTATGGTATGGAACTGGGGACCTAGAAACGATGGAGAGGCTTCGTCCCCACTGTAGCCCTCAATGGTTCACAACCCCACAACAGACTACAGCAGTTCACTCACCCCACCGCCACCCCACACCGAACCCAGGGTTATGTGCGGTTCGGCCCCCAGCGGACCAAAGGAACGAGCGCTGTAGCGACTACAGTCATTATAAAATACAGGAAATGTATTCACAGTTGCGAATACATGTAACAGCCATTTGTAGGATGGAACGATGAATTGAAAATTTGTGCCAGACTGGGATTTGAACCTCAATTTCTCACTTGTGGCGAGCAGTCGCCTCAACCATTTTGGGTATCTGTGCACGCTTCATGGCCAGACCAAAACTTTCATACATCGGCATCCATGTGTCATTAACCTGCACTCATACACTTCTGTAATTCCAGCGCAAGGGAGACTTTTAATAGAAAGTCGATAGCCTGGTATCGTCAGATAAATACGATATTTCAGTGCCTATGTTTGCGAGAAATATGATGCAATGTTCCTTCGGATATGCATCTATGTCTGAATAAACAGGCACTGCAGGGACTACAGCCATTATCAAACACAGGGAACGTACTTTCAGCTACAAATTCGGGAAAACTTCATCTGTAGAATGGAATGACGACACTGAAAATTTTTTCTACAGTTCGAGGCTGCTCGCATTCGCAACTGTTTGTACATTTCTTGCATTTCATAATGGCTGTATTCGCCCACAGAGCATGTACCTTCAGACAGGCATGCATGCTATCAACTTTCTACTAAATTACTTCCATCTAGGGGAATTGCAGTAAGTATACAAATGCAAGTTAATAACACACAGACGACGACATATTGAAGTTTATGTCTGACAATAAAGCATGCAAGGATAACCAAAATTGTTAAGGCAGCCTCTCTGATAAGCAGGAAAACTGGGTGTGAGTCTCATTCTGCAGTTGAAGGTTGCCCATGTTTGCAGTAGTGAATACATTTCCCGTATTTTGAAATGGCTGTAGTCACTACGGTGCGTGTTCCTTCAGACATGCATATATATTTGAAAGAATGTTGCATTGCACTTCTTACAAACACAGGCACTGCATTACCATATAAAAATAATACACTGACTAGCATCAGATTTCTCTCCCATCCTACTAATAACGCATCAGGTTAAGCACACGCCACCTTTAAATTACTCAGTGGCTGCAGATGAAATGCAATCTTATTCGCTCATTTATGTAGCCCTCCTACCAGATACCGAGATCTAACCCATTTCCTGAATGCATGTCTACACATTTTAGAAATGGGGCTCTACAAAATCGTTATCGATACACAGAATCCTGCCATTAAGTATGGTGCAAATGCTACACCGTGCACTAAGTACCCCCAAAACGAACTCCATTTGGGGGGGGGGGAGGGGGAAGGGGGCGGGGAGGGGATGGTGTGATATCATTGAACACCGCAATTGGTGGGTGGTTTGGAGCTTTTACGTTGAATGTCACACTGGACCATTTTCCCAAGGTGCAGGTTAGAGGGTCCTGTAAGGCACTCAGCCGAGTACTCCACGTCGACGTTCACTCAATTATTTTTGGTCCATTAAATTGGAGGTCCAGGTATATTGAGTTTCCTAAGAACATACCTAGCAAAAAAGCCATATTAATATCCAAGGTCTTGATGATGAGTTTTGTTTTACAAGGTCAGTCCTGGCTTGTGAGAGTAAATTATATGAAAGATCCGCATCATACAACTCAGTGTAATGTGTGTAATAATGTTTATGGCTGTTATAACTTTGATGTTATCAGTTTCCCCATCAAACTCCAGGACAAGACTAAATTTGAGAGACAGAATACTGGCATATTAATTCACATTTATGGCCTGAAGGAAAGAAAGCTAGAGAATGATTTTAAAGTTACGAACGAAGTTGTTGGGCCCCTTCATTTCTAGGCAATATAAACTACATGTAAATTTGGTGCTATTCGCCAAGGTGAAAATCAACAAAATGTTTCAAATGGGTCTGAGCACTATGGGACTCAACGTCTGAGGTCATCAGTCCCCTAGAACGTAGAACTGCTTAAACCTAACTAACCTAAGGACATCACACACATCCATGCCCGAGGCAGGATTCGAACCTGCGACCGTAGCGGTCGCGTGGTTCCGGACTGAAGCTCCTAGAACCGCTCGGCCACCGCGGTCGGCTGAAAATCAACACTATTGCTGGATCGTGAACATGTCAAACTCCTTTCCTCGCAACAGAGAAAGCAGAATGATGCAAAGCATTTTGCCGTAAATGGCAAAACGCCTTTACTTTTTAGCTAGAGATTAGCACAGCATCATAAGACCGCTCTACACAGGAAGTTGTACATAATGAAATGCCCACTGAGGAAAATAAAGTCTTAAAATTTAAGGACAGCAACTGGCACAAACGTTATCCCTCTGTAGTGTATGCTGAGTCCAAGTGCCTCCTTGCTCCTGTGACATGTTGTGTGGGTGATCCCACAGTCTCCCATACGACCTTCACAGAATGACATGTATCACATGCGGCAACGTAGCAAGTCGTGTGCACATATGACTCAGGTTATAATCATTTCCATTCATATGTTGAGGATAATCGTGCAAGATTGCTGCTCTCTGAGCTTGGCCAACTTATATGACATGTTGATCTGATTTTCAGTACTAACATTCCCATGACCAAATGGCAAGAAAATGATGGTTCATATAAGAATTCTGTTAAGTACTTCATTTGTTAGCTGCTCTCAGATACAAAAGCAGAAACTCTATGTAGTGATCACTGTCATCCAACAGAGACGTTCCTTGACATAGCCCATAATGCACGCACTTTGAAATATCAATTACATGAACGTATTCGTCTTCTTCCACAACCTGAGTGAGTATGATGCACACTTCATTGCTGAGCACTTGGCTGAATTCGACTTTCAGAATGACCAGGTTAGCATCCTGCCTGAGAGTGTTGAAAAATACATCTCATTTTCCAAGAACATCACGCCGAGAAACAGGTCTTGTTTGCTAGACTTGGTACGTTTATGCAAGCACTGCTTCAGAAAGCCACTGAAACAATGCAGCAGGAGAACATGCAACGCACTCAAGGTGCACATCCCGATGATATAAAGTTTCAGCCCATGACAAATAAGGTGTTCTTCCCACATGAACATCTAGATTCTAGGGGAGACTTAACAAAACCACTTTGTCTGATATTAACCACATTTACCAGCAACATTACAGGCAATGTCATAATGGATGGAGAGTATGAGCATGTGGTGAACCATTCGCTGGAATCCAGTATCTCTAATTTAAGGATTTATGCAAGACATTACATGTATATGGACATGCACATGTTTGCAGACATTTTAGAGAAATTCTGGAGTGTATCCATGACCGCTTACACAATTGACCCTGCCTCCTATTGTACCATTCCGTGCCTTTCGTGGGGCGCTATACTGAACAAGATCCGTGTCCGCATCGAAGTATTGCCCAAGTTGATATGTGCTCATTTCTGGATGTGGGATTCGTGTGGCATTGCCAGTCTGTCCATAAGCATGCCAAGGCAAACAACCTGCAGATGGGTGAGTTCAGCACGTCCAAAGATTCGAGTTTCATCCTGCACCTGGATGTAAACAACTTCCACAGGCATGCCATGCAACAGTCTCTGCGGATTGGAGAGTATCGATGGCTCTCCAATGAAGAAGAAATTGTTCGATTAGGTAAAAAAAATCAATAATGTGGCTATGGATTCTGATGTAGGATACGTCATGGAGGCAGAACTAGTATATTCTAACATTTTACATGATGTGCACACCAATTTAACGCTATGCCCAGTGTGACGAGTTCCACGAAACAGTTCTCTCCCCAAGCTGATGCCGATGCTGGGGGATAAAGAGAGATACATCATGAATTACAGAAACGTCCATCAATGTCTCAGTTTGGGAACGGAAATGATTAGAATCACCCACCCTAGCTCCTTCAAGGTGTCGCACTCGTTGAAGGAGTATATTCATTTAAATGCCTAATAGAGGGATTCTGCGACATGTGAAATTGGAACGAACTTACAAATTTAACAAACAATGAAATTTTTGGCGCAACAATGGAGAATTAGAGAAACCACTGCAAAATTTACTTAAAAAGAAATGGGAATGGTTTTAAAGCACACAGAATTACGTCACCACGCCAAATTTTAAATGGGCCATGATCTTCCATAAGAACTAAGTTGCTATGAAGATGGTTAATGTTTTGATAGAGCCTGTTATGTTGGTATATGTATATGGGACCCAATCAAACTTAACATGAACCAGCTTCACTATGCGTTTGCAGAAATTCATTTTATGTGGATACGGATAGCTTCGTCTATTGGGTGAAGGGATGTGACCCATACGAAGTAATAAGGTACCAGTTTGAAGTATTCGACACATCAGGATATGTGGTCAGTGTAGCTTCTGGCTCAATGCTTGCCAACAGTAATGTTACTGGCCTCATGATAGGCAAGGCTAATGGGTCACAGACTGAGGAGTTTGTCGGTCTTAGACTGTGAATGTACACATTGTGTACAGTGACAGGTGCCACCCAAAGGTAGGGGAAGTGTTGCGTCTTGCGGCATCAGTGGCTGTCGATAATGAAGATTGCTTGCAGTACATGCACGATGGTCTTGGCGCTACTCTGTCACACCTGCTGCATATGGTGTAACAAGTTAGTATTCTATCATGGAGCTGTGAGGTGCACACTATATCACAGCTGAATATCGGCCAGTTGCCTCATGACGATAAACAGGTCAATTGTGAGCACGGAATCAAAATCCTACTGTACTCACACTATTTGCGTGTGTGTATGTGTGCATGTGAGTGTGTGTGTGTGATGTGTGTGAGAGAGAGAAAGAGAGACTGCATTAGGAAATGGAAATGTAATATGATCAATTTATCACACTGTATATATATATATATATATATATATATATATATATATATATATACTCCTGGAAATGGAAAAAAGAACACATTGACACCGGTGTGTCAGACCCACCATACTTGCTCCGGACACTGCGAGAGGGCTGTACAAGCAATGATCACACGCACGGCACAGAGGACACACCAGGAACCGCGGTGTTGGCCGTCGAATGGCGCTAGCTGCGCAGCATTTGTGCACCGCCGCCGTCAGTGTCAGCCAGTTTGCCGTGGCATACGGAGCTCCATCGCTGTCTTTAACACTGGTAGCATGCCGCGACAGCGTGGACGTGAACCGTATGTGCAGTTGACGGACTTTGAGCGAGGGCGTATAGTGGGCATGCGAGAGGCCGGGTGGACGTACCGCCGAATTGCTCAACACGTGGGGCGTGAGGTCTCCACAGTACATCGATGTTGTCGCCAGTGGTCGGCGGAAGGTGCACGTGCCCGTCGACCTGGGACCGGACCGCAGCGACGCACGGATGCACGCCAAGACCGTAGGATCCTACGCAGTGCCGTAGGGGACCGCACCGCCACTTCCCAGCAAATTAGGGACACTGTTGCTCCTGGGGTATCGGCGAGGACCATTCGCAATCGTCTCCATGAAGCTGGGCTACGGTCACGCACACCGTTAGGCCGTCTTCCGCTGACGCCCCAACATCGTGCAGCCCGCCTCCAGTGGTGTCGCGACAGGCGTGAATGGAGGGACGAATGGAGACGTGTCGTCTTCAGTGATGAGAGTCGCTTCTGCCTTGGTGCCAATGATGGTCGTATGCGTGTTTGGCGCCGTGCAGGTGAGCGCCACAATCAGGACTGCATACGACCGAGGCACACAGGGCCAACACCCGGCATCATGGTGTGGGGAGCGATCTCCTACACTGGCCGTACACCACTGGTGATCGTCGAGGGGACACTGAATAGTGCACGGTACATCCAAACCGTCATCGAACCCATCGTTCTACCATTCCTAGACCGGCAAGGGAACTTGCTGTTCCAACAGGACAATGCACGTCCGCATGTATCCCGTGCCGGCCAGCAAGATCTCCGGATCTGTCCCCCATTGAGCATGTTTGGGACTGGATGAAGCGTCGTCTCACGCGGTCTGCACGTCCAGCACGAACGCTGGTCCAACTGAGGCGCCAGGTGGAAATGGCATGGCAAGCCGTTCCACAGGACTACATCCAGCATCTCTACGATCGTCTCCATGGGAGAATAGCAGCCTGCATTGCAGCGAAAGGTGGATATACACTGTACTAGTGCCGACATTGTGCATGCTCTGTTGCCTGTGTCTATGTGCCTGTGGTTCTGTCAGTGTGATCATGTGATGTATCTGACCCCAGGAATGTGTCAATAAAGTTTCCCCTTCCTGGGACAATGAATTCACGGTGTTCTTATTTCAATTTCCAGGAGTGTATATACTGCTGGCCACCGTAAATGCAACACCCTGAAGGAAGCATCCGAATCAAGTGAAATTTACACCATGAGTTTGCAGCGATGAGATATGCAACTGATTAGAATTTCAGCACAGACGCACATCACGCACACCTGTGGCGCCACCTCATAGCGCCATTTAAGGCTTGGCGATTTCGACGAGTGTACGTTCGGCACGTGTGTTTACCTTGTGGTTGTTTCACAAGACGATCAGTTATGCCTCGTAGACAACAGCGAACATCTTTTGATCAAGTGTCCGAGTTCGACAGAGGAAGGATAGTGGCTTACCGAGATTGTGGATTATCATACAGAGAAATCGCTAGTCGTGTTGGACGAAACCAAACAACTGTAATGCGGATATGTGACCGTTGGATGCAGGAGGGTACGACGGACCGACGTGGTCGATCGCATTCACCTCGGTGCACCACTGCATGTGCTGATAGGCAAATTGTGCGCATGGCAGTGACGGATCGCTCAGTGACATCCCGAACCATAGCACAGCACATTGCGTCTGTAACGCATCATCCAGTGTCTGCGCGTACCATTCGACGCCGTTTACAGCAGAGTGGTCTGTCCGCAAGACGTCCATTGCTTCGTCTACCATTGACGCAGAACCACAGACGTCTCCGTCGCCAATGGTGTGATGACAGACGGATGTGGACGGCAGAATGGAATGACGATGTCTTTACTGACGAGGCACGCTTCTGTCTGCAGCACCACGATAGTCGGATTCGAGTGTGGAGACACCGTGGAGAGAGGATGCTGGACAGCTGCATTATGCACCGCCACACTGGTCTTGCACCGGGTATTATGGTATGGGGCGGTATTTGATATTACTCTCGCACGCCTCTAGTACGCATTGCCGGTACTTTAAATAGCCGGCGCTACATATCCGAGGTGCTCGAGCCAGTTGTCCTTCCTTACCTTCAGGGCTCGGCCACAGACATATTTCAACAGGATAGTGCGCGACCACACGTGGCACGCATTGTCCAAAGGTTCTTCGTCAATAACCAGATTGAATTGCTTCCCTGGCCGGCTCGCTCTCCGGATATTTCGCCGATAGAAAACATGTGGTCCATGGTTGCTCTACGAGTGACCCAGATTACATCCCCAGCTGCCACACCGGATGATCTTTGGCAACGTGTGGAAGCTGCTTGGGCTGCTGTACCCCAGGAACACATCCAACGTCTCTTTGACTCAATGCCGAGACGTGTGGCAGCGGTGATGTCCAACAATGGCGGCTACTCTGGCTACTGATTCTGGCAGGAACCAAATGTCACACACGTCTGTAAACATAATCATTTGATACTTGGTCAACATGTTATCTACAAAATAAATTTTGTTGTGCTACCCCTTGTCTTTCTTGGTGTTGCATTTACGGTGGCCAGCAGTGTATATATATGAGTGTGAGTGTCTGATTTTATTGGTTTATTGCACACCATGCGTGCTGTAATGAAATGTTTGCTTTGTACCCTTTTATGTATGTATATTATGCACATGAGTGTGTATATTTTACATTAGTCTTTCACCTACTGCTCGTCATCAAAATGTCTGTAGTTTTTAAAGCACTCTAATTCCAATCGCTGTTTTTCAAAAAAAGTATATCAAATTACATTGCAAATTTTTCCATTTCAACGATTCTAAATCAAATGGCATTGCAATAGGTGAATTGTAAGATTTTTCCATTTCGAGAACTGTATATCAAATTACATTGCAATAGCTGAATTGAAATTTATCCCACTGTAACAATTTGAAAGACTGGCAACTGTAAGGACTTCCATGGTAAACGTATTGAAATGTATACAGCAAATTTTGTTTTAGACATTATTATTAGTGTGTAAGGTGTATCTGTACAAAAGTATTATTTTTAAGGAACTCACGCTACTAATCATTATTATTAGTGTAAAAACGTATCTGTGTACAAAAGCATTATTCTTTAAAGAACTTATTATTACTAGTGCAAAAAATTGCTACCAAAGAAAAAACTGTACACAATTAATTGAAAAATATGGAGAGCTTTCTTTTACACGGTACCCTTCTTATAGTTAACAAAACGCGATTACATTGGCAGCTCTGCTTCACAGGAATGTATAAAAAAGCAGTAATTTCGTCAAAGTAATGTAGTATAATAAAAAGAGTGTGAGATACGTAAACACACACACAAACACGTACACACACACGCACGTCACTAATTTGTTTTGAACATGAGTGCTATGATGGAGGTGCGGTTGAAAGGTGATGATAACAGGATTCACAGACTGGTCACTTGGGACTTTACATATCACTCAGTACATACAGATTACTGGGAACAGGTAGCATGCAGCCACTGTCATTTTCAAAGACGTATGCAAGTCGTGTTTACGTAACTTATGGGCGAAGAAAACTATAGGTGTCCTATCTGTGTGAAGTTGTATTCTTAATAAAAACGTATACATCCCGTGAACTTTACCTTAATTGAGACTGGCGGCACGCCACTCTCCTCTGAAGAAACAGTTCAAAGCCGCTGCCTCAGCTAGTAAAATCATAGCGACGGTCTTATGGGACTCTGAAGGGGGCTATTATGTTCGGTATCCTCCCTCATGGTGCAACATCAACCCTGAAGTGTATTGTGGTGCCCTAAAACTAATGGAGAAACGACTTCACCGTGTGTGCCGCTACAAAAATTCAAACGAAGTTGTCCTTCTCCATGATGACACAAGGCGTTACATTCACCCGAGAGGAGCTCACAAAACTTCGTTGGACTGTCCTTGATCATCCACTCTACATTGCATATCTGCCATCTTCTGACTTCCTTCTGTTTGGTCCAGTGAAGAATGCGGTTCATGGGAAGCAGTATATGGATGTTGGGGAGGTTACTGATGCAGCAAGCTGGTTTCGATGTCGATCAGTAGAGTGGTACCTTGCGGGCATACAGGCCCTAACAGTAAGGTGGCGTAAGGCCGTCACATTGAATAAGAGTTATGTTCAAAAATAAGGTTTTCTGGCCAAAAGAATGGGGAATAATACGGTGTATTGCAATCCTGAGTTAAACCAACCTGCTTTCAAAAAAAAATGTGTTTCAGTACTTACTGAACGCTCGTCACAGAAATCAAGTGGTAAATATTCGCGCTTTACTTGTTTCCAGACTTTGTCCTTGTTGTTTGTGAATTACTGCGTCCTCCGGTCATGCACTTAATCGTAATCATCCTCTTCTCCCTCTCCACAATCATCATCACCATCTTCCTCTCCACCTTCTACATCCGTAAATACGTTGTTTTTTACGAAGAGTTGCTCCAATCTCTTTGGCTGGCGAAACTGGGTCTGATTGGAAAAAGCGCATCGCTATAGAATCGTTTCTGTAAACACACTATACGTCCATGTGTTTTAAAAGGGCATGTAGATTTACTTTCTAGTGTGAGGTCTTGGGCTTAGACCCTTATGGCTTCAGGATGGCGAAGTGTGGAGTACAGTGGCGAAGGCCAGTTGGCGCTCTGTGTGCTAATGAAACAGCATTAGCGAGACGTATATTTATTCCATTTAAGTGTTAAAACTGAGTCATCTTCTCCACAACTGTGATGAGCGTGGTGGATGCAGCATGTAGGCTTGGAATGCACAGACTTCTCCACCTTAGCAGATTTCCAAGGCAAATTCTTGGCACACGTAACATCACGGCGCTGTGCGAGGCTGCGGGTGGCAGGCGTGTCTCGTACACTGGCGTTGATCACCATATCTTCGACTACTTTTTACTAAGGCACTCGCGTGAACATTGAAGGGGTATGTCCGAGAAAACTCCAGGAGAGCGGCACAGGATGTTGACGGTACTGCAAAATGCCTGCTCACAGATGCTGGTGTTTGCTCGCAGATGCAAGTCAGGGGCAGCAGCCTTTAGTGCACTTCCCGGATACGGTGACAATTTGACGGTGCACCATACACAATCAGTTTGGCTCTCAGCAAGCCAGAGGTAAAAGTCCCAAAGACTTCACATCAGTGGATGAGATGTTGACAGACAGACAGGGTCGGCAGACCAGGTGGACAACTATCTCGAAGGTACAACTCACCTGGCAAATGGTTTGCAGCATGTCACAGGGTCTGCATCACAGCTCACGCACTGTAATTGAATGACATATGGGCGTGGAAGCCTGAGTATTTACAGTTATCCATCTGAAACAATGGGATTATGTCTTGCTGAGGATGACCGCAAATGTCCTCGTTTTCTGGGCGCATCAGCATTCTTTCTTTCACCTCAGTTTCACAATAGTAGTTTTCATTGCTTCAGCTTAGTGCTTTTCTGCCATGCGTTCTTGTGGAACATCTATTCGTTCTTGTGGCATCGTGCTGTGCTGTTAGAATGACATTATGATTGGTCCTCAGTGACTTCATGATGCTGAATTAACGATGCACACCTTGCTCATATGGCATGAAACAATAGCTTCTGGGGTGTGCCATACTATTTGCTGTACCAGGTCTCTGCCTGTTTGGAACTCTGACTGCTACACACTGCACTGGCCCGGTTTGACTTGGCTTTACGCTGGCTGGAAAAACTTTAGGAAAATTTTGCATTTGTCTGTGACATTTTTCTGTAGCTCAACACTATGCTTGTACTTCATTCATTTCCACTCTTTAATCTTATTTGCAGTGTACTAAAAGATGTTTTAAAATTTATGGCAGCCTTTATAATCGATAGACCCATAGCAACTTTTCCAAATCTTCTGCAGTCCATTCCGTATCCATCTAAACATTAAAATGGATAACATGGGGTCAGCAGTGGTAAATGGATAATGATGGAGAATTATGGTGAGTGGAAAATTATGGTCAATGTGTAATTATGATCAGTGTAGAATTATACTCAGTGGAGAATTAAAGTCGAGTAGAATTATTGTCAGTGTGGAATTATGGTCAAGGAGAGTTATGGTCAGTTTACAGGGTGACTGTCATTATCCTATGCCTTTAAAAATGATGAACAAATAGCTATGTGCTACAAAGCACGGCTCCATAAGTCTCCAAGATTTCACATCAGTGGATAAGATGTTGACAAACAGGTCTGGCCGACCAGTTGGGCAGCAGTCTGAAAGGTAGAAGTCATCTGGCAAATAGTATTCAGTAGTATGAGTCAGTTAACTGCAAACTGTACAATGGTTTTACTTGCTTGACATAAAAAAATACCGTATGATCACCACACTGTGTTCCTTTAATATAGTTGCAGCATCCATCTGTACTTGGTCTGTGTCTAAAGGCCTCTGCAACAAAGCAGCGCGCAGACAGAGAGAGAGAGAGAGAGAGAGAGAGAGAGAGAGATAAATTTTGGATTATCTATACAAGCGCTTGTAGAAGGCGTGATGTCATGATCATGTGACTTGAAGAGTGAGTGTACATAGAGAATGTCTGACCACACTTTTAATTTCTAATCACAAATTACTATTGTTCCATGCAGTGCCTTTGTGTATGAACGTAATTCCATAATATTAATACTGCATGAGAGAGGTGCATAAATGCGTTCTGAATGGATGTGTTTGGTGAAAAAAAGACGTGCAGTCATTGTAGCTCAGTGAGTAGGGTAACTGAAGAAGATTATATGGAAAGAGTGTCATTACCATCATGCCAATAAACTGGCAAAGCTATAGTGACTGCATATTCTTAACAAAAAATACTCGTTCCGAAAACATTATTTTATTGGATCACTTCCACAGCCATCACAGCAGCTAACTAAAAAAAATCAATAACATTGTTATTTAACATATTTTTCACAGTTTTTCATAGGTAATTAAGTCCAAAACGTGTATTAACTTATGGTAGAAAAACATATATGACATCCTCCATCACACAAGTAACACAGGAAAAAAGATATCATAAATTGTAAAATGCCCACTTTATTCATCTACAACAAATATTACTCGTTACGAATGGCAATAATAATGCATTTAAACACGTCAAAACTGGATTTATTAAGTAAAAAGAGCTCGTACTGCAGCTGAAACAGGTTTCCAATACACGGAACATGAGAAAAGGGGAGGTCCACATTTAAAATACGCAAAAATATGCCAGTATGGAAGCAATAACACACCCATCTGTTCATGGAAGCAAATTTTACATAGGTGAGAACTGTCAAAAGTCTTTACAGTCACATGATGTTCTGATGCTGCCACTTTCGGAAGATTTAGAGGAATTTTAGTATTAAATGCATCCTTTACATCATTTGTTGCGTCTTTGCTCTGGGAAATATCATCCATAAAATCTTTTCCCTTTGCAAGAATCACAAACACACATTTAGAAAACCACACATGTTCAACCCATGGATAGTGCGCTTCTACTCAATCTTTCAGCCCTCCACCACAATGGAGACACATGGTTTAAACATTGGTACCAGTAAAAAAGAATCCAACTTCACTTAGTTTGTCCAGACATAACTTCATAGCTAACGCCCACCCATCAAAAGATAGTAGCCTTGCCTCATATGTTTCATATTTAGAGGAAGCTAACAACGTCTTGCACGTCATGCATTGAAATGAATAGCAACGATGACTCAGGAATAGCATGCAAATATACACTCCTGGAAATGGAAAAAAGAACACATTGACACCGGTGTGTCAGACCCACCATACTTGCTCCGGACACTGCGAGAGGGCTGTACAAGCAATGATCACACGCACGGCACAGAGGACACACCAGGAACCGCGGTGTTGGCCGTCGAATGGCGCTAGCTGCGCAGCATTTGTGCACCGCCGCCGTCAGTGTCAGCCAGTTTGCCGTGGCATACGGAGCTCCATCGCTGTCTTTAACACTGGTAGCATGCCGCGACAGCGTGGACGTGAACCGTATGTGCAGTTGACGGACTTTGAGCGAGGGCGTATAGTGGGCATGCGAGAGGCCGGGTGGACGTACCGCCGAATTGCTCAACACGTGGGGCGTGAGGTCTCCACAGTACATCGATGTTGTCGCCAGTGGTCGGCGGAAGGTGCACGTGCCCGTCGACCTGGGACCGGACCGCAGCGACGCACGGATGCACGCCAAGACCGTAGGATCCTACGCAGTGCCGTAGGGGACCGCACCGCCACTTCCCAGCAAATTAGGGACACTGTTGCTCCTGGGGTATCGGCGAGGACCATTCGCAACCGTCTCCATGAAGCTGGGCTACGGTCCCGCACACCGTTAGGCCGTCTTCCGCTCACGCCCCAACATCGTGCAACCCGTCTCCAGTGGTGTCGCGACAGGCGTGAATGGAGGGACGAATGGAGACGTGTCGTCTTCAGCGATGAGAGTCGCTTCTGCCTTGGTGCCAATGATGGTCGTATGCGTGTTTGGCGCCGTGCAGGTGAGCGCCACAATCAGGACTGCATACAACCGAGGCACACAGGGCCAGCACCCGGCATCATGGTGTGGGGAGCGATCTCCTACACTGGCCGTACACCACTGGTGATCGTCGAGGGGACACTGAATAGTGCACTGTACATCCAAACCGTCATCGAACCCATCGTTCTACCATTCCTAGACCGGCAAGGGAACTTGCTGTTCCAACAGGACAATGCACGTCCGCATGTATCCCGTGCCACCCAACGTGCTCTAGAAGGTGTAAGTCAACTACCCTGGCCAGCAAGATCTCCGGATCTGTCCCCCATTGAGCATGTTTGGGACTGTATGAAGCGTCGTCTCACGCGGTCTGCACGTCCAGCACGAACGCTGGTCCAACTGAGGCGCCAGGTGGAAATGGCATGGCAAGCCGTTCTACAGGACTACATCCAGCATCTCTACGATCGTCTCCATGGGAGAATAGCAGCCTGCATTGCTGCGAAAGGTGGATATACACTGTACTAGTGCCGACATTGTGCATGCTGTGTTGCCTGTGTCTATGTGCCTGTGGTTCTGTCAGTGTGATCATGTGATGTATCTGACCCCAGGAATGTGTCAATAAAGTTTCCCCTTCCTGGGACAATGAATTCACGGTGTTCTTATTTTAAATTACAGGAGTGTATTTCCATTCTGTACAGGCTACAAGCATCATACAAAAACTGTTCAGCTCACCATATGGTTATTTTTCTTCCTTCATCACAAACATTTGCCATACAACAAGATTTATATTTTGTATATAACACATTCTGCATGTGTTTGATCGCACCCACATGCAGCTATGCAGTCATCCAGTTCAACACCCACACGAACTTTATGTTGCATTATACACTCCACCACATGTGCTTTATTTACACTGTCAGTTAGTTAGCATATTCTCTCTCAGAGGCAAAAACGCACAGCCTCATACACACTGCATAAAACACTTCACTTTCTTTTAATATACTATGTTTAGTACCAGTAGTTTCAGTGCTGCACCACCAGACACTGATACTACTGAGATGGTGACATAGCCACTGCCACTCTTAGTGCTGACATGTCAGCTGGAAAACACATTGATGTCCACCTTGTGCGATTTGTACTCTTATTCGTCTTTGTTAGAGCCCGTATCGTAATACACTCATACACACTGCTTGTGAATGGTTATTACATCAGTTCATGGTAAAAGTTTGTTGTAGGATATTGAAATATATTCGACTCCGAAATCTTTCAGATGAAGTTTGGACTTTGAGTAATTTACATCAAGCAGGAAACTGATCAGTGAAGACTACACAAAAATTTGCCCTATACATGTAATATACATGTTACAACAAAAGAATTTATCAAAATTCTTCCAAACTATACTAAAACATCCCTCAAATGTGAAAAAATATTCCCAAACTATTACAAAACGTCTACCAGATTACAGCTTCTACCACCATCATCATCACCATTCTCAACACTCTCACTGTCATACTTATCAAACAAGTGTTTCAGATTTGTAGCCTGAAACTGCAATGAGTACCATCAGTGCAGTCGCATCCTATGTAAGGATGATCGAATTGGAGCTTGCACAAGCCTGTCGTTCGAGGTAAATAGGATCAGGGTCTGATCAAGTTGAAACCAGTTGGTCCAGGGTGGCCAGGTTAGGTTGTGGTGGTGGAGGGATGACTATTACATCGAATTTCCTATCATAGAAAAAAATGTGGATTATAGGCTGGAAACAGAATTGAATGTGGGTCAGAAACTGATTAAACTCTAAATAGTTCGTATTATTATGACAAAAACCTTGCCTTTGTCCTGACGAGGGTATCCTCACATTATATTTTCTACGGATGAAAATTGAGGTATTTGGATACATTCCTGAACGATTCACGATCTCGAAGGACTCCGATAACTCTCCCAGGAATTTAATTTGGGATTTGTTGCTTGAACATACTCACCATACACTACGCTATAATGATGCAAATGAAGAAGATTTCTCTACAGGATTAGTATTTACATTGCGTAAGTGCCACAGCCATCCCCATGAACCATGGACCTTGCCGTTGGTGGGGAGGCTTGCGTGCCTCAGCGATACAGATGGCCGTACCGTAGGTGCAACCACAACGGAGGGGTATCTGTTAAGAGGTCAGACAAACGTGTGGTTCCTGAAGAGGGGCAGCAGCCTTTTCAGTAGTCGCGGGGCAACAGTCTGGATAATTGACTGACCTGGCCTTGCAACATTAACCAAAACGGCCTTGCTGTGCTGGTACTGCGAACAGCTGAAAGCAAGGAGAAACTGCGGCCGTATTTTTTCCCGAGGGCATGCAGCTTTACTGTAAATGCCACAGCTTACATTATGACGTACATCCTTACACTGTTTAGATTGGGGACTTTATAATTCACTTCTTCGAGACGTTTGTAATAATCTGCATATTATCAGAATTCACGTGCTGCTAAGATAAGTCTACAGGCTCTGTTCCACCGATTGTTGTTTATCTGATATCACAGGGAGTAATCTCGCGCACACACACTATCATGCTGTCAGTTTAAAAGGATTCAGTTGCTCATTTGGTTTAATTATTCCTTACAATTCAAATTAATGTGAGCGTGTTTTAAGTAATGCATAAATGATGGATCATTATGTTTAGTGACACGGTGCTCTGTAAAATTAAAAATGACCAAGCAGTGCTGCTATTAATCATGACATAAGTACAATTGTTTCGCCCGCAGTCCATTTGTATTATTTTAACTGACTTCATAAACCGCAAAATGAAGGAGAAACATGAAATTGGATTGCCATAACCTGTAGCTGACTAACCAGAGTGTAAAGGTCCCGAGTTCGAGTCTCGGTCCGGCACACAGTTTTAATCTGCCAGGAAGTTTCATATCAGCGCACACTCCGCTGCAGAGTGAAAATCTCATTCTGGAAACACCCTCTAGGCTGTGACTAAGCCATGTCTCCGCAATATCCTTTCTTTCAGGAGTGCTAGTTCTGCAAGGTTTGCAGCAACCAGCTTGAGAGGATTGGTCTAGCCTGCATAATACGCTATCAGCCTTGTGTGACTTGTGCAGCCACCGATGTATTGTGCACATTCTTTACCCACTGCGCTACAATGGTTGCACATCTTTATAAACTTTAAAGTCACATTGGAATGAGAGTATTGTGAAATAAAAATTAAATACTGTAATGAAATGTTACTTATTTTTTGATACATAAACAATCATTCATTGGGTGCAGTAAATCATCTTTTAAAAAATTCACCAATTCATTTTTTCACTCCATCAACAGCTGTACAGTATTGCCAAACAGCTGTTCCTTACACGTCTTAAATTCAGCCTATATGGTATTCAGACATATAGGAGCAACAAAGAACTATAGTATTCCATCTGTGAATGCGGCTTGTATGGATTTAATACTTATTGGGGTGATAGTGGCTGACTTTGACACTGCGCAGATGCATGAACTACGGAACTGACCAATGTGACATGTCGAAAACTGTCCTGAAATCTGTTATATCGGAAGAATACACTACAGAAACACAACGTCAAAAATTTAGCTGCTGAGACTCAGTGCGAGTATCTTTTTTATGTTGAAAAGTACCAAATTCTTAGTTCACCAGGTGGCTGGAAGAACATACACCTCTGCCGTAGCTGCTGCAGACAGTGTATGCGTAACAAGGCAGGTGCATAGTCTTGATCGACAGCAATTAGATGAATCCATAACATGGCACAATGCGATCGGAAACTGTAAAGTGAATTTCAGTTTCCGTTGATAGTTTCTCTGACACAGTTGATCGCAGATACTATTCGCTTGAATTTGCAACTTATTTTGCATCCATAATAATTAGCAGTTGTCTTTGCGTTATCACTAAGTGTTTGCAATGGAAATAAAACTGAATTAATTTTCTTTGTGTTTTCTTCGTATATGCTAGCTAATAGTATTTTTTTCGTGCAGGTTCCAGAGTTTAACAGTAATGCGGAATCCAATTAATGTGTGAATGTCTTCAACCTCTCAGAGATGGAATGTGAAGAAAATGGTATCCAGTCGAAATCGTATACTTCTCTTGAAGACCTACATATGAGTTATTTATTAGTTAATTTCTTGGACATTCATTCGAATTATGTCGACATTTGGTTAACAGTTATGGAAACATTACAAGAAACAAGAAATAACCAACGATTCCGTGAATTGTGGTTCGAACGATGATTTTTGTGCTAATTAAAGCCAGGAGAAAAACATAGTACCTTCTTAAGCCGCAGAAAACATGTACGGTAATAGCTTTCAGTGTCAAAAGAAAGACTGTACATTTTTAGGTTAAACGAAGGAGGAAGAAAACGTTTTATGGTAAGCAGTGTGCAGAGCCAGTTCCATTTCAAAAATTTTAACATGAACTGTATAAATGGAACAAAGATTTCCAAAAAATATGAAATATGTCCCAAAATGAAACTCGTAGTTATTGCGAAAGAAAGACTATTCTAAAAATTTAGGACTGCCCATGAGAGTGAATGCACCATTACCGAGGGAGATCTACGTGTCTGGGCCCTCTAAATTTCGAGTGCGATTAACATTACTGATTTCCATGCTACTTTGATCTAATTACGAGTAAACAGATTCAGAAAATTGTACAGAAAAGGCAGTTGGAAAATTAGGAAGATTACTTCAAGTAAAATTGAAGAGGAGATGTGATTAATAGTTAATACTACAGAGAGACTCGTAGCTGATGTAAAGATGAAGTTTGTTGTTGTCCCCCAGAATGCAGTGTATAAAGGTAATAAGTCACGTTTCGTGCAAGACGTGCATGCAGACCGCACTTTTTATCATTTCGAGTGAAAGAAAGACAAAGTCACCTGTCTGCTCATGAATGCTATCTCACATTCACATACAACAATACCATAGGTGTGTATCAATGGATTACTGTTTCTGCAGCTTTATACCTGTCTTCAGAAACCTCAAGACAATGTAGGACCAAAAATTAATGAAAGGCCTGTTTAGTTGCAAAAATCTTGCAATATATGTAGTAAAATCTGGAAAATGGAACATAATAATTTTCAATATAACATCCGAAACGTCGTCATTCTGGTTGCAGCAAATAATTCACTGCTTTTTTTGGACTCTTGGCCTGGAATTAACAACACCCGTCTTTAGGAGGATGACGAAAAGATCCGGCCTCTCGATAAAGAAATTATTCAGAACTGAAAACCTTTTTCAGAAAATAAGCATTTTTCCAAAAATTCTTGGACGATATGATTTCTGATAGCTCTTTGTCATTTCAGGTTTATCATCAGTATGGTATTGTTAAACTTCAGTCACTTGTGTAATGTCAGTTTCCATCAACAGTTTTTATGAATTTGATCCAGTAGGTCTGGTACGCAGCACAACATGCAGTACAACGACCCCGGCCGTTTCTTACACCATCCTAATTCTCTCTAAATAAAACTAGTAATTACTGTGAGAGCTTAAATGGATTATTTTTTCTTTTATCAGGTGTACCAAGTGTAAACTGTTTCATTGCTATTAAACAATATTCAAAAATTGTCATAAGAACTCTGCTACGGAAATTGTTATAAAGTCTCGATGGATGCAAGTCGTCTATTATGTAACATCATATACTGCCTTGATTTTCTTTCCGCTGTTAGTCACTTGTGTAACAATGAATCTGCTACAGTTTATCTGATGCTATCAACTGCAAATTATTCAAAACATTGATGATCAGAGATATTTTTTGTATGGTTTAAGTGCTTAAAATCCGCGTGTGTGCAATTTGAACTTCACACTACACAGCACAATATTCTATTGTGACTGCTGCATCTGCTTGTTCTCCGAGTCACGCGCCAGGCAGGAAGGGCTGTACAAGCCGCTATTCTATAAGTGCTCCTTTGTGCGGCAAAAATGAGTAACTTTAACTTTTTTTAAATATTTGCAGTGTGCCTTAGCAGCAAAAATTTTGACAGAGAATTGCTTCCGATGTATTCTTCTTGTATGAAAAATTTGAAGTTAATATCGACATGTCGGATTGGACCATTCCCTTGTAAGTCATTCACATGTAGAATGTGCCCACGCAGATAACACTCTGCATCACTGAATACAGCTTTAACGTACAATTGCCACCAACTCAGTCTGTCTAACACAATCCACAATGCACTTCCTAAATCACGTAAGTTCATAAAACTTCAGTGAGGTAGATAAATGGTTCAAATGGCTCTGAGCACTATGGGACTTAACATCTTAGGTCATCAGTCCCCTAGAACTTAGAACTACTTAAACCTAACTAATCTAAGGACATCACACACATCCATGCCCGAGGCAGGATTCGAACCTGCGACCGTAGTAGTCCCGCGGTTGCGGACTGCAGCGCCTAGAACCGCACGGCCACCGCGGCCGGGGTAGACAAATGGCTGACTCTCCAGATCCTATAATGACTATGAGACGGGTAACTTCAAACCAAGGCAGTGAATGTCTGGAGGATAACGAGATAGATCATATGTTGTAGTCATATGACCATCGAGTTATAGCACTGTATGACAATGTTCATCTAACTCCATCTGATTTTAGCGAAGTGTTTGAAATCTTTAATTTCCGTTACCACATGGCAGTTAATGAAACATTCTGTGGCAGACTAAAACTGTGTGCCAGACTGAAACTCGAAATTTCTGTCTGCAAACATCGCCCAAGCTGTGGCTAAGCCATGTCTCCGCAGTATCTTTTCTTCTAGAAGTGCTAGTCTCGCAAGATTTGCAAGAGAGCTTCTGTGAAGTTTGGAAGATAGGAAACGGGGGCTGGTGGAAGTAAAGCTATGAGGAGGGTTCGTGAGTCGTGAGTGGGTAGCTCAGATGGTAGATCTTTTGCGTGCGAGAGGCAACGGTCCCGACTTCGAGTCTCGGTCAGGCTAACAGTTTCAATCTGCTAGGAAGTTTTCTATCAGTGCACTCACAGCTGCAGAGTGATAATGTATGGCAGTTACTGTCTGCTTATATGCCTATGCCGCGCAGAGTGGTCGCGCGGTTTGAGGGGCCATATCTCGGATTGCGCGGTCCTCTTGCCGGAGGTTCTAGTCCTCCCTCGGGCATGGGTGTGTGTGTTGTTCTTAGTTAGTTTAAGTAATTTGTAAGGCTAGGGACCGATGACATCAGCAGTCTGGTCCCTTAGAAATTCACACAAATTTGAACGTTTGATTTACATGCCTATGTTTACACGCTTCAGTCAGTTGACAGTCAAATTATATGTTGGAGTAAATAGGGGTACACTGGAACCATGTAGCTGCAGCTCGATGAACAGTTGCGTGTCCTACTCCGATTTATGATGTAGCCCATGTGTGCACTGCTGCATCTCGGCGGGTGGTGACAGTACAATCAATATACACTCGAACAGACGCATGTCCTGCTCCAACTTGCCCGCTGAATGAGGGGCTGTAGCACTGTTGAAAAGAAAAGCCAAAAGTATTTGCGAATATACATACATAAATGAAGTGAATAATGAGCAGTGAGAGGGGATGGTTAATAATTATACTTATATTCGAATATGACAGTCTTATTCTTATTCTGCTGGGGGTGATGGATAATCTCTGCTGGCGCTTCATGATCCTTCCACTACAGCGTACAGAACACAAGTAACGAAGTCTGTCTGACTAGTGTGCCTGAGAGAGTGGTGGAGACAAGTGGCTGCAGCACCACCAACTACCTGACATTATAGTCTGCCATCTTGGTCGCTGCCATCTTGCTGCCAACTAATATTCTTGAGCAGACTTATACTACCACTCACAGTGGAAGTCATTGTGGCATCCAGTTTCTTCCACTGCCATCTTGTGATGCCATAGTCGGCCATCTTGGGCCCCATCTTTAGTGATGTCATAGGTTTGCCCAGTGTACAAAAGGAGGATGAGGAGTGAATGACCTGGAGCTTGACCTTGACCTTGGAGGTTTGGGGATTGGAAGTGATCTTCACCTAGATCTTTCAGGCCCTGAAGAGGACAGCTCATCTGTATAACAACCCTGTGCTCTAAAACTTATCCTCACACAGTGACTTCCATCATCGATAACGCAATCTGACCTTTACTATTAATGACTGAAGAAAGCAAATCTTATAAGTGAGATTCGTGAATGGACAAATTTCTTTGTCAACTGTTATGTGTTTTGCCTAATAGCCTATAACATTTAGCCGTATGGTGAACGCAATGATCCGCGATCATTAAGTCTTAGCACTCAAAGACCTCGGAGCAACAGCATCAGCTACGCTTTACCTTGGCTGAAAACTGTTTATTACATAAAAGCTTAGCGAGGAATGCGTGTGTAATGTAACTCTGAATTCTGGTTCAAGCATAAAGAAGAAACACACTATCCCATGTAGGCACATGAAAATTCCAATGTGAAAGCGAATACACGTGGAAGAAATTGCTAGTATCAGGAAAAAGTATAAATTAATGAATTCACGAGATCTAAATGCAATAGATAAACCATATGATTTTCAAGCAGAGAAACTATATAGTTTTCGCCAGATTGCCGATAGCTAAACATTTCTCCGAAACAACATCTCAGATTTACAAAAGAAATAATATTACAAACACCCTGAAAACTTTGAAATGAGTGTAAATGGGTGCTTGTAAGTAATTTAGGTTTGCAAGTGCCCATTTCAGAACCATATTCAGATCACAAGGTTTACTGAATCAAGCAGAATGTGAACAAAGACCCAATATTCTGCCTTGAGATTTCACAAAAAAAAAAAAAAAAAAAAAAAAAAAAAAGCTGAGGAAAATGATATGATTTGCTTAACCTTACTTTTAAGATAGTTCCTAATTACCTGAATGTGATTGTAAGGTTTGTGGCAGGCTACAGTTTCATCAAAGTTCCTATATCTGAAATAAATAGCACTCATATTCACAGTAGACAAAATGTCTACAAAATTACTTACTATACCATACTGCACTGCAAGGAGGAAATAGCTCTATCCCAGACAACGAACACCAAAGAATTCTTGTCTCACCGAATGTGGCAGAAAAGGAACAAATTCTGTAGCGTAGCGTTTTCATTGGCCAAAGTTCATCAAAGGCCTTAGCTCGAACTAAGATACTTCTGCACATTAACGCTTTGGCAACGGTGCTTCGTACTAGCAGAAAGACTGTACGTCTGTGACCAGAACAAGTGACTTGCGTCGAGAGTGGTGCAGTCCTGCGATATATGAAAGATGCTCGTCTTAAACGGCCGTCTTCGATGTGTTGATCCCAGTAGGCAAAGGAAATAGAACAAATCTGTCGTTCTTGTTCCAGACGGGAACGACACGCGGATTCAAGGCTGGACCGCCGCAGCCAACGAATTGTCGTTGATGCTCGTACGGCGATTACAGTGAAAATTAGGACTAATTCCATATCCACAGTGACTTCTGGGTCGATCAATAACCGTTTGCTGAAAGTTACACCATGAAGCGGTCTGCATTTCAGACCTAATCACGCTGTACTTAGCCTCCGACGGCATGCAGTGAAAACGTAGTGTACCTCTCATCGAATAGATACTCAAAATACAGCTGAGAACAAATGTGTTAAATTACGTTTATCAAAGAAATAAATCTTAAATGGTCTCAATCGAAGAAGAAATAATTACGGTAACGAATAGTAAACAATTTACTCACATTCTGACTAGGAATTTCACCAGTCTGACTGAAGAACGAGCACCGCAGTCACGCTGCATGCTTTTAATACAGCTATGACTGACTTTAGTTGGTAGGTGGGTACACTGTCTCCTCACAAAGCGTAGCAACATCTATAGAGTTCTTGGTGCGCGCGAGAGTAGGAACTTGTAAGACTAGCCAGCCATTCCTATAGTGCTACGTTAGCACTATAGGAAGACAAGACTTGCTGTTTGTTGACATTCATTATTGTCTTAGACAACGGTTTTTTTTTCATTTTTGTGTGAAGAGTCTCATATGACGACCCAAGAAGTGGTGTCTGTATCTCAACAGTGATGAAGCCGGCCGGAGTGGCCGAGCTGTTCTAGGCGCTACAGCCTGGAACCGCGCAACCGCTACGGGCGCAGGTTCGAATCCTGCCTCGGGCATGGATGTGTGTGATGTCCTTAGGTTAGTTAGGTTTAAGTAGTTCTAAGTTCTAGGGGACTGATGACCTCAGAAGTTAAGTCCCATAGTGCTCAGAGCCATTTGAACCATCAACAGTGATGATGCCACACGAGAACATCTAGGTGCCAGAGTGTTCTCCAAAACAGTTGCCAGACCCACACTATACTCATGTGAAGAGAAGTGGCAAACCAGACGAGAGATAATTGATTGTGTAGAAGCACTACTCTGATATGATACACAACTGTTTACGCCTTTAAGTATATCATAATATTTTAGACTACAACAAAGTAGATGCTCAGTATTTTTACTCTTGTACACGACTTATGACATAAAGGGAAAAATCTGGACATACGAGATAGCTCATTACCAGGCAAAATAATCACAGTTACTGACAACTAACGTGCAACGTGGAAGTTTCGAACATCGTTTTACTTTGTGGCGTAGAGTCCGCAAGATTTTTGAGTTTCTGAGCAACATTGTGCCACGCCTAAAGAACAGCAACATCCGGCCACGGAAGAATCGTATGAGGTGCAGGCGTAGATGAAATAAATCTTTCTATATAATACCAGGCACTTTTATAGAATTCAAGTCTCGATGTTATACTCTTAACAACCTCTACTTAATCCATCAACTGAGATATATTGGATTAACGATAAGCACCTAAATTTAACAGCGCAAGCCTAACTCAAGAGGACTGGTTGCCGCAGGCAGCAACTTGCCGTAATACGTTGGCGCAGCATTGCGTCACGGTGCCCGCTTAGGAGCCACAGCCTGCCTGTCGATCAGTGGCCAGCTGGTTATTGAAACCAGGGACACTTCGACACACGGCGTGCTTGATATTTGCGGCAGCCACACCATAAAAAAAAATGCTGGCCATCTGTCCACACTGGTCACCGGCTAGGCAAGTCATCGAGTATGTGTCCGCCGTAGTGTTGGCCTCCACCGTGAGGACACTATCGCTCATCTTGACAGAATCGCCTGCTAGGTGGCCCAGCCACAGCACTGATGGACCACGAGTCGGATTGACGTCCGCCTAGCCGCCTGAGGCACTGAGCGTCTGTTAGCGTCAGCGACTTCCAGGTAGACACAGCCCTGGGATTCGTACTTGGATGCCTCCGTCACATCACACCGGGCGTCTGCCAGTCAGCAAGCTTCGCCTACAGTTGAGCTGACCGTGCCAACTCGCAATGCAGCTGAGCCAGTACCATCGACAGCCTGAGTAATCAGGCGTCGCAAGGTCCCTGCGCCACCGTGCTAAGCTAGTCGTAGCAACAGCCGGCGGAATCACCTCCATTCTTCATGCACCAATGTCCGTCACCCAGTACTTGCCTTTCGTGAACACAAGTTTCCCGTAAACACTGTTGGGGAAATAAATAAAGCCTAGTAGTGACAACGAGCTACTTTTTGCTCGTATCGACCCGCCATCCTCCAATCACACGTTACAAATTAAAAAAATCAGCGACCAACCGAACATACCGCCAAAGGATTATCTCAGAAGTCGTAGAGGTCCGTCTGTCCACCAAAGATGATTTCTAAGTGCACCATCAGTCTAAAAACACATACCAGGCTTTTTAGTGCGCAAATTTTGGTTTGTGTTGAACGTTCGATATTGAAATACACTCTTCAGTTCTCAAGCTACGCTTAGTCGTAGCTTGTCATATAACTGAAGATATTCTGATCATCATATTACACTGCATATTGTTTCGACCACAAGAGTGACATGATTTTAATGTGATAAAAATTGAGAGCCTGCGTACGTTGAGGCTCCCTACACGAAGACGACTGCGAGAATTTGGGTCACTTTCCGTTGCTGTCTGCAAGGCTTATTTTTGTTTAACTAGACACTCTCGGTATTCGTAGGGGTTGTGGACAAAAGCTAATAATCGTATGTAGCTGTAGCACGTCGTGGGAGACACTGACCTGTCTACTTCGAATACTAACCATTGTCTGAAAGCAATTCGACTATCATGAAATTGTTGTTTGGGACACTCCAGTTGCAATTTGTACCTTACGCATTGAATTACCAACTCCTATCCTACAAACCAACTGCTTCAGCGCCTCACTTGTCCGACTCATGTGTAACTGGCGTGTGTCGATAAGCAAGTCGCCGGCCGCTGTGGCCGAGCCGTTCTAGGCGCTTCAGCCCGAAACCACGCGACTGCTACGATCGCAGTGTCGAATTCTGCACAGGACATGGATGTGTGTGATGTCCTTAGGTTAGTTAGGTGTAAGTAGTTCTAAGTTCTAGGATACTGATGACCTCAGATGTTAAGTCCCATAGTGCTCAGAGCTATTTTTTGATAAGCGAGTCGACATGTTGTGGTTGCCCTCTATGTTTCAGTCGGAACGTGGATTCTTGCCGTAAGATCCTCATCTGAGATTTCAGGAGTAGCGTTCCCCGTAATCTTCACAACAAGCACAGGAAACAGTGAAGAAGTGTAAGTTTTGGTGACTATTGTTGACATTTAACTTGTCCCGTCTCCCAAACCATGGTTTTGTCTACATATGTTACACCCAGAACACCTGTGTTGCAGCCACAATATTCGCACGTAAAGTGCTCGTCTGACTGTATGTGCCAATATTTTGTTTGCTTTTATTTTACAGCTTTTGTTCTTTCTCAGTGCGTGTTTATGTAGGGTTAACTCAGACAGCCAGATGATGGGAGCTTGACTCTCGAAACGCGTTGCTGACGATTACGTTCCTAACTTTAGTGATGATATGCAAAATTAATTATAATTATTATCTTCATAGCTGCCACCCCTGGTCCTTACTATGGATAATATTACCATGCCTAAACTAGGTCGTCATTCATTTCAGAAAATAAGATGATTAAACATAAATAATTAATCATAGCTGAATCCGGAAGACTTGTATAGCTTTCAAGTGGAAGGGTATAGAAAATGACAAGGATTACATACAAAGACATTTTATATGGGATGGGAGGACTTGATCTATACGAAATAAAATCCAAGACGTGGACAGTGGAATGACATTGGATGTGTACGTACGTATTTACAAGTGTCAGCGAGCGTAAGGCAGTTCGCATTAACGATTAGATTTACTGCGGTGGCCTTCATGATACCAAAACAACGCTCACAAGTAACGAAAAACTTCGTTCGTGTGAACAGTAATTATCTTATCTACGTCACAAGGTCTATAATTTCATATTGCGATATTTATCACACCCTTAGGCAGAGTATTTACGTAACTACTATTTTGCGTCCGTTTTGATGTTAAGCGGCAGACTTATTGTAGGAATATTATTTAATGTTCCCTAATGAGGGAGGAGACCTTCGTTCCGCATTTACGACACGCATGAAGTTCTTGATATCTTAACAGAGTTACAGATTCGAAGTAAGGGACATTACAGTTCCACATGGTTATTAATAAAAAAAATGGTTAAAATGGCTCTGAGCACTATGGGACTTAACATCTGAGGTCATCAGTCCCCTAGACTTAGAACTACTTAAACCTAATTAACCTAAGGACATCACACATAATCATGCCCGAGGCAGGATTCGAACCTGTGACCGTAGCAGCAGCGCGGTTACTGACTGAAGCGCCTGGAATCGCTCGGTCACAACGGCCGGTGGATATTAATAGTACAGATACTTTTTATATAGTCTTTTAAACGCAACAAATGTTGCGTTATTGTACTTGACCTCTATTAAGCTATAACAATTCAGAAAAAATTTGTAAACACGGTGAAATGTGGACGGAGAATATCACTCACAACGATTAGTAATATGATATAAGAATCAACGTAGTGAGAAGCTCTGGCAAATACTGTCACTTCCCGATCTCAATGCACTTACGCCTCTATGTGGAAAAGCTCTGTCCTGCCACTCGATCACTGATCAGCTGAAGTCACTCACCTAAATAGGTAAACAAGCTACTACGCTGCTTACTTAAAAGTGTATAAGCATTTAGCGTCAGTTCGTAACTGGCGATGAAAAACTGACTCACCAGTTTCATTCCTAAGTGAACGAAAAGTAATAAACGGATTTTTTTGTCTGACAATAAAGTGTTCAAAGTGACAGTCAATAGCGAGAAGGGAAAGCCTTCAGATAAAAAAACTAGTTGTATTAAAACATGGCTCTGTGAATACTGCCTATTTGTAATGTTAATGCTATGTGACAGAGATAAATATAAGGTGCTTAAAATAGTACTCCGTATTTTGAGACGTGGCAGTATAGACCAGAAAAAGAAAAAATGCCCAGTTCGTCCAGTACATATGGGCTCTAAAATGCCTACCTTAAGAGTTACGTGTACTTGTTCATGTTCGCTACAGTGAAACATCTTTTCTACTGCAAGTTGTTTGTTATTACGAACGACCTACAGAATGCAGTAAAGAAATGAGAACACATTCCTCTGTTATTGTCCATGGACGCAGCATACAGTAAACAAATGTTAGTGTTGTTACTGTAAACAATATTCACAGGTCTGGGTAACCATCATAGAAAATCATGTCTGTCATTTTCCGCGTGGAATAATAGGCTTGTATTATGCTAGATAGTGCAAGCACGTAAAAGCGTTTCATAAACTTGTCAAAACAACTTATATCACTGGGCGCTGACCGCAGGCAGACAACGTTACCTTCCGCACTGAATAAACGCTCTACGCTGTACTGCTTCTATGATTTGTCATCGATTGCGGATCGACCATCTGGCTCCGCGTACATACTGCTCAGCCAACCTGCTCGCAACGTCATCTCAATCAGATATGTGGGTAGTATAAAATAATTCGGCAGCTCTTGACAGTATCAATCGGCATCACTCCAATAAGGATTTTTGTTGAGTTCTGGAAATTTTAAATAAGTATGCTTTCTCATTAGAAAATAAGGCTTGCAGACAGAAAGGTGTGTAATTTCCTGTGAACAGATAGTTACTTGTTTTAAATTAGGACTTCAAATTATAACAGGAATGTACTCAAAGTAAAAAGTGCAGATACTGTATGAGAAGTTCTTGGAACCGACAGCTGGTAAATACCGGGCTGGTACTCACAACCTGCCTCAGATACATGCTACTAGAGTTGCGCTCTACCAAAAGTACGATTCGCTAGTTTTAGCACATTATGTAAATGATATAGAAGATGGCAGAATTGCGGGTGGTATTGGTAGCATTGGTAGGAAAAGAAGCAGAAATGAATGTGCGAGAGAGAAGCTGAGAACCGAAGATCTCTCTTTGTTTGTTTCTTTTTTGGGCACATAGATAGAATCACACATCGTTCAGCCGTGAGTCCACTGCGTATTTTATATTCTTACAAAATATAAATTGCATTTCAGAGGTAATAAGAATTATTTGATCGCGTAACTTCTGCACCGTTTTTATTTAACCAAACAAATTACTTTTTATGCAAGTACAGTTTCTATGTACAAAAATAACAAATACATATGCTGGCGATATGAATTAAAAAACGCCTTCAGTTACAACTTTTCGTGTTTTATTAAGCACACGGTGCATTTCGGACCCTGTGGGTAGAATTTGTCTTAATACATGCGTTATTTTTTTGTCTTGAATGTGGTGAAATGCATATTCCTGCCACGAAAAGGTTTGGCCACACTGCGAAAGAAGAGAAAATATTCGCCAGTATCCCATACCAGGGTTCCATATCACAAAAAAGTCGCTAACCTTTTCAAAAAAACAAATGTAACAGTTGCATTCTCAACCACTAATAAGTTAGGAAACTTACTCGTCCATAACATAAAATCAAATACGCAGAAATACAACAGCGGAGTGTACAAAGTATCATGCACTAGTCGTCCTGCCTACTATGTGGGGAAAACAGGTTTTCAGGCTCAACCACTTCGAAAAAACAGTCATTGTACAACATATGTTGGAAACGAAACATGTCATCAACAGTCTAGAAAACAATTTGGTAGTACTGCAAAACGAAGCCAATGGTAAGACCCTAAATCTGTTAGAACAACCGAAGATATACATCCACAAAATCAAAAAATCAGAATCTATGTTAAATCAACAAACTGATTTCGCAAGCTACAGTTATTTCAGTAATTTTGAAGACCTGTTCTAAAGTTTATTTCTTGCTTATGTCAATTGTTTATTAATTATATCTTTAGCACTTCGAATAAATTCATCTTTGACCACACCATGTACAAAAACGTCCGTCGAGTGTTTACAAACATGTTTATACAAATGTGCATCTTGAATGAAGTGACATGTACGAAAACGATGGAGAAAAGAGTGTTTGCTGTTGCTAAAACGTTAAAAATGCTTTTCTTTGGTTATGTGATAAGTTTACACTGTTGATCTTTTCCACTACTTCACACATATTTTCCACATTTGAGATACGAAATTCATAACCTAATATCAAACCTTTTCGTGACACGAATATACATTTCACCTCATTGAAGAGAAAAAAATAAAGCGTGTATTAAGACAAATTACACCTGATGATTGGTCCACCGGGTCCGAAATGCATCGTGTACGTAATAAAACACGAAAAGTTGTGATTGAAGACGTTTTTTAATTCATACCTCCAGTGTATCGAATACAATCACGTTTAAAGATGCGAAATAGGGATAAAATTTAAAAAAAAACATATATAATTATTGTTGGTGTTTTGTGCTCAACAGAACGTTCTATATCATGATCAAAAGTCAGAGTTCCCTATTATTATTGATAAATGCGAAAGTTCTTATGAATAACAGGAATATGTTTTGCATTTTTGTATAAGTTCGACGAAGTATTGAAGTGATGTTTGATATATTCTTATTTTGTGCCTTCTGTTTTAATTTTACCCTTTTAGGTGGAACTTGCATATGATAAATCTGCATTTTTTTTTATTTTTACTGCAGTATCCCTCTCTTTCACGTTATATATCAACAGTTTTCGAATAAAACCAGAATTAAGGTCAATTTTGCTGTAAATACTGTTTATTTTTAAGTTACAGTTAGGAGGATAACAATGTATAACAAAAATGTTGTAGGTTACGTGACCCTTTGTACATCCTCACTCAGTTTCTAGACGATTCACTGATTCTGCTCTCCAGGGTAGTCTAGCAAGACAATGATAGAAAAAAAAAAAAAGGACCGACAGAAATGAGGTAACGCCCGATATGTCTCCAACACACCTGACCTTAACTGACCGAGGCTACTAGGAAAACTACAGCAGACTACGCTTGCTTATGATAGTCTACGGCAGCCTACGGTAGTTTTACAATTCTACATGCTGTCCAGACAAACATTTAGGAACTTTCTCACACCTGAATATGAGATTACTCTATACGCAAACAGATGGGATACACAAATGGCGTCCAAGGGGACTGATGTCATCAGGAGGACACCTGGCCAACACCTGCCACTAAGATCGTCACAACCCACATAACAATGCCGACCCCGCAGATAACAGTAAAAGGCAAAAAAGAAGAAGTAGACTCTACAAAAACCTTAGTATCCTTTTGTACATGGGTAGCCATTTTTCAGAGTTTGGAGCTATATAATAAGCAGATGATAAACTAATTCACGAGAAAGAGAGTTTAGGTAAGTAGCGTCTTAAATGTTAATTTCGTACATTTACGATCGAGCAAGAACTTCATTGTATATTCGAATAGCTGGGTTTATTAGGTCGTAATGTGCCAGATTCGTGAGTCAGAGTTTCTGTATTCGACTCACATAATACACAGTTTATTTCACTTATTTAAGATTCGAATACAAACATTAGCATATGCTACATATCATTTATATGAATGCAGACTTTTTCTACAACGTTTCTCTCTGAGCTCTGTCCTCAGAAACTTGCGAGTCACATGTATCTCCAATTTATTTTGCAATTTTTCTGTATTGAATGTATCTTAAGTATACCATAGGATGTATTAAACCACACTAAGACTGATCCTCAACTGAATTTTCCAGACTGTATCTTCTTATTTTGAAAGCTAAGCAACAGATCGTCTGGGACTATCAAGTTAAAATTGCTTCAGTATCAACAACTCTGGGTGGGCCGGGTGTGGCCAAGCGGTTCTAGGCGCTTCAGTCTGGAACCACGTGACCGCTACGGTCGCAGGTTCGAATCCTGCCTCGGGCATGGATGTGTGTGCTGTCCTTAGGTTAGTTAGGTTTAAGTATTTCTAAGTTCTATGGGACTGATGACCTCAGATGTTAAGTCCCATAGTGCTCAGAGCCATTTGAACCATTTCTCAACAATTCTATTTTTATTTTCTAATTTAGGATCAACCCGCCGTAGTCTATGCTTCTGCAGTAAAAGACATTTCCTTATTGCCGGTCTATGTGATTCTCATTCTTTCTTCATGCCGCTAATAAAGTATAAGCGGCAATCAAAAAGTTTCCGTTCGAAGGCCGTACAGTCCATAATCGGTACGTCAATCAGGCAAAATCGTCGTTAGCATTGAGGCAAACATCCCATCGATGTACCAGGATGAAGAAACTTATTTCATAAAACACGGTGTCCTGCCGCATGTAGATGTCTGTAAGTGCCTGCTGCACATCCTCGTCAGACAGGGGTCGTCGATCCCTCAAGGCTCTTAGAAGGGACTAAAGATTCGAGAATCGCGTAGGGAGAGATCAGCATTATAGGGCGGGTGCTCGAACGTCTCCCACTTGAGTTGGCATAACTTCTGCATTACGACATTTGCGACATGAGGACGTGCCTTATCTCGGGATTGGTGCACCATTCTATTACGGTGGTTTTTAGATAGACATGCTGCCCCAAACTCGTTCTTCATTCTCAGATGGATGTCTACCAGCCAAGAAAACGATAACCGCGTGTTGGTCCTGCTTGGACGGATTTGGTAATAACGTCGTCGTAGTTCACGTTTCAGCGTTTACCGCATGCACATCAGAAACATACGAATGTCACACTGATTCCTTGTCTACATATGTGTGCTTATATAATAGCATCGGAGTCGTGCTATGTTGCATATAGGCTGTTACAATATCCTCACACGCAAACTTTTTGGTAACCTCTTATAATACGTCACTTGATATCACTTAGTTCCGCTTCCAGTTTTAGCAGCCGTCCTAATCATCCTGCAGTTTATGGTCTCTGTATGGATTGGGATCGACTCAGTCAAGTCTCCATGAGTCACGATATTTTGCTTTAATCAAACTTCATGTATCCAGGTGCGGATGCAGAAGTTTCTGCGGTCTCCCATAGTACGAATTACCGCCGGAGTTCCCTCAGACCACTTCTTCAAATATGCTTCAACACAGGCCGAGATACCTACATCTCAAGAACTGGCTTGTTGCAATAGCTCCTCATAGCACTAGGATGTTAGGGCTGGTGAGTTTTGTGTGAAACATGTGGAGTGTTAAGCTCCGGCAGCGCACGTCTCACAGCAGTTTCAGCCTTCACTTCCTGCCAAATGATCTCGTAGATGGACACGCACACAAGCTGAACATGTGCCAGCAAAGGTTTACCCTGTTACAGCCGGTCAATATCTGCCATTTAGTCACATGATGCTCTGCAGCAGAAAGTAGTGTGAAAATCTGCAGATATTTACTTTCTACACTGCCTGCCATGAGGGCGGGAGAGCTCACCTTCAGTGTATTTTCACCAAACTAATGTCTGCTTTGGTCGCTGTCACACAGGACTGTGATGTGAAGGGTTAAGGTAGAATGGAGGATCTTGTTGGACTCACTTTATCTAGCTCATATTCCCGTTCCTGACCGACTTAGGAGGCTCTACCAGTGACCAGGCCACTGCCTGTGTAGCTCGTACCTTCACGTGAAAACGTAATCCTTTCCGCTCACACAGTCCCCTGTAGTGGAGCCCAGCAGTTAGGTACACTAGGGAGAAAGAGATAGATAGCGAAATGGGTGTGTTAAAATCACGATATTATGAATTTGTTATCAGACTCCCAACGTAGGTGTTCACATCGTCGTCAACATTCACACCGACAACGCTACCTGCCAGAGGAAGAACAGTAGTGATCCTTCTTTTGGCGCTATTCAGCTTTCGGCGAACACTAAACAACAACTAACGTAACGATGATACTGACACTAGGTGTAGGATATCTTCAGAGCAAAAGTTTCTATAATCTCAACTAATGAAGTTTACGTTGCCGCCAGATATAAGTTGTTGATTCATGTAGCAACCGGTAGGGGTCTTCTTGGTGCAGCTAGCTCTCGGATTCTTTTGCGGGCTCATTCATTGCTCATGTACGTTGATGTGCGTTGAGTTAGCGATAACACAGCAATAAAGGCCTTTTGCGATCTCCGTGTCAAGAGGTGCAGTTCAGTTATTACTCTGCACTTTGATTTTCGTCGTTAATGCACCACTGCACCTCCTACAGCTCACATTATTCGTCAATGGCACTAGCAGTTTCAAGACACTAGTTGTTTATGTAAGGGGAAAACTACATGTCTCCCTCTTGCGCTCGATCAAGACGTATCTACGTAGGCATCCACATTCATACTCCGCAAGCCACCGTATGGTGCGTGGCGGAAGATTCCTTCTACCACTTCAAGTCATTTCTTTTACTGCTCCACTCGCAAAGAGAGAGAGGGAGAAACAGTTATATACATGCCACCGTACGAGCCATAATTCATCTTATCTCGTCTTCGTGGTCCTTAGGTGAAATGTAGGTTGGTGGCAGTAGAATCATTCTGCAGTCAGCTGCAAATCCCAGTTCTCTAAATTTTCTCAATGTGTTTCACGAAAGGAACGTCGACTTCTCTCCAGGAATTCCCATTTGAGTCCACGAAGCATCTCGGTAATACTAACGAGTTGATCGAACCTACCGGCAACAAATATCGCACCACGCCTCTGAATGGCGTTGCTGTTTTCCTTTAATCCGACCTAGTGGGGATCTAAAGACCCGAGTAGTATTCAAGAAGGTGTCGCAGTAGTGTTCTACACACGGTCTCCTTTACAGATGAGCTTACGCTTTCCTAAATTTCTCTCAATAAACCAAAGCTGACCAATCGTCTTCCCCACTACCACCCTTATGTGCTCCTTCCATTATATATTGTTTTGCAGCGTTACGTCTGGATACTTAATCGACGTGATCGTGTCAAGCAGCCCTCTACCACATTATGGGATCCTTTTTCCAAATCATCTACATTAATTTACATTTTTCTACATTTAGAACAAGCTGCCTGTCATCACACCAACTAGAGATTTTGTTTATGTCATCTTGTATCCTCCTACAATCACTCAACGTCGACACCTTACCGTACATCACAGCGTCATCAATAAACCGCCACAGATTGTTTCACACCCTAAACATCTGATCAGTTATGCACATAGAGAATAGGAGCGATCCTATTACACTTCATTGGGCAACACCTGCCGACAACTCTATCTCTAATGAACACTCGCCGTCGACGACAACATATTGGATTCTACAGTGAAGAGCCAAAGAAACTGGTACGTCTAACATCGTGCATGGCTCCCGCGACCAAAAAGAAGTGCCGCAACACGACGTGGCATGGACTCGACCAATGTCTGAAGTAGCGCTGAAGGGAATTTAAGCCATGAATCCAGCAAGGCTGGACATAAGTCTGTATGAGTAGGAGGGGCGGGAAATCTCTTCTGAACAGCACGTTGCAAGGTATCCCAGAGATGCTCAATAATGTTCATGTCTGGGGAGTTTGGTGGCCAGTGGATGTGTTTAAACTCAGAAGAGTGTTCCTGGAGCCACTCTGTAGAAATTCTGGACTTGTGAGATGTTGCATTGTCTTGCTGGAATTGCCCAAGCCAACAGGAATGTACAATGGACATGAATGGATGCAGGAGATCAAACAGGATTCTTACGTAAATGTCACCTGTCAGAATCGTATCTAGACTTGTCAGCGGTCCCATATCACTCCAAATGCACACGCCGCACACCATTACAGAGCGTCCACCAGCCTGAACACCCGCCCGGCTGACATGTAGGGTCGATAGATTCATGAGGTTGTCTCCATACCTCTATACGTCCATCCGCTCGACACAATTTGAAACGAGACTCGTCCGACCAGGCACATGTTTCCAGTCATCACAGTCCAATGTCCATGTTGACCGGCCCAGGCAAGACGTAAGGCTTTGTGTCGTGCAGTCATCAAGGGTACACGAGTGGGCCTTCAGTTCCGAAAGTCCATATCGATGATGTTTCGTTGAATGGTTCGCACGCTGACACTTGATGATGGCCCAGCATTGAAACCTGCAGCAATTTGCGGAAGGGTTGTACTTCCGTGACGTTGAACGATTCTCTTCAGCCGTCATTGGCTCCGTCCTTGCAGGATCTTTTTCCGGCCACAGTGACGTCAGAGATCTGATGTTTTACCGGATTCCTGACGTTCACGGTACACTCGTGAAACGATCGTACAGGAAAAACCCCACTTCATCGCCGCCTCGGAGATGCTGTGTCCCATCGCTCGTGCGCCGACTGTAACACCACATTCAAACTCACTCAAATCTTGATAACCTGCCAATGTAGCAACAGTAAGCGATCTAACAACTGCGCCAGACACTTGTTGTCTTATATAGGCCTTGCCGACGGCAGCGCCCTATTCTGCCTGTTTACATATCTATTTATTTGAATACGCATGCCTATACCAGTTTCTTTGGCGCTTCAGTGTATTACTTAAGAAATATTCCAGTCACTCACTTACTTGGGAACCTAATCTGTGTGCTCGTACCTCTGTTAATAATCTGCCCTGGGACGCCGTGTCGAATGCTCTCCGTAAATGTAGGACCGTGGAATCATCCCGTTGCCATTTATACACGGTTCGCGAGTCTATTCGTGGTGCCAGTCGATTGCTAGTTATTTCTCATGTGTCTGTCTTACATGTTTTCCGGGACCGTTTGTGTCTCGAAGTTCTCAGGATTCAGTTGCTAGAAGCATTTCATGAAGATGATAAACCATTAATTTCCAGCAATCTGAACGGCATTATGTCAGCAACTGTGTGGTTCACCAAATTAAGCATTAACTTGCAGAGAACCGACGAAGTTGCAATATTAATTTTCTTTGTTACTTGATGAGTAGCTTCAACCTACGCTCATTATCAAACCATCCACTAAGCTATGCAATAATATACTTGACAACAACCACATCAGTCTTCATTCTAGTTAAACACATCTTGTAAAGTGGTACAGGGCTGAACTTCATTCTTCTAACTAACCTGTGTTGGGTGAATAAAGTTGAGCTGCGTACAGCGGTCAACCATAGTGGCCGAGCGGTTCTAGGCGCTTCGGTCTGGAACCGCACGAACGCTACGGTCTCAGGTTCGAATCGTGCCTCGGGCTTGGATGTGTGTGATGATATTAGGTTAGTTAGATTTTTAAGTTCTAGGGGACTGAAGACCTCGGATGTTAAGTCCCATAGTGCTCAGAACCATTTGAACCATTAAAATCCGTACAGCGTCACAAGATCTTGTTAACTAGAATAAAAAGTCATGTTGCTGTCGTAATGAGTATTGTTGGGTAGTTTGTTGGATGATTCGATAATGAGCTTAGGCTAAAAACTAGTTATCGAATAATACTGAGAATTAATGTTGCACCCTCGATGGTTCTCTGGAAGTTATTGCACAATTTGATAAGTAGTGATAAATGACAATGTGTATAGTTTTGCTAATTCATTCTAGGCGTCGAGACGTTTCGCACTCACTGCTGAGGCAGTGTTCCGTTTAAATGGAAAAGCCAAACGCCACAACGTCAGAATTTGGGAAGCACAGTAGCTTTATACCATATTCGAGCATGAAATTCTCCAAAACCTCTAGTGCCGTCTGTTTTCTGTAAAAAGAATTGCTCTCTACCAAAACTACGATTCGGTAGTTTTGGCATACCACACAAATGACGTACTAAATGGTAGGATCACTGGTAGTATTGGTAGCATTGGTAGGGAAAGAAACATAAAAGAGTGTGCAAGAGAGGAACTGGGAAGCCGATAAATTGACGATTTCTTCTTTCTTTTACGCAATTAGAATCGCACGTGATTCAGTGCCAGTCCATTGTTTATTTTAGATCCTAACATAATATAAATTGCATTTTATAAGTAATAAAAATTAGCTGATCGCGAAACTTCTGTGCTTTTATGCAACTCAAACAATTACTTTTGATGCAGGTAGAGTTTACAAGCACAAAAATTGAATACATATGATTGTTATTATTTGTACTCAAGAGAATTTTCTTCATCGTGACCAAAGGCAAGAGTTTCCTGTTATTATTGGTATATGTGAAAGTTGTTTATGAATAACAGGAACGTGTTTTATATAAGTTCGACGAAGTATTGAAGCGATATTTGATATACTCTGGTTTTCCGGTTTTTTTCTTTTACCTTTTTTGTGGAAATTGCGTTTTCTAGAGCTGTTTGATATATTTGTAGTGTTTTCTTTATTGTTACTACAACGTCCCTCTGTTTCACGCTACAAACCAAGATTTCTCGAATAAAACGTGAATTAAACATTGGCAATTCCAGTTTTGCTATAAACACTCTTTATTTTTACATTATAGACAGGAGAATAACTACACACAAAAAAAATGTTCCGTAGGTTACAGAGCCCTTACGTATCCTCACTCTGTTTTTAGACGCTTTACCTCTGCCGGTTTTTAGGGGAATCTAGTAAGACACTGATCCACCGATCGCACACTTAAAGAAAGCGATCTGTAGTATGGACAGGGACTGTGATGGCTGTGTGCGGATGCGAGCCGAGTTGGTGAGAGTTTGCTCTCGCTCCAGGCTGTAATGACTTCGGTTACACAGCTTGGAGCTGCAGTGGATGGGCATCACCAATGTGGTCCAGCCGTGAGGATCCAACGGACGTCCAACACGTCTGAGTCCTCAGATCGGCCCGCACTGGTGACAAGCCCAGTTACTGCTCACTGTAAGGTTGACCACTCATCTGTGGTCGAGTAGGCGGTCGCCTCAGTGCGTGGCAGGCGGCGAAAAACTTCCCAGGGGGCCGCACGTAAGTCTTCCCCTGTTGGTCTGAACAAACAGGTTCCAGGTGCTCTCAGTATTTGATACTGTCCCTCAACCAAATTGTGTCGCTTGTCCTGTTTCAGGGGGAACCTCTCAGCCTGCTAGACTCAGACAACCACAGAGGGTGGGATTATTTGTAGTTGGGAATTACAATCTTAGGCTCGTTATGGGGCCCCTTAGGGACATGGCTGCCAAGAAGGGGAAGAAAGCCAATGTGCACACCGTGTGCGTACCGGGTGGAGTCATTCCAGACGTGGAAAGGGTCTTTCCAGAGGCCATGAAGAGTACAGGATGCAGCCAACTACGGGTGGTTGCTCGCTTTGGTAGGAACAATGCGTGTCACTTTGGATTGAAAGAGATTCTCTCTGGTTTCAAGCGGCTAACAGAAGTGGTAAACGTTGCCAGTCTTGGTTGCGAGATGAAAGCAGAGCTCTGCATTTGCAGCTTAGTCGACAGGACCGATTGCGGACCGTTGGTACGGGGCTGAGTGGAGGGTCTGAATCAAAGGTTGTGTGGCGTGGCTGTGTGGAGTGGACTGGGCGGTTTTTTTAGGTTGGAGGGTCTCTGGGAAGTACAAAAATTACTTCAGTCTCAAAGCGTGCAGGTCGAGCATAGGAAGAACGTAGATACAGGGACCATCGGTATAACAGTTGAAAATTGTCTTTGCTGTGTTGGGAAAGTACGAGAGCTCCAAGCGTTAATAGAAAACAGTGATGCTCAAATCTTTATACGCACTGAAAGCTGGCTGAAGCCGGAGGTATGGTCAGCCGAAATGTTTGCAAAGAACCTACCGAAGTTTCGAAAGGATAGGCTAAACACAGTTGGCGCTGGCGCGTTTCTTGCTGTCATAAGTAATTAATCTTCTAGCGAAATTGAAGCACAATAACCCTGAAAGAGTGGTTCGGTGTGGTGGGGCAGCGGAGAGGTGAAGTGGACTGCGGTAGTCGTCGTGGGGTTGTGGACCACTGCTGCTGCGGCAGGGACGGAGCCTCTCCGTCGTTTCTAAGCCCCGGTTAACATACAATTAATAAACGGTCTCATTAATAAACGCTCACAAAGTTGGCTGAAACCAGACGTAAACAGTAATGAAATCCTAAACTCAGATTGGAATGTATACCGCAGAGACAGGCTGGACAGTGAAGGGTGAGGCGTGTTTATAGCGATAAGAAGTACAATGGGATCGAAGGAAATTGACGGAGATCCGAAATGTGAAATGATTTGGGTGAAGGTCACGGTTAAAGCAGGCTGACACATGGTAATTGGATGTCTCTATAGACCCCCTGGCTCAGCAGCTGTTGTGGCTGAGCATCTGAAGGATCATTTGGAAAATATTTCGAGTAGATTTCCCCACCATGTTATAGTTCTGGGTGGAGATTTTAATTTGCCGGATATAGACTGGGAGACTCAAACGTTCATAACGGGTGGCAGGGATAAAGAATCCAGTGAAATTTTTTTAAGTGCTTTATCTGAAAACTACCTTGAGCAGTTAAACAGAGAACCGACTCGTGGCGATAACATATTAGACCTTCTGGTGACAAACAGACCTGAACTACACTCCTGGAAATGGAAAAAAGAACACATTGACACCGGTGTGTCAGACCCACCATACTTGCTCCGGACACTGCGAGAGGGCTGTACAAGCAATGATCACACGCACGGCACAGCGGACACACCAGGAACCGCGGTGTTGGCCGTCGAATGGCGCTAGCTGCGCAGCATTTGTGCACCGCCGCCGTAAGTGTCAGCCAGTTTGCCGTGGCATACGGAGCTCCATCGCAGTCTTTAACACTGGTAGCATGCCGCGACAGCGTGGACGTGAACCGTATGTGCAGTTGACGGACTTTGAGCGAGGGCGTATAGTGGGCATGCGGGAGGCCGGGTGGACGTACCGCCGAATTGCTCAACACGTGGGGCGTTAGGTCTCCACAGTACATCGATGTTGTCGCCAGTGGTCGGCGGAAGGTGCACGTGCCCGTCGACCTGGGACCGGACCGCAGCGACGCACGGATGCACGCCAAGACCGTAGGATCCTACGCAGTGCCGTAGGGGACCGCACCGCCACTTCCCAGCAAATTAGGGACACTGTTGCTCCTGGGGTATCGGCGAGGACCATTCGCAACTGTCTCCATGAAGCTGGGCTACGGTCCCGCACACCGTTAGGCCGTCTTCCGCTCACGCCCCAACATCGTGCAGCCCGCCTCCAGTGGTGTCGCGACAGGCGTGAATGGAGGGACGAATGGAGACGTGTCGTCTTCAGCGATGAGAGTCGCTTCTGCCTTGGTGCCAATGATGGTCGTATGCGTGTTTGGCGCCGTGCAGGTGAGCGCCACAATCAGGACTGCATAGGACGGGGCACACAGGGCCAACACCCGGCATCATGGTGTGGGGAGCGATCTCCTACACTGGCCGTACACCACTGGTGATCGTCGAGGGGACACTGAATAGTGCACGGTACATCCAAACCGTCATCGAACCCATCGTTCTACCATTCCTAGACCAGCAAGGGAACTTGCTGTTCCAACAGGACAATGCACATCCGCATGTATCCCGTGCCACCCAACGTGCTCTAGAAGGTGTAAGTCAACTACCCTGGCCAGCAAGATCTCCGGATCTGTCCCCCATTGAGCATGTTTGGGACTGGATGAAGCGTCGTCTCACGCGGTCTGCACGTCCAGCACGAACGCTGGTCCAACTGAGGCGCTAGGTGGAAATAGCATGGCAAGCCGTTCCACAGGACTACATCCAGCATCTCTACGATCGTCTCCATGGGAGAATAGCAGCCTGCATTGCTGCGAAAGGTGGATATACACTGTACTAGTGCCGACATTGTGCATGCTCTGTTGCCTGTGTCTATGTGCCTGTGGTTCTGTCAGTGTGATCATGTGATGTATCTGACCCCAGGAATGTGTCAATAAAGTTTCCCCTTTCTGGGACAATGAATTCACGGTGTTCTTATTTCAATTTCCAGGAGTGTATTTGAAACCGTTAACGCAGAACAGGGAATCAGCGATCATAAAGCGGTTACGGCATCGATGATTTCAGCCGTAAATAGAAATATTAAAAAAGGTAGGAAGATTACAGAGTACCTGACGGCTCAACACAAAAGTTTTGTCTCAAGTACAGATAGTGTTGAGGATCAGTGGACAAAGTTCAAAACCATCGTACAATATGCGTTAGATGAGTATGTGCCAAGCAAGATCGTAAGAGATGGAAAAGAGCCACCATGGTACAATGACCGAGTTGGGAAACTGCTGCGGAAGCAAAGGGAACTTCACAGCAAACATAAACATAGCCAAAGCCTTGCAGACAAACAAAAATTACGCAAAGCGAAATGTAGTGTGAGGAGGGCTATGCGAGAGGCGTTCAGTGAATTCGAAAGTAAAGTTCTATGTACTGACTTGGCAGAAAATCCTAAGAAATTTTGGTCTTATGTCAAAGCGGTAGGTGGATCAAAACAAAATGTCCAGACACTATGTGACCAAAATGGTACTGAAACAGAGGATGACAGATTAAAGGCCGAAATACTAAATGTCTTCTTCCAAAGCTGTTTCACAGAGGAAGACTGCACTGTAGTTCCTTCTCTAGATTGTCGCAGAGATGACAAAATGGTAGATATCGAAATAGACGACAGAGGGATAGAGAAACAATTAAAATCGCTCAAAAGAGGAAAGGCCGCTGGACCTGATGGGATACCAGTTCGATTTTACACAGAGTACGCGAAGGAACTTGCCCCCCTTCTTGCAGCGGTGTAGCGTAGGTCTCTGGAAGAGCGTAGCGTTCCAAAGGATTGGAAAAGGGCACAGGTCATCCCCGTTTTCAAGAAGGGACGTCGAACAGATGTGCAGAACTATAGACCTATATCTCTAACATCGATCAGTTGTAGAATTTTGGAACACGTATTATGTTCGAGTATAATGACTTTTCTGGAGGCTAGAAATCTACTCTGTAAGAATCAGCATGGGTTTCGAAAAAGACGGTCGTGTGAAACCCAGCTCGCGCTATTCGTTCACGAGACTCAGAGGGCCATAGACACGGGTTCACAGGTAGATGCCGTGTTACTTGACTTCCGCAAGGCGTTCGATACAGTTCCCCATAGTCGTTTAATGAACAAAGTAAGAGCATATGGACTATCAGACCAATTGTGTGATTGGATTGAAGAGTTCCTAGATAACAGAACGCAGCATGTCATTCTCAATGGAGAGAAGTCTTCCGAAGTAAGAGTGATTTCAGGTGTGCCACAGGGGAGTGTCATAGGACCGTTGCTATTCGCAATATACATAAACGACCTTGTGGATGACATTGGAAGTTCACTGAGGCTTTTTGCAGATGATGCTGTGGTGTATCGAGAGGTTGAAACAATGGAAAATTGTACTGAAATGCAGGAGGATCTCCAGCGAATTGACGCATGGTGCAGGGAATGGCAATTGATTGTCAATGTAGACAAGTGTAATGTGCTGCGAATACATAGAAAGATAGTTCCCTTATCATTTAGCTACAAAGTAGCAGATCAGCAACTGGAAGCAGTTAATTCCATAAATTATCTGGGAGTACGCATTAGCAGTGATTTAAAATGGAATGATCATATAAAGTTGATCGTCGGTAAAGCAGATGCCAGACTGAGATTCACTGGAAGAATCCTAAGGAAATGCAATCCGAAAACAAAGGAAGTAGGCTACAGTACGCTTGTTCGCCCACTGCTTGAAAACTGCTCAGCAGTGTGGGGTCCGTACCAGATAGGGTTGATAGAGAAGATCCAACGGAGAGCAGCGCGCTTCGTTACGGGATCATTCAGTAATCGCGAAAGCGTTACGGAGATGATAGATAAACTCCATTGGAAGACTCTGCAGGAGAGACGCTCAGTAGCTCGGTACGGGCTTTTATTGAAGTTTCGAGAACATACCATCACCGAAGAGTCAAGCAGTATATTGCTCCCTCCTACGTATATCTCGCGAAGAGACCATGAGGATAAAATCAGAGAGATTAGAGCCCACACAGAAACATACCGACAATCCTTCTTTCCACGAACAATACGAGACTAGAATAGAAGGGAGAACCGATAGAGGTACTCATGGTACCCTCCGCCACACACCGTCAGGTGGCTTGCGGAGTATGGATGTAGATGTAGAATACAATGCAATGGTCCACGTCATTCTTGGCAACCGGAATAAAATATTGATTGGATCCTTTCACCGACTCCCAACTCAGATGATCCAACTGCCGAAAGGTTCAAAGAAAACTTGAGTTTAATTTTTAACACGTAACCGACTCCTACAGTTACAGTTAGAGGTGACTTTAATTTACACTCGAGGTTTAAATCCGGAGGTATGCATAAAAACATCATCCGAAATTATGCTAAACGTATTCTCTGAAAATTATTTCGAGCAGTTACTTCATGAGCCCACGCGAATAGTAAACGGTCGTGTAAATACACTTGATCTCTTAGCAACAAATAATCCTGAGCTGCCGCGCAGAGTGACCGCGCGGTTTGACGCGCCATGTACGGACTGCGCGGTCCCTCGCGCCGGAGGTTCGAGTCCTCCCTCGGGCATGGGTGTGTATGTTGTCCTTAGCATAAGTCAGTTTAAGTGGTTTGTAAGTCTAGGGACCGATGACCTCAGCAGTTAAGTCCATTAGGAATTCACACAGATTTGATTTGAATCCTGAGCTAATAAAGAACAACAAAACTGATGCACGGATTAGTGACCACTGGGTTTTCGTAGTAAGATTGTCACGCCCAAATCCTCCAAAATTAAATAAAAAATATACCTGTTCAAAAAAAGCAGATAAAAATTCACTTGACGCCTTCCTGAGAGACAATCTCCACTCCTTCTCCAAATTAACAATGTAAGTGTGGACCAGATGTTACTGGAATTCAAAGAAATAGTGTCGACAGCACTTGAGTGATTTATACCAAATAAATTAACAAACGACGGTGTTGATCCCCTTGGTACACAAAACGGTTCAGACCACTGTTGCAGAAATAACGAAAAAAGCATTCCAAATTCAAGCGAACCCTAAATCCCCAAGATTGGCGATCTTTTACAGAATCTCGAAATTTAGCGCTGACATCAATGCGAGATGTTTATAATAGTTTCCACAACGAACTCTCTATCGAAATCTGGCAGAAAATCCAAAGAAATTCTGGTCGTATGTAAAGTATGCTAGCGGCAAGACACTGTCAATACCTTTCCTGCTCAACAGGAATGGAAATACTATCGACGACATTGCTGCGAAAAGAGTTACTAAATATAGACTCTCGTATTTCCTCCACCAAATAAGACAAATTAAATATTCTTGAATTCCAGTCAAGAGTACCTGCCAACATGAGTAACTTAGAAGTAGATATCCTCGGAGTAGTGAAGCAACTTAAATCACTAAATAAAAGCAAGTCTGCTGGTCCAGACTATATACCTATTATGTTCCTTTCAGAGTATGCTGATGCAATAGCTCCACACTTTACAATCATCGACAACCACTCGCACGACGATAGATCAGTACCCAAAGACTGAAAAGTTGCACAGGTCACACCAATATTCGAGAAAGGTAGTAGGGGTAATACACTGAATTACAGGCCTATATCATTAGCGCCGATATGCAACAGAATTTTGGAACATATATTGTGTGCGGACGTTATGAATTACCCCGAAAAGAACGGTCTATTGACACAGTCAACACGGAATTATAAAACATGGTTCTTGTGAAATACAACTAGCTCTTAAGTCACATGAAGTGTTGAGTCCTATTGACAAGGGATTTCAATTTGATTCCGTATTCCTAGATTTTTAAAAGGCTTTTGACACTGTGCCACACAATCGACTTGTAGCGAAATTGCGTGCTTATGGAATATCGTCTCAGTTATATGAGTGGATTCGTGATTTCCTGTCAGAGAGGTCACAGATCGTAGTAATTGACGGAAAGTCATCGCAGGTAGTGTTATAGGTCCTCTACTGTTCCTTATCTATATCAACTATTTAGGGGACAATCTGAGTAGCCGTGTTAGTTTGTTTGAAGATGATGCTGCCGTTTACCGTCTAGTAAAGTCATCAGAAGATCAAGGCAAATTGCAAAATGATTTAGAAAAGATGTCTGAATGGTGCGAAAATTGGCAATTGACTCTAAATAATGAAAAGTGTGGGGTCATCTACATGAGTGCTAAAGTGGCTCTGAGCACTATGGGACTTAACATCTGAGGTCATCACTCCCCTAGAACTCAGAACCTAACTAACCTAAGGACATCACACACATCCATGCCCGAGGCAGGAATCGAACCTGCGACCGGAGCGGTCGCGTGGTTGCAGACTGAAGAAGAGCCTAGAACCGCTCGTCCACTGCGGCCGGCCACATGAGTGCTAAAAGGAATTCGTTAAACTTCGGTTGCACGATAAATCAGTCTAATCTAAAGGTCGTAAATTCCACTAAATACCTAGGGATTACAGTTACGTACAATTTAAATTGGAAACAACAAATAGAAAATTTTGTGGGTAAGGCAAACCAAAGACTGCGTTTTATTGGCAGAACTCGTAGGAAATGTAACAGATCTACTACGCTGCGTTTGTCCGTTCTCTATTAGAATACTGTATCGCGGTCTGAGATCGTTAACAGGTAAGATTAACGGAGTATATCGGGAAAGTTCAAAGAAGAGCAGTACGTTTTTTACTATCGCGAAATAGGGGAGAGAGGGTCACTGAAATCATACAGGATTCTGGTATGAACACCATTAAAACAAAGGCGTTTTTCGTTGCGGCGGAATCTTCTGACGAAATTCCAACCACCATCTTTCTCCTTCGAACGCGAAAATATTTTGTTAGCTCCGACCTGCGTAGGGAAGATTCATCGTCATCAAAAAATAACGGAAGTCAGAGCTCGCACGGAAAGATATAGGTGTTCCATTGTTCCACGCGCTGTTCGTGAGCGGAATAAAAAAATGGTTCAAATGGCTCTGAGCACTATGGGACTTAACTTCAGAGGTCATCAGTCCCCTAGAACTTAGAACTACTTAAACCTAACTAACCTAAGGACATCACACGCATCCATGCCCGAGGCAGGATCGCGCGGTTCCGGGCTGAAGCGCCTAGAACCGCTCGGCCACTCCGGAGAGTGGAATAATGGAGTATTATTGTGAAGGTGGTTCGATTAATCCTCTGCTAGGCACTTACGTGTGATTTGGAGAGTATCTATGTAGATGTAGATGTAACACCAGATAGGTATGTTACACACCTAACTTACAGCTAATGCAGGTACGACCTTAACAGACCAAAGATATTATGATAGACTACGGTAGCCTACAGCATTTTTACAACTCTAGTTAGGGCCTTTTTTGGAAGGGGGGGGGGGGGGGGTCGATTATAGGAATCACGTACCTGCATATGATGGAGAAATGGTCTTTTCCACTATTGTGAGGAGGGGCTAAATATTTCATGTTTCGGGAGGACGTTGCACCACCACACTATCACCCCACGTAAGTGCATTTTTTTAAGAATGAGATGTCTAGAATGTGGGTTGGCCGTGGCGGGCGGTTGGATTTCGCACGGTACCATTGTCCTCCAGAGTCGCCTGATCTCATGGTATGTGAGCTTTTTTGTGAGGGTTTGTGAAAGACCGTCTGCGTAACTCCCCGTCCGATAGCTCCGGGTCATCTGCGTTGTTGCACAACATCAGAAATAATTGCAGTAACTCCAGACGTGCTAGTAAAAAGTATGGGACGAGTTTAACTATCGTCTGAATGTTTGTCCTTCATCCGGTGAAGCAAACGTTGAACATTTGTGAAAGGTAACTGAAAAACTTTGATCCTAAACATAATTGAAAAATCTGTTGTGTCGCCATCGTACAACTGTCTCATGAATCGGTAACGAGAATGTTACGCCACCAGTTGTCATCTGTGCCTTGAGAGTATAACACGTCAACATGAGGCGTTCTGAGAAGAGTTTTACGTGTTGCAATGCATGTTTGCTGCTGGGTTTTTACTTTTGACGGTGTCTAATGGAACAGAAGTTTTATGCATTTGATAACGGGAAATGTAGTCCGGAATCATGTGCTAAAAATATCACACATTCGAAAATTGGTGGCGTAACGTTCTCAGTACCTGGTAATTGGAAAAAGTACGCCTTGGTTATGTGTGTATTCGCGTAAAAGATATACCCTTGTAAAATCGAATGGTTCGTTTGAAAATAAAAACTAAATACTCCGATTCGTTAGTTGAAATTCACCACATCATTCTATCGTCATTTGTGTAGAAAATGTAGTCTTGCGAAATCGGATGACTCTTTTTGAAATATGTGTATTTTAAATTATCCTAGCTTAGATGAAGATGGTGTTGAATTAAGAAACTTCTGAGATTAATGAAAGTTTCATTTAAACTTTGAGTTTTCCATTTCTTTTGTACTGGCATTGTCCGAGCAGAAAGGATTATTGTCCGACATTTCTAATACGTTTCTATTACTTAAAATCAGTGAGAAAATATCTCTGTTGTTCAATTGTGGGAGTAGCCGAAACTTCGAAGCTGAACTTAGCCTCTATAACTTATCAAAACTACATGAAAGGAAAACGTTTGTTGCCTAAAATCTTTGTGCGCGGGGAGAGGGAGAGAGATAAGCTGCTGAAAATAATGGTAACCTTGGTAGAGAACGCTAACTCACATTTTGAAACATTGATATGCTTTACCTACTGCAACGGGCAGTTTTTACTTCCAGAATTCAGGTGATCATCGAGCTATAAATGAAACGCATAACATTCATAACTTACTTACAAATAAAAAAAAAAAAGAAGAAAGCAAACTCTGAGGCACAGAGAGAAACCGAAACACTGTCCATGTTTCGTTTTGAGCGGGAAATGCCTTGTTCACTCGTTTCTAAATCTTGCTACTCGGCATCAAATCGGACGTGCTGTCCTGTAAGATATTGTAATACACGTGGTTTTCTGTTGTGTTTTTGTTATCTCCTGTAGTCATTCGCTTATCGCAGTTAATAACGAGAGACTTATTGCTGTGCAGATAAAGCAAAGTATTTTCCAGGCATTACTCGTAAACAGCCTCTTAGTTCAAAAATGGTTCAAATGACTCTGAGCACTATGGGACTTAACATCCGTGGTCATCAGTCCCCTAGAACTTAGAACTACTTAAACCTAACTAACCTAAGGACATGACACACATCCATGCCCGAGGCAGGATTCGAACCTGCGACCGTAGCGGTCGCGCGGTTCCAGACTGTAGTGCCTAGAACCGCTCGACCACTACGGCCGGCGCCTCTTAGTCTCCTTACGGTAATGTAGATTTAGAAGATGAAAAAATTGTTCTTCTTTTTCTTCTACAAGACCACTATGAAACAATCCGTGGTGATATTTTATAGCAGTCAAATTGTTTACGCTACGGTAAGACATGGGACATCTTCCCTATACCGTTTATGAAAGTTCAGTTTTACGACATGTCATTCCATTACGAAATACGTATCAGTGTGTATTTCTTCAATGATTTTGAAAAACAACTAAAATTAAAAAATAATTGAATTTCTTGGGATGAGTGCTTTACAAGCTCTCTTGCCGGAGTTTATTGTCGATAACTGACTGTATTCGAACTTCGGCCTTGTATTTACAACACAATTTGGTCTTCAAAGTGAAATCTCAGCAGAGGGGAGGAGAAGATCCCAAATAGAGAGAATCTAACACACATCTCTGCTGTACATCACTATTAACGGGGAATGCTTGCGATGTTTTATCTTTGAAGCACACTGTTGCTTACCGTTTACGCGTGGGAGGAAACAGTTAATTGTAGTAGTATAGGTGGGTATCCAATCTTCTGTAGCAACTTGAAGCGCCCATATCTGCTCATAAATCAAACGCCTTAACAAGGTCAATAAAAGCAAGATACGTTGGCCTCTGCTGCTCACGGCATCTCTCTTGTAGTTGTCATAGAGGACCTGTAATTGGATTAGGATGACTCTTGTATATAACTTTCTGGCTACGCTTGGCAGTGAAATGCGTCGGTAATTGTTACAGTCGCTTCTGTCCCCTTTCTGTTTATACAGAGCGACAATCTTCGAACTCCGCATACTCAGTGTCACGTAACCTACTTGTGTATGTCTTTTAAAGGACAGACTTGTTATACTTAGTAGCCTCTGCGGGGATCTCATCTCCGTCTGCAGCCTTTTCATTAGTAAGGGAATCTATCACTCTGTTGAGTTCTTCCACAGCAGGCATTACATAACTGGCATTTGTTTAATGGCGTCAAGTGCCTCCCTGTTAACGTCATTCTCAGCTGCGTACAACTCGAGGTAGTGTTCAAGCCACCGTTTCATTTGCTTGCCTTCATCAGTAATGACTTCACCTGTCTTGGACCCCAGAGGAGCTGTTTTTCAGACGGTTGGACCAATTGTTTCAGACAGATGGAGGCCGGCCGGGGTGACCGAGCGGTTCTAGGCGCTACAGTCTGTAACCACGCGACTGCTACGTTCGCAGGTTCGAATCCTGCCTCGGGCATGGATGTGTGTGATGTCCTTAGGTTAGTTAGGTTTAAGTAGATCTAAGTTCTAGGGGACTGATGACCTTAGAAGTTAAGTCCCATAGTGCTCAGAGCCATTTGAACCATTTGACAGTTGGACCAATTGTTTTCTTAATACTATCAAACATTGCCTTAGTGTCCCCAGAATCGGCTGCTTTCTGTACACGTGCACATAAATTCAGCCAGTAGTTATTTGCACGTCTCCTGGATGTTTGCTGTGTCCTGTTCCTTTCTTCTGACAAGTCATCCCGAGATCTTCCATTGGGTTTCTTTTGTAAACAAGCAAGGCTTTTCGTTTAGCCTCCATGACAGGCTCTATCTTTTCCAAATTTGGCTCGTACCAGTCCTTGTTTCTATTTTATTTTATTTCATAGGCCAATACTGTCGAGTTATATATAATGTCAGAAAGTTGTGGCTATTTGTTATCAATATACCTTTCTGCATGTACGTTTCCTGGTAAAGCACTTTCAAAGTTACTGGCAGTTCTCTGCTTTCATTGTTAAGTCATGAACATAATATTTGTTGATACGGGGGTGACCTCTGGATTTCGCGTGGTGATATCAAAAATGGTTCAAATGGCTCTGAGCACTATGGGACTTAACATCCGTGGTCATCAGTCCCCTAGAACTTAGAACTACTTAAACCTAACTAACCTAAGGACATCACACACATCCATGCCCGAGGCAGGATTCGAACCTGCGACCGTAGCGGTCACGCGGTTCCAGACTGAAGCGCCTAGAACCGCACGGCCACACCGGCCGGCCGTGGTGATATTTCTTAGGGGTGAGTCTCATTGTGCATATCACCAGAGCGTGGTCAGTGCTGCGATCAGCACTATGACAGTTCTTGTGTCAGTAGACATTTTAGAGATCTGTGCTGCTAGCTATGACAAATTCCAGTTGTACCAGTGATGAGAGAAGGGTATATCCAGGACATTTTGTATCGATCGTTTATTTAAAAGTATGTGTTTATAACGCATAGTTCATGAAAGCTGCATACTTCCAGCAGTCTATGGCCACTTTCATTCATTTTTCCCATTCCATAATAAACCAGGGAAGTCGGCCACCTGATCCAACTCGAGTATTTAAGTCCGCTAGAATACACTCCTGGAAATTGAAATAAGAACACCGTGAATTGATTGTCCCAGGAAGGGGAAACTTTATTGGCACATTCCTGGGGTCAGATACATCACGTGATCACACTGACAGAACCACAGGCACATAGACACAGGCAACAGAGCATGCACAATGTCGGCACTAGTACAGTGTATATCCACCTTTCGCAGCAATGCAGGCTGCTATTCTCCCATGGAGACGATCGTAGAGATGCTGGATGTAGTCCTGTAGAACGGCTTGCCATGCCATTTCCACCTGGCGCCTCAGTTGGACCAGCGTTCGTGCTGGACGTGCAGACCGCGTGAGACGACGCTTCATCCAGTCCCAAACATGCTCAATGGGGGACAGATCCGGAGATCTTGCTGGCCAGGGTAGTTGACTTACACCTTCTAGAGCACGCTGGGTGCCACGGGATACATGCGGACGTGCATTGTCCTGTTGGAAAAGCAAGTTCCCTTGCCGGTCTAGGAATGGTAGAACGATGGGTTCGATGACGGTTTGGATGTACCGTGCACTATTCAGTGTCCCCTCGACGATCACCAGTGGTGTACGGCCAGTGTAGGAGATCGCTCCCCACACCATGATGCCGGGTGTTGGCCCTGTGTGCCTCGGTCGTATGCAGTCCTGATTGTGGCGCTCACCTGCACGGCGCCAAACACGCATACGACCATCATTGGCACCAAGGCAGAAACGACTCTCATCGCTGAAGACGACACGTCTCCATTCGTCCCTCCATTCACGCCTGTCGCGACACCACTGGAGGCGGGCTGCACGATGTTGGGGCGTGAGCGGAAGACGGCCTAACGGTGTGCGGGACCGTAGCCCAGCTTCATGGAGACGGTTGCGAATGGTCCTCGCCGATACCCCAGGAGCAACAGTGTCCCTAATTTGCTGGGAAGTGGCGGTGCGGTCCCCTACGGCACTGCGTAGGATCCTACGGTCTTGGCGTGCATCCGTGCGTCGCTGCGGTCCGGTCCCAGGTCGACGGGCACGTGCACCTTCCGCCGACCACTGGCGACAACATCGATGTACTGTGGAGACCTCACGCCCCACGTGTTGAGCAATTCGGCGGTACGTCCACCCGGCCTCCCGCATGCCCACTATACGCCCTCGCTCAAAGTCCGTCAACTGCACATACGGTTCACGTCCACGCTGTCGCGGCATGCTACCAGTGTTAAAGACTGCGATGCAGCTCCGTATGCCACGGCAAACTGGCTGACACTGACGGCGGCGGTGCACAAATGCTGCGCAGCTAGCGCCATTCGACGGCCAACACCGCGGTTCCTGGTGTGTCCGCTGTGCCGTGCGTGTGATCATTGCTTTTACAGCCCTCTCGCAGTGTCCGGAGCAAGTATGGTGGGTCTGACACACCGGTGTCAATGTGTTCTTTTTTCCATTTCCAGGAGTGTATATAGCGAATCGAAGATAGGTACTTTGGCTATTCTACCGCCGAGTAAATTACAAAACCTATCCTTCTCTTCCATGCTGAATAGTAAAGTGGGGCCGGCCGCGGTGGTCTCGCGGTTCTAGGCGCGCAGTCCGGAACCGCGCAACTGCTACGGTCGCAGGTTCGAATCCTGCCTCGGGCATGGATGTTAGTTAGGTTTAAGTAGTTCTCAGTTCTAGGGGACTGATGACCACAGCTGTTAAGTCCCATAGTGCTCAGAGCCAGTAAAGTGGGAGCGTACAAATTCAAGTTGTTGATAGTGCCACTTGAAAAGCACAAGAGCGTGTAGTTTGTCTCTCTGATAGAGCCACTGTCCGGAAGTCGCGTTTTCTTCAGCCCCAGAATGTCCAAATTCAAGCGATGGACCTCTCTGTAAGACAACAGTCTTACGAATGAAATCAACCTCTTGGGTATAGTCGATGTATCTTGAACAAATCGCCCTAGCATACCAGGTGGCAATATGAAATTGTGATTGCTTTATTATTTCCTGCCGGCCGTGTGGCCGAGCGGTTCTAGGCGCTTCAGTCTGGAACCGGGGGACCGCTATGGTCACAGAATCGTTTCCTGCCTCGGGCATGGATGTGTGTCATGTCCTTAGGTTAGTTAGGTTTAAGTAGTTCTAAGTTCTAGGGGACTGATGACCTCAGATGTTAAGTCCCATAGGGCTCAGAGCCATTTGAAATATTTATTATTTCCTTTTTGTTTTTAGTAGATGTACTGTATCAACCCGCTTGTCGAATATTACTTCTAAGCCTCTCACGCCCTATGAAGTAGGTAGGTAGTGACAGGAGAGCACCTTATTGGCTGGGGGCTGCCCTGCTTGAGGTGGGCGGTAGCTGTCCAATGAGATGCTATGATCTCTCCCACAGTCGGCGGTGACCCCTCGAGCCCGATTCATACGCCAATCAGACAGAGCTTATAGCAATTAACTGTCTCTTCCCGTGTTGTGCCTATGTCCTTGGATGTCGCTGAAGTGCTCTGTCGAGGATGTTATACGACTGAGCAATAAATGTAAAGACACGTGAGTCATATCGGTGTCCCTCTCGACCTAAATGGCAAGCCAGTACGTCTGATATCGCTTCGCTTGCAGCAGCTGCCAGGAGGGGACGTAGTGAGCCTTCCAGCAGTTTTTGGAGCCTCACTCCAGATTTTCTTTCATGGATTTCTCCCTTAGCTTTCATCCCTCCAGAGACTAACCATAACGTAATTCGAGGAGGAAAAGGTATGGTAACTGAAGAAAGGGTAGGGCACAGGATATGTATAATATACACACATCAGAAAAACTTTTGCATCATCTCGATTCCGAGAGTTCCGGAACCTGTACAGAAAATTGGAATACAGATCAGCATAAACATCACTTCCGGCATTTTTATTGCTCATGAAAACCACATATTTCATGTTGTACCACCATACAGTCAGACCTTCAGAGGTTGAGGTCCAGATTGCTGTACACACCGGTACCTCTAATACTCAGTAGCACGTCCTCTTGCGTTGATGCAGGCCTATATTCTTAGTGGCATACTATCCACAAGTTTATCAAGTCACTGTTGGTCCAGATTGTCCCACTCCTCAACGGCGATCCGACGTATATCCCTCAGAGTGGTTGGTGGATCACGTCATCCGTAATTAACCCGTTTCAATCTCTCCCAGTCATGTTCGATAGCGTTCATGTCTGGAGAACATGCTGGCCACTCTAGTCGAGCGATGTTGTTATCCTGAAGGAAGTCATTCACAAGATGTGTACGAAGACGGCGCGAATTGTCGTCCATGAATACGAATGCCTCGCCAATATGCTGCCAATATGGTTGCACTATCGGTCGGAGGATCGCATTCAAGTATCGTACAGCGGCCGTTACGGCGTCTTCCATGACCACCAGCGGCGTACGAGGCTCCACATAATGCCACCGCAAAACATCAGGGAACCTCCACCTTGCTGCACCCGCTGGACAGTGTGTGTAAGGCGTTCAGCCTGAACGGGTTACCCCCAAACACGTCTCCGACGATTGTCTGGTTGAAGGCATATGCGACACTCATCGGTGAAGAGAACGTGGTGCCAATCGTGAGCTGTCCATTCGGCATGTTGTTGGGCCCATCTGTACCGCACTGCATGGTGTCGTGGTTGCAAAGATGGACCTTGCCATGCAAGTCGGGAGTGAAATTGCGCATCATGCAGCCTATTGCGCACAGTTTGAGTCGTAACACGACGTCCTGTGGCTGCACGAAAAGCATTATTCAACATGGTGACATCGCTGTCAGGGTTCGTCGCAGCCATAATCCGTAGGTAGCGGTCATCCAGTGCATTAGTAGCCCTTGGGCTGCCTGAGCGAGGCATGCCATCGACAGTTCCTGTCTCTCTGTGTCTTCTCCATGTCCGAACAACATCGCTTTGGATCACTCCGAGACGCCTGGACACTTCCCTTGTTGAGAGCCCTTCCTGGCACAAAGTAACAATGCGGACGCAATCGAACCGCGCTACTGACCGTATAGGTAGAACTACAGAAAACACGAGCCGTGTACCTCCTTCCTGGTGGAATGAATGGAACGGATCGGCTATCGCACCACCTCCGTCTAATAGGCTCTGCTCATGTACGGTTGTTTACATCTCTGGGCGGATTTAGTGACATCTCTGAACAGTCAGCGGGACTGTGTCTGTGATGCGATATCCACAGTCAACGTCTATCTTCAGGAGTTCGGCGAACCGGGATGATGCAAAACTATTTTTGATGTGTGTAAATAGAGTCGTTGTGAGGCACAATTTGTCTGGCTGCTCTGCTGAGACCTTCGCGGCTAGGTTGCCAGTAGCAACGCTACCGCCGATATAGTTGTCAGCTTCCTCGGAGCACGCAAACTCTCCCGCCCGCACGAACATTATGCGGTGCCTCCTGGGAGAGTGCACAGGCATAACACATACGATAACTGTAAATCAAGCACACTGGTTCCCATGTTAACAAAAACGTTTCTGTTAATTCTCCTAATTTATCTTTGACTGTGTACTCTGCATATTACTGGATGCAGCACTGTGCAACGTTCTTGCAAACTGAGTCAACACTACTCATACAGTTCAGTTAGTGATGCGCTGAACGTGAAAGGCAACGGCCCGAATTCGTGAGCCAGACCAGCACACGGCTTTAATGTACCACATCTTTTTGGTCAACTTTCCAATTCTGATTCCCACACTGTAAGAATTACGCAGCCTGCCACTGTAAGCGATTGCCTTTCACGAGGTATATGACTACAAATGTCCACTGCATGCAATGTTCGCTCTCAAGCTGGTTGAAATGGAGGTTGACAAAGTCTGTATTTCTCAGTGTCTAATTATTCTAATACAATGTCTGAAAGACATGTCGCTTCAGACACTGCATTAAACTATACAGACACTGAACGATACAGACATTGCCAACCTGTATTTCATATTACAGCAAGACAAAACGACGAGAATAACAATGTTTCTTCCTGTGGAGAAATATATGCGAGCATAGGACATGGACACTGTGACATATGGAAGTATGTGTTAGTCCGTGAGGCGTGCTCGGAAAGCCAAAGCGTATATGGTGACTGCTCGCGTTAATTGGGAAATCCAGGTTCGACTAGCGGTCCGGAAAAAACTTTCATGTCACAAATAATTTGTACAGCTATCGTCTAATCGTACTCGCAATTTGTGAATACACTTCAATGGTTAAAATGAGCCTGACAGCAGTAATTTCTCTCGATTTTGAAACCGATTTCATTGAGAACGCACGAGATAGTCTCAGGTCTTTGTCAGGTCCTTTTTACGTCTGCTTTTCTTACGCAGTGATCCAAGATATTGACGCCCAGCCTAGTGATAAAGAACAGCATTCTCGCTCTTACCAACCAAATACCTAAGATGAGCATGCGGCCGAAAGCCACAACGCTAGCTTAGGTTTGTCGTTTCTCCTAGCGAGTGGGTTGTTACTTCTCACAAGGAAACATCACAAACTTGACCTCTTATTTTAAGGAGAACTCTTGCACACGTGCAAGACATCAGCCCCAGCAATCGATCCCGTGCGAAAATTGGGGCTATAAGTTTGATAGTACTCTGTTATGACATTCTGACAGTACAGACGCTGAACTTTCGTGCCCATCGGTTGTTTTGTCGTTCGCTCCTTCCCACTGCAGCCGCCTAATGTCCGAGCGTGAAGCATCGTACCACTGTACAGCGGAGTGACAACCGGAGTGCTACTGTTCGCGGGATGCTGGAGCGAGGGAAGAACAGGGGGGAGCTGAACACATCCACTCAACGTGTTTTAAAACCTTGTTCGAGTGCACGTTATTCTACGCAAAAAACAGTAAGTAGTATGAATATGTAGCCCCACGCATATACATGTTCAATATTATTTTAACAGTGTTCTCTTCTTGATGTTATTCCGCGGCTATATATAGGCCCCAAATCGAAATAAATTAACCTTAGCAACTGAAGACTAATAGAAACGAAGTTAATGATTTTCGATTTACGATATAATTGTGCCTGTTACCTACAAGAACACTGCATCTCGTGCAAGTGTACTTCACTTTAATAGTGCCAGATTCAAAAATCCTAAGAAAATAACTCTCAACAACGATGTTAATAATTAAATATCGCTACGCTACGTTTTTCATTACACACTCACTAGTTTTATCCATGTACACTGCATTTGTGAATGGAAACTGGATAAAGTAAAAAGATCACTGGCACCACCTACATGTTAGAATCAGCAGACCTTGACATACTGCAGAAAGTATGTTACCAATGTTAAAAGAATATTTGACAAACCTCTTATTCATTCCACTCTACAATACTTCGCGTTCGGACAGTAAACGACTGAAATGAGGCGGAGCGAGTCCCAATTGGTGAGCACGAGTGTTTAAAAGTTGGCCTTTCAGACAGTCATAACTATTTACTATCAGAATTATTGCCCAAATTATCGGGCGGGATCGATTGCTTCGGGTAATACCTTGCAAGTGCGCTTTTTTCTCATTGTTCCCATTCCACGGTGGTCGTAAATTTCATGGAGAGTCTCAATCGATCAACGCAAACTCCTGCCATACTGGTCAGAATTTAAACCAGTACTCGTACGGCTTTGCAGTCAGTCAGTCTCCTATTAAATCACTGTACTTGACTATAAAACCCGTGGGCAAAGAAAACCGCAGAATCCATCACGTGGTATAAAGCGCAGTTGGCTGTCGCTGGACGTAGAGGGACGCAATTGGTGATGTTTTCGCCGTAGGTTCGGTGAGCGCAACTCTGTTCGGTGTTTCAGAACCGTGATGGCCAAATCTGAGCCTGCAATTTGTGCCTGCCGGCGTCGTTAGTGCTTCCGTTATGCCGTGTAGCGAGCAGAGGCGGCGGCGGTTGCCCAAGCCGCAGCGGCAGACGGCAGACGGCTGACGGCGAACGCTCTGGCGTAACGCCTCCGGCGACCTTGGACTTTGCCCACTCCACGCCATGCGCCCACGCTCTTTAGGAAAAAAAAGGTGGGGCGGATGTGTGCCGGTAGGCTCTTACAAGAGTCATACCAGCCTTATCCCAGACGATCTAATGAAAAATGCCCACCATATTTTATTTATTTACATATGGTTTATTTTCCCTGACAAAATTGGAGTCTTCAAGCCCTCTGCATGCAACAGTCATTAACAATCATCCTTGCAATGATAGCATTACAATATGGATAGCATGTGGACAATATATAATGCTATCAATAGTGGTAATACAAAGGTAAAGTCCGTGGCAAAAGCCAGTGCCCGGGCTATTAGCTTGGCTGTAAGCACAACCTTACTTCTCCACAACACTAGGGAGGAGGGGGACTCATCCCGACAGTCTTTTACCTCTGGGAAAAACCTCAGGTACTCATTTAACAGGCTGGAACGAGGAAAATTACCCCCTCCCCTATCTGCAATTGAACAGAGGACCTCCAGCATAAGAGTCTAGTGCTGTACCCAATACACCATCAGACCACAGTACGAGTAATAATAGTAATAATAATACTAAATAATAATAATATGTAAAGCAACCATTAATCCAAAGATTCTTCTGAATATCACAAGGAACCACATTAAATAACATTATAAAATGCCATAAAAGCAGAAAATTATAAGAAAAATATAATTTTTTTTTTTTAGTTTTTACAATCAGGTGAGGCAAAACATTTTTTGATATGTGTAGATCCCCCTAAAAATCGGGAGCAATGAACCCTCTGGAAACTCAGTGACAATATATAAACGGCCAAGTAACCTACGGAACATTTATGTCCCACACAGTTATCCTCCCTTCTGTTACTTAAGAATAAACAGCATTTATAGTAAAACTGAAATTGTCAATGTTTAATTCAGGTTTTATTGGAAAATTGTTCATTTGTAACGTGAAACAGAGGGATGGTGTAGTAAAAATAAAGAAAACAATAGATGTTCATCACATAGAGCTAGAAAGTGCTATTTACTCAACAAAATGGGAAAATGAAACACAGTGAAACAAAAATAGATTAAAGAACTTCGTTTCAATACTTCGTCGAATTAGATAAAACATGTTTCTGATATTGATAAACAACTATTACATTTAACAACAATAAGAGTAAACTCTTACCTTTGATCATAATGAAGAACCTTCTATTGAGTTCAAAATAAAAGACAATAGTTGGTTATTTTTTTACTTTGCGGATGTAAACTGTACTTGCATCAAAAGTAATTGCTTTGGTTGCAGAAAAACACAGAAGTTACGTGAACAGCTACTCTTTATTACTTATAAAATACAATTTATATTCTTTAAGGATATAAAATGCACACTGGACTAACACTGAATGATGGTCAGTTCTAAATATGATTTTCTCTCTTACATATTCATTTATTTTTCTTTCCCTACCAGTTCTACCAGTACTACTAGTAACCCTACCTGCTACATAATTTATGTAGTGTACCAAAACTACCGAACTGTAGTAAATAGCACGTACGAGCTGCTCCACAGCCAAAGTCAAACTGCAGCAAATTTCCTCTTTATAGCCTTGTTGAATGTGAGTAATGATGTCCAATCAATGTAGAAAGAAGCTTATTGGTCAGGGGATGAGCGAAAAATAACAGTGTACTATTAGCAGATGAGATCGAAATAAGGAAACAGATAGGGTCGAGAAAAGCGTAGAAAGATATTGGTTCACTGTTGAGCAGAAGGAAAACAGCTGGGATATGCCATGAGGGAAACTACACTGAGTCCGTAGCTCGCGGTCGTGCGGTAGCGTTCTCGCTTCCCGCGCCCGGGTTCCCGGGTTCGATTCCCGGCGGGGTCAGGGATTTTCTCTGCCTCGTGATGACTGGGTGTTGTGTGATGTCCTTAGGTTAGTTAGGTTTAAGTAGTTCTAAGTTCTAGGGGACTGATGACCATAGATGTTGAGTCCCATAGTGCTCAGAGCCATTTGAACCATTTTTTGAAACTACACTGATAATAATAAAGAAAGCTTTAATCGCCTCTGGAACGCAGAGGGGTTTTCGTTTAGGTCGCAAGTCACAGCGTAGTTTGTTCCAGAGTCGTATGGCCGAAACGGGAAAAAGGATGGAGAAAGATGTGTTATGCAAAGATATAGATGTTGGACGCACCCAATTTGGCATTTCAGTTGTGAAATGTTGATAAGTATACCAAACGGTGGGCAAATGAAAGTGGCCCAGAGAAAAAAGTTCCAGGCTACAAAGAAACACAGCAGAGGAAAGGAAATACAATTCTAACATGACTATAGCAGATATTTAAAGTGACCTCCATCCATCTTTTTGCACTTATGAACGCTGGTCAGGAAGCTACTGAAGAGGAATCTGAGCTGGACTGCTAGAATTGCTAGACTCTCATCCGAAATGTTCTGCTGCAGTTCTTGAAGACTGTGAGGATTGTTGCGATATACCTTAGCGTGAGGGCTCCCCACACAAAGTAATCGCACACTGACAGACCATGTGACCTGTGCGGCAAGCTAGGGCCGCATCAAACTGACCTCTGCTAACAACTCTGGCAGGCGTGAAAATTGTGTAAATATGCTCCAAGTTTCCGCTCCAACCTGTTGGAAGTAACTGTAGTTCTTTTCCTCCTCCATTAGTGCTGCCACAAATTGTTTCAAAATGTTGGCAATGTAACGCGCCGAAGCCAGCGTCTCATGAAAGAAGATGGGACCAATAACGCAGCGTGCAGACACTGCACACCAAATCCCAAACTTCTGATCAGGCAATGGTGTTTCGTGGAAGTTATGCGGATGCTCCGCTGCCTAGAACCTGTGATTCTGTGAGCTGACGTAACCACTCTGGGTAAACCAGTCTTCATGAGGCACAAAGATCACATCCATGTCCAAGCAATTCATTGTTATTTCTGTGAACAGCCACTAACAAAACTAGAGGCGCTAAGGAGCATGTGTTGGTTTTAATGCATGAACAACAGACATTTGAGGGATACATGTGCAGATCCAGGTGAAGTATTCGTCTGTGTGATCGACGTGATAGGCCGGCGTCTTGCGTCAGATGTCGGACTGAGTTGGTAGAACTCTGAAGAATTTTCTGGTGAACTACAGCCACATTTTCTGGTGTACGGGCACGTTTCGAAATTTTTTTTATCTTTTCAACACAGATCCTGTCTGACGTCATTTTCGGACTATGCATTCCATGGCACTCTCTGCTGCCACTTTGACACCATTAAATTTCTCAGCATACAACTGACCCCACCGTTTCCACGACTTTGTCACGTAACTTTCAGCAACGAATATCCGTTGCTCCACTCTAAGTAACATCATCCCCTTTACACTGTTCCACTTACACTGACACAGCCCGCACTATGATCTGAACTATTGTGGCTCAAGGTGGGTGGGGGGGGGGGGGGGGGGCGTACACCGTGATATACGCGTCAGAGGTGTTGTTATACTGTGATAAGCGAAAAATTATGACCATTGCCCACCACGAAGCTGGATGCCGCCTCGTGGCGTTGCGGGCACATGACGCGGTAGCAAAAGAATTTAAGCGAGCAGACGCGGACACAGGATCACCCTAGCGAAATACGGACTGCAAATGGGAAAGTCCTTTGTGATAAGCGACTTTGAGAAAGGGCAGATTACTATTACGCAGAGTCTGTGAACGAGTATCTCGAAACGCCGAAGCTAGTCGAATGTTCACGTTCTACTGTCTTGAGCATCTACGGAAAGAGGTAGGTAGAAGGACAGTGAAAGTACCACTACGCGCTAAATGGTCGGACGTCCGCGACTCTTCACTGAACGTGGGGTTCGGAGGCTTGTCTGCTCTGCAAAGCAGGATAGATGATCTGTGGCATCTCTCCCGAAAGAGCACAATGCTGGCGCACGCACAAGTTTTTCGGAGCACGCCGTTCATCTACATTGTTGAACGTGAAGCTCTGCAGCAGACCACTTTTCCCCGTTAACGTGTTGGCCCAACTACATCATCAGTTGTGACTTCAGTGGGCACGGGACCATCGCGATTCGACCGTCGATCAATGAAAACCTGTTGGCTCTTCGGGTGAATCACATTTTTGCTACACTAGGTCGATGATCGTCTCCACAAACGCCGTCATCGAGGTGAACGGCGGCTCGAAACGTGTAGCGCACCACAGACAGAGGCTGGTGGGAACAGTATTATGCTATGGGAGACATTCTCCTGCGCTTGCATGGGACCTGTGATAGTAGCCGGCCGGCCGAGCGGTTCTAGGCGCTTCAGTCCGGAACCGCGCGACTGCTACAGTCGCAGGTTCGAATCCTGCCCCGGGCATGGATGTGTGTGCTGTCCTTAGGTTAGTTAGGTTTAAGTAGTTCTAAGTTCTAGGGGACTGCTGACCTCAGATGTTAAGTCCCATAGTGCTCAGAGCCATTTGAACCATTTTTTGTGATAGTAACCTAAGACATACTGACAGCTGCTTGATATTTTCTCCGATGGCTATGTCACCTTTCAGCACTATAATTATCCGTGTCTGGGAGACAGAACGTTGCTATTGTGGTTTCAGGAGCATTATACTTAACTCATGTTGATGTCTCAGCGACCAAATTCGCATGATGTAAATTCCATGGAACACATCTTGGTCGCTATTGGGCGCCATCGCCACGTACGCAGATCATCGACCCTTTATGTACGCGAATTACATGACCTGTGAGTAGATGTCTACTGTCACATACCTCATTCAAGCCTGTCAACAAACTGACGGATCACTAATACGTTGGGGGACTGATGACCGCCGGCCGCGGTGGCCGTGCGGTTCTGGCGCTGCAGTCCGGAACCGCGGGACTGCTACGGTCGCATGTTCGAATCCTACCTCGGGCATGGGTGTGTGTGATGTCCTTAGGTTAGTTAGGTTTGAGTAGTTCTAAGTTCTAGGGGACTTATGACCTGAGATGTTGAGTCCCATAGTGCTCAGAGCCATTTTTTTTTTTTTTTGACTGATGACCTTAGCTGTTTAGTCCCCCTCAAACATCCCAACAACCACCACCACCACCCTAATACGCAGAATCAGAGATGCATTTCGTTCCAAAGGTGGCCGAACAAGCTATTAGGCAGGTGGTCATAATGTTATGGCTCATCAGTGTATGCATACATTCAAGGCCAATCGTATCCACTTGTCCGGACTACTTTTATTTGCCACATCCTGTATTTTTAATGTGAGGAGAGGTTTTGAGGACAAGAGTGAGTAAGAAACCGACGAAGAAAATTTACACCTAGTATCAGTGGAATGTAAGTGCGCTGGAATAACAAATCAGTACTGTGTTACGTAATAGCAATCCCACAACGAATTTAAATTCAGCTTCCTGCGTTTTGGCAGCCCATTTCTCTTCTTTTCTCTTGCAGATTCTTTTCTTATGGTAGTTACCTGTTTAAGGAATTAAATACGTGCCTGAAGAATATCCAAGGTGACTTACTTCAGTAAATGTTCAACGTAGTGGCTTTAGTTTTCTTCTACCGATCTTAAAACATGACTTGTTACACAAAGCGATCATGCATACCGTGCCAGTGTTTTTATGACATCCGATTGTCCTAAGAAAAAGGGCAGTTTAGGCGGACCATTAACTGAAGAGTGTAGCAATTCTCAAATTGCGTTAAAACCACTGCAAGCAGGTGGAAATGAGGTCTTCACGCTTACTTTGACTAAGGCAGTTGTATAAAAAAAGTGTGTCATATGTCCGCCTAAAGATTGCAACGATTAAATGTCAGCCAAGTAGTCGATGGCGGAAGACGCGTAAGTAGTTCGTGTATGTTCACCTTGCCGCGCGGGATTAGCCGAGCGGTCTAGGGCACTGCAGTCATGGACTGTGCGGCTGGTCCCGGCGGAGGTTCGAGTCCTCCCTCCCCGTGTCTAAAGGAATATTGAAAAATGGTTCAAATGGCTCTGAGCACTATGGGACTCAACTTCTGAGGTCGTTAGTCCCCTAGAGCTTAGAAATAGTTAAACCTAACTAACCTAAGGACATCACACACATCCATGCCCGAGGCAGGATTCGAACCTGCGACCGTAGCAGTCTCGCGGTTCCAGACTGCAGCGCCCAAAACCGCACGGCCACTTCGGAGGAATATTGAATCTGACTGTTGACTTTCATCCGTGGTTCGATGGATATTGTGTGAGAAAAGGGCAAGCAGCGTTTTGCACGAGGGATACTTTCTAAACCGTTGGTGATTTGTGGTCAGATACTTTTCCGTCCCAAGGAAATTTGTTGTACTCGAATTGAGAATACGTTCAAGAATTCTTCAGTAAACCGATGTTGACGATAATGGTCTGCAATTTTGTGGATCCGTTCTTTTACCCTTCTTACATAGAGGAGTCGCCTGTGCTTTTTTCCAGTCTCTTGGAACTTTGCGCTAGACGAGAGAATCGCGAAAAGTGGAAGATAAGTTAGGGCCCAATGTCGTAGAGTACTCTCTGTAAAACCAGTTCGGTATTCCATCCGGACCTGCAGACGTGTTGCTTTTTTGTTTTCGACTCTTTCAGTTGCTTGTATATGGCAGGAATCTACATCTACATCCACATCTACATTTATACTCCGAAGCCACCCAACGGTGTGTGGCGGAGGGCACTTTACGTGCCACTGTCATTACCTCCCTTTCCTGTTCCAGTCGCGTATGGTTCGCGGGAAGAATGACTGTCTGAAAACCTCCGTGCGCGCTCTAATCTCTCTAATTTTACATTCGTGATCTCCTCGGGAGGTATAAGTAGGGGGAAGCAATATATTCGATACCTCATCCAGAAACGCACCCTCTCGAAAACTGGCGAGCAAGCTACACCGCGATGCAGAGCGCCTCTTGCAGAGTCTGCCACTTGAGTTTGTTAAACATCTCCGTAAAAGCTATCACGGTTACCAATTAACCCTGTGACGAAACGCGTCGCTCTTCTTTGGATCTTCTCTATCTCCTCCGTCAACCCGATCTGGTACGGATCCCGCACTGATGAGCAATACTCAAGTATAGGTCGAACGAGTGTTTTGTAAGCCACCTCCTTTGTTGATGGACTACATTTTCAAGGACTCTCCCAATGAATCTCAACCTGGTACCCGCCTTACCAACAATTAATTTTATATGATCATTCCACTTCAAATCATTCCGCACGCATACTCCCAGATATTTTACAGAAGTAACTGCTACCAGTGTTTGTTCCGCTATCCTATAATCATACAATAAAGGATCCTTCTTTCTATGTATTCGCAATACATTACATTTGTCTATGTTAAGGGTCAGTTGCCACTTCCTGCACCAAGTGCCTATCCGCTGCAGATCTTCCTGCATTTCGCTACAATTTTCTAGTGCTGCAACTTCTCTGTATACTACAGCACCATCCGCGAAAAGCCGCATGGAACTTCCGACACTATCTACTAGGTCATTTATATATACTGTGAAAAGCAATGGTCCCATAACACTCCCCTGTGGAACGCCAGAGGTTACTTTAACGTCTGTAGACGTCTCCAGATTGAGAACAACATGCTGTGTTCTGTTTGCTAAAAACTCTTCAATCCAGCCACACAGCTGGTCTGATATTCCGTAGGCTCTTACTTTGTTTATCAGGCGACAGTGCGGAACTGTATCGAACCCCATCCGGAAGTCAAGGAAAATAGCATCTACCTGGGAACCTGTCTCTAATATTTTCTGGGTCTCATGAACAAATAAAGCGAGTTGGGTCTCACACGATCGCTGTTTCCGGAATCCATGTTGATTCCTACAGAGTAGATTCTGGGTTTCCAAAAACGACATGATACTCGAGCAAAAAACGTGTTCTAAAATTCTACAACAGATCGACGTCAGAGATATAGGTCTATAGCTTTGCGCACCTGCTCGACGACCCTTCTTGAAGACTGGGACTACCTGTGCTCTTTTCCAATCATTTGGAACCTTCCGTTCCTCTAGAGACTTCCGGTACACGGCTGTTAGAAGGGGGGAAAGTTCTTTCGCTTACTCCGTGTAGAATCGATTTGGTATCCCGTCAGGTCCAGTGGACATTCCTCTGTTGAGTGATTCCAGTTGCTTTTCTATTCCTTGGACACTTATTTCGATGTCAGCCATTTTTTCGTTTGTGCGAGGATTTAGAGAAGGAACTGCAGTGCGGTCTTCCTCTGTGAAACAGCTTTGGAATACGGTGTTTAGTATTTCAGCTTTACGCGTGTCATCCTCTGTTTCAATGCCATCATCATCCCGGAGTGTCTGGATATGCTGTTTCGAGCCACTTACTGATTTAACGTAAGACCAGAACTTCCGAGGATTTTCTGTCAAGTCGATACATAGAGTTTTACTTTCGAGTTCACTGAACGCTTCACGCATAGCCCTCCTTACGCATCTTTGACATCGTTTAGCTTCTGTTTGTCTGAGAGGTTTTGGCTGCGTTTAAACTTGGAGTGAAGCTCTCTTTGCTTTCGCAGTAGTTTCCTAACTTTGTTGTTGTACCACGGTGGGTTTTTCCCGTCCCTCACAGTTTTACTCGGCACGTACCTGTCTAAAACGCATTTTACGATTGCCTTGAACTTTTTCCATAAACACTCAACATTGTCAGTGTCGGAACAGAAAATTTCGTTTTGATCTGTTAGGTAGTCTGAAATCTGCCTTCTATTACTCTTGCTAAACAGATAAACCTTCCTCCCTTTTTTTATATTCCTATTAACTTCCATATTCAGGGATGCTGCAACGGCCTTATGATCACTGATTCCCTGTTCTGCACGTACAGAGTCGAAAAGTTCGGGTCTGTTTGTTATCAGTAGGTCCAAGATGTTATCTCCACGAGTCGGTTCTCTGTTTAATTGCTCGAGGTAATTTTCGGATAGTGCACTCAGTATAATGTCACTCGATGCTCTGTCCCTACCACCCGTCCTAAACATCTGAGTGTCCCAGTCTATATCTGGTAAATTGAATGCTTCTTACTGAGGCCTCCATACGGAAGTGTGTGCGACGGTCAAACGACAGTGCCTTTATACGATCCTACTGTGTGAATGGGTTTTAAACGGGAAATTTAAAACTTCAGCTTTGCTTCTGCTGTGTTTTATTGCCACAACAAACTGGTCAACGAGTGAGTGGGCAGTAGTCTTCGACCCACTAAAGCGATTTTGCAGACCAGAATTTTTTCGTGTTCTCGGCAAGATATTTTGATAAGGTATGACGGAGGTAGTTACTGCATGTTTCACGCATCGATGTTTTTCAGACGCACGAATTTCTTCTTACTTTTGCTGCTTACTCTGCGTGTTCTGACGTAGTTCCGTATCTGTAATTTTAAACTATGTGTAACTACCTGCCTCCGTAACAGTGTGAGTTTTGAAGGTGCTATGAATAATAATGTCTTTTTTAGTTTTAGTTACAGATTTCCTTACAACAAATTTTCATTGTATTTTTCGTATGATGCGAAAATCAAAAGTTGTGACAGCTTCTATAGCCTGCAACAAGTAAGTCAAGAAGCTAGGTCAACAAAAAAGTTTCTTAAATAAATGAGAAAAAAGTGTAAAAATTTACCAATCGCTATTAATTTTATCTCAATCATCTTGTGAACAGTCATAGAGTTTCTCCAAATCACACGTATTTTATATCTATTAAGTTGATTAAATGACAACCAATGTAAGAGTCGCAAATTTTGGGATCAGTCTTGCAAATCATGGGGCTGGAGAAATGAGAGGGACAACAAGCTCTGTGAGAGTAACGGGAGTCATCTGATCTGAGAATCTCAGGGAAACCATTCTGGCAAATAGAACTGAAAGGAAACATAGTGAAGTTAGATGAAAAAATCGAAATACGAAAGGTACACAATTGCGCCGTTAGGCCAGAACGTACGTATGTTAAGAAATTTTGAATGATTAAGTATAAATCGAGAACATCAAGGAAATGAGAGAGAGATACTCGGACAATTTTGACAGCAATTACAGTAGGTGACTGACTGTGATTAAGGAGCAGAAAAGAGAGTAGACAGTACAACGGATCCAGATAAATGCACTAAAGTAATACCCGAATGTTACGGGGAAAGAAATTACTGCAAAACTGGAGACCACAAAATACATTTCGGAAACAAGAAGTAATCTGTAATTTGCAGGTACTGTACGTAAGATATATAGAAAAAATAGTATACGCTTCTAAAGTTCAGAAGTGGGACACTGACCAACCAGCGTCTCTGAGAACTTTGTGCACTGTTAATAAGAATTATAAGCGCCAGAAACGATAACGAAATCTATTTTCGCTTCCCTTTTCTTTTTTTTATTATCAGTGGAACTCTTAAGTTTGAAGATCGTTGATGTGAGTGTGCACCTAGACTTTTTAACTGAATACACGTAACATGATTACGGAATTTGTAACCAAATAGATCTAAATCTGCAAAATGACGTGAAATATGATCAAATTCGCTTTCTGTTAGTTTTTGCGTTACAGTATTGATCATTATATGTTATAAATACATGAAGTCCACATAGACCAACGGAGCACTCAATCAAACGATTTTAAGGAGCAGAAGGTAACAAGCATTTAAAATATACCTTCGAAAACCACAGGCCTATCCAGAAGTAGTAATACACACTTGTATAATTACACTGATAGACAACTGTCACATGTTATTCTATAACTGAGACTTGTTCAGTCATAAGAGAAGTGTACAAAATTTATCAGCCAGAACATATGATATTACTGAAATAACGACAATTTTTTCTATCAAACATTCGAAAACATTCTATCAAACATTAGAAAAAATTGATCATCTATTTCAGGAGATTATGGAACCGACGTACGGATGACTACCAACATACACGAGACACAGACGCGAAGACTATAGTTGCAAGTTCGGCACCACAGGGCTGGAGGCTCGGTAGGAAGCGACGCGCCTGCGCGACTGCAACCAGCAATGACCCGTAGCTATGTGACCGAACAAAGTGGCGCAGCGGTTAGCACACTGGACTCACATTCGGGAGGACGACGGTTCTAACCTGAGTTCGGCAATCCATATTTAGCTTTCAAAGGATTTCACTAAATCGCTCCAGGTAAATGCCAGGATGGTTTCTCTGAAAGAGCACGACCGATTTCCTTTCACATCATTGAAACACCCGAGCTTCTGTCCCTTCTCTAATGGCCTTCATGTCGACAGGACGTTAAATCCTAATCTTTCTTCCTTCGCCCTTCCTAACAAAGTGCCGTTAGTGAGCTCTCAGTAAGTACAGCATTTGATAACGGTGTACATATATTCCGCTGGCGCACTGTGCTGTTGTTTCATTTACATTCGCCGGCCGAAGTGGCCGATTGGTTCTAGGCGCTTCAGTCTGGAACCACGCGACCGCTACGGTCGCAGGTTCGAATCCTGCCTCGGGCATGGATGTGTGTGATGTCCTTAGGTTAGTTAGTTTCAAGTAGTTCTAAGTTCTAGGGGACTGATGACCTCAGATGTTAAGTCCCATAGTGCTCAGAGCCATTTAGATTTAATATTCATCCCCAGAACTATTTATAAAATACTGCATGTCGGGAAACTACGCAGTGCTAGATTCTCACAGTACCTCTGTGCCTGTAGTGACACCGTGAAGTTGACAGAAAACACCAGTGTACAACTGTGTGGCTTTGAGTGTTGACGAATAACATATTAACTAGTCGTTGCGCAGCATCGATAGCATAGGTCGCTTCATATAAAGGAAGTGGACGAAAACATGGAAACACCAGGAACGCAACACATTATCGTGCCTAGTACGGTGTAAGAATACCGTTGCCATTCAAAAAAGCTCTCAGTCGTCTCGGAATTGGTAAGTAGAGGTCCGTATGGTTTTCAAGGGAAGTTTATACCATTCTTCCTGCAAAACAGTGGTATGTTCAGGTAAAAATGATACAGGCGGATAGCGATCACGCACCCTTCTTACCAAAGTAGACGACAAAGGCTTGGTACTATTCAGATCTGGCGACTGTGGGGGCCAGGGGAGATACGATAATTCATCAGTGCTTACAATACCCGTCATAACCACTCAACACTTACTTTCGTCTACGTCCAGCATATGATGTATTTCCCCCTTTCTCTGTACGTAGTGTAACTCTTCGACACGGTACCTCTTGAAACACCGAACACTTGAACTATCTTGGTTACTAAAGCACCCCCCATACGAGACCAACTCCACAACTACACATAACAATGTTCTGACTACTACTGACGCTTGCAACGGATTGAGGACATTGGGAAAGTGCCGTCCGTGGTCAAATAAGCAGCGCAGCCCGCAGGCTTGGCTAAGCATCTGCATTTATGTTCAAGCATGCATTTAGCACAGTATTTCCATACTTTTATCAGAGGCATGTCCAAACATTGATGGTATTTACAGTGTAATCAGAAGTGATCCAGCCGAATATGACTCCAGTGCAACATTACTCGTCAATAAGAGTATTTTGATTATAAAAAAACAATAGAGTTACAATGAAACAAATGACGTCAGCATTCAAAACCAGCATATCAACCACTTGTTTCTGAAGTCGCAGTCCGTTGCAAGCTCCACAAACAGCTGTATACAGCTAGCTCTCTCTTTTGATTTGATTTGATTTGATTTTAACAGGAGAGCTAAAACAGCTTAGGTCTAACCCGCCACTGCCCGCACCGTAACTAGGCTCCCTGTATATCTGCTAAAGCCAACCAGTGCCCTTAAATAGTGCAGGGAGTCCCTCTACCAGTTTTTTGTTAGACACAATTTCTTCAGGTCTAGTTGTCCCGAAGATTCTGTATCTTCTACTCTCCAATGCCATGCATTCAAAGATTAGGTGTGATGCAGTTTCTTCACTCTCATCACAGATCCCACATTTAGGGTCCTCTTCCATTATGCCCACTGTGTGTAGGTGTTTTTTGAAGTTCCCATGGCAAATAATTAGCCGTATTGGTTGAGGAATTTAAGTTCACTGCACGCTCGTGTTGTGAATTTCCTAGGGTTCTTTCCGTAAGTCTCCCGGACCCTCTCGACATTATCATCCAATGTGCGTGGAGGGCCTCTGGTCTTCCGGTTTTCAGATGCAACTGTCTTCTACGAATTTTCGACGCAACTCATAAATTTTACATATGAGGAGGCGGCTCTTTGCGGAATTGTAGGCAAAATGCACGTTGCAGATTAAAAAAGGAAGCTTAGCGAATAGCGTCCAATCAACAACGAGGTCATCTGAGACAGCGTTACACATTCACAATGAACTTAATTCTGCTGAATGCAGCACACAAAAGATCGATTCTGTGGTGTCGCAACTTTTACTACTTATGAGTAACAGTACCTCTGGAGGTTTGAATTGAACTTCTACGTTAACTGATCAGAACTATCAACTGTTCTCTGTTTACCCTCTTTAGGAGCGGTGCAGTTGTGTATGTGGCTTTTGCGGTTTTTTAAATGTAAATTATTGAAATCTGTCCCTTCTTTTACAATAAACATATATTATGCGGGCCCAGATTATTTGCAGGTTACAAACCTGCCACAGCCAACGCGAACTGGGCAGTACCCATAAAGTCATTTCATGACTCCAGATGAGATTTTAGTATGGAAGATAAACTATACGATGAAAGTATCCGGACACCTATTACTGTGTGCTTTGTGCACCCTTCGCCTTTATGACGGCTTGAGCTCCACTGGAAATACTTTCAATGGGGATATCAATTTCTATGGACAAACAGCAACCAACTGTACAATCATGGGCAAAACGAGCGAAACCCCTCGCCTTTTCGTTATGCTGATCCGCACAGCTTTAAAGTCTGCTACACAGTATAACAAGCAAGGCGACGAAGTGCTACCAACATACTACGCACAGGAGTGAAATTGAAAAACTATCCGAACTTTTCCAGACTGTTTTCAGTTATGTGTAAGACTATATTAATGCTGATCAGTGTGTTAAACACAACACATAAATATAAGATATAAATGAAAGAAGAAACGCTAATTAGTATGAACTGTACTAATAAAAACGAATTTCAGCTTATCGAGATTTGTGTGACAAAGTACCCTAGATCGTTACGAATTAGCAAAATATTATGCGCATTCGGCCGCGAAACTGTCTGTGTCAACGTTCAGACCAGTCATACTGGATTACCGTTGCTGATCTACCTTGAAAGTGAGCAAAAACGAAATTCAGTCAAAAATCATTCAGTGCCACACTTGAGTCAATTCAATTATTCACAGAAGCGGAAAAAGTAGGCAGTAACAAGTATGAAATTCCACAAGAGTTTCATATTGACATCTACAGGGCGCCGGTACAGAATAAAGGTAACAATAAAACGTATTGGGGGTGCGAGAATTTCCAAAAGTTGCTTTACTGATAGTCTGTCTACCTCTATCGAGATTAGAACCGAAAACAAACCAAATCTCCCTTGCAGTAGCAAAAACCTTTCACTACGCTAGCAGACAACCGAGGCAAACAGCCCTCGTATTAACCCAGACATGAATAAGCCGGCAATTTCGTAATGAAAATGGCAAAATGATCTGCAGTTTCTGTAGCATAGAGCTTTCTGGACTCAAAAACATGAATTTTCTACCTTTATGTCGCCGCTTATGTGACAATCATTCGGGATGTTTATCGAAATAACAAAATACTGTTATTAGCGAGTAAATTTGGTAGGATAATTCTGCACCACCCCAGGAAATAAACGGCAACATAGTTGCCAAACGTATTCTACAATGTTTCGAATTCTCCATTAGACTCGGCACAGCCAGAAAACTTTCACTAGCCGAAGTGTTTCTTAAGATAGCTAGCAATGGGAATGCTCGCACTTCTAAAACGCGGTGGCATTAATACTGGGATCTGAATTACCACGTGCATAGGCAAATGGATTTTATTTTCATTCCTGTAAACGTGATTTGGATCGAAAGCGTAGCTACGATTAATATGCTGATGTATCGACTGCAACTAGAACATTTCGAATAAAGAGTAGGGGGAATTATTTATGTGGCCCTCATCTTCAGTAACTGTGGTAGCTATTTTCGTTGTTAGGATTTCGTCACCTAAATCGGTAAAAATTGAACCCTACTAGTCTCACTTTCTTGACCGTCTATCTGTCTACCCAGTCCTTAATACCCGTTTACCTCGAGTACGGGTAGACATAATAAGCGGAAATGTATCGCACTTCCTGCGGTATTCGGTCCCTTGGTGGTGTAAAAAAGTGAGTTTCTATGTCAACTCAATCTAAAGATACGGCCGTTTATGTAAAGAAAATTTACGCGAAAGGTAAAAAAAAAAAAATGGATCTAACAACTATGGGACCAAACTGCTTAGGTCATCAGTCCCCTAGACCTAGAACTACTTAAACATATCTAACCTAAGGACATCACACACATCCATGCCCGAGGTGGGATTCCAACCTACGACTGAAGCGCCTAGAACCGCTCGGCCACCGTACCCGGCGAAACCCTTTTCACTTCATGTGTAATGATAATATATACTGTCTAGTGAGGATAAACTGTATTCGCCAACAACTCAGATCGTTTGACCACGGAACTTTTACGAAGCTACATTCAAATTTTGTTCGAAGTTACGTTATATGCGATATCCACTTCTGAAGACGCTGGCAGATACTGCAGTACCATAACAAGTTGTTAAGAATTTATTGTTACTGGTCCATGCATGACACTTTATTTCAGTATCAGTCTAACGCACCTAGGTGTTTGTCTATGGCTGAAAATAATGAACAAAAAATAAATATAAAGTAAACAACTTCGATGTTCCAATGTAACTCACATGTCGCAATTGCAACATAATTTCGTTGTTACATCTACATGACTACATCTACAGGATTTCTTTGCAATCCAGACTTATGTGCCTGGCAGAGAGTTCACCGAACCACCTTCGGACTATTTTTTACCGTCCCACTCTTTAACAGATTGCGGGAAAAGGACCACTTAAATCTTTTCTTGCGAGCCCTGACTTACATTATTACTATGGTCATTTCTTCCTGTGTAAGTTCCCGAGGAAATAATGTTTCGCCATTCAGAACAGACAGATGTAGGTAATTGAAATTTCGTGAAAAGATCTCGCGGCAACGAAAAACGCTTTTGTTTTCATGAATGTCACCCCAACTCGGTTATCAAATCTAGGACTCTCTCTCCCCGATTTCGTGTCATTACAAATCGTGCTACCATTCCTTGGACGTTTTTGGCGTCACCGTCAATTGTACCCCATTGTTTTTAACTACCTAGGCGTAGTCATTGTGCTGTCTAGACCGCTTATGGCACCTCACAACTCACGAGTGATTCCTTAGGGTAATTTTTCACAACCACCTTTCGCAATGCTCGATGGTCCCTGTACATGAGGTCTGCCTGGTCTTGGTTTAGCAGTGTTTCTTCCTTCGGGTTTCCACTTAACAATCACGTCTCCTACAGTCGATCTAGGAAGCGTTAAAATGGCTGAAATGTCCATGGTGGATTTTCTACTCTGGTGAAATCCAATGAGTAGTTCATGATCGAAGTCACTAAGCTCTTCCAGATGACCCATTCTGGTTACTGCTTCTCTACCGACAGCACAATACTCCCCTCCTCCCTTGACCTTGGTAGTCAGTCTCTCGCGACATCTAGGGGTCAATTCCTTATTACATATGGGTGTTCGGATACTTTTTATCAGATAGTTTACATTCAACGGTGTTACTGGTAAGGTCGACCACTTGATAAAACCCAACGCCTGGATTGTTACCCTGTCGTAAGCGCCCGAAGAAGTCCAACCAGCACAGCATTTGCCACGGTTAGAAACGTCACGGCAGGTTCTGCGATACGCGTCTCGCTCCAGACTGTGTACAGCAGTCTTGCATGGATTGCTCTGAATATTCAGTAACCAGATAGATGCATTCCCCTTGCCGTACATAGTGTTTTGCTCTCAGTGAGAATTAATAACAATTCAGCTGTGCGTTTAAATCTCTTTATTCAAACACAACCTGTATCGCTGACACACAATACCTTCATCAGGTCCTTCTATTGGTAAAAACTGGATAAACGACCAACTTTCCATAACGCCACAACAGGGGATAAAAATCCAAATCTGCGTGCGCAAATCTGCTCATGCATGAGCTGCCCGCTACACTTATCAAATAACTACTAGTAGGAATTACGTTCCTGAGTGAACGAGTCAGAAATGGTATCACATGTAATAATGATACATGTTAATGAACACATTATCATCCTGACTAAAATTTTTTGTGTATCAAGAATATTCCTTAAGTTATGGGCATGAACGTATATATTGAGAACATGAGTATTTCTACAACCGATATTACCTGTCTTTCTGACGGACTCTCCCCATCCAGGATTACCTCCAATCTGTTACGTTAGAGTCAGACACCTAGTTGCGGAAACATCTCGAATTCTCGCACCTTTCATATCAGAAAGCATTATGGCACGGTGCCGAACGCCTTTCGGATATCTGAAAAAACAAATTTGTGTGTCTAGCAGATTTCAAGTTTTGCAAATTTTCATTATAAAGAGAACAAGACGGGACTCAGGATAGCTATGTTTTCAGAATCAGTCTCAGTCCTGCACAGAATAAAAAGAAACATCGCATTAGTTTGATGAAAGAAGTAGGACTCCTGAAATTGGAAAACGTTTATCAGCCATGAACAGAAGAAAAGTATAAGCAACAGCAAAGTGTAAAAGATAGTTCGAAATGAATCGAAAAAGCTAACCTCTGCGTCCATGGTGAATAATTTATCCAAACAAGAGAATGCTACGAGTGATTATAAAAGAAAATAAGTTAATACAACATTTTTGAACCATCCAGCAATTATTATGAGCTATGCAGGTAGAAATGTCGGCAGGCGTTCCAGGCGAGTGAGCGCTTGTTACGTGATCTCCATCGTAAACTAAGGAAAGCTGTTTGTCGCGGCCGTACGTACGTTAAGAAATGTACGGAAGCAACACGTGTTACCAGAATTTCACTTCAGACAGGATATCCCGAATTGCCTGTGAGAAGCACCACGCAGCTGAACTGCTAATTTCTAAAGGTGCTTGTGGATTTCGCGGAATGCTTTGGTTTCTAAATGCCAGTTACAATTCTGATTTCGCTGCTATTTAACTGCCTTACAATGCGGACAAGACTAATGAAGTAAAAGACACTACGCAGATCTGTGGGACTCGTACAGATGATACATTCAAGATCTGTAGGAGCTGAATACAGTTACCTCTACAACTAGAATAATGTTCAGACATTTAGCTCTTCTTCTTTATCTTCTTTGCCTTTTCCCGTTACTCTGCGTGGTCGGAATTTTTATATGAATGTAGACAACGATAGTGACAGCTGATAGCCGGATGCCCCTCCTGATGAACTACATTACTGACCATTAAAATTGCTTCACCACGAAGATGGCGTGCTACAAACACGAAATTTACCCGACAGGAAGAAGATGCTGTGATATGCAAATGATTAGCTCTTCAGAGCATTCACACAAGGTTGGCCCCGGCGGCGACACCTACAACGTGCTGACATGAGGAAAGTTTCCAACCGATTTCTCATACACAAACAGCAGTTGACCGGCTTTGCCTGGTGAAACGTTGTTGTGATGCCTCGTGTAAGGAGGAGAAATGCGTACCATCACGTTTCCGACTTTAATAAAGGTCGGATTGTAGCCTATCGCGATTGCGGTTTATCGTATCGCGACATTGCTGCTCGCGTTGGTCGAGATACAATGACTGTTAGCAGAATATGGAAGCGGTGGGTTCAGGAGGGTAATACGGAATGCCGTGCTGGATCCCAACGGCCTCGTGTCACTAGCGGTCGAGATGGCAGGCATCTTATCCGCATGGCTGTAACGGATCGTGCAGACATGTCTCGATCCCTGAGTCAACAGATGGGGACGTTTGCAAAACAACAACCATCTGCACGAACAGTTCGACGACCTTTGCAGCAGCACGGACTATCAGCTCGGAAACCATGGCCGTGGTTACCCTTGACGCTGCATCACAGCGCCTGCGATGGTGTACTCAACGACGATCCTGGGTGTACGAATGACAAAACGTCACTTTTTCGGATGAATCCAGGTTCTGTTCACAGCATCATCATGGTCGCATCCGTGTTTGGCGACATCGCGGTGAACGCACAATGGAAGCGTGTATTCGACATCGCCATACTGGCGTATCACCCGGCGTGATGGTATGGGGTGCCACTGGTTACAGTCTCGGTCACCTCTTATTCGCATTGACGGCCCTTCAACAGTGGACGTTACATTTCAGATGTGTTACGACCCGTGGCTCTACCCTTCATTCGATCCCTGCGAAACCCTAAAAATTGTTCAAATGTCTCTGAGCACTATGGGACTTAACTGCTGAGGTCATCAGTCCCCTAGAACTTAGAACTACTTAAACCGAACTAACCTAAGGACGTCACACACATCCATGCCAGAGGCAGGATTCGAACCTGCGACCGTAGCGGTCGCGTGGTTCCAGACTGTAGCGCCTAGAACCGCTCGGCCAGCCTGGCCGGCTACGAAACCCTATATTTCAGCAGGATAATACACGATCGCGTGTTGCTGGTCCTGTACGGGCCTTTCCGGATACAGAAAATGTTCGACTGCTGCCCTGGCCAGCACATTCTCCAGATCTCTCACCAATTGAAAACGTCTGGTCAATGGTGGCCGAGCAACTGGTTCGTCACAATACGCCAGTCACTACTCTTGATGAACTGTGGTATCGTGTTGAAGCTGCATGAGGAGCTGTACCTGTAAACGCCATCCAAGCTCTGTTTGACTCAATGCCCAGGCGTATCAAGGCCGTTATTACGGCCAGAGGTTGTTTATCTGGGTACTGGTTTCTCAGGTTCTATCCACCCAAATTGCGTGAAAATGTAATCAAATGTTAGTTCTAGTATAATATATTTGTCCAATGAATACCCGTTTATCATCTACATTTCTTCTTGGTGTAGCAGTTTTAATGGACAGTAGTGTATTCCGCCTGGAACGGAATTTGTGTACCCCAGATATCTGCGTCTAGAGAAAATCCCATCTTAAAGTGTGAGAACGTTTGCTAAATGTTTGTGTAGCGTGTATCAGAGGCGAAATGTGTGTATCAACCTGGTGTTTACCTACATGGCACAGTGTGATCACCTGCCAAAAGCCTGAAAAATCGCTTTCTCCAGCGCCGTAGTGTAGGCAGAGAATCAGTGACGTTCTGGAACGAACCGACAGGAATGTGAAGCCATGCCTACTCCAGCACCGTGGGCAGCTGAGCTAGGTTTCTCGGTTGAGAATCCATGTTGCAAACAGCACTATGGAGGTAGCCCCACAGACTGGGTTTCAATCCGGGGTATTTGGAAGCCGTGGGAGTGCGGTAAACCCATCCAGTTGCTCTTCGAACCACCAACTTACACTGCGAGCCTTGTGACATGTTGCATTGTTCTTCTGATAGAACCAATCTTGCTCAGGAAAAACAGCATGTAGGGACATGGTCCCCAAGTATAGGTACATGCTTGTGTTGATCCACTGCGCCTTCCAGAACGACAAGAACACCCAGACCATAATGTACCCTCTTCCGGCCTGGACCTTGCGACGATTGTTGCAGGACCGTACACGTCAATGACCATCTGTACGATGGAGCGTAAACCGTGTTTCGTCTGAAAGGCCAACTGCCACCACTCAGTGGACGTTCAGTTGCGGTATTGGCGTGCAAAATCAGCCTTCGTCGTCAATGAACAGCAGTCAGCGTGGCTGCATGTATGAGACGCCTGCTGCGAACGCCCACGCGCAGCAACTTTCGCTGAATGGTCGTCGAGTAGACACTGTTGGTAGCTCCTTGGTTCATCTGGGAAGTCAGTTGCCCAACAGTTGCACATCTATTCGCCCGCACACACCTCTGCAGCCGTCGTTCACCCCTGTCATCTATGGCCTTGGTGCACCATAGATGCCACGGCGCCGGTTATGGAAAGCGCTATTCTGCCATGCACAGTATACTTTAACCACGCGGAACGCCAGCAGTTTAAAAATGTAGCCGTATCCGAAGTGTTTCCACCCTTGGTCCGAAAGCCAATGATCATCAGATTAATCGCTCCGTCTCCGCATTACGACAACGGCTGCACTGTTTTCCACACTTGATATACCCTGCACTGCTAGTGCTGCCACCCGCGGCCGTGATTGGTTATTGCACGCTAACGTCGGAATAGGTGGTGGTCACGTTAATGCGCCTGGATATGGGAAACCACCTAAAATCCACATCCAGATGTCTGGGCGGGTAGACAAAAAGCACTAATGACCCTGTGGAACTTATAGAGTTGAAACATAACTAGTTGCCAACTTCCTCCCTGTTCTACCATGGCCATTTAAAAAACAAAAAAAGGAGCCGGAGACTGTAAAATGAAAACCGCTGAAGGGTTCGTAATGCCATTGCCTACGAAAGAAAGAATGGTCCCTATACGAGCTCTGTGGGCCCAAACTCTCCGCTAACGAGACACGCGAGCACACCAGTTTGAGAAGAATTTGTACGAAAAGTCTAGAACTCAAATATTAATCACACAAGACAGAAGGACGCAATTCTCCCATATTCTCATGAAAATCGACTTTGAAGTTTCCCCAGCGTCGTTAATACCCTGAATAGGCTCTGTGTAAGAATTCTCGCTTGCTGTGTAGGGTTACTGAGCTACTATCCCAGCTGGTAAAAATTTGTGAACAGAGGTGCATGTTCTAATAGGATTTCCGTGACGCGTATACTGCCCAACAAGGAAAAAAATAAGTGACGCTCGAGACTGATAATGGCTGGTCTCGTTTTGGTCATTATTTTTGTTTTGGTTTTTCTTCCGTTCAATTCGAGTACCTATATCATTTCAACATTAAATTCACCAAACATATGCTAAGTAACACATATCTCATTGTCATTTTTATGAAAATGCACTTCGCCTTGTTCCTACTTACACACTGCACACAAAATCCATTTTTCATTGTAAATATAATTTCTCAATTACTGATATTTTATAAAAGGTTGTAATTAAAGATTGTTTAAACTAAAAAAACATCAAAAATTAAATTTTTCATCGTTATGTATTTTTCACTTCACATAAATCCTCTTAGAACATTAATCTTTGTTCAGTAATATACCAAAGGCAAGAATCGAGCCCAAGTCAGCAACTCTGCAACATCTTTATTCGTACAAGCATAAATACAAAATAAAGGCCGTCCTTCCGCCGGAACCACCGTTAGGCACTACACTCGAACAAGGCGTGCAGAAAGTCTTTATTAACAAGGTGTGGGGACAATGGAAAATAAACTGAAAGTAAGCTAAGAGGTGTGATGCCGTAGAAAAAGAGGGAAGAAGAGGCGGGGCCATGGTAATATTAGCAGCTTCCTCCTGCTCGGCAGATGGGTTGTGGGGGCAGAGTGGGCAAGAGTCAATATGCGTGGCCTGGCCACCACTACCGGGCAGAAGCGCACAAAAGAAGGGCGGAAGCCGTGGAGGAGGATACAGTAGAGTTGAGGGAATGACCACCTGGGTCTGGCATAGTGCATCGAAGAAAGCATCGCGTGTATATGCGCCTACCCCGCTGCGGGGTACGAGATAGAAATGCAGTGCATGGAGTCTCAGAAGTCAGCAGGGGGGAGAGGGAGAATGCTGCCCGCGTGTGGCACCATCCAGCTGAGCGAGGGTGACGTAAAGATCGCACGAAAGGTGCAATAGCGTGGTCGGTGCTCGATTTCATTGTGGGCGGTTTTTAACTACTGCCTGAAGTCAACGCGTGATCTATAGCCACAGTGTACAGGTAGGTGATCGTCCACCCCTTGATCCACATAACAGCATGATATGTGTGGCGGGGAAATGAGTATCCTCAGGATCCTCATGGGTCAGTCGAGTCCGACGGAATGCGGAGATAGCAAGCAACGAACTGTCAACCCCGTTTCCAGACGTCACTGGTGTCAACACAAATCAGATGATAGGTAGCTTCGTCCACGAGGTGAAAAATCGTACAAAGCAGAGTGTCCGATAATCCAGTTGTGTGAAGACGTTGATTTGTGACCAGTTTTCCACATGCGACATGGTATCATGTTGCCCTGACGTTGGAGGGAATTAAAAGTTGGTGCACATAACGCTAATAAAGCGGGCCACAGCGGCGACGGATGTTTGAGTTCGATGTTGTTGCGGAATAGTGAGGTATAAGAATTTTTGGTTCGAGGAAGGCGCCTGCTCGGTAAGGGAGTGTGAGCGAAACTGAGGTCAACGATGAAACCAGAAATGTGTGCCAGATGCTGCGCTATGTGGCCTACTGATTGCTGTGGGAATATGATGGTGGGCATAAGAATGTCCAGCAAGCTACGCGTAAGGGAGGCACCCCTGTCCCACTTTGTACATGGTAGCCAAGCACAAAGACGCCGCTCGGAGTTGCGGATTGACAAGGCCGAGGCGCCCCGCTCGCGGGGGGAGGGTTAGCGTTACGTAACGGACGTTAAAGAGCGTACAGGCCGTAAGCAAATATCCGAAACTGGCCAGGAAGTTGGGTCCAATAGTTGCTGGCAGTGGGAGTACCTGTGCGATATGGATCATGTCGGACGCCACATGTTGATTGCGGTATTCGACACGTTGTAACGAATTGAATAGGTGGAGGAGATTTTGTCGCACTGCGCCGAAAATTGATGGCAGCAAAGTTGCGCACGGTGGAGGCGTAACTGATGTCAAGGTATCGTAGGTTCTGTACACACGGCAGAGGTGCTAAGTTGTTGTGTGAGAGGTCGCGTCCAGTGGACATCGCCGAGGTTTTAGCCACATTCGTGGCACTGCCAGCTACACTTCGTTGCGTTGATATCAAATTGAGTCCCACCTGTGTTTCGGTCCGCTAGCGGAGTAAGAGGAGGAGCTCGTCCGCATGCGCACAACGAAAAGTGTGCTGCCCCAAAATGAGATCACAAAGGTGGGCCGTCAGTCTCCCGCTGAGTGGTTCTAGGGTTATGGCATACAGCAGTGCCGAAAGTGGGCGGACTGCTGCGAGGCATGCCGTAAGAGAGTCAGTGAGGTTCTGGAAGCTACCGACAGGTATCTGGAGCCATGCCGACTCCAGTGTCGTGGCTAGCTGCGTCAGCCTTTTTGGTTGAGGATCAACGTCGCCAACAGCTCGATCGAGTTGGTCCGACGGATTCCCAATTGGGTTTAAATCCGGCAAGTTTGTTGGCCAGGGCAGTACGATAAACTCATCTTGGTGCTCCTCGAACGACACACGTACACTGAGCTGTGCGACACGTCACATTGTCCTGCTGGTAGGTATCATCGTAGCGAGGAAAACCTTCATGTAGGAGTGGACGTAGTTTCTAAGTGTAGATGCATACTTATGTTGACCTAACTATACCTTGCAAAATGACGAGCTCACCCAGGCAATACCACGAAAACATTCCCCAGACCATAGAGCTCCCTCCTCGTTTACTTTCGGACGTTTCACGCAGTACGTGCCAACGGCCATTTGTCCGATGGAGCATAAAACTTAATTCATCTGAAAAGGCCACCGATCGTCACTCAAATTCCAGCCTTCGTCAGCGATGAACAGCAGTCAGCATAGGTGAGTGACTGCATGAACTAGGCGCCTGCTATGGAGGCCCATATGCAGCAACATTTGCTGAACGGTCGTTGAGGAGGCAGTGTTGGTAGCCCCTTGGTTCATCCGAACAGTCGCTTGCTGAACAGCTGCACGTCTATTCGCCCGTACGCATCTTAATAGCCGTCGTTCACTCCTGCCATCTATCGCCCGTGGGACACCGCAGTTGTTCGATACTGATTTTGGATAGCGTCATTTTGCCATTCATGGTATACTTTAACCGCGGCGGCACCCGAATAGTTGACAAACGAAATGCTTCCACCTTTGGCCAGAAAACCAATAATCATTTCCCTTTAGACGTTAGATAAATCGCTCTGTTTTTACTTTACGACAACGACTGCACCGTGTTCCGCGTCCCAAGACACGCTTTATATACCCACCACTGCAGCCAGCCTTCTGTGAGCGATTGCTGTACGTTGACGTTGAACATAGGTGGCGGTCACATTAATGTGACTGAACGGTGTATATGTTGTATTACGAGTTGACGGTAACCTGTGGCACTGTCGAGTAGGAGAAGACAAAAACAAAATACTACGGTAGTAGTTGGGGGGGGGGGGGGGGGGGGGGGACGGTCAGGCCATTCCATTCGTCGTATATCCTCTCTTTCCAAGAGCTGCTCCACCATTGCTGTTCGGTGTGTTCGCACACTATCATTCAAAAAACTGGTGGCAGTGCCAAATGCACCCATGAAAAGCCTCACATGTGGAAGACTTACAGTGTCACACTGTAACGTGTTCAAGCATTTGAAGGTCAGTACTCCCATGCAACATTATGCCCGCTCTCCCCACTGCATAACACCTACACCACCATAGTGATCATGTTCTACATTGGTCCTAACTGCCCCCACCTCCCGGCATGTGAGCTTACATCTACTAACACTACCCAAACTGAAGCTGCATTCATCCGAGTAGACCATGCGACCCTACTCTTCTTTAGTTCAGACCCAATTACCAAGACAATCGCAAACGGTGTCACCGATGTGCGGGTGTCATCGGTACGAAACGTACTGGTCGTCGCTAGGGCACTGCATCCGCGTGGGGAATCCGTGTGAGTAGTGCTCGTCTACATCACTCGCTATGCACGCTGCTGGCAGTGCACTCGCTCGGTATCACGTGGCACTCATTCACTGAGCAACGTGGCCTTGCCACGAAAGTAAAGAAACAGAAACTGTACCTATACAACTTCGACCAACGTAGCGGCACTAATGGGCCCAGCAAGCGTTCAAATGCATTTAGAATTAGAATTTCTGTTTAGTTGTCGATTTTCCATGTTTTCTACGAACAGGGAGTGTGTTTGCATACCTGAGATTCACCAAGTGTTACCACAGAATCAAGAAAATTATAGTGATGACCGAATACTGAGTGTTATTGAAGGTCATTGTTTCAGTCATCGAACTGTATATTTCTGTGAAATAATAGTTGATGAATTAATGCTCGCTTTCAGTCAACTGCTAAAGTCGCACTTACATTTAGACACATTTTGAACAGAACAAATTAAAAAGATTTATTCTGAGGATGTGACGAACAGACTATAATTATCAGCTTTGTTTATAATTAACTAAAAACTTCAATTCAGCTACATTGCAGGCTTTCGTTAGTAAATCGAGCAAATGAACTAGTAGGACTCGTTGCATTTGGTAATATGAACAGAAAGAGAAAGGAAGTGTAAGGTGTAGAGGTGAAAATAGATGGGTATTATTCAAATATATTTCTATCTGAATAATTATTCGAATAATCAGCTCATTCAAAGAGATTTATTCTCCAATAAATTATCTGTCAATTAAATAACGAGTAACATATAATAGCACTGCATTTCCTATTTTACTTCTTGTACAGAGTTAATATTTGTTCCCTTAGCTTAGTGCAGTTTCTGTTTATAAATAACTTATTAATGATATGTCTAGAAATGTGTCTCAGTGGCTTAAGTTTCAGACTACAAAACTTAGGCTTAGGATTCGATTCCCACCTGGTCTTGCGATTTTCTCTGTTCATAATGCTTCTTTCACCTATAGCGATGACAATAATGCCAAGTCAAGTTGCGCAGTATTTCGGCGTACGCGTTGAAATGTGAATCCCCCTCTAAGTGGCTGTATCGATTCAGAGATGGGAGAATGTCAAGGGCACACCACCATGCCTAGTAAAGCATTCCAGTACTGAAACCATCCTTTATGTTGAGCATAGCTTTACTTGATTTACAGGGTAAAAATGAGAGATAAAAATGCTTATAGGCAGACGGCCTCAACAATTTGGGCTATAACTCATTAGGTAGCCACAATGTTAAGCAGCCAATTTAGCCAGGCAGCTGACGGTCAGTGGCGACCGACCAGCCGAGAGAGATTGACGTGGAATATATTATGCCTTTTTTCTCATAACAATCGTACTTTACTATAGTTATGAAAATTATTTTTCTGTCGTTTTACTTGCTTTATGCGCTGTGGAGTATATGTTCACTTACGTCGATGTTGGAGCATACGGAAAATATAGTGACTCATCTATTTTTATGCAATCAATTTTGCATGAAAATTTCGGTAGTAAAAATTTACGAATATCGAGAAAAGTCCCACGTCAAACAAGGAGGTACCAATGTCGGGCGTCATTGTCGGAGACGAGGCATTGGTATATCTGAAAATTTAATGTGTCCTTTTGAAGGAAGGAGTTTAACAAACAATAAAACAACCTTCGAAACCGGTTGTCTCGGACTAGGTAGTTTATACAATACACTTTGGCAAACAGCTCGAGAACCGAGTATTTTTCATCGCGCAGACGATGTTTAAGATGAATTTACAATTGCCGTAACAAATGCATGTTGTGTTTTACAAAATAACGTGGCAGAAAGAGATGCCTGTAAATTTGAAGACATATTGTACGTCCCTCCAGAACTGGAAACTGCCCCAAGTCCAGTATGAAAGGCTTATTTCAGTAGTGGTGCAAGTCTATTTTTGTTAATTCTGAGAAACAGAGTCCTAAAGTTAAAAGAGCGCTGAAAAACGTTAGGACTCTGTATCTCAGAATGAACAAAAATGGACTTGTACCACTGTTGAAATAAGCCCTTCATATGCTGTCGAAAGTCATTATGAAATTTGTTTCAGGATGCAAGGAAGGTCTGGCTGCTTTGGCAAGTGCATGCATACTGAAGGCAGCCACAGAAATTCTCCACGAGACAGCCTCCTCAGGACTGGCAGCGCGGAGCTAGCTGTCTGCTTCACAGGCCCAGCGCTCGGGCTACAGTGCATGTCATTTATTTTATTGGCAGCCGCAGACGACCTGTCTAGTGCGTTACACAACCGAGTCGGCCCCTTTTATCTGTCTGTGCACTTGTCAATACGTCTCCTTCGTCCACAGTTAATATAAAGCAAAAGCTCTGCGTAAGCAGCCAACGATGAGAACATATCCGACAAAAACTCTCAAGCTTCAAAACCTTTCTCAGATGGATAACACTATCGGATATGTGTTTGTCTCCTTAGTACAATTACGCAATTTGTGGTTTTAGTGCTGCAAAATGAGTGAACCAAGCAAGAACTCAGTTGTTTCTAACGATTAACATCAACAAATATTTTATCTAAGGTTTCCTAAAACGTTATGGATTGCTGCTGGACGTCCAGAGTCGTCCAAAGTGTTTTAAGATTAACTCTGAGTGAGCTTGCCGTTAGAATATGGAATAGTTTTTCGATCCGACATCTGTTTGTGCAAATACGTAGAGCTTTGAGATTCAAAAATTTCGGAAGAGGCACTAGCTTTGAGTATATAAAACAGTTCGTAGCACTGTAGCACATAAGCAACTTGGGTATCGTGGAAGTATAGAGAGACAATTGGAAGATGTTTTTCGCCTTTATATACCAACTGCAATTGTTGCAGCAAACTATAACCCGCGATTTAAAAACATGTAGTTCACCTCTATTGCTGTCCATGACCAAGAGAAGCAAACAACAAACTTCAGACATATAATAACCAAAGAAATGTAAAAGAACTCATGACATTATGACAGAAAAGAAGATTTTATTTGGCATGTGATTTGAGGAGTGAAGATCAAGTGAAATCACCGCGAATTATTTGCCAAAAACTACAGCGGAATTGATATTTTCTCTATTTTTACTGAAGAAGATTATGAGCTGAAAGTCGTAGCCTACATCGAAGTTACGATTAAAGACGAATTCTGGGATGCACTGCATGTGTAGTGTCACAACGGTAAATCTCCGTAAATGAAATAAAGTTGCTGATGAGACATTTAAAAAAAAAAAGAGTTGTTCTGAAAACTAATTTAAAAGAAACGAAAAGTACATTCGTCTAATAAATGACAAATAATTAGAGCTATAAAAGCAGTTGGAGTCCAGATTTATCTATTATTCTTAACACTTTTTATTCACAGATCATGAATACGTGTTTTATATGCGCGTAAATGAATAATATTTCGAATATTTTTGTTATCCACGAATAACGAATATTAATTTATAGCTGTATACATTATTCGTTATTCGCATAAATTTTCCCTACGTCTGGTGATAAGCGAAGGGCATCACACAAATTTGCAGCCTGTATGCTAGTGAGTGCAGGAGAGTGATATTCGCGTGGTTCACACGGCAGTGCCAGCCGCGAGTACACAAGCGCTCACGTGGCTGTCATTACTATCGGTAATATTCGGCAACTTACGCCAAGCATATTAGAGCTCTCGCTCGCACACCACGACTACAGGTCTCTCTAGTCGTCGCGCAAAGAAACAAAGCCCATGCAGTCACCGTGCCACTCTGGAGCGTAATACTGCGTGCTTTGCAGTCCTGTTACATGTGATTGCAACTGTACCCTGTCTGACGTTGTTTCCTTATTGCCCGTTGCACAATATAGCAGTCATCTGCTGCTGTAGTTGATCCTCTCCTTCGAACAGCAATTCCAAATTCCTGGGCTAAACTCGCCACACTTCGTCCTTCTTCCAGTTTTGTGATTATTTTTCCCGTATGAAGTCATCGAAACGTTACCGGGCAATGTCGTAATGGAGAACACCGCCACACTGCTCCGTAACGGTTCGTGACCGACACACATTGTCTTTGCCTGTTCCCTCAGCTGCCACGTGTTGCGTGGCCAGCCCTGTTGCGCGCTGTAGTCATGCTTATCTCACACCATGAGACGTCCAGCTTTCTGTGTATGACTGGAAGACCGCTGGCAACATGCTCCCGCACTTTGATTCATTTCACCGAGTTGTTAATATTTTACGTTACTTCATCTATCTCGTCCTTAAATTTTGCAGAGCAGAGTACAATGGAAGGGCCAAGGTCGGCTCCCTCCCCGCCGGTCCATCTCCTCTCCCCCTCCCCCCACCCTCGGTGTAATACTAGCGACCGGCCTTACTCTAAGGAAGAGCCTCTGCCGCCCCCACTGTGCAAGTCATTCTCCCAGATGCACCACATCTTCACGGCCAGAGGCAAGGGACCTCCCGCGGCATCCACGCAGTCGTTGTTGTCCATCAGTGGAATAAAAATTCTTGGTGCACAGTGAACGGTCTCTGCTGTAGAAAGTGGCGAGGGGGAGCCGATTCACATTGACAAACTGGAATCAGAGGAGGCGTTATCGGGTGAACTGGTGGAGGGGGCAGCTGGATGTCTCCACAGGACCTGGGTGTCCAACACTAAATGGACAATATGCATTTTGCCTGGGGAAAGAACGCTTACTACAAATACCTTTTAACTTCTGTGTGTGGCTGACGAAAATGTGAGACACCAGCGGACCTAACGTACTGTAGAGATGGAGTGAAATGAGACGTTGGCAGGTGCAGGGGGAAGTGACGGATGAGTTGACAGGACATCCATTCTTAACTGACAACATGCTGCGTGAACAGTGAAGGAATTTCAGCTACAATAAAGTCTGCATATAGTCTTCTTTCCCTTGATGAGAAATGTGGGCGGAACGAGATATTACACATGGGTGGTGAACAGTAATTCGATTGGCCAGAAGGGAAATATAAGCTAGCCTGTAATGTGTATGGTTAGCCCAGGGTGATTGTTCTGGAAAACGCAAAGAGATCGCCTTGTAGACACACTGATGGGTGGGACGGCAAAGAGGACACTTACTGGTTGCCGTCGGAGCAGCTGCTTCTGCGCCGCCACCAGGGGATATGCGGCCGGCCGACCTGAGCCAGGGGCGGCGCTAAGGTTTTCCGGCCCCAGATGAGCGTTCTTAAGCCCGTCCTCCAATTTTTTTAATACATTTTTTTAATGAAGTAAGGAAATTTTAACCCAAAAAAGTCAAACAATGCCTTCTTTAAGAAACTTTTTTAATGCTCACAGTTTACATAAACTCGATACTTAACAAAATTATATTATCTTACTAACTTTTTAGATGCGAACTCTTTTATAATCCAGGGACATTTTAATGAACGGGCTAACCGTACTCCTGTACTGTAGGAACGCTGAATGACCCCCATGCTTGGGCAAGAGTAACAGGCAAAGTGCAGAAAATCCGTAAGAGTAACTTTATATTTGGAAATAAGTTATTAAAACTGCGCTTGAGTAGAGCATTGAGAAGAGGAAGTGGCTCAGAGCCAAAATTAGCTGCATGAATCATTTTAATCAGAAAATTTCCTCTATCAAATCTTCATTTTTAATGTCTACGCTGCACGAAAATGCCATGTTTTCTAAGCACACTGGTAGTGTAGAATGGTCTAGGCTTACGTAATTCCATAAGAAACCAAATGTGTCAATGACGTTGTCTTTGGCAGCATACCTTATAGTTAAGTTTCCTTCAAATGGTTCAAATGGCTCTGAGCACTATGGGACTTAACATCTGTGGTCATCAGTCCCCTAGAACTTAGAACTACTTAAACCTAACTAACCTAAGGACATCACACACATCCATGCCCGAGGCAGGATTCGAACCTGCGACCGTAGCAGTCGCGCAGTTCCGGACTGAGCGCCTAGAACCGCTAGACCACCGCGGCCGGCAAGTTTCCCTCAACTGTATCTAGAATAACACTGCAAACACTTATTTCAAAACTGTCCTTTTGACTCAGTTTTGAATCTTTTTGTGGTATTTTTTCTACAAAGCGTTTTGTTTTTCCTTTCTTTTCCTCTGTGCTGCGAATCTTTACATTCAACATACACTCCTGGAAATTGAAATAAGAACACCGTGAATTCATTGTCCCAGGAAGGGGAAACTTTATGACACATTCCTGGGGTCAGATACATCACATGATCACACTGACAGAACCACAGGCACATAGACACAGGCAACAGAGCATGCACAATGTCGGCACTAGTACAGTGTATATCCACCTTTCGCAGCAATGCAGGCTGCTATTCTCCAATGGAGACGATCGTAGAGATGCTGGATGTAGTCCTGTGGAACGGCTTGCCATGCCATTTCCACCTGGTGCCTCAGTTGGACCAGCGTTCGTGCTGGACGTGCAGACCGCGTGAGACGACGCTTCATCCAGTCCCAAACATGCTCAATGGGGGACAGATCCGGAGATCTTGCTGGCCATGGTAGTTGACTTACACCTTCTAGAGCACGTTGGGTGGCACGGGATACATGCGGACGTGCATTGTCCTGTTGGAACAGCAAGTTCCCTTGCCGGTCTAGGAATGGTAGAACGATGGGTTCGATGACGGTTTGGATGTACCGTGCACTATTCAGTGTCCCCTCGACGATCACCAGTGGTGTACGGCCAGTGTAGGAGATCGCTCCCCACACCATGATGCCAGGTGTTGGCCCTGTGTGCCTCGGTCGTATGCAGTCCTGATTGTGGCGCTCACCTGCACGGCGCCAAACACGCATACGACCATCATTGGCACCAAGGCAGAAGCGACTCTCATCGCTGAAGACGACACGTCTCCATTCGTCCCTCCATTCACGCCTGTCGCGACACCACTGGAGGCGGGCTGCACGATGTTGGGGCGTGAGCGGAAGACGGCCTAACGGTGTGCGGGACCGTAGCCCAGCTTCATGGAGACGGTTGCGAATGGTCCTCGCCGATACCCCAGGAGCAACAGTGTCCCTAATTTGCTGGGAAGTGGCGGTGCGGTCCCCTACGGCACTGCGGAGAATCCTACGGTCTTGGCGTGCATCCGTGCGTCGCTGCGGTCCGGTCCCAGGTCCACGGGCACGTGCACCTTCCGCCGACCACTGGCGACAACATCGATGTACTGCGGAGACCTCACGCCCCACGTGTTGAGCAATTCGGCGGTACGTCCACCCGGCCTCCCGCATGCCCACTATACGCCCTCGCTCAAAGTCCGTCAGCTGCACATACGGTTCACGTCCACGCTGTCGCGGCATGCTACCAGTGTTAAAGACTGCGATGGAGCTCCGTATGCCACGGCAAACTGGCTGACACTGACGGCGGCGGTGCACAAATGCTGCGCAGCTAGCGCCATTCGACGGCCAACACCGCGGTTCCTGGTGTGTCCGCTGTGCCGTGCGTGTGATCATTGCTTGTACAGCCCTCTCGCAGTGTCCGGAGCAAGTATGGTGGGTCTGACACACAGGTGTCAATGTGTTCTTTTTTCCATTTCCAGGAGTGTAGATGATATTCAAGCATTTTCTGCTACCGTGAAACTTTCTGAGTAAATAATATCCTAACTATTTATCACTCTATTTAATTCTTCCATTAGATTCTTAATATTAGCACTTTCAACAGCCACTGTGGCTTCCTTTGCTTGAAGCATAGCGTTTCATATGTTTACTGCAGCTAATGCTGTGTCCAGGATTGAAGACATCAACACACACTGAAATGATTTCAAATACTTCTGAATGCTCATTACTTCGGTGCATGCCAATGCAGTCAAATTAAAGTTAAAAGCAAGTTCAACAGACCTTTGTAATCCTGGAAAATGATTAGCAAATGAACACACAGCAATCTATCCGTGCAGGCCACCTCGTTTCCCATAGCACATGAAGAGACTGTCCAATATTTTCTTTAAAAACTTTCCACGTTTGGGGACTGGAATGAAAAGAACATTCGAGAGAAGGTGACTACATTCGTGCAACTGCTCGCAGCATGTGCGCCACAATGATTTAATCAATTGACATCGCAAAGAGAAAAAATTCCAAGGAATTTTCTTTAAATATATATGATTGGTAGATGCCACTCATATAGCCCCCATTGTCAATACCCACCCATGACGGTCTGAAAACTATCAGTCATAGCGTTTCAGACAATCGCAAATCATTTTAGCAATTTACTAACCAATCTCCTGGTCACATTCAACGAATTCGAGATAATTCTCTTTAATTCTGTACTGATTATCTTCATCAAGGACCATGTATCGCAGTATAAAAACATTGTGCTCTCTTTGGACTTCGTCAGGAGTCGCATCTATCATAACAGAAAAGTATTTACTACTTTGTACCTCTGTTAAAACGTTTAGGGCAAAAAAGTCTCCCGCTACACTGGTGTCCAAAATAAAGAAACAAACCGTTATTTCCTCGTCTTATGTCTAATTCACGATATAATCATATAACCTGTCAACCAGATGTCAGTACGATCTTGTTCTGCACGCAGGAAGGCATTCCAGTCATCGGACAACCATGCTAACGATGATGTCAGACCACATATGAAACGAGGTAGTATTTTCGGGGTAGTCCCACATCCACAATCGCTGTGTACAGTCACAAAAGGTGGAGTATAGCACAGATAAGATGCCTACCAGACTCTCTGCGGTGGAGGGCAACAGAAATAACGAAAGCAGGACAGGCGCAAACTGATGTGGCCCGATGACATAAAGTGAATCGTTCTGTTGTTTCTAAGATGTGGCGAGTTTATAGAGACCAGAACTGTATCCCGAAGGTAAGTGAGGGCTGACCACGCGTGATTTCAGAAGAGAGGACCGTCATTTGGTTGTAAGGGCACGACAGTTCCGCCTTAGTACTGCTCGGCAACTGGCATCTGAGCTCCCAGCATCCACTGGCCGTGTTGTATCGAGGTAATCGGTGCGCAGCAGGCTTCGGCAGAGTGACCTTTACTGTCGGAGACCTGCTGTATGTCTGCCTCTGACGCTTCTTCACAGAAGGGAAGTCTAGAATGGAATCATCAACATGCCATCTGGGCGGTCGAACAGTGGGCCAATGAGTTTTCAGAGATGAGTCCCCATTTAGTCTGGAGAGTGATTCTCGATGGAGTCGCATCTGGAGAGAACGTGAAACACAACTTCGGGATCCAAATATTGTGAAAAGAGACCGATATCGAGGAGGATGGTATGAGCAGGGATTATGTTTACCACTGAAACCCCTATTCATAAAACTGCATGGGTGAATCGGCAAGATTTAACTGACGTCTGGTATCGTGACGAGATTTTGGGACCTCATTAGCTAAGAAAAATGTGTGTGGAGTCCTAAGGGACCAAACCGCTGAGGTCATCGGTCCCTAGACTTACACATTACTTAAATTAACTTAAATTAACCTATGCTAAGAACAACACACACAGAGTGAGTCACAGCTCATACTGAGCTCATTAACCAGTTGTCTGAATGTGTGTGCAATTCCTTTAAGTTGGAAAAACCGAAGAATATTTTTGTTTACCGTTATTCATGTTGCAGTTGTTTACGTTCTGAAATCTTTGCGTTGTTTCTACTTTACTATCAACTGTTTATACTGTTTTTTGGTAAGATAAAAGCAACATTGCAAAATTTCCGTTTGTTGCTTCAATTTTGGACACCAGTGTACTTCAATTAATTCATGCTGAACTTCGTGTGACAGATTTGAACCATACGTTTTCATTCTTGTTGCGACACTTCAACGTTTTTGAAATGCTATTTCATATTGAATCAGACTTCGTCAAAAACTCTAGGACCCCAAAAAATTTCCATTTCGGCTATCCGTGACCAAGTTACTACCATCTATGAAAACTAAACCTCTTTCCGCGTGAAAAAGAATCACTCCGATTACCTGATGCTGTACTTCATTCCAATACTGCTCTTCTCTTACAGTGTTCTGGTCTAAGAAAATTTCTGTGACTGCACTACTATTTAGCAAATTTCCGCGTGATTCTGAGTACGGCAAATGGTAAAAAGGACTGTTTTCACGTTCACTCACTTTTTGTTTTAGCTTTATCTAGCCTCTTGGTTATCCCTAACCGTAGCTTACAGCCAAATCAGAATTGGCGACATCTGTGCATCGCGAAAACAGTCAGCAGGCAAAGCAGTTAAGTGCTTGAATTTCTTTCCTCCAAACAAGCCTCTCACTTTTTGAAATTTCCCAATTTTTTTAAGCTGTGCTCAAACTGATTTTAATGGGAAGGTTGGTTACTTTTTCAGTCCTGCGACAGTCTCTCTAGTGATCGCTCAGGTCCTCGCCTGAAAGATTCTTCTACTTCTAAACTGCTGAAGCGCTTTTTTCTCTCCACAGGCGGTATCGAAACCTAAAATCTTCTGGTTCGTTTCTGTGTAGCCGTTAAGACATGTTCCGTTTCTGGTATGATTTCGTGTCATTGTCAATTGTCCAATATTATCACTTTCACTTTCTTGTGTGCATCCTACTCAACGAAAATGCCACCCTTAACTTGTGTCCCCCTTGATCGACGTTGTCCCATCCCTCCATCGCCGATGCTACAGATACTTTTAAACAACATCTTTCTAACATATCAACATGTGCAAAATTTTGAAAAATGGCTCTAATATTTACACTAGAGGTTCAAATGGCTCTGAGCACTATTGGACTTAACTGCTGAGGTCATCAGTCCCCTAGAACTTAGAACTACTTAAACCTAACTAACCTAAGGACATCACACACATCCATGCCCGAGGCAGGATTCGAACCTGCGACCGTAGCGGTCACGCGGTTCCAAACTGAAGCGCTTAGAACCGCACGGCCACACCGGCCGTACTAGAGGTTCATTGCCGCGCGGGATTAGCCGAGCGGTCTTCGGCGCTGCAGTCATGGACTGCGGCTGGTCCCGGCGGAGGTTCGAGTCCTCCCTCGGGCATGGGTGTGTGTGTTTGTCCTTAGGATAATTTAGGCTAAGTAGTGTTTAAGTTTAGGGACTGATGACCTTAGTAGTTAAGTCCCATAAGGTTTGACACACATTTGAACATTTGAACAAGAGGTTCATTCTTAAGTACGTATACCACAAAAAGCTTAATCAGTTACAAGTGGAACTGTCTAACTAACGACTTACTTTGTCTCTGAGTCTCCTTATCCTGTTCATTATCAATTATGGAAGCGTCTACCTCGATTCCACGTCCCGCTGATTCCTCCGACACTACTTGTTTTAGCGAGTCGCACAAAAGGGTTACAATGTCCGTCCCTTTTTCGCAGCATTGTCTTTTTCAGCCTTACGCTTTCGTTTATGATAACCTGATGAACCACTGAACCATTTTTTTCCACTCGGGTCATTGGTTTCCATTATAACAAAACTCATAACACTATCTGATGCAATAATACGAAAACGTAACTCCATACACAACCCCAAAATAACCTAGAGCGTGAACCAGGCGACTCAACTCGACTGTGTTCAAATGGTTCAAATGGCTCTAACCACTATGGGACTCAACATCTGAGGTCAACAGTCCCCTAGACTTAGAACTACTTAAACCTAACTAACCTAAGGACATCACGCACATCCATGTCCGAGGTAGGATTCGAACCTGCGACCATATCAGCAGCGTGGTGCCGGACTGAAGCGCCTACAACCGCTCTGCCACAGCGGCCGGTAACTCGACTGTGTACTGAGCGCTACTTACGAGTAATGATATGCCACAATACAAAACTAAATACAACAAAACAAAGTATTGCATCTTCACATTCTCACGAATACGACGATTTCGGTGCTGTAATCTCGGCTTGTCAAAACTTCCTTACGATAGCTAGGCCTCTACAGCAGCTCACAGCAGAGACTGACTAACAGGAGTTCAGCCAGCCGTCGGCTTTCTGTAGTACAAAAGTGATAGCGTAAACCCTTTTAAATGATGACATTTTTGTCTATAATGTCGACCTAATGCTCTAAGACGCGAAAATAGTTTCGAAATAACGGAAAGAAGAAAATATCATGCATAAAAATTGTAGACGTCAATCAACTGGAGGGTAAATTAAAAGCTACCCAACACAATACTTGTTTTAAGACAATTATTTTACTATTTAATAGCCTTTAAATACTAATACTATTAGCATGTGAAACTAGTAAAAAAGTGAAAACCAGCGCTGCAGCTCAGTCGACGCGAAACCAGAACTTGACGAGGGGTATGAAGTTTAAAATTTCAACGTGCATACTCATACATATTACGTAATCTACATGTTCGATGTGTTCAGAAATGAACCTATTTGATAATTAAAACATTGTCCGTACTTAGATTTAAAAAACTTCTTATAATTCCATTAAAATATAGTATCAGTTGATTGAAATTGAAATGTGTTCATAAATATCACAACACTTGTATTCATGTACTAATAATATTTTTTATGTACAATATCTGATGTATTTTACCGGCCGCTGTGGCCGAGCGGTTCTAGGCGCTTCAGACTGGAACTACGAGACCGCTACGATCGCAGGTTCGAATCCTGCCTCGGACGTGATTGTGTGTGATGTCCTTAGGTTAGTTAGGTTTCAAAAAATGGTTCAAATGGCTATGAGCACTATGGGACTCAACTGCTGTGGTCATAAGTCCCCTAGAACTTAGAACTACTTAAACCTAACTAACCTAAGGACAGCACACAACACCCAGCCATCACGAGGCAGAGAAAATCCCTAACCCCGCCGGGAATCGAACCCAGGAACCCGGGCGTGGGAAGCGAGAACGCTACCGCAAGACCACGAGATGCGGGCTTAGTTAGGTTTACGTAGTTCTAAGTTCTAGGGGACTGATGACCTCAGATGTTAAGTCCCATAGTGCTCAGAGTCATTTGAACCATTTGAACCATCTGATGTATTGGTCGTGCCGCACAAAACCGTAGTAACCTGTATTAATTTAACCACTAGTTATACATGAATATTTTTTGAACGATATTGCAGGGTCAGTCAGAACCTCCAGGGCTCAGACTACTCGTTCAAAAAAAACTCGCCTTTGAGGTCTATCTAGTTAGACACCCGGACTCCCTTCAGGACCCCGGCCTCGAGGTACACTATTTCCGCGCTTGCCTCCTCCCCCTTTCACCCTCTCTCCCCCCCCCCCCCCCCCTCTCCTCCCACGACCACCTTGCTCAGCGTTGGCCTTGACCCCAGCGCGCCTGCCAGCTCTCACGAGACGTCGCTAGCCGGGACCAGCGCGCCTTCATTTCCGCCGCCAGCAGCCTGACCATTTTTCCAAATAGCAATCACGATTTAAAACTTTGGCAACGATCGTAAGAATCTTGCTGTTGATAATAAGTAAATTATTACCTTCGTTTCACGAATAACAGTACACCGACTGGAAAAATAATCGCAACACCAAGAAGAAGTTGTGTGACATACACGAAGGTCGATAGGCGTGTTTTAAATCTGAAAGATGGTGTGTATTAAGTTTTCGCGTCAGTCGCATTAGAGTGGCGCTAGTAGCGCCACTACAGCGCCAATATGAGGATGCAAATCAGCATTGCTTTAAATACACACTGTAACGGTCATCAGCGTTAGTTACCTTTGAGACTGGACGTGGTGAGTTGATGTTAGTCAATAATGCCTTTAAGGCTAGAAATATGCCATTGTCAAAACCTCACTGAGTTTGAACGAAGTCGTTTAATAGGACGTCGAGAAGTTGGATGTTCCTTCCGCGATGCTTCAGAAAACTAGGCGGAATGTAGCCACTGTACGTGATTCTGGCAACGATGGTCACGAGCATCTACGGTCGCAAGAAGAACTAGTTCTGGACGGACACGTGGTATACCGAGACGGAAGACCATCGTGTTCGGCGTACGGCTCTGGCGCATCGCAAAGCATCTGCACCAACAATGTGAGCAGTAGTTGGCACCAGAGTAACACAAAACCGTGTTACACATCGGCTACTTCAAGGATATCTCCGAGCCAGACGCCCTGTAGTCTACATTCCACCGACCCCAAACCACAGCTATTTGCGACTGCAGAGGTGTCAAGCGAGAGCTCACCGGAGGGCAGGGTGGAGGTCTGTTGTGTTTTCTGATGAAAATGGTTCAAATGGCTCTGAGCATTATGGGACTTAACATCTGTGGTCATCAGTCCCCTAGAACTTAGAACTACTTAAACCTAACTAACCTAAGGACATCACACACATCCATGCCCGAGGTAGGATTCGAACCTGCGACCGTAGCAGTCGCGCGGTTCCGGACTGAGCGCCTAGAACCGCGAGACCACCGCGGCCGGCTTTTCTGATGAAAACCAGTTCTGCTTCGGTGCAAGTGACGGCAGTGTGTTGGTTAGAAGGAAGCCAGTTGAGGGCATCCAGCAAAAAACCTGTCTGTGTGCTAGACACGCTGGACCTACACGTGGAACTATGGTCTGGGGTGTGATTTCGTAAGACAACAGGAGCACTCTCGTGGTTCTCCCACGCACCCTGATAGCAAATTTGTACGATAGTCTTGTACTTCGACCTGTTCTGCTGCCATTCATGATCAGCACTCCAGGGGGTGTTTTCCAACAAGATAACGCTCGCCCACATACTACTTTTGTAACCTAAAATGCTCTACAGAGAGTCGGCATGTTGCCCTGGCCTGCTCGATCACCAGGTCTGTCCGAAATAGCGCACATACGGGACATCACTGGACGAAAACGGCAGCGTTATCCACTAACAGCTGTATTGTCTGACAGAGTGCATCAGGCGTGGATCTCCATCCTAGAAACGGACATCTGGCATCTGTACAACACAAAGCATGCACGCTTGCACGCTTAGATTCAATATTCTGGCAGTTACATCAGTTATTATTGTACCAGCATTTAAAATTTCCAACGGCTTATCTCGTACTTACATCAAACTGTTATAAAAAATGTTTCAAATGGCTCTAAGCACTATGAGAGTTAACATCTGCGGCCATCAGTCCCCTAGACTTAGAACTACTTAAACCTAATAACCTAAGGACATCACACACATCCTTGCCCGAGGCAGTATTCGAACCTGCGACCGTAGCAGCAGCGCGGTTCAGGACTGAAGCGCCTAGAACCGCTCGGCCACAGCGGTTGGCTAACCTGTTATCTTGCAATGTTAATCATTTAAATATGATACCTAGAGAAATGTATTCCCGAAATTTCGTTATTTCTCAATTGTATTTGGAAAACCACGCTAGAAGAACAACTTTGTTTATGAAAAATAACTGTGACTAACTCTTCAACGTTCTTGTGACTGGCACTCCTAATCCTTTTATATCATATGCAAAAGCCAAACTCAGATGCAATATAAGGGTGTGTGTTTCTTTTTATTTAATATGCTTGTTTTGAAAAGGATATGGCTTTATACCTTCTTCAGACTGGGCTTGTGTTCTGTCTTAATTCTGTGGCGGCCTGCATACCGGGAGGAGAATATTATTACCGGTGTCAGCAAGTCAATTCAGTTTTACACCTTCCCGAACATGGGCACGCAAAAATTCTAAAACCCAATCCATGTGCAAGTACCATGTGAAGTGGCCTAAAATACTGTAGCGTTCTTTAAAAAAATGAAATAATAAACTTCACGATCAAGTTGAATAAATGTCTGGACATTGCAATGGATAGAGAACTGGAATTGTCGTGTGGCGTGTTGTAAGTGCAGGTGGTGTGCTTACTCTGTGTTATTGTTGGCAAAACTTTACACGAATCGACTAAGCAATGCAACTCCCAGTATCAATAAAGAAATACAGTCACTGCAAAATAAATTCAGCCCCTTAGGCACTGAATCATCTGGCTCTGTTCAAAGCTGATAACTTTGGTCCCTGTGCACACAACAAATAAATTAAATTGTCTTACGTCTAGAGCAGCAACAGTGGAACGTGGTATACGTATTCTGGTCTCTCACAAAAACATAAATATGCTAGATACAGGCTCAGCAGTGTGCAATGCTGACCGCAATACTTTGAAATGCACATGAAATTCTTTTGGCTGATAAACGAGAACATTTAAGAAAATCCAACTTCTTTAATAAATTCAGGGTGTTACAAAATGGTACGGCCAAACTTTCAGGAAACATTCCTCACACACAAATAAAGAAAAGATGTTATGTGGACATGTGTCCGGAAACGCTTAATTTCCATGTTAGAGCTCATTTTAGTTTCGTCCACCTACGCCCAATGGAGCACGTTATCATGATTTCATACGGGATACTCTACCTGTGCTGCTAGAACATGAGCCTTTACAAGTACGACACAACATGTGGTTCATGCACGATGGAGCTCCTGCACATTTCAGTCGAAGTGTTCGTACGCTTCTCAACAACAGTTTCGGTGACCGATGGATTGGTAGAGGCTGACCAATTCCATGGCCTCCACGCTCTCCTGACCTCAACCCTCTTCACTTTCATTTATGGGGGCATTTGAAAGCTCTTGTCTACGCAACCCCGGTACCAAATGTAGAGACTCTTAGTGCTCGTATTGTGGACGGCTGTGATACAATACGCCATTCTCCAGGGCTGCATCAGTGCATCAGGGATTCCATGCGGCGGAGGGTGGATGCATGTATCCTCGCTAACGGAGGACATTTTTAACATTTCCTGTAACAAAGTGTTTGAAGTCACGCTGGTACGTTCTGTTGCTGTGTGTTTCCATTCCATGATTAATGTGATTTGAAGAGAAGTAATAAAATGAGCTCTAACATGGAAAGTAAGCGTTTCCGGACACATGTCCACATAACATATTTTCTTTCTTTGTGTGTGAGGAATGTTTCCTGAAAGTTTGGCCGTACCTTTTTGTAACACCCTGTATATGACCTTGACAGGGAGGCGGCACTGATTATGGTGAATTACTAACACTGAGTTTTTTTTAGCAAAATTATGTTGCAAGTTAACTTTGTCTTTGTAAAAACATCTGACAATTGAAGTTACATTACTCACAATTGATTCACAAACAATGAGATTTAAACAGCAAGCATTATCTAACCTCATTGAACCACTATAAACACAAATTATCAAATTACATTTAGCTCTGTTAACAAATCTTAGGAGTATTCGAAAAGTGAAATATCTAACTAGCCTCTTCATCAGGTCAGTTTACGTACATCCTGGGGTTGTTCAAGAATTACAAATTATCAGCCAACTCATCTATACTAACGCGCTAGCAAAAACAAAAATCATAATTATTTAAGATCTTTACCTTTCTTGCATGAAAACTTCTCCTTCCATGTTCAACATACCTATATTAATTTAACTCTTGGTGGCTTCACACAGCCCACCACAAAAACTGCCTACTCCATCGTATTTCCCTCACAGACAGCTATCTATAACTGTGCGCCAAGCGCTCTCTTACTCCAACACTGTAGTAATCTCTGGGCCTGCGATATAAAGCCTATCAAAGACAATCATCGTTTATAAAATCATATTCGGGTGCCACATACAAATGTGCTCCAGTATACTCCTTTCCATACGCCCTCTGGCAGTGGACAACGACTAACAGTTCTCATCTAACTGCTTGGGGTTTCAAGTTAGAAATCGTGACTGCTTTGCAACACTCGCGGGGATTAAAACGTTTTCATGTTGTAAATATTTGAAACTTTCTGTGATCCTTTACCAACATATTTAAGTAAAACTGTTGAATGTCACACTTCATTAAATAATCAGTGCAAAAGACGATCACTCGCTACACACCAAACTTCAAGTCAGAACAACACAAACACAGTCACGATATCTTCTGAAAGTATTACTTACACATAACGCGTCGTACTATTCACTAACTTCTACCAATTTCAATAACGAGCCAAATAGTCATCGGGGTACCCTTGATCTGGCGCTTAAGTCGTTCAAGAATACAATGCAATGGTTAACTCGACTAATAACATTAATTTTATCGATTTTTCATTATTCAGGAATGGCTCTTTGAGAGTCAGGATTTTAGTCTGCCTTCGCTGCTCACCCATCACGCTACTAGGCACTGTTAGCTCCTTCGTTACATAGGGTTGTGCCGAGCTTCGTTCTAATTCGTAACTTCTGCAACAAAGTCACACAAACATTTGCATAAAACATAACCTTACATGTGTCCTGCTTTGTTTCACAACAGCAATGGTTATAAAAAAATCTGATAACCTGAATATACACTCCTGGAAATGGAAAAAAGAACACATTGACACCGGTGTGTCAGACCCACCATACTTGCTCCGGACACTGCGAGAGGGCTGTACAAGCAATGATCACACGCACGGCACAGCGGACACACCAGGAACCGCGGTGTTGGCCGTCGAATGGCGCTAGCTGCGCAGCATTTGTGCACCGCCGCCGTCAGTGTCAGCCAGTTTGCCGTGGCATACGGAACTCCATCGCAGTCTTTAACACTGGTAGCATGCCGCGACAGCGTGGACGTGAACCGTATGTGCAGCTGACGGACTTTGAGCGAGGGCGTATAGTGGGCATGCGGGAGGCCGGGTGGACGTACCGCCGAATTGCTCAACACGTGGGGCGTGAGGTCTCCACAGTACATCGATGTTGTCGCCAGTGGTCGGCGGAAGGTGCACGTGCCCGTCGACCTGGGACCGGACCGCAGCGACGCACGGATGCACGCCAAGACCGTAGGATCCTACGCAGTGCCGTAGGGGACCGCACCGCCACTTCCCAGCAAATTAGGGACACTGTTGCTCCTGGGGTATCGGCGAGGACCATTCGCAACCGTCTCCATGAAGCTGGGCTACGGTCCCGCACACCGTTAGGCCGTCTTCCGCTCACGCCCCAACATCGTGCAGCCCGCCTCCAGTGGTGTCGCGACAGGCGTGAATGGAGGGACGAATGGAGACGTGTCGTCTTCAGCGATGAGAGTCGCTTCTGCCTTGGTGCCAATGATGGTCGTATGCGTGTTTGGCGCCGTGCAGGTGAGCGCCACAATCAGGACTGCATACGACCGAGGCACACAGGGCCAACACCCGGCATCATGGTGTGGGGAGCGATCTCCTACACTGGCCGTGATCGTCGAGGGGACACTGAATAGTGCACGGTACATCCAAACCGTCATCGAACCCATCGTTCTACCATTCCTAGACCGGCAAGGGAACTTGCTGTTCCAACAGGACAATGCACGTCCGCATGTATCCCGTGCCACCCAACGTGCTCTAGAAGGTGTAAGTCAACTACCCTGGCCAGCAAGATCTCCGGATCTGTCCCCCTTGAGCATGTTTGGGACTGGATGAAGCGTCGTCTCACGCGGTCTGCACGTCCAGCACGAACGCTGGTCCAACTGAGGCGCCAGGTGGAAATGGCATGGCAAGCCGTTCCACAGGACTACATCCAGCATCTCTACGATCGTCTCCATGGGAGAATAGCAGCCTGCATTGCTGCGAAAGGTGGATATACACTGTACTAGTGCCGACATTGTGCATGCTCTGTTGCCTGTGTCTATGTGCCTGTGGTTCTGTCAGTGTGATCATGTGATGTATCTGACCCCAGGAATGTGCCAATAAAGTTTCCCCTTCCTGGGACAATGAATTCACGGTGTTCTTATTTCAATTTCCAGGAGTGTACATTTCACGATTAAAATAAATACTGAGGGTCGCACTTAGTGAAGTATCGGGATTACCTCATTGTCCGTCCTTTCCGTATTTACTCCCACCTGACACTGCTGGCCATTAAAATTGCAGCACCCCAAAGGAGGTACACAAGAAGCTTCAAACAGGCTTCGATACGCAAATGATTTGAATTTCAGCGGAACAGCGCACAATTATCGCATCCGAATGGTGATTGTGTGTGAGAATATCGTGTTATGCCTCGTTTATACGGGAGAACCGTCTACCAGCACGTGTCATAATCCGACACATGAATGAGACTGCGGTTGCATGATATTACTCGAGTTGGTCGGGATATCAAAACTGTCATTCGAATAAGAAATCGATTGGTTCAGGAGAGCCATACCCAGCGCCGTGCAAAATATAAATGCAGTATATAAATAATCCCAAGCAACTAACACACGACGGGGTCAGACATTTAGCTCGCTCAGCCGTCGAGGATCTAAGAGCTACGTCACGTACCACGCTCAGAAAATGGGCTTGTTTGCCGCAAGACAAGTGTTCGCACGGACAGTAAGATACCTTTGGATTACCACTGATTGTGGGCCTGGAGACTATTGTTGCGGTTTCCCTTAACGTAGAAGCACAGAGGAGCGGCAAAAGTGGTGCTCCTAACAACAGCGGACACAGGAGGGCCAGCATGTCGTCTTTTCACAAGAGTCCCGATTTCGTGTACAGCTTCATGATGAGCGTCGTCGTTCGTTGTGATTCCGAAGAGAACGAACGTTGCCAGACTGCATTCTTCATCGCAGTATGGGGCCAATAACTGGAGTGATCGTATATGGTGCAACTGGATACATAACATGGCCATCTCTGGTGGGCATAGCCGGTAATGTGGACAGTAACCATTACATTCCCGGCGCCTTAAGGGAGTAATGGCTGTCTCCCACTTTCGAAGTCACTGAGACTTTACTTTTAAACAAGATAACGCACGGCCACGTGTTGTCCGTGCTGTACTGGCTTACCTCAGATACTGAGAGTGTTCAACTGTTGCCCTAGTCAGCATGTTCTCCAATTTTTTCACCCACTGAAAACACCTGGTGGTGGGTTACCAAGATATATATATATATATATATATATATATATATATATATATATATACGAGGGTCACTCAATAATTAAAGAGACAAATTGGTATGGAGAAAAAGCGTTTATTTTTACAAAACAACATAATCCCCTTGAACATTGCCCTTGCTCCAACGGGGTAAATGCTTTTTTATTATGTTTGCAAAGAACTCTTTACCATGATGTTTGAACCAATTTCCCACAAACTTTTTCACATCCTTATTGTCCTGGAACCTCTTTCCACATAATGCCTCCTTTAGTGCACCAAACAAATGGAAATCACTAGGTGCTGAAACAAGACTGTAAGGCGGATAAGGCAGTACTTCCCAGCCTATTTTGTCGATGCTTTCACGGGTTAGTTTAGTAATGTGCTGGCGTGAGCTGTCTTGCTGGAGAATCACACCTCTCCTCTGAGATCCATGACGTCTCTCTCTCATGGCTGGATTTACCTTGTTTAAAAGCAAATCCGAGTAGTATCGTGTTCATTGTACGCTGCTCTTCGAGATAATTACAAAATATTGGATCTTCAGCATCCCGAAACACCGTCAACATGACTTTTCCTGCTAATGATTCGGTTTTGAATTTTTTCTTGTCAGGTGAGTTGGTGTGCTTCCACTCCATGCTTTGTCTTTTTGATTCTGGACCATAATATGAACCCAAGTTTCTTCACAAGTTATAATTTTGTTGAGGAAGTGCTCACCTTCTTTTTCACAATGTTCCTTTTGCTCTGTGCACGCTCTCAACCTTGTTTCCTTGTGTAGCCGCGTCAACTCCTTTGGGACCCATCTTGCACTGTTTTGCGGTGCTTCAGCTTGTTACAGATAATGTTATGAACTGTACCAGTACTAACTGGAACCTTATCAACTTTCATTTCCACAGTCACACGGCCGTTGGCACTAATAATGTCATCAATTCGAATTTCAAGTGAAGGAGTTGAAACTGGAACTGGTCGGCCAGAATAGTGTTCGTCAGTCACTGAGTCGCGATCATTTTTGAACTGCTCTACCCACTTGTAAAAATTTGCACGATTCGTACAACCTTCAACACAAACTTCAGGAATTTTACAGTATATATTCATTGGTTTCTCGCCTTCAGCAAGTAAAAAACGAATAACAGAACGTCGTTCAACTAATGTGGACATTTCAAGCGGACCCGCCATCTTGAAATGTATTTGTGAGGTTATAAACAAAACAATGTTCATACATCAGCTGATCAGGGCTCATCCTAGTGATGGCAACTTAAAGCCATAGAAGTACCAAAGTTGCCCTACAAACAGTTTTTCCCAGACCAATCTGTCTCTTTAATTATCGAATGACCCTCGTATAATTCGTAGTTTAATGTTGTTACCAAAAAGCTCGCGAAATTCGTGACCGACTAACTACAGATTTTTACGCGACCCTCAAATAAACGTTTGGATGGACCGAGGGTACCTATATTTTTAATATATACAGTATATAAATATTATGTAATACATAAAACGGAAATGTTGTTAGCAAAAATCTCGAAAAGTTGTTTGCCAATTCATTTGAAATTTTTACGTGATACACTAATAAAAATGTAGGATGTCATAGGAGGGTGTCCCATTTATCTTGACCACCCTAAATAATTGTTTGTCCAGATGCAAGTTACAAATGTTTGAAGCAAATGTTCTTTAACCATCAGGGGGTCATCAGCCAGCATGATTGCCTTCGTTGTAGCTTTGTTTTTTACAAAGATATGAAAAGCGGTATCACTTTTTTAAATGACACCCTGTATTTTGTATTCGGTAATTCATTTCCTCTCCTAAAGACCTATTCAAAAATGTATCACAGTGTACCATTCACTAAAACACAACGCTATTAATTACAAAATACAACACTGACGTTGACGTTGTTAGCTCTTAGTGCAGGTACTCGGGATAATAGAACACAGCCACGTGCTGACGTTGACAGAGGACAAATTAAACGTAAGTAGAATGCACACCCGTCATTCCGTCAACCATCGTCAGTTGAAGAGTTACGTGAGCAGAATGTACACCAACGAAGAGAAGGTAGAAATGTTACTCGTCTATGGGGAATGTAAATTAGCAAAACAGTAATTGCAATATTGTTTTCTTATATATGGGTACGTTTGGTGCAGTTGTTTAGTCCTTTTAAATACTGTTGTGTAAAGGAGGCATACAGTAAAGGCTGTCTTTCCCTACAAACTGCATCGACGTAACGTTTCTTTTATTGTTGTTGTTGTTGTTGTTGTAGGTAGGCGAAATGACACGCAGGCAGCGGAACTGCACAGAGAGCGATATCCCGACAAGAACCCACCTTCCCGACGGATGTTTTCTCGTCTTGTTGTGACGCTTCAGGAAAACTATATACGCAGCAGTGTGCCGTTTTGTTTTCTTCGCCGCAGTCAGTTTTAAGAGGAAAGTGGAATGTTCTATTTGTGGTTTGTAGACTTATGATTAGAATATTACTATGGACTACGACTCCTTCGAAACTTTGCAGTCCTACCCGTTCACAAATTAAAACTACGAGAAATACTTTCACTGAAGCTACTATCCTCACAGATTCAGGAGATGAAAAGGTCTCCCCTATCCCTTGTACATTCCTGGAAATGGAAAAAAGAACACATTGACACCGGTGTGTCAGACCCACCATACTTGCTCCGGACACTGCGAGAGGGCTGTACAAGCAATGATCACACGCACGGCACAGCGGACACACCAGGAACCGCGGTGTTGGCCGTCGAATGGCGCTAGCTGCGCAGCATTTGTGCACCGCCGCCGTCAGTGTCAGCCAGTTTGCCGTGGCATACGGAGCTCCATCGCAGTCTTTAACACTGGTAGCATGCCACGACAGCGTGGACGTGAACCGTATGTGCAGTTGACGGACTTTGAGCGAGGGCGTATAGTGGGCATGCGGGAGGCTGGGTGGACGTACCGCCGAATTGCTCAACACGTGGGGCGTGAGGTCTCCACAGTACATCGATGTTGTCGCCAGTGGTCGGCGGAAGGTGCACGTGCCCGTCGACCTGGGACCGGACCGCAGCGACGCACGGATGCACGCCAAGACCGTAGGATCCTACGCAGTGCCGTAGGGGACCGCACCGCCACTTCCCAGCAAATTAGGGACACTGTTGCTCCTGGGGTATCGGCGAGGACCATTCGCAACCGTCTCCATGAAGCTGGGCTACGGTCCCGCACACCGTTAGGCCGTCTTCCGCTCACGCCCCAACATCGTGCAGCCCGCCTCCAGTGGTGTCGCGACAGGCGTGAATGGAGGGACGAATGGAGACGTGTCGTCTTCAGCGATGAGAGTCGCTTCTCCCTTGGTGCCAATGATGGTCGTATGCGTGTTTGGCGCCGTGCAGGTGAGCGCCACAATCAGGACTGCATACGACCGAGGCACACAGGGCCAACACCCGGCATCATGGTGTGGGGAGCGATCTCCTACACTGGCCGTACACCACTGGTGATCGTCGAGGGGACACTGAATAGTGCACGGTACATCCAAACCGTCATCGAACCCATCGTTCTACCATTCCTAGACCGGCAAGGGAACTTGCTGTTCCAACAGGACAATGCACGTCCGCATGTATCCCGTGCCACCCAACGTGCTCTAGAAGGTGTAAGTCAACTACCCTGGCCAGCAAGATCTCCGGATCTGTCCCCCATTGAGCATGTTTGGGACTGGATGAAGCGTCGTCTCACGCGGTCTGCACGTCCAGCACGAACGCTGGTCCAACTGAGGCGCCAGGTGGAAATGGCATGGCAAGCCGTTCCACAGGACTACATCCAGCATCTCTACGATCGTCTCCATGGGAGAATAGCAGCCTGCATCGCTGCGAAAGGTGGATATACACTGTACTAGTGCCAACATTGTGCATGCTCTGTTGCCTGTGTCTATGTGCCTGTGGTTCTGTCAGTGTGACCATGTGATGTATCTGACCCCAGGAATGTGTCAATAAAGTTTCCCCTTCCTGGGACAATGAATTCACGGTGTTCTTATTTCAATTTCCAGGAGTGTATTAATGATCCCAGCCAATTTAATCATTTTAAGTGACTTATACTCCAATCAAGGTTTCGTTTGCAATGACAATAAAGAAGTCTCAGGGTCAGAAGGAGGGTGGTGAAGGATATGAACAAAGAGGGAAAGAGAGGAAGAAATGGACATAGAGAGGTTGAAGGAAAAGATGGACGGAGCGAAGGGGGAGGAGGAGACGGAGAGCCACGGGGGGGGGGGGGGGGGAAGAAGATTGAAAGTGAGAGGGAGGATGAGGTGAAGAAAGAGAGGGGGAAGAGGAGGAGATGTACAAAGAGAGTGGGAGTAGAAGATGGACAGAGAGGGGAGAGACGGAGATTAGAACGTACCAAACCTATTTAGCAATTGCGATGCACTTCGGGTTCGGTAGTCATTGAATAAATGGGAAATTTTTAAGAAGTGTAATTGAAGATGTGTAAGCGAGGTGCATAGGTGCTGGATGACACAAGTGCGGGCGGCGAGGCCGCGTAAGCCGGCCCCCCTCCTTCGGCCGAGCGAGCCTATATATACGGGTGGCAGAGTGGCCGCGCGCGCCCAGCTCCGCCGCAGGAGAAAGCAAGAGCTGCTCCGCTCCGCAGTACATTTTCTCACCGTGTCCGATCGCAGTGTTGTGCCGACTGCCGCGCCGAGACGCTCAGTTCGTACCTCGCTTTCGCCGCCGTCAAGTAAGTCAGCTCAGCTCCACAGGACGCGGCCGACGAGCTGCGCTTTGTGAGTGAGTGTGCGTGTGTTCGGACGATCTGGCCGGCGCATCGGCATTCCTGCTACGGACGCGGATGCTGTGAAAGATCTTTCTCCACAGGGACATCGGCGTTTTTTGCTTTTGAGCAACTCAACGGTATGACAGAGTACTAGTTGCAGTGCACGCCACAGCTTCTTTGAAGTAATTCTTGTACTCGAGAGATAACTGCTGAATTATGCAAGCACACGGTGATCCGCATCCCTTAACAGTATTCATTTTATTTTAACATAAAACATTTCTAACAACTAGTCTATCAAATTGTGTATACTAGTCATGCAGATCAATGACAATTGAAACTGGAATGGGGGGAAAATGTTATATTTTTACTAAACCATCGTAAATTTTACTACTCCTTACTTTATTCAAAGAACATGATCATTTATTGTTTATGCACCAGTTAATTACAATTATAAGGTCTCCAGTGGTACGTCACATACAAAATAAGTGCAAAATGTCCTGTTTTACACCCTATACTGACGACACCAGGTTGATGGGAACCGCGAATGGGTACCAAGTGCAACCGTAAATTTTATAAGGATTTAGTAAACTAGGATTAAAAGAGGAATCCCACTGAAGGCACTAGTAATATTTGCAATCTGTCACCGAGTGAGGGTGGCAGTTGCTGAGGCACTGTACTTGGATGCGGGAGAATCAGGGTGCAAATAGTTGTCAGGCCAAGCTATTTTAGGTTTTCATCTGGCACTCTAAGCCTCTTCATGTGAATGCTGAGACGTTTCCTTCAATACGGCTTCTTTCGTTTCCCTTCACAACTGAGCTGGCAATCTACCTCTAGCGTGTTTGTTCTCGATGGGGTGTTAAACCATAGCCTTCCTTCGCTCCAACTGGTCTCAAAACTTAATCACGCAGGCTTCAGTCGCTAGGATATTTTTGGGTAGCAGATAGGCTATGCATGATTTAGCTAATTTAGGTGTATTGTGCCAGAGAGTTTTTCATCAGGTATTAAGAATGAAGAGGTATTCCGTCAGTGGATGTCGGCTCTTTTCGTTCATAACAGTCCTAAATACAGCAAAGTTTACTGCTGGACTTCGTCACCTTTGACCCTTACCCCGACATAATCTCAAACCCCGAAATGGAGCTTCAGCACTAATGCCGATCATAATTCTCCTAATATAAGCCAACATTCACGCTTCGAATCGAGGTAAAATTAATTTTCCTTGCACAATAAGAAGATGTAGCTTTTCATCAGAAGATCTGTTCAGAAATATACAAGATATGTGCCAGAGTCAGTATGCAATGCGCAGATAACGGAGAAAATATGCGTTTCTGGTCCGTTGTCTAGAGCACCGTACTACAAGGCGGGCAGCAATGCTGCCTTCATATATCATGGTACGGCTAGCCTTCATTTAGAACCTTTCACTTGCAGCAAAGCCGTAGTAAACAGATTTCTTCACAGAGCTGTTTACAGCTCGAATGTATACCGTCTTCCCCATGGATACGGACTGTGTGTCTAGCTCGTATGTCTTTAATTTATATCTGACCCGTGTACGTACAATAGCAGTTCCCGAATTTCAAAAACGACTGCATAGTTTTCAATAGAGAAACGTCTGTTTGAGTTAAATGCCAGGTATGTTGAGTAACTGACGGATTTTGTAAAGAAAAATTTCAGTGTATACAAAATTTTAAAGCAAGTTATATTACAGTTCACTTCTGTTTCTTAAGAATACCTTTTCAGTTTTCTTGTGGTTCTTAGTAATCAAAATGGATGTTCTCCTTCGTATTTAGAATGTTTACAGCTAAATATTAACCCTTTCACTTCCTATATCTCCTCAACACTCTTCTGAAATTCCTCTAAGCTCTCTCGGGCTTTCAAATGATATTTGTGGCGAATTCTAAGTAACGATAGCATATTTAGCTAATCTGGCAAGAAATACCGTTAGATTTGCCGAAAATTGTTAAATAAATGCGAGAAAGAGAAATATCTGACGAGTGATTTTCACTTCCTGGTTTACCTTTTGTGCCATTTCTGAAGCTACTGAAGGCTTCCTTAATGGCGAGCACAGACGATTATCTTCCGACACTTTCGCCCGCTGAGGCACCAGTTCATTTACCTAGCATGTTTCTACCAACGTCCCTCAAAAAGTGAAGAGACTAAAACGGAGAAGTCTTCGGGATACATATTTTCTGTACCATTATTTACTGATATATTTTAACATCTTCCATCCTAAAGCACTTAACGGAAGACGTAAGATTAAATTCATTTTGGTTATAGACTATCTGAAGTGAGTGATATGAGTGTACATATATACTGCGCCAGTTATCAGTTCTAACTCGGACATTAAGATACGATGTCGTGGTTGTTCGTGGCAAAACAAGATGTACGGACGAATTCTTATTTCTACAGATAAGTGTGTTAATCTGTATGATGTGGGAGTTCGTCATGAGTGTTGGTGCCTTGTATAGCTCAGCCAAGCGAAGTCTGTGCCTGAAAGAACATGACACATGTCGGAATTACTTGAGGAGCGGTATCACCAGAATGGTTTCGTTTCTTAACCTTTGTATTCATACTCCAATGTGAACAGTAGTGCGGACTGTAACGAAGTATATCTACTGTCCCACGTTTTATTTGCTCTGCGTACAAGAATCACAACACGACACAGTGCTGCCCCCATCGCCAGTTACACTCTTCCCTTGGTACGGATATGGTGCTGTATTTGTGTTATTACAGATGATCATACAAAATAACGCGTTTCGTTTTTGAATAGTGACATGACGCCATAGAGCTTATCAACCCCATACGGCAGTCACACTGCCACGAACACAACTACATGCCATTTCTCCGTAATACATTTGGAGAGTTTTTATAGGCGATTTTTTTTGTGAAGCGTAAGTGTCCCACGTATTCCTGCAATTACTCAATGTTGCCACCGTCTCACCCTTTGACGGTCAGGTATTGGCTGTGAAAATTACTTCCTCCATCAAGATTCGAACCGGATGCCTTCAGATCCTACGCCAACGTACTATAGAGCGTTAGGGATATCGGCTGCAGAGGCGGGCGTGAGCATAAAGGCCCAAAGCATATTTCGCGCGTAAAAAACAACTCTGTCCTTCGAATCAAAATGACGTCTTATACTTGCACACGTCTGCGTTCACATTATACTCCGGACATTTCCACATGGAAGCATTCCTGTTTTCCAGCAGGTCTAAAACGCATGCTTCCGCATAGTATTTCGATGACGGACCTAATCGTCTTCGTCAGGTGCTGGGAAAATGCCGTTAAGTGTGACCATTGTATGATCTCTAAACATCAAAATATAGATACATCGAATCGTAAACCTGGCTGGACAACCCTAATTACACCTTTGCCTAAAATACATACATGTAAAAAACTATATTGCGTTACCGATTTCTCTCCAATTCATTTTGCACTCTTTGGGAAAATTAGCATGGTTCCTGCAAGGAGTTCATAGACGATTTCTTACCCTTAGTTTCTGAGAAGTGAACCAGAAGTGCGCGGTGCGTCTTTAAAGAAGCAGCCACCGAAACACTGAATTCCTCTGAGAACAGAATACAAATCCTTTAAATACTGTATAAGACAAAAGTAACTGAGAATATATGAGCCGACAGCGAAATCTTTCGTTTTCTGTTCACTTCTGCAACTTACCAAGCAGGCGAACGGCAGAAGAATGAAGTGATTTGTGGTTATCTGACGATTACTTCCGTCTTTACCCTCTTGAGACCAAATTAACTTCTGTATTTCGTCATGCAGTCATAATTGTAGGACTGTTTCTGAGTGGACAGTGAGTAAGAAAATATTTGATATTTTTGGTTTTTATCATTATTTTATGTGAGGCGTATGTGTACCGAAGCAATCTACTCGAGATGCAATAAACGTAGCGAATCGCCTCATTGTCATCTTTGCTGGAAGATGCATTCCAAGAAGCTTGTCATCGCAGGCCCTCAGAAACTCCACTACTTTCTAGTTGCTTTGTTGTAAGTAATGCTTGCTTTCTTCCTTTTTATATTTTCTCCACCTGAAAGCTGCCTTACAAATGCAGCTTGAAACATACTTAGTCACAGTGATCACCGTTATTACAGGTCCACGCTATAAAACAAGTGACTATCGAAAAGTCTAAAGCCCCTTTTACACGATCGATTTTATTATATTAATTGACTACTCGAGCCAAGTGAATCTACTGCAGTGCTCCTGGCGTTTTATTTCTGTACTGAGTCTCGTCTGTTGCGAGTGGTCATTTTCGATGACACGTCACAACAAAATTGCGTGTGTTGTAAGAGATGTTTGCTGTGCACTTTGGTATCTGAACGGTGAAATTGAGGTTATGAGGGACTATCTATTTTATGAAAAAATGGAAATATAGTAACAAAATGTAGGAAGAAGCAATGATAATAGAGTTTATTGATGGCCAAAGCAGAATTCTTATTGGAAATTTTTGTCAAAGGTCAAATATTGTGTGGTAAGTTCTTTGCACTCCTGAGAACTCGAGGAATAGGAAAAGTGTCATCCAGACATTTCAGAAAATGTAAATTTATTCGCTCGAAAAAATGTATACGTGCAAACATATCAAATAATATCTATGAGTGGGTGCCGATAAGTAATGCCACGGAGTTTTTATGTGACAACTCATAAAGCTTTTTAAATAAAAAAACGTTATTAACATTCTACATCTTTATTCTTCTTGTCTACATGCTTATTTCTCAGCATAGTTACCATGTTGACGAACACATTGCCCCTAACGAGAGACCAGATTGTTGATACCTTCGGTGATTTTGTTGACGGAGCCACAACCTCACCTCCTAGTGTACCGATTCATCATTATCAAAGCGAAATCCTCGAAGGTGTTCCATAAATTTTCCAAACAGGTGAAGATAGGATTGAGACTGTATGGAAGATGACCGATGACAGTGAAGCCAACACGTCGAATTGTTGCACTTGTCGCAACGCTCGTGTATGGTCTCGTATTGTCATGCTGAAGGACAGAGTGCTGCATGTGTGGACGAACTCTTTGAATACCAAACTCGATTACAGCACGCAGTTTCTCATGCACCGACATAGTTACGTTACGCACCGCCATGTTACACGCTACAATTCGGACCCCTCTAATGGCAGAGGATAGTAACTTGCTTTAGCGAAGCAGAAAGTACAACGAGTAGTTTACCTAAAACTTAAAACCTCAGCCGATATTGAGAACAAAACAAAAACTTCTGAGTCATAAATAGGACCTTTTTGATTTATCATTTGTGTCTTTTTTCCTTGGTAAGTGCCAAATGAATGACATCGAAAATCATTTTTCTCGTTAAATAATTCCGACATTTTCACTGTTGAAACAATTTTGCGTAAAACATGTTTATCTATTTATGTTGTTTTTTATACTTAGTGTATACTTTTTATGTGTAGAATGTAAATACAGGGTTATTACAAATGATTGAAGCGATTTCACAGCTCTGCAATAACTTTATTATTTGAGATATTTTCACAATGCTTTGCACACACATACAAAAACTCAAAAAGTTTTTTTAGGCATTCACAAATGTTCGATATGTGCCCCTTTAGTGATTTGGCAGACATCAAGCCGATAATCAAGTTCCTCTCACACTCGGCGCAGCATGTCCCCATCAATGAGTTCGAAAGCATCGTTGATGCGAGCTCGCAGTTCTGGCACGTTTCTTGGTAGAGGAGGTTTAAACACTGAATCTTTCACTAAACCCCACAGAAAGAAATCGCATGGGGTTAAGTCGGGAGAGCGTGGAGGTCATGACATGAATTGCTGATCATGATCTCCACCACGACCGATCCATTGGTTTTCCAATCTCCTGTTTAAGAAATGCCGAAAATCATGATGGAAGTGCGGTGGAGCACCATCCTGTTGAAAGATGAAGTCGGCGCTGTCGGTCTCCAGTTGTGGCATGAGCCAATTTTCCAGCATGTCCAGATACACGTGTGCTGTAACGTTTTTTTCGCAGAAGAAAAAGGGGCCGTAAACTTTAAACCGTGAGATTGCACAAAACACGTTAACTTTTGGTGAATTGCGAATTTGCTGCACGAATGCGTGAGGATTCTCTACCGCCCAGATTCGCACATTGTGTCTGTTTACTTCACCATTACGAAAAAATGTTGCTTCATCACTGAAAACAAGTTTCGCACTGAACGCATCCTCTTCCATGAGCTGCTGCAACCGCGCCGAAAATTCAAAGCGTTTGACTTTGTCATCGGGTGTCAGGGCTTGTAGCAATTGTAAAAGGTAAGGCTTCTGCTTTAGCCTTTTCCGTAAGATTTTCCAAACCGTCGGCTGTGGTACGTTTAGCTCCCTGCTTGCTTTATTCGTCGACTTCCGCGGGCTACGCGTGAAACTTGCCCGCACGCGTTCAACCGTTTCTTCGCTCACTGCAGGCCGACCCGTTGATTTCCCCTTACAGAGGCATCCAGAAGCCTTAAACTGCGCATACCATCGCCGAATGGAGTTAGCAGTTGGTGGATCTTTGGTGAACTTCGTCCTGAAGTGTCGTTGCACTGTTATGACTGACTGATGTGAGTGCATTTCAAGCACGACATACGCTTTCTCGGTTCCTGTCGCCATTTTGTCTCACTGCGCTCTCGAGCGCTCTGGCGGCAGAAACCTGAAATGCGGCTTCAGCCGAACAAAACTTTAGGAGTTTTTCTACGTATCTGCAGTGTGTCGTGAGCATATGTCAATGAATGGAGCTACAGTGAATTTATGAAATCGCTCAATCATTTGTAATAGCCCTGTACTTTTATGCTTTCAGATATTTCGTCTGTCTGGTAGAAGAACAATAGTAGCAAAAAATATCAGGACCTTGCATAGCTTCTCAATGTGTCACAAGACAAAGCAAACAACATAATAAAGATTAACAAGACACAAAAACACAAAATTCATTTTTATAATAAGAATGAGCTCGGTTAACTTCCGATATTTGCACACGCCGCAGTAGACCCCTGTTTCTGTGAAGTGTGCAGTCTCCAGCATACTCGGAAATTTGGAACTTTACTCTCAGCACAATCAATATATCAATGACGAGTCGTGTTTGTTTGCTAATTTACACACACACACACATGAAAGGTACGCGAGCTTGAAGTAATCTATTTGGAACAGAAAGTTGCTCCTGTAAAAGAGAGAATAAAGTAAAAGAGAGAATAAAGCAGACGATGCTAAATTTTAGCGACCTCAGCAGACATCCACATCCTCACCGGAAAAAAATAAAATAATTCGCAAACGTGGAAAGGCTTGGTTTGAAATGAAGATAAATGGGTGATAAGATATTTTTTCACACGTGTCGGTTACAACGAAACATCCATTTCACGGCTCCTAAGTAAGTTACCAGAAGAAATTTAAAAAAAAATGTAAAATAGCGAAAATTTTCTCTACACAACGTACTCAATACGTTACTATGACAATACGGCAAAAAACCGTGCGTCAGGGTACACACAGTGGGCTTGTTGGCTTCAAATAGTTTTAAATCCATCAACTTATCGCAGCACCACACAGAAGTCCATGTGTGCACTGACGAGCAATTGTGTTGGTAGGATGCAAATATCCCAGCGCTAAGTCACTGACTGCTTAAAATGGACATCTGTCCCATCCTTTTCGATGGACAATAACGTTTTCTGCTTCAAATAGAGTCTTTCTCACAAATTACGTACAGTCGTATGAGTACAGCAATGGCAGAAACTGGTAAAGATGTTTACTCAGACCATTCATTAGATAAATTTCATCCGGCAATGTACGTATGCTGAGAGGCCACTGCTTCGAAGAAACTACAGTTATGAGGACAGCAGCTCCCCTCCAAAGCAACAGTTTCATAGTTACCATAATAACAAAGATAGCTGCGTATATAACTGTGACAGAAAATGTTATCTGTTAAAGTGTGCTAGTATACATGTGTTCATCAGACTATCAAACTCATAACAGTATTCACCATTCACACAGTACGGCCACATAAGCGAACTGAAGCAGAAAATTGAAACTAATAGCTGCCAGTTGGCACGTGGTACTTTAAGCGTCAGTGGCATATATAATTTTTTCGTGTTTTGCCTTAAGTTAACGACTAAGAGTAAATAATAAATAGACAGACTATTTACTGTGTAAACGAATCTATGAACAGATGAGTCGAAATTCCACAATTTGCGATATTCGTCAGTGAACCAATATTTATTGCATGGTTTCTGTCTAATAAGCAGTTCCATTACAAATCTTCTGAAATTAGAGTAGCGAATATGGAGAGCACTATCAAATGTTTCTTGAAAGGATAAATATTAGACAATTTTGTTAAGATCCTGTCAGTCATTCGCATTTAAGATATTTGGTAATTAGTATCCTCTCAATGTGATGAACCGCATGATATTCATGTACTGGAAAAACAGCTCTGGAAATCAAACATTGTCACCCACGAAATCGTCTGCTGTTACTATCATCCTAGCGATATGTGATGTGTCCGGTTGTCGAGAGCATTAATCAATACCGAGTATATGTTAACGGTCGGATTTGGTCTCCTACGAATATATAAGTATTTAAGAGCGTTGTAACCATTTTTAGCACCTATCTTAGTGCTCCTGAGAACTTCACGAAATGATAATTGTTATCAGTGTTATCAGTGTCTTACGCAATCATTTCAAAGGACACAGTGTATATTATTGATGTTTATCACAACACATTGTAAAAATAATCTAGTCGTCGTATACTGTCCGACTCCTTACCAGCCACATTCTGAAGATAAATATTTTACGCGTCGCAGGATTCAAGCTCACCTACAGTTTGGTTTCCTTGGCATTAGTGTGAAGTAGCGGCCTAGGCCACAAAGGTGGCTTAGTTTTTGTGTAGCGATATCCTAACGAGCGGAACTGCTACAACCGGTTATTCCAGGTGCCCATGGAAAATTTCCAGCTCATTTTTTTCCAAGTTGTGATGCTGAAGATTCTTTCTCTCTGTGTTACGTAAATTCAGCAAATTACCAATCAAATACTATTCAGTTGTCTGTTACTGTCCATGTTAATTCAGATGGAGATCTGAAAACATATTATAATTCTGTCATGTAGGATAGTTCAGTTTATATTGACCATTATAATTTTGTCATGTAGGATTGTTTAATTTATATTGACCATTAACTCTTAAGAGACCCAGAAAAATGATGACCAAATGTAAACTGGCGAATTGCATTTTATGGTTGTAGATCCGCGGAAACACACTGCGAACTTTGTGACGTATTTTAGAAAGCGTTAGTACAATAGATTACACACATGAAATTTAATGGGTGAAAATGATGTTTCTCTTTGCATGTAATTTTTAAGCTCTGTTGGTGGAGTATGCAAAAAAATGGCTCTGAGCACTATGGGACTCAACTGCTGAGGTTATAAGTCCCCTAGAACTTGGAACTACTTAAACCTAACTAACCTAAGGACAACACACACATCCATGCCCGAGGCAGGATTCGAACCTGCGACCGTAGCGGTCGCGCGGTTCCAGACTGTAGCGCCAGAACCGCTCGGCCACCAGCGGCCGGCTGGATTATGCATCACTTCTGCAAATACTAATAGTCTCAACTCATGAACTGCTACAAACACACAATAATTTGACGTTCACCCATTCGCAGTTTTTTAAATGAAAAAAGATTGTGTTACTTTGATAATTACTATCGACTGTGGTGTTAGGTCATCACCAACAGACAGCTGTCAACTTTTTTCATAATATTTGGTCTTATTATAGGAGTTGTTATTGCGGAGTAACGTAAGCTTATGGAACTACTACAGTAAATCGTTTTTCCCTGACGTTTTCCTCGTTACTGAGTGTTGTAGAATTACTTCAGCAATGCAATGAAAGGAAGGAGGGAATAATTGTCAGCTTTTCATAGCCACAGTGCGCTTTAGAGATGGAGAATTCACTCAACTGGAAAAAAAATGAAAATGAGATTGGCAATATCCTTATGAAGTAACCATCCCGAAATTCGTCTACAGCCATTTAGAGAAACTATGTAAAATATAAAGCAGATATCTTGGAGTGGATCTGAACCCTGATTCTCCCGAGTACGAGTTAAACTTCTTAACCACTGCAGTGGTTTCCTAACCTCTGCAGTTTGTACGTCACTAGGATGAATATGCATGCATGCATTCTGTGTCCACGAACTCAAAACATTAAAACTAAGGAGTAGTAAGCACAGACAGAAAGGGGATATTAGATACGATGACCTTTTGGTCTGGTATTTCACAAAGAATAAAATAAAAGAAAAAGGAATGCGACATCTTTGCTTACGTACGGCACATTTCCAGTGAGTCACACTTTCAGTCATATCATCTCGTGTCAATACAGTAGCGTAAAAACGAGCACAGGGCTATTCAAATCTTTCTGAGATAACTGAATACGCAAAGTAAGAAACTTCCATTTCAATGTGAGCGTCACTATTATCTTGAAGTAACAATTGGCGTCTTTTCTATTTCTTAATTATTTGCACCTTCTTCATTTTTCCTTTCAATTAGTTTTTTTACCACTTGCATTCCCTATCTTATCCCTGGGCTACCAGTCATTCTTTTTCATGTCAGTTTACATTTTTCAGATTGATTAGTATTCATTCAAAGAAAAATTCTTATTGGACATGACTAATTTTATTGATTGGCGACTCCATGGAGTGCTGTGTGCACAACGACCATATATGTTAAATTAAAAGGAAGGTCAGCGTTGGTCGTAATATTGATGTTTTATTGATAGCAGAATCGATTTTCGATCATATAGTGATCATCTTCGGTGCTGTACACATTAAACTCAGACACTTGTATCAAGTTATCAATAACCAAAACTGAGAACCCGGAATCAGTGTCTTTAACCACTGCGCCACCTCTCAGTGCACGAGTATCGGTATTTTCTTTGCACGCATGTGATGACTTACGTAGTCGTTTTTCCATCTATGACATTAATGTCAGTCCTTTCTCAGTGTTCTTGCACCAGTTTCCCATACGTTTTGTATAAAAAGTGCAGTTCTCTGGAAACTAACCAGCAAAATATGACTCGAAAGCGAACACGAGGACTTGTTAAACTAAACCTTTCGTTATTTATTCTATACATCATTCAGTAAATGTCACTGCACTCAGGAATCGAGTCAACATCCCTTATCAACCAGCTATAAATCTTCGACAGCTGTAATACATCTCTACCCAACTGTTTTTGATTAATACTCGCCTGTATCTGACTACAGTTGCCTCTTTTGTACTGCGCATTATTTCAAATTATGATTTTTCATTTCGGATGTAGCAGAACCCGCTGATTGTATATTAACTGCAGTATAAGATAGCCGCGATCAATTCTTTTGAAATATTCCTTTATTTTTATGAACTAGTTTCCAAAACAGAGAAGTTTACATTCACATTTGAGGGTGTGAGTTGCTGTAGCTGCCACGTGAATTTGCTAACATCTTAAGAAAAACGAGAACATCATGGTATTCGAAGATCTGTAGTCAAGAATTATGTGTGTTTTATTTGCTCGTTGTCAGTTTTAAAACTCAAATTGAAGGGAACAGTGAAAATATGTGTTGTAGAATTTTGAGAGCAAGTACATCTTTTATAATTAATAACATAATCCTTTATTCTATCCTCTGGATCAACAGTGTGAAAGCGTAATGGTTATACAAGTTTAGCCATTAAGGTAATGGTCCTTTTTCCTTTACACAAAAACAATATTATGGTTCTCTTCCGCAGGTTTTCGTCCACACCTTTCGTCGTCCACATCTGTATTCACATTTTGCATGTTTACAATAGTGCAGTCGAGGACTATTTGTCCATGCTCATTGCACACCAAAATGGTTCACCAACAGTTTCCGAACCTCATTCACCTTTTCCTCTGCAACAGGAATGCCATTGACACTAGGCTTGGGGGTTTAGAAGCCCATGCTTTGCATTTCTTTAGGTATGGTTGTCCAGATTCTTTCCTTGCTTCGTGTAGCGTGCTTTGCATTTCTTTAGGTATGGTTGTCCAGATTCTTTCCTTGCTTCGTGTAGCGGTTCCTGCGCTCTTCACCTTGGCTGTAAATACACACAGTATTCACAACTACAGCTCACAAAAGACTGACTGTTTCTTCTAACACCATAGAAGCAAGACAGCGAGAGTGGCGTGACCTGGCGCGAAGTATTAAGACTGATGCATACACGTTGTTGGTTTTGAAAGGGAAAAAATTAAATAGTTCTATTCATGTTACGGAATTTGAGACTCACCCCAGTATTCAAAGCCTTTTATTACAGGTAAATGGCTGACTTATTCAGTATTACTTTTCACTATATGGTAAAGTTTGATGCAGATAATCGAATGGCTTGCATAACTCAGACTGATCGGAATTATCACGTGGCAGTTTTTGAAATTAACCTCTCATTTGTGGCGTTACACTGGGCACTGCTTCGTGTGGCAGTGCGGATTGGATTGGTGTTCACGTCCAACTGACAGCTTCCATGTTCGTTGTCTTTCTCCCACAGAGTTAAGAGCTATTCACTGCAATTCAGTATTTGTAAAGGTTGTTATAAGCACTGAGTATCACAAGAAATCGGCCAGCTTTCAGCACATCTCATTCAATTACCCGTAGCCATATTGTGTGTTTGTTTATTGGGAACTTTACCAAGGTACTACTCTGACCGATCGAATGGTTGGCGAGATATTATTAAATCAAAGGTCGTATTCCATTTCATATTATAATACAAGCTTCCGGACTTGTTTTACTGGGTTTTTCGGAATTCTGGTTTTGAAAGCCTCCTTAAATCCACTACCAAAACTGTGATTTGCGTCACAAGTCTCCAGTTCATGATTATAATCTAGGCAATATTTGTGGTATGGAATCGAATTTTGGAAACCAACATCATCTTTAATACAGCGATATTACGAGAGCATATTGAAAAGCATAGGCTCCGAATTTTTTGTGTGCAAACTCAACTACTTTTTAAATAAGCCAAACGTATTAACTTCTTCATGTCTACGTATTTGCAGTCCCCTGCCGCTAGAATACTCCGAATTGCAGCGTGTAACATGGCGATGTGTATCAGCTATGCGGGTGCCTGAGAAACAGCGTGCTGTAATCGAGTTTCGAATTCAAAGAATTCGTCCATACGTGGAGCACCCTCTCCATCATCATGACGCCAGACCACATACGAGCGCTGCGACATCTGTAACAATCCGACGCCTTGAGTTTATTGCCGTCCGTTATTCCTCACGCAGTCCCGACTTGGCCCCCATCCGATTTTCATCTGTTTCCAACACTTAAAGAACATCTTCGAGGACTTGGCTTTGATATTGAGGAATCGGTGCAAGCAGAGATAAGTTTGTGACTCCGTCAACAAAGTCAAACATTCTGGAGTTATGGTATCAACAAATTGGTCTCTTGTTGGGAGAAATATGCTCTTCGCATACGTGCCTATGTTGAGAAATAACTGTGTAGACATAAAGAATAAAGGTGTAGAATGTTAATAACTTTTGTTTTATTTGTTTTTAAGAGATTCCACAGAAAGAATTCGGAGGCATTAATTTTCAGCACGCACTCGTATCTTTCATGTGATAGTACTACTATCCTGGATTTTCTCTCTCTCTCTCTCTCTCTCTCTGTCTCTGTGTGCGTGTGCGTGTGTGTGTGTGTGTGTGTGTGTGTGTGTGTGTGTGTGTGTGTGTGCGTGTGTGTGTGCGTGTGTGTGCGTGCGTGTGTGTCTTTGTGTGTGTCTTCTTTAATATATGTAATATACAAATATCTTGACATGTTGCAGTTGTATGTCTTACCACAATTAGCTGATCATCGACAAGAAGTCGTCTTCCTACAAAATGAAACAACACCACAATATATGCTGACAGAAATGGAGTGCGTGACGCTATGAAGCACCAGTACCTATTTATGTCGAAATTCAAGACATAATGGGTATTAAATTATGAAACTTTCATTCATTTCTGAACTGTCCATCAACAATATCAGTATGAGGTGATGCCTGGAGGGGAAAAAAGAACCAGGCTCAGACTGCCATGTCTGACACACATGGTGTTTCAGTTCAAGTAAACTGCTGGTTGGAGGCTGGTATGAAAATGTAGCTCTTCCGATCACATCTCAGGCCTCCTATACGGGTGACAAATCACAGGACCTGCCAGGCATGTCAAGAACCCCGTACATTTCCCAAGACGATTGTTGTAAGAAATGCACTGTGGATTCTTACGTTATACTGCTGGATTACGCCATTTGGCACTCTAGTATTGATGGGTATGACAATGGAGCTGACCGTTCTTGTCACAGTCTGACGATCATTCAGTCTGCCATATCTATCGTACCAATGACTCGATCTTTCTCCATGTCCGAAAGATGACGATAGGCTGTACGTGGACTTTCTCTGGGCATGTTATGTTGCGATCTCGATCTTTCTCTTTTTGACAGTTATTATTGTTTGATGTAATCTGGAACTCTCACGAAGAAACTGTTTGCTCTTGTCAATCATACGTACCAAAAACACTTCGTATGCGTTGTTTAGTTCGGATGCTACAACAATGAGATCGTTAATTACCTTCTTAATACAACTTGAACGTCTGGTGTTCCAGACCTACCGCACAAACACTTTCTTTTAAATTTTGTGCCAAGGCTTTTTGGGGTAACGTGTGCTCTGGGCATCTGAAAGTGAACCTTACAATTCCAGAAATTGCTGGAAACCATAGGCAAAGAAGTCAGCTAACATTTTAAAATATTACGTAACTTATAGTTATTTTTATGGAAAACTTTTGGTATGTCGCAACGGTTAGCAGATATCACTAAAACCCTTCGTGACAGTATCGAGCTCAGCAATTTTTAAGAAAAAATAAAAGTTTTGAAGGTTAATCTATCCACCAAAAATATCGGCTTCATGTTGTGCTATGAAGAATATTATTTACTTGTACATCTAACTTCAACTTAACAGGTTTAGGCCCAAAAGGGAAGAAGTTCCCGAATTTTAAACAAGAAGTATGCTTTTGGTTCACGAATTACTACAAAAGATCACATATCCTTATTTTCGGTTTATTTTAACGGATAATCAAAATGCTCTCCTCATTATTCTAAGAAAGGGAGCCCCACCGTCCTGAAATAAGGGTATGCAGAAGTATCCCTCCAGTTGACATCAACTGGCTAGCTTCCCCGTTTCGTTTTTTCAGTTAATATTTTCTCGTAGACATTGTTAACGCGCAACTTTTTTGATGAACACCGTGTCCCAAAGAAAAGTAATCAAACAGAACTCAGCCCCAATTTATCAGCCAGTGTGAAAATTGGTTTCACTTTAGCCTGTAACCCAAGGGAAAATGATCCTAGAAGCTAATTTTTTAATATCACCTTTACAATCATGTTTCCAGTGGGACAGGTTGTAACAATTCCAGCAGTGTCTGCGTTTAATGCTCTGTAATCTGTTTCGGTAATGGTGCGATTTAAATCAGTGTTCAGCATGCTAGATTTAGATATTCCATGGTTGTTCTAAAAGGATTAAAACGACTGCCGAGATGGTTCTTTAGAAATAGAAACCCAATATTTTTTCCATCCTTGTATCCGTGGGCGGACTGTGTTTTGTCCAAATTCAATATGTCCTAACTTTTTAATTAAACTGTAAGTGTAAGAAAATTATCTTCTCAGTCCAATATTACAACAGTATTTTCAAACACTGGAAGCAGCGTACAACATTTTCATCTTTTTTAATCACTTGCTCCACTCGTCAGTGCTTGGAAGATGTTCTGATGACATTTTTTACTCACCGCTCCCTACCCAAAAACGTTTTTTTAATATACTTATTTTTATAATAGTTGTTCACAGATATCAATTTCATACCAATAACCCGTTTGAAAATCTAAAACAGAGTTGTTACCTCTAGTTTTCAGGATGTTTCAGGCAATTTTAACATTCTTCATTCAATTAGCATTTAAAGATTTTCATATAACCCCTTTGACCAGAAAAATTTGACGCACCGGTTTTGGGACAATTGACTATTACACTATGTCTGTAATAGCCGGTATATGAAACAATGCCGGCGAAGAAAGCCAAGTTTCTGGTATCCATAGCAGCAACGGACGATATCTTCATCGGCACCTCCCTCGTAGACTAGAACTAACGGCAATTTTCTACAGCAGCGAACTCACCTTCTTTCTCACAAGGGAAATGCGTGGCCTCGAACGCTTAGAAACGTGTGAAAATGTGCTTAAAATACAAATAGTTTATTCCAGAAACAGCATATCGTGCCTTTCGCATGCAAAACTGAACGTCTTAACACCCAGTTCGGTTTTACAAAGAGTACTCTACGACACTGGCATCTTAGGGTCTTCTTAACTCGCATGTATCACGAATCTCTCGCCCAGAGCAAAGTCCCAGACGACTGGAAAAAAGCGCAGGCGACTCCCATATAGAAGAAGGGTAAAATAACTGGCCCGCACAATTTCATACCAATATCCTTAACTTCAGTTCGCTGCAGAATTCTTGAACATTTTCTCAGTTAGACTACAATACACGGCCTTGAAGAGGAAAAGTTACTGTTCACGAATCAGAACAGTGTTAGAAAGCATCGCTCGTGCGAAACTAAGCTTGTCCTTTTCTCACAGAACACCCTACGAACCATGGATAAAGGACAACAGGTAGATTCCATATTTATAGACTTCCGAAAAACATTTGAAACGGCGCCCCACTGACGCCTATTGACGAAGGTACGAGCATACTGAATAGGATATCAGGTGTGTGAGTGACTCGAAGACTTGTTAAGTAACAGAACCCAGTACATCGCACAAGAAGGCGAGTGTTCATCAGAGGCAACGGTACCGTCAGGAGTGCTCCAGGGAAGTATGATAGGACAGCTGTTATTTTCTATAAAACAAATACGAACACCGTCCGAACAGGCTGTGGAGGCCTAACTGTACTGAACTTCCGTAGTGTCATTCTCAGCCCTCAGGCGTCACCAGATGCGGATACGGGGGGGCATGTGGTCAGCACACCGCTCGATCGGACGTTGTCAGATTTCATGACCGGTGCCGTTACTTCTCGATCAAGTAGCTGCACAATTGGCCTCACAAGGGCTGAGTGCACATTGCTGCCACTCGGCAGACCCAGATGGTGAGCCACCTAAGTGCTAGCCAAGACCGATAGCGCTTAACTTCGGTGATCTGACGGGAGCCGGCCTGACCACTGCGGCAAGGCCGTTGGCGCTGTCATTTTCTGTACAATACATTAATGATGTGTCGGGCAGGTGAGTAGCAATCTGAGGTTGTTTGCTGTGGTGTACGGGAAGGTGTCGTCGTCGAGTGACTGTAGGAAGATGCAGGATGGTGTAGACAAAATTTCTAGTTGGTGTGATGAATGGTAGATATCTCTTAAAGTAGAAAAATGTACAGTCAAGTTCATAAAAAACAGAACACTTGAACGACCAGAGATAGGACGTTCATATTCACAGGACATGCACATTTATACGTCCTGCAGAAATGATTAGCATCTGAACCATGTCGGCTAGTGGGTTCAAGGTTAACATCGACATCGCGGCGCTGTACCACCTACCGGTAAAATGTGCCTGCGGCTCTCGTTGTCGCTATAAACCGATGGTATTGAATCAGTGATACTTGATTGACATGAATGATGCCTCGCAATTGTATGTGCGAACCGTACCGTCAGATCAGTGAGTTTGGAAGAGCGCGTATTATTTGCATGGGAGAATGTGATACATCCATCTGGGACTTAGCTGCTCATGTGGGACGAAGTGTTTCGGCAGCGCAACGGGCGTGTGCAGATTGGTTCACGGAAGGGCGTGGAACACCATGAGGTGGGTTAGGTCGCACCACCCAGACCACATCCCGAGAAGATCGACACCTCATCCGACTGGCATTGCAGAACAGATCTGCGTCGTCCTCGGCTCTGGCATAACGGTGGAACAGTGTTACACATCATATACTATCAGAAGTGACAGTCTGTAGCCGTTCTTTCTGGCATGGGTTATGTGCGCGTTGTCCACTTTTCTGCCTACCGTTGACCAATATGCAGAAATATGCTAGACGGAAATGGTGTATGGAACGACGTCACTGGTGACAGGAATAGCATCAGATAGTGTTTTCCGACAAATCCATGTTCTGTTTGTTTGAAAATGATGGCCACACTTTGGTTCGCTGCAGACAGGGGGAGAGGCATCACAGTGGGGTGCTATTGGTTATAGCTACAAATCCCATATGGTGGATGTCTAGGGCGCTGTGACCAGTGTTGTGGCCTACGTGAATGACATCCTGCGACCCACAGCCATACCTTTCCTGCATAACATCCCAGACGCCACTTTTCAGTAAGACAATACGCGAGCACATGTTACTGTACGAACACGTGCCTTTTTGCTGCCACAGGATGTCGGTCTTTTGCCCTGACCCGCCAGATCACCCGACTTGTTGCGAATCGAAAACGTGCGGGATACTGTGAAACGACGGATGCAGCACTGTGACCCAATGCCGACCACCACAGATGAACTTTGGAACCAGGTGAATGTAGCGTGGTCGCTATACCACAAGACGTCATTCGCGTCTTATATGCTTCGATGCCACCACGCGTGGAACAAGTTATCAGGACCCACTGCGGACCCTATGTCATATATTCAGATTTCCAGAAGACTTTTGATACCTTTCCTCACAAGCGACTATTAATCAAATTGCGTGCATATGGAGTATCGTCTCAGTTATGTGACTGGATTCGTGGTTTCCTCTCAGAGAGGTTACAGTTTGTAGTGATAAACGGTAAATCATCGCGTAGAACAGAAGTGAAATCTGGCGTTCCGCAAGGTAGTATCATAGGCCCTCTGCTGTTCCTGATTTACATAAATGATCTAGGTGATAATCTCAGCAGCCCCCTTCGATTGTTTGCAGATGTAATTTACCGTCTAGTAAAATCATCAGACGAACAATTCCAATTACAAAATGATTTAGGGAGAATTCCTACCTTGGTGCGAAAAGTGGCAATTGCCACTAAACAAAGAAAACTGCGAGGTCATCCACATGGGTACGAAAGGAAATCCGATAAATTTTAGGTATACGATAAATCTCATAAATCTAAGGGCTGTCAATTCGACTAAATACCTAGGAATTACAATTACGAGCAACTTAAATTGAAAAGACCGCATAGATAATACTGTGGGGAAGGCGAAACCAAGACTGCGCTTTGTAGGCAGAACACTTAGAAGATGCGACAAACTCACTAAAGAGACAGCCTACATTACTCTATTCGGTCCTCTGCTGGAATATTGCTGCGCCTTGTGGGATCCTTACCAGGTAGGATTGACGGAGGACATCGAAAAAGTGCAAAGAAGGGCAGCTCGCTTCGTGTTATCGCGCAATAGGGGTGAGAGTGCCCTGATATGATACGCAAGTTGGGGTGGCAGTCACTGAAACAAATGCGGTTTTCTTTGCGGCAAGATCTATTTACGAAAATTCAGTCAGCAACTTTCTCTTCCGAATGCGAAAATATTTTGTTGAGACCCACCTACGTAGGGAGAAATGATCATCATAATAAAATAAGAGAAATCAGAGGTCGAACGGAAAGTTTTAGGTGTTCCTTTTTCCCACGCGCCATTCGAGAGTGGATGGTTGAGAAGTAGTATGAAAATGGTTCGATGAACCCTCTTCCAGGCACTTAAGAGTGAATTGTAGAGTAGCCATGTAGATGTAGATGTATTAGACAGCAGAACACATTGCGAATCGAGGTGACTGAAACGCTAATCATTTCTGCAGGCTATACTAGTGCACATGTCCTGTGAATATGAACGTCCTATCTCTAGTCGTTCAAGGTGTTGTTTTTTCTGAACGTTAGTGTAAGTTAATGCAGATAAGTAGGAGAAACAAACCCATAATGTTCGAATATAGCATTAGACGGGTGCTGCCTGACACAGTCCCGTCGGGTAAATATCTAGGTGTAACGTCATAGACTGACATGAAATGGAATGAGCATGTAAGGATTGTAGTAGGGAAGGGGAATAGTACACTTCGTTGCATTGGAAGAATTTTAGGAAAGTGTGGTACAGCTATAAAGGAGGCTGTGTATAGAACACAAGTGCGACCCGTTCTTGATTGCTGCTAGAGGGTTTGGGATCGGCACCAGATGAGATTGAAGGAAGACTTCGAAGTAATTGAGATGAGGTCTGCTAGATTTTTTACTGGTAGGTTCGAACAATACGAAAGTATTACGGAGATGATTTGGAAACTCAAATGGGAATCTATGCACGGAAGTCGACATTCTTTTCGAGAAACTATACCGAAAAAATTTAGAGAACCATCATTTGAAACTGCCTTCAGAATGATTCTACTGTCGCCAACGTACATTTCACGTAAGAACCACGAAGATAAGAGAAATTAGGGTTCGTACGAAGTAATATAGACAGTCGTTTCTCCCTCGTTTTGTTTGTGAGTTGAACAGGAAGGGAAATGACTATTAGTAGTACAGGGTATCTTCCGCCACACACCGTGCAGTGGCTTGCGGAGTGTCTATGTAGATATAGATGTAGAATGATCATCTATTCAACGTCTAAGAGAAGAGCTTCGGTACCGCTAGGAAATAATATATCGATACAATAGGACCAAAAACATACCGAAAACAAAAAAATACCAATCTCTTGATGTGTAATTCTTTAGGCAATACAATCTCTACCAACAGAGCCCGCTGATTTTGTAATACCACAACGTAAAAAACCACACGAAAATCACTCAATCGTCATTTTATCATCAGACTTCACTCTTTGCTATACAATCAACACACTTCGCTTGTCTGCGCCCTGTCACTGGATAGAAATGGTGGCTAGTGAATTAGGTTTTCCATTAGTATAGAAGTAAATTCGCAATCAGTCAATCTTTTACAAGAAGTGTTCCAGTTGTAAGCCGTGAGTTTTTGTCTTCCTAAGACCTAATAATCAGCTCAAGCTGGCAGTTATAGTGAGACTTAAGCCTACAGTTTATCGCAGCATCTGAATGAAGATTTAAAATGCAAGTTTCTGTCTGTAGAAACATTTTTATAGTTGAAGGCTGCCTGAAGTGCCGTTTACCGACATGTGGGGATTATTTGAAATGTTGTTAAATATCTGACAACGTAACAGGAGTAACAAGTTCAATCGAAAAAGCACAATCAACGTTACGCGATTACACCACTATAGAAACGCTATCAGAATTGAAATTTCCTGAAAATTATGTAATTACAATCCTGTCCCTAAATTTTTCATGCAGATATCTTAGACACTGCGCTATCTAGGCATAACTCCAAACTCGACTGGAGATCTATAGCAAACTTTTTTGAACTAGCATTCCCAAGATAGAGGATACTGAGGTAAATGGCTTAGGGATAGCTTTTGAACTGTTATCACAATATTTCCATCTGCAGCGCACTTGCCTGTTTCGACCTTGAACCCCTCCACAGCTGGTGGCATAAATTTTTTGTTCAAATTGTACTGGAGTAATTACGACAATATTATGCTTCTATTAAGAAAACAGAACACTATTTAATAATATTACTGAACACATATTACGTTCATTTGTATCTGTATTTAGTGTCTGTATTGTAGAAAAATACGTATAAAAAAAGGATCTGACATTGGTTTTATTTTCATATAGATACCCAATCTATGAAATTTCTATTTACCCGTTCTATCCCCCACTCATCAATTTGTGGGATGCTGAAACGAAAATTAGTTACTCAGTCTCTCATCTGCTGAACAATAATAGTGTTATGTTAGCTAGAAATACAAATTCCTGTAGATGTCTCGGTATGTAAAGTGCCCTCCGCCATACAACGTTGGGTGGCTTGCGGAGTATAAATGTAGATGTTTTAAAATTAAATTAATTTCGTGAATGGTTCACTCATTGCAACTCTTGGGGCACATAAACAGTAATTTCCTGTTAAACCACATAAAAATAGACATTGCATCCATTCTGTAAATAGGGACCGATGGCCTCAGCAGTTTGGTCCCGTAAGACCTTATCACTACCATTCTGTAAACATACTCATATTACGCTAAGTGGAAACTAGTAAGAAAATTATATTTTATTATACAGATTAAATTTTTTAAATACATTCCTTCGTAGACACTCACTGTTATTCATCTCTAAGGTATTTCTGTGAACTGCATTGCCAAACAGCAAGAATAAGTAATAACAATAATTCATCGCATTATGTACGAATCAGAATTGTAAATGATTCTCTTAAGAAAAATATTTCCCGTTTCGCTTATTAGAAAAATTGAAAGATACCTTTTGCTATAGTACTACTGGTTGAAAATATATAGAGAGTGTTGTGCAATTTGTAAAAGTAGAAATTTATTACTTATCGTAGAAGTAATAGTGTTGATGGTTCACTGACATTTAATATTTTGTATACAAAGACAGTAAATTTCTAAAATTTTCAGGACAGAATACCGTAACGAAACGTGATTTTCTCGAATGTCAATTAAAATTTTTGCGTAATCAATGGTTTATCAACGGAATTCAGTATCCAGCAGTTGTTCTGAAATATAGTTTAGTTTGGGTATCCACTGAAATGAAAAGAAACTGCAGTCCTGTCTTACGCTTACTTTTATTATTGAAACTATAGAGTTCGTTGACTTTCTCCTAAGTACGTACTATCCGTGTTTAACGTTTAAAAACATTCTGATTTTGTAAATGTATAGACGAATCGTAGGAAACTTAGGAGAGTGTGAAAAACATTAACATTTAGAGGAAAAGATTCATACTATTCTTTAACGCAGATTCTTGAACACCAAAGACTGGGGCTTTTTCCGTACAGTAACGAAAAGCTTCTTATCTTTACGTTGTTTTCCTTCCTCATTATTTTTCGCACACTATCCCGCATTCATTAATCCAAATAATCAATTCTTCACTGTAATGTTTTCGGTACACAGAATGCAGTATTTCGGGGTAAGTGAACGCACTCGTGTGAGTAGGTCAAGGAAAGACGGCAGAAGCCTACATTTCATGTTGTTCCCAGGTAATAACTATGTTGTCATTGTTTCTCAAGGCCGTGTGGAGACACATGTTCCCGCACGAACCCAACCGAGGCTTTCCCTCCACAGAGAATACTTTCATGGCAACTCAAGTGCATCACTCCGTGAATTATGGCTGCGGTCAAGATGTAACGCAGTAACCGAAGCGAAGGGGGACGAATGCAGCAGTACACGCGAAAGAATATCAAAATATTCCATCATATCCCTGTAATTCTAAATCAGTCTGCAACATTTCTCGCCTAGACTTGCAACCCACATAGATCGTCTTTTTGTACCTTCTGGATTAGAAGTTCTGAGAGAAATTGTACGGTGGAATGTCTTTCGTTCATGGCACAAGAGTTCTTCCCAGAACAAATCACTCATTGTTCAGTGGATTAAAACATCTGATAGATTGTAGTAGCTTTTCTCTGGCACCGTCCGCCACAAAACTTATAACAGAAGTGCTCCCCTAGCACTGAACGCTACAATGCGTCTATGGAGTCAGAGAACGGTGCAGTCAGCTTCCGCGTGCTTAGGTCACTCAACTACCAACAATTCTAATAATAGAGTGTGAATCTGAGGTCCATTTCTGTTTCCCCGAACACAAATTCCCTCCCATAAACTGTCTGAATCCGTCAGTATGTCACATTACACCCAAAATTCACTGCAGAGCAAATGACTCATTTTGCCTCCAAATAGTGCACCCTTAAAATTTTCACATAATTTGCTTACTCTCTCTGGAAAACCACCTTAATTTAGGTTAGGTTCGAGCAAGCTATTCTGTATAATCAAATCATCAAAGTATATTGCTTTTCTAACCAACTTTGAATGCATTTACTTTGACCACGGCTCTTTTTTCATTTCTAGAATTTTTCTGGACTTTGGAATCTTGGTCCAATACGACAAGAATGCAAAACTCCGTTCGAGCCTGTTGCATGAATTATCATGTGCCCATTAAAATATACACTCAAGAGGCAAAGAAATTGGTACACTTGCCTAATATCGTGTAGGGCCCCCGGGAGCACGCAGACGTGCCGTAACACGACGTGGCATCGACTCGACTAATGTCTGAAGCAGTGCTGGAGGGAACTGACACCATGAATCCTGCAGGGCTGTCCATAAATCCGTAAGAGTAAGAGGGCGTGGAGAACTCTTCTGAACAGCACGTCGCAAGGCATCCAAGATATGCTCAATAATGTTCATGTCTTGGGAATTTGGTGGCCAACGGAAGTATTTAAACTCAGAAGTATGTTCTTGGAGCCACTCTGTAGTAATTCTGGACGTGTGGGGTGTCGCATTGTTCTGCTGGAATTTCCCAAGTCCGTCGGAAGGCTCAATGCACATGAATGGATGCAGATTATCAGACAGAGAGCTTAGTTATGTACGTGTCACCCGTCAGAGTCGTATCTACACGTATCAGGGGCCCCATATCACTCCCACTGACCACGCCCACACCATTCCAGAACCTCCACCAGCTTGAACAATTCCCTGCTGACATGAAGGTTCCATGGGTCCCCCTACCCGTACACGTCCATCCGCTCCATACAATTTGAAACCAGACTCGTCCAACCAGGCAGCATGTCTCCTGTCATCAACAGTCCAATGTCTGTGCTGACGGGGCCAGGACGAGGCGTAAAGCTGTCTGTCGTGCAGTCATCAAGGGTACACGAGTGGGCTTTCGGTTCCGAAAGCCCATATCGATGACGTTTCGTTGAATGGTTCGCACGCTGACACTTGTTGATGGCCCAGCACTGAAATCTGCAGCAGTTTGTGGAAGGGTTGCACTTCTGTCAGGCTGGACGATTCACTTCAGTCGTCGTTAATCCCGTTCTTGCAGGATGTTTTTTCAGCCGCAGCGATGTTGGAGATTTGATGTTTTACCGGATACCTGATATTCATAAATACTCGCGAAATTGTCGTACGGGAATACCCCACTTTACCGCTACCTCAGATGTGTCTCATCACTCGTGCGCCGACTGTAACACAACGTTCAAATTCACTTAAATCTCGATGAAATGAAATGAGCGTATGGTATCGTCGGCCGGGAGGCCCTACTCGGGGAAGTTCGGCCGCTAAGTGCAAGTCTTATTTCAGTCGACTCCACATTGGGCGACTTGGGCGCCGGTGATGAGAATAAAATGATGAGAACAACACAACACTCAGTCCCCGAGCGGAGAAAATCTCCAACCCGGCGGGGGATCGAACCCGGGTCCGTTTGCATGGGAGGTGAGCACGTTACCACTCTTTTATTTTTTTTTTTTTATTTTTTTTTTTGTAGTGTGACACTCACCCTTTTTTATTAGGCACCTCAGACTGCTTTTTTTCTTTCCTTCATTTTTTTCCTTTTTTTAGGGATAGTGAACTGGTGGGGGCTCAGGGGGTAAAGTGGGCAGGGGTCGAAACCCGAGGCCTGCCCACACTGTCCCCCTCACGAAAACCGAGCCCGTGGAGCATAGGGAAGTGGGAGACACAGGAATCAACAGACGTGGAAGTCGTTGTTGTTTATTTATTTGCATTTTGTTTTTGTAATATTCATTATTATTATGAAATTATGTGGAACTTACATCAGCGACAGAGAAAAAAATATAAATGCTGATTAAAGAAAAAGAAAAGAAAAAGAAGAAGGAAAAAGAAATAAAAGCCGCGCAATCTACGACGCGTACTCCCATCTGCATGGGCTGTTCGTAAACAGGTCCAGAAGTCGAGGCGGGATTTAGGCCCCTCATGAACGAGATAAGCGACCGCCCACCCTTTGACCCACGTAATAGCATGACATTTGGCGACGAGAAAATGTTTGTCCTCCGGTTATAGAAACATTCGAGGTTCGATTGTGTCTGGTGGCACTCGGAGATAACAGGCAATTACTTACTTGCTCGAAGCGCCAGACATCGTGCGAAGAGGCGCATGTCAGACGGTGGTCAGCTGCGTCTAGTTGCTGGCAAAGGAGACAAAGAGGGGAATCTGATAAGCCAATGTTGTGCAGTCGCTGTTTCGTGGCAAATTTCCTGTTGACTACGTGATACCACAGTGCCCGAACGTCCGCATGGAGGAAGGGCTGGAGTATCGTAGTCCACACTATGGGCCACTGGATGGAGGAATGTTTGGTCTCCATCACGTTCCGGGGAACACGGCGCTGTAGTAAGCTGTAAAAATCCTTAGTCCTGGGTGGGCGCGTATGTGGGAGACTGGTATGTGTGTAACTGTAGTCGACGAAAAACGTCGAAATGTGAGACAAATGAGGCACGATGAGGCCGACAGACACTGGTGGTGAGGTGGAAGCAGGCAGGAGGACCTCAAGCAAGCTGCGTGTTAGAGATGTGCCCCGGCCGGTCCACTGTTTTCTCATGGTACTCATGTACAAGGCTGCAGCTCGCATACGGACACTGACGAGCCCGAGGCCACCATCCCGTGGGGGCAGGGTATAAGTCTCATAACGGACTTTAAACTTGGAACCCGCTTTGAGATAATAGTCAAAGGACGCTTGAAGGTTGCACCCAATCGCCGTCGGCAGAGGGACGACTTGCGCGATGTGGACCAATTTTGATGTCACATAACGATTAAGAAACTCAACGCGTTGAAGTGTGTCCTGGCAGAGCAGGAGGTTCTGGTGGACGTCGTTGTGGATGACGTGTAACAGGAGACGGAAATTCGTTGCCGCTGTGCGTGAGACTGTAGGGGTAAAGGTAATTCCCAGATACCGGAAAGTCCGCACAAGCGGCAGGGGTGCCACTTCACCTTCCTGGAAGCCTCGTCCAATGTGCATTGCAGAAGATTTGGCAACATTCGTGGCACTGCCAGCGGCAGCCCTATAATGTGTGATCAATTCGAGGACTGCTCGGATCTCAGAGCCGGAGTGAATGAGGAGGAGGAGGTCATCAGCACATGCCCGACAGCGGAAAGTGTGTTGGCGAAGGGTGAGGCCAGAGAGCTTGGTTGTCAAGCCCCCAATGAGGGACTCAAGGGCAATGGCATACAGGAGGGTAGAGAGGGGGCACCCTTGCCGTATGGAACGCCTGATGGGTACCGGCCTTACTAAACGTCCATTGACTTGGACACATAAACTGGCACTGAAGTAAAGACGCCGGAGGACGTCGAGGAACGGAGAGGGGGGATGCCCATTCCGGCCACCACCGAAAACAGGAAACGATGGCGCACTTTATCGAAGGCGCTGTCAAATTCAATAGCGACGACCGCTGCACGAAGTCTGCAGCCACCGCCATCGCAATTAAGTTACGGCACTCCCCCGTGGCAGTCTGTATCTTAACCTATCCCCCAAGCGTCGTCTGTTCTGGGGAGAGGATATGAGGGACTATTGGTCGGAAAAGGGTAGCCAGTAAGCGAGCGAAAATCTTGCAATTGGCATTGAGTAGGGTGAGCGGTCTGTAACTCGTAACCGTCGAACCATGGACTGGTTTGTGGACTGGAATGATGATGCGGGAGGGATTGCTTGGTCAGATGTCATCATTTCTTCATACATAGTCATCAGCCGCGGTGCCATGAGGTCCTTGAAGGCACGGTAAAACTCAATCGGTAAGCAGTCAATGCCGGGCTATCTGTTGACGCCACCCTTGTCGATTGCGTTGTCGACTTCGTCTTGCGTGACCACCACTGTCAAAGCATCCGCCTCCGTATGATGAAGAGTGTGCGTGATGTAATGCAAAATGGAGTCGTCTGTTTCAGTACCAGCATCTTCTTCACTATAAGTACAACGATAGTGTTCGACGAATGCGTGGACGATGTCATTCTGATTGGTCACCTGCGTGCCATGAGGGATGGTCAGAGTGTTGATGATACGCCGACGACGCGGTCGTTCGTTGGACACTATATGATGCATGGATGGAATTTAGAACCCCGCATGATCGTGACACCGCGGCCGTATCACAAACCCTTGCAATTTTCGGCGTGTCAGCGCAATTATCCTCGCCTTAGTTCTTTGCCGTTCCAACTGGTTGTCTGGGGATGGCGGCTGAGTGCCCAGATCTCGGAAAATCGCACAATAAAGTCAATGGTGTTGCGATGCCAGTCAACCAAGTCCTTCCCGTATCTCATCAGTGCCCTGAGGATCGCTGGTTTGGCGCAGTCCATCCACCACGTCAGTGTCGAGCGGTAGCGGGGAAGGCATCATTCGCAGGCTGTCCACGTCTCAGTGACTTGTTGGCGGCAAGTCAGGTCATGCAGATGAGAAGTACTTAGTTTCCACGGCGCACGGCTGCGCCATTCAGATTGCGGTGGATGGAGGACCGTACAGATTAAGTGCAATGGTCGAAAAGGCCAGTGGCCAGCGTTCGGCGCCCCGTATCGCAGATCTCAGAGTTTATGAGGCATGTATCCTGTCTAATCGGCTTGCGGAATGACTGGTAAGAAAGGTATGGCCTGAATGGTCGCCGTGTTGGACTTCCTAGGTATCGTGTAGCAGGAGGTCGCGCACCAATATACGTAGTTCCTGGCATGTAGTATAGTGTGTAATCTGATCTTTGTGGTGCAGAACGCAGCTAAAATCACCTCCTAGTAGGCAGTGGTCATATCGCTCTAAAAACAGGGGTTCGACTTCTTCTGCCCGAGCTGATGGAAGGAAGGCGACTTCGGTGACAGAAATCCCGTGGCGGACGTAGATGGCCACTCCACAGCCCGTAGCATCACCCGCAGAGGCGTGGGCGGTATAGCCATTTATATCTGGGAGACTGGCCAAGTGAACTTCCTGCAGAAGGGCGAAATCAATATCAGACGTCCAGAACATCTCCTGCATAAGGCGTATTTTCACCCCAGAACGGATGTTGTTGGTGCTGAAGGTTGCTATCCGGTAGGCCTGGTGGCGGACTGCTGGAGGCTGGTCCACTCTGGCGTCAGCGCAAGGGCGTGGGCGTCGCAGTGGAACGTTATCCCGCTCGCCCGCAGGGGATTCTGGGGAGAGTATGATTAGTGGATCGGCTCCGAAGGCGCAGGGTCTTGTAACAGGTCCTGCTCCTCGACCTCCTCCCCGTGACACGCCGTGGCGGCGGGCACCGGTGTACCGTCCATTATGACTGCAGAAGATGGTTTAATGGGTCGTGGTGTAGTGTCCGCTGTGATATGTCCATCAATTATTTCAACGTCCGCATGGGGCGTCGGAGAGACGGACTCAGACACACCAGTGGATGCCACCGCACTCATAACGTCTTCGTCGGCAGTAGCGGATTCGGGGGCGTCGTTCTGGTCGATGGTTGCGTCATCCTCGACTTGCAAAGTTTCCTCTTGGTCGGAAAAGGAGTGGCACCTTCTCTCGCGACGTTTCCTTATGCGACCCTCCGTGTCTGACGACGGAAGGGATTCGCGTCGCTCTGGCAGGAAGGCCGCCGCAGGGACGATGAGCGAGTCGATCTCCATCGTGTTGTCGAGTCTAGGGTCGGCGGTAGGTCGCGTCGGCTTCGTCGGAGCGGCGTCAGTGGCCGGCCGTGACCGCGCGCCGTCTGAGGCGTTCTCCGTCGGGGCCTGGTCGGGCTCCTTTGTGGCGTCGTTTGTAGCGTCCGCACGGCGTTGCGAAGCAGTTGGAGAAGCTAGAGCAGCTGGGTAGGTTACCGGTAGCACCGTAGGTTGCGACGTGGGTGCGTAATACGCCGTTGTAGGCATTCGGATCTCAAGTGGCTTTCTTTGCCGCAGCCGGAACAGGACCGAGGCTGGCCGCCGTATATAATTATTGCGCGGCATCCACCGATCTGTAAGCAGGGCTGGACGTGGCTTCGGAGATCAATGGTGACCTGTCGGACGCCATTTAGGACAGGATATGTCCGAACCTGTGTCCACTTCTCCGCAGTATGGTCGTGGACTGTGCCGTATGGTCGGAGTGCCGCGACGACGTCCTCAGCAGGGAGTTCGAATTGCAATTCGAAATTGCGTATCGTACGCATACCTAAGCCCACGTGGTCGACGGTTACCGCCCCCACATTGCCATCAGCATGACAGAAGTGAAGCCCTTGTTTGGTCTCACGTAGGATGCGTTCGCACGCCGCGTCGTTGATGATTTTAACATATACTGTGCTGTTCACGATCGACAAATATTTGCCGATAATATCGATCGTCAGGATCTTCACTTCCTCTCGCAGAAAACGCTCCACCTCGAGTGCTTTGGCTCGGGCATAATAGTTGCAGAAAGTAAATCGGGGTGTAGATTTACGGCAACGGTTCGCCATGTATCGTACACGGTAAGCCGGCACTTACGTAACGGCCGACAGAATGTAAACAAGGTGAGCTCGCGCTCTGCACACGGTAAACACGGCCACGTCCTCTCTGTTGCCCTGCCAAAGGCAGACTGCCACTCAGCAAAGCAGGCGGACTTAAATCTTGACAACCTGCCATTGTAGTAGCAGTAACCGATCTAACAACTGCGCCAGACGCTTGTTGTCTTATATAAGAGATGCCGACCGCAGTGTCGTATTCTACCTGTCTACATATCTCTGTATTCGATTACGCATGCCTATACCAGTTTCTTTGGTGCTTCATTGTATATGGGCAATATGTGTGTCTAAGTGGCTGTTGGACCTGCTCTGAAAATTGTAATTTGATACCTACCCGATGGAAGCATACCATCCCTCAGATAAACACGCTGTCTTGTGAAACATTATTTTTAGAAATTAGCTGTAATGATAACTATGCATATTAGATGCAGTTGGATCTCAGGTACCACAATGTGGAATTAGCCAAAATTATCTCATAACATACCACATAAATCCTTCATTATTGGTATGCGGGAAAAGTCTGGTTGGGACAAGTTAATTATAATATACATGACCGTACTAGAGTCTCATCAGTTCATATGCGCAAAAAATTATTTACTTGAATGTGTAGGAGCTCTGCATGTACTGACAGAGAGTCACAAACATGGATTACCACACTCCGCCGTTCCAGCCCCTTTGGTTAATCTTTTGGTGTGATGCTAAACTAAACTGTTGATTCTGCCATACTGAATTTCTTCAAAAAGTATTGAGTAAGCAAAGAAAAACCGCGTCCCCACTATGTTATGGAATCATTGTTTTTATTCAGTGTCGCTGTTCACTGACACCATCACATTTACATAGCTACTAACAAACAGCTGCTGTCAATAAAGAGAGGTAGGAACTGCATCTCTTCCAAAAATTTTCTTACGCGTTAACTTTATCACTTCTTTTTGAAGTGACACAAACTTACAGCCTTTTACCATTAGTTTTCACTAGGGTGTTATATCCACTTTCAAATAATAATATTATCTTCTTGCAGTTACGTGTCTTTCTACTGTTACCAGTTAATTTGTTTCTGGAAAAATTAATTTAAGACTTAACTGTACGACGACCTATAAACAGTTGAGAGTATATTCACAGTATTTTTTACAGTTTCAGTTGCAATAATTTACAGTCCAAGGTGACGTTTACCCTAAATAATGTCTCCGGTTTCACTACAATATTTTCAATTTATAATATAACATAATAATAATAACGTATTATTAGCTCGGAGCTCATGAAGAAAAACAAATAAACAAAATTTAATTATGGAACATGGCATTATACACTCCTGGAAATTGAAATAAGAACACCGTGAATTCATTGTCCCAGGAAGGGGAAACTTTATTGACACATTCCTGGGGTCAGATACATCACATGATCACACTGACAGAACCACAGGCACATAGACACAGGCAACAGAGCATGCACAATGTCGGCACTAGTACAGTGTATATCCACCTTTCGCAGCAATGCAGGCTGCTATTCTCCCATGGAGACGATCGTAGAGATGCTGGATGTAGTCCTGTGAACGGCTTGCCATGCCATTTCCACCTGGCGCCTCAGTTGGACCAGCGTTCGTGCTGGACGTGCAGACCGCGTGAGACGACGCTTCATCCAGTCCCAAACATGCTCAATGGAGGACAGATCCGGAGATCTTACTGGCCAGGGTAGTTGACTTACACCTTCTAGAGCACGTTGGGTGGCAGGGGGTACATGCGGACGTGCATTGTCCTGTTGGAACAGCAAGTTCCCTTGCCGGTCTAGGAATGGTAGAACGATGGGTTCGATGACGGTTTGGATGTACCGTGCACTATTCAGTGTCCCCTCGACGATCACCAGTGGTGTACGGCCAGTGTAGGAGATCGCTCCCCACACCATGATGCCGGGTGTTGGCCCTGTGTGCCTCGGTCGTATGCAGTCCTGATTGTGGCGCTCACCTGCACGGCGCCAAACACGCATACGACCATCATTGGCACCAAGGCAGAAGCGACTCTCATCGCTGAAGACGACACGTCTCCATTCGTCCCTCCATTCACGCTTGTCGCGACACCACTGGAGGCGGGCTGCACGATGTTGGGGCGTGAGCGGAAGACGGCCTAACGGTGTGCGGGACCGTAGCCCAGCTTCATGGAGACGGTTGCGAATGGTCCTCGCCGATACCCCAGGAGCAACAGTGTCCCTAATTTGCTGGGAAGTGGCGGTGCGGTCCCCTACGGCACTGCGTAGGATCCTACGGTCTTGGCGTGCATCCGTGCGTCGCTGTGGTCCGGTCCCAGGTCGACGGGCACATGCACCTTCCGCCGACCACTGGCGACAACATCGGTGTACTGTGGAGACCTCACGCCCCACGTGTTGAGCAATTCGGCGGTACGTCCACCCGGCCTCCCGCATGCCCACTATACGCCCTCGCTCAAAGTCCGTCAACTGCACATACGGTTCACGTCCACGCTGTCGCGGCATGCTACCAGTGTTAAAGACTGCGATGGAGCTCCGTATGCCACGACAAACTGGCTGACACTGACGGCGGCGGTGCACAAATGCTGCGCAGCTAGCGCCATTCGACGGCCAACACCGCGGTTCCTGGTGTGTCCGCTGTGCCGTGCGTGTGATCATTGCTTGTACAGCCCTCTTCCAGTGTCCGGAGCAAGTATGGTGGGTCTGACACACCGGTGTCAATGTGTTCTTTTTTCCATTTCCAGGAGTGTAGGTGCAATAAGAAAATTCCTAAACCAACACGACTCTGAAACGTAGCATTTGACAGACTCATTTTCAGGATAATTACTAAAATGACAAATAAATAGAAAATTATATTTCTTGAAACCTGAGAAAACAAGAATGAAGTTACAACTTTTTCTAAACTATTAGACTATGGAAATAAGGGCAGGTCAGATCATCGTTTAACGTCCCACGGTTAAAGACCAAGAACAGACAGCGATCGGGCAGTATGTGTCAGGAATGCAGTGGTCGTCTTTATGAATGAACCATCCTGACGTCGGCCTGAACTAATCTGGACAAAGAACGAGAACAACACTCTTCGCGAATACAGGACACGTAAGCAGATTTTTCTACGCTGTTTGACAGTCCTGTGTTCTACTTCTCTTGCCGGCAACCCCTCTCTATACAGCAGAATGTTTGAAACACGACCAGGTATGCGTCGTGAGCTCAAAAGAGTAGCTGATGAGTACAGAAGCAGAGTACCGCAAGTCATTTTCCAACTGAAATGGACAAATGAGTTATATGTGACGCCTGACAGGACTTTAAGCCTACAGTCGACCGTCATGACAGGATGCACGCCTACTCCGTAGAACCATTAACACTGTAGATCTACATTACACTGAAATCTGGTATATATTCACTATTACGACGTCTCATAGCTTCAGCGCTAACGAATCATCTACAGTACTTATATTTTTGGGAGTGTTCAAAAACTGACTTGTGGTTGGCGTATATTTCTCAGTACAGAAAAGAGGCAAAACAAAAAAATAATATTTTTCTCTGTTTCTTCTTTCATTGACGATTTACGTAATGTAGCTGCGCAGTAAATATCATAAATTTACCGTCTGAGATGAAAGCAAGGTAGAGTAATGGTTACCATTTATGTAATCTGCTAGTAAAGTCTCTAGTTTGTAACTTCCGTATGGTGCGTTTTGGCTTTCCTCTTTTTTCTGTTTCTCTATCATTATACATAAATTAGAATTTTAAAAACTACGTTCATTTAATGTCGATAAAAATGATCGCTTTCTAAAATAAAAATTCCGAAAACAGAACTATCAAATTGTTTGTAAAGTGATTTGTCTAAAAGTGCGAAATAAACTATATTAAAGAAACATTTAATGCATCTCTAAATCCCGCTCGACATCATGTACAGCAAATGCGGGGCGTCAAATGTTTCTCTAATATATTTTACATCTTACTTTTACACAAATCATTTCACAAAACATTTGACCCTTTTTTCAATATTTTTATTTTCACGTTTTGCTCAGAAAGCATTAAATATAATACATTTAAATATCGATCGATATATATGTAGATCAAAACAGAGCACAGAAGTTCCAGTTTATGCTGTAATGTGACATTTATTTTATTTTTTCAACAAGAAAGAAAGAATTCCTTAATATCTACACCAATATAACGTTTTCTGCTCAAAATAGATTAACTTATCGACACTTCACTTAAGTAACAAGCTCAACTGTTAGTGAAATATTTCAGTTTTCCCTCAAATCACTGATTAGATTTTTCTTATTTACTCAAATTCCTTCCAAGCAATTTTTTTTCTTTTTTGCAGAACTAGATCTCACGTTGGTCAAGTTGATACCCCACTTGTCCATTTCCGGCTCTTTGTTTGGTTACGAAAATTCGCACAAAAATCCATTGTGTACTCTCTAGGGAGTCTTGGTCAGTAGAGAGAAAAATCATAATTACAGAATTATGTATCGGATCCGTGAGCTACTTAAGGCATTCAATAATATTTCTAGTCAGATTATTACCACAAATCATGATTATGATATACTGTACGATAGTCAACACCACTTATTTTTTCGAAAACAAAGCTGAGTTTCCCATAAGCACGAAATTATGGATTATGGACTCGTGAGTAACGAAGGCCTTAACGTAACTTATTATGGGTTTTACGTAAATAACTATGAGACAAGTATTTCAATACCATCCCCAGTATTTGCACCCAGTTCGATGTGTCGTTCGAATCGAATTCGATGAGCTATATGCTATAGAAAATGATTTATTTTTGTGTATTTAGAGCAAGGCCACATCAGGCATTGTGAAACGCTGAAGTGGTTGTGTCGTAAAAATTTTAAAAATAAAGGAACTTAAGTCAATCACTTAATCACGAAAACAGTATGTCATTTATGATTTCGTAACGACAGTAGCTTTACAGCTGTTTTAACAGGTCTCGCCAGTGACTTACTTCACAACAGAGAAGACTCTTAGTTGTTTGTTGCAGAATGTCGACACTGGAAGCCAACTATATATATTCCACTTATAAACAATGTGATGCTGCAGAAGAATACTGAAAATTAAATGGGTAGACCACGTAACTAATGAGGAGGTACTGAATGGGACTGGGGAGAAGAGGAATTTGTGGCACAGTTTGACTATAAGAATGAATCGGTTGGTAGGACATGTTCTGAGGTATCAAGGGATCACCAATTTAGTATTGGAGGGCAGCGTGGAGGGTAAATATCGTAGAGGGAGACCAAGAGACAAATACACTAAGCAGATTCAGAAGGATGTAGGTTGCACTAGTTACTTGGAGATGAAAAAGCTTACACAGGGTAGAGTAGTATAGAAAGCTGCATCAAACCAGTCTCTGGACTGAAGACTACAACAACAACAACAACAAACATTCTCATATTCGTCTCGTATGTGTGCTTCCTATTGTCGACTTGGCGATGTAATTCAAAGAGGGAGTTGTTTTGTCTGCTTTACTTGTAAGTTTCCAAGATTGCAACACACCACCAACAGTCAGCGTGCAGATAACTGCCACACGGAATATCCTAGTGTGATATCTGGTAGCAACACGGATTTTTCGGAGAGTTAGGACTGAACCAACGTCCATTCAACATCTCAGAGGCAACCAGGGAGGAATTTAAAGGAGAAATAGGGACTCCACCATTGAAAGTCGCGCATTGACTACCAGGGAATCTTCTCCAGTACTGTCCTCTGAAGAGTCCTTTGCCACAAGACGAAGTAGGAGAGTGTCGCAAGATCGATAACCTGTAAGAGTGTAGCTTGACGAGGCTTAATGTAGTGCACATTTGCTAGAGTTGAGATCCTTGTGTGTCTTTATAAATGATTAGGTAGAAACTCGATGTGATCATTAATAAGTAGTACTGGACAACTTACACTGAAGGAAGTGCAAAGTATTGCACCTTGATCATCTTGGCCGAACAGTGCCAAACCAGTACTCCAGTATTTCCATGTATTTGGGATAGGTTGATCAGAATTTCATCCTTCTACAGGCATATTTTCAGTATTGAAAACAGCCGTTTCTGGAGATCAAGAATGTCATATGAAAATATATGGTTCCAAAGACCTTTTCAAGTTTCAGACATCTATGATGTATACAGGGCGAGTCAGGAGGAAAGGTGCGTGTTTTGAGGGGTAATAGCATTACTGATTTTGAACAAAAAACTTGGTGTGGACAGATGCCCTATTCCGAATGGTTTCCGAGATAGAACACTTTTAATGTACATTTCTATTTATTTTCTGTATTATTCATTGTCATTATTTACAACGTACCACAGTAATATAGAGGAAGCTGAGACGAACATTTTGATACAGGACGCATGTGGTCTATCAAGTAGGAAAACTACCTCAAACTGACCTACTAATACTTTTCCGTTGATAAGCAGGATAATCTCAACGAATCCGTTCGTGCTGGTACCGTAATTGACTGTGTCGGTGGGTCAGTATGAGAGCACATAGGAATCGTCTTCTGGGGAGCCCCACGTTCTCAGAACGTGCATTGAACGGTGTGCTCCAGAACACTTCTGCATGCACCATCAATATGCTCTATTGTCAGATCTCTCACAGATCGCCAGCTACCTTGCTTTGCAGAGAGCACTCCTCTCACCACCTTATTCTGGGCTTGGGCGCTAACATCCAACACTTTGTTGTTTACTCGTGGTTTCGCTGACTTTCGAACACTTCCCGTAAATGCTCACGACAGAAGCACACAATCAGCCGACCAGCTTCGCCATTCCCGAGAGCCTCGTTCGCAGGCGCCGTGCTATAACTATCTGCCCTTTGCCAAAATCGCTTATGTCAACACGTTTTCAGGTTTGTGTCCTATATCGTTGCTAGAATGATTACCCGTTTCCCTCTGTTCCGCCTATACAGGTTGTACCGAAATTAACGGCATAAACGCATACAGCTGAAAGTACACGATGCTAGATGCAAAGAAGTCTCAGCAAACATAGGTCCACAAACGAATCGTTTGCGACATAATAGCGACTTTGTGATTACCAGCCACCACTGACTTGATTCTATGTAGACGTCATCGCAGTTAGGAAAAGATAATATTGTACAACATCAAGAAAAAGTATTAGAGATGCTTTGGTAGAAGTACAGGTGTTTTGAATGAACATAACTGTTACATTACTGTACTCGTAGTTGAAGGAGGTGTTCAAAGTATCGTCTTTGTACCCGGATGCAGGCTTGTACCCATCGCCGCAATGAGTTTCGAATCCTTTCAAGCACGCCTGTATCATTTCGAAATTCTTGATAAGCAGTGATAAGTCTCCGCTCCAATTCTTTAACCGTGTTAACCAGAGTGGCGTACATTACACCTTTAAGGTGGCCACAAACAGAGGAATGCATAGGGTTCAAATCAAGTGATCTCGGAGGCCGCGGTACTGGTCCTCCTCGTCCAACCCATCTTTGGCCATGTTGGCATGTTAGATGTCGTCTCACAATAGCAGCAAAATGTGCCGGTGCTCCATCATGTATATACCACATCCTGTAACGTTGCTCTAAGCAAGGGAACACCCTCGAGCAATACTGCAAGAAGATGCCGCAGAAACCGAAGATTAATACCGTCTATTGAGTGTGTTTGGTATCATGTACGGCCCAAAAAGGCGATCACTTGGTGCCCCTAACCACACATTCAACGAAAACTTTGCTGATGTAGAGACTCACGCACAGAATGTGGTTTGGAGCGTAGACGACTCCAAGCGTGAGAATTGTGATAATAAAACTCGCCATCACGTATGAACCTTGCTTTATCTGCGCCTAAAAATGTCAAAGTTAAAGTTTCCTAGCTTGTTGTTGCATCTACTGACACAAGGTTGATCTAGGACCAGAGTCCGCCTCACTAAACCACGGAACTCGTAGGATGATGATGTTTGATTTGTGGGCCACTCAACTGTGCGGTCATCAGCGCCCGTGCAAAGTCCCAATTTTTACACAGTCCAATCTAGCCACTGTCACGAACGATGACGACGATGCTGAAATGATGAGGACAAGACAAACACCCAGTCCCCGGTCACAGAAAATCCCCAACCCGGTCGGGATTCGAACCTGGGACCCCGTGATCCAGAGGCAGCAACGCTAGCCACTTGACCAAGAGCTGCACTCGAACTCGTAGGAGGTGGTACAGGTACATCGCATTGAGATGTATTATTCTCCAAACACTACTGGTGTGGCAAGTATTTTCGTCGAGATACTTGGAGAGTGTTCGACTTTTCCAGCACTACATCTTCAAGCACAGGTGTAATTTGTGCAGGCCCACCCGCTCCCGCAGAATATGCAAAGCTCCCAGTTTCTTGGAGGCGTTGACGGACTCGTCTAAAAATTCGACTTCCGAGGTGCCTTTGGACAGGGTATGTTCTTGGTACAAGCGTGCAGTCTCCGGTGCATCACTGTTAGCCCTGGCAGACGCCTACATGAAATGCATTTCTGCATACTCTGCTTTACTATATTCCATGTTACCACCAACTCTCGTACAACACGCCCCTCAGATAACTGACATGAGTGGCACTCTCACTGTGTACTAGATTGTCGTCCCGAAGACTCGCCATGGACCGACATGTGGTGTTTACTTAGAAGCACATCAGTACTGGCTGGCAACCACAAAGTCGCAATTATTTCGCAAACAGTTCTTTTACGTACCAGTGTTTACTGAGACTTTTTGCTTCTACTACCGTGTACTTTCAACTGTGTGCGTTTACGCCATAAATTTGATACACCATCTATACTTTCCTCACAACGTCACGTGACCGTGCGGCATTCAGTATTGCGGTGGGCACTGATGATATGCTTTGGCTCATCGGTACAAGATCATCATACCGACAGATCGCACTGACTGTTGGCTGTGATGCAATTGCAGAACAGGTTGGGGTGAGATGGACTCACGACAACAATCCGGGAAGAAGAGAAGACTCAGGCACTTTCAATAGGACTACACCACGAGAAAATCGTAGGATTATTCGACTGGCTCTGCCAAGTAGGCGGATGACAACAGCGAAATTCAAAGGATAAGTGATACGGAGATGTCACCATGAATTGTCGGAAATAGGTTACTGGAAGCCAGGTTGAGCTCTCGAGTTTCCACGGATACTTTACTGCTGACACCATACCATAAACAGTGACTTACATGCTGTGGAGCTAGAGTCAAAACGACACTGAGAAACGTTCTATTGTATTCTGTTGCGAGTCCCACTTCTGTTGTTGGCGGTCAGATTGGAAGGAGTTTGTTTCAGCCCTCTTTAATGCCACTCTCATTAATAAAACCTTGTTTACTTTGGAATTAGTCTAGCAGCGAACTTCCCTGCAGTTGTTAAAACATTTCTGTTCTGTGCTTGAAGAAATAATTCGTAGGGACCAGTTCATTTTATTTTGTTTCACACCGTAAATCTTTTCCATAATAACGAAGAAACTCTACAGAATGTGGATGTGTGGGTACTTGAATGTGCATTTGTACCAGTGGCAGTCAGGGTATTTACTTCTTTTCTGTGCAGAGTCTTGGGAATTTTCCATTCAATCCTATTCAAACGTGCCCTGTGGCCTGGTGTTCTCTAGAGCAACGGACATACCACCTTTTTGGCGTCTTTCGGTTGGCCATGCACCCACCATGCAATGTTGGGTAAATTTTCGATTGAATTTCTATTCCACAGTATTTCCTGTGAACTGGCACGGTGCTGAACAATGGTCGACCGCCTTTTGTACCGTCCTTTCGATTGGGCAAGCATCGGGTGGTTTTTTTAGCCTTTTTCCGGTTCGTCCGTTACTCGCCCTCCCTGTAAAGAAGCAGCGGGAAACGGCGGCTAACAGGGGACACTAGAAAGTATTTTGATGACTCTCTTCCTGAGGACGTCGTCGTGAGTATATTGTGTGCCTCCGAACACGCCTAGCATAAGTTTCAGTTTGCATCGGGATTCGTTACACTTTTCGCGCTGAAATATAAGTAATCATCGCGCTTATTGAAATTACTCTGTAAACACTGCATTTTCGTCTCCTCAGTTTAATGTGGATTTCGGTGATTCCATATTTTGAGCTAGGTCAGGTACTGACCCACTAATTTATCAACTCTCTCTTGTCATGTGTGAAGTGTATGACGGAAGAGATTTCCTGATGATTCTGTTTCCTACTAGAAGATTGCCAGTCGATAAACGGAAAGAATACATTTATGTGTATCGAAATTTGTATGTGGTTGACTTTCCTTTTCTCTTTTTTCGAAGGAGAGGGGTGGGGGGGGGGGGGGGGGGGGAGGGGGCTGGTTCTAAATCTGGTGCCCACCTACGACAGGTCACTATAAATGTGTCATACCCAGTTTTCTGAACATAATGAATACCCATAGGTCGGAAAAGGTTCCTATAGGCTGAGATTTATAGAAATTATTAAGCCTTTGAGAAATATGGTACTGTTAGATTTTTGCCCTTGAAATCTACCTACAACAGTAGAGTGTGCTGGTGTGTAAACACTAAGTAATTCTTCCCGTAGTTTTCGGTCACATGAATGAAAAAAATTGCTCTGCGCACTACGGGACATCTGAGGTCATCAGTCCCCTAGAACTTAGAACTACTTAAACCTAACTAACCTAAGGACATCACACACATCCATGCCCGAGGCAGGATTCGAACCTGCGACCGTAGCGATCGCGCCGTTCCAGACTTAAGCGCCTAGAACCGCTCGGCCACCGCGGCCGGCCACATGAATGATTGCGTGTTGTGAGACTCAGAGCTTATTACGCTTTCTACATTTTAACCTCAGTGATTATTTTGCAAAATGGGTGGATAAAGACAGTAAGACCCTAATTGGTAAAATTTTCTTTGGTAAATATCGAAGAAAGAAATTCTCTTTACCCAGTAACAAATACTCTCTCTGATCATGATGTACAGCTAGTTAGGATACTCCTCAGTGGAAATCGGTTAGAATATTTAATGATTCCAAGACAAAAAATTACGCCAGTTGGTATTTTCTGCGACCTATCTAAGGCATTTGGCTATGCGAATCACAGTATTCTCGAGAGATAAACTGACGTTTTATGGGATTGATGGTACTTCCAACCAATATCCAACCAAAGGAATGCAGAAAGTTGTACACAGTAATTTAAACAATGTATTCCGGGGACGTTATTCTGACTGGGGGGAAATTACGTACGGGGGTTCCCCAAGAGTCAGTCTTAATCCGCTATCGTTCCTCATATATGTAAACGATCTACTGTCTAATGTACAGCAATCAGAATTAGTTCTTGTCGCAGATGACACTTGTAATCAATCCAAATATACATACAGAAACAGAAGATATGGCAAACAATCTTCTTAAAAGTATCATTGACTGGTTTTGTGGTCCCACCCTTAAATTTAAAAAGACACAGCGTACTCATTTCTACACATCTAGTGGTACAACACCAATCAACAAATGGTGAGGAAGTTTCAAATGGTGTGGAAACTTCAAAATTCTCATGTCTCCATGTAGATTAAATTTTAATCTGGAAAAAGCATATCTGGGAATTCCTAAAACCACTTACTTCAGCCACAATTACACTTAAAATCATTGCAAATCCTGGTGGAGGTAAATCAGCAAGTTGAGATATCTTGCTCAGTAATGTCATATGGAATAATGTTCTGGGGTAGCTCGTCTTTAAGAAAGAAAATCTTTATGGCTCAAAAACGTGCTTTGAGAATAGTATGTGGTGCTCACCCATGGTCATTTTGCACGCATCTGTATAAGGAGTTGGGCATTATGACTACTGTTTCGCAGTATATGTGATGTCATGTGTCTGACAGAGAGCAAAGTAAAATTTGAAACAAACTGGAAAAGTTTCTCCTTGACAATACCTTCTATTCCGTAGAAGAATTTCTATTGTTGTAATGTGTAAAAAGTGGTGGGTAGGAATTACTAACTCATATCTGTCTATTTAAAAAAAAAACACTGACTAATATACATCATGTAATCATATTTCAAAATTACTCTGTGATGTGAAAGTAAAATAACTCGTTCCAGATCATTACCATTTTTCGTGCAAGTGACCCCGGGAATATGAAATTAACTAACTCAGAAGGTATCCATGTCACTCAAAGAACCCGAGCTGATGTTTAATTTTAAGATGGGTTCATGAAAATGTCCATATCGTCTTTAAGAACCGTAGTGATAAGATTTGTCTCTTGATACAAGATGTATGCTGTGCGAGGGAAGAATTTTGCTGCCAATAAATGCATTTTTCATAGAGAATGATTCCCTTCCTCTCTTCCCCCCGTACGCTTTCCGCCGAATTCCTATCGCCCCTGCAAAATTAGTAAAAGAAAGAGGAATGCGTGAAAAATGTTCCTTGCATCGTCTTGTCGAAGTCTTGATAGTGATTTCCGCTGCTCATTCAATTAAGGTACAGGGTCAGTAAGAAAAATTTTCATCAGCACATCGTATGACATTGCACGCAATTGAATTGGGGTATGGAAATGCTGTTTCTCCTATTTACAAGAATTATGATGCTCTTCCCGGAGAACAATATCTAAAATATCAATATGAATCAGGAATAGGGATACCAGTTTCACAAAGAATAGTGACCACTTATAAGATCAACTCACACATGTCCATAGAATATCTGGTAAAAAGTATCAGGCAGCAGCGATTCTCTAGATCCATACCTTTCCAATTCTTGCAATCGTAGGATGAGGAGCTATTTGATATGACAACATCTACATCAACATGAATACTCTGCAATTAACACATATGTGCTTCGCAGAGGGTTCATTAAACCAATCTGAGACTATTTCCGACTTCTGCACTGTCGAATAACACGTGCGAGAAGTGAACACCTACATCTTTCCATGCAATCACTGATCTGTCTTATTTTACTATGATGGTCATTTCTACCTACGTAGGTGGACTCAACAAAATATTCGCATTCACGAGAGAAATTGAGTGACTGAAATTTCGTGAAAAGATCTCGCTGCGTCAAAAAACATCTTTCCTTTAATGAAGGCCACCCTGGCCAGCGTATTACATCCGTAACACCCTCTTCACGATAATATAAAATGAACTGCGCTTCTTTGAACTTCTTCGATGTCCTTCGTCAATCCTGTCAGGTGAGGATCCCATACGGCGCAGCAGTATGTCACAAGAGCAGACGGGGTAGTGTAGGCAGTCTCTTTAGTAAATTTTCGTTGCGACAGAATCTTCTCACGAAATTTCAATCAGTAACTTTCCCCTCCGTATACAAAAATATTTTGTTGACGCCGACCTACACAGGGAGAAACGATCATCATAATAAATAAGGGAAATCAGAGATCGCACGGAAAGATACGGGTGTTAGTTTTTTCCGCTGCGCTGTTCGGGATTGGAATAATAGAGAATTATTGCGAAGATCGTTCGATGAGCTCTCTGCCAGGCACTTGAGTGTGATTTGCAGAGTATCCATGTAGATATAGATACGGATGTTGGATTTTCTAATTGTTCTTCGTTTCGCCTCAGCCATAATATTTTCTGTGTGATAGTTCCAACTAAAGTTGCCACTAATCGTAATCACAAGGCGTTTAGCTGAATCGGCAGCCTAAAAACACGTGTGATTTATCTTATAACAAAAATTTATAGGATATTATAAAGAACAACCGCCTTCAGCCACAAATCTTGATTTTATTAAAATACACGTTGCATTTCGAGCCCTGAGAGCTCATCTTCAGCTGCTTTGACAGTCTACATCAACTTTACATTTCTTTTAGTTCTGGGCCCGTCAAGATCACATTGTTATATTGCGAAATGCCACATTATGAAATATAAATTTATAAAACTATGATAAATCGAAAAGTAACTTACTGTTTGTAATAGTGGATATATGGTTCTGATGAATGTTTATGTACAAATACACACTTTCTGTTAAACAGCACATTTGCAGCGAAACATTTTGACACAGCATATTTTCGAACACAATTCAAAACAAGTCGAAGAATTTCGACCGTGAAGATGCTGAACTTTTACAAATACACAGATATTATTAACAAGGTGTTACATTATTATTTACATAGATGTCTTTAATATTACGAATATTTGTAAATGTGGCAAATATGCTTACATCTTATGAAATGGTTCGTTATCAAATATCTGTTTCTGGAGGAAAAAATACACTTTTAAAATTACTGAAATTACTGAAAAAATTGTGACTGCGAAACTCTGTTCATTCAACAAGTTTTCAGAAGCTTTTTCTTTATGAAGCATTATTTCTAATTGCTCTAGCAGATCAAGCTTCTAGCAACAACGTGATATTGCCACTCCCAGAACTAAATGAAATGTTAAGTTGATGTAGACTATAAAATCACTTGAAGATGAGCCCCCAGGGCTCGAAATGCTTCGTGCATTTTAATAAAATCATGATTTGTGGTTGAATGCTGCTCTTCTTTATTATTACGAAAGTAATACAGTCACGGATCAAACACTACAGAAATGGATAAAATTAAGTTATTCGATAATTTTTAGTATTCATGTGGAGAATCTCACATTTTTTAATTGTTTAGGGTCAATTTCCACTTTTCGCAACATAAAGATATCATGTCTAAATCATTTTGGAATTAGTTTTTATCTTCTAATGACTTTACTTGTCGGTAAACGATAGCGTCATCTGCGTCTAAGAAAGCTACTCAGATTGTATTCTGTATCGTTTACATAGATGAAGAAAAGCCACTGGCCTATGACACTTCCTGGTGGAACCCCAGATTGCACTTCTGTTTCACTCGATGACTTCCCATCAGTTACTACAACCTGCGACCCTTCTGACAAGAAATCACGAATCTAGTGTAGTGTTGGCAGATGAGCCAACACCGTGTTACTAGAGGAGGCTGAAATGCACGCGTTTTAGCTCACGCAGGCTGGCGTGAGGAGGGAAGAACTGTACTGACGTGGAACATGACAAGGAATTAGAATTTAGAAAGTGGACGTAATTAGTTTGATACTTAACTTTAATCCATTAATGATGAACGTCGCTCTTGACGGTACATGAGTCACAATATTATCTGTTCAGAAGACGTAGTAACTGAATATGGCGCCATGCTAGGTCGTAGCAAATGACGTAGCTGAAGGCTATGCTAAACTGTCGTCTCTGCAAATGAGAGCGTCTGTAGTCAGTGAACCATCGCTAGCAAAGTCGGATGTGCGAGGGCTATTCGGAAAGTAAGGTCCGATCGGTCGCGAAATGGAAACGACTATGACAATCCGATAAAGCTTTGCACAGATGTGTTGGGTAGTGTCTCTAGTATAACCCCAGTGACCATCACGTCGCTCTTCCCATTTCTGAGCTCGCAGTGAGTGCGTAAAGATGTCTAGAAAATAGTGTCTGCCGCCAAGTACGAGGGCCTGGTGAGAAATTTCGCCTGAAGCTATGCAGCTAACATTACATAACTGTCGTGCTGTTTCTTCTTCAAGACCATTCTCCGCCGCATTCTGCAGGGGCAATGAAGATGCTCCTGCATCGTTGTCAATTGGAAATGTTTGACTACCCACAATACAGCCCGTAATTGTCTTCCTCTGAGTTTCATCTCTGCTCACATGAACCGCTGGCTATGAAGACAACATTTTGGCACAGACAACGAGCCGTAGGCCAGCGTAGAGAAGTGGCGGAAAGCACTGGCGGCTGCCTTCTATAGCGAGGGTATTGGAAAGTTGGTACAACGCTACGATACACGTCTAAGTCGGATCGGCGACTATGGAGATAAGTAGCTGCAAGGTGTATCTAACTGTTGCAAATAAAACATTTTAGATTTTTACCGTGGTTTCCATTTCCCGACCTATCGGACCTTACTTTCCGAATAGCCCTCGTACAACTGGGGCGAGTGCTAGGGAGTCTCTCTCGACTAGACCTGCCGTGTGGCGGCGCTCGGTCTGCAATCACTGATAGTGGCGACACGCGGGTCCGACGTATACTAACGGACCGCGGCCGATTTAAAGGCTACCACCTAGCAAGTGTGGTGTCTGGCGGTGACACCACATCTAGACGCCTAGCTAAGAAGATACTCCTCCACACGCACGCAATGTGACTAGAAGCCGCTTGTGAGGAAACGTGTCTACAGCCTTCTGGAAACCCAGAAATATGTAATCAGATTGAGATCACGTGTCGACAGCACTCATTACAAGAGCCGGTTTTCTTTCATAAGAACGATATTTTCTTAACCTGTGCAGTCTCTGCATTAATAGATTGCTCTCTTGGTGCCATTTCGTAATGTTCGAACACCGTATATGTTCCAAAATATTCCTGCAAATCTACGTTAGTGATACGAGCCTACAGTCCGTGGGGGGGGGGGGGGGGGGGAAGGGGGATAATCTGTTTCCTTGTTTCCTTTCTCGCGTATTGCTGTGACCTGTGCAACTTTCCGTTTCTTTGCGGTATTGCAGTGTCTGTGATATTCCGAAGTACGATGCAACAGGCACTGAGGCGGCTATAACTGTTATGAAATGCATTAGCAATTGTGAATATGGGCAGCGATCAGGTGTATAACGGAATGACGACAAAGAAAATTTGTGCCGGACCGGGAACCGAATCCGAATACCCAGCTCACCGCGAGCGGTTGCCTTACCGCTGGGCACTCCGAGCACGGCTCAAGGTCAGATCCAGACTTCCATATATCGACAACCACGTTTCTACAACCTATACTCTTTCATCCATTACGTGTATTCCCATAAAACGGAGACGTTTTAATTGAAAGTCGCTTGCCCTGTGTCGGCGGGTAAGTATGTTACTGTAGTGCCTTTGTTGTTCCGAAGCACGATGCAATATTCCTTCGGATATTATTTATATTTATCTGCTATTTCTGAACAAAGTTAGTTCTTTGGTAAAAACTTAGGCTGAACTTATCTCTGACTTTAATCGGCTATCAGTACTTACAATGATTTCCGCCTCCGTGATTTCGATGAGCCTGCCGTTGTGGCCGAGCGGTTCTGGCGCTTCAGTCCGGAACCCCACAACCGCTACGGTCGCAGGTTCGAATCCTGCCTCGGGCATGGATGTGTGTGATGTCCTTAGGTTAGTTAGGTTTAAGTAGTTCTAAGTTCTAGGAGACTGATGACCTCAGATGTTAAGTCCCATAGTGCTCAGAGCCATTTTTGCTTTCGATGAGCGCTTGCTGCCCTGATTGTTTCTCAACTCATCTACGACAATTTACATTAATTTGCAGCTGTCCTTTAGAATTTAAATTAAAATTTCCCTTTTAATTCATGTTACAAATGTACACTCCTGGAAATGGAAAAAAGAACACATTGACACCGGTGTGTCAGACCCACCATACTTGCTCCGGACACTGCGAGAGGGCTGTACGAGCAATGATCACACGCACGGCACAGCGGACACACCAGGAACCGCGGTGTTGGCCGTCGAATGGCGCTAGCTGCGCAGCATTTGTGCACCGCCGCCGTCAGTGTCAGCCAGTTTGCCGTGGCATACGGAGCTCCATCGCAGTCTTTAACACTGGTAGCATGCCGCGACAGCGTGGACGTGAACCGTATGTGCAGTTGACGGACTTTGAGCGAGGGCGTATAGTGGGCATGCGGGAGGCCGGGTGGACGTACTGCCGAACTGCTCAACACGTGGGGCGTGAGGTCTCCACAGTACATCGATGTTGTCGCCAGTGGTCGGCGGAAGGTGCACGTGCCCGTCGACCTGGGACCGGACCGCAGTGACGCACGGATGCACGCCAAGACCGTAGGATCCTACGCAGTGCCGTAGGGGACCGCACCGCCATTTCCCAGCAAATTAGGGACACTGTTGCTCTTGGGGTATCGGCGAGGACCATTCGCAACCGTCTCCATGAAGCTGGGCTACGGTCCCGCACACCGTTAGGCCGTCTTCCGCTCACGCCCCAACATCGTGCAGCCCGCCTCCAGTGGTGTCGCGACAGGCGTGAATGGAGGGACGAATGGAGACGTGTCGTCTTCAGCGATGAGAGTCGCTTCTGCCTTGGTGCCAATGATGGTCGTATGCGTGTTTGGCGCCGTGCAGGTGAGCGCCACAATCAGGACTGCATACGACCGAGGCACACAGGGCCAACACCCGGCATCATGGTGTGGGGAGCGATCTCCTACACTGGCCGTACACCACTGGTGATCGTCGAGGGGACACTGAATAGTGCACGGTACATCCAAACCGTCATCGAACCCATCGTTCTACCATTCCTAGACCGGCAAGGGAACTTGCTGTTCCAACAGGACAATGCACGTCCGCATGTATCCCGTGCCACCCAACGTGCTCTAGAAGGTGTAAGTCAACTACCCTGGCCAGCAAGATCTCCGGATCTGTCCCCCATTGAGCATGTTTGGGACTGGATGAAGCGTCGTCTCACGCGGTCTGCACGTCCAGCGCGAACGCTGGTTCAGCTGAGGCGCCAGGTGGAAATGGCATGGCAAGCCGTTCCACAGGACTACATCCAGCATCTCTACGATCGTCTCCATGGGAGAATAGCAGCCTGCATTGCTGCGAAAGGTGGATATACACAGTACTAGTGCCGACATTGTGCATGCTCTGTTGCCTGTGTCTGTGTGCCTGTGGTTCTGTCAGTGTGATCATGTGATGTATCTGACCCCAGGAATGTGTCAATAAAGTTTCCCCTTCCTGGGACAATGAATTCACGGTGTTCTTATTTCAATTTCTAGGAGTGTATCTCGCTTTTAACTGTGTTTTAATGTACCCAGTTTAGCTTATACAGACATACTCTAAGATTAAATATCTAACTTTACATTACGCCGTTGCAAACTATACCTTGCCAACGACAACCAGCGGCCACGACCCTCAGCTGTTAGTACCGGTGTTGTAAGTACAGTACGCAAGAGGCCACCCAATATTGCAGAGTATGTGTGGTCACTATTTTATCATGATTTTGCTCTATATGACAATGCCACTTATGGCTATGAATTTTAATAAAGCTTATCCATTACGGATGTTTAAGAACCCGTGAAAGATTATTCAATATAAATGCAGAACAATGCAAGCAATCACTTTTTAGAAATAGGTATTAATACCATGAACTGGTTTCCGAACCTTTTCAGGCTCATCTTCAGATGGTGTTCAGGAGGTCACGCACCTATTTCAAAGAGTAATACTGGGTGCTGACTTTGTGACAAGAATATGGAACATGCTTTAATGCATCGCCATGAGAACTGTTTATATGCCGATTAGACTTCAAAGTTTAATTTTGTACTTAATGGAACAGTATGGGCGGCCTTTTTTGTTAATATTCACCTGTCTGCTTCCATTGTGACGGACAGCTGGCACCATATCACTCACTTTTAGAAAATATGTATCCATATACACAGTAGTAACGAAACTTTGGCAGCGTGCTACATATGCTGTACAACTTCTGCTTGTTACAAGATCTTTTCACGAAGATATGACATGCGCCTACTTTGCTCAGAGATATTTGTTTCTGTTTGCACGTATTAAAGTTAATGTATGGGCAAATACTTTAATCAAATCTGGCGTTAACCTGAATGCATAAAATAAAATAAATTAATTAATTAAATAAATTACTACTAGAACAAACTTCAAATGATCTGGTGTTGTATTTCTGTTCTTACATTAACGCATAATACAGTCGATTTATGGGCAAATACTTTAATCAAGACTGGTATTAACATCAATGCTCCGGAATTAAACAATATAAAGTTATAGTATTCACAATGAACTGCAACTGTTTGTATGGCCATGGACTTTTAAAAAACAACAAAGAGAAAACTTCAAATGAATTGCTGACTTATTTCTGTTCCCACATTAACATGATCTGGGATATTAGCAAAGACAGATTCTGTTTATTTCATCTAAACATAAAGTGTATAAATGTACTGATATATTTTAATAGTCTAGAAGTCTTGGACATTTAGACATGTAGTACAGGATTTATTCTGTGGGAGGACATTTACGTTGACATCAGTGTAGCTAGGATGTAAAGAGAGGAATAGAGGGGGGGGTGTGCATTGGGGTGGGGGAGTTGTAGGGGGGGGGGGGGGGTAGAGTTGTTTGGCTGATTACCTGTTCTGAAGGAAAAATTTTGAACGAAAAATGTATTTCTCAGTTCAGTTTTATCATTCATTAAGTAGTCAGGTGATGTATTTGTGTTGATAAAGATTTCAATTTCTTCAAGAAGGTCCAGTATTATGCCTTTGTTCGCAAGATGAAGTATTTGGAGGTTCTGTTCTATGTTGTTTGTAGCATAATTGTGTTGGACAAGATGTGTGGCAATGCTGGATTTGTTCAGGTTGTTAAGACAGGGTACATCGATGTGCTCTTTAAATCTTGGTGTGAAGTCTCTACTAGTTTATCCAATGTAGATGCTTGGACATGAGTTGGAAATAAGTTTGCGTGTATCTGACTTTTGATACTGTTGTATAGTGGTTTTGGTACTGTTATGATCATATTCTGTATTTTATTGTTGTTGAAGAAGCTTTTTTTTGTATTTTATTGTTGTTGAAGAAGCTTTTTTTTTTACTATGTTTTGAAGAGGTTGGCATAGGCAGTTTGGTGAAATATCTTCCCTAGGAAAGGCATATGTACAAATGTTGTCTTCTTGTTTGTGGGTGGTTGTTCAGCTGTTGGTTGGTTTAATTTTGTTGTACGGATTAGTTTGTCTACTACAGCAGGACTGTATCCATTGCTGGAGGCAACTGATTTAATAATTTCTGTTTCATTTTGTCTTTCACTTGTGTCCATTGGGATTTGAAGCATGTGATTAGCCATTGTCCTGAAGACTGCTTTTTTATGTTGGTCTGGATGGCAAGAAGAGTCATGTAAGGTAATACTGGTGGTTGTTAGCTTCCTGAAAATTTGAAAGTTATGCTTTTTTATTTGAGATTTTAAAATCATGATAGTTAATTCCTGCTAGTGTTACATGTTCTGCAGTGAACTGAATGTTGTGGTACAATTTATTAAGTTCTTTGGCTAGATTTTATATTTCTTTTGTTCTATTGAACAGAATGAGAATGTCATCAACATAGCGTTTGTAATAAAGTAGTTTACCTTTCAGTAGTTTTTTGGATCTAAAAATGCTGTTTTCGAGACTGTTAATACATATGTCTGCTAGCAGGCCTAGAAGACACCTACCCATTGCCAAACCATGTTTCTGAACGTAAAACTTGTTGTTGAACAGGAAGTAGTTGTGTGATAATATAAGCTCCAGGATCTCTATGACTTCATAGATTTCTCTCTACACATTGTTCCATGTACGATTATGGTATTTCTTATTACTGATTGTCTCCATGACACGTATGTTTGTATAAAAGTTGACTTTGTCAAAAGAGATGCAAAAAAATGGTTCAAATGGATCTGAGCACTATGCGACTTAACTTCTGAGGTCATCAGTCGCCTAGAACTTAGAACTAATTAAACCTAACTAACCTAAGGACATCACACACATCCATGCCCGAGGCAGGATTCGAACCTCCGACCATAGCGGTCTCTCGGCTCCAGACTGCAGCGCCTAGAACCGCACGGCCACTCCGGCCGGCGAAGAGATGCAAATCTAGTTGTGGCTGGGATGGGGATATCTTTTATGCTACTGATGAGCATAGAACTGTTTTTGACGAAGTTGTTATTTTCAAATACATATGCCTTGTAGGTAATGTCATTAAGTTCACTGGTCTTTTTATAGCTTGAACTATTAGCGTAGTTCACAATGTGACGTATTGGATATTCTGGTTTGTGGATCTTAGGCTATGATCTCAATTTTGGTGCTGATGGGTTCATCACTATACAATGCTTTGCTTCCACTAGTGTCAACAGGAAGCTGTAGTTTTTAAGTAACTTTTTAATTTATCTTTGAATCTGGGACTAGTGTCCAGCAATGGGTGCACTCCTGCTATAATAGGCAAACTAATCCATACAACAAAATTCAACAGACCAATTGCTGAACAATTAACCAAAAGTAAGAGTATCACATTTGATAGCCTACCTCTAATATGGAAGATTTCTCACCAAATTTCCAACCTCTTCAAGACATACAACTTAAAATAAGCTTCTTCACCGGCAATAAAATACATAATAAAATCATAGACAGTACCAAAACAACTACGATCAGAAGTTAGGTATATACAAACCCATTTGCAGCTCATGTCCAAGCATAAACATTTGCCCATACATCGACTTTAATACATGCAAATAAAAACAAATAGTATCTCTGAGCAAAATAGGCGTACATCATATCTTCATCGCTTCTTTTTTGTCTTACAGTGTATATAACCTAGTTCCACCTCTCCGCCTTTTTTTAGCGAAATTAATGCCCTATCTCAGAGTATATCGCGTCCCACGTTTGTCCCAACCTACTCGATGTTACATGAGTTAATTGCATCATACGAATCTCAACACTTTCTTGTATGCTGCGAACGATATGCAGTTATATTACCGTAATATGTCTTCATATCCCTTCGTAAATATCGCCTGCTGTTCACGACTTTTACCTCCACCTTGTCTAGCGAGGACCGCGAAATCTTTATACTTTCTAATGTACGCTTTCCCTTCTGAACTGCAGCTTAATCTTTTGTAAACTGCCCGCTATGCTTATGTAACTAGTACATTACTTACTCTTTTCTTTTTTTTTTAAATTGCAGATAAAAGATGCGTTAAATTTTGCCTAGTCGTCGAATATGGGGTGTCTAAGGAAATCTGCTTTCTGGGATCGCTAGACAACAATTGAATCAAATCGTATTAATGAGTTTTATTACTAAAAGAAGATGACAACATTTAACTTTGTGTTAACCAGATGTTCTGCAAGCAAAGGCCGACAGACAAAATAAGAAATCTCTTCAGTATAACAGTTCCAAGTTTGAGCTACATAGAATATACGAGCAAAGTAATGAGCTTTGACACTTCTATTCAGGTCACTGGTCTTGAAACTTCTCGTAGAACTGGGGGCGGCTAGTCAGATGCGGTGCTTTTGTTCTCTTCGCATAGAGGCCGCTGCTCGCGCGTTGTCGTCCTGGAGAGGGGTAACGTTTTCTTCACAGCCGTCTCTGCTGTCTCGTTCCCGACTGGCGTGCCGGCGCCTGACTTTACGCCGTAACATTTCTCCCCCACCCCCCCGAAGGACCGTCGCCGGATAGGGAGCACAACAACGACGTGGAGGCAGGAGTGTGGATTGCACTGATGGTCTGGAAGCTGTGGCAGCATGGGACGTCAGGCTTCCAGTCGTACCCCGCCATCCGGCCTTCGCTCTGTCGGAAACGTCCCCCGGAAAACCATCAGAAGGGTATGCGTCCACCTCCTGAGGCCCATAGCAAGATGTAGAAGGCATCGGCTGCTGCGGAGCGGGCGGGCCCAGCTCCATCGGTAGGACGAGAGGAGGCGGAGGAGGCGAAGACTCCGTCACCATGGGGTCGTCCGGCAGTGTCGTGATGACAGCCCCTGCCGGCTGCTGTGGCCGCGCTGTCCTCGGGATCCGTGAATCTGGGGAAAGGGACACAGAAGGATCACCGTGCACATAACAGTAGCGAATTTGATTGTGATGTCGACGCTGCAATCCTTCTGGCCCGGAAATGAAATACATGCATGCGCCAAGTTGACGAATGACCTCGCCTCGCGCCCACCGTCTGCTGCCTCTAAAAGCCCTGAAAAATACAATATCACGTGGTGCGAAGCGATACTTGCGATCTTCCTTCGGCGCTGGATGCTGAGAAGGGTGGGGCAGATGCAGCAGTGTCCGATGGCGGCGGCCGTGAAGCAATTCCGCCGGCGATGGTCCATCTCGTGGATGCGACCGATATGAGGCGAGCAACAGATGCAATGCTTGATCCCTGGTGCGTGTGGTCCAAAGTTTGTCCATCTGCCGCTTGAAGGTTCTGACAAAACGTTCCGCTTCGCCCTTTGGCTGTGGATGGAACGGTGCACTAGTTAGGTGCTGTATGCCATTGCGTTCACAGAATGATTCAAATTCATTTGATGTGAACTGAAGACCTTTGTCCGACACTATGACTTCAGGCAAACCTTCGAGGCAAAAAACAGAGGACAACGCCTGAACTGTGCTACGTAACGTTGTCTAGTTCATTGATACAGCAAAAGGAAACTTGCTTTAAGAGTCTACTACAATCAAACAACGAGTGCTCCAAAAAGGTCCCGCAAAGTGCAAGTGCACACGTTGCCATGGTGATTGCGACTCAAGCCAAGCGGAGAATTTTTGTGGCAGAGAGGACTGATTTTCAGCACATGCGTGACACTGTGACGTCATCTGTTCTATTTGGGTGTCCATAAGCTGCCAAGTACAGTGTCGACGCACTAACTGTTTCGTACGAACAATCCCCCAGTGTCGTTGGTGAAGTAACTGCAGCACTGCTTTTTGCAAAGCTTTAGGGATCAACACAAGTGACTGTACATGTCATTTTGAACAAGAATCACACCTTGCTGTATAGCGAGGCTATGCCGACGTGTAAAGTATCGGCACACTACAGAGTTCTTTATGCTATACAATGAGCGAGGCCAAGATGTGCGAATGTTTTTTAGCAAAACGTTCAGATCTCAATCAGCTTCCGTGTCCTGTGCAATTTTCCTATAATTCAGAGGAATGGATTGAAGCAATTCAGAATCCTGAGCATCGATGTGACAAGATGCAGCAGAAGCGTCAAAATCCGTATCAAGGCCAATCGGAAGACGTTAAAGTGCCTCTGCATTACCATGTTGAGCTCTCGGACGATATACAATCTCGTACTGGTATTGAGACAGCAAGAAAGAGCATCTTTGCAATCTGTGGGTAGTTCGTACAGGAACCGGCTTCGTCGGATGAAACAAGGACTGCAATGGCTTGTGATCCGTTACTAAGTAGAATTTTCTGCCAAACAAATAGTGGTGGAATTTGGTGGCACCATACACAATGGTCAAAGCCTCTCTCCCTCTATTTGTGAGTAGTTACACTGAGCTTTGGACAACACTATTGATGCGAAAGCAATAGGCTTGTCTTTATCACCAAATCTGTGTGAAAGCACTGCACCGATTCGATATGAGGAAGTGTCGACTTGCAGCACAACTGGTTTACCTGGATAGAAGTGAACTAAGCGTCGATCACTGAGCAATGCATCTTTAACTTTTTGAAAAGCTTCTTGGTAGTCATGTGTCCAAACAAACGAGACGTTCTTGCGAGGCAAGCGATGCAATGGAGCTGCGGTGCAGCATTCGGTGTGAACCGAATGTAATAGTTCATTTTCCCTAAGACTGACTGCAATTCTGCGACATTGCGAAGAACTGGCAAGTCACGGATGGCTCACAAATGTAACTGAAGAGGAACCGAATGAACTTTTAGCAAAACTTACAACGTACATCAGCTGATACCAAATCGGATATAAATTAAATTGCAAGAAATACGAATTACATCGCACACTCACTACCAGTTGTTTCCAATACATTTGCTTAAACATTAACCAAATATTATTTATCTGTCGTCATTTTAAAAATAACAGTGCGCTGTTTTTTATCCATCTAAAGTGTACACCGGTGGAACACGTTTTTGGGCCACTGATTGACGTCTAATCTCGTTCGGGGGTAATGGTCTTAGAAATGTTGGGAGCCACCGAACTGGTCAGACACGTTTTTAACGTACTTTAACAAAACGTGTATAGCACACAATCTGCTGAGTAAATCACCTTAACAGTATTTTGGGGATTATTCTGGTGATTGTAAACAGTGATTGACTTCCGAGGAACTCGATTTGTATTTGAGAGGAGCATGATTCAAATCTTCCTCTGGTCATCCCAATCTACGTTCCTCGACTATTTTCTGCCCAACGTTCCGCTATCTGAGTTTATACAATGCTGGAAGAAAGCAACACCTTCAAAGACACGGTCATTTTACTGATAAGTGGTGTGACAGGTATTTCATCATTGTAGGAGCATATGTTAACAAAATGGAACAAATGAAATACACATGTCACAGTAAGCGGTGCCCACGCAGTCGCATCAGTACACAGTGTACCCCCCATTTGGCTACAATGCGGTTGTGTATTTTCGCAAGCCAACGACCATAAAAGTGACAAATGACATCCTCCGATAGATTTTTCAAAGCTTCTAGGCCCTTTTGTTGCAATTAAGCAATGATTCTTGAAGATCCTGGAGAGCGAATAAGGTCCTCCTTCATCATGTCCCACACGTTTTCAGTTGGCGAGAGGTCAGGTGATCTTACTGTCGAAGAAATGACAGTAGCACGTGTGGAATGTAGAGGGCACTGGTTACTGCATTCCGCAGAAACACCGTAAGTGACCGCGGGTTGAAACTGATGGCCCCCATGAAACCTGGTTTGGAACCTATGTGTTGTCGGCGAATGCACTCCAGAACAAGCCGCTCACCAGGTCTATGCCGTACACATGTACTTTTGTCCTTCGCACACAGACAGAGTCTACACTTCTCACTGAAGGCATTCCATTCTCCAGTCGACTCTTACACGACACCAGAGTAGCCGTGCTTGGCAGCGTCATGGTGTCAGTGGTAGCCTGGCCAGAGACACATTGGTCTTAGTCTTGCTGCAAGCAGACAGTTGCCAGTGGTCCTTCGTGACCCGTCACGTGCAATATGTTCCCAGATTTTGCCACTGGATGACATTTGGTCGGACAGCGCTGCCTGCACAATGCGCTGTTCTTGACGTGCATGTGTACTACGCGAACGTCCAGAACCTGATCTAGGAGGGTAACAATGTTCTACAGACAACTGCTGTAAACAGCGACACACCAACGATACACTGTGCCCAACATGTGCAGTAATCCGTCGGGAAGTCCATCTAGCTTCCTGCAAGACCAAAACGCGATGTCTTTCAAATGGCTTAAGTTGTTCAACAGGCGTACTTACTCGTCGGAGGGTATGGTTGTACTTTACAATGTATGTTGCAAACACTCTCCAACTCAGCGCAGTTACTGCCTAAAGAGTCAAAATAGGGGCATCTGATTGTCGATGACCGTGACAAAGGAGTCACTAACATCACAACCCCTCTGTAGGCACATATTATACCCTGGTGTCACTGGACACAGTCCTTGAGCGAGTTGCATTTTTTCCGCAAGTGTAAAATGTTTTCAATAACCTCGCCGCCTACTTCAAATTTAATCATAAAGATCTTTGCTTCTGAATTCGAAAACATTGCTACCATCTCACAAACTGATTCCAAGCTCCTACATATTGAGTTGTACATCAAATATTTCCTACTGTACCATCCCTAAACTCAAGAGATTCATCATTGTTTCTCATTGTGGACATTTCCTTCCTTTAGTTCTTTCACGTTATATTTGATCAGCTGTAGGCCAGTAACGCAGTTTCAGCTACGGGGCAGTGAATTTGTAACTTTTCATACTTGCAGGGGTTGCTGTTTCTCTGTCTTTTGCTCATTTCTGCCAGTTCTCTTCCGCGTCTGCAGATACGCTTTCTGCTCAGCAAAAATCTTGCGCTCATTACAGAACTGCTGTCTCTGCCTCCGCCGTGCTGTAATAACGCACGATCCCTTTTCCCTGACTTTTCTGGCGCACAAAACGATTGTTTCAGATTCTGTTTTGTACAGGTTACCAATAAAATTTCTTTTCTAACAATTGTTATTTCCAGTTCTGTTCAAAGAAGTAACTGTGTATCTCTCTACCAAAAGCGTAGGTTACATGTCCATTAAAAGAAATAATCACCTCAAAAAATTATTTAGACTCGCCTATATAATTCTGTAAAATTTTTTATCCTTCTGTAGAAAAAAGGGCATATGTTTACGCGATTACCTTTCTTCAAAATGTCCGGCTTTGGAAATATCTTTGATGTTCCTTTTCCAGGCAACAATAACTTGTCCCATACAGACATATACTGTTCTGAAATAGTCGGTCTATTCACATATAAGAATGGATTTCGTATTTCGTAACTTCTGGCATGTAGTGTACCGTGACAGATGGAAAATAGACATTAAAAATTTCAGCCTTCTAGAGGTAAGTATTACGATATAGTTTATGAAGTTGCCCAAGAACGATCCCATGCAATACATCTTTCATCTGTAAAATGGTGTATTGTGAACAGCTGTTGCAAAATATGCAAGCGTCATACGACAACCAGTGTTTGCTGCACATACTACCAAAGAGAGAGACAGAGAGAGAGAGAGAGAGAGAGAGAGAGAGAGAGAGAGAAATGTAGGAGGGAGGGAAGGGGTCGCCAAAGATTTACGCACATAGTGATAAATGCCGTAATTTCATATACAGAATCATTCTGTCAAGTAATTACTTAGCTGTTTAAAATAATGTTACAATTTGAACTAAACTTTTGCAAGTTTAAGCTATTGGTTGTAATCTGTGCTGCTACGACCAAAAGACGACAGCTCCTGTAGAATTTGTACAAAATGCAATGTTTCATGAAGCCTATTAGCGGCCGTGGATGTGAAAACCTGGAATATCTGTATTTTTAAATACAAAATATTGTCCTGGGCCGGCCGCTGTGACCGAGCGGTTCTAGGCGTTTCAGTCCGGAACCGAGCTGCTGCTACGGTCGCAGGTTCGAATCCTGCCTCTGACATGGATGTGTGTGATGTCCTTAGGTTAGTTAGGTTTAAGTAGTTCTAAGTCTAGGGGACTGATGACCTCAGATGTTAAGTCCCATAGTGGTTAGAACCATTTGAGCCATTATTGTCCTGGACAGTAGCGTTTTAATAGAAAAACAATAGATATGATGCTATTTTGTAAGAAACAGACATTTTGAGGCGTGGCTGTGTCAAAATATAGGTTGACTCTTACATGAAGATAACAGCAACCAGCCACTTTTTACTATACTATTTATCTATTTAAATAGCTCCGTTACCAGTTTCGAACCGACATGTCCATCTTCAGACGGTTAGTTCACGTTAAGATACAGCTTTCGCTTTTTGTTTTCCAAACTGATGAAATTTCCTTGGGATGGTGGTGCCGATTGAAAACCTGTGCCACTACGTTCCACATGTGGTGAAACTTCTTAGTGTGTGAGTGATGCTTTAGATTATGTACATATATATACATAAAAAAGGGCATCATATAATTTTCGATGCTGCAGGATCACAAGCAGTCTGCACTGGAACGTAATGGTGCGAATGTTTCATCGGTAACACTACCCCAAGGAAATTTCATAAGTTGCGAAAACAAAACGCGAAAGTTAATGTAAAATGTATCTTAACGTGAACTAGCCGTCTGAAGATGAACCTGTCGGTTCGAAACTGGTAACGGCGCTATTTGAATAGATAAACAGCATTATAAAAAGTGGCTGGTTGCTGTTATCTTCTATGTAAGAATGGTTCAAATGGCTCTGAGCACTATGGGACTTAACTTCTGAGGTCATCAGTCCCCTAGAACTTAGAACTACTTAAACCTAACTAACCTAAGGACATCACACACATCCATGCCCGAGGCTGAATTCGAACCTGCGACCGTAGCGGGCGCGCGGTTCCAGACTGTAGCGCCTAGAACCGCTCGGCCACTTCGGCTGGCTTCTATGTAAGAGTCAACCTACACAATGAACATGACATTTTCTTTTTCCTGTGAAGCAAGTGCCTTAATTGAAGATATGTAATGCAATGTAAACTTTGCAGCTAATAAGGTAATGAGTAACGACAGATCGTACTCGTGGCTTACAGTGAACAGAGAATCGCTTAAATGTACTGTCTGGTCAAAATTATCCGACACTTATTAGTGCACTTTAATATGGGATGTGTCCACCCTTCGCCTTTTTGACGGCTTGAACTCTGCTGGGGACACTTTCAGTGGGAACTCTGAATGTCTGTGGGGGAATGAAGCCCACTGTTCCTACTCAACAGCCGAAACCAGAGAAGGTACCGGTAGTGGTGTTGGACGCTGTGGTCTGGAGCGAGGTCGACGTTCGAACTCATTCCATAGGTGATCCATCTACATCTGAGTGATTACTCTGCTATTCATAATAAAGTGCCTGGCAGAGTGTTCAATGAACCACCTCTCTCTACCGTTCCACTCTCGAACGGCGGGCGGGGAAAAACGAGCACTTAAATTTTTCTGTGCTAGCCTTGATTTCTCTTATTTTATCGTGATGATCGTTTCTCCCTATGTAGGTGGGTGCCAACAGAATCCATTGGGTTTAGGTCGAGACTGTGGGCCGGCCGCTCCATTTCAGGAATGTTGATGTACACAAACCATTGCCTCACAGATGCTGCTTTATGACAGGGTGCACTGTCAAGCTGATACCTTCAGTCATCATCTCCGAACTGTTCTTCTACTGTATGGAGTACACAATTGTATAAAATTTACTCTTCCGCATTTAGTGCTTTCTTAAGCACAATAAGGAGACCATACTCTAACTACGAAAAACATTCCAATACTATATACAATACTGTAGTTCACTGTTGTCATTACACGTGATGTCACGAAACGTTCTGCAAGCATTTGCCAAACTTAAAGTCTTCCACCGGATTGCCAAAGGGAATAACGTCATTCATTCCAAACCGTTTGTTTCTAGTTATGTAATGTCCAGTGGCTTCGCTCTTTGCACCACCTTCAGCATCGCTTAATTGTAAGTTGTGACTAGAGAGGTAGTTGTTTTTTTTTGTGCCTGTCCGTGTATGAGGCCTGCCTGGTCTTGATTTAACTGTGGCTTTCCCTTCGCGTTTCCACTTCCCAGTGACATCACCAGCAGTCGAGTTCGGCAGTTTTAGAGGGTTTGAAATTTCCCTGATGGATCTGTTATTCAGGTGACATCCGATGGCCTGTCCAAGTTCGAAGTCAGGAGTGACAGACCCATTCTGCCGTTCCTGCTCTGGAGCCGAGCGACCGCTACGGTCGCAGGTTCGAATCCTGCCTCGGGCATAGATGTGTGTGATGTCCTTAGGTTGGTTAGGTTTAATTAGTTCTAAGTTCTAGGCGACTGATGACCTCAGAAGTTAAGTCGCATAGTGCTCAGAGCCAAGCCGTTCCTGCTTCTCTACTAATGCCACTACACTCCCGCCTCCTTTTGTACTGTCGGGTCTGCCTCTCGTGACCTACAGTGGTCAATTTCGCATCACATAGGGGTGTCTGGATGTTTTTGATCACGTGAGTGTATAACAGAGCCCGAGAACTCTTCGCCAGAGTGCATACAGTTTGCGACATAGAACTTTCGCAAAATTGAATGTATAATATCATGGGAAGAACCAAGGGTCAAAGAAGTTGAACATCTCAATTTATTGAGGCTTGAAGAAGATGAAAAGCAGTCTGGAAGTATCATATTCAGCTTCGTGCTCAGAAAACACATAATACTGTCTTTACTACAAGACTAATGTTCACTGACACTGGAATATGACCTGTTAATTTGCTCATTTTAACTTTAATATGGCCTTAGATGATGACCACAATGCATGCTAAAGTCTGGATGAGACCTTTTTCCAGGGTTTGTTAATAAAAGACTCGTGATGATGATGATGATTATGATGATGGTGATGCCCTATGGCATGATGTTTGTTGCTAATTGCGTACATAGTCCAAGAATACTCTCAGACCAGAAAAGAGTGAGCCAAATGATCCACGCTCTCGCTTCCCCATCTTCGTACGAGTTGCTGTTCAAAGGTCACAGAATGTTGATTCTATCATCCTTCAAGTATGTTCTCTTATGGAATTTGTTATTAATAACGTGAAATGATTGAAAAGCTGCCGCTGGATTTTCTCAGCAAACACTAGACAGAAAAGGGATTAGCATTGTACAGATTGTTGGGTATTAGTCTGTCCAAGAGTTCCTCACAATAATTTCGTATGTTTCATTCTAATGCGTTACGTATTTGTAAACACCTTAATGAAGCTTTCGTTTTCATGATTTTTGTAATTGTACTTGCGTCCTCATTTAAAAAAATAATATCAGCATTTTGTGAGTTATATAGCGACATTTGGCTCACGAAACGTAAGAAAAATAAGAGTAAAATAAACAAAACGCTTTGACGCAGTTTGTTATTACTAAATAATTTAAACAATAATGTGCGAGTCACGTATTATTTCATTATATTCGAAAAGTGTGATTCTACAGTTATCTCTCAGAGTGTTAACCAAATACATTCATAAAAATTTCTAGTTTTCTATGTCATACAAAAAAAAAATCTAAATTTTTTGTGTTTCAGGAGCTCGGGCAACAGGAGCCTCTTGTGGTAGAATTTTGGCTCTAGCTGCTACAAACCACCTAACATGACATCGAGGTAAGTCATGGCAGACAAATTCTCTTCTATGTGAAATGAAAACAATGCTACAAACTATCTTATAAGCTGTAACTTAAGTTCTACTGCCTGAGTTTACATCATATTTCAGAAGCCTTCGCTGCGTTTCTTATTCACCTCAGAGACATGTGTTGGAAAACATGACCGTTTTAATGTGTATGTAAGCTTACAGAAATTTAGGCTATTCTCGTATGCATAAATTAAACCGATTATGTGTACATGCTCTCGACTTCATAACTGAAACCATCAACTGACACAATGCCATTTGAAAGTGCTGGAGTTCTGTTTCATTTTTTTCTTTCTTATTTCTTCCTTTTACTGTTAATTTTATTCGTTCTAAGGGGACAGGTCGTCATAAGCCTTCTTAATGCTTTTGAGCTTTATGTAAATCTAGACAGTAAGGAACAGATTGAAATAAAGTAACACTCGATATTGTTCGATGATAAACATTTGACATATAATGCTATGTTGTTGGCATTATGAGATCAACGTGTGCGGTGCAGAATGATGCTGTTGGTGCAGATGACAATACTGCCGGCGGCGAGTCATCGCTTCACTTTGACGATGATGTTGGTACAAACGGATGACAGTCAATTGTAGATACTGATGGGTGATCCAGTAAGCGGAGTAAGAGCACATATCTAAGTAAAAGGACGTCGATAGACCTGAGGTTGGTATATGTGGTGTAGCGGGAAAGTTGGATGTGACAATGAGAACTGGTACCGAGAAACATTTATCTTGGTTCATAGAGTAAAGGAGTAGAAAGGGCTACAATTGGCCGGGATGGATTTCTAAGTCTGTAAGAATGTGTTTATACAACATACCATGAGACAGTACATAATGTGCCGCAGGAGGGAAACGAGTACTTGTCGATATACGCGTTGCGGTGCCCGTGTCTCAGGTTACACAGAAGTGAGGAGACGGTGAAACTGTGACGCTCAAGATTTGAAAGAGAATATCCAGTAAGACAGTTGCGGATCCATGCAAGTCGTTCAGTTCTCTTACGGCATGACTGAAATTGGTAAGGGCTGACAGTCTATAGACTTGGACGACGGTAAGCATTGTTGTTAATCCTGTCACACTTTTTTATTTTTTTACAACAGCTCGCAGAAACTTTTTGCAATCGAATACACTGACTACGAAAGATAAGCTGCCAATAACGTTACTCCAAAGTAAATAACGCATATGGTCTTTTCGCTTTGAAGTATTCTAAGTTTCAATTTATTTATCCAAGTTCTAAATAGTACACCATTCGGACTTCCGTCAAGGTATGCTGCAGAGCGTAAGACATTGCTTTCCTCCATCATAGTTATTTTTCCTAAGAGAAACTTGTTAGTTAGATATCTTATACAAATAAAATATTCAATTATGACTTCATGACCCACATAAAAAAAATGTTCAAATGTGTGTGAAATCTTACGGGACTTAACTGCTAAGGTCATCAGTCCCTAAGCTTACACACTACTTAACCTAAATTATCCTAAGGACAAACACACACACACACACACCCATGCCCGAGGGAGGACTCGAACCTCCGCCGGGACCAGCCGCACAGTCCATGACTGCAGCGCCTCAGACCGCTCGACTAATCCCGCGCATGACCCTCATCGATTGTGTATTGATCCTAATGAAAATGCAATCATAGATCTGACAGTATCTGTTTGTCATCTATTTTCGCATTTTCATATTTCTTTTGCTTGAAAACGTTTTCAGTACATGAAGATGATATGGTAGCCATAAATGAATGTTTTGCACACATACCAGAATCGCATTACAAGCATAATGTCAATTCCATGTATATACGATGAACAAAATGCTTTGACCTTCAAGGGCACTACGTCGAATTGCCGTTCACTTTACCTGTCATAAGGATTGTCTTTCAGTACTAGGCTTAGGGAGTTGCACCTTGGTCTCGAATGTACATTAAACGCAACACAGAAAACATGATAGTAGAGAAATTGGAGTAATATGAGGTAATCCGCTTTCTGCACGTGAAGGGAAAGGAGGCTGAAATAACATGCTGAGTTGGTGAAATTGTGTGGCACGAAAACACCAACATATGACTCTGTGGTTAGGTTGGTGCACACGATACCAGTGTGACCCAATACGTGCGAATGGAACACAGTGGCAGACCATTTTTCTGTGAAGAAGCGGGAATCCCAAGAGAAGTGGAGACCCTGGCGAGCCAAAACCGGAGTATCGTAATCGACACGACAACGGAAAATGCGAAAATCAATCATATATCAGTTTTCGACAACATGCACGACATTTTGAACATTACAAATGTCGACGTCCCCAGCATTCCACGACTGCTGACATCCATTCAAAAAAAACCTCTGCGGACGGACACCGCTTCTCCACCCCTGTTACAGCACCCAGTACACGATCAGACAATTTGTCAAACTTAACAAGGTTTCTCAAATATTTGACCGTTGATACCAACGCAAATATTCCACCTGTGACAGGCCAATCTACACGGTCCAGCCACACTAAGGTGACCACCGACTATGTCCGAAATCAACGTGTAATAAACACCCACAGAAGCTAGGTGGTACCCTGAGCAGTGAAGAGTACATAAAATGAGTCTCGGGGCATGTGGAAAACACTGCAGTCGTTGTCGTATTGCGGAAACAGAGCGACTTATGTGACATCCAAAAGGGCGTGATCATTGGCTTTGGGTCAAGGGTGGAAGTATCTACGAAACGGTTAAGTTTATGAGCTGTTCCGTGCCACCGTGGTTAAAATATATCGTAAATGGCAGAATGGTGCTATCCAAAACGGATGCCGAAGTAACTGCGATGCATCACGGATCATATTTGACAGGGCAGGAGGGGGAGAAGGAGATTAGTGTTTAACGTCCCGTTGACAACGAGGTACATAGAGACGGAGCACAAGCTCGGATTAGGGAAGGATGGGGAAGGAAATCGGCCTTGCCCTTTTCTAAGGAACCATCTCGGCATTTGCCTGAAGTAATTTAGGGAAACACGGATCAGGAATCAGGATGGCCGGACGCGGGTTTGAACTGTCGTTCTCCCGAATGCGAGTCCACTGTGTTAACAACTGTGTCCCCACACCCCACGCCCAACCGCTCGGTGATAGGGTTGAACGACTGTTGCGGAGATTTGTACTGGCGAATAGACCTGCAACGTTTGAGCAACTGACTGCAAAGATGAGCCAAGGGCTTACCAACAGTGTCTCCTCAACGACCTCTTAGAGTGCGTTGCTGCCTGCATATTTGGTCTCGACGTCCACTGAGTGGCGACAGGTGGCATTTTCATATGAATTACGTTTTATCCTCCATCGTATAGATGACCTTTGGAGTGTACGGCACTGCAACAATCACCGAAAGGGTCCGAGCCTGCCGGCCGGAGTGGCCGAGCGGTTAAAGGCGCTACAGTCTGGAACCGCACGACCGCTACGGTTGCAGGTTCGAATCCTGCCTCGGGCATGGATGTGTGTGATGTCCTTAGGATAGTTAGGTTTAAGTAGTTCTAAGTTCTAGGGGACTTATGACCTCAGCAGTTGAGTCCCATAGTGCTCAGAGCCATTTGAACCATTTTTTTGACAATATACACTCCTACATGCAGTTCATTTTTTCTTGGTATGATGGCATCTACCAGGAGGGCAATGAAACGTGTCACACAGCTTGCTTTGTACGTGCATGGATCGAAGAGCTCCAGGATAAGTTCACCGTACTTCCCTGGCCACCAGACTCTCCAGATTTCATCCCAATCGAAAATCTGTAGGAAAACCTCGACCAGCGTGTATGCGTCATGGATCCTCGACAGAGAAACCTAGCGCATTTGGCCACAGCACTGCAGTCGGTATGGATCCAAATCCCTGTCGGTACTGTTCAGAACTACACTCTTTCTGCAAGTTTCGCAGTGATCCACGTTGCAAAAGGTGGTTTTCAGGATTCTGACAGTTGGTCACTTTAATGTGACTGGACAGTATGGATGACTTCTTTAGCCGCCTAGTCACCACTGACATGTGCTGGGTGTATCAGTAGCTCCCGAGACAAAGGAGCAAAACCAGAAGTTGAAACAACAGAATTCACCACTGCGAAAATGGTGACGACCCAATCATCATATGATAGTTGTGTTTTTGAGTGTTTTTGGGTGTTCCAAGATGTGCTAACACATTTTATTAGCAATAGAAAATTCAACACAGTTTCATACTACGAAATCTCGTGGCGAAGTTACGGGAGGCTGTCAAGACAAACTGTTTTGGGAGGCTGTTCATGAGGGTTGTTATGCTCCACAACAGTGGTTCGGCTCATTCTGTGCAGGGGACAGTCACACATGCTGACTCTTTGGCGCTCTCAAATCTGACATGCGTGCATGTCTGAAGGAGACTGTAATGTGAAGGTACAGACACTGTAACCATAGATAATGTATCCGTGCCTCAATGGGCTAAAATCACGATAAAATATTTGTCTCTCCAGGAATCATGAAATGTGCGATGGGCTCTGTGACTTATGGAAGTTCGGATGAGTCCTGGAGGCGTTCTCAGATGTCCCAAGTGATTAAGGCGACCGCTCGCGATAAGCGGAAAATCAGGTTTCAAGTCCCGGTCCGGCACAAGTTTAAGTTTTCATGTGTCGCAAACAGCTTTCGTCAGTCCAGTTCCGCTAAATTCAAACCCATTTCGTATTACTTCCAGAATGACGACGGGCTAATTTTCGAAGTGGAATGCTTCCTGACTAACCAAGCCGCCTAAGGCCAAAGCCCCTCTATCGTTGGGAAAAACGTGTGGCATTCAATGGTGCAGACGTAGAGAAGGACTGACACCATTAGCAAGCTTCATGATCGCAGCTTGATATTTTCGAGGCGATAATTAATACTGTATGACTGTACCTTCGTAAAAATTATACTACACTGTTCATGCACAAACAATGCAGTTACGCCCTTCGAAGCGTTTCGCTTGTTACAAGTGGCACGAAGTCCTTTCAGCAGCAGCGGCCATGTTGGAAGCTGCAGGTGGGGAACGATTGCCATCTTCTCACTGCGTGATCTCTACCGGCGTTACGTGCGTAGTTAAGAAATACGCGTGGAGCGTGTGTTGCGCAACCCTGGAAGCAGTATGTTGCGTACTTATGTAATGGGGGGGGGGGGGGGGGAGTCCAGCGGGGACCAACACCTGATCGCCGGCCACCAGTCTCAAAGGTCGCTTCCCCGCTCTGCGGGCGAACAGCGCTTCTCCGCTTCTCCGCCGCTCCGCCGCTGTTGAAGCCCTCGTACACTATCAGAAAATTTGTCAACATTACTGAGTTCGATTAATAGAATGACATCCGCTACCATTGTCAGCTTTGTTGTTGGCGCTCATAGCGTGCGGATGCCCGGCAGGCGACAGTGTCTGCCAAAGATGCAGTGGTTTGGAACCTTTCTACTGCCTGGCCCGATTGCATATAACGCATGATCAAATATAATAATTTTAATATCCCGAAATCGGTAATGGATTGAATAAATCGTTATTACAACTGAAGCGGATGTCATTCTATCAATCATGCCTCTCAGTTGCGGATGTCCTACAAACAAAATTTTGTTTCCTAGGTTTGTCAAATATTTCTCCGTGTACAACACTGCTTGACGTGTTTGCCAGACATAGAGCGTGTTTGACGTGCTTGAGAGAAATTTAGAATCATGGCAGGTTTGACAAGACGGTGGTGTTGTTTGTGTCGATGTTTAGCAAAAAAGAGATTCATTACAATTTAGCTCACTGTATAGTGAGTAGTGAGTTTCCAGAACTGTGATAAATGCGATCAAGGATAAAAACAAAATAGCACTGGCAAATACTAAAATGGTAAAGATGTTGCGTCTTTCCCAGCCATGTATTATAAGGGGCGATCAGGGAGTTTCCATTTTAATGCCTTACTGGCCAGAAACTACATGCCAATCAGTCGAAATTGCCTTGAGCATTGAAGCAATCATCCCACCGATGCATCAGGTTGCAGATACCCATTTGATAAAACAATGTGTCCTGCTGCGTGAAGATTTCCGTTACTGCCTGGTGCACATCCTCGTTCGACAGGAATCGTCAACCCTTCAAGGCCTTTTTTTAAGGGAGAAGATGCGTGTTAATCACGTGGTCTGAGCGCAGGACTATAGGGCGGGTGCTCGAGTGTCTCTTGCTTGAGTTGGCGCAACTTCTGCGTTACGACATTTGAGAAATGAGAACGCGTGTTGGCATGAAGCAGCAGCACCCCTTGTCGCAGTTTTCCCGGACTTCGTTTTCGACTAACATGTTGCCCAGACACATTCTTCATTCTCCGATGGATGTCTACCGGTGTTTGTCATTCAGTAGCCAAGCAAGGAATAATGGTAGTTGGTTCTGTTTGGACGCATTCGGTTATAACGTCGCCATAGTTCACGTTTCCGCATTTACCGCACTCGTGTCGGAGAGGTAACAATACCACACTAATCACTTTCCAACATACTGGTGCTTATATACCAGCATCGGGGTCACGCTACGCTACATGTACGCTGCAGCAACACCCTCGGACGGAAACGATTTGATCGCCCCTTATATGAAGGAAAAGGTTAAGAAGAAAATCAATATTATACGCAAAACATACAAGCGGGAGTATAATGAAATAAAAAAAAGAAAACGAAGTTCTTCGGTTCTTCCACGAACAGTATATACGTTCCCACGTGAACTGTCATTAGAGGACCAAGTAGAAGAGAATAAATTTTCGCATAGTTGTGTCGTCTTTTTCAATGTGACGACGAAATAACTCAGTTATTAAAAATTTGACTTTCAATTCGGAGAAACCTGATATACTCTTGAGGTTGTGGGTGTAATATTATCTTTAGCAGATTTTCATGGGTATATTCCTCTCTAAATTTCAACCTTTCGCTGAACCAGCGTCTTGTATTCCTTTTATTTATACACAGAGCTTCAAAACTGAGGTCAAATTGACAACTTTGTTGGTACGAGTACGGGCTTGTTTTATAGCCTCTTAGACAGAAAAGAGAAAATTTGAGAAAGAAGGTTTCTCTTGTACAGGCTGTTTAACAAGGTGGCTAATCAAATTGTAGCACCGCTCTCACTTTTCTCTGTAACTCACTCTTCAGCTGACACTGAATTTCAGAAGCTAGGAGCTGAATGTCAAGATTTGTTTCATTACTGAGGTGCATTAGCAGACGGTGACCTATCGGTAGCGCTTTACCCTTACCTTCGACAAACCTGTAAGCCAACTCATCCAGCCAGTAGCTAGGAAACCTACAGTTTTTCATGAAATCCGAACCACGGAGCTTAACATGAAACCCGAACTGCGGAACATCTTGATATTTTTCACACACATAAAAAATTGTAGGTATTAGGACAAATGACAGAGGAGGAGAGAATTGTGTCATCCATATCACCCTGGATTATTCATCAGCCACCAAATCAACTGAGCTATCCAATTATACGTAAACCTACAAAACTAAAGGGATGCAGAGAGTAAAGAGTTTAGCGCCTGACCGACAACAATATAAAACTAGATCACATAATCACAAAATTCTTTTGCTTAAATAATTATAACTAGTCCACATAATTAATAACTCTAGGTTTCGTCGTTAGATAACGATTTTAAGAATGAATCTTACGTCTGATACTGACGGTTCACAATTTTTTTTTACAAAAATTGTAACTCAGTCTTTTGTCCCTCCTCGCTTAAGTCAACACTGAATTAGTTTCTTGCATTTATTTACTAGCGATAGTGACTTTTAATTTACGTTTTTTGTGCAAATCACTTCATTTGTATACACTTTTGTCTGATCCTTGAATATTAAGTTTTCATACCTTTCTAATGAGACCATCGTCGACGGGACGTTCAGATGAAAGCGTCCTTTCTCCATACGAGCCCTCACCCACGACCTTTCTTGGCGACAAAACGTTGCAAAATTTGAGCTTAAATGATGTGGCAGCAAGCAACTGTCAGTCAATAACCAATCCAGTCATAGGCTAACCCTAAATCTCTGAACAGTGTCATGAAGACGTCTTTCGTCATAGTGACTCACACGTTACACAGTGACCTTAGCCTTCTTGTTTCCATGTTGCCTCGCGACAGGAACAAGCTGTGTGTACTGGCTGAGTATTGCAACTTCCATACCTTCACCTAAGGATACACTCATGTGGTACACTGCTTGTCAAAGTTTTTAGTACTGCATCTGCGCGTATGTATCAAACGCAACTCCACGTCTGCAGAAATCTTGTCCCCAACTATTATTTAGTGGTGTAAACCTTCTCATGCAGAAGTTTACAAGTCCACACGGTCCCATTCCCTAAAGGGCACTCACAAATCTGTAACAGCTTCTCTGTACAGTGATTTGTATCTGTTATACTCACTTTTTGGCCTCTGTGCATGATTTTCCTACAGTCCTTGACTCCACTCCTAGGGTCTTTTGTTACCCGTATCTCGCTTCTACTCGAGAATTCGAAAGATAAGAGCCACTGGTCTACAGCGAAGCCTAAACATTGTCTCCAGATAAAACTCGTCAAAGCACCTCCCGAAACATCTTGTACAGGTACTGTGCTCCCAAATATGCTTAACACAGTTCGTTCTTTCTGCACCATCTGTCTTTTTTCTAGCATGTATCGTAGTAATCACTTATGGCAGTGATACTTTCATACCAAAAGCTCCTTGCTGCATTCCTATTTAAACTGCAGGCCTCCTGGTCGAAGAGTCAGTTTGCGTGAATAAGCCAAATGCATGCGACGTCTAACATAATTACGCGTGGTAAAGCGTTATTTTGTGCAAAACGACGTGATATTGACAACCGGGTGGACTTCTACACATTTTCAAGAGACTGATAGCGCTATTAAGACCAGATAGAATAGTTTCAATTTCAACTTCCTGTAAAATATTAACTAAGGAAATGCTACATCGGCTTTAAATAGTTACCATTACAAGACGTTCTTCAAGCAGCTGCCTCTTTCACCCAGAAGAAAATTAATGTCAAAGTCAGTAAACCTGTGTTCAGTATTACCTTTTGGGTGGCAATACGTGTAATAACATAAATGAAACTGAGAACCAATCATTAATTTCCCGTCTAAAACGAGGGAAGGTACGTTAGAATTTTACATCCCTTTGGCGTTTAGGTTACCAGAGACGAAACACTACGTCGATTGGAGTAGTACTGAGAAGCAAATTGGAAATGCCCCGAGGGAGGAACCACCGTGAGATTACCCTCCCCCCCAGCCCCCCTCCCTGGCAACAGGCCTCCGTGTGATCCTCTCTCGTACGGCTCATTCGGAAACAGTGTGGAGGGGCAACATACCGCTCTTCCGGCCGACGTCAGCTTTCCAGACTTTAGAGCCGCTACTTTTCATTTAAATAACTCTTCAACTGCCATCACGAAGCTGAGCGATTTAAATGGGCATTCAGTTGCGATCACGAGGCTGAGCACACCCCGTTCAAGTCCTCCCACCACGGAAAATTCCGTGGTAGTACCTGGACTGAACCATGGTGCGCCGCGTAGTAGTCAGATGTGCTGTCCATTCAGCTACAGAGTTGGACCATTCACTTCAGGTCGTTCAGAGAAATTACGTAGAACTGAAAACAGGAAGGTTGGACTGGAAGTAAACCCCACTCCTATTCAAGACAGGTTCAGTGTCTCAATCACAGTGCCACCACCCTCGGTATCTGTGTCTCCCCTTCGTAACTGCTAGTATGCTTTGTATCGGCAGCAGAACAGTGGAGTCAAACCAGTACTCACTCGAAGAGTGAGGGAAACGGTGTGGCAACTATGCCAAGACAGGCATGTGTAGGAGACCACATTTTGAAGTGGAGTGCCGTTTCGTTCCGGGTTTGGCTCATCTCAACGGCGTATTCACGCGGAACTATTTAATTGCAGGTAGAGGAACAGAAAAGTTTTGAAACACGCGGCACTGTTATATACGGTCCAATCACCTTAATGTGCCTAGCTGTCAAAGCCTGAATAACCATCTTTTGCAGCGGCGACCGGTGTGCACCGTGCAGGAAGAGAGTCAGTGAGGTTCAAGAAGGTACCGACAGGGATGTGGAGCCATATCGACTTCAGCACCGAGGCCAGATGGCTACGTTTCACGGGTGGAGATCCATCGCTCGAACAGCCCGATCGAGGTTGTCCCACGGATTCTCGATTAGGTTTAAATCCGGAGGGTCTGTTGCCAGGGGAATACAATAAACTCATCCTGGTGCAATTCGAATCACACACGTACACTGCTAGCTGTGTGACACGTTCGATTGTCCTGCTGGTGGATGCCATCGATCCTAGGAAAAACAAACTGCATGTGGGGGTGGATATTATCAGCAAGGATAGCTGCACACTGCTGTTGATCCATCGTGCCTTTCAGAATGACGAGATCTCCAGGGAACGCTACGAAACATTTCAAAAATGGTTCATATGGCTCTGAGCACTATGGGACTTAACTGCTGAGGTCATCAGTCCCCTAGAAAAATGGCTCTGGGCACTATGGGACTTAACTGCTGAGGTCATCAGTCCCCTAGAACTTAGAACTACTTAAACCTAACTAACCTAAGGACATCACACACATCCATGCCCGAGGCAGGATTCGAATCTGCGACCGTAGCGGTCGCGCGGTTCCAGACTTCAGCGCCTATAACCGCTCGGTCACCCCAGCCGGCCGAAACATTTCCCAGACCATAAAGCTCCCTCCTCCATCTGTCCGATGGAGCATAAACCGTGATTCATCTTAAAGGCTACTTATCGCCACTCAGAGGCCGTCCAGCTGCGATATTAGAGTGCAAATTCCAGCCTTCGTCTCCGATGAACAGCAGTCAACATTGGTGCATGAACCAGGCACCTGCTACAGAGCTCCATACGCACCAACGTTCGCTCATCGGTCGTTGAGGAGACAATGTCAGTAGCCCCACGGTTGATCTGGATCTCGGCGGTCAATAACCCGAAAGTTGCACCTGTATTCGACCATACACATCTCCGCAGCTGTCGCTCAACCCTATCATCTATAGCCTGTGATGCACCATAGGTGCCTCGCTGAAGGTTTTGGACAGCGAAAATTTGTCATGTACGGTATAAGACAACCATGGCGACCCGTGAACAGTTTACAAATTCAGCAATTTCTAAAATGCTTCCACCCTTGTCCCCAAAGTCAATGACCATGCCCTTTTAAACATAATATAAATCGCTCCGTTTCCACATTTTCCCTGTCCTCCTTCCCTCCTGCCTTCCCCCCCCCCCCCCCCCCCCCCCCCCCCGAAGCCATCATATACCCACCCTCAGCTGCTAGTGCCTGCCGCCACTTGCCGTCTGTGGGCGTTTATTGCACGTTGAATGTAGGTGGTGGTCTCATTAATGTGACTAAACAATGTTAGACAAGTGAAACTGCGCTACGGTTGACAAGTGTGTCGGAGACGTAGATGTGCAGATCTGCGTGACGCAGCCTCCCGGCCTCTGCGGTATCGGAAGCGGCCTGCCCAGTGTTTACAAACGGCTGCGGCGAGGAAAGCTCGTCCAGATGGGGCGGCGGTGGGTGGCGCAGGCGCATTGCGTGAGCCGTGACACAACCGCTTGCCGCTCGGCGCTGCCGCTTGCGCAACCGTACCCGGCTGATGGCCGGCCCAGCCGCCGGCCACTGGCTGTGCCCGCATTCCGGTCGGCTTTGCTCCTTCCTGCAAGGCGGCTTTTGTCCAGTTTTGGGTTAACGGTACCACGGCTGCGGCTGCGGGCTTTCACTCCTCTCGCGCAGCACACTTTCTCTGAAGTGTTACACCGGCCGCTAACCCCCCGTCGCCGCCCGCGGCCGCCCGCACGGCGCTCCTCACCGCTGCGCCACTACTGGATTTCTGCAGCTCCTTACAACAACAAACGAAGAAATCAACTCATCCTGTGATATAATCCTGTCTGGGGGTTTTCGGCCGCATGGTGCTAGTCTCTCCATTTAACGCCACCTCAGCGAATTGCGTTTCATTACGATGTAGATGAGATGAAATGATTAGGAAAACACAAGTACGTGATGAAAAGCTCTGCCCGGCTGGGAATCGAACCCAGGACTACACGATCTAGAAGCAGCGACGCTAACCACTTTGTTTCTTCTGCTTTTTTCGGTTTTAGGATACCATGCCTCAACTGGTAAACACGGAACGCTTTGTTATTCGTCTGTCCGTCTGTTAAGACACCGACCGTTTTCTCAGCAATGAGAAGACGTATCGAGTCAAAATTTATGTCACGTTCTAAGGTCACTGCCCCGGAAACGCCTCATATCTAGAAGACCAGCATATGAAATGGGAGTCCAAATGCTATCCACAGGAATCGACCAGGACGCAGAGTGGAAACGTAAGCCCAAGCCAGCTACAAGAAACCGAAACCACGAACTTGTAGACAGTCCAGCAGTTCCAGTTCCAGGGTTCCACCAACCAAGGGAGGTGTGGGTGCAATTAAACAGATATCGGACCGAAGAGGTAGGTGCAAATACAACATCCACAAGTGGGGCTTTTCAAGTGACAATGTGTGTGACTGTGGTGACACCCAAGCAATGAGCCACATTGTGAACGACTGTCCAATCAGACGCTTCCCTGGTGGCATTGAGAAGCTCCATCAAGCATCCCACGAGGCACTCCGTTGGATCGAGTCCATCAACACCAGAGTGTAGTCTGAGCCGTTTTAGAACTTGTGTACTATATATAATTTCACATGTTCGTTTGTATATATACTTCTTTGTTTTGCTAAATGTGAATTACTGTAATTGATGCATTCGATAGTAACAAAAGGTCTACGATTCGTTAGTAGTGTAAGAAATTTAAGTTTATAAATCAATGCAGTTGAAAGGTACGGCCATTTATGTCACATACTTTGACATTCGCAAATTCATTCATCAAAACTTGTAGGGTACTTCCCGCAAGCCTAGAATCATGAAATTTGGCAAGAAGCAAGGATTCACAGTAAAAGTAAAGGAAAACAATACGAAAATTGTTAATAAGTAATTATATCACAAGAAAAAAATATTTTTGTCACTTTCATCCATCTGTCTGCACATCCATCTGTTAAGACCCCTTTTTCTCTGGAACGGGTAGGCATATCAACTTCAGATTTATGTCACATACTAATGTCTATGGTCCCTTGGCGGTGTAGAAAAATTAAGCTTTTAAGTCAATGTAATAAAAAGATCCGGCTATTTATATCACTTATTCTTACACTCGCTAACTCACACATAAAGTAAATAGGGTAATTCCCGTTGACTCACAAAATTTGTCAGGAAGCAAGGTTTTACAGCACACGTAAATAAAAAAAACCGAAAATTGTTAAATTGTAGTTAGATCACATAAAAACATATTTTCGCCATTAGAACTTGCATTCATCATCCGTGAATACCATAACAGACACATATTACTACATTCAGACATAAAATGTAAGTTGTAGTCATGTATTACCAAGTAAATAAAAAGTATTTTTTAAATCTTCTCTCTCTCTCTCTACGTACATAAACTGAAGTCTACTGCTCATTTCTTTTTGCATGTCAGGGCTAGTCTCAGGAGCTGCTGTAGGGATCTTGACACAGTCTTTATATTACCGGGACCCATATCTTTTCTATATCGATATAAATAATAGGTAAAAATCGTTGAGATTCTCGATTCCATGGACGAGCGATCTATCGATATACACAATTAAGTTTGTGCGAAACCGTCAGTGCGCGAGTCCTGGTCACACTTGGCCATTTTTTAAATTTTTTTCAGGCTTCCGTCCACACCTTCAAACCCGTCCTTCCGCTCGCCGTCATATGCCTTCATCGGCGTGTGCTTCCGGTGTCATAGGAATAACTAAATTTTGCCCTGTAAACACGCTGAAATGCAAAAATAATACGCTGTTTTAAAATTGAAACAGAAAAATAAAAACGTTTTTCTTGGCCTTGTTGCCGTGTGTTAACAGAATAAGACGTCTGTATGTATGTAGACATCATCAGTTTAAGTTTTCATTTAGAGGTATAGCAGTAAGTCCATTTCTTTATGTTATAAGAATGGTTTAAAACATAAAAATTTTTCCTCGTACTTTTAAAAGAGTTTAAAAGCTATGTAATATTATTTTCCCAGTAATTTAAATAACCTACCTTTTTCTAATCAAGAAAAGTAATGATAAATAGTTAAATAAAACACACAATTTTCGTCATGGACGAATTACCCCTGCACGAGCCTTTTTTTCTGTTACGTTGTCTGGGTCTTACACTACCACTTTCACGTAACTGGTTGAAGATGATAAATAATTGCAAAGATTGATGGCGCCGATTGGGATATCATACTGCATACACTGTACATGAATGAACTGCACTCTCCATACACCATGAGCACGTTGGCCTTTTCTGCACTGGTAAACCCCATCGTCCTCTCACTTGCTCAGATTGTTACACACACACTGACTAGCAAGTCGCAACGTATTCAACGAATACGCAAGCACACTGTAAGCAAACATAACAACATCGTACCTAGCAACTACGCAGGTTTAGTGGCACAAACAAGTGTCGGTGTCGGAACTTTCAAAAATACTATATTTCTTAAACGACTCGCACTAGAATCCTGCAAAACACACTCTGACATTCTAATTTTTTACTTTGTTAATGTCAATAGGCGTTGTTCCATTTAAAAAAGCATATGTTTGCACAAAAAATACATGTTCTAAGTATTATGACAATCTGTTTGTTGGCTAACAATATGAGCCGCTGACTACCAATACATTCTGTGAAAACTGCACGTCAATAGCACTTTCCATTTCCGTAATATTTGCAGTGCACATTTAGGTATTCCAGCCTATATAATCTGGCGTTCTTCGAACTGATAGGTTTGTATGTGTGCTGACGCGGATTACAAGTTTGGGTTGCGAGGGAAGAGGTGAGGCCGTCACACTAGTTGCTCGCTCGGTACGCCCTTGTGTACATTACATCCTGTGCTGCCATTGACCATAGTTACTTAATTTACTTTTCGACCGAGCCAACGGAGTTGCTGTGCACAGGCGACAAGGCATGTCCTCTATATCGTTATGTGCCTGGTGCGACAGGTGACGCGAAAGTTCTACAGAACTGCCAATATTCATGGTTACAGAACGAGGATTCATGCGAGTATACTGCGTGTTGCATCATGCGTAGTGCGAAAAGTCATCGTCAAGTACGGCCAGACTGATAAGTACTGATCATATGCAAAACTTCATAGCGGAAACAATTAGTCGCTAGAATTTCCTGGGAAGGGCCATAAGTAAAGACTTAACTGAATGACGTGATCCAAGTTGTCAAAACAAATTCTTGATGAGTAGCTATCATGCTTACTAACGCAATCGATATTACCCAACCTTTCCGCAAGCCAACAGTAAGGCTGTTAATTCAATTACGTAACTTTAGATCAATATCTGGGTTCGACATGATCACACTAGACTCTCGCTAATCCGGCCATTCCTGGCTCATATGGGTGCCGCATTAGCGGAAGTGCCGGATTATTGAGTGTCTGAAATTAATTTTATTCATTTATTTTGTTTTTTATTTATTTTGAAAACATAGGAAATGTAGTGTACTGTGCTTTTAAAACATAGAAGATATACTTTATTAAATTCAAAACTACATTAATTTTCAAAGAAAACTTAGTCCTTGAGTGTATACTGTATATAATTATACAGTCGTACACTATGAAAGACGTCCCTAATTTTTAATTGTCGCAATGATGATACGCGACGGTGGCATGCTTTATCAGACAAACGCTTTACTAGCATTACATAGGTACTGCATGTATCTCGTTGTTGCATAATGTACTCTAGGAAGTAATGGCTTTCTGCGAAGAACCTTGATTTAACTTATCTAAAATTTAGAGTTTCTGTTTCAGGTCTAGCATAACGTGTTTCCCTTTAGAAGACATGATTCCGAACGATAAAGAAAGCTGCAATTTCAAGTACAGTATATAAAGCATTGTTTAACTAAGCATTGCTGCGCACGATAATTCATAATTCATTGTGCACGTGTTTTTGGATGTTCGGCCGATTTCTGAGAGGCCGGACTACTGAGGGCCGGATTAGCGAGAGTCTAGGGTATTTACAATATTGTAGGTCAGCCTAACTAGCAGCGTTTCATTCTTTGTTAAATTTCAGAGTACATTGTACAGCTGAGTGGCTGACACTCCATTTGTTATACCAAATTCGACTGGAGCGAGCTGTCATTTCTTTTGTTTGTGAAGTCACTGGATCTTGTACAAACACCACTACTTTAGACATATAAAACAGCTGTGGCTATTGCATATGTGTGTACTGGTGGAAGTGCATGCTAACGTTTACTACGAAGGTTTTGGTTTGATAATGGACAATGTAGTTCGAAACTAGTCATCACACATGAAAATTTTAGAATACACATGTGAAAAAGTTAAGAAATAAAATTTAGTAATCCAAGTTGCTGGTCCTCGCTCCTGCGTTATGTTGGAACCTCATAAGTAGACATTATTGCTGCTAGGACGAACCCAGGCAACTATAACAGTTATCACGCTCCCGTGGACCACTTGCACGTTTTCTGATACATAGAGAAGGAGATATCTCACCTTTACCAGTTCTCGAGCACAGCGGGTCTGTAATGTCATTCCCGTCGTTAAGATTGATCTCTTTTGCCCTTTTGTCAACTCATCCCGCCGGTGATCTCTTTAATAATGCCACAGTTGACTTCTCCATACCAGAAGGAAGGAAGATTGAGATTTAACGTCTGGTGGCTAATGAAGTCGTTAGAGACTATGGGGAAAGATGGGAAAGAAACGGAACCATGCCGGCATTTGCATTGGCCTTACATGATACTAAGAAATTCGTTCAATAACCTATAAATAAAGTGGGCCATTCATTTGAATACTATTTCAAAGTAATGACATACTATGTGTGTTCGGAACTCTACATCGTAATCACCGCATTCATTTAATGGAATTTATTCGTCACCTCACATCTAGACGTGCGTTGTGGTTATCTTTTGCATTTAAGATCGAGTGTGTAGCGCAGTGGCTAGCACAGTGGACTCGCATTCGGGGGGACTACGGCTCAAACACTCCTCCGGCCATCCTATTTTAAGTTTTCCGCAGTTTCCCCAAATCACACAAGAAATATGCCGGGATGGTTTCTCTGAAAAGGCACGGCCAATTTCCTCCCCAATCCTTCCTTAATCGGTGCTTGTGCCCTGTCTCCAATGACCTCGTTGTCAACGGGACGTTAAACATTAATCTTTCTTCTTCCCTTGCAGTTAAAGAAAATAAAGCAAATGCTCCATCTGTATGGGTATAATCTGAACAGGATAGTGCACTGATTAAGATACTGGATGGCAATTCAAAAGAAACGTGTTTCAAATGCTGTCATCTTTTTTTTAGATTTATGTGCTTTCTAAAATATCTTCATTATCTTGGGGAAGAAAATGTTCAAATGTGTGTGAAATCTTATGGGACTTAACTGCTAAGGTCATCAGTCCCTGAGCTTACACACTACTTAACCTAAATTATCCTGTGGACAAACACACACACCCATGCCCGAGGGAGGACTCGAACCTCCGCCGGGATCAGCCGCACAGTCCATGACTGCAGCGCCCAAGACCGCTCGGCTAATCCCGCGCGGCTCTTGGGGAAGACGATTTGTTACAGTCTCTCCTTCGTCGCTTTTTTTTTTCAATATGCTTTTTGCTGTTGAGCTAGATGCCACTATTAGACAGAATAAACCAATCCATTGAGTTGCTCCGTCTTCTGGCAAGCCTTATTTAACGCGTAGGCACAGAATCTTTGCACCTAGCCATGTCCATTACTGGTGGAATTGTTCTCTCCAAAATCCGGCTGATTAGTACTTCCACGAGGTAGTCTACATCAGCTAATGTTTATTTATAACTGCGGAATGAAAATCCAGCTGGACAAATGAAACTGCAGGACACTACCCCGCAGTGTTAAGTTCTTAACACTGCATTAGCTAATTAAAAAAATACTTTCTCCCCCCTTTTCATTCCAGGCACCTAGCAGCATGGTTCATTATGCTGTCCAGACAAGCGTCTGCCAATTGTCAAAGACCGGCCCAGGTATGGAAGTATAGGCGAAAGCTTGGAGTTCAATATATTATCGGTCGAGTGTCTTAACAAAAAAAGCGCCAGTCCAGATACAGAAGAAGAAAAAAATTGGCCTTAGTGGTAACCTTCCTGGAATTGGCCTAACGTATGTTTGGGACACCACAGGAAATTTAAATTAGAACAAATGGACAAATATCTGATTACTACACTTCTTTAATAGGAGTCTAGCGTCTTAAACAACTGCACCAGCTTGTTCAATAGAATATGGCTCAAAAATGCTATTGAGCCTATGGCTCTATGAAACTCTGTTCCAAATTATGGTCCGATTTGTTAATGTATGAATCAACAGTTATCGCTCGATACTCTGTCACATTCCTGCTTAGCAATGGCATGTTTGTTCTGTGTTCTGTGCTGTAACTATTTGAGTAGGATGTTTAATATCCTAACAGATTGTTTACTTCTAACAAATAGGCTCCAGCACCCAAAACATAACTAGATAGTTCTGAAATCAGTCTTGAAAGAAATGATACGTATCAGTGAAAAATAGCGAAGAACATTTGCTAATCGAAATTTTTTCCCTCTGCTCTAAACTCAGCGCATCATAAAATACAGTTACAGGCAAAAACTTCTTTCAGGAATAATAATTACGTATCGAGCATGAACAAAATACGTAAACCTCATACAAGATGATTCCTTGATGATGTTACAAATTTCTAGCGATCATGGAGAAAGGAAAATGTGTCAAATTGAGGTAAGGGATCTTGGCCCGAAAACGAATAGGTCGAAAGTTATAACCAAAAATCTAACAGTGGAATACATGTGCCTGTTCTTTTATTGCTAGGATTTAGGGTAGACAATTTTCAGAGACGGTAGTACGGACCAAAACCCGAAAAAAAGTAAAGTAAATGCATACCTTAAGAGATGTGCACTTGTTTAGTAGAACAGCAGTGTTTCACAGTAACGAAGATGAACAAGTGCTCATAGCTCTTAAGGTATGCACTCTAGAGCCCTTGTTTATAGAGTATTGTTTTCTTGTTTTGGTCCATAGTACCACCTTTGAAAGTTGCCTGCCCTACAATCTTAGCAACAACAATACCAATGCATATATTCCGCTCTCATTCGTATCAGAACGATTTTCGCTTATAACTTTCGACTCGATCGTTTCCGGAGCAGGGCCCCTTACCGCAGACTGACACATTTACCCTTCTCCATCATCCCTCAAAGTTTATCATATATCACGGAATCACACTGCTTACTATCTTTGTACACATTTTCATTTTATCTATTTAGGGTCTTCAGATGTGAAGGAGTTTCTTGGAAAAAAATCCAGATTTTTATTATTTTCTGTTTCTTTCACGTACGAAAGGAAGTTTAATCTTAATGCTAGTGGAACAGAGTGCGTCTTAGACCCTCAAACGGTAGCTGGATAGCGAATTAGGGATAATATAAGTTTATGAATGTTTTTACATCACATTGCCTACTGTAGAAATTGAAATTCTCGTGGGAACGAAACAAACTTTTCTTAAATGCCGACGCACGATGTGTCTGGTTCAAACACAATTACTGTCACCCTCACACAACATTTCACTGGTTCCCTTAAATCACAGGAGCTGTTGAGCTGCTTCCTGTAATTTGGTCTATCCCTTAACGTCATTTATTTCCAAATTCTTCCGTCAGCAAGAGCCAGTACGTGCCATAAACTATTCTAGAGATTGCAATTACAATGTTCTCCCCATTAGCATTTGTACAGATTTTTACCTGTATTATATTACAGTGAGAAATGGGGAAAAACTTTGTAGAAAATATGACTGAACATCAGTTAAAAGTACGAATAATTATAATGACCTTATGTAAAAACATCTGGAACAGCGGTACTGTCTTACTATAAGAAATTAAAGGATGTGGCTGAATCATGTCAAATGTCACAGTAACCCCAAAAGTTACAAATACAATAATCATAAGATTAGAACAAAAGCAACTGTTGCCGATTTTAGGCGATCGAGTCCGGGTTGACGCAAGTGGTACTTCCCCCAACCATTACACTTAGTAGTGACCTTTGGCAACGTAGTGGCCTTCCGAAGGCTTAACGCGACCTTCGATCGAACCCAGCTTGGGAATGTTGGCGATCAAGAGCCTAGAGGTTCGGTGGTGTTAAGCACGTATTGCTCACTATAAGGACAATCGATTATTATCACCTCGGACACAGTATAGGTTTACAGTACCTTACATAACTAAGTATTAGAGCATGACTATGTACTTACTGATTCTGCATTTACACTGAGGGAAATGGAATGTGTTACCTTCTAGGGCGACTTGTCACTGTTTGCGCGGCTCTCCCCGTCGGAGGTTCGAGTCCTCCCTCGGGCATGGGTGTGTGTGTTGTCCTTAGCGTAAGTTAAAATTAGATTTAGTAGTGTGTAACCCTAGGGACCGATGACCTCAACAGTTTGGTCCCATAGGAATTTACCACAAATTTCGAAAAATTTTGTTACCCCATCAAACACCAGTTTGTTTTATCAAATTTTGGGCAAGATATTCGTCACATAATGGGTATGAAATGATTTAACTTTCAATCCGTTAGGAACTTATGTTCAACATCAACGTCAGTTTGTGGCGTTCCCCCACCCCCATAGACACGATTATACTCTTGTTTACTTTGTGGCATGAAAGAAAACTGCCTCAGAATGTAATCCTCAGGAACTTCTTGCAATGCTGGAAACACATGGTGTGTCAGTTCATGAAGGTTTCTGACTGGAGGCTGATGTTAATCTATACGTCTTCCTGTCGCATCAAAAGGGCTATGTGGGTGACATATGAAGGACCAGGCGGACCAGTCAAGAATCTGGACATTCCTCAAGACGTTTGTGGTGTTAACATCAGTGTGAAGTTTTCCATTGTCTTAATGCAGCGTGCCACATAACACCTTGGTCATGAATGGTACAACGATAGGTTTTACCAATCTTACAACATACTGACGAACATTCAGCCTTCTTTCAACAAATAACAAATTAGCGCAGCTGTCATATCAAGTAGTTACATACACCATAATTCCAGGTGTTGGAGAGATATGAACCACTGAGAGCCAAAGTGGTACCACTTAATTTTAACGACTTCTGAGAAATGAAAAGTTTTGCGTTTCGTTTAATGTAAATTCACGCTTTACAACAATTCGTGATTCTTTCCATGAAATGTACAAATGAAATATTATAATTTCGTCTACTGCAGACATTCTAGTCAATTGCGCCATAATTTCCCTCTTATAGTCCCTGAAAGTTGGAGTACCACTTTTCCTCTTGGAAATTTACTCATAGTGAAAGGTAAAGTGGTATAAATCAAGAGTTGTACTACTCTTCTTAGTGAAGTTGAACACCTGAGATGGAATACGCTGTCTTTTAATCTCTATAACTGTAATTTATTTATAAACATAATGTGACACAGTAAATGTGAGTCTGCACTTTCTGCTTCCATTATGCCTTTTTCTCTCTCAAACTGAGTTAAGATAATTGCATTATTGTTGTTAATTACTGGATTTATACCTACTGAGTGAGTCTAATAGTTCAGCAGTGCGTTCATCTACGGATTATAAATAAATTGTTGTTTATAAATGCCGAAGGTTCTTAAAATGTAATTCTTATCATGCTGATATTTCAAGAGGCTTTATAATGGAGCATGTCTGTTTACTCGATTTCACCCTCCACGTCATCTTCATCTGCCAAAGGGTCAACTTGTCCAGGCCCAGATTCCTGAGCCGAACTTGCAGTTGCCAGTTGATTGAAAAAAGCATGGTGCACCGTAGCGATGAATGGAGAAGTGTGATAATGTCTTTCCTTTTTGCCTCGGTGAAAGGTCGCACAGCATTGTTGAGAGGGATGAGTTTTATGATTTATGTATTTAATGTAAGACATCACTGCCATCGCGAAGGCTTTAACCTAGACTTCAACATGGAGTGCAAACTTCTCTTATAAAGATAGTTTCCGCTATAATAACATCTGGATATTACAGATCTGAAGAAAGAAAATAATGCTAGTACTCACTACCACTGTTACAATGCCTTTTTGTTTCTGGAGCGTAAAGAAACACGTAAAACAACACAGAACAACAAGACCACCTAACCTTCCTCAGTCTAGCGTGAGAGGAAGACTGCATTTGGAACTCTGAAGGGGCTCCGGTAGGAGTTATAATTATACCAGTTCTCCACAACAAATTTCCGTGAATTGTGATTAAACATAATGGTATAATTCAAAAACTAAATTGTTTTTACTTAGAATACTTTGGTTATCAGCTTCTCATATGAATCTAGAGAATCGCTTATTCCTGTGACCTTTTACCAAGTTTTCGACGGACACCCAACTGTCTGTGAGATCTGTTGACATGATCCTCTCATGCCCCTACTTCGCGCGCGCAGCGAAGCACTGCCATCTGTAAGGACTTAACTATTCATCTGTGCGTACGGTTACAAAATTTTTGTCCGGTGAGCTTAGGTATTCACATCATGATGAAAGAGGATGATAGACTATTCGTGGACGTCCTTCTGATATTATGTGAAACTATCTTCACCTGAATAATACCAGTATCGCTAGATACAATAAATAGCGATCGCGTAGTCACATTGTTATTCATCTGTAGGAATGACTTTTACTGAATTGAAATTACTGAAAATAACCTCGTGCAAGGACGAAATTCAACATAACGTGCAGGCACGAAAATTTGAATTTCTAGTTTGGCAGCGTTCGGTTAAGGTGTTCTTGTCGTAACACATTCAATTTTCGCCAGTGTAAATATCGACCTAGTAATGACATCATACTCTCCAAATAATTCTGAAGTTTGAAGTTTGTTTGGTACGTGGTTACTACAAAATGTAAAGACATTCAACAACAATACGACTTTATACGAATTAAACAAAGTCCCAGTTGCATAATATTTTGACACAGACCATTTCGACTAGTGGTTAAAGTTCATTCGGTGTTCAATGTAATGTTCTACCTGCATTCTAAATTTAACTGTCGCAAGTTGCAAGTAGGAGAGACTGTTGCACCTGGCCCTGGTCGGCGTTTGTATCTAGTGACAGATTTTAGAATCACATGAAGGAAAGCGCACTACAGAAGGCCATAAGCAGTTTCCGGGGTTGTGTGTTGCGCAGCATTTGTAAATATTTCGCGTTCTACTCATTTTAGTGCTGAATAGTCTATTGAAACTATTTTGAGGATATTGATAATTCTTCAGTTACAGAATTTTATGGTGAGTAAAATTCTGGATATTATTTAAAACTAGATACGTAAGGTGTGGACGATTAAGCCATTCTTCTTCAGTCGTGCTCGATCTTTTACCTTGAAACGGAAGGTCTGTTTACCATGGGACGAGTGATATTTCCAAATGAAATGAGTTTCTTTAAAACCTTAAAAATTTTACTTGTGGTAGTTTTTATTAGTCGCCAGTAGCTTCTACGAGTATTTCAAAATGTTCTTGACTTGTAACTGGTGTTTGATAATTATTCTATTTGTTTTTATTTTGCTGACTGATTATTGGTACGCAGTAGAGTAATAATATAAGACATAGACCACTAAATAAAATAGTGATAGGATTTACTAGATTCTAAAGCTTTTAAACTTGAAGAGAATATTTGTTCCTAGGTACATAACCATGTTGTACCTTGGAACAGTTTTTCACTTTGGAGAAACTTTACTTTTTCAGAGTAATTTTTGTAATTTCAGAAAAAGACTGCAGCCCACATAAAGTGAATGCTATAATTTGAGAATGGAATAAGAAAATATGTTAAACTTGTTTTATAGGGCTGGTAGTGTTCCAAGGTAAAACCCTGTCACCTACTTACTTATGTATAATGTAAGCGTACAATTTCTACATTTACGTTACAGTCAAACTTCAGTTTCTGAAATTATGGTATTTATGAACAAATCAATTTATGCCTGGTACAAGCGACTTAGATTTCTCGAACGTCCAATGTAGTCTTGACAAAGAGGTCGCTATATCAGTAGCTTTTTGTCCACTGATCATAAAGTAAAAGCATTTTAATTAAAAGTTGTAATGAAAACTTTAAAGAATGTTCGAAGAATTAATATCCCGTTGTTGTTGTGGCTGTTGTTGTTGTTGTTGTGGTCTTCAGTCCAAAGATTGGTTTGATACAGCACGCCAAGCTACTGTATACTGTGCAAGCCTCTTTATCTCCGAGTAGCTACTACAACGTACATGCCTCTGAATCTGCTTACTGTATTCATCTCTTGGTATCCCTCTACGATTTTTACCCACAACGCTTCCCTCCAGTGCTGAATTGGTGATCCCTTGATGCCTCTTATGCCTCAGAATGTGTCCACCGACCGATCCCTTCTTTTAGGTTGTACCACAAATTTCTCTCCCCCCCGGTTCTATTCTGTACCTCCTCATTAGTTACATGAACTACCCATCTAATCTTCAGCATTTGTCTGTAGCAACAATTCAAAAGCTTCTTGTCTCTTCTTCTATAAACTATTTATCGCCCGTTTCCCACTTCTGTACATGGCTACACTCTATACAAATACTTTCAGAAAGAAGTTCCTGACACTTAAATCTATACTCGGTGTAACAAATTTCTCTTCTTCAGAAACGCTTTTCTTGCCATTGCCAGTCTGCATTTTATATCCTCCCTATTTCGACCATCATCAGTTATTTTACTTCCCAAATAGTAAAACTCATTTACTACTTTAAGTGTCTCATTTCCAAAGCCAATTCCCTCACCATCACCCGCTTTCATTCGACAACATTCCATTATCCTCGTTTTGCTTTTGTTGATGTTCATCCCATATCCTCCTTTCAAGATACTGTCCATTCCGTTCAACTGCTCTTCCACGTACTTTGCTGTCTCTGACAGAATCGCAATGTCATCGTCAAACCTCAAGTTTTTATTTCTTCTCCCTGGACTTTAATTCCTACTCCAAATTGTTCTTTTGTTTCCTTTACTGCTTGCTCACTATACAGATTGAATAACATCTGGGATAGGGTACAACCCTGTCTCACTCCCTTCTCAATCACTGCTTCCTTCTCGTGCTCCCCGACCCTTAAAACTGTCATATTCTCAAACCATCATTACCTTGTTACGCTTGTCATTGTATCCCGTTAGATTAGTTATTTCGACATCAAAAGCCATTCTCGAGTTATATAAACAGATATCGTTCTAGCCTAAACTGATTGGTTTATCTGCAATAAAATGCAGTAATGTGTACACAAAAATTACATGTCTACATTGTGCGTAGGGTATACTTCATACAGCACCTGCAATAGCTGTTTAGTTAATGTTTTACAAAAGATCATAGAACTGAATTTGCTACAGACACAATACAGTAACTTAAATTTGTATAAAATCAAAGTAATGTGTAATATTCTAACTAAATACTTCTAAACCATAACAGAGCAATTAAATAATATCATGAGTGGTGTCTATTTCTGTTTTCTCATTAACACCTGGAAGGCTAATTACAGTACCTATAATTCGTGCACTAGAAAGTCTTCATCCGTGTGCTGACCTAATTTCAGTATATCTCTTCTGACATTAATCTAGATCAGCAAGTCGTCTGCATGAAACAGAAACACATATACAAATCACGAATCGAAAAGAGGAAAACCAAACAGACCACTTTGTAACTTATCATCCCTTCCTTGAGGGCCCCGTCAGTTGTTTGTAATAGTATCAGAACTGTCACAAGTATTGACCACTATAATCCTACTAACTTTTTGTCTGATCGGTTCACGCCCGACCAGTGATAGTAGCTTATAAATTCCACGTGAAACAGATTATAAACAAATTTTCATCAAACTTTATTTTGGGAAGTGATGGAGGAGTAACACAAGTTTTTTCAGGGAACTGAAAGTGTTCGGCGAAATTAATACATGTACCTAATAGCTTGCTACAGAAAGTTTTCAGCTATATTTATATAAGAATGACTATCAATAGTTAGCAGAGTTTCTATTGGACTGTATCAGGGAAACAGCTATAAACCATGATTCAGCATATTTCTCACATCACCATTGCCTTGTTACACTTCTCACTGTAAAATTTTCCGTTTTAGGATATGAACCTAAGTTATTACACACAAAAGGGAAAAATATGATCCCTTGTTGGAAACAATATTTTGTCTAATGACCAAAATAATATTAATACATGTGTAGAGGACACATTAATTTGTAATTTACGTACAGCTCAGAACCTATGTGAATTCTTATGTCTGTAGCCACAAGCTATCGCTTCGCTTTAAATGACAATTTGTAAAAATAAAGAGAGAGGGAGAGAGGCAGAAAAGGAAGAAAATAAAAATAAAAACGAGAATAGCCACGAATTACAAGCTTAACAAACTAAAGACCTGATAGTGACTCCCTATCGTTTATGTCTGCCGTATGATCTTAATTTATATAGATAAACCGCGCTTACACTGCCTTCATCATGTGTAGAAAAGCTTTTCGGATCTATAAGGTTCCTTCATTTTTCCGCAAGATATTGCACGGTCAGCTACACGCTTCTAAATGGATAACACAGATTCGTATGCTACGCCTTCAACACCTACATCAGTGTCTACTTAACTTACTTTCAACCTGACAGACCCTGCCGGCCGCGGTGGTCTAGCGGTTCTAGGCGCGCAGTCCGGAACCGCGCGACTGCTACGGTCGCAGGTTCGAGTCCTGCCTCGGGCATGGATGTGTGTGATGTCCTTAGGTTAGTTAGGTTTAAGTAGTTCTAAGTTCTAGGGGACTGATGACCACAGTAGTTAAGTCCCATAGTGCTCAGAGCCATTTGAACCATTTTTTTGACAGACCCTTTTCCTTGCCGATTGTGCGATCTTACAAAATAAAGGAAATGCTAACTCTGGGTGGCTGCACTAGGATTTGAACCCAGCTTCTTCCACGTGCAAGTCTAGTACTGTACTTCCTATTTCCTCTCGCAGCAACTAAATCCACAGCGAGGTCCATAGGACAAGAGTGCGTTAGCGACTTTGCCTACGGAGATGCGATCTCCTCATTTATCGGTATGTCTTAAGTCACAACTCGACTGTTTAAACATTTTTATGAATATCGTACCTTCATTGAGTTCGACCGTCGTGCGCAAAGACGACTAATGACTACGTTTACTACGCACCTCTGGTTCTGAAATTCACACGCTTTATATAACTCCGCCGTGTTCAAGTTCCCCGTGAATCAAATATTATCTGAGGTACCAGTTCCCTACGCAACTTCTACAGAAGGATACAGTGTGACGGTGTATGCACTTTGGAAATATAAGTATTTAATTCAAACTTCAGTTTCTGACGTTCTAGTTTATTATAATCCTGGCGAATCGATATCCACGCGAATCATTTGGTAGCATGTATACCTTAACTATCAAGGTAATTAAGGCGACTATTTTGTTTTTAAAATTGTACTCTCTATCGTTTCATACAACAAAAATACGGCGAAAGTAATTTCATCTGTCGTAACTTGGGATATTTTTATTGAAAATAGTCTTATATTATCTCACTTTGGCGTATTAACGTTTACAGGGAAAAATGTAATTGTGGTCTTTCGACTACCTGCGATAACGTGTCGTATATGACAGTGACACTTCCTTTCATAGATAATGTAAAACTAGGTGGTGATCAAGCCAATAAAAACTTTTTGTGGTCGTTCTATACGTCTCTGCAGTTTCTACTTCTTGCTGGTGCTTTTACCATTTCCTTTCCTGTATTTAATTCTTTGAATTAAGTGCTTCGAGCACACCAGGTCTGGCATTTATCCTATGTATAGCGTCCTTCATCACTCCAAATCACTTGTAGCCAGTCATCCACTGTCAGTGGTGTCGTTCCATACGGCAGCTCAAACATCGCTTAGCACTGACAACAGTAATGTGTGGCATATGAGAATCTACTCGAATATTGAATCCAATTCATTTTAACTCCCCTACGCACATCATTGTGCAAGCTGGACTACAGGCAGCTCTTTGGAACTCACCAGAGATCCTTCCCTCTAATTCCATGCTCTTTTCTTTCCAGCCACACTTCACAATGCTCGACGGTCCGTGCTCGCCAGTGCATGAGGTGTGGCTGGTCTTGTCTTACCTGTGGTTGTTCCTTCGCATCATCAACAGCCGACTTGGGCAATTTTAGGAGGGTTTAAATGTCTCTGATTAATTTGTTACTCAGGTGACAGCCAATGACTAGACCACGTTCCAAGTCAGTTAGCTCTCCTGACCAACCCATTCTGATGTTACTGCTTTTATGCTGACAACACAGTATTCCTTGCCTTTTTTTATACTGCCGGGTCCGCATCTGATGAAATCTAGTGGTCAGTTCCGCTTCACATAGGAGATTCCGGATATTTTTGGCCAGATGGCGAACATACAGGCTTCTCTCTTATACAGGTTAATTTTATCACGGCATCTGCACGCCGTAATAACGGCTACAAGGCAGCCAGTGACGACCACAATAGTGATTTGCAGCGGTTACGCTCCTTTTTCTCAGCACATTCATTATCAGTTTTCATCGATCGCTTAGCAACTGCAATATGCTCTTCACCTCCACCAAAACTATGCATAGTACTTTATTTGCTGGGGTGTATTCGAGACGAGAGAAGCTCAAGTATTCATTCGTTTATTTAGTTTTTAGATATTCCGTTGATTTCGTAAACGACTTCCCAAACAAGTCCATGATTCCCTTGTCATTCCCAAATCCGTGCTTAAAGATGTCAGTGGCTGTGGACAGTTGAACCGCAACTGTACTGTTTACTCTATATTTTGATGCAGCATTACGCTAACAAAGGGTATATGAGGTAGTGTGGCAGATGTATTTTACGTGAACTGTTCGTGACATATAAAAGAATTTGGGATATGATAGTTTAAGGTACTGGAAATTTCAGCTTAGATACAAGACGTCCGAAATCCTTGATGGGCACGTGTGTGACCTTATTCCTTAAAATGAATACACGATCTGGTGGGGGGAAGTGGGGGTGGGTGGTGGGGGGGGGGGAGGGGGAGAGTGGTTTCTCTGCACAATAGGAGCGGAAAATGAAAGAATGTCTCTTAAGAAAAAGAAAATGCAATGGAGAAATATTGAACTTCGTGCAAGGTGTAGTGCAAGGACATGGATGAAAGGCGACTGCTGCGATTTGGTGGCCATGAGATCAATACGGAGCTACGAGTCCTGCACTATAACTTCCTCCAAGGCTAACAACACAACCAGTCACACGAAGGAAGGTCTCTCATACGCCGTATTTGCGAAGCTTTCGGAAAGCTCAGGTAATGCTATAACTTTAACATTATGCGATACTTCAAAGCTTATCTTAGCCTTAGTGAGTTACTCTCAAGTATCATGGATGACGTTTACGATATGTCACAATAGTACAAAAGTGTTAATTGCTTCACAAAAACGTTACATTTTCACAGTGAAATATGATTACGTGCTAGCCATTTATATACGAGGTTTTAAATTGTGCTTACACGATCTATGTTTAAAGTAATTAAATGAAAAACGCATTAAAACATGTACGTACACAGATGTACGTACGCGGACACACATACACACACACACACACACACACACACACATATACACAGGCGAGTGATCGCGCACGCACCCTTGGTCTACATAACAATAATTCTACGAAGCACCAGGAATTTTCAAGCATAAACAATTTCAATTTGTCTTTAAGATTGTTCGTAGTTCCTATCAGTACCTTTCATTTATTAATGTAGTGGTAGAATACTTTTATGTTATAATAAAGGTAAAGTTCCCCGTTCTGACCCAATGCGGCCCAACTGACCGCAGTATGCCCCTGCCTGTGGGGTGTTCGGATGCAGTATGGAAGGATATGTGGTCATTACACCGCTATTCTGGTCGCTGTCGGGTTTTTTGACCTGAGGGTCGTCAATAATCGGTCGAGTAGCTCCTCAGGTGGCCTCACCAGGCTGACGGAAACCCGTACCAGTCCTCCCACCGAGGATAAACATTTAACAGTACCGGGAATCGAACACGGGTCTCCCGCATGGCAGTCAGCAGTGCTGACTACTCAATTACAGAGGTGGGCCTTTATATTGTTATACCTTGCGTTATAATCGAAGTGGTTACGGTGCCCAGGCGGCATTATGTCTCCACTTATGAAACATTCGCAAACTTTCAATTTCCTGACGGTTAAAAATATTGAACCTTATAACGGATTAAATTCATTGTGATGCTGTTGTTAATACGTGTTGTTCTTTAAATACTTGTCTACAAGAATCTGAGGCATGTGTATCACATAAATTACAATCCTTACAGTACTGCTGTGTGCGATGAAATAATTTATATGTAGGTGTAGAATTGCCCTTTTTTTCCGTACTACATTAGTGAATGAAAATGTGAAACGTAATCCAGCTATATGATATTCTGATTACCAAAATCACCAACAACATTCAGAGCAAAATTTTTCTGAAAAGAAGGATTAAGAAAACCTTTATTTCAGGTTTTTTTTTCAGCATGTACGCCCAGAAATCGTGTATATCTTGTTTCACGTATTACCTTTTCCCCCTATTCTACTGTTACTTTTGAAGTTGCAATTGTTCTTATGGAACAGAACGAACTATGTTTTTTCTGTGATATATCATAGTTCACGTTGCAATAAATAAATCAGTTATGTTATTAACTTCATTACTAGCAAACCTTATTGTGATACCTGTAGGTCCGCAAAGACAATTATTTCTGCACCATCGATACACAATGGGAGAATCAGAATACAAAATAAGCGGACCGGAAAATGGAACCCTGTCGCACACGAATTGTCCCATCTAATATTATTATTTATTTGTTTTTTATTTATCACGTATAAGGTAAACCAGTGAATACTTCTTAAATGAAGCTGACATTTTTGCACTTAGACTGTTATGTTTATTAAGAACTGTTCTTAGTTTCACAACTAATTTCAGCTTAAAAATCCACTTCCGAATCTTCACACACAGCCAAGATACCATACAGACAAAAATGGTAGCGAATGTGCGGTTTTTCGTAATCATTTGCAAATTACAGTAGAAATGGTTTCTGAACAGTCTGGGACCTATTTACCACCTAAGTGAAAAAACATCGTCTTCAATCAACAAATTTATAACTGTGGTATCCATTATCAAGCAGAAGTTATTAATGCGCTATCAGCGCTATAAATTTTAAGATTATCCAGGAGAAAGTGTGATTTGTACTGTCAACGTTTCCACGTTAAACATAAAATCCCTCATATTCTTCAGCTTTATTTGCATTTATTGTATGGGAACACCGTTTCTAATGAGTTATAATCGTGAGGGGTATTGGCTGAAGTTCCGGTTATGGTTAAACTTCCCAATTGGGTAGGTAACAGAGCCAAGCTATTTGTGTCATTTTTCTCGGCATGATGAGAACTGATTACTGTTTGATTTCGTCTTAAATTGTTTGCAAGCTGTATCAGTATTCGCCATCAGCTTTAGAGTGGCTACGGATGGTATTCCGGAAGGTTTATCATTAATCTTGGGAAGTAAATGTATGTGTTACTGTTTTATCTTTCCGAATGTGAAAATCAAAACGTAACACGCATCTCTGCAACTCAGCTAGGAGAAACTTTTCCGTAGGCTTACAAAACACACCATGCTAGAATCGGAAGAAGTGCCTTAGGTATATTCGTAACATTTTAATAAGCAGAGGTTTGAAAAGAGCCTACGAATTAAATCGGTCCGCAAGGATTCCAGGATAGACAAGAAAGTATAATATTGCCCGTGGAAGATAACAGTCTGGGATCAAGTTCCTCCCTGGTGCATAAAGTTTATTTATGAGGAACGTTCGTTTCAGTTGCAAATTACCTGTTGAGTGGAAACTTCATTATGGACTTGGACTCTCCAGGGGCCTTTAATACTGTCTCTTAAACTTATGTCCGAGAAATGTGCGTGGGATGAAAGCAGCCAGTATGACTTCGCATTTGCCCACGTGAGAGTTGGTTGATTGGTTGAGTTGGGGGAGAGGACCGAACAGCGAGGTCATCGGTCCCATCGGATTAGGGAAGGATGGGGAAGGAAGTCGGCTGTTCCCTTTCAAAGGAAACATCCCGACATTTGCCTGAAGCGATTAAGGGAAATCACGGTTAACCTAAATCAGGATGGCCGCACACTGTTTTGAACTGTCGTCGTCCCGAATACGAGCCCATGTGCTACCCACTGCGTCACCTCGCTCGGTCTTACGTGAGAGTCCATAACTGTGTAACTACATGACTGCAGCCTATGCACACTATCAGGCCTCTATTTAAACTACATGTTTTCTTATTCCTATTCCATAAATTGGCGGTGCAGTACCCGTCTAGTTCGTTCTTGTAAGTTTCTCTACCTCAACAAAAACATTTTCTGGAACTCTTCTTTAAAACAAAGGTTATAAAAGTGACGTTTCCTGTTGTTACCACTGATTCAGGTGTAGGCCACCCTTGAGTAGCCCACACTGCAGTAGCGGTAAAGTGTGGCGTGAGGGCAGTGCAGAATCACTCAGGGTCACCAGACCTGACGGCTTTCCTTGGTGCAAGAGGAGCGCCTTGACTCTGTTCGGCTGCCACACAAATCAGCCCACTCCCGTGTCCGCCGGCCTTCCGACTTATCCTCGATTTCCAATAATACCCTACGTTCGTATGCAGGAGGTATTAATTACGAGGGCTTCCTGAAAAGTAGGCCTCCGAATTTTTTATATCAAAACGCTTAAAGCTTTTTGAATAAAAGAAATGTTAGTACTAGAGACCGGATTATATGCATTTGCATGTTGCATATGCATTTGCATATTTGGCTTCTCTTCACCTGTTATTGCACATTTTAACTAAAAACTAGTGACGATGCGTATTTTCGTTCTATGTTTACAATATTTTAAAACTTCAGACGGGCGATCTCTGGCTCCATCTAGTTTTGATGTCACAAATTGACCGCAACCTAGAACTGCGTGCATTCGATAACCGAAAGGCCACTGCCTGGTGAAATCATTACAAAAGAGGAACTTAAATAGGTAGACAGAGTCAATACTCCTGCGTCCGTGCCCCGGTTAATCCCCTAAGCTGTCATACAGTACGCGTCGGCAACAATTAAATTAAACTACGCAGAGTTTTAGTCCCACGTCCATTGTTTCAGTTTAGCTTTCTGTTTACTTGTACACAGTTGAACGTGTTTATGATTTGTAGTGTTTAACGTGTTGTGCACCATGCCGCCCGAAAAAATAAACGTCGTTTCGTGAATAGCTTACCATCCTGGAACATTTACATATGATGGAATTGTTTTACATTGCCGAGTTTGCGAGAAAAACGTTTCGTGCTAAAAAAAAGTTTCAAATAGACCAGCATGTCAAGACAAGTCTTCATATCGCAGGGATGCAGAAGAAAGGACCACGACAATAACTTCTGACAACAGCAAGTTGTAGTACTTGGGATTTGTCCAAAGGTAACCAAAACAGGCGGTTTAACATGGATCTATGTGAAGTATTCATTGCAAGTAATATTCCTGTACAAAATCTTACAAACCCTATCCTCAAAGGCTTCCTGCGCAAATATTGCTTAAACCGAAATATACCAGGTGAATCAAATTTGCATAAAAATTACATACCGGCAATTTACATAAACGTCCTGGAAGAAATACGAAATGAACTCAAGGACAGCATTATCTGTATTTCAGTTGAAGAAACTACAGACGCTTGTGGCCGTTACATTGCAAATTTAATTGTTGGTGCTTTAAAAGAAGCGCCACGTTCTTCCTATTTAGCAGCCTGCAAAGAACTTGAAAAAGTAAATCATTCTACGATATCCAGATTTGTGAATGAGGGTATTAGAAAAATATTTCCAGAATCTTCTGCAGATGAAAGGGTGTTTGTGTTTATTTCAGATGCTGCTCCTTATATGATTAAAGCAGGAAATCTCCTCCGAGTATTTTATCCCAATTTGATTCATATGACGTGCTTTGCTCATGAAGTACATCGCCTTGCTGAAGAAGTACGTTCCGCGTTTGTAAATGTAAATAAACTGATCTCATCCACAAAGAAAGTGATTCTAATTCTCCTACTCGTATCAAGACCTACAAAGAAATACTACTAAATGTGCCTTTACCTCTCGAACCAGTGGTAATTCGTTGGGTTTCGTAGGTCGAGGCTGTGTTGTTTTACAATGAACATTTCGAGGCCATTAGAAGGGTAGTAAACGACTTCGATAGTACAGAGCCTTTGGCAGTTTTCCAGTGCAAGGGAACTTTTAATTATTCTGGTATTACAAAAGACATTGCTGTGATTAGCACTCATTTTTCCCATATCAAAAAGCTTGAAACTCAAGATTTGGGGTTGAATGAATCTATTCAGTTAATAAATAAAATTATTCTAGTGAACTCCTCATTGCCGGAGGTATTCCCAAGAAAAGATAAAGAAAAGTTTGAAAACATTTTAAACAATAACCCACGCTTTAAAGAAAAGTTTGAAAACATTTCAAACAATAACCCAGGCTTTGGAACCTTGTGCCAAATTGATAGTTTTATTAATGGGATGGGTGGAATTTTACCAGAAACAATAAATGCCAACATAGCACCCAAATTAAAATACTGCTCAGTTACCTCAGTTGAAGTACAACGGTCCTTTACTGTTTATAAAAATGTTTTGAGGGATCGAAGACAGAATCTTAATACCGAACATTTGGAACAGTACTTGGTCGTTTATGTTTACAATAGAAGAAAAATGTAAAATAAATCGTAAATGATGCTTTGGTCCAGTAGTATTAATTGAAAGTTAATGCTGTTAAGAAATTCATGACTGTATGTTGCTTTTTAAATAAAATATTACGGAGTTTTTCAGCGTGCCTCTCCGCTTGCGATATATCTCGAAGTTGGTCCTTACAAATCGATTGTTTCGGTGCGACTCACACGCATCGCATCTGCTTCTTAACGACAACAATAGTAAAGAAGGAACAATTCTTGAAATACAGTATGCGTCCCCATTTTGCAAATTTTTAGAAAATAATCCCAGAAAGGCCTCCTTCCTAACCTCTGCTAGAAATTGTTTAGAAAATGATATTAGCGTTCTAAATGTACCGATTTTTCACGTGGCCGGTGCTCTTCCTCGTAAATGACATGCACAGGTTTCACTTTGAGATATAATGCACGCAGCAACTACCATGTTTTTCTGTTATCTGATCTTGCATATTTCGATACTCTTCATACATTTTTAAGCAATTTTCATGCATAATTGCATGCATATTTTAAGATTTTTATGATGCATGTAATCCGGTCTCTATTTATTACCATTTTACGTCTTCATTCTTCATTTTTACATATTTGCAGCCCTCTGCATATAGAGGGCTTCGAATTGTAGCGTGTAACCTGGCGGTGTGTAACGTAACTATGTCGTTGCGTGAGAAACAGAGGGCTGTAATCGAGTTTCGAAATCGAAGAGTTCGTCCACACATGGAGCATCCTCTCCTTCATCATGACAATCCGAGACCACACACGAGTGCAGCGACATCTGTAACAATCCGACGCTCTGGATTCACTGTCATCGATCACCGTCCATACAGTCCCGACTTGGCCCCACCCGGTTTTCATCTGTTTCGAAAGCTTATTAAACGCCTTCGACGACTTCACTTGGATGGTGTTAACGCGGTGTCAGCAGAGTTAAGCTTGTGGCTCGTCACAGTGCCGATATTAACAAACGGGTGTCTCGGTAGGAGAAAAGTGTTCGTCGCCAGAGAGACTATGTTGACAAATAGATATGTAGACATGAAAAATAAAGATGTAGAATGTTAATGATGTTTGTTTTATTTAAAAAGCTTTGAGGAGTTTCATATAGAGGACTCAGAGGCATCAGTTTCAGCACGTCCTCGTACGTAGATACGCCACATATTCTACAGTGACATGCATCCAGAAGTGATTTACGACTCAGAACGAGTCGACAGTTCGTTTTCCCTTCAAAATTAATAAGAATTAAGACTCGTTAACACAAGAAGATGACTCGCTGTTGAGCGGATATTGACATAGACACAATGTTTGTACCAAGTCATCGCGAGAAAAATGCTTAAGATATCACGAAATTTAATTTACATACACGTGAGCTATCCACGTCGTACTGATTAATATTGGATCATATGTTGACACCAATAATTCTATTTTTCTGAAAAGTTGTGCAAAGCATGTTTGTAAAACTAGAATCAGAAACGGTCTTCCTAAATGCTTCAACGCTGAACAATAATAGAGAAATCCGAAAAACACATGGAAACACTTATTTCCCACAATTATTCTTAAAACTAATGAGTTTTGTATAAGTATAATTCATATTATAGTATAAAATTGTAATATTTTATAAGTCATTCAGTAGTACTGCACTAAAATGAAATGTGAATCTTTAACTTATTTACAGATCATAGAAACTATTCCCCGTGGAATCAAAGGAATCAGCGTCCGAAGCTTTACGAATAACATTCTATCGCATCCGCTTATCCTGTCTCAGACGTACTATATAATCACAAGGATATTATAGTTCTGCGATTGGCTAAAGAATGAATAATTCAACCCAGCAAGTCGACAATTTAATTTTCAAATAATTGAAGTTGGTGAGCTAACGGAATGGCATGTGAGAGGTAAACAGGAAGAAATGGTCGACTGGTATTCTGAACAGCCGATGGAATTCATCTTTCGCTGTAAAATTCATCTTCTGGTGGAACTCAAATGTGTAAGATTGTAGTACCACAACGCCTCCCATCACACGGATGGAATTCATCTTTCGCTGTAAAATTCATCTTCTGGTGGAACTCAAATGTGTAAGATTGTAGTACCACAACGCCTCCCATCACACGGATGAGTCTAATGTGTATTCGGCCACAGATCAATTTCACAAAATAGTAAATATGTAAGCTTGAGCTGCAGATAAATTGTAATTAAAAGTTAAATAATTCGCGCATAAGGTATCGTAAATGGTTACAGGGCACACTGCAACGGGTTAAAAGGCCGTGTACAATGTTCACAAATTATCTGATAATACCAAAACTAGTTTTACACCGTTTATTGATACGTCGTCGCCGGCCAGAGTGGCCGAGCGGTTCTAGGCGCTACAGGCCGGAACAACGCGACCGCTACGGTCGGAGGTTCGAATCCTGCCTCGGACATGGATGTGTGTGATGACCTTAGGTTAGCTAGGTGTAAGTAGTTCTAAGTTCTAGGGGACTAATGACTTCAGAAGTTAAGTCCCATAGTGCTCAGAGCCATTTGAACCATTTTTGATACGTCATCAATAATTCCCGTATACACTGCGTGCAATGCACATACTACACGCTTTCGGCAGACATTGTACCATGACGACACTGTTGTCTTTCTATTAATGCCTTTCGTGGTCGGCCGCGGTGGCCGTGCGGTTCTAGGCGCTTCATTCCGGAACCACGTGACTGCTACGGTCGCAGGTTCGAATCCTGTCTCGGGCATGAGTGTGTGTGATGTCCTTAGGTTAGGTAGGTTTAAGTAGTTCTAAGTTCTAGGGGACTGATGACCTCAGATATTAAGTCCCATAGTGCTCAGAGCCATTTGAACCATTTTTTTGACTTTCGTGCTCTCTTATCTGACCGTCCGTGAAACTGAATCGGTATATCCCCGCAATGAATGGGCTGCTGAGCTCAACAAGATGAAAGATATTAGTTTTATCCAGTTGGATACGAGCGTAAGAATTTCCAGTGAGACGCATTACTAATGTACAGTGGAAAGAAAGCATTGCCGTTCTCGCTGTAGATAGGCCAGTCTGACTCGACCGACAACTGTGTAACCCTCAGCCAATGGCGTCATGGAGACGTGGTTTGGAGAGGTTTGGGGTCTGCACACCGCTCTCCCCGCCGTTGTCGGGTTAGCAGACCTGAGCTGCTGCCGCTACTGCCCCGACAGGTAACTCCTCACCTGGCATCTCGAGGCTGATGCATCCGGTTCCAACCCTGCCAACAAGGAAAAGTCATACGCAGTACCGGGAATCGAACCCAGTTCCCCGCACTGCGATCAGCCGCACTGACCACTCAGCTATGGAAGCAGACAATGTACAATGAAATGAATAGTCTGTAATGGTAGAAGACAGTCATTCTTAATTTACGTTAGATTTTCGCCAACTTCTACTCCGTTGTCTAAGTAAGTAGGATTTGATCGATATGCCATACTGCTTGTAGAAAATATTCTCTCGCGTGCAGCTAGTTCCTTTGCGAACCGTAATTCCTTCTCTTATAAGGCTTCGTTAGGAAGACTGCCTTTCTGAGTGGTGTAGAAAGAGTCTACAGCAGGAACGGCAATGCTTTCTTTCCACTGTACATTAGTAATGCGTCCCACTGGAAATTCTTGCGCTCGTATCCAACTGGATAAAACTAATATCTTTCATCTTTTTGAGGTCAGCAGCCCACTCATTGCGGGGATATACCGATTCAGTTTCACGGACAGTCAGATAAGAGAGCACGAAAGTCAAAAAAATGGTTCAAATGGCTCTGAGCACTATGGGACTTAACTTCTGAGGTCATCAGTCCCCTAGAACTTAGAACTACTTAAACTTAACTAACCTAAGGACATCACACACATCCATGCCCGAGGCAGGATTCGTACCTGCGACCGTAGCGGTCTCGTGGATCCAGACTGTAGCGCCTAGAACCGCTCGGCCACACTGGCCGGCTCACCGGGCACTCGCTGTACCCACACCCTGCCATCGGATCGCCACATTGTGTACCTTGATTCGTCACTCCACACAACGTTTTTCCAATGGTCAATCGTCCACCAATGTATACGCTCCTTACACCAAGCGAGGCGTCGTCTGGCATTTACCGGCGTGATGTGTGGCTTATGAGCAGCCGCTCGATCGTGAAATCCAAGTTTTCTCACCTCCTGCCTAACTGTCACAGTACATGCAGTGGATCCTGATGCAGTTTGGAATCCCTGAGTGATGGTCTGGATAGATGTCTGCCTATTACACATTTCGACCCTCTTCAACTGTCGACGGTCTCTTGTCAGTCAACAGACAAGGTCAGCCTGTACGCTTTTGTGCTGTACGTATCCCTTTACATTTCCACTTCACTATCACATCGGAAAGAGTGTACCTAGGGATGTTAAGGAGTGTGGAAATCTCACGTACGGACGTATGACACAAGTGACACCCAATCAACTGACCACGTTCGAAGTCCGTGAGTTCCGCGGCGCGCCCCATTGTGCTCTCTCACGATGTCTGGTGACTACTGAGGTCGCTGATATGGAGTACCTGGCAGAAGGTGGCAATACAATGCACATAACATGAAAAACGTATGTTTTTTGGGGTGTTCGAATACTTTTGATTACATAGTGTATATAGAATGGTGTCGAGATTGACGCCTGAAAAGCATGGTATAGACACTGGCTAAACGTGTAAAAATGATTCACCGCACTAAAAATTTCATCTTGTCTCTGCGGATAAATTTTATAAACATGATATGTTTTGCAAACCGTCAGTGTTATCCCCGAAATTTCGGTCATGTAGTAGGACGTTACTCACTTGTTGTGATGATGTTTCGAAAGCGTACTACCTAACAATCTTCGGGTGAGTAGTTCGAAAAGTGTCAACAAGGGAAGTAAGATAGTGATTAAGGTGGAAGACTGGCTTTCAGGAAAACGTCGTATCAGTGTTCGTTTATCCGGATTCAGATTTTCTATGCTTTTCCTGCCCTTGATAATTCCAGCCTAGAGCTCCGTTGCATAATACCTTGATGTCATTGGTTGTTCCAATGTTTTTTTTTTTTTTCACTGAAAGTGACCTGCCTTTTTGTCATCAAGCGCTCAGTTCGTCAGAAAATTACAAACGACTAACGTCCACAGAACAGTTATCTGACTAAAATTGTCTTCGTAGACAACATGTCCAATGAAGCGACCACCATCCCAATAATTTGAGATATCATTTCACTTGAACTCACTACATCCCTACAAGAGCCACTCTTTGCACTAACGCTCTATTATAATAACAGAAAAATAGTAATTGGGAGACTTCACTGTTGGTGAAACATAATATTAGTTATTTAGTAATAGTAGGTAAGTAACTGAGCTAACGGCCTTGCCGCAGTGGTAACACCAGTTCCCGTCAGATCACCGACGTTAAGCGCTGTCGGGCTGGGCTAGCACTTGGATGGGTGACCATCCGGTCTGCCGAGCGCTGTTTGTGAGGCATAGTGAGGAGCTGCTTGAGAAGTAGCGGCTCCGGTCTCGTACACTGACATATGGCCGGGAGAGCGGTGTGCTGACGACATGCCCCTCCATATCCGCATCCAGTGACGCCTGTGACTGAGGATGACACGGCGGACGGTCGGTACCATTGTGCCTTCATGGCCTGTTCGGGCGGAATTTAGTTTAGTTTTTAGGGAAGTGATTATGTTACCTCTTGGTATATAGCAGGAAGAATTAAGCCTTTACCGTCTCAATACTAGACAGTTTAAGGAGAAACAGCAATTACGTACTATAAATCTTGAGTGTAATGGCTTCTACAACTCGGACCCGTGGGAGAACTTTTCTGTCATTTTTGTTTTTGTTTCCCGCAAAGAAATTTGTTTCCGTCATTCTGATAGCTTCACGTAGTCTGAAATTTTATTTGTAGGCCTCATCCTCGATATGCAACCTGAATTACGGTGACCCAGTAATATTTATAAACTGCCGCAATTGTTGAAATAGTGTTTTCCTTTTTCTTCATTTGGTCGGTTAATTCATTATCTGACGGAAGATCTGCATTTACCTGAGTTTTCATTTCGTGTACGCTTTCAAAAAATTACTCACTATTGTTTTCCGGGTGTTGGCCGATGTATCCTAAACAAAGTTTAAACTCGGTTAAAACTCATGAAGAAAGTTCATATCGCGATCTGCTACCAAATTTGATAGCTTGTAATGGTTTTCATCATGTTTAGATATTTTTGTGTGTCACATTAACGAGACGCCAACCTACTCGTTGTTGACAAATATAAACTTAGACAAAATTAAACTCCTTAATTATTGACAGAGTAACTGGAACTGTTATAATTTCGTTTCCTTGACGTCGAATAACATGTACAACGCAAAGCGCTCGGCAACTTGGACGGACATTTGCGCTTTAGTTAATTCTTAGTTCTCGCAAAAGACCAGAAACTTCCGTCAAGTTCATCTCCCTCGTCGCGTAGCGATTCGTGATGTCTCCCGAGAACATCTCTGTCTTGCTCAAACTGCAGCTTCCTCAACTGATGTAGCCATATCGTGTACTTAATACTGATGTTATTGTGTTGATGCGGAACTTCGTATTTCATTTTTTTTAAATCCCAAAGTAGGAACTTTTCTGGAGCGTGAAGAACGGTATACGGCACAGATGGGATGAATCTGTCGTATGTATGAAAGCTTGGTACGAGTTATGTGCTGGGAAATTATATTATGATTTAAGGTAATTCCCATACCTAATTTAAATGTTATGTAGGGGTATCCAAAAGATTTTGACTGTGTGTTTCAGTTATCTGCTACATGGGATAAACACAGTACCCTAAATACAGACAACTACCAGAAATAACTTAATTCTATATAAAAAAAACAGCCGCAAGTAGTGGACACAAATAAAAGGAAGAAATAAAATTTAGCAACAAAATGAAAAACCACAAAATAAGATAAACAGAACCATCATGATTACGGGGAAAGTATCACAAACAAATTTATAAGACAGGACGACAAGGGTACACAGAGTAAAAACTAGAAAAATGGAAGAGAAGATGGTAAAGACTCTAACACAGCTACACATACAGACACTGAATATAAAATATTTTCAGAAAACAAGACATAAAAACAGTCACACTCATACATTGACTGACACACTCAGAAATTTATAAGAAAAACAGTACATATTCAACGTTGGCACTACCCACAAGACAGTGAAAACAACTACAGGCATAACAACGAAATTCTGAATGCATAACACGAACATCAACAGTGCATCTTCATAGATTATGTGTAACATAAAATAAGTAAAATCTGAAAATAAATCGAATGCAGTTCAAGAGACAGTGTGCATCTAAGAGCCGAGAAGAAATGACCGGTGACTACGTTAAGCTCCAGCCTGTGCTAAAAACGAAAAAAAAAAATCAGCCATCATAACATTCGAAAAGGAACAATAAACGCAGTACGTAAATAGCAAAAATTTTTAATTCTTAAACAAGCCTGTTACAAGATCGTTGCAACAGAAAGCAAAAAAATTGTATATTCGTAATGCTTGCAGTATAATAACTTATGATGCTTGGCCAGTAAACGCGAAATACATTACAAAAAAATGTACAATGTGCTTAAGCTAAAAAAAATCATTAATATAAAATCTACAGTGGAACATAGCCAAGCAAAGAAACGTCTCACAAAAGGATTCAGTGTAAAACATATGGCTTTCAGTATTGATGGTGTGGTTACATTACATTAGTTTTATTCCATGGATTCCACAGAGACTGGTCTCTCGGATGTGAAAAGAAGCCAGGGACGTACATTTAATTTGAGTGCAATACAGTGAAGCTACTTTGCTGTATTATAGTGTTAATTATCTTTAGAAATTAATCTGAAACGTTAAATTTAAAAGTTACTGTGAACAGACTCTTCAATGAAGTAGGAGTTACCCAATACAAAGTATTTTAATTCAGTCTTAAATTCCAACATTTTATCTGTATGACATTTAATGTGCTCCAGAAGGTAGCTGGATAGGTTTGTACGGTCCTACAGTTATATTCATGCTTTTAATTATTTTTAGAGGAAAGAGAAGCATTGTTTATAGCAACGGAAGCTAACGATATGTATGTTTATTGAGAGGTAGTGTTTAGAATACCCAGTTTTTTGAAGATGTCCCCTCAGGATTTTATAGAATTAACATTAGATATAATTCTTATAACACGCGTCTGTATTCCGAATATACTGTCTCTGTACGTCGAGTTTCCTCAGAAAATGATTTCATAATTCATTATTTAATGGAAATGTGCAATATAAACTAGATTCTTCATCTGAAATCACCTATAGCTTTAACTACACGTACTACAAACATAGCTGAATTAAGGCGCTTCATTAAGTCTAGGCAATTACGGTTGTGATCCATCTGCAGTCTCAAACTTAACACTTTGTACTTCTTGTATTTCGTTGTTACGGAAACCTATTTTTATAGCTTGTGGAGTTAAATAGGAAGTACTTAACAATATGTAGTGACCTTGTCAAAGTTAAATGACAGTCCATTTGCCTTGAACCATTTGTTGATGTTTTCTAATTTTTAGTTAATTGCCTCCTTAGTAAGGAAATTGGTATTATTTTTTGTTCCTATACTTGTAACACACGTAAAAATTATAAAGTTGCCATCTTCTGAAACTGCATGAGGAAGATCGTTTGTATGTACGAGGAATAGCACAGGACCCAAAATTGAACCCTATCGTACAAATGTCTGATTTCTTCAAATTGTGAGTGTCTATTGGTATGTGATTGACATGAAACCAATATACATTGCTTTCTGTTATTCAGATAAGATAAAAAACCACGAACCTACTGTGTCTACTGTTCCAAAATGTTTCAACTTTTGCATTATACACAATTAAAAGCCTTAACCAAGTGACAAAGTACTAACATCGGTAGTAATTTTTGATTTATTGATTCTCGTATATTACCTGTCAAGCTAAATGTAGCCTGTTCAGAGGACAGTTCTTTCTGAAATCCTAACGGTAATTCTTTACCAATATTTTGTCTCCTTTCTTGTAAAGTGACTTGACAAACAGCATATTTAAGCGTCTCTAAGAAAGTACCTCTGTTAAAAGATTCATCACATAAGTAATTCAATATATTACTAGGTTCACCTGAACATCATTTCATTATGTGACTATTGATTTCATCATAACCCCTTGAAGATTTACTGTTAAGAGAACTGATAACCCTGAAAAGTTCTTTTGGAGATGTAGCATTAAGTTGAATTTTATCAGATTTTTTTGGAATGCTTTGCTTAGGAACTGCGGGCATAAGGACACGTTCATATCTAAATTATCTACCACTGACAGAAAAAAGTTACTAAAATTTCAAGCATTTTGGGGCTATTTTTGATTAGTTCATTTTCTACCTTCAAAGAAATTTCTTCATTTTATTGATCCGTTTTTCCTGTCTCATTTTTTGCTATGTTTCAAACATTTTTTTATCTTGTTGGTGGAGGAGCTTATTTTTTTATGGAGGTACATGTATTTTGAGCTTCTGACTATTTTGCTTAGAATATTACAGTAAGGTATGTAACTGATTTAACGCTGAAATTATCCGTGTCCCCTGATGCCATGTAGAATGTAGGAATGCAAAGGGTTCTGCTGCGATTTCTCAAGAAGGGGCGCAACTATTATCTGACAAAGCTTGCACATTCACACTGTTTGCCTTGATAACCCTGTGCTGGTATCAATGCATATCTGAATTTCTCTTGAACTTTGTATGTTGAGAACAAATGGACTCTTCTGTTGGGAAGACGTAATGGCACTGCCCTACCCTGCTGAATTTTCCTCAAACATTGCTTTGGCAGACAGGTACTATAGCAGCCAAATACATTACTGACATCTTCAAATTAATCGTTGGCATAAGGGTTGCAGCAAGACCGTAAAGTCGCAAAGTATGGATTACAGTTCGAGGCAACATTGCGCACTAGACTTCGGTCAATGAAATAATACGACAAACAACTGGGTCCCTCTTACACATTCAGTTCCGTATTTTGCGTCATCGTACAGCAGTGAAAGTTGATCTGGACGACAAGTAGAGCGACACAGAAATCTCAGTTCCTCGTCGAGGTTCATTACTTTCGTTTCTTTTAGGTATGCAATTACGACCTATTGTGGACGAATGGCAACACAGTTGCTTAAACAAGTGGGGGGGGGGGGGGGGTAAGAAGGAAAGCTTCTTCTTCAGCTCTGATTCTGCCTGTCTCCTACGACTTCATTTCAACGAACGGTGGATCATGAAGTACACTACCACCTTTCAGAAATGCTTTTCTAGATCGTTTAGTCTTGTGTTCCTGGATAAAAGTATAACATATTCTATTTTCTTAAAGTTAAATATTTCGTATCAAGTTCCAATTGTTAAAAGTGCCACTGAATATTCCCTCGTAGCCGTTAAAACACTGTATTTATATTCAGGAGTCTCTAAGTTCAGATCAGCATACGTTGATCCTTGTTAAAGTTTTCCAGCTCCGATGTGGTTCTTCTGTTATCAATATCCCTTAATCCCTGACTGTGTCATCTTGGAAGTTTAACGGCTTTCCTTAGAGTAATGCACGTATATTTATAGCTCATTAGGTTTTGTTAAGCGTACTAATAACATTAACCTGGTCAGTGCTATTTACGGACTTGTGAATCTCGTCAAACAGCAGGAAAAGCTAAGTTTCATATAATCGCAGCTTCCGGACTCCACATTGGGTCGTAGCGATCAGTTGTTTGGCTTCCAAAAATGCCGTAACATTCGAATACAAAACGTCTGACTTGATTTTACAGCTTTATGAGTCTGTAGTTTCGCAGAATTTTTCTGCGGCTACTGGAACAGGATAGTTTTAAGCCCACTTATAGATACGTGGAACACTCCGTTGCTGCAGCGGTCTTCGAAAATGCCTGCTAGAAAAGGAACTTGTTATATTACATATTCAATGAAGTAACTGATAGATATCCCGTAACACCGAATGGATATGTCATCATTTAGTGAGTTTACTTTTTTTTCAATCTCATAACTGCTTATCACTATACCCGTCATCTTTTAGCCTACGAGACGATTGAAACCATAGACTGTTGTCGATCATCCATCGAGAAATAATTTTAAAAGACAGAACGACATTTCCCAATCCTATGGAAATCCTCGATAGGTCTTACTTTTTGATTTTCACACATCAGTCGATTGCTGTTGGTTTCTCGAAAAATGTCAGATCATATGTTCCTAGTAATCTCTGTCCACTTGAGTAAGTGGCCAGTGTGCAATGATCTCACGTTGACGAGATGTTCCACTCTAATATCCCTTCCTTCTCTTTATATGGCGAAAATGCGTTGCATCGATGGTTATGACGCTTGAAGTGGCACCGTACCTCTCTGAAATAAATAGATGGAGTATATTTAATTCGGAAAACAAGGATTTAATTTAATATTTTCAGATGAAATTATAAAGTTCCGGTATTCTATAACAGATGACGAGACATAGTTTTGGATAAATAAAGCTGTGATGTGAGATGGATGTAACTTTCACCAATAAACAATAAGCACTTCAGATCTAGTTACAGGACTCACGGGATAATATTCCACGAAAGTTTCAATTTAAAATCAGGAATTAATCAATTAAATTTATCTTAGACTAACTGTAAGAATATTTAAGAGTATTTGCTCTTCACACCAAGCATCTTACCCTATTTGTGTTACAAGTTACAAGTTCTACATTTAACTTACACGGATCTCCATAAAGTATGAGCAGCGACTAAATGCTTCAAATGACTCTGAGCACTATGGGACTTAACAGCTGAGGTCACCAGTCCCCTAGAACTTAGAACTACTTAAACCTAACTAGCGTAAGGACATCACACACGTCCATGCCCGAAGCAGGATTCGAAACTGCGACCGTATAAGTCGAGCAGCGACTACATTTTATTCTATTATGTGCACTATCTGATCAAAAGTATCCGGACAGACTTATGTAATGCGGAAACGACTTCTAATGTCACGAGAGGCGGGGCCGCCAGCATAAAAGGAGGCGAGGAGTACTGACTTGTCTACAGAGAACCAATAACAAACGAATAGGTCGGTCAGGATAGCTCAGTCACTTCGAAATTGGATTAGTCATAGTAACCCAGCCATTATAGAAATTTATAACTGTTCCAAAACTGCCTAAGCCACGATGGAATGATCACAGCTAAACTAAGATCAGTCAGACCTCACGTAACATCGGGTAGGAACCACAGAGCATAGCGTACGGTGGCTGTAAAAAATCGCATGAAATCACCAAAAGTATCACTCGTGAGTTAGTTCCAAAGTGCTTCCAGCAGTGCAGATAGCACGATATCTGCGTAAGGATGTCAGAAGTGGTTGAGCAGCTCCCCCAAAGTCACACATTTCTGTAGTCGATGCTAAGCGATGCTTCATGTATTGTAATGAGCAACGCCAAAGGACAGTGGATGAGCGGAAACGAGTGATTTGGAGTGATCAATCACGCTGTAACATGATCCAATCCGATGGCAGGAATGCCCACCTGTCATAATGGATAGTGCAAACAGTGAAGTACAGAGGAAGTTGTGTTACGATATGGATGTGTTTTTCGTGGTTAAAGAGTGGTCCCCTTATTGCGATTAATAAAACGCTTCATGTGGAAGGATATGAAGACATTTTGCAGCATTGTGTACTGCATACAGTAGAGGAAAAACTCGGAGACGATGACCGTTTACATAAGCAGGTGGATGCACCCTATCAGAAAGTAGCATCTGTGAGGTAATGGTTTGTGGGCAATAATATTCCTGAAATGGAGTGACCTGCACAGTCTCGATATGAACGCAGTGGAACACTTTTGGGATAAGAAAGCCGACTTCGCTCCAGACCCCAGCGTCCATCATCATTATCTTCTCTGGTTTAGGCTCTTGAGGAAGAATGGGCTGCCATTCCTCCACAGATATTCAGACACTTCACTGAAAGTGTTCGCCGCACAGTGCAAGCCATCACATAGGTGAAAGGAGGATGCGCCCCTTATTAATGACCACTAACAGGTGTCCGGATACTTGTGATCACATAGTCAGTGTATTAAGGTATCACCCGACCATTCACAAATGGAATGTGAGAATGATTGTTTTGTGCGTTCTTGTGCGAGCTTTCATTAGTTTCATTTTACCGTCATAATCTCTAAGGGTCGTTTCTTGGCTGGACAGAACAATTTCGTAGTTTCCACCGTGAAAGCCAGTTCTTGGAATTTCCTAATCAGTTTCGACTGAGATGTGCAGCATCTCTGCTCCAGTGACAGTTCAAGTTTTTCAGTGTTTCTATTACACTCCCCGGCCAGTCAAACAGGCATGCGACGATTTGCGACCACCTCGTTTGTGTGCGGTTAATATCCTCTGTTAAGCCGATGTGATACAGATCACATACACTTTATCTATACTCCAGCATGGTCCGTACAAATTTTTGTAAGGAATCTTTTTTATTCCGACAGATATTAGTTTCTCGGTTTCCTGCCAGTAAATTGGAGTTTATCGTTCGATTTAGTGATTTTTGCAGTTCATACCTCTGCACAAGTATGTATCTACTTCTACATTCACACTATGCCAGCCACTGTTTAGTGCATGGTAGGGAGTACATCCCATTGTACCAGTTATCGGGGCTTTTTCCAGTTCCATTCATGTATGGATCGCGAGTAACGCTTGTAATTAATTTAATCTTGTTCTCGTGGTCACTACGGGAGCGATATGTAGTAGGTTGTAGTATATTCTAGAGTCATAATTTAAAGACGGTTCTTGAAACTTTTTAAGTAGTGTTTCTCGGGATACCTAACGTCTATCTTCAAGAGTCTGCCAATTCAGTTCTTTCAGCATCCTTGTGACTCTCTCCCACGGTTCTAACAAACCTGTGACCATTAGTGCTGTCCTTCTCTGTGTGCGTTCATTATTCCCTGGTAGTCTGTCTTTCGTGTCCTGCTTTCGAACATGCACTTGACCAAAGAGAACAGTCAACAAAATATTTAGTCCAGACACAGAACACTTAATTTGAAACAAAAAGTACACTTATCTTTCTCTCTCTCCACGCTGAAATTATGTATGCAATTCAATATCTTGAGATCCAAATACAAGACGCAGTCCAAAACGCTAAGCTACAAGTCCGTAGAAAAATTAACTCTGAATGTCTGCTTCAGTTACTATAAACACATGTCCGTTTACACCACACGTAACACGCTGTAGAACTGAGATCGGTAAGAGCGCGACAGCACAATGTTACAACTGTCCACTAGAGGTGCAAGAGGGTCTTCTCTCGTGACGGTTGTCAAAACAGAACACCCGCTCTTGTCCCATGCGGTCGCTTACCAAGTGGCGGCGCGATGGTGACGCTTCACTACACTCGAGGGTGTGACTATTTTGTCTTTCTGATTGGTCCCCTGCGATGCTGTGAGGACATGCAACACTTTCGCAGTAGTCAACAGTTCGAGCTCTGATATCGATGGTCGGTGACACTACCCTATCTAGTACGTGTGCCACACACTTGAGCAATATGCTGCTACGAGTCACACGAGTAACCTGTAACCAATTTCATTTGTAGACTCTTTGAACTTCCCTAGTACTCTGCCAATAAACCGAAGACTGCTATCTGGTTTACCCACGACTGAACCTATTTGATCGTTTCATTTTGTTTCCGTACAAAGTGCTACACCCAAGTATTTATGGGAGTTGATCGAATAGACTATAACTCGTTGATATAATAGTTATAGAATACGTTTCTTCGTTTTGTGAAGTGCACAATTTTACATTTCCGAGCATTTACAGCTAGTTGCAGTGCAGTGGGCCACCCATTTGGAGGGAATAGGGACGTAATATTCAAAATGTATACTTCCTGTGTTGGTTCAATAATAGGGCATTTAACTGCTTTCTGGTAATTGTCTTAAATGATTAATTATCTCATTTTATGCCCGTAAAATCCTTTCTTTCCTCTTGAATTTAAGTATTCTTTTATAAAAACGAAAATGAAATTCAAATAATTTGTAAGTCCGCTAAAACGATCCACCCGAGTAATGTGATGCCTGTGACGCACAGTGATGTCTTGTTTTCGAATTGACGTTTCGGAAAATGGGTTACAAATGGCGTGTAGTACCATACGTTACAAATACACCTATAAAAACTCCTGAAAAGTTACTTTGAGTGTTCCAGAGAATGAGAAGATGATTGAAATGTGGTTTCACTGTAGTGTTAAATAGCCACGTCGATGCAAAAGTTCACTAAATGAATTAAAAATGTATTGATCTCTGAAGTTGACACAAACTTACCTCCGAGATATGCTAATCCACTGTTACAACGAAGGATAGTGTCATTCAACGAAATTAAACTGCTAGTGAAAATTGTTGTTTTACTCAGCTATACTTCAATTATACGGTAGCTCATTTTTTACAGCTGTCAACCGTTGAATTTTATAAGACGATGTCCATAAATATCTGTTTCGCATCTAACCATAAAGAACATTTTAACTTACTTGTAAAACGACTCAACAACAAACCAAATCACAATTACAAAACTGCACCAGATTATTGTGTTTTTCTTGCTGTTAACATGCGCTTACATTTGCAATCATTGTTCACACAGGTTACGTTCAAAAACATATTTTCTAGTTAATGTGACCACACTTTTTTACTTTATTAGAAACAAATTTTTTATATTCGTACTGTCCAGCTAGAAGCCTTGTTTCATTAAGCTTTTGCAGTTTCATCATCTTACATAAAGATGAAGTAAGTACGCTCAGACGCTAACGTTAGTTTACACTCACGAACATCACAGCCCTTACGTTTGCGTGACTTGCATTTTGTGCACGCTTTATATCTCTCCGTATGATCCCAACCTCCTGCACCTCGTTGTAGAGTGAGCGTATGGTGATATCACCATTAGTAACAATGCTTTCCAAAAAAGTGAATCGTTTGTTCCCAAAGTAAATGCATTTATCCTCTGTTGTCCGTTTCTCAGACTAAGACTAATCTGCAGCTACACGCAATACATCACACAGTCGAACAATCGAAACAACTGCTACCATCAGTTCTTGCTAACGCCGTTTTCGTATTTCGCGTAAAACTTTTAAATATATGTGACCCCTCCAGCATTTTTTCAACAATCTTAAACATTATTTCTTGAAATGAATACAACAACAATAAAATGAACGAATGATCAGATTTCGGTTACATTTTGTTGCCATTTTCCTTTTATATTTTCGTTTCTTTTTCCTCGGTTTTGCTTTGTGCTGAGAGTTCGTTTTTCTTTGCTTTCGTTGCATAATTTACTTATTTTCTTAGTTTTCTTATCGTTTGAGTGCTTTTTGGTGAGTCCTTAGTGCATGTTAATTTCGGCTCTTGTTTATCAAATGTTCAAATGTGTGTGAATTCGTAAGGGACCAAACTGCTGACATCATCGGTCCCTAGACTTACACCCTACTTAAACTAACTTTAACTTATGCTATGAACAACACACACATCCATGCCCAAGGGAGCACTCGAACCTCCGTCGGGAGGGGGCGCGCAATCCGTGAATGGCGCCTCTAAGCGCTCGGTCACTCCGCGCGCCTCTCTTGTTTATCAGCAAGTTAATTTCGATCCTTGCTTGTGGGCATGTTTGCTACAGTTAACGTCAGCTTATGAGCATGTTTGCTATAATGTCAATATTGAGCGTTATTGTAATAGCAAACATTTCGAACATAAAATTTAATTAAAGTAAGATGTAGATTTTCATTTAAACTTTGAAACGAGCATAAATTTTGAAAAGGTCATTATTGTGCAAGCACAGGAGTGGTGAAATTTATGTATAGGTTGTCCATTTTGGATCAGACACTTAAATATAGTAATTGGAGTTGGATGACACAGCACATGAAATAAATAACAGGAGGAAATTTTTAAGTTGGCACAATACAGTTATGGCGGTGGTATATTATATACCGCAATATGGAGAATTTGTTTCGTGACGCAATCAACACTTTAAAACTAAGATTTACAAATCTAAAACAGACATGAATTTTGAAAAAAGGCATTATTTACAAACATTGGAGGAGAGATGCAGATGACGACATTTATGTATAGATGATCAGATTTGGATGAAACACTTAGATGTGGTAATGGGAGTTCCAACATGTGACCTTTTTGTCTGTAGTCGGATGCGCTATCCGTTGCACCGTCGAACGCCTGCCCGATGCACTATCTCTACCAAGTTTTGCCAACAATAATTTATTGTGCTCTGGGCCGTAGCTCAGTTTTGAGCAAGTTTATTGACGCTGCAGGGAGCAGGGAAAAGAATGTCTGTCGTTGCACATGTCGACACTCTAAATGGACTGTAACACACGTACAGCTTCGTCTTACTCCTACTCTGTGACGTCACCGGAGCATGAGCCAACAACAACAGAGCGTTTTCGAACACGGGACCAGATCTTGATATTTTATGATTTTTAAGCTAAAAGGATTTGGCGACTGTTGCCAAGAGAAGCAGGTTTACCGCTGCCTCTACTGGTACGATTATTTCTGATATATTCTGAGAGAAAATCACAGCCATGGCTTGTATCGCTCGCGAAGTAGGTAAAGGGCGCCCGCTTATAAAATCGGTGCTCCATACACCCGCAGTCTACCACAGCAGCAACATCGTTTTCTACGCCTGCAGAGGATGTTTACCTTCCTACAATTGTCATATTCACTGCAGACGATCTGACGTTCGAACGCAGTCCAAGGAAAGGTTGGGTCTTCAATGAAAAAGTACTTCTGGTAATACTGTAAACGATTTACACCTACTGGAAATAACTATTATAACGTACGACACTGTATTGGTGAATATCGAGCACAAAATTGATTTACCAGTATATTCAAAGCATCGTTCCTATATCTCATCTTATTTTTCAACCTTTAATATGGTCCATTAACGATGAACAGTGGTCGTCGATAATGTTTCCATTCTGTGGTGAGATGCTCTTCATGTCGATTTACAATGTGAAGCTGTCACCTACTCTGTAGAAAGAAGAAGTCATGTAATGTCTTGGCAGGATTCTTGGTAAATATCGATATCGTTGATTTGTAGCTTCTCACCTACTAGCAAATTTTTAGAGTGTGTATCCCACAAAATAGTTTGATTCTAAATAACGATTATGAGAGATTTTCTTTGAGTTCTGATGCCATTTGTGTCGCACCAGGCCGTGTTCACATGAACGTTGGCATATGTCGTGCAGAACTTTCGACGTCATTAAGCGGGATATGCAATTTGCGAATACCAGGATCAAGGATGCCAGACGTTATGAATGAGGATCAGAATTTGGACTTAAGTCACGGAAGTTCGCTTTCAGCGGTACTGGTATGAAGTAGCAGGCGCCGTACCCACTACATCGTTCTGAAGCGATGGAACCGTAATTAGTGAGTTTTGCGTTGGGCCTCGCGTGCCGTGAAAGCACGCAGTTTGAGAGTACTGGTGAATTAAAAGCACACCGAAAAAGCGTCTTTGTTGGTACCACTTGTTATAATAAGATTCTGGAGGTGGTACATCGATTGTTGAAGGCCTAATCATTGTTTTTAGTTACACTGAAAAGCCAAAGAAACTGATACACTTGTCTAATATCGTATAGGGCCACTGCGAGCACGCAGAAGTGCCGCAACACAACGTGGCATGGACTCGACGAATGTAGGAAATAGTGCTGGAGGGAATTGACACCATGAATCGTAAAGGGCTGCCCATAAATACGTAAGATTACGAGGGGGTGGAGGTCTCTACTGAACAGCACGTTGCAAGCCATCCCAGATATGCTCAATAGTGTTCATGGCTGGGGAGTTTGGTGACCAGCGGAAGTGTTTGAGCTCAGAAGGGTCTTCCTGGCGCCACTCTGTAGCAATTCTGAACGTGTCGGGTGTCGCATAGTCCTGCTGGAATTTCCCAAGTCCATCGGAATGCACAATGGACATGAATGGATGCAGGTGATCAGACAGGATGCTTACGTATGTGTCACCTGTCAGAGTCGCATCCAGACGTCTCAGGGGTCCCATATCTCTCCAACTGCACACACCCCACACCATTACAGAACCTCCACCAGCTTAAACAGTCCCCTACTCACATGCATGGTCCATGGATTCATAAGTTTGTGCCGGCTTCAGTGGCCGAGCGGTTCTAGGCGCTTCAGTCCGGATCCGCGCGACTGCTATGGCCCAGTTTTGAATCCAGCCTCGGGCATGGATGTGTGTGATGTCCTTAGGTTAGTTAGGTTTCAGTAGTTCTAACTTCTAGGGGACTGATGACCTGAGATGTTAAGTCCCATAGTGCTCAGAGCCATTCATAAGGTTGTCTCCATACCCGTACGCGTCCATCTGCTCATTAAAATTTGAAACAAGACTCGTCCGACCAGGCAACATGTTTCCAGTCATCAAAAGTCCAATGTCGATGTTGACGGGCCCAGGCCCATTTGAGTCGTGCAGTGATCAAGGGTACACGAATGGACGTTCGGCTCCGAAAGCCCATATCCATGTTATTTCGTTGAATGGTTCGCACGCTGACAGTTGTTGATCATGATGTTTGGTTTGTGGGGCGCTCAACTGCGTGGTCATCAGCGCCCATAAGAAGTCCCAATTTTTACACAGTCCAATAAATTACACCGTTCAATCTAGCCATAGTCACGGATGATGATGACGATCAGGAGGACAACACAAACACCCAGTCCCTGGGCAGAGAAAATCCTTAACCCAGAAGCTACAAATCGAACTCAGGACCCCGTGATCCAGAGGCAGCAAAGCTAGTCACTAGTCCACGAGCTGTGGACACACTTGTTGATGGCTATGGTTCAAATGGCTCTGAGCACTATGGGACTTAACATCTATGGTCATCAGTCCCCTGGAACTTAGAACTACTTAAACCTAACTAACCTAAGGACAGCACACAACACCCAGCCATCACGAGGCAGAGAAAATCCCTGACCCCGCCGGGAATCGAACCCGGGAACCCGGGCGTGGGAAGCGAGAACGCTACCGCACGACCACGAGATGCCGTTGTTGATGGCCCAGGTTTGAAATCTGCAGCAATTTGCGGGCGGGTTGCACATCAGTCGCGTTGAACGATTCTCTTCAGTCGTCGTTGGTCCCGTTCTCGCAGGATATTTTTCCGGGTGCAGCGATGTCGGAGTTTTGATGTTTTACCGGATTCCTGATGTTCACGATACACTCGTGAAATGGTCGTATGAGAAAATCCCCACTTCATAGCTACCTCGGAGATGCTGTGCACCATCGCTCGTGCGCCGACTATGACACCTCGTTCAGACTCACTCACACCGTGATAACCTGCCATTGTAGCACAGTAACCGACCTAACAACTGCGCCAGCTGCTTGTTGTCTTATATAGGCGCTGCCAACCGCAGCGCCGTATTCTGCCTGTTAACATGTCTCTGTATGTGAATACGCATGCCTATACCAGTTTCTTTGGCGCTTCAGTGTGTAAGCGAGATAAGGTATGACCTTCTGCAGAAGTTTTATCCAATCAGTGACAGTGTGCCCATCTTCAGTGATTTCAAAGGCAATTTCATTTTCAAGAAAATAGAATGCTTACAGCTCTCTTTTCAACATGTTAAGCGGAGCATCATTGGATCTATTGATGTATTCTGGTCTTCTTTGTGATTTTATCTGCCCACTTTGAGAACTGATAACAAAGTTAATCAAACCATTTTATCCGTGACCATTTCGTGGAACTAAAATTCTGTGTAGTTTTCCACGTGGGAGATCATGCGCGTTCCATCGTGCGCAAATAGGATATGGGAGCGGTCAGCTGGCGCTGTTGTCGATATGTAGTATGCATCTGAGGAGCATCCAGTTGGCGTGTTGTTGATTAGTGGCGTTGAAGTGAAGAGAGTCGATTTCATCGCTCTAAAACATGTTTCCAAAAGGTGTACAACGAGTCATAGCTTCTATTAGGGCCAGTTGGCTATAGCACAGCATGTATGAAGTGGAAAGTTGATACGAAATGGCAAGCTGCCACTAACACACGGTAATTTCGTTCGTCGAGTAACGCATATTTATCGATGTGGATGGTAGAGGAAAACAAACCCAGAGACTGAGACGTCATCCTGTATTGGGAACAAGGCAAATGATGTTTAAGCTTTAAGGTAAATAAATTTCATGCTAGTATATACATCGGTGGCAGTCTTTTTACGAATTAGTGGTCCTGCCAGGTTCACGAAGCTTGACATTGCATACAAGAATTTACACATTGAACGGAAATAGATTACTATATGAATTTCACTCACCTTGCTTGATGTATATCTAGTAGCGCGTGTACAAGTTGAACCATTTAATATAGAGTAATATCAAAAACTATAATAAATGTCTATGGTATCGAAAATAGAACTGAAAATCACAAACATCTTTCTGAAGGATGTGTGGTGAGCTACCTAGAGCCAAATAGAATTACACATCGTTTTGGTTGTCATTCGCTTTTCAGTCAGCCGATTCAAAATCAAATAAAAAATTAACAAAAGAATAAGTAAAGAAAAACATAGCTACAGCCAAGTCGCATTATTTCCTACACAGTGAGTAGCTTCTAGTCTTATACGCCCATGAGTAACCTGTCTAATGTTACTGCACTTTATTTACATAATTAACCAATCGTGAATGCTTTGTTTTTGTCTCGGAAAAGTTCTAACGGCCGCTCACGTGTTGATACGTGTTATTGCTATTAATATGTATTACTGAACAGATATACAAAAGTAGTTATTAATTAATACCCGGCCGAGGTGGCCGAGCGGTTCTAGGCGCTACAGTCTGGAACCGCGCGACCGCTACGTCGCAGGGTCGAATCCTGCCTCGGGCATGGATGTGTGTGATGTCCTTAGGTTAGCTAGGTTTAAGTAGTTCTAAGTGACTGACGACCTTAGAAGTTAAGTCCCATAGTGCTCAGAGCCATTTGAACCCTTAATTAATAAGGAATGGTTTTTAGAATATTCAATTTATATACGACTTGGCTCATCGGTTTCCCTGACTTCAAGCGGAGGACCTACGTTTATTTATATGGAGTACCGTGATGCGGAGGTCCTAACAAACAAGGCTTTCGCATTGAGGAACACCTCTGCTACATGGTTTCGACGTCCACGGCAAGACAGGTTGTAAAAACAAGGTTGTCTGCATTGGTGAAATGCGTGTAGGTGTTGCGATGTAGGTGATGTTGAGCTGCTTTCACAGCTCACACTCACGCTGAGGTCATTCTGTTCTTAGTTGGCACTGACTGTCTTACGAGCTCGCTACTGCACACTAGACTCTATATATGCCAATAACTCAGCTGGGGATATTCCATGCGTTAAAATTTGTCATATACTCTTGACATTGGAAACCACGATGTCGTTAGTAATTGTTACGGAATAGTGAGAGATTTGATCATAAGCACCTGTCCTATAGATTAACAGCTGGCTCTCAACAACACGGGTTAGCGGTGTGATCTTAGGCACCTGGTCACGGCTCGTGCCGCTCCCCCCGTCGGAGGTTCGAGTCCTCCTTCGGGCATGAGTGTGTGTGTTATCCTTAGCGTAAGTTAGTTTAAGTTAGATTAAGTTGTGTGTAAGCCTAGGGACCGATGGCCTCAGCAGTTTGATCCCATAGAAACTTACCACAAAATTCCAAATGCGAACGCGTACACAGAATAACCCGATATCGTTTGACTGCGTGTCGGTGATCTACCACTAGAATCAATTAAAACCGTCAAATATCTAGATGTATCTGTCCGGATATATTTTAGATGCAACTTCCACGTAAATCTATCCTTGCAGAAATAGATGCCATATCCATTTTTGATGGAGGAATACTAATGAAGTAGAATTCATCAAGTATTTGGGGTCCAATGTAAATGTGGCAGGAAGACAACTCCTTACCACAGAAACAAGATTCTTTTATTCAGGTGGGTTGCTACCACGCAGCAACTAAACAAATTCGTCACAAGGCCAAATAGATTTAGTAGAACATTGAGATAACAATATTGGCAACACAGATCAGCAACAGTTAACAATTTATTAATATAGTTTATACAGTTACGTAACTTGATGAGGATGATGCTTGGCAATGTTGTTTGAAAGTTCACTAGCACAGACATACCTTTGAACACTGGTCTGGTTCATAAATCCCGTGAACAATGTCAATGGGACGTCGGCTCTGCTGGCGGTAACGTTGGATAAGCACTGATGCCGTCCTCTGGATGCACACACACTGCGACACTATGCGGTGCTCAGCGGATGCTGTGATACTGGCTGAGTGAAGCTGTGCATACACTAATACCCGCATTTAGCGGATAAATATTTATTTGAGAACTATTTGCACAATGTCACAGGGAAGCAGAGTATAGTCTGTGTTTTGTGAGCTCTCTCTGGCGTCTGGTCATAACAATGTTGCCCACACTGGAGGCTGGCCTCGCCGTGGGGTGCCCTCTCGGTGTATGGCTATATACAGTAGCATCTTCGCTGGCGGACACAGCAAATGAGGTTTCTTATAAAATCCAAGTTTTATCATTTCCTGCGAACTGTTCGACGATGTGAGACCCTTACCAAGTTGGATTAATGGTAGGTAGAGAAAACTGAAGAAAGACCTGTACTCTTCATTACGAGCCCGTTTAGTCCACGTGAAAATATTACAGGAAAGCTTAACTAATGCGAGTGCGAGGCCCTTTAAGAAAGCCAATACGCATCGCGGATAGCCTGAGTCACAAATTTCCGAAGTCTGACGTTCGAAACGAGTTGAGGAATGTATTACTTCCTTAGCAAATATTCCACGCCCAGTGGCGGTGAGTGTGAGACAAAAATTGTTCAAATGGCTCTGAGCACTAGGCGACTTAACTTCTGAGGTCATCAGTCGCCTAGCACCTAGAACTAATTAAACCTAACTAACCTAAGGACATCACACACATCCATGCCCGAGGCTGGATTCGAACCTGCGACCGTAGCGGTCGCTCGGTTCCAGACTGTAGCGTCTAGAACCGCACGGCCACTCCGGCCGGCAGTGTGAGACATTGCAAATATTTGATACAATATGTGCCCACCGCAAACGCCGTACGCTGCCTTTCTGATTACAGATATAGATGTAGATCGCGGAATTCGTTTATAGTGAAACTCTAGGCGCTTCCGGGGACATATATGTGCAATAAAAAGCGAAGGACGCTTCCAACAGAGTGTGAAACTCCTAACTGCAGATAGTTTACAGTTCACGACCAACACCAAATTGGGAATAAAATGATAATTTTGATGTTTTTACCCGGTTCTTTGCAGTGTGAAGATATGATGTTGGTAGATCTTCGCTCATAAATGCTTACTCGCAAGCTTAGAGTACGCCCAGATGCTCTAGTAACTTGGTATTTGGTCTGCTTGTTGGTCTTCGCTCACAAATAAGGGAAACTCACAGTGCAGAGCAATTCAAAACAATTTATACTATGAGGTGGTGATATAGCATCTGAGAGATCAATAACTAGTTTAACAGAGGCATTTGCAAGATAGTACACGATAAATGTCTAATTCTTTACGTCTTTTTGGCCACCCACTCCTGCTTGTTTTAAATTTTGTTTAGTTCAGGTTTTATTGTTTGTTCAGCGGATGCGATGGAGAAGAATCGCAGGGAAATGGAATGATTCTTTATGGATTTGTTTAGTCAGTACGATAATGTCAGGAAAACTCTCGAAAAAATTCATTTTAGGAAACCAATAGAAAGGTACTCTCCAAAACAAGCAGTTTACTTGTCCACCTAGGTAGCTGCGCGGTCAGCGCGGTTCAGTGTTAAGTGAAGGGTCTCGAGTTTGAGTCTGAGGTTTTACTCCGCTTACGGACTGGGTGTTGTGTTGCCCTCACTCTTGTATCGTCATAATTGACACTACCGTTGAGATCACTAAATGGGCACGGCGAGAAAGCCAATAAAAATTTACTTTCAAAATTCCAAGAAAGAGCGTTTCTAGGTGAGTCAACAAAGATATTCTCTCTCCCAAGTACATCTGATTCAACAACAATGATAGTAACTGCACAGTTAGAAAAATTCGAATTTACGTAGTGGTGATTCCCCGTCGTTGCTTAGCTTTCACGATTCCAAAGCTTAGAGGGATAAATGATAGAGGAAAACTATTTGATGTCACTGTTCGATGGCTTGTCATGTACCGATGAATGCATTTACACAATTCATAAGGACATCCCGTGCAGTATAAAATTTTAAAGTGAACTGTATGGTTCAGTGGGTACCTAAACAGACTTGAAACTTCTTGATCGTTACAATAGTATGCCCGACAGCGACTCGAACAAGGAACCTTTATCATTCGCTGGAAAATACTCTACTGAGTAAGCTGTCTTCTTTTTCTCTTTTTTTTAAAGGTCTCCCTTCTTCTCTTACAGCCCTCCTTTCACTCGCCAGTCATCGCCTTCTCCGACATGGCTTGTCCGCCATTGAATTTTAAATAAGTGTTCTAAGGGGGAACAAGTTCTTCTTGATGTATAAAATTTTCTTCGAAAAATTAAATCCTTCACCTATTTCTTTGAATTTTTCTTAGAATACAGGTAGTTATCTAAATTCAATTAATAAATTAAATCCTTTCGTATGCAGTTTTTCCTCGCAATTAAAATGAATATGGAAATGTCCTTTTGGGAAAAAAAATAAATACAGGAAACTGACTGAGAAACCAAAGTCGTGTTTTAAAAATGATTAAGTGAAGACACACTCCTTAAAATAAATGAATGAATGACTTCACATTTTCTCCAGCATGAGAAGCATCATGCTCGGAAGCTGAAGTTGGTTGCTGAAATTCTGCAATTAAGTCCTCTTCCATTTCACGCTAGCTTCGACCGATTGGGTACGCAAGATCCATCTCGTGTTCTCCTTTAGCACCTCTGTTCTTACGTTGACTTATTATACTCGAAAGTAGAGTACGTGTACTAGAAAACTTTCAATGGCGGAGGGTTGTGTTTAGGTACTCCTGTACCCAACGTCTGTATTTGGGATTTTGTTATAACTTGGATTTTTGTGTTTAAAATTACATGTAGTGCAGGTATGAGTTAGATTTGTTTTCTACTGCGTAAAGCAGGAATTGTTCTTATGACCAATGAACGCTATTGTTTTCAGTTCTTAGGTGCCACTGCCACTCTGGTTTCGTGATAAAATCTGTTGTAATTAATGAGGGTTTCTTGCCGACAGTATTGCCCACCTATTTTCTCGGGCATTTCCATGTTTCGGATTGTGCCTTGCATAGAGATCTGTGGGAGAGGAAATCAATTATTTGGCATTCGTTGCATAAGGTTGCCTGCGACGAGCTATTCAGGCACGACACCAACTTTCTAAACTTCAGAGAAGTTCTCCTGTATACCTAGCGGGACAAGGACGCCAGGAAGAAAGCATGTCGCGAAAAAATAGCTTAGCCACAGCCTAGGGAATCGTTTTCAGAAAAAAAGATACAAATTTCCGCGTTCCAGTCTCGCTCCAGAACACAGTTTCAATCTGTCAGAAAGTTTCAAACCAATTCACACTTCACTGCAGAGTGGAAATTCCTTCTGTAAATCTAAATAGATCTTAAAATCTTGAAGAAAACATCTGCGGATATGTGACCGTGTCTTCATGTTGTTATGAAGATAGACCAGGGAAGAAATTTTTTTAGCTTAATTTTTTAATTGGTTTGAAATGTTAAAAAATGGTTCAAATGGCTCAGAGTACTATGCGACTTAAATTCTGAGGTCATCAGTCGCCTAGAACTTAGAACTAATTAAACCTAACTAACCTAAGGACATCACACACATCCATGCCCGAGGCAGGATTCGAACCTGCGACCGTAGTGGTCGCTCGGTTCCAGACTGTGGCGCCTAGAACCGCACGGCCACTCCGGCCGGCTGTTTGAAATGTTCCTTAGAGAGTCCATTTTTAAGATTCATTCATATAAAGCGTGCCATAAATGTTAATATATGTTAAAACCACTATTTACTGCATGAGGGTCTGGCGCATCCGAGCGCTCGAATGCAGCCGACGTAATACTATAATAGTTATTGAGGGAATAAGGGTGCTAATACTTTGAGCCAGTATCACATAGGGCATTAGTATCAAGTAAAATACCATTCTCAACAAGATTTCTCTTCGTAACATGATTAGTTTATGGTAAAATGTCTAAAAGCACGTGCTTGTTTCGCGTCTGCTTAACTTATCATTTCGCTTGTTTTTTATACGCAGTAAAACGTGAGTGCTTGAAAATGACACAGAAACGCATTTATACGGATAGAAAAGAGACGAAAAGTATCCCAATCATCCAAAAAAAAAAAACGCTTCGATTTTTTTAAGTTGCCAGGAGCTATAACTCATGAAGTATACATGCAATTACTTTATACGTTATTGTAGCTTGTGAATCGATGTTTTTTCTACTGTTGTACGTAGGATGTTTGTGATATATTTTAATTTCGATTTTTGGTGCACATTTTTACAACCACTTTTTTGTCGAAAACATTTACTTTTATTTCAGAGTGCCACCATTTTGTGAAAAACCTTTTTTTTAAATATCTCTACGTACTAAATTAGACAATATCATGAGTTTCAAAGCAGTTTTTGAAATTTTGTTTTAGGTTGAAAATTGTGGCGTTCAGAGATCCCACGAACCGCTCTCGCCCTCCGCGAGGGTTCCATCGATGACATGTAGTGTCCTCTGAGTGCAAGTGTTTTTACTTACAAAAATACGTAGTACAATCTTAAGGGTATACAATAAAGGTCTAAAGTCAGTTTTGTGATTTTTTAATTGTTTTATTGAAAAAATCATGAATATCGGTTCCAAAATCGAGCGACACCGTGCTCTTAAATATACCAACGATTCGGTCACTTGTAAGTGACAATCATCAGGAGAATTTTTTTTTTTTCACTGTCAATAGCCGTCTTCAAACAAACACATCTACTTTGACGGGTCACAACATAAGTGAGAAAATGAGGAAAACATGTAGGATATAGCTACAGCACGTAGACAACATACGACGCAGTACGATGTTCTTATTTTCAGTGACTGTTCTTCGCGAGTACGGGGAAATACCCAATGCTAATTAGCGCTAGACGTAGCCAAGCATGTTGTGTTCCCAGTTAGGTTAGTAAACAGTTGTGGCTTTGTTTCGCTGCACACACGATGACGGCGGACAGGGAACCCGCACGCAGCCTTGCCTGTTGGCCGTGACTGGTTCTGCCTTCCCGTAGGCCTCAGCAAAACCCGGCCGTCTGGCCTCGCTCTTTGCCGCCACTGCACATGCCATTAAGCCAGCGCTCTTGACACATATGTGCTCCCACCGACGTTCTCACTGAAACAACCGGGCGGAAGCAGTGTAAATGTCCTTTCTTTTTTTCTCTCTTTTTACGCAGGAAATGTTTGATGAGGCTTTCTCATCATTCTAGAACACATGAGTACTTAGGCTGCTTAAAGTGAGACACAATTTGAAATTTGATCTGTACATTTGACCAGTTGCAAAATTCATGAATGCAGATTTTGTCGTTATTTGTTAACAAACTGCTCAGAAAAAGTTTTGCCCCTCGTGCTAAACCACAAACGTGAATAGGATTAGATACAATGAGAGTACGGGATGAACGAATAAGCCTTATAAAACTAGAACATAACTGTACTGTGGAATAAAAATAAAGAAAAACCAAAATTAAAGCCGTCTGTCGGAAAGAACAGATATTTAATATCCGTAAAATGAAAAACTGCTGAAGAACGTCATGATCCCCGCCACGAGCTGCAGATCAAATTTCTTTACTTAACAACCAGTTTCAAGCCACAGACCATACTCGTGTTCATACAAGCATTTCCTACATCATATTACCATTTGTAAACTTAGAGAGAGCTTTTGAATATGGTTACTGGAATACTCTCGTTTTAGTAGGTGTAAAATACAGGGAGCGAAAGACTACTTACAACTTGTACAGAAAGGGTCAAGGGGCATGAAAGGGGAGCAGTGGTTGAGAAGGAAGTGAACAGGGTTATAGTCCATCGCCGATGTTATTCAATCTACACACTGAGCAAGCAGTAAAGGAACGAAAGAAAAATATCGGAGAAGGGATTGAAGTTTAGAGAGAAGAAGTAAAAATTTTGAGGCTTGCTGATGAGATTGTAATTCTGTCACAAACAGCAAAGGACTCGTAAGACCAGTTGAACGGAATGGATAGTGTCTTAAAAGATTAACACCAACAAAGGAAAACAGGATAATGCAATGTAGTCGAAATAAATCAAGTGATGCTGAGGGAACCAGATTAGGATACGAGACACTTAAAGTAGTAGATGAGTTTTGTTATTTGGGGAGCAAAATAACTAATGATGGCCGAATTAGGGAGGATATAAAATGTAGACTGGCAATGGCAAGAAAAGCGTTTCTGAAAAAGAGAAATATGTTAACTTCGAATATACACTCCTGGAAATTGAAATAAGAACACCGTGAATTCATTGTCCCAGGAAGGGGAAACTTTATTGACACATTCCTGGGGTCAGATACATCACATGATCACACTGACAGAACCACAGGCACATAGACACAGGCAACAGAGCATGCACAATGTCGGCACTAGTACAGTGTATATCCACCTTTCGCAGCAATGCAGGCTGCTATTCTCCCATGGAGACGATCGTAGAGATGCTGGATGTAGTCCTGTGGAACGGCTTGCCATGCCATTTCCACCTGGCACCTCAGTTGGACCAGCGTTCGTGCTGGACGTGCAGACCGCGTGAGACGACGCTTCATCCAGTCCCAAACATGCTCAATGGGGGACAGATCCGGAGATCTTGCTGGCCAGGGTAGTTGACGTACACCTTCTAGAGCACGTTGGGTGGCATGGGATACATGCGGACGTGCATTGTCCTGTTGGAACAGCAAGTTCCCTTGCCGGTCTAGGAATGGTATAACGATGGGTTCGATGACGGTTTGGATGTACCGTGCACTATTCAGTGTCCCCTCGACGATCACCAGTGGTGTACGGCCAGTGTAGGAGATCGCTCCCCACACCATGATGCCGGGTGTTGGCCCTGTGTGCCTCGGTCGTATGCAGTCCTGATTGTGGCGCTCACCTACACGGCGCCAAACACGCATACGACCATCATTGGCACCAAGGCAGAAGCGACTCTCATCGCTGAAGACGACACGTCTCCATTCGTCCCTCCATACACGCCTGTCGCGACACCACTGGAGGCGGGCTGCACGATGTTGGGGCGTGAGCGGAAGACGGCCTAACGGTGTGCGGGACCGTAGCCCAGCTTCATGGAGACGGTTGCGAATGGTCCTCGCCGATACCCCATAAGCAACAGTGTCCCTAATTTGCTGGGAAGTGGCGGTGCGGTCCCCTACGGCACTGCGTAGGATCCTACGGTCTTGGCGTGCATCCGTGCGTCGCTGCGGTCCGGTCCCAGGTCGACGGGCACGTGCACCTTCCGCCGACCACTGGCGACAACATCGATGTACTGTGGAGACCTCACGCCCCACGTGTTGAGCAATTCGGCGGTACGTCCACCCGGCCTCCCGCATGCCCACTATACGCCCTCGCTCAAAGTCCGTCAACTGCACATACGGTTCACGTCCACGCTGTCGCGGCATGCTACCAGTGTTAAAGACTGCGATGGAGCTCCGTATGCCACGGCAAACTGGCTGACACTGACGGCGGCGGTGCACAAATGCTGCGCAGCTAGCGCCATTCGACGGCCAACACCGCGGTCCCTGGTGTGTCCGCTGTGCCGTGCGTGTGATCATTGCTTGTACAGCCCTCTCGCAGTGTCCGGAGCAAGTATGGTGGGTCTGACACACCGGTGTCAATGTGTTCTTTTTTCCATTTCCAGGGGTGTACATTTATGTGTTAGGAAGTGTTTTCTGAAAGTATTTATGTGGAGTGTAGCCGCCATATATGGAAGCGAAACATGGATGATAAACAGTCTAGACAAGCAGGGAATGGAATATTTTGAAATGTGCTGCTACAGGAGAATGCTGAAGATTACGTGGGTAGATCACGTAATTAATGAGAAGATACTGAATTCAGTTGGGGAGAAAAGAAATTTGTAGCACGACCTGAGCAGAAGTAAGGATCGGTTGATAGGACACATTCTGAGACATCAAGACATCACGAATTTAGTGAGGGAGCGTGGTGGGTAAAAATTGGAGAGGGAAACCAAGATATGGATACAGTAATCAGATTCAGAAGGATGTAAGTTGCAGTAGTTATTCGGAGATGAAAAGGTTTGCACAAGGTAGAGTAACATGGAGAGGTACATCAAGCTAGTCTTCGCACTGAAGACCACAATTACAACAACGTACGGTGTCATTAAATCATCGTCGTCATATAGTAAAATCCATGAATTTGTCACTGTTACCACATAGTGCTATAAATTACATCCTCGATCATAAGCTATGCCAGACAGTGCACTTATTCTGACTCACTTAAGACTGAAGATGTAATTTATATTACTATGTGACAACAGCGACGAAATCGTGAATGCCAACGATTTTTGATGTCTAATATGATGTTGCAAATGCTTTTATGAACCTGGTGATGGTCTGCGGACCGAAAATAGTCGTTAAATAAAGAAATTTGATCAGCAGCTCTTGGCAGTAATCATCACGTTCTTAAATTATTTACGAACTGTGTGGCACCATCTTCTGAAAAAATATTGAAAATCTGCTGCTTGATAAAACTGAGTACTGTGTTCCTTCACCCCAAGTATTGTATCATGCTTTGATCCTCCTTGCCATGTTGTCCACAAGGTGGTCGAGATACTGCTTATCAAGCCGATCCATTCTTCGTTTCCGCTGGTCCCAAGCGTGCTTAACTGGGTTCATGTTAGTAGATACGGCAAGCTGTTCTATTCGATTGATTGCTGCTTCCTGGGGAAGGTGTTCACCAGATGGGTGCAATTCACTTGTGCGTTATCGTCTACAAAGACGAACCAGTCCCCAAAATGTTGGTTGTAGAGCTGGTCAATAGATTGGAGGAGCTTTTCTCGACGCTGCACGGCCTCCAAATCGCCTCTTTATCGGTGGAAAGCCTCCAGCATCAATACATAATACCAATCCAAACCATGGCTAACTTTCATCATTGCTGGACCCTAGGCACAAGACGTGCATTGGTACCTGATCACCTCCACAGTTTTTACGACTACTGTCTGGCGTTAAACAAACCCGCATTCATTCGTGAAGAAACTAAGACAGCACTAATGCAAGTTCCCATCCAGCGGACCCGCTGCCCACCATATTCGCTAAGCAGCAACTCTAAGGTTTGAACTGATGTTCGTAGTGGTCACCTAGGGACGGTTGCATACTGTTTGGGTAGACACAGTTGCTTCCAGCACGGCAGCGCGCATATCTGTTGCGTGATCTTCGAGGCACCTACTAGTCGTAACTTGTAGGTAGCTGTAATCAGACGGTGTTGTTGATCTCGAGTAATCACTACGAGGCAGATTTTCAATGTTTTGCTTCTCACAATAATTGTTTAATGTTCGAATGATAAAGCGGTGTTGTAAACCAATTCCGCGGTCAACTTCCCCCTGCTGAAAACTCCTTTATGCCTTTACGTGGCAAAGTGAGCACCTTTAAGCTTGAACTGACCCTTTGAGGTACTATGACAGATTGATCAGTGTGCACACACTGTACTGTCACGTTCACGATCAGACAAAGTGCGCTATACTTAACCGCCCTAATCATGATTCAGGTTTGAGTTTACCTTCACTAGTGACTGTATGTAACGACTTCCTGTGATCAAAAGAGTACTAGGAAAAAGGATTCCGAATAGGAAAAGACAAAACAGGCAAGTCAAGATGGCAAAAAAACTGTTTTTCTGTTTATTTTCAATTTCAGCGTACAGTGCTGCGTGCATATGTACAATAGCCTCTATTGGCAACCACTGCTATTCCAACAACGAAAGCAGCTAAACGTGGAAAAGACTAATTATGGAAACGATGTACTAAAAAATTTATTATTATATAAATGAGTATATTTATTGCTTAATTTGGACGTATATCTCGTTATCGTAGTAAGGTTTCCGTTTCTAACCTTTTTTTTAGCTTATTGCTTTGTTAATTGTGATTAAAATCTCAAGTACTGTACACGCAGTAAATAGAAAAATTTGGTTCTCCAACATTGCAAGCATCGCTCGTTAAACAGTCCATGAAACTAATTGCTGATTATTATACGAGAATGCAGCAACGCATCATACAGATGTTCGACAACAATATGGAAACACCGCGAGAAACACTTGCTTGAACATAAATGCAAGTGCTAGCCCAGCCTGCATGGTTATGCTGTTATATTTGACCACGAATGGCAACTGTGCAGTGTCATCAGTATGTTAGAAGCGCCAGTCGTGTTCATAACAGTGTTCGTGTGGTTGAGAGTGCATTATGTCGGAGCTAAGTGACTTAGACCGTGAGTAAATTGTTGATGCCCATACGATAAGTGCTACCGTAACCAAGGTAGCCGAAATGTTTGGTGTTTCAAGCGATATCGCATCGAAGATTCATATCACATACAGGGAAAGCGCAGAAGCAGCATCGACTAAGTCACAAAGCAGGCAAAAGCGTATGTTGAAGGATCATGACAAACAATCATTGGAAAGGACTGTGAAGAAAAACAAGGGGATAGCTGCAAAAGTCACTGCAGAACTGAATGTCGCAATTGCAAACCCTTTCAGCAGAAAAACAACACGTTGGAAGCTCCTTAAACAGAGAACTGCAGGGTGAGCAGGAATTCCAAAATCACCCGTCACGGACGCAAATGTCAGTAACAGGACAAAGTGCTGCCCGAGCCATACAACCTGAAGCGATGGTAAAAAGTCATTTGGTCCAATGAGATTTGTTTCACACTGTTTCCAACTTCTGCCCGAGTTTATGACCCAACAGGGCGACAGTTCGGTAACGATTTGGGCGGCTTTATCGTGGTATTGTAAAAGCTCCAAGATTACTCTGCAAGGTCGCATTACCGCCAAGGATTATTGTGGCCATTATGCTTGATCAGGCCCTTCCCATGGAACAATGTTTGCACGCCAGTGTTGACGCTGTTCCAAGACGACAGGGCTGCTGTTCACACAGCTCGCATCGCCCAGAGTTGGTTTCGTGAGCACAAGAAATAACTGTCGCATCTCACTTGACCACCAGTACTGCATTGCGGTTCTACTTTCTACACACAGGGTGCGTGATTGCTAGCTACCTCCATCATTGTCATCTAAATTTACTAAATCTATTTTTTCCACACCAAATACACTACTGGACATTAAAATTGCTACACCACGAAGATTACGTGCTACAGACGCGAAATTTGACCGACAGGAAGAAGATGCTGTGATATGCAAATGGTTAGCTTTTCAGAGCATTCACACAAGGTTGGCGCCGGTGGCGACACCTACACCGTGCTGACATGAGGAAAGTTTCCAACCGATTTCTCATACACAAACAGCAGTTGACCGGCGTTGCCTGGTGAAACGTTGTTGTGATGCCTCGTGTAAGGAGGAGAAATGCGTACCATCACGTTTCCTACTTTGATAAAGGTCGGATTGTAGCCTATCGCGATTGCGGTTTATCGTATCGCGACATTGCTGCTCGCGTTGGTCGAGATCCAATGACTGTTAGCAAAATATGGAATCGGTAGGTTCAGGAGGGTAATACGGAACGCCGTGCTGGATCCCAACGGCCTCGTATCACTAGCAGTCGAGATGACAGGCATCTTATCAACAAGGCTGTAACGCATCGTGCAGCTACGTCTCGATCCCTGAGTCAACAAATGGGGACGTTTGCAAGACAACAACCATCTGCACGAACAGTTCGACGACATTTGTAGCAGCATGGACTATCAGCTCGGAGACCATGGCTGCGGTTACCCTTGACTGCTGCATCACAGTCAGGAGCGCCTGCGATGGTGTACTCAACGACGAACCTGGGTGCACGAACGGCAAAACGTAATTTTTTCTGATGAATCCAGGTTCTGTTTACAGCATCATGATGGTCGCATCCGTGCTTGGCGACATCGCGGTGAACGCACATTGGAAGCGTGTATTCGTCATCGCCATACTGGCGTATCACCCGGTGTGGTGGTATGGGGAGCAATTGGTTACACTGAAACGTCCCCTTAGAAAAATTATACATGACTGTGCTTAAACTGACACACAATATTTTTAGCGCAACGCAATCTGACTTTCAGAAATCTCTACAAAAGAATGGCCCTGACTAACATTAACCTATATCTTTCACAAATCACTTACCTCACCAAAAATCTTCGTTACTCGAACTACTGCAATACAGCGAGCGCCACAACTGCTAGCTAAATAAAACATTCAAGCTACTGAAGGCACTAACTACTTATAGGCATAGTTAGCAAATGAAAGATTTTGATAGAGAACAAATAATGTATTTACCTCAATAGTGTTCAAAAGTCATAATGTATATAGCAGTTCATGACATCCAGTCTTACAAATTTCAAAACTCCGCCATCTCTCTCCCCACATCCACCACTGCTGGCGGCTTACCTCCAACTGCACAACGCTACGCGCTGTTCACATCCAGCTGCCCAACACAACAATGGCAGACAACAATGCAAACTAGCCACAGACTGCACACAGCACAACCAGTGATTTTCATACAGAGCGCTACGTAACGTTGCCAATAAGAAAACATAAACAGCCTACTTACATAGCCCCCATGCTCCCCACAAAAAATTTTACAAATTGGGCAGTGGCCAATAATGATTTGAAAAATTTTTTCATAATTACAGTAAGAAAGATATTTTAAATGCACACACTTATTAATACAATGTTGGTCAAAAGCTAAAATTTTCTCACAGTCCATAAAGACAGTCCTGATCATTCATCACAGTAAAATTGCAGTGTTTTTCTCAAAGTCTGAGCAGTAAAAGAAAATGCACACAGAAGTAGTGGATTTCCATACAGTCTTGAAGAAGTAGTATTGTCCTTCCAACGGAAAGACAGTGGTGACTCTTGACATGCAGGCAGGTAATGGGCCACAACAGAGCAAACCCACCGCAGAGTCAGTCGAAGTTTTGAAGAATATTGGTAGGTAGGTCATCACAGAACCGACCACTTTAGTGTTGTTAGAGATTACGGTATTGGTGGGCCAGCAGAGGTGCAGACCCATTGCAGTCCTTGTAGAGATTGTGGTACTTGTGGGCCATCAGAGGTGCAGACCCACTGCAGTCCTTGTAGAAATAATGGTACTGGTGAGTCAGCAAAGGTGTAGACCCACTGTAGTCCTTGTAGAAATAATGGTATTGGTGGGTCAGCAAAGATCTAGACCCACTGTAGTCCTTGTGGAGATGGCCATCAGCCATCTGTTGTGACTGTGCAGGTGCACAATCACCATTGAAGAGCCTTGCAGATAATATAGCAAGTCCATAACCACCACTTGTGCACTCACAAAGTTTTTGGAATTGTCCTTAGAACCAGCAATGCTGTTATCGAGTCCCTTGCTGAATTATTAACACACGTACAAACACTAACAGTCCCTACTTCTCACATATTGTCCATATACTATGACCAACAGAAACGTGTGCAGTGAAATGTAACTTACAAGTTAATAATATCATGAACTGGTGACAATTACAATTTTATAACATGAGAATACAATTACAAAGATACAGAAAACATGATTAAAAACATAATAATACAGATAACATTTGTAGTAATACAGGCGTTACAAAAGAATCGAAATAACATATACATCAGTGTTACAGGAATTATAAGTACCTACATAAAAGATCAGAATAACTTTTGAAACATCAACTTTACACATGAGCATTAAAACAGAACAGAATAAATAATGTCTAAACATCCTTACAAAGTAAATAACATATTATCAGAAAAATTCTACAACATAACTCTTATTAGCTAAACACATTAAAACAGGAAAAACACAAATTCACATAGTGTAATAACACAAAAATACAGGACAGGGTTTGTTTTCAGTGTGACATTTGGTACTGCAGTCCACCCCAAAAGTTCATTCCATATATCTTTCCTCTTATTTCAACATCTGTTTCCACCAAAAAAATTCTATCCAAGCATGTTTTCTGTATTTATACGTTCACACATTTCTTACCTCATTATTTATTTATTTACCGTTATCTTACCTCATCATTTATTTCCAAGAAAATCCTACCTAAGCCTGTTGTCCCTAAACCCAACTTTTTTGGTTCATATCCTCTTTCAAAATTCTTTTTTGGTCAAACCATTTTCTTATAGCTTCTCAATGCATTTCTTCCAAGTCATCACAACTCGTTCTCTTATATGGCCTACCCCATCTTAAGCTAACTTAAATCTACTGAGCTCAGATGCTAAACTAAGCGACGAGGCAACGCAACAGCACAAAACAATTAACACAAACAGCAATGACAAAAAATGCAGATTTGCAAAGCAAGCAGCAATATTACAACTAATATAAGGCAATGAGCAGCAAACAAGAAAAATAAATCAGTAGTAATGTAAAGTGAAATTTAGGAGCACTATGCCTGGCAAACAGCAGCAGCAAATGCAATAACATATATCTAAACATGACATAGCTCAAGCAGAAAAAATATTATACTAAAGATGGCCATGTCTAATACCTATGTCACATCTTAGTGTCTATGTAATTAAAGTGGTGCACCACAACAAGTTATTGTAAAAAAAATATTACCATGTACTTGAAAAGAAAATTATGTATGCAGTTATTGTTACTTGTCCCTTCTTATTGTTCTTTCCTTTCCAAATGCTCCTTTTTTGAAGAATGTGGATCACAAAATTATTATTTAATAGATCTGTTGACAGAAAGTGTTCACATTAGCAAATGCATTTTATTTTATTTTATAAAACCAATGCTGCAACACAGCTGGAAACTAGATATCAAATGAAATAAGCAACAATGAAAAGCAAAGCATAAAAATATCATTCAATAGTCATGTGACATTTCATAAGTTAGTAGAAATTCTCTCAACTCTCGTAGAAAGGCACTTGTCATAATCAGGTGTGTAGATGTATCTATCTTTCCAAGTAATGAGCGTGTTGTATTTGCGATGCTTCCTCTAAAGGATTGTCAATGGCGAGGATAATGGCCTCTTTTTTTCTCCGCCTAATGGCTGTCTTTAGTCAGACGACTACCTCTCAGCTGGGCGCCCAAAACGCATTACGTCAAGGTCACTTACCTTTCTTACTAAAATATTTACGACAGCAGTTTCTGCTACAGTGACAGTCTCATATAAAAATTTCACAGGTCGAGAATTTGCTGTAAAAATGTGTAGAAACAAAATCCTGTAAATATAACAGTGTCCAAAATATTTTCGCCGGCATTGTGATACATTCACGCATATACACACATTTCATAACTCTTAAAGTACGATTCTTGGTTTCCAACAACCTTTTTCACAAACCAGAGTCCCTAACCACTAATCATTATTCCTTACCTTATTACACATATACATATTCGTCGACACTTCTTCAATATTTCATCATAACAGATACGTACCATAATCAAATAACTCATATAGCATCAGCTTATTAATCATAAACATACCTCAGCAGCATAAAACATATTGTCATCGTAATAATAACATCATAACAGATCAGTCACATCTCAAAATCGTCGCAGCTTCCTCCAATGATTTCAAAACCATAAAAAAATTCACTGCTCATTTCAAAATAGTGTCATCTAACTCAAACGTACTTTAAAAATCGTGATCCCATACCAAATACATCATGCAAAGCTCTCATAGTATCACAATGGTTCCGAAAATATATGAACAGTTCACAAAGTACAGACAAAATACAATTTCATAAGTGTGAAGTTATCCAACTGTGTAATTGCGTAAACATGTGTCACTGATGTAGTAAAAAAAAATGTTTGTCTCTCAGTTAAATGATCAGATAGCTGTGTAATTTATGTGTTAGAGAAATATGGTACCGATGTGTAAAGTTGTATAAGCAAATACCATATTAACTAGGGCTCCTTGTGCTTGCCAAACACATGGTACACAAAGTAAGCGTGTACCCCCCTCAGGATTAATGTACTTATACCCTCAGGTGTTGCAGATTACAGCAATGGAATGAAATGTACCAGGGAAAACCTTTGTATCATTGTAATTCAAAAATCTTTAAAAATAAATGTTTGAAGTACAAAATTAATCACTCAAATACGTGTACTGTAGAGCTAAACTGTGCGTCTTGTTGTAAGATAATCTCTGTCATTACTTAATGGTAAAAAATGTGCCAAGTGTCGTAATTATCGTCGTCCGTAAGCAAAGTTCTGTGGAAGTCAATGTACTTACCTCGTAATAAACAAAAGCGAAATGCTATGCGTATAGATATCGTAGTTATTACATACATTACCGTGATCAAGAAAGTACTGTGCTGTAATGTACTGTTGTGCTACGGAAAAGGCTGTCTCATGGTAGCTATACCACAAAGTTACTACTAAAACATGTTTTACTTTCCAGAATAATTCAGAAAAACTGTGCAGATATAAAACATAAACACCGCAAATGCAACATTGTAAATTGTTACTCATTAGTAGCGTGGTGATAAAATCGTGTAGTTGTCACATAAACTAACCACTGTGTCATCTGGTATCTCACAGAAAGTACTTTAAATCCAGAATGTATTTTCAAGTAAACCAAAATGTTGCATTAAAATCTCATTAGCAGTACTGGTAAATGTTCTAAGTATGTGAGCCTTATAGTCGTTACGTAATCGTGCAACTAACAAGCAAGAATGTACAAATAACAACACTGTGTCGTCTGTTCACTATAAAAATGCATTCGTAATTTCTGTTGAAATAAGTTCTCTTGGTTCTTGACTGGATATTTAACTTCAAACATTGTTGCATGTTAACAGATTCTAAGTTTGACAAAGCATACTAGTAATGTAAAGTGGAAAGTTATATAGCAAAGACAAAGTTAAAAAACAGATTATCTCTCAATAAACGGTTTTACATGTGAAATGTGGTGCAAGCCTTTACTCTTCCTACTATGCAAAGCTTGAGCTTCAACGGAATTATCATGTCGTATACGTCGGTCAAGAACACTGGAATTTTTCTCAAGGTTAGCGTCTATGTAATTTTTCCCTGAGCCAGCCGGCGCACGTGGCTGCCTGCGGTGCGAGTCATTGTCTGTTTCTTTGTTGGCGCGTGTCGTTACTGGGATTAGGAGACCTAACTTCTACAAATTCACCTTGTTGAGAGTGCCCTGCTCTGTTTGAATCTCGCCAGTTCTGATGCAATTCAGGCCTTTCGTTACGATTATATCGTCTGTCGTCATGTCGGTAGTTCCTGTAGTTTCTTTCTTGTCGGTTAAGTGGTGGAGAATTTCTCGCTGAATCGTAACTGCGCGCTGGACCGTTGCGTCTAAAGTTATTCTGTCTCCCGTAATAATAATTGTTTTGGTTCCCATATTGTCTGTTTCTATGGTAGACTCTGTGATAGTCATTACTATGGAAATGCGATCTTTCTCTGTAATTATTTTTACTCTGCCAACGGTTGTCATACGGGTGGTGTCTGTTTTGGTCACGATTTACGTTGTAAGAATAGCCTTGTCGTGTCCAGTTATTATTTCTTTCATCGCGGAATTGCGACGGATGTGACCTGTAATTGTTGTGTTCCTGTTTTCGCGTTCCGCGATTGTCAGTGTCGATTTCTAATTCTTGTAAGAGTCCCTGAAAAGCTTCAATGCCGTCTTTGCAACGTCCTGCCAAAATAATATGTCGTAAATGTTCAGGTAATTTGATTAAGCAAATGCGTATGAATTCTGAGGGGCTGTATGGGTTTGACAGGTACTGATTCTTGTGCAACATGTCTTCAAAATATTTCACAAGACTGGAAAAGTCAGATTGTTCGAAATGTTTCATCATTATGATGCTATGTTTTACTCGGTCTTGTGTAGCTTGAGACCAGTATGCTGAGAGGAAGGCATGATAAAATTCTCCTTCACTGTGGCAATCGTGAGTGACCGATCGCATTCTTACAGCTGGTTCATTCTCTAAATAGCCACACATAAATTCTAATCTATGCTCTAATGACCAGTTGGGAGGAAAACAATGAGAGAATTGATGGAGCCACGTTTGTGGATGAATGTCGTTGCCAGAATTCTTAAATGTTTTGAATTTACGTGTAGTAATGAACAGCTTATAATCAAAATCATCATGTCGGCGAGTAGCATATCGGTCATTGTTACGTCGTATCAGCGGTTCCATCTCAAAATTCGGTGCACCTTGACAATTTATTTCATAGTTTCCGAAATGCCCTGTGTTATTATTTTGCGGCTTTTCCGTATTTCTAAGTCCCTCTTCCAGTGTTGGAGCTCGAGTGTCCTCTGGAATACGTAATTCTTGTATTACCTGTGTCAGCTGATCTTGTACTTCCCGGATTTCTCTTTGGTGTTGCGTATTAATTTGATTCTGATTTTGTTTGAATTTCCTAATTTGTTCGCACTCTTCTGTGTCATTAAAGACTACCGGTTTTGTGTCATTCAGATTATCATCTACCTTCGTAGATAAATTATTTAGCTGATCCGAAAGTTCAACTACTTTCTCTGATAATGAACTAATTTCCTCCATGTGTCTTTCTGAACCAATTTTCAGAGTATCTACTGTGTCCTTTAAGTTTTCCTGAGTTTATGCAAGTTGCGTAACCGAATCGGTAGATGCAACTGAGTCAGTTTTAGTCTGCAAGGTCTCATGAGTTTCATGAACAACAGTTTGCAGTTCTTTTATGGTTGCTTCGTGATTCTGTAATGCATTTTCACGCCGCGAAAAAATAGGTTGAAAATGCTCACAAATTTGTGTTTTTATGTCATTACAGACTTTCTGACATTTCGATTCAATGTTATGTAACTCAGTAGTTAAATCTTCATGTGTTTGTTCAAGCTCATGTTCCACTGAGTCTAACTTTTGAAGCTTTTGTTCCATTGCGTCTAACTGTTGCTGTGTTTGCCTCTGGTGTTGTTCCATTGTGTCTAACTTTTGAAGATTTTCTTCCATTGTGTCTAACTTTTGAAGATTTTGTTCCATTGTGTTTAACTTTTGAAGATTTTGTTCCATTGTGTCTAACTTTTGGAGATTTTGTCCCATTGGTTTCTGATTTTGTTCAAGCGTTATGTCCAACTTTTGTAGCCTTTGTCCCATTTGTTGCATTAACTGTAATAACAATGCACTGGTGTCTGAAACATGTTCCTCAGTGCTTTTTGGCAGTGAAATTGCACCGGCAACATTGACATTTTGACAAGCAGATAATGTGTCTTGACTTATTTGAGAAAACTGTGAGGACCCAAAACCTGAATCTACAGTATTTGCAAGATTGTGTCCTTTCACTTCGGATTCCTGGGGCGAGCTGTTGCCGACCGATCGATCGATAATGCTTCTCTGTTCACTAATTGTTTCACTGCTTACACCAGTATTTGCAGCCCGCTCCATTTCACTAAGCACGATTACCAAATTACTATGTTGAACATTAGTTAATTCATTACACGGTGGCGCTAACACACTGCTTTCGTCTTCACTGTCATTTCTCAGTTTACTTTGGAACCTAGTATTACGTTTTTCACACGCCATAATTCTCACAATATTTCACACGATAACACAGAAAAGCACAATTTGAAGAGCAAAAATAAGAAAATACATTAACATAGCACTAAAAATAATATCTAGTTAATCGCAAGCGCAGCTGCGAAATACTTGGTGCAAATCTACATGCATGCCACAACTGTTTTACACAAACTACAAACTACAAACTACAAAAAAAAAATCAGAAGATTCCAGTGAGGTATCCTCGGCTAAGGGTCGACATATGAAACGTCCCCTTAGAAAAATTATACATGACTGTGCTTAAACTGACACACAATATTTTTAGCGCAACGCAATCTGACTTTCAAAAATCCCTATAAAAGAATGGGCCTGACTAACATTAACCTATATCTTTCACAAATCACTTACCTCACCAAAAATCTTCGTTACTCGAACTACTGCAATACAGCGAGCGCCACTACTGCCAGCTAAATAAAACGTTCAAGCTACTGAAGGCACTAACTACTTAGTTAGCAAATGAAAGATTTTGAGAACAAACAATGTATTTACCTCAATAGTGTTCAAAAGTCATAATGTATATAGCAGTTCATGACATCCAGTCTTACAGATTTCAAAACTCCGCCATCTCTCTCCCCACATCCACCACTGCTGGCGGCTCACCTCCAACTGCGCAACGCTACGCGCTGTTCACATCCAGCTGCCCAACACAACAATGGCAGACAACAATGGAAACTAGCCACAGACTGCACACAGCACAGCCAGTGATTTTCATACAGAAAACATACAGAGAACATAAACAGCCTACTTACAACACGTCTCGGTCACCTCTTGTAGCATTGACGGAACTTTGAACAGTGAACGTTACATTTCATATGTGTTACGACCCGTGGCTCTACCCTTCATTCGAGCCCTGCGAAACCCTACATTTCAGCAGGATAATGCACGACCGCATGATGCAGGTTCTGTGCGGGCCTTTCTGGACACAGAAAATGTTCGACTGCTGCCCTGGCCAGCACATTCTCCAGATCTCTCACCAATTGATAACGTCTGGTCAATGGTAGCCGAGCAACTGGCTCGTCACAATTCGCCAGTTACTACTCTTTATGTACTGTGGAATCGCGTTGAAGCTACATGGGCAGCTGTACCTGTACACGCCATCCAAGCTCCGTTTGACTCAATGCCCAGGCGTATCAAAGTCATTATTACGGCCAGGGGTGGTTGTTCTGGGTACTGATTTCTCAGGATCTATGCACCCAAATTGCGTGAAAATATAATCACATGTTAGTTCTAGTATAATATATTTGTCCAATGAATACCCGTTTACCTTCTGCATTTCTTCTTGGTGTAGCAATTTTAATGGCCAGTAGTGTATTATAAGATGACGTTGAACTCTAACCTCTCTTTTATGAAGTAATTGGTCTATCAGTCCTTATTATTGTTCACTATGATACCACGGAGAGAATGAAGCGAATAAATAACTAACATAAAAGCATTGTTTGTAGTGACTGCGTATGATGGTGATAATTCTAACGGTTGTGTTGTGTGATAGTACGGATTTATTGAGTTCAGCCTCACACCGGCAGCGAAATCGTTAGAGGAAGAAAAGTTAAACAGTTTTGGTAACCAGGAGGGAAAGCATTCGCTGGACACCGCTTTAGAAACTGGACGCTGGAGACTCAAACATCATTGTGAAAGCAGATCCGAACCGTGCATACGCATGTAGTCGCAAGGAGTTTTACCTTGCAGTGGTACCCATATTTAGATTCTCTGTGGTCTTAATAACTTCCAGATGAATTACATTTTTGGACCGTACTTTTGGGTTAGTCTAATGTTTACTTCCGGCTCAATGACCTGGGTTTATACAAAGCAGCAACCTATAAATAAAACACTAAAATTTCCGCTTTGATTCCCCGGACAAAAATTAAGGTCAATGCTCCATACGTTTTCATGGGTATCAAACGATTTTCTGAATAAACTAAAGTGCAGATAACAAGTTAGTATCAAAGAATGGCACTTTTACCCATTACCAAACTAGAGACGATCTTGCCATGCCCGGAACTAAAAGCAGGTCCGTTTAATAGTAGGCTGAAATCAACGTACCATTAAACTGGATTTCACACTTTGATCAGTATCACGATATTTTTCAGACACTGTGCCTCAAGGACTGTGTAAAGAGTTGAGTAGACTACATTTATTTAAAAGTAAAGCCTTTATTCAGTTTCTTCGACTCATACAAGATCTAACACCAGCACGACGTGTACTGTATGTCCCAGTGTAATATTGACTACAGTATCGAATAAATATCATCTGAATTTAAGGTCAGTTTGCCATGATATCCAGTTATACAGTGTGGATAAAATAAAACTAGCCTAGCAAATCTCTCATACACCGTAAGATGGGCAACCCGACTTACATTATCCTTCCCGGGTGTCTTCACTGGTCGTTGGGATTCAGATCAAAGAAGGGTTTGTCACTATAGACCATTCTACTCCAGTTCATGAGATTTCAGACCGAAGATGGGTCTGGGGACGCCCGGGCAGCAGTGGGGTACCAATCTGACTGTCGCTTGCCGGCCGAGGGGTTCTAGGCGCTTCGGTCTGGAACCGAGCGACCGCTACGGTCGCAGGTTCGAATCCTGCCTCGGGCATGGATGTGTGTGATGTCCTTAGGTTAGTTAGGTTTAAGTAGTTCTGAGTCCTAGGGGACTGATGACCTTAGAAGTTACGTCCCATAGTGCTCAGAGCCATTTGAACCATTTTTTCGCCTGCCATATGGCCCGACAACCAGAAGTGGTAGTCTGGGGTACCATTTCATTTCACAGCAGGCCCCTTGGGTTAGCATCTGCGACACCCTTACAGCACTGAGGTACGTCGATAATATTCTGCTCCCCAATATGTTGTCCTTGATGGCAAGCCATTCTGGTCTTACAATTCAGCAAGATAATGCCGGCACAGGGTGGGAGTTTCTACTGATTTTCTTCGTACTTGCCAAAACCATTTTGGCCAGGAATGTCGCCGGATCTCTCCCCAATTGAGGACGTTTAGAGTATTATGGGCAGAGCCCTACAACCTGCTCGGGATTTTGACGATCTAACTCACCAATTATACAGAATTTGGCACGATATCCCTCATCAGGGGATCTAACAACTCTATCAGTCAATGCAAAGCCGAATAACTGCTTGCGTAAGGGTCACAGGTGGATGAATGTATTATTGTCTTGCACATTCTGTCAACCTCTTTCTCTTCAATAAATCATCCAATTGTTCTGAAATTGTAATGATTTGGGTGTCTGTACATGTACATCACATCAAACGATTTCCGTCCCATTCGGATAATTTCTCTCTGTTGTACCATTTTTTATCTTTTTATTATTTTTTCCTAGAGTGTACTTTCCGGACCAGTTTTATGTTGACCACCTCGTACGAAGTTTTCGCCGTATGCTCCTTCACCGCTACTATAGACAAAGCATTTCTTATATCACATTTGTTCGTATTGCAAAAATCGTGGAGCGCTACCGCACAAGACAGAGTGCTCAGCCAGACGAACGATCATTTTTTCTAGTTGACATACAGCCTACATTGTACAACTGCTTGTACGGTTGCCCATCTCCGCTCCGCAGCCACATACGCATTTGAGAAACAATGAAACAAATTCCACTATTACAACAAACTTTAAAAAGTTTAAGTGTTGATTTGTAGGTTTAGCAGTGTCATATATTGTTTTAAGTTTCGTACTGTTTTTTCCTTTTTTTTGCGATTACACTCAGCCCGTGCAATAAAGACACCAGAGACTGGGACATTTCCTCTGGAGGACATAACACTCCACAGCAAGGGCCGCTAAAAAGACTTGGTCTGGTGCCCGTGCGGCGTCCGACAGCCAAGCACAGCGCTTTCCACAGTGAAGGCAGGCGGTAACTCATTACGAGCTCGACACGGTGGGCGAGCCGCGGGATCGTTACGGGCGCAGCTGTGTTCTGGCAGGTGCCTTACGCAAGCAGTCCTCTCCAGCGCCTCTGCATTGTGCCTGGAGTCTTGTAGCGCATCTCTCCTCTTATACCTCTCATCTCCCGATAAACACAACGGAGAAAATAGCTATAAATGTATATTTAAAGAGCCTGCAACAAGAACTAGGTTTCGACCTACGTCGTTATTTCCGAAGAAAGTGTTAAATTTATTATTGATTCTTCTGGATAAATAGAAGGAATAACTGTACTGCATATGTGTATTACGTACCCTCATACGGCGAGAGATGGGAACAGGTAATGCACCTAGGAACATGATCAAGCGTTATCGTTTTGGTGGTGCAGGTGTGATGGTCTGGGGTGGCATAATGTTGTGTGGGGATGCATAATGTTGTATGGACGTACTGACCTCCAAATCTTTGAAAACAGTACACTCACCAGTCAAAGTTATTGTGACACTGTACCCTTTACCCACGGTTCGTATTTTCAGGGGTGTATTCGGCCGTGCCTTCATTTTTATCGGCGAATAGACTTGCCTGCCTGTTCCCCCGACTTAAACCCCATCTAGTACGAATGTGATTCGGGGGGAGGGGGTATTGCAGCACGTGCACATGCACTAACGACTCTCCAGGAGTTGTCAGCCGCACTTGTGGAAGAATGGAACGCCCTACCACAATCACTTCTTACCAACCTAGCAAATACACTCCTGGAAATGGAAAAAAGAACACATTGACACCGGTGTGTCAGACCCACCATACTTGCTCCGGACACTGCGAGAGGGCTGTACAAGCAATGATCACACGCACGGCACAGCGGACACACCAGGAACCGCGGTGTTGGCCGTCGAATGGCGCTAGCTGCGCAGCATTTGTGCACCGCCGCCGTCAGTGTCAGCCAGTTTGCCGTGCCATACGGAGCTCCATCGCAGTCTTTAACACTGGTAGCATGCCGCGACAGCGTGGACGTGAACCGTATGTGCAGTTGACGGACTTTGAGCGAGGGCGTATAGTGGGCATGCGGGAGGCCGGGTGGACGTACCGCCGAATTGCTCAACACGTGGGGCGTGAGGTCTTCACAGTACATCGATGTTGTCGCCAGTGGTCGGTGGAAGGTGCACGTGCCCGTCGACCTGGGACCGGACCGCAGCGACGCACGGATGCACGCCAAGACCGTAGGATCCTACGCAGTGCCGTAGGGGACCGCACCGCCACTTCCCAGCAAATTAGGGACACTGTTGCTCCTGGGGTATCGGCGAGGACCATTCGCAACCGTCTCCATGAAGCTGGGCTACGGTCCCGCACACCGTTAGGCCGTCTTCCGCTCACGCCCCAACATCGTGCAGCCCGCCTCCAGTGGTGTCGCGACAGGCGTGAATGGAGGGACGAATGGAGACGTGTCGTCTTCAGCGATGAGAGTCGCTTCTGCCTTGGTGCCAATGATGGTCGTATGCGTGTTTGGCGCCGTGCAGGTGAGCGCCACAATCAGGACTGCATACGACCGAGGCACGCAGGGCCAACACCCGGCATCATGGTGTGGGGAGCGATCTCCTACACTGGCCGTACACCACTGGTGATCGTCGAGGGGACACTGAATAGTGCACGGTACATCCAAACCGTCATCGAACCCATCGTTCTACCATTCCTAGACCGGCAAGGGAACTTGCTGTTCCAACAGGACAATGCACGTCCGCATGTATCCCGTGCCACCCAACGTGCTCTAGAAGGTGTAAGTCAACTACCCTGGCCAGCAAGATCTCCGGATCTGTCCCCCATTGAGCATGTTTGGGACTGGATGAAGCGTCGTCTCACGTGGTCTGCACGTCCAGCACGAACGCTGGTCCAACTGAGGCGCCAGGTGGAAATGGCATGGCAAGCCGTTCCACAGGACTACATCCAGCATCTCTACGATCGTCTCCATGGGAGAATAGCAGCCTGCATTGCTGCGAAAGGTGGATATACACTGTACTAGTGCCGACATTGTGCATGCTCTGTTGCCTGTGTCTATGTGCCTGTGGTTCTGTCAGTGTGATCATGTGATGTATCTGACCCCAGGAATGTGACAATAAAGTTTCCCCTTCCTGGGACAATGAATTCACGGTGTTCTTATTTCAATTTCCAGGAGTGTATTTTGTCTACTTCCTTTTGATTGATTGAAGTGCTTTAAAATAAAGCCAAACGTGCTCAGTGTAAATAAAACTTTTGTTACAGTCGCGAAAGACAGAATATTTCTCAATATTACATACGATACCTATGTGGTACTTAAATGAGCTATTGTTATACGGTAAATTTTATATGAAATTTAGGTGTCTTGTCCACTTTTCATTCTCAACATTGTGGCAACTAAAATCGACCATACGGAAAATATACTGTATGGACTTTTACCTCTGCAATCTCTTCAAAATTTCGTGCAATGGTTTACTATATTTAATGCTGCATAATAACTGCGTTGAACATCGAAACAAAATTAAGTCATTTATGGGGGAAAGGTGTCAGTCAAGGAGATGTGTAAAAATCTAATTTTTGGGCCAAATAGTTTTTGTGGAATCGATTGATAAGAGTGTCAAAGCAGTCGGAACACGATGTGTCTGGCGAGCAGTGCAGTGACAAAATCGCGCACAGCGCGGAATGCAGAGAGCACGTCTTTGTAGCAGCGAAAGGGTTAATGCGGCCGTGGTGGCTTTACTTCATGAACTGCGCGCTCCCCCCTAAACGTAAGCTTGCGAACTATGCTATACTAAGGCACTGCTTCTATTGGCGCGTGCGTCGTGTGCAACTGGCAACGCAGCAATCTCCCGCGTCTGGGCGGCCATGCGCGAGCCGCCAAGATAAAAGAATAGATATTGAGTTCACTTGAGCTTGAACGACAAATAGGGGTACGTAATTCCATGCTGTTTCAATTCTATGGGAGAGTTTATAAACCATAGTGTCAGGGGAATGATGGAGTGCCAATCTCATCGGTAACATACAAAGAGACGTTTCCGGTGGTTGAGAGATCTGGAGAATATGCTGGTCTCATCAACAGCCGAACACCTTCCAAATCGAGGTAAGTCACGACAGTACGGGCAACGTGCCCTCTTGCGTTGTCTTGTTGGAAGATGGATAATGGAACGTTACAGTGTGTGTTCTCCTCGGAGCCTCCATATATATATATATATATTTATTATGGTCTTACATAACGACAGAAAAATCATCTGTACAGTCTCTCATTGATTCTATGTATAGCATCGCAATATATATATATATATATATATATATATATATATATATATATATATATATTGCAGTGTGTGTTCTCCTCGGAGCCTCCATATATATATATATATATATATATATATGGAGGCTCCGAGGAGAACACACACTGCAATATATATATATATATATATATATATATATATATATATATATATTGCGATGCTATACATAGAATCAATGAGAGACTGTACAGATGATTTTTCTGTCGTTATGTAAGACCATAATTTCAAAGGATCCTCAGTCTGATCAATAGGCAATATTTTAAGTTCAAATTCATTGAAGGTTTCGCGCACCATTCTCTTTACCTTCAGTTTGGTTTTAGTTCAACTTGTGTTTGGCAACAACGCAGTGACAACTATTGAATACGACGGGTCTTTACCGTACCTCACAGCTCCTGCATTTCCTACAGTTCTTAACAATCCTTTCAACACCTGTTTGCATTGATCCCATAGTACCGTAATAATCAATGATTCCCTTACCTATAGCAACTGAATCAAGAAGTTCGTGTCTGTTGGTTACTAGGAAGTCTAGGACGTTTCCATCACGAATCGGCTCCTTAGCTAAATGCTCTAGGTAATTTTGAGGGAAGACGTTTAAAACATTCTCACTGTTTTAACTTCATCTGTATCCAACTCTACGGCTCGCAAATTGAGAAATTGCATGGTTAAGATATTTAACAGTAATATTCTCTAAATTTCTTCCGAAGTGCTTTTCCCCTCCAGTTTCTGAGTCACATAGAGTATAAAACATTTGAACAACATCTTTGACCCACTTTTGATGCCCATTTTCTCCTAGAATTTTTCCCATTCTGTATTTGTAAGAACTTGACTGAACAATATCGATTTATGTTTCGTGCATATAAGGACTACCTCGTCTGTGGAGTAGCCTATTCATGCGATGATGCTTGGCTGCCTTAAGTTAGTATTCATCAGACACCCGCCCTTCTGCCTGTCTCGCTTTGTGCATACCCGTCCGAATATAAGATACAACCATTGTGAAGTGGCCGCATTCTCACAGACGCTAGAAATCGCGGACCGTCGTCCTTGACACTGACGTCGAGATGCCTGTTACGCGGTATGGCACCATTCCCAACAAGTTACGTACAAACTTCTACTTTTTTGGCAGCGAATCTCTCTTACTCTGCTGAGAAAATGGAAAATTTCTTGCGCTCTATTTCTGTTGGAGGTTTTGTCATTGATTAACATTTGTTGAAATATTGGTCTCACGGAACATAAAATACAAATTCTTCAACTAACTTGCGATGTTATCTTTCAGCAGTCTTCGTGATTAAATTAATGCAACAATAAGAATTTTCGTTTGAATTGTAGAGCCTGAAAGCAGCCGTCTGTATTTAGCGGAGAGTCATTCATGAACACAGAGACCATTTGGGATGTCCTTTCGGTAGGTGTAGCGTGACCACTACTGTTGCCGTCATGAACACATAACTTAGCAGAGAGCGTTGAATTCAAATCTCATACTGTTAGCCGTAACGCGTTTAACTAACAGTAACATTTATCCGGCAGTAATTGTGGCATCGTTGAATCAGATATTGACAAAATATCTGTTTTATTTACCAGCTGTTCACATAGAGAATTACAAAGTTGTGCACCTCATGAAATTTAATAACACAATAGTCTCTGAATTGTGACTGGAGTCAGTAATGTAATACAAATACTTGAGATTAAGAATGCATGGATACGAAGGATATAAAATGACGCATCACAAGGTCGCTCGGTTTTAGTTAAAGAAAGCGTCTGATACCTCACGAGAAGCAGGTTAGAAAATTCCAACAAACAGCAACCAGAAGCAGAAATACAAACACTCCACGGACCACCAGAAACTGTTTTGGCATGGAACATGAAGACGAAATTATACTGTTAATAGCTCATAGGGTCTTATAAGAAGTCAGCATAGTTTCAACGTTTTGCCATCAAGCCAACGAGTACCTGAAATACTTTCGTCTGTAGAGTAAAACTATTAATGGATCAAATAATACTCCACGTGTACAATAATATAAGAAACCATTCTCTCCACCCTGCAAAAGTTAATAAAACACGAAGAGACACCAATAATAAAACAATAAAGTATAACTTGGAATGATATGCACAGGGTAGAATTGGATGCAAATCTGCGTAAATTTTTCGGTACTCCCGCCTCATCTGCCAATGCAAAACTTACTGTTTCGCCAACAGCTTAGGAGCAGCTCATTTTCGTATTCAGCGTATATTGGCTAAGAATAAAATTCAGCATGGAAACCAATGATTGTCAACTTATAGTGTATAGTTCAAAAATGGTTCTAAGCACTATGGGACTTAACATCTGAGGTCATCAGTCCCCTAGACTTAGAACTACTTAAACCTAACTAACCTAGACTTAAAACTACTTAAACCTAACTAACCTAACGACATCACACACATCCATGCCCGAAGCTGGATTTGTACCTGCGACCGTAGCAGCAGCGCGGTTCCGGACTGAAACGCCTAGAACCGCTGGACCACAGCGGCCGGCCTGTATGTAGTTCACTGACGACTTCCCTACTAGGTAAAAATTTTTAAATTCCGCCCTACGTATCTAATTATTGTCACGACAGGTCTTCAGATTTGTTAATATTAGGAAGCAGTGTTGTTTTATAGAACTGGCTATAATTTAATATGAGAGCTACAACGCAGCACAGGTTAGCAGGAACATATGAAAATTGTATTCACTAGACTGATACGACCAATTCTATTTTGTCAATGTTGTGCAGATGAACTACTCTTATCACTTTATTTCTTCGATACAACAGGAATGTTGTTGTCTTCTCTCTCCTCTTCCCACTTTTCCTCTCATTCTTTTTTTCTTTAAGTACTGGCAGCTAGTTGACGCAGAGGTTTCAGTTATGCTGTTGGCTGGTTGCCTTAAAAGGGTGGGGGGTGGGGAGAAACGGACCAAACTGCGAGGTCATCGATCCCTTGTTCTCAGTAGAACAATTATCCAAGGGAAAGAAGAAAACAAAGAAGACGTACGGCACAATAACTGGAGAAAGGAAGAACCAGAAGAATGACAGAAGGACAACACACACTACAATGGACAAAACAGGACAAGAAAACCATAGAGAAATACAAAAAACAGGAAGAAGAGATTAAAAACAAGAAAGCAGATGATCATGACTGACTATGAGAATAGAAAAGGAGAAGCCAGCCACTCTGCAACACATTAAAACCTCCACCCTAAAAGCCCTTGAGTGGAGGACACAGAGGGATAAAGGAGATGCGCTAAAACACAGATCAAATGATAAAGCCCACCCTCACGAATAAAACGTAAAACTGAAGCTGCTGTTGAGGCATTGTCGCCCAAAACCGAAAGTAGGGTGCTGGGAAAGTTAAAAGTGGTCAGTCCAGCAAGAGGTGGACGACTGTCATTTGGGAGCCACAGCGACACTGAGATGGGTCCTCGTGACGGAGGAGATAACCATGTGGGACATATGGCCAATGCGGAGCCGACAAAGGACAACTGATTCCCTGCGAGAAGCCCACAGGGAAGACTTCCACACATTCGCTGTCTCCTTAATGACACGCAGTTTGTTGTGCATAATGTTATGCGACTCCATCTCCCAAATCCGAAAAACTTTGAGGCGTAAGACAGAACGTAGGTCAGTTTCAGAGATGCCCATCTCCAGGAGCGGTTTCCGCGTAGCCTGTTTGGCCAGCCTGTCAGCAAGTTTGTTGCCTGAGATTCTGACGTGTTCTGGGGTCCACACAAACACCACTGAACGATTGGACCGTTCCAGGGCAGAGATAGACTCCTGGATGTTCGCTAACAGATTATGGCGAGGCAGCACTGGTCGATAGCTTGTAAGCTGCTCAAGGAGTCGGAACAGAGAAGAAACGGCTCACCAGAACAGGAACGGATGTACTGAAGTGCATGAGATGTGGCCACAAGCTCTGCAGTGAATCCACTGCAGCCAGCGGGCAAGGAATGCTGTGCAATATGGCCTCTGTGGACACTGGTAAAGCCAGCTTTACCATTAGCCATCGAGCCGTCGGTGTAAACAACTTCAGAGCCACGGAACACGTCAGGAATCGAGGGAAAGTGACATGGGACTTAACATCTGAGGTCATCAAACCCCTACATTTAGAACTACTTAAACCTAACTAAACTAAGGACATCACACACATCCATGCCCGAGGTAGGATTCGAACCTGCGACTGTAGCAGCAGCGCGGTTCCGGACTGAAAAGCCTAGAGCCGCTCGGTCACAGCGGCCAGCGTTAACGGAGTCCTGAGGGCCATGCAAAAGGTCCAGATGAAGCTTCGGTCAAAGTGTACACCATGGAGGTGTGCGTGAATGGACCTCAAGTAGAGGTGGTAAAGGGCTCTAGTTCGGAGAGAAGGATCGCACGCGAACCGCAATCGTGAGTCCTTACCTGGGCCGCCGATGCCGGAGATGAACTGCCGCGGGTGGCAAAAGGAGACGGTAATTCGGATGCTCAGGAGAACTAGAAATGTGTGCAACATAAGTGGCGAGCAGTTGCGCACGTCGGATCCGCAATGGAGGGACTCCGGCCTCCACCAGCACACTGGTCACTGGACTCCTTCTAAATGCTCCCGTCGGTAGGCGAACGCCTAGCGGTTGAAAACTGGAAGCCGTGGGCTACGGCACATTATTATACCTTGTGAATTGCTCCCTGTAGGCGCCTTTCAGCATCTCCAGTACTGTAGGAGCAATTCGAAATGCAGAAGTCATCCGCATACAGAGAAGGGGAGACCGACAGCCCTACAGCTGCTGCTAGGCCGTTGATGACCACTAAAAATAGAGATACACTCAATACGGAGCCCTGCGGAACGCCATTCTCTGGCTAACGGGAGGAACTATGGGAGGCACCAACTTGGACACGGAATGTATGGAGCAACAGGAAGTTCTGGATAAAAATCGGGAGCAGGCCCCGGAGACCACACTCATACAATGTGGCAAGGATATGATGTCGCCAGGTCGTGTCGTATGTTTTACATAAGTCAAAACAGATGGCAACCAGGAGTTGGCGTCTGGAAAAGGCTGTTCTGATGGCAGGGACACAAGATTATGAGTGGTAGAGCGACCCTCGCGGAAGCCGCCCTGACATGGAGCCAGTTGGCTAGGTAACACAAGGACCCAACCCAACCGCTGACACACCATACGTTCCAGCAGCTTACAGAGAACGTTGGTGAGGCTGATGGGCCGATAGTTATACACATCAAGCGGATTTTTACCCGGTTTTAATACCGGAATGATGATGCTCTCCCGCCATTGCAATGGGAAGACGCCATCGCACCAGATCCGGTTGAAGATGATGACATATCGCTTGTAGTCAGGCGAGAGATCTTTAATCATCCGACTGTGGATCTAATCCTTCCCAGGAGCTGTGTCGGAGCAATGTGCAAGGGCGCTGAGGAGCTCCCACTCTGTGAATGATGCGTTATAGGGTACACTGTGGCGTGTAGTGAACGAGAGGACTTTCCTTTCCATCCACCGTTTGAGGGTGCGAAAGGCTCCGACGCGGAGGCTCGAGAATAGTGCTCAGCAAAGTGCTCGGCAATCGCGTTTGCGTCGGTAGAGAGCACGCCATTGATGTTAACGCCAGAGACACCTGCTGGGGCTGGTACCGAAAAAGACGTCCGATCTTCGTTCAGACTGGGGAAGGTGACGTATGGCACCCAATGGTCGACACATACCTCTCCCAACACTCCTGTTTCCGTCGTTTTATAAGCAGGCGAACGCGGGTACGGAGCCGCTTAAAGGCTATTAGGTGCTCTAGGGAAGGATGCCGCTTATGACGGTGTAGAGCTCGCCGACGCTCTTTCATTGCCTCAGCGCTTTCCGGCGACCACCAAGGGAATGTCTTTCGCCAGGGGCACCCTAGAGAACGAGGGATCGCGTTCTCCGCCACAGAGACCTTCTCAATCACAACATCGATGGTACCACGTGGGGGAGATTCAATGGTGACAGCTGGGGTGAAGGCTAACCAGTCTGCCTTGTTTAAAGCCCATCTGGGTGCGTTTTCCTCCACCTACTATGCAGTGTCGTTTTCTGCCCTGACGATGACCATGGAATTCTTTACACCTCATATCCAGCACGGTAGCCAGTCTGTTGTGGTGGGCCGGCCGCGGTGGTCTAGCGGTTCTAGGCGCTCAGTCCAGAACCGCGGGACTGCTACGGTCGCAGGTTCGAATCCTGGCATGGATGTGTGTGATGTCCTTAGGTTAGATAGGTTTAAGTAGTTCTGAGTTCTAGGGGACTGATGACCACAGATGTTAAGTCCCATAGTGCTCAGAGCCATTTGAACCATTTTGTTGTGGTGGGGCCGCCATGTACTCTGTTGGTTGTAGCCCCCTGACTACACAGGTATCGCTCGTATGTACGAGAGCTGATGGGAACTCCTCTGTCTCAATGAAGCCTCAATTTTTTGTAGAGCATTTAGAGGACAAGTTTGGGGAGGTGGCGGGCTTGTCCAAAATGCGGTCAGGGTCAGTCTTGATAAAAACGGCATCCTCTGCCCAGTCATGGCCATTACTGCCCTGTGACAAGCTGGGGGATGTTTCCGTTACCATCACGCCTAATAAGAGCTTAAATATGGTCCAGGGTATTATAGTCCACAGGGACCTTCTTTTGCAGTCTAACGAAGAGCTGCACGCCAACTTAGAGCGACAAGGAGTTCATTTCGTCTGGCGCGTCCATTGGGGTACGAGGGATAATCAGGTTGCCACTGGTGCCTTCATCTTGGCCTTTGAGGGTGAGAAGGTCAAGGTGATGGTCTACTGCTGTGATGTCAAGCCATATATCCATCCTCCAATGCGATGCTTTAAGTGCTTCCCGCTGTACTTCCAGCATCACATGTCGAGATAGTGGACGTCCATCCCATCCCAGTACTCCATGTGCCCCGCCTCCCACCTGTGTCAACTGCGGAGAGCATAATTTCTGTTGCTCTCCAGACTGCAGGATTTTATAGCGAGAAACGAAAATCATGGAATACAAGACCCTGGACCGACTATCCTATACTGAGGCCTAGAGGAAATTTGAGTGCCTACATCCTGTGGCTATGACCTCCTCTTGTGCCGCCACTAAAAGAACAGTTGTAGCTCCATCAGTTCCACAAGTTCGTCAGCTCTCAGAGCCAGAAGACTACACCTGTCTCCTTGATGGTGGGGGGCACTTCCCTCCCTGTTACTCCTGCACCACCAACAATCGGGGACACCAGTCGTCACTTCTCAGTTGGAAAAGCATAGGTCTTCTTTGGCTCCTCTCACTTGGAAGAGGTCCCTTGGGTCAGGTTTCTGATAGTGGAGAGGATGACAATTGCCAGTGGCTGAAGTGCCCAAAAGCAGCGGGTCATAGGGCTTCACGATCATCCTCAGTCCTAGAGATTGAATCATTGAAACCCTCCCAGTCAGAGAAATCCAAGGATAAGCAAGAGAAATCCAGAAAGAAGACCCCCATGACCAAGGGAATTGCGGTGGCACCCACATCACTGCTGCCTACAAGCTCTGTGTTTGAAGATGAGGTGAAGATTCTGGCATCTGCTGAGGACCTAGATCTCACCAGACCCTCAGACACAATGGATATAAACTGTTGAGGAAATAAGTCGGTGGCAGCAGGTGATCCTGACGCGTAGACTGCCTCATTAAGTGTTTCATGCCTTTCCAGTCTCACGATCACGTCATCCTCCAGTGGAATTGCGGCGGTTTTTTCCACCACTTGACAGAGCTACGGCAAATGTTAACTTCACACCTGCTTTCTGCATTGCCCTCCAGGAAACCTGGTTCCCAGCAATCCAGACCCCTGCCCTTCACGGCTACAGGGGATATTACAAGAACTGTAGCGAATATAATATAGTGTCAGGTGGAGTTTGCGTTTATGTCCTCAATTCTGTATGTAGTGAACCTGTGCCCCTTCAAACTCCTCTTGAAGCTGTAGCTGTCAAGATACAGACAACGCAGACAATAACTGTTCAAATGTGTGTGAAATCTTACGGCACTTAACTGCTAAGGTCATCAGCCCCTAAGCTTACACGCTACTTAACCTAAATTATCCTAAGGACAAACACACACACCCATGCCCGAGAGAGGACTCGAACCTCCTGCGGGACCAGCCGCACAGTCCATGGAAAATAACTGTCTGTAACGTATATCTCCTCAAGATGGCGCGATACCCCTGAATGTATTGGCTGCACTGATTGATCAACTCCCTAAACCTTTCCTACTTTTGGGAGATTTTAGCGCCCATAACCCCTTGTGGGGTAGCATCATGCTTGCCGTCTGTGGCAGAGATGTCGAAAATTTACTGTCCCACCTCGACCGCTGCCTCCTAAATACTGGGGCCGCCACACATTTCCTCGCTCAAGAGATGGAGGATGAGCAGGACTGCAATGCCACGACGAGGGAGTGGGCTAAAGATCTCAATGCACGATGGACACGATGCACCATGTAAGGCGCCCTTCCCCAATTGGCTCGCCCTTCGGGAAAATTTTGAAAAATGGAGGTCAAACCCTACAGGGGACTATCATGTAAAGGCCGAAAGGTGCGAGTCTCCTTTTAGTCGCCTCTTATAACAGACAGGAATACCTCGGGCCTATGCTAACCCCGGGCCCGCAGGGGGTCAGTTATGCTGTACTTGAACTAAAACTGGATGGGAACTTAGCCTTTAACGTGATGGAGCGATCAAGCCATTTTTTGTGTTGAGTGATTTAGGTACTGAAAAGCCAAATTCGAATGGTACACGTACATGGTGAAATATTCGAGGTCTCTGAGGGAAGTGAATGTTACTAAAAACAGGAGTATATTTTCTTTTTTCACAGCGAACGGCGAGTGCGTAGCCTGTATCACAGTAATGACAAGACCTCTGCTATGCCTTGTTGTGCTCCACACATGAGACCAGGCAGGGGGCACAGAAGTTATAAAAATGGATGCACATACGACAGGGGCGGAGTAATAACCTTTGTCCTGCCATCCAGATATAGCTTTTCCATAGATTTCTCGAATAATTTAAGGCAAACGCAGGGCTGAATCTTTTGCAATAATCACTACTGATTCCTTACCCCAAGGAAAGCTTGCGCTCCGTCTCTAATGACGTTGTCGCCGACTGGACGTTAAACTACAATCATCTTTTATCCGCAAGTGAATTCAAAGTGCTCGCACCCATTCCGAAGAGGCTTGGCGTTGGTCCTATGACAGAACAAGAAGGCGGTTATCTGAACTGGGATGCTATAAAAGACAAACCTTGGTTATCTCATCATACACCCGAGAATAATCTACATCCATAAAACGATAATACACAAACTTATTACCGAGGAAAATCAGGGCATACTTTTCTGGAAAAGGGGAGTGCACTAAATGTTTTGCATAGGCAATACGCTAACTAAACTGAGAGAACTGCTTCCAGGGGAAATTTACATGATAAATACCAATGCATATCAAATGCAGGAAATGTTGGAATTCGTTTGATTGAGAAGTTTTGTTACATTATTCGCTTCCAAAACTGAAGGACTATCATCGTAGAAATACCTTTGTAAACAACCATAACGCTCAAGAGGTGGTGTTAAATTGGATGACTGAGTAGGTGGACCGCTCTTTCGACTTTGTGGTACAAAAAAAGTCTGTTGTACAGACATTTAAAAAGTATGACATTCGTTGGTATACTAACTAATGATATCTTTTAAATATACATCAAGTTAATAAGAGAAATGTATTGACCAAATAGTATTTTCTATGGTTAGTATCTTCAATATCTGGGCAACGCTCGTACAATACGATGGAGTGCTATCTCATGTTGCTTGCGCACGTTCCCCGTTTCTCTAAAATTATGCAACAGTAGACAGTACGTAAGGTGTCAAAATACTTATTTAATGATCTGTCCTAACATTGACATGTAGAGCAACTGAAATCTCATTCCCTCTTCTTGAGCACGTTCCCCATTCACAAATTCACTGCGTGTATGACACGGAATGGTAGACACCATGCGCCAGACATTCTCTCTAGCGCAGCCTTTTAATGAAACATCATAGAGTGTGCTTATTTCCATTAATGCGGTAAAACTCTTGTCTGAAGTAGCAAGTTTCAAGTTCCAGTGATGTAAAACGATTAAACCACAGGAATTTGGCTCGCTAGGGAAGAAAAACCAGTTGTAAAACCAGTTATCTACATCAATGAGCTGTTGTTGACGGAATTGGGGTAAATGTATTCTCCCTAGTTCTTAATTTCTTTAGAATTATCTTAAAGCGTTAAGTATACTATAAAACAACACTACTTTAGCAGATAATCAAAAGGTCCTGCCCACTACTTACGTTGTATGGTATATTTAGACTGTGGACGTGTACTATTTCGTCATGTTAGTGTGCTGCAAGCCCGATGTTACTGAATATTCCACGTACAACTCAACTCACTACTTAACAATATGTAATCTGACCAGGAAAACACAAAATATCATTTTAATTTTGGTATAAGTCGACAATATTTCAGGCTGAAGAAAGGTAAGTTAAAGTAACGCGGATCATATCAACACTATTGCGTTTACGAAATTCAGGTTTTTGCTTGATAAGAAATCGATCTACACGATCTAATGATGGTATAAAGGGAAGGGGTGGGGGAAGGGGAGGAAGAAGGAGATGTTTCGAATTAACAATCATAGTGACTGTAAAACTAGAAGCGATAATTTAAAAATGACAGTAAACGTTACAAAGTCTCCACGTAAAGAATATTTATATTAAACAAAAGAGCAGCAATGTGCAAGAAAAATCGCAGTATAGAATTTATATATCGGACGTACTTGCAGAACGTGAAAGGTGCTCGCGAATATCTTGCATTACATCAATTGTTTGACAGGGTCAAGAAGTGAAGATGAACACGATTTCTCTTTACATAATAAGCCTGTGGTAGCAGCTGAAGGTAACTCGTGGCCTTTGCATCGCGAGTTGGTGTGAAAGGTCGCGGGAGATTCCACAGCTTAATGTGTAACGGTCAAGAGTGAGGTAAGTGGAAATCCTGTTCGACTAGGTTTAGTGTGCAGAAACCCCCTCAACACGCATACCTACTTGCAAAAACAGCATGGCTTGCTACCTAGGTGTAGGAGTACGAGGAAATACAAGCGAATGTTGTGGTTTAATTAGTGATTCATCTTTCTCCCACCAATGATAAAACGAAGTTGAGATGCAGTCCGAATTTGTAAAATATCGTTTAAAAATTATTCGCTACAGGTACTGTAATTTTTGAAACAATATTTAGGATTAATGTGTGAAGAGTACATAAGCTGCGATCTTATTAATAAAGTTTTCTGAGAAAAGTGACTTTGGGGTGTCCATGGTAGATGTGCTGCGTGATGTTAGTGGCATCTGAGTAAAACAGTGTTCAATAAGTGTAATATTTGATTAGTTTTGAAATGATAACTAGGATAGCGCAGTTATTACTTCATTGTTGTCTGCAGCTCGTACGCTAGTGCTTAACGACACTGCCCTTAGATCGCGGAATACCGGGTTCGATTCCCGGCCTGACCGGGGTCTAAGTGTTTGTGTCATTCTAACCATTTAATCTCATCTCCATCGACGTGCTAGTTGTCGAAGTCGCGTCAAATGAAAAGAAGTGTAGCAGACCACAGGAAGGGTCTCCCACCCATGATGGCATACCATCATTTCATTTTTACTTCGTTGTTCTCCAGAAGAAGACATGAATGTAATTCTGCATCGTAAAAGCCCAGTTGTATCTCGTTACTTGACCAATGCTACTAATTTCAGTGTAAAGGTAACTCGTATCACGTGTGTAACATGAAAGAAAACTAAATATACATAAAATAAAAAATAAAAAATGCTGTACTAAGACTCGAAGACTGAAACTGTAGCACTGTTTCATGGACTTACGTAAAGCAACAGAAGTTTTTTTTTAAAAAAAAAAAAAAAAAAAGCTCCTGTAGGCGCCAGTGCATCTGCGCTTGTTATTTACTGTAGATGTCTTTTACTGGCAATGTTTTCCTTAGGGTAACATGATCTGACATAGACTTTTCCCACAGTAAAAGAGACAGTTACCCATTGCTTATGATGTTGTCAAAAATCCTTATGTAAAAGAATGCAAAGAAGTTACGGAGCATCCTGTGATGAATATTCACTTCACTGGCTGATTGAAAAGGACGTTATTTGCTCCTCTTTATACGAAGGATAAAACAATGGATGGAAGAAATTGAATATCAATATCCTTTAATTCTGTGCGTTGTAGAATCGCAAATCATATGTCAGACTCGAACATAATGATATTCCTGGAGAGAAGGAAACACGCCTAGAATAGCCAACATTGATTCAACAAAAGTTTGTGTGAAACAGCTCGATTTTTCAGGCTTGTTACGCTGAAAATTCTAGACGCAGGTGAATGGGCAGATCCCTTTCCCTAGACATCCGATAGGTGTTCGATTCACTACCATATTGTCCACTGATAACTACGAAACACTCATGAAGGGATCCTACCGATTACATACAGTATATGTAACTGGCTCAAAAAATTTTGACTGACAGAACTCAGTACGTTATACTGGACGGAAGTACCAAATAGCAAGAAATTAACGTCGGATGTGCAAAAAATAATCGTAATAGGACTGTTAAAACTCTCACTATATAGCGAAAACGTTTAACTCAAATGTGAGAAGACCACGATATTTTTAGTGTTAAAGGGATATCTGTATTTTAGATTTTGTCAAATTTTGTTGCAGCACAATATTATATTCCCCGCTAAATTTAATACTCATGGTAGACATAATATAACACTACCCCTATCACTAAATCAGCAGTACACCGATAATGTTACTCCTGTGAAAGGAATTAGATTTGACCGTGTACTAATGGTTAAGGTATCGACCTATTTTTCGTTCCTCAAAAGGTTTCTATAGAATGGAAGCAGCAGCAAAACAAACGGGAATCGAATCAAGGTTCTGTTAGTAATGAATTAAACAGTAATTGCGTAAAATGAAATGGTCACCACCAGTAGGCAAATTTGTACCAAGTATTAGCACTGTTCATAAAAACGTTAACTTTAGATGTTTATTTCACTTGATGCGGAGGTTCTGTTTTTGCTTATAGGTGACAGTGTGCCAATGGTTTGGCATGAATAACACAGACGAAGTCTTAAAACATTTTGGCAACAACTGGCTGAAAGTAACACTTACGACCCGCATAGTAAAGCAGAAAATTAATGATCATTACTTCCTTATGCTAGGAGGAGCACAAATTAAACAGATGGTTCCTTAATCTGGAGTAGTCTGAATAACTGTAATCAGTTCTTATTATATCATATAAATGTTATAAAACGAAAGTTGCACTTCATTAATATTGTTATTATAGTATAAAATGCAAAACTGTATCACCAAGTAGGAACAGGGCCCAGAAACTAATCTATCAGTAAACTCAGATCAAGGCTGACGAGTTTATCCAAGACACAACAAAAAAAAAACGCTGTTAACTAGAATCACATGAAATAAAAATATTATTACAAATCTTTATAGTAACTATTCCTTAAGCTGATCCTTGAAGTCAGTAATACTTTGGTTGATCACAACTTTATGCCAATAATTTAAATACAACAGTGACATTTCAAGAAGACTGACGTTTAGGCAAAACGCTTGAGATCATTTCCTTGAACTTGGGCTTCGATGGGCCTTAACTATTCTTTTACGAAAAACGCGTGGAGTACTTCAGAAATGAGGCTCACTGAAGATTTATGAAATTTACTACTGCACGTAGTTTATTGAATGTAGTTAAGGAAAGCAATTACTTTTCAGTTCTGTAAAATAGGATAATAGGAAACATTTTAGTACTTGGAGAACGACCCTGCCCAGGTAATTGACTAGGCATTAAATATGGATCTTCGACACAAAGTTTAAAACTAATAGCAATATTTGTATAAGAGACCAAATGAATGGGCCATGCAACTATACAGTACTCAGCTGATTATTTGAGACAACGGTGGTGGATGTGGCGATTTCGTGTGGCTACTCAAAAAGGCGGAGAAGTATATATGGCTCTTGCTGTGTAAAAATCTCTGAAAATGCTCTTCTTAGTACAGAGCTAACTAATGTATGCCATGAATAAGCACTCCGTCTTCAGACCACGAATGGCCTACCGGGCCCATCCGCCCGCGGTGTCATCCTCGGTGGAGGATGCGGACAGGAGAGGCGTGGAATCAGCACACCGCTCTCCCGGGTCGTAAGATGGTATTCTTGATCGAAGCCGCTACTATTCGGTCGAGTAGCTCCTCAATTGGCATCACGAGGCTGAGTGCACCCCGAAAAATGGCAACAGCGCATGGCGGCCTGGATGGTCACCTATCCAAGTACCGACCACGCCCGACAGCGCTTAACTTCGGGGATCTCACGGAAACCGGTATATGCACTGCGGCAAGGGCGTTGCCCTGTATGCCATGAATAGCAAGCAAAATTGCTTCCACATCCGAGGTTATATTATACGAGGTGAACATTAATAAAACTGCAGTGACGGTTTTCTGATTGCAAATAAAAGAAAAATGTCCTATGAACAAGTGTCCGGAAATGGACGGTGTGCGTGCAACGACAACAGACCGTCCCTGCCAATAGTACAGAGCAGCATCATCCACACCACAAAAGATATTCAAAGTGGCCTCTGTGGGATGCAATGTACGCGTTCACAAGACGCATCATGGATTGCCGCACATAATCGTACTTCGTCTTACACCATGTTGGCGGCCCACTTGCCTGGAGCTTGTACTAATGTTCGTCTCAATATCCTGTAAAACCTGGTCCTCCAAATCTGGTACACGCACAGTCGGCCACCTCCCTGCACGCTTGTCTACCTGAAAGGACCCATGATCACACAAACGCACAAAAAGGGCTTTAAATGTTGTGTAATGTGATTGGTGTCTACGAGGGTACTTGTTTTGGTATAGCCGTGATGCCTCTCGGCCGTTTCCATCTGCTTGGCCGTACATAAACACAATCTCGGCTTGTTCCCGACATAAATACCGTACCCTTCTTTTGCTTATCGTATGCTGCGTCAATCACACAGCCTGCAACACACAAGATTCATATGGTTCAAATGGCTCTGAGTACTATGGGACTTAACATCTGAGGTCATCACTCCCCTAGAACTTAGAACTACTTAAACCTAACTAACCTAAGGACATCACACACATCCATGCCCGAGGCAGGATTCGAACCTAGAACCGTTCGGCCACCGCGGCCGGTAACACACAAGGAACACACGGAACGAGGTGGGAGGAATTTTCATTCGTCAGTGCCATGTACCGTAGCAACAATGCATTTCCGGACATATGTTCATTGGACCTTTTCTCTTCCATTTCCAGTGAGAGATCTCTCCCGGTAGATTGTCGGTTTTATTAATGTTCACCCTGTATAATTTTGCTGCTCTTCTTGTCTCAACCAGCACACAAGATACGAACACTTTACATGCTAGCCACCTACTAACCCTTGCCACAAAGGAGCCCTGCAGTTCGACCGTCAAATCCACCTTTTCTATTCCCGCCATGCAGGTTTCGTTACATAGGGACTTCCCAGAAAATTTTACATGATTACAATCCTAAGTTTCCTACGCATGAATTAGTACTACAGGTAAAGTTTTAAAGTTTCCATTCCTGTACAGAACAGTACTCTTAAATTTACATCCACTGGTTAATTACAATGGCATAAGTAATGAATGAAATGTTTATATAGATGTTACATCAAAGAGTTTGGTAGTACAGAGGCCACATTAAGTTAAAGCAGTCAATGGAGTTAAATAAGTACAGGTAATATCGATAACAACGTTACAGAGAGTGCAACAATTTTTCTTTCTCTATCGTATACTACTCCTGGGAATCAAAAAAATGGTTAAATGGCTCTAAGCACTATGGGACTTAACATCTGAGGTCATCAGTCCCCTAGACTTAGAACTACTTAAACCTAACTAATCTAAGGACATCATACACATCAATGCCCGAGGCAGGATTCGAACCTGCGACCGTAGCAGCAGCGCAGTTCCAGACTGAAACGCCTAGAACCGCTCGGCCACAACGGCCGGCTCCTGGGAATCTCGAGAACACGAAATGGTCTTATTTCAATAGTGGTACAAGTCCATTTTTGTTCATTCTGAGAAACAGAGTCCTAAAGTTAATATTCTTGAATATTTCTGGTATCTCAACTGCAGGTTTTTCAGCGCTCATTTAACTTTAGGACTCTGTTAATATTCTTGAATATTTCTGGTATCTCAACTGCAGGTTTTTCAGCGCTCATTTAATTTTAGGACTCTGTTTCTCAGAATGAACAAAAATGGACTTGTACCACTATAGAAATAAGCCCTTCAAATGAGACATGGCGACGCATACAGTCATACTCTCCTTTTTCCTTACTGTAATAGAACAAAAGAGAGAGTGGTTAATATTGATAAGAGGTGCCCACCACTGTGCACTATGCAGTGGTTTACGGAGTATATGTGTACATGTAGAATACAAAACACAAATTCACACACACACACACAAACTTCAAGTCACTGGCGAGTATCTCCTCGAATGCTGAACACAACCTTTTGAATGTTAGGATGATGCAGATTCTGAAATAGCCGTGAACATGATGGCTGGCCCGAAACCTTGGCGGACGCTCGACTAGGTGGGAACCTGTTGGCCGCCAGTGCTGCAGCTTCCCTCGCCTTCAGTCAGTGCCAAGGTCAGTAGCCATGCTCATTTGGCCGCGGTAATTCCCTTCATACAAGCCTCTTAACGCACTTTCTTTTTTTCTTTTTTTCCGTCACTCCTTACCTCACCTAATAAGCAAATGCTACCAACATTCCCTAACGTTACTTAATTTCTTCCACTGTCATTACTTGCTGCGGAGAAGTTTGACAGAGACAGCGGCAACCACGGATAAAGCAGTTCGTTTACAAATTACTGACATACAACAGTAATGATGATGCCGCATTGTGGTGAGGACTTCTTACACAATCAGCGAAAGTTCTGCGGTCAATTGAAAGCCCGCATTCTTTTAACTTGACGCAGTGGACATGCTAGACGTGGTAGCTAATGCAGGCAAGTTCAGTGACTGGGAGAGAAACTACGCTCCGATGTGTCCTGGCGTGCTCTCTATAGTCATTGTACTACAGTGAAAAAAAATGTGATCAGATATGCGCACGAGAAATAAATTTTGCAGCTGCTCTCTGTGCAGCAGTTAATGTAAGCAAGCGACTTGTAGCACTCTTCTTTTCGCGAAAGCACTGGGCGTTTTCTGGACAAACACGGAAAAATCTTCCATACTCTTCCGGCGAACTCACAGTTATCTTTTATTTATTATCAGATATTTTTCTGTTAAAATGGTTCAAATGTCCCTGAGCACTCTGGGACTTAACATCTGAGGTCATCAGTCCCCTAGATTTAGAACTACTTAAACCTAACTAACCTAAGGACAACACACACATCCACGCCCGAGGCAGGATTTTCCACTAGTTCCCTCCTTTTCCCTGCTGCAGCAGGGTATGTAGCTCATATAAAAAGAAATTTATTGGTCAGTAAAACTTAGATTATTCACTTATGTGAAAATGAAATAACGTAAAATTAATTTTACACCCCAGAACGTATTTTACGTGCAAGAAATTTTGCATATGCTTCAGTATTACAAAATGGTCTTCTCAAAAGGAGAAACTTTACAGCATATTTCTTCGTGCTACGTCACTTTTTAAAACACGTTTTCGCCTCACGCCGGATTTTACGTGCGTCTTTTACGTGTACAAGTAGGATACCTTTGACACCCTGTATCTCGGAAACGGATAAAAAAATGAAGAAAATTTTCAAGGTTGTTCGAAATCGGGATCTTAGGAACACATCGTAAAAATTACAGCAATTTGCGGTGCATAGCCGTCTCGGAATCCGCGGCTGGGTTTTGGTATCCAAAAAAAATGTTTTTGGAGTGTTTCTCGATAATGGATAAAGATTTTTGAAAACGAGGAGATGGCTCTTCTATATAAATGCCTAGGGAACATATCGTTAACATTCGAGCAATTTCCTGCGGTCATTATTATTATTATTATTATTATTAGTCGTAAAGCTCCCAACATGGAAGACGCTAAGTAAAGATGGTTCACTTCTGGGGCTTCTTATTCTTCTTGTTTGCCCACCAGGTCTTCATTCTTAGCGAGAATTCAGCTTTTCTTTCTTCGCTCCATTTTGTTCCAGTTCTCGGCGCTTTTGTCTCTGGTTTGACCTCCCATTTGTCAACTTTAAGTTTGAAATTGTTTCTTTTGTTCATGTCTTCAGTAGTAATGTTGGCTAATTCCAGATCTTTCTTTACATTTTTGATCCATTCTCCTCCATTAACAAGGGATGCTACATATCTTACTATTTTTTTTGTAAGTCTGTGATCGGGAAGTCTCATTATGTGGCCATAGAATTTTAGACGCCTCTTCCTCATGTCTATCTCTATGTTAGAATATTCTTCAATTTTAGAATTTTTCTGTAATCTATACCCCTCTTTGGTCCATCTTGGTCCCAGAATTTTCCTAATGATTTTCCTTTCCTCTTTCTTCAGGTTTTCCATATCTGTTTTCTTTTTAAGTGTCAAGGTTTCGCTGGCATATAGCATTATTGGTTTAATTACCGACTTATAATGTTTAATTTTTGTATTTATAGATAGACATTTTTTATTGTAAATGTTTTGGACCAGCCCTAGACCCCTACGAGCTTTTAATATTCTTTCTTGTTGTGAGTATTTTTCAGAAATTATCTCTCCTAAATATTTAAAGTATGGTACCCTCTTAATTTCTCCATATTTGGTTTGTAACTTAGAAATTTCTAGATTTGTTGTTGTAAACACCGTTTTCTCAAAAGATATTTGTAGGCCAACTTTTCCTGCACACTCTTTTAAGGTTTCTATCTGTTTGACTGCCATTTCACTAGAATCTGCCATTATTGCAAGATCGTCTGCGTAGGCTAAGTAGGGGATTTGTAGGTCATCTTTTTTGGTTCCCAGTGATATTGGTTTCCAGTACTTTTCTTTTTTGAGTTCTTTTTCCCATTCTGCCATGACTCTATCCAGAACTAAGTTAAATAACAGAGGTGATAATCCATCACCTTGTCTAACCCCAGTTTTTATCTCAAATGATTTTGAAAGTTTTCCCATGAATTTCACTTTGCATTTTGTATTTGTTAATGTCTGCTCTATGATGTTCCGTGTCTTCTTATCCAGTCCTTGTTCTTCAAGAATTTTAAATAGTGTGGGTCTGTGAATTGAATCATATGCCTTTTTAAAGTCGACAAAGACATATACTGCGGTCATTTATTATTTTGATTTGGCCTCATACCGGACTTTACGTGATAAAGACACCAAGAAAATTTCCAAGTTTGTTCGAGACGTGGATCTTAGAAATATTTCTAAACATTTCCCCCATTTTTGTTCATAGCCGGCCTGCAGTCCTCGGCTGTGTTTTTGTCCGCTGGTGATGGCGAAATTACAGTACAAAAAATTTTTTGTGCGTTTTACCGAGGAACCACCCATGAACTTATGGTGACTCCACAATTTCCGTCAAACTCACCGCAGACCACACCAAATGCAAAAAGAACCAACTTATTTTGTCCATTTACTAAGCAGTGCCGGCCGATGTGGCCGAACGGTTCTAGGCGCTTCAGTCCGGAACCGCGCTGCTGCTACGGTCGCAGGTTCGAATCCTGCCTCAAGCATGGATGTGTGTGATGTCCTTAGGTTAGTTAGGTTTAAGTAGTTCTACGTCTAGGGGACTGATGACCTCTGATGTTAAGTCTCATAGTGGTCAAAGCCATTTGAACCATTTTTTTTGAAGAGTGTAGTATTCATACTTTGACCCTGTACTGTAGGATAGTGAAACTATACGAATACTCCCTACCCCAAAGACTATCCAAAACACTTGACCCTACCGTTTTATCACCAACAGAACTCGAGGTATGAGCACCGGAAAATCCCCTTTTTATGCGCGGCGTTTTGGAACACATTTGGTAAGCATGCTGTTGCATGGATACTGATATGTGTAAAAAATTTTCAATGACTGCTGTAAATATATTTTAATATTTAATTTCTATTCAGAGAATGTCTAACAGCTACGCTGACATACACACGCTTTCGACATGTTACCAAGTCTCTGACGACACTATAAGAAAACAGAACACTGGGATGAAATGTATTCTGTAAATGGCGATTAATTACTAAAATAAAGTTACAAAAATTGTGTAAATGAACGATAACCTACGTAACTCGTTGTTAGCCATTAAATGCAAGTTGCCACGACCAAAAGAATACATAAGCAGTGGGGTTTGGTCGCAGGAATGTGATAGTAACGTTGTTGTGTGCACAGTTTTCAAAATGGTTCAAATGGCTCTGAGCACTATGGGACTTAACATCTGAGGTCATCAGTCCCCTAGAGCTTAGAACTACTTAAATCTAACTAACCTAAGGACATCATACACATCCATGTCCGAAGCAGGATTCGAACCTGCGACCGTAGCGGTCGCGCGGTTCCAGACTGAAGCGCCTAGAACCGCTCGGCCACTTCGGCCGACGCACAGTTTTCTTTTGACAGAGCACATACGTTTCCACATAGTGGAAGTGGAATAAACAAGTATACAACAGTTTTGTTTGCATTGGACGAACTTCGTACGTTTTTCGTCTGCGGTATACACTATAGCACCCAACTTTTTCTAGACATTACTCTTCCCCTAATGGAGCACATTTGTAATTGTATACACTGCATCATTTAATTTTCAACCTACACCCTCTACAATCTCACAAAATACAGCTTCGTTAGAGTCCATCTTATCCCCAGCAGTCGGTCCTACTAAGACACGACTAGCCTAACACTGCTGGATGCTTCAATTAGAGGAGACGAGTCGACAAGTAGGTAGCGACTGCAGCGCCGCAGTTGTTAGACTTTGTCATACTTGCGGAACTACCCGGGAAGGAAACAAGCCAATATGCACTGACGTAATAGTAGCTCCTTGATGCACACAACCTTCAAGATTAGAATTTTATTCTCTTCGCCTGCAGTCTTCACTTCAAAGGCGAGTAGTGCCTCTGCTGTGTCCAGCATTGTCGTTGAGCGCACCACTGTCGGCACGCCTCTCTCTGCCCCCACAACGAAAGCCACAATAATGGTCTTCATGCTGACTCTCTGTGGTAATCGAGACATCGTCACGGTGTCAACGCGGATACTTGTCTTGCCGCAAACAAGATCATTTTCTGATTTCCTGACTCAAGGTACGTGACGTGGCTGCACGACCAACTGATCAACTTGATTGTGACCAGAAGTACGAGTCACACGGTCCCCTTATTATCTAGCACAATGTTAAGTATGGCCCTCCCGAGCCCGTCGATTCCATATTCGTGTGACGGGCACGCGACGCCGACCAACGCCAGCAGCAAAATCACCGGACGATAAACCGCAGTCTAGATAGGCCACTATCCTACTCCTGTCGAGTTGTGACACATACTGGTTTATGCTTCTCACACGAGGCATAACACTATCTTCCACAAACAGTCAACGTTCAGATATGGTTTCTGAATGAGAAACACGCTGTATAATCTTTCGATGCATGTAGACAGGGCCGGTTTGAGCCAGAGGCGCCGCAACTGTAAGATTTCTATACAGGACTTATACAATTAGCAGTGGCCGCTTGGGACGTCAAACTAAGAAAGGCAAGATTTGTACATAGCGTGTATTACAACTACATGGTCGAGTCACATTAATGTGACCACAGCTTATGTCCAGTGCAACGTGTAATAACTACTCACCGGCGGCAGGTGGCAGCACTAGCAGTGAAGGGTATATAAAGAGTGAAATAGTGTCGGGGGGGGGGGGAGGGGGGGGGGGGAGATGGACGACAGAGGAAACAGCGCAAACGTTGTTAGAATGCGGAAACGGAGCGATTTATCTGACTTCCAAAATGGAAAGATCGCTGCTTTTTGGGCAAGGGTGGAAGCATTTCCGAAATGACTAAGTTGGTAAACTATTCACGTAGCACTGTGGTTAAAGTATACCATGCATGGCGTAATGGTGCTATCCAAAACCGGCGCCAAGGCAGCTGTGGTACACCGCAGGCTGTAGATGACATGAGTAAACGATGGCTGCAGAGATGTGTACAGGCGAACAGCTGTGCAACATTGAGCAACTGACTACCCAAATGAGCTAAGGGGCTATAAGCAGTATCTCCTCAACGACGGTTCAGCAAATGTTGCTACGTATAGGCCTCCACAGCACATACCTCGTTTATGCACCCATGCTAACTGCTGTTAATCGACGACGAAGGCTGCAATTTACACGCCAATACCGTAACTGTACTTCCGGTGAGTGGCGTTTTCATATGAATCACGTTTTATGCTCCTATGGACAAATGGCCGTTGGCGTGTACAGCGTGAAATAAGCAAACACCTTGCAACAGATACGGTCTGGGGAATGTTTTCGTTGCATTCACTTGTTATTCTCGTCATTCTGGAAAGAGCAATGGATCAACACAAGTGTGCATCTGTCTTTGGGGCCCATATCCACCCCTACATGTAGTTTGTTTTTCCTCAGCATTATGACATCTACCAGGAGGACAATGAAACTTGTCACATAATTCGCAGCGTATCTGCGTGGTTCGAGCACAAGGATGGGTTTACATTACTCCACAGGCCACCAAACTCCCTGGATTTAAAATCAATCGAGTATTTGCTGGACAACCTCGATCAAGCTTTCACGCTATGGACCCTCAAACGAAAAATCTAGGGCATCTGCCCATGGCAGTCTGCTAGGTGGTTTTTCTTGTTTTCGATAGGTGACCATATTAGTGTCACTCGACAGCGTAGTAGTTAAAACTGACACGGGTGAAGGTTCACAAGGAAAAATTAAGGAGGCAAGCAACTAATTATTCCTTTATGCGGAAAATGTTCTCCAGTTGGCACTGTATACGTAATGCAGATGGCGTTATTCCAACCTCCTTCGTGTTGCTACACAGAAATGCTGATCGTTTGTATATCCAGCATGTGCACACATCAACAAAAACGTTGCATGACCTCAGTATGTCATGCGGGTGTATTGCTATTGTGACCGTACCTTTACCGATCGGAGGGTCGCCGCTGATGTTGCTTGTAAGCCATACAATCAGTTACCGTGAACGCTACCTACAGGTAAGAACGCCGAACTCGAAGGGATTTCGGCACTTCAGTTGAAAGTAAACCACCAGCAGGGACGCATTAGAGACGTCTGTAGAACAGTAGAGTGAACATCCATCATTGCACGAAGGACAATCGCGACTAATGATTGGGTCCACATCATCACGTTATGTGAAGAAGACATGTCAACCAAGGAAGCTGTTCGATATGTGTACCAGAGTCAAAAAGATGTGGTGCGGGCATAGAATCGGTTTCAGTTGACAAGCAGTGTTGAAGACTTAGAACAATCAGGCCGTCCACAGGACGATCTGTATCTCTTACGTTTAAGTGAAAGCGGCTGTGGGCTGAGTAGTCCAGAACTGAAATCGCCGTTCGAAGAGGCTACAGGAAGTCATGTGTCACATCAGACTGTTGATAGATAACTGAATGATGTGAATATCCATTCATGACGACCATGACGAGCACCACGTCGTACACAAAAACATCTAGGAATCCATTACAGATAGGCAAGAAATCATGCAGAATAGACGCGCCAGGATTGGCGTCAGGTATTGTTCATAGACGAAGTTGGGTTCAGCTTGAACCCTGATAATCGCAGACAACAGGTCTAGAGGCAACCCGGTAATCTCTGATACCTCCAACGCTCTATCCCACATGTGCAACAAGGTGGTGATGGAGTGGTGTTCTGGTGGCCATTGGGGCCAACATACATCTATCGTGGTTGTTGAGAGCAGTCTCCTTGCTGTATGGTACAAGAACGGGATTCTGCAGCCAATAACGGAACCGTATCGCCAACATTTTGGCGACAATTTCGTCTTGATGGGTGACAATTCGCGTGCTCATCTTGCTGTTCTCGTGAATACGTTCCTTCGGCATGCTAGGATCACAAGAATGGAGTGCTATGCCTGTTCCCCAGATATGAACCCAATGGATCGACTGAAACAAGTTGTTTTTGGACGCCCACAATCAGCACATACCCTGCGCGAATTACACAGGATCGCCCGTATCGCCACTGAAGAATGGGACAATTTCGATCAGGAGATGACTTGATGATGTCATTGATGGTATGCCAAAATAATTTCAAGCCTGCATCCGAGCAAGGTGGCGTTCCACCACTTATTGATGTTGCTCAGGAGCGCTGTGAAAAATTCCCCATGGAAATAGACGATTTTGTAGTTACATAAATGTTTCTTTTTTTTTTATTTGGTGATCTGAACACGCAAGTGACTATATGCGCTTGCCTCAGAGCCCATGAAATAAAGGCGTGACCAAAACTATTGTTCATATTGGTAGTATACTTCATGTCAGTTTGTGGCTTTTTGCATGCCGGCTTCATGGTGTAGCAGTTTTAATGACCGGCAGTGTGTTTAACACCATACGACGCCTAACCAATTAATGATGTTTTTATTTCGGAAGCCGTTTTTGGCTATGCTGACACATAGAGTTAGACTATCATATGTGACGTAGACTACGATAGTTTTCCTAGTAGCCTTGGTCGGTTCAGCTCGTACCCGCGCTAAGTGTACGTTAGGTGCGTTGCACACCTGTCAGACGTTACGTCATGTCGATCGCTTCGTTTACGTATGCGGTCAGTGTCTTACTAGATTCCCCGAGGAACCGTCTAGAACCTGAGTGAGGATGTATAAATGGCTGTGTAAGTTATGGCACATTTGCTCCTTCATAGTTATCCTTCTGTCTGTTACTTAAAAATTTACTTGTAGCAAAATTGAAATTGTCAATGTTTAATTCACGTTTTATTCGGAAATTGTTGATTTATAACGTGAAACAGAGGGATGTTGTAGTAAAAATAAAAACAACAATACAGATTTATCATATAGCGCTAGAAAAAGTAATTTCTTCAAAAAAAAAGCGAAATTTAAAAAAAAATTCAAAACAAAAATATATGAAATATCGCTTCAATACTTCATCGAGCTTTTGTAAAACATGTTTCTGATACTCACAAATAACTTTCATTTATCAATAATAGCAAAACCCTCTTATTTTTGGCCATGAAGAAGTAAATTTTGTTTAGTACAAAAAACAATAATAACTATGTAGATTGTTTATGTTTGTGCATCAAACTGTACCTGCATCAAAATTAGTTGCTTTAGTTATATAAAACTCAAGATGTTATGCGATCGACTAATTTTAATTACTTATGAAATGCAATTTATGTTCTGTAAGGACATAAAATACAAAACAGACTAACACTGAATGATGTGTGATTCCGGTTATGAAAAAAACAAACAACCAGACAAAATAACAAGGAAGGAGAAGTCGTCAGCTTCAGTTCTATTTTACCCATTCATTTGTGTTTATTTTCCATCCAATGCTACCAATACTTTCGGTAAGCTTACGATGTACTCCGTTATTTATGAGCTACTATGTTTCGGTAGTTTTTGTAGATCACAATTCTACTGACACTACTTAAGGTTACTATATATGTACAACTTGCACAAAATGTGAAATAAACTGTGTAAGCCAATGAAGATGGACTGCTGGCCGCTGTGACCGAGCGGTTCTAAGCGCTTCAGTCTGCAACCGCGCGACCGCTACGGTCGCAGATTCGAATCCTGCCTCGGGCATAGATGTGTGTGATGTCCGTAGGTTAGTTTGGTTTAAGTAGTTCTAAGTCTAGGGGACTGATGACCTCAGATGTTAAGTCCCATAGTGCTAAGAGCCATTTGAACCATTTAAACCATTTTTGAAGATGGACTGTTACCTCAAACCAGTTACGCGAAATAAGATGCTGGTCAATTCGTGGGTATTTGTCATTTGCCTCATTACCAGCCGGCCGTTGTGACTGAGTGGTTCTAGGCGCTTCAGTCCCGAACCGTGCTGCTCCTATGGTCGCAGGTTCGCATACTGCCTCGGGCATAGATGTGTGTGATGTCCTTAGGTTAGTTAGGTTTAAGTAGTTCTAAGTCTAGGGGACTGATGCCCTCAGATGTTTAGTCCCATAGTGCTCCGAGCCATGTGAACCAATCTCATTACCCGTTCCACATTTCATTCGCAAAGCATTGTTCCACGTGTGTAAAACTTGAAAATGATTCACGGTTTTATAAAATATTTCCTATTTTACAGAACTTTCAAAGTCTGAACAAGCCCTATCGAGGTCGGTATGGTGGGACACGAAGAGAGACAGTGCGCGTTGAGTGCACTTCTGTCATCGAGTGCGGCCGGTGGCTGTTGCCGGCGGTGCTTTCGCTGCACTCGCCATTTGCGGCCATTACGAAGCCTTCCCGTCGGTGCTTGACCTACAAGCCGCAACAAAGCAGGAGCCTACTTGTGTGTCCCCACCGCGCCGGACCACCTAATCTGCGGACACGAAGGGGAAAGTGTACTTGGCGCTCTGCATTTCGTAACACGCCGTCTTTCGCCGGCGTGGGATGACGCGGCGATTTTCTCTGCACCCTGGACCCACACATTCTAGCACAGAAAGCCACCACAGGCCCTTGTGACGCCACGCGTGGTTGCGAATACGAGGCCCAGGTGCAGCTGCTCCACAGAGCACTTCATTGCAAGAGAACTGCTCAAGTTCCAGAAGCCATCTGAACAGTCTGAGCAGTGATGTAAGACGGTTACCGACTTACGGAAGGATGAGCTAATGCTACTGATTACTAAACTGCGTCTCTTTCGTATCTCCACCGTTACATACTAATTTTGCATTCCTTTCATGTTGATACACATACTTAAACATGAATTTCTCAACAGTCAAGTACTATGAACCGTATCTCAGATCGCTACGAGTTTTTGTCTCGTGATACCTCACACACACCTGCGAAGCAAAGTGGACTGTGCACCTTCCTATTGGATGGGTAAGCTAAGCGTGCCAGAAGTCTTGCATTGTTGCTGCACTTTGTTTCTTATTTTTGGGCCTTGGAAGGTCTCACTGACGCACCACAGTGTTTGCGTTTCGTGTTTTTATTGAATATTCTCTTCATGGCGGGAAAAGCTATGGAACATGTTCTACGTGAGACAGGGGTGGAAGTTCAACAATTACTCAATGAATTCTGAATGATCCCGATTTCGATATAGTTAGCGACTATGGCACTAATTTTGAGAAGGAAATTGAAGATGCGACATCTGGTGACGATGGTGAACCTTGCTTCTTGGGCTGGGACAGACGTTTTCGATGGAGAAAACCGCAGCTGCCAACTAACGTTAAGAACAAGGCAACATCATCGTCTTGCAGCTGCCTGGACTATGACTGATGGTGAAAAGTCTCGGATAAAACGCGGCGGCTTTGGAGCTATGAGTCTCACACACAGAAAGAATTGTTTGAAAAACGAAAAACATATGCGTTTTACCCTTTTCGTTTGAAGAGAAAAATAAGATATCGGTGTCAACTGTGTGGCGTTCCGATTTATTTGGAGTGTTCTAGGAAGGTCTCCAGGAAATGCATGCGAGTTGAAACTGATTAAAATATGATTCAAGGTCTCATAAAAATATATAATTACTTTTTACTTAATCGTTTAAAATTAAATTGTGGTAAAGTTTCTTGTTTCATAGAAGTATGCAATTGAATAGTTGCTTTATGTGGAAACGATGAGTACTAAAGTCAAATTTGATTTCACATACAATTTCTCATAAATGAAATGCGTTTTCCATAGAGTTATGTTCTGAATCTGTAATATTATCTCGCTGATGATAATCTGTAAGTGAGTAGAGAGACAACTATCTACTGTTATTTTAGTGACACACAAAATAAAAATTCACTGCAAATGTTGCTGTGTTTAAGTTGTCCAAGTGTTTTAAATCGTGTATTGTTTAAAAAAATTCAAATTTCCGTTGTGTCTACTTCCAAGAAGTGTAATGAACAACAGGACATCATGCAAAGATATACACTCCTGGAAATGGAAAAAAGAACACATTGACACCGATGTGTCAGACCCACCATACTTGCTCCGGACACTGCGAGAGGGCTGTACAAGCAATGATCACGCGCACGGCACAGCGGACACACCAGGAACCGCGGTGTTGGCCGTCGAATGGCGCTAGCTGCGCAGCATTTGTGCACCGCCGCCGTCAGTGTCAGCCAGTTTGCCGTGCCATACGGAGCTCCATCGCAGTCTTTAACACTGGTAGCATGCCGCGACAGCGTGGACGTGAACCGTATGTGCAGTTGACGGACTTTGAGCGAGGGCGTATAGTGGGCATGCGGGAGGCCGGGTGGACGTACCGCCGAATTGCTCAACACGTGGGGCGTGAGGTCTCCACAGTACATCGATGTTGTCGCCAGTGGTCGGCGGAAGGTGCACGTGCCCGTCGACCTGGGACCGGACCGCAGCGACGCACGGATGCACGCCAAGACCGTAGGATCCTACGCAGTGCCGTAGGGGACCGCACCGCCACTTCCCAGCAAATTAGGGACACTGTTGCTCCTGGGGTATCGGCGAGGACCATTCGCAACCGTCTCCATGAAGCTGGGCTACGGTCCCGCACACCGTTAGGCCGTCTTCCGCTCACGCCCCAACATCGTGCAGCCCGCCTCCAGTGGTGTCGCGACAGGCGTGAATGGAGGGACGAATGGAGACGTGTCGTCTTCAGCAATGAGAGTCGCTTCTGCCTTGGTGCCAATGATGGTCGTATGCGTGTTTGGCGCCGTGCAGGTGAGCGCCACAATCAGGACTGCATACGACCGAGGCACACAGGGCTAACACCCGGCATCATGGTGTGGGGAGCGATCTCCTACACTGGCCGTACACCACTGGTGATCGTCGAGGGGACACTGAATAGTGCACGGTACATCCAAACCGTCATCGAACCCATCGTTCTACCATTCCTAGACCGGCAAGGGAACTTGCTGTTCCAACAGGACAATGCACGTCCGCATGTATCCCGTGCCACCCAACGTGCTCTAGAAGGTGTAAGTCAACTACCCTGGCCAGCAAGATCTCCGGATCTGTCCCCCATTGAGCATGTTTGGGACTGGATGAAGCGTCGTCTCACGCGGTCTGCACGTCCAGCACGAACGCTGGTCCAACTGAGGCGCCAGGTGGAAATGGCATGGCAAGCCGTTCCACAGGACTACATCCAGCATCTCTACGATCGTCTCCATGGGAGAATAGCAGCCTGCATTGCTGCGAAAGGTGGATATACACTGTACTAGTGCCGACATTGTGCATGCTCTGTTGCCTGTGTCTATGTGCCTGTGGTTCTGTCAGTGTGATCATGTGATGTATCTGACCCCAGGAATGTGTCAATAAAGTTTCCCCTTCCTAGGACAATGAATTCACGGTTTTCTTATTTCAATTTCCAGGAGTGTATTTACCAAAGAGTGTTTGTACGTACAGGGCGTAATGAATATGAGCGCAGAATTTTCTATATGTGATGAAATATGTTTACACACATCAGTGTGTTGGTTGTTTCTCCTCTGCGTCTAACACTGTTCCTGCAAACACGTCACATAATTTACTACCTGATGTTTTCTGCACAGTCGTAACTTCACCACTGCGGAATACCCCCGTCACTATTGACTAATCGTTTTGCATCCACGCGGCCACACTTCAGTGTCTGAACTGCTGCGCAGGTGAAAATAAACATTAGTGGGTTGCTCTTGCCACAACATCATGTACCTGGAGGTATTAACGAACCTAAAAACACATTACTCGTAATAGCTATAATTATTAGTGTGCAAATGATGTAAATAAGTGGTTCAAATGGCTCTGAGCACTATGGGACTTAACAGCTGAGATCATCAGTCCCCTAGAACTTAGAACTACTTAAACCTAACTAACCTAAGGACATCACACACATCCATGCCCGAGGCAGGATTCGAACCTGCGACCGTAGCGGTCGCGCGTGATGTAAATACTGTGCAATGTTCTTCAGTACACCGTTCTAAGACAACAATAGAAGTATTTGCACTTATACACGTTACAGCCTGTATAAATAAAAACGGCAGTCTGAGACACCCCTCCATAGTATCTGTGTTCCTGGCAACGTCCATAGTACTTAATAGTTCTCTTTCATTACATAATTAGATGTTTTATTCTATGAGGGTGGTCCGAAAAGTTCTCTGTATCACCACAAGAGGTCAGCGCTAACGGAACGAGTCGTTCACTTGATATTCATTGGACTGTTGCCTGTAAACACATGTCACGTCAGTGCTCTTGGAAGAGAGCTGCGGCAGTGACGTGGCTCTGTTATTGTTCCCACGTAGTGATTTGCGAAGATGGGGAAAAAATCGAGATTCGAGCAGTGATTAAGTACATCGTAAAGAAAGGTATGAAAGGAAAGGAATGGACATTAATGCCGATTTCCAGAATACACTGGGGGACTCTGCTCCTTCATATTCAACTGCTGCCAAGTGGTCAAATGAATTTAAATTTGGGGACAGCTTAGTAGTCGGCCAAGATGTGTCACTACTCCAGAAATCATTGCAAAAGTGCACAAAATGGTCATGGAGGATCGCCGATTGAAAGTGCGTGAAATTGCTCACTCTTGCCGGATGTCATATGAAGGAATATAGCCGGCCGCGGTGGTCTAGCGGTTCTAGGCGCGCAGTCCGGAACCGCGCGACTGCTACGGTCGCAGGTTCGAATCCTGCCTCAGGCATGGATGTGTGTGATGTCCTTAGGTTAGTTAGGTTTAAGTAGTTCTAAGTTCTAGGGGACTGATGACCACAGATGTTAAGTCCCATAGTGCTCAGAGCCATTTTTTTGAAAGGGTATATCACATTTTAAGTGAAGAATTAGAAATGAAAAAACTATCTGATCTGCAAGGTGGGTGACGCAACTCTTGACGCGCGCCCGCACACATGTGTCGTCGCCATGGCAAAATTGCACGAACTAAGGTACGAACTGTTGCCACACCCGCCTTATTCACCTGATATAGCTCCGTCATACTTCCATCTCTTACCAAAACTGAAAATTTTTCTTCGTGGACGAAGATTCACTTCAAACGAAGAACTGATAGCCGGAGTTGACAACTATTTTTCAGGCCTGAAAGAAACTCATTTTCGAAATGGGATCAAGGCACTGGAACACCGTTGGACCAAGTACATTAATCTACAAGGAAACTACACTGAAAAATAAAAAAAAAATTAAAAAGTTTTGTGATGTAAGTACTTTTTTTTCTATTCCGTTCCGAGAACTTTTCAAACCACCCTCGTACGTAGAGAGCTACGAAATATATAGCACATGCCTTTTCCCATATTCTAGGCGCTTCAGTTTGGAACCGCAAGACCGCTACGGTCGCAGGCAGAATCCTGCCTCGGGCATGAATGTGTGTGATGTCCTTAGGTTAGTTAGGTTTAAGTAGTTCTAAGTTCTAGGGGACTTATGACCTCAGAAGTTAAGTCCCATAGTGCTCAGAGCCATTTGAACCATTTTGAACCTTTTCCCATAACGTCCCGTTGTTACTGAAGCAGTCAAAATGCTCTCGTGATCAAGATTTCCTTTCGTTACATCTGTGTTTCTTCATTCTCGTGGTTGCAATATCTCGTTTATTATTGCTCATGAGATCGCCTTGCAGTTCCAGCTATGCCATCTCTTTCTGCCTGTTCGAAGTTTTAAGTTTCATTTCGGTATTTCATGTGCCTTTTTCTTCATGATACTATTCTGAGTTCAGTAGTTTAACACACGTTCAGAAAGATCCCAACCGTCCCATATGAGTGTCTCTTTTGTACAAGATTCCCAATGGTACTTAATGTTCGGTCTCATCACTCTGCTATTTCCTTGCCTAATTTCCGTTCGCTGTCCGTTTATTTTCGTCTACTTCCTTTCAAGTGGCAACAAAATTAACGTTAATGGAAAGTGTTGCACCATGAACCCATGAGCACCTAAATCGAACGCTACCAAACTCATTCCCAGTATTTCCATGTCTGTCAGGTTTGTTGACTGAAATTTCAAAACATTTGAGAGCGTATTTTCAGTACAAAAGGAAGGAAGGAGGATTAGAGTTAACGTTCTGTGGACAGGGTAGTCATTAGAGACGAAGCATAAACTCGGATTTCGAGAGGATAGGAAGAAAATCGGCCATGCTCTTTTCAAAGGAACCATCCCGGCATTTGCCTGGAGCGATTTAGGGAAATTATGGAAAACCTAAATCTGGATGGCTGGACGAGGATCTGATCCCTCGTCTTCCCCGAATGCGAGGTCAGTGCTATTTTCAGTACAGAAAAGAGCCATTCCTGCACATGAAGAATGATGTAAGCACATAATAGCAGTTGCGTGTTTCTAACGCTTCTGAAACTTCCATGATCGAGATGGCAACGCAGCTGCCCGTAGCTGCCCTCACTAGCGTGCGGGATATGGGAACATCATACCGACAGGTCTCACACGACACTCAACTGGGTAGTACAACGACTGCAAAATGAGTGGTGACTAGATGAACTCAAGTCACAAATGTGACAACATGAGTAGCCACGGGTACTTCCAGAAGGACCACACCACGAGTAGATCGTCGGATGGTTCTACTGGCTTTGACGTGAGGACGGACGACGACAGCCGAAATCCGGACAGAGGATGGAGGTAGAGTGACAGGAAAAACCATCGGAAAAGGATTGCTGGAAGCTGGTTTGAGATCTCGAGATGCCATGAGTCTTTTACCCCTGACACCATACGACAGACAACAGAGATTTCCATAGTGTAGAACCAGACTCATTTAGGACACTGAGTGACTTCCTGTGGTATTCACTGATCTGATAAGTCTCGCTTCTGTTTGTCGCCACGAAATGACGGACGGTATTTGAACATACTTACCGATTAGTTGTGTTTCGCCTACAGTTCCTTATGGACAAGCTGTACGTACATCAAGACAATATACCATTTCATTGCTTGCGAATTATGTTAGTATGTTTTGAGAGTGCAACTATGACCCCTCAAGGTCACCTGACGTCATTCCATTTGAGCACAACTTTGGTGTCATGGAGCGAGATGTGCACACCTTTAGCACGGTTTTATGAAATACCCATCATTTGTTGGTCGCGGGTCAACGAGTGTGGATTAGAATGGCTCCCCATCGTTTTCGGTGTCTCGTAGAATCCATGTAACGACGGATCATCTCCGTTATCCGCGCAGAAAAAGGGAGGTAGAGGGGAGGTGCTTCCCGCCACTAGATAGGTGTCTCTACTGAGAATACTTCTCACAAGTACCGCACTGCGATTAACTTTAACAAAGCGATTATTTCAGCCATCGTATAAGATTAGTTGCTGGGTATACCTAATGACATGCCTCTTAGGCGTTTGAATAATGTTCATGATGACAGAGTCTGTGTAGTTACTGAGTCCCAACAGTGGCATGTACAACACATTGTCGTAACCATACTGTAGGACTTAGTGGCATATCCTCAGACCAGGGAAGGTATTGTGTCTAGATTCAGCCGACATACTGGCCGCTGTACGTACGTCTACATCTACATGGGCACTCTGCAAATCATATCTAAGTGTCTGGCAGAGGATTCATCGAACCACCTTCACAATTCTCTATTATTCCAATCTCGTATAGCGCGCGGAAAGAACGAACACCTATATATTTCCGTACGAGCTCTGATTTCCCTTATTTTATCGTAGTGATCGTTTCTCCCCATGTTCGTCGGTGTCAACAAAATATTTTCGTATTCGGCGGAGAAAGTTGGTGATCGGAATTTCGTGAGAAGACTGCGTCGCAACGAAAAACGCCTTTCTCTTTATCATGTCCAGCCCAAATCCTGTCCTCCAATATTTCGCTCTATACAAAAAGTACTGCCCTTCTTTGACCCTTTTCGATGTGCTCCGTCAGTCCTATCTGGTAAGGATCCCACATCGAGCAGCAGAATTCTAAAAGAGGACGGACAAGCGTAGTGTAGGCAGTCTCCTTAGTAGATCTGTTACATTTTCTAAGTGTTATGCCAATAAAAAGCAGTCTTTGGTTAGCCTTCCCCATAACATTTTCTGTGTGTTGCTTCCAGTTCAAGTTGTTCGTAACTGTAATTCCTAGGTATTTAGTTGAATTTATGGCCTTTAGATTTGATTGATATATCGTGTAACCGAAGTATAACGAATTCCTTTTAGCACTCATGTGGATGACCTCAACTTTTCGTTATTTAGTGTCAACTGCCAATTTTCGCACCATTCAGATATCTTTTCTAAATCGTTTTGCAATTTGTTTTGTATTCTGTTGACTTCTGTTGACAGAGTCATCTGCAAACAGCCTAAGGCGGCTGCTCAGATTGTCTCCCAAATGATTTATATAGATAAGGAACAGCAAAGGGCCTATAACACTACCTTGGGGAACGCCAGAAAGCACTTCTGTTTTACTTGATGACTTTCCGTCAATTACTACGAACTGTGACTTCTCTGACAGGAAGTCACAAACCCAGTCATGTAACTGAGACGATATTCCATAAGCACGCAGTTTCACTACAAGCCGCTTGTGTGGTACAGTGTCAAAAGCCTACCGGAAGTCCAGAAATACGAAATCGATCTGAAATCCCTTGTCAATAGCACTCAACACTTCATGCGAAGGAAAAGTTAGCTGTGTTTCACAAGAACGATGTTTTCTAAACCCATGTTTGTGTTTGTGTCAATAGACCGCATTCTTCGAGGTAATTCATAACGTTCAAACACAACATGTGTTCCAGAATCCTGCTGCATATCGACGTTAATAATATGGGCCTGTAATTAAGTGGATTACTCCTACTACCTTTCTTGAATATTGGTGTGACCTGTGCAACTTTCCAGTCTTTCGGTACGGATCTTTCGTCGAGCGAATCGTTGTATACGATTGTTAAGTATGGAGCTAATGCTTCAGCATACTCTGAAAGAAACCTAATTGGCATACAGTCTGGACCAGAAGACTCGCTCTTATTAAGTGATTTAAGTTGCTTCGCTACGCCGAGGATATTTACTTCTACGTTATTCATGTTGGCAGCTGTTCTTGATTCGAATTCTGGAATATTTACTTCGTCTTCTTTTGTGAAGGCATTTCAGAAGGCTGTGTTTAGTAACTCTGCTTTGGCAGCACTGTCTTCGATAGTATCTCCATTGCTATAGCGCAGAAAAGGCATTGATTGTTTCTTGCCGCTAATATACTTCACATACGACCAAAATCTCTTTGGATTTTCCACCAGGTTTCGAGACCAAGCTTCGTTGAAGAAACTATTATAAGCATCTCGCATTGAAGTTCGTGCTAAATTTTGAGCTTCTGTAAAAGATCGCCAATCTTGGGGATTTTGCGTCTGTTTAAATTTGGCATGTTTTTTTTTTCGTTGTTTCTGCAAGTGTTCTGACCCGTTTTGTGTACCAAGGAGGATCAGCTCCGTCGATTGGTAATTTATTTGGTATAAATCTCTTAATTGCTGCCAATACTTTTTCTTTTAATTCAAGCTACATCTGGTCTACACTTACATTATTAATTTGGAAGGAGTGGAGATTGTCTCTCAGGAAGCCGTCACATGAATTTTTAAGTAGAAAAGCTTTTCACTTTGCATCAAATTTAAAAGTACTTCTCTTCAGGACGTCAAGTTTTCTGAAGGCGCCGAACTATCCAGCAAAATTAAGTATAAGGCATGCCTGGATAGAATGAAAAATGTTGACCGTTACGCATCAAAATTATTGTTCATTGCACCAGGAGGCTTTTGCATCATCGATAATACTTTCAGTTGATCACGTTGGCGTTACTGAGGTTTTTGTTCCAGTGTCACATCTCGACTTTCCTATCAACAGATAGCTCGTATAAATTTAACTCATCATTGATAATGACGTGAACTTAATTTCCTGTAAATTACCAACGTATCTGATTGAGTACTTCACCTTATCTCGATGGATCCGTGAAATTTTATTACATATTCATTTATTCATAATTCTCCTCTCAAACAATGTTATAGGCTTAAACATGTACTAATAAAGGTTTTCAGAATTGCTCTATAATCTGCTGTTTTTGATGTGTCATAGCGTGACATAATGTCTCATCTCCTCGAAACGGAAAATCTGGTTAATCTTGTGCTGATCTGTGTTGTCATCTAGGAATCTTTGTTTGCGCATTTTTACATTCAGTTTTCTTTCGTAACTTATATTAATATAGATTAGTGGTTGTGTTAACCCACTATAATCGTATAGTAACAGCATTTCTTCATAATACAAAATACATCGACTGCATCACTTTCGATACAGATCCTGACGAATTGAAGAATAAAGACACGATGATTCTCATCGTTTTCTCTTGTTCCTTGTTATTATTATTAGTGTCTACTGACTGACTAATTTTTTCATAGTACCAAATTAACTGTTCTCCAGGTCCCCTTCTAATTAGTCTTGATGAGTTCAATACAATTGCCTTCTGCAGTTGACAACAAAAGGAAGGATGCACTTTTAGGTCCTGTGGACTCTTAATTGTCCATTGAGCGAGGTGGCTCAGTAGTTCACACACTGGAATCGCCTTTGGGAGGACGAAGATTCAAATCCAAGTTCGGCCATCCAGTTTAGGTTCTCCGTGATTTCCCCAAATCGCTCCGAGCAAATGTCGGAATGCGCCCTTGGAGAGGTGAATGGCGATTTCCTTTCCCATCCTTGAAACATTCCGAGCTTGTGCTCCGTCTCTAATGCCCTCGATGTGGGAGGACAAACCCTGATCTTCCTTCCTTCCTAATTAACTGTCCTCTCTGGACAACGCCGGTCTCCGATGTTATCACGGGGATCATGTGCACAGAGGTCTGACTTTTACCTCTTCTGCCAGATTTCTGTATTTCGCCATCTTCTCATTCCATATAGTTCGAAAATAAAGGGTGTTGGGTACAGCAGTCTCTATAAGGAAGGTGGCTTTTCTTAGCTTTATTGATCGCTGTTACGTCTGGTCTACTACAACGGATTGTTTTATCTGCTATTACGCTGCGGTTCCAGGAAATTTTGTTATTTTTGTTTTCCACAGCAACGAAAGGTCGTATTTGTAATAGAATGGAAATTCTTTCATTAACTGACATTGCTGGTCCAACTTCTGGTGGATTGTTTTGATGGCCTCATCATATCATTTACAATATTCCTTCGGTACTTCAATACGTACTGTGTATTATGGTCTCCTTTTGATCCTCCCATTTCCCGTATCTATCATTTCTTCCTTACACTTTCAGGAAATGCTTCCGGTAGATCCTCGTTGCAATCGCCTGCTATCCTGTCAGAAATCCCTAAATTTCTGCGAGCAAGACAGGGTGCGTCAACCAGTTCGAAGCTTCTAAGTCGGCATTATCCTGGCTGAGATCTTTCGCATGTTTCCAGTGCAGTTCTTTTCTAATCCGATATCTTAACGTCAGTTATATCTGCCTGAGGCTTATCATTATTATTATTATTATTATTATTATTATTATTATTATTATTGTTATTATAGCTACTCAGCCGCCGGAAGTCCTTTTCATGTATCTCATAGTAGTGTAACATCTAGTTTCACTTATTTTCTCGAATCCAGCTCTAATTCAGCTGACAGGATTAGATATTATCTATTTTGGGTTTGATACGTTGGATAGACAAGTGACTAACCCCAGTTTCATAATATCGCGATTACTTTGTTTCTTTTAGTCGTCCATGATTAAATTCTGTACATCCCCTGCCATTGCGGAGTAAAAGGAATGACCTTTTCTACATAGAGGCATTCAGAATACTACAGTGTCAAGTTTGAAAGTGAAAATGCAAATTAATGGAACGGACTCCCATTTGGTTTTGAATTTATGTACGTGATTTAGTGACGGAAGAGACAGGAGATACATTACGCTCGTGTAAACGTAGGCTTCCGCGGCCGTTGTCACAGTCAATAAAATTCTTCTGGGTTTGAAGCCGCATTGTCATCCGTAAAATTCCGACGGGTACCGTCTTCCAGCGTCTTGGCTGGCAGCTGTGACAGCTTTGCGGAAGGGTAGCTCTCGCAGAGCAACAGACGCGCGGTAGGCCACAGCAGTGGAGGGTAAACAGAGCGCTGACACGGCCTAGTCGATACTAGGAAGTTAGTAAACAACGCTACGCTGTAGTCGCCACTCAGTCTCCTATTCGCCGATTTCCACCAATGACAAGCAGTAAAGGAAACTCCAATGGAAAACGCCCATTTCCGCCGATGACAACACGCAATGCAAAGACCATTAAAATGAACTCCTAATAGCCTTCCTCCTCATCCTCACATCCAATGACAGCACTCCTCCATAGTATATAAGTATCCAAACTAGTGCTCAGTCAGCAGTTGGCAATACAGCCTGAGGAAGGCGCCTTGCAACAGTCGTCGAAACGTCGGAATTTTACAGATGACAATGCGGCCTCAAACCCAGAAGAATTTTATTGACATTACGCTCAGTTCTTCAGAACACCTATAAGGAAAGTTAATGCACTAACATTTACTGTAACAACAACAAATTATATCTAGATGAGAAAAGGGAGAATGAAGCCATCCAAACAACGTCACATGTACATGCACAGACAGACATGGACCATTGGCCTACTTAACGATCGAGTGAGGTGGCGCAGTGGCCAGCACACTGAACTCACATTCAGGAGGACGGCGGTTCAAACCAGCGCCCGGCCATCCTGATTTAGATTTTCGTGATTTCCTTAAATCACTTCAGGAAATGCTGGGATGGTTCCTTTGATATGGCACGGCCAATTTCCCACCCTCTTCCGATGGGACCGATGACCTCACTGTTTGCCCTCCCCCCTCCCCCAAATCAACCAACCAACCTACTTAACGGAATCGACAAACGACTTTTTGGTTATCCAAGCGTATATCGAGTTAACTGCTTCAACAAGAAAAGTGCTTCCCATACGTTTATACTTAGTAGATCTACCAATGCAGCACGTATAAATAAACGAATTCGAGCTTCTCCAACAAAAGATGAACGACAAGCGAGCAATGAAGCAGATCGTTTAAAAATTACTCCTTCACGTGCATCAGATTCTCAAGATCAACATTCGGTCAGAAACGAAAGAGAACCTTTACGTGCTACCCAGTCCCGCGCATCCGAGCCAGATGACCAGCATGCAGCAAGAAACGAAAGAGAACGTTGTCGACCAACCCGATCCCGTGCATCAGTAAAGTCATAAAAGTTAAACTGGAAGTCATCATGGACGTCTCTTGGAACAAAAGGCCATCTTTGAAATGTGAAGAGATTTCTGTGATGTTCCCTTTTAAGAAATATTCACCAGATAACTTGTACGCTGCCTGAATGTAAACTCATAAGTAATATATAGTACAGTGTCTATTAATGACTACGAATTGTTATGAAATCAACAAACATGTTGCTTTCCCAATACGCTGGACGCTACAAAGCACCTACCGTCAATGAAGTTCCTATTGTTATAGTTGGTGAAGAACTGGATGCACGTGATATACATCTTCCGAGACGGAATAATATATTTCAACGTGCTGCTGAAACACATCGATCATACGATGAATCCGGATTGATATCACTTTAGTATTAGGCAAACTAATACAGTTATAGGTAAATACAGATACATTCATTTCATTTCGTCACTCAAAGTCGGCGTCCCAATTATTCTCTTGCGGAACTTTAATCCACTCACTGTGACGAAACTGTGCCGAATGTCATCGTGGCAACTTTTCTTGATGGACGGTTGAAATGAGAAGATTCCACACAATCCCATCATTCTTACCGGCATGTCATTGAATTTCAAACTACTACAGTTCCCCATTAGACTTGCAGTCTCAGTGACCATCAACAAGGCAAAAAGTCAATCATTCAAGTGTGCGGACTGAATATAGGAAATCCATGTTTTTCACATGGCCAGTTGTATGTTGCATGTTGGACAGCCAAGAAATTTGTTTTTGCTGAATATGGAAAAACAAAAAACACTGTCTACCCTAAAACACTTGAACAATAAAGCCAAGAAAATTAATATCATTCAATCTTATCCTTTATATATCATTCACCTTCAATAAATGCGTTCATTACCGACAATAAAATAAATACCATTCTTTCTATCATTCCTAATTAAACAAGACAACTCTTTCAAATTTCAAACGATATTTCCACAATTATTTCTCCTGCAGGAGCAACGCGCAGGGTACCAGCTAGTAAGGAATACAAGTAGATCGACTTCATCTTGGTGGCATGCCTTAAGTAACTGCTGCTTTTTGGGTTCACTACTTGTCAATAGATGTTACTGGTCAAGTGTTGTTACGCAGTAAGGAGATCGCGCAATAACACAGTGCCTGCATTTTGGAATAACGGCGTGTTTTACTGAGGGACATAATCACGGAAGAAACCTTGCCGCAGTAATAGCCACTTACCACTCGGTGAGTGACATTGCTCTAGGCGGTACAGCTGCAATTACGAGTTACCCGCGCAAAAGAACTGGAATAACCGGCCGTGGTTCCGTGTAGGTTGAATATAACAATTAGGGAAGTAGAAAATGGAAAAAAGTATAAAAAGAGGTGGGGAATTCAAAGTAGCTGCTCCAAGAAATGCACACGCTTAAAACAGTGGTGACAGGAAGTAATACTAGCTGTGCTTGGATATTGCTGGTTTCTGAGCTATAAATTTATTACATTAGCTATTCTTATCATTTCAATGATTCTCGTCAGGGAGAACACATGACTTTCGACCAAAGTGTCTTTAAATGAACAACAAAGAGTTTTATGCACTGTCGAAGTACGAACAACAGCAAAGGCCTCCTTGGCTGGTTTTCAACATCCGACAAACCCAAAATTTATCTTCATGAATGCAACAAGATAAGTAAGACAATTACACTTGGCCTATTGGGAAAGTAACGTCTTTGTTAATTTCATGACAATTCGTAGTCATTAGCAGTCGCTGTACTAGGTATTATTACACTAAACCTTTTGGCAAAGCAACGTGTTTGTTGATTTCATAACAATTCGTAGTCATTAATAGATGTTCAACTGTGTGTGAAATCTTATGGGGCTTAACCGCTAAGGTAATCAGTCCCTAAGCTTACACACTACTTAACCTAAATTATCCTAAGGACAAACACACACACCCATGCCCCAGGGAGGACTCGAACCTCCGCCGGGACCAGCCGCACAGTCCACGACTGCAGCGTCTTAGACCGCTCGGCTAATACCGCGCGGCAGTCATTAATAGACGCTGTTATAGATATTACTTATGAGTTTACATTCAAGCAGCGTACAAGTTATCTGGTGAATATTTCTTAAAAGGGAACATCACAGAAATCTCTTCACATTTCAAAGATGGCCTTTTGTTCCAAGAGACGTTCATCATGACTTCCGGATTAACTTTTATGGCTTCACTGAAGCGACGTCTGAAACGTCGGAATAGTTTCAAAATCAAATACTGTAGATCGAGCAATGGGGTGCAGAGGCTGAGGCACTGAACTTCATCCAGAAGGAGCAGAGTTCAAATATCCAGCCTGCCCTTCAGATTTAGATTGTGTGTGGTGTCCCTAAATCGACTGTGGCCATTACTGGTTGATGTCTCTGAGGAGGATCCCATACTTATCCAATTCGAGCTTTTGCTCTGGTACTAATGTCAGCAGCGTTATTTTAACTGAGAAACCACGAGTTATCACAAACGTGTTCAATGCAAGGAAGAAATGAAAGCGACAACAGAAGTGGAACTTCCTCCTGAAACAGATTTTCTCGCAGCCACTATAATAGCACAAATCTCCTTAGTGACTTTTGAGATTATTTTCTTACCATTACAGTTACCGCCTAGGAAAATGAATAAGGACGATTAACTATCTGAAACTGTTTAAAGGAGTAGAAGAAGCTTGTTTAAACACATAGTGTGTACAATACACTCTCCAGTTTCTCCGAAGGTGATTTTTCCCCACTTTTCCATATTTCGGTTTTCAGGATTATGGTGGCTATTTTGAAGCCACCTTCGTAGATGTTGGTGGAACATACTGAAATAAAGACATACAGACTCTCTACTTTCCTCATCTTTAGTATGAACATTTCTTTAATGTATGAGCGACTGTATTTATTTTCTGCGATGGCTTTATTCTGGATGAAACTGAATAGCAGGGAGAGGATAAATACCAGTGCCAGCACATACATTACATAACTGTCGTGCGTTTTCTTCTTCAAGACAATTCTCAGCCGCATTCTGCAGGAGCAATGAAGATGCTCCTGCACCGTTATCAATTGAAAATGTTTGATTACCCACAATACATCCCGTAATTGTTTCCCTCTGAGTTTCATCTCTGCTCACATGAACCGCTGGCTATGAAGACAACATTTTGGCACAGATAACGAGCTGTAGGCCAGCGTAGAGAATTGGCGGAAAGCGCTGGTGGCTGCCTTCTATAACAAGGGTATTGGAAAGTTGGTACAACGTTACGACAAACGTCTAAGTCGGATCGGCGACTATGGAGATAAGTAGCTGGAAGCTGTAGCTAACTGTTACATATAAAACAGTTTTGAGTTTCGTTGTGGTTTCCATTTCGCGACCTATCGTTCCATACTTTACAAATAGCCCTCGTAGCTACTGCTATCGAATAGCACCAAGGAAACCGCTTAGATTAATGTCGTCACCTTATATACTACCGTGAAGAGGTTTGTGAATGATTCCGCATCCCATATATTAGTTTCCCAATATTAGTGCATGAACAGACTACCTCTGCGCCGATCGCCACTCAAAAGCGTGTGTTAGCAACATCAACAATGAAAACATAGTTGAATGACTTCGATAAGTAGACATTACAGGCGATGCCTTGTTTGTATAGTCCCGAATGTGGAATAAAAATAGATCTGAAGAAAGATGGAAACACTCAGACCGGTTTTTTATTAAATGAGCCGATAGTTCTAACATCACCATCAAGCAGAAAAATAGGTAACACCAAAGTATACCTTAGAGCAATATAGGCCCCGAATTTTCCAGAAACTCGTTTTCTGTTAATTCGTAGTTGGTGATGCTGGCTGAACCGCAGGCGATGTTTCTTCTGAAGCGATCGGGAACACACGACGACGTTTTCTCACCCATTACTTCCCTTCTAGCTCTTCGTGTACACTTCGAAACAGGGATCTACGGGGCTATTGAAACTACCTTTACTTTATGTGAGAATTGCTTCTCTCCTTTTTGCTGGAATTTGATAACTTTGCCTTGGGCTACCGTAATAGTGAGACACGTGACAATTCATGGTGGTCATGCCTGGCTTGGACCACACCGCCTCTGGCACTTTCTCGGAACGTGCTGATACCCTCAGCGATAATCCCCTCTGTGAACAACTTGACGCGCATGGCATAAGAACTGAATTACTAGTTCCTTCTTAGTATGACTGGCGAAATAGTGGGCACCTAGTGGACAAATAAATATAATAATTTTAAAAAAATTCCTTCGAGCTTGCCTTTTCTACTTAGCTGACGTATCACTGTCCAAAATAAAATACAAGTCAAGTTCCAACGACTATTTCATAGCACTGGTCCACGTTCATACGAGGCATGTTTTACAAGTAAGTACCGTTTTGAAATTAAAAAAAGACGTTCTAAGATATCTCAATAATTTTATTTTTACATGAAAGCCTGTACCTTAATCTACTTTTCTACATAATTTCCGTCAATATTGAGGCACTTGTCATAACGTTGTACCGGTTTTTGAATACCCTCCTCATGGAAGTCTGCCGCCTGACTTGTTAACCACTACATCACCACTGTTTTTGCTTCGTCATCGTCTTGAAGACGTGTTTCTTCAAGTGTAAGAACAGATGGTAGTCACTGGGCGCAAGATCGGGGCTGTGCGGAGGATGATCCAGAGTTTCCCATCGAAAAGATGCGATGAGATCTTTGGTCTGATTCTCCACACGCGGACGGGCATTGTCTTGCAGCAAAACGATGCCCTTGCTCAACTTCCATGGACTGTTCCTTTGATTCTGGTGTGACGTAGGCCACCCATGTTCCATCGCCCGTAAGAATTTGGCTTAATAAATCATCACCGTCGTTGTGGTATCGCTCAAGGAAAGTCAATGCACTGTCTAAACGTTTGGTTTTGTGCACATCCGTCAACGTTTTCGGCACCCAACGTGCGCACAATTTTCGGTAATTCAAGTTCTCGGTCACAATGCCATACAAAACACTACGAGAAACATTATGAAAGTCATCCCGCAAGGAGGAAATCGTAAAGCGTCTGTTTTCTCTCACCTTATTGTCCACTTCCTGCAGCAAACGTTCATTAACGACCGAAGGACGCCCACTCCGTTGCTCATCATGCATATTTGTGAGGCCATTTTTAAATGCTCTCACCCACTTTCTTACCATTCCATCACTCATAATGTTTTCTCCGTAAACTGCACAGATCTCACGATGAATATCGATAGATTTTGGGCCTTTAGCACTAAGAAATCTTATAACAGCCCGTACTTCACAGTCGGCGGGACTCATACGATTATCGGAGGCATCTTAAACACTCAGTACACAATGTAAACAAGGAAGAATCAGACTGTAATGGCGTCAGCGCATAGATTAAGGTTCTGGCTTTCATGTAAAAATAAAATTATTGAGATATCGTAGCATGTCTTTTTTTTAATTTCAAAACGGTACTTACTTAAAAAACACGCCTCCTATATTGTTCGTCACAGTATATAGCAAGTATCATGTTTGATAGATCCTCTCGCTACGGTAGAAAGCCATGCATCAACGGAGTGTACCCTTTTCATAGTCTTGTTATGACTCCATGAGCAGCTGAAAGAAGGTACATTATGGCCAAATTGGTGACTACACCAGCCTTTGCTTTTTTTCTCACACATCCGGTTTATTTTTAATCTTGCATCACTCTGTACCTCAACAGCAAGCCGGTGGCTTGTAGTGTGATTGCGCACTGGGCCATGTATGTCTTCTTGGCTATCATAATTGCTTCTTAGTTTCTCTGGACTCCCAAGTCAGCAGAATGATACCTCCTTCCCTGTCCTTTGTAGATGGATAAGGTGTCCTGGATTGTCTGAAGTTGCCTAATAGCTAGGTGAATGCCGAAAACTGCACTCACAAAGTTGGAGTAAATGAGAAACTTAACCCTGTGAGTACATCTTATTTGCTCCAGTGCCCTCAAATTACTTGTAACTTTGCATCAATGCGTTTAAATTCACTTGGTAAAAAGACCGGTGTACACTAAAAAGCTGTCCCACAGGGCAACGAAGAGCGCCGACAGTTTAAATCCATTCGCCAAAAATGCCTTATAAATGCGATATTCATTTTAAATTCCACAAAATACTGATTAAAAAAACACTCATGACGACGTAGCTTGCCGGCCTGGGGTAGCCGAGCGGTTCTAGGCGCTACAGTTTGGAACCGCGCGACCGTTGCGGTCGCAGGTTCGAACCCTGCCTCGGGCATGGATTGGTATGATGTCCTTAGGTTAGTTAGGTTTAAGTAGTTCTAAGTTTTAGGGGACTGATGACCTCAGAAGTTAAGTCCCATAGTGCTCAGAGCCATTTGAACCATTTGAACTACGTACCTTACTGCACTCAGACCCCTGTCACCAACCAGATTACCAGTTAGGCTTCAGCTCTTGATTTGAGTTGAGACTTGTACCACTCCAATCAGCATGGTGTCATTCATCGCGCTGAGCCCAAATGCCCTCATATATCATGCAATGCACCGATCCCAAATAGTCTAATTGATCGCATCTGGTTTATGAAAATCGCTTGCAGGGCGAGGTTAACAACGGTCTGGAATTCTAGTGATTTTGAAACAGGCATCATGATGAGCTCCTCTCCGAATAGCATGTGGTGACGCCTTACATTCTGCACAGAAGTTGGTAATGGTTAGTTTTTTGGACACAAGTGGCAGGCAGAATCCTTCATTCTGGATAGCGTAAAACATCTTCAGGCATACAGGTGCCGTTCATGCTTACCCGTAGTTGCCAAAATGGCTTCATAATACTTGAGGAGAAATAACCCATCTACCCTGTCACTAACGCCCTTCAAGCTCAGTGCTTGAAGGGATCTTGCCCAGCGATGCCTTCAGTTTTATAACACTGACAGCCTCGAATTAAATATTATATTAAAAAAATCTTCGATTTTTCAAAGTTAAAAGGTAAATTAAAGGTACAAGGGCGACATTTAAAATCAACTCGCACATTTTCCGTGAAAAGCTTTGAGCTGATACATTTATCTAATATCTTCTAGCTATTGGATGGCTTGCAGTTGTCGAGTAGAAAGGGAAAAAAAAGGGAAAAATCATCCGCTAAAGAGAATTTCACTATACTCCTTCCCACAAACATTGTGATATTAGTGTCAAAGATGAAGAGCGTCATGCTTAAAACACTTATGAGGTACACTATACATCTGCTAAACTCCGTCTTACAGAAAATCAACAACTCTGTATGTAAAAAAGCTATTCTATAAGGAGGACATATGAATATGACCGCAAGGAAGCCCCATTGGTGATGTCTGAAGACAATTATGACCATAAGAAGCGTTCTTCAGCATTTCGATATCAAAACATACGCTTTTTAATTAATGATGTATTTATTGGAAAATCTGTTGAACAGTGGTCTCCAGCAAGATCAGAATGTCGACCGTGGATATATCTTTCGATGCCTCTTTGGAATAGAGCTGACAGGAATCATTCACGGTATGTTATGATTTTTTTGCCTACAGTTCCAAAACCTTTTATTTGTCTCATCCAGTCGTCGAGTCAGAAACTAACGCTTGCGTGTTTTCTCTTTTTCTTCTAGGCAAATTACTTCCATCAAATATATATGACTTACATTTATGTAAAATATGCTTGTTTCGATCAACAGTAATGATGCTTTTCTCTTCCGCTGCTAAGGAAGGCCTTCCGTACTTTCGTTTATGAAAACAGGCAAATGTCATAGTTGTTCTTAAGCATTACTACAAACAATTACTGCTTCGATCACTGCCAGAACTGAAAACTATTTTTTCGTCGATAGGACGTTAAATTGTAACAAAATATTATCTTACGCGATGACCCGACTGCATTTACACTTAACAGATAACATCCTAATTGTGCCAGGTACCTCCAGAGAAAGTATGCTATGTTGGCTCCACATTTTTTTGAACTCAATGCACGTTTACCTCACCATCATCATTAGTTCATTTTACATAATTTCCTTTTGCTATAAAACGAGATGTTGCTACACTTACGACGCCATGCAGTAGTGACACAATGAAAATTCTCGCGTTAAATGTTTACATGAAATGTTAATGACAACGCAAATAACTGAGCGTTATAAAAGGTTTCTCAGCAGATAATATATTCCATCACCCTTCGGGCGTGCATCCCGGATAGAATTATTTCTTCATCTTATATTTCGGCTAATTATCTTATAGCCATCTTCAAGGTGAGTCGCTGGCAAAATTTAAACCATAAAGTCAAATATACGTCTCCAGCTTACATCTAAGGAGAAACTAATAATTCTAAAAAAAAAGACTGGACTTGGCAACAACGATACTACTTTTAAGGTAAAAACTCGTAACGAATGTATTATGTCTTTTCTGATCACAGATACAGACCATCATATTAAGACCATTACTTACTTATGTATTTACAGAGCACCTGATGATGGCAATATGCCGAAATGGTGTCATCGTGAGTGATTTATAAAATAAAAACCATTTAAAGAGAAGTGTAGCTTGCTGATATTCATAGCAAAGTTGAAACAATACCATGAAGTAAATGCTCTTCGTGAGAGACAACACTTTCAGCAACGAGACCTCTCAGTCACAGATAGAACTTGATGTGTCTAAAAGCGAAACATAACAGAGTCAAAAAACCCACAGTTCTTACGATTTATTTAAATGGATGGCATGTTTTATTTATCAGGTAGTGAAGACTCATGACAATCACTTGTTTGAGAACACAGCCTTGAAATGAGTGGTTTCCATGCTTTGTCGATCTGGAAACCCTCATTTCGGTTGAGCAGGTTGTCTGACGATTGCATTTCTAGTGTTTCCTTGACTACTGAATACCAGTAATCTGGGGCTGTAGTCAGTATCTTGACTTTCCCGTAATCCATGTAATATGGACACACGATTTTCAACCACTGCAGATCTGTTGGGCTATAGATGGCGGTTGTGTCGCTGGTGTTCGATGCACCGTTCTTGTACAGTGCGTATTGTTTATCCTATTTACCTTTTACCTCAAGGACAAGAAGTTTCCAAAACATTTCATACATTTCTTAAGAATCTTAACTCCATTCATGCAAATATCAGATTTACCACGGAACGAAGAATGAATGGCTGTCTACCGTTTTTGGGCGTATTAGTTAAACGTAAGGAGGGTGGGTCTTCATGACACTGCGCGTACCTTAAACCCAGTCACACTGTTTTATATTTCCAGTCGTGTAGGTGCCACAATCCTTCGCAAAATTTCAGTGTATATGGCCCCTGTTGCGTCCAACACTGACAGCCTACAGGATGAACTGGTACACTTGAGAGACGCATTCACTAAAAATGGATATAAAAAACACAAGGTTATGAGCTCTCTGCGAGCAGAAACGCCACACCAATCAAAGGAAGAGCGAGAAGAAGGAGAGGTAAAGTCGACTACTTCTGTATTGTTATAGGAAATGTTTCTTCGAAAATTTCTAGAATAATGAAGAAGCTTGAAGTGGATGTGATCTTCCTCCCACCGGCCACAGGCGGCAGCTCTTCTGGGATCTGTGAATGATGATCTGTTTTTACGACAGGTGGATGTATATGAAATTCCTTGTCAGTGTGGTAAAATGTACATAGGACAAGCAATACACACTGTACAAAAATGGTGTGTCGACCACCAGCGACAGATGTGCTTTCTACAGCCCAACAAATCTACAGTGATCAAACTTTGTACCTTGTTCCATGGATTATAGAAAAGTCAAGATACTGGCCAGTGTCTTATCCTATTTGGTTCAAATGGTTCAAATGGCTCTGAGCACTATGGGACTTAACTTCTGAGGTCATCAGTCCCCTATAACTTAGAACTACTTAAAATCTAACTAACCTAAGGACATCACACACATCCATGCCCGAGGCAGGATTCGAACCTGCGACCGTAGCGATCATGCGGCTCCAGACTGTAGCGCCTAGAACTGCTCGGCCACTCTGGCCGGCTATCTTATTGGGATTTAGTGTTCAAGGGAGCTGTGGAAATACAATTAGCAGGTAACCTGCTCAACCGAAACGAGTGTTTCCAGCTCGACAAATCGTGGGAACAACTCATTTCACGTCCGCGCTATAAGAGGAATTATTGTTCTGGGTTCTCGCTGTCTGATATTCCAATACATGCATCCATTTCAACAGTCAACCACATAACTTGTAAGCACTGTGAATTTGCTGGCTCTGTGCTTGTCACGTTTTACTATTAGAAACTTAAAGTTTTATCTATGATTGACGCTCTTGTTGTCGAGAGTGTTATCTCTGCCGCAAGCACATTTACTCCACAGTATTGTGTCAAGTGGATTAAATTCTGCCAGCTACTAACCTACATCTACATCTACATCTACATTGATACTCCGCAAGCCACCCAACGGTGTGTGGCGGAGGGCACCTTACGTGCCACTGTCATTACCTCCCTTTCCTGTTCCAGTCGCGTATGGTTCGCGGGAAGAACGACTGTCTGAAAGCCTCCGTGCGCGCTCTAATCTCTCTAATTTTACATTCGTGATCCCCTCGGGAAGTATAAGTAGGGGGAAGCAATATATTCGATACCTCATCCAGAAACGCATCCTCTCGAAACCTGGCGAGCAAGCTACACCGCGATGCAGAGCGCCTCTCTTGCAGAGTCTGCCACTTGAGTTTATTAAACATCTCCGTAACGCTATCACGGTTACCAAATAACCCAGTGACGAAACGCGCCGCTCTTCTTTGGATCTTCTCTATCTCCTCCGTCAACCCGACCTGGTACGGATCCCACACTGATGAGCAATACTCAAGTATAGGTCGAACGAGTGTTTTGTAAGCCACCTCCTTTGTTGATGGACTACATTTTCTAAGCACTCTCCCAATGAATCTCAACCTGGTACCCGCCTTACCAACAATTAGTTTTATATGATCATTCCACTTCAAATCGTTCCGTACGCATACTCCCAGATATTTTACAGAAGTAACTGCTACCAGTGTTTGTTCCGCTATCATATAATCATACAATAAAGGATCCTTCTTTCTATGTATTCGCAATACATTACATTTGTCTATGTTAAGGGTCAGTTGCCACTCCCTGCACCAAGTGCCTATCCGCTGCAGATCTTCCTGTATTTCGCTACAATTTTCTAATGCAGCAACTTCTCTGTATACTACAGCATCATCCGCGAAAAGCCGATGATAGTAAGGTAATCAACCGACATGTCGAAAAAAGAAATAATGCTATCCTGGATACACGCTCCAAAGATGATGAAATAATACGGTGTGCATCGTTCCGTGAATCTTGTTGTTCTGGTTTACACACCATCAAGACGTGAAACAGTAATCTACGGAGCTTCTGTCATCCACGAAGTCACCTTTGTTGATTACAGAAAGCAATCAGTAATAATATTATCTTTATTTGATGAAATCTCCTTGGAAAACCAGAAAAGCTACCACCTTCCCGAATAGATGCTGACTACGTTTCTTTGTCCCGACCCTAATCCACCGCTCCATTTAACAACGTCTTTAGTTCTCGTAGAGATTTGAGTTATGTATGAAGGCTGTTTTCATGTTTATGGTACCAACTTCCAGGTGAGGTGAAAGAACACGAAAGAATCAAAATAAATTAGGAACGTCAACACGGAAAAAACCACATCCATATGTCAAATCTCACAACAGTAGCTAGAAACCCGCTGGGAGTGGTTGAACTTTTCGGAAAACCAATAGGAGTCTGTACTTACACTTACAACAATTATTCAAACTTCCACTACCAACTTCGATACAGACATGACATTGTAAAAATAAATTTTATTGTTTACCTTCTAATAAACCTGGAGTGCTTCAGACAGAAGCACAGGTAAGGCTGTTTCTTGTCAGGCGTTCTTCTTCGCTTTAAGCAGGTGCTCCGCAGGTAAGACCTTTTATTTAAGCATATAAGTGAAAAAACTCCACTTCGTGCCAGATCGGAGGAACACGCCGATGCTTTCTTTATTTCCACTTTTATATTGACTGCATCTAATGTACTCAAAATCGCCAAGTACAAAGTCAGGGTTCTCCCTTCATATCAAACATGCATGCTTTTATGAACAGCCGGCCGAAGTGACCGAGCGGTTCTAGGCGCTTCAGTCTGGAACCGCGCAGCCGCTACGGTCGCAGGTTGGAATCCTGCCTCGGGCATGAATGTGTGTGATGTCCTTAGGTTAGTTAGGTTTAAGTAGTTCTAAGTTCTAGGGGACTGATGACCTCATAAGTTAAGTCCCATAGTGCTCAGAGCCATTTGAACCATTTTTTACGAACAATGAAAGGAAGTTTCTGTTGTACCGAACGAAACAGCACTCGTCGGTACAGTGGTGGATTCTCAGCTGTACTCCTGCAGGGGACCGGGATAATACATCATATTAAATATTAGATCACTTTATTACAACTTGAACAAGATGAAATAATTAACTTTTTAGCAATTAATCTCCGTAGAAATGTCATTAGTATATATTACTGTCACTGAATATTAATGTATCACTTGGTATAGATAAGACAGTAGTCTTTTCTCACAGAGTGCCCTGGGCAACAAGCATTTATGCCGTGTTCCGTCTAATACAATTTAAGGCTGTTGTCTCGGTAGAGAGATTGTATACTGTCGTCTTGGGCGATGATTGCTGTCTAGGCCGAGCGGTACTGCCCTTACATGTAAGTAAGCTAGGCGATGCGGTGGCATATGGAAAATTTCTGCGGTACCGTCTCTCATTCGCCGTAGCTTCTGGCAGCGACTATGTTTGCTTGTGGTCCCATAGCAAGGTACGAACTTTATCTTGGCATCTCGTTCTTCGGACATTTCTTTGTTAATTTGGCGTGTCAGCTCCTCACAAACGCCAAAAACAACTCCCCATTCATCTCCGCTGGAGGGAGATGTGTGTCTGTTCAGTAATCCCTCCTGTCACAATCCAAAAATCACTGCAAACATTCTTTGTTAATTCCTCACCTCTCTGACACTGACTATTTACATCAGCATATGCTTCAATGTTTGTACAAATAAGTATAGCATCTCTAGCGAAATATACTACATCAGTAAAAATAAGTAATAAAGGTTCGGTCACCCACAGCTGCAGTAATCATCCAATAAACGGGGAGAATAACTGAAGTCAGAAGTTGTCAAGGAGTTGATTAACAGTGCGTAGTGGGCTGTTGCATTCCTTGCAAAACTCTTGAAACAGTACTCTTCACAACATCCTTTCTGCTATAGGATCGACTGTTGTTGGACCACCCAACCAAGCGCTTTTTCTTCAACGTTCGAAATTCTTACAGTTGCCTTTGCTCATTGTTGGACGTGTTGTATTCACAAATGCCTTATTCTCCACATTTACCGAAAAAATCAAGGAAAAGTGATGAGCATTCGATATTTTCTACATTTCGGCACAATCGTTCTCCTTTCCTCCTGATTCCGTTACCTTTTGAAGATCCGACCTCTTGTCACCCGAAAGCAAAATGTACGAAACACTTGTTAACGTACATAGCGGTGTTCATCTTCTTCAGCCTTTTTTCCAGAGCTCCTATATGATAAGAGGGTTCCGCACTCTCCCATTATTTGCTTGAAGATGGCTTCTGCTGTCTATAGGCAAATATTGCTAGAATACCGCATTTCTAAACCAAAATCGCTAATATCATTTTGCTACTTCTACGCTTCTTTTTTCGAAATATTGCCCCATTTCACATGAATGCTCTGTATGTAATATGCTATGCACGAAGATTATATTCAACATAAGCTGCGTAAAACAGCAGAAAAAGTTTGCATGAGTAACTACTTAAATACAGTCTTAAAATATCACATTGCTTTTAAAAAGAACAAAATTAGTCATAACAGCCACAATCAGGTTTCATATAACATTGAAAACACATGGAGGCGAGCTTCACTTTTTTAATGGGCCTCTTGCTCAGTTCATATTCGGGCTAAATATGATCTTGTACCCAAAAAAGTTCTCACTCACGGTTTACCTTATTGAAGGACACAATAAAAGCAAAATTTTTAAGCGCTAGGTGAATACAGCCTTAGTATATCCTTATCATTTTCTATTCTGAACCGGTGTCAACACTGGGGCAGCCTCTTGGTGAGATATTAACATGGAAATAAGAAATAAGAAGAAAGGAGTGATATCATTATCGTAAAAACAACGATATTGCTCAGAATCGACCTGTGTACTCTCCTGTGGATGTTGTGTAGTTTGTGTCCTCGATAACTCCAAACATTTCGTGGAGAGTCAAAATGGAAAAAAAGAAGGTTGAACCTTACCTAAAAATAACACATGAAAGAACTTGGAAAGTTTCATGCAACGTAAATGTGAGATTATGGGAATGAACTAGTTTCGTATTTTACGTTGTGAGTAGAGATTTTCATATCGTTTCTTATGGATAGTGTAGTCATTATATACGGAGTTTTAGAAATAATGAAAGAGGTGTTCGAGTAAAGCGTCTTGACTCGAAGTGAATAGAAACGAAGCACCATCTCATTTGGACAAGGATGAGATGGGGTATTGGCCGTGGCATTCGGTGAGAAAGTCATAGCAGCGAGTCTCAAAGTTCCTTTGCCGGCCTTCCTTCTGTGATGGGAAGAAGATTCAGCGGCGTCAGTTTATCCGTCCCCTTGGGCGTTACTTCGCCTATTGATATGCTACCACATCTACAGCCTCGAGGTACAACACCCCGCCCATCCAGCGTTCTTACTCCGCCTATACGCAGTTTTTCATCGCTTAGCAAATCGCATACGACATTGCCAATCCGTTACGAACACAATATCCCACAATAAAGACATGTTTCATCTACTAATTAATATGTTCCCTTAGAAATGTTTCTCTCTCTATCTTTGCTATTCTGTGCTGAGCGAACTTCTTTCACTCGTCTACCTTTCCTGGTCTTCCGATGCGCCTGCTCTATTTGTTCCTATTACAGATTCCCGCCCTTGTACTCAAGTTTGTGTCACGTCATTCCCATTTAACCTGGTAACAATGAATTATTCGATAATAGTGGAATTTTTAATTTATTTTGAATGAGAATTCTTCTCTACTTTCTCTGATTTCCGTCTAGTGCCACAATGCGGTGCTGCCCACCTTTCTTATGTGCTCAGGAGCGTTTAACCCATGCCTAGTGTGGGGCATGACCGCTGCGATCACAATTACTATTTTATTATTATTTTTATTATTACAAACGTGCAATGCTGTAGTATCTCAAAGAATTATGATTAAAATTGCTAACATTATCAACTTCCATAACTAACGTGAAGTTTGGCACTGCATGTTCGCTCTAATTTCAGAAACATCTGGTGTGTAGCTGGACAAGCTGTTCTCAATGTTTCATCTAGATGTGAGTCAGTCAGGCTGGATCGCTATTTACTCCTCGTGATGCTCATAAATGAAAATGTGACATCGCAAATATACGTCGTGCCAAAACAAGAATAATTTTTCAAATCAGCACTAACAATCATTTGATATTTATTCCTGATCACCAGAGTCCATTAATTACTTGAAGTTGCAAACTAGATTTCAAAGATATATCTTCTTGAGGATTTAAAATTTTCACTTTTGATTCTTCAAAACTACAATTTACGAAAATCTCGCGTATCCTATCTCTAATTTTAGTAGTATCAACTGAAACGAATGGTTTATTGATAAACGTAATCACTGGTTAAAGTGTTGAAAACTGGCTAAACTTGTCACTAAATTCTGTGACGAGGATTTCAAAATGCTTGGCAACTGATAATAACATTCACCGACATCTACAATTTCTATAATAGATTTCATAGCTGGAAAGAGTGATAGGGAATTTCTCTTTAAATTGCAACCCATAATTTTGGTTTCGTCTGGAATGCGTTTACTGTACATATCACGGTTGAAATGTTGCGATTTTTCCCTTACAATTGGACGTTTAGCTTATTTTATTTTGAGGTGATAACTGCCAAGAAACCTAAATCTAGGAACCATGGTATCTCGCAAAGTTCTTGACAATATTGCCCAGAAGATGATTTCAGAAAATCACTTACTCGTATCTCATCCAGAAGACTGCAGAATCGTTCCAGAGTTTTCCCTCTACTGAGCCACCTCACGTCTGCATGAATAATTATACAACCAGTTTCAGAATCTGATGTGTTCAAAAGATGTCTGAACAATAAGTGATTTGGAGATGATGATCAGACATAATTTACTATACGATTTACAGCTTTCATGACATGGTAAAATTTTAGAACCTTTGCATCTAAAGCTAGCTGGTGGATAATGTAGTGATAAGAAAGAAATTTTTTAAATGAGTCTTTAGCACAAAGAGCAAGAAACCCATTGTTCTTTCCCATCATTGAAGGGGCCCCCAGCTGTCTTTACAGAAACAAATTTAGGGACAAATTCCTCCTTAACCGTAAAATCATGAAAGACCATTTTAATAAATAAAGACAACTCTCCAATATCGGAAATATCAGTGCTTTCACCAAAGTGAAGCGAAAAATATTCACACGATTGCAGATCTCGATATAACTGTGTTTCTAAATTTTTTATAAATTCGTGCCACAAGTGTAGCAACAGTTTGATGGAACAACTGAAGTCCTTTTTTAAAAGACATAATCCCAAATTTATCCTTGTGACTTCGAACAGAGATTCTGCGGCTATGATCATTGCTTCTTTAACTAGTTCACCCACGCTGAAAGTTTTTTTTTCTTTTTCGCTGAAACATAACAGCCATTGCAAGAGGCCATGTCACTTTACTGTTTTACTGAGCTGGCTCTGTAAACAACCTTAATTTAGATTTTAAGTCCATAACTTTGTTTTTCGTAGTTCAGAATTAACAGGAAAGTCACTATTAAAGTTTGTGTGATTGTCAGAAAATGAAGTTCTACATTACTTTTCTTGGGAACAGGCACACTACTGTTACACAATAAACACACTGGTTTTCCTCTGAATTCGGTAAAACAATACACTCCTCCCAGTCGCTGTTAAAACTATAAGTACTTTGTCTATTAGCCATACTGCATTAAGAATAATTTATCACACGCAAGACACGTAACCAAACCTACACTCACAAGCTCTCAAGTTATACTGGATAGCACCACAATCATTACACAGGAAGAATCTATAGGTACAAACAAAAATGTTCAAAAAGAGCGAACTTACTGTTTGCGGTAAAGCAAACAATTAAGGTCTAACATTTGTTCAGAGGAATAATTAGTACAGTTTTGAGTTATAAAAATAGTTTTGTTCTGAAATTTTATTTAGTATTAGATATCGTCGAAATAGAAATTTGCTTGTGAAGGAACCAGGTTGACATCTCACGGCACCATGGCATCTGGGACGCCGCTTTGGACACCCCTGCCATAGTGTATAATTCTTGACAGAGAGCCTAACGAACTACATTACTGCAAACTCCGTTATTCTTGTCTTGTGTGTACTATTATCCATGTTTCGGTTTCACAAAAATAGTACACGTTCATCCATAATGCCTGTCTTGACTCTGCGAAGTTACATCTAAATGTTCCTTACTTTCGTTCAAACCAGCCTAATGTCTTGCTAGAGTTGTTGTCATAAATCTTAATGATATTGAATGCTACGAATTTATAATTTAATTCTCAATCTGTTACTCCCTACTGTCAGACTCCTGCATTTAACCAGTCCCTTTGATACATTTCATGAAGCCATGTGGGACTCGACTTCTTTTCATTTTCCAAAGATCTATAAAACGGGTATTTTTTCGTCTTTCACACCTTCCTTTTTTATCAGACCCTCAATGCTTCGATGCTCGTGAAAAAACGAAGGTGTTTGACTATACGTCTAGGTTCTCCACATAGCAGTTAAACATACTGTTAAACATTTCCCTGTCGTTCACACATATTTCTAGGTATGTAAGCTAAGTTAAATTTTTGTATCCGCCAGAGGATTCCAGTCATGGCTTCAGACATCAGACAGCTTGCTAGGCTCGTAAAAAGTCCGTATCAAAATTTTATAAATCATATGTACACGCATTACGAGGAAATAAATGCTTATGCAATTTTAATTATAGAGACGTTTCTATCTGTCGTGTGCTCCTTGACAAGGTCGTGATTTAACGCAGTGAATAATTTGCAGATTATAATTGACGTTTAGCAGCCCAGTGAGTTTTTACTCCGTTCGCCACACGAAATGCTAAATTACTATCCCTGCATGTTCAGGGTCGCCGTCGAAAAGCATTAGCTGTAGTCTAAACACGTTATAAATGGTTGTACAGATAATAAATAGCTTTCTGTAAGTAAACTGAGCAGCTTCGCCACAATAAAACCTTGCTGTCACCAAACCTATACTGAATCTTGTAAATTAAAATTCGTAGCCGTGACGAGAATAAACTCTTACAGCTATGACTCAGGATGCCAAATTCGCACTGAGTGCCCCATTCGAATCCTACCGTTACTTCTTGTTCACGAAGTTCTAATTCCACACTTTAAAATCATAACTATCACATTGACGCCTACTAGGCATCTTCACTTACAGACCAGTGGTCCAAAATGGCCAATCTAGGCTTCAATAAACACTCGGCAACACTTATTTATGTACTACAGAGTTCCCTGAAATCATAGGAAAGTGCGCCGAATTTCTGTCGTCATCCTCGTCTAATGATGATCCATTTCTAATGATCGTCAGAGGGTACGCAGTGGCTAGAACACAGCACTCACATTCTTTAGGAGCGAGGTTCCCATACACATAAGGTGAACCTAACTTAGGTTTCTTGCGATTTCTCTAAATTACACTATGCGATTGCTGGGAAAGATAGTGAAACAAACACACTGACAATTTCCTTTCGAATCCACGTCCCCTCCAAGAGTGTAGTCCGTCCTTAATTACGTCTAAGAAGCACTAAATTCTAAAGTAGCTTCCTTCTATTTTTCATGAATGATCTGAAACGCAGCAAAGTGGAACACATCTGATTTCTCTGGAATCACTTTTAAAGTAAGCTAATAATGTACTTTTTTTCGTTTTAGCAATTACTTTCTGAAAAAATTACCGAATAAATATCAAAATTATTTCATAACCTACATTTTCAAAATTGTTATTATTCAAACATTAGCTTATGTTCTGACAATTTTTTTTGTGTGCTTAATTTTGTTGAGGAACTTCATTTTACTGGAGAACTTGATGTTTACAATTTTGTAGTACCATGCGTTATTAAAACATCGTCCCTCCTGTAACCCTGCCTTCTGGCACATGCGCTCAGCAAACCTACATGTAAATTAGCGAACTACTACGGCTCCTCCCAGTGACACTTGGAGATGACGAGTAGCTGATTCGTTAAAATAATGTGCATTTTCCGCGAAATCTTCCGATGTAACGGCCGAGAACCTTCAAAGAAGCTTTATTTTACTACCTGTTCCAGATTAATTGCAAGATAACCTCCTGTGACGACTATCGTTACTCTAACCTTTCCTTCGTAGTTTCACCAGAACAGTACATAGGACTGTCGGTGTTATAAAGTAGGTTTTCAGGAGGTATTAGACGTCTATTCTCAAGTCTCTACCGTTTAAGATCCAGAAGAATTTATGTGACACTCTCAAATGAGCGACTTAAAAAATTTCTGACTTGTATTTTAAACTATTCTGGGCGTGATTAAAAAAAAAAACTGAAGACCCACCAGTATCAGCATTATCACCATTTGTGTCGTGGCGGCATTCAGTCAAAAACTTGTCTGATGCAGCTCTGCACGCTATTTTTCCCTGTGCACTTCTCTTAATCCCCTAATATACACTGCAACAACATTCATGAGAACCTACCTGCTGTATTCATCTCTAGGTTTCCCTTTACGATTTTTACTCTCCACACTTCCCTCTAATACTAAATTGGTGATCGCTTGATGTCTCAGAATGTGTCCTATCAACCGATCCTTTCTTTTAGACAAAACACGCCATCAATTTCTTTTCTCCGCGATGACATTCAGAACTTCTAGTTAGTCACGGAATCGACCCACCTCAACTTCAGCATTCTTCTGTAGCATTACATTTCAAAATCTTCTACCCTACTGGCCATTAAAATTGCTACACCACGAAGATGACGTGCTAGAGACACGCAATTAAACCAACAGGATGAAGATGCTGTGATATGCAAATGATTAGATTTTCAGAACATTCACACGAGTTTAGCGCCGGTGGCGACACCTACAATGTGCTGATATGAGGAAAGTTTCCGACCGATTTCTCATACACAAACAGCAGCTGACCGGCGTTGTCTGGTGAAACGTTGTTGTGATGCCTCGTGTGAGGAGGAGAAATGCGTACCATCACGTTTCCGACTTTGATAAAGGTCGGATTGTAGCCTATCGCGATTGCGGTTTATCGTATCGCGACATTATTGCTGGTCGCGTTGGTCGAGATCCAATGACTGTTAGCAGAATATGGAATCGGTGGGTTCACGAGGGTAATACGGAACGCCGTGCTGGATCCCAACGGCCTCGTATCACTAGCAGTCGAGATGAAAGGCATCTTATCCGCATGGCTGTAACGGATCGTGCAGCCACGTCTCGATCCCTGAGTCAACAGAGGGGGTCGTTTGCAAGACAACAACCATCTGCACGAACAGTTCGACGACGTTTCCAGCAGCATGGACTATCAGTTCGGAGACCATAGCTGCGGTTACCCTTGACGCTGCATCACAGACAGGAGCACCTGCGATGGTGTACTCTACGACGAACCTGGGTGCACGAATGACAAAACGTCATTTTTTCGGATGAATCCAGGTTCTGTTTACAGCATCATGATGGTCGCATCCGTGTTTGGCGACATCGCGGTGAACGCACATTGGAAGCGTGTATTCGTCATCGCCACACTGGCGTATCACCCGGCGTGCTATTGGTTACACGTCTCGGTCACCTCTTGTTCGCATTGACGGCACTTTGAACAGTGGACGTTACATTTCAGATGTATTACGACCCGTGGCTCTACCCTTCATTCGATCCCTGCGAATCCCTACATTTCAGCAGGATAATGCACGACCGCATGTTGCAGGTCTTGTACGGGCCTTTCTCGATACAGAATATGTTCGACTGCTGCCCTGGCCATCACATTCTCCAGACCTCTCACCAACTGAAAACGTCTGGTCAATGGTACGCCAGTCACTACTCTTGATGAACTGTGGTATCGTGTTGAAGTTGCATGGGCAGCTGTACCTGTACACGCCATCCAAGCTCTGTTTGACACAATGCCCAGGCGTATCAAGGCCGTTATTACGGCCAGAGGTGGTTGTTCTGGGTACTGAGTTCTCAGGATCTGTGCACCCAAATTGCGTGAAACTGTAATCACATGTCAGTTCTAGTATAATATATTTGTCCAATGAATACCCGTTTATCATCTGCATTTCTTCTTGGTGTAGCAATTTTAATGGCCAGTAGTGTATTTTCTTCTTGTCTGAACTACTTTTTGTCTAAGTTTCACTTCCGTACATGGCTACGCTCCAGACAAATGCCTTCAGGAAAGACTTCTTAACAGTTAATTTCACATTTCTCGTCCTCGGAAACGCTTTTCTTGCCATTGCCAGTGCTCACTTTATATCCTTCTACTTCGACCATCATCATCATATATTTTAGTGCCAAATAACAAAACTCATCTACTAATTTTAGTGTCTTATTTTGTAACCTAATTCCCACAGTATCGCTTGATTAGTTCGACTACATCCCATTAGTCTTGTTTTACTTTTGTTGATGCTCATCTTATCCCCTCTTTTCGAGACACTATCCATTCCATTCAACTGCTATTCTCAATACTTTGCTGTCTCCGGAAGAATTCCAAATTCACGAGCAGATATCAAAGATTTTATTTCTTCTCCCTAAACTTTAGTTCCCTCCCCAATTTCTCCCTGGTTTCCTTTACTGTTTGCTCAACGTACGGATTGAATAACATCGGGAAATCCTGGTACCCTCCCTCATTCCGTTCTCAACTATTGCTTCCCTTTTATATCTTTCTAATCTTTTTGTACAAGTTGCATATAAACTTCCGTTCCCTGTATTTTATGTCTGTTACCTTCGCAATTTCAAAGTGTGTTCCCAGGTCAATGTTGTCAAAATGTTTCTCTATATCTGTGAATGGAAGCTTGCCTTTCTTTAATCTATCTTCTAAGATTTGCCGTAGGGTCAGTAATGTCTCGTGTGCTCCTATATTTTTCCGCAACCGAAACAGATATTCCCCGAGGTCGGCTTCTCCCGTTTTCACGTTGTTCCGTAAATAAGTCATCGCCCAATATTTTATCGCAATATCTTTAGTGACCGATCTATCCGTTAAAATATTACGCAAAACTCAATCTATTTCTTCGACGAGAAGCACTATTTAAACGAAGTTAGTTATTTGCGTTACCCACTACTGAACCTGTGGGATCATTCTGTACCAGATTCGTACGCGTTGTCACTTCCAGGTACAAAAGCCTACCGGCCTATGAAGAGTATAACCTTATGTTCCTCTAGATTTTGAGGCAGTTGCTACATTTTAGCGTTACTGTATACATCCTCACGGACAACCGCCTAATACGCGATAAATCTGAGAGTCAGACTCCATAGAACCGTCACTGCAATGAAGAGCACCTGTTTGTTACCGCGTGTAATCTGTCTCGCTGATGACGGCGACGATGCGTCGTGGCGGTGACTCCACGATAAACCAAACTCTTTGAAGAGCCACACTGATCCGTGACTGCACGGACGGCGCAGAGACTGCTTGTATCTGGATTCAAGGTGCTAATATCCTGCTCGTTCACGTCCCAGGTGTGCTCGATAGTAATGCGTTCGACACAATTCTGCACTGTCGTTTAGTGAACAAAGTAGGAGCTTACCGAGTATCTGAACATATTTATGACTGGATTCAGGTCACCCTTGCAAATAGAACTGAACGTGTCGTTCTTAACGTAACAAAATCGACAAATATGACGGTAATTTCGGGAGTACCTCAAAAGGCTGAACAGGGCCGTTACTGGTTACAAATCATATTAGTGATCTAATGGATTATAGTGAAGGCACCGTGAGGCTATTCGTGGACGATACACTTGTCTATAGGATGGCCGCATAGAGACACCACTTTAGCGTAGAGCTGCGCTCTACTAGAACTACGGTTCGGTAGTAATTTCTTCTCTTTTATGTAGCCAAAATAGTTACTTTTGATGCAAGTACAGTTTAAAAGCGGAAACATAAAATATATATAATTATTGTTGTTACTTTTGACTCAATAGAACGTTCTTCATCATGATAAAAGACATGAGTTTCGTGCTATTATTGATAAATGCGGCAGTTGCTTATGAATAACAGAAACGTATTTTATATTTGTGGTAAGTTCCCATGGGACCAAACTACTGAGTCATCGGTCCCTAGGCTTATACACTACTTAATCTAATTTAAACTAACTTGCACTAAGGGGCAACACATACACCCATGCCCGAGGGAGGACTCGAACCTCCGACGGGGAGAGCCGCGCGAACCGTGGCAAGGCGTCTGAGACCGCGCGGCTACCCCGCGCGGCATATTTTATATAATTTGGACGCAGTGTTGAAGCGATATTTGATATATTCATGTTTTGCAGTTTATTTTATTTTACCTTATTGCTAAAGAAATTGCGTTTTCTAGCGCAATATGATACATCACTATTGTTTCCTTTGTTTTTACTAGAACATCCCTCTGTTTCACGTTACAAATCAATATTTTTTTAATAAATCGTGAATTGAACTTCGAAAATTTCAATTTTGCTATAAATACTGTTTATTTTTAAGTAACAGAAAGTAGGGTGACTATGTAGAACAAAAATGCTCCGTAGGTTATGAGGCTCCTTATGTATCCTCCCTCAGTTTCTAAATGGTTCACAGCTTCCTATCTTTAGAGGGCTCTAATATGACACTGCTCGTATACGTAAAAAAAAAGAGATCATTGTGCGGTAACGCCCGATGTAAATGTAACACTCCTAATGTACGGTTAATGCGGGTACGACCTTAACTAACCAAAGCTACTATGAAAACTACCGTAATCTACAGTTACTTATGATAGTCTATAATAGCCTACGGCAGTTTTACAACTCTGTTGTGGCGAAATGCAGGAAGACCTGCATAGGATCGACGTTTTGTGCAGGGACTGTCAGTTGACTCCCAACGTAAATGGACGTAACGTGTCGTGCATAAGGAGACATAGAGTCCACTACTGTTCGACTGTATTATTAGCGACAAATCCGTAGCCACCTCAAAATACCTAGGACTGATCGAAGCGACCTAAATTAGAATAAGCACATAAAATAAACTGTAGAAAAACCAGACGCCAGTCTGAGTTTCATTGAGTAACTTATGGACGTGTAGTTCAACGACGATTCATCAGTATGGAGCCTTTAATAAATGGGATTAGTAGCAGTGAGAGGGAGAGAGAGAAGATGTAACGTAGAGTGGCGCGTTTTGTCATGAGATTGTGCAGTCACCGCGAGAGTGTTCCAGAGATGCTCATAAACTCCACTGGAAAACGCTAAAAAGAGGATTACTGCGGAAATTCAGAGAACGTACATTCTAAGACGAGTCAGGCAACGTATTATCTTCTCCAACATACGTGTTTTGAAATGATCACAACTGAAAAAAATTGAAGAAATTAGAGCCAATAGCGTGGGTTACCGACAAGAACTCTTTCCACACACTATTCGTAAATGGAACGGAGAAGGGAGGAAAAGATGGTTGTTCTAGAAGGACGCTCTGACACACATCGTACAGTGGCTTCGGATATAGATGTAGGCGTAGATCTTGACACAGTTCGGGATCAAAAGGATGGTGCATTCTCATGCTGTTGACACAGGTAACCTGGGGAGGAGCGAATGCTTTTTCTCTGGTCAGATGGAAAAGATGATGTGACGAGGTTGTAATAGAGATTACGAGAGCGTTAGTAATCGATTCCACCCATATATTGTCAACTGTTATCTCTTACTCATGTCTGTACCTTCTTTGATTGTCGTTTGTCAACGTTTCGTAATATTTTAATCATATCTGGAATCGACCACATTCACTCTGTAACTGATTTATTTTGTGTGATTTATCATTACGCCGTCTTCAAGGAAGGTTTTTCCCCATTGCATGACATCAAGACTTACCCGGCGATGGCTGCTATTACTCATTACGTTGACTTAAACAACTGTTCTTGGAATAGCTTCTGTGTGTTTGTCTGGGCAATCGATGATATTACCGATCTGAAGAGCACAGATCAGCGTGTTTCTGAGTTGTGGTTCACCTCACTCTCTCAGCTGTGAGTCATGCTTCATAGTCCGACCGCTGAACACCTGCAGCGCGGATCACTACGGAGCAGTAGACCACAGAACCCTGGCAGCTGCTGCTTTACTTGCAACTAACCACCGACATTCCTGCGGTTACGCAGCTTTTACGAACGCTAGCCACATAATAACCTTTGCGTAATTACTCTTCCGTACACCTGTTGAGAGATGTAGGAGGACATTGAACTAAAGCCTTCGCTGATGCGCGAATCAGCACGAAACTTAGGAGTACGAGGTATCTTTACCAAATGTATCATGAAAAGAAGAAGTCTATACTCAGAACGGTGAATATTCTTGCCCCCGTCATCAGCTTCAGATAGGTAGAATGAGAAATGATAGTTTCTACTTGAAGTTATCAGCGCTTACCAAAAGGTATTAGAAACATTCTTTGTTGACGGACGGCTTCACACGAAACGCATCTCCTTTCCCGTCGCGTTGATATTTCTTCATAGACTGCTCCTGTTACTTACGTCGTGATACTAACCATAGATATTCTCCATCATCAAACCGTTTCCCTCCCCTTTCGCTGCCCTACAAGTGAGAAAATGAGTTCTTCAGTTAGTCACTGTAAAATGACACAGTACCGCTCGCGTTGCTTCGGGATGCTCGCACTTCCGGCACCTGACGGATTCCCGCCTCTTTGTAAACTGACACTGTCAATAGTTTTGACGAGCAGCCTGAGAGGATCAACTACAACGCTCCATATATTGTTAACTTGCCCTCTTGTCTACACGTGTTCAACAGCCTTTCTTGAATCACAGATTACACTATTAGTGTTTGGCGATATTCACTCTGAAACTTTTTATAGGGAATAGAGATGAGCCAAAGTTTCATACAAACAGTTATTGAAAACACTGCAGAGAAAGGCAGGGAAGTTGTTATCGAGTGGCTAGGACACTGGACTCGCATTCGGGAGGACGACGGTTCAATCCCGCGTCCGGCCATCCTGATTTAGGTTTTCCGTGATTTCCCTAAATCGCTCCAAGCAAATGGCGCGATGGTTTCTTTGAAAGGGCATGGCCGAATTCCTTCCCCTTCCTTCCCTAATCCGATGAGACCGATGACCTCGCTGTCTGGTCTCCTCCCCCAGAAACAACAACAAGTTGTTATCGAACACATGTGTCTTCTTCCATAGAACATCGCTCCAATTACATTGACAGTTAGATTCAGACGTGGTTTGACGAGCTTTTGAGTGAACTTTAAGGTCTCCAGTGCATCGCCAAATCACTCTAGTTGATTACTACTGACAATGTGCCGTCTGCTTTGAATTAGAGAAGCCGCTGATAATTCCTTCTGTCACTACTGCTCACGCAACGAGATGCTGGACTGGCCAATCCCGGGACTGTTCATGTAAGACAATCAAGTGATATCAGACCATGTCTCTTGTAAGATTGCGACAAATTCCTCACAGTAAATTCCTTATAGACTGGTCGTAGTTGCTAAGCCGCAGCAGTGACAGACGAAATAAGGTAGGAACTTGACAGATAACGAAACGCCAACGGCGATATCGTTAGGTGAAGAGAACTTGAGTTTTTATAGGACAGAAACGGAAGTAGCAATGTCCTGTTCGTAGAGTCCAGAGATACACCTAATACGATTTTCCGAAATCACAGAAATCACCGAACAGGATGTTCAGCCATATGACACAGGCTAGTTTTTCTTAACTTTTTTGTTTTTATATTTAATCCAGTTGGTTGCATAATGGTCACAGTGTTATTGGTTTTCTCTGGAAAATCTATGTTCGGCCTGGGTAAGTTACCACAAATAAAGTACTCGGAAAGGTTTCCCACGCAGAGCGTGACTCTACTGCAACAAGTGTTGCTACAGTAGTACTCTCACAGGCGATACTGAAACGGAATATCTCACGGGCTGCTACGATAAATCCTAAAATCTAGGGACTCGAACAGTATTCATGCATTACAAAAACATATGAAAGAAACATTTACAAAATCTATAGATTAAACTGTAAATTAAATCTTAATAAAATAGGTTCAAAGACAAAATGTTTCTTTAACGATAGGTCAAGCGGGAGTTGTTGAAAATGCTAGTCTTTTGCGGACAACGTTAGGATAGGTAAGGTCCAATTATTTCTGTCAAGCCCTCGCGTAGTCCAGCGTTGCATCGAACCGCTTTGGGATATTGTATTTGTGTTTTGTATTTCACGTAACATAAATATAAAAAATTACAAAAATTCTATTGTTGGGTGATCTCCTCATCAGTACAGGTCCGGCTTGCACCCACTCCTCCAGCTATTATACTCGGTGGATAGCAAGAACCTTAATATTCTGCCTCGACAGCTGCGCGGTCAGCGCGGCGGATTTTTCAGCGAAGGGGCGCGGCTTCGATTCCCGACCGTGTCGGAGATTTTCTCCCCTCGGGGACTGGATGCTGTGTTGTGCTTACATTCGCATAGTCATAACTGACATTCCACTACTGAGATGGCTCAATGGGCACATCTCGAAAGTCAATAAATTGAAAAGAAAAGATGTCTGAGCTATAGACAAGATCTACGATTTTCACGGTGCTTTGATCGAGTCTGGCCGTCAGGTGAGTCTGTTATTTTTCTTGCAGGGAGCAAGTGGATGCTGGTGATTTCATATGTGGGCTCCTACATTCTATCACCCGCTCGCGGCATGCAGCCTTTGTTCTAAAGATGATCATTAATTGTTCTTAACGATTGGTCAGTGTTGACAAATTATCAATTGCAGTAATATTAAAATTCAGGGAGACGGTTACTGATATAATGTGTCAATCTAACTCCTTTCCCTGTTTCGACAGTTTTGTACACGAGAGCTGAAGCGTTACAGCCCTAATATTCGGCTGTGCAGATGAATTTAAGATATTTTCTAATTTTGCGGGTCTTAATACGTCCCTTAGTCGTTAACTTGATTGTGATACTCTTCTTTGTGTCTCAAACCTGCCTCTGAGACTAAATAAAAGTTGTTTGCTATTCTACTCCATGCTTTTCGCTTGTTTTATTTATGATGTACCATCAGTGGCTGTTATGTGTGTTTCTTTCTACACATCTGTGTAGCGGTAGAAATGTATTTTGTTGTCCTGTAACGGCCAGTATACAAAGTACACTGTAACACAGATGTGTAAAATGGAACAAACAAAACCACTACTGATGATAAATAAATGAATCGAAACGCATATCGTAGATAAACAAAAGACCTTTTACTTAGTTGCAGTGATGAATCTCAGATACTAAGACGACAGTCACAATCAGATGTAGTAGACCATTACGGTTTTCACATTCAAGCCTTATTTATAAACACTTGCTTCTACAATAACACACATTACTCTCATTCTACACAGAACAATCACTGGTTGCCTTTGAATAATAAGTATAAAAATAAAGTATTCTTTCTTATAATATTATGTATTGGAAGGAGAATGAGTATACACGAGAACAAGACTTATTAAATACTTCCTTTTCTAAAATATTACAGGAAATTCTGAGCTATTTCTATGAACAATATCGTTTAGTTTACTCATCTGTTCCACGTTTTACAGAGGAATCTAACAATAACGTGTAGCTATTTAATTACACCAGCCATTTCTCCTGCACATTTTAATAAGTTTTGTTTGAAACCAATAATCTCTTGCAGTAGTTATGCAGAGATGAAGAGGCTTGCACGGGATAGACTACCGTGGAGAGTTTAACTGAAGCAGTCTTCGGACTGAAGAGAACAACAAAAACAATAATAATAATAATAATAATTTCGATAAAGGAAGTATTATTCTCCGTTGTTATATTAGTGGAACAATTTTGTGTAGGCCAATATCTTGATACCTCAGTAAAGCCCATAGGCCATTAGGACGGATGCCACCAAGTACGATTGTTACAGATAAATTTAAATTCACTATTGCTGTGTCGTTATTTTGACAATCTTACACAACGCTTGCAAATCTGAAGTTCCATAATCAAGAAACAAAAAACTTGGAAACTAATTTTTTATCACAACTCATAACAAAGAATTTATGGAATAAGCCTTGAGTCATTTTGACAAACAATCTTTGAAAGTTAAAACTCAGAACATGACTGACGCAATATGATGATCGCACCAGAAGCAATAAATGTAGATGGGAGCCAAAGGGTCGATTGAAATCCAGCGGGAAGATAATTACAGCCGATTTCTTCCACACTCAACATTCTTTTGTCTTGATTGGGAAATTTAAATTCTTGTCGATACATGATGAAACAAAATGAGGAGCCAGCTACGCCTGCTTACAAGATCGAAGTCTTTTTAAAGTGCCTTTAATGATGTAGATACGTACAATTTGATGGTATGGTGCTCAATTACCTACGTGACATTGAGGGCCTCCTTCGTCGTCTTTCGAATGTGTGCCACTCGGCGAGCTCAATGGACCGGGTAGGAAAGGTGAAAGCAGGTGTCGTGTGCCCCCGTCTGTGACTTGTATTTTACTCCGCTGCCTTCCCTTCCATCCGTGACCTCGCGGGTTGCGGGAAGCGGGAAGCTCTCTCCTCTGCCAACAGCACGTGCACCAGCCTTCCTAAGGAAACCTATGCGAATAAACACGATTACTGACTCATATGTCCATGGAGTTAACATATTCTGTGAATTTTTCAGTCGTCAGTGGCAGAAATAGACTTTTTTTTAAGTTACTGGGTCAGTTGTGCCATACCACATGCTATTGCGGGAAACTCGAACGTCTGATCACTACAAGCTCTCATTAGAGATATCGAGTACATACGAGGGTTGTCCAATAAATAATGTCTTCACAATTTTTTCTCAGAATATATTTATTCTTAAGAGTTAGAATTTGGTGACAATCAGTAAACTTTTCCTTTAAATGAACGTTTTTTTTTACATTGCTCTACCGTGTTCCACTGCCACATACCAGCGTTGTGTATGACCAAGTATTAGATGTTAGTAAAAGTTCTTGTCCTGAGCTCGTAGCCAAGTTTTCACTGCATGCATTACGCTTCATCATCTTGAAAGTGTGCGCCACGTAGAGAATCTTTCAGTCACCGAAACAAGTGGAAGGCCCAGGGCATCAGGTCTGGATTACAGAGTGGAACAACCCAATTTGGTGACGGGTTCCCAGATTCTGAGACTTGTGTGTGGGCGTGCAATGTCGTTTCGAAGCAAGATTTCTTTGGGATCCTTATCAGATCGAACACATCGGAAACGGATCTTCAGTTTGTTCAGAGTCTTCACGTATGTCTCTGAATTACTGGTTGGCGCTTTTGGCAACACTTTCTCGACAATGACACCATCACTATCCCAAAAGACTATTGCCATTACTTTGTCAACAGACGGAACTGTCTCCAATTTCTTCTCTTTTGATGATTCTGGATGATGCCTCTCCAGTGACTCCTCTTTTGTTACAGACACAAAAGTGATGCACACAGGTTTCGTCACTTGTAAAGGTCCGTGACAGAAAGGCCTCTTCATTGGCTTCGGACTGCTCCAACAGTTCAGATGAAGCGGATTTTCTTTGAATCTTGTGGTCTTCTGTGAACATTTGTGTAACCCTACCTGAACAGCCTTTGGAAAATCCAAGAGTCTTAGTCATTTCACACTCATTTCCAAACAGGGTTGAGAAAAACCCAGGTATTTAAAAAAACCAATCCATTGGGTAAGATTGGGTTTTTATTTGTTTCATTGTGATTTATTGGGATTTCTCGGATTTTTTTTCGTATTGACGATTAAATAGTTGAGTTCAAAATCCTGTGATTAATTTATTCAACTCACTAACCCATTCTTACAACTAGTTTATTAGTGCCTCATTTCAAGGCCTGCGAGCACTGCATTCATTAAGAAAATCTTTCCAACCTACTGACTTTTTTAACCAAAATTAAGAAATTCTTTGGATGAAATGACCAGAAAAATTAAGGAAAATCTAAAAATTTCTGCATCTAAACTTAACTGTACTTTGCCGTTATTTAGATTCTACATCAAGTTAGTTTTTTTCTGGAACTGTAAATATTATTTAACTGTGTTTCTTATATGACAAGAAAAGTTAAATCGCATCGTTAATAAAATAAATTCTTGTGACAGTAAGTGCACTGATAAGCCAAGCCCACGCGACTAATGGCGTTGCGATCACGTGAGGCTTTAACAAAAACATGTAAGAGGATGAGACACGGACGGAGGATTACCCTAGAGAAGATATGGGCCGCAGATAAGGAAATCCATTGAGGTAAGCGACTTTGACAAAGGGTACATTATTATTACACACAGCCTGTGAACGAGTATATCGAAAACGGCGAAGTAGGTCGAATGTTCACGTGCTACTGTCGTGAGCATCTATGGAAAGAGGTAGAAGTACAGTGAAAACCACCACTAGGCGCTAAATGGTCGGACGTCTACGATTTTTCACAGAACGTGAGGTTCGAAGACTTGTCTGCTCTGTAAAGTAGGATAGATGGTGATCTGTGGTATCTCTGCCGAAATAGCACAATATTGGTGCACTCACAAGTGTTTCGGAGCACACCGTTCGTCTTACATTGTTGAACATGGAGCTCCCCAGCAGACCATCCCTACATGTTCATATGTTGACCCAACAACATAGTCATTTACGGTTGCAGTGGTAACGGGACCTTAGTGATTCGACTGTCGATCAATGGAAACGTGACGGCTCTTCGAGTGGATCACACTAGGTCGCTAGTCGTCTCCACGAATGCCGTCATCGAAGTGAACGGCGGCTCCAGACGTGCAGCGCGCCACAGACCCAGGCTGGTGGGAGCGGTATTATGCTATTGGAGACACTCTCCTGCGCGTGCATGGGACCCGTGGTAGTAATCGAAGACAGGCTGTCAGCTGCGAACCGCCTGATCCCTTCATGTTTGATGTGTTCCCCGACGACTATGTCATATTTCAGTAGTGTAATTGTCCTTGTCTCGGAGTCAGAACCGTGCTAAAGTGGTTTGAGGAGCATTATAGTCAACTCACGTTAATGTCTCAGCGACCAGATTCGCCTGATGTAAATTTTATGGCACCTGTATGGGTCCCTACTGTGCGCCATTACCGCATACGCAAATCAGTAACCCGTTATTTACGCGAATTACATATCCTGTGCCTAGACACCTAATGCCACGTATCTCCACAAACTACCAACAAACTGTCAGATCCCTGATAAGCAAAATCAGTGATGTATTTCGTTCCAAAGATGGACAGCTGGCCTCTGTGGCCGAGCGGTTCTAGGCGCTTCAGTCCGGAACCGCGCTGCTGCTACGGTTGCAGATTCGAATCCTGCCTCGGGCATGGATGTGTGTGATGTCCTTAGGTTAGTTAGGTTTAAGTAGTTCTAAGTCTAGGGGACTGATGACCTCAGATGTTAAGTCCCATAGTGCTTAGAGCCACTTGAACCATTTTTGAAAGACGGACAAATAAGCTACTAAGGAGATGCTCAAAATATTTTGGCTCATCACTGTAGTTGCTGATCCTTTTAATTTGTATGAGGCTAACTATGTAATATCTTGGATGTTAATTAAATTTTCCTAATTAAATATAGTTGGGTTTTATTGCGTTTTGGGGGGATTTTTAAAAAACGCATGAATTTTCTTGGGTCAGGTTAAATTACAAGTAACCTGCTTGCAATGCTCACCGATAGTTGTAGAGCCTACTGTCGAATTATGATGGACAGGTCTGCATGAATAAAGGCCAAATCCCAATTCTTTGCCCATCGCCCAACAGTACTTCCGTCAACTGCATCATTACCATTCACTGCACTCAAACGTTTATGAATGTGCGCCATGGTTTCTTTTCCCGCACACAGGTTATCGATCACAGCGCGTTGCTTGTAGCGAGTGCGATTTTGATGGGTCACTACTGATCTGTCGTCTGTTGCAATTGCTCGAAACTTCGCACAAGTGTAGAAAAAACATCAAATTTGAATCACCTTAAAAGACATTTTCCTATATATATTAACAGCTGATAAAAATTGGAGCATCATTTAGCGAACGAGTCTCATACAAGAACGAGATGAATGGCTGACTGACAGAAAAACAAACAAACCTCTTCAGCTTACATCGGCTAACGGGTTGGCTAATACCTCAACATAAATTTATTTCGAAGTCAAGGGAAGTCCTGTTGGTCCTTGAAAGATATCCTTTGTATTTTATTGAGTTTCCCGCAGGTACATTTTATGGCTGTCGTCTTGTTCAACATTTTATGTACCGCTCTTACTACTTTAAGTAGTACGTTTCTCAGTACATCTGCACCTGCTTGTTATAAAATACGTTGTGCGTGCTAAGTTCTTTCTCCCAGTTGAGAAGAGCCTTCTTGTTAAAGGAACTGAAATTTTTATTTCTGTCTTAGAAAATTATGTTTCATAAAGTATTACATCTCTTCGGCTGCTTGTCTGACGTACGCAATCTGTAACTTTTTTTTTAAACTGAAGAAGACATTATAATGCTAGCGGAAATTAGAAATTTTACTGGTATGTAAATGATTCGTTTTGTGATGGTAGAACTGTAGCGGAATGTCTAGAAGATACCACCTTCAATTCAAATAAACACAATAACAGTGCAAACTTGAATGTGAAAATGACTAGCTTCTGAGCAAGATAGATACATATCGAATCTGCGCTCACATTTCCTTTGTGGAACGGAAACTGACTTAAAGGCTTCACTTCAAACTTCATACGAGGGCGCGCTGAAAAGTAATGTCTCCGAATTTTTTTTTATTCTTTTCTCAATATCGGTTGAGGCAGTACATGACGCGTATATTACTCGGTCGACCTTCCCACTTCGCTGACGCAAGTTGCAACCCTCTACCGCTAGAGGGCTCGGAATTACAGCGTGTAACATGGTGGTGTGTAACGTAACTATGTTGTAACAGCGTACCGTAATCGAATTCCTAACCGCAGAAAACGTGCCTCACTTGTAGATACATAGAAGAATTAAAGCTGCGTACGGTGATGGGAAATACGAGCTTCTCGGTGAAATGTCAGCCGACACAGTTCTGATTCGTCTTTCAGCTACCGAGTCTAGCATTCGTACATTGGCAGAGAGAGCCTGTTCGGATAAATCGTGTGATATTTCGCATTGGACGTTGAGTTTATAAGAGAACCTATAATGTAGTGTTTCCACAGTGATAAAACGTTGTCTGACAAATTGTAGAATATTTGTTCAAATCCAACAACGTCAAATTTTAAATAACTTAATGTCATATTTGAATATTTATTCAAATCCAGTAACGGCAAATTTTAAATGTTAACGTCACATTTCTAAATCATTAAAACCAGAATATTAGGTGCGTCTCATACAATTCCGGTCACCGATTCCTTCAAAGTCGGGCTATCACACAGCCTGCAGTCATATTACTGCTAGAAGAACTTAAAAATTTAATCACTTTACGTCACAAGAACTGATAATTTGGTGGGATTTGAGTATCAACTTTCTAGTAAGGAGGGAACTGTTAATCGACTCGCTTGTGGAGTCTGGAATGCTTGTTGAAATATAAACAGCGTTCTCATACGTACACAATGTGACCAAAAGTATTCGCACATCTGGCTGCAAATGACTTACAAGTTCGTGGCGCCCTCCACCGGTAATGCCGCAATTCAATACGGTGTTGGCCCACCCTTAGCCTTGATGACAGCTTCCATTCTCGCAGGCATTGTTCAATAAGGCGCTGGAAGCTTTCTTGGGGAATGGCAGCCCATTCTTCACGGGATGCTGTACTGGGGAGAGGTATCGATGTCGGTCGGTCAGGCCAGGCCCGAAGTCGGCGTTCCAAAACATCCCAAAGGTGTTCTGTAGGATTCAGGTCAGGATTCTGTGAAGGCCAGTCCATTACAGGGATGTTATTGTCGTGCAACCACTCCGCCACAGGCCATGCATTATGAACAGGTGCTCGATCGTGTTCAAAGACGCAATCGCCATCCCCGAATTGCTCTTCAACAGTGGGAGGCAAGAATGAGCTTAAACCATCAATGTAGGCCTGTGCTGTGATAGTGCCACGCAAAACAACAAGGAGTGCAAGCCCCCTCCATGAAAAATACAACAATACCATAACACCACCACCTCCGAATTTTACTGTTGGCACTACACACGCTGACAAATGACGTTCACCGGGCATTCGGCATACCCACACCGTGCCATCGGATCACCACATTCTGTACCGTGATCCGTCACTCCACACAACGTTATTCCACTGTTCAGTCGTCCAATGTTTACGCTCCTTACACCAAGCGAGGCGTCATTTGGCATTTACCGGCGTGATGAGTGGCTTATGAGCAGCCGCTCGATCATGAAATCCAAGTTTTCTCGCCTCCCGCCTAACTGTTACAGGACTTGCAGTGGATCCTGATGCCATTTGGAATTCCTGCGTGATGGTCTGGATAGATGTCTGCCTATTACACTTTACGACCCTCTTCAACTGTCGGCGGTCTCTATCAGTCAACAGACGAGGTCTGCCCGTGCGCTTTTGTGCTGTACGTGTCCCTTCACGTTTCAACTTCACTATCACATCGGAAACAGTGGACGTGGGGATGTTTAGGAGTGTGGAAACCTCTCGTACAGACGTATGACACAAGTGACACCCAATCACCTCATTACGTTCGAAGTCCGTGAGTTCTGCGGAGCGCCCCAATGTGCTCTCTCACGATATCTAATGACTACTGAAGTCGCTGATATGGAGTACGTGGCAGTATGTGGCAGCACAATGCACCTAATATGAATAACGTATATTTTTGGGGGTGTCCGGATACTTTTGATCACATAGTATATGTGTGCAGAGTATATGACGCAGAATACAAGGATTGCTATACTATTCTTTTAGGCTATAGCGTAATGTCCCTGAAGCAATTGAAGATAGCCCCGGAAAACTAAAGCAGACGGCTGGTTCATACTTCTAATCACAGTGCTCCCATAAAGAAATCCAACATCACATCGATGAGCTCCTTTTGCTTGGTGTGTTGGCAAAATACGAATTGTAGTTCTTAGCAGAAGACTCTGTGCCATGTCATTAAATGTTATTCGACCTTCTTTACAAGTGAGATGAACAGTCAGTCTATGGAGCACAGTGGAAATCGTTACGCGGTCACACGTAAGTGCCGAAAGTTACTTAACGTCAGACTTCATTTCTCGATCCTATGCGAATGAAGTTTCTCTGTACACCGTTGCATAATATACTGGAGTGTGGTTGAAGGCCAGGTCTCATGTGCACTAATTAGTTAGTCACTTGTATACCCGTTACCTGGTTAATGTTCTCGACACCCCGTTATGATGTAGGAACTGGATAAGGATATAAAAAAATACAGTTCGTCGGTCTATACTCTGCTCAATATTGAATACTTGAGAAAGCATCTCCGACGTGAATTTTCAACTAGATATCATTAACTTGAAGACACACACACACACACACACACACACACACTCACTCACACACAAGTGCGCGGGCGCGCATGAAGCGTAAAACGTTATTGAACAAAATGATTTGTTCGGTTTTAAAATTGTTTTCGTTTTCTGTCAGTATTTATAGTTCTGTTTTATATTTGCACAGTTTACTCTTTCGTGTGTTTTAGTAGAGCTTAAACGTGGATAACGGAGGACATTACAATTGAAACTTCTATATTTATCACCGCTGCTGTGATTTTGATATTTTACGCTGTAGCTAACGACAAACTACACGAGGTACTAAACGTATTGTGAAGCTGTGGACATTATGACGAGAGGCTAAAACTGTTATCTAAAGAATTTATTCGGCACATATTACTCGTATCTCACTTTTTTGCGCTCAGTACTGTGTACAAAAGGGTATAACTACCATTCACAACACTGGATCCTGGCACAAGACTAGGTAAGATGTACCACTGTCCACCAGTAAAATGATCACATAACTTTAGGGCCTATATACCGAAAACTAAGAATTCTTTTAATACATTTGAGAAGTAGCTTGGTTGATAGAATCTGTCAAGATTGGTTCTATTCGGGAATCGTCAAATACGTACTATTACACGTCTGTTTCCAACGCGACTTCAAGTTGAATAAAATTCTGATGTCTCACGCGTGCGTCCATTACAACTACTGGATTTCCGTACGCTTAAATATTTAAGTGTATCACAGAGGTCAGTGACTGCTGTTGTCCTCATTTGGAATTTAGGCGAGGAAATGAATGTTAAATGTTGTATCAGGACTTTATCTAACAGAACAATAGGAACATTTTGTAAAAGTTGGACCAAACGTCGCTACAGCAGAACACAATTGCACAGACTATAAGCATTTGAGTCATTACGCAAGCGCACGTCTACATATGTGGGTACGTAAGATTACAAAAAATATGAGGCCAACTATACAAACAAAACCAACAGTGAGGCAATGTTTAAACAGAAGTAATCCCTGTATATGTAAATAATACTACCTAGATGCAAGTCTTGGTCTCTTCAGGTTTCTTGATATAAAAGACATTGATTCATGCCATAAAAGATGACGCAATGGTTGTCACTGAACTCGCTTTCCGGAAGAGCAATGTTGAGCCATCCAGACTTTCTGCTTCCTTCTCCAATCGGAGCACGTCTTCTCATCGCCGACTGGACGCTGAACTAAATTCATCTTTTTTTCTACTTACACTGTTTCATGAGCAATGAAGTCATCTCCGCATTTTCCAGTGCTTGAGATTTCATGGATCTCTATGTAGTTCAATTTTTTGTACTTTTTTTTTGTTTTACACGTTGAATGTTAGTTGCATCGACTACCTCACCAAGTGCTACTGTACGAAGAAACTTCTTGGATTTTAATATGGTGTGGATATCGGTTTCCAATAGTTGGTTGATGTTACCTGCAGGTAATTTTTCGTGGTCAATAATACCTTATACTCGTACATTAAAACAGGTAGTATTTTATTTGAAACACATCAGACAGAACAGAGGAAAGGCATAGAAAAAGTTGTGGGCAGTTGCAATTTGAATCCATTCGCTTTCAACTGATGGTTTATGCTGTGCAAAAGTAATACATTCACCACCAGAGCCGCATACTGCTGAAGTAGCAGTCATACATATGAATGGCCACCACAGTTAGTGTCACTGATTCTAATTTCCTACGTTTCTCTTACGAATGATATTGATCTGGTTACAACTGTATTCCGGAATTTAGTTGCATAAACTAAAGCAAGTTCTTACAATGAACTACACTGCTGCTCTAGGATCCTCGAGTGTCTTTACGGACTGAGGATAAAAGTTCTAGATCTTCGGCGCGCAGAAGATGCTGATATTGAAAGCAGGTAGCTCATCGCTGTTGCAGACCTCATCTAGATCATAAATTCGTTGAGATAATGCACCTTTATTTATTTCTGACTTCATCATTTCTTCTGTCAAGACTTTTGTGTTTCGTATAACCGTTGAGAATACGATGAATGTAAAGGAGGCCAACGTGCAATACTTTCCATGAATGGCTCCATTGATTCAGTCCTGTCGCGGCGGTTCTCTGTTGATGATGTTGTAATTCGGCAGCTAGAGGGAAAGAGAAAGTATTTTTCGGCCTGGAATTTCGCGTGAATTGGTTAGTGGTACACGTTCTACAGCGGTTTCACTCTTCGATTTGGGAAAGCTGTCCCAGACAAGAACTGGATCAACAAACAGTACCATCACTTCAAGAGAACCGGTTCCATTTTAAAGGGAAAAGTCTTAGCCATCCTCTTGTGTCACACTAGACTTTACCTTGTCCGGCTGAATGAGTGACTTGTGCAACAGCTAGGATGGGTTGTTATGTCATGCCTGCAGCGGCGTTGTACCGCTTTTATTGTCGGCGTCACACCCAGCAGGGGGTTGCAAACCATTGCTTTGTTTGAGTTGTGATAGTGCTACGTGTTATGAACTGCAGTTTTTAAATCGTTTAATCATTGTATAAAGACACATTTCCACTCTACTCTCTTTATAAATTAGTGTGAGACTCTGATTACACAACTTCCCTGCAATAAACTTACCACTGTCGCATCAACAGTAAGCTGTCAGATTGATGCCCCTCGGTGAATGTATCTAGGAAACTTAAGCATCATGAACTCTAATGGAACGAGTCAAGAAGATTATACTTATGCAGCGTTTATGTATGTTTTAGGGGTCCTTGTTTTAAATGAAATAAGTGATGCTGTTATATTCAGTAGATGGAAGTGCGCGGTAGATGTGACTTGATAATGTCGAAAAACCCTTTATTTGACAGAAAGTAAGCTCGGAATGAATTTTGAGAGATGTAGGTGAAAACAAGAAATGAACCTTGAATGTTTAAGGTCGCCTATATCAAATGGATGTAGAGAAATGCGTGAAATGCTACAACCAACAACATTCAGATACATGCTTGGATTAGTCAGAATTATCTGATTGGAAGTATGAGCTTGGGAAGTTGCATGACGATCTGAAACGGCTGTTTACTGTTTCTTTCAAAGTTCGGTTTTTACGTTTCGACTTGTCTTGTTATGTTCTTGGCTATTTTTGTATCGTTTCAACGTTCCTAGACCTATTTTTCTAGCGCTGCCGCCGTTTACGAACTGTAAGGGACATCCGTGAAACGTAATGTCACTATGTCAAAATCAGCGAAGGAAACATGAATGGTGTACCGGGATCAACTTCCTTCATTCGTATACTGGTCAAATATCTTACGTAAGGGTCGAAAACTTCACTTACACTGGTGAGACAAAGTTACATATTTATAATTTCTATGTCACTGATATGAGCCCTCCAGCTATCGACTAACTTAGTGCCGGCCACAGTGGCCGAGCGGTTCTAGGCGCTTCAGTCTGGAATCGCGCGACCGTTGCGGTCGCAGGTTCGAATCCTGCCTCGGGCATGGATGTGTGTGATGTCCTTAGGTTAGTTAGGTTTAAGCAGTTCTAAGTTCTAGGGGACTGATGACCTCAGATGTTAAGTCCCATAGTGCTCAGAGCCATCTGAACCATCAGCCATCTGACTAACTCAGCGAAATTCAACTCAAATGAATATAGTGCCTATTAAAAACCGGAAAATACAACAAAGCTAGACCACAATACAATAAAATCTTTACACTAGCCAGTACTACTGCAGGCAATCGCAATAGGACACGTAGCTACCAATTCACGGTAATTTGCACTGGAAACTTACTTCTCCTAATCCATATTCACCTCAACTTTCAGCAAAAGTAGTAGAAACTGCTGCCAAAATCGAGCACATTCACGACGAGCCTGGCAGAAACTGCTTACTGGCACTGCACCAACTGCTCAACTTTACAACTTCAGAGCGCCTCCTTAAATTTTATTAAAACGTCTCCACTTTAAAATCAGTCAACACTGTGCTTACAGACTGGTCGGCTTTTTCTTGAGAACTGGACTTTTTCGTTGGTTCTACCCTATCTTCCACTTCTTCCGCTTTTCTACTTCTTGCTGCTTTCTAGAAGGGCCTCTGGTTACTATAGTCTACATTATAACGAGCAGAAAGGTTTACTTTGATCTAATTGAAAACCTCCTCAACCCTTAGAAGAGCCTGAAAGAGCTATCCTGGTTTACATGATAACGAACAGAAAGGTTTACTTTGATCTAATTGAAAACCTCCTCAACCCTTAGAAGAGCCTGAAAGAGCTATCCTGGGTAATCTGTAACTCATGGATTCTCTCCATTCAAGCAACTCTTGCCGGCCGCATTGGCCGAGAGGTTCTAGGCGCTTCAGTCCGGAACCGCGCGACTGCCACGGTCGCAGGTTCGAATCCTGCCTAGGGCATGGATGTGTGTGGTGTCCTTATGTTAGTTAGGTTTAAGTAGTTCTAAGTTCTAGGGGACTGATGACCTCAGATGTTAAGTCCCATAGTGCGCAGAGCCATTTGAACCAATCACCTCTTCTCTCTTTAGGGAAGTCTAACAACTGATCAAGTGAATGCCCACAAATCCGATTATGGATGAAGTGGTACTAAAACGCTTTTCCCGTGCGTACGGTCGACAGAAATCCCTAGCTTAATGTCCATGACAACAGTCGTGGTCATACTGTGGCAGTCTCTTGCACTGTACATCATGTCTGGTACACCCCTCCCCCACCCCCTGGATCAAAATGCAGACTGAATACTTTACTGCTATGAAAATAAAATATAATATTCTCTCTCCTCCTTTTTAACGCTGTTTTAGTTGGTGCATCTACGAAGCATCAGCTGTTGATACTAACACATGGACCACCAAAATTTCTGCAAAATAATTTATCGTACTTTGCATTCTATAGCTGCATATTATACAGTATTTGGTGACAAATGGGCCGTTCCACCAATTCGTCGTGAGTGCACCCGTTCGTAAAGGGCAGCTGATTTGTCGCATCGAATGCCATGTTCATTTATAACTACACCACCTTCTCAAGCTTAAATATTGTTGGAAAACACAAATCAGGTTGGCATTGTTACTATACAACCTGATTCGTTTTCCAAGAAATCCTCACTTCAGTTATCCCTAATCATTCCACTCCCTAACTATAGACCAAGAACATCACCGTCATCAATTGTTTCTCCATCATTTGGAAGCAAGGAAGAATGGGGTTTAACGTGCCCTGGACGACAAGGTCCATAGAGACAGAGAACAGGTTCTTATAGGGGAAGGTTGGGAAAGGAAATCCACCGAGTCCTTTCCGAAGGAATCGTCCCGCCGTTCACCTTAAGCGATTTAGAAAACACAATTGAAAATCTAAATCTACATGGCCGGAGGTGAATTTGAATCGCCGTCCTCCCGAATACGGCTCCACTGCGCCGCTCCGCTCGGTCCTGTGCACTATCAATGGTTTTAAGCTAACATCTTAACAGATTCATTATTATAATTATTGTTATCATTATTATCAATCATCGATACAGTGGCATGATTCACGATCAAATGCAAATGGTTTAAAAAATAAAGGTAAACGAATTTGTTCCGAAGATTTTATTTGTAGAGCTGAAAAGCAAGCATCTCTGACTGCTACGTGCTGGATCCACTTTCGATTATCGATACAGTCGATGATTTTTACGTGGTGCGAAAACTGGTATAGGAAGCTTTCATCCTCATGATTAGAACTGAGAAGCTATTAGGAGGAGAAGCAGCGATTCCAGTAAAAAAGAAAAAAAAAAGCCAGCGTTAGAAGCCAGGATAGATCTGTAACACCATCATCTTCCATCATACTTACATTGGAAGGTAAGAAAGATTGAGTGATAGGTCACCATCGTATGGCAGTCTGGGTGTCATTACAGTTTGGTTTTCTTAGCCCTAACGGACTTGGATCACTCCCTGAGCAGATGAAGGCACGGATAAGCCTCATAATTATAATGAAACATCTTTACGATCATGTACAGTGGTGTAAAAAACGCAACGACGAAATTAACTTTAGCATGATATGTCATTGCCATGTAATATACAACGGGCGATCAAAAACATTCCACTCGAAGGCCGTACAGTCCAGAATCGGATGCCAATCAGGGAAAATCACCGTGAGGAAGCAATCATCCGACCGATGCAAGTTGAACATATCCATTTGATAAAATACCGTGTACTGCTCCTGGAAGAAATCCGCAACTGCCTGATGCACATCCTCATCCGAGAGGAATCGTTGACCGTTCCAAGTCTTTTTAAGGGACCGAAAGTGAGATAATAGCACGGGGAGGGATCAGGACTATAAGGTGGGTGCTAGAGTGTCTCCCACTTCAGCTGGCGTAATTTCTGCGTTACGACTGACGTCTTGTGTCGAATCGCTACCAGCACGAAATTTACCGCACCATTCCAAACCGTGGTTTTCAACAGACATGTTGCCACACACATTCTTCATTCTCCGATAGATGTCTGCCGGTTTTTGTCCTTCGGCAGCCAAGAAAAGAATAAGAGCACCTTGGTTCTGTTTCCGCAGTCGGAAAAACACGAATGCAACACTAATCCCATGGCTACATGCAGTGCTTATGTACCCATATCGGAGTAGCTCTACGTTGCACATACACTGTAGCAATACATTCAAACGGTAACTTTCTGAGCGCCCCTTTATAATTCGATGAAATTTAGACCATACACTGGTGTGCAAAGCGTAAGGGGGAAAGTAACTTTCGCAAGGTGTGTCGCTGTCGAGTAACAGAGCTCGATGAAACTTGTACCGTACATAGGAAAGTGTTACAGTACAGAACAGTATAGAAGCTAACGGAAAGAAATACGCGATGAGATATATAGAAATGACACTTTAATTCATAGACAATAATTACACTGAAGTCATCGCGACCCATGATGGTCCTCAGGGACACGGTTCTCAATAGGGCGGCAATGCATGCTCTACTACGTACTCCCATACTGACCACAAGGATGGTAAGGAGTTCTTTCGGTAAGGCGTCCCATTCCTCCATCAGTGCGGTTGCCACCCGCAGGATGATCGTTAGTGTATGTGGCGTGCTGCAGTACGTCTTCTGAACGCATCCCATACGTGCTCAATACGATTTACGTCGGTGGAACGGGCAAGACAGTCCATTCGCCGAATATCCTGTCGTTCCTTAAGGTCCTCCACAAACGGTGATCGATGCGGCTGCGCATTGTAATCCGTAAAAATGAAGTCAGGGCACAAGCAATACTGAAAAGACGCACGTGGAGAAGGAGTAAAGTGTCATAATAACACTGACCGGTGAGCATACCGCGATCAAAGGTTTGGAGTTCAGTACGCCAAGAAACAATGTGCCTCACCACAACATCTAGATCACCAAAACGCTCATGTACAGCAACGCTGGATGTACCCTCATACAATGAGAGGCGGGAACACACAATGCACCCAGGAAAATCGTCGAAGGTGATAGTTTTTATGGTCCAGAAGGTACAGTGTGGGGAGGCTTCATGTTGCACTGGCGTGCTGACCTCCAGATCTTTGAACACGGCACATTCAACGGTCAACGTTGTTGTGACACTGTATTCCTACCCCACGTGTGTCTTTTCAGGTGTGCTTTCGGTCCTGACATAGTTTTTATGGGTGACAATGCGCGACCTCAACGAAAAGGGCGAGGTAGTGGAGGTCTTGGAAAATAGGATATCTAAGTCTACGTCTACATGTGCCAGGCAGAGGGTTCATCGAACCACCTTCACAATTCTCTATTATTCCAACCTCGTACAGCGCGCGGAAACAACGGACACCTACATCTTTTCGTACAAGCTCTGCCAATTTTCGCGCCATACAGATATCTTTCCTAAATCGTTTTGCAATTTGTTTTGATCTTCTGATGACTTCATTAGTCGATAAACGACAGCGTCATCTGCAAACAACCTAAGAATGTTGCTCAGATTGTCTCGCAAATCGTTTATACAGATAGGGAACAGCAAAGAGCCTGTAACACTACCTTGGGGAACGCCATAAATCACTTCTGTTTTACCACGAACTGTGACCTCTTGGACAGGAAATCACGAATCCAGTCACATAACTGAGACGATATTTCGTAAGCACGCAATTTCACAAGCCGCTTGCGTGGTACAGTGTCAAAAGCCTTCGGAAATCCAGCAATACGGAATCAATCTGAAAGCCCTTGTCAATGCACTCAACACTTCATGCGAGTAAAGAGCTAGTTGTGTTCCACAAGAACGATGTTTTCTAAATCCATGTTGACTGTGTGCCACTAAATCGTTTTCTTCGAGGTTCAAAATGGTTCAAATGGCTCTGAGCACTATAGGACTTAACTTCTGAGGTCATCAGTCCCCTAGAACTTAGAACTACTTAAACCTAACTAACCTAAGGACATCACACACATCCGTGCCCGAGGCGGGATTCGAACCTGCGACCGTAGCGGTCGCGCGGTTCCAACCTGTAGCATTCTTCAAGGTAATTCGTAATGTTCGAACACAATGTATGTTCCAAAATCCTGCTGCATATCGACGTTAATGATATGGACCTGTAATTTAATGGATTACACCTACTACCTTTCTTGTATACTGGTGTGACCTGTGGAACTTTACAGTCTTTGGATACGAATCTTTCGTCGAGCGAACGGTGGTATATGATTGTTAACTATGGAGCTATTGCATCAGCATACTCTGAAAGGAACCTAATTGGTAGACAGTCTGGACCAAAAGACTTGCTTTTATTAAGTGATTTAAGTTGCTTCACTACTCCGAGGATATTTACTTCTACGTTACTCATGTTGACAGCTGTTCTTGGTTCCAGTTCTGGAATATTTACTTCGCCTTCCTTTGTGAAGGCATTTCGGTAGGCCGTGTTTAGTAACTCTGCTTTGGCAGCCCTGTATTCGATAGTATCTCCATTGCTATAGCGCAGAAAAGGCACTGATTGTGTATTGCCGCTAGCATACGTCACATACGACCAGAATCTCTTTGGATTTTCTGCCAGGTTTCGAGACAAAAGTTTCGTTGTAGAACTATTATAAGCATCTCGCATTGAAGCCCGCGCTTAATTTCGAGCTTCTGTAAAAGACCACCATCCTTGGGGATTTTGCGTCTGCATGAATTTGGCATGTTTATTTCGTTGTTTCTGCCAGAGTTATCTGACCCGTTTTGTGTACGAAGGAGGATCAGCTCCGTCGTTTGTTAATTTATTTGGTATAAATCTCTCAATTGCTGCCGATACTATTTCTTTGAATTCAAACCACATCTGGTCAACACTTACATTCTTAATTTGGACAAATGGACTTTAATCCTATTTAGTCCGTGTGGGATGCGTTGTGAAGACGTATTTCACCACGTCCACATACTCCAACGACCAACCAGCATCTGTCAACCGCACCGGAGGACAACACAAGAACTCCTTACTAGTCTTCTGGCCGGCATAGGAGCACGTTGAAGAGCATGCATTTCCCGGCCCATTAAGAAGCAGGTCACGCCCTTTGTATTATCCAGGGGACCAACATGAATCTCAGTGATTCTAGTGTAATTATTGTCTTTGAATAAAAGTGTTCTTTCTGTTCGTCTCATTGCGTATTTCTTTCAGTTAACTTCTCTACTATACTGTCCCAGCCATTTTTATGTGCCGTCCAAGTTTCATCGACCTATGTTACTTACAACTGACATGTCATGCGAGTGTTTCTTTCAAACATTTTAAGAAGGGACTATCTACAACCGTTAAGTAATGTATAAAATGCATGTTTTACCATCAGTTGCTTTTATTTTAAATCCAAATATCGGCCGGCTTCAGTCAAGGACCATCTTCCCGGATAAGGGTTAAAATTGTTTAAGCGACAACATTACATTTGTCAGTGCTTAAATAATGTGTAGAGCATGTCATGAATATCAGTATACTACACAGGACTTTTAGAAGCAATCATACTAATACCAAGTGTACACATAATGCTCTACACTTATGTAAATACTGACAAATGTAATGTTGTGGCTTAAAAAATTTTAACCTTTGTCCGTGAAGATGGTCCATGGCTGAACCCGATCGATGTTTTGGTTTAAAGTAAAAACAGCTGATGGACAAACATGCATTTTATATAAAGTTACTTTCGTTCTGCACATCAGCGTGTATCTTGGATGGGACTTCAAAATGTAAATTATACATGTCGTTCCATGTTAAGACCATTGCGTGACAAGACTGGTGTATTGTCAGAAAAGAGTGCATGCTCCCGGTTTTCTGCAGACACCGTTCTGCAGCGGTAGGGATAATAGGTGCAGCACAGTGTGGGAACGAAGTGGGGCGGAACGGGAAACATACTCAAAAGATAAACCACGCAGGACAGTACGACTCTTGTGGTCAAAACGTCTGACCTGCTCATAGATTCACCATGAAATTCTGACGGTATGTGGACCAAATTGAAAGTCGCGTCCAGCTATAAGGAAATGCTACCAGCAATTTCACTAAGGCCGCAGTAATGTCGGTAATGCTGATCGGGAAGGAAGACCATCGACACCGACTACAGTCGACAATACCCAGGCAGTCGAGGAGCCAATTCGCAGCAATCGCAGTTTTTCTGACGATGAGAATGTTTACACAGCTGTTCTAGAATGGCTACATGATCAAAGAGCGGCTTTCTATTGTCGAGGAACTGAACGATTGGTAGAAATTTCCGATTGTTTTTTTACAGAGACTCGATGACTACGTTGCAAAGTAGCGTCAGGTATCTGTGTCACTTTGAAGTGTAATGCAGCATTCAATAAAAGCTACTTGGCCTGTCACAATAAAGTGTAATTCACTTTCTGAAGTCCCTTTTCTGTCGTATTACACTCACATATTAAGTAAGAGAAAAGGGAGTGTCTGTATGTCTCTGCATCCAGCCTGATCTCTCTTATCTTTTTCTCTTGATCCCCACGTGATGTACACTATGATAACAATAGAACTATTACACAGTATTCGGCAAAGACTGATCCTCAAGATTTTTCCAACAGAGTTTCACATAAACAGCGTCGTATTTCTGCCAAGAACAACAACCGAATCATCTAGTGCCACGTACCCTATTTGATAAATTGTTTATCTGCATTGGTTACTAGTTACCAATGAATTACAGCTACTAACGCCTTTAACAATACTAAGAAGATGGAATCATATTGCCGGCCGGAGTGGCCGAGCGGTTCTAGGCGCAACGGTCGCAGGTTCGAATCCTGCCTCGGGCATGGATGTGTGTGATGTCCTTAGATTAGTTAGGTTTAAGTAGTTCTGAGTTCTAGGGGACTGATGACCTCAGAAGTTAAGTCCCATAGTGCTCAGAGCCATTTGAATCATTTTTTTGGAATCATATTGACTACATGCAAAATATCGTCTACGAATAAAGCAAGCTGTGTTTCACACGAGTGGTTTTTCCTTAACCCGCGCTGACTTTTTATAATCCCTTTGCTCCATGAATCTCATAATGTTCTAGCTTAAAATATGCTCTTGTGACCTGGAAGAGACGGACATTCTGTCACCTCTTTTTGTAAACGGAAGCGACTAGCACTCCATCCCACTGACGTGGGGCAATTTGATGACCGCCCTGAAATACGCCTTACTGAGTAAAACGCTGCTTGGTCACTTCATACCTTAAAAGAAGGAACAAAAGAAAATGTTTACATTTCGTACTTGATTTTTTCATCTGATTTCGATTATTCGGCGCATGCTCGTCACATTTTCATTTCTTGTATATGAAGACGGTGTTGTTAATGTCTCTTACACACTAGTTCCGTCACACATGTACTTTTGTTTAGGATCCGCAATGAGCAAACAGCAAACTGCTGCGTTCTAGCACTAGAAAAACTGCATTACAGTACTGCAATCATAACCCTCTCCGCCCCGCCGCTGTCAATGATGACTTTGGTGCAGCTCAATATGCCGAGTTCAAGGCGATTATGTCAACGATTCGCCACTTTCCTTCGCATACTGAGGAGCATATTATGTTGTTACTTCTCGATGGAACAGCTAGTCCCTTCGCCTGCAGTGATTCGCAAGTGCTGCTACCAACAATGACACGTGAAATGTGTTGCATATGTGCCAGGCGCATCAATCGCTGACACTCGTCAACAATGCTTTGTTACAAATTTCTTACACTGCTCGTTTCCTCGATCAGTGAGAGGAATTTTTGCAAATAAAATAAATATCCAGTTAAAGTTGTGTCACCGCTAACTGAAAGTAAAATTTTCGTGAAATACTATTAACGAATTCCTGTTAGTTTCTTTATTAATAAAAGTCCGCCAACTGCCTGTACTTCAGTATATTATTGACCATTATCTATCTCACAGCTTAAGTTTTATTTTCATTCATCAGATATTTAATTGGTGGACTCCGTCATGGCATGATGAATCATGCACATCATTTTACGCAAATCTGCGTCACTTTTTGTCTGTGATGATTTTCCTCTCTTTTCCATACAACATATTCTCATATCCAGTTGTTGCACGATATGAATGAAGCATTGAAACCGCTCTTAAGTTTTTGTGCATCGTCCTTATCTACAATATCCTTAGGAGGGAAGCAGGTTTCCATAAAATACAGATGTAGCTGCTTTACCAGTTGACGATGGAAACCCTGAATGAAATATTTCATCCCTGAAGATAGAGATTTTACGTTGAAGTACGTGTAAGCCAATAGAAGGCAAAATATCGGCGTTTGATGAACTTTCTTCAATAAAATATAAATTATGGTAATAGATTAATGTAAAAGTTGTCCCCTGAAAATGGCCTAAGACGCCGAAAGCCAATTCGTCATCAGATAAACATAATAGTGCAGAAAATTAGCAAAGTATTTCTTATTTAATATTATAGTCACATTCTGCAGGCACTACCAAAAGTTATTCAGTTAATAGTAATAGTAAATTACTGGACACAACGAATTAACAGAGTACAACTCATACTTTTCATACAGCTGAAAAGTAGTTAAAGCTAATTCTCAAATATTTGCATACGTAAGAGTTATCTTCAGTGACATCAATACGTCGCGATTCTAATATGAGTTTCTAGATAATCAAAAATTAATACAGCCTCAGAGAAATCCCCCAGGTGATTTAATGTGTGATCAGCATTTTAAATATCAAAAATCTCGGTTGTCACAGAAATTCTTATTTCTGCGGAACAGTATCGCATTTCGCTTTGAAAGATATAAGAATAGTTATCTCCATTCACGAGCAGTGAAATTGTTTTACGTTACCTGTTGCACTACTGATATTTGTTTTAAATATCGAATAATAAATGAATAATTATGGAATACGGGGAGTAGCTCAGAACCGGTTCACCTCTTGCTTTAATAAAAGTCAGCAAAAGATCACTCTCCACAGTATTGAGAATGGCTGTGATGTGAGGTCCGAGTGGGGCACGATCAACTGGAAGGTGTCCCAAGGATCAGTGCTGGGGCCACTCTTGTTCCTTATTTATAAAAATGATATGCCTACAAGTACTACACATGATTGTAAAATATTCTTGTTTGCTGATGACACTAGCTTGATAGTAAAGGATGTTGTGTGGAACGGTGTGACTGTTTCAGACAGTGATGTTCAAGACATAAGGTCATGGCTTGTAGACCATAAACTAGCAGTAAATCACAGCGAGACTCAATTCTTGCAGTTTCTAACGCATAATTCCCCAAAACCTGACGTTTTAGTTGGCATATAATTAGTGAAACTGAACAGTTCAAATTTCTAGGTGTTCAGATAGATAGTCAACTGTCGTGGAAATGCCACGTTCAGGATCTTGTTCAAAGACTGATTACTGTCATTTTTACTGTTAGAACGCTATCTGAAGTAAGTGATAGTTCGATACGAAAAGTAGTCTACTTTGCTTATTTTCATTCGCTTATGACGTATGGTATTATATTTCGGGGTAACTCGTCCCATCCTCAAACCTAATTTTTGGCTCGTAAAGGGGCGTTTCTGGCAATAAGTAGTGTAATTTCGTGAACCTCATGTCGACCCCTGTTCATTAGTCTGGGTATTCTGATATTGGCCTCTCAATATATATTTTCTTTACTGTGATTTCATGTTAACAATATTAGTTTATTCCCAAGAATTTGCAGCTTTGACTCAGTTAATACTAGGCATAAATCCAATCTGCTTTTCAATAAGCTACCACAAGAATTCAAAAATCTTAGCAGTAATCCAGACGCTTTCAAATCCAAGTTGAAGAGTTTGCTCATGGGTCACTCCTATTCTGTCAAGGGGTTCCTTAAGCTGATTCCTGTGTTATATTGTTAATTGCGTTTACTTAAAATTATGGCTTGTCGTTTCTCTGGATTAATAAATATTTTATTTTATCTATCATTACTGTTCTATAGTAATTTCATGTGCTTACACGTTCCATGACCTTGGAAATTTGCTCTGCAATTTGATCCTATGGAACTGGAGGTGTAAAATAAAATAAATAAAATTGTTATCATTTAAGCAAAACATGTAAAGGACTTACCGACACGTGTGATTGTTTTTTATGTATCTTACAACACTAATTTATTGCATCTCAGTTTCTCTTTCCCCGACAACTAAAGAATACTATAGCTCACTAATATTACAAAATTCGGCTTTTCGCATTGGTACTGTAGTGATGACAGTGATTTTCATTGTATTTTACTGTCCACTAATTTTGTATAAGTTGTTTACTTGTCATTAATGTCATCTATTAACTGTAAATGCGACGATTCTTATACTCAGTACCACGAGACAATCTGATAACTGCGTAGAAACATGATAGGTGCAACTGAGGACTACCTAGTCCATCACTTTTGCCAGATTTACTGTTAAGTTGTAATCTGTTATTACTATGAAGTTTTAGTCTAAGGATGTACTTAGAATACAACGGCTTACATTATCTACATTTTCAATTATGAAATCAACTTTGATGTCATTAAACATCAACGTTATTAGTGTGATCAGCTTATTTCAAAATTTTAATGTTTCCTTTGTTAACTTGGTTCATCCCAATCGCAATTTTTGGAGCAGGAAATCGATTGACGACTGCACTGCTGTTTTGCATACGATACGAGTTTTCATAGTGTTCTATAACGCATGCTAAACTGCAAAGCAGAGAGAAATTTCTACAGCCTTGACGACATTGACTGAAATAGTATTCCTCTTCTTTGAAGGCTGAAAACGGGGACGCTGGCGGCCCTGTTCTGCGACGGAGAATGCGAGGAGGCGTCGAACGTGACGTCACTGGTACGGCTGGCCGTCGACCGCTACCACCGGCTCGTCCACGCCTTCAGCGGTGAGTATCCCAAGCATGACACGCCTTTCGTAGTGCGCTGCTGCCGACAATGCCAAAAGCTACGGCCACACGAATTATGTCTGCGGACTCAGCTTCATATCTGTCTTTGCTCACTTCACAAAAGAATTATAGTTTTTAATACGATTGTTCTACTGCCTGACGTCCTTGAACGTTGTATTAGTCGAACAGACAAGTATATGGTTCCCTTCTAGCGAACTAACAGGGCAATTGACAGGACAATAATGACATCAATTCGACACCTTTATAACAACAATAGGAAAATTGTAGTTCTATGTATGACAGCCTGAATATTACCTTAATAGAGCACAGAAAACTGACTACAGAGCTATTGTTAAGCACAAATTAATGCTATGTTCATTATATAGCCTTTTGTTCAATAGATAAGCTTAAAAAATTAACATCTTGGTTCTCAAGCCTTTTGAAATGGAAATAAAGCTTTAATTCGAATTAAAGTGACGGAAATGTGCGTACGACAAACTGATATTGAAAGGCATCTCAGACTTTAACAAAATGTTCTGTCTATGAAACTGATAATTATGTACACTGAAGCGCCAAATAAACTGGTATAGGCATTCGTATTCAAATACAGAGACATGTAAACAGGCAAAATTCGGCGCTGCGGTCGGCAACGCCTATATAAGACAACAGTCTAGCGCAGTTGTTAGATCGGTTACTGCTACTACAATGGCCCGTCATCAAAATTTAAGTGAGTTCGAACGTGGTGTTATAGTCGGCGCACGAGCTATAGGACACAGCATCTCCAATAAAGTGGGGATTTTCCCGTACTATTATTTCATGACTGTACTATGAATATCAGGAATCCGGCAAAACATCAAATCTCCGACATCGCTACGGCCGGAAAAATATCGGGCAGAACAGGACCAACGATGACTGAAGAGAATCGTTCAACGTGACAGAAATGCAACCCTCCCGCAAATTGCTGTAGATTTCAATGCCGGGCCATCAAACAAGTGTCATTGTGCGCACCATTCAACGAAACATCATTGATATGGGCTTTCTGATTCGAAGGCCCACTCGTGTACCATTGTTGACTGCACGACACAAAGCCTTACGACCCGCCTGGGCCCGTCAACACTGACATTGGACTACTGGTTACTAGAGATACGTTGTCTGGTCGGACAAGTCTCGTTTCAAATTGTATCGAGCGAATGGACGTGTACGGGTATGGAGACAACCTCATAAATACATGGGCCCTGCATGTCAGCAGGACACTGTTCAAGTTGGTGGAGGCTCTGTAATGGCGTGAGACGTGTGCAATTGGAGTAATATGGGACCCCTGATATATCTAGATACGACTCTGACAGTTGATACGTACGTAAGCACCCTGTCTGATCACCTGCATCCATTCATGTCCGCTGTGCATTCCGACGGACTTGGGCAATTCCAGCAGCACCATGCGACACTTCACACGTCCAGAAATGTTACAGAGTGGCTCCAGGAACACTCTTCTGAGTTTAAACACTTCCGCTGGCTACCGAACTCCCCAGGCATGAACATTATTGAACATATCTGGGATGCCTTGCAACGTGCTGCTCAGAAGAGATCTCCACCCCGTCGTACTCTTACGGATTTATGGACAGCCCTGCAAGATTCAGGGTGTCAGATCCCTCCAGCACTACTTCAGACTTTAGTCGAGTCCATAGCATGTTGCGTTGCTGCACTCCTGAGCGCTCCCGGGGACCCTACACGATATTAGGCAGGTGTGCCAGTTCCTTTGGCTGTTCAATGTAAATAGAAACCAGATGAATGTTGACAAAAGATAAGAAAATGTCTGAAAATTTTACCCAGCCTACACAAATCATTAATATTTGCTGTGTACATGATAGAGATTATACAAAAGTGTTGAATATGTCATCGGGTTTAATAGCAAACATGAAAAACTTCCTCCTGTTATCCTTCGGCAGTACATGACCCTCAGAATCAAAATTCACTTGTAGTCCGTGCATTAGTCTACAGTGCAAGGGAGTTCGATACAATAACTGTGGATACTGAATGTCAAAGAATTTTGAATGAAACTATTGTATAAAGTGATCGTTAAGATTTTCAGGACCAAGTACAAGAATTTTCAAGATATTTTACTTAATATTTCCGACACATCTAATGAGGTTATCATGGGAGAGCGCGAAAACAAAATTTTCGGACCATCACAACGAAAAGTCGTCTGCTGAACGATGTGATCTTTCAAACTCCAATGAGAAAGTTCACTGTCTATTTCAAAAATAAATCCTCAGTCCCATTCAAGCATCTGAGGAACAATAAACATTTTAAGAATGTGGTACCCCACAGCTCCCAATATTTGAAGAACGTCTAATTTACCGCCAAAAGCTGCTCATGGAAATTCTTGATTGAGAAACCAGTTCGATCCACTGTCTACCATCAGGATCATAAAAATATTAATATCATCACACAAAGCGATAAAATCAGTATCGTCAAAAAATAAAATCCATGAATTTGTCGCTGTTCTCAAATGGTAAAAAATGTGCAAAATGGTGCACTCATTCATGTTATACACTCCTGGAAATGGAAAAAAGAACACATTGACAGCGGTGTGTCAGACCCACCATACTTGCTCCGGACACTGCGAGAGGGCTGTACAAGCAATGATCACACGCACGGTACAGCGGACACACCAGGAACCGCGGTGTTGGCCGTCGAATGGCGCTAGCTGCGCAGCATTTGTGCACCGCCGCCGTCAGTGTCAGCCAGTTTGCCGTGGCATACGGAGCTCCATCGCAGTCTTTAACACTGGTAGCATGCCGCGACAGCGTGGACGTGAACCGTATGTGCAGTTGACGGACTTTGAGCGAGGGCGTATAGTGGGCATGCGGGAGGCCGGGTGGACGTACCGCCGAATTGCTCAACACGTGGGGCGTGAGGTCTCCACAGTACATCGATGTTGTCGCCAGTGGTCGGCGGAAGGTGCACGTGCCCGTCGACCTGGGACCGGACCGCAGCGACGCATGGATGCACGCCAAGACCGTAGGATCCTACGCAGTGCCGTAGGGGACCGCACCGCCACTTCCCAGCAAATTAGGGACACTGTTGCTCCTGGGGTATCGGCGAGGACCATTCGCAACCGTCTCCATGAAGCTGGGCTACGGTCCCGCACACCGTTAGGCCGTCTTCCGCTCACGCCCCAACATCGTGCAGCCCGCCTCCAGTGGTGTCGCGACAGGCGTGAATGGAGGGACGAATGGAGACGTGTCGTCTTCAGCGATGAGAGTCGCTTCTTCCTTGGTGCCAATGATGGTCGTATGCGTGTTTGGCGCCGTGCAAGTGAGCGCCACAATCAGGACTGCATACGACCGAGGCACACAGGGCCAACACCCGGCATCACGGTGTGGGGAGCGATCTCCTACACTGGCCGTACACCACTGGTGATCGTCGAGGGGACACTGAATAGTGCACGGTACATCCAAACCGTCATCGAACCCATCGTTCTACCATTCCTAGACCGGCAAGGGAACTTGCTGTACCAACAGGACAATGCACGTCCGCATGTATCCCGTGCCACCCAACGTGCTCTAGAAGGTGTAAGTCAACTACCCTGGCCAGCAAGATCTCCGGATCTGTCCCCCATTGAGCATGTTTGGGACTGGATGAAGCGTCGTCTCACGCGGTCTGCACGTCCAGCACGAACGCTGGTCCAACTGAGGCGCCAGGTGGAAATGGCATGGCAAGCCGTTCCACAGGACTACATCCAGCATCTCTACGATCGTCTCCATGGGAGAATAGCAGCCTGCATTGCTGCGAAAGGTGGATATACACTGTACTAGTGCCGACATTGTGCATGCTCTGTTGCCTGTGTCTATGTGCCTGTGGTTCTGTCAGTGTGATCATGTGATGTATCTGACCCCAGGAATGTGTCAATAAAGTTTCCCCTTCCTGGGATAATGAATTCACGGTGTTCTTATTTCAATTTCCAGTAGTGTATTAACAGTCATGTTATTTTAACGGTTTACTTGTTTACGAATGAGTGCAGTGTTTAGCACATTTGTATGACTGACGACGTAATTTCTTACTGTTTGACAACAGCGATGAATTCACGGACTTTATTATCTGACGCCATTGATTTTAGCCCCTAGTATGATGTTTTAAATGTTTTCATGAATCCCATGATGGTCTGTGGCACGAAACTGTTTGTTGAATAAGGAAACTTTATATGCAGATCTTAGCGATAAATCACGGCGTTCTTCGAACAGTAAACAATTAACCATCTCAAAATGAAAAAGAGATGAGTAGATGCATTCCAAGGAGAAAAGTAACAGGACAAATATTGTCATGTGAAAGGAAGATAACAGATATTTACTTTTGGGTTACCTCTGATATTCTGTACCAAATTCCAAAGGGTGCCTGGATACCAAATGTGCACCTTACGTCGGTACACCTCAAACATGACAGGTCGGTTGGTGCGAAAAATGAAGGTTAGTTCCGATAACAAGGATAGCATTTTGTCTGAATAGCTGTATCGAAACATGAAGATGATGTAGGACGAAGCTCGGACAGAACTTCGCACGCTTGATGAGATAAAAGGAATTATTCATACAATTAAGGGAGAGGAAAATTTAATTGTCATGGGGGAGTGTATTTCGAAGAGAAAGAAAAATAATAAGAAAATTTGGACTGTTAAAAAGGAATGAAAGGTGAAGCCGCCTGTTACGTGGCATAATTTAGTCATTGCTAACACCACGTTGAAGAATCATGAAAGAGGATTGCATACGTGGAAAATACCTTGAGACACCAAAAAGTTCAGATTGATTATATAATGGTTAGACAGAGATTTCGGAACCTGATTTTAAACTGTAATACATTTCCAGGAAAGAAATTAGGTGCTGGTAGGTGTGAATTTTACCGAAAATCAAATAGCTCCAAGCACTATGGGACTTAACATCTGAGATCATCAGTCCCCTAGGCTTAGAACTACTTAAACCTAACTAATCTAAGGACATCACACATCCATGCCCGAGGCAGGATTCGAACCTGCGACCGTAGCAACAGCGCGGTTCCGGAGTGAAGCGCCTAGAACCGATCGGCCACAGCGGCCGGCCGAATTTTACAGAACCATCAGTTTGATAAGCCATGGTTGCAAAATACTGACATGAATTATTTACAGAAAAATGGAAACACTGATATACGCTGACCTCGGGCAATATCAGTTCGGGTGCCAGAGATATGTTGGAACTATATACTGACGCTACTACTTATCGTAGAATATAGGTTAAAGAAAGGCAAACCTTATCCCCAATGTTTTTCAGTCTGTACGCTCAACAAGTAAAAAAAAAAAACTAAGAAAAATTAGGAGAAGGCATTAAAGTTCATGGACAAGAAAAAAACATTGAGGTTGGAGACAGGAAGGACTTGGAAGAGCAGTTGAACGGAATGGACAGTATCTCGAAAGGAGGATACAAAAAGAACATTAACAAAAGTAAAATAACGGCTATGGAATGTAGTCGAATTAAATTAGGCGATGCTGATGGGATTAGATTAGAAAATGAGACACTAGAAGTAGTTGATGAGTTTTGCTATTTGGGCAGTAAAATAACTGATGATCGCCGAAACAGAGGGGACATAAAATGTACATTGGCAATGGCAAGAAAAGCGTTTCGAAAGAAGAGAAATTTGTTTAAGCAGTTTAGAAAAGAAGAGAACGAAAGCTCTTGAAATATGGAGCTACAGAAGAATGTTGAAGTTTAGATGGGTAGATCACGTGACTAATGATGAGGTACTGAATAGAATTGGGGGGGGGGGGGGGGGGGGGGGGGGGGAAGAAATTTGTGGCACAAATTGACTAGAAGATGGCATCGGTTGATAGGATACATTCAGAGTCATCAATAAATCCTGAGTTTACTTCTGGAAAGAAGTGGGATGCGGCGTAACAACTGCAGAGGGAGACCAAGTAACTAATACAGTAAGCATGTTGAAATGGATGTAGGATGCAGTAGTTATTTGGATATAAAGAGGTTTGGATAGGACAGAGTAGCGTCGAGAGCTCCATAAAATCAGTCTTCGGATTGAAGATCACAACAACGACATCTTATGGAACAGCACACTTTTGTGTAAGGTATCATCTACAGAACTTTTTGGTGTCTGTAATGCAAGAGAGGTCCTAAGAACAGATTGTTTGTGGCCTGGCACTGTCTCCTGCTTCCACTATATCTACTGATTGTGACAGTCGGTCAGATCTCGGTAACTAACACTTCCTACATTATTGCTAACGCTTGCTAACATTTTTCCTCAGATGCTACCTTTTTATGTTTATGAGGTATATAAGAATAAATATTATTTGTCTAATGTAACTGAATATTTACCTTGCTTTTAACCAAACAAGTTTCACCTATTCGTACTAGGAATCATCAGTGGTCAATAAAATCATACATATTTTGTTATGAGATTTGTTCCTGGCAGAAAATTTTCATTAACTTACTATTTAAAACTACAGGATTGTGTTTTATCACTTACTTTTATATCTCCTAGTCTTTTACTACGCCCACAAAAGCGTACACGCACAAGAAAAGAATACGAAACGTGAAAGTATGTCACACTCTTGACAACTTGGTACCATACTCTTGACAACCCGCCACCAATACAATTTACCTCGATTTATTTTTAAACTTAATTTCATAAAGCTGAACCATTTTTTTATAACTGGCTGCCTTTGACATCATATCTGTTCCGTCTGACACACACCTCCTTCACTGAAATGACTCGTCCCCGGATATCTTGTGTATCTGGTAACCGTTTCCAAAATAATAAACGAACTATGAAGAGCAGAAACAATTTTATTTAGAGCGATAATCTATATTTAATTTCTCAGACTACCATCTTTCTATTGTGTGGGAGGAACGACGAAAACCGATCCACATGGAGTATAACTTAGTACATAAATAAATATCAAAATTAAAAGTCATTTATTTTTATCCTTTATTTCCATGAAAAGTACAGAAGCATTTATTTTCTTTTCGGATCCTCACGAGTGGGACCGAGCGAGGTGGCGCAGTGGTAGCTCACTGGATTCACATTCGGGAGGACGACGGTTCAATCCCGCGTCCGGCCATCCTGATTTAGGTTTTCTGTGATTTTCCTAAATCGCTCCAGGCAAATGCTGGGATGGTTGCTTTGAAAGGGCACGGCCAACTTCCTTCCCCATCCTTCCCTAATCCGATGAGACCGATGACCTCGCTGTTTGGTCTCTTCCCCAAACAACCCAACCCAACCCTCTCGAGTGTTGCAAATAGTGAGTTATATTTTTCCACTCATACAGTTTGCGTGATCGCCAGAAAGGCTTCACAAATTGCAATGCATTTTTAGACGCGCTGCCACGAGAAATTATCGTTCGAGGCACACGGTTTTAACCCAAACGATGCCCTTAAGCGACAGGGAATGTGACACTGACGCTCCTGCTGATTAGCTGGGCTGCCGGCAATTTTCGTTCTGCGTAATTGTTCTATGCGGAAAAAGAAAAGTAAGTCTCAACACCGCTACTTTCTTTTGATCTAGAAGTTTGATTCTTTCCTGTTTCGTGAGGGCTAACGTCTTGTCGACAATGAGATCATCAGAAAATTTTATCTTGTCTTATATCAAGTTTATTACGCCTTAAGTGGAGAAATTAGCTAGATTATCATCCTTTAATGGAATGTGGAGCGTTCGTCAATCTGTATATCTGACTGTGCCTGTTTTCTCGTCTAAAGTTACTTATATATATATTCACGAGCAATTTAATTAGATAGCGATAGTGTTGGGGAGAAAGAGCGAGCGAGAGAGAGAGAGAGAGAGAGAGAGAGAGAGAGAAAGCTCTCAAGACCATGACAAAAGGAAGTTCTTCCATGTGATTTGCCACCTGGTCCAAGAATCGTTGACATTAAAGTGATGGTTAAGGCACAACAGGGCCCCCGCTTCATCCCACGAAAATATTTCGCGTACACGCGGATACCATCGCCAGTCTGAATTGTACCTTACTGGCAGAAAGAATCCACCATATCGTGTACTTTTCAACACACGCCCACCGACAGACAACGTCTTGCATAGAGGATGCGTCACGTGAGACGTAACACCTCTTTTATTTCGTGAACGGTTCAATATATTGATCAAAGGTTTTGGGAAATTACAGTTCGCAGAGAGGAACGTAATGTTGCTGTATGATTAGCACACTTGAATCTTTTCTCAACCAAGTTATTGAAGCAAGTAGAGATTTTTTTAATGAAACGATTTATGATTTTTAGTGGCATGCCAAAACTATTGAAAAGAAAAGTACAGTGACAACGCTTGTTAACGTTAGCGTTGAAACTTTTTGTCTAAGTATCCGACAAATGTACTGATTTTGAAAGACACTGTGCCAGACACCAGCTATCGTTGTGTAAACATCGCAATGTGGGGCTGTTATCTCAGGCTCCATTGTTATATGCAGCAAGCAGATAGGCCTATACCACAAAGTATTTCCTACCAGCGGAAAATGCTGCTATCGGAGCACAAAAAATGCAGATATGGTGCTGTTTATTTAAGACTTAGACTGGGAAAAATGGGGTACCAGCTGCCTCAGTCTACCGTCCTCAAAACCTTCAACATTTTCTCAAAAATTTTGGCATACTAATGTCTCTCCCTACCTCGTTTTCATTGTCATATATTCTGCTCTGATTATCACTGGTTCTCACCCAGCTCTACTTTCTCTTTATTCCTCCCCTCCCCCCCCCCCCCCTCCCTCCGACACTGTCTCCTTCACTCTTTCCCTAACACTATTGTTTCATTGCCCACTACGTTCCTCTGCCACTGTGTCCCTCTCTTTCTCCCACACTGCCATCGTCTCCTTCGCTCTTTCTATACACAATCACTGTCCACTATCTTCCAGTATTTATTGCTTTTCAGTTACTTTGCCTCTGCCTTTGTCTTCTTATATCCCAGCATACAAAAGCGAGAATATGTTCCTATGCCAAAATTTTTGCAAAAAAATTATAAGGTGCTAACGAAGGTAGAATGAGGCAGTTGGCACCCCACTTTTCAGTCAGAATCTTTTAAATAAAAAGGAACACGTACGCATTTTTTGTGCTCCGATAGAAGCAATTTCTCCGTGCTACGTTTTCGCCTCAAACCGGATTTTACATGTACAGGCAGGATAACTTTCAGACTCTGTATTTCGGAAAGATATGAAGAAAATTTTCAAGATTGTTCGAGATAGGGATCTTACGAATATATTGTAAAAATTACATCCATTTACAGTGCATAGCCGTCTCGGAATCCGCGGCTGAGTTCTGGTAGCCAAGTTTTTGAGGTGTAGTCAATAAAGATTTTCGGAAACGAGGAGATGCCTCTTCTATATAAGTGCCTAAAAATGCACCGTTAAAATTTGAGCAATTTTCTGCGGCTATTTATTATTTAGATTTCGCCTCATACAGGATTTTAGGGGTAAAAGCAGGGTAGTTTTCAACCACTGTATCTTGGAAACGGTAAAGTTATTATCAAAATTTTCATAGATATTCGAGACCAGGACCTTAGGAATATATTGTAAAAATTTCAGCCATCTTGTAATCCTTAGCAGGGTTTTGGTTCCCTGGGGACGGCGAAAATTTAGTTGAAAAACACTTTTTGTCGTGTTTTCCGATCAACCACGCATGAACTAATGGTGCCACCATAAGTCCCATCAAATGTAAAAAGAACCAACCGATTTGCTCCATTTGCCTAAGCGGGAAGAAGTGTGTAATATTCATACTTTGACCCTGTACTGTAATATAGTGACAGTAAGACGATTCTTCTGTTGGCTATACAAATTGTCCCTAGCCTAAGAGCTATTCAAAACCTTACATTTTATCACCTATAGAACCCCAGGTATGAGCACCGGAAAATCCGGTTCTTAAGAGCGTCGTTTTGGAACATTTAAGACGCATGCTGTCGGATGCTTGCCGATTGGTCTTACTGTATACAACGGTTGTTGTAAATGGAGCTACGTGTTAATATGTGGTCTGTCATAAGGGCTTTAGAAAAACTGTTTCAAATGTGTGTATGTATTCAAGTGAACAGCTTTTGACAAACAGCTTTTGACAAACTGCCTATTGGCTTCTGTCTCGGGTTCTTCGGCCGACGTTCATCTAATGAGTTTACTGACATTTCGCCAGCACGAGTGGCTGGCATTGTCAAAGCTCCACCACCCCAACGCTCCGGGAAAAGACTGTGCAGGGAATTTTCTGGCCATGCTAGGACATTCCCAAGCAGGCTTCTCACACCCAACTTAAACCAAAAATGTAAAGAAAAGGTAAAAGGTCACCAGCTACTTGCTAAAACACAAGAATTTCAACACATCTTTAGAATCTACCAATTTCAAAGAGAAAAAAACAATCTGTGACACCTATTTCGAAGATAGTGTAGACCTAATTCGGTCAGCAACTAAAAACAATGGTTCCTGTGTCATTAATATGAAAACAATTTCTGGTTGTTACCCTTATGGAGTTCACCAGTTTATGCTCATTGCAAGAGCCAACCGATCACAGGAAAATTTATGACTGTTTGTTAACAAGTAAAATTTATGAAAATAGCAAAGGTGCCACAGCAATTAAAAAAGAACATGAAAATAACATCAGTATTATAAAGCAGAACATTACAATACACAATCCGCAAAAGCAAAAAAAGTGATAAAAGAAAAAAACATGTTTTACAAAGTGGTTATCACAAAAAACTTCTATATCTTATAAAACTAATAATTTGTAGAATAAAAATAACTTTGTGGCACTAATTTAATCACTCTACTATCTTTCAGTTAGTTAACAAACAATGATCACTGTGTCATTATACTGAAACTAGACTTAATTATGTGATTGTTACCCTTAAGGGGTTCCTCACTATAAATATGCCCCATGAAAAGGCTAATCGATCACAGTCCAATGAGCATAAATAGCTATCTGACTGATAAACGAAGCAGTGCCACAGGAATGAATTTACGAAACAAAATATCACAAATCTAATACATCACACACAAACAAACATTGAGAAATAAAACAGCTCTGAAAGTACAATAGTCAACGTCTAAAAAAAAACACCAATAAATAAAACACCTGCAAAATACAAGAGTCAGTCTAATAAACACCAATAAATCGAACTCCTGCAAAACACACGAGTCAGAGTTTCTCTGACAGAAACACACGTATATGCATTGGACTAAGAAGCATATAATCACTGTTCACTGACACACTCAGTAGTTCCACTATTCCGAGGCACAGTATAAGGGGAGGGGGGGGGGGGTTCGTCGCCGCAGCTGTCAGTAGGGATTTTTGTCCATCTGTTGCGTGCAATCCCGCCATCTGTGCCCTCTCATGAAGTTTCTCTTGGTGGCCCGTGTCACGTACATCTCGATTTGGTTCCATGTTTGTGTCGTCAAATTCGTGCAGTATCCTCGTTTGACACGCCAGGTTGATATTCCTAGGCAAGGATGACACTTAATGGCTCTTCTTTGTGCCACCCTTAGCTACCAGAGAACATCGAACTATGATTTACTGTCGCTTGACAGTGAGCATCCGCCAGGAAATGTTGATAGGCGTCGTTGAAGTCTGCCAGTTTCTCTGGACAGTATGTGTCAAAAGGCTCCACGCCCCTTGTGTTGTTACATTCTTGAGTTATCCTCAATTGGCTCGCCGGTTTGATATTCCTGGGCAAGGATGACACTTAATGGCTCTTCTTTGTGCCACCCTTAGCGACCAGAGAACATCGAACCATGATTTACTGTCGCTTGACAGTAGGCATCCGTCAGGAAATGTCGATAGGCGTCGTTGGCGTCTGCAAGTTTCTCTGGACAGTACCTGTCAAAAGGCTCCACGCCCCTTTATCCTCTGTCTTTTGTCGTTTCACCGCGGCCGTCTCGTCACGGTCGCGTGCGTGTGGTGCGTTGCCAGCAGATGGATTTCCACGCGGTGGACCGCTCGGCCATCTCAGGTCATCGCCTCCACGGAGAGTCGCACTGGTGCGGCCGGCCATTAGCTCCAGGTGCAAGGGAAAGTGTTTGCCGCGTACCCTTCTTTTGTGGTTGACCGCGCTCCCGAAGTGGCCCCGTTGACAGTGTGTCCTGCTGGGAAACCCACCAGTTTACAACTAGCCCTCCTCCTCGCTGCTCCCGCTGTCTCGTAAGAGTTTAGCTGGTTCGCTTTCACGTTCTCAACTGCATTCACAGAAATTGTTCATCATAGTTATGTGATAACAAAATGTCATACATAATACCACTTAGTATTGTCTTTCACAATTTTTAAGAACAAAAGTGAGACTTAATTTTTTTTAAATAAAAAAAGTTAGATGAATCGACAATATAAAAATAAAAGTTAAATGACTTGACAATATAAAAAAATAAAAGTGAAATGACTTGACAGTATAAAAATAAAAATTAAATGAACTGACAATATAATATCTAAATCCACATCACTAATGTGGTTCACTTCCGTTTTAATAAATCAAATGCTACTTATTAATTCACTAAAATGAATAGGATTATGCCTTGTGCAAGTATAGGTCAGGGCAGCATAGGGTTCACATGTTATTTACACACACACACACACACACACACACACACACACATGCACACTGTTGTCTATACTACAAACTAACTACCCATAAACATGTATTACGCAAAATTCTACTTCTATCCACTACTAGTTAATCCAACAAACTACTACAATGCTACTTCAACAAAGTGTTTACACCACTACAACATTGTTCTAATTCGTCCTCTTCCTGACGCTCCCCGCATATGTCTTGTCACATAATAAATATGGAGAAACTTTCCTTAAATATACACAGTAAAAAGAACAATGGTTATTTACACGTCAAAACATTTATACCAGTTGACACACCTGATAAGAGACTCGCAATTATACATTTATCATACTCATATATTCACACATAGAACAGTAAGAAAATTTCATCTAAAATTACGTTATCACAAGAATTAATCACACAGATGACTCTGTTGTTGTTGTTGTGGTCTTCAGTCCTGAGACTGGTTTAATGCAGCTCTCCATGATACTCTATCCTGTGCAAGCTTCTTCATCTCCCAGTACCTACTGCAACCTACATCCTTCTGAATCTGCTTAGTGTATTCATCTCTTGGTCTCCCTCTACGATTTTTACCCTCCACGCTACCCTCCAATGCTAAATTTGTGATCCCTTGATGCCTCAAAACATGTCCTACCAACCGATCCCTTCTTCTAGTCAAGTTGTGCCACAAACTTCTCTTCTCCCCAATCCTATTCAATACCTCCTCATTACTTACGTGATCTACCCACCTTATCTTCAGCATTCTTCTGTAGCACCACATTTGGAAAGCTTCTATTCTCTTCTTGTCCAAACTATTTATCGTCCATGTTTCACTTCCATACATGGCTACACTCCATACAAATACTTTCAGAAACGACTTCCTGACACTTAAATCTATACTCGATGTTAACAAATTTCTCTTCTTCAGAAACGATTTCCTTGCCATTGCCAGTCTACATTTTATATCCTCTCTACTTCGACCATCATCAGTTATTTTACTCCCTAAATAGCAAAACTCCTTTACTACTTTAAGTGTCTCATTTCCTAATCTAATCCCCTCAGCATCACCCGATTTAATTTGACTACATTCCATTATCCTCGTTTTGCTTTTGTTGATGTTCGTCTTATATCCTCCTTTCAAGACACTGTCCATTCCGTTCAACTGCTCTTCCAAGTCCTTTGCTGTCTCTGACAGAATTACAATGTCATCGGCGAACCTCAAAGTTTTTACTTCTTCTCCATGAATTTTAATACCTACTCCGAATTTTTCTTTTGTTTCCTTTACTGCTTGCTCAATATACAGATTGAATAACATCGGGGAGAGGCTACAACCCTGTCTCACTCCTTTCCCAACCACTGCTTCCCTTTCATGCCCCTCGACTCTTATAACTGCCATCTGGTTTCTGTACAAATTGTAAATAGCCTTTCGCTCCTTGTATTTTACCCCTGCCACCTTCAGAATTTGAAAGAGAGTATTCCAGTTAACGTTGTCAAAAGCTTTCTCTAAGTCTACAAATGCTAGAAACGTAGGTTTGCCTTTTCTTAATCTTTCTTCTAAGATAAGTCGTAAGGTTAGTATTGCCTCACGTGTTCCAACATTTCTACGGAATCCAAACTGATGATCTTCCCCGAGGTCCGCTTCTACCAGTTTTTCCATTCGTCTGTAAAGAATTCGCGTTAGTATTTTGCAGCTGTGACTTATTAAACTGATAGTTCGGTAATTTTCACATCTGTCAACACCTGTTTTCTTTGGGATTGGAATTATTATATTCTTCTTGAAGTCTGTGGGTATTTCGCCTGTCTCATACATCTTGCTCACCAGATGGTAGAGTTTTGTCATGACTGGCTCTCCCAAGGCCATCAGTAGTTCTAATGGAATGTTGTCTACACCCGGGGTCTTGTTTCGACTCAGATCTTTCAGTGCTCTGTCAAACTCTTCACGCAGTATCTTATCTCCCATTTCATCTTCATCTACATCCTCTTCCATTTCCATAATATTGTCCTCAAGTACATCGCCCTTGTATAAACCTTCTATATACTCCTTCCACCTTTCTGCCTTCCCTTCTTTGCTTAGAACTGGGTTGCCATCTGAGCTCTTGATATTCATACAAGTGGTTCTCTTCTCTCCAAAGGTCTCTCTAATTTTCCTGTAGGCAGTATCTATCTTACCCCTAGTGAGACAAGCCTCTACATCCTTACATTTTTTGTCCTCTAGCCATCCCTGCTTAGCCATTTTGCACTTCCTGTTGATCTCATTTTTGAGACGTTTGTATTCTTTTTTGCCTGCTTCATTTACTGCATTTTTATATTTTCTCCTTTCATCAATTAAATTCAATATTTCTTCTGTTACCCAAGGATTTCTATTAGCCCTCGTCTTTTTACCTACTTGATCCTCTGCTGCCTTCACTACTTCATCCCTCAGAGCTACCCATTCTTCTTCTACTGTATTTCTTTCCCCCATTCCTGTCAATTGTTCCCTTATGCTCTCCCTGAAACTCTCTACAATCTCTGGTTCTTTCAGTTTATCCAGGTCCCATCTCCTTAAATTCCCACCTTTTTGCAGTTTCTTCAGTTTCAATCTGCAGTTCATAACCAATAGATTGTGGTCAGAATCCACATCTGCCCCTGGAAATGTCTTAGAATTTAAAACCTGGTTCCTAAATCTCTGTCTTACCATTATATAATCTATCTGATACCTTTTAGTATCTCCAGGATTCTTCCAGGTATACAACCTTCTTTTATGATTCTTGAACCAAGTGGTAGCTATGATTAAGTTATGCTCTGTGCAAAATTCTACAAGGCGGCTTCCTCTTTCATTTCTTCCCCCCAATCCATATTCACCTACTATGTTTCCTTCTCTCCCTTTTCCCACTGACGAATTCCAGTCACCCATGACTATTACATTTTCGTCTCCCTTCACTACCTGAATAATTTCTTTTATCTCGTCATACATTTCATCAATTTCTTCATCATCTGCAGAGCTAGTTGGCATATAAACTTGTACTACTGTAGTAGGCATGGGCTTTGGGACTATCTTGGCCACAATAATGCGTTCACCATGCTGTTTATAGTAGCTAACCCGCACTCCTACTTTTTTATTCATTATTAAACCTACTCCTGCATTACCCCTATTTGATTTTGTATTTATAACCCTGTAATCACCTGACCAAAAATCTTGTTCCTCCTGCCACCGAACTTCACTAATTCCCACTATATCTAACTTTAACTTATCCATTTCCCTTTTTAAATTTTCTAACCTACCTGCCCGATTAAGGGATCTGACATTCCACGCTCCGATCCGTAGAATGCCAGTTTTCTTTCTCCTGATAACGACGTCCTCTTGAGTAGTCCCCGCCCGGAGATCCGAATATGACTCTGAGAAGGGTAAAAATATTTTCATTATACAGGTTATACTACATTTTCTTACCCATTTCGTTCCTTCTTTAAGTTACTTTTCGCTTCCAAATCAGTTATTTCGCCTGTGGTGGTTATTCTGGATTCATTTCTCATGAATGGCAAAATTGTGGTCTCCTCTATTCTGTAAAACAGTTTCATCTTAACATATTGAACTTACAACAGACACAAAAGATCCGAATCCTCCTGTAGTTTAAATGACAAATGTTTTGCTTCATCCTTATTACCTTAAACCAAGCTTTCCTTCGGTCCCATAATCAAAATTATTTAATCTTCCTCTACCTTCAAGAGGGAAATTTCCTCAGTACAAATCATATAGGCTGCAGTGCATCCCGCACCAGCGAAAACAGTAAGCTGTAATGCTCACAGCATCAGCAAAACACATAAACGTCGCTTTTCTAGGACAAGTATTAACGCAGAATAATTTTTCAGGCTTTGGCTCAACATCAATCAAGACTACAGAAAGGATCCATATTTCTGTTCCATTCTCCATTTGCTGAAAAACTGCTCGTATTTGACTACCACAATAATATTTCAGGGACACGTAAATTACACAAACCAAAAAAGACATATATCTTCAATATTAACATATCATCGCATATTGGGAAGCCAATGGTTAAACAATCGTATTATCGCATCCTGTTTTCAAGATTGTAAACTTCCTCATTCCTTTCTCAGAGTTCTCCTATCTTAAAATATTCATACAGCACGCATACTATAGTAAGAGATTATCATTTATACTGACAGATATAGAATAGTAATAGATAGATAGTAGCACTGAAAGCAGAAAATCGGAAACAAAGCTACTAACAGCTGGGGACCTGGGTTTGCCAGACCCATAATACCCACAGATCGGATATTCCCCTGAATTTTGCCTTCATTCAACACAGATCTTGCTTCTCTCAGGAGCGACTCTTTTCAATTTACACATAAAAACATAAACAGCATTTCACTCGTTCACAAAGAAACCTTTTATCTTCACATTTGAACCAACCTAAATCCTAATTGCACAAGGAAAGAAAAAAAATTAAAAACATCACTTCAATCAATCACATAGAAACATCTTTATCATTAATTTTACGAACATATTATTCAAAATGCATATGTCACAAATGTAAACCAATCAATTCATTCTCCTCACCGTCCTCTCTACTTCTCACTGTCCTTTCTACTCATTTGCCATGTCGCTCATTTGTTCCGATTGGGCGCCTTCTGCGCTGATCGTTTGTCATTGCCGGTTTTATTCATTTCCATTTGCTGGATTATGTCTAGGGTTAGCCGGCCGAATTTCAACATCATGAGGTGCTCTGCCTACAGTCCTATTCCCACCGTATTCATCGTAGTATCGATTCTGGTTGCCGTACCCGTAGCATTCACGATCTTGTCCACGTCCTCGATCATTTCCGTTGTTCCACCTGTTTTCACGACTGTTACCCCAGTTTCTATACGGCCGGTCCCGATTATTGTTCCGTTCGCGTCGCGACGACCAGTCACGCCGTTGATTAGTACTACGGCCACGACTGCGATCGCGCTGCTGTGCCCTGTAATAACTTTGTGCCTGATTAGGCGGGCATTCTGCTGTATTATATTCCAACTCTTGGAGAAGTGTCTTAAACGTTTCCACGTCCTCTTTGCATCGTCCCGCAAGAATGACGTGGCGCAAGTGCATCAGCAATTTGGTGATGCATATCCTAATTAGTTCCGCATATGGGTCGTATAGAAATTGATTTGCCTGCTGTATGTGGTCGCATAGGCGTGCTGGGCTGGCGAAACCAGACTGGTTCAAATTTGGCAGCATAATTATGCCATGCTTGACCCTATCTTGTGCCGCTTCCGACCAATAGGCAGACAGAAAGGCTTGTCGAAACTCCCGAGTGGAGTTATAGTAACGCGCTGCTGACCTCATGCGAATCGCCGGTTCGCCATCCAAATAGCCACACATATATTCTATCTTATGTGAACTTGCCCAGTCGGGGGGAAGACAGAACTCAAATTGCTCGAGCCATGCTCGTGGATGTATTCCTTTTTGCGAATTTCGAAATATCTCAAACTTTCTCACCGTAAGAAAATGTTTGAAATCAAATCCTCGCATTTCCTCCTGGCGAGGCCCTTGAATGTTTCTATTTTTCTCATGTCTGCCTCTCAAAATACATTCCTCCCTGTCGTCAAAATCTCCCTCGTGGCCGGAGTCACTCTCTGCACTGTTCGTACAGCTATTTTTAGTGCTATTGGCGAGTTCGGAATCACACTCCATGCGGCTTTCTAGATGCGCCACGCGTTCTTGTAATTCGCCTGTTACAGCTTTGTGTCGCCTGTTCACTTCGAACTGTCCCTTCTGAAATTTAAGAAGCGAAGGCACTTCTTTGGTCTCTGCGACCACTACCGGTGTAGTATAGTTATCGCTATCCGTCACCTTCATCGTGCCTACGATGTCCACCAATGCCGCAATCTTATCATGTATTTGTCTGTTGTCCTCCGCCCCAGTCTGCTTCAATTGTTCTACTTGCTGTTCGAGTGCGTGAATCGCTTGACTGTTGTCCGCTACTGTGTTGCTAATGGACGCGGGACAATGCGTTTCCGCCTCCTGGACCATGGAAAGTACCTGCTGGTGTTCTCTTTGGCATTCTTCTCTCAGCGCTTGGAAATTCCTAAGTAGCTGTTCCACGCTCTCTTTCGATTCCGCGACTCCGCTTGCCCTGTTCTAAGGCTTGCAGACGATCATCGATTTGTTCAAATGTACGTCCTAATTCTTTCATAATATCACTTTTTATTTCACTTGTCAGATTGTTTATTCTTTGTGAGATATCATCGGACACTCTCTGCATCGACTTGTCGACTTTATTTGTCTGCTGGATTAGTTTTTCGTCTATTTGTTCGCCTAGCTCGCGGATCGATTTTTCAGATTTCTCTGCGTTTTCTTTATTTTGTTGCAATAAGGCTTTCATGAGTTCTGCCAAATCAATTTGGTTAGTTGGAGGCAAAGTAATTTCTGGCTCTGATGTGAGCCCGTTCATCCTGTTCCTCTGAAGTATTCCCCAATGCATTTTCGGAACCGTCCGACGTGTTAATATTCGAAAGCAAATTATCCCCTTGGTCCATGTTGCTTAAGTTGTTGGACCGCCTACTTTTAGGTTGGTTACGTGTCTGCATTCTTTCAATTTATGCCCAGTACGCAACACACTAATCACAATAAATGTATCCCTCAAAAATTACGACAGTCACACGAAAGGTACCCAACCTAGTACGCACTTTTTCACACGCAAAACAAATTTTTATCTTTGATCGAAACAGTGCCATTTACAAGCGAGAAAAAAAACACACACACACACATATAAAACACACAAATATAGAAAACAAAACAAGACAAACAACACAACGCCGCTCAACAATGCCGTGAATCTTTTGAAAGTCTGCTCAGAAACAACGCAGAAGTTGTTTGAGCGCTGCAGGGAAAAAAAATTAAGATTATACAACGCTCGTAATCTAACGTTTCAGAGATTCCAGAGTCTAGCGGTATCACAGAACAGGGTCGCCATGTGTAACGTTGTTGCTTTAATTTGCTATGAAAGCGGTGCTGATAAACAATAAAAGCGGTTTAAAAGCTGTGAGCTATGTGGGGAAGTTAACATTGCATTACTGCGCAACTGTTTCACCAGGTATCCAGTCTAGCTTACCAAATTCCCAACCAGACTAACATTAATTATAATCTTTTAATCGTCATACGACATATATATATATATATATATATATATATATATATATATATATATATATATAAAGAGAATTTAAATAAAAAGAAATAAATCAGTTTATATTTGGAAATTTATTTTAACATTGATCATTGAAATTTCAGCATATTAAACTTGATTCATAACTGAACTGGTGCCTTATTTAGGATTGTGAAAATGTGAGTTTGTAATGTTACGGAACACATCAAATATTGAGCCAAGATTGGGAGACTGCATACAACACTGCATTCGTAAAATAACACACAAAGAACGCTGAAATATATGCAAGAGGAAATTAACCACAACCAACCGATTCAATTTTCACGCAAAGAAGTTACGTTCGTAGTGCAATCCTGTCCATCATGAAATTACCACACACTGGTATACTAAATTCATACTAACTCTCTGTGAAATCTTCCCAAAAAGAATAGCTGAGGGCTACTTTGATGCTTACACCACATGCTTCACGTGGTCAACTTTGTTTACACAAAGAGTGTAACTCCACAATAATTTTGATAGTTAAAATAAATTAGATCGAAAAGCAATTTACAAAAGATAAACCTCGAACTGGTTACTATCGTCGTACTATTAACCTGATGGGTCAAACAATTGTATAAACACGTGGTACTGGTCTCACAAAGTACACCCCGCGTGGGTTGAACATAAAGAAAAGCTGCTATATTGAAAAATTTTGTCAAGACGAGATGTTATTATCTCACGCACATTCGCATTTAAGATTGATGAACTTAGTTAGAGTTACTGATCAACACGTGGTTCCACTTTACTCACAAAGTAGACACAGAGCAACTACCGGAATATATTCTGAACTTCACACTCGAATTACACTGCGTTGCAATTTAAGATAACATTAGATATTTTAGAGCTAAACCTGAAATAAAGGTGATTAAATTTTCAGTTAGGCTGAACTTAAGAAATCCATTGTCCTACGGACTTAGCAGACACGCGCTTAGCCGGAGATCTTACCACTTCAGACGCTCGCCGCGGACAGTCTGCCGTGGTCCCTTCCTGAGGGTGGCTCACAAATACAAACGGAAGTGGCCAGAGGGGCAGCTTCCTATACCAACATGACAAGGGACAGACAGGACCATACTAAGAATAGAAACCTCTCTGCTTTTAGAAAGCGTAGCTACCTGTTCCGACGTTGGTCCTACTGTTCTCTAGCAGACAGGCTTGTCTGCTACCATCCAGCATGCAACTAGAAATACATTTGCTCATTCATCCTCTCACACAGAAGGGAAGGAGGATGACAGTATCTTATCATATACAGTATATAAAAGAAAGCGGATGTAGGTTCCGTATGAGACTGTGTGACATGAATTACATATAAACTGTGTTTTAAAGTGTAGTAGTGTGACAGATCGTTCTTGTTTATGTGTAAAAGTAACACGTTCCACTGCTCAGTTTCCTCCCAGATAGTCAGAAACACCACAGTAAATTTAGAAGAGGAATTTATGCCTTAAATGACAACATATTTAAGAAATTAACATGAAAGGAATCCAACAGAGACCTTTCACTATCATTTGGTGGAAACCTCGCTCCGATATCTCTAATCGCTCACAAAATAAAATAAATGTTACCTCTTACGTGACTCACTTCGTACATCGAGCAACATATAGCAGAGGTCCTTCACCTTGCCATATACGTGTTTCCTGGGCCATATTCGAGAACACATACATTTTACAGCATTTCTCATGATGGCTGAAAACTGCTGTGTCTCATAACGAAGAGATTTGATCTGCAAGGTATGATAAAGCATATGTTGTTGTCCCATACTGAATTCCCAAGTGATCTGTTGTGCTGTTTCCTGACTATCCAAAGTTCAAATGCAAGCTAGGAGATGGAGACGCTACATATTTATAAGTTGCACAAGATGGTGGGTGATTCAGATAACGGCGATTTCCTTCCAATGGACAAATTCACAAAAAAACTCTTGTCACGGCAATTTACACATAGTTGTCTTTGATGAAGAACAGTTCATACATAGCGTATTCATAATTCTTCTGGCCAGATGACTCATTTATATGCTCAGTTGCCACAGGTTGTTAATTTTATTTATTTATTTGTGTACTTCTACTAATCTGGAACTGTTACGGCAGAGATGAACAACAACTTCCTGTTTGCCACCTGTTCAACACGCTCATACTATGTAAGACTCTGCAGTACGGCCTATCAAAGTTTTAAAGGACCAGAACCAGAGCTGGCGACCTGCAGCAGTTCCTTCCTCGAAGCAGAGGGACTTTTTTTTGTCATAATCCGTGAAGCACGCCAGCGACTCGGTTTGTCAGTGGCGTCGGTGGCTGCATTTCGGGGAATAATTTCCTGTAGACCAGAATTCTTTGCCGCCGCTGATGGCCCGGAACTGACGTACATCTAACTTTACCTGTTTTATGCTCACGCTATTTAGCGATATAAACTGTGGGACGTTCCATTAAATCACCTTTTTTATTTTTTAGTTTGAATGTTAAAAACATTAGATAGCATTGAATATCAAGAGCTCAGATGGAAAAACAGTACTACACAAAGAAGGGAAAACTGAAAAGTGGAAAGAGTACATAGACAGCCTACACAAGGGAGATAAACTTGAAGGCAATATTATAAAAAGTGAGGTGGACGTACATGAAGATGAGATGGAAGATACGATACTGCGAGAAGAATTTGACCGAGTACCGAAAAACTTAAGTCGAAAAAGGCCCCAGGCATCACCAATTCAGTATTAGAGGGAAGTGTAGAGAGTAAAAATCGTAAAGGCAGACCAAGAGATGAATACAGTAAGCAGATTCAGTAGGATGTAGGTTACAATAGTTATTCTGAGACGAAAAGCCTCGCAGAGGATAGAGTAGCGTGGAGAGCTGCATCTAATCAAAGTTCGGGCTGAAGACCACAACAACAACAGACGGCATTCACTCCAATTTACCGTCCGTTGGCAGGCCGGAATGGCTTGCCATACACCGTAGACCATTTGTTTTATAGCTGTGAATTCGCAACTCGACAACATGTAAATACACCAATTTTCGCCCAATGAGCCATCTTCAAACAGGCAATTTCTGGAGTTAACTGTGTATGCTATAAACAATCTCTAAACGAATCGTCAACCCGGTTGAAGGTAGGCAACAGAAAGGACATCCGGCCATCCTCTGCCACTAACATTGCCACATCTGAGAGATTAACATGACTCGTGAAGATACGGAATAAATGCCAGGAAAAAGGAGTCGGAGACTTTGTGAGTAGTGGCTCCCTCATGTACATTCATCTTTGACGAAATAAATCTCGGGTGAACAGCCTGGTATGAGTGTGCATAGGACACAATATTTCGGTAATCGACCACGTTGCCATCATCAGGTGCGCTGATGTACTGACCGGCGGTGGGCCGGCGCCATATATACATAGCGCCGGCCCATATATACATAGCGCCGGCCCACCGCCGGTCAGTACATCAGCGCACCTGATGATGGCAACGTGGTCGATTACCGAAATATTGTGTCCTCTGCACACTCATACCAGGCTGTTCACCCGAGATTTATTTCGTCATAAAATACGCCTGGAGAAATTGAAGAATCACATTACATTCATCTTTATGTATCCATTACCCTCCAAGTCCGAAAATCAGTTTCGGTTTTTGCTGGATGAGCAGGATTGCGTGGTTGAATGGAAATCTCGTTGGGCTCTATGTTTCTCAACAAAGAGATAAGGAGGATTTTTTTAGTAAACCCAGCTTGTTGACCGTCACAATTACAAACACAAACACTGATATCAACCTAAACACATAGCTTATTTCTCAAGGTAACAATCAAACAGGTTAGTGCCCAAGTGAAATCAGACGACTAGCTAGCGTGTTACTTTACATAAAATGTGTCAGCTCCAGACTTATGCAGGCGGTGGTGTGATTGCAGACCCCCGCGTGGCCGACTGGCCCCTGATGGACAGCCCGATGCCGACACTGGTGATGGTGGCGGCCTACCTGTACGTGGTGATCATCCTGGGGCCGCGCCTCATGGCCAACCGGAAGCCGTACCAGCTGCGCAGCGTGCTCATCTACTACAACGCCTTCCAGGTCGCCTTCAGCTTAATCATGCTGTGGGAGGTAAGCCACTTTCCACTGCCGGGAAGCACGCTGATAATGATCGAGGTGAGACTTCTTCCTCCTCCGCCAGGACGAATTATGTTCCCCACACCCACTTCCTGCCACAATAATGAGAAATACACAACCTCGAATTATTATGGCTTCGCGTATCTTGGTTTCACTACTAATATTCATTTTCTGAATCTTTGGTACATATACGGCATTCGAATCCAGTTATCACACCGACAGTCCCTACCTACAGTAACTAGGACCAAAACGGAGTATATGCATTGCAGCTTCTCAAGAATGGTCACCAGTTCGAAATATCGACTACATTTTGAGCAATGCCCTTATAACATCAAACGAACAGTTCGAGTACCCCAGATCATTTAATATCATCCATAGGGATACCGATGCTGAAAATCGTATAAAAACTAGATGGTAGAAACAGAGGCCATTAACAGGAATCAACTGTGTTGCTATCAAAGTTAAAGGTACTATGTACAAACGAGCAATTAGACCAATTACAGCGTATAATTCAAAAAGTTTGGTCATGTGCAAATTAGAGGAACAGGAGCTCCAGGTTACAGGCTGATGGATACTGTGCTAGTCTAGACGAGTGATCCTAAAAGACAAACTAAGAAACGAACGCATCCGAGGGTTTGTTTAAGGTAACAAACTAGTGGAAAAGTTTCAAGAAAATCGCCTACGCTGGTACGCCCGTGTCATGCGCCTTGAACCTAGCGTATGACAAGAACAGTACCTGACGTAAAAGAACTGAAAAGGGGCCCCGACGCTCAACGAATTGACTTAATACCCTAAAGAACGACCTAAGAAAGATGTGACTACGCCCTGAAATGGCGCAAATACGTTCACAATGGCGTAACAAGGCTAAGAGGGCAGAACCCAAGAGACACGATAGGAAATAAGACACGGAAGAAGAAGAAGAAGAAGAAGAAGAAGAAAGATGACAGTCCTCAGTAATTAGTACTTTGATGGCCTAGAGAGATTAAAACAGATACTCAAGCACAAGTACCGACCTAATTGGTGCAGTGCTTATCACACTGGACTCGCATTCGGAAGGACGACGCTTTAAATCCCTGCCTGGCGATCCAGGTTAAGATATTCCGTGATTTCCCTAAATCCCTCCAGGAAATACCGGAATGGTTTCTTTAAAATGTCCACGTCCTATTTCCTTACCCAACCTTTCGCGACCTGAGCTTCTGTGCTCCATCTCTAATGGCCTCACTGAAGACTGGACGTAAACTCTCATCTTCCTTCCTTCCTTCCTTCCTTCCTTCCTCCATGAACAAATAAATGATGCAAGAGTCATCACATGCGAATCGCGATGCAGGTCGATCAAAGTACGACAGCACCTCAAACGTAAGAAATACAGTTCATACAAAGATATTCGAAAGACAGAATGTACAATAATCAGCAAAGACGTTTTCTCATTTTTATTTGATGCTGTATGTGACAATATCGTTCTGATGGCAACAGAGTCTAAGATTTACGTATCATAGTCGGGAATACCATACTCTGCACCTTCAATGAGATAAAATACTATTACTGTTGTGAAGCAGTTCAGTATTTTATTATGATGTACTGCGTCATAGTCCACACTGTGGAATTATGCAACCTACACTACCCCATCACTTTAGACAAAACATTGACGTACATACGCAGTGGTTAAGACAACCCTCGCTATTTTCAGTGGATCTGTTTAAGTAACATTTATATTAATTTGATAGTTTCCAATTGAAAATATTATGTCATGCTCAAATTTACGTACTGAAGGCAATTTTTTGAACAGTAATATTGCTACGTCTTGCAGTGTAATATGTCCACTTGTTAAAGTAGTTAAGAGAAAATCATGTTAATCATTGCAATCGTTATTCTCTCTCTTCAGTAAAAAACAAATCTCAATGAATTCCTTAACAAAGAACACTAACGTGTGAAAAGTCTGTCAGCATTTTTTTACAGCGCCTTCGAAACTCCAGTCCTACTGCATAATTTATCCATATTCATAATGAAACACACAATGTCAATTTGACCTCCAAACTTCATATTTGATGCCGGCATCACACAGAGCAGTAGGTGTGACATCATGTAGTTAGCATACCCGGAACTAGGCATACAAATTAGGGTGCGTTCCTGCAATTTTTGCAGCCACAGTGCGGCACACAATAGATCATCTTATCACAAGACTTGTTCAACAGCTTGTGATGTTAGTGACGCAGTTGTACTCGGAAGACTGCTTCGACAGGAGACTAGTCGAAAGTTATTCACTCTACGACGAGAAATGTCGCGAGGAGATGGCTCAGCCACGGTCTACGTATTGTTTCCAGAATGAACCTTTCACTCTGCAGTGGAGTGTGCGCTGTTACTAAACTTCCTGATTTCCGCTATATTCTTTCCTCCAGGAGTGTTAGGCCAACAAGATATGATAATGAACTCCTGTCAAGTTTGGTAAATAGGAGAGGCATAGGCAGAGCTTAAGCCGTGAAGGTAAATCGTGAGTCGTGCTTTTATGGCTCAGTAATAGTTTTAGCAGCGTTAAACTAGCTTCTGATTTTAAATCCTAGTCCAGTAGACATTTTTAATCAGCCAGGAGGCTACAAAACAGCGCACACTCCATCAGACAATGAGTGATTCAACATGAAACCATCACTGGTTACGGTCACTCACTCGATACATTTACAAGTGTGACGTATCATCCATAGTTCGCATCTTGTCATGCGTCCAGTGCGCACTCTGCTATTCCGCGGACACACTATAGCAATTTGTATGATATCTGCCGTGGCCACGGGAGTGTGCATTTAAGTGTCTGTGTGGTTTTACGTGTAAATGTGTGTACTGTTGGTATAAAAAGAGCTAGTGCTCGGAAGCTAGTGTGAATGCTGTTTTCTGTTATGTGTTTCTGTGCTCCACGCATCGATCTGCTACAGGTGAGTAGTTGTCTTTCCTCAATTTTAAGGATTGCTCCATCCAGAAATTTCCATTACTGTTATGTACGAGGGCTATTCGGAAAGTAAGGAACGATAGGTCGCGAAATAGAATCCACAGTGAAAATCAAAACTGTTTTATTTGCAACAGTTAGCTACAACTTCCAGCTACTTATCTCCGTAGTCGCCGATCCGACTTAGACGTTTGTCGTAGCGTTGTACCAACTGTCCAATACCCTCGTTATAGAAGGCAGCCGCCAGTGCTTTCCGCCAATTCTCACGCTGGCCTACAGCTTGTTCTCTGTGCCAAAATGTTGTCTTCATAGCCAGCGGTTCATGTGAGCAGAGATGAAACTCAGAGGGAGACAATTACGAGCTGTATTGTGAGTAATCAAACATTTCAAACTGGAAACGATGCAGGAGCATCTTCATTGCCCCTGCAGAATGCGGCTGATAATTGTATTGAAAAAGAAAACGCACGACAGTCATGTAATGCTGGCTGCATAGCTTCAGGCGAAATTTCTCACCAGGCCCTCGTACTTGTCGGGAGACACTATTTTTCTAAGTATCTTTATGTGCTCCCTGTGTGCTCAGAACTAAAAAGAACGACGTAACGCGATCAACGGGCACACTAGAGACACTGCTCAAAGCACCTATGTGAAACTTCATCGGATTTTCACTGTGGTTTCCATTTTGCGGCCGGTGGCTCCTTACTTTCCGAATAACCCTCGTATAATAACTCGCAAAATCGCCTAATAATTACAACATTCACATTACTGGTTTCGACAATTTATTGCTGTCTTCAGATGTGATTAAGCCACCAGCAGATTTGGCATGATGTACAAAAATGCAGGTTATGCACTCTGAACCATATCAAGAGAGTCTAGTAAAGCTCTTTTCATCTGATCCGAAGAAGAAAGAACTCTTCGCTTTGACGAACATGGACTAGTTTCTTGAACGAAAGAAATCTACATTTTTAAAACAAATAATTCCAACTAGATTCATAAAACACTATTAAGCCTTCGCTCTATACTTCTACCTCTAATAGTATCTTCCTGTATCGCGACTGATAGAGAATAGGCGTTGCGATGTCAGCCGCGCCGTCAACTTGGTGTGCTACCTCTCTGTATTTCACTGGTCGTGAGAATTGTGTAAACACATGACACAATACATGGTTCTCCCGTTCCGTAATGCAGTGAACATGAGCTCCGTCCTGCGTGACATATGCAACACTCCCACCGTGAGACCATTTCCGTCATTTCTTGCTCGTGGCGCGCACATACTTTTTTCACCGTATTGTCTCTCCAGTCCCATTACAGCAACGTATTTATTTGACTTCTAAAGACATACGATGAGGTACGTTGTGTCCGCTAAAAGCAGAAAGCTCCTTAGCTTATTAACACAATGCCCGCCTCACAATTTTTCAGTGAATACTGCAGCAGCGACAATACTTTATACTCCCCGTTTTGGTGTTCGCGGGAAATTGATGAATGGCTCATGCGGTCCCTATGGTTTCTAACTCAAGCTTTACTACCTATGGAAACTTGGGGGTGATTTTCGAAGAGAGGTTCAGTGCATTCGCTGGTTACTGAAAAGCTTTTTAGTTTTCTGACACATCTCGTAGCTACACTATAGCTCTTAACCATAGAATTTCACTTGACTAAGTTCCGCCGGCCGGGGTGGCCGAGCGGTTCTGGGCGCTACAGTCTGGCACCGCGCGACCGCTATGGTCACTGGTTCGAGTCCTGCCTCGAGCATGGATGTGTGTGATGTCCTTAAGTTAGTCAGGTTTAAGTAGTTCTAAGTTCTAGGGGACTGACGTCCTCAGAAGTTAAATCCCATAGTGCTCAGAGCCGTTTGAACCATATTTGAACTACACTACTCGCCATTAAAATTGCTACTCCAAGAAGAAATGCAGATGATAAATGGGTATTCATTGGAAAAATATATTACACTAGAACTGACATGTGATTACATTTTCACGCAATTTGGATGCATAGATCCTGAGAAATCAGTACCCAGAACAACCACCTCTGGCCGTAATAACGGTCTTGATACGCATGGGCATTGAGTCAAACAGAGCTTGGATGGCGTGTACAGGTACAGCTGCCCATGCAGCTTCAACACGATACCACAGTTCATCAAGAGTAGTGACTGCCATATTGTGACGAGACAGCTGCTCGGCCACCATTGACCAGACGTTTTCAGTTGGTGAGAGATCTGGAGAATGTGCTGGCCAGGGCAGCAGTCGAACATTTTCTGTTTCCAGAAAGGCCCGCACAGGACCTGCAACATGCGGGCGTGCATTATCCTGCTGAAATGTAGGGTTTCGCAGGGATCGAATGAAGGGTAGAGCCACGGGTCGCAACACATCTTAAATGTAACGTCCGCTGTTCAAAGTGTCGTCAGTGCGAACAAGAGGTGACCGAGACGTGTAACCAGTGGCACCCCATACCATCACGCCGGGTGATACGCCAGTATGGCGATGACAAATACACGCTTCCAATGTGCGTTCACCGCGATGTCGCCAAACACAGATGCGACCATCATGATGCTGTAAACAGAACCTGGATTCATCCGAAAAAATTGCGTTTTGCCATTCGTGAACCCAGGTTCGTCGTTGAGTACAACATCGCAGGCGCTCCTGTCTGTGATGCAGCGTCAAGGGTAACCGCAGCCATGGTCTCCGAGCTGATAGTCCATGCTGCTGCAAATTTCGTCGAACTGTTCATGTAGATGGTTGTTGTCTTGCAAACGTCCCCATCTGTTGACTCAGGGATTGAGACGTGGCTGCACGATGCGTTACAGCCATGCGGATAAGATGCCTGTCATCTCGACTGCTAGTGATACGAGGCCGTTGGGATCCAGCACGGCGTTCCGTATTACCCTCCTGAACCCATCGATTCCATATTCTGCTAACAGTCATTGTATCTCGACCAATGCGAGGAACAATGTCGCGATACGATAAACCGCAATCGCGATAGGCTACAATCCGACCTTTATCAACGTCGGAAACGTGATGGTACGCATATCTCCTCCTTACACGGGGCATCACAACAACGTTTTGCCGGCCGAAGTGGCCGTGCGGTTAAAGGCGCTGAAGTCTGGAACCGCAAGACCGCTACGGTCGCAGGTTCGAATCCTGCCTCGGGCATGGATGTTTGTGATGTCCTTAGGTTAGTTAGGTTTAACTAGTTCTAAGTTCTAGAGGACTAATGACCTCAGCAGTTGAGTCCCATAGTGCTCTGAGCCATTTGAACCATTTTGAACAACAACGTTTCACTAGGCAACGCCGGTCAACTACTGTTTGTGTATGAGAAATCAGTTGGAAACTTTCCTCATGTCAACACGTTGTAGATGTCGCCACCGGCGCCAACCTTGTGTGAATGCTCTGAAAAGCTAATCATTTGCATATCACAGCATCTTCTTCTGTCGGTTAAATTTTGCGTCTGTAGCGCGTCATCTTCGTGGTGTAGCAATTTTAATGGCCAATAGTGTAAGTTCCTTTAGCTACAGGGTCCCAACGTCAGTGGCATAGAATTTTGTACCGCAGTGGGAGACAGCTACCTGCGACAAATGTACAACTTCACTATTGCAGAAAGCAACTGAAAGAGGACAACATGTACGTCCATTTATTGTCTACAATTCGTTACGTTTGTAATCGTATTTTTTACGTCATAGGGGCTTTTACCGTTTGAGGTCGTCCCGATGTAAGTCAATGCACATTTTCCAACGTTTACCCATCGATTAGATGCCATCCCTGAAGTTTTGCTCTGTAAACGAATGCGAAGTATCCGTCTGCCGCAGCAGTGACCTCCTCCTCGGACTCACAGGGAACCCCTTGAGTACGAGGTCGCAAATTCAATCTTTGGTATGGCACATTTGGAAGTCTTGTGTTAACAGTTATAACAGGAAAAATATTGGCTACTAATGACACACCATGGGCATTAGGCGGGCGACAGAAAATGAGTGTCCGGGAGGTGTAGAGATCAACTTTCTATGGGATGTATGTATTGCACTTCACAAAATGGGCATCGTCGACACTCAAGAAATAGCCAAATAAATCATTAACTTGCACCACCGAATTTTAAATGGCGCGCCACAGTGATCACAAAGGTTCGCACCATCAAGATCGTAGGCGCCCTCCTCGGAATTACAAACCGCGCAGAACGTTCAGCTAGCTATCCAATCTTAAAGAATGCATGAAGAATCATATTGATGTAATGGGGTGATGAGAAATGATGGAATGTGGTGGCACGCAACCGAATGTGAAACAGTCTGTCATGAAGATTTTCATAAAACTGACTATTCTTTAAGGCGAACCTGCAGATAGTGCAACAACATGTGTTGTAGGCACTGAAAAAACATATATTCAGAGGTCGACTTTCTCCAGTGGTTCCAGGTCGTACGAACTGCAATATCACATGCTTTTCAGGAGGGATAGTGTACTCTGAAGCGTATGATTTTTATACGCAGAATAGGACTCATTTTGACCAGCTATAGGCCAAAAACAGTGCTCATACCATACTTGTAGTTCTCTTACGCCCATTTTCCCGCTCTTCGTTGCTGTGACGTAAATATTTCGTACTGCCCTTGCAAGATGACGCACACATGAAAGAATCGTAGGAAGCAGAGCACCTCCAACTTCCCACAGCACAATAGACAACATTTCAAACCTTTACCATCCACATGTACAGTCGCCATAATTGTACACAAATGCGTCAAGGCATTGATGTTAGATGATCTTGATACAACTCTCCTGATATCTCTAATTTACAGGGCTCCTTTCGTATACATTTCATCTTCAAATTACGACTGGTCGGAGTTGAAAGCAAATTCCTCACTGAACGATGGGATAAGTTTGTTTATCTCACCTGTAAATTTTCGAGCCGATTCCGAAGTTTGCTGTGCGTCGTCAAGTTGACACTTTGTTTGAAATTTCGTTATCTTACGTGTTTAAGCTATGCAACCATCCACTGTTTCCCTTGAAATCACTGGAACCTATGTTGGGCGCAATTTGATGTGCGTAACATAGTAAGTTACTATCACGCACGTCCTGTAAATTGTATCGAGCATCCTTGAAACGCGCAAAAACACCAGTTTTTGTAACAAGTGCGCCCTGTCCTCCCGTGAGTATCTGTAGTTTTTCTTATGCACTACACGGTCATATTGCTGCGGTCTTACTCGAAATCAGTTCATAATTATTTTTTTACTATGCTGCGGATGATCTTCTATGTACGTAGTTATGTTCAGCACCTGCACCTTGGACAACAACTGTTCTTTACTACTTTTCCCTGGAGACGGGATTTGTGGCTGCCCGTCCGACAAGGATAACGAAGTGCATGGCCCGACATTTGTTTCAATGTCACTCTCACTTGATAAGCACGTATCGCTATCATTGCAGTCTCATAAGCAATGTCCACACAGCCAAGCGTATACGACTCCACACACTCGACTGACTGCATACGTTAACATTTCATCTGTAACTTCTTTCTCACTCTGTGTAATTCCCTGGCTTCCCTTCTGACGAAATGTCAACTTCAGCAACTGTTGTTGTAGATATAATGCAATGTTTGCTTTGTTTGTCGTTGCCATTGCTCTGCTTTGTATCTAAACCACTAGCACTGCAGCGCAGTTGTGAGTTACTCGTCGACTAAGCAGTTCAACAATTCAACTACGCTCCGTAGCCTCACGCTATGCTCGTCATTGGATACACCAGTCCCACCCCCCGTTGCCATTAGCAGACAATATTTTGGTTTCATGGAAGACAATAGATGAGGCGTCGAATACGGTTAACATCATTGGCCTTTTGCCACCTCTCTCTCAAGGGGTTCCTTGTCAGGACGTATTGTAGTCTCAAATTTATTTAGACATGGAATCGAGTAGCGTAATACTGTTGCATCTGCTTGGTAGAGTGTATATTCCAAAAATTCGAAACTTCATAGCCGTCAGTTTTCCCACTGCATAAAGACATTAAATTACGGTTAAACTGTCAAGATTATAGCCATTTCTTTTCTTTCCTTTTGTTTTCGATCTAGGTCTCTTCTAACGCTTGTTTTTCAAGTAGTTAGTCCAAAGGCATATGTGCTATTATTAAATGATTATTTAACCTTTGACCAGATAATAATCAGAAGAGTGCCGTTTCACTTTTCCATCAACTAACATCGACTTTACAGTTTTCGTTATGGCCCACAAGTTTCCACTTTTTCCCCTACTTGCTGTTTAATTTTGGTGCGAAGTCGTGAACCCATGTCTCATCCACAATAACAACTCTGTACATACAATCAATTGCTTAATTTTTGAAACTATCAAAAACTAGAAAACCTACATTGCGTTTGCTTTTTGGCAGCATTCGGTGGTGCGACACTCATCTTTCACATAGCGTCGTCATAGTTAATTTTTCTCGTAAAATATTATATGCCTTATCTTCATCTTTCTGTGGTGTTAGCAGTTCCATACATATGCCATCGCAACTAGAATTTTGTGTGCATTGTCATTGCCCATATCAGTGGTTGAGTTCTAGGACGTCTTCTTCATGAGAATTACTGCCAAGTTTGAATGCATACGTGCAGTGCTTAAGGTTTGAAAATTAAGGAGGATAGTTCTTAAAAACTTTCATCATTTTCTGATGGTTGGCGATAAACTGTCCGAAACAAATCATTTTTGACGCTACACTGCATCAGTTTATCTACACTGAATGACAAAGAAGTGAAGCACCCAGCAGACGTGGTCGGATGTCAGCGTTACTCCGTACACTTACACACCATCGGCGAATACGTTTAAGACTACAGTTTTAATTTTCTGTGATTGGTAAAACGGCTACTAGCTTCCTTAGTGTTGCTTTTCTTTAGAGTCGTTAACAGGCCTGGTAGGGTGTATAAGGTGCGTGAACAGCGTCAGATGGTGAGTGAACACTGAGAAGGACTGGAGATGCCACAGACTCTTATGAGACATTATCAGCAGATGGCAGGGTTTGAAAGGGTCTTCATTCTGGGCCACCATTTGGCCAGTTGGTCGAATCGTGCAGTATCCAAAATTGTGAGGCATTCGGATGTAACAGTGGCCCGATGTTGGACTGCTTGGGAACGTGGTAGCAGCCATACTCGTCAAGATTCCGGTCGTGTACATTTCATAACCACAAGGAAGGACCGCTGTAATGTGCATGAAGCACATCGTAACTGCCATTCGAGAAAAAGTAATGGATTGTTTGCAACACTCTGTGTCACTCAGCATCATTGGTCAGAGACAAACAGCAGCCAGACTAGGGGATTACCGCCCTATTCGTGGGCTACCGTTAATACCACAACGTAGACGACTGCATTTGGAGTCGTCCCGTGACCAAGACGCATATACTGCTGGTGAATGGCGTCCCATTGTGTTCCGTGACGAATCACGGTTATGCACTATTTGGATAAGCGTCGTCGTTGAGTATGTCAGCGACGTGGGGAGAGATGCCATTCTTCCAATGCTTTGGGAAGACACAGCGGTGTTACTCCTGGCGTTATGCTGTGGGGAATCATCGGGTACGACTTCAGGTCTCGGCTGTTAGTGTCTGAGAGAATTCTCACGGCACAGCGGTACGTCACGGACATCCTGCATCTTCATGCGCTACTTCTCCGGCGACAGTGTCGCGGCGCTACTTTTCAGCAGGACAATTCTCGTCCATATATGACACTTCTCTGTAAAATATCTTCGTGATGATAAGGTACTGCCATCGCCGGCAAGATCCGCAAACCTATCTACATCTACATCTACATGATTACTCTGCAATTCACATTTATGTGCTTGGCAAAGGGTTCATCGAACCACAATCATACTATCTCTCTACCATTCCACTCCCGAACAGCGCGCGGGAAAAACGAACACCTAAACCTTTCTGTTCGGGCTCTGATTTCTCTTATTTTATTTTGATTATCGTTCCTACCTATGTAGGTTGGGCTCAACAAAATATTTTCGCATTCGGAACAGAAAGTTGGTGACTGAAATTTCGTAAATAGATCTCGACGCGACGAAAAACGTCTTTGCTTTAGTGACTTCCATCCCAACTCGCGTATCATATCTGCCACACTCTCTCCCCTATTACGTGATAATACAAAACGAGATGCCCTTTTTTGCACCATTTCGATGTCCTCCGTCAATTTCACCTGGTTCAAAAAATGGTTCAAATGGCTCTGAGCACTATGCGACTTAACTTCTCAGGTCATCAGTCGCCTAGAACCTAGAACTAATTAAACCTAACTAACCTAAGGACATCACACACATCCATGCCCGAGGCAGGATTCGAACTGCGACAGTAGCGGTCGCTCGGCTCCAGACTGTAGCGCCTAGAACCGCACGGCCACTCCGGCCGGCAACCCCACCTGGTAAGGATCCCACACCGCGCAGCAATATTCTAACAGAGGACGAACGAGTGTAGTGTAAGCTGTCTCTTTAGTGGACTTGTTGCAGCTTCTAAGTGTCCTGCCAATGAAACGCAACCTTTGGCTCGCCTTCCCCACAATATTATCTATGTGGTCTTTCCAACTGAAGTTGTTCGTAATTTTAACACCCAGGTACTTAGTTCAATTGACAGCCTTGAGAATTGTACTATTTATCGAGTAATCGAATTCTAACGGATTTCTTTTGGAACTAATATGCATCACCTCACACTTTTCGTTATTTAGCGTCAACTGCCACCTGCCACACCATACAGCAATCTTTTCTAAATCGCTTTGCAACTGATACTGATCTTCGGATGACCTTACTAGACGGTAAATTACAGCATCATTTGCGACAAACCTAAGAGAACTTCTCAGATTGTCACCCAGGTCATTTATATGGATCAGGAACAGCAGAGGTCCCAGGACGCTTCCCTGGGGAACACCTGATATCACTTAAGTTTTACTCGATGATTTGCCGTCTATTGCTACGAACTGCGACCTTCGTGACAGGAAATCACGAATCCAGTCGCACAACTGAGACGATACCCCATAGGCCCGCAGCTTGATTAGAAGTCGCTTGTGAGGAACGGTGTCAAAAGCTTTCCGGAAATCTAGAAATACGGAATCAACTTGAGATCCCCTGTCGACCTATCCACGATATAAGATGGGTGTGACTAGTTCTGACGTCAAAACCATCCCCGGATATCAAGGACGAGTTACGACAGTTGTGGACTAACTTGCCACAGCAGAAGGTACAGCGACTGTATGACACCCTTCCCAACTGAATCAGTGCTGCATACAGGACAGAGGGGCTGCAACGTCATACTGATAAGTGGTCTCATACTGAAAATTTCCTTGTAAATTTGTCTCGATATTGTGATCGCTGAAATAACATCACATACCTTCTCAACTCGTGCAGTTTGATTTCGTTTCCTCCTCCCCCTCTAGGTGCATCACTTTTTTTGTCAATCAATGTAATTTAAGGAAAACAAAGACTGAAACAAGGCATTACTCGTCTCCCCAGTTTGTTACATTGTTGCGTAGCACTGCGACTGGAAAGCAGGATTCGTAACTCTATGACTGCATTTAGCGCTGTGTTCTACCAATAGACCTTGAGTAACCCCAAGCCCATAAAAGCATATTTTTTCGACCTTGAAATTTCGTACTTTTTCCTCCCTCTCTTCTAGATCAGAAAATTGTAATTTCTTTCTTCGGCTACCGCTTTTGGGAATAAATGTAGATGTAAATCACCTGCAATATACACTAAAGCTCCAAAGAAACTTGTATAGGCATGTGTATTCAAATACAGAAATATGTAAACGGGTAGAATATGAGACAATAAGAGTCTGGTGCAGTTGTTAGATCGGTTACTTATGCTACAATGGGACGTTATCAAGATTTAAGTGAGTTTGAACATGGTGTTATAGTCGGCGCACGAGCGATGGGACAAGGCATCTCCGACGTAGCGATGAAGTGGGGACTTTCCCGTACTCTCATTTCACGAGTATACCGTAAATATCAGGAATCCGGTAAAACATCAAATCTCCAACATTGTTGCAGGCGGAAAAGGATCCTGCAAGAACGGGACCAACGACCGCTGTAGAGAATCGTTCAACGTGACAAAAATGTAACCCTTCCGCAAATTGCCGCGAGGGGTAGCCGCGCGGTCTCAGCCGTCTTGTCACGGACCGCGCGGCTCCCCCGTCGGAGATTCGAGTCCTCCCTCGGGCATGGTTGTGTGTGTCGTACTTAACATAAGTTAGTTTAAGTTAGATTTAGTAGTGTGTAAGCTTAGGGACCGATAACCTCAGCAGTTTGGTCCCATAAGACCTTACCACAAATTTCCAAATTTCCTTGCGTAAATAGCTGCAGAAGTCATGCTGGGCCGTCAACAAGTGTCAGCGTGCGCACCATTCAACGACACTTCATCGATATGGGCTTTCGGAGCCAAAGGTCCACCCGCGTGCCGTTGAAGGCTGCACTCTTGGTGACTGCACGACACAAAGATTTACGCATCGCCTGGGCCCGTCCACATCGACATTGGGCTGTTGACGACTGGCGACATGTTGCCTGGTCTGACGAGTCTTGTTTCAAACTCTATCGAGCGGATGGACGTGTACGGGTATGAAGACAACCTCATGAATCCATGGACCCTGCATGTCGGCAGGGGACTGTTCAAGCTGGTGGAGGCTCTGTAATGGTTTGGGGCGTGTGCAGTTCGAATATATGTGATCCTTAATACGTCTAGATACGACTCTGACAGGTGACACGTGAGAAAGCACCCTGTCTGGTCACCTGCATTCATTCATGCCCATTATGCATTCCGACAGACTTCGCCAATTCGAGCAGGAGAATGCGACACCCCACACGTCCAGAATTGCTACAGAGTGGCTCCAGGAACACTCTTCTGAGTTTAAACACTTGCGCTGGCCACCAGACTCCCCAGACGTGAACATTATTGAGCATATCTGGGATGACTTGCAACGTGCTGTTCAGAAGAGATCTCCACCCCCTCCTACTCTTATGGATTTATGGACAGCCCTGCAGGATTCATGGTGTCAATTCCCTCCCAGCACTATTTCAGACATTAGTCTTTGGCACTTCAGTGTAGCATGTATGTGTTCTTCCGAGAGTACTACATCAGCTTTTCGTCTAGAAGTGGATGCAGAATCAGCAAGCCATCATGGGTTTTCTGTTTCCACAGACAAATGGTAAACTACTAATGTGATTCTCAATGGGAGGGGGCATCCTCATGGGAATCGAGGATGGATGGTTCGCATGTATCTTGCTGCGATTTTTATGTATTGGGAAATGGCGTCGGAATCAGGGCTCCTCGGCTTTAGGCCGGCTCCTTTCTGCTGCTCGATGAGGGCTGATCAAGGAAGTGACAGAATAAGACTGAATATTTTATTTCAGGGTGGTTGTGTAAAGGTTCCTATCCATCCAGACTGGAGATCAGCGCCGAAAACGCAACCGCACCAAGGAATCGGCATTATTTCCCGTAAATAGAGTGACAAATAAGAAAACCCAAGAGACATAGTGATTGATAAAGATGCAGTATTTCTCATCGCGATTGGAATGTTTAACCCGTGGTGTAGAGAAGTCGTATACAATCATTGTTATAAATTGGAGAGATTACTGTAATGAATAAAAAGGCTGTGCCGAGATTCCAGGAGCGGGCAAGTGCCCCTTCTCCCACCACCATCATTATCAAAATAGTTCAAATGGCTCTAAGCACTATGGGACTTAACATCTGAGATCATCAATCCCCTAGACTTAGAACTACGTAAACCTAACTAACCTAAGAACATCACACACATCTATGCCCGAGGCAGGATTCGAACCTGCGGCCGTAGCAGCCACGTGGTTCCAGGCTGAAGCGCCTAAAACTGCTCGACCACAGCGGCCGGCCCATCATTATCAGCCGTTTAAGATTTCACTGCTGAATGGAGGCCTCCCCTAGACTTTAACAAACCCACCTATTCTGTTAGATCACTTCTTGGTCTTTTTTTATCTCTGCGAATCCAGCACAGAACATCCTTGGTCCATTCACCATACACTCGCTTGTCTATATATACTGCCAACTTCCGTTTCATTTTCACTAGTACCATAAGTACATCTACATCTATACTCCGCAAGACACCTTACAGAGTGTGGCTGAGGATATTTTGCGTGCCACTGTCATTCCCCACTTCCTGTTCCAGTCACGGATGGTTCACTGCGAAGAACGATTGTCGCTAAGCCTCCATGCTAGCTCGAATCACTCTAATTTTATGTTCATGACCTTTTCTCAAGATAAGTAGGAGAAAGCAATATATTGGTTAACTCTTCCAGGGACGTACGCTCTCAAAATTTAACTGTAAAGTACGGCATGACACAGAACGCCTCTCTTGCAGTGTATGCATTCTGTAGTTGTCTGAGCATCCCCGTGACGTTTTTGTGCTTACTAAATGAACCCGTAACGAACCGCGCTGGTCTTCTGTGGATCTTCTCTATTTCCTCTATCAGTTATATCTGGTACGGATCCACACCGACGAACAGTGTTCAAGCACTGGCCGAACGAGCGTTTTGTAAGCTACCTCCTTTGTGGGTCGACTACACTGCCTGAGTATTCTTCGTACGAATCTGTCTGGCATCTGTATTACCTGCGACAGTTTTTATGTGGTGATTCCATTTTAAATAGTTCCGTACATATTAAGCCTACATTTTTTATGTATGTAAATGCTTCCAGTGATTTTTCTGCAATAGTGTAAACATACAATAATTGGTTGTCCTGCCTATTTATGTGCAATATGCCACATTTATTTCTTTATCTTGAGGATCAATTGCCAATCTCTGTATCTTTTGCAGGTCTTCCTGTACTTCGGTATAATTTTCCAGTGTTGCAACTTTTCTGTATATAACAACATTACCCGCGAAAAGCGTCATGGAGCTGCCGGCATTATCCCCTAAGTCACTAATATATACAGGGTGAATCACCTAAAACTTGCACCGCAAATATTGGAGAAATCGAATATGCTACTGATGTACGGTTTTCACAGAATGGATTGCTAGTCAGGGGCTAGACAATCAATAGATTGTAATAATACTTAGAATGTGTATTTTTGTCCAAACGTACACTTTTTAAATGGAACAATGGCTGTTGACATAAACAAATTAAAAGTAGGGTAAACTGGAATGTCAGTGATGTTTGTTGCAGGATTCTAGTACGAGTCGTCTACGAGATACCGTATTTTGAAAAGTTCCCACAGAATACCTGTGGTAGCACACACTAAAGAACAACGCAAGTGTATACACTCGTTATGTGTATTCTGACCAGTAACGAGGTTATGTTCAAAATGACCACCAGTATGGAACGATTACTACACACGTGCTAGCTTATCAGCGGAGATGTCCGAGCAGGTTGCAGTAATACGTCGTTGCATATCATGTGTATAGTTGGTATGTCCTTGTAGACAGCGTCTTTCAGCTTCCTCCACAGAAAAAGGTCTACAGGCGTCAAATATAGGGAACGGGCGCGCCAAAGGTACAGGTCCTCTGCGTCCAATCCAACGATTTGGAAACAATTCGTGAAGACACACTATAGTATTTCGTGCACTATGGGCTGGACAGCCATCATGTTGGTACCACAGGTTCCTCCTAGTCTGCAGAGGAACGTCTTCTAGCATCCATAGAAGATGGTCTGTTGGGATGCTGCCACGCCACACGTTTACACTCCGTGGATGCTGACGTTCCACTTGACGAGGCCAACGAGGATTGTCTACAGAACAATACTGCATGTTTCGCTGGTTTACCTGGCCACGATTGATGCCAGTCGGGTGGCCGAGCGGTTCTAGGCGCTACAGTCTGGAGCCGCGCGACCGCTACGGTCGCAGGTTCGAATCCTGCCTCGGGCATGGATGTGTGTGATGTCCTTAGGTTAGTTAGGTTTAAGTAGTTCAAAGTTCTAGGGGACTGATGACCTTAGAAGTTAAGTCCCATAGTGCTCAGAGCCATTTGAACCATTTTTGAACCATGATTGATAAATGTGGCTTCATCACTCAGCAACATACATGATACACCTGGAGTACATAATACATCTGTCTTAATTTCCTTGTACAGAAGTTAACATGATACTCATAATCGTTTCTATGCAGCTCTTGATGAAGAGAGATGTGACAGGGATGGAACCTATGTCGAAGGAGCACATAGGATCCTTGCCTGACTCATGCCATTTCTTGGTGCTATTGCGCTGGAGCTAACGTGTGAATCAACTGCAACAGCAGTAAGAGCATTAATTTCTTACTCTTCTGTCGTTACTTGTTTCCTTCTGTTACGTTGTCTAGGTGTTACACTATCACTTTCACGGAACTGGTTGAAGAGGTTGATAAATAATTGCCGATATGGCTGATGTTTACTGGTATATCTTGCCGCATATACAGTACAAGAACGAACTGCATTCTTCTTACACTATCATACACCACGAGCATGTCAGCTTTTTCTGCATTGGTAAATCCCATCGTCCACTCACGACCTGCTGCTTGGACTGTCACACACCGACTAGCAGGTGGCGACGTACTCGAGGAACACACAAGCACACTGTAAGCAAACATAACAACATCGACCTAGCAACGACGCAGATTGAATAGTACAAACAAGTGTCGGTGTGGAAACTCTTCAAAATGACGATGTCTCGTAAACGACTTGCACTAGAATAGTGCAGCAAACACCACTGGCATTATAATTTATCCTACTTTTAGTCTGTTAATGTCAACATGCATTGTTCCATTTTTTTAAAATGTATGTTTGCACAAAAAATACGCTTTATAAGTATTATTACAATCTGTTGATTGGCTAACAATACGAACACCTGACCAGCAGTCCGTTCAGTGAAAACCGCACATCAATAGCACTTTCCATTTCAAATGGTTTAAATGGCTCTGAGCACTATGGGACTCAACTGCTGAGGTCATTAGTCCCCTAGAACTTAGAACTAGTTAAACCTAACTAACCTAAGGACATCACACACATCCATGCCCGAGGCAGCATTCGAACCTGCGACCGTAGCGGTCGCGCGGTTCCAGACTGCAGCGCCAGAACCGCGCGGCCACTTCGGCCGGCCCACTTTCCATTTCCGCAGTACCTGCGGTGAAAGTTTTAGCTGATTCACCCCGTATATTTGTAAAAAGTTATGGTCCTACAGCATTCTCTTAGGGTATGCCCGAAAATATTTTTATGTCTGAAGATTTGTACCTCTTCATGTCCAGTAGCCTCTCCTCTGCTGAGCGATTCAGTCGCTTTTCTGTCCGGTGGTTAAGTTCTTCACTCCAGTCCGTTCCCTGATGAATTTGTTTATTTCCTGTGTCACTTAGCAATTCCCCACATGCATCTCTCTATTGCTCTCTGAGCAAATCCCATTTTTTAAATACTTTTCTCACTTTAAATCCATATACAACTGCTATATGTCAATACAAGTAAAACACACTGACAATAAAGTTTACTTTTCAGGCATATCAGAAATTTAGTTTTGAAAACACTATCTAGTTTACGAAGAGCACTCCAGGCTAATTTTTCTTCATCTGGTTCTGTAATTGCGCTGTTAATTTACTGTTTCCTCTCGATGTGTTCGATATACATTGTTCTAGACCTTTTGCAATTGATTTTCGAATTTATTTTGAAAATTGCGAAATCATGTTATTATGTTCGTTGTTGAAGCACAACTGGACTTGAGGGAAACAGTTCAGTGTCATTATCAAAACGAATGTGAGTCACATTTGCTTGATTAATGTGCGTTTTTAGCACGGTTTTATAAGGTCGTTTTCTTGCCTGTCTGTTCAGTAAAAATTTTACAATTCATTTTAAAGCTCAGAACTGAATGGCAACGTAATATTAACTCGCTCTCACGTCGGTCTGTTCGGTGATGGTGTGGGTTGGAAGATAGTTCTTTTCGTCTTCCACGCATCATTTGCGTGATAAATCGTAATGATGTAGAACGATAAATTTTACAATCACATAGCAAATTAATTTGTAAATATGGTTGCGTACTGAACATTTATAAGTTTTTTTCTTTATTATAAGTAAATATACAGTCGTGAGATAGTAATTCCTACCCACCACGTTTTACACATTTCAATAATAGAAATTCTTCTACTGAGTGGAAGGAGTTCTCAAGGAGAAACTTTTTCAGCTTATTTTCAATTTTTACTTTTCTATCTGTCAGACATTTTATGTCACTGGCTAAATGATCAAAAATTTTAGTTGCAGCATTGTGCACCACTTTTTGTGCTAAAGACGACCTTCATGTGGAGTAATGAATGCCATCTTTCCTTCTGGTATTATAATTATGTACATCATTGTTCCTTTTGAGCTGCAGTGGATTATTTACAGCAAACCTCATGAGAGAACAAATACCGTATACTGTGAAGTAGTAGTCAGAATACCAAACTTCTTAAACAGATGTCTGTAAAATGATCGTGGGTGACCACCAAATATTATTCTTACTGCGCGTTTTGAGCAATGAAGACTTTCTTTCTTGAAGGTGAGCTGCACCAGAACATTATAGAATGAAAATATACAAAATTTGTCAATTTACTAATTTCTCTCTCCCCAAGATTTGGAATTATTCTAAGCGAAAATGTGACTCAACTAAGATGTTTTAGGAGTTCTGCAACGTACTTTTTCCAGTTTAAATTCTCATCAATATGGACACCTAAAATTTTTGAATTTTACACCTTGTTTATTATTTCCTCGCTGTATGGTGTACTTATCATTGGTATAGTGCCTCTAGATGTGCAAAACTGAATATGTTGTATCTTTTTAGAATACGAGTAGATGTAAAAGGTTGGTAATGGGTGACATCTCAGCCGCCCTGCAGGACCGGCATGTTGTGTGGGTTGTGTCAGATTGCGTTCCAGCAGTATGCGAGAGGACTGGCATGACTGAACACAGAGAGACAGAGAGGGGGGGGGGGGAGCAACAGGATATGGATATCGCTTTCTTCTCTGTTGGTTCGGTATAAATTTTGTCTTTATTTCAAACTAACTTCGCATGAGCTTGAGACCTGAAATTTTAAATGTATCTCAGAAATGGCTGACAATGCAATATTAACTCACTTACTTCTCTGGTGTGTGGTGGAGGGTACTACGTTTAGTACTGTGTTTTCCCAATGAGCTAGAGACTTGAAACTTTCAGCGCAGCTCAGAATTTGATGACAATGCAATATTAATTCGCTTTCTTTTCTGTTGTATGGCGGAGGATACTTTGTGTACCATTGTCATTTTCCCCCCTTTTCCTATTCCAGTCGCAAATGTTTTGCGGGAAGAAAATTGCTGGTAAGCCTCAGGGTGAGACTCAATTTATCTAATTTTTACCTTCGTGGTATTTCTGAGAGATATACTTAGGAGGAAGCAATGTATTGAGTCAGGTGAAAGAAGCTGAAATAAACCCAAATTTTACTACATTTCTCTATTGTAAGCTCATCAAACTGTCTGAAATCGACTGAAAAATTTCACACACACAAGACTAAAATGCAGAAAGTAATTATGTAACTGAAAATGAATTTTTAATATACCGCGTTTTTAAATTGGATTTAAAAGTACAAAATAATTTCTCCTATTCTCTTATAGATTCCTAACCTCATATAATTAGTTCTGAAAGTTTGTGATTGTCAGTTTTTAATAGCTATCAAGATAGTTGTAAAATTTAAAACGAAAAACGTAGAGCACAACCAATACATACTTTATGCGTCAATAGTTCGCCTCCTTATTATTACACCACTTACTAACTGATGTGTGTAGTTCATCTCTTTGATATTATCTATTGCAGAGACCACATGTTTTTCGTTTTAAATCTTATAAGTATTTCCATAGCTACTAAAATTTCACAAGCATAAATTTTAAGGACTATCTTTATGGGGTTAGGAATCTACATGGGGTTATGAGAAATAATTTTTTACTTTTTAGCCTGATTTAAAAACGTAGAATATTAAAAATTCACTTTTATTCAAATAATTGTTTTCTTATTTTCTCAGTTTCCCCTACAGCTGCCAATATTAGCTTTTGTAATAAGGTATGTCCTTGCCCAATTAATTTTTCTATTCTGAATTTCACACATTCACGATTAAATCTACTGAAAACTGTAGGATTCTCGTATGCAAGCATATTCTTCAGTAACGTAACAGAGATCGAATAAATTGCTTGTTTCTGTAGGACATATTCCCTTGAAACAAAGACATAAGCTTTCTCAAAATCTCGAATACACACAAAGTGATAATTCGTTCTCATTGCTCCGTCGTATACTTTTTTTAACAACTGCTAAGTTGTCTATTGTGTTATAACCACTTCTGAAATGAACTTGTTCCTTTATTGGTTAAAATTAATTTTTTCCATGTGTGATGCAAAAAAATATTTGTTAATAGAGGAGTGTTATAGGTCTAGAGTTTTTTTTAAAATTTCTTGTCTGTCTCCTTTCTCACGTAAGAGAGTCGCTACAGCGTTGTTCCACTTTCCGGAATTCCTTTCTGCTAGAATCGTTCGTTAGTATAGGGGTTCCGCAAAGTAGCATATTAGGACCAATACTGTTCCTCATATACATCAATGACTTTCCCAGTAGTGTTACTCATGGTGAAAAAATCCTCTTCGCTGATGACAGCAATATTATAGTCACTGAGAAAACAAGAGAACTCCTTGCCGAGAAAGCAAATGAAACTCTCAAGGAAGTTTATGATTGGTCAATAAGTAATAAAGTGTCATTGATCATAAAGAAAACTGATGCCATGAATTTCAGTTTGAAGAGTAAAAATGACAATGTTAAATTAAATGTAGATGGCACCTCTATAGACTGTGTAACAAATGCAAAATTTGTATGAATGAATACTGATTCTCGGCTGAAGTGGTGTGAACACACAAAGATACTTACAAACAGAATTTCATCAGCATGTTATGCCCTTAGAATCCTATCATCAGTGTGTAGCATGCAGTGTCTTTCAGTTACATATTATTCATATGTACTCTCAATTCTTAGCTATGGACTTCTTTTTTGGGGAACAAGTGCACAAAATATGAACACAATTTTCAAACTCCAGAAAAGAGCCATAAGAATAATAATCAAAAATACTAGTCGAGCTCATTGTAAAGATCTGTTTAGAACACTGGGGATTTTAACTCCTCAATGTGAATACAGTTACCAGTCAATTGTAGACATCAAAAATAACATGCACAAACAGCTCTGTCCATGACCATGCAACAAGAGATAGACTCAACTTACATTTACCAAGAAAAAAATAAACATAAAACTCAAAACAGCATTTTCAACCAAGGAATAAAACTGCACAAAAAAATTACCAAAAGAGATTAAATAAATTGCCAAAATACACTTATTTAAGAAGGCAGCTTAAAAGTACCTGTTATGCAATACATTTTATACATTGAAGGATTACTTAACTAGAACAGAGTAGGGGTTTGATAAAAAATGTAATACAATTAAATAATAATAATAATGATTATAAAATATCCAACATTCCACATAACACCTTCACTTTATGTTTTTTTCTTTCTTTCTTCCTTTCAAGAAATACTTACCCCCAAGCTATGCATAGCACAATACTAACACCTCTTCCTCTTTCTGAGCTCAACATCTCACTCATTATGGAGGGATGCTGACTCAGTTTTTCAGGATAGCAAATGGGAAGCTGCAGTACAGAAAATGGCCCAGAGATCACCAGTGTGTGTGTGTGTGTGTGTGTGTGTGTGTGTGTGTGTGTGTGTGTGCGTGTAGTGAGTGAAGTGATATGAAACAATGTGTGTATAGTGTGCACAGTGACTGATAGTGAGATATGAGTGAACACTGTGGCATTACATTATTTAATAAGTTATTTGTAAAAAAAGTTTTGTATGCCAGGAGTAAATCTAATGATTGTCTCTAACTAGAGGTCTGTATATATATGTGTATACGAATTAGCTTATTTTAAATTGATCTAAATTTGTAAATACTTTGACATGTCCTATATCCTTGTAAAAAGAGATCTACGGATGAAGAAAGCTACCGCTACTACTACTACTAGGTAATTTTGCAATTTTTGTATAACTTTTCCCAAGGTTTTCATTATTCTACTCAATCATCATTGTCTCCCAGCACTTTCCCTTCCTTCCGAACCCCATTATTAACTATCTCTGTTTCTGATTCATTTCTTGTACTGCACAAGCACTTAAAGAATCTTTAAATGCCACTACATTGATCTCTCTGCTGTAAATTACTGGGCCATCTGTCATCTTTATTGAGGAAATGTGGTGTCTACCCAACGTAAGTCTCTGACTTGTTTTCTCCATATTTTATTGTTCCCAGTTGTTCCTTCTACCTGATTTTTCACTGTATCTTCCTAGATTTCTCGAAGGTATATATGAACAACTTTGTTTATTCGTTTTTTGAATAAAAACCGCCCTTTCTTTAGCATATTCTGTCATAGTCTCAGTGTTGTTTTGCTCGAAACTCTCGCCTTCTGTTTAATACCCATCACTTTTGTAGGCGTTGCAGTGTCTTTTTTTCAGTTTTTTCCTCCCGCCAGGGCTGTTTGTTTATGCATTGTTTAGAAAATTGTTTGTAATTTCTTAGATATCCTTACTCCTGATTTATTCAGTTATGTTTCTCACACGATTCGATTTCTGGAAGACGTCGATTCAGATCTCCAGATTGAGGTTTTCCGTAATTTCCATAATTCGCTTAAGACAAACGCCGGTATAGTTCTTTGAAGGGGCACGGCCCAATACCTACCCCATCCTTCACTAAGCCGAGCTTGTGCACTATCTCTAATGAATTCGTCTCCACGTGGCGTTAGACACTAATCTTCCTTCCTTATTTCAAATTATGTTTGAGATGACTTTATCTGCTTGGTGTACAAAAGAGTACAAAGAAGTGCTTGTTCCCGACCAGAGTGGTTAGTTCCCTCATGACTCAGAGCTGACAAAGACCTTGTGGAATGACATGTTGGCGTACGTAATGGCTGTGTTTTGTTGCAGCACCTGATGAGTGGCTGGCTGTGGGACTACAGCTTCCGGTGCCAACCCGTGGACTACTCGCGGAGCCCCACGGCGCTTCGGGTGAGTGCCCTCAGCTGCACAGCTCTACAAGTACAGCCTTAGCTACACTTCACTAAACCAGACACTCTTTCAGAAACTGGGCACATGTGAAATAGCTTTACCAATTTACGTGTAGCGACTAAGTAAGAATACACTCCTTGTGTAAAGCACTTACAAATAACTGGCGATGTCCCTACGCAGCCGACCATACCATTCTTTAATTTTGCATTACATCAACTGTCCAGCAAACTCGTTCTTCGGAGTTGTATATTTATTTCGACTAACAATTACTTCCAATTGGCGGTATTGTAGAGGAGGTCAGAAACAGTCTGCAAAGCTTGTAAGGGTGTTGCATGGTAGGTTGTGCTGAGAAATGATTATTAAGAAAAACTTTCGATACTTTGTGCCGCTTCCGAATTAATTAGCGTTGGAGTTAGTCAATCAGGTTGTTGTGTGCGCAGATTCAAGCGGTCCGCCAGATATAATTAGTTTCAGTTGTCCTCATAGTGTAGATGATAGAGCACGGGTCTGCTCACCCTTTGGCTCTGGTTCGATCCTTGCTCCCGTCCTGTGTCTAATTTTTGTATAGCTCTCTTGTTCGATTTTAGGAAACCAAACAAAGAATACGTATGGCGACACCGTCTCTGGCGGGCCGCTTGAATTTGCGCACGCAAAGGCCTGATCGGCTAACTTCAGTGCTAACGGAAACGGCGCAACGTATCGAATTATTTTCTTAACAATTACTTATCAGCAAAACGTACGCTGCAACACCCTTACAAGTTTTCCAGGCTACTTCTGACCACTCTGTATAAGTTATGTTACTATGCGAGGATAAGAAGTCCATTTTTTATTCATTTGCAGATCTCTAGTTTTTGGCTAATGAGATCATTATAACGAAAAACACACGAAGAATCTGACTCTAAAAGTTTCAAGTTTCGACATTACATCACGATAGTTTAAATGTTACGTTATACATAAACTTTATTTATAGCAATGAATGCCCTTTAGTAAGTAATTTTATGATCCTTTTTTGTAAGTAACAGTATAGTGAAAATTCGTTTGATGCCTATCCTGTAGAGAATACATTGTCCTATAACATTGTCTTCAGCTCACTTCCTCATGAATTTAAAGGTCAGTCTTTCCACACGTCTTATACCTTCCCTTATTTTTCAATTACACTCTTTTATGTATCTCATAGTGACCTGGTCCCTCGTTAGTGTCTCACCTTCTGCATTCTGAGAAGAAAATTTTCCTAGTCACGATACAACGATGCCGCATTTTCTAAACCATTGTATTCCAAGAAGTTTTCTGTAATACTAATGCGCAAGTGTATACAGTCAACATTGTTGATTTGAAAACATGAGATCGTTGTTATCCATTTACACTGTACGACTGTTTAAGTGAAGCATGTTCGAACACGTAAAATTAATATTTTAGTACCATGATTCGGCATAATATAGCAGAAATTAAATAATATACAGGTGCGCAAAACCATGAAAGTAACTTTCTCATGATGTGTCAGTTTCAAGTATCATGGGCCAATGAAATTCTGGCCATACAAAGAAAGAACTGGTACAGTATAGTACAGAAGGTAACTGAAAGTAATATGCAGTGAGCGTTCTTCTAACTATAGATTTCTGTCTTTTTAATTTATCTCTTACTCATGCTGTGAAGCACTCATAGTCATTTAAGTAACTATCTTCCCCGGACTGACTTATGAAATCCGAAGTAATTATTTGGAATCTTCGCAAGTGAGATTCTTTATGATCCTGCCTAAATGTAGTATAATTTCAGTGGTTATAAAAAATGGCTTTTTTAAGCCACTCTCTTTTAGAACTACTCATTCCCTACGTACACTGTATGCAGACATTCAAATGGAAGACATAGCTGTAATGATTTCTCATTGCGGACTTCCTACATGAACGTTTGACGTGACTGCTTTGACATATGCAACGACACATACAATACAACAACGTGAGTAAAACGTAGAAATTATTCTTGACGCCTTCTGGCTCGTATTTGCTCTTAATAGTGACAGGTTATTGACCCAAATGATTGTTTGTTGAGGCAGTGTAAGTATCTCCGAGTGACTCTGTGTATGACCAGCAAAAATACATCAAATATGTAGGTGAAACGGTGTAGGTAAATCTGAACATTACGCAGCGGGCTGCTGCAATGCTGACGGGTTTTTCAAGAGAGCTGCGTGACGAGCGGGTTGTAAATTGATGAATCACTTAGAAAGACCCAGCATCGACTCGCTGTCAGGTAGTAAAAAGAAGGTGTTTAGGACGAGTTGTCATAATAAGGTAAGTAAACGGCTTCTCAGATAGCGTCTGACAACTCACAGTTCGCTGAGTTATGAACAAGAAAGGGAAATCCCATCGCACGTATTACTAAATACCCGTGCTGTTAACTAGTATCAAAAATTGTGATGTAGAGTCGACAGTAGCCACATTTATTGACACCAGCTAATAGCGGGTCCATAAATGGAATGTTGTAGCCCTATGCCTCGTACCACCACGAAAGACACAGCTCAAACCCATGAGACACACCCGACAACCGGTTCAGTACCTGAGAATAAAAGCTGTAAACGCATCGCCATCTAGAAGCGCTTCTTACAAACAGAAGTTTTCTTTATCTTCTATTTTTCTTTCCTGGTCAGGACCAAGTGCTGTCAAATCTTATAAAGCCAAGATTTTACGTAACATTGAAATCTGTGTGCTAAGGAAATTATTATGACCGCTAATTTCAACTTGTACAGTGCCTCCTCTTACCACGGGAGGAGTCGCTTTAGTCCATATTTATGAAGTTTTTACCAAGGAAGGAACTAGAACGAAGTGTTGAAACTTGGAAGATTAGCTTAGTTTGAGAAGGAAACCTGTACGTGTGTTGCGCGTTTGGTTTCCCGTAACAATGCAGAGACGTATTCCCATCTATTTGAAATAGGCCGTTGACGACGTGTACTTGATAGATAGAAGACAGTTGTGTGTTTCGATGGATCCGAATACACAGTGCATCACGCAGAAGGAAATTATGAACAAAATAACTGAATATTTTGGACGCGCAGTATCTCCTATCGGAAGCTTGAAAAAGCCCTCAGAGAGTGAACTGAGCCTCGTCACAGATACGCCTGAAACACGTTCCTGTTTCCTGTGGTTACGTATAATTTGACGTTACCAGGACTAAAACCACAGATATTTTTCTCCAGACTCAGTATAATTGCAGCGGCAACTCACTATGTTCAAGCTGGAAGGTCAGGCAAATGTTTAGTTTCAACTCGCTGAGTCTACGTGCTATCTCCACTATCAATCAGTGTCTATGACTACCGCATTATGGTATGAACAATCGGGAGTAATGTGACAAAGCTGTACTATGCAGAGAATATTCACATCCTTACCATGGCAAATCTGAGAAGCTATAACGTAATAGAGGCAATTATAAGCGGCAGTCAGAAAGTTTCCATTCGGAAGCCATACAGGCCAGCCCCCGTCTGCCAATCAGGCAAAATAGCCGTAGGCACCAAGGCAATCATCCCATAGGCGTACCATGTTGAAGATACCTGTTTGGTAAAACAATGTGCCCCGCCGCTTCAAGAAGTCCGTAACTGTCTGCTGACCATCCTCGCCCGACAGGAATCGTCGACCCTTCGAAGCCTTTTCTAAGGGGCCGAGGATGTGACAATCCCATTCTGAGAGATCAGGACTATAGGACGGGTGCTCCAGTGTCTCCCACTTGAGTCAGTGTAACTTCTGCGTTACGATGTATGCGATATGGGGACGTGCGTTATCATAAAGCAGCAACCCCCCCCCCCCCCCTTGTCATAGTTTTCCTGGACGTTTCGCTTTAATTGCCCCATATTCATTCTTTACTCTCCGATGGATGTCTACCGCTGCTTGTCCTTCGGCAACCAAGAAAAGAATAACAGCACGTTGATCCTGTTTTGGCTCATTTTGTAATGACGTCACCATACTTCACGTTTCCGCATTTATAGCACGCTCTTCGGAAAGTCACAAATGCCACTACAATCCCTTGCCTGCATGCTAGTGCTTATATACCAGCATCGGAGTCGCTCTACGTTGCATATACGCTGCAGGAATTTTTTGATCGCCTCTTATACAGGGTGTTACAAAAAGGTACGGCCAAACTTTCAGGAAACATTCCTCACACACAAATAAAGAAAAGATGTTATGTGGACATGTGTCCGGAAACGCTTACTTTCCATGTTAGAGCTCATTTTAGTTTCGTCAGTATGTACTGTACTCCCTCGATTCACCGCCAGTTGGCCCAATTGAAGGAAGGTAATGTTGACTTCGGTGCTTGTGTTGACATGCAACTCATTGCTCTACAGTACTAGCATCAAGCACATCAGTACGTAGCATCAACAGGTTAGTGTTCATCACGAACGTGGTTTTGCAGTCAGTACACTGTTTACAAATGCGGAGTTGGCAGATGCCCATTTGATGTATGGATTAGCACGGGGCAATAGCCGTGGCGCGGTACGTTTGTACCGAGACAGATTTCCAGAACGAATGCGTCCCGACAGGAAGACGTTCGAAGCAATTGATCGGCGTCTTAGGGAGCACGGAACATTCCAGCCTATGACTCGCGACTGGGGAAGACCTAGAACGACGAGGACACCTGCAATGGACGAGGCAATTCTTCGTGCAGTTGACGATAACCCTAATGTCAGCGTCAGAGAAGTTGCTGCTGTACAAGGTAACGTTGACCACGTCACTGTATGGAGAATGCTACGGGAGAACCAGTTGTTTCCGTACCATGTACAGCGTGTGCAGGCACTATCAGCAGCTGATTGGCCTCCACAGGTACACTTCTGCGAGTGGTTCATCCAACAATGTGTCAATCCTCATTTCAGTGCAAATGTTCTCTTTGCGGATGAGGCTTCATTCCAATGTGATCAAATTGTAAATTTTCACAATCAACATGTGTGGGCTGACGAGAATCCGCACGCAATTGTGCAATCACTTCATCAACACAGATTTTCTGTGAACGTTTGAGCAGGCATTGTTGGTGATGTCTTGACTGGGCCCCATGTTCTTCCACCTACGCTCAATGGAGCACGTTATCATGATTTCATACGGGATACTCTACCAGTACTGCTAGAACATGTGCCTTTACAAGTACGACACAACATGTGGTTCATGCACGATGGAGCTCCTGCACATTTCAGTCGGAGTGTTCGTACGCTTCTCAACAACAGATTCGGTGACCGATGGATTGGTAGAGGCGGACCAATTCCATGGCCTCCACGCCCTCCTGACCTCAACCCTCTTGACTTTCATTTATGAGGGCATTTGAAAGCTCTTGACAACGCAACCCCGGTACCAAATGTAGAGACTCTAATTGCTCGTATTGTGGACGGCTGTGATACAATACGCCATTCTCCAGGGCTGCATCAGCGCATCAGGGATTCCATGCGACGGAGGGTGGATGCGTGCATCCTCGCTAACGGAGGACATTTTGAACATTTCCTGTAACAAAGTGTTTGAAGTCACGCTGGTACGTTCTGTTGCTGTGTGTTTCCATTCTATGATTAATGTGATTTGAAGAGAAGTAATAAAATGGGCTCTAACATGGAAAGTAAGCGTTTCCGGACACATGTCCACATAACATATTTTCTTTCTTTGTGTGTGAGGAATGTTTCCTGAAAGTTTGGCCGTACCTTTTTGTAACACCCTGTATATAAAACGGTTTGTTGTCAAATGATATTGTTGAGAATTCTGTATCTCTAGAAATTTATACCTCTCAGATACTTGGTGAAACCCATAGCAGACACTACGTCTCGTAGTCGAATCCACAATCTCATTCATTGAAATTTTATTTATAATACAGAGTTGAAACCACATGGTATTCGATAGCTGTTTTCATTAACTAGCGCTTTTGGAGCTGTAGGGTTCCATACACATTATTAACATGTGATTAAGATGAATGGATATTAGCAATAGAACGACAACCGTCACTACTGCCACTTACTTTTAACTGAAATTGAAAACTGCTTTTACAGATGGCGAATTTGTGCTGGTGGTACTACATATCCAAACTGACAGAGTTTATGGACACAGTAAGTACAAATTTAGTTTATAGACAGATTATCACGCAATACTTCCTAGAAAAGCTCCTAACAGTAGCGTTTTGTTGCTTCGCCTTTAGTCACAGGAATCAATAAAATTGTCATTTAGAAGTACCATCACTATTTGTATCATCACTATTTATCATTATCAGTAATAGTCACAACAGACACATTATAAAGTGCTCTTGGAATAAGTTTATTTTACCACCCAGTGAATAACTCGCGTAACAGAACATCAGAAAACTGTAGAAGTGCGTATTATATTATGATTGTATTCAAAAATGCACCTGCCACAGCATACATTCTAATAATCACATTAATGCCTTCGTCAAATAATACAAGAACATTCTGTCGACATCGTAATGTACATACTGATCTTTTTCATTAGCTCTAATTGATCGAAGAAAAATAACATCGATATTCATCTTGTGGTTGAAGCTCAGTTTTCGTCCGTGTTTGTTTTCAAATAGACATTTATGGGAGTATAGTTCCGCCTTGATCAAATACTTTTTTTTTTTTTTAGTGCCGCATATTGATGTTTATGTCACTGTCTGACGTCTGACATTAGCATTAAGGTGATATTTTTCTCTAGTTTGTCATTTTTTGTTGATTCTGTTGTTTTTTTTCATTTCTCCATGTGAACTACAGTTTCCAGTGAGCACTGTGTTACTGTTTATAGGATGACAGAACAGCTGAATACGTGATTAACAGCGACACAGTGTGTGCGAGCAATTATAGTTCACAGAGAAATGAAAAAACGGAATCAACAAAAAATGAGAAACTGGAGCAAAACATCACCTATAGTGCAAATGTCAGACCGCCACATAAATAAACATCAATATGTGACACTGAGAAAATAAATGAACTCACTGATGACGGTGAGATCTTACCGAAGCAAGTTTGGGTTTTAAACAAGAAGAATTTGTGCTTCCTCAAGGCAGAACTATAGGCCCATAATTACATGTAATACCGTTATAAATGTTTTTTATTTTGCTGCCATCTTGTTTGTATTATTATCCACTAGTTGTCACTGATTTGTGAAAATGAGTTCTGGCAACCGTTCTGTATTATAGATGTAAACTGGAAAATTTATTTGTCGGAAAATGAGACCCTCTATGGAATTAGGACCGAAATTTATCAATATCATAGATGTACTGAACTGAAATCTCCGTCGAGCAGGCTACCACTATGTCAGTACGTTCTGCAGTTACCACAGTCATCCTCGAAATTTTCAAATGTCCTGATACTAAAAATGTCCTGGTACTCGGCACGTCCGCCATTGTGTCCAGCTATCTATTGCATTCTAAGACTTTAGTGGTGTCATCCACACTCGTTGCAATGCTCCAGCATCGAGCCATCACTGCAGACGAAACTGCTCTCCATCAGGACTCGGAGGCAGTTATCCCATGGAATTGTGACATTGCGTCACCTAGTGGATGGCCCTTTGCTATATGCTGGTTCCAATCATGCATCCCTGTCGTAACAGAGTGGCTTGTACGAGTCAAAATGTTGCGACATGATAAACACATTTTCCAAACACTTCTATTTTATTATGGCTCATACGAACTTGCTCGTACAGACATGTTGCGACCATTGACAGTTAGGATGCATGTCAAGATCGACTTTTATGTGTCCATCTCATTCGACGGCTCTTCACTTGCAGAGTTTGGCATGATATTGACTTTCAGATTAGAGTCTTGCCAAGTCCACGTATAAGTCAGCTTTCCGTAATTTTTTTTTTTTTTTTTTTTTTTTTTTTTTTTTTTTTTTTTTTTTTTTTTTTTTTTTTTTTTTGTCGGGTCTCAGTTCTACACGGCCATAGAATTTGGATTCATTCGGACCATTCTCTCTGAGTGCCGTGGCAACACGCAGAAACATAATTCTTTACATATAAATGGAAAACTCAAATGTGAAATAACTGACTATACGGACTGTAGCATTTCATCGACAAGCGGGACGATGTCATTTAGCTCCGCAACTGAATAGTCAGAGTTTCTAACTGACACGAGAAGGACGCGAGCTGGATTCCTTCCACGCTGCTAAACATTTTCCATTGCGTATGGGATGGACATCTTGAAGAGAGCTGACAGCCTGCTTGAAGGAAAAGTAGCGCTTCGAAAACTGGTATTAACGGTTGCGTGAGTGCTTTCCTTGTATCATTCCCCTCCAATACTGTTGTCTAATAGTTCTTTGGAGCAGACTAAACAGCGGTTATATCATTATCGAACGGCTGTCTGGGCATGAACGCGAAATTATATTAAGATGAACGTAGGCAACGTACCTCTCAAACTAAAAGATGATTCTTGTCGTATAATAGTCAAAGCTCTCCTTCCTCTATTACCTTTGCACCGCTCTTCGCTATAATTTCAGCAGGAACTGCGTGACAAAAAATGTACCCTCTAAAGAGTATTCCTGGAATTATGAATCATCTAAACACTTAACTTCAGACTCATGTTACACTTGGAAGTCTGCTCGACGGGATATGCAGTTTGCATGTGGAAGATAATCCCTAGTTTCAACCCTGTCAAACATAAAAGAAATAGGAAATAAACAATTTCTACTTGCCCTCGCCGACTCCATAGCTGAGGTGTTAATTTACTAAGCACGAGCAGAATCCCGAGTTTTGTTTAGTGGGAGAACTCGTAGCAGTTACCCTCAGGTTCGTACGAACAACTAAAGAGATACTTGCCTTATTAGCAGAATCTTAGGTTTGGAAAAATCGACCTCAAACACCCGGAAACTGGTGTACTGACCACAGTTTCCTCAATATTGCCGTCTGCTAAAGCTATGAGCAGAATGTGATAGTCGACAATCCACATCCGAAGACTCGCTGGTTATGGCCATAGCGTCTAAAAGCAATCTCAAATTACCCGTAGCGAATGAGGAAAGTTAGGTATTAGTGATTTCTTCCTGCAACTGCCTAAAACTTAGGTATTGACAGTATAAGTTATGTAATTTCCTAAACGTCAGACGAGTTAAAGAATTTTAACTGAATTACTGAACAACGGAGAACTCTTATACTTAAAATTTCACATTTAGTATGCTGTGTGACATACAAAAATCTAGTCAGGGGTTTTGGTCTTTCTCGCTGCTGACATTTACGCTAGAAAAAAATTTCCACACAGCCTTGTTCAATTATGCTGTTTGTTGCAGCTTTCGTAGTATGTACGTAAAAGAAATTTAAATATATTTCCAACGGCCAGACCCTCAACTGATTTGTACTGAACATCATATAAGTTTACTGATTAATTGTCACGGTTTCCTCGAGAGCTTCTTTGTGTTTTGACATTTATATTAGTCATTTGAGTTTATAAACATCGCGAAGTACATTTATTTCTTCCCGGTAAGTACCTAGCTGCTTCTGAACAGAGAGAAATGCAGATTTTAGAATACGATCTACTCACTTCCTTTATTGTTGTTTTAGAAATTCCAAAGAGTTATACATTCATTTCAGGTGTTTTTATGCTTTTAGTGCTGAATGACGGATGCTTGCTTTCTAGTGACTAAAAAAATTCCAATTAGTAATATAGTAAATGAAATACAATGGTGTTCTTGGACGAGTATGTGACAACAGACTATGTTCCGGTCAGTTACATATGTTTCGAATAAATGGAAACAGCTTGATTATTCAAATATTTTACTTTGAATATTGTTTGTATCTCGTAACCATCTGAAATTACAAACTATCAGTTGAGGGTCTGGCAGTTGGAAATACATTTAAATTTCTTTTACGTACATACTACGCAAGCTGCTACAAACAGCATAATTGAACAAGGCTGTGTGGAAATTTTCTTCTAGCGTAAATGTCAGTAGCGAGAAAGATTAAGACCCCGACTAGATTTTTTTATGTCATACAGCATACTGAATGTGACATTTTAAGCATAAGAGTTCTCCGTTATTCAGTAATTCAGTTAAAATTCTTTAACTCGTCTGACGTTTAGGAAATAACATAACTTAAACTGTCAATACCTAAGTTTTAGGCAGTTGCAGGAAGAAATCACTAATACCTTTTGCTCCAGATGTTATTCTTTCCATTTATTAGAAAGATTATTATAGTAATTTAAATAGATTCGCAGAGAAAACACTGCTTTCATAAAAAAAAGGCAATAGAGATCTACTGACACATATCTGCATCAGCACTCTCGTGAAAATGATGGATGCCATGTGTTTTTTTGCAAATTGATTACGGTGAATCAACGAACCCTGTACTACCAATAGATGACAGATTTTGTAAAGAAGTGACATGCAAATGGAAGTCTTTCCAAGTGATATTTGTGTTATCTGCTATTTCATAGGTGCGAATCTGTTATAGATTTTCTTCGTTCTGCGTAAGAAAGACAACCAGGTGTCGCTGCTACATCTCTATCATCACACGTTGACTCCGATTGAGACCTGGATTTGTTGCAAGTTTATTGCAGGTAAGTTCATAGAAATTTATTATACATAACGGGGGGCTTTCAGCCCAATAGTACGACACTTCATAGAAAGTGACAAGGGAGATATGCTTCTAATTGTGGAATTACTAAAACAGCATTACTTTTGGAAGTTTTTTTGTTAGTTATGCGTTTGTTTGTGTACAAAAAGCAGCTCTGTGTACTAATGCCAAGCATAAAAAGATGTTGCAATATGGGGTAGTCAAATGTTTAGAGTAGGCGTGTTGTTATTAGGAATGTAATTTATCAACGCTGAAGGCGGAGTTTCATACGGTATCTTGAGTCCAGTTGTAGCGTCTGTAAGAAACAGCTTAGAAGGTAACTGTACCCAAGTTATTTGACTACATTACCACAAGGGAAAAAAAGACGGCGTCCGAGAGCATTGTGTTGTTCAGCTTGAGCGATCTGTGATCCTTGTGGTGAGATTAAACGATAGTGAAATTACAGGTCTCTTCCATAAGTTAATTCGAAGTCTGACTAATTACCTCGACGAGTTTGCAGCAATGAATGAGTAAGCTCCTATCAAGCGCTTCTTCCCATTCGATTAGCTTTAGAGAGTTTCGGGTCATGTGAAAGTAAGTTCATATACTCAAAAAACGATACTCATCTTGCTGCTGGTGCTAATCAGATCCATAAAATTGGCTTCTATTATTATCTTAGATAAGCGTCCGCTGCATGTTATTACATTGTTCCGACAGCATATTGAAAGGGCCATTGCTTTCGCAGGGAATCAGAGTAAAATCAGAATTAGTGAGAAGCGAACCATATGCTCAACAACGAGTATTTATCACGTGGCTTTGCAACTAATTGTTATATAGACTTATAATCTTCTGTTTGTTTCTAGGTGGCCATGGTACGTTTTCGAACCTCATCAACAACATTGTGCACGTTATCATGTACCTGTACTACATGATGGCAGCCATGGGGCCCGCCTATCATAAGTACCTCTGGTGGAAAAAATACCTGACGTCGTTGCAGCTAGTAAGTACAGAGACTATAGTTCTGAAGAAACTTTCATTCACCGAAAACATATCGGATGAGCTGTACCATTTATGTGTGTCATAATTCTAATACTGATTTATGTCAACACAATTCGTAAATGTATATGCGAAGTAAATATATGTCGTCTTACGCGGGAATAGCAAGAAACAATAATTTTATTTGGCTTCGTATCGGTACCGTTTGCCTTTGTGGTAGCTCTTTGAAATTCTTCTCGGAACTTCACGAATATAATATATTTCGGCAGATAGCCTAACCATCTGCGATAACAATTCACTTCCACAATCACTAGTAAAGTAATTGTGAACTGTCTTCAGAATAAGTTATATTTCCATATGCACAAATACCTTGCAAACATATCATCTCCAAAGCGATATTTCTTTATTGTTCTTATTCGCAACTAATTTCAAGATGTTAGCAGTTCTTCAGAAGTTTTTCTTAAAATGAAACAGCAAAACACCTGAAAATGAGCCTCCTGCAAGAAAATTTTGTGGTTAAGAACAATACAGAGCAATTGCAGCAGAAGTGGTTTGCTAGACAGGAATTTCCAGAATAAGACAAACACGGTTATCTCACCTGAAAATGAGTAAGACACGTGGTTATCTTTTCAAATTAAAACAGAAACAATGCCCCGCAGTATTTCTGAGCTTTGGCGAAATAGCTGTTAGCTGCCGAAGATCAAACAAATAATTAGAGTTTCTGAGGTAGAGATAGCAGTTTAGCTACTGCAATAGGGTTCGGAACATAAAAAATAATACGAGGAAAGTATCGATAAGGTAGTTGTGAGAGGAGAGTGAGCAGTGCCTGTCAAATTTATTTGATGTACTACTCAGAAAAACTTTACATCGAAGGCTATTTCTTGTTACGAATGGCAATATAAGTTTGAATAACACACTGTTAAATATCAGAAATGAGTAATAGAAACATGGAGAAATTACACTCGGGATGTATATTTCACAATACGGTTGGAACAACGAGAGAATAAAAATAGGGCGATTACAAACATAAAAGGTAATATGCAAGAAGAGAGATCAACTGAGTGGATTTTGTGTTGAGAAACACATTTACTATGAAGGCACTGTTATTTTCTAGTGAGGCGTCTGCTTAAGGAAAAACCAGAAAAAAGTCTGGAATCTTTTTGAATATTGCGGATTATGTAGACAGATAAAATTCTAAATGGCAAATATGATCAGTCTTGAGAAGAACAATAGTAGACGGACGTATCAGATACTGGGTTGTTTCTCCGACTGCTGGAAGTACCGCAAGGAGCACACAGCGAAATATTTCGGCAACATACTAAACCAAGACAATAGTACGTCAATTATGATGTTTCTAGTCGTATTCAGGAAGCACATATTAAGGACTCTTTCAGTAGGTTGTGAATGTTCGTTAAGTGCATAATAGACAATTACACTATTTTCACTTGGTAACACTCGTTCAATGCTGTACAAAAGGGCAGCTACTGTACTTCATGTAAGGGTTTCAATACATTTGCAACAGAAGTGAAAATGTGAGTAGTAAACCCAAGGTTGTCAAGTATAGCTTGGAATCTATACTCGCAACATACAGATTTTATTTCACGCAGGATTTTCACGCAGCAATTTTTAGAATTTCGCTGTAAGGCAGTTGTCATAAGTACATGCTGCTGTAAAACACTTTTTAATGGTAGCACGGAGCAACAACATACTGTAAGAATACAGGTTGTTAAAAATATGTGTTTCATATTTCACGAGGTGGTCGTCTGCACCAAAACAAGAAAAAATGTCCAAATGTGTATGAATTCCTAAGGGACCAAACCGCTGAGTCATCTGTCCCTAGTCTTATACACTGCTTAAACTAACTTACGCTAAGGGCAAGACACACTCATGCCTGAGGGAGGACTCGAACCTCCGGCGGGAGGGGCCTTGCTATTCGTGACATAGCGCCTCTAAATGCACGGCCACTCCGCGCAGTACCAAAACAAGACAAATAAGTCAAGTAAGCATGCGCTCTAAAATGCATGACTAAAGAGCTGTGAGCACTTGTTCATATTCGGTTCTGTGAAACCAATATCTTCTGCTGCAAACGCTTTCCTGTTAGGAACGACCTACAAAAAAATGGTTCAAATGGCTCTGAGCACTATGGGACTTAACATCTTTGGTCATCAGTCCCCTAGAACTTAGAACTACTTAAACCTAACTAACCTAAGGAGATCACACACATCCATGCCCGAGGCAGGATTCGAACCTGCGACCGTAGCAGTTTCGCGGTTCCGGACTGAAGCGCCTAGAACCGCACGGCCACCGCGGCCGGCTAAACGACCAACAGAGACAGTCAACAAATGAGGACACATTTCTGTGTTATTGTCCATGGATACAGCACGCAGTAAACATCTGTTAGTGTTGTTATTGTAAACCGTATACATAGCTCTTGGTAAGTGCAGCACATACATTAGTTCTAGTGGAACAAGAACCTGTGCTGATAAGTTTATGAAGTGCCTTTACATTTTAATTTTATCCTTCCACTTACCGGCATAATGGAAGCCTATTATTCCACATGGGAAATGACAGACTTGATCTTCTGCAATGTCTGGCAAGTACATATCGTATATAATAGCAGTCGGATTACGTCAGAAGCTATGCTGATTCACAGTAACAATATAATGTATTATCATTTTTTTATTGCATTCTGTAAGTTTTTCGTAATAGCAAAGCGCTTGCAGTAGAGGAGATGTTCACAGTAGTGAAGACGAACAACCGCTAATAGCTCTGAAGATATGCGTTTTAGAGCCCATGTTTACTGGACTTTTTTTCCTTGTCTTGGTCCAAATTACCGCCTCACAAAACATGGTATACTTTTTTAACGACCGGTATAATATGTAGTAAACACTCTTTTTAATGTGTTCTTTTTTTTTACCACTATTCTGTGAGACATTTCATGACCGAGTAGCTATGGCTCACATGGTCCCACGGAACCTAAGAATATAAAGATATAAGTCGCTTAACGTCCCATCGCCATCGTGAGCTTCGTTGAATGACCTCTAGTTCTACTGAAGAAGACTGGGGATCTGAAACTGCAGTCGTCTTTCTCATGAGTCATCGCAGCATTCGCATGTACTGATTAATGGAAACCACCGAAAGTGGATGGATCAGTGCACGCATAATTGACCGTCCTCATCCTGAATACGAGTGCGGTGTGTGAATCGACTCTCAGACTAGTCATATTAAGCTCGAAGAGCTATCGCTAACATCGATTTGCGGTAGGATTTTGGATCATACACTGTGTTCGAACATAATGAATGACTTCGAAGAAAACTTTTTATTGACAAATAGTCAGAAAACTGTTTATTGACAAATAGTCAGTTCAGATTCAGAAAATATCGTTCTCGTGAAACACAACTAGCTCTTTATTCTCATGATTTAATGAGTGCTATCGACAGGGAATGTCAAATTGATTCCGTATTTTTAGATTTCCGGAAGCCTTTCGACACCGTTCCTCACAAGCGTCTTCTAACCAAATTGCGTGCCTATGGTATGTCGCCTCAGTTGTGTGACTGATTTCGTGATTTCCTGTCGGAATGGTTACAGTCCGTAGAAAGTGACGAAAAGTCATCGAAAAAAAAACAGCGTTCCCCAAGGAAGTGTTATAGGCTCTCTGCTGTTCCTGATCTACATAAACGAGATAGGAGACAATCTGAGAAGCCCTCTTGTATTGTTTGCAGATGATGCAGACATTTTCCGTCTTGGAAAGTCATCAGAGGATCAAAACACACTGAAAAATGATTTAGCCAAGGTATCTATCTGTATGGTGCGAAAAGTGGCAGCTGACTGTAAATAATGAAAAGTGTGAAGATAGCCATGTGAGTACTAAAAGAAATCCGCTAAATTTGGGCTACACGATATCACACAAATCTAAAGTCTGTAAATTCAACTAAATACTTAGGGATTACAATTACAAATAACTTAAACTGAAACGATCGCATAGATAATGTTGCGGGTAAAGCAAACCAAAGACTGCGATTTATTGGCGGAATTCTTAGAGAGTGCAACATGTATACTAAAGAAACTACTTACACCACGCTTGTCCAACCACTTCTGGAGTACTCCTGTGTGGGTGGGATCCGCATCAGATGGGACTGACGGAGGAGATCGAAAAAGTTCAGAGAAGGCAGCTCGTTTGGTATTATCGCAAAATAGGGGAGAGAGTGCCACGGGCAATAGTAATAAAAAAAAACAAAGAGGTTTATAGTTGCAGCAGGATCTTCTCATTAAATTTCAATCACTAACTTTCTCGTCAGATTTCGAAACTATTCTGTTGCCACCGACCTACATAGGGAGAAACGATCATCATGATAAAATAAGAGAAATCAGAGTTCGCACAGAAAGATTTAAGCGCTCGTTTCTCCTGCCAGCCGTTCGAGAGTAGAACGGTAGAGAAATAGCTTGAAGGTGGTTCGATGAACACTCTGCCAAGCACTAAATTGTGATTTGCAGAGTGATCACGTAGATGTAGATGAAGAGATGAAAACTCATAGCTTGGAGAAAAGACCACGAGGAATTAATTGCAAGACTGATAATTAAACAGTAACAGATGGGGAGTTCTCACGGCTCTCACATATTCGTATAAAGAGCCACAGTCGGAGTGATCGTAAGCTGAAACACGGGCCTGGACTGAGACAGGGCTCGACGACAGGTTGCATATGATCTCGGCAAGGGCATGCTGGTGTTGTTAGACCGAAGGCAGTGGAGAAAAAAGTTTGGGAGGAGGAGGAGTAGGAGGAGGAGTTGAAGGTCGGACCAAGCAGACGGCGTCCTTGCAGCGGCGGACCACTTTCTCAGCACACGCGGAAGACTTTCGCTTTCCGTCGGCCGGTCTCTGGCGACCCAGCCGCCGCACCGTTCCTGAATATCGGCCCACCTCTTACAAGATGCCGTTGCGTAACTAACTTACGCAAGACACCCCGTACACTGCAGGTGCCTACCACAAATATAGGTCGTGACCCACTTAACAGCAGGCGGCTTGCGGTTTCTACTTTTCCTCAACACGGGCTTTTGGAGCATGTCCCTATGGACATAAATGTAAGTCGCTCCCATTCGGAATCGCCTCCAGTGTGTGTATGTAACGTGACAACTTTCTTTTTCATTCACTCTCATGTTGCCTTCAAAATATGTGTGGCTTAGTTCTGGACAAATACAGGGTGAACATAAAGTCTCTATACGCTTCTGTAGAAACGCTATTTATAAACATCTGCGATATATAATGGAAGATACATCACTCTAGGACAACAAATCAGTACATCTCAAAGTGGTAGCCCTCCAATGCTCGGCGCTCTTCCACAGACCCCAACACGCTTTACAACAATGTGGTAAGATTTAATGAACCGTCTGTCCGGAAAAAGCTACATCCGAGTAGTAACGGACAATTAAGGCATAATGGGGCGGTCCCCCGTTCTTCAGGAAAACATCTGAGTCATTAATCCTATCTTGTATCAACTGTTGCTCAAGAACATTTTTCAACATTTCGAGGTATGTGTCTTCAGTAAGCATTTTCTCCGCAAACATTAAGGGAATATAGACAGTAGCCCTTGTTATTCCTAACCACACGTTCACTTTGCGGAGTGTTGTTGCCACTCTTTCAGTGCATATGGTTGATGTTTTGCCCATATTCTGCAACTGTTTATACCCCATCTGTGTGGAATGTTGCTTAATCACTGAACAACACATGTACCATGAGATTCTAATTTTCCGCACCATGTAATATATCGTAATAAAGAGCCTGACAGACAGCACAATCCTCAGATGCAAGCTTATGGAGATCTGCATGTGGTATACACGTTTCTTCAACGTGTTTTCCAAACGGTGTGTTTTGGAACTGTGTCTCCGGGTACATGCAGAGGGGCCTCGTGCGATCACATCCTCCACGTATGCCACGGTTTCTTGAGTTAGGGACAGGCTCCCTAAACGTTCGCCATCATTAACATGCCAGAACGTTTGAATCTGCTAACTACATTCTTGATTGTCAATGTTGTGAGACCTGGCTTTCTACTCTTACGGATGAAATCCTCCCGCACAAGTTAGTATGTCATTCCACGCAAAATCGCCCAAACAATAGAGGTTCGTTCTTCTGTTGTGAGCATTCTTCTGTCACATAACCTACTACAAAAATGGATTTAACTACAGGGTGAAAAGTATTTAAACTGACAAACTCTGGGAGGTTGTAGGGGCCATCAAAACAAATATTTTTCCCTAATGTCATTTTTTCCTATGAGGAGTATTTAAACTGGTAGAGGAAGATTTCTGTGGCGGCAAATTAATTAAACCAACAAACACTTTTCCATTTTTTATGACCAAGAGACAACATATTAACACAACCCAATTTCAATTACAGTAGATTTTCAAAAATGCCTCCATTGACACGTCGGATCATGTTCTGTCTGACACAGGCAAAAGCCCCAGGAGTATCCTGAATTGTTCCTGCTGCTGCTACTATCCGGGCAACCAGATCCTCTTCTGATGCAACAGGAGTTGCGTAAACAAGGTTGCGCATCTCTCCCTACACAAAAAAGTCCAGAGGGGACATATCTGGGGATCAAGCAGGCCCTGATACAAGACCACCTCTGCCAATTCACGTTTCTGGGAACCGTCGGTCCAGGAATCGACGCACACGACGACTGAAATGTGCCGGCGCCCGGTCATGTTGGAACCATATGCGTTGTCTTGCAGGGTGCGGGACGTCTTCCAGCAATTCTGCCAATGCTCTGGCGAGAAAATTGTAATAGTGCCTGCCACTTAATGGCCTAGGTAGCAGATACGGCCCAATTAAACAGTTCCCAACAACACCGACCCACACATTAACGAAGAACCGCACTTGATGAGCGCTAGTAACTGTCTCATATGAGTTATCTTCACTCCAAACATGCGAATTGTGCATGTTGAAGACTCCATCACGCCAGAACGTTGCTTCATCGGTAAACAACACAGAGGCTGGAAATGTAGGATGCATTTCCCACTGTTCCAGGTACCACTGCAAAAGCTGTGTTCTGGGTGGATAATCAACTGGTTCCATGTTGTGGACACGCTCTAAGTGAAATGGACGTAACAATTGCTCTCGAAGGACTGTTCTTACATTCGTCTGATTCGTCTCCATGTTCCGTGCAATTGCACGAGTGCTGATTGAAGGATCCCGCTCCACATGCTGCAATACAGCTTCCTCAAATTGCAGCATTCTTACCGTACGACGGCGTCCCTGTCCAGGTAATCTGCTAAATGACCCGGTCTCATGCAGACGTTGGTACACAGCAGCAAAGGTGTTATGAGGCGAGATACGGCGATTAGGATATTGTTGTTGATAAACCCGCTGTGCAGCTCGTCCGCTGTGATGCGCTACGTAGTACGCACCAACCATATCAGTGTACTCACTCCAGGTGTATCGCTCCATTAGTAAACAGGGACAATGCACTACTACACTGGTGGACAGCAGTTGCCTACAACTGAAGAGTGTAATACGCCCTCTAACAACTGAAGATCGTAATATGGTCTCTAACGACTGAAGAGAGTAATATGGTCTCCACCGGTTTAAATAATCCTCATAGGAAAAATGACATTAGGGAAAAATATTTGTTTTGATGTCCCCTAGAATCTCCCAGAGTTTGTCTGTTTAAATACTTTTCACCCTGTGTAAAAGCACAGAAATTTATAGAGCCTTTATATTTACCTTGTGTAATTTTGTTGTACAGATGATACCTATGTCTCAGAACGTAACATCATTGGGAGATGGTAACTATTGTCAGTTGTTGTAGTGAAAGAAAGTAACTACAGTACCAAAATAGGCGTACAATACAAGCACTCCGAATTTCTATGAAATACTGTAGCTGGGCACTACATAAACGGGAAACGCAAACAAGAACTTAATTCGCGGTTTGGTGAACATGAAAATGTGGCTACCTACATCAACAGGGAATTCAGAAGAAAAGTTAATGAATAACCTCCCCATGGTTCACAAAATCGACCGGCGTGGACATTATTGACCATATATGCCAGTTTTAAATACACTGAGGGATAAAAATCACAACACCAAAAAAAATAATTAATGTAGAGTAATGGAATTTCGGGACTACATTTGTCTAGGTAACATATATCAGTGATTAACATTGCAAGATCACAGGTTCATGTAAGCGCGATGTAAGACAATGCACCAGCCGCGGTGGCCGAGCGGTTCTAGGCGCTTCAGACTGGATCCGCGCTGCTGCTATGGTCGCAGGTTCGAATCCTGCCTCGGGCGTGCATGTGTGTGATGTCCTTAGGTTAGTTGGGTTTAAGTAGTTCTAAGTCTAGGGGACTGATAACCTCAGATGTTAAGTCCCACAGTGCTCAGAGCCATTTGAACCATTTTTAAGACATTGCAGATGTCAAATACCAGTTCTTTAATAACCGATGTAACCTCCAGAACATAAAATGCAAGCATGGAAACGTGCATGCATTGTGTTGTACAGGTGCCATATGTCAATTTTTCGGATGGAGTCCCATGCCAGTTGCACTTGGCCAATACAGGGACGGTTTGGATGACGATGGAGTTGTCGTCTGATGATGCCCTGTGTGAGCTCGTCTGGAGACAGATCTGGTGATCTACCAGGCCAAGGCAACATGTTGACACTCTCTAGAGCGTGTTGATGATACAACACCGGTGTGTGGGCGAGCATTATCCTGTTGGAAAATATCCCCCGGAATGCTGTTCATGAATGACAGCACAACAGGTCGAATCACCAGACTGAGGTACAAGTTTCCCGTCAGGGTGCGTGGGATAACCATGCGAGTGCTCCTGCTGTCATACAAAATCGCACCTCAGATCATAACTCCAGACATAAGGCCTGTATGTCTAGCACGCAGCTAGGTTGGATGTACGACCTCAACTGGCTTCCTTATAACCAACACATGGCTACCACTGGCACCTAGGGAGAACTAGCTTTCATCATAAAACACAGTGGACCTTCTCTCTGCCTTCCAATGAGCTCTCGCTTGACACCACTGAAGTCGCAAATGGCGGTGGTTTGGAGTCAGTGGAATGCACGCTACAGGGCGTTCGGTTCGGGGCTGCCCTTGACGTAACCGATTTGTAATAGTTCGTTGTGTCACTGTGGTGTCAACTGCTGCTCAAATTGCTGCTGCAGATGCAGCACGATGCGCCAGAGCCATATGCCAATCACTTGGTCGTCCCTTTCGGTAGAACCACGTGGCCGTCTGGAGCCCGGTCTTCTTGCGGCCGTACATTCTCGTGACCACCGTTGTCAGCAGTCATGTACAGGGCTACAGTCATGTCAAATATTCCAGCAGTATCGCAGAAGGAATATTCAGCTTCTCGTAGCCCTATTACTTGACCTCGTTAAATCTCAGTGAGGTGTTGATAATAGCATCCTTGACTGACATCAACTCATCACATCCAATATCAAAGGTAACTGACGCTCACGGCGGTTACAGCGTGTATGTAAAGCAAAAATGATTTTCATCCTCACAGTGGCCCTACGAAAGTCACTCATATGACTGGCGCGAAATTTTAATAAACTTCATTGATAAACGCCTACCAACTTTCGTTTATGTCGCACAGCATCTTATTGGTGTTGCGATTTTGTTGCCATCAGTGCAGTTTCTAACATTCGTTTACCAAAACAAGCAGGCGTTTCCATAATGAGATTTTCACTCTGCAGTGGAGTGGCGCTGATGTGGAACTTCCTGGCAGATTAGAACTGTATGCTGGACCGAGACTCGAACTCGGGACCTTTGCCTTTCGTGGGCAAGTGCTCTACCACTTTTTCTGTTTTTGTTTTTTTTCTTTTTCTGTTTTAAGAAAAAATGAAATAAAAATAAAAACGCGGTTCCTCCGGCTTATGGTCCAACAACGCGACCACTTTTTTCTGTTTGGGAACAGAAAGACAGGGTAAACAAACAATCTTTATTCGTACATCTGTGCTGTCCTAGGGATAAGAAAATTGGAAAAGTAAGTCCTTTATTTCGTATGACTCCGTATGAGCTCGTGTTGTTCTTGTATATATGTCCAATAATCCATCACGGACTTAATATCGTACGAATACAAATATTTCGTCGCATGTCCAGCGATCCAATTGACCGTATGCGTCTTTTGTTTGGGAAAAAAGGTCTTGTCCGGTAGAAAAAGTATATCCGACGTGATTTCTGTGTAGTTAGTGCGCCGAAGGAAGGCCAGTATTCGACGCGGCAGCATCCAGACGTCCCTCGCTGCGCCACACACTAAACCATGTTATTCCGTTGCTAACAGTCCACAGTTTGTGCATAGAGGAGAATCGACCATATGAGTTGTATGTAATCGACTCCTGGTCACAAGTTTACGGTTTATAAGAATATACCACATCGATCTCGCTGCTGTTGACAGTAATGGAGTATGCACTGCACACCAAATGTGGTTCCACGTTCCCGACGGGTATTTGAATTCCATTATGTTGCGGCGATGGTGATCCATCAACCACCTATAGATCTCCCGAGTCGTGGGTATTCTCGTCGAAGGTACTTTCAGACGAACATAACTATAATCAACAAGAAATGAGGCAATGTGTGCAAGAGAAGGCGAAATATTGCCCACCGCAATAGGGGGTTCGTACGAAGGCGGAACAAGTACTTCTATCAGAGCTGACGTTATGGTATGCTTTCGTTGTTGCCAATTTCGTATCATCGCTCGCATGTAAAGCGCCAGAGCTTTGTTTCGCACGTTTGTGAGATTGAGGCCACCGTTCCGGAACTGTAGCGTTAACGTGTCATATTTGATCTTAAATAACATCCCAGTACTAACATAGTAACCAAAGGCAGCCATGAGGCGGTCTGCAATACCCTTCGGTATTGGTAGGATCTGCACTAAATGGGGCAGTCGTGACGCTATGTGAACGTTTGTGTATGCCACACGTTGGATCATGTCAAAGGCTCTCAGTGAGTTGTTGCGTATCGTCAGACGAACATTCTGCAGAAGCCGCCGAGAACTCGCCGCCGCTGACCGCCGTAGTGAACGGGTAAATGTGATCCCCAGACATCTCAGCGATTCCACCGTCTGAAACGGTCCCGGTACGTCTTCCAGATCCCGTCCAATGTGCATAATTTTGGATTTCGTCATGTTAACGACACTGCCTGCCGCCGTCCCGTAAGTGTCTAGATGTTCAACAGCCTGACGCACTTCATGCCCTGATCTGACAAGAAGGATCAGGTCGTCCGCATATGCGCCACAAACGAACGAGTTCTCATTAAGAGCTATCCCAGTAAGTGAATGCCTCATAACACACATCAGCGACTCAATCGCTATCGCAAACAGCATCATGGAGAGTGGGCACCCTTGTCTGACAGCTGTTAATGGGAATCGAGCCCGCTTCCCGACCGTTTACAATCACCTTCGATGTAGCCCCTCGTATGAGCCTCATAACGATGGAGATGAAAACAGGTGGAATCGCCATTCAGCTCATGACTGACGACAAGAAGTCATGGTTTATCCTGTCGAACGCACGATCGAAGTCCCCAGATATCATCGCTGCTCGCATTTTACACGTTTCCGCAAGGGCGATAACGTCACGGTATTCACTTAACGCCGAGGAGATGTTGCTTCGCACCCCTAGGCAAGCCTGATCAGGGGATATTGTCCTGGATATCGCCAGTTTGAGACGAGACGCTAGTAGTCGTGCAAAGATTTTATAGTCGGTGTTTAGCATAGTGAGAGGCCGATATTGATTAACGCTGCGACTCCCCGCCATCTTCGGGATGGGAAGAAGAAAGCCCGTCACAAAATCCGACGGTAGGCGCATATCCGGACGCATCGCCTCATTGTACATCGACACCAACTGTGGCATCATCATATCCACGAATTCTCGATAAAACTCTAGCGTAATCCCATCTGGCCCTGGTGATTTGTGCGCCGCTCCTTTTGTGAGTGCCACCTTTATATCGTCTTCTGCGAGTGGCTCCATAAGCGCTGCCTTATCCGTCTCTGTCAGTGTCGTTTGCAGATGTTGCAGTATCTCTTCCGCCACCCGACGGTCCGTCGGTGTACCGGCATAGAGGTGGCGGAAATGCTCTAAGAATGCATTTGCAATGTCCTGTTGTGTTGTCAGTTGACTGCCATCTAAACCGTGGAGCACTGTTACCAATGCCCGGCGGTAACGTTTATGTTCCCGCGACACATGGTGCATCGAGGTACGTTCCCCAGTGATGGTGTCGAGACATCTTGCCCGTATTGGGATGCCACCCAGTCGTCGTCGCGTGATCGATAGGGTTTGTGCCTTGATACGATGAACTTCCGCATGATGGTCTGTAGACGGCATCTGGGATGACAGCTCACGAAGCATGGTGTAATAACAATCAAGAGTGTCTCTTTGCCATCTCGTCTTATCCCGACCATACTCTATTAGAGCTCTTCTTATGGCCGGCTTAGTACACTCGAGCCACCATTGAACCACGGACGTATATGTTGGTAGACGGCGTTGACATGTGGCCCATACCTCCTCGACTCTCTGACGACATTCGGGGTCCGCCAAAAGTGACGAATTGAGCTTCCATGTCCCGCGGCTTCTCCACACACTTTGCCTAGGGAGTGATATGGTACAAATGTAAGCCAGATGATCAGTAAAAGCCGCAGGTCATCGTTCCGCGTCGACCACCTTATCCTGTAGGCCAAACGAAACACATATTCGATCGAGTCTGCTCGCCGAGTGACTGGTAAAAAAAGTGTATCCCTCACGGTTCCTATGAATCATGTCCCAGGTGTCGCTTAACTCCAGATCCCGGCATAGCACATGCAATTCACGACAGGTATTGTAATGCGGAGTCTGGTCTTTTTGGGCTAAAACACAATTGAAGTCACCGCCTATAATGAAATGATCGAATCTGTCGGTAAATAAGGGCACAATATCTTCCAAATAATATCTCGCACGCGCCCGTCTGTTGTCTGTGCCGGAAGGGGCATAAACATTGAGCATGCGAATTCCATTAACAGTTATCGCCAGTCCTAGTGCCGAAGGCAGATAAGCCAGGTCGCGAACCGGAATCCCGTCCCGGACCAATATCGCCGTTCCACTGTCGTTGTTCGAGTGCGGCGGGGTGTAGGAGATGTATCCATGTACTTCCTGGAACTCAGGAATGTAAATTTCGTGCACCATCAGTATATCCACATCCGACGCGTATATCATGTCCCTAAACAACTGCTGTTTCACGGGCGACCTAATGGTATTTACATTCACTGTCCCTATTCTGTATGCCTGGGGTCGAGTAGCTGTCATCTCCATATGATGTTAAAATGACAAAGTTTCACCGTATCGATAGTCCCTTTGCACATCCGCAGAGGGTCGCCCGACGGACGTGTCCCTGCGGCATTCGGTGTCTTGAGATGCGGACGGATGCAAGTCCCCACCAATAGAATGGTCCGCATCGGTGATTTCGTCGTTCTGCTCATACCAGCTGATATTATTGGGGTGCTCCAAATTTTCCTGTGTGGCATTGATGTGTGACATCTGTTGTTCTTTCGCAGCTTTAGACTCCGCCGCAGAAGGGGTATCAGGCCCCTGAGCTGATGCGTCGTCTGAACGACATGACATCTTTTCACTGCCCGAATTCATATGGTCTGCGACACCCGAAGCTTGTGGCTCCAAGTCGGACAGGTGCATAGTGTTAGACTCATCTGGGCTCCCAAGATGAGAAGGGAGCGTCTCCGCAGAGTTTAGTCGGCGCTTCTTGCGGCGCTTTGGCGAGCGTTGTTTGCGGACCTTAACCTCGGCCTCTGGTGTTGGCGAATCTTGCATCTCCTGCGTTCTCACCGCCGCCACAACGCCCTGGGGCCGTTCCACTTCAGCTTCCACGCCTATTGTGATGCTGTCATCCTCTTTCTGCACCACCTGTAGTGTCTGAGATTGGAGGTTGGTCGGAGCCATTCCTTCTTCAGTGGGGTCCGAAGGCGCCTCAATCAACTGCGGCGTCGGTTCGATAGTGCGCTCCGACCTCGGCGTCACTTCCTTGCGAAGTGCCGTCACGTAAGTCATCAGCAGTGACGTTGGTGTAGTCGGATTCTGGAAGTCTCCGCTGGGGAGTTGCACCAGTCTCCTCTGCATACACGCAGATCGAAGATGTCCTTCACCACCACACCCGGAGCATGTCTGGGGCTGTCCATCATAGATGACAATAGCTCTACAGCCGCCGATGTTTATGTACGATGGCACATGTTTCGTAAGGGCAATGCGCACCTGTTGGACACCATTGAGCACTGGATACGTGCTAAAACTTGCCCAACGTTCAGCCGTATGACTAATAACTCTGCCATATGGCTGGAGTGATTCAGTGACCAATGATTCGGGTACCTCGAAAGGCATCCGCAGCTCGTGGTCGTGCGGTAGCGTTCTCGCTTCCCACGCCCGGGTTCCCGGGTTCGATTCCCGGCGGGGTAAGGGATTTTCTCTGCCTCGTGATGACTGGGTGTTGTATGATGTCCTTAGGTTAGTTAGGTTTAAGCAGTTCTAAGTTCTAAGGGACTGATGACCATAGATGTTAAGTCCCATAGTGCTCAGAGCCACCTCGAAAGGCAGCTCGAAGACTCGAATCGTACGCACGCCTAGGCCCGAATGAGCGACTAAAACTTCGCCAATATGATCATCGGAGTGTCGGAACTGGAATCCTCGTTTGGTGGCTTCAATGATCCTATCGCATGCTGTGTCGTCAGTCATCTTGACGTACAGAGTGCTGCTCACGATTGATAAATGAATTCCAATAATCTCCGTGTAATTAAGATGCACTTCGTCCCTCAAGAAACGTTCGATTTCGAAAGCCTTCGGTCTTGCATACTCGTTACAGAACGTGAACTGTATCGTGGTTTTTCGGACATTGTGTGCCATTGCGTTCGATTCAAACAGTAACACACACGAGTGACGACGGTGTAAACACCGCTTCTTCCGCGAACGTTCGCAGCCGGGACGTAAACAAGTCCGAGCTGCTCCGCGGCTAAAGGCGGACTGCCACTGAGCTACCCAAGCACGACTCACGACCTGTCCTCACAACTTCAATTCCGCCAGTACTTCGTATCCTACCTTCCAAACTTCACAGAAGCTCTTCTCGCAGGAGGACTACACAAACTGTGAAATGTCTGCCATTATGGTTTCACAAAGTCCGCCATCTTTGACACTCTCAGCATACAAATCTCCTTCATCGACACAAAGCACAGTCCTCGACACAGCGTTAACATGGAATTCCCAGCCACGCGGTCGGCCTGGACCACCCACTGGGGCTATTCCTGTTGCTCCAGCTAATGTTCGGCACCACGCGGTTGTTGACGAGCCCCGGCTTGCCGAGCGGCCCGTGCGGCCACGCCAACTCCGAACTTAGAATATTTTCAGGGCGCCACAGCTCGCCCGTTACCTCACACACGCAATGATCACAGCAGTTGGAGAGATAAGGGTCTCGAGAACCACTGCTTCCTGTGACCTCTGACCAGGACGTCTACAGACACGTTGCACGTCGATCTAACCATAACAAAAACAAGCGATGCTTATCGCTGAACGCTATAGAATGCCACACAATGTCCCAGTTGCCTCAGGCTCCAAAGTATGCAATTATCTGTAGTCTGTGGTAAGTAAGGACTTGTGCCTGCTCTTCTGATCACACTGTTGTCCTGAGTCCATCTCGTTCTGCAGTCACTGCACTTTAGTCAAGTTTTGTGTAATCTGTTGTTATGGTGCTCCCACGACACTCACGCGAGTGATTCAACATTTCTGAAAGCAGTACGTGTACGTACTGTAGACTTGCTATGTTGCGATCTCCATCTGAAAAGTTCGAATAATGTTTTATACACCCAACAGCTATCATGTTCTCACACTGTTCTTCATCTACATGAATGATTTTTTCTGACTGAAAATACTGACAGTAAGTGTGCCTAAGGATGGAATTTTAATCAGAATATCGCCAGCTCAAGGAAATGCTGGAATATCGATTTTGTAGCGTTCAAATGGTTCAAATGGCTCTGAGCACTATGGGATTTAACTTCTAAGGTCATCAGTCCCCTAGAACTTAGAACTACTTAAACCTAACTAACCTAAGGACATCACACACATCCATGCCCGAGGCAGGATTCGAACCTGCGACCGTAGCGGTCACGCGGTTCCAGACTGTAGCGCCTTTAACCGCTTGGCCACACCGGCCGGCTGTAGCGTTCAGTTAATGTATTCATGCTGTAGCATTTTCCATTTCCGTCCGTGTAATAACACTGATGTTCGCACACACATGTAACCAGTTTCCGTGATGCCATAGGGGAGCTTACGAAATCCTTTTAATCCATACCCAGCAACAGAATGGCGAGGATGACGAAACTACAGTCTATAAATGTGTGCCATCTGCCACCGTAGCTGAGTAGTCGGTGCTTCTGACTGCTATGTGGAGGTCCAGGGTTGTATTCCCTGCACTGCCACGAATTTTTCCTTGGTGGGAGGCCTGGAACGGCGCGCACTCAGCTTTGTAATGCCAACTGAGGAACTACTGCACTTAGCTGCAGCGGCTCAAGGTGATGAAAACACAACGGCCAGGAGAGAGGTTTCCTGACCCCACGCACCTACATTCCGCATCCAATGACGCAACTGGCGGAAGATGACACGGTGGTCGGCGCCAAATCAAAATGTGTTTCAAAACAGCTATCTGCCAGAGTGTAAAGCACAGCGAAGCACCGGCAGCTACTTGATCTGAGCGTGAAAGTTCTTAACCGGGCCGTCAGCTAGCGCAGGACGGAGTGAGTTTCTAGCTGGCGCCTGCGCAGGAAAAGTGTGTCTCGCCAGCTGATTATAGGTCTGCGGGAGTAATGTTATGATCTGGTTACTAACCAGGTAGTTCTCTGAACACGGTCGTCCTGTAGTTCCGTTATGAGTTTGAAAATGGTCCAACAGCAGCATTCTGTAATTTGCGGCGAGACTCGAGTTGTTTCCTTATTTTCACCTGTTTCTTCCCGTTTTCTGCGAGTGACGGACAGGGTCAGACGAGTTGGCGCAGAAGCTAAAATACTGGGAGGACGGCCGTTCAGATCACCGTCCGGCAATACAGATTTAGGTTTTCTGTGGCTTCCATAAAACTCTTAATGCTAATGTTGAGATCTAGTGACCTCATCGGCGATGTTACATTAACCCCAATTTTTTATGTTTATTTCCTCGTTTTAGTGGATGAAGAGACAACAGACTCTGATAGGAGTGGAAGACAAAGTATGAGAAAGGTTCGGAATACCTTTCGCCATGCAATATGCAAGTGCAGTGAATTGTAATTTACAGGGCGATTATAGTTAAACTTTCGCTGCTTGATAAGTCACCCATGCAAAATGATTGATCGTAGTACAATGAAACTTCGTAGAAACATTTGCAAGGAGATGTGGAAGATAAATAACGAATAAACCATTCAAACAAACACAGTTTAATTTCCATATGAGAGGGTAACATACGTTGACTGAGTACCGTAATAATACAAGTAATAAACAGGTAATAAACGTTGCTCAAAGTGACGACCATATGCATCCGCGACAGCCTGGAACCGCACTAGAGATTGTTCGCAGCACTTTCGAACGGTGGATCATCGAATGTTCAGTTGCCGTGACACAGCTCGTGCACTGCTTGAAGATCGCACTTTGTGTCCAGCATTCTCAGCCATGTGAACAGTAACTTCTTCAACAGTTTGTGGCATAACTGACCGTCGGCGTTTCCCAGGAACAGTTCCGGAAAAGCTAGTTAATTCAAACTTCTGATTCATGTTCTTCAACCCCACTGCGGAAGGAGGACCTCTCCGTGTTTCTTTAATCCGTCGATACTCGGGAAAAGCAGCAGGGCTGTCGCAGTCGTTTTGATAAAACAGCTTTACGAGTAAAGCCCTGCTCACCTTGTCCCGACCCAAGTTGACCGTCTGCAACTGTAATGCACACTGATGCTTGTGTTTCAACTCATGCCCCGAAACAGTACCGGCGCCTAACAAAAAGTCATGACGCTAACACTGCGAACAAAGCAAATCCTGCAGCGCACAATCTGTATATCATTCCTAAAAGTTTGGGTACCCATACGGTATTAATTTTCCATCCACACTTGCTCAAGCAGCGGAAGTTTAATTATAGACACCCTGTAAGTAAGAAGATGTAGACTTAGTATGAAGTATTAGAATACGATTGCCATTGCAAGTGCAACACCCGTTCAGGATACCATTGTACAGTATTAGCGACTACTTCCCGTACTTACCAAGTAACGTCCGATGTGATAAACTTTTTAAAAAATTCTGCTTTTATCTCGTGTACGTGTGTATCTGTACACTTTCCTACGCTTATATGACGTGCTTTTTTCTTGTTTCCCTTCTACTTATTTTTATAATGTTCTTTCATTCCTCCAACTGAAGATAGTCAGCAGCTACGAAAGCATGCCCTTCAGCTGAGAGAAATTTACCACTTGAAGGATGATAATGAAATTGTTAATTCTGAAATAAATGAAACATAATACACGCATAAATTTAAAAATGGAAAAAGTTTCTTGATTAATCAGAGGATGTGGTGATGATGCTGGTTTTATCCGGTATTCCAAATTTCGTTACTGTCATTGATGGAGGATAGCAATAAGATTCAAAGAAAAATTCCTCGTGAAGAAATTAAATCGTGGATGTGAAGGTAAGGAGTGGTGTGGATAGGTGATTAAATGGTTACTTTGAATGTGATGCTGCAGACAGAAGAGAACAGCTTAAGATATGTAAACTAACTAGATAAGTTCCTAGTAGTGGAAGAGGATGGGGAACGAGTGGAGGTATTGTGGCAGAGCTGGAACAAGGTTGCGGTTTCAGGAAAGGAGATGAGGACATAAAAGCGGTCTGATTTTGAAGAGGAGAACATAGAAAAAGATATTACCGCTCTTCCGGTCTTGTCAGGTTAGCAGATCAGGTAACTCCTCAGTTAGCATGATAAGGGTGAGTGTACCTGTTCTAGTCCTCCCATCAAGGAAAAACTTTGGCAGTACTGGGAATCGAATGCGCGTCCTGCACGTGGCAGATAATCGCACTGACCACTCAGCTATAGGGGCAGCCCAGAAGATGACACAAGCCAATAATCCTAATAAACACGTTTTCCCCAATACAGCGTATGCACCTGTACAGTCATGCTAATGTTACAGCAGGTGTTCGGGAATATGTAGCATGAATCTGCAATATTAAGTCTACGGGTCGTGGCTCGCGATTACCGTGGCCTGCTTGGCACATCGACATCAACCGGTGGGATTTTTTCGTGTGGAAATACACCGGGTGGTTATAACATAACTGACGGTGTTAAGAGTGCTACCGTGCGAGCTGTATACATCGCAGGACGCTAAAACAATGTAGGTATGTTCATTAATCGGTGCACTCGCGAAGTATGCTGGAAAAAACAATAGTTCCACTTTCTGCCACCAGGTGAAAATATGGCGCTGTAAGCAGTCAGAATGTGAATTTTTCCTGTTTTGACGGCAGTATACTATTTGTTGCTTGGCGATGGATATTGGCTTCTGATGGTGTAAAGAGTTAATCAATGGTTCAAATGGTTCAAATGGCTCTGAGCACTGTGGGACTCAACATCTTAGGTCATAAGTCCCCTAGAACTTAGAACTACTTTAACCTAACTAACCTAAGGACATCACACACACCCATGCCCGAGGCAGGATTCGAACCTGCGACTATAGCAGCCTCGCGGTTCCGGACTGCAGCGCCAGAACCGCACGGCCACCGCGGCCGGCAAAAGAGTTAATCATCACGATTGAAGCATCGTCGAGCGAATGCTGCATTTCAGTCAAATTTCACAATTGCCTGCATCGCACTGGGGGAAAATAACAGGATTTCAAAAAAGTGGCCCTTTTGTTTTGCACAGTTCAGTTTAATGCGGACCTCTAACTCAGCCTTGGTAAATCGTGGGGAAAATTTCTACTATGGTATTGTCACAGGAACCTTTTCGACAGTCACTTGTAGAGGTTCAAGGAAATCATAAACATCCTAAATCAAGGTAGTCGAATTGTGTTTTATACACGACTCAGGATATAAGTGTAGCTTTCTGTATTACCTCGTTTGCTCTTTTCTGAGACCTTTGTTCTTTTTGAGTTTATTTGCCTGAGCATATTTCTGAATTTCCTGTAAATAGAAACTAATTGTTTTGGGATGAATTGACGGTAATTCGTCTACAGCATGAGATCTCGCCGTTGTCAGCTTCCCCATTATACTTAACACTGATTTTTAAGATACTGCTAGCTTTTTCTCCAGTGGACTGAAATAAGCGACTTCGCAGCTCTGCTTGTCTTGTCGTCAAGTTGGACTACTCCTTAATCTGAGGCCAAAATGGTGAGTAGCTGCAGCAAGATTACAGGTTATTGAGGAATCTAATACAGGACTTGAAAAATGAATATGTAAACGCTATCTCTATATGGCGTTATGAAGGTGGTGGATGCAGTTCCTTCTGTTAACTTCTATTTATGAATGAAACAACTAACTTTAACGGCGGCTAATTTAGGCCTTCAGACACCTTGTACAGAAAATGAATATATTCTAGAGCTCTGCTATGCAGCCTACACTACAGTTTTTCATCTCTTTCTTGTATTATGTACAGTTCCTAAAAAGTAGCATTAGATTTACTAATATATTACGTCTGTAGTGAAGGGTAAAAGATAGTTTTCCAATGTAAAATACTCTTGTGGTGGTGCATCTTGTTTGTAAATATGTATAAAAGACGACTTAAAGAAGAACGGAACTGCACTTAACTATTTGACAGTATTCTTCACTTTTCAACGAAAACGCTGAAAAGCTGCACGCATTAGTGTATTTGAAAATATTGTAATTCAACAAGTTTGGTACAAGAATGGTTTTCCAGCATAGTTAAATACAACGCTCTTCCAGTCACTTTTCATAAGGGGTAATCAAATGAAAACGAGATAGATGAAAAAAAGCAGGTACACTGTTTATTCTTTCAAATGTAACAGCCATAACTATTAATACATTCATCCCGATGTGAGACAAGACGGTCATTGCCTTCAGGCAAAATGTTTGCTGTTGCCTACGGAAACACAACTGTACCCAGGCTTGAACATCTTCGTCCGAAACAAGAAGACGGCCACGAGGTCTCCAAAAATATGGAAGTCTCCAAAAATATGGAAATCGCATTAGGAGAGATCGGATGAATATCTTCCTCCAGGGCTCCAAAAACATGGAAATCGCATCAAGAGAGATCGGAAGTGTATGGAAGATATGTAAGTGCTTCCCAGCGAAAGTTCTGCAGCGTACTCGAAAAAGCTCAGCAACGTGTGCCAAGGTTTTTTCCACTACGCTGCTAAAGTTTCGCTGGGTAGCCCTCACATGTCCTCCATACAGTGCTCATTTCTCCCAATGAGGTTTCCATATTCTTGGAGTCATGAAGAAAGACATTCGTGGTCGTCGATCTGCTTCAGACGAGAAGGTGCACGCCTGTTTCCGTATGCATCCGCAAACATCTTTTCCATGAAGGCACTGACCGTTTTTGCCTGACTGGAATAGATGTATTAAGGGGAGCCGGAGGTGCCTATGCTGCCCATGTTAAAATCACTAAGTTTGAGGAACATTTATGAATAAACTACCAAATAGAAAAATGTGGTGTCACCGCCAGACACCACACTTGCTAGGTGGTAGCCTTTTAAATCGGCCGCGGTCCGCTAGTATACGACGGACCCGCGTGTCGCCACTGTCAGTAATTGCAGACCGAGCGCCGCCACACGGCAGGTCTAGAGAGACTTACTAGCACTCGCCCCAGTTGTACAGCCGACTTTGCTAGCGACGCCACACTGACAAATACGCTCTCATTTGCCGAGACGATAGTTAGCATAGCCTTCAGCTAAGCCAATTGCTACGACCTAGCAAGGCGCCATCACCAAGTTATATTGAGATGATAATCCTGTATCAACAAGACCAATGTTCACCAATTGTGGATTAAAGTTAAGTATTCCAGCAGCTACGTACTTTTCTTTATAGCATTCATTACGTATCCTGTTTCAGACCTCACGCCAGCCTGCGTGAGTTTAAGCGCGTGCCTTTCGGCTACTTCCGAGTGGCGTGGCTGTCTTGCTACGCCACTACAAAAAATTTGAATTTTTTTGTTACGTATAGAGTGGTTTAGTATTGCAGTTATGACAGAGGGATTTTGGAGTATCTTTTCTATTTTCCTTCCAATTATTTTTTTTATTAATGACCCAAATTTTTTTACAAATAATTGCTTTATAATTAAACTGAAATGAAACTACTGAACATATTGCCAAATGGCTGTGTTACAATGTAAGTTTGACCACTAGGAGTGCTGTATAAAAATTTCATCTCTCTAGCTTGAGTGGATTTTGAGAAAATGTTCCTTATATTCGAAAAATTCTAATTTACGGGAAATGGCTATCAAAGTGTCTCTATACATTCCTGCACTATAGGATGGATTAACGGGGTCTTCTTCTTCATCCTCCAAAAGCTTCCCCTTCTGTCTTCTTTTCTGGCCTGTTGTTCCATCATACTTCACATGCCTTTCTCTTCTTTCTGCTCCTCTTATCCTTTCTCTGTCAATATTTCTTAGTGCTCGTACAGTGTTCACCCCAGCTGTAAATCCTAATGCCTTGAGAACTTCACACTTCACACTGTTCCCTTGGTTGTAGGTTGCTATTGCATCATAAATGCCAAAGTGCAGTGTTTTTATGCTTACAAACACCCTTTTAGGAATCACTTTCCAAATCAAATTGTTTACGCTCTCATTAGGATTCTGCGTCTTTCCGTGTAGACATTTGTGTAACAATTCTGGCTGTGCTAAGTCATGAAAAATTGGTTTCATTGCATTTATCACAGCTGCTGGCAAACCATGTTTGTGATCATAGTCCTTTTTTGCATTATATTTGCACCAGGAATCTTTTGGGCACAGGCTGTGTTGAGGGTATTCATTGGAAGAGGCAGTATGAAGGAACAATGCCCACACTGCTTTTCGCATGTCACTAACATTACTAGTATTTTGCCTTATAGCATACCCATAGTGTCTCTGTAGACGTTCAATCACCTTATCAGTAAGCCTGCCTCTCCCTCCTGTTGTCTTTCCATCACTGAGCTTACTTGAACCCAAAGTTTGTTTGAGCCTTCGAAGCCGTGCACCCTTACACTTTTGCACATGCCCAATGCATTCCAGCTTTTCAACTACAAATTCATTTCCATATGGTTTCAGTTCCTCTATAGTCTTGAAACCTTTGGAGTCACCATCCCCAAGGTAGTATTTGTACCTAACGTTGTATCTGGGAACTGAACGTTCAAAAATTTCTTTCACTCCATCCACTTCCATTGCCCCACTTGATCCACTAAAATTTGCCTCACAGGTTCCACTGTGCTCTCCTTCGATTTTATTTTTGCACCTACAATGTTTTGATAATATTGCAACATCTATCACTTTTGCACTATCACCACAAGTAGCAGTTACAACCCCATTCAGGGATTTATGACCCCTCTTTTGCCAGGAACCATCTAATGCCACTACCAAATCCCTAGAACCACCGTTCATTTTTACAGATTCTTCCACTGCTTCCTTCATGGTTTTCAAAGCCACATCTTCAACAGAGGATCCTACCAGTTCACAGTAGTACCCAAATTTGCTTGGAGGCGATGGCAAGTTCATAATACCACAAAACAGTTTACCAGCAGCATACCCTTTTCCAATGGATCGAAGACCATACACAAGTCGAACATTCACATCAAACACTCTAGATCGTCCATTTTCACCAAAGAGACTGGCATGTGAATTGTAGAAAGTCACTTGATACTTGCAACATGCACAGATTATCTTCATCTCACAAGCTAAACCAAAGTGCTTTGTTATCTCTAGTCCCACTCCTACACTTGAACACATTTTGTACAGAACACTTTCTTTCAGCACAGAAGATAATAATCCAATATTCAGTACTTCGTTAATATCATCACTTTCACTAACATATTCACGAAATCTGTCACTTCCACCAGTCAGCTTCTTGCTAGAAGATGTCACAGGGCTATGGCCGGCCATGTGTTGCTTAGCAGAAGAACGCACTGTTTCAGTAATTGCAGTATCACAACTTGGTATTAGTGTTAATTTTCTTTTCCCTGCATTCTTCCTCTTCTTATATACACGGCTACTAAAACGTGGCATCGTAACCAGAACAACGCTTTACACAAGAAGTATAATACTACCAACAACATGCGCAACACTGAACTAATTCGAAACGGTAAACAGCAAAGAGACGATGTTCCGCGCTCTTAGCGCTTCATTTGTCACAGAAAACATTGTAGCCAACCCTTGCACACTCGCTGTATGCGTAACGTAAGGCGCTGTATGCGTAACAGGCCGAGAAAATCCCAAGCAGTTCGCCAGGAAGTCACGAGAGAGTGTTAGATGCATTCAGCGGCCGCCCATTTCCTCTGCAGGCGTGGGGGAAAATGGTAATAACTCCACTTCTAGGGCGAGTAGAACAATAATTCAAAGTTTACATTAAAGAGGAATGTTCCAATTAATTTTCGGTAGAAAAAAAAATCGTAATTTTTTGGATTTGACCACCTCCGGCTCCCCTTAACAGCTATGGCGATTACTTTTGAAATAATAAACAGTTTACTTCCTTTTGTTCGATCGGTCTCTCTTTCATTTTACTACTCATTATAATTACGTCATACTTGCCACTATTTACTCTTCACAAATTTCTCGATACAACATTCATGCTCTGCATGACTCGCCAGTATAATCTTAATTTAAACTTCTAGCTGATGAGAGACGGAGTAAAAACATAAAAGCAATTACATTTTCGCGTATGCATGTAAGTTCACTAGTTTGAAATATCATGAGTAGCCTGGAATTCATTTGCACTGACATAGAGTAATTTCAGTTCACGTATAGCACTTTTAAATAAGGAAAAGGTGAAATGAAAATTTTTCAGTGTGAAAATTACACTTACAGGCCATTGTAAGTACACAAACGCACTCTACAGCTTCAGTGCTCTGCAACACTATAAAAAAGAGAAAGTATAACACGATATCAAGTGAAGGTAAATGTGAAGTTATATTTCATGAGCTTCTTCTTCCTTGTGTAAACTGCAGCGCACCATGTAGGGTAGCTTCAGCTTCGAACGGAACTTCCATGGATAGTATATTTCACATCTGCTATAGATGAACAGATTCAGAAAGTGTAATAACCGTTTCTAACATAAAATTACATTGCTAAAATCTGTACACAAAATACATTACAAGTAATACATTCCAGATCAATAAAGATAGTGAAGAATAACTGAATAGTTTCGATGAAACTGCACACTAGGCAGACCTTTACACTAACGTTACTTAAAATCCGTCTTGATTGCAAATTTTTTTCTATTCATATGACCGGTTTCGGTTCATTCAGAACCATCTTCAGATCTGATATTTCAGTTACAGGAGTAACCCGTCAAAATCCAGCAACTTTCACATGTGACGTAGCATGTGAAAGTTGCTGGATTTTGACGGGTTACTCCTGTAACTGAAATATCAGATCTGAAGATGGTTCTGAATGAACCGAAACCGGTCATATGAATAAAAAAAAATTTGCAATCAAGACGGATTTTAAGTAACATTATAAAATCACTGATTGCTGTTATCCCATAAGACATTATGTCTGTTTTTGCTTTACACTAACTGTACATGTTTTCTCAGTTTGTTTATTTTAGGTGTAACGCTAAATTGAAGTCCATAGTAGTTAGAGTCGCTACCTCAAGATCACGGGATCCCGGTTTCGAGCCGGCCGGAGTGGCCGAGCGGTTCTGGGCTCTTCAGTCTGGAACCGTACGACCGCTACGGTCCAAGGTTCGAATCCTGCCTCGGACATGGCTGTGTGTGATGTCCTTAGGTTAGTTAGGTTTGAGTAGTTCTAAATTCTAGGGGAATGATGACCTCAGAAGTTAAGTCCCATAGTGCTCATAGCCATTTGAACCATTTGATGGCTCTGAGCACTATGGGACTCAACATCTGAGGTCATCAGTCCCCTAGAACTTAGAACTACTTAAACCTAACTAACCTAAGACATCACACATATCCATGTCCGAGGCAGGATTCGAACCTGCGACCGTAGGGGTCACGCGGTTCCAAACTGAAGCACCTAGAACCGCACGGCCACACCGGCCGGCGAACCATTTGAACCCGGTTTCGATTTTCAGGAGGTTGGAGATTTTCTTCGCTCAGGGACTGGATGTTTGCGTTGTCCTAACCATTTCATTTCATCTTCATCTCAAAGATGCGAAAGTCAGCGAAGTGGCTTCAAACAGAAAGATTTGCAACAGGCGGCCAGTAAAGCCTTACGACCATTTTTGTTTCATAGTAAACTGAAAACACCATTCAAAAACACAGACTTTTCAACGCAAGAGGTGGAAAAGTCTATCTGGGAGATCTGTGCAATACTAGAGAAACAGGTCGCGTCAGAGGTAATTAATGGTGGCGCTCAGTAACTCATATCAGTTGTTGCTTGAAGTGCCTGTCCTTACTTGTTTTGATCCGCAGAACATTTATAACAAAACTTTTAGGTGAGCGGAGATTTAACCCCATGTCTGTACCTTTCACGACCACCTACCTTCACGAAGTTACCTAATTAAGGTCACGGATCACCATAAAACTTCAACCTGCGTCTATGATCTCATTTTCTTGACTAGCTTGTGGTACTAGCAAAGCTGTCCCTTTCCCTATAGAAACTGAAATCCCCACTCGTGTTCCAGTTCAGCGCTTCATTTTAAAATGTCAGGAGTGTTTAAACCATCGAATATCTTCGGATGCGGTCTCTTAGGTTGTGGTCTAACCGTTTTCCCTCTCGTAACCCTCTTCTCATGAGACTGCCATTCCTGCATGGTATTTCCTGTAGACTTTGCAAGAGCAGCTGACGGTTAGCAACGACACGAACGTGGTGTGTACAGACTGTATTTGCTCCAGACTATTTGCTCCGATAGTTCAGTGACTGTCACTCAACACGTAAGGGAGAGACTGAGGCACAGTTTCCATACCGGCAACTAGATTTTATTTGTCCGCCTAAGAGCGAGGAATCTCGCTACATACAGAGGTTAGCCGATTTGAATATACTGACCATAGCTTGTTGCATGATCCATATCTACAATCAGAACAGGGGAAATTTACAGAAGAACAGGGGTAATTTAATCTGAAGGGTCCGAATGGGTATTTAACTCTCGGTTCTCCCGAGTGCTGGTCCAGGGTCTCCACCAATGTTAAGACCATTGGGTCTTCGGTCTTAGCCGGCCGGAGTGGCCGAGCGGTTCTAGGCACTACAGTCTGGAACTGCGCGACCGCTACGTCGCATGTTCGAATCCTGCCCCGGGCATGGATATGTGTGATGTCCTTAGGTTAGTTATGTTTAAGTAGTTCTAAGTTCAAGGGGACTGATGACCTCAGAAGTTAAGTCCCATAGTGCTCAGAGCCAGTCTTCGGTCTTAGTCCACATGAACAATTTTCATTGTCACAGACTTCAGTGGCATAATGAAAATCTTACAAAACCAGATGTAAAGCCGCAATTTGTTTTAGCAGTTTTAATTCTATTGTCCATAGATTGTCCATATCCTTCCATATGGTACAGTTAAATTTACTGTGTGACTTTCTTACCCTTTCAGCTCAAAATCGACCACCCATTGTAGTTCTTAGACACTTGTGTACTAGATTGGTTTTCAATCACAGTAACAAGCTCATAATTTTCAAATTTCATTTCTCCTTTCAGTTTATGGATTCTATTACACGTTTCCGAATCATTGCAAGACCTCAGTCACCTTTACGTGTAAATACTACTTCCGCATTTCATGGAGATGTTAGGAGATAAAATTCTGGCAAACTCATTTTCACGGAATGGTCAACCATGAGCAAAGGGAAGCAGTCCACATTTAAAAAAAAAAAAAAAAAAAAAAAAAAAAAAAAAAAAAAAAAAAAAAAAAAAAAAAAAAACGCGAGAGCTTCGACGCCATTCAGTAATTTGTACTAACGATGGAAGATAGGTACTCCAAAATGCAAATTAATTCTTTTCTGTGTCATATGATGTGGAACAAAATAAACGTAATCTGCAATCTGGATCACGGGATAGCTAACCCTCTATTGGTTTCAACTTTTCCTCTGTCCATTATTTTTTTCCCCCTCAGTCTTTCCACTTTCTCGTCCTTTAATCTCCCAGCCGCACTGACATTTTTACTGGCAGAACGTATAGGGGGTGGACAAAAATATGGGAACACCACAAACACAACACATTACCATGCCTAATACGGTATAGGAAAACCAGTGCTATTCAAAACAGCTTCCAGCCGCCTAATAATGGATAAATACAGGCCATGTATGGTTTTCAAGGGAATATTATACCATTCTTCCTGCAAAATACCGGCAAGTCCAGGTAACGATGATGGAGATGGGTAGAGATCTCGCATCATTCTCTCCAAAGTAGAGCACAAAAGGCCCAATAATAATAATATCTGGTCACTGCGGTGGCCAGGGAAATGCGACAATTCACCCTCGTGCTCACAAAACCCGCACCGGATAAAGCGAGCAGTGTGGACAGGAGCTCTGTCGCCTTGGAACACAGAATAACCACGAAGAACAAATATTGTACCATGGGATGGACCTGATCAGCTAAAATGGTCACATAATCCTTGGCAGTAATGCAACCTTGCAAAGTAAACATGAGACCCTTGGAATACCACGATATGGCTCCCCAAATCATCACCAAACCTCCGCTATGTTTCACTCTTGAGACGTAAACTCGGTCAGAACTTGGAAACAGTGTGCAACGAGACTCATCCGACCAAATTACTTTCTTCCATCGCTCAGTAGTCCAGGTTCTATGGCTTTGGTACAACGTTTTCCTGTTACGGACATTCACAACACTAATGAGTGGGTTGGAGCTCTGTTCGCTTTGTTTTGATGCTAACAGGGTTCGAATGGCTCTGAGCACTACGGGACATAACATCTGAGGTCATCAGTCCCCTAGAACTTAGAACTACTTAAACCTAACTAACCTAAGGACATCACACACATCCATACGCGAGGCGGGATTCGAACTTGCGACCGTAGCGGTCACGCGGTTCCAGACTGAAGCGCCTAGAACCGCTCGCCCACAGCGGCCGGCTGACAGGGTTCGTGAGCGACATTCAGTTCCCCAGCGACTTTTGCAGCTGTCTCCCCCTTATTTTTTGTGAAACTCCTCTTCAATGACCGTCTGTCACGATCAACAAACACACGTTTTCGTCCCCATTTTGACTTAGCGGAAGACATTTTTCCGCTTTCGTTGTATGCCTTTTCCGCTTTCATTGTATGCGGCATAAATCTTCGATGCGGTACCTTTTGAAACACCATACGCTTCGGCTATCTTGTTTACGGAGGCACCCACCATACAACCACCGACTATTTGCCCGCGTCCAAATTCACTTTGGTCCGACATAATTGTCACACAACTACATAGAAAATTTTTCCGACCACTATGGACACTTGCAAAGTATTGAGGACACTGCACAGGTGCCGTCTGTGGTCAAATACAGCAGCGCAACCTGCTGACTTGGCTAGCATCTGCATTTATGTTCAAGCTTGCGTGATCCATAATTTTGTTCAACCTCTGCAATGATTCCTCGAAGTAGATAAACCGGACAAAAATGTATTTTTAGGACCTTTAGGACCTTACAATTCATTTTCGGGACCCTTACCATCAAAACATTTGACTGGACCTTCCTTTCTGTCAGTTGTAGATATGAGATTCCTTTATTCATGTATTCAAATCTGCAGCTGTAAAAGACCAGCCACAGAAGGTCAGACCTTAATGAAATGAAAGCTAGACTGCTAAAAGTAAGCAGATGAACCAAAAAGATAAAAATCTGATTGCGAGGGCATGGACTCTTTTTTCGTCAGTATACCTGGCAAACATCAATGAAAGAGAAATACGTTTGGTCTTTGAAAGTGGACTTATTTGGAATTGTAAATCCGTTTGTAAGTTTTGGCAATAGACAGGACGTAAACGCTTCTCACGGTAAATGAAAGAAAATATTACTTTTTCGTCCATGACAAACGAAATATCTGACTGGGCCTTTCTCTTGATCAACAGGGACTGATGACCTTAGTAATTTAGTCGCTTTAAACATCAAACCAGCCAATCTTGATCAAGAGTGGGAAGGTATATAGAAAACGGTGCCTCTTAATGGCGTCAAGATAAACATGGAAAACACGCTGTTCTAACGGTTGACTGTCACTGTTTGTATCTTACACGTGGAGACGATCCATGAGATCAGGAAATAGTTCAGCCAGCAAGAAATATGTCAAAAACTTTCGGAAAAACGAACCAAAGAATAAATACGTAAGTCTGGAACAAAGAGAACAACAGAATCCAATGAGCTTGTGGAGGTTACGCAGGTATACAGCGATAACATGTTGGAGAAATTCTCGCCTGCACAGCTTCAACACATTCACGTGTTCATCGATGTCGAAATAGTTCAGATAATGCACCACCCACGTAGTTCAGTGCGCCTGCGCTAAAAAGTCACCTTCCTGTACGGTATGGTTTAATCAGTTAGTGAAAAAAATATCTTTACAAGAAACCGATATCAGAGACGACACACAAGTTCTATAGTCAGTGCACTTCGTTGAAACAGTGTACAGATCAGACGCAGTCAACATTGAGTTTTCTCCCATATTACGGGCAGACTGTTATAACGACTTAGATGTTTTCGTCCTTCTCCAACATGAAAACTCACTTTTTTCTTGCAATCTCTCCTCCGTTTTTTTCTCTCTTCCCATGACTTCCCTTTTTCTTCTTCTCCTTTCGGTACTTCTTCGTTCCAATCTGCGAATTCCACTTTATTAATACCATGTCTTTCTTTCAAATCCCACCCTTTAACATAAAATTCTCGATTTTCGATCTATATTTTGATCTACCCTCCTCGTATTGACATTTCTAGTATTGTCACTTACTCGTCTGCTGGACAATCGTAACTGTGTGTGCACGCAACAGAGCAACACACGAATTACCAAGACAAAAACAATTCATTTTAGTATTACTGTCACACTTGTCTTTTATGACAATACATTATTTTATTCAATATTCCTAAGAAACGTTGGTTCCAGTTAAATTTTTACTCCTTCTGTTGAAAGGAGAATAACACTGGATACATTCATCTGTGCTTCCAAACAAGATTTCCAAGTGTCCTGAAACGCAATTTTGTTGGAAAAGCGTATCGTTCTAGAAAAAGTTTCTATAAAATTATCTAACAATTTCGGCAGGAATATCATAATCTGACAGTCGTTAGCAAATACATTCGCGAGTTTTTCGCAGTTTTTCTCGGAGTCCTGTGTATTAGAAACTAAGTGTACATAAAAACTTTGCTCTAACTTTAAAAAAAATCTCTCGCCTAGCATAGACTGCAGTATGGAATGCACACGCAAGGCTATACTAAACAGTAAATCATATGAAGCTAATGATAGTCTTTTCCTTACTAACAAATTAAATGCGAGAAGACAATAAATACCATATGAATCTAAGGTTATGGAGTGACGATCACTGAATGGACTGACCTCCAGGTTTTATTCGGTGCATTAAACAGTTTCCTTACTTCTGTTTTCTCTTACAGGCCCAGTTCACCCTTGTGTTTATACATTCAGCGCAAGTTCTTTTCATTGACTGCGGCTATCCGAAACTGATAGCTGCTTTCCTCCTTGTCCACTCTGCCATTTTCTTCGGTCTATTCTACGACTTCTACATGCAAGCGTACAAGAAGACTCAAACTGTGAAGAAAGCTGAGTGAATCAGCAGCATCTCTGAGGTGAGTGTACTGATGCAACTTCAATTTTTGTGGTTAACGATTGTGAAATATCATGAATTCAGGAAATAAGTTACAATAAGACTGTTCACCTACGTATTCCATTATCGTGAAGCTAAATGTTCACTGAAAGCGACATGTATGTATACTAACACTTTTATTGCCTCCATTAAAAAGCAGACATTTGACTCAAAACGTATCTATTTCGTCTATTTTACTGGCTTATGAATTAAACAAGCTTGAATGATACGCTTACGCAAAATATATAAGCTATCTGATCAAAAGTAACCGGACACCTATCAGTAGACATCAACAGGTGGTGCGCCTACCATTCGCCTTTATTACGGCTTGAACAACTGTGCGGGGACACTTTCAATGTAGTGTCTCAATGTATGTGGAGGAATGGCAGCCCATTCTTCGTCAAGAGCAGAAACCAGAGAAGGTACTGATGGTGTACACTGGAATCTGGCGCGATGTCGACGTTCTAATTCATCCCAAACGTATTCCACTGCGTTCAGGTCAGGGCTCTGGACAGACCAGTCCATTTGGGGAACGTTAGCTTCCATAAACCCTTGTCTTATAGATGATGTTTTGTGATGGGGTGAATTGTAATGCTGATAAAAACTATCATCCCCCCCTCTACTATGCGTAGTAAAGAAGCTTTAAAAGTGTTCATACCCTTCCAAGTTTAGCATTTGCTAAAGCGCAATATGGTACCACACTCTAATCAAGAAAACCACCTCCAGCTTATAAAACCACCTCCTCCGTACTTCAGGTTGGCACTACACATAATAACAAGTAAAGTTCTCGAGGCACTCGCCGAAATCAAAACATTCCATCGGAATGTCAGAGGGTACAGCTTGATTCGTAGCTCCAAATCATTCATTTCCAATCATCCACTCTCCGGTCACGTCGTTCCTTACACTACCTCAAGCGTCGCTTAGCATTGACCTCAGAAATACGGCATTATGAGGAACTGCTCGACAATTGTACTCCATACGCGTAGTCATTGTACTACTTGGAGTGCTGCTAGCGCTTTGGAACTCAACGAGTGATTTCTTTGGCTGATTTCATGGGGTTTTTTTTCAGCAACTCTCAACAATGCTCGATGGACCCTTTCCATCAGTACATGAGTCTGCCTGGTCTTGGTTAAACCGAGGCTGTTCCTTAGCGTTTTTGCTTCACAATCACGCCACCAGCCACCAACTATAGACTTTGGCAGCAATAGAATGGTTGAGATCTCCGCGACGCATTGTTACGTAGGTTACACCCAATGACTAGTCTACATTTGAAGTCACTGATCTCTCCTGACGGATATAATCTGTTGTTACTGCATCTCTACTGGCAGCACAATAATCCCCGCATCCATTTATGCTGGCGAGTCTGTCTCTCGTGTCATATAGGTCAATTCCACCTTACACATTGGTGTCCAGATACTTTTGATCAGGTAGTGTATACATATACATCAAGGCCTGTAGATCACTGCTCGTAAATTTAACATAGCAATACATACACAGCGTGAACCAAAATTGCCGCTCTCGGACGTCGCAGTGCTTTTCGTTGCATACGGTACAAAAATGCCTGTAACTAAATTTCACGCCACGCATATTTTCGCTAGAAAATGGGTGTCAAAGCAAAACATTTGGGCAACACTTTAATCACTTATAACGCTAGCATTTCCATTCAGTCGTCACGAACGCAGCAGCGCTGTGCACACCAGATCGCGTGCTGTTGCTTGTGCTGAACGCCATCACTGGCAGCCAATGGAACGACAGGTGACACTAGTGAGGTGACTGAAGACAACTCATAAGTAACGCGCTTCAGCTAATCATCATCCATGCGAAGGAATACGTTGAGGTTTGGGTTTCTATTTGGCAGTACTAACCCAAGACCTAGTGAGATAGATGACTGGTTTGTGACGACTATCGGTATCGCTGTATCAGGATTGCAATTTGATTTCTTGAAAATGGGTATTTGTAAAGATGAACTCCGTCAAACAGTAATGTATAATGCAAATGGGTAGATTTTAAGAACTCGTTGGGAGAGATGAGTAAAGACTGCGTCTGGGTCGAGATTGGGTGTACGCGCTATTCGCGTGTACAACTTAACCATCTGATATTCTAGATGAGAAGATTTAATTGGCGCATTAAACTATGGTGAAGTGTTTCAAGTTCGACAGAAGCAGTGGACCACGAATGCTCACTTTAACGTTCCTAACGGGGATGGATCCATGCGAGTCAACCTTGTGAAACATGTCGCGTCTAATGGGGTTCAAATGGTTCAAATGGCTCTGAGCACTATGGCACTTAACTGCTGAGGTCATCAGTCCCCTAGAACTTAGAAATACGTAAACCTAACCAACCTAAGGACATCACACACATCCATGCCCGAGGCAGGATTCGAACCTGCGACCGTAGCGGTCGCGCGGTTCCAGACTGTAGCGCCTAGAACCGTTCGGCCACTCTGGCCGGCGCGTCTAATGGGGCACCGCACTCTTATCGTATACTGAGGTGACAAAAGTCAGGGGATATTTCCTAATATCGTGTTGGACCTCCTTTTGCTCGGCGTAGTGCAGCAACTCGCCGTGGCATGGAGTCAGTTAGTCCTTGGAAGCCCCCCGCATAAATATTGAGTCATGCTGCCTCTAATACCGTCCATAATTGCGAAAGTGTTGACGGTGCAGGATTTTGTGCACAAACTGACATCTCGACTATGTCCCATAAATATTCGACGGGATTCACGTTGAGCGATGTAGGGGGACAAATCATTCGCTCGATCTGTCCAGAATGTTCTGCAAACCAATCGCGAACAGTTGTGGCCCAGTGACAAGACATCGTTGTTAGGGAGGATGAAGTCCATGAATGGCTGCAAATGGTGTCCAAATAGCCGAACATTACCAGTTCCAGTCAATGATCGGTTCAGCTTGACCAGAGGACCCAGTCCATTCCAAATAAACAGAGCCCACACCATTATGGACCTACCACCAGCTTGCACGGTGCTTTGGTGACAACTCGGGTCTATGGATTCGTGAGGTCTGCGTCACACTCGAACCCTAACATCCGCTCTCACCAACTGAAATCGGGACTCATCTGACCAGGCCACGGTTTCCCGGTCGTCTAGTGTCCAATACATACGGTCACGAGCTCAGGACGGACGCTGAAGGCGACGTAGTGCTGTCAGCAAAGGCACTTGAGTCGGTCGTCTGCTCGTCGTATGTCCTACACTGATGTCTGCAGTTATTTCACGCAGTGTTGCTTATCTGCTAGCACTGACAAATCTACACAAACGCCACTGGTCTCGGTCGTTAAGTGAAGGTCATCGGCCACTGCGTTCTCCATAGTGAGAGGTAACGCCTGAAATTTGGTATTCTCAGCACACTCTAGACACTGTGGATCTCGGAATATTGAATTCCCTAACAATTTCCGAAATGGAATGTCCCATGAGTCAAGCTCCAACTACCATTCTGCGTTCACCGTCTGCTAATTCCCATCGTGCCCGTCAATGCACTGCTCTTTTATACTTTGTGCACGCAATACTACCGGCATCTGTATATGTGCATATCGCTATCACAGGACTTTTGTCACCTCAACGAATAGCACAGAGGATAACCAAAAGAAATATGCAATGAGACGAACAGAAAGGTCACTTTTATTCGAAGACGATAATTATTCTGAAGTCACCGCGATTCATGATGGTCCCCTAGACATGATTCTTAATAAATGGACGTCAGTGCTTGCTCTGCGACGCGCTCCTATGCTAGTCACATGGTTGGTAAGGAGTTCTTGTGACATTGCGTTCCATTCCTCCACCAGCGTGGTTGATGACTGCTGTATGGTCGTTGGTGCATGTGGACGTACTATAGAACGTCTCCCAACACATACCACACGTTCTCCATGGGATTTAAGTTGGGGTAACGTGCAGGCCAATCGATTCGCCCAATACTCTCTCTTTTCAAGAGCTCCTTCGCCTGTGCTTTTCGATGCGGTACAATAACCTGTCACGGTTTGCGTACTAGGTGAATTGATCACGGAATTTGTCATCATCGTCTGTATTGTTGCTTGGATCACTTTCGCCATCTTATTTGACTGCTGTGCCCTGGGTGTAATGTCAGGCCTATTTCGTCGTTCTGTTATATACTGAAGGTACAAGGCCTTTGAGATCGAGTCTACCGTACTATCGATTTATGTCAATGCTGCTTCATCTATAATCCCGTTGTACAAGTCCTCGTAAGTTTGTTCTAGTCGTCTTGTCTTTATGAGAAACGTGCAGTGTACGACGACATTCTCGAGGATCCTCTCTCCCCACAAGTGGATTCTTCGCTTCACTGTGATTCAAGCAGTGTAAAAGCACTGGGTAAGGGCTATGTTGTCAGGAAGTGGATTACGCCTCTGCTTGGGTCGATATGTCTTATTCCTAACCGTTCGCTGATTTTGAGGAATAACGTATAAAATATCGTGCCCTTATCTCCTGCTATCCCATTCCTGTTGCCAGTTAACTGACCGCCTCCTCTTTAAGTGGCGTTTATCTCTTATATGTAACCCCGTTATGACAATTATCTTGTTCAGTCTTCCCATCTTGAGCCAATACGCCGTGACACGATACCTGATCGTGCAGTCTATAGGGTAGATTCCCGAGACCACACATAGAACATCACGTGATGTGGTCTGGAAAGTCCCGACAACCTGAACAGCGTACTTCTTTGCCTTCGCCTAACAGCAGTCCTATTAGTAACAAAGCACAGGCAGTATGCCCATGTACTGGCTGCATATCATAAGATCAACTTGGAAAGAACCTATGTCGAATCGGAGCGACACCAGACCCATATTGCAATAAGTGTCATCTGATCTATGAGATACCCTAGAAAACCGCTTCACGTTCATCGATTAAAACAAAGCGTGGCCATTAGTCCGTAAAAGATTGGCCCTTGTCACCTGCACGGCACCTCCAGAAATACCACTAGAAGATACACTACGACCAGACTGGAATCGAATCAGACTGCAAAACAGAACAGCTACGAGCCACTTACGCACTCATGACTCAACACCAGATACGCGGACATTACGGACTATTTAATTCAGCGACACTGGTTATTAATCAAGTTACCTTCCATTAGGAATGTGGATGCACTCAACGAATGTGATACGACTTTCAAAATGATGGAGCACTGCAGTCAGCCACCCTTTCCTTTCAAGTTTTATTAAAGCAAATCTAGATTTCGGCTAGTGCCTAGCCATTATCAGTGCATTATTTCATAGTTTCAATAATGTCCTAGTATGTCAGTCCCCTGTTGTTCGGGCTTCTGTCACAGTTCATTCAGTCGTGAATGAACTGCGACAGACGACTGATTGTTGTGCTCCATCGTTTTGAAACTGGTTATAAAGAATTTTTCTGCAGTTTTCTAGAAATGTCTCTTGGGGGACTTCCCGTACAAGTAACTGTATACTATTCGAGAAGAGTCAAATTGCTTTTACTCGTATGCACTGTTTCTTAAATGAAACATATCCTACAACTACAGTTTTTTGGACGCTCAATATAACACGTAATGGCCAGACATGTCATAAATATTTATGGAGAATAATAACGAGACAAAAATAAATTACCTGTCATAGGACGCAAATAGCTACAAAACTTATAATTGTGGAAATGTTAAACATAGTAATTATATTCAGTACGAGCGGCCAGTTATCATATTTTAACACGTTCGGGACTGGCCTGAGTCACTCTGTATGGAGCATCTGGACTGATTTTTTAACATTTTTTTCGAAAATCATTGCTTTGTAACTGTGAACGCAGTAATTGAGTGTGTGAATGTCAAATCCAACACCTTTCATTCGTCTAAATTTCCAAAGTGCTATCAGTTTCGGCGATATATTACGCCATCTTCAGGCCATCTGATCTACGCGTAGGAAGATTCCCACCGTTGGTCTAGTCAAAACAGGGGCCAGCATTCAAAGACGTATCCGTAGACCATCTGTGGGTAACAGTCTTTGAATGGTGGCCTCTATTTTGACTGGACCAAATGAGGGAGTCTTCCTACGCGTCGGTCAGGGGCCCTGAAGATGGCGTAATATATTGTTGAAACTGATAGTCCAATAAAATAAAAATCTGGAAATTTAGACGACCGAAAGGTGTTTGATTTGACGTTTTCTACTGAACAGCCGAGGTCCCACAAACACCTGTGATAACATGGACATACAGAAAATTGTGTATGATGTTTCATTTTAAATGATAAAACTTAGTTAATCTAATCTTAAAAATCTGATTGGAAATATTAAAATTAGGTAACGTACGAAATGTTTTAATTATCATGTTTTTATTCCGAAGACAAGCATGTACACACCTTTATTACATTTAATCTGCCTGAATATACTATGTTTTGAAGCATCCAGGTACACAGAGCTACAGCACAATTTGGACACCATCTGGATATTTCTTTTCGCACTTTTTTTGTTCCTTCTGGCTCTTATTGACAACGGCACACGCTTTGCAGATACATGTTGGGTGCGATTTTTTTGATACTCTTCCTGTCAATGTTGTTCTACGAATGTTCATTTAGACAATACAGTATTTCAAACGCTTCACTACATTATTTTATTTTATTTATTATCTACCAGAATACTCAGACATACAGAAATCTGGACCAATATCGATATCATCAGCTTTCTCATCCGAATTTTAATCGACGATTTCTTTTTCTAGGGCATCGAAAACATCGCTATCACCGAAATTCTCAATGCCAAAACTATGTAGAGCGCGAGATGTGGGCTAAAAAATATACAGGTAGCAGACGAAAGCGCGGCATCGACATCAACACAGAGCAGAAAAATACAAAACGATACTGTGGACCACAGACAATTCAGAATTCGAAAACTACGTAGTACGACTCTACAGAAACCGTTCCTTATACAGTCTACACGGCTATCAACAGAGACCAGGAGGCACAATGTTAGTTATGAATTTTTACGCACAACACAAGCAAGACTTTGGCGTCTTCAGCCTGACTGACTGCCGCTGCTCGAGTCCTACTCGGTCTGCGTCCACAGGTGGTAAATGCACAATGAGTGACAATATATTTTTCGCAAAACGTACATAGTCTTCAGATCAGATACTCACTGCGAACTCCGTGGATCTCCTAACATTTTGCGATCCGTTGGATCATGCGTCTGTGAACTCTTCTCAGCATTGCTGCATCTATACCGCTACAAGGCAACAAGGAAGTGCCCTACCAGTTCTTCCACATTCACGGGCAGAGTAGAACAGATATGGTCCTTGATGTGTCCCTACAAGAACAAATCCAAAAGACTTAGGTCAGGCGAACGCGGAGGCCATGAAACAGAACCTCCACAACCGATCCATTTCCCGGAAAAGGCTCTGCTTAACTATCGTCGCACGTTTCTTCCAAAGTAAGCGGATGTACCACGTGCACCATCATGTTGGAAACACAGCCTCTGTCTGTGAAGAATCCATAATGGTTATTCTACTGAGGTTCTTGATGTATAGCTTCTGAAACTGCTTCTTTGGTAGCTAGAGGACGGCTAGTCCGTGCACAATCTCTGTTCATTGACGGTATGGTTCACCCTGTATGTAGCATTCAGCTTGCCTACTATTTGCACCCCTAGTGAAACTGCTCTATACACATAATTGCCAGAAGATATACATAACTAGCTATTTAACTTCTTTCAGAGTTTTATGTGATGTACAGTGTATGTTTCATGGACACTTGGCAATAAAATACGTTATATCTGTTTCTGTTTCAGATCACTCTGGCTCCAAGACGGAAATTCCTAATTCACGAGTTCATTATGAAACTTCAATAGATGTGTGTATGCAAAATATTTATCATTCACATATTTCATCTCCATTTCACTCAGGCAACAAATTTACAAGTACGTAGCAGAAGCATAAAACACTTGGCAGCAGTGGCGACTGTTACAAACTTTTAACGTTACATGGGTTTCTCAAAGAAACCACAAGCTCATATGTATTTACATGAACTGTGCCTTTTGCGTCAATTGGTGCACCGTTTGTGTAGTACTTTAAAGAAGCTGTAAGCAGTGTTTTACTAAATAGTGTTCCACTTAACGGTGGTAACCACACCATAATTGTTGTCAGTTACCTGTGCTGCAGTCGAATATTCACAATCGGACAGACATAGGACTTGGGGTGAAAATCTGTGTTGAGCGTTACGAAGATGAAACGTATACATTCATGTTCTACAGGAGTTCACAAGTTTTTAAAATTCTTTTTTTATTATTTTTGGTTTGTTTTAATTGAATTTCTGTAACTAAGACAGTCACGAGCATCTAAATTTTTCTTTTTGTGAAAATAAGACTGGTTATTTTAACTGCACGAACACTTCACGCAACAGTCATTAAATTTAATTGCTGGTAATTTAACTATTTTACGATAAGTAATATAATGTAATTATTTACGATAAGTATTATGTAAAATAAGATCTCTCCTTGTGAGTAATCGTTAAAAAATATGGAAAATACAATCTGGGCCGATTCAAAAGGAGGGCAACCAAAAAACCATATCAGAACAACGTATTTTGGATATGGCAGCATCGGCTTCCATTTTGTCAAGCACAAGTACATTGTGCATAAAGAGAATGTACAGCAATGGAATTCTGAGTGAAATCGTGCCGTACTTTTTAACTGTCCACATAATCAACAGTGATTATCGTAAACAGTATTTAACGTGGAAATCTGAAATATTCACGTCCCTTGTAAAGGATACAATTCGTCACTTTATCCATTTAATGTGCATCAACTAGTTTACATGTGATTTATGTCTACAGATTGAATATGGCTTACTTTTATTTTCTGTATTTTGATGTAGGAGCTATGACTGAGTATACTATTTATCCACTTAAGTATCTGTCCAAAACACAAATACCTTCAAGTATTTAAAATAGATATTGGTCAGAATATTGAGGAAAAGAATTTAGGAATTTTTGTAATCAGATCTGCCACAGTTTGGTTTATACAGAACTATTTGAAATCAGTATTGTGTGCATTAATAAATTCTCACCTTAATAACGATTTCATTCGATTAAAGCACCTTTTCATTAAGAGCTGCTACTAGAAGATCCACTAGGTAACAGAAATATGAAGAGCGCATCCAGGAAAATATGATTTTGGCGCTATTAGGTTTCTCGCATTACGGTAAATTTCACTCACAGGACCGGTTTCATAACGCAACAGTTAAAAATTAAATACGGTGTTTGGAAACATTTGAAGTAAATTTCTGTGTGCTCAGTATGCCTTGTGACATTTACTGCCATGCTAATTACTTTAAATATTGTGATATGTAGAGTGAGATAAAAACTATGTATTTAGTGCACAGAAGAATTATGCTCCTTATATAAGACTTCAATCCAGTAGAGAACTCAATCAGCAACTCATTATAGTCTACAGGACAAACATCATTATATAATAGGCAATTCTGTACATTCATATCAGTTGAGGTCAGGCCATTTTGAAATTTAGCATGTTATTGCGAGACTTCACCGTATGGGAACACTGAAACACTGCTGCAGCTAAGTTATGCGTGGTTACTGAAACTTATTTTCAGTATGTAAATAGTCATTTAATAGAATGAGTGTTAAAAGTGTGTAATGCCAAAGATGAACAACAAATGTTATGTTCTTTCTGGCACAAAAAAAGGATGTAAGTGGTTCATGGTGCTAGAACTGGCTAAAATAATATTATCATTGTACAATATGTGCAATATCCTTCTGGTATCAGGCATGTTGATGCCTTATAATCATTTAAAGTGATATTAATATCAGTATTTGTACATAAATTACAGAAGGAGCAGTCACTTCATCACTTAAATTTGATGAACCATTGCATTTTTGTTGAATACATGTATTAAAACTGGCTAATCAGTGTGTGCTAAATATATATTATGTATTTTTTATTTATGAATCGAAGTATTTGTATATAACAATTGTAATATCTCGAAAATATTATAAACAAACCTCATAAAATTTTGTATTAAAATTATTATAAAAAACGAATATCTATTACTCCTGACCATCAAAGTATATTCTAAATCGTAAGCGCCGTTTAAGAAACTGTGGAGGTCTTTGTCGGTATAAAAACGAAGCAATGTGTCGGTAGTCACTAAAGTGGTTCGATGAACACTCTCGCAGGCACTAAGTGTGAATTGCACAGTAGTCACATAGATGTTGTACAAGCTTTTTCGCTGTTAATTTAAACATGCGACTTTATGATGCACATTACAAACGAATTTCAAAATTTTTCATTACTATAACACATCTTAAAGCTACTTTCATTTCCTTCGCTTCTACTGTCATCTCTATTGCTCATTCGTATACGTCCTGTGTTACATCTTTTCCTTACGAAATCTAATTACATTACTTGCACTACACTCAGACTCACGGAACAAAGCAGAAAAAAACGCATGCTGGCTTCTCTGCAGACAAAGTAGGCACTTTTCCTTACCGTAAAACTGGGAAACATTGTGGTTTAGGTATAATTTTGTGACAACAGCTCGCTCAAGCTTTTGTTCTTAAATATCATAGCTCCAGTTAACCTTCAACTTACAGCCTGCTGCAGCGTGTTACTGCATTCTGTTGTCATTAGTGAGGGATGCTACAAGTGCCTGCATTACACTTGAAATGGTCACAAAGCCACTTTGATTGCAGATGAAAAAACATGTTTGTAGATTTCTTGGAAACTTTCTGCTAGTGTGGATAAATTTGAAGACTTGATTACCTGAAGGTAAGTTGATATATTTAAGCTATACTCGTATGTGCAGACCATTCGGTATAAGCGATCAGTTTTACAAAAAAATTCTTTAGCCATTAGAAAGAGAAAAAAATTATTTCTGTGGGTTATAGGGGTAAGTTTGTGACGGCACACATACCAACAGAAACAAGTGTGACAACTAAAACTGTAGAAAACAATTGCCATTAATGAAGTTAGGGACATCTGTTAATGGCTTAGAAAAGGGCAGTAAAAGGGAGTCCTTATTTCGTATAATAACTTTGTTTCTGATAAGACACACTTGCTGAGAAGACGATATTAAATGCTTCATGATTTTTCTCATACCACTGAACTTTTAAATAACTGAACTAGTTACCTTGCTTAGAGGATATTATGTTACATGTACGTTTTGAGACCTGTTTTTTGTCACACGGTTCCACTAAACAGATACTTAAATAAGTGTGTAAAAGTTTCGTTTGATTACCTTCCTTAGTGCAGTTTAGTTTTTTTACTATTGTATTTTTGAATCAGGAAAGGCATATAATTACTTGGATTATAAGAAATTTATAAAAATAAATCTCACCGAACTGGCAAACTTCATTTCGATCAAAATTAAAGGATAAAGACTATAAAATTCCATATACAGACATCAAAAAAGTTTTGCATCACTCGGTTCTGAGAGTTCCGGAACCTGTACAGAAAATTAGAGGAGAGATCAACATAAACATCATTTCCGCCCTTTTTATTGCTCATGAAAACCACACATTGCCTGTTGTACCACCATACAGCGAGACGTTCAGACGTGGTGGTCGAGAATGCTGAACACACCGGTACCTCTAATACCCAGTAGCACGTCCTTCTGCATTAATGCATGCCTGTATTCGACGTCGCATACTATCCACAAGTTCATCAAGGCATTGTTGGTCCAAATTGTCCCAATCCTTAACGGCGATTCGGCGTCGATCCCTCAGAGTGATTGGTGGATCACGTTGTCCATAAACAGCCCTTTTCAATCTATCCTAGGCATGGTCGATAGGGTTCATGTCTGCAGAACATGCTGGCCACTCTAGTCGAGCGACGTCGTTATCCTGAAAGAAGTCATTCACAAGATGAGCACGATGGGGGCGCGAATATGCTGCCGATATCGTTGCACTATCGGTCGGAGGATGGCATTCACATATCGTACAGCCGTTACGGCGCTTTCCATGACCACCAGCAGCTTACGTCTTCCCCGCATAACTCCATCCCAAAACAGCAGGGAACCTCCACCTTGCTGCACTCGCTGGACAGTGTATCTAAGGCGTTCAGTCCGACCGTGTTGCCTCCAAACACGTCCTCGACGATTGTCTGGTTGAAGGCACATGCGACACTCATCGGTGAAGAGAACGTGATGCCAATACTGAGCGGTCCATTCAGCAAGTTGTTGGGCCCATCTGTACCGCGCTGCATGGTGTCGTGGTAGCAAAGATGAACCTCGCCATGGACGTCGGGAGTGAAGTTCCGCATCATGCAGCCTATTGCGCACAGTGTGAGTCGTAATACGACGTCCTGTGGCTACACGAAAAGCATTATTCAACATGGTGGCTTTGCTGTGAGGGTTCCATAATCCGAAAGTAGCGGTCATCCAATGCAGTAGTATCCCTTGGGCGGCCTGAGCGAGGCATGTCATCGGCAGTTCCTGTCTCTCTGTACCTCCTCCATGTCCGAACAACATCGCTTTGATTCACTCCGAGACGCCTGGACACTTCCCTTGTTGATAGCCCTTCCTGGCACAAAGTAACAATGCGGACGCGATCGAACACCAGTATTGATCGTCTAGGCGTGGTTGAACTACAGACAACACGAGCCGTGTACCTTCTTCCTAGTGAAATGACTGGAAATGATCGGCTGTCGGACCCCCTCCGTCTTATGGGCGCTGCTCATGCATGGTTGTTTACATCTTTGGGCGGGTTTAGTGACATCTCTGAACAGTCAAAGGGACTGTTTCTGTGATACAATATCCACAATCAACGTCTATCTTCAGGAGTTCTGGGAACGAGGGTGATGCAAAACTTTTTTCGACGTATGTATGTTCTAGGCGTACAAGTACAGGAACTTCTCCCTTAGTTGCATTTCAATATCTGATATCAGTAGAACTATTTTATTGAGGAAAGCTTCCTTCTCCTGTACTTATCTCCTTCTCCAATCTTCCTTTCTTAGGTCATTCTGTGTAATTTTACTTATTAGATAGAATAATTCTTCTACAGCTGTTTAGTTCCCAGTTTTGGTGTTAAGCAAACTTAAACAATCCTGATTTAATGTCCGTAAACATACGTAAAGACGCATTACCGTTTGACTACACTATCGGCGATCGGTCACTGGTACCAGCTGTAACTATTAGGTGTCTGGAAAGTTTCGTTGAGAGTGATTAAGATGAATCGACCACACACACTATCTGATCAAAAGTATCCGGACACCTATTACTGGACATCAAAATGAGGTGCGTCCACCTTTCGTCCTTATGACAGCTTTGGCTCTGTTGGGGACACTTTCAATGTGGTATCTCAATCTCCGTGGAGGAATGGCAGTCCAACCTTCCTCAAGAACAGAAACCAGAGAAGGTACTGATGTTAGACGCCAAGTCTAGAAGGAAGCCGACGTTCTGACTCCTCCCAAAGATGTTCGATTGGGTTCCGAGCGCGACCCTGGCCAGGCCAGTTCATTTCAGGAATGTTATTGTCCGCAGACAATTGCCTCATAGATGCTGATTTACGAGGCGTGTTTATTAAGTAAGTACCGTTTTGAAATTTAAAAAAAAGACGTGCTAAGATATCTCAATAATTTTATTTTTACATGAAAGCCTGTACCTTAATCTAGTTTTCTACATAATTTCTGTCAATATTGAGGCACTTGTCATAACGTTGTACCAGTTTTTGAATACCCTCCTCATATAAGTCTGCCGCCTGACTTGTTAACCTCTGCATCACCACTTTTTTGACTTCGTCATGAAGACGCTGACCGCCCAGGTGTTTCTTCAAGTGCAGGAATAGATGGTAGTCACTAGGCGCAAGATCGGGGTTGTACGGAGGATGATCTGTAGTTTCCCATCGAAAAGATGTGATGAGATCTTTGGTCTGATTCCCCACATGCGGACGGACATTGTCTTGCAGCAAAACGATGCCCTTGCTCAACTTGCCACGTCTTTTGTTCTGAATTGAACGGCGCAGATAGTGCAATGTCTTACAATAAGCTGCTGCATTGATTGTCTCATTACGAGGCAGAAATTCCACAAGCAGTACTCCTTTTCTGTCCCAAAAAACTTTGCACATGATTTTCCGGGCAGAAATTGTTTGCTTAAACTTCACTTTTCTGGATGAATCTGAATGCCGCCATTCGATGGGCTGTTGCTTTGATTCTGGTGTGACGTAGGCCTCCCATGTTTCATCCTGAAGAAACACCTGGGCAGTCAGCCTCTTCAAGACGATGACGAAGTCAAAACAGTGGTGATGCAATGGTTAACAAGTCAGGCGGCAGACTTCTATGAGGAGGGTATTCAAAAACTGGTACAACGTTATGACAAGTGCCTTAATATTGACGGAAATTATGTAGAAAAGTAGATTAAGGTACAGGCTTCCATGTAAAAATAAAATTATTTAGATATCTTAGCACGTATTTTTTTAATTTCAAAACGATACTTACTTAAAAAAACACGCCTCGTATGACAGTGAGCATTGTCGAACCGATTCAATCATCGTCTCCTAGCTTCCTCCACCGTAACCAGTACATAATGCTGCAAAATATATTCATATTCTTCCGCGTTTAGTTTTTCTTTTTTTTTAAGGTAATCACACCCTGGCTATGAAATACACCTCCATATCGAAACACCACCACCTCTGTACTTCACTGTTGGCACTACACATGATGGCAGGTAACATTCTCCGTGCTTTCGCCAAACCCAGTCCCTTACACCGAACTGAAATCCCTCGTTTCAGGTCATCCATTGTTCAGTGGCGTCGCTTTTTACATCACCTCGAGAGTTGTTTAGCATTGTCTTAGAAATGTGTGATTTATGAGTATCTGCTCGACCTTTGTACCCCAATCTTTTTAACTCCCTACGCACAATCATTGTGCTAGCAAGACTACTGGTAGCACTTAAGAAATCGTGAGTCATTCCTTCCACTGATTTCATGCGATTTTTTACAGCTACCTTCCCCAGTGCCCGACGGCCACTGTGTTATCAGTGCATGTGAGATGCCTAGTCTTGGTTTAGCTTTGGTTATTCCTTCGCGTTTCCATTTCACCGTCATGTCACCAGGAGTCGACTTGGGCAACTCTAGAATGGCTGAAATGTCACTGCTGGATCTGTTATTCATGTAAAAAAAAAGTGTGTGAAACAGTATGGGACTTAACTGCTAAGGTCATCAGTCCCTAAGCTTACACGCTACTTAACCTAAATTATCCTAGGGACAAACACACATACCCATGCCCGAGGGAGGACTCGAACCTCCGCCTGGACCAGCCGCACAGTCCATGACTGCAGCGCCTCAGATCGCTCGGCTAATCCTGCGCGGCTATTCATGTAAAGTCTACGTTCAAAGTCACTGAGCTCTCCTAATCGACCAATTCCCCTGTTACTGCTCATCTGCTGACAACACAATACATTCAGCCCCTTTTTTCACTGGCGGGTCCACATTTCGTGGTTCAAATGGCTCTGAGCAGTATGGGACTTAACTTCTGAGGTCATCAGTCCCATAGAACTTAGAACTACTTAAACCTAACTAGCCTAAGGACATCACACACATCCATGCCCGAGGCAGGATTCGAACCTGCGACCGTAGCGGTCGCGCGGTTCCAGACTGAAGCGCCTAGAACCGCTCGGCCCCACAATTCATGGCATCTAGTGGTCATTTATGTATACTTTTATCAGATAGTGTAGGTCCTGCGGTGGTTCAAATGGTTCAAATGGCTCTGAGCACTATGGGACTCAACTGCTGAGGTCATTAGTCCCCTAGAACTTAGAACTAGTTAAACCTAACTAACCTAAGGACATCACAAACATCCATGCCCGAGGCAGGATTCGAACCTGCGACCGTAGCGGTCTTGCGGTTCCAGACTGCAGCGCCTTTAACCGCACGGCCACTTCGGCCGGCCCTGCGGTGGCCACAACGAGATAATTGTATGATTTACACTATACGCCTAACAACTCTTTTCACGAGCCGGCCGGGGTGGCCGAGCGGTTCTAGGCGCTACAGTCTGGAACCGCGAGACAGCTACGGTCGCAGGTTCGAATCCTGCCTCGGGCATGGATGTGTGTGATGTCTTTAGGCTAGTTAGGTTTAAGTAGTTCTAAGTTCTAGGGGACTCATGACCTCAGAAGTTAAGTACCATAGTGCTCAGAGCCATTTAAACCATCTCTTCACGGGTGATGGTTCAAATGGCTCTGACCACTATGGGTTTTAACTTCTTAGGTCATCAGTCCCCTAGAACTTAGAACTACTTAAACCTAACTAACCTAAGGACATCACACACATCCATGCCCGTGGCAGGATTCGAACCTGCGACCGTAGCGGTCGCGCGGTTCCAGACTGTAGCGCATAGAACCGCTCGGTCACTCCGGCCGGCTCCACGGGTAATAAAAGAGCCATATTCACCTCAAAATCTATAATAATAAAGGTTCCATTCTCTTCGCACAGTGCTATTCAGTCTAATCTGGGGTACTTTAACCCAATTAGACACTCACATAGTTTTCAGGTTCAACAAAGAATTGAACAGTCTTAAACAAAATTATCTACCCGGATCGCACGTTATATCTTCATATAGATAGCGTTTTTCGGCATCATAAAGACATCATGATTGCAGACCTTTATAAAGGCTTCCTGTCTTCAACTGAAAAATCTTTATTCTGTAAGTAATGTTCCTGTATCACTACTTAAAACATTTGTTATTACGAGAGCAGTTTCGGAAGATATCAATTTTCAAGTACGTCTACGTTGTCCTGAAAAATGTACGCAACATCTGGTGTGCCGATCTGGTGACTACTCTCGTTATATTTCTCGTAAAATTCTAAAGTATCGATCTCATGTCGATTTTGTGCTGTTTTATAGTGTGGCGTAATATTTTGATATAATATTGTAATATTTCCTTCAATTTTTGATAGTTCACACCATAGACCTTTATTTTAGCTATATACAACTTCAAGCTACATGCCGAGAATGGGACGACTGCAATTCAGTAATTTTTAAGGCCCTAGAATGCTCACCACAATTGTACTAAATGTCCTTTTAGTTACCCCGTCTGAGGTTCGAGTCCTCCCTTGGGCATGGGTGTGTGTGTGCTGTCCTTAGTGTAAGTTAGTTTAAGTTTGATTAAGTAGTGTGTAAGCCTAGGGACCGATGACCTTAGCAGTTTGGTCCTATATAACTTACCACAAATTGTCCTTTTAGGTTGCATAATTTTGACCAGGCTGGCAGTAAACACTGCATGCCAGTAGGGAGGCACATGCGAATTGTAATCTGCATCAAGAATTACAACTGGTAGAAACCCAGCGTTTGAGTCAACGGGCAGTCACCTAACACTCGCAACAGGTAACACAATACGGCCAAAACACACTCTACTGAGTTATATCAGTGTCTCATAACAACGTGCTTTTACTATAACAACTAACAAATATTCTCATTGACTGCAGGTCATCGGTTTTAAAATCCTCGAGGATTAATATGGTTTAAAGTGCAACCAATTCCATATATCACATTTTTACAGTTGCGGGATGTAAGTTGGTAAAAAAATTCATCTTCTTTTTCCTATGAAAGCAGATAGCACCCGGGAGTGATAATGTAAGTTAGAATGTTTTATATCAACGGAACTTTTCCTGAAGTATCGCCACATCCTATATCTCCCCACATTTCTGTTGTAGTGATAATTTAATACACCTGTAACTCCCTTCAATAGGTCATATAAGCTCGGAACGCAGCCCGAACCTAGCAATAGTATTTCTCTACGTGCGCCAGAGAAAGTTGCCCTATTCAAAACAGCCCTTCTGTACTGTTCTTAAGAGAATGTTGCATTACTGTCCGTATCCTGTCGATCGTTTTATACACTGGTTTCTTGTACATGACCTGATGTTCATAGCTCTTTTCACAAGCTAGTTTCGTAATAAATTAAGCTCAGACATGGATCTCTAGAAAAATCTGTCCCGCTTTTACCGTGTTGCTGCTGTGTGTGTTGAATGTGTGTGAACTACAATGGTAACATAGACGACACATCACGGTTACTGCTCTGATGGAAAATAACGTGTTCTATGAAAAGGCTATTACAGGTTGCTAGCAGGCCTGATGTTGACATCATCTTCGACAATAATAATCAAAATAACTAAGAAACGCAGTTCAGTGTAAGTCAGTAAATCATACCGACAATTTAATGAAATAAATGGTACTATACAAGCCTATTCGTAATCTTTATGTTTTGTCTGTATTTCACAGATACATAGCCTAATTATGCGGCAATATGTCCTATTTGCTGATTCGAGTCATGCTGCTTCGGGACGGTAGGTCCGCTACTGTATAGTATTGAGGAAATTTGGTAAATTTTATTTTCTTTGTTTTATTTGCATGAAGATACAATTTACTGCAGCAGTGATGACCGTTTTAGGATTGACGCGCCCATTCTCAAACTACACACTTTGTTATTAACCGTAACTAGTCACACAACATGGTGCCAAAAGCATGCTTTTGTAAGGAAAGTCAAATTGTGAGCAACAAATACTTTCATCGATGAGACAGCTTGTGTGTCTGCTGTTAAATCTGAATAACACAACCAGGTGTCACAGTAAACACATAAGCTGCCTTATCGATAAGAGTATTTGTGGATCACAATTTGACTTTCTTGTAAAAAAGCTGTTCGTGCCTTTTGACACCACGTTGTATGACTAGTTACGGTTTACAACATTGTGTGTGGTTTGACACTGGACCTGTCAGTCCGAAACCGGTAGCCACTGCAGCAATAAATTGTATATTCATGCAACTGAGACGGACAAAATAAAAACTTACCAAATTTTCATCAACATGCCCTATATTTGCTATTGAGTCTATCGTTTAACGTAAGTCTGATGTCAAAAATGAATAACGCCTGAAGTGGTAACAATGACACCGTTAAGAGAAAAAACCAAATGTTATATTTTTATGTGAGAGGAACAGAAAATAACAAGTTTTGCAGGTAAGTAGCTTTAAACAGTAGAAGCAATGGGAGAGAGGGAAGTGATATCAGAGGGCAAAATAAAACAATGTGGAAAAGCGGTGAAATGCAAATAATGAATACAGAACCAAAAGAAAGATGGGGTTAATAAAAGAAGGAATGGAAAAATGAAAAAAAAGTATTGGAAGAAGAAATGATGATTTAGTTCACTTCTGTACAAAGGGAGATATCCATTAATTTAAGTTTGAGAGAAAAGTTACTAGGATAACAAAAGAAAATTTTTCAACTTTACGTTAAATGTAACCCGGTGCTGCATATCGGGTGGATCACATGGTTCCAGAGGCCGATGGCAGCAGTAGAAAAGGAGCTTCGAAAGGTTTTCATTTTATGAATGAATAAAGGAAGGATACAAGGTAAGTCCGTTTTTTTATTACGATTATGATGGGATTTGAGGTATCTTACACGCGAGGTCAAGGAGTATTGAGTGTGCACAAGAGCAATTCGATGGGGCCGAAACAGCATGTGATAGTCACGTTACTCGTCTTGCTGGCTATCAAAAGCACACATGCATTCATAGTTAGCTTGTGCAACCATACAGCGTTTTCAGTCCTTGCATTGATTTGTATCACAACAGTGTAGGTTCAGCAGAAAGAGAGTTTACACAGATTTAGATTTTGCATCTCATGGCAGCATGCATAAAAATTCTTAATGTGCTTCGAGACTAGTACATGTCTTCCTGAAGATGGTCGCAGTGTTCTCTGGTCAGGAGAGGTGTCCAAAGTGACACTCAGATTCTTCACGGTTATTAATGTGGTACTCTGGTGCCATCACGAAGAATAGGAGGAAATGGTTCTTAGAATTCAGGACTGATAAGCTCTAGATGACATATTAAAATTATTTGGATATTTTCGCCTTCAGTTTCTCGGCTACGTTTTGAGCTCTTGTGAACTCTCCGACACTCTTGTGTTTTACCGCAATGAAGCATATATGTAAGAGAATGTGAAACTCGATATTTTCGGAAATGGTTCCCCTCCCGACCCAATATTATTCTCGTCAGCACGTAGAAATACACTACTGGCCATTAAAATTGATACACCACGAAGATGACGTGCTACAGACGCGTAATTTAACCGACAAGAAGGAGATGCTGTGATATGCAAATGATTAGCTTTTCAGAGCATTCACACAAGGTGGGCTCCGGTGGCGACACCTACACCGTGCTGACATGAAGAAAGTTTCCAACCGATTTCTCATACACAAACAGCAGTTGACCGGCGGAAGGTCGGATTGTAGCCTATCGCGATTGCGGTTTATCGTATCGCGACATTGCTGCTCGCGTTGGTCGAGATCCAATGACTGTTTGCAGAATATGGAATCGGTGGGTTCAGGAGGGTAATACGGAACGCCGTGCTGGATCCCAATGGCCTCGTATCATTAGCAGTCGAGATGACAGGCATCTTATCCACATGGCTGTAACGCATCGTGCAGCCACGTCTCGATCCCTGAGTTAACAGATGGGGACGTTTGCAAGAGAACAACCATCTGCACGAACAGTTCAAAAATGGTTCAAATGGCTCTGAGCACTATGGGACTTAACATCTACGGTCATCAGTCCCCTAGAACTTATAACTACTTAAACCGAACTAACCTAAGGACATCACACAACACCCAGCCATCACGTGGCAGAGAAAATCCCTGACCCCGCCGGGAATCGAACCCGGGAACCCGGGCGTGGGAAGCGAGAACGCTACCGCACGACCACGAGATGCGGGCACGAACAGTTCGACGACGTTTGCAACAGCATGGACTATCAGCTCGGAGACCATGGCTGCGGTTACCTTTGACGCTGCATCACAGACAGGAGCGCCTGCGATGGTGTACTTAACGACGAACCTGGGTGCACGAATGGCAAAACGTCATTTTTTCGAATGAATCCAGGTTCTGTTTACAGCATCATGATGGTCGCATCTGTGTTTGGTGACATCGCGGTGAACGCAATTGGAAGCATGTATTTGTCATCGCCATACTGGCGTATCTCCCGGCGTGATGGTATGGGGTGCCATTGGTTACACGTTTAGGTCATCTCTTGTTCGCATTGACGACACTTTGAACAGTGGACGTTACATTTAAGATGTGTTGCGACCCGTAGCTCTACCCTTTATTCGATCCCTGCGAAACCCTACATCTCAGCAGGATAATGCACGACCGCATGTTGCAGGTCCTGTACGGGCCTTTCTGGAAACAGAAAATGTTCGACTGCTGCCCTGGCCAGCACATTCTCCAGATCTCTCACCAACTGAAAACGTCTGGTCAATGGTGGCCGAGCAGCTGCCTCGTCACAATACGCCGGTCACTACTCTTGATGAACTGTGGTATCGTGTTGAAGCTGCATGGGCAGCTGTACCTGTACACGCCATCCAAGCTCTGTTTGACTCAATGCCCATGCGTATCAAGACCGTTATTACGGCCAGAGGTGGTTGTTCTGGGTACTGATTTCTCAGGATCTATGCACTCAAACTGCGTGAAAATGTAATCACATGTCAGTTCTAGTATAATATATTTGTCTAATGAATACCCGTTTATCATCTGCATTTCCTCTTGGTGTAGCAATTTTAATGGCCAGTAGTGTATTTTTTGTCGCGGAGGAGAATACGCTGATGAGCCAAAATACACTCCAAGGCAAAAAAAATAACGACACCACACGAAAGAATTATCTCCAGAGGGGTCTCCGACCTGGAATCTCATTGACTGGAGTAGAATTGACTTCAGTGATAAGTCCCGCTTCCAACTGAGCTACTATGACCAGCGAAGACATGTCTGTAGATGCCCCCCCCCCCCCAAGTAGTGGGATACAAGCCTGACTGTCGTCCACCGTAAGACCCAACAACCAGGAGTGATGGTCTTGGGTATCATTTCGTTCCATAGCAGGGCCCCTTTGGTTGTTATCCGCGGCACTCTCTCAGCACAGCGATACGTCGACGATATTCCACGCCTCGTTTTGTTGCTCGCCATATCCTGTGTTTAAGTTTCAGCAAAATAATGCTCTCCCGCACACGGCAGACAATTTGCACGTTACTCACACATAAACAAACATTTTTATTCCTTCTTCATAATTTCATCCACGTATTCATTACGGAGGGTCTGTTCTCTTTGGAGCACACTATACGCCAACGAACTAGGCATTGCTACACATAACCCAGGACATCGCACAGATGAAGGAATACAGATTAAAACTGTTATGATGACGACGAACGAGTCGTCGTCAATGTTGACTGGTGGCCAATGCTAAATAGAAACATATAAATCACAGCAGGTTTGTCAGTAACGTCGATAAGGTGCTGGCTGCATGGTCTGGATCTGCAACGACTAAAATAATTATAAGTCGGTGGTAAAAAATAATATATATTTTACTTAACTGGTTATACAGGATTCTTCTTGGCTGCAAACATATAATTATAAACAGAAAGCTATTGAGGCCTCACTTAGGCCATACGTAACTAAGCGCCAGCCGCGCAGCGGCACTGGTCGCGATTCGCGGGTCCAACGGTACTAATACGGACCGCGGTCGATAACTGCAACCACTAACAAGTGTGGTATCGATCGTTGATGCCACAAAAATCAATAAATTGCAAGTTCCCTCCGAGCAGCTGACCCTACACAAAACTCTCCTACGTATACAAAGGCCATGCTTATTTTGCCGTAGAAGCTAACAGGAACAGTTGTGTCACAGGGTGCTGCATGTGGATAACACTCTTCCGTGTGCATTAATCCTGAGGTGGCGCTGGACAGATTTCGGTCATTTCATACTTCTCTTCTTTCCTGCAGAGCACGCGCCAATTGTAAATCATAATATGAATAGATGGCTTGTCACTTTGCAGTACCGTCTCATTAACTAACGAAACAGAAGTTTGATAATGCCATTTCGAAAATTTATTCTTACAAGGGAACCCCCCATTGCACCCCCCCTCAGATTTAGTTATAAGTTGGCACAGTGGATAGGCCTTGAAAAACTGAACACAGATCAATCGAGAAAACAGGAAGAAGTTGTGTGGAACTACGAAAAAAATAAGCACAATATACAAACTGAGTAGTTCATGCGAAGATATACAACATCAGGGATGATCTAAGCACAGGAGCGCCGTGGTACCGTGGTTAGCGTGAGCAGCTGCGGAACGAGAGGTCATTGGTCCAAGTCTCCCATCAAGTGAATATTTTTTCTTTATTTTCGCAAAGTTATGATTTGTCCATTCGTTCATTGACATCTTTGTTTACTGTAATAAGTTTAGTGTCTGTGTCTTCTTTCGAGCTTAAAAAATTTTTTTTTTTTCAGACAATTATCAAAGTTCAAGCACTCACACATAATCAACTTCGCTCTCCAAAATTCCAGGACATGTTCAGATTTGCTTGGACATATGCAGGATTTGACGGTCTACACACGGAAATATTTGAAAACGTTAAAAACATATGTTTTGACAGAGCACAGGGAAAAGTGTGCGACTGTGAAACTGTTGGATTCATTTGTTGCAGTTTATGTGACAAACTCTTATGTTTTCATCACTTTTTTGGGAGTAATTCTCACATCCACAAGAAAACCTGCAATGTAGAAGAATCTTTTTACCCATTCGCCAAGTGTACAAGTTAGGTGGGTCGACAACATATTCCTGTCATGTGACGCACATGCCCTCACCATTGTCGTATACAATATATCAGACGTGTTTGCCTGTGGAGGAATCGGTTGACCTATGACCTTGCGATCAAATGTTTTCGTTTCCCATTGGAGAGGCACGCCCTTTCGTCTACTAATCGCACGGTTTTGCGGTGCGGCCGCAAAACACAGACACTAAACTTATTACAGTGAACAAAGATGTCAATGAACGAATGGACAGATCATAACTTTGCGAAAATAAAGAAAAACCATTCACTTTATGGGAGACTTGAACCAAGGGCCTCTCGTTCCGCAGCTGCTCACGCTAACCACGGGACCAGGGCGCTCCTGAGTTCAGATTATCCTTGATGTTGCCTATCTTCGCATGGGCTACTCAGTTTGTATATTTTGCTTATTTTTTCATAGTTCCACACAACTTCCTCCTGTTTTCTCGATTGATCTGTGTTCAGTTTTTCAAGGCCTATCCACTGTGCCAACTTATAACTAAATCTGAGGGGGGTGCGATGGGGAGGTTCCCTTGTTAGTAGTGACATTTCAGGTGTGCAGCATGGGAGTGTCATCGGACCGTTGCTATTCACAATATACATAAATGTCCTTGTGGATGACATCGGAAGTTCACTGAGGCTTTTTGCAGAGGTTGTAACAATGGAAAATTGTACTGAAATGCAGGAGGATCTGCAGCGAATTGACACATGGTGTAGGGAATGGCAATTGAATCTCATTGTAGACAAGTGTAATGTGCTGCGAATACATAGAAAGATAGATCCCTTATCATTTAGCTACAAAATAGCAGGTCAGCAACTGGAAGCAGTTAATTCCATAAATTATCTGGGAGTACGCATTAGGAGTGATTTAAAATGGAATGATCATACAAAGTTGATCGTCGGTAGAGCAGATGCAAGACTGAGATTCATTGGAAGAATCCTAAGGAAATGCAATCCGAAAACAAAGGAAGTAGGTTACAGTACGCCTGTTCGCTCACTGCTTGAATACTGCTCAGCAGTGTGGGATCCGTACCAGATAGGGTTGATAGAAGAGAGAGAGAAGATCCAATGGAGAGCAGCGCGCTTCGTTACAGGATCATTTAGAAATCGCGAAAGCGTTACGGAGATGATAGATAAACTCCAGTGAAAGACTCTGCAGGAGAGACGCTCAGTAGCTCGGTACGGGCTTTTGTTAAAGTTTCGAGAACATACCTTCACCGGAGAGTCGAGCACTGTATTGCTCCCCCCTACGTATATCTCGCGAAGAGACCATGAGGATAAAATCAGAGAGATTAGAGCCCACACAGAAGCATGCCGACAATACTTCTTTCCACGAACAATACGAGACTGGAATAGAAGGGAGAACCGATAGAGGTACTCAAGGTACCCTCCGCCACACACCGTCAGGTGGCTTGCGGAGTATGGATGTAGATGTAGATGTAGATGTAGATGTAGATTGCTAAGCTCTCCGTATAGAAACTCTTTGAAATAACCAAAACACCGTTCGCAGCTTGTTCTGCTGTCTATATGAAATGTTGGTAGTGCGTTGTGTGATCTGAGCGCCGACCCAACTAAGCCTGAAGCTTTGATGTCCCGCAGCAAGGTAAGTGCACCCTGAAAAATGTTCAGCAGTGGTGTGTAATTGTCACGAAAGTGCGTAAGGGAGTTACCGAGTCAGCAATAAAAGTATATAACATGCTTCAGACAAGACCTTGTAAAAGATGAAATTAATAAAGTACAGTTATTCAAAAAGAGACTAAAACCGTTACTCATAAACCACACTATTTCATAAACTGAATGAATTCTTAGAGTTACAAGGTATTGCTTAGTGTAAACCTAGATGAAACCAACTATACACATAGGTAAAAGTACACTGCAAGTAGTACCAAACAATGAAGCACAGATATTAGTGCAAAAATATTCTTAAAGACAGACATGTGGTAATTTTACTTACGTCATGACAGTAAAAATGTGTACTTTTAATTATTCTCCATTTTTAAGTATTTTCATAAATTTATGGCAGCATATTCCAGGATGGATTATTATATGGGGTCAGTCCGCAGCTCATTGGCCAGTGTATCTGGCAGCTATATGAAGGACCCGCGTTATATTCGCAGTGCTGCCAGGGTTTTTCCTGCGTGGGAGGACTGGAACGGGGCGCACTCAGCCGCGTGAGGGCAACTGAGGAGCTCTCTAAGTGAGAAATAGTGGCTCCAAGGTCAAGAAAGCCGACAACCGCCGGGAGAGCTGTGGGCTAACCGCATGCCCCTCCATACCGCATCAGAATGACGCCATTGGGAAAGGATGACACGGCTGTCGGTCGATCCTGATAGGCCCATCTGGGCCAGAACGCGAAGCTTTCAGTTGTACTTGGAAAATAATTATGTTGTGGCGTAGCAAGACAGCCACACCACGGAAGTAGCCGAAATGCACGCGTTTAGTTCACGCAGGCAAGAGACAGGTCTGTAACAGGATACGTAATGAATGCTATAAAGAAAAGTACGTAGCTTCTGGAATACTTAACTTTAATCCATCCTTGGTACATCGCTATTGACGATATAAGTGAGACTCCATAGGTACATGCAATGTTACTAATGGCGCCTTGCTAGGTCGTAGCCATGGACTTAGCTGAAGGCTATTCTATCTGCTCGGCAAAGGAGCGAGGCTTCGTCAGTGTAGTCGCTAGCTACGTCGTTCGTACAACTGGGGCGAGTGCTGGTCAGTCTCTCGAGACCTGCCTTGTGGTGGCGCTCGGTCTGCGATCCCTGACAGTGGCGACACGCGGGTCCGACATGTACTAATGGACTGCGGCCGATTTAAAGCTACCACCTAGCAAGTGTGGTGTCTGGCGGTGACACCACAAATTAAATGTTAGGTTTGTGTATAAATACGTAACGTTTTTGTTTTGCAGGTTGGTATTGTGGTTGTTACGGGTTTATTTATCGATTATCATTATTTTACTTGTAGCTCACTGTTGGTATTTGAGTTTACATATTGTCATTTTGTCATTTGGAGATAATGAATGGAGCTGTTGACGCTAGAAAATGGAATGCGAAGTGGAGAAGTCGAAAAATGTTGTCTTTATGCAGTTGGTTTGATTTGGGGAGGAGACCAAACTGAGAGGTCATTGGCCTCATCGGATTAGGGAAGGATGGGGAAGGAAGTCGGCCGTGCCCTCTCAAAGGAACCATCCCGGCATTTGCTTGAAGCGATTTAGGAAAATCACTTCTGTATACTCGTCACTCCAGCGACAAGCAGCAACATCGGGCGACAACCTTGGGCGTCCTGAGTGCGAGCGCTACAAGATAGCTGCTTAGAGCCAACCAGCTGTTTCTATAAAACGGCGTTCTTATCCTGTAGAATACTGTAGATGGAGAGTAAGGCTACAGAATTCGGTTTACTTAAGAAAACAAAGCGAAAAGGAATGCTCTGCATGAAATTTACAAATGGAGGAATCTCCATGGAGAATTTCATAAGTATTGTCAACTACGAAGATCATCATACAAATTCTTTGAATACACGTGAATGAGCAGAGGAGCATTCGACTATCTCATCAATAAATTAAATACGAATGTTTTTTTACATGATCAAGAACTTTTAACAGTCAATAAATGCAGAGGAATGACTATTACATGACTGACTACGCTAAATATAAACACAAACATAAACAATGAGTAACTTGGACGATAAGTAGCTGTTGTGTAGCGGTAGCGCATACAGTTTGTAATGATGTGTGATAATGAGGACCTGATTTCGATTCCTTGTAAATTTTATATTTTTACTGACTCAATTACGATTCTGTATACTAAGTTTTATGTATACTGTTTACATTGCATCGCTAAGTATATTTTTAAGGTCTTGCCAAAGAACTTGATCTTCACACCTATCCCTCTATATCATACATATTTAATTCCTAATAAATTACTATGAACCATGAAATTTTACAGATATTTCATGTTGCGAACATAATTCATCACCAGTCAGTGTTAAGGCCAAGCGTTTCAATTACTCTAAATAGTCTGTAAAAGTAAAGCTTACAAGATTTTTGAAAAGAAAGACAAATGTTTTGTGTAATGATTTGTCTAAAAGTATGAAATAAAAAATATTAGGGAAATGTTTGGTACACCTCTTTTCTGTTCATGATTTTGAGCATCATTCAAAGGAACGTAGAACCTTTCTCTGATCTACTTATTTCTTTTACACAAATAATTTCGTAAAATATTTGAGTGATTTTTTCCATTTTTTAATTTCAAGTTTCATTCAGAAAGCATGATCTGACTCCTCGTTTGCCTTCCTGACGTACTTGATTCGAAGGAAGCCTTTTTGACATTTAAATACGGCACCAATGTATCTTTTTAGGTGCAGAATAGCTAGGTCTTGAACAGATGACATTTTTGACACTTCATTTAAAGCAGATTTTCGTGAAATATTTCAATTTTTCCTCGGCTTATTAATTAAGTTTTCGTTCATTACCCTGATTACTTTCAAGCAGTTAAATATTTTCATGCCAAACTAGACCTCATGCTGGTCACTTTGATACCCCGTTTACCTGTTTCTCTCCCTTTGTTTGCCTATGAAAATTTGGACAAAACCTCATGGTGTAAGTTATAGAGAGTCTTGTTTTCGCTCTGCTCACGCGTTTACAAAAACGTATCGACTGTTAATCATATGATAAAATAGTCCTTTCTGCGTGCTGTCACTTCCAAAACTCGTCGTTTCGATATCTTGAACCTTTTAAGAGATACGACGATTTTTACAACCACTTGATTCCCGAAGCGCACGAAAGGTTCGGACGCGACGCGAGCGAGCAGTCCGCGGATATAACAACCAATATCTCAAGAATGAAAAGAGATATCATTTCAGTCTCAACTTTAAATACAATTTAGATATATTGGTTACATTTCATACGCAATAATGTATGGCCTTAAATGAACTACGCGGAAAGTCTACACAAAGTGATTGAACCTCTGCAAATTCTTAAAAATTTCGTGCAGCCATGTACTCAATTATGTGCAGCACAGTAACTATGACGAATAACGAAAATAAATTCTGACCTTTATCATTTAAGGATATCAAGCTATAGGTTGCGGAAGAATCAAATTTTTTTCACCGAATAGTTTTCTTAAAATCGGATGTTAAGTAATTCATAGCTGCCGTCGTGTCCGCTCCACTGCTTTGCCAAGAAGACACGTGGCTGTCGTTCTGTGTCGCGCGTGCTGCAACGACAAGATTCAAACACGTTTGAATTCAAACGTCGCCAATTGCAGCGGGAGACAGGCAGCGATACAGATGTCGCTCACTTAGGACACTTCCATAACTACATCTGCGGTTGTGTTTTGTCGCCTGAAGCTGTCGCGCGCTGTCGCTCCCTTCTGTCGCTCGCGTAGGACATGGACGTGTTGATCGTCGCTCCCGCCAAGTGCGAGGATCGAGCAGTAATCTGGTTTCTCCATGCAAAGAAGTTACCGCCCGTGGAGATTCATTGGCAACTGACTGAAGTTTATGGTGAAGAGTGCATGTCCGTCCAGCGTGTGCGCAAATGGTGCATGGCTTTTGCTGAGGGTCCCAGAGAAGTTTACGATGAAGAACGAACTGGAAGACCGCCGGTTTCGGATGCGATTGTCCAGAAGATCAACAGTGAGCTGCTCAAAGATCGGAAGGTTACTATCCGTGAACTTGTTGAACGCATTCCTGAAGCTTTCCACCGCACAATTGAAAGAACTTTAACAGAAACGTTGGGTTATCGCAAGGTGTGTGCTCGCTGGGCCCCCCGGATGCTGACTGACGGACACAAGGAGCAACACCTTGACTGTGCTCGCAAGTTTCTTCAACAACATGAGGGGCGAGGCAACAAGGAGAAGTTACTGGACTCTATCATCACGGGAAATGAAACGTGGGTTTTTAATTACACCCCCAAAACAAAACAACAATCTTGTCGGTGGTGTCACTCAGGTTCACCGCCACCAAAGAAATTCAAACAAACACAGTCGGCAAGAAAGGTTATGGCGACTGTGTTTTGGGATCGGGAAGGGGTACTCCTCATCGATTTCATGCAACGTAGGACAACAATAAACTCAGACAGATATTGTGAAACATTGACCAAACTGGCGAGCAATCCAAAATCGCCTAAGAGGACGACTGAAGGAGAGAATAGTGCTTCTTCACGACAACGCTCGACCCCACGTCGCTCGTCAAACACAGAAGCTTTTGAAGAAATTTGAGTGGACTGTTATGCCCCACCCCAGTACAGCCTGGACTTAGGCCCCAGAGATTATCACTTCATCCCCAAGCTAAAGAAACATTTAGGTGGTAAACCCATCAATAGCGACGATAAAGTACGAGCAGAGGTCACACGCTTCATGACTGGGTTGGCAGGTGACTTCTCCGACTTAGGAATACAAAAGCTGGAGCACCGTCTTCAAAAGTATGTCGAAGAAAAATGGAAACTATGTTGAAAAATAGACAAAAGTGTAAGCTTTTCAACGATGTATACATTAATAACAATAAACAATGTTTTCTATTTGTAAAAATTATGGGAACCTTACTTTTGGTACAATCCTTGTATCAATGATAGAAGAAGTTATAGGGTATAGTTTCTTAACATCAGACTGCGGGTCAATGTCCTAGATAAGATTCTAAAACCGTTTGTGTAGTGTCTCAAAGAATCTTCTTCTCTTATAGAGATCAGACCTCAGGTTGGTTTGCAATAGTACACCATCCTACTTCTGTGTCTTCCTTCCTTTTCATTTCCACGTAAGTCGCTCACTCTACATCAGTCATAATCTGCTGCATGTATGACGTACTTGGCCGTCCTCGATGATTTCTTCCCTGAATAGCTCCTTCTAATATTGTCCCAATGATATTATTATGTCTTAAAAGCTGTCCTACGAGTTTCTCTCTTCTTGTTTGAATGTACATCTAGAGAGATCTGGTTTCCTCTCTTCTTCTCAGCGCTTCTTCATTGGTAACTCTACTTCTCTAGATGATCTTCAACATACTTCTCTAGCACCAAATTTCCAGGATTTCTAGTAGTCTTCTGTCCTGTTTTCCTTTTGTCCAAGTTTCACGCACGTATAGGGACGTACTCCAAACAAATGCTTTCATGATCCGTGCCCTTAGTTCCAGATTGATGTTTCTGCTCGTGAGTAAATGCTTTCTCACATTAAAGGCAATTTTGGCAACAACAAAAAATGGTTCAAATGGCTCTGAGCACTCTGCGACTTAACTTCTGAGGTCATCAGTCGCCTAGAACTTAGAACTAATTAAACCTATCTAACCTAAGGACATCACACACATCCATGCCCGAGGCAGGATTCGAACCTGTGACCGTAGCGGTCGCTCGGCTCCAGACTGTAGCGCCTAGAACTGCACGGCCACTCCGGCCGACGCAATTTTGGCCCGCCGTATTCTGCTCACAGTATCTTTCCAGCTTCTACCATCTTTTGTGCTCCTGTTTCCCAAATAAGTAAATTTTTCTATCACTTCTAACTCTTGTCTCCCAATTCTCATTTTTAGAGGTTCACAATCTTCTTCAGTGCCGCTCACCACCATTTTAGTCTTTATCATGTTTAATCTCATAACATGCTGGTTACAAAAAAATCTTTCCATTGTACTGACGACATTCTAGAATTTCTTCCGTCTCCGTGAACACAGTGATATCATCTACATGTCGCAGCATATCTGTCTTCCGCCCATACATTTTTTATTCCTTTTCTCAAGCTTTTTCTAATTTTTACTTCTTATTCCTTATGAAAATCCATAATCACAGTCACTTTGATCTTATGGAAGCTGAGTATCGCCAAAAGTTTTTGTGGTTTCGACCTGTTTTCATCAGCACTCTGAACATCTCTTGCCATATAACATTACCATATGACTTGTCCAGGTTTACAAAGGCAATGTAAGTTGGTTTATTTTTCTATAATTGTTTGTTGATAAGAAGCCTCAATGCCAGAATCGCCTTTCTTATTCCTAATCCCCTCCTGAATCCAAATTGATCTGCACTTACCATATCCTCCACCTTCTTTTCAACACTTCTCAGAATTGCCCATATAACAATTATTTATGCTTGTGATATCAAACTTAAGGTTTGGTACTGTTCACATACTGTAGCTGCTGCTCTCTTTCGTAAAGGAACCACAATGCGCTTCTGGAAGTCGGTTGGTATCTCTGCTGTGTTATTGGCGGTTTTAATGAGTTTCAGTAGTATCATTCTCATGTTGTCTTCAGTATTCTTGATTAGTTCTCTAGGAATGTCATCAATACCATTTAATTCCCTCTCCTGTAGATCTTCAAGAGAGTTCTCAGATTCTTCTGGCAGAATGTTGTCGTCTTCTTCGTCATTTTCATCTGCTTCATCGTCTTTTCATATTAAAGCCTCCGACTAAAGTGCTCCGTCATACAACTGCTCAGTATATACCTTCTATCCCTTGATGACGTCTTTACCAAACACTGTTTTCCCCCTATACCTTCCACTGTACACGAGATTACTATTTTCGCTTGTTAAAAATTTGGTAATCTAACCATAGGATGGGAATGTTGAGCTAGGCTGGTCCCTGGGGTATTATGGGCAGGCTCTGGTTTTTTACACTCTTTCCTCGATCTCGCTATCAGCAACTGCACTGACTGAGATTGCAGAGCAACGGCGTACACGTATTACTTGCAACGTCGAACTCTTTCGTAAAGGTCCACCGTAGCAATTGACGGGAAGTTATCGAGTGAAACGGAAGTGATATCTGACATTCCCAGAGGAACTATTATAGGCCCTCTGCTCGTCCTAATCTACGCGGGGTGAATCACCTCAAACCTGGACCGCAAAAATTGCAGAAGTGGTTCAAATGGTTTAATGGCTCTAAGAACTATGGGACTTAACATCTGAGGTCATCAGTCAACTAGACTTATAACTACTTAAACCTAACTAACCTAAGGACATCACATATATCCATGCCCGAGGCAGGATTCGAACCTGCGACCGTAGCAGCAGCGCGGTTCCGGGCTGAAGCGCCTAGAACCGTTCGGCCACAACGGCCGGCTTGCAGAAATGGAAAGCGCTATGGATGTGCGATTTTCACAGAAATGATCGATAGTAAGCGGCTCGTATTGTTAGTCAATCAACAGATTGTAATAATACTTAGGAAGCGTATTTTTTTGCAAACATACACATTTTTGAAGTGGAACAATGCCTATTGACATCAACAAACTAAAAGTAGAATAAACTAGAATGTCAGAGTTATTTGCTGCACGATTCTACAGTGAGTCGTTTACGAGATATCGTTATTTTGAAAAGTTTCCGTACCGAAACTTGTGTGTGCAAATCAACCTGCGTAGTTGCTAGGTATAGTGCTATGTTTGCTTATAGTGTACTTGTGTGTTCCCTGCGTGCACTGCGACTTGCCAGTCAGTTAGTGTGTGATAGTCCAAGCACTAAGCGGTGAGTGGACGATGGGATTTACCAATGCAGAAAAAGTCGACATGCTCATGGTGTATGGAGAGCCCAGGAAGAATGCAGTTCGTTCTTGTGCGGTGTTTGCGGCAAGATATCCCAATAGACGTCGACCATCTCGGCAATTATTTATCAACCTCTTCAGGCAATTACCTGAAAGTGGTAGTGTAAGACCTAGACAACGTAACAGAAGGAAACAAGTGACGACAGAAAAGGAGGAAATTAATGTTCTTCTTGCTGTTGCACTTGTTCCGTACGTTAGCTCCCGCGCAATCCCACGAGAAAGTGGCATTAAGAGATGCATGGAAACGTTTACGAGAATCGTATTAACTTCTGCACATAGTCATTAAGACAGGACATTCCAGATGTATCATGTATCTTGTTGAGTAATGAAGCCAAAAAAAAAAATGGCTCTGAGCACTATGGGACTCAACTGCTGAGGTCATTAGTCCCCTAGAACTTAGAACTAGTTAAACCTAACTAACCTAAGGACATCACAAACATCCATGCCCGAGGCAGGATTCGAACCTGCGACTGCAGCGCCTTTAACCGCACGGCCACTTCGGCCGGCTAATGAAGCCATTTTTGCTAATCATGGTGAGGTAAACCGCCGAAACATGCGCTACAGATCTGTTGATAATCCCCTTTGGTTCGTCAGGTGGACCATCAGCGTTCATGGGGTGTAAACGTGTGGTGTGGAATAGTGAACCATCAGTTCATAGGTCTGAGTTTCATAGACAGAACACCGAACGCGCGCAAGTACCGCAGCCTCCTAACTCACCATCTTCCAAGAACGCTAGAAGACGTTCCTCTGCAGACTATGAGGAACCTGTGGTACCAACGTGATGGCTGTCGAGCCCATAGTGCACGAAGTTCTAAATCATGTCTTCAGGAATTGTTTTCAAATAGGCGGATTGGACAAAGAGGACCTGTACCTTGGTCGGACCGTTCCCCGGATTTGATGCCTGTAGACTTTTTCCTGTGGTGAAAGCCGAAAGGCGCTGTCTACAAGGACATACCAACTACAATGATATACAACGACGTGCAGCCTGCTGGGGCATCACTGCTGAAATTCTAGCACGTGTGCAGCAGTCGGTCCACACAGGTGGTTATTCTGAACATAACTTCTTTATTGGTCAGACTCCACATAACTAGTGTATGCATTTGGTTGTTCTGCAGCGTGCGCTACCACAGGTATTGTATAAGTGTCAGTGCGGGAACTTCAGATTTTCTAAATAGACTGCCTACACTGCGTTTGTCCATCCTCTTCTGGCGTATTGCTGCGCTGTATGATATCCTTACCAGATACCACTCACGGAAGGTAGTGAAAAACTTCAGAGAAGGGCAGCTCGTCTTGTATTATCGCGAAATAGGGGACAGCGTGTCACGGATATGATACGCGAGTTGGGGTTCCTGTCATTAAAACAAATGCGTTTTTCGATGCAGTGATGTCTTTTCACGAAATTAAAACCCCCAACCTTCTCCTACAAATACGAAAATGTTTTGTTGACTTTCACCTACATAGGGAGAAATGATCGTCGTAATAAAATAAGAGAAATCAGAGCTCGCATGGAAAGATTTTGGCGTTCATTTTTCTCCACGTGCATTTTGGCAGTGGAACGGTCGAGAAATAGTCTGAAAGTGGTTCTATGGTCCCAGTGCGAAGCACTTAAGTGTAAACACTCAGATTTACGAGAGCCTTCCAATTAGTAAAGCAACACATTTCTTTCTCGGCCAATTACCAGTTGAAAAAAGCGTAATTCGTTGTGGGACATGGTGGAATTTTCCCACTTCAGCCCTTATAGTTTCATAAAGTTCCGGTAGGTGGCGGCACTACACGTAGCCTTTAAAACAACGTCTTCAAATGGTTCAAATGGCTCTGAGCACTATGGGACTGGACATCTGAGGTCATCAGTCCCCCAGAACTACTTAAACCTAACTAACCTAAGGACATCACACACATCCATGCCCGACGCAGGATTCGAACCTGCGACCGTAGCGGTCGCGCGGTTAAAGACTGAAGCGCCTAGAACCGCTCGGCTACTCCGGCCGCAAAACATGGTCTATATTGTTCTATATAGCCCTTACCTTCAAAATTACGTCTGTAATGGAAGTGCGCTCCAAGCTGAGAGCTGTCACTGAGTTTCTTTCGGTGGAAAACCAGAGCATCGCAGATATTCATACGCGCTTGTAGAATGTCCAGGGAAACCTGGCAGTGAACAAAAGCACGATGAGTCGTTGAACGAGGCCCCTGTCATCATAGTTACAAGGTCGCGCAAACACATCACATGTCGCGCGTGTCGGTCAAACACAGCAGTGACTCCTGCGATGTTCAAACAAGCGGACACTCTCATTCGAGGGGATCGACGTACCACAGTCAAACACCTCGCTGCTCAGCTGGACATCTCTGTTGGTAGTGCTGTCACACTCGTCCACCAGTTGGGATACTCAAAGGTGTGTGTGTGTGTGCTGGGTTCCTCGCCACATAACAGAGAAATAGAAAGAGCGGCGAAGGACCATCTGTGCAGAATTGCTAGAGCACTCCGAGGCTGGTAGTGACAATTTTTTGTCCAACATCGCCACACGCGATGAAACATGGGTTCATCACTTCGAACCGGAGACAAAATGTCAATCCATAGAATGGCGCCACACCACCGTTCCTGCTAAGAAAAAGTTCAAAGCCGCACCCTCAGCCGGTAAACTTATAGTGACGGTCTGCTGGGACTCTTAAGGCGTTATTTCGTTTGACGTCTTGTCTCGTGATGCACCGATAAGCTCTGAAGTGTATTGTGCTACCCTCAGGGAACTGAAGAAACAACTTCAGCGTGTTCGTTACCACAAAATGCTAACAAACTTCTTCTCCATGACAACGCAAGACCTCCCGAAATCGAGACCCTACAAAACTTCATTGGACTGTTCTTCCTCATCCACCCTATAGCAAGATCTCGCACCTTCCGATTTCCATGCGTTTGGCGCAATGAAAGATGCACTCCGCGGGAAACAGTATGTGGATGATGGGGAGGTTACTGATGCAGCAAGACGTTGGATCCGACATCGACCAGCAGATTGGTACCGTCAGGCATACAGGACCTGTCAGCAAGGTGGCGAAAGGCCGTTGCTTTGAACGGAGATTATAACATAGTGTTTTGTAGCCAAAAGAACGAGGAGTAATGTAGTGTATTGAAATCCTGAATAAAACCAACCTACTTTCAGGAAAAAAAGTGCTGCATTTCTTATTGAACGCCCCTCGTATGTGTAGATCATATGAAGTAGAAATGTAAAAGCATGTCCTAACGTGCTTTGATGTTGTCAGAAACTACTACATCAGGTACGAGAGAATTCGAGAGCCGGCGTACCTCATCGTCCCGGAAGCGACGCCTTAACAACCACAGCTATCGCGGCCTGTGCTCCGTACACATACTTCTAGATATTTTATGGAAGTAACTGCTTTCAGTGATTTTTCTGCAGTTGTCTGATGTTACAATAGTGGATGTTTCTGTCTATGGATACACAATAGGTTACAGTTCTTTACGATGAGTGTCAATTGCCACTCCCTGCACCAAGCGTCGATCCTCTGCGGATCTTCCTGTATTTCGCTACAGTTTTCTAGCATTGCAACTTCTCTGTCTAAAACAGCATCATCCGCGAAAAGCCTCAAGGAACTTCCAACATTGTCTACTATGTCAATTTCGTATATTGTGAAAAGTAATGGACCTATAATACGCCGTTGGTGTACGCCCGAAGCTACTTTTATGTCTGAAGACTTCTCTCCACTGAGAATAACATGCTGTGTTCTGTTTGCTAGAAACTCTTCAGTCCAATCACATATCTACTCTGATATTCCGCACGTTCTTGTTTTATTCAATAGGTGGCAATGCGGAACTGTATTTGTCGCTTTATGGGTCTCGTGGACGAACAGATTCGAATTGGGTTTCACACGATCGTCGGATCCCATATTGAATCCTGCAGAGCAGATATTCTTTCTCCAGGAATGTCATAATACCTGAGCATAAAAAATGTTTCAAAATTCTGGAATAGGCCGAGGTCAGAGATATAGGCCTAATGTTTTGTGCGCCTATTCAACAGGAAATTTACGCAAGTGACTGTACCAAAATAAAGGCTTAACGTGGGGTGACTGACAAGTAACTGAAATTGACTGCATAAACATTACTTAATGAAAGCGCAGCGATGATTGTACCCATTTACATTCAACTATGTTCTATCGTAGCTCAGCGCAGACTGAATGGCTTTGCGCACAGCGCCTGTTTGAAAGACGCGTGTAGGAGAGTTATCACAAAATTTAAAAATACAGAGTTATTACATTTCAATACAAACATAAAATACAGAAACGGTAGTTAACACATATTTACATTTCTTTAACGGTGGGCAGCGTATTCTTTTAAATGGCATAAATACCAGGTTCTGTTTTATGTAGAGGAGTTTTGCAAGTACAGTTTGATTCCCTAAGACATTTCTGGAAAAGCAAATTTTCCGATTGAAATACTTCGTAAAACAACCCTCTTCTCTAGTAAAATTACACATTTTTGGAAACACAAACATCAAAGCTGTAATATTGTGACATTGGATTCTGAAAGGGACCACATTTCAAAACACGGACGTTCTAAGTACATTATAATTTAGAATGGGTATAACTCAGTAATCACACAGTTTTCAGGAAAGACAAAAGGGTTTTTTTGAAAGAAGAAGATAACAGCTTTCACATAAGGCATGCACAAAGTATTATTAGCAAGGTCTAATTTTCAACTGCACATAGTTCGCGTGTGGATCTTAAATTTTGAATATTTCTTTAAATAAATGGTTTGTACATGGACTAGTTTTCTGCTGCATGTAAATTATATACTGTATAATATGGTTAACAGAAACACAGCTTGGAAAAGAATTAAGAGATTTCATATATGTATTATGTACACAGTCTGCCCGAAAAGTTACGAGAATGATTTCATTCCCGGCGAATAAGCGACGTCAGCGCAGTAACTTTGGTTTGCACTTGAACTAACAACTGCAAAAAACAGGTGTGCATTCGGCAACTGGCGATCATGTGTCAACATGTCGCAAATCGCAGTGGAGCAACGTCTCCAAATCAAGTCTCCGAGATATCCTCCAGGATGTTTTGGAGAAGAGAGAGGTTTGTGCAATGTTTGCCCCTCACCTTTATTCTCGAACAAAAACAACGGAACGTGGATATTTGCCGCGCCTCGATTTCAAATGCAAAAAACGAACTGTTTTTTCTGGAAAAAAAATCATCACGGGTGACGAAACTTGATGTCACTAACACGAACCTACAACAAAACTACACATTCACGTGAAGTGTTGATGCTTTGACGACATACCGACATTAAAGCCAATGTGACGCGCGAGTAGAATAATACTCCAAATAAGTACTTTTCTGACAGTTTCCCATGGTTGTATAAATGTTCTACGCGTTGTACTTAAGTGAAGGGAGACTGTGTAGAACACCTGACGCATTAAAATCATCATCTTAACTTTTCTCTAATTTTTATTGATCCAGTCTCGAAACTGTTTGGACTGACGGGGAATGCAAAAGGGCGACGAAAAAAATTGTTTTTATTTTAGTACTGGTGGGGTAGCCAGTAGAAATATTCCAACTTAGTGTTTCAATAGCCTGCACGCAGTTCATCACTGCTGCAACCGAGGAAAAGCTTAGTGACGAATACCAACGAGCTTCACCTGAAATAGTCCACTTAACCAGATGGATATCAGTTTTAGAAAATGAGAACGACTAGAAGAAGGGAGGAAAGAAAGGAGATTTAGTGCTTAACGCGCCATTGAAAACTAGATGCACGGAGTCAGAGGACAGGGTTGGATTTGACAAGAGTGTGTAGGGAACAAGCCACAGAACCGTCCTGGCATTCGCGTGAAGTGATTTAGGAAACCACAAAAAACCTAAATATCGATTGAAGAACACGGAAATCGCTCTTGGACAGCTGCATGATACACTGTGTGGATGTCTCTTAAGAGGTTAAAGAGTCGAGCAGTGAGACGAAGAGGCAATTTGTAGCCATGTGGTATGCTGCAGTGCTATCCAGTCTCAGTTACTCTTGATTAAGTTGAAAATGCTGAAAGCATGGTGACTTCTCTACCCTCGATATGATGGAAAAATTATACGTTTAAAGCCGGCGGCAGGCATAGAACTTCATCCGAAATTGTACTGAATGCTTTCTCAGAAAATTATTTTGAACAATTAGTTCACGAGCCCACTCGAAGCGTAAATGGTTGCAAAAGCATACTTGGCATCTTAGCAACAAATAAGCCTGGACAAATAGGGACTGCAATGACGGTTACAGGGATTAGCGACCACAAGGCAGTTGCTGCTAGGCTGAATACCGTAACACCCTCAACCATCAAAAAGAAACGCAAAGTACATCTATTTTAAAAGGCTGATAAAAATGCTCTTAACGCATTTTTAAGAGACAGTCTCCACTCCTTCCGTTCTGATCATATAAGCGTAGAAAAGACGTGGAATGATTTCAGAGAGATAGTATCGACGGCAATTGAGAGATATATACCACATAAATTAATAAGTGATGATACTGATCCCCCATTGTACACAAAACGGGCCAGATTGCTGTTGCAGAAGCAACGAAAAAGCATGCCAAATTTAAAACAACGCAAAATCCCCAAGATTGGGAAAGTTTTGAAGAAGTTCGACATAAAGCGCGTGCTTCAATGCGAGATGCTTATAATAATTTGAACAAGGAATCCTAGTCTCGGAATCTGGCAGAAAACGCAAAGAGATTCTGGTCATACATAAAGCACACCAGTGGCAAGACTCAATCAATACCTTCACTGCGTGATAACAACGGTGAAGTCACTGATGACAGTACCACAAGGGCAGAGTTATTAAACACGGTTTTCCGAAGCTTCTTCACCAAAGAAGACGAAGTAAATATTCCTGAATTCCAATCAAGAACAATTGCCGAGATGAAAAACATGGAAGTAGCGAAGCAGCTTAAATCACTTAATAAAGGCAAGGCCTCCGGTCCAGATTGTATACCAGTCGGGTTCCTTTCAGAGTATGCTGATACAATACATCCATATTTAGCAATTATATACAACCGCTCGCTTATAGAAAGATCCACACCTAAAGACTGGAAAATTGCTCAAGTCACACTAACACCCAAAAAGGTGTTAGTCTGCTGAATTACAGGACCATATCACTAACGTCCATTTGCAGTAGGGTTTTGGAACATATACTGTGTTCGAACATTATGAAGTACTTCGAAGAAAACTATTTATTGACACATAGTCAGCACGGATCCAGAAAATATCGTTCTTGTGAAACACAACTGGCTCTTTACACTCCTGAAGTAATGAGTGCTATCGACAAGGAATGTCAAATTGATTCCATATTTTTAGATTTCCAGAAGACTTTCGACACCGTTCCTCACAAGCGTCTTCTAACCAAGCTGCGTGCCTGTGGAATATCGCCTCAGTTGTGCGATGGGGTTCGTGATTTCCTGCCAGAAATCTCACAGTTCGCAGCAATAGACGAAAAGTCATCGAGTAAAACGGAAATAACATCCGGCGTTCCCCAAGGAAGCGTTATAGGACCTCTATTGTACCTGATCTATATTAACGACATAGGAGACAATCTGAGTAGCCCTCTTAGATTGTTTGCAGATGATGCTGTCATTTACCGTCTTGTAAAGTCATCAGATGAGCAAACCGAATCGCGAAATGATTTAGATACGACATCTGTAAGGTACGAAAAGTGGCAATTGACCCTGATTAAAGAAAAGTGTGAAGTTATTCACATGAGTACTAAAAGAAGTCCGCTAAATTTCGATTACGTGATAAGTCACACAAACCTGAAGGCAGTAAATTCAACTAAATACTTAGGGATTACATTACAAATAACCTAAATTGGAACGATCACATAGATAGTGTTGTGGGTAGAGCAAACCAAAGGCTGCGATTCATTGGCAGAACACTTAAAAAGTGCAACAGATCTACTAAAGAGCCTGCTTACACCACGCTTGTCCGTCCTATTCTGGAGTGTTGATGTGGGTGTGGGATCTGCATCAAGTGAGCGTGACGGATGACATCGAAAAAGTTCAAAGGGCAACTCGTTTTGTATTATCGCGAAATAGGGGAGATAGTGCCACAGGCATGATACGTGAATTGGAGTGGCAATCATTAAAACAAAGGCGTTTTTCGTTGCGAAGGGATCTTCTCATGAAATTTCAATCACCAGTTTTCTCCTCCGATTGCGAAAACATTATGTTGGCGCCCACCTACATGGGGAGAAATGATCATTATGATAAAATAAGAGAAATCAGGGTTCGCACAGAAAAATTTAATTGCTCGTTTTTTTCCGCGCGCCTTTCGAGAATGGAACGGTAGAGAGACAGCTTAAAGGTGGTTCATTGAACCCTCTGCCAGGCACTTTTTTGTGAATAGCAGAATAATCACACAGATGTACATAGGTGTAGAAGCAAATGATAAGAAAATTCCGAAGTACAAAAGCCTCAAAAGAACTATTCTGAAGCGAGGATAAAAACTCCGTCCAGACATTTATATTTAGATGTCCGATTGTATCTCTAAATCATTTCAGAAACGTGCTGTTACGTTTCCATTAAATGATCAGGGTCGATTTCTTCCTACAGATTTGTCCATCTGAGCCAACGATTTCGCAGCCCCCAAGGCTTTTAACCGTAGCTCTGCTCCCTTTCTTTTACGGCACTACCAGAAAGGTTAAATTTTAGCTGCATAACGTCCGGGGAAAAAGTGAAACAAACTACTCTAAGGTCTTAGTTGTTTATATTCATAAGAACCTAACCTGGAAATCACGTGTTACAGATCTTAAACGCTTAAGCTCTGGAAATTTTGAGTAGCGGATAATATCAGGTTTAGGACACGAAACTGTCAAAGATTTAACTTAATTTTACTATTTTAATTCACTAATATCTTATGGCATCATATTGAGGGAAAAGTCGTCGTTCAGGAAGAAAGTGTTTCTTGCATATAACCGTGTAATAAGGATAACACATGGTGTTCACTCTAGAGTCTCTCGCAGACAGTCATTTAAGGTCTCTTTTCTCTTAATTTCATTTTTCACGTCTAGCTCCGTAGGGTCAAATTGAAGGGCAGTTCTCCAATTAATATCAGAAAAGTTTACAATAAATAAAATAAAATTTACACGAATTCTATGCAGACGAAATCTGATGAGTATCTATTTGCACAATCAACAATATAATACAGGAATGTGCTTAAATTTTCCCAGGAACAGAATACAAGGAGTGGGCGATTAGAAAATTCTGCAGTTTAGGCTTGAAACTACGAGGATTACTGGTAACATTTTTTTTTTTTTAATTCTTCTGGTAGTTTACTCAAAATGGCAGCAGAGCATTGTACATCTTCCTGCACAAGAGTCAAGGATGTGTGATCCAAATGCAGATTGGATTTCTGTCTAATATTAACTGAGTGAAAACTGCTAATCCTTAGGATTCAGCTCGTATTAAAAACAATAAACGACATCAAAATATAAACACTGACTGGAAAGAATCGCAACACCAAATAGGATCACGCAATACTAGTTGGAGACTGCTTTAACCTACCGAGTATAGACTGGGATGCCTATGGATTTATTGCGGGGGGTACAGACAGACAAACATACGAAACACTTTTGAGCACATTTTCTGAAAACTGTCTTGAGCAGTAGCTCAGCAGCCCACGTGTAATGGAAATAGCTTAGATCTTGTAGCTACAAATAGGCCGGACCTTATAGACAATGTTAATGAGAAAACGGGGTTTAGCGCTCATGATGTCATTGTACTAACTATGGTTACGAAAGTTATTAAACCAGTCAAGAAGGCTACGAGAGTATTTCTGCTGGATAGAGCAGATAAGCAGTTATTAGCATCCCACTTAGACAGTAAATTCACATCACTTAGCTCCGGTAAGATGGACGTAGAGGCATTATGAGCAACGTTTAAGCAGATTATAAATCGTGGTCTGGACAGTTATGTGCCTAGTAAGTGGATAAAGGCTGGAAAAGACCCACCATCGTTTAATACGGAAATTCGGAGGATGAGGAAGCAGAGGCTGTTGCACTCTCGGTTCAAAAGAGATCGCACAAATGATGACAAGCGAATGTTAGTATAGATTCGTGCGTCTGTGATAAGATATATGCGACTATCTCGTCACACCTTAGCAAAAGATCTGGCAGAGAACCCGAGAAAATTCTGGTCATAAGTAAAATCACTAAGCGGGTCTAAGGCTTCCATTCAGTTTCTTGTTGACCAGTCTGGTGTGGCAGTTGAAGATAGCAAAATGAAAGCCAAAGTTTAAATTTCACGTTTAAGAAATCGTTGGCGCAGGAGGATCGTACAAATATACCGTCATTTGACCCTCGAACAGACTTCCGTATGAACGACATAATAATAAGCGTCCGTGGTGTAGAGAAATAACTGGAAGATTTGAAAGCAAATAAATCACCAGGTACGGATGGAATCCCATAAAGATTTTACAAAAAGTACTCTATGGGATTGGTCCCTTAACTCTCTGAGCACTATGGGACTTAACATCTGAGGTCATCAGTCCCCTAGAACCTAGAACTACTTAAACCTAACTAACCTAAGGACATCACACACATCCATGCCCGAGGCAGGATTCGAACCTGCGACCGTAGCAGTCGCGCGGTTCCGGACTGAAGCGCCTAGAACCGCTCGGCCACCCCGGCCGGCACGGAGTCCCAATCAACTGTAAAAAAGTGCAGCTGACTCCAGTGTATAAAAAGGGTAAAAGGATGGACCCGTAAAATTACAGATCAATATGCCTAACTTCAGTTTGTTGCAGAATCCTTGAACGTAGTCTCAGTTCGAATACAATAAGTTTTGTTGAGGCTGAGAAGCTTATGTCCGTCCACGAATCAGCACGGATTTAGAAAGCGTCACTCGTGAGAAACTCAGCTTGCCCTTTTCTCACATGATATACTGCGAACTACGGATGGAGGACAACAGGCCGATTCCATATTTCTAGACTTCCGAAAAGCATTTGACACGGTGCCCCATTCCAGGCTGTTAACGAAGGTGCGGGCGTATGGAATAAGTTCACAGATATCTGAGTGGCTCGAAGACATCTTAGTAATAGAATCCAGTATGTTGTCCTCGACAGCGAATGTTCATCAGGGCCAAGGCGATCATCAGGAGTGCCCCAGGGAAGTGTGAGAGGAATTTGGAGGACAAGGTGGGCAAGAATCTGCGGTTGTTTGCCGATGATGCTGTGGTGTACGGTAAGATGTCGAAGTTGAGTGACTGTAGGAAGGTACAAGACGACTTAGAAAAAAATTCTAGTTGGTGTGATGAATGGCAGCTAGCTCTAAATGTGGAAAAACGTTAGTTAATGCGGTTGAGTACGAAGAACTAACCTGTAAACCTCGTATACAGTATTACTAGTGCACTGTCTGACACTGTCAAGTCGTTTAAATATGTGGGCGGAACGCGGCAACATGAAATGGGACGAGCATGTGTGAACTGCGTTAGGGAAGGCAAATGGTCGGAGAATTTAGGAAAGAGTGGTTCACCTAAAGGAGATGGCATGTAGGACGCTGGTGCGACCTATACTTGAGTACTGCTCGAATGTTTGGGATCCTTATGAGGTCGGATTGAAGGAAGACATCGAAGAAATTCAGAGGCGAGCTGCCAGATTTGTTACCGGTAGGTTCGAACAACACCCAAATGTTAAGAAGATGCTTCGGTAACTGAAATGGGAATCCCTGAAGGGAAGGCGACGACCTTTTCAAGAAACACTATGGAGAAAATTTAAAGAACCGGAATTTGAAGCTGACTCACGATCGAGTCTACTGCCATCAACATATATTGTGCGTGAGGACCACGAAGACAAAATTCGAGAAATAGGGGCTCATGCGGAGGCATAAAGACAGTTGTTTCTCCTTCGCTCTATTTGCGACTGGAACAGGAAAGAAAATAACTAGTAGCGGTAGAGGGTGCCCTCCGCCACGCACCGTGCAGTGGCTTGGTGAGTATCTATGTAGATGTTGAGTTGTGCGACACTAATGAAAGTTGGTAGGCGTGTTTCTACTTCTGACGGATGATGCCTATTCATTTCGCGCCAGTCGCATAACAGTGTAGCGTCACTGTGAAGATGCAAATCAGATTTACGTTAAACACAAGCTGCAATGGTAGTAAGCGTTCGTTACCTTTTAGACTGGACATGGTGAGTTGATATTAGTCAAGAATACCTTTAAGTGACAAAAAACCCATTATCAACACCTCACTGTGTTTAAAGGAGGTCGTGTAACAGGGCTGCGAGAAGCTGGAACTTTATTCTGCGATATTGCAGAAAGAATGACAGAAATGTAGCCAATCTACATGATAACTGGCAGCGGTGGTCACGAGAATGTACGTTGGGCTCTGGACGGCCTCATGGCGCTATCGAGATGGAAGAGCGTCGTGTCCGGCGTATGACTCCGGCGCATTGTATTGCATTTTCACCAGCAACTGGAGCAGCAGTTGACACCACACTGACACAACGAACTGTTGCAAATCGGTTACTTCAAGTACAGCTCCAAGCCAGACGCTCTGACAGTATACATTCCACTGGCCCCAACCCGCTGCCATTTGCGACTTCATCAGTGTCAAGCGAGAACTCATCGTAGGGCAGGGTGGAGGTCTACTGTGTTTTCTGCTGCAAGATGGTTCTGTCTCAGTGCCAGTGATGGCCGTGTGTTGGTTATGAGGAGGACACTACAGGGTGTGCAACCAACCTGTCTGCATGCTGCAAACGCTGGACCTACACCTGGAGTTATGGTCTGGGGTGCGATTTCGTATGACAGCAGGAACACTGACAAGATTATCCCATGCACGCTAACTGCAGATTTGTACGTCAATCTGGTGATTCGACTTGATGTGCTGCCATTAATAAACAGCATTCCAGTGGGTTTTCCAACAGGATAACGCTCGCGCACACACCGCTGTTGTAACCAAACATGCTCTACAGAGTGTCAACATGTTGCACTGGCCTGCTCGATCACCAGATCTGTCTCCAGTTGAGCACATGTGGGACATCATCTGACGACAACTGCAGCGTCAGACACAAACAGCATTCACCGTCCCTGTATTGACAGACAAAGTGCAACAGGCATGGAAATCCATCCGACAAACTGACATCCGGCACTTGTACAACACTATGCATGCGCTCTGGACACTTGCATTCAACATTCTGGCTCTTACACCGGTTATTAATGTACCCACATTTCAAATTTGCAATGTCTGATCTCGCGCTTACATTAACCTGTGATCTTGCAATGTTAATCACCGAAATATATTAACTAGGCAGATGTATTCCCGAATGTTCTTTACTCTATATTAATTATTGTTTGGTGTTGATTATTTTTTCCGTCAGCGGATATTGAGATGCCAATCCCAGAATTCTCAGACGCCCGAACAGGGTTCGACAAGGTTCGCGAACTTATTGCTCAAACTGCACTTTTTTGATCCAAAAATACTCTTTGTGAATGGGAAGAAGACAACCCAGAATACAATTCCGTATGTCATAAGCCTATGAAAATAAGCGAAGTAGACTAATTTTAGAGTTGTATTATCATTTATTGCACTTATTTTTCTAATGGTAAATATAGCAGCATTCAGTTTTTGAACCAGAATTTATCACATACTAAAATTAATTTAAAACACAAACTCAAGTAATATCTGCTTGACAGTTCCTTCCACTCCACAGAACACTTCTGAATGGGTTCAAAATTATGCCGATTGTAAAAGATCCTAAATTGAGTACCGCACTTTGAGATAAGAACAAATGGTCATAAAAAATATTTAACGTTTATTCACATACACAACTTATACCTTATGGCGACAACTTAAACTCTTAGCAACCGTAACAACAGCCAACCTAAACGTACAATTTACAGCAGCATAAAAACTTTTGCCACACTCCTCAAATATCCCTGTTGTGTGTTGACAGTGAGACGGGCAGCTAGGACCCAACAAGTCAGTTTCTCTACGGTTTCTGCTAGGACTTCCTAAAAGATCGATTTTATACAGGGTGACCAAAAACAATCTGACGAGCTTGTAAGGGTGTTGCAAGATAGGTTGTGCTGAGAAACAATTTTCAAGAAAAAATTGTTACGTTGCGCCGTTTCCGAATTAATTACCATCGGAGTTAGCCAAACAGACTACTACGTGCGCAAATGCAAGCGGCTTCGAGAGACAGTGTCGTTAAACGTGTTCTTGTTTGGTTCCCTAAAAACGAACAAGAGAGCAATTCAAAAATTGGACATGGCGTGGTAGTAAGGATCAAACCCCAGCTCGTGCGCTATCATCTATGCTACGAGAACAACAGGTATTACTTATATCTGGCAGGCTGCTTGAATTTGCGCTAGCAGCCACATGATTGGCTAGTTTCAATGCTAAATAGCTCGGAAATGGCGCAACACGTCTATTGTTTTTTCTTAACAATTATTTCTCAGCACATCCTCCCCTGCAACACTCTTACAAGATTTTCGGACTGTTTCTGACCACCCTGTATAATCCTATAGCAAAATATGCACCGTGGATACGTCATAGACTTTTTTTGTTGGTTGTCCACCTAGCGTCACACTGTATGCAGTTTACTAACACGTGCCTAACGCACATTGCTCATTCCAGACCTCATACACTCCTGGAAATTGAAATAAGAACACCGTGAATTCATTGTCCCAGGAAGGGGAAACTTTATTGACACATTCCTGGGGTCAGATACATCACATGATCACACTGACAGAACCACAGGCACATAGACACAGGCAACAGAGCATGCACAATGTCGCCACTAGTACAGTGTATATCCACCTTTCGTAGCAATGCAGGCTGCTATTCTCCCATGGAGACGATCGTAGAGATGCTGGATGTAGTCCTGTGGAACGGCTTGCCATGCCATTTCCACCTGGCGCCTCAGTTGGACCAGCGTTCGTGCTGGACGTGCAGACCGCGTGAGACGACGCTTCATCCAGTCCCAAACATGCTCAATGGGGGACAGATCCGGAGATCTTGCTGGCCAGGGTAGTTGACGTACACCTTCTAGAGCACGTTGGGTGGCACGGGATACATGCGGACGTGCATTGTCCTGTTGGAACAGCAAGTTCCCTTGCCGGTCTAGGAATGGTAGAACGATGGGTTCGATGACGGTTTGGATGTACCGTGCACTATTCAGTGTCCCCTCGACGATCACCAGTGGTGTACGGCCAGTGTAGGAGATCGCTCCCCACACCATGATGCCGGGTGTTGGCCCTGTGTGCCTCGGTCGTATGCAGTCCTGATTGTGGCGCTCACCTGCACGGCGCCAAACACGCATACGACCATCATTGGCACCAAGGCAGAAGCGACTCTCATCGCTGAAGACGACACGTCTCCATTCGTCCCTCCATTCACGCCTGTCACGACACCACTGGAGGCGGGCTGCACGATGTTGGGGCGTGAGCGGAAGACGGCCTAACGGTGTGCGGGACCGTAGCCCAGCTTCATGGAGACGGTTGCGAATGGTCCTCGCCGATACCCCAGGAGCAACAGTGTCCCTAATTTGCTGGGAAGTGGCGGTGCGGTCCCCTACGGCACTGCGTAGGATCCTATGGTCTTGGCGTGCATCCGTGCGTCGCTGCGGTCCGGTCCCAGGTCGACGGGCACGTGCACCTTCCGCCGACCACTGGCGACAACATCGATGTACTGCGGAGACCTCACGCCCCACGTGTTGAGCAATTCGGCGGTACGCCCACCCGGCTTCCCGCATGCCCACTATACGCCCTCGCTCAAAGTCCGTCAACTGCACATACGGTTCACGTCCACGCTGTCGCGGCATGCTATCAGTGTTAAAGACTGCGATGGAGCTCCGTATGCCACGGCAAACTGGCTGACACTGACGGCGGCGGTGCACAAATGCTGCGCAGCTAGCGCCATTCGACGGCCAACACCGCGGTTCCTGGTGTGTCCGCTGTGCCGTGCGTGTGATCATTGCTTGTACAGCCCTCTCGCAGTGTCCGGAGCAAGTATGGTGGGTCTGACACACCGGTGTCAATGTGTTCTTTTTTCCATTTCCAGGACTGTATAACGTCATAGAACTTCAAATATTAATACCTGACTATTGGCTAATTATCTCAAAATACTACGTCTAGGAACTTCCTCTGTCGATATATAGTCTTGATCCTGAATGATGATTGAGTACAACTGACCCGTCAAGTGGAACTTTCGGCCTCCACCAATGGAGAGCGAACTCCACACTTGCCAGTCCCTACCTCGAGAAGGGATCAATAAGGTTTTCCAGTACGTGCTGTGCTGTGGAGAATCTTTGGTATATGTGCGTGGAGCTTCAGACTCCTAATTTTCTGAACGCAAAATTGTTACTAAATGGTGAAAGCAAAAGAAAGGATACTGTGTGATATTCCACTATTTCTTTGTGAACGATGTTGCTCAGAAGTTAAGGCGCCATCTTAGAGAGAAGAGGGTTCAGATAACTATTTACTACTTGTTCAAAAATGATTTCAGATAAATTCTGGGATGGTTTCATCAGCAAAGGCACAGCTAATATCCTTCCCCCTCCTCGTCCAGCTGATTTACTGATTGACAAAGCGATATAGGTGTTGACTGAAAATTAACTTTGATAGTCCTGCCATTATTTATAGGAGTTACAATTACTGATGTAGCACAGCCTGTTATAAAACAACGGGGTATTATGTAGGAGCTATAGATTCACCGGCTGAACTTACAGTGGGGGTCCTACCAGGGAGAATTTTGTGATAATTAACCATCAAAAATAGCATTTTAGAGCAATTTTCGAAATAATGCAACGGGAGGTTTATTATTTAATTCTGTAAAATTTTTTCATTCAATTTATTATTCAATAAATTGATTAGATTGAAAATGAAATAATTTTACTTTGGTTCTCCTGCTTTTACAATCCTCTTTCTTTTTATGACGATTACTTTGTATTTTATAACAGCTCATAATCATAGATTATATGGAAAACCATAAAAAAGTATTATTACAATGATGGCTCTACTTTGCTTTTATGTTGTCATTCGCTAGAAATTGGGTATAGCTGCAACAGCAGTTCTGGATGTCGCACTACAGCCGTCATGGTGATGTAATACGAATGTTTACAATTTTTTGAGTTGTTTCTAATTGTCAGTAGTATAATTAGAACCACCCAAAGCTGTTTTATAAAGAGACATTCACATTTTTAAAAAACTCGTTTATTTCACTTTTTAATTCTGCGCTCAAACGCTCACAGTGGCTGTGTGACCCTGCTGTGATAATACGAGTTGATGCGGATCTGTCAGCCGCTGTGGATCTTAAGACACCTTGCGCGTTTCTTACAGTATCCTGTTAACGAATAAGAGTATCTCAAAACTGTTTTTCCCAGCTCCAAGAGTTCAAGAATCCGTGTACAGCAAGAGAAAGTATAAATTTGTATGCAGCCTGGCTTGGATGAAATTAGGTATGTAAGAAACCCGCTTTCCGCAAAGTCGAACTAACTTCGAACCTCCGAAATTCCGTTAGTCATAAAGAATATGAGCTGACGTTTGAGAAGGTGAATGCTGACTCAATTTATATCAGCTATCCACCAAAATAGTCCATACAAAACAATAAAATTTACGTCTTTTGGGATTGCACAAGGACCTGCGCCACAAAAGAAAGACTGCCACTTAGTGTAAATTCGGCCCTGTAAAACGGTATTTTGAGTCGAAGTGCTCATCTGTTTCACACTCTTCCGGGGCACCATTTACACGCGGAACGTAGTAACTCCGGACTGTGGATTCCGTAGAAGCAGACAGTGTCTGCTGACTTTCTGGCCCCGTAAGCACTGTGGCTGCTGATTCGGTGAGCAACGTGAGGTCCGCACTCAGGAATGACGCAACACTGCAGCGATTGTAAGTCTTCTCACATTCCTCCGCAGGCCTACTCCTGATAAAGCCTTTCGGGAAAGCGCATCGGCAAAGTTGCCCCCTGACGCGTGCGCGACTGTCCAGCCTGTGCTACACTTGCCGAACAACTTGTGCTGTGTTTATCAAAATTGTCCCCGTAGTATTTTCCACAAAATGTTCACATTACGTACATTAGACCATTCGTTTTATCATGTCTGGATTCATTTAAATTTCACTTTTTTTACCGTGTCTGCTGGTCTCGATGTCGATTTCCCATTAAATTGTAACTTTTTTACTTTTTTAACGGACTTTCTTTTATTTTTTTTAATGTTATCTGTATTCTGTATCACTATTTACAAGCCTTAAGCAACCTCCGCCAGTTCTAGCTATCTTACTCGTATTTCTCTTCAAATATTTTCTGTGGTTTATTTCTAAATCTATTTATGAACAACCCAAAAATTTCGAGAAACATTCTCTTATCATTTTCTTAAGTTATCTCGTGTGTTTCAGTTAAATCTAATAATCGCGCAGTTACTGCAGTTTAGGGGTTGCCCAAACTGTGAAACATACATATGTTCACCAGGGTTCTCCTCTTTAATTCTAACTGCTGTCAGTGACAGCCCTACTGTTGTCAGTTACGTAAAGTGTGTCCCATTTATCTTGTCCAACGGATTAACGTTTTGTCCAGAAGCAAATTAAAATATGAATCAAGAAAATGGTGTCCTCTAATTAAGCACTGTCATATGTGGTGGGTACTTGGATGGGTGACCATCCGAGCCAAAATGTGCTGTTGACCTACCAGGGTGCTTTCAGCCATGTGATGCCAACTGGGGAGCTACTAACTGAGTAGTAAGGGCACCAGGTCACGAAAACTGACAAACGCTGTGAGAGTGGTGCGCTAACCCTACATCCCTCCTTATCGGCATTCCACAATATCAGTCATCTGAGGGTGGCACAGCAGTTGGTCAGCACCATAGGGCTTTCCGAAGCCTGTTCAGATGAAGTTTTTTTTATTAAAAGTTGTTTTGCTACTGGGGGGGGGATGAGGCATTCACCAGCATGGCTGCCTTTCTTGTGACTTGGTTAATTACAAAGATATGAACAGTAGTGCAATACATCCTTTTTAAACAGTACCCTATATTATTTATTCAGTAATGCACTTCCTCTCCTCAAGACCTGTTCAAAAATGTATCACAGTGTAACATTCACGTAAGTGTAATGTTACTGAAAACATAACACAAAATTGATTTTGACATTCATTCAGGAAAGATAAGTATCCACATAGACAGTGCACTGTCATCTGTAGTACCACAAACTGTCAGCAGAGTGACCATTGTTGCACCTTTGCTTGATGCAGCAGCAGAGGTGCACCAACACAGTGGTGTGTATATCAGCATGTTTGGAATGTCTGTCTAATATACAGACTACTACATATACCTTCTCTTTGCTCAATGTTTCTCTTCTTTTTATGTATTCTGACATAGTTATGTTCCAGATAAGTATTAGGCACATATCTTAGAATATTTTATTGTTTTCCCCATGTCTGCTTTGATAAAAATAACAAAAAACTGAAGAAGAAAAAAAAATTAATTTGCATGATGGAGTTGTCCCTACAGAGGTTGCTGGAGTTCTCTGGTTACTACCTCTCCACTTCACTCATTAGTTTTGATTTAAAGGATTACTAATCCATGGTGTTCTTTAGTTTCTGGAGATGGCTTAGAAACTATTGACTTCTTGAAAATTGTAATAATACAGGAATGCATACATATGTAACATACCGTGTCAGCTTAGATGACTCGCTCGTAGACTGAAGCACATTCTTTCAGTATAATTTTTTTTATTTGTTTGGATCACAAATTTATACAATGATATAACTGTTTTCAATTGTGCCAACAATTATTCACAACATGGATGTGACAAGTTACACACATTAATGATAGTTTTATGATCTGAAGTTGATTGCTAGCACAATCAAAACCAGTCATATAATTGTATACACCAGTCACCTTTACAGAATAAAGTGGTACCGTCTGATGTGCATGCAGATTTTCCATTGCCCGTATTCTGCAATTCTGCATGTTGACATTTCCTACAAGATGGAAATGGACTCTGCCTGTCCAGAGAATGTTCCATGGTCATTCATTATCCACTTCCATGCAAGCAAGAAATTCTAGAGTAAACATCTGTCTTGCTGGTGGGTCAGCAGGAAGTAAATTCTGAACATGGGTACCTTTTTATGGATAGCAAAGCAGGATGTTTCTCATGATTTTATCCACTATCTTCACAGGCATGTTCAATGTTCCAGCAATTCCCCATGTATTGCATGTTTGCACATCTCCACTTAACCCCTCCTGCGAGGCTGTGGCCACACCTTCGACAGACATTGAATCAACTGCTTTCCTTCCTCTGACACACTGCACTTCAAAAGAACCTGTCTTTTTGAATTTCATAATCATTTCCTCCAGACCCTTAGCAGACATTGGACCAATACCTTTTTTCATGCCCTTGATCATGTGGAACTTCTGCAGGACTACTGGTGCACTGGCAGCCTTCTTGTAAAAGAGCTTTACCAGCAGTGTGTGATACTTCATGGAGTCAGTCATGTTGGGCATCTTAGATGCAAACTGAAGAACAGCCATGTGCTGCATCCAAATTTGATGTCATTCTGAGCAATGGTTCTCTATCAAGAGCATTCTGAAACAGGAACTTTTAATTATGGACACCCTGTATGTTAAGTGTTGCCTTTAGGAACAGAGCATTATCACACCTAAATATGCCTACAAGGAACAACCAAATATATTATAAGTCATACTTTTAAAATTCAGTGAGAGGATCTTAGGTGCTAGTCATTCACTGAATGTGACACAATACCTATTAAATAAGCGTCACATTTTTTGCTAATCATGTATAAACAAAATATTGATTCTCAAGGAAAAAACAATGATTTGTGTTGGATTTCTCCACAATTAGTTGGCTACAGTCACAGATAATGCATAGTGCATAAAGTATGAACACATTTCATTATGCCGGCCGGAGTGGCTGAGCGGTTCTAGGTGCTTCAGTCTGGAACTGCGTGATCGCTACGGTCGCAGGTTTGAATCCTGCCTCGGGCATGGATGTGTGTGATGTCCTTAGGTTAGTTAGGGTTAAGTAGTTCTAAGATCTAGGGGGCTGATGACCTCAGATGATAAGTCCCATAGTGCTCAGAGCCATTTGAACTATATCATTATGTTGTCTATCTGATTGTACTGACAGTTATTATGGGATAAAATCAACAGATTTAAAATGCTGTTTTCATGTTTCATGGCAATGTAATTTGGCACAGAACAGTGGGCACTCATCAGCTGATGCTGTTCTGAAGCCACAATACTATCTAAAAACAAATATCACAACACATAAGGACAGTTAAGTGTTTAATTTACCGTTAAAATCATATTTAGAATAGTGAAATCAAACTGACATTTTAGAAAAGTTATTTAGAAGCTTAAATGAAGTCCTAAACCATGCTGATCACATGGAGATTTCACTCCAGCTCTTCCCAATACAAAACAACTGTCTCAAGAGTGTACCCCTTAGTGTAAAAACGTACTGTATCATCTGTTTTACTCTTAGCAGAGTGGTGTTTCATCCTCTGTTCATTATCTGTAACCTTTCAACAATAGGCCTACATTTCAACTACATGGATACTCTGCAAATCACACTTAAATGCCTGGCAGAGTCATACGGTATCCTTTCTTTACATCAGTTATGATATATTAATTTACTACTTTGGCATTTTAATCACTTTTGCTGTTCATTACTTACACATTGTTCCACTCCTGTACCATGCTGGGCCATGACAGTTTGAGCCACTAAGCAAATTAATCTTTTCAAGCCAATAATACTTCCATTTTAAAGATATCTTCTGTTCTTGACTTTTATCATTGGCTGTTAAAACATCATTGTTCAGCATTAATCTTTTTTCATTCCTATTTGTCAAATCTTGATTCTTACTTCTGTGCGCTTCATTTTTGTAACCATCCTCTGCATAATAGCTTCCCTATCATAAATGTATAGTCATTTATTATAAGTTTAAGATCTTCGAAAAACAAAAAGCTGCTGATTTTGGTCATTTTGCAATATTTTTCTTAGCTCAGATGAACTCCATATTAATGTAATGTATCAATGACTTGGTTTGATCATATTGGAATCAAATGTAAAACATATGTATTTCAAATACTGATGCAATGTAAATATTGTAAAATAATATCAAAGTACATGAAAAAACTTTTAACACTCATATTTAAATATACAAGTGATATCTTATTTAATGTTAAGTAAAATTTGATAGTTACACAAGCCAGACAGCAAACAACACTTCACTTAAGCATGTAAAAAATAGCAAAGATTGTACTTGTCCAATACTGCCTCAAAACAACGCACTACTCAGTCACTCCAAAAACATAGGAAACTGATTTGAAATTATCTTTTTGGTAAATGCCATGATTATTTCATTAAGGAAGTATGAAACAATAAAATCAAAATCAGTAACATATTAGGTATGGAATCTATCCACCTTTACACAGTTATATGGAAACAAGTTTTATTAATATGATGGCATCACCACAATGCATCCAAAAGAAACAAACATCACATTTCTAAGACAGTGCATGATCACAACGTTTATTGCACAGAGTGCCAAGCAATTATTGGAAACTGTAAAGTGATAAAGTCATCAAATGGAGGTTCACAGTTCTGGCGTGTAAGCTGTATGTGGATTCCAGGAATAAAGGAACAGAAAAATGTGTCATAGTTTTTGACAATTTCATTTAAAAATGAAAATATATATTGATATGACAAGAATTAAATTTCTGACTGATTTACATATAGTGATAACAATCAATTAAGTAATAATTTTTAATAAAATAACTCCATCTTCCACCTCAACTCAAACACTTTTCACACAATATCATCATTCATGAAATGATGAAGTTCTTACATTTAGTCACTCTATTTTTTAAATATAATAACAGTACAAATGAGACCTTCACTAACTTTCTTGCAGTTTCATTCATGTGACTTGAAATGATCAACAAAACTTAATTTTACAGAATATAAAGCTATCAGTGGGTAACGTTCAATCCCACCATTAGTATCCATATTAAATGACAGCTAGGAAAGTTACTTATTCCAACTGCAAAATTTAAGCTGTAATGAAGCAGAAGCTTAAACAACGTGGTCCCTGAATGACTGCATTAACAGAGAGAAGTTTGTTTTTTGTTTTTTTATTTTGTTGTTATGCTTTCTAAAGTAACTGAAAGGAAAGTTATGTTGAAACACAACTGCCTTCATTCATTGTGTTCTATTGTCATCAATCATGTGTTAATCTGAAAAGTAATTGTGATTTGCCCTTGCTGAAACTATGCAATATGATGTAACAATAATTACAAATGCCTTCATGGTGAAACAATGTACAGCAAAATAATTTGTTTGGCGCAACATATGGTACTAATAAAATCTATTCTGCAGTTAATTTCATGGCACCTTGATACTACTGTTTTGTCACAACAGCAGTAAAAGTATACTCTTATATTTTTTCAGGCATTCGGTTAGAAAATTATGACTTCAATAAGGAAGAAAACAAAACTTGACATGAGCATTACGAATCACCTAATGATCACAAATCAATCAAACACAACAGTAATTTCCATCGTCAAATTGTCACAGATGAATGAGAACATGCTCTGACAGTGAGCCCAGAAAGATTATATTAAGTAAATACTCACTTATTAAAACTTAAAAAATGCTGTATAATCACTTCAAACAATTCAACTCACATATTAAGTATGTTTCTTCTAAGTGTTTCTAAGAAATCACATTTGTGCAGCCCAGTATTGACTTTGTTTCATCTTTTATTTATTAATCTGCTAGTTATCAGTTTATGAAATCCACTCAAAAATTATAGACCTGAGCATATTTTGCATGCAAACAAAAACTGACAAACACTGTACAAAATGTGTCATGGGAGTTGAATATCCTGTGAGCCCCTATTAGTGCTACGTGTTTTTTTTAACATATGATATAAGAACTACAGAAAATGGACATGTCTGACAAATGTTTTCATGCTACACCTATCAGTACCACTCATTTTATTTGATGGCTTCAGCACAGTGTGTGTGGTGGGGATGGAACTGCTATTTTTGGTCACTCCAGTCTCAGTCCACATAGTTTCTGGCTGGGAGCTACCTAAAAGAGTTTATCATGGGAATGTTTACACATGTATTGATCCAAAAATAAGTATATCAAATGAGTATCAGAGGGGCATCAAAATGCTCTATGCAGCCCTGCAGAGTGCTGCCTTATCTGTTCAGACTGTCCTTAAAACTGATAGCCTGCATTTTCAGCACAATTTGTAAACTGACACACATTAAATCACAGAAGTTGGCATTACAGTGTGATATAGAAAGCTATTAAAAATATCTCACTGGAATTACCTATTCATTATCTACATTTTCTCAGGTTACTAGACATGTCAGTAGTTACATTATTGTTCCTGATCACCTCACCACTAGTTTTTCTACAGTTAAGACATGAAGTAAATACACTACTAGCCTAGACAACATAATAAACAGTTTAACCGAGTGCTTACTCTGGCACAAAACTCTCGTCAGGAAACAGCCACCAGGTGGTGAGAGCATCACATGCTTACTTGTGGCATCAAACACAAGATGGCACTCTGTTCGGTGAAATTTGTGGTAACCTTGCCCAACAGCACGCAGTCCCAAGTTGCTTTCAACTGGCTGGCATCTATACAATACAGCTGCTTCTGAGATACATGCTACTACGGAACCGAGTCATCACCCCAAGTGCCTGTGAGTACAACTAGTCAACAGCCCACGTGACAGCATTTATCACCCACCCCAGACACATTGAAATAAGAACTATTAGCAACAATAACTGTTTCAGTAACATGGAATTTGTCATGAAAAGTTTCTAGGGAATCTTTATCAGAAGTGTTGCTTGCTACTGAGAACATAATTATTAATTCCTCTTAAAAGCATAAGTGACTATTTGAAAATTTAAACACAAAACCCAAATCACATTTTGTTTTTAACTTCATATGACAAGTTCATCCATAGCAGTGATTCTGAGAAAATAATGCAAAATAGATTAAGAAAGGTAGAGGTAAAAGTTGGAGAACTTGCGAGTTCATTTCCATCTCAATGAAACTGCTCGATAGTAATGCATACCAGTAGTAAAAGCATGCATCACTCAGCAAACGTACTGCCATTATGTCTACACCAGTTTACAGTTTTCAAATGGCTCTGAGCACTATGCGACTTAACTTCTGAGGTCATCAGTCGCCTAGAACTTAGAACTAATTAAACCTAACTAACCTAAGGATGTCACACACATCCATGCCCGAGGCAGGATTCGAACCTGCGACCGTAGCAGTCGCTCGGCTCCAGGCTGTAGCGCCCAGAACCGCACGGCCACTCCGGCCGGCTTTACAGTTTTACTTACCCATTTAAGGCCCACAACACTCATTCTTATATCTACTGTTACTGATTACAGATACAAAGAAACCATTAGTACAGCTTAAAACTATCAAATAGAGGTTTATAGACTCCACTGTTTATGGCACACTTACATGGCATGGTAACTAGAGATTTGCAACTACATAAATGTTCTTCCTGCTCTTTCATTGTGAAGCTCACCAACTCACATGAATTTGAACTAAAAATTAACTATCATATTATTACAACAAAGACTCATACATAAATACGAATTTAATGCAGTTGTATACTTAGGAAGGCAATTATCTTCCACATAATACTCACACTGACATCATCATCACCATCATCATATAACATGAGACTTAGCGAGATGTTTCAGTCCTCTGACAGAGAGAAATTTTTAGAGCCAAGGTGGTGTGCTGGATACGATTGATGCCAGCAAAATTAATGTTAAAAACCTATAAGTAAAACATGCTATCTACACAATTTATTTTCACAATCCTCCAAAATTACCACTTGTTAAAAAAAAAAGTGAGATAGCAGGTGTCCTAAATAACCAACAGCAAAGCAGGGGAATGTTATGTGGAACTGCGTACAATGAATGGATGGTGAACAAATCATACTTAAATTCATATTTTGTTATAGCTGTTTTTCCCACAAAGATTGCAAACTAGTCATGGCAAGCTGTGTTTATTCTTACTGTAATATGAAGGGACCAGAACATGAAATTTTTAATGAAGAATCACCAATATAATTTATCACTTCTCTCTCTCTCTCTCTCTCTCTCTCTCTCTCTCTCTCTCTCTCTCCACACACACACACACACACACACACACACACACACACACACACACTTGTTGGATACTTGAAGACTTTTTTGCTGTGTTCACCGTAAGTTTTGAAGTGCAGTTGTTGGAATATACATTATATAACATTCTTACACAAAGATATAAACATCTAGACTTATACACTCATAATGATCAGCTTATATTCTTGTGAGTTTATAGAGGAACAAAATGTTCCTGATGAACTGCAATTATAAACTGTTTGGGAATACGAATAAACATATAAAAAACATTTTGGGAGACAATTTAACTGTGGCTTATACTTTATTTATTTCTTTGTTGACTACATCATGTGTAATAAACTGAAAAGCCACCCAAATTATTACAAAATACAAATTGATATATAATATGATGAAACATCTAGCTTCAAAAGTTACATAATTATATGTTACTATCTTTTGATAATTTATACCTATTAGAAAACTTAGAAAATGGACTATACACAATGCATTTTGAATCATGCTGGAACTATTGTGTTGGGTTATAACTAGGTTTATCATATTTTCTGGGTCCATCCCAGGATATATTACCATATTTTTTTGGTCCAACCCATGTTTGAAATTACTTCAAAGTATTAACAGTTTACCGAAAAATTACATTTTATTTACTCAGCTGTATTTTTCACTAGACATGACGTTTCAGAAATGGTTTGCGTACAATCTGGACTGAACAGTCAGTTTCTAAAATAGGTCTATCTAAATCACTCTGCACTTTTCTGAACACATTTTCATGTCCCTTTCTCTTCACTCCACCAAAATTACTGTTAGTGTTACTAACCAATTTTTCTTCTTCTTTTATTTCATACTCCAAAAGACACCAAGTCAAGATTTGAGCAGTTTCACCTGAGTCTCAATCAAAATTTAAAAATTTAGCTTGAATTCCATACTCCAGACAGAAGTATCTTTAAAAAAACCTGAACAAGCTTTACCTAACTTCCTTTGGAGATTCTGTTGAAACTGAGTTTGTCTGGCAGTGTGTTATGAAAATGTTGCCTCTTCAGTAGCATGTTCCAGATTACAGTTCCCTTTTTTGGCTTTAAATAAATATCTTACGTTTGGTGATGTAGTAGCAGTAATAGCACTCCTATGTTTAGCTGTTTTCACATGGTCTTTAGTGTTGCCCAGTCCTTTACATTCAACAGAAAATTTTACAGTACAAAGTGTGCAATAAACTTGTTCATTGTCATTGTCATTACACAACTTCAAAAATTTGTATTCCTGTTGCAAATTAGCAATAAACACACACCTTCTTTTGCCCATTGCTTAACAATGAGAAAAAAAAGAAATGGAGATAAAATGGTCCAAAAACATGCAGACAAGTTACTTCGCACGCAAAAACAACATAAACACACTGTCCCAGTTGTTTTCCCAAATGACTAACAGTAAGTGAAAAATTGTGGTGGAAATGGTAGCTGTGCCTCCCCATCAATGTCAGCACTTGCTCCAAGGTCAGCTGAGAGAGGCCCGGCTCTAAGAGAATGTTTAAAAACATGATGTCGAACATATAGGTCTAAAACTAAAAAAATCATTACCAGTCATAAAATTCTTAAACCAAAACATTTTTGCAACCCTAGACATTACCCCAGACAGCACTAAAAAAAGAACCGTCCTGGCTAATCCCAAATGTCCTGTAAGCCTAGATATAACCCAATTATTGAATACGCAAATTGTATCTATCTCAAATCCAAATTTTAAAACACACTTAATGCATATAAAAAGTGGCACTAGCATCATATTTGGATTTTTGTGACAATGAATAAATAAAATCTGGAAAGTGACTATCAAAGAAGAGCAAATACTGAAGTGTATGAAAACAACTGGTCAAATCAGAACAGAAAGACTAAATTATATTTTCATAGTTATTGATCATTATGAAGAACTGGAGATATCATATGAAAACTACTGATATATTTTCATAATTATCATAAATCTGAACAATTATTAGTGACCTGTGTAAAGAGATTAAAATGTAGCACTAAGAGTCAGAAAGGATACAAGCTGATGTGATACGCTAGTAGACTGATGAGTTGTTTAAATGCCCCTTTCCTTAGTCCTGCAATTGCTCTAGCCTCCTCCTCATATGTAAATGGATCAACTACCCTTTCAGATTCATATTCTTGTTCCATTTCAGTTCAAATGTCAGTACGTATCTCTAGGTCGGTATTTATGTCATAGTCAGGAAAGAGTTTCTACAGCAAGAATTCTGCAGTACCCCTTCAGCCTTGTGTCAGTGTACCATCATCTTGTGTCAGGGTAGCCAAAACCAACAGGATTTTGACCCTTTCTGTCAAAATATTATAAGGGGATCCCCACATATTGCCTTGTAACTGTCACTGTACATAGGCATCCCATTGCGGTTTTTTGGTCTCGAGTATAGTAGTTCTATATCGTTCTTTAATTTCTCTGAATATTTGCAATCTAACCAGTCTTTCCCTAGCATTGTTTGCTTGCTGATAATATTTACATGTTTGTCGTGTTTAGTACTGCCAGGAAGTTTCAATGATATTTCTGTTTAGTACAATAATAGCTGCCATCAGAGTCAAGTCAACAGTCACCATGATTGTTCCAGGTGGAAGGTGTATGAATCAGTTTAAACTTTGGATGAAGACAGATAAAAGGATGAAGTCAAAATGAATTTTTTCATCCAATATTCTCTATCAATTGTCAAGATAAATGGTTTAAAGTCAAGATAAATGTGGCATATAAAATTAGTTCTTACATGAACTGAATGTGTGGAAATTGTTTAAAGTGAATCAAATAAACAAAATAAGCATTACTACAATAAAATTAAAAGACTCACTTTGAAAAATCTAGCTTCATTCAGATTTTACATGCAAAAAACATGTACTTTGCAAGTGTTTTATGTGTGCCACTTCAAAGTTTCACACTTGTTTGAATCAGTTAAAATTTCATACGAAGGTAGACAAATACACATAGTTAATGGTCATCCTGTTGTTTTGTGAAAGCTTTATCCGTGGTTTGGAAGAGATTTAACAAAATCTAGTACCCGATCAGACATCACCCAAGTCAACAAAAATCTACATCGTTGCCAAGCTATGGTGGTCTAATGTCAGAATTACAATACAGTAAAAGTTGGTAACCAGAATAAAATATGCTCCTATCATAGTACAAAAGAAACATCTGGACATATTTGGGCTTTTCTACATGTTGACTCTACTTCCCCAGCACATTGAGCTCTCTTAGGTGCAAGTTTTGACATACCTGCATCTTGTAATATATACGCTACAGTTCCTGATCCTGTGCTCAGAATCCAGAAGATTCACCAGGCATAGTGAACAATATAAATCATCATACTGCTGAAGAGCATGTATGTAATAGGTAACAAAGTTTTTCTGGGTTAAAAGTGCATGTGTTTAGATGTATTGAGTAAATGTCTTTGAAGCTGCCCGATAAGTTGAACAGCTAGTTCTCTTTTTTTACATCCCTAACTCTGTCTTTTTTGTGCTACGATAGGGGCACTTTTCATTTTGGTTATTTCATGGCTTGGTGTGGCCCTGAATTCTTCTCATTCTGCTTACAATGAAATTAGCTTACAAGCATGACCAGTGAGTGTTTTTTTGTGTTGTGGTGTCTTTGTTCCCTTAAGTGCAAGAAACGACTAGTCCAATAAAACCAATTATCTAATGCGAGTACGGCAACTCTGCTTTAGGTGATGGAATACTACACTGAAAGGTTAAATCCTTGTGAAGTTATGTCCAACTGACAAAACCAAACTTATCTACAATGAGCTAGTTACTTTCAACACTTAGGTTGTTTTTACTGCTTTATCTGCTACTACTTGTAGTCGCTCATATGCAAAAGGGCTTATATGAGATTGCTTCATACAAGATGTACCAGATATGCAGATACCTGGTGAAGTTTTCAGATTGTATTTGTGGCTCAGGGGTCCTCAGGATTGCTGAGTCCGTAAAAATAACAGTAGCTTTTGAAAACATGACACTATAAAACACCACAATAACCAAAATGTTTTCCTGATGACTCTGATGATAATCTGTCCTGATTTCCTGCCCAGCGTTTCCATATTACCATCAAGTCCAAAACACTTTAAGGAGAATGAAGCAGCAGAGTACCCCTACTACTGAGGCTTATATTGCTTCTGGTCTTGCCACATACATCGCATCAGTCTGTCAGAGTAAAAACAGCAATATCTAATGCCCATGCCATAAATGGAGGAGGATGCAGCACAAACAGTGCTCCCAGTGTCAACTGCCACTCAGTCGTTGCAGTCAAATCTCACTACTCTTGGTCAATATGTCTGCATTCCACTGGATACAAGCATGATACCACGCGTTACAGCAGCAACTTATTGGCAGTTGGGATCATCCCTTCTCTTGGAATCCATGGTATCATTGCTCATGAATAAGCAGTCACCAGTTCTAATCTTGGACATCTACCATACATGTCAGTCATATGCTTGTTCAAGCACATGATGATGACTCAGACTGATTTATCAGAGGCTTATTTTTGGCTGTCCTTCACTGAAGAATGACAGATAAGCATGATCAAAAATATTCTACCTGTTATGTGCTATGATTGTAGGCTGTCTTTCAGCATATCAGCCATTTTTCATTGTTTTATAGAAGACCTTCTGTGTGATGTATCAGAGTGTATGAAATCTTAATCACCAGAACCAATTGCAACCCCCAACAGATATTCTCATTACTGCAGCAGACAGGTTTGCACTGCAGCCTACAAAAGTATTTGTGAAGCTTCCTGATAGATTACAACCGCAAACCTGGGCAGGACTTAAAAACAGAATCATGCATTTAAATTGCTCTTATTGACTAAACTAACCAGACACAACTCTCAATCTGCTATAACAGCTTTGAGTCTACTAACACCTCTTTCCTACTTTCCAAACTTCAGAGAACATTCCTGCATACCTTCCTGGATTAGCTCTCCTTGGAGACAGACTATTGTGGAAAACTGGCCCTGCCACAACCTAGAGGATGTTTTCAAAAGAAACATTTCAGTCCACAATGGAATGTGCTTGTTCAAGACAGATGCCAATTAACTCATTTATTGACGATGGGTTGTGATGCTCAATAGTGCAATTATTAATGCTCTTACTAAAACAGTTTGAGGCACAGGTAAAATGTAAAGTTAAACACACAACTGAATAAAAATGAACGATCCTGTGTCTCAACAAAGAGGTAAGAGCATTTAGGAGATGGCACATTGTACTACAGTATTTTCCAGCTGAGCATTCTTAGATACTTATTAATTTCATCAGTGGCAGCATTTCTCTGAAGTCCTATGTGGGGACTTCAGAAAATAATTTACACATGTTTTCCCACAATAAGACAACTGTGCACAAAATAATGGTGCATTGTCAGAAGAGAGTACATGTTCTGGGCTTGGCCGGCCACAGTGGCTGAGCAGTTCTAGGTGCTTCTGTCGAGACCCACGCGACTGCCACGGTACAGGTTCGAATCCTGCCTCGGGCATGGATGTGTGTGTGTGTGATGTCCTTAGGTTAGTTAGGATTAAGCAGCTCTACATTCTAGGGGACTGATGACCTCAGATGTTAAGTCCCATAGTGCTCAGGGCCATTTGAACCTTTTTTTTTCCGGGCTTCCTGCACATAGTTCTGCTGTGATATGGATGACAGGTGCATCAGAGTGTGTGAGTGGAATCATGCGGCACAGAAGCTCCCCTACATACCTTCCTGAAGAATGCAGGACACAATAATTCGTGTGGGTAAAATGACTAAATTTCAAACATATTTACTATAAAATTCTATTGGTATATGAACCGAACGAAATGACAAGTCCAGTGATAGCAAAATGATGCCAACAATTTGACCAAGGTTGCACAGAAGAGGCTGACACTAATCAAGAAGGAATGCCATTGACATAAACCACTGACAACAATGTCAAGGCAATCAAGGAACTGGCTCACAGCAACCACAGAATTTTTTATGAGGACATTCACACAGCAGTTTTCTAATGGCTCCATAACCAAGGAGCAGATTTCTATTGTCAAGGAACTGAATGACTGATATAATGTTTTGAGCATTGTTTACAGACATCTGGTGACTGTGCTGAAAGATAGTGTAATGTATCTGCGTCACTTTGAAGTGTCTTGCAGCATTCAATCAAAGTTACTTGGTCTGCCCTAATGATGTGTAACTCAACTTTAAGTCTCCTCATCATGTCCTGGAACCCAACACACTGATATCTCTTTCCCCTGCCGCCATTGTCTTCACTTGTTTATTATCTCGACATCTGCACTGCGCAGCTTTTTCTTCATACTACAGGAGCCAGATAATATGATCAATTTTGTGGCATGATTGCATTGTATCTGTCTCAGTGACTCCTTGATTACATACACCTCTACTTCACAAACTGTAGAATAAATCTTCATTTACAAAATAGCACAAAGCAGTCATGCAAATTCCACCACATAGATCTGTGTGTATACAAAAAGACAGTTCCACTTTTTTTAAATGTTGAAAATCAAACTGAACTAACCAAAACATAATCTTAAAAATGTAGTCTGAGTGCTGTAACTTCTGTATCCCAATGAATCCACACTAATTTTGGTTCTCTTGGTCCAACAAGGTGGGGGATGGCTCCACTCCTCATTATGAACAGTAACATGATCCACACCTACAAGATACCACTTTGCACAAATCTCCAATGACTCCTTTGTTAATGGAAGAGCTATGAAGTTTCATTCTAATGGTGGGTGAGTAGCAACAAGGTATGTTGGTGATTGTTGTACTGATGTAACTCCATACCACGTTTGACCAAAAAGTAATGGAAATCTTTGTTTTTCTTTAAGAATCTTCACTTATTAATCAACATCAACTTTTTCCTCTTCAAAATAATCCTCTTCAGACATAACACACTTGTACCAGCACTTTTTCCAATCTTGGAAGTACTTCTGGAAGTCACTTTCCCATATGGTACTCAACTCCTTCAGTGATTCTGTTTTCACCCCATCAATGGTGGCAAAACAGTGTCCGTTCACAGTTCTCTTCAGCCTCAGGAACAGAAAGAAGTCAGGGCCATGTCCAGCAAATGTAGTGGCTGACACAACATAATGGTTTTGTTTTTTGCCAAAAAATCACGGACAAGCATCATTGAGTTGTGACCTGGAGCATTATCATGATGCAATTTCCACAAGTGGTTTTGCCACAGTTGTGGTATTTTCTTCAGATTGCTTCACACAAATGGTGCATAACTTCCAAGTAGGATTCCTTATTGTCTGGGCTATTCAGGCAGTTTCATTGGGATGATTAGGCCTCGGTTTCAATGTCATACCCGTATACCTATGTTTCATCACCTGTTATAATCTTCTTTAGAAGTTCTGTATTGTTGTCGATTACATTGAGCAATTCCTGAATGATGACTACAAGACATTATTTTTGGCCAAAATTCAACAATTTCAGAACAAACTTTGCTGCTTCATGTTTTATGCCCAAAATATCTGAAAAAATTGCTTGGCATGAGCCAAATGATATGCTGATATCATCAGCAACCTCTCTGATGATGATTCAGAAATTTTCCACAACCATTTTCTCTACTTCTTCCACATTGTCATCACTAACTGATGTGCAAGGGCATTCAGGGCAGCTGTCATCTTCAACATCGTCATGACCCTCTTTGAAATGTTTATACCACTTGTAAACTCTTGTCTTCTACATACTAAATTTTCCAAAAGCCATAGTCAACATTTTGAATATGTTGCTGCATTTTATTCCACTTTTCAAGCAAAATTTAATGCAAATTCCTTGATTAATCCTTTTTGAAAACAAAAATTCGCCAAGCATGCGAAAACTCGTATAGCATTTTTGACTGTCTACAATAAACCAAATATTCAAAATCCAAATATACATCAGGAACATGTGTACCAGCAAGGCAAAAAAACAAAAATTTCGAGAATCGGATGCATAAAGCCCACAAAATTCAAAAGTTCCTGTTACTTTTTCATCACACCTTGTATTCATATCATCCCATTAAGAGTCACTGCAAGATGGTTTTTGGCAGCTCACCAGCATTAGTGGACAGAAAGAATATTGTACCAGTTTTTAAAATGCTTATTAGCAGATAAATCCTCAGTGTATCAAAACCATAAAAAGACCTTCAAAAATTGGAGTACTGGATACCCTTGCTTTGTCTGCTCCCAGAGTAATGGCCGAGTCATTTCAAGAGAGTTAAAGCTTAACATACTCTCACCTTTCACTCTCTTAGTGAGTGAAACCAAGTAAACTTGACATCAAACATAAGATTCAGAACCTTCACTGTAATTCTGAAAGCAAAGTATTGTTCCACACCTTCAAATCAAATATATTAAAACATTATGTGTACTGCTACATACAGGGTGGTCAGAAATTCCCATCACAGACTTCTAGGACTTGTAGAGGGGAGTGAGTACATCGTATTTTGAATTGGAACCTGTTTCCGGAAACGTCATCCAATGAGACTACAGAGCGTTAAAGTTGTAGGCGCGGGCATCTGTAAATGTATGTATACACGGGGTGATTCTGTGATGATGTTACAGACTTTCTACAATGATGGAGAATGATAAATGTATTAATTTGAAGTAAGGATCCCTGTACTGGAAACGAATGAGTTGAAAGTTATAAACGAAAACCTTTCTGATACCTCTGACAATTCAATACATGTACCAGTTCTTGTGTTGTGAAGAGTGTAGGGCTGGTAACTTTCAGTGGTGGTAGTGTGGACAAAAACGAGAAAAAATGTCCACTAAATGTGGCTCCATATTGCATACCTGAGGAGCTATGACCATTTGTTCATCTTTGCTAATGTGAAAAACATCTCCTCTACTGAGCAAGTGTTCATAGCTGTTAAGATAAGCACTTTAGAGCCCACGTTTACTGGACATTTTTTCTCGTTTCTGTCCACACTACCACCACTGAAAGTTACCAACACTGCACTCTTCGCAACACAAGAACCGGTACATGTATTCAACTGTCAGTAGTATCAGAACAGTTTTCATTTATAACTTTCGATTCATTCATTTCCAGTACAGGGATCCTTACTTCAGATTAATACATTTATTGTTCTCCATCATTGTAGAAAGTCTGCAACACCATCACGGAATCACCCCATTTATACGTACATTTAGAGATGCCCGCACATATAACTTCGATGCTCTGTCATCTCATTGGATGACGTTTCTGGACACGGGTTCCTATTCAAAATATGATGTACTCACTCCCCTCTATAAGTCCTAGAAGTCTGTGATGGGAATTTCCGATCACCCTGTATCTCTGAAATTAATCTAAATCCAAAGACTGCTGCCCACTTCTTAAGACTTTTAAGTGACAGTTGTAGGTAATAAGTCATTTCAGAAGGTCCAACAGAGGAGTAAAACATTGCAAAAATGTCCAAAATAAAAAGCATTATATAGGACACAACTGCAAGTGTTATGCTACTGAATGACTACATAAAAATGGGGAGACTGATACAAAACCTCTCCTATAGTTGTACTTGTTAAGAATAATGTATCTGACAGCTGGTACCATACGCATTTTCAAGGTCAAATTATATGCCTACTAGATGATTTGTGCAAAGTAATTCCTGCAGTACAGCCACTTCCACCAGAATTGCATTAGCATATGTTCTAAGCAAATATTGTATAAACTATAATGAGCTGTCTTGATTTCAAAACATGTTAATCAGGCAATCCACAATTCTACCTATGCAGCTGGATAGGTCTGCAGCCCAGTTGCTAATAGATGTTCAGTTCTTTCCTGGCTCCAAAAGTTACATTAAAATGTGTCCTCCAGTGGTTTAGGAAAACGTAGTATCACTCAAGTTTCACTGAAAATTCTGAAGGAGGCTCTCCTTATAGCTATCTTCAAGATGACATAACATACTACAATGCCTACATTCAGCATAGGTTACAATATCTCATGTCTATGGTGATGTCATTTTTACTACATACTGGTATACAGAAAATTCTATACCTGTTGTTAAGTAATTAGAAATCACAAACATCCTTCTTGTAATCCTGCTGGATATACTGATGGATCAATCGATATAATTAGGTATACATCTCACAAGGACACTAGGCATGGCCTGGATTGATACATCTGCCAACAGTAAGTTACATGGGTAGAAAACAGTGGCAGATATAAGGACTGCCTTGAACTGATGGATTGTCTCCACTTCACTTGTCTTATCTTGAATCACTGATGTGTAACACTTGCTCTCTGGTGGACCTTTTTATGATGATCTTACAGTACTTAACTAGTTTCCGAACATTGATTTTGGACTCTGTTATTCTGGGCCACCAATGTATGGTTTGCACATGTGATGCTGTATCCATTCTCCAGTGGCCAACACTGTGTACCTACTGTCAATGCACTGATGATGTGATGCATGCACTGATGGAGTGGTTTGTATCAGCATGGTTTCCAGAGTGGCAAGTTACAGTATTCTCCAGCACTAATGTTTGAATCATTCAGTAGATCTCAAGTGCACTTTAACTGCCAAGAAATATCCAACTCCAGTAGTCTTTGTCTCTGGTGTTCAATGAAACCTGTGTTGTTAAAGATTTAGACATACAACAGTGGCGACGACGGGCTGTTTGGAACTAGAACACATCCCATTCCAGAATAGGTCTTATGGGGCCACTTTACTGTGTGTTACAACCCAAATGGATACGCTGTTTTTTGACCTCTGGAAACAGCAGTTTGACGAACACCACAAGCTTCTACAGAAGTTATGGATCAGGAATGTCTGCAATTGCTTCTGGTAGACCTGGCTTTCCAGCCAATTAATGAAGATCAAGAAGACTGAGAAGTATACTAGAAGCATTTATCACTTCATTTCCAGGAAAGTTATATTAAGTGCCCCAAGGGACAGTGAGATTTTTTTATTACTTACAAATCCACTGCTCTATATCTTGTATAAAAACTGACACCTCTGTGTGAAACATCAGTGCCACTCCTAACCACTATTTACTCACAGTTGCTTTTAAGTGAATATTTTGCAAAAATGGTTCAAATGGCTCTGAGCACTATGGGACTCAACTTCTGAGGTCATTAGTCCCCTAGAGCTTAGAACTAGTTAAACCAAACTAACCTAAGGACATCACAAACATCCATGCCTGAGGCAGGATTCGAACCTGCGACCGTAGTGGTCTTGCGGTTCCAGACTGCAGCGCCTTTAACAGCACGCCACTTCGGCCGGCAATATTTTGCAACAAAAATTCATTGACGGCTGCTCATTGAGGATTCCTCTGACACTGCAAGCATCATGGACTGTGGATCTACAGGCCTGAGTAGAAAATGCAAGTTTATGTGTTCTTGTGGGAAATCATACACATAATCTTTAATAGGTGACATGGTTATCAGACCAGCACTGGACAGGGAAGTGCATGCTAAACATTAACACAGTCAGATCCTTAGTCATCTAAAGTTTTGCATATCATTATGGCCTTCAAGATTTCGCTAGCAGCTCAGACCATTTTTTCCACATAACATCATTTATATCAGAAATGTCATTCTGATTGGCAAATGTGGTGTGACCTAGTCTGTCTGGTGGTGAAAATGTTAAAATGTCATGCAGTCCAGGTAGAGTTGGAGTGGCCCCCACTTGACAGGAAGGCATCAAATATGTGCCCTAACAGTCTTTCAACTCATCCTCACTGAAAATTTGATAGACTTCTCAGTTTTCCTGATTGTTTTCCTGTACATGCTAGATGCAGTTGCCTACATTATAATGATATCTGTCAACAGTATTTTTTCCAGTGTGACATGACAGTTGTTTGTCAGAGCTGACTGAACCATTAGCAGTCAAGTGTGCCAATGCAAATAAATAACAACATAACAGATTCAAGGATAGCACAATGCTGCCTTATGCTGTCAGAATTAATCATGGTATTCCTATTTTACCCCAGTCTTGATTATTAATCAGCCCATGTGTCTCCAGTTGTTGTCACTAATCTTAAAATTTTTAGCATCTAAGCTATAGACTGATGTTCATCTTGAACCTGTGGTACTAGGACAGGTTGTTCTGGAAGTAACATACAATCAGGTAACCAGCACCGTTCCTATCTTTCTATTGACAGAACCCTCAGTGAAGAATATTTTTGACCTCAATTTATATATAGCATTCGGATTTTCTACCCAAAACTCGGTCCAAGCAATTCATAATGTAAAACATCTCACACTTCATCTCACAGACTGGTACAGCAACTACATAAAGATTATTCTTGAATAAAACAGTTTTGGTCATGAAAATATTGCTTTAATGATGTGTTTTGCTTTAGCATGGCACCTTTAGATTATCGACAAATAGAATAAAGGGAAAATAATAGTTAAGATATGGTCCCACCATGCAAGGCTGTAAGATAATATCTAACAAAATTTTTACGAACCCTGGATTGAGAACTCGTATGCTGTGCAATAAGCATACATTCAGATGAATTTGACTGGGGCATGTACTTAGACAATCAAAATGAAATGATAAGCAGACCTTAAAAAGAAGGAATACATTACACAGTGGTAAATCAAATAAAGTGTTAAAATGCAAAACAATACCTCCCATACAGTCATGACAGCAGGTGCAGTGGTGCTGTCATAGGACCACACTTACAAAACAGCACACATCTTTCTCTACTAAACACAGAGAAATGAAAACCAGCTATCACGTTCAGTTAAGTATGGGAACACATGCACATGGTGCTCATAAATAGCTTTAACGCGAAAACATAGATTTGTAATAAAAACTCCAAAAATAAGCTGCAGAAACACTATGGATAGAGAACAATAAACAATAATGAAATAATAAGTGTAACAGGATACATATTAAAAATTAAAAGTATTTAAAAGAAACAAATCTGTATAATACACCAACAGGCCATATGCATAGCAGCACACAATAGCAAGCAACGCAACCCCAAAAAGGAGAAAGTGGAGTAAAATATGCAAATATCACTGTAGAAACATTAATTACAATGACAAAAATTCTACTCGGCACTTATAATGGAGCATTTGTCTACACAGCATGCTGCACTGCACTCACCTCATCTTTCTGTGTACCAGCCAGGACTGTTCCAGCCTTATGAGTCAATTCAAGGAGGGAGATATCTTGTTATCCCACTGAACATTTTGTTTTGATAGATCAGTTGATAAAATTATGTACATATCCAGCAAGGTCATTACACGGCACAAAGTCAGACATCCAGTGGCACCAGGTCTTGTGGGTAGAAAACAGAGGCAGATATGTGGACTGTCACAGGCCATGTTGGCCTCACTTGTCTCAGATTGCTGATGTGTACTTCCTACTCTGTAGTAGATTACTTTGCAATGGCCTTGTGATATCTGGCTAATTTCTGGTCATTGAATTGAACTCAGTAATTCCCAGCCACTGGAATTTGACTTGCACATGGATAAGTCTATTTCCCTAATGTGGTACTGTCTCCATTCTCCATTTTACTGCATGTTATGCTCCAGCAAGTATACCAACAGCATGTGCATGCTCCAAGACAGAGTGGTTTGTATTAGAAAGTTTTCCCCGCCTGGCAAGTTTCAATGATCTCTAGCACTAATGTTTTTGTCCAGAGTACTTTAACTGTTAATTGGTATTCACCTCTCAAAGTCTTTGTATCTGGTTAGTTCAAGAAGAATCAAGATTTCCTATTTTCTGTGATTTACCTTTACTGAGTTGATCAGTGAAACCTGTTTTATTGAAGAAGCAGATTTACATGAACTCTTTTCCACAAAAGCAAGGTGGCAAAAATTACTGAGCCTTGGTTCACTGAGGTGGTAATGCTCGAGAACTATCAATGAATACCTAAACTATAATGTCAGGTGTTCTTACAAGGCACCTGTGCTTTGATGTAACATAAATTGCTGATCTAGTGTCTGTTTTAGTAAACCTCCATATAGACTCTCATATTTCTGTAGGACTTGTTGATCGGTTAATCAAGTTTTAAGAAATTCCTATGGAAGTTCTGTGTACTCCCTTTAATTTTACTTTGATACTTGACCCTTGCAAGCCAAAATGTTGCGAGGTTCTGTGCAGACTGTCACAATGCCATCTGGCTATCCCTAGTTACTATACCAAGAGGCAGACTGCCTCTTAATGTACGCAAAGGTTGGTGGTGTGGATAATTCATTAGCTTTAGCAACCTTTTTTGGGGAGGGGGGGGGGGCATGATTCACCATATCCTGAAGTGTCTCTTTTTGTTCGGATATACTCAAATGGCTAAATAATGCCCAGTTGCCCATCCTGACAGTCCCAGTCCAACTTGGTAGCCTCCCTTCACAAGCTGCCAAGGGTGCCATATTCAGGGGCAAGAGGAGGAGCTCTCCCCCCCCCCCCCCCCCCCGCCCCCTCCTCCCCATCTCTCAAGCAAAGAAAAAAACATAGAATAGTCAGGTGTTTTTCCATCAAGAAAATAATTTAAAAGTTGGTATTACACAGGTTTTTAACACAGTCAGACCTGGAACTATTTTATGGCTACTTACTAGTCACCATTCAACTTCCAAAATATTAAAAATACTCCACAGCCCCCCTGCCCCCAAGTACACAAACTGTCATACAGGTGCCTTTGCAAGATGCTCTGTCTGATAAACAGATCCAAAACTAAAAGTATCCCACCCCCTCCCTCACTTTCCTGCCAAAAGGAGTGTCACTGTCAGGAGCAGCCATGGACAGGTTGGATTTTTCACATGTAACAATGTCCAGAGTGCTGTCTTCACCACTGTCAGATGAAACAGATCTTCTACTGTCTGACAGATACAAGCATGAATTTCTATATATTATTTCCGTTTTCCATCCATTTTTCTCCCTAGGAGGAGATGGTGGTGCACAGCTGGGTTAGAGACAAACTTTTGTTTGGTAATATTTCTTGTTGTGGAGCTTTGTTATGAGTCAGACAGTAGTTCTGATTGCTACATGCTTTGCAGATGTAGACAGGGTATAACTTTAATATTGGAGATGCACTTGCATATGTATTTACATGACGGTGTTATGATTACCATACTAAACATCCAGGTCATAAGCACCCTTAGTACTGTGCAATTAAAATAACTTGCAACTTTTAACAGTCATGCACATAGCGAGTGGAGGAGACGCTCTTGCCAGCACAAGCCAAAGCTGCCACGCCCACTTTGAAGATGTCATCATTAATGTGCCATCTATGAAGCACTGTTAAGTAATTAGCAAATGACAGTACTGAACAGGGCACTTAACCACTGAACATTTTATAAACAGTCACAAACATGGTGTGACATAATTTCACATGAAGAATTATTGCAGTCCACTTACTCAGACATGGAACTGCTGCTGGAGCTGACAAGAATGGCCTTCTTAGATTTGACCCTCCAGCAATCCTGTACAGATCTATGTTTCTTTGATCAGATACTTGGTATGGCTCACAACTTGGCACCAGTTATGTGGAACAGCATTTGTAACAGATTCTCTGGTCATCATTTCCACCCCAACAACATAAAACTTTGTATTGTTTCTTGCCACAGAATTTAAGTTCAAAAGCACTTAAATGAGTGTGGTATGTAGGAAGCCTGATCATGCTATGTCCTTTCACCATCGCCAGTTTGCCGACCTGCCACCCTTTCCTAGGAATGTTATGTGTAGTGGCTGTTCTGTTCACCACTTTTGAAACATTTAAAACTGGATCACCACTATTGCACTCCAGTTCAAAGTATTAATTCCCCTCCTCCAATCCTTAACAGCTTTGAAACTGGTAGACACATTCTCAGTCTCTTTTAAGCCAAATCTCTGCTACAAAAACAATGCTAATACAATAACACTAGTTCACAGCAACAGCTGATGAATTCACTTGAATCTGCTGAAATGTTGGTTACATGGGAATTGGTGTTAGCCAGGCAATGTCATCATGCCCCTACAACAGACCAAACTGTTAAAATTCACAAGTTATTTTAATTGAACAGTATATTTTGGAATAAATCTGATTAAAACTGTAGTGCTGCCACTAGTTTTTGACACTACTAAGTGGAACAGCAGCAATACCGCAGCTGTCACAAGAAGGCCATGGATGCAGGTGGATGGGGAGCAGACCAAAACACCACTGTATCACATGCAGCAGCCGGCCGGAGTGGCCGAGCAGTTCTAGGCACTTCAGTCTGGAACCGCGCGACTGCTACAGTCGCAGGTTCGAATCCCGCCTCGGACATGGATGCGTGTGATGCCCTTAGGTTAGTTAGGTTTAAGTAGTTCTAAGTTCTAGGGGACTGATGACCAGAGCAGTTAAGTCCTATAGTGCTCAGAGAATCCATGATAGACAATTGAAGTCTATTTGCTAGGGTCATTACAGGGTAGCCTAAAGCGTTCATAGTAGTTGTAGTAAGCAATCTGAATTGGACTATCCTGAAGGTTTGCAATCTTTGACCTAAACACACAGTCACATTTGAAGTAGTAGGGGGTAATGGTATGTTGACACTATCATTGATATATGCTCAGTTCTAACACGAAGTACAAAATTATCTAGAGGATATTGGTAGAGTTGCTGGCAATGATAGGAGGCACAGTTTACTAATAATGTCAAATATAAATGCAAGATCAGTGTTCTGGCATTGTGATCACAACGAAGATTATGGGAGATTGGTACAAGGTATACTAGAAGAAAATAATGATCTGTGTGTTTGTAAACAGATCTGGTCAAGTACGAGCCTATGAAATCAGGGCAGGAGTGTAAAGCATCATCAATTCTACTGTTTGGAAGGGTTGCATGAGATCAGCAATTGGTTGGCGTTACAAGGGCATATTTCAACTAATTTTTGTGTATGTGCTTTTATTCCCATGTGTCAACAATTGTGCATGAGGAAAGAGCCATTGTGTGGACATTTGAATGGCATGTACATCTAAATTAAGGCAGAGCCACTAGGCACATTGTGTCAAAGAGGTGAGACACTAATGTGGAAGCTGAAAAAGGATGGCCAGCTCTGAATGTGTCAGTTTACATCAGAAGGCAGTGTGGACTACAAAATTAATATCCTTATGCAAGAATTACTGATGGTGCAGAGGAGGCTGATTCCACCAATAAAACAGCAAAATGAGAAGACTACCACATGGACTCTGCAGCTAACAAAACTAACAAGGTAACTGAGAACTGCTAGAACAGTGTACCAATGTACCATTCTGGTGGTGGATAGAACACAGAGTGACAGTAGTGAATAATTAAAGACCACAACAAAACAGTACTGTCCAAACAAGAAGAGAATCCTAGGAAAAGTATTTGCACATTCCATTTCAAATAGATATCTGAGACAGACACTACAAACTCCTGGCTGAGCTTGTCAAAACACCTATGGTAATGACTACGCTATGGATAAGTGACATTAATTCCTCAAGGGGATGGTGGGATACAGTGAAATATCTGCTGCACGAACTTCTCTCTGATGATGACCCAGTTACAGATAAACAAGAATGAACACAATAAGGGCCGCACTAGATCAGATTACCGCACTGATACAGTCACTTACCTTTATGTTCAAGAGTATATTGCAGTGGTTCTGATCAAGTTAAAGAAGGGAAAACACATAGGCCTGAAAGTATCCACTTCCTTAATATTTAAACTAAATTAAATGTTGTGACAGGTGATGGGGGAAGGGAGCTAGTATCTGAATGATGGAGGACCAAATATCAGTATTACCAAAAAAACCCAGGACCTCTCAGAATATAAGTCCTATGGGCCTATTAGCCTTGTAAATATCCTCGTCAAGGTCCAGGAACATGTGTGTGACCAACTCCAAGCACACAGGAAGCTTCCTGGACTTAGCCAGTGTCAATTTGGTTTCAGATAGGATAGATTGATAGACATGAGGCACTCGACATAATAGACAAATATGCAATGGAAATTATAATCAACATTGCATGTGCCTTTGATAATTTTTGGGAACCTGTGCTGTTCATGTGACAGAGAGAAGTACAGGTACCTGCTTCACTCCATAGCAGCTTTTTTTATTGCTGCAAGTGGTGAGCAGTGGAGTGGCCTGGGGGAAACCAGGAAGTGATTAAAAGTATCACAAAGGGATGCTCACAGAGGTCAATCAGTAGACGTGTCTTCTAGGATATCATGACAGAGCCTCTCCTCAGTTTTATGGACAGGGACACATTGAGGCAGATGGCACTGCGGAGTGTGTTGACAATCTTCTAGTAGCAGTTTCTATGAACACCAGAGTGGTTCCTGAGAATAAAGCTTGCAGTTTGATGGAGTAAACAAGGAAGTGATGTGAAGGAAACAAACTAATGTTCACAGTGCACAAAACTACCTACACTGACTAAGTAAATGTCATGGGATAGTGTGGCACAGACAGCACAGGTGTATCGTATGTACATCACATGCTCCCTGCACCAGATGCAGTTGTATAAGAAACCTTCTGAGAAGTGGCTGTCCAGGTTGTGACACTACAACGCAGTCCTTGCTATGAATTTTTTCGCTTACTTAACACATGAAACTGTTTGTATATGATGTACTGTCTAGTGTAAATATGTATTGTAAATAATATGTTTAAATTATGTAACATTTAACACTGGCAAGTCAGGGCATATTTAGTTGACGTTGAAGTCAGAGAGATTGTTTTGTCGCGCCTCTGGGCACGGAAGCGCGCCAGCGGGTAGTAGTAGCAGTAACGCCGTGCTCGGAGTAAGAAGTACAGTCGAGTGCTGCTAGTCCTAGCTGTGTTACATCTAACGGCTAGTGCGTGGATCTAAGTATGACGGGAAAGTAATGGTCGGCATATCTGGAAGCATGGCCGGGCAAGTTATTATGGATTAATGGGCATAGTGCTGAAGAAACGAGGACTTAAATGTGAAGTGCACTGTGGGCCCAAGTTGCAACAGTAAAAGCCCAATGCCACATTGTGCCGCTGCCGTGGACTTCCGTCGATCCACCGACAACGAGGGAAGTAAGATCTACGTAATTTTCGTAGGATAAAATTGTAGAAGGCTTGCCAGTGACTGTGCTTTTCTCTGAAGATGAAAAATTAATAACAAGCACTTTATAATCGAAGTTTTGCAGTTACATTCCATCCGACAATAACACCAAGTAGGTTCCTTCCAATCCTTACCTTATTGAACCGAGTGTGTCACGCCATTATCAAGAGAAAATATGTTAATTATCAAATTATTTGCATAGACAGTGAATAGTAAATTTCAGACTGGTTATCGTAGTTAATTGTTGCACTTAATAAGCTTACGCCAATTGTAGTAACTTAATAACAGACTGAAGTAATAACTTTAATTATTAAGATTTATTTCAATGCATATTCAGCTGAAGTTAGTTCAGGGATATTTCATGAAATTGTAAAGCTTATTCCACCTGACAATTCCCCAATTAATGAATTATTATCATTCAAAACATAGTTAATCAATTATTGGCAATATATTTCATTATCAGTAGATTAAACTGTGCAAAGTACCTAATTTTAAAGACAGAATGACAGTCCATTATTCAAAATCTCGATAGATAATTATCTGTGTTGTCAGCATTGCACTTAGCTGACAAATTAGGAACAAAATAATTATCAAAATTAATGTTTAAGTGTAGTTAGATTGTTGTGACATTGTTTTATATGACTACTGAGCCTGACACAGCACTCACGTAAAAGTTCCTGTTCCACCTGCTTTTATTTATTTATTTATTATCATCCCAATGATCACATTTGTGATATAGGATTTGTCAGGGTACATTTTAACAACAATATAATATCTTTACAAAATTTGTATCTGTGCTGAATTCATACTAATCTATCTTATGTTTAATACAATATACAACTAATAAGTGTTTTTATAACATAATTTATTATGCACTGATGTAATTTCATTTGTCACATTAACTTAAACATATATTTTATACAGTTGCGCAGAGATATTCACTTATGCTGTAATAGCATTTGTCAAGCATGTGGTTCTTTAGAACAGTTTTAAATTTATCCTCATTTTCCAGCTCTTTGATATGTTTTGGTAGTGCATTAAAAAGTTTGATGCCTTGATCACATACATGTTTCTGGCTTCGGGTCCTTGTTACAGCTTGTATGTGGAGATCTTTACATTGCCGTGTATCGTAATTATGGAAGTCTGTATTGGTTTTCATTTTGTCCTGATTTCTTTTGATCACCAACAGACATTTCATAATGTATAATGATGGAATTGTTAAAATTTTCAATGCTTTAAAAAGGGGCCTACAATGTGTTTGAGGTGGGCTGTTTGTCATTATCCGAATAGCACGTTTTTGCAATTTGAAAATCTCATTTAGACGACAATTTGTTTTTCCCCAGAATACTATCCCATAGGATGCAATGGACTGAAAATAGCCAAAATATAATAATCTGGTACAGTCATTACTACAAACTCTTGAAATTATTCTAAGCACAAAACATGCTGAATTTAGTTTTAGTGCTAAGTTCACCACATGGTCCTTCCAATTAATCTTCTCATCAATGTGCATACCCAGGAATTTTGCACACTGTACTCTTTCAAGTTGTTTGCCCTCCATGGTGGGATTTAGGTCATCCTGTTCACTTATTTTTCCATATTGCACATAATTAGTTTTTTTTTGCATTCAGTGTTAGCTTGTTAGCACTAAACCATTTTTGTATATCTTGTAGGACATGGTCCACAGTACTGTGCAATGACTGCTTCATATCACTAACTATTAAACTAGTATCATCAGCAAATAACATGATTCTAGCTTTTCTCTCTGACACCTGAATATCATTAATGTAAATGAGGAACAGCAAGGGGCCTAATACACTTCCTTGAGGTACTCCTACTGTGACCTCCCTTGGATCTGATCTTAGTTTAATTTTTTGATTAATATTTGGTGCTGTAATTTCAACCACCTGCATCCTCTTTTCCAGATAAGACTCAAACCACTTTTTTACCGGTCCTCTGATACCTATAGCTTCAAGCTTTTTCAAAAGTATGCTGTGGTCAACAGTGTCAAAGGCTTTTGACAAATCTAGATTTATCCCAACTACACTATTTCCCTCTTCCAATTTAGTGATTATTTCTTTTGTGTATTCTAGTACAGCTGTTTCAGTACTTCTCCCAGCTTGAAATCCATGCTGATTACTGTTTATCAGATTGTGCATATTAAGATAATGTGTGACTCTATATTTCATTAGTATCTCTAAAACTTTAGAGAAAGTTGGGAGGAGTGAGACAGGTCTGTAGTTTTCTATTTTAAGTTTATCACCCTTTTTCAACATGGGAATGACTTTAGAAATTTTCAGTTTTTGTGGAAACACGCCCTCAGCCATTGACAAGTTTGCTATGTGCGTCAATGGTTTCGCTATCTGATTAGCTGTTTTCTTTACTAATATTATTGGCACCTCATTTACTCCAGCTGACATCTTGGACTTCAGACTTTTAATCACTTTTAAAACTTCTTTTTCGTTTGTTGGAACTGCCATCATACTGCTGGCTGCCTTGGGTGCTTGCATCTTAATCTGCTCCCCAAGATTCCTGCTTAATGTCTGGGGTACATTTAAAAAGTAATTATTTATATAATTAGGCATGGCCTATTTATCTACCATTTTATTCTCCTCATCTTTTAGAATAATTTCCTTGTCTTTGGTAGGTACCCCGGTTTCTTTTCTCACAATTTCCCATGCTATTTTAGTTTTATTTCTGGACTGTTTTATTTCCATATTATTACTTAATAACTTTGCATTTGCAATTATTCTGCGGTATATTTTCCTATACCTCTTTACATATTCTATAAAATCAATATTTGTACACTCCCTCAACTCTGAATTCAGTTTTTTCATGTTTTCACATGATTTCTTAATTCCAAGAGTCATCCAAGAACTTGACTTTATGTATCCAGTAGACTTGACTCTGGTCAGTTTCTTTGGAAAACACATCTCAAAGTTCATCATATAAATCGATGCAAATACACTATATGCCTCATCTGTACTTGACTGTTTCAAAACAGTAACAAATACAGGAGGTAGTTTGGAGTCTAATAATTCGGATAAATTATTTCAGATGATAGGTTCGATGAAAAGTGAGATGCATAATGAGATGGGTTGGATGAAAACTGAAATGAAAAATGATTTGAACAGTGGGAATAGTAATATGGATTTGTTGAAAAGTGAACTTGGTGGGCAAATTAAAACTTTGGCTACGAAAATGGACGAAAAATTAACCGAAAAAGTTAATGAGTTCGAAAGTAAATTTGATAATAAGATGAAAGCATTAAAGAAGTCAGTCAGCAATGAAATTAAAAAGCAAAGAGAGGAATTGTATGACGCGGTTAGCAGTAGGCTTACGGGCGATGTCAATTCAATACGTATTGATCAGAAGGAAAAAGTAAACCAGGAAATTAAAGTGGTCACTGACGAACAAGCGAAAATCCGAAAGGAACTAGATCGATCGGTCAGTCAGTGCCATGAAGGGACAGATCGTGAAGGTTCAGGGTGAAACAGAAAAGAAATTAAATGAGACGGTAATCGCAATTAATACGGAAGTACAGGATAAAACGCGATCGTTAGAGGTCGGCGTGAACCACAAACTCGTAGGGTTTAAAAATACAGAAGTAGAGAGTTTGAGGTCCGAAACCAATAGAATCAAAGAGCAAGTGAAAAACTTAGAAAATGTAAAAAATTTGACGGCTACGTATGCGTTGGATGGGGCATACCCTAGCAATGTGACTTTTGAAATCGAGAAATTCGATCCGAAAGGAGGGATCCACCCCGTTATATTCATGGACGCGTGCAGGAAAATAATTCCGTCCGCGTTACCCGAAGAAGACAGGATTAGAATTGCGAGAACTAAATTAATCGGAGACGCGAGTAGCTGGGTCGTCCATGCAACGGATAATTGTCGGACATTGGAAGAATTTCTAATTAAGTTCGAAGATAAATATTGGTCCGCGGATAAGCAGGATGAAGTTTTGCAAGAATTTATGCAAGCTTCTCCTTACTGGCCAAGCAAAGATACAAACATTAAGTCATACTGTGAAGACTTACTCATAAAAGTCGAGTACGTTCAGGGACGGATGTCGGAAAAAAGTATGCTGACGATACTACGCGGAAAATTACCGTGGAGTGTCCGAGGCTACTTAATGAATGAAAATAGTAAAACAGCCTTTTTGAAGAAAGTTGGTGACATTGACGCGTGGTACCGAAACGGTGACAATTGGTTCCACGGCGGCCAAAATAATCAGAGTAGGAACAATTATAATAGTCACCAAAATAACGAAAGACGTAATGAATATGATGTGAGATTTACTCGAGCAGACTGAGGTCAGAGAGGAAGGGGTGGTCGCGCGCGGGGAAGCCACAACGGGCAACATTTTGATCACCGTTGTCCGGCAAACGAACCGCCGCAACAGTGACGGGGCAGACTAGTGCGGGTGGCGGCGCGCGGCCCCGACCAAAGAAACAATGCAACTGTTTGAGCGGCGAGAACACAGACAAACGCGAGCGAGTTTACGTAAGAAAGCAAAAATATGAAAAACAAACAGAGGGTAATGACCCGAGTATACGGGCTGTGTCGCCTGAGGTAGTAAACAAAGCTAGGAGCGTTGTCGAAGCGACACCAGGTGCGGCGCGTACGGAAAGTACGGCGGCGCCGGCGAGACGTCGGTGTCCGGTCGAAAAGGCGCATGTTGATGAAGTGAAGCAATTAGGCAATGAAGGGGGATGGCTACTACAAATGAGCAAAATGTATGAAGGTGTAGAAGAATGGAAAAGGGATAGAAAAATAGTTTTTAGTGGAGGAAGAAGGCAAACGGTGAAGAGTAGCAAGGAGGCGAGCGATCTTACAAAGACGCTGCGTGGAAGAAATGAAGTTAGTAAGAATAAAATGGATAATAGTTATGAGATAACTTACGTTAGTAATGATGAAGGGGCACGTGACGTGCGGGTAGGTGAAAGTAGTAGGAATGCCAATTCCGAGACAGCCGAATTCGACGGATCTGACCTAACTTTGCCGTTCACTGCCGACCAAAGGTGCAAATTCTGACCGCGTGATGAGTTTGGTGCGCAAAACAAACGATTACAGTGTATACGAGGTCAAAGCAGATGTGATATACCCAGGTAATAATATTAATGAGAGTAAACCCGCCAAACGGTTCAATACAGATGACGTAAAGCATATTTTGTGTCAAACGAAAGAAAGTAGTAGGGGAAAAACCAAAAAAATCCCAGATAAAATAATTGAGAGAAACGATGCTTTATGGAGTGATTTCGAAGTTGAAAAAGATTTAGTGTGGGAAGAGAAAAGTAAGGAAGCAAAAACATGTGACCAGATAATGATACCTAGTAAAGTATACGGTATGGAAGTTCAAGTTTTGATTGACAGTGGCAGCCAGATTAGTGTAATCTCGCCGTCATTTTACGAACGGATTAAGGCCGTAACGGAGGTGGTAGAAATGCCTGTTACGGGAATAAAAGTGATAGGTGCTACAGTTGTCTGTAGCAAACCAATTAAGACGCAGGTTCTGATGCAATTTTGTATTAAGGATGTTGCGATGGAACATGACTTTTTAGTAGTAACGCAATTAAGCACAGAGATGATTGTAGGCATGGATTGGATGACGAAGTATAAAGTGATTATAGATGGTGACAGAAAGATTATGACGTGTTTGGTAGGAGAGTTTAAATTAGAAATGAGTTTTGATGATGCTGATCAGGAAATTGACATTAACGAGACGAGATTGAACATAATTACATTACCAATGAATGAAGATCTGAGTGGAGCGTCAGAGTGTTATCATGTTAGGAATATAAACATGTTATCGCCGTCTGACGACGAATTTGCAGCGATCGTCGAAAATTCAATTATATCACATTTTAATTAACAACAAAGAAGTATTCTCGGATAAACCAGGTCGCGTGCGGGATTTTGAATATAAGATCGATACGATTCCCCACGAGCCGTTTTTTGGGCCGGTTTATCAGGTGCCGATAGCTCGGAGGGAAGCGGTGCAGAAAGAAATAAACCGCATGGAAGAGTGGGGCATTATTGAACGTTCTAAGAGCCAATATAATAACCCGCTCGTTTTGGTCAATAAGAAAGACAATAGCGTCAGGATTGTGATCGATGTCCACGAACTTAACAAAGTAGTGAAGCGTGAGACGGACCGTCCGGAGTGTTTAGATGATGTGTTGCAGAAATTTCATAATGTACGGTACATGACAACCCTCGATATGACCGCTGGATATTGGCAGATAAGCCTCGAAGAGGAATCACGGAAACTGACAGCATTCCTATTTGCAGGAAAGTGTTATCAGTATAAAGTTATCCCCTTCGGATTGAACACGTCTGTGTCGATGTTTATCCGAGCGCTCGACAGTGTACTGGGAAAAGAACTGAGTTCCCGGATTACAATCTATGTTGACGACCTGCTAATAGCGACGTCATCATGGGAGGAACATTGCGAGCTTTTGAATGAAGTATTTCGAGCATTAAGATACGGAGGGATGAAGCTGAAATTAAAGAAGTGCGAATTTGTGAAGAAGGAAATTGAATTTTTAGGCCACATTATAACAACTTCAGGAATAACCAAAGATCCGAAAAAATTGGAGGCGATAAGAAATTGTCCACCACCGAGAACCAAAATATGTTGAAGGGCAAGCGTTCAATAACCCCGATTTGTGCGACTTGTTAAAGAAAAACAGTCCTTTGTTTGGAACGAGAAGTGTCAAAGAGCTTTTGAGAGATTGAAAGATGAGCTTGTGAAGGAAATAGTACTGTATCACCCGGATTTAGCAATGCCATTTCGCATGGGGACAGACTCGTGTGATTATGGAATTGCGGTGAACATTTTCCAAGAAGTAGGAGAAGGCGACACCAAGGAGTGTCGGTCCATTGCTTTTGCGAGCAGGACCTTGACTAAATACGAAAGAAATTATACCGTTTCAGAGAAAGAGGCGGTAGCCATTGTTTGGGGATTTAAACAATTTAAAGGTTTTTTTATGGGGGCACAAAGTGATTGTGCACACTGACCATAAAGCTTTGACGTTTCTAAAAACGTGTCGTTTATTACACGACCGGTTGAAAAGATGGGCGTTGTACATCCAACAATTTGATGTCGAAATTTGTCATGTGGAGGGAGTAGACAATTGCGTAGCTGACGCATTGTCAAGGTTACCGTGTGATGCTGCAGGAGTAATAGATAAAGATAGTATGGAAGGTGTGTTTAAAGTTATGTATTTCAAAGACGTGGAAGGGAAAAAGAAGGTGGAGAATCTATGTAAAAAATGCGACATTATCAGAATAAAGACGAGTGTCTGAAATTGGTAAAACAGTTTACGACGCAAAATATGAGAAGTTGAGGAAATATTATAAGATATGTAAGGGTATTTTATATTCACGAAAGAATACAGAAAGTGAGGAGTGGCGTGTCAGATGGCCAAGTAAATATGTGTGCGAAGTAATTGACTATTTCCATTTAGTGTTTGGTCATTGCGGGACGAAGAAATGTGTTGACAAAATATCAGAGTCCATTAGCTTCAATAATACGAGTAGGAAAGTGGCTGACAGAATCCGTACTTGTAACCGATGTCAGAAGGTGACAGTAACGAATGCAGCCAGTCGCGGCCCTATGCAAAGTATTCAACCGAAGGATAATTTGGAAATTCTAGCAACGCACATTTACGGTCCTTTAACGAAGACATCTGGTAATTTTGCATACATTTTGGTCGTGTTAGACACGTTTTCAAAAGCTATATAAAGGATTATTACAAATGATTGAAGCAATTTCACAGCTCTACAATAACTTTATTATTTGAGATATTTTCACAATGCTTTGCACACACATACAAAAACTCAAAAAGTTTTTTTAGGCATTCACAAATGTTCGATATGTGCCCCTTTAGTGATTCGGAAGACATCAAGCCGATAATCAAGTTCCTCCCACACTCGGCGCAGCAGGTCCCCATCAATGAGTTCGAAAGCATCGTTGATGCGAGCTCACAGTTCTGGCACGTTTCTTGGTAGAGGAGGTTTAAACACTGAATCTTTCACATAACCCCACAGAAAGAAATCGCATGGGGTTAAGTTGGGAGAGCGTGGAGGCCATGACATGAATTGCTGATCATGATCTCCACCACGACCAATCCATCGGCTTTCCAATCTCCTGTTTAAGAAATGCCGAATATCATGATGGAAGTGCGGTGGAGCACCATCCTGTTGAAAGATGAAGTCGGCGCTGTCAGTCTCGAGTTGTGGCATGAGCCAATTTTCCAGCATGTCCAGATACACGTGTCCTGTAACGTTTTTTTCGCAGAAGAAAAAGGGGCCGTAAACTTTAAACCATGAGATTGCACAAAACACGTTAACTTTTGGTGAATTGCGAATTTGCTGCACGAATGCGTGAGGATTCTCTACCGCCCAGATTTGCACATTGTGTCTGTTCACTTCACCATTAAGAAAAAATGTTGCTTCATCACTGAAAACAAGTTTCGCACTGAACGCATCCTCTTCCATGAGCTGTTGCAACCGCGCCGAAAATTCAAAGCGTTTGACTTTGTCATCGGGTGTCAGGGCTTGTAGCAATTGTAAACGGTAAGGCCTCTGCTTTATCCTTTTCCGTAAGATTTTCCAAACCGTCGGCTGTGGTACGTTTAGCTCCCTGCTTGCTTTATTCGTCGACTTCCGCGGGTTACGCGTGAAGCTTGCCCGCACGCGTTCAACCGTTTCTTCGCTCACTGCAGGCCGACCCGTTGATTTCCCCTTACAGAGGTATCCAGAAGCTTTAAACTGCGCATACCATCGCCGAATGGAGTTAGCAGTTGGTGGATCTTTGTTGAACTTCGTCCTGAAGTGTCGTTGCACTGTTATGACTGACTGATGTGAGTGCATTTCAAGCACGACATACGCTTTCTCGGCTCCTGTCGCCATTTTGTCTCACTGCGCTCTCGAGCGCTTTGGCGGCAGAAACCTGAAGTGCGGCTTCAGCCGAACAAAACTTTATGAGTTTTTCTACGTATCTGCAGTGTGTCGTGACCATGTGTCAATGAATGGAGCTACAGTGAATTTATGAAATCGCTTCAATCATTTGTAATAGCCCCGTACTTTGCGTAAGGCTACAGCCAAGGCAGTATTCAGTAAATTCAGTGAAGATTACATCGTGAAGATAGGTGTACCGAAGGTGATATTGTCCGGTAACGGCCCGCAATTTATTCGCAAAATTTGGAATGAGGGGATGAGAGAAAGAGGAATAGAGGTTATTCACATATCACCCCTCCAGTAACCCTTCGGAGTGGTATATGCGAGAAGTAGGACGATACTTTCGAACATACTGCCACAACAACCACAAAGCCTGGGGCAGGTATGTAGAAGATGTTGAAAGGATTATGAATACATTATCTCATGATAGTACAGGATTCACACCAGAGGAAATTATGTTGGGTGTTAAATCCAAGAGTATAGTAGAGGAAATAATTTATTTTCCACCCAGACAAGATGTAGACATTATTCAGAAGAAAGAAATGGTGAGAGAGAAGATGAAGAAACGTGCTGAGACTTGGATTAAGAGGCACAATGAGAATCTGAAGGCAGCAAAGTTTAAAGTAGGAGACAAAGTCCTAGTGAAAACTCACGAAAAATCGAGTGAAATCGACAATGAAACAGCGAAGTTTAAATTTGGTTATAATGGGTCGTTTAGAATAGAAAGTATTCCCCATCCTAACGCTTTCTACCTAGTGTACCCACAGTCAGGCAAAAGATTAGGAGTGAGGAACATAATAGACTTGAAGCTCTATCAGAGCAGAAATGATTAAATTTTTTGCGTTGATGTATTCATACACTGTTTTATTAAGAATGGTTGAAATCATTGATGTGGTATGAAAAGTATGTGCGTATATAACGGACACTCATGTAAATAATAGAGTATAGTAATGAACAAGATAATTAGGTTTTATTTACTAGCTATAGGATATATTTTGTGATTTGTAAAGTAAAATGAAAAATGACGTCTAATGTCATTAATATTAAGAGTGTACACTATGTATTGGCAGTAAATGCAAATGGACTAAGACTGTTTATTTAAGTTACAGGTGGATACATACATTAAAGTGGACACTAATTAAAGTGCAGGAAATGATAGTGGTGAAAGAGGTGCCTATTGGACGTGGATAACATGCGGGCACCCAAAAGATGAAAGTTCTGTAACAAAAGGAGTGCACAAGGCAGTGCACTAGCAATGCCATTTTCGTTGCTGACGGAGATTGAGAAAAGTTGTGGGCATACAACACCAACTAGCACAAATGGGTGTGCAAATTATACAAGAGCAAATATGTGTGTTGCAATTCTGGTTAATTTCAGGTGGACACTGTTATGTTCAGGCTGTGTGAGTGTTCTTTGGTGTAGTGCTAATTTTTATTGTTGATGAATGGACACAGTTATGCACAGGCTGTGTGAATTAGCTAGTATATTCTTTTGTTGTTTACGTGATAATTGGTTAAAACGGACACAGGTATACTCAGGGTGTGTGAGCTAATTAATATGTGTTTTCGCTCAGTGCCAGTATAGTTGCGTTTAGGTATGGACGCAGATGGTACATGCTGTGTGAGCTAATTAATAGGGTTTTTATCTGGTTGTGGTACAGTCTTACCATTTAATTAATATGAAGTGATGATAAATTACTGTACCCACAATATTTACTATTGCTTGTTGTAATTTGCAGCTAATTGCTGTAGTAAAGAAAGTTCGAATGGGTACAAAATAGTGTACAAGGAAAATAACTAATGTAAAGGATTTTTTTTTTAATTATGTATACAAAAGTATTGAATGTCAAATGTGTCATAGGTTAAGTTTTACGGAAAGAGTGAGTAACTACTGTAAATTTATGTAATGTTTTGAAGTGTTTTGAACGCGCAAGGGCTGGTTGTTACGTTCCGGACGTTTCGTTGAGTCTATATCAGCTTATAAAGATCAACGAAACGTGGGGCATATGTGACGCTACAACGCAGTCCTTGCTATGAATTTTTTCGCTTGCTTAACACATGAAACTGTTTGTATACGATGTATTGTCTAGTGTAAATATGTATTGTAAATAATATGTTTAAATTATGTAATATTTAACACTGGCAAGTCAGGGCATATTTAGTTAACGTTGAAGTCAGAGAGATTGTTTTGTCGCGCCTCTGGGCGCGGGAGCGCGCCAGCGGGTAGTAGTAGCAGTAACGCCGTGCTACAGTCGAGTGCTGCTAGTCCTAGCTGTGTTACATCTAACAGCTAGTGTGTCGATCTAAGTACAACGGCAAAGTAATGGTCGGCATATCTGGAAGCATGGCCGGGCAAGTTATTATGGATTAATGGGCATAGTGCTGAAGAAACGAGGACTTAAATGTGAAGTGCACTGTGGGCCCAAGTCACAACAATAAAAGCCCGATGCCACATTGTGCCGCTGCAGTGGACTTCCGTCGATCCACCGACAACGAGGGAAGTAAGATCTACGTAATTTTCGTAGGATAAAATTGTAGAAGGCTTGCCAGTGATAATCGAAGTGTTGCAGTTACATTCCACCCGACAATAACATCAAGTAGGTTCCTTCCAATCCTTACCTTATTGAACCGAGTGTGTCACGTCATTATCAAGAGAAAATATGTTAATTATCAAATTATTTGCATAGACGGTGAATAGTAAATTTCAGACTGGTTATCGTAGTTAATTGTTGCACTTGATAAGCTTACGCCAACCGTAGTAACTTAATAATAGACTGAAGTAATAAATTTAATTATTAAGATTTATTTCAATGCATATTCAGCTGAAGTTTCAGGGATATTTCGTGAAGACTGATGGTCTCAGATGTTAAGTCCCATAGTGCTCAGAGCCATTTTTGAATATTTCGTGAAACTATAGAGCTTATTCCACCTGACAATTCCCCAATTAATGAATTATCATCATTCAAAACATAGTTAATCAATTATTGGCAATATATTTCATTATAAGTAGATTAAACTGTGCAAAGTACCTAATTTTAAAGACAGGATGACGGTCCATTATTCAAAGTCTCAATAGATAACTATCTGTGTTGTCAGCATTGCACTTAGCTGACAAATTATGAACAAAATAATTATCAAAATTAATGTTTAAATGTAGTTAGATTGTTATGACATTGTTTTATATGACTACTGAGCCTGACACAGCACTTACGTAAAAGTTCTTGTTCGACCTGCTGCGCTACAAACAGGTAAACTTTATTTTTGACACAATTATTCACGTACTTAACAGTACTGTCGCTCATCAGTTGAGCTGGTGACTGATTTTTTTAATCGCTTTTACAACTTAATCATTTCTTTCGGCAAAATTTCCACTGGCAAAATTTATTTCCAAATTATTTCCATTATTTCATTTCCCGATCGTTATTGAATGAAATTACTCATTCAATAACGATGAAGTTATAACGTCTCCTGTTTCCCGCGGAATAATCATTATTTACTTCGGATTTGGACGCCTTATCCCGACGCGGGTCAAAATTTGCAATTGACAACTTGTAATTTCGCAAATCCCGGGAAGCAGGGGGGTATTATAAAGTAATTTGTGCAACATGCAACACCGCCATGAGCTGACACCATTCAAACAAGGTATGGTGCTCAGTGCCCGCCAGATGGGAATTTTAATTTCAGTAATGCTGCAAGAATTTCGCTACACGCATTCAACTGTGTCCAGGGTGTACCATGAAAGCTTGAATGAGGGTGTCACAGTCCACAACAGATAAATCATGGCTTAATTCAACACAAGATGTGCTAGACATGTCTCCCCCTGGACAATCAATAGGCACATAGGTTCCATGGGGTAAGGAAGCTGGTGCCACACTTGGGTGCCACAGTTAACTCAACGTCAACAGGTACAAAGAATTAACACAACTACTATACCGTCTGTTGCTTGGTTGATTCTTGTCAGTTATTTGTCCTGTACCCTCTGAGACTGGAGACTTTTTTAATCTTTCCAGAGACTGTCTAACCCAAAAAACTGCCCAGTCCATGCCACACAGCCCCTGCTACCCATGTAGCTGCCTCCTGTGTGTAGTGGACACCTGACCTATTTAGCAGAAAATGAAACCCCACCACCCTATGGTGCAAGTCGAGGAATCTTAAGCCTACATAGTTGCAGAACTGTCTGAGCCACTGATTCAGACCCTCCATTTGGCTCTGTACTAAATGTCCGCAGTCGGTCCTGTCGATGATGTTGCAGATGGTGAGCCCTGCCTTCATCTCGCTAGCAAGACTGGCAGTGTTCGTCAACTCATATAGCCACCGGAAACCAGAGAGAATCTCTTCTGATCCATAGTGACATACATCATTAGTGCCAATATGAGCCACCACCTGCAGTTGGCTGCACCCTGCACCCTTCATGGCATCCGGAAGGACCCTTTCCACATCCTGGATGACTCCCCCCGGTATGTACGCGGAGTGCACATTGGCTTTCTTCCCATCCTTAGCTGCCACATCCCTAAGGGGCTCCATCACTCGCTTAACACTGGAGCTCCAAATGACAAGCAATCCCACCCTCTGTGCTTGTCCGGACCTATCAGGAAGACCGGCCACTTCCGCAACAGGCGGGGCTGCCCTTGCTGGCTCGGAAGTACGTCCAGCAGTACCTCAAACCTGTTATGGAGGCATAATAGTACAGCCTTGCGACCAGCACCAACTTTCGCCTTCTGCCCAGGGATTTGCGACCCCGCCACAGTTTGCCAATCACCGTTAGGCAAGTGTCGATTGGCAGGGACATCCGAATCCGAGGGTGCAGTGGCACCAGAGATCCCAGGTGATGCTACAGGTTCGAGGTGCCGAAGTGCTCGCCTCGGGTGTCCCAGTGTCACTGCAGCCCAGGGCAACATCCTGGAGCCTGTCGACCACGGTCAACACAGCTTACAGCTGTTTACAGATGGTGGCAAATTCCCCCTGAATCCGTACACAACAGGCGCAGTCCCTATCCATCCCCAACAATTTTTTTTCCTCCCTTTTATCTCACAAGCCATTCAAACAAACAGATGACTAATGACTACTAGAGATGGGCAAAACTGTTCTTTTCAGAGATCGGATCAGAACTGTTCACTCCCTGAAATGAACTAGCTCTTTTTCATGACTCACCACTCATTCACAACAGAAAATAAATGGAAGGCACATTGCCCTTTAAACTTGGTTTATTCCAGTACTATACCTGTATTTTGATCTTATTTGATCCTATTTTGAAGTAACACATATAATGAGTAAGAATTTTGTATTGTTTATTGAAATTTCCACGGTATGACAAAGTTTTTTATTACTGATTTATTTTGCACTATCGTGGTTTTTTGGGTGATCGGAAAATGTTGCAACTTAGATTTACATTAACAATATATTTGGCTATAATGTATTAAAATTTCATTAACCTCGTACAAATACATTGCAAGCCATATATTTTTAAAGTGAACATTTCCTTCCGAAGATGCCTAAAATCGCATAATCCGTACTACAATAAGAAAAAAGTATATAAATTTGACTGTAAGACCAAAGTGCTGCATATAGCCTTCCGCAGAATAAAACAAGGAAAATATTGGTGTACCACTTTTGCTATATGTTTATCGGTTCGCTCGTAATTAAAGTGTAAATTCGAGTGACCATAATAAAAAATCCTATAGTAAGAGGAGCCATCAGGAACCTAATCTGATCAGTTTAAAGAAATAAAAATAAAATAAAAACAAATGATGTATACATAACATAATTATGTAATATACATAACGGTATTACTATGAAGAACAATATCCAGTAGAGACGAACTCCGATGCAGAGGCGCTGCGTCAAGCAGGTCGAGCCGCGAGCTAAGACCGCAGAGACCAGAGTGACACCTGAGTTGCTTTGCTCAACGCTCTGGCTAGAGTCGAGAACGGTGGGGTGAACGTTGAGCGGCTGAGTTCCGAGGGTGTGGGGAGCGGTGAACGGCCACCACTCACCCGCTCGGAGGCAAATCGTCCGTTCTCTTGCGAGCAGGTTGTTGCAAGTAGTTCTTATGTTCTCCGCTAGGAGGCTCTCTGTCCTGTTGCTCGCATCAACCGCCCAGAGGGCAGGACGTGCGACTGAAACGATCGCCGACGGAGTGCGATGCTAAGTTAAGGTGGCCAGATACTGCACGTGACAGAGGAAGCACAGACGGCACAGCGTATGTGAAACACAAAATCCAATGGGGCACTGCACAATGCAGGCAGCCAAGGCAGAAGCAGGGCAGAGGCCGGCGCTGGCTGTGTTGTGTGGTGTGCAGTGTGCTCTGACCAGCAGAGGCCCCGCTGGTCTGCTCCGACTCTCTCTCTCTCTCTCTCTCTCTCTCTCTCTCTCTCTGCTGTGGGAAACGTTTGGAGCTACCGTTCTTTTTTTCTGAATCACTGATTGTTTACTCCTTTGAAAGATTCAACTCTATGAATTAGTTCAGGAGCGGATCCCCCATCTCTAATGACTACGTGAATTTACACTATACGGGTACAAAAATGCGATGCTACAACTCTCAAATACTATAATATGCCCAAAATCTGTGAATTAAACTATGCAAGTACCCAAAAACAAGATTCCAACTTACTGCTGGCGTCTGCCTATCCAACGGCGGCAGGGAGCTGACTGGCTGTGACCAACCAACACTGGCCATTCAAAACAAAAACAGATGACTGACAACTAAGTGAATTTACACTATTCAGGTACTAAAACACAACGCTACAACTCTCAAATAAACACATGCTGATCTTAAGCACAGCCTATGAAGAGAGGTAGCCAGAATACCTATGGACATGCTTAGTTCTGCTGTGCAGAATGCAATCCTGTGCTTTCAGACTCTTCTGGACACTGATGGGTGCCATATTGAGTTCCTTTTGTAGCAGTAATGGTAGCAGTATGTAATGGTATGATGTACTGCAGCAGCACATAAAAACTGTTTAAACTGAATTGATTCTGCATTATTTCTCTTTCCATGTTCTTGACATTAATGCTACCAAGTTTGGTGCTCATTTGCTACTTAGTTTCCATGTTGTAATGTGTTAAATAGGGAAAGTTTCATTATAACCAACTGATATAAATACTGGCTGTCCAGCCAGGTAGGTCATCAAATTGACGTCCATCCCGGCTTCTGCTGTGAAACCACTCCACTCCACTGTCCTCTTAAGAGGAGCTGGAACGATGAAAATGACAAAATTAATTTTTTTTTTTCATTATAAAATTATTTGGAGTTTTCTGAATAAAACAAATCAAGTTTCACCCTTCTAACAAGGGAACCTCCCCATTGCACCCCCCTCAGATTTAGTTATAAGTTGGCACAGTGGATAGGCCTTGAAAAACTGAACAGAGATCAATCGAGGAAACAGGAAGAAGTTGTGTGGAACTATGAAAAAAATTAGTAAAATATACAAACTGAGTAGTCCATGCGAAGATAGGCAACATCAGGGGCAATGGGCGTCTAGGAGCGCCGTGGTCCCGCGGTCACACATTGGTTTGGCATGTAAAATGTTATTGAAGAGTAAAAAATGTGCTGCAGAAGTTTAGTTTTCTAATTCTAACAATATTCCTCATAGTGGTAATAGTGGAAAGAAGGTGTATGATATAAATGTTAGGCTAGTGTACGGCTTGCGTTGCACTGGCAAGGGCAGTGCTGCAGGCAAAATGTTATGTGGAACTATGAACTTGCCAAAATCACCAACCAAGTTTGGATTTTATAATGAATTGGTGGGATCTTCTGCTGAAGATATTGCTCAAGCAACGATGAAGAAAGCAGTTGAAGAAGCTGTGACAGATAATGTGAATTGTAGAAATTTAATTGTTTAGATGGATCATGGCAACGTAGAGATCATAAATCTCTAAATGGAGTTTTGACAGCTACCAGTGGAGATAGTTGCAAAGTAATTGATGTTGCTATTCTCTCAAAACATTGTAGATGTAAGGGCAATACCAAGGATGAACATAGTGAAAGTTGTGAAGCAAATTTTCACGGCATGAGTGGAAAGATGGAAGTAGAGGAAGTGAAAGCAATTTTTGCCAGATCACAGGAATGGTATAATGTACAATACACTAACTATCTAGGAGATGGTGATTCTAAGGGATATAAAGCTGTAGAGGAACTCAAAGCTTATGTCAATGAAATTCACTTTAAAAAACTAGAGTGCATTGGATATGTGCAGAAGCACCTGGGTATTCGCTTGTGCAAACTAAAGCAGACATTAGGATCGCAGAAGCTTAGTGATGGTAAGACTCTTGGAGGAAGAGGAAGAGTGACAGATGAAGCAATTGATAGACTGCAGAGGTATTATGGGTGTGCAATTACTAAAATACAAGAAGCATTGAGCATATGAGGAGTGCAGTATGGGCATTATTTTTTCATACTGTATCAACAAATGAGCACCCACAACATGCACTGTGCCCACAGGTGATGACTCATGGTGTAATAACCAATCAGGAAAGGAATATGCCCATAAAAACAGTTTTCCAAATGCTGTAATTGATGTAATTAAGTTCATATTCAGAGAATTTTCACAGCCAAGTTTACTGGAAAACAGTTTACATAAGAAAATACAAAATCCAAATGAAAGTGTAAATAATTTAATTTGGATTAGGATTTCCAAACGAGTGTTTGTACAGATAAAACATTGCATTTTGGAGTGTATGATGCAGTGGCAACATACAATGAAGGAAACATTATCAAATGTGATGTGCTGAAACGTTTAGGTTTCCAACCGAGACACACCACCACTTCCACAATGTGCCTAATTGATGAAGAAAGACTAAAAGGAGCAGGAAGAAGAGACAAAAGCCTACAACATGCAGCAAAAGGGAAGAAAAGACCAGTGAAAAGGAAATTAACACTGGAAAAAGAAGAGGATGCTGATAATCCATCATATGGGGCAGGAATGTATTAAAAAACTTTGGAAGCCATTTCCCGTAACTTTAAAATTTTCATCTTTGAGGAACATTTTCTCAAAAACTGCTAACAGTATATCAACGAAATTTATACACAATATTGTTTACTTTGTTTCCTTCATTTTTATAACAAATTGTAATAAAATATTGCATAATTCAAGAGTTATAGAAGAAAAAGTGCAAAATTTTAGAGAAAAAATAAGCATCTGTTTAAAAAAACTGTAAAAAAACTAATAAATATTTCTTAACATAGAACTCTAACTCTGTAGAGAACTATTCACTGAACATGTAGTCCAAATTTCAGAGCAATATGTTTAATGATTTTAGAAAAAATGTTCCTTCTATTTGCTAAAATTAACATGGAGGAGATGGATCGTTCCGGCTCCCCTTAACAGGACCACCTGCCAGGGGGTCTAGCCACAGCCTATAGAGTTGAGGGTTGAAATGAGGCCCTCCTAGCCACCCAGCCACTCAGGTGCCTACCAGCATTAGGTACAACTAGCCAGGCTTCTCGTGCTCAGCGAGTCCTGTCAGCCTGCTGATGTAGCTTGGCTGCTGCTTGAGGATGTTGGCTATGCAAGATCATACTACACCAAGGCTGTGCTGAGCATAGCAGCTACTGGTGATCTATTATAATGCTTCACTGTCAGGTCTGTGGGTTGAGGCTCATCCTCCAGTGCCACCAGATGTGGGCTTGAAATTGTCATACAATTTATTGGAGTAATAGAGGGGTTGTACTGCCTTCAAATGTCTTTTAACTCACCCTGACCCACCGTCCTCCATGAGAGCATGCCTACATCCTCTAGTGCACACCCACATTCACTACACTTTCAATATCACCTACTTGCTCATATCAGTAATACATTGGTTGTGGACACAGTGATAGGACTGTTTCTTGGATGCTTGTTGACTAACACTAGGAGATATAAAATTGGTTAGCTCGAGATTTATGAGGGCAGCAATCTAGTTCTTGACAAATCTGCTAGTCACGAATTTTTGCACTGATATTTATAACCACACACTACAACTATCAGTTGACTAGTTCATTATATCTAGTGTCCATTACAACACAAAACTGACAATACAGTTACCTAAGAATAAATTTTGACACTCTTAAGAATGATTCAAACTGAATGGAGAAGTTTTTGAATATTCCCCTTTTAGACTTGGGCACATTATGTCAAAAATATGCATTGCTTTTTGAAACTGGTTTGAGTTATGCACAAAAATATGTTACACATATATTATTTCTGGAGTGCAAGACTCATTCTATTAGCATTCCTGGAAGATTTAAGGGGGGAATAAGATAATTTTCAAGATCAGCTGGTGATAATACACATTCTTTCAGTCGGTGGGCCACATCATAGGCATTCAAAAACTAGACACATTATTGTGTATCTGTTGGTACTTCGAGGGTACTATGAATGTGCAGTCCAAAGTAAAAACACACACTATTCTTTGTCCCAAGCAATGAGTAATAATATAATTGGGAGGAGGAGGAGGGGTGGGATACTTTTCCAAGATCATCCTTGAAAATGAGTGCCCACAGTTTCCTGTCAACAAATAGTCTAAAATTTGTGATAAATATGAGACTTGGCTTTATTTGAAACAGTTACATTCTATTATAAGTAGCTACCACCCTAGATATTTTCACTGCCACCTGGAATAGTGTCCAAAGAGCATTTTCCAATGTGTAAATTACTTCACTAATACTGCTGCTACACCATTTTTAGCAGTCATTAAGTCACATACTCTGATTATCAATACCATCATTACAATGTGGAAATGCTTAACAGGCCATGCCCAGAATCACGGTTAGGAGGAGTCTTGGTGCTTGATTCCTTTTTGAGTTAGGAACATGCCGTAAAAAGTGTTTGGTTTACCCCCAGCCCAATGGCTATTTGCATAGCCATTTGAACATCTGTCTTACTGCAGCTATGTTACAGAACACTGAGCAATGTTTGAATGATGAACTAGACCTGCAGCTCAAGCAAATTGTGAAAATCTATTAATTTCTTTTGCAAAAGATTTTAAATGAGCTAAAATTAATCCTCAGCTAATAGCACCATTTATATGTACACCATTTGGTATTTTATGTGCTAAAAACTGTCAAACTTGTTTTGATTTTATGTGCAAAACAAAATGCTTTCCTTGGAGATTTACTTTAATTTTGTATGAATCAGTTTAAACTTTGGATGAAGACAGATAAAAGGATGAAGTCAAAATGAATTTTTTCATCCAATATTCTCTATCAATTGTCAAGATAAATGGTTTAAAGTCAAGATAAATGTGGCATATAAAATTAGTTCTTACATGAACTGAATGTGTGGAAATTGTTTAAAGTGAATCAAATAAACAAAATATGCATTACTACAATAAAATTAAAAGACTCACTTTGAAAAATCTAGCTTCATTCAGATTTTACATGCAAAAAACATGTACTTTGCAAGTTTTTTATGTGTGCCACTTCTAAGTTTCACACTTGTTTGAATCAGTTAAAACTTCATACGAAGGTAGACAAATACACATAGTTAATGGTCATCCTGTTGTTTTGTGAAAGCTTTATCCGTGGTTTGAAAGAGATTTAACAAAATCTAGTACCCGATCAGACATCACCCAAGTCAACAAAAATCTACATCGTTGCCAAGCTATGGTGGTCTAATGTCAGAATTACAATACAGTAAAAGTTGGTAACCAGAATAAAATATGCTCCTATCATAGTACAAAAGAAACATCTGGACATATTTGGGCTTTCCTACATGTTGACACTACTTCCCCAGCACATTGAGCTCTCTTAGGTACAAGTTTTGACATACCTGCATCTTGTAATATATACGCTACAGTTCCTGATCCTGTGCTCAGAATCCAGAAGATTCACCAGGCATAGTGAACAATATAAATCATCATACTGCTGAAGAGCATGTATGTAATAGGTAACAAAGTTTTTCTGGGTTAAAAGTGCATGTGTTTAGATGTATTGAGTAAATGTCTTTGAAGCTGCCCGATAAGTTGAACAGCTAGTTCTCTTTTTTTACATCCCTAACTCTGTCTTTTTTGTGCTACGATAGGGGCACTTTTCATTTTGGTTATTTCATGGCTTGGTGTGGCCCTGAATTCTTCTCATTCTGCTTACAATGAAATTAGCTTACAAGCATGACCAGTGAGTGTTTTTTTGTGTCGTGGTGTCTTTGTTCCCTTAAGTGCAAGAAACGCTAGTCCAATAAAACCAATTATCTAATGCGAGTACGGCAACTCTGCTTTAGGTGATGGAATACTACACTGAAAGGTTAAATCCTTGTGAAGTTATGTCCAACTGACAAATCCAAACTTATCTGCAATGAGCTAGTTACTTTCAATACTTAGGTTGTTTTTACTGCTTTATCTGCTACTGTTTGTAGTCACTCATATGCAAAAGGGCTTATATGAGACTGTTTCATACAGGATGTACCAGATATGCAGATACCTGGTGAAGTTTTCAGATTGTATTTGTGGCTCAAAGAGGTCCTCAGGATTGTTGAGTCTGTAAATAACAGTAGCTTTTGAAAACACCACATTATAAAACACCACAATAACCAAAATGTCTTCCTGATGACTCTGATGATAATCTCTCCTGATTTCCTGTCCAGCATTTCCATGTTCCCATCAAGTCCAAAACATTTTAAGGAGAATGAAGCAGCAGAGTACCCCTTACCATTGAGACTCTTATATTGCTTCTGGTGTCGCCACATACATCGCATCTGTCTGTCACAGTAACAACAGCAATACCTAACGGCCCATGCCGTAAATGGAGGAGGATGCAGCACAAACAGTGCTCCCAGTGTCAACTGCCACTCAGTCGTTGCAGTCAAATCTCACTACTCTTGGTCAACATGTCAGCATTCCACTGGATACAAGAGTGATACCACGCATTAAAACAGCAACTTATTGGCAGTTGGGATCAGCCCTGCTCTTGAAATCCATGGTATCATTGCTCATGAATAAGCAGTCACCAGTTCTAATCTTGGAGATCTGCTACACATTTACCATACATGTCAGTCATATGCTTGTTCAAGCACATGATGATGACTCAGACTGATTCATCAGAGGCTTATTTTTGGCTGTCCTTCACTGAAGAATGACAGATAAGCATGATCAAAAATATTCTACCTGTTATGTGCTATGATTGTAGGCTGTCTTTCAGCATATCAGCCATTTTTCATTGTTTTATAGAAGACCTTCTGTGTGATGTATCAGAGTGTATGAAATCTTAATCACCAGAACCAATTGTAGCCTTCAACAGATATTCTCATTACTGCTGCAGACAGGTTTGCACTGCAGCCTACAAAAGTATTTGTGAAGCTTCCTGATAGATTACAACTGCAAACCTGGGCAGGACTTAAAAACAGAATCATGCATTTAAATTGCTCTTATTGACTAAACTAACCAGACACAACTCTCAATCTGCTATAACAGCTTTGAGTCTACTAACACCTCTTTCCTACTTTCCAAACTTCAGAGAACATTCCTGCATACCTTCCTGGATTAGCTCTCCTTGGAGACAGACTATTGTGGAAAACTGGCCTTGCCACAACCTAGAGGATGTTTTCAAAAGAAACATTTCAGTCCACAATGGAGTGTGCTTGTCCAAGACAGATGCCAATTAACTCATTTATTGACGATGGGTTGTGGTGCTCAACAGTGCAATTATTAATGCTCTTACTAAAACAGTTTGAGGCACAGGTAAAACACCTTACACAACTGAATAAAGATGAACGATCCTGTGTCTCAACAGAGAGGTGAGAGCATTTAGGAGATGGCACATTGTACTACAGTATTTTCCAGCTGAGCATTCTTAGATACTTATTAATTTCATCAGTGGCATCATTTCTCTGAAGTCCTATGTGGGGACTTCAGAAAATAATTTACACATGTTTTCCCACAATAAGACAACTGTGCACAAAATAATGGTGCATTGTCAGAAGAGAGTACATGTTCTGGGCTTGGCCGGCCACAGTGGCTGAGCAGTTCTAGGTGCTTCAGTCGAGACCCACGCGACTGCCACGGTACAGGTTCGAATCCTGCCTCGGGCATGGATGTGCGTGTGTGATGTCCTTAGGTTAGTTAGGATTAAGCAGCTCTACATTCTAGGGGACTGATGACCTCAGATGTTAAGTCCCATAGTGCTCAGGGCCATTTGAACCTTTTTTTTTTTTTTTTTCGGGCTTCCTGCACTTAGTTCTGCTGTGATATGGATGACAGGTGCATCAGAGTGTGTGAGTGGAATCATGCGGCAACTTAAAAGATGTTAGTACCTGTCTCATACTTCTCAAACTTCACAGAAGCTCCTCTACATACCTTCCTGAAGAATGCAGGACACAATAATTCGTGTGGGTAAAATGACTAAATTGCAAACATATTTACTATAAAATTCTATTGGTATATGAGCCGAACGAAATGACAAGTCCAGCAATAGCAAAATGATGCCAACAATTTGACCAAGGTTGCACAGAAGAGGCTGATACTAATCAAGAAGGAATGCCATTGACATAAACCACAGACAACAATGTCAAGGCAATCAAGGAACTGACTCACAGCAACCACAGTATTTTTTATGAGGACATTCACACAGCAGTTTTCTAATGGCTCCATAACCAAGGAGCAGATTTCTATTGTCAAGGAACTGAATGACTGATATAATGTTTTGAGCATTGTTTACAGACATCTGGTGACTGTGCTGAAAGATAGTGTAATGTATCTGCGTCACTTTGAAGTGTCTTGCAGCATTCAATTAAAGTTACTTGGTCTGCCCTAATGATGTGTAACTCAACTTTAAGTCTCCTCATCATGTCCTGGAACCCAAAACACTGATATCTCTTTCCCCTGCCTCCATTGTCTTCACCTGTTTATTATCTCGACATCTGCACTGCGCAGCTTTTTCTTCATACTACAGGAGCCAGATAATATGATCAATTTTGTGGCATGATTGCATTGTATCTGTCTCAGTGACTCCTTGATTACATACACCTCTACTTCACAAACTGTAGAATAAATCTTCATGTACAAAATAGCACAAAGCAGTCATGCAAATTGCACCACTTAGATCTGTGTGTATACAAAAAGACAGTTCCACTTTTTTTAAATGTTGAAAATTAAACTGAACTAACCAAAACATAAACTTAAAAATGTAGTCTGGGTACTGTAACTTCTGTATCCCAATGAATCCACACTAATTTTGGTTCTCTTGGTCCAACAAGGTGGGGGATGGCTCCACTCCTCATTATGAACAGTAACATGATCCACACCTACAAGATACCACTTTGCACAAATCTCCAATGACTCCTTTGTTAATGGAAGAGCTATGAAGTTTCATTCTAATGGTGGGTGAGTAGCTACAAGGTATGTTGGTGATTGTTGTACAGATGTAACTCTATACCACGTTTGACCAAAAAGTAATGGAAATCTTTGTTTTTCTTTAAGAATCTTCACTTATTAATCAACATCAACTTTTTCCTCTTCAAAATAATCCTCTTCAGACATAACACACTTGTACCAGCACTTTTTCCAATCTTGGAAGTACTTCTGGAAGTCACTTTCCCATATGGTACTGAACTCCTTCAGTGATTCTGTTTTCACCCCATCAATGGTGGCAAAACGGTGTCCGTTCACAGTTCTCTTCAGCCTCAGGAACAGAAAGAAGTCAGGGCCATGTCCAGCAAATGTAGTGGCTGACACAACATAATGGTTTTGTTTTTTGCCAAAAAATCATGGACAAGCATCATTGAGTTGTGACCTGGAGCATTATCATGATGCAATTTCCACAATGGTTTTGCCACAGTTGTGGTATTTTCTTCAGATTACTTCACACAAATGGTGTATAACTTCCAAGTAGGATTCCTTATTGTCTGGGCTATTCAGGCAGTTTCATTGGGATGATTAGGCCTCGGTTTCAATGTCATACCCGTATACCTATGTTTCATCACCTGTTATAATCTTCTTTAGAAGTTCTGTATTGTTGTCGATTACATTGAGCAATTCCTGAATGATGACTACAAGACATTATTTTTGGCCAAAATTCAACAATTTCAGAACAAACTTTGCTGCTCCATGTTTCATGCCAAAAATATCTGAAAAAATTGCTTGGCATGAGCCAAATGATATGCTGATATCATCAGCAACCTCTCTGATGATGATTCAGAAATTTTCCACAACCATTTTCTCTACTTCTTCCACATTGTCATCACTAACTGATGTGCAAGGGCATTCAGGGCAGCTGTCATCTTCAACATCGTCATGACCCTCTTTGAAATGTTTATACCACTTGTAAACTCTTGTCTTCCACATACTAAATTTTCCAAAAGCCATAGTCAACATTTTGAATGTGGTGCTGCATTTTATTCCACTTTTCAAGCAAAATTTAATGCAAATTCCTTGATTAATCCTTTTTGAAAACAAAAATTCGCCAAGCATGCAAAAACTTGTATAGCATTTTTGACTGTCTACAATAAACCAAATATTCAAAACCCAAATATACATCAGGAACACATGTACCAGCAAGGCAAAAAAACAAAAATTTCGAGAATCGGATGCATAAAGCCCACAAAATTCAAAAGTTCCTGTTACTTTTTTATCACACCTTGTATTCATATCATCGCATTAGGAGTCACTGCAAGATGGTTTTTGGCAGCTCACCAGCATTAGTGGACAGAAAGAATATTGTACCAGTTTTTAAAATGCTTATTAGCAGATAAATCCTCAGTGTATCAAAACCATAAAAAGACCTTCAAAAATTGGATTACTGGATACCCTTGCTTTGTCTGCTCCCAGAGTAATGGCCGAGTCATTTCAAGAGAGTTAAAGCTTAACATACTCTCACCTTTCACTCTCTTAGTGAGTGAAACCAAGTAAACTTGACATCAAACATAAGATTCAGAACCTTCACTGTAATTCTGAAAGCAAAGTATTGTTCCACACCTTCAAATCAAATATATTAAAACATTATGTGTACTGCTACATACAGGGTGGTCAGAAATTCCCATCACAGACTTCTAGGACTTGTAGAGGGGAGTGAGTACATCGTATTTTGAATTGGAACTTGTTTCCGGAAACGTCATCCAATGAGACTACAGAGCGTTAAAGTTGTAGGCGCGGGCATCTGTAAATGTATGTATACACGGGGTGATTCTGTGATGATGTTACAGACTTTCTACAATGATGGAGAATGATAAATGTATTAATTTGAAGTAAGGATCCCTGTACTAGAAACGAATGAGTTGAAAGTTATAAACGAAAACCTTTCTGATACCTCTGACAATTCAATACATGTACCGGTTCTTGTGTTGTGAAGAGTGTAGGGCTAGTAACTTTCAGTGGTGGTAGTGTGGACAAAAACGACAAAAAACGTCCACTAAATGTGGGCTCCATATTGCATACCTGAGGAGCTATGACCATTTGTTCATCTTTACTAATGTGAAAAACATCTCCTCTACTGAGCAAGTGTTCATAGCTGTTAAGATAAGCACTTTAGAGCCCACGTTTACTGGACATTTTTTCTCGTTTCTGTCCACACTACCACCACTGAAAGTTACCAACACTGAACTCTTCGCAATACAAAAACCGGTACATGTATTCAACTGTCAGTAGTATCAGAACAGTTTTCATTTATAACTTTCGACTCATTCATTTCCAGTAAAGGGATCCTTACTTCAGATTAATACATTTATTGTTCTCCATCATTGTAGAAAGTCTGCAACATCATCACGGAATCACCCCATTTATACGTACATTTACAGATGCCCGCACATATAACTTCGGGTCTGTCATCTCATTGGATGACGTTTCTGGACATGGATTCCTATTCAAAATATGATGTACTCACTCCCCTCTACAAGTCCTAGAAGTCTGTAATGGGAATATCCGATCACCCTGTATCTCTGAAATTAATCTAAATCCAAAGACTGCTGCCCACTTCTTCAGACTTTTAAGTGACAGTTGTAGGTAATAAGTCATTTCAGAAGGTCCAATAGAGGAGTAAAACACTGCAAAAATGTCCAAAATAAAAAGCATTATATAGGACACAACTGCAAGTGTTATGCTACTGAATGACTACATAAAAATGGGGAGACTGATACAAAACCTCTCCTATAGTTGTACTTATTAAGAATAATGTATCTGACAGCTGGTACTATAGGCATTTTCAAGGTCAAAATATATGCCTACTAGATGATTTGTGCAAAGTAATTCCTGCAGTACAGCCACTTCCACCAGAATTGCATTAGCATATGTTCTAAGCAAATATTGTATAAACTATAATGAGCTGTCTTGATTTCAAAACATGTTAATCAGGCAATCCACAATTCTACCTATGCAGCTGGATAGGTCTGCAGCCCAGTTGCTAATAGATGTTCAGTTCTTTCCTGGCTCCAAAAGTTACATTAAAATGTGTCCTCCAGTGGTTTAGGAAAACGTAGTATCACTCAAGTTTCACTGAAAATTCTGAAGGAGGCTCTCCTTATAGCTATCTTCAAGATGACATAACATACTACAATGCCTACATTCAGCATAGGTTACAATATCTCATGTCTATGGTGATGTCATTTTTACTACATACTGGTATACAGAAAATTCTATACCTGTTGTTAAGTAATTAGAAATCATAAACATCCTTCTTGTAATCCTGCTGGACATACTGATGGATCAATCGATATAATTAGGTATACATCTCACAAGGACACTAGGCATAGCCTGGATTGATACATCTGCCAACAGTAAGTTACATGGGTAGAAAACAGTGGCAGATATAAGGACTGCCTTGGACTGATGGATTGTCTCCACTTCACTTGTCTTATCTTATCTTGAATCACTGATGTGTAACACTTGCTCTCTGGTGGACCTTTTTATGATGATCTTACAGTACTTAACTAGTTTCCGAACATTGATTTTGGACTCTGTAATTCTGGGCCACCGATGTATGGTTTGCACATGTGATGCTGTATCCATTCTACAGTGGCCAACACTGTGTACCTACTGTGAATGCACTGATGATGTGATGCATGCACTGATGGAGTGGTTTGTATCAACATGGTTTCCAGAGTGGCAAGTTACAGTATTCTCCAGCACTAATGTTTGAATCATTCAGTAGATCTCATGTGCACTTTAACTGCCAAGAAATATCCAACTCCAGTAGTCTTTGTCTCTGGTGTTCAATGAAACCTGTGTTGTTAAAGATTTAGACTTACAACAGTGGTGACGACGGGCTGTTTGGAACTAGAACACATCCCATTCCAGAATAGGTCTTATGAGGCCACTTTACTGTGTGTTACAACCAAAATGGATATGCTGTTTTTCGAGCTCTGGAAACAGCAGTTTGATAAACACCACAAGCTTCTACAGAAGTTATGGATCAGGAATGTCTGCAATTGCTTCTGGTAGACCTGGCTTTCCAGCCAATTAATGAAGATCAAGAAGACTGAGAAGTATACTAGAAGCATTTATCACTTCATTTCCAGGAAAGTTATATTAAGTGCCCCAAGGGACAGTGAGATTTTTTTATTACTTACAAATCCACTGCTCTATATCTTGTATAAAAACTGACACCTCTGTGTGAAACATTAGTGCCACTCCTAACCACTATTTACTCACAGTTGCTTTTAAGTGAATATTTTGCAAAAATGGTTCAAATGGCTCTGAGCACTATGGGACTCAACTGCTGAGGTCATTAGTCCCCTAGAAATTAGAACTAGTTAAACCAAACTAACCTAAGGACATCACAAACATCCATGTCCGAGGCAGGATTCGAACCTGCGACCGTAGCGGTCTTGCAGTTCCAGACTGCAGCGCCTTTAACCGCACGCCACTTCGGCCGGCAATATTTTGCAACAAAAATTCATTGACGGCTGCTCATTGAGGATTCCTCTGACACTGTAAGCATCATGGACTGTGGATCTACAGGCCTGAGTAGAAAATGCAAGTTTATGTGTTCTTGTGGGAAATCATACACATAATCTTTAATAGGTGACATGGTTATCAGACCAGTACTGGACAGGGAAGTGCATGCTAAACATTAACACAGTCAGATCCTTAGTCATCTAAAGTTTTGCATATCATTATGGCCTTCAAGATTTCGCTAGCAGCTCAGGCTATTTTTTCCACATAACATCATTTATATCAGAAATGTCATTCTGATTGGCAAATGTGGTGTGACCTAGTCTGTCTGGTGGTGAAAATGTTAAAATGTCATGCAGTCCAGGTAGAGTTGGAGTGGCCCCCACTTGACAGGAAGGCATCAAATATGTGCCCTAACAGTCTTTCAACTCATCCTCACTGAAAATTTGATAGACTTCTCAGTTTTCCTGATTGTTTTCCTGTACATGCTAGATGCAGTTGCCTACATTATAATGATATCTGTCAACAGTATTTTTTCCAGCGTGACATGACAGTTGTTTGTCAGAGCTGACTGAACCATTAGCAGTCAAGTGTGCCAATGCAAATAAACAACAGCATAACAGATTCAAGGATAGCACAATGCTGCCTTATGCTGTCAGAATTAATCATGGTATTCCTATTTTACCCCAGTCTTGATTATTAATCAGCCCATGTGTCTCCAGTTGTTGTCACTAATCTTAAAATTTTTAGCATCTAAGCTATAGACTGATGTTCATCTTGAACCTGTGGTACTAGGACAGGTTGTTCTGGAAGTAACATACAATCAGGTAACCAGCACCGTTCCTATCTTTCTATTGACAGAACCCTCAGTGAAGAATATTTTTGACCTCAATTTATATATAGCATTCGGATTTTCTACCCAAAACTCGGTCCAAGCAATTCATAATGTAAAACATCTCACACTTCATCTCACAGACTGGTACAGCAACTATATAAAGATTATTCTTGAATAAAACAGTTTTGGTCATGAAAATATTGCTTTAATGATGTGTTTTGCTTTAGCATGGCACCTTTAGATTATCGACAAATAGAATAAAGGGAAAATAATAGTTAAGATATGGTCCCACCATGCAAGGCTGTAAGATAATATCTAACAAAATTTTTACGAACCCTGGATTGAGAACTCGTATGCTGTGCAATAAGCATACATTCAGATGAATTTGACTGGGGCATGTACTTAGACAATCAAAATGAAATGATAAGCAGACCTTAAAAAGAAGGAATACATTACACAGTGGTAAATCAAATAAAGTGTTAAAATGCATACAGTCATTACAGCAGGTGCAGTGGTGCTGTCATAGGACCACACTTACAAAACAGCACACATCTTTCTCTACTAAACACAGAGAAATGAAAACCAGCTATCACGTTCAGTTAAGTATGGGAACACATGCACATGGTGCTCATAAATAGCTTTAGCACGATAACTTAGATTTGTAATAAAAACTCCAATATTAAGCTGCAGAAGCACTATGGATAGAGAACAATAAACAATTATGAAATAATAATTGTAACAGGATACACATTAAAAATTAAACGTATTTAAAAGAAACAAATCTGTATAATACACCAACAGGCCATATGCATAGCAGCACACAATAGCGAGCAACGCAACCCCAAAAAAGGAGAAAGTGGAGTAAAATATGCAAATATCACTGTAGAAACACTAATTACAATGACAAAAACTCTACTCGGCACTTATAATGGAGCATTTGTCTACACAGCACGCTGCACTGCACTCACCTCATCTTTCTGTGTACCAGCCAGGACTGTTCCAGCCTTATGAGCCAATTCAAGGGGGGATATATCTTGTTATCCCACTGGACATTTTGTTTTGATACATCAGTTGATAAAATTATGTACATATCCTGCAAGGTCATTACATGGCACAAAGTCAGACATCCAGTGGCACCAGGTCTTGTGGGTAGAAAACAGAGGCGGATATATGGACTGTCACAGGCCATGTTGGCCTCACTTGTCTCAGATTGCTGATGTGTACTTCCTACTCTGTAGTAGATTACTTTGCAATGGCCTTGTGATATCTGGCTAATTTCTGGTCATTGGTTTGAACTCAGTAATTCCCAGCCACTGGAATTTGACTTGCACATGGATAAGTCTATTTCCCTAATGTGGTACTGTCTCCATTCTCCATTTTACTGCATGTTATGCTCCAGCAAGTATACCAACAGCATGTGCATGCTCCAAGACAGAGTGGTTTGTATTAGAAAGTTTTCCCTGCCTGGCAAGTTTCAATGATCTCTAGCACTAATGTTCTTGTCCAGAGTACTTTAACTGTTAATTGGTATTCACCTCTCAAAGTCTTTGTATCTGGTTAGTTCAAGAAGAATCAAGATTTCCTATTTTCTGTGATTTACCTTTACTGAGTTGATCAGTGAAACCTGTTTTATTGAAGAAGCAGATTTACATGAACTCTTTTCCACAAAAGCAAAGTGGCAAAAATTACTGAGCCTTGGTTCACTGAGGTGGTAATGCTCGAGAACTATCAATGAATACCTAAACTATAATGTCAGGTGTTCTTACAAGGCACCTGTGCTTTGATGTAACATAAATTGCTGATCTAGTGTCTGTTTTAGTAAACCTCCATATAGACTCTCATATTTCTGTAGGACTTGTTGATCGGTTAATCAAGTTTTAAGAAATTCCTATGGAAGTTCTGTGTACTCCCTTTAATTTTACTTTGATACTTGACCCTTGCAAGCCAAAATGTTGCGAGGTTCTGTGCAGACCGTCACAATGCCATCTGGCTATCCCTAGTTACTATACCAAGAGGCAGACTGCCTCTTAATGTACGCAAAGGTTGGTGGTGTGGATAATTCATTAGCTTTAGCAACCTTTTTTGGGGAGGGGGGGGGGGGGGGGGCATGATTCACCATATCCTGAAGTGTCTCTTTTTGTTTGGATATACTCAAATGGCTAAATAATGCCCAGTTGCCCATCCTGACAGTCCCAGTCCAACTTGGTAGCCTCCCTTCACAAGCTGCCAAGGGTGCCATATTCAGGGGCAAGAGGAGGAGCTCTCCCCCCCCCCCCCCCCCCCCGCCCCCTCCTCCCCATCTCTCAAGCAAAGAAAAAAACATAGAATAGTCAGGTGTTTTTCCATCAAGAAAATAATTTAAAAGTTGGTATTACACAGGTTTTTAACACAGTCAGACCTGGAACTATTTTATGGCTACTTACTAGTCACCATTCAACTTCCAAAATATTAAAAATACTCCACAGCCCCCCTACCCCCAAGTACACAAACTGTCATACAGGTGCCTTTGCAAGATGCTCTGTCTGATAAACAGATCCAAAACTAAAAGTATCCCACCCCCTCCCTCACTTTCCTGCCAAAAGGAGTGTCACTGTCAGGAGCAGCCATGGACAGGTTGGATTTTTCACATGTGACAATGTCCAGAGTGCTGTCTTCACCACTGTCAGATGAAACAGATCTTCTACTGTCTGACAGATACAAGCATGAATTTCTATATATTATTTCTGTTTTCCATCCATTTTTCTCCCTAGGAGGAGATGGTGGTGCACAGCTGGGTTAGAGACAAACTTTTGTTTGGTGATATTTCTTGTTGTGGAGCTTTGTTATGAGTCAGACAGTAGTTCTGATTGCTACATGCTTTGCAGATGTAGACAGGGTATAACTTTAATATTGGAGATGCACTTGCATATGTATTTACATGATGGTGTTATGATTAGCATACAAAACATCCAGGTCATAAGCACCCTTAGTACTGTGCAATTAAAATAACTTGCAACTTTTAACAGTCATGCACATAGCGAGTGGGGGACGCTGTTGCCAGCACAAGCCAAAGCTGCCACGCCCACTTTGAAGATGTCATCATTAATGTGCCATCTATGAAGCACTGTTAAGTAATTAGCAAATGACAGTACTGAACAGGGCACTTAACCACTGAACATTTTATAAACAGTCACAAACATGGTGTGACATAATTTCACATGAAGAATTATTGCAGTCCACTTACTCAGACATGGAACTGCTGCTGGAGCTGACAAGAATGGCCTTCTTAGATTTGACCCTCCAGAAATCCTGTACAGATCCATTTTTCTTTGATCAGATACTTGGTATGGCTCACAACTTGACACCAGTTATGTGGAACAGCATTTGTAACAGATTCTCTGGTCATCATTTCCACCCCAACAATGTAAAACTTTGTATTGTTTCTTGCCACAGAATTTAAGTTCAAAAGCACTTAAATGAGTGTGGTATGTAGGAAGCGTGATCTTGCTATGTCCTTTCACCATCGCCAGTTTGCAACCTGCCACCCTTTCCTAGGAATGTCATGTGTAGTGGCTGTTCTGCTCACCACTTTTGAAACATTTAAAACTGGATCACCACTATTGCACTCCAGTTGTTCAAAGTATTAATTCCCCTCCTCCAATCCTTAACAGCTTTGAAACTGGTCAACACATTCTCAGTCTCTTTTAAGCTAAATCTCTGCTACAAAAACAATGCTAATACAATAACACTAGTTCACAGCAACAGCTGATGAATTCACTTGAATCTGCTGAAATGTTGGTTACATGGGAATTGGTGTTAGCCAGGCAATGTCATCATGCCCCTACAGCAGACCAACCTGTTAAAATTCAAAAGTTATTTTAATTGAACAGTATATTTTGGAATAAATCTGATTAAAACTGTAGTGCTGCCACTAGTTTTTGACACTACTAAGTGGAACAGCAGCAATACGGCAGCTGTCACAAGAAGGCCATGGATGCAGGTGGATGGGGAGCAGACCAAAACACCACTGCATCACATGCAGCAGCCGGCCGGAGTGGCCGAGCAGTTCTAGGCGCTTCAGTCTGGAACCGCGCGACCGCTGCGGTCGCAGGTTCGAATCCTGCCTCGGGCATGGATGTGTGTGATGTCCTTAGGTTAGTTAGGTTTAAGTAGTTCTAAGTTCTAGGGGACTGATGACCAGAGCAGTTAAGTCCCATAGTGCTCAGACCCATTTTTGAACCACATGCAGCAATACTGCCAGCCAGTTTTCACACTGAGGGCCAGGAGTCAGCACTTGCAGTACTGATGACATAATAGAACAGTGGGTCAACTACAGCAGTGGAAGACCAATTGTCACCTTGTTTTGCTGTACATGTGGGCTTCACAGCATTATAAATAATAATCATTTTCAGTAGAGGTATTTGCTATCTGGTAGCATCTAATATGACAGGAGAGCCATGCCAGGCAACAGGGTGAGATGGATTTGCAAACTGCCACCACTAGTCTTGGACTCCACCACCAACAAGCCATCTTCAGGTTCTGAGTTGACAACCATGGACTTGGCTCCTTCCAGCTGGTAGGCCATCTTGGAGTCACTTTAGCTGCAGCTAGACTTTTGCCTTGGAGGTCAGCCATTTGTGACTGGTGTGGTGCACCCACCCATCCACCTGTACTTACGCAAACAAGCTGATGCTGTACAACTCCACTCGCAAGGGTACACATCACAGATGGGGGCTGTCTGCTACAAGAATCACAGTGGGCTTCCGCATCTGCAGGCCCACCCTGCCCCAGATTTGAGTGCCATGCCAAGACAACATGAGCTGGTGCAGGTGTCATGTGTCTTGCTTCACTGCTGACACCAAGCCAACCACTGACCGGTCATTGCATCAGCAGCTACCAGCCCTACTTATATTGGCACACATCAAGAGGGTTTAACTGCTACAGAACAATGCTACAAGTGCTGTAACTTGTTTTATAATAAAATGTGCAATGGTTAATACTGTTTTATTGTGCCAGCACCAGTTAGCAACCCATCGCCTCAACACTATCCTGCCACTGGAAGGTTCATCCATCCTGGGCCTCTACATTTTGGTGTCACAAGCACCTCCGAGACAGACACTGACAGCTGGACTCAGTAACACATTTCAGTTGCAGTGGTTAACACAGTGGGGTATGTGGACAAACTGTTCTCCCTCCCCCCCCCCCCCCCCCTTCTGTGTACGGAGGGTGGGTTCTAAGGTAGAGTGTCATCATAACCTGAGAGTATCATTTACAAAGCCAGGCAAATCAGATGATTTGTCATGATTTCATGGCGATTCCAGGGACCACTATTCACAACCACTAAGGAGCTTGCAATGCAGCCTATTAGTGCACAGTGCGCAATATGTTAAGTTGATATCAGTGCACTGATACTTGGCTGTCTATTGGGGATAAAGGTTCAAAAATGACAGAGTCAGGATGCAAAATGTTTCTGGGCAGGAGGTAATTCAGTCATCAACAAATCAGGTAAAGCAATTAACAACAGAAAAGGCAGAGATGCATAGGCAAATGATTGCTATGAAAGAAAGTGGGGCATCATCCCATTTATCTACTCCTTTTGTGGATTCAGCTGCCACTAATTTGATTACTCCCTATTCTATCTTGCCAACTGATGATATGTTGTTGTCTTTCCTGTATGATCTGGAGGCAGCAGGAAAGATTCATTTTTGGACAGATGATCGGCTAAGCTGCAACTGATGGGAGGCAAAAGTGTTTTTGAGGTATAAAAAGAGGTTGACAAACACAGAGACTTTTTAACAGCTTGGAAAATGGCTCACACAATGCTATAGAAAACAGAATACCATGAGAATGAGATTTTCACTCTGCAGCAGAATGTGCACTGATATGAAACTTCCTGGCAGATTAAAACTGTGTGTCGAACCGAGACTCGAACTTGGGACCTTTGCCTTTTGCAGGCAAGTGCTCTACCAACTGAGGTTTGCAGAAGAGCTTCTGTGAAGTTTTGAAAGTAAGAGATGATGTACCGGCAGAATTGAGGCTGTGAGGATGGGTCATGAGTTGTGCTTGGATAGTTGGTAGAACACTTGCCCGCGAAAGGCAAAGGTCCCGAGTTCAAGTCTCAGTCCGGCACATAGTTTTAATCTGCCTGGAAGTTTCAGAATACCATGAGCTTTATTATTTATTTATTTATATATTTATTGAGCAGTTGAGTGGAATGTCACAGAAGCACAATGAGTCATTAGAAAGTTTCAGTGATAGGATAAGAAAAGTCAATGAGCATACTTATGAGTTAAGGGCAAGCAAATAATGTTATCCTCCAGGTAACAGAGCATAGGGTTTTAGAAGTTTTCCTGTGAGGCTTGCCGTCTTATTATATGTCTAAGCAGATTCAGATAGGTAACCCAAAAGACCTTAACACTGCTGTTAGGTTATCTATGGTGTTGGAGGAGATAGATTTAGTGAGGGAGGCGTGTAATAGGTGAGATATTCTGTCCACTGAGGTGAGATGTTCCAGTTGTGGGTGTTCAGAGCATGTCCAGAGGCAGTGCCATTAGCTAAAATGTTTGGTGTGGTTGGGATTGTAGGGATAGAGGTGGAATGGGCAGGGGCAGAATGTTCTGGTGTTAAAACACAAACAGGTTTCCAAAGGCCACCAGACAGCATTCCCATTAAATTTCAGTGCTGCAGAAATATATTCAGGGGCGGAATGTGAGGTAGTAGGGTTCATAAGGGGAAAGAAGCACAAATTTATATTGGAGATAGGGTGCATGTGTGAGTGGCAAGTCTGGACCTCACAGGTACGAAACAATTAAACCCTAAATGCTATAGTTTGTGTGTGGTGGGAGATATTGACAAGAAGTGACTGTTTCAGCAATATTAAGTTTTCTTGTTGGGGTGGAATAATTTCAGGAGTGCATGGAAGTGGTGACACAAGCTAAGTGAAGGTTACTGCACAATCCTGGGGATAAAATTTTTGTTCAAACATCATGCCAAAATTGACCTTCAGACACAAAAAAAGGAACTCAAGGGGACAATATTCCACCAGTGAAATACTGGTGCAAGGTCCATCTACCATAAGGCAGGAACCAGTTAAACTGCAGACAAAATCGCTAAGGCTTAATTCACATAATATAGTGCCACAAGGCAGTGGGAAGCTACTTTGAGTGAGTGTGGGACCAGAACGACCTGATAAAATGTTGTGTGTGATAGAACAGTTAGAAGAGGATGATGTGAAGAATGCAAAACAGTGCTTCATAGGAAGGAGTGTTGTACACCTAGAGGAGATGGAGAGTGAAAGAGTGGTACCCCTCAGTATAGATAATTTTGGCACTGATGATGAGAAGCTAACCAAAGGTTTGTTGGTAGCAAGTTTATCCATTTTGGACAAAGATGCTTGTGCAGAGGCAGAGCATCTGAAGGGAACAGAGAAAGTGGAAATGGAAGAACCGTTACTGGAATTTGAGGAGTTATTTAATCCTCAGGATCCACTGCCGGCAATGCCCATAACACAACTTACAATTCCAAAGGGGTTTAAAGCACCTGTATATCACAAACTGTACAGTACCTCTCAGCATTTACTGTCAGATTTGAAGGACTCCATTAACCAACAACTGAGCAATGGCATAATAGAGAGGAGCACTAACCCTTGGCGAGTAGCCATCTTCATTGTATCCAAAAAAAGTTGGCGCATGGAACAAAGATGTGCAGATTTTGTTGTGACTATCAGCACCCGAATAGTAAAAAAATTACACATCTAAACCCAATACCAAACATTACGGAAACCCTCAACAACTTGGGGCAGTGCTAGTATTTCTCTAGGACAGACTTAAGGAGTGGGTATTACCAACTGTAGATAGCTCTAGAAGACTGGCCAAAAACTGTGTTGTTTAGTCTACTGGGCCAATTACCAGTACCGACGAATGCTGTTTGGTTTAAAAAACATATTAGCCACATTTCAATGGTTGCTGGACAGAGTACTAAGGGGTTTGAAACTGCTGCACTGTATTGTGTAACTTAACAATACAACTGTGTTTTCAAGGAATATGAAGGAACATACACAACCAATGAAGGAAGTGTTTAAGAGATTTGTGCAGTGTGTCTTACACTGAGTATTGAAAAGCATAATTTTGCTCTGGAAGAAGCAAGTTATTTAGGAAATGTGAGTAGCTGAGAAGATGTGAAAGCAGACCCAAAATTAGTGCATGCAGTGTGGGATTTTCCAGCTCCTCAGACAAATAAGGAATTACAATCATTCTTGGGATTGGACAATTATTGCAGAAAATTTGTGAAGGGGCTTGCAGCTATTACATGGTTGCTTACACAATTATTAAAAACAGGTGTAAAATTTTAGTAAGCAACAGAGTGTCAAGTCACATTTGAGAAGGTGAAAGAGACATTAACACTGAATCCAGTGTTGATCCTTCTGGATGAAGAGGAGTTTGTACTATCATGCAACACTTCCACCCAGGCACTGGGGAGTGTTTTGAGTCAGTTGATACATGGCGAGGTATATTCTGTGGCTTAAGCTTCAAGACAGATAAACAAGGCTGTGAGAAATTACTGCATAATGGAAAAGGAGATGATAAACCTGACATAGAGGGGCACAAATTTTAAATGTCATATGTATGGTACAAAATTCAAGTTGGGTTTCATGCAGCATTGAACTGGTTTTTGGGGTTGAAAAACCCTTCAAGCAGATTCATGAGGTGATTGTTGAGAATAAGTGAGTTTACCTTTGAGGTTGTCCATAAGCCAAGCCAGAAGTGTGGAAATATGGATGGACTGAGCAGGAAGGTTACAGTAGTATGGAAACTGGGCCATAGTCTTGCAAAGTGGCAGGCAGTGCAGTCTGCTGATGCAGACTGCAAGCTGTTTGATGCAGCTGCAGTTCATTGAGCACAACAGGCTGTCATATAGGTCAACAAGACTGAAACCACTCATAGCAATGCCTACTGAGCTACGATAAGAAGTATTGAAGGAGGTCCTCATCACATGATATCTGGGCATGGAGGTTGTAGGACAATGGACTCAAGAATGACAGAGTATTACTGGTGACAGACACAGAAAAGAAATGCAGATAAGTACATACAAAATTGTGTGCCATGTACACATCCAGTGCATCTGAGTCATCAGCAAGTACCAGAACAAAGGTTACTTGAGGTAACCAAATCTTTTGAAATGACAGGCGTGGATATCTCGGGGCATTTTAGCCAGATGCCCAGTGGGAAAATATTACATTATGGCTATTACTGATCATTCCTCACTAAACATGATAATGACTGCCATTCCAAATCAACAAGGAACTACAGTGATACAGCCACCATAATGATCAGGATGTTTATTTAGCATTTGCAGCATATAATTCCAAGGTGCATACCAGTGCTGAACTTTCCCCACATGAGATGATGTATGGGAGCGAGATACCTCCCCCCCATTCAGCATAGTCACCCCAAAAATCAGTAAGAACAGAGAGTCAGTTCAGAATTTTGCAAACATACTAATGAAATTGTGGAAATGTATACAGGTGGCAAACACCTGAATCGTGCAGCATCAAGGAGATGAACAGAAACGTGTGAGGACAATTTACAGAGCATAGAGTAAGACAATGGGTGTTTTTATCAAGTCTGAATATCACAAGGGTTAGAGACCAAGACATATATTACAGGGTACCAGAAGCAGTACCAAGTAATTGTGATGATGTCACAAATAAATGTCAAGCTACAATTGCCAACTCTTGGGGCTGTTGGACCCTTACAATCATTTCAAGATGCTCCAGATTCATTGATACAAGTTTCAGTATTGACCAATAAGAAAAGAGTGAGGAAATATAAGGAGAATGAGGAACAAAAAGATCTTGAAACATTTATACACTGATCAGTCAGAACATTATGACCACTGATCTACTATCAACATAAACCCATGTAGGTGATAGCAGCATCACCTGGTGAGGAATGGCTGCTAGTCAGACGTGTGCATGGTGCATGTAATATCAGTGAGCATGCTGTCCGTATGTAGAATGGGGAAGGTGTGCAATCTATCTGAGTTTGACCAAGGGCAGAATGTGATGGCCGGGATGCTCAGCACGAGCATTTTGGAAACTGCACAACTTGTCGGGTGTTCGAAGAGTGCTGTGGGGAGTGTCTTCAACATGTGGCAAAACCAAGGTGAAACCACATCCAGACGTCATGGGGTTGGGTTGCCAGCCCTCATTACAGTTGTAGGACGTCAAAGGCTGGGCAGACTAGTAAAACAGGACAGGTGGCAAACTGTGGCAGAAATAACATCAGACTTTAATGCTGGGCAGAGTAAAAGTGTGGGTAAACACACAGTGCACTGAACACTTGTAGCAATGGGCCTTTGCAGCCAATGACCCATGTAAGTGCCAACATTAATACCACAACATCACCAACTATGACTGAAATCGGCACATGACCATTGACATTGGAAGTTTGCACAGTGGCAGAGCATTGCACTGTCTGATTAATCCTGATACCTTCTTCATCATGCTAATGGGAGGGCACATGTGGTGCCACCACCAGACACCACACTTGCTAGGTGGTAGCCTTTACATCGGCCGCGGTCTGGTAGTATACGTCGGACTCACGTGTCGCCACTGTCAGTGATTGCAGACCGAGCGCCGCCACACGGCAGGTCTAGAGAGACTTCCTAGCACTCGCCCCAGTTGTACAGCTGACTTTGTTAGCGATGGTTCACTGACAAATTACGCTCTCATTTGCCAAGACGATAGTTAGCATAGCCTTCAGCTACGTCATTTGCTACGACCTAGCAAGGCGCCATTATCATTTGCTATTTATCTTGTGATACATGTATCGTCAGACCGATGTTCACCAATTATGAATTAAAGTTAAGTATTCCAGTAGTTACTTACGTTCTTTGCTACAATAAATTCCCTTACCTGTTCCAGACCTCACGCCAGCCTGCGTGAGCTTAAACGCGTGCCTTTCGGCTTCCTCTCCTAGTGGCTTGGCTGTCTCGCCAAGTCACAACAGCACATATCTGTTGTCTTCCAAGGGAAGATGGAGACAAGATGGTGGTTGCTCAACTATACTCTGAGGGACATTCACATGGGCATCCATGGGTCCAGTGGAGCTCATGCAAGGCACCATGATGTTGTTTTTGTTGTTGTGGTGGTCTTCCGTCCTGAGACTGGTTTGATGCAGCTCTCCCTGCTACTCTATCCTGTGCAAGCCTCCTCATCTCCCAGTACTTACTGCAGTCTACATACTTCTGAATCTGCTTAGTGTATTCATCTCTTGGTCTCCCTCTATGATTTTTACCCTCCACGCTGCCGTCCAATGCTAAATTTGTGATCCCCTGATGCCTCAGAACATGTCCTACCATCCGGTCCCTTCTTCTTGTCAAGTTGTGCCACAAACTCCTCCCCTATTCTATTCAATACCTCCTTATTAATTATGTGATCTACCCATCTAATCTTCAACATTCTTCTGTAGCACCACATTTTGAAAGCTTCTTTTCTCTTCTTGTCCAAACTATTTATCATCCATGTTTCATTTCCATACATGGCTACTCTCCATACAAATACTATCAGAAATGACTTCCTGACACTTAAATCTATACTCGATGTTAACAAATTTCTCTTCTTCAGAAACACTTTTCTTGCCATTGCCAGTCTACATCTTATATCCTCTCTACTTCGACCACCATCAGTTATTGTGCTCCCCAAATAGCAAAACTCCTTTACTACTTTAAGTGTATCATTTCCTAATCTAATTCCCTCAGCATCACCCGACTTAATTCGACTACATTCCATTATCCTCGTTTTGCTTTTGTTGATGTTCATCTTATACCCTCCTTTCAAGACACTGACCATTCCATTCAACTGCTCTTCCAAGTCCTTTGCTGTCTCTGACAGAACTGCAATGTCATTGGTGAACCTCAAAGTTTTTATTTCTTCTCCATGGATTTTAATACCTACTCTGAATTTTTCTTTTGTTTCCTTTACTGCTTGCTCAATATACAGATTGAATAACATTGGGGAGAGGCTACAACCCTGTCTCACTCCCTTCCCAACCGCTGCTTCCCTTTCATGCCCCTCGAGTCTTATAACTGCAATCTGGTTTCTGTACAAATTGTAAATAGCCTTTCGCTCCCTGTATTTTACCCCTGCCACCTAAAGAATTTGAAAGAGAGTACTCCAGTCAACATTGTCAAAAGCTTTCTCTAAGTCAACAAATGCTAGAAACGTAGGTTTGCCTTTCCTTAATCTTCTTTCTAAGATAAGTCGTAAGGTCAGTATTACCTCATGTGTTCCAGCATTTCTACGGAATCCAAACTGATCTTCCCTGAGGTTGGCTTCTACCAGTTTTTCCATTCGTCTGTAAAGAATTTGTGTTAGTATTTTGCAGCTGTGACTTATTAAACTGATAGTTTGGTAATTTTCACATCTGTCAACACCTGCTTTCTTTGGGATTGGAATTATTTTATTCTTCTTGAAGTCTGAGGGTATTTTGCCTGTCTCATACATCTTGCTCACTAGATGGTAGAGTTTTTTCAGGAATGGATTTTGCATGGCCGTCAGTAGTTCTAATGGAATGTAGTCAACTCCCGGGGCCTTGTTTTGACTCGGGTCTTTCAGTGCTCTGTCAAACTCTTCACGCAGTATCGTATCTCCTATTTCATCTTCATCTACATCCTCTTCCACATCCATAATACTGTCCTCAAGTACATCGCCCTTGTATAGATCCTCTATATACTCCTTCCACCTTTCCGATTTCCCTTCTTTGCTTAGAACCGGGTTTCCATCTGAGCTCTTGATATTCAAACAAGTGGCACTCTTTTCTCCAAAGGTCTCTTTAATTTTCCTGTAGGCAGTATCTATCTTGCCCCTAGTGAGATAAGCCTCTACATCCTTACATTTGTCCTCCAGCCACCCCTGTTTAGCCATTTTACACTTCCTGTTGATCTCATTTTTTAGACGTTTGTATTCTTTTTTGCCTGCTTCATTTACTGCATTTTTATATTTTCTCCTTTCATCAATGAAATTCAATATTTCTTCTGTTACCCAAGGATTCCTACTAGCCCTCATCTTTTTACCTACTTGATCCTCTGCTGCCTTCACTGCTTAATCCCTCAGAACTACCCATTCTTCTTCTACTGTATTCCTTTCCCCCATTCCTGTCAATTGTTCCCTTATGCTCTCCTGAAACTCTGTACAACCTCTGGTTTAGTCAGTTTATCCAGGTCCCATCTCCATAAATTCCCACCTTTTTGAAGTTTCTTCAGTTTTAATCTACAGTTCATAACCAATAGATTGTGGTCAGAGCCCACATCTGCCCCTGGAAATGTCTTACAATTTAAAACCTGGTTCCTAAATCTCTGTCTTAGCACTATATAATCTATCTGATAACTTCTAGTATCTCCAGGATTCTTCCATGTATACAACCATCTTTTATGATTCTTGAACCAAGTGTTAGCTATGGTTAAGTTATACTCTGTGCAAAATTCTACCAGACGGCTTCCTCTTTCATTCCTTACCCCCATTCCATATTCACCTACTACGTTTCCTTCTCTTCCTTTTCCTGCTATCGAATTCCAGTCACCCATGACTATTAAATTTTCATCTCCCTTCACTACCTGAATAATTTCTTTTATCTCATCATACATTTCATCAATTTCTTCATAATCTGCAGAACTAGTTGTCATATAAACTTGTATTACTGTAGTAGGCATGGGCTTCATGTCTATTTTGGCCACAATAATGCGTTAACTATGCAGTTTGTAGTAGCTTACCCACACTCCTATTTTTTTATTCATTATTAAACCTACTCCTGCATTACCCCTATTTGATTTTGTATTTATAACCCTGTACTCACCTGACCAAAAGTCTTGTTCCTTCTGCCACCAAACTTCACTAATTCCCACTATACCTAACTTTAACCTATCCATTTCCCTTTTTAAATTTTCTAACCTACCTGCCCGATTAAGGGATCTGATATTCCATGCTCCGATCCATAGAATGCCAGTTTTCTTTCTTTCTCCTGATAACGACGTCCACCATGATGCCCAAGGAGTATTGTACATTGGTTGCAGATCACATACACCCCTTTCATGACAATCATGTTTCCCAATGATAGTGACATTTTTCAACAAGACATTGCGCCATATCATAAGAGCAGAAGTGTGATGGAGTGGTTTGAGAAACACAATGGCAAGTTCAAACTGATTTGCTGGTCCTCCAACTTGCCTGATCTGAACCTGACTGAACGTGTCTGGGATGTGATTGAACATGACATCATCAGTCCCCTCCACGGCAGTTAGGTGACTTGTGTGTGCTGATGTGGTGCCAACTTCCTCCAGCAATCTACCAAAGCCTCACTGCTTTCACACCCCGATGTGTCGCCACTCTCCTCCATGGCATAGGTGGACATACCAGCTATTGAATTGGTAGTCATATGTTCTGGCTGATCAGTGTAAACATGATATCATATGGGCTGAGCTCCCAGAAGTAGCAAGGAAGGATGTGTATTACTAGGAAATTTTGTTTAGCATTAGTAGTGTGGAGATTATTTTGGGAGGTTGCAACATAAATTACGGTGTTAATGTGTTAGAGGTAGGGAGGACAGCATGTAATTTCTGCACAGTGTAATTTCATAAGTAGAAACTAAAGGAGGAATACCATTTATTGCTGTAATTATTGTTGTTTTAAGTCATGGTTTTTGTGTTGTATGTTCACATGAGGAACTGTGTGAGGAGACATAGTGTCCGTTGAAAGAGGGAGGGGGAATAGTTACAGCTTCCTTTTCCCAGATTGCTGCATGTCACAGGATGAGGGTCCTAAGTGTCCTAATCCTGGTGGTGCTACATCTCTTCAGTGAGTGTGAGTTAGCAGCATTGCAGGACCAGCACTGGGGAAGCTCAGTGCTGGTCACTAGGCATGAGGATACTATACTCAATAGTCACTGATGGACTGTGAGGGTGATGTATAACATGAGAAATGCAGAATGAGGTGCAGAGGTTGGAGGAAACCTTTTCAAAACTGTGACAGAAAGCAGAGAGGTAAGGGATGTTCGGAGAAATATGGTGGCAATGCCATGGATTGTGCATGTCCTATGAGCGATTATGGTGGCAAAATTGCAGCAAACAGTGGAAGTAGCACCATGGACTTCGCAGAAACATAGTAGAGAATGGCTGAATGTCAGTGGGAACAATAAAAACCATATTTGGAACTACAGACGACAATGATATCAGAGGAATGGAATGGCAAAATAGGAAGAATAAGGGAAGTGGTAGATGATGATAAAGCAGTACTAGAATGGCACACTACAAAATTGTCGAACGTGGAATGGGATGTGCTACATAATACGTGTACATTGTGAGGATTGACCATGAAGCTAATGGAGTATGCAAGGACAACAGATGACTCAGTAAACTGGGACATACGGGTTATACAGACCCAGTTGGTTTCCTCGGATATGAGGGTAATAGTCGTGAGGCTTTTATAAGTGCTAGCCAATAGCATATGGGATGCTAGGGTGGAAGTGACAGAATTGCTGGAAGCCATACACCATGCCATAAATGGAAAGATGAAGCTGGCACTACTATCACCAGAGCAGTTCCTGGTGTGCTTATAAAATGTTCAGAGGGAGTTACCTATGGACTGTGCCTCATCTATAAGCCAAGTACACACAATCTACCTCTGTATTACAACATTGCTACAGTACAGGACTTGATGGTCCAAGAATGACTCTATGTGCTGGTATAGTTACTGTAGTGGCAGGGGACCACACCAAGTTTAAGTGTTTTACCATCCACCCTTACCCAATGTTGTGGGGAATTCTCGGAAAGTACATGCAGATGTAGACCAGGCTCAGGGAAGTATGCTAGTCTCAGAAGATGGGTGAAGACACGTGGTAATGTCAATGGAGGAATTCCATAACTATCAGAGGGAATGAGTGGACATATGACTGAACCAACTGATCCAGTCTGGCAAGAACACATGCTACATTCAGTTGTTCTTAGGTAAGATGGACAGCCAGTGTGCACACATAACACCCTGGAGACACAACCCTATTTCCAAGTGATGGGGCTACATTGGATCTACTCCATGTACAATGCTGTAGTAGTGGAAGCAAATTTCTGCGAGCAAGGGAGACTTAGAGAGATGATTCTGTTATATCTGCATGGCAGCAGACTGCTGATTGACAGGACATCTTGTGACACAGTTGTTCTGACCTTTCTATCTACCAACCATTGTTACTGGGATCACCAGGATGAACATAACACAGCCACCATTGTACTGGTTGGATAAACTGTTTGGGGTACTCCCAATGCATACCTGACCTATCTCAATAATACTCTTGGACCCTACCTCTTCCTCTCCCTGAACCTGTTCATAACAATGAAGGAGAGGTCTATTTCTGCAGGACAGATACTGTGGTAACCAATGTCATATGGTCATGATGACGAGCATAACAATACCCAGCACCTTGATTCTCTCACCGTTTCGTGTAGCCTTCAAATACCTTAGGCAGAGGGCCACCCACCCATCTGCCATGTGACACATGCCCCCCCCTCCCCCTTCCCCTCCCCTGTACCTGTCCAGCAAAGGATATGATTAACTGATGAACAATATGTTACAAGAATTTCCAAGGGTGAAAGACTTTTCCAATGTTATATTTGTCTGTTCTACACTTATTGTGATTAATGGTAGGAATATGTGCATTTGTGAAATAAGATTATTCAATGAATGACACTGCAGTCCCCCCAACCAAGTATACTGATTGGATTAATGATACAGTATTCTAAATGATATTTTGTGTAATAATTAATAAGGGTTGTAAACAGTTTACAGCAGCACTGAGAAGTTGCCAGTCGTGTGAGGATTAGTATGAGCTAGTGTAACATTTGTACTGTGTTTGTAGGGGATCTATTAAACAAATGTACTGCTAAGGCTATCCAGCAGAAGGAGATAGTTTGGCAACATTACCCTGTTGGTTAATGAGAAGTCAAGGAAATTTCAGGTCAGGTGTACATGAATGCCAGCGAGTTTAAGTTGTGGGCTTAATACACTGTTGACAAATCTTGTAATTCGAACTAACTAGACTTAAGAAAACGTATGGTACACCATTGTAAAAATGTACTGCAGATTTACCCACAGCTGATATGCTGGGACTGGACCTAGAGGATGAGGGAAGTACCTGTAGCATCACCACGACTTTCCAGTAATACTATATGAAATAGCAGCATTGTCACAGCTGCCACAAGAAGGCCGCAGACACCAGTGGATACTGAGTGGACCAAAACACCATTGCATCAGATGCAGCAACATTACCAACTGGTTTTCACATTGAGGGCCAAGGACCAGGGCTCACAGTACTGATGATACAGTAGAATGGCAGGCCGACTGCAGCAGAGGTGGACCAGTTACCACACCTTCTGGCTACCACCTTGTTTTGGGGTATGTGATTAGAAGCAGTGCCTCGGCACAACAAGTGGGCACCACACCTGTACAAATACCCATCATTTTCAGTAAAAGTATTCAAAATCTGGCAACAACTACTACGATGGGAGGTCCACACCGGATGATAGGCTGATATGATTTTGCAAGCTGCCACCACAAGTCTTGGGCTTCAACATCAAGCAGCCATGTTCTGGCCCTAACTTCACACTCATGGACTCAGCATCTTCCAGCCAGTGGGCCATCTTGAGCTCCATTCAGCCACAGCTCGTCTTCTGCCTTGTAGGACAGTCATTTGTGACTGGGGTAGTGCAGACACCCATCCACCTATACTTGTGCAGGAAAACTGACACTGTATGCCTCCACTCACAAGGGCTGGCACCACTGCTGGGATCTGTCTTCTGCAACAAGAATCACAGCAGGCTTCTGCATCTGCAGCTGTGGCAGAGTAATGTCAAGAAGGTGCCTGCCGCCGTTGGATAAGCAGCTGAGCAGCAAGTCGTATACTCCTAGCTCACTCATTTGTTACATAGTTTAATTCTTAATTTCTTTGCGTGTTTTTGGTACTTGCATTGTTTAATTCATAAATTTCGGGCGTATTATAGTATTTGAGAGTGTAGCATCGTGTTTTAGTACCTGAATAGTGTAATTTCGCTTAGTCTCCTTCCGCCGCCGAGCAGTGTCAGCAGTGCGCAAGTAGCAGCATTACTGCATTTACTAGGCAATCTTGTATTTTAATAACCGTTTAAATTTTGTCGATTTGTTTGCGCTCTCTGTAGATTAGTTCACACGTTCTTAGCAAAACAGTTCTTAGTATGGATAGGGACTGCAACTGCTGTGTTCGGATGCAGGCTGAGTTGGCATCCCTTCGCTCCCAGCTTCAGGCAGTGTTGGCTTCGGTCACACAGCTTGAGGCTGTTGCCAATGGGCATCACTGTGGGGGTCGGGATGGGGGTTTGTCGGGGACGGCCAGCTCGTCCCACGCATCCCCTGATCGGACTACGACTGTGGTTGCCCGGGATACTGCCCGCATTGAGGCTGATCCCTCACCTGTGGTAGAGTGGGAGGTCGTTTCAAGGTGTGGCAGGGGGCGAAAGACATTCCGGAGGGCTGAACGGAAAGCCTCTCCAGTTTGTCTGACGAACCGGTTTCAGGCTCTGTCTCAGGCTGATACTGATCTTCGGCCTGACATGGCTTCTTGTCCTGTTCCAGAGGTTGCCCCTCAGTCTGCAAGATCCGGGCGGTCGCAGAGGGTGGGCTTACTGGTAGTTGGGAGCTCCAACGTCAGGCGCGTAATGGGGCCCCTTAGGGAAATGGCAGCAAGAGAGGGGAAGAAAACCAATGTGCACTCCGTGTGCATACCGGGGGGAGTCATTCCAGATGTGGAAAGGGTCCTTCCAGATGCCATGAAGGGTACAGGGTGCACCCATCTGCAGGTGGTCGCTCATGTCGGCACCAATGATGTGTGTCGCTATGGATCGGAGGAAATCCTCTCTGGCTTCCGGCGGCTATCTGATTTGGTGAAGACTGCTAGTCTCGCTACCGGGACGAAAGCAGAGCTCACCATCTGCAGCATCGTCGACAGGACTGACTGCGGACCTTTGGTACAGAGCCGAGTGGAGGGTCTGAATCAGAGGCTGAGACGGTTCTGCGACCGTGTGGGCTGCAGATTCCTCGACTTGCGCCATAGGGTGGTGGGGTTTCGGGTTCCGCTGGATAGGTCAGGAGTCCACTACACGCAACAAGCGGCTACACGGGTAGCAGCGGTTGTGTGGCGTGGGCTGGGCGGTTTTTTAGGTTAGATGGCCTTGGGCAAGTACAGAAAGGGCAACAGCCTCAACGGGTGCGGGGCAAAGTCAGGACATGCGGGGAACAAGCAGCAATCGGTATTCTAATTGTCAACTGTCGAAGCTGCGTTGGTAAAGTACCGGAACTTCAAGCGCTGATAGAAAGCACCGAAGCTGAAATCGTTATAGGTACAGAAAGCTGGCTTAAGCCAGAGATAAACTCTGCCGAAATTTTTACAAAGGTACAGACGGTGTTTAGAAAGGATAGATTGCATGCAACCGGTGGTGGAGTGTTCATCGCTGTTAGTAGTAGTTTATCCTGTAGTGAAGTAGAAGTGGATAGTTCCTGTGAATTATTATGGGTGGAGGTTACACTAAACAACCGAACTAGGTTAATAATTGGCTCCTTTTACCGACCTCCCGACTCAGCAGCATTAGTGGCAGAACAACTGAGAGAAAATTTGGAATACATTTCACATAAATTTTCTCAGCATGTTATAGTCTTAGGTGGAGATTTCAATTTACCAGATATAGACTGGGACACTCAGATGTTTAGGACGGGTGGTAGGGACAGAGCATCGAGTGACATTATACTGAGTGCACTATCCGAAAATTACCTCGAGCAATTAAACAGAGAACCGACTCGTGGAGATAACATATTGGACCTACTGATAACAAACAGACCCGAACTTTTCGAATCTGTATGTACAGAGCAGGGAATCAGTGATCATAAGGCCGTTGCAGCATCCCTGAATATGGAAGTTAATAGGAATATAAAAAAAGGGAGGAAGGTTTATCTGTTTAGCAAGAGTAATAGAAGGCAGATTTCAGACTACCTAACAGATCAAAACGAAAATTTCTGTTCCGACACTGACAATGTTGAGTGTTTATGGAAAAAGTTCAAGGCAATCGTAAAATGCGTTTTAGACAGGTACGTGCCGAGTAAAACTGTGAGGGACGGGAAAAACCCACCGTGGTACAACAACAAAGTTAGGAAACTACTGCGAAAGCAAAGAGAGCTCCACTCCAAGTTTAAACGCAGCCAAAACCTCTCAGACAAACAGAAGCTAAACGATGTCAAAGTTAGCGTAAGGAGGGCTATGCGTGAAGCGTTCATTGAATTCGAAAGTAAAATTCTATGTACCGACTTGACAGAAAATCCTAGGAAGTTCTGGTCTTACGTTAAATCAGTAAGTGGCTCGAAACAGCATATCCAGACACTACGGGATGATGATGGCATTGAAACAGAGGATGACTCGCGTAAAGCTGAAATACTAAACACCTTTTTCCAAAGCTGTTTCACAGAGGAAGACCGCACTGCAGTTCCTTCTCTAAATCCTCGCACAAACGAAAAAATGGCTGACATCGAAATAAGTGTCCAAGGAATAGAAAAGCAACTGGAATCACTCAATAGAGGAAAGTCCACTGGACCTGACGGGATACCAATTCGATTCTACACAGAGTACGCGAAAGAACTAGCCCCCCTTCTAACAGCCGTGTACCGCAAGTCTCTAGAGGAACGGAGGGTTCCAAATGATTGGAAAAGAGCACAGATAGTCCCAGTCTTCAAGAAGGGTCGTCGAGCAGATGCGCAAAACTATAGACCTATATCTCTTACGTCGATCTCTTGTAGAATTTTAGAACATGTTTTTTGCTCGCGTATCATGTCATTTCTGGAAACCCAGAATCTACTATGTAGGAATCAACATGGATTCCGGAAACAGCGATCGTGTGAGACCCAACTCGCCTTATTTGTTCATGAGACCCAGAAAATATTAGATACAGGCTCCCAGGTAGATGCTATTTTTCTTGACTTCCGGAAGGCGTTCGATACAGTTCCGCACTGTCGCCTGATAAACAAAGTAAGAGCCTACGGAATATCAGACCAGCTGTGTGGCTGGATTGAAGCGTTTTTAGCAAACAGAACACAGCATGTTGTTATCAATGGAGAGACGTCTACAGACGTTAAAGCAACCTCTGGCGTGCCACAGGGGAGTGTTATGGGACCATTGCTTTTCACAATATATATAAATGACTTAGTAGATAGTGTCGGAAGTTCCATGCGGCTTTTCGCGGATGATGCTGTAGTATACAGAGAAGTTGCTGCATTAGAAAATTGTAGCGAAATACAGGAAGATCTGCAGCGGATAGGCACTTGGTGCAGGGAGTGGCAACTGACCCTTAACATAGACAAATTTAATGTATTGCGAATACATAGAAAGAAGGATCCTTTATTGTATGATTATATGATAGCGGAACAAACACTGGTAGCAGTTACTTCTGTAAAATATCTGGGAGTATGCGTACGGAACGATTTGAAGTGGAATGATCATATAAAACTAATTGTTGGTAAGGCGGGTACCAGGTTGAGATTCATTGGGAGAGTGCTTAGAAAATGTAGTCCATCAACAAAGGAGGTGGCTTACAAAACACTCGTTCGACCTATACTTGAGTATTGCTCATCAGTGTGGGATCCGTACCAGGTCGGGTTGACGGAGGAGATAGAGAAGATCCAAAGAAGAGCGGCGCGTTTCGTCACTGGGTTATTTGGTAACCGTGATAGCGTTACGGAGATGTTTAATAAACTCAAGTGGCAGACTCTGCAAGAGAGGCGCTCTGCATCGCGGTGTAGCTTGCTCGCCAGGTTTCGAGAGGGTGCGTTTCTGGATGAGGTATCGAATATATTGCTTCCCCCTACTTATACTTCCCGAGGAGATCACGAATGTAAAATTAGAGAGATTAGAGCGCGCACGGAGGCTTTCAGACAGTCGTTCTTCCCGCGAACCATACGCGACTGGAACAGGAAAGGGAGGTAATGACAGTGGCACGTAAAGTGCCCTCCGCCACACACCGTTGGGTGGCTTGCGGAGTATCAATGTAGATGTAGATGTAGAACTGCCCCAAGCATCCCACATCAGCAGTCGTGCTCCACTGCTGACATCAGGCTGACCACTGGCTGGCCATTGCATCAACAACTGCTGAACCCACTGCTGTCAGCATATGGCAAGGAGGTGTAACTACTATGGAATGACACTATGAATTCTGTAGCTTGTTTCCTGATAAAATGTCCAACTATTAATTCTGTCTTCTTGAGTCAGCACCACTCAGCATCCTGATGTCAACCCACTGCCTCAACTCATTCTGCCACTGTAGAGGCCATACACTCCTGGCCTTCACACAATAATTAAAACTGCATACTAAGAGGTTAAGTCCCTAACTGAAGTCTGAGCCACTTACCCATTCTCACCACATTTACTGATGCAATCAGCTATAAATTTACATGTGCACACATAAGCACTCAACAAATAGGTCTCACTCTACAGTCATTGCATGAAATACAATTAAAAGTCAGTACACTCATTAAAGTAGCTAAACAGGTACCATGGCTGGTTAATCATTGTTGGGGGGAGGGGGAAGCAGGGACAAAAGAATGAGCTACTCACCCTGTACAAATATTAAAATTATCTGCCAAACAACTCTGGTAGACGGTTATACACGGAAAAAAATGTGAAACTCATACCAAATCATCTCACCATCATAAAATTGGGTGTGGACAAGCTGGGACTTTGGTTACTGCCCTCTTGTCATGATGCTAAATACATTCTGTTAAAATGTGATCTACAAGATATGTCCAGAAAGTAATGCAATTTTATCTTAAAAATAATGTATTCAAAATATTGCTACAAACGTTTTAAAATTCTTTTGAGTAACCCACTTTGGCGTCTATAAATTTTTTTCACAACAACTCTGCCATACACAATATGCATTTTGCCATGTTCTCAATTTTCGAAATGGTTGGAGTCATTTACGTAGGGCTGTGATAAAATGGATGATCAACCCTACATTGGATGGCTACCAACCAGCAAGTGTGATGAAAATGTGGCACATGGCCATGATCTTTTGAATGCTGATCATCAAATGAGCATGTAGATGATAGCAGCAATAATCAATCTTCCAAAAATCACAGTGCACGGCATTGTTAGTGCCAATCTGAATGTGAAGATAATGTGTGCCCTGGGGCTCTGACAACTACAAGAACAATCAAGTGGTGACTACAAATGGAATTTTGAAACTTATGCAAGTTCAACTTTTTTTTGAGACAATTTCATGTTGGTGACAAAACACATGTGTTTGAGTACAATCCTGAGAAGAATCACTAAAGTTCTGAATGGTATGTCCTAAGGAGCCTCGCCCCAAGAAGGCAATAATGCGTGATGGTAGCAAATTTCAAATAACTCTTTTATTACTCTCTGATCAACACCAACGAATGTGCCTATCGGCTCTATTGGCAAATGGGACAAACAGCGTTAACAGTAAAATGCTATCAAAGAATACCATATTGTTGAAAAGTAAAGTCTACATTGTACTGTGTAATTATTTTTGTGAGAACAGATAATATAACTGTGGTGTGCAATGACTTCAGGTGCGCTGTATGAGCAAGTAAAAGACCGGAAAATTAAGTTATCTACTCCTTTAGAGAAACTCTGTGTTTAACAATTACTTCAGTAGTCTATCATACAGAAGAAAACAGAAGACTTTGTATATGTTTCTCTCATGTAAACCCTGTAGATAAATTCAGTAAAACTCTTGAGTAAATAACTGACTCTTAGTTTTCATGTGTGTGTAAACACTTATGTGACATTTTAACAAAATATGCATTCCCTTGGGCAAAACTGTTCTTTTGAAAGTACCTGAGAGACACTTCACTACATTTTCAGATGACTATTATTTCTTAAGGTTTTTCAATAAACTGGCACAGCAATTATTCTCCTACACCAATGTTATGTTCTGTATCTCGCATTAGTCATATACTTATTGCACTTGGTTGCAGTAGTGTAAAAGAGTCTTTGAAAACCTACCTTGCATAATGTGCAAATCTTTACTGAGTGTAATTGCAACTGTTCATCATCTAGTGTATTACCTCAGTGTGTTCCTCATTTTAACACTTTTGTGTTTTAACTCCTTGATTTCAAACTCGTGTTATTGTTGTCTGGTAGTAACATCACATCTTTTCCTCAGCTGAACAATATTATTCTATATTCTGACATAATTGTCAAACTCAAAAGGAGTGTGACCATAATACAACTTAAATGTTTATTTGACACTACAGTAGTGAAGCCATAGCCAAGGCACATAAAAAAAAAAACGGTGGGGGGGTTACATTACCAACTTCAACAAATGATGATGAAGTTTGTTGAAACCAGTAATGTAACCCATTTTTTTAAAGAAAAAATTTTATGTACTGTGACTATGGCTTCACTATTGTAGTGTCAAATGAACAATATTAGTATAATACAACTGAAACAACTCTTACCACTTGGCTGTCCATGGCTTAAACAATTAGTTCTACTCCAAATTTGAAACATTTACATTATCAGTTACTACTGCTTTGGTTACTGATGCGTAACACTATGACGTACAATACAGCACTGCACACTTACATACTATAAGGCAGCACAAGTGGCTTACTAACAAGCCAGGCCAAAAAATGAAACAGCAGTTAACTTCAGTTGAAACTGACTCCATAAAACAAACAAACTTTCTCTGTGTGTACAGAATGCAGAAAAGAAAGTTGTTCTGGCGTAACCACAAGCGCCGGAATGGAGAAGAAGAATGCAAGACCAGAGAAGGCGGTGAAATGAAGTTGGCCAGTGTGTGCTAATTAGGCCCACACCACAACAGGAGCACCCTCAAGCCAAAGTGAATACAAGCACCACTCCTGCCAGCCTCGGCCACTCAGATTTACTCAGTATACACACATTAGTGGAAAGTGTTCGTGGAGTATTAGCACAGCCTAGCAGAGGGTGCTAAGAGAACAGTTAGTAGTGATCCACAAACTGCACATTGCATATATCACAGGACTCTGATATATATTGCCTGTTGCTTATCACTTGCGACATGTGTTCTAAATTTGAAGTTAAGTATTGTCAATTTGCTTTATAGAAATAAAACTACTAATGTTATTTGCTTGAACTGTTGTATAGTATTCTGTGAATGCAGCATCCCTTAGGCACCCTATACGAGACAAGTGGGCAAGACCCAACAAAAGTGACTAACTAAATTACAAATACAGCAACCTTAACATTACTTATCATACCTAAAAATAAATCATTTCTTAATATATCCACAATTCTGACATGTAAATATCTACTAGGTACACAAAACAAAGTTAACCTCCTGGCCTCAGGGAACAAGGATGCTTGTTCCTTAAAACATGCTTATGGTGTGCTGGCAATAACTTGTATTTTTTCTTCCTCGTCTTCTTTACAACAGTGTCTTTACTAAAAAGCATTTGGAGGAGGACTTGGCGATGCCATAGAGAGCAGCACAGCTGGGTCGTGGTACAGCTTTAATTGTTTGATATGTACTACCACAGTATGATCAGACAACTGGATCTCTGCCTTCACAGGAGAAGTTACTCATATAACAGGATATGGGCCCTGACACTGAGGTGTAAAATTCTTAGTTTGTTCTTTCTTGACCACAGGTCTTCAAAGCAGAACAAGGTCTCCAGGTTTGTACTGGGGAAGCGTAGCTGTTTTGCTGCTACGTCATATTTGTTTCTGAGTAGCTTTGGAATTATTTTGTTTAACTCTTTTCCAGATAGTCTTAAGGTGTTGGAATAGTCCCTTCACATCAGTCATCTCAACACCAAGAAGTAACTTAGTGAGTTTGAATGGAGAGTTAGTAGGTCTTCAGTAAACTTCCTTGTAGGGCATATACCTAGTGCACTTGTGTATATGACTATTGTACAGTGAAGTTGTGTAAGCAACAACAGTTACAATGTTAGTCTGATTTGTTAATGTAGTAGGATATCATTCAAACAGTTAGCTTATGGACATGTTCAAGATGACCACTGCTGCAATTTGCGTAATTGTATGAACAGGACAGACATCAAATTGGTTCCTTGATTAGTCAAGATATCAGCAAGACTTCTGTATGGCAGAACTAAATGATTGATAAAGGCACACACAACCAACTTCGCAGTCATGACTGCAAGTGGTATTAGAATTAGGTACCTGGGAAAGTGATCAGTGATGGATAGGACGTATTATTATTTTGTGTTCCTTGTGGGAAGGGGCTAACAATATCGAAAGTGACATTCTGAAATGGTCTAGTAGCTTCCAGGATGGTTTGCTAGGAAATTCTGCTAATTGGTGAGGAGTGCCCTTTTGAACACAATGCAGACAATTCCATATATATTTCTGAGCATCGTTACGTCCACCTGTCCATCAGAAGTAGGAAGCTACCCTAGCATTTGTGGCATGGCACCCATTATGGTGGGTCTCATGGTGTAAGATACCATCTTCTGCAAAAAAGTCTGGGACATTTTATATCTCTCTCCTGTGCTTTGTTTAGGTCTTCTAGTGAAACATCATCTGTCTGATCAACCACAAATTATGGTTTAGTGCCTTAGTGTTCTGGTTAAACATCCTGGTTTGTGGTGTACGTTACAGTCATATTCTGATAATTTCAATGTCCATTGAGTTAAGTGACTACTTGGATCCTTTGAGCTTAAAATCCATGCAAGGGCAATGTGATCATTGACCACAGTGAATTTTCATCCATACAAATAGCACCTGAAATAGTTTACTCCAAAATCAAGGGCTAACAATTCTTTTTAGTAGTACTGGAATTTTCTCTGCTGGGATCATCTGCTTGGAAGCATAACCCATAGGTCTTTCTTCATCATTATATTCCTGACTAAGGACAGGTCTGGCAGCATAATCTGAGGCATCTGTGGAAAGAATAATAGGTTTCTCAAAATCTGGACAGATCAGCAAAGGTGAATTTTTTAAAACACCCTTAATTTTTCTCATAGCTGCCTTGCACTCCTCTGTCCACTCAAACTCAGTGCCTTTCTTCAACAAATCTGTTAACAGTTCTGCTACTGTGGCTTAATCCTTCACAAAATAATGGCAATAATTAGCAAAACCAAGAAAAGGTTGCAACTCTTTAACATTAGTAGGAACTGGGGAATTCCCAGCTGCTTCTATTAGTCTTGGATCTTGCTTAATTCCATCTCCACTAATAATGTTACAGGTATTGGATATGTGATTTTGCAAACGAACATTCCTGTATTAAATGTGCAATCAACAACCTCGACAACACCCTTCTTAATCTCTCCACATGTTCCTCAGTTGTTCTTGGAAAATTATGATATCATTTAAATATACAAAGTCGGTTTCAAATCTTTGAACTGAAAGTCAGGGAATCTTTGGAAAGTGGTAGACACTTTCCTTAGATCAAAAGGCATGCATAAAAACTCATACAATTTGGAAGGAACCACAAAAGCTGCGTTTGGCTGATCTTTTGGTGCAATTGGAATTTGGTGATAACCAGAACCCATGTCAAAGATGATGAATTATGAAATCATCTAAAAATACAAAACATAAAGTTGGTTTCAAATCTTTGAACTGCAGGTCAGGGAATATTTGGAAAGTGGTAGCCACTTTCCTTAGACCAAAAGACATGTATTAAAACTCATACAATCTCGAAGGAACCACAAAATCTGTCTTTGGCCAATCTTTTAGTGCAATTGGAATTTGGTGATAACCAGAGGCCATGTCAAGGATGGTAAAAGACCTACAGTTCCCTAGTCTATGCAATGTTTCGTCAATGTGGGGTAGAGGGTAAGTATCAAGTGTTGTGACCGCATTTAACATTTGCGTATTAGCACATAGACGATAGGTTTTCTTCCAATCGATTGACTTCTTAGCCACCATGTTTGGTGATGACCATAGGCTTGCAAAAGGTTTATTTATGCCTGTAAACAACTGTTATGGAATAGTATCCTCAACAACTGATTGTAGATGAAATGGTATGGTTTCTGAGCAATCAGGGTAGCATGTCTTGTGGAAATTTTGTGCTGTATGAGGTCAATTGCTGGAAAATATTGCTGTTCTGCAAATAACAATTCATATTCCTCAAGAACTTGGTAGAAAAGAATTTGTTCAGATTCAGGGAAGCGCACTAATTTCTCATACAACTGATCTCTTAGTAAGGGTGCAATGGTGCAAACTTTTTTACTGTCATCTGCTTCTTTTTGTTACATTTAAACTGCTGTTCACAATGAACTTTTGGTTGCATTAATTCCTCACCACTAGCAAGTATAGTTCCATGTGGAATCTATCAGTCTCTTTGACTAAAGATATCAACATGTACTGGTATATGAAATTTCTTCCCTAGTACTCCCAGTTTTCTTATACTCCTTTTGACATTAACTTGCAGCCTATCAAGAACATCATTCTGACTTAGCAAGTCAACCAGAAAGTCAAATCTCAGCAGTATCCACATTTTAACATCAGTCCAGAAAACTTTTCCTGTACATCTGCTGCTTTTAACTGGGATGTTAGTTTTTAACATCTATGTACACGGTTCTGTCGGAGCCTGTGGGAGAGACCTCATACCACATGTTCCTCATGACTGAGGTACACGCTTACACAGTGATTCACTTCACTGAATTGGATAATTTGCATCTTATATTCTGTCACAGCTTGAAAATTATGTAAGAAGTCACACCCTAAAATGACATTGAAATTCCATCTGCATTTTTGCACTACTCCCATATCAAATCAATACCTCTTCCCTCCAGTCAGGAGATTTACAAAAGAAGTCTCTGCAGGCATAGTTAATTCCTCTCCTAATCCACTTATATCATAGGGTAGACGCTTAAGTGCATGCATATCACTATGAGCCACAAACAATAGACTAATCTGATATCCTGACTCTACAAACATTTTGATAGCTTTCCCCTGGGCTTACCTTCTAAAACTATGTTTACCACCACATCGGTAACTCCTTTCATTACAGGGTTGATTGTCCATATTGGAGGCAATGGCAGGTGGCAGGACCTGTCCTCACATGTGTTATTTTGGATAGCACTCCACTGTTGGTAATTTCATCTCTTATTTTGCGGGCAGCCATCACTTGTGTGACCTATTATATCGCATTTCGTACAGTAGGACATGCGATAGTGCTCAGATGTGTCGTTTGGTTTTCAACGACATTGGCAATTAAGGGTCATGCACAAAAACGTGATGTGACTGCAGTGTTAAAAGAAATTGACCCACTTCTTCACACAACACCCAATCTCATGGTGTTGTCTAATGGGAGGCTAAATTAACTTTAATACCAATCTTTGCATTTATTCTGTGAAAATGTCAATAGCTAACAAATCTGCTTCTTCAATTAGTATTTCACTGAGCATAGCATCTTTCCCCAATGCATACATATGACAATATACAGTTCATATCCGATCTGTGAAAGCCTCAAGATTTTCACCATTTTTCTGGCGGAAGTGGACAAGCTATCTCGATAATAACTAATGCCTCTCCCATCAGTGTACTGCTTTGATAACACCTTTACCAGGATGTCAAATGATGTCACAATGCTTAACGCACCCACTGATTCTACATAGGTGTACATGTCACCTGGAAGTTTCAGTTTGGTTATGAATAGCTACAATTCATCCAATCCATTGTTCACCAAACTAGATAACCCCAAGCTGTCAGCAACAGAAATGAAGTACTTGTTTAACAGGTTGCAACACTACATGCACTTGTTACCAAAGTCTCATTTATTTAGAGATATATCTGTTCCTCTTCCTTTTTGGTCCCACCTGTCTCTGTCTTCACTCTCTCCCATACATTTTCTATTTTGTTGCCCAATGTAATTATCTTTTTCTCATAAGCTGCTTCAATTTCTGGAAATTTTGCTTCACTATTTTGCAGTATTCTTTGTAATGCATTACTATGCTAACATCAGAGCTATTCCTAGATAGTAGATACAGTCTCCTTTTTGTCCCACAAGATAGCTTTATCCCTTGTGTAATCCATGGTTTACTTTTTTACTTCTGTGTGATATGAGTTACCTTTAGGGGAGAACAATTTTCAGAAGTGGAGGTAACTTTATTAATGAATGCTTTGTATTTTCCATTTGAGCCAAAAGTATTGTAAACATCTATCCAGCTCATGTATTTGAGCAATTTCCTGAATTTCTCAATTTTTGATTTGTTTACAACACCTGTACTCAGATTTAATAGGTTTTTTATCCTGACAAATTTCAACATTTAACACAAGATGCTGCATGTCATGATCAAACAGTCCATTTACTATTGGTTTTATGATATCACTTTTTTCCCTAGATTTGTCTACAAAAAAATTATCAGTAGCAGTCTCAGAGCATTTACATATCCTAGTTGCAAAGTTCACAGTAGGAACTAAATTGAATCATACTGTTACTGACTGCAATAATTGTTCACTGACAGAGCTTTACAATATATCCACATTAAAATCACCAGCAACCACTATTTACTTGTGGGACCAACCACTATTTCCTTGTGGGACAACCGAGCTTCCAGATTTTTAATGAAGAGGTTACAATTTCCTGAAGGTGATCTGTATATACCTATTATTATATAGGACTTATTATAAAATAATACTTCTGTTGCACAAGCTTAAAAATGCTGCTGCAGGCAAAATTTATTAATATCAATATTCTTGAAATTAAAACAGTTTCTGACAAATGTGGTAACTCTTTCTTTCTCTGTATTTTCTCTAAAGAAGTAAGAAGCTAACTTGAGTCCTGTAACATTTAACGTATCTATACCAGTGGTCACATAATGTTCAGAGGCAGATTATATCAACTGGTTTGCTCAACTCTAATTCTTCAAAACAAATAAGCAACTCATTAAGCTTACCCCTTAGTCCTCGGATACTCTGATGCAATAAGGATAACTGATTTTGTGCACTGGCTGAATTACAACTGGATGAATGTAATTTTCCTGTCAGTTTTTGAGTATCTCTAGTTTGAATCAGAGGCTGTCCACATAAATTGTGTACATTAAAATTTGCTTTCTGGCTTCCTGTTCTATCAATGTGAATGTCATTTTCAGCCTGTCTCTGAACATCTTTTGTTTCTGCCCTCCCTGCCTTTAAAAAAAAAAAAAAAAAAAAAAAAAAACTGCTGGTCTGTCACTTATAACTACTGGTACTTTACCAATTGTGACAGTGCCCCCCCCCCCCCCCCCCCCCTTTTAAGTTATTTGCTATTAACCCAGAGAGTTTTCCCTTCCCTTTCCTGTTGAGGTGAAGGCCATGCCTAATAAAGTCCCATCTGCTGATAGAGTCAACAGGAACCACACCGATGAGACTCCATACCTGATCCAAGCAGCTCATCCAACTCTAAATTAACTCTCCTAACAGAAGAGTTTAAATGAGGGTGGTCATGGCACCTCAGAACAGACACAAGCCCAACACCAATATGTCTCATTGCTGAAGCTATCTTTACCAGGTCATGATCAACTGAATAATTAGAGTTCCTATCTATGCTGTTGCCCACCCCACCCACTACTACCATGGTGTTTTCCTTAGTGAAGTCTTTGCAAAGTGAACCTATAATCTGTATCACCTAACCCAGACTTGCACTATGTTTAAAAAAGCTTGTGACCTGGTAACCTGACCCTAGTTCATCCTGCAACAAGTTGGCCAACACCTCTACCATTTGAACTACCTAAGAGCAAAACTTTCTTCTTCACAACTTTTTTCTGACTTCTTACTTTTCAAACTTTTTTTGGGAGGTGGTTGTGTCGTGTGTAACTCCTACATCTAATTGTGGCTCATCAGTCTGCAAGCTATTGAAGGGCTGGGATTACGTTGGTGTGCAAAAGACTCTCATAGCATTTACCAGTGATGGCACAGGTAACACGACCCACAGAACTCACCTCCTTGAAAAAAATACTGCCCTGTGGTAAATGATGTTCTCAACCCACACCAGAGTCACCTTTGAAAAATAAAGTAGCACCGGCTCATGTGCATGTGGAATTACAATTGCCAATATTCTGCAATTCTGCATATTGACATCTTCTACATGATGGAAATGGACTTTGTCTGTCCAGAGAATGTTCCGTGGTCATTCATTATCCACTTTCATGCAAGCAAGAAATTCCAGAGCAAACATTTGTCCTGCTGGTGGGTCAGCAGGAAGCAAATTCTGAACATGGGTGATTTTGTATGGATAGCAAAGCAGGATGTTTCATAGGATTTTATGCTCTATCTTCACAGGCATGTCCAATGTTACGGCCATTCCCCATGTATTGCATGTTTGCACATCTCCTCCTGCGATCCTGTGGCCACTACCTTTGACAGATGTTGAATCAACTGCTTTCCTTCCTCTGACACACTGCACTTCAAAAGAACCTGTCTTTTTGAATTTCATAATCATTTCCTCCAGACCCTTAACAGACATTGGACCAATACCTTTTCATGCCCTTGATCATGTGGAACTTCTGCAGGACTACTGGTGCACTGGCAGCCTTCTTGTAAAAGAGCTTTACCAGCAGTGTGTGATACTTCATGGAGTCAGTAATGCTGGGCATCTTAGATGCAAACTGAAGAACAGCCATGTGTTGCATCCAAATTTGATGTCATTCTGAGCAGTGGTTCTCTATCTAGAGCATTTTGAAACAGGAACTTTTAAATATGGACTCCCTGTATGTTAAGTGTTACCTTTAGGAACAGAGCATTATCACACCTAAATATGCCGACAAGAAACAAACAAATATAACTCATATTTTAAAAATTCAATGAGAGGAACTTAGGTGCTAGTCATTCACTGAATGTGACCTCAATACCTGTTAAATAAGTGTCACATTTTTTTCTAACCATGAATAAACAAAATATTGATTCTCTAGGAAAACTGTGATTTGTGTTGGATTTCTTCACAAGTATTTGGCTACAGTCACAGAAAATGCGTAGTGCATAAAGTATGAACACATTTCATTATGTTGTCTACCTGATTGTACTGAGAGTTATCATGGGATAAAATCAACAGATTTAAAATGGTGTTTTCATGTTTCATGGCAATGTAATTTGGCATGGAACAGTGGGCACTCATCAGCTGATGCTGTTCTGAAGCCACAATACTATCTAAAAACAAATGTCACAACAAGTGAGGACAGTTAAGTGTTTAATTTACAGTTAAAATCATATTAGGAATAAAAAACTAGCCGTGTATTAGAAGAGAATGAGGAGGGAAATGGACAATGTCTTGTGAAACCAAACTAACATTTTAGAAACGTGATTTAGAAGCTTAAATGAAGCCCTAAACCTTGATGATCACATGAAGATTCCACTCCAGCTCTTCCCCAATACAAAACTACTGTCTCAACAGGGTACCACTTAGTGTAAAACATACTGTATCATCAGTTTTACTCTTAGCAGAGTGGTGTGTTCGTTATCTGTAACCTTCCTACAATAGGTCTACATTTCATCTACATGGATACTATGCAAATCACACTTAAGTGCCTGGCAGAGCCATACGGTACCCTTTTGTGGTGTCGATAGGTCACACCGACCACGTAAAGCATGATCTTTGAACTCTAACTGCTCTGACGAGCCACCATGTTAATGTTCCAGTCAGCCTTTGTATCTCATACAGTGTACATGTCTATCTTTCTTTGTGCTGAAATATATGTATGTATAGATGTATAGTCATTTCTGGGAACAGTTTGTTGTGTATACAGTTATCTGTATTCCCATTTCCCACATTGGTGATCCCGACGTTTCTACGTCTACCGTGACTTACACACTGGCCATGTGGAATCAACAGGTTTTACGTTTGACGCCATGGCTGCCTCACCTAACGTTTTATACAAGGATTTGGAGGCTCAGCTACTACTACCACCAGATCACTCCAGTCCCCTGCCAACGGTTGTTTTGCCGCTAACGGACAATGATTCGCGATCTTCAACGAAGTTAACCTCAAACTTTGCAGCCCTACAATGATCGAGTGTTATGCCGTTACCTCAAACAAATGAAACTGATTTTGTGTCGCCGGACTGCGCACGCCAACATGTGAAATTGACGATTTCTAGAATCGTGTGACGACGATCGCTCATGTAGTGTTCAAAGGGACCTCAAACAAATGACACTGATTTTGTGTCGCCGGACTGTGCATGCCAACATGTGAAATTGACGATTTCTAGAATCGTGTGACGACGATCGCTCATGTAGTGTTCAAAGGGACCTAAATTTGCAGATGTGCTTTGGTCCTATACATGCCCCAACGTTGGTTACAGTAGTGCCGTGTGCAAAGCCGCTGTTTGTGCAAAATGCACACGCGGTCAACTGCTATCAAGCTACGACAGTTTTGCATTCCTCACAATTTAATAATGGACATTTTTATACATCAAGTTCGCCAGGCTCAACCACCAGATCTGTCGCCCAGTTTCTTGACCACATGGGTTCAAGCACACTTGACGGCGCTTCACCATCCAGGAACGTTGTACCACGACAATGTGACCGCCAGCAAGTTTCACCAGTGATTTATGGTCCTACCACATGGGGTGCGTTTCCAATGTGCACAGAAAACTCTCACTGTTGCCACACCAAGTGTCAAACCATAACCCCCTCCCCTCCTCCCCCTCCCCCCCCCCCAAGCCCCACCCCTCCTTCACAGGGGGTCACTATTCCGACCATATGACCATACACCCGCTCATTCCTTCCACAGTACCGTTTGCACCTGCCGTGCCGGCCTTCTGCGTCATTTCCGAGGTGGACAATTTACGTACTGTGCCTTTAACCTCTGGTCCAGTTTATGGGCCTACCTCATGCACTGCTCATCCATTCGTTCCTTTGGTACCGACTGTGCCTGCCGCATCGTGCTTCCATGACTCATCAGGGACATTGCAACCGGCTGTTATTCGGGATGTGTTTGCTAGTAATACACCCATGCAAGTAGTGCCAGGTTACAGGACAGACTATCCAACCACGGGACAGCAGGCATTCCAAGATATGCCGAAGCCATCCTCGTCCCCCCCCCCCCTCCCCCCAGCCGTCGGCCGAAGCTACCTCCTTTATACGAGGACAACCCCGTTTCCTAGTTTGCACTTGTGGAGCACCTTTTCGAGTTACATCAGGTGACCGACGACAACTCTAAATTTCTATTTCTCTATTTCTCGTCATGCAACTCCATGACCACTCAGATTTAATTTGTGACCTCCGCCTTTCACCATCGCCGCTGCCAAAACACAAGTTTGCCAAGACGACAATACTGGACCGAATCAAGATCCTGTACAAGGAACACCTGGGGAACTGCACTCAATCACAACTCTGGCGCGGCCTTTGGCTACTTGTGAGTGAACACACGATGCCCGATGTTACCCTGTGGGCGGTATGGTCTGCCAAGTTACCTAGTGACCTGCAGATACACCTGTTACCACACTCCTTCGAGTCTATCGGTTCTTGCCTTCATATCGCAGATCAGCTGCATGCACTACTGAGACAAAAACAACCAGCATACCTCTCACTGATGGTTGGCACTACGCTGCCTGTTTTCCAGCCGTCTGCAGGCAGAGGTAGGGCTTGTTCCACCTCCACGCCATCTACACCACTGGGCAGTACTCGTTTGCTCGCTCCTCTTTCCAAGCACTCAAGAATTGCACACGCACCATATGTCCCGGTTTACATTCTGGAACAGATCAGCGAGGACAAACATCCTCCGCTGTCACAATCACCACCACTGCCACATTCGGCTCACTTGTACTGTTGGTAAAACAATATTTTCGGGGATGAGGCCAAGAAGTGCAGATTACCTTGCCAGCACCCAAACGCCGACCACAGGACCTAAAAGATGCCGAGTCCTGCGGGGAACTTCACAGGCGTTCCTAAACATTGTACTCCGTTCACTTAGCCTCTCGGCCGAGCGGTCGTTTATAGGTGACCAACATTTCATTGCGACTTGTTTTCCTAGTCGACACAGGCACTGACATGTCCATCATAACTACATTGTTGGCTCCTCACGTTTTTTCACTGACAAAGTCACTTCTATGCACTGTCAATGCATCAACATAACAAACTGTAAGCTCTGCTAAAGTTATGGTGCATCTGTCTCCTTCTCTACGTTTCCCATGGACTTTTTACATCACCGACATTGATGAACCAATTCTCAGTATGGATTTCTTGTCCCATTACAAACTCTCTACGGACATAGTTAAAGGTTCAGTGCTACACCACCCTACTGACACTCAGGCACTTATGCTCGTCATTCCATTTTCGTCACGACATGTCATTTGATTCGTGAGTACTCGACCATCGCGGACAAAATTGTGACCTGCATTGCTAATCTACTGTCAGAGTATGATGCAGTGGCGCAACTCCGTCGGCAAAACAATGAGTTGAAACAACACATTTCTCACACTTTTGACGAGCTCACTGCGGCTTGTACCTCACTACTGCAACTGCAGTCCACAGTTCCTTCACCTGATCGACCTTCATCAGCAGACACCAGCATGGACGCTCATCAGGTTACTTCAGAAACATTCATTCCATATGACAATTCACATTCAGTGATCTTTGCACCCACCACACGCCTGCTACGTGCATGCCATGTGTTTCAAACAGTGCTTCAAATGACAGTCATGCGCGCGACGCAAACACACCCACCACACAGGCAGCCGCCCCACATGTTGGTAAACAATCCCCCTCTCTTGCGTGCCAACCACGTGATTCGGCAGCTATCGTCATTCCCCGTGCGACACCAACGCCTCTCTTGCCTAGCGGGTTATTCAAGGCAACGCCAACAACAGACAGTTGCTGTGCGCCCCGATCCGCTCCGCATGCAGCCAACCTCTCCAAACAAGCGCACGCCACACTCACGTAATAGGCATGTGACTTTCATGCTGCCTTTCCCACTCGCGCTAACGGCTACACCTCATCACACCCCACTCGTCCCTAAACTTCACGTCAGGATGTTACTCAGCCTCACGTGCAGTTCTCAGTCTCTTCCGTCACTGACGGAATGACACACAAGATAATTACCACTGCCAGCCCTCCTATTAGGCACAAGGTTAGACGCCTCAACCCCATTAAGTTGCTCGCAGCCCAGCAGCAAATTAACGAACTTCTGGAGGCAGGCATTCCACAGCCATCGGACAGCAATTGGTCTTCACCGATTCGCCTCATCACCAAACATGACAGTTCTTTTTGAATGTTTAGTAATTACACATGCTTAAATGCTCATGCCATCATGGACAATTACCCAGTGCCAAACATAAACAATTTCACCCATGTGTTATCGAGCGCCACAATCTTCAGTGTGATTGACTGTAAACATGCCTATCACCAGATTCCCGTAGCGCTGGAAGACATTCCAAAGACTGCTATCATCATGCCGCCCGGTTTGTTCCAATTCAACTTCATGACATTCGGCTTAAAGAATGCAGCACAAACATGGCAACGTTTCATTGACTCAAACTTATGACAGTTCGAGTTCTGCTTTGCATACCTGGATGATATCCTCATTTTCAGCAAGTCGACTGAGGACCATGAAGATAATTTATCCCAGGTCCTCCAGACCTTGAACTCCAACGGTTTCGAGGTCAACAAAGATAAATTCCAATTGCGCCAGTTTTCTGTGGCATTTTTGGGTTACACCGTCTCCGCAGATGGAATACAACCTCCAAAATCCTGTGCGCAGGCTATCACGTCTTTGCCACACCCGGCTATGTACGAAGAACTCTGACGTTTCCTGGGTACTATAAATTACTACTGCCAACATCTACCTTCTGCCGCTGCCGTGCAGGCCCCGCTGATGGACACTCTGTCTGGCAAACAGACTTCGGGCCTTAAGCCAGTCTGTTGGACTGAACCTATGCTAGAGGCCTTCAGGGCTCTAAAGACACTGTCAGCTCATGCCATTGTACTCGCCCACCCCGATCCGTCTGCCGAGTTGTTTATCACTACGAATGCCAGCGACATTGTGGTCAGGCCAGTATTACAGCAATGCAAAGGCGACACGGTTTCACCCCTTCATTTCTTCTCTAAAAAACTGTCTACAGCACAGAAGAAATATTCTGCTTTTGATAGAGAACTTCTGGCAGTCTATGAAGCCATCAAACACTTTCGCCCTGACATTGAGGGCCATTCCTTCTTCATCCTTACTGACCACAAACGACTGGCGGACGCCTTCTGTAACCCTCCCAAGGACCCACCCCCTCGGCGTTTCCGCCACTTCGACCTGGTCTCTCAATTTATTACGGACATATGCTACATCAAAGGCATGGAAACATCCCCGCTGATTTCTTTTGCGGATCAATATTGTCTCACACATTGAAGATTTATCTGACCTCAGCACTCTCCAGGCCTCTGACGAGGAATCTCAAGCTCTCCTCACAGATCCTCAGACATTGCTTGTGTTTACCAAACCCAAGTTCCCCAGCGTTTCAGACGAAGTGTGGTGTGACTCTTCTACCGGCACTCTGCGGCCGTTGCTCCCTCCCACGTTGTGCCGACAAGCCGTTGACGCCTTGCATAACCTCGCCCACCCTGGTGTCCACGCTACCACATGCCTCATCACTGAGCATTTTGTTTGGAAAAATGTTAAGCAAGACTGTCAAACGTGGGCACACAGCTGAATTTCCTTCCAATGCAACAAAATCGGATGCCACACCTCTCCTCCCTTTGGAAGTGTGACATTCCGCAATGACATTTTCGTCATGTACATATCGACCTTATCGGCCCTCTGCCACCATCAGAGGGCTACAGATATATCCTCTCCACAATCGATCACATGTCTTGTTGGCTGGAAGCTGTTCCTTTACACAACATCACAGCAGAAACCATGGCCAAGGGATTCGTCTCATCATGGATTGCTAGATTTGGTTGCCTGTCCAACATCACCACCAACCAAGGTCGACAGTTCGAGTCTGCACTTTTCGCAATTCTATGTAACCTTTGCGGTATCAAAAAAATTCATACAACAGCCTACCACCTGCAAAGCATTGGTCTAGTGGAACAATGGCACCACACCCATAAAACAGCTCTCAGGTGCCATGACTGCCTCTGGTCTGAGGTGCTTCCTTGAGTGTTACTCGGTCTCCATTTGATTTTTAAACCTGACTTACAGGGAACCATCTCTGAATTCGTTTTTGGCGAGAACTCAGTTCTACCTGGGGAACTTATCCTGCCTCAGGCACTTGAGGATTTCCCCACCTTCCCAGGCTTTATTAGTAGGATGTGCATCCACTTTAGACACACACGGCTACACCCGCCAGTCGGTCATTCCCTGCCGGACACTTACGTGCCAACGGCACTCAACAAATGCTCCCATGTTATGCTCAGGGATGATTCTGTTAGACAACACCTGCAACCCCGATACCTTGGCCCCTTTGAAGTACTCTGTAGGGGCGAGACGTCGTTCTACATTATGGTTAAAGATCGCTGGCAGACCGTTTGGCTACACAGGCTTAAGCCTGCTTTTGTGGACTCCGACGCCCCTCTGCCATGCCAGTCAGACCATCTGGACAAATTTTTATTGCCAAGCCCGATAATCAGTTATCTCATCCCATGATCTGATGATTCATCACCGCAGTTCACAGGTTTCCCAAGCATGTCGTCATCAACCCCATGCACAGGTTTTGATGACATTTCATCTACTGGAGAGACTTGTTCCCTGACTTTCAACTTGTGCTGCAATGTACCACCTAACCACGTCAACGACATGTCAATTGTCGCTTTCGATGACCGTGTGCTTGTGCTCCTTACAGACACTGCAGACTCAACGCTCAATGAGGAAGCAGATTTCAAGGTAGTGCATATCCTGTCCCTCCCCTGAGAGTGTGATTCATCAAGAGTTCGTGCATTCATCTCCTCGGACAGCTCGATCTCCATAGGAGGAGGCACGCTTGCACGCCGCACCCCTCCCCACACCTGTACTCCCGCGCCGGCCGGCGCATCATCAGCCCCCAATGGCTGTCTGATATGATGTGGACCTGCAGCACATCACCGCGCCTTCGTACGCCGCCCTGACTGAGATGGAGCTTCCAGTCGTGCGCTTGCAGCCTCGCACTACTCACTCCCATGGTGACACGACCTCCCCCCAGGCCTCACGGGCCTGTGTGGTATCAAAAAAATGGTTCAAATGGCTCTGAGCACTATGGGACTCAACTGCTGAGGTTATTAGTCCCCTAGAACGTAGAACTAGTTAAACCTAACTAACCTAAGGACATCACAAACATCCATGCCCGAGGCAGGATTCGAACCTGCGACCGTAGCGGTCTTGCGGTTCCAGACTGCAGCGCCTTTAACCGCACGGCCACTTCGGCCAGCTGTGTGGTATCGATAGGTCACATCGGCCACGTAAAGCAAGATGTTTGAACTCTAACTGCTCTGACGAGCCACCATGTTAATGTTCCAATCAGCCTTTGTACCTCGTACAGTGTATACGTGTCTCTTTCTTTGTTCTGAAATATTTGTATGTACAGACATTTCTGGGAACAGTTTGTGGTGTATACAGTTATCTGTATTCCCGTTTCCCATACTTTCTTCACATCAGATATGATATTAATTTACTACTTCAGCATTTTAATCCCTTTTGCTGTACATTATTTACACATTGTTCCACTCCTGTACCATGCTGTGCCATGACAGTTTGAGCCAGTAAGCAAATTAATCTTTTCAAGCCAATAATACTTCCATTTTAAAGATATCATCTGTTCTTCACTTTTATCAATGGCTATTAAAACATCATTGTTCAGCATTAATATTTTTTTCATCCCTATTTGTCAAATCTTGATTCTTACTTCTGTGCCCTTGATTTTTGTAACCATCTTCTGCATAATAGTTTCCCTACCGTAAATGCATAGTCATTTATTATTAGTTATTCAAAAAACAAAAAGCTGCTGATTTTGGTCACTTTGCAATATTTTTGTTACATCGAATTTACTTCATGTTTTCCACACTTCTAGTTTTTTCATATGACATGATGCGAGGTGCCAGGGCTAGCAGTGTATTTAACACTAAATTCTAGAATCTACATATGTAAATGATGCTCTAAGCCCCCCCTATTCTAACTCCGACTTTTGCTGTTGCACAAGGATTAAAAAATATACGCGAACTGACTGTAATCAACCCTGCAAGTGGAGTAGAAAAGAGTTTGGCACCTGCAATAATTTAATTTGATAAATAAGTTAAATAAAGGAAGGTTTCACTAACGTAGTGAGAAATGATGGGTTGCTCTACCGATTAACAGAATGAAAGTTCTGTCCAAAATAACAATATAATTTATTAAGACTAAACACAAAATAATAAACAAAAACACATAACAACATTTATAATACATCAAATTGGCTCAAATTGGATACACAAACAAACGCTGTGAAGGTGAAGTTGTCCCTAAACTAGATTGTGAGGTTTATGACGAAGTGGTATGTGGAGCCAATTCCTTGCCACTCAAATCTTAAGAGAGGCACACAGCTAACCCAACATTAATTGCTGCTACTCAAGACAGAACAAAGTTAGAAAAAGACGAACAGGCGCGCTCTGCTGAGCTCTGATTATCACCTAGGAAAATCCCTATCTGCCGGTGCTGCAGACATACATTACCAAACTGTCTTCTTAACTGCCAGAACACGATCTGGCGTATCGGAGGCGATGGCTGGTTGCTTCGACGTCCTCGACCGAAAAGCGAGAGCCGACTACCTAGAGCACCCGTACAGGTCGAACACACAACATTCCCGCCCCCACGACAGTGGCCGTGGTTAAACGTTCCAATCAGCAACTCGAAAACCAGCAGAAAATTCCACTCCATTGCCGGAGCACTACCATTCCACCAATGGAGATTCTTGGCGCCAATTTCTGTGCTGATTTTGCTACGTCACAGAGCTATGCCCTGAGCCAGCCAATCACAGTTACTATTTTGCAGAAAGCGCGGGAATTTTCCTGCCACAACTGCCTGGGTACACAAGTCATTCCCACGCCTCGCTGGTAGCCCACCAGAAAGTGTTTTCGCTAAGATTCTGCGAAGTAACGGAACCTCTAGCCCAGCCGCTATTTCAGACCCCTCCGGGCGTGTCTTTTGACAATGTCGGCATCTGCAAAGCATTCACTCGACTTCCTCACACCCGTCGGCTTAACCCTTTCCAGATGAGGAGAGCCCGCCTGTCACCGGACCACCCGGGTGACGAGAGACGCTGCGTGGGAAGTCCGCATGTGAAGGAATAGCAACTTTTCACCGCATGCAATTAGAGACGAAAATCGTAAGATAGAAATATGAGAGGTGGCCTCATTAGCCCCTACGCCATTTTAGATTGTAATTGGTGAGCGGTTGGCTCACTTAGGAGCAAGGTAGTGAGTCAATCGCCCAAGAACAATCTTACAAACTGACTCCACATGCCGCACTCTATAAAAAAATCACTGCAACTGAAAAATGCAGCTCATAGAGGGAGGATTATTTATGGTGTAGCCAACTTCACCTTCTTAATACGGAACACTAACACTCACATCACACATCCATACCCAGGGAGCCCCTTCCAAACACCGATTCACACAGACATTCACGCTCTAAATATGGCCCAGGCATGTGAGCCAAATATGGAGCAGTTTATTCTTTACAATCAGAGTTGGAGTGCTCCGCAATTAAATGCCCAAGATGTTACAACGATTTGAATCATTAAACTAACCTGAACTCACTCACACATGATACTGTTTAAGTTAACAATCTCTTTTTGTGAGCTTTCAGAATCTAATTACAACCTCCGATTCATTCTGTCTCCCTGCACCAAGAATGACCTTTACAAAATGTTCCCTGAACTGATGGTCCATTCACAATGACAGTGGTGGTATCTGCTTCAGTTTATGGGGACTTCAGGCACACTGTTTGAATACACACAAAAATAAATACAAAATACAAAAAAAACATGGTGTGGAGAACAATACAGTAATTTGTAATAAGAATTACAGTGTAAAACACAAACACATACAAGGTATAACATACATTACAAAAACAACACTAGAGAAAAATTTAAGAAAGAAAAGAAACAAGGTTCATGGGGCATCAAGTTGTGCGTGCACATTGCACAATGTTCACGACTGTGCTGAGAATGAGGCACTAAATCACATTGTTAGAAATATTCGAAGCCCATCACAAATTCCACAGTACTGACATCACATAGGGCTAAACGTCGGGTGTTGTTGCTACGTTGTTGCAACGGCAATAGGGTATGCTGGAGCATCTCCAGTACTCTGTTGAGATTGGACCAAGACCCACGCATATGATGACGGCAGTACGGTAGGAAGACACAGTGATAGGCTCTCCTCACGTCGATTAATTGTCTCTGAGGTCTACTTCTTGGGATACATCACTAGTCTAGGTCTCTTCTCTCGCTGGACAGTACTTTTACGTTTCCCAATATTGCAGTCCGACGAGGGATGATGGCATGTGGAGTGACTCCACAAGTGTGTGAGGTCATCCATACAGGATCGAACTAGGAGCGATGATTGCTACACCTGCTCTCTAAGAGAGAGGAGAAGTTAGAAATGAGACCATTCATTTGTTAGAGTGTGTGGCACGATACTGCTTTGTGTATGCAGATCGGCCAATGCTAGTGAGTTGTAAAAACCCAAACAGGTGAGTATATAGCGTCCCTTTCTGTCCTGAGGCACATGAGGCACAGGTTCTGACACGATATGTGACCTTCTTCGTGTACTCACGACAACGTGGTCTGCCGCAGGGAATCCCTCCAAACGGCTGCCGCGTTCCGGAGAGCTAGCAGGCTGTCGCGTGTGGGTCGCGTGTCAGTGTCAACGGCCAGCCTCACTTTTGCTTGTGGCCCGGCGAGGATTGTCTGCCGCCTAATCCCTCAGGTATACGGCCCGGTGACTGTCAGCTTGTAGGACCGGATGCTCTCGCACCCTTCACGTCAGGTGGCGCGCTGACGCTCTCTTCTTGCAGGTAGCCGATGACCTCTTGCTTTTGCTCCGGCTGGCCTCTGCATTGCCACGATACCCGTCATCTGCACAATTCTTACAAAAATCTTATACCTAACTTTTCCCTATGACCTTCTATGTTACAATAAATTTACATAACGATACATTGATGGTCTGTCATTTCAGACACTCTAATTTTAATTTTATAGTTATTTATCTGTAGCTACCATAACAAGATCATGGAAATAATTTATCTTAATATTTGTGTAGAGACCGATCTCACTATTGTACATGGTGTGTGACGCTATATTGGATGAAGAAATAAATGTGCGGGCCCGCACTAATATTACTATTAATTATATAGATCGACAGTAGACATGCTCAAGAATTAACTAACATTTGCCAACGATCTACATTCTATGTCTTTTAATTCAATTATGTTGTTATGCAGGTCTAAGTTTTACTGTGCTATAAAGAACATGCAACTATGCTACTTTCGCTCGCCCGTCGTCCCTCCATCTCCGGTCTGTGGTTTGGTGACCTGAAAAATAGCATCTCAACAGGCGCGCACCAAACACTTGTGGTAGAAAACCGCCACAATATTAAGGATCTAGTTATTGTAAAATCCAAAAGTTTAATTTATTCTAGTATATGGTACTCTCTATATTATTATTATTATTATTATTATTATTATTATTATTATTTCTTTATACAACACTCTTACATAATTCCTGTTACGCTGAGATGTCTCACTGCTCGCCGCTATTGACGACAGTGATGTGCGCGCCGTACGACATGGCCTCCGAGTTCTCACTACGCCTCACTGAAACTCCAGAGACTGGGTTAGTCATGGCTATACAAGACAATAAATTTATAGTTGCAACTTCTTTTTCTATGTTATGCAGTATTCGCGATCAAAGCACACCTTTCCAGAGGCAATGTAATACGACCAAGCCAGGACTGGTTCCTGTTGAGGATTCAGTCACCCAACACATGCCAGCTACACAGTATGTCACGAATATCCAAGTGTAAGTCCCTGGTTATTTATCTGTGACAGTCACGAGCAGCACGCTAAATCCCCAACCAGCACATTGGCATGGTAGGCTTTATGCCCGCATTTCTCTCGTCTAGGGCACCATTGGAGTCAAACGCTCACAGGTTCACCCCGACTTGCAAGACAACGATGCTGGCGCAGCTCTGCAAAAAAACTATACTGCCCATATTCATCCTCGAAATAACGCAATATACCACAATCTTGCAGTGCACTGACGCGTGCCTGCAAGCATTGGTATGAACGTCTCACGAACTGGTTGTGGCCACTATGGAGCATATCACGACTTCTCAGAACGCTTCTCAGAGCACGTTCTCGTATGCAACCGTTTGTGCGACATCTCGTCACTCATCTTTATCCCTTAACATGGACACCAGATAGGAAAGGACAAAAACATTGCTCATGGAAAGGTAGTGCCTCTTATCGCAACGACAGAGGAGATCCCGAACATAGACAAAAAAAGTTAACAGCAGTAAATTCTTATGCGAGAAAACGCAGCGTATTAATACTTTAACAATCTTAATCTATTAATGCAACGATTATTGTTCCCCGAAGAAAGGTTCATATATTTGCCTATTCTACTATGTACACCACTTACACTACTACTATAGCAAGGTTCATGTATTTGCCCATTCTACTATGTACACCACTTACACTACTACTATTCCACGAACTCCTTTATGTGAGAGATGTGGTGGAGTCCTATGGACTTCTTTCCTTTCAGTGTCTCCAATTCATTAGCATTGTGGTGAGCTGCTCTCCTTATACGGTACGGGCCGTTGTAAACAGAATAGAGTTTTTGGCATTTCATTTTTTGTTTGTTCGAAAGTCGGAAAGACTTAACGAGCACCTTTTGTCCAATTTGGAAGTGTCGTAAATGAGGTCCCCTGTCGGCACGTCTCTTCCTGACCTCTGCTGCAGCCCGAATCCTCTTGAGAGCCAAATCCACTATGGCTTGGTGCTGCGTTCGCACCCTTGGTGGGAAGTTTACGACCTCGGTTATCAAGTCCTTAGGAATCCGGTTTTTCAGTACTGTAATGGGTGCCAATTTTGTTATCCCATGGGGTGCATCATTGATCACCTCCTGGAAATCTTTAAGGAAAATGTCCCATGTCGTGTGCTGTTTGTTACAGTACAACCGGCACAAGTTTCTGAGTTCCTTAATAACCCGTTCTGCAGCATTAGAGCTCGGATGGTGTGAAGATATAAAAATGGGATCAATTTTACATCCACGCAACGTCTCCTTCCATGTTTTTGACCTAAACTGTGGCCCGTTATCAGAAATAATTTTACTCACATGACCAACCTGTGGTAGGAAATCCCGGATTAGGGCTCGTGATACAGTTCGTCCTGTCACCCTCTTCAGTGGCGTAAAGGTAATGTATTTGGATGTTAGTTCAACAAACACTAATACGTAAGTATATCCTCTTCTTGTTCTTGGCAAAGGTCCCATCAAATCTGTTGCTGCTAATTGTCTTAATTTGGTTGGTACGATTGGGTATTATGGTGCCTGCATGCTCACAGTGGTGTGCTTAGCCTTTTGGCAGTCTTTACACACCGACAGTACCCTCCGTATTCGACGCTCCATGTTTCGAAAGTAACACATGGTCCTTAGCTTGAGATTGCACTTGCGTGGTCCGAAGTGTCCATAGCTGAGGTGAGTATGCCATATAACCTTGTTTATTAGGTGTTCAGGGATGCATACCCCCCATTCAGTGTCATTGGCATAATTTCGGTGGAAAATTATGCCTTTCCGCAAGAGGTAGAACTGCCTGATGGTGGCGTGTCTTCTGTCTATCCATTTCTGTTTCAATAACACTAGGGCAGGGTCCTTGTCTTGTTCCTTCTTGATGTCCTGCATACTACAGGTAATAAAATTTTCAAAGGCTACTTTCTGCATATAGAAAAGGCAGTAGTGATTTTCCTCCAGTTCTTCTTCCATGTTGTGCTCAAATCCGATCGGTGACCGTGATAAGGCGTCTGCAATAATGTTCTGACTGCCGGGGATATATTCTATCGAAAAGTTGTACTGCTGCAGATATGATGCCCACCTAATGAGCCGCCTGTGATTAAGCTTTGCAGTCATCAAGAACTCGAGTGCCTTGTGGTCTGTGTAGACCCTCGTCTTGCGACCAAACAGAAGGTATCTGAATTTTTCAAACGCCCATACAATAGCCAGCGCCTGTAACTCGGTTACTGAGTAATTCCTCTCACTCTTGGCTAGTACTCTGCTACCAAACGCAATTGTCTTCCACACCCTGTTTCCTTCATGTACATAGTCTTGGAACACCATGACACCCAGACCTGAGTATGAACTGTCCGTTACTATGCAAAGCTCTTCTGCTAAATTAGGGTGTGATAGGATGGGTGCTTGTAATAATGCGAATTTTAATGCTTTCCATTCGGATTCGGCCGCCTCATCCCATTCCCAAGGAATCTTCTTTCCTGTAAGTTGATGCAACCTAGGACTGCTCTGAGTTTTGACATGTATAAAGCGGTTGTAAAAATTTATGATCCCCAAGAACCCCCTTAACTGCTTCTTTGTCGTAGGAATGGGAAACTTTTCAATCGCTTCGATCTTTTCGGGATTTGGCACAATGCCCTCACCCGTGATGATATGTCCTAGAAATTTGACAGAGGACGTCCCAAAATTCGATTTTTCGATATTGATAGTCACTCCGTATTCCTTGAATGTCACAAGGAGTTCACCGAGGACCGCATTGAGCTCTCCCCAAGATTTCTCCGCGATCAGCAAATCGTCCACATAGCTGGTGACATGACGTTTCAAATTATCGCTTAGTATGCCGTCCAGCCCCCGAATGAATGCGGCAGACGAAATGTTCAAACCAAATGGGAGACGACGAAACCGGTAACATCGTCCAAATGCTAAAAAGGCTGTGTACTGTCTGCAATTTGGATGGAGCTCGATCTGCCAGAAACTCGATTTTAGATCAACTGATGAGAAGATTGATATTCTATGGAAGTTTTGTAAGAGTTCCTCTAATCGTTCCGGTCTGTCTGTTTCGGGTTCTATTATGGTATTAATTTGTCGCGAGTCCAAGACTAAACGAATACTACCATCTGCCTTCTCGACTACTCTTAACAGGTTATTATAGGCTGAAGCCATAGGTTCTATTATTCCTTCACTCAGCATTCGCGTAATTTCAGCTGCTACTTTCTGTCGATATGCCAAGGGGATTGGATAGGGTGGCACACGAAACTGGTTGTGCGGACGTACACGAAATTCATATTGGAAGTTCTTTATTGATCCTGTCTTGGGAAGTAAGACCTCCGTATGTTCTACTAGTAATTTATGAAGTTCTTTGCGGTGGTCGCACCTTATATTGTTTATTGCTTCCACTTTTTCTCCTATTTTCTCCTTTATTTCTCCCATTATTCTGACTTCATTCTCATCCGTGTCCTCTCCCCTACCCGCAACGTCGACCTGTTCTTCCTTTCTGTCTTTCAGACACGCATAGTTTATCCGTACCCAGTTAGACGGTAGTTGAGCTGGGATCACCTGGTCGTCGAACTTAATGTGGACGGGATTCCCTTTCCTCAAAACCACTTCACCTCGTCCTAGATCAACTATCGCTTCATGTTCATTTAGGAAGTCCATTCCTATTATCATGTCTATCGCCAGATTTGGCACAATCCAGAAGTTAGACTCTATTTTGTGTCCTTGGCAGGAGAATTCCAGTCTTGTTTGTTGGGTGACCTCCGTACATTTACCCGCTAATGCCCCTTTTATTTTAGTTTTCTTAACCGATAGAACAGGCCAGTCCATCTCCTGAGAGCACCTCTTGTATGCTGCCGCAGATATTGCTGTTATGTAGCTTCCACTATCTATTATCACATTCATACTCTTTTCAGCTATTGCTACTGTGATAAGAGGCTGCCGATCTTGTCGAGGAGTTGCTTTATGTTCCTCGAGCAGGATTTCTGATAAATCTTCGTAATGTATCATCCGTAGTTGGCCAGGCCTGAGATTACGTGCGAAATTCCGGCGGCCTGTGTTCACATTAGTCTGGCGTCAATCCCTTGTTAAGCTCCCCCTCCTCTGACGTGCATTAGGATTTGCGGGTCTAGTTTCAATCTCCTGGTTCCACTGTTGTCCTTGGCTTCGCTCTCTCCAGTTACGGTCACTTTTCCGTTCGTTATTCCTCCTATCCCAGATTCCTTGTCTAGATTGACCCTGCTCCCTGACGTTCTGGTTTCCGTGTCTTTGGTTTCCATAACCTTGAATAGCGTAACCTTGACTTCCGTAACCCTGGTTTCCTAACCGACCAGTGCGATTATGCGATCTGTTGTCGTCTTCCCTTCCTGGCCCGTGGTATTTGTTACTTTGCCCCTTCTTCCTGTCCTTTGCATCTTGTTTATCAAAGACTACTTCGAGTTCGCACAATAGACTCTTGAATGCTTCTATGTCAGATCCACACTTCCCGACAAGTGTCTGTTGGTACCTAACTGGCAATTTGGAAAAGCAAAATTTAATGATTTCTCCGTTGCTATATGGACTATCTAAAAATTGATTCTTCTTGAGTAAATCATCAAGAAATTTGGTTGCGCTCCTATGCCCAGACACTTCCAGTTCAGGACAAAATATTATTTCCTCTTTAATCCTGTCTTGCGTTTCCTTTGACCAGTAGGTCCGCAGGAATGCACCAACAAATTCCTGATAAGTCCGACACATCACTGCCACACCCCGCATCTTTTCCACGGCTTGGCCTTCGATGTGTCCACACATGAATTCTAATTTTGCCTGGGTTGGCCATGATGCCGGTAATGAATTTGTAAACTGCATCACCCAGCTCTTCGGATGCATCGACCCTCCATTTTCTTTGAACTTCTGGAATTTTAGTATCGACAGGAAGTGATTGTGATCAAAATCCTGTCTGATCCTCACACTGGTGTTGCCACTCGTTTCCGATACTTGCACGTCTGCTGAGTGTCCTGTTCTATCTTGCTGATAACTGTGATGTGCTACCTCTGTATCACAGTGGAAGTGGCACTCAGAATTCACTCTCCTAAGTGGGCTATAATTATTGGAGCTATTACTCGCTGTTTCTCCGTGTGCATTGTTAGTTCCGCACTCGGTCATTGGGCTAAAGCACGGCGGGCTTTTCCTCGGAGACACAATTCTGTGTATTCCATCATTGGTATCCGAATGCGCAGTGCTCGTGTGCCCGTTTTGCTCTAGTTTTGCTATCCGACTCTCTACTTCTTCCATTCGGTTTGTGGAGTTCGCAACCGCGATATTACCTTGAGTTTTTAAGAATGCTAGGGATTTTGAGTGGGATTGTGTTGTACGTCGCAAGCGCCCTGCGAGTTTAGAAGTTGCTTCCGCGACTTTCATTGCCCCTATTGCTGCCGTTTTGGCCAGGCCTGCTACTTTTTGTGCAGCCATTGACATTTGTTTTACTTCTCCACATTCTTTCTTTATTGTTAGTAATTCCCCTCGAATTTCTCCTATATACGAAATTATTTCCTGAGTGTCCTTCTTACGCTGTTTGTCAGCTTCTTCCTTCTCCTTCTTACGTTGTTTGTCCTCTTCTTCCTTCTCCCTCTTACGCTGTTCGTCAGCTTCTTCTTTCATTGATCGTAGGAAGCTCAGTATTGGGTTTACGTCATCTTTTTGATCCTCTTCAAACGTGGGAGATGTAACTCTGGACACCTGGGCGCTAGAGCTCTGACGTGGCCGAGCTAGCCCCTGTCTGCTCTCGTTCGTTTGGATATAAACTTCTGCTACCGTCTCGACTTGTGTGCCTGTCTCCGTTTCATCCTCTACCTCACTATCATAATCATGACCACGACGTTGCTCTAAGATCGCGTCCAAATCACCGTCCTCATCAATGACCCTGTCGTCCTGTCCTGCTAAAAATGTGCCCATCTCACCTCCGAACCTATCCCTATCAGTAACGTGCCTCTTATCCATTATAGTATCCACTTTTGTTTTAGCTTCGCTCACTAATAGTCGTGCCTTACTTCTCGTGATCATTCATGAGAAACAAAATTTATCTAAAATACACAATAAAAATAATCTATACCCTGTATTTTTACACACAGACATAAAATTTCAACAACACCTCTCCAACGCTGTAATTATACGCACGATTTGTTGTGCTAAAGAAACCGCACACAAACCCGACAAAGTGTGATGTGATACGGACACACCATCAAAGGAACACAAAAACAATGAACAAAAGAATATATACACTGAAAACAAAAACTGTAATCATGCGCCGCTACTTAAAACTAAACGCGGAACTACCAGAAAAAAACTTGGGTATTAATCAATAAAAAAATTAAGCAAAAAAAATTCTGAGTGTCCCTACTACTAATAATACTTGCTTATCAGCGATTCACAGGAAAGATCCGAGGCTAAGGGTCGCCATTTTATGCGAGGTGCCGGGGCTAGCAGTGTATTTAACACTAAATTCTAGAATCTACATATGTAAATGATGCTCTAAGCCCCCCCTATTCTAACTCCGACTTTTGCTGTTGCACAAGGATTAAAAAATATACGAGAACTGACTGTAATCAACCCTGCAAGTGGAGTAGAAAAGAGTTTGGCACCTGCAATAATTTAATTTGATAAATAAGTTAAATAAAGGAAGGTTTCACTAACGTAGTGAGAAATGATGGGTTGCTCTACCGATTAACAGAATGAAAGTTCTGTCCAAAATAACAATATGATTTATTAAGACTAAACACAAAATAATAAACAAAAACACATGATAACATTTATAATACATCAAATTGGCTCAAATTGGATACACAAACAAACGCTGTGAAGGTGAAGTTGTCCCTAAACTAGATTGTGAGGTTTATGACGAAGTGGTATGTGGAGCCAATTCCTTGCCACTCAAATCTTAAGAGAGGCACACAGCTAACCCAACATTAATTGCTGCTACTCGAGACAGAACAAAGTTAGAAAAAGACGAACAGGTGCGCTCTGCTGAGCTCTGATTATCACCTAGGAAAATCCCTATCTGCCGGTGCTGCGGACATACATTACCAAACTGTCTTCTTAACTGCCAGAACACGATCTGGCGTATCGGAGGCGATGGCTGGTTGTTTCGACGTCCTCGACCGAAAAGCGAGAGCCGACTACCTAGAGCACCCGTACAGGCCGAACACACAACATTCCCAACCCCACGACAGTGGCCGTGGTTAAACGTTCCAATCAGCAACTCGAAAACCAGCAGAAAATTCCACTCCATTGCCGGAGCACAACCATTCCACCAATGGAGATTCTTGGCGCCAATTTCTGTGCTGATTTTGCTACATCACAGAGCTATGCCCTGAGCCAGCCAATCACAGTTACTATTTTGCAGAAAGCGCGGGAATTTTCCTGCCACAACTGCCTGGGTACACAAGTCATTCCCACGCCTCGCTGGTAGCCCACCAGAAAGTGTTTTCGCTAAGATTCTGCGAAGTAACGGAACCTCTAGCCCAGCCGCTACTTCAGACCCCTCCGGGCGTGTCTTTTGACAATGTCGGCGTCTGCAAAGCATTCACTTGACTTCCTCACACCCGTCGGCTTAACCCTTTCCAGATGAGGAGAGCCCGCCTGTCACCGGTCACGCGGGTGACGAGAGACGCTGCGTGGGAAGTCCGCGTGTGAAGGAATAGCAACTTTTCACCGCATGCAATGAGACGAAAATCGTAAGATAGAAATATGAGAGGGGGCTCATGCCACCTCTCAATGAAATCCATATTAATGTAATGTATCAATGACTTGTTTTGTTCATATGGGCATCAAATGTAAAACATATTTATTTCAAACACTGATGCAATATAAATCTTGTAAGATAGTATCAAAGAACATGCAAAAATTTTTAAAACACATATTTAAATATAAATGTGATATGTTGTCTAACATTAAGTAAAATTTGATAGTTACACAAGCCTGACAGAAAACAACACTTCACTTAAGTGTGTAAAAAAATAGCAAAGGTTGCACTTATCCAATACTGCCTCAGAATAACGCACTACTCAGTCCCTCCAAAAACACAGGAAATTGATTTGAAATCATCTTTTTTGTAAATGCCATGATTATTTCACTAAGGAAATATAAAACAATAAAATCAAAATCAGTAACATATTAGGTAAGGAATCTATCCACCTTTACACAGTTATATTGTAACAAGTTTTATTAATATGATGGCATCACCACAATCCACCAAAAAGAAACAAAGTAAACACCATTTTTCTAATACAGTGCAAGATCACAATGTTTATCGCACAGAGTGCCAAGCAATTATTGGAAACTGTAAAGTGATACGGTCATCAAATGGATGTTCACAATTCTGTCGTGTAAGCTGTATGTGGATTCCAGGAATAAAGGAACAGAAAACCATGTCATAGTTTTTGACAATTTTATTTAAAAATGAAAATATATATTAATATGACAAGAATTAAATCACTGACTGTATTACATATAGTGATACACAAGCAATTAAGTAATAATTTTCAATGAAATAACTACATCTTCCACCTTAACTCAAACACTTTTCACACAATATCATCATTCATGAAATGCTTAAGTTTTTACATTTAGTCACCCATTTTTTAAATACAACAACACTGCAAATGAGACCTTCATTAACTTTCTTGCAGTTTCATTCATGTGACATGAAATAATCAACAACACTAAATTTTACAGAATATAAAGCTATCAGTGGGTAACATTCAATCCCACCATTAGTACCAGTATTAAGTGACAATGAACTATCTGTGAAACAGGTGTACACCACTCTCTCCTTGCATCCAGTTTCAAATGACAGCTGTTTTGCAACAACAAAGAAACCAATCATTTCAGCTAGGAAAGTTACTTATTCCAACTGCAAAATTCACCACTAACAGAGAGAAGTTTGTTTTTTGTTTTTTATTTTGTTGTTATGTTTTCTAAAGTAACTGAAAGGAAAGTTATGTTGAAACACAACTGCCTTCATTCATTGTGTTCTAATGTCATCAATCATATGTTAATCTGAAAAGTAATTGTGATTTGCCCTTCCTGAAACTATGCAATATGATGTACCAATAATTACAAATGCCTTCATGGTTGAACAATGTACAGTAAACTATTTTGTTTGGCACAACATATGGCACTAATAAAATCTATCCTGCAGTTAATTTCATGGCACCTTGATACTACTGTTTTGTCACAACAGCAGTAAAAGTATACTCTTATATTTTTCAGGCATTCGGTTAGAAAATTATGACTTCAATAAGGAAGAAAACAAAACTTGACATCATCTTCAAGAGATATTTCAGCATTAGGAATAACCTAATGGCCACAAATCAATCTAACACAACAGTAATTTCCATCACCAAATTGTCACAGAGAAACGAGAACATGATCTGACAATGCCTCCAAAAAGATTATAATAAGTACATACTCACTTATTACATCTTAAAAAATGCTGTATAATCACTTCAAACAATTCAACTCACATATTAAGTATGTTTCTTCTAAGTGTTTCTAAGAAATCACATTTGTGCAGCCCAGTATTGACTTTGTTTCATCTTTTATTTATTAATCTGCTAGTTATCAGTTAATGAACTCCATCCGAAAATTATAGACCTGAGCATATTTTGCATGCAAACAAAAACTGACAAACACTGTACAAAATGTGTAATGGGAGTTGAATATCCTGTGAGCCCCTATTAGTGCTATGTGTTTTTTTTTAACATATGATATAAGAACTACAGAAAATGGACATGTCTGACAAATGTTTTCATGCTACACCTATCAGTACCACTCATTTTATTTGATGGCTTCAGCACAGTGTGTGTGGTGGGGATGGAACTGCTATTTTTGGTCACTCCAGTCTCAGTCCACATAGTTTCTGGCTGGGAGCTACCTAAAAGAGTTTATCATTGGAATGTTTACACAAGTATTGATCCAAAAATAAGTATATCAAATGAGTATCAGAGGGGCATCAAAATGCTCTATGCAGCCCTGCAGAGTGCTGCCTTATCTGTTCAGACTGTCCTTAAAACTGATAGCCTGCATTTTCAGCACAATTTGTAAACTGACACACATTAAATCACAGAAGTTGGCATTACAGTGTGATATAGAAAGCTATTAAAAATATCTCACTGGAATTACCTATTCATTATCTACATTTTCTCAGGTTACTAGACATGTCAGTAGTTACATTATTGTTCCTGATCACCTTACTATTTGTTTTTCTACAGTTAAGACATGAAGTGTAAATGCATCACTAGCCTAGACAACATAATAAACAGTTTGACTGAGTGCTTACTCTGGCAGGCAATCCTCGTCAGGAAACAGGTGGTGAGAGCATCACACTCTTACTTGTGGCATCAAACACAAGATGGCACTCCGTTCAGGGAAATTTGTGGCAACCTTGCCCAACCACACGCAATCCCAAGTTGCTTTCAACTGTCTGGCATCTGTACAATACAGCTGCATCTGAGATACATGCTACTGCGGAACTGAGTCATTACCCCAAGTGCCTGTGAGTACAACTAGTCAACAGCCCATGTGACAGCATTTATCAGCCACCCCAGACACATTGAAATAAGAACTATTAGCAACAATAACTGTTTCAATAACACAGAATTTGTCATGAAAAGCTTCTAGGGAATCTTTATCAGAAGTGGTGCTTGCTACTGAGAACATAACTATAAATTTCTCTTAACAGCATAAGTGAATATTTGAAAATTGAAGCACAAAACCCAAATCACATTTTGTTTTTAACTTCGTATGACAAGTTCATCCATAGCAGTGATTTTGAGAAAATAATCCAAAATAGATTAAGAAAGGTAGAGGTAAATGTTGGAGAACTTGAAAGTTCATTTCCATCTCAATGAAACTGATCACCAGTAATGCATACCAGAAGTAAAACCATGCATCACTCAGCAAATGTACTGCTATTTTGTCTACACCAGTTTACAGTTTTACTTAGACACTTATGGCCCAAAACACGCATTCTTATATCTGCTGTTACTGGTTACAGATACAAAGAAACCATTAGTACGGCTTAAAACTATTAAATAGAGCTTTATAGACTTCAATGTTTATGGCACACTTACATGGCATGGTAACTAGAGATTTACAACTACTGAAATGTTCTTCCTGCTCTTTCATTGTGAAGCTCACAAACTCACATGAATCTGAACTAAAAATTAACTATCATATTATTACAAAAAGGGCTCATACTTAAATATTAATTTAATGCAGTTGTATACTTAGGAAGGCAATTATGCTCCACATAATAATCACACTGACACTGACATCATCATCATCATCACATAACATGAGACTTAGAGAGATGTTTCAGTCCTCTGACAGAGAGAAATTTATAGAGCCAAGGTGGCGTGCTGGATACGATTGATGCCTGCAAAATAAATGTTAAAAACCTATAAGTAAAACATCTTAGATATATACAGTTAATTTTCACAATTCTCCAAAATTACAACTCGTTAAAAAAAATAAAACCCAGTGAGATATCAGGTGTCCTAAATAACAAACACCAAAGCAGGGGAATGTTAGGTGCAATTGCGTGCGATGTATGAATGGTGAACAAATCAGACTGAAATTCATATTTTGTTAAAGCTGTTTTTCCCACAAAGATTGCAAACTAGTCATGGCAAGCTGTGTTTATTCTTACTGTAATATGAAGGGATCAGGACATTAAATTTTTAATAAAGAATCACCAATATAATTTATCACTTCGTGCACACTCTCTCTCTCTCTCTCTCTCTCTCTCTCTCTCTCTCTCTCTCTCTCACACCCCCTCCTCCCTCCCTCCCTCCCTCCCTCCCTCCCTCCCTCTCCCTCTCCCTCTCCCGCACACACACACACACACACACACACACACACACACACACACACACACACACACACACACACACACGTTTCCAACCATGAACTGAGACCATACATTGGATATTACAGTACTGAAACAGATCAATTGTTGGATACTTGAAGAATTTTTTGCTGTGTTCACCGTATGTTTTGAAGTTCAGTTGTTGGAATATACATTAGGTAACATTCTCACACAAAGAAATAAACATCTACACTTATACACTCATAACGATCAGCTTATATTCTTGTGAGTTTATAAAGGAACAAATTGTTTTTGATGAACTGCAATTACAAACTGTTTGGGAATATGAATAGACATACAAAAAACATTTTGGCAGTCAATTTAGCTGTGGCTTATACTTGATTTACTTCTGTGATGACTACATCATGTGTAATAAACTGAAAAGCCGCCCAAATTATTACAAAAGACAAATTGATGCATAATCAGATGAAACATCTAGCTTGAAAAGTTACATAATTATATGTTACGATCTTTTGATAATTTATACCTATTAGAAAACTTAGAAAATGGATTATACACAATGCATTTTGAATCATGCTGGAGCTATTGTGTTGGGTTATAACTAGGTTTATCATATTTTTTGTGCCCAACCCAGGATATTTTACCATATTTTTTTGGTCCAACCCATGTTTGAAATTACTTCAAAGTATTAACAGTTTACTGAAAGATTAAATTTTATTTACTCAGCTGTATTTTTCACTAGACATGACTTTTCAGAAATGGTTTGCGTACAATGTGGACTGAACAGTCAGTTTCTAAAATAGGTCTATCTATATCATTCTGCACTTTTCTGAACACATTTTCATGTCCCTTTCTCTTCACACCTCCAAAATTACAGTTAGTGTTATCAGTAGTATAACAAATCAATTTTCCTTCTTCTTTTTTTCATACTGCAAAAGACACCAAGTCAAGATTTGAGCAGTTTCACCTGTTACTCAATTGAAAATTTAAAAATTTAGCTTGAATTCCCTACTCCAGCCAGAAGTATCTTTAAAAAAATCTAAATAAGCTTTACTTCACTTCCTTTTAAGGTTCTGTTGAATGTGAGTTTGTCTAGCAGTGTGTTATGAAAATGTAGCCTCTTTAGTAGCACGTTCCAGATCACAATTCCCATTTTTGGCTTTAAATAAATATCCTATGTTTGGTGAAGCTGTAGCAGTAATAGAACTCCTATGTTTAGCTGTTTTCACATGGTCTTTAGTGTCACCCTGTCCTTTATGTTCAACAGAAAATTTTCCAGTACAAAGTGTGCAATAAACTTGTTCATTGTTATTGTCGTCACACAATCTCAAAAATTTGTATTCCTGTTGCAAATTAACAACAAACGCACACCATCTTTTGCCCATTGCTAAACAATGAGACACAAAAGAAATGGAGATAATATGGTCCAAAAAATGCAGACAAGTTACTTTGCACACAAAAACAACATAAACACACTGCCCTAGTTGTGTTGCCAAATGACTAACAATAAGTGAAAAACTGTTGTGGAAATGGTAACTATGCCTCCTCATCAATGCCAGTACTTGCTCCAAGGTCAGCCGAGAGACGCTCGGCTGTAAGAGAATGTTTAAAAACATGATGTCGAACATAAAGGTCTAAAATAAAAAAAATCATTGCCAGTCATAAAATTCTTAAACCAACAATATTTTTGCAACCCTAGACATTACTCCAGACAGTACTAAACAACTGGACCATCCTGGCTAATCCCAAATGTCCTGTAAGGCTAATTATAACCCAATTATTAAATACGTAAATTGCATCTATCTAAAATCCAAATTTTAAAACACACTTAACGCATATAAAAAGTGACACTAGCATAATATTTGGATTTTTGTGACACTGAAAACATAAAATCTGGAAAGTAACTTTCAAAGAAAAGCAAATATTAAAGTGTTTCAAAACAACTGGCCAAATCAGAACAGGAAGACTAAATTATATTTCCATAGTTATTGATCATTATGAAGAACTGGAGATATCATGTGAAAACTACTGATATATTTTCATAATTACCATAAATCTGATCAATTATTAGTGATCTTTGAAAAGAGATTAAAATGTAATAGTTGTATTGATCTTCGACAAGTGCACCATGGTTAGCACTAAGAACCAGGAAGGATACAAGCTGATGTGATATGTTAGTAGACTGATTAGTTGTTTAAATGCCCCTTGCTTTAGTCATGCAATTGAACTAGCCACCTCCTCATATGTAAATGGATTGACTACCCTTTCAGTTTCATATTCTTGTTCCATTTCTGTTTGAATGTCAGTGTGTACCCCTAGGTCAGTATTTATGTCATTGTCAGGAAGGAGTTCTGCAGCAAGAATTCTGCAGTACCCCTTCAGCCTTGTGTCAGTGTACCACCATCTTGTGTCAGGGTAGCCAAAACCAATGGGCTTTTGACCTTTTCTGTCAAAATTTTATAAGGGGCTCCCCATGTATTGTCTTGTAACTGTCACTGTATATAGGTGTCCTATTGCCGTTTTTTGGTCTTGAGTATAGTAGTCCCACATCGTCCTTTAGTCTCTCTGTACGTTTGCAGTCTAACCAGTCTTTCCCTAGCATTGTTTGCTCGCTGATAATATTTACATGTTTGTCGTGTTCTTTTCCTTAGTTCCGAAAGTTCACGAGTCCATTGCATTTTCATGCATGGTTTTGAAGTTTTGTTTATGTGTCGTATTGACCTTACTTGTGTGTTTTGTATTTACTCTCTCAGTTTATGTATATTATAGTCTACACTACCAGTAATGTCTGATAGCAGGTAGTTCGAGATTATCTGTCGCAGACTATCCCAGTCTGCTTTATTCAAGAGAAATCTATTATATGTTGTTGTCTCTTCTACATTACAAGTTTGGATGTTAATCGTGATGACATTGTGATCACTTTGAGTGTAATCTTCATGAACTGTCCAATCTATTGCAAATCTCAGTGTGCTATTGTTTACTACAGATATATCTATATTACTGTGATGTCCAGTATGTGTACAACAATTCGATGGTTGTCCACCCATGTTTAGAATATGCAGGTTGTTTTCATATATTGTATCATTGACTTTCCTACCCCTTTCATTTGTTTCATTTGAGTGCCATAACACTGATCAAGAGTTTATGTCTGCACAAATGAGTAAGTTTTTGTGTATCGAATATTGTGCCACATTTGCAATCAGTTGCGTATATGGATAAATGTCATCTGAATATTGGGCATACAGTGAGGATATGGCCCATTTTGTATACCCCCATTTAAGTTCCACTGTGACTAAGTTCTTTTTACTATATTGGCTTACTTTGGTTACAATGATATTTCTGTTTAGTACAATAAATGCCATCGGAGTGAAGTCTCCAGTCAGGGTGATTGTTCCAGGTGGAAGGTGTATGAGCTACCCAGCCCTGGAGTATGGTTCCTGGAGACATTCAGCACTCACTAACATACTCCTACAGGCATTCAGCTGCATTACTCTCATAGTAAACATCTAGTAAAGATGTAGTCATTGGGCAAGGATTTGTTATGGTCAAAGTAAATTCTACCACGAGCATGAACTAAATCTTTGTAAATTTTCTCTAAATTTAACTTCCAGAATGATGTATACACACCGTTTGTTAGCAACTCTTCTACTGGTTTCACGTCAGTAGGTATATTTTCTGATCACAAAAGTATCCTATCTGTCTGTTCTGTTGTTGGGAAACAGATTTTATCACCCTGTGGATGGGTTAGCCTAACAAGCAGTCACTGTGTTGTCTGTAGGTTCTCTTTGTTCTCCATCCTAGTTAACTGCAGATTTTCCTCTAGTTTGTTGTAATCTATCATGGGGTAAGAAAGGGGCATTTCAACTTGTGTACTTTTACTTACACTTGATTTGGACTGGAATTGATATAACTCAGGTGTAGTTGAGGTCACTGTACATGTAGTTGTATCCTGTACTCTCACCTCCTCCACACTTGTCTGTAAGTAACCTCCTGAATCAAATTTTACTGGCTTAACACTATCCTTGCACCTAGTTGTATCATATTTGTATTTAACTTCATTTTTAGATGGGTCTGCTACGGATTTATTTTCATTTACAGATGGCTTATGTATTAAGTGATCACTAAAGTTATTGGGTATGCACTGTAATTGATTAGTCCATTCTGAACTTACAATGTCATCATAATCATGAACATAATTACCCATAAAATTGTTCTTATGACTGCATGTAGCCATGCACTCATAGGCAGATAGTTCCTCTGCTATAGTTTGAACTTTATTTATAATGCTTGACTCTGTCAATGCCTGCATAGTCATATCATCTATATAATCAGTAACTTCAGAAAATTTTGACTTAATTTCTTCTGTTGAAGATGTGAGTGAAGTGGTGTCCACTCTGTGTAATGATTTGTGTTGGTTTTGTTGTTTCCATGCAGTGGCTCTTCACCATGCATGCATCCTTGTAGAGGGTGATTTGTATTTCTTTCTAAATTCTTGAGTTGTACTCTCTTTCAGATTATTATGTATTTCGTCCTACTCATTCTTCAAATAGGTGTCATTGGTGGAGCATCAACATGACAGTGATGTTCATTTTTTTGTTCAATTTTGTGCATGTGCTTACATTTCCAACATCAAATGCATGCATATTTGTGTGTGTGTAATTTCTCTGAACTGGAGTGTGTGAATCATAGTGCTGTTTATCAGATGGCTGGCAGCTGGGACCCATGCATGTTGCATTCATTGTGCAATGTGCTGTGGTTATGCTTTAAGGTAATTATGTGCAATAATGTCTGCTGACTCGAAAGAAAGTACATTGAAATTTATTGATGATTACAGACAAAAAGATTGTTTGAATACAAATTTGATATGTGATGTCCTGAGCATTAAGTATTCTATAAAAAGTCTCTGACCACATTACTGTAAATAATAATTCTCAAAGTAAGAAAATGCAAGAGGAAGAAGAAAAAGAAGAAATAGTTTAAAAATTTATGAAAACTGCAGGCAAATATTCATATAATGCAACTTAATACCACAAGAACTGAGGAGCCTGATATCTGAAGAAAAAGTATGGGATATGTGAAGCTCCTATAAACTGCCAGAAACTGAAATTAAGGAGACTGATGATGCGGATAATACAAAACTGGGAAACACTAACTTCATTCTAGTGTATGCTGTGGTCTGTGACATTCTGGAATTTGTTAAGTCCGAGAGTGTTAATCTAGGTATAATCTTTTTTGACTGAAGTTGTGTAACAGCTTTTATAAAATAAAATTCAAATCATGTATTTAAAGTCAATTAAATTTCACACAATGACTGAGAATGTCCTGTAAGTATTTCTCAGTTTCTGGAATAATCACTGACATGATTTGTTTCAAAATGTGAAATAAGCAGCTCAAACTGATATATAAGTTTGGTAAATAAATTGCCAGTAACCAGCTGACAACATATTACTGACAGCCTCTATCACTGCAGTTTCCCAAGCAGAAAATGTAAAATCTGGTTGTGATCTTTGAAATCAAACAAAACATTGCAGTCACTTCGTATATCTCATATCTCTTATTATTCACATATTTTTCACCCATATTCACCTTAGTGTTTTCTTTTTCTGTCACCTTTCATCACAATAAATGCAGCACAAACTGCCGAGCAAAGGAGGGGATACATAGCAGATTGCTTGAGCAGTGAGGCTGTGTGTGGACACAAGAACACATGTGTACTTGCATTATTTCAACTAATTTTTGTGAATGCAGTTTTCTTCCTGTGCATCATCAATTGTGTACAAGAAAAGGGCCATCATGAAGACATACCTTTAGGGTCACGATCTCAACAACAGAGATCTAGATAGAGCCCTTAAAAGTGTCTACTTCAAACCCTCTTAGACCACTCCATAATGTTACGTATTTATGAGGAACCATTAACATGAAACTGTAGCAGTTAAACTTAATGAACAGCACAATGACAGCTACAGATATCAAAAGACTGTAGGAGGGACTGAGAGTGGACTCAGTATGCCTCCAAGAACTTCACATCCATGCTAGACAATTGAAGTGTATTTGCTAGGGTCATCACAGGGTAGCCTAAAGCCTTCACAGTAGTTGTAGTAAGCAATCTGAATTGGACTATCCTGAAGGTTTGCAATCTTTGACCAACACACACAGTCACACTTGAAGTAGCAGGGGGTCATGGTATGTTGACACTATCATTGGTGTATGCTCAGTTCTAACACGAAGTATGAAATTATCTAGAGGATATTGGTAGAGCTGCTGGCAATGATATGAGGCACAGTTTACTAATAATGTCAAATATAAATGCATGATCAGTGTCCTGGCACTGTGATCACAATGAAGAATATGGAAGATTGGTACAAGGTATGCTAGAAGAAAATAATGATCTGTACATTTGGAAATAGATCTGGTCAAGCACCAGCCTATGAACTCAGGGCAGGTGAGTAAAGCAACATCAATATTACTGTTTGGAAGGGTTGCATGAGTACAGCAATTGGTTGGCGTTACAAGGGCTTATTTCAACTAATTCTTGTGCATGTGCTTTTGTTTCCATGTGTCAGCAATTGTGCACGAGGAAAGAGCCATTGTGTGGACATACCTTTATGGACAGGATCTCAAGAATTGTATGGTACGTAATTCTAAATTAAGACAGTGCCACTAGGTACACTGTGTCAAAGACGTGAGGCACTAATGTGGAAGCTGAAAAAGGCTGATCAACTCTGAATGTGTCAGTTAACATCAGAAGGCAGTGTGGACTACAAAATTCATATCCTTATGCAAGAATTACTGGTGGAGCAGAGGAGGTTGATTCCACCAATAAAACAGCAAAATGAGAAGACTACCACATGGACTCTGCAGCTAACAAAACTAACAAGGTAAATGAGAACTGCTAGAACAGTGTACCTATGTGCCATTCTGGTGGTGGATGGACAACAGAGGCTAGAACAGTAAAGAATAATTAAAGACCACAACAAAACAGTGCTGTCCAAACAAGAAGAGACTCCGGGGAAAAGTATTTGCACATTCCATTTTCGTCAAAACATCTATGGTATTGGCTATGCTATGGATAAGTGACATCAGTTCCTCAAGGGGATGGTGGGATACAGCAAAATATCTGCTGCACAAACTCCTCTCTGATGATGACCCAGTTACAGATAAACAAGAATGAACACAATAAGGGCCATACTAGATCAGATTATAACACTGATACAGTAACTTACTTTTACATGCAAGAGTATATTGCAGCGGTTCTGATCAAATTAAAGAAGGAAAAACACATAGGCCTGAAAGTATCCACTTCCTTAACATTTAGATTAGATTAATACTTGTTCCATAGATAATGAATACGACACTTCGTAATGATGTGGAACGTGTCAGTTTAATAAAAGATGTCTGTACAAGATACACTCCTGGAAATTGAAATAAGAACACCGTGAATTCATTGTCCCAGGAAGGGGAAACTTTATTGACACATTCCTGGGGTCAGATACATCACGTGATCAAACTGACAGAACCACAGGCACATAGACACAGGCAACAGAGCATGCACAATGTCGACACTAGTACAGTGTATATCCACCTTTCGCAGCAATGCAGGCTGCTATTCTCCCATGGAGACGATCGTAGAGATGCTGGATGTAGTCCTGTGGAACGGCTTGCCATGCCATTTCCACCTGGCGCCTCAGTTGGACCAGCGTTCGTGCTGGACGTGCAGACCGCGTGAGACGACGCTTCATCCAGTCCCAAACATGCTCAATGGGGGACAGATCCAGAGATCTTGCTGGCCGGGGTAGTTGACTTACACCTTCTAGAGCACGTTGGGTGGCACGGGATACATGCGGACGTGCATTGTCCTGTTGGAACAGCAAGTTCCCTTGCCGGTCTAGGAATGGTAGAACGATGGGTTCGATGACGGTTTGGATGTACCGTGCACTATTCAGTGTCCCCTCGACGATCACCAGTGGTGTACGGTCAGTGTAGGAGATCGCTCCCCACACCATGATGCCGGGTGTTGGCCCTGTGTGCCTCGGTCGTATGCAGTCCTGATTGTGGCGCTCACCTGCACGGCGCCAAACACGCATACGACCATCATTGGCACCAAGGCAGAAGCGACTCTCATCGCTGAAGACGACACGTCTCCATTCGTCCCTCCATTCACGCCTGTCGCGACACCACTGGAGGCGGGCTGCACGATGTTGGGGTGTGAGCGGAAGACGGCCTAACGGTGTGCGGGACCGTAGCTTCATGGAGATGGTTGCGAATGGTCCTCGCCGATACCCCAGGAGCAACAGTGTCCCTAATTTGCTGGGAAGTGGCGGTGCGGTCCCCTACGGCACTGCGTAGGATCCTACGGTCTTGGCGTGCATCCGTGCGTCGCTGCGGTCCGGTCCCAGGTCGACGGGCACGTGCACCTTCCGCCGACCACTGGCGACAACATCGATGTACTGTGGAGACCTCACGCCCCACGTGTTGAGCAATTCGGTGGTATGTCCACCCGGCCTCCCGCATGCCCACTATACGCCCTCGCTCAAACTCCGTCAACTGCACATACGGTTCACGTCCACGCTGTCGCGGCATGCTACCAGTGTTAAAGACTGCGATGGAGCTCCGTATGCCACGGCAAACTGGCTGAGACTGACGGCGGCGGTGCACAAATGCTGCGCAGCTAGTGCCATTCGACGGCCAACACCGCGGTTCCTGGTGTGTCCGCTGTGCCGTGCGTGTGATCATTGGTTGTACAGCCCTCTCGCAGTGTCCGGAGCAAGTATGGTGGGTCTGACACACCGGTGTCAATGTGTTCTTTTTTCCATTTCCAGGAGTGTATTACATTACACAAAATATTGCATGACACTAATGTTTAAGTTGCCTTTTTTTTTTTTTTTTTTTTTTTTTTTTTTTTTTTTTTTTTTTTTTTTTTTTTTTTTTTCCCTTCCCCCTTAATTTATATCTAAAAATTCAGCCAATGAGTAGGAGAAGTTGTCATCTAGAAATTCTTTAAATTTATTTTTAAATGTTAGTTGGCTATCTGTCAGGCTTTTGATGCTGTTTGGTAGGTGACCAAAGACTTTTGTGGCAGCATAATTTACCCCTTTCTGTGCCAAAGTCAGATTTAACCCTGCATAGTGAAGATCATCCTTTCTCCTGGTGTTTTAGCTATGCACACTGCTATTGCTTTTGAACTGGGCTGGATTATTAACAACAAATTTCATAAGTGAATATATATACTGTGAGGTTACTGTGAGGATCCCTAGATCCTCAAATAGATGTCTGCAGGATGACCGTGGGTGGGCTCCAGCAATTATTCTGATTACAGGTTTTTGAGCAATGAATACTTTTCTACTCAACGATGAATTACCCCAGAATATGATGCCATACGAAAGCAGTTAAACTAAATTAAATGTTGTGACGGGTGACGGGGGGAGGGAGCTAGTATCTGAATGATAGAGGACCAAGTATCAGTATTACGAAAAAAAACCAGAGACCAGAACCTCTCAGAATATAAGTCCTACTGGCCTACTAGCCTTGTAAATATCCTTGTTAAGGTCCAGGAACATCTGTGTGAGCAACTCCAAGCACACAGGAAGCTTCCTGGACTTAGCCAGTGTCAATTTGGTTTCAGACAGGATAGACTGATAGACATGAGGCACTCGACATTTTTTTTTTTTTTTTTTTCATCAGTCTACTGACTGGTTTGATGCGGCCCACCACGAATTCCTTTCCTGTGATTACAGTGCACAAAACTACCTACACTGACTTAGTACATGTCATGGGATAGTGGGACACAGACAGCACGGGTGTATTGTATGCACATCACATGCTCCCTGTATCAGATGCAATTGTATAAGAGACCTTCTGAGAACAAACTCCAATTAAAAAATTGGATGGTAACTAACCTCGCATAAGAAATGGGACAATATTGATAAGAGCCAATAAGTTTAATCTCTCTTCCTGAACATCTGGGGAAAGGCTGAAAATGTACCATAACCAATCCTAATTGGAACATGGTACATCTTTTGACAGGACATGATACTTATTACAATCATCTTGAATGACTCAAGCTCAGACAGAGATATCGGAAAATGGGGAGATGAAGGAACTTCATAACATATTGTTTTCCACTGTACACTATTTAACACCACTAGACAGAACATTGCTTTGCATGTGATCTATACATGACTGCAACAGACCTTGAAGACTGGTGCATAATTAATTACCTAGTGACAAAAATTTCAAACAGACTGCTAGTAAAATACAAGGAAATTTGTCATTGTGGTTTTCCCAGGGTGTGACAGATGCAAAATAGGGAGTATGGTGCTACAGTGAGCACAAGTGAAGAGGAAGTGTCACACAGTGTAAGTGAAGTGTTCAGTGATGATGTTTTGTGTGTGTGGAGATCATACCTTGAAGTGTTGTTGGCACACCTGGCACAGGTCAAACACTTGGCTTTAGATAACTACTAACATTATGTTAGTGTTATAGTTGTAGTAACAGTAGCTGTAGGATAACTGTGATGGAAAATTCCACTCTAACTTTATAATGCAGCATAATATTTATCATTAGTTCAAACAACGGCTCTGTAGAGCAGCAAAGGCTCTACATCTTTAGAACTATATTGAAGTGAACAAAAACAGAATGTAGGCAACTTGCTATGGGGAGTAGACTTGACATAAATTCCAAGGCCACAACAAACAGTTGCTGCAATCAGGACTTAACTGACATCTCTTCCTGTTTTCTATTATTTCTTTTTTCTTCTTATCTTTTAGTTAGATTTCTTCAACTTCATTCACAGCTTATATCTTTTAAATTAAGTAGTAATCACTGTGCAAACCACTAGTAGGACCGTTATTCTTTGTGCTATTGTTGTATATTCAAACCACATTGTACATACAAATTGTGATAGAATGCCACTATCACATATGATTTTATTATTTTAATCATGATTGTTAGTTGTGTCATTAATGCATGTATAGTCCATCATAGTATCTGGATTGTGAACTCACAGGAAAGTAAATAAATAAACAATAAAATAAAAGGGTGAGCTGTTCCACTTCTGCCTCAATCAATCTTTTCATGCAAACCTATTTTTCCCTCGACAACCATATGACACTATCCTACTGTGCACTGCTTTTCAGCACAAAACATGTAGAACATCAAGTGGTGATCCTCCACCACTGTGTCTATGCATCCTGCCAGTATTTCAATGTAGCCATTGAGAGATGACCACAATGAAAGCTTTAGCCAAGCACCATCTACATCAACATCCATACTTCGCAAGCCACCTGACGGTGTGTGGCGGAAGATACTTTGTGTACCTCTATCGGTTCTCCCTTCTATTCCAGTCTCATATTGTTCATGGAAAGAAATGTTGTCAGTATGCCTCTGTGTGGGCTCTAATCTCTCTGATTTTATCCTCATGGTCTCTTCGCGAGATATACGTAGGAGGGAGTAATATACTCGGTGAAGGTATGCTCTCGAAACTTCAACAAAAGCCCGTACCGAGCTACTGAGCGTCTCTCTTGCAGAGTCTTCCACTGGAGTTTATCTATCATCTCCATAATGCTTTCGTGATTACTAAATGATCCTGTAAAGAAGCTTGCTGCTCTCTGTTGGATCTTCTCTATCTCTTCTATCAACCCTATATGGAACAGATCCCACACCACAGAGCACTATTCAAGCAGTGGGAGAACAAGTATACTGTAACCTACTTCCTTTGTTTTTGGATTGCATTTCCTTAGGATTCGTCCAATGAATCTCAATCTGGCATCTGCTTTACCAACGATTAATTTGATATGGTCATTCCATTTTAAATCACTTCTCATGGCTACCCCCAGATAATTTATGGAATTAACTGCTTTCAGTTGCTGACCTGCTATAATGTAGCTAAATGATAACGGATCTTTCTTTCTATGTATTCGCAGCACATTACACTTGTCTACATTGAAATTCAATTGCCATTCCCTGCACCATGCATCAATTTGTTGCAGATCCTCCTGCATTTCAGTACAATTTTCCATTGTTACAACCTCTCGATATACTACAGCATCATCGGCAAAAAGCCTCAGTGAACTTCCGATGTTATCCACAAGGTCATTTATATATATTGTGAATAGCAACATCCCTATGACACTCCCCTGCGGCACACCTGAAATTGCTCTTACTTCGGAAGACTTCTCTCCATTGAGAATGACACGCTGCATTCTGTTATCTAGGAACTCTTCAATCCAATCACACAATTGGTCTGATAGTCCATATGCTCTTACTTTGTTCATCAAACGACTGTGGGGAACTGTATCAAACACCTTGTGGAAGTCAAGAAACACAACATCTATCTGGGAACCTGTGCCTATGGCCCTCTGAGTCTCGTGGACGAATAGTTCGAGCTGGGTTTCACACAATCGTCTTTTTCAAAACCCATGCTGATTCCTACAGAGTAGATTTGTAGTCTCCAGAAAAGTCATTATACTCGAACATAATACGTGTTCCAAAATTCTACAACTGATTGACGTTAGAGATATAGGTCTATAGTTCTGCACATCTGTTCGACGTCCCTTCTTGAAAATGAGGATGACCTGTGCCCTTTTCCAATCTTTTGGAATGCTACGCTCTTCTAGAGACCTACGGCACACCGCTGCAAGAAGGGGGGCAAGTTCCTACGCGTACTCTGTAAAAAATCAAACTGGTCCCCATTAGGTGCAGTGGCCTTTCCTCTTTTGAGCGATTTTAATTGTTTTTCTGTCCCTCTGTCATCTATTTTGATATCTACCATTTTGTCATCTGTGCAACAATCTAGAAAAGGAACTACAGTGCAGTCTTCCTCTGTGAAACTGCTTTGGAAAAAGACATTTAATATTTCGGCCTTTAGTCTGTCATCCTCTGTTTCAGTACCATTTTGGTCACAGAGTGTCTGGACATTTTGTTTTGATCCACCTACCACTTTAACATACGACCAAAATTTCTTAGGATTTTATGCCAAGTCAGTACATAGAACTTTACTTTCGAATTCATTGAACACCTCTCGCATAGCCCTCCTCAAACTACATTTTGCTTCGTGTAATTTTTGTTTGTCTGCAAGGCTTTGGCTATGTTTATGTTTGCTGTGAAGTTCACTTTTCTTCCGTAGCAGTTTTCTAACTCGGTTGTTGTACCACGGTGGCTCTTTTCCATCTCTTACGATCTTGCTTGGCACATACTCATCTAATGCATATTGTACGATTGTTTTGAACTTTGTCCACTGATCCTCAACACTATATGTACTTGAGACAAAACTTTTGCGTTGAGCTGTCAAGTACTCTGAAATCTGCTTTTTATCACTTTTGCTAAACAGAAAAATCTTCCTACCTTTATTTATATTTCTATTTACGCCTGAAATCATCGATGCAGTAACCGCTTTATGATCGCTGATTCCCTGTTCTGTGTTAACTGTTTCAAATAATTCGGGTCTGCTTGTCACCAAAAGGTCAAATATGTTATCGCCATTAGTTGGTTCTCTGTTTAACTGCTCAAGGTAGTTTTCAGATAATGCACTCAAAAAAATTTCACTGGATTCTTTGTCCCTGCCACCTGTTATAAACGTTTGAGTCTCCCAATCTATATCTGGTAAATTAAAATCTCCACCCAGAACTATAACATGGTTGGGAAATCTACTCGAAATATTTTCCAAATTTTCCTTCCAGTGCTCTGCCACAACAGCTGCTGAGCCAGGGGGCCTATAAGACATCCAATTACCATGTTTGAGCCTGCTTTAACCGTGACCTTCACCCAAATTATTTCACATTTCGAATCTCCATCAATTTCCTTCGATACTATTGCACTTTTTATCACTATAAACATGCCTCCCCCTTCAGTGTCCAGCCTGCCTCTGTGGTATACATTCCAATCTGAGTTTAGAATTTCATTACTGTTTACATCTGGTTTCAGCCAACTTTCTGTCCCTAGTACTATGTGGGCATTGTGACCGTTTATTAATGAGAGCAGTTCTGTGACCTTTCTGTAGACACTCCTGCAGTTTATTATTACCACATTAATATTGTTATTCCCTGTTGCGTTTTGCCTACTACTACCTTGTCACATCTCAGGAGGCGTCTTGCATAGTGGTCAGGAATAGACACCAAGACAGAATGCCCAGAGAGCACAACAGAGCAGGTTGTATCCCCACAGCCCTCCTCAGCTTCGGCCAACCCTATCAGTCCAAGAGGCACCTTGCAGCTTGGCTATGTGGGGCCATTCTCTACAAAAGGTGACTTATCAAGGTGAATAGGTCATCAAAGTTTCCTTTTGTCATCTGCAAGAAGTTTGGCAAGCCATAGGCCACAATCTTACAAGTGACACAGATGATCATTATCAAAGGCCCTCCTTGAACTTCCAAGATCCAAACCTGGCAACAGTCTATGTCAAGCAAAATTTTGCAAAATCTGTCCCCAAAAGCAATAGAGACCACATGAGACTAAGAATCTAATGGTGAATGAGAGAATGATATGGACATTCAAGGCATCCATGCATACATTTTCCAAACTGTTAAATCAAACTAATTTTTATCTTTTGTTGTGGTACAAGGAGCCATATTAGAAATTGCTCTAATTCTGTTTTTGAGTACACATAGAATGCTGTTAATCGGACACTTCAACCTGGTGGAAATCCTCCACCTAATTCAGACAGCACCTCAAGTTTTCAGTCAGTACTACCACATCTTATACAGTTCCAGACTGGGTCCATACATTCAGGTGCACAACGGGATCTACACTCAAATCATGGTCCATCTTTCCAGCTGCCATACATTCATGATCTCCACTGAGAGAGGACAACTTCACCAGTTGAAACAAAAGGTTACATTTCAACAACTGCCACATTCAACTACTCATTACCATGGGGAGACCAGACTCCACAGCCAACATCCTATACCTTCAGACCTCTAGCAGCACCAGAGGATGTGGTGTTGTCCACTTGGCTACAACAATCCATGCTCTGTACAAGACTCAGTCCCATTCCTGATGTCACAGGCTGCCATCAAGGAAGGTTACATAGAGATTCGCTCCTCAACTACTATAGCATCACCGATGCCCATGTACATTGTAAAATAACTTTGTCAAAGATCTTTTATAAAAATATGTTTAATAAAATATTCAACAGTGTATAGGGAAGCTTTACGATATCTTTTATAAAATTTAGAGTGTGATCTTCACTTTTATAAGACAATTATCACAGATCTTTGACAGTATAATACTGGCACAGGCAAGCTAAGCATTTCCCATAGCATATTATAAGCATTAAAGTCTCCTGCAAGTAGGAGTAGCTGACGGAGTTGTGAAGTAAAGTCTGAGTGAGCCTCTATTGAGAGCTTCATTGCATAACATTACTTGGAATGAACAATTTTATGGCAACTGCTTGAACAACTATCAGGAGAGGGAAGGGAATGAAATTTTATTTGTAATTCAAATAGGTGGGCACTGTCCATTTATCCCTGTCTCCACTGAGGCATCCTTTCATTGGAGCTACATACAATGAGAATAGAAACATTCAAACATTTAAATTGCTTCATGTGTAGGCTTAAGTACAGTGGCATGGACTGCACTAACAATTTCATTCCCTCCATATGTGCACTGATACTATGCACTTTCCACTGAAAGATTTCTTTTCTTAGATTTGGAAAATCCAGGTCAGATTATAGTATGCATTAGTCATCCTTAGTTCTTGGAATGTTGTTTGTGTCTCATAGCATGTGTGAATATACTACATATCTCATGCTTTACCTGACCTTCACATCACACAGTGGTGTGCCTGAATTTCTGGCACTTTCAGTACTCAGTTGATCATGGAGATTGGAATTATGGTGATACTTTCAGTATGAGAAATAAAGCTTTTACATAATTTTCCTAACTGTTAAATCAAACTAAGTTTTATCTTCTACTGTGAAGAATTTTGACAGAAAATTCATTGTGCAACTGTAAAGTAATGGAATACTGTGCCCCACACTGAATACAGTCAGTGATATTAATGCAGTCACAGAGTACATTGAATATTTCAGAGATTATACAACACCATATGGTGGTATCATCAACACACAAACCATGGCATCTGTTGCCATGCTGCTGCAGAGCACATGTCACTGTACCAGTGGTAGCACTAGTCATTCATTGAAGTTGTGTAAATTCTGCTTTCTGACTTTGTTGGTAGCGGAGTAAACTATATTGATTATTCATGCATTACACTATTTGTAGTGCCTTCACTCACAAAAACAACACATACAAAAAAATTCTTTGCATCAATGTCTGTTAAAATTGCCTAAAAAAGTAAGTCACTGTAACACACAGTGAACTCCAATGGGAACAAATTTTCCACTGCAAACAAAATATCATTGCCAAGTGGATCAGATCATATTGGATAATGAAGGTACACAATTAGAACAAATATATCTTATACTAATACATTTGAATACTACTTAGTAAGCTGTAGCTACAATAGTGACATATTTCAACACAGATGTGAGCTGCATCTAAAGTGTGATGACATTAACAGAACTGTCCACACCAAGTATAAACCAGAAACAAAACACATAAGTAGTTACCATATGGACTATATTACTACTGATACCTTTATTATCCATATTTGATGCACCCACTCATAAAAAAATTGATCTGTGTAATAGACTGCTTGTGAAAATGGGCAGAGCCCAACACTAGTCAGCCAATAAATAATTAGCAGATTTTCTGGAAACAGTCAAAATGTCTTTTTTTCAATATTTGAGAGCTGCAAGATGCAACTTCCCTAAAACCTTTATAAGTGTAATATAAATGCAAAGCTGACGTGTTCTGCAACATTGCAGGTGGTCACAGTTATGACCTATGGATCAAGCAAATAACTAACTTCACCTCATCACACAATGTTGTATGCTTTAAGAACATTTACACTACTGTCATAACCCTGGCAGTTATGTTAAAATCTCAGTTCTGTGAGGCACATAATGCTCATCATTCCAGACAGTGGTTACTGAAGCAAACCCAGATGTTACAGTAATAAGAGCACTTAAGTCTCTCAGCTTCTTGTATCCTGGAGTAAGAGAAACCATTACAAACTAGCACAATATGTATACCAAAATTTCCAAATGTAGGAATGCCCAGGGGATCTCACTGGCTCAGTCCTGTAACTGTCTCATCATATAGGCATTGTACCATTGTGGTTAGAGTGATAGATGAGCAGTGATACTTGCTAGTTATGAACAGTCTCACCCCCCCCCCCCCCCCAGCCGGCCTGTGTGGCCGAGTGGTTCTAGGCGCTTCAGCTGGAACCGCCCGACCGCTAGGGTCGCAGGTTCGAATCCTGCCTCGGGCATGGATGTGTGTGATGTCCTTAGGTTAGTTAGGTTTAAGTAGTTCTAAGTTCTAGGGGACTAATGACCTCAGCAGTTGAGTCCCATAGTGCTCAGAGCCATTTGAACTCCCCCCCCCCCCACACACACACACACACACCTGACAGAGAGAGGGAGAGGGAGGGAGAGAGAGAGAGAGAGAGAGAGAGAGAGAGAGAGAGAGAGGGGGGGGGGGGGGGAGATTGGAAAATGCAATGTATATTCTTTTGCAGAAACATGCACAAAATGTCTATCTTGTTTGTGCAAGGACTTTAGTTCTGAACTTATTTGTGTTTCATTGTAGTATGGAAGCCTCCTATCAGTGACACTATATCTTCCCCCCCCCCCCCCCCCCCCCCCTCCCGTTTCACTCACTCTTTGTACTCAATTGATTATGTAAATTTATAATCAACTTATCAACTTGGTAGCTGACCATGACTGTACTCAGCAGGAAGCACAGGGCACAGCCACCCCACCCCCTCATAATAAATATTATCTTCGTAAACCAAATTCAGATACTGTTGCACAATGAAGATAGATATATCAATTCTGTACAAGTTTGTAGAAAGGCAGAACTGACTACTAATATGTTTACCAAGAAAAATTTATTGTGAAATATCGAAAGCATTTCACCATTCACTGGGCAACCACTATGTGCGCCCCCTCCCTAGCTGAGGTCCTGGGTACACTTTGTCACTGACTCTATAAAGTACAAATAGCTCTTGAATTGTAACATTCATAAGAGAGAAACGGTCACTAGAAGATGGCATGATCTGTATTGTCACACGATAAGTTAAGATGTACCTCATTATGAATTACGAGGCAATAAGGTACGTAAGAAGAGGATAAACATATATAATCTAATGGAGATAATGGGAGTCATTTCTAAGAACCTTCACTAATATCCTAGATTACCTGAAAGCCCAGGGGGCAGTGCAATTCTTCTGATTACAAGACAAAATGGATAACACAGATTTTTAGGTCCCAACAGTAGAAATGGTGGAGGCAGCAGCTCCTCTAGGCCAACTATATCTTGGAATGTAATCTTCCTGTATCATGGTAAATAGATATGGCACACCTATACCTCACAAGGCATCAGCGCCAGAGCTACAAATGCTTCTAGTTCAATGTTTGGAAGCATTTTTCCAATTAAGGCAGCAGAGTCTGTGAGTGTGTGGACACCACTGGATGCATCGTTAGTATTCACAATGTTCTTGGAGTATACATTATAGTTCCTAGTGGAAGGTACGAGGGTTGTTTTTTCAGTAAGGGCCGTTCGCGCGTATAGTCCCGTAGTTCACGCGGACGCCGCAACAAGCCACTGCGCCACTTGCCGGCATCCTTCCCGTTCACACTGCTGCAAGTTGCAGCTCTGTAGCTGACGTGTACGCATTGCTGTGCTACTTTATAATGTTTACGATTATTGAATCATCCGCCGCGTGTGAGATACAGTCAGTGATACGTTTTTTGACCACGAGAAGTCTATCAGCTGCAGAAATTCATCATCAGTTAACAGAAGTTTATGGCTTGAATGCAATGAGTGAAGGTAAAATGCGTCAATGGGTTAGAGAGTTTAAAAATGGCTGTCAAAACGTCCATGACGAAGAAAACTCAGGCCAGCCCTCGTGATCACTGATGATTTGGTGGCTGCAGTCGAAACAAAGATTCGTGAGGACAGAAAATTCACAATTTCCACTCTTTCTTTGGAATTTCCACAAGTTTCAAGATCGGTTTTGTGTAAAATTGTGTCTGAAAATCTAAACTTTAAGAAACCATGTTCTCGGTGGGTACCCACACTCCTCACAGAGGACCACAAAGGGAAGAGATGTGCCACTTCATTGGACTTTTTTATTCGTTACGAGGAAGAAGGGGATGACACGTTGAGTCAAATTGTCACTGGAGATGAAACATGGGTATCCCATATCACTCCGGAAAGCAAGTGACAATCAATGGAATGGCGACACACAACCTCACCCGTCAAGGTCAAAGCCAAACAGACGCTGTCAAAGCGCAAGATTATGGCAACTGTGTTCTGGGACCGGCGCGGTGTTTTGCTAGTGGACTTTATGCCATGAGGAACGACAATCAACTCAGATGCCTACTGTGCAACTCTAAAGAAGCTCCACAGAGCAATTCAAAACAAAAGGCGTGGCACGCTGACAAAAGGAGTTTTGCTCCTGCACGATAATGCTAGGCCTCACACCTCTCAAAAGACTCAGGATTTGATTGATTCTTTTGGCTGGGAAGTTTTAGACCATCCACCATACAGCCCCGACCTTGCTCCTAGCGATTTTCACCTTTTCCGGTACCTGAAACACCATCTTGGCGGGCAGCGCTTCAATGACGACGATGAAGTGAAAGTGGCCGTGAACTCTTGGCTTTCGGAGCAGGCGGCCGAATTCTTTGAAGAGGGAATTAAAAACTTAGTTGTACGGTATGACAAGTGCTTAAATAAACAAGGCAACTATGTAGAAAAATAGGTAAAAGTGTGTAGAATCAGAAAATAAAAGTTTTTTTTACAAAACTATTTGTATCTTTTTAAAAAAATAAAAACGGCCCTTACTTAAAAAACAGCCCTCATAGTTACTGGCAAAGCTCAGTCTACACCTACGTCTACTTACATTCTCCGCAAGTCATGAGACATACTAGCAATTGATATACTTGCTGATCAGCTACCTAAAGGGCACGAAGTTCACTGGGATCCTGTCACACCCACAGATATAATAAATACTGTTAGAAAATTTTCAAAATCGAAAAGCATGGACTATTACTGGCTATCTAACTACACAATAAAAAGGACAATACACTTCATTTGCAATCCACTTGCTTTTATTATGAATAAATGCCTAGAAGTTGGAGTTTCCCCTGATCAGCTCAAAATTTCCAAAGTTATACCTATATACAAAAAGCGGAAAAAACACCTCCCTGGAAATGATAGACCAGTGTCTATTGTACCAATCTTTCCCAAAATATTTGAAGCAATTTTCCACAAAGAGCTAAGAAAATCTGGTTTGAAAAGTATGACCTTCTTTGTAATAGATAGCATGGTTTTCGACAAGGGAAAACTACCACCTCTGCAGTCCTTGAAATAGTTGATCAGAGATTAACAGCGTTCGAAAATAAACAAACAGTCTCACTTGAACTTTGTGATCTGAGTAAGGCATTCGATTGTATCCCCTTTGAGATCCTACTAGCCAAACTGAAGTAGTATGGTATAAATAATACAGAGTCAGAAATAATCAAATCTTATCTACATAACAAGAGACAATTTGTGTCAATTCAAAACAGAAACTCTTCCATGAATAATGTCACATCTAGTGTACCTCAGGTACACTGAAAGTTGAGGACAACATACTGGGTTCTATTAATTAAGAAGTCTTCAAGCCAACGACAAATCAACAGGGTATAGTCTTTCAAATTTCTTCTTGAGCTCTTGAAATGCAATGAATATACGAATATATGTTGCGAGTATTACAGAGATGCTTTGCAAACTTAAATGGGTATCCCTGAAGCTGATTGCAGAGTGACTCTACTGCCGCCAATGTACATTTCATGTAAGGACTGCAAAGACGAGGTAAGAGAAATAAGGCTTGAACAGGGGCATACAGATTATTTTTTCCCCTCATTCCATGACTGCAATCATTTTCAAAATGTCATCACATGATGATAACTGCCATTCTAGTTCCACTGCAACATAGCCTTAGAAACTTTTATCGAGTAGGCTTATGGGAGGAATATGAAGAAAAAGAGACATGCTGGGACCATTTTACTGTCTTTCTTATACTGCTCTACTCAGAGGTACCATGTTCACTTTCATTTCCTAACATTCAGGTAAGGTTAGATCAATGGTAGTAGGAGCTGAGGAGAAAAGTTTCATCTTGAATCTTTTCCTTTTTTCCTGGTGTGACTTTGGTGATTCAGGAGCCTTATACTTCTCTGGCTGCACCAATAAGCTGATTTTCAACAGCTCAAAAATTTTGTGGATGATGGAGAAGATATCTTTTCTCTTAAGTGGTTGGTCTCTCTATAATCAATATGACTAGAAAAGATCCCTAACAGTTAAAGTGGTCCTGATGTGGCTGCTACATGCATACATAACAAACAATAATGAAACACAAATTTGTTTACATCTATATGGCAATGTCTCAATACTGTTGCAGTTCTAGATGAGTATGGTTTGCATTCAGTATTGATGACAGTCATTTGCACATTGTGGCTGAAAGCTGGCCATAGTGCAGTCAGGCATCAGTTATTTTGTCTCTCCATATGAAGTACGTAATCAGACTAATGGTTGGTGTTGGAAGCGTAGATGACATCAGTGCAGTTGGGTCAGGTAAAAGTTCGTCACAGTACTAACAAAACTTGATGACATATCAGCAGGCTGGAATCTACCAAATTTTTTCTGATATTATGGTATGATAAATAGTCAAGGGACTTTCATGCCTTCTCGTATTGTGGCATATCAGTGATGAAGAAGAGCAGAGTCTCATAAAATTCATACATACAGAAGATAATTCACAAAGCAGTTTTTGATGTGTTATCCATTCACTGTGCCTGGAGATGGCTCCTGAAAACAGCAGGAGGAGACATACCCACACATTGGACATTTAGAGCACCTCATATGTGAGGAATGCATATGCTTTTATATCACACCGGAATATCACGACCTTGGCCTTCACTGGTAAAACATTCCTTCAAAGGAGGCCATGAAGATTGAGTGTCTACTTCATTACCTTCCAGCCCATGACAAATTCAGCAAATAAAGCGAATAAATTCAGCACTTTAATTCAATGTGCAGTTTTCTGAAAGTCTGTACCACGAAGTCCTGAGATATAGAGCCAGCCATTAAAATTGCAACACCATGAAGGCAGCACGCAACAAATAAAAACTGGTAAGAAGTGTTCTACATACTTTGATATGCAAATATTTCGGCACAGCTATACAGAGTAGGTAGGAGTAACACAATCTACATTCTGCATATAAGGAAATATTACACAGCAAGTCTATCATTCTGAAATCACATTAAAATGTTAGTTGTTTCTGAGAAGGTCATATTATGCCTAGTGTAAGAAGAAATGTCTACTAGTATGTGTTGGAATTCAAATGTGACAGTATCGTGGCCTATTGAGACTACAGTTTATTGTTCCATGAATTTTCTGCTTGGGCTGGTCAGGTTTCCACAACTGTCATACAAATATCAAAAGAATGGATTAAGGAGAACCATCTTCAGCGCCTTACAGGATCTCTATGGCCCGAGATGGAGGACAGACATATTGTTTGCATGACCAAGTAGGATCCTACAGTCACGTCATGTACCTCAAACTAGGACTGACCTTTTTTGGACCAAGACAAGTATCCACATCAACACTGCAATAACATCTGGAGCATCACAGATTGCCAAGCATGGCAACCATCATTGTGGCTTCCTTTGACTTGGCATCAAAGGGAGGTGCAGCAACTATGGTGCATCAAACAACAACACTGGACACAGGATTGACACCACATCATCTTTTCAGGTAAGTCCCAGTTCTGTGTACATCTATATCTACATACATACTCTGAAAGACATAATATGGTGCATGGTGGAGGGTACCCTGTACCACTACTAGTCATTTTCTTTCCTGTTCCCTTTTGCAAATAGAGCAAGGGAAAAACGACTGTCTATATGCCTCTGCACAAGCCCTAAGCTCTCTAATCTGATCTTCATGGTCCTTATGTGAAATGTGTGTTAGTGACAGTAGGACTATTCTTGAGTCAGTCTCAAGTGCTGGTTCTCTAAATTTTCTCAATAGTGCTCCTCGAAAAGAATGTCGCCTTCCCTTCAGTAATTCCTATTTGAGTTCCCGAAGCACCTCCGTAATAAACACATGTTGTTTGAACCTACCAATAACAAATCCAGCAGCTGGCCTCTGAATTACTTCAGTGTCTGCCTTTAATCCGACATCATGCAGATTCCAAACACTCCAACAATGACCAATGATGGGTCATGCTAGTGTCCTGTTTACTGTCTCCTTTACAAAAGAACCACATTTTCCTAAAATTCTCCCAAAAACTGTAATCAATCATTCACCATCCCTCATACAATCCTTACATGCTCATTTCATTTCAATTAGTTTGCAACATTATGCCTAGATATACAATCAACATGTGCTGTACTCGAACATTATGGGTTTGTTTGTCCTACTCATCTGCACTAACTTACATTTTTCTACATTTAGAGCTAGCTACCATTCATCACATCAACTAGAAACTTTGTCCAAGTCGTCTTGTGTCCAGTCAACAAAGGTACCTTCTCCTACATCACAGCATCATCAGCAAACAGCCACAGACTGCTGCTGTCCACCTGTACAACTTGTATCCATGTGTGGAGGCTCCAGGGAGAATGGACATTGCCAGACTGCATTTATCATCATAATACAGGCCCAGTACCTGGTACGACGGTATGGGCTGCCATTGGGTACACAACACAGTAACCTCTGGATCACACAGTTGGTAATTTGGACAGCAGGTGTTGTGTTTCTGATGTGTTAAGACTGGTGGCTGTGCCCTATCTTTAAGGTATCCTTGAGTTTACCTTCAACAAGATTACACATGACCACATGTTACCCGTGCTGTCCTGGCCTACCTTGATAGAAGGGTGTTAGACAGTTGCCCTGTCCAGCATGTTCTTCAAATGTCTCACTCATTGCGAACATGCGATCATGGGTTGCCAAGAGACTGGCATGTCAAAACTTTCCAGCAGCTATAACTGATGAACTCTGGCACATAGATGAAGCAACAAGGAATGATGTTCTGTATTTCTCATTCAATCTCAGTTCAGCTTGATGTCCAGCTGGGTTAGGGATTTGGCACCTCTGTGCAGATAATTTCACATTCAAATTCTTACTACTATACTGTATACACACAATAAGTAACCTTTAATTATTTGCTATACTCTGGATTTTGCAATTTTAATGACCAACAGTGTAGACGAGTCCCTGAATCTTGTGCTTTTATTTATGAGGAATAATCTCAACTGGTACACCTCCAAGACTGTTACTTATCTGACTGAGTACAATTCAACATTTTAATTAACACACATGTTTGTCAGATTTAAAAATCTGCTACTTCCCCATGCTTATCTAAAACCTATTCTTCTTAAGAGACTCTTATTCAGTTCTAGAGCACACCAAATACTGACACTCTGTTTTACTCCACTTCTCCTACCTGGTCTGCTTACTGTAGTGTTGTCAAGGATATGAACACTATGAGCTTATAACTCTCTGCATTGTAAGTTTTGTTACAATCCCGTAAGGCAACATGAAACTTGAGCTTCTCCTAGCATACTGAATATTCAAATAATTCATGGGAATGCAGCCAGGTAAGGGTATCTGACAACCAGCAGTAGTGAATACCCCATCATTTTCAAGGCAAAAATGAAACAAGAGATCACTATGCAAGGCAATTTCAACATTCTGTGGGCAGGGCTAAAGAAATTTGGAAACAGAAAGATGAAGTAAGCAGAAAGACAACACATGCTGAGAACAACTAACATCACCACACAACAAAAGGTAAACAACATCAGACATCGCTGATAGTGAAATATTAGCCAATGATAGGTGAATTAGTAGCACTAACTCTGTTGCTCTTATATTTGACCAGGGAGAGAGCAGAATTCCAACTGAAATGTAAGCAAAAGCCTCCAACACTATTGTTGAGGTAACTTAATAAATTCCCCTCAATAATGGTGAGAACATCATTTCCACTGCTCCATGAAAGCTTGGTTCCCTTCACTGGGGATCGTCCATCCTGATGCCACTCAGTCTGTGAGACCTAACCCACTACGTCAAGCTGTTATCTGGCATGTTAACCGATGTCCTAATTCCCAATGCCTTTGACTAGACAGTGTACATGGAGAGCTCATTCCTCAGGTATCTGCGGTGCAATTTCTGCATTGTCAGGGAGCAACAACCATAAGCATTGCCAAGATTCCGCCTCTTCCTAATATCTTCTGGTACACTGGCTAGCATGCTGGTTATCAGAAGTCAGAATTGACCCATTATGTGAAAGAGTACTTGGGGAGTTGACACACAATGAATGGATTACATGCCATATGTGGCAGGTGCTCCTCACCAGAGAGCCCACAAAACTGTGAAATTTTGAAAACTAAGGGGTTATGACCATGAAACAGACCACAGATGTTTTTAACCAAAAGAGCCAAGTACTGTGTTATCCAAATCAAGCCTTAAGCCTGTCTTTTTCAGTGTTGTATCATCAACTTTGGGAGCTCTCCATGGATATGACAATCCCTGCAATGGTCTTTAGTCACCCCTTACAATAACCCAGGACTAACATGGTCCAATTCTAGCCCCTGTGGGGGATGTGAAGAGAATAATGGCAGTTAAAAATTTCCAAAAATGTGTAGACTATGATAAAGACATATGACTAATGCCATGTTCACTCTAATCACAGCAAAAAAAAAAAAAAAAAAAAAAAATAATAATAATAATATATAATTTTACTTCATAATACATTTATTTACCTCTCAGCATGTACACTGAAGCACCAAAGGAACTGGTACAGCCATGCATATTCAAATAGAGAGAGATGTAAACAGGCAGAATATGGCACTGGAGTCGACAATGCCTATATAAGACAAGTGTCTGGTGCAGTTGTTAGATCAGTTACTGCTACTACAATGGCAAGTTATCAAGACGTAAGTGAGCTTGAACATGGTGTTATAGTTGGGGCATGAGCAATGGGACACAACATGTCCGAGGTAGTGATGAAATGGGGATTTTTCCATATGACCATTTCACAAGTGTACTGTGAATATCAGGAATCTGGTAAAACATCAAATCTCCGACATTGCTGTGGCTGGAAAAAGATCCTGCAAGAACAGCACTAATGACGACTCAAGAGAATCATTCAACATGAGAAAAATGCAACCCTGCTGCAGATTGCAATGCTGAGCCATGAACAAGTATCTGTGTGTGAACCATTCAATGAAACATCACTAATATGGGCTTTCAGAGCTGAAGGCCCACTTGTGTAACCTTGATGAGTGCATGACACAAAGCTGGTGTAGGATGTGTGCAGTTGGAGTGATATGGGACCCATTATATACCTAAATATGATTCTCACACGTGACACATATGTAAGCATCCTGTCTGATCATCTGCATCCATTCAAGTTCATTGTGCATTCTGACAGACTTGGCCAATTCCAGCAGCACAATGTGACACTCCACACATCCAGAATCGCTACAGAGTGGCTCCACGAACACTCTTCTGAGTGTAAACACTTCCACTGGCCACCAAATTCCTCAGACATGAACATTACTGAGCATATCTGTGATGCCTTGCAACGTGCTGCTCAGAGAAGAGATCTCCATCCCCTCATTCTCTTACAGATTTATGGACAGCCTTGCAGGATTCAAGGTGTCAGTTCCCTCCGACACTACTTTCTACATTAGTCGAGTCCATGCCATGTCATGTTGTGGCACTTCTGCATGCTCACGGTGGAGCTTACACGATATTAGGCAGGTGTAACAGTATCTTTGACTTTTCAGTGTATTTAACATAACAATATGGGAGGAGGTTCCCAGTTGCAACATAATCTACAAACAACTGTAAACACAGTATTTGTATAAGGCACAAAATCACTAATGGTATCATCACATGAAAAATTGACTATTAATTTTCATCTGAAAAATGTAGATGCTAAAACCAAATTTGTGAAGACAACTGACCTAGCATTTGTTCATATCCAGTATGGTGATATCTTCTTGTATCAGGATACAGAATACAAGTTACCACAAAATTCAAAGATTTAACATAAAATTTCATATTTTCTTCTATAAATTGATTTTTAATCAACAGCTACACAATCCAGTCAGTTAAAGTTTATGCAGTATGCATACGATAGGGTCTATAATACATTATAGTGACTGCTTATTCCAACAGTACAGCTACACTGTAGACCAAAAACAAATTAATAATGAAATAATGAACCAACAGAATTTCAAAACTCATACATGCTTCTTATGGAGAATGACATGTTAACTGTACTGTCAGAATAAATGCAGTAATAACTGGTAACAAAATTTCAAATGCAACTGATAAAATTGATAATTTCATGAATTGGTTTCTTAAGTTATTCCACAGAAGAGTAGGATAATTTTGTAACTTACAATTATATCATGTAGCCAGTAACCAGTTGTGCGTTCAGCTATTCCCAAGGTCCTTACTGCGTGCCTTGCATATTTGTCAGCATTTGGTACAAACCATGAGTTTTGCAATTGTTTGCTGTATCCTACCATTTTTGTGTTCACAAACCAAGGTATTAAGTTCTGGACAGAAACATTATGGTCCTTGCATTCATACTGCAGTGCTTGAGAAAAGTAATCCATATACACCTGCAAATTATCAACACTAAATTGGAAAAATCATTCACAACTTCTTAATTTTCTTTTAACTAAGTACCTAAAGTTATGAAAGAAATCAAAATATTACCTTAGTTGCTGAATAAACAGCAAACATTGGTGTAGGCTGCAGAGCAGCAGTAGAGGCTATGTTTACTATAGCTCCTTTTTTCCTTTCCATCATACGAGGTAATATCATCTTTGTTATCATACTGCACGGAATTATATTGACATTAATGTGGTTCTTTATGTCATCTTCTGTCATGTCAATAAAACACATTGGTTTTTCTAGTATAACACCAACATTGTTTACTGCAAAACATTTTCAAAAAACAAACTTCCAAATTAATGAATTTACATATCAAACAACATAGTGGAAATTTACATTATGCAACTGATCTCTTTTTGCAATTTCATAAATGGACAATAAATATAATATTAATCACACCAATTTAAAAATTCATAAGTTTTGAGAGATTCCTCTTCAGTAAGGAGGCATACATTGCCTGACAAAAATGTGGAGCACGCAGGAGAGAAGGAGATAAAATGAAATTTCATGGACTGAGAGGTTATGTGATGTTATTTAAGTTATTACAAATCAGATTTACAAAGAATTTGGCAGTCTGAGCCCACTTGTCAGTATGATGCTGTACCCCACTCCCCCCCCCCCCCCCCCCCCCCTTGGTCTAGATGCAGGCACTGAGCTGCTTCAAAAGGATGTCATAAATCCATTGTATCCTCTCCTGTATCAAGCTGGCCCACAACTGTTGTAATAGGGTTTGACAAATAGTTTGATTCTCAAAAAATGAGGGGGATGTCATAAAGTTGCATTTTCATTAGCAATTCAAAATATAATATTTATACGAAATGACAATTACATTGTTTTGCATGGCAAATGACTATCTCAATTCCATGACATTTTGCAAACTGTCTTCTTCCAAGAAGTGTTTATTTATTTGGACTGTATGTCTGCTCTAAGGGTAAAAACATACTATAAAACCTGCAAACTTTTTTCATGTCACTCATAAAAGTTTTTAAACTAGCAATACTCATTTACAGATGAGTGTCTTTTTGTTAATATCACACAAATAGTACCATTTTCTTGTCTTTCTTTTACCATGCACAAACAGTTTCTTCCACTTGCAAAATCAGAAAATTCGAAATCGTGGCTAGTAAAAGGAAACCAAGACTGGCAACTACCACACATATGTGACTTCATTGGAACAGGTTGAGAAATGGTGCCTTCTGAATTCCCAACTCTGCATAATTTTCTACAGTATGGGCTTCTGCTAAGAGAGCAGAGTGGAGAGAATGTCAGAAAATACCCAGCAGCCACTCTTGCAAAGGATATTTATCCAAAAGTGCTTGAAAAGTGGGGGCTAGCAAACAAACTGGGAAGAGGCCAAAAACATAACACTTGGTAGAGGAAAACTGGAAGTGAAAGAGGATTTCATAGCAACATTATACAAGCTCTTTGACATCCTCAGCTGCAAATGTGAGATTAAACTACACTACATCTACATCTACATGATTACTCTGCAATTCACATTTAAGTGCTTCGCAGAGGGTTCATCGAACCACAATCACACTATCTCCCTACCATTCCACTCCCGAACAGCGCGCGGGAAAAACGAACACCTAAACCTTTCTGTTCGAGCTCTGATTTCTCTTATTTTATTTTTATGATCATTCCTACCTATGTAGGTTGGCCTCAACAAAATATTTTCGAATTCGGAAGAGAAAGTGGGTGATTCAAATTTCGTAAATAGATCTCGCCGCGACGAAAAACGTCTTTGCTTTAATGACTTCCATTCCAACTCGCGTATCATATCTGCCACACTCTCTCCCCTATTATGTGATAATATAGAACGAGCTGCCCTTTTTTGCACCCTTTCAATGTCCTCCGTCAATCCCATCTGGTAAGGATCCCACACCGCACAGCAATATTCTAACAGAGGACGAACGAGTGTAGTGTAAGCTGTCTCTTTAGTGGACTTGTTGCATCTTCTAAGTGTCCTGCCAATGAAATGCAACCTTTGGCTCGCCTTCCCCACAATATTATCTACGTGGTCTTTCCAACTGAAGTTGCTCGTAATTTTAACACCCAGGTACTTAGTTGAATTGACAACCTTGAGAATTGTACTATTTATCGAGTAATCGAATTCCAACGGATTTCTTTTGGAACTCATGCAGATCACCTCACACTTTTCGTTATTTAGCGTCAACTGCCACCTGCCACACCATACAGCAATCTTTTCTAAATCGCTTTGCAATTGATACTGGTCTTTGGATGACCTTACTAGACGGTAAATTACAGCATCATCTGCGAACAACCTAAGAGAACTGTTCAGATTGTCACCCAGGTCCTTTATATAGATCAGGAACAGCAGAGGTCCTGGGATGCTCCCTGGGGAACACCTGATATCACTTCAGTTTTACTCGATGATTTGCCGTCTATTACTACAAACTGTGACTTTCCTGACAGGAAATCACGAATCCAGTTGCACAACTGAGACGATACCCCATAGGCCCGCAGCTTGATTAGAAGTCGCTTGTGAGGAACAGTGTCAAAAGCTTTCCGGAAATCTAGAAATACGGAATCAACTTGAGATCCCCTGTCGATAGCGGCTATTACTTCGTGCGAATAAAGAGCTAGCTGTGTTGCACAAGAACAAAGTTTTCTGAAACCATGCCGATTACGTATCAATAGATCGTTCCCTTTGAGGTGATTCATAATGTTTGAATACAGTATATTCTCCAAAACCCTACTGCAAATGGACGTCAATGGTATAGGTCTGTAGTTCGATGGATTACTCCTACTACCCTTCTTAAACACTGGTGCGACCTGCACAATTTTCCAATCTGTAGGTACAGATCTATCGGTGAGCGAGCGGTTGTATATGATTGTTAAGTAGGGAGCTATTGTATCAGCGTAATCTGAAAGGAACCTAATCGGTATACAATCTGGACCTGAAGACTTGCCCGTAGCAAGCGATTTGAGTTGCTTCGCAACCCCTAAGGTATCTACTTCTAAGAAACTCATGCTAGCAGCTGTTCGTGTTTCAAATTCTGGAATATTCCTTTTGTCTTCCCTGGTGAAGGAATTTCGGAAAACTGCATTCAATAACTCCGCTTTAGCGGCACAGTCGTCGGTAACAGAACCATCGGCACTGCGCAGCCATTAAAACTGCTACACCAAGAAGAAATGCAGATTTTAAATGGGTATTCATTGGACAAATATATTATACTAGAACTGACATGTGATTACATTTTCACGCAATTTGGGTGCATAGATCCTGAGAAATCAGTACCCAGAACAACCACCTCTGGCCATAATAACGGCCTTGTTACGCCTGGGCATTGAGTCAAACAGAGCTTGGATGGCGTGTACAGGTACAGCTGCCCATGCAGCTTCAACACGATACAACAGTTCATCAAGTGTAGTGACTGGCATATTGTGATGAGCCAGTTGCTCGGCCACCATTGACCAGACGTTTTCAACTGGTGAGACATCTGGAGAATGTGCTGGCCAGGGCAGCAGTTGATTATTTTCTGTATCCAGAAAGGCCCGTACAGGACCTGCAACATGCAGTCTTGCATTATCCTGCTGAAATGTAGGGTTTTGCAGGGATCTAATGAAGGGCAGAGCCATGGGTCATAACACATCTGAAATGTAATGTCCACTGTTCACAGTGCCGTCAATGCAAACAAGGTGACCGAGACGCGTAACCAATGGCACCCAATATCATCACACTGGGTGATACGCCAGTATGGCGATGATGAAAACATGCTTCCAATTTGCGTTCACCATGATGTCACCAAACATGGATACGACCATCATGATGCTGTAAACAGAACATGGATTCATCCAAAAAGATGACGTTTTGTCATTCGTGCACCGAGGTTAATCGTTGAGTACACCATCACAGGCACTCCTGTGTGTGATGCAGCATCAAGGGTAACCGCAGCCATGGTCTCCGAGCTGATAGTCATGCTGCTGCAAACGTCATTGAACTGTTCGTGCAGATGGTTGTTGTCTTACAAACATCCCCATCTGTTGACTCAGGGATCGAGACATAGCTGCATGATCCATTACAGCCATGCGGATAAGATGCCTGTCATCTTGACTGCTCGTGATACGAGGCCGTTGGGATCCAGCACGGTGTTCTTTATTATCCTCCTGAACCCACCGAATCCATATTCTGCTAATGTGCCGTGGTGGAGGTATTCTTGATCGATTCTCGATTGTTGGGCCTCCGAGTGGTGTTTCTTTCTCTGTTGCGGGGCGCCTCCTGGCAGCGGGTGGCACCGTCTCTGCGCGGTGGCATGTGGCCGGGCAGTCAAGTTTGGGCGCGAGCATTGCCTTTTGCGTCAGATGGTGGATCCCTCTGCGGTGTCGCTGGCCAGGGCTGGTGTTACTTGCTGCTCCCCAGGTCAGTGGTTGGATTCGTCGCCTGATTACCAACTTTCCTGCCCTGTCTGACTGCGCCTTGCTGCGGTCTGTGTGACGATACTCGTGCTGGATCATCTTTCTCACGGCGATTTCCCTGGACCGCGCCTTGGCACGAGCTTGTGGCTGTGCTGCTCCCAGATATAGTTTACAGGGAAGTACTTTCCTGTCCTCATAAGTTTGGTGCTGTTTGTGTGTTTCAGCGTGCTATGGCTAAGAAGATTATCTTCGTTGTTATGATTGTGTCGGAAACATGGGCAAACCCCAGTGTTCGTGTTTCTCGGCATTCTGTGGGGTGATGTACCTTACTTAGTGTGTTTTTCTTGGCATTCTATTGTGCTGTTGCAGAACTTTGTTTAACCTTTTCCCCCCTTACTCTTCTACAGAGTGCCTTTGGATACTGTGGCCTGTAATTTCACTTGTGCCAAGTTCCGGGGTTTTGGGGGATAATTGATTAAATTATGTTTTGGAATTTATGGGATTCTGCGTGTCTGTCTGGGGTTTTTGCTGGCCTGTGCCTGTACAATTTCCCGTTTCCTTGCCCGGGCGTCATACGTAAAGATTAAGGTGAGTGAATTTTGGTAGTCCCCATCCAGTGGTGTGGTGGGCCCCGAGACAAATTGCTTTTTTTGCACCCTGCCTGTCCTATCTCCCTGCCTTATGGTTGGCTCCTCTGTGCCCGTGCCCGAGTGTGTATGTGGGCGACGGTGATCGTTTCCTGACTTGTTTCCCGTTTCTTACCGACTTCTCTGGATAGACTGCCGAATCTGTAATTTTGTCTATGCCATGTTATAGTTGCTTCAAGTTGGTTCACACACTCCCCTTGGTAATGACATCTGCGCACCTATGAGATTGAATAATGTTTTGAACTATTGTAAGCCAGCGGTTGTCACCATGTGTGTTAAATTTTAACCTGTATTTGAGTTTTGGTGTAATTGTATTTTGTTAACTGAGCTAATTTTTCTTGCCCACTGCTGCGATGTCAGAAATGTTAAAATCTAGCATTGGGCTCCTTGTGAATTTTTATGTTGATAACTGATGCAGCATTTTAGTGTAATGACTTATCTTTTACGTTTTGGGGAAATTTTATCTTGGTAAATCCTTGGGATTAAATTGTGCAACTTGTGTGTATGATCTATGGAAACGTTGGGGTGGATTGCACTTTCTCGTTAGGCCTATCACTTATTGTTTTACTAAAGGCATTAAGGGATATTTGTTGGAAGTTGTTTTTTTTAATTAACAATCATAAATTTAATCTTACCTGTGAAGCCATATTTGTGCAGAGTTGTTATTTAAATATCACTGTCTTCCTAGCTTGCCCTTTGCTACTGTATTAAAAGTGTTTGTTGTTTTTATTAATCGCAGCTGCTTGCCTAAAAGAAATAAAGCTGATTTTGAAAGATTGAGAATTAGTGTAACTGTTCACTCCAATAAAGCCACCATGTTTAAAGAAAAATTTTGGTGCTACCATTTGTTTCCCCCTTGTTCCCCTATCACGGCTCAGCTAACAGTCATTCGATATCGACCAACGCGAGCAGCAATGTCACGATATGATAAACCGCAATCGCGATAGGCTACAATGCGACCTTCATCAAAGTTGGAAACATGATGGTACGCATTTCTTCTCCTTACACGAGGCATCACAACAATGTTTCACCAGGCAACACCGGTCAACTGCTGTTTGTGTATGAGAAATTGGTTGGAAACGTTCCTCATGTCAGCACGTTGTAGGAGTCACCACCGGCGCCAACCTTGTGTGAATGCTCTGAAAAGCTAATCATTTGCATACCACAGCATCTTCTTCCTGTCGGTTAAATTTCACGTCTGTAGCACGTCATCTTCGTGGTGTAGCAATTTTAATGGCCAGTAGTGTATATTCAGTATTTGAAGGTCCATGTCCAGCTGACTGTAAACTGAAGTGCACATTTCCTGCTCTTATTCTACGGACATGAAGAGCCTTGTCAAAGTACTAATGTCTATTTAAGGTCAAAGAGACAAGGTTGGCTCTGTTAGACAGCATCAAACCATGTTACTCGATCTATCTGAGCACAGAAGACAAATTAAAAAGCAGAAGAAGCAATAAGATGAATTAAGAAGGATTTCTGAATACAAGCAGAAAAAAAGAAGGAAGAGTTAACATTACAACCAAATGACATTCGTTTCTCTGAAGAAGATGAAGAGACAGCTGATGTTAAAGATGAACATTCTGAAGATCCTTTGCAGGCACAATGTGATGATTCTGATGTACCTTCTACTTCAAGTACAAGTCAGTATAATGTATAACAATTGCACAATGTTACACTGCAAAGTACTAGATTTGGTGTCGGTTTATGTGCTACAGCTGCTGTTACAACAGCTCCAAACTTGGATGCTGGATTAATTACTGAAGGAGACAGGAGGCTTCTGGTTGATCACAATAAAGTAAAAATCACAAAGGAAGAAATCATGAAATCACTTGATGAAGAACCTGCTTGATGTAGTGTAGGCAACACTGAATGTATCTTCTTTGATGGATGCCAAGATTCCACTAAAGTTCTGTTAGAAGCATATAACTACAGCCATCAGTTTCCAAGTATTGTGAAAGATGAACATTACAGCATTTGCACTGAGCCAGGTGGAAAGCATCTTTTCCATTTTACTCCAGAGAAAGACTTAACGAAAAGGAAACCTGCTCAAGTTATTGCTAACCATCTTGTGGATTTTCTAAAGAAAAATAGCATTGATTAAAGTTTGCAGGCTACTGTAGGTGACTCAACAAATTTTAACGCTGACTGGGAAGGAGTAGTCAGGCATGGGGTTGAGACAAAGCTTAATCGTAAACTCATCAATTGGTTTGTGCTCTTCATACTAATGAGCAAACTTTGCAACACTTGATCAGACAGTTGGATAGGAAAACTTTGTCTAATAACAGGTGGAGTAGCAAGATTGGCGACATACTTAATAATGCAACAGAACTTGAAATCAATCCCTCATTTGTCATTCCAAAGTCTTTGGTTCCATTAAGTCACACTGCCGCCAAAAATCTCTCTACAGATCAGGCTTATGGTTACAGGATAACTCAGGCTATAAGGACAGATGCACTTCTAACTGATCTGGCATTATTAGAAATTGGTCCTGTAAGCCACTCTTGGTGGTTAACAATTGCAAATAAGATTTGTCATGTATGAATTTCAAATCATGGCCTTAAAAACAACAACTTGGAGACATTAAAACTGCTTGTGGAACACATTCTGGCCTTCACTATCTCTGCTGGTTCATTATCAAATCGAAATTCTCTTTGATGAAAGAACCCCATCACATTGTTTATCAATTGAAGCTCCTAAAATTCCAGAAGGAGGCAATAGTAGAAATTGTTCTGCCTACAATGCAACATCATCATGGTTAGCATTTAGTGAAATGGTGAATCAGACAATTTTATGTTCAGAAAAGCAAGAACAAAGGAAAGCAGTGGTCCAAAAGATAATAGACTTGACGGATGATGATGACAATGATGATGATTATACACCAGGAGCCCAATCTGTATGCTCTAGGAAAACACCTGCAGTAAATCCAAGTGCAACTTCACTTTTGGAGTGATAGACTGGTGAGAAAAAGTATGTGAACTTTCACCTACTTGTAAGGTTTTAGGCATTTCCCATTCTCAAGCATGTCTGAAAACATAACAACACACCATAGCAAAATGTAGCTAAGCACAAATCATATAACTACACTGGATGCACCATTACATGAACATAACATTTACCTCTCGTAACATATCATCATCATTAATTTAAAAATCATGTTCCTTGCATAATTGTGCAAATCATCATCATCATCATCATCATAATCATCATCATGTAAAATATAAAGGTGCACGGAATGGAAGTGCTTATGAGAACAAAAATATTATCATGTTATTTAAATGTCACTTCCAACCAGAAGCACAAAGAAAACAAACCTGGCAATATTTCAAATGAAAAATGATTTGTGTTTTGCTGCTTTCTGCTATGGGTTGTTGTTATCTCACACACTTGAGAATGGGCAGTGCCCAAAACCAGTACCAAGAAAAAGAAATAAAATTTTTTATACACAGTCCAGTGTAAAAATGTTATTCTTCAAATCACAAAAACAGTTCATGCAGACATGCGTGGATGAGCACTGTTCTGCTGAGGAATGGCACCATGATACTGTCTGTGAATATTTCAGTTCCTCAACAATAGAGATCTGCTCTTCAGTCATGGAGTCATTGGAGAACTGCTGTGTGGTGAACATCCTGTGCCATGACAGTTCTCTCAGTCACTACCATCCATTACCTGAGGTCATGCCCAATGGCTCCCCATACCATGATGCCATAGCACTGCTGTGGCTCTCCAAAATATTGGAATGCTTAGATCATTGGGCAACAAGAGCGGCGCATTGTCAGAAGAGAGTCCATGTTCCACATTTCCTGCTGACAGTTCTGTTGCAGACTTCCAAGTGGAAGTATGTAGGACAATATATTTCTTGTGGACAAAACAAGTGTAGTGCAGCATTCAATAAAAGTTACTTGGCCTGCCACAATAACGTGTAACTTAATTTCTTAATGAAGGAATTAAAGACAATAGCTCTCATGGGCAATGATTTATAGCAATGGGACAAGTTGGAAATTTGTGCCACATCAGGATTCGAACCCAAGTCTCCTGCTTCCTAGGCAGATGTACTGACCACTAAACCATCTGGATACAGTGGTCACCACAAGCACATGGGCTACCCTTGCATGCCTCCTGTCAGACTCAGATTCTTAATTTATATCACACACTTCTGCTGTAATGCACCTGCTCATTTGCCTCATTACACAGATTTGATTTTTCAACTTGCCCCACTGATAAAACAATGCCCACTTGCAGCTGATGTCTTTAATTCCTTTGTGTCTTGATTGATAGCAGTTGCAGGATAAAAATGGTGTCTGTTCCTTTGGATCTATCCACAAGAACAGATAAAATACATAAAACTTTCTTAATTCACCCTCATATTACAGCCCTTATCAGATTCCTGAAAGTGAACTCAAAGGTGATGCCACATTGGCCAGGTCTTCAGTTCACTTTGTTGGGTAATTGCTCCAAGATTTGATGTGATGATCATTGTACTTTTTACAACGCTATGATTGTAGTGGCATGAGCCTTTGGAAAGTAAGTAAGGTTCATAGGGGGTTACACATGATATGTAGTGAAGACAGGAAGATAGAGAAACAGAAGGGAGTGAGTTAGTTAGTTTCATGTTCCATGGATCATTTTGCATGATAAATCGCACTGATGTGGAATGAATCATTGTCCATTCACATTGTAAATTAATTCGTAAATATGTCTACATGCTGAACATTTATAAATTTATTTTATTACTATTATTATTATTTATCATTATTAAAACATGCAGATGTGAGTGAGTAGTTCTTATACAACACCTTTTACACATTACAATAATAGAAATTCTTCTACAGAAAAAAAGGAGTTGTCAAGGATAAGCTTTTCCAGTTTATTTCCAAATTTTACTTTGTTTTCTGTCAGACATTTTACATCCCCAGGTAAATGATTGAAAATTGTAGTGCAATCCTTTTTGTGTTAAAGATAACCTTAATGTGGAGTAATGAATGTCCTTTTTCCTTCTGGTATAGTAATATGTACATCATTGTTCCTTTTGAACTGCAGTAGATCATTTATAACAAACTTCATGAGAGAATAAATATACTGTGAAGTGGTAGTCAGAAAGCCCAAATCCTTACACAACATCTACAAGATGATTGTGGGTGAGCAACACAAATTATCCTTGCAGCATGTTTTTGGGCTTTTAAGACTTTCCTTCTTAAACATGAGTTACCCCAAAACATTATTACATACGGCATTATTGACTGAAAATATGCAAAATGTATCAACTTACTGATCTGTCTCTCCCCAAGATTTGCAGAGATTCTATGTGCAAATGTGACTGAATAAAGTTGTTTTAGGAGTTCCAAAATCTGCTTTTTCCAGTTTAAATTCTTATCAATATGGACACCTAAAAATCTTGGAGTTACCACCCAATTTATTATTCCCTCGCCATGTGTTGCACTTATCACTGGTGTAGTATCCCCATATATGCAGAACAGAATATGTTGTGTCTTTTTAAAAATTTAGAGTGAGACCATTTGTGGAAAACCATACGCTGATACTTTTACAAACATTGTTTACCATGTCTTCTGTTTCTGTATTTCAGCTTGGATAGATTACAATACTAGTGACATGTGTAAAAAGAACTAATTCTGCTTGTTGTATATTAGACAGAAGACTGTTTGCATACATGAGGAACAATAATGGCCATATGATTGAGCCTTGGGGAACCCCATATATGATTTCTCCCCAGTCAGAATAATGTCCCTGGATATACTGGTTGAATTACTAAGTACAACTTTTGCATTTATTGTTTAGATATGACATTATCCAGTGGTTGGATATACTTTCAATCCCACAAAGCTTCAATTTATATAAGAGAATACAGTGATTCACACAGTCAAATGCCTTAGATAGGCCACAGAAAATATCAAACAGTGCTATTTTATAATTTAATGCTTGTAAAATTTGGTGAGTGAACATGTAAATTACATTCTCAGTAGAGCAACTCCTCTGAAATCCAAACTGTGATTTGCTGAGGATATTACTGTTGCTCCAGTGAGATACTACCCTAGAACACATCACCTTCTCAAAAATTTGAAAATGATGTCAGCAGTGGTTGGTTGGTTGGTTTGGGGGATGAAAGGGACCAGACTGCCATGGTCATCGGTCCCTTTTTCCAAAGACAAAGAACACCCACAGAGAATAAAAAAAGAGGAACAGAAGAGATCACAGACGATACAGAACAAGAGAGACGGAGACAAGGACAAGACAAAACGAACTAAAACCACACAGAGTGTGACGGTGGTTGGCCGACCATAGAAATAAATAAGGAAAAGCCAACCACTTAGAAACACATTAAAAAACCAGTGGAAAATCATAGGCCAAAGGCCAGAGTCAACACAAAACAATAAAATAAAACAGAAACACTCAGAGTAAATGATAAAATCCCCCTGCCCGAAGAAAACGTAAAACTAAGTCAGCCATAGTGGAGTCGTCTGTTAAAAGGGCAGGGAGCGTAGCAGGCAGCACAAATGTCTGCCTGACCACTGCTAAAAGGGGGCAGGCCAGCAAAATGTGGGCCACTGTCAAAGCTGCCCCACAGCGACAGAGAGGAGGGTCCTCCCGGCGCAGTAAATAACTGTGTGTCAGCCGGGAGTGGCCAATGCGGAGCCGGCAAAGAACTACTGAGTCCCTGCGAGTGGCTCGCAGGGATGACCGCCACACAGCCGTCGTCTCCTTGACAGCACGGAGTTTATTGCGCATTGGCAGTTCGCGCCATTCATCGTCCCATAGCGCCAAGATTTTGCGGCGGAAGACTGCCCGCAAATCAGTCTCTGGGAGGCCAACGTCCAGAGATGGCTGACTGGTGGCCTCTTTCGCCAGGCGGTCAACATGTTCGTTACCCGGGATACCGACATGACCGGGGGTCCACACAAAGACCACAGAGCGGTCGCAACAGGCGAGAGTATGCAGAGACTCGTGGATAGCCATTACCAAACGAGAACGAGGGAAACACTGGTCGAGAGCTCGTAAACCGCTCAGGGAATCGCTACAGATAACGAAGGACTCGCCTGAGCAGGAGCGGATATACTCTAGGGCACGAAAGATGGCGACCAGTTCAGCAGTGTAAACGCTGCAGCCATCCGGCAAGGAACGTTGTTCGGAAAGGTCCCCTAGAGTGAGCGCATATCCGACACGGCCAGCAACCATCGAACCGTCAGTGTAAACAACACCAGAGCCCTGATACGTGGCCAGGATAGAATAAAAGCGGCGGCGGAAGGCCTCTGGAGGAACTGAGTCCTTAGGGCCCTGTGCCAAGTCGAGCCGAAGGCTAGGGCGACGAACACACCATGGGGGTGTATGCAAAGTAGCCCGGAAAGGAGGTGGAACAGTGAAACCCTGGAGCCCAGAGAGAAGCTCCTTGACGCGGACCGCTATTGTACAACCAGACCGGGGCCGACGTTCTGGCATACGGACGACCGACCGCGGGAACAGGAGACGATAGTTTGGATGCCCGGGCGAGCTTAGAACATGGGCAGCATAAGCGGCCAGCAAACGTTGGCGTCGGAACCGCAGCGGAGGTACACCTGCCTCCACTAGTACGCTGTCCACAGGGCTGGTGCGGAAAGCATCAGTGGCAAGGCGTATCCCGCTGTGGAGAATCGGGTCCAGCACCCGTAACGCAGATGGGGATGCTGAGCCATAAGCCAGGCTCCCATAATCCAGACGGGACTGGATTAACGCCTGGTAGAGCCGCAACAGTGTAGAGCGGTCGGCGCCCCAGTGGGTGTTGCTCAAGCATCGCAGAGCGTTTAGATGCCGCCAACACGTCTGTTTCAGCTGCCGGATATGAGGCAGCCAAGTCAACCGGGCATCGAAAACCACCCCCAAAAACCTGTGAGATTCCACCACTGAAAGAAGTTCACCATCAAGAGAAAGCTGCGGCTCCGGGTGGACAGTACGCCGCCGGCAGAAATGCATAACGGGGGTCTTCGCTGCCGAAAACTGAAACCCATGCGCTACAGCCCAAGACTGCGCCTTACGGATAGCGCCCTGTAGCTGACGTTCAACAGCTGCAATGCCAGTAGAGCTGTAATAAAGGCAGAAGTCGTCAGCATACAGGGAAGCGGAGACAGAATTTCCCACGGCCGCAGCAAGCCCGTTAATGGCTATTAAAAACAGACAGACACTTAAAACAGAGCCCTGTGGCACACCGTTCTCCTGGACGTGGGAGGAACTATACGAGGCCGCGACTTGCACGCGGAAGGTACGACACGACAGAAAATTGCGGATAAAAATCGGCAGAGGACCCCGAAGACCCCATCCATGGAGCGTAGAAAGAATGTGATGACGCCACGTCGTATCGTACGCCTTCCGCATGTCGAAAAAGACAGCGACCAGGTGCTGACGGTGGGAAAAGGCAGTACGGATGGCCGACTCCAGGCTCACCAGATTGTCGGCGGCGGAGCGGCCTTTACGGAACCCACCCTGAGATGGAGCCAGAAGGCCTCGAGACTCCAGTACCCAATGCAAGCGCCGGCTCACCATCCGTTCAAGCAACTTGCAAAGAACGTTGGTGAGGCTAATGGGACGGTAGCTGTCCACCTCCAGAGGGTGCTTTCCAGGTTTCAAAACGGGGATGACAATGCCTTCCCGCCATTGCGACGGAAACTCCCCCTCGACCCAAAGACGGTTGTAAAGATCGAGAAGGCGCCGCTGGCAGTCCACTGAAAGGTGTTTCAGCATCTGACAGTGGATGCCATCTGGCCCAGGAGCGGTATCAGGGCAAGCAGCGAGGGCACTGCGAAATTCCCACTCACTAAATGGAGCATTGTAAGATTCTGGGTGGTTGGTGCGAAACGAAAGGCTCCGACGTTCCATCCGCTCTTTAATGGAGCGGAAGGCCTGGGGGTAATTCGCAGAAGCGGAACTCATAGCAAAATGCTCTGCTAAGCGATTGGCAATGACGTCGGAGTCAGTACAAACTGCTCCATTCAGTGAGAGCGCAGGGACGCTGGCAGGTGGCCGATAGCCGTAGACGCGTCGAATCTTGGCCCAGACCTGCGAGGGAGTGACATGGAGGCCAATGGTGGACACATACCGCTCCCAGCACTCCTTCTTGCCTTGGCGGATAAGGAGGCGGGCCCGCGCACGCAGCCGTTTGAAGGCGATAAGGTGGTCGAGGGAGGGGTGTCGCTTGTGACGCTGGAGCGCCCGCCGGCGATCTTTAATCGCTTCAGCGATCTCAGGCGACCACCAAGGCACAGCCTTCCGCCGAGGGGACCCACAGGAATGGGGAATGGCAGATTCGGCGGCAGTAACGATGCCGGTGGTGACCGATTGAACCACCGCATCAATGTCATCGGTAGAGAGAGGCTCAAAAGCGGCAGTGGAGGAGAACAAGTCCCAGTCAGCCTTATTCATAGCCCATCTGCTAGGGCGCCCAGAAGAGTGGCGCTGTGGTAGTGACAAAAAGATCGGAAAATGGTCACTACCACACAGGTCGTCATGCACACTCCATTGGACAGACGTTAAGAGGCTATGGCTACAGATTGAAAGGTCAATGGCGGAGTAGGTGCCATGCGCCACACTGAAGTGTGTGAAGGCACCATCATTTAACAGCGAGAGATCGAGCTGCGACAATAAATGCTCAATGATGGCGCCTCGACCTGTTGCCACTGACCCACCCCACAGAGGTTTATGAGCGTTGAAGTCGCCCAATAGCAAGAAAGGTGGCGGCAATTGGGCGACCAGTGCAGCCAGGACATGCTGCGAGACATCACCATCCGGTGGAATGTAAAGACTGCAGACGGTAACAGCCTGTGGCGTCCACACGCGTACAGCGACAGCCTCTAAAGGCGTCTGGAGAGGGACAGACTCGCTGTGCAGAGTGTGAAGGACATAAATGCAGACACCACCAGACACCCTTTCATAAGCTGCTCGGTTCTTGTAATAACCCCGATAGCCACGGAGGGCGGGGGTTCGCATCGCCGGAAACCAAGTTTCCTGGAGAGCAATGCAGAAGAAAGGGCGAAGGCTGAGAAGTTGGCGGAGCTCAGCTAAATGGTGGAAAAAACCGCCGCAGTTCCACTGGAGGATGGTATTGTCCATGGCTGAGAAAGGCGTGAAAGGACTGGGAAGGCAATTTACGCCGCTTGTTCACTCACTGCCACCGATTCAGTACCCGGACAAGAGGCATCCATGGCGTCTGAGGGACCAGCGAGATCAAGGTCCTCAGCGGACGCTAGAATCTCGACTTCATCCTCAGACGCAGAGCGCGAAAGGTGCGGTGGGGTTGGTGCCACCGCAAGTTCTTTAGCCTTAGAGGTCTTTCTCTTGGACTTCTCTCGCTGAACCTTGGGTTTCACCGGCTGGGAAGGCTTCACCGATTCAGTCTCCGGGACAGAGGAGGATCGTGAAGCCCTACGCCCGGCTGCTGGTGAGGACTTATGCCACTGGTGGCCGTCATCCTTCCCGCTGGGGGAACCCTGGGAAGGGAGCGTCCCAAGGGAACTCTTACGGGCGAGAGTAGCCGAAGAAGTTAGGCGCTTCTCCGGCTGAGAAGCGGGGACGGACGTCCCCGACGGGTGGGAGGAGGTTGCTCCTGAGGTAGGTGGTGCAGGAGCAACCGGTTGGGGAGAGCCCCCCACGGGCAAGGGGGCAGAAGGAGTCGTACTGCTTATCGAGCTGGCTGGAAGTCTCGCAACTGATGGAGCTAGCACAGTTGTTGTAGCAGCTGCATACGAAGATGTCATTCTCACAGGATGGAGTCTGTCATATTTCCGTTTGGCCTCAGTATAGGTCAGCCGGTCCAGGGTCTTATATTCCATGATTTTGCGCTCTTTCTGAAAGACTGTGCAGTCAGGCGAGCAAGGTGAATGGTGCTCCCCGCAGTTGACGCAGATGGGAGGCGGGGCACATGGAGTATCGGGATGAGACGGGCGTCCGCAATCTCGACATGTGAGGCTGGAAGTGCAGCGGGAAGACATATGGCCGAACTTCCAGCACTTGAAGCACCGCATCGGGGGAGGGATATAGGGCTTGACGTCACATCGGTAGACCATCACCTTGACCTTTTCCGGTAACGTATCACCCTCGAAGGCCAAGATGAAGGCACCGGTAGCAACCTGATTGTCCCTCGGACCCCGATGAACGCGCCGGATGAAATGAACACCTCTACGTTCTAAGTTGGCGCGCAGCTCGTCATCAGACTGCAAAAGGAGATCCCTATGGAAAATAACACCCTGGACCATATTTAAACTCTTATGTGGCGTAATAGAAACGTTAACATCCCCCAACTTGTCACAAGCAAGTAACCTGCGGGACTGGGCGGAGGATGCCGTTTGTATCAGTACTGACCCAGAGCGCATTTTAGACAAGCCCTCCACCTCCCCAAACTTGTCCTCTAAATGCTCTACAAAGAACTGAGGCTTCACGGACATAAAAGATTCCCCGTCAGCTCTGGTACAGACGAGATACCGGGGCGAGTATCTTTCGCTCTCATTCATAGCCCTTCGTTCCTCCCATGGTGTGGCCAGGGAGGGGAACGATTTGGGGTCATACACATTAGCCTTGAATTGAGCCTTGGAACGCTTAGAGACTGCTGACGGCTGGCCGCCAGCAAGAGATGATGTACCACGCTTCATTGCGGGTCATCCGCCCTGATGCCACCTACTCCGACCAAGGGCCCTCCCCACGGGCGCCACCCAGCCACAGCAAAGGCCACCTGGCAGGATGGCCATTGCCGGGAGTCCCGATGCCCCAGGGAGATGGGCATCTACTCCTTGGCATACGTGGGGAGTGAACGGCGCAGGCATCAGTAGAGCGATCCCTGTGTTGTCAGGGGGCTACAACCAAGAGGGTACATGGCGACCCCACCACAACGGACTGGCTACCGTGCTGGATCTTAGGTGCAAAAATGGCCAAGGTCGTCGTCACAGTTAAAAGAAACACTGCAGAGTGCAGCGTGGTAATCGCCCATGAGATCGAAAACGAGCGGGACACCATCGCAACGACGAGAAAGACGGCAATAGGTCTAATTGCACGAAGGATACAGTGCACCATGTAAGGTGCCCTTCCCCAATTGGCTCGCTCTTCGGAATAATTTGGATAGATGGAGGTCAAACCCGAGAGGGGACCATCACATAAGGCCGAAACGTTTGAGACTCCTTTTAGTCGCCTCTTACGACAGGCAGGAATACCGCGGGCCTATTCTAACCCCCGAACCCGCAGGGGGAGATGTCAGCAGTGAAACAGGTCAGTAATTATTGACATCTTCCCTACCAACTTTCTTAAATTGGAGTTTGACTATGGAAAATGCTTTGAGTTAGTGACGAATTACATATTTAAGATAGGACAGAAGTTACTGTATAAGAACAAATCTTTAGTACTCTTACAGAAACATCATCAAAACCACATAAGCTGTTATTCTTGAGAGTCTATGTAAGTTCCTTCATTTCATGAAAAGTTGTTGATAGATTCATATGACTGAATTTTATGAGAGCTGCTTTCTCAACATACTGCAGTGATTTTTCTCTTGAAGCATTTTTCCCCATACTTCCTACTACACTTAAAAAATGATTATTAAATATATTTGCTACCTGTGACTCATCATTTATAGCCCTACCAATCAGAAAGATTTCTGACCTTCACATACAATTACATGAGGCTAAAAGAGATCTGGATAGCTTAAGTAGAAGAAGGGCAAGCAGAGATGGGAAGTGGCAACAGACAATACAGGTAATAAGCACAAGACATTTTTAGACAACTTTGCAATAAATATATCAAATAAGTTGTACTAGTTGCTTCAGTTAGAACTGAATTAGCTTCATGCACATGTAGGCACAGACATCATACAACAAACTTCCAATAAGTAATAAAAAGATGTATTGTAGGAAAGCCAGTAAACTAAAGGGAAATTTTGTTGTTAGGTAATTCTCCTGATACAAGAGTGAATCACATGTTCCAAGATTAACTATGCTCAGAATAACAGGTCACTAGTTTTTAAAACCTAGTGGTGGAGGATATATGATTAGTGCGCACAGATTTCAGAAAGGGTTGCACAATGGTTATAGGGAAGTGCTGGGTAAGAGTATTGACAGAGATCTTAAGTATTCTACACAGTATGACCAGGTAAAAATAGTCTCAGCACTGAGGGAATCCAAAGTGATGTTTACATTGGCTTTACGACACAGCTCACCTCATTTTAGCTCATTTGTGGCGAGAGTTAATTTGGAGTTGTAATAGCTACTCATGTCTGAGCTGTCTCATACTGGTGTGTTTCCTGTTGAAGATGGAATATGCTATGAACAGCCTTCACCTAAATAAGAAGGATAAAGGAAAACTAGCTAGACTAATTAAAAGAAACTTGGTGGATGTGTTGAGGGGGGGGGGAGGGGGGGAGTGGAGACAGCACTGTCATGAGTGGCAAAATACCAGTGCTCAAAGAGGTCAGAGCAGCATCTTTTCCATGGTAAAGAAGGTAGAAAGAAACTGTGGTGTCACCGCCAGACACCACACTTGCTAGGTGGTAGCCTTTAAATCGGCCGCGGTCCGCTAGTATATGACGGACCCGCGTGTCGCCACTGTCAGTAATTCCAGACCGAGCGCCGCCACACGGCAGGTCTATAGAGACGTACTAGCACTCGCCCCAGTTGTACAGCCGACGTTGCTAGCCATGGTTCACTGACAATTACGCTCTCAATTGCCGAGACGATAGTTAGCATAGCCTTCAGCTAAGTCAATTGCTACAACCTAGCAAGGCGCCATTTATCCTTTGCTATGTATCTAATGAAGCATGTACAGTAACAAGACCAATGTTCACCAATTGTGGATTAAAGTTAAGTATTCCAGCAGCTACGTACTTTTCTTTATAGCATTCATTACATATCCTGTTTCAGACCTCACGCCAGCCTGCGTGAGTTTCAACGCGTGCCTTTCGGTTACCCGTCACTGTGGACTGGCTGTCTTGTCAGTCCACAACAGAAACCATGCTTTAAGAGATGTTGTTGAAGACAATAATTAGGCACCATAATTATGGTGCATATATTGCATCCATGCCAGGTGATACTAGCTAAAACAATTTCAGCAGTCAATAGATTTAGTTATTTATTTCCTGCCCACATTTTAGCAAATATAAAATTTCATTACAACAACCAAGGAATGGGTAGTAAAATTAATGAATATTTGCACTGCTAAATTAATGGTCAAGGCCAGGTGACATAGTTTGCCCTTCTGAACAAGACATGACTGCTGGTAAAGGTATGGTGTCACACAAATTACTGTCTTATTACTGCAGAGAAAGGAGGAGTTGCCACATTTATAAAATACTCTCATACATTTAACAATATTTATATTAATAAATTTGCTCAGAACAGCATCTAGAATAATGAATGACAAAAATAGAATTTCATAACAAGTCATTTATATTAGTAATTGTGTGTGAAGCACCTACAGTTAATATTCAACAATTCATAACTCACTTTGAAGTTCTATTGCCCTGCTTCAATGTAAAAACTAAAGGAATAGTGATTGCTGGAGATTTTAACCTGACTTTGCTGAAATCCTTCAAGGAAGAATTTATTGGAACCAGTAAAATAAATTTCATAACAAATAGCAAAATAAATTTAATTTCTACTGCACTGAGACTCAAATCTAATAATGAAAATAATGCTGTACTCTATTACATGTAGAAAAACCATATTACTCACCCAAAATTCCAACATCCAATTCACTAAGCTTCTTCTTCACATCTTCATATGCTCCATAACCTTCACTGAAATCTGTGACTGCTATTTCAGTCTTTACTCCATACAGTCTGGCTGAAAAAGGAAGTTAAAGCAATGAGTGACTAGGTTTTTTTAAGTACTTGTTTAATAGTTCAACATGTGGAACATCAACAACAGGCTAGGCTGGGACAACCTAGAAAATCTGCAGTTGTTAAGTGTTATCTGGAGTACAAGCATCACGTAAATTATGATGAGATGAAAATCTTGGCTCAGGCTCCAGGGTGCAGGACAGTATCATTGGAGAGGCAACTGACATCAAGCACAACCACCCAGAGACACTGGCCACCCTATTCAGAAAGGCTCAAGTCGCTGAAGGAACAATGATGTCTCAGCAAATAATATTTGCACTACTCTGGAAATGATGCAAACACTTCTTCAGTGCCTCTTCAAACAGCAGATGTGGTAAGAAAATGCCTATGGTCCAGTTGGGAGCAGATATGGCACAGAGTGTCAGTGCAGTGAGCATCATACGATCTATTAGAGAGCACACGGGTACCAGGTGATCACCATGAGAGTGGACCATGTACAGAAGACATCTGAATTGAGAGCAGCCATGAGGACCACACAACAGATGGATCATCACAAAAAGAATCATAGGAAGGGCAGGGAACAGGGACAGAAGGCAGGAAGAGCAGCTCCCCTGCCAGTTCAATACAACAAGAGCACCTGATGATGATGATGATGATGATGATGATGATGATTAGGAGGAGGGGGTATATCATTGAAATACTCCAGCTGTAGGACATTAGCAGCTAGCTAAATTTCCATGAAGATTTCAATCAGCTGAGAAGTTACAGTAAAGTTGACGATGACATAATTTCGGTACTCGACAACCATTTCTTTGTGTCAATGCTAAAATATTATGAACTCACCAACTCCATTAAAGAGAATAGGAACAAAGATGGCGTATGTGTCTATGGTCAACCTAATTACTTCATGCTGAACTTGAACTATTATTTTCTGGTATGAAGACCTAGCTCTCATTTCCATAATTTGAGGTTAATAGATTTTAAGATATCCAATGTTTTTAGGGCACATGCATTCATATCTTTCACTTATTGCAACCATGTAATGTTATAATTGAACATCAGACTCTAAGACTATACTGTACAGGCAGAACAGTGACCTTCAATCTCAATTCAGCACAGTTGAAGCAGTTAAAAATCAATATTTATCAGTCCAAAATTTGAAACTGGCATTCTTAAACGACTTATCCACTCTTGTAAGTGTCTGTTGCAAATACTGAGTGGCCAGTTACAACTAGCATATGGTTCTTGTCCGATTGGAAGAAGAGCAAAGACTAGGAGCATCAAAAAATAAGAAATGTGAATTGGACCAGTTACTGAGGACTTTATATTATTCATAGCTATTGCAAAAACAGTCAACACTATTACCAGCCATACATCTTATACCTGGATAGCACAATTATTATGCATATCACCTGTGAAAAGCACAGTTCAATCTACCAGAAGGGGTTAACACTACTTTGGGAAACACTAATCTCCTGTTCAAAAGGGTTAGACAGAATACCACTTACTCAATATGTACTAACGTTTGGGAAAATTGCAACATCCACAAGAAATGGCCTGTATAAATCCAAACTTAAAAGATATGCAAAGTGGCATATCAGCAACAAATGTTTGCAATTGCATCGAGATAGTGTAAATACAAGCCCAACAATGTTAACCTCCATTGTTCCTGAAATGGTCATTTTAACACCAAGTTTGTAGAGTGAGGAGCCATTAAATGAAGTAGAAACATCCCAATGACATCAAGATGCAGAATATCAAAACACGGATGAGTTCACACTGATCCAAATTATCACTCCCCAGAAAAAACAAAGTTGTCATACAATGTTTAGGGACACTGCTATGCGCATTATGTATTTTGGAAAACAAAGGATAGAAGGAGATCACACCTAATGGCAAGTGAGTACTGGACCACACAATGTGACTATGGTATGGGATGACCTCTGCACAGCTTCATACAATTTAAGTTCAATCTGGAGCACTGTAATGAGTTTGAACATATCTATGTTGAACACTCAATGCTGTCTGCTGGGGGCTGAACCCATTGCACACAGGAGAATGGTACAATTTTTACACACTGGAATCAATATGTCTGTCAATCTGTATGCAACTGCTGCACCATGGAGATATTAGAGCCCCAGATACTGCTCCTCCTTGAGCCAACTGCAAGTACAAGATTTCAGCATGGTAATTCCTGGTCACATTTGATGAGGAATACGCAAGCCTTTATTGATAGATAATGGATAACATGGCTTCGCAGGACTGTGTGTACCCTGATATATTGTACATTCAACATGTCTAAGGTATGTTTGCTTGGCAGCTTGCTTGTCAAAGTCCTTCAGGAACCATGTTGGTGCTTCATTAACTTACATACAAACTTCGTGAAGGAACATTCCCCATCGACATCTCTAAGCACACTTTGATTCCATCTGTATGCCAATTGCAGCCTAAGGGCAATTCATAACACACTAAAAAGATAAGAGATCATCCATAGTCCTGTAATCCTAATGATTTGTGGATATCATATTCTCAGTCTGTGGTGTAAAATTCATTTTAGTGACATGTATCCTCTTGGCATTTCAAGTTGTACAAATGGCAGGGAACATAATATGCTACCAAATAGTAGAGAAGATCTGCTTTAGAGGGGAAACTAATAACAGATGATGCCTGTGCATAAAAGCCAGTTAAACACCTGTCATCAACAGGATCAGGTTATAAATAGGCATATGACGGTTTTTAATGTATCATGTATAAAATTTACATTGAAAAAATAAACAACCAAAGTACTAAAATGTATATAACAATATGTTATTCATGCTAGTTGGCTGATCAACATGAAAAAATAAAGATAAACTAGCCATTGTGATACACACTGACACATCTGGTGCCAGGACTGTACCATATATGCTGGTTTACATAAAACTGACAACTGAAGCGACTTTCAAATAAGTACTAATGTTTAATTTGTTCACAGAGGTACCATCCTCATCATATACTGATATGAGCACAAATGAGGAAACATCTGTTGCAACTGGGGATAATAATTCAAAGCATAACAATCAGTGCCACCAGTAGGACATCACATGGGATGATCATCTGATAAGTGTCCAGCATACAGTTGAAATCTCACTAGTAGTTTCTGTGCAGTGTTTATGATAACTCTTTCACAATGGCACAGGCCTAGGCAAGATTGCTCAGCACCTGCAGCAATACACTGGCTCAGCACTGAGCCACAGCACTTGCTAGGTATTGCTGCCCACCAGCTGATCAGTGCCAGGCTAGTTACCAAAACCAGGGATACTCTGCAACGCAATGTAAATGACATTTTCAGCAGCAACAGCACAACATATCCACTTTGGCAGGTACTGCGTGGTTATAAGTAAACGTTCCCTATTTAACATGTTATAACATGGAAACTAATTACAATATGACTACCAAACTTGGGAGTTTTAACGTCCAGAGTATGGGGTGCATGATTTCCAAGCATCACAGTGCCACTGTACTGCTCCAACTATGGTCACCTGGTGCTGTAATCAGTCATCGTGATTCACAGTCTCACACACCTGACCAGTCACAGTGTATTTGTGTATTTGTAGATGTGTCAACATAAACTTGGACAAATGGAGCAGGGCATTATTGGTGAAGCACTATTACCAAAACAACAGTAACAGCTGCACTTCAAGAATATCGCCAGATGAAAGGATTATGTAAGGGTCCTCTTTCTGAACTTGCTGTGCGAAGCATGGTGAAAAAGTTCGAATCAACTGGAGAACTGGGTGTCACTCCAGGTAGAGGCCAACAACTGGTTGCACCACAGGTGGTGGTTGATGAAATCACTATTGCTATGGAAAACAATGCTGCACACAATTCCCGATCATCAGGCAGGGCGTGTGCTGTGTCATGTCATTTGAACTTCCCATGGTCCACTGTACGGAAGATGCTTCACACAATTTTCAAATGGTATCCATACAAGATCCATATCTTACAGCAGCATGCACCACAGGATGCATGACAACATGTTGGCTTCGCTTTCCACTTTCTCACAAGGATTTAAGTTAATAAGGGCTGGCTCTGGACTATCCTATGGACAGATGAAGCTCATTTTTCTCTGACAGGTCATGTGAACACACAGAATTGCTGAGTGTGGGGGGTCTTAACCTCAAGTCACTGTGCATGAAGTTCCTCTGTATAATGAACGTGTCACCATATGGTGTGGCTTCATGGCTACGTTCATCATTGGCCCATTTTTTTTATTTTTGAACAGGTTGGCACTCAAGGACCAAAGACGTGCAGAGTGACTGGCCAACATCACTGCAATTTGCTCCACCAGCATGTCATACCCGCCCGTACTGGAGATAAACACATTGAACTCAACAGTTTTCATGCAAATGGTGCACCACTGCACAATGCTTGTGAAGTTCACATGCTTCTCCAAAACACATTTGGAAACAATCAAATTATCAGTTGATCGTTTCCAAATGCTTGAATGGCACAATCACCTGATCTCACTCCCTGTGATTTCTGGTTGTGGGGCTACCTGAAGGCCAGAGTCTACCAGGGGAACATTCAAACATCTTAAGTGCAGCCTATCAAGAGATGTAGCCAGAATACCTATGGACATGCTTCGTTCTGCTGTGCAGAATGCAATCCTGTGCTTTCAAACTCTTCTGGACACTGATGGGCACCATATTGAGCTCCTTTTGTAGCAGTAATGGTACCAGTATGTAATGGTATGATGTACCGTAGCAGCACATTAAGTGTTTAAACTGAATTGATTCTGCATTATTTCTCTTCCCAGTGTTCTTGACGTTAATGCAACCAAGTTTGGTAATCATATGGTAGTTAGTTTCCGTGTTGTAATGTATTAAATAGGGAAAGTTTAATCATAACCAACTGGTATAAATACTGGCCATCCAGCCAGGTAGGTCATCAAATTCACATCCATCCCGGCTTCTGCTGTGAAACCACTCCACTCCACTCTCCTCTTAACAGGACCACCTGCCAGGGGGTCTAGCCACAGCCTAATGAGTTGAGGGTTGAAAAGAGGCTCACCTAGCCACATGGGAGCCTACCAGCATTAGGTACAATTAGCCAGGCTTCTCGTACTCAAGAGCGTCATGTCAGCCTGCTGTTGTAGCTTGGCTGCTGGTTGAGGATGTTAACCATGCAAGATCATACTACACCCAGGCTGTGCCGAGCATAGCAGCTCCTGGTGACCTATTATAATGCTTCACTGTCAGGTCTGTGGGTTGAGGCTCATCCTCCAGTGCCACCAGATGTGAGTTTGAAATTTTCATACAAACTATTGGAGTAATAGAGGGATTGTACTGCCTTCAAATGTCTTCTAACTCACCCTGAGACATACCGTCCTCCATGAGAGCATGCCTATATCCTCTACTGCACACCCACATTCACTACACTTCCAATATCACCTACTTGTTCATATCAGTAATACATTGGTTGTGGACATAGTGATAGGACTGTTTCTTGGATGCTTGTTGACTTGGTTAGCTCTAGATTTATGAGGGCAGCGTTCTAGTTCTTGACAAGTCTGCTAGTCATGAATTTTTGCATTGACATTTATAACCACACACTACAAGTATCAGATGATTAGTACATTACATACAGTTTCCGTTACAACACAAAAGTGACAATACGGTTACCTAAGAATAAATTTTGACACTCTTAAGTATGATTTAAACAGAATGGAGAAGTTCTTGAACATTCCCCTTTTAGACTTGGACATATTATGTCAAAAATATGCATTGCTTTTTGAAACTGGTTTGAGTTACGCACACAAATATGTTACACACATATTATTTCTGGAGTGCAAGACCCATTCTATTAGCATTCCTGGAAGATTTAATGGTGGAATAAGATCAGTTTCAAGACTAGCTGGTGATAATAAACATTTATTTCAGTCAGTGGGCCACATCATAGGCATTCAAAAACTAGACAGATTATTGTGTATCTGTCGGTACTTTGAGGGTACTATTAATGTGCAATCCATAGTAAAAACACAACTATTCTTTGTCCCAAGCAATGGATAATAATATAATTGGGAGGAGGAGGAGGGGTGGGATACTTTCTCAAGATCATTCTTGAACATGATTGTCCACAGATTCCTGTCAACAAAGAGTCTAAAATATGTGATAAATATGAGACTTGGCTTTATTTGAAACAACTACATTCTATTATAAGTAGCTACCACTTTTAGGTACTTTTTCACTGCCACCTAGAATACTGTCCAAAGAGCATTTTCCAATGTGTAAATTACTTCACTAATATTGCTGCTACACCATTTTTAGCAGTAATCAAGTTACATACTCTGATTATCAATACCATCATTACAATGTGGAAATGCTGAACAGGCTGTGCCCAGAATCATGGTTAGGAGGAGTCTTGGTGCTTGATTCCTTTTTGAGTTAGGAACATGGGGTAAAAAGTGTTTGATTTACCCCAGGCCAACGGCTATTTGCATAGCCATTTGAACATCTGTCTTACTGCAGCTATGTTACAGAACATTGAGCAACATTTGAATGATAAACTAGACCTGCCGCTCAAGCAAATTGTGAAAATCTATTAATTTCTTTTGCAAAAGATTTTAATTGAGCTAAAATTAATGCTCACCTAATGGCACCATTTATATGTACACTATTTGGTATTTTATGTGCTAAAAACTGTCACACTCGTTTTGATTTTATGTGCAAAACAAAATGCTTTTCTTGGAGGTTTACTTTAAATTTGTATGAATCAATTCAAACTTTGTGTGAAGACAGATAAATGGATAAAGTCAAAATGAATTTTTTTTCATCCAATAATCTTTATCCATTGTCAAGATTGTAGATTGTATTTTATTGGTCCTGTTGTTCACATAGCAGCTTATGCATAAGACATTGGACAAGTCAAGTTATAAATATACAGGCTGAAAGTCATTTCAAGGCATACATATTTAAGCTTACAATAATACACTTTACACGTAAGTATTTATATAACACATTTCATAAATTTAAATATTCTTCAATGGAGTAAAAGCAGTGATGCTGTAAATATGACTTTAGAGATTTTCCAAATGTATTGACCTCAGTGACAGCTTTTATGTTTTCAGTAAGTTTGTATAAAGCCTAACTCCCATGTGAAAAGTACCTTTTTGGCACAGTGCTGTGCTGATTTGAGTCATATGTAAGTTTCTGTTTTGTCTGGTAAAGTGCTCTGTAAAATATCTGGGAGTATGCGTGCGGAACAATTTGAAGTGGAATGATCATATAAAATTAATTGTTGGTAAGGCGGGTACCAGGTAGAGATTCATTGGGAGAGTCCTTAGAAAATGTAGTCCATCAACAAAGGAGGTGGCTTACAAAACACTCGTTCGACCTATACTTGAGTATTGCTCATCAGTGTGGGATCCGTACCAGATTGGGTTGACAGAGGAGATAGAGAAGATCCAAAGAAGAGCGGCGCGTTTCGTCACAGGGTTATTTGGTAACCGTGATAGCGTTACGGAGATGTTTAACAAATTCAAGTGGCAGACTCTGCAAGAGAGGCGCTCTGCATCGCGATGTAGCTTGCTCGCCAGGTTTCGGGAGGGTGCGTTTCTGGATGAGGTATCGAATATATTGCTTCCCCCTACTTATACCTCCCGAGGAGATCCCGAATGCAAAATTAGAGAGATTCGAGCGTGCACGGAGGCTTTCCAGTAGTCGTTCTCCCCGTGAACCATACGCGACTGGAACAGGAAAGGGAAGTAATGACAGTGGCACAGAAAGTGCCCTCCGCCACACATCGTTGGGTGGCTTGCGGAGTATAAATGGTAGATGTAGTATCAATGTAGATGTAGATATATCATAGTATTTTTGCACTCTCCGGTCCTTGCCTATTACATTTAATTTAAAGAACAAAAGGGTTTCCATAATGTATACACATGGTACTGGAGGAATACCAGATTTCTTAAACAGGGGTTTACAAGGGTCTCTAGGCTTGCACCCAAACAAGATTCTAAGAGCCCTTTTTTGTAGTTTAAAAGTGCTATTAGCTGTTTTAGAGTTTCCCCAGAAGGTGACCCCATATCTAAGACGAGAATGAAAGTACGCATGATATGCATTCAATACTGTTTTCTCACTACAGCACGGTTTTAATGAACAAAGAAGGTAACATGTTTTGCTCAGTTCTGCATTGAGATATTCAATATGCTTATTCCATTTGATGTTACTCTGCAGCCAAAGTCCTCAGAATTTGGTTTCAGTACTGTTACCAACTGGTTCGTCATTGATAGAGACTGATGGGATAAACATGTCCTTGTTAGGAACATTGTGGAATTTTAGAGCAACAGTTTTCTTACTGTTTATTACAAGCTGATTACTCTGTGCCCAGCTGCTAAGTTGTTTCGTGACCGTGTTTACTGTCTGCTGTAACTGTTCATCGTCATCTCCTTTTAGTAGAATCGTGGTGTCATCTGCAAATATGATTGTTTTGTGTGCATCAATATTTAAGCTTAGATCATTTATGTACAGAAGAAACAGAAGGGGTCCCAATACTGATCCTTGGGGTACACCACATTTTATTTGTTTATAGTCAGATAAGTGATTAGATACAGTTTTTCGTTCAATATTTGTGTGCTTGACGCACACTGCCTGCATACGATTAGTCAGGAAGGAACTGATCCACTTGTTGGACAGACCTCGAATACCATATCTTTCTAGCTTTGATAGCAGAACTTTATGGTCCACCATGTCAAAAGCTTTTGACAAGTCAATAAAGACTCCTATTGTTTCCTGTTTTTTGTCCATCAGGTTTAGGATGGAATTGATGCACTCATAGACAGCAGTTGTCGTTGACCTCTTATTTCTGAATCCATGTTGTTCATTACATAGGATGCTGTTTTTATTTATAAATTTTATAAGTTTCTCATACATAACTTTTCCAGTACTTTAGAGATGCAGGAGGAAATTGTGATGGGTCTGTAGTTATTTACATTGTCTTTATCCCCTTTCTTATATACAGCAATAACTTTTGATGTTTTCAACACATCAGGGAAAGTGCTTGCCTGAAGTGAGCAGTCGCATAAATGTGTGAGTACTCCAATTAGGTTTGAAGCGCTCTTCTTTAAGATACAATGGTTTAGAGTAAAGATAAATTTGGCATTTAAAATTAGTTCTTACATGAACTGAATGTGTGAAAATGTTTTAAAGTTAATCAAATAAACAAAAAATGCATTGCTACAATAAAATCAAAAAACTCACTTTGAAAAATCTAGCTTCATTCAGATTTTACAAGCAAAAAACGTGTACTTTGCAGGTTTTTTATGTATGCCACTTCTAAGTTTCACACTTGTTCGAATCAGTTAAAATTTGGTAAGAATGTAGACAAATACATGTAGTTAATCGTCATCCTGTTGTTTTGTGAAAGCTGCAAGTTTTGACATACCTGCATCTTGTAATATATACGCTAGAGTTCCTGATCCTGAGCTCAGAATCCAACAGATTCACCTGGCATTGTGAACAACATAAATCATCATACAGCTGAAGAGCATGTATGTAATAGGTAACAAAGTTTTTCTGGGGAATACAATTTCTGAGGTGGGTTAAAAGTGCATGTGTCTAGATGTATTGAGTAAATGTCTTTGAAGCTGCCCGATAAGTTGAACAGCTAGTTCTCTTTTTTTACATCCCTAACTCTGTCTTTTTTGTGCTATGATGGGGGCACTTTTCATTTTGGTTATTTCATGGCTTGGTGTGGCCCTGAAGTCTTCTCATTGTGCTTACAGTGAGATTAGCTTACAAGCATGACCAGTGAGTGTTTTAGTGTCCTAGTGTCTTTATTCCTTTAAGTGCAAGAAATGGCTAGTCCAATACAAACAATTTATCCAATTCAAGTACGGCAACTCTGCTTTAGATAATGGAATACTACATTAAAAGGTTACATTCTTGTAAAGTTATGTTCCACTGACAAAGCCAACCTTATTTACAATGAGCTCCTGACTTTCATGACTTATGTCAATTTTACTGCTTTGTCTGCTACTGTTTGTAGTCACTCATATGCAAAAGGGCTTATATGAGACTGTTTCATACAGGATGTACCAGATATGCAGATACCTGGTTAAGTTTTCAGATTGTATTTGTGGCTCAAAGAGGTCCTCAGGATTGTTGAGTCTGTAAATAACAGTAGCTTTTGAAAACACCACATTATAAAACACCACAATAACCAAAATGTCTTCCTGATGACTCTGATGATAATCTCTCCTGATTTCCTGTCCAGTATTTCCATGTTTCCATCAAGTCCAAAACATTTTAAGGAGAATGAAGCAGCAGAGTACCCCTTACCATTGAGACTCTTATATTGCTTCTGGTGTCGCCACATACATCGCATCTGTCTGTCACAGTAACAACAGCAATACCTAACGGCCCATGCCATAAATGGAGGAGGATGCAGCACAAACAGAGCTCCCAGTGTCAACTGCCAATCAGTCATTGCAGTCAAATCTCACTGCTCTTGGTCAACATGTCTGCATTCCACTGGATACAAGAGTGATCCCACCCATTACAGCAGCAACTTATTGGCAGTTTACAGCAGCAACTTATTGGCAGTTGGGATCAGCCCTGCTCTTGAAATCCATTGTATCATTGCTCATGAATAAGCAGTCACCAGTTCTAACCTTGGACATCTGCTACACATCTACCATACATGTCAGTCATTTGCATGCTCAAGCCCATGATGATGACTCAGACTGATTTATCAGAGGCTTATTTTTGGCTGTCCTTCACTGAAGAATGACAGATGAACATGATCAAAAATATTCTATCTGTTATGTGCTAAGATTGTAGGCTGTCTTTCGGCATCTACAGCATATCAGCCATTTTTCGGTGTTCTATAGAACAGCTTCCGAGTGATGAATCACAGTGTATGAAATCTTAATCACCAGAACCAATTGCAACCTCAACAGATATTCTCATTGCTGCAGCAGACAGGTTTGCACGGCAGCCTACAAAAGTATTTGTGAAGCTTCCTGATAGATTACAACTGCATACCTGGCCAGGACTTAAAAACAGAATCATGCATTTAAATTGCTCTTATTGACTACCGTATTTACTCGAATCTAAGCCGCACTCGAATCTAAGCCGCACCTGAAAAATGAGACTCGAAATCAAGGAAAAAATTTTTTCCCGAATCTAAGCCGCACCTGAAATTTGAGACTCGAAATTCAAGGGGAGAGAAAAGTTTTAGGTCGCACCTCCAAATCGAAACAAAGTTCGTCTAGTTGTAATATGAGACACAATTTAGGTCGAATGAATGACGATACAGCAGCAGTAGTTTGGTTCGAGTCGTAAGCTTAGCAGTTACGGTTTACCAGGTAGCCATTGCTACGCGTCACGCGCTCCGTCCGTATTTATACGGATATCCTTCCTTTTTCACGTGCTTCGTCTGGTTTGAATTGATTGCTTATTTTTCTTTGATCTGATAAGTCCGTTCTCTTTGTTATAGGTGTTTACGTCACTCCAAGCTGAAAATGCATTACTGCACTGTGTCATGCATTGTTTGTCGCATTCTGATAGTGCGTGTTTACGGCCTGTCGCCGCTCGCGGCGTAGCTAGCTTTTGTGCGCGCTACCGCCTTTTACAAATAAAAAATAGAGAGGAGTCGTCTCATTAGCGAAACATTTGTTGTTACTTACACTACTGCTTTCTTTGATAATGATCAACAAGAACCAAATAACAGACTGCGTATGATAGATGATGTTCTGAACGAAATTTTAGCGAAAATTTTTCTCCGTTCCAAAATCTTTGCAGGCGCCTCTTTAGTTCATTACATTCTGCACAGAAATTAGAGTCATCTTAGATTTAAAAATCTAGTCAGTTGCCGTGCTTAATTTCTGACTGTATCACTATCAGGCATAAGAATAATACGAATTTAAACATGACATGATATGTATATTCTTCCACGTTTGCTGTTGTCTCACTCTAGTTTCGTAGTTTATTAGGCAGGCAGGATTTAAATGAGATAGTAGCAAACACGTAACAATACATGGCAAAATGTTTATATTCGTATTAATCTTATGGCGAAGAGAATACTACATGTGATTCACAATTCATAAAAGCTCCTATTAGCAACCATCTCTTCTCACAGGTAGGAAAAAATTCAGAACGTAGAGTTGGCCATATTGACAAACATCCCAAACAGTCTTGCCAGTCGGATTTTCGTAGTACATTGAAATGCTGCTACATTCGAAGATCAACAATACAGAATTTGTATTTACTTCGTTGGATAATGTACCAAAATGCAGTGGTCGAAACTCTGGGCGGAGGAAAAAGGCTCGTCTTCCACTTTTTTTTAATTTATTTACTGACGCAGAGATTTTGGTGCCAGTATTTATCTTTGTGCCTACAAAGCATGCCTGTGTGGCGCTACATATATTCGACGGCAGAAGTTAGTTGTGGCGGCATTCACCAACATTTTTCAGAACTCCCGCTTGCTTTGCACTCGATTCTAAGCCGCAGGCGGTTTTTTGGATTACAAAAACCGGAAAAAAAGTGCGGCTTAGATTCGAGTAAATACGGTAAACTAACCAGACACAACTCTCAATCTGCTATAACAGCTTTGAGTCTACTAACACCTCTCTCCTACTTTCCAAACTTCAGAGAACATTCCTGCATACCTTCCTGGATTAGCTCTCCTTGGAGACAGACTATCGTGGAAAATTGGCCTCGCCAAAAAGTAGAGGATGTTTTCAAAAGAAACATTTCAGTCCACAATGGAGTGTGCATGTTCAAGACAGATGCCAATTAACTCATTTATTAATGTTCTTACTAAAACAGTTTGAGGCACCGGTAAAACATCTTAAAATGTTAAGTTAAACAAACAACTGAATAAAGATGAATGATCCTGTGTCTCAACAAAGAGGTGAGAGCATTTAGGAGATGGCACATTGTGCTACAGTATTTTACAACTGAGCATTCTTAGATACCTAATTTCATCGGCGATACCATTTCTCTGAGGTCCTAGGTGGGGACTTCAGAAAGTAAGTGACACATGTTTTCCTAAGACCACTGTGCACAAAAATGGCGCATTGTCAGAAGAGAGTACACGTTCCAGGCTTCCTGCGCATACAGTTCTGCCATGATATGGATGACAGGTGCATCAGAGTGTGTGAGTGAAATCGTGAAGCAACTTAAAAGATACTACTACCTGTCTCCTACTTCCCAATCTTCACAGAAGTATGCAGGACACAATGATTAAATTGCAAACAGATTTACTACAAAATTCTGTTGGTATATGAACCAAATGAAATGACAAGTCCAGCCATAGCAAAATGATGCCAACAATTTGACCAAGGTTGTGCAGAAGAGGCTGATACTAACCAGGAAAGAATGCCATTGACATAAACCACAGACAACAATGTCAAGGCAATCAAGGAACTGACTCACAGCAACCACAGTATTTTTTATGAGGACATTCACACAGCAGTTTTCTAATGGCTCCATAACCAAGGAGCAGATTTCTATTGTCAAGGAATTGGACGATTAATAGAATGTTTCAACCATTGTTTACAGACATATGGTGACTGCTGAAAGATAGTGTAATATATCTGTGTCACTTTGAAGTGTCTTGCAGCATTCAATAAAAGTTACTTGGCCTGCCCTAATGATGTGTAACTCAACTTTAAGTCTCCTCATCATGCCCTGGAACCCAACACACTGACACCTCTTTCCCCTGCCTCCATTGTCTTCACTTGTTTATTGTCTCAACATCTGCACTGTGCAGCTTTTTCTTCATACTACAGGAGCCAGATAATATGATCAATTTTGTGGCATGATTGCATTGTATCTGTCTCAGTGACCCCTTGATTACATACACCTCTACTTCACAAACTGTAGAATAAATCTTCATTTACAAAATAGCACAAAGCAGTCATGCAAATTCCACCGCTTACATCTGTGTGTATACAAAAAGACAGTTCCACTTTTTTTAAATGTTGAAAATCAAACTGAACTAACCAAAACATAATCTTAAAAATGTAGTCTGGGTACTGTAACTTCTGTATCCCAATGAATCCACACTAATTTTGGTTCTCTTGGTCTAACAAGGTGGGGATGGCTCCACTCCTCATTATGAACAGTAACATGATCCACACCTACAAGATACCACTTTGCACAAATCTCCAATGACTCCTTTGTTAATGGAAGAGCTATGAAGTTTCATTCTAATGGTGGGTGTGTAGCAACAAGGTATGTTGATGATTGTTGTACAGATGTAACTCTATACCACATTTGATCAAAAAGTAATGGGAATCTTTGTTTTTCTTTAAGAATCTTCACTAATTCATCAACTTTTCCTTCTACAAAATAATCCCCTTCAGACATAACACACTTGTGCCAGCACTTTTTCCAATCTTGGAAGTACTTCTGGAAGTCACTTTCCCATATGGTATTCAACTCTTTCAGTGATTCTGTTTTCACCCCATCAATGGTGGCAAAATGGTGTCCGTTCATAGTTCTCTTCAGCCTCAGGAACAGAAAGAAGTCAGGGCCATGTCCAGCAAATGTGGTGGCTGACACAACACAATGGTTTTGTTTTTTGCCAAAAAATCATGGACAAGCATTGAGTTGTGACCTGGAGCATTATCATGATGCAATTTCCAGAAGTGGTTTTGCCACAGTTGTGGTATTTTCTTCAGAGTGCTTCACACAAATGGTATATAACTTCCAAGTAGGATTCTTTGTTGTCTGGGCTATTCAGGCAGATTCACTGGGATGATTAGGCCTTGGTTTCAATGTCATACCCGTATACCTATGTTTCATCACCTGTTATAATCTTCTTTAGAAGTTCTGTATTGTTGTCGAGTACATTGAGCAATTCCTGAGTGATGTCTACAAGACATTATTTTTGGCAAAAAATTCAACAATTTCAAAACAAACTTTGCTGCTTCATGTTTCATGCCCAAAATATCTGAAAAAATTGCTTGGCATGAGCCAAATGATATGCTGATATCATCAGCAACCTCTCTGATGATGATTCAGAAATTTTCCAGAACCATTTTCTCTACTTCTTCCACATTGTCATCACTAACTGATGTGCAAGGGCATTCAGGGCAGCTGTCATCTTCAACATCGTCATGACCCTCTTTGAAATGTTTATACCACTTTTAAACTCTTGTCTTCCACATACTAAATTTTCCAAAAGCCACAGTCAACATTTTGAATGTGGTGCTGCATTTTATTCCACTTTTCAAGCAAAATTTAATGCAAATTCCTTGATTAATCCTTTTTGAAAACAAAAATTCGCCAAGCATGTGAAAACTCGTATAGCATTTTTGACTGTCTACAATAAACCAAATATTCAAAATGCAAATATACATCAGGAACATGTGTACCAGCAAGGGAAAAAAACAAAAATTTCGAGAATCAGATGCATAAAGCCCATGAAATTCAAAAGTTCCTGTTACTTTTTTATCACACCTTGTATTCATATCATCCCATTAAGAGTCACTGCAAGATGGTTTTTGGCAGCTCACCAGCATTAGTGGACAGAAAGAATATTGTACCAGTTTTTAAAATGCTTATTAGCAGATAAATCCTCAGTGTATCAAAACCATAAAAAGACCTTCAAAAATTGGAGTACTGGATACCCTTGCTTTGTCTGCTCCCAGAGTAATGGCCGAGTCATTTCAATAGAGTTAAAGCTTAACATACTCCCACCTTTCACTCTCTTAGTGAGTGAAACCAAGTAAACTTGACATCAAACATAAGATTCAGAACCTTCACTGTAATTCTGAAAGCAAAGTATTGTTCCACACCTTCAAATCAAATATATTAAAACATTATGTGTACTGCTACATACAGGGTGGTCAGAAATTCCCATTACAGACTTCTAGGACTTGTAGAGGGGAGTGAGTACATCTTATTTTGAATAGGAACCCATTTCCGGAAACGTCATCCAATAAGACTACAGAGCATCAAAGTTGTAGGTGCGGGCATCTGTAAATGTATGTATACATGGGGTGATTCTGTGATGATGTTGACTTCCTACAATGATGGAGAATGATAAATGTATTAATTTGAAGTAAGGATCCCTGTACTGGAAACGAACAAGTTGAAAGTTATAAACGAAAACCTTTCTGATATCTCTGACAGTTCAATACGTGTACCGGTTCTTGTGTTGTGAAGATTTTACGGCTGGTAACTCTCAGTGGTGGTAGTGTGGACAAAAATGAGAAAAAATGTCCAATAAAAGTGGGCTCCATATTGCATACCTGAGGAGCTATGACCATTTGTTCATCTTTGCTAATGTGAAAAACATCTCCTCTACTGAGCAAGTGTTCATAGCTGTTAAGGTAAGCACTTTAGAGCCCACGTTTATTGGACATTTTTTCTTGTTTCTGTCCACACTACCACCACTGAAAGTTACCAGCACTGGACTCTTCGCAACACAAGAACCGGTACATGTATTCAACTGTCAGTGGTATCAGAACGGTTTTCATTTATAACTTTCGACTCATTCATTTCCAGTACAGGGATCCTTACTTCGGATTAATACATTTATTGTTCTCCATCATTGTAGAAAGTCTGTAACATCATCACGGAATCACCTCATTTATACGTACATTTACAGATGCCCGCGCATATAACTTTGATGCTCTATCATCTCGTTGGATGACATTTCTGGACATGGGTTCCTATTCAAAATACGATGTACTCACTCCCCTCTACAAGTCCTAGAAGTCTGTAATGGGAATTTCCAATCACCCTGTACCTGAAATCAATCTAAATCCAAAGACTGCTGCTCACTTCTTCAGACTTTTAAGTGACAGTTGTAGATAATAAGTCATTTCAGAAGTCCAAGAGTGGAGTAAAACATTGCAAAAATGTCGGAAATAAAAAGTATTATATAGGACTCTACTGCATGTGTTATGCTACTGAATGATTACATAAAAATGGGGAGACCGATACAAAACCCCTGCTGTAGTTGTACTGATTAAGAATAATGTACCAGCCAGCTGGTACAATAGGCATTTTTAAGGTCAAAATATATGCCTACTAGATGATTTCTACAAAGTAATTCCTGCAGTACAGCCACTTCTAGCAGAGTTACATTGGCATATGTTTTAAGCAAATATTGTATAAACTATAATGAGCTGTCTTGATTTCAAAACCCGTTCATCAGGCAATCCACAATTCTATCTATGCAGCTGGATAGGTCTGCAGCCCAGTTGCTAATAGAGGTTCAGTTCTTTCCTGGCTCCAAAAGTTACATTAAAATGTGTCCTCCAAACTTAGTATCACTCACGTCTCACTGAAAATTCTGAAGGAGGCTCTCCTTATAGCTATCTTCAAGATGACGTAACATACTTCAATGCCTACATTCAGCATACGTTACAATATCTCATGTCTATGGTGATGTCATTTTTACTACACACTGGTATACAGAAAATTATATACCTGTTGTTAAGTAATTAGAAATCATAAACACCCTTCTTGTAATCCTGCTGGACATACTGATGGATCAATCGATATAATTAGATAAACATCTCACAAGGACACTAGGCATGGCCTGGATTGATACATCTGCCAGCAGTAAGTTACATGGGTAGAAAACAGTGGAAGATATAAGGACTGCCTTGGACTGATGGATTGTCTCCACTTCACTTGTCTTATCTTGACTCACTGATGTGTAACACCTGCTCTCTGGTGGACCTTTTTATGATGATCTTACAGTACTGAACTAGTTTCTGAACATTGATTTTGGACTCTGTAATTCTGGGCCACCTTTGTATAGTTTGCTCATGTGATGCTGTACCCATTCTCCAGTGGCCAACACTGTGTACCTACTGTGAATGCACTGATGGAGTGGTTTGTATCAGCATGGCTTCCAGAGTGGCAAGTTACAGTATTCTCCAGCACTAATGTTTGAATCATTCAGTAGATCTCGAGTGCACTTTAACTGCCAAGAAATATCCAACTCCAGTAGTCTTTGTCTCTGTTTGGCTGAAGGAGAGTCAGGAGCCATTATTTTTTGTGATTTACTTGTACTTAACTGGCCTTCAACGAAACATGTGTTGTTAAAGATTTAGACTTACAACAGTGGTGACGACGGGCTGTTTGGAACTAGAACACATCCCATGCCAGAATAGGTCTTATGAGGCCACTTTACTGTGTGTTACAACCAAAATGGATGTGCTGTTTTTCGAGCTCTGGAAACAGCAGTTTGATAAACACCACAAGCTTCTACAGAAGTTATGGATCAGGAATGTCTGCAATTGCTTCTGGTAGACCTGGCTTTCCAGATCAAGAAGACTGAGAAGTATACTAGAACATTTAGCACTTCATTTCCGGGAAAGTTATATTAAGTGCCCCAAGGGACAGTGAGATTTTTTATTATTTACAAATCCACTACTCTATATCTTGTAAAAAACTGACACCTCTGTGTGAAACATCAGTGCCACTCCTAACCCTATTTACTCACAGTTGCTTTTAAGTGAATATTTTGCAACAAAAATTCATTGATGGCTGCTCATTGAGGATTCCTCTGAGACTGTAAGCATCACGGACTGTAGATCTACAGGCCTGAGTAGAAAATGCAAGTTTATGTGTTCTTGTGGGAAATCATAAACATAATCTTTAATAGGTGACATGGTTATCGGACCAGCACTGGACAGGGAAGTGCAAGCTAAACATTAACAGTGTCAGATCCTTAGTCATCTAAAGTTTTGCATATCATTATGGCCTTCAAGATTTCGCTAGTAGCTCAGGCTATTTTTTCCACATAACATCATTTATATCAGAAATGTCATTCTGATTGGCAAATGTGGTGTGACCTAGTCTGTCTGGCAGTGAAAATGTTAAAATGTCATGCAGTCCAGGTAGAGTTGGAGTGGCCCCCACTTGTCAGGAAGGCATCAAATATGTGCCCTAACAGTCTTTCAACTCATCCTCACTGAAAATTTGATAGCTTCCCCCCCCCCCCCCCCCCCCCGAGCTCTAACGCAAAGAAAAAAATAGAGAATAGTCAGGTGTTTTTCCATCAAGAAAATAATTTAAAAATTGTGATTACGCAGGTTTTTAACAAGGTCAGACCTGGACCTTTTTTATGGCTACTTACTAGTCACCATTCAACTTCCAAAATATTAAAAATACTCCACAGCCCCCCTGCCCCCAAGTACACAAACTGTCATACAGGTGCCTTTACAAGATGCTCTATCTGATAAACAGATCCAAAACTAAAAGCATCCCACCCCCTCCCTCACTTTCCTCCCACAAGGAGTTTCACTGTCTGGAGCAGCCATGGACAGGTTGGATTTTTCACATGTGACAATGTCCAGAGTGCTGTCTTCACCACTGTCAGATGAAACAAATCTTCTACTGTCTGACAGATACAGGCAAGAATTTCAATACATTATTTCCATTTTCCATCCATTTTTCTCCCTAGGAGGAGATGGTGGTGCACAGCTGGGTTAGAGACAAACTGATGTTTGGTAATATTTCTCGTTGTGGAGCTTTGTTATGAGTCAGACTTTGCATTGCAGTTCTGATTACTACATGCTTTGCAGATGTAGACAGGGTATAACTTTAATATTGGAGATGCACTTGCATATGCTTTTACATGACGGTGTTGTGATCAGCATACTAAACATCCAGGTCATAAGCACCCTTAGTACTGTGCAATTAAAATAACTTGCAACTTTTAACAGTCATGCACACAGCGAGTGTAGGAGACGCTGTTGCCAGCACAAGCCAAAGCTGCCATGCCCACTTTGAAGGTGTCATCATTAATGTGCCATCTGTGAAGCACTGTTAAGTAATTAGCAACTGACAATACTGAACAGGGCACTTAATCACTGAATATTTTATAAACACTCACAAACATGGTGTGACATAATTTCACACGAAGAATTATTGCAGTCCACTTACTCAGACATGGAACTGCTGCTGGAGCTGACAAGAATAGCATTCTTAGATTTGACCCTCCAGCAATCCTGTACAGATCCATGTTCTTTGATCAGATTCTTGGTATGGCTCACAACTTGAGACCAGTTATGTGGAACAGCATTCGTAACAGCTTCTCTGGTCATCATTTCCACCCCAACAAGATAAAACTTTTATTGTTTCTTGCCACAGAATTTAAGTTCAAAAGAACTGAAATGAGTGTGGTATGTAGGAAGCCTGATCATGCTATGTCCTTTCACCATGGCCAGTTTGCTGACCTGCCACCCTTTCCTAGGAATGTTATGTGTAGTGGCTGTTCTGCCCACCACTTTTGAAACATCTAAAACTGGATCACCACTACTGCACTCCAGTTCAAAGTATTAATTCCTCTCCTCCAATCCCTGATAGCTGTGAAACTGGTAGACACATTGTCAGACAATCTCTTTTAAGCCATACCTCTTGTTGAGATATGTCATACTGCTACAAAAACAATGCTAATACAATAACACTAGTTCACAGCAACAGCTGATGAATTCACTTGAATCTGCTGAACTGTTGGTTACGTGGGAACAGAAATAGGATCACCATTGGTGTTAGCCAGGCAATGTCATCATGCCCCTACAACAGACCAAACTCTTAAAGTTCACAAGTTATTTTAATTGAACAGTATATTTTGGAATAAATCTGACAAAACTGTAGTTCTGCCACTAGTTTTTGGCACTACTAAGTGGAATACCAGTGATACTGCTGCTGTTGCAAGCAGGCCATGGATGCTGGTGGGTGGGGAGCAGACCAAAACACCACTGCATCACCTGCAGCAGTACTGTCAGCCAGTCTTCACACTGAGGGCCAGGGGCCAGCACTCTTAGTACTGATGACATAATAGAACAGTGGGCCAACTACAGCAATGGAAGATCAATTGTCACCTTGTTTTGCTGTACATGGTTAGAAGAAGTACCTCAGCACAACATGTGGGCTTTACACCGTTATAAATACTAATCATTTTCAGTAGAGGTATTTGCTATTTGGTGGCACCTAATATGACAGGAGAGCCATGCCAGGCAACAGGGTGAGATGGATTTGCAAACTGCCACCACAAGTCTTGGACTCCACCACCAACAAGACATCTTCAGGTTCTGAGTTGACACCCATGGACTTGGCTCCTTCCAGCTGGTAGGCCATCTTGGAGTCACTTCAGCTGCAGCTGGACTTCTGCCTTGGAGGTCAGCCATTTGTGACTGGTGTGGTGCAGCCACCCATCCACCTGTACTTACGCAAACAAACTGGTGCTGTACAACTCCGCTCAAAAGGGTAGACACCGCAGCTGGGGGCTGTCCGCTACAAGAATCACAGTGGGCTTCCACATCTGCAGGCACACCCTACCCCAGATTTGAGTGCCATGCCAAGACAGCATGAGCTGCCGCAGGTGTCATGTGTCTTGCTGCACTGCTGACACCAAGCGAACCACCAGCCGGGAATTGCATCAGCAGCTACCAGCCCCATTGATACTGTCACACATCAAGAGGGTTTAACTGCTACAGAACACTGCTACAAGTGCTGTAGCTTGTTTCATAATAAAATGTGCTACTGTTAATGCTGTTTTATTGCACCAGCACCAGTTAGCAACCTTTTGCCTCAACTCTACCCTGCCACAAGAGAGGTCATCCAACCTGGGCCTCTACATTTTGGCATCAGAAGCACCTCCGAGACAGACACTGACAGCTCGACTCGGTATCGCATAGCAGTGATAATTACAGTGGGGATGTGGACAAGCTGTCCCCCCCCCCCCCACCCATCTGCATACAGAGGGTGGGTTCTAAGGTGGAGCGTAGTCATAACCTGAGAGTAGCATTTACGAAGCCAGACAAATCAGATGATTCCAGGGACCACTATTCACAACCACTAAGGGGCTTGCAATGCAACCTATTAGGGTAATTCAGTCATCAACAAGTCAGGTAAAGCAATTAACAACAGAAAAGGCGGAGATGCATAGGAAAATGATTGCTACGAATGAAGGTGAGGCATCATCCTGTTTATCTACTCTTTTGGTGTATTCAGCTGCCACTAATTTGATTACTCCCAATTCTGGCTTGCCAACTGATGATATGTTGTCCTTCCTGGATGACCTGGAGGAAGCAGGAAAGACTCACCTTTGGACAGCAAAGATTTATTTTTGGACAGGAAAGATTCGTTTTTGGACAAATGATCAGCTAATCTGCAACTGATGGGGGGCAAAAGCGTTTGTGAGGTATAAACAGAAGTTGACTAACACACCGACGTTTTAACAGCTTGGACAATGGCTCTCACAATGCTATACAAAACAGAATACCATGAGTTTTATTTATTTATTTATTTTTTGAGCAGCTGAGTGGAGTGTCACAGAAACACAATGAGCCATTAGAAAGTTTCAGTGATAGAACAAGAAAAGTCAATGACTATACTTACGAGTTAATGGGAAGCAAATAAGGTTATCCTCCAGGAAGCAGAGCATAGGGTTTTAGATGCTTTCCTGAGAGTCCTGCCATCTGATATGTCTAGGCAGATTCAAGACAGGTAACCCAAAAGACCTTAACACTGCTGTTAGGTTATCTATGGTGTAGGAGAAGATAGATTTAGTTAGGGAGGTGTGTAATAGGTGACAATCTGTCCACCAAGGTGAGATGTTCCAGTTGTGGGTATTCAGAGCATGTCCAGAGGCAGTGCCATTAGCTAAAATGTGTGGTGTGGTTGGGATTGTAGGGACAGGGGTGGAATTGGCAGGGGCAGAATGTTCTGGTGTTAAAACACAAACAGGTTTCCGAAGTCCACCAGACAGCATTCCCATTAAATTTCAGTGCGGCAGAAATATACGCAGAGGTGTAATGTGAGGTAGTAGGGGTCATAAGGGGTAAGAAGCACAAATTTATATTGAAGATAAGGTGCATGTGTCAGTGGCAAGTCTGGACTTCACAGGTATGAAACAATTAAACCCAAAATGCTATAGTTTGTGTGCAGTGGGAGATAGTGACAAGAAGTGAGTGCGTTCAGCAATATTAAGTTGTCTTGTTGGGGTGGAACAATTTCAGGAGTGCATGGAAGTGGTGCCTCATGTTAAGTGAAGGTTACTGCACAATCCTGGGGACAAAATTTTTGTTCAAACATCACGCCAAAATTGACCTTCAGCAACATAAAGAGGAACTCAAGGGGAAAATATTCTATCAGTGAAATACTGGTGTAAGGTCCTTCTGCCTTAAGGGAGGAACAAGTTTAACTGCAGACAAAATCGCTAAGGCTTAATTCACATAATATAGTGCCACAAGGCACTAGGAAGCTACTTTGAGTGAGTGTGGGACCAGAACGACCTGTTAATATGTTGTGTGTAATAGAACAGCTAGAAGAGAGTGATGTGTTGGATGCAAAACAGTGTTTCATAGGAAGGAGTGTTGTACACCTACAGGAGATGGACAGTGAAAGAGTGGTACCAATCAGTAAAGATAATTTTGGCACTGATGATGGCAAGCTAACCAAAGGTTTGTTGGTAGCAAGTTTATCTATTTTGGACAAAGATCCTTGTGCAGAGGTAGAGCATCTGAAAGGAACGGAGAAAGTGGAAATGGAAGAATCATTACTAGAATTTGAGGAGTTATTTAATCCTCAGGATCCACTGCCAGCAATGCCTGTAACACAACATAGAATTCCAAAGGGTTGTGAAGCACCTGTATATCACAAACTGTACAGTACCTCTCAGCATTTACTGTCAGATTTGAAGGACTCCATTAACCAACAACTAAACAATGGCATAACAGAGGAGAGCACTAACCCTTGGCGAGTAGCCATCTTCATTGTATCCAAAAAAAAAAAAAGTTGGCGCATGGAACAAAGATGTATAGATTTTGTTGTGACTATCAGCACCCGAATAGTAAAAAAATAACACATGCATACCCTATATCTAACATTTCGGAAACCCTCAACAACTTGGGGCAGTGCTAGTACTTGTCTAGGACAGACTTAAGGAGTGGGTATTACCAACTGTAGATAGCTCTAGAAGCCTGACCAAAAACTGTGTTGTTTAGTCCACTGGGCCAACTACCAGTACCGGTGAATGTCATTGGGTTTAAAAAAACATATCAGCCACATTTCACTGGTTGCTGGACAGAGTACTAAGGGGTTTGAAACCTCTGCATTGTATTGTGTACCTTAACAATATAACCGTGTTTTCAAGAAATATGAAGGAACATACACAACCGATGAGGGAAGTGTTTAAGAGATCTGTGCAGTTCGTCTAACACTGAGTATTGAAAAGTATAATTTTGCTCTGGAAGGAGTAAGCTATTTAGGAAATGTGATTATCTGGAAAGACGTGAAAACAGACCCAAAATTACTGCATGCAGTGTGGGATTTTACAGCTCCTCAGACAAATAAGGAATTACAATCATTCTTGGGATTGGACAATTACTGCAGAAAATTTGTGAAAGGGCTTGCAGGTATTACATGGTTGCTTACACAATTACAAAAAATGGGTTTAAAATTTTAGTGAGCAACAAAGTGTCAAGAAAAATTTGAGAAGGTGAAAGAGACATTAACACTGAATCCAGTGTTGATCTTTCCGGATGATGAGGAGTTTAACACACTGGGTTGTGTTTTGAATCAGTTGATACATGGTGAGGAATATTCTGTGGCTTATGCCTCAAAACAGATGAACAAGGCTGTGAGAAATTACTCCATAATGGAAAAGGAGAGGATAAACCTGACATATAAGGGCACAAATTTTAAATGTCATTTGTATGGTACAAAATTCAAGTTGGGTTTCATGCAGCATTGAACTGGTTTTTGGGGTTGAAAAACCTTTCAAGCAGATTCATGATGTGAGTGTTGAAAATAAGTGAGTTTACCTTTGAGGTTATCCATAAGCCAAGCCAGAAGTGTGGAAATGTGGATGGACTGAGCAGGAAGGTTACAGTAGTATGGGCACTGGGTTATAGTCTTGCAAAGTGGCAGGCAGTGCAGTCTGTTGATGCAGACTGCAAGCTGTTTATGATGCAGCTGGAATTCATTGAGCACAACAGGCTGTCGTGTAGGTCAACAAGACTGAGACCACTCATAGCAGTACCTATTGAGCTACGAAAAGAAGTACTGAAGGAGGTCCTCATCACATGATATCTGGGCATGGAGGTTGTAGGACAATAGACTGAAGAATGACAGAGTATTACTGGTGATGCACAGAAAAGAAATGCAGATAAGTACATACAAAATTGTGTGCCATGTACTCATCCAGTGCATCTGAGTCATCAGCAAGTACCAGAACAAAGGTTACTTGAGGTAACCAAATCTTTTGAAATGACAGGCGTGGATATCTCGGGGCATTTTAGCCAGATGCCCAGTGGGAAAATATTACATTATGGCTATTACTGATCATTCCTCACTAAACATGATAATGACTGCCATTCCAAATCAACAAGGAACTACAGTGATACAGCCACCATAATGATCAGGATGTTTATTTACCATTTGCAGCATATAATTCCAAGGTGCATACCAGTGCTGAACTTTCCCCAAATGAGATGATGTATGGGAGCGAGATACCTCCCTTCATTCAACATAGTCACCACAAAAATCAGTAAGAACAGAGAGTCAGTTCAGAATTTTGCAAACATACTAATGAAATTGTGAAAATGTATACAGGTGGCAAACACCTGAGTCGTGCAGCATCAGGGAGATGTACGGAAATGTGTGGGGACAATTTCCAGAGCTTAGAGTAAGGCAATAGGTGTTTTTATCAAGTCTGAATATCACAAGGGGTAGAGACCAAGACATATATTACATGGTACCAGAGGCAGTACCAAGTAATTGTGATGATATCACACATAAATGTCACGCTACAATTGGCAACTCAAGGGGCTGTAGTTCACATGGGATCCCTACAATCATTTCAAGGTGCTCCAGATTCATTGCTGCAAGTTTCAGCATTGGCCATTCAGAAAAGAGTGAGGAAATATAGGGAGAATGAGGAACAAAAAGATCTTGAAACATTTATACACTGATCAGTCAGGACATTATGACCACTGATCTACTATCGATATAAACCCATCTAGGCGACAGCAACATCACGTGGTAAGGAATGACTGCTAGTCAGACATGTGCATGGTACATGTAGTATCAGTGAGCGTTCCGTCAGTGTGTAGAGTTGGGAAGGTGTGCGATCTATCCAAGTTTGACCAAGGGTAGAATGTGATGGCCAGGAGGCTCTGCAAGAGCATTTTGGAAACTGCACAACTTGTTGTGTGTTCGAAGAGTGTTGTATGGGGTGTCTTCAACATGTTGTGAAACCACTTCCAGACATCATGGGGTGGGATTGCCAGCCCTCATTACAGTTGTTGGATATCGTAGGCTGGGCAGACTGGTAAAACAGGACAGGTGGCAAACTCTGGCAGAAATAACACCAGACTTTAATGCTGGGCAGAGTACAAGTGTGGGTGAACACACAGTGCACCAAACACTTGTAGCAACAGGCCTCTGCAGCCAATACCCATGCAAGTGGCAACATTAATACCACAAAATCGGCAGCTATGACTGAAATGGGCACATAACCATTGACATTGGAAGTTGGCACAGTGGCAGAGTGCGGAGCTCATGCAAGGCACCATGATGGCCAAGGAGTATTGTACATTGGTTGCAGATCACATACACCCCTTTTATGACAATCATGTTTCCCAACGATAGTGGCATTTTTCAACAAGACAATGCACCATATCATAAGATCAGAAGTGTGATGGAGTGGTTTGAGAAACAAAGTGGCAAGTTCAAATTGATGTGCTGGTCCTCCAACTTTCCAGATCTGAACCTGATCGAACACATCTGGGATGTGATTGAACATGACATCACAGCTCATCACTCCTCTCCCCAGAATTTCTGGCAGTTAGGTGACTTGAGTGTGCTGATGTGGTGTCAACTCCCTCCACCAACCTATCAAAGCCTCACTGCTTCCATGCTATGATGTGTCGCCACTGTTCTCCATGCCATAGGTGGATATACTGACTATTAAATAGGTAGTCATAATGTTCTGGCTGATCAGTGTAAACATGATGTCATATGGGCTGAGGTCCCAGAAGTAGCAAGGAAGGATGTGTATTACTAGGAAATTTTGTTTAGCATAAGTAGTGTGGAGATTATTTTGGGAGGTTGTAACACAAATTATGGTGTTAATGTGTTAGAGGTAGGGAGGACAGCATGTAATTTCTGCACAGTGTAATTTCATAATTAGAAACTAAAGGAGGAATACCATTTATTGCTGTAATTATTGTTGTTTTAAGTCATGGTTTTTGTGTTGTATGTTCACATGAGGAACTGTGTGAGGAGACATAGTGTCCTTTGAAAGAGGGAGGGGGAATAATTACAGCTTCCTTTTCCCAGATTGCTGCATGTCAGAGGATGGGGGTCCTAAGTGTCCTAATCCTGGTGGTGCTACATCTCTTCAGTGAGGGTGAGTTATCAGCATTGCAAGACCAGCACTGGGGAAGTTCAGTGCTGGTCACTAGGCATGAGGATGCTATAGGCCTACTCACTAGTCACTGATGGACTCTGAGGGTGATGTATAACATGGGAAATGCAGAATGAGGTGCAGAGGTTGAAGGAAACCTTTTCAAAACTGTGACAGGAAGCAGAGAGGTAAGGGATGTTCGGAGAAATACGGGGGCAATACCATGGATTGTCCATGTCGTACGAGTGATTATGGGGGCAAAATTGCAGCAAGCAGTGGAAGTAGTACCATGGACTTTGCAGAAACATAGTAGAGGATGGTTGAATATCAGTGGGAACAATAAAAACCATATTTGGAACTACAGATGACAATGATATCAGAGGAATGGAATGGCACAATAGGAAGAATAAGGGAAGTGGTAGATGATGATGAAGCAGTACTAGAATGGCACACTACAAAATTGTCGAATATGGAATGAGATGTGCTACATAACACCTGCACATTGTGAGGATTGACCATGAAGCTAATGGAGTATGCAAGGACAACAGTTGACCCAGTAAACTGGGACACACGGATTACACATACCCAGTTGGTTTCCTTGGATATGAGGATAATGGTTGTAAGGCTTTTATAAGTGCTAGCCAATAGCATATGGGATGCTTGGGTGGAAGTGGCAGAACTGTGGGAAGCCATACACCATTCCATAAATAAAAGTTGAAGCCAGCACTACCATCACCAGAGCAGTACCTGGTGGGCTTACAAAATGTTCAGAGGGAGTTACCTATGGATTTAGGCATCATCTATCAACCAAGTAAACACAATCTACTTCTGTATTACCACATAGCTACAGTACAGGACTTGATGGACCAAGAATGACTCTATGTGCTGGTATAGTTCCTGTGGTGGCAGGGAGCCACTCAGAGTGTAATTGTTTTGCCATCCACCCTTACCCAATGATGTGGGGGTTCTTGGAAAGAACATGCAAATGTACACCAGCCTCAGGGAAGTATGCTAGTCTCAGAAGATAGGTGAAGACACATGGTAATGTCAATGGAGGAATTCCGTAACTATCAGAGGGAACGAGTGGGCATATGACTGAACCAACTGAGCGAGTCTGGCAAGAACACATGCTACATTCAGTTGTTCTTAGGCAAGATGGACAGCCAGTGGTGCGCACATGACGTCCTGGAGACAAAACCTTATTTCAAAGTGATGGGGCTACATTGGACCTACTCCATGTACAATGCTGTAGTAGTGGGAGCAAATTGCTGCAAGCAAGGGAGACTTAGAAAGATGATGCTGCTAGATCTGCATGGCAGCAGACTGCTGATTGACAGGACATCTTGTGACACAGTTGGTCTGACCTTCCCATCTACCAACCATTGTTACAGGGACCACCAGGATGAACATAACACAGCCACCATTATACTGGCTGGATAAACTGTTTGAGGTACTCCCAGTGCAAAACCTGATCTATCTCAATAATACTCTGGGACCTGACCTCTTCCTCTCCCTGAACCTGCTCATAGCAACCAAGGAGAGGTCTATTTCTGCAGGACAGATACTGTGGTAACCAACGTCACATGGTCATGACGACGACAATAACAATACCCAGCACCTTGATATCTCTGACCGTTTTGTGCAGCCTTCATCCACCTTAGGGGCAGAGGGCCACCCACCCATGTGCCATGTGACACATGCCCCTCCCCCCCCCCCCCCATATCTGTCAAGCAAAGGATATGATTAACTGATGAACAATGTGTTGCAAGAATTTCTAAGGGAGAAAGATTTTTCCAGTGTTATATTTGTCTGTTCTACATTTATTGTGATTAATGGTAGGAATATGTGCATTTGTGAAATAGGATTATTCAATGAATGACACCCCCACCCCCCCCCCCCACCCCCCGCCAAGTATACTGATTGGATTAATGACACAGTATTCTAAACGATATGTTGTCTAATAATTAATGAGGGTTGTAAACAGTTTACAGCAACACTGACACGTTGCCAGTGGTGTGAGGATTAGTATGAGTTAGTGTAACATTTGTACTGTGTTTGTAGGGGATCTATTAAACAAATGTACTGCTAAGGCTATCCAGCAGAAGGAGATAGTTTGGCAACATTACCCTGTTGGTTAATGAGAAGTCAAGGAAATTTCAGGTCAGGTGTACATGAAAGCCAGTGAGCTTAAGTTGTGTGCTTAATATGCTGTTGACAAATCTTGTAACTCAAACTAAGTATACTTAAGAAAATGTATGGTACACCATTATAAAAATGTATTGCAGAGTTACCCACAGCTGAGATGCTGGGACTGGACCTAGTGGATGAGGGAAGTATTTGTAGCATCGCCATGACTTTCCAGTGATACTATATGAAATAGCAGCATTGTCACAGCTGCCACAAGAAGGTCACAGACACCAGTGGGTACTGAGTGGACCAAAACACCACTGCATCAGATGCAGCAATATTATCAGCTGGTTTTCACATTGAGGGCCGAGGACCATGGCTCACAGTACTGATGATACAGTAGAATGGTAGGTCGACTGCAGCACAGGTGGGCCAGTTACCACACCTTCTGGCCACCACCTTGTTTTGGTGTATGTGATTAGAAGTAGTGCCTCGGCACAACAAGTGGGCACCAAACCTGTACAAATACCCATCATTTTCAGTACAGGTATTCACAATCTGACAATTCCTACTATGATGGGAGGTCCACACCGGGTGACAGGCTGATATGATTTTGCAAGCTGCCACCACAAGTCTTGGGCTTCAACATCAAGCAGCAATGTTATGGCCCTAACTTTACTCCCATAGACTCAGCATCTTCCAGCCAGTGGGCCTTCTTGAGCTCCCTTCAGCCACAGCTCGACTTCTGCCTTGGAGGGCAGCCATTTGTGACTGGGGTAGTGCAGACACCCATCCGCTTATATTTGTGAGGAAAACTGACACTGTATGTCTTGACTCACAAGGGCTAGCACCACTGCTGGGATCTGTCTTCTGCAACAAGAATCACAGCAGGCTTCTGCATATGCAGGTGTGGCAGAGTAATGTCAAGAAGGTGCATGAACTGCCCCAAGCATCCCACATCAGCAGTCGTGCTCCACTGCTGACATCAAGCTGACCACTGGCTGGCCATTGCATCACAAACTGCTGAACCCACTGCTGTCAGCATATGCCAAGGAGGTGTAACTATATGGAATGACACTACGAATTCTGTAGCCTGTTTCTTGATAAAATGTCCAACTATTAATTCGGTCTTCTTGAGCCAGCACCAGTCAGCATCCTGATGTCAACCCACTGCCTCAACTCAATTCTGCCACTGTAGAGGCCATACACTCCAGGCCTTCATACAATAATTAAAACTGCATACTAAGAGGTTAAGTCCCTAACTGAAGTCTGAGCCACTTACCCATTCTCACCACATTTACTGATGCAATCAGCTATAAATTTACATGTGCACACATAAGCACTCAACAAATAGGTCTCACTCTACAGTCATTGCATGAAATACAATTAAAAGTCAGTACACTCATTAAAGTAGCTAAACAGGTACCATGGCTGGTTAATCATTGTTGGGGGGAGGGGGAAGCAGGGACAAAAGAATGAGCTACTCACCCTGTACAAATATTAAAATTATCTGACGAACAACTCTGGCAGAAGGTTATACACAGAAAAAAAATCGGAAACTCATACCAAATCATCTCACCATCATAAAAATTGGGTGTGGACATGCTGGGAAATTGGTTACTGTCCTCTTGTCACGATGCAAAATACATTCTGTTAAAATGTGATCTACAAGATATGTCAAGAAAGTAATGCAATTATATCTGTAAAAATAATGTATTCAAAATATTGCTACAAACGTTTTAAAATTCTTTTGAGTAACCCACTTTGGCATCTATACATTTTTTTCACAACAACTCTGCCATACACAATATGCATTTTGCCGTGTTCTCAATTTTTGAAATGGTTGAAGTCATTTATGTAGGGCTGTGATAAAATGGATGATCAACCCTACATTGGATGGCTATCAACCAGCAAATGTGATGAAAATGTGATACGTGGTCATGATCTTTTGACTGCTGATCATCAAATGAGCATGTAGATGATAGCAGCGATAATCAATCTTCCAAAAATCACAGCGCACGACATTATTAGTGATAATCTGAATGTGAAGATAATGTGTGTCCTGCTGTGCTCTGACAACTACAACAACAATCCAGTGGTGACTGCAAATGGACTTTTGAAACTTACGAAAATTTAACTTGTTATTATTATTTTTATTTTTATTATTATTATTATTATTACTATCACTATTATTACTATTACTATTATTACTATTACTATTACTATTATTATTATTATTATTATTATTATTATTTTTTACCGTTTCATACTGGCAACTAAACACATGCATTTGAGTACAATCCTGAGAAGAATCATTAAAGTTCTGAATGGCATGCCCTAGGGACCCTCACCCCAAGAAGGCAATAATGAGCAAGCCAAAATGAAAACCATGCTAATTATCCATATTGATACCAAGAAACAAGGCAAAAGTGAAAACCATGCTGATTATTCCAACTGATACCAAGGATGATAAATAGGCATGGCTAGAGGACAAATGTAAGGATTTGGAAGCATGTATCACCAGCAGAAAATAGATATTGCCTACAGAAAAATTGAAGAGGCCTTTGGAGAAAAGAGAAGCAGCTGATGAACCTCAAGAGTTCAGTTAGGAAACTAATGCTAAGCAAAGAAGGGAAAGCTGAAAGTGGAAGGAGTATATAGAGGTTTATACAATGGAGATGAGCTTGTAGGCAATATTATAAAAATGGAAGAGAATGTAAATGAATATGAGATGGGAGGCATGATACTGTGAGAAGAATTTGACAGAACACTGAAAGACCTAAGTTGGAACGAGGTCCCAGGAACAGACGACATTTTGTCAGACCAACTGATAGCAAATGTCAGACCAATTGATAGCCTTGGGAGAGCCAGCCATGACAAAACTCTTCCATCTGGCAGGCAAGATATACGAGACACACGTAATACCCTCAGACTTTGAGAAGAGTGTAGCAATTCCAATTGCAAACAAAGCCGGCGCTGACGGTTGTAAATATTACACAACTTTTGGTTTATAAATCATGATTGCAAAATACTAACACGAATTCTTTATAGCAGAATGGAAAAACTGGAAGAAGCCAACCTCAGGTAAAATCAGTTTCGATTCCAGAGAAATGTGGGCACATGGGACACAATACTGACCCTACAACTTATCTTAGAAGATAGGTTAAGTAAATGCAAACATATGTTAATAGCATCTGTAGACTGATAGAAAGCTTTTGACAGTACTGACTGGAAAACTCTCTTTGAAATTCTGAAGGTAGCAAGGATAAAATACAGGGCATTAAAGGATATTGACAACTTGTACAGAAACCAGATGGCACATATAACAGTCAAAGGGTGTGAAAAGGACGCAGTGATTGAGCAGGGAGTGAAACCCAGTTGTAGCCTATCCCCAATTATTCAATCTGTACACTGAGCAAACAGTAAAGGAAATCACAGAAGAACCTGGAGAAGAAATTAAAGTTCAGGGAAAAGAAATAAAAACTCCCAGATTTGCTGACGATGATGTAATTCTGTTAGAAACAGTAAAGGACTTGGAACAGCAGTTGAATGGAATGGATGGTGTCTTGAAAGGAGGATATAAGATGAATACCAACAAAAGCAAAATAAGAATAATGGAATGTCATCAAATTAAATCAAGTGATGCTGAGGGAATTAGATTACGAAATGAGTCACTTAAAGTAGTAGGTGAGTTTTGCTATTTGGGCAGTAAAAAAAAGGATGATGGCCAAAGTAGGGAGAATATAAAATGTAGACTGGCAATGACAGGAAAAGTGTTTCTGAAGAAGAATTGTGGTGCTACAGAAGAATGCTGGAGATTAGATGGGTAGATCACATAACTCATGAGGAGGTACTGAACAGAATTCAGAAGAAAATAAACCTGCAGCACAACCTGTCTAGAAGAAGGGATCAGTTGATAAGACACATTTAGGATCACCAATTTAATACTGGAGGGAAGTGTGGGGGGTAAAAATCATAGAGGAAGACCAACAGATAAATACAGAAAGTAGATTCAGGAGGATGTTGGTTGTGGTAGTTATTCAAAGATGAAGATATTGGCACAGGATAGAGTAGCATGGGGAGCTGCATCAAACCAGTCTTTGGACTGAAGGCCACAACAAAAACAACCAAGGATGAAGTTTACAAAGAATTCATATCCTAATGGAAAAATGTCAACACTGGCTATTATATGGACATGTTTGAGAGATTAACAAAAGGGTTCCATGAATTCAAAAGCAGATTGCTGATACCTTTACCACAGAGTCCCAAATTGATTAAGTAACCCCAACCTTGTGGAGCGTAGAGCCATCCTTGATGGGACCCGAAAGTGCTACTGTCTTTGACAAAGGGAAAAAGATGACTTTAATTTCATGCTCAGTGTGTGTCTAACTTATTATTGACAACAAGCTTCCCAAGCATTACAGGAAGCCACAGACTTAAAATTCTCTACTTCATTTTCCTCATTCCTGAATTCCACCTTAGAAGACCTAATCTCCTTTCTTATCTGTTGCATAGAATACCAATTTGCTACAAAAACTCTTGCTAAGTTTAAAAACATATCCGTCAGACTGCCCTCATCAGCAACGTGAAGTGCCATACGAACCAAATTTCTAAGAACACCCATCATCTGGGAAGGATAATGGCAGCTATTTGGATGTGAATACAAGTCCATATGAGTTGACTTAGGACAGGGTTTCCCAACGTGTGGTCCGTGGACCCCTTAGGGGTCAGCCGGCTCTTTCTAGGGGGTCTGCAGCCACCTTTCACCAAATCGTGTAAAATAATGAGTAAAATTATTGAATAAAAATGTGAAAATCAAATTCATCACTATTTTTTTTCGTATGAAAAACATGTGTACTTTTACTTCAGGTCATACTCCCAAGCAGCCTTTGCGGTTCCTAATTGATAATGCATACACAGTTTAATGCCAGAGAATGCCGCTTCTCTGATCGACTGTTTCGCAACAATACGGGGGTCGTTTGTGCGCTGGCTCACGGCGCTAGATGCGCTGAAACCTTTTACGCATGCGCGGAGCGAGCTTTGTCGACCAATCACAGCACTCACTGGCACATATGCAGCCCCAGGCATCATTAAATGTTAAACATGCTTCGTCAGTGCACTACCTATTTTGTAAGTTGATTTTTGACCAGTTTATTACTTCTAACATGGATCAGTAGCTGAAGTCAGGATCATTGAAGAAGGGTGCAGTTTCTCCATCGCCTTCGCAACAAGGGAAGTTTCCAGTTGAAATGAATGACGAGGGAGGATGACCAAAGGACGAACAATCACAAGAAGCTCCACAGCCAGATTTATTGTGTGAAAACACTGCAAGTACTCCATTGGTTACAATATCCTGTGGAAGTGGAATAACCAAGAAGGGTAAGTACAATGAAAGCTATTTAGAAATTGGCTTTATGGAGACAAAGGAGGGTAAAGCTCAGTGTGTAATTTGTGTGCGAGTCCTTCTGAACAGTTAAATTGTGCCATCATATTGAAGGTACTCATCCTGATTTCCAGGCTAAAGACATCGATTTTTTCAAAAGAAAGAGTGCAGAACTAGCTGGTTTCTCAGCATTGCATGAAAACTCATGCAAAAACTATTAATGAAAATTCATTAAAAGCCTCTTTCTTGGTTAGTTATTGAGTGGCAAAAACAGGCAAAGCTCAGAAAATCTCATAAAGCCGTGTGTTAATGATATTGTTTCTTGCATGCTAGACGAAAAGGCAGTAAAGCTTGTATCTTTGGTGCCATTATCAAACAATACTGTCAAGAGACACATTGTTGACATGTCAAATGATGTGAAAGACACTCTTGTTTCTCAGATACAACATAATTCATTTTCTCTGCAGGTAGATGAATCCACTGATGTTACAGGATTAGCGGTTTTATTGGCTTTTGTCCGTTATGAATATTCTGGATGTTTTGAGAAGGACCTCTTATTATGCAGACCACTACCTGCCAACACAACAGGTGCTGAAATATTCCGTCTATTGGATGATTTTTTAAGGACTAACGAAGTTTCATGGTCTAATTGCACAGATGTGTGCACAGATGGTGCAAAAGCTATGATTGGTCCTACAGTCAGAGCAATAACAAAAATAAAAGAAAACGCCAAGAATGGCAGCAGTAGTCATTCTGCTCTCCACAGATACGCTTTAGCTATGAAACAAATGCCTGTTTCGTTCAAGAAAGTTTTAGACGAATCCATTCAAATCATTAACTACATAAAATCAAGGCCGTTGAAGTCAAGACTTTTCACAATACTGTGTGAAGATATGGGAAGCCTTCATCATTCCGTGCTTCTCCACACAGAAGTGAGGTGGCTCTCACATGGGAATGCACTCTCTCGGTTGTACGAATTAAGATTGGAAGTCTTAGCTTTCCTTTTGGAGCATAACACCAAATTAGCAGATCTTATTAATGATGAAAATTGGTAGTGTATACTTGCCTATTTGTCAGATATTTTCTCCAAAATGAAAGAAATGGATATTTCACTCCAAGAGCAAAGTGAAACAAAGGTCACTGCTATCGACAAAGTTCAAGCATTCAAGAGGAAAATCAATTTTTGGGCAGAGTGTCGAGGAGGGGGAGGTCGAGTGTTTTCCTCTTCTCAAGGAGTTTTTGAAAACAAAACATTGGCGCTTGGGAAGAATTTGTTTCATCAAATCCTGGAACATCTCCGAAGCTTGAAGTCATAGTTGGAGCATTATTTCCCAACAGCTGAAGAGGAGAAGCTGCAGAAATACAAATGAGTGGTCAACCCATTCACTGTATCCAAAAAGCCGAACATTCTATTACCAAATGAATATGAGTTGTTGACAGAAGTTGCCACAGACCCTACCTTGAAATCAAGTTTTGACATTGACGGTTACTCACACTTTTGGATTCGTTTGGATAACAAGAAATATTACCCCCTAGTTGAAAAGGCAAAACGTGTACTACTTCCGTTTGCCCCAACACACATGTGTGAATCTGGATTCTCGATCTATGCTGCCCACAAAACTAAATACAGAAGCTGTCTAGATGCGGAACCAGACATCCGTCTCCAGTTGTTATGAACTGAACCCAACTTTTCAAAATTGTGTCAGCAGAAGCACCATCACATTACGATTCCATTATTATTCCTGCAGACTCATCTATAGTAAAGAAGAAAACATTTTTCTTTGTAGATGCTCAGTGAATGTACCTGAACTATAACTCTGTAGGAATTTTGTTTCTGTCTTCTATCATTGTTGTTGTTGTTGTTGTTGTTGTTGTGGTCTTCAGTCCTGAGACTGGTTTGGTCCAGCTCTCCATGCTACCATATTCCGTGCAAGTTTCTTCATCTCCCAGTACCTACTGCAACCTACATCCTTCTGAATCTGCTTAATGTATTCATCTCTTGGTCTCCCTCTACGATTTTTACCCTCCACTCTCCCCTCCAATGCTAAATTTGTGATCCCTTGATGCCTCAGAACATGTGCTACCAACAGGTCCATTCTTCTCGTAAAGTTGTGCCACAAACTCCTCCTCTCCCCAATTCTATTCAATACCTCCTCATTAGTTATGTGATCTACCCATCTAATCTTCAGCATTCTTCTGTAGCACCACATTTTGAAAGCTTCTATTCTCTTCCTGTCCAAACTATTCATCGTCCATGTTTCACTTCCATACATGGCTACACTCAATACAAATACTTTCAGAAACGACTTCCTGACATTTAAATCTATATTCGATGTTAAAAAAGTTCTCTTCTTCAGAAACGCTTTCCTTGCCATTGCCAGTCTACATTTTATATCTTCTCTACTTCGACCATCATCAGTTATTTTGCTCCCCAAACAGCAAATCTCCTTTACTACTTTAAGTGTCTCATTTCCTAATCTAATTCCCTCAGCATCACCCGACTTAATTCGACTACATTCCATTATCCTTGTTTTGCTTTTGTTGATGTTCATCTTATATCCTCCTTTCAAGACACTGTTCATTCCATTCAACTGCTCTTCCAAGTCCTTTGCTGTCTCTGACAGAATTACAATATCATCGGCGAACCCCAAAGTTTTTATTTCTTCTCCATGGATTTTAACACCTACTCCAAATTTTTCTTTTGTTTCCTTTACTGCTTGCTCAATATACAGATTGAATAACATTGGGGAGAGGCTACAACCCTGTCTCACTCCCTTCCCAACCGCTGCTTCCCTTTCATGCCCCTCGAGTCTTATAACTGCAATCTGGTTTCTGTACAAATTGTAAATAGCCTTTCACTCCCTGTATTTTACCCCTGCCACCTTTAGAATTTGGAAGAGAGTATTCCAGTCAACATTGTCAAAAGCTTTCTCTAAGTCTACAAAAGCTAGAAACGTAGATTTGCCTTTCCTTAATCTTTCTTCTAAGGTAAGTCGTAAGGTCAGTATTGCCTCACATGTTCCAATATTTCTACGGAATCCAAACTGATCTTCCCCGATGTCATCTTCTTCCAGTTTTTCCATTCGTCTGTAAAGAATTCGTGTTAGTATTTTGCAGCTGTGACTTATTAAACTGATAGTTTGGTAATTTTCACATCTGTCAACACCTGCTTTCTTTGGGATTGGAATTATTATATTCTTCTTGAAGTCTGAGGGTATTTCGCCTGTCTCATACATCTTCCTCACCAGATGGTAGAGTTTTGTCAGGACTGGCTCTCCCAAGGCCGTCAGTAGTTCTAATGGAATGTTGTCTACTCCCAGGGCCTTGTTTCGGCTCAGGTCTTTCAGTGCTCTGTCAAACTCTTCACACAGTATTGTATCTCCCATTTCATCTTCATCTACATTCTCTTCCATTTCTATAATATTGTCCTCAAGTACATCGCCCTTGTATAGACCCTCTATATACTCCTTCCATCTTTCTGCTTTACCTTCTTTGGTTAGAACTGGGTTTCCATCTGAGCTCTTGATATTCATACAAGTGGTTCTCTTTTCTCCAAAGGTCTCTTTAATTTTCCTGTAGGCAGTATCTATCTTACCCCTAGTGAGATAAGCCTCTACATCCTTACATGAACCATGGACCTTGTCGTTGGTGGGGAGGCTTGCGTGCCTCAGATATACAGATGGCCATACCGTAGGTGCAACCCCAACGGAGGGGTATCTGTTGAGAGGCCAGACAAACATGTGGTTCCTGAAGAGGTGCAGCAGCCCTTTCAGTAGTTGCAGGGGCAACAGTCTGGATGATTGACTGATCTGGCCTTGTAACATTAACCAAAACGGCCTTGCTGTGCTGGTACTGCGAACGGCTGAAAGCAAGGGGAAACTACAGCCGTAATTTTTCCCGAGGACATGCAGCTTTACTGTATGATTAAATGATGATGGCGTCCTCTTGGGTAAAATATTCCGGAGGTAAAATAGTCCCCCATTCGGATCTCCGGGTGGGGACTACTCAAGAGAACGTCATTATCAGGAGAAAGAAAACTGGCATTCTACGGATCGGAGCGTGGAATGTCAGATCCCTTAATCGGGCAGGTAGGTTAGAAAATTTAAAAAGGGAAATGGATAGGTTAACCTTAGATATAGTGGGAATTAGTGAAGTTCGGTGGCAGGAGGAATAAGACTTTTGGTCAGGTGAATACAGGGTTATAAATACAAAATCAAATAGGGGTAATGCAGGAGTAGGTTTAATAATGAATAAAAAAATAGGAGTGTGGGTTAGCTACTACAAACAGCATAGTGAACGCATTATTGTGGCCAAGATAGACACAAAGCCCATGCCTACTACAGTAGTACAAGTTTATATGCCAACTAGCATACAAGTTGTTCTCTTCTCTCCAAAGGTCTCTTTAATTTTCCTGTAGGCAGTATCTATCTTACCCCTAGTGAGACAAGCCTCAACATCCTTACATTTGTCCTCTAGCCATCCCTGCTTAGCCATTTTGCACTTCCTGTCGATCTCATTTTTGAGACGTTTGTATTTCTTTTTGCCTGCTTCATTTACTGCGTTTTTATATTTTCTCCTTTCATCAATTAAATTCAATATTTCTTCTGTTATCCAAGAATTTCTATTAGCCCTTGTCTTTTTACCTACTTGATCCTCTGCTGCCTTCACTATTTCATCCCTCAAAGCTACCCTTTCCTCTTCTACTGCATTTCTTTCCCCCATTCCTGTCAATTGTTCCCTTATGCTCTCCCTGAAACTCTGTACAACCTCTGGTTTAGTCAGTTTATCCAGGTCCCATCTCCTTAAATTTCCACCTTTTTGCAGTTTCTTCAATTTTAATCTGCCGTTCATAACCAATAGATTGTGGTCAGAGTCCACATCTGCCCCTGGAAATGTCTTACAATTTAAAACCTGGTTCCTAAATCTCTGTCTTACCATTATATAATCTATCTGATACCTTTTAGTATCTCCGGGATTCTTCCATGTATACAACCATCTTTTATGATTCTTGAACCAAGTGTTAGCTATGATTAAGTTATGCTCTGTGCAAAATTCTACCAGATGGCTTCCTCTTTCATTTCTTACCCCCAATCCATATTCACCTACCATGTTTCCTTCTCTCCCTTTTCCTACACTCGAATTCCAGTCACCCATGATTATTAAATTTTCGTCTCCCTTCACTATCTGAAAAATTTCTTTTATCTCATCATACATATCATCAATTTCTTCATCATCTGCAGAGCTAGTTGGCATATAAACTTGCACCCCCCCCCCCTCCCCCCCCCCCACACACACACACACGACTGTTACGAAATATGCATGCTCCTAACACAACAGTAGCCAAACAGTAGAAGTGAACAGACCAAAGGCGGCAGCTTGTCAACAGCGGGGTCAGCAAACAGTTTGGACGTGACATTGATTGCTCTTGGAGGAACGCAGCTCCAATGTGTGAAATGTCAATTACCAAGTAATTTTAATCAGGCTATAGTGTGCTGAACAAAGGGAGTAAATCCACTCGTAAGTGTCTGGATACAGTGGGATTCAAATTGGATCGTTACTTTCAAGTTGTTTTCATTCATCTCTAAACCAAAGACTACTGATACTTCTAGGTGAGGGGGGGTGGGGGGTCATTGGGAACATGGCACTTGCATTAAGAAGCTTTCAGTTCCCATGGGTTTCGCTCTGAAATTTAAAGTTACTGTGCTCTTGACTGACTAGGGGTCCACCATGGATTTTCGACTGAAGAAGGGGTCCACCAGCTGAAAAGGTTGGGAAGCCTTGACTTAGGATAAACTGCATGTCCCAAGTTGTCATCATCATTGCAGCTGCCCTCCATTTCAATTTCCATTTTAAATTGAATATTTCCATTGATGTAATTTAGATGGTTTACAAATTCATATAATTCATCCTCACTATTGTGCCACATTACAAAGGTACAAGTTGGCATCCATTAAAGCTCGAATTTCCCGATTTTTTTCCCATAATTGTCATTTTGCAAGATGTATATGGGAGCAAGTAATATGTTATGTGACTTTCTGGGAATGTGTACTTTACAAACTTTTACACCATACCTCTCCATGACCCACAATGCCCCTTTTGTAGAATCTGCAAGGAGTTTAATGAATATTATGAGACAGAAACTTGCAGTTTTGTCTTAATCTGAGAGGTATCAACAAGTAGCATAGAAAAAAGTATTTACAGGCAATAAAAAAGTGAAATAAAACAAAACTTGGATACATAAGGTTGTGTCTTTTCAACCAACTCAGTACTGGTAATTATTATTAATGCAATATTTTATTTTCTATTTTTGTTGTGTGCATTAGCATTAAGAAATTAACTGAAATACTACTTCTGAACTGTAAGAACACTGCAAACAAAAACAATATTTTTATACTTCTATGCAATATTTGTATACTTCTATGACTGATGGGTACCTAATGATCCAATAACAAAGTGATGAGGTGGACGAGTTTTTATTGGACTATGGACAAAAGTGACTGAGGTATTTACACAAAGAGGACTACGACCTATAAGTTTTGTCTACTGTTATTATGTCACTCTCACAACTTCAAAAATGTGTCACAGACTGTGATGGCAACCAGTGAGAGAATGATAATAGTGAGTAATGAATTTTTATCCCAATGTGTATCAAACTAATTTCAGTGTGCTAATTGGCATCAATGTCTATGGCATTTAACTATTTAAGAATAAATGTCCAATAGCTTGATTGCAATTCTACAATTAGCAGCTGTTTGTTTGAAGTTTAATGTGAATAAAGAACTAAAGTGCTGGAATTTTTTTTACCATTTGTGTGTATCAACTGAATTTTCTTTTGCCAAAATTTGACTGACTGTGACAACATCCCTTCTCTTTTTTTATGGCACATTCCATCCAACATCTTAGAGCCCTTTACCAATTGTAAACTGACTCAAAGCCAATGCAGAATTATTAGTCTTTTTTCTTCCCCAATAACATCATCCAAAAATATTGTTCCTAAGAAAATAAGGTAACAAAGAATAATTTTGTGCAGTGAGTAAAGCAGTTGAAATTACATAAAATTTTGTAGATGCAACATAACTGTACAACAGTTCCACATTAAAATGATTCTGAGAATGTTTTATTTCATTTATATTGACGTTCTTTATGCAGTGATTCTTAATGTGCTCACAATTGTTACATGAATGATACCAATTATCAATTTAATTTATTTACAAATGGATCTTTGTCATCTTCAACAGGTGCTTCATCGGAAATCAAAATAGTATGTGCAAGGAAAAGGAAATTATATTGTATATGAACTGGAAAAGACAAACAGACAAGTAAAGCGGGTTTCATGTTACAAGAAATACTGTCTTAAGAAAAGTAATTAAAAAGCAAAAATAATAATAATGTCTGAAATTAATAACTCAGACAAACTAAATACATATGGGCAATAGTTAAAAGAGAAACTGGGGAATCAATTACAGAATGTAAAGACTTTGTTATTAAAGAAAATAATTTTTTTTAGTAGTTACTGTCTATCTGCAAGTGCACAGTTACTGAACTTCGATAAATCAAAATAAATTCCTTCTGTACTGTACAAGGCCTGACTTCACCATTTGAAATAATGCATGGCACCAAATCAATAAACAAAACATAATATTCTAAATTCTTAGTTGTTTCTACTGATAAGAACCTGAACTGGAAGGCACCTGTTATAGATATTCTGAAATATCTAAGCTCTGCCACTTTTCCATTATGGATAATTGCACATTTTGGAGCTGAAAATGTCAAAAACTTCACTTTCTTTTCTTGTTTTCATTCAAAAGTGACTTATGGCATCACATTGTGTGGTAATTTGGCACTGAGTAAATACTGTTTGTTGCACAGATATGTGCAATAAGAATACTATGTTGTGTTCACTCAAGAACCACTTGTTGAAAGCTCTTTAAGCAGTGAGGCACACTGGCAACAGCCTCATAGTACACTTACTCCCTTATGAAGATTAAAAATTACAATTTAAAAACAACAGTAACATACATAAACATAATAGTAGATGGAGAAATGTTTTACACTATCACTCAGCCCCAAAGGGGCGCAGAAGAGTGTGAGGTATTCAGCCATACAAGTCTTTCACCATCCGCACCTCGATGTAAGGAATATGTAATATACATATGTAGGAAAAGGGAGAAGAGGGAGAAAGGAGGGGATTGGGAGGTGGAGGGGAGGGGGGTGGGTGGTGAGAGGGAGAGAAAAAGAGAGAAAGAGAGAGAGAGAGAGAGAGAGAGAGAGATTAAACACAGATAATTGTAAATCACCGTATGATGTTAAATCATGTAATAGTTAAGAAACTCACTGCGGTCTCACATCATAGTGAGAGATTTCAGTTATGATTCATGGAACATGCAACTAAGTGAGTGGGTGATGAACATTATTCTCTTGTTGATAATAACCTGACAACTCACCACTGACTCAATATTTACTACAATGATGAGTGAGGTAGGATTAGGTACGCACAAGTGGTGGGCAGTACATATAAGTAGTTGTCCGAGGATATTATGGGTCCATAACACAATTTTAGTTGTTCTCAAGATCAAAGTAAACATCCATTACATTATACCTGCCCTGCAAAGCTTTTTGTATTGTCACTCCCTGCAGAGTCATGTTGGACCACTTGCATCATCACTTAAAATAACTAATAAAAGTGCCCGAGTTCTATGATTCACATACAGCACCAGATGACAATGCATTCAAGGTCTTGGGCACACAGTGAGCCATCCTTACAGTTTGCTACTTGGGTAATTATGATCCATTCCACATCTGATGAGAGGAATTAAAATAGCTTCTTCTAATGAATCAGTAAATTCTCTCTCTCTCTCTCTCTCTCTCTCTCTCTCTCTCTCTCTCTCATGTTAGGTTATAAAACTAAAGATGGTTTTCAGTGTTTGTAGTTAGCTGCCAAAACAAGCAATAATGGATTATTTTAGTATGTGGAAAAGTGCCTTGTACCACGGGTGATACAATGCGAACTTCGAATATAGAGAACTGGTGATTCTTAATTTTACCGCTGGTGGAACTGAAACCCTGACCACTCCTCGTGTGTGTGTGTGTGTGTGTGTGTGTGTGTGTGTGTGTGTGTGTGGGAGGGGGGGGGGGTTCTTTTTTCCTTTTCCTTTTTACGCGCAGGAGAGATATATAGTTAAGTATAAAATAATGTATGTACATTAAACAATCCTTAAGAAATCATGTAAATGATCAGCATCTTGCCATATTCCCCACTGATAAATCTTCTATGACTGTAAAACTCACTTATTCCATATGATTCATGGAAAATGCATATAACTAAACAATTAGCTGGTTAAATGTCTCTTATGCTGTTTATTACATAATTAATGGATCAAATATCACCTCTCCCTGAAATCCTATTGCTGGCCTCCAATACAAATGTTAATTTAGTTCAGTAATTAATTTGACTCAGGAACTATTGCCAAAATCTCTCCTTGTTCTCCTTAATAACCTGACAGGATGAAGTCCTCACGACCTGTATGCTTCTCAGTAGTTAGTCTGCACTTCAAACTTCATAAAACATGATGCCAGTGATTGATTCATTCCTTGTTGCTATTTCATTCTCAGGACATAGAAAATTGGATGTATAAAATCCATTTACCCTTACTGAATGTCTATTTGATGATAATGAAATATCTACAGCAGAGCACAACGTGATAGTAGTGCTTGTTCTGTAGCAAACTCAAGACACATAAGTTTTATGCCAGTAAAAAGCTCTCTATTACTGAACCCCTATGGCCAGTGCTAGTTGATCCCTAGTGCATGACATGCATAAAAATATCTACAAAGGAGATGAAGTTGTAGAAGCTGTATGATAAGTTCATTAAGAAACTCTGTGTGTGTAGCACTTTCTGAAGAAGCTTAAGAGAGTATGTAGTAAACATTCTCAATATTTGCATGGGACAGTAACTGCTTGCATATCAACAGCAAGAGGTGGCATAGCAAAATGATACCTGTCATTAATAAAGGTAGGTACTCCATAAATAATTGCCTGCAGGCCCAGATCTAGGGGGGTGGGGGGGGGGGGTAAGGGGGGGGGGGGGAGAGGGAGAGGGCAAATTGGGGTGTCTGCCCTGGGCGGCAATTTCAAGGGATGCCAAATTCATACTCTTGAAGAAAAAAAACTTGTTTCACAAAGCACCTAGTGTCCAGTGAACGTTGGTCTATCGATTGTTCACATGATTTGGAAATGTATCCCTGTTGGTTTTTGAACATTTTGACCACATTCTAAGCGGATTTCGAACGAATCACAAATCCATTCTTGAATGTGTGCATAGTATACATGACCTCTCTGCCAGGGTAATCCCCGTCACACCTAGGAATAAAAAACTTTCCTGCAAACAAAAGGGGACGGGATTATACGAGCTGAGCAGAATAAACCTAAACAGGTGAATGCCAATTGCTGTTTGTTTGTGAGGTTGATTGGGTGTGCCAATGATAAGTGTTGTTAAATTATTAGCAGAATCCATAGATTCAGACTACCAGAGTGGAAATAAACAACTAACAGGAATAACGGGTAAGAAACATTACATATTATCTTCTCAATGTAGCCAAGAAAATGAAATTTTGACAGAAAATTTTTGCCAGAACACTATACCATGAAGGGCCAGTTGTACAGTCCCCAGTTAGCAGCTGCGTAAGTTCTATTCTCAGAATAGTGTGGAAAACGTGTTGTATGAACACTTAATAAGGCCTAACCAAAGAATAAATGCGAAATAACTGAACCCGTGATTCTGGCAGGGTTAGTGAAGTTAGCCAGAGAATAGGTTTTTGACAATGGCAGGAATAGTTACAGAATTAGTAGTGACAAGATTGCTTGCTAGATTGAGGAAGAAGAAGAAGAAACAAGAACCTCACACAAATTACATGGAAGAATATGACGATTCCAAAGTTATACAAAAATTTTGTACTACTACTCCTGCTGCTGCTGCTACTACTACTACTACTACTACTACTTTTCGATCTCATGCTTAAGAAACTGGAGCATATGATTGAAATGTGAAACTATTTCCTAACATAAAACTTTTTGCTTGTAGTAGGCTCAATAGGCATTTGATATTGGTATTTCAATCATTGTATTCTGTCACATTATTTATGTAAATGAGGTAAATAAAAATGACCATTTGTGACAAAACAGTCTCACTTATTTGGCATGTGTTACAACTGCTGCAATATTAGCAAGGCTTATTTTGTTTTATGTAGCAGACAGTGGCAAAGTAAAGTCATCAAATTCAGAAACCACACCAGTCTTGGGTACTATTCATATTAACAGTTTTTCCAGTATTAAACAATGACATTTTGATTTTTCATGTAGCAAAACATTTGACAAACTTTGATGAGGTAATAGATTCTCTCACTGAAAGGAAAGGACACCATGTAAAGCTGTAGCAAGATAAGAGAGAAAAAAATGCTGGGACCTAAGGATTGAAGAAATGTGTACTGTCTTGCTTGTCTCACCTTTATTGCTATTATGTTTCCTATATTTAATTTTATGTCACACAAAAGGGAAAGTTATTAGCTAATAGGCAATAAAGGGTGAAAATTTTCTGAAGTGCTCCCAGTCACAAATAATCCACCCAGTATTAATTGTAAGTTTCTTTTAAGAAGGGTAGGATGTCAAACTGGCCGACTGGGAGCAGAAGAGGCACAACAGGACATTTTAATTTTCACTGTCCTGAATATGAGTTTGATGGCTTCCATTACAAAATATACACACTTGAATCCCATAGAGTGAAATACAGAGATGTGCAATAGAAGAATGCTGTGTGAAGAGGCGTGGCACTGCACTTTGGCACACTTAAGACCAAATAACATGTATTAGATATCAAACTCTTCAGAAAGTTGTGCAATACAAAATGAACATATTTTTGAAAAATCAATTTTTTTAATTTTTGACAACCTATCATCCTATCTCAAATGCTCAAGGGAGGGAGGGGGGAAGGGATCACTATCACGTTTTTGCCCCAGATCAGAACTATCATAGATCTGGGCCTGAGTGCCTATGCACTCTAGTCCTCCTTCCTGTAAAAATGAGTCCTTAGTGCAGGTGTGTATTATGTACTAAAAATCTCAGTTCCTACTTACATTTATGAACCCACTACGTTCCTCTGCAAAATGGAGCCACCATACCAGTAAAATCCTTCCAGTGCTGTGATGGTCAGGCTGCTGCTCACGGGAGTAGCTTGTTGTCATTGGCAGATAACAGTTTATACAAAATAAGTGCTTGGCTCTTCTTTATAGTTCCCACTATGCAGCCAATGCAGCATCTTTTTATAGTCTCAAAGGGTCTTTTTGTTGCCAGAGCTTAATCTGGTGTTTTCCTTGCAGTAATGCATTGCAAGCCTTTACTAATATAAAATGTGATTTTTCTTGAGCAATCCCTCCTGCATTCACAATCTAGAACACTAAGTCAAGATTCCTTTACTGTGAAATGAACGATTTTCCACTGATGTAGTAATGGTCATCAAAACACATGCAAAGGTTAGGGCAACAGAAGATTGACGGAGCAGACCAGTCTTCTGTTTGGATATCACAGGTTCATATAACTTAATCTGAACTGAGCTACTGCTGGTTTAGCTTCCTAATGTGCACACATTTAACAACATCCAAGATAAATGGTCCAGTCACATTAATGTGAGCACTGCCTATGTTCAATGTCAATATGTAATAACCACTCACAGACTACAGGTGGATTGGTTGGTTGGTTGGTTTTGGGGAAGGAGACCAAACAGCGAGGTCATCGGTCTCATCGGATTAGGGAAGGACGGGGAAGGAAGTCGGCCGTGCCCTTTGAAAGGAGGCATCCCGGCATTTGCCTGGAGCGATTTAGGGAAATCACGGAAAACCTAAATCAGGATGGCCGGACGCGGGATTGAACCGTCGTCCTCCCGAATGCGAGTCCAGTGTCTAACCACTGCGCCACCTCGCTCGGTACTACAGGTGGAAACACTAGCAGTGGAGGGTATATCATGCTTGTTGGATGACATGGAAAATAGTGCAGTCATTGTCGTAATGTGGAAATGGAGCAATTTATACGACATCCAAAAGGGCACGATCATTGGCTTTTGGACCAAGAGTGGAAGCAATTCTGAAACAGTTAAGTTTGTAAACTCCTCACATGCTGTCATGGTTAAGGTATAACATGCATTGCAAAATGGTGCTATCCAAACCTGGCACCAACGCATCTGTGGTGCACCATGGGCTGTAGATTACAGGAGTGAACGACGGCTGTGGATATGTGTATGAGTGAATACATGTGCAACCTTGAACAACTGACCAGCCAGATGAACCAAGGGGCTGCCAACAGTGTCTCTTCAACAACTGTTCAGCGAACGTTGCTGTGTATGGGCATCCACAGCATGCACCCAATATACGCAACCATGCTGACTGCTGTTCATCGGCAACGAAGGCTGGAATTTCCATGACAATACTGTAACAGCATGTCCACTGAGTGGCGGCAGATGGCATTTTCATATGAATCATGTTTCATGCATCTACAACATGAAACTTCCAATAGCAAACACCCTGCAACAATTACCGGATGAGATCTGGTCGAAGGAGGGAGCGCTATGGTCTGGGGATGTTTTTGTGGCATTCTCTGGGTGATCTCATCATTCAGGAAGGCACAATGGATCAATACAAGTATGCGCCTATCCTCGAGGACCATATCCACCCCCACACGTAGTTTGTTTTTCCTCGGCACAATGGCATCTGCCAGCAGAACCATGCAGTGTATGTGTGCAATGTATGTGTGAGTTTACTGTACTTTTCAGGCCACCAGACTCCGCAGATTTAAACCCAATCGAGAATCTGTGGGACCACCTCAATCAGGCTGTTCGCACAATGGGTCCTCAACTGAGAAACTTAGCACAGCTGGCCACAGTACTGAAAATGACATGGCTCCACATCATTGTTGGTATCTCCCAGAACCTCACTGACACTCTTCCAACTCTTCTCACAGTGGTCTGTGTTGCAAAAGGTGGTTACTCAGGCTTCTAACAGGTGGTCACAGTAATGTGACTGGACAGTGTACTTGAATAGAATACAGAATGTCACAGATATGAAAAACATTTTCAATGGATTTGCTGTGCAATCTGAAGCATAAACATCACTCACAACACTACTCATGCTTTCCTATGCTTACTGCACCCATTGACATTTTCTGTGCAATTTTTTTTTCCCAATTTGTGCCAGAACTTCACAGAAATGCATCGTCCTACACGTCTCCATTTTTTTCCATTTACAAAATTTCCATAGCCATTAAATACAATGCCTCAGAACTGACTGTATAATGGAAACAAGCAGCTGAATGTCCTACAGAAGACTGAGAAGAATGAACCAAAACGTTAAGTGATCTGTTGACCAGAATACTGACTTACTATTTATGACGAGAGAAATAGCAGGGGTGAGAAATAATGACAAAGCAAGCTATACATTAAAGTTTGACTTGTGATTTTACATAAAGAGAAGATTCTATGAATTAAATTTAAAACAGAGCCCTTCATAACTCAGATGCTCAAATGACAAAACAGGGCAGTAGAAAAAAATACACTCCTGGAAATGGAAAAAAGAACACATTGACACCGGTGTGTCAGACCCACCATACTTGCTCCGGACACTGCGAGAGGGCTGTACAAGCAATGATCACACGCACGGCACAGCGGACATACCAGGAACCGCGGTGTTGGCCGTCGAATGGCGCTAGCTGCGCAGCATTTGTGCACCGCCGCCGTCAGTGTCAGCCAGTTTGCCGTGGCATACGGAGCTCCATCGCAGTCTTTAACACTGGTAGCATGCCGCGACAGCGTGGATGTGAACCGTATGTGCAGTTGACGGACTTTGAGCGAGGGCGTATAGTGGGCATGCGGGAGGCCGGGTGGACGTACCGCCGAATTGCTCAACACGTGGGGCGTGAGGTCTCCACAGTACGTCGATGTTGTCGCCAGTGGTCGGCGGAAGGTGCACGTGCCCGTCGACCTGGGACCGGACCGCAGCGACGCACGGATGCACGCCAAGACCGTAGGATCCTACGCAGTGCCGTAGGGGACCGCACCGCCACTTCCCAGCAAATTTGGGACACTGTTGCTCCTGGGGTATCGGCGAGGACCATTCGCAACCGTCTCCATGAAGCTGGGCTACGGTCCCGCACACCGTTAGGCCGTCTTCCGCTCACGCCCCAACATCGTGCAGCCCGCCTCCAGTGGTGTCGCGACAGGCGTGAATGGAGGGACGAATGGAGACGTGTCGTCTTCAGCGATGAGAGTCGCTTCTGCCTTGGTGCCAATGATGGTCGTATGCGTGTTTGGCGCCGTGCAGGTGAGCGCCACAATCAGGACTGCATACGACCGAGGCACACAGGGCCAACACCCGGCATCATGGTGTGGGGAGCGATCTCCTACACTGGCCGTACACCACTGGTGATCGTCGAGGGGACACTGAATAGTGCACGGTACATCCAAACCGTCATCGAACCCATCGTTCTACCATTCCTAGACCGGCAAGGGAACTTGCTGTTCCAACAGGACAATGCACGTCCGCATGTATCCCGTGCCACCCAACGTGCTCTAGAAGGTGTAAGTCAACTACCCTGGCCAGCAAGATCTCCGGATCTGTCCCGCATTGAGCATGTTTGGGACTGGATGAAGCGTCGTCTCACGCGGTCTGCACGTCCAGCACGAACGCTGGTCCAACTGAGGCGCCAGGTGGAAATGGCATGGCAAGCCGTTCCACAGGACTACATCCAGCATCTCTACGATCGTCTCCATGGGAGAATAGCAGCCTGCATTGCTGCGAAAGGTGGATATACACTGTACTAGTGCCGACATTGTACATGCTCTGTTGCCTGTGTCTATGGGCCTGTGGTTCTGTCAGTGTGATCATGTGATGTATCTGACCCCAGGAATGTGTCAATAAAGTTTCCCCTTCCTGGGACAATGAATTTACGGTGTTCTTATTTCAATTACCAGGAGTGTAGAAATATGTTTAGCAGCCTATGATAATACTGCTTTTGGCAGAAATATAGAACACAATAGATTTAAACTACTGAATAAGATTTAAAACTTCTTGACAGATTAAAACTGTGTGCCAGACCAGGACTTGAGCCTGGGATCTTTATTTGGATAGGAGTTGCCCACAAAAGGCGAGGATTCCACATTTGAATCCCAGCTTAATACACAGTTTTGATTTGTCAGGATATTTCAAGTTAGTGCACACACTGCTGCAGAATGAAAATTCATTGTGAATAAGGTTTTCTCCTTATTGTCAGCAATGGAAGTGAACTGCCAGGAGCACTGTCTTGTCCATTACCAATCTACAAATGACTAGAACTGCAAGAAACAAAAAATTAGCTATTGACATTTATACAGAAATACCTCTGCATGTTAAGTGTAGAAGCAGGTGGGTATCCAGAACTGGAGGAGGATGAGATTAGTGTTTAACATGCCTTTGCCAATGAGGTCGTTAAAGACAGAGCACAAGCTCAGGGTAGGGGAAGATGGAGAAGGAAATCGGCTGTGCCCTTTCAAAGGAACCATGCCAGAATTTGCTTTAAGCAATTTAAGGAAATCACAGAAAACCCTAGTCTGGATGACCAGATGTCATCCTTCCGAAAGCGAGTTGAGTGTGCTAACCATTGCGCTACCTCACTCGGTTCCAGAACTGGAGGAATATAAGTAACCAATCATATGGGACCCCTGCAAGTGCTATTCTTTAATTTTCTTTACGAAGATATATCAAAGTCATGAACTCATAACATAAACAGTGATTTGAAATCATAAAAAAGGATATGAAAAAGAGATAATACATTTTAATTAAATTTATGATTTGCCCTAGTTAATAAGTAATGGGAGCAAACACACATTTCCTTGGATATAAAGCATCCACATGAATGAGAATGTTGACTGTCAGCATGTGGCCGCATGCATTCAGTTTGATTTAAATATGTATAGACTTAGATAGGCAGTGCCCAAGCAGAATACAAAATAACCAGATATACCTATCAGCACGAGATGGAAAATCTCTCTAATAGAAAATTTAAGAAAAGATGTGAAACACACGTAATGCTGGGAGAAATTTCTTTACACTTCAAACAGCCAAAAAAATGTGTGTTTTATATAACAAACGAAAATGTTCCCTGCGTCAAATAAAGTTGAATAATGTGCAATTTGCACAATTTATACAGTTCACTCCTAATGACAACCAAATACTTCATAACACTCACCTATTTCTTCTGAAACATTTTGCAGTTTACTTGCAGTACGGCTTATAAGAACAACGTTCATTCCACGTTTTGCCAATTCAACTGCATAAGCACGTCCAATGCCATCACTAGCACCAGTAACCACTGAAAATATAAAAAAAGAGTGTTCATGGTGTAACATAATACACAGCTTCTATTAAAATCTACAAGATCATCAAACTCCAAAGAAATAACAATTATATATATGACATAGTCGACTAGTGTATTAAAGTCATGAGCAAACATAGATACACATGTATTACACTATCTGCCTAACTGATGAAACTGGTGTATTCTCTGATGAGCAGAGTATATTCTGCTGGTGCCCATTCCATATCTACATCTATACTCCACAAGACACCTTACAGCATGTGGTGGAAGGTACTTTGTGCGCTAGTGCCACTTCCCCTTTTCCTGTTCCAGTTGCAAACAGTTCACAGACGATTGCCAGTAAGCCTCAACATGGACTCAAATCTCTCTAATTTTATCATCATGGTCTTTTCGTGAGATACATGTACAAGGAAGCAATATATTGGCTGACTCATTCTAGGAATGTACGCTCTCAGAACTTTAACAGTAAACAATACCATGACACAGAAGATCTATCTTGCAGCGACTGTCATCGGATTTTTCTGAGCATCTTTGTTATGCTTTTATACTTACTAAATGAACCTGTAATACAATATGCTGCTCCTCTTTGTATCTTCTCTATTTCCTCTATCAGTCCTAGCACATAAATTTTTGTGCAAGGAAACATATTGCAGTATAGTGCGAATTGTTGTTTCATGCTGTCATCTTCCTTGAGAAACATATTTACTGGTTCAAGTTTCATGGTGAGGAAGAGTGCCTTTTGTACATTCTAGTCCTGCAATTATAATTATCACCACACTAATGTTTGCTTTTTTCATATCTTGCTATGTGTTCCAAGGGAATTGTGATAGGTATGCCCATACCAGACCACTGGGAGTAAAGGGAATTGAGCAATATCAAAGAAGAGCCTAATGAAAATGTGTAATTAATACGTTTTTTTTTCCTTTGGCATTAACATTGATTATCAAAGTGTGTGTTTGAGAAATTTACATTCAGCTGAGCTGTTGTACATACAACAGCAAAAATCGCAACACTTGAAGAGGACGGGCTTGGTCATTGAAATATTGTGCACAAAATAGGAACAGCAGCTCGGCTGAACATTCAGAAGTTCTCCATTAATCAGACACATGCCAAAACCTGAAAGATGTTTTTTTCAATGTAAAGCTCCTGTCTCCATTGCTGGTGAATCTTCAAGATTGTTGTGGCCATAGTACTTGAAACCTTTTTGTTCACGATGTTTCATCCAGAGATGTGTTGGACATATTCTGACGTGCCCCAGTTCCACTGAGTTGTGCCAACTGATGGCTTGGATGTTGGAGAGTGACGTACATACTGTGAAAATAGGGTGCAGTAGTTTACAGATGGTCAGCAGAGAATATCCTTGTCAGACATGAAACTCAATTATACAACTGTCGTTGGACAAAAATAAAAACTTATCTGTCCATTCTGTACAGCAGTGGTTCCCAACCTTCCTGAGACCATTCGCTCGCAAACAAGATCACACAAAAACTAATACCCCAACAGAGTATATTACCTAATGTACTTTAGATTGGAAAAAAAACTGTTTAAAGAATCTCATTTATAAAATTACTGGAAGATACATGCTATTTCATTAATGTTCAACAAATACAATTTTCATGTCTTTGTAGGTGTTATATCAAACCAATAAACAATGAAATTCAAGGATAGTTGGTATTGCTAATTTCAAATAATGTTGTTAATATACTAAGATGGTATCAGTTCTTTCGGACAAATAGGGTGCAGATATCATCTTAGTATATATATAGTTACGGCTCACCCGCCACTTGACCATCTTCTTCTTCTGTGCGAATGCACAAACAGTGCCCAAACTCTTACGGGAATCAGCGACGTGTTGCGAGTAATGAGTATAATGGGCGGGGGCACTACGAATGTAGTGCAGGACAGTACGTTGAGAATGTGGGTTTCACGGGAGGCATGCCAGAGATAAATCCTTGCAGTCGCGCTTTCCTCTGTGTCCTCGGTGGCTCAGGTGGATAGAGCGTCTGCCATGCAAGCAGGAGATCCCGGGTTCGAGTCCCAGTCGGGGCACACATTTTCATCTGTCCCCGTTGGTGTATGTCAACGCCTGTAAGCAGCTAAGGTTGTTCATTTGCTTGTAATTTCAATGTTGTTAATGATTCAGAAACACTTCAAGAAAGAATATCATTTGATCATGCAATATACATTACATGCAGATAGAGGGGTACACAGATTCCTACCTGGGGGACTGGGGGGTGGGGTGAGGAGGGAAGGTGAGGGAGAGAGAGGAGTTATTGGAAAAAAGAGCTATATTTTGGAAAAATTCCTGACAAAAATCATCCTTTTGTACGTTTCATTTAACAGAGTATCACCAAGTTTATACCAAAAAATCATCTGTACTATGAACTATGTGAAAGTTGGAATCATATTTGTCGAGTTATAGGATATTGTGCTTCACACAGCACTGCTGCCATTAAAAAGGTAGGTGTGATGTCTACATAAGAAAACCTGTTATATCTAATAGAACTACGAGGTTTTCAAGTGTGTGGCGAAACATAGTAAATCCACACTGGAATTTACTAAGGAGCTTTCTGTATTCTAAAGCTATGCAATGCTGGTACAAGGTGATTTTTCAGATGCCACAACATGCAGTGCTGGGATTAACTTTGACTGAGGCAGCTTAAAAAGCATCTATCTAGCTGCCATCCGGTGAAAGGACAACTTAATTCCTTTTTTCTTTTTTTTCAGGTCTTCAGTATTCTGACTGGTTTGAGGTGGCCCGCCACGAATTCCTCTCCTGTGCAAACCTCTTCATCTCAGAGTAACACTTGCAACCTACGTCCTCTATTATTTGCTGGACGTATTCCAATCTCTGTCTTCCTCTACAGTTTTTGTCTTCTACAGCTCCCTCTAGTACGATGGAAGTCATTCCCTCATGTCTTAACAGATGTCCTATTGTCCTGTCCCTTCTTATCAGCGTTTTCCACATATTCCTTTCCTCTCCGACTCTGCGCAGAACCTCCTCATTCCTTACCTTATCAGTCCACCTAATTTTCAACATTTGTCTGTAGCACCAAATCTCAAATGCTTCGATTCTCTTCTGTTCCAGTTTTCCCACAGTCCATGTTTCACTACCATACAATGCTGAGCTCCAGACGTACATTCTCAGAAATTTCCTCCTCAAATTAAGGCTGATATTTGATATTAGTAGACTTCTCTTGGCCAGGAATGCCCTTTTTGCCATTGCTATTCTGCTTTTGATGTCCTCCTTGCTCCGTCCGTAACTCGTTATTTTACTGCCTAGGTAGCAGAATTCCTTAACTTCATTTACTTTATGGCCATCGAGCATGGTATTAAGTTTCACGCTTTTCTCATTTCTACTATTTCCCATTACCTTCGTCTTTCTTCGATTTACTCTCAATCCATACTCTGTACTCATTAGACTGTTCATTCCATTCAGCATATCATGTAATTCTTCTTCCCGTTCACTCAAGATAGCAATGTCATCAGCGAATCTTATCATTGATATCCTTTCACCTTGAGTCTTAATTCCATTCCTGAACCTCTATTTTATTACCATCATTGCTTCTTCGATGTACAGACTGAACAGTAGGGGCGAAAGACTACATCCTTGTCTTACACCCTTTTTAATACGAGCACTTTATTCTTAGTCGTCCACTCTTATTATTCCCTCTTGGCTGTTGTACATATTGTATATGACCTGTCTCTCCCTATAGCTTACCACTGCTTTTCTCAGAATTTCAAACATCTTGCACCATTTTACATTGTTGAATGCTTTTTCCAGGTCGACAAATCCTATGAACATGTCTCAATTTATCTTTAGTCTTGCTTCCATTGTTAACTGTAACATCAGAATTGTCTCTCTCATGCCTTTACCTTTCCTAAAGCCAAATTGACCGTCATCTAGCACATCCTCAATTTTATTTTCCATTATTCTGTATATTATTCTTATCAACAAATTAGATGCATGAGCTGTTAAGCTGATTGTGCAATAATTCTCACACTTGTCAACTCTTGCCATCTTTGGAATTGTGTGGATGATGTTTTTCCAAAAGTCAGATGGTATGTTGCCAACCTGATACCATTCTAAACACTAATGTGAATAGTCATTTTGTTACTACTTCCCTCAACGATTTTAGAAATTCTGATGGAATGTTATCTGTCCCTTCTGCCTTATTTGATCTTAAGTCCTCCAAAGCTCTTTTAAATTCTGATTCTAATACCGGGTCTCCTCTCTCTCCTAAATTGACTCCTGTTTCTTCTTGTATCACATAAGACAAATCTTCACCCTCATAGAGGCTTTCAATGTATTCTTTCCACCTATGTGCACTCTCGTCTGCATTCAACAGTGGAATTCCTGTTGCACTCTTAATGTTCTCACCCTTGTTTTTAATGTCACCGAAGGTTGTTTTGACTTTCCTGTATGCTGAGTCAGTCATACCAACAATAATTTCTTTCTCAATTTCTTCACATTTTTTGTGCAGCCATTTCGTCTTAGCTTCCCTGCACTTCCTGTTCATTCCTCAGCGACTTGCAATTCTGTATTCCTGAGTCTCCCAGATCATTTTTGTACTTCCTCCTTTCATCAATCAATTGAAGTATTTCTTCTGTTACCCATGGTTTCTTCGCAGTTACCTTCTTTGTACCTATGTTTTCCTTCTCAACTTCTGTTTTCGCCCTTTTTAGCGATGTGCATTTCTGTTCAACTGTACTGCCTACTGAGCTATTCCTTACTGCTGTATCTATAGCTTTAGAGAACTTTAAGCATATTTCGCCATTCCTTAATACTTCCATAACCCACTTCTTTGCATATTGATTCCTCCTGACTAATGTCTTAAACTTCAGCCTACTCTTCATCACTACTATGTTGTGATCTGAGTCTATATCTGGTCCTGGGTACACCTTACAATCCAGTACCTGATTTCGGAATCTCTGTCTGACCATGATGATATCTAATTGAAATCTTCCTGTATCACCTGGCCTTTTCCAAGTATACCTCCTCCTCTTGTGATTCCTGAACAGAGTATTCACAATTACTAGCTGAAGTTTATTGTATGACTCGATTAATCTTTCTCCTCTCTCATTTCTTGCCCCAAGCCCATATTCTCCTGTAACCTTTTGTTTTACTCCTTCCCCTACAACTGCATTCCAGTCCCCCATGACTATTAGATTTTCAGCTCCTTTACATACTGTATTACCCTTTCAATATCCTCATACACTTTCTCTATCTCTTCATCTTCAGCTTGTGACATCGACATGTATGCCTGAACTATCATTGTCAGTGTTGGTGTTGGTTTGCTGTCGATTCTGATAAGAATAACCCTATCACTGAATTGTACACAGTAACACACTCTCTGCCCTACCTTCCTATTCATAATGAATCCTACTCCCTTTATACCATTTTCTGCTGCTGTTGATATTACCCTATACTCATCTGACCAGAAATCCTTGTCTTCTTTACATTACACTTCACTGACCCCTATGCTAAATCTAGATTGAGCCTTTGCATTTCCCTTTTCAGATTTTCTAGTTTCCATACCACGTTCAAGCTCCTGATATTCCATGCCCCGACTCATAGAATGTTATTATTTTGTTGATTATTCAGTCTTTTTCTCATGGTAACCTACCCCTTGGCAGTCTCCTCCCGGAGATCCGAATGGGGGACTATTCCGGAATCTTTTACTAAAGGAGAGATCATCATGACACTTCTTCAATTACAGGCCACATGTCCTGTGCATACAAGTTGTGTGTCTTTAATGCAGTGGTTTCCATTGTCTTCTGCATCCTCGTGCCGTTGATCTTTGTTGAGTCTTCTGCCTTCAGGGGCAGTTTCCCACTGCAGGACAAGAGAGTACCCTGAACCTCCGTCCGCTCCTCCGCACTCTTTGACAAGATGTTGGCAGACTGATGGTGACTTCTTATGCTGGAAGTCTTCAGCCGCCAATGCTGGTTATTAATCAAAATTTAAGCAGCAGCGGGATTCGTACCTGGGACCGAAGACATTTTGATTATGGATCAAAGACACTACCCCAAGAACACCGGTCCAACTCCTTATCATCATTATAACATGATTTCAAATGATCCATCTCATTTAACATCCAGTGCTGATGAAGTGCTAAAAACACTCCAACATTGTCCAAGTGATGCCTTGGAGTGTTGTTCAGAGATAATTGCTGTCTGAATAAAACCATTATTGCAAAAGTTCCATAACTACAATCAGTCTTCCTACTATGAAAACTGAGAAAGTAGTATTATATATCAATTCTCTAAACACTTGCCATGGTCTCTCTCTCTCTCTCTCTCTCTCTCTCTCTCTGATTGTCCTTTTTACTTGTAACCTCACAACCTAAAATTTTGCACAATTCTCTACATATAATCAACATCTGAAATTTCATAGTGTGTGTCTGCCCCAGATTGTGAAGTAAGAGTTGCTGATATGCTTCCAGACAGGTTGCATATGAAACTGAACTGGAGATTTTTGGGACAGGCTTGGGTCATGTGTGTGATGCAATCTTGCCAGTCCCAGAAGCTGTCTTGATGGTCAAACAAGTTAATTGGACAGCTAATTCTTAAACCGCTCTAATGATAAACTATCTCTGTAGTGTCCTCTTTGCAACTGGTTTGTGTGGACGGTAGATCCAGATGATCAAGTGGACACATGTCAATCAACCACTTTTCACTGTGCTATGTCTGTCAGTGTAGGAGAGTAAAAGGAGTGTCAGTGGGATAAAAAAGTGTCTGGTGGACACAGAATCCCATAATACATTGTGTGTTCCACCCTCCTACATATAGGTGGTGTGGAGAAAGCTGCAGAATATAATCAGTGGAAGCTTTTTTCAAAAAAAGAAGAAAAAACAGCCTGTCTGAGTGGTACTAAATGAAGGAAACAAGCTACTACCCTTATTGAAATGTGCAGTACTACAGCTACTGTTTGTATTTTTCTTGCAAGCAGGATAACTGTAATGTATGTTGTCCACATATACAACTAGTGCTGATGTTCATTTCTATTATTATTATTATTTTCACATCAATGACTACCCCTTAGGCTTGTTCCCCAACAAAGACATCAGTTTGGTGGAGCATACATGGCGCACACAAGTTGTAGCAGCATCAAAATCTGTCTTGTAAACAGAAGTACAAAGGGGGAAGGGGGTTATTTCTTGTGCAGAGTTTCAGTTCATCCACATGTGCTCTGCATTTATTCCATGTGGAATCAATTTATCAGAGAGGCCTTTGTCACACTTTTTTTCCCCTTAGCCAAATGCGTGGGAGGTGGTAATGAGGAATCTGTTGGTTCCCTTTGTGTCAATGGTTTGTGTTGAAGGATAGTTACTCCACATGTAAAATAAAATACTGTAGCATTATCTGAAATATTCATCCGGCTTTTCCTATATTTCCAATTACCTCCCCCCCCCCCCCCCCCCCCCCCCACACACACACACGAGTCTTTCTTTTCAAGGACGATTGAATTGTTTGGGAGTTGATTTTTCACCATTGTTGTCATGTGTTTAAGTCAATAACAACTAACAACTGTGAAAAGGCTTAGTGATGAACTCATATGCGTCAGCCACCAGTGATTTACAAGCTCTTTAGGCTTCTTCACTGTCTCCTCCATAACCTATTCCCATTCCAAGCACCAATGACAACTTTTACTTGAATGATAGCAAAGGCAAGTGAATAATTCAACAGAAAAGATGAATGCTTTTGTTTAAATCGAGACTCCCTAATTATAACTCTACCATTAACTACACGTAAACCGTTGACAGAGAAAATGTGCGAATGTAACTTAAAAAGCTGGTGAGTAAATTCTAACACACTGCATAAATATTTGCCATCAGTCAGTCATATTCCTTATATCAACTAGAGTATTTTAAAAATTCAGGAATTCCCTTCAAAATATGTATTTAGGAAACCGAATGGTGTTCATGCGGGTGTGCAGCTGTTGTTTGTATCCTATTTTTACTCTGGGTTCACAGAAATAGAGAAGCAAAAGGGGGAGAGATATCATTATAGAGTCTGTGGTGGTTGTACAACTTGGCACATTACGGCAAAGTTTCTGTCTCTGAATACCCAACTGCTCTTACATGTGTAATGAATTTTATAAGGGTGCTTCAGTTTATTTTAATTGGCATATAGTGAGTATAAAGTGATATTCAGTTCAACAATCCTTGCAAACCCATAAACCTTTTGATATTTTTCCTTACCTTAGCAACAAGGTAACTTGAAAACACAAAAGCAAACAATAATATTAACAATCAAGAGATCACATCAAACACAACATCCATTGTATTTGCTGCATATCTTGTGGCTCAGATCTTGTTGCTGCTGATGATTATGGCTTTCAGAAGGCTGAACATATAAGGTCATCCAATCAGTGTACCCCAGCCGTCTTCATCTAGAGTGAATTCTGTGCAGAGTTGTGAGAAGGTTTTCTAAATTTTTGTGTAGCATGTATCTCATGCAGGATGTGGGAACCAGCCTGGTATTCACCTAATAATCTACTGGATAGATTCAAACTGGAGCTGGAATGTCTCCCTGTGTCCCAGAAATGGGTACTAACACAATCACTACAATCAACCTTGTCACCAGTGCCTCACGGTGTAAGACTGACTGGTCCAATACCACTTGAGTCTTATACAGTAAATGACTATGACATTAGTGAATCTAGAGTTGTTCCATCACTCTAATAGATTATATTGAAAAATCTCGATTTATATAGCAACATAAAATATAGTAAGTCGAATGATCTAGCAAAAATAAAATCTAGAACCATCTCAAGATTTGCAGAACTTTTGGGATCTGGACAAAAGCAGTGAAAAAATCTTGACAATATCTTGTTTCCTACCATTTCCCACAAATGAAAAATACATGTAGTTTTAAACATATTCGATCAAATGGAATGCCTTGTCCTTTTCAGAATCAGAGATTTCTTGCTTCTTTAGCTATTTAAGAACTACAAGACTGCTTAGAATGAAGATGGGTGATTAAGAGTAATAATAGTTCTCTCTAAGTGAATCTTAAAATATCGAATAATGATACATTAAATGTCAGATTTCAGGACGATTCTTGTTGTAGGCACTTATATACTGTGAGTATATCATAAAATGATTTGTACATATTCTGAGACACAGAGGCACCTATTCCCACAACTTACAAGACAATAGCCAGGTAACATCTATAACAACCATCAATATTTCAACAAGTGAACACCCCGCCATTTTCGAGGCACAAATGTAACCAGAGAGCACCCTCAGTAAGCGGAGCTATGCAAGAACCATAATACAGCATACACAGAAAGACAACAGACAGTAAAAAATTAACACACCACACAATCACAAATGATCAACGTCTTACTTTAACAGTAGTGAATAGTAATCATCAATGTGTGAACAAGTAGCATTAACTCTGTCCCTTTGTTGTTTGACCAGGCACAGAGGATTGCAGGCAGAAATTAAACTAAAACCACTATCTCTATTTATATGGTCACTTGTTAATTTAATCTCATCTTCTTCCTTAACAAAACTATCCTAAAAGCTGGAAGTACTCATCAGAATATCTGTGTTGTCATATTCCATAAAATGTCAGGTAACAAGGCAATGTTTTGGAATAGCAGATTTGCTAGGCTACTGTAAGTGTATGTGAAACTTACACTGTATACACCACTCCTCCATGCTCTGACCAATGTACGACATGCCACAACTGCATGGGATATGGCAGACAACCACCTTACACAAATTGAGATCATTTATAGACACTATAAGGCCCCTAATCTTAGATGGTGGTCAAAAAACACACTTTACACAATGATTCTGCAGTATATGACTGATCTTGCTGGAAATGCTATGCGCGTAAGGTAAAAGTGCGTCAGACTTAGTGCCACCTTGTTATTTTTATCACTCATCCAATTCACAGTTGATTGATAGTGATTTCTATCTCTTATTTGTCTTTTAGTATAACCGCCCAGGTGAAAGGTAATTTCTACGTGGGCTAGCTCAGCTAACAAACTTTCAGGGTCTGAGATGATGTGGGCCTCATGACCCAAGGTAGAAAGCACCCTTCACACTGAGCTGGATGATGACAACTATCAGCCTGAAGATAATAATCAGTGTGTGTTGGCTCCTTATGAATGTCATGTCCCAATTTACCATCAACATTTCTCCTGGGCAACACATCAAGAAAGAGAAAGCAGCCATCATTTTCCACTTCCTCAGTGAAGTGAATATTCAAGTGGATTGAATTCAGATATCCTAAAATGCTGTTATATTCCATACAGAGGTAGATTTGTATATCTACAAAACATGCAGGTTACAATTCCACCAAACCCCATACCTTGTTTCTCAAGATCTTTCATAAACAGATTGGCAACAATAGGCACCAAAGAGCTCCCCATTTCAACACCACCTGTATGTCCACAGAACTATCCACTGAATAAAAAGTAAGTGGAAGTTAATATATGCCAAAATATGTATGTTAATTCAATAAACCTAATCTTAACTGATCATTTCATGACCAGTGGGACATGTGTGTCCCACATACAAATTTATTTCCCAGAGTTCACAGTGACATGGAAGTTCCACATCTGTGTGATGCTGCAATCTGGCATTGAAAGTATCAATTGTTTGGACCCAATAAGCTAGCTGTTTGGTACTTAATGTGCGAGATATGATTTAATTGTTTCAGTTGTACATTGCGTGCCTCGTGTTTTGCTGTTTCAAGTAATATTTTTCCTGTTCAAATGTGTGTGAATTTCTAAAGGACCAAACAGCTGACATCATCGGTCCCTAGACTTACACACCACTTAAACTAACTTATGCTAAGAACACCACACACACACCCATGCCTGAGGAAGGACTCGAGTCTCTGGCGAGAGGGGCCGTGCAATCTGTGACATGGCGCCTCTAACTGCGCGGCCACTCTGCGCAGCTTTTTTTATCTGCAATATATAGATTTATGCACATATTTACTAATAAAATTATTTTCAATTCGTTTAATGGTCTTGTCTTACAGTGAGTGTGTGTACAGCATTTCTATTTGTGCCTTGTGTTCATATTTGTGTCTAGACTTTTAAATTTATATATTTTATTCAGTGCTGTAATCTTATTTTACTTCCCTTGATTTGATATGAAATGGACAACTCCACAAACTCCTGGTTTGTATTTTTGTGATGAATGCTTGCCTTACCCTTCTCTCTGTATTTCTCCCAGTTGGAAGCTGCCATACAAGAGCAAGGTGAAAAGAATGTTGGTCACATTTTCCTCAATTACTACAGTTCCACATGATGAAACTGCTTACTACTGCAATGTCAGAAACAAAATAAAAATGACAATGCTATCATGTGACTGAATTTTCTCATGTTGAGAGGTTAGAAGGAGCAATCTGTTTTACTCGATAAAAAGTGTTCTGTAGCCAAAATTGCATAAATCATTCTTTATTTTCAACAATAGTTTTTACAGATTTTGTTATCATCTTCTGGTCTTCAAAAATTTTTGTTACAAAACATGCTCATTGTTAAGTTACAACCACATGCCACATTACCATAGTGGTAGATAATGTGTAGCACATTATACAAAGGTTGGTCATAAATAAAACATTTACAATTAAAAAGCACCTTGTGGACATGGTCATGTGTGTATATGCAGTGGTGACAAATGATTGTTAAAGAGGATGTCAAATTTAATACCTTTCATCTGTCAATGTTCAACCTTACTTTATTGGGCAACCAGTTTCAGCATTTTACTATGCCATCTTCAGGCCCCTGACCAACATGTAGGAATAATGTACCTTGCTTGTGAATGAAACAGGGACCAGCAAAACTGGTATTAGTAGATATTTGCTACAGTGACTACTTCAACCATCAAGTTGATGGCTGAAAAGTGTTTAATTTGACATCCTCTATCAAACAGCTAAGTCCCACAACCATTGCTAAAAAGATGGCCATACAGAGGTGATTGTTAAGTCTTAAAAATCACAAGGTACAGTAAACTGCACATGTGCACATCTGTTCATGTTTGCTTGACATATTCCATTCATTGATGATCCATCTTAGACTAGATACCTTGTCTAAGGTGAATCATCAATGAATGGAATACGTCAAGAAAACATAAACAATATGCAAATCTGCAGTTTACTGTACATTGTGATTTTCAAGAGTTAACAATCATCAGTGAGTGTTACATATACAGGCATGGCCATGTGCATGAGGCGCTTTTTAATTGTAATGTTTTATTTCTGACAAACCTTTGCATAAAGTCCTACATTTTATCCACTGCTATGGCAACATGGCATGAGGTGCTAATTCACAATGAACTCATTTTGTAGCAAAAATTTCTGAAGACCACATGATGACAGCAAAGACTGCTGAAACCAGTTGTTGAAAATAGATAAGAACTTATGAGATCTTAGCTACCGAAAGTTTTTTACCAAGCTACCGTTTGAGTGACCTACAGCAGTGCCATATCTTTCTCTTCACTGGTAGAAATAATCTCCTCCCCTTACAGCTGTGTAATCTACTATTGCTGTAGGGCACGATATAGCTGAGGTTTTACCATCTCCATTTCTGTCTTGTGATGAATCTTGTATCCTTCAGTAATATGGAAAATTTTAATTAATTCAGCAATGAATGAGGTAACTGTAACAAATCAGAGGAATGTGAGTGACTAGAGAGACCACACCAAAACCATCAGTCATTTAAATAAAATCCCACAAATCAACCACAGAGTTCTTAATGTGAAGTACAACTCAACAGAGTAACAAGGTGTCTTGCTGTGGCATATGCCAGAGCACTATTATTACTAAAAACAGGATTAAATGGAATCCCTTCCTTGTGGATGACGATGAAGTGACCAATAGTGATTAAAACACTACAGTTGTTCCCAAATGACATTTACCTCTGAACAGATTTGAAACTCCAACACACAAATGCCTGAACAGAAATAAATTGCCATGTCCTGAAGGTGACATTCAAATTATCATTATTTCAGCACAACCACTCAATACAGGTAGGAGTAAAACCATCTAGATTCTGTACATAAGAAAAGATTATGCAGCAGACTTCTCATTCATACATCTTATATGAGTGTTGTTTGTTTGTGAGATTGTGTTACACCTCATGTAAGAAAGAGAAAGGTCTAACAGCAAACATCAGATTTTGACAGTGGCACAATTATGGGCTATCAGGACTGTGGTTTATTGTTTCTCAACAATGCACCTCACATTGTTTGGGATCCCACAAATGTCATGCAAATATGGAATCAATGGGTTTTGTAGGGCCGCATTTAACATAATGCAGGATCTCAACTGCCACATGTGACTAGCACCTGAGAGGACAGACACACTGATCATATGGCCATGCAGGCTCATACAGACCATGGCTCTGGAAATGGGCTTCCTTCCAGCAAGATAAGTATCCACACAAACAGTGTAACATCAGTAGGAACACCACAGACAGCCTCAACAGTAACCATTCTCGCAGAAACAGAGAGGAGTGTGCTGAAAGTTGTGCACCCAGCAACAACACTGGACACAGGAGTGGTACCATATCTTTCTGCAAAATAACGCATGCTGTGTTGCCTGTTGTTCTCTGATTTCCCCCAATACAGAGGGTGTTCAACTTTTGTCCTGATCAGCATGTTCTGGAGATCTCTCACCCATTAAAAGCATTTGGTCATGGGCTGCTGAAAGTCTGATAAACCACCACTCACCAGCTCCTATGATTGACGAACTTCAGCACAGAGTTGAAGCTTCAGGGAATGACATAACTACGGTTGTTACCCAAGTTCAGTTCAGTTCTAAATCCATCTGTGTCAGAGCCACTGTTCCTGCTTGAACAGCAGCTATGTGTACGAAACTTCACATAAAAATCACCTACAGATTTAATAGTGTACTCTACTATAGGGTATACACACAGTGAATAAAACCTCAGTACTTGCTACCCTTCCTTGTGCTGCGATTTTAAAGTCCAGCCCTATACCTAAATTGTGTGAATTCATTTCCAGTAAGTGAAAGAGTGAGAAGGTGATGTCAGAACTTGGTAGCAATTATTAGTTGATACAAAACAGAGTGGAAACAATTAAGTGCAAAATATAAATGGCTGTCAGTGAAATCTCAAAAACAGATATAATGCATGAATTAATCACCAACCACATTTAAACTGTTATTTTGTGGAGAAATATGCTCATAATGTGCAACATGATCTCATCATTGAAATGCACAAGGCCTGACTACCTCTTGCACAGTAATAGCAACACATGAGTAGAGACAGGTAGTGAGGCAGAAACATGTGAGAATGATTCAACAACTGACTGAGGCCCAAATATAGCACAGGTGGCAAAAATAAAATAAAATAATAAGAGTAACCTTACTGGCCTCAGCTGTACTGTGATACAAAATCCACATACTTTTTTTTAGTGAGAATAGTACAATAGTACATACCAATATCTGTCCAGATGACCTTAACCCAACAGTATTAGTCCTGTAATTGTGACGGTGTTCACAAAGGTACACATTCGATTTTGGCAGATGAAGGTGTTCTAAAAAATTGTTTCACCCAACTGCAATGGTGAGCAATCAGCTGCAAATCCTGCCTATACAGTCTTACAGCCCAAGATGGTAAATATGAGCCTTTGTCATACATAAATTGTTTACTGTGACAGTTTTACTCAAATCAATGCACTCATAGTCAACTCTTTACATAGTGATCTATCAAAAATGTAAAACATATGCTTGCACATCATCAGGGACACAGTGTCCCCACATGCCTGATTCCACTGATCTGGCCAGAATAAAATGTACTGATATCTCATTTCACCCATATTGTGCTCGACTGTGATTAGTACCTACAAATAGATAAAGTCTTACAAATAAAATAGTAAATGACTCTTCTCTTCACAGTTCAATGGTGTCACATTCAGAACAGACTGGCAGACACAGCCATCGTCATATTATTGGGCAGTCAGTTCAGCGATATATATACAATTAAAAAAAAAAAAAATTCTAACATAGTGAGGCATGTGGGGAGAATAAAAGGTCTTCATCTAAGAGACATTTCATGTTCACATTTAATATGACTATGTTGCTTTTGAGATACTGTTCCACTGAAATTCCAATAAACAATGTGGCCAGGACGCTATCAGGTTTGTTTTATTTTGCAGAATACAGAGAATTCTCTATGCAACTGTGTATGGTTATTGTTTTTCATTCATTTGCTATTGATTTTGAAGATCTACAACTTCATCTTCAGGCATATGAACTCTGTGATCAATGTGGTACACCACTAGTATATCCGCTTAATGCAATGCAGTATCCTCAGGTTAGTTACTAGAGAATTATGGGGAGGAGAGAGGGCTTCAAAACCATAAAAAAATCACACATAAATGTGGCTGGACTGGCATCAAATCAGAAATGGCAGACGACATACTTCTGCATACACTAAAAATATGGTTCGTTCCATTAACTATCATTATTGTGCTCACAGTTAACTGCACCCACGACATTCAGAGAAGCTAGGACTAAAGTGAACAACTGCACAGTCACCAAGAAGTGCACAAATAGGAGTGTGCCTTAGTGGAATAATAACTTGGAAATTCAAAGGAAACAGGTACAAAGACTGTTTAACATTGCAAGACGTAAAGGACAATGGGCTAAATATCATGAGCCCCTTGTCAACTACAACCTTGCAAACAGACAAGCAAAGAAGACATCCTGGAAGGCATTCTGTGAGGAAGTGGAGAGCACAGCTGCTCAAGCACTACTTCACAGAATCCTCACTAGAGTACCAATCAATCCATGAGGTACATTGAGGAAGGAGAATGGGGAATATACAAAGACAACAAATGAGACGCTGAAACTGCTCCTCAAAACTCACTTCCCTCAACCGGACAACACAGACCAGAATGTGATCATGGAGAGACAATGGTTCTCAGGCACTTGGAGAGAGGACTGGGAATCGGCCAAGGAGTGTGTGTACTTTAATAAAAACCAATGGATGGTGGGAACATTCCAACCGTTCAAGTCACCTGGCCCAGTTAGAATTTTTACAGCTCTCCTACAACAGACAGGAGAGAATCTCGTAAGAGTCCAATGCAGGTTACTCAGGGTTAGCCTAGCAGTAGGAGTCATTCCCAATGCCTGGAGGGCAGTGAAGGTTTGTTTTCATTCCAAAGCAAGGAAGAATTAATCATGCCAAGGCTAAGGATATGAGACCAATCAGTCTGTCCTCCTCCATTCTCAAAACATTGGAAAAACTGGTTAATGTATACATTGGGGAGAGGAGGCTAATTAGGGCCCCTCTACATTCAAACCAACATGCATATCAACCAGATAAATCACGTGAGACAGCTCTCCACCAACTTGTTGGGAGGGTGGAGAATGCAATTCACTTCCAAAAAATATCCCTCTACATCTTCCTGAATATTGAGGGGGGCCTTCAATTACATGACCTTCGATTCCATGGTAAGGGCAGCAGAGGTGCATGACCTACGGACTACGTTGGTGGACCAGGGCCATGCTTAGTGGAAGAAAGGTAGAGGCTACCATAATGAATGAAAATATGGTAATTAACACCACTAGAGGCTGCCCACAAGGAGGAGTTCTGTCCCCTTTATTGTGGAATCTAGTGGTGAATGAACTCATTGACGACCTAAATTCCAGACAATGCTTCTGCCAAGGATACACAGATGACCTTGGTGTCATAGTAATACTTAGCAACTTTACTGACACAGTTAGAAATATGGCACAAGGAGGATTGGACATTGTGGAAAATTGGTGCTTTAAACAGGATCTGAGGGTTAATCCTAAGAAGACTGTTACTGTGCCATTTACGAAGAGGCATATCCAACACTCAAGTTGGAATCTAAAGCTCTTCCAGTGTGAAGGGGATAGTGAAATATCTAGGTGTAACATTAGATGAGAACTAACATGGATCCCTCACATTAAGAGTATCTGCTGCAAGGCAAAACGTACTCTAGTGAATACCAGAAGGGCTTGTGGTAAAAGCTGGGGCCTAAGCCCCAGAGGTATGCACTGGATATACACCACAGTGGTTAGACCTACGATTTCCTGGGGGGCCGCAGTGTGGTGGAAGAAGGTAGAACAGTGGGTTGCAGCTAAGGAACTTGGTAAGGTGCAGAGACTGGCCTGCTTAGCCATAATAGGCAGAATTAGCAGCACACCAAGTGCTGGGATGGAAGCCATGCTGGACATGCCTCCACTACACCTTTTGGTCAAGATGGAGGCAGCAGCTGGGGCATACAGACTTAAAACCGGCAAAAACTTGATCTCATCGGAATATCCAGAATCACACACTAACATAGTGAGTGAGGTAAACATTGGAATGGCTGCAGAAATGCCTGCTGACTATATAACAACTCCCAACTGCTTCAACAACCCTTACAATATAATAATTGGAAGCGGGAAGCAGTGGGGAAAAAACAGTTCGACACCATACGGGGGACATTGCATGGTTCACCAATGGGTCGAAATCAGACCATGGTGCTGGGGCAGGTGCGTACAGGGTTCAGCCAAGACTGGAGGGCATCATCTCTCTAGGAAAACTGGCCTCTATATTCCAAGCTGAAATTACTGCAATCAGGGCATGTGTGGAGGAGAATATGTGTAGGTCCCACAATGACTGTAGCATCTAAATCCATTCAAATGGCTCTGACCACTATGGGACTTAACTTCTGAGGTCATCAGTCCCTAGAACTTAGAACTACTTAAACCTAAGTAACCTAAGGACATCACACACATCCATGCCCGACGCAGGATTCGAACCTGCGACCGTAGCGGTTGCGCGGTTCCAGACTGTTGTGCCTAGCACTGCTCGGCCACCCAGGCCGGCTACATCTATTCAGACAGCCAGGCAGCCCTGAAATCGCTGGCAGCTCCTGCAATAAGATCTAAGATTGTTGCAGAATGCCACAGGGCTCTAGTGGAGCTAGAGGGAAGCAATAGGGTAAACCTAGTGTGGGTCCCTGGCCACTCGGGGATCTGTGGCAATGAACAAGCCAACAGATTGGCCAGGATGAGGGTAACGACTCCATTTATTGGTCCAAAGCTGTCCCAACAATCACCAAGGCTGTGATCAAACTACAACTACGGAACTGGCTCAGGAAACAGCACATAGAATATTGGACCAAGGTCCATAAACAAAAACATGGTAAGGTAATGATGCCCAAGCCATGTTTTAAAATAATCTCTGTAATCCTGGGATTGAACAGGAAAGAGATCAAACTCATAACTGGACAGATGACCAGCCATGGGAATTTCAAAAACACCTACACACAATGGGTCTAATGGAAGAAGACCCTAAATGTAGGATCTGTGATGAGGGTGAAGAAACTGCATCACACCTAATCTTTGAATGCATGGCATTGGAGAGCAAAAGATACAGAATCTTAAGGACAACTAAACCTGAAGAAATTGTGTCTAACAAAAAACTGGTAAAGGAACTCCTTGCACTATTTAAGGGCATTAGTTGGCTTTAGTAGATATACAGGGAGCGATACTGCACAATTAATTCTGCTTCAGTGCAGGCAGTGGTGGGCTAGACCTAAGCTGTTTTAGCTTCCCTGTCAAAATCAATCAATGAATCAAAGTGCACTAATGGTGTCCATGACTCATTAGTTGCACACTGCCATTTGCAATTCGGTGTTGTTAGTCATAGCCAACTGAGTGTAAATATACAGTAGCCAATGAGAATCGCTCATTTGTTGACACAAATAACTGCCTGTTTTTCATAATATATGGTATTTTTCAAGGTTGTGGTTAGGGTGGGCCTTAATTACACATCTTCAATTGCTGAGACTGAAACAAAATACCAGCTAACTTAATTTACAAAGCATAAAAAATTATGAACTATAATGCGATTGACTACCCACGTCCAATTAATGATTTTTCATTTTCACTTCCTATCACTCACCAGGGCAACCATTACCAACAGCAGCATGTAATAGAAAGTATGCAAACACCATAACAGCACTTCTATGAAAGCTAGTGTAGGGGTGAAGGATTTAGAGTTGTGAAACAGCCATTAAAATCGAGCATGCTGTGCCAAGCAGCATGTTCTGCCACTAGGTGCTTAACTCCACTCTTGGACAAAGTTTGGCAGTCCTGGTGGACTGCTGGCTGGCAGTCACATCCATATAATATACTCGGGAGAAATTACAGCTGTGCTTGTACATGATACGACTGTTTTCACACAATCCAACCTTCGATAGGTTAGGATAAACCTCTGACGTGATTGGAGTAGTATGTGCTGGGGGAAGTATCACACAGATCTCGCACCTGAGTCCAGCATTGGGGTGTGTCCCATGTAGTAAGGGGTTTGGAATGTGTGTGCAGTAAGAATGGACTATTGTATTATATAGATTGAACAGGCAGTGGCATATAACATTGGGAGTGCTGGAAGAGATTGTGGGTCAGATGTTCCTCATGATGATAAGTAGTCTCAGTGCTCATGAAGGATGTGGTTAAGTTGTTCTACTCCAGTATACTAAAGATCTTACTAATGCCTTCACAGACAATGTACAGTTAGGCCAGTCAATGTAGACATGCAGGAGTATGCATACAATATATATCTGAAGAAGGATTTGTCCAAGAACCAGCAATATTCTTAATGTTGATCAAGTGTATCGACAGCCCAGTGCCTTAACTTAAATCTTTAGACTGTGTGGCCAACACAACGTTTTATGAACATACTGGCAGAGAGTATGTCATCAGCATGTTATGCCCTTGGCTTCCTATCATCAGTGGGTAGCAGTCACTGCCTTGCTGTTACATACTATCTCTAAGTACACTCAAGTTTTACTTAAACGGCTGTCTTCTAGGGGTCAAAGCCACAAAACAATCAGCACAAAAAGCTCATTAGAATAATATCTAAAAATAGTAGTCAGCCTCATTGTACAGAAATATTTTTAAAAAAGGAGTATTCTTAATGTGCCAAGTAAATTCATTTATCAATCTGTTGTGCACATCAGGGGAAAAAAAATCAATAGGTATGTCACAAATTAGTGTGTATGCGATCATGAAATAAGAGCCCATTTAGACTTACATTTACCATGGAAAAATGAACAAGTAACTCTAAACAGCATTTTCTATGAGTGACTCAGCTTCAGTTATTTACAACAAAACATGCATTAACAGGTAAGAGCCAATATGATGCCACATTTTAAGTAAGGGCAGGGGGCACTATCACATGACTTTGTGATAAACATACTAACATAAATGTAGCAAAGAGTAATTATGTACTGTTTGCAAAGCAACTATGCATTACTGACAATTTGTCATTTACGAATCGGTAAACTACATTCGCTACCTTGCCCCGCCATATACTGTACCATGTGCAGTAAAGGTGTAGATGTTTCATAAATTCATATGTTGCATACAGATCATTCATAAAAAAGCAACTAATACCACTTACATGTAACATAACACTATAGCTGCGAGTTTAAAAATGTAAGAGATTACTGACAAGCACGTCAAATACTTAATGCACGGTAGAGTATTTCATTTTCCTGTCGCTCATAATCATTACATAGGTTCATTGCTAATTACTGAGTCAGTAGCCATTAACAGGAAAGGTAGGAGGAAGGGGATACACAATGTGCAGTTTCAAGACAGAGAACAGAACCAAGGTGTAAATTAGCTTTACAGCACCCCCGACATATGATGGACTTTTACACAAAAATTACACAAGTAACTTCCAGAAACTTGGCAAATTAATTTATATTAATAAAATTTAACTACTTAATATTTAAATCACTCATCTTTTTAATAACCCATATAACATCCGTTAAAAATAAAAATTTCTTTATGTAATTAAAGTATTATTTTTCTTCTGGATTACATGTCTTATAATGAACATATTAATTGCCCAAAATATCTCTGGAAGTACTGTAAAGTAAACCACAGCCCTGGAGCTGAAGAGGCCTGGATTTATTGTTTTATTTACATATTGATTTGCATGGTGTTTTAAAGTTACAAATCAATACTTATGAAACACATTAAATACATAAAGATTCTATGACCGACAAGAGGGAATAAATTACACCAAACACAAACTGAGTTCACACCCATTCTCCAAAAATATAACAGCTGTGGAAATTTACACACCCATGCTTTGGTGTACGATTAACATTGTACATAACGACATGAAAAATTTCTTGTGATCAAATTCAGCCTGTTATTTCATTCGCGATATTACCGGCTGTTAAACTAAACCAGTTACACATTAACGAAATTAACATTAACTATTAAACCACACAATTCATAAATTAAGGTTTAGCGAACTACGTATCCTCTCTCTGCCAAGGAAAGTAAGATTGTGAATTCTTCGTCGCAATACTCTATTCATTGCTATTCATAAACAATTCCACACGAGGTTCACACTTATTCCTAGCGTTATTACCTGCATGATTTACTGAATATGCAAGGGCAAACACTTTGAAACGAATTTCGTACACCAAACAAGCATTACACATCGACAGCCTAAAATCTGAATTTTACACGAATCAGAATGAAATAAAGCGGTAGATACCTGCCCATTCCCCGTACTGTTTCACCAAACTCCTCGTTCCATTTACACTATATTTTATATACAGTCGACAATATTTCACTGTTTTCACTAATAACGAAAGCGCAATTTTTCCTATGTAAAGAGCGCCTACAACATTCACTATATCGCTGTACAGACCCATATCTTTTGAAATCATATCAATTAACACCCGAGCTGAATCAATATCCATACTTCTCTATAATTACTATCTATCGTCAGTCTTACATTATCACAACAACACTTCGCTCATTAACCAACGCGCTATCAAAACACACTCATCACAGATACTAATACGCTTTTCGTCGCAAAACATTTTGTAATACCTTTGGTTTTAATGGGACACCTGAAAAGGATGCGGTCAGTTGATCAATAATTTGTGAAGAGCTGTCTTAATAAAACACTAGTACGGCGGAAACATGATCCTGAATCTTTATTTTACTGGGATGTATTGCTTTATAGATTTTATTCATCAGTTTTGTACATAGAAACTCATGTGACATAAATTAGCTTGATCAGAAGATGAGATGAGACAACATGACTTAATATATTCAGACTGTGGTTAAACATTGAAAACGTGCCTGGATATTCTTCATAAGAACACAAAAAAGCAATACGATGTTTACCATTCTTGCCACAGCGTGTGATCATAGTTAACATCATCATCTATTTTGCAAAAAAAGGACACAAATGTGCACTATATCATCATACTCTGCTTATGAAAGTACTACAGTCAGTCTAGTTAAAAATGTTTATAATTTGTAACAGAATCTTTGTGATCACAGTTTGCACTTCCAGCTTTTTGTACAAAAGCCACAACTTTGAAAATTAAAAGATATTTACAAAGAGTGCTCTACAGCATTTGCCCCTTAGCTAGCTTACATTTATCGTGATTCTCTCATCCAGCAGAAAGCCCCAACGACTGGGAAAAAGCGCAGGTGACTCCAGCATATAAGAAAGGTAAAAGAACATACCTGCAAAATTACTGCCCAATACCACTAACTTCTTTTGCTGCGGAATCGTTGAATATATTCTCAGTTCGAATATAATAAACTTTCTTGAGACTAAGAAGCTTGTGCCTACAAGTCAGCATGGTTTTAGAAAGCATCACTTATGGGAAACTCAGCTTCCCCTTTTCTCACATTATATACTGAGAACTGCTGACAAAGGGCAACAGGTAGATTCCATATTTCTAGGTGTCTGGAAAGTATTTGGAATAAGTTCACAGATATGTGACTGGCTCAAAGACTTCTTAAATAATAGAAAGCAATATGTTCTCTTCGATGGTGAGTGTTCATCAGAGAAAAGGTATCGTCAGGAGTGCCCCAGGGAAGTGTGATATGACTGCTGTTGTTCTCTACATATATAAATGATTTGGCGGACAGGGTGGGCAGCAATCTCTGGTTGTTAGCTGACGATACCATTGTGTGCATTAAGGTGTCGAAGTTGAGTGACTGTAGGAAGATACAAGACGACTTAGACAAAATATCGAGTTGGTGTGATGAATGGCAGCTAGCCTCAAATGTGGAAAAATATAATTTAATGTGGATGAGTGGGAAGAACAAACCTGTAATGTTCGGATGTAGTATTAGTAGTGTCTCGTTTGACGCAGTCAGGTCATTTAAATATCTGGCCATAATGTTGCGAAGTGATATGAGAGGAAATGAGCAGGTGAAAACTGTGGTAGGGAAAGCAAATGGTAGACTTCAGTTTATTGGGAGAATTTTAGGAAAGAGTGGTTCACTTGTAAAGGAGACCGCACATAGTACGCTGGCGTGACCTGTTCTTGAGTACTGGTCCAATGTTTGGGATCCATATCAGGTCCGACTGAAGTAAGACATTGAAGCAATTCAGGGGTGGGCAGCTATATTTGTTACCAGTAGGTTCTAAAAACATGTAACTGTTATAGAGATACTTCGAGAACTCAAATAGGAATCCTTGGAGCGAAGGCGACATTGTTTTCGAGAAATACTATTGAGAAAATTTGGTGAACCGGCATTTGAAGCTGACAGACGAACTACTCTTGCCGCCAACAAACATCGCACGTAAGAACTGCGAAGATAAGATACGAGAAATTAGGTTCATGAAGAGTCGTGCAGGCAGTTGTTTTTCCCTGGCTATATTTGCGAGTAGAACAGAAAAGAAAATGACAAGTAGTGGTACAGGGTGCCCTCCGCCACCCTGTGTACAGTGGCTTGTGGAGTATCTATGTACATGTAAGTGTAGATACGTGACATCATGGCAAAAATGTGGTGTGTGACGCTAATATTTATTTATTCTATAAAAATATTTACTGATGAGATAGTTCTGAGCATATCCTTGAATTTTACAGGTGTTAAACTGTTTCACACTTTATGTGATCTACACAAATTTTCCACTATCATTATTTATTACAATAACAATGTACACATTTGGGTTTTAATTTGGTAGATACTCAGCAACACCACAATAACACATCTGCAGTCAGTAGCTATGAACAGCTGTTTTGAATGCTGAAATAGTTTCGATCATTTTGATGACACAAGGTAGATTGTTGTACAGCTTGCTTCCTGCCTGGAGAGGTCCATTTTGTTTCATTGTTGTATTTGAATACTGAACACGTACTTTCTGCTTTCTTCTTGTGTTATGTGAGTGAATACCTTGGTTTCTAACTAGAAGTTGGTTATTATGTTCTAAGATTTTCCTAATAAAAAGTATTACTTCCAAAATATATAAAGAAGACTTGAAGTTCTTTGAATAAAGTTTTGCATGAGTTTCTGGGACCTGCCCTTTCCATAGCTCATACAACTGTCTTTTGGGTTTTGAAACAACTTTTTATAGCACTCCAGTTTCCCCAGAAGATTAAGCTGTATCAGAGTAGAGATTCTGCTTTGGCAAAGTGCACATTTTTATTGTTTGCTTTGATGTGCAGCTTGAAAGAGTTTTTGTGCAGTAAAAATTGGTGTTCAGTTTATGAAAGTGTGTGTATTGTGTGTGGATTCATAGTGACTGTTTTCGGATATTTCTTGTTAGATTGTTTGCAGGAAGGCGGTTTGTAATATATGAGGTGCATATTTTGATTTCATTTTGGAATTGCATTTCAATTATTCCTTTGACTAACACATTTGTATCATCAGCAAATTTAATAAACTTATGATGTGGGCTGGCTGGTTCCAGGTCACTTATGTAGGGCAAAAACAAAACTGGTCCCAGAATGGAGTCTTGTGGCACACCATACCTAATACACAGTTTTATGACTGAGAGGTCTTTATGTTATTCCCTTGTTGGAATGCAAGTGCAACCATTTGCTTTCAATTTTTTTGGTAAGTGTTTAAGCACTCATTAACTTGTCCCCTAATACCTACAAAGTCTAGTTTCCTAATGAAGATGTTGCAGCTTATGGCATCAAATGCCTTTGATATGTCTAGAAAAATTGCAGAAATATGCTCTTTATTCTCAACTACATTTAAAGCTTCATTTAGGAATGCAAAGATGGCAGTCTCAGTAGATCTGGATTTACGAAAACCATACTAAGAGTCTGATAAATAGTTATTTCTTTCTATAGAATTTATTAATCTCTTATGTTAGATTTTCTCCATTTTTTAGAAAACCGAGATAGGAATGATATGGCCCTACAGTTAGATACATCTGTTTTTAATCCCTTTTGTAGGGACCTTTACTTTGACCATTTCCAGTTTTTTTGGTAATGTACCCTGTGCGAGTAACACCTGCAGATGCCAGCTACAGGCTTGGCTATGAAGGGAGCACATTTCTTTATAATAAAGTCAGATATATTGTGTATATCAAGGAAGTTCTCTGATTTGAGTTCCTTAACCCTTTCAGACGCGATTTTTTTCAAGAGGAGAATAATTTTTCTTTTTATGGTAATGCTCTTAGGTGATTTTTTTAATGATTTTAGGTGCAAGATTTATACAGAAATATGTAACCATTTTCAAAACATACTTAGTACACTTGGTTTCATTTTATGAATAAAATAACTAAATACGAAATATTCTCTATTCTAATAAATAGGAAAACGGTCATTCAATAATTACTATACAAAATCACAATAACAATATTGCATTATACAGGGGAATGTAGTGAACCAATAACATCCATGTATTTTGATGGTCACAAACTGCTGCACACTGCTACATTGACTTGCTGATATTTTCATTGTGATGCCTGGTAGTTGTGGATGATAAAATGTCTGAACATTCAGTAATACGTATCTCAGGTTTCCATTGGGGAAAAAAATACTTCTGTTGCAGCTAAGACACAGTAAAAGTTAATGTACACACTCGTAGCCACAGTGTCTGAAGGTGTTAATTGTGTCTCGCATTTGTTTCTCACTAGTCAGATATAGGAAGAGAACCTTACCATTTCCTACATCTAAACTGATTCGTTACTGCACACTGAGAGTTTTGCTGTATGAGTTTTCTGCTACCTGTGTGAAGTATGCATTAATTTTTTTTACAGTTTTTGTGAGGTCAAATAATACAAATGAGCTTTCTGAATGGTTAATATTTTGGAATTCTGGACGTTCTGCTGATGTTCCCCTTCTTACAATATTCCACATGACTTTTTACTTTCAGAGTTTCTTTATGTAAGTGTCACTTGCTATTGTTTTAACTGTTTTATGACCTTGCCGAGGGTTTTATTGTAGAATTTGAAATACATGCCAAACACTGGAGATGCATTCTGTTTGGACAATTTGGGTAGTTACCTTTTTTATGTTTGTAGATATTGGAATTCCAGTGGAAATACAATTTTTTTTACATTCCCTTTTTATGTTTTCTTCTTTTTGAGGGGGAAACAAAGATCAAATTAATAAGTAAAGATGCTAATGTAGTTATCGAATTTGTCATCAGTATTTGAATATCTATATAATTCTAATTTCTTATCTTTGCTCAAGCAGTGCTGAAAGTAATTTAGATTCTCATCACTGTAGCATCTGCAGGTGTTCTTAAATATTTTCTTCAGTCAAGTTGACAGTCTAACTGAAAAGTAAGTTTTTGTGCTAAGTGGCCCCCAAAAGCCATGTCCAGTGTTGCTGATAGAGAGTTCATTTTCTCATTAATAAATATGTGGTGACTTGTTGAGGCTGACGTTTTCATGATACATAATGATGTTTCTGTGGTAGCTTGTATGTTCAAGGTTGAAAGAAGGTTCAGTAAATCTGTTATTTGTTTTGATTCTGTCGAAAAGCCCGTATTGAAATGATCAAATAGAAATACTCTACTGCTTCTATTCATTGGCTTGTTGAGAAGTGATCCTAGGATTTTTGTTAATATCATCAATTGGTGGACTGTGTAAACATATTGCAACTAGTTTCAAATTAATATTTCAGCTCCAGATATATCTGCATCTTTATATTCAACAATTTCTTTAGGGGAATGTACTGTTTCAAAATGCATATTTTTCTTACATAGATACAACTGCCATCATATTTGTAGTTTTTATGACAAAAATAACCACCTAGCACATAAACTGGAAAAACCATCCTCTGAATATTTTCCTCATCAAGCCAGTGTTCTGTTAGACATAATAATGATGAATTTTTTAATTTATTTTCTGATAGTACTTGAAAGTCACTTTACATGATAACAATTACACATTCTGATGAATCATAACCAAATTTAAACTTAATTTTGAACTTTGAAATTTACTTCTGCTTGTTTTGAGCCAAGCATTAGATTTTTTGATATTTTACCTGTTGGTTCTTGTCATCTGTCATAACAAAAAATCCTGGCTGCATGCTGCAGGTCTGTGTTTCCTGGTCGATGATCTCATAGTCTTGCAGATGAATGGAGTTATTCTCTCATATGTAAGACAGTTTTCTGTTGCTGGAATTGTCGGTTTCTTTATTTATCTGAAGCTGCTGTTTCTGCTGTCAATAGTACTTCCGTAGTTGTCCTTAGATTTTGCTCCTGCTGTTTCTTCTGCACTCATGGTAACTGTATCTTCCACTGGCGCTGTTGTGAATGACAGAGATATTTACAATGTTGATACTGATTTATCTGTCTCTGTAATATTTCTCCAGAATTTGACACTGCCATTTTTTTCTTTTTCCATTTTTGTCAGTGACTTTCTTCGCAGCAGTTCCATCGTTTATCTTCCTCAAGATTTCCAAAGACATTTCCTGTTCCTTGGCAACACTGCGCCGACGAGGACTCTTCGAGTATTTGCTGCACTAAATAATTATAACAAACGTTGCTATTAAGCTATTTTTAAACGTGTACAGGTGCTATAAATATAAGTATTGTTAAATTAGTGAAAGTGTTAGTGAAGTATAAAATAAGATTAAACAGGGTAAGAAGCGTATTTTTCTTCTCGCGCCTGTAGCACGAATCCTAGGCCTAATTTCACGCTCGCGAATCGTAAGTAAGCAGTGAATTAAACTTATAGGTAAACGTTTCCAGTTGGTATAAATATAATATAAGTGTTGTTACATTAGTGGAAGTGTTAGTGAAGTGTTAAAGAAGATTAAATGGGGTAAGAAGTTTATTTTCCTCCTCGCGCCTATAGCACGGATTTTAGGCTTAATTTCACGCGCGCCTATCGTAAGTAAACATTGACTTAAACTTATATGTAATCTCCAGTTTTTTTTATTCAGCACTCTTTCAATTTATTTATATCTGCCTGATTATTTTCTAGTGTCCTATGTTTACGTTTTAGTCAGTACTTAAATCAATCTATACGATTTCTGTTTTTACCATGAGTGAGAAGTGTGTGACATGCCGTAGGATCGTTAGTTCCGGGGTATGGTGTGATGGGTGCTGTAGTTTCTTTCATTGAGGCGAATGTAGTGGCGTGGGAAATGGGGACATAAATGAGGCTCACCAGTGGTATTGTAGGATCTGCAGTAGAGATAGGAATATACTGGAACAGGAAGAGAAAATTGCAGCTCTTCAAGCTGACCTAGACAAGGCAAGGGAGGATCTGGACAGGTTAGAGAGGGAGAAGGGTGAACAGAGGTGGGAAGTGGCAACAGGTAATAGGGGAACAGGCAAAGGACAGCGTCAGACAGCTTTGCCATAAATCTTGAAAACAGATTTGACCTGTTGCCTCATTCAGATTCGGATGAGCCTCATTCATGTAGCTGAAGCTGTAGAAAGGGCACAACAAGCTTTCAAGGACTTGAAAAAGGTAGGGAAATTTTTAAAGAGAAAGAAAGTTCGGTTGTTAGGTAGTTCCCATGGTACAGGTGTTGGCCAACTACTGCAGGAAAATCTAGGTCCAGAGCACCACGTCACAAACTTTTTCAAGCGTAGTGCAGATCTGGGTCAGGTAACAGAGGATATAGGTTTTTTATGCAAGGATTTCACAAAGGAGGATGCCGTGGTTATAATGGGTGGTCTGGGAAATAGCATTGACAGAGACCCTGCTTATTCCATAGAGAGTGACCTGGTGAAAATAGCATCAGCAATTAAACATACTAGTGTGGGATTTGTGTCTGTGTTGAGACGCCGTGATCGGCCTCATTTGAACTCTTCTATAGGGAAGGTGAACTTGGAGTTGGAGTGGCTGCTTAGGACGGATATGGGGTCCCATATTGGTTTGATTACTGTGGATGCTATCGATAGGTGGGACTGCACTAGGCATGGCCTCCACCTCAATAGGAAAGGGAAGGGAAAACTGTCTGGGTTGATTGCACAAAACTTAAGGGGGGACACTGTCACAAATGGTAAAATACCAGTGGTCACAGGTGTCAGAGGGATGCCTTTTTTAGGATAGGGAAGGGGGAAAGAAAACGAGTTTTAAGAGAGATTGGCAGACACATTCAGTTTGAGTAAGCAAATGAACAGGAGTCAGATTTTAGCATACAGCCTCCATTTAAACAATGTTTAACGGAAAGTAATCAGAAACTGCCAGTTCATCTTTGCCAAAGCAGTTATAATCCCATTAGTATGCAGTATCAGTTATCTTTATTACACCAGAACATTCCGGGACTCAGAAATAAAGTTGATGAACTACTCATTTGTATCACTGAAATGAATTCATCTAACCAAATTGACATAATCTGCCTCTGTGAACTTCAAGTGACCACTGGTATAGATATGTTAGACATTTCAGGATTTACGCTAGCTTCCTACTTCTGCAGAGTAGATATGTATGGAGGAGGAGTTGCCACATTTATTAAAAACTGCGATAAATTCAAGAACATTGACATTAATATATTCCGTTTAGAGCAGCATCTAGAAGCATGTGTAACAGAAGTAGAGTTCCATAACAGACCCCATGAAATTATAATCTATTCATAAATCATCTAGAAGCTCTTTTGGGTTATTTAACAGGAAGAAACAAAGAAATTTTGATTGCTGGTGACTTTAATACAGATTTTCTAATGCAATCTTCCAGTAAACATTTACTGCAGTTAGTAATGTTGTCTTTCAATCTAATTCACACTGTAAACTTTCCAGCTAGGATCACTAAATCCTCAAGGACAGCCATTCATAACATTTTTATAAACAAATCAAAGGAACAAAATCATATCATAAAACCTGTTATAAATGGACTATCAGATCATGACATGCAGCTCCTTGTTTTAGATGCAAATTCTAAGTAGATTATCAAGACTGCTAAATCTGAGTACAGGAGAGTAGTCAATCAACCAAAAATTGAGTGTTTTAGAAAATTGCTCAAAGATATGAACTGGAAAGATGTTTATAGTGCTCATGACATGAATGAAAAGTATAACACATTTATGAACAATGTCAGTACCATGTTTGAAAACTTTTTTCCTCTAAAAGTTACTCAAATTAAACAGAAGTCAATAATAAAACCATGGATTACACAAGGAATAAAGATTTCCTGTAAGACAAAAAGGAAAATTTATCTGTTGACCAAGAATAGCTCCAATGCTGATGATTTAGCTAAATACAAGGAATACTGTAAAATATTTAAAAAAGTAATTCAGACATCTAAATAAATGCACTACGAGGAGATAGCAATGTCAGGGAACAAAATAAAAACAATATGGGCTATAGTGAAAGAGGAGACTGGTAGAACCAGAAAGGAACAGGAGCAAATAGCACTAAGGGTAGATGACACATTAGTAACTGATGGGCATAGTGTGGCAAATCTATTTAACAAGTACTTTATATCTGTTACTGATAGAATGGGATTGTCAGGATCAGTAAATAATGCCCTTCAATATCTGAAACTAGCCTTTACAAATAGCTTCAGGGTATATGAATATGTCACTCACTTCACCAGAAGAAATAACTTCCATAATAAAATCTTTAAAAACAAAGCATTCTAGTGGTTATGATGAAATATCAACAAAGTTAATTAACGCATGTTCTTGTGAGTTTAGTACAATTCTAAGTTACTTGTGTAACCAGTCAATTATAACTGGGACATTTCCTGACTGGCTAAAATATGCAGATGTTAAGCCTCTGTTCAAGAAAGGGGATAAAGAGATATCATCAAACTACAGACCGATTTCAGTTTTGCCAACATTCTCAAAAATTTTAGAAAAAGTAATGTACAGGCAGCTTCTCAACCATCTGACCACAAATGACATATTATCAAGAACACAGTTTGGATTTCTGAAGGGTTCTGATATCGAGAAGGCTATTTACACCTACAGTGAAAATGTACATAATTCATTAAATAACAAGTTACAAGCAGCAGGTATTTTCTGTGATTTGTCAAAGGCATTCGATTGTGTGAACCACAACATCCTTTTAAATAAATTAGAATTCTATGGTGTCACGGGCAGTGCTGAAAAATGGTTCAAGTCATACCTTGCTAACAGAAAACAAAGGGTGTCAGTGCAAGGGACTAGTGAATTAAGTCATTAGCCACTATCAGAACGAGAAGAAATTACATGTGGTGTCCCACAAGGATCCATCTTAGGGCCATTGCTTTTTCTTGTGTACATTAATGATCTCTCATCAGATCTCTGCCAGAAGCAGAGTTCATTTTGTTTGCAGATGACACAAGTATTGCAATAAATAGTATGTTAAGTGTAGTTCTAGAAAGATCTGCTAATGATATTTTCATGGATATTAATAAATGGTTTAAAGCCAACTCACTGAGATTAAACTTCGAAAAGACTCACTATACGCAATTCAGAACCTGTAAGATCTTTCCACCCAGTATATGCATAAAGTATGAAGAAGAGCAGATAGAAGAGGTTGACAGTCTTAAATTCCTGGGATTACAACTTGATAATAAATTCAGTTGGGAGGAGCACACCACAGAACTGCAGAAACGCCTTAACAAATCTGTATTTTCAATTCGAGTGTTAGCAGACATAGGCGACATAACAATGAAAAGCTTGCATACTTTGCCTACTTTCATTCCATAATGACACATGGTATAATATTTTGGGGTAACTCTTCAAGTGAAACAAAAGTTTTCAGAGTCGAAAAGCGTGTAATGCGTATTATTTGTGGAGTAAATTCATGGATGTCTTGTAGAAACCTCTTCAAAGCACTGGGTACACTAACTACTGCCTCTCAGTATATTTACTCCTTAATGAAATTTGTCCTAAATAATATATGTCTTTTTCCAACAAACAGCTCAGTTCATACATACAATACCAGGAACAAAAGTGATCTGCACAAGCACTTAAAAGCACTTACTTTAGTTCAAAGAGGGGTCCACTACTCATGAACACTCATCTTCAATAATTTGCCAGCAAACATAAAAAATTTAGTTACAGATAAAGATCAGTTTAAAAGGAGCCTGAAAGACTTACTAGTGGCCAACTCCCTCTACTCCATTGACGAATTTTTTAATAGAAACAAATGATGTATATATTCGTACTATTAGTTTTGTTATTTCAGCTTAAAAAATTGACATGTTCCACATCCACAAGGCTCTCCTCAGCACAGATCTATGGAACAAATAAATAATCTAATCTCTCTAATCTAATCTAATCTCTTACGTTTATATGGAGATTATGTCTTGTGAAACATTCCCTGACACCTCTGTTTACTTCTATGTATGTTGCATTTGACATACTTCTACATATCTCCTCGGAATTTCTGTCAGCACTTTCCATCAGAACCATATTCATTAATTTCGCTTCATTGGGTCTGTGTCAGTTGGACCATCAGCGAGAGTTTCTGCCTTCCATTGCTGCTGCAGGTAAAGCATGTACAGCGTTTGTTTGCGAATTGCAATTACGAGTTTCAAACAGGAGCGACTTGTTATCAGTTATCTCTGTGAATAGTAGTTTATTTTCTTAATTTCTTGCATGATTGCGTGCTTATCAGGGGCAGCGTCTAGCGTTCTAGTAACTGTGTAGTGTACAGTTTTGGCGTCTTTGACGGGAATAGGGACTGTGGTTGCTGAGTTCAGATACGAGCTGGATTGTTGAGCCTTCATGCACAGCTCCACACGGTGTTGACTTCGTTCACACAGCTTGAGGCTGTTCCCAATGGGCTTCACTACGGGGGGACCAGACTTGGGGGTGTGGGGGACATCCAGCACATCCCATCTATCCCCTGGTTGGTCCACTATTATGGCCACTCTGGGTACTGTCTGCACTAAAGTTGACTCCTCACTCATGGTCTAGTGGGAGGTTGCTCCAAGGAGAGGCAGGCAGAGAAAGACTTTCTGGGGACTGATCGGAGGTCCACCCCAGTTCATCTGACAAGCAGGTTTCGGATGCTGTCTGCTGCTGACAAAGTTCCTGAGCCATATGAACTCACTCGTCCGGTTCAAGAGGAAGCCCCGCAGCCCACAAGGTTTAGGTAATTCACAGAGGGTGGGTTTACTGGTAGTTGGAAGCTCCAGCATTAGACGAATAGTGGGGCCCCTTGGGATGTGGCTGGCAAGGAGGAGAAGGAATACAGTGTACACTCTGCATGCATACCGGCAGGACTCATTCCAGATGTGGAAAGGTGCTTTCAGATACCATGAAATGCATAGGATGCAGCCAACTGCAAGTAGTGGCTCATGTCGGAACCAACAACATGTGCCGCTTTGGATCAAAAGAGATTCTTTCCGCTTTCTGGTGGCTAGCTGAAGCACTAAAGACTGATGGCCTTGATAGTGAGATGAAGGCAGAGTTCGCCATCTGTAGCAATGTCGACAGAATCTACTGCAGTACTTTGGTATATAGCTGAGTGGAGGATCTGAATCAGATGCTCAGGCACTTCTGTGACCCTGTGTAGGCTGCAGATTCCCCGACTTGCACCACAGGGTCGTGGGTTTCCAGGTTCTGTTTAGTAGGTCAGGGGTCCACTACACATAGGAAGTGGTTACATGTGTATCGCGTGCTGCGTGACATGAAATGGGCGGTTTTTTAGGTTAGAGGGTCTCAGAAAACTATAGAAAGGGCGTCACTGTAAAAGGATGCAAGACAAACACAGGACCTAGAAACAATTTGTATTGCAGTCATAAACTGTCGTAGCTGTGTTGAAAAAGAATCACAGCTAGAAGCGCTAATAGAAAGAACTGAAGATCAAATCATTACAGGCACAGGAAGCTGGCTATAGACGGAAATAAGTTCAGCCAAATTACAGAGGACCTAACTGTTCAGAAAGAATAGATTAAATACAGTTGGTAGTCAAGTGTTTACTCGTGTCAGAAGTTGTTTACGCTGTAGTGAAACCGAAGTGGATAGTTCCTGTGATTTAATATGGGTAGAAGTTATACTTGACAACTGGACTGAATCAATAACTGGTTCCTTTTACCGAGCTCCCGACACAGATGATACAATTACTAAACATTTTAAAGAAAACTTGACTCAAATTTAAAATAGGTACCCTCACTCATAAAGTAATAGTTGGTGGTTACTTCAATCTATCCTCAATACACCGGAAAAAATACATGTTTAAAATCGGTGGTAGGCATAAAACGCCATCCAAAATCGTTCTGAATACATTCACAGAAAAGTATTTTGAACAATTTGTTCAGGAGCCCACTCGAAATGTAAATGCTTGCTACAACATACCTGGCCTCTTAGCAACAAATAATCCTAAGTATGTGGGGAGCATCATGACAGATACAAGGATTACTGACTACAAGGTTGTTGTAGTGATACTGTATAGCTTAACATCCAAACCCACCAAAAATAAACACAAAATACATCTATTTCAAATATCAGCTAAAAATTCTCTTGAGGCCTTCCTAAGAGACAGTTCCCACTCCTAATCTGAATATGTAAGTGCACGCCAGATGTGGTTTAAATTCAAAGAAATAGTATCTACAGATATTGAGAGATATACATCAAATAAATTAATAACAGATAGTACTAACCCCTCATGGTACACTAAACGGGTCAGAATACTGTTAACGGAAGCTCGAAATCTAGCACGAACTTCAATGCGAGATGCTTTTAATACTTTCCACAACAAACTCTGTTTCTAAATCTGGCAGAATATCCAAAGAGATTATGATGGAAAGACACAGTCAGTACCATCATTGCGCAATAATAGTGGTGATGTTACTGATGGCAGAGCCACTACAGCAGAGTTACTAAATTTGGTTTTCCGAAATTCCTTCACTGAAGAAGACGAAATAAATATTCCTGTGTTCGAACCAAGAACAACCGCCAACATGAGTAGATATCCTTGGTGTTGGAAAGCAGTTTAAATCGCTTAATAAAGTCAACGCCCCCAGTCCTGATTGTATATCAGTCAGGTTCCTCTCTCAGTATACTGATACAATAGTTTCATATTTAGCTATCATTGAAGGACTGGAAAGTTCCACAAGTCACATTAATACCAAAAAAAGGAAGCAGAAGTTACCCGCTAAATTACAGACTCATATCGTTAACGTCGATTTGCTGTAGTATTTTAGAACATATACTATATTCGAAAATTATGAGTTATATAGAAGAAAACGATTTATTGACAAACAGCCAACATGGTTCCAGAAAATTCTTGTGAAACACAACTATCACTCTATTCTCACAAAGTAATGGGTACCATTGACAGGGGATGTCCAACTGATTCCATATTTTTTTTTCCAGAAGGCACACACCATACCTCACAAGTGACTTCTAATCAAATTGCATGCCTATGGACTATCGTCTCACCTGTGCAACTGGATTTGTGACTTCTTGTCAGGAAGGTCACAGTTCGTAGTAAATGATGGAAAATCATCGACCAAAACACAAGTAATATCTGGCATTCCCCAAGGAAGTGTTACTGGTCTACTGCTGTTCCTGATCACGTAGACGATTTAGGTGATATTCTGAGCAGCACTCTTAGATTTTTTGCGGATGATGCTGTCATTTGCCGTCTTATAAAGTCATCAGACAATCGAAAGAAATTATAAAACGATTGATACGGTATACCTGTAAGGTGCAAAAGTTCTGGTTGAATTAAATAATGAAAAGTGTGAAATCATCTACATGAGTACCAAGAGGAATCCGTTAAATTTCAGTTACATGATAAACCACACAGACTAAAGGCTGTAAATTAGACTAAATATTCACGGATTGCAATTACGAATAACTTAAGTTGGACCAATCACATAGATAATATAGTGGATAAAGCAAACCAAAGACAACCATTTATGGGCAAAACACGGCGAAAATGCAACAGGTCTACTAAAGAGACTGCCTACACTATGCTTGTACATCCTCTTCTGGAGTACTGCTGTGTGGTGTGACATTCGCATAAGATAGGATCAACAGAGCCTACACTATGCTTGCACATCCTCTTCTGGAGTACCGTGAAATAGGGGAGAGAGAGTGCCATGGATATGATATGTGAATTGGGGTGGTAATTATTAAAACAAAGGCGGTTTTCGTTGTGGCAGGATCTTCTCATGAAATTTCAGTCACCAGTTTTCTCCTCAGGTGTGAAAATATTTTGTTAGCACCCGTTTACATAGGGAAGAATGATTATTATAACAAAATAAGAGAAATCAGAGGTCCCACAGAAAGATTTAAACTTTTTTTTTTGCTTGCTGTTCGATAGCAGAACTGTACAGCAATAGCTTGAATGTGGTTTCAATGAACCCATTGCCAGGCACTTAATTGTGCGTTGCAGAGTAATCATGAAGATGTAGATGTAGATTGACTGGTTCCATGTAGTGCACTTACAAATACTTCATGTTACTACAATTTTGTTCGTATTTTTCACCTGACTGAATTTGCTCACATAACTGCTTATTGTATAACAATCAGTCGTAGAAGTCTGTATGAAATGCTTAGGTTACACTTGGTAAGGATTGCATTGGCAATTTAATTATTTAAATCATTCATTTAATCACATGGCCAATAATGATTCCTTTTTGAAAAGTGACATTCAATTCCCCTATTCGACACCAGGATACACAGAACAAGTTCTACAATTTTAGGCTGTACTCATACTTTTATTCATTTTTCTGTTAACACTTCAGATATTCCAATCTATCTATTGTGTACTTCCTTCTTGACGAAATACATCGTTTCCTTCTTTATAACCGTACAAGTAATTTAATTTTTCAGCTAAAATCGTTTCGATAATGCAGTATTCATCAAACTGTTCTGCACTATCAATTTCTACAATGCTTTCTTTCTGAATCAATTCTTTTCCAAACGGATCCAAAAAACTTAATTACAATCTGCAAACTGCTTCCTCCATCAAACCAAATATTCAACTGCCACATTTTAGAATCATAAACGTAAGAATAAAGCCTAGTGTGAGCAACTTTACCACTGTCAAACAATTTCTTCAACATAGATTTGCAAAATTATTTTCTTTCCTATTTTTATTTTTGTTCTTAGTAGTTCATAAGAATACATTGTCTCTCCAAGGCAGGCATTCAGCTTTCTATTTCTAGAATGCTTATTTCAGAAAGACTGATCTGACTATGAACAAAATACTGGCATAATTCAGATTCAGCACTGTCGAAAACTGATTGCTAAGATAAAGGACACCTGATTCAAAGAGGAGATATTATTTTAGAGGAGGATATTAATTCAAAATTCTTTCAAGAGCAGGAGGCAGTGCCAACCATCTTTTACCACTGTAACATACCGGTTGATGGAAACTGACAGTTACAAAATCACAGAACACTTATATTCTTTCCATCTTTACAGTATAAATTCGAGAATACTTGTAAATCTTACAAATGATATTCTTTTTATCAAACTCCAGCTTCCCAACGGCTGTTTTAACACTGTTGTGGGTGATATGTACCATGCAACCCACACCTATATGATAATTTCTATCAAGACTTGCTTATGAGTCAGCAAAGATATTTTCTCTGACACTTCTGTTTACACCACCAAATATACTGTTTGTAACATCAGTAGATAAACATACAAAATTTAATTCTAGGCAGTGATCTTGTAATTACAGCTCAGGTATTAGAAGTTTTAATTTCAATGGAAATGAATTCCAATGTTTTTTGTTGCAGCCAACTTTATGAAATAAAATATTTAACTGATGCTGGAAGACACATTGTTGATCTGTGGTTACTGGTACCGATAGATAAACTTACAAACTTTACATAGTCAAGATCTTCTTCAAGAAATTATTTATACCAAGGAGTTAATACATTATTAACGATATCTTCAGCTTTGGTTCATTTACAACCAAACTTGATCTCATATAGTTTCTTAATGACATTAGTCGTGCAACCCATCTAACTGTAGCTGTGATTATGACATACTACACAGGATGCAAAAGTTCCCTAGCCTGCAGTCAATGTAGCCTCTCCATTTCCTGGAATTTCACAAATTACACTTTCACCATTTAGCTATTCTATCTTGATACAAATTATGGTTAGTACATCTACATCTACATCTACATGATTACTCTGCTACTCACAATTAAGTGCCTGGCAAGGGTTTCAATGAATCACCTTCAAGCTGTCTCTCTACCGTTCCACTCTCGAACAGCCCGCTGGAAAAACGAGCACTTAAATTTTTCTGTGCGAGCCCTGATTTCTCTTATTTTATCGTGATGATCATTTCTCCCTATGTAGGTGGGTGCCAACAGAATTTTTTCGTAGTTCAAGGAGAAGACTGGTGATTGAAATTTCATGAGAAGATCCCACGCAATGAAAAACATGTGTGTTTCTCACTATATAGAGCTGACTTTAATGAAATGTTTGTACAATTATGATGAAGTACCAGGTCCATTCTCAACAGCCATATTATATTTTTCGTTACTATAACTAATATAAAGGCTCTGTGATCCTTAATATCAAGGCTCTGACTTCATGATAGTTCTTTACTAGAGCATTTTTATGCCATAAATGTTTTACATTTTTCAATGCATGTTTCTTGGAAACAAAATAACTAGACTTTCTTAAGATGTATGAAACAAAGTTACCCATTATTTTTTTGGTGAAGATGAAATTGATTTTAGAATTTGTTACAATTGCAATAGTAGAAGCTAGCTTATGTGTATTTGATTTATCATGGAGAATAATGTCTGAGTCCCCACCATGTGCAATGGAAAGTGTGTAATTGCAAGTTTTACAGTGAATTTGATAATGAAGCATTGTCTCTTCGAGGAGAGGATGGTTTTCCTTTAAGTTGGAAGAAAAGGTGCGTTTTTATTTACACATAATAGTTTAGTTCACACAGATAACAACACACTACATCACCTTCCAACACTAAGCAAACTTTGTCTGTCATCATTGTCCACAGAACTCACTAAAATGACAACAATAATGGAGAATAGCGCCGATCCAGCATTTTGCACAACAAGAAATTGCAAATATTGTTAGGTTTTTAATTTAGGAAGATGATGTCAGGAAAATACGGAACCCATTTGTTTCAAAACATAAATTCTGGGAATGCGAGACATTCAAGGAAAAAAAGGGCAACTGTCCCGCTTTTTTCAGGACGAATGGTAGCCTTACCCAATATCAACAACCCGCACTGAATGAGGAGCTCTGAAGCACTTGTACCTACACCTGTCTTGTATTCTGCTGTCAAACCTGCCATGGATCACCGCCTGTCCTGCTCTACAGAGTGGACAAGCTTGTCACTTCCACGTTCTGTAATGAAGCGTAGACATCCAACGACCTGTCACCTACTCATGGTTTCACCGTCATTCAACCGCTTTACGCAGGCACTTATGACACTAGCATAGGAACAGTCAACTAGCTTTGATGTGTCCAATATTCTCATGCCCAGGCGCAAAATCATAATAATCTGTGCTTTGTCAAAATCATTTACTACAGTGGATTTACTTATTTGCTGCACATATCATCACTAGAATGATTCCCACTTTTTTTTTTTACATTTTTACTTCCAACTCTGAAGGACTTGGGCAGGCCACTGAGAGCTTCTCCTCCATTGAGCCTTAAGTTTACATTCACAATTTTACTTTTCTTTTGGTCTCTTTTTTTAAAAATATTTGTCTTAGTTTCTAGCTTACTTCTATTTTAATTACTAGAACGTAAGCTATGTTTATAGTTTACAGTTCGTTAAGTTTTTTAAGTAATATACATTATCGTTCCTTCTTAATCACTAAAAAATAAAGCTATGTTTACAAATGGTTTTCTAATATCGTTTTTTTCTTTCTTAGTGTTTAGTAACTAAAACTCAGATTACAAGTGATTTTCTATTAGAGGCTAGATAGTGGCTTTTGGTTTTACAATATTTTTTATGTCTTACTAGATATTAACATTGGGATTAATAACACATAGTTCGTAACTTATCTGACTTTTCGTGTCGGGGAGTGATGATGTGTGCATTTTGCGAGCTGTGTTGGTTAAAAGTTTATTATTTAAGGTGCTTGTTGTTAATATTAGATTAGATTAGATTCAGTTAATTTATACAGACCCAAAAATGAGATTATTCTCATGGGTGTGGAACATGTCAGAAAGTGTAACATAGAGAACATAGAACATTTGAATATAATACTCACTTCGCTGATCAGTTGTCAGGAGAGTGTCAAAATATATGAATACACTGCGGCAAAATAAGTTCGGCCGAAATTTTTTCAAACGACCTAACAGTGTTCAGAAAGGATAGATTAAATACAGTTGGTGGTGGAGGATTTATTGCTGTCAGAAGTAGTTTACCTTCTAGTGAAATTGAAGCAGATAGTTCCTGCGAAATAATATTGGTAGAGATTACACTTGACAATCTAACCAAACTATTAACTGTATCGTTTTACCGACACCCCGACTCAGAAGATGTAGTTGCTGAACAGTTCAAAGAAAACTTGAGTCTCATTTCAAACAGGTACACCACTCACACAAATATAGTCGGTGGTGACTTCAATCTACCCTCCATATGCTGGAAAACTTATACATTTAAAGCTGTTGGCAGGCATAAAACTTCATCCGAAATTGTACTTAATGTTTTTGCAGAAAATTATTTTGAGCAAATAGTTCATGAGCCCACTCGAAGTGTAAGTGGTTGCAAAAGCATACTTGACCTCTTAGCAACAAATAATGCTGGACAAATAGGGAGTATCGCGACGAATACAGGGAATAGCGACCTTCAACCATCAAAAAGCAACACAAAGTACATTTATTTAAAAAAGATGATAAAAATGCTTTCAACGCCTTTTTAAGAGACAGTCTCTACTCCTTCTGATATGATCACGTGAGTGTAGAAAAGATGTGGAACGATTTCAAAGAGACAGTATCGGCGGCAATTGAGAGATATATACCACATAACCCCCCCAATCAACCAAGGACATTCCTGCTGGTGGGGAGGCTTGCGTGCCTCAACAATATAGATAGCCATACTGTAGGTGCAACCAGAACAGAGGGGCATCTGTTGAGACGCCAGACAAATGGGTTGTTCCTGAAGAGGGGCAGCAGCCTTTTCAATAGTTTCAGGGGCAACAGTCTAGATGATTGACTGATCTGGCCCTGTAACACTAACCAAAACGGCCTTGCTGTGCTGGTACTGCGAACGGCTGAAAGCAAGGGGAAACTACAGCCGTAATTTTTCCCGAGGGCATGCAGCTTTACAGTATGGTTAAGTGATTATAGCGTCCTCTTGGGTAAAATATTCCAGAGGTAAAATAGTCCTCCATTCGGATCTCTGGGTGGGGACTACTGAGGAGGACGTTGTTATCAGGAGAAAGAAAACTGGCGTTCTACAGGTTGGAGTGTAGAATGTCAGATCCCTTAATCTGGCAGGTAAGTTAGAAAATTTAGAAAGAGAAATGGATAGGTTAAAGTTAGATGTAGTGGGAATTAGTGAAGTTCGGTGGCAGGAGGAACAATACTTTTGGTCAGGTGAATACAGGGTTATAAATACAAAATCAAATAGGGGCAATACACGAGTAGGTTTAATTATGAATAAAAAAAAGAAATGCGGCTAAGCTGCTACAAACAGGATAGTGAACGCATTAATTGTGACCAAGATAGATACGAAGCCCACACAAGTAGTGGGAAAACCTTCGCGCCAGGCCACGCTGCATTGTTGCCGAATTTATTCAAGATGGCGGCGATGACGTCATCCAAAATGGCGGCTTTGGCAGGAAAATAGCCAATTGAGCTATGTCCAGTAACCTAACCTCAAGAAAAAATGGCGGGAATTTTGAATTTTGGCGTGAAAATAGGTCAATTGTGCTACGTCCACTAACCTAAACCTCCAGAAGAAAAAATGGCTCGAAGTTTGAATTCCAACAGGATAATGCATGCAAAACGGTACTTGTCTTTATTATTACTGATTATCATTTATTAGCATTCATTATCATTCATTGTCATTTATTATCATTTTTTATAATTCATTATCATTTATTTTTATTTTTATTATTTATTATTATAAGCCTACCTCCACTAGAAAATTGCGCCAAATTTAAATTCCAACACGATAATGTCTCGAAAACTGAACTTCTATTTATTATTATCATTTATTATTTATTCAAGATGTCCGATTTTCTCGGCGAGAAAGCCATTTTCCTTACACCCATAACAAAAATCTACCACAAGTTCAAATCCCAACACCATAATTGATCACACGTATGAGCTTTCTCCATCACTTATCTATTTTCACTGGTAGCCTATCATAATAGCGTCAAATAATAAACTGTACTTATAGTAATGTAAGTCACATCCTTTGATTTTGCAGGGGGGAAGGGACTGAAGACTATTTCAAGCAGACGGTCATCACTTGTTCTCCAACACAGTTAGCACACACATCTTTGATATTGCAGTGCAGTTGCCATAATGTCCGCACTCCAACTGAATTAGTTCAAATCCTCGCCAACCCCTGGCCAACGTGCAGAGACACTACCGACGCATGTCACGTGAGGCGGCCGGCCATTCACGCTGGGGGCGAGCCCAGCAATCGCTCCCACGTCATAAACATGTTTTCGCTGGACACGCTGGAACTTGATGAGTTTCGCGTCACAGCGGCCCCTTGTCCGCTTACATATCGAAACCTATGAGATGCAAAAGCTTCAAAAAGATATGTCCCAAATAAATAAAGTACACTCATTCCTCCTTCCATCAGCCTATGGACTGAAATTATTGCAGAAAAATAGCAGTTGTTTGGCTATTTGGACGTAAATGTTTTGTATTATTTACGAGCGGTTCGCATGTCTGTAGGCTGTGCTATGAGTTATTTTTAGCTGTTTACAATTAGCAAGTGTGTGTGTAGAGCATTATAAATGAGTTATGTAGAAGTGTTTTGCAGCTCTGTATGGTGTGGAACATGTCGGTGTGATACATATACTCCATTCCTAAATTAAGTAAATTGGTTCCTCCATTCATGGGCCTAGTGCAGGGTGACTCCTTTTACCCGAAACGTGTAGGGAGAGGTTGAGTGCTGGTGACTTAGTTTAGTGGTGATGAGCTTAGTTTGCAACAATTTTCTGAGGTTGGTGGCGGGAACGCAAGTGAGCTTTGTTTACTGTCAGATTTCAAACTTGGTGCTGGTTCCTAGGAGGAAGTGGCGGTCGTGCGGCTGAGGTTCGTACAAGTACCATTTCTTTCCCACAATTATGTTAGGTTGGTAGAGAAAGCAGAAGTGACCTTTCTTTACTGCCAGAATTCAAACTCGGCGTTGGTTCCTAGGGAGAGGTGGCTGTCTGGTCCTCGAAAAGTAGTTGAAATTAGGTAGTTGAACACCTTTGCATACGTATATGAAATTGTAAATTGAATTATTTAATATGATTAAAAACGAAATGGAATTAAGTACTTAGGTATTTACAGAAGACTATGTACGTCGCGTGTATGGAGGATGTGTGACGTAAGCGGGACGGCGGCGCAGTGACTGTACAGTTATTACGCGCACGCGAGAGCGAGTCAATTAGCGAGCGTTCTAGTGTTGGAGAACAAGTGATGACTGTACTGCTTGAAATAGAGTCTTCAGTCCCTTCCCCCCTGCAAGATCAAAGGATGTGACTTACATTACTATAATTGCAGTTTATTATTTGACACTATTATGATAGGGTACCAGTGAAAAAAGATAAGTGACGGAGAAGGCTCGTATGTGTGATCAGTTATGGTGTTGGGATTTAAACTTGTGATAGATTTTTGTTATGGGTGTAAGGAAAATGGCTTTCTCGCCGAGAAAATCGGACATCTTGAATAAATAATAAATGATAATAATAAATAGAAGTACAGTTTTTGAGACATTATCGTGTTGGAATTTGAATTTGGCGCAATTTTCTAGCGAGGGAGGCCTATAATAATAAATAATAATAATAATAATAAATAATAATAAATGATAATAAATAATAATAAATGATAATGAATGTTAATAAATGATAATCAATAACAATAAAGACAAGTGCGATTTTTGCATGCATTATCCTGTTGGAATTCAAACTTCCCGTCATATTTTCTTCTGGAGGCTTAGGTTAGTGGACATAGCACAATTGACCTATTTTTCCGCCAAAATTCAAAATTCTCGCCATTTTTTCTTGAGGTTAGGTTAGTGGACGTAGCACAATTGGCCTATTTTCCCGCCAAAAGCCGCCATCTTGGATGACGTAATGCGATGTTGCCAAGTCTACATGCCACCATCTTGGATGACGTCATCACCGCCATCTTGAATAAATTTGGCAACAATGTAGCGTGGCCTGGTGCGAAGGTTGTCCCACTACTTACACATAACACAGTAGTAGAAGTTTATATGGCAACTAGCTCAGCAGATGACGTAGGAATTGATGACATGTATGATGAGGTAAAAGAAATTATTTAGATAGTGAAAGGATACGAAAATTTAATAGCCATCGGTGACTGGAATTCGATAGTAGGAAAAAAGAAGAGAACTAAACGTAGTAGGTGAATATGGAATGCGGGAAAGGAATTAAAGAGGAAGCTGCCTGGTAGAATTTTGCACAGAGCATAACAATCATAGCTAACACTTGGTTCAAGAATCATGAAAGAAGCCTGGAGATACTCGAGTGTTTCAGATACGTTATATAATGGTAAGAAAGAGATTTAGGAACCAGGGTTTAGATTGTAAGACATTTCCTGGAGCAGATGTGGACTCTGACCACAATCAATTGGTTATGAACTCAAGATTAAAGCTGAAATAACAAAAAAGATCGGAATTTAAGGAGATGCGACCTGGATAAACCGACTAAACCTGAGGTTGTGGAGAGCTTCAGGGAGAGCATTAGGGAACGATTGACAAGAATGGGGAAAATAAATACAGTAGAAGAATAATGGGTAGCTTTGAGAGATGAAACAGTCAAGGCAGTAGAGGATCAAGTAGGTAAACCGACGAGGGCTAATAGAAATCCTTGGGTAACAGAAGAAATATTGAATTTAATTGATGAAAGGAGATAATACAAAAATGCAGTAAATGAAGCAGGCAAAAAAGTATACAAACGTCTCAAAAATGAGATCGACAGGAAGTGCAAAATGGGTAATCAGGGATGGCTAGAGAACAAATGTAAGGCTGTAAGGCGTATATCATTAGAGGTAAGATAGATACTGCCTACAGGACAATTAAATAGACCTTTGGAGAAAAGAGAACCACTTGTATGAATATCAAGAGCTAAGATGGAACCCCAGTTCTAAGCAAAAAAGGGAAAGCAGAAGGGTGGAATGAGTGAGTATATAGAGTGTCTATACAAGGGTGATTTTCTTGAGGACAGTATTATGGAAATGGAAGAGGATGTAGATGAGGATGAATGGGAGATTTGATACTGAGTGAAGAGTTTGCAAAGCATTGAAAGATCTGAGTCGAAACAAGGTCCTGGGAGTAGACAACATTCCATTAGAACTACTGATAGCCTTGGGAGAGCCAACTTGACAAAACTCTACCATCTAGTGAGCAAGATGTATGAGGCAGGCGAAATACCCTCAAACTTCAAGAAGAATATAATATTTCCAATCCCAAAGAAAGCAGGTGTTGACAGATGTGAAAATTAACGAACTATCAGTTTAATAAGCCACGGCTGCAAAATACTAACACGAATTCTCTACAGACGAATGTAAATACTGGTAGAAGCCGACATCGTGGAAGATCAGTTTGGATTCCGTAGAAATGTTGGAACACGGGAGCCAATACTCATCCTACGACTTATCTTAGGAAATAGATTAAGGAAAGGCAAACCTACGTTTCTAGCTTTTGTAGACTCAGAGAAAGCTTTTGACGTGTTGACTAGAAGGAGCAAATTCTGAAGGTGGCGGGGGTAAAATATAGGGAGCGAAAGGCTATTTACAATTTGTACAGAAAACAGATGGCAGTTATAAGAGTCGAGGGACATGAAAGGGAACCAGTGGTTGGGAAGGGAATGAGACAGGGTTGTAGCCTATCCCCGATGTTATTCAATCTGTATATTGAGCAAGCAGTAAAGTAAACAAATGAAAAATTCGGAGTAGGAATTAAAATACATGGAGAAGAAATAAAAACTTTGAGGTTCGCCGATGACATTGTAATTCTGTCAGACACAGCAAAGGACCTGGAAGAGCAGCTGAACGGAATGGACAGTGTCTTGACAGGAGGATAGAAGATGAACACGAACAAATGCAAAACGAGGATAATGGAATGTAGACGAATTAAATCGGGTGATGATGAGGGAATTAGAATAAGAGATGAGACGCTTAAAGTAGTAAATGAGTTTTGCTATTTGGCGAGCAAAATAACTGATGATGGTCGAAGTAGAGAGAATATAAAATGTAGACTGGCAATGGCAAGGAAAGCGTTTCTGAAGAAGAGAAATTTGTTGGCATCGATTATAGATTTAAGTGTGAGGAAGTCGTTTCTGAAAGTATTTGTATGGAGTGTAGCCATGTATGGAAGTGAAACATGGACGATAAATAGTTTAGACAAGAAGAGAATAGAAACTTTCGAAATGTGATGCTACAGAAGAATGCTGAAGATTAGATGGGTGGATCACATACTAGGTATTGAATAGAATTGGGGAGAAGAGAAATTTGTGGCACAACTTGACTAGAAGGAGGGGTCGGTTGGCAGGACATATTCTGTGGCATCAAGGGATCACCAATTTAGTATTGGAGGACAGCGTGGAGGATAAAAATCGTAGAGGGAGACCAAGAGATGAATACACTAAACAGATTCAGAAGGATGTAGGTTGCAGTGGGTACTGGGAGATGAAGAAACTTGCACAGGATAAAGTAGCATGGAGAGCTGCATCAAACCAGTCTCAGGACAGAATACCACAACAGCGACAACAACATACCACATAAATTGATAAGAGATGGTACTGATCCCCCATGGTACACAAAACGAGTCAAATAGCTGTTGCAGAAGCAACAAAAAAAGCATGCCAAATTTAAAATAACGCGAAATCCCCAACATTGGCAAAGTTTTGCAGAAGTTCGAAATATAGCGCGTACTTCAATGCGAGATGCTTTTAAAAATTTTCACAACGAAACTCTGTCTCGGAATCTGGCAGTAAACCCAAAGAGATTCTGGTCATACATAAAGCGCACCAGTGGCAAGATGCAATCAGTACCTTCTCTGCGTGGTAACAACGGTGAAGTCACTGATGACAGTGTCACTAAAGCAGAGTTATTAAACACGGTTTTCTGACACCCCTTCACCACAGAAAACAAAGTAAATATTCCTGAATTACAATCAAGAACAACTGCAAAGGTGAGAAACGTAGAAGTAGATATCCCTGGTGTAGCAAAGCAGCTTAAGCTCTTACTGAAAGCGAGGCCTCCGGTCCAGATTGTATACTAGTCAGTTTCCTTTCAGAGTATGCTGATACAATACCTCCATATTTAGCAATTATATACAACGGCTCGCTCACAGAAAGTTCCATACGTAAGGACTGGAAAATTGCTCAGGTCACACCAATACCCCAAAAGGGAAATATGAGTTATCCGCTGAATTACTGGCCCATATCACTAACGTCGATTTGCAGTAGCGTTTTGGAACATACACTGTGTTCGAACAGTATGCATTATCTCGAAAATACGATTTATTGACACATAGTCGGCACGGATCCAGAAAATATCGTTCTTCCGAAACACAACTAGTTTTTTACACTCATGAAGTAACGAGTGCTATCGACAGAGGATGACATATTAGTCCCATATTTTTAGATTTCCAAAAAGCTTTTGACATCGTTCCTCACAAGCGTCTTCTAACTAAACTGCGCGCCGATGGAATATCGCCTCAGTTGTGTGACTGGATTCGTCATTTCCTGTCAGAAAGGCCACAGTTCGTAGTAGTAGACGGAAAGTCATCGAGTAAAACAGAAGTAATATCCGGCGTTCCCCAAGAAAGTGTTATAGGCCCTCAATTCTTCCTGATCTATATTAACGACATACGAGAAATCCAAGTAGCCATCTTAGATTGTTAGCAGATGGTGCTGTCATTTACCGTCTTGTAAAGTCATCAGATGACCAAAACGAATTGCAAAATGATTCAGATAAGGTATCTGTACGGTGCGAAAATTGGCAGTTGACTATGAATAAAGAAAAGTGTGAAGTTATTCACATGAGTACTAAAAGAAATCAGCTAAATTTCTATTAGGCAATAAGTCACGAAAATCCTAAGGCTGCAAATTCAACTAAATACTTAGGGATTACAATCACAAATAACCTAAATTGGAACGATCACATAGATAATGTTGTGGATAGAGCAAACCAAAGACTGCGATTCATTGGCAGAACACTTAGAAGGTGCAACAGGTCTACTAAAGAGACTGCTTACACCACGCTCGTGCGCCCTATTCTGGGGTACTGCTGTGCGGTATGGGATCCGCATCAGATGGGCCTGAGGGATGATATCGAAAAAGTTCAAAGAAGGGCGCCTCGTTTTGTTCTTTCGCGAAATAGGGAAGATAGTGCCACAGACATGATATGTGAATTGGAGTGACAATCATCGAAACAAAGGAGTTTTTCGTTGCGACGGGATCTTCTCTTGAAATTTCAATCACCTCCGATTGCGAAAACATTTTGTTGGCACCCCCCTACATAGAGAGGAATGACCATCACGATAAAATAAGGGAAATCAGGGATTGCACAGAAAAATTTAAGTGCTCGTTTTTTTCGCGCGCCGTTCGAGAGTGGAACGGTAGAGAGACAGCTTGAAGGTGGTTAATTGAACTCCCTGACAGGCACTTTACTGTGAATAGCAGAGTAATCACGTAGATGTAGATGTAGAAACTGGAACTGCTAATATTCACAGAATCAATACACTGTCAGAAGGGGGACTGGTGACCTTCGCTGTTTAGTCCCCCTTAAACATCCCAACAATCACCACCACCACTGTCAGAATGAAACACAGTAATGCACTTTTAATAAATTTATCATACACAAAGTACCTAATCTTGACTGTGTGACCGAGTGCTGTCAAAACCGAAATGTAACAGATGCTTTTACTGAAGCTGGTCTAATGCTCCCTGTTAAGATAACCATCTATAGAGTAGAAAGTGTTGCCTACGAAAAAGTCTTTCGAACTCTGATGAAATTGTGCCTTACCCTCACCAAGTTGCTGGCAATTTATTGAAAATGTCTGTTCCTGTCTGTTCCTGAATATTGGACCCCTTTTTGGACCAAGGTTAGTGGTTTTTAGTCTTTATGCAGATTGTCATTATTCGTGGCGTTGATACTATGTATTGGTTGGTAATTGAAACATATTACATATCATTTGCAACAATTTTCATGAAGGAATAAATATACTGAGAATCAGTGGTTAGAACACCCAGTTCCTTGAATAGGTTTCTACTTGACGTTCTTGAATTTAGGCCACAAATGAGTCTTATTAGACGCTTTTACATGCTAAAAACTTTTTCTTGGTTTGACAAGTTACCCCAAAATATGATCCCATATAACATAGTAGAATGAAAGTAAGCAAAATATGCAAGTTTTTTTATATTTGTATCTCCTACATCTGACAACATTTGCATTGCAAATAAAGACTTGCTTAGGAGCTTTAGCCTCAGCAGTTCTTTAGTATGCCATTCCCAACTAGACTTATTATTGAATTGTAATCCCAGAAATTTAACACTGTCAACGTCTTCCATCTGCATGTCTTTACGTGTGATGCACATGGCGGGAGGAAATCCCTTACGGATTCTGAACTGCATATACAAACTTAGCGTCTGGAAATGTAACAGAGGAGAGGTCATTAATGTACACAAGAAAAAACCATGGAACCTAGATGGAACATTAAGGAACGCCACATGTAATTAATTCTCAATCAGATGAAGACCGATTGCTTACTCCGCAGGTATTTCGCAACAACACCCTTTGTTTCCTGTTAGTTAGGTAAGACTCAAACCATTTTGGAGCGCCGTCAGTGACACCATAATATTCTAGTTTACTTAATAGAATGCGGTGATTTACACAGTCAAAGAGCACTTTCCTGTAAATTTAAATATACCCAACGCCTCCCAGATAAATAAAAGTTAAACGAATCCGAAATTAGAGTAAGGAGAACCATGCGTGAAGCGTTTAACGAATTTGAAAGCAAAATTCTCTCTACCGACTTGACAGAAAAACCTTGGTCTTATGTTAAATCAGTAAACGGATTGATCTAGACCCGCTTTGACGATAGTCGCAGTGAAACGGAGGACGACACAGAAAGGGTGGAAATACTAAACATCTTTTTCCAAAACTGTTTCACAGAGGAACATAGCACTGTAGCGCCTCTTTTAAATTGTCGCACGATCTACAGAATTATTGGTAACGCATTAAGAGACCATGGGATAGAAAAGCAATTGAAATCCGTCAACAGAGGAAAGGCCACTGAACCTAATTGGGTGCCAACATGATTCTATATAGAGTATGGGGAGGAATTGCCCCTCTTCTAGCAACAGTCCACCGTAGGTCTCTAGAGCAGCGAAGAGTTCATAATGTTTGGAGAAAAGCATAAGTCATTTCCGTTTTCAAGAAGGGCTGTCGAAGAGACGCACAAAACTACAGGCCTATCTCTGAGGTCGGTCTGTTTCAGAATTTTGGAACATGTTGTATACTCGCGTACAGTGACATTTCTAGAAATGAAAAGCTCCTCTGTAGGAACCAACATGAGTTTCGAAAACAACGCTCATGTGAAACCCAGTTCGCTCTCTTCGTCCACGAGACCCATAAATCGGTAGATACAGGCGTCCAGGCTGACGCCGTGTTCCTTGACTTATGAAAAGCATTCGATACAGCTGCGCACTGTCCCTAATAAACTAAGGCGTACGGAATATCAGACCAACCGTGTGACTGGAATCAAGAGTTCCTAGCAAACAGAACACAGCATGTAATTCTCAACAGAGAGCAGTCTTTAGATGTAAAAATAACTCCGAGAGTGCCCCAGGGAAGTGTTATAGTATCATTACTTTTCAACATATATGTGTAGTCTAGTAGAGAACATCGGACGTACCGTGATATTTTTCGCCGATGATGCTGTGGTATACAGAGAAGTCGCAATGCTAGAGAATTATACCAAAATGCTGGAGGACCAGCAGAGAATCGTCACTTGGTGTAGGGAGTGGCAATTGAACCTCGGTATAAACAAATATAACGCATTGCGATACATAGGCAAAACGACCCTCTATTGTATGATTACACTATTACAGAACAATCACAGGAGGTTATTACTTCCACAAAATGCGTGGGAGTATGAAACAGAGCGATCTGAAGTGGAACGACCACATTGCGAGTATGGCAAATGTCTAGCCCGCCTGGTTAGCCATGCGATCTAACGCACTGCTTCCCGGCAGGAAGGCATGCCGGTCCCTGGCACGAATCCGCCCGACGGATTAGTGTCGAGGTCCGGTGTGCCGGCCAGTCTGTGGATGGTTTTTAAGGCGATTTTCCATCTGCCTCCATGAATGCGGGCAGGTTCCTCTTATTCCGCCTCATTTACACTATGTCGGCGATTGCTGCGCAAACACTGTCTCCACGTACGCGTACACCATAATTCCATAATCACTCTACCACGCAAACATCTACCACGCAAACATTGGGGTTACACAATGACCCTGGGTTCGGTGTGGGGCGGCGGTTGGGTGAGTGGACTGCTGCAGCCTGTTGTGGGGTTCTGTACCACTGAGGGCTACGGCGAGGACGAAGCCTCTCCGTCGATTCTAGGTCCCCAGTTCCATACAATACAAGGCAAATGGTTGGTTCAAATGGCTCTGAGCACTATGAGACTTAACTTCTAAGGTCATCAGTCCCCTAGAACTTAGAACTACTTAAACCTAACTAACCTAAGGACATCACACAGCACCCAGTCACCACGAGGCAGAGAAAATCCCTGACCCCGCTGAGAATCGAACCCGGGAACCCGGGCGTGGGAAGCGAGAACGCTACCGCACGACCACGAGCTGCGGACGACAATCAACAAAGGAAGTAGCTTACAAAACACTCGTTCGACCAAGATTTGAATATTGCTCGTCAGTATGGGATCTCTACGAGATAGAACTGACAGAGGAAACAGAAAAGATCCATAGAAGAGCAGTACATTTCATTACAGATTCATTCAGTATGCACGAAAGAGTCACGGGCGTGCTCAGCCAACTCCAGTGGCAGACGCTGCAAGAGAGGCCTTATGCACCACAGTGTGGTTTACTCTTAAAGTTCTGAGAGCGTACGTTCCTAGAAGAGTCTGCTAGTATATTGCTTCCTCTTCCGTGTATTTCACGAAAAGACCATGAAGATAAAATCAGAGAGATTCGAACCCACACGGAGGCTTACTAGCTATCGTTCTTCACGCGAAATGTGTGTGACTCCAACAGAAAAAAGGTAACACGGGTACACGAAATATCCTCCGCCACACACCGTAAGGTGGCTTGCAGAGTACAGATGTAGATGGGCCACTGCATCTGATCCACCAGGGCGGCGAGCTGTGTGCAGACTGCCAGCTCACTGCCAGCAGGCTAGAAGGCCACCTGCCAGCCTGTTGATTCACCTGGCCTCTGCACTGCACGCTCTGCTTACGGGATTCACCGCTGAAGCCCTTGTAGTGGTGCGCCTTGCATCTGTCTGTGACGTCCTAAGACTTACTGTTAGACACTACAGTGCCTCTTTGAGGTCATATTCTAATTGATTTCTGCTATGTGCCAGCTGATTATTAGCAGTGATTCCATCCTACAAGATATCACTATTCGGAAATTAAGAATCTATCCAGAGTAAAGATATTCTGCAACTGTTATTGCTATCACTTCCGCCCTTCTAATCACACAAAACTCAAATTTTGAGGAACAAACTGTCTACTGTAATTGGCTGTGGGCAAAACAAGTATAAACTAACACTATAGTGGAGGACGCAAGTTCAAACGTTCAATAATATCTCCGTCAACCTACGCAATTTGCTTGATTAAAATAATGATGAAGGGTAAATACCAGGCTTTAAAGATGGATGCAGGACATAACGCAGCGGACTGGCCTGACTAGGAGCGAACGTAATGGGGTGGGGAAGCGACAGGGCGGCGCGGCGCGTCAACCCGGCCCAGCTGGCAAAGCAGATAGTGCTTAGCTGCTGAGTTTTGTAGGGCGGTTGGACAATTAAGTGCAATGGACGAGTCAGGCAGTGGCTGGTGTGCTGAAACAAGCATCTTGCATGTCTCTTAACACATCACACGAGGACAGCTGTTAGTCTGCTACAGGAAACGTATTCCTGGCCTGGCAGCTGGACTGGACGTTCGTATGTCATCATCAAATCCCCCGGTATTGTGATATCAGAATCCAGTTGTCACTTCGTTTTTTTGAACCTGGGCTTTGATTTGAAACTTCTACAATCTGCACTGTTGTTTAAGAAGATTCTGGCTTTGCTTATTCATACTGATTTGAGCTCACGTCACTTAGGGTCGTGATGGTCACTCTGTGCTGTTTTTTTCAGTCATCGACCTAGCATTAACTTTGGCTACCAGATGCTGGCAGTGACTTGCCTAGTTTGTGTCAGGCTAGGACATAAAACGATCATATCTGGGTAATACGGTGCAGATGTTATAAATAATACAGGCATCAAGTGAAGATAAATTTTTAATGAGACTCTTATCAGATTATCCTTAATATACCAACAAAAGCGTCCTTCAGTACAGCATCTTATGACCATTATTGTACTTGGTATGGACCTATGGCTTTCCAGATGTAAGGTTTGTCCAAGTGGCAAATATCTGACAGATTTAAGGATTTGTACATGTACGGTCAAGAAATATTTTGTGACTTTTGTGCTGTTGGAATATGAACTTCTGTCTTGTACAATAAGGAGCGCAGCCTGTCGGCTGATCTCTTCGTAATATGTTCTTTGTGAAAAGCGACACTTGCTCATTAGTGCAGAGACAGGTAGAACAAATGTCATCCCTATACACGTAATTGATTCCTGCAAGCAGTTTTTTATTAGAACTGATCGGAAGGAGAGTGAAAATTCAAAGAAAAGTTCAATTTATTAAACCCCAGTTAAAAAATATGTAAAAAAAGTCTAATCCTCTGAACCCGTCACACATTTGTTAGTAATATTATGCGATACGATTCAACGTTTCAGCCCTTGTCTTCATGTGATGTTGATTTACATTTGATCTACTGTATCTTTAGTTCTGTAACACTTCATTTAATGAAGTAACTTCTCATATAACTATCATGAAATGAAGAAACAGTTACACATATTGTTTTCTTGCAGACTCTCACAAATCCTAGCTTTGAAAATGACTATATTGATGAGATTATTCGGACTACTTCTAGAGAAATTTTATCGCGAATATAAAGTTTATACGTGAAATACAGAGGTTACAGGCATTATGAAATCTCATTACATATTTTCTAATATTATTATTGCAAACAAAATATAAGTCCACAATATACAAGGTGGAGCGAAATTCGCGCACCCGGGCTTCACGGCGCAAGTCCTCACATGCCAGCGATAAAAAAAAATGTCCCTCACAAAGTTTCGTCCAGCGAGTACATCCGGCAGAAAAAGGACGTTAAAGAGTGGCAATCTGGCAACACTCTAACCACATTTACGGTAACTACCTCTGTCATGAGGTATTAGTTGTGCTGTACAGTTGGCGCAGTGGGTATAGTTTTGGGTTAGCATGAAGGAGGTCGATGGTTCAATCGTGGGTTGAGACATATGGTTTTTATTCGGTAACTGTAGTCCAGGTGGTACAGAATCTGGCATCTTAATCGTCAACAGCGATTGCAGCGGGTCCTCTAGAAAACATTTGCACTTACATACAACATTCGTAGAAATGGAAGATTGGTCAGGTTTGAAAGAAGACCTTTCCACGTTGTGGGCGTGAATTTGTTCACACCACTTTATCTAATAGATGTGAAACCAGTTTTCTTTCTACCCTCCTCCAATGGTCCCATAGCTTAGTACCAACTATTATTCTTGCCTCGTTCAGGCCCATTACATTTTGTTAGAGCCTTATGTTACCAGTAGGACTAGCAGTGTGCTTTACAAATATTATCCAAACTCGGTTAATATTTGCATGTGTTATCACCATAGTCCCACTAATTATGCCTTTCAACACTGAGTCTGGTAACCATATGCTGTTTAGTGTGTATCTGAATGCGTTATTATTATTATTCTATCGATGATATTGTGGAAACATCATGTCTGTTACCGTTAGGGAAGCAGTGTAATTCGAAACCTAACATTTCACAATTAGCGGTTTTGGGGTGAATCACGCAGAAAAATACCTGTCAGGGGGGAATGCACACTGGACTGATGCCGTGCTTATATTGTATGCACTGTCCACCAGACAGGGACTAGTTGCGAACAGAATAACACGCCCATGACAGACTCCATTGTACAGTCTTATATATAAAAACTGACCGCCGGCCGGCCGCCACTGAGACAAGTCCGAGTCGTTCACTTAAGGTGGCCAATAAAAATGGCTGCCCCTGACAACTCAAAGTCCGGCCATCTGGACAATCTGGCAACACTGTAAGATGCGGAAGTGTTAGGACCAAGTGTTGTCTACTTCCGGGATGTTCTCAGATTGTGTGAGCCCCTGGTCTGGTGGTAATCGTCGTGCATTCTAAGCTTATGGTCGCCTGTTCGCGTCCCACTGTACATTTCGGCCCTCGTCTAAAGTTATGAGTTTGATTGAACATCGAAGATAATTCGCTTCACATTCTACTCACCAGCAATAACAAGTACTTCCAGAAACAATTCCGTAGGACAGCTCGTGGCTGCGTCGCGATCATAACAGCTTACGCTCGAGCGTTTCCTCGCGCTGCAGCGGCTACCGGCCACCGGCCAGACGCCACCCGCCGCCTAAAATCCGGCGCCGACCCTGTGAACGTGGCGCGACGCTGTCAGTGTATGTATCAACTGTCATTTTCGAATTTGAAGTTCTAGTTATCATCTTGCAGTTAAGCATTGGATTTTGCATACTTGAAAATCATGAACTACGGTTAAGCATTGTAAAATTGAGTCGCAAGTGGAAAAAGGTGTAACATCTGCAACACACTAATTACTTTTGGTATAACAGAGAGCGAATGCAAAAGAGGCAGCTAGAAAGATTTGACCTGTGTGTGGAGCGAGTGCTTTTGGGAAAAATACTCCAGAAAAGGATATTCTTGTTTCAACAAAGATCGTTCTGGCATGAATGATATTCCACATTAAGGAAGTCTCGACTACTGATATATGTGATGGATTATCATTTAACCATCATGCGACATTTGCATTCAACAGGGAAAGTTGGGAAGTCTAGTGTAGGAGCACTGCATGTTCTAAATCGAAACAACAAAAATCAAAGGAGTGATTATTATTGAACGTAATCAGGTCTCTCATTGAGCATTCCTATGCAGTACTGTTACTGGTTACGTGTAATGATGCCTTTATCGTTAACTTCCTAAGAAGAAATGAAAGGCTGAGCCCCTCCAAAAGACGTAAACTCGAGCAAAGAGTAGTGTGAACCTAATATTTTACATCTGATAGCTCCAAAAGTGTGTTTTGGGCTACGAATTCTGCCCCAAGGGGTGTGTGCATCACAGCTGGAATTTGTTGCCAACAACTGAGACACCTTTCGGTCGCAGTGCAAGAAAATCGAGCAGTAAAACTACATCACCTGTGCTACTGCATGCATTGATAGGAAAGTCGTCTCTCAGGCAGTTGTATTGATAGGGAAGTCCTCTCTCAAGTACTTTTCCCTCTTTTCATATACCATATGCGTAAAATTTTACCTTTCCCGCTCTTGATCGATCAACCGTCAAGGCAATTCATTTCTAGACGAAAATACCCTTCAGACTACACTGGTTTAATGACATCGTTAGAACCAGTAGGTTTCCACGGGCGTAGAATTTGTAAACAAATTTAGGATTGTCAGATTGTTTTAGATATTGTGAAAGAAAATTCTGCTGCTGATTAAAATCTCTTTGATGATTATTGCTACGTTTAGTAAACTAATGGAAAATGCAATTAAAATATTCACTGTACTAATGCAAATTAAATTCAGCTTACTACAGAAACATCACGACGGCAGTCTATCTTAATAAAGCATTAAGTGTCTGTAAGACGACTGAGCCTATTTTAACACGAATTAGTAGGATATTTCCGACTTCTGACTTGGAAAAGATCTGTATTTACTTCATTTCTTGTATCATTCGCAAGTATTATGAAAATGTGGCAGTTCATAGATAAAATTATGTATTCACAACAACAAAAAATATGTCGGCAGAAAACAAAAGTGGCATTATGAATTTTGCAGTACCGTAAGGTTTTCGCTTTGACACTAAGGTTTACTAAAAGTAGCAAGACGAATTCTGCTCGAGCGTTGTCTTACGATTCCCTCATTGCATTTGTATCTGCCTGCTTGTAGCTCTGCTACAAAAAAGTAAAAAATCTGGCTTTCAGCAAGTCTTGACAGGCGAACAAGGCAGCTTGCACCTGAGAGGCAAGCACGTTTTTTTTTTTTTTTTTTTTTTTTTTTTTTTTTTTTTTTTTTTTTTTTTTTTTTTTTTTTTTTTTTTTTACGGAGCAGGTAGTGGGTTGGCGGAGGCAAGGTGGGCAGGGGTCGCGACCCGAGGCCTGTCCTCGATGTCTCCTCCCTCCCATCCTGGGAATGTGATGTGGTACAAAGGATGCAGTTGGTGCATTATTGTGATTTTTTTATTTTATTTATTCATTTATTTATTTTTTATTTTTTTAGAATTTTTTTCATTAAAAATTTTTTTTGTAAATTGTTTTTAACAGTAAGGAACTGAAAACTAGTAAAAGCACTCGTTGCGTCGAGTTGGGGACGCACATAACTAAACCCATGCTAATAGCTGTAGAAAAAGGCATAAAGAAAGAGAGCAAAGTCCAGGGCGAAGAAAACCATGAAACAAAACTGAAGGGTGGAATCCATACCACCATTAACCAGTGCTACATCTTGCACCGGATGGGAAAACTACAACTGCGAAGACCTTTTCGCACCGGGAACAAAAAGAGGAAATGGGGCAAATACTGCTACAGAGTGTGAGGGCTCACAACGAAACTCTCCATCTGCTGTATCATCCAGGTATGACTTCTCGTAATGATGAAAGTAGATCCCACGTTGTACCGTGTAGTGTTCTATCATCGTATTGTAATTTTAGCTTCTCTTACCCGTGATGTTCCAGCTACGTGGAGGGTCGTGGAACGCACTCCACAACAATTGGAAAAATATTGTCGATACTTTGGGTTACGGAGGATCTTGCAATGTCGTTCCTGCAAATAGTTCAAAAATGGTTCAAATGGCTCTGAGCACTATGCGACTTAACTTCTGAGGTCATCAGTCGCCTAGAACTTAGAACTAATTAAACCTAACTAACCTAAGGATATCACACACATCCATGCCCGAGGCAGGATTCGAATCTGCGACCGTAGCGGACGCTCGGTTCCAGACTGTAGCGCCCAGAACCGTACGGCCACTCTGGCCGGCGCAAATAGTTCCAAAAGTCTAAAGTGTCCTTAGCGCCGTCTTGAAACAAATAATGCACTGCATGTCCACGAAGCCACGTCAGTGCATTAGTTTTAGTGCGTGGGTAATACGTTTCATCCGGGAATAAGATAGTCTTGGGGTCGATATGATTCGGCGTTACCCGAAGGAAGTATGCTGACATTTGCCTCACTAACAAGGGGAGGCCGCCAATTGTGAAATTCAGATTCGATTCATACTGCGCATAATAAAAGCTCATGGCCAGAGGTGTAATGTGGCAAAGCACCAAGATGCACTTCTCAGCCGTTGTCGAGAAAATCGACAGTTAAAAGAAACCATTGTGGTGAAGTACTCTCTACGATTAAAAATTTTCTACGGCGTCGTGGTGCAGCGGTAAGCGCTCGGGTTCGTAATTCAAAGTTCGCCGGATCGAATCTAAGACGGTGTTCATCGTTGTCTTGAACGCCACAGCTCGTGCACGTGGGTGAGTCTACCATGTGGATCGCATGTAGCCTTGATCTGGTCACCTGCTTACCATTGACAGTGATATACCACATCGCCGTGACGTCAGTGTCCAGTGTTACGTGGTGAATTGTCCTCCACACTACTCGCCAGTTGACGTTCGGGTGCTTCCTCTCCACGACGTTATCGGGTCGTCCACGTTGCAGGACCCTATAAACCGTCTTTGCCGTCGCCAGTTGAATCGCTGGTAAGGCAAGTCGAACGTAACTGAGTTCGAGGTAAAAGACACCGATGTAGAAGAGCGAGGAGGGGACGTGGTGTATCGGCACAGGCGGCAACAGGGAGGGCGGTGCTAGTTCTTCTATTAACAAACTGGTCAGACTGTCCGGACGGCGGTGCCATAGTTTGACTAATGTGCTCACAAATAGGGCGACCGCTCTGTCATAAACGTGATAAAGGCCAAGCCCTCCCCGATCCGGGGGAAGGGTGAGAGTCTCATATTTGATCTTGAAAAGCATTCCTGAACTCACGAAGGACCCAAAAGCTGCAAGTATACGGCGAACTAACATCACCGATATAGGTAATATCTGGGCGATGTGCGGAATGCGTGACGCTAAATGTGTGTTAACATACTGGGTCCGTTGGACGATGTCCAGGGCTCGTAGGCGGTTGTTGGCAATTCCAGTCCGAACATTTCGTAAAAGCCGTCGAAAGTTGTGAGCAGCAGTCCGTCGTATATCGTCTGTAAAATCAATGCCGAGACATTTCAAACTATCTCTGAGCTGTAAGGGGGTGACACTGTTCTCAGACAATCCGACCCCGATGCTCATCGCCACCGATTTTGCCACGTTGATACGACTACCAGTGGCCATGCCTTTTCGCTATTCAATTTAGTGCGCTAGCGGTGTCGTCACCGTTGCGGATGACAATCACCAGGTCGTCAGCGTATGCTTTACACCGGAAAGTGTGGCCTCGTAACGTCATACCCGTTAGTCGTTGGCGCAGGCCGCAGAGGAGAGGTTCCATGGCCACAGCGTAAAGTAAAGTGGACAGAGGGCAGCCTTGGCGTATCGATCGAGAAATGGTGAGGGGCTGCGAAGGTCGGCCGTTGACGATCACCTTGGACGTCGCGCCACGGAGTAGTCGCATGACGACAGTGACGAATGGCTGTGGGTACCGCATATGTTGGAGGACCGCTTCCAAATAGTTGTGGTCCACTCGGTCGAAAGCTTGACTAAAATCGATTGCCGCCAGTGCACCCTTCAGACGACATGCCCTCGCCAGTGAGATCAAGTCACGATATTCACTGAGTGCTGTTTGAATATTATTGTCGCCTCCTAATGACGTTTGATCGGGTGAGATAACATTTCGTAGGGTCTGGCGTATCCGCGCCGCCAACAGTCGAGAAAAGATCTTAAAGTCGCAGTTCAATAGCGTCAACGGGCGGTAGTCCTGCAGTCGTGGGCCACCGGACGGTTTGTGAATAGGAATAATCATCCCTTCCACAAGGGCCGCAGGGAGCGGCACGTCCGGGGATAGTAGTTCGCGACAGATGTCCGTCCATCGGGAGGCTAATAAATATTGAAAAGTCCGGTAAAATTCCAAGGGGAGGCCATCAGGACCCGGAGACTTGTTGACAGCTCCTTTTCTAATGGGGTCGATCACTTCTTCTTCTGTAATTTCTTCCATCAAGGCCGCTTCCATTGCCGGGGTGACGGTGCCGTAAATCGTCTGAGAGACGTCCGCCAGTGCTGTCGGATCACGGGTCTGAGCGGAATAGAGTTGAGAATAATGATTGTAGAACGCTGTGTTTATGTCTTGTTGCGTGGTGAGGCGATGACAGTCCTCCGTGTCGATGGAGCGTATCAGCGCTAGTTGGCGTCGTTTACGTTCACGAAGGACGTGGAACATTGACGGGCGTTCGCTAGGTATCCGATCCTGCGTCCTCGAGCGGATGACTACCCCCTCTAGGTGGCGTCGCATATGAGCGAGGATCTGAGCCTTGGCACGGTGGACCGCCGTTTGTCGTTCCGGAGACGGCGCCATACCATCGCAGTCGCGCAGGACCCGGAAGTAAAAGTCGAGTGTATGTCTTCGCCAAGTGGCGTGGTCACGACCGTAGGTTATCAACGTTCGCCTCAGTGCCGGTTTGGCGCAGTCCAACCACCAGCGGATCGTTGTGGGATATGCACGGAGGCGATTTTCACACGAATGCCACGTATCCTCAACGGCTTGGCGGCAATCCGGGTACGACAGGTGAGCGATGTTTAATTTCCACGGGCTGCGGCTTCTCCACACTTGTTGCCGCCGCAGGGTGACGGCACAAATGTAAGCTGAGTGGTCTGAGAATGCTGCAGGCCACAGTTCCGCATCCTGTGTTCCAGCGGCGAGAGAGCGTGAGACATAAATCCGATCGATACGCCTGGAAGAGTGACTCGTGAAGTGCGTGAATCCCGGCCGGTGGCCGTGAAGATGTTCCCAAGTGTCCACCATCTGCAGGTCTCGAATTAGCGTCTCAAGTTCCGGGCACGGATTATGTCGTGGGAGTTGGTCTCTGGGCGCCAGTACGCATTTGTAGTCACCTCCAAACACCAGATGGTCGTGGCGGCCTTGGAAGAGCGGGGCGACGTCTTCCGCAAATAATCGTGAACGTTCGCGACGTTTGTCCGTCCCGGAAGGTGCGTAGATATTGATAAGGCGGACACCCAGTACTGTGAGTGCCATTCCTCTTGCCCCAGGCAGAAACAGGATATCGTCCGCCACTATCCCTTCCCGAAGAAGTGCAGCGACACCGCTGCCTGTTGGGGAAGCTGGAGAGACGCAAGCATCGTAACCGTACATGCCTGGGAAGTCGTCGACGTACACTTCCTGCGGAAGGGCTATGTCGATGGAAGCAGAGTTCAACATATCCTGAAGCAAGGATAACTTAGCGCGAGTCCGTATAGTGTTGATGTTTATAGTTGCAACGCGATAAGTTTGAGGTCTATCCACAGCATCCGTGTTGGCCATCAATACCCTTGTAAGGCTGTCTCGTCACTGTAACTGACGGCGGGAAAGGATCAACACTAGTGGGGTAAATTTCCCCTCGTGTCGTCCGACACGATGGGCAAGGGGTGTTCCTCACAGTCGTCTGCCCAGTCGCCATGAAATACCATCGGCTGTTGGTGGCTGTTAGTGGCTGCTGCGGCACTCGGCACTGACTCCATCGGCTGGGAATCGGCAGCGGCTGTCTGCTTGTGATCCTGCTGTTCTGTGGCGTCGGAGGGGCTGAAGCCGTCACCACGGCGATCTGTTGAGTTTGAAGTTACAGCGGCCTCTGTACCGCCGGTACCGTCATCGGAATTTCCACAGTCCATGTCAGACGATCGCTGCAAACACTCGTCCGATGGAGCACGCCGCCGTCTCTTGTATTTTCGCGGGGAACGCTGTTTACGGACGTGTGTTTCAGTATCTGAATGTGGGTGGATTTCTTCAGATGTTTAGGACGGGTGGTAGAGACAGAGCATCGAGTGACATTATACTGAGTGCACTATCCGAAAATTACCTCGAGCAATTAAACAGAGAACCGACTCGTGGAGATAACATCTTGGACCTACTGATAACAAACAGACCCGAACTTTTCGACTCTGTATGTACAGAACAGGGAATCAGTGATCATAAGGCCGTTGCAGCATCCCTGAATATGGAAGTTAATAGGAATATAAAAAAAGGGAGGAAGGTTTATCTGTTTAGCAAGAGTAATAGAAGGCAGATTTCAGACTACCTAACAGATCAAAACGAAAATTTCTGTTCCGACACTGACAATGTTGAGTGTTTATGGAAAAAGTTCAAGGCAATCGTAAAATGCGTTTTAGACAGGTACGTGCCGAGTAAAACTGTGAGGGACGGGAAAAACCCACCGTGCTACAACAACAAAGTTAGGAAACTACTGCGAAAGCAAAGAGAGCTCCACTCCAAGTTTAAACGCAGCCAAAACCTCTCAGACAAACAGAAGCTAAACGATGTCAAAGTTAGCGTAAGGAGGGCTATGCGTGAAGCGTTCATTGAATTCGAAAGTAAAATTCTATGTACCGACTTGACAGAAAATCCTAGGAAGTTCTGGTGTTACGTTAAATCAGTAAGTGGCTCGAAACAGCATATCCAGACACTACGGGATGATGATGGCATTGAAACAGAGGATGACACGCGTAAAGCTGAAATACTAAACACCTTTTTCCAAAGCTGTTTCACAGAGGAAGACCGCACTGCAGTTCCTTCTCTAAATCCTCGCACAAACGAAAAAATGGCTGACATCGAAATAAGTGTCCAAGGAATAGAAAAGCAACTGGAATCACTCAACAGAGGAAAGTCCACTGGACCTGGTGGGATACCAATTCGATTCTACACAGAGTACGCGAAAGAACTTGCCCCCCTTCTAACAGCCGTGTACCGCAAGTCTCTAGAGGAACGGAGGGTTCCAAATGATTGGAAAAGAGCACAGGTAGTCCCAGTCTTCAAGAAGGGTCGTCAAGCAGATGCGCAAAACTATAGACCTATATCTCTGACGTCGATCTCTTGTAGAATTTTAGAACATGTTTTTTGCTCGCGTATCATGTCATTTCTGGAAACCCAGAATCTACTATGTAGGAATCAACATGGATTCCGGAAACAGCGATCGTGTGAGACCCAACTCGCTTTATTTGTTCATGAGACCCAGAAAATATTAGATACAGGCTCCCAGGTAGATGCTATTTTTCTTGACTTCCGGAAGGCGTTCGATACAGTTCCGCACTGTCGCCTGATAAACAAAGTAAGAGCCTACGGAATATCAGACCAGCTGTGTGGCTGGATTGAAGAGTTTTTAGCAAACAGAACACAGCATGTTGTTATCAATGGAGAGACGTCTACAGACGTTAAAGTAACTTCTGGCGTGCCACAGGGGAGTGTTATGGGACCGTTTCTTTTCGCAATATATATAAATGACCTAGTGGATGGTGTCGGAAGTTCCATGCGGCTTTTCGCGGATGATGCTGTAGTATACAGAGAAGTTGCAGCATTAGAAAATTGTAGCGAAATGCAGGAAGATCTGCAGCGGATAGGCACTTGGTGCAAGGAGTGGCAACTGATCCTTAACATAGACAAATGTAATGTATTGCGAATACATAGAAAGAAGGATCCTTTATTGTATGATTATATGATAGCGGAACAAACACTGGTAGCAGTTACTTCTGTAAAATATCTGGGAGTATGCGCGCGGAACGATTTGAAGTGGAATGATCATATAAAATTAATTGTTGGTAAGGCGGGTACCAGGTTGAGATTCATTGGGAGAGTGCTTAGAAAATGTAGTCCATCAACAAAGGAGGTGGCTTACAAAACACTCGTTCGACCTATACTTGAGTATTGCTCATCAGTGAGGGATCCGTACCAGATCGGTCTGACGGAGGAGATAGAGAAGATCCAAAGAAGAGCGGCACGTTTCGTCACAGGGTTATTTGGTAACCGTGATAGCGTTACGGAGATGTTTAATAAACTCAAGTGGCAGACTCTGCAAGAGAGGCGCTCTGCATCGCGGTGTAGCTTGCTCGCCAGGTTTCGAGAGGGTGCGTTTCTGGATGAGGTATCGAATATATTGCTTCCCCCTACTTATACCTCCCGAGGAGATCACGAATGTAAAATTAGAGAGATTAGAGCACGCACGGAGGCTTTCAGACAGTCGTTCTTCCCGCGAACCATACGCGACTGGAACAGGAAAGGGAGGTAATGACAGTGGCACGTAAAGTGCCCTCCGCCACACACCGTTGGGTGGCTTGCGGAGTATAAATGTAGATGTAGATGTAGATGTAGCTGCTCCGGTGTCTGGAAGAAAAGCCGCTGTCGGCACAACCCGTGGGTCAAGGTCCATCCTGGCATCCACGCCTTCTTGCAAGGTCGGTCGGTGATTATCTTCAGGTGGGGGCGTCGTTGTAGAGGCCGGATCCTGTACTGCAGAAGCCATTATGGTCTCGCCATCGGGGTCGGCTATCGGACTAATGTCGTCAGCATCGGAAAAGGTTGCTGCCCGTGTAACTTCGGCGTAATTGAGAGGAAGGGTCGTCACCGTAGAAAGAGTCATAGATTCACCTGTCGGGATTTGAGTAAGCCGTCGTCGGAGACAATCCTACCGGACGTGCCCTACTTGGCCACAACCAGAGCAAGTGCGTGGCTGACCGTCATACATAATGATCGCCCTACATCCGCCGATGACAAGATATGACGGAACATGTTTGGTCAGTTCAATTTTAATGTGTCGTACCCCGTTAAGAACGGGGTACGTTGTAAAGGTGGTCCATTTTTCGGCCATATGGCTGATCACTCTGCCGTAGGGCCGGAAAGCCGCGGTGACTACGTCCGGTGGTACTTCGAAAGGGAGTTCGAAGACGCGTATCGTACGGAGGCCAAGCCCCGCGTGATCGATAGAGACCGCCCCAATATGGCCATCAGAATGTTTGAATTTAAGATCGTTCGGATGTGCGCTCACGATTCTGTTGCACACCTCGTCACTTACTAGCTTGACGTAGACAACACTGCTCGTGATAGAGAGATGGATACCAATTATGTCTCGCGGGTCAATTTTAACGTCGTCACGTAGAAAACGTTCCACTTCAAAAGCTCGCGGTCGTGCATGATCGGGCTGAAAACTGATCTTGATGGTGGTTTGTCTGTATGAATGTGCCATGTTGCGTCGGTAGTGATGGACTCTAAACTAGCGACAACGCAGTAGTAAACAACTACGGGCACTCGCGACCGCGTGGACGGGACGTAAACAAGACGTCCTCGCCGCAGCGCTGCGGAAAGCAGACTGATAGGAGCTAGCGAACAGGTGCGGTGTCTTTGATGTACTTACTGGCTCAATAGTCGCTATGGCAGATAAATCGCAACATAAGCGGCGAGAGTAGTTGTATTTTCCCGTGTGGAAAGACTATCGTTGACTCAAAAGCATTAACTGATATCCTTATGTCACATCTCAAGAGAAAATCACTCACAGTATTCCATTGAAATGACACGATAGCATCAAGTGAATTTAGCAGGATAGTTCTGTGCCATCAAGGAAGTGACTCGTCGCTCACAGAGTTGCCAAACATATTCTGCACTGTTGCCAAGTTTCAGTTATACTGCCAGGAAGGATATCAGCTGATGTGCTCTGTGAGTGACCGCGGAAGTGACTATAGCTTCGTCTCAAAGTTGCGGGTAGCAAGGGCCGCAAGATCCTCATTATATGTCAATGAGTCTTATTCGCCTTTCTGTAACTAGGTTTAGGGGCTAGAGTGCAATTACCTGTAATACATCGATGCACTGAGTGCAAACTAAATGTCATAAATTAATAACTGCGACAATTATTTGTGTTTTACGGTGTTAATCGGACCGAAATCTTGAAAGCGTATTCACCAGACGCGATTCACAATTCTGGAACTTCTCCAGGGGTTGAGGTGGCAACGTATCTTGCTGTACAATATTGTTATTGAGATCACTGTCATTGGCACATCCGCCAGAAGACAGGCATGGCCCGGCTTATTGTTGTCAGCTTTTCTGACAGATAATCTGCCTTTCCTCGAAACGTGAAGACTTAAGGTGAATTCGAAGATTCCATATGGCGAAAATTTGATGTTTCTATTCTTCCAGCTCTAACATTCAAAAAGCAGTAACAATAAGCGGCAGAAAAGCACCTGTGAACCAACAATTAATAAAGCAGTCATAATTAGTGGACTCTGACAAATTCCATCTGCCATCTGATAATTGTGAAAAGCTACTTTTTTCATCTGCACAGCACCGTAGTATGAACTCAAGGGTTTCATAGGATTCCTATACCTAATTTCTTTGTGATCGTTTTCAGTGACAGTAGGGGAGGAGTAAAACAATCTGACTTGAAACATACTTTTTCAGCGGGAAAAGTGAGGTATCAAGAATGTGAGCAATCACTTATTGCTGTAGTATAGGCTAGGGCAGAAAGAAGCAGGTTTCCGACAATGTAAACGATGAGAGGCACAGTCGCTGTCACTTATTAAACAGGAATTGTTCAGAAAATTACAACTATATCTAGTGAAATCAGTAGGTTGATGCAGCTCCACTCCGGCACTATCACTGAGTTGCCAAACGTTATCCGAATAGCACTTAAGATAAAAATGTGTGTGTGTGTGTGTGTGTGTGTGTGTGTGTGTGTATGTGTGTGTGTGTGTGTGTGTGTGTGTGTGTGTGTGTGTGTCTGTTCTTTCGAACATTTCCGAAAGAACAGACACTACGAATCGAAATAGACAGCATAGTTAATCAATTAAATATCGAAGGACAGATGTCCAGACTGAATGGCGGACAGTGGTGGGCTCGCGCGTGCCTGGCCGAAAGGCGAAGGTGGGATCTGGCCGCGTGGCAGCTGCCTTACCCCTTTCCAACAGGTACGGGGTGCTTCCTAGTGGTGATGACATCGTTTCCGAGCCACCACAGGATGCCTCGCCTGTTGGGCCAGTGGCCGATTCTCCGGCAAGGTCCCGACAGTCACAGAGGGCGGGCCTATTAGTTATAGGGAGCTCCAACGTTAGGCGGGTTATGGAGCCTCTTAGGAAAATAGCGGGTAGGTCGGGGAAGAATGCCAGTGTGCACTCGGTGTGCTTGCCGTGGGGTCTCGTCCGTAATGTGGAGGAGGCCCTTCCGGCAGCTATTGAACGCACTGGGTGTGACCGGCTGCAGATAGTAGCACATGTCGGAACGAATGACGCCTGCCGCTTGGGTTCTGAGGCCATCCTTGGTTCCTTCCGGCGGCTGGCTGATTTGGTGAAGACAACCAGCATCGCACGCGGAGTGCAAGCTGAGCTTAATATCTGCAGCATAGTGCCCAGAGTCGATCGCGGTCCTCTGGTTTGGAGCCGTGTGGAGGGTCTAAACCAGAGGCTCAGACGACTCTGCGACTATAATGGTTGCAAATTCATCGACCTCCGTTATTGGGTGGAGAACTGTAGGGCCCCCCTAGACAGGTCAGGCGTGCACTACACACCGGAAGCAGCTACTAGGGTAGCAGAGTACGTGTGGCGTGCACACGGGGGTTTTTTAGGTTAGAGGGACCCCCCCCCCCCTTGGGCGAAACGATAAAATACCTGACGGTTTACCAGAGAGGACATTATCATCGTTGATAAAGAACGTCCGTCCTCAGAGACCAAAAACAGGAAAAGTTAACGTAATATTGGTAAACTGCAGGAGTATCCAGGGCAAGGTTCCTGAATTAGTATCTCTTATTGAAGGAAATAGTGCGCATATAGTATTAGGAACGGAAAGTTGGTTAAAACAGGAAGTGAACAGTAACGAAATCCTAGACACAGAATGGAATATATACCGCAAGGATAGGATAAACGCCAATGGTGGAGGAGTATTTATAGCAGTAAAGAATTCAATAATATCCAGTGAAGTTATTAGCGAATGCGAATGTGAAATAATCTGGGTTAAGTTAAGTATCGAAGGTGGGTCAGATATGATAGTCGGATGCTTCTATAGACCACCTGCATCAGCAACCGTAGTAGTTGAGCGCCTCAGAGAGAACCTGCAGAACGTCGTGAAGAAGTTTCGTGATCATACTATTGTAATAGGGGGAGACTTCAATCTACCAGGTATAGAATGGGATAGTCACACAATCAGAACTGGAGCCAGGGACAGAGACTCTTGTGACATTATCCTGACTGCCTTGTCCGAGAATTACTTCGAGCAGATAGTTAGAGAACCAACTCGTGAAGCTAACGTTTTAGACCTCATAGCAACAAATAGACCGGAACTTTTCGACTCCGTGAATGTAGAAGAGGGTATCAGTGATCATAAGTCAGTGGTTGCATCAATAACTACAAGTGTAATAAGAAATGCCAAGAAAGGAAGGAAAATATATTTGCTTAACAAGAGTGATAGGGCACAAATCGCAGAATATCTGAGTGACCACCATCAAACGTTCATTTCTGAGGAAGAGGATGTGGAACAAAAATGGAAAAAATTCAGGAACATCGTCCAGTACGCCTTAGATAAGTTCGTACCGACTAAGGTCCAAAGCGAGGGGAAAGATCCACCGTGGTATAACAATCGTGTACGAAAGGTACTACGGAAACAAAGAAAGTTTCATCATAGGTTTAAGAGTAGTCGAATCATAGCTGATAAGGAAAAGCTGAACGAAGCGAAAAAGAGCGTAAAGAGAGCAATGAGAGAAGCATTCAACGAATTCGAACATAAAACATTGGCAAACAATCTAAACAAGAACCCTAAAAAGTTTTGGTCATATGTAAAATCGGTAAGCGGATCTAAATCCCCTATTCAGTCACTCGTTGACCACGATGGCACCGAAACAGAGGACGACCGAAGAAAGGCAGAAATACTGAATTCAGTGTTCCGAAACTGTTTCACTGCGGAAAATCGTAACACGGTCCCTGACTTCAGCCGTCGCACGGACGCCAAAATGGAAAATATTGAAATAAACGATATCGGAATTGAAAAACAACTGCTATCACTTAGTAGCGGAAAAGCATCCGGACCAGACGAGATACCCTTAAGATTCTACAGTGATTATGCTAAAGAACTTGCCCCCTTTCTATCAGCAATTTATCGTAGATCGCTGGAAGAACGTAAAGTACCTAGCGACTGGAAGAAAGCGCAGGTCGTTCCCATTTTCAAGAAGGGTCATAAATCAGATGCGAATAATTATAGGCCTATTTCGCTTACGTCAATCTGTTGTAGAATAATGGAACATGTTTTGTGTTCTCGTATTATGACGTTCTTAGATAATACAAATCTCCTTCATCATAACCAACATGGATTCCGCAAAGAGAGATCATGTGAAACTCAGCTCGCCCTATTTGCCCAAGAAATTCACAGTGCCGTAGACACTGGCGAGCAGATTGATGCCGTATTCCTGGACTTCAGGAAGGCATTTGATACGGTTCCGCACTTACGTTTAGTGAAAAAAATACGAGCTTACGGAATATCGGACCAGGTTTGTGATTGGATTCAGGATTTCCTAGAAGAAAGAACACAACATGTAATTCTTAACGGTTCAAAATCTGCAGATGTAGAGTTAATTTCGGGAGTACCGCAGGGAAGCGTGATAGGACCTTTATTGTTTACAATATACATAAATGACTTAGTTGACAACATCGGTAGCTCCGTGAGGCTATTTGCAGATGACACGGTTGTCTACAAGAAAGTAGCAACATCAGAAGACTCGTACGTACTCCAGGAGGACCTGCAGAGGATTACTGCATGGTGCGACAGCTGGCAGCTTTCCCTAAACGTAGATAAATGTAATATAATGCGCATACATAGGGGCAGAAATCCATTCCAGTACGATTATGCCATAGGTGGTAAATCATTGGAAGCGGTAACGACCGTAAAATACTTAGGAGTTACTATCCGGAGCGATCTGAAGTGGAATGATCACATAAAACAAATAGTGGGAAAAGCAGGCGCCAGGTTGAGATTCATAGGAAGAATTCTAAGAAAATGTGACTCATCGACGAAAGAAGTAGCTTACAAAACGCTTGTTCGTCCGATTCTTGAGTATTGCTCATCAGTATGGGACCCTTACCAGGTTGGATTAATAGAAGAGATAGACATGATCCAGCGAAAAGCAGCGCGATTCGTCATGGGGACATTTAGTCAGCGCGAGAGCGTTACGGAGATGCTGAACAAGCTCCAGTGGCGGACACTTCAAGAAAGGCGTTACGCAATACGGAGAGGTTTATTATCGAAATTACGAGAGAGCACATTCCGGGAAGAGATGGGCAACATATTACTACCGCCCACATATATCTCGCGTAATGATCACAACGAAAAGATCCGAGAAATTAGAGCAAATACGGAGACTTACAAGCAGTCGTTCTTCCCACGCACAATTCGTGAATGGAACAGGGAAGGGGGGATCAGATAGTGGTACAATAAGTACCCTCCGCCACACACCGTAAGGTGGCTCGCGGAGTATAGATGTAGATGTAGACTGTCATGGGCGTTAAAATAGAACAACGGCGTCAGATGAAAATTTGTGCCTGACCAGGTGCGAACCCGGATTCGTAGTGTCTTTTCTTTCGCACATGTCCGAAAGAACAGACACCACACATCTATCCATATTCAGGGTGTTTCAGGAGGAATAGTATATATTTTAGCAGGTGGTAGTACAGACAAACTGCATAAAAAAATTCCATATAAATGCGTCCACTTTTTATTGAGTATAGAGATACTGCAGTTAGTACGTAACCCTAACAAACTCAAAGCAAAGACAAATGAGGACGTTCAAAGTTGATTTTCAAAAATTCCCCCACCAACTTCAATGCACATTTGACTTCTCTTGATAACACCACGTGTAGCTCTTCTGAGGTCGTCTTTGCGTTCTTTTATGAGGGCTGCACTATTCACAATCCGAACGATCAAATCGGCTCTTGGGTTTAATTTTTCTTTGTAGACTTCGCCTTTAACCATTCCCACAGGCAGAAATCCGAAGAGATAAGGTCCGGATAAACTTGGTTCAAATGGCTCTGAGCACTATGGGACTTAACTTCTGAGGTCATCAGTCCCCTAGAACTTAGAACTACTTAAACCTAACTAACCTAAGGACATCACACACATCCATGCCCGAGGCAGGATTCGAACCTGCGACCGTAGCGGTCGCGTGGTTCCAGACTGTAGCGCCTAGAACCGCACGGCCACTCCGGCCGGCAAGGTCCGGATACCTCGAAGGGCAAGAAAAGTTCCCATATCTACTGATCCATCTTCTGGGAAATGTTGGGTTTGGATAATGTGTCACCAGACGACTAAAATGTGCAGGAGCCCCGTCATGCTGGAGGAACATACGCATTCTTGAAGCCAAATGAACCTCTTCCAATAACGCTGGAAGCTCATTTTCAAGGAAGTGTAAACAACTGGATCCTGTAAGGACCAACATACGAAACGAAAATGCATTGAACCCAGCTATATGTACGCAATAAAAATGGGACACATGTTATATGGCATTTTTTCTGCAATTTCTCTATAATACCGCCTCCTACAATATTTACTATTCCTCCTGAAACATACTGTATAATTTTTTGGGTCTCGATAGGTCATCGAAAGTTTTCAGTGCTAGACGCACGTCATCGTCCGAACCCTCGCGAGAATACAGTGTGGCCGCGAGCGAGTGGAATAAAGGACAGGGGTGGGGGATGGGGGTACCGCGCGTATGGTTATGTGGTATGCGGCAAAAATGGGAATTCGCGTCTGACGAGGACCGTGTGTAGATAGGTGCTGCAGAGAGGTTGGTTGCTGTGTCCTGACAGTGCCCACTGTCGGAGGTTCGAGTCCTCCCTCCGACATGGGTGTGTGTGTTGTCCATAGCGTAAGTTAGTTTAAGTGTGAGCTTAGGGACCGATGACCTAAGCAGCTAGGTCCCATAAGATCTTACCACAAATTTACAAAATTTTAAATCCAAAATACTGCATCTCGGTTCTTACAAAAGTGCACTGGTTAGATGTAACTGAAGAGAGGCTCCAACTCGGATTGTGGTTAAGGGCGAATCCCAAGTGCATGACTGCGAACAATTGGGAGCGGAAACTTAATTTCATCGGAACCTTGCTGAAGGACCATGACATGCGATCGTTAGACCGACTGCAGAAAGTTCAGTTTATAAATACATACATACTTAGCAAAATACACTCCTGGAAATGGAAAAAAGAACACATTGACACCGGTGTGTCAGACCCACCATATTTGCTCCGGACACTGCGAGAGGGCTGTACAAGCAATGATCACACGCACGGCACAGCGGACACACCAGGAACCGCGGTGTTGGCCGTCGAATGGCGCTAGCTGCGCAGCATTTGTGCACCGCCGCCGTCAGTGTCAGCCAGTTTGCCGTGGCATACGGAGCTCCATCGCAGTCTTTAACACTGGTAGCATGCCGCGACAGCGTGGACGTGAACCGTATGTGCAGTTGACGGACTTTGAGCGAGGGCGTATAGTGGGCATGCGGGAGGCCGGTTGGACGTACCGCCGAATTGCTCAACACGTGGGGCGTGAGGACTCCACAGTACATCGATGTTGTCGCCAGTGGCCGGCGGAAGGTGCACGTGCCCGTCGACCTGGGACCGGACCGCAGCGACGCACGGATGCACGCCAAGACCGTAGGATCCTACGCAGTGCCGTAGGGGACCGCACCGCCACTTCCCAGCAAATTAGGGACACTGTTGCTCCTGGGGTATCGGCGAGGACCATTCGCAACCGTCTCCATGAAGCTGGGCTACGGTCCCGCACACCGTTAGGCCGTCTTCCGCTCACGCCCCAACATCGTGCAGCCCGCCTCCAGTGGTGTCGCGACAGGCGTGAATGGAGGGACGAATGGAGACGTGTCGTCTTCAGCGATGAGAGTCGCTTCTGCCTTGGTGCCAATGATGGTCGTATGCGTGTTTGGCGCCGTGCAGGTGAGCGCCACAATCAGGAGTGCATACGACCGAGGCACACAGGGCCAACACCCGGCATCATGGTGTGGGGAGCGATCTCCTACACTGGCCGTACACCACTGGTGATCGTCGAGGGGACACTGAATAGTGCACGGTACATCCAAACTGTCATCGAACCCATCGTTCTACTATTCCTAGACCGGCAAGGGAACTTGCTGTTCCAACAGGACAATGCACGTCCGCATGTATCCCGTGCCACCCAACGTGCTCTAGAAGGTGTGAGTCAACTACCCTGGCCAGCAAGATCTCCGGATCTGTCCCCCATTGAGCATGTTTGGGACTGGATGAAGCGTCGTCTCACGCGGTCTGCACGTCCAGCACGAACGCTGGTCCAACTGAGGCGCCAGGTGGAAATGGCATGGCAAGCCGTTCCACAGGACTACATCCAGCATCTCTACGATCGTCTCCATGGGAGAATAACAGCCTGCATTGCTGCGAAAGGTGGATATACACTGTACTAGTGCCGACATTGTGCATGCTCTGTTGCCTGTGTCTATGTGCCTGTGGTTCTGTCAGTGTGATCATGTGATGTATCTGACCCCAGGAATGTGTCAATAAAGTTTCCCCTTCCTGGGACAATGAATTCACGGTGTTCTTATTTCAATTTCCAGGAGTGTATATCATGGCGCAGCAGTCTTACCGATACCGCAGGTCACCGCACATTAAATAATACCTGTAGCGTCTTGGTATGTGTGGAAACAAAATATCTTCAAAGTATCCTTCCACACGGCGACTTTCCAGAGGCAAAACGGAGGACTTGGAATTAAAGACGTGCTTTTAAACTAACACATGCCACTAAGACAGGCATCACGAAACTTCTGTTCTTCTCGTTAGATCGTGGGGATAGGAACGCTCCTGTTAATGTAGCACATATAGCTGCCAGCCTAGATTACGTCCGAAAGTACTTTGGTGATTGGAGCTATATAAGACTTCCACGCTAGAACCGTCTATAATTATATTACCAGACATCGTCTTCACAACCCAATTCCGGTAAATTAACCTACTAAAAACTGGATGAACATCTGAAAAATTATCAACAATAAAATTCTGCCAACTAGAGTCAGTGCCGTATGGTACGACGTTGTAAACGAAACCATACTCACAGCGGAACGATTATGGAAAATCAAATTGAGACCATCTCCACGCTGCGATATATATCGGTTGTAGAAACTGTAGCGCACACCTTCTTATGTGAAAATAGAATCAGAATTTGGAACTGGACTAGGAAGAAATTAGCACTATCAACAGAACCGCAGAAAGTCATATACCGATAACTGAGGCTTTACAACCCGACCGGAAATGTTACCCGTCCGCAAAGAATAACAGTTATTCGTGGCTTCTGGGACAGTTTGTGTTTTACGTCTTAACAAACAAAACTTAGAACTTAGAACAGTACATGTTTTATATTTCAGAAGAACATTTTAAGCTGAAGAAGAATAACAATTATAAGGAATGGTTTCACAATTTTTTATCTACTCTTTTATGTGGGCTACAAAGAGATGGACAATTTTATTGATTAGAAACAGAAAACTATTTTTTCACTTTTTTTATTCCTGGAATCTTCTTTAACCTTGGTTCTAAAATCAGAACTGTTCTAATTTGGCAAAACTCCTTCGGCTCCGAAATTTCTTTCATTTGTTGAAAAATATGTGGCTTCCTTACAGACCTCATATGCATCCAGTGCATAATAACTTAAATTGTGAATATATTTCTGAATGAATGTTTGTTACGTATTTTCCCGTCACCCTTTTCACTGTTATAAGTTATCTTCTGCAAGAAAAGACTGCCATTGGAGGCGGCAATCTGTAATTTATTTTACCTTAATTACTACTTCAATTTTGTTCTACAATTTAAGGCATATATGGGAACAAACATGGAATACATGGGAATAATGCAGCTACTCAGTGACAGGTGTGGGGTAGGCATTGTGGCCAGGCCTCAGATCTTCGACCCCTGCCCTCTTTGCCTCGGCCTACCTGGTGCTGAAAATGTTCTCAAACTTAAAAAAAAAAAAGAGATAGTGCAGTGGGCAGCACGTCTGTCTAGTAAGCAGGAGTTCCAGGTTCGAAGCCCAGTCGGTCACAAATTTTCACCTGCCGTCGTTGCTGTATTTCAAAGCGCTGTTACAGTGTGGACGTCGGCCCTTGGATGTTTAAGATGGCATTGTTTTTTGAGGCAATAGAGGTGATTTGCGAACATTTGTCTTGCCATCAACGTAACGGGACTTAACGGAATCCAACCCTTAGTCATTGCTTTGTGACGGCCCTAACCCGTATCATATACATACGAATCAGATTGTAGCGCATATTTAGTCAAATAACGAATGGTCAGTATACAAGTATTTACGAACAGTAGAAGCAGGATTGCAGCGAACTGATCACTTAACCAAGTGCAACATAGAGTACCTGTGCAATGAGTCATTCCAGTTGCGTAGCTGAGGGTAACATTTGCTAAGCAATTCACTGCAGAATTAATATAAGACCCGCACGATGATCTCTGTAGTCATACTGTATCATTAGCAGCTCGCGAATGGAGTACTATGTTCGTTAAATCGGCTTACTCAAGCTGATGCCAAATAAAGAGAATCTTTACTTAAGTAGGTAGTCAGCGCTGAATTATGTGCGCCACCATTAACGTTACTGTAAGGAGTTTGACAACAACACTACAACTACTGACAATCTGTATCACTATCATCACACAGTTGTAACTCGCCAGTGATTCCAAGTTGCTGATGCTTGTCAAGAATAGCGGAAAGCGCCTCTGAAGTTCCATTTGCATTACGCCTAGGACGGAGAGAATCCTAAATAACAGTAATACGTCACCCAGCGAAGAGAAGAGACCACGTATTGTCTCAAGTTCTTGCAGTTTGATATTAATGCAGTTCCCGATGGTTTCACACTAACGGATTCTTTTGGCTATCGGAATACTCATATGGGAATGATCAAAGTGTAATTGCTAGAACGCTCAACTACCTTAATAACACCTCATTCTGGATTGAATACGACTCGGACAGCGACGTTAATTTGACGTTTCCGTCCATCTCCTGACGTCCTACTGAATGAAGTCTGAAGTGTACGCACAGTTGGGTTGCCTGCCGCATGGATTCTGTGAAGTGTTGTGGCAGCAGGCAGTCATTGCTGGATACAGACATGTGCAAATATCCTCACTGCTCTAGAGAAACTCGTCTTTGTCGCATTTTTTCCATACCATAATTAGAACAATAACATAAAGCTTATTCTGCTGAAGAACTTGATGCCCACAAGTCCTTAAATAAGAATCTCCTCGCGGGAGTAATGCATGAAAGGAAACAGATTGTTGAACAAAAGAATGGACAGCTCCCAGCTTTTTGCGTTTCCGATAGCGTCTGCGATAAGAATCTGGTGTCATATTATGCTTCAGAGCCCTAAACTATTTATTTTTTTACTTCATACTAAAACAAAAGTTATGATATGAGAAGAGATAATGACTTATATGCTTCTCAGCAACTTTAGTTTTTCGTGTTTATTTTCTCACTTCATACTAAAACAAGCGCGTTAATATGAGAAGAGGAAATGAAATATACGCTTCCAAGACATAATATTTCCTTGTGCGCTACTACTGCGTACATGAAAGCCCTGCAGTTAATTTATGTATGTTGGATAAATTTTGATATCACCTCACATTCCTTTGTGAGAAGGTTCCTATTTTCTTGGAATTCAAATAGAGTGGACGTTTCATTACTGGTTAATATTCTGATGACTAACAACATGATACCCGTTGCAATTGCTCCATGGCACCCGTGAGTAGAGTCTTACGTTGGTTACCATAAGAACGCGCAGGCAGTGATATCCGCACACTGCAGTCAGAGCCAAGGTGATTTCTTCCTGTTTTGGCGAAGCGTCTGCTGCAGTGTCCACGTTCAGCCAACAGAAACGAATCGCGGCGGCATTAGGCACAGCTAATCGAGCCTCGACAACAAGAGCGCAGTGTCTCTGCTAACGATACTATGGAGTTAATACATCATACTTACTTAACGTGATATGCAGGACGTGGGTTGGGTTAAAATTCAGTTTGTAACTTTCCATCGCATTTAAATACTTTACAGTCATATTTGATGCAATATTTATTGTTGGTTGTCTCTCTAATGTTAATAGTATTGACTCAGATTGTGCGTGAACACGAAAACACACACACACACAGTCACTGATTCCAGTGGGGGTGACAACTACTGTGTGTCGAACAACACATGCACCAGTCAGTTCCTCAGCTGGCGTCGAGTGGATGAGATTTGTCAATTACCTGCATTGCAAGAACTGTAAGGAGGAGATTGAAAGTAAAGGACTTGTATGCTAAAGAGCTGCGACAAAGCAAAGCTTGACCGATTATCAGATAGTTGTCCACATGGGTTTTGTGGACGAGTATACTTTTAGTAACCAACCCACCCACCACCCACCATCATTACGTAAGATTTCTCGAAGGCGTAGGGGCATTGATTTCATTAAGTCGTCGATAGTGTAGCGTGATGGTTTACTTCCCACCATACGTTTTCTATATTCGTCCAAAGGTCGCTTGCATTTGTAAGTCCACATGGCAATGACCTTGTTACCTCTGCTCGCATATTCTCTATCTGGTTGATGTTCGGTAATCGTGGAACAAACGGCAACAGCTTCATCCTCTCTTGGCCCTGAAACCAATCTTGCACTGCTCTGCTATGATCGATGGGGCTCTGCTCCTGTATATAAACTGTTATCTCGTTACTTCATATATTTATATTTAAATAACGTATTTGTAATAAGAACATTGTATTCTTATTTCCCATATTCAGGCCCTGTCATAGACAAGTGATCTAGATTAGACAGTCCGATTAAGAATGTGATTTACCCAGTCTATCATATGATAACAGTTGTAGTCGGGTTTCCACATTAAGACTGACTATGTGAATCCGATTAGAACGATCTGGTATCGAAATGAAATTACAGAAATCTTATAATTTGAACGTCTGTATTGCAACAATGTTGCGAACATAAATTCCTTTGATGGAGTAACAGGTAGCAACTGTCTAAGAAAAAGTGAGAAATATGTCTACTAGCAGCAATGTAACGTAATTATAACCCATATTTATGTGATGGAAATATTGAATCGAACAATACACATACACTCCTGGAAATTGAAATAAGAACACCGTGAATTCATTGTCCCAGGAAGGGGAAACTTTATTGACACATTCCTGGGGTCAGATACATCACATGATCACACTGACAGAACCACAGGCACATAGACACAGGCAACAGAGCATGCACAATGTCGGCACTAGTACAGTGTATATCCACCTTTCGCAGCAATGCAGGCTGTTATTCTCCCATGGAGACGATCGTAGAGATGCTGGATGTAGTCCTGTGGAACGGCTTGCCATGCCATTTCCACCTGGCGCCTCAGTTGGACCAGCGTTCGTGCTGGACGTGCAGACCGCGTGAGACGACGCTTCATCCAGTCCCAAACATGCTCAATGGGGGACAGATCCGGAGATCTTGCTGGCCAGGGTAGTTGACTTACACCTTCTAGAGCACGTTGGGTGGCACGGGATACATGCAGACGTGCATTGTCCTGTTGGAACAGCAAGTTCCCTTGCCGGTCTAGGAATGGTAGAACGATGGGTTCGATGACGGTTTGGATGTACCGTGCACTATTCAGTGTCCCCTCGACGATCACCAGTGGTGTACGGCCAGTGTAGGAGATCGCTCCCCACACCATGATGCCGGGTGTTGGCCCTGTGTGCCTCGGTCGTATGCAGTCCTGATTGTGGCGCTCACCTGCACGGCGCCAAACACGCATACGACCATCATTGGCACCAAGGCAGAAGCGACTCTCATCGCTGAAGACGACACGTCTCCATTCGTCCCTCCAATCACGCCTGTCGCGACACCACTGGAGGCGGGCTGCACGATGTTGGTACGTGAGCGGAAGACGGCCTAACGGTGTGCGGGACCGTAGCCCAGCTTCATGGAGACGGTTGCGAATGGTCCTCGCCGATACCCCAGGAGCAACAGTGTCCCTAATTTGCTGGGAAGTGGCGGTACGGTCCCCTACGGCACCGCGTAGGATCCTACGGTCTTGGCGTGCATCTGTGCGTCGCTGCGGTCCGGTCCCAGGTCGACGGGCACGTGCACCTTCCGCCGACCACTGGCGACAACATCGATGTACTGTGGAGACCTCACGCCCCACGTGTTGAGCAATTCGGCGGTACGTCCACCCGGCCTCCCGCATGCCCACTATACGCCCTCGCTCAAAGTCCGTCAACTGCACATACGGTTCACGTCCACGCTGTCGCGGCATGCTACCAGTGTTAAAGACTGCGATGGAGCTCCGTATGCCACGGCAAACTGGCTGACACTGACGGCGGCGGTGCACAAATGCTGCGCAGCTAGCGCCATTCGACGGCCAACACCGCGGTTCCTGGTGTGTCCGCTGTGCCGTGCGTGTGATCATTGCTTGTACAGCCCTCTCGCAGTGTCCGGAGCAAGTATGGTGGGTCTGACACACCGGTGTCAATGTGTTCTTTTTTCCATTTCCAGGAGTGTATATTTCAGTGGTGGGAAGATACACCATGTCGGATTTGCTGATGACATAATAATAATAATAATGATAATAATAATAATAATAATAATAATCCCGTGGCCGGTCGTAGTGGCCGAGCGGTTCTAGGCGCTACAGTCCGGAACCGCGCGACCGCTACGGTCGCGGGTTCGAATCCTGCCTCGGGCATGGATGTGTGTGATGTCCTTAGGTTAGTTAGGTGTAAGTAGTTCGACGTTCTAGGGGACTGATGACCACAGCAGTTAAGTCCCATAGTGCTCAGAGCCAATAATCCCGTGTGGCAGACAGGGGAAAGCTTCCCCCATATGGGTGGTACCAAGGAAATCAAATACTTGGGGTGATCCAAATACTAACACAATCCTGAATAGCTACTCAGTCCGTTGAACCCAAAATCCAGACACGTCTGAGGAAAATCACCGCTACTCTGGTCACCGTCTGTTAGCTCAATGAGCTCTGCTGAAAACATTTTCTTCCAAAGGCTTCAACACCCTCTGGGCCTGTCCGGTTCTGCTATCACCCAGGCCAAACCAATGAAACACAAGCAAACATGAACTGTGCATGCAAAGTCAACTTTACCCCAGGTGGGTACTCACCCGTCGACAGGCAGCAGCTGGATTTTCGGACTCTGGGGAGTCCAGGCTAGCATGGCAGAAAATATCGAAGATCTCTAGTAAATTTCCCTAAAAGCAGAAAACATGCATTTGAAAACTAAAATCGATACATTGATCCAAACACGAAACCTAAGTAATCTCACATAAGAAATCGACCTACAAAAAATTCTCATCCTTGCTCTTCAAGAACCACCTCTAACTGACACGGCTGGTCCCGGCGGAGGTTCGAGTCCTCCCTTCGGCATGGGTGTGTGTGTTTGTTCTTAGGATAATTTACGCTAAGTAGTGTGTAAGCTTAGGGACTGATGACCTTAGCAGTTAAGTCCCATAAGATTTCACACACATTTGAACATTTGAACACTAACTGACAATGAAACCTTGCATTACGGAAACCACTGCATCTTCATGAAAAAATACAACAAAAGGCAGCGAAAGGCGCACCAATCTTTGGCATGGCATTTCTCGAACACAGATCTATTATCAACTATGTCAAAGAAATCACGCCAGCCGGAGTGACCGAGCGGTTAAGGCGCTACAGTCTGGAACCACGCGACCGCTACTGTCGCAGGTTCGAATCCTGCCTCGGACATGGATGTGTGTGATGTCCTTAGGTTAGTTAGGTTTAAGTAGTTCTAAGTTATATGGGACTGATGACCTCAGCAGTTAAGTCCCGTAGTGCTCAGAGCCATTTGAGCCAAAGAAATCACACTCATCAACAATCGACTTATGACTATGCTCATTCAGAGCTCCAGTAAAAATTATACACTCATCAATGCACATGCCCCCACCAACATCGAAAATAAGAAAAACACCGAAAATGTCGAAAAATTCTGAGACACACTCGAAAAAACTATGAGCAAAATTCACCTAGATGACGTGAAAACACTAATGGGAGACTTCAACTGTCTATTTGGGACAGAAAAAACCTATAGAAAAATCATTGGTACAAATTCAACACACCGAAACACCTACACCAACGGCACACATCTGACTGACATTTGCCAACAATTCAACCTCAAACGGATGTCTACCCACTTTAGGGAAAAACCAGTTCCCAGGTAACATGCTTGGTTACCAGGTGCAAGCTGCTTTCGTTCACATTTAGAGACTCGCTGAAAGCCAGATTTTTTATTCTTTTGTAGGTACAAGCAAGCAGATACAAACTCAATAAGGGAATCGTAAGACAACGCTCGAGCAAAATTCGTCTTGCTACTTTTAGTAAACCTTAGTGTCAAAGCGAAAACCTTACGGTACTGCAAAATTCATAATGCCACTTTTGTTTTCTGCCGACATATTTTTTGTTGTTGTGAGTACATAATTTTATCTATGAACTGCCACATTTTCATAATACTTGCGAATGATACAAGAAATGAAGTAAATACAGATCTTTTCCAAGTCAGAAGTCGGAAATATCCTACTAATTCGTGTTAAAATAGGCTCAGTCGTCTTACAGACACTTAATGCTTTATTAAGATAGACTGCCGTCGTGATGTTTCTGTAGTAAGCTGAATTTAATTTGCATTAGTACAGTGAATATTTTAATTGCATTTTCCATTAGTTTACTAAACGTAGCAATAATCATCAAAGAGATTTTAATCAGCAGCAGAATTTTCTTTCACGATATCTAAAACAATCTGACAATCCTAAAGTTGTTTACAAATTCTACGCCCGTGGAAACCTACTGGTTCTAACGATGTCATTAAACCAGTCTAGTCTGAAGGGTATTTTCGTCTAGAAATGAATTGCCTTGACGGTTGATCGATCAAGAGCGGGAAAGGTAAAATTTTACGAATATGGTATATGACAAGAGGGACAAGTACTTGAGAGAGGACTTCCCTATCAATACAAGTGCCTGAGAGACGACTTTCCTATCAATGCATGAAGTAGCGCAGGTGATGTAGTTTTGTTACTCGATTTTCTTGCACTGCGACCGAAAGGTGTCTCACTTGTTGGCAACAAATTCCAGCCGGCTGCGGTGGTCTCGTGGTTCTAGGCGCGCAGTCCGGAACCGTGCGACTGCTTCGGTCGCAGGTTCGAATCCTGCCTCGGGCATGGATGTGTGTGATGTACTTAGGTTAGTTGGGTTTAAGTAGTTCTAAGTTCTAGGGGACTGATGACCCCAGCAGTTGAGTCCCATAGTGCTCAGAGCCATTTGAACCATTTTTGAACAAATTCCAGCTGTGATGCACACACCCCTTGGGGCAGAATTCGTAGCCCAAAACACACTTTGGAGCTATCAGATGTAAAATATTAGGTTCACACAACTCTTTGCTCGAGTTTACGTCTTTTGGTGGGGCTCAGCCTTTCATTTCTTCTTAGGAAGTTAACGGTAAAGGCATCATAACACGTAGCCAGTAACAGTACTGCATAGGAATGCTCAATGAGAGACCTGATGACGTTCAATAATAGTCACTCCTTTGATTTTTGTTGTTTCGATTTTGAGCATGCAGTACTCCTACGCCAGACTTCTCAACTTTCCCTGTTGAATGCAAATGTCGCATGTTGGTTAAATGATAATCCATCACATATATCAGTAGTCGAGACTTCCTTAATGTGGAATATCATTCATGCCAGAACGATCTTTGTTGAAACAAGAATATCCTTTTCTGGAGTATTTTTCCCAAAAGCACTCGCTCCACACACAGGTCAAATGTTTCTAGCTGCCTCCTCTGCATTCACTCTCTGTTATACCAAAAGTAATTATTGTGTTGCAGATGTTACACCTTTTTCCACTTGCGACTCAATTTTACAATGCTTAACCGTAGTTCATGATTTTCAAGTATGCAAAATCCAATGCTTAAGTGCGAGATGATAACTAGAACTTCAAATTCGAAAATGACAGTTGATACATACACTGACAGCGTCGCGCCACGTTCACAGGGACGGCACCGGATTTCAGGCGGCGGGTGGCGTCTGGCCGGTGGTCGGTAGCCGCTGCAGCGCGAGGAAACGCTCGAGCGTAAGCTGTTATGATCGCGACGCAGCCACGAGCTGTCCTGCGGAATTGTTTCTGGAAGTACTTGTTATTGCTGGTGAGTAGAATGTGAAGCGAATTATCTTCGATGTTCAATCAAACTCATAACTTTAGACGAGGGCCGAAATGTGGTAAAAAAAAAAAAAAAAAAGAAAGAAAGAAAATACAGTGGGACGCGAACAGGCGACCATAAGCTTAGAATGCACGACGATTACCACCAGACCAGGGGCTCACACAATCTGAGAACATCCCGGAAGTAGACAACGCTTGGTCCTAACACTTCCGCATCTTACAGTGTTGCCAGATTGTCCAGATGGCCGGACTTTGAGTTGTCAGGGGCAGCCAGTTTTATTGGCCACCTTAAGTGAACGACTCGGACTTGTCTCAGTGGCGGCCGGCCGGCAGTCAGTTTTTATATTTAAGACTGTACAATGGAGTCTGTCATGGGCGTGTTATTCTGTTTGCAACTAGTCCCTGTCTGGTGGACAGTGCATCCAATATAAGCACGGCATCAGTCAAATGGTTCAAATGGCTCTGAGCACTATGGGACTCAACTGCTGAGGTTATTAGTCCCCTAGAACTTAGAACTAGTTAAACCTAACTAACCTAAGGACATCACAAACATCCATGCCCGAGGCAGGATTCGAACCTGCGACCGTAGCGGTCTTGCGGTTCCAGACTGCAGCGCCTTTAACCGCACGGCCACTTCGGCCGGCACGGCATCAGTCCAGTGTGCTGTTCCACCTAACGTGCATTACCCCTCTGACAGGTATTTTTCTGCGTGATTCACCCCAAAACCGGTAATTGTGAAATGTTAGGTTTCGAATTACACTGTTTCCCTAACGGTAACAGACATGATGTTTCCACAATATCATCGATAGAATAATAATAATAACGCATTCAGATACATACTAAATAGCATGTGGTTACCAGACTCAGTGTTGAAAGGCATAATTAGTGGGACTATGGTGATAACACATGCAAATATTAACCGAGTTTGGATAATATTTGTAAAGCACACTGCTAGTCCTTCTGGTAACATAAGGCTCTAACAAAATGTAATGGGCCTGAACGAGGCAAGAATAATAGTTGGTACTAAGCTATGGGACCATTGGAGGAGGGTAGAAAGAAAACTGGTTTCACATCTGTTAGATGAAGTGGTGTGAATAAATTCACGCCCACGACGTGGAAAGGTCTTCTTTCAAACCTGACCAATCTTCCATTTCTACGAATGTTGTATGTAAGTGCAAATGTTTTCTAGAGGACCCTCTGCAATCGCTGTTGACGATTAAGATGCCAGATCTGCACCACCTGGACTACAGTTACCGAATAAAAACCATATGTCTCAACCCACGATTGAACCATCGATGCCGGCCGGTGTGGCCGTGCGGTTAAAGGCGCTTCAGTCTGGAACCGTGTGACCGCTCCGGTCGCAGGTTCGAATCCTGCCTCGGGCATGGATGTGTGTGATGTCCTTAGGTTAGTTAGGTTTAAGTAGTTCTAAGTTCTAGGGGACTGATAACCTCAGAAGTTAAGTCCCATAGTGCTCAGAGCCATTTGAACCATTTTTTTTTTTTTTTTTTTGCAGCGCCTTATACCGCTCGGCTAATCCCGCGCGGCCTTCTCCATGGAATTTACTTTTATTTTTATTCAAGCCATGTTGCAAACAAAACGCAACATAAGGGGCATACTTAGTCTGACGTTCAGAAGAAGCGCGTTTCCACATCATCAAGTTACATTCTCTCTTTAAAGGCGAAGAAGCGGGGCCGAGAAGGCAAAAATTGATGAGCGTAAAGGACGGGTTGAAGGGGAGAAAGGAGACCAGAAAAAAAAGATGGTAGAGCACTAGACCCGCGAAAGGCAAAGGTCCCGTGTTCGAGTCTCGGTCCGGCACAAAGTTATAATCTCCCAGGAAGCTTCATATCAGCGCACACTCCGCTGCAGAGTGGTAATCTCATTCTGGAAATCGTGATTCACTTAATATACCAAAAGTAATAATTAGCATAACAACTGAGCCCAAAGTTTGCATTTGTGGGTCTTGCCAGACCCTAGGAGTGTGAAATGGGCTTTGTCGGTCCACAACACGTTAGACAACGAATCGTCATTTTCCCACACCTTTTGAAGTGCCTACGCCGCAAATGCTTTCCGCGTCACAAAATCGGTGGCTACAGTTCATGATGACGCTGGATTTCGTACTGAGGGTACATCTCAGTGCTTTCCAACACTAGTGCGTGAAATGTTGGAGTGACGTGCGACTTCACCAGCACTGGCTGCACCAGGTGGAGATGATATTCACCATGATGCCCACTACATACTTACGCGGGGTTGAGCTGCAGACCTCGGCCGCCAGAGAGACTGTGTCAGACACCGATCGCCCCGGCTGAAAGCCAAACTGCCTATCTCTTATCCCTCACAGCATCCTGTGTGCCTCCAGTCTGTCAGCTAACAGACTCTCAGATATTTTCCCCAGAACGTCTAGAACACATATTGGCCTTTAGGACTTGGCTTCCAGTGGATCTTTATCTTTCTCCTTCTTTATGATGACCTCATTTGCCTTACTCCAGATTTAAGGAAATTTTCCAAGCCTCAGGCATTCGTAATAAAGTCTAGTAAGAGGTGCAGTTAGCTGAGGGGCGAGGAAATGCACCACCTCCGCTACAATGCCGTCTGGCCCCAGAGTCTTCCCCCTTTTTATGGATTTTACGTGTGTAGCCACATCCTCCTCCGAGAAGGGGTACACCATAGTGTTGTTAGTGTACTCAGCAAGATTATCCCTGCGGATCTGGCGCTGCATTTACGTCTCATGCTCGTCGTCATCTGGCAGCAGAGTCCGAAGGAAGAGCTCAGCAGTCTCCTGCCAGGACTTTGTCACCTGACCGCTGTCTCTAATGGTCTACAGGACCGTGGGAGATCTTATTTTCTCCCTCACCAGCTTATGGGGGACTCTCCATGGGTCAGTGACTAGCTGGTGCAGCACGTACTTTTCCCAACTCTTATTTGTCTAGTATTTCGCTGCCCTGAATTACCACTGGCCGGCCAACCACCACTGGTCGTCCCACATGTCTCTCGTCTGCCTCTGTCTGATTGTGCCCCCGGTTGTAGGAGGAGGATACGCCAGCCTGAGCCACAGGCTCAGTCTGAATGCAAGCATCAACCATTATTACTCTTCGAGCTCTCACTTCTGACAGTGACTTCAGAAAATCTTTAAACCTGCACGCCCTCTCAGCATCTCCCCTCCGTTTACTTGGGGACTTCTTCTTCACCATCTTGGTCTCGATGATGGCCTCAGCCGTTATCAGTTCGGGATATTAAACGTTGTTTGAGCATTTTATAAGTGGGGCAGGTTCTTCTAGTGGTACTGCAGATCTTTTTGCCCGTACACATACATACATATACTCGATTTCTTGTAGTCCTTCCCTATGTGGTCCTCAGCACCGTACTTGGAGCATGCCGGCCTCCTGCTGCAGTGCTTGTATACGTGATCAACGTCTCAGCAGTTGTGGCAACGAGGCACAACAAGATAATCTTCCACGTTTATGGCACGAAAGACAAAATACACCTTGCCCACAGTCGGGAGTCTTTTCCACAAACTACCTGAAACCTCAGCAACGTGATGGACGACATCACGAACCCTGGGTCTGCTTCTGAACTTTAACTTAAAGTCCTTCTTAAAAGTGTCAATGTCCATGTCGTCTCAATTCTGTTGTCATATGAATCCTCCTCCTTTAAAGACATTTGGAAGTCATACAGGATAACTAATGGATTACGCTTTTTGGGAGGTCCGCATTTCACAGCCTTACATAATTTTTGGTTACTTAATAACTTATTCTTACCATCTTTGGTGGCAACATCAACTATCACCACGTTCTTAGTTGCCTTTACTCTGTTTATTTTGATCTTTTCTCGCACTGGGTTGACTATGGTAGTAAATATTTCCAGCACCTTTTTGATATCTTGGCCGGGCATACGTCTCAAAAAGACTGCCATGTCTGACCATTTGGAAACTTTGCCTACAGTGTCCCTAGTCATTTGGGCCTTTGGTGGCGCTTGTGTGGCCACGCCAGCCCACGTCTTCACAGGCTGTATACACAGTCTACCATTCTCTTTTTCTAATTCTTCTATGTGGCCTTCGAGCTTCACTTTTGCGATTGTCCATGCAGACAGTTCATTTTTAATAGCTTGAACTGTGGCCTGACTAATTTTACCGTTTTTTGTATTCTGGTTGATGATCTGGGTGATCCTTGTGTGCCTACTCATTATGTCGTCATCCGTCACCTGACCTAGGCCATCTTGTGGCGAGGGATTGGCTAGCATCGAAGCCCACATAGCGGGCGCGCTCGAATCGCTTGTCCCATTTCTGGCCAATATGAACATTTGAAAGTGAAGAAATTGGGGGCCACGTCTCTTGCCCCAATCCGGCTCCTCTGGCATGGGGGGGACCAATTGCAGCTTGCCCACTGGTCTTGCCCCTAGACGAAGGGCCCCTAAGAGTTGCTGGGCTCAACATGCCACCTCCAGCTCACTGGTCCCCTTCAGTACCTGGTCACCGTCGATTTCACTCATACTGCATCGGCAAGTGCACCTCACACTCCGGAGAAGTGGATCCACCTCTCGCCCTTCGACCCTACTAGCCCGAGCTTCCACCTTGCTGCCAGGGACCCATTCGTACTCAGGTGGTGGGTCGGCCACCCAGTCATTCAGGGGTGTGGACCCATTTAACCTAACCCAGGCTGTGTTGCCACCTCCTGGCTTGGCGGAACTTGCCTTGGACAACCAGAGGTGCAGCGAGGCACACTTGCCAACTTGGGCCAAGATCCCGCGCCAACAAACCAGACCATTGGCGGCAGGGACACGGGTGATGGCGTGTCTCTGCATTCTAGGGAGCAGTGGTGCCAGCAGGCGCTGTGCGTCGCAGCTGAAGTCAGCAATGCACCTACACCCACCGCTCAACCCAGGAGGGACAGATGTTGTGTCCCTTTTGACCTAGCTCCCCCTTCGCCATGCAGCCTTTGCTTTCGCTTTGTGTTGGGTACTTTTAACGTCGTCCAGGACGTGAGGAGCGGCGGCAGCCAGGCCACAGGAGCTCGGGATATTCGTTAGACTTGCCCTCACCTCCCCGCCCGACCGCTGCCGTTCAAGAAAGACAGGTGGTGTGTCTTTCGCAGCCGGCCGGGGTGGCCGAGCGGTTTTAGGCGCTACAGTCTGGAACCGCGCGACCGCTACGGTCGCAGGTTCGAATCCTGCCTCGGGCATGGGTGTGTGTGATGTCCTTAGGTTAGTTAGGTTTAAGTAGTTCTAAGTTCTAGGGGACTGATGACCTCAGCAGTTAAGTCCCATAGTGCTCAGAGCCATTTGAACCATTTTTTGTCTTTCGCAACGCAGCTTCCACTGTGCCCCACACCCTTTACTTTCGCCTGGGGTTGGGGACGTTTAAAATCCTACCGTTACAGAAGTTTATCGTCCTTCCTTGACACATGACAACTTTCACCGTTCAATGCAGCCCAGAAGTGTAGAAAGATGTTGGCCTGGGTCTTATGTTGTGGAGTTTGACATCAATGAGGCAGTGCAGCACTCAAACCTGAGTTAAGTTCCATGGAGGGCCTCCACACGTACTGGGGGATCATGGATGACCATGTCTCACACACTGCTTTTGATAATTCACGGTGGGCCAATGCAGTCCAGTGAGTATTGCACCCAGCCAAAGGCTAGCCTTTTAATATGAATGTACGGCCCTTACCATGTAGCTTCACCCCATTCAAGGGGGCTACTGAGCGCCAAGGCCACAACAAGGCCACGAGATAGGACGTTATGGTCCCCGTCCCACTCAGGTTCCTCTGAGCTAAAAGAGCACTTTGGAATAAATCCAAAGATTTCCGGGAATCGCAGGATCTCCTGGCGATTTTAACCGAGCTACGGGAAGGCAACACACCTCCCCTCCAGTGGTGCCATGCTGACTGAAACTTGTGTAAACAGCTTTGGATTTCTTTGGCGAGGGAGATGTGGGATGTTTCCACTGGTGGCTTTACCTTTTACCCTCACGCTGCTTGAATTCTATCGGACAGAATCATCCTACTGCAAGATAATGCCCATACCCACGCTGCCAATCTTACGAGATATACACTTTAGCAATTTCGTTGGTAACATTGCAACAACCTCCGTACAGCTCGGATCTTTCACTGTGTGATTTTCACATCTTTGGCGAACTATTGGAAGACATGCATGGACGTCACTTTCAGTCGGACGAGGAAGTGCAAGAGTGAGTGCGGTTGTGGATCCGTGAACGGCCGACCGCGATTTACGAAATAGAAATTCATAGCCTCGTCTCCCAGTGAGGGAGAGTTCTCAATCTTTCAATGTTTTGAAGTACAGCAGTGCTAATCCTTGCGTAATGGTCTAGGGAGCCACCAGGTATGACTTCGGGTCACGGCTGGTAGTGATTGAGTGAACCGTACGTCGCGGATATCCTGTGTCCTCAGGTGTACCTCTCCTGCGGCAGTACCATGGTACCATTTTTCGACAGGACAATGCTCGTTCACACGTGGATGTGTCTCTATGAACAGCCCGCGTGACGTTGAAGCACTCTAGTGGCCAGCAAAATCCCCTGATCTGTCCCTGAAAAAAGCATGAATAGGGCCTGACTGGACATGTAATCACTCCCAAAGCCATATTCAATATATCAAGTGATGTGTCGACAGAAGTGCCGACACAGTGTGATTTGAGGGGACCGCAGTGCACGCTATAAACACACGAAGGATGGCGTGAGGTCTGAAACAGGATACGTAATGAATGCTATAAAGAAATGTACGTAGCTTTTGGAATAGTTAACTTTAATCCATCCTTGTAGTGTACATCGTTCTTGATGAGACATGCTTTATACGATAAGTATCAATTGCTATGTAAGGCTAATGGCGCCTTGCTAGGTCGTAGCCATGGACTTAGCTGAAGGCTATTCTAACTATCTGCTCGGCAAAGGAGCGAGGCTTCGTCAGTGTAGTCGCTAGCAAAGTCGTCCGTACAACTGGGCGAGTGCTATTCCGTATCTCAAGACCTGCCTTGTGGTGGCGCTCGGTCTGCGATCACACAGTGGCGACACGCGGGTCCGACGTGTACTAATGGACCGCGGCCGATTTTAAACTACCACCTAGCAAGTGTGGTGTCTGGCGGTGACACCACATTCCTCCCCCGCAAATCGGCGGACGGTCGTGTTATAAGGCTTCCGCCCGCCGTGGGGAGGACCCCATGTTGACGTATGCGACGAGGTGGGGAGCCTAACAACAGGCGAGGCTGTGCCACCCGCACCCGGCCATTCGGTCCGAGGGGAGCTAGGAAACGCCTGAAAACCTAGTCCAGGGTGCATGTCAACATGCGGTGTATGCGCCCGTAGAGAGACAGGAGGGGCCGAAGGGTCGACCTCCATTGCGTCGGGGTACCCGACGCGTGAAGACGCCATGTGGTCCGGAGCGGGCAAGAGTTCCATGGCGGAGGACAGCTGGTCACGGGAAGCAATCGGCGGCGCGTGACCCAGGGAGGCGCCAGGCGGTTGCAGCGACGCGCCACTGCGGGCGGCGCCGGCGGGAGAACAGGCGGCGGCGGCGGCGGTGACGCGTCGCCATGGGGCAAAATGGAAAGCAGCGTCGGTAACACCTGGGGCTGAGGCGAGCCAGTAGATGGGTCCCCAGGGCGCTGACCGGACGGCACCATCGCTGAAAGCAGACAGGGGGGGCGGCAGAGCCCGTGCGACAACAGAGGCGCAGCTGATTGAGATGCCGACGCACCTCACCAGAGGCCCCCAAAACCAAATAGATCGCGCGGCCGAGGCAGCGAAGAATGCGCCCTGCGAGCCAACGCCGTGAACCGCGAAAGTTGCGATAGAATACAACGCCGCCTGGAGCAAAAGCAGGAGTGTGCCGCTGCACAGGAACCTGATGCGGCGGATGCAGCAAAGACATCAAGGTTCGATGAGGACGACCGTGGAGCAGCTCAGCCGGCGAGCGACCATCTCGGGGCTGAGAGCGATATGAAGACAAAAAGAGCAACAACGCGTCCTCCCGAGAATGCGACTCTTTCAACTTCAACATCTGTGACTTGAAAGTCTGGACCAATCGTTCAGCAGCACCGTTTGACTGAGGCGAAAACGGCGTGGATGTCAGATGTTGAATACCATTGGCCTTGCAGAAAGACTGAAATTCTGCGGACATGAATTGTGGGCCATTGTCGGAAACAATAGTCTGCGGAAGACCTTCAATGCAAAAGATAGCAGACAACGCTTGGATGGTGGCAGATGACGTCGTGGAAGACATCCGGACAACAAAAGGAAAATTACTCAAAGAATCCACCACAACCAACCATCGAGCATTCCAGAATGGACCAGCAAAATCGATGTGCAAGCGTTGCCAAGGGGAAGTGGCTTTCGGCCATGCAAAGAATTTCCGCGGCGGTGCGGATTGTTGTTCGGCACACGCCATGCAAGAAGAGCACATATTCGTAATCGCAGCATCGATTCCGAACCAAGTACAGTGCTGACGATCAAGTTGTTTCGTTCGCACTATACCCCAATGTCCTTGGTGGAGAAGCCGTAAGACAGAGGACTGTAACAAATGTGGGACCACGACTCTGGACTGATCATTATCAGAACGCAACAACAAAACACCACGTCATACAAAAAGTCTCTCCTTGTGAGCAAAAAATCGGCGAACCAACAGATCCTCGATCCGTGACTTTGACAAGGGCCATTGCGTAGCAACAAAACGCAAAACTGTAGCAAGGACAGGGTCAGCAGCTGTGGCTGTAGCTACACGACGAAAATCAATCGGAAACGATTCGACCACGTCATCGGTTTCCGAGTCAATGAACATGCAAGCAAGTTCGGATGAATCGAAGGCTTTATCCTCAGCAACAGGCAAACGGGATAACGCATCGGCGTTTCCGTGCTTAGCAGTGGACCGTACAAGATGTCGTAGCGGTACTGCGAGAGGAAAATAGACCAGCGAATGAATTTCTGCGCTGTACGTGGAGGTACAGGCTTGGTCGGATGAAAAAGCGATGTCAAAGGTTTGTGGTCTGTGATGATGGTAAAGTGATGACCATACAAGAAATCATGAATCTTAGTAACACCAAATATGAGAGCCAAAGCTTCTTTCTCTATCTATGAATAAGTTCTTTGCACAGATGAGAGCAATTTGGATGCAAAGGCAATAGGGCGATCATGCGATCCCTTGGTTCGATTCCGGCGTGAAGCAAAGGGCCTGGAATGATTAAGAGTGTCTGATCTGAGCTTTTTCTGGCAAACACTTTGAACATGTCCTTTCTTATTACAGTAAAAGCAAATAGCTTGGCGTGACGGGCAATGTTCACGCGAATGTCTAGTCGCACACCGCGGGCATGATTTCACTGCATTTGCTCGCTTATGCGGCACACGTGGAGAGCTAGGCGGCAGCTGCGCGGACGAGCGCGAGGGCTGTTTATCGTTCCGTGCAGCGCGCCCGGCGGGCCGGTTAATATGACACACAGCTGGCGAAGGTTCAAATGATTCCTGTGCAAAGTCTTGCCTATCTAATATGCCTATCACGTGTTGAAGGGAGGGATTAACTAGTTTCAAAATCTGTTCCCGTATACGAACATCAGAAACGTTCTGTGCAATTGCATCACGTACCATTGTATCTGAATAAGGGAGTCCACACTCAAAAGCACAATCCCTTGTAAGGCCTTGCAAAGTTGCAACCCACTCCCGATTAGTTTGACCGGCCGTACGTTTTTTACGAAAGAACGTATACCTTTTTGCAACTACATTAACTGTTTCCTTGAAATAGGCATCTAAAGCAGACAAAATTTCTTCGTAGGACAGAGTTGCTACGTCGCGTCGGGGAAATAATTTCACTATCACATGGTACGTTTGCACCCATACACACGACAATAAGTGAGGCTGCCGCTCGTTACCTTGAATTCTGTAGGCGGTGAGATGAAATCCAAATTGGCGTGACCACTCCGTCCATGTTTCCTTAGCTGGGTCAAATGGCCGGAACGGGGGTGCAACAGCATGTTGTGGCTGCGGTAGCGGTGAAGCGGCGGCCGTCGCATCGCTTTGCATTGCATGTTGACCCTGGACGAGCTGTCCAAGGGCATCCAATAACGCCTGCGTCTGCTGATTCTGCAAGCGATAAAATTCGGACAGTACATCTGGAGAAGCCATGATACAAGTAAATGTAAGCAAGTATAAAGAACAAGACCCTTTTTAGACTCGTCGCCATATGATGTGTCGACAGAAGTGCCGACACAGTGTGATTTGAGGGGACCGCAATGCACGCTATAAACACACGAAGGATGGTGTGAGGTCTGAAACAGGATACGTAATGAATGCTATAAAGAAAAGTATGTAGCTTTTGGAATACTTAACTTTAATCCATCCTTGTAGTGTACATCGTTCTTGATGAGACATGCTTTATACGATAAGTATCAATTGCTATGTAAGGCTAATGGCGCTTTGCTAGGTCGTAGCCGTGGACTTAGCTGAAGGCTATTCTAACTATCTGCTCGGCAAAGGAGCGAGGCTTCGTCAGTGTAGTCGCTAGAAAAGTCGTCCGTACAACTGGGGCGAGTGCTATTCCGTATCTCGAGACCTGCCTTGTGGTGGCGCTCGGTCTGCGATCACACAGTGGCGACACGCGGGTCCGACATGTACTAATGGACCGCGGCCGATTTAAAACTACCACCTAGCAAGTGTGGTGTCTGGCGGTGACACCACATCAAGGACCAGTTACAATAGTTGTGAGTCACCTTATCTCGTGATAAGTTACAACAGCTTTATGACACTTTTCAAATTGAATCAAATCGGACGTCCATGCCAAAGGAGGTGCAACGTTATACTTTTAAGTGGGCTCATATTTCCAAGTTATTTGTAAATTTGATTTGATTTTGTACTCAATAGAATAACATCACAGACCGTCTCAACCCATGAATTATTACTTCGTTTCCCCCTTTCCCTTCTCGGTGCTTGGCTTTTTTTTTTTGTCGGGCAGTGTAGAAATAAATGCAGCTCACTATCACAGGATGTTCACAGGTTGAGAATCTCAGTCAACATCACAGGAAGTTCACAGGCTGAGAATCGCAGTCACAGTTTATTGTGCTTTGTTTCTCTCTATTTGCAGTTACTTTTATTTTAAGATTTTGCTTAATTCAGACCAAACGCTCAAGAAATTGAATGTTTGTACAACGTAGGTAGCAAGGTGTAGGTACACAATCGCCGGTCGCGCACAGGGGACAGTAATAACTGTCAGATATCTACATGTATCTATCAGGAGTAACTTAAAACTGAAAGATTACTGAGGGGAGGTGAGGCTGTTTGCATATAGATTCGTTGGAAGAATCCCAAGGAAGTGTATTTCTTAAAAGTCGTTTAAAACACTATAGTCTTACTAGTTCCTGATAATTTTTTATCACTTTGAAATAATATTCCGGCTCTGACACACCTATTTGTTAATCAATTTAAAACCTGATGACTTGAACATTCTCAGATTTCGGAATAAAAGGCTTCTGCCCTCAGACACACACCATCACAAAAATCAGAATTCACTGTCTAATCAAAAGTATCTGGACAGCTATTAGTGTGCATTAATAAGGATTGCATCCAACCTTCACCTCTATGACGGCTTGGGCTGATGGAACAGTTTCAGTGAGGTGTCTGAATGTCTGTGGAGGAATGGCATCCAATTCTAAATCAGGATCCGGAACAAAAGGAGATAGTGATGTTGGACGCTGAAGTCTGGAGCAAATTCGCCGTTCTAACTCATCCTAAAGATGTTCGATTGGGTTGTTATTGTCCACAAAGCGTTACCTCATCCTCAGGTATTGGTGTGTGTTGTCCTTAGCGTAAGTTAGCTTATGCTAGATTAAGTAGTGTGTAAGCCTAGGGACCGATGACCTCAGCACTTTGGTCCCATAGGAACTTAACAAAACTTTCCAAATTTCCATTACCTCACAGATGTTGCTTTATGGAAGGTTGCATTGTCATGCCAATACAAACAAGCATTGTCTACGAATGGTTCTTCCAGTGCACACATTATACAATGTTGTAAAACGTGTACATATCCTTCCGTCCTTCCGCATTAAGCGTTGTCTTGAGCTCACTCCACATTGTGTGCTGCTTGCAGCCACTCCCCTTTTCCCTGCGTAGACATTGTGTGACGCACCATCCACCGCTACTGCACTCCCGTTATCGGGGTCTTCCTGTCTTGCACACACAGATCTTCGCCTACCAGTGCTACCTCTACATGTGTTACCTGGCAGGTTTCCTAAGCTGCCTCATTTGTAATAGGACAATCCTAAGACATGGTTCACATTGGTGGATCACCTACTGGATATCCACTGGATTTCGGACGACGTCGCATGTTTTGTTTGCCTGGCGAGCCACCTCCATGCTCATCCAGAGCTCATCAGTGATCTGCTCCTCTCACTGCCCCCCTTGCCCAAGTATTTAATGACGAAAACATTGCTCATTAAACGCTTTTTTCGCCCACCAGTCGAGGCTATCCACCACATCATTCATGATGAGCACCTGGACGACCACACACCTTCGCAGCTTTGGCAGCACCTTCATACCTTAATTGATGATCAAGCATTACCGAACGCCACGCTTTGGATTTTGTGGATGGTCAAACTGTCTTTGGACTTACAAATTCACCTGCTATCTCACGTCACTGACCCTCTTGAGGTTCTACTACGAATGGCAGATCGAGCCTATGCTATAATTTGTCGCTGACACCGCCTGTCACAGACGACATCTCTATCACCCTCAGTTGGCAGGCCTGCACCTCCGGTTCCACACCCTGCCAGTAGAGGCCAGCGCGCTCACCTCAGTGGCCAGGCAGGAGCTGCCACCTAGTGGCCTAGTGGGGGTAGTGTCTGCTGCCCCTGACAGCTGCCAACCTCGCCCGAGCAACAACTCAATCGGCTACCAGCCCTGACGTAGTCAGCTGCGCTGTGCTGGATCCACACTACTTACGGAGACGCCACCCGCAATTGCTGCACACCTTGCTCCTTTCCCAACCGAGACAGGCAGGCACACTTAGGCACCATGTCCTGCCATGATCCTTTACAGCGCCTGCTGTCCGACGCCCCACCACTCGCTCCAGTGGCGCGACGCCTCTACGTCACTGACTGGTCATCGGGCACTCGCTTTCTCGTCGACACTGGCGCCAATGACAGCGTTATCCTAGCTAAGCACGCGGGCAACAGGCTTTCAAATGCTAACCTCGCTTTGATCGCTGCAAATCATTCTCCTGTCGCGATCCTTGGCTCCATCAAGATGTCGCTTCGCCTGTCACCAGTCGCCACCTTCCCTTGGACTTTACACATCAACGTGGATGAACCTGTGATCTGGTTGGACTTTCTACACCATTACAAACTTTCACCAGACCTACAGGCCGCTGCACCCTGCCACACGTCTGGTTCTACTGCTCCATGCTCGAACGAGTACAGCATGGCTTCACTCTCCACCTTCTTGGCTACGCTTTCCACATGTGCATCTCTGCTCGAGTGTATTACTACACAGCTCTCTGATTTGCCGGACGTGAGCACACAAATCGACAGGCTCCGCATACAGAACAATGTGTTATGCACCTGCATTGCTGGCGCCTCTGCTGAATTGTCACATGCTCGGAGTATGATTCGCAGCGTGTCTACAGAGTTGCAACAAGGTGAACTGACACTCACACTACTGTGTCTTCGCACTACATTACTCCTGTTTCAAGCTTCCCTCCACCTGCTGCTATGACCATGTCATCGCAGGCGAATCTACAGGACGCTCCTGTTCTCGCTTCACGGGATTCCTCACATGGTGTGGCTGTTGCGCCATGCCGTCCCTCTTCATCTGCAGCCAACACACCGTCCTCGCCATTCTGGTCCGGCAAGGTCAGTGAACCATCGTCGCATATGCTCCCCTCCCACCCTCCCTGCCTGCCATCCTTCGCGGATATCGCCTATCAGCAATGACTTTTGTATAGAATCATAAAATCTGCACCACAGATGGCCCACCTGTACATTATAAGGCCAGGTACATTAACACTTCCGATCTGCCTGCCGTCGCCGCCTACTAACGTCACCGACATGACTTCGAGCGACGTGCCACCGCCTGCGAAGCAGTCCGACGCACGTGACTCTGTTGACGCTGTTTTTGATGTGCCCACTTCTCGTGCTGGACCCCTCCTTCTTCCACCGCTCTGGCATGAAGATTATGTGTTTGAGTGAGGAAGCTTTCCTCCGCCGTGCTCTGCACTGCCAGGAGGGGGGGGGGGGGGGCCTGGAACTGGGATTCTGTGGCGACTCTGGCGTAAAGTGCCATAACTTTGGACTCCATCATCTTTGATTTATCTTTGTCTATGCTCTCTCGGCGCGCAACGTTTGTACTGCCATGTTGTATTCGCGTACTTCTGTGCTAAAGAAATGTATATTCGACGTCTATAGTATGTTATTACCGCCCTACGACACGTTATAGTCACATACGTATTTAGTGATATTTATTCACTTCTACAACGCTTTAGGTCAGGGTTGAGAAAAAATTTCAACTGGATCAACATAAAAAGACATCTCAGCACTGGAACAACGTAACCAAGACACGGTTAAAAACTTCGCAGCAACCATTGATCTCCTCATTTTCGAAGCATATGGACGACAGAAATGAGTTCAATGAAGATCTTTGCAAAGCTTTAATAGAAGCAAACATCCCCTTGAATAAGCTGGAGAATGAAGGATTAAGAACCTTCTTGAAAAATACACAGGAGAAGATATTCCTCACGAGTCAACGGTCAGAAAGAACTATGTGGACCCACTGTATGAAGAGGTAAGGTTTTTCGGTAATTTTTATGAACATAGGTAAGTGAAAGTCAATGGATATAATTTGGGATATACACGGTCGAATAATAGTCATTTAATTTAATAAAACCTTGAAAAATAAATTTATATTATCTTCGAATGTTTATTTTTGTAAAACGAACATTGTTATGTGAACATAAAAAAACTAAATTTAAATTCAGTTAAGTTTTCCAAGAAAGGAAAAGACAAATGAAGAAAGGACTTGAGAAGGAGACCGTCTGTCTCGAACGTTCACTGAAAAAAAGAAAGTAATTTTATTTTTAAAGAATATAATTTTCTTGTGCAAATTAAACGACTATTATTTTGGTCAATGTATATACATAAGAAAATAGTCAAAATATAGGTAGGTACTAAAACGGATATAGTTTGTTTTCATGTGTATATCTCCTATGTAGTGTCCATTATTTATGTGTGTTTTTTAATTTAGTTTCTCTATTACAGACATTGTAGAATATTAGGAAAGCCATTGGCGATTCTCCAGTCTGTCTATCCGTTGACGAAACTACTGATTCTTGCGGTCGGTACATGGTGCACATCATACTTGGAAAACTCTCTGCTGACGAGGCTGGATGAGGACACCTCATACTGTGCAAAGAAGTGGAACAAATGCCACATGCCACGATGGCGCGCACATGCACTAGGCATTGTGTAAGTTTCGCCAATATTGAGTAGTTTAAAATAAATTATAGGTAATGTAAGAGTGCAGTTTTTCACATCATATCCTGAGCCAATAATTAGTTTTCACATCGTGTCCCAAGCCAATAATAAAATAATAAAAAAGTTTGTAAAATTTGTAAAATCCTTTGATTTTCTTTCAGGCATACTATGGGGAAGTGAAGATCAGAAATGTGGGGAGAACAAGGTTTCGTGATGGATAGTGCCTCATATATGCTGAAGGCCGCAGAGAGTCTCCAGGTGTTTGACCCTAAAATTATTCACTTCATGTATCTGGCTCATGGCACCCATGGAGTCGCTGAAGAGCTCAGAGCCACATTGTCAGAGGTCAACAGCCATATATCTTCGGCAAAGAAGGTTTTCGTCAAGGCACCAAGTCGAGTAAGAGCTTCCAAGACAGCTGACCCTGACTGTCCTCAGCCACCTGAACCAGTCTTGTCGAGGTGGGGAATGTGGATTTCAGCTGCAAACTATTATGCAGACAACCACAGAAAAGTTGAAGAGTTTTGGATAAATTGAATAGGCGAAGAAAACGAACACAACAAAGAATTCCAATATTAAGCTTATTTCTCTGTACAGCAGTTTCCAGCATGAAACCGACATTCACTAGATTACTACTTTCTTGTTCTAGGTCCTAAAGGGCTTTGAACATAGCGAAAATTTCGCCATACCAAAAGCCAAGGACGCCCTGAAGAATTCCAGCGTGTTATACAGATTATATTCCATCCGTGCACGCTTGGTGGCCTTACAGACCTAATTGAGAAACTTGAGACTCGTAACATGGAAGTTACGAAGGCAGTGGCGCTCGTCGAAGGACTCAGGACACAGAGCAAGAGTTTGCCAGGTCCGATCGGTGAGAGACTTAGAAGAAAATTGGATGCAGTTCTTCATAGAAATCGTGGTTGGCCTACGATTCGGAAGATCGCTCAGTTACTGGAAGGAGAGAAATGGTTGGAGAATCTAGATGATTTCACGTCGTCTGATGTCGCTGCTCTTTAATTTTTACCTGCAGTGTCATGTGATGTTGAACGATCATTTTCGAGATTGAAAATGTTATTATCTGACCACAGGAAAAAATTTCACGCAGAGAATATGGAAAAACTGTTGGTAGTTCAAACAAACTGTGATTTTTAGAATTTACCAAACTTATCGTGTAAGTACCTATGTTATACTTCATTTTATTCATTGAATTATAGCCATTATTGAAAATATGTTATGGTCATTCATTTATTTTCCCTAGTAAGATGTACATTTTAAAGAATTTATCTAAGAGAAATGCATAATTAAAAAATTTTAGCTGCATATTTAAAGGCATATACTGGCAATAAGAGCATACCTTAACTGCGTATTTCGAGGAGTTTTGGCGCATATTTCGTGAGTTTTAAGTGCATATCGATCTCAACACTCGTGATAAATGTCTTAACGCGCATGGTGATTAATTTTGAATGGCCCCGTTGTGGCGGGTGTTCGGTCGTCATTTGACTGCCCCTCATACCATTGACACACAACTCACAGTCAAGTGGACGAGTATTGATAGGTCCTGTAATTCTTGTAGAGGAGGAATTATCCACAGGAAGGGATAGTAATGTATGTGCCTTTCTTATCCCTATTACATGACTCTCTGTAGTACTCCCTATAAACCCATTCGCAGCAGCTTCCGAACACCTGACAGTAGTCGGGGCGATTTATTGATACTTACAAACAGCAACTAACTCATCCCGTGCCAGAGAGCAGCGTACACAGTGGTGCTGCATTGTGGCCGGTGCAGTATTTTACAGAGCAGTAAACAAATAACTCTGAACTAAACTTGCAGATTCTCTTTTAATTCATGGGTGTGATAAGCTGCAAGTGTTACCCTTAGGCTTTTAGAAATGAAGCGGTTAAAACCATAAACGGATATCTATTATGACAACAGAAGAACTTGCTATAAAATTTACTCTTTCTCTGAAACGTTTATGAGGTTGTGATCACTAACAAATTCCATAATAGCGTTAATTTAGGATAAATGCAGACTATATATGCTCCTATTAAAAGGGAAAACTAATGTGACACGATATGTTAATTATTTACAGCAACTGTAAATCATAAACGCCGTTTTACTATGAGAGAAGTTGTGCACAAAACTTGTAACTTACAAAAATTCTCAAAATTATGGTGGAGATAGGTCAATTTCCCTCTATAAAAAGGCAGAATAAAATCAAAGATGCAAAGTTAAAATGGGAATAAAAAATAAAAAATATTGCAACTAGCCCGCTTTCACCGGTAAAGGATCGAAAGAGGAAACTGCAGATTACATTCATATCCTGCCACCATGACCTTTCCGACCGTCACAAACTCCAGATGCTATGATCTCCCGGTCCTTCTAAGCGAATGTACTAATTGACGAAAATGCAAAACGGATAAGAAAGTGAAACATAAAGACAGAAGTGATTGGATATATCCAAACACATCCTCCGTGGGTGGGGATATGCTTTGTTTAAATTTTTCAGTGAAAGTACATGTGATTCAGGAATACGGTATACGTGAGTAATTTTTGTGGCTACTGGTGTCTAAGAATTCTTGTTGATGTGATGCTTAGTGAATGACTTTAACTACTGACCACAGTTTTCTTTCCTTCTGTTACACTGATACGTTGATTTGTTCCTACATGGGTTTATAGCGAAAGCATTCACCTTTGGACGAATATGCTGATGTGGTATTAATTTTGTGTGATTTTTATATACTGATCTGATTTTTGCAGCAGTGTGGTACACTGGGTGATCTTAAGACCGAATGCTCTAGTGATTTATTATTTATTTTAATTTAATTTAAGAGGTTAACTCAAGGCTTGAAGCAGTCTTATATTTCTTTTTTCCAATACGCTTGCGTACAGGTCTTTAAATAATTCATTATTAATATCTTAGTGTTCAGAAGCACAAGTATATTTCAGAATTTATAGCAAGAATATGACTTTCTTTGTTTATTATTGAGTTCTGTTATTCATTTCGTGCTGCATTTTTAGATTATTTCGTTTTCTCGTGTTTGGCTGTACTCAAACTTATGTCTCTTAATTTAAAAGGCTTCTTTGGTATTTAAATGAATGGTAACTTGGAGTTTAGCTGGAATACATGTATGGCTGGTTTTCTCTCTTCTGCTCTTAATATGCGGTTTCTTCTATTTACAACTACATCTGTGTACACACTCCGCAAGCAGCCCTATGTAGCACTGGGGAGGGTATCGTTAGGTATCTAGATTTTGAGGGATGCAATATAAAGGGACAGACAACGTGTTTTAATGGGACAGTCGGTTTTTAGTGCCAATACGAGACAGAGTGGGCGTTATCACAAGATCACTGATAGGATAAATGGCGTACCATGTTACACGTCCTATATCAGGTTGCACATTTGTGCTGGTTATGTTCAAGGTGATTCCCACTCCCCTTTCCCTGGGGAATCACCATCAATTGATCAAGGTCACCAAGGGGAACCCCTGTCCTACCCATGCACCTTAGGCAAGTGGACTAAGTTATGATGTAACTTGATACCGGTCATGTGTAATATAAAATCGGTGGGAGACTCCTGGACCAATGGGAGCACATTGCAATGGTGGGAGACCCCTCTCCTCCCTGTGGACGAATAAGATTCAAACTCCCCCTCGCCATTATCGATCTTTATAACTAGTTAAACTGTGTGGGCCTCTTCATTCGAGGTCTGTGCATCATGGGGAGAGTTTCAGGCTTTCCATACACAAATTACTATTATCAGTAATTATGTGGTGAAGGGATTTGGAAATAATAACAGTTATATAACAAATTAAGTAATTGAAGGGCTCAGAGAAATATAGTCATAAGACACATTCAACTAGTTTTGAGATACAGCGACTTTGAGTTAAATGTTGAAGACATAATAGACCTTTCCTTTTTGCTTTTAATTATACTTTACTACGTTGCAGACCTTGTGTAAAATACGTGATCTTCTTTCTGTTATGTGATATTAATTTGAGAGTAATTTTAATTATGATGTGGTCGAAAATGGCTTGTGGATGTGTCTCCCTGAAAATAATTTAGAACACAAAATACGTTTTTAAGGTTTCATTTTAAAAATTATATAACAACTAGTAATTTTTAACAATTTTTACACTTTCACATGCACACATAAATAACAGATAAGTCAGTCTAATACTTTATTTTACACTGTAAATGTGAAATCAAGGAAGTTCTTCTACGTCATCATCGTTCACATTATTTCCAGCACATGATCGGAAAAAGCTTTGATATGCTGCAGGTATGTATTCCATAAGAGACACTATGTCATCAATCTTTCTCTGATTAATTCGAAGTGGCTTTCTATATGTTATTGGCAGCTGAAATAGATCTGGTTCAGCAGATCTTCGTTTTCTCTTGCTATGTAGATCCACTGATGTGAACAGTGCTTCACACTTAGCGTGAAAGGATGTTTATACTCAGACTTAAATTGAGTCTCTTCACTAAAACGAAGGGATCTCCACATCTGAATAGAGTGGGTATCGACCAAGTCCTTGTCTGGCCCTGTGATTATGTGGAGATTTTTGGCTTGAGTGTTAGTTATCTCCAACTATTTTAATAAACAACTCCCACCTTCATCTGAGCCCCTTCCTCCGTCCTTCTCACCCCACAGAAACATGTATCCCTTATTTGACCCACAATCGTGGATACCATAGTTACACTTCCATATTTTTCCTTATAGAACGCTGGGACAACTGTTAGTTTTGGAGTGGGAAACGTTTGTTGCATGTCCATTTCTATTACATGGTGCTCTTTCACATTCTCTTTAGCCAGAGGAGTTAAAGACACGATCATATGTTGCCCGCTATCAGGCTTTCTTAGATGCAACTCATGTTCTTTTTTCCCATTGTGTAATTTCTTCTACACATTATTCTGAGTTACTAGTTGCTGTTAGAAATGCATAACATGTTGAATAGGTGTCGCTTTTCGGCAGTTTGAAGCCCATGATAAATTCGGACGCAAAAATTGCCCTGAATTCGTTTATGATACAGTACGACACCCTTTCCCTCGCAGTATTCAGAGTATTTGTCTCGAAATAAGGATGCAGTTGTGAGATCACATCCTAAATATACTTTGTTGGGGTGCTGTTGCCTGCTATGGTGACTGTTATATTTTGGTATAGCATTGAGGAAGTCTCTGACACCTAACACAGCTTCGTCTTGAGGTTTGAAAGAAAAGAGCACATTAGTTGTTACATTAATTCAACATTATTTTATTGGGTTAAAATGGATACCTTATAATAAAATGTCATATACAAACCTCTTCCATCTTCTTCCGGAACTGCGCGACCCAACTTCATTTGCTGTTGCAAATTCCTCACTCTTCTTGTGTGTTTCTGTAAATCATGAATCCTGAGGAAAGCTTGCGTGCAATGACTTCCATTCCATTTATTTTCACATTGTATGAAAATGTCACAGCTCTAGATAAAATTTGCTTTGTAATCCTTTTTGGATAGCTTTGAAAGAAAGAAACGTGAAGCAGAACAAGGTAAAGTAAATTTGTGAGAATTGGTCCATTAGTGTTTAGAAAAAGTGAAACGAACCTTCGCTTTTTTGGTACCATTTTCATATAACACATTAGGCAGGTATTCTGGCGTTAAAGTTTCCTATGTCCCAAAATGTGTGGAAAATATTTTCTTCTGCTCCGAGTAGTTTTGTATAGCACTTATTTGAACAACTACAGGGACTTCCCAAAGATGCTGCCTGAACGGTCTTGTTGGTTTTAGGAGAGACATACTGCTGACCCGCGGTAAACAGACGTTTGGCCTTAATTTTTTTCCACTGATCAACATTACGCTTTTTTTTCCTTGAAGAGCTTGGTTTCTGGGGTGATACTTTATTTGCTCTACTATTTCAAGCTGTAATAGGAATAGAAAAATAGTCACAGAACTTCCATCAGATATAGTCACAAGCCACCCAAATCATTATATGCCACTGAAATAGCATTGATAATAAAAATATTCTTACAAGTTTGCATCCATGAAAACTATAACATTACCACAATCAATGGTCATTAAAATTAGGCTCTAAAGGTTTCTCATTAACACAAAAGACGACGATCAACTGTGAGAGCAATGTTACAAGATACAAAGTCATAAGCCACTGCACAATGATCACCAGCAAAAAATATTTTTGTATACTTACTGAAACATCTTCTGAGCTAGTACTGTTACATGATGGGCACCAAGACTCATCACCATCACTTTCAAAATGATCAGAATCCTCATTTACAGTACCGTCACTGCGATATACACCTAGAATGTGTGAAGCACCTTCAGATGCACATGAGAATTCAGCCATTTGGATGTGCCTTGTGACTATGTATCATCTGAAAAAGAGACCTGGTGGCAGAGTATAGAACTACACTACATCATCACCTACCACCTGTTGGAGAAAGACGGAACCTCTTCAATCCTAGATGAGAAGGGCATCGTTAAAAATGTCATAGTGTGAATATCTCAATTTCGACAAAAGTGTGGCTTATGACTATATCTGTCCGACCCCTTCCATAGTTTATTACTAAATTCTTTTACAGTGCATATTTTATGCAATAATATTATGTCATTTATTAACAGTTTTCTACTTTTATGGTTTTATATACAAATTCAATATATAATAATTTTTTTCTGATGTCTTATAAACATTGAAAAAGATGTTTTTACACTTTTTTGATGATTTATGTGAATTTCTATCGGGTACATTTATTTGCAGAAAAATTAGCGTAGAGAAGAACGACTTAAATACTACAGTTCTCTTGCATGTTACTGTTTTTATACAATAATTATATTTTAATCATTCTCTACTCATTGGTTCGCTCTTTCTATATACGAAATTTACACTTTTCCTTCTGAGCCTTTTTTCGTATATAATACATAAGGGAAGTGGGGACGAGCTGCAGCAACTGAAGAAAAACCACACACATACACACACACACACACACACACACACACACACACACACACACATATATATATATATATATATATATATATATATATATATATATATATATAGGGTGGTCCAAAAGTCCGGAAACACCCTCATAAAATTCTAATGGAGTGGTAAACAAGGAAACAGAGTCCCTACACTCGAGAAGCGGGAAGGGGGAAACTTTATAGGCTATGCCACCAACGTGGCGGCCATCTTGAAAACCGCCATCTTGGATTCAACTCCAAAATTTCAAATGGGAATGTGGTCATGTGACATATCAGACAGATAGAGAATTTCACCAGAAAAACAATGCCGTTGTTATTTTAAACGTAGCTTTATTCGTTCTCGGGTTATAGCCAGTTACATGTGGCAGCGGTGGGACGCTCGGCAGCATGTGTGTTATGTGCCGAAGAGACATTACGCCGATATTACACAGTCCCGAGAGACCACCAACAGTCATAGGAATGGATCGATATGTTGCCCATTATGTTGGATTGTTAATGCTATCCTCCGAACCCAGCCCTGATGAACTTTCACCAACACATCTGGCTGAATTTGACCACACGCATCAACAATGCGCTGCTTTAGACGATGCAAATACCGTATTTTCACAGAATAAACCAGTGCTTTGACATGACCCCAAAGATAAAAATCCAAAGGAGTCAAATCTGGTGAACGTGGTGGCCACTCCACAGCACCCCTACGACCAATCCACTTTTGAGGGAACTGTACATCCAGGTATGCTCGCACATTGTGTCCATAATGTGGTGGGGCTCCATCATGCTGGAAGAATTCCGGAAATGTCCCATCCACCGTTAACAACGAGGGAAACACTTCTTCATCCAGTAACCTCAGATAACCGTTGGCTGTTAACGTACCATCAATAAAAAAAGGTCCAACGACTTTGGTACCCCACACGCCACACCAGACCATCACTTTTTGTAAGTCGACCATTTTGGAAGCATCAATCCAGTGCGGATTTGTGTCGGACCAGTATCTGGGATTCTGCTTGTTCACTTCACAATTGATAAAGAAATTGGCTTCATCACTGAACAGCACCTAATAGGAGAAACGTGGGTTTATCTGCAGCTGCTGTGTCACCCATTCTGCGAACTGTACCCGACGGTCTGGGTCATCCTCGTTCAGGTGTTGAAGCAGCTGAATTTTGTACGGGTGCCATTTGTGTTGCGAAAAAATTCGTGACTGGCGACGAGTACTCCGTTGCGGACTCTTGCTAAATGATGCCAACGCGCTCACTGTTGCTGTTTCATCGGTTGCGGATTTTGGTCTTCCAGCCTTAGGTTTATCTTCGACAGAACCTGTTGCTCGGAATTTGGTCAAAAGCTTGGCAACTGCGCTGTGAGTGATGGGCTGTCTGGTTGGGTGACGACTGTTGAAATCCTCAGCAATGACCCGTGTGCTTCTGTCTCCTGATATCAAGATGATTTCAATGCGTTCTTCATGTGTTAAGGACATTTTGTAACCTGTAAATAAGGAAACAATGATTAAAACGTTAGCATGGCTAAATGATACCTAACAGTTAAACACATGTAACATATCAGGCATGGGATAGTCACTTTGCACCGTTCCAGACTCCATTTTATGACTTCTCAGTACGTAATACTCACGCTGTCGAGCGTCCCACTGCTGCCGCAAGTAATTGGCTATAACCAGAGAATGAATAAAGCTATGTTTAAAATAACAACGGCATTGTTTTTCTGGTGAAATTCTCTATCTGTTTGATATGTCGCATGACCACATTCCCATTTGAAATTTTGGAGTTGAATCCAAGATGGCAGCTTTCAAGATGGCCGCCATGTTGGTGGCATAGCCTATAAGGTTTCCCCCTTCCCGTTCCTCTTGTGTAGGGACTCTGTTTCCTTGTTTGCTACATATATAGTATTTACACAGGAACATTATGTGTCCGCAACATACAGGGCCGTCATAAAAAGTCTGAATGTCTTATAACGGTGATTCAGGGCAGTTTATGCTGAGAAGTAACTGCCAAGAAAAAAATTCGACACAGAGCGTCTTTTCTAAGTTAATATGCCTTGAAGTTAGCCAAACAGCCATTCCGCGCGCAAATTCAAGTGGCCTGGCTGATACGATTAGTGTCAGTTGTTCTCATAGCGTATATGATAACGCACGAAACTGTGCAGCCATTGGCTTGAGTTCGATCCTTACTACCGTCACACGTCCAATTTTTGTATCGCTCTCTTGTTCTGTTGTAGGAAACCAAACGAAGAACACGTTTGGCGACACTTCCCCTGGTGGGACCCTTGCATTTGCTCACGTTATGGCCTAATTGACTAACTTCACTGCTAATTAACTCGGAAATGGTACAACGTATCGCATTTATTTTTCTTAGAAATTATTTCTCAGCACAGCCCACGCCGCAACATCCTTACAAGCTTTTCAGGTTGTTTGTGACCACTCTATATATGCGCACTTAGTGTGCAATCAGGCCTGCATACTCACACACACAAACGCACACACACACAACTCTAACAAGGGTTATCCAGTTACTCCGCACACACATCCACTATTTACAAATAAATTAATCAGCCACACACTCAGTCAATAGCATCAGTATGGAAGAGTCCCGATCTCATCCCTACAGATGAACCGTTTGTCGTCACGATGCAACAGCTCGACTTCAGCTGCTGCGCAGTATGTACCTCATGGCCTCTCGATAGAAAGACTACTTGACGCACCATAGCCTTTGAGGCTGAGCGGCGCACACGATTAGCCCGTCTCTAGGTGGCACCTGCATCTACGCGGTATTCATCCATCTTTGACCTGAGCCCCACAAACTCCACAATCTGCGACCCATTCGTCTCGCCTTTCATCAGACCGATTACCTTCTTGTTTTGAGGTGTCGTTCCATAGGGATTATTGGCTACATATCCAGATGGTCGAATGTTTAGGAATTTTACCTAATTACTTAATATGGATCGCAGCCTTTCACTAGCTGGATGAACATGTCTGTAACCATATACAGTAATTTTGAGATCGGTGGAGCTTGGCTTCACAAAGTCGTAGCGCAAGCGGTACATGTGGAGTTTGGAGAAGTCCAGAACGCACATACCGATATAGATAGGCTTCATGAACTCCACCGTAACCTTGTACATCTACACAACGACTGTTTGTTGACTGAAGATGGTTATCAACTTGAAATTTGGTTTGGAGATGTAATCCCTGGCTCCATAACGTTCAAGCCAAGGATCAACTACATGAGTTTCACTGTATTCTCTAATATTTTTCATAGTTTTCCCGAAAATTTGGTTGTTCTTTAATTGATAAATATCTTTTTCTAAGGTTTTTCTAAGGCACACGTCACGAGAGCTCTTTGTTTTGGTGTTCAGATCAATGTACTCCTTCAACCAGCAACGCTACTTAAAGGAGAGTCCATGGGCGAATCTGACAAGTTCCATCTCTAACCCGAGACACTTAGCGTTGTCAGTAGCTTAAGAATGGGACCACTTCGCAGGAATAGGCAGCCCAGACAGCGACAAGTCACTGTGCGTGTCATGAAAATGGGTGGGAGATACCAGGTTTACCTCCAGAACATATCTCTCAGCAGAATCAGCAGGCAGATCATGGATCTTTCCCTTCATCTGACCATTTCCCCTCTCGACATTGGAGATCTCGAAACAATAGAGTTTATTGCATGGCGTGCCCATAGAGGTTCTTTACAGCCAAGTAAAGAATGTAACTTAAGTCGTAAGATGGCCTGCATGCGTCCTTACCCATTCGCGAGTTGTTCGCCGTGGCATACTCGTGCATGCACTGGCCAGCAGGATACAGAGAGTAGGTGCCCAGACATACACTCCGGAATTTCTCGAAGATGTGTGTGAGCAATCCGGCATCAATGTTCACGTATAATCTAGTATAGTCCCCTAAAACAGGTATGTCAAACTCCTGCCAGAAATTCAGTTCATGCTCATACTTCGCATCCACATCCATTACGACAGTGCCAGTTAGTTCACTGGAGAATGTGCCTATGTCGGGCAATGTGATTTCGTGGACTCTCTCCATCGAATCCAGGTAGTCTTATGGAGATTTCCCCCCCCCCCCCCCCCCCTTCTTCATCACAAGCTGAAACTTTGTATCATCGTGAAATGGAGATCCCGTGATCCAAGAAATGAAGCAATATTTTTGGTTTGATTCGCTTGGAAAACGAAATGTACTTTATAGTTGTGTCAGGTGTGACACTGACCTCATAATCTTTTGAGGTGAAATCGGTCAATTGCTCAACACGGAAATGAGCGTCATACCCACTTAGAGTGTGAAAAAAGACGGGGTGTGTGTCGTGGCAAATGGTATTTCCAAGTTGCATTCATTGTGGGCACCGCCACAGATCTTCCCTGTTGGATGATAGAGTTTCAGCTTCCATCCAACAGCAGCACGCAAATATAATAGTGAACCCATCAACTTCCCACACAAATTTTTCGAGCTCAGAGAGCAACCATACTGCAGGATTATCTTCGACATATGACTCAAATTTGTTGCAATTGCAGTCATACGAATGTACAACTCGATATGATGTCGCATTCTGTACGTGACCTTCTGTGAGAGTAATATGAGAGGCATTGAAATCACCTCCACAATACATCGCAGCAGCTAGGAGGCACATGAATTCTGCTTATAGGATGAAGGGACATCGGTCCTGGTGGTGGACATTCTTAAACTTTAAGAACTTTTTGTCCTCGGTACGCATTTCCACATGTGCCAGTTTCTGGTGAGAACAATCAGTCAGATGCCGTTCTAGATACTCATTCGAGGTAAACGAGTTGAGATATCTACGATGAAAATGCCGAACACCATGATGTTTGGACAAATGAGAGGAAAGTACGTGCGACATGGTTTTGATCCACACATAGTGTTGCTCCACTCCCTTCACAAATCTGAGTGTGTGGGACACTGACTGGTTAACCTTGAAATGTGGAGAGTCCTGTTATATTATGATTTACTTCTTCGTTCACCACATGTGCTCCTTGTCTGCACCTTCTTCTGGCTCGCTACCACTAACATTCAACCGTATCCGTGAATTAAATAATCAGGGTTCCGAATCTCTAATTTCGGTAGGTCCTGGGGATTTACAGGGAATGGGATGGCTTTGAAATTGTAATGCCCGTGGGCATTGGATGTATTGTAAGTAGGGTAATTTATATCGCTAACCAGAAATGATCATGTAAAGCAATATTCACCCTCTCATCTATATTCTGGACTAAAATTAGTGGCAATATATTTCGGAAGAGGGATGAAACTCAACCTCCCATTAACTGGATCAAAAACATGTGAGTATATATCAAGGTGGAGTACACAGCTGAATGCCCTACTCAACTCTCTTGTCTGCATTTCGGAAAAATGGCCGAGTATGACACTCTTGACAATAGTTCAAAACTACTCTGCGATTGAATCACCCCACGAAATCACTCAGGTTCTACCACAAATTTGGCGATTCTTATTTCCTTAGCAGCATCATCGCCATGTTTTGAGAGGTGCATGAGCTCACAGTCTAGAGTTGTGTTACACTTAATGGCGAAATACCGTGGGGTGCTGCCGATTTCCTGGAGCACCGTGCCTTGTCAGCCATCGAGACAGGTTGCAGGATCTCGATAGCCTGTGACGAAGCAAGCTGGGATAATTTTAATCCCCGTCTTGTTTTGTCATCTGTCTCCTTAAATTCATTTTGTTACTTTTAACTAATTACCAATAACATACATGAATATAATCTGCTTTTCCATTAAAGAGAAAGATTGGTCCTCAGCTTTAAAGAATATAACACCAGATCTGATTTTGTGCTTAGTTTTATGTATGTAATCGAGTTTCTAATTTATTTTGACTATTCCTAGTTAGTATTGTTTGTTATAGGGTGAAATCAGTGATTGTTTCGTAGCTTAAATTCTATTGTTGACATATAAACAAGTATAAATTCTGTAATAATTGTAAACATTTGGAACACGAAGTACTAGTAATCTTAGAATGTCTATTTATCTCTACTCAAAAACATGTTAGCAAAACCAGCCCTTCATTAATTCCAAAGTAATTAACGGTTTTGTCAAACGTATTGTTTGCGTAACTATATATGTTAATTTCATGATTTAAACAAATAATTCGGCTTAACCCTTGTAGTAGAAGAAACTGTTAAACGGACGCAATTCAGTTGATCGAAAAAGTATGTTTTGATTGTAATTTCTGTAAATTAAACTTCAAACAAAGTGTAGTTTCAGCACCTATTATTGTGATGATATATAAGGGCCCGATTTTTTCACGAGACAGTCAGTCCACGGCCGAGTTTCTGACGAGTAATCTGTGCTGGTTAGAACGACAACAATGCTTCAAATTTAACTGTGAAATAAATGTTAAACAATTAGGCCATGGGTAAAAACCAATGACAGTGACTGCTCCATACGTACCTGATTATTGTTCTAGAACTGTGGAGTTTGTGGTTATTCTTTTACTGCTCGTAGATGTTCAACAGTAAACTAAAGTAGCAGTATGTGGAGTATCGCCTGCAAACTATTAATGAGGCTTATCGCAAGTTAAACAATAGTGCACTGACCATATAACTGTGTATTATTGGGGGGCTGTGAACAGTGAAATTAAAGTACTATGAAACACAACTGTGCACCTAAAGGCTACATAATTTGCAATAGTCAGTGTCGGAATTCACAACCCATTTTTTCAGCCAGTGTAGCAACGCAGTACGTCGACACCGAGGATAACAATCAACAAAACGAAGAAGTAAAAGCAGGTGGAACCGTTACTAGTCCACATTCACGTTTTCAACACGAACTTACGAGATCCTGTTCCCAAATGTGTCAGAAACTACACTGTAGCCTAGTGCGACTGCAGGATTTTCTTGGAGATTCGTAACGAAGTGGGTAGACGTACTGCTGCTGCTAGGCCTGGAGTGATATTGAGGTGATGTGTGGTAGGCGGCTGCGTTGGTAAATGAGCTGGTGTCATACGTCCACACTAAGCTGACGATGACGGATCCTGCAGCGGTAGTATTTGCAGGTGCAACGAATGCATCATCAACGAACTGGACTGGGGCGTTGAACGCAATATCATCGGGTCAGATGATGGAGTACTTGCAGGTACAATGCCACGTCCGTATACCTCCTCCATTTCAACTGGCAGGAAGAAAAAAATTTATAAGTATCATGTGGAAAGAAATACGCGCAGACATCTATACCAATAATTTGTCGTCTGGTATTTACGTTTCAAAATTAGTGGCCTCTGAATAAGTCCATGAGCCCCACGTCACATTGTTATTTGCCACAGTTTGTTGTAATATAATATCCTGATAATCCGTTGGAATATTGTCATCTAGTGTGCCTAGAAACGAAGGTCCATGATGATTGTAAGATGGTCCATGGCGTGGAGAGTGTGGCTGCATTGGTAAACGAACTGGTGGCATCAGTGCATACCACCACGATGATAACGGACTAGGCTGTGTTGGTGTTTGCAAGCACAGCGAATACATTGTGGACAAACCAAGCTGGGGTGACGAACACATTATAATCGTGTCCCATCGTGGAACATTTGTTGCAGGTGGAACCCTGAGTCCACACACGTCCATCACATCTGCAGCAGCAGAAGAAGAACAAAACCAAAATAATCATCAGTTTGCGGCCATAACGAGCACATACGAACATGAAAAAGAGAATCGTCTTAAATACATATGTGTAGAATCACTAGGGTCAAATCGGAGACGATTATTAGTCCCTGCTGAACCGACATCACAACCATTTCCATTATGGCGTTTCATCCCTGCTGACTCTGTCGGTACTGTTGATATTACTGCTAGCAAGTGTCAGACTAGAATGACTTCTCGCACCGAAACGACTAGTATTTATAGACGAAAACCACATTCCTTTGCTTATTTCAGCCAACAGGAATCGAACGCTTTTTTCTCAAGTAGGTGGTTTTAGGCAGGATAGCACTGGCTCACGCGTGTGCATAGGAAACGCTATCTTACACCACTTCCGCTAGTGTTCTTACATATAACATTATATTTCAGTTGAGATGCATGCGCTGGTCCATCTATTGGGCAGTGCATCCACTGATAAAGAAAAGAATAATTTTCCGACGCCGAGAGACTTGCTGCGCACTGCAACTGTATTCTGCAGAGTGCTACCCATACATCTGCCATCGTTGCCGACTATGTTCAAAGAAGACCATAAATCTTTCGGTAACGCACCTTTGCAGGTGTTCGCTAGCGTGTAAACCATCAATGTCATGTGTAAGAATCGGGCTTGGCTCTCAGTCCGGCGGCTGTCACAGTACGCACTGTTTCCACAATAATACCAGAAGATATTGAGAATAAGTTTTTATTCTGCTAGTGAGAGAACACCTTAGAGATGCTCAGTGGCAGTAGTAAGTGGTCGCTATCGTGCACAGCCCGCCCACAGCCCAGCGTGCGCCATTTGGAGACAGAGCCTTATGTTTTTTTTATTAACCTATAGCACTCTGAGACGAGTGTTTATAAATCATTCTGTGGTATTTTATACGAGCTTACCAACAGCACGAGTTTGCATAATCGATTAAGAGGTTAAATGATCAGAATTATAGACAGACAGATAATATTTTGCGTTAGACCATCAACTGTCAAGCACTGTTAGTCGATTATTGGTATCGACAGGAAAAACTTCTGAGTAAAGACCCGAGATGGCAGCACTACTTTGTGTGTGTGCTGCGACATGGATAGCTAAGGGACAGAGGTAGGTTTGACGTGACTTTTTTGTATGCATAGTGTTACTCTACACATCGAACCGCATTCTAATGAAGGAAAGTCATTTTAATGTCGCTCAAGACGACTTTATGGCAAGAGTGTAATTGCTTATATCCAAAAATGCAAATGCATCATGATAAAGGGGTAAACATTAAAGCCATAGGATCATGACAAGAAGTCATAGGCAGGTAGACAACAGTAACGGGTGGCCTTGAAGTATTAGCAGTGATGGGCATAATCTTTCACACCGTGAGGATAAGATATGAACGGCAATCGAGCTGACAGCTTCTCTAGACTTCTGTCTCTGGAGCGTGTGTTAGCTCTCCTCCAAAACAGTCTATTGTATACGTGTCCAAAGCAGTACATTTCCCATAACTGAAATTTCTGGACAGAACAACTGAAAAGCTGGTTAAAAGTGAAATGAATGGTTAAAAATTAGGCAAGTACCGAGCAATATTATTAGAAGCTAATCTAACAAAGTCATGTAGATAAAGCATGTGCCAGCTATGATGTGCGCAGAGTCCATTTTATCGTTTATCAGCAAGCCTCGTGATTTCATCTGTTGTGGCATCAATATGTGAGCCACATATACCGCAGTTCACTTACGAAATTATACCAGTTTACAGTGCATCCGAATATTTTTCGATTCCAAATACATGTGTCTTGAAACTCACATGTATTGGGGAAAATATCACAGCAGTCAGAACCCAAATAAATAACACTAGCATTTCCTCATGCCTAAGAAATAGTGGGAGTATGGCAGTTTAGTTTGTCACCGTATCTCCCTCTAGCATTCACCGTCTTTCCGCTATTAAGCATATGTGGCCTCATTCCCTCTCTTACATGCTAGCGAACACCTGCAAAGGTGCTTTACTGAATAATGTATGTATGGTATTCTTTGAACACAGTCGGCAGCTGTTGCGGATGAGTGAGTAATACTCTACAGAATAGGATTGCAGTGTGCAGGAAGTCTCTCATCGTCGGAAAATTGTTCTTATCTTTATCAGTGGATGCACTGCTCAAGTGATGGACTAGCACATGCAACTCAACTGAGGTATAATCCCCTATTGAAGAACGCTGGCGGAAATGGTGTAAGATAGCGTTGCCTGTGTATACCGGTGAGCTGCCTAAAACTACGTAACTAGAGATAAAAATATTATATTCCTGTTGGTTGAAATAAGCAACGGTATATGGTTTTCGGCTATAAATACGAATCGTTTCGGTGTGAGAAGTCATTCTAGTCCGATTATTGCTAGCAGCAACATCAACAGTGCCGAGAGAATCAGCAGGAATGAAACGCCATAACGAAATGGTTATGATGACGGTTCAGCAGAGACTAATAATCGTCTCCGATTTGACTCTAGTGATTCTAGACATAGGTATTTAAGATGATTTTTTTTCATGTTTGTTTGTGTTCGTTATAGCCTCAATCTGATGATTAATTTCTTTTTGTTCGTCTTCTGCTGTTGCAGATGTGGTGTCGAAACAGGGGAGATAGTGTCACAGGCATGATACGTGAATGGGAGTGGCAATCATTAAAATAAAGGCGTTTTTCGTTGCGACGGGATCTTCTCATGAAATTTCAATCACCTCTGATTGCGAGAATATTCTGTTGGCACCCACCTACGTAGGGAGAAATGATCACGATAAAATAAGAGAAATCAGTGCTCGCACAGAAAAATTTAAGTGCTCGTTTTTCCCGCGTGCCGTTCGAGAGTGGAACGGTAGAGAGACAGCTTGAAGGTGGTTCATTGGACCCTCTGCCAGGCACTTTATTGTGAATAGCAGAGTAATCACGTAGATGTAGATGTAGTTGTGTGTGGACTCAGGGTTGCACCTGCAACAAATACTCCACGATCAGGCACGATGATAATGTGTTCGTCGCCCCAGATTCATTTGTCGGCAATGTATTCGCTGTGCCTGCAAACACCAACACAGCCTATCCATCATCATCATGTTGGTAAGCGCTGATGACATCAGCTCGTTTTCCAATGCAGCCATACCCTCTGCGCCATGGAACACATCGCAATCATCATGGTCCATCGTTTCTATGCACTCGATGATACTATTGCGATGAGTGAGCATGACATGATGACCCTAACTACAAGTTATAATTTAATACGTCTGCATATCTTTTATCTATGATATTATCAATTTTTTTCTTTCTTTGCAGATGAGACGGAGGATGCATATGGGTGCAGACTTGCCCCCTGCAACTAGTGCACCACCTGACCCAATGATGATGCCTCCGTCGCCCCAGAACAGCTCGTTGACTATGTATTTATTGAGCTTTCAAACACCACTGGACTTAGGTTCATCATTATCAACGTAGTATGAACTGATAACACCAGCACGTTTGCCATTGCAGCCTCACTCTGAACCACCTCGCAAATGTCACCATCGGATATTGATTCTACATCACTCTGGGTCTAGCAGCAGCAGTATCCCTGCCCACTTTGCTACAAATCACCAAGCAAGTCCTGCAGCCACTTCGGACTCCTTTGTGGATGCTAGAGCGTTTAGGGACAGGTTCTCACATGCCTGTATTGACAAAACGAATGCAAGCTACCAAGGTTCTGTAACATTTCTTCATGCCTGCTAAGGCTTTTTCGAAATGGTGCTCCCCAAACCCGTCAGTGACCCATGGTATCTCATCATTAGGATTAACGCAGCTCTATAGTGTGAGCTCACACCTCCTCTCGCCCCAAAAGGAGGCAGTGATACTGGTGAGCAAAAAGCATTGTCCAAATTTGAGGGAAACTGACTTGATATTGCAGAGTGATTCAATCCAGCAAACAGTAACGGGTAAGCAACAGCAGTGTGCTGTACCTGGATTCATACTCACATGTTTTCATCTAGTTAATTTTGGTATGGTTTCGTCCCCCTTCTGAAAGATATTGCCACTAATAAGTCATCCATTTATATCTAGATTCTAGATGATGGGGATAAATATTGCTTCACATGCACATATCTGGCTAGTGGCAGAAATTATGCTATCATTGCAATGTAATACATCTAATGTCCGTGCGAACTAAAATTTCAAAGGCATCTCATTCGCCCTTAAAACTCCAGGACATACCAAAATTCTAGAAACAGAATCCTAATTATTCAATTACACATACAGTCTGGATGCTAATGATAGTAAAGCAGAAAAAGAAGACGACCAGGAGCACACTGTGCAGACCGAAGACGTAAAACATAATGCAGTTGGACCGCTGTACTTTTCAAAAATAGAAGGCCTGTGCCACAGACGCGTAGATTTTATGTTATGGTGGCGAGAGGCAACACTAAACTGGGATCAAAACCATGTCCTGGCTACTTCCATCACAGTTGTCCAAACGTCATGGTGCTCGACATTTCTCTCATAGATACCTCAACTCGTTTACCATGAGTGAGCACCTAGAAAGGCATTTGAGTGATTGCTCTAATCAGGAACTGGTATTTGTGGAAGCGCCTACCTAGGATAAAACGTTCTTAAGGTTTAAGAATGTCTACCACCAGGAGGGATGTACCTTCATCATATACACAGACTTTGAGTGCCTATTAGCTCCTGTAACAGTGAAGGTAATCCCAGTGCCTCTCACACTACCTTCACAGAACGGCACGTACCGTATGTGGCATCGTATCAAGTTACATGTTCGTATGACCTCAGTTTCGCCAAATTCGAATCATACATTATAGATAATTCTGTGACATGAGTGCTCTCTGAGCTCGAAAAACTTACATGCGAAGTTAATGAGATTTCTCGATAGTAGGCAGTTCACTATCGTTTTTGTGAGCTACCGCTGGATAGAAAACACTGAAACTCCACGTCATCTAAAGGGGGAAATTCCGCTGCTCAGCACATGATGCATGCAACATCGAAGCACTAACTGCCATCATACATACCAGTCTTTTTCCATAATCTGAGCGAGTATGATGCTCACTTTCTTGTTGAGCAATTTGATGATCTCTGCTTGAAAGATGATAATGTCAGTGTTATAAATAACCTCGTTGAAAAGTGTATTTCATTTCCGTAGCGAATCATGCTTAAAGTATTGCTCTGCTTCCTGGATTCGCCATGCTTCATGCACGCGTCTTGCGACTTTCGCAGGTGATTATCACGAGGATATGCATATCACCAGTGCTACATATCTCAATGATGCAAAGTTTCAGCATGTGATGAAGAAGGGTTTCTTTCCATACGAATGCCTGTATTCGATCGAGGACTCCACGAAACCATGTTGCTCGACATACACTTTCTCCAATAAACTGACAGCTATTGCCATAACGGATGCGGAGTATGAGCATATGTTGAATCTTTGGCCGGTGTTTGCACATCTAATTTAGTGGAATTTGATAGGTTATACTGTTGTGTCACCTCCAGACACCACACTTGCTAGGTGGTAGCCTTTAAATCGGGCGCGGTCTGTTAGTATACGTCGGATCCGCGTGTCGCCACTATCAGAGATTGCAGACCGAGCGCTGCCACACGGCAGGTCTAGTCTAGAGAGACTCCCTAGCACTCGCCCCAGTTGTACAGCCGACTTTGCTAGCGATGGTTCACTGTGTACTTACGTTCTCATTTGCAAAGACGACAGTTAAGCATAGCCTTCAGCTACGTCATTTGCCACGACCTAGCAAGGCGCCATATTCAGTTACTATGTCCTCTGAACAGATAATATTGTGATTCATGTACCGTCAAGAGCGACGTTCATCATTAGTGGATTAAAGTTAAGTATCAAACTGGTTACGTCCGCTTTCTGAATTCTCATTCCTTGTCATGTTCCAGACCTCACGTCAGTATAGTTCTTCCGTCTTCACGCCAGCCTGCGTGCTCCCTGCCGCCGTTGGATAAGCAGCTGAGCAGCAAGTCGTATACTCCTAACTCACTCATTTGTTACATAGTTTAATTCTTAATTTCTTTGCGTGTTTTTGGTACTTGCATTGTTTAATTCATAAATTTCGGGCGTATTATAGTATTTGAGAGTGTAGCATCGCGTTTTAGTACCTGAATAGTGTAATTTCGCTTAGTCTCCTTCCGCCGCCGAGCAGTGTCAGCAGTGCGCAAGTAGCAGCATTACTGCATTTACTAGGCAATCTTGTATTTTAATAACTGTTTAAATTTTGTCGATTTGTTTGCGCTCTCTGTAGATTAGTTCAGACGTTCTTTGCAAAACAGTTTTTAGCATGGATAGGGACTGCAACTGCTGTGTTCGGATGCAGGCTGAGTTGGCATCCCTTCGCTCCCAGCTTCAGGCAGTGTTGGCTTCGGTCACACAGCTTGAGGCTGTTGCCAATAGGCATCACTGTGGGGGTCCGGATGGGGGTTTGTCGGGGACGGCCAGCTCGTCCCACGCATCCCCTGATCGGACTACGACTGTGGTTGCCCGGGATACTGCCCGCATTGAGGCTGATCCCTCACCTGTGGTAGAGTGGGAGGTCGTTTCAAGGTGTGGCAGGGGGCGAAAGACATTCCGGAGGGCTGAACGGAAAGTCTCTCCAGTTTGTCTGACGAACCGGTTTCAGGCTCTGTCTCAGGCTGATACTGATCTTCGGCCTGACATGGCTGCTTGTCCTGTTCCAGAGGTTGCCCCTCAGTCTGCAAGATCCGGGCAGTTGCAGAGGGTGGGCTTACTGGTAGTTGGGAGCTCCAACGTCAGGCGCGTAATGGGGCCCCTTAGGGAAATGGCAGCAAGAGAGGGGAAGAAAACCAATGTACACTCCGTGTGCATACCGGGGGGAGTCATTCCAGATGTGGAAAGGGTCCTTCCGGATGCCATGAAGGGTACAGGGTGCACCCATCTGCAGGTGGTCGCTCATGTCGGCACCAATGATGTGTGTTGCTATGGATCGGAGGAAATCCTCTCTGGCTTCCGGCGGCTATCTGATTTGGTGAAGACTGCCAGTCTCGCTAGTGGGATGAAAGCAGAGCTCACCATCTGCAGCATCGTCGACAGGACTGACTGTGGACCTTTGGTACAGAGCCGAGTGGAGGGTCTGAATCAGAGGCTGAGACGGTTCTGCGACCGTGTGGGCTGCAGATTCCTCGACTTGCGCCATAGGGTGGTGGGGTTTCGGGTTCCGCTGGATAGGTCAGGAGTCCACTACACGCAACATGCGGCTACACGGGTAGCAGGGGTTGTGTGGCGTGGGCTGGGCGGTTTTTTAGGTTAGATGGCCTTGGGCAAGTACAGAAAGGGCAACAGCCTCAACGGGTGCGGGGCAAAGTCAGGACATGCGGGGACCAAGCAGCAATCGGTATTGTAATTGTCAACTGTCGAAGCTGCGTTGGTAAAGTACCGGAACTTCAAGCGCTGATAGAAAGCACCGAAGCTGAAATCGTTATAGGTACAGAAAGCTGGCTTAAGCCAGAGATAAATTCTGCCGAAATTTTTACAAAGGTACAGACGGTGTTTAGAAAGGATAGATTGCATGCAACCGGTGGTGGAGTGTTCGTCGCTGTTAGTAGTAGTTTATCCTGTAGTGAAGTAGAAGTGGATAGTTCCTGTGAATTATTATGGGTGGAGGTTACACTAAACAACCGAACTAGGTTAATAATTGGCTCCTTTTACCGACCTCCCGACTCAGCAGCATTAGTGGCAGAACAACTGAGAGAAAATTTGGAATACATTTCACATAAATTTTCTCAGCATGTTATAGTCTTAGGTGGAGATTTCAATTTACCAGATATAGACTGGGACACTCAGATGTTTAGGACGGGTGGTAGGGACAGAGCATCGAGTGACATTATACTGAGTGCACTATCCGAAAATTACCTCGAGCAATTAAACAGAGAACCGACTCGTGGAGATAACATCTTGGACCTCCTGATAACAAACAGACCCGAACTTTTCGACTCTGTATGTACAGAACAGGGAATCAGTGATCATAAGGCCGTTGCAGCATCCCTGAATATGGAAGTTAATAGGAATATAAAAAAAGGGAGGAAGGTTTATCTGTTTAGCAAGAGTAATAGAAGGCAGATTTCAGACTACCTAACAGATCAAAACGAAAATTTCTGTTCCGACACTGACAATGTTGAGTGTTTATGGAAAAAGTTCAAGGCAATCGTAAAATGCGTTTTAGACAGGTACGTGCCGAGTAAAACTGTGAGGGACGGGAAAAACCCACCGTGCTACAACAACAAAGTTAGGAAACTACTGCGAAAGCAAAGAGAGCTCCACTCCAAGTTTAAACGCAGCCAAAACCTCTCAGACAAACAGAAGCTAAACGATGTCAAAGTTAGCGTAAGGAGGGCTATGCGTGAAGCGTTCATTGCATTCGAAAGTGAAATTCTATGTACCGACTTGACAGAAAATCCTAGGAAGTTCTGGTCTTACGTTAAATCAGTAAGTGGCTCGAAACAGCATATCCAGACACTACGGGATGATGATGGCATTGAAACAGAGGATGACACGCGTAAAGCTGAAATACTAAACACCTTTTTCCAAAGCTGTTTCACAGAGGAAGACCGCACTGCAGTTCCTTCTCTAAATCCTCGCACAAACGAAAAAATGGCTGACATCGAAATAAGTGTCCAAGGAATAGAAAAGCAACTGGAATCACTCAATAGAGGAAAGTCCACTGGACCTGACGGGATACCAATTCGATTCTACACAGAGTACGCGAAAGAACTTGCCCCCCTTGTAACAGCCGTGTACCGCAAGTCTCTAGAGGAACGGAGGGTTCCAAATGATTGGAAAAGAGCACAGATAGTCCCAGTCTTCAAGAAGGGTCGTCGAGCAGATGCGCAAAACTATAGACCTATATCTCTTACGTCGATCTCTTGTAGAATTTTAGAACATGTTTTTTGCTCGCGTATCATGTCATTTCTGGAAACCCAGAATCTACTATGTAGGAATCAACATGGATTCCGGAAACAGCGATCGTGTGAGACCCAACTCGCCTTATTTGTTCATGAGACCCAGAAAATATTAGATACAGGCTCCCAGGTAGATGCTGTTTTTCTTGACTTCCGGAAGGCGTTCGATACAGTTCCGCACTGTCGCCTGATAAACAAAGTAAGAGCCTACGGGATATCAGACCAGCTGTGTGGCTGGATTGAAGAGTTTTTAGCAAACAGAACACAGCATGCTGTTATCCATGGAGAGACGTCTACAGACGTTAAAGTAACCTCTGGCGTGCCACAGGGGAGTGTTATGGGACCATTGCTTTTCACAACATATATAAATGACTTAGTAGATAGTGTCGGAAGTTCCATGCGGCTTTTCGCGGATGATGCTGTAGTATACAGAGAAGTTGCAGCATTAGAAAATTGTAGCGAAATGCAGGAAGATCTGCAGCGGATAGGCACTTGGTGCAGGGAGTGGCAACTGACCCTTAACATAGACAAATGTAATGTATTGCGAATACATAGAAAGAAGGATCCTTTATTGTATGATTATATGATAGCGGAACAAACACTGGTAGCAGTTACTTCTGTAAAATATCTGGGAGTATGCGTGCGGAACGATTTGAAGTGGAATGATCATATAAAATTAATTGTTGGTATGGCGGGTACCAGGTTGAGATTCATTGGGAGAGTGCTTAGAAAATGTAGTCCATCAACAAAGGAGGTGGCTTACAAAACACTCGTTCGACCTATACTTGAGTATTGCTCATCAGTGTGGGATCCGTACCAGATCGGTCTGACGGAGGAGATAGAGAAGATCCAAAGAAGAGCGGCGCGATTCGTCACAGGGTTATTTGGTAACCGTGATAGCGTTACGGAGATGTTTAATAAACTCAAGTGGCAGACTCTGCAAGAGAGGCGCTCTGCATCGCGGTGTAGCTTGCTCGCCAGGTTTCGAGAGGGTGCGTTTCTGGATGAGGTATCGAATATATTGCTTCCCCCTACTTATACCTCCCGAGGAGATCACGAATGTAAAATTAGAGAGATTAGAGCGCGCACGGAGGCTTTCAGACAGTCGTTCTTCCCGCGAACCATACGCGACTGGAACAGGAAAGGGAGGTAATGATAGTGGCACGTAGAGTGCCCTCCGCCACACACCGTTGGGTGGCTTGCGGAGTATCAATGTAGATGTAGGTGTAGATGTAGATGTAGACCTAAAACGCGTGCATTTCGGCCTCCTCCAGTAACACGGTGTTGGTCCTTCTGCCAACACAATATATACATTAACACCACTGCACATCTGCTTGCAATCATTTTAGAGGAATTCCGTAGTGCATGCCTGGGCACGTTCTCTTTGGATCCTGCCCTACTACACTGCTCCAGGGATTTTGAGGGATGCAATGTTAAGAAGAATGCGTATCAGCATCAAACTGTTGACTGATTTTACACACTACTCTTCTTTGAATGAGGGATTCGTGAGTAAATTCGCTACTACATGCACAGGTATCCGAATGTGAATAACCCACAAATGCGCAAGGAGGCACAAAGCCAACTGAAGATTTAAGTTACATTCTTTGCTTTGCTTTACACAACATCTAGGGGTCAACCATGCAGCCAACTCTACGGTTTCTAGGGTTACAATGGTTGTCCAAAGGGGAAATCGTCAGACTGATGAAGCGTCCTCTGCTTCTGTTAAGATATAAGTTGTGGAAGTAGAGGTGGAATATCCTGCCCATTTGTATGACGCACACAGCGCCTGGACTCACGAAATGATTCCATCCAAAAGCTTTTGACAACGCTGGGGAACAATCAGCGACATATTTTGCACTACAGAAATCTCCAGCAAAAACTCAGGTTGGAGTTGGAACTTATCAGCATTATCTATGGCATCTCTTTGAAGCAAAGTTGCTGCTTTAGGGATTACATTGATTTAAACACAAAACAGATGGCTCTTGCGACTTGTGACTTTGAAAAAGATTTTTATAAATTTATGAACAATTAGATATTCCAGTAAACAGTGGAAAAGTTAGAGAATACTGTGAAATTCATTTAGTTTACCGTTGACTGGGCGTTATGGCGCAAGAGATTATATCGCCAGACCAAAGTTCAAGTGGGTCACCAGCTTCAGTCACCCTGAGGCAGGCTAAGGGTGTGCACCGTTCAGCCTCAAAGGTTATCTCGATAAAAGATTGCAAGATGTGCTTGTTCTAGAGCGTTGGCGCCGCTTCACGTATGGTGCGTCAAACAGTCTTTCTATTGAGAGGCCATGAGGTAGGCCTACAGATTGCGCTGCCGCTGAGAGTCGGGCTGTTGTATCGTGACAACCAACGGTTCATCTGTAGGGACGGAATTTCGACTCCTCCATACTGACGCTATTGACTGCGCGACTGAGTGTGTGGATGGTTAATTTATTTGTAAATAGTGGGTACGTGTGCGGAGTAGTTGGATTAATCCCTTGTCAGGGTTGTGTGTGTGTGTGTGTGTGTGTGTGTGTGTGTGTGTGTGTGTGTGTGAGTGAGAGAGAGAGAGAGAGAGAGAGAGAGAGAGAGAGAAAGGAAGAAAGAAAGAGTATCCACGCCAGATTGCACACTATGTCTGCGTATATATTGTATATAGCTATTTTTGTATATGTGTATGTGTCTGTGCGATATTTCTTCCCTGATGCTGTTAGTCCTTTTGGAAATTTTTGGAAACGTGTGGTAAGGTCTTGTGGGACCAAACTGCTGAAGTCATCGGTCCCTAAGCTTACACTCTACTTAATCTAACTTACGCTAAGGACGACACACACACCCATGCCCGAGGGAGGACTCGAACTCCCGACTGGGTCAGCCGTGACAAGACGCCGTAGACCGCTCGGCTGCCACGCGCGGCGTTAGTCTTTTCTTCCTATATATATTGTATGCAGAAAATGATCAGAAGGAAAAATTGAAATGTTGTATGTAGAACGATCAAATCAATCAGAAATAAAATGATTAACACGTAAATATTGTATGAAGGAGTGGCCAGTGTATATAGAAACAATAATGGGAAACGTAATACACACCGCCATGTTACACACTGCGATTTGGAGCCCGCTGGCAGAAGAGGGCTGGAAAGATGTAGACATGAAGAATAAAGATGTAGAATGTTTATAACGTTTGTTTTCTTTAAAAAGCCTTAAGGGTTTCCATACAAAAAATTCGGAGGCGTCACTTTTGAGCAGGCTTTCGTAAATGTGCCTGATAGTGAAATACTTAAGTCTTCAGAAAAATAATTGTAAAAAATAGCCTTGTAAATAAAAAAATGTGTATACACATAAGAAAAAATATTTATTATACACTGCATCTGTAAATGATTTGTTTATAAAAAACAAAAAATTATTGTAAAAAATTTATAGCTAAATAAATTGTTAAAAAGAAATCATTGCTTATATTGTTATATCACTGTCGTTATTTCCAAACACGTTCACTATAGAATTACTGTTAATAATAATTCGTTTATAACGAATGTGAACCCCTCCCCATGATGCACAGACCTTGAGCAAAGAAACCTACTCAATTGAACTATTTATAAAGGATGATAACGGGAAGAGGGAGCTTGAATCTTGTAGGTCCAGAGGATTGGGGGAGGAGAGGGGTTTCCCGGCATTTCTATGTGCTCCCACTGGTCCAGGGGATCACACGTGATCGGTATCGAGTGACGTCATGACCTAGTCCACTTACCTAAGGTGCGTGGGTAGGACAGGGGTTCCCCTGGATGACCTTGAGCAATTGCCAGTGATTCTCCAGGGAGAGAGGAGTGGGGGATTACCTTGAATATAATTAGCTCAAGAGTGTAACCTGACACCAGAAGTGAAACATGATAATCCCATTATGTTATCAGTGACACTGAGATAACGCTTACTCCATCTAGTTTTCGCGCTGATAAACTACCATCCATTTAAATCACCTATTTTGTCCCTTTAAAACACTCCCCTTTAAAACTCGTCCCTTTAAATCGCGTCCCTTTAAATCAAGAATGTCCACTGAATACCGATGGTATCTTGCACCAGTGCTATTCATTCCTTTTCCTGTTCCACTTGCAAAAGGAGCGAGGGATAATGACTGTCTATTTGCTTGCATGCGAGATCTGATTGTCTTCTCTTGTTTTCCCACTCATCACGTGAGATCTATGTTGGTGGCAGTAGAATAATGCTGCAATCTGTCGCAAATGTCTATTCTCTTAATTTTCCGATTAGAGTGTCACGAAAAGAACGTCTTCTTTGCTGAGTTCACGGAGCATTTTCGTAACAGTCGTGTGTTGATCGAACGTACCGGTAACAAATGTAGTAGGACGCCTCTGAATTTCTTCGATGTCGTCCTGTAATCCGACATGCTTGGGGCCCTAAACACTCGGGCAGTCTTTAAGAGTCGGTCGTAGAAGTGCTATGATTTCAAAATTTATTTTTATTTAAAATGTGCCTGTTTATAAATTTTATAAGTTTTATAATTTACTGCTAATGACTTGGAATTACAGTTCACTACACCGCACATATTTGGCATTAGTTTCCCTATACTTTACAGTTTTTTATGAATTATTGTACATTGTGTTTCTTGAAGTATCTCAACATCTGTGCCTTTTTTCACGATATAATCAGTTGGGCAAAGATATTTGATTCTTTGCTACACTACTGGCCATTAAAATTGCTACATCAGGAAGAAATGTAGATGATAAACGGGTATTCATTGGACAAATATACTAGAACTGACATGTGATTACATATTCACGCAATTTGGGTGCATAGATCCTGAGAAATCAGTACCCAGAACAACGACCTCTGGCCGTAATAACGGTCTTGATACGCCTGGGCATTGAGTCAAACAGAGCTTGGATGGAGTGTACAGGTACAGCTGCCCATGCAGCTTCAACACGATACCACAGTTCAGCAAGAGTAGTGACTGGCGTATTGTGACGAGCCAGTTGCTCGGCCACCATTGACCAGACGTTTCCAATTGGTGAGAGTTCTGGAGAATGTTCTGGCCACGGCAGCAGCCGAACGTTTTCTGTATCCAGAAAGGCCCGTACAGGACCTGCAACATGCGGTCGTGGATTATCCTGCTGAAATATAGGGTTTCGCAGGGATCGAATGAAGGGTAGAGCCACGGGTCGTAACACATCTGAAATGTAACGTCTACTGTTCAAAGCACCGTCAATGCGAACAAGAGGTGACCGAGACGTGTAACCAATGGCACCCCATACAATCACGCCTGGTGATACGCCAGTATGGCGATGACGAATACACGCTTCCAATGTGCGTTCACCGCGATGTCGCCAAGCACGGATGCGACTATCATGATGCTGTAAACAGAACCTGGATTCATCCGAAAAAATTAAGTTTTGCCATTCGTGCACCCAGGTTCGTCGTCGAGTACACCATCGCAGGCGCTCCTGTCTGTGATGCAGCGTCAAGGGTAACCGCAGCCATGGTCTCCGAGCTGATAGTCCATGCTGCTGCAAACGTCGTCGAACTATTCGTGCAGATGGTTGTTGTCTTGCAAACGTCCCCATCTGTTGACTCAGGGATCCAGATTTGGTTGCACGATCCGTTACAGCCATGCAGATAAGATACCTGTCACCTCGACTGCTCGTGATACGAGGCCGTTGGGATCCAGCACGGCGTTCCGTATTACCCTCCTGAACCCACCACTTCCATATTCTGCTAACAGTCATTGGATCTCGACCAACGCGAGCAGCAATGTCGCGATACGATAAAGCGCGATTGCGATAGGCTACAATCCGATCTTTATCAAAGTCGGAAACGTGATGATTCGCATTTATCCTCCTTACACGAGGCATCACAACAACGTTTTATCAGGCAACGCCGGTCAACTGCTGTTTGTGTATGAGGAATCGCTTGGGAACGTTCCTCATGTCAGCACGTTGTAAGTGTCGCCACCGGTGCCAACCCTGTGTGAATAATCTGAAAAGCTAATCATTTGCATACCACAGCATCTTCTTCCTGTCGGTTAAATTTCGCGTCTGTAGCACGTCATCTTCGTGGTGTAGCTATTTTAATGGCCAGTAGTGTATGTGTAATTTAGATATGTTTGTTAAGCACCCGTTCCCGACCAGTAAATTTACGGAGGTGTTTATGTTGCCTCTGTTTACACAGATAGCTAGCCATTGCGCCGCCATGTTACGTAAACTGTTCAGAGCCATATTTTCAGGATCTTGGTAACATATAATTTCATCTGTTGCCAAAAAGTAGAGGGTTGTGTAACATATCACTGCTGAGACTTTTATCCAATTGTGGTTTCACTAGTGATCTGGCGTTGTCTGCCAACCAGGAGCTGGTGTGATACTATGCCTTGCTCTGCGTAAAGTGAACTCTAGAAGAGATTTATAATGCATTGTGAAGTTTATGGTCCGCATCCACTAAGCTTGCTTAAGGGAAAGAGATTTTCCCATCATGACAGATATTTTTACAGTACCATTTAATTTTGAATTAAACTTGCGACAAGTTCTGGCAGGATACAATTCTTTCCAGAAAAGTGTTATTAGCGGAAACAGGGGACAACTAATGAGAATGCCAGACTTCTGTTCCTGAGGCCTGATTGACTGAACGATCTGACTGTGTTTAAAAATTGGCAAATGGCTTGGAGCTCGCGAAAGCTAAGAGTCAGTCAGCAACTCTCGAGAGTGTAGAAAGCTCGCCGTGGGACCTCTGAAACGGTGGTGATGTGCAAATGTCGATGGCATAAGTCAATGATACACACTGACCAAAATAATTAATTTTCCAGAGTGTGAGATTGCAAGAATAGCTCATTCCTGTACGTGTGTGTGGGATTCTGATCGGTTTCTGCGGTTTAAGTTCGAGAACGTTGCGGGATATTGAGCGCTCCCAAGACTGGTAGGCAAAGACATCGTATCAGATCGTGAAGCTATTAAATACCTGGAGGAGGCGTCTGCAGTTATTTCGGTGGTAATTGGAAGTATTTTTGCGTTACTTTTGAATTTGCACTGTTTTGTCTCTGTGACAATTTATGCGGAAGTTGCAAGGATCCAATTGAAGGGAGTTTATGGACTGTTACCGGTGTACGTTTGTTCGGTCCACTCTAGTGACTAGATCTCGGAGTCTTTGTGCATTCAATTAGATTGTTACAGGGTATGTATCATGGGCATTGGAATAGTGACAATTTTAACCCCGCCTATCGGATTAAAGCCAGGCTGGCATCCCTTATTAAGACTGTTCTATAAGGTTAATAGTGGCGATAAGTATACTAGATCTACTGATAAACGTTTCCCTGCGATTCAGTGGCGCAATACCTCGCATAAACTGTCTCGCTCGCCGCACATTGCTAGGCGTGCGTGGATTCCGAACGTGGACGAGAGTGATGCCACATCTTCGAGCACGAGTCGAAACAATTTTTCAATTGTTCCTGGTCCTTTTCTCGAAAAGATGCGGGTTCGCCACTACAGTGCACCGTCCCATTTCCGTATTCACGCCTTTGATCGATAAACAAGAGATATCTTCATTTTTGGTTAGGGAGTTTTATGACCAGCGCCTTATCTCATCTTTCGCTAAGGATTCCCCCAGTGTTATCATGGGGCAGCGCATCTGCCTTATTAACTGTGTAACACCCCAACCGTCACTTAACTGGTTTTGGGGTGTGTTCACCCCAGCTACTTGACTAACAGATCAACAGAGAGTGCAAAACTGTCACAATATCGGATAACTTAAAGAAAGTAATAAGGCTCTGTGACTCCTGATTGAACTGCAGTGGCAGTGTTGACATTAATTGATTCAGAATTGATCACTTTTAATGAAAAAGGGGTGCACATTGATGTTATATCCGTCTATTGAACACTAGGTGCAAATGTTGAACATAAAATTAATTAAGAAAGTGAATTGGGATTTCAACTACTTGATTGAAAACAGATGCAGTCGATTAGCACAAATTTATTTTAACTCCCAACCTTCAGTCATCACATTACATGACTCTCCTATCAGGCAGTGGTAATAAATTGCACTTGCGTGGAGTAAAGCGCGATAAGTCAAAAGTAATTCCTATCGACTGACCCAGGGGTAATGCAAAGTGCGAGAAGAATTCTACAATACACGGCCGATGAAACCCTCATGGCAACTTTGCCGACGTGATCCAACAAATTAATCAGTGGCCGGAGCAGGTGCAATATCACCGAATTCAGCGTGGCGGTGCGGCGTCGTTGTCCGGATGTCGGCCCACCTCGTGGTGCTGCAAGGCGGCGCTCATCTATTCACTCCTAGCTATCTTGCTCAGTACATAGCTGAACGAAAACTTTCTATTTCCAAGCTCAATCATTCCATTTGCTAAGTCCTAAACTGCAGAGATGCTCACTCTCTCTCAGGCAAGCTGAGTCAAGAACGACATGTCCGCACTCTAGGCAAGCTGGGAACGGAAGACCACTATGGAGACTTTGCCCAGTCCGCTCTTCGCATCAGTTTCTCCTCCAGAAAAATCACTTATGCCAATTGGAGCGCAAGTCGCGTTAATTATGCGTCGCTTCCCAGCGCCGACCAATGCCTGCTCTGGGAAGTGAACAAATTCCCACAAAGTTTCCCTTCCTCTCAACCTCTGCTATTTAGCTCCTCCCAGGCCACCCACCAAGGTTAGCGTCTGCACAAAACACCAATTTTTCCGGAATTCTGACTCCCAGGAGAGTACTTCAAATTCCTTGGTCCTACGTTCCCATCGGGGGCCAGCGTATTTCATTCTGTCGCTCTTCACCTGATTTACTTCAGACTCTGTGGACCGTGAATTCAGCGTGAAGTTGCTATAGTCACGAACACGCATATTTTGGCCTCTGTTGACCGCTCCACCATAGCTTTGCGCGGCTTTCTTGCATGTTTCACTGAAAATGGGACGACAGACATTTATCAACAGGCGTACAAGTTCTCTGTCTGCTTCCCGGTACACCAGCATAGGGTCAACCACCCACTCACTGTCACTCATCTTAAGACAGCTGGAGGCCGTGCCCCATTACTGCTTTCTCAGAACTTGAGCCACCCTAAGCTGCCAATTGTCGCTTCCCTTCACCGCTCCCCAGCCGGCCACGGACAATTCTGAATACTTGCCTGGGATAAACTAGCCTCCAGTAAATCGACGCATTTCCACAAAGTTTTCATGTCGTGTGAATTACTTTAAAACCGTCACCTGACATAATTATTCCAATACATCCATACTGTACCCTCTACAAGATGCATTGTGCCTTGTCAGTCATTTTTGTTCAGCCCTACTGTTCGCTCAACATGAGTTAGGTGATCTTTAATGACTTCATGTAAGGGGCATAGTTCTTGCCATCTTACAACTGGTCCCGGGTTCAAGTACTGTCTCAGTCATGGGTCCCACATTAAATACCGAGCGAGGAGACGCAGTGGTTAGCACACTGGACTCGCATTCGGGAGGACGACGGTTCAATCCCGCCTCCGGCCATCCTGATTTAGGTTTTCCGTGATTTCCCTAATTCGCTTCAGGCAAATGCCGGGATGGTTCCTTTGAAAGGGCACGGCCGATTTCCTTCCCCATCCTTCCCTCACCCGAGCTTGCGCTCTGTCTCTAATGACCTCGTTGTCGACGAGACGTTAAACACTAATCTCCTCCTCCTCCTCCACATTAAATGTCCCATTTTATGTATGTCCTGCGTGTACATCAGGATATAAATCATAATCCACTTGGCTTCGAATGATACAATACATTAGAGATAAAAAAATAAGACAGGTTATCTTGGTTAGTAAATATATTGTGTAATGAGTGTATGTAGAGTGATCTTAACACTGTTGCACTGTTCGTATGGACGAGCAGCCAAACGCCAGGTAAAAAAAATAATGAATAAATAAGTATGACAGCATTTCACTACATAAGAACCATATGAGCAACAGAAAAGTTAATACAATAAACTCATTTTAGGTAACTTTAAGCAAATACGCCAATTAGTAAATTCTCGTAACGATTGTAACACATAGTGATGTTGTTAGATGCGCAAGGACTCACATTTTGCGTAAAGCGTTGAAAACGTTCCAAAATTGTTATTTTATGTATGTGCATAGCGTAGGAATGTCGATAACTATATGGAATCTTGTAATTTGATGCTTGTAAAAAATTAATGATGGAAATGTTAATTTCCGGAAAGGATGGGTTAGTGGATTTATTAAAAATGTACTGGAAGCGAATTTATTCATATTAATATCCACTAGTTGTCTGCTTTTAAAAGCTCAATTATAAAGAGTTCATAATGAAAAATGTACTAAAAACAGAGGCGCAATAGGAACTGAAATTACTAAAATTTAATAAATTTCTTTACTTTTAAGAATTAGAGTATTCCATTTACAAAAAAAAAAAAAAAAAATCTATCGAATTTGACAGTCTGTGACTAGGGATACGCAATGATCGAGGTGAACGGCTTTGTCGATTTTGTCAAGAGGAAAAGATGAAGATAATAAACACTTGGTTTGAGCTACCACCTAGACGCTTGTATACATGGAGAGCTCCAGCTGAGCACCCTGAAAATACAGTACGCAATCAAATAGATTACATTCTGATTAACAGGCGCTTTGGATCCTCAATAACGAAGGCATGCACCTATGCGGGAGCCGACGTTCCCTCAGACCATGTCCTCCTAAAAGCGGAAATAAAAATAAAAATTAAATATGTCAGAAAACATACACAACAGCGGAGAATAGAATACAATCCCCTTAAAGATGAAGATATCAAAAACAGAATAACCACAAATGCCAGGGAAAGAATTACAGATACAGTCAAAGCACAACTAGAAGATGGAACATATTTAAACAACGTATGGCAACAAATGCAGAAAACTGTGACAGATGTTGTGGGAAATGAAATAGGTTACAAACAGAAAACACGAAAGAAAAATTGGATGGCAGACGAAATTTTCGCATTGCTTGAAAAAAGAAAAAAATATAAAAACGAAAGAAACCAAGGCAAATATAGGGACATGCAGAAAATCATAAGAAAGGAGATAAGAGCATTAAAAAATAATTGGCTGAAACAACAATGTCAAGAGTTGGAACGACTGCAACAAATACATGACGACTTTAGCCGACATAGGAAGATAAAGGAAACGGCTGCTATATATCGTAAGAAAACCTTCTCAAATGTAGAAAATGACCAAGGAGAAATAGCACAGGATGATCAGCGAAAGAAAACTATCTGGCAGGTCTATATAAACAATCTTTTTGCAGATGGAAGACCTGAAATGGAAAATAAAGATGACGAGGGTCTATCCAGTACTACCAGCACAAAAGATGAAATCAGAAGAGCAATAGGAAAGGCAAAAGATACAAAAGCACTTGGTCCAGTTCAAATACCAGTTGAAATTCTGAAATTATTAGATGATAATGGCATCTCAGTTTTCCAAAAAATATTTAATCAAATGTATAATACGGGTAAATAAATGGCTGACGTCGCACTTCATCTCTTTGCCCAAGAAGAACAATGCAAGAAAATGCGGAGACTACAGACTAATTAGCCTGACAAGCCATACTATGAAGGTATTTCTTAAGATCATTCGATATAGAATCACAGCCAAGTGTGAAAGGGATATGTGATATTCACAGTTTGGATTTAGACAGGGTCTAGGTACAAGGGAAGCATTGGTCGCGATTCAGGTATTTGTTCAAAAGTGCTGCGATCAGAGGAAGAATGTAATGTTGTGCTTCATAGACTATGAAAAGGCGTTTGACAGAGTACAACACCATAAACTTGTACAAATTTTGAGGAGACTGGATATAGACGGAAAAGTTATTCGATGTACAGAAAATCTGTACATCAAACTTCTGAAGTCAGAACTGGCGGCCAATTGACAAAATCACAAAAAATCTGTAGAGGAGTTAGACATGGCTGTGTACCCTTACCACTTCTCTTTAACTTGTACTCAAAACATATATTCCAGGAGGCCTTGAAGATTGTCAGATAGGTATAAAAGTAAATGTGGCATGGATTAACATCATAAGATACGCAGATGACACAGTCTTAATTGCAGATAACATGAACGATTTGCTAGATCTTCTGACTACATTGGGAGAACACACCAGGAATATGGGTCTCAATATCAACGCCAAAAAGATCAAATTTATGATAGTCACTCACAATTCCGACGAGCATCAAAATGCAGAACTAATGCATAATAATCACTTCATAGACAGGGTGAACGGATTTAAGTACTTGGGGATGTGGTAGTGCGAAAATTGGTCATCGGACATGGAAATCAGATGCAGAATAGAAAAGGCCCGCAGTGCATTCATGAAATTTAACAAAGTGTTCACTAGCACTGACTTTGATCTTAACCTCAGAGTTAGATTTATGAAGAGCTATGTGTGGTCAGTGCTTTTGTATGGCGTGGAACGTTGGACGTTGAAAGTGAACACCGTGAACATGTTGGAAGCATTCGAGATGTGGTTATATGGAAGAGTACTTAAAATTCCATGGACAGGAAGGAAAACAAATGAAGAGATCTTGAGAACAGTAAAAAGAGACAGCGAACTGCTAACCACAATCAAATGTAAGAAACCATCTTACTTAGGCCATGTGATAATCGAGGGGAAGACTGAAGGCAAAAGGCTAATTGGCAGGGGTAAAATGTCATGGCTCCGCAACATCAGACAGTGGACAGGAATAAGAAACGCTGACGACTTGATCCATGCTGGAAGAGATAGAGAAGACTGGGCAAATGTGATCGCAAACATCCGTTAGTGGGTATGCAGCAGAAGAAGACTGACATGAGAACACAGCTCGTCACCGATGTGAGAAATTCCAGCTATAAACTGAATTTTGTATATCGATCGAAAGTTGGAAAGTTGTGATGCGGTAGCTGAAACGAAATGTGGCTATACTGACATAATAATGATTGACTGATTTTTCATGTACAGTTCTGAGATGACCTCAGAAGCATGCCGCGATGAGAACTAATTATTATATTCAAATTCAGTCGATTACTGCGTTGTCACGTTATTATTGATTTCAAAGTTTATCTGTCAATCTTATTTGTACTAACGATCGCACCACGGAGAAAAAAGTTTGTGATATACGGCAGTTTGCGCCTGGCGGCGCACTGGCCGTGGGCAATGTTGGCTTATCATTCCATACTATACTTACAAATGGTTCAAATGGCTCTGAGCATTATGGGACTTAACATCTGAGGTCATCAGTCCCCTAGAACTTAGAACTGCTTAAACCTAACTAACCTAAGGACATCACACACATCCATGCCCGAGGCAGGATTCGAACCTGCGACCGTAGCTGTCGCGCGGTTCCAGACTGAAGCGCCTAGAACCGCTCGGCCACACCAGCCGGCACTTAGAAAGCTCATGGACATATGCGTTCACAGCCAATTATATACACTGGATGGCGAGTTCATACACTGAGCAACTATAACTGGTCTGACGTTTCACACACGATGGAAATCTGAGCCAGACGTCATATGAAAAACTTAGGATACGTATGTCTCGATACCACTTACTTCAGAAACCACTGGAGGACCTGATGACGCATGTGTTGGCATACAAGTTTTAATTTCCAACAAAAAATTTCTAGGGATAAAGGTGCGAATCCTCTTTGATAGTTCCCAATTTTGCAGCTAACCGCTACTGCGGTGTTGACAAATTTTTCTGTGGGATAGTGCAAAGCATTTACTTCGAAAGACGCTGTACAGCTAATGGTGAAGATTACTTCGTATCATTATTAGTAATTTCACGTTTTATTCCCATATAGTGCGAGGAAAGAAAGACTATCTAATTGTCATGGTAATCTCCCAAACCTCTGTTACGTTATTCTCATGATATGTGTGAAACACGAACTTGTTTCGGACTATACTTCAGTTACGGTAAAACTTAGGTACAATGAGATAAAAAAGCACAAAAATATACAGTAAGGTTAAGTGGCGTAACAGAAGATACGTGTAAAGGACAAAATTCTCATGATTTCTAAGCGAGATGCATGGTGGAAGCATTTTAACCAGCAGGGTTTCGAGACATCGCAGCCATTCTTCCAAAAACTCCCAATTAAGCATTGGGTTTCCTTAAATGATAACAAGCGAATGAGCAATGACTCCTTAAACAGACCCCAGTCACTTACTACTCCCATCCTTGTCCAGCAGAGTTAGTACTCCATGTCTAATGACCACGTCGACATGTCAACCTTTAACTTTTCTTCCATCTTCAACCATTATATCGATCCTGTGTTTAAGAGGGTTTAGGATATTATTATCCGATTAGTAATAGCGATAGAATGGAACGGTGCAAATCTTAGTCAATAAAATTTAACTTCTATCAGGTTAAACCTCTTCCCTCCCCCCCCCCCCCCTCCCCACACACACACACACGTAGAACCATGGACTTTCCGAGACGGTGTTGCTCGTGTGTATTGCAATAGAGATAGATGCACCGTAGGTGCAACCACAACGGAGGGGTATCTGTGGAGAGGACAGACGAGCTTGTGGTTTCTGAGGAGGGCATCAGGCTTTTAAATACATTCATGCTCATAAATTACGGATAATTGCAGAATGTGGTGCCACACAACGTGGCACTAGACAAAACTGGCGCTAATAGCATAGACACGTAGGTAACACACACGACACAGATCTGTAAGTCCACAGTATTGGCGATAAGTTGAGAAAACCGTCCCGAAACACATGCGCTACAAAACGCCACTGTTTCCTGCGCATGTACCCCGACATCAGTATGGAATATGATCACCATGCACACGTACACAGGCCGCACAACGGGTTGGTATGCTTTGGATCAAGTGGTCGAGCAGTTACTGGGGTATAGCCTCCCATTATTGCACCAGTGCCTTTCGGAGATCCTGAAGTGTCCTAGGGGTTTGAAGACGTGCAGCGATACATCGACCGAGAGCATCCCAGACGTGTTTGCCGGCCGAAGTGGCCGTGCGGTTAAAGGCGCTGCAGTCTGGAACCGAAAGACCGCTACGGTCGCAGTTTCGAATCCTGCCCCGGGCATGGATGTTTGTGATGTCCTTAGATTAGTTAGGTTTAACAAGTTCTAAGTTCTAGGGGACTAATGACCTTGGGGTTTAGGTCTGGAGAACAGGCAGGCCACTCCATTCGCCTGATATCTTCTGTTTCAAGGTACTCCTCCACGATGGCAGCTCGGTGGGGCTGTGCGTTATCATCCATCAGGAGGAAGGTGCGACCCACTGCGCCCCTGGAAAGACGGACATACTGATGCAAAATGATGTCCTGATACACCTGACCTGTTATAGTTCCTCTGTCAAAGACATGCAGGGGTGCACGTGCACCAATCATAATCCCATCCCACACTATCAAACCACGTCCTTCATACAGGTCACTTTCAAGGACATTAAGGGGTTGTTATCTGGTTCCTGGTTCACGCCAGATGAAAACCCGACAAGAATCACTGTTCAGGCTATACCTGGACTCGTCTGTGAACATAACCTGGGACGACTGTTCCAATGACCATGTACTGTGTTCTTGACGCCAGACTTTACAGGCTCTCCTGTGACCAGGGGTCAGTGGAATGCACCTTGCAGGTCTCTGGGTGAATAAATCATATCTGTTCAGTCTTCTGTAGAGTGTATGTTTGGAGACAACTGTTCCAGTGGCTGCGGTAAGGTCCCGAGCAAGACTACCTGCAGTACTCCGTGGCCGTCTGCGGGCACTGATGGTGAGATATCGGCCTTCTTGCGGTGTTTTACGCTGTGGACGTCCCATACTGTAGCGCCTGCACACGTTTCCAGTCTGCTGGAATCGTTGCCATAATCTTGAGATCACAGTTTGTGGCACACGGAGGGCCCGTGCTATCACGTGCTGTGTTTGGCCAGCCCCAGTGGCCCTAGTATTCTACCCATCATAACGTCATCAATATGTGTTCTTTGAGCCATTTTCAACACACAGTCACCTTTAAAACGTTTGAAAACGTCTGCACACTTACTAGCTTATCGTACTTTGACATGCACCAACACACCTCTGCGTATGTGGACTGCTGCCAGCGCCATCGTGCGACGACCGCAGGTCAAATGCACTGCATGGTCATATCCCGAGGTGATTTAAACCCGCAAACTGCCCACCGGAGCGATGTTTCACCATGTATCAGCATTATCCTTAATTTATGAGCATGAGTGTAGTTGCTGGGGCAGCAGTATCGATAACTGATACTGCCTAGTAACATTTAGCCGACATGGCCCTATTATGTTAGTACTGCGAACGGCTAAAACAAGGGGGAATTACAGCCATTGTTTTTCCCGAGGACGTGCACCTCTACTGTTTGACTAAATGATGATAGTATCCTCTTAGGCAAAATATTCCGGAAGTAAAATAGTCCGCGCTTTGGATCTCCGGGCGGGAACTACTCAGGAGGATTTCGTCACCATGAAAAACAAAACTGGCATTCTACGGGTCGGAGTGTAGAATTTTTGATTCCTTAGTCAGGTATGTGGGTTAGAGAATTCAAAAAGAGAAATTAACAGGTTGTAGTTAGACACAGTGAAAATTAGTGAAGTGCGGTGGTAGAAGAAACAGAACTTATGGTAAGGAGAGTACAGAGTTATCAACACAAAATAAAATAGGGGTAATCCAGAAATAGATCCAATAATGAATACGAAAATAGGAAAGCAGTAAAGTCACTATAAACAGCATACTGAACGCACTATCGTAGATAGACACGAACCCAAACCCACCACACTAGTACAAGTTTATATGCCAAACAGGTCCGCAGATGATGAAAAGATCGAAAGAATGTATTAAGAAATTATTCACATAGTCAAGGGACATGAAAATTTGATTGAGATGCGGACTGGAATTCGACAGTTGTAAAACGAAGCAAGAAAAAACTGTAGAAAAACATGGGCTGGGGGAATATAGCTTGGTAGTATTTTGCACAGGACATAATTTAACCATGTTCCACACTTGGTTTAAGAATAATGAAAGAAGGTTGTATACGTGGAAGAGACCTGGAGGTACCGAAAGGCTTCAGATAGATTGCGTAATTGTAAGACAGAGATTTCGAAATCAGACTTTAAAACTGCAATTCGACAGTTGTAAAACGAAGCAAGAAAAAACTGTAGAAAAACATGGGCTGGGGGAATATAGCTTGGTAGTATTTTGCACAGGACATAATTTAACCATGTTCGACACTTGCTTTAAGAATAATGAAAGAAGGTTGTATACGTGGAAGTGACCTGGAGGTACCAAAAGGCTTCAGATAGATTGCGTAATTGTAAGACAGAGATTTCGAAATCAGACTTTAAAACTGCAAAAAATTTCCAGGGGCAAATGTGGACTCTGACCATAATTTATTGTTTATGAGCTACAGGTTAAAAGTGAATGAACTGCAGAAAGATAGTAAAGTAAGGAGGTGGGATCTAGGAAAATTAAAAGCACCAGAGGTAGTTGAAAGTTTCAGAGGGAGTATTAGATAAAGATTGATTGAAGCACAGGAAAGGCATAGAATGAAAGACGAATGAATAGCTCGGACAGATAAAGTAGTAAAGGTAGCAGAGGATCAATCAGGCAAAAAGGAAAGGTGCGGTAGACATCCAGGAGTAATACAGCACATGCTAAATTTAACTCATGAAAGAAGAAAACATAAAAAGGCAGGAAATGAAGCACGCAAAAGGGAATACAGACGCCTAGAAATGAAATGGACAGAAAGTGTAAAATAGCTAAGCAGGAACGGCTGGAGGACAAAGGCAAGGCTGTAGAAGCATGCATGACTGAGGAAAAGGTAGATGCTGCATATAGAAAAATTTGAGAGACCGTTGGAAAAAACGGTATCAGCTGTATGAATATCAGGAGCTGAGATGGTAAGCCAGTACTAAGCAAAGAAGGGAAAGCTGAAAATTGGAAGGAATACGTAGAGGGTGGTAATAAAGGGAAATGAACTTCAAGAAAATCTTATGTAAAACTAACAGGAAGTAGATGAAATTGAGATGGGATATATGATACTGCGAGAAAAGCTGATGAGAACTGAAAGACTTAAGCTGAGGGTACGTCCCTGGAGTAGACATTTCTTCACAACTATTGAGATCATATGGAGAGCCATTCATGAAGAAACTATTTCAGCAGGTATGTAAGATCTATGAGAACGGCGAAAGACCATCAGATAGCAAGAAGAATGTAATAACTGCAACTGAAAGGAAGGCAGGTTGTTACAGGCTGCGAATATTACCGAACTATCAGTTTGATAAGTCATACTTGCAAAATACTGACACGAATGATTCAGAGAATGGAAAACTGGTGGATGTCAACCTCGGGAGTGATCAGTTTTGGTGAAATGTAGGAACACACGAGGCAGTTCTGACCCTGGACTTGACTTGGAAGATAGCTTGAAAAAAGGTCAAACTATGTTTATAACAGTTCTAGATTTGGAGAAAGCTTTTCACACTGTTGACTGGAATACACTCTTTGAAATTGTAAAGGTAGCAGGGATAAAATACAAGGAGCGAAAGCTTATCTATAACTTATACAGAAACCTTACTGCAGTTATAAGAGTCGAAAGACATGAAATGGAAGTAGAAGTTGAGATGGGAGTGACACAGATTTGTAGCCTATCCCAGATGATGTTCAGTCTGTACTCTGAGTAAACAGTAAAGGAAAGTAGGAGAAATTTGGAGAGGAAATTAAAATTCAGGGAGGGGAAATAAAATTTTTGAGGTTCGGTGACGATATTGTAAGTCATTCAGAGGCAGCAAAAGACTTGGAAGAGCAGATGAACGGAATGGATAGTGTCTTGACTAGAGATGATATAATAAATATCAAAAATGTAAAAATAAAGTTGCAATGGAATGTAATCGTATGTAATCGGGCGATGTTAAGGGTATTAGATTGGGAAATGAGGCACTGAAAATAGCAGATGAGTTCAGCTACTTGGGCAACTAAATAACTAATGATGGCAGAAGTAGGGAGGAAATAAAATACACATTAGCAATAGCGACAAAACAGTTTCTGGAAAAGAAAAAACGTGATAAGATCGAATATAAATGTCAGTGTTAGGAGGTCTTGTCCTATGGTATTTGTCTGGAGTTTAGCCTTGTACGGAAGTGAAAATTGGACGATAAACAATTCAGACACGATGGGAATACAAGCTTCTGAAATGTGGTGCTAAAGGCTAATACTGAAGATTAGAATAGTAGATCGTAAAACTAATAATGGGATACTGAATCTAATCGGGGATAGGAAAGATATGTAGCACAACTTGAAGATATCGATCGACAAGACACATCCTGAGGCATCAAGAGCTCGCAGTTTTGTATAATGATGGAAGTGTGGAGGGATAAAAATTGCAGAGGAAGACCAAGGCTCGACTACAGCAAGAAGATTCAAATAGGTTCAGGATACAGTAGTTATGCATGGATGAAGAAACTTGCGCAGAATAGAATAGGGCTGCAGGCCACCACAAACCAACAACATAATAACAACCTCTGTTTGCAAATTATCTACTAAATCCGAAATTGTGTCTAATAATGAGATGTAATCTTTCGAGAATAGTTCTTTAAACTCACGTAAACAAGGGTCCTTCACCACAGGAGAATGGACATGGCATCATTTAATAATTGTGTCAGTGTTATCCTGAACTGATTCAGAGAAATTACGAAAATTCATAATTTAAATTACCAGACAGGGGGTATAGCAACGACGCTTCAGCTTAAGCACTGAGTCAATGACCACTGCGGCGCATTAGTACGTCAGGAGTGCAGTGCAGTGTGGAGAGATGTAGGCTGACAGCGGCATCGTTAAGTTGGAGCTGCAGGAAGCGTGGGCGCTGCGCGCAGCGCGCCACCCATTGATCGCCGGGATGCCGACATGTGCATTTTAATACCATTAGTGGCTGCGCCGGGATCGCTCCTGCCGACAGGATTTATCACGCCTTGTAGATAACTCCTTCCCCTCAATCTAGGAACCTCAGGCTCATTATAAACAGCAACAGTTTCAGAACATAGGCGCTACTAGGTACTGCTGATCGTGGAAAACCCGCTGCATGTAAAAGAGAAACACACCCAACAAAAAGGTATTCACTCAATGGACATCACGCTAATACTAGTAAGTCAGTTTCACTGAATTGAAGTGACCTCAGTCTATTGATAAAGTCAGCCGAGTTGCGAACGTGATGCACGCACTTCCCCACAAAAGGTCTCAGTAGAGAGGCGAGATGTATCGCCAAATCATACGTGGGGGATTCAATATTACTGACGATCGGCCGTAACGGAACCTCTTTTTTATGGATCTTCGGAAGACCATATGACCTGGGTGGCACAGAACTACGAGGTCTTAGTCTTTTGGCCACTTCTTGCAGAATAGAAGAAGAATTCAGCAGGGCAGATGTTTTCCTTTCCACTTTTGCTGTGGGGACTTTGTCAATCTGCCGATACATTGGTTCACTCAGCAAGTTGTAAATCTTCTGATTATAAACCTCACGTGGCAACAGCACTGTAGCCCTTCCCTTATCCGCTGCTAAGATGTGTGAGGATCTTCTCGTGCCGGGCGCGGTGGTCTAGCGGTTCTAGGCGCGCAGTCTGGAACCGCGCGACTGCTACGGTCGCAGGTTCGAATCCTGCCTCGGGCGTGGATGTGTGTGATGTCCTTAGGTTAGTTAGGTTTAAGTAGTTCTAAGTTCTAGGGGACTGATGACCACAGTAGTTAAGTCCCATAGTGCTCAGAGCCATTTTTTTGATCTTCACGTAGCTTTCGTAGTGCGGCCCTTTTCATGGCAGAAATGTTGCTCTTCTGACGTGGAGATTTCGTGAGTACACGGCAAGTTTCACGTCTTATTTCTTCTGCAGCATCACCTTTTGTGGCGAAGTGCGTGCACCATGTTCGCAACTCGGCTGACTTTATCAATAGACTGAAGTCACTTCAACTCAGTGAAACTGACTTACTTGTCAGCTTTGATGTCATCTCACTTTTCACTAAGGTACCTCTTATGAATTCTTTGTCGCTCATCAGCAATAAGTTCACAGTCGACATAACAGCACTTTTCCATCACGTCCTTTCCTCAACCTACTTTTTATTTAACAACGAATATTTTGGGCAGACTGACGGTGTCGCCATGGGCAGTGCTCTCTCGCCGTTGGTAGCGAACTTTTTTATGGAAGACTGAGGAAAGGGCACTAGACTCGGCAGAACTTAAACCGAAAGTTTTCTGGCGATATGTAGATGACACTTTTGTAGTGTGGCCCCATGGTGAAGAAGAACTGTCACGGTTCTTGCAATATCTGTATGAAATCCAAAAGAACATCCAGTTTATGCTGGAAATAGAGAAGGATGGTTGCTTACTGTGTTTGGACGTCTTGGTTACTAAGAGAGTGGATGGGTCATTAGGGCATTCTGTCTACTGTAAGCCAACACGTGCGGACCTTTACCTCCGAGCGTCGAGTTGTCATCATCCTGCACAAACAACCGGCGTCTTTAGAACGTTGGTGCACCGGGCTCATGTTGTTTCTGATGGAGACAGCCTTACAAAGGAGCTAGAACATTTAGAGTCAGTGTTCAGAGGTAATAGTTACTCTCCACGTCAGATTAGAACAGCGCTAAGATGGAAGAAACGTGACCACCCAGAAAATCAAGAATATAAGGAGCTATTCAAGTCCAGGGCGTTCCTTCCATACGTCGGCAACCTTTCATGTAAAATAGGCAGGGTTCTAAGGAAACATCAAGTTAAAATAATCTTCTAGCCACCGGCGAAGATTAGTGCCCTTCTCGGTTCAGTAAAGGACGATCTGGGTCTGCGGAAGGCCGGGATCTATAAAATTCCTTGCCAGTGTGGCAAAGCTTACATCGGTCAGACGACATGCACAGTACGTGAAAGGTGCGTTGAACACGAACGCCACACTCGCCTTTCGCAGCCCAGTAAGTTTGCCGTAGCTGAGCACTGTAGTACCGCAGGACACGCTATGGATTTTTCTGCCACGAAAATCTTGGCCCCAGCGAAAACTTTCTGGGATTCAGTAATTAAAGAATCTGTGGAGATACGCCTAGCACAGAATCTTATAAATCGTGATGGAGGTTTTCAACTGGACAAGGCTTGTGACCGGGTGATCTTTCTAATTTCCTCTGAGAGAAGACAATTTATTCATAATGACACATCTGGCGACATCTGACGTCTGTTTTTAGCGACGCGGGCACGCATTCCCACAGAGGGCGGACATGTAGTTTTCACCTTTATGCATGCGCCTGTGCGCCACAGATAGAACAGCAGCTCCAGAGGGCGCGGATTTCGATAGAGGACGCTCCTGTGACGGAGGCCAATGCGCATGCGTTTTCGCGCCAATTTTTTGCTATCAAGTTGACTCCGGGAACTTGCAGTCTCGTACATCCATGTCGCACCTGCTCTCCATATCTCTTCTCTCCACACCCTCTCCCAAGGTGGCTTCCGGCAGCTCCCCCTCCCTGATGATGCCCTCCTCCCCTCCATCTACCCCTCCTACCAACATTGATCCTCCCTCCCTCTTCCTGTGTTTGTTTCCTTTGGGCACCCTCTATCCCTTCTCTCCCCCTTCCCTCCCTCCTCCCTTTCTCCCGACTCCTCCCCCGGGCTTCCCCTACCCCTGTCCCTCAACTCCTCCTCCCATCTCCTCTGCCATTGGCATCTCTGCTCTCCCCTCTCCCTCCCCCTCACCCCTCTACCCCTCTTGGCAGGTCCCCGGACACGCACACGTTACGTGGACATTCGCGCGCCGGAGATCGTCGCCATCAGTTTCTCGTGTGTGTGCCGTCGTGTTTTGTGTTGGTGTTCACCGTCACACTCCTACGTTCACCTGTGCCATCGAATCATCAGTTTTTGTGCACCGTGCCAACGTGTTTCAGTGTAATTTTCATCGAGTGTGAACGGCTCCGTGTTTTGTATTTTTGTATGTCTCCTGTTTTTTTACCCGTCACTCTAACTATTATTTATCTTCTTACTGTTTTTTATCATTGGAAAATCGAAGGATGAAGAGCAGCGACGATGCTGCTGCCAGCTTACCTATGTATCTACATAGGTATGAAAATTACAATAAAGGAAAAAAAAAACTTGCAGTCTCCAGTGACAGACACTCACCTGAAGATGGCTGGACGATTGCCAGCCGAAATATCGTGGCAAGAAGTCAACATGATCCGGCTGCAATCCCGAAATCTCATCGAACATTCAACAGGCCGGGAAAACTTCAAGAATCATACTACACTCCTGGAAATTGAAATAAGAACACCATGAATTCATTGTCCCAGGAAGGGGAAACTTTATTGACACATTCCTGGGGTCAGATACATCATATGATCACACTGACAGAACCACAGGCACATAGACACAGGCAACAGAGCATGCACAATGTCGGCACTAGTACAGTGTATATCCACCTTTCGCAGCAATGCAGGCTGCTATTCTCCCATGGAGACGATCGTAGAGATGCTGGATGTAGTCCTGTGGAACGGCTTGCCATGCCATTTCCACCTGGCGCCTCAGTTGGACCAGCGTTCGTGCTGGACGTGCAGACCGCGTGAGACGACGCTTCATCCAGTCCCAAACATGCTCAATGGGGGACAGATCCGGAGATCTTGCTGGCCAGGGTAGTTGACTTACACCTTCTAGAGCACGTTGGGTGGCACGGGATACATGCGGACGTGCATTGTCCTGTTGGAACAGCAAGTTCCCTTGCCGGTCTAGGAATGGTAGAACGATGGGTTCGATGACGGTTTGGATGTACCGTGCACTATTCAGTGTCCCCTCGACGATCACCAGTGGTGTACGGCCAGTGTAGGAGATCGCTCCCCACACCATGATGCCGGGTGTTGGCCCTGTGTGCCTCGGTCGTATGCAGTCCTGATTGTGGCGCTCACCTGCACGGCGCCAAACACGCATACGACCATCATTGGCACCAAGACAGAAGCGACTCTCATCGCTGAAGACGACACGTCTCCATTCGTCCCTCCATTCACGCCTGTCGCGACACCACTGGAGGCGGGCTGCACGATGTTGGGGCGTGAGCGGAAGACGGCCTAACGGTGTGCGGGACCGTAGCCCAGCTTCATGGAGACGGTTGCGAATGGTCCTCGCCGATACCCCAGGAGCAACAGTGTCCCTAATTTGCTGGGAAGTGGCGGTGCGGTCCCCTACGGCACTGCGTAGGATCCTACGGTCTTGGCGTGCATCCGTGCGTCGCTGCGGTCCGGTCCCAGGTCGACGGGCACGTGCACCTTCCGCCGACCACTGGCGACAACATCGATGTACTGTGGAGACCTCACGCCCCACGTGTTGAGCAATTCGGCGGTACGTCCACCCGGCCTCCCGCATGCCCACTATACGCCCTCGCTCAAAGTCCGTCAACTGCACATACGGTTCACGTCCACGCTGTCGCGGCATGCTACCAGTGTTAAAGACTGCGATGGAGCTCCGTATGCCACGGCAAACTGGGTGACACTGACGGCGGCGGTGCACAAATGCTGCGCAGCTAGCGCCATTCGACGGCCAACACCGCGGTTCCTGGTGTGTCCGCTGTGCCGTGCGTGTGATCATTGCTTGTACAGCCCTCTCGCAGTGTCCGGAGCAAGTATGGTGGGTCTGACACACCGGTGTCAATGTGTTCTTTTTTCCATTTCCAGGAGTGTATTTGAGTGTTTGGGATCCCCACCAGGTTGGAGTAAAGGAAGACAGCGAAGCAGTTCAGTGGCGTGCTGCTACCGGGAGGTTCGCTCAGCACGCAACTATGACGGAGATGGTTCGTGAATTCAAATGGGAATCCCTGGAGAGAAGACGACGCTATTTTGGCGAGGCATTATTACGGAAATTTAGAGAACCGCCATTTGAGGCCGACTGCAGAACAATTCTATTGCCGCCGACATTTGTTTCGAGTAGGAGCTACGAAGATAAGATGCGAGAAGTTAGGAGTCGTAAGGAGGCTTTTAGACAATCATCTTCAAAAACGGGAGCGTTCACACCATATTCATCTTGAAGATGTAGAAAAAACTCAACACCTAGGTACCGATAATATTCAAATAAACATCCCTAATCATGTTCACAGTACCTGAATCTGTGGACCCAAGACCAGCCGGAGTGGCCGTGCGGTTCTGGGCGCTACAGTCTGGAACCGAGCGACCGCTACGCTCGCAGGTTCGAATCCTGCCTCGGGCATGGATGTGTGTGATGTCCTTAGGTTAGTTAGGTTTAATTAGTTCTAAGTTCTAGGCGACTGATGACCTCAGAAGTTAAGTCGCATAGTGCTCAGAGCCATTTGAACCATTTGTGGACCCAAGTCGCGGTACGAAAAACTTCCGCAGACATCTCAGCACCATTTCCATTCTGAACTACAGCTTCCACGCACTGCTGGTGTACGTCTCATAGGGTTATCAGTGAGTTCGACCCAAAATCGCGACTCGCCAGGCCAGACTACACACATCCAGTCAGCTACTGTCCGTTTTTTTTTTTGTTGATTGGCCCATTGAAGACGTACGTCTTTATGTGCCGCACTGAGCAATGGCCTTTTGCAAGGTATCCGACTCCAAAAGTCCATTGCGTGCAGTTCTATTCTCAGTGTTCGTTCGGAAACTGGTTGAGATGGACCTGAATTTAGTGAGAGCATAAATTCTTATTGGCTTTGAAACAAATTGTCATTATACGTGACATTCGTTTCAGTTCCCTGTCGGCTAGGATCTTTTTTACGAACACTGCTCTTATCATGTCACATGGATGCAAACGGTACCCTAACGAACGGCGCATTTCTTTGACTTTACGTTATGCACTTCCTGACAAAGGGAGTGAACACTCAGAAGACATAACTGGATATCAATGTAACTTCGTACACGTACACACCATCGGTGCGAATGTAAATTATTGAAGTTGTGATTCTCTATGACAGGTAGAGCGACTACCAGAGCGCATTTGTGTTGTTAATGTTTAGCGTTGTTAGCAGGGTATATAATTGGCATGAACAGCGTCAGACGTTGAGTATCAGTGTAAAGGACACGGGCACGCCGCGTACTCGGATGAGACAGCGTTATCAGCACCTCACAGAGTTCGAAAGGGGCCTCATTGTGTGTCTCCATTCGGTCATTTGGTCGAATCATTGTTCGGATGTGACAGTGGCCCGATGTTAGACTGATTGTGAACGTGAGGACAGGCATACTCGCCGGCCGTCGTGGCCGAGCGGTTCTAGGCGCTACAGTCTGGAATCGCGCGACCGCTACGGTCGCAGGTTCGAATCCTGCCTCGGGCATGGATGTGTGTTTAACTAGTTCTAAGTTCTAGGGGACTGATGACCTCAGAAGTTAAGTCCCATAGTGCTCAGAGCCATTTGAACCATTTGAACCAGGCATACTCGTCGTCAAGGTGCCAGTAGACGCCGTCTAGGCACCACAAGGGAGGATTGCCGTATTGTGTGCAAAGTACATCGTAACGCCTTAACCCTTGCGTCTGCCACCCGAGAACAAGTAATGGACCCTCTGTAACACTGTGTCATCTCACACCATTGGACAGCGACTAGCAGCAGTAGAGCTAGGGAATTACTATAGGTTTGTTTATAAATAACTCGTCTGCTACCAGTCCCGATTTTCTTTATTTTCCGCACGGAGCGTTTCGGGAAATGATTTCCATTTTCAAGTGCGTTTTTTGTGTTTGTTATGTCATTCCTATGTGATGTTGTTGACGTGTGAGATTCTGCTTATTTTTGTTGACTTTACTGCAACATATAAGAAAACATGCGATTTTTAGTTGGTTGTCAATCTTTTTGTGAAGTTAGTGGTGAAATTTAGAAGAATTTCGGTCTGCGTTGCTGCAGTCGTGGACTGTGCGGCTGGTCCCGGCGGAGGTTCGAATCCTCCCTCGAGCATGGGTGAGTGTGTTTGTCCTTAGGATAATTTAGGTTAAGTAGTGTGTAAGCTTACGGACTGATGACCTTAGCAGTTAAATCCCATAAGATTTCACACACATTTGCACTTTTTTTTTTTTTTTTTTTTTTTTTAAAGAAGGATTGTACTTACAGTTTCCTTATGGTCCATTTCTGCAGAGTCTCACACACACTAAACATCACACACAACTTGTACACTTTTGAACATCAAAAATATTTTACATAAACAAAACAGTGACACAGATGTCCTTAGAAGGAGTCAACAGAGATGACATTGTAGGTCCTCCTCAGAGTATGATATGCTTTTGGATAGAGGTTATTTAGCTTAACAATTTCGATCATAATTTACTTATGTCTATTTTACAATTGTGCTTATTTGCATGTTTACTATTTTTATTTAAGTATACTACCAAGTGGCTCTGAGCACTATGGGACTTAACATCTATGGTCATCAGTCCCCTAGAACTTAGAACTACTTAAACCTAACTAACGTAAGGACAGCACACAACACCCAGCCATCACGAGGCAGAGAAAATCCCTGATCCCGCCGGGAATCGAACCAGGGAACCCGGGCGTGGGAAGCGAGAACGCTACCGCACGACCACGAGATGCGGGCAAGTATACTACCGAAACTATTTTTATTTAAGTATACTACCGAAACATCTGAAGAAACTCACTGATTCACTTTCAGTTTTTCGTTTAATATTTTGTCTTCATGTTGTCAGTAATGTGAATATATATCCAGTTTTTCTAGCAAATCCATTTTATGTCCGTTATTTAGTCGGTGGAGTATTTTGAAATAGGTAAACAAACCTATTGTATTCGCAGTCGCAGGCTTTCAGAACCATTTATAATGGATCAAACCAGATTAGGGAATTACTGTTTCTCGTGTAGGTTGTCACTTAACGCCACAACACAAACGGCTGCATTTGGCGTGATGCCTTGATTGGGAAGCATGGCCTGCTGATGAATGGCGGCCGGCCGTTGTGGCCGAGCGGCTCTAGGCGCTTCAATCTGGAACCGCGCTGCTGCTACGGTCGCAGGTTCGAATCCTGCCTCGGGCATGGATGTGTGTGATGTCCTTAGGTTAGTTAGGTTTAAGTAGTTCTAAGTCTAAGGGAATGATGACCTCAGATGATAAGTCCCATAGTGCTCACACTAATTTGCACCATTTTTGATAAATGACGTAACATTGTTTTCAGCGAAGATTCGCGTTTCTGCGGTACTCTGGATAACTGTTGTCGGCGAGAATGGCAGTGACTTGGGAGGAGAGCCCAGTCTTCCAGTGTTTTGGAGAGGCACAGTGGTGTTAATCCTGATGTCATGGTGTGGGAAGCCATAGGGGATGTTTTCAGGTCACGGCTGGTTGTGACTGAGTGAACTCTGACAACAAAACAGTACGTTATAGATATCCTGCGTCCTCATGTGTTATATCTCATGCGACAGTATCAGGATACCATTTTTCAATAGGACTATAATCGTCCACACATGGCACGTGTTTCTACGTTCTTTCTGCGTCATGTTGAGGTAGTCCCTCCTGTGGCCAGCGAGATCTCCAGATCTATCCATGATAGGCCAAATGTGGGCCCAGCTTGGCCATCAACTCAATCCCAGTGGCAGTATCCAGGATATCAAGGACCAGTTACGTCAGTTATTGCCAGCTTCCCTCAAGAGTGGATATAATGCCTTTATTACACCCTTTCCAACCAAATCAGTGCATGCATCTATGCAACAGGCAATGCAATGTCGTACTGATAAGTGGACTCATACTGCCAAGATATTCGTACATTTGCCACGATTTTGTAATCAAGGAAGTAACATCACATAACCGCTCATCCCGTGAATTTTTATTCAATTACCGCCTCCTCTTCTGTATGTTTCACTATTTTTGTCAGGCAGTGTGCCTGCAGAAGTCGTCCGTGACGATGAATGTACACTGAAGCGCCAAAGAAACTAGTATAGGCATGCGTATTCAAAAACAGATTATGTAAACAGTCGGAATGCGGCGCTGCGGCCGGCAACGCCTATATAAGACATCAAGTGTCTGGCGAAGTTGTTAAATTGGTTACTGCTGCTACCAATCGCAGGTTATCAAGATTTAAGCGAATTTGAACGTGGTGTTATAGTCGGCGCACGAGCGATGGGACACAGCATCTGTGAGGTAGAGATGAAGTAGGGAGTTTCCCGTGCGACCATTTCAAGAGTGTACCGTGAATATCAGGAATCCCGTAAAACATCAAATATCGGATATCGCTGCCGCCGGAAAAGAACCTGCAAGGACGGAACCAACGGCGACTCAAGAGAATTGCTGCAGATTTCAGTGCTGGGCCATCAACAAGTGTCAGCTTGCGAATTATTCAACGAAACATCATCGATATGGGGTTTCGGTGTCGAAGGCTCATCCGTGTACTTTTGATGACTGCACGACACAAAACTTAACGCCTTGCCTGGGCCCGTCAACACCGACACTGGGCTGTTGATGACTGGAAACATATCGCCTGGTAGGACGAGTCTCGTTTCACATTGTATCGAGTGGATGGACGTATACGGAAACAACCTCAAGAATCCATGGACCCTGCATGTCAGCAGGGGATTGTTGAAGCTGGTGGAGGCTCTGTAATGGTGTGGGGCGTGTGCAATTGGAGTGATACGGGACCCCTAATATGTCTATATACGACTCTGACAAGTGATACGGACGTGAGTATCCTGTCTGATAACCTGCATCCATTCATGTCCATTGTGCATTCCGAAGGACTTGGACAATTCCAGCAAGGCAATGTGACATCCCACACGTCCGGAATTGCTACAGATTGACTCCACGAACACTCTTCTGAGTTTAAACACTTCTGCTGGCCACCAGACTCCCCAGACATGAACATTATTGCGTATCTGGGATACCTCGCAACGTGCTGTTCAGAAAAGATCTCCACCCCTTAGTACTCTTGCGGATTTATGGACAGCCCTGCAGGGTTCATGACGTGGATTCCGTCCAGCACTATTTCAGATATTAGTCAAGTCCATCCTACGTCGGGCTCGCGGGGACCTTAAGCAATATTAAGCAGGTGTAGCAGTTTCTTTGGCTCTTCAGTGTATATTCTGTACCTGAGGGACAACTGCAGTTCCCCATAAGCGCTCATGTGTTAGAGTTGACTTTCCCCAGACAAGACAATCTGAATGATCTCCATACCGACATTTATGTGAAGATCATGATCACAAACAGAGATATTATTTGAATAGTTATAATAAACCTGATAATACTATCCTTATACTCAGACAGGTAGAGTTACCTAAACTCACAGTTTATTCAGTATTTAAAAAAATCATTCCGATGCGTGTGAGCGACTGAACTTACAATTCTTGAACTAGCAGCTTGTTGGCTGTCTTCCATTAATGTAACATTTTCCACAAGGTTTCGTTATAGCTTTTGCAAGACGATAGTTTACAAGTAATCCGCTACAAAATTTACTTATACAATTAGTTTTCCTGTCCAATAGTGGGCCTCTCAGTAAACCGCAGTGGGAAATGTTTCCGTTTCGGAGCTTTACGTATGAGTTTCGTCGCACAATTCTGAGCACACGGACACATGCTTTTCACGATTCTGAAGCTTGGAAATTACTTGCAGAAGTCACACTCGAAGCCCCACCGAGTATAGGCAGCGTTTATTGATACTATACCACTGTACCACGTGTCTCAGCAAGTGCGTCAGAAACACCTCTTATCGCTTGTACGGAGCAACCTAGTCGGAAATGTCGTAGTGACTTGAACACAGTTTATAATATAACGCCAGACTGATGTGCAACAATGATACAATACTAACCAAAGTTAGCATGTTAGAACACATGCCACCTATTTCCACTCAGGGATGATATTCTAAACTGGAGGTTTCCAGTGTCAAAATTCACAATTCTGAAAAGAAGAAAATCGAAAGTCCTAGTGGGGATCCTGCCGTCCATTACACTATGCCGAGGCTTTCGTGGGACACAATTTAAAAAAACAAAGAGAAATATCAACATCGAACTGTTGACTGATGTTGATCTTGTTGTGGCGTAACAAGCTTGCTACGCCACACTGGGAGGGGAGCCGAAAGAAAGGCACGCGTACACACACGCCGACTGGCGTCAATTCTGGAACAGGATACGTTATGACTGCTATAAAGAAAATACGTAGCTTTGGAATATACTTAACTTTTAATCTTGTTGTATACATCGTTCTTCTTGTTGAGACATTTCTCTTGACTATACAAATGAGACTCGTAAGATACATGCACTGTTACAATTGGCGCCTTGCTAGGTCGTAGCCATGGACTTAGCAGAAGGCTATTCTAACTGTCTCTCGGCAAATGAGAGGAAGGCTTCGTCCGTATTGTCGCTAGCAATGTCGTCGTACTACTGGGCGAGTGCTCTATCGTATCTCGAGACCTGCCTTGTGGTGGCGCTCGGTCTGCGATCACACAGTGGCGACACGCGGGTCCGACATGTACTAAATGGACCGCGGCCGATTTAAGCTACCACCTAGCAAGTGTGGTGTCTGGTGGTGACACCACAGATCTGACTTTTTTTTCCGAACTCGGTATTCGCGGATGACTTCGCCAGTGCGTCCAGAGGTATGCCAAGGGGAATACCACGACTGGGTGGGGAGTACAGGCCATCTGACGATCTTAGTTACATCCTTTACTTGCCTCTAAAGAATTTCTTCTTACAAGTCATGCGACGAACTTTGCGTTTGGAGGGTTCTGATAGCTGTCCAGAGATGAAATCACTGGATTGGCTGATAAGATCCACAATGTGGCTGCTGATGCTGGTAGGGGATATTTCCTGGAGGCAGACCTGCAGTATCCCACCGAACTGCATGACGAGCACAGCGTGCTGCCACTGTATCTGGAGCACCTAGTCCTATGAAATGGTTCCGTCCTCAAGCTGATGATAACTCTGGGGAACAAGCAGACATACACTCTGCACTATAGAAACTTCCATCAGTGTCTCTTGTTGGGTATATGACTTCTTAGAATTACCCGATTCACCTCATTCGACTAGCATTCCTGGTTGAAGGAGTAAACTGATTTAGATACCGAACAGGTTGCTCTCGCAACATGCAATTTTGAAAAAGATTTTTGTAGACTAATGAAGAAATCAGTTTTCGGCAAGACCATGGAGAGTGTTAGAAACTGTATCGAAATTCATTTAGTTTTTCGTTTCGTTATGGTGCAAGAGATTACGTCACCAAGCTTAATCTTAAGGTGCCGTAATCTTCAATGAGCGACTAGTCACTGTGGAGTTTACGAAGCCTGTCTGTACCGGTATGTGTGTTCTGGACCTCTCCAATCTCTGTATGTACCGATTCCACTACAACTTTGCAAAACCAAACTTCACTGATGTCAATTACCTTATATGGCCACAGACAGCTTCAGCTGCTGGTTGAAAGGCTGCGACCTATATGAACTAATTAAATGTAAACCTGGGAAATTCGACGCTTCTGAATACGCGACCAATAAACCTCAGAACAAGAATGATACGATATTGCAGTGCCTGTTATTCAGAATTACGATGCAGTGTCCCTGCATGCCTACAGCAACTACAGCCGGTATGAAATACATGAAATGTATTCACAGTTGGGAATATGTACAACCATGAGCTGTATAATGGAATGACGACAGTGAAAATTTGTGCTGGAACAGGGCTCGATCCCGGATTTCCAGCTTATCGCGAGGAGTCTCCTTACCATTATACCATCCGAGCAAGCTCCACGGCCACATCCAAATTTCCGCAGTCAGACCCAAACTTCCATATGTCGTCAACCATCTGTCTACAGCCTGCACAAGTACAGTTATCATGTATGTTCCCATATAGGCGAGACACGCATGTCCGAAGAAAAATTGCATCGTAATTCTGACCAACACAGGCGTTGAAATATCGTATTTATTCGACGTCACTGGGCAAACGACTTTCAATTAAATGTACCGCTATATATATATATATATATATATATATATATATATATATATATATATATATATATATATATATGTGTGTGTGTGTGTATATGTACGAGTGCAGGCTGTAGACACATGGTTGATGACATATGGAAGTTTGGGTCAGGCTGCGGAGCATACTCTGATAGCCTAATGGAGCTGGCATGGTAGCTCAGCGTGATCGGTCAGAGAGCGGGTTGGCCTCTGTAATAAAAAAAAAAACTGAGTGGAAGGGTCAACAAACAAACTTTAACGGATGTCATGTGACGGCCGCAACGACCGAACACAACGTTCAACAACGAACAAAATGAAAAAAAAAATGGTAAGGTGATCACTCGTGGTAAGCCGGAAATCTGGGTTCAAGTCCCGGTCCGGCACATGTTTTCATTGCCGTCATTCTATTATAAAGCAGATCGTTGTCCATATTCGCAACTGCGAATAAATTTCCTATATTTCAAAACAAGAAGATTATCTACCTGATGAAAGACGAGGCGAATGGCTCGCATATTGTAGAGTTTGAAGGGATCAGATCGAAGATTTATGCGTGCTGTGTAGGTGCAGATGCCGGCCAGAAGCTGGTGAGGGTGTGAATCGTGCCGCCTCACGGACTCTCTCGACCTAAGATTATATGGAGTGTCTGTTTGCTCATGCAGCAAGTCGTCTTTTGGTAGTGGAACCACGAGCTGCATACTGCTCTGCAACTTAAAGTCGGCCTGTCGCATCATGACGGCAAATGCTTCATCTGTGGGGTGGATCACGACCCTCGCAGTCTGACACTATTCGATTCAGTGTTTGTGTGTGTGTGGGGGGGGGGGGGGGGGGGAGGTTGTATGTAGAATAGGTAGATGAAGCGTTTGTCAGAGGTAGATAATGAGACTCTTCCATGGCAATGTAGGTCATGTAGAACGGACAGAAAAATCGCTGAAAAGGGTCGAGATCAAATGAGAATAGGAAAAGAAGAATTCTGCCTCTAGGTAGCAGTCATGGGAGGAGTTTAGGCCACCAGCTTCAGGGGAAATTAGATGCGGCGCATTGGGTCGCAAGTTTTGTGAAACCAAGTGCTAGCCTTAATCAGGTGACAGATAACTTAGGTCAGATATGCAGGGACTTTGAGAAGGAAGATCAGGTAATTATAGTTGGGGGCGCAGGAAACAGCCTGGCTCAAAGTCACACAAGGAATGATCCCTGTGGTTAATGGGACCAGGCAGACAGGTTTTTTTTAGGTTAAAGCTAAAGTCTGCACATATAGCTCAAGACAGTAGCATTCTAATAGATAATGTATTTGTACAGCAAGAGGATGTAAAACTAACACAAGCTTTCCCTGTGATAAATGGATTATCAGGTCTTGATGCACGATTGATTAACTTAGAAAACCTAGGAGGGTGTCCAGTTCATAATCTACGAGGGCTATCCACAAAGTACATTACGTTTTGGAATTAAAAATAAATAAAGTATTGGAAATTTTTTTTATTATATACAGATGAAAGCCACACTTAAATACTACTTTTCTACATAGTTGCCATTTAAATTAAGGCACTTATCGTAGCGATGGACGAGCTTGGAAATTCCTTCGTCTTAAAATTCGGCCGCCTGCGCCTTCAACCACGTGGTTACCTCTTTTGGGACAGAAAAGGTGTGATTTTTATAACATTGAATATAAATAAAATCATCTTAATGTAATGTACGTCTGCAGCTGTAAATATTGTATGGTTGCTTAGTTCCTGTTACATAAATAAATTTTTTTGAAAAAAAGAATGTATTTCTGCTGCGGTAAATATTGTATAGTTGATTAGTTGCTGCTGTGTAAATAACATCATTATCCACATAACCAGTCTCCTTTTAAAACAAAATGTATTATTTCTAATAATAGAGCATGAGTTAATTTGCTATATCTAAGTTATTATTATTATTTGTTCCTTTCTCACTATGGAAGTTATTTTAGGGTGGAAGCAAGTATGATCAGTTTTATAGAACTTTTCTTTATTTACACACACTCATTCAGCCTTACTGTACTGTACACATAACTGTTTTTTAACTGCCCTGAATTCGGCCTGAATTGTATTCAAGCCTACAGGTGCAATAGCATACAGGGGCAGTCCCACAGCATATTCAACCTCCACTGATGTTTTAGTTACAGGATCAACACGTACACCCTTTGTTGCAGGAGGAATGCACGCATTGATGCATTGCGCCACATGATATGTATTTACACTGTTATAGAACAAATACTCAACAGACTCATAGTAAGTCCCTCTTACAAATGGGTAGCAGCAGCTCAGTCTGTCTGCAGCAATCAATAAAACATTGTACAGAATACTAAAATTTATTACACCAGTATGTTTAGCGTATATGCTCACACCTTCAGATTTTAGCTCAGGAATTGGCTCGTCGTATCGATAATTGATGCCTCACCCTTTAACATGCTAATTTTGTAGGAGTATATGGTGGATTGTATTCTGTTGTCATCCTCCTCTCTATGAACGTCACGATACTACACAGATAATCCCACTCGTACCATGAATACTGCACCCTAGTGTCAAGATGTAAGTTCTCTGTTTCAGTCCCTACATCAAAGTCACAGTGAGGTGCTAGTCCGACGTTTAGAACCACTGGCAGTTAAATTGTATGTATTGGTGAAGACTGTGACCCTCAGGTTCAGGCTGCTGCTGTAGCTGTACAACAACATAGTCAAATGACAGCAGGCCCAACAGCTCAGGAAGACATCCTGTGGGCTGTAGCTGTTGCAGTGCTGTAAGAAATGGCTGCATGCTTCATTCAGCGTTGGATCATACTTCGTGATGATAACACCAAAAAACGGTGTAATGAAGCTTACACACACGCATAAACACACTTAATAACAATATTAATAATTAGAGCTGGATTGACATATTATATGTCCTGTGATTGCAGGGTTTCTCGGCGTATTCCAATGATGGTCTTCTTCTCCCTAGCTGATCACTGCTGCCGCTGACGACGCTTCATGCTGGACAGCAGATGATGGTACACAGGCAATCACATTATTATCAAAGATGTTCAAAGGATGGAGAGTTGAGCTCGCACGTCATCACGGCACTGGCTATTGAGCGGGAGCACTCAGGGTGGACGGCGCTTCATGCTGAAACACGCTTGCAAAGTGTACGTATTAGAGCAGCGACGTTGGGGTGGTGTCACAGTACCCATCCACCTCCCCTCCTTGGCCTTAATCCGTGACCAGAAGTTGTAATTCCCGGTGTGGCCTTGGAGATGAGGAAGTGCTGATTCTGCTGTCAGCTGAATATGGCATACCCAGTTGTCTCAGCTGTAATATGACACCACAGATAAGAAAGCCTTGATGTTTACCCCAGGGAAATGCCTGCCCATATTGGCAATGCCAAACTAGTCTTCAAGAGTATCAGTCTGTGTTATGTTGTTGTAGCAATCAGATAACTTGCTTGTAAAGTTATCGAGACATTCACAATATATACGACAGTCGAAAAAGTGACTATTGTTTAAGGTGAATGCTGCCAAACTATTTGAGCAGCGGTACTGAATGGTGTCGAAAACATGCCAAGCACTCCCAATCTGTCATTGCAAACGTTACAAAATAATTTGTAGAAACTGGAAGTGTGGAGAATAAAATATGCCAAGGAAAAAGCAGAGCAACTGAGGAAAGAAATGAAACCAACATTTTAGCGACAGTAACATATAATGCAGATGTCACTAAGAGGCACCTCGGAAGTACGAGAGGGATCAACCAAACGAGTGTTTTGTGGACACTACATTCCGTCTCATTTCATCCTCTTCACATTTCGCTGCATCTACAACTTCATGGCAGTATCTTACAAAGTGAGATACAGTTCTTCGAACATTATCTACGAAAAGAGCAAAGTGTTGTAGCACGTCTATGCAAAATTTCGTTTAGGGGGGAAGCGTCGTTTGCAAACCATAGGAAAGTCAATCTTCACGATATGCACTAATCATCAGTTGAAAATCTACTCTGAATCGAAGCGGGTAGGAACAACGCTCTTAATGTATCAACGTTTGGTACATGTTTTTCGAGACCCTCATCATTGGTCCCTGTTTTATTGATGGTATCTAAATACACTCAAATATCCCCAGTTCTTAAGATACGCTGCTGCCGTAGTTATTGGAAGACATCCCACTGGACATAAGGCAATCAGAGTAGTACCAACAAGAGAGTGTCCCTCCCATTCCGTAGATGCAGTGACAGAGCCTCTTGAGAGAACATTTGGAGTGCAGTGGAATGGCCATTCAGGAAACGCGAATTGGTCTGCACACTCACCAAACTTAACACTCCTGTAATTTATCGTGGCGAAAACTAAAACAAGAGGTCTATTAGGAAATACCTACAAGACTTCCGGAAACATGTAATGGCTTGTGACACTGGCCTGTGCTGCCGTTGACTCCAGACGAACTTCAACGTTGAGTATTGTTTCTCCAGAATCATTTTATAGCAAGTAGCAATGCACAGGATAAAGGTATTGAGCACTTGGTATGACAGCCGTGGTAATAAACACACAAACCATGCGTGAGTTTCATGTTTGCTTACGTTTGGTACAATAGGACAGCTGTTTACTGGAACCTCTTCTCTGACGACGGGACTGTGGTTTGTGACGCTGTTATCTTGATACTATTCGATGAAGTCCCATACATGTAATGTCGTTGAAGTTCTCTTAGAAGCTTCTTTCAAATGGCACAGAAAGAAATATATAGTTTCATTGAAAAAAAAAAACCGTGCCAGATGTCGTGATTCGGCGACGATAAACGATGAAAGTTATTTGCGAACGTCAGGAAATTAGCCATGCTGTCGACTGTAACTTAGCGAAAACCTCACTTCGATGTATTTATTTATTCTGGATGTTTTTGGGGTGGCCTGTCCTAGCTGCCTCTTCCTGTATATGTTTGTATGTATGTCTATGTACGAAACTGTTTCGAAGACTCCTGTAAATTTATTCTAATATTTAATCTCTATTCAGAGAATGTCTCACAATTACGTTGACACAAGCACACACTTTCGACACGTTACCGAATCTCTGAGGACAGTACAAGAAAAGAGAACACGAGGATGAAATGTATTCTCTAATGGTGATTAATTATTACAGTCAATTTACAAGTTTTCGAAAATTTGACAGAAATGAATGATAAGTTACACAGCTCGCTATTAGCCCATAAACGCAGATTGCCGTGACTAAAAGAATACACAAGTGGCGCACATTTGGTAGCAGGGGCATAACAATGACGTTGCTGTTCCCTGTTTTCGATTGACGGAGCATGTATGTTTTCTCATGGTGGAGGTGGAGTTAACAAGAGTACAACAATTTTGTTTGATTTGGACGAACTTTGTATGTTTTTGTCCGAAGTGTGGACTACAGCATCGAACATTTTTCAGATATCATTCTTCCTGTAATGGCAAACATTTGCAATTGTATACACTGTGTCACTTAATTTTCGTCTTACAGCTTCCACAAAACACAGCTCCGTTAGAGGCTATCTGGTCACGACACTCAACTTCCGAACTAACAGAAACACCACGCCTAGCCACCATCACCAATTTCATCCAAATTTGTGATATATGCAGGGGTTTGCCAGAAATGAAATTAACGGGAGTGGGAGCTCCAAATGGCCAAGAGCTCACAAAAAATGCATTTTTGGAGCGGGTCGGGTGAGGAATGAGCAGTTTATGTTAGCATAGATTCCATACGGCGGTTGACACAGCCATACGAGTATAGAACGGTAATACGAGGTTCTAGTGGTCGAGGCCTTGTTCGGAATTTACTTTTATTTGTAATTTTTACGTTACTTGCACTGAAAATGAATCGAAATAATGCTCAGTAACAGTATTTCATTATACTATTGTGGTTTCACCTCCAGACACCACACTTGCTAGGTGGTAGCCTTTAAATCGGCCGCGGTCCGTTAGTATACGTCGGATCCGCGTGTCGCCACTATCAGTGATTGCAGACCGAGCGCCGCCACACGGCAGGTCTAGTCTAGAGAGACTCCCAAGCACTCGCCCCAGTTGTACAGCCGACTTTGCTAGCGATGCTTCTCTGTCTACATACGTTCTCATTTGCAGAGACGACAGTTTAGCATAGCCTTCAGCTACGTCATTTGCTACGACCTAGTAAGGCGCCATATTCAGTTACTATTGATATTGATATTGTGAATCATGTACCTTCAAGAGCGACGTTCATCATTAATCGATTAAAGTTAGGTATCAAACTAATTACGTCCACTTTCTGAATTCTAATTCCTTGTCATGTTCCAGACCTCACGTCAGTATAGTTCTTCCCTCCTCACGCCAGCCTGCGTGAGCTAAAATGCGTGCGTTTCGGCCTCCTCTCGTAACACGGTGTTGGCTCTTCTGCCAACACAACATTGGCGATGAGTGTAAAAACGGTGTTCTTATCTATACTGCCCTGATTTAATTGTGTAATGGCTTCGCCACAATCTCCAGATGTACTGTCCGAATTTTATCGCTTACAGAATCAGCAGACGCAGGCATTACTGGATGCCCTTGGACAGCTCGTCCAGGGTCAACATGCAATGCAAAACGATGCAGCAGCCGCCGCTCCACCGCTAACGCAGCCACAACAAGCAGTTGCACCGAACTTCAGACCTTTTGATGCTGCACTGGAAAGCTGGACGGAGTGGGTACGCCAATTTGGATTCCATCTCGCCGCCTACAGAATTCAAAGTAACGAGCGGCAGCCTTTTCTTTTGGCGTCCATCGGTGTGCAAACCTACTGTGTGATAGTCAAATTATTTCCCCGAGGTGATGTAGCAACTCTGTCCTACGAAGAAATTTTGTCTGCATTAGATGCATATTTCAAACAATCATTCAATGTAGTTGCGAAACGGTATACCTTCTTTCGTACAAAACGTACGACAGGTCAGGCTAATCGGGAGTGGGTTGCAACCTTGCAAGGCCTTACTAGGGATTGTGCTTTTGAGTGTCAATGTGGACTCCCATATTCAGATACTATGGTACGTGATGCAATTGCACAGAACGTTTCTGATGATCGTATAAGGGAACAGACTTTGAAACTAGTCAATCCCTCCTTTCAACAAATGATGGACATATTGGATCGGCAGGACACACTTGACTTTTCTCAGGATTCATTTGAACCTTCGCCAGCCGTGTGACAGGTTAACTGGCCAGCCGAGCGAGCTGCACGGAGCAGTAAACAGCCCTCGCGCCCAGCCGCGCCGCTGCCGCCAGGCTCTCACCCACGGGTGCCGCGCCGGCAAGCAAATGCAGTGCTCAAATCATGCCCGCGGTGTGCTACTAAACATTCGCGTGAGAATTGCCCGTCACGCCAAGCTATTTGCTTTTACTGTAATAAAAAAGGACATGTTCAAAGTGTTTGCCAGAAAAAGCTCAGAACGGAACCTCAAAATCATTCCAGGCCCTTTGCTTCACGCCGGAATCGGAATCGAACCAAGGATACTCAGGCTCGCAAAACTTCGCCAATGGAAATTCATATAGTTCATTCCACTCCGCCCAGTGCCACTCTCTCTAACAGTGACTGTGTTCGTCCCACAAATCGTGTGCGTCGACATCGCTGGAACTCCCGTCAAGTCGCAAGTGATTTTGTACCAGTGTCAGTTCACGTTGCACGAGACAGTCGCTCTTGTCGTCAGCAGGACAATAAACTTTTTGTAGACTTGGACATTAATGGGAAAGTGATACCATTCCAGCTCGATACCGGAGCTGCAGTTTCACTGATCAATCAGGACACTTACAAACTGCTGGGCACACCTCCGTCGTGTGCCGCAAATGTTAAGTCAACTAGCTATTCAGGTCAAGAGATCCCTGTGTTAGGACAGTGCAGCCTTCATGCAACATACAAGGGACAAACAAAACTTGTGTCATTTTATGTCCTTCGTTCTTCTTCTGCAGTGAACTTGTTTGGTTTCGATTCATTTCAACTGTTTAACTTGTCTATAGTAAATCAGGTCCTATCAGTGAACCAGACTGTGCCTTCAGGCAGTGTTTCTCGTCTATGTGAAGAATTTGCAGACATTTTTGCACCGGGCCTCGATTGCGCTAAGAACTATAAAGCACATTTGGAACTGAAAGTAAACGCGCAACCAAAATTTTTCAGAGCGCGCAATGTTCCCCATGCATTGCGTGATGAGGTCGCAAAAACATTACACGATTTGGAATCACAAGGTGTAATTGGACGTGTGCAGGCTTCTCTCTGGGCATCACCCTTAGTAATTTTGCCAAAACCTTCGGGAAAATTGACTTTGTGTGGACTTCAAGGCAATAGGTGAATCCACAACTAGTGATTGCAACTTTTCCTTTACCCCGACTGGACGATCTTTTTGACAAACTGTGCCCAGGCAAATATTTTTCGAAGTTGGACCTAGCAGATGTGTACTTGCAAATACTGGTGGACGAAGCATCCCAGTGCGTTTTGGTGGTTAACACGCATCTTGGTTTGTATCAATTCAAACAACTGCCATTTGGGTGTGCATCCGCCCCTGCATTGTTTCAGCAATATCTGCAAACTGTTTGTGCGTCGGTCCCTACTGCAGCCAACTATCTGCACGATATTGTGATCTCCGGAAAGACGGAAGAAGAGCATTTAGCAAATCTCAGAACATTATTTCAGGTCTTGCGACAAAATGGCCTTCGCTTACGGAAGGACAAATGTGTGTTTTTTGCTCGTGACTTGCCATACCTGGGACATGTAATCAATGCCCAAGGCATACATCCCAGTCCTACGCACCTCCGTGCCATACAAGACTTGCCTTCGCCGCAGAATTTGAAGCAGCTACTGAGTGTGCTGGGAAAAATCAACTATTTCCACAGATATGTGCCGCATGCCTCTTCCATTTCAGCTCTGCTTCATCGCTTACACCGTAAAGGTGTTCCATTCGTCTAGAACGCGAACGCGCCTTTCGCCGGTTGAAATCGGCGTTGCTTTCCAATACTTGCCCTACGCCATTCGATCCCCAGATCCCCCTTTTGTTGATGGTGGATTCATTGGATTTCGAAATCGGTGCTGTGCTTGCGCACAAAGATGGCTCGCACGATCGCCCTATTGCCTTTGCGTCCAAATTGCTCTCGTCTGCGCAAAGAAATTATTCACAAATCGAGAAAGACGCATTGCCTCTCGTATTTGGTGTTACAAAGTTTCATGACTTCTTGTATGGTCGTCATTTTACCATACTCACAGACCACAAACCTTTGACATCGCTTTTTCATCCGAACAAGCCTGTACCTCCACGTACAGGCTGGTCTATTTTCCTCTTGCAGTACCGCTACGATATCTTGCATCGGTCCACTGCTAAGCACGGAAACGCCGATGCGTTGTCCCGTTTGCCTGTTGCTGAGGATAGGGCATTCGATTCCTCCGAACTTGCTTGCATGTTCATTGATTCGGAAACTGATGACGTGGTCGAATCGTTTCCGATCGATTTTCGTCGTGTAGCTACAGATACAACTGCCGACCCTGTCCTTGCTACCGTTCTGCGTTTTGTTGCTACGCAATGGCCCTTGTCAAAGTCACGGATCGGGGAACCGTTGGTTCGCCGATTTTTTGCTCACAAGGAGAGACTTTTTGTTCGACGTGGTGTTTTCCTTTTGCGTTCTGATAATGATCAGTCTAGGGTCGTGGTCCCACGTTAGTTACAGTCCTCTGTCTTAAAGCTTCTCCACCAAGTACATTGGGATATAGTGAGAACGAAACAACTTGCTCGTCAGCACTGTACTTGGTTCGGAATCGATGCCGCGATTACGAATATGTGCTCTTCTTGCATGGTGTGTGCCGAACAACAATCATCACCACCATGGCAATTCTTTGCATGGCCAAAAGCCACTTTCCCTTGGCAACGCTTACACATCGATTTTGCTGGTCCATTCTGGAATGCTCGATGGTTGGTTATGATAGATTCATTCAGTAATTTTCCTTTTGTTGTCCGGATGTCTTCCACGACATCCTCTGCCACCATCCGAGCGTTACCTGCTATCTTTTGCATTGAAGGTCTTCCACATACAATTGTTTCCGACAATGGCCCACAATTCATGTCCGCCGAGTTTCAGTCATTCTGCAAGGCCAATGGTATTCAACATCTGACGTCCGCGCCCTTTTCGCCACAGTCAAACGGTGCCGTTGAACGATTGGTCAGGACTTTCAAGTCACAGATGTTGAAGTTGAAAGAGTCGCATTCTCGGGAGGACGCGTTATTGCTCTTTCTGTCCTCGCATCGCTCTCAGCCCCGAGATGGTCGCTCGCCGGCTGAGTTGCTCCACCATCGCCATCATCGAACCTTGAAGTCTTTGCTACATCCGCCGCATCAGGTTCCTCTGCAGCGGCAGCACCTGCTTTTGCCCCAGGCGACGTTGCCTACTACCGCCACTATCGAGGTTCACAGCGTTGGCTCGAAGGGCGCATTCTTCGCTGCCTCGGACGCGCTATGTATCTGGTTTTGGGGGCCTCTGGTGAGGTGCGCCGGCATCTCTATCAGCTGCGCCTCTGTCGTCACACGGGATCTGCCGCTCGCCATCTGCTTTCAGCGACAGTGCCGTCCGGTCAGCGCCCCGGGGACCCATCTACTGGCTCGCCTCAGCCCCAGGTGTTACCGACGCTACCTTCCATTTTGCCCCATGGCGGCGAGCCGCCGCCGCCGTCAGTTCTCCTGCCGACGACGCCCGCAATGGACGCGCCGCTGCAGCCGCCGGGCGCCCCCCTGGGTCACGCGCCGCCGATCGCTCACCGGGACCAGTTGTCCTCCGATTTGGAACTCTTGCCCGCTCCAGACCATATGTCGTCTCCGCCCGTCGGGTGCCCCGGTCCGATGGAGGTCGACTCTTCGGCGCCTCCTGTCTCTCTACGGGCGCATACACCGAATGTTGGCGTTCAACCTGGAGTAGGTTATCAGGCGTTCCGAAGCTCCCCGCGGTGCGGGTGGACCAGCCTCGCCTGTTGTTAGGCTCCCCACCTCGACGCATACGTCAACATGGGGTACTCCCCACGGCGGGCGGAGGCCTTATACCACAACCGTCCGCCGATTTGCGGGGGTGCAATGTGGTGTCACCGCCAGACACCACACTTGCTAGGTGGTAGCCTTTAAACCGGCCGCGCTCCGTTAGTATACGTCGGACCCGCGTGTCGCCACTTTCAGCGATTGCAGACCGAGCGCCGCCACACGGCAGGTCTAGTGTAGAGAGACTCCCAAGCTATCGCCCCAGTTGTACAGCCGACTTTGCTAGCGATGCTTCTCTGTCTACATACGTTCTCATTTGCAGAGACGACAGTTTAGCATAGCCTTCAGCTACGTCATTTGCTACGACCTAGTAAGGCGCCATATTCAGTTACTATTGATATTGATATTATGAAACATGCACCGTCAAGAGCGACGTTCATCATTGATGGATTAAAGTTAAGTATCAAACTAGTTAAGTCCGCTTTCTGAATTCTAATTCCTTGTCATGTTCCAGACCTCACGTCAGTATAGTTCTTCCCTCCTCACGCCAGCCTGCGTGAGCTAAAACGCGTGCATTTCGGCCTCCTCTCGTAACACGGTGTTGGCTCTTCTGCCAACGCAACTATCATTTATTATCATTTTCATAAAAGGCATGAAATGGAAAGGCAATGCAAAATTTGGGATTGCAAATTAATTTCCAAGAAAGGAATATAATTAAAGTGTCCGATCAAACAGGAATGTCCAGAATTCTCAGTCATCGACGCCTTCTAACTATTCATTACATTACGTATAATAAAATATTTACATTCGTATGTCCTCTTTCCAGGAAGCCAGTACCAAACGATGTATAACTGATGCCTGGATCATTGAGGGGTCAACGCAGTTCTCCTGAAAATACAGGATATGAACAAAGTAAGCGGCTTGTATACAGCGCAATGTGCTATAACCCTTTCTGGTAAATTACTGCCGACAGTCCGAGTATTCCAAAAACGGTGGATGAGTACGTGGCAGAATAGAGGAATGTCGTCATTACTTCATCAAATTCCGGGAAACTTACAACAGTCTTATGCAAACACTTTATAACAGGTCCGCAGCTCGTGGTCTTGCGGTAGCGTTTTCGCTTCCGGCGCACGGGGTCCCGGGTTCGATTCCCGGCGGGGTCAGGGATTTTTCTCTGCCTCGTGATGACTGGGTGTTGTGTGTTCTTCATCAGCACTGCCTCGCAAGTCGCCGCAGTGGTGTAACTAAAAAGGACTTGCAATACGGCGGCCGAACTTCCCCGCCTGGGGCCTCCCGGCCAACAATGCCATACGATCATTTCATTTCATTCACTTTATAACTGATGTAATGAACGCCTACGTTTGCCACAACAAATTTCTTCTGTTAACTAACTCGCGGGAAGGACAAAGAAATTCAGAATTATACGACGACATCTTCCAAAATGAAGGATTGCCATAGTGCAACACTGACGTGATTCTCCCCAAATACAATCCACTGGTGCAACTCTTTAATGCCTGTCTATCTTCGGGAAAAGAATTTGATCAAAAAACTTGAAAACTATTCTTACCTCGGAGAGAAGTTTGTATCAAAATATATTGCAATTTACATCGCCAGCAATCCTCATCAATATTTGCCGAACTGATACGTTACGCGTTGTTTGCTGCCAAACTTTTGAAATGTAAACCATGTTCTTTTTTGTAGAAACTTTAAAACAACAATGTAACTGTAAAAAATTGTGGTTTATGACGTGTACAAGATGCTGAGAAAATGATTGTTCCCCTGTTTTGACGGTGAATATCACTCCAGAATGTGTACATCAATAATTATACAATAATAAAAGTATCTAATTTTATATACGAAGTTCTCGAGTGCGCCTCCAATCCCTTCCTGGAAAATTACCTGCAATCTCAAGTTTTCATTTGCCTTTCTTTTCATGCATGTTATGAAAAATTAATAATTATAATATACAGAATTATTTCAGTTTGTTTGCAATGAAAGTAAATCAAGAAATGAAAAGAAATTGTGTCCGCCTAGGGACTCGACACAACGACCCTCGGATTACCGTTCTGTACTTTTCCGGCTGCAGTAGTCGCTGTCTGGGAAATACGCTAGAATACAAGGCTCATACACAGTCAGATCAGCACCAAAAAATGCTATTTCCTTTAAATGCTTGGCCATCTTGAGCTCTGACTTCTGTCACTTTCATTTATGGCCAATCCCTGAGTGTATCACAAATTTGAACGAAATCAGTGATGACGAGTAGGAGCTCACGAGTAAGAACGGTTCGACGTGTATGAAGCGTCTTCAGACTCCTCGTACTCGCGGAACTACTTAGGGAAGGAAGGAAGCTGGTGTAGCACTGACGTTAACAGCGGTACCTTCATTTCTGAAGTATGCAGCCCTCAACATCAGGCTTGTCCTCGTTCTGTTTCTGATCTCTAGTGGATATACAAAACGCTGTAAGTGATCAAGTGGGTTGGCAATGTTTATTGCTGGCATGGTGTGTTTGTTTTGCGAAAATGAAATAAAATCGCCAACTTCTCTGGTTCAAGAGTGTCTGACGTTAGTAATTGTGTTCATTTATACATTACTATTCTGAAAAATTGCTACATCCATCAGAAGACTTGCTCGTTTTTTCATCATTTGCAGTTAGTGGAACGCTGAATATTCGTATTGTATATTGTTTTATTGTCATGAGAATAAATGTGTTGTGGTGATGAATTTTATGATTTTGCCTTATGTACCATCCTGACACAGTCTCTCTACAAACAAAAAATTAAGTCTGAAAATCTTATGTTGTAGTGTGAACATGAACCTAACTAGGTTCATGGGACACGTGTCCCACCTCACTGATGTACGAAATCAGTTCGCTTAATAAATTTTCCTTAATGAATATGCAATATTAATCATGAAGTAAGACAGTTTTTTTACTTTTTATTTTTGAAATATTCACGAAATGGCTAAAAATTGATACCCCATGATGAAGGCACATACCTCAGGTTTACGTATAGAGTAGGTGTCAGAGGAACACATACGAAGGCTGTTCCAATGTAAGATGGCTTTTCAAATTGCGCTGGCAATGTACATTCTATTAGCGATCTTTTTTTGCTATGTTCGTTCACAAGTCCGAACATACGTTCAAGTGTACAGCATACTTCGTTTGTTTTCGACAGACAGAATGGTTAGACTGCTATTGATAATATATTTGTAGACAAATCTGGGGAAAAAAGTCATACCAGAACACCAATAATAAACGGGCTATCTGAACATGACACGCAGTATATTGTGTTAAATGTTGAAATTCGTCAGGATAAAAAATCTATCAAACCCGAGTACAGGAGGGTAATAAATAAGTCAAAAATTGAGGAATTCAGGAAATTGCTCATAGACATGAACTGGATATATGTTTACAATACTTATGACTCAAATGGGAAATACAAAGCATTCATTAACAAAGTTACCTCCATTTTTGAAAATTGTTTTCCACTAAAGGTAGCTTAAATCACACAGATGTCAAAAAATAAACTGTGGATTACACAAGGAATAAAGATATTATGTGGGACAAAAAGGAGACTGTATCTACTATCTAGGAACAGCTCTGATGTTATAATTGTAATAGAACACAGCAAAATATTGAAGCAAGTAATCCAGAAATGGAAGCAACAAAATAAAAACTGTATGGGATATAGTGAAGACAGAGACAGGTGGAGCCAAAAAGGAAGAGGGACAGATAGCTCTAAAAATAAATGAGACTTCGGTAACAAGTCGATGTAGTGTTGCAAACCTCTTAAACAAGTACTTAATTTCTATTACTGACAGCTTGGGGTTATCAAGTTCAGTGAACAGTACAATGGAGTATCTGAAGTGAAGACAGAGACAGCTGGAGCCAAAAAGGAAGAGAAACAGATAGCTCTAAAAGTAAATGAGACTTTGGTAACAAGTGCATATAGTGTTGCAATCCTCTTCAACAAATAGTTCATTTCTGTTACTGACAGCTTGGGTTTATCAGGTTCGGTGAACAGTGCAATGGAGTATCTGAGACCAGTATTTAAAAATAACTACAGCAAAATGGAAATGACACTCACGTCTCTCAAAGAAGCAGCATCCATCACAAAATTCTTAAAATCTAAGTATTCCAGTGGGTATGATAACATATCAACAAAGTTAATCAAATAGTGCTCATGCGAGTTGAGTTCTATCTTAAGTTATTTGTATAATAAATCTCTTATGAGTGGAACATTTCCATACTGGCTAAAATATGCTGAAGTTAAGCCTATTTACAACAAGGCGGATAAAAAGATACCATAAAACTACCGACAATATCACTTTTGCCGGCTTTCTCAAAAATATCTGAAAAGGTTGTGTTCAAGCGTCTCCTTAAGCATCTGACGGCAAATCATATATATTCAAAGTCACAGTTTCGATTTCTTAAAGTTTCTGACATAGAGAAAGCTATTTAAACTTACAGTGAGAATGTACTTAATTCATTAGATAATGAATTAGAGGCTACTGGGATTTTCTGTAAGCTGTCAAAAGCCTTCGACAGTGTGAACCACAGCATTCTCTGAAGTAAATTAGACTATTATGGTGTCACCGGCAACGCTGCAAAATGGTTTGAGTCTTATCTATCTAACAGGAAACAAAGGGTGTCGTTGCGACATACCTGTGCAGTAAGCACCCAGTCTTCATCTCACTGGGTATTAACTACATGTGGTGTTCCTCAAGAGTCCATCTTGGGTCCATTGCGTTTTCTTGTGTACATTAATGACCTCTCATCTGTTACATTACCAGATGCTAAGTTTGTTTTGTTTGTAGATGATACAAACATTGCAATAAGTAGCAAGTCAAGTACAGATTTAGAAATAGTTGCTAATCAAATTTTCACTGACATTAATAAGTGGTTGAAAGCTAATTCATTTTCTTTAAACCTTGAAATGACCACTACATCTACACTTATACTCCGCAAGCCACCCAATGGTGTGTGGCGGAGGGCACTTTACGTGCCACTGTCGTTACCTCCCTTTCCTGTTCCAGTCGCATATGGTTCGCGGGAAGAATGTCTGCTGGAAAGCCTCCATGGGCGCTCGAATCTCTCTAATTTTACATTCGTGATCTCCTCAGGAGGTATAAGTAGGGGGAAGCAATATATTCGATACCTCATCCAGAAATGCACCCTCTCGAAACCTGGACAGCAAGCTACACCATGATGCAGAGCACCTCTCTTGCAGAGTCTGCCACTTGAGTTTGCTAAACATCTCCGTAATGCTATCACGCTTACCAAATAACCTTGTGACGAAACGCGCCGCTCTTCTTTGGATCTTCTCTATCTCCTCTGTCAACCCGACCTGGTATGGATCCCACACTGATGAGCAATACTCAAGTATAGGTCGAACGAGTGTTTTGTAAGCCACCTCCTTTGTTGATGGACTACATTTTCTAAGGACTCTCCCAATGAATCTCAACCTGGCACCCGCGTTACCAACAATTAATTCTATATGATCAGAACCTTATGCAGTTCAGAACCTGTAAGAGATTTCCTTCCAGAATGTGTATAACATAGGAAGACATGCAGATCGAAGAGGTTGGCAGTGTTCAATTCCTGGGATTACAACCCGATAATAAATTCAGTTAGGAAGGGCATACCATAGAATTGCTTAAGTGCCTAAACAAATCTGTATGTAGTGAGAATGATGTCAGATGTAGGAGATATAAATATAAAAAAAAAACTTGTATACTTTGCTTACTTTCATCCTATTATGTCATATGGGACCATATTATGGGGCAACTCATCAAACTGAGCAAAAGTTTTCAGGGTACCGAAGCATGTGATAAGAATCATTCGTGGTGTAAATTCAAGAACGTCATGTAGAAACATGGGCAAGGAACTGCTTCTCAGTATATTTATTCCTTAATGAAATTTGTTGCAAGTAATGTCCAACGAACAGCTCAATACCTAGTGTCAATACTAGGAACAAGAACAATCTATATAAAGGCCTAAAATCACTTGTCCAAAAAGGGGTCACATTCAGGAACATACATTTTCAATAAAGTGCCAGCAACCATTAAAGGCTTGGTTTCAGATAAGGCACAGTTTAAACAGAGTTTGAAAGATTTTTTGGTAGACTGTCAAGGCAGCTTAAGTAAAAATGTCTGTTAGATTTCAGTTTTGACAGCACTTGGTCACAACAGTCATGATTAGGTATTTGTGTTTTATAAATTTATTGACAGAGCTTAACATTGTTTCAGTCTGACAGTGTGTTAATTCTGTAAATATTAACTGTTCCAGTTTATTGAATTGTATTCACCTGTTTCGGCAATCTCTTGGCAAATGATCAGGGTAGTACGTATTATATTCAAATGTTTTATGTTTTTTATCTTATACTTTCTGCCATGTTCCACACCCACAAGAATCATCTCATTTTTTGGGTCTATGGAACGACAACTGAATGTAATCTAATCTAATCTTAGTGTGCTCGGTGATTTTGATTATTATAAGAAATGGAGCAAAGAATTTGCATCAAATTTTGTGTGAAAAATGAAATCAGGTGCTCTAAAATACTTGAAATGTTGACAGAGGCATATGGTGAGCCTGCTCTATGTATTAAAAAATAACAAAAACAAAAAAAAATGTTTACAAGTGGTAAAAGCTCTTCCAAGATGGCCAAGAGGATGCCAATGACGAACCTCACTCTGAACGCCCCAGCACATCAACAACAGATGATAACTTCAAAGCCATGAAGAAAATTGTATTGGCAAACTGTTAAACCACCGTAAGATGAGTTGCTGGGGATGTCATGCAATTTTTTCGGATGTTTTGGGCATGAGATGCGTGTCAGCGTGTAAGGTGGCAGAACAAATGAAGATCAAATTCGCACCTTACATGAGAGCTTTATACATCACAATGAGAAGGTGAATATGACACTTAATGTAATTAGGTAGTTATGAGAAAATTTGCCTACCAGTATGTAATGCAAAAAGGGATGATGGTCACTTGATGGTGATTAACACACAGTTCCTATATAATGCATGTCTTTAAGCAGAAGGTGGAACAAACTTCATGAGGCATTTTAGTTAGAAAGGCAAAGGGACAAGGGCAGAAGCGAAGGCACGCCACAGGGGTTATCACAGAAATCACTTAGAGGGGTGGCAGGAGGAAAGTCCGTGACCCCAAGTAGGTGATTCAGGTGGGAGAAACGCATGTAGCAGCACATTTGTAGAGGGACTGAGAAAAAGCTTTAGAAAGCTGCGTGCGGAATTCCAAAGGGATACGAACAAAAACCAGCGAAGCATATCGATCACATGTCCAGCGAGTGCGGCACACATGAAGGTCAATGTACTTTAGATGTCTAGAATGGGCACAAAACGACCGACTGGCGGAAACGCACTAGGAAGGAGGAAAATACTGAAGTTTCGACGCAGTTTAATACAAGAGGCATTGCAATTGATGGAGAGAGTTTCCACAAAATAAGAGGAACGCTCCTATTGGTCGAAAAAGTCCGTGACGTGAAGAACGAATGGACCCAGTTGGGGAGGCAGTTCTGCCATGAGTAGGACAAGAGATAAATTTTCAGGGACTCTTCTCTGAACTAGCATCAAATGCAGAATGGAGCACTTAACGCTCTGTACAACACAGAGAAGAAATTTGTATGAACACTGCGTTCACAGTGGCTGAAATCCCGCTAGAAATTAGCTGTAGCAACGTTTAGCTTCACTGTAGAGAAACGAACCAGCCAATTAGTTAATTGTTCTTGCGAGAACTGAGAGGGCACTATAATATGCACGCTGCTCCAACCATGCGCGTGTATATCGCCACATACTAAGACTAGAGCTGAGTACATGGTTTCTCGCATAACGAAGTGGGAAGTTTCTGCTGGAAAGTTCAGCAAGCAAAGGTCTGATTAGTTTTATAGGAATTTCTGTGGAAGAGAGCGGCCTAGCAGATTGCAGCTCGTCGCAGCTTAAGGTAAATAGCACGTGCAGAGGTGTAAACTTTGTTGGTTCACCAGTTGGCGTCCACTGTAAACTCGTGCGGCCTTGGGTAATCTTTCGCTCAATTTGTCACATAACTACCATCCGCAGTAGACTTGATTGTCATCCTAAATTGTACCGAACTTTGAACTTGAATTGGACTATTTTCATAGTACTGACCAACATCATAACGTATGTGTAGGAACAATTTTGTAAAGAAACTTCTAATTAAACTTTAATATTGTTGTTTTTAGGATTAATATTCTTTCTGAGAGTTAATATTTAATATTGTTGTGTATAGGATTATTACACTCTTGATGTTGGCGAGATGGGTTATCCTGACAACTGTAATTATGTTGTAAAACTGCGTAAAAGTGTGTAATTTTGTGCTAAAATTGCTGCAACATTAAACATGTCGTTTCACCTTACACAGTTGTTTTCAATCATAGAATAAGTAACCACATAACAAGCGAAGGTTGTTCAAAAACTTCTCAATTTTTATCAGGAGAGCCGTCGCACGAGCGTCTTGAATGATGTCAGTGATCATCCTGATTTGCTCAAAACGCTCATAACTGGTGACGAAACATGGGTTTTTTCATTCATAGCACGACGTGTTTCGCTAATCTATTCTCATTATCATGTGCAAATATTTACATTGGTATTTTATGTGACGTTTGCGTGCGTGTTTTTGCGCCGCTCTTTGCCCTGCGGTAGTTTTTTGTGATTTTACTACAATCGTAAAATCGGAAAATATAAATCTTGGGATTATTTACGTATTAGATTTATATTCCTGATTGCAGCAAAACCACAAAAATACGGCTACAGGGCAAGAGAGCCAGAACAACACACACGCAAACATCATGTAAAATACCTACGTAAATATTTGCATTTTATAATGAGTATAAATTCTCGAAACGCGTCGTGCTGTCCATGAAAAAAATATAACTGATGCAGTGTTTTATTATTTTAAATCAAGAGTGACACAGCTGGAGGCTTACTAAAACCATCGATTACGGCGAACGGCATTGAATCTGCGTGAAAGTCAGCATCACAGGTATATCAGACATTGTTAATGGGGTGGTGTTATAGACCACCGGATTCCGAGGTTGTAATGACAAAACACTTCAGAGAAAACTGGGGTAATATCGAGAGTAAATCGAGTAAATTTACTTATTATGCTAACATAGTAAGGGGGAGACTTCAATTTGCCAGCTAGAGAATGGGAGATACATGTGATTGTAACTGGTGCCGGAGACATCGATTCGTGTAAGATTTCTTCAAAAAAAAAAAAAAAATGCTAAGAGCAGTTTCGTGAAAGTGGGGCTGCCAAGGCCTCCCAGGGGATAGCAAACCATTGTCCAGCTTAACAACTTCACCCAGCCTAGTGTGCACCCGGGAGTAGGGAGGCGCTATGAGCAGTAGGAGGGGGCCGCCGCCTCATATTTTGCGGACCGCCTTTATAGATAGCCATCGGCCGCTTTAGAAAACATGGGTTGCAGAAAATTATGTTCAATTCTCGTGAGCTGTCGTTCCAAATTTCAGAGACCCTTTGATGCGAGGCTTGTGCCATAGACGCTAAAACGGGAGATTGATATATTAGAATGCGACGTCACGAGCACAGAACTGGAGCGAACGTTTTTTAAGTAATGGGGCAGTAATTTGCTGTATATTCAGCGTCCGATCGTGACGCGCCGTTTTGGTGGGATTCACTATGCTGGAAGGAAACGTCGCTATTGGGCCGCAGTGTTTCGTATTTTCGCTATTGCCGAAGGGCACTGTTTGGCGCAGGAAGGAGAGCAGAGCGCAAGAGAGCCAAAGTGTAGAGACTCCGAGTCGAGACGCGGTGGAGGCGGCATCGATTTCCGAGTTAGGAGACGTCGATGGAACGGTGTTGCGGTTGTGGCAACGCGCCCTCGTCTTGTCGAGAGGGCCTGCACGACAACGGCGTTCACCACGGCGCACGGAAATAAAATTACAAGGGGAGGCCACTACGTTGGGATCACGGATTTACTTCAGACTTTGTACACCTTCAGTAGGCCATTAAAACAACATAATGTACAAGAAGTAAGCACACTACTCTGGCATTGTTGAGAAAATCGCAAGAGAAGTTTGACGTGTCTATTGTGTAACTGATGTATCTGTGCGTAGGTGCGGAATGTTAGAGTTTACGGTGGTCAAGTGGTTAGCGTTCGAGCTTTATAAGACGGACGTGGATGAGACGACGGTTCGACTCCTCCCCCAAACTGTGATATTCAAAAAATTTGCACACTGGCAAATGGGGCCTGCCTCTGTGTCTGCATCTTGAAGCTTCGAGGTGCAAAGTAGTTCCCGTACCTTGCTAGACTGCATGTATAAGCGATTTCGCAAATCACGACAGGCATACATTTTCAAGAAAACTCTATGCGTTTCTTTCTTTACTTGTCGACGGCTATAAGTAGGCTCGTTCTGATAATTAAACTTTATTAAAACACTAAGTAGTCAAATACATGAAATCAGTGTAAAATTTCACGTAAATACACGTGTTTTTTAAATTATATTACCTCTCAAATGTCATATAAATTAAATAATATGACCAGTGATGAAAAAAGAATAGATTAAAAATAAAGTTTTAATCTGAGTCGTACCATCGCCTCATATGTGTTTGTCTTACGTAGCTCGAACGCTAACCACTTGACCATGAACTCTGTCATCCGGCAACTATGCATAGATACATCAGTTACATAATAGACGTGTAAAACTTCTCTTGCGATTTTCTCGGAATTGCCAGAGTAGTGCACCTTACTACGCTACTTGCCATCAAAATTGCTACACAAGAAGAAATGCAGATGATAAACGGGTATTCATTCGACGAATATATTATACTAGAACTGACATGTGATTACATTTTCACGCAATTTGGGTGCATAGATCCTGAGAAATCAGTACCCAGAACAACCACCTTTGGTCGTAATAACGGCCTTGATACGCCTGGGCATTGGGTCAAACAGAGCTTGGATGGTGTGTACAGGTATAGCTGCTCATGCAACTTCAACAAGATACCACAGTTCATGAAGAGTAGTGACTGGCGTATTGTGACGAGCCAGTATCTCGGCCGCCATTGACCAGACTTTTTCAGTTGGTGAGAGATGTGGAGAATGTGCTGACCAGGGCAGCAGTCGAACGTTTTCTATATCCAGAAAGGCCCGTACAGGACCTGCAACATGCGGTCGTGCATTATCCTGCTGAAATATAGTGTTTCGCAGGGATCGAATGTAGGGTAGAGCCACGGGTCGTAACACATCTGAAATGTAACGTCTACTGTTCAAAGCACCGTCAATGCGAACAAGAGGTGACCGAGACGTGTAACCAATGGCACCCCATACCATCACGCCAGGTGATACGCCAGTATGGCGATGACGAATACACGTTTCCAATGTGCGTTCACCGCCATGTCGCCAAACACGGATGCGACCATCATGATGCTGTAAACAGAACCTGGATTCATCCGAAAAAATGACGTTTTGCCATTCGTGCACCCACATTCCTCGTTGAGTGCACCATCGCAGGCCCTCCTGTCTGTGATGCAGCGTCAAGGGTAACCGCAGCCATGGTCTCCGAGCTGATAGTCCATGCTGCTGCAAACGTCATCGAACTGTTCGTGCAGATGGTTGTTGTCTTGCAAACTTCCCTATATGTTGACTCAGGGATCGAGACGTGGCTGCACGATCCGTTATAGCCATGCGGATAAGATGCCTGTCATCTCGACTGTTAGTGATACGAGGTCGTTGGGCTGCACCACGGCGTTCCTTATTACCCTCCTGAACCCACCGATTCCATATTCTACTAGCAGTCATCGACCAACGCGAGCAGCAATGTCACGATACGATAAACCGCAATCGCGATAGGCTACAATCCCACCTTTATAAAAGTCGGAAACGTGATGGTACGCATTTCTCCTCCTTACACGAGGCATCACAACAACGTTTCACCAGGCCACGCCGGTCAACTGCTGTTTGTGTATTAGAAATCGGTTGGAAACTTTCCTCATGTCAGTACGTTGTAGGTGTCACCACCGACGCCAAACTTGTGTGAATGCTATGAAAAGCTAATCATTTGCATGTCACAGCATCTTCTTCCCGTCGGTTGAATTTCGCGTCTGTAGCATGTCATCTTCGTGGTGTAGCAATTTTAATAGCCAGCAGTGTACTCGCACATTATGTTGCTTTAATGGCCTGCTACACGTGTACAAAGATTGAAGGAAATCTGTGATCCCAACCTCGTGGCAACCCCTTGTTAGTAGCATCCGCGAGCTAGGTTATTCTTATTTCGCACTTGCGGGATTATGTACGATAGCCTGTCTCAGCTTCGACGTACATGTGCTGAATGTATGAGCCTTTTAATCAGTCACCAAGTTTTCGGTCACCGTTTTCCATCAGGAAATAGTGAGTATTGAAACTGAGTCTCAGACCGTCATTTTTTGAGTTAATAGGGTATAATTAGCCGACCGCTGTGGCCGAACGGTTCTAGGCGCTTCAGTCTGGAACCGTGCGACCACTACGGTTGCAGGTTCGAATCCTGCCTCGGGCATGGATGTGTGTGATGTCCTTAGGTTAGTTAGGTTTAAGTAGTTCTACGTTCTAGGGGACTGATGACCTCAGATGTCAAGTCCCATAGTGCTCAGAGCCATTCGAACCACTTAGGGTGTAATTTCCCACACCGTCAAGTAACGCTGCTATACATATAACCAATAATCAGAATTTTCTTACAGATAGCATTAGTCAGTCATTTGATTGTCCCTTTTTTATGAGTTACCATCATCCATGTTTTTATTAATAAATTAGTCTGTTTAAATGACAGACTGATTTTTTCAGACCCCTTCCTCTCACATTAAATAATAGTACAAATCCCCCACTTAAAGAGATCCTAGAGCCTAAATAGTCTCATTATCCATTAGATGTTGAGCACACTAAATTCATAGGATAGGCCTTAAAGGAGTGGCTTTTCCACAATCAGTGTTTTGGGTTGCGAAAATTTTCCACGAAGAGGGCATTTCGCAAACTTTTGTAAAACACTTTAATATAGAATACTTAACTTGGATGTCCACTTGAATGACGATATACGTTTATTATTCTTGAGGAGTACACGGGTAACTGCTTATAGCGTTGAATAGTACTGACTGACAATAACATCTCAATGTACATTTAACTATAAACTTCAGTACTCAGTTCTGACTGGTAATACTAGCGCTACCAGTTCTGTGCCATGATGATGCTGCTCTCATAGTCGGCTATTATGGAGTGGGGCGAGCAGCGCTGCGCTCTGACGTAAGTAGTCTTCTAGCAGCGGCTGCGTGTCGAACCTCCTGAGGACGTATCTTCGCCGACGTCTCTCATCCGTGGCTGAGTCTAGCAGCGACTGTCTTTAGCTTGTGTTTCCGTCATCAGCTACCAGCTGTAATGTGGGACCTAATTATTCGAACGACACCACAAAATGAATTCAGTCCAAAACTTGAGATAATCACGCAACTCGAGGAGTGGCAGGAAACAGGTGGTAACAAATCCACTGCTGTCAAGAACACTACAACCCGACTAACGGATTCTGGAGCGTCTGGCCTGACAAGCAAACAGTGGAAGTCACGTAAACATCAATAGATATAAATAGTCTGTTACAAGCAGGAAAGCTGCATGAAATCCTAAACGAACAAAGAACACAAATACTAGCACTTCAAGAAACAAGACTGACGGACGAAAATGCAATGGACTTTGGGAACTACAGACTTTGCAAAAGTAAACAGAAAAATGAATACTGAAAAACTCACCAATTTTAGGGGTCGCTTTTGCAGTCGGGAGAGAAATACTGATCTTCACAACTATTGTGAAGCCCGTTAAGAATAGATTAACGACTATCAGTCTGAAGTTTAGAAATAAAATATAAACACTAATCAATGCACATATCCCAATCAATATTGAAAATGAAACCAGCCAGATGGAGGATTCTTGGGAAAAACTAGAAGAAATTGTATCTAAAGTTCCAGAAAACTATGTCAAATTCCTGCTAGGCGATTTCAAGTCACAACTATGCAAAGAAAGGAAGTACGGGGAAACAATTGGAAAATTCCCAGCAAATAAATGGATCAACCAGAAAGGACGAAGATTAATTGAACTCTGGAGGATATTCAGTCTTAAAATCATGACAAAATGCTTCAAAAAGAAACCATCGAAATAGATGACACAGAGATCACCGAACTCACTCATCGGTGAATTCAAAATTGACCATGTAGCAGTCTCATATTCAAATTACAGAGAAATTATGAATGCCTAAATCAGAAAGTGTGCAAACATAGCGTCAGACAATTACCTGATAAGAATAAAACTACGTTTAAAACCTCCGAGGCCCACAAAAAAGAAGACTCACATCCACAATTTTGACCCCAGCAGGATCCAACCATCTCTGACGGAAAAACTAGAACAAAAGTAGTCGAATAACTGGCAACAATTCAAAAGCCTGTAGATCGAAATAACACAAACACTAATTCCTCTGTCGAAAAGGAAAAAGCACCTTTGGTTGAATGGGGAATGTGAGTATGCAATTCAATGTCGACAGGACGCATAATCGATTGGAACAGCAATAAGACAGAAGGCAATTATAAAGCATTCCTGGCAGTGAGGTAAGAGACAGCCAGGTTAATCAGGAAAACCACAAGGATTTACGACAAAGATGGACTCGTTGAAATCGATACAGACTTCGCAAGAAACAAGACATGAAATTTCTACAAGATCTTCAAAACTAAACTCATAGGATATCAGCCACAAAGGCTCTGCTTCAAAAAGCAAGATAGACAATTGTCTCTAAACAATCAAGAGAACTGAAAGGGACTTGCCAGACATTTCAAAGACCTACTTAACTGTCCAAAACCAGCACTAAGATTCCCACCATAAGAACTGAGGACACTAACCCAGATTCATTACCAACAGCTGAAGAAGAAAGATATAAATTAAACTTAAGGGCAATAAAGCATCGGAGAAAGAAACTTATCAGATATCCTCAAATCAGCAGCCTCAAACACCATAGAAGAAATCACCAAGACCATGCAAGACATTTGGCGATCAGAACAAATTCCAAAAGATTGGAAAAATGTAATTTACTTATCACATCTACATCTATATCTACATCCATACTCCGCAAGACACCTGACGGTGTGTGGTGGAGGGTACCTTGAGTACCTCTATCGGTTCTCCCTTCTATTCCAGTCTCGTATTGTTCGTGAAAAAAAAAAGATTGTCGGTATGCCTCTGTGTGGGCTCTAATCTCTCTGATTTTATCCTCATGGTCTCTTTGCGAGATATACGTAGGAGGGAGCAATATACTGCTTGACTCCTCGGTGAAGATATGTTCTCTAAACTTCAACAAAAGCCCGTACCTAGCTACTGAGCGTCTCTGTTGCAGACAGAATTTATCTATTATCTCCGTAACGCTTTCGCGATTACTAAATGATCGTGTAACGAAGCGCGCTGCTCTCTGTTGAACCTTCTCTATTTCTTCTGTCAAACCTATCTGGTACGGATCCCACACCGGTGAGCAGTATTCAAGCAGTGGGCGAACAAGTGTACTGTAACCCACTTCCTTTGTTTTCGGATTGTATTTCCTTAGGATTCTTCCAATAAATCTCAGTCTGTTATCTGCTTTACCTACGATTAATTTGATATGGTCATTCCATTTTAAATCACTCCTAATGCCTACTCCCAGATAATTTATCGAATTAACTGCTTCCAGTTGCTGACCTGCTATATTGTAGCTACATGATAAAGGATCTTTCTTTCTATGTATTTGCAGCACAATATACTTGTCTACATTGAGATTCAATTGCCATTCCCTGCACCATGCGTCAATTCGTTGCAGATCCTCCTGCATTTCAGTACAATTTTCCATTGTTACAACCTCTAGATGTACTACAGCATCATCCGCAAAAAGCCTCAGTGAACTTCCGATGTTATCCACAAGGTCATTTATATTTATTGTGAATAGCTATGACCCTACGACACTCCCCTGCGGCACACCTGAAATCGCTCTTACTTCGGAAACCTTCTGTCCATTGAGAATGACATGCTGCGTTCTGTTATCTAGGAACTCTTCAATCCAATCACACAGTTGGTCTGATAGTCCACATGCTCTTACTTTGTTCATTAAACGACTGTGGGGAATTGTATCGAAAGCCTTGCGGAAGTCAAGAAACACGGGATCTACCTGGGAGCCCGTGTCTATGGCCCTCTGAGTCTTGTGGACGAATAGCGCGAGCTGGGTTTCACACGATCGTCTTTTTCGAAACCCATGCTGATTTCTACAGAGTAGATTTCTAGTCTCCAGAAAAGTCATTATACTCGAACATAATACGTGTTCCAAAATTGTACGACTGATCGACCTTAGAGATATAGGTCTATAGTTTTGCACATCTGTTCGACGTCCCTTCTTGAAAACGGGGATGACCTGTGCCCTTTTCCAGTCTTTTGGAACGCTACGTGCTTCTAGAGACCTACGGTACACCACTGCAGGAAGGGGGGCAAGTTCCTTCGCGTAGTCTGTGTAAAATCGAACTGGTATCCCATCAGGTCCAGCGGCCTTTCCTTTTTTGAGTGCTTTTAATTGTTTTTCTATTCCTCTGTCATCTGTTTCGATATCTACCATTTTGTCATCTGTGCGACAATCTAGAGAAGGAACTACAGTGCACTCTTCCTCTGTGAAACAGCTTTGGAAAAAGCCATTTAGTATTTCGGGCTTTAGTCTGTCATCCTCTGTTTCAGTACCATTTTGGTCACAGAGTGACTGGACTTTTTGTTTTGATCCACCTACCGCTTTGACATAAGACCAAAATTTCTTAGGTTTTTCTGCCAACTCAGTACATAGAACTTTACTTTAGAATTCATTGAACGCTTCTCGCACAGCCCTCGTCACATTACATTTCGCTTCGTGTAATTTTTGTTTGTCTGCAAGGCTTTGGCTATGTTTATGTTTGCTGTGAAGTTCCCTTTGCTTCTGTAGCAGTTTTCTAGCTCGGTTGTTGTACCACGGTGGCTCTTTTCCATCTCTTACGATATTGCTTGGCACATACTCATCTAATGCATATTGTACGATGGTTTTGAACTTTGTCCACTGATCCTCAACACTATCTGTACTTGAGACAAAACTTTTGTGTTGAGCCGTCAAGTACTCTGAAATCTGCTTTTTGTCACTTTTGCTAAACAGAAAAATCTTCCTACCTTTTTTAATATTTCTATTTACGGCTGAAATCACCGATGCAGTAACCGCTTTATGATCGCTGATTCCCTGTTATGCGTTGACTGTTTCAAATAGTTCGGGTCTGTTTGTCACCAGAAGGTCTAATATGTTATTGCCACGAGTCTGTTTTCTGTTTAACTGCTCAATGTAGTTTTCAGATAATGCACTTTAAAAAAATTTCACTGGATTCTTTGTCCCTGGGACCCGTTATAAACGTTTGAGTCTCCCAGTCTATATCTGGTAAATTAAAATCTCCACCCAAAACTATAACATGGTTTGGAAATCTACTCGAAATATTTTCCAAATTTTCCTTCAGGTGTTCTGCCACAACTGCTGCTGAGCCAGGGGGCCTACAGAGTCATCCAGTTACCATGTTTGAGCCTGCTTTAACCGTGACCTTCACCCAAATTATTTCACATTTCGGACCTCGGTCAATTTCCTTTGATACTATTGCACTTTTTGTCGCTATAAACACGCCTCCCCCTTCACTGTCCAACCTGTCTCTGCGGTATACATTCTAATCTGAGTTTAGAGTTTCGTTACTGTTTACATCTGGTTTCAACCAACTTTCCGTCCCTAGTACTATATGGGCATTGTGACTGTTTATTAATGAGAGCAGTTCTGGGACCTTTCTGTAGACGCTCCTGCAGTTTACTATTACCAAATTAATATTGTCATTCCCTGTTGCGTTTTGTCTACTGCTACTTTGTCGCGTCTCAGGAGGCGTCTTGTCGGGTTGTCGGGCCTAGGGAGGGAATTCTCTAACCTAAAAAACCCACATGTGCACTCCACACGTACTCCGCTACTCTTGTAGTCGCTTTCTGCGTGTAGTGCACGCCTGACCTATTCAGGGGGACCCTACATTTCTCCCCCAGATCTCCGCAGAATCGTCTGAGCCTCTGGTTTAAGCCTTCCACTCGGCTCCAAACCAGAGGACCGCGATCGGTTCTGGGAACGACACTATAAATAGTTAGTTCAGATTTCACCCAGCGAGCGAGGCTTTCCGCCTTCGCCAACTCCGCCAACCGCCTGTATGAACTGAGGATGACCTCTGAACCCAGACGGCAGGAGTCATTGGTGCCTACATGAGCAACAATTTGCAGTCGGGTGCACCCAGTGCTCTCTGTCGCTGCCGGCAGGGCCTCCTCCACATCTGGGATGAGACTCCCCGGCAAGCAGACAGAGTGAACACTGGCCTTCTTCCCCGACCTTTCCGCTATTTCCCTAAGGGCCTCCGTCACCCGCCTAACGTTGGAGCTCTCAATCACTAATAAACCCGTCGCCCCATGTGCCTGCTCGGACCTTGCTGAAGGAGCGGCAGAGCGGGCGATGCCACACGGCCAGCCTCCACATTGACCCTCCGCCTCGTGCGACGCGAACGCCGTTGAATCCGCCACTCCCCTCGGGGAGAGGGTGGCCCAACCGCGCCCGTTACCCGCAGATGTCTCGACAGCAGGGACCGTGAGTGAAGCATGTAACACCTGGGGTGTACCATGCGATCCACCAGAATCCCCACTGCCGCTACACTCCGAGGCAGTAGCCTGAAAACGGCTGACCGTGGCCATCAGCACGTTCAGCTGTTCGCGAACAGTGGCCAGCTCCTCCTGAGTCCGTACACAGCAGTCACACATCCTATCCATCCTAAGAAATCAACAATTTACTGTAGAGAGTTAAGTAATCAACTTTTAACTAGACTGCTAATTCACTGAAGGCGCCCGATACCTGACTAAAATGTGGTTACTAGACACTTCTTGTTGGAAACAATGAAAATAAGCACTAACTGTTTCTGGACTGTATTGAAAACAAACACGAAATCTATGGAACTCTGTTACTAGTACTCGAAAATTAAAGCTTCCTAAAAGCAAAAACACACGGAAAAAGAAGTGACAACTATGAAAAACACAGCTTGCTGCACAGGAGATGTAAGGCAGACGGCAGTTACGACGACATTACATGAAAAGGTGACAGATATAAGTAACCACAGGATATTCTGATAACAATCATTTGAGAATATCATGCAGGATTCAGACCAGGCCGTTTGTGTCCAATAAAATCTTGAACCTAAGGATAATCCTTAGACATAAGAGAATTTATAGCAAAAATTTAGTCTGCACACTTCTGTTGATTTCAAAACAGCCCATGACTCACTTCACCGCGAATATTAAAAAAAAAAAAAAACAAAGTCTAGGTCTGAAAACACTTGCAATCATAAAACAGACCCTGAGAGATTCAAAGTCTACGGGTATATTTATGGGGAAACTCTCAGGTGTTTTCAAAAGGCGATGGGCTGCCTCCGTTAGTTTCCAACTGTGCTCTTGAGAAAGTGATACAAGAATGGCACAAAAATCAGTCAATCCCCAAAATTAACCAGCCAGTTACTTTAGGTAGAGGGAAGTTATCCATAAATTTCCTAGCATTTGCAGACGATTTAGCGATATTAATTGGCAATATTTCATCAGCTCAAAGTCAAACAGAATTCTTCAAAGAAACTGCGGTCTTCAGGTACGTTTTGAAAAGACGGAGTACATGACCTGTGCTGGCCGCGGTGGTCTAGCGGTTCTAGGCGCTCAGTCCGGAACCGCGCGACTGCTACGGTCGCAGGTTCGAATCCTGCCTCGGGCATGGATGTATGTGATGTCCTCAGGTTGGTTAGGTTTAAGTAGTTCTAAGTTCTAGCGGACTGGTGACCACAGATGTTGAGTCCCATAGTGCTCAGAGCCATTTACATGACCTGTGACAAAGAAGCACCAAAATTCTTGAAGACGAAAGTGGCAAAAATAACGAGATCCACGATTTTAATATCTTGCTGAAACCATTCCGGACAATGGAATCGAAACAAAAGTAAAGGAATGCTAAAAATGGAAACTGCTTACCGACTTACACAAAATATCTGAAACAAGAAATGTATTCCAAGAACACAAAACTAAGGCATTACACTACAGTAGTTAAACCAGAATGCCTCTATGGATCGGAAACACTTGTTTTGAACAGGTTTCAAAACACTGAGGTAAAGTAACGCAAAAAATTCTAGGCTTGAAATTTGTAGACGTACAATATCGACTCACAAGCAATCAGGAAATCAAACAATACACAATTATCCACAGTGACATTAGAAACTGTGGGTTAAAATTCTATGGAGACATTAAGAAAATGAACGCAGACAGACTTGATAGCAAATAGTCGATTTTTTTGACAGTAGGAGTAAAACCAAAACGGACACAATGAAATCGGTTGACGTGTTCAAAACTGATCTCAAATTGGCAAGAATTACTCCATAAGATGTCCAAAGCCCCGAAATCTTCAGCTCAAAATTTCAAAAATGGCAGGTGCCCCAAGAGAAAAAATCAATGAACAAGTCAGGAGCAACGTTGTGTGGAGAGAGAAAGAAACCCCACAGGAAAAGGATGAAAGAAATATACACACAAGAGAATGCTAATGCCCACCTTTAAGTGCTCTGTGTAGTCCCAACCGACTTATTCACAAATAATAAAAATAACAATATCAGTGTTAAGAAGTCTTTCCTCAAAGTGCTTCTCTGGAGTTGCAGCCATCTACAGAACTGACATGTGGAAGATAAACAGTACAGACTGCAAAATATTAGAATGGTTTGAAATGAGGTGCTACAGAAGAATGCTGAAGATTAGATGATTGCATCAGATAACTAAGGAAGCGGTGCTGAATCGAATTGGGGAGAAAGAAAATGTTTGATACAACTTGAGAAAAAAAGATATCAGTTGATAAGACACATACAAACACATCAAGAAGTAGTCAGTTTGGTAACAGAGGGAAGTATGAGGGGTATAAAGTGTAGAGGGAGACCAAGGTTTGACTATACTTAGCAGATTCAAGTGGATGTAAGTTGCAGTAATTGTGCAGAAATGAAGAGGCTTGTGCAGGGTAGACTAGCGTGGGGAGCTGCATCAAACCAGTCTTGGGAGTGAAGAACACAACAGAAATAAAGAGAATATAAATGACATACTGCAACACGTGAAGCTGCTGTATGATTTATTTTTCATTGTGCGACTGGTTTCGGCTAGAGACCATTTTTCCAGTACCTGCTGTACATTATGGATACTGGACAATTTTCATGGGAAAAAGATATATTAAAGATGTAGTAAAATATACTCGATACTTCCAAATTTTTGTGGACAGCAGGTGTTAAATATATATCATAAAAATGTCAAAACGTCAAATCATAACTTTTGTAACTAATATTTTGTTCTAAAAAGACATAAATCTGACCCGATAACCCACAAAACCCAATCAGGCACATATAAAATATAGGGCAACGATTTCAATAAATTTTATATTGGACAAATACTTGTACACGATATCAAAAACATGGCGACAATAACAAATTCACCTGCCGACATTTGGTAAAGATCGTAAAGATCCACGTTAAATGAACAATTTAAACCAAAAAATATATTGAACATTTTCGTTATATTGCATTACAGAGATAATACTAGTAATAATTACAGTTTTCCGCTTTGTTTTATATAGTCTTTGGATGGTTGTGTAATTGACAGCCGGCCGGTGTGGCCGAGCGGATCTAGTCGCTTCAGTCTGGAACCGCGACCGCTACGGCCGCAGGTTCGAATCCTGCCTCGGGAATGGATGTGTGCGATGTCCTTAGGTTAGTTAGGTCTAAGTAGTTCTAAGTTTTGTAATTGACATTCCATGCATCTACCTTCGAATAACAAAATATTAATTACGACTATTATATTTTGGTATTTTTACTAACTAAAATTTTTAAAAATTGTGTATATTTTACTAAATGTTTCAAACATCATTTTTACATGAAAATTGTTCTGTACCCGTAATGTTGTACAATAGGTACTGGGAAACTGTCTACGGGATATTTAGAACCTGGTCTTCCAAATCTGGTGTATGCACGAGTCAAATGGTTCAAATGGCTCTGAGCACTATGGGACTTAACATCTATGGTCATCAGTCCCCTAGAACTTAGAACTACTTAAACCTAACTAACCTAAGGACAGCACACAACACCCAGTCATCACGAGGCAGAGAAAATCCCTGACCCCGCCGGGAATCGAACTCGGGAACCCGGGCGTGGGAATGCACGAGTCCGCCACCTCCCTGCACGTTCGTCTGTCTGAAAGAACCCATGATCATACAAACGCCCAAAACGGGCTTGAAATTTTGTGTGATGCGGGTGATGTCTGTTAGGGTTCTTGTATTGGTAAGCCGTGCTGCCTCTCGACCGTTTCCTTCTGCGTTGCCGTACACAAACACCATTCCGGCTTGTTCCCGACATGAACACCGGCCCATCTGCTCTTTTAAGTACTCCGCGTTGCCTCAGTCACACAGCCTGCAACTAGCAAGGAACACGCGGTACGTGGTCAGGGGATCTTTTATTCGTCAGCGCCATCTATCGTGGCAAAAATTCATTTCCGGACACATGTTCGTGGTACCTTTTGTCCTCCATTTTCAGTCATAAATCGGCCCCTGCAGTTTGTCGGTTTTATTCAAATGTTTGTGAAATTTTATGGGACTTAGCTGCTAAGGTCGTTAGTCTATAAGCTCACATACTACTTAACCTAAATTATCGTAAGGACAAACACACACACCCATGCTCGAAGGAGGACTCGAACCTCCGCCGGGACCAGCCGCCCAGTCCATGACTGCAGCGTCCAAGACCCCTCGGCTAATCCCGCGCGGCTCGGTTTTATTAATATTCACTCTGTATACCCGCAGAAATGACCATAGCCGTAAAATTAAAGCAATTTTGGTATACACTGTGGCTAGTATCGGCACCGCCAGCGAATAGAATGGGAAGGGGGGTAAAGCAATCCTATTGTACGTAACCTCCGCCGTACACCATACGGTGGATGCAGCCCACTGTTGTAGATGTAGATGCACATGCATCATCTCTCAAGAAGTTCAGAGAAATACAGCGTGAAATATCTGAAAAAAGATCTACTTACTGAGAGGATCAGAGGGATATAGCCTGACATATCTTGCAAAAATCTGCTTACAAAACTCACAAAAGACGTTCACAGAGGAATGCAGAGGATCTCTTCGTACATGCTGCGCTTGTCGGGACTATAAAGGTAACGCTAAATTACTTAAAGTAACTTCCTTAGAGTTAGCAAAAATAAACATTAACTATTTAATCCTAATTAAAGAATGTATAAGTATTCATTCCCCACACGTATGTAGCCTATAAGGAAGCCGGGGGTGGGGGTTCAAACACGATAATACTGCAATGACAACCCGATCTGTGAAAAAAAAATTATTAACACGACCTTTTAATATTGACACTTTGTAAGTATTTCGTCCATACGCTGATGAGCTAAAACATTATGAATACCTGCTTAATAGCTTGTTTGTCCATTTTTGGAACGAAATACATCACTGATTCTTCGATCAGGGATCCGACAGTTTGTTGGTAGGTCTGTGGCACTGTCTGCGCACAGGTCATGTAATTCGCGTAAATAACGGACTGCTGATTTGTATAGGCGGGCCTGATGGTGACCCAGATGGGTTCCATAGGATTTACATCAGGCGCATTTGGTCGCCAAGACATCAACATGAGTTCACTATGATGTTCCTCAACCACTGCAGCACGGTTCTGGTTTCTAGACACGGACAATTGTACTGCTGAAAGATGACGTAGCCGTCGGGGAAGACATCTAGCATGAAGGGATGCGGGTGGTTCACAGCTTTCAGTGTGCCTTCGATTACCACCACAGGTCCCATGAGACCGTAGGAAAACGTCTCCCACAGCATAACAGTGCTCCCACCAGCCTGTGTCCGTGGCGCGCTGCACGTTTTGAGCTGCGGTCACCTCGATGACGGCGTTTGTGGAGAAGACCATCGACGCAGCGTAGGCAAAATGTGATTCACCCGAAGAGCCGACACGTTTCAACTGATTGACGGTCGAACCCTGATGGTCCTGTGCCCACTGCAATCGTATTTGACGATGTCGTTGGACCACATGTGAACACGTAGGGGTGATCTGCTGTGGAGGTCAATTTTCAACAATGTACGATGAACGGTGTGCTTCGAAGCACTTGTGGATGCACCATAACACAGATTACGATCTATCACAGTTTACACAGCAGACAATCCTCAGAACCCCACGTTGTGTGAACAGTCGTGGACGTCCAACTATTTAGCGCCTAGTGGTAGCTTCACTGTCCCTCTACCTCTTTCCGTAGCTCACGACAGTGGCACGTGAAAATTCGACCAGCTTAGTTTTGATGCTCGTTCACAGGCTCATCATAGTAATAGTAATGTGCCCTTTCTCAAAGTCGCTTATCTCAATGGATTTTCCCATTTGCAGTTCATATCTTCGCTAGGGTGATCCCCCGTCCGCGTCTGCTTCGCTTACTCACTTTTGTTACCGCGTCGCGTGCCCGCAACGCCACCAAGCGTCATTCAACGTCGAGGTGGGCAGTTGTCGTAACGTTTTGGCTGATCATTGTACGCATGAGCTGGAATAAGGTGCTTTCTTTTTCATGGTTTGTTATAAAGAAAAATTCACTCGAATTTTGTGACTGTTGATAAGGGATCTGCTCCTTTACAATAAATAGTTAACATACGTTTTTAATGCCCGGATTCACACCGGTATTAAATCTTCTTAAAGCTTCTAATCAAGCTGCGGGCCTATGGGTATCGTCAGTTGTGCGACTGGATTCGTGATTTACTGTCAGGAAGGTCGCAGTTCGTAGTAATATACGGTAAATCATCGAGTAAAACTGAAGTGATATCAGGTGTTCCCCAGGGAAGCGTCCTGGGACCTCTGCTGTTCCGGATCTATATAAATGACCTGGGTGACAATGTGAGCAGTTCTCTTAGGTTGTTCGCAGATGATGCTGTAATTTACCGTCTAGTAAGGTTATCCGAAGACCAGTATCAGTTGCAAAGTGATTTAGAAAAGATTGCTGCATGGTGTGGCAGGTGGCAGTTGACGCTAAATAACGAAAAGTGTGAGGTGATCCACATGATTTCCAAAAGAAATCCGTTAGAATTAGATTACTCGATAAATAGTACAATTCTCAAGGCTGTCAATGCAACTAAGTACCTGGGTGTTAAAATTACGAACAACTCCAGTTCGAGAGACCACATAGATAATATTGTGGGGAAGGCGAGCCAAAGGTTGCGTTTCATTGGCAGGCCACTTAGAAGATGCAACAAGTCCACTAAAGAGACAGCTTACCCTACACTCGTTCGTCCTCTGTTAGAATATTGCTGCGCGGTGTGGGATCCTTACCAGGTGGGATTGACGGAGGACATCGAAAGGGTGCAAAAAAGGGCAGCTCGTTTTGTATTATCACGTAATAGGGGAGAGAGTGTAGCAGATATGATACGCGAGTTGGGATGGAAGTCATTAAAACAAAGACGTTTTACGTCGCGGCGAGATCTATTTACGAAATTTCAGTCACCAACTTTCTCTTCCGGATGCGAAAATATTGTGTTGAGCCCAACCTACATAGGTAGGAATGATCATCAAAATAAAATAAGAGAAATCAGAGCTCGAACAGAAAGGTTTAGGTGTTCGTTTTTCCCGCGCACTGTTCGGGAGTGGAATGGTAGGGAGATAGTATGATTGTGGTTCGATGAACCCTCTGCCAAGCACTTAAATGTGAATTGCAGAGTAATCATGTAGATGTAGATGTAGAAATTATTTTTATTGATAAGTGAGTACTTTTATTTAAAACAAATACTTCAGTTCACTGGAAATTAGCTAATTTGCCTTCTTGGACATTATCAAGGAACATTTTACGAAAGTATGTTGTAAGGATCCATTTGTCGGTCTCACGTGTATTTTTACTTCAAGAAATTCTGCTGTACACTGAGGTGACACTGTATGAACATATACAGGTGGCTGTAGTATCGCGTATACAAGGTATAAAAGGGCAGTGCCTTTGTGGAGCTGTCATTTTTACTCAGATGACTCATGTGAAAAGATTTTCGACGTGATTATGACTGCACAACGCGAATGAAGAGACACTGAACGCGGAAAGGTTGTTGGATCTAGACGCATAGGATATTCCATTTTAATATCGTTAACGATTTCAGTATTTCAGTATTCCGGGATCTGCAGTGTCAAGAGTGTGCCGAGAAGACCACATTTGAGGCATTATCTCTCACCACGGACAAGACAGTGGCCGACAGAGATCACTTAACGACCGAGAGCAGCAGCGTTTACATAGCGTTGTCAATGCTAACAGATAAGCAACACTGCCTGAATTAACTACAGAAATCAATGTGGGACGTCCGAAGAACTTATCCATGTGGCTAGTGGGGCGAAATTTGGCCTTTGTGGGCTATGACAGCAAACGATCGATGCGAGTGGCTTTGCTAACAGCACCACGTCACCTGCAGCGCTTCATCTGAGCTCGTGACTGTATCGGTTGGACCTTAGAGGACTGGAAAACCGTGACCTGGTCAGATGAGTCCCGATTTTAGTTGGTAAGAGCTGATGGGAGGTTTCGAGTGCGGCCCAGACCAGACGAAGCCAAGTTGTGAACAAGGCACTATGCAAGCTGGTGGTGACTCAATAATGGTGTAGGCTGTGTTTTCATGGAATGGACTAGGTCCTCTGGCCCATCTGAACCAAGCATTGATTGGAAACAACCATTGAATTTTTATGGACGACAATGCGCTATGTCAGTGGGGTACAATTGTTCGCGATGGGTTTGAAGAACTTTTTGGACTATTCGAGCAAAATATTTGGTCACCCAGATAGCCCGACATGAATCCCATCGAACATTTACGGGATATAATCGAGAGGTGAGTTGGCGCACATAATTCTGCATCTGCAATAATTCCACAATTATGGACGGCTATAGAGGCGGCATATGTCAGTATTTCTGCAGAGGACTTCCAGTGTCTTGTTGGGCCCATGCCACGTCGAGGTACAGTACTACATACAGGAAACGGAGGTCCGACACGATGTTAGGAGGTATCCCACGACTTCTGTCACTTCAGTGTACATTGCTGTGCGTGCTGGACTGGTGGGTTGTAATTTCTCGTTGTTGGTATAGAATCTATATGTGAACGAACTATATTACGTAGTTTGTGTCGATCGTGACATCCGTCTGACCAATGGAAGCTATCTTACATTTTTGCGTCATGTTGCTTGTTAATTTGAAAGGAAGGAAATTAGCTAACTTCAAAGTGCTTGTTCCTATGAAAATACTATATGTTTGAAGAATAAAGACTTCTTTCAAGGAAGTCGAGAAATGACCGACTGAATTAAGTCGTGTCGGTACATTATCTCCTAGATAATCAACGAAAAGAACATCCAAAACCGCAATCACAAATGACAACAATGGGGAAGTGTGACGATGGTTCTGGCCAATCTGCAGTCAATGGGGTAAGAAACAACTGGAGCCAAAGCAAATAATAAAGGGCATTTTATTTAAAGAATTAACTAGAGGATGCTTTGTTAATGCTAAATGTTGCACTTTTGATTGATGAATTTGTCAGGAACGTTAGGGTCGATTTAAAAATAACACAACTTATATTTTACACCGATTAATTACTATGGATAATACGTCGACTCACCGTTACACTCCACTCTAAAGAAATAAATATGATGCGTTGATGCTGGTATGCGGCAACAAACAAGGAAAAGTGCAAAAACACTTATTCCTATAGATTACCTTGTAAAGTGTAACTAGCAAATGTTCTGCACTTGTGGATTTCCGGAAGGAAAAAGAAAATCTCTCAGTAGGAAAATGCACCTACCGACGAAGCCGCTTTGGCAGTGGCTAAAGTGAGTGATCTGAAGTAAGAACTGTTGCAACACTGTGTTTATTAATGTGATTTGGCACCGTCTGGCACGTGGTGTGAATCGCGCTGGTCAGCACATGTGGTGGCTACAAAACGCTTCCATGTATACTTATATTTTGCGAACCTTCCAGGAATCATACTTCAGGGATTTATCTACTCACTGAAGAATGTTTTCACATTTCTCTCGTAGATGCAACTATGGATAGCTATATTGCCCAGAGACGGAAGTTCAAGTGGCTCAAATACGTTCAAAATGTCTCCCATTTACAACTATATATATTTTCCACAAGCCAATGTACAGCGCATGGGAGAGGGTACCTCGAACCAATATTGTGGACTGCCTTTAGTATTTCAGTCGTGTATTCAGCCATGCAAAAATGACTATCTATTTGTCTCAATATCTGCCCTAATCTGACTCATCTTAATCTCAAGATGTCGTGAATAGATGAATGACTATTACACATTACGTCCCTCTTTAACTGTCGGCAGTCTCTGTCAGTCAACAGACGAGGTCAGCGCTTTTGCGCTGTACGTGTCGCTTTAGGTTTCCACTTCACTATCACATCGTAAACAGTGGACCTAGGGATGTTTAGGAGTGTGGAAATCTCGCGTACATATGTATGACACAAGTGACACCCAATCACCTGATCACGTTCGAAGTCCGTGAGTTCTACGGAGCGCCCCATTCTGCTCTCTCACGATGGCTAATTAATATTGAGGTAGCTGATATGGAGCGGCAGCACAATGCACCTAATACACTCCTGGAAATTGAAATAAGAACACCGTGAATTCATTGTCCCAGGAAGGGGAAACTTTATTGACACATTCCTGGGGTCAGATACATCACATGATCACACTGACAGGACCACAGGCACATAGACACAGGCAACAGAGCATGCACAATGTCGGCACTAGTACAGTGTATATCCACCTTTCGCAGCAATGCAGGCTGCTATTCTCCCATGGAGACGATCGTGGAGATGCTGGATGTAGTCCTGTGGAACGGCTTGCCATGCCATTTCCACCTGGCGCCTCAGTTGGACCAGCGTTCGTGCTGGACGTGCAGACCGCGTGAGACGACGCTTCATCCAGTCCCAAACATGCTCAATGGGGGACAGATCCGGAGATCTTGCTGGCCAGGGTAGTTGACTTACACCTTCTAGAGCACGTTGAGTGGCACGGGATACATGCGGACGTGCATTGTCCTGTTGGAACAGCAAGTTCCCTTACCGGTCTAGGAATGGTAGAACGATGGGTTCGATGACGGTTTGGATGTACCGTGCACTATTCAGTGTCCCCTCGACGATCACCAGTGGTGTACGGCCAGTGTAGGAGATCGCTCCCCACACCATGATGCCGGGTGTTGGCCCTGTGTGCCTCGGTCGTATGCAGTCCTGATTGTGGCGCTCACCTGCACGGCGCCAAACACGCATACGACCATCATTGGCACCAAGGCAGAAGCGACTCTCATCGCTGAAGACGACACGTCTCCATTCGTCCCTCCATTCACGCCTGTCGCGACACCACTGGAGGCGGGCTGCACGATGTTGCGGCGTGAGCGGAAGACGGCCTAACGGTGTGCGGGACCGTAGCCCAGCTTCATGGAGACGGTTGCGAATGGTCCTCGCCGATACCCCAGGAGCAACAGTGTCCCTAATTTGCTGGGAAGTGGCGGTGCGGTCCCCTACGGCACTGCGTAGGATCCTACGGTCTTGGCGTGCATCCGTGCGTCACTGCGGTCCGGTCCCAGGTCGACGGGCACGTGCACCTTCCGCCGACCACTGGCGACAACATCGATGTACTGTGGAGACCTCACGCCCCACGTGTTGAGCAATTCGGCGGTACGTCCACCCGGCCTCCCGCATGCCCACTATACGCCCTCGCTCAAAGTCCGTCAACTGCACATACGGATCACGTCCACGCTGTCGCGGTATGCTACCAGTGTTAAAGACTGCGATGGAGCTCCGTATGCCACGGCAAACTGGCTGACACTGACGGCGGCGGTGCACAAATGCTGCGCAGCTAGCGCCATTCGACGGCCAACACCGTGGTTCCTGGTGTGTCCGCTGTGCCGTGCGTGTGATCATTGCTTGTACAGCCCTCTCGCAGTGTCCGGAGCAAGTATGGTGGGTCTGACACACCGATGTCAATGTGTTCTTTTTTCCATTTCCAGGAGTGTATAAAAAACGTATGTTTTTTGGGGTGTCCGGATGTCCTCACAGCCTCCATCGAATACAGTTTTATTACGCTCGTCTTGGCAGTTTTGTTTGTTTGAAGTTGGTAAGATAAAGCGTTAATTTGTTTCCTTATACGCCTACATCAGAAAAGTAGTAAGATATTATAAATTTTCTGGTTTATTGTTCTTATGCAGTGGCGACACCAGTCCTTTTATATTTACTGTTTCTTGACAAAGTTTCAACATCTCCTCCTCAGCTGCAGATTATTTTGGGTGCGGAATGAAATCAATGGATTTCTGCTGTGAGGGACACTCAAATATTTATATGAACTCATCGGGTGATATTTTAAGTTACAAGAAATAAAACATTTAGTATTCTGATAAATGGCCAAGATCTAGAAGCAGACTTCAGAACCCTGTCTCCATCTTGCCTATTTCCTCTGCAGCTAACTGTCAAGGCCTGCGTATAATTTTTTCCAGGTTTTAGATCCGAAAATGTATCTTCAAATGCTTGCTTTTCTAGGTTTGGTCTTCTGTTCCTCAAATTCGCTACAAATAGAATGATGGTTACATAATCTGTGTACCCTGTAACTCAACGCTGGTTAGTGTTAGGTGAAGAAGATTGCTATTGCAACTCGCAACCAAAGAGCAACTTCTCAGAAGTTGGAGACATTTCTCTTAAATATAGTCCTTTTTGAGTATTCTGCTGTTCTGTCAACTCTTGCTCTATGAGTCAATTTGTATTCTAAAATAATTGCTGGTCATTGACATTGAAATGATCGTTTCTTTATATGATCGGTTTTCAACTGTGTTTAACGTGAAAGGGAGTAGTGTCATGTTACTTACAAAGTAACATTATAAAATCACTGATTGCTGTTATCCCATAAGACATTATGTCTGTTTTTGCAAAGGAGTAGTGTCACTCGTGGGGGTGCAAAATTGCCCTTAAGTACACACAAAAGTGAAAGTGTTGAAATGAATGAAGCTTTTCGCAAGGGAAACTGTACAAACTAAGATGAGACTGAACACCTTCAGGATTAGAGCAAATCGTTCTTTCGGACACTGTGTCACAACGATTCCTTCGTTCGGTGGAATGCTTTGAGATGTAAACAAGATAAATTATTCATTGACATAGCATTCTGCTATAAAGAAAAGTTTCTGTTGATTACAGTAATAAGTGCAACTAAAGATAGACACCTTTTTATTATATTTGGAAGCACTTGCTATAGTTACACTGTGTGATCAAAAGTATCCGGGCACCCCCAAAAACATATTAGGTGCATTGTGCTGCCACTCCATATCAGCTACCTCAGTAGTCATTAGGCATAGTGAGAGAGCAGAATGGGGCGCTCCACAGAACTCACGGACTTCGAACGTGGTCAGGTGATTGGGTGTCACTTGTGTCATACATATGTACGCGAGATTTACACACTCCTAAACATCCCTAGGTCCACTGTTTACGATGTGATAGTGAAGTGGAAACCTAAAGCGACACGTACAGCGCAAAAGCGTTGACCTCGTCTGTTGACTGACAGAGACTGCCGACAGTTAAAGAGGGACGTAATGTGTAATAGGCATTCATCTATCCACAACATCACATAGGAATCCCAAATTGCATCAGGATCAACTGCAAGTACTATGGCAGGCGGGAAGTGAGAAAACTTGGATTTCATAGTCGAGCAGCTGCTCATAAGACACACATCACGCCGGTAAATGCCAAACGATGCCTCGCTTGGTGTAAGGAGCGTAAACACTGGACGAAAATGGTTCAAATGGCTCTGAGCACTATGGGACTTAACTGCTGTGGTCATCAGTCCCCTAGAACTTAGAACTACTTAAACCAAACTAACCTAAGGACATCACACACATCCATGCCCGAGGCAGGATTCGAACCTGCGACCGCAGCGGTCGCGCGGTTCCAGACTGTAGCGCCTAGAACCGCTCGGCCACTCCGGCCGGCACACTGGACGATTTAACAGTGGAAATACAATGTGTGGATCGGCGAATCGCGGTACACAATGTGGCGATCGATGGCAGGGTGTGGGTATGGCGAATGCCCGGTGAACGTCATCTGCCAGCGCGTGTAGTGCCAACAGTAAAATTCGGAGGTGGTGGTGTTATGGTATGGTCGTCTTTTTCATGGAGGGGGCATGCACCCCTTGCTGTGCACTATCACAGCACAGGCCTACATTGATGTTTTAAGCACCTTCTTGCTTCCCACTGTTAAAGAGCAATTCGGGGATGATGATTGCATCTTTCAACACGATCGAGCACCTGTTCATAATGCACGGCCTGTGACTGTGGTTACACGACAATAACATCCCTGTATTTAACTGGCCTGGACAGAGTCCTAACCTGAATCCTATAGAACACCTTTGGGATATTTTGGAACGCAGACTTCATGCCAGGCTTCACTGACCGACATCGATACCTCTCCTCAGTGTAACACTGAAGAATGGGATGCCATTCCAAAAAAAAAAAAACTTCCAGCACCTGATTAAACGTATGTCTGCGACAGTGGAAGCTGTCATCAAGGCTAACGGTGGGCCAAGAACATATTGAATTCCAGCATTACCGATGGAGGGCGCCACGAAATTTTAACTCATTTTCAGCCATGTGTCAGGATACTTTGGATCACATAGTGTACACTTATAAAAGCTTCAGCCTTAGATCTTGCATCACTAACTACACCGAAGCTCATTGTCAGAAGTATGACCATGTGGGGTGTTAAGCCAAATTTGACTGGACTGAGGATTTCTCTGCAGCTAGGACGTAGCATATCGTAGATGGAAAGTCATCGACAGTTGTAGAAGTAACTTCAGGTGGGCCCAGGCGTAGCATGTTGCTACCCTCGCTGTTCATGTTGTATATTCATCACGTTGTAGACAGTATTGATAACAACCTGAGTGTTTTTGTGGATGATACAGTTAACCATAATGAAGTACTGCCTGAAAAAAAACTGCATGAATATTCAATCAGAGCTTGATAAGATTTCAAAGTGGTGTAAAAACTAGCCAATTTCTTTAAATGTTCTCGAATGTGAAGTTGTACACGTCAGAAAACGAAGAAATATGATTATAATATCAACAAGTCACAACTGGAATCTGACCGCTCATGGAAATACTAGGGTGTAACAATTTGTGGGAATATGAAATGGAACAATGGCATAGGCTCACTTGTAGGCAAATCAAGTGGCAGATGTGAGTTAACGAGCATTTCGCTCTCATTTAAGTATATGGCCGAAAGAGTCAGCCTTCAGAAATTGTGAAACGAACCCTGTCGCCCAGGACAGTTTGCCACAAAGGGCGCAGATTCACCACGAGATGGGAAAACTCACAGGCGTCTATTCTCTATTCAGGCCTAAGCGCTGTACTGTGTGAGTGAGACAGACGAGAACCTGCGTCATAGGAAAACCCATGGAAGCATAACAGTGTTAAATATGGCGGACCTAAGATCGGCCATTTATGAAAACTATCTAATTATGTAGTAATTCAGGGAATGAAGCCACAGTAATTTCAATCTGCCATCCTCCATAAATTTCATGGTGATCCCAATAAAACTTGATTATTGATCATATCTATAATAGTTTAGGATTTACTGTTAAAGTGAAATTAGCGAGTTTTGTAACAAAGGCCTGAATGCTAAAGTCTGAACGCTTTGGTCGATCTTAACGATCGATATTTCATATGGAAGAGCATCATTAAAATGACAAACGTTGTAAATATCAACTCTGTGAGTTTATTTGTTTAAAATATATAGTAAATTTAAATTATCAGTACTTTCAGTTAAGCATCAGATCATCATTTCCTCTACACAAAACACATTAAACGATGACAGCATGACACCTTATTCAATCATGAGGTAATAGAATATTTGTTGTAAAGTTTAGTGCATAATAGTTACTTTCGTTCTTTATATATTTATCAGAAAGCACATTGGTGCAAGGCTATTGGCCGTGACATTCAAAATTAAGAAGGAAATTGTATTGGTTTTATGTAAAAGAATTTAACGCTTATTATGTAATAGATATTATTGTTACTTTATTTGGAACGTGAAAGTGGTGAAGCTTTCATTATTTAAATATATTAAAATGCAAAGTAATGTTGAATAAGCTGTTGCCAATCAGATGGACGGCTTCAGGAAAGGGAACTGCTCTAGTCAGTTGAGCGAAGATGTTCGGCGCGCGGGAAACGCGGTCGGAGACGGGCAGAGGGCAGTTCTTGTCTAAACACCAAGAGTACAGTTCGGCTGGAGACATCAAAGGGTACAGTTCGGACTGAGACACGAAAGCGGACAGTCGGTCTTTAGGTAGCTTGGAAGTGAAAGACTTAGAAAACTTCGCATTGTGTGGTATCGCGGGACTTAGTTTCTGAGTGGTGAGCAGCCGCGCTCCTGGAGTGAACTCTTAACTTTTCGTGTAAAAATTGAGTTGGAGTATTGTGTTTCGCTATTAGATTGTGAATGATCGAACTGTGTCAAATGGATATGCGCTCGAGTGTAACAGTAACTCTAAATACGACCACTTTCGCTATTAGTTTGCTTTCTGAATAAACATTATTCTAACTAAATCGCAACTGTGTGGCCTACATCATTTATGGGTCATTAATTTAGCTACCGATATTATTATTACTGTTATTATATGTTATGTTAACTTTGTATTTCGTAAACTTGCCATCAGTCAGACAATTTAACCAAAGCGTCCCAAGTGTCTAATTTAGAGCGTGTAATGCGACACGTGAGGTTCAACCCCTAGACGTGTTTGAGCCAAGACATTTCGACGAAGAGGAACCGCATGTGAGCTCGAACATCTATAGAATGTTATATCGCACAGACTTCGGTTCGTTAACAGAACACCAAGAAAATGAAATCAGTCTACAAAGGAGGTTGCTTACAAAACACTTGCGTGACCAATCCTAGAATATATCTCAAGTGTATGGGACCTGTACCACCATATAAGACTAATAGGGGATCTTGAACGGATACTAAGAAGGACAGCACAAATAGTCACATATTTATCTAACCCATAAGAGAGCGTCACGGAGATCGTGAAAAAACAAGTGCCAGATACTTGAAAATAGAATCAAACTTTGCCGAGAAAGCCTACTTACAAAATTTCATGAAGCAACTTTAGGTAATGAATCTAGGAATAGTTTCTAGAATGAAATTTTCACTCTACAGTGGAGTGTGCGCTGATATGAAACTTCCTGGCAGATTAAAACTGTGTGCCGGACCGAGACTCGAACTCGGGCCCTTTGCCTTTCGCGGCAAGTGATCTACCATCTGAGCTACTTCGAAGCGTGGCAGAGGGTTTCTTAAGGAACCCTACAGAGGCACTGTATTTTCCCAGAACTCTTCCAGCAAAATTTCAGTGCTCCATCCACCTTCCCCTTTCGCGGCAAGTGATCTACCATCTGAGCTACCCAGCTCAGATGGTAGATCACTTGCCCACGAAAGGCAAAGGTCCCGAGTTCGAGTCTCGGTCCGGCACACAGTTTTAGTCTGGCAGGAAATTTCAATCTAGGACTATACTATAATCCCCATCACCCAATGAACTGCTTCTATAGGTATCGCGAGGATAATTTTAGTCTAATTACGGAGTTGACGGTGTAATTTAAGCAATCATCCTTGCTGTGCTCCTATGTGAATGAAATGGGAAGATGGCCTAATAACTGGTATAATGTGAAGTGCCTTCTCTCGTGCACTTCACAGTGGTTTGCAGAGTGTTGATATAGATGAAGAAATTTACAGCTTATCTAAATTTGGTCGGAAGAGTTTCACAAGAACTGTGTCGCCTTTCTTCCTAGGATCCATATCTAAGTTCTCCGCGCAATTCTGTTATACTTTCGTATGGGGTATGCCGACATGTAACATTTCTAGCAAGTCGTCTATGAATTCGTTTTATGTCCTTCGTCATGTGTACTTGGGAAGGACCCCTAACACTAAAAAATGATTGTAGAATTTGTCAGACTAGCGTCTTGTATGTATTTAATTTAGACAGGGTGCCCCAGAAATGTTGCGACAAACTTCGAAGCGTGGCAGAGGGTTTCTTAAGGAACCCTACAGAGGCACTGTATTTTCCCAGAACTCTTCCAGCAAAATTTCAGTGCTCCATCCACCTTCCCTACTATTGGTTTTACATAATTACCGGCAATTTCACTGACTTCGATTTGTTGTAGAATCATGTAACATATTTTGAGTTCAGACACAATGACCTTTCTAGACTCTGAGAAGCTCATCCGCAGAAACCAGCACGGTTTTAGCAAACAGCGCTCAAGCGAGACACAGCTGGCCCTCTTTGTGCATGATATACAACAAGCTCTAGATACCGACTCCCACGTTGATGCCATATTCCTCGACTTTCGAATCGCTCTATCGAATCGACACGTAAAATTCAGCTTTAAAAATCATTTTGTTTGTAATGCGAAACAAACTGACGCTTTCTGTCGACACTGGGCAATGTACAAAAGACATTACAAGTGGTATTTGTTTGGGCTCACTCAATGTATACAAGCCGGCCGGAGTGGCCGAGCGGCTCTAGGCGCTACAATCTGGAACCGCGCGACCGCTACGGTCCCAGGTTCGAATCCTGCCTCGGGCATGGATGTGTGTGATGTCCTTAGGTTAGTTAGGTTTAAGTAGCTCTAAGTCTATGGGACAGATGACCACAGCAGTTAAGTCCCATAGTGCTCCGAGCCATTTTTGAATGTATACAATGCAGTAACGAAGTTGCAAATATCTGTCGAAACAGCAGAAAAAATATGCCTCATCTCTCTCAGGAAAGACACCCTGTATATTAAGAAAGAGAAGAAACGGTAGTGATCGCAGCACTGACCGCTGAGACACCCTCCTCCCCCACCCCCATTAACCATGCCACAATCAGACGAGAGCTCGTACATATTCTCATTACTGTGGAGAATGGACTTTTGATTTCTGTTTTTAAAGCACGAGAAGAGCCAATTGTGAGCTACTCCTCTTATTCCATAAACGTCCAAGTTCGGCACCTATATTTTATGATCAACACAATGAAAATCGAAGAAGACGCCTAGTATTGGCAACTTATTGTTTAATCCGTCCACTGCCTCACACAGAAAAGAGCATATAGTGTTTTCAGCTGTACCTCTTCTGAAACCAAACTCTACGTTTGACAGCGAATTACGTGAACTGAAATGATGAATTACCGTTATCCACTGAGGTGACAGTCACGGGACATCAATCTGCACATATACAGATGGCGATAGTATCGCGTACACGAGGTATAAGAGGGCAGTGCACTGGTTGAGCTGTCATTTGTACTCAGGTGATCCATGTGAAACGCTTTCTGAAGTGCTTACGGCCTCACGACGGGAATTAACGAGTAGGGGATCTCCAACGACTTGTTCAGTCCATGTCACGTCGAGTTGCTGCATTACGCCGGGCAGAAGGAGGCTCGACACGTTATTAAGAGGCATCCCACTAATTTTGTCACTTACATCTACATCTACATCTACATTTATACTCCGCAAGCCACCCAACGGTGTGTGGCGGAGGGCACTTTACGTGCCATTGTCATTACCTCCCTTTCCTGTTCCAGTTGCGTATGGTTCGCGGGAAGAACGACTGCCGGAAAGCCTCAGTGTATATTAGTCTCCAGTAACTTTCCCAAACACCATCGGCATACAAATAGATCAAAAATTGTCTGAATTATCCCATTCTCCTCTTTTATAGAGCGTTTTCACTACTGAGTGCTTTAATCGTTCAGGAAAATGAGCATTCGTAAAGGACAAAATTAGAAAAATGGCTGTGCACTGTGTCTACAGTTTTCGAGACGTATACGAATAATTCATCTTGCCGTAGTAGGCAGTTTGACATATGGATAAATTGTGAGAGATGAGAAGGGCAGGCGTGTGCGCCGGGAGCCGGCGTGGCGTGCGGGCAGCGGCGTGAGGCCGAGGCGTGGAGCGTGCGCGCTGGCGCCGGCGGCCGATCGATGCGCGGCTGTGGCGGCGGGAGATGCTGGGCCAGTGACGCCATGGAACCCGCGCCGGCCGGCCGCAGGCTGCTGTCCGCCGCTGTGGCCGCGCCGCCCGCCGCGGCCGCCGCCCCCGCCGCCTCCGCCACCGCTGCGGCCGCCGCCTCCGCCGCCCCTGGCGGGGTCGAGGCCCTGCCGTTCAATTTCGCGCCCGGGTGCGGCACGCACGGCCCGCGGCCCAGCCGCCGGCGCGAGGAGGCGAGCGCGCTGCGCAACCTGCAGAGGCGCGTGGGCGCCAGCATGCTGGCCAGGCCCACCCCCGCGCCCGCCCCCGCGCCCACCCCCGGGCCCAGCACCGCCGACACCCCGCCGCCCCTCGACAACCGGCCGCAGCTGTTGCTGCAGCGGGTGAGTCGCGTCCCGACCGCTCTCACGTCGTGTGCTCTCTCCTCGATCCCTTCACTTGCAAATTAGAAGAGCCACAAGGCGGGAAACCGACCAGTTGCTAAGTGCAGAACACGAGCAGTAATTCTGTACCCGGACAGATGATCTACGTTGAGAACTACAGTCGATCCCATCATCCCAGTCGCAGCGGTGCACGGTGATACGGACGTCCAACTCTCTCCATGTGCTTAGATCTTTCCGGCCATATACCTCTCCTCTTTGTTATTTAAGACAACGGAATCGGCGGGGAAAACAATTGTGACAACACAGCTGAAATACCGGGGGCGGGAATACACCCTCATATCTGGGTGTGACTGTTCGAGTTTTGCGTAGTTGTAAGTTGTTGTTACTAGCGACCAATGCGCGGGTCGGTTTCTCTCGTCCGTGGGAGCACGGGGCAGCGGACGACAGCGCATGCGCAAGTCACTCCTTCCAGCGTGGATGTTGCGAATAATGTTTCCAGATTGGCCATGTTATAACACCGGCAACAATTTTCAATTTCTGCCCGTTGCGAGACTACCTACTATGTTTGCAAGGAAAGAAGAGTAAAACAAATCTGGCATTTTTGATCTCAGAGTATCGTCTCTGTCTCAAAAGACGGACGTCGCCGGTTCGAATCCTAGTTCGGTCATCGGTATGGAATTTAATATATCGGTAATGAGTGTCCATAGAAAGTTCGAATTTAACGGGAAATAAATGATCGTGTAGTATATTTATGTAAGTGTGATTCCACACCAATGGACTAGGCCGCTCGTCGACACTAGTGTGACGAAACACTAGTGTCTGTTGTGTAGCTAAAGCCAATAACTAAAAAAAGACTGCAGATACCAATTTTTAGGCAATAAATGCAAAGGCCACTAAGCACGAAATATTATGTAGTGGAGCGTATATTAGACAGTCGTTTACGTAAGGGATATTTCGCATTCGTAAAAAGGTAGAAATGAAAATACTACATTCTGTAACTGAAAATTCCAGTATATAATTGCTGTTTTGTGAACAAGCACTTCAAAATATTAGGGAATCCACGTCTTGCCCGATTTATGACATCCTTATGTTATGCATAAATGTAGCAGATTATTGTCTATTTCCCTTCCTGATGTTGCAAGAACGTTCGTAAATACAGGTGAAATTGTGCCTGTAAACTCAATAACAACATATGATACAAGATAAAGTACGCCTCACTGTTTCCTGACGGGAAAGATGTTCCGGAAAGTGTTTATTGAATGTTTACTGCTCCGTGTCACCGAGATCCGATCGTTACGGCGGACGACAGCAGTGATGCGAGCGGACTGTCAGCGTAATGAGTCAAGTAAACGAATCTGGTCGGCTGACTGAAAACCTTGACCAAACGACACACAGGTTCTCGACGAGCTGCGCAGGCAGACGCCAAAATGTAGGGACAAGCTGCACACGGTAAAGAACCCTCTTAAAGTTTTCGAGTCTTGATCTCGGTGCAGAGCTTCAAAGCCCATTGTCTCACCATACATATCGGCCAATGATAGGATAGTAATTCTAAGTGTAAAAAAGTACCCAAATTCTTTCATGTTTTTTTTTTTTTTGGACATCAGTCTTCTGACTGTTTTGACGTGGTCCGCCAACATTTAACCTCCTACGTCTATCTCTTAATCTCAAAGTAACACTCCGCTATTTGTTGCATATATTCCAACCGCTGCTTTCTCTTGGATTTTTTCCCTCCTTACAGGCCCCTTTAGTTCCATGAAAATTATCTCCTGGTGTCTTAAAACATATGCTATCATCCTGCGCCTTTCTCTCCTCATTTCCTATCACACCGCTTAACTTTCAGCACCCTTCTGTAACACCACATCTCAAACGTATCGTTTCTCTTCTTTTCCGGTTTTCCACAGGTCGCGATTGACTTCCATTTAGCGCTTTGCTCCGGATGGGAGTTCTCAGAAATTTCTTTCCTAAATTAAGGACAATGTTTGATATTAGACTTCTTTTGGCCCTGTGCCTAAGCTATTCTGCTTCTTATGCCTTCCTTTGCTTCGATGGTAATGCGTTATTTCGCTTCTAAGGGAGCAGAATTCCTTTTCGTATGATGTGTAATGCGCAACTTCGATGTTAAGTTTCTCGCTAACTTTACCTTTTCTACGGCTGAATACTTTTGTCTTTCTTGCTTTACTCTCGGTTCTTATTCTGTGCGCAGTAGTTTGTGCATTCCATTCAACAGGTCCTGTAATCCTTCCTCACTTTCACAGAGATCAGCAATTTCATCAGCGAATCATATCTTTGGCATCACTTTACCTTAAATTGTAAACTCACTTATCGTTGTTTATTTTACTTCCTTTATTGCTTTTTCGATATACAGGTTCAACACTAGAGGAAAAAATTGCAGCACTCTCTTACGGCCAATTTAAATCGAAATATTCTCTCTTAGTTTTTCATTCTTATTTTTTCTTTTGGTAAGTGTGCCTTACATTTCTACAACATGTAGAAAGTTTAACAAAGCCAAGTACTAAATCACTCATACTAAAAGGCCATTAATCTGAAAAGTTTAGGCATATTTCACGTTTACAGTGTGATTTTCTCTTCAGAGGTCATTATAATACGCACCGGTTTACACGTTCAATTACTGGATCAATTTGTAGTAAAGGGCATTGGCAAATTATCACATTCGTATGTAATCCTCTCTAGACGAAGATGTGTTTCAGCAGGAATATCTTTATAGATGAGTAATGTGTGATGATTTGGCTCCTGAATAACTCGTTACTAGAATTACAGAGTAAAAAGTCGACGAACAAGCTGTTAAAAGCCATTCGCTCAATAGCAGCATCTCATTAGTCAAAACAAACACAGCATCTTCCAGAATAAAGTAGTATTTATCAATCCAATTACATTAGTCTTCTAGACTCATCCATATAAAGTTTGGAAAAGTACATCATTTGACGAGTGGAAATTAAGTGCTGTAACTCTGGCAACTTCAGTTTTGTTTCGATCAATTTTTCTACCACTTACGTGTCGTAAGATTTTATGTGCCGTGCCCTGTGAAGCTGTACTGAAAACAGAACCATTATTTAACTATTTATAAAGTGATTGTTTAAATGTCCATAAGTAAATATTTATTATAGAAGAACGCCAATTGAAACCGACTTAAAAAAGATCGTATTCTGGAGTCTGTTGGTCATCCTTTCGGTAAAGAATCTAAGATAAAACTGTCAAAGTAATCGCATATTCTCAAGTCTGCAACCAAACGCTTGTCTCTCAGGACAGTTATTACAGCTCAGAGAGACAAAAAGATAAAATTATTACTTAACTTTATTAGTGCGAAACGAAATAATATGTGTGATCCGTGACTATGACTGATGATGAATAGCTTTGGCTTGTAATAAGCTAAGGTCTCAAATAGGTCTCTCATAATGGTGTACTCTCTAAAACTGGCAACATTATGAGATGGTGGCTATGTGGTAATGGAAAGAGTGTGTGAGCGAAATTAAGAGAGCAGGCTGTCACTGCCATTTAGTCTACAGTTCTACAAAACAGAAGTTGCACACATAAGATGTGATTTGTTCCTTAAAGAATGTGATCAGGCGGCTATAGTTTTTATTGTACTTGATACAAATAAATCAAATATTTTTCAAAACAAAATTATGCCAATAGTGCAGGCATTCAACCAAACTTTGATAGGTGTGGCCCGAAATTACTCGTAATTTTCTGATATGGACTCACACCCCACTATCAACAACTAAATGGAAACGACATTGTACAGGAAGTATATTGTAGGCTGATAACTAACCAAAGAGATTCAAAGACGTCAACGACCCTCTTTTATTAAGGTAAATTAAGTTAACAATAACGTTTGGTTCCTGTTTCAATTTCAGTAAGAAATTGCCTAAAGCTGTCATAAACCACGTGTTACAATAGAAACAAAATCAAAAACAAAATTAATTTGATGATTTACAAGTTGAGTGGTCAGTAGGTCGAAAAATATGAATAGAATTCTGAGGAATTTTTCAACTGGTTCTCATTAGTTAATGTTGCCTATGAGATAGGGCCAGAATTCTGTGCACGATGACTAAAAAGTACTATAAATAAGACGGCGTAATTCGTTATCAGCGCCTGCTTTCGTCATGATTAAGTCACCAAATTGTGATTTAACGAGACTAGGCATTTAATGTTTTGAACCTTCCAATGTAGTTCGTATTCAGTCTCTGTAAGCAGATACAACAGCGAAGCAGTATGGACATCCAGTGAATAAACTTGACAACAATGTCTCGGAAAAATTTCGGCTTGGTAAACACACAGAATCACGGAAAACATTATTTGATTATTCACGCAAACCATAGAGACTTCAGTGGTGTGCAAAGTATTATTGCACTATGGAAGGCCAATAATAGTCATGGTCGTCTACCTGCGAACCACATATTATACTAACCAATTTTATGCCATTGCAATTAGTTATTGGCAAATGGCAAACAGGACATTATGGCTTTTTCTGAATGCCACGTAACGTATTCCAAATATGTGCCTTATTATTAATCTTAATTACAACTTATACTATTACACAACATTGTGAAAGATTGCAAGCAACTGCTTGGACTGCTGGAGGGTATTAAAACCCTGTATATCACTCGTAAAATCCATATTATGATATACAATGTCGGTATTACGCAAGTTTAAAGATTTTGGTAATGTGATATTGATGAAGTTCTATGTCAGATACAAACTTATGCCTGTTATAAAAGGGTTGTTATTTTCTACGTGAAAATCAGTGCAGTATCTGTCAGGAGCCGTATTTTAAGTTGCCAGTAATTCAGTCACTGTCTCTAATGGAATTTTTACCTCATAAGAAAATCCCATTGACATCTGAAAGTCGTTTCTGCACCTAAAACAGCCGAAATTACATAAAAATAAAGCTATAGGGCATCATTTGCATCTGATCAGCGCCACAGCTTACTTAAACAAAGATAGTACGTTTCCAGCTCTGTAGACGATACTACTGAGATGTACGTCAGGTTGCTGGAAACGTATGATATAGTGTTTCCAGTTGGAAATATTCCATACTCGTCAGATGCTGACAATCATTTTTTGTTAGAATAAACACAGTTGCAATTGTGTCACTGATTAAGAATATTAATTTGCAAGAACATTACATATCTGCCAATAAGACCTGCATATTGCTGAATATTGCAATTTGAAAGTCAATTTTTATCAAAGTTTTGTATTGTTTATTTAACTGGACAATATAGAAAAGACGTAGGAAATTTTCCACAATTTTACTTTGTTGTTATAAATAATGATGCATAACTTATTACACGCTGATATTCACATAGATTTATAGGCCATAAATTTTTGTAGGTCTATAGAGAAATGCTACATTTATACATACTAGTCACATTTATTTCCGGTGGAAACGTGTTAGATGGCACTAGCTTTTCACGTTCGTTGTCTCCATTCTTTGAATATAAGGTAAACATTGGGCTATCAGGTACGTCTGCTCTACGAAATAGTGAGAATGCTCACACAACCTGAGCTAACAATCGTCTGGAAAAGCATCTACCGTCTATTGAAATATCTTCAGAATGCCCGGGATTGTTCCGTGGCCAACGCCAGTAGATTTGTTAGGATTAAGAAGGGTTTCGTGTGGTTAAGGGAAAGTTAAAAATTTCGTAAAGTAATTCAGTCAGTGTTAAATACAGCTGTTCTGCAGCATAACTATGACGAACACTTTATCTGATTTTTTTTTGAATTTTTAAAAACCTATGATAACTATTAGTATGGAATTAACATTGTCTGAAGAAAGCTGTATAGCATACCCATACTTTCAGATGAATTCAGTAGTTATGAACTGATGAGTCCAATATCAGCAGTAGGTTACGTTTATAAACAACCACAGAACATTCTTTATTTGTACAAGTGTGTTCCGTTTGTTCAATTTTCTCAATGGTGACGACTTATGATTAAGTAGGAAAATAACATTCATTGTTGTTTGACACAGAAATCCTCAACTGAGTTCAGGGTTAGAGAATTTTCTTTTTATTTGCTACTAATATACCGTTCTGCTTTCCTTTTATTCATTATCTGCTTGGAGAGCAACTTCTGTTAACCTCTGCGACTCGTAGGGTACATTCATATGTGATCAGACTTTAGTCTATGAGTTTTACTTGTATCGTTTAGTTATCAACCGTACAAATCAGACCGATGACCTCAGCAGTTTGGCCCCTTAGAAATTCACACACACACGCCTACAATTCAAGTAATGAACAATGTTCCAAAAATACATTTTTCGCAGTGTCCGTTCTGCAATCTTAAATCTCTATTAAACTTCTCTAGCATAGCCATAATAGACAATTTTAATTTCTGCTCTTCTCCTCAACTTCTTCTTGTGGCTTGTCAGAACATCATATTTAGATAATGAAAAACATATCTAACGTTGACTAGTCTCACATTCCACAGTCACACTTTCAATGTCACTGCTACATATCACCATACAGTGATCCAAATTCTTTTAATTCTACAGATTGCTAGAACAATCTAAAACAATAATCCCACATTTCCCATATTAGGGACTGCAATTTTACATTTGAGTTCTGCAAGTCACTGGTAAATGAAACGGTGAAAGAGGTGACGAGGGGGGGGGGGGGGAGGGGGGGCTGAGGGGGTATTCTATTTCATTGGATAGTTGGGTCAGGATCGAAACAAGCGTTTCCCAATGTGAATCCAGTGCCTTAACTACTGGGTGGTTATAATTAAAATGCGGTAGTCACAGAGCTCCAGTGTGGACTGTAATCGTCGTACGGCAGCGAAACTTGGTAGATATTCTAATGCATCAATGCGGAACCAATTTTGGCTATCAGGTGCAAATCTGGCACTGTACTGCGTCTCGTCGACGCCTCCATTGTTCATATTGAAAAACTTGTGTAAGTGGCTCTTAATAATATCAACATTATGCCTTTTTCGTTTGTTTGACCTTTTCTGCCCACGTCTCATTCCTAATCGATTACATGTGGAAACATGTCTATACATCTTTCCTGCAGTCACAGCGCCATTTTGTACCATGTGGGCAAAATTGGAACTAATTGTTTTTTCAGCGTAAATCGATTCCACATTAACGCATTAGAATATCTGCCAAGTTACGTTGCCATACGTTAATTACGTCCCACACCGGACCTCTGTGAGTAGCTACACCGTAATTACAACCAACCGATATTTCACATTCGTCAGTGAAAGAGTTTTTCCACTCTGTATACAATTATTTAAACGCTGTGGTTGCAGTGTATAATTACTCTACGTTTCTGAGCTGAGATTAGTTCCTGAAACTTTAAGAGAATCTTTTGATGAGATAAACGATTCATTCTTTAAGTTAATGCCATTGTAGACTGCTCAACATTCTTACGAATTTGCATAAAGCAACGATCATCTGCAGTCTCCACTTCAGATACTTGATGAATATCACCTCACTGTTTTGCCAGGCAGGGATACTGCGCTCTTAAACGGTATTGCAGGAAAGTATTTTGCAGATATTTGAACTTTAATTTGACTCTGTGTTGCCGTTGAAACAAATCCTCTTCGTACTGTACCTGTAGCTAAACGTTATTAACTGCTAAGCATTCGTATGTTGAGACAGGCTCCGCTTGAGCTTCCTTAACTCTGTTATGGAATGTTACGAAGTTTAATAGTCTGACAATGTCAGCTGCTGTAGTGGAAATGAGTTACATTTTTCAGTCTAATAAAGAGCGGCACCTTGCCTTGTACTATAATGAGGACCATGTGCCACACCTAACAGAAAGATTCAACCGTAATAATATCGCACTGGTCAAACCTGTTTGTCTCTTGATATTAGATTGCAATATGTTATTATGTTACCAATGAAAAATCTGAGACTGTAGATAATATGGCCTGAGCGCGTGGTACGAACACAGTAGCTCCTGTGTCATTGTCTTGAATAATATCCGTTTCGATACTCTGCCCCCATGGTGAATTGAAGTCCAAGACAACCCTTGGCATTGTGACAGCGAACAAATCCCCGATAACTAAATTTACTTGCAAGCCTAAGAGGCAGCGCTGTAGAAAAAATGGATTAACATTCGCATCAACTAATTATTTAAACAGTTGTTATCATGATCTGTGACTAGGCAGCGTCAAGAAGGCCTTCAACAGAAGATTCAGCCATTGATGGACTGACACACCATTTTGGTCTGAGAATCATTATACATACCACTTAGAAGTACTGAATGTACGAAAGAGGTTGCTTACTGAAGCCTGTGCGTAATCATCGTCAGCTTGGAGGCCATACCAAGGTACAGTCATGGAGATCGTTCAGAAAATACAAATAAGAGCTGCTCGATTCACCAGTGCAAGAGCGTCTCAGAGACGCTGAACAACTGAAGGGATGGACGGAAGGAAGTGCTACCCAGCAAGCACGTATTTTGAATTACTGCACGCTAAATGCTTGGTTAAATTGAAAGTCAACTATGTAAATGCAACCAGACAAAACACTTAATACTGAATACGGGCTTTCTAGTGGTACATGTGTCAATACTCTTTAGGATCATGTGGTGCATTCGATTCTACGAAAGGTAATGTCTTATAATGAGGATTAATATTTTCTTCCGCTGACCCATTCAGTTTCCAGTAGGATATCCTAAAATAAACAAGAGTTATCACTATTAAGACTCCGAGGATGTACGTTACAAGGCGATTCAAGAATCCTATAGATTGCTATGACACTTAGTTAGATACATGTTCCATGAATCGTTTTGCATGATAGATCGTAACGATGTGGAACGAGCCAGTTTACATTCACATCGCAAATTAATTTGTACATACGGTTCCATTCTGAAAATTTCTAAGTTTTTTTAAGGAAAAAATATATACAGATGTGAGTTAGTAATTCCTACCCACCTCCTTTTACACATTACGGTAATATTCTTCTACGGAATAGAGTGCTGTCAAGGAGAAACTCTCTCAGTTTAATATTAAAAGTGATCAAAAATTTTTGTTGCAGCATTGTGAACCCTTTTTTGTGCGAAAGGTAACCTTAATGCGGAGTAATGAATGTCATATTTTCTTCTGGTATTGTAGCTATGTACCTCATTGTTCCTTTTTTACTGTACTGGATTATTTGCAACAAACTTCATGAGAGAATAAATATACTGAAAGGAGTAGTCAGAATGCCCAACTCCTTAAACAGATGTCTACAGATGATCAAGGGTGACCACCACATATTATTCTTACAGAACGTTTTTTCGCAATGAAGACTTTCCTTTCTTTGTCAAGGATGAGTTACACCAGAACATCATTCCATATGACATCATTGGAAGAAAATATGCGAAATATGTAAACTTACTGGTTTGTCTCTCCCCAAGCTTTGCAATGATTCTAAGCGCAAATGTGGTGGAACTAAGTTGTTTTAGGAGCTCAAAAAAAGATGTTTTTCCCAATTTAAATTCTTGTTAATATGGATATCTAAGAAATTTTAAGTTACATCCTATTTATTATTTGCTCACCATGTGTTACACTTATCGTTGGTGTAGTAACTCTACATCTGCAGAACTGAATATGTTGTGTCGTTTTACAATTCAGGGTGAGGCTATCCGCAGAAAACTAGGCAATGATGCTTTTCAGAACTTTGTTTACCATTTCTACTGTTTCTGTATGTATGGTTCAAATGGTTCAAATGGCTCTGAGCACTATGGGACTTAACATCTTAGGTCATCAGTCCCCTAGAACTTAGAACTACTTAAACCTAACTAACCTAAGGACATCACACACATCCATGCCCGAGGCAGGATTCGAACCTGCGACCGTAGCAGTCCCGCGGTTCCGGACTGCAGCGCCTAGAACCGTACGGCCACCGTGGCCGGCTCTGTATGTATGCTTGTATTAATTACAATACTAGTGTCATCTAAAAATAAAACAAATTCTGCCTGTTGTATACTAGACTGAAAATAATTTACATATATGAGGAAAAGTAGTGGACCTAAGATTGAACCTTGGCGAACCACATACGTGACTTTTCCCCAATTAGAGTTATGTCCCTGGACTGTATTGCTTGAATTACCAAGTATTACTTTCTGCATTCTTTTGGTGAGATATGACATTATCCATTGGATGGCTAATCCAATAAATCCCATAAAACGTCAATTTATCAAGGAGAATACTGTAGTCACACAGTCAAATTCAAATACCTTAGAGAGGTCGCAGAAAATACCAGCCGCGCAATTTTATTATTTAATACTTGTAAAATCTGCTGACTGATCGTGTAGATGCCATTCTCTGTAGAGCACATACTGTGATTTGTTAACGATACTATTGTTGCTAAGGTGAGATACTATTCTAGAATACATCATCTTCTCAAAAATTTTGGAGAATGATGTCAGCACTGAAACGGGTCGGTAGTTACTGACATCTTAAGGAGGGATTTAACAACGACATACTTCAGTATCTCTGGGAAATTGCCTTGAGTTAGTGATGCATTACGTATTTCAGATAAGATTGTCCTTATTATATGGGAACAAATTGTTAGTACTCTGTTAGAAACACCATCAAAACCAAACGAATTTTTTATTTTTGAGAGAATGTGTATTTTCTTAATTTCAGAAGGAGAAGTTTTTGATACATTTATAAGACTGAATTTTGTGAAAGTTACATTTTCAACATACTTCTGTGATTTTGCTCTTGGACTGTTTGTCCCTATACTTTCTACTGTATTTAAGAAATGATTATTAAATGCATTTGCTAGATGTGACTCGTCATTTATAGCCCTTACATTCAGTTCAGTAGTGACGTTTCCTGGTCCTGTGGCTGGCTGTCCTGCCTCTCGTTTCACTATATTCCATATAGCGTTAAACCTCTTGTCGGAAGTACTTATTTCTGACATTATGTGGTTGTTCTTTGATTTTTTAATAACATTTCACAGTAATTTTGAGTAGCTTTTTGTAATGTGCAACTACTGCAGGATCCCTACTTGTTATTGCCAAAAGATACATTTCCCTTTTCCTTTCACAGGATACTTTAATCCCTCTAGTGATCCATCGCTGTTTAGTGTCCTTCTGATTAGCCGTTTTCAAGTTATGATATGAACTAATCATGGAATAGATTAAATTTTATGTTAGCATTTGGTTCATTATAAATTACATCCCATGTTATCTCCTGTAAACTAGAATGCATTCGTTACTGGGTAAACAGTTGTTTTCATACTGTGAGCTTCATCAAAGAAAACATTATCAATTAGGATCCTGCTGTCTTTATCCACCCACGTTGGAAAGTTAATTGCTGAGACCAAACTGTAGGATCCAAATAAGGTTTCCAGATCATTTTTACTATCAGAATCCTTTAGAAAATCGACACTGGAGTCACAACAGACTATTAGCTGCTTGCTGCTGTCTGACAGATAGTATAGTAAGAGATCTATATTCCACATAAATAGTTCAGAATTTCCCGGTGCGGATCTATATACTATTACAATTAAAAATGAAGTATTTTTCAGCAATAATTCACAAGCACACACGCCCGTGTGTCGATTACTACATAATCTACTTGTCTCAGTGGTTTTGAAGTTGCGTTCTGTCTTAATGTATGTAACAACTCCTCCTTTTCCTATGTTATTTCTGCTTGAGTAAGGTGCAATAGTGTAATCGTCTATACGTATGGTTATGTGGTGCTCAGACAGGCACGGAATGTCTATTTATTCAGAGCTCTCTAAATTTTCCAAACAGACAGGAAGCTCTTCTACCTTACTACTCAGACCTCTAATATTTTGATGAAGTAATCTAACCTCTTTTTCTGTGCATTATTAAGCATTTTGTGGGGTGCTTCTATTATCTTCACTTCTTTCAAAACAGGGTGCCTGAATCCTGATTCTAACCCAAAAAAGGAGACCCTCTGACACCAGTAACCACAGGGATGTTGCTATGTTTGATGGTGGACCCCCGTATATTATCTGCAAGAAACTCGGACAATCTATCTTTCCCTCTCCTGTTCAAGTGTAGGCCATGTCTAGTATATTCCCATCTGCCAATAGTAGCACCTGGCATTGCACTCATATTAAGCTTTGTTTCTGTCAGCAGTAGCCTTCTCAACTCAGTGTTCACACAGCTCACAGCAGCATTTATCCATGGCTGGTCATGGCGCTGCAGGACCTCCACAAAACATACATTTATGTGTGTAGTTGCTACTCCTATTTCATCCAGGTCATCCCTAATGCTGCAATTACTGTTCTTAGCCGAGCTGTTCCCAGCTCCATCAACTACAGTAAGCTGATGCTCTCTGCCGAAACCTTCGCGCAAATTCCCTATGTCCTGCAGCATGTCACCTGGCTAAAGCTAGCACTTGGCTTGACAATACTCGTGATCTGGTATCCTGCCCCTAATTTGTCCTGCAAAATCTGGCTTGCACCCCTCCCATGCTACTACCTAGCAGTAAGATCCTTTTCTTCTTACTCTCTTTTGGTACCGACCTACATTGAAATTATTTGCTAGAAGTCTGCAGCACCCTACTGTGTCCTGCAGCTGGATGGGGCTCTTCCCCTCCTGCTTCAGGTAACAAGTCAAATGTATTCGATACTGTTAGCTCAAATGTAGAGGAAGTTGCAGAGCTGTTCTCCTTTCGCTCATTGCTCGTTACCTTAACCTGGTTCCCAAGCTCTTTTCCCCCCTTCAATCCATCTAGTTCAAATTTCGCGTGATGTAACTCAGCCCGAAGGACACAAATCTTTTCCCCCTGCTCAGTGATTCTTTCGTCTTTTTTGCAAAGCCTGTAGTTCTATGGGTGAGCTTCGTTGAGTTTCCCATTCTGTTCCCGACTACAGCCACACCAGTGAAATTCCAACCCACAGTCTACACATACCACTCGCTCTTTGACTATCCCACGGAAAAAAATTAGGCCTACACGTTAGCGCTTCAGATGTATGATATAACGTAAAAAGTTAATTGTTCCCTCTTACAATAAGAACTTAGCACTCCCTCAACTCCAGCATTCCTTACACGGCAGGAATGAGATCAGTCTCGGAACTTTTTGGACGGACAGTGTATGTGAGACCTTTTTTCTTTCAGCAAGATTTTCCAGCGTGGAAATGATATTGCTGCTATTTATCTAAGAAAAAAAGCCTCGTATGTTATTGCTTCTTTTGTGGTCTTCAGACCGGAGACAGCTCTGATGCAGCTCTCTGTGCTAGTCTATCCTCTGCAAGTATCTCTATATCTGCGTAACTATTGTAGCCTACGCCCAACCGAACCTGTTTATTGATTCGATAAGGTTCAAATGGTTCAAATGGTTCTGAGCACTATGGGACTTAACTTCTGCGGTCATCAGTCCCCTAGAACTCAGAACTACTTAAACCTAACTAACCTAAGGACATCACACACATCCATGCCCGAGGCAGGATTCGAACCTGCGACCGTAGCGGTCGCGCGGTTCCAGACTGTAGCGCCTAGAACCGCTTGGCCACTGCGGCCGGTGATTCGATAAGGGAAAGAAGATAAAGTATCAACGTTTCGTCGACTATAACTCATTAGATACAGGGCACAGGCTCGGACTGGGGATAGGAAGCGACAGACTCCTTTGAAATGAAGTGTACCGGAATTCGTCTTAAGTGATTTAAGGAACACGAAAAGCCTAACTATGGATGGCTGGAGGGGAATCTGAGCAATCGTCCTTCCAAATACGAGTCCATTGTGTTGTCTCTGCAACAACACTGTCGGCTAGATCTAAGACATGCAGGAACTCGATGTAGTAGTTTAGGCTTAAATGTATGGAAGTAATGTGGTGCTATTTTTTTCCGCTGTAATACAACTTAAGTCTCGACCACAATTTTTTTTTAACTTTTGCTAATCCTCACGCGTTTTGCCGTTAAGCCATTTACAAACGATCGAAAAAACATGTGGCGTACATAAGAAACAAAGCACGACATTGCGTAAGATGTAACAAGCATGCATCGAGAAAAAGCAAGTAGAATACAATGTGAATATAGCATACTGATACATGGTATCTCATTGAAGCTCCTTCCATGAAGCATTAGTGTAAACTGGTTGGAGTACACTCATGACGTCACAGGGAAAGTAGCTCTGCCAGACGGCGCTACCGTACAAGGCTGCGCTAAGACCCAACGAATACGTATTTTTGGCTTACAAAAAAAATTTAAAATTTTATTAATCCAAGCACACTAACGCATGACGTACCTTCAATGTCCTATTCATATTTTTATGTTAAAAGTACAGAAGATATTACTTGAGGCTAACACTTATTATAAGTTTTTTGTGAGCAGTTTACATAATATACGGCGTTAACGTAAGATGATGACTTGTTCTTGCCATGAGTGCGTAACATTTTATTCAAAAGTAAAAGAATACATTTTACAGTATGTTACGTTAAGTTCAGACATACAACACATTGTTGTATAAAAAGTTTGTGCAAATTATACACACAACAGAGACAAAAAATGCATAAGATGAAACTGGAAGACATGCAGTATTCATAAGGCCGAAGCTACTCAGGTTAAGCATAATTGGCAGGGAGTAAGGGCATTTTTATGCGTTACGTTGCACAAGGGTACGTTACAAAAAAGACGAACCATTCAGTGCTTTTCATCTAACATGATTTAATTACGAAATAATAAGTGCAAAAACAGTCAAAAGACGAAAGCGCAAATACACTCTACTATTATTGTTGTTTATCTTACGATTTGGAAAAACAGCTGTCAGAAGACGTTTGGGTACGACTTACATAAAATGATGAAACAACACCTGAAGCACTTCAGTACAACAAACACAGCCATAATTCAAGGGTGAAGCAAATCACGTTCGAAATATTAAAGTAGAGTTCCAAATATTACATAAAAACTTCGGTGTGTGCTGTATTGCACTACAACAAAGTACACGGATCATAACATCTACAAAGCAACCTAAAGCATGTTAAAGCAAATTAATAAAGAATTGTAGTCAAGACTGAAGTTTCTTATAGTGCACTTTCAATAATTGCACAAATCGTTCCACAATGATCCGGAAATTGGTCATTATGTGATATTCGCTATACTGAGAATCTGCCGAAGTTGGAATGTTTATTAAATTACAAGCACGTGCATTAAGCTGCTAGAATATCTCATTGTTCTGAGAGTTCGTTACACCCTTGCCCATAATTCCCACACTTTTTCCAACATCTGAAGACGAGAATGAGAGTGAAAGCGTTGGATGGTGGAGTGGGTTTCGTTCCAGTTGTTTCACTAGAGCTGCTGGTGGGGACATGACACGAATTTAATGCGGTTTGCTTAGCTTTTGAACTATAAACCACTATAAAGAAGCACGCAATAGGTATTGCGAAACAGTTTACTAATATTTACTGATGTACAAGACAGTGCTGGATGTACCCTCATATGGCGAGAGGCGCGGACACGTAATACACCCACGAACGCTGTCGAACATGGTCGTTTTGAGGTTCAGCTGCTATGATATGGGGAGGCATAATGTTGAATGGCCGTACTGACCTCCAACTCTTTGAACACGGCATACTCACAGGTCATCGTTATTGTCACGCTGTCCTCCTTAAACATTTTCATTTTTATGGATGCCAGTGCGCGACCGCATCGAATAGAGCAGGTGGATCAGTTTTTGGAACGAGAGGATAATCGGCCAATGGACTGGGGTGTCCGTTCCCCCGATTTAAATCCCCTCGAGCACATGTGGGTTGCTTTAGGGAAGATGTATTGCAACACCTCCGCCAATCATCCAGCAGTTGTCAACCGCTCTAGTGGAGGTATGGAACGCCCTGCCCCAAGAATTCCATACCAACCTTGTTGTCAGCGCGGTAGCACGTTTCAGAGGACGCATTGCCGTCCACAGTGATTCCCTACCCTATTAAAAAGGATGTTCCGCCTTTTGGAATGTCCAGGGGACGACTGTGAATCGCGGTGGCTAAAGTGTAATTATTGTCTTTGCATAAAAGTGTCATTTATGTTCGTCTTATTGCGTATTACCTTCAGTTAACGTCTGCACTATAATGTAGTAGTTCTTTCTATGTACACAGTGCATCCCAGTTCCTTTAGGACTCCTTGTGTCAAATTCCAAACTACAATGCCACCTGGTGGCAAGTTGTGGAGTTACGATCCAGAAGTTTAAAAATAGCTGTGTAAGAGTCAAAGCTGCAGCAGCCACCCTGGCCGCGAATGAAGCAGTATGTCACTGACACTTGTCGGAAAATGGCAGTGGTGAGGCTACATCAAGTTCTTTGAGTCGTCTGGCGTTTGTGGGCGAGAATTCGTCGAATTCGGCGCGAATACCGAGAGGCAGGTTCCTGGTTGCTCTTCCACGACGGCACCCCAGCCCACAAAGCGAAGACTGTGCACGAGTTTGTGGTCCAGAAAATGCGTCACTGTCCCGAGTCACGCGCCGTATTCGCCGGATTTGACCCCAGCCAACTTCTAGTTGTTCCCCAAATTGACGTTGGCAATGAAAGGACACCGTTATGATGCATTTAAGGAGATGCAAGAAAGTTGTACTGCAGTACTAAATGTAGCTCCAAAAAAGGACTACAGTGACCCTTTCAGAACACTTTTAAGGGGGGTAGGACGTCAAACGGGCCGACGCGGAGCAGGAGAGGCACCACAGGACATTTTAATTTCCACTGTCTATACTTTTACAAATAAATTCATAAAACACTGTCAGCATGACCAGGAAGGATTCAGAATTCACACTCACAGCAGTGGAAGTTCGGAAACATAACGAAGTAATTTTTTTTACATGTGAAATTTCATCATTTTTTTCACTTACTAATGGCAACATTTGTTGCTATAGGTACACTTTTCTTCATAAGTAAGAGAGATGGTTCGATGAATTTTGCACAGCATACAAACCATATTTAAAGGTGTATGAAACTCTAGAATTTTCTAAATCTATTAAAAACTGTGGTAAAAATTGAGGTAATTAACTACAAAATTTGTGTTTTTTCTAAACATAAAGTTTAAAATACAACAGATCATTCGTTTTTTCATAAATTAAATAAATTCTAGAGTTTAATACACCTGTAAGTATGGTATGTATGCTGTGCAAAATTCATCGAAGAATCTCTCTAACTTGTGAAGAAAAGTGTACCTATAGCAACAGATGCAGCCATTGGTAAGTGAAAAAATGATGAAATTTCACACGTAAAAAAAATTATTTTGTTATGTTTTCGAACTTCCACTGCAATGAGTGTGAATCCTGAATCCTTTCTGGTGATGCTGACAAAGTTTTATGAATTTATTTGTAAAATATAGACACTGGAAATTAAAATGTCCTGTGATGCCTCTTTTGCTCCAAGTCGGCCCGTTTGACGCCCTACCCCCCTTAAAAATATTTCAGCTGTGTTTTGATTCAGGGCAAGACTATTTTGAATTAATGCAGTGATTTTGTGATCATAATCCATGGCTTATTTTTCATAGCAACAGTCATAAAGGAACTGGGACGCAATGTATATGTTTCATCGAGCTTTGTTACTTGCCAGTGACACATCACGGGCTAGTTACTTTCGTCCTCACATTTTCCGCACTAGTTTATGTAATTATGATTGGAAAACACACGACACTGGTGTAATATTGTACAATTGATTATTATACCAGTGTCGTGTGTGTGTGTGTTTTTCTCACTCATAATATATAAAGTATTGTACTAAAAACAGACGGAACTGTCAATTAATACAATATATGTAACGGTAATGAATAGATAGATTTCGCTGGATGGTAAATCTAAAGTAACTCTGAGAGTAAACTGTTGTCCGCAGATGTTGGAAGTATGCTACGGAACGTTTTCCTAGTTAGAACTGGCCGCTGCGTCAGAATGTGGGTCAGCGAGGTAGCTCATCTCAAAGTAAGATGAGGTCGTGACGCACGAGTCGCTGTTCCCGCTTCTCACTTGGCGCTTGGCCTGATCGCCGGGATTAATTACACACGAATGCCGCTGCTGTTTTACGCCGCTGGTAGTACAGCCACTTATCAAGGTCCGTCCACATCCATTGTAGGCTATTCACGTCTTCTGTGGAGGTATTAACTGCTTCAAGGGCGGATTTCTGTATGTGAACGCGATACAGTGTGATTATGTATGTATGTAAAATGGAAGGGACCCGTGAAATATAGCAGTGCAATACTTCCCAGTATCGTCCACTGCGAACTAAACTGCAGTTAAAGTGCTGCAGCACATTATGGACGAATACTTCGTTTCGCTAAAGCACACACTTAGGCCTAATTATTAATGATGATCGACGTCAATGCATTAATAACTGTCTTCAGTCTAATTTTTCAACTCGTGGTAACTTCTCTACCGTTAATCCTACACATTGCTGCGAGTATTATTTTACACTTCCACGTAAGTATGACCAGGTTTAGTGTAATATGCCAGCAGCAGAGTTTTAGAAATTGACTAACATCGGTATCAACTGTGTTACATTATTTCTATGACGGAATGTTAGAACTAAATTAAAGTTTTAGCATAGGCTGCGGGATAATTTCCACTTGTGAAAGAATACGTTGATGAGGCCTCCGACTAGCACTCTGACTAACTTAGTCTTAAGCTCCACTGCATTATCCTTAAGATATTCAACACGCTCTGACAGGTTGTTGAATACACGTGTACCCATGTATCCGGCTCCTTTTTGTACTATTACTACGCCTTTGAAGATATTCTACAGCTCAGAAAACCACCTTTAGAGTACTTTCCATTGTACCACGTATTTCAGTTTTCTTCCCGTTCCATTCACGTATGGAGCGCGGGAAGGATGAGTGCTTCAATGCCTCCGTGCGCGCTGTAATTTATCTGATACTGTCCTCACAATCCCTACGAGAGTGATATGTAGGCGGTTTTAGTATCTTCCTAGAGTCATCATTTAAAGCTGGTTCTTGAAACTTTGTAAGTTGGTATTCTTGGGTTAGACATAAATCATCTTCAAAAGCCTACAAGCTTAAGTTGTTTAGCACCTCCGCATCGGTCTCCCATGGGCGCAACTGACCTGTGACCATTGTTTCTGCCCTTCTTTGTGTACCTTCACTATCCCTGTTAGTATTATTTATGATAGTATTGGTCCCACACGCTTGAGTAATATTCAAGTATGAATTTCACTAGTGTTTTTTGTCGGCAATATCCTTTGTAGACTGCACTCTCCCAGCATCCTACCAGTGAATCGAAGTCTGTCACCTTATTTAGTTGTTACAGTCAAGTATTTATATTGGTAGACACTTTCCACTTATGACTTACTGACATTGTTGTTTATTCATCCAAGTATCACATTAATTCTTTGTACTATTTTTTAGAGTAGTGTGGTATTGATAATGGAATAGATCATTAAAATATATTAATTCCAAAAGCGTTGTGAAATTAACATTTTTAAGGGCTCAGCACGATGTTATAGAACTAACACCAAAACTAATTTGTGTAAGAAGCTTCTTCTGTGTTCTGAAAATATTATCCAGGTTAGTCGATTTTCCCCGATATAAGATTCCATAATCATTATTAAACGCAAAAATTCAACATAAACTAGTTTCTTCATTTTTAAATGACTTATAGGAGTAAACACTAATCTATAGTGAAGATTAAGAATTTGATGCCACAGCGTGTTGAATAAGTAACTACACATCCATAACTTTCCGTATTAAAGTCATGGTGGTTAAAAGAGATGTTGGAAGTGATCCCTCTGTACTTGAAGACACAGTTGCACGTGTTCCTGCATGTTCTTGAAGACGCTGTGCAGAACGTCGGGAGTGATGTTCCGAATGTGACGTGTCAGTGCAGCTTGGAGTTCTTGTATGGTGTGCGGATTGCTTTTATAGGCCTTTCCCTTCAACGAACCCATATAAAGTAATCCGATGGAGCCAAGTCGGGTGAACGCGGAGGCCAGAGTCCTCGAGAGATGATGCAGTCACCGAAGATGTCCTTTAAAAAGTCGCCCCATCCTGTTGGAACCAGACATTCTCAATTTCATCCTCATTCAATTTGCCTAGTAAGGATTCCAGAATGTAGCTGCAGTCCCGTTCTGCATTTATGGTATCCTGAAAGAAGATCGTCCCAATGATGCGTTTACGAGTCACGGACCACCAAACACCAACCTTTTGATCATGCAGTGGGGTCACCTTAAATTCATGCGAATTCTCCGTAGTACACACACGACTATTCTGGCTATTCACGTAACCGGAGAGGCGAAACCATACCTCATCCGTGAAAAATGTTGTGTCAAGAATCCCCTCACCATTGTCCTGCAGGAAGGCCAGAAACAAGTTCAAACGCGCCGGACGAGCGGTGTCTCTCAGTTCAAGCACGACCTACATTTTGTACGGATACGTGGACAGTGACTTCCTGAGAACCTTGTGAGCGGAACCCACGAACACGCGGGCGTACTGAGCAGTCGTCTAACCGATTTCCTTGGACTTTGCAGCATCATGTCTTGCACCTCCGCCACCTTCTCTTCGGATGTGGATGTGGATGGCCTGCCAGATTTTGGAGCATTATGAACGCTTTCGGTCTTTCGAAACTTGGTGATGAGGTTCCGTACAGCATTGCGGTTAGGCATCTTCACTCCTGGGAACTTTACTGCAGATGCAGCTTCTACTGCTGAGGTAAAATGGTCTCCATTGCGGAACACATGCTCCACAAGAAACACTCTTTGTTCAGTCGTCAGCATAATGACCTGGATCACAATGATGTCACACAATACGTTGGTCTTCAATCGAACTGGGCCTGCGAACAACTACAAATACCTGGTCTAATATATGGCTACGAAGTCTTTCGCGACGTATTTCTTGAGTAAAAATTTCTCGGTGTACATGCCGCGTCAAATCAGGATAAATCTCCAAGCTTTCGACCACTACCTCCATGGTCGTCGTCAGGGCTAAAACTGACTGTCGTGAACTAGCGAGGTTCCCACTTTTATATGCAAAGGACGGCTTCTTATTGGCTGGAATACGTCAGCGATATGGCGCGTAGCGAAGTGGTGCCCTCTACTTCCATAGATGTAGTTGCTATCCCGCGTTGCTTGCAGCGCCATCCCTTGAATCAGGAGGTAAAGTGCGAGAAGTTTTTCTCTGCGATTTTTCTTTATCCAGTGCACTCTTCCAAGTGTTGCTAAGTGCATAGCCGTTGTCTCTATTAAAGTTATTGTCGCTAAGTCTAATTTCGACTGCTTCCCGGATCACAGAGTCCCAGTAATTCGATGTGTGGGCTATTACTCTGGTTTCTTCAAATAAAATCTTATGCTTGTTAAGCAGGCTATGTCCAGCCACCGCAGATTTTTCCAAATACCTGTATTTCAGGTGGCGTTGGTGCTCGATGCAGCGGTCGGCAACGGTTCTTACAGACTGGCCCACGTAATTCTTGCCGCATTCGCAAGGAATAGTATAAATTCCCGGCAATCTTAAGCCGAGACTATCTTTGACTGGTCTCAACATTTCCTTAATTTTCCTAGGTGGTCGGAAAACTGGTTTTATTCCTTGCCTCTTCAGGACTCTGGCTATCTTGCTCGTTGTAGCACCGCAAAAAGGAAGCCGCGCTATGTGTTGGTCCTCTTCTTGTATGTGACCGGCATCGTGTCTTACTTTCTTGGACAATACTGATTTAATTTCACCGGCAGAATAACCATTCCTCTTGAAAACAGTCGTCAAATGGTTAATCTCGGGACCGAGGTGGTCCTTGTCGGAAATAGTCCTGGCTCTTTGTACTAAAGTATTCAGCATAGCTCTCTTCTGAGACGGATGATGGAAGCTATGGCTATGCAGATATAAGTCTGTATGGGTTGGCTTCCTGTACACAGAATGGCCCAGTCGTCCATCCGGCTTTCGCTCTACCAACACATCTAAAAAAGGTAACTTCCCTTCCTTCTCTACCTCCAATGTAAATTTTATGTTTGGATGTACACCATTCAGATGTTCGACGAACTGCTGCAGCGTGTCGCTGCCGTGTGGCCAGATTAAAAAAAGTATCGTCGACGTATCTGTAGAAGCATGATGGGCGGAGGTGAGCACTGCTCAGGGCTCGTTCTTCGAAGTCCTCCATGAAAAAATTCGCTATTGCTGGTGACAGTGGCGAACCCATGGCTGTTCCATCCGTCATTTCATAATAATTTCCACTGTATAAAAAATAAGTGGTCGTCAAGGTATGCCGGAACAACTTCAAAATTTCTGAGGAGAAATGAACAGCCAACAGTTGTAATGTGTCATCCACAGGTACTTTGGTGAACAGAGAAACCACGTCGAGGCTGACCATGATATCACTTGGGCCTATCTTCATCTGTTTTATGATATCAACAAACATTTTTGAATTTTTAATATGATGTGCGCAGTGACCAACTATAGGCGCCAACAATTTAGTTAAGTGCTTTGCAAGCTTGTACGTAGGAGAGCCAATAGCGCTAACAATCGGTCTCAACGGGACGTTCTCCTTATGAACCTTTGGCAAACCGTACAGTCTTGGTGGCCTAGGTGCTCTCGGCCGTAAGTTCTTCACCAGTACGTCGGAGAGGCCAGAGTTTTTTAGTAGCTCCCTTGTCTTCCTGCTGAGTGCCGATGTGGGATCCCGTCTGAGAACCCGGTATGTGCTGTCCTCCAGTAATAATCCAACTTTCTTATGGTAATCTGTAGCATTGAGGATTACCGTGGCGTTCCCCTTGTCAGCAGGTAAAACAAGTAGATCTTCATCCTTCTGCAACAATTTCAGTCCCTGTGTCTCCTCTCTGCTGATGTTTGACTTAGGCGGCTTGGATGTCGCTAAAATCCGGCTAGTAGCAAGCCTTACGTCATCCGCTGCTTCTTGAGGAAGATGACGAACTATAATAATATAGTTCAAATATGTTAAACAATGGAAAATGTTGAATTAATAATTGACAATCATATCAGCCATTACTTAGCACACTAAAACATGGCACTGAATAGTTAGTTTCTGAACACCCGGTATTTTCCTTGTCAGTGAAGAGGATTTAAGAAATATTATAGAACAGAAGCTTGGACTGTAAATATCACTACACAGCAATGAAATAATTTGTCAATTTTTACGAAATTTTGTAAAATAACCCCTTAATGCTAGGGACTGATGGACAATAAAATAATATATCGCTTTCGTTGTAAAGTTGTATCCAATCACGCTAACAAGGACTTAGGCAGTCAGTAAGACATACTAAACCTTATTTGAAGGACCGTAAGTGTTTACACAAGAAAGGCAGGAGAAAAGATACATAAACCTGGGATCTTGTCATAGTAATGTACACGTTATCGGCTAAAAGTGTTTTCAGTCGCATGGGACGAACGCTAAATTTAAATCACACGAAAGGTCAAGCAGGCCTATTCCTTGGCTGGTAATCACGACAACTCGCTATGGTTAAGAACGCGGCACTTGTTATACATAGACCACGTTCCATGTGTAGACGAGCATTGTCCTGTTGAGAAATCCCATACGATACTGTCGCATGAGACATGACGACTCAAGATGTCCGTGGCGTACCACTACATCAGAATTCCCTCAGTCAGTGCCAGCCGTGAGCTGGAGTCGTACCCGATGGTTTCTCACACCACTACGCCAGGAAAAACACCTCTGTGCCTCTCCAGAGCACTGGAAGAATGGGACCCCTCCTCACGTAGCTGCCATAATCGTCGGTCATTTGGGATAGGGCAGAATCACAATGCATTGTTGATCACAATTCCACGCCATTCATCAGGATTCCGGGTCACAGCACCACTCCCAAATACATCCGATTGCGTTGTGGTATAAATGGCAGCCTACACAAGGAATGACAATTCCCTAGTCCGGCAGCTGCTTGTCTCTGACCAGTCGTGCGGGATGACACAGAATGTGGAAAAAAATTTGGAAATTTGCGGTAAGGTCTTATGGGACCAAACTGTTGAGGTCATCGATCCCTAAGCTTATGCACTACTTAATCAAACTTAAACTACCTTACGCTAAGGACAAAACACACACCCATGCCCGAGGGAGGACTCGAACCTCCGACGGGGGGGGCCCCGCGAACCGTGACAACACGCCTCAGACCGCACGGCTACCTCGCGCGTTACAGAATGTGGCAGGAAGTCCATTATGTGTTCTCGGATGTTAGGCGCAGGTGAAGGCGTTTGGTGACTGGTGCGCAGTATGGCAATCCTGCAGTTTGATACTTAGACTTGATCGACTGGAACCTTCACAACGAGTAAGTTTTCCCTCGCGTTCCCGTGCAGTTCCACACATGACACGATACGACCAGCCAACGAAATGAAGACCCATACTAAGGCCCTTTTCCAACTCCGTCAGATGCTGATAACGCCGTCTCGAACAAGAACGCGGCATCTCCGTGTCCTTCAGTTATCACTCAAAATCGGACGCTGCTCACGTTCATTGCAGGGGGTGGTCACAAACACTCTGAAAAACTTGTAAAGATATTGCAGGATAGATTGTGCTAAGAAACAATCGCTCACAAAAAAATTCGATACATTGGACTGTTTCCGAGTTAATTAGCATTGAAACAGGCCGTTGCGTGCAAATTCAAACGGCCCACCAGCGACGGTGTCACCAATCGTGTTATTCGTTCGGTTTCATAAAACGCCACAAGAGAGCGATAGATAAATTTTATGTGGGACGACAGTGGGGATCGAACGCGAGTCAAAGGCTAAGTGGTCTCGTGCGCAATCATATGCGCTATGAGAACGACTGACACTAACTGTATCTGACAGGTCACTTGAATTTGTGCACACAACGGCCTGATTGGCTAACTTTAGTGCTAGTTAACTCGGATACGGCTCAGCGTATCGAATTTTTTTCCTTAGTGATTATTTCTCAGCACAACCTACCCTGTAACACTCTTACAAGATTTTCAGTGTGTTTCTGACCACCCTGTATTCCGTACCAGATCATGTAACAACACTAAATACGAACGACACTAATGCAGTCTGGTGGCCGTTTGGCTGTCACACAGAACTGCAACTCCAGTCATTTACATACCCGTCGATCTACACCGTGTACGCAGTTACATTGACATCCTATCGTGTATTCTGGGTACTTCAATTTTTTTCAGGCAGTGTTTTTTATGGCTCCACACATCTCTCCTTTCTGTGCAATAGTAAGACTAAGTTAAGATTGAAATTACAATGAAATCCAGACCATTAGCTGCTTACAGGCGTTGATAAATATCAACAGCGACAGTTGAAAATGTGTGTCCCGACTGGGACTCGAACCCCGGATCTCCTGCTTACATGGCAGACGCTCTGTCCGACTGAGCCATCGAGGACACAGAGGATATTGCAACTGCAGGGACTTATCTCTAGCACGCTCCCCGTGAGACCCACATTTCCAACTGACTGTCCACACACTACATTTGTAGTGCCCCTGCCCACTATACTCATTACTCGCGGCAGTCAATCAACCGATTCCCGTAAGAGTTTGGGCAATGTGAGTGCATCTGCTCTGAAGCAGATCATTGGCTGGCAAGCCTTATCTATATGAAGATGGGATCTGTTCTTTCGGACATGTCCGAAAGAACAGATACCATCTTCATATTCATATAAGTTAAGTTTGGCGTAGGCTCTTTTGGTTCCTACTGTTGTGTTTATGAATGCAGCCATTATTTGTAACCTGTGCCTATTTCTTGGCAACATTCTTCATAAGACAGTAAATTAATTGCGAGGCTGTTGCTGGTATGTCTCATTTTTTTGAAACGGTGTCCTAAACGAACTTCGAAAATGGACAATAGATATTATTTTTATGGCACGTTTTTATTCAGTGAACACCTTGTGTCTGTGTTCGGAATCAACAAGATCGACAATGTGCATGACTGAACTGAGGGATCTGGTATTCACAGATAAACTGAGATTCAGATTGGAAAACGAATCTTGCTACGTATTCGTCTAGATGGGAAGCAGTAACAAGTAAACACACAGGAGTTTCGTGCAAAACGTCGCGTGTGGTGGTGATGGTGTTCTTTTGTAGGAAGGCATGGCATAGTTAAGGCCGGGGGGGGGGGGGGGGGAGGGAGTGCACGGAACTTGAAATGTTCGTTAGTGGTCAGAGGAATGTTAATAACACCTCTGAGGTACAGAAATGAGATACTTCAATCAAATGTACGCATTTTCAGAGGATCACATGATTTAGACTTCCTATGCATGGACGATAGTGCACGTCCACCTCTAATTGCTATACTGGATATGTCTGAGGCAAAAATATCCACTGAACAATGTAGCCAGGGAGCACCCTAGGAAACAAAATACATGCTTACAGGATATCAAACCCATCTACTTTGGATTCAGTGCTTCCTCGCAGATAGAAGGCAACACGTCGTTCGACAGGGCGAAATCACCCAGTGCATAATAAATTTCTGGCGTGCTCCAAAAGAATGTTTTTATGTAGCAGTCTGTGCGGATGAGGAAATCCGCAGACATCGGCGCTAATAACTACTTCGGCGATAAAAATCTCCTTCGATGCGTATATCAACAACAATAATTAGTTTATTCTTACATTGAGAAGTTTAGCAGCTTAACGTTCTAGTGAATTAAAATAAATACTATAAGACTAACTTTAAACAGTAATACGAGTTTTTTTCCAGCTTCCAATCAGTCACGAAATGGAAAGCGTAGAGAAAATCAGAAATACTTTATTTGCAACATTTAGCTACAGCTTCCAGGTATTTCTCTACAGTTTTGAATTTTACAGCTATAAAGAATCTTGGCTGCAAAACAATCTTTATTATTTTATATTTTGCCAATGACGCGTTTCACATTTTTAAGGCATCTCCAAATTGGTTGCCACAACAGGTGTTGAAGAGATAGGCTACGATCCACGCAAGTGTCTTACCAGGCAAACACTGTTGTCAATACTTTAAGAACATTGTGTGGTGCCCTGATGTAAAATAGCGTTCAGTACACGGGAAGTCACGTTTAAAACACGTAAAAGACCTTAGTAGGTAGTGTCCAGTCTTAAGAGACGTCGCGCTGTGCCCTTGCAGAATATAGAACGCAGTGCAAAAGACACCAAAAACGGCATCAGGCCTGCTATATGAGTGCTGTGCAGAGTCTCGGCAAGGGCAATTATCTACTGCGGTCTTTTATGTATATTAAACGTGTCTTTCCGTGTATTCAACACATCTTTATTTCAGAGCAGCAAGCAGTGTTCTTTAAATATTGACAACGGTGTCTGCCTGCTAAGACATTTACATGAACAGCTGATTATGTGTTCAACACCTGTTCTACCCGCCAATCTGAAGATCCCTTAAACAACGCGAAATGCGTTATTGGCAAAACGTAAAATATTAAAACCTGCTTTGGAACCAAAACTGTTTATCTCTTCAAAACATTTATGACTGGTTGCTGCATAATCTCGCCATGAATTGGAAAAAGTTCTACTTCTCTACATAGTCACCGCTCCGACGTAGACATTTCTCGTAACATTGTATGAACTTTCCAATACACTCGTCATAGAATGCAGCGAGCTGTGCGTTCTGCTAATTCTCTATCCTGGTGCCCAGCTCGTTGTCTGTGACAAAATGCTGTCCTTATAGCCAGCGGTTCATGTGAGCAAAGAGATGAAAATCAGAGCGAGCCACGTCTGGACTGTATGGTGGCAAATGGTTCAAATGGCTCTGAGCACTATGGGACTTAACTTCTAAGGTCATCAGTCCCCTAGAACTTAGAACTACTTAAACCTAACTAACCTAAGGACATCACACACATCCATGCCCGAGGCAGGATTCGAACCTGCGACCGTAGCGGCCGCGTGGTTCCAGACTGTAGCGCCTTTAACCGCTTGGCCACCACGACCGGCGACTGTATGGTGGGTGAGCAAACATTCACCATCGGAAACGCTGCAGGAGCGTCTTTGTTGTAGCTGGAGTGAGTTCCTGCAACATTGCCGCACTCTGCTGTCACACATGACAGTTACGTTACGTGGGCTGTACGAAATCAGGCGGAAACCCTCAGTGAATGAGAGCACACACTTCATACTTGCTGGAAGACTCTATTGTTTTAGGCATCTTTATTTGCTCACTGTGTTCTCAGGACTGAAAGGTGCGACGTGACACAATCGATGGGCGTACTAGAGACACTGCGCAGCATATCTGCTTAAAGCTTCATCGGATTTTCGCTGTGGTTTTACGTTCGCCGCTCAACCACCTTCCTGCTTGTGGCATGGTTCTGCGTTTTAAAAATGGACAGCCGCTTTTATCGTGCTATTTGTTTACAAATTGACGTGAACGATGGGGAGTGGCTATGCGGCAGATACCTTCTCGCAACGACTTGTTAAAAAGAATCATTATCACCTGAGGGTGCGTCTTCTAGTGACGTGAAACCGGTCGTGACTTTTAATAAAAAGTATTATACAGTCAGTGCGGGTTATTTCTTTAAAAAAACAGACCTCGTAAATTACTAATTTTAAACGGAATGCAATTTGCAGTTACAAATTGTAACACAGCTCCATTTGACTTCCCACTGTTGCCGAAATTGTCTGTATGACAAAGAAAGTGAAGCACGCATAAGACATCGTCAACTGTCAGTGCATCTTCGTACACATCAGGGTAGATGTGATTCACTAGAGTAGCAATTCGCTGGGACAGGTAGAGCAGCTGGCAGACTGCATCAGTATTGTTCGTATTTAATGTTGCTATCAGGCCTAATAGAGTATACAAGGGATGTGAACATCGTCAGATGTTGAGTGATCACTGTAAGGGACACGGAGATGCCATGTACTTGTGTGAGACTGTGTTATACACATCTGATAGTCTGAAAGAGGTCTCAGTGTGGAGCTGGCTGGTAGAATCGTGCCATACGAAGATTTGTGGGGCATTCGTATGTGACAGTGGCCCGATGTTGGACTGTATGGGAATGTGGGGGAAACGTACTCGTCGTCAAGGTTCCGATCTACCACGTGTGACTACTACAAGGGAGGATCACTGTATGGTGCACCAAGAACATCGGAACACTATCATATCTGCGCCTGTCATTCGAGAACATGTAATGGACTCTATGAAAATTCTCTGTCGGCTCAGATCATTGGCCAGAGACTAGCAGCAGCCGTATTAGGAATTACTGACCCCTGCGTAGGCTGCAGTTAACACTACCATACAAACGGCTGTGTCTAGAGTGGTTCCATGACTGGGAAGCATGGACTGCTGATAAATGGCGCTGCGTTGTTCGGCAGTGAATCGTGGTCCTGCACTATCCCGGATGAGCATCGTCAGCGAGCGTGATGGCGAGCCGCGTGGGATTAGCCGAGCGGTCTGGGACGCTGCAGTCATGGACTGTGCGGCTGGTCCAGGTGGAGGTTCGGGTCCTTCCTCGGGCATGGATGTGTGTATTAGTCCTTAGGATAATTTAGGTTAAGTAGTGTGTAAGCTTAGGGACTAATGACCTTCGCAGTTAAGTCCCATAAGATTTCAAACACATTTGAACATTTTGAACATGATGGCGACATGGGGAGAGATCCCATTGTTCCAAAGCTTTGGAGAGACACAGAGATGTTACTCCTGGCTTCATGGCATTGGGAGACATCGGAATGGCTTCAGGTCACTGCTGATAGTGATTGTGGGAAATCTGATGGGACAACGGTACGTCACGGGTACCCCTCCGCCCTCTAGTGTTACCGCTCATGTGACAGTACCATCGTGCCATTTTTACAGGACAGTGCTCGTCCACTCATGGCACTCTCTTTATGAACTGCCTGCGTGATGTTGAGATACTCCCGTGGCCAGCATGATCCCCATATCAGTCCTAGGGTGAACATATGTGGGACCAGCTCGGACGTCAACACCATCCCACTACCAGTATCCAGGATGCCAAGGACGTGTTCTCGGATGGTAGGTGGAGATTTCTAGGTGTTCCTATGTGCTTGGTGCACAGTACAGTGATCCTACCTCGTGGCAGTCACACGTGGTCGACTGAAACCCTGAGTAAGCTTGCCCTCACATTCTCACAAAACAACAGGTGTGGGCCAGCTTGCCTCAGGGGAGCATACAACGGATTTACGATACCATTCCCAACCGAATCAGTTGCGTACATCCAGATCAGGCGGGGTGCAATGTCGTACAGAAAAGTGGGTCCTACTGCCAATTTTGTAACCACTGCAGTAACATCGCATACCCTCTCAGCCTGCTAAGTTTCATTTTGTTTCCCCCTTTCGTTTTGCGTACTTCATCTTTTTGTCAGGTTGTCTATTTCACAAATTCCGTTTCATTAATTACAACAGAAACTTGTAAATTTCGGAAAATATCAAGATTATGACAGACTATTTTGTATTAAAAACTGTTCACGATCGGTTATAACGTTCTTAGTCAGTTGAATGTAAACTGTGAGGTCCGATTTCAGAAGACGAAAATTTAGGCCAGGGGTAAACCTACCGTTAGAGATTCGGCGTGCCGATGAGTTAAAATAGCGAGATTCATCATTCCAAATCACTCATCTCCAGTCATCTGCTGTCCAGTGGCGTCGCACTTTACACCATCTCAAGCGTCGCTTAGCTCCGAATGCGGAAAAGTGTGGTTTATGAGGAGCTGCTCGATACTCGTAGGCCATTCTTTTTAACTTTCTACGCACAGTCATTGTACTAGCTGGGCTGCTGGTAGCACTTTGGAACTCATGATTTCACGCCGTTTTTTTACAACCACGCACCATTATGTTCAACCGTCTCTGTCCGTCAGACGGTGCTACTGAGGGCTTTCATGTCAGTTCATCTTCTGGAAACATCACGCCCTTTCCTGTCTATTGGGTGTGTATAACTTGTTTCAGTCTACAAGAGAAATGTTATCCTGTTCACGCGCTTTTCACTCTAGCCAAAATTTTCGGTGCTCCAATGTAGTAGCACTGCTGTTGTGAGTACCCAAAATGACCGAAAGTATAATGGGAAAACATAATTTGTTATTAGAAATACCAACACAAATTATGACCTCAGCTTCACGGTTACAAGTACCTTCCATTTCTTTCGCGATTTGTTAAATCTGCCATTAAGCTTTCTTGCAGGTCATTTCTCATTCATGTTTGACTTAACCACAGAATCTCTACATTCCATATTCAGTTAGTTCGTCCCTTAAGCCTGTTTCTATTCAACGCCGAGAAAGTCATTAAGGGATTGTTTTCTCTTTATTTTCTCTTCTTCATAGAATTACATTTCTGTTTCTTCTCGACTTTCCGAACTTATTTCTTTCCATTGCAATTAGGTCAGCTCTCAGTCTTTGGACAATGCAATCGTCTATTTTTTAGTTTAGAAACACCCCTCTGCAAGGCAGATAACCAGGCCTGCCTGGTCTTAGTTTCGCTGTGCTTGTTCCATCGTTTTGCCACTTAACGATCACATCAACCACAGTGGCTTGGGCAGCTATTGAGGGACTGAAATGTGCGTGATGGATTTGTTACACAGGTGACATCCAGTGACTAGTCCGCGTTCGAACTCACTGAACTCTGTTCACCGACCCATTCTTCTGTCACTGCTCCTCTACTGACAACACAATACCCCTAGCCTCGTTTATACTGGCAGTTCCGCCTCTCGTAACTTCTGATGGTTAATTCTGCATTATTTTTTATCATACAAGGTGTACAATTTTGCTTCCGCCGTTTTTTCCCAAACATTTGAGGCTTTAATGAAACAAATCGGTTACACACGTATCATTCAAATTATTTTCCGTCGCTGGCCACGACTTTCTCCCATCTTTCGGGCAGTGTACGAACCCTGCGTCGAAAAAAATGTTCATCTTTTGAAGCGATCCACGAATCGATCCAATTTGTAACTTCTTCATGAGATCGGAAGTGTTGGTCGGCCAGGCAATGCGCCATTGATCTCAACAGGTGATGGTCAGAGGGAGAAATGTCTGGAGAATACGGCAGGTGCGGTAAGACTTCCCATTTTAGCGTTTCCAAGTATGTTTTGACCTCTTTTGTAACGTGGGGTCGAGCGTTGTCGTGCTGCAAAATCACTTCATCGTGCCTCTCGCTGTATTGCGGCCGTTTGTCTTTTAATGCTCCGCTCAAACGCATTAATTGCTTTCTATAACGAGCACCTGTGATTGTTTCACTTGGTTTTAACACCTCATAGTACACGACGCCGAGCTGGTCCCACCAAATGCAGAGCATGATCTTGGAGTCGTGAATATTCGGTTTGGTAGCATGGCCTCGCTATCCCCATGATTTTTTGCGTTTAGGGTTATCGTAATGAGCCCATTTTTCGTCTCCGGTCACAATGCGATGCAGAAATCCCTTCCGTTTTTGCCTCTGAAGCAACTGTTCACAAACAAACAAATGCCGTTCAACGTCTCTTGGTTTCAGCTCACACGGGACCCAAGTTCCTTCTTTCTGAATCATGCCCATAGCCTTGAGACGTTTTGAAATGGCTTGCTGCGTCACTCCCACTAATCGTACCAATTCTTCTTGAGTTTGACGCGAGTCTTCACTCATCAATGTCTCCAATTCTGCATCTTCGAAAAAATTCTCTCTTCCACCACTATGCCGGTCTACGACGTTAAAATCACCGTTCTTGAAGCGTTGAAACCACTCACGACACGTTCTTTCACTAACAGCGTCCTTACCATACGTACTTGAGAGCATTCGATGAGACACAGCCGCTGTTTTCTTCATGTTGAAACAAAACAGTAACACCTACCGCAAATGACGAGAATTAGGCTCGTAAACTGACATTTTCAATCAAGAACAACTTTATGATGCAGACACAAATCGACTAATGTTTGAATGATGTTATGTTGACCGAGGTCCAAGCTAACTGCCTGACGCCTGCGATCTGTTTCTTTCGACCGATACTTACCGTTGTCGCCATCTTCGGCAAACGGCGGAAGCAAAGTTGTACACCTTGTATATTGTAATATTATGTAAATTGAAGGGGGGCGGGGGAATAAAGGAGAGGAACTAATGATATCAACTGCATCGGGCCTTTGTGCAGAATCAGCAGCGACGAGAGAAAATGTGTGCTGGAGCAGGTCTTGAACGCGGGCTCTCCTGCTGACCAGGCAGTTGCGTTAACAACTGTGCCACCAAGACATAGTGTGCAGCGCAAATGGGCGGACTTCATCGGCACTCTCCGGCCTACCCCATCTAATGCCGCAATCTGCAGTCCCCGCCCAAGTCATGCATGCTCGCTAATTTTAGAGCCTCAAAAATGGTTCAGTTGGCTCTGAGCACTATGGGACTTAACATCTGAGGTCATCAGTCCCCTAGAACTTAGAACTACTTAAACCTAACTCACCTAAGAACATCACACACATCCATGCCCGAGGCAGGATTCGAACCTGCGACCGCAGCAGTCGCGCGGTTCCAGACTGAAGCGCCTAGAACCGCCCGGCCACAACGGCCGGCTTTAGAGTCTCATTGGAGATTCAACGTAAATGTGCATCCACCCTGAAGGTTATGGATTCGTTGCCATTCGAGGCGAATTAATTACATGAATGCGTTGTGTCCGTTCTTTCGGTACGCCCGAATGAGCAGACACCACGTGTTCAAAAAAGATATTGTACCGTTCTCCTTTGTTCTCTGACAGAGGGGGGTTAGAGTTGTTAGCAAAAGTGACATTTGGCACACTAGAGAAGTACATCGTATGTTAAGCATCAGCGAACATATGATTGTTTCAGTCATAAACCTGTAAATGAGATAGCTTGGAATAATCTAATACAGCAAACTTCTTGGAAGGAATGTGTGACAAGAGCAAGCGCTACACATTCGTTTTTGCGTTACTGAATGCAAAACAGAGCAGTGCAGTTTGTCCACAGAAGTTCTACTTACACTTGATACGTCATTGCTTGCAGACAGCTTGGGTATGTGGGATGCTACTCGTACAAAGTCAGAGTAAATGAACACTTTGAGAAAATGTATACAAAAACTTTGCAAAAGTGCTTGCTCGTTAACTTTGAGGGAACACCATATAGGTTTATTAATCTTAAATTAAAATTCACCAAATTGACACTAAGTGTAATTGAGAGAATTATAGTGCGTTGTGTTAAGGATCTGAAAACATTTTGTTATCCCGTACACAGTTCTCATTTAGGATATGTGATGTGATATTGTAAGGAATCGTCCTCTGTGGAGGAACATGAAAGTTATTGTTTTTTAACTGGATTTTCGGAAATAAAATAGAAAGAGAGGTAAATGACTTTTTTATTGGTAATTCCAGAATTCGTTCGCGAGACCTTTTCTGGTTAATCAAGTCCTAAGAGCTAACACTGTACTTAAATACCGCTCAATAATTTCATGGAATATGACACTAAGCTTCCGTGATGGCATAACACGAAAGCGCAAAGAAAGACCTCTGTTGGACCGTTTTCCTTTCTCACAGAGAGGCCGTGCAATCGCTACGACACGTGACGAGTTTGGTGTGTGACGCGGCTGCGAACGAGCAGGTTTTATTTGGGAGCTACAAATATTGCCGCCCTGGTGGGCCTCTCGTAAAACTTTTACTGCCCGCCCGCACGATAAGCTCCCACCAGGAGTACCGCTCGCTCTCTCGCAATCAAATCCATTTCATTACAGGGGTTACGTACCTGTTGGAACACTCCTTCCCCTTAGTTTATGGTGATTGCCTCAGACTTTGTTACTGAGGGCCTCCATGTCAGTTTATTTTCTGGAAACACCATGCCCTTTCCTATCCATTAGACGTGTATTACTCGTTTCACTCTACAACAGAAATGTTGTTCTATACATACGCTTTCGACTCTTCTAGCCAAATGTTTCGATACTTCATTGCAGTAGCTCTGTTGCTGTGAGTACCCAAAACGAGTGAAAGTACAAGGGCGTGCTGGAAACCAATGCCTCCGAATTTTTTATGTGAGGACTCTACAAACTTTTTAAGTAAAATAAACTTTTTTAACATTCCACACCTTTTTTATTCATGTCTACATATTTATTCCTCAACATGGTCATCCTTGGACGAACAGATTTCTCTCAACTAGAGACCAGTTTGTTGATACCGTCACTGTACACAGTTTGACTTTGTTGATGGAGTCAGAACCTCATCTCTGCTTGAACCGCTTCATCACTATCAAAATAAAGTCCTCAGAGATGTTCTTTAAGTTTCGGAAACGTATGTAAATACGAGGCCAGGGCGGGACTGTATGGAGGATGATCGATGACAGTGAACCCAAGGCGTCGGATTGTTACAGATGACACAGCGTTCTTGAGTGGTGTGGCATTGTCATGCTGAAGGACAGGGTTCTCCATGTGAGGACGAATACTTCAAATTACTGCTTCCCGTTTTCTGAGGGTTTCGCTGTACCTCGCAGAACTTACGTTGGTGCATTTAGGCATGAACTCCAAGTGTACCAGACCTCGAACATCCCAGAATACTGTGTGCATGACCTTGCCTGCTGATGACATGGTCTTGAACGTTTTTGGTATCGGTGACACTTTGTGGTGGCACTCCGCCGATGCTCTAATGTTTTCGGGATCAAGAAGAGTGAGCCCAGCTTTCATCACCTGTCACAATGTTGTTAAGAAACTCATCATCCTCACGCTCAAAACAGCTTTCAATCTTGTACGTATTTCAATTGGAGGCGCTTTTCTGCGGTTAGAAACTGGATTGCAGCGCGCTGTTTGTCATATTCCGACACAGGTACGTGACATACCGCCATGTTACACGTTACAATTAGGAGTCCTCTAGCGGCAGAAGGTTGAAACTTGCGTCAGCGAAGCGGGAAATTTGACCAAGTATTATGCATGACTAGTAATACCTGAACAGATACTGAGAACGGAATAAAAATCCGGAGGCATTATTTTTCAGCACTGCCTGTCATAATGAGAGAACATAATTTATTGCTGGTAATACCAACATAAATTGGAACATCAGATTCACGCTTTCAAGTACCTTCCACTTCTTTCCCGGTTTAGTAAATCTGCCATTATGCAGTATAGCAGGTCGTTTCTCATTCATGTTGGACTTACCCATAGAATCTCTACATTCCATATTCAACTAGTTCGTCTTTTTAACATGTTTCCATTTCAACTTCATGAAAGTCATTATGGAATTGGTTTTTCTTTTATTTTCTCTTCTCCACAGAGTTACAATTCGGTTTATTCTCTACGTTCCTAACTTGTTTCTTTGCATTGCCAGTGAGTCAGCTCTCAGTCTTTGGATGGTGTAGTCTAGCAATTTTTAGGTTGGAAAAACCACTTTCTGAGGCAGATAAGTAACTAGGTATACAGCACCAAAAAGTGAAAAGCGTGCCATCTGTACCTGCTACGAAGGGAAACGTGCGCTCTTGCAGGCCAGAAAAAAACTCAATATTAGTCAACTGAAGAATCATACTGGTAATTATTCTCGTTTATTGATGGTAATAATGGGTATGTATTATCTGAAGCAAAAATCTAGGTGAAATGTATAATAAATTGTAGCGAAATCTTAAATCCAATTGAAGCCATGCCGGGGAGATAAGCTTGGCATCAGTGATGGTGGCTTATTTATTGCTGTGGGTTGCAACTACTGTCTAATGAAATAAATACAGAGTTAGAGAAGAAAATCTGCTTGTGCCAAAAGTAGTAATCTGATGCTTCTATCTTCCAGTCACTTCATGGAAATTCCCGACTAAGTCATGGTCATAGTGGGGGAAGGGAGGAATTTAATGTGCCGGCTATAGAGTGGAGGACGTACGCGTTTAGAACGGAAGGTATAAATACAGAGCTAGAGATAAAAATCTGCTTGGGCCGAGAATAGTAATCAGATGCTTCTATAGCTGACCCACTGCAAGGAATGATGAGGAACGCTGCGGAAGAAACTTGGAGATTAAAGCGCGTGATTTCCCCGACCACGTCGTAGTTATGGGGGAGATTTCAACCTGTCCGATATAGACTGAAAGACACGAGTTTAGAACGGGAGGCGGCGAAGAAGACTCTAGCGCTAAACGAGATTTACGAACATTACCTAGAACAATTGTTTAGATAACCTACGCACGATGGAAGCGTACTAGACCCGCTGGTAAAAAACGTAACCGAACTTTTCGAGTCGGTGAAGGTGGAGATAGGAATAAGCGACCATACTCTTATTGCAGTATCACTGATACCTAGTTTTCAATGAAAAGTTATGAAAAATGTTCAAAGCCGAAATAGGCGCAGGGTCAGCTATGCGAGAAGCGTTCAATGAATTCAAAAGCGAGATGGTACCTTGCGAGTAGTTAAAAAGAACCCAAAAAGTTTTTAATATACGTAAAACCAGATAATTTATCACAATGGAGCCGAAAAGGAAGATTGTAAGTTCAATGAATACTAAATTCTATCTTCTTCGCCGAAGAAGATCACAACACTTTAATGTTTCCTTTTCAAAATAAGAGATGAAAAATGATTAAAAAGTAATGAGTATCCTCCTCATCTCCTCCGAAGAGTAATTGTTCGCAGTCTGGATACATCACAGGGACACAACAGGGGCAGAACATGGAAAGATAGACAAAATATTCTCTGTCTTGATTAACTTATCCTACTGATAGCCAGTTAAGACTTAGTTTGTTACTTGCTTGCGTATTCATCAGGTTCGGAGTCTTTGATGGTGAGCAGATCAATTCGGAGACGGCGAATAACGATAGCATGAAGTATAATACGATAAAATGTTTATATTACGCTATAAAAAACATTGATAGGCTACGTGAAAGAAAACTTAGACTGTAACGTTAGATTTTTGTAACGTGCAAATCTGCACATAATGATGCGCGGATGGTGTGCGAATCGACATGTCGCCAAACGAAGCGTTTCCCATCATAAATACAGCTGAAATATTTAAAAGAAGCTTTGGTAAAGGATGGAATCATTTCTGAAAAATAAAGCATGTATAAAGTTAAAGACAATAGTTATTATTTCTCATTTACAACGAGCAAATGACACGACGTACTTACAGTATGCAAGATGGCCGAAGACAGACAGAAGCTAGGAGGCTATTCGTGCCTCAAATATTTTTACAACTGAATATCGTAAGTCTCGCCAGAGATTATGCATGATGACAGTGTTATATGAGACCTGGAATCGTTGCTTTACGTTTATCATAACACCATTTCTACTTCCGACTGTCAGGTGGATTGGAAATGATAGACGTACCAGTAACTGAGCGCAGTATCGTAAAACAATTAAATAAGCTCGGCATAGGAAACGCTCCTGGACGTGACGGATTAGCCGTTAGGTTCTACATCGAATACGTGGAAAAAATGGCCTGTCTTCTAGGAACAGTCCGTCGCAGATCGTTGGAATAATGGCTCTATACGTGACTGAGAAAAGGTTTAGGTTTCTCTTGTCTTTAAGAATGGAAGCAGAAATACAGACTTACATCAGTTTACCGTTGAATTATAGAACCTGCTTTGTGCTTGCGTAAGATAACTTCTTTGGAGGTCAGAAAAACCTTGTGTGGAAAACAACACGGACTCTGCAGATGCCGATCTTGTGAGACTCGGATTGCTCGGTGCGTTCATCTGTCGGTGCTGGAACAGCTAGCTCTTCACGGCGTCATTGTCCCGCTTTTCCACTGCACCCCTCGGCCCCATGAACATGGAGCACATAGCCCAACCTTTCATAAGTAAGCCGACCGTTGTGGCCGAGAGGTCCTAGGCACTTCAGTCCGGAACCGCACTGCTGCTACGGTCGCAGGTTCGAATCCTGCCTCGGGCATGGATGTGTGTGATGTCCTTAGGTTAGTTAGGTTTAAGTAGTTCTAAGTCTAGCGGACTGATGACCTCAGGTGTCTCATAGTGCTTAGAGGCATTTGAACCATTTTTTCATAAGTAAATAGATGCATTCTGTAACGCTGCATATGCACAATACGTGAGCCAGGCCAGCTCACAATTGAAGAGGCAACAGGGCAATAAAATGTATTAAAAACAGCGTTTACTATGAGACAATGGGAACACAACAGTCATTTCGCATTACATCTCGTTGGGTAGATTTTATCTTTAACGAAATTACAAAAGCGATGAAGTTCCACAGAAGTTTATTTTTATTTAAATGGCGACCAGTTTCGGACTTAAGTCTTTTAAACGCCATCTGCGTAAGTGCTACCATAATGTGTATACGCTGGCCAAAATGCTCGTATGAGTGGCTAAGTGCAAAGTACTAATTGCATACGACAGGACAGTGCAGCATTTTTTTTCTGTACGCAGGTCTGTACTGTCGTATGAAAATAGTACCTTGCTTTTATCCACTCGTGCAAGCAATGTTGCCAGCGTACTGTTATGATAGGACTTATGCGGATGGCTTGAAATGGACTTAAGTCCGAAACTGGTTGCTATTAAAATAAAAACAAATTTCTGTACAACTTCGATGGTTTTGTAATTTCACTGAATCATAGTTAGTTGCTGCCAGTTGTCATTCAGAATGCTGGAAGTGAATGGATTTCTGTCTTCTTCAGCTGGGAGTGAGGACACACAAATTGACACACAAATTAGAGTTACTTTCTTTTAAACTAAAAGAACTTGAAAACAATATCGCGAACTGGAAAGATAAAAGGAAAATTAGCATCTAATCTGTGAGATCTGGGTTCAAATGGCTCTGAGCACTATGGGACTTAACATCTGTGGTCATCAGTCCCCTAGAACTTAGAACTACTTAAACCTAACTAACCTAAGGACATCACACACATCCATGCCCGAGGCAGGATTCGAACCTGCGACCGTAGCAACCGCGTGGTGCCGGACTGAAGCGCCTAGAACCGCTCGGCCACCTCGGCCGGCTGAGATCTGTGAAAAGCAGTAATCCCTGGAGACTGGGTAGAACCACTATACACCATCTCCACCTTACATGATACAGAACCGACACAAACAACTATGGACGAATTTCGCTGCTATCAGTTCCTTACCAAGTACTATACTTTCCGAAAAGATAATAGAAGAACAGATTAATCAATAAACTCGTAAACAGCACTGACGTTTCTGAAAAGTGAGATTGTGTATGAAAAAGAATCTTTAATCTCAAAAACATTCTGAGAGTATTTGCCTTTGTTAGTTTATAATCAGCGCATGATTCTACTGATACATAAATACTTCTTAAAATTAGGAAGCGTGTGCAGTGGAGAAAAAGACGAGATTTGTTATAATCAGGTATTTAGGGAATCTATGTATAAGTTAAACTCCACTGGGAAATTTTGGAGACATAAAGCGACAACGTAATCCTCAAAATGTAGATAATGTCTTACTCTGCACTACTAAAAACAGAAGCACTTTATAGTTCGGAATGCCTGGCGCTGAACTAAGAAAAGACAAGTTGAGCAATTAGGGGACAAAGAGAGAAAAACTTGCGAGACGATTTTAGGAGCATAAAAAAGAAAAATGAGTTCATGTAGAGAGGGAAGAAACGAATATTTTTAAAGAACGGCGGAGAAGATAACAAATATGATACGCAAGAGAATGCTGAAACTGAATAGGCACTTACAACTTGAGTGAGTGTAGACCAACAAAGAAATTTTTAAGCTGCAGCCGGCCGGAGTGGCCGTGCGGTTCTAGGCGCTACACTCTGGAGCCGAGCGACCGCTACGGTCGCAGGTTCGAATCCTGCTTCGGGCATGGATGTGTGTGATGTCCTTAGGTTAGTTAGGTTTAATTAGTTCTAAGTTCTAGACGACTGATGACCTCCGAAGTTAAGTCGCATAGTGCTCAGAGCCATTTGAACCATTTTTTTTTAAGCTGCAGTACCAAGTTGAAAGTGAAAACAAAATGACTTGAGGAAATACAATATGGACGAAATTGAGCTTCTTCCATAAGAAATTTGGAACAAACGGTATTTACACTGTGCAACAGAATAAAAGATCACATTTTCGAAATACAGTAATTGCCTCCCATTGGGAAGCATGAGTTTTAAATTTGGATCAAATCTGCCTACCACTTTCCTCTGTAATGTTGCACAAGGTTGGCACTCTGCGACGTCTCCCTCGGGTTCGGCGGTACTTCTAAAAGCAAGGTGTTGACACATGCGAAAAAAAGAGGCCACAGCTTAAAAGTTCATGTGAGCTGTAAGGTGGGTTAATGATATCACATTGGCATCAAATTTCATTACAATTCTGCAAAACGTCACCGTGAACGTGTAACACGACGATAAGATTGTCACAGCCCCTCTTACCAACATTTCACTCCTTCTTTTGACGTCTGTGCGACAGGGATCAGAAGCGTGACAGCCAGCGTTGAAATCACGCGGTTTTCTTACTGGTGGCCGAGGAAAACATTTCAGACACACCACAGCTCAGAATCGATTAGAAAAGGCCTCAAGGACTGGCATAAAGGGTGTCAACGAAACTACCTCTTCCCTTAGGGCGTCGATTCTCACACATTTCGCAGCCTTAAACGACAGCTCGCAGTGCGATGAACAACAGTAAGATGTTCTTGATAACCTTTGACACTGCTTTCAGGTGAGATGGTCTCGGGAAAACACAAAAAGGGCTTGAGTCACAAAGGGTGCAGGCCGAACACTGGAAGAACGTAGATACAGCTTCCATCGGTATAACAGTTGTAAATTGTCGTAGCTGTGTTGGGAAAGTACTAGAGCTCCAAGCACTAATAGAAAGCACTGATGCTCAAATCGTTTTAGGCACTGAAGGCTGGCTCAAGCCGGAGATAATTTCAGCCGAAATTTTTGCGAAGAACCTAACGTTGTTCCGAAAGGATAGGCTAAACACAGTTGGCGGTGGCGTGTTTGTTGCTGTTAGAAGTAGTTTATCTTTCGCGAAACTGAGGTAGATAGTTCCTGTGAGTTAGTATGGGCAGAGGTCGTTCTTCGTAACCGGAATAAAATAATAATTGGATCCTTTTACCGACCTCCCAATTCACGTGATACAATTGCTGAAAGGTTCAAAGAATATTTGAGTTTGATTTCAAACACGTTCCCAACTCACACGATTATAGTTGGTGGTGACTTTAATTTATTCTCGATATGTTGGCGAAAATACGTGTTTAGTTCCGGAGGTGCGCATAAAACAGCATCCGAAATTGTCCTAAACGCATTCTCTGAAAATTATTTCGAGCAGTTAGTCCATGACCCCACGCCAATAGTAAACGGTTCCGAAAACACACTTGACCTCTTAGCAACAAATAATCCTGAGTTCATAACGAGCATCAAAACGGATGCAGGGATTAGTGAACACAGGGTTGTTGTAGCGAGACTAAATATTGTAACCCCCAAATTCTCCAAAAATAAACGAAAAATATACCTGTTCAAAAAGGCAGATACAAATTCACTTGACGCCTTCCTGATAGACAATCTCCACTCCTTCCAAATTAACAATGTAAGTGTAGACCAGATGTGGCTTGAATTCAAAGAAATAATATAGGCAGCAGTTGAGAGATTTATACCAAATAAATTAACAAACGACGGAGCTGGTCCCCCATGGTACACAAAACGGGTCAGAACATTGGTAAAGAAAAATACATGCCAAATTTAAACAGCCCCACAATCTCCAAGATTGGTAATCTTTTACAGAAGCTCGAAATTTAGCACGGACTTCAATCCGAGATGCTTAAAATAGTTTCCACAAATAAACCTTGTCTTGAAACCTGGAAGAAAATCCAAAGATATTCTGGTGGTATGTGAAGTACGCTAGCGGCAAGACACAATCAATGCCTTCTCTGCGTGGTGGCAATGGAGATACTATGGGAGACAGTGCTGCCAAAGCAGAGTTACTAAACACAGCCTTCCGAAAGTACTTCACTAAAGAAGACGAAGTAAATATTGCAGAATTCGAATCAAGAACAGCTGCCAACATTAGTAACATAGAAGCATACAACCTCGGAGTAGTGAAGCAGCTTAAATCACTTAATAAAAGCAAGTCCTCTGGCCCAGACTGTGTACCAATTAGGTTCCTTTTAGAGTATGCTGATACAATAGCTCCATATTTAACTATCGTATACAACCGTTCGCTCGATGAAAGATCCGTACCCAAAGCCTGGAAAGCTGCACAGGTCACACCAATATTCAAGAAATGCAGTAGGAGTAATCCACTAAATCACAGGCCAATATCATTAACGTCCATATGCAGCAGTATTTTGGAACATACAGTGTGTTCGAACATTATGAATTACCTCGAAGAAAACGTAAAGCTGGACACTAAAAAAAAAAAACCTTAACTCCTCCTGCACAGGCCATGAAGGCCCATAGGTACCGACCGGCCGCCGTTTCATCCTCACACCACAGGCGTCACTGGATGCGTATATGGAGAGGCTTGTGGTCAGCACACCGCTCTCCCGGCCGTATGTCAGTTTCCGAGACCGGAGCCGCTACTTCTCAATCAAGTAGCTTCTCAGTTTGCCTCACAAGGGCTGAGTGCACCCAGCTTGCCAACAGCGCTCGGCATACCGGATGGTCAACCCATCCAAGTGCTAGCCCAGTCCGGCAGCGCTTAACTTCGGTGATCTGATGGGAACCGGTGTTACCACTGCATCAACGCCGTTGGCAAAGTTGGACACCACTAATACTATATCCGAACATTACAGGTTTGTTCTTCCTACTCATCATACATTTTTCCACTTTAGAGCTAGCTGCCGTTCATCACACCAACTGGAAATTTTGTCGAAGTCGCCTTCTATCCTCCTACAGTCACTCAACGTTGACACCTTACCGTACAACACGGCATCAGCAGTAAACAACCGCAGTCTGCTGCCCACTCAGTTCGCCAAATCATTTATGTACTTGTATATAGAGAGCAACAGCGGTCCTATCACACTTCCCTGCGGCACTCTTGACGATATCCTTGTCTCTGATGAACATTCGCCGTCGAGGACAATATACTGGATTCTATTATTTAAGAAGTCTTCGAGCTACTCACATATCTGTTAACTTATTCCATATACTCGTAACTTCGTTAACAGCCTCCAATCGGACACCGTGTCAAATGTTTTCCGGAAATCTAGAAATATGGAATCTGCCTGTTGCCCTTCATCCATACTTCTCAGAATATCATGTGAGGAAAGGGCAAGCTGAGTTTCGCACGAACAACGCGTTCTAAAACCATGCTGATTCGTGGACATAAGCTTCTTAGCACCAAGAAAGTTTATTTTATTCGAACTGAGAATGTGTTTAAGGATTCTGTAGCGAACAGAAGTTACAGATATTGGTCTGTAATTGTGCGGGTCCGTCCTTTTACCTTTCTTATATACTGGAGTCACCTGCGTTTTTTCCAGCTGCTTGGGACTTAGTGCTGGGCGAGAGATTCACGATAAATGCAAGCTAGGTAACAGGTGAACGTGGTGCCGAAGCCATGAAACCTGGTGTATGGAGTAACAGAAGAAAGCCATTTGGTCGAATGAGTTTCGTTTCATTTCTCGCCGTGTTTACGTCTGGCACACGAAATCCCACGCCTACGATGCAGACTGCTTGCTGCAAAGGGTGAAACATGGCGAGGGCTCTGTGATGATTTGGGCAGCCATACCGTGGTATCCCATGGGCCCCATGGTTACTCTGCGGGTTCATATTACTGCCAATGATGATGCGACCATTTTGGATGATTGGGTCCACCCCATGGTACAATATTTGTTTCCTAATGGTGATGCTGTGTTCTAAGATGACAGGGCCGCTGTTCACACAGCTTGCAACGTCCAGTACTGGTTTTGAGAACTCGAGGATGAATTGTCGTATGTGGCATTTCCCCTGGCTGCAACAGTCACGAGATCTCAATAGTTTTGGGCCTTTGTGGTGTACTTTGGAGAGAAGGGCGCATGATCCCTATCCACGTCAGTTATCGTTACCTAGGTTTGCCAATATTTTGCAGGATGAATGGTACAAGATTCCCTTGAAAACCATACAGGATCTGTATTTATCCATGCCGAGACAACTGGAAGCTGGTATGAATGCCAACGGTTTTCCAACACCGTATTAGACAAGATAATGTGTCATATTTTTGGTGTGTCCATATTTTTGTCCACCTCCTGTATCTCAAATACAGCATCTGTTCCGTTTTTGCCTCTCCCGATACGTACGGTACGTTATAGCTGACTACTTGATGCGTCTCACATTATACTGGGAATCAGCAGTCTATCGTAGACTCTGACAGTTAGCAGTCGAGTGCAAAACTGTTTCATTTCTTGCAGCCGACGTTAAAGTACATAAACATCAATATTTCTATATGTAATAATGTTGTGAGATACGGATACATTAAAAGCATTTTCGGAGGCCAGAAAATTAAACTGCGGCTATAGATCGTCATAGTCATCGGAGAAAACTTTGAAGATGGTGAAGTGTTAGCGTAGTACTACTGCAGTCAAGCATGTTGCGAATCAACATTAGAAACAAGCTAAGTAATTACTAAGAGGAGCACTCCTTTTCGTTAGGGAGTTGAGAAAATCCCCATCCAACAGTCACACTCAACAAAGTTTCCATTCTATGCAATGAAGTGAACTTAAGTGACGAAGAGAACACGTGAACAGCCATGACCCGATTTCCCAGGAACTTCGTACAGTGGAAGAGTAGTCAAAATGAGTGAACACGAGTCTCGGCTTAACCGTGGATACTAGACCATTTCTGGGAAAACGACGGTCAAAGTTTTCGACACATCTTGGATTCGTTTTAGAGCACAATCATCGCAACCGAGATGGTGGTGCGTTGATTGGTGTAGTAGCTTCTCACTTTCGCGTCTCGTGTTCGAAAGCCGATTATTACTGTTATTTATTTGATTTTATTATTTTTCGTCTACCTACCCATGTCCGTAGAAGGTTACTAAACGAATGTCTCTTATCAAGCTAGGAGACTAAGTGGCCAATGTATTAACTGTAAAATTACAACTGGGTTTCACAATGTGATACATTTATTGTATATTGTGTGTATATGGTATTTTCGGTGGGGAGGGGGGGGGGGGGGGGTTACAATCGTTTTAAATTTTCATATACGTATGTTTCATTCTTATATTTTATTCTAACATTTATGCTTCAGAAAGATCTTGTGCTTTCCCTTAGTTGGTGCTGATCGTAGAAACATCCGAAAATTGAAATTCCGAACACCACGAGCATCGCGCGAAGGCAGGATTGCCACAGTGACATTTTTTCATGTGAATGTTACCCGGGAAAGAAACATTGTGAACACCATTGAAAATTTCACACGTTGGCAATAATTTCGCGGAAAACAACACATAACGGATCGCTTTTCCGAAAACTGCCCCTTATGATTGATTATGAATAAAGATACACTACAGAAATTTTGCAGAAAATAATTTCAATTAATTCTCATATTCATTTATTCTACTTTTTGTAATTCATTCACCAGACATACTACTAGCAGACGAAAAGGGCAATGTTATTTCAGTATGCGTTAGAAAATATTCATGTAGTGATCTTCTACGGACATGGATCGGTAAATGAATAAATAAAAAATAAAGTAACTAAAAAACGAGGAGCAAAAGAGTGAAGTCGGCTCGCTAGTCACAGCGCTAGCGCTTCGGTTGAATTATTTATTCGCTAAAAGGCACATAATGTACCTCGAAACCTTTGATCGTCGTTTTCTCAAAAACGGTCGAGTAATTACGTATAAGCCGAGACACGTGTTCGCTTAGTTTGAGCCTTTTACAATGAGCGAATTTTGTGAGAAACTGGGTTATGGTACTTGCCGTGTTCTCCTCCTGAGCGCAGTTGCTGGAAGAAGATTTACTCCAGCTTTTAATCAAATCACAGTCAGGCCTATCCAGATCGACGAAAAGAGAGAAAAATGTAAGCCAAATATTAGCTAGTGACGCTGATTATGAATATTTACCTACCCCTGTCCGTAGAGGATTACTACATGAATATTTTCTAATGTATATTGAAATAACATTACCCTTTTCGTCTACTAATAGTATATCAGAAACATTATACAGTGGAACTGAGCAAATGGGCAATAAATTCTGCAGCAGATCGATGCATTACTCTTAAAACTAGTAGGTTTTTCAGGTGTTTCTATGGGATTGTGCTATCTGTCTCTGTTTCTTAGTTTATTTTTCCCTTAGTCATTTATATCATCTCCCTTCCTCAGTAGTTTCAGTAGGTCTCTATGACCCTCTCTTTCGCACACACATACACACACACACACACACACACACACACACACACACACACACACACAAGTACCGTAGTTGGGACGTCCACTGATGATAAATGTATCAGCCCCAGCGATACCAAGCGAAGCTCATTACACGGCATACGTAGGCGATAGTTCCACATATGCAAAACGAAATACACTGAAGCGTCAAACAAATTGGTATAGGTATGCGTATTCCAATATAGAGATATGTAAACAGGCAGAATACGGCGTTGCTGTCGGAAACGCCTATACAAGACAACAAGCGTCTGGTGCAGTTGTTAGATTGGTTACTGCTGCTGCAATGGCAGGTTATCAAGATTCAAGTGGTGTTAGAGGTGGCGCACGAGCGATGGGACACAGCACCTCCGAGGTAGCGATGAAGTGGAGATTTTCCCGTACGACCATTTCACGAGTGTACCGTGAATTATCAGGAATACGGTGAAACATCAAACCTCCGACATCACAGTGACCTGAAAAAAATCCTGCAAGAACGGAATCGTTCAGCGTAACAGAAGTGCAACCCTTCCGCATATTACTGCAGGTTTCAATGCTAAGGCATCAACAGGTGTCACAAATCTTTACGCCTAGCTTGGGCCCGTCAACACCGACATTGTACTGTTGATGACTGGAGACATGTCTCCTGGGCTGACGAGTCTCGTTTCAGATTGTATCGAGCGGATGGACGTGTACGGGTATGGAGACAACCTCATGAATCCGTGAATCCTGATGTCAGCAGGGGACTGTTCAAGCTGGTGGAGCCTCTGTAATGGTGTTGGGCGTGTGCAGTTGGAGTGATATGGGACCCCTGATACGTCTAGATACGACTCTGACAGGTGACACGTGCATAAGCATCGTGTCTGATCACCTGCATCCATTCATGTCGATTGTGCATTCTGAAGGATATGGGCAATTCCAGCAGGACATTACGACACCCCACACGTCCAAAATTGCTACAGAGTGGCTCCAGGAGCACTCTTCTGAGTTTAAACGCTCCCGCTGGCTACCAAAGTCCCCCGACGTGAACATTATTGAGCACATCTTGCAACGTGCTGTAGAGGAAGAGATCTCCACCCCCTAGTACTCTTACGGATTTATGGAAGCCCTGCAAGATTCATGGGGCCAATTCCCTCCAGTACTACTTGAGACATTAGTCGAGCCCTTAACAAGTCCTGTTGCGGCACTTCTGCATGCTCGCGAGGGCCCAACGCGATATAAGGCAGGTGTACTTGTTTCTTTGGCTCTTCAGTGTAATTAGTTTCAGTATACAGATTTCCTCAAATACAAATTTTCATCACGTCCAAACGTGGTAAGACGTTTTGTATCATACAGGTAGATAAGGAGTTGTTTGTCAGCATGATGATGTTGGCTATATCAGTGCAAATGAACTGTATGACATTTTTAGAGAAGATGACTCGAAGAGCAATTTCGAGATTTTCGAAGTGAACAACTCTTAAACGGGATATACTGACTCATTGTGTACACACAACAATTCACGATGTAAGCTTTTATGCAGAATATCTATGAACAAATCATTATAAATGTTTGATATTCCGAAGTTTCAGCTGAGGACAAATACGCATCTGTTCAAGTAGCTTAAGGTTTTCCACGATTTTCCTTAACCACTTCTGGATAGCACCGTGATGGCTTCTTCGATCATGCCACGGCCGATTACGTCGTCTAGCTTCGTGCAACTGCCCTTACGCTTTATCCCTGTTAGCCAGACGACGAGACGTTAGATTCTATCATTTTTTCTTCCTTTTTTTCTGAATACGAAAGATTCTAGAATTTTCAGGTTTCACCGTTCATTTATTGTAGAGTTCACTAAACGTAACTGACTCGGAAAATCTGACATTTCATAGTAAACCTACAAATTTTCGCGAAATGATTTGTTGTGGTGGATGTAGTTTCATTTCGTTGAGTGCCGGGCGAAGTGGCCGCGCCGTCTCGGGCGCCATGTCACGGATTGGGTGGCCCCTCCTGCCGAAGGTTCGAGTCCTCCCTCGAGCATGGGTGTGTGTGTGCGTGTTGCTCGTAGCATAAGTTAGTTTAAGTAGTGTGTAAGTCTAGGAATAGATGTCCTCAGCAGTTTGGTCCCTTAGGAATTCACACACACACACACACACACACACACACATTTCGTTGTGAGAAAAAGTGTTAACAGATACAGGAGCAATGGGAACTAGAAGCTCACAGAAAGACGGATGGCGCTTAGAGTAGCATCTTCACATAAGCCTTTTTATATTGTATATATGTAGAAAAGTATTGAGATAACGCTACATTGCGAATGTCACAAGAGCGTTGATTAGCCGTCACTGTGATTTCACATATCCACACTGCCATCGTGTCGTGTCTTTCTACAGAAGAGGTGTACGCATTCTGCTTTTAACCTACTCATACTGGCCTGTTAGCCAGGCAGGCAGGCTGCTTTACTCACATCCAAGCCACGCTATGCCTAACCCAAGCAGACTACAAGATTCTCGCTTGCCTGCCGGCTCATCTTCCCGCTGTGCTACCCTATGTGGCAGTTTATTCTGTGAGCTTTCATTCTAGTGTTAAGAGTCTTACATTACGTCTCTCTTGGTGTGCTGTGATCTTAGCGTGAGACATTCTGAAATACGCATGTACAATGAGATGAGACTGTAACTCTATGAAATACATTGTGCGCGCTAACAAAAAATGAATGTCGCGCAAGTAAGTCTTTCATACCAATACCAGTGGTGACTTTCCAAATAACAATCCAAGGTAGTTGAATTTTCTCATGTTGAGGAATTTATTTTATTCCCGAATCAGAAACATACAAATTTACAGTAGCCATACACATCAATAAATATATACACACAAACTGTAGTTGTATTACATGTCCCCAGTACTTTGCAACCTCCAAGGCGCTTGGAGTGGCTTGCAGGAGATCAGTCTTCGTGCAGGATGTAGGGCACAAAAGGCACTGGAGCATGTTGTTTGTGGTTTGTGCTTGTCCACAATCACAGGACGTATCTTCTGTTATGAAGCCCCATCTCTTCAGGTTGTCTCTGGATCGTCCAACTCCTGATCGTAATCTGTTTAAAGATTTCCACACCAGCCAGCTCTCGTTGTGTCCAGGTGGTAGTTCTTCAGCTTCTGGCGTCTGCAAGTGAGGCGTCGACTTCTTCCATAACTCCAGCCTTGCCTTCTCTGGTGAAATGGTGAGCTTCTCAGATGTTCTCAGGAAGCTCTTTCGCGATCTCAGCCGTTGCTGTGGTGGATTATGTCCGTGCAGTGGATGGGCACTGTCCTGTTCCACTTTCAGTCTCTCCTTGCTGGCAGCCACTGTTCTTCGTATCCATGGTGGCGCTATTCCAGCCAGGCAGTAGAGCTTATCAGTTGGGGTAGGTCTTAAGCAACCTGTGATCAACCTGCAGGTTTCGTTGAGAGCAATGTCTACTTGTCTGGCATGAGATGACCTGTACCAGACTGGAGAAGCATATTCAGCAGTAGAAAAGCACAGTGCCATTGCAGAACAGCGAATAGTTTGTGGATGTGATCCCCACTGTGTCCCCACTAGTTTGCGAATTAGGTTGTTTCGAGCGGAGATTTTTATTTTGGTGTTCTTGCAGTGAGTTTTGAATGTCAGAGTTCTGTCGAGAGTGACTCCCAAGAATTTAGGTGCGTGATGATGCTGGAGTTGGATGCCTGACCATGCAATATGTAGCTATGTTGAGAAATGAGAAGGAGTAACCAAAGATAGATAGACAAAGATTCTACTTGTACATAGGGACTTCCGAAAGTAAGTCACTGCAAAAGTGAATGTCGCTCTCTAGAACCCTGTCAGCAACAAAACAACACGAAGAGAGCTCCAGAAACTGGGGACTGCAGGACAAGGTGGAATTCCAAAACCACTCACCAGTGATGAAAATGCCGCAACAGTAAAACGTGGTGCCGAAGCTATAACACATAGACTGTGGAGTAAGGGAAGAAAGTAATTTAGTTAGATGTTTCTTGTGTCACACTATTTACAACTTCTGGTCGAGTTTGCGTCTCAAGAGTGGAACATGGCAGAAGTTCGACTGAGATTTGAGCACCTATATCGCGGTGTTCCATGGACCCCATGATTACTCTGAAAGGTCGCATTACTTTCAAGTATTAATTGACCATTTTCGCTGAATAGGTCCATGTCATGGTATAATGTTTTTTCCTAGTGGTGATGCTACGTTTCAAGGAGACAAGGCCCCTGTTCACACAGCTTGCATCGTCGAGGACTGGTTTTGGAGCGCGAGGATGAATTGTCACATCTTTCCTGGCCACCACAGTTATCAGATCTTGATATTATCGAACCTTTTGGTGCACTTTGGAGAGAAGGGTGTATGATCACTATCCATCTCCATCATCATTACCTGAAATTGCCACTATTTTGGAGGAAGGATCCTATAATATTCCATTGAAAACCATACATGATCTGCATTGATCCATTCAGAGATAACTGGAAGCTGTTTTGAACTCCAACAGGTTTCATACGCCGTGTTAGGTAAAATAATGTATTGTGTTCGTGGTGTTTCCATATTTCTGTCTACCCCCTGTATCACATTCATAATCAAAACGATACGTGCGTCACACCGTAATTCAAGGAGCCTGTGGGAGCCACCAATTCCAAGTAATCCTTTTCCCAACGCACTTACTATAAACCGGAACATCTGTGGGAGATAAAACATCTAGGGGAGCATTAATCACACACTTTCAACGACGTCAGTATTCTTCAAAAATCAAATGGCTCCAAGCACTATGGGACTTAACATCTCTGCGGCTGGTCCCGGCGGAGGTTCGAGTCCTGCCTCGGGCATGGGTGTGTGTGTTTGTCCTTAGGATGATTTAGGTTAAGTAGTGTGTAAGCTTATGGATTGATCACCTTAGCACTTAAGTCCCATAAGATTCCACACACATTTGAACATTTTTGAACTTAACATCTGAGGTCCTCAGTCCCCTAGAACTTAGAACTACTTAAACCTAACTAACCTAAGGAGATCACACACATCCATGCCCGAGGCAAAGTACGAACCTGCTAACGTAGCAGCTGCATGGTTCTGGACTGAAGCGCCTAGAACCACTCGGCCACAGCGGCCGGTAAAATATTCTTCCACACGGAACTTTATACACTAAATGACAGGATATTGAAATTATGCCTGGCACGTTCACCAAAGAATTCTTCATTCCTATCAGGTTTACCTTATCTCGTCCACCCACCTAATCACGACCATAAGACCATCCGTGGTCATCTATAACAAATGGTTCAAATGGGTCTGAGCACTATGGGACTTAACATCTGAGGTCATCAGTCCCATAGAACTTAGAAGTACTTAAACCTAACTAACCTAAGGAGATCACACACATCCATGCCCGAGGCAGGATTCGAACCGGCGACCGTAGCGGTCGCGCGGTTCCAGACTGAAGCGCCTAGAACCGCTCGCCCACATCGGCCGGCTATCTATAACAGCACTGAGAATTTTCGCGGCAGTATAGTGAGCATAGCCATACATACCACTGCAATGGAGAGCAATTACGCAGTGGATCAGCGTAAGCCTTTGTCATCTGATCTAAACATGTGTAACTCTGAAATTAATCTCAACATTCAAAATAAAACATTTGTTCATCAAGTAGAGTCGCTTCCTATGCGACTGCACATATTCTACTTCGCATCAGGTAAACTGCTATTCAGCTTACTGCGTTACTTAGTTTCGACTGTCACCACCAACATGATATGCGCTCAGCCAACCCTCATCACAGTCTGCTTCAAACAAGGGATCGCTACCCGTATCTACAACCTTTTCCCTCCAGTGACGGCGGATACGTAAATTTACATAGTACACGCAATTAAAATACTTTGTTAGCACAAACTGTAATTAACACTTACACCCACTCGGAGCAACTATTACGAGAATTTTAGAGTATATACTTCATATCCAAACAGTAACTTCGATGACAAATTATCTCGTTTCTCCCCCAACTCAGAAACAGGGAGGAGGCCATTGCCCTGGGGTAAAAGGCTATGTCTTCCCTCAAACTGCGTCTTACTTTATAGTTGCTCTGGAAGCGTTTCCATACGCTAACCTTATAGAAGATCAAAGAAGCCACTTTAGCTCCTCCTCGTGACACATCTTCCGCTCACGTCAGCGACCCCGCTTTGTTCGCTCGGCCGTTTCCTCCTCTCGCCTTTCGAAACAATAGTAAGCATGGGTGCCACGCACCTCTGTGATTTGTGTGGGTCCATTACCTTTGAAAATGCGTGTTTATTCAGGCAACACCCTGCAGTAACTTTATTACGTTCGTGTCTCCCCAAAATACCCTGTGCTATAGCAAGGTATTCATACACACTGTGTTGTGATTATAAGCGCAAAACATGCTTCATCAGCCGGCCGGAGTGGTCGAGCGGTTCTAGGCGCTACAGTCTGGAACCGCGTGACCGCTACGGTCGCAGGTTCGAATCCTGCCTCGGGCATGGATGTGTGTGATGTCCTTAGGTTAGTTAGGTTTAAGTAGTTCTAAGTTCTAGGGGACTGATGACCACAGCAGTTAAGTCCCATAGTGCTCAGAGCCATTTGAGCCATGCTTCATCAGTCATAAATGTATGCTCTTGGTCCTTTAAAAGATCAATGGCGGACCGGATTCGACCTCATGACCTTTCAGTCCCTGAGCATCAACCTTGCTGTTAAGCCTACTCTTGACTTTAAAGCTATATTTATGAAGAAAGTTTCACGAGCTTCATTTTGTCACTATAGTATAACAACTATAAGCAGCCAATAGAGCCAGAACTCTCTTAATTGACCCAGTAGTTAATGGCGAAAATAACCTTTCATAACGTATGTATTTTGTCAATGATTACTGCATATTCAGTTTTATTTGTTTATTTACTATGGCATTGAAACTTAAAAACCAAGAGGGGATAACCTGGTGCCATTGCGTTACTGAAAAACGTAATAAGATGCTCTCTGCAACACTCAGATACCAAAAACGTATTTCATATACGAAGAAGAAGAGTTAATTTTGTTGCTTTGTAAGTCTTGTAGAGGTATAATCTTCTTTTCAATGTAGATACAGTCACGTAATATGATAACAATCATAACCGGTTTACACATCATTACATTCGCCGTATTTATATTCTAAGAGGGCGTGTTGAAAAGTAACGGGTCCATATTTTTTACGTGAAAACTCTTGGAAGTTTTAAAATAAAACAAACGTTATTAACGTTCTACATCTTTACTCTTAATGTCCATATATTTATTTCTCAACATAGTCAGCCTTGCGACGAACATATTTCTCCCAACAAGAGACCAGTTTTTTGATACCGTCTTTATAGAATCTCTGGCTTTGTTGATGGAGCCACAACCTCACCTCTACCTGCGCCGCTTCTTCACTATTAAACTGAAGTCCTCGAAGGTGTGGAAACAGATGAAAATCGGATGGGACCAAGTTGCTACTGTATGGAGGATGATCGATGGCAGTGAGCCCAAGGCGTCGGATAGTTGCAAATGTCGCAGTGCCTGTGGGTGGTCTGGCATTGCCCTGCTGAAGGAGAGAGTGCTCCATTTGTGGACGAACTCTTCTAATTCGAAACTCGATTACAGCATGCTGTTTCTGGAGCACTGACGTACATTGACGGAAAAAAATAGCAATACCAAAAAGCAGTGAATGTAGAATTACGAAACTTTGCGAAGACATTTGTCTAGATAACATTTTTAACGGATTAACATTGCAAAATCACAGGTTAATGTAAACGCAAGATAAGCCATTACAAATGCGAAATGCTGGTACTTTAATAACTTGTGTAACTACAAGAATGTTAATTGCAAGCATGCAAAAGTGTATGCTTTGCATTTTACAGGTGCCGAATGTCAGTATGAGGAATGGAGTTTCATGCCTGTTGCATTTGGTCAGTCAGTACAGGGACGGTTAATGCTGTTTGTGGATGACCGTGGAGTTGTCGTCCAGTGATTTCTCATACGTGCTCAACTGGAGACAGATCTGGTGATAGAGCAGGCGAAGGCAACATGTCGACACATTGTAGAGCATATTGGGTTACAACAGCGGTACGTAGGCGAGCGTTGTCCTGTTGGAAAACACCTTCCGGAATGCTGTTCGTGAATGGCAGCACAACGGGTCGAATCGCCAGACTGACGTACAAATTTGCAGTCTTGCAACAAGTCTTGAGGAGAGGAAACATAGAGTGCTCCTGCTGTCATACGCCATCAACCTCAGACAAAAACTCCAGATGTAGCTGCAATGTGTCTAGCACGCAGACAGGTTGGTTGCAGGCCCTCATCTGGCATCCTTCTAACGAACACACTGCCATCACTGGCACAGAAGTAGAACCAGCTTTCATCACAAAACACAACAGACCTCCACCCCGCCCTCAAAGACACCACTGCAGTGGCAAATGGCGGTGGCTTGGGATCAGTGGAATGCACGCTACAGGGCGTCTGGCACGGAGCTGTCCTTGAAGTAATCTATTTGTAAGAGTTCTTTGTGTCACTGTGGTGCCAAATGCTGCAGATGCAGTACGACCGTATGGAGCCCGGTCTTCTTGTGACCGTACTTTCTCGTGATCACCGCTACAACCAATCATGTACAGTGGCTACATTTCTGTCACGTCTTTCGAAAATACGGTAGAAGGAACATCCGGATTCTCATAGCTCTATTACACGGCCTCGTTCAAATTCAGTGGGGTGTTGATATAGGCGTCTTTTTCCTTGTGTTTCCATTTACTTCCTGTCAGTTCCTTCAAGTGGAAGGGTTACGTCACCCCAGCTACTTGGATTGTGCGATAGCATAGGAAAGGTAAAGTGAATTTTGTGTTACATTTGTACACTCATGTTCATAAGTTACGAATAATCGCAGAATGTGGTGCCACACAACATGGCACTACACAAAACTGGCGGTAATAGCATAGGCACATAGGGAACACACACACGACACAGATCTTTAAGTCCACTGTATTGGTGATAAGTTGAGAAAACCGTCCAGAAACACATGTGCTACAAAACGCCACCGTTTCCTGCGCATGTACCCCAACATCAATAAGGGATATGATCACCATGCACACGTACACAGGCCGCACAACGGGTTTGCATACTCTGGATCAGTTGGTCGAGCAGGTATGGTGGCGTAAAGTTTCTGATCACCGGCCTCTGAGCCAATGTCTTGCATTAAATTCCAAACATCACCTCGGTCTCATTAAGTGAGAGCTTGCGACACTGTTGGTGATCGATCCATCGCATGGAGGCGTTAAGCTCGGCGGCTTCCTTGGTGCTATACGAGAGGAGTAGGCTATGTGCCGGCACCTTCCTTGTCTCATGCTGATCATATAAAGAGACATAACACTAAACGATACACTCAATTAAACTCTATAGATACACTTTGTGGCTCAAATGGCTCTGAGCACTATGGGACTTAACATGTGAAGTCATCAGTCCCCTAGAACTTAGAACTACTTAAACCTAACTAACCTAAGGACATCACACACATCCATGCCCGAGGCAGAATTCGAACCTACGACCGTAGCGGTCGCCCAGTTTCAGACTGAAGAGCGCCTAGAACCGCTCGGCCACTGCGGCCGGCTACACTTTGTGAAACAACTCTCACATATCTGCAAGGACAGGGGTCAATGAGCGCATAGGAAATCCACCCTTTCCGACAAACGGCTCAACTACTCCATAGGATATCACAACCAACAATGCCATACAATATTTACATTTACCCATAAGACAGTTTGTTTGTATACAGGGTGTTACAAAAAGGTACGGCCAAACTTTCAGGAAACGTTCCTCACACACAAATAAAAAAAGACTTTATGTGGACATGTGTCCGGAAACGCTTAATTTCCATGTTAGAGCTCATTTTAGTTTCGTCAGTATGTACTGTACATCCTCGATTCACCGCAAGTTGGCCCAATTGAAGGAAGGTAATGTTGACTTCGGTGTTTGTGTTGACATGCGACTCATTGCTCTACAGTACTAGCATCAAGCACATCGGTACGTAGCGTCAACAGGTTAGTGTTCATCACGAACGTGGTTTTGCAGTCAGTGCAATGTTTACAAATGCGGAGTTGGCAGATGCCCATTTGATGTATGGATTAGCACGGGGCAATAGCCGTGCCGCGGTACGTTTGTATCGAGACAGATTTCCAGAACGAAGGTGTCCCGACAGGAAGACGTTCGAAGCAATTGATCGGCGTCTTAGGGAGCGCGGAACATTTCAGCCCATGACTCGCGACTGGGGAAGACCTAGAACGACGAGGACAGCTGCTATGGACGACGCAATTCTTCGTGCAGTTGACGATAACCCTAATGTCAGCGTCAGAGAAGTTGCTGCTGTACAAGGTAACGTTGACCACGTCACTGTATGGAGAGTGCTACGGGAGAACCAGTTGTTTCCGTACCATGTACAGCGTGTGCAGGCACTATCAGCAGCTGATTGGCCTCCACGGGTACACTTCTGCGAAAGGTTCATCCAACAATATGTCAATCCTCATTTCAGTGCAAATGTTCTCTTTACGGATGAGGCTTCATTCCAACGTAATCAAATCGTAAATTTTCACAATCAACATGTGTGGGCTGACGAGAATCCGCACGAAATTGTGGAATCACGTCATCAACACAGATTTTCTGTGAACGTTTGGGCAGGCATTGTTGGTGATGTCTTGATTGGGCCCCATGTTCTTCCACCTACGTTCAATGGAGCATGTTATCATGATTTCATACTGGATACTCTACCTGTGCTGTTAGAACATGTGCCTTTACAAGTACGACACAACATGTGGTTCATGCACGATGGGGCTCCTGCACATTTCAGTCGAAGTGTTCTTAGGCTTCTCGACAACAGATTCGGTGACCGATGGATTGGTAGAGGCGGACCAATTCCATGGCCTCCACGCTCTCCTGACCTAAACCCTCTTGAATTTCATTTATGGGGGCATTTGAAAGCTCTTGTCTATGCAACCCCGGTACCAAATGGAGAGACTCTTCGTGCTCGTATGGTGGACGGCTGTGATACAATACGCCATTCTCCAGGGCTGCATCAGCGCATCAGGGATTCCATGCGACGGAGGTTGGATGCATGTATCCTCGCTAACGGAGGACATTTTGAACATTTCCTGTAACAAAGTGTTTGAAGTCACGCTGGTACGTTCTGTTGCTGTGTGTTTCCATTCCATGATTAATGTGATTTGAAGAGAAGTAATACAATGAGCTCTAACACGGAAAGTAAGCGTTTCCGGACACATGTCCACATAACATATTTTCTCTCTTTGTGTGTGAGGAATGTTTCCTGAAAGTTTGGCCGTACCTTTTTGTAACACCCTGTATACAACGGTTAGTTTTTACAGTTTCTATAGAAAATGGTTACCTCTACAAAATTGGTTCCAATATTAATTAAATACGCCATAGTTGTAAGTAACTATTTTTTCACACAATTTTTTCTGCAAAGACACCATTTTTTGTAATTACAGCCTAAAAGTACTTTCGTGTACAGAAGGGCAGCGACCAAGAATATGTCTATCTGCTTTAAATACACTCCTGGAAATTGAAATAAGAACACCGTGAATTCATTGTCCCAGGAAGGGGAAACTTTATTGACACATTCCTAGGGGTCAGATACATCACATGATCACACTGACAGAACCACAGGCACATAGACACAGGCAACAGAGCATGCACAATGTCGGCACTAGTACAGTGTATATCCACCTTTCGCACCAATGCAGGCTGCTATTCTCCCATCGAGACGATCGTAGAGATGCTGGATGTAGTCCTGTGGAATGGCTTGCCATGCCATTTCCACCTGGCGCCTCAGTTGGACCAGCGTTCGTGCTGGACGTGCAGACCGCGTGAGACGACGCTTCATCCAGTCCCAAACATGCTCAATGGGGGACAGATCCGGAGATCTTGCTGGCCAGGGTAGTTGACTTACACCTTCAAGAGCACGTTGGGTGGCACGGGATACATGCGGACGTGCATTGTCCTGTTGGAACAGCAAGTTCCCTTGCCGGTCTAGGAATGGTAGAACGATGGGTTCGATGACGGTTTGGATGTACCGTGCACTGTTCAGTGTCCCCTCGACGATCACCAGTGGTGTACGGCCAGTGTAGGAGATCGCTCCCCACACCATGATGCCGGGTGTTGGCCCTGTGTGCCTCGGTCGTATGCAGTCCTGATTGTGGCGCTCACCTGCACGGCGCCAAACACGCATACGACCATCATTGGCACCAAGGCAGAAGCGACTCTCATCGCTGAAGACGACACGTCTCCATTCGTCCCTCCATTCACGCCTGTCGCGACACCACTGGAGGCGGGCTGCACGATGTTGGGGCGTGAGCGGAAGACGGCCTAACGGTGTGCGGGACCGTAGCCCAGCTTCATGGAGACGGTTGCGAATGGTCCTCGCCGATACCCCAGGAGCAACAGTGTCCCTAATTTGCTGGGAAGTGGCGGTGCGGTCCCCTATGGCACTGCGTAGGATCCTACGGTCTTGGCGTGCATCCGTGCGTCGCTGCGGTCCGGTCCCAGGTCGACGGGCACGTGCACCTTCCGCCGACCACTGGCGACAACATCGATGTACTGTGGAGACCTCACGCCCCACGTGTTGAGCAATTCGACGGTACGTCCACCCGGCCTCCCGCATGCCCACTATACGCCCTCGCTCAAAGTCCGTCAACTGCACATACGGTTCACGTCCACGCTGTCGCGGCATGCTACCAGTGTTAAAGACTGCGATGGAGCTCCGTATGCCACGGCAAACTGGCTGACACTGACGGCGGCGGTGCACAAATGCTGCGCAGCTAGCGCCATTCGACGGCCAACACCGCGGTTCCTGGTGTGTCCGCTGTGCCGTGCGTGTGATCATTGCTTGTACAGCCCTCTCGCAGTGTCCGGAGCAAGTATGGTGGGTCTGACACACCGGTGTCAATGTGTTCTTTTTTCCATTTCCAGGAGTGTAGATTCCTAAAAAATTTTACAGATCCCTTCGTCTCGTGCTGTCTGTCGTCAAAATTATAACCTCAGAATACGAAACTTGGCCGCCTTCTTTATTTGTATGATATTTGATAGTGTCGTTAGTGCACATTTTTGGGATTAAATCTAAAGAATGGTGTTACACAAAACGTTTACACCGTCTACCCTAACTTTTCTGAGGTAACCTCCGGTACTAAAAATAAGTTAGAAATTTCTACACCGCAGTAAACCGTTTTACGTTATTGTTTGGAGATATCTGCTTGAAACATTAATTCTCCGTGACAATACGCAGCTTTATTTTCTCTCACTGTGCATTATTAATTTCAATCACTACTATCTAAGCTATTCCGCTTTTCCAAACAGCTTTCTGTCGATAAGCACAGCTGACGTAAATATTTTAAGCAAAGTCGCTCAGCCGTCTCCTGGTTCTGTAAATCCGTCGCCCCTACTATCTGACGTTGATAAAGCTACTGGCTATCGATCAGCGTCTGAATCACGTCACAACAAGCCATTTCCACATTGGCAGTAAAACTGTTCCACCGTTTAAGGAATGCGTTTGCAGTTTCCCTTCGAACTCAGCTTATTGTTCAGGCATGACGAAAAAAAAATTAGCCGCAAGGGGTAGCCGTACGGTCTCAGGCGCCTTGCTAAGGTTCGCACGGCTCCTCCCGTCGCAGATTCGAGTCCTCCCTCGGGCATGTGTGTGTTTGTTGTCCTCAGCGTAAGATAGTTTAAGTTAGATTAAGTAGTGTGTAAGCCAAGGGACCGATGACCACAGCAGTTATGTCCTATAGGAACTTACCACAAATATCTAAATAAAAAAATAATAAAAAAATTATTAGGTTATTTCTTGTGTAGATGTATATCTTAACGTCTCTTTATTCTATCAATCCTGTACAATATTTGTGGTAATGGATCGTGTATTTAAGATTTAAGAACGTTCTGATGTCAAATTTGCACTCCCCTACCTCTCCTCCCCTTGCTGACAGAAAATCGCAGGAAGAACGAATTTAATGACCCACTTGATTTCATTTCATTTATTTCTGTCATTTTTTTCTCCAACAGGTCGAAAGCCATGAAGGATAGCCACCGGTCAAAAGCCATGAAGGATAGCCACTGGCCATATTCAGCTTCTATTCACTATACATTGATGTAATATTTTGAGAACCAGCCTCATTAAACTTTATCATCCGCTTCTGTGTATGCGAAACGGTACCTGGACTCAACAAATGGGACTGTTTTTATTTCACTGGGCGTGGCTGCTAAATATAGGGGGAAGCGATCTGGTGTTTGTGTGCAGCTCTATTTAAGTTCATTAGAGATACGAATGTGTGTATTACATGTACAGTCATGCCACCATGAAATCCAGAGCTAAATCAATTAAATGCTGAGAGATCCTAAGCGCACCAATGCAACCCATATAACATGTCACGGAAGTGAATAAAACTTGTTTTTCTGGTAATGGAAGTTGTCTTGCTCATAAAAACATGTCAGTTACTCTTCTGGACATTCGGAAACACTGATTGGACTCTGGAAGAATGCTCTCACAGAGGTAGGCGACTTAGTAAGATTTTAGCAAAAATTTAACCTTCGATAGACATCAGCAATATACAAATATCAAAAAAAGTTTTGCATCACCTCGGATCCGAGAGTTCCGGAACCTGTACAGAAAATTGGAATGGAGATCAACATAAACATCGTTTCCGCCCTTTTTATTGCTCATGAAAACCTCACATTGTATGTTGTACCACCATACAGCGAGATTTTCAGAGGTGGTTGACCAGATTGCTGTACACACCGTTACCTCTATTACCCAGTAGCACGTCCTCTTGCACTGATGCATGCCTGTATTCGCCGTGGCATACTATCCACAAGTTCATCAAGGCACTGTTGGTCCAGATTGCTCCACTCCACAACGATGATTCGGCGTAGATCCCTCAGAGTGGTTGGTGGGTCACGAGGTCAATAAACAGACCTTTTCAATCCATCCCAGGCATGTTCGATATGGTTCATGTCTGGAGAAGATGCTGGCCACTCTAGTCGAGCGATGTCGTTATCCTGAAGGAAGTCATTCACAAGATGTGCACGGTGGAAGTGCGAATTGTCGTCCATGAAGACGAATGCCTCGCCAATATGCTGCCGATATGGTTGCACTATCGGTGAGAGGATGGCATTCACGTATGCGCACCAGCGGCGTACATCGGCCCCACATAACGCCACCCCAAAACATCAGTGAACCTCCACATTGCTGCAGTCGCTCGAGAGTGTGTCTAAGGCGTTCAGCCTGACCGGGTTGCCTCCAAACACGTCTCCGACGATTGTCTGGTTGAAGGCATATGCGACACTCATCGGTGAAGAGAACGTGATGCCAATCCTGCCCGGTCCATTCAGCATGTTGTTGGGCCCATCTGTACCGCGCTGCATGGTGTCGTGGTTGCAGAGATGGACCTCGCCATGGACGTCGGGACTGAAGTTGCCCATCATGCAGCCTATTGCGCACAGTTTGAGTCGTAACACCACGTCCTGCGGCTGCACCAAAAGTATTATTCAACAAGGTGGTGCTGCTGTCAGGGTTCCTCCGAGCCATAACCCGTAGGTAGCGGTCATCCACTGCAGTAGTAGCCGTTGAGCGGCCTGAGCGAGGTATGTCATCGACAGTTCCTGTCTTTCTGTATCTCCTCCATGTCCGAACAACATCGCTTTGGTTCACTCCGAGTAACAATGCGGATGCGATCGAACCGAGGTACTGAACGTCTAGGCATGGTTGAACTACAGACAACTCGAGCCGTGTACGTCCTTCCTCGTGGAATGACTGGAACTGATCGGCTATCAGACTCCCTCAGTCTAATAGTCGGTTGTTTACATCTTTGGGCGGTTTTAGTGACATCTCTGAACAGTCAAAGAGACGGTGTTTGTGATACAGTATCCACAGTCAACGTCTATCTTCATGAGTTCTGGGAAACTGGGTGATGCAAAACTTATTTTTATGTGTGTGCTATGATGATTTTCGCATACGCTATCACCTTTCTTGAATATACTAACAATAGCAGTGGTAGAGGCCCTCTGATGTTCGCCATCTACACTGAAGCGCCAAAGAAACTGGTATATGCATGCGTATTCAAATACAGAGATATTTAAACAGGCAGAATACAAGTGTATGGCGCATTTGTTAGATCGGTTACAGATGGCAAGTTATCAAGATTTAAGTGAGTTTGAACGTGGTGTTACAGTCGGCGCACGAGCGATGGGACACAGCACCTCCGAGGTATTGATGAAGTGGGGATTTGCCCGTACGATCATTTCACGAGTGTACCGTGAATATCAGGAATCCGCTAAAACATTAAATCTCCGACTCGCTGAGGCCGGAAAAAGATCTTGCAAGAACTGGATCAACGTCAACTGAAGAGAATCGTTCAACGTGCAGAAGTGCATCCCTTCCGCAAATTGCTACACATTTCAGTGCTGGACTATCAACAAGTGTCAGCGTGCGAACCGTTCAACGAAACATAATCGATATGGGCTTTCGGAGCCGAGTACCCTTGATGACTGCACAACACAAAGCTTTACGCCTCACCTGGGCCTGTCAATACCGACATTGGACTTTTGATGACTGGAAACATGCTGTCTGGTCGGACGAGTCTCGTTTCAAATTGTATCGAGCGGATGGACGTGTACGGGTGTGGAGACGGACTCATGAACCCATGGACCATGGATGTCAGCAGCGGACTGTATAAGCTGGTGGAGGATCTGTAATGGCGTAGGGCGTGTGCAGCTGGAGTGATATGGGGCGCCTGATACGTCTAGACACGACTCTGACAGGTGACACGTACGAAAGAATCCTGTTTGATCACCTGCATCCATTCATGTCCATTTTGCATTCCGAGGAACTTGGGCAATTTCAGCAGCACAATGCGACACCCCACACGTCCAGAATTGCTACAGAGTGGCTCCAGAGGCTCTCTTCTGAGTTTAAACACATCCACTGGCCACCAAACTCCCCAGATATGAACATTATTGAGTGTATCTGGGGTGCCTTGCAACGTGCTATTCAGAAGAGATCTCCACCCCCTCGTACTCTTACGGATTTATGGACAGCCCTGCAGGATTCATAGTGTCAATTCCTCCAGCACTACTTCAGACATTAGTCGAGTGCATGCCACGTCGTGTTGTGGCACTTCTGCGTGCTCACGGGGGCGCTACACTATATTAGGTTGGTGTACCAGTTTCTTTGGCCGTTCGGTGTATATAAATGATTTAGGGGACAATCTGAGCAGTCATGTTAGATTGTTTGCAGATGGTGCTGTCATTTACCATTTAGTAAAATCATCAGAAGATCTACATCGCTTGAAAAATGATTTTCACAAGATACCTGTATGGTGCGGAAAGTGGCAACTGATCTTAAATAATGAAAAGTGTGATGTCATACGCATGAGTACTAAAAGTAATCCGTTAAATTTGTGTTACACGATAAATCACACAAATCTCTAGGCTATCATTCAACTAAATACCTAGGGATAACAATTACGAGCAACCATAATGTTGTGGGAAAGACAAACGAAAGACTGTTTTTATTGGTACAACACTTAGAAGATGCCGCCACTACGCTTATCCGTCCTCTGCTAGAGTACTGTTGTGGCGGATTGGATTCTGAGCAGATAGGATGGACACCTTATGAACCATTGGCGGCGCACTGTGCAGACATGCCTGAGGGTGTTTGTTTTCCACAAACTATAAACAGAATACAGATATGAATTACTTACAATAGTACTGCAAGAAATACACATGGACAGAAACTAAGTAAAACTCTGTACACTGTTCTACAGTGCTAGAGGGGAAGCTGATTCTTAGTCATCCTGTACGGCAGCTGTTGCGTTCTTCCTGGAAATGCGTCTTTTCCCAACACAAGTACTGCTCGCTTTTCAGTTTACAGACAGATTATACTTCCCCAGCGTTTCCTGTCCAGTTCTGTAATGTGAGTAGACAAAATAACTCCACGGGACTCGTGTTTATATAGTGGATTTATTTTCAGTTTATTAAGTGAGTACTTATTTACAGTTGTTATGTGAGCTCAATGTAAAAAAGGTCAACAGATATGGCAGTCAACTGTCTACCACACTGAACAGCCAGTCGCAAGTGTAACACGCTGTCAATATTTATTCGGCGATGTCGATTTCACTGTCTCCAGCAAAAATGGCTGGAATGCTTTTCACAGCTTGAGGTTATAAAAAGCATCATCCCAGCAAAAGCTCTCCCAACGTCTCAAGGAGCCCAGAGGCTTAAATTGGCTTCCTCTGTAAGAGAAGTGGGTCACGTAGGTGTTATGGAACTGCAAACTACGTAGGTCACTCACAACATCACACTTACAAATTAAGCACTTCTCAGTCATTGTTTATAGAAATGTACTTTGCATAAAGGCTCACTTGACAACTGCAAATAAGTATTCAATGTTGTGTCTAGACAAGCAGCCTAGACACAATGAGAGGAAGCCGACAGGCACGCGCTAAGCCAAAGAGGGTGCGTGAGGTCTGAAACAGGATACGTAATGATTGCTATAAAGAAAAGTACGTAGCTTCTGTAATACTTAACTTTAATCCATCCTTTTGGTACATCTGGAGATTGTGGCGATACAAGTGAGACTCTTCAGATACATGCAATGTTACTAATGGCGCCTTGCTAGGTCGTAGCCATTGACTTAGCTGAAGGCTATTCTAACTATCTGCTCTGCAAATGAGCGAGGCTTCGTCAGTGTGCATCGCTAGCTACGTCGTCCGTACAACTGGGGCGAGTGCTATTCCGTATCTCGAGACCTGCCTTGTGGTGGCGCTCGGTCTGCGATCACACAGTGGCGACACGCGGGTCCGACATGTACTAATGGACCGCGGCCGATTTAAAGCTACCACCTAGCAAGTGTGGTGTCTGGCGGTGACACCACACTCAATAAACTGAAAATAGTTCTACTACATAAATACAGGTGCAGAGAAGTTATTTCGTCTACTTACATAGGAGATCTGGGCAGGAAAAGCTAGAGAGACATAGAGTCTGTCTGTAAACTGGAAGGCGAGCAGTGGTGGAGGAAGCCGCGTCACCCGTGTGAACGCTACAACTACCGTACAGGATCACTTAAGAGGTAACACCAGTGTAACGGCCTAAAAAAGCGTTTCCTTGACAATTTTTATGGGCGGAAGGAAAGGTGATAGAGAAATAATACTTGGGATAGTTACTGATCATATACTTAAGTATATTTAAAAAAATTGTTTGAAAATATTACAAAATTGAGACAATGTAAAAATTCTTCAGAGACGTGTTGAATTTGAGGCGATCTGTGGCACACAGTGTAACTGATGCCAATTTGAATCCGATAAAAAGGAAAAAAATCTCTGTCATTTATATGAGTGTAACTGGTGAACCACGTGGGTGGCTTTAGAAGTATTTATTTTTGTGTAACTAAAGATGTTCAGTTTTTCCAAAAAGAACTTTAATTTCTTAATATATATTGTTTAAATTAACTAACTGAAAATCTCCTGAGTGGTTAAATCCAATAGCCCAATCTGTAATTCACATCAAATCCTGTTCACCGTCTTTCAATTTCTTAGCAGAGACATTGACTCCTACCAAACTGTTCTAAGCCTCATAATTGTTCTTTGATGACACACTGCTTCGACGCCGCATTGAATACGATGTTTTTTACCTTTTCTGCCCCAGTACTCTTTCTTACCACTCATTCGCACTTTAAAGACAAAACTATAGACTATAAGATCACAAATAAAGTATCAAAAGTCAATACCGCACAAAAGATCAGGATTCGAAGCGAAAGAATTGTCTTTCTCTTACACGTACTGACGCCTGCTGACACCAGGGTAACTTATTATTGTTTTGAAATGCTTCTAACTATACCCAGACATTATACGGGGTTTCGAGTTCGCGCAGGTAGACCTTTTCGGATTGTCCGAGGCGCAGGAAGAGGAGCCCGGATTTCCATTTAACAATTTTTTTCGAGGTTTAGACTTTTTCCCACATATTTCAGAAGGTTCAACGCATCTTTTAAGCCAATAAAACAAAAATTATTTTTGAAAACTCTACAGAAGTGTTAGACATGCCCCCTAAAGACTCAAGTTCTCTATACCAGTGTAGAACAGTGTGCAGACATTTACTTAGAATATGTCCATATGCTTTTCTGAAGTTTGTGATATTAACAGTTCATATCTATATTCCATGTAATGTCAACACACTTAGTGGAAAATAAGCACCTTCCCCCAGCCTCCACTCTCCTCTCACCATCACCCCGAGAGTTTCTGTGCACACTGCGTCGCCAGTGGTTCATAAGGCGAGCTGTCGAAGGGTCGTTATAACTTTGTGAAATATCTTGTAGTTACTTTCTGTGACGTAGTCCGGTAGGGACAATGAGGAATTGGCTGCTCGTTCTTCGTTTTGCAAACCTATGAAGGAGGGAAGTGCATAAGCACTATCTAGCGACATATATTCCTTCACGCTTCATTTGGAATTGCCTGGTCGCGCTTCATTTTCCAAATCTAAGCAGGAGAGAACTGCATGAGCAAAATCCGGCGACCTATCTTACTTCACACTTCTAAACTTCATCCCCGCCTTCCGTCCTCTTACACCCACAGAACACAATGTATCTGTTAATAAAGTTGCACTGCACTTAGATGTAATACTAACATTTAATATTTGTTTTTACTCCGCGTTACTTAGCAGTATACATTAATTTTATACTATTAAAACACCATTTTCAATAATATGTGGTTTTTCCATCCCTTCAACGCGGAAACTATTAACCCTAAAGAAAAAATGAGTAGGACGTTTTCTATAGTAAATTTAATTTAGTTTAATTTTGTACTAGGAAATATTTTCGTTAGAACCCGCAGTTTTCGAGACAGCCAAAGAAACCTAAAAAAGGGACCATGTTCAATACTCTCCCCCCTACAACTGTAAAAAATTTGCGATTACACTAATTTGTCCCATAATTTTCCTCCTTTGACTGGACTACTACGCGTTAAGATCTTTTCACGCAATTTCGATCTCCACCTTTCTGTTCCGAATGCGATAATATTTTGTTGACAGCCCCATATATAGGGAGAAATTACCATCGTAATAAAATAAAACAAATCAGAGCTCGCATGGAGAGATTTAAGTGTTCTTTTTTCCCGTTCGAAATTCGAGAGTGAAACAGTAGAGAAATAGATTGAAAGTGATTTGATGAACTCTCCACAGGTACTTAAGTGCGAATTGCAGAGCAGTCATGTAGATGTAGTGACGTTTTTAAAATCACGTGGACTGTCCCTTGTTTCCCAAATTAAACAGAATGTGACTGAAAAGTCGTCACCTGGAGAGTGAATGAACTGGAAGGGGCTGTCACATTGATCAGTAGTCTTTCCACATTTCAATAGCTCTTGAGGTTTTCTGAACCCTGGGCATGTCGACTGAGTTGCGACCCAGATTTGTTCTGGTTGTTGAAGCAGACCAGAAAGGAAATTACGTGCTGCAGTACAACTTCTGTTCAGAAATATCCCTTCCAGAGCTCCAAACTGCATACTCAGAGGACGTGGACGAACAACTTGTCACCATCCTTCCGATTATGAAAGGTCGAACCATTGTCATGAGAGACGTAGGAGCTCAATGCCGACAGATTGCGCAGAAAGTTGGCTGTAGTGCAGTTACCGTAGAACCGCGGTGAAAGGATGGACTGAGGACAACAGCGTGGGAAACAGAATAGGTACGGATCCTTTCAATAGGACTACCCCACGACAAGATTGTATGATTATCCGACTGGCTCTGACAACTGAACAGACGACAACAACTGAAATTTGGGCATAGGTAGCAGGCAGAGGGTAGCCCCGAATAATTGGAGACGGATTACTGGAAGCTGGTTAAGATATCAAGTTGCCATCTTTCTTATACCGCTGACACGATACCGCAGATATCAGAGACTTAACTACGTAGAGTCATTGTCAACTAGTATGTTGAGCGGAATCCAGTGGCGTTGAGCTATAAGTCTCGTTTCTGTTTGTGATGCTCAGATCGACGCCAGTCCATAAGTGATCTGCTGAAAGGTCATAGGAAGAAGCGACTCTCGCAACGCATACCTCTCCAACACCCGAAACCAGAACTACTCGCCAGTAGGTGGCAATAATAGTAAACTCTGTTGCCATGCACTTCATGTCAAGGATACCTAATGGCATATTCCAGCAGGATAATGCAAGACCTCCCGGAGTAATTCACACCACAAACTCCTCGAGGAATGTACTGATCCTCGACTGGCCTGTCTAGTCTCCTGATTTTTCACTCATAGCGCATGACTATCACACAATGGAAAGATGTATACTTGCATGCCAGCCTCCAGCCAGCAATCTTCATTAACTCACATAGCATGTTGTCCAGATGTGGCCAGAAATTCCTCAAGACGACGTGTGGAGGCTGTTTGTTTCCTGCCGCAGTAAATAAAAGGGTGTATTCGTGCCTGGAGGAGTCACTTGTCATAGTGATGTTGATAATGGACATCATTTACCAACAGAATGACATATTAACCATTTAATGCCCGTTATCTGATGAACATCTCTCTTCGGAAACCTCTATTCGGCCGGCCGAAGTGGCCGTGCGGTTAAAGGCGCTGCAGTCTGGAACCGCAAGACCGCTACGGTCGCAGGTTCGAATCCTGCCTCGGGCATGGATGTTTGTGATGTCCTTAGGTTAGTTAGGTTTAACTAGTTCTAAGTTCTAGAGGACTAATGACCTCAGCAGCTGAGTCCCATAGTGCTCAGAGCCAAACCTCTATTCTTTAACGCGACGGCGTTTGTGTTAGAATTCAGAAAGTGTTCAAGTATTTTGTCGCCGAGAACTGTCAATAATATGTCACAAGTTTTACTGGTGTGCTTCAAGAATTTTTTTTATTCTTTTTATGAACTTTTGTTTCCAATAAATACTATTTTTTGTGTCTTTCCGATGGCGAGACGAACTGTTTTTGTTTGAAGCACATGCGAACCAGACGTCAAGTCTTATTTTAAACTATGTGACAGACTGAGCTATTCTTATCTGGCAATGTGCACAGCGATCATTACTTTCCTTCTATTTCAGCGGTGTCTTTCTCACAATTTTTCTATCCTTTGACTTGTGAATCATATTTTACTCTAAATTACAACTTTCAGATTGGGTTAAGTGACAGAGTGTTTTAATCTAAATTAAGTTAAATGGGAATGAAGAAATCTACAAAATTAACATCAGTAAAAAGTGATCTCATTGTTTTTGATTTATATTAAGCCCTGTTGACAGCAGCTACAATAAACTTTAACCATGCAGTCACAACTGCTCTTAGCATAAACAGTGTATTTGTGCTATATCTTGTACATATTTCAGGAACGAAATTACGCTAATAACGTCCATCCAATTACATTCTGGGAAGCTACATCCCTAACACACGACAACTGTGACGCCACGTAACATTCGTTGCGTAAGTGGCTCACTAAACAAATTACATAAGAAGTTTAAGTCCATTTCAAGCAGGACGTGTCACCTTTCAACGGTTTTCCCTTATAGTGTAATTTTTAAATGAAAAAAAAAAGAAAAACAATGTGCACCTCACGACTCCACACCACTGGAAGACGACAAGGCCAGGAGGTAAGGAAAAAAGCCTACAGCAGCCCTCTGAAGTTCGAGTTTTCAAATCCGAAGCAGGTTATAATGACTTTTGCATTTCATGTGGTCTACGGTGGGCTTGATGGGACTTATGCAGGCACCATTACTTCATGCGCGTTTCCTCGGGAAAACCCAAAAAACGGGTTTTTACTATGTTCTCGCCATCACCAGCGGACCAAAACCCAGCTGAGGATTCCACTCAGAGAAAAGAAGGGAACCAGCGGGAAAATGCTCTTATCGGAGCACAAACAATGTTAATACGTTCCTATTTATTTCAAAGGCCCTGACTGAAAAGTGTGGTACCAGCTGCCTCGTGCTACCTTCCTCAGCACTTTTAAAAATGTTTCCAAAACTTTTAACGTGCGAACGTATTCTCGCCTTTTTATACCGAGAGAGAAGAAGACAATCACAGAGGCAAAGAGACGAAAAAATAAATAGACACTGGAACATAGTAGACAGTGGTTGTGGCACAGAAGCCCGCATCTCGTGGTCGTGCGGTAGCGTTCTCGCTTCCCACGCCCGGGTTCCCGGGTTCAATTCCCGGCGGGGTCATGGATTTTCTCTGCCTCGTGATGGCTGGGTGTTGTGTGATGTCCTTAGGTTAGTTAGGTTTAAGTAGTTCTAAGTTCTAGGGGACTGATGACCATAGATGTTAAGTCCCATAGTGCTCCGAGCCATTTGAACCAATTTTATTTTTTTTTTTATTTTTTTTATTTTTTTTTTTTTTTTTTTTTTGTGGCACAGAAAGAGCGAAGGAGACTATGGCACAATGGCAGTGTGAGAGAAAGACAGGGACGCAGCGGCAGTGGAACATAGTTGACTGTGACTGAACAGTGCTAGGAAAGGAGTGAAGGAGACAGTGCCATTGGGTGAGGGGGAATAAAGAGAAGGGGAAAGTGGAAGTGTGAGTGGGAGAAAGTGATAATGAGAGAGATAGTGACAGTGAGAAGTGACAGCAGCAGTAGGAAGGAAGGAATGAGATATTGGCAGTAAGAGAGAGCAAGAGGGAGACAGTGACAATGAAAGACGCTGTAATATTAGGACAGAACGAAAGGAACTTTGGCTGTGTCACAGAAGACAATGGAAACGGAAATGAGCGTTTGGCGTCATTGGCCGGGCCTCATGGGGCAGGTCCGGCAGCCTTGGTGCAGGTCTTATTACATTCGACGTCACATTGGGCGACCTGCGCGCCGGATGTAGATGAAATGATGATGAAGACAACGCAACACCCAGTCCCAGAGGGGGGAAAATCCCCGACCCAGCCGGGAATCGAACTCGGGCCCCTGAGGACGGCAGTCCGGCACGCTGACCATTCAGTTATCGGGGCGGACACAGAAGACAATGACAGAGAGACACAAAGAGAGAATGGCAATGAGCTGAGCTGAATGAGTGCGTGAGAAAGAGCAACTGGGAGTAGATGGGTATGAGCAACTTACAGCGATGGACTAGTGGGTGTCAGTGAGTTACAATTAGAGGAGCTTGTGGGAGTTTGACATGAGTTGAATGTTAAAAAGACTGCGAATATGTTTGCTTGCCAAAATGATTGAAATTTTTTTAAAGGTCCTGAGGAAGGTAGAATGAGATAGCTGGTACCCCACTTTTGAGTCAGTACCTTTTAAACAAACAGGAGCATATTCGCTTTTTTTGTGCTCTGAGAGGAGCATTTTTCCCCTGGTGTTTATATAAATTTGGATGGTTTGATGAAAGTGAAGGAGGGCGTTCGCAGCGAGCTACCTGAGACACTCAGGTAACCCCATTCTCAAGTAAGAACAATGTCGGAGAACTCGTCCTTGACTGCTACCGGCTAAAGCGGCTGAGCGGAGAAATTTGTTAGGCGGGGCATATCCTCATTACTCTGCAGGCTAGCAGGCGAGCTCCACCTCCAGCTACCTGCACGCAACGCTGCGCACGATGGCAGCCGTCTTCCGCGGGCAGAGAACACTCGTTAAACGAGTCGTCTAAAATTATCTTTGTTGCTAATGAAACTACTTCGGAAGGGCTCGATATTTAACGTGGGGCTAAAACTATCGTGGTGGTTTGACGGGGTTAGCATCCGTGAAATTCAGCATCAAGAGCGTAACATAGTACATTTGTTCGAGGGTGGGTAACTCAGTGTGTAGTGGCACACTGGGCATTGCATTCTGGTGTAACAGGGACTCGATATCAGACCCAACTGGTACATGCGGTCACCCACTCACGACGTAAATGCTGCCAGTGACCAAGACTGAGCCGGCCTCTGTGGACGAGCGGTTCTAGGCGCTTCAGTCCGGAACCGCGCTGCTGCTACGGTCGCAGGTTCGAATCCTGCCTCTGGCATGGATGTGTGTGATGTCCTTGGGTTAGTTAGGTTTAAGTAGTTCTAAGTCTAGGGGACTGATGACCTCAGATGTTAAGTCCCATTGTGCTTAGAGCCATTTGAACCATTTGAACCAAGACTGACTACAATTAAAGAAGCAGTGGAACGGCTGCTATGACTCCATTATTTTTATTTTCAGAAGTAGTATATTCATTGGGCCTATGCCTCACTTTGCACCTACATGACCTAGAAAAGTGCAATGTTAGAGCGCTTTGCCTACCACCAGGGACAATGACGTCCACAATGAATCAATAGAGGATGACGTCATCAGTTAGCTTGAATATGTGACATCATGAAAATGGCGGATAGAGGTAAATTTAGAAGCTAAAGATGCCGGATTGCGAGATATTAAAAAATGATAAATGGCACTGGCGGAAAATTTTAAAAGTCGCAAGATGGCGATTTGGGAAAGTACAAAAACTGCAGGATGGTTTTGTTGGGAAATTTAAACATTTCAAGATGGCATTGATGGGAAATTTAAAGATCCAAGATGACGATAGCGAGAAATTAAAAAGAATGCTAGATGGCACACATTGGAAATGTTTTTTCGCTCCCATTAAAAATAAAACAGCCAATGACAGCGGTTAAAAGATGCAAGATGAGAGTGGTGGCAGGAAAAAATTTAGCATTCATTGAAATCAAACAGCTAATGACACAATAGTGTTTTTTTACGGAAAATGAAACAGGTCAATCGTTATGAGCAGCCCACCACGTTCAAAAGTATTCAAGTATATTACAGTATTTCCAAAATAATTACGTAAGTTTCTTCAGATGAATAGCATAAACTGATTCTCACACACACACACGCATACACACACACACACACACACACACACACACACACACACACACACACACACACACACAAAAGCACAGGGAAATGCTTATGTGAAATATTGTAGCTTCATCAGTAAATTTCATTGCCTTTATGCTTTACTCTTTCAATGAGAACCTTCAAGTTTGTAGAATCATGTCACACAGGTTAACAAGTGTTTCAGAATGATCAACATTAAAATGCGTGAAATTAATGGTCAACCATATACAGTATTAATCTGAAGGAAATTTCTGATTAAATAAATGAAATTGCATTTTATTCGTCACACAATAAATTACTTACAAATCACTTTTAAGGTTTTTAAGCCTCCACGCATACACAGAAATTACATTTAACTTCCTCTTACAGTACAAATAATATTTCAGATTTTCATACGTATACAATAAAATCAGTCATTATCATCAATTTTTTAGCTGCTAGTGACCCAAAACTAAGGCACTCACTTCATCTGGAAATATAAAGCGTTGATCATCTTGTGCTGATCGGCCTAGTTTGTGTTGTTTGACAGTAAAAAGTACATGGCGTTGGGAATAAATAACATGCTGCACAGTTGTTTTAACACCACAGTTCAGCATAAATTGCTGGGAATCATCGATGGTTAACCCATTAACAGGCAACTGTTTCACACCATTTGCTCTCTGCATTATGCATCCTGACAGTCTCGAGCGCATACATTTTAGATTGTAGACTGCCAAATTCAGTAATGGGCTCACCAATCAATTCGTCTTTCATTAACGAAACCTCCGTTTTATTTACAAGTGGAATGCTATATCTGTTACAGAATCAGTACATAAAATACGATTCGTATAGCAAACAAAGCCACCATTTGTCATTTATGAAGACATCGAATGCTAGCTGCAACTGGGTGTTAGGAACGACATTCATGCGCACAGACCACATAATATTGTATTCTATGTACATTGCAGTTACAGTGGCGAATATTCAGAGTTTCAGTTGTTGGTTGGTTGGTTGGTTTGGGGAAGGAGACCAGACAGCGTGGTCATCGGTCTCATCGGATTAGGGAAGGATGGGGAAGGAAGTCGGCCGTGCCCTTTCAGAGGAACCATCCCGGCATTTGCCTGGAGTGATTTAGGGAAATCACGGAAAACCTAAATCAGGATGGCCGGACGCGGGATTGAACCGTCGTCCTTCCGAATGCGAGTCCAGTGTGTAACCACTGCGCCACCTCGCTCGGTCAGAGTTTCAGTTGTGCCGAGGCGCAGATTGCATGGAATGGTTTAGCAAACAGTTATATCTGATTGCAGAGCGCATAAAAAATTCCTTGTTGCGAAACAAACAAATGATGATTCGTCCCAAAAAGGAAATTTGTCATATCTGCAAGGAACGATTCAAGCAGACCAATGTGAAACACGTAGACAATTGCTATTATGCAGGCATATTTTGTGCAGTTGTGCATGATAGATGTATTTTAAGTTACAGATCCAATTTTACGGCTTCTCTCGAAGTTCACACTCTTAACGATTTACGACGGGCAAACAACAATATGGGAATTGTGAGTCTGCCTGGATGCAAAACAATTTGTTATTTGTTTACTTATTTATCCCCCAAACTGGTTTCGGCCACAAATATCGCCATTATCAGTGGACTCTTTCAATCTTATTTATTGTATGTTATGGCATGTTATTAAGAATTGTTGCCGATGTTTGCGGCATATTTTCTGTGTTTTTTCTGTTGCCGTTTTTCTCAGCGTGCATCATGTCATCTGTAAGTTCGGTGGACGGCATGTAGCTGATTCTTTACACTGAAAAACCAACTTTCGCACTTTGTTTATGATCCAGAACATTACGCCATCTTACTGTTCGCGGACTGGCACTGATACTGAATGCATTGTTGGAAACTAATAATATAAAATTGTAACTTATTATGGACGTAGAACTATTACAGTTTATCGAGTGTGGCGTCACAGGCGGTAATGTGGAAAACGTACCAGCTGATTCTGACACAGGTTACGTTTTACAATTAGATCTCAAATACTCACAATGTTTGTGTTGTTCAGCGGTAACGTGACTTGTCCAAAAATTGAAGCCTGTCTTCGATCTTTGTACGCTTTCAGTCAGCCAGATGTTAAGGACTGCTGCTCCAAATTTTCTCACATATTTTTCGGAGAATGCTGCCGTTATTCACGTTTTGTACTCCCAACTGCTTCTGATTCTGTAATACTGAATAAGAAAAGAGCATCTCTGAGTTACAGCAAGTAATCAGTTGGTTAAACAGATAAGATTGTTAATAGTTGTATTCATCTCAACCTTGGGAAGATCAACATCACAGGTAGCTGTGAAAGCTGGCTAGCCTGCATGCTTCGCAACTTTGTGAAAAACAAAAGTCTAATACGCAGCCAATCCTATCGCACTAAAGGTAACTATCAAATCTAAAAATGTTTGCTGTATTTGACAATATTCTGTTCTGTCTGTGAAATGTAGCTGTAGTAGACACTTAGTGTTGAACAGTCTGATGAATAAACATAAGTATCTGTTTGCTAGTTGGTCAAAACTGAAGGTAGCAACAGCTGATTTAGACTGGAACGGTAAAACTGTAGGCACTTGGACGGAACCATGGCGCGCACTGAGATGAAAGAAAACTGCGATGTGGACTGCCGTGAACTGTAACTGAACTGGCTGTGAGTGGCCACACATCACTATTTACCCGCGCGACCACTACGGTCGCAGGTTCGAATCCTGCCTCTGCCATGGATGTGTATGATGTCCTTAGGTTAGTTAGGATTACGTAGTTCTAAATCTAGGGGACTGATGACCTCATAAGTTAAGTCCCATAGTGCTCAGAGCCATTTTAACCATTTTTAACTGTTTACCCGTGTTTGGCAGAATTACATAGCATCTACGAAGAGGAAAATAGCTCTGGGTATCAGCGCACCATGTGGCAGCTAATATCACTAGCAGCAGCTGAATCCGAAGCTGTGAAAGCCTTGTAGCAGAAGCAGAAATTGATGTCTTATTGTGAGCGGCATCTATGCGCCAATAGATTGGAACTCCATGTGGTGTCATACCTGGAGTGCGTGGATGGTAATGACTTCTTGATGCACATCACTGTGTACCGGAGGCTACGTAGCCAGCAATAGTAATACACGACAGACTTACATTTTTTGGTTAATTGCTTGTGTGTGCAAAGAAAGCATTGAATTTCTGCTAAGACGGCTCAACATCAATAATTTGCTACAAGTAATTGCTTCTCTTTATTACCTAACCTATCATTTAGTCAGAGAGTCAATTTCCGAGCATGTCATATTTTGCCAACTTGAAAAATATTGCATGTGTAGCTGCTCAGACTTGCTAATACCAGCAAGAGAAGACTTGCTGGAATATGGGAAATGCTCACTCATCGAGCTCATACTTGCCTATGCCTGCCTGCTTGCTGAAGAACCTGTATGCGTGTTATATTATGACAAGCTGAGTTAAATGCATTGGTGAGCATTATGAGTCATGTAACAAAATTTCCAGTACTTTCCAAAATGGTATATAGAAAAATCAACTAAGCAATGCCAGAAATCTGAAGCGAAATGCAGCTGACCCTGAACATAAATAAGTGTAATGCATTTTTTATAATATAAGACAAGACAAGAGTTTTGTGTGTTGTTTTCCACTTTATCGTATTGCCTAGTCTCCATGTCAATAAATTTTTATGTGGTGACGTTGTGAAATGGCTTACTAGTACGTAAAAGTGAAAGTGCTCTCGAAAATGAATTTGTAACCATGACATGCAGCAAACTGGCGATTTATCACACTCTGTAACGTTTTTCAGATATGAAAGCCATCTATTTGTTATTACTATCTGATACAATCTTTTTAATCTTCATTTATAGGGAAATTTTCACTTGTGTCAATTTTTTCACTATTGATTATTATAAGCCCTGTGTAAATGTAAAATATCAAGAGGTACACCTCAGCTGAACTTGTTTAATCTTGTGATGGTGCCTGCAAATGACGAATATGCGATGGTAACGTAGAGACAAATTCGTTACATTCTGCTATAACATGGACGGCAATTTGCTACAGCTTTCCTGTAATGAGGAAAATTTGTTACAGTTCTGCTATAACATAAAGGCAATTTGTTACAGTTCTACTGTAACGTTAAGGGAAATTTGTTGCAGTTTATTGTAATATGGAAGAAAATTTGTTACAATTTCACTGCTATGTATACTATCTAATCAAAGTATCCTCATATCCTACGTAATGCGGAACTGACCACTAAATGTCATGCGAGGTGGACCCACCAGTATAAAAGGAGGGCGGAGTATCGTATTGTCAGTAGACAAGCAGTAACAGCAGAATGGGTTGGTCACGAGAGCTCAGTGACATCGGTGCTAAATGATGCTTGTGATGGTGTAAAGAGTGATGCCAATGGGCAGTGGATTATTGGAAACAAGTGATTAGGAGTGACGAATCATGCTGTACACTCTGGAAATCTGAAGGAGATACGATCATGTTTAGCATCAACAATGAAGAACGGAGGAGATGGTGTTACACTGTAGTCCGTTTTTCATGGCTGGGACTGGCTTCTGTTATTGTGTTTAAGGAAACACTGAATGCTGTAGGATATGAACACATTTTGCAGTATTGTGTACTGCACGCAGTAAAGGAACAGTTTGGCGACGGTGGCTGTTTGTATCAATATGGAAATGCACCCAGTCATAAAGTAGCATATATGAGGCAATGGTCTGTGAACAATAACATTCCTGAAGTGGACTGGCTTAGGCACAGTCTGACCTGAATGCAAGGAAACACCTCTGGGATTATTTGGAATGTTTAATACATTCCAGAGTCCAGTGTTCTACATTAATACCTTTTCTGGTTTTTGATTTTGAGGAGAATGGGTGCCGGTCCTCCCCAAACATTCAGAAACCTCACAGAAAGATCAACCTTAATGATTTTACCTCCCAGTCAGTGCGACCAATGGATCCTCGTGGTCAGTCCCTCCAAAACCCAAGCAATAATTATGGGAGTAATCACTGAGCTTCCACCTCCATGACATCTACCTCACTATTTACAACCATTCTCTAAAATAATCTAAAACACTAAAAATTATTGATCAACTCTTGACCGACAACTAACTTGGAAACCTCATCTACTAACCATCAAACAGAACACCCAAAAAAGACTAAAACTACTATCCTTCACACGTACGAAACCTTGATCCAACCTGTCTTCTCCTAGGAAAATGTTGCTTGGATATCCACTCCCGCCTAAATTCTATCAGTCTCCCCAAATACTTAAACATCATGTACTCTGTCTTGCTTCCCGTACATGTTTACCTTCCGTCATCTGAATCATTCACCATTGCATCAAAGTCCTCTCCTCGATCCCACTTAACGCCTTGGGGCAGCCTACACCATCTGCAGACTCTACACCAATAATACTATTGTCTCCACTTTAATTTCAATTCCTGCAGGATATTTCACTATGTTTTAACATTTTCAGATTTGAATAACGCGTGCTAAAAACAAGGTGCAGCAACCGTGGCGCCGTCTAGTAGTAGCGCGGATTGCCAAGTTTCATCCCACATACAGGTCAGTAATCATGTGGTACTGATCGAAGCAACGTCGTGCGTTCATGGTGGAGTGGAGTTTTCGCTACGGCGAATCTATCACTTGCGGGCAACATTACAAGAGTCAGCCACAATATCCAATTCTTGCTCGTGGAACAACTATGAACTGCGTAAGAAACTTCTGTGCAGCTACCAGTGCAACGAATCAAAAGTCGATTGGACCTCTGAAAACCGTCCGATCTCCCGAGAACATCGAACGTGTGCTTAGTAGTTTATAGGCAAGCCCTCGTTGTTCCGTTACGAAAATATGCCCAAACGCTGAACATACTACACATCCAACAAGTCCTTGCAACTTCTTCGTGAAGCGTACGGTAACCACAAAATTTCCAAATGTGCTTCTGTGGACTGACAGTCTCACTCGCTTGATTTAACCAAGCCAGACTTTTACCTGTGGGGCTATTTGAAGGTGAGAGTTTACTCTGAACGGCCGAGAAGCTTTCAACAGCTAAAACATCGAATTCATTATAAAATTTTAAGAATTCCTCCAGTAGCTACGAAAGATGTGTTGAAAAACTGGGTGAAACTCATCGAGTGTTGTGTAGCCGCGATTGGTCGTCGTTTGTTCGATTTAGTGTTTCATAAGTAAACTTGAACAAACATGTAGCTTTTGTGCAATGTTCCACTTTCTTTAGCGATTAGTTTGTGTGCTATTCAAATTTTACATTGTCAAAACATTGTGAAACACACTGTATAACACTGCCGCACCTGTACCTACACATTATACCAGCGCTACACCTGTGCACTCTCCCCGTTCTCTCCTCATTTCAACCATCTTCCTCTTCCAGGTAAAGAAAATCGTTCCTACATTTACCCATGCTATGAACTATAATTTCACGCCACACACCCCACCCTACGAGTGCTCCGTTTTCCCTTCTCTCCCAATCTTTCTCTAACCCTTTTCCTCTTCAAATTCAAATGGTTCAAATTGCTCTGAGCACTATGGGACTTAACATCTGAGGTCATCAGTCCCCTAGTCTTAGAACTACTTAAACCTAACTAACCTAAGGACATCACACACATCCATGCCCGAGGCAGGATTCGAACCTGCGACCGTGGCAGCAGCGCGGTTCCGGACTGAAGCGCCTAAAACCGCGAGGCCACAGCGGCCAGCTTTTCCTCTTCCCTCACCATCTCTCCTCCCCTTTTCTTCCTCTTCTTATTATGGCCTCAGCGACACCCCGAACTACTATTCGTTTCCTGTCTCCCCAACCTTCACTCTTTCTCCATCGAGACTCCATATTCATAACCACACCCTTCCAGCCTACGATTTTTCTCAGAGCAAGTCCTTCAACTTTTAATGACAGTGTAGTGCTTCATTTGTAAGATCACAGCTTTATTCATTGTGTTTTAAAGGTATTCTGATTCTTTTATCTTTTATGCATTTAGTATTTCTGTATTGAAATTAACGAAGACAAAGATCAACTTTATTTTGTATAACACCTTCATTAAATTCCACTTTAAAAATGTTAATATCACGTGTAAATATCTTAGCTTTTAGTTTATTGTTTTTCGTCTTTGTAAATGCTATATGTCGTTTGGCTGAAGAGCGGGATGATTGTACCGCTGACATTCCCTCGTCTATATGTGGGTGAGGGAATGAAATTACAATAAAGAAAAAAAATACTCAGAGGAACGTTTTGAGATTATGAAGAGCGGAGTCGTACATAAGATGCTACTTACTCCCACGTTAAAGTTTGAATGCTGTGGCCGCAGTCAAGCTGACATCTATGGCAGAGCTTTTCTCCAAATCAAGGTACTCGCGGTGCAATCTCGATATAGCAGCTCGTCAATATCCCAGCGCCTCCGGGTGGAACTCACTCTCTGGGCGCCGTCAAATACGGCAATAGCGCCTCTCGTCCATCGACTGTCGCCCCGGTGGACAGCGGGACAAAAATGGTTCAAATGGCTCTGAGCACTGTGGGACTTAACATCTATAGTCATCAGTCCCGTAGGACTTAGAACTACTTAAACCTAACCAACCTAAGGATATCACACACATCCATGCCCGAGGCAGGATTCGAACCTGCGACCGTAGCAGTCGCGCGGCTCCGGACTGAGCGCCTAGAACCGCGAGACCACCGCGGCCGGCAACAGCGGGACAACGTTAGGTGTTACGACGTCCCAATCACTCGACACACAGGACAGTCTGTTTGCTGCAGCGACAGGAGAGCGTTCTCTACAATACGGACGCTGTCTATAATTCTATTGCTCATGCGTGTGTAACAGCTCGAATGTCATCTGATAATCAACGAGAGAAAATAATTTATTTTGTTGCTTCCATAGCAATGGGACAGATGGGGACGTCAATTGCTTAATTTTTTACCACTCAGAACAAAAATAGTGGTATTTATTGTTTTCCTATAATTGCAATCTGCACCTTTGAACTTAGTGAGGCAATAGAAAAAAACATTAAATAATATGCAGCATCACAATAGACACATTTGCCGAAAGCAATATGTGGACAATCCCCAGAATCACATTCCTGAGTTGCAGAATCAAATGCCATTTGAATCAGATTCTTGAATTCAGCAGCATGTGCGGGAGTCTTTTACCCAGCCTCTTGCCAGGAATACTGAAGCACAGAGATGGCTGGTTATGAATAACAGAATGCAGTTTCATTATGAAAATTCTATATCCTACGAGTAATTTAGTGTGTAAGTCACTACAAAGAGCCCTTATGGAGTCTGTTATCATTCTTGCATGTATTTTATACTGCTGGAAGAAATATACATCCAAAAGCTATACATATTTTGTTGTTTTTGGCGTAGTGATCATGCACTGAATGTCTTTACCTGCAAATTAATCATTTACTACTGTTGTATACTTGTGAGCACTCCAATAATCACAAAGTAGTATACACTTTTGGTTATTTGCGACGTTGCAATTACCAAAATTAACGAAATTTTATGGTTTACGTCTTCGACAAAACAGGCCCCAGACTGGCGAATATCTTGGTCTTCCTGCACATCTCTAGCTGTCACGAAAGCAGTGACGCGTCTACGGTACATTCTGTATTCTTTATAGAGATGTGCAATGAAAGATACAGAACATTTTTAATTTTTGAGTGCCAAATTTATCTTGTTTTTTGCAATGGCCATAATTTCAGATGTTGGTAATGGACACATTTTCCTTCATTCCTTGCTATGTCTAATTTCGGCAGCATGTATTGTTTTATCTCCAGATCTTTGATTGCCTTGTTTCCTCGAAATGGATGTTCATAACGTCTTTTTTCTCCACATAGTCAAATATTGCTTTGGCGTTACATGCGTTTTCTTATAGATGGATGTCTCTTAAATAACGAGCTGTACCAACTTTAGGTGGGGTGTATGATAATCATCATAAATACGTTCTAGACTTCCTTACGAAAATTTTTAAAATACTAATAGTATTGGATTTCTTTTCTGGTGAAGGTTCATAGTCACCCGAACCGTTAGCTTCCCTTTGAGGAGTACTGTTTCCGCCACTGCTACTAGCACTACAGTCTTCAACACTAATAATTTTTTATCGTCTATAAAGTCGTTTTCTTAATCCACTATCATAATCCTGAATAAGCAGACCCGCCAGAAACATTGTGAAAGTGGCACCATCCTGTCGTATAACATCCTCCGTTGGATAACGCCTTCTTAAGTTTGATGCCACAATATTTATAACGTTCCTAACACTAACAGTTTCGTTCAGTTTTTTCTTTATATATATGACAGTATTGACACACGTGTACTAAATACGTCAATAACTTGTTCAGGTAACTGACTGACTGGCGTGTTAATACCTCCTCCCCCAAGACGGCAAGCGCTGTTGAGTACAAACCAAGAGCAACACACTCACACGCCGCCGCAGACCAGGTTAGAAATGTGAGATGGGTCTATGTTTTTTGTCATCAGTCTTCTAACTGGTCTGATGCGGCCCGCCACGAATTCCTCTCCTGTGCTACCCTCTTCATCTCAGAGTAGCACTTGCAACGTACGTTCTCTGTTATTTGCTGGATGTATTCCAATCTCTGTCTTCCTCTACAGTTTTTGCCCTCCCTCTAGTATCATGGAAGTCATTCCCTCATGTCTTAACAGATGTCCTATCATCTTGTCCCTTCTCCTTATCAGTGTTTTCCACATATTCCTTTGCCCTCCGATTCTGCGCAGAGCCTCCTCATTCCTTACCTTATCAGTCCACCTAATATTCAACATTCGTCTGTAGAACCACATCTCAAATGTTTCGACTCTCTTCTGTTCCGGTTTTCCCACATGCCATACAATGCTGTACTCCAGACGTACATTCTCAGAAATTTATTTCTCAAATTAAGGCCGATATTTGATATTAGTAGACTTCTCTTGGCCAGGAATGCCCTTTTTGCCATTGCTAGTCTGCTTTTGATGTCCTCCTTACTCCGTCCGTCATTGGTTATCTTACTGCTTAGGTAGCAGAACTCCTTAACTTCATCTACTTTGTGACCATCAATCCTGATGTTTGGTTTCTCGCTGTTCTCATTTCTACTACTTCTCATTACCTTCGTCTTTCTTCGATTTACTCTCAGTCCACACTCTGTACTGATTAGACTGTTCATTCCGTTGAGCAGATCATATAATTCTTCTTCCCTTTCACTCAGGATAGCAATGTCATCAGCGAATCGTATCATTGATATCCTTTCACCTTGAATTTTAGTTCCACTCCTGAACTTTTATTTTACTTCCATCATTGCTTCCTCAATGTGCAGATTGAACAGTAGGGTCGAAAGGCTACATCCTTGTCTTACACCCTTTGTAATACGAGCACTTCGTTCTTGGTCGTCCACTCTTATTATTCCCTCTTAGCTGTTGTACGTACTGTAGTACATGGCCCGTCTCTCCCTATAGCATACCCCTTCTTTTCTCAGAATTTCGAACATCTTGCACCATTTTACATTATCGAACGCTTTTTCAAGGTCGACAAATCCTATGAACGTGTCTTGATTTTTCTTTAGTCTTGCTTCCGTTATTAACCGCAACGTCAGAATTGCGTCTCTGGTGCCTTTACCTTTTCTAAAGCCAAACTGATCGTCAGCTAGTGCATCCTCAATTTTCTTTTCCATTCTTCTGTATATTATGCTTGTAAGCAACTTGCATACATGAGCTGTGAATCTTATTGTGGTGTAATTCTCGCACTTGTAAGCTCTTGCTGTCTTCGGAACTGTGTGGATGATGCTTTTCCGAAAGTCAGATGGTATGTCGCCAGACTCATACATTCTACACACCAACGTGATTAGTCGTTTTGTTGCCACTTCCCTCAATGATTTCAGAAATTCTGATGGAATTTTATCTATCCCTTCTGCCTTATTTGATCTTAAGTCCTCCAAAGCTGTTTTAAATTCTGATTTTAATACTGGATCCCCTATCTCTTCTAAATCGACTCCTGTTTCTTCTTCTATCACATCAGACAAATCTTCCCCCTCATAGAGGCTTTAAATGTATTGTTTCCACCTATCCGCTCTCTCCTCTGCATTTAATGGTGTAATTCCCGTTGCACTCTTAATGTTCTCACCCTTGCTTTTAATGTCACCGAAGGTTGTTTTGACTTTCCTGTACGCTGAGTCAGTCCCTCCGACAATTATTTCTTTTTCAGTGTCTTCACATTTTTCCTGCAGCCATTTCGTCCTAGCTTTCCTGCATTTGGCAACGGCCTTGCCGCCGTGGATACACGGGTTCTCGTGAGATCACCGAAGTTAAGCGCTGTCGGGCGTGGTCGGCATTTTAATGGGTGACCATCTAGACCGACATGCCCTGTTGCCATTTTTCGGGGTGCACTCAGCCTCGTGATGCCAATTGAGCAGCTACTCGACCGAATAGTAGCGGCTCCGGTCAAGAATACCATCATAACGACCCGGAGAGCGGTGTGCTGACCACACGCCCCTCCTATCCGCATTCTCAATGCGGATGACACGGCGGTCTGATGGTCCCGATGGGCCACTTGTGGCCTGAAGACGGAGTGCTTTCCTGCATTTCCTATTTATTTCATTCCTCAGCGACTTGTATTTTTCTATTCGTGAGTTTCCCGGAACATTTTTGTACTCCCTCCTTTCGCCATCAATTGAAGTATTTCTTCTGTTACCCACGGTTTCTTCGCAGTTACCTTCTTTGTACCTATGTTTTCCTACCCAGCTTCTGTGATGGCCCTTTTTAGAGATGTAAATTCCTCTTCAACTGTACTGCCTGCTGAGCTATTCCTTATTGCTGTATCTATAGCATTAGAGAACTTCAACTCTATCTCGTCATTTCTTAGTGTTTCCATATCCCACTTCTTTGCGTATTGATTCTTCCTGACTAATGTCTTAAACTACAACCTACTCTTCATCACTACCATATTGTGATCTGAGTCTATGTCTACTCCAGGGTACGCCTTACGATTCAGTATCTGATTTCTGAATCTCTGTCCGACCATGATGTAATCTAACTGAAATCTTCCCGTATCACCCGGCCTTTTCCAAGTATACCTCCTCCTCTTGTGATTCTTGAACAGGGTATTCGCTATTACTAGCTGAAACTTGTTACAGAACTCAATTAGTCTTTCTCCTCTCTCATTCCTTGTCCGAAGCCCATATTCTACCGTAACCTTTTCTTCTACTCCTTCCCCTAGGACTGCATTCCAGTCTCCCATGATTATTAGATTTTCATCTCCCTTTACATACTATATTACCCTTTCGGTATCCACATACACTTTCTCTATCTCTTCATCTTCAGCTTGCGACCTCGGCATGTATACCTGAACTATCGTTGTCGGTGTTGGTTTGCTGTCGATTCTGAAAAGAACAACCCTATCACTGAACTGTTCACAGTAACACTCTCTCTGCCCTACCTTCCTATTCATAACGAATCCTACTCCCGTTATACCATTTGCTGCTGCCGTTGATATTATCCTATACTCATCTGACCAGAAATCTTTATCTTCTTTCCACTTCACTTCGCTGACCCCTACTATATCTAGATTGAGCCTTTGCATTTCCCTTTTCAGATTTTATAGTTTTCCTGCCACGTTCAAGCTCCTGACATTCCACACCCCGACTCGTAGCGCGTTATCCTTCCTTTGATTATTCAGTCTTTTTCTCATGGTACCTTGGCAGTCCCCTCCCGGAGATCCGAATGGGGGACTATTCCGGAATCTTTTGCCAATGGAGAGATCGTCATGATGCTTCTTCAGTTACAGGCCACATGTCTTTAATGCAGTGGATTCCATTGCCTTCTGCATCCTTATGCTGTTGACCACTGCTGATTCGCCCGCCTTTAGGGGCAGTTTCCCACCCCCAGGGTAAGAGAGTGACCTGACCTCTGTCCGCTCAAAAATGTTCAAAATGTTCAAATTGAAATCTTATGGGACTTAAGTGCTACTCTCATCAGTCCCTAAGCTTACACACTACTTAACCTAAATTATCCTAAGTACAAACACACACACCCATGCCCGAGGGAGGACTCGAACCTCCGCCGGGATCAGCCGCTCAGTCCATGACTGCAGCGCCTTAGACAGCTCGGCTTCTGTCCGCTCCTCCGCTCTCTTTGACAAGGCCGTTTGCAGAATGATGGGTGACTTCTTATGCCGGAAGTTCAAAAATGGCTCTGAACACTATGGGACTTAACATCTATGGTCATCAGTCCCCTAGAACTTAGAACTACTTAAACCTAACTAACCTAAGGACAGCACGCAACACCCAGTCATTATGCCTGAAGTCTGATTATAAATCAATGTTTAAACAGCGGCGGGATTCAAACCCGGGACCGAATACGTTTTGATTACGAATCAAAGACGCTACCCCTAGACCACGGGTCTATGTTTAAATGCTTAAACACAAATTCCCATTTGAGATGAGAGACGATCCTTGTGAGTTCGAAACTGACTGAAGTTCAGTTACGTGAATACGTGTTTCGAGAAGGTTAGGAAATTGAGGGTCTTCGTAGAAGATTTCTAGTTGGTTGCTTGAGCAGCCTGACGTCCAGAAAAAAATATCCTCTAGGATTTGCTTTTAATTAATTATCTAAAATCACCATCAGCCATGCGAACCGAATACTTCATTAGCTTCACACACATACACACACACACACACACACACACACACACACATAGCAAATAACCCGAAAAGTAAGCTCTAATACGAAAGGAGAGAAAGGAACACAAATTCGTATCCTAAAAATAATGATTAATTTCATTTAGCAGCACTCACGCAAAACAAACAACAATCAGTCCGCAAAAATAACCACAAATTAACAAAATTTGAGGTACTTCCTGCCTGGTACAACCAATTGTGTAAAGATCCCCACTGACAGTTCACGCATACCTCACGCTGCGTCAGCATACCGAAAAACGTCTGGACCAGCATGTGCTGAAAACAAGAAAATGATAAAGCAGTGTTCATTAGCGTGTGCGATGTTTCAATTATTAGAAGCGTACAAGAACATTTGGTTGGACACTTTCATGTTGCATAAACTAAAAGAATAAAGAAATTCTAGCGCTCATTGGATCATATGAGCGTATCAGTCCAGTACTTTACCGAGCCTGACAGAACACCTTTCTGAAAAGAGATCGCTCGCAGTCTCTCGCTAAGGTGACGGCTTTCTGCCGTTAACGCCCGACATTTACAAGCATTTTAATAGCTAGCAGCCGAAAAGTACCCGCAAGTCGCCTTCTGAGACCTTTTGCTGGAATAATCCGTTACACTTTGACATTAAAATGTCAGGAAGACTATTAGTTAGGGAGTCTATAGAGTTGCAAAGTGTATCCAGTGTTAAAAGGTTATGGAGGTCGCAGTCTGCACGTCGCCATTAACTCAATTTATAGCCGGAGAAGAAAGGAAATCCAAGCTAGACTGAAAGGAACAAAATTAAAGGGCGACTGTTTCTACGCCACGTCGCTCGGTACGTCAGTTATCCCAGTCTCGAAGGACTGTTGTTGAGAAAGAATATAAAATGGTGCACGTTTATTCAAATTATTTATTAGCGGCGCCATTTCATGATGCATGCAACCTTTCTTTAACAAGCCACGCGACGAAAAGCTGTAGATAGGCGAGCTCTTGCCACGCCCTAATTTAGCATGCACAAGATCCTTCTGGCGGTAAGACCGAGAAAGACACTGAAATTATCATCTCCTAAATACGTAGGCGTTCCTTTCATCACATTGTTTCGATGTGCTGAGGTTTGCGGACAAGCTGTGTTGGTGAAAGTTTGAATACCGAACAAGAATAGTTCAAATCAATCTAAATCTCGAAGGCATATGAACAGAACCAGATAATGTAGTGGTAAGACACTTGTGTTGTATTCGGGAGGACAGCGGTTTGGATCACAATCTACCTGTACAGATTTATGTTTTCCGTGATTTCCCTAAATCTCTTAAAGCGAATATCAGGATGGTTCCTTTGAACGGAAACGACCGATTTCCTCCTCTACCCTTCCGCAATTCGAAACTGTACTAACGATCTCGTCGTCGACTGGACATGAAACCATGATATTCCCTCTTTCAGAGGGTATTTATTTATTATTCTTCATAATCACAGCCTATGAACTGGGAAGCTAACGTAGGCCATATAACTTAAATTTTTGTGGAGAATAAAAAAACTGCAAACACCTTTCAGAGTGTATGTAAAACAGTGTACTGCTAGTATGTGGTAAAGACTGCATACAGACGGGGTACGCGTAGCTCACTCTTGTGTGACCGGATGAGCCAGTGTTATACTAAGCTTAGACATTGAAGAGCCAACAGACGAAGTCGAATCATGAAGCAAGTACCACTATGTACCGTCAAATGCAGCAATATCAATACATGAGCGATTTCGAAGGGGCAGGTTGTGACAGAAAACTGACAGTCGGCATTGTTGAGCGGCATAGCGGACAGCACCCAGTATAATGGTTTGAGCTAATGTTGGATAGGAGGTGATATCTTGATTGTTTCCCGAGGACTGTCTGCATGTCATATTTTAGCAGGACAATGCCTGCTGCCTAATTATGTGTGTCCGGTGATGTATAAGACTTCTCTGGAGGCCTGCACATTTGTCCGAAATATCATCTGTTGGTCGCCAACTTGTTCGTCCTCTAGGAACCAAGTATGATTCTTAGTGATGTCGCCTACAGATCATGTTGAGGTAGATTCCCCAGGGACAAGTCCACACCATCTTCAATGGTTAGAGAATTTGTGAGGTGATGATGACTTCACTTGGCCTGCTTTCCTTTAATGATCAGCTTTCTGGACACTCCGGCTGTAGCTAAAAGGTGCCTCACCTTCGCCTTTCAGAAGCAGGGGTGGACATATTCTGCAGCGTCAGTGCTGTGAATAACTGTTCCTCTGTCCAACTTATACTTCCTTACTTCACCTCGCGTGTTCCACCCAATGACGGTATCTTCCTCTCTCTATGATATCATTCTGTTCCTTTGGTGCTTTGGACAGCTATCTCTTACGGTGTATTGCAGTCAACTCTATCTTATGGCCCTGTAGTCTGTAAAATCAACAGTCCTTTCTTGTTGGCATTCTGCCCGGTTATTGCTTACTGATCTACTTTGGTCGGCTCTCGCATTACCATGGGAAGACTTAAAAAATTCTGCACAATTCACAAACCTTCTATTTCAGGGCGCTTCAGCTCATACAGATTGCATAATTAATATTTGGTTGTGAGGAGTCATGTCTGAATAACTTTGAAAGTCAGCCCCGAAACTCCATAAGTTATTTATTTCTAACTATAGATATCAGTGGTCACAAACACACGTTTAGTATTTATAGGGAGACTAGCACCACAGACATTGCAATACCTCCCAATTTTCAACATCCAGTAATCCCTTAACATGTTTCTTCACATTCAGTATTACATCACCTAGTATCCATCCAACGAATCATGATAACTTCCAAATTGAATTAAATATCTGTATAATCAAACAAATAGCATCAAACAATGGCTACACTCCTGCCTTGGTGGACTCCACAATGCATAAAAAACATAAACAAAAGATCACTTCTCTTCTTTATCCTGTGCCACAATAAATTTTGCACATTCCATATGTAGGAAAAGTCTCCCTGATGTAGTCAGAAAGCGCAAAGCTAGGAACTTTAAAACATCATTTTATGTGCACAACACTACTGCATTCTTTTTCCCAGTGCCAAAGGCAGTACTTCAGCTTTGGAAAAGAGTGGAATGCTTTAGAAAAGAGTGGAATATACAAAATCACTTGTAATTGTGGAAAGTTCTATACAAGTCAGTCTGGCAGGACAATAAGAACGTACTTGGTGGAACATCATAGAAGTTGGAAACTTAGAAAATAAGACTCTACTTTGTAGGCCACCCGCTTAAAGTAGGCCGCGTTACAAGGTACAAAATGAAGTCTTACATCACATCAGTTAAGATGAACTACCTTGAAATAATGGCGATTCATGCATATGTACCCATTTGCCCAAGCTTAGCACTGAATGGTCATGTTCTCTTACTTTTCACATCTAACTGCGATTATTACTCATACTCCCATCCAGATCACGTTGTAAATTACTCCTCCTACTAACACGCCCCCCCCCCCCTGTTTCCTTTGTTTCAGTTACTGTAGTTTCACATGCCCTTTAAAAAATTACTTTGTATAATGACAAGTGCTTCACTTAACTGATTAATCTCATTTATATATATATTAACTGTTTGTAATACTTGATCTGTTAAAGGCAAGATCATCTTGTTCAGCCGCTCACTTGGAACATATCACCAAAGTATATTGTTCAGTTCATTTTTTATTAGAACAAAGGTTGTATTTTGTTATGTAGTTCAATATTTAGTGTGTCATATAATTTATCTAAGTTAAATAGTTTTACATCACATTCTCATTGAAATAATTCCTCTCGTTTTAGTACTGTATCAAATATTAACAATTGTCATCTTTGGAAACAGACTGAGATACTCTGTTGATGCACTAGTTAAAATCTTTGAACCTACAAAAATTTCACAGCCATGCATACGGTATTTATTTTCGTACCTGGCGATGGTGTAACAGTCGAAGACAGGCTTGCAAAATAAATAAAAAATATTTTAAAATATTACACCAGTTTAGTGTGTGTTTTAATTCACAAAAGACAGGAAACAGCTATAAAAAGCAATCTATTTTGTCCACCAAGTTGGACTAAGTCATTCTGTGGGTAGTGGCTCCACGTCACTCTGAAGTTAAGAACAAAACGAAAAGAAAAAACTTTTCTCTTATCATTCTAACATTTTTTCTTCTTTTATTATTCTTGGGCATTTCTTTACTCTGTTATGTCACTAAAACACTCTCTACGGACTTTCCAGACTTTTATCTTATTCTAAGACGTAGAGTGGACTCTGACCTGATGATAATATGTATTTTGCTCTTGGCTATTTACATTTGTTCTGATGACTCCCACAATAAGGACTAAGCATATGTACTTAACATGTTGAAGATTCTCCATGTTTTTTAAGAACTGTGTGCCAGGCAACCGATAGCTTGCAGTCGTTGCTTGGTAAAGCAAACAGATCCATCATTTGTGTCCCATGCTGGAGATGGGACCATTCTCAGAGAGCACATATGTTTCTGAAGTCTACGCTCTGCCAGTTACTTCTCTCGATGTCACGCTACGGTTGAATTTATTACTGTCTGGAGCGTGCGCCCTTTCTTCTTTCTTGAATCGAGTGATATGTCTATCACGCATACCTTTTACCACAGGCATCACTTCTCTCGAAAACACCTGTAGTCTGGAAATAGGCTGCCATGTCTTTGATAACTCTTTGGGATTCTTTGGTTTCTTATACGTGAAAAAGATAGAAAGATTAAAGTACATTTTAAGAAATACAGATCTCATGCCAGTATTTTGTAATATCAACCTAACATCATCTGTCGCAACTCTATAATACAGAAGCTGGCTTATTGAAAACTTTTTTCTTCTTTATAACCAGTAACATTGTCTTTGCTTCTACGTATAAATGTCTACTCTGTTGTAGTAGTAGTAGTAGTAATAAAATAAAAATCACGGGCAAAGGAAAAAATAGAACATATCCCGAAATTGTTTTTGTCAGTTATAACGATGGTCACACAAGACTGAGTTTTGATGTTCGCTGCTTCTTTATAAGCTCGATGGTACGAATTTCTACGGAAACATCCATAATCTAAGGTTTCCAAGCAATGGTATATCCTAATTACTCTCGAGACTTACCGTGAAGATTAAGTTTAGAAAGGGCTAATTGTGGTTAACATCTTGATGGTCAACTTGAAGTTTTAGATGGAGACCTTATCAACTCGTACACTTTACGAAGTTCTTATGGTGACTCTGGTAGCGTTTCTCCAAACGAATCGTAGGCGATATAAAACTTTTAAATGCATTTTTCGAGATTGCAATTTTCAAACCGTGCAAGAAATACATCTCCAATAAAGATGGTAGTGGAACACTGAATGTAGCAGAACGTTGATTGTAGCATCACATGACAGCACAGACAGTTTATCTTCCTACTTCATATAGCGAAATGACGGTAATGTTTCATGAAGCCCCAGATATCCGCCTAAGCACATTCCCTAAAACATAAATGTTTATTAGTATGTATCCAATTTCGTTATCTTATTACAACGAATGAAAAAACTTGATAACAATTGTTATGTCGAAATGTGAAATGTAATTAGTGGAAGTATTTATAGCTCCGGCCACATAGGTAATTATTTTACTATAAAACTTCGAGGCTTGCCGATGGCATGGTAATTCTGCCGAAGACAGAAAAGATCTTCGGATTAATACCAGTAAAAGTAAAACAAAAGCAATGGAATGTAGTCGAATTAAATCAAATGAAGCTGATGGAAAAGTAGCAGATGAGTTTTGCTATTGGTGGAAGTAGAGAAGATGCATTAGGTAGGAATTATTCAAATGAGAGCGAAACTGGAAGATGTGATGTACATGTAGAGAAAAAAAGTGATTACAATTTCAAAAAAATTAGGGAATTATGCATGAGAAAGAGCTTCACAAGTTGAGTAATCCAGTAACGTCCACCGCTGGCTCTTATGCAAGCAGTTATTCGGCTTGGCATTGAATGATGGAGTTGTTGGATGTCCTGAGGGATATCGTACCAAATTGTCTCCACTTGTCGCGTTAGATCGTCAAAATCCCAAGATGGTTGGAGCGCCCTGCTCTGAATTGGGGATATACGACATAGAAACTGTCTCCATATGCGGGCGGGCATTATCTTGCTGAAATGTGAGCCCAGGATAGCTTGGCATAAAGAGCAACAAAACGAGACGTAGAATATCGACGACGTACTGCTGTGCTGTAAGTGGACCACGGATGACAACCAAAGGGGGTCCTGCTATGAAGAGAAATGATACCCCAGACCATCACTCCTGATTGTCAGGCTTTATGGCGGCGTCAGTCAGATTGGCATCCCACCGCTGTCCCGAGAGTCTCCAGACACTTCTTCGCTGGTCATCATGGCTCAATTCGAAGTGGGACTCATCACTGAAGACAATTTTACTCCAGTCAATTGGATTCCAGGCCGAAGATATGGCTAGAGACACCCTGGACAGCGATGGTATACCAACCCGACCTCCAGCCGACATACGACCGGGCAACCAGGAGTGAAGGTCTGAGGTGCCATTTCTTTTTATAGCAGGATCCCTTTGGTTATCTTCAGCGGCACCCTTACAGCACAGTGATATATTAACAATATTCAACTCCTCTTTTTGTTGTCCTTCATGGCAAGCCATCCTGGGCTTACATTTCGGCAAGATATTGTCTGCCCACACGCCGAGAGAATTTATAGTTCTTCTCTTCGTGCTTGCCGAAATCTACCTTGGGCATTAAGGTCGCAGGATTTCTACCCAGTTAAGATCGTTTAGAGCATTATGTGCAGGGCCCTGCAACCAGCTTCGAATTTTGACGATCTAACGCGACAATTGGACAGACTTTGGTACGATATCCCTCAGGATGACATTCAACAACTCCATCAATCAGTACCAAGCCGAATAACTGCTTGCATAACGGCCAGAGGCGGACTAACGCGTTGCTGACTTTCTCAGAGTGGGAAGCACTTTCTCCTGAATAAATCACGCAGTTTTTCTGAAATTATTATCATTTGTTTGTCTCTACATGGTCACCACATCTTAGTAAGTCTTTTCTGAAAGTCTTTGTCTGTAGTGTAACTTTGTACAGAAGTGAAACAAAGACAAGTTCAAGTGGCTCTAAGGACTATGTAACTTAACATCTGAGGTTATCAGTCCCCTAGACTTAGAACTACTTAAACATAACTAACCTAAGGACATCACACAACTCCATGCCCGAGGCAGGATTCGAACCTGCGACCGTAGCAGCAGCGCGATTCCGGACTGAAGCGCCTAGAACCACTCGGCCACAGCAGCCGGCGAAACAAAGATGACAGACAGTCCAGACAAGAAGAAAATGGAAACTTTTGCAATGTGGTGCTAGAGGGGAAGGCTAAGGATTAGATGAGTATATCGAATAATTAATGAGAAAGTACTGAATCGAAGTGGTGAGAAAAGAACTTTTCGTCAAAATGTGGCTAAAAGAAGCGGCATGTTGAAACTTCCTGGCAGATTAAAACTGTGTGCCGGACCGAGAATCGAACTCGAGACTTTTTTCGGTGTTGACGGACCCAGGCGAGGCGTAATGATTTGTGACACTTGTTGATGGCTCAGTATCGAAATCTGCAGCAGTTTTGGGAAGGGCTGCATCTCTGTCACGTTGAACGATTCTCTTCAGTCATCGTTGGTCCCACTGTTGCAGGATCTTTTTCCGGCCGCAGCAATGTCGGAGATTTGATGTATTACTGGAATCCTACATTCACGGTACACTCGTGAAATAGTCGTACGAGATAATCCCCACTTCATCGCTACCTCGGAGATGCTGTGTCCCATCGCTCGTGCGCGACTGAAACACCACGTTCAAACTCACTTAAATCTTGATAACCTGCCGTTGTAGCAGCAGTAATCGATCTAACAACTGCACCAGACATTTTTTGTCTTATATAGGCGTTTCCGACCGCAGCGCCGTATTCTGTCTGTTTACATGTCTCTGTAATTGAATACGCATGCCTGTACCAGTTTCTTTGGGGCTTCAGTGTACGTTGCAGTAATTACGCCAACTGCTCGCGCGCACGTAAATATAGAAATCTTTGTACGCACCATAACCTCCATGTAGCTATTATTTCTTCCCTCTTCACAGAGAGAGCCATGCACACTCACAACAGTCACTCGCCAAGCCTTGCCTTCCAAATATCTCACGAAATGGCTCCCCACCAACACCGCATGTATTTATGGCACACAGGGCGTGGCGGCTGTCTAGATTACATAGTGTGCGTCTTATGGGATACAGGCAACCTTGCATCTCTCTCATATTGCCTCTAAATTTCAGTACCAGATCAGGGACTGTAGCAACAATAATAATAGTAAAATCTAAATATGAACACTTTAAATAAGAGAATGAAAATGGTTCAAATGGCTCTAAGCACTATGGGACTTAACATCTGAGGCCATCAGTCGCCTAAACTTAGAACTACTTAAACCTAACTAACCTAAGGACATCAAACACATCCATGCCCGAGGCAGGATTCGAACCTGCGACCGTAGCAGCAGTGCGGTTCCGAACTGAAGCGCCTAGAGCCCCTCGACCACAGCGGCTGGCTAAGAGAATGACATAATGTTATTAATTACTACAATAGGCAAACGCACCTGTAAAAATGCACTTGAAATAGATCCTAAGTACTACATGGAAGCACTACAACATTAGCTACTGCTCTCACGCAAAACTGACTTTGTTAATAACAAAAAGAATTGACACGTATTTGCTGTCAGACTTCTTTTCTGCAGCTGATTGCCTCTGATGGTGGCATTTAACACTGGACAAAGGATAGGCAGTAAATGAAACTGCGCATATAATCTAAATGTAAAAATTAAAATCACTTGAAGTGTGGCGGACCGAGCTTGCACACCGTTGGCACTCCGGGTACCCATCGGAATAACGTCATTGGCTGCTGGAGAGAGGTAGAGGGATGATATCACTGCCGGAGTTCTGATGCTTAAGTTAGCAATTCTGAGGAAGCTGATGATGAGGTCATCTATTCCACGAGTGCTGATGCTGCGGTCCGCGATTTGGGCTCGTATGACCACTGATCCTCTACTGAGCTGTGTCTTCATAGGGTGTTATTTTTGGCTAGCACTTCCACTCCGACGTTACTACAGCATTTCATGTATATAAAAGCCTGAACCTAGGGGTCTCCAAGGTATCTTAAAGTGAAGCTGCGCTCTCGTTTCCCTCCCTCCCATAACACTTGCAACTGCCTATAAGTTTCTCGATTTTACGGATAAAATGCACACATCCGTGTCTTTGGAGGATCTTGTGATAGCCATTTCTTCTCACTGCACACCGACATTTAGTAAAGAATGCGAGATATGAAGAGCAGCCAGTAATTTCCGAAGAGTCCTTTCATGCGACTGAATCGGTTAATTCAGTCGTGTTGTACTTTATTCTTACGTCTACAAAGAATGACACAGGTGCGCATCCAACCAAAATCATAAGATTCATTTTACTTCTTACGGAGTATCCAAATTTCTGAAAGAAATTCATTGGTCGTGCCCTTTCAAAAGGAACCATTCTAGTTTTCTTTTTAAGTAATTTAGGGAAAGCGCATAAAACAATCGTTGACAACAGCAGACAAAACTATTCAGTCATTGCAAGGGTGCCAAGTGCGCTGGGAGTACATTATTTCCGCTATTAACATATTGTTCAAACTTTTGTTCAAAACTCTGAGTGATCACAAGTTTCCTTTTTCTTTTAATCTTTCATTACTAACCTGCAAGGACAGAAAAGGCTCCCGCAGAACTAAGTTATTTGTAACTACAGGAAGGCTTGCAGAGAACCGATGGTGGTGTAGGGATTGTTAGTTGACTCTGATCGAAAATGAATGTACTGCATAGATAGGAGAAGAAATCAGCTACCGTACAGTTGCTCTATTGAAGACAAAGCGCTGAAACCAGTAAGAGTAACAATCAGGAGCGACCGAAAGTGGTGTGGCACCTAAAATAAATAGCAAAGGTAAATGCCAGGCTGAGCTTCATGGAAAGAATCTCAAGGAAATGAAATTCATTCACCGAAGGAGTAGTGTAGAAAACACTTGTTCGATCGGTAGTGGAGTATTGATCACCAACCTGGGACTCTCACCAGGTTGGATTAATAGAAGTTCTAGGCAAAATCTGTTGTATCGTTTACGAAAGTGGCAAATAAATACTCGCAGACACAGGGGCGCCGACTTATAAAAAATATTGAGGGGGGGGGGGGCATACTGGGGGTCTTGCGCTGGGAAATTTTCTAAATTTTAAATGAAAAATAGTGAGTTTTAAAGCTTTTTAAGCATTTTAGAGTCATATGATCAACATTAGAGCCCCGAAAAATGGACTCTCGATAACTCGACCCTCCGGGAAACTCGACAAGTCCGACACTTATTGGCTTTGAAAAAAGAAACAAAACATAAACACTCTCGGTATTTTCGTAAAAAGCTAATTTAATTTACAGTAATAATCACGTTTATAGACTATTACAGAGCAGTGAATATATAGCTCTGAAAAGACTGAAATTATATTTAAATAATTCCTAAACTATCATTAAAAGGATAAAACATAGAATATCGCTGTCGCACAGTAATAGCACTATGATTAATAAGTGAAATAGTTAGTTTAAGATTACTTTGAATAAGGCTCGGGGTTCATTAAATAAAAATAATATCTCAAAGTTAAAGCTTTAATACAGTTAGTAAAGTTAATACAGTATGCCTAATACTTTCAGTCAAAAAGTATGTAAATAGCACGTTTCAATTGGGTCTTACACCCTAAAAATATTCAAGTATTTGAAAATAACTAATACAGTGCTATAGTAATATAGTAATACAGTAGTAAACTAGTACTAATATTCCGAAACTGAAAATTTAACATTATGTATGTATTTAATTCTCAATTTTATAAAGAGTTTTAAGATTGCTCTAAATGCCATTATTAGGGCTAGAGTGTCTTTAGAAAGGCGCAAATGTCGACCGTCAGACTGGATTACTGAATATGAAGTAGCTGATGACTGGACGAATATCCAATTCATCCAAAACATCTCGGTGGACATGAAGAACAGCCAAGTTGTTCAAAGGCTTCTGTTCCATTGTTGATCGGAGATACGACTTCAGACGTCTAAGGGCGCTAAATGACCGTTCTGCTGTTGCTGTCGTGACTGGAACTACTTGGAGAAGCTTAATGCACTTACTACTTCACATAACATTTCTCAAACTGCAGGTTCTTGTGTAATGTACTTTCTTACATCACACATGTTTTTTAAGACCAGTTGTTTTTTATTAGCGATATCGGCTCACATATTCAAGTGTAAACGTAGTCTGTCATTGTTAGGTCATTTTTTAAAAACTCGGTTGATTTCTCCAAATTTGTTTAACCTCTGTTTACTGAAAGTAAGAACTAGTTCTACTGCAATGACCTGTGTGAGTACAGTTGAAGCAAACCGCTCAGTAATGCAAGATTGCACCGTTTCACAAACTTCAATGTAAAAAACCTTGTAGTATTCCTTTGTGGTTTTGAAAGTGTGCGGTAAGCCGGCTTCGTTGTTCTCATACTTCTTTGATATACTTCGATTCCGAGGAAGCGAAGGATCATCAGCTTGTGAAGATTTTTCTTTTAAACACAATTCCCAAAAGTGTTCAAAACTATCACGCCGTCCATTCAATATACAAATCAGGCCCACTTATATTTTTTCCAGGTCAGCAATACTTAGATGAGGGCATTGAATTTTTTTCATTGACATCTTCTACTGGGATCATTGCATGGCAATAAAGAGGTAAAATGAAATAAGTCTTGAATTGTAACATTGACTGAAGGTAACCTGCACATTTGTAACCCGCCTCTGTTTTGTCCTGAGCCGTCCGCGGTGACCGAGCGGTTCTAGGCGCTTCAGTCCGGAACCCCGCGACTACTGCGGTCGCAGGTTCTAATCTTGCCTCGGGCGTGGATGTGTGTGTTGTCCTTAGGTTAGTTTGGTTTACGTAGTTCTAAGATATAGGAGTCCAGTGACCTCAGATGTTAAGTCCCATAGTGCTCGGAGCCATTTTAACCATTTGTTTTGTCCTATGCAGAAAATGTTTCAAAAATCTCTAGTTCTTCAAAGTTTTTCAGTATTCTCAAGATACTAGAAGCTCGCATAGTCCATTGAGTCGGGCAAAACTTGGTCGTTGGCGCTCTCACAACGTATGCTTCTGAAAAGTCCCATCCTTTTGTTGGATTCCCTTACGGTGTTTATTAAGTCCTTGGCTAAACCCATAACATCACTCATAGCCGTAAGATGGCGGAGATTGTCTGCAACTGCCAAGTTTAAACTAAAAATGATTCAAATGGCTCTGAGCACTATGGGACTTAACTTCTGAGGTCATCAGTCCCCTAGAACGTAGAACTACTTAAACCTAACTAACCTAAGGACGTCACACACATCCATGCCCGAGGCAGGATTCGAACCTGCGACCGTAGCGGTCGCGCGGTGCCAGAGTGTGGCGCCTAGAACCACTCGGCCACCCCGGCCGGCCAAGTTTAAACTGTGAACAGTGCAGTGCACATAACGTGCTTTTGGTTATATATCCAAAACTAACTTTTTTAGTCCTTTGAACTTACCTATCATATTCGAGGCATTGTCCTCTTAAGTTAGCCATTGACAAATCAAGACGAGCAAAAATGTCTTTTAAAATACTAAACAGAGTTTGTGGTTCAGTGTTGGGGGTCTCGTATAAGCGAATAAAGTCTTCGTTGATGATTAAGGAATCATCGACAGTACGAATACAAAATGACACTTGTTCGTGAATCGAAGAATCACTTGTTTCGTCAACCATAATAGAAAAATGTTCAGTCTTGTTGATTGAAGCCAATACCTTTCTCAACACAGACTTTCCCAGTAGATCAATGATCTCGTTCTGAATGTCGTGGGACGTTCACTTGTGCCCCGAACACCCTAACCAATCTTTAAACTCAGGTATGTCATTCTTTCGGAGTGGCAACAATTGAAAAAAATTTGAGTTTTCATCTTCGTGCCCCCTAATTGACATGGAAATTGCACGGTAGTAAAACTTGTCTCAAGAGCTAAACGGCATTTCTTCATATCATTGTTCATTCAATTGGGATGCCACACTTCGGTTAGTGATAGAATTTAGTTTCAGAACACCTTCCTGACGCGTAAACGTATTTTCATGAAGACGGATTTTTTCCAAAGCCTTCTTCCAGTTAGAAAACCCTACGGAAGCAAATGCATCTTCTTTTTTTGAAGAAAATTGTAATATATTTTTAGCATGTGCGTCATTGGAGGTTTTGTAAAAAACTTTTTCGGTAGATGCTTCATATTCTAGCCATGTACACTCCTGGAAATCGAAATAAGAACACCGTGAATTCATTGTCCCAGGAAGGGGAAACTTTATTGACACATTCCTGGGGTCAGATACATCACATGATCACACTGACAGAACCACAGGCACATAGACACAGGCAACAGAGCATGCACAATGTCGGCACTAGTACAGTGTATATCCACCTTTCGCAGCAATGCAGGCTGCTATTCTCCCATGGAGACGATCGTAGAGATGCTGGATGTAGTCCTGTGGAACGGCTTGCCATGCCATTTCCACCTGGCGCCTCAGTTGGACCAGCGTTCGTGCTGGACGTGCAGACCGCGTGAGACGACGCTTCATCCAGTCCCAAACATGCTCAATGGGGGACAGATCCGGAGATCTTGCTGGCCAGGGTAGTTGACTTACACCTTCTAGAGCACGTTGGGTGGCACGGGATACATGCGGACGTGCATTGTCCTGCTGGAACAGCAAGTTCCCTTGCCGGTCTAGGAATGGTAGAACGATGGGTTCGATGACGGTTTGGATGTACCGTGCACTATTCAGTGTCCCCTCGACGATCACCAGTGGTGTACGGCCAGTGTAGGAGATCGCTCCCCACACCATGATGCCGGGTGTTGGCCCTGTGTGCCTCGGTCGTATGCAGTCCTGATTGTGGCGCTCACCTGCACGGCGCCAAACACGCATACGACCATCATTGGCACCAAGGCAGAAGCGACTCTCATCGCTGAAGACGACACGTCTCCATTCGTCCCTCCATTCACGCCTGTCGCGACACCACTGGAGGCGGGCTGCACGATGTTGGGGCGTGAGCGGAAGACGGCCTAACGGTGTGCGGGACCGTAGCCCAGCTTCATGGAGACGGTTGCGAATGGTCCTCGCCGATACCCCAGGAGCAACAGTGTCCCTAATTTGCTGGGAAGTGGCGGTGCGGTCCCCTACGGCACTGCGTAGGATCCTACGGTCTTGGCGTGCATCCGTGCGTCGCTGCGGTCCGGTCCCAGGTCGACGGGCACGTGCACCTTCCGCCGACCATTGGCGACAACATCGATGTACTGTGGAGACCTCACGCCCCACGTGTTGAGCAATTCGGCGGTACGTCCACCCGGCCTCCCGCATGCCCACTATACGCCCTCGCTCAAAGTCCGTCAACTGCACATACGGTTCACGTCCACGCTGTCGCGGCATGCTACCAGTGTTAAAGACTGCGATGGAGCTCCGTATGCCACGGCAAACTGGCTGACACTGACGGCGGCGGTGCACAAATGCTGCGCAGCTAGCGCCATTGGTTCAAATGGCTCTGAGCACTATGGGACTCAACTGCTGTGGTCATCAGTCCCCTAGAACTTAGAACTACTTAAACCTAACTAACCTAAGGACATCACACACATCCATGCCCGAGGCAGGATTCGAACCTGCGACTGTAGCAGTCGCACGGTTCCGGACTGCGCGCCTAGAACCGCGAGACCACCGCGGCCGGCTAGCGCCATTCGACGGCCAACACCGCGGTTCCTGGTGTGTCCGCTGTGCCGTGCGTGTGATCATTGCTTGTACAGCCCTCTCGCAGTGTCCGGAGCAAGTATGGTGGGTCTGACACACCGGTGTCAATGTGTTCTTTTTTCCATTTCCAGGAGTGTATATTTGATCAACCAAGACTTCTGAAATGATCTTCCCTTACCGGATTGGCCAGGTTTTGGCTGTGAACGTTTCTCGCCTGAACACGACGAAGCAATTGACGACACAATAATTGTTGGAGGTTGACTTGCAGTATCATCAACTTCCAAGTGCACCCTTTTGGTAACAAATTTATCCATTGCAAACTTAATTCGCAATACACTAAGACACTAAAGTAAACGAATAAAGTATAGTATACTAGACACTAAAGTCGGAACACTAAATACGTCTGCTGCATGCACTGAACGAAACTGTCCACACTGAATGACTGCGGCAGCAGGGTGGACTTTATATAGCCGAGGCGTCGTAATGTCTCGAAGCGTCAAGGCGACGCGAGGCGGAGGAGTCAGTGGAATGCACGCATGGGGCGTCCGGCTCGGAGCTGCCATTGAAGCAACCGATTCGTAACAGTTCGTTGCGTCACTGTGGTGCCAGCTGTTCAAATGGTTCAAATGGCTCTGAGCACTATGGGACGCAACTGCTGTGGTCAGAAGTCCCCTAGAACTTAGAACTACTTAAACCTAACTAACCTAAGGACATCACACACATCCATGCCCGAGGCAGGATTCGAACCTGCGACCGTAGCGGTCGTGCGGTTCCAGACTGTAGCGCCTTTAACCGCTCGGCCACTCCGGTGCCAGCTGTTGCTCAAATTGCTGCAGTAGATGCAGTACGATCCAACAGCGCAGCACGCGAAACACGATGATCTTTCTTCACGGTATTGCCAGATGATGGTCTGGACCCGGTCTTCCAGCGGCCTTACATTCTCGTGACCAATACTGCCAGCAGTCATGTACAGTGGCTACATTATTCCCAAGTCCTTCTGCAGTATCGCAGAAACAACATCCACTCTCTCGTAGCTCTGTTATACGACCTCATTCAACGTTAGTGAGGTGTCGATAATGGCGTCTTCGTCGCCTTCAGGGTATTCCTAATTAACATCAACTCACCACGTTACAGCGTGTATTTAAAGCAAACTTGATTTAGATCCTCATAGTGGTGCTACTATTACCACTCTTATGCGACTGCTGAGGCGTGTATGCGTGGTGGCCCTCATCGGAGACAGTGAGCGATGGAATGGTGGTTATTCCTGGCAGTGTGCCAGCGAGAGATTGAAATGTGCCGTCCCTTGCGTGTTTGGAGTGGCGGTCGGCCTGCCGCGTGCGCTCTACGAATAAGCCGCCAACATGGTGCCCCTCCCCCCCTCCCCCCCCCCCACACCACCAAAACATACGCACACACAAAAAAAAGAATGTGCACCGTCATCGCGTAGTGAGTTTGCGGGCGACGAAGTGTGCGAGGTCCGTGCCTTGGTACTGCTGATTGTGTTGGCTGTGGCGCGATGTGATGGTGCTAACCAACACGCGTCCCAACATTCGTCAAGCGAAACACTGGGAACGGCGTCCTGGAAACAGGAGGTAAGATGTCCTTCCAATGGCACAGGACGATTTAACATTGGTGCTGCTAAAGAGGGAGAAGGCTTTACTGCTGATGTAGGTCCCACGTCCATGACGGCCGTAGTAGCGAACAATGGGCGTGTCGGCTGCTGCGGAGGCGTCGGAAGACCCACGCAGCCAGGCGTTGTGTACCAGCATGGACTGTCCGGGGGTGCCACAAACACAAAAACTTTACGGCAAGGTCACTCTAATCAAGGAAACGAGTCTGGTTTTGGCGCTGCCAGTGGGTGTCAGATGCACCGTGAATGGAAAAATGAGCACGACCAGACATCTGAGCGACGACGCCGGCTTCGTAGTTATGAGGCTTGTTACAGGCACGATGAAAAACTTTGTCCTGCGCGCAGAACTTCGTTGCGAAGTTAACATCGGAAAAAGAGTGGCGAGGGTGAAAGAAATGCAGCAAAAGGCCAAGGCGGTGACCGTGTAACAGTTTCTCTAGCGAAGCGTCGTGAGCAAGCATAATGCGACAGATGCTCAGAAACAACAACGATGCGTTTTCCCTCGAATGCGAATCATGGAGTTTGGAGGTCTGATCCTTGAAAGTGCGAACAAAACGTTTGGTTTCACCGTTCCATTGAGGAGAGAACGGTATCGTTCGGATATGTTGATTTCCATTTTTTCGGCAAAGACAGAGCGAGTGCTTTATAGTGCTAACGCTGTTGTCGAATGCATGGAAATAACAAGAGGATAATTGCTGTACGCACCGACGATAACGAGTCATCTTGTGTTCACCAAAGACCAGCAATATCAGTATGAATGCGTTGTCAAGGACTGTCAGGTCGAAGCCAATTGAAAAATTCTTGGCGCCGTGCTGCCTGATTATTCGAACATGCGGACAGTCATATCTTCTTCTTTTTTATCTAGCCCAATCCATGTACAATGTAGTTTAACACACGTTGCTGCAAAGATGGTACAATCAGTACTCACGTTCGTGCTTTAGGAGAAGCAATAAAATTGACCATTCTGAAGAGAAAATTTGTTGCGTTTTGCAACGTATTTACGAACTACTGGATCTCAGATTGATTTCGGATTATGTGGTCAACCAGTCTGAATGTAGCACTTGGGCAATCGTAGGGACTAATTGTGTTCACTAACCTGGGCGATCCACCGAGAATCAACGTGAAAAGCTTGCAGTGCTTGCGAATCAGAATGATCAATATGAAGATAAGAAACTCCTGATGCATCGAAATCCGGATCATTTCCCATGGGTAAGAGAGACAGAGTGGATACCATACAGAGACTGATGAAATTTTGTGACGCCGTGAATTATGGCTAAAGCTTCATTTTCCACCTAAGTGTAGTTGGCTTGGGCATCGTTGAACGCCTCAGAAGCGAATGCTACAAGGCGCTCTGCGTTGCCAACCTTGTGAGATAAAATTGCCTCTGTTCTGTGTAATGATACATCAGCTACAAGTATTACTGGTTTTTGCGGATCGAACGGCATGAGACATGGGCGACTAAGCAACGCGTGTTTCAATTTCTGAGAAGATTGTTCGCATTCTCCAGTCCATTTACAAGGCCATTTTTAAGTCATAGGCGATGCAGAGGAGCAGTAGTTTGCGATGAATTTGGAGTATTATGTTAGTCTGCCAAGGACAGCTTGGAGGTCTCGTACATTTGTAGGAGAAGGTAATCTCTGTATGGCCTCCGATTTGTTCTAATCTGCTGAGTTCAGAACCAACTTCATTGCTAATGGCGTGCAGCAACGGACGGGCGTGGTAAAGCTTGGTTTTACATTATCCTTGACCGTAATATGTGCATAAAAATTCATCGCAAGTCAACAAATGTCCATACTTTTTACACATCTGCTGAATACTAGCATGGGAAAGTATCAATAGTATGCACATTGTCCAAAGCCAAATAAATCAAAAGCATTCAGGCCAAAACTTTTTGGGGCTAGAACATGACTGAACTACTATGAAAGGTAAAATTTTTGCCATGCCATCGTATCAGGTTTTTACAACAACTGGTTTAAAAGTGTTTCACAACAAAAACCGTCTCCGTTGCGAAATTATTTAATATCAATGACGCGTTTCGCCCGTTTGGAGCATCATCAGATTGTGTGCGCGCCAATACGGACAGTCACGTATGCGGCTTGTACCGCGGTTTTGTAAGCGTGGCCCTATCTTGTATTGCCACGGCGGAGCCGGCTGGTGTGCTCAAGGTCCACTTCAAGGTTTAGATGTTTCATGACGGATGGATTATGTTCAAACGGTTCTGAGCACTATTGGACCTAACATCTGAGGTCATCAGTCCCCTAGAACTTAGAACTAATTAAACCTAAGTAACCTAAGGACATCACACACATCCATGCCCGGGGCAGGATTCGAACCTGCGACCATAGCTGTCGCGCGGTTCCAGACTGAATCGCCTAGAGCCGCTCGGCCACACCGGCCGGTTATTAATGACAAATTTCAAAAGTGAATTTATGTATTGCGAAGGTACTGTGTATGTAGCAAGTTGCGGTCACTGCGGCCGGCGATGGATTATGTATCCGGCTACCTTGGTGTCTATTTTACATTACATATGATTTTATGAATGATGTGTCACGTATCCAGCCACTTTTACGCAATCTGATAATGACCCAAAAGGGTGAAACGCGTCATTGACGTTAAATAATTTCGCAGTCGAGTCTGTTTTTGTTCTGAAATACTATGAAAGGCATTAATGTAGTCGAATGTCTATACTTTGCTTGCAAAGTGCACGTTCAGAGAAGAGACATACATTCGCCGTTGTAAGCCGTGAAGTGGAGGCGTGAATTTAGTAGCTGCGGGTGTCCAAATTGTTCATAAGTAATTTGGTTAATCATTCTGACTGAAGCACCAATATCTAACTGAAAACTTACCGATTTATTGCAAACTTGCAGAGAGATGAACAGTTTACGGTATGGCCTATAAATGTGACTATCTGTTCCTACATGCGGAAGATTGTCTTGGTCTGTGTTGTGATTGACGAAGCGTTTAGCTGCAAGTCCATTAGAAGAGAGCTGGTTAGAACGAGGCAAGTATTTCATTGTGCGTCTCGCTGTGCGATTCTGTCACTTTCGCCTGTGGTCCTTGTATGGCTTACCAGGAGTATTGGATACAGATTCAGAATCAGAGGTCATACTTATTTCCATTTTCTCACGTTGAAATTTGAGCGAAACTGAATTTATTTCGCTTTGCTTTCGCGTGCACACTTGCTGTGTGTGTCCTGATTTATGGCAGTGTCGGCATTCCGCGTGGCGAAGGAAGCATTTCTGCGGTCATGCCTTACACAGCATTTTGCAAAAGACTTCGGAAGGTTTGAACGAGTCAAAGAAGCGGCTGAGCGTGTCTCGTCGTATTTACGCTACCGCCTGTGGCAGCGGTTGTTGTGTGCGCTGCTAAACTGGAGCCGATGCGAGCTGTCCGCCGTCGGCATTGCAACAACATGCAGCTTAAGTCAAGTTGAGCGAAGTCTTTAACTTTGTGAGCTTAGATTAATTTGAGCACGTCCTTAAGATCAAGGTTGTGATGGTTTAGAATCCCAGCCCGTATTCTGTTACCACCAAGATTTTGTATAATCGTACCGTGAAACATTTTGTCTCGAAATGAGGCTCCACAAGAGCAGTTAAATTTACAGTTCCTAGTCATGCCCTTGAGTTCAGCGATCCGTTCCTTCTAAGACTGATTATGATGACGAGGCGTATGAAAACATGTGAAGCAAACAGTAGTTGCCGGCCGGTGTGGCCGTGCGTTTCTAGGCGCTACAGTCTGGAACCGCGTGATCGCTACGGTCGCAGGTTCGAATCCTGCCTCGGGCATGGATGTGAGTGATGCCCTTAGGTTAGTTAGGTTTAAGTAGTTCTGAGTTCTAGGGGACTGATGACCTCAGAATTTAAGTCCCATAGTGCTCAGAGCCATTTGAACCAAACAGTAGTTACATGGATCTCTGCTTCGAAGAAGTCGTCTAATGCTCGAATAATGCCTTCATTGGATAGGGTTTGGGGCTCACACTGAGGGAACAACTTACGATACGAACTGAAAATGTGCATACATACCCACTAAAATAAGAAAGACCGTCGTGGTTCACTTAATATGTTGTAAGCTTGAAAATGCTGCTCTAGCTGCAGGCTGTGTTTCGTCCATTCCTCATGTTGTGCATCAAAAGAGCGAAAAGGTGGAGGAGATGGCATCTGGTCGCTGACATTCTGTGCATCAGTCGTTACCGTTTGTAAAGCCTGTTGTCCATCCATCAATCTCCCAATAGCGGTGAGCAACGAGGTAACTTGTTGATTCTGAAATTGAGTAACTGCACTGTGGGATTGCTCTCTAGAAGTTTCCACTGCACACGCCAATTAAGGCCACTTGAAATATATAAGTTTTACGCAAAATTATGAAAAATATTACTGGTAAGTTGCCGATTACTGCCACAAAACCACCAGACTTGTCGACAGTTGTTGTCTGTTGTATCTATAGCGAAGGTGACAAATAAATGCAAGTAGACATCTACGAAAAAAATAACATATTAATACGTTTATGCCGGCCACTGTGGTCGAGCGGTGCTAGGCGCTTCAGTCCGGAACCGCGCTGCTGCTACTGTCGCAGGTTCGAATCCTGCCTCCGGCATGGATGTGTGTGATGTCCTTAGGTTAGTTAGGTTTAAGTAGTTCTAAGTCTAGGGGACTGATGACCTCAGATGTTAAGTCCCATAGTGCTTAGAGCCATTTCATTTGAATACGTTTATGTAAACAATATGCACGTAATAACTGATTATATGTAACTTTGAATGCTGTAGAGTCTTCTGTGGTGCTGAGTTATATGTAGGATGTTTGGAAATTTCCGTTGCAAACTTCTAGAACTTGTAGGGGGGAGTGAGTAAATAATATTCTGAATAGCACCCCATGTCCAGAAACGAACCGTTTCCGTTATACGATGGTTTCAGTTTATATGTGTAACGCGTCCACGTCTGATACGGGAAAGAGAAAAGTCAAATACAAATCGTGTTCGACCCGTTCTCGGAAGCTCTGGCACTGATTTCAGCATGATGGTGCAACACCTCACTTCTCACGTGCGATTAGGAGACAAACGATATGGTGAAAGATGGATAGGCCGAGGTAGTCCAGCCACGTGGCCGCCGCGAACTCTGGATTTAACTCCCATGGACTACTTAGTGTGGTGTCGTGTGCAAAGTTTAATTTCCGAGACTCCTATACAGACAGAGGAAAATCTGCTGGCACGAGTTCTGGCCACTGCACTAAAAACAGGAGACACTAGGTAAGGTGGAGTGTGTGTACCAGAACGGGCTCCGTAGATACAATGTTTGTAAAAACGCTGGTGGTCGCCACATTGAGCCGCTGTTGAAATGCATCAGCACTGTTCTGTCAGTTCAGTATGCTGGTTGGTGTTTGTTTTGGAATAATGTAAAAATATAATGTTTGAGTGTTAACATAAACGAATGTGCTTAAGTCATAAATGGATGTTTCGTTATATGAAGAAACAAGCAGTCCTGGTTCCGATGTCAATTTTTTTTTGTTATTTCCCATTGATGCGTTTCACCTTTATTTAGCCACCTTCGTGTTGCCCTACGAAAGAAATACAAAACTTCATAATAGTGGCGCGACCCCATCTAGTAAGGCTGGATCTCCAAGAAAATATTAAACAACTTAGTGATATTTGGTAGCGATGGGTATATAACGTCCCAGCAGGTAACCATTCGTTCTCAGAGCTTTAAAAGCACTGCGCGGTGTCCTATAAAACAGAAGATGATCGAAAGGTATTTCTCAAACAGTATATGTAACTTGCTTTGTCCCTAATGGAATATTCCTCACTGCAGTCTTCCACACTAACGCTCGTAAGTCCTTAGATGCACTAGACCTTGTGGCGGGCTGCCCATTGCGACTGCTTACAAGGATATGCGGGCCAATCAGAGTCTGGAGAAGTGAGGTCATGTGGATTTACGTCCTCTGTTGGCGTGTACGCATGGCGCCCCTCATCGGAGACAGCGGGCGAAGGAAAACTGGTGTCTCACGTAGGTGTGAACGAAGCGCGGCTCTCTGGGTGTGGTTGAGGAAGATGCCGTCAGTACCGGAAGATCTAACGAAGAGCGGCACGTTTCGTCACGGGATCGTTCAGTCGGTGCGAGGACGTTACGGAGGTGCTCAACAAATTCCTGTGGAAGACGCTACAAGAGAGGCGTTGTGCAAAACGGGGAAGTTTACTATTGAAATTCCGAGAGAATACGTTCCGGGAAGAGTTGGGAAGCATATTGCTTCCTTCCACACACGTCTCACGAAATGACCACAACGTGAAAATCCGAGACATTAGAGCTAATAAGGCGATTTACAGACAATCTTTCTTTCCACGCACTGTTAGCGAATTGAACAGGAAAGGGGGATCAGATAATGGTACTATAAGTACCCTCCGCCGCACATAGTAAGGCAGAGTACAAATGTAGATGTAGATCACAACAAGCTAGGAGTGGGGCAAACGGTTCCTGACGGGGGATGTTTTGGAGGGCGCTTCCACTACGTCTCAGAATCAACGGAAACCTCGAGAAAGTTTTGGTCGAAATATTGGGATGGAAGCCATTTTTAATTTATTTCTGGGACAATCAGATGTATTACTGAATTTGTAAAGTGATACATGGTATAAACCCTACATTTACAACTTCTCTGTGCTGTTACATCAAGGGAGAGTCCGAAAGTGAGGAGGCGTCCTGCGACAGTGGTAGATCTTAGCACTCCTTCAGAAGCCAAAAACGAGTTTAATATTCTAGTCCTGTGATGCAGGAAGTGACAGATAAGAAAATATATTTTTCTACCTGATGAAAGAATACTTAGATGGAATATAACTAATGCCATAGTCCTGTACAGGATTTTCACAACAAGTAACGATACTTCAGCAATGTGAAAACAGACAAACATAAAATGGTGTGTGTGTGGAATGGTGGAGGAGGGGGCTGTAATTGGATGTGTGTGGACACAACTTAGACGGAAAACAATTTTCAATTTTCTACCTCTTGGTTCATGTACGAGACGAATGATTTTTTCGCCACTCCGCAGCTAGTTAATAAAAGAAAGTCCCCACTTCCAACATATGCACAAAGTATATATACAGCAAGGTGGCGACCAGTAGAATGTATAGCGCTCCTAATTTCACTTCCTCAAATGTTACAACTCTCCAAAGAATATATTAACATGGATCATCTATTCGCGCTGACTGCTTGGAGCGTTTAATACCGTACTTTCTGTAAAGTGCGTAAATTTCGGCAAGCGTATGATAGACGTTCATCACAAATAATTTATCTTACGTGATCTAAGTCCACATTAGCTTCCTATAATTAAAACATTCTGCGCGTAAGAGTAGGCATGTTTACATGGACAAAACCCAAGGTTTTTCTGTGAGAAAGGAAGAAAGTTACTTTAATTTCCATCGATGTCGAGGTCATCAGAGACGGAGCACAAGCTCAAAAACGGATGAGCCTGGTGAAGTCGAGGTAGACTTGTCTTATCAACCACCCGGGAATTCGCCTCAGGCTATTTAGTGAAAAGGTGAGAAGTCCATGTCAGTATTGCCAAACGGCTATCTGAACATCGTTCAACCTAAATTTGAGACTACGGCCTCTGCGAATGCGTCATTTTTCGAGAAGAAGGTTTCGAGGATGAGCAGGGTGCCTAATAACATAAAAGGCAATTTACTCTTGCTTTATGGGCTATAGAATTAGAGTAGTTCTTTTACGTCAAAGAAAGTACCAGATCGGGTTGACGGAGGAGATAGAAAAGATCCAAAGAAGAGCGGCGCGTTTCAGCACAGGGTTATTTGGTAACCGTGATAGCGTTACGGAGATGTTTAACAAACTCAAGTGGCAGACCCTGCAAGAGAGGCGCTCTGCATCGCGGTGTAGCTTGCTCGCCAGGTTTCGAGAGGGTGCGTTTCTGGATGAGGTATCGAATATATTGCTTCCCCCTACTTATACCCCCCCCCGAGGAGATCGCGAATGTAAAATTAGAGAGATTAGAGCGCGCACGGAGGTTTTCAGACAGTCGTTCTTCCCGCGAACCATACGCGACTGGAACAGGAAAGGGAGGTAATGACAGTGGCACGTAAAGTGCCCTCCGCCACACACCGTTGGGTGGCTTGCGGAGTATAAATGTAAATGTAAATGTAAATGTACTTATTATAATTAGACGGACTGAATATTTGTGAGACCTCCGGAATGAAAACTTTTCGCCAAACAGAAAGACTAGCATCGGTGCTTAGCCAGTTTGATGCCCCACGACAAAGTCTCCTCTCCATTCCCAGAAACCCTTAAGTCACCTAATCGTAGTCGCTGGTATGCCTTTAAGAAGGGAAGGTCTATAAAATATTTAGAAGTTGTGTGAAACTCTTATTAAAATCGACTACCCTGGTTAAATATATAAACGAACTTCCTAAAATTTAACTTACCTGCGCTCGAGTTTTCTGCGTGGTAATGTTTTCAGCTATATTAGTCAGGAATGACCGAACCACAGAATTTACAGAATTCAGTGAACTGGGACTCTATTTGCTGGGCGCTTAGGCCGCACTCAAGCCCATGTTCGTTATGTTTGTCAGTATGAAATATCACGGTTGAACTGTGTTCACGAAAGCTGAAACCGGTAGATAATGACAGGGAAATTAAACTTATAAGGCTGTAACTCGATCATATACAAACCAAGCAGGCATCATAATTGTATTTGTTGCATGACTGTGGATTAATGGAAACATGCACAAAAGGGGAGCTGAATATGGACCGCGTGGCGCAGACTCTCATCTGGATGCATTCCACATCCGCAATTGCCGTTGGCATTCTGTTTCATGTTGTTGATTTTTATTGATGTCTCTTATTTCAGATCAATGTTCTTTTATGTAAATAGTACATTTAGTTCATTACATGTTCCGTAGATAATCTGTTAGATTTCTGTCGAAATGAAGTGGGACGAGTCAGTTTATATGTTATGCACCCATGGCTTGGTTTTTGTGGTTACATAGCATACTGGCAATTTAAAAATTACTAAAAAGCATAATGATTCGAATACAACAAACCCTTACATGTTACTCTTTGTCACTACTCACGTTACAAGTAAAATGTAAATGTAACAAGAAAATAGTCCGCAGCTCGTGGTCGTGCGGTAGCGTTCTCGCTTGCCGCGCCCGGGTTCGATTCCCGGCGGGGTCAGGGATTTTCTCTGCCTCGTGATCACTGGGTGTTGTGTGATGTCCTTAGGTTAGTTAGGTTTAAGTAGTTCTAAGTTCTAGGGGACTGATGACCATAGATGTTAAGTCCCATAGTGCTCAGAGCCATTTGAACCATTTTTTTGAACAAGAAAATAAAAATACATGCATACGATACTAGAGGTTCTGAGAGTGTATAGTTAAATTTTCGTCTGTGGAATAAAAGACGATAGGCCGGAAGAAATTACTTCTCATTAGATTTATCATTTTCTTTTGTTACCTGTCAGATAGTTTGTGTTACAGAACAAATGATTTTAAAGATTTTGGTGGGTGCATATTGTACTCAGGAATGGCGGTCGAAGACTTCCAGTATAAGGAGTCATCCTCATTCTACCAACGACCTTGTCAAAGAGGGCGTAGGAGCAGAGACAGGTTGAGGACACCCTCTAGTCCTTGGGTTCGGAAATCCCTCCTTATCCTGGGATAATTAGCAGTAATCAACTGCGTGGGGATGCAGAAGATAATGGAACCACCGCATTAAAGACAAGTAGCGTGTAGCCACAGGAAATGTCACTTATTAACGGTCATCGCCGGCAGCATCAAGCCGTTCAGAAGATAAGTGGAAAAAAAAAAGAATTTTTTAACTCGTTTGTGAGCCACTGGCAGCTTCAGAAAAGAGTATTGTACGCCATCTTTTCGTCTAATGTTGTGGGTTTGGACATCACTATTTTCAAATTGTGATGGACTCTGTGTGACAGACTTCATTTAGTGTAAGAGTTTTGGGGGATTCTCGGTTATTCTTTGACTCCTACGCAAGTTCTTTGTTAGTATTATACTACATGCTGTAGAGAATTTAATATACGATGTTTTAATGAAATTAAATGGAAGTCCATTTACCCTCACTAATGCTTTGGAAAACATTTTAACAGTTTCTTTGATTATATGAGAATGCAGGCTTTCTCGGCGAACCTCAATTATTAAATCTTCTCGGGTTGACAGCCGATTCAATGCGTTGTTCTCCGGCAACGTTTCAGCAAGTTTCTTACTTGATATCTTCATGAGAAGATGACAAGTAAGAAACTTGCTGAAACAGTGCCACAGAACAACGCATTGACCCGACTGTCAACCCGAGAAGATTTCATCGTAGTTTCTTAGGTTGCTATATCTAACTGGATTAATTATAACAAATGTATCATGTGCAAAAACAACTAGCTCTGCTTGATGAAAATCATTCACGTATAAACAGAACACGCGTGGAGTCACAGTTGTACCCTGTGAGACTACATTCTTAATTTCTCCCAATAACTAAGTTTTTCCATTTCCAGTATTGTTTGAATTACTGAAGACCACTTGTTATTCTCTTTTACGTGTTATTGAAACCAGTTGTCTGAGACAGCATGATTCTATACAACCTAACCTTTTTATAAAAGAGCGTCATAACTAAGCGCATATTTGTTGTCGAGTTATTCTTGTTTATACCTGAAGCGTTAGTGAGTAAAATAATATTTTCTTATCTATAATCTTAATTAAAATTCAGTTTCATACTCACCTTGTTCCTTTGGTTGTATAACTTAATGTTCAGTTTAAATATGTAGGTACAGAAATAAACAATGCGTAATTACATGCTAAGAGAGCAGTTATTGAATCAGCAATCTGTGCTAGGGTTTGTTTCCTTTCTCTGGCAGCTGGAGGTCCCACAACGTTCATGTCGACTGCCTGCACGAACTCCCGTGGGTCGCCCGCACTTCTCGTGGAAATAGCAAGATGTATAATTGGATATACTTCTTCTAAAATAAGATTTAGCACAAAGATAAGATATCCTCGCTGGCCAAGGCTTTGTTTAATAATCAAAATTCTAGAACACAGAATACCAAGAAAAAGTGGATGCCTCGTACAAAGTACTTTCAAAGATCTTTTGGTTCGCTATTTTGCTGTTTCATAGTGTGGACTGGGCGTATTATTTCCTAAATAAGTAAACAATGTTAATGTAATTCAACGTTTAATACTTATCGTGTTAGATTTAAATAGAAAACTTGTGCTGGTGTTATTAGTTTGTGAGAAGGGACCAGAAAAACTGAAACAGGATTCAGAAACCAAGGCAAAGCAATTCAGTCTGTCTCAATACCGATTTCGAACATGAATAATGGATATTATTACTTTCCTCTCTTGTACTGCCTCTGCAAAACAGCACGGCCGTATTATAGCTGAGAGAGAGCTGGCTTTTTCATTAATCATCGTTCTGCAGATTATAATTGGTGAGAGAGTTCGGGGACTCTCGTGTCGGATAACGATCTTTTGTTCTAGTTAACTGACCCTTTACTGAAGTAATAAGCGCGATTTTTGGAAAACTCTGGTATAGTTTTCACTAAACTGAAATTTTTGCTTCGATATTAAAACTCTCTATCATACAAATGCACATGGAAATAAGAGTAAATAATAAAAATGACCAGAAAAGGTTTGCACAAATGAATTTAATTATCATATCACCGCTTCTTCCATAGTAACTGTAAAACTATGTCTTAGGGTTCATTAGTTGGATAATATTTCTACGGGAGATTCTATCGGATTTATAAGTAAACTCCGCCCGAACAGGCGTCGGAAAGCCCAACGGTACCGACCGACCGCTGTGTCATTCTCAGCCGATGGTCGTCACTGAATGTGAGTATGGAGTGGCCTGTGGTCAGCACATCGCTCTCCCGGCCGTTCACAGTTTTTGTGACCGGAGCTGCTACTTCTCAGTTGAGTAGCTCCTCAATTGAGCTCACAAGGGCTGAGTGCATCCCGTTCACCAAAACCGCTCGGCAGACCAAGTCGGTCATCCATCCAAGTGCTAGCCAAGCTCGACAGCGCTTGACTTCGGCGATCTGACAGTAACCTGTTTTTCCACTGCGGGGAGTGGTGGTAACAGGTAGCAGGAATCCCTAGATTTACATGGCCCGTCCAAAAAGTTTCGAGACTGATTTTATTCCTGGCGTATAAGCGACACCAGCGTTGTAACTATGGTGGCAGCTTGACCTATCAACTGTAAATAAAAGATGTGTATTCGACCAGTCAGTTGGGATCAGGCAGTGTTCAGTAGTGGGCGTGTGACCGTAGCGTGTCAGCGTTGTTGTCTCAAAAACCGTAACCCCGCAACATCGGTAAATTAAGTGTTCAATACATTTTCCCGAATTTTATGAAGAAGAGAAAAGTCTGTGCAAAGTTTGTCACCATGACTCCGGAGCAAAAACAACGATGGGTGGACGCCTGCCGCGATTTGACTGAAATGCGAAACGCGAGCAATTCTTTTCTGGAAATAATCATCACGGGTGACAAGATTTGGTGTTATCAGTACGAACCTACCACAATACACGACTAAGTGCAGAAATTTACATGAGGGGCCAAGGATCTGCCGTAATAATCGACATTCAAGCCAATGTGACGTCAGAGTCGGACGGCACACCAAAGGCGGAAAATTCATATGGTTGTATGAAAGTTCTGTGGGTGGAACGCAAGTGAGAGGAGACTACGTAGAACACCTGAAGCATGAAAACCACGATTTCAATTTTACTCTGTTTTGTTTTTAATCAAATCTTGAAACCTTTTCAGATGAAGAAGATATTTATTTTATTTATTTATGCATTTATTTTACCTGGCAAGATTAGGGCCTTCAGGACCTCTCTTACACCTAACCAGGCATACTCAGATTCAACAAATTTCAGTGTCTACAGAAAATTAGGACATATAACATGTTATACAGTATTAATGTTAAAGAAAAAAATAGAGATTATAAAAGTAGTACAATGATAATTATAACAATCAAAAAATAATTATAACAATCAAGAATAATAATAATAATAATAATAATAATAATAATGACTATGTATATGAAAGTAAACATATTTTTTTTATATGAGTGTCAGTCCTATTGCTAGCTGGGAATTTTCTCGTTATATTCTTGCAGCTTGTGAGTTATTCTCATCAAGCAGAGCCATAAGACGATGGAATGGGGTGAAAGAGATATAGAAGAGGTAGATAGGTTAGAGGAAGAGAAATAGAATGGTAAAATACGAAGCTATGATGGAGAGGAGAAAGAAAAAGATGAGGGGCGCGGGGGGGGGGGGGGGCACAACAATGGTGGCTATACCGTCCCTAATATGTAAGTCTTAAGTTCCCTCTTGAATGTTGAGTGGTTTTGGATAAGACGCAGATCACAGGGGAGCGCGTTCCATAGTCGTATGGCTGAGATGGAGAATGACACGGAGAAAGATCTTGTGTTATGTAAAGGTACAGCCAAGATGCTAGACGTATCCGATCTGGTATTGCGGTTGTGGAATGATGATAGGTGTTTAATGTGAGAAGATAAGTATTGGGGGCACCAGTGGCTAAGAAATCGATGAAGTAAGCACATCGTGTGGAGATCGCGTGCCTTATGTGTGCGTATCCAACCTAGCTGGGAGTATGAAGGACTGATATGATCATACAACCGTATGTTGCATACGTATCTAACACAAGCATTCATCACTAGCTCGAGGCATCTCGAATTTTCATTATTTGTACCATGTTGAACTACATCACAGTAGTAAAGATTAGGCAAGACTAGTGTTTGGACTAATTTTTGTTTAACATGGGTTGGAAATATTTTTCTAAATTTTTGAATTGCATGTAGGGAGGAGAGCGATTTCCGGCAAGCTGTGACTGTTTGTTCTTCCCAGTTTAGGTGTTCATCCAAGATTATTCCAAGGTCTTTTACTGTTTTTTGGTATGGTAGTTGGGTACCACTGAGGAGTATTTGAGGGACTGTTTCGCGAAAGTACCGACTGATTAACTTTGGATGAGATATAAGTATGACCTGGGATTTCTTGGGGTTTAGTTTCAGACCTAGGTTCTGTGCCCATCGAGATATGCCAATTCATACAGCAACAGGTTGAGAAAATTGACACGGAACTGTTTGAAGTAATGTCATTATTTTTACTAGGAGTCATTTAAATTATTACTGTAAGTGCTAAAGGCATGCATTCAGCAACTCGTGCGCACGTCACGCTCGTAGCCACCACCATATCGGAAACGCTGACCAACTGCTTCCATCAGTACAGTTGGATCTCCCCGTAGAATCCCACCACAGCAGAGTCACTGACCGGCAGCACATGATAAACTGTCAGCAGAAAAACTATTTAAATAGCCTCGGATCGGACGAATTGTCAGTCTTTCTCGACTCACACTGGTGAGTCTCGATAAACTTGTAATTATTCTGGCTATGGTGATGGACGTAGTGGTGGATGGCTTGTATAGCGTTCGTGTTATTGCAACCTGTATTTGGGAATACGTTGGAGACAATTACTTACTCGGTGTTCGCGTATTTCTGCTCCTCAAGGTCCCAATGTCTACATTGCCTAATCACTAGTACGTGGTGTCCTCATCCGAGGATAATCTATTGTATTGTTAAAATAAAATATCATTTATTATTTGACGTATTGCCTATTGGCTTCTGTCTCGGGGAGGCCGAAGATCCCGAAACCGAAGCTGATAGGCAATATGTCAACAAGTGTCCACGAAAGCCTCAACAGTTTTGTACATTTGCTATTTATTCAGCTAAAGGCCCTAATACGGAAAATGAATATCTTATTAAATAACGAGCATATATTTCCAACGTAGAAACACATCCAATTCTTTTTTTACTTGTGCTCATAACATTTATTAGTTATTGACCTAAACTTTACATGCCCAAGTTCCTAGTCTTGTCATAGTTTCATCTTAGTTTTGAGTATTGTTACTATTATTCATATTTCATTTTCGTTAGTAATCGTAGTTAAGAAAATCATAATTCAGTCTCATTATTATGCAGTTTTCGGAAGTTGTATTTCTTCCTGTAATTTTCTGCTGTCTGCATAGTAACGTTAGTTAAATTAAAAAACTGGTTTTACTAGTCATTTTATTAGTTCGAGTCAAGTCACCTGTTCATTTTATTAGTAAAATCCAGTTTGGCACTTTGTGCAGTTTATTAGTCACTTAAAGTATGTCAAGTAATTCTGATGGCCGATAGTAACCAGCCCAACTGTTCATGGCATGTTTTAATAATTCACTGGTTTCCATTTATTAGCAGTCGCTATCAGAATGCTTTGGGTTTTATTCCGAAAGTAAAATAACACAGTCTGAAAATGAAATGAATATTTTTAATGGTAATTGCTGAGGGCAGAAAACAAATTGACGTTTCCCATTTTAAAAGTGAATAATATCCTTCCAATGCTTCTTACAATTATTGGAAGCGTAATTTTAGAATTAACATTCGTATTGCCAGCAAGTATGACGAAAAATCAGACCCAAGTGTTGTAGTAGTTAAAACACCGGGCTCTCATTCGCCATGAGTGGGGTTCAAGTCCCCATTCGGCCATCCTGATCTGGAAAGCAATTAAGACGAATGCCGGGTTGGTTCCTTTGAAAAAGAGGTGGCCGACTTCTTTCCCGTCATAACAAGCAGACAGCGTCTCTAATGAATATGCAGTCGACGGGACGTTAAACCTTAATACTCATTCTACCTTATTGTGAAATATAGTGGTTAGGGTCGGTTTTATCACAACAATGATAGGAAAAAAAACAGAAAAACAGCAATTATGACATTACGAGGAAATTTATAAATCCGATTAGGAATACAAATAAAACTCATTTGGAAGGGTACGAATGCTCATTTTCTCCGACAACAATAAGCAACTCATATGGGTTCGTGGACAAAGAGGAGGGAGAACATTTCATCTGTACTCAACTGAGGTCCGGTGCTCGTTCCATTCGCTGTATTTTGAGCATCTGCAGCTAGAGCTGTGCTGTACGAGCCCTGTGAGCGTGGGATTGTCATTTTTCGGAATGATTTCTGATCTCTCCTCCACCCCAACATATTTTTAAACGTATAAAAGTAGCGAAGTTTCCCTACACTAGACTCGTACTGCATAGGAATGTGGTTCAGTCTACGGGTGGCCACTATGATTTGAATTTTCCGTAGCTTCCTTAAATTAACTAAGGCCAACGTGAAATTGATTTTTCCAACATGACCATCCTTGACCAATTCCAGCGAACACTCTGCCTCTAATGACATCGGTGTCAGTAAACGCTATTCACCCTTCTTTCATTGCTCAAAGCGTGTAACATGACAGTACTGTGTCTCTTTGGTGATTCAGTCTCTTAGCCATAATGGAGAACCAAAGTGAAATATGATAGACTGTGGAAACAACGTGCGAAAACGATCCTGTCTTAAGTTATAAGGTAAAATAGTTTCAGACAACCAGTGGTAGACAGCAACACTCCTTAAGCAAGAAGTAAGGGAGCCGACATACCTGACAACATGTATTGATATGCCACGAACGGCTGGCAGCAAGTCAGGATAGGGACAGCGGTGATCTCGTCAATTTATTCATGCGAGTCATTAATTACGTGAAAAGGCATTTGGCAAGGTATGAAGCCAATCATTAACTTTCAGTGCCACCGAAAATGCAAAAACTAAGTGTGTCCCGGAGGCGTGAATGAGTCTGCTGCAATTAAACGCAACCTCGTCTGCAGCCTCTAAAGTAGTTCGTAAACAAAGAGTTACGTTACAGAAAACGATGCAAAAAGTAGGAATAGGCATTATGGCCAGAATCACATTTTGTTTTGCAATAATTTCCAAACAAAAATATTATTTTCGATTTAGAAACCATAAATTTTATGTTTTTAAACGGGAATTATTTAGTTTTTTGTATGTCGGAATAATTGTTTTCGAACTAAAAAATTAAAAATTATTATTAAATAAAATAATTATTAAAAATTATTAATTATCCTACAAAAATCGTGTTTAATTCGTTAAGCGTTGTAAAAAATGTCAGTGCCAGGAATATTGTTTTGATGATATCGGATCGATGCAACGTACCAGAAACGTTAACAGACAATAACTCTACGTGGCGAAAATGTATAATTCTAAACGTAAATTTGTTATAACATGTTTTCATTAGTATCACCACCATTCGTATCATCATCAGCCATCTGAAATTCGTTGTTGGGTGAAGGCGTCTCCTAAACTCCTAAACTTTTAGCTCCACGCTTCCAGGTCACTCCTACACGTTTTCTAATGTTATCTATCAATGTTCCACATGGCTGTTGTCTCCGTGTTTTGTTATCTCTTGGAATTCAGTAAACAATTTTCTTGGTCCGTGCACCTAGCTACAAGTCCCACCCACTTCCACTTTATTCTCATTGCGCTCATAGTTACTCATTCTATTCCAGTCTGTTCCATAACGTATTTGTCTGTTTTTCGGTCTACCCTAGTAATTCTCTATTTGTATGTTGCGACTGCGCACTGATCAGCCATCAGTTTTTTAATGGTTTCTGCATTTGAGGCCCATGTCTTTTTGTTTAAGAGCAGCGATATCGCACCTCTACCAGCGATCGTCATCGTATCTTATCGACTGGGATGTGAATACCGCTATTTCTCTAGAATTTTGCGGACGGTTGAGCTTCCCGCCAACTGTAACCATTAGCGGACGTCCTCAGCAATGTGTTCGGAACTTCGTGCGGTTTTAGCCAACGTAAAAGGAGAGTCAGCGACTGGATCTTGACGAAGGTAGACATGTATCGTATGCACGGGCCGCGACAGTGATCAGCGGGCAAAAATGATTTCCGTGAATTGTTTTAAGTTTCGACCACAGCGCAATTATTTTTAGCAATTTTCAGGAATATATGTTACTTAGTGAATATGAATTTATTGCTGGAAGGACCTGGCAAAGTTAGCGTCGCAAACATTGTAAGAATAGATCTGAGAGGCTGATTTGAGCGAGAACCGTAGTTTGAACTGCATGAGTACGAATCAGGGCTATTTATGTTGCAGTTTTTTATGCGCAAACTGAGGTAGGGCGACATTAAAACTGCTCAACTTAAAGCAGTAGTATACGCTGTTTGGGATCTTATTTCTACACATACATACTGGAAACTTTACTTTGAAAATCCTATTTGGTTTACCAAAAGCACTCGCAACCATTTCTATTCTTCTGTTTATTTATTACAGTGTCCTCCTGGTAACTGCCTTCATTACTATAAATGGTTCATCGATTGGCTGTATGACGTCATTGTTAATTTGTTCTGTTTTCTTTTAGATATTTGAGTTACACATTAATTTAGCCTTATTGTAAGATTTTAAAGCATGCTTTCAAACTTGCTCTGTCAAGTTCTTCCATTTGTTGTTGCATATATGCACTACAGGCAAACAGTACAGTGCCACAAGGAAAATGAAGGTTATTCAAACATGTGTCATTAAAACGTATTATTACATCCCTTTCCTTGCTTAAGGGTCTTCCTCTACGACTTCTGCGTACAAGTTTGGACAATACAAAATCTCTTCGTCTGACTCTTCTTTCAATTCTGATTCCTCAGTATCCTGATAAAGTCTAATCGAAACTGAAGCATCGGTTTATATAACGTAGATAGATCCAGCGCCCAGATTCTCAAAAGCTGTCAGTACAGACTTTGTCCAAAGGGGCCCAAACGCTTTCTTGTAATCTATGAATCCCAATGTAAATGGTAACTAAAACTTACTGCTCTGTACTTTGAATTCGTTTGAGACTTGCAGATACTCCATTTTACTACATTTTCTTCTAAAATCAGCTTCTTCCTTTGCTTAATTAAAATCTACGGTTTCCCTCGTGGGGTTGGTAAAAATGTCAGTAAATACCCTATGCATTACAGAAGGGAGATTGATAGGCCTGTAGTTTTATATTTCTTGCGTGTATCCTTTCTTATGAAGGCGAATAATTATAGCATTGTTCCAGCTTTGAGGAAATGTCTTCTTTCAAAAAATTCCATAATTTTGCAAGTTCGTTCTGTGTTATCTTTTTTCCGGCTATTTTCGTTTCTCGACTCTCTCCTTCGTAGCTCTAATAGTATTACGCATCTCACACAGCATTATTTTCCGAATGATATAATATTCATAATAAATAACCTGGGATTCTGAGGCATCAAATAAACAATATAAACACTTAAATAAATTTTGGAACCGTTGTCAAAACTGCTCTAAATTTGGTCATTGATTTTTAGCAATGTAATTTTACGATTTATCAAACTTTCATTCTGATGGAGACACTCTTAGTTGGTGTCGAAACGTAGGTCATTGTACCTAACAGCTATTTGCAACCGATTGGCTGTATAATACTATGTTGAAACTAGTATATGCTTTCTGAGTAACAGCCATGTTTAAAACTGTAATGTCATTTCTAATAGAAGATAATTTGTATACGTCTAGCTATGTACTCGTCCTAGGAAGACGCTTCTACATAGAGTCAGTGTTTCGATGTCAAGTGGTCAGAAACATTTGTCTTGAGTCTAATCTCTTCCAAATAGCTCGCAGGCCGGTGGAGAGCGCAGTCAGATCGAGTCCTGGGGATCTCAAACTTCTCGCTAAGTTTAATGGGAAAAGTTTAATGCCCAACTGTAATGTCGTGACTGACATATTATCCTCATCCACCAGCTGGGAGCTATGATAATCGTGAAACTCCGTTACCTTGAGCATGATGACTCACACACAGCAGCTAAATATCCTTTTTTTATCTTCAGTGCAACAAAACTTTGCAACAGAAAAGGTTCGTCTTAACTAGTTCTCACTTAATATACGAGTAATTATATGTTTCAGATTGGAACTATGAATATGTGAAGCTTACAGTCAAAATCATCCTCCTTCTGTCTGGTTATAAAAATTAGGCTGGCTCCGAGCACCAAGGGACTCAACTGCTGAGGTCATTAGTCCCCTAGAACTTAGAACTAGTTAAACCTAACTAACCTAAGGACATCACAAACATCCATGCCCGAGGCAGGATTCAAACCTGCGACCGTAGCGGTCTTGCGGTTCCAGACTGCAGCGCCTTTAACCGCACGGCCATAAAAATTAGGGAACAATATGCAACTCATACATTTGAGCTGCGACATAAGCACTAATAGGAGTGGTTTTCCACCACCGCACTTCAACCGATACAGTACCACCTGCAATCATAAGAGAGAAATTATCTGCATCGTGATCTAACACACTACGAATTTCTAAACCATGAGAGGGCTCACATTACTATGGAGAATTACAGTTTCCAATCCAGGATCCATTTCTGGGGGGAGGATCATAGTTTGTTACTGTTCTGTCTCCCTTCACCACCCCCCTCCCCCTCCATCTAAATACAACTTACATCACCTATATAGGCACGATTTTAATAATAATAACAAAATAAATAATACGATAAAATATAATAATAATAAATTATTTATCTGCCATAAAATATGTGCAATATTTTAATGTAATAATAATTATTTATTTACGTCAGTGAATAGCTGGTGTAACGATCAAGAAATTGCTGTTCAGAAAAATATAGCCTTTGAAAGGCGTATGTCCGAAAATGAGAGAAGTTCGTGTGTCACACAATTTATTAACAGTAACAACAAATTCTCACAATTTTGATAACGTATTAATTAACACATTATATAATCGAACTCTGCACACACAGTCATTAATATTTCAATAAATACAACGATTGTGAACACTGGTTTGCAAACTATAGAAATACGAATGTGTAAATGAGTAGAATGTTGTTTCTTTGTGATTTCCACCTATGTTCGGGAAATCACTTTCTCGGTTTTTTTCTTAATGGAGGGTTTTGTCCTTTCTGTCTTCTTTGCTCTACGTTCTGTAGTGTGCTGGTTCTGCAAGTTTGTGGATTCACGAAGCGTGCCGTATTTGTCTTTTACAACAGACAGGTCAGCATGCGAATATGAACCTTTACTTGGGTGGAGTCAGCACTTCGTAGTCTAACGGTTCCTCTATACCCCGAGGCCCCAGATTCCATTCCCGGCCGGCTCGGGGACATTGCCCTCTCGGGACTTGATTTGTGTCCTATCCCCATCATACATCTCATCTTCACCAGGAGCGCAAGTCGCCGAAGTGGCGTCTGATGGAACCACTTGTATCTGGTGCCCGAACAACGCCATACGGGATCTCCCGGCCAATAAAGTCCTAGGATCATTTCATTTTACGGGGCTCGAATGTTACCGGTCCGGCCGCAGACCCATACACGAGAGCAGGCCCTGACATAAGCAACTGAAAATTATCCTTGTTAAATGTAGGTTGTAGGTTCTAAAATTCCTTGATATTTTGGAGATTCATAGTTCTCATTCTTCTTAATTCTCCTAAAGTTTGTTGTGAAACTGAGAATTTTTTTAGGGAGGGATCCCCCTTTCCCCTTGGATCCGCACTTGCAGAATGACTGAAAAGCATTCTCTGAGTTTTGAGCTGCATTTCCTTTCGATCCCAGCATTTAAATACCCTGTCCCATTGTGCCATCAGTAAGTATACAACAGTGTATGTAAATAACTGCAATTCCAAGCCTGTGTGCAATACCACACGGGTGGCAACAACGTTGCCAGATCACTTGGTTAGAGACGGATGCGTCTTCCTTAATGAGTTCAGATCGAGCGGGGTAGCATAGTGGTTATGAAAGTAGGCTGGGATTCTGGAGGAGTGGGGTTCAAATTCCCACCCAGACATTCAGATTTAGGGTCCCCGTGTGTTATGTGTACCAAGCAAAAGATAAAAAAATAGCGCAAAAAACAACGCGAGGGGCTGCGACCTCACAGAAACAACCACCTTCCTGTCACATCCCAGTCCCGAGCAGCAGCCTCCAGATGGCGCCGACAAACCCGGACCTCTTCCCGCTTCCACGCCTCTTCCTCCAGCCTGTCGTACTCGTCTGCCGATGGAGTGGACAGCAGTCAATAGGGAACGCTGTCAACCGCAGACAGCTTTGATTCCGCCTCGTACTGGCGGACATGGAAATCCTTTCGCTGAGTGGCATCAAACCACGATGCGCCACGGATACTCAGACAGTTCCACACCAGTAATCAGACAGTTACAAACCAGCAGTTAGACAGTACAGTTCAATGTCTGCAGCTCGCTCAGTGCAGTATTCTGAAGACTAACTTCCGGCTTAGCAGTTGCTATTTACGGCGGCCTACGAACATTAACAGGATATCTACTAACGCAACTATTAATGATGCTTACAGTCTCAGACTGCCAAGAGATAGTAGTTATTTTTAATGGCACTGTATTAGGTTTAAGACGTCCACCTCGATAGCTGACTGGTTGCATCCATCAAGCACCACAACCCCGCAACAATGTCGAACTGCAACATCCGACAATCACTGGACCAAGATGTGGCGGGCTGTCCACACCACATACCTGTCCACATACACTCGTTCCTTGTGGTACGTGGTGGTTAATGACAAATTAGCCACACGCCAGTACCTCCATTCCATACATTTTTTTTCCTTTATTGAGTTTCGATTCCTCCCGAAGGGGGCGGGCGGGCTGGCAGCAACTTAGTACGCCGCTCTTCAGCCTACAGAATTTGTTTTAAAAAAATGAAGATAATAAATAATAAAAGCAGGTGATAAAATGGTGACGTAAATTCTAAAATGGCGGAAAATTGTGGAACAACAAAGGGTTGGTGATGCTAATAAAATGCACAAGAAGCAGACAGGTAAAATAAGACAGACAATTAAAAAACACGACGACAGTCTGATTTCTGTTCGCAAGAGATATAAAAATCACATCCAGCGACAGCATGATTTCTGTTCACAATACTTTGGAAAGATGCACAACACTGAACACTCACTTGAACACTGCACGAAAAAATTTGGCAGAAATATGACACACCACAGCCGAGGGCAGATGGGGGGGGGGAACCTGGACAGATGATGGGAAAGAAAGGGGTGAAGGAGAGGAAAAACGAAGTGGAGGGAGGGGGGAAGGAGCCGACGGAGGACGAGGACTCATAACAGGGGGATGGGGGGGCAGACGCGAGAGGGAGTGGGGAAAGACAGAGGAGGGGAATGCAAAATGACTTGGGGGGGGGGAGGGAGGCAGAGAGAGGGTAGGCGGGGAAAAAACAGGATGGAAGGGGGGAAGAGGGAGCTCGGGGAAAGGACAGAGGAAAGGAGGGGGAGATGAGGACCAGAGCTGTTCCATCCATCTTACCGACGACCCTTTGTGCCCACACTGCGCACTGCTTGATATGTGTTGCGACGGGCAACTGCTGGGATTTTATACAACGCATGCTGGCGTTCCTGTTGCGACGACAGCCAGAGTCAATCACACCGGTCGACCTCCTACAACCAGATACGGTTTATTTTCCCTGCCGCCAGAACGAACCCTGTCAACTGGCTGAAGGGCATGGTGCTGTATTTTGCAAGCCTCACCCGATTTGTGGTTCCACCTGATGACGGTTCATGAGGCGTTCCGCTGCCATCCATTGTACCAGACACGACTATCGAATCATTTAGGTGCATTATTCGAGGATCCTCTTGCCCATTTGGGTGTTCCGAGTACCAGAAGGCACGCTTGAAGACGACTCGTGCCACATGATTGATCCCCGAGGAAATGGTTTAGAGGGAGCCTCCCCTCAATTAATTAGCGCGGAGACGACCCAGAAACTTCTGATGGCGATAGTAGGGCCAGTTAAAATAAATAAATAAATACATAATATCTAATTATAAATAAATAAACTTGCTCAAATAAAGCTCTCTTGATTCTGTAGGCTCTGGAAGAGCGGAAATGGGACATTGTGGCCAGGCCTTGGAAGGCGACCCCTGCCCTCTTTGCCCCTGACCCTCCTCTCGGGCTTAAGAAAATGAAAGAAAGTGGTCAGTTTGGTGGACTGCCATGTGAGGGGAACGGGTGCGATTCCCGGCGGGGTCGGAGATTTTCTCCGCTCGAGGACTGGGTGTTGTGTTGTCTTTGTCATCACACGCCGAAGTGACGTCAACTAAAAATCCTTGCACCAGCCGACATGTCTATCCGACACGAGGCTCTAGCCACATGACATTTCATTTTTTCATGTTTAGAACATAGACTGCCACGCATAACACTATACCTAATTTAGGTACAGTTTCGTAACACACTCTTAATAAATGTCGGCCGCGGTGGCCATGCGGTTCTAGGCGCTGCAGTCCGGAACCGCGGGACTGCTACGGTCGCAGGTTCGAATCCTGCCTCGGGAATGGATGTGTGTGATATCCTTAGGTTAGTTAGGTTTAAGTAGTTCTAAGTTCTAGGGGACTGATGACCTAAGATGTTAAGTCCCATAGTACTCAGAGCCATTTTTCTTAATAAATTTTATTTGTTATTTCTTATTGTGTTGCCACATGTTCGTTATAGTGCTATCCTATTTGGAAATTTATTTTAAATTCCTATGGGACAAAACTGCTGAGGTCATCGGTTCTTAGGCTTACACACTACTTAATCTAACTTAAACTAGCTTACGCTAAGGACACCACACACACCCATGCCCGAGGGAGGACTAGAACCTCCGATGGGGGGAGCCGCGCGAATCGTTTCAAGGCCCCTCAGGTCGCACGGCTATCCCGCACGCCTGCCATCCTATCAAACAAGTGTTTATTCGCAAGCATGTAAATCAGCCACCATTAAGGAACCATAATAGGGAAAGAGTTTTCTGCTACCGTGTATGTTTGGACTGTATTAATATGTTACTAGCATTTTGCTATTACATTCACAACACAGCGGTTTCCATACATTGCTTAAATCTAATGCTGTTGTGCTACCCTGGCACAGGACATTCAGAGCTTGTGCTCCACCTCTATTGAATCCTTCGACTATGGAACGTCATATCCTGCCTTTGTTATTATTATTAATATTCGCGTAACAGCAGGGTATACTGTAAGTGAGATACACGAATTATTCATGAAATTGCTTTCTCCAGCAACTTTGAGAAAAAAACATTATGTTGATCAAAATCGGCAACAGTCGGTTTCACAAAGTTCCCGCAAAGGGATTTCGGTGCAACCAATACTCATACTTATTTTAGAGGAAATATCCTAGTCTCAAATGTGATCACTTGACTCGTTGGTAAATATATGGATGGTTCAGAATTAAGGTGAACCAAGTCTGTTTTCGGCTATTTCTCAGTAGAGACTATCATTGGATGGTAAAAACATGATACTTTCAGCGTAGTATTGAGCCAAATACGTATCAAGACATTCATCTCCCAGACGGCATTAGACCTCTTTCTCTCAGAAGACAAATGGCTCTGAGCACTATGCGACTTAACTTCTGAGGTCATCAGTTGCCTAGAACCTACAACTAATTAAACCTAACTAACCTAAGGACATCACACACATTCATGCCCGAGGCAGGATTCGTACCAGCGACCGTAGCGGTAGCTCGACTCCAGACTGTTAGCACCTAGAACCGCACGGCCACTCCTCTCAGAAGACAGACAATTGTTTTCAGAGCTATATGTCTTCTTCATGACCCATAGAGCTTCATGGAGTAGTTTCAATATTTTGTAAATAAACGCAAAAACTTGTATCTCAATTTTAAAAATTTGTTGAAATGGCAGAAGACAAAAAAGTCTACAGTACCTTGTATCGACAAGTATTTAAGAGAGACTCTAGCACGTAGCTCTGTTTTCGAGTCATGCACCGGAAAAAATCGAAACATCAAAACGGCTCTAACTCTATTGAAACGAACTCAAGTTCGTGATGTAAAAAAGAAACTATAGATTTAAAGCTCCTAGAGACTGGGCACTTATTTCTTCCAATTATTTCTGACTTAGGTATAATCGAATTTTAGTAAAATGGAGCAATAGATTTACATACCATAGGTTTGTATCAAAACGATAAAATAAGCAAAGAGGAATGAGGGTAAATTCAGTGTTGTTTTAATGCTCACATATGATTTTTTAAGCACGATAGCTTTCGTTAATTCCATAAACAACAAGAAAATGGGCAAAGACAGCCTATCAACTGGATGAATATAGGGTGACTGAAATTTGAAAAAGTTTGACTCTTAATGTTTGTATTCAAAGAAAATGTCAGCGATTTTTTCTTTCTTTAGAGAGATTAATCTGAAAAGGAAAGGACAAAGAAGACCTCTGCAGACTCTAGGACATGTGCATCAACATTTACTGTAACGGTCCAGAAGAACAGTGAGTGCACAGAACAAAAATGATGAAATCAGTCTTGCCATACTTCCAACCATACATCACATGTTCTTCAAAAGCAGTCCACCATAGCTGAATACATGGTCTAGCGATGTAGCTTTAAATAATGACCCCTCACACTAATTCATCACGCATCGTATAAAATGTAAGTCAGTGACTAATATACAGGGTGCCCAGAAAGAATGTTACAATGCTTAGGGAGGACGTAGCATGTATCAAGGGAAGAAAAAAAGTTCCTCTGAACCCTCGTTAACCTCTTCGGCGTGTGTACGAGGATCAAATCTTGCACACAGAGGTCTTTGGCACGAGACAAAAAAAAAATAAAAAAAATGTTCAAATGTATGTGAAATCTTATGGGACTTAACTGCTAAGGTTATCAGTCCCTAAGCCTACACACTACTTAACCTAAATTATCCTAAAGACAAACACACACACACCCATGCCCGAGGGAGGACTCGAACCTCCGCCTGAACCAGCCGCACAGTCCATGAATGCAGTGCCTTAGACCGCTTTTTTTTTTTATTAATATCATTTTGTTCGTTTTTGTTCGTTGTATCTGCTCGGGGCGGACGTCGCAAGACACCCGTCTCAGTTCGTCGTTGATCTATGAACTCAGTTTTTTTATTACAGAGGGCAGCTAACCCTCTGACCGGACACGCTGAGTTACCGTGCCGGCGTCCGCTCGGCTAATCCCGCCCGGCGGCACGAGACAAATGAGGAAACAGTGTACGTACTAGACGTATACGCAGAACAACATTTTGGTATTGGTGTCAACCACGCACCCAACGTACACTATGTGATCAAAAGTATCCGGACACATGGCTTAAAATGACTTACAAGTTCGTCCATCGGTAATGCTGGAATTCAATATGGTGTTGGCCCATCCTTAGCCTTGATGACAGCTTCCCCTCTCGCAGGCATACGTTTAATCAGGTGCTGGAAGGTTTATTGGGGACTGGCAGCCCATTCTTCACGGAGTGCTGCACTGAGGAGAGGTATCGATGTCGGTCGGTGAGGCCTGGCACAAAGTCGAAATCGGGGATCCAAAACATCCCAAAGGTGTTCTAAAGGATTCAGGTCAGGACTGTGTGCATGCTAGTCCGTAACAGGGATGTTATTGTCGTATAAACACTCCGCCATAGGCCGTGCATTTATAAACAGCTGCTCGATCGTGTTGAAAGATGCAGTCGCCATCCCCGAACTTCTCTTCAAACACTGGGAAGCAAGAAGGTGCTTAAAACATCAATATAGGTCTGTGCTGTGATAGTTCCACGCAAAACAACAAGGGGTGCAAGCTCCCTCCATGAAAATCGCGACAACACCATAACACCACCGCCTCCGAATTTTACCGTTGACACTACACACGCTGGCAGATGACGTTCACCGGACATTCGCCATATCCACACCCAGCCATCGGATCGGCACATTGTGTACCGTGATTCGTCACTCCACACAACATATTTCCATTTTTCAATCGTCCAATGTTTACACTTCTTACACCAAGCGAGGCGTCGTTTGGCATTTACCGGCGTGATGTGTGGCTTATGAGCAGTCCCTCGACCATGAAGTCCACGTTTTCTCACCTCCCGCCTAACTGTCATAGTACTTGCAGTGGATCCTGATGTAATTTGCAATTCCTGTGTGATGGTCTGGATAGATGTCTGCTTATCACACATTACGAACCTCTTCAACTGTCGGCGGTCTCTGTAAGTCATCAGACGAGGTCGTTCTGTACGCTTTTGTGCTGCACGTGTCCCTTCACGTTTCCACTTCATTATCACACCGGAGACAGTGGACCTAGGGATGTTTAGGACTGTGGAAATCTCGCGTACAGACGTATGACACAAGTGACACCCAATCATCTGACCACGTTCGAAGTCCATGAGTTCCGCGGAGCGCCCCATTCTTCTCTCTCACGATGTCTAATGACTACTGAGGTCGCTGATATGGAGTACCTGGCAGTAGGTGGCTGCGCAATGCACCAAATATGGAAAACGTATGTTTTTGGTAGTGTCCGAATACTTTTGATCACATAGTGTAAGAACACGCACAGTATTCCACAGCGTGCTACAGGACGTATGTATTTGTCTGGTATGTTATTTTTATATGAAGATAGTAACTGTTCCCGAAAGAACTGATACCATTTATGACCGTGCAGGCCGGCCGCGGTGGTCTAGCGTTCTAGGCGCTCAGTCTGGAACCGCGCGACTGCTACGGTCGCAGGCTCGAATCCTGCCTCGGGCATGGATGTGTGTGATGTCCTTAGGTTAGTTAGGTTTAAGTAGTTCTAAGTTCTAGGGGACTGATGACCACAGATGTTAAATCCCATAGTGCTCAGAGCCATTTGAACCATTTTTTTGACCGTGCAGCTTCTCTAGAATAAATGATACTTAAATGAAACCCTCAGCTGCCGACAGGTGTTGTTGATATACCTTGATGGGGACAGCTGAGAATGTGTGACCGGCCCGGGACTCGAACCCGTGATCGCCTGCTTACATGGCAGACGCTCTATCCATCTGAGCCATTGAGGACACAGATGAATAGCTCAACTGCAGGGATTTATCTTTTGCACGCTTCCCGTGAGACCCACATTCCCAACTGTCCACAATCTACATACGTAATGTTCCTAATAGATATTTGCCCATGCACTCATTACTCGCGCCCACTATGTTGACTATTCCCACAAGTGTTCCGGCAACCTGTGCACATTTGCACAGAGGAAGGTCAATGGCCGGGTAGCCTTTCAAATACACATGAAGTTAGTAACAGTTCCAGAAAGAACAGATACCACTGATGACCGTGCAGCTTCTCTAGAATAAATTATAATTAATTGAAACCCTCAGCTGTCGGCAGATATTCGTAATTCTCAGGAAAATAGGCGCAAGACGCAGGAAAAGACGGGTAAATGAAATGAAATGTCGTGTGACGAGGGCCTCCCGTCGGGTAGACCGTTCGCCTGGTGCAAGTCTTTCGATTTGACGCCACTTCGGCGACTTGCGCGTCGATGGGGATGAAATGATGATGATTTGGACAACACAACACCCAGTCCCTGAGCGGAGAAAATCTCCGACCCAGCCGGGAATCGAACCCGGGCCCTTTGGATTGACAGTCTGTCGCGCTGACCACTCAGCTACCGGGTGCGGACTAATACGCAACGCGTACAAGAACCAACAGGGAGCAGTCAAACCGTAAGACCATAAACGAAGATCTCCGATATCAGAAGGTATAACATCACTACTGAAGCCATCAGAAACCACAGCTTTAGGAGTAACAAATATATTATTAATCTAACCCGGAAGTGAATCCACATCTAACTTCGAATTATGTGGGCTGTGACTCACAATAACGTTGCCCCCTTCAGAGCGACTTTCGTGCAGATCTGTGGACGGATTTTAGCGTGAGTGCGTTTGATGCTCTTCCCCCTGCAATCCGCAGGCAGAATTAAAAATTACGTTTGAGGTAATGTGTCTACATGAATACATTTTAGTGATCTGCCTGATTTCGTCGATAGCTAATAAAAGCTCATTTACTCTAATAAAAATTTTTGCCTAGAGTATGATAGGGTTTCTTAACATGTACGATCAAATTTATTGTATGTCTCTCTCTGTCTCTCTTTTCCTCAGAGGAAATGTTTTCATACCTGTATAATCTTCACTTCCCTGTGTTTCACTCAGGCAAAAAAGTAGTATTTGTAAGGTTTTCCGTACTGAATGTCAGGCTGCACGCAACTGTAGATAGGTAAAGACTTAAGTGAAGTCTGCAGCTGGTGGTCTACTGGCTGGCGTTGCTGCCTCTGGGCCCCCGGTTCGATTACCGGCCGGGTTGGGGATTTTTCTCTGCCCGCAGACTGGGTGCTTGAGTTGTCCTCATCATTTCATCATCATCAATTGTGACAGTGGCTAGATTGGACAGTGTAAAAATTGGGACTCAACATCTAAGGTCATCAGTCCCATAGATCTTAGAACTACTTAAACCTAACTAACCGAAGGACAGCACACACATCCATGCCCGAGGCAGGATTCGATCCTGCGACCGTAGCGGTCGCGTGGTTCCAGAGTGAAGCGCCTAGAACCGCTCGGCCACACTGGCCGACCCCAAACATCATCATCATCACTAAAGTGAATATCACAATACAGGTATATTATAAACATTTTCAGTACGTCCTTAATTTCTGTCTACCGCTTGTACGTAGACTTTACTATCGTGGGACTTGATGAATCACTCTGTACGAAACACTTGGCGAACACTGTTTCCTTTAATATTATGGCACTGAGACAAGAGTTTCACGTACCATCTGACACACAAATCTTACGGCCTGCTATTTGTGAGTCTCGTAACGCACGGAAGCAGAGAATTGCTCTCTGCTTGCCTGGAAACTTTCACCTGTTCCCCAATATCGCGCAGTCACGCGAGATAGCTAAAGGCTGGCGGAAGAATATGGGGTGAGTGTTAACCCGTGTTCAGCGATCTTCAGCACCTTCAGCGCACGACTGCACGCTGAGACATGTAATTCAAGCTGCTCTTGCGTGGTATGAATAGCAAGAAAAACAACAGCTTGATGAGGCATTCATTTAAAAGTATGCTGCTTTTCGGAGCCCATATATTTTGTGTAGTTATAACCACTACGTTTAATTTATGCTAAATCGTCTCAGTGATATAATTTTATTCGTTTCTTCTTCATTACATCGTACGTCTGCACATTTGCAGCACCACAGCAGTTTCTCTTTCATTTTGACTGACATTTCCGCTTATGTAAAGAGGTAATTATTCCTCAGGCTACCTAAATTTTTTGTCACTATGCGAGGACAAGAGTTTTTCATTCAGTTACGCAAAATATAGACGTTGATATGAATTCTCCATTACTGACGTCAGCCGTCGTCATTTACAACAATATCAATGATGAGCCTCCATTATTTTCTGTAATCGTTACCACTAAATACCTATTTACTACTGAAACTGTGATATGTTTTGTCAGCAATAGTGCGACAGAGCGTTGTTAAGTGATAAACTCGTAAAATTAGAGTTTCAGACATATTGCTAAAATGTTCGCTTAAAAACTTATTCAGACTTTCTGCGAAGTTATTTTAAAAATTATTCTACATTTCATAAGTAAGATATTTGATTCATTGTATCAGTGGAACATGACGCTACACAATCTAAAATCTTAAGCAAACGCTTATCTCGAATTTGTGATAATGTCTCAATTTTCAACAGAATTTTTGTAGATATTTTTTAATCGCAATGAAGATGGACGTGTGTATTCAGAGTAACGTATGCGAAGTCATGTACGGCTGTGATAAAAATAGCCGGCCGGAGTGGCCGAGCGGTTCTAGGCGCTACAGTCTGGAACTGCGCGACCGCTACGGTCGCAGGTTCGAATCCTGCCTCGGGCATGGATGTGTGTGATGTCCTTAGGTTAGTTAGGTTTAAGTAGTTCTAAGTTCTAGGGGACTTATGACCTCAGCAGTTGAGTCCCATAGTGCTGAGAGCCATTTGAACCACTTTTTTGTGATAAAGATATAAAAGGACTTATTGGTAATTATCACAAAGTAGTTAAGGATAATTCACTCTGACTGTAGGTAAATAACACTTAATGTTTTGTGCCAAATATGGATTTTCGCAACCGTAGAAATATAATTTTTCATAGCGAAAGAGAAAAATCAAATTCTTTCTTACGTTGCTTCTCTGGGCATGCTGTAATCAAAAATTCACCCTTAACCCAGATTTATAATGCCACAGTTACTACAGACTCCAAATTAATCTCGTGGACGTCCTACTCGCTGCAACGTTTCGTTATTCCTCAATGTGTAGCTTGTTCAACGTGGTGGGTTACAGAGGCGTTGTTTTAACGTACGCTACGCCAGTCTTTCAACGTTTACGAACTGTTTAACAAGGCTGCCTTTATTGGGCACTAATCTCGGTCTGGTAGTGTCGTAAAATGTCCTCCATGGATTATAAAGTATACCCCTTCTGTTAACAGCACTTTTATCTTTCTTTCGTGTAATTTAAAGACTGAGATTAAATACGCCATCAGTCAACTTTCCGTGGCGAATGTCTGCCCACAAACAGAAAACTATATTTTTCTGACACTTGATAATTCCCTTCATAATCAATAAATAGGGCGGGTTTATACTTGAAATTTTAGTGCTACCAACTATTTTCTGTGGAAATTTTTGTATCAAGCAGAACGTTTGTTTCTAACATTGACTACTGGAAAAGAAATGTAATTTTTGTTGTTATACAGGCTTCGTCTTCTGGCAAATTTACTCTCCGCTGTTTTTCCAAATTTTGCAGCGCTAGTAACATATTATACACTTATTGTGACAAGAACTAATACGTCTACAATGTTACTGGTAGCTGATGTATTACCTTTGAGGAAGCTTTGACCCCTAATTTCCTGATATACTCGAAGCTATCTTTGCTCTAAGGTCACAAGTCGTCACTAATTTATCGCTTTAGGTACCGAACGTAGCAAGCAGGCCTCCCCGTACGTGTAACTAATATTAGAACGGAACTTTGAGAAGTCTCTAATCGTTCTTACTGTTATAAAAATTGAGTATATGTTCCAATTTTAGTTGCTGGTTTTCAAACGAATTTAATGCATCCCAGTCCGGCAACGTTCTACAATTATCACGCATATTCTCTTGCTTACATCGATATATTACATCAACGTGATAGCATTTATAGATATTATTGCGCCACTTACGTTGTATTGTACACAATGGCGCTTCTGATACCTATGAAACATGTAACAAAAGAATAGGTGCAAAAATATAGCCTGGCTAAGCGAAGTGTGTGCCCGTAGGTCATTCTGGAACTACTGGACATGTAGTATGAAGTACAAAATGAAGATTAGGGTTAAAAATGCCGAAGACGACATGGTCATTATTAACGTAACAGACACTCGGACGAGTGAAGGAAGAGAAAAAACAGTCGGCCCTGCCATTTTCAAGTGATGGATCCCTAAAGCGATTTAGGGAAACCACAGAAAATCAGTCTGCATAACCGCAATGTGAAATGAATTTCGATCCTCCAGTATGCAGCATGCCTACAACTCCTTTACCCATTACTTTTCAAGCGCGGGGAATGAAACAAACTGTAAATAGTTGCAATTAACGTATAAAATATACTCGGAATTTTTACTGCGTCAAACTACGCTGCAAACACGAGCTTTGGACGGTAGCCTCCATCGTTTATGTCAGGAAGACAGGTCTTATGCCTTCTCTCCCCGGTTATCCCACTTTACGATCACCTAAGAAGATAAAAGAGATACTGCGCCCAATTAAGGACAGTCGTGGCCTCAGGGGCCTTTGAATTTACAGGGCCCCTAGTTAGTGCTTTGTGCAAACCGCTTTGCTTTTTGTTGTGCATAGATCGTTATTTTCTTTTCTTATTTGAAAATGAGTGAAGAGACTAATCCTGGTCTATAGCGGGATTTGAGCAGGACTGCCACTATGCCAGAAGGGTGAATATCCCTGCGACTATGCGTCAATTCTGCTTTCACAAAAGCACAAATTACGGGCGTAAATAGACAGCCCCGCGAGATGTGGGCGAGACTTGTTCCACCGCATCTCTCTACAGCCCGCGGCGACCCTATTTTATCATTATTTTTATTTACACGTCAAGTTCCGTAGGACTAAACTGAGGAGTAAACCTCCAAGGTCATGAAACGTGTCACTACATGAAATTACGACATAAAAGTAATAACAGATAAAAATGAAATGTTTATGAACCCGAAAAAAGTCAAGCCATACGTTTAAGTAAACGCAATCAACAATACAGCAAGAATCAGCTTAATGTTTCAAGGAACTCCTCGACAGAATAGAAGGAGTGACCCATAAGGAAACTCTTCAATTTCGATTTGAAAGTGCGTGGATTACTGCTAAGGTTTTTGAATTCCAGTGATAGCTTATTGAAAATGGATGCAGCAGTATACTGCACACCTTTCGGCACAAGAGTTAAGGAAGTCCTATCCAAATGCAGGTTTGATTGCTGCCGAGTATTAACTGAGTGAAAGCTGCTTATACTTGGGAATAAGCTAATTTTGTTAAGAAGAAATGACAGTAAGGAATATATATATTGAGAGACCAATGTCAAAATACCCAGACATGAACAGGTGCCGACAAGAGGTTTGTGAGCTTACACCACTTATTGCACGAACCGCCCGTTTCTGAGCCAAAAATATCCTTTTAGAATGCGAAGAGTTACCCCAAAACATAATGCCATACGTGATAAGCGAATGAAAATAAACAAAGTATACTAATTTTTGTGTCAAACAATCACTCACTTCAGATACCGTTCGAATAGTAAAAATGGCAGCATTAACTCTTTGAACAAGATCCTGAACGTGGACTTTCCACGACAGTTTACTATCTATCTGAACACCTAGAAATCTGAACTGTTCAGTTTCACTAATCATATGCCCATTCTGTGAAATTAAAACGTCAGGTTTTGTTGAATGGTGTGTTAGAAACTGTAAAAACTGACTCTTACTGTGATTTAGCTTTAGTTTATTTTCTACAAGCCATGAACTTATGTCATGAACTGCACTATTTCAAACTGAGCCAATGTTTCACACAACATCATTTACTACCGAGCTAGCGTCATCAGCAAACAGAAATATTTTAGAGTTACCTGTAATACTAGAGGGCATATCATTTACATAGATAAAGAACAGAAGTGGCCCCAACACTGATCCCTGGGGCACCCCGCACTTGACCGTGTCCCGCTCAGACCCCACATCACAGCCATTCCCAACACTGTGAATAATGACCGTTGCTGTCTGTTGCTAAAGTAAGAGGTGAACCAATTGTGATCTACTCCCCATATTCCATAATGGTCCACCTTCTGGAGCAATATTTTGTGATGAATACAACCAAACGCCTTAGTTAAATAAAAAAAAAAAAACATGCCTAGCGTTCGAAACCTTCTGTTTAACCCATCCAGTACCTCACACAGAAAAGATATTATAGCATTTTCAGTTGTTAAACGAATTCTAAAGCCGAACTGTCCCTTTGATAGTAAATCGTGTGATATAAAGTGATCAATTATCCTTACATACACAGCCTTTTCAATAACTTTAGCAAACACTGATGGCATAGAAGTAGATCTAAAATTTTCTGCATCATCCCTTTCTCCCTTTTTATAATGCGGCTTTACTACTGAGTTCTTCAGTCGTTCAGGAAACTGACCATTCCTTAAGGAAAAATTACAAATATGGCTAAATACAGGGCTAACATGTACAGCACAGTACTTCAATATTCTGCTAGGCACTCCATCATGTCCATGAGAGTCCTTAGTTTTCAGTGATTCAATTACTGACTAAATCTCACACTTGTCTGTATCACAGAGGATTAGTTGAGACATCGACCCCGGAAAGGCATTTGCCAAGAGAGTTATATGATTCACTGTAGAAACTAAATGCTCAGAAAATGATTGTTAAATACTGTACACATATCTGATTTATCAGTAACAGAAGTGTTTTTTTACTACGAACTGACTTTATATCGTCGACCTTGTACTGCTAACCAGATGCTTCCTTCACAACTGACCATATGGTTTTAATTTTATCCTGTGATTTAGCTATTCTATTTTCGTACCACCCACTCTTTGCCTTCCTAATAACATTTTTAAACACCTTACAGTACTGTTTGTAAGGTAGCTTGATTGTGACTACTTGTAATATTTTGATATGATTCCCGCTTTTTTCTACTAGTCCACTAGTCAGCCACCCAGGCTGCCTTTTACTACTAGTACCCCATTTAGAACGTTCTATTGGAAAGCAACTCTCAAAGAGCATGAGAAACGTATTAAGGAAAGCATTATAGTTGTCATCTATGTTATCGGCACTATATACATCCTACCACACTTGTTCCTTGACAAAGTTTAAAAAACTCTCTGTTGCTGTTGGATTAACTTTCCTGCATAGTTTGTGATTATGTATGACATTTGTTAGAGTACAAAATCCTTTTAGGGTTAAAATTTGTGCATCATGGTCTGAAAGGCCATTCATCCTTTTACTAACAGAATGCCCATGTGGTAATGAAGAATGAATAAAAATATGTCTATGGCTGTGCTACTGTTCCCCTGCACTCTAGTTGGAAAAAACACAGTCTGCATCAGATCGTATGTATTTAGGAGATCTGCCAGCATCCTTTTTCTTGCACCATCATAAACAAAATTAATATTGAAATCACCACATATAACTAATTTCTGGTCTTCCTATAAAGTGAAGCCTCTCCCTTATTTTTCCTCGTGGCCGTCTGTCACGTCCAAGTGCTCGAATTACACAACAGAAGCTGTGCCTAACGAAAACAATCGAGGTTACCATCGAAAACTTTTTTTTTCTAGTTTGACTCGAGTAGAATGTTGAGACTATTTTATACCAGGCTGTCGTCACGAGGAACTTCGTTCCCAGTTGTAATCAGTGTCCTGTGTGTAATTAAGAGCTGACAGAGTTTGAAAGAGGCCTCATCGTGCGTTTCCACTTGGCCCGCTGATCGAATCGTCCAATACTCATCTTTGTGGTGCATTTGGATGTGACAGTGGCCCAATGTTTGACAGCATGGGAGCGTGAGGGTAGGCATACCTCTCGTCAGGTTTCCGGTCCACTATTTCTGACCACCAAAGGGAGAATCGCTGTATCGTGCACCAAGTACATCGTAGCCCCTTCACATCTGCGACTGGCATCCGACAACAGTAATGGACTCCCTGCAACATTCTTTTTATGACGCAACATTGGTCGACGACTAGCAGCAACTGGACTAGGAAATTGCCGTCACTTGCCTAGGCTGCGGTTAACACCACAACACAAAGTTTGCCGTGACCGAGAAGAACGGACTGCTCATAAATGGCATCGCATTGTGTTCAGCGATGAACACCGTACGACCATCATCGGCGAGCATGGCGGCGTCCGGTGGGGAGTCCCTTTCTTCCAACGATTTGGAGAGGTACAGTGGTGATATTACTAGCGTCATGGTGTGGGAAACCATTAGGTATAGCCTCAGGTTTCAGTTGGTAGTGACTGAGGGAACTCTGACTGCACAACGGTACGTCAAAGAGTTCCTGCGTCCTCAAATGTTATCTCTGATGCGACAGTGTTGTGGTGCCATTTTTCAAGACAGAAATGCTAGTCCAAACATGGGTCGTGTGTCCATGAACTTTGTCATGCTGATATACTCCCGCGGGTAGCAAGATCCCCATATCTGTTCCCGTTAGAACATGTGTGGGATCAACTAGGACGTCAATTCCGTCCCAGTGCCAACTGCAGATATGTTAATGACCAATTGCAACAGTTGTGCGCCAGCTTGCCTCAGAAAAGGGTACAACGGCTTTATGACACCCTTCCCAACCGAATCAATGCGTGCATCCAGGCTAGAAGGGTGCATCGTCATACTGATAAGCGGGATCATGCTGCCAGGCTCTGTGTAAATTTGACTCGATATTGTAATCACTGAAATAATATCACATACCCTCTCAACCTGTTTCCTCGTTCCCTTCTGGTAGCTTCACTTCTTTGTCAGGCAGTGTATAATTGAAATATTAGATATATCGATAATCTGTTTTCGCTTGGACGAATGGCGATAAGGAGCTCATAAAAGCATTAATAACGTTTTTCCTCAAGCAAGTACTGAGGTAAAGACATACACATTTTCTTAAACTGAACTACAACTTTTTGTCTTCCAGAATAATTCAGGGTGTATCGAAAAGAATCATCCGATTTAAAACAAATCGCAACTATTAAGTTATTTGAGATATGTGCGTGAACAACATACTGCTGGAAAGAGCAAACTCTCGAGATTTACGTAGTTACCCACTTCAGTTCTAGTAAAAGTGGTGTCTGGACAACAGAAAGCGTTTTGATTTCTTCGATTTGCGCAGTGCGGGTCAGTAATAACTGTTGAGCGCGACTTTCGCACTAGGTATGGTGTGGATCCACCTAAAGCACAGAGCGTTAGACCATGGCATGAACAATTCCGAGAAACAGGTTGTTTGTGTAACGGCAAATCGCCGAGCCGTACCCAGTGTCTACATCTACATCCATACTCCGCAAGCCACCTGACGTTGTGTGGCGGAAGGTACCTTGAGCACCACTGTCGGTTCTCCCTTCTATTCCAGTCTCGTATTGTTCACGGAGAGAAAGATTGTCGGTATTCCTCTGTGTGGGCTCTAATCTCTCTGATTTTATCCTCATGGTCTCTTCGCGAGATATACGTCGGAGAGAGCAATATACTGCTTGACTCCTCGGTGAAGGTATGTTCTCGAAACTTCAACAAAAGCCCGTACCGAGCTACTGAGCGTCTCTCTTGCAGAGTCCTCCACTGGAGTTTATCTATCATCACCGTAACGCTTTCGCGATTACTAAATGATCGTGTAACGAAGCGCGCTGCTCTCCGTTGGATCTTCTCTATCTCTTCTATCAACCCTATCTGGTACGGATCCCACACCGGTGAGCATTATTCAAGCAGTGTACTGTAACCTTCTTCCATTGTTTTCGTACTGCATTTCCTTAGGAATCTTTCAATGAATATCAGTCTAGCATCTGCTTTACCGACGATTAATTTTATATAGTCATTCCATTTTGAATCACTCCTAATTCCTATTCCCAGATGATCTACGGAATTAACTGCTTTCAGTTGCTGGCCTGCTATATTGTAGATAAATGATAAAGGATCTTCCTTTCTATGTATTCGCAGCACATTACACTTGTCTACATTGAGATTCAATTGCCATTCCCTGCACCATGCGTCAATTCGGTGCAGATCCACCTGCGTTTCACTAGAATTTTCCATTGTTACAACCTCTCGATATACTACATCCGCAAAAAGCCTCAGTGAACTTCCGATGTTATCCACAAGTTCATTTATATATATTGTGAATAGCAACGGTCCTACTACACTCCCTTGCAGCACACATGAAATCATTCTTACTTCGGAAGACTTCTCTGCATTGAGAATGACATGCTGCGTTCTGTTATCTAGGAATTCTTCAGTCCAATCACACAATTGGCCTCATAGTCCATGTGCTCTTACTTTGTTCATTAAACGACTGTCTGACACAGACATCGAACGCATGCGCCATAGTTTAACAAGGAGTCCGCAGAAATCCGTTCGCCGTGCAGCTCGATAGTTCAACAAGCCTCGATGTCCGTCTGGCGTGTGTTGGGTCGGCGTTTACACATAGAAATCCATACAAAATTCGGCTACTGAAAGCTCTTCGTGAAGGTGGGGGGGGATTATAAAAGACTCTGTTTATGTGCCTCCGTTAGGAACAACAATTAATGAATTGAGGCATCGTATAGCAACAGCTGTTAAGCTGTAACTCAAGACATGCTCGCTGCAGCGTGGGAGCAATTTTAATACCTCATTGACATATGCCGTGTATCTGAAGGGGGGACACATTGAACGCCTATGAAAAAGTATGGAAAAAATCTTTTTGAGTTTCCCGTTCATCAAAAAACAAAATTCATTGTATACGTCTATTAGTTTTAGAAATATAGACGTGCCAGATCGGATGATTCTTTTTGATACACCCCGTAAATGTCGCTGAGACAAATCCACTGACAAAGACATTTGTAAAACTGACAAGAAGTCACAGACTGAAAATATATGTAATAGTGACAAGTTGTAACAAGAAATCAATTGCGTATTGTCTTTCGTATGATTTGACTGAAGAGCAGTGGGACCGCTATCTGAGCAGATTAAAGTTTTTTTATGGCATACGAAGTTCTGCAATAGTAATTCGTAAATATTTTTTTAGTTGTACAATAATCACTGGAAGTGCTGAATTGGTTGCCATGAAATTAGCTTGCATAGAATGTCAGTGAACTGTACCGAGAGCAGCAGAAATTTATGTATCCCGCTTAATTGGTACATGTAATTTATGCGTACCACCTCCATCAACATTGCCGAAAGGTTTCACGAGAAGTTTGGCTCAGAAAAAAATGTATATGAAATAAAGTAGCAGCAGAATCACATGTCCCTGCAACTCTTGTAGGAATACAGTGAGAAAACGATAACCGTCAGGTCAATTTGCTCCATCTCCTTCATAGAGGTAAATATGACAGTTTCCTTATCACATAACAATGATTGTTAAACGACAGATATTCATAATGTCGTCTGGAGTACTATGAACGCGTTGCCAGCAAGATAACCGTTCTATGGAGAATATATTGTAAATTAATTTCGGTAAATCATCAAATGAAAGTGACCTATGTAGTGAGTGAATCCTCTGAACTTCAATCAGACACATTGAAATGCAATAAAAGACTGGTCAACGATATTTTACCTCGGCGACAAATATTTGTGTTGAGAGGAACATGCACATCCATATGGTGAACCGTTCAAACAGCAGCAATAAATACACTACTGGCCATTAAAATTGCTACACCAAGAAGAAATGCAGATGACAAACGGGTATTCATTGGATAAATATGTTATACTAGAACTGACATGTGAATACATTTTCACGCAGTTTGGGTGCATAGATCCTGAGAAATCAGTACCCAAAACAACCATGTCTGGCCGTAATAACGGCCTTGATACGCCTGGGCATTGAATCAAACAGAGCTTGGATGGCGTGTACAGGTACAGCTGCTCATGCAGCTTCAACACTATACCACAGTTCATCAAGAGTAGTGACAGGCATATTGTGACGAGCCAGTTGCTCGGCCACCATTGACCAGACGTTTTCAATTGGTGAGAGATCTGGAGAATGTGCTGGCCAGGGCAGCAGTCGAACATTTTCTGTTCAAAAAAATGGTTCAAATGGCTCTGAGCACTATGGGACTCAACTGCTGAGGTCATTAGTCCCCTAGAACTTAGAACTAGTTAAACCTAACGAACCTAAGGACATCACAAACATCCATGCCCGAGGCAGGATTCGAACCTGCGACCGTAGCGGTTCCAGACTGCAGCGCCTTTAACCGCACGGCCACTTCGGCCGGCCAACATTTTCTGTAGCCAGAAAGGCCCGTACGGGACCTGCAACATGCGGTCGTGCATTATCCTGCTGAAATGTAGGGTTTCGCAGGGATCGAATGAAGGGTAGAGCCACGGGTCGTAACACATCTGAAATGTAACGTCCACTGTTCAAAGTGCCGTCCATGCGAACAAGAGGTGACCGAGACGATTAACCAATGGCACCCCATACCATCACGCGGCGTGATGCGCCATTATGTCGATCACGAATACACGCTTCCAATGTGCGTTCACTGCGATGTCGCCGAACACGGATGTGACCATCATGATGCTGTAAACAGAACCTGGATTCATCCAAAAAAATGACGTTTTGCCATTCGTGCACCCAGGTTCGTCGTTGAGTACACCATGCAGCATCAAGGGTAACCGCAGCCATGGTCTCCGAGCTAATAGTCCATGCTGCTGCAAACGTCGTCGTACTGTTCGTGCAGATGCTTGTTGTCTTGCAAACGTCCCCATCTGCTGACTCAGGGATCGAGACGTGGCTGTACGATCTGTTACAGTCATGCGGATAAGATGTCTGTCATCTCGACTGCTAGTGATACGAGGCCGTTGGTATCCAGCACGGCGTTCCGTATTACCCTACTGAACCCACGGATTCCATATTCTGCTAACAGTCATTGGATCTCGATCAACGTGGGCAGCAATTTCGCTATACGATAAACCACAATCGCGATAGGCTACAATCCGACCTTTATCAAAGTCGGAAACGTGATGGTACGCATTTCTTCTCCTTACACGAGGCATCACAACAACGTTTCACCAGGCAATGTCGGTCAGCTGCTGTTTGTGTATGAGAAATCGGTTGGAAACTTTCCTCATGTCAGCACGTTGTAGGTGTCGCCACCGGCGCCAACCTTGTGTGAACGCTCTGAAAAGCTAATCATTTGCATATCACAGCATCTTCTTCCTGTCGGCTAAATTTCGCGTCTGTAGCACGTCATCTTCGTGGTGTAGCATTTTTAATGGCCAGCAGTGTATACAGGATATTGAAAAGAAGTCACATATTCCTACTGGAGACAATATTGGTCAAAACTAGAAGAAAAGATCCTGTAATGATATATCCGGAAACCAATGACTAGTCAGTCTGTCCTCCCATTCCCATCTGTTTCTTATGTAAAATTAGACATTATAATGTTGCAAATCGTTACACAGCCCTTCAGCCTCCTTCATATACTCATCATGACTCCATTAGGATTGCGTCACAAGCGCTGGCCACATGCTCCTGAACGGATGCACATTTTGAATGCTTGGTCATATACTAATGCCATTAATTGTCTCCATAACCACAAATTCAACAGATTCAGGTCCTATGAATGAGAAGACCATTCTACTGGGCCTCTTCGGCTAACCCATCGCCCGTCAGACATTGCGGTGAGTTACTTTTTAATGATCTGCAGAAAATGGGGTGGCGATAGGAGGAGGAGAGAGGAGATTAATGTTTAACGTCCAGCCGAGAACTAGGTCACAAGAGACGGAGCACAAGCTCGGACAGGGAAGGATGGGGAAGGAAATCTGCCGTGCCCTTTCAAAGAAATCATCCCTGGTATTTGCCTGAAGCGATTTAGGGAAATCACGGGAAACCTAAATCAGGAATACCGGACGTGGATTTGAACCACCATCTTTCCTTATGCGAGACCAGTGTGCTAACCACTCTGCCACCTCGCTCGGTGGTGGCGACAGAAAGGGTATCCGGCTACCCTGTACTACTAACACTCCCAAATCCAAAAAAAAATAACATTCCGACCCCATGAATACAAGGGATAAAGGCCTGGAAAAAGATTCTCTTTGATGTGGTGTGAGACGCTAAATGAAGTGTAACGGATTAATAAAGAAAATAAATTCCCTAAATGACATTAAGATCTCGCCGAGCGGTTCTAGGCACAGCAGTCTGGAACCGCGCCACCGCTATGCTCGCAGGTTCGAATCCTGCCTCGGGCATTGATGTGTGTGATGTCCTTAGGTTAGTTAGCTTTAAGTAGTAATAAGTTCTAGGGGGCTGATGACCTCAGATGTTAAGTCCCGTAGCGCTCAGCGCCATTTGAACCATTTGACATTACGATCAATATAAATTTTTGTGGATAAAAGTCTTCTTGATCAATTAATATACAGGGTGATTCCGTATGATGTTTCAAACTTTGAGTAATGGTGGAGAAAGGTAAATCTATCGATCTGAGGTAAGGGCCCCTCTTCCGGAAAAGAGCGAGTCGAAAAAAATAAACGAATAACTTTCTGATATCACTGTCAGTGGACGAAATGTACCGGTACTGTTGTTGCTAATATTGCAGGGTAGGCATCTTTCAGAGGTACGGACCAGAACAAGAAAAAAATATCTAGCAAATATGGGCTCTGAAACGCATACCACTCTCTTAGAGCTGTGAGCACTTCTTCATCTTTGTACTGTGAAACACATCTCTTATACTGCAAGCTCTTTGCTTTCCATCTTTTTGGAGCAGGTAATATGGTCCAAAACAGGAAAAATGTGTCCAGTAAACATGGGCTCTAAAATGCATACCTTAAGAACTACGAACACTTGTTCAGTGGAAGATATGTGTTACACAGCAGCGAAGATGAACAAGTGCTCATAGATCTTAAGGTATGCCTTCTACAGCCTACGTTTACTCGACTTTGTTTCTTGTTTTGGTCCATCCTACCTGCTCCCAAAATATGGAAAACAAAGAGCTTGCAGTAGAAGAGCACCTCTGTCAGAAGAATCAGAGCGATTTTTGCTTATAACTTTCGACTCTGACGTTTGCGGACCAAGGACGCTTATCTCAAATTGATACATTTGCCATTCTCCAGCGTTCCTAAAAGTTCGTAATGAATGGCCCTGTTTATACTTTTTTCATTTACTACTTTTCGTCTACTGCGTCGTCAGAGCTGTAATTAATATTAAAATAACGTAATAATGAATGGGGATATGCATACATTTGTAATCGACAAAACTGAAAAGATAAAAAATCACCCAACTTAGAAGTCAAAAAAATTTGAGTGTCAGTTGCAAAAAAACCATGGCTAAGTGGAGCGTCAGCTTCATGCCCGACTCAAAAGTTTACAAAAACTCAAGTTCTAGACCCAACTTCATTTTTCAGGTCATATGCATATAAAATGACAGTCTTTAAACCTATAAACACTGTACGTAAACTGTAAAACACCTTGCTTTGAAGAGGTGCAGATTTACAGCTTCTAGAAATTTTTGTAATATCATGGTTTGCACACAGCTGTACAATCACATTATTAAACAACCCTCCTCAGATATAATGTGATGTATAATGGCATGTTCTGAAGATGCTTGTTAATAATTATTTATTGTCATGCATCTCATCAATTACGTCACACTATACCTGAGGAGGGTCCGTTTCTGACCGGAACTGGTTGTTTGATGAAGTAGCAATGAAGCTGTGTTCAAACCATGATCTTCCATAAATTATTAAATATGATTTCAACGGCTACGATTTCAAATTAATATAGTTTTGGTAGATGAGAAATTATGTGTTAATGACAAAAATGTTTCAGCGTTATAAATACAAATGTAACTAAACTTTCTAAGCGTATTAGATCTGTTTACTTTTAACGTATCTTTAATCTGGCGCATTAAACTATCAACTTTTTAATGGGAGAAGTAATAAAATAGAATCTTTCCCTGTGTAGCGGACTGTACACTTTAATGAAGCTCCAATTTAATTCTGTGTGGCATCTCGGAACTCAGTTCCAGACCGTTCGTAGATAACTCTTTATCATTTGGAGTAGAAGAGCACACCTCAAATCTTCTTTCTGCTGATATCTGTTTCCTACTTTTCAGAACTTCAGATTTCTCCTTACATACTTTGCCGACCTAGCACCCATGTAAGAACGCATATAGCGGAGAGCGGGCTAGCCTCACTCAAAGCGCTGTGTCCTGAAGGAAGTTTCCACTCTACAGCGGGGCGAACACTGTAATAAAACTTCCTGATGGATTAAAGCTGTGTGCGGTAACGAGACGCGAACACGCACCGTTGGCTTTCCCTTTAATGCTTTACCAGTTGCGCAACTTCAAAATGAGCTGTCAGAAGTTACTGGCTGCATCACAAACTGTCATTTTGCGAACTTCAGGGTTCCCGCAAAATTGTCGCGTATGTTCTGACACATCGTTTATATCGCTCTTCAGTTCTTGGTAACCGCCAATATATTTTTAACAGCGCCTCAAATGTACTCACTGTAATACAGGGTGACCCAAAAGTCTGTTAACATTTGAAAATTCTCTAATTCGTGGAATAATGTAGGTAGAGAGGCAAAAATTGATACACATGCCTGAAACGACATAGCATTTTGTTGTTAACAAAAAGGAATGCAAAAACTGGCCAGCAGATGACGCTGTACAGCAACACGTCAGTTGCGCAGCATGCGAATCATGTATAAAATGGGCTGTAGTGAGAGAGGAAGTCAGATCACTAGCCTGGCTGATAAACATCCACCGAAAACTACAACTTTTTGCAGGATGGCGCTCCACCCCATATTGCTACATGTGTGAAAGTTCTCTTGTGCACATCATTTGGTGCGAATCTAGAGCTGAGCCGCCACGCCCGTGTCATGCTTGGCCTTCCAGGTCCCCAGACCTCAATCCGTGTGAGTATTGGTTGTCGGATTGCCTGAAGTCGCGAGTCTACAACGATTGTCCGACCTTATTATGGACGCTAAAAGACAACATCGGACTGCAACTTCTCACTATACCTACTGACATGCTTTACAGTGCTGCTCACAACGTTATTCCCCGACCACAGGTATTGTTGATAAATGACAGCAGACATGTTGAGCATCTGCTATAAGGAACATCGTTTTTAGTAGTCTATTGTTATACTACTTATTGCTTTTTTATCATATGAAGCGCCATATGTTGGTCACTTTGAGCACTTTCTTGTGTGAATAAAACCTCATGTCATTTCAAGTATGTGTGTCAATTTTTACATCTCTATCTACATTATTTTGTGAAGTATTGGCTTTTCTAATGGTAACACAGTTTTGGGTCACCCTATCTATTTTTACGACTCGATAAACAGTTGAGTTTGCAACGCCAGTATCATGGGTTCATCGTTTGTCATTAAAGGTCAACTGCTTTCACAAAGAGACAATTTGAAGTTTTATATAATTTGCTACACTGAAAAACTACATTCAAGGACCACGCGATACCGATCGCCCGCCGAGTCACCCTCTGCCATATTGCGTCATCCGCATGCAGCCTGAAGAGGCATGGTGTCAGCACACTGCTCTCCCCACCTTCGTGATTTCCACACATTGAAGCGGCTACTTCTCATTAAGTAGCTCCTCAGTTGGTATTTCGAGGCTGAGTGGACTCCGTTCCAATCCTGCCACGAAGGAAAATTCCCTGGCAGTACCGGGAATTGAATCCGTGTCCTCCGCATGGCAGTGACACGCGCTGGCCACTCAACTACAGACGTGGACAATATACTACACCGTCTAACATTTTTACTAGCTAGAGACGTCTTTTATGACCTGCAATACGGTACTTGGCTCGCGCCTCTTCTTTTACAACTTCCTAGCACGAGATCTTTCCTCGTACTTAGAACGGCACGCAATACCGCCCTTCAGACTGCATTTTTACGTTCCCTTACGAGGGTGTAAGCATCCATGAGGCAATCGAGTGGCCCATCTTGAGCATGTACTTCTCCTCTTGTACTTTCGGCTTCATCCAAATTGATCAATAAGAATGTAATGGTGACAGGTGTGGAGATCTTACTGTCCTCTGCGAGAAATTTTTGAGACTTATGACAATGAGTTAACCTAATGTAAACAGTGCGATCGAACTGGGATTCGTTTCCGAATCACTCCAGCCGAGTATAATCAATAGTAAACGGTGAGGTAGGAGTAGTCGTTCAAATTGTAACATTACATATTAAAACCGGTCGCCAGCCTAATTAGGCATTTTTGTGTCAAGCAAAATGATAAAGCAGATGGCAGTGCTAAAGCTAACCTAACCTTCCTTGACACACATACTAAACTCTTTCCTTGTATCTGTTCATACTACAGCACAGTAACCTGACCTTGCAAATAAATGTGCTACTAACAAACAAATAGCCAATGAAATAGTGAACAGTAACATATGCCTCTCAACAACACGTAACTTAAATGAACTAGGTGTAACAGTTTATAAAACCAATTACAGACACACATGAAACTAGTAGCAATACTGCACAGGGGAAAGCTTGAAATGATTCTGAATTTAAATCAGAAGGTGTGCTAATGATCATATCTCTAATTTCATTGCTTAGTACAGGGTCTCTATGCCTGTGCATTAACGTACGTGCATTAGAATAGATAACACAATAAATAGTTCTTTCTTAAACTCGGTTTGAAGCAACTAAACAGAATGCAGATCTAACTACACTGGCATTGAAGGATCCTTTGCTTGGCTTCATTAACTAACTAACCTTGTACATGAAGGCCCCTAAATTTTCATGTTTAGAAGAACCACGCTCATTAACAAAACTTCACCAGTATGTATGAGAAATGGCAAGTATTCTTATCATTAACCATCAATTAAGTAAAGCACAAGAAACTATAACTCTTTCAATAACAAATGCGCTTTCACAAGCAGTCTTTTGACCTACTCAGAATTATAACTGGCTGTGCAAATGACAACACAACATTAAATTCAAGTTCAACCACTTTCTCATAATAAATTAGGACACTCGGAATTAAATTCACTAGGATAGGATTCCTGTCCACTTTTGTGATTTTGGGATGGTCACGGAAATAAGCTAGAGTTTCTAGCGACACCACGATTATTATTAAAATCAACAAAATTTCACGAATACCTTGTCCATTTACAGAGTGCCAAATATCAACAATGTAGTGGAAGGCCGGTGGGACTGGTGGCGCAATTTACAGTGGCCATTAACCTGGTGGTGATGCAATCATAGCAATATTGTTGGCCTCGCCCTGTTACGTATCTTCTTGGCGTCGAAATTATGTTTGTATAGGACCAAAAACCATGCCATGATAATGGTATCACCAAATGCAGCATCCGAGGCCCATAAATACTGCCCTTAAGGTCTTCTGGCCTCAAAACGCCAGCATATGAACCACAATTATCCGCTACTGCTAACGAGATGTTAGCCACAGCACTGCTCAGCCCAGACTCCTTACCTGTCACAGAGGACGAGTTGCCACTTGCGCGTCAACCACACCTTTTTCCACTCTGCGAGGCTACTTCAGTAGCTGCGGGATCTCCCCACATCTTTTACATTCAACACTACGGTCTCTAACTATGTACCAAGTCATTTACAGTACATTATATAACAATCATTTCAGTAGTTATTTAAATTGACTAGCACATTTTAAACAACATCGTTCAAAACTTCACGTAACTGAAATATGTATACGTAGTCAAAGAATTGCCATGATAGATACATAGATACGAGATTCAATATAAGGAACACTACAAACTGACATAGACTTATCGATATGGATACAAAATAAGTCGAAAATAAGTGTTACATGGACATGTGACGTCACCAGATGACGTATCTCGCCACACAAGCAGCAGTTGTGCTTGGGTGTGGAGACATGATTGAGCGATGCAGTACTTGCACACGAGCCAACGGTCCAAATTTTGGACACCTTTTGTAAATATGATCAGTTCTAAACATAGATGTTGCAAAGTTATTATCATCGCAGTAACGAAGTAACAGCTGTTTTTACTTTCTATTTCTCTACTTTCCTCCCTTCTTTTTTTGTTGTAGGCATTATGTAGCAAAGAAAACGTAGGCCATTTACTCGTGACGACGCATTTCTGAAGCTCATACTCATTCACTTGTGACGCAATATGGTAGGTTTTTGTTGCACTGCACTTTGCAATAAACCATTGGAGACCGCGGGGCGGGTAAATAAAATAATTCATGGAAGTATGCTCCGTCTGTGCAACTAACTGAAGGCAGTTTGTTTATTGCCATATGCGTTTCGCTTCTTTTATTTGTGAAATATCTTCGGTGTCCTTTAATAAATTAATCTTTTTATCTATATAATAAATGTATTATGTGGTACTGACAATATGAAACTTTGGCACATTCCGTCATGTTTTTCTCTTGTATTTCTAGTTAGAATCTACTTTTGTAGCACAAATTTCGTGATGTGAAATTATTGTTCGGTGTTATTTACGATTTCCATCGCTGTTAGCCTCTGTGTGTGGTCCTGGAGATGTGTTCATTAGTCTCCAGCTCCAGGTGGCCGATTTCCGGCGTTCTTCAACCCACATATATTTCAATACATGGCTTACATCACTTGCACTTTACATTTTGTGTTCGACGTATCTGTCTTTACGGTGTGTAGCGTTGCCAACTGTCGCTGTGAATTTATCTTTCGTCTTTTGTTTGTGTTGTGTGTGTGTGTGTGTGTGTGTGTGTGTGTGTGTGTGTGTGTGTGTGTGTTGTTCTTTGTGTGAGGGTATATACATATACATATGTGTGTGTGCGTGAGAGAGAGAGAGAGAGAGAGAGAAGGGAGGGAGGGGAAGATTCGTTAATTATTTATTTTGGTTATGTCTCAGACCTCTGTTTGTTATTGTTTTAGTGGCTAACATGATCAGAGAATTATTGCTTGTATGGATTTGGTCATTAGGTACCTGCTTTTTCACTGCAAGGGCTCTTTGTACGGGAAAGTTTTCTTGCAATTTTAGGAGTTTTTTGTTGTGATTATTCACTCTGATACCTGTTATGCCTTCTCCATGTTGGATGGTTCATGTCCATATTTTATCAGCTCTTCAGCGAAGATAGAATGGTTATTTTCGTATTTCCAACTTCTTATGTATTCTTTATGTCTAGGTTTGAAGTTCCTACCTGTCATCCCCAGATATACTGATTCACATTCTTGGCATTCTAACTGGCATAAGCCGGCTTTTTGGTATTTATGTGGTTCTTCTGTTGTTTGTAAATGTGACTGGAGTGTGTTTCTTGTACTGTAAACTATATGTGATCCGTGCGCCCCTGGTAGCTGAGTGGTCAGCGCGACGGAATGTCATACCTACCGGTCCGGGTTCGATTCCTAGCTGGGTCGGAGATTTTCTCCGCTCAGGGACTGGGTGTTATGTTGTCCTCATCATCATTATTTCATCCCCCGCGACATGCAAGTCGCGGAAGTGGCGTCAACCTGGAAGACTTGCCCCAGGTGAACGGTCTACCCGACGGGAGGCCCTAGCCACACGGCATTTCCATTTTATGTGTAATCCCTGTTTCTTTAACATATTTGCTATCTTGTGCGTTGCTAGCTATGTGTTTCTATGTTAAAGTGTACCATTTTTTTCTGTTAGTCATGTCATGAGTTTTACTGTTTTGTGTTTCCGTGAGTGGTGTAGTATCTGTGGGGTTCTTTGATGTTCATGTCCTCCGCTTGTTTTCATTTACTTTCAGTTGTGTTTTAATTTTTTGGTTGAGTTTTTGCACTATATTAGTGTTGTAGCCATTGTTTGTGGCTATGAGTTGTACTGTTTGTAATTCTATTTCGTCGTTTTTTTTGCTGAGAGGGATATTATTTAGTCTGTGTAAAATGTGTAGTAGGGCCGCTAATTTTTGATTTTGTGGATGAGTGGATGACGCACATATAATTGTGTCTGAGGCTGTTCGATTTCTGAAGATGTCAAATGCATGTTTATTGTTGTCTCTCTTTATTGTTATAGCCAGGAAACGTATTTGCTTTTGTGTTTCTTTTTCCATGGTGAATTGAATATTTTTGTTTATATTGTTTATGTTTGTATGAAATTTATAAATTTTCTCTTTTAGTTTATCTACCATACCACTAAATAGAAATCTAATTGTAGAAACAGAAACCATCTTGACAGAGGAAGATAAACAAGAAAATAACACTATAATTAATGGACTAAGACAAGAACTAGTGAAGAAAGAAATAAACAACATAATCACCATGTCAAAGAAGGAGCAAAACCATTTCTTCAAACGGAAACAGCACAGTACTTATCAAAAAAGAACAACATATAGAAAAAATTAAAGATTTCATCTTCTCTAAAAATATCACAAAACTGAAATTTGAGCCAACAGCATGTGACCAGATATACATAAAAAACAACCTCAGAGACACCAGACACATACTCTCAGATAAACAAAAACAACACATCACACAGAAGAACCCGAAAGTACCAACACTCAGAAGCCAACCCAAGAAACCCCTTATTCCGTGAGACTTCTTATTAATTTCATGAATACACCATCATACCATGTGGCAAAACACAAGAACAAAATCGTAATGCAATATTATGAAATGAAGAACAGCAGAACAACAAAAAAACACAAATGAACTCATAACGCAAATAAAAGACTTCCGCATCCCACAAAACAGCATCACTCGTTTCTTTCAGCACGTTCACCTCAGTACCCACTGCAGACACGTTAAAACTAACTGAAGATAATTTACTGACATACAACAAACTGTCTCCAGACAATATTAACGAAATAACTAAGCCGCTCAAAGCAATCACACCCCAAAATTACTTCCAATTTGAAAAGGAATTTTACTTACATGAAGATGGGCTTTCAATGGAATCGCCAATATGAGGAACATTGGCAAACATGTTCATCAACCGCACAGAAAACACAATTGTTGATACAGCATCACAAAGAAAGGACACAAAACTGTTTATTGGTACAGGCATGTGGATGACATAATCTGTATGGTAGGTGAACCAACAGAGAAAATTGATAAACTTCATACAGACATGAACAATATACATAAAAATATTCAATTCACCACGGAAAAAAACACAAAAGCGAATACATTTCTTGGAAATATCAATAAAGAGAGACAACAATAAACATACATTTGACATCATAAGAGAGCCTAAAGCCAAAGACACAATTCTATAGCCGGCCGCGGTAGTCTAGCGGTTCTAGGCGCTCAGTCCGGAACCGCGCGACTGCTACGGTCGCAGGTTCGAATCCTGCCTCGGGCATGGATGCGTGTGATGTCCTTAGGTTAGTTAGGTTTAAGTAGTTCTAAGTTCTAGGGGACTGATGACCACAGCAGTTAAGTCCCATAGTGCTCAGAGCCATTTGAACCATTTGAACCACAATTCTATATGCTTCATCCAACCACCGACAAAATAAAAAATTACCTGCCCTGCGACATATGCTACTCAGACTAAATAATATACCTCTCAGCAAAGAAAACTATGAAAAAGAATAACAAACAATACAACTGTTCGCCACAAACAATGTATACAACATCCACATAGTACAAAAATTTACTAAAAAATTAAAACACAACTAAATATAAATAAAAACAAGAAGAGAATATAAACACCAAAGAACCCCACAGACACTACACCACACACAGACACACAAAACAGTACCACTCATGACATGACTAAGAGAAAAAAATGGTACACTTTAACATACATACACAAAGCAACGCACAAGATAGCAAATAAATTAAAGTAACAGCGATTACACAATGCTTACATTACAAGAAGCACACTCCAGTCACATTTACAAACAACAGAAAAACCACAAAAATACCAGGGAGCAGGTTTATACCAGTTAGAATGCCAATAATGTGAATCAGTATATCTGGTGATGACATGTAGGAACTTCGAAACTATATATGAAGAACATATAAGAAGTTGGAAATACGAAAATAGCCGTTCTATCTTCGCTGAAGATGCTCTCACGAAGAACGACACACACACACACACACACACACACAAAAGACGAAAGATAAACTCGCAGCGTCAATTGGCAACACTACACACAGTAAAGACAGATACGTCGAACAGAAAATGTAAAGTGCAAGTGATGTAAGTGATGTGTTGAAATAGATGTGGGTGGAAAAACGCCGGAAATGGGCCAACTGGAGCATGGAGACTAATGAACACATCTCCAGGTCCACACAAAGAGGCTAACAGTGCTGGAAATCTTAAGTAACATCGAACGATAATTTCACATCACGAAATTTGTGCTACAAAAGTAGATTCTAACCCGAAATACAAGAGAAAAATATGACAGAATGGAACATAGTAACATATTGTGAGTACCACATAATACATTTATTATATGTATAAAAAGAAACATGCAATACAGGAAACTGAAGATGCTACACGAATAAAAGAAGCGAATCGCGTATGGCAATAACAAACTGCCTTCAATTAGTTGCATAGACGGTGCGTACCTCCATGAATCTTGAAGCAACTAAGGAACGGCGGAAAACAGAAAAAAATGATAAAATAAAATCATACATCTTACTTGAAACTAAACGTAAAAAGGTGTAACAAAAAAAAAAAAAAAAGAAAGAATACTGCCCACCGGACGCAAGACTCGAACCCTGAGTCCTACGCGCTAAAGTCGTGGGCCCAGAGCGACAAGGACGAGAATATTTGACTTGGAGTGAGATGGTCTTGTGCAACAAACCGATTGGGTCAACCACTGTACGTACAGCGAGGTACATCATGTGGTGGCGTCACATGTTAAGCATCCACCATTCAGTTTTGGGGTTTTTCCCGGCATTTGTTACCCCATTTGTCTTGCTTTAAGTTAAATGTCCCAATTTTATGAAAGTCGTTTCAGAGATTTTTAAACGTTAGTACGAATCACCCTGTGTAGAGTTCATCACGAAAGTTTTAGTGGAACCTCCAGAGATATATAGTCATTAATGATACTTCTGGGTCTGTACAGAATCATGTCAATAATTCTGTTGCACTCTTCGTTTAAACGAAAAATGAACATAGGAAAAAATACTAATTTCTCTCAAAGCTTCGAAAATATAGAAAAGTCTCGAGTAAGACACGCAAAGAAGTATCGATGGTATTTCAAAGCACTAGTAGCTGAATCATTGTTGCACATTCTTGATAAGTGAAAGTTAGCGGAAATTTTGGAGGACACTTGTAAAGTCAAAAAGAAACTGGTGCTTCAGAATGTCACTGTCACACGCACTTTGATAGTCACAACTAACAACTGAAAACGTTTAAAAGCTTTCGAGTGTCACGCATAACATAATTCGTGCGAAACCGACACTAGTAACTAACATTTGTGTATTCTACAAATTTTTGCCAGCTGTACCAGAAAATGTTTTCGCCAAAGTTGCGAAGTTCATTTATGTGATTAGCTAAAGTTTCACATTTTATCACTCTTCGTCCAGTTGTGAGTCTAAAGTGTACTGAATTCTCGACGATGGAATTAATAATCTGGCTGTTCCGTCAAATGGAAGTTTTGGTTTGTTGGCTGGTTACTTCGAGGGAAGGAATCAAACAGCGAGGTCATCGGTCCCATCGGATTAGGGAAGGATGGGGGAGGAAGTTGGCCGTGCCCTTTTAGAGGAATCATCCCGGCATTTGCCTGAAGCGATTAAGGGAAATCACGGAAAACCTAAACCACTATAGTGTGTTCATTCAACGTATTGCAAAGGTCAACAGCAACTGAGGGCACTGGGTGCTACCGGTTGCAGATAGTAGCAAACTTACAAACAAACTACGGTTATCATTTGGATTCCGAAACCACACTTAGCGCTTCCGAAATGTTCTAGAGAAGATTAAATCAACTAGCTTACCCGTGGTGATTAAAATTAGCTCATAGTCTGCAGCATCGTTCCTACAACGTACAGCAGATTTCTGGTTTAGAGCCGAGTAGAAAAATTGCACTAGCGACCTCTCCAGTCCTGTGACAAAGTAGGTCGTGACTACCAATACGACTGAAAATTGTAGGGTCCCTCTGACAGTTCTGCAGGACATTACACATCAGAGGCTGCTAGCAGCGGAACACTATCTATCTGGAATGCACATAACGTTTGTTTATCTTTTTATTTCTAGATTAACCAAGCACAAGATAGAAACAGGTACAGAGGACTCCTAAAATTACTATCGTAGCCCTGGAAACATTCCCAACAGATGCCACTTTTGAGGTATTGGCAATGAACCTCAGAAGACTTCACAATAGTGCCAGTGCCACTTCCGAAGACTAACACAACCCACAAAACAGGCAGTGCGGACAATTAACTGTAGACGAAAAATGGTAGTACCGAAATAATTTTAAGAAACTTTGGAAAAACGGTTTGAGTAAGAATAATTTCCAATAATGAAAAAAATGTGGCTGGATCGTTCTATCGGTAACCAGGCTCGTCTCCAGATATAGCATAAACTTCAAAGAAAATGTCAGGTCACTAGTACTTATGGTAGTTAGTGTTGTTATAACTGCTGGAGGGGATTTTAACAACTCACAATAGAGTGGAAAACTTAAAATTTCGCAAGTGGCAAGAGAATTGAAACTTTAGAACTTCCACTTTCCTAAAAATTTTCTCTCGAAATTTACCGAGGATCTGTTATTGAGAAGCTTATATTTGGTGAATAAGATGTTGAAATTATTGACAATGAACAAACTTGGTGGCCTGGATGATATTCACATAGTGACTATATGAAAGATCACAATACATTGCACCAAAATTAACAGTACAAAGGGCAAATAAAAGCAGAAAAGTCTATATATTTAGCAAAATACATAAGGAGGAAGTGATTTCAGACCTGTACTGCTATCATTTAACTCTGACTCATTTAACACATGAAGAGGACGGTGGCGAATAGCTGGTCAACCTCTTTAAAAATATTCATCTTGTAGAATTATTACTATTAGAAATTCCCCTTGGTAAAACGATCATTATTAGAAATTCTCTTAAGAATAAGCACAAAGCAAAGAACAAATCCGTAGGTGGGCAGTTGTAAAGTGAAACACTATCCGTAGGGCAAAGCATGAAGTATTGAAAAAATAACGAAGAAATTACAACGTCTCCCCAAAACCCAAATATTTTTTGGTCATGTGGTAAGCTGTCAAAGTCACAGAAATAAGTGTCGAGCGAAGAGGAATTGAAGTAGGTATGAAACTAAAACCAAAATGTTGCCTTTCATTTTCAAATGTTCCTCCACACGTGATAATCACTGCTGGGCATTGAAACTGAAATGAAGATGGCATGCAGCATCAGCAATTGGCATGCTTGAAGATTCAAGCAATTACCATTTAAGCGCAGCAGAAATATATAGGCAAGAATAAGGTCATATTCTGTACGTAAAGACAATTATGCATTATATTTCGCATTCAGAAACCGCAACTGAATGTCGTTTTGTGAGAGGAGCGTTTTTCGTGTGTGAAGGAAAAATTCCTACTAGCATGTGTCAGAATTCGTCAGCAACATGAGTGTCACTGTAGTTTATCGTTCCTATGGGTCAGGAGGGCCGTATTAAACGCCGTACAGGATTTCAATGATGCCATGCGACTAGCGCCCGATAGGATGACATATTGTCCACTCGACCGTGCAAGGTCATACAGCCACATCAGGAAATGGGCTCGCTTATAGAAAGACCTGAAGTGGCATTGGGGACACAACATGATCATCACCTCTGATTCACAAAGCCGGTAATTCGGACAGCGTCTATTACATTTCTAACATGTTAATATTGGTTACTGTTCACTATCTCTGAGGTCTCAATAACGCTATCTTTGATCATGACAACGCAAGAATGCACGTTGCCCATGCTGTCCTGATCTGCCTCACAAAGTGTGTTTGACTGTTGCCCTGACCAGCAATTTCTCCAGATTTCTCACACAGAGAAAACATCTGGTAACGGATTGCCGAGAGATTGGCATACCATCACTAACAGATCTACTGCGACAAATGAACTATGGCACAGAGTAGAAATACCATGGTATGACTCGATGCCCAGTCGGGATAGAGGCATCGTCTTTGCAAGAGATGACAGCTCTTTGTTTCACATTGCGCAGCGTGTGTACCTACAAATGTAATTAATATCTTCCTGTTACACTGTGCATTAAAATAAGTTAAATTTCGTTATTTGCTTTCCTTCCTAGAGCTGAAATTTTAATGGCGTGCAGTACATAAAGGACATCCGACAGAGGTGTCAATATTCCATTTCCGCATCTGAGGTTGCGAGTGTTTGGAGGACCAGTTATCCGATTCGGATTTTAACTGGGCAATAATTTCATACATGTTTGAGTTTGACCCGGTTGTAATTTCCTTAGGATATGATCCCATCTGTCAACGAAGCAAGAACTGGTACCAATCGGAGGTTGTACGAGGAAGTGATTAGTGTTTTACGTCTCGTCGAAAACGAGATCATTAGAGACAAAGCACATGCTCAAATTAAAGAAGCGCGGAGAAGGAAATAGGCCGTACCCTTTCAGAGGAACCATCCCGGAGGCAGCTTTGAACCGTCGTCCTCTCGAATGCGAGTCCAGTGACCACTGCGGAGCTTGTACGAGACATTTCCAGCTCCCGTATGTTAGCAGTGCACATTCGACAGCTAATGGGAACTGGTAGGATGTTTTACCCTTAGCTTTGTTTTGTGTACTGTGGCGGAGAGGTACAGTGCAGGCTGAATTTTCTGGCCTAGTCCTAATAGGTTTGTTTATGGGTTCAAGACTTTAGCTGACTGTTCTTTTGCCGGCCGGAGTGGCCGAGCGGTTCTAGGCGCATCAGTCTGGAACTGCGCGACCGCTACGGTCGCAGGTTTGAATCCTGCCTCGGGTATGGATGTGTGTGATGTCCATAGGTTAGTTAGGTTTAACTAGTTCTAAGTTCTAGGGGACTGATGACAGCTGTTAAGTCCCATAGTGCTCAGAGCCATTTGAACCATTTTTTGACTGTTCTTTTAACGTGAGGTAATCTGCCAGAAGAGATAAGTAGAAAATAACACTGCGAGAAGACCTACCAGGAAGAAGCACAATCCAGAGACGTGCTATTAATGAAGAAGAGGGTAATCAATGAGAATGCCATATGTGAGCCAAAAGCCAACCAGCTACTCTTGAGGCCTCACCGGCTAATCGGCTGATTTAAATAATTTTGGAAGTTGACTGGAGCTTGTGAAATCTGGAAGTCTGTTGGCAACGCTCATGAGTGAATGACGCGGGTTGTGGACGCTCTGTAGCAGAGGTGGCCCTCGCTGTTTTCGGTGCAGATAAACTAAAGCCCAGGTAGACAATGGAAAGTAAGTGTAATTTAATGAACATAAAACTTCACCTCTCCTTCTTCGGAGCCTAATTACACAACACAAGTAATAGTGCACAAATTAAGTCTCTGTCTTCGAAATGAGAGAAAAAATTATAATTTTGGTGGACTGTCCGCCACGGAAAACTTGAAGTGGTCGCTGTAGGTGGCACACAAGTAAATGACCCAGTATAAACAAACGAACAAAGTTTGTTTTGAATAGAGGGAAGCACAAGTCAACTTAATAGTGACAAATCTTGGGAGTCGTGAAACGAAATAAACTCCTGCGGTTAAGCACAAAGTCTTTCAACCCTTGGAATGAAGAAACAAAGTTTTATAGTTTTGAACTATTCTAGTAGCGGAAAAACCCAAATGAAGTTTTCTGATTAAAACGTAAAAATAACCCAACGGTCTGGTAATGAGAAAAACAAAGTGCTGTACTAAGCCTTGGCTCTGAAAGATAGGAAAACAACTCTGATCATAAGTTCTTAACGCACTTCAGATAAACATTGTCGGAGTAAAGTTCTTGAGTCACTTCGAAAAATAACTAAGTCTGTTCATAGTTCGCAACACATTTTGGATAACGACGAATTCCGATGGAAATTATAAATCTGACAACACAATCCGGCAGGGAACAGTTACAGTCTAAGTTTCAATGAAGAACGCTATATGTCTGGCAAGGCAACCACAGAAATTATTACGAAATCAAGAATCGGTCGTCCTGTCGAAGCTGTGTCTTCTGTAGAGAGACCACGCTGCAGGATGCACGACGAGGAGGTTGACTCGGAAGGTGATTGCAGCGTAGGGACGACCTGGGAGTGAGCTTCTGACTGTGGAAATGCAATAAGCATTCGGCTCCGGGGCCAGGAAGCTCGCTCGGCGGGAATTCGCTACTAGGGCCCGTGAGCCGCGCTAAATATAGACTTCGGCGCCAGGAAACATTCAGTCTTGCTTCCTGCTGCGTGACTGGCGTAAGAAAGACGTCACCGTCTGTGGTCGAGTGTGCAGCGCAGCTCCCGTATATCTTTTGCAAGGATGCAGGCTGCCTGCGTAACTGGGATGTACGAGGGTTATTCGGAAAGTAAGGAACGATCGGTCGCGAAATGGAAACCACAGTGAAAATCAAAAGCCCATTTAGCTACATCTTCCAGGTACTTCTCTGGATAGTCGCCGCTCCGGCTTAGACATTTATCGGAGCGTTATACCAAATTTCCAACACCATCGTCTTAGAAGGCAGCCGCCTGTGCTTTCTGATAATACTCTACGCTGGTCCATAGCGCGTAGCCTGCGCCCAAGTGTTGTCTTCGTATCCAGCGTTTCATGTGAACAGAGATGATACTCAGGACGAGCCAATTAGGGCTGTGTTGTGGGTGATCCAACACTTCCCATCGAAAAGGCTGCAGGAGCGTCTTCACTGCCCCTGCAGAGTGCAGCTGAGAATTGCCATGAAGAAGGAAGTGCGTGGCAGTTGTGTTAGGTGGGCTGCATTCATTAAGGCGAAGCCTCTCAGCGGGCCCTCCTACTTGGCGGGAGACATCATTGTTCTACGCACCTTTACTCGCTCACAGTGCGCTCACAACTGTAAAGAGGGTCTTGATGTGATCGATGGGCATATTACAGACACCGCCCAAAACGTCTGTAAAAATCCTCGTCAGATTTTCACAGTGGTTTGCATTTCGCTACCGATCGTTCCACACTTTCCGAATAGCCCTCATAGTTTGGGTTGCATGGGATAAGCACAAGCTCTACCAATAGCAAAACTGAACGACAATTACTAGAGTCAGTTTACTGGTTCACGAGGAACTGAATGTCTAAATACGGAACACTGAGTCAGGACAAATACTGAGGCCCAGGAGGTCCACGCTATAGGCCAAGACTCCCCGTAGCTCGAGGACGACTGCTGGCTGCTCCTCTTCGCGCCGGATGTAGGCTGACGTAGGTTGATAGGTCCCGGGATGACTCGAGGAATGCTTCTGATTGAGAAACGGCAGTAGCGGTCGCCATAATTGCCCAGAGAGCTCGTCCGCGTGCTAAAATACTGTTGTGACATATTTTTGAGTACGTGACCCTACGGAAGCGAGTAGGTCCGCGCTCACTGCACCCTCTTGTAGCGATGCCTCTGCCGCCTAAATTTTGGTTTCAGTGCTTTTCGTAAATCGTTTAAACTTGAGTCCCAACAACATAAACAATATAACTTTAAAACTGCTCACAAAATTAACCTTTATTTTCATAGTAAGCAACGAATACAACGAGAAATTGTCAAAAAGTAAACAACAGACTGTTTCACTTCACGACTACTGGGACATAAAGTTGTCAACCTCCAACCATCTCCTGTGAAAACGAGCTCAGAAAAACTTCCATTGGAGATTTACGGCTTATATCTGGTCCGACATCTTCACAGAAGTCATACACAGATGCTACTTTGTACGATGGAAACCATCTTATTTCTGAGTTTATTATGACAGGCACATTTTCACTGCCATCTTCAACATTGTCATGAACTGCATTTTCAGTGAGTAGTTAGGATCTGGGTAAGGAGTTGGGCATGGGGCTGTGTGTTGTCTTTAGAGTAAGTTAGTTTAAGTAAGCTTAAGTAGTGTGTAAGCCTAGGGACCGACGATCTCAGCAGTTTGGTCCCATAAGAGCTTACCACAAATTTCCAGTTTCCTGATGGAGAACATTCGCAGAAGTATCCTCAAGGTAATTTTCCAAAACACTCGGAATTTCTTCTTCTACAAGACGGACGTTTAGATCATGGGTGAAGGCTCGAAACTTCCACAAACACATAATGCCTTAAACAAATTACGGTCATAGATAAGAAGAAAAACCCTGACCTAAAATTTAATAAATTTACATCCAATTGCAAAGCTAATTATAAAATTACGTACAGCCCCAGAAATTTCCTGTCTAATACACTCACAAATCTGTAGCGAAAATTCAAATTTACGTTACAGTAACTTTATATATACTTACTTTCACTGTCAATGATCTCCTCAAAATGATCATCATGCCAAAACGGCACGTCAGGCAAATTATGTAACAAAAATTTACAGACACAAACTTCCTACAATGACGTAGCAAACACTCCGGGCCGACTGTTGCTCTGAAAGCTGTAAGCGACTGCTGCATTGCACTAGGTTCGTAGAAGTACCTCAGTGTACCCCTTGTAGTTTCTGTCTTGCAATAGCATCGACGGTTTCACGCGAAAGGCACTAGTACTTAAAAAAGTTAAAAAATTATTTTTTCAGACAAGAAACCACTGGGGCTCAGTGGGTTAAGGCGAATGTTGGAATGGTTCCTCTCAAAAGACATTGTCGATTCCCTGCCCAAACAGAGGTTGTGTTCCGTTTCTAATACTGTTGTCGTCAACAGGATGTTAAGCCCAAATCTTCCTTTCTTTCCTTCTTTATTAAAGTGTAGCAATGCCGAGAACGGACCCGGATCGACGATGAACGATTCCTTGTTAATTATCGAAGCAGTACAGCGCGTAATTCGTATCGCGCGCTGAAAACCGCTAAAAATACGTGGATTCCGGCCGCAGAAGTGACTGAGAGTCGAAGTCAAGAAACATTTCAAGGTAGCCATGTTGATTTCATGCTTCTAAACTTTTGAAAACCTTTGGACTCTCTACAACAGTAACTCTTATTGAAGAAACAACTTTCATACGGGACATCCAACTAGATTTGTAACAGGACTGAAATGTTTTAATTTGCAGAACGGAGATCTTTATCTTGGATGCATAAAAGGGTGTTACAGGGTAGGTTGTGCTGAGAAATAACTGTTAAGAAAATAAGTCTATTCGTTGCACCTTTTCCGAGTTCATTAGGATTGAATCAATCAGGCGATTTTGCGTGCAAATTCAAGTGGCACACCAGATACGATGTGTTAGTTGTTCTCATAGCGTGGATAATAGCGCACGAGACATCGCAGCCTTTGGCTTGGGTTCGATCCTTACTACCACCCCATAATACATTTTTGTATCGCTCTATTGTACGGTTTTAGGAAAAGAAACGAAGCACATTTCTGGCTGGCCACTTGAATTTGTGGACGAATCGACCTGGTTGGCTAACTTCAATGCTTATTAACTCGGAACCGGTGCATCATATCGAAGTTTTGCCTTAACAGTTATTTCTTAGTACAAGCTACACCTGCAACACCCTTACAGGCTTTTCAGACTGTTTCTGACCGGGTTGTATATGAACTTCATAAGTATATGTATACGTACCATACCCATGAAGTAATAAACGACGCCCCGTTTCGCCGGCCGGAGTGGCCGAGCGGTTATAGGCGCTACAGTCTGGAACCGCGCGACCGCTACGGTCGCAGGTTCGAATCCTGCCTCGGGCATGGATGTGTGTGATGTCCTTAGGTTAGTTAGGTTTAAGTAGTTCTAGGTTCTAGGGGACTTATGACCTCAGCAGTTGAGTCCCATAGTGCTCAGAGCCATTTGAACCATTTGACGCCCCGTTTCGATGATGTCATCATACCTCGCCTCTGTTTCACAGTGAAAATTATAAGATTTCTTCTATAACTGTACAAAACGTAAGTGGTTTCCATTTACTGTTTTTATAGTAATTTGTAAGCCTGACTTGTCCTCTTTCCAAGAGGAAGGTGGGCAGTGAATAAGAAAAACTTTGTTTTAAAAATCGGTTTTTCATTCATATATTTCCATTTACACAAATAAAAGAACTACATTATCTATTCTTTAACATTTTTGGTATCTTCTGATTACTTTTGCCACACACAATGTTACTATATTCAGCTTTTCATGAAATTCCTTGTTAGCTTCTGATTTCACAACATATGGCACATGCTCCCTTCTTGGTCATTGATCAGGAACACTCCATCGTGATAATGCATCCACTTCTTGCAAGCTTTCCCAACTTTGAATGTTGTATTCAGCTTTAGCTCTGCTACTAGTCTGTGGAAATCTTCTGTTAGTTGACTTCTACTACGACGGAATTCATCCTTTTGACTCTCCAAGACCCGCTTATCTAAACGAGCTTCACACTCTTCACTCAGAATATAAGAAGTGCTCATCTGTCTTTGAACTGAATATTTTCCTGAATTTTTATACATCAGAGTTGTTTTGGAAACTTTGTAGCGTTTACAAGCACTTACTATGGGCATCCCAATTCCGCTTCCAAAGCTTGAAGCATTTAACTTTCTTTGAACTTGAGGATCTTCTTTTCCTTCCCCATGTAAAGTTACAGTTGGAGAACTGAAAAATTTGTACAAAGTAGTATGCTAAGCAACCAAGGCAGTGGTGTTTGACAGAAAAAAATGGACATTCAGAGCTAAAATTATATTGTATCATTAGAAGCTGACAGTGTATGTGCCACAACTTGACAGTGGGTGTCAGCTACCGTATTTCAAATAATATCGTAATACCAGAAGCTGAAACCTCAACTAGCCCTGAAGACATAGTTACAAATTGTACCATACATTGCCAGTTACATATCAGCATCAAACAACGTTGTAAGAAGTTGCCCACACGTCACCATTTTTAATTGAAAAGTTTTTTCTGCATATAAAGCTAAGAATTTCTTAACTTTGTTGCTGCCATAAAAATAGAAAAACTTCGATAATGTAAAAATAGATATTATTAGGGTAATGATGGTCAGTTCACATGATGACTGCCATTACCCTGATCATCGTGAGTGCCATTACCCCAAATGCATCCTGGATACGATTAGAGCAATGATAGGCAGTTGACATGATGACTGTCACTACTCCAATCATGGTGTCTATCATTACCCTGAATGCATGGAGGATATTACTGAGCAGTTGATGGTCAGCTGATATAGTGACTGCCCCAACTTGATCACGATGACTACTATTATCCTGAATGTATGGTTTTATTCAACAACTAAAAAATATATATGCTGACATTTGATGTCAGCTACTGGAGCTCAAATAGTTTTCTAGCACTGGAAACTAACAGAGCATGTGCCATTACCTGGCAGTGGATGTCATCAACTGGATCTTAAAACTGTATTGTAACACCATAAGCTGACAGTGTATGTGTCATAACCTGATTTAAAGAAACCAGAGCTTGTCCTTATTATTTATTCAAATCTAGCCCCAACGAAATTGTAACACTACGAATGTGCATGTGAAACATTTTGTACTCTAAGACAGTCATTTAAGGAAACCAGAACTTGTCCTTATTATTTATTCAAATCTAGCCCCAACGAAATTGTAACACTACGAATGTGCATGTGAAACATTTTGTACTCTAAGACAGTCATTACCATAGCCTGAGTCACTATAATGTTTACTTATCTGTAACCAAACATAAAATGACGACATTTGGAGCAGTTTTTTACAGTTTTGTTAGGACTAATTGGGTAGTCAGCTTGCAGAGTTGGAGTATTAGTTGAGACCCAGTAGCTGACACTCACTGTCACATTGGGGCACACACACTGTCAGCTCTTGGTGTTTGGTTACTATTTCAATTCTGAACACCTAGATGTTTGTGTCAGATATCACTGACTTGCATGCTTAGCATATTATTTTGTTCAAATTTTTCACTTTTGCAACTGACACTTGACATGTGGAAAGAAAAGGAGAAGATCTTCAAGTACTAAAAGGAAATTACATGCCTCAAGCTTTGGAAGTTGCAAAAAATTACATGCCCATAGCAAGTCGTAGTAAACTGTACAAAGCTACCAGAACAACTCTGACGTATAAAAATTCTGGCAGATATCCAGTTCAAAGAAAGTTGGTCCCTTCCTGCATATTGGGTGAAGGATGCGCGGCTTGGTTAGGTGAGTGGATTTGGAGAGTAAAAAAATTGATTTCCTATTGGTAGAAGAAGGCTACTAGAAGGTGTCCACAAAGTAGTTGCAGAGCTGAAGGTAGATACTCCATTCAAAGATAGGAAACCTTGTAAAAATTGGATAGATTTCTTTTTGCAAAGACATCCAGTCTTTACGCAAAGAATTCCAGAGACAATTATTACATCAAGATGCAGAGTTACTGATAAAACATCAAGGAGGGAGCACGTGTCATATGTTGTAACATCAAAAGTAAATAAGCAGTTTCATGAAAAGCTTGATATAACGACAGCGTGTTCTGCAGAACTAAACAGAAAGTACCAAAAATGGTAAAAAATTGACAATGTACTTCTTTTATCTGAATAAATATATAACTATAAATCAAAGAAAAACATTTTTAAGACAAAGCTTATTTTTTTTTATTCTCCTCCCACCTCGCCCTTGGAGAGAGAACTAGCCAGGCTTACAAGTTACTTTATACACAGTAAATGCAACCTACATGTGTTTTGTACGGTTATGGAAGAAATTTTTGTAGTCTCCACCATGTAACAGCACAGTCAGTCCTCAGCAAGTTTACCTTAATCCATAAGTTAGATCACTAGTGCTAAGTGCGTTCATTTAGTTACAGAATAAATCTTTACGTGTCTTGAGAAATAAAAAAATTATTTCTTCAAAGTATAATAAAAAGTTCGAAGTATTCTCACCAACAAGTGCATTTTAACCTAAGTTAGATCATCAGTGGTGTCCATGTGTAGTTTGTAATGTATTAGAACACAGCTGTACATATTTTGGTAACTAAGAGACACAAGTGTGGTTTCTCATAACTCGAAAGATAAAACTATTCTCATCGACATGTGCAGGTTAACATGTTATATCAGCAGTGCCAGTATGTGAGCCATATGTATTTTTTCCCTTTTTTAATGTTACAGAACAATTACTTTACGACAGTAGTACCACGTGTTTTTTTTTGTTTGATGTCCTTACATATTTTGATAACTAATACAGAAAATTTTATTTGGGTGCAAAGATCGAATTTTCGTCTGTAATCAGAGATCTTTATTTATGGTATACTTGCACCTTACAATAAGCGCCCCCTGTGTGTTTTGTTCTGGTAGAGAAGAAATCATTACGAATTTTGATTAACAATTTTATTTTGATGCCGGCCGAAGTGGCCGTGCGGTTAAAGGCGCTGCAGTCTGGAACCGCAAGACCGCTACGGTCGCAGGTTCGAATCCTTCCTCGGGCATGGATATTTGTGATGTCCTTAGGTTAGTTAGGTTTAACTAGTTCTAAGTTCTAGGGGACTAATGACCTCAGCAGTTGAGTCCCATAGTGCTCAGAGCCATTTGAACCATTTATTTTGATGCAGAGATCGAATTCTTTTCTGTGTGTTGATGCTAATCCATCAATGCCTTTGACAGTGATGTGTTCGTGACATTTGATGAATTTGATGAATTTTAAAAATATGCAGTTTAAGTGATACGACGCATTATAGATCTCATCAAAACGCACGATTTATAATATGGTTTGTTGTCCTAAAGTATCGGAAAATGTAATGTCGTAGGATAAACATGCTACCACAAGTCAGTCTCATCTCAAAAGTAATTTTAAAAAATTAACTGCATTATCTTAATGAATTACTTTAGGACTAAAGTTAATGTCACGCTGACATTCACTAGAGAGTTTTAAAGGAGCGTAAATCACACACGCAGGAAGTATCTTTCAGAAGTTTCATCATCTAAATTCCTGATTATTTATCATCAGTGTGGTACCCATGCCCTGCTGGGTTCATGGACGAGACGGAGAAGATCTTAAGTGGACGTGTAGGATTTGTTACGGATTCGTTTACTTATTAATGCCAAAATATTTTATGAAACAACTTAAGTGGTTTTTGTTTCGAAGATTCGATTTATAAAATGTCGTCACGGATCTAAAACTTCAAGGTAACGGCACAACGTGGAACGAAATACACTTCTTTCATTCGTTTCTTTTTCATGTAGGTCACACTGAGCACATACGAACAACCGATCACATGATTGCCTGTTGCAATACATTTACTGAATTTGATTCTATTTTTATCAACGTTATTATTAAACTTTGTGGTGTAACGAATTACGATGCTACCCAGTGGAAAATAAATTCATCTATACGTGAATGAGTAGCAAACTGTTTTTCATCCTGGCTTTGCACCATGTACTAATTCGGTAAAACCAATTTTGTTTATCATTGTGCATGTGGTTACTAGCGCCCTGTTTTACGGTGGGGATTACTGCACGAGAGAACATGTTGCATACAGGACCAAAAGCACTGTACTTCGAGTAATAAGCTTATTGAAATCACTGCCACAATACCCTCCATTCGCACCAGCTTAATTTCGTATTATTACCTGTAAAACATGCCAAACGAACTCTAGAATTTCGATTCTACCGATTGCCAGACCGTTATCTGGAGCTGCCATCGGTTCTCTACAATCAACCTACTGCTACCTAGTACCCCAAACGCATTTTTTCCACTTCCCATTCAGTTTCTTTCCATTAATGCTGTGAACAATGCGTTCTGATATTTTCTGTCACAGCTGCAGATTAATCATTTTAGACACACAATGAGATACTTTTTTTCTAACCATAAATTAACTCGTACTCTACTTTATCATAGAATTCATTGAAATTGTTATCCTTTCAGTGTAGGTACAATTAGTCGTTTAATATCCTTTCCCAATGAAGAATTTGCAGTTCTGTAGCATATATCTTAGCCTTTCCTTTCTCGTACTGTACTTGCCATAGTAAGGAGAACTAGACTGACATGTTCAGTGTTCCACACACTTTTTCTGATATTACAACGGGATTAATTTTCTGTTACTGTACGTGAACAAAACATGTGAGACTTACATTAAATGTACAGGGTGATAATTATTGAACTATACGAAATAAAATCGTAATAACGTCTGAACGGTTTGCGTTAGGACGTTCAAACTACACGGTTAGCCGCGGGGTATGATGGGAGTTAGTATGTTGGTTTAGCGACGAAGCCCACTTTCATTTGGATGGGTTCGTCAATAAGCAAAACTGGCGCATTTGGGGGACTAGGAGTCCGCATTTCACGATCGAGAACTCTCTTCACCCTCAACGGGTGACTGTGTGGCGTGCAATGTCCAGTCACGGAACAATCGGTGCGATATTCCTTGATGGCAAGCAGACTACTGAATGGTATGTGAAGGTTTTGAAAGATGATTTTATCCCCGTTATCCAAAGTGACCCTGATTTCGACAAGATGTGGTTCATATAATATGGCGCTCGACCCCATCGAAGCAGGAGAGTGTTTGATGTCCTGGAGGAGCACTTTGGGGACCGTATTCTGGCTCTGGGGTACCCAGAGGCCACTGGCATGAGCCTCGATTGGCCACCATATTCTCCGGATCTGAACACATGCGACTCCTTTTTGGGGGGGGGGGGGCTATATAAATGACAAGGTGTACAGCAATAACCCCAAAACCATTGATGAGCTGAAAACAGCCATTCAGGAGGCCATCGACGGCATCCATGTTCCAACGCTTCAGCGAGTCGTGCAGAATTTTGCTATTCGCCTGCGCCACATGCCAATGATGGCAGGCATATCGAACATGTCATAATATAAATCCGAATATTTGTAGTGATGTTTGCATGTTAAATAAGGTGTGTGCACGCCGTAAGTTTGTAACCAACTTACGTGGTTTTTTTTCATATAGTTCTATGATTGTCACCCTGTAACAAGGTTTCCAAGTACCTACAGCGCTTCATTCCAATGACACAGACTATGTAACTATAGTAACAAAGAGTATACTTACAGTAAATATAAAGAAAGATCTGATTGAATTCTAACTCGGAGGATTTGCATAACAGTATCCCAACGACAATGGATTAGAATTGGAGGGAGATGGAGTATGATAGATCCAGCAATGCCATTCTTGCGTAATTAAAAGAGTTGCTACTAGGCGATTCTTAATCCCTGCAGATCCACCAAACCAAGAGTAAAAATGAAGCAAACGTACCAGTATGCCATTTCGACATCAAAAGACGCAGTATTGTGTTGACACATACCTATATAGGAACAAATGAACATTCTAATAAAATAAGAGCAATCAGAGCTCGCAAGGAAAGATTTAAATTTTTTCTGCGCGCTGTTAAAAATTGGAACGGAAGAAAAATTGTGCCAAAGTGGCTCGATGAACCTTCTGCCAGGCAGTTCAGTGGATATTGCAGAGTATTCTTGAGCTGTAGATCAGGATCTTACACTGCGACCTTTGGCGACCGCGGCGCAACGTTCGCATATGACTAAAGGAAAAGTGATGGCGTAAAATTTCTCACGACCATGCTGTGCCTCAGTGGCTGTGCTAATTTCCAATCCTACCCCTAGTGTCTGACAGTGCAGAAGCATGAGATGTTGTTGATGGGGATTTGTTCGTTGGATGAGGACGTAGGATACCTCGTGTGAAATCTCTCGAACGTAATGCCTGAATTTGTGTGCACGTACCCCCGCAGCTCGGTCAAATTCATTCGGTTTCCTTCGTTGGCTTGTTCTGGCAGAGAAAGCGTTCATGATGACGTTAACACTTGAACATGCGCTTAAACGTATGCTGTCGTGTGCATAGCCTGGTGGAGACCAGCACATTTGAACAGCTGGTCGCCATTATGTTTGCATAGTGCAACGAATAGACGCATAGCTCTTTAATGCTTACTGTTAGACTTGGCGCAAAAAGTAGATCGTCTTCGGCTATCAGCATACTCTAAAAAATTTTCCTTTGTGGTATTGCTACTAGCTGATAACTTTCTGTCGATGAACGTGAAATGTAAGACTCTGGTTACGCCATGTGTTATTTCATACTGTAGGGACTTTCTGACCACGGCCCCATTTCGCTCTCCTGCTAATGAAGGATCTGAACGATCGTAAGGTGTTTTTTTTTCTTAGAAAATTAACGGAAGTTTAGTACCACAAACATATTAATCTGTCCATCCTATAGGTGTTTTCTCGTACCGACTACATGTAAATCACAAGTAAGTCAAATTCATTTTCTACTTTTGTCCACCCAATAGGTGTATTATCATACTGATTACATGTGAGTCATACGTGATTCAAATTAATTAAAATCATTTCCTACTGTTGCAGTGGCTCGACTGGAGGCTACTGAATTCATAACATCTCGCACACCTGTCCGTTATTGCTCACTTTTTCTCTCTGGCAGCACTTACGGGAAAATCCCGACAGTCTGCACATCTTCTGCCTTCGTCTGGCGGTAATTCCTGTTGGAACTTTCTACACAGTATTCTTGACATCTACGGTTGTAGTCTGTCCTAAACCAGGGGAATGCCATTTTCTCGAATTATTCATAAGAACAAACGCTTGTAAATATTTATTACCACTGTCAAATGGTTTTTGCTCTTTAATTTATATGTTAGTTATGACTATTTATTTATCAAGTTATGATTTCATAAGAATTCATAATACAAATTTCATAGTCCACAATAAATTTACAACAGTTGATTATAAATTGTAAATAATTCCAATACATATCAGCATCAGTGCAATTTTGTACTCTTTGGAGAGCATTTTTTCCTTTGTTTGTCTTAGCCTATCTAGTTTCTTTATTAGGGCAGCAGAGTCCACGAAGCGAAATAGCAGTTCAACACGTGTACTCAGTTTTCCCTGAACGATTGTGTCTTCAGTATAGCATACTAACAAAAACATAATAAAGCCTTGAGGTCTTGGAAATTGTATATAGTGATATTACTAGAACTAACCCACCGATTACAGAAAATGTGTTTGAGGTGGTACCTCACACGAATAGTAGAATGTGGAAAGGCTCTACGGTGACGGAAGTACATTATTTTCAGTTCTTCTTTCGTGTGGCCATATTGTTCGTAGTTGTTTACAATTCCTGGGGGAATTTTCGTTCAGTCGTTACAACTATAAGAAAATGCTTGTTTTTCTCACCAGACGCGTTTCGTGTTATTGAGCTAAAGCGTCATCAGTGTTCTGTAATTAAAGATATTTAAATTTGATTGTGTTTTTAAGATCGAAAAATGGTTCGTTAACAATTTGTTGCATTTCACTTACGATGATTTCCGCTTGGCTTCTCGCCTGTATCAGGAAATGCTGTCGGCTAGCACGTCTTTGGTGTATTTCTTCATTAGACATTGATGCTTGTAGTCTAATTTTTCGCTGCTCTGCAGAACTATGAATTTATTGCGTTTTACACAGCATACTTTTTCGTACACCATCGTTTATTGTTTATTTTTGTACTTCTAAGTGTGTATTGTGTTTTCTATTGTTGCCGTCATAACATTGTCACTAGTTTGTCTTTGACCTACGTTTTTTTACTTAATTAGTTGTGTGTTATTCTATTAAATTACATTGCTGTGTATTTATATACTATGTAGGAGTAATGAAGTTATAGTGATGGAGTGTTTTTTTTATGAGTAGACATGCGAACATAGTAGTGAGTTGGAGAGCGAGTTGCGAGAAAAGGTGAGGAGCATGCAGTGAAATTAAACTGGGAGGGAGGGGGGGCCTCTGATGGGCGGCAGAGGGTGAAGAATGGAGTAGGCTCTTTTCTTCTTCATGTGATTTTTTTTATTTATTTTACACAGTGTCTGGTTTCGAATATTTATTTGGTCATTGAGCAGCAATTTATTTTGCGTTAATGTTTTGTGTATGTGGAAATTTTATTGCAAAGAGTGGAAGTGTGTACCGTAATGCTTCTTACGATGTTCGTATCTTTTTCAATATTTCTTGGTCTGTGGTATTCCTATTTTAGATGATCTGCAAATGTTGAATAGTCTGTACCGTATTTCACTGCTGTAATGTGTTCTTCGTATCTTGTGTCGAATGTCCTGCCTGTCATTCTACTGTACATACAGTATGTGATCAAAAGCTGAAAATGACTTAAAAGTTCGTGGCGCCCTCCATCGGTAATGCTGGAATTCAATATGGTGTTGGCCCACCCTTAGCCTTGATGGCAGCTTCCACTCTCGTAGGGATACGTTCAGTCAGGTGCTGGAAGCTTTCTTGGGAACGGCAGCCCAATATTCACGGAGTGCTGCACTGAGGAGAGGTGTCAATGTCAGTCGGTGAGGCCTGGCACGAATCGGCGTTCCAAAACATCCCAGAGGTGTTGTGTAGGATTCGGGTCAGGACTCTGTGCAGGCCAGTCCATTACAGGGATGTTACTGTCGTGTAACCACTCCGCCACAGGCCCTGCATTATGAACAGGTGCTCGATCGTGTTGAAAGATGCAATCGCCATCCCCGAATTGCTCTTCAACAGTGCGAAGCGAGAAGGTGCTTAAAACATCAATGTAGGCCTGTGCTGTGATAGCGCCACGCAAAACAACAAGTGGTGCAAGCCCCCTTCATGAAAAACACGACAACACCATAAGACCACCGCCTCCGAATTTTACTGTTGGCACTACGAAAGCTGGCAGATGACGTTCACTGGACATTCGCCATACCCACAGCCTGCCATCGGATCGCCACATTGTGTACCGTGATTCATCACTCCACACAAAATATTCCCACTGTTCAATCGTCCAATGTTTACTCTCCTTACGTCAAGCTAGGCGTCGTTTGGCATTTACCGGCGTACTGTGTGGTTTATGAGCAGCCGCTCGACCATGAAATCCAAGCTTTCTCACCTCCCGCGAAATTGTCGTAGTACTTGCAGTGGATCGTGATGCAATTTGAAATCCCTGTGTGATGGTCTCGATAGATATCTGCCTATTACATATTACGACCTTCTTCAACTGTCGGCGGTCTCTGTCAGTCAACAGACGAGGTCGTTCTGTACGTTTTTGTGCTGTACTTGTCCCTTCACGTTTCCACTTCATTATCACATCGGAAACAGTGGACCAAGGAATGTTTAGGAGTGTGGGAATCTCGCGTACAGACGTATGACACAAGTGACACCCAATCACCTGAGAACGATCAAAGTCCGTGAGTTCCACGGAACCTCCCATTCTGCTCTCTCACGATGTCTAATGAAGACTGAGGTCGCTGATATGGACAACCTGGCAGTAAGTGAGAGCACAATGCACCTAATATGAAAAATGTTTGTTTTTAGAGGTGTCCGGGTACTTTTGAGCACATAGTGTGGTTTCACAATCTCTGGAACTGAGCTGATAGAAAGAAGACTCTTGAAGTCTGACTGGTTCTGATTTCGGTTTTGGAATGTACTTTTGTATTGAATTGTTTGTTTTTTAAGCAATTGTCAAGCATTGTTTTTTGTATGTTTTATGTATTTTCTGTGTTAGTTTGTCATGGTAGGTCACTGCATGCCTTTTTTTTGTATTGCATATTGTATGTGTTGGTGTGCTTTTGGTTAGGTTTTTTCATTATCTGTGTCATTATTTTTCCCTTACTTGTCCCTTCACGTTTCCACTTCATTATCACATCGGAAACAGTGGACCAAGGAATGTTTAGGAGTGTGGGAATCTCGCATACAGACGTATGACACAAGTGACACCCAATCACCTGAGCACGATCAAAGTCCGTGAGTTCCACGGAACCTCCCATTCTGCTCTGTCACGATGTCTAATGTGTAGCATTGTTTCTTTGTGTCCATTTTTAATGATGCTTGTTTTATAAAGGCTAACTCTTTTTGGTAATCAGACATTTTTAGGGGGCTTCTGTTCAGTCTGTTTAACATGTATCTGATTGCAGCCTATTTGTGATTCTGCAGGTGGTTTGAGATTGCATTTAAGATAGTGTCACTTTTGGGGGTTTTCTGTACCTGTCAAATTTATGTTTGTGATTGTCTTTTCTTATGTTTATGTTTAGAAAGTTGAGTGTGTTCTCTTGTTGTTCTTCTGTTGTGAAATTTATTTTTTTGTATACAGTACTTATATCTTGTGTAGTTGCCGTATTCTATTTTTAGGTTCATCTACCATGCATATTATGCCATCCATGTACCTATACCAGCAGGTGATGTATTTTTCCTTTTTCATTAGGTCTTCAAATATCAGTTTTCCTATATGGTTCATGAAAATGTTTTCTAAAGTTCCTGAAATAGGTGAACCAACGGGTAAACCTTCTTCGTGTATATAGTATTGTGATTGGATTCAAAATAATTTAGTTGTGTTATTATATATAATTACTTGCTTTTACGGCCTCATTGAACCACTTAAGTCAATCATTCCCTGGTCCTCTTCTTCAGTAAGCGCATGTTTCGTTCTTTCTTAACTGCCCAGTATCTTTTCATTAGTTCTGATTTTCTTTGTCTTTCCTCATCTGTAAATACCCTTTTCATTGTGTTAATAACTGTAACAATTTTATTTTTTCAGCTACTTGTTCGTGAGGTAGCTGATTGTGTGCTTTCAGGTTTTTTTCAATTTGTTTTATGGTTTTGTTAACAGGGATGTACATACTTTCTACTTCAAAGGAGAGCAGTGTTTCGGTGGCAGAAATTTTAATGTCTGTTATGTGTTCTACTAGCTGAGAGGTATTTCTTCTTGTTCAATCATTTTCAAGTTTACAGTATTGGGTGAGCTGTTAATGCATTTGTTTTACTAGTAGGTATCTGGGAGCTGCTCTGATGTATAAACACACCATCAAACAAAATAAACGCTCAATGACCAAATAAATATTGGAAACCGGACACTGTAAAATAAATGAAAAAATCACATGAAAAAGAAAAGAGCCCCATTCTTCACCCTCTGCCGCCCAACAAGAAATTCATAGTTCTGCACAGCAGCGAAAAATTAGACTTCAGGTATCAAAGTCTAATGAAGAAATACGCCAAAGACGGGCTAGCAGACAGCATTTCCTGAAATAGGCGAGAAGCCAAGCAGAAATCATAGTAAGTAAAAAGCAAAAAATTGTTAACGAACGTTTTTCGGTCTTAAAAACAAATCAAATTGTAAATATCTTTAATTATAGACCACTGATAACGCTTTATCTCCATAAAACGAAACGCGCCTGTTGAGAAAAACAGGCATTTTCTTATAGTTGCAACGACGGAAGCAAAATACTCGCTTTCAGTCTGGTCAACAAACCGTCCTCGCGTTATTATTTTTCAAAAAGATGCAAGTAATTCTTCTCTGACACTAGCTGCTGCTATATAACAGGACCTGAGAACAACTAACTGATCTTTCTACGCAACACATCGACAGAACAACGAACATGGAAATTTGTTTCCACTATATCATGTGCGTTGTCCCGCAACCATCGATGGGTATTATATGTTATTGATTCCAGCCCTTCTAAATGTAGTTTCATTAGCAATTGGTATTAGCGGAAGCGCATCACTGATGATGTGTAGCTAGTGACAAAATTCAAATCGTGCAACAGTCTCCATTGTGAAGATACTGCACAGAGTTTAGGTGAAATGACATACACAATGTTTCTGCATTTAATGTTCGCCATGCACGTTTTCGTGGACCTTCTAGAGGTGCAGAAAGACATCGCTTCCTCGTTACAGGGCTGCGCTGAACGATGTTATTGTTGTGTTTCTGTTCTTGCCTATTTTGCATAATTCCTCGCTCAAATTAAACATGCTCTCTAACTTAACCATACACTAAAATTGCATATTGTGTATTAGTGAAAACGTGCGGAATTTTCAGTGACCACTTGTATAATGAAATAGTTACTTGCTGCTTCATTGTTAAGCTCTCTCAGTCGTTCACATTCACACAGCCGCAACCAGCAACAGTCAAGTACGAACTAAACAGCATGAAGTTCATGTAAGCAAAGCTATTCAAAGTGCGAACGTTCAGATCAAAGAGAAGAGGAGGGAAAGAATAAAGCCACTAGTCACAAAAAAAGGACGTTCGCAATTGACCACATGCTTATATGAACTTTTGCCTGCCCTCCTTCGTCGGATTTTTTGCTGGAGCACCAAGTAGTAGTGAATATGAGGCAGGTGAACTGTTTTTGTCAATAGTTTGGCGTCAGAAATTTCTGACTTACTTGAGCCCCCCTGCGTGATGAACGATAGCATGTAAGCGCCTCGATTCTGTGGTTGTGTTTTGAGAGTAATATAAATGCACCTTTTCCATCACACTCAAACATCAAAAGATATTAATTGCTGTCTTATTAGGATACATTTCATGTCTTTGACTCTATTTAACTGACAGGTTCAAGTGTTCAAATGGGTGTGAATTCCTAAGGGACCAAATTGCTGAGGTCATCGGTCCCTAGACTTACACACTACTTAAACTAGCTTATGCTAAGAACAACACACACACACACACACACACACACACACACATATATATATATATACTCCTGGAAATGGAAAAAAGAACACATTGACACCGGTGTGTCAGACCCACCATACTTGCTCCGGACACTGCGAGAGGGCTGTACAAGCAATGATCACACGCACGGCACAGCGGACACACCAGGAACCGCGGTGTTGGCCGTCGAATGGCGCTAGCTGCGCAGCATTTGTGCACCGCCGCCGTCAGTGTCAGCCAGTTTGCCGTGGCATACGGAGCTCCATCGCAGTCTTTAACACTGGTAGCATGCCGCGACAGCGTGGACGTGAACCGTTGGTGCAGTTGACGGACTTTGAGCTAGGGCGTATAGTGGGCATGCGGGAGGCCGGGTGGACGTACCGCCGAATTGCTCAACACGTGGGGCGTGAGGTCTCCACAGTACATCGATGTTGTCGCCAGTGGTCGGCGGAAGGTGCACGTGCCCGTCGACCTGGGACCGGACCGCAGCGACGCACGGATGCACGCCAAGACCGTAGGATCCTACGCAGTGCCGTAGGGGACCGCACCGCCACTTCCCAGCAAATCAGGGACACTGTTGCTCCTGGGGTATCGGCGAGGACCATTCGCAACCGTCTCCATGAAGCTGGGCTACGGTCCCGCACACCGTTAGGCCGTCTTCCGCTCACGCCCCAACATCGTGCAGCCCGCCTCCAGTGGTGTCGCGACAGGCGTGAATGGAGGGACGAATGGAGACGTGTCGTCTTCAGCGATGAGAGTCGCTTCTGCCTTGGTGCCGATGATGGTCGTATGCGTGTTTGGCGCCGTGCAGGTGAGCGCCACAATCAGGACTGCATACGACCGAGGCACACAGGGCCAACACCCGGCATCATGGTGTGGGGAGCGATCTCCTACACTGGCCGTACACCACTGCTGATCGTCGAGGGGACACTGAATAGTGCACGGTACATCCAAACCGTCATCGAACCCATCGTTCTACCATTCCTAGACCGGCAAGGGAACTTGCTGTTCCAACAGGACAATGCACGTCCGCATCTATCCCGTGCCACCCAACGTGCTCTAGAAGGTGTAAGTCAACTACCCTGGCCAGCAAGATCTCCGGATCTGTCCCCCATTGAGCGTGTTTGGGACTGGATGAAGCGTCGTCTCACGCGGTCTACACGTCCAGCACGAACGCTGGTCCAACTGAGGCGCCAGGTGGAAATGGCATGGCAAGCCGTTCCACAGGACTACATCCAGCATCTCTACGATCGTCTCCATGGGAGAATAGCAGCCTGCATTGCTGCGAAAGGTGGATATACACTGTACTAGTGCCGACATTGTGCATGCTCTGTTGCCTGTGGCTATGTGCCTGTGGTTCTGTCAGTGTGATCATGTGATGTATCTGACCCCAGGAATGTGTCAATAAAGTTTCCCCTTCCTGGGACAATGAATTCACGGTGTTCTTATTTCAATTTCCAGGAGTGTATATATATACCCCCATGCCCGAGGAAGGACTCGAACCTCCTGCGGGAGGGGCCGGGCAATTCCTGACATAGCGCCTCTAACCGCGCGGCCAGTCCGCACGGCTAACTGACAGGTAAAATGAATTAACTACAGTCAATTATGGTCAGTAATGTATAATGAGGCTTATTACAGCACTATATCTGACTTGCAGTTAATTAACACGTTGAGTGCTGTGCATACAACACCATGACTTATTCTTGACACGTCAGGTTCCCTTTTCCAAAGTGCCGTAGACGTGTGTCAGCTCATGATTCCTCGTCAGTCCCCGAGTACTATGGACACTTTCAGACGCGCATCCACACTGGTACCTTCGGACTGTGGACATAAACACAGCGGTATTGCTGTTCCAATATTCAAGTAGTGCTTCGAAGTTCGGTTTGCATAGCTGGAAGATTTGTGAGCAGCTGGTATTGGCGTTCCTTTTTGATGTTTTCGCCATTGCTTTGTGTTCCTGGCTGTTACTCATTATTGGCATCAGATACGTATTCAATTCATTGCCTTGTTATATACACATGGAGACCTGATGGTACATATAGTAACTGAAATCGACAGATTTTTTTCCATACGCTAAAAATATGTGCAACAATCAATTAAATTTAGGTTGTGAAACATGTAGCATACAGGAAACTTTATTGCTTCATTGCTGACTGTCTCCTTGTGGTTCGGATAAGAAATACTTAAATTAGCGATCATGGGACATAGATATACACTGAAGGGAAAAAATCGCAGCACCAAGGAGGAGTTGTGCAAGATAAACGAAAGTTGGTAAGCATGTTTCTACAGGTGAAAGATTATGTGTACTGAAATCCCGCGCCGATCGTATACGACTGACGCTAGTAGCGCCACTATGAGGATTCAAATAAGGTCTGCTTTAAATACATGTTGTAACGGTCGTGAGTGTTAGTTACCCTTGAGACAGGACGAGGTGAGTTGATGTTTGTCAGGAATGCCTGATTATCAACACCTCCCTGAGTTTAAGGGCCACGAGAAGCTGGATGTTCCTTTTTGCGATACTGCAGAATGACTTGGGAGAAATGTTGTCACTGTACATGACTGAGGGCAGCGGAGGTCAGGAGAATGTACGGCCGCAAGAAGACCGGGCTCCGGACGGCCACGTGGCACTACCAAGAGGGAAGACCATCGTGTTCGGCGTGTGGCTCTGGCGCAACATATCGCAACTGCAGCAGCAATTTAGCAGAATTTGGCACCACAGAGTCACAACTAAATCTTAAAAATCCGTAACTTCAAGGACAACTCCGAGTCTGAGGTCCTGTAGCGTGCATTTCACTGACCGCAAACCAACGCCACTTTCGACTTCAGCGCTGTCAACTGAGAGCTGATTGGAGGGGAGGGTGAAGGTCTGTTGCGTTTTCTGATGAAAGCTGGTTCTGCATCGGTGACAATGATGACTGCTTGTTGGCTAGACACACTGGACATACTCCTGGAGTTATGTCAGGGGTGCGATTTCGTACGACAGCAGGAGATTCTCGCGGCTATCTCACGCGTCCTGACTGCAGATTTGTAAGTCAGTCTGGTGATTCGGCCTTTTGTGTTGCCATTCGTGAGAATCATTCTAGAGGGTGTTTTCCAACAAGATAACGCTCAGCCACATATCGCTGTTGTAACCCATCATGCTCTGCAAGGTGTCGACATGTTGCCTTGGCCTGTTCGATCACCAGATCTGTCTGAATTGAGTACATATGGGATATCATCGAACAACAGCTCCAGCGTCATCCACAAACAGCATTAACCGTCGCTGTACTGACCGACCAAGGGCAACAGGCGTGGAACTCCACTCCACAAACTGACATCCGGCACTTGTACAACACAATACATGCTCGTTTACGTGCTTGCATTCAACATTATGACGGGTACACGGCTTATTAATGTACCAGCAATTTCACATTTGCAATGGCGTATCTTGCGATTACATTAACCAGTGATCTTGCAAAGACAATCACTTAAATACGTTACATAGCCAAATGCATTCCCGAATTTTCATTACTCTACATTTATTATTTTTTGGTGTTGCGATTTCTTTCCGTCAGTGTACTTTTGAAACTCAAGTTTTCAACGAAATTACGTTTAAATAGCTCTTATGGATAAAATTAAAGATATACAAGTCCTACACAGTGCAAAACTAGTTTCGTTTCATATCCTAGGAGCTGTGTTTGTGGGATCGTAGTACCTGACAATTAAATCCTTTCCTTGAACATATCAATCCTAAACATTATGCAACTATAATGAAAATGGAGCAGGAATGCACTTTTACAATTCTGTAGGACTTTTATTTAGGTAGTTTCTCATACAAACACCCTCTCAAAATTCACAGAAAAACAACAGCTACCCATACTGTAATCTCTACAACCTCCCCGAGTCCACAAAGTTACAAATATGTAGCTTTCCACTTCATTGTCCTTGGCCTCATATCTGTTTCATTACGCGATTCAATCTTTCAAACAAAATTATGGTCGATCAGACTCATAGCCTTCGGCAATGCCTGTACCTCTGAAATCATTGTTAACATTCAAATTTAAAAAAGACATGCGAGCCAACAGGACAAGTCAGCAGTAATAAAAATGGTGCAACATCCCTTATGAACATCGATTCGATATACACTGTAATTTTCTTTATAAAATGGTTCAAAGGGCTCTGAGCACTACGGGACTTAACATCTATGGTCATCAGTCCCCTAGAACTTAGAACTACTTAAACCTAAGGACATCACACACATCCATGCCCGAGGCAGGATTCGAACCTGCGACCGTAGCAGTCGCGCTTTCTCTATACAGAGAAATAAGTTAGAATGTGGGTACTAATGCAAATATTAGAAATATATATGCATCTAACACAGTTTGCTAGCCGAGTTTTAAAAATGATGAAGTACAACTTCCTTTCCCTCTCTGTTAAATTAATTTTAATTTATGTGTATGTGAGAGACCTGTAGCGTGACATAAATATCAGTTTTAAAATGTAATAATTCCTTTTGCAGGAAATCCACGTTTAACATCAACTTTGTAATTTTAAATGTCATATCTTCTGTATCACCTAACATCTCGTTTTCTTTCAACTTATCTTATCTCAGCTGCGAAGTCAGCTGTCATCTGACTATGGCCTAAGAAGAGTTAATGTGTGAAAACAAATCAAGAAAGTGCTTAATTTTTGTTCTTAACCATAGCTAGCACTAACCGAACCAAGAACAGGACACCCATATCACACACACGTTTAACTTCTGAGGTAAAATTTGCAACATAGAATATCCTGAATAAAAAATGTTTGGTAATGTATTTATCGGAATATTCAGTTATACCACCATTTTACAAAGGACTAGAGCTTCCCAGTACTTTCTAAAATATCTTTTGTCAAGATCTGAATTTAGAAAATGTAGGCTTGACACACGGTCTTTCTCACAGACACACGAGTTGCTGTTAATTTTTTTATTGATTCTCTGCATTCTCCATCGAAGCGAGGGTATAAACATCTCATCTTTCTGAGTATTTTACGACAACTGCAGCTGACTGCAACCCATGGTTTTATTTGTTTCTAGGATGGCCTCTTCTACCCTGCGGTTAGCTACAGCTGGAAAACACACTGAGTGCACGCTGGAGTCTTTTCCCCAGAGGGGCATCTCGGGCCCGCCGTTCGAACAGACAACTAGCGACCGTTTGTATCCCCTTTGCGGCCGTACAGACGCCAATGAAACACAGGCCGCTGCTCGATCATGGGGGGGGGGGGCGTGTTCCAATGGTTCTGTCTTGTTATAGTGGCAGGCAACGAATTCAGCCTATTCACTTCAAGAGCAGGACTAGAGTATAGACAATTTACTATCGTAGTTCTGATACGCTAGACAGACTAGGATTGGTGTTTGGCCGGTTTTTCCCAGCCGTTTATGAAAATACTGCGCTGGTTCCCCTTCCCTGCTTCTGAATTACAGTACACTCTCAGTTTGTATCACCTACTGGGTTGGGGTTGTTTGGGGGAGGAGACCAGACAGCGAGGACATCGGTCTCAGCCGGCCGAAGTGGCCGAGCGGTTCTAGGCGCTACAGTCAGGAGCCACGCGACCGCTACGGTTGCAGGTTCGAATCCTGCCTAGGGCATGGATGTGTGTGATGTCCTTAGATTAGTTAGGTTTAAGTAGTTCTAAGTTCTAGGGGACTGATGACCTCAGAAGTTAAGTCCCATAGTGCTCAGAGCCATTTGAACCATTTGAACATCGGTCTCGTCGGATTAGGGAAGGACGGGGAAGGAAGTCGGCCGTGCGCTTTCAAAGGAACCATACCGGCATTTGCCTGGAGCGATTTAGGGAAATCACGGAAAACCTAAATCAGGATGGGCGGACGCGGGGTTGAACCGTCGACCTCCCGAATGAAGATTGTGCTATTCCACCGCAGATATACCAGAGATAGAAAACTGGATCACTTCTGCCTAAAAGAAGATGTAGTTTTCTGCCAACACGTGTATGATTTTCCCTCATCGAAGTAGTTAATTTACAAACTTCAGCAGGCTGGAATAGCTGTGGGTCAGCAACTTCTGTTAATCAGTACAACTAAAAACCAGTCCAAAATTGCAAATTTTACTTTTTTATTTACTCGATGACTAGTTTCGGGCTGGGACCCATTTTCAAATCATCATGACAGTCAAAAATGGTATTTCCGAATATGTGAAAACCATGTGAAAAATGTGCAACTAACAGTTACAGCGCATACATGAATTATTGTTTTAAAAATGAAACTGACGATACTATAATTCTAAATTTACGGAAAGCAAACAATCGGCCGTTTTTTATTAACATTTGTTTGCTACGAACGAGTTTTCGGCTTATTAGGCAATCATAAGGTAAATATGTAACATCCACAAAAGACACCAATGTACAAAAAGCCAGACTTTGAAAACTAAAGATAATGCTAACATACAAACTTCTTGCCCACGACATTAGGCAAAAAAATCCAAATCGAGTGCTTTTCGCTCGTGTTATGTGTCAAGTGTATTTCAATAGTTAGTGCCTGACAACTGTATGGTGTAACTGTACAGAAAAATTGAGAATGGATAAATGACAATCTAAATAGTGCCACATTTCAGTACAAAAATCACATGGCTTCTACATTATCCAGCCACAGTAATGGGACCACCACCTCTATTTGACATCATTGCCCAAGACCCACTCATAGACGGCACTAGCAGTGGAGAGGATGCTAATCATGTCGGGGTGGACGCGTAGAAACAGTACAGTCGTTGAAACTTCCTGGCAGATTAAAACTGTGCGCCGGACCGAGACTCGAACTCGGGACCTTTGCCTTTCGCGGGCAAGTACTCTACCAACTGAGCTACCCAAGAACGACTCACGCCCCGTCCTACAGCTTTACTTCTGCCAGTACGTCGTCTCCTACCTTCCAAACTTTACAGAAGCTCTCCTGCGCACCTTGCAGAACTAGCACTCCTGAAAGAAATGATATTGCGGAGACTTGGCTTAGACACAGCCTGGGGGCTGCTTGGGTAGCCCAGTTCGTAGAGCACTTACCCGCGAAAGGCAAAGGTCCCGAGTTCGAGTCTCGGACCGGCACAAAGTCTTAATCTGCCAGGAAGTTTCATATCAGCGCACACTCCACTGTAGAGTGAAAATCTCATTCCAGTACAATCGTTGTCGTAATGCGGAAACGCGTCGATTTATCTGACGGCTAAAAGGGCATGATCATTGGTTATCGGGCCAACGGTGGATGAAATTCTGAAACGTCTAACTTTATAAACCGACCGCGTGGCGCCTTGTTTAAAGTATACTGTGCATGGCAGAATGGCCCTATCCAAAACCGGCGCCAATGTCACTGTGGTGCACCAAGCGCCGTATATGACAGGGGTGAACAACGGCTGCGGAGATGTGTACAGGTGAATAGACCTGCAACAGTTCAGAAGCTGACCGCCCAGATGAACCGAGGGGTAACCAATAGTGTCTCGTCAATGACCGTTAAGCAAACATTGCTGTATATCGGCCCCGGCACTGGCACCTGGTTCATGCACCCCTGCTGAATGTTGTTCATTAGAGACGAAGGCTGGAATCTGCACGCCAGTATCGCAACTGGACGTCCTCTGAGTGGCGAAACGTGGCCATTTCAGAAGAATCACATTTTATGCTCTATCGGGCAGATGGGTGTTGGTGCGCATGACCCTGCAACAATTGATGGAAGGGTCCAGGCCAGAGGTGGGAGCGTTACGGTTTGGAAAATGTTTTCGTGGCATTTCCTGAGTGATATCGTCATCGAAAAGGTATAATGGATCAGTGGAACTATGTTCCTACACTTAGGACCATGCATCCCCTACGTGCCGTTTGCTTTTTCCTCGACACTACGGCATCTACCAGCAGGATAAAGCAAAATGTCACACAGCTCGCAGTGTACGTGCGTGTTTCGAAGAGCACCAAGATGAGTTTACCGTACTCCCCTGGACATCAAACCCCCGGCTTTTAACCCAATAGAGAATCTGCGGGACCACCTCGATCGGCCTGTTAGCGTCAGGGATCCTAACCCAAGAAACCTAGAGCAGCTGGCGACGTCACTGGAGTCGCTGTGGATCCACATCCATGTCAGTAGCCTCCAGAACGTCACTCACTCTCTTCCTGCACGTCCTCGCTGAAAAAGGTCATTATTCAAGATTTCGACAGGTGGACAGTGTTACTGGACTTTGTAATTGCTAATGTTAGACACAAATTGCCACAGAACTATTATTGTAGCTGCACTAGAAAGACATAAGACGCTACACACTAATGAGCCAACCTCCTATGCGAACTCTCGCAAGGAGTCTGTTGTCCTCTGCCGGCTGCGCATTGGGCACACATGGATGACGCACGGCCACCTATTGCGACGTGAGGGCCCACCTTTATGTCGCTGCGGCTCCGTTTTGACAGTGGTCCACATTTTATTGGACTGTCCACTTTTAGCTGTGCTCAGGCAGTCGTTCGCACTGCCTGACACGCTCCCTGCCCTTTTAACAGATGACTCTGTTATGGCTGACTTAGTTTTACGTTTTATTCGGGCAGGGGGTTTTTATCATTTAATGTGAGTGTTTCTGTTTAATTTTATTGTTTTGTGTTGATTCTGGTCTTTGGCCTAAGATTTTAAACTGATTTTTTAATGTATTTCTAAGTCGTTGGCTTTTCCTTTTTTAATTCTATGGTCGGCCAACCACCGTCACACACTGTGTGATTTTAGTTCGTTTTGTCTTGTCTTTGTCTAAGCTTCTCTTGCTTTGTATCGTCTGTGATCTATTCTGTTAATCGTTTTTGTTCTCTGTGGGTGTTCTTAGTATTTGGAAAAAGGGACCGATGACCGTAGCAGTCTGGTCCCTTTAATCCCACAAACCAACCAATCCTATGCGAATGCCACCTTGCTGCGTTTCTTGCACGTAACGCTGTAAAGAAAGTATATAAGTTGAGTAGAGACGAATGGGCAATCATTCTAGCCTAGATACGGGCCGCAAATGGGGAAATCCGCTGACATAAACGACTTTTACCAAAGGCAGATAATTATGTCCTTTCGCCTGAAAATGAGCATCTCGCGAACGGCGAAGCTGGTCGGCTGTACGAGTGCTGTTGTTTTCATCCTCTATGAAAGGTATTCAACGACGGTGTAACCACGAATGATTCAAATGGTTCAAATGGCTCTGAGCACTATGGGACTCAACTGCTGTGGTCATCAGTCCCCTAGAACTTAGAACTACTTAAACCTAACTAACCTAAGGACATCACTCACATCCATGCCCGAGGCAGGATTCGAACCTGCGACCGTAGCGGTCACGCAGTTCCAGACTGTAGCGCCTAGAACCGCACGACCACTCCGGCCGGCAAAACCACGAATGGGCGAGACGGTGTTGGACACCTGCACTGCATCACAAAAAGTGGAGATTGGAGGTATGTCCATTCTGTAACCCAAGATCTATGGCATATCTGCTCATGGCATGCAACGCTGGTGCAGGCGTAAATGTTTCAGAGCACACCGTTCAGAACACACTGTTGAACATGGGGCTCCACAACGGACGCCCCTGCAGTTACGGCTGCAATCGGCAAGTGATCACTGAGATTGGACCCGTTTCAATGGGAACGTGCCGCCAAATCGAATGACTCAAGTTTCTTGTCACAAGAGGTCGATGGTCACTTCCGAATACGCCGTCATGAGGGTGAACGGCTGCTCGAGAAATCCACCGCGACAAGGGCGCAAGCCGGTGGGAGCAGTATTATTCCATGGGAGCATTCATCTGGGTTTCCATGGGACCAGTAGTGAAATGAGCGAATGGTATTATGGGCCGGGAGTCCCCAGTTCGGGGAAATTCGGCGCGCCGAGGGCAAGTACTTATTGCATTCGACGCCACATTGGGCGACTTGAACGTGGGAGATGGGGATGAAATGACGATGAGGACAACACAGCACGCAGGCCCTGAGCGGAGAAAATCTCCTGTATCAGCCGGGAATCGAACCCGGGCCCCTTGGCGTGGCATCCCGCCGCGCTGACCACTCAGCTAACGGGGGCGGACACCAGTTGTAGTAATCGAAGGAAACGTGACAGCCGTGGACTACGTGAACAGTATTGCGGGCAACCTGCGTCCCTTCGTGCTTGATGTCTTTCTCGACTGCGATGGCACGTTCCAGCTAGATAACTGTCTTTTCTGTGGATGCTAGAAGACGTTCTTCTGAAAACTAAGAGGAACCTGTGGTACCAACATCATGGCTGTCCAGCCCATAGCGCACGAAGTACTACAGTGTGCCTTCACGAATTGTTCCGAATCATTGGATTGGACGCAGAGGATCTGTACCTTGTCCGGCCCGTTGCACGAATTTGACGCCAGTAGACTTTTCTCTGTGGGGAAAGCCGAAAGACGCCGTCTATAAGGACATACCAACTGTACTCGATGATATGCAACGACGTATTACTGCAGCCTGCTTGCACATCTCCGCTGAAATGCTAGCACGTGTGCAGCAGTCGGTCCATACCAGATTGGAAGCGTATGTTGCCGCTGCCGGAGGTCATTTTGAACACAACCTGTGATGATCAAATGTCTCGTTGCTGGTCGGATTTCACATGGCTAGTGTATTCACTTCTATTGTTCTTTAGTGTGTGCTACCGCAGGTATTGTACAAGTGTCAGTGTGAGAACGTTTGAAAATACGGTATCTCGTAAACGGCTGGCTCTAGAATCCTGCAACAAACACCAGTGACATTTTAATTTACCCTACTTTTAGTATGTCAATGTGAATAGGCGTTGTTCCATTTAAAACGTTTATGTTTGCACAAGAAACACCCTTTCTAAGTATTATTACAGTCTGTAGATAGGCTAACAAAAAAATGGCTCTGAGCACTATGGGACTTAACTTCTTAGGTCATCAGTCCCCTAGAACTTAGAACTACTTAAACCTAACTAACCTAAGTACATCACACACATCCATGCCCGAGGCAGGATTCGAACCTGCGACCGTAGCGATCACGCGGATCCAGACTGTAGCGCCTAGAACCGCACGGCCACCCCGGCCGGCAGAGAGGCTAACTATACGAACCCCTGACTACCAATCCATTCTGTGAAAACTATACATCAACGGCACTTTCCATTTCTGCAAAATATATATATATATATATATATATATATATATATATATATATATATATATATATATATATATTGCTGAAAAGTTATAAGGCAGTAGTGTGATCGTTTTCAAAGCCTTCTACGCGGTAGAACGTCTGTTTCATAAACACCAGAGTATATCTTAACCTTTCCCTTCAAAAATATTAAATGCGAATGTACATACATTTTACTGTAACTTTTTTAAGAATATTATTTAATCTGTATTATAGTGTAGTTATGGTCTTCAGTCGAAATGCTTGTTTGATGCAACTCTCCACGCTAGTCCTTCTTTTGCAAGACTTTTCATCTCTTCATATTACTACAGTGAAACCTTGGTCTCCCAGTTCTGTTTTTACCCGCAAACATCTCTCCATTACCAAACTGATCATGCATAGACGCCTCAGTATGTGTCGTATGAACCGACCCATTCATTTAGTCGGGTTATAACACAAATTTATTGTTCTGAATTTGTCCTTCAGCATTCTTCTACAGCTACGTTTACGTCAACATCTATACACTGTGAAGTGCACAGCAATCGGTTTCTAATCTTAAAAACAAGAGAACAACAAAAGAAAACTTGATATAGTAACATACTTGTAACAACTACATAATTCAGTTATTAAATTCATTAAACGAACATGTATTGCAGCCCACTGAATATACTTTACAAATAAAAGAATCGAAACGCGCATGGAAAAAGACAAACTGTCTTTATTTTAGTTGCAAGGACGGAATATATCTCCATGAGTTTTGAAGCAATTAAGGAAAAATAATGAACGGGAGCGTTACAAAACATTTAACTGAGAAGACACCGAAAACAGAGTTCATACGATTCGTAGTCATACGTCATAAATGTCACTCCTCTCCTAAAATTACGACGATATAGTGGCGTTATTTATGGTACAATTGCCAGGGAGAAGAAAGAACGTAAAAATAAGAGAGCAGCTTTAAGAGCTCTCTTGCAGTGAGCTCCATAAACAGAGGCAGTGGTGGTTGTTTTGATAGGGGGAGATCTGTGTAGGACAGACGGCGGCGGCAGAGCCCCAGGCAGGACAGCTAGCCTCGGGCCGCACCCGCTCAGGTGGATATCGATGTCCGACTGGGCTGCAGCTCCGGCGCTGTAGCGAGAACGTGGATTTCCCTGTACCGGCCGGGCCAAACCACTCGTTGCCATGTCCGGCGCCGGTCTGCAAACCCAACCGCTGCAAGACGTATTCTGGGTTGCTGCTCGTACTACATTCCACGCCTGTCACTTGGATAAACGCTATTAATATCACTCATCATCACTCGTTTCCTTTTCTAGAAGGGACGACAGTGTTCGATCACAACTCACTGTGACAGTTTCTATCTACAATAAAACAATTAAAACCGTCTGAAGCAGTGTTAACAGGTGGATTCAAGGTGGAAAAATAATTTGGCTGTAATAATTCGAACAGTGAGGTGCATGGAACTACAGGAATGTGTTTTGTAAGACTTTTGTACTCAGTTGATATTCCTATTCTCATACCCAATAGCAGAAGACTTTTCTAACAAAATTTTTCGGATTCTATATGATTTCCTAAAATTTTTCTCGTTTGCAAATTAGTTTTAGCCAGGAGATCTTTGAGATTATCTGGCAGCCTCTGCATATAGGCTTTAGATATTTGACTCGAAGTGACTGTTTAGCACCACGCAGAGGAAACATGTGACTTAAGGAATCTCACGGACGGATGGCTGGGCAGTGGCTACCCAAAACAAAACTTTCAGAACAGCTGAAGAGAATCTAATTTCTGATCTACACATCTACACATCTTAAGCCAATACTTCCCTAAATGGAGGCTACAGCTTAACTCAAATAAAACATAAGTTGCATGTTTTCATCTTCTCAGTAGATTGACACACAGAACCCTTGATGTCTATGTTGAGGAAGACAACCTTCTTCATAACATGCATCCGAAATATATTGTGATCACTTTAGGCAGGACACTTTCCTTTAAGGAGCATTTGACGCGAATTTCTGCTAATCTCACAAGCAGAAGTAACATTCTACATAAGCTCTGTGGCACAAGTTGGGGATCGTCAGCAGACACTCTTCGAGTATCGGCACTTGGATTGGTACACTCAACAGCATGATACTGTGCGTCTGTCTACATCCACATATTTGTGTACCAGTGTCACTTTCTCTTTTCCTGTTGCAGTCTCGTTGGTTCACGAGAGAAACCATTGCTGGTAAGCCTCCGTGTATGAGGAAGCTATATATCGTTTGACTCTTCTAGGAATTTACGCTCTCCTAACATTAATAGTAGATCATAGCGTGACGTATAACGCCTCTCTTGTAGCGCCTGCCGCTGGAGTTGGCTGAGCATCTCCTTGAAACTTTCCCGCTCACTAAATGAACCTGTAACGAAATGTGCTGCTCTTCTTTGGATCTACTCTATTTCCGCTGTCAGTCCTATCTGCTACGAATCCCATACTGACGAGCAGTATTCAAGTATTGGTGGAACGTCCTTCGTTGATGAACTACATTTCCTGAGGATTCTCTCGATGAATCTAAGTCAGTCATCTGCCCTCATCGCGATTAATTTCATCTAGTTATTCCACTTCAAATGCCTCCATACGCACACTCCTAAATATTTGATGTAAATGCTTCTAGTGATTGTTCTGCAATTTTGCAATTATACAGTAAAGGCTCTTTCTGTCTATCAATTCGCGATATGTTACATTTTTTTATGCTGAAGGTAAATTGCCACTCCCTGCACCAACCGTCCATCCTCTGCAGGTTTTCCTGGATTTCGTTACAATTTTGTAGCTTCGCTACTTCTCTAAATACAACAGCATCATCCGCGAAAATCCTCATGAAACTTACGACGTTACCTCCTACATCATTTATATACACAGTGGAAATTAAGAGTCGTATAACACTCCCCTGCGGCACGCTCGATGTTACTTTTACGTCTTAAACTCCTCTCTGTTCAGAATGACGAAATGGTTCAAATGGCTCCAAGCACTATGGGACTTAACAAATGGTTCAAATGGCTCTGAGCACTATGGGACTTAACATCTGAGGTCATCAGTACCCTAGAACGTAGAACCATTTAAACCTAACTAACATAAGGACATCAAACACATCCATGCCCGAGGCAGGATTCGAACCTGCGAGCGTAGTGGTCGCGTGGTTCCAGACTGAAGCACCTAGAACCGCTCGGCCATACCGGCCGGCGGGACTTAACATCTGAGGTCATCAGTCCTCTAGACTTAGAACTATCTAAACCTAACTAACCTAAGGACATCACACGCATCCATGCTCGAGGCAGGATTCGAACCTGCGACCGTAGTAGCAGCGCGGTTCCGGACTGAAGCGCCTAGAGCCGCTCTGCCACAGCGGCCGGCTTCAGAAGGACATGTCTTGTTCCGTTTGCTAGAAATTCTTCAATCCAGTCTCACAGATGGCCTGATATTCCATACGCTCGTGTTTTGTTCATTAGGTGGTGTGCGGAATTGTTTTGTATGCCTTTCTGAAGTCAAGGAACACGGTATCTACCTGAGTGCCTGTATCAACTGCTTTTTGTGTTTTGTGGACGAACAGAAGAGAGCTGGGTTTCATGCGATCCTTGTCTTTCTAACTAATGTTGGTTCCTACAGAGAAGATTTTCGGTCTCCAGGAATGTCATAATACGTGAGCATAAAACATGTTCCAAAATTCTACAACAGACCGACGACATATATGTAGGCCTTTAGTTTTGTGCATCCTTTCGACGACCTTTCTTTCCAATGATCAAGAAAGCTTCGCTCCTCAAGAGACCTAAGGTACACTGCTCTTTCGCATACTCCATGTGGACTCGAACTGGTATCCCGTCAGGCCCAGTGGTCTTTCCTCTGTTGGGTGATTTCAGTTGCTTTTCTGTCCTTTGGTCACTTATTTCGATACATGTCATTTTCTCGTTCGTACAACGAATTACAGGAGGAAGTACAGTTTGATCTTCTCCTGTTAAACAGTTTTGGAAAAAGATGTTTAGTAGTACTGCCATTTCTGTTTTATCCTGTGTTTCAGTGCCATCATTGTGGCTTCGATCCGTTTGCTGATTTAGTGTAAGACCAGAATTTTTTAGGTTTTTCTGTCAACCTGGTAGCTAGAATTTTATTTTCGTATTCGTTGAACATTTCACGCATAACGCTCCTTACGCTATTTTGGCTTCATTTAATTTTTGTCTGTCTGGCTTAATAGTTCACATCTCAGAATGGCAAATTTGCAACTTAACGAATCCATATGCATTGCTAGCCGATCAATACTATCTCCTCCCATATACTGGTTACCTATCCTGATATCAGACGGAATAGTGCTCTGCTACGTGAATGCCAGAAGGTTGTTGATACCCCGACTTTCCTGTATTGAACTGTGTATTCCCTGTGGAGCGAACAAGATTAACATCAAGACATTCCACCCTTATCATAGCCAGGACTTTTACTGAAAATGAATTTAATGCCATCGGTGAATAAAAACGCTGTTGCCAAAGAAAAAGTGTACTCCACAATGCCTCAAACTGCCTTGTATCCAGGAGAAGCCCCCTGGATTTCACCAGCCTGGGACAATTTGGACTACTCTGAATCACAGCCGAATGGGCCATAGAAGAAGTGTAGACACTCTCCACAGGTGAGACAAATCTTCATCACCATTTAGTAACAGTGGTGCTGAATGAAAGCTAGTAGCTCATGTATCAGTATGGTCCTCATGTGCCTAAAAAGGGTTCTTGCCAAGATTTCATAACAGTGACGAGTGCTGTGATAAACTATACGAAATACCTTTATATCCACCTATAGCTATCGTCATTTGTTTTATATTATGCTGGAGACCTGTGCTGAAAGTTGATATGTAGTGTTTTCGTACGCTTTACACAGGGTGACCCAGAAATGGTGACACAAACTGCAATGGGTTGTGGAGAATGTCTTGAGGAACAATCCGAATATAAAAACCTGTGTCTGGCAACTTCATCCAACGATGCTACAGAACGTCGAAGTTAACAGGCACCGGCGCCTGCCTCTATGCCACCCCTTCGGCAGCAAACGTGACTGAATGCTCGCAGACCGTAGGCGGAATGTCTCGCAATGGTGTTTGTCATTCAGCGATCTCGAATGATTGCCTCGATCACCAATGGAGAAGATAGAGCTAGCTGCTGCGTAGACAGGCTTTGTATCCTACGAACGTGATGCTCTGTTGCCTTGATGGATGACGGTTTCGGACACGGTTTTCCATCTGCAGTTTATTTTTCTCCTGTATACCGAAAAACATTGGATATTATCTACGGTTCAGGAGAAAAACAAACTGCGAATGGCAACTCGTCTCTGAAACCATCATCCACCAAGGTAACAGAGCATCGCATTCGTATGATACAAGGTCTTTCTATGCACCAGCTAGCTCCATCTTCTCCACTGGCGATCGGGGTAATCATTAGCGATACTGAATAACAAACAACACTGCGAGACTTTCCGCCTACGGTCTGTCAGCATACAAAGACACGTTTACTGCCAAAGGGTGGACCAGTGACAAGTACCGGTGCCTATAACTTCGACGCTCTGTTGCATGATTGCATTACGTTACCGGACACGGGTCTCTTCCTCTAGTAACGAAGTTTTAAATTATACATCGAGAATTTTTCATAGTGAAGGGGCATCAGTGGATAACAATATTGTATGAGAATACGTAACCAAGAAAGTTAACAGCTACTAGAAACTGTCTTTTTGATCACGATCAGATTGAAAATAGAATTTTTATTATTTCACGTCAGGCCAATGTTAACAGTCCAAGTGAAATGTATAATGTCAGTGACATCAACTCCGAAATTAACATGCACCTGAATAAATTTCCCTCTCTCTTGGTCATCTGTTATTGGAAGAAAACTGTGAAACGTGATCCCCATGAAGAATCTTAGATATAAAGATTAGTGAAAGCTATTCAAGAGAAAACCACTCTAGTACATGGTTTCAACAATCAAGTACACACAACTGCTATCATTTTGTAAACATGTTTCCCCATATTGGGTACAAGAATTAAAAGATATGAGAAAGAAAATTATAATAAGTAAAATCAATTAGTCTGAGAATATTTAAATAACTTACGGGTTTGCTGACGGGTGACGTCGTCGACCACCGCCGATGTTTTGACAGTAGCACACCCTGCGATTCTCAAGGCACAAATGCAAAGAGGAAACAATGAGCAAGGGAATTTAATATCTCGGTTCACAGAGGAGAAACAAGAATGATACCACACAAAGAACAAGTGCCAACACAAACAAAGATAACTAACATCAGAAATATCGATAGTTACTATTAATCAACAGGTGAGGTAGCACTAATTCTGTCCCTCTGTTTTTTGATGAAAGAAAGAGCCGGATTCCAAGCAGCATTTAAACAAAATCCACCATCTCTGTTTATAAGGTTGCTTGATAGTTTGATTTCAACAGCTTCCTTAATAACACTGTCCCAATAGCTGGACGTCCAAGCCAGAATCTCTGTGTTGTTGTATTCCATAGGATGACCGGTGCCAAGGCAATGTTCTGCAACAGCGGATTTTCTCGGCTGTTGTAAGCGTGTGTGACGCTTATATTCCATACACCGGTCTTCCACAGTCCTGATTGTCTGACCAATATATGACGTGCCACAACTGCAAGAAATACGATAGAAACCAGCCTTACGCAAACCAAGATCATCTTTTACGGACGCCAACAGGGCCTTAATCTTGGAAGGTGGTCGAAAAACACATTTCACATCATATTTTCGCAAAATACGGCCAATCCTGTTGGAAATGCTTCCTGTGTAAGGCAAAAAGGCCGTAGGCTTAGGTGCCACTTCGATGCTATCGTCACTCACCCGTTGCACAGAAGGCTGATAGCGTAACGTACGTTTGATCTGCCATTCTGACGAAAGGTGACTTCGAGATGTAATAGCTCAGCTGCCAAACCTTCAGGGTCTGAGATAACGTGGGCCCTGTGAACCAAGGTACGAAGTACTCCTTCACGCTGAGCTGTATGGTGACAACTATCAACTCGCAGATACAAGTTAGTGTGAGTAGGCTTCCTACAAACAGAATGTCTTGGGCACGTTCAAACAAGATAACTCTTTTCTGCCATCAAGCCACGTCTCCATGTCGATCCAACTTTCTGCCCTGTTCCACATAACTGACGGGCACATACATTGCACTTCATTGCCACGACGTACGTCAGCGGTGGAGGGTGACACGACCTACCTGGTACCACCTCTACACTATCTACAGCGCTCCAGAGCGAACATTACGCTCTTTCAAGGGGGCGAGTGAAGTTTTATCCGGTGAACCTACTTTGGAAACCTCTTTTGAGGTGCCTTAAAACTACGGAAAACGCTTTGTCTGGGTGTCAGCTTGTTTGTTGATTTATTTTACATGTTACTTTTTTTTCTACTTTTACAGCCTGTCTTTGAGTGGAAGCTGGCATCCCCATGCAGTAGCTATCGGTTTAACTATATCAATTCGACTCTGACGTGCAGGGACTGATTGTGAAGCTCGAGCGTCATGGTAGAAGGTTGTGGGCATGTAGACCAGGCCTGTTCACCGATCTGCTCGTGCGAGCTGCCTCGCGCGCACCCCTCAGCAGTGAGCAAGCGGCTGGCTCACGGCGAGTAATGGAAAGGAAAGAGGAAGAGAGGGGAGGAGGAATCGGAACAAGGTAGCTTGGCACGAAAAACAGTTTTCAACAACTCTATCCTACGGTAGCTAATAGTTCTACGGGGATGTATCGTTTCATGGTGGATAGCTAACGCACTTCGTGCCAAATTTATGTCCTAAAACTGAGAAATGACAATGAAATGAAACTCAACATGCGGCAGCTAAGTAAGAAAAATATTTGTTACGACAAATGCAGACTTTTGGTGTATGTCGTTTTCGGACAAAGTTTAAACTGACATCAATATGTATTTCGTGTCTGTTGTATTCAGACATTAAGCATAGAAACACTACACGTCAATACCACTTATTTTGCTTTCCACAAAAGCATCAGCGTCTGGTTACATTTTCTAAGCACTGCTAATTCGAAGACAAGCTTTAAACTTGAAGTCCGTCAGTGAGCTTCTATTGTGGATTTTATTCTCTTCATTACAGAAAAAAGTTTCTCGCACAAATATGTAGACCAAGACATCGACATAATTGTAGCTGCAAACTTGTGACGTTTTGGAAAATTATGTTGAAGAAAGTCTTTATATGAATCTACAAGACTAACATTATTGTGAGACTTATCGCTAAATTGTCTGTGACACTGCACGTTTCTAAGCACTAATTGGTTCAAATGGCTCTGAGCACTATGGGACTTAACATCTGAAGTCACAGTCCCCTACACTTAGAACTACTTAAACCTAACTAACCTCAGGACAGCACACACATCCATGCCCGAGGCAGGATTCGAACCTGCGACCGTAGCGGCAGCGCGGTTCCGGACTGAAGCGCCTAGAACTGCCCTTCCACAATAGCCGGCTTAAGCACTAATTGTATCTAGGCATCCGGCGTTGACATGTTATAAATTGATGCTCATGTGTCTGATCTTCACTTTATTTTCATTCCTCTGAGGATACCGCATGGTTTGCACTTTCACTGCTCTGCATACTAACGTCTGACGGCCACATTATATCGCAAACACACACTTCTCAGGCGCCGAGCGAGCGTGTGTGCTCGTACTCACTTAGACGCCTCCTAAAGACTGGAAAGTTGCACAGGTCACACCAATATTCAAACCGAGCGAGGTGGCGCAGTGGTTAGCACACTGAACATGCATCCGGAAGGACCCCGGTTCAAATCGGCGTCCGGAGCCCCTGACTTACGTTTTCCGTAATTTACCTAAATCTCTTCAGGTAATACCGTAATGGTTCCTTTGAAAGGGCACGGCCGATTTCCTTCCCATTCCTTCCCGACCGATGACCTCGCTGTTTGGTCCCCTACCCCAAACCAGCCTACCAACCAACCAATATTCAGGAAAGATAGTAGGAGTAATCCAGTAAACTACAGGCCCACATCATTAACGTCGATAGGCAGGATTTTGTGTTCGAACATTCTAAATTACCTCGAAGAGAACGGTCTACTGACACACAGTCAACACAGATTTGGAAAACATCGTTCTTGTGAAACACAACTAGCTCCTTACTCACGCGAAGTGTTGAGTGCTATTGACAAGGGATTTCAAATTGATTCCGTACCTCTAGATTTCCAGAAGGCTTTTGACACTGTACCACACTTGTAGTGAAATTGTGCGCTTGTAGAATATCGTTGCAGTTACGTGACTGGACTCGTGATTTCCTGTCAGAGAGGTTTGTGGTAATGGATGGAAGATCATCGAGTAATAAAGAAGTGATTTCTGGCGTTCCCCAGGGTAGTGCCATAGGTCCTTTGCTGTTCCTCATTTATATAAACGATTTAGGAGACAATGTGAGCAGCCGTCTTTGGTTGTTTACAGATGATGCTGTGGTTTATCGTCTAATAAAGTCATCAGAAGGTCAAAACGAATTACATAACGAGTTAGAAAAGGTACGTGCATGGAGCGAAAATTGTCAGTTGACCCTGAATAATGAAAAGTGTAAGTCATCCACATGAGTGCTAAAAGACATCCGTTAAACTTCGTTTACACGATAAGTAAGTCTAATCTAAAGGCCATAAATTCAACTAAATACCTTGCAATTACAATTACGAATAACTTAAATTGGAAAGAACACATAGAAAATGCTGTGAGGAAGGCAAACCAAAGATGCGTTTTATTGGAAAACGTAACAGATCTACTAAAGAGGCTGTCTACTCTGCGTTAGTCCATCCTCTATTGGAATACTGCTGCGCGGTGTAGGATCCTTACCAGATAGGATTAATGGAGTACATCGAGAAAGTTCTAAGAAAAACAGCACGTCTTGTAAAGTCTCCTCAGGGAGTGATAAAAACGGGAATCCCACGGAGTGGTTTTAGAAGTTGCGGGACTCTGCCACTAGAGATGGCTGCGACAGGCGGACGTCCGCACTACTCGATCACCTAAACGAGAGAGCAAAGACTCCAAGCTAGAGAATCTTTCTGAACGGCTGTCTCTAACGTTGTTTGATGAGTCTGGTGAATGATGATGATTTTTTGATTTGCACTTCAAAGTCTTCACTTTTTCCATTAAAAAATAATTTTGTGGGCAGATGCTGATTAAACTAGCCGTCGGTTATATGAAAAGTGGGAAAACATTCGCCATTCTAAGTGCCAAGTCTGGCATTTGCTTAGAAAAATGGAAAAATGTATCCCACTTTGTACATAATTGATACGTATCCAAAAATTGAGATGGTCTACTGATATCGCCAGAATTATGATGCTCACTGCAGAAGTAATGAGTCAAAATATAAGTACTTTGCTGAGATCGTTCTAAATGCAATGCTAGGAAACTGACCGGTTCTAAGCGGCAATAAGAAAGTTTTTACAAGTCAATTCTTGCAAAGAAGAAAAGCAGCAACCAGCTACTGTTAATTTACACAATTTTTTTTTTATTTACACAAACCGGTAACCGGTAAGAGCTCTGACTCGTGTGGTTTGAGCTCGATTGTAAGGTGTAAATTATCCTTATTGGTTCTTGATTTTTATTCAGACCTCCTTTGCTCTGCTTCAGGTTTCGCTCTAACGCTTGATCTTGACTACTTTTGTATGACAGTCGATTGCATTTAAGTAATGCAAATAGCATAAACGACTAAAGTAAATTAATAAAAAAATGCCAGGAGGTGCGTTTTGATTTATCGCGCGAATTAATCACTACCATATACAAAGTCACGAAAATGTAAAATTCATTGTTTGGCAAAAGGTTTGCGCAAATGTATGTGACCATCGTACTTGTGTGAACGAGGTCGATATGCCGCTCGATCAGGATTTCAAAAGCATAGGTACTCTCATCTGCACACAAGGCTGACTCCCATAAAACCAATCAGCTGCGTAAGATTCAGCAACCACGAAACAATACAGAAAATGCTGACACGCTGGCATTCATTTAACACAGGGGAAGAAGTGTTCAGTAAACATAGTTACAGTGAGCTAGCTTACAACTGGACATGTGCTGTCTGATGGCCACAGAATGAATGAGTTATGTGATATTTAATAATCGCGAAGTAATTCAGGTAAAGCTGGCGTGGTGGTATTTATTTAACTCAGGGGGAAATGATCTATTCATGAAGCATAATTACATTGGTTTCGAACCGACAGATTCGTCTTCAGACGTCTGTTCACGTTCATATCACATTTGTTGTTCTCTACATCCGTTGCTGAGAAAAGCGAACAATTACTGTGAGCAACAACAAATGTAATATAAGCGTGTAAAGCTATCTGAAGTTGAACCTGTTGCTTCGAAACTGGTAATGGCGAAAATTGCTGTACATAAATAGCGTTATAACCGTGGCTCATTGCTGTTTACTTATTTGTAAGGAACAACTTGAAAAATATCAGTTTTCGACAAAAAAGCGGGAAGAAAGTTTTTTGTTCCAAGTACCATTGATACTAAGTTACTACATTTAATTTGTAGAAATACAGAAATACGCCATTAGGGTTTTAACTTGTAGATCTATTCAACAAAATTCATATATTTTAAAATTTGGAACTCCAGAGTGAAGCTAGGCTTGACACAAAGACCAAATGGTTCAAATGGCTCTGAGCACTAGTGGACTTAACATCTGAGCTCCTCAGTCCCCTATAACGTAGAACTACTGAAACCTAACTAACCTAGGGACACCACACACATCCATGCCCGAGGCAGGATTCAAACCTGCGACCGTAGCGATCGTGCGGTTCCAGACTGAAGCGCCTAGAACCACTCGGTCACACCGGCCGGCCGCAAAGACCAAGTTCCATCTGTTTGCAATTAAGTCCAGAGAACACAGTAGCACGCAAAAGAAGTTTTCTGAAAAAATACTACTTATAACATTTTCCATTTCCACTCTTGTTATACCTACACACACACACACACACACACACACACACACACACACACACACAAACTGGTATCTTAGTATATATGTTGGTTACTTCTAAGGAAATAACTTTTGCGATATCTGCGTTGTTAACATCCTTAATTTGTTGTATCAGGTTACTTGTATTCTTAAGCGTATATTCATTACTATACAGGGTCTCCCAGGAGGGAGGAACGGTCAGTATTCAGGGATATGACAGGAATGATCATTCGAAGAAAAGCTGTCTAGTAAATATGAGTTCGAAAATGGATACCGTAAGAACTATGAGCACTTCTTCATCTTCGATACTGTGAAACAAATTTCTTCTACTGCAAGCGCTTTGGTTTCCATATTTTTGGAAGAGGTAGTATTGGAACAAAATGAAAATAAATGTGTAGTAAACATAGGCTGTAGAGTGCATACCTCAAGAACTTTGTGCACTTTTTTGTCTTCGCTAATGTAACACACATCTCTTCCACTGAACAAATGCTCCTAGCTCTTAAGGTATGCATTTTTGAGCCCATGTTACTAGACTCTTTTGCTTTGAATGGTACTTCCTGTCATATCCCTGAATATTGACCATACCTCACGTGGCATCTCGTATATGTAGTTTAAAGTAAAAATAATACGCAATTTTTTATTTACACAGTATGTGGGCTACTCATACAGTATACTATTCGTTTTGTAAATAAAAACCTTTATACTACCAGACAGGATTGCTTCCTTCATGAACTTTCGGTTGGCAATTTAGGTTGCGATTCAATTTTACTTAGCAGTTTTTTGATAAGAGCTTGGCATCAATTGTCTGTGTCTTTTTCAACGAGAAGGTTGTACTTTTTCTTGGTAGATTCCAAGGTTTTTCATGTAGTAGATCTTGCACATGACTACTACCATATTCCGTTTGTCTGCTTTGAATATTACGGCGTTGTTTCTCTCTATTTTTTCATAAATTTGTTCCCAGAGAAGATATTTTCTTCTGCTGTTCATCCAACTTATAACTAAGTTACATTCCAACAAAACTGCTTCATCCTCAACACAAGAGGCAACGTCTGAGGTCATATCCATCATTTGGTTTTAGTTCCTATAGTTCATCGCACTGATAGTACTTTGTAATATGGATGCTGCCTCTTGATAACTTCCCAACATTTTTCTTTCTAAGATCCTTTATTGTATGATTATATGATAGCGGAACAAACACTGGTAGCAGTTACTTCTGTAAAATATGTGGGAGTATGCGTGCGGAACGATTTGAAGTGGAATGATCATATAAAATTAATTCTTGGTAAGGCGGGTGCCAGGTTCAGATTCATTGGGAGAGTCCTTAGAAAATGTAGTCCATCAACAAAGGAGGTGGCTTACAAAACACTCGTTCGACCTATACTTGAGTATTGCTCATCAGTGTGGGATCCGTACCAGGTCGGGTTGACAGAGGAGATAGAGAATATCCAAAGAATAGCGGCGCGTTTCGTCACAGGGTTATTTGGTAAACTTGATAGCGTAATGGAGATGTTTAGCAAACTCAAGTGGCAGACTCTGCAAGAGAGGCGCTCTGCATCGCGGTGTAGCTTGCTGTCCAGGTTTCGAGAGGATGCGTTTCTGGATGAGGTATCGAATATATTGCTTCCCCATACTTATACCTCCCGAGGAGATCACGAATGTAAAATTAGAGAGATTCGAGCGCGCACGGAGGCTTTCCGGCAGTCGTTCTTCCCGCGAACCATACGCAACTGGAACAGGAAAGGGAGTTAACGACAGTGGCACGTAAAGTGCCCTCCGCCACACACCGTTGGGTGGCTTGCGGAGTATAAATGTAGATGTAGATGTTTTTATGGAGCTGCTATGCTGAATTAAATCTACCATTAATTTAGTTTTTCTTCTCTGTAATGATAATCGATGTCTTTTTTTTTTTTTTTTTTTTTTTTTTTAATTCACTGGATGTTCCTCCAGTCTCAGAGATTTCTGTGGCTCTTTCCCATATCCCCATCTCTGTTGCTTTCAATTTCATCATTTCATGTTTCCCCCGAGTCCATCCTTTATAACCATAGCTTAAATTACTCCATTTAAACGTCTTGTGAAATTCCTTCTTGGTCCACACTAAAGAGCCAAAGAAACTGGTACACCTGCCTAATATTGTGTGGGGCCCCCGTTAGCACATAAATCCGTAAGAGTACGAGGGGGTGGAGATCTCTTCTGAACAGCACGTTGCAAGGGGGCCCAAATATGCTAAATAATGTTCATGTCTTTGGAGTTTGGTGGCCAGCAGAAGCGTTTAAACTCAGAAGGGTGTCCCTGGAGTCACTCTGTAGCAATTCTGGACGTGTGTGGTGTTGCATTGTCCTGCTGGAATTGCCCAAGTCCGTCGGAATGCACAATGGACATGAATGGATGCAGGTGATCAGGCAGGACGCTTACGTACGTGTCACCTGTCAGAGTCGTATGTAGACGTATCAGGTGGCCCATATCACAGTCCTCTGCTGACATGTAGGGTCCGTGGGTTCAGGAGGTTGTCTCCGTACTCGTACACTTCCATCCTCTCGATACAATTTTAAGCGAGACTCGTCCTACCAGTCAACATGCTTCCAGTCATCAACAGTCCAATGTCGGTGTTGACTAGCATACGTGAGACGTAAAGCTTTGTGTCATGCAGTCATCAAGCCCATATCGATGGTGTTTTGTTGAATGGTTCGCATAGTGACACTTGTTGGTGACCCAGCATTGAAATATGCAGCAATTTTCTGAAGGGTTGCACTTCGGTCACGTTGAACGATTCTCTTCAGTCCTGTTGGTCCCGTTCTTGCAGAATCTTTTCCCGGCCGCAGCGATATCGGAGATTTGGTGTTTTACCGGATTCCTGATATTCACTTTACACTCGTGAAATGGTCGTAAAGAGAAATCCCCACTTCATCGCTGCCTCGGCGATGCTGTGTCCCATCGCTCGAGCGCCAAACTAAGACCACGTTCAGACTCATTTAAATCTTGATAACCTGTCATTGCAGCAGTATTAACCGATCTAACAACTGTGCCAGACACTTGTTTTCTTACCTAGGCGTTGCCGACCGTAGCGCCGAATTCTGCCTGTTTACATATCTCGGTATTTGAACACGCATTCCTATACCAGTTTCTTTGGCGCTTCAGTGTATACTAAGGCGGTCGTTTGTTAACAACTACTATTATTACTAAAGATATGTTTCGTTGTTGCAATTCTTCTTTGAAAATGCATTATACTTCTGTTGCTATCTGTTATTTTATTTGCGAAGTAGGAAAACTCATTTATTTACATTAGTAGTTATTTCCGTTTTTAATGTTTACTTTACTTTCCGTTGGATATACCTATCATCATTATTTTAGTCTTGTTTGCGTTCATTTTCAGTTTTTGGTTGTCCAGGGCATCACACAAACATTTTTGACATGTAGTTCATCCTATTTTCACAATCAGCTAAGACTACTTTATCATCAGCAAGTCGAGTACAATGTATAATTTGGATCCATTCAGTGCCACTAGCATTGCATTTTCTGTGGATAAATTAAGAAAATAGGGAATGAGGGGAAGAGAGAGAGACAGAGACAGAGACAGAGACAGAGACACAGAGAGAGAGAGAGAGAGAGAGAGAGAGAGAGAGAGAGAGAGAGAGAGAGACATCAGCCTCATCGGACACCTCTTATCTAGCCTGTTTGTTAATATCATTGATACCTATTTGTGTACTCTGATGTTTGCATAGATCTGGAATCTATCTTTTATCTCTCGAGTCTATTCTGGTTTTATACAGTTCTCTAAACAGAATCTTCGAGTCTGCCGTCTCAAAAGCCTTCTCTATGTCAATGAGTGCTGCGTACGTTTTTCTACTCATCTCAATCCTTCTTTCTAAAATAATGTGTAGTAGCATTAGAACCACCCCGATCCTATTTCTGTTCGTAAATCCAAGTTGATGTTGGTTAATCTTAGTTCTTAATCTTTCTTTAACAATGCTGAGCAGAATTCTTGAAGCTTGACTTAGCAATGCCAAACTTTTAAAATTTGAATAATCACTGTCTTTCATTTTCTTACGTGTAGCAATTCTTTTACTTTTTATCAATACAGTTGTTAGTTTTCATCTTCATAGCTCACTTACATAAATTTGTGCAGTTGTTATTCGCCTTAGCTTCAGAATTTTTAAATAGTTCTGCGGAGACGTTATCTGTTCCAATCCCAAAACTTTCGAGACTGGATAAATAAAACATAAGAAAAGTTAAGATATTGGTTTTATTTTTTAGGTGTTCTACATAGTCCCTCACGACTTGAATACAAGATACAGGACGTTCATATAACGGTGTGAAAATGTCGGATAAGTCCCTCTTTGAAATGTTCAACTTTCACGTGACATTTTCACCTTTTTCGGTCTTGGCGAACCATCAGAGCTTCGTTCTGCACTTTGTCATTTGATGGTAGGTTCGTATGTATAGCACCAAGTCTCGTCGGCCAAGATGCTTTTTTTTTTCAGAAAAGAACTGCCCGCATTTTGCAATTCAGTCAAGTCGCAACAGTCGTCCACGCTTCGTTGTTTTTGTTCGGGAATCAGAGAGTGCAGGTCAAACTTTACACACAGTGTCTCTTCTTCAAAAGGTTCTGGAGGATGTCGTGAACAAATTATTTAGCGATGTTGCTCTACTACGATTCGTGACACAACAACGTTGACACAATACAGCCGAGCGCCCAGTACTATTTTTTAATTTATTGACTTTTAGAACTTGCCCATAATGTCATCTCAACACTGCGAATGTATACTACAGCTTGTTTTGACAGTGCAGAGTATACATTAGCTTAAATCGTACACCACGTGGAAAACTTAACACACACAAGTGACTGGTCAAAAGCCAATCTGTTGTATACAGTTGTTGGTTCAAGCTGCTGCCGTAGTTACTGCGCTGACATCGCTTATTCACTAGGAACCAAATCAGTTTCGGAAATTTTTAGATGGACAGTGTATAAATTCAGTGGACAAAAAGTAATGAGATTAGGCTAGTACCTCATAACCATCATATACTAAAGGCAGCGCCGTGTTAACGTTGCCATCTTTCTCCATCCCTCGCCATCTCTATTATACGGTTGTAGTTTCTGTAGTTAATTGTACTGGTAACACTTTGTAATACGGATAGAGTTGTAAAACTACCGTGGGCTACAGTAGACTATCATAAAAAAGCTTAGACTACGGTAATTTTTCTCGTATTTTTGGTCATTTAAGATCGTAATAGCATTACCTGTTCGTTAAGTGTGTTGCATGCCTATCGAGCGTTACCTCATTTCATTAGCTTTGTTTGCATATGTGATTAGTCTCTTACTAAGTTCGCCTAGGAAACGGCAGCGGTGAACCGTCTAGAAACTGAGTGAGGATATATAGAGGGTCACATAGCCTATGGAACATTTTTGTTCCACATAGCTATCTTCCTGTCTGTTTCTTAAAAATAAACAGCATTTATAGTAAAATCGAAACTAACAATTTTTGATTCAGATTTTATTCGATATTTGTTGATTTGTAGCACGAAACAGAGGAATGTTGCAGTGAAAATAGAAGAAGCAGCAATACAGATTTATGTTATAGCGCCATAAAACGTATTTTCTCCTAAAAACGTAAAATAAAAAAAACGCAAAACAAGAGCATATCAAACATCGCTTCAGTACTTCGTCGAGTTTATATAAAACATGTTTCTGTTATTGCTAAACAACTTTCGCACTTATCAGTAATAACAGGGAACTCTTACCTTTGATCATGGTGGAGAACGTTCTGTTGAGTACAAAATAGCAATGATAATTATGTGGATTCATTTATGTTTCTGCATGTAAGTTATACTTGCATCGAAATAAATTGCTTTGGTTACATAAAAGCGCTGAAGTTACTCGATCAAGTAATTCTTAGTACTCATAAAATGCAGTTTATGTTTTGTAAGAATATGAGATACTGAGCAATCTGACACTGAACGACTCGCGGTTTTATTTATGTGCTATACAAATCAAACAAGCAAAAAACAACGAGAAGTCGTCGGCTCCCAGTTTCTCTAACGCATATTCACTTACGTTTCTTTCCGTACTATTGCTACCAATACCACCGGTAATCCTACCATTTACTAAGACAGTTATGTATTGTGCTAGAACTACTGAATCGTAGTTTTTTTTTTTTTTTTACTGCAACGATAAATACGGATGTTTTCAGCCTGCCTCTTAATTTTTTCCCTGGATTTTTCCTTTAAAGATCTTTTATGAAAGTGTTATGTCGAATTAGGTATCCAGTTTGTATAATTACCTAACAAAAAGTAATTCCAAACTATTTTTTTGTTGGCATGTGTAATTTGTTCGACATTGATAACTATGTTATTTCTTATTGTAACGAAATGTTGGAACTGTGATTGCAGATCCTGAGCAACCGGCCGCTGAGCATCGTGAACGACGAGAACAATGGGCAGATGGAGACGGACTGGCGGCACAGCGAATTTATCAACGAGTGCTTGCTGTGGCACAACGTGTACCGCCAGCGCCACAGCGCTCGGCCACTCGCGCTCTGCCCGCAGGTGAGCCGGCCTACTACGCCTGCGCCCACTGCCCGCTGCCCGCTGCCCGCTGCCCGCATCGCCGCAGCCGCAATCGAACCACACCACCATTTCCTTTGTTGGTCGCCTTTAACTTAGCTCAGACAGTTCGTGCAGTCGTAAATTTCCTACAGTTCTGGCAAGTACGTAACCGCTCCTGTGAATAATATCTCGTAGCCAGATACACGGTGGAGAAAAACAAACTGACAATATGGCCAGAACAGCGTAGGGAACATCTAATGGAACAAAATTTTTCAGATAATCATAGCTTAATTTCTCGTATTTGGGGTTCAAAAGTCTTGTAAAAGCCATCATAGTGGCTTTTGAGTGTATAAGCTACACACCTCAAAAAAAAGTTTCGCATGACCCCGGTTTCCAGAACTGAAGAAAGACGTTGACTGTGGATGTTGTATCATAGACACAGTCCCTTTGAATGTTCAGAGATGTCACTAAACCCGCCCAAAGATGTAAACAGCCATGCACGAGCAGCGCCTATTAGACGGAGGGGGGTCCGACAGCCGATCAGTTCCAGTCATTCCACCACGAAGGACGTACACGGCTCGTGTTGTCTGTAGTTCAACTGTGCCTAGACGGTCAGTACTGCGGTTCGACCACGTCCACATTGTTACTTTGTGCCAGGAAGGGCTCTCAACAAGGGAAGAGTCCAAGCGCCTCGGAGGGAACCAAAGCGATGTTGTTCGGACATGGAGGAGATACAGAAAGACAGGAACTGTCGATGACATGCCTCGCACAGGCCGCCCAAGGGCTACTACTGCAGTGGTTGACCGCTACCTACGGATTATGGCTCGGAGGAACTCTGACAGCAATACCACCATGCTCAATAATGCTTTTCGTGCAGCCGCAGGACGTGGCGTTACGACTCAAACTGCGCGCAATAGGCTGCATGATGCGCAACTTCAGTCCTGACGTCCATGGCGAGGTCCATCTCTGCAACCACGACACCATGCAGCGCGGTACAGATGGGCCCAACAACATGCCGAACGGACCGGGCAGGATTGGCATCACGTTCTGTTCACCGGTGAGTGTCGCATACGCCTTCAACCAGACAATCGTCGAAGAGGTGTTTGGAGGCAACCCGGTCAGGCTGAACGCCTTAGACACTCTTCCAGCTAGTGCAGCAGTGTGGAGGTTCACTGATGTTTTGGGGTAGCATTATGTGGGGCTGACGTCCACCGCTGGTGGTCATGGAAGGTGCCGCAACGACTGTAAGATAGGTGAATGCCATCCTCCGAACGATAGTGCAACCATATCGGCAGCATATTGGCGAGTCATTCGTCTTCATGGACATCAAATCGCGCCCCCATCGTGCACATCTTGTGAATGACTTCTTTCAGCATAATGACATGGCTCGACTAGAGTGACCACCATGTTCTCCATATATGAACCATATCGATCATTCCTGGAATAGATTGAAAAGGGCTGTTTATTGACCTCGTGACCCACCAACCACTTTGAGGGATCTACGCCGAATCGCCGTTGAGGAGTGGGACAATCTGGACCAACTGTGCCTTGATGAACTTGTGGATAGTATGCCACGACGAATACAGGCAAGCATCAATGCAAGAGGACGTGCTACTGGGTAATAGAGGTAGCGGTGTGTACAGCAATCTGGACCATCACCTCTAAAGATCTCGCTGTATGGTGGTACAACATGCAGTGTGATGTTTTCATGAGCAATAAAAAGGGCGGAAATGATGTTTATGGTGATCTCTATTCCTATTTTCTGTACAGGTTCCGGAACTCTCGGAACCGAGGTGATGCAAAACTTTTTTTGATGTGTGTATTGCCGGCCGGGGTGGCCGAGCTGTTCTAGGCGCTACAGTCTGGAACCGCGCGACCGCTACGGTCACAGGTTCGAATCTTGCCTCGGTCATGGATGTGTGTGATGTCCTTAGGTTAGTTAGGTTTAATTATTTCTAAGTTCAAGGGGCCTGATGACCTTAGAAGTTAAGTCCCATAGTGCTCAGAGCCATTTGAACCATTTTAATGTGTGTATTTATCTGCAATATTGCAGTTTCGGTCGTATAGTCAACAAGTGGCGTAACGGTGCTTCAGTGCATGTCAGAATCCAAAAATCTTCTGACATATATACACTTCACCGTTGTATCAACGTATTTTAACGTTGATATCATCTTTAACGTGTATCGCACGAAATCATTATTAATGTACACTGTTCACATGTAAACAGTGTGCACGAACATACATCGCTTAAAATATTAATCGACCGCGACACTATTGCACTTGGCTTCCCGAGACCGTTATCGCAAACCCTCGTTGATTTCCGACCGGAACGGGGATTTTCATGGCTCGGGGACAGGGTGTTGTGTTGTCCTTACTTTCCTATCCTCATAATTGACATTTCACTATTGAGATGACTGAATGGACAAGTGAAGAAAGCCAATAAATTGTAAAAATAAATTAATTAAAAAATAAACACGCGGTGACATTACAGTAAACAAGAACAATGGTGACCAAAGGAAACGCATTCCATTATGAATGATTTCAAAGTGTCCGCATGAAATGTTCCGATTAAAACTCACGATAAGCCGACAGGAGCTTCCTCACTCCCAAGCGCAATAAGACTAAGGCCGACAGATTTAGGCCCAGACAGTGGTGGGATACAAACGTGAGCGTCGCTCACTATACGGCCCGACAGGACTGATGATATAGGTTGCCACTTCATTTCATAGCAGGACTCCTCTGGTTGTCATCCGCAGCACCCTTACATCACAGCGGATCGTCGACGATATTATACGCCACGTGTCATTGCCCTACATGGCAAGCCATCCTGGACTTACATTCCAATAGGATAATGCCTGCCCGCATGCCTGCTTTTTTTCGTATTTGCCGAACGCTACCTAGGCTAGCAAGGTCATAGGATCTCTCCCCAATTGAAAACGTTCGGAGCATTATGGGCAGGGCTCTCCAATCAGCTCGGAATTTCGACGATCTGACGCGCCAATTGAACAGAAGTTGGCACGAAATTCCTCAGGAGGACATCCAACAAGTCTATCAAGCAATGCCGAGCCGAATAACTGCTTGCATGAGGACCAGAGTTGGACCACTGCGTTGTTGACTTGCTCAGTTTGTGAAGCTCTGGAAGCTCTGTCTCTTGAATAAATCACCCAGTTTTTGTTAAATTGTTCTCATTTCTTTATCTGTACATGTTCAAAACATCTACCGATTTCCGCCCTATTCGGATAATTCCTTCATGGTTAATCGAAAACAGATAACATAAAAATTAAAATTTTGCTGTTTTTTCTCTTTAATAAATAAAAATGGAGAATTCACCACATGAATAGGCTGATAATAACTAGGAGAAAGCATTAGAAAAAGTCAGTCTTCTTGAAATGACAATCAAGGAAAGGGGTGAAAATTATTTATTTCCATGAAATACATTAAGTGATAGACTTGGAGATTTACAGGATAACAAAAATCTAACCATGAAACTTATTTTGAGAAATAACAAGTTTTTTCTGAGACGGTTTAGTCACGATTTTCATTTAGGGCTATTCTGTTCGCGGATTTAACTTAATGACTTTATTGTGTACATTTATTTAGTTGAGTCAATATATTCCCAACGCTGAAACTTATTACTAAGATGTTTAACTTGTATTTATTTCAGTTTCATGTTTATAACAGTTTAAGTTCCAATTAAAACGCTTTTGAACGAAAAATTACTTCTTACACTTGCAAATTTCATGTCAGTTTAACTTTCTAAAAGGTTAACAGTACAAAATGTAAGGGGTAGAAAAATATAAAAGAGTCAACGAACGTATTTTCTTATGACACTGAATTTTATAATTCTTTGAGGTAACTTGTCATAGTATTATTTAGTGTAAAGAATATTCCAATACAGCCTCCAGAAAAAACAACAATTTTGAAGTAGCTTATTTGTCTGATGATATTCGACATTTCCCTAATAGTTTCAGCAGGACAGTTGAAGTTAGGCTTCCTTTAAATTCCTACCACAGGCTGGTTATATTAGACGCGAATTTTCTGTGATGTTTGCTGTTTAAAGCTTCAGTATTAAATCAGTTACACTATAAGTACCGTACTGCCACAAACTTGTCAAGATTATAAGCTGTGCCATCGAAACACCACTGCTGTCAAATAGTCAACGTGTGGTACTGTTAGCTGTAATTTTGTCAATAATGAAATCCAAAGACAACATGTTTTAGTTCTTGCTAATGTACAGAAAGTATGAATGAATTTTTATTCTAACACGATATCAGTCAGTGCAGCAGAGCACAATAACCACAGTATAACACAGCAGCAGCTGATTCAGACAAAACAGCACTTCTAGACAAACTAAAACACGTTCGGTACCGAACAACTTCCGCGAGTACACCACTGACTGGCCGTGTATTTACATGAGTAACTACACAACGATGCATTTCCGACCTATGGTTATTTGTAAAGTTTTGCTTTATTCGGCATCCCCTACTCTGCTCTCGCCGTAATATCAGGCTACTTTTGTCCTCCATATATTTCAACATTAACCTGACTGGTGGTAAATAAAAAGGAATTAGTTTTAAGCTAAATCTCGGAACAAATGAATTTTCATTTGCTTCATTTTGTATACTGTATGAATATTTCTAGAAGGCTCTACATCACAGTACAGAAGGTTTCTCGTTGTAGTTGGAAACTGGGCCAGACACCGTTCTGTTATATCCAGCGCATGCTGAAGGTGAGACGCCTGTGGATGGAGCCATCCAAGGAAGTTGATGCACCCTACTCTACATCTCCATCTATTCTTCTTAAGAATACTATATCTCGTGTGCCACTATTATTTCTCCCATTTCTGTTACCGTTTGCGCGGAGTGCGAGAAAAGAACAATTGTCACTAAGTATCCGTGTGAGCTCCAACTTCCTTTATTAAACTGTCGTGGCTACTTCGCGAGATGTACATCAGAGGAAGAAATTTTTGCTGGCCCATCTTGCAACAGATGCTCTTCGAATGTTATGACTAAACATCTCCGTGAAGTACAGCGTCTGTCTTCAGGCATCTGCAACTGGGTTTTGAAGAGCATTTTTGTAAATATCACACGTTTATTATACAGACCCACGACAAAACAAGCTGTGATTCTTCTGATTTCTCTATCTCTTCTAATAATCCTTCCTGGTAAGCATTTCAGACTGAGAAAGAGTACTCAAGGATCGATCGAAAGCGGTTATGCAAGCTACTTCCTCTGTGGGGGAATTTCACTTTCTTTGAATTCTTTCAGTCAGTCTCAGTCTGGTATCTAAATTTCCTATAACTAGTTTTATGCAGTAATCCGACATACAGTCAATCTGGACATATAATTCCAGATATTTTACAGTTGTTACTTCTTCCAATGATTGATCAATACATTACCTTTCTTCATAGAGAAGACCAACTGTCAGTCGCTATATTACACGTCGATTCTCTGCAGATCTTTCTACTATTCGCAACGATTTTCTCTGCATTGCGATTCACCAGTATACAACTTCAATGTCTGCAGTTGCAATGCGCGCATGCGCGTGCTTTCCGCTTGAAGGAAGCGTATAAAAAATGGTCAAATGGCTCTGAGCACTATGGGACTTAACATCTGAGGTCATCAGTCCCCTAGAACTTAGAGCTACTTAAACCTAACGAACCTAAGAACAACACACACATCCATGCCCGAGGCAGGATTCGAACCTGCGACCGTTGCGGTCCCGCAGTTCCTGACGCTTTTTTCTTTTTTTACATTTTGTTCGGTATTGTTCGTTGCGTTTGGTCTAGGCGGACGTCATAAGACATCCGTTCAAATTGACCGCTGATTCCTGTACTCAGTTTTTTTTTTATTACAGAGGGCGAGCAGCCCTCCGACCGAACACGCTGAGCTACCGTACCGTGGACTGAAGCGCTTAGAACCGCTCGGCCACACCGGCTAGCAGGAAGCGTATATCCTGCAAATTATGTTTCTCGCTTGTTTATGGAGAATTTATCACTTACCACCACCATCAGCGATGACAACTCGCGACAAATGAAATAGAAATTCACTAAACAACTCGCTATTATCACATTAAGTGCTCGCATTAGCTGCGTCATTCAGAGCAGAGCGCTCAAAACACTATTGAACGCTCATTGGCTGTCGGAGTATGCGTGGCGTGAGTGTGCAGAACAGGCCTAAACTCGACGTGACACCAACTACAATTGAGGCCTTCAGAGCACAAGTGACATAACTCCAACTACGGTAGTTTTGAGTAAGAGGAGCATTCATTAAGAAGTGTTCAAAAATGGTTCAAATGGCTCTGAGAACTATGGTACTTAACATCTGAGGTCACGCCTTCGTAGGCAATTACTTGAAGTAGGCATGGTACACAGGAGGAATAAATTTTAGAAGACCAAGCATATCCTTCTTCTTGTCAGTAGTCCGCCTGGTATTGTAAAGTCTCCCTTGTGTCACTGTTGCAAGGCTCTGAAGAGGTCTGCCTAACGTGTGCTTATAAAAATCCACCTCATGAAATTTGTCACCTGGACGGAAACTTGATTTAAACCTCATGGAAAATGGCACTACCCGTCCAAATTGCATCCATCTGATTTGCATCCAATTTAACGGATGCCCATCAGCAGCCCTTTTCCTGATCACTATGCAGTCTAGTAGCTCCTTCGTTGACAAAAAGTCGGCGTTCTTCATTATGCGAACAATGAAAGGGTTTTTCTTTTTCACCCTTGGATAATATTTATCCAATTGCCAGCTGAGTAAATATATTGTTTTTTGCGACTGATTAATTCAATCAGACCAAAGTTTGCATCATTAGGCAGGTAGCTATGGCCAAGCATCATAAATTTGAGGTTTATTACTTCCACTTTCATTTCTGGGCCTTGCACTAATTTCATCAATGAAACACACACATTGCAATTACGGTTCTGCCCTGTACATGAATCAGAATATGCCATTATTACTTTGTACGTCTTTGTGTATTCCTTAAGGTGTTTCACAACACGGAAAACAACATGTTGGGAACCTCGACCTCCTTTTGTTTCATCCCACATGTACATGTATCCGTTTCCCTCATTAAAAGACTGGCATCCCAGTTTATACATATATAAATTTCTCTTACAGTAGGCAACAGAAGTCTGCAGTTTTGGAAAGGACAGTGCCTTCTGTAAATCAAATGTAAACACGTAGTGGTCACTAGATACCGCGTTTCTATCTTGTTTCATCGACTCTCTTGCTTCTTCAGCCTGTGTTAGCTGTTCGTCCTTCTCGTTTTGCAGCATACGTCTCTTTTGTACGTCGTCCTCAGCTGCAATCTTCAACTGAGCTCATTGCACGTTTTACAAGTATCTTTGGATGGAGGCTTGAGGTGTAGATAAAATTTTGAACTGAAAACATGATAGTAATATTTTGCTTTCACCAGTTCTTTGCCAGTGTTCCTAGACCGTTGACTATAGAGTTCATACATTTTCCTCGCTGTGAGATCTTGGCTGAGATATCGTCGATTGGGATTATCCTTCCTGGTATAACGCCTCTGCTAAGACAGAAACAACTTGATATGTTCTTGAACACCACTGTCGTCTATTTTATTTCTAAGTGTTTTCCTTCCTTGTGAATCAGTCACAGCAAACACTTCCTCCTTTCCTACATACGTGCATAACCTCCCTTCATTTATTTGCAGTGTTCCTAAGGAGTATCTTTTGAACACCTGTATACTATTATTTCCTATCCTGAGAAAGTATTTGCATGTGACTGCTTTTGGAGAGCGAGATCCATCCTTCAAGCGTTTTCTTTGTACTGAGTTTGACTGAACAAGTCCCCAGCTATACACATTATGTCTGGAGTAGTCCGCTAATTTCCAAAAATTTTCCAATATTTCATTCCTCTTACTTGCCTCAATTTTCGCATTACATTCCTTCCTGCAGTTACATTCCTTGTCCTCAAATATCTTTTCTCGAACGTTCTTTCTGGTACGAGATATATACGACTAACCGCTGTTCCTGTTATTCTTACAGACGTTCCGTTTGCATGCGTTAGGAGTTGCGTCCTTTTACGTCCCCTGTGCAATTCTTAAGAATCTAAAAGTATGATAAAATGGTTCACATGGCTCTGAGCACTATGGGACATCTGAGGTCATCAGTCCCCTAGAATTACTTAAACCTAACTAACCTAAGGTCATCACACACATCCATGCCCGAGGCAGGATTCGAACCTGCGACCGTAGCAGCAGCGCGGTTCTGGACTGAATCATGTAGAACCACTCGGCCACAGCGGCCGGCTACAACACATGCAGTTACTTCTAAGAGACAAACATTGCAGATACTTCTATAAGTTGGTGTTTATCACATTGTCTGTAGCCTTTCCCCACTCCCTCTTGCGTCTGCCCTGCAACCCCCCCCCCCTCCCAACCCTTATCAGTCCTCTCCCTCCGTCGGTTCCCCTCTCCCCCCACCAACACTTCGTTTTTCCTCTCCTCCTCCCCTTTTTTTCCCCTCATCTGTCCAGGTCCCCTCCATCTGCCCTTGGCTGTGGTGTGTCATCTTCGTGCCAACTTTTTAGTGCAGTGTTTCAAGTGAGTGTTAGGTGTTTGCGTCTTTTCCGAAGTGTTGCGAACGGAAATCATACTGTCGTTGGGTGTGATTTTTATATCTCTTGCGAACAGAAACCAGATTGTCGCCGTGTTTTCTTTTTTTTTAATTATCTGTCTACTATTTTACCTGTCTGCTTCCTGTGTATTTTATTAGCATCGCCAACCCTTTGTTTTATGTTTTAACTTCCACAATTTTCCACCATTTTACAATTTACGTCACCGTTTTTATCGCCTGCTTTTATTGTTTATTATCTTCTTATGTTTTAAAAATTATGTAGGCTGAAGAGCGGCGTACTAAGCCGCTGCCAGCCCACCCCCTTCAGGGGAAATCGAAACTCAATAAAGGAAAAAAAAGGAAGTTGTCTGTTCCCAAAATTTTATTTTTCTGCCAAAGCTATTGTTTTTATTACTCGATTAAATAAATACATTATATAATGCTAATTCGGTGAGCAGACCTACAAAAATCATTGCATACAGGCGTTTAAAATTAATTTGTGATGTTTATAAACTTATACGTATTTTGATTTTAGAATCTGTAATAATTCTGGAACTATGGTTCGTGATAAGTCAAACACATGGAGTTATGTAGATAATAATCGGTTAAACCTGAATGTTGGCAGCACCTCGTCAGTTTCATAAGAGAAGAAAAAACATTGATACACATTGTTGAACCATGCATTGAAATAATATTTACGGCTTGTCTGTGCAGTCAAGGATGTTGCACTTGGGATAACATTTTATAAAGGTCTTGTAAATTCCTGGACTGGACGAGCAGGTCGTTGAGCTGGGTGCTCCACTGTACATGTATCACCTCAAGTCAGAAGTAATGAAAAGCGAAAAGCGAAAATGGTCTTACACATAAATTGAAATCCATCTTCAGTTGGGCAATGTGTTGCAATTTCTTTGAGAACTCATGACGAAATGTTTCAATTAGTAAAACATATTGAGTCACGTGTGGTCCAGAAATGACTGATTTGACCTATAGAAAAGTTTCGTGTTTCATGTGATGAACTTAAAGTTGATTTTTCCACAGGACTAATTTTTGTTTGACAGCATCAACCTTGTCTGCCCCATCCGTTAGCAAATGATTCTCCCTTGCATTAGGACATTTAAATAATTGACATAATTTGTGATAACAACAATAAAAGAGCCGTCATCAGTTTAGCCAGCATTCATCGTCGTTCGTGGTGTTTGCTGCAGTGACGTTCCAATAAATATTTTTCCAGCTCATAATACTGAGATGGCATATTAAACCGTTTGCTTGGCCATTAAACGATACGAAAAGTAGGGCAGTTCCCATTCGGCAATCAATGAGTGCCTTCTGCACTTCATCTGTTTTTGACAACTGCGTAGATGCCGTAGTACTACTCATACGGAACGTAAATCTAATCTGATGCAAATAATACTGTCGGCAAACTGCTTGGTGCCTGAGAAGGCGACTGTCCAGCTCTGGCAGCGATCAGCTGCCGCCGTCATTGTCCTCTCCCACCTCATTCCTCAGCCCCACTCGCCGGTACACTTGGAGCGCTAGGCAGCATCACGTAGGAGCACTTTGCGGAATGCTGTTTGGCCGGGCCTGTTTTACAGCCTCCGACGTTATCCACTGCATAACGAAAAAAGTGTAGCACCCAGAAGGAGAGCAGAAAACGAATCGAAACTTTAAGAATTGAGATGGTATGTGATGTTAATTCAGTGGTTACAGACTTGAGTTAAATTGCACGAAGCACTTGGCAGTAAGAGCACACTTATCAGTATGTCGTTGTACGCCATTTGGTTTGGATGCAATCACTGATTCAGTTGGGAAGGGTGTCGTGAGGTAGTTGTATCCTCTCCTGAGGCAAGATGGTCCACAACTGTTGTAACTGGTCCTTCATATACTGGATACTGGCACTGGGAGGCAGTTGACATCCAAGCTGGTCCACGCATGTTCTATTGAGGATAGATCTGCGGTTTTCTGGCCACAGGAATACCTCAACATCACGCAGACAGTTCGTAGGGACATACGTCCAGTGGGGGAGACCATTGTCCTGTGTAAAAATGACACCAAAATACTGTCACATTAGATATAACACATTAGGCAGCAGGATGTACATGACGTATCGTTGTGCTCTCAGTGCTCTGGTCATCTGTTAAGTGTCGAACCGTGATTCACCACTGAACACAATGTGATGCATTCATCAGCAGGCCATGCTTCCTTTCCCAGTCACGCCACCACTCCAATTTATACATGCCACGGTATGAGGTGATTATAATTAAAGTTAAACTTTCAAACCGCTGTGGAAATAACACCACTGGTCAAATTGCAGCGGAATATTAATCGGAGAAGGGAGAAGACGTATGGCAGAAGAAAAATAAATAGTTACAAAATGTAGCAATAGGTGGCACTGTAAGCATGATAATTTCATAGTGGTCGACTACAAATGACAAATGAATCATATAACTATGACTGACATTAAACAAACTGTACTATTCAGTGTGCAAAGGTGTAAAGGTGTGATACTTTTAGCCGGCCGCGGTGGCCGGGCGGTTCTAGGCACTTCAGTCCGGAACCGCGTGACTGTTACGGTCGCAGGTTCGAATCCTGCGTCGGGCATGGATGTGTGTGATGTCCTTAGGTTAGTTAGGTTTAAGTAGTTCTAAGTTCTAGGGGACTGATGACCTCAGATGTTGAGTCCCATAGTGCTCAGAGCCATTTGAACCATTTTTGTGATACTGTTAGTTACGTAAGCCCATCCACCACGGCAAGGTCGAATCACATCCGATGGGAAAAATCGGTTTTTAATTGCCATGAGACTAAAAATCGCATAAAAAGCGTCACTCACATCGGTTTTTAATTTCCTGAGGCCAAAAACCGCATAAAAAGCATCAATCACATCTGTTTTTAATTGTCTTGAGGCCAAAAACCGCATAAAAAGCATCAATCAAAATCAAATTGGAGTATTAATTTCCGTATGACTGGCGCAAAACATGTTCAATATGCTGTCCACCGTTTTCTGAACAAGTCGAAATCGAGAAACAGCGTGTTACACAACTGATCTAAGTGTTTCCGGGTTCACGTTCAGAATGTGTCGCGCAATGAGTGCCTTCAATGCAGCTAAGTTTGCAGTCGGAGCACCGAACACATCTTTCAGATAGCCCCACAGCCAGAAGTCACACGGATTGAGATCAGACGATCAGGACAGCCAGGCTGTAGGGAAATGGCGGCTGATAATTGTAGCATTTCTGAAATTCCTCAGCAGTTGCTTAACTGGATTTACAATGTGCAGAGGTGCGCTATCAACATCCCTATCCACACATCCGCGCTGTTGGAGAGCTGGAATGACGTGGTTGCGCAAAAGACACTCATAGAGCTTACCAGTGACGATACAGGTAACAGGACCGGAAGCACCTGTCTCTTCGAAAAAATATGGCCCTATGATAAATGATGCCGTAAACACACACCACACAGTGACCTTTTCAGGATGGAGAGGTACTGGTTGATTTGCGTGTACATTTTCCGTAGGCCATATTCGACAATTCTGTGTATTGATGTATCCTGTCAGATGGAAGTGGGTTTCGCCTGTCCACAAAATCTTCCATGACCAAACATTGTCCACTTCCTTGCGAGCAAGAAATTCTAAAGCAAAGGTCTCTCTTGCTGACAGGTCAAGCGCGGGATTAGCCGAGCGGTCTAAGGCGCTACAGTCATTGACTGTAAGGCTGATCCCGGCGGATGTTCGAGTCCTCCCTCGGGCATGGGTGTGTGTGTTTGTCCTTAGGATAATTTAGGTTAAGTAGTGTGTAAGCTTAGGGACTGATGACCTTAGCAGTTAAGTCCTATAAGATTTCACACAAATTTGAATTTTTTTTTTTTTTGACAGGTCAACAGGAAGCAACTCGAACACATGGGTAGTTTTGAATGGATAGCAAAGAAGGATGTTTCGTAGGATTTTATGCACGTGCTCACGGGTGTGTCCACTGTTCGGGCAGTTCTCCGTGCACTACACGTTTGCACACCACCTCTCGTCTCCTCCTGCATCCCTGTGGCCACTGCTTCCAATGACGTCGAATCAATTCGTTTCCTCCGTGTACCAGGTTGTACACCAAAAAGAATTCGCCTTCTCGAATTTCCGAATCATTTTCTCCAGACCCACTGCAGTCTTCGGACCAACGCCTTTTTTCAAATACTTCAGTTTCCGGAACTTCTGCTGAGCGACCTATGCACAGTCATCATTCTTGTAATACAGCTTCACAAGCAGAGCGCGATCCTGCATTGAGAAAGTGGAGGTAAATAAAGAGAACAAACTGTAAACCTCTGACGTTCAGAAGTTTCAACTGCAACTAGTTGCCGGTAGGTATCCAGGGGAGAGCTGAGGAGTGGTGCCCATTATTGACAAACACAGCAACCTCTCCTTTGGCTCTTTCCCCAGTCAGGTCATCCTTACGATACAGGGTATAGCCCCGTAGTGTAGGGGCATCAGATGCTTTGAAATGTGTTTCCTGCAAACATAAGCACAGAGGGCGTTGCTGCACTAGGAGTTTCAGTTCCTCCATGTGCGTCCTGAATCTGTTCATGTATAATGGGAGCCATCTGTCAGGGGGATAGTACTTCCATCCTGACTTTCTGATGGGGAGGGGATCCCACAATGGGTGGAAGCTCAGTTTTGGAGCGAGATGGTTGCCCCAATCCGACATCAAGCTCCATAGCCTCCAAAGGAGAAACGACAGAGACGTCAGAGAGGTCGATGTCGACATCGTCAGGTTGTTTTCTGCTCGATTTCACCGGTGGTTGACGTTTCGCCCTGGATTTTTTCCCTGGGCAGACTTGTCAGCCACAATCGTGGTTGCAGATGTGGCAACTTTAGACAGTGTATCCGATGGAACCTTTGGCGGGGCAGGGAGCTCTACGATGTCAGCAACCACAGCTTTCTCTGAAGGTCTCTGGGGAGGGACAGGCATTGAAACGACTGCAGCAGCACAAGTGCATGGATGCACGCCAGTAGCACAAGTGCATGGACACATGGCAGGTATTAGTGCCGACACTAGCAGCCTCCGATAGAGTAGCAGCGTCTGCTTTCCGTGTGGGCTGTTTAACAACTGAAGTGAAGGGGGTACCAAAAACCGGGGGCAGCACGACTTTATAGAGCTTTTTTGCCTCAGTGTAGGGGATTTGCTTAATAGTTTTAAACTACTATATCTTCCGTTCTTCCAGATACACGCTGAAGTCCCGGCTCCAGATGGGGTGAGGACCTGAGCAATTCACACACTTCAATGGAGACAAACAATGGACTCTTTCATGAGCGGCCTGACCACACTTGCTACAAGTAGCTTCTCCATGACACCCAAGAGTAGTATGCCCAAAGCGCTGGCATTTGAAACACCGCATTGGGTTGGGTACATAAGGCCGCACACTTAAGCGAAGGAAACCTGCCTTAACATGCTCAGGGAGTTTCATGTTATTACACGTCAGGATAAAGGAGTCGGACTTAACAAGAACCCCATCCACCCTCTTCATGATATTTTGCACGTCAGCTATTCCTGCTGGAGTCCATTCATCTTTCAGTTCCTCCTTGGGAATGTCCACCGGATCCCTGCACGTCACAACGCCTTTGCTGTAATTCAAGGTGGTGTGCAGCTCAGTTTCGATGGCGTATTCCCCAGGGAGTGTTCATTCTGGAGATTCTTATCTCGCTGGGAACTAGCGGTTTCCACCAACAGCGCCCCATTACGCGATCACTTAACAGATTTCAAACTGCCAGCAATGTCCTCGAGCCCTTTTTGAATGTAGAAAGGGTAAACTTTCTCGAAACTTTCCTTTTAACGATTAAAAACACATTCTGACCGCCAGCATGTGTTCTGTTACTAGTCATGATACTCTCAGATTCCGCTCCTGAGTCAGGAAGACTGGCTACACATGCCCTCTTGTTGGATTGGGTGTTGGAACCTATCAGCCGCCCACCCTTTCCGCTGGGAGGAGGCAAAGAAGATTTCAGAGGATCCATCTCGGTCCCACGAGCAGCTGGGGAACTAGAAGTTCACCTAGACAAAGCCCCATGTGCCTAGGTAAGCCCTTATACAACTGAGGTGCGGCAGGTTCCCTAGAGGTTGCCCGCTGTCGACTCTTCCACCTCAACAGCCATGCATCTCATCAGCGCGCAGCACACTTTGAGATTGAGGTTTTTTTATAGAGGTTTATTTCATTCTCGTGATCCGGGCGGTCACGGGCGGTCAAGCCGAGATCCCCATTCCCTGAGACACACAATGTCCCACCGCCGCGCCGAATGGTTGTCGCTCAAGCATGTCCAGGGCTTACAGTGACAGGGGACTGGCGGTGCTTAGCAATCCCCAGCTCAGGAACCCCGCGGTCATCAAGTCCGTACCTGGCAAATGAATGCTGAGCCCCTGGGGGCAATATTCCGTTGCAATATGACGTCATACTGACCAGTGGTGTTATTTCTACAGTGTATTTCGCTAGTACATCTGCTGCTAGTCTCTCCAACAAATGATGTAGGATGGCCCAGTATCTTGCATAAAGCCCATTACTTGCTCTCGGCCGGCCGCAGTGGCCGAGCGGTTCTAGGCGCTACAGTCTGGAACCACGCGACCGCTACGGTCGCAGGTTCGAATCCAGTCTCGGACATGGGTGTGTGTGATGTCCTTAGGCTAGTTAGGTTTAAGTAGTTCTAAGTTCTAGGGGACTGATTACCTCAGAAGTTAAGTCCCATAGTGCTCAGAGCCATTTGAACTTGTTCTCGAATGGCAGACGCTGACGTTAGTGGTGGTAAGACATGGTAGGCCGGAACCTCGCCGAAGAGTGTGTCTGCTGTGATGCGGGGAGACGATGGTCGAACCGGGGACTCCAGATGGACGAGCTGAAGCCGGGACCCACCGCGCCGCTTTTCGTCAGGAGGCCAAGCGAGTTCAATAGCGTCAAGGGACAGTGCAGAGCTATACAGCGGTATTCGGAAGCATTGCTTTATTCACACCGTTTACAGTACTTTGCTGGGTGCAGTGTAGTGCCGGCGTGCCGCCCGTAGCGTTGCCCCGCGAGACCAGCCAACTCAGCAACTCCTGGTATGCCGATGCTGCTGCTGTTGTCAACAAGGCCGCTCAGCTGGAAGTCATCCACACTCGCCCCGGTCGCCGCCACCGATGAGTCGCGTCTTGCGTCGCGTAGCTGCCTGCAATTCAGGAGACTGTTACAGTCCCTGGTCCCCACTGCCCTCCGCCCCATTTGGCCTCCTTTGTCCGACCATGGGACGAAGATGGTTGTACTGGTCACCTGTGGCCCTCGGGCCGCTGCTGCTCCCAGGACAGGACCGGACTCGAACCCGTGTCCTCCTGGATGAGGTTCCACAAGTTGCCATTAGTGGTGCTTGCCGGATGGCAACAGCTGCCGTCGACTCTGGCGCTGCCGCGCCTCCTGCAGCCCACGCCTCGCCCAGACCCCGGTACGCCAGGTGGGAAGCGAACGTGGCCCATCCTGGACCCGCTGCTGACTGCTGTCACTGCCCTCCTTCAGGCAGACCGTGCAATCTCCAAGTACCGGCTGCCGTTCCGTCCCGCCCCGGTGTTGTGTCCCCGGAGGGGAAATACAGCCTGAACAAGTACAGGGCTATTACAAATGATTGAAGCGATTTCATAAATTCACTGTAGCTCCATTCATTGACATATGGTCACGACACACTACAGATACGTAGAAAAAATCATAATGTTTTGTTCGGCTGAAGCCGCTTTCAGGTTTCTGTCGCCAGAGCGCTCGAGAGCGCAGTGAGACAAAATGGCGACAGGAGCCGAGAAAGCGTATGTCGTGCTTGAAATGCTCTCACATCAGTCAATCATAACAGTTCAACGACACTTTAGGACGAAGTTCAAGAACGATACACCAACTGCTAACTCCATTCGGCGATGGTATGCGCAGTTTAAAGCTTCTGGATGCCTCTGTAAGGGGAAATCAACGGGGTCGGCCTGCAGTGAGCGAAGAAACGGTTGAACGCGTGCGGGCAAGTTTCGCGCGTAGCCCGCGGAAGTCGACGAATAAAGCAAGCTGGGAGCTAAACGTACCACAGGATGGTGCTCCACCGCACTTTCATCATGATGTTCGGCATTTCTTAAACAGGAGATTGGAAAACCGATGGATCGGTCGTGGTGGAGATCATGATCAGCAATTCATGTCATGGCCTTCACGCTCTCCCGACTTAACCCCATGCAATTTCTTTCTGTGGGGTTATGTGAAAGATTCAGTGTTTAAACCTCCTCTACCAAGAAACGTGCCAGAACTGCGAGCTCGCATCAACGATGCTTTCGAACTCATTGATGGGGACATGCTGCGCCGAGTGTGGGAGGAACTTGATTATCGGCTTGATGTCTGCCGAATCACTAAAGGGGCACATATCGAACATTTGTGAATGCCTAAGAAAACTTTTTGAGTTTTTGTATGTGTGTGCAAAGCATTGTGAAAATATCTCAAATAATAAAGTTACTGTAGAGCTGTGAAATCGCTTCAATCATTTGTAATAACCCTGTATATAGAAATAAAGAACAGGTTACACAGAATATTTACAACATCGCTGCCAGACTGGCCCCTATAAGCGTAAACGAGCACATGTGCTATCTGCTACAGAGCTAAAATTTCCCATCTATTTATATTGCTTTTCCCCTCGCTTTTGCCATAGTGTCAGAGAGAGGCAGAAACTATGGCAGGGGTAAATTCCCTTACGTCAGCCATTTACACATCGCCCTCCCGGCTCTGGCCTAGTGCCCCCGCCTCATACATCGCAATGCGGTTTCCTGCCTTGTTGCACTCAAAACAAATCGTGCGTGCAATAACGCTGTCGCAGCTCCGCGCCATGTTTACTCTCCCTGGCCTACTGGCTGCCGACTATTACTACTCATTGCCAGCGGCCCCAGACTTCGTCGCCCAACCACGCCTTTACTTAATTTTAACAACATTTCCCTTTTCTGCGACTAAGACTAATACTAGCGCAGCAGCTGTCACATTTCCCCGTAGATAAACATCTGGGCACTGTAATATCTGAGTGCCCCCCCAAATCTCGATATTGCATGATTCGACCAAATGAAAACCCACAATGAGGCCTCTTTCAAAATTAGTAAGCTGCTGATAAGAATTTATCACATGAATACATCGCATCTCCATGTCTTTCACAGTGATGACTCGATATCCTACCAAGCTTGATAACAAAACTAGACGCGAAACAACGCTAATGCACTAAACAAGTCATAGAGAATTGCAACTCTAGTCACTTATATACTTGTCGATCGTGTGTACCACGTTACTATCACATTCGACCTTATCTTCTGTGTGTGTGTGTGTGTGTGTGTGTGTGTGGTTGACACTGACCGAAATACTAAGTATGACATCATTAAGCACCATTTCGATATTTATCAAATTTTGTTGAGATGTTCATCACACGACGATCAATCGTTTGTTACATTCAGAACAGATGTCTGTCATCAGTATCATCATGACGTGTGAGATCCATTGGTACGGAAACACTCTTGTATTCGCTGTGGTGTGTAAGCAAACAGCGTCTGAATGTGATCTTGAGGAATTTTTTGCCATGTCTGTAACACATGTTGTGTCAGCCCTTGAATCTTGCAGGCTGGAGACTGGTATGGAAACATACGTCTTCCAATTCTAACCAAGGCATGCTCTTTGGGTGACAAATTAGGAGACCAGACATGCCTGCCTAGCATCCAATTCAAATGCGAGATCTTGCATTATCCTGTCAGAATAGGCCATCTACTACTCTGGTCCTGAAGAATATGACAACTAGGATTTATCTTTCTCGCCACATATTGGTGGTTATTTAGCCTCCATTCAACAATTACCAAATCAGTCGTGTTGCCATATTCAGTGCCTCGCCACACCGTGATTCCACGCCTACTCGTCTTGGCACACTGTTGTCTTGCATCCATCTCGTCGCCTCTCGTTTTCAGTCCTCTACACAAGAAGCAACTGTCTGCAAGCTCTGTCGTGTGCTGTACCCGTGTTACTCATTCTAATAATTTGACGTTTCTCAGAGTCCGGCTGAAACGAGTCAGTCAATTAGAGTCTGTCAATTAGCTGACCAACTGGTTTCATATTATTTTTCTTGCGTAGTCAAAGGATGAGAATAGTCGTCAGATATGGGATAAGGAATTGCACAATATCGATGAGTAACCCCTCACAACACACCAGTTTCTGTGCAGTTTAAGTACCACTTTGTGGAACAATGGTTGAGCAATTGTAATCACTCGTAAGGTGAATATTTTTCGCTCTCTGGTTAAAATTTGGTATGAGTACGGCACGACGGCGGAGAATGTTTTCCTTCTTTTCAGTCCAGCCGAAAACAGTCGTGGACTTCATTTTGTCACCTCTTCACAAAAGTATGGTTACGGCTCCAAGGCTGAAGGGGTTGACCCTTTAGAATTGCTGCGACTTTCGTGGCATGTGTGGCGAAGAGGCGTCTCACTGGCACGAGATGCTACGGCGAGACACGCCTTCCCGTTCTGTCTGCCTGGGAACAAGTCAGTTACAAACATACGAGTTGTTTTCGTAATACAGCCAGTGTGATGTGCTTGCTTGGTTAAGCGCTAACCAGAGCAATAGGAAATGAGGCTCTTCTTTTCTGCCTTAAGCTATTCTTCCCTTGCCATTCCTCAGAATGTCACTCTGGCGCCGACCAGGCTCCAGCGACGCCTCCGTATGCAATAGCTGTGTTGTGAGGCGTTGCTGCCGGCCGTAGTGGCCGTGCGGTTGTAGGCGCCACAGTCTGGAGCCGAGCGACCGCTACGGTCGCAGGTTCGAATCCTGCCTCGGGCATGGATGTGTGTGATGTCCTTAGGTTAGTTAGGTTTAAGTAGTTCTAAGTTCTAGGGGACTGATGACCTCAGAAGTTAAGTCCCATAGCGCTCAGAGCCATTTGAGGCGTTGCTGGCGGTAGCTTTCCGGTGCTCACAAACTATCCTGAGTAACAAAATTAAAGAATCACGTTTTCGAAACCCTGTAATTGTCTACCGTTACGACGTATAAGTCTGAAATTTGGCTCAAAGGTGCCGACAATCTTCCTCTGTAATGGCGCAGAGACGCGACACCATGCGACGTCACCCTCGGGCTCGGCGAAACACGTGAGAACGCAATATTAACATCTGCGTGAATTAAACTGCAAAGGATCCTTCTAAGACCCCCAACCCAGTTCGACAACAGCCTCGGTGCCATGCACTCAACCTTATTGTGCAGGTTACAAGTATGCCTGTCAGAAACTTCGACACTAATTTAACCTGGCGGCTGCTCAAGCGTCTGAAGGTTGGCAAATCGCAACCCAAGGGCGTCGAAGGGGTTGCTTAACCCTCAGGTGCTAGAGCAGCCGCTAGGCTGAATTCGTGTAGAAGTTCCTGACAGGTATATTTGTAACGTGCTCAATAAAGTGGCGTCGGTGGCACCGAGAGTGTTGCCCAACTGGGAGGGGTCTGAAAGCGACCCTTTGCCGTTGTATTGACGCACGTGTTAACCTGTTAATGTTGGAGTCCCCCGTGATCAAGCCACAGGAAGCGGAAAACAGGCATAGTTACTCTTTACCGCTTCGGATTACGTTCAAATTTCTTCTAATAGTTTTCAAAGGTTCCTAGTGGCTCCAGTCTGTACACGAGAGCAAAAACTGAGGTCGCGCTGGATTCGGAAGGGATGTGATCGCGTTTAATGTTGATGCAGCACAACAAGGTCCTTACAGCAGGGTTGAAATGTCCGAGGGTCTTAGGAGTGTCAAAGCACGTCAAGAGCAACTTCCTGTTGCTCATCACACTGCGACTTGTCGTTATTCTTCGCTAAATAATTGGGAATCAACGCTGCAGGGAAAGGGGTGGTTTCATTCAAATGGTTCAAATGGCTCTGAGCACTATGGGACTTAACTTCTGAGGTCATCAGTCCTCTAGAACTTAGAACTACTTAAACCTAACTAACCTAAGGACATCACGCACATCCATGCCCGAGGCAGGATTCGAACCTGCGATCGTAGCGGTCGCGCGGTTCCGGATTGAAGCCCCAAAAACCGCTCAGCCACCCCGGCCGGCGTGTTTTCATTGACACCCTTTATGCCACCCCCTGAGGCCGTTTAGCTGAGATGTCAAAAGAAGCCTGAATGCGCTGCTGGGGAATACCCCGCCACGCGGTTTGTAGGCGAGTCCACAAAGCTTCAACAATGACTGCAGCAGGACCTGAACTAACAAGTTGCCGACCGAACGTATCCCAAACATGTCCGATGGGTGATATATCAGGCGTACGGGCATGCCAGGAAACTAGTGGTTTCCGTCGTTCTTCGAAGAAGGCTTGCACAATCCGCGTCACATGCGGCCGAACATTGTCCTGCTGAAATGTGGTATGACAGACGGCCTGCAGGAGAGGCAGTGCATCGTGCTGTAAAACCGTTCTGATGTAACCGTAGCTGTTCAGATCTCCCTCGAGACTTAGGTGGCGAAAACGCGTGTTATAGGCAATGGCTCCCCAAACCTGATGTTTGTCCGCTATGCCTCTCAATAATACAGTCTGTCTGTATGCATTCACCACAGCGGCGTCAAAAGCGTATACGACCATCACTGTAGAACAAGCTGAAGTGGGACTCGTCCGAAAACACATTTGGCCACTCAGCACGCCAGGGTCGGCGTTCGCGTGCCCATTGCTGTCTGCGGCGTTGGTGGGTTCTGGTGATTGGAAGGCGACGCAATAACATGTGTGCCACCAGTCCAGCCCACAGAAGACGGCATCGAACCGTCGACGCAGACATGTTCACATCCGTTGCAGCACTCCAACGTTGCACCAACACTGTGGACGAAGCTGTTCTGTCCGTTACGACGAAGCGGTCAAGATGGCGGTCGTCTCGCGCTGTGGTCACATTGTGTCGTCCAATACCCTGTCAGTGCCGTGTACGGCCCTCTTCTCGCCAATGGTTCCACATACGACCCACTGTTGAAGCAGCGTGCCCTGTACGAGCCATATTGTCACGCAACGACAGACCCGCCTCCTGAAGACCGATCATTCTTCCACGTTCGAAAGCACTCACACGCTGATATTCCATCCTGCGATGTCGAGGAGGCATAGTGGCACTTAGTTACACGTTTCCACTTCGTATGACGGCTCCGGCCCGACTGAGCGTTGGATTACACTGACGTGTCTGGTCTCATAAAGGAGGGCGCTGTTGGGCCTACATGTACGTCACCTCTCTGTCATATAAATCACTTATTATGGTTCCGCTGCTCTACTCGTCCTCTTATCGTTGCGTGTTGCAGACCATTGTTTCTGAGTGTTTCACTTTTTACAAACAGTAACGTAGTTTTCCTTGCGGCCCAACCACCAATGTACCATGTCCGTTTCTTACGTTACTTGAAAGTGTTGACTGATGTTCACATGTCCAGTTAACATGTAAATAACTTGAAGAATCCGTACTGCTGTCATTGTGCTTATGTGAAATATTAAATAATCTAATGTACATTGGTTGCCCAGAAGGTAATGCACCTCATTCTTTTCTTCAACAGTTTTTTTTTTGAACATAATGAGAATTACACACAAGAAAGAATGCTGTTTTATCTACACACCCTATTTTTTCAACTTAATCTCCTCCAGAGCGAAACAAGGGCGTGTATGGCCTGTTGGTACCAATCTTTGTCCCGGTGGCGGAGCCAGTGCTTCACTGTGTGAATCACCTCTTCATCGTCCTCAAAATGTCTTCCACGAATAGCATCCTTAAATGGCCCAAACAAATGGAAGTCCGAGGGGGCTAGATCAGGTGTGTCAGGTGTGACAGCCGCGAATGGTCTCCCCGACCACTGTAAATCGTTGAGCTCCGCCGAACCGCCTTCTGATAACCTCACCCTCCGTGCCCAGTGACCAACAGTACTTCTGTCGACAGCAGACGCTCCATAGACTTTGCACAAGCGTTTGTGAATATGACCCCCAGTTTCTTTCCGTGCAGTGGGAAATTCAATGACGGCACGTTGCTTGTAACGTACATCACCTACAGACGCTGTTTGAAACTGTCCTGCAGCTACGTAATCTGTCGGAAGTGACGGAAACTTGACACGCTCACTCAAGAGACTTCAGATAATACATATTTAACGTTCCGCATTCGTAGCATTGTTTTCGGCTGAGAAAAAAAATGCAGTGCATTACTTTCTGGGCAACCCTCGTATATTGGACTTCAGTTCCCTTTACGTAGTTAGAATCAGCAAACACTTTCACAATAGGTGACCATAAGCTACACGTGCACGTAAACTTAGTATGCTGTATTGCTATCTCCTACTGAAAATTTCCGGTAATACGATACTGCAGTGCCTGTGTTGTTCAGAAGTACGATACAATGTTCCTTCGGACATGCATGCTTAACTGAAAGTCGCTTGGCCGGGGTGGCGGATAAATACAATATTGCATGCATGTCCGAATGAACATTATATCATACTTCTCAACAACGCAGGTACTGCAATATCGTATTTATCCGCCGACACCGAGCAAGCGTCTTCAGTTAAAAGGTCTACCCTGTACTGGAATATACATAATTGACGTACGAGTGCGGGTTGTAGACACATGGTTGACGACATATGAAACTTTGCGTCTGGCCGTCATTTTCATTTTCGTCATTCCATTATACAGCTGATGGTTTCCGTATTCGCAGCTGCGAATACATTTCGTGAATTTCCAGCAAAGTTAGACAAACCTAATCGCCATCGTGTGCTCGTACCATTCTTCATCTGTAGGAACTGAATTTTTTGTAATGAAAATAAACTCGCAAAAGGATGAAATTATCCCACAGGCATGGAAATACTGGAAATTTGCTTTCATAACGAACGGTCAAAGTGTTCTTGGTGCAACGGTTTACATATGCGAGAGCAGTGATTCTCCTTGGCATGGGTTTAGCAACTTCTTGGTAGGTTTCCCGAGGTATCTTGAAGTAGATGTCTACGCACAGTCACGCAATTCCCGAACATTACGACCCGATGGTTTGTGAGCTCGGAGCTGGCGCCCAGTAGCGTCCCAGATGTGTTTCATTGAGTTTAGACCAGGCGGATGTGGTGGCTAAGATACCAGCGTGCGTTTACTGTCATACTCCTCAGACCACTATATCACGATTCTACCCTTCTGGTACTGACAGTTATCCTGCTGGAAGATTCCATCACCGTTGGGAAAGAGATCAAGCATGAAAGGATACTAGAGATACTCGATAATGCTCATGTAATCCGCAATTGTCGTGGTGCCTTCTATTACTACCATAGCTCGTACAGAAGCACATGTGAATGTTCTCCATATCATAATACTGCTCCCACGAGCCTAAATCCGTGGCGTAGGTTACGCTTCGAGCAGCTGTTCGCCTAGATGACGGCGTACCCGGTCAAGACCTTATGTAACAAGAAACGTTATTCGTTCGACCTGGTGGCATTTTTCCACTGATCCACCGTCAAATTTCGATGATCCCGTGTCAATTACAATCGTAAATGGTGACGTCGTTGAGTCAACATGGCAAAAGGTAGGGGTTTTCTGCTGCGTACCCAATATTAAACAATGTGTGCTGAACTGTGTGCTCCGAAACGCTTGTACCTGCACAAGGATAGTACACTTTCGCCATATATGCCACAGATCTCCATTGCCTGATTTACAGGCGGGAAAGTCTCCGACATTCACATTCTATGATGAGGTTTGGACATTATCGCATAACTGCAAGCACTTTCCATAGATGCACGTGGCAGTATCATTCGAACAGTCTATCAGTTTCGCCGTTTCCAGTATGTTCCCAGGCGCTAGACCATAACAATCTGTCCTTTGCCAAAGTCGTTCATGTGAGTGGATTTTCCAATTCGCGCCCCGTGTCGTCGCTTTAATGATTCCCCTTGACTCTCTGCTCTGCTTATACGCTTTCCATAGCACGTCACATTTCCAAGACACCACTAGCCGGCATTCAGTCTAGCGGTAGACTGTCTATGTAATATTTTGACTCGTCATGGTACGTACTGAACAGTTACAGTCACTTAACACTCCACTGCGGTACACCTGAAACTACTTTCACAGCTGACGACGATTTCCCTCTGTTGCTAACGACTTGCTGTATCCTCTTTTCTGGGACGTCATCAGTCCAGTAACAAAATTGCCATACATTTCGCATATTCGAGCTAAGTTTAGTAAACAAAGGAGCGGGTCTGCCCCCGGTAGTTGAGTGGTCAGAGCGACAGAATGTCCACCCCAAGGACCCGGGCTCGATTCCGGGCTGGGTCGGAGATTTTCTCCGCTCTGGGACTGGGTGTTGTGTTGCCCTAATCATCATTGTTTCATCCCCATCGACGAGCAAGTCGCCGAAGTGGCGTCAAATCGAAAGACTTGCACCCGGCGAACGGTCTACACGACGGGAGGCCCTAGTCACGCGACATTTATTTTTATTGTCGTCTAACCACGCCGCCACAGGCAGTGCATTATAAACAGGTGCTCGATCGTGTTGAAAGATGCAGTCGCCATCCCCGAATTGATCTTCAACACTGGGAAGCAAGAAGGTGCTTAAAACATCAATATAGGCCTGCGCTGTGATAGTGCCACGCAAAACAACGAGGGATGAGAGCCCCCTCCATAAAAAACACGACCACACCATAACACCACCACCTTCAGATTTTACTTTTGGCACTACACACGCTGGCAGATGACGTTCAATGGGCATTCGCCATACCCACACCCTGTCATCGGATCGCCGCATTGTGTACCGTGATTCGTCACTGCACACGACGTTTTTCCACTGTTCAATCGTTCAACGTTTACGCTCCTTACAGCAAGAGAGGCGTCGTTTGGCACTTTACCGGCGTGATAGTGGCTTAAGCCGTCGGCACACGGACCGTGCATCCGAACGTTGAGCGTTGAGCGTGCCGAGTTTCTGACGTCATAGCGTGGAATAGCACGTTCGGGAGTCTTTCTGAACGTACAGAGCAATATCTGGCATGTCAGATATTCTGAGCGTGCGTCTGAGCGATGACCAATGAGATGGCACAACGACACCTACGTCACACGCACGCCGTCTGCCTTCAATACAGAGTTGTGAGGCGCCATATTGGCATTCATTTCAAGCCTATATGCCGTTTCTGAGCACCAGCAAATTGAGAATCACTGGAAAACCCGTTGTTAACTTTGTGATTCGTTGCAATAAAATAATGAGAAACATCATATTCGTGGCAAAATAATTATTGTAACTTGCGTATTATGAGGGTAGGCTATTGCAAGGCGGCTACATACTGAAGATCCACCCAAAACGCATTGTTCTTGGTACAATTTGTTATAAATAAATTTCAGTTAGTAACATATCTACGATTAAGGTTTGACAGCAAGCCGTAAAATGGTATGATTAGACACCAGGATTGAATGGTTCACGTTTTTATTAGGTTCTCATACTTTATTACTTGTTTGATATAAGTATATACTATAATATTTGATGTTATGTAAATATTAAGTTCACCTCTCTCTCCTTTTTTTTTTAGGTGACTTTGTTGGATTGGCTTGACAGCTTGCGCTACTTGTATAAAGATATTTTGCTCCTTTTTCTTTTACACTTCGTAATTCACATGTTGCAAAGATTCTGCTACTGGGTAGGAACAGTGCAACTTTTATAAGCCTGTGTCCTTATTGATTACCGAGCGAGGTGGCGCAGTGGTTAGCACACTGGACTCGCATTCGGGAGGACGACGGTTCAATCCCGTCTCCGGCCATCCTGATTTAGGTTTTCCGTGATTTCCCTAAATCGCTTCAGGCAAATGCCGGGATGGTTCCTTTGAAAGGGCACGGCCGATTTCCTTCCCCATCCTTCCCTCACCCGAGCTTGCGCTCCGTCTCTAATGACCTCGTTGTCGACGGGACGTTAAACACTAATCTCCTCCTCCTCCTCCTTATTGATTAGACATGGTACTTTCCCTTTCGTGGACGATGGAAGAAATGTGCGTTTTAATAGAGCTAACGTGGGAATTTTACGCGCGCCCGTTGAGTAAACTGTGTTATTTACGAACTAGAAACATCCCTCAACTGCCGCTGCAGTGCGTTGCGATCGTGTATACCACGTTGGGGCCCACGTACCGTATGCACAAGTCGCATAGTTCCTGAGCGTTCAGCAGCACGTTGAACTTGGCACGCTCAATGTTAACGTTCCACAGCACTGTCCGTGTGCCGACGGCTTTATGAGCAGCCGCTAGACCATGAAATCCAAGTTTTCTCACCTTCCGCCCAACTGTCATAGTACTTGCAGTGGATCCCGATGCAGTCTGGAATTCCTGTGTGATGGTCTGCATAGATATCTGCCTATTACACATTACGACACTCTTCAACTGTCGGCGGTCTCTTGTCAGTCAACAGACGAGCTCGGCCTGTACGCTTTTGTGCAGTACGTGTCCCTTCACGTTTCCACTTCACTATCTCATCGGAAACAGTGGAACAAGGGATGTTTAGGAGTGTGGAAATCTCGCGTACAGACGTATGACGCAAGTCACACCCAATCACCTGACCACGTTCGAAGTCCGTGAGTTCTGCGGAGCGCCCCATTCTGCTCGCTCACGACACCTAATGACTATTGATGTCGCTGATGTGGAGTACCTGCCAGTAGGTGGCAGCACATGCACCTAATATCAAAAACGTATATTTTTAGGTGTGTCCGGATACTTTCGATCACGTAGGTATCTAAGAAAACCGTTGGCATGCAAAAGAGCTTTCAGTCGTCTCGGAATGGATAAATACAGGTTCCGTATGGTTTTAAAGGGGACCTTATGCAATTCTTCCTGAAAATTAGTGGGAAGTTCGGGTAATGACGATGGAGGAGGATAGAGATCGCGCACCCTTCCCTCCAACGTAGACCACAAAGGCTCAATAATATTCAGATCTGGTGAATGTGGTGGTCAGAGTACATGCGACAATTCAGCCTCATCGTCACGAAACCATTTCTGGGATCTGGTGACTGTTGTTGCCATGGTAGATGCGAAAATTCAGATTCATGGTCACGAAAGCAGTCCTGAGCAATGCGAGCTGTGTGAACAGGGGCTCTGTGGCGTTGGGGAACAAACATTGCACCATGGGATGGACCTGATCAGCGGAAATAGTCACATGATTCCTGGCAGTAATGGACCTGGGAGAGGACCTTTGGAGCCCATGGAATACCCCAATACGATTACCCAAATAATCACTGTATCCCAGCCATGTTTCACTCTTGGGACGTAAATTCGGCCAGAAGTTGCGAACAGTGTGAAACAAAACTTATCCGATCAAATGACTTTCTTTCGTTGCTCCACAGTCCAGATTTTATGTTTTCGGCACCACGTTTCCCTGTTATGGGCTCGGCTCCCTTGGTTATGGAAGCACCTACCATACGGGCACCAACAATTTGCCCACGTTCCAATTCGCTTAGCACCGACATAATGTATACACAACTAGACAGAATACTGTTTTGATCACGTCTGAAACTTTCAATGTATTGAGGACATTGCAAAGATGCCGTTTGTGGTCAAATACAACAGCACAGCCTGCAGACCGGGCTAGAATCTACATTTATGTTCAAGCGTCCACTTCTCAGGGTGTATCCATAGTTTTGACTAACCCTGTGTTGTGCAGTAGTGGCTGTTTTTATTAGAAGTTTCTTTACAGAGGTTGTATACCGTCAACAGTCTTTCCCGTAATGAACTGTATTATTAGGTCCATAAGCACCCATTGCTTGGTCAACGATTCTTCTAAATTTCAGTCACAATTTCTCCACATACACCTGCTCAGACCTAAATGTTTCAAGTTCCACATTGGGATATGACATTACTGCCTCTTTATGGTAGTTTGCTGAATATGTGAATTTTTCTTCTTGTTTTGGTTCACCTTCGTACTTTGTTAATCATTTTTGTTACACCTGCCTGGAGGTGACTGGTACCAGTTTCAACAAGGAAATCGTCAAAGAAGACAGACCAATTTTTGCCATTAGGTGGAGCAGATTCCATCATGAGTGAGTTACCGAAAAATTTGTGCTAAATAGATTTCAAAGAAAGCATTTACCATGTTTTCGCAGGATTTCCGGTCACACTCACCACTTAGTGTCAGATGATTACGGCATCGTCATATACTGCACTTGCTCTATGTCCGCTACATCGCCCAATAACTGAGTTGCGAGACTTTAGTGTGTACGAATACGGTATCTGTGGTATAACTAACTGCACTCATGCTCATAAATTAAGGATAATGTTGATACATGGTGAACAAACTCTCTGGTAAGTGGTCTGTGGGCTTAAATCACCTCGTGCTATGACCATGCCGTGCATTTGACCTGCGGTCGTCGCACGGTGGCGCTGGCAGCAGTCCACATACCCAGGGGTGTGTTGATGCGTGTCAGAGTACGGTGCAGCGAGTAAATGTGTAGACGTTTTCAGACGTACTAATGGTGACTGTGTGTTGAAAATGGCCCAAAGAACACATATTGATGACGTTATGAGGGGTAGAATACTAGGGCGACCGGAGGCTGGTCAAACACAGCAGGTCGTAGCATGGGCCGTCCGTGTGCCACAAATCCATAGTGTACAACAGCACAAGAAGACTGATATCTCACCATCAGTGCCCGCAGACGGCCACGGAGTACTGCAGGTAGCCTTGCTCGGCACCTTACTGCAGCCACTGGAACACTTGTCTCCAGACACACAGTCTACAGACGACTGAACAGACATGGTTTATTCGCCCGGAGACCTACAAGGTGAAGCGTTTCGGTTTTTTGAACAATGGAATGCGTTAAAAGAAACACAGGTTTGTAAAAACAGGATTTACTTGAAATTTCGTTGTTTTTTATCAGCGTTAAATTTGTTTCGCTAAATGATGTAGTTCCTGTAGGTAACTGCACCGGATGGTGGGTTCAGTCTCGAAACTACACTGAAGCTCCAAAGAAACTGGTATAGTCATGCGTATCCAAATACAGAGATATTTAAACAGGCAAAATACGGCGCTGCGGTCGGCAACGCCTATGTAAGACAAGCGTCTGGTGCAGTTGTTAGATCATCGGTTACTGCTCCTGCAATGGCACGTTATCAAGATTTAAGTGAGTTTGAACGTGGTGTTACAGTCGGCGCACGAACGATGAGACACAGCATCTCCGATGTAGCGATGAAGTGGCGATTTTCCCGTACCACCGTTTCACGAGTGTACCGTGAATATCAGAATCAGGTAAAACATCAAATCTCCGACATCACTGCGGCCGGAAAAAGATCCTGCAGGATTGGGACCAACGACGATTCAAGAGAATCGTTCAACGTGACAGAAGTGCAGCCCTTCTGCAAATTGCTCCAGATTTCAATACTGGGCCATCAACAAGTGTCAGCGTGCGAACCATTCAACGAAACATCATCGATAAGCGCTTTCGGAGCTGAAGGCCCACTCGTGTAACCGTAATGACTGCGCGACACAAATCTTTACGTCTCGCCTGGGCCTGTCAACACCGACATTGGACTGTTGATGACTGGAAACATGCTGCCTGGTCAGGCGAGTCTCATTTCAAATTGTATCGAGCGGATGTACGTGTACGGTTACGGAGACAACCTCATGAATCCATGGACCCTGCATGTCAGTAGGGAACTCTTCGAGCTGGTGGAGGCTCTGCAATGTTGTAGGGTGATGATGATGTTTGGTTTGTGGGGCGCTCAACTGCGCTGTCATCAGCGCCCGAATGATGTAGGGTGTGTACTGTTTGAGTGATATGGGACCTCTTGTACGTCCAGATACGACTCTGACAGGTGACACGTACATAAGCGTCCTGCCTGATCACCTGCACCCATTCATGTCCATTGTGCATTCCGACGGACTTGGGTAGTTCCAGCAGGATAATACGACATCCCACACGCCGAGAACTGCTACAGAGGGGCTCCAGGAACACTCTTCTGAGTTTAAACACTTCCGCTGGACACCAAACTCAGCAGACATGAATATTATTGAGCATATCTGAAATGCCTTGCTACGTGCTGTTCAGAAAAGATCTCCACGCCCTCGTACTCTTAGATTTATGGACAATCCTGCACGATTGATGGTGTCAATTCCCTCCAGCACTATTTCAGACACTATTCGAGCCGATGCCACGTCATGTTGCGGTACTCCTGCGTGCTAGTGGGGGTTCTACACGATATTAGGCAGGTGTACCAGTTTCTTTGGTTCTTCAATGTAGTTGTCTTGCTGAGTGATTGGCAGAAGGTAAACTGCTATGAATGGACAATATGATTATTCCAGAAGGGATGTTTCAATCTGTTGCAGGGTATGCGCTGTTTTCAAATTTCGTGCAGACTGTAACTGTGTTCCTAGTCGCGCTCGATCCCAGAACCTTGACTCTCGCAGACAGAGCTGTTATTGACAGGTCTGTCCCGGCACTTCTCAGACCCCACTCTTACAACCCCACGAAAGACAAGTTTTGCGGCTCGAATCCCAGTCTGGCACAGTGTTTCTGTCTCACAGGGTGTTTCAATACTGCCCACACTTCGCTGCAGAATGAAAGTATCATTCAGGGAACAACTCCTATGCTGTTGATATTACACTACTATATCCTTCCTTTGAGGAGTGGTAGCCCCGAATGTTACGCAAGAGAGCTTCTCTAAAGTTTTCAAAAGTAGAAGAAAGGTACTGGTAGAACTGACGACATTACACGTGGCACCGACATCGGTGGCGTAAGGATGCACGGAGCTCCGCTCTGTGCTGCAGTTAGCGTCTCAGTGAGGTAGGTCCAGGCGCTAGCATTAGATAGCCCCATCAACTGAACTCTGGAACAGGACAGATACACCGAAATACTGCACAATCAAAATATCGTAATACTGAAACTTGGTTAGAATATTCTGTTAAGGCAACTTTTGAAGATATAATGGGAATTCATTTATCACTAACATCCATGATCGTTTATGTTAAATCAAGGAACACAGAACTGTGCGAAGGAATAGTTGAATCCAGTGGTGGAACAATTAAATTTAAAGAATATGATGGGAACGATAGTGAAGTCTCTGTTAATCACTAGCTTCGACCTCCCAAGAAGCAGAAAATCTGAACAACCATCAAAACATCGATGGAAACGATCTCCTATGGAAAGATAATTACTAATAATTCTGAAATAGGGTCTAACTTTCATACACAGATTAGAGATGACACTTATAGATGAAACAATCTGTTTTGGGTTATACCTGGTCGTTAAAACCGCGCAAAATAACCGGTTTCTCAAATAACATATTTTCCGCTTTTTTCTGCAATAAAATTGCACTTCGAACAAAGATTGAAAAACTCTAATGAAGGTAAAGGACGAAGAGATCTCGATCGATATAAGGTTGAGACTATGGCAGAAATCGGTCTCATTCTCTCCAGTAAAGATGGTGAAGATGAAAGAGACAGGCGGCAATGGCAAGAACGAAAGGTCATAAGTTGATGACTTTCCTGTATGATCACTTTCGGATGGTATCACTTTTTCACCCTGAAGCAACCACAAAATTAATGGTTCACTTATTTTCTCGAGTTTATTCCACATCAATATAATTATAGGCATATCACTCAAATTTTCCTTCTCTTCCAAGGGGCAATGTGGATGCATTCTTCTTATGCAATGTGCTAAGTTTTGGTGTGCCTCTTCCGGTTTTTAATCTTTTAAAGCAAATGTAGCACTGTACTTCATTGCTACCTCACTTCTTAAAATACTGTACTTATAAACCACAGATAGTGACACTCTGTTACAAATATGATGTCGAAATACGACAGCGAGAAATTGCATATAGACAGGGTGGGGGACAAGTCTTGTACACTGGAGGCATATGCATACCGTCTGATATGCCATGCCTCACGGCATCACATACCTTACTGTCACAGCAACGCTGTACCGATTCTTACGTCATATGCTTGTTGCTAATTTCTAATTGCTGGCATTATTATTAAAATAGCACTTATCTTTCTGTCATTTTCTTTAATAATCAAGTATTTGACAGCAATGGGAATTTTACGAATAAACATTATTCGGTGTAAGAAAAAAATTTATTCAAAAACCAAATATTTCTCACTTCTCTTGTGGAAATGAATGTGGCGGTTTTTTTTTAACTCGGTTATTAGTAAAACATGAAAAACTCTGTTGTAATCGAGACCAAACAAATACAGAAAAATACCAATTATTCAGAATTAAAATACCGATATCGGTTTTAACTGGTCGGTTTTTCCCATCCCTAACACAGATGATCCAAAACATTGTGGTCACTGTCTGTCACGAGACTGAATGTCGCCCGGTGCTGCTGCGGGCTCATGACGCTGTAAGGGAAATATACAAGCAGAGCAGTGATGAAACTGGAACCGTTCTAGAGGCGACAGGGACCACAACGGCGTACCTAACTGGCATAAGCGACTTTGGCCAAAGGCGGATTGTTATGTAGCGGTGTCAGGGAACAAGATCCTCGGAAACAGCGGAGCAGGTCGCCTGTTCGCCTGCTACTGTTGTGAGCGTCTGTGGGAAGTGGTTGAAAGACGGTAAACAACGAGTACGCAACAAGGTATTGGACGTCCGCACCTCTTCACAGAACGTGGAGGTCGCAGGCTTGCCCGCATTGTAAAGTGGGAAATGCGGCGATCTGTTGCAGATCTGACGACAGAGTATAATAATGGTGAGGTGCACGTGTTTCAGAGTACACCATTCAGCACATATTGTTGGACATGGAAATCCGACGAAGACGATCCTTACGTGTTCCCATATTCACAAAACGAAGTTGTCAATTGCGATTTCAATGGTCACGAGATCATCGAGAGTGAGCCGTGGATCAATGTAAATGTGTCGTCTGTTTGGATAAATCACGTTTCATGTTACACCAGGTCGTTGGTCATGTCCATACATGCCGTCATCCGGGCGAACGACTGCTCCAAACATCCCCCGCGCCACGGACGCAGACCGATGGGAGCAGTTTTAGGCTATAGAGGACATTCGCCTGGGTTTTATGGGACACGCATTAATCGAAGACGCCATGACAGTTATAGACTGCGTGACCACTGTTGTGGATCACTAACACTCTTTCACGAATGATGTCTTCCCTGATAGCAATGTCGTCTTCCAGCAAGGTAACTATCTGAGTCACAAGGCCATAATCGTGCTACGGTGGTTTGAGGAGTATGATACTGAACTCACGTTGATGTCTTGGCCACCATATTCACCTGATCTGAATCCAGTTGAACACATCTGGGACGCTATCGGGCGTCAGCTCAACGTCTACAAAAATGGTTCAAATGGCTCTGAGCACTATGGGACTCAACTGCTGAGGTCATTAGTCCCCTAGAACTTAGAACTAGTTAAACCTAACTAACCTAAGGACATCACAAACATCCATGCCCGAGGCAGGATTCGAGCCTGCGGCCGTAGCGGTCTTGCGGTTCCAGACTGCAGCGCCTTTAACCGCACGGCCACTTCGGCCGGCTAACGTCTACAAACCACCGGCTGGTAATTCACACGCGTGACCTGTGCGTAGACAACATATGGTGCCATATACCTCCTGAAACCTGCCCAAAACTTGTCCAGTTTGTAAATCATAGAATCGCTGCTGTATTGCGTTCCAAAGTGGACCAATGCGCTGTTAAACAGGTGGTCATAATGATTTGGCTCATCAGTGAATGAGTGCGGACAATCGTTATACACTACAGTCAGCCGCCGACTTGTGCAACATATGGTTCATCTAGCAACGTACGAGCACAATGCATACAAAGGCATGTGACTTACATTCCAACCGGAGATGAGATACGAGCATCGATGAGACGAATATTACCCTTAACCTACGCTGCTGTAGCCAACGAAGACAAAGTTGTGAACAAATCGCCAGAACTGATCCACAATGACCAAACTTGATATAAGGAACTAAATATGGAAATTAGTGAACCAAAAGAAGAAACTCTGCATGAGCAGCAAGAAACACGAACAAATATCATAGAAGCCGCTACGGATGCTCAATAGGACGTATAACACCAAAAAAAGGAGTCCGTCTGATGTACAACGTACAGAACTACACAAAAAAACTGAACGCCACAAAGAAAGTTCTAAAAATGTAGGAGACAGCAGTTCTTCAAGGAAAAATAACAAGCGAAAGATAGTCAAACAAAATGTAGAAAATGTAGTGGATCTTACGCGTGAGAAGCCGAATGGGATTAACGAAGTGCAAGAACACCTGAAAATTCTGAAACGGAAAGTAACAACAAACGTTAATCAAGTTGTATAAAGTGTGCTCAGTCCGAGGACAACAAACAGAGAATCTCTCGACAGACTGACGCACAACTTCACACTGGGAAGGAGATGTTAGTAAGAGTGATGACACAAAGAAATAATCAACAAACACTCTCAGGAAATTGTAGGCGGACGAAACAGAAGGAATGGAGAAAGATAAACAAATGAGTGAATTGCGTGAAATTATGTTATCAGCAATAAGCTACCAAGAAGATAAGAGGAGCAGAGCAGGCAGCGTCTTCCAGCCTGCCAAAATGGAATATTAAGAAGAGCCGATACTTTGGACAGCTTCTACGATGACGAATATTAAATCACTCTGAACAGGTGGACCTCAACTATATTACACACTAACACTCAACGTTAACAGAATACGTTCATTATTCCAAGAAAGTATCCTGCAAGACTTTTTATATGGTGCTAACAAATATTGCCTTACGACAGGAAGCGACAGACATACAACTTGCTGCGCGGAGTGGCCGAGCGTTCTGAGGCGCCATGTCACGGATTGAGCGGCCCTTTGCGCTGGAGGTTCGAGTCCTCCCTCGGGCATGGTTGTGTGTGTTGTTCTTAGCATAAGTTAGTTTAAGTAGTGTGTAAGTCTAGGGACCGATGATGTCAGCAGTTTGATCCCTTAGGAATTCACACACACACACACACACACACACACACACACATGCAACTAAACCAAATCAAAAGATAATGTCATAGTTAAGTCCTGGAAGAGGAGCAGAAATGGGAACCGCAACAACCGTCAAAGAAGGGGTATTCCTGAAACATACAGAAAGTCGCCCGTATAGCAAGGGCATTGTTATAGTCATCAACGAAACATTGAGGTATTACTATTTACTAACCTTTCTGAAACAGCAACAGCCACAAGAGACGGAAAGCTTGACAACATACCTAGTTCTGTTATTAGGAAATCATCAGCAATATAGCCACAATAGAAACTTACAAGCAAGACTAAGAAGAGAGTTTGTTAACAGACGTCGACAAAGAAGAAGTGGAAGACACTATTGAACAAACCCCAACAGTAAACCCTCAGGATCAGACGAAATTCCCTTACAATTTTACCATATTTTCTCCCCAAAAATGAAGAACAATAATTTAGGTTTATACATGGTATTCCAGGAGGAATGATCAATATTCAGCCCTATGGCACGAACGACCATTTGAAGCAAAAATCATCATATGGACATATAATATGGAACAACACTAGACGTGGCATGCAAAAGTAGTTTGGAAATTCAAAGTTTCACAACTGAATACAAGATCAGGGTGTAAAAGGTATAAGTGTAGAAATTTGTATTGGTGACTGCGGACGGACTACTGAACATCATAACGGAATCTTCTCACGAAATTCCAATCACCAACTTTCTCCTTCGAATGCGAAAATATTTTGTTGACACCGACCTACATAGGAAGGAACGATCACCACGATAAAATAAGGGAAATCAGAGCTCGTACGGAAAGACATAGGTGTTCATTCTTTCCGCGCGCTATACGAGACTGGAATAATAGAGATTTGTGAAGGTCTTTCGATGGACCCTCTGCCAGGCACTTAAATGTGGTTTTCAGAGTATCCATGTAGATGTAGATGCGTTTACGTCACTTTCAGACTAATAATTACAGCTATTACAAGTCATCTATTTTCACGTCGAGTAGTACCTCCAAATACATGTGGCAAGAGCAAGCCATTTGTGCTTACTTTACCCTCCTGGGTAGTAGGTCAGTAGGTCAGATGTTGAAGTGTGGACATGTGGACGTAAAACTGTTAGTCTATACTGACAGGTGTAGTCTACTTAGTGGTGCAGCTACGACGATGCAGAACACATCAGGTAGTAAATTATATGAAGTGTTTGTGCGAAGGCTGTTCGAAGTAGAGAAAAAACAACCAACACACTTTCATGTGTACATATTAAGGTACGACATCTACAAATAGCCGCTCTTATACCCACTACGCCCTGTATTGTAGGATATTATGCATGTGTCACGTGTTTTGCATTCACAATAGAATTTCGTTTCAGATGCCTGAAGAAGCTTTATCTACCTGAAATAAAAATAATCGAAAATTATGCGAAAATTAAAAGAGATAGAGCCAAAATAATTTTTCTAATGAGGGAACAACTAGAAGGATACAACGTAAGAGCACAAACGCAGAATTTAATACAAGGAAATGCAATATCAGAGTACCACAATATACGTGTGATCAAAATAGAAAACAGAAAAACTTTAACAGAGCCTGAAAAAGACCATGGAACGACAATAACAAAACAAAAAGTAATTAAGGAAGCGATATACACCGATCAGCCAGAACATTACGACCACCGACCTACTATCGATATAATGCAGCGTTACCCAGCAAGGAATGACTGCTACCCAGACACACACACGGAGCATGTAGTATCAGTGAGTGTGCTGTCTTTGTGTAAAATTGAGAAGGCTCGCGGTCTGCCTTAAGTTCGACCGAGGATAGTTTGTGATGGCCCAGAGGCACGGCACGAGCAGATCGGAAATGCACGACTTGGCGGGTGTTCGAGAAGTACAGCAGTGAGTGTCTTCAGCACGTGGCGAAACCAAGGTGAAAGCACGTCCAGACGTCCTGCGGTTGCTCGTCCACCCCTCATTACACATGTCGGACGACGTAGGCTGGGCACACATCTAAAACAGAACAGGCGGCGAAATGTTGCAAAACTGATATCAGACTTTAATGCTGGGCAGAGTACAAGTGTGTTTGAACATACAGTGCACCGAAAACTCGTAACGATGGGCCTCTGCAGTCGATGATGCAATCATGTGCCAAGGTAAACACCAACTCATGGGCAACTAGAGCTAGCCCAGAATACCATGGCCATAGATGCGCAGTCAGCAGGGCATGTGTGGGGAGAGCGGTACTGGTGGTGGTTACAGGCAGGCGGTGTAGGGGAGATGCCGAGCGCTGGAGGGGAAGTGCCGTTTTAAACTGAAGCTCACACTCACATTTTTTGTAAATATTACGTGGAACCCCTCCACGCCCACATGTGCATGGTGATTATTTAGAACAACCTGTCACCTTTGCTTTGGTTAGTACCTAAAAAGAAGTCTGCTGAAAACGCAGGGATTTATTTCGCTTCGCTTGTTAATGATTTGTAACTTTCCGAAAAACGTCATGAGTGGCGAATTTTGAGTAATCCCTACTCATTTCTCTCGATGCTGAGTTAAAATGTGCTTCTTTTGCCAAAAGACAGCGAAGTTTACACAATGTCAACTCAATAACATGTTGTGGAGACGCAATTGCGAGAGAATACCGAAACAGTGATTTTTTAAGTTTATTAAGTGAGGAAGTAAGGAAAAGTAAGGTCAGTAACTTGTGAAAAAAAGCACATCCTCTGTACAAAATAAATGTGGAATGTCTTCACTTACGTTCTTCCAGAACCCATACCATTTCTCATTTCACCTGCTATCAATGGTCTCTAAAAATTACATTATTTCATCGAAAAAATCTGTAGGTAGTGGTATAGCGCAGTAGATAATATAGTTTTGGATAATAACCATATGGCAAAATATTCTCCTCTTTGCGTACTATCATTTGCCAAAATATCATTTCTATATTTGAAACCGTTTATGAAATATGAGAAATGTTGTGGATTTTTCACTCTGGCTTTGTCGCTGGCGCGGCACGATCGCAAATACGTGTGCTGCATCAGATCAGTTTTTTCGAGGATGGTGACAGAGACCTCCAGCCAAGTGTAAAAAAGAAAATTGGATATGTTAGCTACATTTCATATGCTGCAACATATTATGTGACATACTATGTGATATAAACCAAATGCAAAATCATAGCGACCCCTATTCTTCATTGCAAACTTTTTCGAATTTCGCGCAGTGTGTAACTACCATGTAAATATCACAATAATTACACTACTGGCCATTAAAATTTGCTACACCAAGAAGAAATGCAGATGATAAACAGGTATTCATTGGACAAATATATTATACTAGAACTGACATGTGATTACATTTTTACGCAATTTGGGTTCATAGATCCCGAGAAATCAGTACCCAGACAACCACCTCTGGCCGTAATAACGGCCTTGATACGCCTGGGCATTGAGCCAAACAGAGCTTGGATGGTGTGTACAGGTACAGCTCCCCATGCAGCTTCAACACGATACCACAGTTCATCAAGAGCAGTGACTGGCGTATTGTGACGAGCCAGTTGCTCGGCCACCATCGAGCAACCGTTTTCAATTGGTGAGAGATCTGGAGAATGTGCTGGTCAGGGCAGCAATCGAACATTTTCTGTATCCAGAAAGGCCCGTACCGGACCTGCAACATGCGGTCGTACATTATCCTGCTGAAATGTAGGGTTTCGCAGGGATCGAATGAAGGGTAGAGCCACGGGTCGTAACACATCTGAAATGTAACGTCCACTGTTAAAAGTGCCGTCAATGTGAACAAGAGGTGACCGAGACGTGTAACCAATGGCACCACATACCATCACGCCGGGTGATACGCCAGTATGGCGATGACAAATACACGTTTCCAATGTGCGTTCACCACGATGTCGCCAACACGGATGCGACCACCATGATGCTGTAAACAGAACCTGGATTCAACCGAAAAAATGACGTTTTGCCATTCGTGCACCCAGGTTCGTCGTTGAGTACACCTTCGCAGGCGCTCCTGTCTGTGATGCAGCGTCAAGGGTAACCGCAGCCGTGGTCTCCGAGCTGGTAGTCCATGCTGCTGCAAACGTCGTCGAACTGTTCGTGCAGATGCTTGTTGTCTTGCAAAACGTCCCCATCTGTTGACTCAGGGATCGAGGAGTGGCTGCACGGCCCGTTACAGCCATGCGGATAAGATGCCTGTCATCTCGACTGCTAGTGATACGAGGCCGTTGGGATCCAGCACGGGGTTCCGTATTATCCTCCTGAACCCACAGATTCCATATTCTGCTAACAGTCATCGGATCTCGACCAACGCGAGCAGCAATGTGGCGATACGATAAACAGCAATCGCGATAGGCTACAATCCGACCTTTATCAAAGTCAGAAACGTGATGGTACACATTTCTCCTCCTTACACGAGGCATCAGAACGTTTCACCAGGCAACGCCGGTCAACTGCTGTTTGTGTATGAGAAATCGGTTGGAAACTTTCCTCGTGTCAGCACGTTGTAGGTGTCACCACCGGCGCCAACCTTGTGTGAATGCTCTGAAATGCTAACCATTTGCATATCACAGCATCTTCTTCCTGTCGGTTAAATTTCGTGTCTGTAGCACGTCATCTTCGTGGTGTAGCAATTTTAATGGCCAGTAGTGTATGACCATTAACGAAATGATAGGCACATCATCATTAACCTGATATGCAAACGAAATTTTTTACCGAATAGTTCTTGTAAAATTGTTTGAGAAAGATTGCACACCATGCGCCTCGATTCCGTCAATGCCGACCGGCCGAAAGGTAGCAAACACTTTCGGCCTCCCCTTTCGAACAAACGAATGAACTCTCGCAGAGCTTTGGATGCAAAAAGGGTTAGTGCGCATCGGTCACATTAACCTGCGTGAACTCGACGACTGGTACTGGACGTTGGCGCAGTGGGAGACCGTTGCAGCATCTGATGACTCGCGTTACCTTCTTCGTCATGGCGATGGGTGAGCGCGTATCCGTCGTCTTCCTGTGGAACAGCTCCTTGACGCCTGTACTGGCGGCGGCTTCGTCAAGCTCTGGAGAACATTCACGTGGGCATCCATGGGTCCAGTGGCGGCCGAGGAGTATCGTACACTGGTTGCAGACCACATACACCCATTCATGACGATGATGTTTGCCAACAGCAGTGGCATTCTTAACAAGATAATGCGCCATGTCACAAGGCCAGGAGTGTGATGGAGTGGTTCGAGGAACACACTGGCGAGTTCCAGTTGATGTGTTGGCCCCCCCAACTCGCCAGTTATGAACCAGATCGAACACACCTGGGATGTGACTGAACGTGGCTTCAGAGCTCATAGTTCCTCTCCGCGTAGTTTACGGGAATTAGGTGACTTGTGTGTCCAGATGTAATGCCAACTCCCTCCAGCGATCTACTAAGGCCTCATTGCTTCCATGCCACCAAGCGTCGCATCTGTTATCCGTGACAAACGTGGACATACCGGCTATTAGGTAGGTGGCCATAATGTTTTGGCTGATCAGTGTGTAATTACGTAGGGCTTTCAAAAAGTAAGTACCCACTGAGTCCCACGCCAAGACTGTGAAAACAAGAGAGGCGCACTATCAGAAGAGGGTACATGTCCCGGGTTTCCTGCAGAGACTGTTTTGCTGTGGTACGGATAATAGGTACATCACAGTGTATCATTTAAATGACGTGGGAACTGGAAACATCCTCCAAAGTTGAAGTGTACAGGACAGTACAATTCTTGTGGGCAAAACGTCTAAATTGCATACAGATTCACCGTGAAACTCTGGTGGTATATGGGACTGATGCAATAAGGTGCCCAGGCATAGCGAAATGGTGCCAAAATTTGACCAAGGCTGCACAGACGTGAGTCGTGTTGATCGGGAAGCCCACATCATGCCATATTTTCTGCAACATGAAAGGACATGTCGAGGAAAGATTTTCCAACGAAGAGGACAGTCACATAGGGCTTTTCAAACGGCTCTGTGACAAATGAGCGGATTTCTGTCGTCTAGGAATTGAACGATTACCGACCGGTGTTTTCAGAAACGTGGTGGCAGTTTTGACAAATCGTATCATGTATCTGTGTCGCCTTGAAGTGTAGTGCAGTATGAAATAAAAGCTACTTGACCTGCCATAATAAGGAGTAACTTAGCTTTTGAAGTCCCGTTGTATATCAGTTGTATATCGAACAGTTTATCTAGTTATGAAAATTTCGAAGCGAGGAATAGCAAGAAACATACAAGGGAGACTCAGAACAGACCAAAAAGGGAATTTAATAACAGGCATCGACGAAGGAGAACTGGAAGACACGATTGAACAAATGACTCTGAGCACTATGGGACTTAACTACTGAGGTCATCAGTCCCCTAGAACTTAGAACTACTTAAACCTAACTAACCTAAGGACATCACACACAGCCATGCCCGAGGCAGGATTCGAACCTGCGACCGTAGCGGTCACGCGGTTCCAAACTGACGCGCTTAGAACCGCACGGCCACACCGGCCGGCACACGATTGAACAGACCGCAACTGTGAATCCCCAGGGTTGGACGGAATTCCCTTACAATTTTACCAGATTTTCTTCCCATAAACGAAGAACAAACTTCTAAAATTTATGCAGGGGTTCTCAGGAGGAATGGTCAATACTCGGAGATATGGCACGAACGATCGTCTGAAGCAAAGATATTCGTATGAACATATACCGCTGCTCTGAATGATTTCCGAGACAGAACACATTTAATGTACATAGTTATTTACTTTATCTATTATTTAACATATTATCAGGTTTACACTTGTACACAAGTAGAACTGTTAGTAAACATTACACTATGATTTTTGCAAAGTATCAGTTAAAAAATACGTATTTTAACACATTCACCTTTAAGCATTATCATACACGTCACGTTGCAACTGTTGTGCAGCTCGCAGTAAATGTTCGGATAGCCCACGGCCAACTTCAATGTATTTGCGCACTCTAGGGAGAACCTGCTGTGTTGCTTGTCCGAGTGCCTCTGCGAGTTCCCTAATGAGAGCAGCAGTGTCCGTGATGCGACCAAGCGCATTATCTCGCATATTTACCTTTCGGTTTTACACCTCAGATTTCGCCCAACTCCATAAACAAAACACTAGCTCTGGCGATATTGGTGGTCAGTTAATTGTACTACCACGTCGAATCCAGCGATTAGGGTAAGTGCGATTGATTGTTTCCTCACACGTCTGGTAAAATGTGGAAGAGCTCGGTCATTTCCAGAAAATTCAAGTATTCCGGTCATTTGCTCTTCTAAAATGACTTACCTATCAAGGAAATTGATCTCCACTGTAGCGTGTCAGCTTTCCTGCGACTATCTATGATTATTACTTGTGTTGACTTCATTCCGTCCAAACTTGCCTTGGCCAGTGAAGAGTATTGATGGAAGAAAGTGACAAGAAATGTGCTAAGACACTCTGGTAAACACTCTACAAAAAGGAATTCGACTTGTCGGAAAGTGCCCACGGTATTCATCGACATCAGCAGGGGCACTGCCATCACAAAAAACGTAAACATACACCATATATGCATAGTCTTCATTCTTGTAGATGTGTAGCATTTTACGAGTCGTTAGCGCTGGTACAAACACAGTTAACAGATTCCTTTCCCAGGTACACTCTCAATCGCTCGCACTATTTCACACACAACACACCATGGACCACTGCTCGTTCAAGGGTCTAGTTCAATGGCAGACGTATATCCCGAACAAAGAGGTTGAAAGCAACAAGGTACGTTAAGCTAGAATGAGTGGGTAAGATACATGCGTGCGCACCACTAGCCCAAAAACAAATGTACATTAAATGTGTTCTGTCTCTGAAGCCATTCGGAATAGGGCATATGTCTATATGAAATTTTTTTCCCTCAAACGAGCGTTCCTGTCATGTCCCTGAATATCGACCATTCCTCCTGAAACCCCCTGTATAATCAATTAAGAGACCTGAATAGTAATTTACCAAAGGAACTTTTAGAAGAGATAATGATATTATTTAACAAAAACTGAGGAAATAAAGCAATTTGAACCTAAGACCGATTTTCTTATTGAACCTACTGTAAAATAATGGCGCGTACCCTCGAACAAATGCTAAGAGTATTAATGGACATAGGGCAGTATTAAACTACACTCCTGGAAATGGAAAAAAGAACACATTGACACCGGTGTGTCAGACCCACCATATTTGCTCCGGACACTGCGAGAGGGCTGTACAAGCAATGATCACACGCACGGCACAGCGGACACACCAGGAACCGCGGTGTTGGCCGTCGAATGGCGCTAGCTGCGCAGCATTTGTGCACCGCCGCCGTCAGTGTCAGCCAGTTTGCCGTGGCATACGGAGCTCCATCGCAGTCTTTAACACTGGTAGCATGCCGCGACAGCGTGGACGTGAACCGTATGTGCAGTTGACGGACTTCGAGCGAGGGCGTATAGTGGGCATGCGGGAGGCCGGGTGGACGTACCGCCGAATTGCTCAACACGTGGGGCGTGAGGTCTCCACAGTACATCGATGTTGTCGCCAGTGGTCGGCGGAAGGTGCACGTGCCCGTTGACCTGGGACCGGACCGCAGCGACGCACGGATGCACGCCAAGACCGTAGGATCCTACGCAGTGCCGTAGGGGACCGCACCGCCACTTCCCAGCAAATTAGGGACACTGTTGCTCCTGGGGTATCGGCGAGGACCATTCGCAACCGTCTCCATGAAGCTGGGCTACGGTCCCGCACACCGTTAGGCCGTCTTCCGCTCACGCCCCAACATCGTGCAGCCCGCCTCCAGTGGTGTCGCGACAGGCGTGAATGGAGGGACGAATGGAGACGTGTCGTCTTCAGCGATGAGAGTCGCTTCTGCCTTGGTGCCAATGATGGTCGCATGCGTGTTTGGCGCCGTGCAGGTGAGCGCCACAATCAGGACTACATACGACCGAGGCACACAGGGCCAACACCCGGCATCATGGTGTGGGGAGCGATCTCCTACACTGGCCGTACACCACTGGTGATCGTCGAGGGGACACTGAATAGTGCACGGTACATCCAAACCGTCATCGAACCCATCGTTCTACCATTCCTAGACCGGCAAGGGAACTTGCTGTTCCAACAGGACAATGCACGTCCGCATGTATCCCGTGCCACCCAACGTGCTCTAGAAGGTGTAAGTCAACTACCCTGGCGAGCAAGATCTCCGGATCTGTCCCCCATTGAGTATGTTTGGGACTGGATGAAGCGTCGTCTCACGCGGTCTGCACGTCCAGCACGAACGCTGGTCCAACTGAGGCGCCAGGTGGAAATGGCATGGCAAGCCGTTCCACAGGACTACATCCAGCATCTCTACGATCGTCTCCGTGGGAGAATAGCAGCCTGCATTGCTGCGAAAGGTGGATATACACTGTACTAGTGCCGACATTGTGCATGCTCTGTTGCCTGTGTCTATGTGCCTGTGGTTCTGTCAGTGTGATCATGTGATATATCTGACCCCAGGAATGTGTCAATAAAGTTTCCCCTTCCTGGGACAATGAATTCACGGTGTTCTTATTTCAATTTCCAGGAGTGTAGTTTCAGCAATGGGAAACGTAAGCTAATATCCACACACAAGATGATTCTTACTAACGTTTAACCCCGGAAGCGATGTAGATGACGCTGAGACAACTAATTTAATATGAGACACGTGGGGTCGTAAATGTCGGGAAGTACCCGAAAAATGCGTGGGGAATGTTGAACATGTGACGCCACTAGATGACGCACCTCGCCGCATGTGCAGTGCTTGGGCTTGGAGGGATATTTGAGCGATGCAATACTTAAATTCAAGCAAACGGTGAAAATTTAAAACACCATTTGTAAATCTGGTCTGTTGTAAATGCAGAAGTCACGAAAGTATCATCCACGCTGTAGCCTAGTAAAATCTGTTCTTATTTTGTGTTTCTTTCCTTTCGTCCCTTCTGGTTTTGTTTACAGACACTATTTAGTAAAGAAAACACAGGTCATTTACTGGTAATGGCGCAGTTCGGAACCTTACATGTGACATGTGACACAATACGGTACGTTTTGTTGTACCTTACTTTGCAATAAACCAGCGGAGACTGTGAGGCCGGTAAATAAAATAATAAATCTTACCTGAATCTAAACACATGATTGTCTAAACGCAATGAAAAACATACTGTCTGCCAGACGCAAGACTAGAACTCTGAGCTCCACGTGCTTAAATCGCGCACGTGGGCCCATAGCCACTGCGACGTCAATACTTGACTTGGGTTGGGATGATCGGGCGCGATAGACCGATAATCTCAACCGCTGTTCGTGCGGCGAGATGCGTCATGTGGTGGCGTCTTATGTTCAACATTTGTCATCCATTTTTGGAGTATTTCCCGATATTTGTAGCCTCGTGTGTCTTGTATTAAATTACTTGTCTCAGTATCATCTATGTCACTTCGGAGGTTTTTAAGTTAATAAGAATCATCCTATATAATACCACAGCCCAAAGCTGTAAAAGTAAATGTGCAATAAGGTAAACCAATACTTCTTATATACTCTGTCAATTTATTTAAGAAAATAATCCCACGGGACAAAGTATTAGTCACGTCCTCAAAGAGCGCACTCACCGATTTAGAACGTTGTAGGTAGTGCAGAACTGATACCAGACGATCACGTGACATAGAAATGAAGGAGGAGGAGATTAGTGAGTAACGTGCCGTCGACATCGAGGTCATTAGAGACGTATCACAAGCTCGGATTAGGGAAGGAAGGGGAAGGAAATCGGTCGTGCCCTTTCAAAGGAACCATCCCGGCATTTGCCCAAAGCAACTTAGGGAAATCACGGGAAACCTAAATCAGGAAGGCCGGACACAGGTTTGAGCCGTCATCCTCCCGAATCCGATTCCAGTGTGTTAACCACTGGGCCACTGCGCAGCTGCTAATCGGTTGTATGGAATCAGCATAATAAAATGGGCCCACGAGGAGAAGTGACCAAGTAACAGAAATGAACTACCGACTCTGGACGTGCCCATGATCACACTGTGAATGATGATGCTGATTATGATGATGTTGTTGTTTGGTTTGTGGGGAGCTCAACTGCACGGTTATCACCGCCCGTACAAATTCCCAACCTTTTCTCAGTCCAATCTCGCCACTTTCATGAATGATGATGAAATGATGACATCACAAACACCCAGTCATCTCGAGGCAGGTGAAAATCCCTGACCTCGCCGGGAATCGAACCCGGGACCCCGTTCTCGGGAAGCGAGAACGCGACCGCGAGACCACAAGCTGTGGATTACGGTGAATGAAGTCGCCTGTACTTTTTTATGTATCATCATGAACTGTCAAACGTTTCTACAAGGAACACCGGTACTGTATTACTCGCAGACACGGTTTTGCCATTTTCAAACGATGTGTGGTGTCGATAGTACCGATGGTCGAATGAGGCGTTTAGCGCGCAGTTTGTGAAATTTGTAGGTCAGCCTGGATTTGGTTCTGTAGTGTTTTTGGTGTTTTTCACGTTTCATGACACGGATCCACTCACCAACATTAATATTGTTGTCGCGCAGTCAGTCCGCGCTGAGCCTGCCGATGTGGCCGAGCGGTTCTAGGCCCTTCAGTCTGGAACCGCGCTGTTGCTACGGTCGCAGGTTCGAATCCTGCCTCGGGCATGGATGTGTGTGATGTCCTTAGGTTAGTTTGGTTTAAGTAGTTCTAAGTCTAGGGGACTGATGACCACAGATGTTAAGTCCCATAGTGCTCAGAGCCATTTGAACCATTTGAAGTCCGCGCTGGCCAGTACCTCCTTGTCGAACGTTGGTAGAAGCGGATGTGTTGTCTTGGCCGTGCTGGTGTGGAGGCTTTATTTCGAAATGCAGTTGCTGCAGCTTGGAACAATTGAGGTAATATGCATTCATGAGCACTAATGTTACAGGAAATGGAATGCCGTATTTAGAGAGCGTTTAAAGTTTAAACTTTTTCGATACTGTAACTTGTGTTTTTCCTATTAGAACATTGTCTGTTTATGCACTTCATATGAGAGGCAGTCAATTGAAAATGAGACAGGCAGAAAAAGTAAGTAAACTGTTCATTATTTCAAAAGTAATCATCATAACTGATAACACATTTACCCCTAATGCTAGACAAAATGATTCACGCCTTCAGGGAAAAATTTTTCCGTTTGCGACGGAACCGTGATTGTATCCAGGCATGCACCTCTTCGTGCGAAGCAAATCGACGGTAACGAATATCTGTCCTCAGGGCTCCAAAAATATGGAACTCGCATGAGCAACATGCAGGCCCACACCCTGCCAAGGTTGTTTCGAGTACGCTGCCGAAGTTTCGCTGGGAAGCCCTGACACATCCGCCATACAGTCCCGATTTCTCCCCATGCAATTTCCATATTTTTGGAGCGGTAAAGAAAGACAGTCGTGGCCGTAGATTTGCTTCGGACGAAAAGGTGCAAGCCTGGGTAAAATCATGTTTCCGTAAGCAGCAGCACACATTTTGCCATGAAGGTATTTATCGGTTTGTCTCATTGTGGGATAAATATATCAACAGATATGGCGATTACTTTTGAAATGATAAACAGTTTATTTACTTTTTTACATCTGTCTCGTGTTGATTCGACTGTTCCTTATAATATCTAAAATAAATTACGTGGCACGTGTTCTGTCAATAGCCCCAACAGTGGCAAAAAGAACCATATCTGCGCTTAGGTATTTCGTGACCCAAGTGACTCGACGTCTCATACACAAAATCTTATACGATACGCTAACGTTTGGAGGACTAAACCTTATTGGCGTTACTACTAAATCCAAAATTATATACGTGTGCAATAAGTATAGACAATGCCAAATTACACCAAATAGTCTAATGGCACACTTGTAATATGTAATAGTTGCACATCGTTTTCGCCCTCCAATAAATTTCTTGCACTTACCTAACGATGCTTTCCATCTGAAACACCAATTCGGCATTCTCCTTAAGCGGTTCTAGAAAATCACGAAAAACTTTAAGAAATCGCCATTTGAACTGAATCGACGTCCAGTCTGTTACTGTCCAGTTTCTGTGTCGTTTGGTACACTGAAGACGTGTAGCTTTATAAGTTGAAACTTCCTGGCAAATTAAAACTGTGTGCCGGTCGAGACTCGAGCTCGGGATCTTTGCCTTTCGCAGGCAAGTGCTCTACCAACTGAGCTATCCAAGCACGACTCACGACCCGTCCTCACAGCTTTACTTCTGCCAGTACCTCGTCTCCTACCTTCCAAACTTTACAGAACCTCTCCTGCGAACTTTGCAGAACTAGAACTCCTGGAAGAAAGGATATTGCGGAGACATGGCTTAGCCACAGCCTGGGGGATGTTTCCAGAACGAGATTTTCACTCTGTAGCGGATTGTGCGCTGTTATGAAACTTCATGGCAGATTAAAACTGTGTGCACTTGCCCGCACTTGCTCGCGAAAGGCAAAGGTCCCGAGTTCGAGTCTCGGCCCGGCATACAGTTTTAATCTGCCAGGAAGTTTCATAACAGCGCACACTCCGCTGCAGAGTGAAAATCTCATTCCAGCTTTATAAGTTTCTGCGAGTAATGGCCTTTTGTGAGGCATCTCACTCCAAATGTCCATTGTATGCTGTTCTCTTCACAATATTCGACCAGAAATTGGTTGAGATGGAACTGCATTCACTGACAGCAGAAATTCCTGTCGGGTTTGAAACCGACTTTCTTGGCAAGGTGTGATTCTCGTCTCCAGTCCCTGTCCGTTAGGATGTTTCAAAAAATGGTTCAAATGGCTCTGAGCACTATGGGACTTAACTGCTGTGGTCATAAGTCCCCTAGAACTTAGAACTACTTAAACCTAACTAACCTAAGGACATCACACACATCCATGCCGGAAGCAGGATTCGAACATGTGACCGTAGCGGTCGTGTGGTTCCAGACTGTGGCGCCTTTAACCGCTCGGCCACTCCGGCCGGCGTTGGGATGTTTCTCGGCCTAATCTTCCTACGCGGTATAACATTGCTGTGAGTGATACACCGTTCCTCATACACACATCAGATGGTCGAGCAACTTGTGGCTTTGTCATGGGCACGTCCAAATACGATTAACTCCTTTCTGTCATTCTGTCACGTCTCCGCGTTGATCCATCTTACTGCGCTGATTCCATAGAAGCGAGTGGCAAACACAAACTGCTTCATTCATATGAATTACATCAGCGGTGGAGGGTCACATAACGACCTGATATCAGTTCTACACCATGTACAGCGCTACAAACCGCGGTTTTTCAGGGGCATAACTGATATTTTGTCCGGTGAGCTTAGATATACAGGTGGACAATGTTCTCTAAGCAAATCAACCATTCTAAGTGCAGCTAGAAACTGCAGAGACATTATGTCTTTCCTATCATCCAGGACTGAGTTCTTATACGTCTGCCTCGTGATGACTGGGTGTTGTGTGATGTCCTTAGGTTAGTTAGGTTTAAGTAGTTCTAAGTTCTAGGGGACTGATGACCATAGATGTTAAGTCCCATAGTGCTCAGAGCCATTTGAACCATTTTTTTTTCTTATACGGAAATGTTGACGTGAGCCCAATGGTCCTTTAAGTCAACCATAGATTTGACGTGCATATTACGCTATACTAAGACAGCAACCTATGGAAGTCAATCAAATATTGTTGAAAGACTGAGAGCGGTTATTCGAGACTGCATATAAATTATAAGTTTTATTTGTAACTTGTGTTGCAAGCGATAACGGTGTTTTTCTTTCCACAGCTTTGCAGTTACGCCCAGGCCTGGGCAAACCACTTGGCACACGTGAACACATTCTACTATCGGACAGACCGCGACATCGGCCAAAACCTGTTTTGCCGGCCTACTACGACCCTCCAGGCAGATGTCACAGGTGCGTAATGTACGTTCACGCTAAGTTATCAACCGTCCGCTTCGCTTTCATTGCTTCCCCTTCTTCAAGATGAGGATGATAACGCTGGTAAACTGTGTGCCAGGAGAAAGTTTCAGCATGGACACTGCCTCGGTGCATTTGGAGAGATGTAGGTCTCTGGCGTCACGGGGTTTCATTCGCCAGTGCTATCATTTCTAACATCAACAACAAAACAACAAACTGTATACGACTCAGTGCATACTTTTATCAGGCACACAGCGAAAGCTTTATTTTTTTCCTCTAAAAATAGAAACGTAAGTTCCCCTGTCCTAAAAACTTCTCTTCACATTTGACGCAAATTTTGTTTTTTATTTAATACGTGCCCCTGTGCGTAATTAGTAAACTCTGTTTAGGTCTAGGTAAAACTGATGCCGGTAGATGTAACTAGCACATAAATGATTTTGAAATTGGCAGTAAAAAGAATTTTTGTCCGTAAGAAGCAGTAAATCCTGAGCAACGTTATCGAGTGAGATGAAGAATATTAACTTGCTGTAATAATATCTTGTTAATCAGAATCAAATTATGATCCTCTGTAGGGATAATAAACCTAAGAAGAAACGGTAGTAACTGTTCGTTTCGTCAGCGGGCTACTGAAAAATGTTTCTACAGTTGTATTTCAATGTGGCTAGCAGTACTCTTCGTATTTGGTGAATTTTGTTCTATCGACATTAATTAGGGCATGGTCCAAGGCATATTTCTCTGTCCAACGTTTCGCCTTCCAGTACTCGAGATATCATCAGATGCTATAATAACTCAGAAAGCAGTTACAAACTCAAACAGGCTCAGCAAGCCAAATTATTAGTACTTATTCACGCAACGGCTGGTTCGTGACGTCGTCAGACTACTGCTTAAGATGGCGGACTTGTAGCGACGTGTTTTTTGGAGCCTGCAACGTGTTGGTGTTTTAGGTGACCAATAAAGACAGTAAGACATCTACATAAAATAACACGTTAATAAGTTTATTTGCAATGTGTACACTTAATATTTGGGATATACGTAACTTTGAAGTGTTGTTGGGTCCTTCTGTGGTTCAAATGGTTCAAATGGCTGTAAGCACTATGGGACTTAACATCTGTGGTCATCAGTCCCCTAGACTTAGAACTACTTAAACCTAACTAACCTAAGGACATCATACACATCCATGCCCGAGACAAGATTCGAACCTGCGACCGTAGCAGCAGCGCGGTTCCGGACCGAAGTGCCTAGAACTGCTCGGTCATAGCGGCCGGCGGTCCTTCTGTGGTGCCGAGTTATACACAGTGTGAATAATGTTCTTGATAGAAACAAATAGTTTCGTGTTTATACAATCAGATAAGTCACTAGTAACTAATAACACTTAGTAGCTTTGCAATCTTCCGTACTAAGGTTGATAAGTCTGCAGATTCACAGAGCATTGTGATGACGCTCTGACAAGGAACCCCTTGAGTGCGAGGTAGCTAAAGGCCAAGAACGTTTGTGGCATTCGACGCCCCACGTATTGTCTACCATGCAACCTCAGTATTGGCTGCTATTGGCAACAGGGGCGAGACTGGAGGTGTCCAGTGGTGAGTACAGCATGAGGCTACGGAGCGTAGTTGAACTGCTTCGTCGAGAAGTACCTCACAACGGTGCTACAGTGCTAATGTTGTCGAAACAAAGCATGGCAATGGGAACCATAAACAAAGCAAACTTTGCGTTATATCTACAACAACAGATTCGGAAGTTGACATCTCGTCACAAAGGAACCCAAGGAATTTCGCAGAGTGAGAAAAAAGTGGCAGGTGAAGTATCAGCATTACTGCAGAGTGGCTCAGTGGAATTTGTGGTGTCGTATACACTCGACTGTGCGGACAATGTACATGAGGAGCACAATGATGACGATACGTGCTTAACAAGCGAGACTGATATTGAAACAGGTGTCGAGCCATGAAGTTCATGGCTCCTGTCGGACAGGGAGCTACAAATCCCATATACAGTGAAACGTAGAAAATGATAATCGTTGTCTAAGAATCGGGTGCCAAACATAATTACCTGCGTGGAAGATCATCCGCAGCATGGTAAAAAAACAATAATGAACAGTAAGTCCGCAGCAATACGACCGTGTAGTGCCTAAGAGAAACAAAGGATATTCCAGGAGGACCAGGCGTACTTGTTACAAAAACTGGTGTTCGCGCGTTTGTAGGATGCTCGATACAGCTTACAGAATGTGCAAGATAGTGACCTACTAGGTTATGCACATCAAATTGCGCGCGACATATATTTCAGTGATTTAAGGGGAGCAGTGGATGGTTGCATATATTCAAATAGTACTACAGAACTGGAAGATGTAAGGCAACGAAATTTCAAACATAGCGTCAACTTGACGATCCACAGCAAACTGCATAATCTGCCCGAAAATTTATATATGAGATAAACAAACGTGTCCCATCGTTCAGTAAGGAATTTGTTTTCAGCTCCGACCTATCGGGATCTGAGGAGCAAATGCGTATGAAACGAACCCTGCAAATTAGAGTTATCAAGGTCAAATAACATCAGTGCCTTGCGCATCCGTATACAATTATGCCGACTACTAATTTGGATGGTAAATTGGCCGGAAAGTTATTTATTGTGCTGCGGGGAGCTGGAGGTGCTCTTCCCCTACGATTCTTTCTCGTACGTGACGTCAGAGCAAACAAGAGTGGAAAAATGGGCGTAAGAGAACTACAACTGTGGTATGAGCACTGCTTTAGGCTAATAGTTGGTCAAGTAATTTGCTTTTGCTTGATTCCTGGTCTGCGTATAAAACAAAATACTGCTTTGGAGCAAACTGTCGCTCCTGAAAAGTGTGTGACATTGAAAATAACTACCTGGCAGCACTGGACAAATTCAGCCCTCTGGATTTTTTTTCCAGTGCCTATAAAACATATTATCGCACTATCTGAAGCTATGCCTTAAAGGATAGCCAGTTTCACGATAAGCCCCACGACTGACTGTTTCGCATTCGGTTGCATGCCATCGCATTTCATTAGTTCTCATCACCCCGTTTCACCAGTATGATTCTAAACTGAAGAGCCAAAGAAACTGGTACACTTGCCTAATATCGTGTAGGGCCCCCGCGACCACGCAGAAATGCCGCAACACGACGTGGCATGGACTCGACTAATGTCTGATGTAGTGCTTGGAGGGAACTTACACCATGAATCCTGCTGGGCTGTCCATAAAACCGTAAGAGTACTAGGGGGTGGAGGTCTCTGCTGAACAGTACGTTGCAAGGCATTCCAGATATGACCAGTAATGTTCGTGTCTGGGGAGTTTGGTGGCCAGCGGAAGTGTTTAAACTCAGAAGAGTGTCCCTTGAGCCACTCTGTAGCAATTCTGGATGTGTGTCTTGTTGTACTGTCCTGCGCCGGCCGCGGTGGTCTCGCGGTTCTAGGCGCGCAGTCCGGAACCGTGTGACTGCTTCCGTCGCAGGTTCGAATCCTGCCTCTGGCATGGATGTGTGTGATGTCCTTAGGTTAGTTGGGTTTAAGTAGTTCTAAGTTCAAGGGGACTGATGACCCCAGCAGTTGAGTCCCATAGTGCTCAGAGCCATTTGAACCATTTGTACTGTCCTGCTGGAATTGTCCAAGTCCGTCGGAATGCACAATGGACATTAATGGATGCAGGTGATCAGACAGGATGCTTACGCACGTGTCACCTGTCAGAGTCGTATCTAGACGTGTCAGGGGTACCATATCACTCCACTGCACACGCCCCACACTATTACAGAGCCTCTATCAGCTTGAACAGTCCCATGCTTACATGCAGGGACCATGGGTTCATGAGGTTGTCTCCAAACCCGTGCACGGCCATCCGCTTGATTCAATTTGAAACGATACTCGTCAGACCAGGCAACATGTTTCCAGACATCAACAGTTCAATGTCGGTACTGACGGGCATACGTGACGCATAAAGCTTTGTGTTGTGCAGTCATCAAGGGTACACGAGTGGGCCTTCGGCTCCGAAAACCACTATCGATGATGTTCCGTTGAATGGTTCGCACTTGTTGATGGTCCAGCAGTGAAATCTTAGCAATTTGCGGAAGGGTTGCACTTCTGTCACGTTGAACGATTCTCTTCAGACGTCATTGGTCCATTTCTTGCAGGATCTTTTTCCTGCTGCAGCAATGTATTATGTTTTACCGGATTCCTGATATTCGTGGTAGACTCGTGAAATGGTCGCACGGGAAAATCCCCACTTCATCGCTACGTCGGAGATGCTGAGTCCCATTGCTCGTGCACCGACTATAACACCACATTCAGACTCTCTTAAATCTTGATAACCCGCCATTGTAGCAGCAGTATCGGATCTAACAACTGCGCCAGACACTTGTTGCCTTATATAGGCGTTGCCGACAACAACGCCGTATTCTGCCTGTTTACATATCCCTGTGTTTGATTACGCATGCCTGGGCTCGGTGAGGATGCCACCGATACCGCAGCTTGTAGTGGATACGTATAGACATTAGACTTGCTAAGCTTGTTTGAGATTATAACTGATTTCTGAATTGTTAGAACCTCTGATGATGTCTCCAGCTAGAAGACAGCCAATAGGCAGAGAAATATGCCTCGGACCGCTGCCTTATGCACATAAAAAACAAACAAAGGTCTCATTATTTAAAGATAACTCTGGCTTCATAGCCAGAATTATGGAGAGAACCTTGAATTCGACACTCCCAGACTGCAAACATTTAAATAAAGATGAGCAACGTCTTTTGTAATACAGAAGATTTCGCTCAGTCTACAGACTTATACTATAGGTTAAGTTGACGAGTCTCAAACAGACCATTGGAGAAGCAGCTATTTTTGTACTGAAAAAACTTTGCAACATTGGTTTCAAAATAGAATAAGTGCAAAAAATCGGAACACAACTAAGAACGGACGATTGGAAAGGTAAGTGGGTGTATTAAGATTTAGATTAAAGATGTAATGGTCTGACCTACGTTGCTCTTTCTATGTTACAGCAAGTAACCTTAAGAAATCAACGCTCAGATAATACATCTGGGATAATTTGCTGTTTACACAGCAAACTTCAGTTCAGCTAGCCGCGCAGGATTAGCCGAGCGGTCTAGGGCGCTGCAGTCATGGACTGTGCGGCTGGTCTCGGCGGAGGTTCGAGTCCTCCCTCGGGCATGGGTGTGTGTGTTCGTCGTTAGGATAATTTAGGTTAAGTAGTGTGTAAGCGTAGGGACTGGTGACCTTAGCAGTTAAGTCCCATAAGATTTCACACACAATTGAACATTCAGCTCAGCTGACTATATAACTAAATTAATACCTTCAAGTGAGAAATACGTAATGTGTGTCTACCTTATATTACTGTCCTCAGGGAACAATTGGAACAAAAAATCAACAAATATTTTAATTAACTAAGAACTGACACAGAGGAAGCAAAGTATATGTTACGCATTAGACTTATTTTCGGAATATGACGAAGAGTGTAGACCAGAACGAACTAAACAGCTGCTCTGTGCAGATGCTCGCAGTACTGATTACCTTGCTCCAGAAAAAGAGTTCAGTTTCTTATTCTGTCCTCAGACTTTCGAACGGTGTAGTACGTACTTCCTATCCTGTTCCGTTCTTTTTTCTCCGAATATTTAACACTATCAATGTCATTAGTAAACCGTACTTCATATTCAAGTCTTTGGCTCCTCCTAAAACATTTACATACCGCTGTTCATTTTATTATTAAATTAACTCTCGTTGGGTATTTGAAGACAAATTCCACCATCCTATCTTCTTCCAGTAAGATTTTTCCAGTAAGTTCTCAGCTCACGTATTCTGTTTAAAGTTTCGTATTTGATCTGTCGACTTGATTTGTAACATGCTTATTAACACGACATTTCAAATTTTCCCAGACACCTTGCATGTGTGTCCCCCGTTTCCACAGAATGCTGTGTGTTGTGGTTCACTTCTTCTACGAATCCTTTTCTCATCTGTGCTCCTTTCCTTTAAGACTTTCCCCCTTTCTGGTTCCCGCCACATTGTGTAATTTTGTTTCATAAACAGCGAAATTTTTACATGTTTTAACGTTTTTCTATGGGTTTGATATCTATTATGTCGGTACTTTATTTACTCCGTAAGCATAAACTACTTCCACAAGACCTGGCGGACACATCTGTACCGAACGACCGCATTATCATCATCTAAATACGTACTCTGCAAACCACCGTACGGTGCGTGGCAGAGGGCACCTTGTACCACTATTAGTCATTTCCTTCCCTCTTCTACTCGCAAATAGAGCAAGCGCAAAACGACTGCCTACATTCCTCCATATGAGCACTTATTTCTTTTATCTTATATTCGTGATCCTTACGCTAAATGTATTTTGGCGGCGGTAGAAATGTTTTGCTCTCAGCTTCACATACCGGTTCTCTAAAATTCCTCAACAGCGTTCCTCGAAAAGAACGTCACCTTCCCTCCAGGGATTCCCATTTGAGTTCGCGAAGCATCTTCGTAATGCTCATCCTCTGACAGTGGCGTCATTGGATGCGCTATGGAGCCGCATGGGGCCAACACACTGCTCTCACGACCATAATCAATTTTCCTACCACTCGATCAAATAACTTCTCAGTTCGCGTCATGAAGCTAAGTGCACCTCATTCCGGTCCTCTCACAAAGGAAGAACCCGTGGCAGTACCGGGAATCAAACACGGGTCCTCCGTATGGCAGTCAGCAACGCTGACCACTCAGCTACGGAGGCGGACTTTTATTTACCCCGCGTCACATTATTCTCGTCTTTCTTCTCTTTCCTTTCATTTCCTCAAGTCAAAATCTTTGCTAAGCATCTTGTCGATACCATTTAATAACTACCTTTTGTCTTTCTTATTACAAAAAAAAAAGGTTCAAATGGCTCTGAGCACTATGGGACTTAACATCTGAGGTCATCAGTCCCCTAGAACTTGGAACTACTTAAACCTAACTAACCTAAGGACATCACACACATCCATGTCCGAGGCAGGATTCGAACCTGTGACCGTAGCGGTCGCGCGGTTCCAGACTGAAGCGCCTAGAACCGCGCGGCCACAACGACCGGCTTTCGTATTACAAGCAACAAAGACCATCACATTTATCACTTCCCATTCCATATATTCGATGAAAAATGAAACAGAATGACCAAAGAACTCCATCCTGACTTCATTTCTATCTAGTGATTACTTGTCGCTTTTGGTTTTCCACGTTTTCGCATGAATCATATGCTTACGGCCTCTGACTCTCATTCATAAATATAATCTGAGTGCGGTAAAGAACTAATCCATTTCTGGAGTAAATAATTTGTTCTTCAGAAAAAGATCTTTCTCTATACCTGTTTTAGATATCAGCTGACATCTATGTTTATGATGATTTGTGTTTGCAGGTCAGGAAGTAGTAACCTATTGGTATAGTGCGGTACGCCAGTACAACTACCTCAAGGAGCCTGACATCCTGCATGCCAACGTCAATGCAGGTAAGCACCCAGGTTAACACTACAGATTTATTCTCTCGTAGGAGTGTATTTCGGTTGTTCTCTACTTTTGCAGAGCCTAGAGCTGGAGTAGAAAGACAAGACTGTAGTATATTACATATTATCGTTATCTTGCATAGTAAGTCCATAAGAAAAACCACGTATCCCAAGCAGTAAAGTAGTAATACAAACTTTGGAAGTTTAACGAGAGCGTCTGCTTCACTAGAATAATATTACAGATCGAGGTGATGCAATAGTTAGTCCCTTCGAACAGCTGCCGAACACAGGTCCTGGGACCTATCCAAACTAAGACATTTCATTTCTGATCTACACTGGTCAAAGCAATCAGGAATCGCTCGAAGTACGCTGATAAACACTGCGGAGTACAACTACGCGGTATTGCTACGCGAACAAGGAAAATTCCCTTCGATTCTCTTAGACATGCCGACTGGACATCTAGTCAATAACTGAGGCTTTGCTCAAGCGTTGAAGCTAAAGGACTCGATGTCGATGCCCGTGTTTGCGAGTAAAGCACGTGCAATGCCTCGACAGCGAGATTTACTGAAGCTTGTAGTTGGTGAGCCGTTAGTAAGGCAAAACCTGGCCAGTCACAGTGCAAGCTATCAAATTCCTTCGTAAATCGCTAAATTGTAATGGATACGCTCTCAGACAACGAAAGATATTTGAAGGCAGTCCGCCCCCGGTAGCTGAGTGGTCAGCGCGACAGACTGTCAACCCAAAGGGCCCGGGTTCGATTCCCGGCTGCGTCGGAGATTTTCTCCGCTCAGGGACTGGGTGTTGTGTTGTCCTAATCATCATCATTTCATCCCCATCGATGCGCAAGTCGCCGAAGTGGCGTCAAATCGAAAGACTTGCACCAGGCGAACGGTCTACCCGACGGGAGGCCCTCGTCACACGACATTTCATTTCATTTCATTCGAAGGCAATTAGAGTATCACGTTCAACAAGCAACCACCCTCGTATGCGTAAGTGCAGATCTTTCGAGGTCTATGAGAAAGCATTGGCTCTAATCGATACTGAGAGGAATAAACTGTTGTGGAACACCATGCGTCTGTGCGGTATTCTGGGTGTTCGGAAATTACCGTTACAAGCTTCTAGGACTTGTAGTGGAGAGTGAGTACATAATATTTTGAATAGAGCCCCATGTCCGGAAACGTACCATTTCCGTTCTACGGCGGTTTCAATTCGGACGTGTAACACGTCCATGTCTGTCGAGGGATAGATAGATAGGCCAAGGTTGTCTAACCGCATGGCCGCTGCAGTCGCCGGATTTAACTCCTGTGGACTACTTCTTGTGGGGTCAGTTGAAAAGTTTAATTTAAGAAGCTCCTGTAAAGACAGAGGAAGATCTTCTGGCACGAGCTGTGCCAGCTGCACTAGAAATTGAAGAGAAACGAGATGGGATGGAGGGTGCGTACCAGAACATGCTCCGTAGGTACAATGTCTGTAACGACGTTGCTGGTCGCCGCATCAAGCCGCTGTTATAATGCATCAGTGCTGTTCTTTACGTACAGTAGTCTGGGCTCTTTTTTATTTTGGAGTAATGTAAACAAGTGATGTTTAAGTGTGAATAGAAACAAATGAGTGATAAATGAATGGAACTTCCTAGCTGATTAAAACTGTGTACCGGACCGAGACTCGAACTCGGGACTTTCGCCTTTACGTGCAAGTGCTCTACTAACTGAACTACCCAACCACGACTCACAACCCTTCCTCATGGCTCTCCCGCCAGTATCTAGTCTCTTAATTTCCGAACTTCACAGCGAAATTTTTGGGCAGCACTTCTGGAAGAAAGGATATTGCGGAGACACGGCTTAGGCACAGCTTGAGGGATGTTTTCAGAGCGAAATTTTCAGACTACTGCGGAGTGTGCGCTTACATGAAACTTCTTGGCAGATTAAAACTGTGTGCCGGACCGAGACTGGAACTCGAAGCCTTTGCCTTTCGCGGGCACGTGGGAGATCATTTGCCCTCGAAAGGCAAAGGCTCCATGTTCGAGTCTCGGTCTGATGATGTTGGGTTTGTGGGGCGCACAACTGCGCGGTCATCAGCGCCCATACAAAGTCCCAGTTGTTACACAGTCCAAGTTTTTTTTATTCGCTCTAATCCAGCCTCTGTCGCGAATGATTATGATGATGTAATGAGGAGGACAATAAAAACACCTAGTTCCCGTGCAGAGATAATCCCCAACCCGGGCGGGAATCGAACCCGCGACCCTGTGGTACAGAGACAGCAACGCTAGCCGCTAGACAACGAGTTGCGAACGAGTGTCTGTCCGGCACACAGTGTTAATCTGACAGGAAGTTTCACATCAGCGCACATTCCGCTGAAGAGTGAAAATTTCATTCTGGATAAATGTTTCGTTATGTTTCCTTTCGAATTCTTGACTAATAATTGTACTGCGTCACACCTATTCAATTCCACAACTAGAAGCGGATCAGTTAAACACCTGAATTGAAATCGTCGTAGAACGGAAACGGCACGTTTCCGTACATTGGTTCCTATACAAAATATTATGTATTCACTCCCCTGTACAATTCCTAGAAGTTTGTAACAGGAACTGCCGAACACCGTGTACACTGCCCGTCCAAAAAGTTCCAAGACAGATTTTATTCCTGGGGTATAAGCGATGTCGGCACAGTAACTACGGCGACAGCTCGAACAAACAACTGTAAAAAACAGATGTGTATTCGACCAATCAATGTGAGGGGTCAACGTTTTGATGACGTAACACATTGAAGCCAACGTGACGCGCGAGTTGGACAACATCCCAAAGAAGGGTTTTCCTGACAGTTTCTCTCAATCTTGTTGTGTCGCAAATCGCAATGGGGAAAAATCTCTAAATCGAATGTTCAAGACATTCTCCAGAATATGTGAAGAAGAGAACTGTGTTGCAAAGTTTCTCCCGCACACCCTTACTTCCGAACAAAAACACCGATGCGTATACGCTTGCCACGATTTGATTGAAATACAAGAGGCGGACAATGCTTTTCTGGAAAAAATCGTGTATGGTGACGAGACTTGGTGTTATTAGTATGAAGCTATCAGAAAACGACAAAGTACAGAAATCCATGTGAGGGTTCAACGCTTTGACAACATAACACATCGAAGCCAACGTGACGCGCCAGTTGGACAACATCCCAAAGAAGGACTTTTCTGACAGTTTCACATGGTTGTACGAACGTTTGTGCGTTGCACTCAAGTGTGTGTGCGTGTGGAGGGGGGGGGGGGAGGAGGGGGGGAGACTATGTAGAACGCCTGAAGAATTAAAACCACCATCTCAACGTTTCTCTATTTTTTTTTTTTTTATTAATCCAGTCCCGAAAGTTTTGGACTGACAGGGTACATGGTAAGCCAGTGCGGATGCACTTAGTGTGTCTGCCACAGTCTTTGACTACAGAGGTCTTGGGTGTAGTGGCTCTGAACGACCTAGATAGCCGTACACATTAAAGAGCTTGCATTCGGGACGGTGAAGTACACTGAACCCGGTTCCAATCCGCTAGGGAGATTAATGAAGAGGGCCAATGTGCCAGCCTAACGAGGTATGGTTTTTAGGCGGTTTCCCATATCCCATTAAGTGAATACCGGGCCGATAACTACGTCCCGCCTCAGACACATGCTAAGCAAACATTTAAAAACTTTCTCACGCTTGCAAATAGAATTTACTGTAGACGCAGATAAATGGGATGTACTGCTTCCGTCCTGGAGGATGAATAGTAAATTAATGACCTTAAATGTTTAGTCGTAAACAGCAGCAGCATCAGTGGTTCTGACCCCATTTGCAGCAGATGAAGACGTTACCACAAATCATAATCAACAGACTGATCTGTAGTACATCGAGCCGTTGTGGCAACTGTATCACCACACTTGGGCGTCATGGTCCGTGTGACACTTCTGGAGGGTCACTACACATGACAAATGTCTCGTATCAGTGAGTCACGTTTCAAAATACTTTCAGAACATCTTTTAGCGTATACATTATCGTTACTCCACATGTTGATCCTTTAAATTATAGGCCGGAAATTTATAATGAGAGATGATGCCTACAAAAACTGGATAGTCATCTTCGTAAATGTCACGTCCATACACACCAATCCATAATGTGTTTCTTATTAACAGCATGTTAGCAGGATGTTGTGGATGGGAGAACACGTAATGTAACTCAGATAAGTTACTTGGTTTTTTTATGTTAAGCAATACTACCTATCCGTTTGGATCTAGCGTAAAAGAAGTGTGAATAGAAACAAATGAGTGATAAATGAATGGAACTTCCTAGCTGATTAAAACTGTGTACCGGACCGAGACTCGAACTCGGGACTTTTGCCTTTACGTGCAAGTGCTCTACTAATTGAACTACCCAACCACGACTCACAACCCTTCCTCATGGCTCTCCCGCCAGTATCTAGTCTCTTAATTTCCGAACTTCACAGCGAAATTTTTGGGCAGCACTTCTGGAAGAAAGGATATTGCGGAGACACGGCTTAGGCACAGCTTGAGGGATGTTTTCAGAGCGAAATTTTCAGACTACTGCGGAGTGTGCGCTTACATGAAACTTCTTGGCAGATTAAAACTGTGTGCCGGACCGAGACTGGAACTCGAAGCCTTTGCCTTTCGCGGGCACGTGGGAGATCATTTGCCCTCGAAAGGCAAAGGCTCCATGTTCGAGTCTCGGTCTGATGATGTTGGGTTTGTGGGGCGCACAACTGCGCGGTCATCAGCGCCCATACAAAGTCCCAGTTGTTACACAGTCCAAGTTTTTTTTATTCGCTCTAATCCAGCCTCTGTCGCGAATGATTATGATGATGTAATGAGGAGGACAATAAAAACACCTAGTTCCCGTGCAGAGATAATCCCCAACCCGGGCGGGAATCGAACCCGCGACCCTGTGGTACAGAGACAGCAACGCTAGCCGCTAGACAACGAGTTGCGAACGAGTGTCTGTCCGGCACACAGTGTTAATCTGACAGGAAGTTTCACATCAGCGCACATTCCGCTGAAGAGTGAAAATTTCATTCTGGATAAATGTTTCGTTATGTTTCCTTTCGAATTCTTGACTAATAATTGTACTGCGTCACACCTATTCAATTCCACAACTAGAAGCGGATCAGTTAAACACCTGAATTGAAATCGTCGTAGAACGGAAACGGCACGTTTCCGTACATTGGTTCCTATACAAAATATTATGTATTCACTCCCCTGTACAATTCCTAGAAGTTTGTAACAGGAACTGCCGAACACCGTGTACACTGCCCGTCCAAAAAGTTCCAAGACAGATTTTATTCCTGGGGTATAAGCGATGTCGGCACAGTAACTACGGCGACAGCTCGAACAAACAACTGTAAAAAACAGATGTGTATTCGACCAATCAATGTGAGGGGTCAACGTTTTGATGACGTAACACATTGAAGCCAACGTGACGCGCGAGTTGGACAACATCCCAAAGAAGGGTTTTCCTGACAGTTTCTCTCAATCTTGTTGTGTCGCAAATCGCAATGGGGAAAAATCTCTAAATCGAATGTTCAAGACATTCTCCAGAATATGTGAAGAAGAGAACTGTGTTGCAAAGTTTCTCCCGCACACCCTTACTTCCGAACAAAAACACCGATGCGTATACGCTTGCCACGATTTGATTGAAATACAAGAGGCGGACAATGCTTTTCTGGAAAAAATCGTGTATGGTGACGAGACTTGGTGTTATTAGTATGAAGCTATCAGAAAACGACAAAGTACAGAAATCCATGTGAGGGTTCAACGCTTTGACAACATAACACATCGAAGCCAACGTGACGCGCCAGTTGGACAACATCCCAAAGAAGGACTTTTCTGACAGTTTCACATGGTTGTACGAACGTTTGTGCGTTGCACTCAAGTGTGTGTGCGTGTGGAGGGGGGGGGGGAGGAGGGGGGGAGACTATGTAGAACGCCTGAAGAATTAAAACCACCATCTCAACGTTTCTCTATTTTTTTTTTTTTATTAATCCAGTCCCGAAAGTTTTGGACTGACAGGGTACATGGTAAGCCAGTGCGGATGCACTTAGTGTGTCTGCCACAGTCTTTGACTACAGAGGTCTTGGGTGTAGTGGCTCTGAACGACCTAGATAGCCGTACACATTAAAGAGCTTGCATTCGGGACGGTGAAGTACACTGAACCCGGTTCCAATCCGCTAGGGAGATTAATGAAGAGGGCCAATGTGCCAGCCTAACGAGGTATGGTTTTTAGGCGGTTTCCCATATCCCATTAAGTGAATACCGGGCCGATAACTACGTCCCGCCTCAGACACATGCTAAGCAAACATTTAAAAACTTTCTCACGCTTGCAAATAGAATTTACTGTAGACGCAGATAAATGGGATGTACTGCTTCCGTCCTGGAGGATGAATAGTAAATTAATGACCTTAAATGTTTAGTCGTAAACAGCAGCAGCATCAGTGGTTCTGACCCCATTTGCAGCAGATGAAGACGTTACCACAAATCATAATCAACAGACTGATCTGTAGTACATCGAGCCGTTGTGGCAACTGTATCACCACACTTGGGCGTCATGGTCCGTGTGACACTTCTGGAGGGTCACTACACATGACAAATGTCTCGTATCAGTGAGTCACGTTTCAAAATACTTTCAGAACATCTTTTAGCGTATACATTATCGTTACTCCACATGTTGATCCTTTAAATTATAGGCCGGAAATTTATAATGAGAGATGATGCCTACAAAAACTGGATAGTCATCTTCGTAAATGTCACGTCCATACACACCAATCCATAATGTGTTTCTTATTAACAGCATGTTAGCAGGATGTTGTGGATGGGAGAACACGTAATGTAACTCAGATAAGTTACTTGGTTTTTTTATGTTAAGCAATACTACCTATCCGTTTGGATCTAGCGTAAAAGAAGTGTGAATAGAAACAAATGAGTGATAAATGAATGGAACTTCCTAGCTGATTAAAACTGTGTACCGGACCGAGACTCGAACTCGGGACTTTTGCCTTTACGTGCAAGTGCTCTACTAATTGAACTACCCAACCACGACTCACAACCCTTCCTCATGGCTCTCCCGCCAGTATCTAGTCTCTTAATTTCCGAACTTCACAGCGAAATTTTTGGGCAGCACTTCTGGAAGAAAGGATATTGCGGAGACACGGCTTAGGCACAGCTTGAGGGATGTTTTCAGAGCGAAATTTTCAGACTACTGCGGAGTGTGCGCTTACATGAAACTTCTTGGCAGATTAAAACTGTGTGCCGGACCGAGACTGGAACTCGAAGCCTTTGCCTTTCGCGGGCACGTGGGAGATCATTTGCCCTCGAAAGGCAAAGGCTCCATGTTCGAGTCTCGGTCTGATGATGTTGGGTTTGTGGGGCGCACAACTGCGCGGTCATCAGCGCCCATACAAAGTCCCAGTTGTTACACAGTCCAAGTTTTTTTTATTCGCTCTAATCCAGCCTCTGTCGCGAATGATTATGATGATGTAATGAGGAGGACAATAAAAACACCTAGTTCCCGTGCAGAGATAATCCCCAACCCGGGCGGGAATCGAACCCGCGACCCTGTGGTACAGAGACAGCAACGCTAGCCGCTAGACAACGAGTTGCGAACGAGTGTCTGTCCGGCACACAGTGTTAATCTGACAGGAAGTTTCACATCAGCGCACATTCCGCTGAAGAGTGAAAATTTCATTCTGGATAAATGTTTCGTTATGTTTCCTTTCGAATTCTTGACTAATAATTGTACTGCGTCACACCTATTCAATTCCACAACTAGAAGCGGATCAGTTAAACACCTGAATTGAAATCGTCGTAGAACGGAAACGGCACGTTTCCGTACATTGGTTCCTATACAAAATATTATGTATTCACTCCCCTGTACAATTCCTAGAAGTTTGTAACAGGAACTGCCGAACACCGTGTACACTGCCCGTCCAAAAAGTTCCAAGACAGATTTTATTCCTGGGGTATAAGCGATGTCGGCACAGTAACTACGGCGACAGCTCGAACAAACAACTGTAAAAAACAGATGTGTATTCGACCAATCAATGTGAGGGGTCAACGTTTTGATGACGTAACACATTGAAGCCAACGTGACGCGCGAGTTGGACAACATCCCAAAGAAGGGTTTTCCTGACAGTTTCTCTCAATCTTGTTGTGTCGCAAATCGCAATGGGGAAAAATCTCTAAATCGAATGTTCAAGACATTCTCCAGAATATGTGAAGAAGAGAACTGTGTTGCAAAGTTTCTCCCGCACACCCTTACTTCCGAACAAAAACACCGATGCGTATACGCTTGCCACGATTTGATTGAAATACAAGAGGCGGACAATGCTTTTCTGGAAAAAATCGTGTATGGTGACGAGACTTGGTGTTATTAGTATGAAGCTATCAGAAAACGACAAAGTACAGAAATCCATGTGAGGGTTCAACGCTTTGACAACATAACACATCGAAGCCAACGTGACGCGCCAGTTGGACAACATCCCAAAGAAGGACTTTTCTGACAGTTTCACATGGTTGTACGAACGTTTGTGCGTTGCACTCAAGTGTGTGTGCGTGTGGAGGGGGGGGGGGAGGAGGGGGGGAGACTATGTAGAACGCCTGAAGAATTAAAACCACCATCTCAACGTTTCTCTATTTTTTTTTTTTTATTAATCCAGTCCCGAAAGTTTTGGACTGACAGGGTACATGGTAAGCCAGTGCGGATGCACTTAGTGTGTCTGCCACAGTCTTTGACTACAGAGGTCTTGGGTGTAGTGGCTCTGAACGACCTAGATAGCCGTACACATTAAAGAGCTTGCATTCGGGACGGTGAAGTACACTGAACCCGGTTCCAATCCGCTAGGGAGATTAATGAAGAGGGCCAATGTGCCAGCCTAACGAGGTATGGTTTTTAGGCGGTTTCCCATATCCCATTAAGTGAATACCGGGCCGATAACTACGTCCCGCCTCAGACACATGCTAAGCAAACATTTAAAAACTTTCTCACGCTTGCAAATAGAATTTACTGTAGACGCAGATAAATGGGATGTACTGCTTCCGTCCTGGAGGATGAATAGTAAATTAATGACCTTAAATGTTTAGTCGTAAACAGCAGCAGCATCAGTGGTTCTGACCCCATTTGCAGCAGATGAAGACGTTACCACAAATCATAATCAACAGACTGATCTGTAGTACATCGAGCCGTTGTGGCAACTGTATCACCACACTTGGGCGTCATGGTCCGTGTGACACTTCTGGAGGGTCACTACACATGACAAATGTCTCGTATCAGTGAGTCACGTTTCAAAATACTTTCAGAACATCTTTTAGCGTATACATTATCGTTACTCCACATGTTGATCCTTTAAATTATAGGCCGGAAATTTATAATGAGAGATGATGCCTACAAAAACTGGATAGTCATCTTCGTAAATGTCACGTCCATACACACCAATCCATAATGTGTTTCTTATTAACAGCATGTTAGCAGGATGTTGTGGATGGGAGAACACGTAATGTAACTCAGATAAGTTACTTGGTTTTTTTATGTTAAGCAATACTACCTATCCGTTTGGATCTAGCGTAAAAGAAGTGTGAATAGAAACAAATGAGTGATAAATGAATGGAACTTCCTAGCTGATTAAAACTGTGTACCGGACCGAGACTCGAACTCGGGACTTTTGCCTTTACGTGCAAGTGCTCTACTAATTGAACTACCCAACCACGACTCACAACCCTTCCTCATGGCTCTCCCGCCAGTATCTAGTCTCTTAATTTCCGAACTTCACAGCGAAATTTTTGGGCAGCACTTCTGGAAGAAAGGATATTGCGGAGACACAGCTTAGGCACAGCTTGAGGGATGTTTTCAGAGCGAAATTTTCAGACTACTGCGGAGTGTGCGCTTACATGAAACTTCTTGGCAGATTAAAACTGTGTGCCGGACCGAGACTGGAACTCGAAGCCTTTGCCTTTCGCGGGCACGTGGGAGATCATTTGCCCTCGAAAGGCAAAGGCTCCATGTTCGAGTCTCGGTCTGATGATGTTGGGTTTGTGGGGCGCACAACTGCGCGGTCATCAGCGCCCATACAAAGTCCCAGTTGTTACACAGTCCAAGTTTTTTTTATTCGCTCTAATCCAGCCTCTGTCGCGAATGATTATGATGATGTAATGAGGAGGACAATAAAAACACCTAGTTCCCGTGCAGAGATAATCCCCAACCCGGGCGGGAATCGAACCCGCGACCCTGTGGTACAGAGACAGCAACGCTAGCCGCTAGACAACGAGTTGCGAACGAGTGTCTGTCCGGCACACAGTGTTAATCTGACAGGAAGTTTCACATCAGCGCACATTCCGCTGAAGAGTGAAAATTTCATTCTGGATAAATGTTTCGTTATGTTTCCTTTCGAATTCTTGACTAATAATTGTACTGCGTCACACCTATTCAATTCCACAACTAGAAGCGGATCAGTTAAACACCTGAATTGAAATCGTCGTAGAACGGAAACGGCACGTTTCCGTACATTGGTTCCTATACAAAATATTATGTATTCACTCCCCTGTACAATTCCTAGAAGTTTGTAACAGGAACTGCCGAACACCGTGTACACTGCCCGTCCAAAAAGTTCCAAGACAGATTTTATTCCTGGGGTATAAGCGATGTCGGCACAGTAACTACGGCGACAGCTCGAACAAACAACTGTAAAAAACAGATGTGTATTCGACCAATCAATGTGAGGGGTCAACGTTTTGATGACGTAACACATTGAAGCCAACGTGACGCGCGAGTTGGACAACATCCCAAAGAAGGGTTTTCCTGACAGTTTCTCTCAATCTTGTTGTGTCGCAAATCGCAATGGGGAAAAATCTCTAAATCGAATGTTCAAGACATTCTCCAGAATATGTGAAGAAGAGAACTGTGTTGCAAAGTTTCTCCCGCACACCCTTACTTCCGAACAAAAACACCGATGCGTATACGCTTGCCACGATTTGATTGAAATACAAGAGGCGGACAATGCTTTTCTGGAAAAAATCGTGTATGGTGACGAGACTTGGTGTTATTAGTATGAAGCTATCAGAAAACGACAAAGTACAGAAATCCATGTGAGGGTTCAACGCTTTGACAACATAACACATCGAAGCCAACGTGACGCGCCAGTTGGACAACATCCCAAAGAAGGACTTTTCTGACAGTTTCACATGGTTGTACGAACGTTTGTGCGTTGCACCCAAGTGTGTGTGCGTGGGGAGGGGGGGGGGAGGAGGGGGGGAGACTATGTAGAACGCCTGAAGAATTAAAACCACCATCTCAACGTTTCTCTATTTTTTATTTTTTTTTTATTAATCCAGTCCCGAAAGTTTTGGACTGACAGGGTACATGGTAAGCCAGTGCGGATGCACTTAGTGTGTCTGCCACAGTCTTTGACTACAGAGGTCTTGGGTGTAGTGGCTCTGAACGACCTAGATAGCCGTACACATTAAAGAGCTTGCATTCGGGACGGTGAAGTACACTGAACCCGGTTCCAATCCGCTAGGGAGATTAATGAAGAGGGCCAATGTGCCAGCCTAACGAGGTATGGTTTTTAGGCGGTTTCCCATATCCCATTAAGTGAATACCGGGCCGATAACTACGTCCCGCCTCAGACACATGCTAAGCAAACATTTAAAAACTTTCTCACGCTTGCAAATAGAATTTACTGTAGACGCAGATAAATGGGATGTACTGCTTCCGTCCTGGAGGATGAATAGTAAATTAATGACCTTAAATGTTTAGTCGTAAACAGCAGCAGCATCAGTGGTTCTGACCCCATTTGCAGCAGATGAAGACGTTACCACAAATCATAATCAACAGACTGATCTGTAGTACATCGAGCCGTTGTGGCAACTGTATCACCACACTTGGGCGTCATGGTCCGTGTGACACTTCTGGAGGGTCACTACACATGACAAATGTCTCGTATCAGTGAGTCACGTTTCAAAATACTTTCAGAACATCTTTTAGCGTATACATTATCGTTACTCCACATGTTGATCCTTTAAATTATAGGCCGGAAATTTATAATGAGAGATGATGCCTACAAAAACTGGATAGTCATCTTCGTAAATGTCACGTCCATACACACCAATCCATAATGTGTTTCTTATTAACAGCATGTTAGCAGGATGTTGTGGATGGGAGAACACGTAATGTAACTCAGATAAGTTACTTGGTTTTTTTATGTTAAGCAATACTACCTATCCGTTTGGATCTAGCGTAAAAGAAGTGTGAATAGAAACAAATGAGTGATAAATGAATGGAACTTCCTAGCTGATTAAAACTGTGTACCGGACCGAGACTCGAACTCGGGACTTTTGCCTTTACGTGCAAGTGCTCTACTAATTGAACTACCCAACCACGACTCACAACCCTTCCTCATGGCTCTCCCGCCAGTATCTAGTCTCTTAATTTCCGAACTTCACAGCGAAATTTTTGGGCAGCACTTCTGGAAGAAAGGATATTGCGGAGACACGGCTTAGGCACAGCTTGAGGGATGTTTTCAGAGCGAAATTTTCAGACTACTGCGGAGTGTGCGCTTACATGAAACTTCTTGGCAGATTAAAACTGTGTGCCGGACCGAGACTGGAACTCGAAGCCTTTGCCTTTCGCGGGCACGTGGGAGATCATTTGCCCTCGAAAGGCAAAGGCTCCATGTTCGAGTCTCGGTCTGATGATGTTGGGTTTGTGGGGCGCACAACTGCGCGGTCATCAGCGCCCATACAAAGTCCCAGTTGTTACACAGTCCAAGTTTTTTTTATTCGCTCTAATCCAGCCTCTGTCGCGAATGATTATGATGATGTAATGAGGAGGACAATAAAAACACCTAGTTCCCGTGCAGAGATAATCCCCAACCCGGGCGGGAATCGAACCCGCGACCCTGTGGTACAGAGACAGCAACGCTAGCCGCTAGACAACGAGTTGCGAACGAGTGTCTGTCCGGCACACAGTGTTAATCTGACAGGAAGTTTCACATCAGCGCACATTCCGCTGAAGAGTGAAAATTTCATTCTGGATAAATGTTTCGTTATGTTTCCTTTCGAATTCTTGACTAATAATTGTACTGCGTCACACCTATTCAATTCCACAACTAGAAGCGGATCAGTTAAACACCTGAATTGAAATCGTCGTAGAACGGAAACGGCACGTTTCCGTACATTGGTTCCTATACAAAATATTATGTATTCACTCCCCTGTACAATTCCTAGAAGTTTGTAACAGGAACTGCCGAACACCGTGTACACTGCCCGTCCAAAAAGTTCCAAGACAGATTTTATTCCTGGGGTATAAGCGATGTCGGCACAGTAACTACGGCGACAGCTCGAACAAACAACTGTAAAAAACAGATGTGTATTCGACCAATCAATGTGAGGGGTCAACGTTTTGATGACGTAACACATTGAAGCCAACGTGACGCGCGAGTTGGACAACATCCCAAAGAAGGGTTTTCCTGACAGTTTCTCTCAATCTTGTTGTGTCGCAAATCGCAATGGGGAAAAATCTCTAAATCGAATGTTCAAGACATTCTCCAGAATATGTGAAGAAGAGAACTGTGTTGCAAAGTTTCTCCCGCACACCCTTACTTCCGAACAAAAACACCGATGCGTATACGCTTGCCACGATTTGATTGAAATACAAGAGGCGGACAATGCTTTTCTGGAAAAAATCGTGTATGGTGACGAGACTTGGTGTTATTAGTATGAAGCTATCAGAAAACGACAAAGTACAGAAATCCATGTGAGGGTTCAACGCTTTGACAACATAACACATCGAAGCCAACGTGACGCGCCAGTTGGACAACATCCCAAAGAAGGACTTTTCTGACAGTTTCACATGGTTGTACGAACGTTTGTGCGTTGCACCCAAGTGTGTGTGCGTGGGGAGGGGGGGGGGGAGGAGGGGGGGAGACTATGTAGAACGCCTGAAGAATTAAAACCACCATCTCAACGTTTCTCTATTTTTTATTTTTTTTTTATTAATCCAGTCCCGAAAGTTTTGGACTGACAGGGTACATGGTAAGCCAGTGCGGATGCACTTAGTGTGTCTGCCACAGTCTTTGACTACAGAGGTCTTGGGTGTAGTGGCTCTGAACGACCTAGATAGCCGTACACATTAAAGAGCTTGCATTCGGGACGGTGAAGTACACTGAACCCGGTTCCAATCCGCTAGGGAGATTAATGAAGAGGGCCAATGTGCCAGCCTAACGAGGTATGGTTTTTAGGCGGTTTCCCATATCCCATTAAGTGAATACCGGGCCGATAACTACGTCCCGCCTCAGACACATGCTAAGCAAACATTTAAAAACTTTCTCACGCTTGCAAATAGAATTTACTGTAGACGCAGATAAATGGGATGTACTGCTTCCGTCCTGGAGGATGAATAGTAAATTAATGACCTTAAATGTTTAGTCGTAAACAGCAGCAGCATCAGTGGTTCTGACCCCATTTGCAGCAGATGAAGACGTTACCACAAATCATAATCAACAGACTGATCTGTAGTACATCGAGCCGTTGTGGCAACTGTATCACCACACTTGGGCGTCATGGTCCGTGTGACACTTCTGGAGGGTCACTACACATGACAAATGTCTCGTATCAGTGAGTCACGTTTCAAAATACTTTCAGAACATCTTTTAGCGTATACATTATCGTTACTCCACATGTTGATCCTTTAAATTATAGGCCGGAAATTTATAATGAGAGATGATGCCTACAAAAACTGGATAGTCATCTTCGTAAATGTCACGTCCATACACACCAATCCATAATGTGTTTCTTATTAACAGCGTGTTAGCAGGATGTTGTGGATGGGAGAACACGTAATGTAACTCAGATAAGTTACTTGGTTTTTTTATGTTAAGCAATACTACCTATCCGTTTGGATCTAGCGTAAAAGAAGGAAGGAAAAGTAGAGTTTAGCGCCACGCGGGCGAACCCGAAAATTGCCTTAACGATTTAGGGAAACCACGGAAAAACTAAAGTTGGACTAGGGCTCAAATCCGCGTCCAGCCTTCCAGATTTAGGTTTTCCGTGATTTCCCTAAATAGCTCCAGGAAAATGCCGGGATGGTTTCTTTGAAAGTGCACGGCTGATTTCCTTCCCCATCATTGAAACAATCCGATCTTGTGCTCCGTCCCTAATGACCTCGATGTCGACATGGCGTTAAACGCTCACATTCGTTCCTAAAGCTGGATTGCCGGAAAAGATTTAAATTGCCGTCCTCCCGAATGCGATTCGAGTACCTTACAACCGCACCATCTCGCTCGATAATCACAAATTACTCAGAAAGTAATTCACTGTCTCAAAAGGATATTCCAGTTAACTTAAGGAACATTGTAATTCACTGCAGCTTAAAGTAACAGGTAATACATCTTGATAGCGTTGTATAACGACAAAGCCAGAGCAAATAACAGTAAAAGACCTTGGAATAATCTTGGATGAACACCTAAACTGGGAAGAACAAACAGACACAGCTTGCCGGAAATCGCTCTCCTCCCTACATGCAGTTCAAAAATTTAGAAAAATATTTCCAACCCATGTTAAACAAAAATTAGTCTAAACACGAGTCTTGCCTAATCTGTACTACTGTGATGTAGTTCAACATGGCACAAATAATGAAAATTCGAGATGCCTCGAGTTAGTGATGAATGCTTGTGTTAGATACGTATGCAACATACGGTTGTATGATCATATCAGTCCTTCATACTCCCAGCTAGGTTGGATACGCCCACATAAGGCACGCGATCTCCACACGATGTGCTTACTTCATCGATTTCTTAGCCACTGGTGCCCCCAATACATATCTTCTCACATTAAACACCTATCATCATTCCACAACCGCAATACCAGATCGGATACGTCTAGCATCTTGGCTATACCTTTACATAACACAAAATCTTTCTCCGTGTCATTCTCCATCTCAGCCATACGACTATGGAACGCGCTCCCCTGTGATCTGCGTCTTATCCAAAACCACTCAACATTCAAGAGGGAACTTAAGACTTACATATTAGGGACGGTATAGCCACCACTGTTGTGCCCCACCTCATCTTTTTCTTTTTCCTCTCCATCATAGCTTCGAATTTTACCATTCTATTTCTCTTCCTCTAACCTATCTACCTCTTCTATCTCTCTTTCACCCCATTCCATCGTCTTATGTCTCTGCTTGATGAGAATAACTCACAAGCTGCAAGAATATAACGAGAAAATTCCCAACTAGCAATAGGACTGACACTCATAAAAGAAAAATATGTTTACTTTCATATACATAGTCATTATTATTATTATTATTATTATTATCATTATTATTATTTTTATTATTCTTGATTGTTATAATTATTTTTGATTGTTATAATTATCATTGTACTACTTTTATAATCTCTATTTTTTTTCTTTAACATTAATACTGTATAACATGTTATATGTCCTAATTTTCTGTAGACACTGAAATTTGTTGAATCTGAGTATGCCTGGTCAGGTGTAAGAGAGGGCCTGAAGGCCCTAATCTTGCCAGGTAAAATAAATGCATAAATAAATAAAAATAAATAAATAAAGCAGATTTTCATAATACGGAGCATTGAAACAGTCTCATCAGTACACAGTGCACTCGCATTCTTCCCTGTCGGGAACATAAGGTTGAATTCTTACATGCTAACGATCACGTAGTATCGACTGTAATCTGCAATAAAATTTCTGAAACATATTGCATATTTTGATGTAACTTCCACAATGGTTGTGAACTAATCAGTTATACCTGTCACCAGGTGTTTAATGGCGGAGAGATCTGGATATCTTCCCGCTCGGAGCAAATGTCGTACACCATTTAGGGCCTTGAGCTGTCGCCCTTACCGTGACGAAACAGCAAATCGCTTTCCTATCTAAAACGGCAGGTTAATGGCTTGAGGACTCCTCTTCTATCGTTCTGCTGTGAACACGAAAGACAAACAAAAGTATTAATTCATATTCCCATCCAGAAGATGTTACCATGGCTCTGGTCTTTATGTCATAGGCAGTTGTACTATGAAGATGACGCACATCGTGTAAAAGTGCTACACGAACACGATCATTAACTGGATACTGGCATTCAGTCTTCACTGAATACAACCACCACCACTCCACTCACCAGTCAATCCTTTCACGCTACCAGAGGTGACATGCACGGTGATGGTGTGGTGTACGAGGTGGCTTTGGACTTGCACCTGGGAGGACGGCGGCGGTTCGAATCCCTGTGTGGCCATCCTGATTTAGGTAGTTTCTAAAAGTAGCGCCATTTATCTTCTGTATATAAGGTAACACTACGCAGAGGGTTTCTGATTCAGAAATCTTATTTTAACATTGGTTGTGTGTGATAAGATCTAGTGTCGAAATTCGACAAAGGCAGGAACGTGACTGCGTGATATCGTTCCACGGTATTGCTGCTCGCGTTGGTCGAGATCCTATGCCCGTCATATGAATATTGAATCGACCGGTTCAGTAAGGCCATACTTAACACCACCAAGATCTGAACCACCCCATGCGATTGTCGCTTGAGAGGACAGACATATTGTTCGCTGTGCAGTGCAGGATCCACCTCACTTACCCAGAGTCAGGAAATGAGCTTCTTGGTAGTATGACACATATCCACATAGTGCGACGACGTTCTGAGCATCACGGACTGGCATCAAAGCGACCACTGTTGCGGATTCTCTTGACGTGGCAGCATACAAGGGTGCGCCGGCAGCAGTGCGTCCAACGACAACACTGGACCCAGGTCTTCTTCTCAAACAAGCCCCAGTTCTGCGTACAGAATCACGATGGACGTATCTGTATGTGGAGGCATCGAGGAGAACGAACGTTACCAGACTTCATTCGTCCTCGTCATACGGGCCAAGCACCTAGCACGATGGTATAGGATGCCGTGGGGTACGCAACACTATCGCCTCTGGTTCGCATATCCGGCTATTTGGACAGCAGCCGTCACATTTCTAGCGTGTAAAGGCTGGTGTGCCCCACTTCAAGGTCTCCTTGATGTTATCTTTGAACAAGATTATGAAAGACCACATGTTGCCCGTCCCTGCATACCAATATACAGAGGGCGTTCGGCAGTTGCCCTGGCCAGCCGATTGTCCAGATATCGCACTCACTGAAAACATCTGACCATCTGTTGCCGAAAGACTAGCACGCTACTCCAATCGCCAGCCATTACGATTGATGAACTTTGGCAAGAAGTTGAAGCAGCATGGAATAAAGTACTCTCATTTCTCGTCCAAGCCAAGTTCTATCCACGGTTGCTGTCATGTATAACCCAAAATCAGCTAAAAATTTTATCTTATATACACTCCTGGAAATTGAAATAAGAACACCGTGAATTCATTGTCCCAGGAAGGGGAAACTTTATTGACACATTCCTGGGGTCAGATACATCACATGATCACACTGACAGAACCACAGGCACATAGACACAGCCAACAGAGCATGCACAATGTCGGCACTAGTACAGTGTATATCCACCTTTCGCAGCAATGCAGGCTGCTATTCTCCCACGGAGACGATCGTAGAGATGCTGGATGTAGTCCTGTGGAACGGCTTGCCATGCCATTTCCACCTGGCGCCTCAGTTGGACCAGCGTTCGTGCTGGACTTGCAGACCGCGTGAGACGACGCTTCATCCAGTCCCAAACATGCTCAATGGGGGACAGACCCGGAGATCTTGCTGGCCAGGGTAGTTGACTTACACCTTCTAGAGCACGTTGGGTGGCACGGGATACATGCGGACGTGCATTGTCCTGTTGGAACAGCAAGTTCCCTTGCCGGTCTAGGAATGGTAGAACGATGGGTTCGATAACGGTTTGGATGTACCGTGCACTATTCAGTGTCCCCTCGACGATCACCAGTCGTGTACGGCCAGTGTAGGAGATCGCTCCCCACACCATGATGGCCCTGTGTGCCTCGGTCGTATGCAGTCCTGACTGTGGCGCTCACCTGCACGGCGCCAAACACGCATACGACCATCATTGGCACCAAGGCAGAAGCGACTCTCATCGCTGAAGACGACACGTCTCCATTCGTCCCTCCATTCACGCCTGTCGCGACACCACTGGAGGCGGGCTGCACGATGTTGGGGCGTGAGCGGAAGACGGCCTAACGGTGTGCGGGACCGTAGCCCAGCTTCATGGAGACGGTTGCGAATGGTCCTCGCCGATACCCCAGGAGCAACAGTGTCCCTAATTTGCTGGGAAGTGGCGGTGCGGTCCCCTACGGCACTGCGTAGGATCCTACGGTCTTGGCGTGCATCCGTGCGTCGCTGCGGTCCGGTCCCAGGTCGACGGGCACGTGCACCTTCCGCCGACCACTGGCGACAACATCGATGTACTGTGGAGACCTCACGCCCCACGTGTTGAGCAATTCGGCGGTACGTCCACCCGGCCTCCCGCGTGCCCAGTATACGCCCTCGCTCAAAGTCCGTCAACTGCACATACGGTTCACGTCCACGCTGTCGCGGCATGCTACCAGTGTTAAAGACTGCGATGGAGCTCCGTATGCCACGGCAAATTGGCTGACACTGACGGCGGCGGTGCACAAATGCTGCGCAGCTAGCGCCATTCGACGGCCAACACCGCGGTTCCTGGTGTGTCCGCTGTGCCGTGCGTGTGATCATTGCTTGTACAGCCCTCTCGCAGTGCCCGGAGCAAGTATGGTGGGTCTGACACACCGGTGTCAATGTGTTCTTTTTTCCATTTCCAGGAGTGTACTTTATACCATACTGCGTACCATAAAGAAGCAAAATTTCGTTACAGTAAACCCTAACTAGTTCGTGCTTCAGTATTTCGGAAATCAGCGATAATTATGATTCGTTTTTTAAAGCGAAGTGGAATGTCGTCTTACTGACTATATAGGGTGGTCCACTGATAGTGACCGGGACAAATATCTCACGAAATAAGCATAAAACGAAAAAACTACAAAGAACGAAACTCGTCTAGCTTGAAAGGGGAAACCAGATGGCGCTATGGTTGGCCCGCTAGATGGCGCTGCCATAGGTCAAACGGATATCAACTGCGTTTCTTTTTTTTCTTTTTAAATAGGAACCCCCATTTTTTATTAATATTCGTGTAGTACCTAAAGAAATATGAATGCTTTAGTTGGATCATTTTTTTCGCTTTGTGATAGTTGGCGCTGTAATAGGCACAAACGTATAAGTACGTGGTATCACGTAACATTCCGCCAGTGCGGGCGGTATTTGTTCCGTGATACATTACCCGTGTTAAAATGGACCGTTTACCAATTGCGGGAAAGGTCGGTATCATGTTGATGTATGGATATTGTGATCAAAATGCTCAACGGGCGCTTGCTATGTATGCTGCTCGGTATCCTGGACGACATCATCCAAGTGTCCGGACCGTTCGTCGGACAGTTACGTTATTTAAGGAAATAGGAAGTGTTCAGCCACATGTGAAACGTCGACCACGACCTGCAACAAATGATGATGCCCAAATAGGTGTTTTAGCTGCTATCGCGGCTAATCCGCACATCAGTAGCATACAAACTGCGCGAGAATCGGGAATCTCAAAAACGTCGATGTTGAGAATGCTACATCAACATCGATTGCACCCGTACCGCATTTCTATGCACGAGGAATTGCATGGCGACGACTTTGAACGTCGTGTACAGTTCTGCCACTGGGCACAAGAGAAGTTACTGGACCATGACAGATTTTTTGCACGCATTATATTTAGCGACGAAGCGTCACTCACCAACAGCGGTAACGTAAACCGGCATAATATGCACTATTGGGCAACGGAAAATCCACGATGACTGCGACAAGTGGAATATTAGCGACCTTGGCGGGTTAATGTATGGTGCGGCATTATGGGAGGAAGGATAATTGGCCCCCATTTTGTCGATGGCAATCTAAATGGTGCAATGTATGCTGTTTTCTTACGTAATGATCTACCGATGTTGCTACAAGATGTTTCACTGCATGACAGAATGGCGATGTACTTCCAACATGATGGATGTCCGGCACATAGCTCGCGTGCGGTTGGAGCGGTATTGAATAGCATATTTCATGACAAGTGGATTGGTCGTCGAAGCACCATACCATGGCCCGCACGTTCACCGGATCTGACGTCCCCGGATTTCTTTCTGTGGGGAAAGTTGAAGGATATTTGCTATCAGTGATCCACCGACAGCGCCTGACAACATGCGACAGTGCATTGTCAATGCATGTGCGAACATTACGGAAGGCGAACTACTCGCTGTTCAGAGGAATGTCGTTACACGTATTGCCAAATGCATTGAGGTTGACGGACATCATTTTGAGCATTTATTGCATTAATGTGGTATTTACAGGTAATCACGCTGTAAGAGCATGCGTTCTCAGAAATGATAAGTTCATAAAGGTACATGTATCACATTGGAACAACCGAAATAAAATGTTCAAACGTACCTACGTTCTGTATTTTAATCTATAAAACCTACCTGTTACCAACTGTTCGTCTAAAATTGTGAGCCATATGTTTGTGACGATTACAGCGCCATCTATCACAATCCGAAAAAAGTGGTCCCACTAAAACATTTCTCTACGTACTACAAGAAAGTGTAATAAAAATGGGGGTTCCTATTTAAAAACATGCAGTTGATATCCGTTTGACCTATGGCAGCGCCATCTAGCGGGCCAACCATAGCGCCATATTGTTTCCGCCTTCAAGCTAGACAAGTTTCGTTCTTTGTAGTTTTTTCGTTTGACGCCTATTTCGTGAGATATTTGGCCCGGTCACGATCAATAGACCACCCTGCATAAAGATAAAGAAGATTCTAGAAACCAGTTGATGACTGAGGATGTAAAAAAGAACATGCAGGAGAAGTTTCCAGAGAAGATAATGACGTCAGTGATATAAGAGAATGTAGGGTAACAGAGCAAAGTTAAAACTACTAAAGGTAAGGGAAAATTTCGACAGGTTAATCAGTTTTATTGACATCAGTCCGGATTGCCAAAAGTATTGCATTCCATTAAAAGATACGCGACAATAAGTAATGAAAGAACAGTGTACAAAAGAGTCTCAACTAAAAGTAAGTTTCTTCTTTGAGCCATTATAAACAGATATGGGAGTTGAAAATATTGTTATGGAACCAACATCAGGTAGTTTTGCTCATTTGACTGCTGTGAACCATATTACTGTAGCCCGAGAAGACAGCAGTAAATAAATCGTGAAGTACGTACCATTCCACAGTAAACGTTGCACCTTCATTTTTGACTACATGCAGCAATATATAGTGCAGTAGTGTATACAGGATATTTCACTATTATAGGTATAAACGAAACGGATGAGTAGAAGACAATGATACAAGCAGATAATCCTAACAAACATAGGTCTGGAAACAAATGGTTTTCCCGATACGGCAAACATACAAGTGCAGTCGTGTCAGTGTTGCATCACTGTAAATGTCTGAGGCTAGGTTTATTTCGAAACACCGCTAGTTAGACGTAAATGACAAAGCGATAAACTGCCCTTGTTTCATTTCATAGTCATTACGTATACCTAAGTACTGGTAAACCGCGTTTCAACAAATGTCTCAATCATGTGTCGCCAGTATTATGCCTTCCCACGTCGGATTCTTTTGCGTGACGACATTTAAAAGCTTTGGTGTTTTCCAGCACTGTTGATAGTGTTGATGAACTCCGGGAACGCTTTATCGATGACTGTCAATGCATTCGAATCACGGCTGGGGCATTTAAACGTGTACGGGCTTCGATGAGGTGAGAAGACGTGCTGATGCCTACCTTCACATGAATCGTGGGCGTGTGGTACACTTTTTGTGTTGTGTTTGTCCTAGCTGCAGTTTGGATACTCTGGATCTCTGTTATAAGGTGTTCATGCACTCAGTCGTGATAAGTCTTATTGGGGAAAACCATTTTTTTGCGGACCTATGTTTATTAGGATTTTATGTACCAGGTGGTTATAGTTAAACTTTCCCTATTTGACACGTTGTAACACGGAAACTAATTACAGTAAGAGTACCAAACTTGATAGCGTTAATATCAAGGACATGGGAAAGATAAATAATGTAGAATCAGTTCAATTGAAACACTCTCAACGTGAAGCTACGGTGCATCATACCATTACATATACAATTACTGCTACAAAAGCGGCCCAATATGGCGCTCATCAGTCTCCTTAAGAGTCTGAAAGTGCAGGATTGCATTCTGCACAGCAGAACGAAGCATGTCCGTAGGTATGCTGGCTACCTGTGCTTAAGATCAGCACATGTGTGAATGTTCCCCTGGTAAACCCCGTCCTTCAGGTGCCCCACAACCAGAAATCACAGGGAGTGAGATCAGGTGATCGCACCGGCCAAGCATTTGGAATCGATCGGCTGATAATTCGATCGTTTGCAAATGTGTTTCGGAGAAGCAGGGAACTTAACGATCGATGTGCGGTGGGGCCTCATCCTGCATGACAACTGTTGATTTCAACGCGTCTCTCTCATGTAGGGCTGGTATGACATGCCAGAGAAGCATATCGCAGTAACGCTGGCCTGCCACACTGCACGTCTTTGGTCCTTGAGCACCAACCTGACCAAAAAAGAATGGGCCAATAATGAACGTAGCCGTTAAGCCACACCATACGGTGACACGTTCACCACACAGAGGAACTTCATGCACAGTGACTGGAGGCGAAGATCCCTACAGTCGGCAATTCTGTGTGTTCACCTCACCCGTCAAAGAAAAATGAGCTTCGTCTGTCCATAGGATGGTCCCTCGTCAACTTCAGTCCTTGCGAGAAAGTGGAGAGGGAAGTCAATACGTCGTTGTGCGTCCTGCAGTGCAAGCTACTGTACGATATGCATCTTGTACGGATACCATTTGAGAATGTTTCGAAGCACCTTCCGTACAGTAGACCACAGGATGCTCAACTGTCGTGACACAACACCTGCACTGTGTGACGATCGAGAATTGTGCGCAGCGTTGCCTGCCATAGCAACAGCGGGTTCATCAACCACCTGTGGCGCAACCGATCGTCTGCCTCTTCCCGGAGCGACGCCTAGTTTTCCAGTTGATTCGAACTACATCATGCTCCTCACAGCAGGTGGAGAAAGAGGACCCTTCCATAATCCTTTCAGCTGGTGATATTCTCGAAGTGCAGCTGCAGCATTACTGTTGTTTTGATAATAGGGCTTCACCAATAATGTCCTGCTCCTGTTGTCCAACCTCGTGTTGACAAGGCAACAAGTGCACTGCGACTGGTCAGATGTGTGAGACCATGAATCACGATGACCTATCACGGGACCTGGTGGCCATAGTTGGAACTAGACGGTGGCGCTGTGACGCATGGAAATCATGCACCCCATACTCTGGACATTACTGCTACCAAGGTTGTTATTCGTATGGTAATTAGTTTCCGTGTTATAACGTATTAAATAGGGAAAGTTTAATTATAACGACACGGTATATAGACTGAAGCGGCGAGTGAAAATTGTCACTCACCGCTTCAGTCTAAGGGCATAAAATCATATCTGTATGACGGCGGTAAAGTCTTTTAACTGTGTCATTTCTTTTATTAGGATTATCTGCTTGTTTAATTGTCCTCTATTCGTTCCTTTCGTTTATACCAATAATAGTCAAACACACTGTACGTCAGACATGTTTAATGTAACATTTGCATATCTATTGTAATTTGTTTAATCCTATTTTTCATTGTTTGGAAACGATTATCTTCGTTATTTTTAAATTAAATGTACTGAACAGTACGTTACATAATACTACAGTTGATCTAGTTTTTCTTTAACCAGTACATATACTGCATACTTCATTCCTAATTGTAGCTTCAGGTAACTACTTTATAAAACATTTATATAATTCGGTCTTTCAATAACTTGGACTGGGATACGCACCAATTAGTCCAAAGCAGTGTGGTTGCACTGTGGACTTATCTAATCATAAGTATCTGGACGCCTATTAAAACTAAACTAAACTCCTCCCAACAGGCCACGAAGGTCCACCGGTACTGACCGGCCGCTATGTCATTCTCAGCTTATAGGCGTCACTGGATACGGATATCGAGGGGCATGTGGTCAGCACATCGCTCTCCCGGCCGTATGTCAGTTTCCGAGACCACAGATGCTACTTCTCAATCAAGTAGCTCCTCATTTTGCCTCACAAGGGCTGAGTGCACGCCGCTTGCCAACAGCGCTCGGCAGACCGGATGGTCACCCATCCAACTGCTAGCCCAGCCCGACAGCTCTTAACTTCGGCGATTGACAGGAACCGATGTTACTACTGCGACAAGGCCGTTGGATGGATACCTATTAGCAGACAATAATAAAGGATTTGTCCAACCTTCGTCTTTATGACGGCTTGAACGTTGCTATGCACACTTTCAAGGAGGTATCTGTATGTCTGTGCAGTACTGACAGTCCATTCTTCGTCAAGAGCCGAAATCAGAAAAGGTAGTGATGTTGGACGCTGGGATCTGGAGCAAAGTCGACGTTTTAACTCATCCCAAAGGTGTTCCACTTGATGCAGGTTGGAAATCTGGGCAGGCTAGTCCATTTTAGGAGTTTTATGGACCACAAAACATTGTCTCGCAGATGCCTCAGAGGCTGCATGTCATGCTGATACAATCATCGTCTCCAAACCGTTTCTCTACTCTACGCAAAACACAATGCTGTAGCATGAGTTCATATCCTTATGCAATTAGTTTTTTCTTAAGCGGAGTAATGTTCAAATGTGTGTGAATTCCTAAGGGACCAAACTGCTTAGGTCATCGGTCCTTAGACTTACACACTACTTAAACTAACTTATGCTAAGAACAACACAGACATCCATGCCCGAGGCAGGACTCGAACCTCCGGCGGGAGGGGCCGCGCAGTCCGTGACGGACCATGTCCCAACCACGAAAAACAAACTGTACTGAATGAATGTGAATGTCGTGTGACCAGGGCCTCCCGTCAGGTAGACCGTTCGCCGGGTGCAAGTCTTTCGATTTGACGCCACTTCGGCGACTTGCGCGTCGATGGGGATAAAATGATGATGATGATGATTAGGACTACACAACACGCAGTCCCTGGGCGGAGAAAATCTCCGACCCAGCCGGGAATCGAACCCGGGCCTTTAAGATTGACATTTTAACATTCTATCGCGCTGTGGCCACTCAGCTACGGGGGGGGGGGGGGGGGGGGGGGCGAAGACCTATACTGTAACACGTCCGTACTTCACTGTTGGCGCCACACATGACGACAGGTAACGTTCTCCAAGTATTTGCAGACGTGATTAATTACTCCAAATCAATCGTTTCCAGTCATCCACCGTCCAGTGCTGTCGCTTAGCGTTGACTATGTTTGGCTTATGGAGAACTACTCGATCATTGTACCCTATTACTTTTAACTCGATATTCACAATCAGTGTGCCATCTAGACTGCTGGTAACACTTCGGAATTCACGTGTGATTCCTTCTGCTGATTTCATACGATTTTTTACAACCACCCTGTGCAATGTTCGATGGTCCTTGTCCCTCAATGCATGAGGTTTGCCTGGTCTTAGTTTAGCTTCGATGGATCCTCCGCATTTCGACTTCACAGTCACATCACCAGCAGTGTAGACGTGGGCAGCTTTAGAGGGGTTGAAATGTCCCTGATGCATTTGTTACTCAGCTGACATCCAATTATTATTCCATATTCGAAGTCAAAGAGCTCTCCTGACCGATCTACGGTGTGTGAGAAAATTAATGAGATTGATTTGTTTATCCACCACGGTTTTTTTTAAACGAAAATGATGTCCCCTTCCCAGTGTTGGTAGCAACGCTGAAAGGCTCCAGCTGGTAAGACCTTTAACACGTCGATCACGTTCTTTTGAGCGCGACTGCTACGGTCGCAGGTTCGAATCCTGCCTCGGGCATGGATGTGTGTGATGTCCTTAGGTTGGTTAGGTTTAAGTAGTTCTAAGTTCTAGGGGACTGATGACCACAGCTGTTAAGTCCCATAGTGCTCAGAGCCATTTTTGAACGTTCTTTTGAATGTTCTCCAGAGTCCCAAAGTAACGTCCATTTAAGACTTCTTCGCCGCTCGGGGTAACTGCACGGTCTGGGTGCCTTTCCACGATTCGCGCGGCTCCCTGTGTCGGAGGTTCGAGTCCTCCCTCGGGCATGGGTATGTGTGTTGTCCTTCGCGTAAGTTAGTGTAAGTTAGATTAAGTAGTGTGTAAGCTTGGGGACCGATGATCTCAGCAGTTTGGTCCCATAAGATCTTACCACAAATTTCCAAATTAAGACATTTTCCAATTTCGGGTAAAGATAAACGTCACAAGGACTCAGATCAGGTGAGTAGGAGGATGTGGAACAAGAGGAATGCCTTTTGAGGTCAAAAATTCCATGACTGAAGTGGGTGTGTGACATGGTGCGTTGTAATGACGTACATCTTCGTAAAACACTTGGTTCACAGTTTGTCTTGGATAAACAATTTTTCTTATGCACGACACCCCTATTATCAAAAAACTAAATCAGATTTGTTTTGATCTTTGATTTGCTCATTCGAGCTTTTTTCGAGCTAGGAAATGTCTCAGTGCGCCACTCCCCACTCTGCCGCTTTGTCTCAGTACCGCACTAAGAAATGTGGGATTCATCTCCTGTAACCACACGACTGAACCATTCGTGGTCATTGGCAGTCCTCTCAAGAAGACCAATGCACACATTTTTTCGATTTTCCTTCTGCTCATTTGTGAGGTTTTTCGGCACCATTTTGGCACAATCCGTTCGCATGTGCAAATTTTCGGTCAAAATTTGACGTACGCTGAAAGTGTTTAAGTTTGACAGGTAACGCACCATCATTATTGTTTAACGTCGGACTGATCTCACAAGAGCAAGCACACGTTTGACATTCTCGTCGGTTTCTGAACTTAAGATCTCTCTGAGCGAGTTCGTCTTCAACTTATTCTCTGCCATCCAAAAATGATTTGTGCCAGCGGAAAAATTTTACTCTTGATAGGGATGTTCCCCGTAGGCCTGTATCAACTCTTCAAAGGTCACTCTTGCGGATTCCCAAGTTTAACACAAAATCTGATGGCATAACATTGCTCTAAATTCCGCTGTTCTACATTCGTAACAGACAACAAAAACATAACTTCACTTGTGGCGCTCTCAAAAGTCACGTGATGGCTGTACAGAGCTGAAACCCGGCGTCTGGAAGGGATGAATATACCAGTCTGCACAAGTCGGACAACATAGCGCTGCTAGATCGTTCGCAATGTTGTCAGTCTCATTACTTCTCTCGCACATCTCGTGTTCTGCTGTTACTGCTTTCCACTGACATCTAGTGGTTAACTCTGTGTTATGCACTGAAGGTCCAATGAAACTGGTACGCCGCGCGGAGTGGCCGCGTGGTGCGAGACACCATTCACGGATTGCACGACCCCTCCCGCCGGAGGTTCGAGTCCTCCCTAGGGCATGGGTGTGTCTGTTGTTCTTAGCATAAGTTAATTTAAGTAGTGTGTAAGTCTACGGGTCGATGACCTCAGCAGTTTGGTCCCTTAGGAAATCACACACATATATCGTATAGGGTCCCAACGAGCAGAAGTGCCGCAACACGACGTGACATGGTCTCGAAAATAGTTCAAATGGTTCTGAGCACTATGGGACTTAACTTCTGAGGTCATCAGTACCCTATAACTTAGAACTATTTTAAACCTAACTAACCTAAGGACATCACACACATCCATGGCCGAGGCAGGAATCGAACCTGCGGCCGTAGCGTTCGCGTGGTTCCAGACTGTAGCGCCTAGAACAGCTCGGCCACACCGGCCGGCCATGGACTCGACTAATGTCTGAAGTAGTGCTGGAGGGAATTGACTTCATTAATCCTGCAGGTCTGTCCACAAATCCGTAATAGCACGAGCGGGTGGAGGTCTCTTCTGAATAGCATGTTGCGATGCAACCCATAATGTTCATGTCTGGGGAACTTGGTAACCAGTGGAAGTGTTTAAACTCAGAAGATTGTTCCTGGAGCCACTCTGTAGCAATTGTGGACATGTTGGGCGTCGCATTGTCCTGCTGGAATTGCACAAGTCCGTCGGAATGCATGATTGAAATGAATGGATGCAGGTGATCAGACAGGATGCTTAAGTGCGTGTCATCTGTCAGAGTCATCACTGCAACTGTATACTCCCCACACCATTATAGACCCTCCACCAGCTTGAACAGTTCCCTGCTGACATGGAGGGTCCATGGATTCAAGAGGTTGTCTCCATACCCGTACACATTCATCCGCTCGATACAATTTGAGCCGGCCGAAGTGGCCGAGCGGTTCTAGGCGCTACAGTCTGGAACCGCGCGACCGCTACGGTCGCAGGTTCGAATCCTGCCTCGGGCATGGATGTGTGTGATGTCCTTAGGTTAGTTAGGTTTAAGTAGTTCTAAGTTCTAGGGGACTGATGACCTCAGAAGTTAAGTTCCATAGTGCTCAGAGCCATTTGAACCATTTTTTTTTTTTTGATACAATTTGAAATGAGACTCGTCCGCCCAGGCAACATGTTTCCAGTCATCAACAGTCCAATGTAGATGTCGGGCCCAGGCGAGGCATAAAGCTTTGCGTCGTGCAGTCATCTAGGGTATAGGAGTGGGCCTTCGGCATCGAAAGCCCATATCGATGACGTTTCGTTGAAGGGTTCGCACGCTGACACTTGTTGATGACGCAGCATTGAAATCTGGAGCAGTTTGCGGAAGGGTTGCATTTCTGTCACGTTGAACGATTCTCTTCAGTTGTCGTTGGTCCCGTTCTTGCAGGATCTTTTTCCGGCCGCAGCGATGTCGGAGATTTGATGTTTTACCTAATTTCTGATAGTCACAGTATACTCGTGAGTGGTAGTACGGGAAAATCCCCACTTAATCGCGGCCTCGGAAATGCTGTATCCCATCGCTCGTGCGCCGACTGTAACACCGCGTTCAAACTTTCTTAAATCTTTATTACCTGCCATTGTAGCAGAAGTAACCGATCTAACAACTGCGCCAGGCACTTGTTGTCTTATATAGGCGTTGCCGAACGCAACGCCGTATACTGCCTGTTCACATATCTCTGTTTTAAATATGCATGCCTGTACGAGTTTCTTTGGCTCTTCAGTGTATATTGGTGTCCCGACACGTTTGATCAGATAGTATATGTGCTATCCTTCCCAGTGTTTAAACCGAGCAAGGTGGCGCAGTGGTTAGCACACTGGACTCGCATTCGGGAGGACGACGGTTCAATCCCGTCTCCGGCCATTCTGATTTAGGTTTTCCGTGATTTCCCTAAATCGTTTCAGGCGAATGCCGAGATGGTTCCTTTGAAAGGGCACGGCCGATTTCCTTCCCAATCCTTCCCTAGCCCGAGCTTGCGCTCCGTCTCTAATGACCTCGTTGTCGACGGGACGTTAAACACTAACCACCACCACCACCAGTGTTAAAATTTTAATTGCTATCGGTGTATTTATTGACGTGTTGCAGGGCACTTCACGCAGCTGGTGTGGGCGTCGACGACGCACGTGGGGCTGGGCAAGGCGCGGTCGCGCTCTGGCAAGGTGCTGGTGGTGGCGCACTACCGGCCGGCGGGCAACGTGTCGGGCCTGTTCCAGCAGAACGTGTTCCCGCCGCTGGCGCTGCCGCAGCCGCAGGCGCCGCCGCCGCAGACGCCCGCCGAGGCGCGCCGGCGCACGCGCAGCCGCCGGCGCGACGACTCGGACAGCGAGTCCGGCTCGGCGAGCGAGTCGAGCGCGTCGGCCAACGCCTCGTAGCGGCTGCTGGGGGCCGTGCGCGGCACGCCCCTAGTCGCCGCCCTGCGAGCAGCGGGTGCGTACCTGCGCGCTGCCTCTGCCCATTCCGACTACTTTTATACCACTATTCAATAGCACCGTGTAAGTAGAGAACTCCTGCACCATTTCCGAGTGCTTCACTTCTGCTCGCTTCCTTAGATTTACGTACACAAACACAACGCTAGTTTTTAGGTATACAGCGCACGAGCTGGTAACTTCTGTACTGTGCATGAGTCGCTATTGTATGAAATCTGGGTGGCTCTTGCTGCACAACCTGGACCCGAGGCAACAGCTTCTTCGACACTTACGAGAATCTGGACACGATACACTGACGATGCAAATGTATCAATAAACTACAGGCGTAGGATATTGCAGTGCCTGTGTTATTCCGAATTACAATGCAATGTTCTTTTGGACATGTATGCATGTCCAAAGGAACAGAAAATGGTTCAAATGGCTCTAAGCACTATGGGACTTAACATCTGAGATCATCAGTCCTCTAGACTTAGAACTACTTAAACCTATCTAACCTAAGGACATCACACACATCCATGCCCGAGGCAGGATTTGAATGTGCAACCGTAGCAGCAGCGCGGTTCCGGACTGAATCGCCTAGAACCGCTCGGCCACCGCGGCCGGCAAAGGAACAGACACTACGGCGACTACAGCCGTTACGAAATACATCAAATATATTCGCAATTTCGAATGTGGACAACCGTCAGCTGTATAATGGAATGACGACAATTAAACTTTGGGGCGGACCGGGAGTCGAACCCACATTTCCCGCTTATCGCGGGCGGTCGCCTTACCATTAGGCTACCCGAGCACGACTCACGGCCAAACCCAAACTATGCGTAGGAACATTGCGTCGTAATTCGGAATAATACAATCGCTACAATATAGTATTTATCCGCCGCCGGCCGAAGCGGCCGTGCGGTTCTAGGCGCTGCAGTCTGGAACTGCGAGACCGCTACGGTCGCAGGTTCGAATCCTGCCTCAGGCATGGATGTGTGTGATGCCCTTAGGTTCGTTAGGTTTAACTAGTTCCAAGTTCTAGGGGGCTAATGACCTCAGAAGTTGAGTCCTATAGTCCTCAGAGCCATTTGAACCATTTTTTTATTTATCCGCCGACACAGGGCAAGCGACTTTCACGTAAAATATCTCATCTGTACGAGACTATACGTCGTGTATGAACGAGTACAGACTATAGACACATGGTTTATGACATGTGGAAGATTGGGTCTAGCCGTGAGTCGTGCTCGGACAGCCTAATGGTAAGGCGAGCGCTCGTGAAAAGCGGGAAATCCGAATCCGAGTCTTGGTCCGGAACAAATTATCATTGTCTTCATTCCATTATACAGCTGATGGTTGTCCATACTCGGAATTGAAAATATATTTTATATACTTTGTAACGGCTGTAATCGCCGCAGTACCTCTTCCTGTGGACACATGCGTGTCAGAGTAACAAAGGCACTCCAATATCGCATTTATCTGCTGACACCAGGCACAGAATTTCACGTAAAATGTCTCGCCTGTACGAGAATATACATAATCGATGTACGAGTACAGGGTGTAGACACATTGTTGACGAAATAGGGAAGTTTGGGTTTGCCGTGAGTCGGATTGCCTAATAGTTGCCGGCACGGTAGCTCAGCGTGCACGGTCAGAGAGCTGGCTGGTCTCTGTAATGAAAAAAAAAAAAAAACTGAGTGACAGGATCAACAACGAACTTCAACGGATGTCATGTGACGTCCGCTACCACAAAATACAAAGAACAATAACGAACAAATTTACCAAAAAAAAAAAAAATGGATGGTAAGGCGACCGCTCGCAATAGGCGGGAAATCGGGTTCGAATCCCGGTCCAGCACAAATTTTCATTGTTATTCCATTATACAGCTGATGATTGTCCATATTCGCAATTGTGAATAGTTTTCATGAAAAACTACAGGGTCTTTCACAAAACATTCATTCGATTCCACAAGACTATATCTTCTACATGAATGAAAATAGAAACATCAAATTTATTTTAACTTACCCATAGGACTGCAAAGTTTTTGTTTTAAATTGAACATTAGCCGGCCGCGGTGGTCTAGCGGTTCCAGGCGCTCAGTCAGGAGCCGCGCGACTGCTACGGTCGCAGGTTCGAATCCTGCCTCGGGCATGGATCTGTGTGATGTCCTTAGGTTAGTTAGGTTTAAGTAGTTCTAAGTTCTAGGGGACTGATGACCATAGATGTTAAGTCCCATAGTGCTCAGAGCCATTTGAACCATTTTTTTTCGATTGAACATTCAGTATCACAAAGATACACAAGATGTTTAACAAAAAGTGTCACATATTAGTTCAGCAGGTAGTTTTGGCCAAATCTAGAAGAAAATTTCCTATAATGATAGGTCCAGAAACCAATACCTGTTGAGCAGAGTTGTAAACATACAGTAGATAGTCATCAGTAAATGTAGACTATGACAGTTTCCCTGGTAGCCTTCGTCAGCTAAGATCGTAACCGCCTTATCTGTACATTAGCACTTTTGCATACCTGTCGGGCAGTACCTCATTTCGATCGCGCTGTGTGCATATGCGACCAGTCTCTTACTACATTATCCCAGAAAACGGAAGGGATGAACCGTCTAGAAACTGAGTGAGGATATATAAAGGGCTGTCTAACCCGTGGAACGTTTATATTCTACATAGTTATCCTTCTGTCTGTTACTTAAAAATAAACAGTATTAATATCAAAATTGAAATTTTCAATGTTTAATTCTGGTTTTATTCGAAAACCATTGATTTGTAACGTTAAATAGAGGGATGTCGTGGTAAAACTGAAAGAAAACAATACAGATTGATCATATGGCGCTAGGAAGCACAATTACCTAAAAGAAAGGTAAAAGTTAAAAAACGCAAAAAGAAAACATGTCAAACATCGCCTCAGTACCTCGTCGAGCTTATATAGAACGTGTTTCCCTTATTCGGAAACAATTTACGTGCTTTCCAAGAATAACAGGAAACTATTGCCTTTGATCATGATGAAGAACATTCTATTGAGTCTAAAATGACAACAATAATTATGCAACTTCCTGGCAGATTAAAACTGTGTGCCGGACCGAGACTCGAACTGGGGACCTTTGCCTTTCGCGGGCAAGTGTTGTAACATCTGAGCTACCCAAGCACGAGTCTCGGTTCGGCACACAGTTTTAATCTGCCAGGAAGTTTCAATCCTACGTTTACTACATCATTTATGTACTGTACCAAAATTGCGGGTTGGTTCCCCTTATTCCGCTTCAGTTACACTATGTCGGCGATTTCTGCGCAAAAACTTTTGTCACGTACGCGTACACCATAATTACTCTTCCACGCAAACATTGGGGTTACATTCGTCTGGTGTGAGACGTTCCTGGGAAGGGTCCCTGGGTTCGGTGAGGGGCGGCGGTGGGGTGAGTGGACTGCTGTGGCCTGTTGTGGGGTTGTGTACAACTGTGGGCTACGGCGAGGACGAAGCCTCTCCGTCGTTTCTAGGTCCCTAGTTCCATACAATACAATACAACACAAACATAAATCGGATAGCAAGGAATTATATACATACAATTAAGTGTAATTTTTCTTCCCTATTCTCTGTGCTAGATGTGCACGTCCTCTACAGGACAATATTAAGACGTAAAAAACCATAAAACTTGGCAAATATTATAATAAATTTTCAATCAGTTATTCATAAAATGTGAACATAGAATACAGGTCGTTCAGACAGTAAAACCTATTCTAAACACAGTAACGATTTACAACAAAAGAGACAGACTAGCAGTCCTCATGGTACAGTTTTCGGTGCCTATTAGCGCTGCGCTTCGGTCTGCTAGATGGTTGCCGGCCGTTGTGACAGAGCGGTTCTAGGCATTTCAGTCCGGAACCGTGTGACTGCTACGGTCGCAGGTTCGAATCCTGCCTCGGGCATGGATGTGTGTGATGTCCTTAGGTTAGTTAGGTTTAAGTAGTTCTAAGTGTAGGGGACTGATGACCTCAGATGTTAAGTCCCATAGTGCTCAGAGCCATTTGAACCATTTTGCTAAATGTTTATGCCATGGCACACAACATTAGGAATGACGACACCGAATGGACGACCAGGGCAGTTCCCTGTTGTAGGGAACTACCATAGGGACTACCAGAGCTAAGTAAATCGTCGTAAATATTAAAATATGCAGAAGTTGCAGAATCATTCTACTCACTGAGGAGTTTATCCGATTCCTTGCGTTTCACCGAGCGAGGTGGCGCAGTGGTAGCGCACTGGACTCGCATTCGGGAGGACGACGGTTCAATCCCGCGTCCGGCCATCCTGATTTCGGTTATCCGTGATTTCCCTAAATCGCTCCAGGCAAATGCTGGGATGGTTCCTTTGAAAGGGCACGGCCGACTTCCTTCCCCATCCTTCCCTAGTCCGATGAGACCGATGACCTCGCAGTTTGGTCTCTTCCCCCATACAATCCAATCCAATCCTTGCGTTTCGTGACGTAAATCTCCAGTTCTTCTAAAATGTCTAACCGTTTACCTTTTTCAGCATCACGTAAATTTTGTAGTTGTTCATCAGTGCTACCAATATTACGTCCCCCTTTTATGTATGTAAGCCTAATGCTGTTTTATTACTGGAGTAGGTGTGTTCTTTAAATCTCAAGTCAAAGAGCCTGCCCCTCTGACCGGTATAGCTATCATAGTCACGGTATGATATTTCGTATACCCCAGATTTCCCATATTTATTATTCCAATGTGGCAAGTCACGACGATCTCGTGTTTTTCTACACACATCAAAAAGAGTTTTGCATGGCTCCGGATCCCAGAACTCCTGAAGACAGACGTTGACTGTGGATATTGTATCAAAGACACAGTCCCTTTGACTGTTCAGAGATGTCGCTAAAACCGCCCAAAGATGTAAATAACCATGCATGAGCAGCGCCTATTAGACGGAGGGGGTCCGACAGCCGATCAGTTCCAGTCATTCCACCAGGAAGGAGGTACACGGCTCGTGTTGTCTGTAATTCAACCATGCCTAGACGGTCAATACCGTAGTTCGATCGCGTTCGAATTGTTACTTTGTTTCAGGAAGGGCTCTCAACAAGGGAAGTGTCCATACATCTCGGAGTGAACCAAAGCGATGTTGTTCGGACATGGAGGAGATACAGAGAGACAGGAACTGCCTATGACATGCCTCACTCAGGCCGCCCAAGGGCTACTACTACAGTGGATTACCGCCACCTACGGATTATGACTTGGAGGAACCCTAACAGCAATGCCACCATGCTGAATATGCTTTTTGTGCAGTCACAGGATGTCGTGTTATGACTCAAACTGTGCGCAATAGGTAGGCTGCATGATGCACAACTTCACTCCCGACGACCATGGCGAAGTCTATCTTTGCAACCACGACACCATGTAGCGCAGCGCGGAACAGATGGGCGCAACAACATGCCAAAGGGACCGCTCGGGATTGGCATCACGTTCTCTTCATCGATGAGTGTTGCATATGCCTTCAACTAGGCAATCATCGGATACTTGTTTGGAGGCAACCTGGTCAGGCTGAACGCCTTAGACACAATGTCCAGTGAGTGCAGCAAGGTGGAGGTTCCCTGATGTTTTGGGATAGCATTATGTGGGGCCCACGTACGCCGCTGGTGGTCATGGAAGGCGCCGTAACGTCTGTACGATACGTGATTGCTATCCTCCGACCGATAGTGCAACCATTTCGGCAGCATATTGGCGAGGCATTCGCTTTCATAGACAACAATTCGCGCCCTCATCGTGCACATCTTATAAATGGCTTCTTTCAGCATAACGACATGGCTTGACTAGAGTGGCCACAATGTTCTCCAGACATGAACCCTATCGACAATGCCTGGGATAGATTGAAAAGGGCTGTTTATGGACGACGTGATCCACCAACCACTCTGAGGTGTATACGCCGAATCACCATAGAGTAGTGGGAGAATCTGGACCAACAGTGCCTTGATGAACTGGTGGATAGTATGCCACGACGAATATAGGCATGCATCAATGCATGAAGACATGCTACTGGGTATTAGAGGTACAGGTGTGTACAGATGTCTGGACCACCACCTCTGAAGGTCTTGCTGTAGGGTGGTACAACATGCAATGTGTGGTTTTCATGAGCAATAAAAAGGGCAGAAATAATATTTATGTTGATCTCTGTTCTAATTTTCTGTACAGGTTCCGGAACTCTTGAAACCGAGGTGATGCAAAACTTTCTTTGATGTGTGATTTTTTCAGGTCTTCTGAACGCTATTTTAACTCAGTTTCTCAGGAATATGTTATAAACTTTATCCGATGTTTTGATTGTGTACTTCATGATGGCGAACTTGACCTGCCGTCTGTACATGTAAATTATTTCTCTTCTTTATGTTTTTTTTTAATTTTTTAAATTGTGGTGTTCATGATCCACTTTCTAATATTGTCCAGATAACGTAAACACCTTGCAGCCGGAAGAAGAGTGTCAGCGAACTACAACAGTGGACTAATATTGTCACCCATTTCATGTCGCCTCTCCTAAGATTGTGTGCAGTGGCTTACACATCTAGCAGCCTAAGTGTATCGCCACTAGCCACCGGAAAAAATGTGCCATGAGGATTGCTACTCTGTCTCTTTTATTGTAAAGACCTCACTCTGTTTTAAAAAGGTTTTATTGTTTTAACAACCTGTATTCCTCTTTCACACGTTGATTCAATTTTATTATAATATTTTACATATTCTATGGTTTCTACGACTGATTGTTGTCTTATAGAGGGCTTGCGTATTTTCTACAAAGAATAAGAAAGGAAAGTACACTTAATTGTATGTATGTAATTCCCTGATACCCGGTTTTCTGTTTAGTTGATAACGCATGAACATTTGTTCGCGAAACGCCGCCCATAGTATGAACCACGTGCATCTTAATAACAGCTTACTAAGCTCACATATAGCAGTAGTAAAAATATTTGTATTCGTTTCAGATCTTAATATAAGCTTTTCTTTTCTCTGTTGTAGCATTTGAAGATTACCATAGTACACCGAAACCACTTATGACTGTGTCATAAGTGAAGTGTGTGTGTCAAAAGTAAAAACAAAATCTTATAATAAATCAATCACTGTTTCCTCAAATGCAATGTCGATTCTTCCAAAATCACAGACTTCACTTTGATAACGATGAAGCGGTGCCAACAGAGATGAGGTTGTGGCCCCTTCAACAAAGTCATATGTTCTATCCTGACGGTATCAACAAAATAGTCTCTCGTTGGGAGAAGTGTGTTTCGTCGTCAGGGTGCCTATGTTGAGAAATAAGTATGTAAAGATGAAGAGTAAAGATGAGGAATGTTATTGAAGTTCGTTTTATTTAAAAAGCTTTAACAGTTTTCATATAAATAGTTCGAGGGCGTCACTTTTCAGTACGTCATCTTACTAACACATTTCACGTCACAAGTGAAATGGCCCATATTTCAACTGGCATTGGTCCCCAAACACGATTATAAGATTTTTCTTCTGGTTTTCACCAATACTACCTCCTGTAGGCATATATAACACTTTTTTTAAACACCCTGTGACATGCATGCACATATAACCATGGTGCACTTTTTATAATTACTACGAAATGGTTTCGCATTTTACGAATCTGGATTGACGTCGGCTGTTTGCGGAACATGAACATTTGTGCCGGACCGGAAGAAGAACCTGGATTCCGGTTTATCGCGAGCAGTCGCCATAGCCACTTCGGCTATCCTATAACGTATCCAGGACCGATACGAACTTCCACATGTCACGTAGTCCACAATCCTTACACTAGTACATTTCGTGATTTCCTAACAGGGAGAGACAAATATTTTATCGTCACAGACGTTTTTGTCATCAATAATATTATAATTACGTTTAAGATCAAAGTTTTCATTTATCTTTCACAAAAGTTCATTGTGCTCTCCTCTGGAAACCTGGACACACTGGAAACATCTAGACGGTACTCTGACTCGTCCCATACGTTTGCGAGCATGTCTGGATTTACTGAGTTCATTGCTGTTCCTGCATGCCGACGCAGTTCACCCAAAGTTGTTGGAAGGGGGAGGTGTATAGTAAGTCCCAAGCCTCCACAAAAAAGAAAAAAAACGTGAAATCAGTTGACTTTCCAGGTCAGTCCTGTGATGCGAGATCCGTATGCCCTTTATCCTTCAATAAACTCGTTGTTAAAAAATGCCCTTGCACGCAGCTGACAGTGCGACAGTGTTCCGCCCTCTTCGCAAATAAAATTTTCCAAATACTCTCGCAAGCGTGGCAGAAAACAGATCGCCAACGTCTACATGAATTGCGCACTAGAGAACGGGCCGTAAACCTTTTCCCGGGAAATGACGTAAAACACATGAATCTTTAGCGTGTCCCTCTCGTGATAGAATACGGTATGTGGCTGCTGTGTTCCCCACGTTCATACTTTTTAGCTGTTCACTTTTCGGTTTGAATGGCAAGTAGCCTCATCACTGAACACTAAAAAGGAAAGAAAATTGATATCTTCTTTCCCAGCGCCCAAAAGCAATTAACAATATTCTACATGTTGTTTTTCGATGCATTACTAAGCGGTTATAACAACTGGGTATTTTACGTTTTGGGTCACATCGCCGCAAAACACGCTAACAGACACGTGATAGATGATTAACTGCCGGCCGGAGTGGCCGAGCGTTTTTAGGCACTACAGTCCGGAACCGCGCGATCGCTACGGTCGCAGGTTCGAATCCTGCCTCGGGCATGGATGTGTGTGATGTCATTAGGTTAGTTAGGTTTAATTAATGCTAAGTTCTATGGGACTGATGACCTTAGCAGTTAAGTCCCATAGTGTTCAGAGCCATTTGAACCATTTTTTGATGATTAACTATCAGCTAGCAAGACGAGTAGACTTTTGTGGACGACGTACAATACTTTGTTGAACGTTCTCTTATGAATGCGCTTTGGCGAGCTGTGGATTTTCCCCTACATAAATAAACTTTTGTTGATTAAAACTGTGTGCCGGACCGAGACTAGAACTCGGGACCTTTGCCTTTCGCGGGCAAGTGCTCTACCATCTGAGCTACCGAAGCACGACTCACGCCCGGTACTCACAGCTTTACTTCTGCCAGTATCTCGTCTCCTACCTTCCAAACTTTACAGAAGCTCTCCTGCGAACCGGTTGTGCTGTGGAGATGGATGAAATCACGAGGCAGGAGGTAGACACTGCGTTTATTCCGCATACAGGCGCACTCTCGGGGAAAATCGCCCGCATTTTGAAGAAACACCGGGTCGGTACTGTGTTTTGTCCTCCGAATAAAACTCGTGCACTGGTGGGGAGCGCCAAAGATGACCTCGGTTTCAGGAAGGCCGGCGTGTACCAGATTCCGTGTCAATGTGGCAAGTCGTATATTGGTCAGACGATGCGTACCGTCGAGGATCGATGCCGTGAACACCAGAGGTACACTCGACTGATGTATCCGAGCAAGTCGGCGGTCGCTGAACATTGTTTGTCGGAAAATCACGCTATGGATTATGAACGCACAAGGATTCTGGTACAGGCGTCGAGATACTGGGACAGCGTTGTTAGGGAGGCTATCGAAATTCGCACCAATGACGACCTCATAAACCGTGACTGTGGCTATAATCTTAGCAAGGCTTGGGAACCAGCGATTGGGTTAATCAAGAGTAAATCGAGCAAACGTATAGTTGTGACGACCACGGCGGACAGAGCCATCACACCGACGTCATCTCAGACGCCGTCGCAATCTGTTCCACCGCGCGACCGTGGCGAGGGGGCACAGACGGCGGAAGGAGCGCGCCGCGGGCGGAGGGTATTTAAATCGGCCGCCGCCGCGACCGAACCCAGTTCCCGCTGAGCAGCCATAGCGTACGGATCTCCGTGCCGGCACGTTCACAGGAGCTCAGTCCGTCAGTTCACCTGGTGATGGCGACATGTATATTCTCCGAAATATTGTGCCCGTTGAACACTGTAGACCGGCAGAACACCCGTGGATATTTTGATTATCAAATACGCCGGGAGAAACTCAAGAATCACAATTGGTATTGTAGTTGTAAATTGTCGTAGCTGTGTTGGGAAAGAACCAGAGCTCCAAGCCCTAATAGAAAGCACTGAAGCTCAAATAGTTGTAGATACAGGGAGCTGGCTAAAGCCGGAAATAAGTTCAGCCGAAATTTTTTCAAACGATCTAAGAGTGTTCGGAAAGGATAGATTAAATACAGTTGGTGGTGGAGTATTTATTGCTGTCAGAGGTAGTTTGCCTTGTAGCGAAATTGAAGTAGATAGTTCGTGTGAAATAGTATGGGTAGAGGTAATACCTGACAATCGGACTAAACTATTAATTGGATCGTTTTACCGACCCCCCGACTCAGAAGATATAGTTACTGAACAGTTCAAAGAAAACTTGAGTCTCGTTTCAAATAAGTACCCCGCTCATACAATTATAGTCTGTGGTGACTTTAATCTACCCTCGATACGCTGGAAAAATTATACGTTTAAAGCCGACGGCAGGCATAAATGTCATCCAATATTGTACTGAATGCTTTCTCAGAAAATTATTTTGAACAATTTGTTCATGAGCCCACTCGAAGCGTAAATGGTTGCGAAAGCATACTTGACCTTTTAGCAACAAATAATCTTGACCACATAGTGAGTATTGTGACGAATACAGGGATTAGCGACCACAAGGCAGAGAACCAAAAGAGATTCTGGTCATACATAAAGCACACCAGGGGCAAGACTCAATCAATACCTTCACGACGCGATAACACCGGTGAAGTCACGGATGACAGTGCCACAAAAGCAGAGTTATTAAACACGGTTTTCCGAAACTCCTTCACCAAAGAGGAAGAAGTAAATATTCCTAAATTCCAATCTAGAACAACTGCCGGGATGAAAAACATAGAAGTAGCGAAGCAGCTTAAATCACTTAATAAAGGCAAGGCCTCCGGTCCAGATTGTATACCAGTCAGGTTCCTCTCAGAGTATGCTGATAAAATAGGTCCATATTTAGCAATTATATACAAACACACCAATACCCCAAAAGGCAAGTTGAAGTAATTACAGGCCTCTATCACTAACGTCGATTTGCAGTAGGATTTTGGAACATATACTGTATCCGAAAATTATGAAGTACCTCGAAGAAAACGATTTATTGACACATAGTCAGCACGGTTTCAGAAAATATCGTTCTTGTGAAACACAACTAGCTCTTTATAATCATGAAGTAATGAGTGCTATCGACAGGGGATGTCAAATTGATTCCATATTTTTAGATTTCCAGAAGGCTTTCGACACCGTTCCTCACAAGCGTCTTCCAACCATACTGCGTGCCTACGGAATATCGTCTCAGTTGTGGGACTGGATTCGTGATTTCCTGTCAGAAAGGCCACAGTTCGTAGTAATAGACGGAAATTCATCGAGTAAAACAGAGGTAATATCCGGCGTTCCCCAAAGAAGTGTTATAGGCCCTCTATTGTTCCTGACCCCCCCCCCCCCCCCCCCATGAACCATGGAAATTGCCGTTGGTGGGGAGGCTTGCGTGCCTCAGCGATACAGATAGCCGTACCGTAGGTACAACCACAACAGAGGGGTATCTGTTGAGAGGCCAGACAAACGTGTGGTTCCTGAAGAGGGGCAGCAGCCTTTCCAGTAGTTGCAAGGGCAACAGTCTGGATGATTGACTGATCTGGCCTTGTAACAATAACCAAAACGGCCTTGCTGTGCTGGTACTGCGAATGGCTGAAAGCAAGGGGAAACTACGGCCGTAATTTTTCCCGAGGGCATGCAGCTTTACTGTATGATTAAATGATGATGGCGTCCTCTTGGGTAAAATATTCCGGAGGTAAAATAGTCCCCCATTCGGATCTCCGGGCGGGGACTACTCAAGAGGATGTCGTTATCAGGAGAAAGAAAACTGGCGTTCTACGGATCGGAGCGTGGAATGTCAGATCCCTTAATCGTGCAGGTAGGTTAGAAAATTTAAAAAGGGAAATGGATAGGTTAAAGTTAGATATAGTGGGAATTAGTGAAGTTCGGTGGCAGGAGGAACAAGACTTCTGGTCAGGTGACTACAGGGTTATAAACACAAAATCAAATAGGGGTAATGCAGGAGTAGGTTTAATAATGAATAGGAAAATAGGTAAGCTACTACAAACAGCATAGTGAAAGCATTATTGTGGCCAAGATAGATACGAAGCCCACATCTACAACAGTAGTACAAGTTTATATGCCAACTAGCTCTGCAGATGACGAAGAAATTGAAGAAATGTATGAAGAAATAAAAGAAATTATTCAGATAGTGAAGGGAGATGAAAATTTAATAGTCATGGGTGACTGGAATTCGAGTGGAGGAAAAGGGAGAGAAGGAAACGTATTAGGTGGATATGGATTGGGGCTAAGAAGTGAAAGAGGAAGCCGCCTGATAGAATTTTGCACAGAGCACAACTTAATCATAGCTAACACTTGGTTTAAGAATCATGAAAGAAGGTTGTATACATGGAAGAACCCTGGAGATACTAAAAGGTATCAGACAGATTATATAATGGTAAGACAGAGATTTAGGAACCAGGTTTTAAATTGTAAGACATTTCCAGGGGCAGATGTGGACTCTGACCACGATCTATTGGTTATGACCTGTAGATTAAAACTGAAGAAACTGCAAAAAGGTGGGAATTTAAGGAGATGGGACCTGGATAAACTGAAAGAACCAGAGGTTGTACAGAGTTTCAGGGAGAGCATAAGGGAACAATTGACAGGAAAGGGGGAAAGAAATACAGTAGAAGAAGAATGGGTAGCTTTGAGGGATGAAGTAGTGAAGGCAGCAGAGGATCAAGTAGGTAAAAAGACGAGGGCTAGTAGAAATCCTTGGGTAACAGAAGAAATATTGAATTCAATTGATGAAAGGAGAAAATATAAAAATGCAATAAATGAAGCAGGCAAAAAGGAATACAAACGTCTCAAAAATGAGATCGACAGAAAGTGCAAAATGGCTAAGCAGGGATGGCTAGAGGACAAATATAAAGATGTAGAAGCATGTATCACTAGGGGTATGATAGATACTGCCTACAGGAAAATTAAAGAGACCTTTGGAGATAAGAGAACCACTTGTATGAACATCAAGAGCTCAGATGGAAACCCAGCTCTAAGCAAAGAAGGGAAAGCAGAAAGGTGGAAGGAGTATATAGAGGGTCTATACAAGGGTGATGTACTTGAGGACAATATTATGGAAATGGAAGAGGATGTAGATGAAGATGAAATGGGAGATACGATACTGCGTGAAGAGTTTGACAGAGCACTGAAAGACCTGAGTCGAAACAAGGCCCCCGGAGTAGACAACATTCCATTGGAACTACTGACGGCGTTGGGAGAGCCAGTCCTGACAAAACTCTACCATCTGGTGAGCAAGATGTATGAAACAGGCGAAATACCCTCAGACTTCAAGAAGAATATAATAATTCCAATCCCAAAGAAAGCAGGTGTTGACAGATGTGAAAATTACCGAACAATCAGTTTAATAAGCCACAGCTGCAAAATACTAACAAGAATTCTTTACAGACGAATGGAAAAACTAGTAGAAGCCGACCTCGGGGAAGATCAGTTTGGATTCCGTAGAAATACTGGAACACGTGAGACAATACTGACCTTACGACTTATCTTAGAAGAAAGATTAAGGAAAGGCAAACCTACGTTTCTAGCATTTCTAGACTTAGAGAAAGCTTTTGACAATGTTGACTGGAATACTCTCTTTCAAATTCTAAAGGTGGCAGGGGTAAAATATAGGGAGCGAAAGGCTATTTACAATTTGTACAGAAACCAGACGGCAGTTATAAGAGTCGAGGGACATGAAAGGGAAGCAGTGGTTGGGAAGGGAGTAAGACAGGGTTGTAGCCTCTCCCCGATGTTATTCAATCCGTATATTGAGCAAGCAGCAAAGAAAACAAAAGAAAAATTCGAAGTAGGTATTAAAATCCATGGAGAAGAAATAAAAACTTTGAGGTTCGCCGATGACATTGTAATTCTGTCAGAGACGGCAAAGGACTTGGAAGAGCAGTTGAATGGAATGGACAGTGTCTTGAGAGGAGTATATAAGATGAACATCAACAAAAGCAAAACGAGGCTAATGGAATGTAGTCGAATTAAGTCAGGTGATGCTGAGAGAATTAGATTAGAAAATGAGACACTTAAAGTAGTAAAGGAGTTTTGCTATTTGGGGAACAAAATAACTGATGATCGTCGATGTAGAGAGGATATAAAATGTAGACTGGCAATGGCAAGGAAAGCGTTTCTGAAGAAGAGAAATTTGTTAACATCGAGTATAGATTTAAGTGTCAGGAAGTCTTTTCTGAAACTATTTGTATGGAGTGTAGCCATCTATGGAAGTGAAACATGGACTATAAATAGTTTGGACAAGAATAGAATAGAAGCTTTCGAAATGTGGTGCTACAGAAGAATGCTGAGGATTAAATGGGTAGATCACATAACTAATAAGGAAGTATTGAATAGGATCGGGAAGAAGAGAAGTTTGTGGCACAACTTGACCAGAAGAAGGGATCGGTTGGTAGGACATGTTCTGAGGCATCAAGGGATCACCTATTTAGTATTGGAGGGCAGCGTGGAGGGTAAAAATCGTAGAGGGAGACCAAGAGATGAATACACTAAGCAGATTCAGAAGGATGTAGGTTGCAGTAGGTACTGGGAGATGAAGGAGCTTGCACAGGATAGAGTAGCATGGAGAGCTGCATCAAACTAGTCTCAGGACTGAAGACCACAACAACAACAACATTGTTCCTGATCTATATTAACGACATAAGAGACAATCTGAGTAGACGTCTTAGATTGTTTGCAAATGATACTGTCATTTACCGTCTGTAAAGTCATCAGATGATCAAAATGACTTGGAAAATGGTTTAGATAAGATATCTGTATGGTGCGAAAAGTGACAATTGGCCCTGAATAAGGAAAAGTGTGAAGCTATTCACATGAGTGCTAAAAGAAATCAGCTAAATTTCTATTTCGCGATAAGTCACACAAATCTGAAGGCTGTAAATTCAACTAAATACTTAGGAATTACAGTTACAAATAACCTGAATTGGAACGATCACATAGATAATATTGTGGGTAGAGCAAACCAAAGACTGCGATTCATTGGCAGAACAATTAGAAGGTGCAACAGGTCTACTAAAGAGACTGCTTACACCACGCTTGTCCGACCTATTCTGGAGTATTACTGTGCGGCGTGGGATCCGCATCAGGTGGGACTGACTGATGACATCGAAACAGTACAAAGAAAGGCAACTCGTTTTGTATTATCACGAAATAGGAGACATAGTGCCACAGGCATAATACGTGAATTGGAGTGGCAATCATTAAAACAAAGGCGTTTTTCGTTGCGACGGGTTCTTCTCATGAAATTTCAATCACCAGTTTTCTCCTCCGATTGCGAAAACATTCTGTTGGCATCCACCTACATAGGGAGAAAAGATCATCACGATAATATAAGAGAAATCAGGGCTCGCACAGAAAAATTTAAGTGCTCGTTTTTCCCGCATGCCGTTCGAGAGTGGAACGGTAGAGAGACAGCTTGAAGGTGGTTCATTGAACCCACTGCCAGGCACTTTATTGTGAATAGCAGAGTAATCACGTAGATGTAGATGTAGAACAGCAAACTACGCGTTACGCATCATTTCGCCAAATATTGGCGAGGATAGCTGATGGAGCATTATTTCTTTTTCTCTCCCGATGGGTCGATCTCACCTGCATCGGGAACCTGTTGTTCGCGTGCAATACAGAGTGCTGCTCGAAGGTCAAAATGAAACGAACGCTTTAATTACAGGCCCTTCTCGGAAAGTTACTTGTAAGTCCTCGTGGACGCTGTACGTACAATCCTTTTAATCATGTCTTGAAAGTTTATTTGCAATCCCAGATTTGCCTTTGGCTTTCCTTTCCATGCCATTTATGCAAATATTAATAAAGACAAATGTAAAAATTGAAAATAAAAAAGCTTTTCGAACTCATGAAATTCTAATTACTCTTACTGCTGCGCCAACCGCTGTTTAGCAATTATGCTTACGTGAATAGCTCATGCCTCGTCCGACCCGCATCAGAAATGCTATTTTTCGCTAAACGCTTGACCATATGGAGCATCCACTTGTGTCTCTTTAATTTCCGACCAAGTCCTGCATATATCATAAATTTGGACGAAATCGGTGATTAAGAGTAACTGCGGCCCCATATGAGACAGTCTCAACGTCATTCCCATCTATACGGCAGATCTTATTCATATGAATAGTTGGCACCACAAAAATATCACTTCCACTCTGAGAATGTGGCCTTCCTTTGATTAGCTTAATACGTGTCACTTTTTTTCTCGTTGTTGATTACGTGTTCCCTGTACGCCCAGTACATCTCATTTTTTGCTTTTGCACAAATTATGCGGCAGTTCTTCTTTTGTAGCTGACATGCTTTGAATGAATAAGATCTTCTCGGTGTTACAGCTGTGTCAGTTCATATAAAATTCTCGAGCTTTTGATGGCTGTCTCCTCTATTGTCGTCAGGAGTAAAACTACTGACTGTCGGGTTGGCACGATATTCCGTTTATTTACTCACGATTACGGCCGCTGGCAGAGAGGCGAAAACGACGCTTGCGATGAAGGTGAATTGGGCAGCTCATAGTAGCGCCGGCCCGCAGTGGGTTCCTTAGTGACGTCAGGTGGCGCGAGGCGCCGACGCCACGTTTGAAACTGCCGCTCCCGCCTCCCTACAAGCGTTAAGCTTTCGTCGTTGCTTCCTTTCAACATCCAAAGCCTGCCCCAACGCCCTGTTCAGTGAGTATCTCCAGTCTCTGTTAAAATGGTTGCTGTTGATTCTAATCTCAGCCGCCGCTTTCCTGCCATACTGTGGGGCAACGAGCAGCAAGTTAGACCAGTGTTCCGGTCCGCCACCAAGATAAGAGATATGTTGCGCCCTTTTGAAGACGACATAGCACTTCCTGTACCCCTTGCGTTTGGTGTCCCTTTCGACTGCGGCAGCATCTTCACAGGCCAGACAATTCGCACAGTTGCCGACAAGTCGGCCATAGCTAACCATTGCCTGGAAAACGGACACAAAGTGTGGTGTCACCGCCAGACACCACACTTGCTAGGTGGTAGCCTTTAAATCGGCCGCGGTCCGTTAGTATACGTCGGACCCGCGTGTCGCCACTATCAGTGATTGCAGACCGAGCACCGCCACACGGCAGGTCTAGAGAGACTTCCTAGCACTCGCCCCAGTTGTACAGCCGACTTTGCTAGCGATGGTTCACTGACAAATTACGCTCTCATTTGCCGAGACGATAGTTAGCATAGCCTTCAGCTACGTCATTTGCTACGACCTAGCAAGGCGCCATTATCATTTGCTATTTATCTTGTGATGCATGTACCGTCAGACCGATGTTCACCAATTATGGATTAAAGTTAAGTATTCCAGCAGCTACGTACGTTATTGGCTATATTCATTACCTTGTCCTGTTCCAGACCTCACGCCATCCTGCGTGAGCTTAAACGCGTGCCTTTCGGCTTCACCTCATAGTGACTTGGCTGTCTTTCCAAGTCACAACACAAAGTATAGTTTGAGAACACGAGAGTCTTGGCTCATGCCCCAACGTACTAGTATTCCGTTATAAAAGAGACGGCTGAGATCAGAATGAACAGCAACAGTTTTAACAGAGGCCAGGGGCACACACTGAGCAGGGCGCGGGGACGGGCTCTGGACGTCGGAAGGAAGCAACGACGGATGCTCCAACGCTTGTAGGGAGACGAGAGCGGCAGTCACTCGGTTCCGTGGTTGGCCGGAGCTGCTATGAGCTGCCCAACTCACCTTCCTCCGACGCGTCGCTTCGGCCCTCACTGTTCGATGCTAGCGGCCGTAATCGTGGGTGTATAAGGGGAAAATCGTTCCAGCCCTGGCAGTCAGTAGCTTTACTCCTGATCTCGATGGCGGAGATAACCACCGAGAGCTCGAGAATTTTATTCGAATTGACGCGACTTGAAAACAGAGAAGATTTTATTCAGACATGAAGCCGCGGAAGACTGCGAGGACATATATGCTTTCAATTTTTGTGAAAATGAGCGTTACAGTCGGCTTTGAAATATAACTTTCGTTTTCTTGCTCATCTTGTCATGCTGATCCCGGCGGGGTCAGGGATGTTCTCTGCCTCGTGACGACTGGGTGTTGTGTGATGTCCTTAGGTTAGTTAGGTTTAAGTAGTTCTAAGTTCTAGGGGACTGATGACCATAGATGTTAAGTCCCATAGTGCTCAGAGACATTTGTCATGCTGACAGCTGCTTCTGACGCGAAAGGATTAACCAGTGTAACCATCGTCTTTAGGGGACAGCCGAATACTATAGTCACGTGCTCTTCGTGGAGGGCTCCTTGCATGTTCCTACGAGTAGGAATACAAACCATTTGCAACACAGAAAAATTTTCATATGGGTTACAAGTGCCTAGGTCCTCACTCTCAGTAATACCGACCACAGTGATGTAATGAAACACTGCAGGGAACAAACAAGCATTCATTGGTAGGCTTTCGAAACCTTTAATACAACTCCACTAAATATGAATACAACATGTAGTATTTCCCGCGAGAGACAGGTGACGCCGAATTTGTTGTCCTTCAGCATCCTTAACAGTCAATAACTTCCACCACAGCTTCTTGTTCTGCCTAATTCCTTGCAGATTCTGGTACTGGTTGAATACACTAACCTCATTTTCAGTACAATAAATAAAGACAAACATGAGATGCGAGTGCGCAGGCTATTCGTGGCGATTTTCACGCTTCCTTTTACATGGCACTTGGTTCGCTGTCATTTAACAACCGCTAGTTACAGACGGTCCTTTCGACTGTTTGTACATCACTCAACGCGTAATTAATCTCCTTTCACCTACATATACAGTCATGCATTTTTTGACACGGTAAAGAAACAGTCATACATGCCATACAATTCGATTTTGATGATTTGTGCGTCAGCACGCTAAATAGCGTGATCATCAACGCCCTACCATAAGATTTGTATTTCATCTTAGTCTTCTATACAGGGTGTCCCAGAAGGAATGGGCAATATTAAGGAATATGACAGGAACGATCATTCGAAGCAAAAACGTCTAGTAAACACAGGCATACCTTAAGGACTATGAGCACTTTTTCACCCTCGCTGCTGCAAAACACACCTCTTCCACTGAACACGTTCTTATAACCCATAAGATATGCATTTTAGATTCCATACGTACTACGCAATTTTTTCTTGTTTTGATTCACACTACCTCCTCCCCAAATATGGAACACAAAGAGCTTGCAGTAGATGAAATTTGTTTCACACTATAGAGGATAAAGAAATGCTGATAGCTCATAAGGTATGCATTTTAGAAGCCATGTTTAGTAGACTTTTTTACTTTGAATAATCGTTCCTGTCATATTCCTTAATATTGACCATTCTTCCTGGGACACCCTGTACATGTTTTACGCATCTTTTAAATATCTTTTCTAGTATTGTTAAAAACGTGTCAGCGATGTTAAAAATTTTGAATGAATTGCAGACTGAGAAATGAACTTCAGTAGCGTTGCATCTTTCGCATATGAATCTAACAGGCTCACTTATCTATGCAGCAAACCAACATAGAATTTTAGAAAAAAAGTAGATCTTTACACAAAACATCTCTCATAATCCTTTACCAAACGATCAAGTTCTATACTCTCCAGAATATACAGTTCTCACGATGTAAACTTGTACTCACGAGAAACCGACTATCTCCGCTTTCAGATGCTTGTGACCTGAGATATAAAGCTCACACATGAGACATTTATGAAATATCGAAGCATGTCAGTCACATTTTCACTTCTTTCTTTTCTATATTTCCGTCTGTGATATCCTATTAGATGTCGATTGATATTTGATGCCTGATGATTGCTCAAAAAGCAATGTGGTTAGCGCTTCTGGTAGTGTAGAGCTGTTAGTAATTTCTACAGGTACAAATGGAGACTACATTAGTATTCTTGTAGCTTTGTCATACGTCTGTGTAAGACCAACCGAAGTATAAACCACCAGACCCTCCATTATATTAGTATTACAAATACTACTTTCATTTAACTTTAAATTCTACAGTAGTATTTACTAATTATGCATACTGCCTTAGTTGAAATTGTTTCCTAAATGAAAAAATGTGTTACATGTCGTTATAAGATTACCCTAGAGGCTGTTCTTCGTCAGGCTTGCTGCAGAGTAACTTCTAATTTTCCTTTGACCCTCTTATTACAAGCATAAATGTATCTATATGTCTGATTTTGTGATTAGCTGCAGCGTCTTTTACTGAAGGATAATTCTCAGTAGTATGTCAGAAAATTTACACCTTCTACTAACTAGTCTCTGTGGATTTTATTTCACTCAGCATTAACAGTTTAAATTAGATACTAGATTATTGTACTCTCCCTCATCTTACCTGCAATGTAAGATTTGATTTATTTAGTTATTTTCCATCAAATTTTATTCTGACTGGTTTGATTCTAAATGCGAGCACTTAGGTAAAAACATGTGAGGTTTGATATTTTCGACTTGGTACGTAACCTTTAGAGAAATGACCCTGTCTGCTATTTTGCTGCATTCATTTCTTGACACACTACATTGCTGACACATTATACACTGCCGGAAAAAAAATTAGTACACCTGGAAAGACGATGTCCGATGACACCATGTGCCACCTGGTGGATAGTAGATGTATTGACAATAGTTTCAGCGTCGTCCGCCAACAGATAGCATAGTGGCTATCTATGGCTACCCTTTAATTGCGAATGCTCACAACCAGAAGGCTCTGTGTAATGCAAACGTGTGAAGCAAGCAGGCAACCACGCCACGGAGACGCACTCGTCTTTCCTACAACCAACTGAGCGACTTTGAAAGGGGTCCAGGTGTGACCTTCTGAGTGACGGGTGGTCCTTTCGGAGAATTGCCACAGGAGTTTGACGTGCTGAGTCAGCTGTGCACCGATGCTGGTATCAGTGGTCAGGTAAACATTCTCACGCCCTTCGACGAGGTTCTGGACGTCCACACAGCACAGAAGCCTCTAGCCCGTCTTCCACTAGCACCACAGCATCGATGTGCACAGCTCGACTGGCGCCGTCAGGGGATCACTTGGAAGTTGGATTGGCGCCCCGTGGTCTTCAATGTTGAAAGCAAGTTCTGCTTGCACGTAAGTGATGGTCGTTTGTGCGTGCAATATAGACCTGGCGAGCGCCGTCTCGTAGGTTACATTCGTCCAAGACACAGTTGCCCGTACCCAGGCTTATGTTCTGGGTTGCAATAAGCTACAACTCTCGTACACCTTTGGTGTTTCTGGTGGGGACGCTGACTAGCGATCAGTACGTGCAGAATGTTGTTAGACCCCTTTCTTTAGCCATTCTTGCAACAGGAGGGTGATGTGTTGTTCCAACAAGATAATACCCACCCACCTACTGCCACTGGGTGATGTGTTGTTCCAACAAGATAATACCCACCCACGTACTGCCCCTGAGTCTCAACGTGATCTGCAAGACGTACAGCAACTTCCCTGGCCAGCATGATCTCCAGACTTGTCTCCATTGAGCATGTGTGGGGATATGATGGGGCAAGAAACTACTCGTGTGATTCGTCAACTAACAACTCTTACAGAACTCCGTGAACAGTTGGAGCAGGCGTGGCATGACTTATCCCAGGACAGTACTTGCCATCTGTACGATCGGCAGGATGCCAGTCAGCCCCTGGGTTGCGCCCATGGAGGCTACACCATTTACTAGCATGGGTGTTTCAGCATGTGGCGATGTCTGATACCTTAGAACCGCTTGTGCTATTGATCTGTAAACATAACTGTTTCATGTACACCATATGCGCTGTTGCAACAATAAATCTTGAGTGCATTCGAAACCTCTAAATGGGTGTACCATTTTTTTTCCAGCTGTGTATATTCAGCACAAGCTCAAATTAGTTAGTCATATATTAAGCATTAAATGATTTTCACAGGTCGTTACCTATCAAAACGACTGCTACATACGTGACTCGTAACAATACGAAGACTATGTGTATCAGATTCACACCTCCAGCACTGACGGATCCTGCATAGCCGGCCGCGGTGGTCTAGCGGTTCTAGGCGCTCAGTCCGGAACCGCGCGACTGCTACGGTCGCAGGTTCGAATCCTGCCTCGGGCATGGATGTGTGTGATGTCCTTAGGTTAGCTAGGTTTAAGTAGTTCTAAGTTCTAGGGTACTGATGACCACAGACGTTTAGTCCCATAGTGCTCAGAGCCATTTGAACCATTTGATCCTGCATAAACAGCGTGAATTGTGTTTCACATAGTCGTATTTACATGATTGTTTGCCAACAATGGCATCTAGATTGCTTAATATATATTTTACTTATTACTCTACGTGCCGTACTTGCGATTTCAGTGTTGCCAAACTGCCACTCTTTGACGTTCATTTGTACTCAAAATGTTGGCAGGTCGAAAATTTCAGACAGCGTTTCTTCATTGCCAGTATACAAGAAATAGCGCTTGAGGTACGCTTCTAATGATCTCCTAATAGCACTCCAGGCTTCCTTAACAATCGTTTAAGTGCTCCAGTATTCCTGTTACTTGCTTGGTTTAGCAGGACACAATACAGGAGTGTATCGTAGATTTTCTAGGAGTCAAATAATACGATATCTATCCACAATATGCTGTCTACGTTGTCTGCAGATTTCTGAGATACAATAATGGAGAACTGTGTTTTATATAAAAGAAGGGAAGAAGATTAAGGTTTAACTTCTCGTTGTCAACGAGACGTCATTAGAGACTGATTACAGACTCAAATTGGGTATGGATGCAGATCCATATTATTCTTTTCCTTTTCAAACAGTTCCGGCATTTGATTTGAGCGATTTAGGGAAAGTGTGGGAAACCTAAATGTTTCAACCACTCTCCTACCGCAAATGAATCCAGTGTATTTCCACCGTACCACTTTACTGTGTTTTACGCAATTTGCTATCACAAAACCTGTAATCATTCTTATTTAGGAGTTGTTCGATCTTCTTAAAAGTTTTCGCACGTGACCACAAACATGTTCCATAATTACACTCCTGGAAATGGAAAAAAGAACACATTGACACCGGTGTGTCAGACCCACCATACTTGCTCCGGACACTGCGAGAGGGCTGTACAAGCAATGATCACACGCACGGCACAGCGGACACACCAGGAACCGCGGTGTTGGCCGTCGAATGGCGCTAGCTGCGCAGCATTTGTGCACCGCCGCCGTCAGTGTCAGCCAGTTTGCCGTGGCATACGGAGCTCCATCGCAGTCTTTAACACTGGTAGCATGCCGCGACAGCGTGGACGTGAACCGTATGTGCAGTTGACGGACTTTGAGCGAGGGCGTATAGTGGGCATGCGGGAGGCCGGGTGGACGTACCGCCGAATTGCTCAACACGTGAGGCGTGAGGTCTGCACAGTACATCGATGTTGTCGCCAGTGGTCGGCGGAAGGTGCACGTGCCCGTCGACCTGGGACCGGACCGCAGCGACGCACGGATGCACGCCAAGACCGTAGGATCCTACGCAGTGCCGTAGGGGACCGCACCGCCACTTCCCAGCAAATTAGGGACACTGTTGCTCCTGGGGTATCGGCGAGGACCATTCGCAACCGTCTCCATGAAGCTGGGCTACGGTCCCGCACACCGTTATGCCGTCTTCCGCTCACGCCCCAACATCGTGCAGCCCGCCTCCAGTGGTGTGGCGACAGGCGTGAATGGAGGGACGAATGGAGACGTGTCATCTTCAGCGATGAGAGTCGCTTCTGCCTTGGTGCCAATGATGGTCGTATGCGTGTTTGGCGCCGTGCAGGTGAGCGCCACAATCAGGACTGCATACGACCGAGGCACACAGGGCCAACACCCGGCATCATGGTGTGGGGAGCGATCTCCTACACTGGCCGTACACCACTGGTGATCGTCGAGGGGACACTGAATAGTGCACGGTACATCCAAACCGTCATCGAACCCATCGTTCTACCATTCCTAGACCGGCAAGGGAACTTGCTGTTCCAACAGGACAATGCACGTTCGCATGTATCCCGTGCCACCCAACGTGCTCTAGAAGGTGTAAGTCAACTACCTTGGCCAGCAAGATCTCCGGATCTGTCCCCCATTGAGCATGTTTGGGACTGGATGAACCATCGTCTCACGCGGTCTGCACGTCCAGCACGAATGCTGGTCCAACTGAGGCGCCAGGTGGAAATGGCATGGCAAGCCGTTCCACAGGACTACATCCAGCATCTTTACGATCGTATCCATGGGAGAATAGCAGCCTGCATTGCTGCGAAAGGTGGATATACACTGTACTAGTGCCGACATTGTGCATGCTCTGTTGCCTGTGTCTATGTGCCTGTGGTTCTGTCAGTGTGATCATGTGATGTATCTGACCCCAGGAATGTGTCAATAAAGTTTCCCCTTCCTGGGACAATGAATTCACTGTGTTATTATTTCAATTTCCAGGAGTGTATATAACAAAGAGGCACATTGTGAGCATAGCCATATACTGAAGTGACGTAAGTCGTAGGATACCGATGTGCACCTATGCAGACGGCGGTTATATCGCGTACGCACGGCTACATTTACCAGTTCACTCTCAGTACTATTCATATCAATACAGTTCTCTCCCCACATATTGACAGGTCTGAAAGAGTATACAAAGTAATTAGTTAATGTGGAAGCTCGTATTATATTGTTTATTGCAACAGTCCTATTTCGACGTGATTGCCATCTTCAGGATATATCAGGGGGTCTGGTTATCCATATGACGTCGATGTCTCAGTTGCTGTCACACTGCTGTATAAATTTGCTCCTTTAATGTTGTCGGAGCTCTAGTAGGTGTATGATGTCAGAGTAATGTGGTAGCAATTGAGACATCGATGTCATATGCATATCAAGGCCACCTGATGTAACCTGAAGATGTCCATCACGCCGAAATAGGCCTATTGTGATAAACAATGTAATCGAACAGAGCAGCGTCTTGACCTCATAGCATAATATGTAACGTGGAAGCAATTAAATTATCTGTCTTGCAATACTTTCTCGCTGCAGAGACATACAGACGCAAATAAGCATTTAAAAATCACTAGTGTTTACACAAATAGAAAACTAAACATAGAACCGGTATCTGTATGTTTGTTGTTTAAGATACACAATTAAGTTTGCCTTCCACTTCAGATTGTTCTCGTTGCGTTGATACGTTTACAATAAATATGAGTTGTTGTTTTGCGCTTCATATTGTTTAAATGCCTTCAGGTACAATCCTTGCAAATGTGAGATAAGGAACTGGGAGCTTACAGATCTTTGAAAATCCATGAAATGTGTAGATCCTTGACCACTCCTTACGAAAAAGGGATTTTGAAATGTACGAGCACAAACAACTGGTATTGCCTATAATTAAGGTTTCTAGCCCACAAATGTTTCGCGGCTGTGACCAACACATATGCAGTAAGTGTACATCCTGTTAGTACACAATGATACTTGGAATTAATGATAGTATGAACCCAGAAACAGAAAGAATAGCTGATGCTAATAGATTATAATCAGCCATTTGACATCCACTACTGAATAAAAACCACCTCCATATTTCTCCATACATTATGGTCTTCAGATACACAAATCCTTTTTGCTCCTGCATGATATCACCCACTGACCTTCCACTGTCGCCTTACTCTTTTTCTTTATCTGGAAACCAGTAAGGAACTTCCTTGTTCAACCTACTATCAATTTCTCTGGCTACGTGTCCTATCTACCTCCACTTAAATTTCATTACTGTCATAAACATGTGTTCCAATCCAGTCTGTTCCATGATCGATTTGTCTCATTATGTATTCTTCGGAGTTATTCCCATCGTACATCTATCCACTGTTCGCTGTATAACCACCGATATATGAAAGTTTTTCACATTTAAGGTCTCTGTCTCACTGTGTAAGTCAAAACAGTAAACACAAACTGATTGAAAGTTTGCCATTACAGACACGTCAGAAGATTATTTTTGAGAACTCTTTCTAGTTTATCAAAAGCACTGCAGATGACTTATATTCTCCTATTTATGTCTTTTCCTTTTCTCCAGAACCTGACATCAGCTCCTCCAATACAAAAACTCATTAACTGCCTCTATGACTTCATTACTTTACAATTTATTGATTATGCCTTTCCTTCGTCTCATTGTAGTTGTTGAAGGTTATCTACACTACAAACAAACATGGCAGTGTCATCAGCAAAACTAAAGTAGCTCTGATACACACTGATCAGTCAAAACACTTTGACCACTGCCTACCGCGGCGTTGGATGCTGCCTGGTGGCGCTGCGGGGAAGTGACGCGGTAACAAAAGTATGTAAGGGGAGGAGACGCGGACCGAGGATCACCCTAGCCTACATACGGGCTGCAAATAGGGAAATCCATTGAGGTAAGCGACTTTGACAAAAGTCAGATTCTTATTATGCAGACCCTGTGTACGAGTATCTAGAAAACACAGGAAGAGGTAGAAGGGCCATGAAACTACTACTAGGCGTTCAATGGTTGGACGTCCACGACTCTTTACAGAATGGGAGGTTCGGAGGCCTGTCTGCTCTGTAAAACAGGATAGATGGTAATCTGTGGCATCTCTGCCGAAAGAGCACAACGCCGGTGCATGCACAAGTGTTTTGGAGCACACCACCGTTCATCGTGTATTGTTGAACATGGAACTCTGGCAGCAGACCACCCCTATGTCTTCAGATGTTGACCCAAGATATCGTCAGTTACGATTGCAGTGGGCACGGGACCATCGGGATTCGACCGTTGATCAATGGAAACGTGTCGGCTCTTCGGGTGAATCACATTTTTCTTGCACTACATCGATGGTCGTCTCCACAAGCGCCGTCATCGAAGTAAACGGCGGCTCGAAGCGTGCAGCTCGCCACGGACGCGAACTGGTGGGAACAGTATCTCGCTATGGGAGACATTCTCCTGCGCTTGCATGGAACCTGTTGTAGTAATCGAAAACACGCTGACAGCTGCGAATCACCTGGATCCCGTCATGCTTGATGTCCTCTCCGACGGCGATGTCATCTTTCAGGGGTGTAATTGTCTGTGTCTCGTAGCCAGAACCGTGCTACAGTGGATTGAGGAGCATTATAGTGAACTCACGTTGATGTCTCGGCGACAAAATTCTCCTGATGTAAATCCTATGGAACCCATCTGTGTCGTTATCGGGCGCCATCACTGCGTTCACAAATCAGCGGCTCGTTATTTGCGTGAATTACATGATCTTTGCATAGACACCTAATGCCACGTACCTTCACGAACCTACCAATGAACTATCGGATCACTAATAGACAGAATCACTTAAATCTTTAGTTCCAAACACAGGCAGACAAGCTATTAAGCAGGTCGTCATAATGTTTTGGCTTATCGGTGTACTCCATTAAGACGTGTTCCATTTCCATTTTACCAAATTCAGTAGCACCTAGGGATACTGGAGGTCCTTTTCGGACTCTTCCTTTATTTTTGAATTTCCCAGTATCCTGAAGAAGGGAAACACGATCTGTAGCACTGATTCAGTATTCTAAAATAGATCAAACCAATGTGCTGTTTCCCAGGCACGGTGAACATAGATTTTGTTGAAAGATTTGTCAAAATGTCTCCCACATTGGTAATTAATACTCATTATCCAATCCTATAATTCTGTCAGTGTCTGACAAATTGTCTGCAGGAAATGGAATACTACAATAGTAGAAAGTCACCGTTAGAGACGACACACTCAGATAACTAGAATACTATATTAAGGGGAGCTAGAACGGATTTTTTTTTTTTTTTTTTTTTTGACGCTTTCGGATTTTTATCTCATTACGAAAGTTGCAATTTTCCGAATAAAATGATATATACATTACTTATAAACTCATATGAGAAGTATTTTATTTTATTTTTTAAATATAATCTACACTGGTTGAAAATCTTAAAATTTTTACGCGCATTACTTCAAGATCTAATAAAATCGGTAATTTTTTGTATGGAAGGTTGTAGATTACTATGTTATAAAGGTTAAATTACGTGTTTCTTACGTGAGGATGGGCACCATGTTGAGGAAGTTGAAACAAAGTTTGAGAAACAAGAAACTTTCGGGTGGTTAAACTATAAGAGGCAGGCTGACAAACAAAATGTTTGATGAACTACAGCAGTATTGTGGGACGGCCATTAGAAATAATACTGAGGATTTGTTGAAAATGAAGCAGGCAGTATGGGCTACCTTCTTCCACACACTGCCAACTGATGAAAAACCAGTACACCACCTTTGCCCTCCAGGACCTGATTCATGGTGCAATTACCGCAATGCCCAGTCCTCAAACAGTTCATACAGCCATAAACATTCCATCCCAGCAGCAGTCATGGATATCATAAAACCTATTTACAGAGACCTGACAAATCCTGAATTACTGAAGAAGTGTATACATGGTTAGACTCAAAATCCCAGTGAGTCGTTCACTAATATTGTATGTATTCGCTTACCAAAAAATGTTTTTGTTGGAATGAAGACACTAAAGTGGGAGGTCAGTGAGGCTGTTTTTGCTTTTAATGATGGCAACATTGGTAGGGTGAAAGTGCTACAGAATACGGGAATTAATCCTGGAGCAAACTGCATCAGAGAACTTGAAAGGATGGACAAGGCTCTCATTGATAAAGGAGAGTACGCAGCACCGTTGGCCACTAAGGAGTCTAGAAAGAAGAAGAAGAAAAACTTTGGTTAAACATCAAAAGGATGATATACAGTATGGTGCAGAGTGCTTCTGAGTGACTAAAATTTAAAAAAATTAGCATATATTAAGTGAGTTTCGATCTTTTGAAACTTTAGAAGCCGTTCCTGAAAATTTACAATTTCTGTTGTTTTTCCCTAAATCTAAGAAACCACTTCTAGTAGAGTATTCAGATTTTCAGTAAGAACATTCATATCCTGAGTCTACCGAATTGAAAGAAGAACATAATGTTATGCATAATTAAAATTATTTAGGATAACGCACAAAAAGGACACAAAATTTTAACCGTGTAATTAAAAAATTGTATTTCCGAAATCAGTGGCTGAAATGCAATTATTGTAGTTCAGTAGACTCAGAACATACAGTTTAATGTCCCGTAAAAGTTTCATGTCAATGGCTACAGTGGTTCCTGAAACACATGGAAGCCAAGACACCAAATTTAACATTGTCGGGATAGTGCGTTCCAACTCCCCTTAAACCAAACAAGAGTACAGGGTGTTTAGTCAATCCCATTGTCCAGCTCGCACTGAAGCCGCGTTGTGCCGTCCCAAAGAACTTCCACATTACCAGTGCCAAAGACGTTTGATCGGTCGAGGACGAATGTACCTACATCAACTTCTAAAGCCATTCTGTTTCTTTGCTCGATGAAAATCCATTGTTTATTCTGTGTAATCGGTAATAAGTTTGGCGAATATTGTGTACATTACAGAAAAAAGGTTGACAGGTACAGCAATTTTTACATCCTACCTGTTTCCTTTCTCGTACAGTGGACAATTGCAACATTTTTCAGTTCAAGGAATTGTATGAAATAGCAAATATTTTGTAAATAACTTTACAATTTATATGTTTTTCTGAGTCATCTTTTGGGCTTTATTAACGTTTAAAGAAATTTTTGAATGCTTGTACAATTTTCCTCCATTGTTGGTTTCTGTGTCCTCCTCTAACTTAACTTGTGAAATGTGATACTTATTTAACATAACTTTCTGGTTTGTGTTACTTCTACATTTATTGTTTTCAGTTCTTTCTCAAACCACATTTTCGTTACACGTATATCTCACATCGTATTCAAGATATTTCCAAAAAGTTTTATTTACACGACATGTTCTATGATCTTCCTGCTTGAAAATCTTATTTCTTTTTTAATTGTTGCCTCATTCTATTTGACTTTTCTTTTCATTTGTCTTCTATCAATCTGCCGTATCTTTTGCTGTTTGCCTTAGTACCGTTGTTACACAGTTGCCCTTTTTGTCTCTGTTGAGTTAATCTTCATTTTTATGATGTTCAACTTGTCTCGTAATTTTCTCTGGTATAACTCCTTATCCTTAAATATAACGTACAAATTTGGTTTCCTGGCTGATGTGTTCGTTTCTTTTAGCTTTGTACTTATTTCTACTGCTCGATTATTAGTATATGATTACTTAGTAGTGTAGGACACAATCAGTACAATTTCTTTAGTGTTTAATAAAATACATTTAATTTTGTTTTAGGTGTTATTCGATCCTTGCCAAGTCTACTTTCTACTGGTATTAAGAATAAATGTGCCGTCCTTCTCAGCAAATTCTATTCTTGTATGACCTCTGACATTTCTGCTTCGTAATCAGCAGTTTCTTACTCCATAGTTTTTGTTCTACACTCCTGGAAATGGAAAAAAGAACACATTGACACCGGTGTGTCAGACCCACCATACTTGCTCCGGACACTGCGAGAGGGCTGTACAAGCAATGATCACACGCATGGCACAGCGGACACACCAGGAACCGCGGTGTTGGCCGTCGAATGGCGCTAGCTGCGCAGCATTTGTGCACCGCCGCCGTCAGTGTCAGCCAGTTTGCCGTGGCATACGGAGCTCCATCGCAGTCTTTAACACTGGTAGCATGCCGCGACATCGTGGACGTGAACCGTATGTGCAGTTGACGGACTTTGAGTGAGGGCGTATAGTGGGCATGCGGGAGGCCGGGTGGACGTACCGCCGAATTGCTCAACACGTGGGGCGTGAGGTCTCCACAGTACATCGATGTTGTCGCCAGTGGTCGGCGGAAGGTGCACGTGCCCGTCGACCTGGGACCGGACCGCAGCGACGCACGGATGCACGCCAAGACCGTAGGATCCTACGCAGTGCCGTAGGGGACCGCACCGCCACTTCCCAGCAAATTAGGGACACTGTTGCTCCTGGGGTATCGGCGAGGACCATTCGCAACCGTCTCCATGAAGCTGGGCTACGGTCCCGCACACCGTTAGGCCGTCTTCCGCTCACACCCCAACATCGTGCAGCCCGCCTCCAGTGGTGTCGCGACAGGCGTGAATGGAGGGACGAATGGAGACGTGTCGTCTTCAGCGATGAGAGTCGCTTCTGCCTTGGTGCCAATGATGGTCGAATGCGTGTTTGGCGTCGTGCAGGTGAGCGCCACAAACAGGACTGCATACGACCGAGGCACACAGGGCCAACACCCGGCATCATGGTGTGGGGAGCGATCTCCTACACTGGCCGTACACCACTGGTGATCGTCGAGGGGACACTGAATAGTGCACGGTACATCCAAACCGTCATCGAACCCATCGTTCTACCATTCCTAGACCGGCAAGGGAACTTGCTGTTCCAACAGGACAATGCACGTCCGCATGTATCCCGTGCCACCCAACGTGCTCTAGAAGGCGTAAGTCAACTACCCTGGCCAGCAAGATCTCCAGATCTGTCCCCCATTGAGCATGTTTGGGACTGGATGAAGCGTCGTCTCACGCGGTCTGCATGTCCAGCACGAACGCTGGTCCAACTGAGGCGCCAGGTGGAAATGGCATGGCAAGCCGTTCCACAGGACTACATCCAGCATCTCTACGATCGTCTCCATGGGAGAATAGCAGCCTGCATTGCTGCGAAAGGTGGATATACACTGTACTAGTACCGACATTGTGCATGCTCTGTTGCCTGTGTCTATGTGCCTGTGGTTCTGTCAGTGTGATCATGTGATGTATCTGACCCCAGGAATGTGTCAATAAAGTTTCCCCTTCCTGGGACAATGAATTCACGGTGTTCTTATTTCAATTTCCAGGAGTGTGATTTTGCATCAATTCTCCATCTTGCAGTGGTATGTGATTTAATCTATGTATATGCAGTTTTATGTAGGAGTCTTTTACCTCTTCAACAGAATATTGGCATGATTAGTGAAAACACAGGTATGATTTCCAAGGAATGCTTTTCTTTATATTTAAAACAGTTCTAGCAGCTCTATCTGATACTTCTTCAATGCTTCCATCCAGATGGCTGCGTTGAAATTTTGAGACATTGCGATGAGTGTCACAGTCATCATCTTTGCCAGAAGATGATGATTGTAGTGCATCCACATACAGCCATTAATGTCTAGACTGGCAGTTTCACAGATAACACCTTAACGGTCGAAAACAGGAGCTATATACATGTCACATGTTGGAGTGTGGCTCGATGATTTCATTTCCAAGAACTGAGCACCACACATAAATATGCGACCTCCTTTGATGATTGACATGATATACCCATCGACATGATGTACTTTGTCTCACTGATGTATAATATGGCGGTTTGCTGCACCATAATTTGTTAACATGGAGTCATCAGAGAATATAATACTTTTTAATGCGTTTCACAACTAATTAGGAGAAAATAACTCTCTGACTGATTTTTTTTTCCATCCAGCTCCTGCGACAGTGACAGCTTACACATGTGAAACTTGTGACCATGCATTATTCGCTACACAGCTGTGAGGCTGTTTTAGGTGATCCGTATGTCAGCTTATGAAAAGCAGTCACTGGTATCAAACTCTTCCATATTTTCGCCTCTTTCTGGTCTTCGTCTATTGCCGCCAAGCTTTTTCAAACTGTTTGCTTGTCGAAGATGTTTTTCAGCGCGAAAGAACGCAGTGGTTGGTGATGCTTTTCGACCATGCTATTTCACATTTGCTATGTGCTGCTTCATCGGCATCATGTCGCCATTCACTGAGCATCAACAACATGTCAGTATACTCGTTGGATATGTATTCAACGTTTATCCCACGTTAGTATCCACTGTAGAACGAATACAGTTTATTGGTGGTATTAGATCTGCCTTCTATACGAAAGTGTAAAAATAAAATTCTAACCTAACGTGACCTCAAACAGCGTAGTGAGGAAGATTGTCGCTCCATGACGCAATTAACTTTGCGTCTCGTCCACAGGTCGTTTAGACTGCGCATATGGTTGTGCATTCAGGAAAATGGACACTAGTTTAAACACTTCACTTAGATTAATGTTCTGCCACCAGGACATCCATATGAACACAGGCAGTTTTATACAGCATTTTGAATCCACACCTAAAACTTTGAAGGCCTCCAGCTCATTATCTAAAATTGATAAAGAATTGAAGTAAATTAATTTGTACATAGTTGGTTTAAATAAATCAGTTACATGGCAGGAAAAAATTATGTTCTATTTAAAAAATTATAACTCGTTACTGCAACTCTCTGGAAAACAACCAAATAAACTATTTACATAACTCTGCAGCAAGAATGTTCCAAGTAAATATTCCTTTCATTTATTATTTTGTGAGCTACCCAGAAAATACCTTACCTTACTAATCCTGTAAATGTATGTAGTGCTAGAGTGCTGCACCATTGCGTGTCCACGTTTTTGTGTTCTCATAAGACATCTCTCTTATCTAATTAACTGCCTTTTTTTGCAGGTGGTGTGCAGTCAGATGAAATCTATGGGCATTATGCAGCTGCAATGGCTGCTACAGCATTGTGTGTGTATTGAAACAATACTATAAAATGAGTGATTCTGCTAAGACCAGACTCATATTTGTGACAATTGTTTCTTGACACATATACAAGCTACTGTGAATGAACTAAGTGATAATCTTTGCTGAAGTGAATGCAGAAATTGCATAACTGACCTCTTTGTATAGACATATATGTATAGATAGACATGTGCATGAGCTTCAAACAGTATATTTCACATCTACGACTTATTTTCAGGTATGAGCGCTGATGACATTGGAGAAAAAGTGTTTCAGGTGCTTACAGTACCTAATTACATTAACTACTGAGGTATTATAAATTTTCAGTATTTTCGATACATTTTGTTAAGTGGAAAACCGTTCATAAACTTACAGACAACTACTCTTAAAAAAAGACGACATAATTTACATTTTAAGCTAGCAGCTGATAAAAACAGCAACAGAAATTGACTATAGGGACCTGAACAGTTAATTTGTGCTTCAAGGATACAGGTTTTGCTCATGATCAATAGGTGCACTGATGTTAAACGTTAGTATTAGGTTGGAACAGGGCTTATTGATGATCTATATTTTTTTTATTTTGCCTACACTCCTCACAACGATTCTTGTATATGCTCACACATTTCACAATACAGAGGGCAGCTTCAATATTACTGTGTGAGAATCTGTCAGAAAACTAAATTGTAAAGTGTAACTAAGACACAAATGGGTTGGAATATTGCTAGCTGAAATATATTTAACTCTTTGAACGGCTAATAAAATATCACATATATTAGTCATCTATTTTTTCTATGCACTTTTTCTTTTTATCTCTTCATGTGGATACATGTACAATAGGTAGAAGCCCTAAGTCTATTGTAAACAGCTGTATATTACATGTAATTGCTTTTTATTCAGTTAATATTTGTAAGTGTAGACATATTTTTATATGGTTAAATAATATTATGCTAACTGCTTGCACATGTGCTGATTGTATATACTAATTAGAGGAATTATACAACTGACATAAACTCTGCATGATGCAGACAGTCATCCTTTCATTAAAACAAAAGTGAAGATTTCTGTTTATTTGTTGGCCATAGCAACAAAGACAGAATTGAGACTGGAACTATATCTGGCTGTATCAGATCTATTGCTTTGTAATTAGCTTCACTCTTAGGTTAAAAAAATGCACATAAATAAAGTTATGTTATTTACAATGACTCATTTCTATAGCACTGAGATTTACCAATTGTATTAAATTGTTTACGTATCCACTAAACTCAAGTAATGGATATCTTTTGTACAGTAATAACTGATTTGTCATTTATTAGACTAATTTTTTAAAATACTCATCCAATAATATATTACAAGTGCCAGTTCAATAGATCAGCAGATACATTTCTTTCTATTTATAGAGACACTTTCTTTTGTCTTATTTACATCTATACATCATCACTTTCAGATTCAGTTTACTTGTTGCCTGACATCAGCATCTTTGTTACCTTTATTTTCTTTGTTTCCTATTCTAGGGATCCACACTTTATCTTCCAGCTGATCATCTGTGATTTATAATAAAGGCACAGTACTGTTGTTTGACAACCAACAGTAAATTATTCTTTCTTCTTCTATTTCTCAGTGAATCTTCTTGAATCATTCATACTCATCAGTATTATAACAGGTTCCTCAGTTTTTTTTCTGTTTTTGTGTGTCTCTAATAGCATGTGCTATTATGTGTCTCTGATTTCATGCACTATTAACAAATGTGGTACTAATTTTTATTTTGGCTCTGTCATTCAGAATATACCATGAATAAACTGCTGGAGATAATCAACACTACATTCAATATATCAGGTCAAATGTGTAATTACTGTATATACTCCATTGCACCTAGAAAGAGATACTAAAGTATGAAGAACATCTTTGTGGAGACATATTAACTCAGACCATAATCTACTAATGTTGAAATGGAAGCTGAAATTTTAAATAAGTGAAACTGTATGAGGAGACAGAACATTAACAGAATGAAGAGGAAAGTGTGAATTCCATATTTTTAGACATTGTAACCAGAAAAACATATGGTAGATGAAGCACAGTGATGAGGAGTAAGTGAATAAATAACAATAGCTATGATAGCGTATAATTGCAAGCAGGAAAAGTATCAGGGGTAACTGAAGAAATATTCGATCATGACAATGAAAATACAACACAGAAGCAGGTGCACCATGTTGACTGAATGAGATATATGGCAGGCACCCAAATTACATTGAGTGAAAGTGTAAAACAGTCAAACATAATACTGAAAATAAGGATGAATAAGGGTAATCTAGAACAGCCACGAATGAGACACACTGACGTGAAGTAAAATTTAATAACAAAACAGACAGACAAGAATGAGAAACAAAAATTAAATAAATAAACAATGGCACATATTCTGTAGTATCACTCATACTGAATTAAATGGAGCTTCAGGAAACAATATACAAATATTCAGCTTTTGGATGTCAAGTAATAAAGTCATAAAAATATACTGAATGTTAGTATGCCAAGAAGGTATGGCCTAGAAGTATAACAGAGACTGAAGGCTTTTCTGCAACAGCAGGCAATGAGTTTGTATTTAGAACAATTAATATGTTGCTCACTAAGGCCTATACTTGATTGGCAGTCCAGAGCTACAATACTGTAATCTTTTTATATATCAAGAGTCAAAACTTGCAATAATGGATGGTATTTGCAGCATAATTAGCAGGTTAGAATACTAGTGATGGATGCAATTTTCATCAGAAAAATTTGGCTAGTGAAGAGAGCAGATATGGGAGTATAACATCTACAATTATCAGTTCTGGCGCCAATATCTTTGATTACATTTCATGCCTCATTAGATTATCTTCTTGGGTTATTGCATGGGGCTGTAATGCAATGCAGTTTCTCAGTGTTTTTACCTATAGCAAGCCATTTGCCAGTCTATGTGTTATGTACTTTCTATTTTATACTTATCTATGAAAACACAAGCAGAATACTACTTTATGCAAGAATTTATCAGAGTCAGTTAAATATTACTCTTATGTGTCAGATATATTCACACAGAGGTCAGTCAAAGACAGTGGCAAACCCCAACCATTTTCCATCACTACCTAAATTCGTTAGTAAGAGTTATCTTCCCATTTCATCAAAGAGCTGATTTGAACATGATTCCAGAAATAAATAAGATGCTTTCACAATTGTGGAAATTTGTTTGAGGAATTGGAACAAGAAAATTGCTCAATGTACTGAATATTATAAAGTCATTAATAAGTGCAAACTACACTTAGAGTTCTAGAAAAACTCTTTCTTTAACCATTTTTCCACTGAGGCAGTGAGCACTAATATTCATTATCACTATCCTTTATCTGTATACTGATACCTTGATTCAAAGTTCAAAATTTTAAACTGTGTTACAGTGCAACAGTTTGTGTTTTGTGAACTGAAAGATAATACAGTAATAACTGAAACTCATTTTAAATTTACAGATAGTATATCTGGTGGCTTATGTCTTTTGTTTGTCTCTTTTTCCACATTTAATTAACTTAACAACTGATCACTGCAGTAATCTTTTACAACTATGAAGACATTCTTCATTGAATATCATGGTTGTCAGATTTCTAGTAAACTGAAATGTAATACAAGATTATTGCTTTCCATGTACTGAATGTAAAACCTATTCTTTTTTGTAGTTTTTAGTAGACATCAAATCATTATACAGACTACTTATGCATACATTGATTTAGACAAGTTACTCTGAAAATATGTAAAACCTCTATATGAGAGTGGAATAATAATGTTTTCAAGTATACCTGACAGTCTTAGTTAGAATTCTATATAATTGAGCTTTAAATTAGCTATGAATACAAATAAATTCACTGACACAAGGCAGCTTTTGCTGTTCTTATGTAAGAAACATCGGTTTGCAGTTTAATTTCTAAATGTTTGTTTAGTAAGTGTTAAAATTAATATTTGAAACGTAACAGGCATTTGGACTGTCATATCTGCTCACCATGTGTGAAAAACAAAGTTGATATTGGTCAACAAATGCAAGAAATGTCACTGTTATGTCTGAAAAAATTTCTACTCATTTATGATCAAGAGTCATTCTACAACAAAGATGAAATTTTGTATTTACTGATGCTATGGTGTGAATGGTGTTAAAGTAACTTTTATTATTCACATTCTGGCCTTGGAACAGCTTCTTATGAAATTATCTTTCTGCCTAGCCAGATTCAAGTACGCTCTCGCCATGTTAAACGCTGAGTCACATCTAAACCCAGCTAATCATTTTATAAAATATTTATTACTTTCAGATTAATTGCTACTTTATTTTGTACAGCAATAATGCAGCTGAATTATCAGTTTTAATTCCATGCCCTATCATGTGCAGCATTTTAGCTCAAGTTAGTTTAAATGGTATGGATGAATTAAAATGTTCCTGATATTGGCCTCAACATTACTATGCCTATACTCAGGGTAAAAAATTCAGTGTTTGTTCCTCATTCTTTTACTTGATGGATTTTAGTCCACATAAAGACAATCAACTAAAACAAAGTCAGTATTCTTCATTTAAGTAGTAGGGTAGCATTTCTAACTAGCCATTGCCATTTTCTGGAAATTATTTTTAATGCTGATGGACTTTGAGAAAAATTTAGTGTTTATTCATATGCATTGACTGCCAAAATATCTTTGTTACATTATTTCTTCCTTATAGACCTTTGCTGCAAGTATGATTATAGTGCAATTATTTGTTACTATGCAGTTTTTATTATCTTAATCCTTATTACCTTAATCCTTATTTCTGACTAACTGCTGTTAGTCCAGTTGATGTACTCATAACAAATTTTAATATTCTGTTTACATTCTCTTAGAAAATCAACATGACTTATTTGTTGCCAACTATTTAATGCCAACATGTAAAATAAAGTCTAAGTACATAACTGATCTCATGCATATCTTGCATCTGTAATTTTCATATATAATCACTGATGTGACCTATTCCTCACTGTTCCTTAATATGTAACTGAATTCAGACTGCATGTCAACATGTGAAGCTGTTCTCAGTTTCCCTTGCAGAGATTTTATGGATTATTGTCGCTGTTGATATCATCATTACTATTGTATTATAAGAATGGCAACTTTTTGTGCTGAATAGCAGGAAAACTAGGAAAAATATTTATAGAATAATTGCATGATTGCTGTGTCATAATCACATGCATGTATGAAATATGCTGTGAAAAATTTGATGTCATATTATCCTGAGAGACAGACTCCCTCTTATTTCTATATATCCATGTATTGTTGTTGTATTTAGATGTATTGTCTTTTGTGAACATCAATTGTATTCTCTGTGAAATGGTATGGTATTTAACATTTCACTTTAATAATATGAAGATACTTGGTGTCAATAGTACTAAAGATGCTACCTTGAATGTACACAATGTTTCTGTGATATACTTTACTGTGAATATTGATGTAAAATGTGTGAGAAAATCAATCGTCTTATTTTGTATTTTCTATTGCTTATTCTGACACAAACATATAATTATTATATAATATATTATTTGCATGTGAATGTTAAGTGTACACATTATTTGGTGTTATTAAAATATCTGGAATAACATAATTTCTCAGAGTTTTTCAAATGTCAGCAATATATATGCAACTTCCTTCCTCAACTGAAATTTTGTAATCGCTAAGCCTGTAGCAACTATGTGTTCATCTCAGTTGATTTATAGTCATCTTACTATCAGTCTGTCACAAAAAGAAGCAATATTTGTTAAATATATAGCAGCCTGTTAAGTCTTTTAAAAACTAGTAATGCAGTATAAAGAATTTAAGTATCAACAGAGGAATAAACCAGTGACCTACTTCAGGGGAGAAGACAGTAGAACTACAATTTAGTTCCAGTTTTCAGAAATAGTTAGATAAAAGTTTATGTGGGCTCAAAACACCATTTCCACAAAGTTTTCATCTGAATACTCATTTAATGTTCTCATTTTTTTCTTATTTCTTGCAGAGAAGTGAAGCATAATGCATCAATCTCTGAAAGAGAAATTTATGATATAAGAAGTCACGTCTATCTTACACGTGGTATTGTTTGTCGTCAAAGTGGTTTTCCGATTCCCAGAAACATGTAAAAACATTTTGCTGAAGACCAATTCTATGATAGGCTTTGAGAACTAAACTACAAAGGAGAGTTCTGAGCGTATTGTACCTTTTGGTGCATATGCACTGATGAACCAAAACATTATGACTACTGCCCTCACGAGGTTGAATGTCTTTTGGTGGTGTTGTGGGCACGTGACGTTGCAAGGAAAGAACGTAAACGGAAGAGAGACGAACGGTCAGTCATTATAGCGAAGAAACAGGCTACAAATGCGGAAATCCAATGACATAAGCGGTTTTGAGAAAGAGCATATTTTTGTGCCGCTGCGGCTTGAAACGAGAATCTTCGAAACGGTGAAACTGGTTACCTGGTGACGTACTACTGTCGTAAGCACCTACGCAAAGTGGCTGAAGAATGGTGAAATAACGAGTAGGCAGTATGGTATTGGACAATTGCGTTTTATCACAAAATGCAGAGGTCGGAGGACCTTCCCCCCCCCCCTCCCACCCCCACCCACCACTCTCCTGTGTGCTCCAGGATAGGCAGTCATCTGTGGCAGATCTGACGATAGAGTACAATGCTGGTACAGGCACAAATGTTTCGGAGCACACCGTTCAGCACACATTGAGCTCCACATCACACCACCCCTACAAGTTCCTGTGTTGACTCAACGACATCGTCAAATATGATTGCAGTGGGCACAGCATCACCGAGTTTTCACAATGGATCAATAGAAACGTATCACCTGTCGAATGAATCACGTTTCTTGTTACAGCAGGTCAATGACTGGGTCCTTACACACCACAGATGCAAGCCGGAGAGAGCAGAACTATGCTATGAGGTACAGTGAGTCGGGCTTCCAAGCCCCCTGTGGTGGTAATCGAAGGCATCGTGACAGCAGTGAAGTACATGAACATTATTGTGGACCACCTCCATCACTTCATGCATGAAGTCATCCCCTATGGCGATGACATCTTCGAGCAGGATAACTTCCCCTGTTGCACGGTCAGTATTACGCTCCAGTGGTTTGAGAGACATTACAGGAAACTCACACTGATGTCTTGGCCAGCAAATGTGCCTGATCTGAACCCATTGGAACACACATCAGGCGCGAGCTGTGTGCCCGTGAACCACCATACCGTAATTTGTGGGAATTGCTTGACCCGTGCATAGATATCTGGTGCCATGTACTTCTGGAATCCTGTCAAGGAATTTTAATCTATGCCAAGCAGAATCTCTGTTGTGCTGTGTTTGAAAAGTGGAACTACACGCTATTCACATGTTTTGGCTCATTGGTGTCCTTGTTTGATATAAAGTCCTCAAAAGAGTTCATACCACCCTCACGACTTTCATTATTGTCTTTCTTTTATTACAAACCTCTTTTCTCAGTTCTTTTTTGTCTTCAGAAAATCTACCTGTGTAATATACCTGTATTTTCAACGCAGTTCAGTAGAGTACACTGTGTCTCCGATAATGGATGGTACAGTGTGGTTTCAATACACTGTTCAGTCTGTCAACATGTCTCAAAGCATAATTTAACATTTACATCGTTGTGTCAGCACGGTAAACTATCCGGCGAATTAGCCTACACCATAGCGATGTCACTAGAAAATTCAGTCGTTGTCATGAGACACAAAATATAGAAAATCTGTCTTGTAACGGTCGCTAACGGTCAAGAACCACACATGATGACCACTATACCGAAATTACATCTCGCAGATACGCCTAGGAAAATGTAACAGAACTTAACACTGCCTGTTTGAAGGCAAGTGGGAGGGTTGTGTCCATCAGACTTCGCGGAACCGTTTTAACATGGTTAATTTCGCCTCTTGGCGTCTATTACATCTAGGGATGCGAAGAAGACGGGCTGAATCTTGATTAATAGCGTCAGACTCCCTATTCTGAGAGCGCAAGGTTTTTCTGACGCCATACGACCGCCGTAAAAGAGTCTGGAAGCAGTCGCGTAGTAATGCTGTCTCAGGCATGCAGTTACATGAGTTCATTATATAAAGGAGAGTCAGTCATATTTTGGATCGGTATCATGTACAAATCTCATACGACTCTCATCACAAGCTAGGATAATGAGAGGGCTGTGTATTATCAGGGCGGATTCCTCCACCCTGCTGTATGTCTCCGCAGAAAATACTTTGTCCTTTCATGTCCCGATGTGACAATCTTCATCAAATGTATTACTTTTGATAACTTAACTGTTATGTGTTGAACATGGAAGTTCCATGTTAGTTGTTGTCACCCATATTGCTTAAAAATTTGTATTTTTTTTGTTTCTATTTTTTCAGGCTTCGATAGACTGAACCACATATTCTAGGTCTTTTTTACTTTTAATAGTAAACCATTTGAATTAAACCATAATACTGCACTCACTTTCAGCGAATACATACTGCTGACAAGGTCTTCAAATACGGGGGCGTGGCTTACAGACAGAAAGTTTTATCATCTACGTACATGTACGTCTCTACATTAGTGTTTTCCGTTAAGTCATTTATTTGTACAAAGAATGGAAGAGGCCCTAATTTAGATTCCTGTGGCACCCCGTGTGGAACGTTAAGTGTGTCTGGTAGCTGACTTCCTGAACTCACCACCTGCTTGCTTTTATTGAGGAATAATTTGATTAGTTTTAAACTTACACCACAAATCCATAGTACTCACTTTTAGAGAGGAAAGCGGAGTGGATTCTACAGTCGAGGGCCTTACTCAGATCGGAGAAGGTTACCTTTGTGTGAGCATAGTCCTAAACATTAATAAAATGTCCCTCACTAAGAGCGCTACGGCATACACAGCTGATTTTTTCTTGCTGCAACCAAACTGTGAAGTACTTAACACGTTGTTCTGTTCTAGATACACATACGTTTGCTGATACATGATACAGGGTGTTTCAAAAATGACCGGTATATTTGAAGCGGCAATAAAAACTAAACGAGCAGCGATAGAAATACACTGTTTGTTGCAATACGCGTGGGACAACAGTACATTTTCAGGCAGACAAACTTTCGAAATTACAGTAGTTACAATTTTCAACAACAGATAGCGCTGCGGTCTGGGAAACTCTATAGTACGATATTTTCCACATATCCACCATGCGTAGCAATAATATGGCGTAGTCTCTGAATGAAATTACCCGAAACCCTTGACAACGCGTCTGGCGGAATGGCTTCACATGCAGATGAGATGTACTGCTTCAGCTGTTCAATTGTTTCTGGATTCTGGCGGTACACCTGGTCTTTCAAGTGTACCCACAGAAAGAAGTCACAGGGGTTCATGTCTGGCGAATAGGGATGCCAATCCACGCCGCCTCCTGTATGTTTCGGATAGCCCAAAGCAATCACACGATCATCGAAATATTCATTCAGGAAATTAAAGACGTCGGCCGTGCGATGTGGCCGGGCACCATCTTGCATAAACCACGAGGTGTTCGCAGTGTCGTCTAAGGCAGTTTGTACCCCCACAAATTCACGAAGAATGTCCAGATAGCGTGATGCAGTAATCGTTTCGGATCTGAAAAATGGGCCAATGATTCCTTTGGAAGAAATGGCGGCCCAGACCAGTACTTTTTGAGGATGCAGGGACGATGGGACTGCAACATGGGGCTTTTCGGTTCCCCATATGCGCCAGTTCTGTTTATTGACGAAGCCGTCCAGGTAAAAATAAGCTTCGTCAGTAAACCAAATGCTGCCCACATGCATATCGCCGTCATCAATCCTGTGCACTATATCGTTAGCTAATGTCTCTCGTGCAGCAATGGTAGCGGCGCTGAGGGGTTGCCACGTTTGAATTTTGTATGGATAGAGGTGTAAACTCTGGCGCATGAGACGATACATGGACGTTGGCGTCATTTGGACCGCAGCTGCAACACGGCGAACGGAAACCCGAGGCCGCTGTTGGATCACCTGCTGCACTAGCTGCGCGTTGCCCTCTGCGGTCGCCCTACCTTTCCAGCACGTTCATCCGTTACGTTCCCAGTCCGTTGAAATTTTTCAAACAGATCCTTTATTGTATCGCTTTTCGGTCCTTTGGTTACATTAAACCTCCGTTGAAAACTTCGTCTTGTTGCAACAACACTGTGTTCTAGGCGGTGGAATTCCAACACCAGAAAAATCCTCTGTTATAAGGAATAAACCATGTTGTCTACAGCACACTTGCACGTTGTGAACAGCACACGCTTACAGCAGAAAGACGACGTACAGAATGGCGCACCCACAGACTGCATTGTCTTCTATATCTTTCACATCACTTGCAGCGCCATCTGTTGTTGAAAATTGTAACTACTGTAATTTCGAAAGTTTGTCCGCCTGAAAATGTACTGTTGTCCCAAGCATATTGCAACAAACGGTGTAATTCTATCGCTGCTCGTTTAGTTTTTATTGCCGTTTCAAATATACCCGTCATTTTTGAAACACCCTGTATATTCAAAGTCTTTGGCTAGTACTAGGATTAGTGAAATTATTCGCAGGCTCAGCTTTTGCCACCTTTCTTCAAGATTGAAATCACATCTCAAGGAGGATCAAAGCATGTTCCAACGCATAACAACATGGAACTGGATACTACCCAACAACAGATTTTTATTTCAAAGATGTGTAAAGATGTGTACTTTGAAAGAAACTGCCTTTATTTTGGTTATTTTTTCTTTTTATTTCTTAATAGAGTTATTTCTTTTTAGATCATAAGACTTATTGTTTCATTCCTATCTCGTCTTGAACCTGAGCCCACACATTTTCACTGATACACAGATGGTGCAAAACTTTTTTGGCCAGTTATGAATTAGCTCTGTCTTATAACGCGTCATTAAGAAATATTAGCACAAAATTCAAGATTTCCGGAACCTACACTATGTGATCAAAAGTATCCGGACACCCCAAAATATACATTTTTCATATTAGGTGCATTGTGCTGCCACCTACTGCCAGGTACTCCATATCAGCGACCTAAGTAGTCATTAGACATCGTGAGAGAGAAGAATGGGGCGTTCCGCGGAACTCATGGACTTCGACCGTGATCAGGTGATTGGGTGTCACTTGTGTCATACGTCTGTACGCGAGATTTCCACACTCCTAAATATCCCTAGGTTCACTGTTTCCAATCTGATATTGAAGTTGAAACGTGAAGGGACACGTACAGCTCAAAAGTGTAGAGGCCGACCTCGTCTGTTGACTGACAGAGACCGCCGACAGTTGAAGAGGGTCGTAATTTTTTAATAGGAAGATATCTACTCAGATCATCACACAGGAATTCCAAACTGCATCAGGATCCACTGCAAGTACTATGACAGTTAGGCGGAAGGTGAGAAAACTTGGATTTCATGGCCGATGGCTGCTCATAAGACACAAATCACGCTGGTAAATGCCAAACGATACCTCTCTTGCTGTAAGGAGCGTAAACATTGGCCGACTGAACAGTGGAAAAACCTCGCGTGGAGTGACGAATCACAGTACACAATGTGGCGATCCGATGGTACGTTGTGGGTATGGCGAATGCCCGGTGAACGTCGTCTGCCAGCGTGTGTAGTGCCAACAGTAAAATTCGGAGGTGGTGGTCTTATTGTGTGATCATGTTTTTCATGGAGTGGGCTTGCACCCCCTTGTTTTGCGTGACACTATCACAGCACAGGCCTATATTGATGTTTTAAGCAACTTCCTGCTTCCCTCTGTTGAAGAGCAATTCGGGGATGGCGATTGCGTCTTTCGATACGACCGAGCACCTGTTCATAATGCACAGCTTGTGGCGGAGTAGTTACACGACAACTACATCATTGTTATGGACTGTCCTGCACAGAGTCCTGACCTGAACCCTACAGAACACCTTTGGGATGTTTTGTAACGTCGACTTCGTGCCAGGCGTCACTGGCCGACATCTATACCTCCCCTCAGTGCAGTAATCCGTGAAGAATGGGCTGCCATTCCCCAAGAAACCTTCCAGCAACTGATTGAACGTATGCCTGCGAGAGTGAAAGCTGACATCAAGGCTTAGGGTGGGCCGACACCATATTGAATTCCAGCAATACCAATGGAGGGCGCCACGAACTTTTAAGTCATTTTCAGCCAGGGGTCCGGATACTTTTGATCACGTAGTCTACCTCTGCTTACTGAAACACAATAGTACTATATTTCTGTCACTCCTAACATCATAATTATTTGATATATACCCCTAAAGTACAGATTAAACTGTAGTAATCACTTTGAAAACATTTTTGCAACAGGGGCTCGTTATGTTCCAGCGGCAGTGTCACATTTTTTTGTGCCATTCGTAGTATGACAACAGACAGGATAGATTGTATACTTCGATGCTGTAATTTATACAACGTTTTCTGCTAATTTCATAGCGAAAAGAACGAAGTCAGCAAACCGATTCAGAAATTGCACACTAAGTAACATCTACTCACCTTGAAGCTGCAGAATGACTCCAAACTGTATTACTTAGAGGCTACCCAATTTTGATGGAATCCCACAATATCCCGATTTTAAGTAAGGGCGTTGTGTCCTTTGGAGGGCTAGTGAATAAAGGCGTTCAAAACCTGAAAGAAGTATGAGAATGAGAGGGTATAATGCAAGTGCGAAGTATGGTAAGGAAGGTAAGTAGTGAACTAAAAAAAATCATGTTTTTTCTGATATTTAATTACACATTGTTGCCTGAGCACACATGGAGAGGATTCTTTCGCCTTAGAATGAAGTTTCACTTTTTAGTACAGCGGTCTAATAAGGCGATTCAAACATCAGTCCTATGGAAATGTTACCATATCATGCAAGAGTTAGCCAAATAGCACTAACTGAGGCCAAACCGTACTAGACGTACGGACATTGTCTCTTTGTCAAAAGTGTGTATAAACTGATGCGCTATTTTCCCCACTTATAGTCTAGATTATCCAATATCTAGTGAAGAGAAGAAAACTTGTCAATACAGGTCACAAAATACTACAACCATAAATTGGAGAACTTTACCATGGTCTCATTATTTGTTTCCTCATAAGCTCTGTGTCCAAAAATACAGTTATGAAATTTGATTCTTCAATACAGGTTGGTTCTTCTGAAGGTAGCACGAAAGCCTGTGTCTGCAAATATGCGTTGAATTATGAATTTTCAGTAGACTGTCACCCCCTCCATACTACCAGAAAAACACGGCAGATTTTAACATGTTGGGCCGTCAGTCTTGCAGATGCAGACAGAGAAATCAATCAACTGACAGAAATCACAGTATTTCCAACAGTAAAGGGACTTTATTTAGGCCAGAAAACGTGTATTACAGAAACTAATGAGCATACATCGTCAGAGAATTCAACAAGAATGCATCGTGGGAAAACACTCTCCCTATCCTAGTCCACTAATTAGCGCTGATTAGCTGCATTGAACGATAAATCGTGGGTTCCTGCGAAGTTTGCATAATCACTGTTCGTATCTCCCCATTTCTTTTCTCACGAAGCTCTTCTATCCGCACCGCCCTCCACATATACAGGGTGATTCCGAGATTACGTTACAAAGCTTCAGGGATGATGTAGACAGTTGAATGTATCAATTTGAGGTAAGGGGCAGTGGTCCGGAAACAACCGAGTCGAAAGTTATAAGCGAAAATTGTTCTGATACCGCTGACAGTGGTTGTACTATCCTGCAATAGTAGCAACAAGAACACTGATATTGTCTGTCAGAAGTATCAGAACGAATTTCACATATAAATTTCGTCACCTCAAATTGATACATTTTCCCTTCTCCATCATCCCTGAAAGTTTGCACCAGAATCACGGAAGCACCCTGTATCACGAGCACACAACATCGTAGGAAAACAACCATTCGAAATCTCCTCTGGTTCTTAAACTTCCAGGAAGTTTTCGAACAAAATTACGTACTCTTTATTCCATTAGCTCCAGATGCCTTTGGTGGCTTTCTACTCTTCTCGGAATTTCTTGAAGCAGTCCCTCGTAACTTATGGCTTTGGATACATCTGCTACGTTGTGAGTCGATCACGCACAAGTAAATACGTAAGTGTCAGTGGCTCAGGCTTGTCTTCCCATTCTGTAATTCCTCTGAAATTTTGTGTGACTTCTAGGTTAACCGAGCTTGTGCTGCGGTATCTTCGTCCAGCTGCTATCATCTTGAAGTCCCCACAAGCAGTGTTCGATGTATCCTTTGATTCGCTCCCCATCACCCTTGCCATCAACGGTGAATGTAGATGTGAATTTCCAAGTGGTAGCTTGCTGAGCGTTATACTGAAGTGCGTTGCTTGACAGCTAGAACTCCATCAGTTCCGCGTGCGGGGAGTGAAACGTACCGGCCTCGTAAACGTAAACTGTGCTGGGCGCTCTGTGTCTTTCTACAGACCTCTGCAGGGCTTGAAGGAATCTGAATACAATTCCAGATATAGCACCCACATTTTTGTCCATGTAAACAGTTAATTTCTTTCCACGCTCCATACGTGACTGGAGTGGGTAGAAGGCCTAAAAGCTGGCATAACAAGACGTAGCCTCTGTCATGCACTTCACAAAGGTTTGCAGAGTAAAGATGTACTGGGTGGTTATAATTAAAGTGCTGCTACTCACGAAGGTTCAGCGTGAGCTGTAATTATCGTATAGAAGCAAAACTTAATAGATATGCTGATACGTTAATACAGATCCGATTTACGCTGGAAAAAAATTATTTTCCGTTATGGCCACCAAGTGCAAATCTGGCCTTGTACACTGTTTGTACGACGGTATGACATCCTTTTCATTTGAAAAGTCATAACACCAGAGAACAATATGTCTATCGAGAAGAGATACCATGTGCTGTTAGTGAAACTGTTTTATGTGAACGGCAGCATTTACAATGCTACATTGAGAGAGAATCACCAAGTGGAAGATCTGAGGAGAGGTCCGATGTCATTAAATGGTACAAAAGTGATGATAATGAAATTCGAAAACACGAGCGATCTTGGTGTGGCACATGGAAGGGGAAGGCTTCCTATCCCAGTGCAAGTTATTGCCGTGGTTGCTGTTGATTTAACCATGCCGCGCGGGGTAGCCGTGCGGTCTGGGGCGTCTTGTCACGGTTCCCGCGGCTCCTCCCGTCTGAGGTTCGAGTCCTCCCCCGGGCCTGGGTGTGTGTGTTGTCCTTAGAGCAAGTTAGTTTAAGTTAGATTACTTAGTGAGTAAGCCTAGGGACCGATGATCTCAGCAGTTTGGTCCCATAGTCCTTACCACAAATTTCCAGTTTTTGCTTTAACCATGCAGCATGTGCCCCAGGTAGTGCTAGTGATCGTGCGGCGTCGCGAGAATTTTCCGTCTCATGGTCAACAGAAAAGAAAGTTTTGCGGTCTATTTTACACTGGTACCCCTACAAGATCCAGACGGTGCAGCAACTGAGACTTCACGATCCGCAGCAACGTTCTGAATATGCACTTCAGTTTTTGGCATGGATCTAAGTTGATGACATGTGGCCTGTCAATATCCTATGGAGTAACGCGGCACATTTTAACCTATAGAGGGCAGTGAATACACAGAACTTCCGAATTTGGGGCACTGTTAAACGGCATGTTGTACACGAGGAACCACTGCACTCGCTGTACATGACTGTGTGGATTCACAAGCGCCTTCATTATCGGTCCTTTGATTTTTCGGTAGAATACACCCAGAGTGCCTGTCAAGTGTGCAAGTTATCGAGGCCTCCTTGTACAGCATGTGATTCCAGCTTTGGAAGACCGCAACGGTAAGGAAACCACTGTCTTCATGTAAGACGGGGCAACACCTCATGTCGCTCGCTGAGTGGAAGATCTGCTCAATGCAATCTTCCACGAATATGTTATCTCCAGAGGTTTTTCAGATGCATGGTCTGCAAGATCACCTATTCTGAATCCATGTGACTCTTAGCTCTGAGGATATCTAGAAGAACGCGTTTACCAGGAGCACGTTCGGTCTCTGACTGATCTAAACATTGCTCACATTCCACTGGAACTTCTGCGAGCAATTGTTTATCACGTCGTTTTACGGATGCAGCATCTCGTCGATGACTACGGTGCTCATATTGAGCAAACTGTATTAGCGGCGGTTAATGATAAAATCAACATTATGCTTTTCTCACTTGTTTGCCTTTTTCTGCCCACGTCCCATTCCTAATCCGTTTCATATGGAAACCTTTCTATACATCTTCCTTGCTTTCAGAGTGCCAGATTTGCATGTGGTGGCCAAAATTGGAACTATTTTTTCGGAATATATCGGTTCTGCATTAACGCATTAGAATATCTACCAAGTTTTACTGGCGTACGGTGATTACAGCTCACGCTGGACCTCTGTGAGTAGCCGCACTTCAGTTATTAGCGCCCGGTAGATAAATATACAGTTTCTTCGCATACTATCCGTGTTAGACGAGAAAAATTTTTGCCAGTGATTCCGAACAGTATCAATGGAGAGAATCGTTCAACTGGTACAAGAGACTCTTTGTCATGACCAAAACAAGCCTTCATAATGTTACGAAACTGACCGCGCTTTAGTACATATTTGATTGTCTAGCAAACCCTCGGAATCTAGAATTCCATTCTCAATTCAGAAAAATTCAGGGGTATTATAAAAAGTTGAAGGCTAATATGAGTCTATTGGTAGTGGAAACGAGTGAAGTGATGCTGACCATCAAGTAGAATAGGGTGTAGGGGTAACTCAATGTGCAGCTGACATCCATCGAGACGAAGAAGTATATCATAGACTCTTATAGTAAAGGTGAGTCATAACGGAGTGAATGCAGACCAAACTCCCAATGTTGTTGTTGGACAACCTAATTTTTTTTTTTTTAAAGCGCGCTTTGTGATTGTCCAGAGCTGTAATTTCTCCGGAGGTTCTCCTTTCAGCAGAGACCATCTGAAGCGAGGTACCTACCCCATCATTCGCAGTAGTCTGTCGTAGATTCTGTAACGTGTCAGGGACCAGTGTTTCTATCCTGAACACTTACTGGATCAGCGCCTTCTCTCCAGGCAAAGAAAAGACTGTTGTCGGTAAAAATCGTGGCCGTTGGCTTCGGTAATACGTTGACCAATATAGGTCCGTGAACTGTTTGGTGGTATGTTGAAGTTTGGCTGCAGCAGTGCCTATTGAGAGAAGATCAAAAGGTTTCCTCCGAAGGTCAGTGTTCCCATTATGACAAATTCGTCTTTTTTTGTATTTCCCTGACATGATTCGATACAAAGGTCACCCCTAGATTGGAGTCATGTCTAATTCATACTGTGGCTACGGCTCTATAAATTAACTTAAGGGGTAGTCCTCTTTGAACGCATGAAAAATAGGTGATGTTCGTGATTTTTCAATTAAAATAAAAAGTAATGTTAAATATGATGATACAGTTTTATTCCTTCCACTTTTATCTTTAAGAAATCATTTCTCTGTTCACATTGGACGCTCCGTGTAACCACTGCACCGGTGGAAAGATCTCTTGCAGCCGGAACACTGGTCTTCGGCGAAGCTCTCTTGTTGGACCTGTAACAAAATAATCTAGTATAAATCATTTTCAGTACATTTTCTATCAGCATGCATAGAATAACAGAAAAATATTAACTTCTAATGAAATGGTGAGCTGTTGAAACGAATGTCGATTTCTTCGCCTACAAAATCAAGACAAAGCGTGCACCGAAAAGAGACTTTTGAAGATATCGCAAAGTGGTTGTGTACGGTGATAGAAAGTCAATTTCTAATGTCGGCATCAAATTCCGATCAAAGTCTTATTACCGTTCTCAAGTTACGTTTCCCACCAATTTGAAAAATACGGTTTCCAGAAAAACCCGTCTAAATTATTTTGTAGCTAAGTTAAACACATCTCCAGTCAGTGGTCCCTGGACCATACAGCAATTTTAACCGGATCCAAAACCAAGTCTTCCTCCATCTTCTTCGTGGCCACGGTGGTCCTGCGGGCCTCTTTGGCAGCTTCTGTCATCCGATGTTCTGCTTGGTCAATACGGTTTTCGTCCCGTTTTGTGCAGAAGTTGTAACAGGCTGGTCCGATCTCAAATTCGAGCGCATTCATAATTTCCATAACCCCTGTTAGGCTGTCGTTGAAATTACGTACTGCCACACTGGCCCCCGCTGTGAATGGTTTTCGGAGACACTTTTTGACAGATCGCCTTGTAACTCGATTACAGAGTTTCTAGCGATTTTGTGATGTACAGTACAATAAAGCAAGTATACCAGAGAACATTTTAAGCCACAAAAAACCTATTTTCTGAAATTTTCGAAGAGCACTACGCTATTAAAAGTTTCCGCTTGTGACACAAAATGCTTATATCGTGAGGTTCAAATGAGTGTGCGGCCAATGTGTGTAAACTTTTCAGATGCAGTCATCGCAGACATTGTAGAAATAATCCTTCTCCCCCTTCAACTGAACTCTACGACAGCTTGATATGGCGGAAGGCGTTTCGAAGGCGTTGAAACATAGGTCTCAATATTCTGTAGTTTCTAACTCCAGCTTGTGACAAAGCGGCTTTGCCCCCACCATCGTACTTTGTATTTTATATTCCTATATACGACAGGTACGATCCACACTAGATTTTTTTCTTTTCTTGCTGTTATTCTTCCAGATTCCCTGTTCTAAATGTTTTTTATTAATTAGTTTTGCTGGAAATGAGGTATTTTAAAAGTTACTTTATTTCAAAGTTTTCAATCTAGAAGACATCCATAAAGATCTAATGAGATAATAAACAGATTCAGAATAGTACGCCATCTCTAAACTGTAGACCAATGTTTGCTCATTTCAAAGACGTGTTAATTTCAGTTCAAACCTAATTAATTCAGGAAATATAATTAATTAAACATTTTAACCAGCCCAAACTTTCAGCTCATATTATGACCAAACCACTATAAATTTTTGGAATATGTTAACATTTTCTGAACCCAACGGCACCAATAACAAATATGTAACTGCTATAATTCAGAATTGCGTTATTTTTAATATCCAAATTTTAATAATCAATATGAATGGCATACCTAAAAGTCAGCAAAAAGAAATAATTTACCCTAAGGAAATTTCTAATAATAATCAAATAACCAAAATCATACAATATTCTAGCGCCTGTCTATATAAGGACGAAAAGCACGCAATTCTGTCGTAACGCTTCTAGTTTTTCTTGGAGTCGAGTCTTGGTCAGTATGTAACTTGTTGTTTGAACGAGCCTCGGGACTATTCCAGGATATCAGTGACTACTAGAATCAGTGATATACTTAATAAGTACATTTATAAACATGCTACTGCACCTTAACGAACCATTATCATTATTCCGTGCGCCTTGTAGACAATTTGTTGATCTGCTATAGGAAAAATTACTTTACGTGCCAATTAATTCATGACTCTCATCCTTCTGGCGGAATATAACTTTAAGTTATCTATCAAATGTGAGTACAAGAAAACCTGCACAAACATTTTTGATCTGTAATGAGGCCTGGTCTTTAGCGATAGAAATCAAACTCCATAAATAAATATGCGAAGTGATTTCGTGTGTACATTTAAAAATAACTTCTCTTTTTATTTATTAAGAGGTGCAGTTCTATTACAAACAGTTTCAGCTAAAGGATGAGTGGCGCAGCTACAGGTAGGTCCCCCTTGCATCCGTACAAGCTCATCAATAACGTACTTCGAAATCAAGCTAGACTTACCGTAAGGTAGACATGCGCTTTCGGCTACACGAAATGATTCACCTTCACTGTGTCCACAGCTCGTGGTCTAGTGGATAGCGTCGCTGCCTCTGTATCACGGCGTCGCGGGTTCGATTCCCGGCTGGGTTGGGGATTTTCTCCGCCTGGGGACTGGGTGTTTGTGTTGTCCTCATCATTCGTGAAAGTGGCGAGATTGGACTGTGTAAAGATTCGGAATTTGCACGGATGTTGATAACCGCGCAGTTGAGCGCCCCACAAACCAAACATCATCATCATCACCTTTACTGTGCTGGGTCAAAGTTGAATGAGTGCGCTGCATGGGTAGTGAATAACATCCTTGACTCTGTGTTTAGTTTGATCGGGGGTTGCCGTGCTAGTCAATTAGTTCTGCAGTGCTGTGGCATTCACTTTTGAGGCATAGTTTTTCTGTGAAGGAGATCTCTTATTTGCGAATCTGGGAGAAACCATTGGGAATACTTTATTATGGAGTTGTAAACTCATTAATAATACTTTCTTGTTACTTATATTGATGGAGAAGATTTTGGAGGAATTATAAAGGTAACGAAGGCATGCACAAGAATGAAATGTTTGTTTGTCAGAATTAATAATTGAAGAAAATCTTTGTCCATCAGGTAACTAATAACTTTTATGGTTAGTGCTAATTCGATCTCTTTGTTTTCATTACGTCACAAATTATACACTAGTTGAGTTGCCTGTAATTTTTGTATTGAGCAAATTTCGCAATCGTTATAGTCTTCTTATGTTGTACAGTCATTTTTGTCAATTATCAGAGGTTAATTTTTCAAGAACGATTTTCTTTAAAGTAGAAATCATCTCTATGATTCATAGTAAAGTTCTGAATATTTTGCACAACGAAATCACAGATTTTTTCTAACATGCAAAAAGAAAGAAATTAGTAGTGAGTAGTCTATTTTCCTTTAGCTGCTGCATCTGCCGACGTGTATTTTCTTTCAAGAGCGTCAGTACTCCAGACACAAAAACAGCATGCCGAGGAAGAGGTAAGACACTTTTATTTCAGGACAGATCACCTTGCATTCTTTAGCAAACAGTTGTAGTTAGGATTTGTCAGATGAAGTTTTGGCAAGAAGATCAATTTTCAGCGAACAGTGTTGGTAATATCAATCAGTAATTTTCTTCCAGGCAGAGCAGTAATTAATTTTTGTGGATATTTCAGATCAAACATTGCACTTCATATCATGCAAAGTGCATAATGTACTTCAGCACTGAGTTTTATTTCACAAAACTATTCATATGCTCAAGAAAGAGCCAACCAACAGTCAGTTTTGCTCAGCAGTTGAGTACTATACCTAAAGCGCACGTTACATGAGGAGAAAGTTTTTGAAATCAGTATATTCACTTTTCTCACATACAGAGAATTTTGTATAAAAATCTTACGTTACTTGCATGTCCAGAAGACGCTTTGGTGAAGTGTGTTTCATCCCCAAGATCCTGTTGTGACCTAAACTCGAGCTGTATAAATGTAAGTAAAATCTGTGAAGTTAACGTGGGCCTTGCTGCCGGAACAAAAATCATGGTAACTAACAGACGTGGATTCAGGTTTCAAGGTTTCAGTTCTGGGATGGTGGTTGTGTGGAGCGGGGCAGGAGTGTCATAGGTTCTTATTGGCTCCCAGTAGCGGATTCAGAGAGGGAGCTAAGAAAATAGTAAAAATGAGACTGGCAGGAAGTGCAAAGTGGCTAAGCAGGAATGGTTAGAGGACAAATGTAAGGTTTTAGAAGCATATATCACTAGGGGAAAGATAGAATAAGTGATGAATACAGTAAGCAGATTCATAAGGATTATGTACGTTGCAGTAAATACTCAGAGATGAAGAGGCTTGCACAGAATATAGTAGCATGGAGAACTGCATCAAACCATTCTTCAGACAGACTGGACATCACTGCGACAACAATATTGATAATACAGTTCTAACCTGCAGTATTTCCACGTCTCAAACTCCTGTATTATTTATCAAAAATACATAAGATTCCTCAGCAACACACACACACACATTTAGATCTTCCCATCACAGCCTATGATTCTGCCAGCCATTAAAACGAAACAGCCAATCAGCAAATAGCACCACAGTTGCCAACTTGGTAACTTTCAAAAGAATGCGAATGAAATGTATTGTGTTAATTTGTATGAGGGAGAAAATTTCCTGAATGACCTGAATGCATAAACTAGTGCCAAGTTCAAAAGCAGCCAAACAACCATAACTGCGTAAATTAGTGCTATGTTCGAATGTATTCAAATTGTCTGAACTACGTAAGTTGGCATCGTATTCAAAAGTATCTGAATGGCATGAACTGTGTAAATGAAACACTCAGTACGTAGCTCCAGAGGCACCATATTGGCCATGTTTAAAAGTATGTGAACGACTTAATTGCATAAATTGGCACTGTGTTTAAAAGTATCGAAACAACCTCGGCCGCATAAACTGGTGCATGTTCAAATGTACTCACCCAAACGACTAAAACTGCCTGAATTGGCGCCATATTCAAAAGTGTCTGATTCACATGAGCTGTATAAATTATTGGCATGTTCAAAAATATAAGTCACTCCAGAGGTACCATCTTGCTCTGTAGGCATCACATTCAAAAGTATCTGAACTACCTGCACCGCGTAATTGAAATAGCTGATCAGTATGTAGCCCCAGAACAGACACCAGGACCATGTTCAATGAGTTTTTATCCTTTTCTGTTAATCTTCTGGAAATATCTTCTTCTAGCAATATCTACAATGGAGGAGAAGGGAATGAATGTTTTTGGCATGGGAGTATATTGATAGTCTTGTGTATAAAAAAAGTTTTTTTGCTAGGTTAAAGAACATAAGCTAAACACATCATAGTTTATACATACAGAATGTTATCTGCTTCTCGTTTAACTAGAGGTCAGCGATGTGTTGAAAGACTAATTCGTGCACAATGACTGCCACCATTTCCGAAAATTCGAATAATATTTATGAAATATGTGAGGAGACATGGAATAAACCGTGTTCATGCAACAAAACAGCAGGAAAAGGCTTGAGTTGTATAAAATATAAGCGCAAATTCCACTATTCGTGTGTACTGAATTTTTGCAGTTTAGTGGCTCGCACTCACTGTCGATCAGTATAGAAACAATCAGACAGCATTAATGTTGATGCTCAAGAAAGGGAAGCCGTCATGCAGAGAGTTCCACCCCTTCATGTGAACTTACTCAACCTCATTGGCACTTATATCATTTTGTTATATTCAGTAGGTGTTTCAGCTCCAAATGTGTTTTTTCTGGTTTGGTGTTTTAATGCCAAATTACATCCACAGTTTATTCAATAAATCCATTGCATGACTAGAGACCGGATAATATCATAAAAACCTTAAAATATGCATGCAAATATGTTTGAAAAATGCTTAAAAATGCATGAAAAGTGTCGAAATATGCAATATCAAATAGTAAAAAAACATGGTAGTTAATAAGTGCATTATATTTCGAAGTCGAACCTGTGCATATCATTTACGAGGAAGAGCGCCGGCCACGCGAAAAATCGTTACATTTAGAATGTTGATATCATTTTCTGAATACTTTCCGGTAGAGGTTAGGAAGGGGGCCTTTCTGGGATTATTTTCTAAAAATGTGCAAAATTGGAATGCAGTCCGAGTTTCAAGAATTGTTCCTTCTTTGCTGTTGTTGTCGGTAACAAGTGGATGCGATGCGAGTGAGTCGCACCGAAACAGTCTATATGTCCAGGACCAACTTCGAGATATATCGCACGCTCAAAAACTCCGTAATATTTTATTTAAAAAACAACATACAATCATGAATTTTTTGAACAGCATTAACTTGTAATTAATACTATTGAACCAAAGCATCATTTACCATTTATTTTACATTTTTCTACTATTGTAAACATAAACGACCGGCCGGCTGGTGTGACAGAGCGGTTCTAGGCGCTTCAGTCTGGAACCGCGCGACCGCTACGGTGGCAGGTTCGAATCCCGCCTCGAGTATGGATGTTTGTGATGTCCTTAGGTTAGTTAGGTTTAAGTAGTTCTAAGTTCTAGGGGACTGATGACCTCAGATGTTAAGTCCCATAGTGCTCAGAGCCATTTCAACCATAAACGACCAAGTACTGTTCCAAATGTTCGGTAGTAAGATTGTATCTTCGATCACTCAAAACATTTTTATAAGCAGAAAAGGACCGTTCTACATAAACTGATGTAACTGGGCAGTATTTGAATTTGGAAGCTATGTTGGCACTTATTGTTTCTGGTAAAAGTGCACCCGTCCCACCCATAAAACTATCAATTTGACACAAGAGTTCAAAGCCTGGGCTACTTTTTGAAATGTTTTCAAACTTTTCTTTAAGTTTTCTTGGGAATGCCTCCGGTAATGAGGAGTTCACTAGAATAATTCTATTCAGTAACCGAATAGATTCATTCAGCGCCAAACCATGAGTTTCAAGCTTTTTAATAGTTGCAGGTATGTGGGAAAATGAGCGCTAATCATAGCAATGTCGTTTTTAGTACTGGAATCATTAAAAGCTTCCTTGCACTGGCAAACTACCAGAGCCTCTGCACTATCGAAGACGTTTACTACCCATCTAATGGCCTCGAGATGTTCATTGTAAAACAACACAGCTTCGACTCACGTACCCCAACGAGTTGCCACTGGTTCGGGAGGTAAAGTCAAATTTAGTAGTTTTTCTTTTTTTAGGTCTTGATGTGAGCAGGAGCCTTTAGAAACACTTTCTTTTGGATGAAATCAGTTTATTTACATTCACAAACATGGAACGTACTTCTTCAGCAAGGCGATGTACTTCATGAGCAACGCACGTCACATGAATCAAATTCGGATAAAATACTCGGAGGGCTTTTCCTGCTTTTATCATGTAGGGAGCAGTATCTGAAGTAAACACAGACACCGTTTCATCTGCAGAAGATTCTGAAAATACTTTTCTAACACCCTCATTCACAAATCTGGCGATCTTAGAATCATTTACTTTTTCAAGTTCTTTGCAGGCCGCTAAATAGGAAGAAGAAGGCTCTTCTTTTAAAGCACCAACAATTAAATTTGGGATGTAACGGCCACAAGTGTCTGTAGTTTCGTCAACTAAAATCCAGAAAATGCTGTCCTTGAGTTCACTGTGTATTTCTTCCAGAACATTTACGTAAATTATCGGCATGTAATTTTTATGCAATGTTAGTTTCATCTAGTATATTTTGATTTAAGCAATATTTGCGTAGGAAGCCTTTGAGGATATGATTTGTAGGTTTGTGAAGAGGAATATTGCTTGCAATGAATGCTTCACATAGATCCATGTTAAACCGACTTTTCTGGTTGTCTTTGGACAAATCTCTGCTACTGCAACTTGCTTTAGTCAGAAGTTGTTGTCGCGGTCCTTTCTTCTGCATTCCTGCAATATGAAGACTTGTCTTGACCTGCTGGTCCATTTGAAACATTTTTTGCACCAAAAGTTTTTCTCGAAACTCGACAATATAAAACAATTCCGTCATATGTAAATGTTCCAGGATGGTCAGCAATCCACGAAACGACGTTTCTTTATTCGGACGACATGGCCCCGTTACACACTACACGTCGTAACCACGTTCAACTGTGTAGAATTGAATAGAATGGTAAACTGAAACAATGGGAGTAGTTTAACTGTTGCCGCCCGTACGGTATGACAGCGGAGGGGATTAACCGGGGGCGCGGGCGCAGGAGCATTGACTCTGTGTGCATTTTCCTGTTCCTTTTCTACAATGATTTCGCTAGGCAGTGCCCTCTCGTTTAGCGATTGCACACAGTTCTACGTCGCGGTCAACCTGCGAGACATCAAAACTAGATCGATCTAGAGACCGCCCGTCAAAAGTTTTAAAATTTTGTATACATAGAGCGAAAATATGCATCGATACTAGTTTTTAGTTGAAATATGTAATAACCAGTGGAAAGGAGCCAAATATCTTGATGCATATGCAACATGCAAATGCATATAATCCGGTCTCTAGTCATGACGAATAACCTTTCATTTCGTATAAATCAGTATACATTGATCACTTAAAAAGTTTGGTCTTTCTCTGTAGAATATTAGTTGATATTTATTGTTTTATCACAAGTTTGCCAACTTAGGATTCAGTGCTATTGGCACACACTTTATTAATTCTCGTTTATAGAGTCCGTTGTGCACAGATTACAGTGGTATTCCTTAAGTATGGTTCTGTTTGGAGGGTCAATGTAAGGCAGAAATTAACCGCAGGTAATTCCCACATTACCATACGATCAGGCTTTGTGTAGGAATTGATGGACACTGTGCCAGGATCTTTCACAAATCAGAAAATTCTGATTCACAGTCAGATAAAACTTTGGTCATGGTTTCCATTTCTTGCATTGGTTTAAAAATTTATCTTTAAAGTATTAAAGATTTCCTTTTAGATCCACGGAAGTTGTAGTATGACTGCTGGCGTCTCATAACTAATATGCACGTTTATTTCACCATTCTTTCTCTGGTTCCATGTCTATTTAATGTAATAGCGTCGATATCAGCATGGTATAATTTTTGGAAAGACTGATTATGCATGAATATGTTGCGTCAGGATTTCATTTAAGTGCTGATATGTTAAATAGCCACATGAATGAGAACTAGAAAAAAGCAAGTTTAGTATCAGAGGACGATCAGTGCAAATGTTTTAATGAGATGGAGCTTTGTCAGAATAGAGACGAAGGAGAGTTCAGAGAGGAGTTGGTTAACTATCCCACGAAACGGTCGGGTACAAGTGTAGGCGATATGGAGAGAGCAGAGACAGATTGCAGGAAACTAGATGAAGCGAACAATGTAAGTGGAGATGAATATGCAATCGATTTTTGACACATTGATGTTGCGGTAATAATAGGAAACGTTCCAGTAGGGAATTACAGTAGGCTGGTCACAGCACCAAAGTGCTACTCTTGGGTCTCGACACCAGAATCTACTATGAGGAAAAATACTCATGTGTACACCATCCTAGAATTCTAAAGAAGGAAGGTGGGAGGGGGCAGAAAGAAGCTAATGCATCAAAGATGAGGAGACAGAGAGAAACTAAAAACTTGGAAAAGGGAGACAGAAAACATGGAAGCCATATAAAGAAATAGGCATAGGGAATTTAAGGAATTCGTAGAAAGATCGATAGAAGAAATCAACAAAATCATAGGAGAGCTAACGAGAGTTAAGAAGATGTTAGCTAAAGCGAAATAAGTAGCAATCGAATGTAAGAAAGATGCGCGAGTAGCCAGGATAGAGGTGAACAGAGCCAAGAAACTGGCGCTAGCAGGCAGAAAATATGCAAAGCTAGCCCGCAGTGCCGTGAATCAAACTAAGAAAGTTATAACCACATTGCAAGAATAGGGTCTGAAAATATTCGAGAAAACTCAGGAAGAAATATCGAAGAACTTAGGAAGAATAGAGAAGATAGATGCACAGCGAGCAGAAATACATAACGATGACAAAGAAACGAGAGGTCCAGTAGAGACGGTGAAAAATCAAGTGTAAAAAAATACGAAGACAAAATGACCATCTAAAATGTGTGGAGCAGGTTATAAGAAAGGGAGTATCACGATCTAACCTAAAAGACCCGGTGCATGTGGTAGAGTTTCCAATAGGTCGATCCATGCGTGTGTATCGCCCACAAGCCACGAGACATGAAACGGAGGCTGAACAACTGTACAATTTTGTACCACTCAGATGATGTGACGCGCATGTCATTTATGAAAATAATGCAGGCCACAACTGTAGCAACGCGAGTCACGGCGTTACGTACCATCTCGAGGAAATAAGAGTACCTGGAATGGGAATAAGACATTCGACACCCGACTTTATGTTGGCTCAGAACTTTAAAAATTATCAGGATAGTGTGAATACACCGCATCCAAAGGCTTGGATCGCTGATATTGATAGATCAATAGCACCATCCTAGCAACTCAGATATAAATTTGAGTTTATTTGCAGACACATGGAAAGGTCGGTAGCTAAGAAAATGCGAAGTAATCGGAATGAGTCGAATCATCACATTGGACTATGAAGATATAGCCAGTTGGTACTAGAAGAAAGGTATGAAGCTATACGATAGGAGCTACATCCTATGATACAAGTCATAGTAGGAGAAGTTAATTTGAAGGGGGTTTTTGACAGCGGCAGCCATATCACCACCATATCAGAGACGGCATAACAAAGATGTGCACAAAATCGTTGTTGGCTGACACTGTCGCTCAAGAAGACAAGAATCAAAGGGGTATTAGTAGGCAAACATACAGAAGTAAACCCCCAGACTCGTTCGGAATATGTGTAGGGGATACAAGTTGAAGGAAACTTTCTGGTCGTGCCAAACTTAGCAACTGATCTCATCATTGGCATGAATTTTCTGAAAAAACACCAAGAAATATTAGATGCTGCAACAGGGAAGTAATACTGGAGGAGGGTTCAGCCATTTGTATAGACTGCAAAGATCACACAACACAAATGAGGGTAGCGCGGAGTAGCCGCGCGATCTAGGGCGCCTTGTCACGGTCCATGCGGCTCCCCCCGTCGGAGGTTCGAGTCCTCCCTCGTGCATGAGTGTGTGTGTTGTCCAGAGCGTAAGTTAGCTTAAGTTGGATTAAGTAGTGTGTAGGCTTATGGACCGGTGACCTCAGAGATTCGATCCCACCGTTTAAAGCTGAGTTACGCTACAGTGAAGATGATGACAAACGCAAAAAAATGGTTCAAATGGCTCTGAGCACTACGGGATTTAACATCTGAGGTCATCAGTCCCCTAGCACTTAGAACTACTTAAACGTAACTAACCTAAGGACATCACACACATCCATGCCCGAGGCAGGATTCGAACCTGCGACCTTAGTGGTCGCGCGGTTCCAGACTGAAGCGCCTAGAACCGTTCGGCCACACCGGCCGGCTTGACAAACGCAGTTCCAGAAAGTACAACCAAGAAAACTGCGTGCAAGAGGAGGAGGAAATGAGGAAAGAAGTAAATGATGCAACTGAAGAGAAGATATATATCCTGCAGGACATTAGACCTACCAGCTGTAAAAGTATGAAACCGGATTTTACCTATAGATGGAGATAGCCGTCAGTGTAGGGCCCGTGAGACCGCGTCTGCAACGCCATCTGCTTCCTGTAACGGCTGACGACGAATGTCAACACACAGAAACCCAAGTTCCATACATCGGTATCTGTTTCAAACCTTTAAACATGTCGAGTTTTGTGCCTACGCCCTACGATTTGCGGACAGTATTGGTTTTCTGTTATCATTTGAAGAAAACTGCTGCAGAATCGCATCGAATGCTTGTCGAAGCTTTCTGCGAACATGCTCTTGGGTTTCGAGTGGTTCAGAAATTTCAAAAGTTGTGATTTTGACGTGAGAAACGACGAGCGTGGGAAACCATCGAAAAGTTCGAAGAGAACGAATTGCAGGCGTTATGGGATGAAGATCATACTCAAACTCAACAGGAACTCGAGGAACAATTGAATGTGATGCAGAAAGCCGTTTCTCATTGGTTGAAAGCTATGGGAAAGGAGCAAAAAAATGGGAAAATGGGTCCTGCATGAACTGAATGAAAGACAGCAAGCAACTTGGAAGACTACTTGTCTGCTCGCCAGATACAAAAGAGAGTCGTTTCTCCATCGAAAAGTGGCAGATGATGAAAAATGGATGGACTTTGAGAATCCTAAGCGTCGTAAATCATGGGTGAACCCAGGCAAACCATCGCCATCCACAGAAAGGCGAAATCGCTTTGGAAAGAAAACAATGCTCTATGTTTGGTGGGGCCAGAAAGATTTCATCTATTACGAGCTGCTAAAACCTGGTGAAACCGTTAACACTGAACGCTAACAACAGCAAATGATCGATTTAAATCGAGCATTACGCGGAAAACGACCGGAATATGGAAAAAGGCAACTCTGTCATATTGCTCCACGATAACGCCCCATCACACACAGCAAAACGGGTCAGGGAAACGATCGAGGCGTTCAGTTGGGAAATACCATGGGATGCGGTTTATTCTACGGATTTGGCTCCGTCCGATTGTCACCTGCACTGGGACACGCTCTCGCTGAACAACGCTTCTGTTCGTATGAAAATGTACAAAAATGGCTCGCTTCAAAAGAAGAACCGCTTGTTTTGTTGTGTCATCCACAACTTGCCGGAGAGTTGGGAGAAATACGTATATAAAAAGCAATGGAGATTATTTTGAATAAAATATTATTTATCAGTTTCAAACAATATACGTGTAATTACTACAACCCAATTCCGGTTTCATACTTCTACACCAAGTATAAAGAGAGAGGATTTACACAAGACTTTTGTTGAAAACTGCAGACTCATTTATTTCTAAAACTCAGCACCATAGGGAATCTGCAATACAAATGCAGAGTGTAAGAGCACACGAAAATCTTCGTACCACCATACGTCATTCCAGTTGCCTATAGGTACAAGGTGTTCCTCAAGAATCGTAGGATGTTAGACGATGGCGTAATCGAACCTGCCAGGACGACATACAATAGGCCCCTCAGGGTGACTGAGAAGAAGGATGGTTTCCTTTGCCGTGTATTAGACTCATGGAAGATACAATAATACACCTGGAAACAGATAGTCCCGAGAAAATTGAAGAACTTTTGCAAAATTTTCACGGAGTCACTGTCTTCTCATCTATTGATTTGCAACCCAGTTACTGGCAGACAGAACTGCATCTGGAGCGCAAAAAGTACATGGCATTCCTAGCGTTTGGTAGGTGTTACCAATTTAAGTGCATACCTTTGGATTGAATGTATCGTCATCTGCGTTTATACACGCATTATACGGTACAGGATGCTTCAAAAAGAATCACCCAATTTTGGACAGCAATAATTACAAAACAGGGGACATGCTACAAGGAAATGTGTGTTGTTTGAGTGGAGTGGCCTAAGGTTTAAAAAAATCGTCATTTGATGTCAGTCAGTGCGTAATCTCTGTTTGCATTCGGTTCGAAGAAAGATGAGGTAGTCCGCAGCTCGTGGTCGTGCGGTAGCGTTCTCGCTTCCCACGCCCGGGTTCCCGGGTTCGATTCCCGGCGGGGTCAGGGATTTTCTCTGCCTCGTGATGACTGGGTGTTGTGTGATGTCCTTAGGTTAGTTAAGCTTAAGTAGTTCTAAGTTCTAGGGGACTGATGTCGATAGATGTTAAGTCCCATAGTGCTCAGAACCATTTGAACCAAAGATGTGGTAAATATTGGGGTAACAGGGCTATGATCACTTTTCGTTAGTGCGGGTTGCAAACATTCAGGGGCAATCATACATGCAAGGGCAAACTTGATTATGACCTTAACCTATTCTCAGCTAAGTGGTTTATGACCTCCTGAGATTTGATTTATAACCCCCTGGAGATGATCCATCCTTCTGACAAACCCTCCACCTCTTCCTCTCCCACCCCTCTGGGAACTCGCCTCACCGACACAAACACTTTGATATCAAATTAAGTTACTAATTAATCAAATCAATAAATTAATTACACCCTCCTCCTCCTGGGAAATCCTTCCAGCCCTTCCACCCCAACATCGCCCCCTCACCCCTCCTCCCATCCACCATTTGGAAACTGGTGGGAAAACGACTCAGTCTGTGCTGAAGAGGAAGGATCGCACGACACGAATTTCAATTACATAGCAAAGGATATGCTATTTACTTATATAATTTTATTTTCAGGAGCTGAATCTCTTTATTTGGCGGAAAAAGCTCACACTCAGCAACTAAATGTCCTAATCAAGTAATTACACTGCTGTTGATTGGAGGCGTTGTCTTGTTGGAAAATTTTCGTGTGTGTGCTCACCTTGACATGTAAGGATTGACTGAGCTAGTGCACATTGCCAACACCAAAGGATACCACATTCCCCCACCCCACGCCCCTTCCCTCACCACCTATCCCAGAAAAAATTGGTGGGAAAAAGACTCACTCTGTGCTGGAGAGAAAGGATTTCATGACACGAAATTCGAATCAATGTCAATAATATATTGATGCGTATTATTCATTTAATCAGTTTTCAGGGGACAAGGCTCTCCCACTTGGGTAGAGCTCAAGCCTGCAGCAAATAAGATATCTCTGACCCAGATAAGATGGAGGACATAGCAGGATTTGTGATGCTGACCACATAGAAACAATTAAGAGGATTCCTTGGAATAATTAACACTGGCAACTCCTCGACTCTGCTAACTTACAGGTAAGAAACCTCCATAGGCTTGGGATGCTGTTTCAGAACATGAGTTCTAATCTCTGAAATCAGCATTAATAAGAGCACTGATACTGTCACACCATGATTTATTGCAGGACTTCTGTATGGCCAGTGACAGTGCCTATGCCGGATTGGGCGTTGTGATCTTTCAAGAGTATGAAGAAAATGGATGTGTTACATAAAACGGTTGCTTTTGATAGCGGAATCTTAACAGTGTGCGAGAAGAACTATTCAGTCACCGAGTTGGAGGCTGTTGCTGTCATTTAGGGGTTTCAGAAGTTTATACTTTTTTTTCTAGAAATAGCAGGATTTTCACTGGCTGTAAAGCACTGGAATTGGTATTAACAACAAAACTGAAGGATGAGAGAGTAGCGAGATGGGGACTTTACCTCCAGAAATTTAACTTTACTATCACATGTGCACCAGGAAAACTGCCGCGCGGAGTGGCCTCGCGGTTTGAGGCGCCATGTCACAAATTGCTCGGCCCCTCCCGCCGGAGGTTCGAGTCCTCCCTCGGTGCATGTGTGTGTGTGTGTGTGTGTGTGTGTGTGTGTGTGTGTGTGTGTTGTTCTTAGTATATGTTAGTTTAAGTACTGTGTAAGTCTAGGGACCGATGACCTCAGCAGTTTGATCCATTAGCTATTCACACACATTTGAACATTTTTTGAGGAAAAAAACACCATGGCAGATGGGTTGTAACACTCGCCTGTCGGGTTGATAGAGAATGTAAATGAAGAGATTGAGAGAAATTATTTCAGCTTATTTTTATATTTGTAAAATCGTGACTGAAAATTGTGTGACACTGTCCATTCCGTTAACTGCTCTTCTAAGTACTCTGCTGTCTCTGACAGAATTACAGCATCGTCACCAAACCTCGAGTTTTTTATTTCTTCTCCTGGCATTTTAATTCCTAGTCCAAATTTTTATTTGGCTTCCTTTACAGCTTACTCAACGTACAGATTAAATAACATCAGGGACAGGCTACAACTCTGTCTCACTCCCTTCTCAAACAATACTTCTCATTCATGCCCCTCGACTCTTATAACTGCTGTATGGTTTCAGTACAAGTTGTAAATAGCCCTCCACTCCCAGTATTTTACCCATGCTGCCTTCAGAATTTCGAAGAGAGTGTTCTAGTAAACATTGTTAAAAACTTTCTCTAAGTTTAAATGCTATAAACGTAGGTTTGCCTTTCCTCGATCTATCTTCTAAGAGAAGTTGTAGGGTCAGTTCTGCCTCATGTGTTCCTAAATTTCTCTGGAATCCAAACTGTTCTTCTCCGATTCGGCTTCTACCAGTTCTCCCAAACTTCTATAAAGAATCTGTGTTATCATTTTGCAATCATGACTCATTAAACTGATAGTTCGGTAACATTCACACCTGACAGCACCTGCTTTCTTTGGAATTGGAATTATATATATATACATATATTATTATATTCTTCTACAAGTCTATGGGTTCTTCGCCTGTCTCACATATCTTGCAAACCAGATAGAAGAGTTCTATTATCGCTGGCTCTCCCTAGGCTATCAGTAGTTCCGACAGAATGTCGTCCACTCCCAGGGCGTTGTTTAATATATATTGTGTTTAATATATGTAATAATATTACCATCAAGTACATCTCCCTTGTATAGACCTTGTATAACTTGCTCCACGTTTCAGCTTTCCCTTCTTTGCTTAGGACTGGTTTTCTATTTGACCTCTTGATATTCACACAGCTGTTTCTCTCTTCTCCAAAGGCCTCTAACTTTCCTGTAGGCGGTATCTATCTTTCCCCTGGTGATGTATGTTTTTATATTCTTACATTTGTCCTCTACCTATTCTAGCTATTCCTGCTTAGCCATTTTGCACTTGATGTCAGTCTCACCTTTCAGACATTTGTTTCCGTTCGCCCACTTCATTTACTGAATTTTTCTATTTTCTCCTTTCATCAGTTAAATTTAGTATCTCCGGTGTTTCTACTAGGCCTTGTCGTATTGTTAATATATTTACGAATTTTTGATAGAGACTGCAGACATTTTATATGGAGAAATGATATTGTGTCACCTAATTCTTTTCACAGATGTGTTGTGTGTGTGTGTGTGTGTGTGTGTGTGTGTGTGTGTGTGTGTGTGTGTTCAAATGGCTCTGAGCACTATGGGACTTAACTGTAATGATGTAATTATTGCCATGTACTTTGTATTTTTCTATGATGTACATTCCAAAATGGTTCAAATGGCTGTGAGCACTATGGGACTTAACTTTTGAGGTCGTCAGTCCCCTAGAACTTAGAACTACTTAAACCTAACTAACCTAAGGACATCACACACATCCATGCCCGAGGCAGGATTCGAACCTGCGACCGTAGCGGTCACGCGGCTCCAGACTGCAGCGCCTAGAACCGCTCGGCCACTTCGGCCGCCTGTGTGTGTGTGTGTGTGTGTGTGTGTGTGTGTGTGTGTGTGTGTGTGTGTTTGTGTGTGTGAGCGAATGAGAGAGAGGGAGAGAGAGAGAGAGAGGGGAGGGGGGGTGAGAAAGAGACAGATGAAATTTACTCACATGGCAGGTTCTGCTGATAAAGCATCTCTCCGTTCTCCTGAACTTGCATATAGGCAAAACACGTGTGTGATGTGGGTACAGCACTAAAGCACAGTGTGGTATTCATATACAGGGTGAACATTAACAGAACCGACAAACTGCAGGGACGGATTCCTGACTGGAAATGGAGGAAAAAAGTCCTATGAACATGTATCCTGAAATGCGACGTTGTCACGGTGGCTGACGCTGATGGATGAAAGTTCCTCTGACCACAACAATCAATGCTCCAAATCTTAATCCATCATCTTCATCAACAAAAGAATATCTCAAGATGTTGAAGTTACCTATACAAGTACTGCCGCGCCATGGAAATCTATCGTTAAAGATCCAGACCTTGTTATCGACTCCATAGCCATTCTCCTTCATTACCAGATGCGTCCATTTTTCAAAAGTCAGTTTCTCACTATCAAGACGAAACGTCAGATATGCATGGTCTTTCTCCTTCCCACAATCACTTACGGTTCCGAAATGTGGTCTCTAACAGCAACCAACTAGAAGATAGTACAAATCATCCAGAATAAATTTATAAGAACTGACATTGATACTCCCCACTTTCTACCGAACTCTGTTATTCACACAGACATCTAAATTACAAAAATACACACTATTATTCATAACAAGGCCAAAACTTCTAGGAAATAACACAGTCCCCGCCCTTTCATCTCATTAGCTCAATAGGTCAAATGCCACCCAATCCCACATTCAAACTCTCCAGGATGATCCTGAACTGTCAAATCGCTTTTAATCCTCGCTAAATTCGACTTCTTAGCAACCTCCTGATTTCACTTACAACAATTCTCAGACGTTGTAACTTCCTCATTCAGATACCCCAGACTTAGAAATCAAAAATTGTTCAAATGACTCTGAGCACTATGGGACTGGACGTCGGCCTCTCCCAGGAGCAGTGCGGTTCCGGACTGAAGCGCCAAGAACCGCTCGGCCACAACGGCCGGCTACAAAAAATGGAACCCTACAGTTTCGGACTTTTGGCGAATTGGTTCTAGGACTCCACATATCGCGGCTCGGCTCGGCAGATGTGGAGTGAACGCTGTGAAGAACACGGACATGCCGCGTACATGTATGAGACAGAGTTATCAGCATCTGACAAAGTTTGAAAGCGGCCGGACTGTGAGTCTGCATTCCACCGGCTGGTCGAATCATGCAATATTCAGATTTGTGGAGCGTTCGAATGTGACAGTGGCCCGATGTTGGACTGCATGGGAACGCGAGAGCAGGCATAACCGTCGTCCGACCACCATGTGGGAGAATCGCCATATTACTTACCAGTTGTGTCGCAACTACTTCACATCTGTACCTGCCAGCCAAGAGCAAGTAATGTATTTCCTGCAACATTCTGTGTCATCTGCCTCCACTGGTCGGAGAACGGAAGCAGCTGGACTGGGAAATTAACTTCTCATGCGTACGTTGCCATTAAGATCACAACTCAAAGGGCCGCGTTTGGACTGGTGCCATGACCCAGAAGCAAGGATTGTCAATGAATGGCGTTACATTTGAAAGGGTATAGTACTGCCCGACATTGAAAATAGGTACGAAATACTTCATTATTTTTGTCAGAACAACACATTTTTTTTGTAAAATAACTCAATTTCAATTAATACAGCGAAGCCGGATACCAGTGTGGGAAAGAATGACAATTTATTTATTTAATTGATCACATGTGCACTCCCACAAAGTAAATCCCTACATCCAGTTTGGTGAGATCTGTGAAATGAATGAAGGTATGGTTGTCTGCTAACCGCAGATAGTGAATGTGAATATATCATCATCTTTGAGTCGATCCTTTGGCCACCTTTGGTGGGACCAAAGAGATGAAATTTACCACAGCTTTGAGCGTCTGAATTGTGGCTGACGAATACGGTAAGAAGGTGCTCCCCCCACTTCGACAGAGGTGCGAGAGCACCTCGAGAACGGCCATATTTCGGCACTCTGCCGCTGGATGTTGTGCTGTTAAGACCTGTTTTAGTTGTGCTCCGTAATGACGAAAGAGTGGAGACATGGTATGCATGTGGAATATTTAAGAGTAGTTTGAAATATTAATTTCTCTATTTCAGGAACTTTTGTGGGGAGAATTAAAATGTCAGGCAGGTAATATTAAAGGGATTGTAGTAATCTTCAGAAGTGACCAACGGTCACAATGAAACCACGTGTAGCAATAAGTTGAAATACTTCCGTGTGCTTAAGTTAAGCTGAATTACTAGCGTGTGTACAATAAGTTGAAATATTTAAGAAATAGCGTGTGTACCATATGTTGAAATATTTAAGAAATGGCGTGTGCAGGACTTGAAATTAGAGACGAGTACTTCCACGTGGTGAGTACTGTGCGAGTCTCAATCGGTGTATGAGACAAAGGATAAAGAGAAGTACTCGTCCATGGTATCAGTTGAGGACTTGCGTGTGTGATGTTCTTAATGTTAAATTGTGTGATATGATTCCGTGTGACGCTAGATTTAAACTCTGAGAGAGAATCAAGGTGAGTCGGCCGTCTATCCAGCAACGCCACTTGGCTTGCATTGCACAGGAAGACGTGCATACATCTCCAGAGTTCACAGTAGGAAAGTAGAATTACAAAGTGGGGCAGTGTCGTGTGAAACTGGGATAAATATTAATTGAAGTGGGAAAGCTGAAAGTGATAATGTTGTGACTATTCTCTGTGTAGTATTTCATGTTGTAGTGTGGTGTATGTCATGTAATTTGGGTATGTGTGGTTTGCATGGGAGAGTAGCGAGGTAGTTTCAAAAGATTAGTGGGTTATGCTTGTTCCTTCGGTACCGCTCGGTCTGGAGGAAGGTTTAGTGATGATGATTGTGAGAGTCGAAGCGTGAGGTATAATAAAAGATCCACCATCCTATCCAGAAAGTGCACTGTAGCGTTAAAAGTAATTACGAGACCATAATATAGAGATTCACTATTGTAAAGCCATGCCCACTGGGCGGAATTTCTTATGTGTTATTGTTGTAGGTTGTAGAATTTGTGTGTTTAGGTTAGAGAATTTATCGGAATAAATAAGATAGTGAAAAGAAAAATATTGGTGACTTTTCCTTCGAATTGTATGTTGTAATAATGTCCCGAATTTATAATGTGTGCGCCATTCATATTCAGTGCGGTGGCCACGTGTCGATAAAAGCCGTTAAATAAAAGACAGAAGTAAAATGTGGTATTGCCAGTGCGTAGTGAACAGTCAGAGTTCTGTAAATCACTGATAGTCAGATATGCGTTTCCGTTGCGTATTAATTATATAGGAGGATAATTTGTAACTAAATTGTGAGTACGAGAGTTCATGTTACTCGATAAATAAGAACGAATCCACTCGCTTGGCAGACCACTCATCTTGCAGGCCTGACTGCTTGATGCCACAGTATGAGCAAGGCATGTGGGTGCCTCTCACATTGTGTTCAGCGATGAACTGTGGACCTGCACTATCCTGGAGGACCATTTTCAGTGAGTATGGGACGACCTGGGGAGAGATTCCATTCTTTCAATGTTCTGAAGAGGCATAGCGGCGTTGCTCCTGCCGTCATGATGTGGAGAGCTATCGGGTATGTCTTCTGGCCACGACTGGTAGTGCCTGGGGAAACTTTGATGGCGCAAATGACAGGCTGCATCCCCATGTGTTGTCTCCCATTTGACTGACAGTAAGTGCCATTTTTCAACAGGACTATGCTCATCCACACATGACAACTGTCTCTGTGAGATGTGTGCGTCGTGTTGAAGTACTTCCATGTTCATAAAAATTGCCAGATCTCTTCCAATAGAACTTGTGTGGGGCCAGGTCGCATGTCAACCTCGTCCCAGTGCTAGTATTCAGGATATCAAGGACCAGTTACAAGAGTTGTAAGAAAATAAAACGCTCCATCAGTGGCCAACATAACGGATTTACGCACACTGACAGTAACTGCGATGTCAGCACTCCAATCATCAACTGCCAACTGTTGGCAGTTGACAGTTGGAGTACTGACATCACAGTTACCAGTTACACGTAGTCTGCGTAAACTACTTATGTTGGCCACTGATGCGTCGACTAAGGCCTGAAGACGGCGCACTGAAGCGCTGAAATGGTAGCTACACAATAAATTAGATCATAAGGAGGGCCGTAGGCGTTTCATTTTCTTACAGTAGTGAACGGCCGTGATCGCCAAGACCTCCAGTGAAAAGGATTGACATACAGTTACAACAGTTGTGGTTCAGTTTGCCGCGGGAGAGGATATAACGGCTTTATGACACCCTTCCCAACAGAGTCAGTGTATGCATCCAGGCCGTAGTGGATGCAACGTCTCACTGATAAGTGGGATCATACTGCAAGGTTCTTTGTAAATTTGACTCCACTTTGTAATCACTAAATAACATCACATATCCTCTCAAACTGTGAAATTTACCTTCCTCTCCCCTTTCCAGATAGATCACTTTTTTTATCAGTCAGTATATGCACGGTGGTTATAATTAAACTTTCGATACCTGAGAGGATCCCCATGAAAAACAAGTGATTCTAAGACAGTGAAACTTTGTGGAAACATTTATAAGGACATGAGGAAGAGAAATAACGAATATATCATTTATAGAAACAAATTTTGATTTCTACATGAGAGGGTAAAATTCGTTAATTGCGTACCATGTTTACGTTCCAGGTTACGAAAGTTGCAAAATGTGACGACCATCTGAAACCACGATAGCCTGGAACCGCACTAGTCGTACCATTTCACAACTGTTCGCAGCACTTTTCGAACGGTGGACTATGAACTGTTCAGCAGTCGTGACGCAGCTCGTGCACTGCTTGAAGATCGCACATTGCGCCCAGAATTCTCAGCCATGATAGAAACTTCAGCAATTTGTGGCGCAACTGGACGTCGGCCTCTCCCAGGAGCAGTTCCCTAATCGCCAGCTAATTCGAGTTTCCGAATCATGTTCTTCAACCCTGGTGCAAAAAGGTGACCTCTCTGTATCCCTTTAATGAGTCGGTACTCGCAAAGGGAAACAGCACTTTTGCTGCTGCTTTGATAAAACAGCTTTAGGAATAAAGCTCTGTTCACCTTGTCCAGATCTATGCTAACTGTCTGCAAATGCAATGCACACTGACGCTTGTGTTTCGCCCCATCTTCGCCGTTCCAATACTGGCGCCAAACGGAAAGTCGTGACACAAACGTTACTAACAACGCAAATCCTGCAGCCCAGAGTCTGAACGTCATTCCAGCTCTGACGCAAAAAATCGCAACACCAAGAAGGAGTGGCCGAGCGGTTCTAGGCGCTTCAGTCTGGAACCGCGCGACCGCTACGGTCGCAGGTTCGAATCCTGCCTCGGGCATGGATGTGTGTGATGTCCTTAGGTTAGTTAGGTTTAAGTAGTTCTAAGTTCTTGGGGACTGATGACCTGAGATGTTAAGTCCCATAGTGCTCAGAGCTATTTTTTGTTGTGTTTTCTGATGAAAGCTGGTTCTGCCTCTGTGCCAGTGTTGATTGTGTGTTGATTAGGAGGAGGCTATTTGAGGGCCTGCAACCACCCTATCTATGTCATAGACACACTGGATCTACACCTGGAGTTAAGTTGTGGGGTGCGGTTTCGCATGGCAGCAGCAGAACTCTCACGGTTGTCCTGTAACACCCCACCCGTCACTTATCTGGTTTTGACGTGTGTTCACCCCAGCTAATTGACTAACAGATCAACAGAGAGTGCAAAACTGACGCAATATCGGATAACACAAAGAAAGTAATAAGGCCCTGTGACTCCTGATTGAACTGCGGTGGCAGTGTTGACATTAATTGATTCAGAATTGATCCCTTTTAATTAAAAAGGGGTGCACATTGATGTTATATTCAGCTATCGAACACCAAATGTAAATGTTGAACATAAAATTAATTAAGAAAGTGACTTGGCATTTCAACTACTTGATTGAAAACAGATGCAGTCCATTGGCACAAGTCCGCAGCTCATGGTCGTGCGGTAGTGTTCTCGCTTCCCGCGCCCGGGTTCCCGGGTTCGATTCCTGGTGGGTCAGAGATTTTCTCTGCCTCGTGATGACTGGGTGTTGTGTGATGTCCTTAGGTTAGTTAGGTATAAGTAGTTCTAAGTTCTAGGGAACTGATGACCATAGATGTTAAGTCCCATAGTGTTCAGAGCCATTTGAACCATTTTTCGATTCGCACAAATTTATTTTAACTCACAACCTGCAATCATCACATTACATAACTGTCCTAACAGGCAGTGGGAATAAACTGCGTTTACGTGGAGTAAAGCGCGATAAATAAAAATTAATTCCTATCGACTGACCCAGGCATAATGCGAAGTGCGAGAAGAATTCTACAATACATGGTTGATGAAACCCTTGTGGAAACTTTGCCGATGTGATCCAACAAATTAATCAGTGGCCTAACTCAAGCCGAAGTGGGCGCAATATCACTGAATTCAGTGTGGCAGGGGCGGCGTCATTGTGCGGACGTCGGCCGGCCTCGTGCTGCAAGGCTGCACTTGTCTATTCACTCCTAGCTATCTTTCTTAGTACATAGCTGAACGAAAACTTCCTATCTCCAAGCTCATTAGTTCCGTTTGCTAAGTCCTAAACTGCCAAGATGCTCACTCTCTCTCAGCCAAGCTGAGTAAAGAGCGCCACGTCTGCACTCTAGGCAAGCTGGGAATGGAAAAACCTCTACAGAGACTTCTGCCAGTCCATTCTTCGCCTCAGTTTCCCCTCCAGCAAAATCACTTACGCCAATTGCAGCACAAGTCGCGTTAATTATGCATCGCTTCCCAGCGCCGACCAACATCTGCTCTGGGAAGTGAACAAATTCCCACAAAATTTCCCTTCCACCAGTTTTTACGGAATACTGACTCCCAGGAGAGTACTTCAAATTCCTTGGTCCTACATTCCCATTGGAGGCTGGCGTATTTCACTCTGTCTCTCTACACATGATTTACTTCAGACTCTTTGGACTGTGAATTCAGCGTGAAGTTGCTATAGTCACGAACACGCATATTTCGGCCTCTGTTGACCGCTCCACTGTAGTTTTACACAGCTTTCTCGCATGTTACACTGAAAACAGGATGACGGACATTTATCAACAAGCGTACAAGTTCTCTGTCTGCTTCCCGGTACACCTGCATGGGATCAACCACCCCCTCACTGCCACTCATCTTAAGGCAACTGGTCTAGGCACTTCAGTCTGGAACCGCGCGACCACTACGGTCGCAGGTTCGAATCCTGCCTGAGGCATGGATGTGTGTGATGTCCTTCGGTTAGTTAGGTTTAAGTAGTTCTAAGTTCTAGGGGACTGATAGCTTAAGGCAACTGGTCTAGGCGCTTCAGTCTGGAACCGCGCGACCACTACGGTCGCAGGTTCGAATCCTGCCTGAGGCATGGATGTGTGTGATGTCCTTCGGTTAGTTAGGTTTAAGTAGTTCTAAGTTCTAGGGGACTGATGACCTCAGATGTTAAGTCCCATAGTGCTCAGAGCCATTTGAACCATTTAAGGCAACTGGAGGCCGCATCCCATTACTGCTTTCTCAGAGTTTGAGCCACCCTAAGCTGCCTATTGTCGCTTACCTTCGCCGCTCCCCAGCTGCGCGCCGCCACCCGGCTGTGGTCAACTCTGAATACTTCCCTGGGATAAACTGGCCTCCAGTAAATCGACGCATTTCCACAAAGTTTTCATGTCGCGTGAATTACTTTAAAACCATCACCCAACATTAATTATTCCAATACGTCCATACTATACCCTCTACAAGATGCATTGTGCCTTGTCAGTCATTTTTGTTCAGCCCTACTGTTCGCTCAACATGAGTTTGGTGAGCTTTAATGACTTCATGTAAGGGGCAAAGTTCTTGCCATCTGACAGTCCCATGCACTCTGGCTACAAATTTGTACATAAGGCTGCTGATTCGATTTGCTGTGCTGCCATTCATGAACAGCAGTCCAGGAGGTGTTTTCTAACAGGATAACGCTCACCCACATACCGCTGTTGTAACCCAACGTGCTCTACAAAGTGTCGACATATTACCTTAGACTGCTCGATCTCCAGATCCATCTCCAGTCAAACACATATGGGATACCACAGGACGAGCACTCAAGCATCATCCACAAACAGCATTAACAAGCCCTGTATTGACAGATCAAGTGCAACAGGCATGGAACTCTATTCCACAAACTCAAATCCGGCACCTGTACAACACAATGCATGCACGCTTGTATGTTTGCATTCAACATTCTGGCGGTTACACTGATCATTCACGTACCAGCATTACACATTTACAGGGGCATAACTCGAGCTTACATTAACCTGTGATCTTGCAATATTAATCACTTAAATATGTTACCTAGACAGACATATTCGCGAAATTTCATTACTCTACATTAATTATTTTTTGGTGTTGCGATTCTCTTCCGTTAGTGTAGTTTCCTGTCAACACTTTCTCAAGTAGTGGAACTGTAACCACCATCTATTACCTGGACCATGTGTAAACCTAACATCTCTCTTTTGTAGAATTTTTCTTTAAGTGCGTATCAGCAGCACAACGCCACAATTGTATCCCATAATTTACAAATGGGAAAATTGTACCGTAGTATACTGATTTCACCATTTTATTACACACCAGATGAGTATCCAGTGTTTGCTGAGATATTTACTTATTCCAATCTTCTATGACTCTATCTCTTCCTCCCCCTCTTTCTGCCCATCTCTTTCATCCCTCTCTCTCTCTCTCTCTCTCTCCATCTCCTCCTGTCACCTCTCTCTGTCCACCTTCTCATATTTCCTTTCTCTGTCCATCTCTTCCTCTCCCCTTTCTCTGTCCTTCTCCTCTCCCCTTTCTCTGTCCATTTCCTCCTCCTCATATCCTTCTCTCTGTCCATCTCTTCCCTGTCCCCATCTCTGTCTATCTCCTGCTCTTTCCGTTCTCTGGCCATGTCCTTCTCTCCCCTGTCTCTGTACATATCCTCCTCTTTCCTTTCTATCCACTTCCCCCCACCCCTATTTCTATCCATGTTCTCGTTACCCTACCTATGTCCTTCTCCATCTCCTCTCTGTCTGTCCATTTTATTCTACCCCCTACCCAGTCACTTCGCTGTGATTGCAGCACATGCCACTCCTGCCAACCAGGGCAGGACTGGATGTCTGCACTTGCATCAACCAATTTTATGTGCCTACTTCCTGTCAAACAAACCATCAGGTGGCGGCAAACCTTTGATATTTGATACCTATGAATCCATCACCGCTCTCTCTCAAGTGGCTGCTTCCCGTTTGTAAGTCAGTCAACGTGTGCAAACACACACAAATCAGGATGTTACCCCCACCCTCTCCACCACTCATGCAGACCTAGCGCTGGTTGTTGATATTTCCCATTGTTCTCCTGCTTCCAGCGCTATGGAAACCTGCAGCAGATGGTGCAAAGGACTTCCAGAAGAACTAGGTAGTGCCTGTTGTGTGTCACCAGAAGCACACTAACCCTACCCGTGCACTGACCAAAGCAACAGATACCTAAGAAACCCCCAGCCTTTTTGAAAATGTTGGGCTGTGTGTGTCGTGGAAATAGGTCCCCATTCTATTACATTGATCGACTAATTAATCAACTCAATACTCTCTGTTTCAGACAGGTTTTCCTTGAATCATATTGGTGGATACTAGAAGTGATATATGTAGTGGGGAGTTCCAGGATTTACTACCGCAGCTGCCTGATTTAATGACCATACTCTTCCCCCTTCCAGATTTTTTTCTTGTATCCTGTTAGCGGATACTGCCACAGGTGGGTCGTTTGGCAGGAAGTCCATTACCTTGGAGATAGCGGAGAATTTAAAATATTAGCTATATTCTGCTATGTCCTCAAACAATTTGCAGGAGATGCGGCAGCGATTTGACTGTAATGCGCTTGCAATACCACTACTGGCAACAATAAATTGATCAAACGGCAATTTTATATTGTTATTGGTTTCTAAATCGCTGTCTAATTCCTAAGTTGGTTCTCTTAGCTACGCCAGGACGAAGAATGAGGAGGATGAGGAAGAGGAACGGTCTACCACGTGAGAGGAATGCAGCACATACGAATACCACTCCCATCTTTCTGCTGCAAGACCGAGTCCACTGGACTGTATCGAGATGCAGTAAAAACCATACACTTAAACCAGATTCTATTCCGTAGTAGCAGTTGTCATGCTTAAACGTCGCAGATCAAAGAAATGGTTCAAATGGCTCTGAGCACTACGGGACTTAACATTTGAGGTCATCAGTCCCCTAGAACTTAGAACTACTTAAACCTAACTAACCTAAGGGCATCACACACATCCATGCCCGAGGCAGGAAGGATTCGAATCTGCGACCGTAGTTGTCGCAGATCGCTGGAACACTCGTACACCGATGCACTCTCATGCCCCTATGTTATGCAGTGCACCAGGCCAAATGATGACACAGTTGAGGTCAACTGCATCCGTGTACCCCACCTGGGCAGTTCAGGAGTCTTAGCTGTGATTTGCACCTTCGCGCCATTAGCTGGAAATCCCCAGTTGCCCCGAAAATCGCGTACCTTCGTCACGCACCCGGTTTCCAGGCAAAGTCGTCCTAGGGAACCAGCCAAATATTTATCAATGTAATTACGATCAAGTATTACGATCGCAACGCCAATCTGGTGACATTTGAGAGTGAGTAAAGTATCGGAAATAGCTACTCCTGACGACTGTGGGCCTGGAAACATTAATTTCCCTCGTGAATCTACACTGAAGCGCTAAAGAAACTGGTATAGGCGCGCGTATTCAAATAGAGAGATATGTAAACAGGCGGAATACAGCGATGGGGTCGGCAACGCCCATATAAGACAACAAGTGTCTGGCGCAGTTGTTGGATCGGTTACTGCTGCTACTATGGCAGGCTATCAAGATTTAAGTGAGTTTGATCATGGTGTTATAGTCGGCGTATGAGCTATGGGACACAGCATCTCCGAGGTAGCGATGAAGTGGGGATTTTCCTGTATGACCATTTCATGAGTGAGGAATCGTAAAACATCAGATCTCCGACATCTCTGTGGCCGGAAAAAGATCCAGCAACAACGGGACCAACGGCGACTGAAGAGAACAGTTCAATGTGACAGAAATGCAACCCTTCCGCAAACTGCTGCAGATTTCAATGCTGGGCCATCAACAAGTGCCAGCGTGCGAACCATTCAACGAAATATCATCGATATGGGCTTTCGGAGCCGAAGACCCAATCATGTACCCTTGATGACTGCATGACACGAAGCTTTACGCCTCGCCTGGGCCCCTTCAACACTGACATTAGACTGTTGATGACTGGAAATATGTTTCCTGATCGGATGAGTCTCGTTTCAAATCGTATCGAGCGGATGGACGTGTATGGGTATGGAGACAAACTCATGAATCTATGGAGCCTGCATGTCAGCAGGGGACTGTTTAAGCTTGTGGAGGCTCTGTAATGGTGTAGGGCGTGTGTTGTTGGAGTGATATAGAACCCCAGATAGATGTAGATACTACTCTGACAGGTGACACGTACATTAGCATCCTGTCTTATTATCTGCATCCGTTCATGTCCATTATGCATTCCGACGGACTCTGGAAATTCCAGCAGGACAATGTTATACCCCATAGTCCAGGATTGCTACAGAGTGGCTCCAAGAACACTCTTCTGAGTTTAAACACTTCCGCTGGCCACCAGACTCCCCAGACATAAACATTATTGAGTATATCTGGTATGCCTTGCAACGTACTGTTCAGAAGAGATCTCCACCCCCTTGCACTCTTCCGGATTTGTGGATAGCCCTGCAAGATTCATGGTGTCAGTTTCCTCCAGCACTAATTCAGACATTAGTCGAGTCCATGCCACGTCGTGTTGCGGCACTTCTGCGTGCTCGCAGGGGCCATACACGATATTAGGCAGGTGTACCAGTTTCTTTGGCTCTTCAGTGTATATGAAACGTACAAGACTCTGCAGCTCTGCATCGCCAGTTCGTGCAGTGGTCTGTGCCCATAAATTGCGACGTACTTTCAGTAAAGGACCGTGGTTATGAAGTAGGCGAAATTCTTTAATGCTGTTGCTGTTGCTGTTTGCGTTCAGATTAAGAAATGAAAACTGCAAAGAAAATATCAGAAAGGAAGACAACTGACAAGGGACTGCTCCTACTCATCATCACAACTTTCGTTCAGCTTGATAGTATATGCATGACTTGGCCACAAATGAAACTAAACTGACAGAAGTGGGGGCTCCAAATGGCCTAGCGTAAACACTCTAAGACAATAAAAAGAAACTCGACGCCCGCACTAAAGAATGCTACGGAAATTGGTGGATGTGATGTACATGTACCGATCAACAAATGATTACAATTTCAGAAAAAAATGGCTGATTTCTTCAAAAGAACGAGCTTTACAAATGTGCAACTCAGGAACGCATCGGTCCACCTCTGGTCCTTATGCGTGTATTTATTCGTGCTGACATTGATTGACAGAGTTGTTGGATGTTCTTCTGAGGGATATCGTGCAAAATTATGTCCAATTGGCATGCTAGATAGTCGGACTCTCGAGGCGGTTGGAGGGCCATGCTCATAATGTCCCAAACGTTTTCAGAGATCTGGCGACCTTGGTTTGGTTTGACAAGCACGAGGACAAGAATTAGAAACTCTCGCCGTTTGTGGGCAGCATTATCTTGCTGAAATGTAAGCCCGGGTTGGCTTGTCATGAAGGGCAACAAAACGGGGCGTAGGATATCGTCGACGTATCGCTGTGCTTAAGGATGCCGTGGATAACAACCAAAGGTGTGAAATGAAGTGGCAGCCCAGACGATCACTCCTGGATGTCGGTCCATATGGCGTGTGACATTCAGGTTGGTATCCTACTGCTGTCTGGAGCATCTGCAGACACGTCTTCGGCCTAGAGTCTCGTTGACTGGAGTAGAACTGTCTTCAGTGATGAGTCTCGCTTAGAACTGAGCTCCAACGGCCAGCAAAGACATGTCTGGAGACGCCCTGGAGAGCATTGGGATACCAACCTGACTGTCGCCAGCCAAACGGCTCGACATCCAGGAGTGATAGTCTTGAATGCCACTTCATTTCACAGTAGAACTCCTTTGATTGTCATCCGCAACACCATTACAGCACAGCGGTACGTCGACGATATTCTACACACCGTTTTGTTGCCTTCATAGCAAGCCACCTTGGACTTACCTTCCAACAAGATAATGCCCGCCAACATACGACGAGCTTTTCTGCTGGTTGTCTCGGCTTGTCAAACCCTAACTTGGTCAGCTAGGTCCCCGAATCTCCACCCAGCTGCAAAAAATTTCAGAGAATTATGGGCAGGGCCCTCCAATCACCTCACGAGAACATCCAACAACTCTGTCAATCAGTGCCAGGCCGGATAACTGCTTACCCAAGGGGAGAGGTGGACCAACGCGTTATTGACTTGCTCAGTTTGTGAATCTCAGTTTTTCTGAAATTGTAATCATTTGTCTGTCTGTACATGTACATCACATCTACCGATACCGATTTCCGTCCCAATCAAATAAGTCCTTCATGGTGCGTCGGTTTTTACTTTTTTTTCTTACAATGTATGTTAGCGTGGATCCCAGCTAGACGTTGACACAGCGGAAAATATTCTGAATGGTGATAAGAGGATAGAGGGGTTGAGCCCCTATACGGGAACATTCATTTGTTTTCAATGTTTGCGTTACTTACACTGTAAATTAATCGGAATAATGAAACTTCCTGGCAGATTAAAACTGTGTGCCCCACCGAGACTCGAACAGTTGTTTTGATTGTTTTAGATTCTATAGAAAAACAAACATAATTTACACTCATAAAAGGTTCTCTCTCATAGCGCAGTTTGGCAGCAAATCACGCGCAATGCATCATTTCGACAAATATTGACGAGGATACCTGGTGATATACAGTGGAATATATTTTGGTGCAGTTTCTTTTTTCGATTAGATCAGTTTTAAAATTTTTTGTAATCATATTGTTTACCGGCGATGAAAACAGACAGCGATGGGTTGCAGTAGCAGAGTGCATTTTGGGGACAATCATTTTAATTCTGGACGATAGTAATCCTTTTTCGTCTTTAAAAATCTCGTCGCATAGTTTTGGGTTTGTTTGTCGCCCGCATGAGTCAGTTAACAGAAGAAATTTGTTCACCTACACCTAGGGCTTCATCACACAAGTCAAAAAGTTTTTGTATATACTGTTGTTATTTGATGAAGTAATGACGACATTCCTAATTTTACCGTGTACTCGTCCACCGATTTTTGAATCCTCTGTCCAAATGAGCCAGTACTCTCGTGTACTGTTGGCAGTAATTTTCCAGAAGGGGTTCCAGCACATTGCTCTTTATACGAGCAGGTAAGTTTGTTCATACCCTGTCATTTCACGAGAACTAATTTTGGCGCTAAATGATATCGGGTTTGGTTATAAGTCGACTAGTATTGCCAGTTTGGAAAAAGAAAATGCGAATGTAAATATGTTATTATATATGACGTTAAAAATGTGTATACAGAGACAGAATCGAAGAATGAAATTTGTACCAAGGGTGGGGTTTTAACCCGGGTCTCCCATTGACTTGGCACATGCACTAAAAACTGCACCACCCTGGCACAGCAGCTTTGAACAACTCCACGGACTACCCTTACCTCTCCTCAATCCAAATTCTCATTCATGCCTTGGCCCATATGGTATTCCCCCAAAAGTCGAACTGTATTTGAGAGGTTCTCAGACTGTACCGGACTAGCACCTCAGCATCGAACGAAACAGGGGATCCTGCCTGGGACCCAGGCATAGGTACTTTAATCAAATCAACTTATATGTTTCCAGAGACCTTCTCAAGTCTCAAACATCTATTATGTATATATACAGACTGAAGCGACAGTACACAAGTTAGTATCCCGGCCCTGATTCAAATTTTCATTCATTGCTTTCATTTCCTTTTTATTTTATTATTTTTTTCAGTTTGGATAAATGTCTACTAACGTCCTCACTTCCGTTCCTAACCAGTGAGTTACAGACCACCACGAATCTAAGGTTGCTCATACCCTCATTTTCTATTCTTCTGATGTCTTGTTGTTGGTATCCATTCAGCATTAACTTCCAGAAAGCAATGTTTACACCGCCGTTATATTGTAAAAATTTAGAAGTGCCTCCTGGCTGCTGCTCTGTAAGTTCCACTTCACTGTTCCACACAAAAACTGAAACTTTTTTAGCTTTGAAGTGGTGTCATGATGTTATGTATAGATAACATTGCAGCTCATTCTTAGATATAGCCGGCCGCGGTGGTCTCGCGGTTAAGGCGCTCAGTCAGGAACCGCGCGACTGCTAAGGTCGCAGGTTCGAATCCTGCCTCGGGCATGGATGTGTGTGATGCCCTTAGGTTAGTTAGGTTTAAGTAGTTCTAAGTTCTAGGGGACTGATGACCACAGATGTTAAGTCCCATAGTGCTCAGAGCCATTTGAACCATTTTTTTTCTTAGATATAAGAACTTGTTGACCTGGTCTACTATTTTATTGCTGATAACGGTATTAGCCCAGATTGGTTCAATTCCTCTGAATATCGTCAGTTTGGTCTTTGTGGTATGGACGTTCTGGATGGTATTGGATTGTTTGGGGGAGGAGACCAGACTGCGAGGTCATCGGTCTCATCGGATTAGGGAAGGACAGGGAAGGAAATCAGCCGTGCCCTTTCAAAGGAACCATCCCGGCATTTGCCTGGAGCGACTTAGGGAAATCACGGATAACCTAAATCAGGATGACCGGACGCGGGATTGAACCGTCGTCCTCCCGAATGCGATCCCAATGTGCTAACCACTGCGCCACCTCGCTCGGTGTGTATCTGTGTTACTACCATAAGTATTATTTTGAAATGTGTAGTTATTTTGTTTTGCGATTCATTAACGAAATCTATATAAAAACGAAATTGTGTGGATGGCAGTGGTCACCGTTGTTTAACACCGTGGAGTATCTCAATCTGTGTGGTGTCATCTAGAATTATGATATGTATCAGTCTGTGTGCGATCTGCCTCTGCAGAGGCCGTTTTGAGCATCACTTTTGAGTGCTTTGTATTGCATTAACGTGAAGCAACAATCGTTAAACGTTTAACTTTACTATTACTGTACTCATATTCCGACATTTCCCTATCAATAAATCGCTTATTTTCTGTTTCCACTGAGTTCTCATCTAGCTACTTCCCTCGCCACAGTACAGCATGGCACAGTGTTGCCTCCAAGAGCATAATTCATTTGGCCAAGCTGTAATTCTACACTCCTGGAAATTGAAATAAGAACACCGTGAATTCATTGTCCCAGGAAGGGGAAACTTTATTGACACATTCCTGGGGTCAGATACATCACATGATCACACTGACAGAACCACAGGCACATAGACACAGGCAACAGAGCATGCACAATGTCGGCACTAGTACAGTGTATATCCACCTTTCGCAGCAATGCAGGCTGCTATTCTCCCATGGAGACGATCGTAGAGATGCTGGATGTAGTCCTGTGGAACGGCTTGCCATGCCATTTCCACCTGGCGCCTCAGTTGGACCAGCGTTCGTGCTGGACGTGCAGACCGCGTGAGACGACGCTTCATCCAGTCCCAAACATGCTCAATGGGGGACAGATCCGGAGATCTTGCTGGCCAGGGTAGTTGACTTACACCTTCTAGAGCATGTTGGGTGGCACGGGATACATGCGGACGTGCATTGTCCTGTTGGAACAGCAAGTTCCCTTGCCGGACTAGGAATGGTAGAACGATGGGTTCGATGACGGTTTGGATGTACCGTGCACTATTCAGTGTCCCCTCGACGATCACCAGTGGTGTACGGCTAGTGTAGGAGATCGCTCCCCACACCATGATGCCGGGTGTTGGCCCTGTGTGCCTCGGTCGTATGCAGTCCTGATTGTGGCGCTCACCTACACGGCGCCAAACACGCATACGACCATCATTGGCACCAAGGCAGAAGCGACTCTCATCGCTGAAGACGACACGTCTCCATTCGTCCTTCCATTCACGCCTGTCGCGACACCACTGGAGGCGGGCTGCACGATGTTGGGGCGTGAGCGGAAGACGGCCTAACGGTGTGCGGGACCGTAGCCCAGCTTCATGGAGACGGTTGCGAATGGTCCTCGCCGATACCCCAGGAGCAACAGTGTCCCTAATTTGCTGGGAAGTGGCGGTGCGGTCCCCTACGGCACGGCGTAGGATCCTACGGTCTTGGCGTGCATCCGTGCGTCGCTGCGGTCCGGTCCCAGGTCGACGGGCACGTGCACCTTCCGCCGACCACTGGCGACAACATCGATGTACTGTGGAGACCTCACGCCCCACGTGTTGAGCAATTCGGCGGTACGTCCACCCGGCCTCCCGCATGCCCACTATACGCCCTCGCTCAAAGTCCGTCAACTGCACATACGGTCCACGTCCACGCTGTCGCGGCATGCTACCAGTGTTAAAGACTGCGATGGAGCTCCGTATACCACCGCAAACTGGCTGACACTGACGGCGGCGGTGCACAAATGCTGCGCAGCTAGCGCCATTCGACGGCCAACACCGCTGTTCCTGGTGTGTCCGCTGTGCCGTGCGTGTGATCATTGCTTGTACAGCCCTCTCGCAGTGTCCGGAGCAAGTATGGTGGGTCTGACACACCGGTGTCAATGTGTTCTTTTTTCCATTTCCAGGAGTGTATTTCCACCTCTTCCAACTTCGTCTGTCACGAGGTTGATATTGTGTCCTCGCCAGAAGATAGAGAGTGCAACCTTTCCGAAACATCTCTCTCACATTGTGATCTTATGCAGAAAGAAGTCCACGAGGATTTAATTATGGTTATTATTAGACGCGGTTCACACTGAGGGGATACGATATGCAATGCGAATTGCGATGCGACGCGGAAGGAACCTGCTTCGGTGGAGCGAATAGCAAACTACCGGAAGCAACTTAACTGGTTCGCACTGGAACGACAGTGGTACAACACCGACAATTATCTTTGTTGTATCATCCGGCGTGACACTGATTACTGGTCGCTCCATGCATGTCGTACGATACACGGGGAAGAAAATTTCAAGTCATCCAATGTGGCTACATCCGTTTCTGTAGTTAGTTTCTCAGTAAAACTTTTACTTTTTTCGTAAAAAATTAACAAATACTATTTTGGACTTCCCACGTGTTCTCTGCTAAGTAGTGTTTCTCATTCGATTTCGAGGAAAGTAGTCGGAAAAAGAATTATTTTTCTGTATCTTGTAGTCTGAAATCGGATCTTGATAATGAACTGGTTTCCTTTTCCTTATTGCCTGTAGTTATTGCGATACTTTGAAGTAAAATAAAACACTGTGTGGTATGACAGATCAGTGCCACCCCACAGACATCAAAGTTGGAAACGGAATTATGTTTCCATAAGATGCCAGGAGTGGTCATGTGGGATTCAGCGGACCCAATGACGCACGCCCGCTGTGCCACGCCTCCAGCGGCTCTGGATTACGAGTGCCCTCTACTGCCACCATATAGGAAGCTGGCAGTAGCCAGAGAGCCATTTACGCTTGGAGCCTCTTCGCTACGTAGACGATGTCCAGTCGCGGCTCTGACACCATTGTTCGTGCTTAGTTCAGAGAGCCACTTCCCTGTTGATATCGAGATCTGAACTCTGTTTCTTGTTGCATTGTTTTAATGAGTCTTCGTATGCTTGGAGAAATATTTGTTCAGTAAAATTTCTGTTAATTTGTTCGCTAATCATTCCTGATCCTGTCAAGCTCTCCTACAATGAAAGCTTGAGCACCACTCTGTAGCCTATCTCTCTTCCCACACACCATACATATTTTGAAAAGTCTGCAGTGAAGAATGTAGGTGCTGGCTGATTTACTTTTGTTGTGTTTTAGGTCATACAGTGCCGCATACGAAATACAGCTAACATAATGAAATCATTTTTAACTGTGGAAAGAGAGTTATACCTCTTTTTACTGTCGCGAAAATATTTGAGCTTGTCCAAGGAGAGACTGGCAGCTATGCAGCATACACGAGACTGCCACCTACTACGCTGAGTGGAGAGCTGTCTCTTGTTTCTCTTTTTCATTTGCTGCTGATACAAACTAAAGCTGGAAAATGAAAACTTACTGAAATGAAACAGACGCTGGTAGGTAATCAGCAGGTGATGCTGACTGGGTGATTGTGAGCCTATTCCCTCTGATTTCAGGAAACTTTTGACAGGCGTAAAAGAGTACTGGAAGCTGAATTCCTGTTACTTCTGAACGAGCCGCTGAATGAATACAATGAGAACATCTCAGGATTTTTCTTATTCTGAATTCTCCTCAAACTGAATCATATACTACCCTGCGAAACTGAATAGTTGTATAAACACCATTCTCTCTTCTCGATTGACATACTGTTCACTCACATTAAGGCTTGGCAAATGACAACGTGAATGGCATACCATTTCGTAGTGATTTATTATAATTTTTAAATTCCGTTTTTTTTATCTTTAAAAGGCGTATCTATTTTTACTTCTTTATGTTCTTTGCAATCGTTTTCATGAATATCTAATTTTACAGCGTGGATGGCATACCATCATACCAACTGAATCATATACTACCCTGTGAAACTGAACAGTTGTATAAACACCATTCTAGTTTTGTCAATATATAACCATTATTTATTTGTGTACCACGCTAAATGAAGTTCCATACTAGGTATAATAGGCAGCCTTACAAAAAATTAACTTCTCATGCTTTTTTAACGTCATGAACACATTTTCACCAACTTACCTTACTGTAATGAATAGTTTCTCAGCAGGAGAAACACCAAGTAGAAAACATGTGTCCTGCATCGTCAGAGCAGCTGACAGTATTAGGTGGTTATAATTAAAGCGTAGCTACTCACAGAGGTCCAGTGGACTGCAACTATCATATTGTTTCCAGTCAATGATGAGGTCAATTTGATCAGAGTACCTAGTCCATTACATTTAAATACAGCCCATTCCATTATGGAGCTTGCACAGTGTCTTGTTGATAACTTGTGTACATGACTTTGTGAGGTCTGCGCCATACTTTAACACTACTATCAACTGTTAGCAACTGGAATGGCGATTCATGTGAGCAGGCCATGGTTTTCCAGTCGTGTAGGGTCCAACCGATATGATTACTAGCCCAGGGGAGGCGATGCAAGCAATGTCATGCTATTTAAGCCCCTATTACATGATGCACGTAAACCGGACACCTATGTACCAGCATCCCAAGCGTGCATATGTATAACTACAAACTGGTCCTCGGAGACCTATTACACCATCCATGCTGGAATACCTGGCGCACATGCGCAGTAGTAGTAATTCGTTCTATCATGCGAAACACAGGGGGGACCGCGTGACATAGTGAAACGTCATTCATTGAAATTATTTATGTCAGCTCAAGGTTTATATTTAATAAGAAATTGTTAATTATCATTTTTATTAAGTAATTGTTATTCTATTATGTAGGCTACTACTGTCCTGAATTACAGACTCAATTGTTAGTTTTATATTACGACACCTAGCTACACAGGTACAGTTACATCTAAATTTACATTTTGCACATGGGAGACCCACTTGTTTTTCGAGCTATTTCCCTGGCAGTGACAGTAAATCTTCGGATTAGGGCACAACGACGACGAAAACGAAAAGCCAGATGTTGTTGAGTTCGACCCTGGCTGAAAAGAAGGAGTGATGGCAGGGATTATATTGCTTATGAAAGAACTGAGGCCTGAAGATCAGCAAGAATTTCGGGACTTCGTCAGGATGGACATGGCCTGTTTCGAGAAGGTGCTGTCTATGATAGAAGATGGAATTTGCAAGTGACACAGTCATGAGCAGGGCTATCTCACCTTCTTGAAAGTAAGAATTAAATCATATATTTATATGTTTTGTGATCATACCAACCCAGATCACTGATAAAATACCAGTACACACCCCGTTATGTTTCAGACTGGTTGTAACATTACGTTTCCTAGCGACTGTGGAATTTTTTAAGAGTCCAGCTTTTAGCCAGAGAATAGCACAGCCCACCATTTCAGAAGTTGTTGTGGGTGTATGCACTACAATTTGCAACACTTTAAAGGACCAGTACTTAAAGGTTAACTTGCGTTATTTCTCCAGGTTTAGAAAATGGAATGCAATGTGCAATGTGCTACTCAGAGTTTTGCAGTCATTGTCTGCCACACTGGGTGAAACTGCATGGACTTTCTCGCCATCACTGACAGTTTCTCTTTTCTGGTATGCTGAAATAAAGCTAGACATGCAATCACATGAAACATGAAATTTCATAAGCTAAGGCATTACAATACAAATCGAAACTCACCATGTAACATTATACACATATTACTCAGAAGGAAACGATTGTCAATGTACCGTATTACGACACAGTGGTTCATATAGACACCTTTCCTCGCTGTATGCCTTCATTGAGATGCTTAAGGCCCATTTGCTCTATTTCATTTGTACAACACGAAGTAGTCAAAAGAAAAAATACTTTGACAAACAGTTAGTATAAAAAAAGTTTTTTTCTGCATTTATGAAAATGTACTAACTGAAAAAAAGGCGGAAAATCCCCAACACGAAAACTGAAATCAGCTACTAGCAACCAAACAATAATCAAATATAAAAAATCAAGGCATAGACTATTAACTGAACTGGAAGAAATTCAAACGAAAAAATCTGGTTGGTTTTTATTTTAAATAGATAAGTTAGAATTAAATGTCAATAAACACAATCCAATTTTTGGTGCTTCTTATACTTAGTACGAAAAGTAATTAATGATAAAAAGCTGTAGTTAGTATGAAAAACAAAGATGAAAAATGTTTTATTTATTCAATAAAATCAGCTATATAACCAGAAAAGGAACATGAAAGAGTACATAATTATAAAAAAATATTTAATTAGAAATGGATGACATTTTTGGAAAAGAAGAAACTAATTTTCCTGTTCATTTAACATGTACTAACAAAATTTAAAAAGTACTCAACTATTTCAGTTACAATTTATGCATATGAAAGCAATCAAGAAGATAAAAATTATTGTATATCCTATTTACCGAAACATAAAATAAACAAGAAAAACATGTAAATCTCCTTTTAATTCGAAATGAAAATAATTCACATTATTGTTGAATAAAAAATCTTCCTGGATTAATTAGTTCACAAGTAACTAAAAATGGACATCAATTTTATCTTTGTGATCGATGTTTAAGATATGTTTTATTGATTCATAACTAAAATTAGGTACTTATATAAACGATTGAAAATTCCATAAAGAAGTAAAAATAGATATGCCTTTTAAAGGTCAAAACATTTAATTTAAAAATGATAGTAAATGACTATGAGTTTTGCTTGGAATTTGTGCAGATTTGAAATGTTTATTAAAAGATATTCAACCTTGTCAACCAAAGACTGAAAAATTGTATGTCAACACATAAAACCTTATACAATTTCATTCAGCTTTTATGGTAAATACTCTAATGATGATTATAAAAATAATGTCACTGATACAGGTAAAGGTGCATCAAAAAAAATTGTTGAGATTTTAAGAGAAGAATCAAGAGAAATTCCTAGAGTAAATGAATGAAACATTCCAATGAAATTTACTAAAAAAGATGTAATCATTGTCATATTTGTGAAAAGAACTTACTGATGGCGAAAAGAAAGAAAGAGATCATTGCCATTTAACAGTAAAATATCAAAGAGTTGCACATTAAGAATGCAATCTTAATTACCAAAATCCTAAATCTATTTCAGTTTATATTCATAATTTAACAAATTACAATGTTCATTTGTGTATTAAATAATTAGCATTTGATTACGCCATTCCAAATATTAAACAAGAAATATTTATTTTAGTAAACATGTTGAAGATGTATTACCTTTTAGATTTAGAAACATTTAAATTTATGGCATCAGGTATTGATAAATTATCTTCCAGTCTTACAAAAGAGAAATTTACAGAAGCAACAAAATATTTTAAAGGTGAACAATTAGGTTTAATAATTAAAAAAGGAGTTTATCCTTACACGTATATGTATTCTGAAGAAAAGTTACAAGAAAATAAATTACCTAAAACTAATGATCTTATTTAAAAATTAATAAATGTAATATTCCTGATGCAGATTATGAAACACCAAAAACACTTTGGGAAAAATTCAATATTAAACTTAGATGAATATACAAAATTACATAAAAAACATGATGTTTCGGTTTTGGCAGATATTTTTGAAAATATTAGAGATACATGTATTAAATCATACAAACATGATCCATCTTTGTATTTTCAAGTTCAAGGAGTATCTTGAGATTCTATGTTAAAAATGACAAAAGCTAGATTAGCTTTATTACACGATTATGATATGATTTTATTTCTTAAAAAAAGAATTCGAGGTGGAATTGCTTAAAGTATTAAAAGATATGCTACATCAACCAACAATATGTGAAAAATTTTAAGATGATGAAACAATCAAACTATATTGCATATTTAGATCCAAATGATTTATATGGTTAGGCACTATCTCAATTTCTACCATTTAAAAATTTCATTTGGGTTGAACCAAAATGATTTAATGCTGTATAGATACTTAAAATGTAAGAGAATTACAAATATGGTTTTATTTTAGATGTTGATTTAGTATTTGGAAGAAGATATGTTGATTTACATAAAGATTTACCTTTAGCACCTAAAGGGGGAAACAAATTATGAAAACATTAAATGATAAAGAAAAATATGTTTCGCATTCTAGGAATCTTAAACAATATTTAAATCTTGGATTAAAATCAAAGAGACTTCATAGAACCTTATCATTCAAACAATCAGATTGGCTTTAAAGATGAATAGATTTTACTATAGAAATGAGAAGAAAGGGAACTAACGATTTTGAAAAAGGTTTCTACAACATAAGTAATAAATAACTGTTTGGGAAAACCATAGAAAATATTAAAAATAGGCGAATTTTTAAAATCATAATAGATCCAATAACATATGTGAATTACATTTCAAAACCAAATTATGAACATATTACTGTATTTTCAGAAAATTTAGCAATTCATTATGTTTAATAAACAAATTTATAATGGAATGAATGCCCTATATATATCGAAAATAAAAATGTATCATACTCGTTACAATCTTATGAAATAAAATATTGTTAAAATATTGATTTATGTTATATGAATACTGATTCCTTTGTTTATGATATACGAACTGAAGGTTTTTATAAAGATGTGAACTCAAGTTCATACAAATGATTACCAAAATATAGTATTTATGTACTTGCACAGGTAAATAAGGAACTCCTAGGAAATTAAACTTGAAAATTGTGGAAAAATTATCTCAGAACAACTTAGCTTAAGATCAAAAATGTATACTTATAAACTTAGTGAAAAAGAAAAGAAAAAAATCTAAAGGAGTTAAGAAACCTGTTGGAAAAAATCAAATTACTTTTGATGAGTATGTTTAACTGCCAAAATAAACCACTAGAGGAAAATGATTTTGATTAGAACAGTCAAACATGAATTATATGCAGTTGACTGTAATAAAGTTCCAATGATGGTAAACATGTTGTATTATAAAATGGAATTAATGCATTGCCTTGTGGTCATTATAAATTAAACCCAAATAATATAAAAGGTGATAAACATGATTTCTTATGAGAACTATACAACTGTACAGGAGATTAAATAAAAAATGAAAAACTAAATACTTTGTAACATTCTTTCATGTTACGCTAATGTTTTATAATTTTTCAAATAAAATTTACAAACAAATTTTCCAGAAAAATATTCAATAATGAAAGCTGCTTTCTCTATTTTTTGATGTTTTGTAGTTTATATATGATATTTTGAATGATCACAGTTATAGATATATTTAGCAGAGTTTTTAACTTTCTTTACATATTTATCTCTAAAAAGTCTTTCAAAATGCTAATTATGAAGAAGTTCTCTTTGTTTATTCCTCTTCCAATCTTTACAACCTCATTTTGGAGGAAAATTGCGTCTTATTATATTAATTTCTTTATGATTTTTTCCTTGACATTAAACTAGACAAACAATTTTATTTTCTCTTTCCATTTATAAGAATTAAATTTAATCTAATTTAAAAAAAATAAATTTTGTTATATTTAAATGAAATCACTTGTGGATCTAAGGAAATAATAAACTTATCTTTAATAACAAACAAGTTATAGTAATCATTGATGAAAAAATAATTTTCAGTTCTACACAAATCAAGTTGCTGATATTTTAGTAGATGAACATCCTACAAATCTAAGAATATATTACACCAAAATATTGTAAAACAAATGAAAATTTCAATAGAACTTCAAACCATGCTATTTAAAAATATTCATACACACGCGAGATTTATTAATGAACCTGCTTTATATTCTTCAGTTACGAAATCATAAACCTTTCGCAGAAAATTGTCAAGATAGGGTTAATGAACAAGTTTTACTCACAATTAAAATATGGAGAATATAAGATAAACACTTTTTATGAAGATCAGATAAACCATTAAATTATTTTATAGAACAACTAAAAAAAAACAAAGAATTAAGACATCGTTAATTTGGAAAAAAGTCATAGAAAAGTAGGAAAAATGAAAACAAGAAATGAAGAAATGAATAATTGGAAGAGAAACAAATATTAGCATATGTTGTACCTTAATTAAGTTTTAATTTAGTACGATTTAATTTAATTTAAAACAAACTATTTTTATATCAGGATAACATTATTTAATTATGAACCTTATGTTATTCAAACACTATTTAAAAATGTACAAAATCAAATAGATTATATCAGAAATAGGCATCCAAATTGTGGAGAATATTTCAGGATTATTTATGTACAAATTCAGGAAATTCATATCAAATAATGAAAGGAAATTTATGAATTGCTTGCCATCGAAATTATTTTAGTACTTTGGAAGTTATTCATGACAACAATTACATGGAGATATAAATTATCTAACAATCGTTTCTTAGAATATAAAACTAAATTTCCAAGTACTTTTTCGTAAACAAACATCCAATGATTTTTTATGCATCCAATACACTAAATTTATTAAAACAGTATAATTCAAACCACTCAATTTAAAGTTCTCAAACGATTTTGACATTGCATCAGTTTTGTTAAGTTATATTTGAATATCAAAATAAACTTTATCTTCTTTAACAAAACAATAAGCATAATGGTTATTATATCAATACCAAACATGTTTAAATTTTCAGTAACCAACTCTATTTATACAAAAAAATTATTTATATTTAAAAAATAGCATTAGTTTTATTTCCCCAACATTTGTGTTAATTATTAACATTGCTAAATTTCTTATTTAAAACTTTCTCAAGAAGATAAACATCTGGAAAACTCTTTTTAAATCGTTCCAGTTCACAAAAATTTCCTTATATTTCTTCACCATTTAAATATTTCACTTTATAAGTAATAGGATCAGAAACTTCAATTACCAAAAATTATGTTGACCAATGTGCTACATATCCTTTTTCAAAAATTCCTTTAAGTTTACTTATTCTTACTGTATCAGCAATTTTGTATTTAAGTTCAATATGTAACAAATTTTTTATGTAAACAGTTTTCAGTAAAATATTTTCCATTTATTTATTTACATCTTTCAGTTGCATTTTTATTGTTGAATGTTTTGTATTATTATATTCATGAATTAATTTCAAAACTAAGTCAGCACATTTATAATTTCCTTGAAGAGCAAATTACTTCCAAATCTTTTCTTTCAATGTTCTATAAAATCGTTCAATGACAGTTGCTTTTAAGTCACTAAAAGCTGAATAATGATTAATGTTAAATTGTTTTGTTCTTGAGATTCTTTATTACAAAATTCTTTAGCATTATCTGCTTGCAATTTTTTTGGTTTTAAGGATGTAAATAATTTTTCGAAAGAATAAACTGTATTTTTACCTGTTTTGTCTGTAACTGGAACTGAACATCCAAATTTTGGAAAAACATATATAACAGTTAATAAATACACTCCTGGAAATTGAAATAAGAACACCGTGAATTCATTGTCCCAGGAAGGGGAAACTTTATTGACACATTCCTGGGGTCAGATACATCACATGATCACACTGACAGAACCACAGGCACATAGACACAGGCAACAGAGCATGCACAATGTCGGCACTAGTACAGTGTATATCCACCTTTCGCAGCAATGCAGGCTGCTATTCTCCCATGGAGACGATCGTAGAGATGCTGGATGTAGTCCTGTGGAACGGCTTGCCATGCCATTTCCACCTGGCGCCTCAGTTGGACCAGCGTTCGTGCTGGACGTGCAGACCGCGTGAGACGACGCTTCATCCAGTCCCAAACATGCTCAATGGGGGACAGATCCGGAGATCTTGCTGGCCAGGGTAGTTGACTTACACCTTCTAGAGCACGTTGGGTGGCACGGGATACATGCGGACGTGCATTGTCCTGTTGGAACAGCAAGTTCCCTTGCCGGTCTAGGAATGGTAGAACGATGGGTTCGATGACGGTTTGGATGTACCGTGCACTATTCAGTGTCCCCTCGACGATCACCAGTGGTGTACGGCCAGTGTAGGAGATCGCTCCCCACACCATGATGCCGGGTGTTGGCCCTGTGTGCCTCGGTCGTATGCAGTCCTGATTGTGGCGCTCACCTGCACGGCGCCAAACACGCATGCGACCATCATTGGCACCAAGGCAGAAGCAACTCTCATCGCTGAAGACGACACGTCTCCATTCGTCCCTCCATTCACGCCTGTCGCGACACCACTGGAGGCGGGCTGCACGATGGTGGGGCGTGAGCGGAAGACGCCCTAACGGTGTGCGGGACCGTAGCCCAGCTTCATGGAGACGGTTGCGAATGGTCCTCGCCGATACCCCAGGAGCAACAGTGTCCCTAATTTGCTGGGAAGTGGGGGTGCGGTCCCCTACGGCACTGCGTAGGATCCTACGGTCTTGGCGTGCATCCGTGCGTCGCTGCAGTCCGGTCCCAGGTCGACGGGCACGTGCACCTTCCGCCGACCACTGGCGACAACATCGATGTACTGTGGAGACCTCACGCCCCACGTGTTGAGCAATTCGGCAGTACATCCACCCGGCCTCCCGCATGCCTACTATACGCCCTCGCTCAAAGTCCGTCAACTGCACATACCGTTCACGTCCACGCTGTCGCGGCATGCTACCAGTGTTAAAGACTGCGATGGAGCTCCGTATGCCATGGTAAACTGGCTCACACTGACGGCGGCGGTGCACAAATGCTGCGCAGCTAGCGCCATTCGACGGCCAACACCGCGGTTCCTGGTGTGTCCGCTGTGCCGTGCGTGTGATCAATGCTTGTACAGCCCTCTCGGAGTGTCCGGAGCAAGTATGGTGGGTCTGACACACCGGTGTCAATGTGTTCTTTTTTCCATTTCCAGGAGTGTATTTCAAGAAAGAACATTAAAAAATTTGTTAAAAATGAATATAAGTGAAAGAAAGTTATAATTTGTTAATCACGTATTTGGATTAATAACTGTTGGGTGATTTAAATATTTTGGAAAATAACCAGTAGAGTTCACTGGTGATAAACCAAAAGTTAGTGAAAATGGATATGAAGGAATAGATGGAATAATAAGACAGTTAACTAGAAAACAAATAACAAGATATGGTCTAGGAAAAGAATTCGATTCTTTTGATTTACAAAATTATTCAAAAATTTTATTTGATTCAAATGCAATGTATACTGAAAGTAATTCAAATAAAATAAACTTAATGAAAGGAAATAAATATAATAATTTGATTAAAACAATTGTTGAAGAATATTTTCCTACTTTTCAGAAAGAAATCTTAATCACACATTAGAAAAAGTTGGTAAATGTTTAGTAAAAAAATATTCAGAAAAACTAATCGTAAATGTTTGGATGAGTGATGTTGGCCAGTTAATCAATAGATTAGCAGTAATCCACTGAGAGGAATTAGCTGGAATTAATAATTTTTGTAATGAAAAATGGAATAATTAATGTGTTGACAAATTTAGTGATATTATTATTAATGATCCAAAAGGAATTGCTTATTTAATCAGATTTTATAAATAATTTACCACACACGTTTAGGCAAAGTGAAAAATATGGAAAAGGATTAGTTAATAATTTAACTAACAAATTACCATTCTAAATGCAACTTCCAGGCTATAGCTTTGTGGTCTGGGAACCAAATTAGAAGAAAGATTCACCTACAAATCTTTTTTAACGAATTTACTCATTTTAGTTTTACAAACTGAATAAAGACCTTCAATTCCTTGTTTTCCATTTTTAGTGTTAATCTATGAGGATGAAGTGTTTCGGTAAACATTTTGGACTTCAACCAGAAATGTGTATATCGTTCGTCATCTGTATAGGATAAAAAAACAATTAATTGACTTCTAATTGTTTGTTTCTAAATACTTCAGTACTTTTAAATCTTTTTCCAATTTATTCGTCTAAACTCTTATTAACTGTCGAATCTAATAAGTTAATTTTTCTTTCTAGTAACTTAATTTTATCTAATGTACGATGATGACTTGATTTTTTGGATAAAGTAGTGATGTCCACCTGGAATTTTTTGTCAATTAGTGCCAAAGAATCTGTGAGAGGGATCTTAGCAAAAGGTGATACCACACTGAAGCTAACAAAACGGTCATAACTGCTTAGATTGAGAGCTCCCAGTCTATTGATAAAGTCAGCTGAGTTACAGATGTGATGTGATGTGAGCATTTGTGCACTAACGGTCTCACCAAAGAAGCGAGATGTTTAGCTAAGTCATACCACTGTAATAGTAGTGAGTGTGGCGCAATTAGGTTTTTTATGGGTGGAGGGTCCGCCCCCCACACACACCAATGTGGTGACTGTAGATGTACTGTCACATCCATATTCTCAGCTGCAAATCGATGAATTTACTGGATGTGGGGCTGTGATGTTGTCCACACATCTAGGTACGATTACATGCTAACATGGGCCCATGGAGGTGATAGAAGTGGACGAAAAGCTATGATTAATAGAGGTTTAAGGGCAGAGGAAAAGAAGTGCCTAGACAAGTGCCAAGGGAAAAAAATCTCTGCAACAGTCTGGATGGGTGTTAAGAGCAGTAGAGGGTTTCGTAGCTATCTGCAACAGATCACGTGTGGGTAAGATTAGTTAGTGATTGGGTGTCGTGTTACACTCGGTACCAGTGTCATAGCTTTGGTTCGTCATAGAGTATCAACCAGAATCGACGTGAGGTACTGCTGGGCTGGGCACTGACGATGTCTCCTAGGCCAGCTGCACTGTCTGCATACCTGAAAAAGCCATAGCCGTCATATTAGTGGTCAATTGGTCACAGAATCGATCGCACACTGTAGGCGGTAGTGTGGGTTCTGTTTGTGTTTAGTGTGCAGGATTTGGCTTCCCTGCTGCGATCGGTTGAACGACTTTGTGATTCATCTGACTGTGCCAGTCAGCTTTACTGTGATGCAGGGGTTCACCATTATTTGCTTTGTTTGTGTGGCTTACTTTGTCATAGGAGGTTAAGTGTCCCTACTAAAGAGTGTCTTTGGACGATTGTGCTTCCACCTATGGTTGTGGTCGTAGTTTCCCAGATTCAGATGAAGGGGTTGTCTGAGTATCTTGACTTTCTCTATAGTCATGCACAATGTTTTTTTAGTATCTCTGAGAGAGTCTCGAAGTGGTATTCATTGTAAAGGTCTACAGTGCTTGTGTATCATGGAGCATTGCTTGTGATAGGTAGAACCTTGTTCTGTACAGCCTGCAGGCGACGCAGGCATGTTGGAGCTGCCTGTCCCCAGACTGGGGCTGCATACATCATAAAGAATCTAAGCAGTGTAACGTATATGGACCTCAAACCCATCATATTCAGTGTACTTTGTCACTTTGTCTGTTGAGCATTGGGTAAAGTTGTTTGAGCCTCGCCTGTGCTCCGTTGGCGACGTAATGCCCCCCCCCCCCATCCCCATGTTAGGCTTCGGTCCACCCAGATGCCTAGGTACCTGACTCTCTCACGAAAACGTATTGGTATTGGGCGTGTGTGTAGTGTGATTTGTCAGCAATGTTTGTATTCGTGCAGTTGTTTCGGTCTGCGAGTTAACAGCACTGTCTCACACTTGTCGATGTTTAACATGCTCCGATTCCAATCAAGTCTCAGCTGCTCTGAGTGCAGTCCGTAGTCGTGAGTTGATGTGGTTTCCAGTCTCGCACTAGGATGGCGGTGTCATCTGCATAGATGACAACCATCGTATTACATGTAAATGGTAGATCGTTTATGTAGAGGTTAAACAAGAGGGACCCCAGGATTTTCCCTTGGGGTACTCCAGCTTGTATACCACGTCATGTTGACTGTTTGCCCTGAATGTCACTCTTGAAGCATCTGTTGGAGAAATATGAATATATGAGATGTACCAGTCCATCGGAGAAACCAGCATCGCCAAGTTTTGCGTATGAGGCCAGTGTGCCAGAGTTGATCGAAGGCTTTTTCGATGTCTAGGAGCACTGCTCATGTTGTTTTGTTGGCATTGTAGCCGTTTGTTATACGTTCTGTTACGCAGATGAGTTGTTGTGTTGTAAAGTGATGATTCCTGAAGCTGAATTGCTCTGGTCTCGAGGTGACATTGTTGATACACTGCCTAGTAAGACATTTCAATATTACCTTCTCAACAATCTTGCTGAGCGAGCTTAGCAAGCTGATGGATCGGTAATTTTGTGGGAAGGGGTGGTTTTTTCCTGGCTCCTTGAACATTTGGACCTTGGCCGCCTTTCAGCAGGCAGGGAAGTGTTAGTGTTGTAGGACGACATTGTGATGTGTATAAGACATTCTATGGTTTTGTCTATGAATTACTGGACGATGTAGTTTTGAATGCCATCAGGACCAGGAGCTTTTCGAGGCGTGGTGTGCTTAATAGCCCACGTAATTTTGTGTGTGCTAATATGTCTCATAACGTCTAGTGCAGGCTGGGCTACAAGTTGAGTAACCTCCTGGTCCATTTCAAATGCGAATTCTGGGTCTGAGGGACCCACATTCGGTATAAATGACGCAGCAAGTGTTCTAGCCATGAGCTCTACCTTCTCCTCCACGGAGTATGCAGGGCTGTTCGGTCCTTGTAGAGTAGGCAAGTAGTGTTTCTCCTTTGTGTAGTGCGAGATTCCACGCGCCTGGTCAAGTGGTATCCAGCCCAGCGAGTTTCTGGTCCCATTATGTAGTTTTAAATGTTTGTATTTTCTCCTATATAATTCCCTCGAGCCTGTTAATGTGCAGTTTGAACAATGGGCCCCTGTTACTCTGCCAGTATCTTTTGAGATGGTTTCTCATTGAGATGAGGCCCAGGATTTCCTGGGGCGGGGCTATTGAGTGTTGTGGTGGTGTAAGAACTGGATTGGCGTGAGTCGTTTCGTCCAGGACAGAAGCATTGAGTTCTTCAATAGACGTGCATAGCTTCATGTGTCTCTGGGATATGACTATCAACCATGTCCTTGAACTGGGTCCAATTCGTATGCTTGTAGTTTAGTTTCTAGCGTGGTTCAATATTCTGCAGTGTCTCTTCCACGTGCAGTATTAGTGGTAGGTGATCAGGATCCAGATTGTTCTCAACTTCGACATTGAGGGTGCTTGTGATACCCTTGATGAGAGCTATGTCTTTCACGTCTGGCCTCTGTTGTCTCTGTGTGAGCATGAGCATGGGTACATCTAGCACTACTAGTATGATGGAGTTGCGGCCTATTGAGTGTTCGTACACTTTTTTGCCCTTAGTGTTGCGTATTTGTGAGTTGCAGTCTCGATCTGTTGCGTTAAGATATGCAGCAGCGATTACTTGCAGTGCTATGTTGAATAATGTGCTGATATCACATATTATAGTGTTCTGTGGCGAATTCTATAGCGATATCAGAGTGATGCATGCTTCAGTGAACTTAACCCAGGCAGCTATAGCCTCTGTCCTTTCGAGTTCAAAGAGCTCTATGATCATATGCTCTATGTCTTTGTGTATGATGATCGCTGTGCCGCGTCCCTCCATGCCACCCAGTCGGTCGGTATAATGGACACAATAACCAGAAATGCATAGGCTTCTGTGCAATTTGAGTAGTGTCTCATTCAAAAGAGCGATCTGGATGCCTTTTTGCTCCATGACTGCAACTAGTTTAGTTCTTTTGTTGTAGATCCCTTTAACATCCCAAAACAGGGTCTTTGTCAGAGTTCTGTTGTTTGTGTAATGGGGTGGGTGTGGTGTATTATCCATGAAAGAGTGTGATAAGTGCTGTGAGAGAAGTTTGTATGACAGCCATTCACAGTGTGGTGCACAGTGTGGCGACAAGGTTTAAGACCCCGATGAGAATTTTAAGGAATGCTTGGCTGGAAAATAGTGGCTCCCCTACTCCACCAATTGCTGTTAGGGCGTTGTTCTTGTTGGCCAGTAAGACAGCAGGCATGTTGTTGGCAGATGGTTCTGGTGTTGGTGTGGTGGATGGGCCAGCTTGAATGTTCGTGGTGCATGTGTCTGCTTGTGGCACGAGAGTAGTCAGGGTCAGAGATTTACTGTCTGCTTGACTGTGTGCTTGTGTGTTGTTGGCCTGTTGTTGATGTATTTGTTGTGATGTTCTTGTGTTCCCTCTTCTGTTGTTGGTGCCCCCTCTCCTTCTCTGGGCTCTGAGCACTATGGGACTTAACAGCCATAGTCATCAGCCCCCTAGAACTTAGAACTACTTAAACCTAACTAACCTAAGGACATCACACAATTCTCCTTCTCTGGGTTTTGGGTGCATCTGCTTTGTGTGGTTGCATGTGTGTCACGGTCTGTGACTACAGGGAGTGGGGTTGTGTTATGTTCAGGTGCATGTGTTGTAACCAGTGCAGATGTAGTGAATTGTGTTGTCTGAACAGACAGTTTGTTTGTTACTGGGGGTGTTGGTTGTGTTTGTGGTGGGCACTGAGGGTCCACTGCCCTCCCCTCACCACTGGTACCAGCAACTGTACCAGTTAAGAAGACGCCACTTCTCACTGGGCATGGGAAGGGGGGGGGGGTGTTAGAGCTGGTCTGACGATTGCTTGGATGTTTTTGACGTTTTTGCGCTTCAGCGCCTCTTTGTACACATCACACCCTCTGACTCTGTAGTTGGTCACATGTTGCCTGCCACAGTCAGCACATTTGCATTGGTCTGTTTGGCTTTGTGTGGACTGCTGTATTGTGTGGTTGTGCACACATTTACGGCAATGGAGTATCAGACTGCAGTATTTAGCCACATGACTAAATCGCTGGGCTGGCAGCTGTGGCATTCTTAGGTTAGCTGTGGCAGTTCATGTACTTCTACAGTCATGGCCATGTGGAATGGAATACCTTCTGCAGGTCGCAGGAGTGGGCCATGTCTGCCAGTTGGGTACGTTTTTTATGTGTCCAGAAGCCCATCATGAGGCTTGTGCTTAAGCATTCCCAAGGGCAATGAGCTCCTCTTGTACTGTCACATTTGGGATACATATGTCCGCTCTCTTTATCACAAACTGCTGTGTTCTTTCTTCGCCAGCTCTGAACATGTAGTAGTGTCCTTTCGTTCCCTAAGGAAGTCAAGTAGATCTTTGTATTCAGCTTTTGTTGCCACATACAGTGAGGCTTTGTTCTCTGAAAGTTGGCATAGAATTTTGTGTTAGCGTGTCTTCTCGCGAATGCTTTGTTGAAGGTACTTTGGTCCTCATAGTCGTGAATGATGACTGGAGGAAAACCAATCTGTGTTTTGTTACCAGCAGTGGCGGACTGGTGGTTATTTTGCACTTACACAGTGTAGTTCATGTTGTTACTCCTTATGTGTATTGTGCTAGTGGCTGAAACTGTGGGTATTGGCAAGAGCACTTGGCAGATGCCTTGTAAGTTTGTGGGCTCACCTGTTTGTGCGTTTTTCTTCTGTTTGCGCTCTGAACCTGCGACCTACAATGGTTCATCTTCATATGTCTGTTCTTCCTCTGAGGTCTTCAGTGCCAGCGATTTTAGTTCCCGGGACCTAATCAGTGAGAGTGGGTGTTTTAGAATTGATGCAGGTGGTGTCTCAAGTATGTGTTTTTCTGTTTGCACTGAGAACTCCGGTGTGAGCTCTTCAGGCTATGTAGTCTCGCGGTCACGTTCTCGCTTCCCGATCACGGGGTCCCGTGTTCGATTCCTGGTGGGGTCAGGGATTTCCACATGCCTCGAGATGACTGGGTGTTTGTGTTGTCCTCACCATTTCATCCTCATTCACGGAAAATTTGGAAATTTCCGGTAAGGACTATGGGACCAAACTGCTGAGGTCATTGGTCACTAGGCTTACGCACTACTTAATCAAACTTAAACTAACTTACGCTAAGGACAACACACACACCCATGTCTGAGGGAGGACTCGAACCTCTGATGGAGGGAGCTGAGTGAACCTCATTCATGAAAGTGGCAAGATTGGACTAAGCAACGGCAACGGTCGGGAATTTGTACGGGCGCTGATAACTGTGCAGTTGAGCGCCCCATAAACCATCATCATCATCATCTTCTTCTTCTTCTTCAGGCTCTGGCGTCCTCATTGGTGAGATAGAGGGCATATTCATTAGTGTTGGAGTAGTTAGTGTGTGTGATTGTTGTGTTACAGTTTGAGCTTTGTCGTCGCCAGCCATCAATTGGACAATGCACTTCCATTCCAGGGCCATGACCTCTTGAGTAGTGGCGAGCAGGACAGAGATGCTCACAGGAACAGCAGGTACCGCTATCATTTGTGTTGCATGCATCATACTGCAGGTGGTAGGATGGGATCTGCTGGAGGAATTCGCCATCTCCCTGGTGTAAGGATTTTTTTAGGGATACACAATACTTTTGCTTTTCTCCTTGAGGGGAAAAGGCGTAATGTGTATCCTACAGAAGTGGGGAGTCCCCTCGGCTTATCTGAACGAGGTACAATGCGCGGTGCAAGAATGCGTAGGAAGAAGAAAAAAGCCTTATCCTATGTGATCAGGCCTCTGGCATTGACGTGCCCTACCACAGATCAGAGAGTCCCGCTGGAGAATGTGTAACTGAGGGTGCGGGAGCTTTGAGTCAAATGCTCTTTTCCGCTGAGCTCAAGAGTGCTTCAGTAGATTTTACGACAGTTTTACTGTTTCGGACGGCACGGCTGCTTTCACCGCTGTTTCGTCCTTGCTGCCGCTACCGCTGCTTCGATCCGATGCTGCTGCTGCTGCTGCTCGCAGCTAGTAGCTGACGGCCGTCCACTCACTTCGGCTGCCGCGGTGCTAATGACCTGCTGACGCATAGACATCCTCTCGGGTCGGCTGCCGGGGTGCGAACGACATTTGAAATTCATTGTCGAACGCTCTGTTGTAGCATTCCGTCAAGTGTGAATCGGCCTTTTCGCTGTTGTTGATGTTATCATGGCTGGCCTAACTTAATATGAGTGGTTTTGATCCTAGTGATCAGATATAGGACTTTGATGGTTATAAGGAAGTTCGGAAGATAGTGTTTAAAACTGCCGATCTGAGATCAGACCATTGGTTGACTGGATCAGGCATGAAGATATTTACTACACCTCGATCTTACGAACGCAGTGGTCTTTGGACGAATGTTACAAATAATATATATGCTGTCAAAACAGCGTTTATGTCAAAGATCATATACAAAGATACATCTGTTCTGTTGTTTGGTTTGTGGGCGTGATATAAACAGAAGGGCGAGGTACTGGGGACGCTGGTTTGCTGAATGGTTGTGCAGCCACAGTTTTTTTAAAGTTAGGAATGTCGCGTAAAGAGTTTTTCGTATTGGCAACTTCTCACTTTAATTGTGCTTTAGTTTAGTGTAAATCATATAAACTCATACGGGAAATAACGTCATCGTTTATTTAATATGCCGCTCACGAATTGAGAGTGGGATGTTCATTGTTTCTTTCGCGTGTAGTACAACATGGCATGTGTTCAGCGGGCATTCGCACAGAAATTGTCAAAGTAAGTTTACTCTAGAATGACTGCAAACAAATTTGTTAATGAAGTTTGTAGTTCTACATTTCGCCTTGTATTATATTACACTTGCGTCTATATCGTAAGTAATTTCACTCAGTCAGCGATCTCATTAACTTTCACGAATGCTCATAACTATTATGTGGATGTTTAACTATACACCCTAAATTTTCTTCTAAAACCTCGGTGTTATTTAAATGCCCTATTTCTCTTGACTGAAGTTGGTGTTAAAATGTAGTACACGATATACCATAATAAACATCACATAACATATAGGACAAGTATGTTGCAGTTTTAAGAAATCTCGCGTCATAATCTAGAAGTTGTGTCGCCTATTACATTATCCCTCTTACTTAGTCATAATTTAGAAGTAGTGTAACATTTATATTAGACAGTCTTCCAGATTCTGTTAATTGAAAGTCAACCTCTTTATTCTTTCATAGATATTTCCAGTTCAGTGACAGTGTATTTAATTTTTGCTTGGGCCCTCATGCTGTAGTGCGTACATGGTCATGTTGGAAGTTGTATCCCATGTCATCCTTCAACCTTAGAACTGATTTACTGTGCCAGTTGTTTGGGGATATGCTGATTGATATGGACACCAAGCCAAGGTTTCATGAGGCATTTTTATACACACAGTTCATTTTCAGAACTGAAAGAAGCACTAAGTGACAGAGGAGTAAAGCCATGGACTGTCCAAGGCTTGAAGCTGAGACTGTTGGATCTGTAGACCATAAAATGAATTGAGTCTCATTTTTACTACCTGAAACTCCAAGTAAATTTAAGATATATGTGCAAATGTTTTCACGAGATATGTTTACTTAGTGGCTAGCTGCAGTCTTTTTAAGGCAAGCTTTCTGAATGTTTGAGGTTAAAGTATCAAACAGCAGTTTTCAAAAACAGTGATACATGCTAGTCTTCTCTTACCTCTCTGGCGACTCCCTCAAATGAGTCTGACGAATGCCAGAATGGTTCCTCTGAAAAGACCAACTGATTTTCTTCTCTTACCCAAAATTTGTTCTATGACAGTTAACTATATTTGATCTGTGTGGTAGCATCTGTGACTGGCTAGACTCCATTATTGTAAACCATTTCACTTCAAATGTGTTAGTTCCTAGACATCTTGGTCACATTAAAAGACATCCTTTCCCATAGGTGAATGATGAGTTGCAGCCTACTATCAGATACATGTAAATAGTCCTGGAACTCTAAATTCAATCTTTGTCTCAATATTTCACAGGATTCTAAAATGCAAATGCTGAAGCCCACAAAAAAAAAAAATATATATAAAAAATGGCTTTCAATTGCTGAGAGTACTTTAAATGTTCCATTCCACCCATAGAATCAATATATTAATGAGGATATTTTTGGCTTAGACTGAATCTGTATAAATCAGTTACATAATTTATATTGTCACACAGTTCAGTCGATGTGAGTGTGCTTTTTTCTAGTGTACCAAGCATAACCAATCACAATCCACAACTTTTTTTTTATTATACCCAACTTAAGATTCACAAAACAAAGAAAGAAAGAAAAAATTGTTACCGAGCAACATGTCTGAAGTCCATGTCACTCTGCAATGTAACTTTTCAGTAGATCCAAAGATGAGCCTAATGGACTGCCCTAGCAGTCATTTGTGGGAGTGAAATAAACAAAACTTGGAGCTATTTGATTTCAGTTTTTGTCTTTATCACAGATGATCATGTCATTGTTTCTTATGAGAAGAGGTCTTTGACTTTGACTACGAACCACTTAAGCATCATATTAAATTGCATTGTTGTATAGAAAAGGTCCTAGGCTGAATGGTGAGTCATGCTTAGACATACCATGGTGGCCTAATGGTTGTGATGCCTGTTCACAAAAAGTGAGAAATCGGGGTTAAAGTCCTGATCTGACACCAATTTTCAGTTGTCACTACATAATCATTACATAGCAGGTTCAGCATACCTAAAAAGTTTGTATTTGCATGTTTTCATATCATTGCACTTTCATTGACTTGATCTCTATTGACATATTCATTTTGGTGCATTTAAGAAATTTCATTCAGATTTAGATTTTCTGTAATTTCCCTAAATCCTCCCCAAGGAGCTAATAAACTGCTTCCCCTTCCCCATGTCAGACCTACTTTTCTGCTTCCTTCTTTGTTGCAAGGTCCTCTGTGCTCACTTGTGACACCACATTGTACTCTCTTTATGCACAGGCTGTCTTTCTTTTCTTTTTCACTGACTTCTTACATTCTTCCTCCACTTTGCCATTTAGTTTCCTTTTTGCCTATCTTCCTTCCTGTGTGTTACTGATGGGTGGCTGATGTATTTGACACCTAAAGGATCACTGGGTAACATACACTCCTGGAAATGGAAAAAAGAACACATTGACACCGGTGTGTCAGACCCACCATACTTGCTCCGGACACTGCGAGAGGGCTGTACAAGCAATGATCACACGCACGGCACAGCGGACACACCAGGAACCGCGGTGTTGGCCGTCGAATGGCGCTAGCTGCGCAGCATTTGTGCACCGCCGCCGTCAGTGTCAGCCAGTTTGCCGTGGCATACGGAGCTCCATCGCAGTCTTTAACACTGGTAGCATGCCGCGACAGTGTGGACGTGAACCGTATGTGCAGTTGACGGACTTTGAGCGAGGGCGTATAGTGGGCATGCGGGAGGCCGGGTGGACGTATCGCCGAATTGCTCAACACGTGGGGCGTGAGGTCTCCACAGTACATCGATGTTGTCGCCAGTGGTCGGCGGAAGGTGCACGTGCCCGTAGACCTGGGACCGGACCGCAGCGACGCACGGATGCACGCCAAGACCGTAGGATCCTACGCAGTGCCATAGGGGACCGCACCGCCACTTCCCAGCAAATTAGGGACACTGTTGCTCCTGGGGTATCGGCGAGGACCATTCGCAACCGTCTCCATGAAGCTGGGCTACGGTCCCGCACACCGTTAGGCCGTCTTCCGCTCACGCCCCAATATCGTGCAGCCCGCCTCCAGTGGTGTCGCGACAGGCGTGAATGGAGGGACGAATGGAGACATGTCGTCTTCAGCGATGAGAGTCGCTTCTGCCTTGGTGTCAATGATGGTCGTATGCGTGTTTGGCGCCGTGCAGGTGAGCGCCACAATCATGACTGCATACGACCGAGGCACACAGGGCCAACACCCGGCATCATGGTGTGGGGAGCGATCTCCTACACTGGCCGTACACCACTGGTGATCGTCGAGGGGACACTGAATAGTGCACGGTACATCCAAACCGTCATCGAACCCATCGTTCTACCATTCCTAGACCGGCAAGGGAACTTGCTGTTCCAACAGGACAATGCACGTCCGCATGTATCCCGTGCCACCCAACGTGCTCTAGAAGGTGTAAGTCAACTACCCTGGCCAGCAAGATCTCCGGATCTGTCCCCCATTGAGCATGTTTGGGACTGGATGAAGCGTCGTCTCACGCGGTCTGCACGTCCAGCACGAACGCTGGTCCAACTGAGGCGCCAGGTGGAAATGGCATGGCAAGCCGTTCCACAGGACTACATCCAGCATCTCTACGATCGTCTCCATGGGAGAATAGCAGCCTGCATTGCTGCGAAAGGTGGATATATACTGTACTAGTGCCGACATTGTGCATGCTCTGTTGCCTGTGTCTATGTGCCTGTGGTTCTGTCAGTGTGATCATGTGATGTATCTGACCCCAGGAATGTGTCAATAAAGTTTCCCCTTCCTGGGACAATGAATTCACGGTGTTCTTATTTCAATTTCCAGGAGTGTATAATTCCCACCTCTTGGGTTGATACATGGCTCACACATATTCCATGGTAATAAGGGAAGGGTGGTTGTCTGAGGTGGTGTCTTTCCAGTCCCCAGTTGATCCCTTTGTCTGAAGTTCAATTGGTATGAACACTCATCTAAGAAGGTTTAGTACCCCTATGTGACGAATCCCAGAATGAAGGAATACAACTCCAGAGATGTTAGCAATTGTGGGGGTCCAAAACACGATGAATACATCAAACCAATCTAGTAAGCCTCCATCCAACAAACAGAACTGTAATTAACCCAAGGAAATGATGAACCATCCAGTTAGTACATAGTGTCACACATGGAAGGAGGTTAGAGTTTTGTTAAAGTCAGTCTTGTTTGTCATTCAGCAGGGAATGGACACAATTTCAGGCTCACTGAAGTCATATTCCCACCTGTATAGTAGAACCATGTTAATTGACACAGACAGTGCCATTTAGGCTCAAACACTATTGCGAGCTACTATCCTATGTGGATGCCCTGTTCGTGTAGAGGTCCATCACACACTAGATTACTCATGTGTGTTTATTACTACCCAGTGGTTTGACAGTCTGACCAAGGAGGAAATCCAAGGTTACCTTTTCAATCAGGGCATAAAAGCAGTACAATGGGCTATGAAGAAGGTAGATAATAAATTAGTGCCTACCCTCACCCTGTTCGTTACTCTTGCACGATGGAACCCTCATCAAAGTTCAAGGCAGTCCATGGAGTTTAAGATCCTGTATACCAAACCCGATGTATTGCTATCAGTGTAATGTTTCAGCCGTACTCACATGTCCTTTAAAAATGCAACTAACTTTTGGGAGAGATGCATGTTAAGGAGATTGCCCACTCCCTTCCCCCAGTACATTAACTGTACAGGAGACCATGTAACTTTTTCCTGTGTATACTATGAGTCGCCAATTAATCCTAGGATTTTTATCTGTCACTTACCCCTTCTTTTGCCTCTGGCAGTGTTTGTTGATGTGAAAAATGCAAAGTTCCATACTCAGGTTCAGAATCTGTGTTAAACTGTAGATCTCCCTGTGGCTGGCTGGGTAAGTAAGTTTGAAGATCAGAAGGAGGCAGTGACATACCACCTCCAATAGGACGATGCTGAGTAAAGCACTGGCATGTTCAAAACAATCTTTAGATTGATGACTGTCTTACTTTTTACCTCAATGAATGGGCTACATAAAGGTAAAAGGTCTCACTGTTGCTTGGGAAGTATTTGTCAAACGAAAGCCTTCCATACCACTGTCTGGCATTCACAGCACTATTCTTACTACGCTGTGACCAAAAACAGGGCCTACATCTGACTTCTCTGTGATTCACATGTAAGTGCTCGGCAGAGGGTTCATAGAACCATTTTCCTTATTTCTCTGCTTTTACACTCCTGAACAATGTGGAAAAAATGAACACACAAATGTTTTCATTTGAACTGTGATTTCTATTATTTTATTAGGATGGTCATTTCTTTATGTGTAGGTGAGAGTCAACAAAATATTTTCACTTTCAAAGGAGAAAGAGGGTGATTGAAATTCCATGAAAATGTTTTGTCACAGCAAAAAATGCCTTTGTTTTAATTACTGCCACCCCACCTCATGTGTGCTCTCTCTCTCTCTCTCTCTCTCTCTCTCTCTCTCTCTTTCTTTCTTCACACTATTCCACAATAATACAAAAAAGGTGCCCTTATTTAAACTTTTGCCATGTCCTCCATCGAATCTCTCTGGTAAGGATCTCTTGCCGTGCAGCAGTACTCCAGAAGAGGACAGATAAGTGTAGTGTAAGCAGTCTCTTTACTAGATCTGTTGTGTCTTGTAAGTGTTCTACAGATGAAACAGTCTTTTGTTTGCCACTCCATCATTTTCTGAATGATGGTTCAGTTTAAGTTACCCATTATTATCGTCCCTAGGTATTCAGTTGAATCAACAGCCTTTAAGTCTGTGTAACCAAAATTTAATGTGTTTTTTTAGTACTCATGTGAAGGACCTTATACTTTTCATTGTTAAAGGTCACTCACCATAGGTATTGACATACACATCTGCAGCCTCCAGTGTAGTATCACAATTGTAAAATCCCTAAGTGCAAAAGTAGCACTCTCAATTGCCACTGTTGTACCCTCACAATATTCTGTACAACCTTCAGCCACACACAGGAAGTTTCTTATGATTCATACAGAGGAATGTAAATTTAAGATGGAACAGTACTGAGACGAATTTTTTGCCTACTGCAGCCCAGCAAAGGTGCAGACCCTTGCCCAACAAGCGTGGGAGGAAATGAAAAGGCAGAGAGAAATGTTCTTCCCTGTCACTATCTCAGAGATACTCCTCAAAGGCAGCACCATGCAAAGACATTGTGCAGCCAACGTCCACTTCATTGGTGTGAATTACCAACTGATCCTCTACCTTAGATACAGCTAATAAGCCTGGGGAGGAAAACCCCACCTCTGAAGAAATAGTGGAGCAGAATGATCCGCCTCCTCCTCAATCCAGTAGTTGAATGCATACAAATTGAGGCACCCCAAAGCTACCACAGTAATTACAACTACCACATTGTACATCTCTCATCCTGAAATATGGCTGTCCTTCAGTGGAGTGTATGTGGCTGCACATTGCATAGAGCGGAGCTGCACCTGCTGTTACATTCACAATCCTCAGCTGCTTTATGCCTACGAAAATACACTCTTGAGACCGCACTGATCTTTTATGCTTCACTCTGGAACTTTATGTATCTTGGAGGGAACTTCTGCTTGCAGAGGTGCAATGATGCTCATCTTAAACACTATCCATGGTTAAATCATTCAACTGAACACCCAGTTACAAGCTGTTGCTGTCAACATTTTGTTTCCAGTATTACATGTTCTTGTGTGACATCTAGACACCCATATCGCTTCTCATCAGGGCGGATGTACTACGGCTTATCACTCAGCTCCTGACACCTTTCTTACTGCACAGTGACTGCAGTGCCCATCATACCATTTGGGGCTCTCCCAGAGCCTGTAGGTCTATGTGAGCCATGCTCCTCGCATATATTGTGGACCAGCTTAATATTCTCCTTTTCAACACTTGCGAAACCACATCCAACATCTATTTCAGCTTCTACTCATTCAGCGTCGCACATGGGTATCTCCTCCTGAGGTTGTCCTCTGTCTAGAGTATTCTATTGTTTCAGATGCACACTCAAGAGGCCATTCCCTGTGTGTAATTCACTTACATTCCATACATAAGATGATGGCAGATTTCTAAAGTTGGCTCTGTTTCTCATTGGCATCATTTGAGAAACAACAATTCCACAGCAGTGATTACCAGGTAGAGTACTTTACGAATGTGATCTTTATTGCTGATGAAAGTTTTGCAACAAACCTTGCTTGTCCAGTGGACTAAGGAATGCTGAGTCATGGTTCACATGCAGAGACAAAATCTGTGTGCTTTTTAATGACACCACACAGTGCGGAACTGAATCCATTATCAATAAATGTGTACAGAGAGCCATTGAATTATCAGAAACAGCAAAACAACCACTTGGATCACTCTTGTTAATTTTACTCCCACTCCTGTGTGGGAAATTTTGTTGTGTTTTTGACAAAAAAAAATTGTTTCTGCTATACCCGATATGACCATTTCTAAGGATATCATTGTGGATTCTGTCAATATAATGAACATCTTTGGTTGGTACTGGCATCTTAAACTCCACACTTTACTTTCCTGCCTTCATACCTCAGAGACGAGCAGCAGTGGCTCAGGAGATCTCATTCAGTTGTCATAATTGTGAATGCTGTAACACAATTTTTACTGGAAGGAAGCTGGTACGTGCTCTTTCATTAACACAACCCTAAGACTCATGACCAGATATAATTCACATTCAGGTGTTGTAACATCTATCTCCTTATGGCAAGCAGTTTCTCATCCATACATACAATCATATTTGGAAGCACAGCACATTTCCTATACATTAGTGTGAAGCCACCATAATCCCTGTTTCTAAGCCTGGTAAGGATAGGTACCTTTCTTGCAGCCACTATTCCATGTCCCTCTCCAGTAGTGTCTGCAAAGTGACGAAACAAATGATCAGTGGGTTGCTGGTAAGGTGACTTGAGTCTCAGAAATTGCTAACAAATATCGTATGTGGTTTTCATAGGCATTGCTCTGTAAAACTTTCTGCAGCAGTGCAACATTGTAGCTGTACGTTTTGATGTGGGAAAGGCCTAAGACCGTGCTGGAATACGAGTATCATCCATATAACACACAGATAAGGCTTCTGAGGCTGCCTGCCTCATTTCATTCATGAGTTTTTAAAAGACTGGAGTCTTTTTAATGTACGCATATATTCAGCTCTGTTGAGGAATTTTATTCAGAATGATGTACCTCAAGGCTTGTGCTGAGCTTAACATTATTTGTCATACTCCACAGGGGTCTCGCAACTCTTGTATGTGTGTGGCAAGAGTGTAGTCCCAAGCCATTGGAGGACTTGTTCCTTTCTTGTGCTGCAGTTTTACTCTCTGACTATATCTCCTCTCTGACTAATTCTCTAGGACAAGTTCCCTGCTGACAGCGTATCTAACTCATAGGATGTCAATTCGAATTTGACCCACATTGTTCCTTAATTTTGTGCCAGTTATTTCTTTTAATTTGTGTTCAGTTCCCACTTCTGGGTTTACCTCCACCTTTTTCAGTATTTTTACAGATTGTGTAGGCTATGTGAGGAAGGTTGTGCGTACCAAGCATGGTAGTGAATCCATGTAGGTGGGGTCGTTACATACTCGTACAGTGGTAGCCCATTGACTACACAGGGATTGCATTGTTGATGCCCAAGCTGACACCACACCACGTGTGCCGAGCAGTGGTGCCTGTTCATTCGCAGGCATGTGAATTCAAGCATTGGCCATATTGCTAGGTAGCCTTTGCTCTGGCTGGATGACATCTGTGGCGAGAACTCTCATTTGGAGTAGGCAGCATCATGGCAGAGATTTGGGATCATGAAACGAGCAAAGGTATCAGCCAGTGGCCATGAGGTCGCAGCAATGTCTTCAGACAGACCACAATTTAGTGCTGATTCTTATGATCCTAGAACTTTACCTCCTTGACTGTGCTATGGGAGGAAAACGAAACCAAACTACTTGTGAACAGTTACTGATTTGAACCCAAACAAATGGTTGGTCCTGCCCCTCTACTAAACCAATGTGTTTTGTGGAGAAAATTGAAAACATAGTTGGTGAACTCTCTTCTCTTAGGATTTTGCAAAGTAGTTCCATCTTAATTAAGACAGCAAATTGTACACAGTCCTGGCCTTTACTGTGTATAAACAATTTGGTGATGCACCTGTTACCATCACACCCCATAAGAACCTTAATATGATACAGGGATTCATCTTTCACTGGGACCTTATGCTGTAGACAAACAAAGAACTGTGCAAACACTTAAAGAGACAAGGGATCCACTTTGAATGTTGTGTACGTTGTGGCCCACTAGATTGACAAGGTAGACAACAGTGCATTTCTCCTCACATTTGAAGGGGATTCACACCCAGAAAAGATCAAAATCGTGTGTTACTGCTGTGATGTGAAGCCATGTTTCCCACACCTGATGCAATGTTTTAAATGCTAACACTTTGGACATACAACTTCCTGGTGTACTTACAACCTCATTTGTGGAGACTGTGGCTAACCACTTTATGAAAATTAACCATCTTCTCTACCACCTTTCTGTATCAGTTATGGGAATGACCACCTTCCCCAATCCATAAACTGTGTTAACCTACTAAAGGAATGCAAAATACAGGAACTGGAAGTCACAAATCATCTTTGATATTTTGAAACTCAAAAAATATGATCATTTGTATCTGATCTCAGTGATATCAAACTTTGCTGCTACTGTGGCCAGGTCATCAGTTGTATCTGGTATATTTATTCTCTTGACATTGACATATGGTAATAGTGCAAATAAACTTGACTATGATGCTGATAGGCCTGCCATTCACATGGTTTATGGAGCACCATCTTCGGGTACCACTCCCTGCTGTCATCTGGAGAAGCAACTTCCTCCTCCAGCATCTACTGGTGACAAGGATGACTCTTGAGAACCCTCTCTCCAGAAATCACAGATCATACACCTAACACCAGCCATTGCCTGAAAGAGCCTTGGACAGTGGGTTCCAGGGTCGCACAGCCTTTTTTCTGTTTCTGCAGTCACAGTAGACAAGCCCTCACAACAAACTTGACCATGAAAAGTGGTGTTGGTGGTGGAGGAGGAGGAGGAGGAGGAGGAGGAGGAGGAGAAGAAGAAGAAGAAGGAATCTTGGCTACTCTGGGACCCCAGAGGCACCAACTCTCCTCGCGCTGTCAAGCTCTGAACCAATGTTTGTTGATGTTCCACATCCATTGGTGAGAGACAGTGATCCTGGTGTGTGATCTGTCCTTTTGGCCCCTTTATGCCTATCCAGGACACCCTCAGCTTTATGGTCCAATGGTACACCAATGGGTATTATTTTCACCTGCTGTAACTACAACTTCTAATTTTCTCCTGTTCTGCAGTTTCTAAGAAACACACTGCACTAATGACCATTCCCACGCTCTATGAGATTACTATGCCTTGTGTTGGAGCTGTACTGACCCTGAGGCAGGTGGAGTCTGCACATTGGTTTGCACTGATTTCGTCAGCGAGTGGATTCCCCTCCATACTATTTCTAAAGGAATTGCATTGGGAATGCAAATGACACTACTGATCACCATTTATAATGTTGAGTTGCCTCCATGCAGTGCACTTACTTACTTTGCGATGACCACCTGAATCCAACAGCTGTCTCCCTCACCTTTTTTCCTACTTTGGGATTTCAGTGTGTACCACCCCCTGTGAAGTAATACTAATTTGACTGGTAGGGGCCTTCTGATTCACCAGCTACTTTCCGGTTTTGATCTGTGTCTCCTCAGTGACAGTACTCCCACCCATGTCACTTTTTCAGGTATTGACATGACAATCCCCTCCCCCAATCTTGTATTGTAGGTACCCAACAATTTTTGCAGAAGTGACTACATTTTGGTGAGCCTTTACCTTCCTTGTTACTGCCCAATGGACCAGTTACCATATTGTGCTATTCAAAGAGCCAAGTGGCAATTGAACACCTGTGCTGTGTCCACAAGGTTGTGGGATATGTCATCGATGCCATTACCTGCACTGCTGGAGCTGCTGTTCCCCTTTCTGCAGGTGCCTTCTGCCACTTGTTGATGTCATGGTGGACCAAAGACATTACAAAGTGTCAAGATCCTCAAAGGGTCCTGCAACATCCAAGGTGGTTTTCTCCACAGACCACCTTCCTCATTTTCAAGTGGGTTCGTGCTAAGACTTGCTGTCTATGTAAATACATTAAGAAGGAATTACCCTCCTGCCAGGCTGAATTATCTAATGAACCTTTCACTGATCTGGAAATGCTTCAGGCTCTTGACTTGTTACATGATATGATCCCAGGTCACAATTCAGTTTATAACCAAATGATCCAACATCTGAATGAATGTTACTAAAATGTTCCATCTACTCAGTGGCTTAAACAGTATTTGGCTAGAAGGTGGTTTCCCTTTGCAATGATGAGATAGTATCATTGCCTCAGTCCTTAATCCAGACAAAATCCCAACTTCCATCAACAGCAGCTGACTGATTAGCCCCACCAATGTGCTCTTCAAGGATGGTAGCCAGTTGATTATGCTGAATTCTCCTCTGGGATCTTTGGCTCCTTATCAGTGTCATTTCTGGGAGGTATGATACGCAACTGGCCATCTGGTTAGGTAGGAAACAGCAATCTGACAATCATGTTTCTAAATGCCAATGGTCTCTTTTGACCTATATAAGGCATACAACATTGATTGGCACCATCACATTTTACAAACCTTCCATGACTGGGACTTTTGAGACTCCCTACTACTTTTTGTTCACCAATTTTTACCCCACCAGTTGATTTGAATTAAAAGAGAGTTGATACATCACACAGCTGTTACTCTCTTCCTCATTGCCATCAATGGACTAGTGACCTCCCTAGGACCATTGGTCACTCCTGCACTGTATGTTGACAAGTTCTACATTTGGTATAGCCCCAAATCTGTAGCCTTGGCTAAATGCCAGCTCCAACACACCATCCAAGGGCCTCCACTTGGATCCTTTCTAATGACTTCCAATTCTCTTCCACAAAAAATGTGAGTCATACAATTCTGTCATTGTACCATGGTATGTCTTGACGTATAATTCTACTTGGGTACCCAACACTTAGATGTTGTTGCTCAGTGCCAAGTTTTGGACTCCTCTTCGACAAAAAAAAAAAAAAAAAAAAAAAAAAAAATAATAATCCTGATATAGCTGCTCCATATTCATCAACTAAAGAGTAGTTGCATATGAAAGCTTAACACGCTCTGCCCACACTTCTCAGAGTGCATATTGTGCTACTCTCTTCTAGATTTACTGAGCCCTGGTTGCATGCTTATTGGACTATGGTTGTCAGGTTTATGCCTCATTGGTCCCTTCAGCTTGGAAATCACTGGACACATTCCATCATTGGCACTTGCACCTTCCATACTATTCATTTAGACAGTCTCTTAGCCAAAGTAGGGTCTTCCCTCTTCAGGATCTGTGGTACCAGTTCTTGCTCACTTTTGCCATCAGCATCTGACAATTTCCTAATCATCCATCGTATCACATTCTTTTTGTGTACATCAACCCCTGACGCCCGCCCTTGGGTGGGATTAAAGTTGGACTGTGTTTCATGGCCTTCTGCCAAGATTTCCAACCATATGTGCTCCCCGTGACCCCCTCCCTCCCTGGCCAGGGTTATTACCCAGACCACTAATTAGGACCAGTCTGTTTCAAGCTCCTTCATGACCTTGTGGCTTCTGTTCCTGTTTTTCAGAACTGTCAGGATGCTGCTGTCATTTACACTGATAGCTCTAAAACAATGGAGAGGATAGAATATGCTTCTACATTTCCCACCAGTCAGGAACAACATTTGTTGCCGGGAATGTGTAGTGTTTTTATAGCAGAGCTCATAGTAATTAATAGAGCCCTACATTTTATTAAGCAGTGTTCACTCAGTCATGATTTAACTTATAGTGACTCAATAATCATCTCCAGTCCATTGATTGATATTACCCCAGTCTCCCCACAATATCTGCTATTGAAACTCTTCCCTCTGTCCTTAGTTGTGCAACCAGCTCAGTTGTATTTCTCTGACTCCCATGCCTTGTGGGTATCCCATGCAATGAACTGGTTGACCATTTGGCTAGAGAAGCAATTACTCACCCTACATCTGCTTTTATGATCCCAGTTACAGATTTGCAGTTGCAAATAAGATGTCTCTTCAGAGATGGAGGAACATCTGGTGGTCTACCACCTGTACTAATAAATTCTGCATTATAAGGGAGACCGGTACTGCATGGGACTCATCCATCCAGTCCAACCAGAAGGAATCCACCACCCTATTGTGCCTTCGAATCAGTCACCTCCAGTTTTATTTTATGCAGTGAGCCACCCCGCATGTTGTGGAGCCTAACAAACAGTAGCTCGCATTATGCTTGAATGTCGTCCCCCCCCCCCCCCCCCCCCCCCCCCCCTTTCTAGCTCTCCACGCTAAGCATGACCTCCTGGATTCTTCGCCTCTGATGTTGAAGGATAACTTGTGGACAATTGAAATGGTTCTCCATTTTCTCTGTGAAAGTAGTTTTTACTTTTTACTGTCTTTCCTCTTAATCAGGTTCATCTACATCTACATTTATACTCTGCAGGCCACCCAACGGTGTGTGGCGGAGGGCACTTTACGTGCCACTGTCATTACCTCCCTTTCCTGTTCCAGTCGCATATGGTTCGTGGGAAGAACGACTGTCTGAAAGCCTCCGTGCGTGCTCGAATCTCTCTAATTTTACATTCGTGATCTCCTCGGGAGGTATAAGTAGGGGGAAGCAATATATTCGATACCTCATCCAGAAACACACCCTCTCGAAACCTGGCGAGCAAGCTACACCGCGATGCAGAGCGCCTCTCTTGCAGAGTCTGCCAATTGAGTTTGTTAAACATCTCCGTAACACTATCACGGTTACCAAATAACCCTGTGACGAAACGCGCCGCTCTTCTTTGGATCTTCTCTATCTCCTCCGTCAACCCGATCTGGTACGGATCCCACACTGATGAGCAATACTCAAGTATAGGTCGAACGAGTGTTTTGTAAGCCACCTCCTTTGTTGATGGACTACATTTTCTAAGGACTCTCCCAATGAATCTCAACCTGGTACCCCGCCTTACCAACAATTAATTTTATATGATCATTCCACTTCAAATCGTTCCGTACGCATACTCCCAGATATTTTACAGAAGTAACTGCTACCAGTGTTTGTTCCGCTATCATATAATCATACAATAAAGGATCCTTCTTTCTATGTATTCACAATACATTACATTTGTCTATGTTAAGGGTCAGTTGCCACTCCCTGCACCAGGTGCCTATCCGCTGCAGATCTTCCTGCATTTCGCTACAATTTTCTAATGCTGCAACTTCTCTGTATACTACAGCATCATCCGCGAAAAGCCGCATGGAACTTCCGACACTATCTACTAGGTCATTTATATATATTGTGAAAAGCAATGGTCCCATAACACTCCCCTGTGGCACGCCAGAGGTTACTTTAACGTCTGTAGACGTCTCTCCATTGATAACAACATGCTGTGTTCTGTTTGCTAAAAACTCTTCAATCCAGCCACACAGCTGGTCTGATATTCCGTAGGCTCTTACTTTGTTTATCAGGCGACAGTGCGGAACTGTATCGAATGCCTTCCGGAAGTCAAGAAAAATAGCATCTACCTGGGAGCCTGTATCTAATATTTTCTGGGTCTCATGAACAAATAAAGCGAGTTGGGTCTCACACGATCGCTGTTTCTGGAATCCATGTTGATTCCTACATAGTAGATTCTGGGTTTCCAAAAACGACATGATACTCGAGCAGAAAACATGTTCTAAAATTCTACGACAGATCGACGTCAGAGATATAGGTCTATAGTTTTGCGCATCTGCTCGACGACCCTTCTTGAAGACTGGGACTACTTGTGCTCTTTTCCAATCATTTGGAACCTTCCGTTCCTCTAGAGACTTGCGGTACACTGCTGTTAGGAGGGGGGCAAGTTCTTTCGCGTACTCTGTGTAGGTTGGGCAGGGTTAGTTATGAGTGAGGTTTCTCTCACCGCAGATGAGCCTTGGGACACCCCTTGTCTCTGTACTGGTACTTCTGAATTTATTCTCAGTTCTGGCACCTAAATTGCTTTTAGTGTCTCAGTTTTACCACTCCTACATACAGGGAGTGAACAAAAATATGGAAATGCCGCAAACACTTCACATCACCATGCCTAATACTTTGTAGGAAAATTGCTGTCATTCAAGAAATGGATAAATGCAAGTTCTGCATGGTTATAAAGAGAATCTTATACTATTCTTCCTGCAAAATAGTGGCAAGTTCAGGTTGTTATGATGCAGGTGGACAGTGATTATACACCTTTTCTCCAAAGTAGATGGGAAGGGCTCAATAATATTGAGATGTGGTGATTGTTGTGGCCAGGAGAGATGTGAGAGTTAATCCTTGTGCTCACGAAACCAGTCCTGAATGACGCCAGCTGTGTGAGCAGGGTCCTTGTCATCTTGGAATACAGCATCACCATTGTGGATCAGACGTTGTACAGTGGGATGCACCTAATCAGCCAGAATGGTCACATAATCCTTGGCAGTAAAGTAACCTTGCATAGTAACTGTGGATCCCATAGGTTACCACAGTATGACTGCCCAAATCATTACTGAACCCGCACCATTTTTTTTCACTCTTGGGGTGTAAACTGTACCAGAATTTGGAAATAGTGTGAAACAAGGCTCATCCGACCAAATGACTTTCTTCCATCGAGGTTTTATGGCTTTGGTGCCACATTTTCCTGTTATGGGCATTTGTATCATTGATGAGTGGTTTTGGAATTCCAGTTCGCCCTGCAATGCCCTGTTTATGAAGCTCCCTTCATGTTGTTTTGGTGCTGACAGGATTCACACATGCAGCATTCATTTCTACAATGACTTTTGCAGTTGTTATTGTATTATTTTTTGTCACAATCCTCTTTGATGATTATCCATCACAGTCACTCAACACACACTTAGCGTGTGATGTTTTTCCACTTTCCCTGTATGCAGTATAAATCTTCAATATGTTGTCTCTTGAAACACCTTGATTACAGAAGCACCCACAATATGAGCATCAACAGTTTTCTCACATTCAAATTCACTTAGTTTCAATATAATGCACTCACAACTACACAGAACACTGTTCTGACCACGATTGACACTTGCAACATATTGAGGACATTGCACAGGTGCTGTCTGTGGTCAAATACAACAGCACGACCTGCAGAGTTGGCTAGCATGTGCATTTATGTTCGAGCATACATTTCTTGTGATTTTTCTATGTTTTTGTCCAACCCCTGTACTTTCATAATCTAATCAAACTTTCGCAGATGTCACTAACTCCACATGCACTAGCTCTTGACCAAGTCACTGGTGACCCCTCATTGTTTAGTCTTTTAACCGCCAACCAACCAACTTTCTTTGCCATAGCAGTCAACCTTATTGTTGGATCATCTCCTGTCAGGCATCTCAGGCACTCTGTTTGTCTGTGGTTTCACAGTCTGTTGCAGCTCTCAGTGGACCTGTTTACTTGACTGGCAGCTTCAGTGCTGTCTCAAACATCTCTATCAATGGAGCATATTCAATAACTTCTACCACCCTAATATGTCAGTTCTTCTGCTGTTCCATTTGTCAGAATCATTTCTGACATCTATCTTACCAGGCAGCATGCTGTATCTGTCTTCAGAATGTCCTACACATTTTAAGTGGCACGTCATGGGAGCAAACTGGACAGTTCTTTTTCATTCGTATCGACTTTTGGTCCATTCAGTGCTAAACTATATGTGTATAGTACACTAATTGTCATAAAAAGAGCTGGACCTAGAAGGACAAGGCAGATTGTGATCACTGTTGGCAGGCAGCTAGATTGTACCACAAGTACAAAATGATTACACTTTTAACTTTGAAAGACTAACATTTACTGCTCTTCACAGCCACAAAATGTGCATGTTAGTGTGGCGTAGGTCCCCTATGGTTGCAAATTCAAGCATCCACACGTCATGGGATGGAGTCATACAGGTCTCGGGTGTAGTCCTGCTACACTCCATCACATGGCACCTGAGCATGCACTTCCCACAAATTGGTGGGTGGAGGTGGAGTTCTGATGACATGGTCTATAGTACTCTGCACATCCTTGACCAGGGAGGTATCAGGCAATGTGGCTAGCCATGGCAGTGTGTCCCCAGCTGCAAGGCACACTCGGGAGATGACAGCAGTATGGGGACAAGCATTGACGAGTTGAAATTGAGCATGGGGGTGGGTGTTTGCGAATGGTGGAGCCACCACTCACAGGACCTCCTCCATGTACTTTGTTGCCATCATGGAACCCATTAGAAAAGCTAACAGTGAATGGGCACCATAGGATATCAATCCCCACACCATCGCACGAGGCTGGTGGGACATGTGATGAGAGACTACAAACCCTTCTTGGTGGTGCTCTCCTTTGCACCTCCAGATTCAGACCCAATGGTCATCGCCTTACAAGCAGAAGTGGAACTCGTCACTGAAGGTGGCCCACTGCTAGTGTTCAGGGTCCCACGTCTGCCTTTGCCAACACCAGATGAGTTGCGCAGGACTCTGCATTGGTGTGAATGGCAGGCATCATAAAGATCACTGTGCAATAAGCCCTGCATCATGCAACCTACTGGCAGTGGTACTAACACTTACGAGATTTTGTATAGAATGCAGAACAGCCCATTGTATGGCCCTATCATTGCCATTGGATCTGTTCACACATGCACCCTCCTTGTGATGCAGGCCAGACATCCATATCCTGTGTGTCATGGATACATTCCTTCCTGTATCCATTGCTGCTAACAATGGGCAACGGTGGTTTTTATATGACCTGCCTGGCAAGCAGTACAATGATAGGACCACCCAGCCTCTTGCAGCCACATGATTTGGCTCCTCTTGGACTAGTCTAGCTGGGCAACCCATTGTCGAACGTGTTTCCTGGCCATGGTGCATGTGCGGGTGATGCTCTAGAGATGCTGTCCACTGTCTTATTGGTCAGCATGGGTGTTTCAGGCCCTCTTATGTCATCCAGTGGGCACGACATCATGGCCCCACTCACACTCCCCGAGTGCATGGCTGAGCGTGCAAACTTAATCAACGATGTAGCTGATAGTGTGTGAGATACTCTCCCAGTTTGTAGTGGGTCGATCGAGCCCCTGTGGGCACAGCTCTTTTTATGGTGATTAGTGTATGTTGACCTATATGACTGTCAGTTTTAAATCAACTTAACATGACTCATCATTGCAAAATCTGTTTGACCACTGGTGTGTTCCCCAACAGTCCAGTTATGTGTGCATGTTTGAGAGTGTCCGAACTATTGCTACTGGTCTGCATTGTGGCACAATGTTCTCCTTTACATATACATGGAATGAGTATGCTGCTAAGTCTGCAATTCTAGTATCTAATCCTCTAAGCTATTTTGTTCCCTTGGATGGTCTGTGTGTTGCTATATGTAGGAACATTCTGTTGGTCTGGCACTAACAATGGTCATCTCTTCATGGGACCAAATTTGTGGACATTAATCCCTCCCTTACAGCTTCAGGAACTTATCCAAGTCATTGTGAGGAGATAATTCTATCTAGATTATTTACTGGGCACTGTCTTTTAAGCAATAGCCCCACACCACTTTGTGCTCTCTCTGTCAAACTGTTTTCTAATGCAATTTCAGTTTTTTAACACCTCATGATTTAATGTGTGTTTATCATCTTCCTTTTCCGCAGGTACAGCACAGGCAATAGAACCCATTCTACTCTTTACTCCCTGTAGCAGCATGGTGAAGATGATTTGATTTTGGTTGTTCTATTTGTTCATTTTACCTCTCCATTATGTATCTTGTTTTTAACTAGCTTTCCAGGTCCACCATCACTAGTCCTTACAGTTTTATCCACCTACTAATGCCACTCAGGCTCCTCTGCATTATCTAGCTTCAAGAACCATGGAATGCTGTACCCAGAATATGATCCTCTGTATGTTATGATTTGGGTGCTTCAAACCTCACCTGTTTTGCACCCACCTTAGTTTTAGTTCTGAAGGTATTACTGTACACTTGATAATGTGAGCCAAACAGAAGCATTTAACACAGATGAGTTTCTGACACAAACTAGACATTGTGTATTCCTCAGTCTGGAAAATGACAAAAATGCCATTTGAATGTGCATCATATTGTAGCATTTACAGGAGTAGATTTCCAAGGATATAACAAAAATCTTGTATCACACATCTTTACAGTGTGCCATTTCCTCTTTGGAGTTTGTGACATACCTTCATATTTCTTTACCATAGTGGTTAATTCATGGATATCTTGTTCAGAAGAGATTGTTTCCAAATCCCTGTCCAGGCATCCATGTTTAGATTTTGTACAGTTTCCCGAAGTCACTTTGGTTGAATGTCAGGGTGGTTCATTCCTCGTTCTTATGTGATCTGAACTTGCACTTTGACTCAAAATAGAACTCCTAATACTTCTTTATAAGGTTGATTTTCTATGCTGTGGATATTAACAGTGTGTCATCTGCGATGTAGAGTCCAGACATGTATTCACTCCATTACTTAACTGTGCCTGTACACAACCTTTGCTCGTCAGTCGCAGCAACTTGAGAGAGATTGAAAGTAGCATTAGGAACTACCACTTTTAGAATCCTTTCCAAGAAATGTTTATTTGTAATCTTTCCATTTATCTTATTAATGCATCTGTATTAAAGTTGAAAGATGTTAACCTTAATTTCAAAAATATGCTGATGCCACTGGTTCTCACATTTGGTGAAAAATGCAGTGGACTCCAGCACATAAGGGATCTGAAAGTAAAGGTACTAGATATTTAAACACACCTGACTGGACAGAACAGCTTCCTGTCCATTATTATTCCACATGGATTCTGTATGGATCTACTAGTAACTTGTGTACAACTGTACCACATGCAGAGTGGTACAACATTCATATCTGAAGACCTCGGATAACATCTACTGCAAGAGATGGAAATAAAGTAGACTTGTTGGCAACAGACAGACCTCTCATCTGCTCATGTAGGGACTTGGATTGAAATGCGTAGTTCACCAAGCTATATAAAAATGTTTATCTAGCAGAATAATTAAAAATGGCAGAGATCCTATTGTATGTACTGACAGTGTCAGGAAGCTTCCTAAGAAACAAAACTTACAACATAATAGGTGCACTGGCCACTGTGGCCGAGTGGTTCTAGGCGATTCAGTACGGAACCACGCTGCTGCTACGGTCACAGGTTCGTATCCTGCCTTGGGCATGGATGTGTGTGATGTCCTTAGGTTAGTTAGGTTTAAGTAGTTCTAAGTCTAGGGGACCGATGACCTCAGATGTTAAGTCCCATAGTGATTAGAGCCACTTGAACCATAATAGGTGCAAAACAAAGCTTAAATCCAGAGAATGGAAGATATTACTTGAAACCTGTTCAGATACAAGTAGGGCAGTACAAAAAGCCTTAAATAACTTATACAGCAAAATACTATCACAGAATCTATCCCAAAGCTCCAAGAAATGTTGGTAATGGTAGGGCTGTCATTGAGATGAGAAAGTAAGAAATATAAGATACCAAAACAGAAGCAAAAGTTTTAAATTCTGTCTTTAAACATTCCTTCACAAAAGCAAAATCAAAAATGTTGTCATCATTCAATAGCTGTACATCTACTAAGATAAGTGCTGTAGCAATAAGTAATGAGTCCATGTAAAATTATTCACAGACTTTGTGAGAGTATTTGCTCAACTGTTGATAGCAATTTACTGCAGATAGCTTGAGCAGAGATGTGTTCTCTGTCACTGAAAGTGATGACAGGACACGGAAATCTGCAAAAAAGATTTGGTGGTGGTGGTGGTGATGGTGTGGTGGTGGTGGTGGGGGGGGGGGGGACTAATCAACAGAACTATCATCTGTTATCACTCACATCTGTTTGTAGTAGAATACTGTAACATATTCCAAGTTCAAAAATTATGCTCTACCAGGACCAAAAGATTATATTCTCAATGGAAATAGGTATGAGTTCCACAATTTGCACACAGAGCAAACCAGGTTGATTTGATGTTTTTAGACTCGTAAAAAGTTTTTAATTCAGTACCACACTGATGCTGTATGTGCTTATGGGATATCTAACCAGATCTGTGACTGTATCAGAAATTTCCTGACAGAAAAATACATACTTGTTAGTGTCATCTGCAGACACTGAAACAATGTCTACTGTCTCCCAGGGGAGTGTAATTGGACTTTAGCTGCTCATGTTATACATTAATGTTTTAGCTAAAATGTTAGTTGCAATTCCAAGTTTTGCACAAAAAGTGCAGTTATTGATGAGGAAATTCTATCCATTAAAATTGACAGCAATATCAAATTAGATTTTGATAACATATTACTCTGATATGAAGGATAGCAACTATCTCTATATAAATAAATGCAAAGTTGTGCACTTCATAAAATTGCTGACATTTAGTTATTTGAGTGATGCATTAATTAGAAGAAAATTCATGAGAAAGCAGTATAGTATAGTTTCTCTGTGCAAGGTGTTGAGGTACAAAAATATGAAACTGCAGAATTGCACATTTACTCATTGTTTGTTTCTGCATCAGCTGATGTAATTTCCAGTTCTATACTGCGAGTATTCATTTTGTTTGGGTATTGCTCAGTGGTGGATAATTTGTAATTTGGGTTTCGCATAGCCATATTTACACTTTTTTCCTGTAGTCCTGAAATGCTTTCCCTATATCACAGCGGTCACAGTGTGTTTCAAATTCAAAAGTGTATAATATCTAATGGCTTCAAGGCATTTTAGACAAGATCATGTTGCAATTACGTTTCTTTTGTTAAGATAAACATTCATCACAAGCTAATTGGGATAAGTGTGTAATTCAATTAAATTTTTGGATCAATTTTAATCAGAAAGGTAGATCCATTAAAGTATCTCATCCTGTGTTCTGTATGAACTGTTCTTGTGTGGTGTCACCGCCAGACACCACACTTGCTAGGTGGTAGCCTTTAAATCGGCCGCAGTCCACTGGTATACGTCGGACCCGCGTGTCGCCACTGTCAGTCATTGCAGACCGAGCGGCGCCACACAGCAGGTCTAGAGAGTCTTTCTAGCACTCGCCCCAGTTGTACAGCCGACTTTGCTAGCCATGGTTCACTGACAAATTACGCTCTCATTTGCCGAGACGATAGTTAGCATAGCCTTCAGCTACGTCATTTGCTACCACCTAGCAAGGCGCCATTATCATTTGCTATTTATCTTGTGATGCATGTACCGTCAGACCGATGTTCACCAATTATGGATTAAAGTTAAGTATTCCAGAAGCTACGTACTTTTTTTACTAGACTCAACTCCTTTAACTGTTCCAGACCTCACGCTAGCCTGAGTGAGCTAAAACGCGTGCCTTTTGGCTACCTCATAGTGGCTTGGCTGTCTCGCCAAGTCACAACATCTTGCATTAGTAATTTTGCTGTCCATGTGCTGTAATTTCCTGTCACTGTTCTCACTCTCTCTTGTGCTAGGTACCTGGAAAATAGATATGTCTGTCTGGACAGTTTTGCCACATCTCCATCAAACAAGCACTGTACATTACTCTCTGTTTTTCATCATTACTTTTTTCATAGAAAATGCTTTAAATTTCCCAAAATGATGATGAGCAGTGGTATACTGTGGAGACTAGAGATTATCGCTATAATGTGGAGAGACCACATGGGAAATTGCTGTGACCACCACATTGCAGGAAGTAGGGCCTATTGTTTAGTTATGGAGAGTGAGTTTTATTTTATATGGCGTCAACAAATATCTCTGTTGCAAAATATTTTTTTATAGAATTGTTGTTATGAACATGTCACAGAGAGAAATAAATTACCTTCACTCTTTTATTAGACCCATATCTTGGCATACTTTCTAAATGCAAGCAAAAAAATTGTCGCACTGGATTACCCAATACCACAATATCACTGGCTCATATAGCAAAGGACCATTTCGTTAATAGAGAACTCACTCTACAAACTACTGCAGCATGCATTGTTGTCAGAATTCAAAGTCTAGTAATCTGCACACTGATCAAGTTTATTGTAATGATAGCACTTGGTCTGGATGGTACACTTGAATTAACTGCAATGTTGTTTTAGTTAACCCGAATCAAGAAGCACTGTTTTCAAGTGTAGGTTCTTGGTGGGGTTTCTGGGCCTTAGTTTTGAGATTAACATAATTGTCTAACTTCAAATGTTTGAAACTAATAACAATAAAAATTTACAAACACCACCAATATTTTAGTTCCAGGAAACATAGAGGAGCTAGATCCTTCTCCTTTGTCCTTCATCATCCATGGAATCATTGTTTAGTATTTGTGGCTGTATTGTTTCTGTACTTTGCTGAATGCTCTGTGTTCATCCTGTAATTCAAAGAAATGACAGTGTGTGTCATTTTAAAGAAATCGGTTCACACGAACATAATCTGTATTCCTTAAAACCACCGACATGTTCTGTTCCATATTTTATGACCAAGTATGGCAGTAGTGGCAGAAAAAATATAATTTGGTTGGACTGCTTATACTTCAGTTACACAAGATCCATCTTACAACTGGGAACCAGAAATTTCAGGAGTACACATTTGCTCTAACGTCATTATTCAACTCATCGGGTCAACTTTTCCTCACTGTTCATGATGGATCAGTGGTAAAGAAGCAATCTTTAGTCATGGGCCTACCCATCCTGATTGAAGTCTCCTGTGGTTTCTGTAAATAGCTCTAGATGATTGCTGGGTGACTCGTTTAGCATAGCCTTCACCAACCTTAACAAACTGAACCAGTGCTCTGTGTATTGATGTCACTGTTAATGAGAGATTAAGCTCTGGTCTTTTCCTTACAAAGTAAGGTGATAGTGTGGTTAAGGGACTGGATTGGCTTTTGTGAAGAGCAGTGTTAAGATCCCCAATCGATAATTCAAATTTATGTTTTCTGTGTCTTCACTAAACCCAAATTCCAGGCTCGTTCCTTCTAAGGATACAGACGACTTTCACCCTAATGCTTTTACAGTACAATCTTGCAGTCCATCTGAACAATTCAAAGTACTTCAATGTAGATGGAGTAAAAACCACATGTTCAGCATGAAACTTCTTTGTCCATTTCTACTGTTATAGTGTTGCTAAAAGAATGGTCTGTTGTTGGGATCATCGTACGGATTGGTGAACATTAGAGACGTGTGAGGATGATAACAAGCACAGTTCATGCAATTGACTGGATTACAACCATGTTGTATTGTGGGACAGTAGGAGGATGTATGATTGTTCAGGAGAATTGCCAAACATATTGGAGATGAAGCATCAGTATTGGTGTCTGTGGTACAAAGACAGTGCACATTCTTGTCATGCTGTTTCTTGACAGTGGCAACATATGGATACACATATCACATGGGCAGCACATGAGTAGCTCTTCACCTATCACATGGTGACTCTGACACAAATTGGGATCGAGTGTCATAGCAATGCACAGGACTAACTCTAGAGAGCCATAGCATATAATTATTGATGTACCCTTTTTGTATTAGTTGAGGTTGCAGGACCAGAATTCACCCTTTTAATGTTACCCAACATGTGCTCCAATTTGTTCATCAACTCACCAGGCCTTCAAAATCATCAGATCTCTCTAACAGTGAGTATGTGTGAGATGACATCTGACCAATTCTACATTGCCTGTGACAGCCCTTAACCAGTTGCAACAAATGTGAAAGCAATGTGAAACACCATCTCGCCACATGACATCTGGTACCTCTGTGATAGTCTGTATGCCTGATTGTGCAAGGCTGCATTGTAGCTAGAGGAGACTATACAAAATATTTAAGTTATTGTTAAAGAAAATCTGTTCATAGGTGTACAGCCATGTGTTTATGATTACAAACAACTAGTGACATGCCCCCATATCAAAATTCCTACAGTAATTCCCGGCATGAGGCTCCACACGCAGACAGAAAAACACTGCAGGGGACTTCAATTTATAGTATGTATAGATGTCCATTGTATAATACGTGATTATAACATAATTAATGCTGGAACCTTACTCTGTGGTGTTAATTTTTCACTATCCCCTAGTTGATTTGATGTTTTTAGACTCGTGAAACTCACCAGATATCCATTTAATTACAGGCAACATGCTGCAGAAGTTAGAAGACAAATTGCATCATCATCTTACAGTCAGGATTCTAAGAATCAGAATCTCTTATCACTCTCTTCGGTGAGTATATCTTTTAATATTAGTGTTTTAGCTACGATTGATGGTGTGCTATACTTTGGCTTCAGATTTGTCAGCATTACCTTGCAGTTTCAACATCTATAGTTAATGACTCTCTGCTTGCTTTTGATCAGTAATTTATCTGTGAGACTGACTGGCCTGTCTGGAATTAAAATAATGCTTTAGTCTGTGGGCAGTAAATTGTCTGATACATGTTGTTTGTCATGTAGACACTCTGATTTGTTTGTTTTGTCTCTGAACTTCAAACAAATGAATGATGTACAGATGTTTTTTGAAGTTTATGATTATGCAATGCAATTAAGTATTACATATTGTGTGGAATAAATTTTGATTCCACACAACATTTGGCGACCATAAGTTTCCGAATCGTGTGCCATAAAGGTTGCATAACACACAGAAAAATTGAGTCTCACGCAGAAATGATAAAATATGTCTAATGTAAAATTTTGCATCAACTGTGTTGCACAGGACTACTTGTGAACAACTTACTGTATCACACAATCTATGCCTACCACAATTAACATATAGTCCTGCAAGCCCTGCCTTATCAGTGATAAAACATGTTCCTTAGTCCAATTGCAGTAAAAGCCGTGCTCTTCTGGTCAGGTAATCCTATATTGCGGTTCACCCAACTTCAGAGCCAGTTTGTCTTGGGCCACGTCACCTCGGACAAAACTAAATCCATTTATGTGGTGCCTGCACTTAGCAAACAAATGGGTATGGAAGTACAATGTATCCTAGCTTCAGTGCCAAGCACTGAAAAATTTACCTCTATCAAACATGTGCTTATAATGTGCTTGTTGCAGTCAGAAGCCAAACGACTTGGTAAATTGCTTTGCACTGAAGAACTCAATAACTGCACACCATCTCAGCTACTTTGTCCTTTTTGCACACTGGCAGGGACTGCAGTTAACAACAATATTCTATGGAATATGTGGCTGTTATCTTGCCTGCAGATGCACAGGCAGTACAGTTTGCACTGGTAACCTCAATGATCTCGCTCAAACACCTGACGGAATAGTCAAATGTATGTCTCTCCCAGTGCATCAACCATCTCTGTCAGGACAGACAGTCCTTTGGAAGCATTGTAAGCACAAGTAACTGAACTAGTTAAGCAAGGTGCAGCTCTACAAATATGGCACTCCGCACGAGCATCGTGATGGTGACACTCTTTCAGCAAAAACAAGCATCTCACCCACCAGGCTGTCAGTATCACAGAAGATTTGTAGCTGCAGGTCGGCCGTGTTGACCACCCTGTGACAGGGAAAAATGCCTCTGGAAATGAGTAACAGCAGTGGCCACTTTGTCTGGGCAGCCGTCATCTGCTCGTAACAGAGCACTTTACTAAGCTACAATTCCTCATTGATACAGGTGTAGGATCTTCGGTTTACTCTTCTTCTCATCTTGCAGAGTGAAATACCAAAGGCAATCATTTGCATGCTGCCAGTGGACATTCCACCAAGACCTATTCCCTTGCCATTTTACATCTAAACTTCAATCTTCAATATGAATTCATACGGAGATACATTGTCACAGACCTGCTGTACCCAGTTGTTGGAGCAGATTTCTTATTAGTTTACAGCATCCCCCCACATCTTCACCATCAATGCCTGCTTGACTGTGTCACACAGTTGTCAAGTCATTGACACCTTGTGCCATGCCAATAACCCTGTTGATGAAACTTCCTGGCAGATTAAAACTGTGTGCCGGACCAAGACTCAAACTTGGGACCTTTGCCTTTCGCGAGCAAGTGCTCTACCATCTGAGCTACCGAAGCATGACTCTCGCCCGGTACTCACAGCTTTACTTCTGCCAGTACCTCGTCTCCTGCCTTCCACTTTACAGAAGCTGTCCTGCAAACCTTGTAGAACTAGCACTCCTGAAAGAAAAGATATTGCGGAGACATTGCTTAGCCACAGCCTGGGGGATGTTTCCAGAATGAGATTTTCACTCTGCAGCGGAGTGTGCGCCGATATGAAACTTCCTGGCAGATTAAAACTGTGTGCTGGACCAAGACTCGAACTCGGGACATTGCCCGCGAAAAGCAAATATCCGGAGTTCAAGTCTTGGTCTGGCACACAGTTTTAATCTGCCAGGAAGTTTCATTTCAGTGCACACACTGGTGCAGAGTGAAATTCTCATTCTGGAACCCTGTTGGTGTGAAAGTGACTGCTGGTGATTCACATATAATGACCTGCTTTGTTAATTCCCTGGATTTACTCATCTATTGCCTGCTCCAGCACTGGTAAAAATTAAACGGTATGTAACATTGTCACCATACGGGAACCACCAGCCCATTCGTGGCCACCTCATCTGCCTCCAAAGTCAAAATTGCTAAGCAAGGGTGCTATTTCATGTTAGTGCAAGGGATCTATTGCCCGTTAGACAGTAGCTGGGCCTTGCTACTCCATATTGTCCCCAATAAGTGACACCCTTGGGGCGACTGTTGTTAAATTAATATCAGAATGATACCTGATTGCTACCTTGTGTCACATACAGAAGACTTTGCTATGCTCATTCTTGGCAAGAAAGTTTTCTCCATAATTGATCTCATCTGTGCCTTTTATCATACATCCATTACCCCAGAAGGTATTCCCAAAACTACCGTTTGCACACCATTCAGATTGTGCAGTGCCATGCCATTCAGACTTTCTGGCACTTCGTAGGTGAAATAACTAGAGACTTAGTTCTGATATGTCTAAGTTGATGATGTGCTTGTAATGTGTTGTCCATAAAAGCAGAGCATCTACCACACCTACAGCAAATGTTCAATAGACTAGGAGAATATGGCTTAGTAATTAACCCATCAAAATGTGTCTTTGGAGTCATAGAAGTAAAGTTTTTACAGTACCTTATCAACACACAAGTAATGCTGATGCTGCAGGACAGAGTGGATGCTATTTCTCTGTTTCCACAGTTCACTCAAATATGTGAATTACACTGTTTCTTGGACTTGACAGATTTTTAGTGCTGTTTTGTGTGCAGTTCTTCATTGTTGGCAGTAGTTCTCAATGAATTCCTAGAAGGTTCACTTAAACTTGAAGACATGGTGCACCGGACTAAAGAAAAGGAAGCATCCTTTGCAAGAGTGACAGCTGACATTGTAGAGGCTGCATTATTAAGTCATTCTCTCCCTGTAGCACCTCTCACAATTATGATGGATGCATCAACAACTGCCATTGGAGCTGTATTACAACATGTACAACATAACTGGCAACCCATGGCTTTATTCAGTAAAAAAAAAAAAAAAAAAATAATTCCTTCACAAGCAGATTGGCGATTGGCCAGTACTTGACTGTGAGCTCTGTGCAGCATGCCGCATTCAGAGACCGTAAGCCACTTGTGTTTGCCTTCTATCAGAAGCCAGGTGAGGCATCACCACGCCATTTTGACTTAACTGCACAATTTACTGTGGATATTTGACCTGTTGGTGGCAAGCAGAATGGACCAGCTGATGCACATTCTCAGGCTGATGCCGTTGCATGGGAACTTGACTTTGTAGCACTTGTCAGTACCCAGGAAGGAGAAAACAAACTAAAAACATTCCTCAAAACATTGTCAGGCTACAGCTCTTGATATAATCAGAAACCGTATTTTAAAATAGCACTGTACTGTGATGTATCAATCTCACAAGCATGACCCTTCATTACAGCAGATTTGTGCCAGCAGGCAATTTCCTCTCTCCACATCCTCTCCCATCCAGTAGTAAGGGCTACTCTATGTATAGTGAAAAAGGCAGTTGTTTGGCCAAATGTCAAGAAGGATTACAAGGAATTTGTCCACCAGTGCAATACCTATCACCACAAAAAAATAACTCCACACATTACAGCTCCACTTGGTACTTCCAACCCAACCAGTCAACAATTTGAACATGTCCACATTGTCATTGTTTGACCTTTACCACCATAAGGAGGACATCAATACTGCCTGACTGTGATTGACTGTTTCTTTCTTTGGTATGAAACCTATCGAATTAAAGATGCAAAAGCAGCAATTACCTCCTTTTGTAAGTGGATTGTATGCTTTGGTGTATCCCTCTGCATCACTATCAATCAGGGAAACCAGTTTGAATCATATCTTTTTAAAGCACTTTCAGCATTGTGTGACATCAACCAAATTCGCACCTGTGCCTACCACTCAGATACAAATGGTCTTGGGGAATTGCTGCATCAACAATTAAAGGCCTCACTTAGATGCAACACCACATGGATTGATGGCATCCCTATTTTGTACTGGGCCTCCCAAATGGCTTTCAAAGATGATGTTTAATGTGACAATTGCTGAATTATTATTGGACAAACAGTTTAATTGCCTGGAGAATTCTTCACCAACACATCTACATCACTTCTCTGCAGAGGGTTCATCAAACTACCTTCAGATTATTTCTCTGCTGGTCCACTCTCGAACTGCGCATGAAAAAAACATACACACAAGTTTTTCCATGTGAGAACTGATTTCTCTTATTTTATTATGATTCTCATTTCTTCCTATGTAGGTGGGCACATTCAGAGGAGAATATTGGTGATTGAAATTTCATGAAAAGATGTCATCGCAATGAAAAATGCCTTCATTTTAATGATTACTACTCCAGCTTGCATATCATATCCGTGACACACTCTCCTGTATTTTGCAATAATACAAAACAAACTGCCCTTCTTTGAACTTTTTCTGTGTCCTCCATCAATCCTGTCTGATAAGGATCACATACTTTGCAGCTGTACTTTAGAAGAGGATAGCCATTCATTGTGTAGGCATTCTCTTCAGTAGACCTGTTGCATCTTCTGACTGTTCTGCTAATAAAACACAGTCTTTGGTTCACCTTCTCGCGTAACATTTTCTGTGTGATCCTTACAATTTAATCTGTTCATAATTGCAATCGCTAGCTATTGAGTTGAATTTGTGGAGTTTATTGTGTAACCAAAATTTAATGGATTTCTGTTAGTACTTATGTGACTGACCACACACTTTATATATCTAAAAACAAAGATGATGTGACTTACCAAATGAAAGTGCTGGCAGGTCGACAGACACACAAACAAACACAAACATACACACAAAATTCAAGCTTTCGCAACAAACTGTTGCCTCATCAGGAAAGAGGGAAGGAGAGGGAAAGACGAAAGGAAGTGGGTTTTAAGGGAGAGGGTAAGGAGTCATTCCAATCCCGGGAGCGGAAAGACTTACCTTAGGGGGAAAAAAGGACGGGTATACACTCGCGCGCACACACACACATATCCATCCACACATATACAGCTGTATATGTGTGGATGGATATGTGTGTGTGTGCGAGTGTATACCCGTCCTTTTTTTCCCCTAAGGTAAGTCTTTCCGCTCCCGGGATTGGAATGACTCCTTACCCTCTCCCTTAAAACCCACTTCCTTTCGTCTTTCCCTCTCCTTCCCTCTTTCCTGATGAGGCAACAGTTTGTTGCGAAAGCTTGAATTTTGTGTGTATGTTTGTGTTTGTTTGTGTGTCTGTCGACCTGCCAGCACTTTCATTTGGTAAGTCACATCATCTTTGTTTTTAGATATATATTTCCTACGTGGAATGTTTCCCTCTATTATAACCTGACCACACACTTTTCTTTATATAGAGTCAGTTGCCAAGTAAATGACACCATCATCTGCAAACAATCGAAGAGGGCTGCTCAGATTGTCTCCTAAATCATTTATGTAGCTTAGGAACAACAGAGGACCTTCTTTGGGGAACACCAGATATCACTTCTATTTTACCTGATGACTTTCCCCTCGATTACTACAAACTGTAACCTTTCTGACAGAAAATTGTGAATCAAGTCACACAGCTGGGACAACATTCCATAGGCATACAGTTTAATTAGATGTTTTGTGTGAGGAATGGTGTCAAAAGCCTTGTGGAAATCTAGAAATAAGTAATCAGTTTGAGATTCCCTGTTGATAGTACTCATTATTTTGTGCGAATAAAGAACTAGTTGTATTTCACAAGAACAATATTTCTTGAATCCATGCTGACTGTGTAGATAGACTGTATTCTTCGAGGTAGTTCATAATGTTTGAACACAGTTTATAAAATTCTACTGCAGATCAGTGTCAGTGATGTGAGTCTGTAATTCATTGGATTACTCCTATTACCCTTCTTGAGTACTGGTGTGACCTGTGCAACTTTCCAGTCTTTGGGTACAGATTTTTCAGCTGGCAACTGACTGCTAAGTATGGCACTGTTATATCAGCATACTCTGAAACTAAACTAATTGGTAAACAGTTTGTGCTGGGAGATTTGCATTATTAAGTGATTCAAGTTGCTTCACTGTGCCAAGAAAATCAGTTTCTAAGTTTCTCAGCCTGATAGCTGTTCTTGATTTGAATTCTGGAATATTTACTTTGTCTTCATTGGCAAAGGAACTTTGGAAAACTGTGTTTAGTAACCCCACTTCATTGACACTTGGATTTGTAACATTACCATTGTTATTGTGCAGTGAAGATATTGATTATGCCTTGCTGCTGGTGTATTTTACATATGACCAGAATCTCTTTAGATTTTCCTGCAGATTAAAAAAAAATGGCTCTGAGCACTATGGGACTTAACTTCTGAGGTCATCAGTCTCTTGCAGATTCAAATAATATTATTGAAACCTCAGACTTTGCTATATGCTTACAGATTCACAATCTCTGTCTGGCTGTTTGAAAAGAATATTCTAACCAGCAACCAACTGTTCTCTATGACCTACAGTCCTGCAAACAGGTTTTCGTATGACGTAATGCCACTTGAGAACATGTCGAACCGCTGTACGATGGCCCACATACGGTATTGGCACCACTATAGAACATTCAATGTTGACATCAGTGGCTCTTCCATCACATTACCTGTCGACAGACTGAAGCCAGCCTTTAACCCAACTGAGAGTCTCACCAATTCAGGGCCACCAGGTAACATCGAAATGCTACCTATATCCAATACCACGAGGGCACCGGATGTACCTGGTCTTGTGCCTTCACAATCTGTATCTTCGACTAAACCTCCAGTCTCAACTCATTTTGGGTGCCACCTGTGCTTCAACTGCAAATATCGTTGAAACTTGGGGATGAGGGGGAGCTGACTTAGTAAGTTGTCTGATACATTTTGTCCCTGAACTTCCAACAAATGAATGAGATATACAGTGTCTTTGCAGTTAATGATTACACAGTGTAATTAACTATAGTTTGTGTTGAATAAATAGTATTTGCACTTTACAATCCTAAAGGCACGAACGTCTTTCACACTATCTGCCTGTGGATCATGTGAACTCACTCTGTGTATTTTCGTATTTACACTGTTTGTATGTTTGTGAGGTGGAGGTAGGAAATCAGCATGACATTGTTCTAAACATGTTTGGGAATCTGTCTGGCAACCTTACCATGGCTGCCCAGTTTATCATCCAGCAGTAATTAATCCAGCATTCAGATTTTACTCAGATCTGGCCAGTTTCCCTGCCCCTTCTTTTATGTCTCTGCTAATTTAGCTTGTCACTGTGTTAGCTAGGCATTTTCCTGCAGTAAAACTACCATTTATTGTTCCCCAAAGTCTATTTATCAGATTTTTTTGCCTTTGTTTATAAGGTTATGTTTGATTTTTATATGTGCAACATTTGATAACTGTTCTTACAGTTGTTCACCAAAAGTACTCTGTTGCTGAAGTAATTGACAACACTGAAACCTCGCCTTTCCTCCATGACAGTCTAGGAAGGATGGCATGTGAATACAGAAAATTGAGCAAACTGAAATACCTGTTATAAGATACATTACAGTGCCCTCTGTATGCCGTTTCCTAACACATGTACATCAGAAGAATCTGTGATTATAAATGTAGTTAATAAGGAATAATCACAGAACCCAGTAGCCTTGTTTGTTGGGAATAGATTCTTCTACATTATCTTCTGTAGGATTCATGTTGTTGTTGTTGTTGTTGTTGTTGAGAGAGAGAGAGAGAGAGAGAGAGAGAGAGAGAGAGAACATGCACATTTATTAATCCTGCAAGACCATGAAACAATTATGGATATTAACTGAGTGCATATTTTTTAAATATTCAATATTTATTTACAGGCATCATTGTATGACGTTGTGGAGCCAATGGATTATGAAGAATTTGTTCAGTTAAATCAAATGCTTCTGGAACGGGATCCATTGCACCATGTCCTGGATTTTCCAGAAAATGATATTGAGGTGGTAGTAATACCTCGAAAAATTAGGACAGTGGATCCTGTAGTACCTGAGGAGCCTTCGTAAGCTACACACCATATTATCATATCTTTCAGGAGTAACTGTAAAATGTACTTATATGTGTGATGAAAGTATTATGAAAAGGATAGATTGCTTCTCACCATGTAGAGGAGATGTGGAGTCGCAGACAGGCACACCAAAAAGACTGCTAAATATGTGAGCTCTCGGCCAAAATGCCTTTTTTGAAAGTAAATCAAAAATGCACGTGCACACGCACGTGCGAGCGCACACACACGTCTGTGCACGCACACCCACACACACACACACACATTCACTCACTTATGCAAGCACAGTTCACACACATGACCTCTGTCTCTGGCCACTGAGTCCAGACTGTGACTAACTGTGCATGATGGGAGAAGAAATCTGGAGGGGGAGGGTTGGTCGGGATGGTAAGGGGAAAAGATAGGCGTGTGGGGGTGGAGGACAGTAAAGTGCTTTTTGTGGGAGCATGCAGGGACGTGGTTGTGACAGGGTAGGCAGTTAGGTGCAGTTGGTCAGTTGTGAGGTTATACATGGGGTGGGGAGCCAAGAAGGAGAGAAGTAGAAGAGGAGAGGGGGGGAGGGAGAGAGAGAGAGAGAGAGAGAGAGAGAGAGAGAGAGAGAGAGAGAGAGAGAGAGAGAGACTGTGGGTGTGTTGGTGGAACAGAATGCTGTGTAGTTCTGGACAGGGAGCAGGGAAGTGGTGGGTGAAGGACAGGGACTGACAAAGGATGAGGCCAGATGTGTTACAGGAATGTGGGATATACTGCAGAGCAAGTTCCCACCTGCATAATGCAGAAAAGCTGGCATTGGTAGGAAGGATTCAGATGGCACAGGCTGTGAAACAGTCATTGAAGTGAAGAATGTTGTTTTGGGCAGCACACTCAATGACTGTGTGGTCCAGCCATCTTTTGTCCTCAGTATGTCGGTAGCCATTCATACCAACAGGCAGCTTATCAGTTGTAACGATGTAGAATGCAGGACAGTGGTTGCAGCTTAGCTTATTGGTCATATGACTAGTTTTACATGTAGCCCTGCCTTTGATGGGATGAGTGATGCTGGTGACTGAGCTGGAGTAGGTGGTGGTGGTGGGACAGGTCTTGCATCAAGGTCTATGACAGGGGTATGTTCAGTGAGACAAGGGGTTGCGAGCAGGGGTGGAGTAGGGATGAACGAGGATATTGTGTAGGTTTGATGGGCAATGGAATACCACTGTAGGAGGGGTGGGAAGGATAGTGGGTAGGACATTTCTCATTTCAGGGCACAAGAAGAGGTAGTTGAAACTCTGGTGAAGAACGTGTTCCAGTTGATCCAGTTCTGGGTGGTACTAAGACACAAGGGGAGTACTCCTTTGTGGCCAGATGGTGCAACTCTGGGAAATAGTGGGTGATGGGAAAGATAAGGCATGGGAAATCTGTTTGTGTACAAGGTTGGGAGGGTAACTTCAGTCAGGTGAAGGCCTCAGCAAGGCCTTTGGTATATTTGAAGAGGGACTGCTCGTCACTGCAGACATGGCGACCATGTGTAGCTTTGCTGTGCAGAAGGGGTTTCTTGGTATGGAATGGGCAGCAGCTGTTGAAATGGAGGTATTTGCTGGTGGTTGATAGGTCTGATATGGATGGAGGTACTGATGTAGCTATCTTTCAGATGGAGGGCAACATCAAGGAAGGTGGCTTGTTGGTTTGAGGAGGACCAAGTGAAATGAAGGGGGGGAGTAGGTGTTGAGGGTCTGGGAGAATGTCGATGGGGTGTCCTCACCTGTCTTCCAGATCATGAAGATATCACCAATGATTCTAAACCGTGTGAAGGGTTTGGGATTGTGAGTGCTTCAGAAGGATTCCTCTAGATTGCCTATGAATAGTTACTATAGAATAGTGCCATGCAGGAGCCCATTGCTGTACCACACATTTGTTTATAGGCGATACATTTAAAAGATGAAGTAATTGTGGGTGAAATGTAGTTGGTGATGGTGAACAGGAAAGAGGTTGTAGGTTTGGAATCAGGCAGGCATTGGAAAGGGTTGTGTTCAGTAGCAGCAAGGCCATAGGCATTAGGGTGTTAGCGTGCAGGGAGGTGATGTTAATGATGATGGGCAGGGTGCCATATGGTAAAGGAACAAGAACTATGGAGAGTTGGTGGCCTCCTCAAATCCTTAGGCTCATCCCAGAACCATTCGCCTGAGTCTCTCTCTCTCTCTCTCTCTCTCTCTCTCTCTCTCTCTCTCTCTCCCTCCCTCCCTCCCTCCCTCCCTCCCTCCCTCCCTCCCTCCCTCCCTCTCCTCACCCCACCCACTCCCTACACTCTTGCTTTCTACATGCTTCCTAAAGTCCATAAACCCAACCACCCAGAAGGTCCCTTTGTGGCTAGTTACTGTGCCCCCACTTATAGAATCTCTGCTCTCGTAGGCCACCACCTTCAGCCTATTACTCATAACCTACCCTCCTACATAAAAGACACCAACCATTCCTCCACTGACTCTCCATAGTCCCTGTTACTTTACCACATGGTGCCCCCCTCATCACTATTGAGGCCATCTTCCTTTACATTAACATCCCTAATGCCCATGCCCGTGCTGCTATGGAACAGCCCCTTTCCCAGTTCCAGACTGAATCCGAACCTACAACCTCTTTCCCAGTCTCCACGACCAATTATATAGCCATCAGCACTTACTTCATCTGTGAAGGCATCACCTATAAACAAATCCATGGTATGGCAATGGACACCCACATGGCACCATCCTATACCAACCTATTCATGAGCCATCTAGAGGAATCCTTCCTAACCAACCAGATTCCCAAACCCCTCATGTGGTTCAGATTTGTTGATGACATCTTTATGGTCTGGGTCATGAGTGAGAACACCTTATGCACATTCCTCAAGAACCTCAACACTTTCTCCCCCATTCACTTCACCTCAACCCAACAAGCCACCTTCCTCAATGTTGACCTCCATCTTAAAGATGGCTGCACCAGTAACCTCTGTCGATATCAAACCTACTAACCACCAGCAATACCCCCACTTCAACAGATGCCACCCATTCCATGCCTAGAAGTACTTTCCATGCAGCCTAGCCACTCACAGCTGTTGCATCTGTAGTGATGAGCAGTCCTTTTCCAAATATACCAAAGGTCTCACTGAGGTCTTCACATACTAGAATTACCCTCCCAGACTTATACAGAAACAGATCTTCCATGCCCACTCTCTCCAGTCACCCACCACCTCCTAGAGTCCTGTTGTCCAGTCACAAAGGAGCACTACTCTTGTGACTCAATACCATCCAGGACTGGAGAGACTGAATCACATTCTCCTCTAGGGTTTTGACTGCCTCTCATTGTGCCCTGAAATGAGGAATATCCTACCTACTATCCTTCCCATCCATCCCACAGTGGTATTCCGCTGCCCACCAAACCTAAGCAAGATCCTTGCCCATCCCTGCTCCACCCCTGTTCCCATCCCCTTGCCTCACTGACCGTATGCCTGTAATAGACTTAATGCCTCAACCCATTTCAGTCCAATCACAGGTGTCACCTATCCCATCAAAGGCAAGGATACCTGTGAAACTAGTCATGCGATGTATATGCTAAGCTGCGACCACTGTGCTGCATTCTATGTGGGCCTGACAACCAACAAACTGCCTGTCCCCATGAGTGACCACTGACAAACTGTGGCCAAAAGACAGCTGGACCACCCAGTCACTGACTGTGCTGCCTAAAACAACATTCTTCACTTCAGTGACTGCTTCACAGCCTGTGCCCTCTGAATCCTTCCTGCCAATGCCAGCTTTTCTGAAATGCGCAGGTGCTAACTTTCTCTGCAATATATCGTACATTTCTGTAACCCGTCTGGCCTCAACCTTTGTCAGTCCCTGTCCTTCACCCATCTACCCCCTTTCCTGCTCCCTGGCAGTATTACACAGCCTTCTGTTCCACCAACACACCCACAGTCTCTCCCCCCCCCCCCCCCCCCCCGCCCCTTATGCTCCCTCCTCTACATATATCCTTTTCAGCTCTGTCCCCCCACCCCCTATCTAACCTCCCAACTGCGCTTAACTGGGCTACTCTGTCACCACCATGTCCCTGCTTGGTCCCACAAGCAGCACTTAACCATCCCCCATACCTACCCTGCAACCCCTCTCCCTCCCCGCCCCGGCCTATCGCCACTACCCAGACTGCTTCCCCCATCATGCACTGTTGCTCACACTCTGACCTCAGTAACATGAGGCAGTGGTCGTGTGTGTGTGTGTGTGTGTGTGTGTGTGTGTGTGTGTGTGTGTGTGGTGCTTGCATTAATGTATGTGTGTCTTGTCTGTTTTCAAAAAAGGCATTTTGGCCTAAAGATGACATGTTTAGCAGTCTTTTTTGGTGTGCCTGTCTGCAACCCAACATCTCGTCTGTATGCTGTGTTCTTTTCATAATATTGTCATATTCAATCCTGAATTTTCTGTACTATGACTAAGTTAAGATTTGTGCAAAATCTGTGTGTCTGTCATACCAGCCTAGAATTTTTTTCTGTTTTTAAATGGGGCTAAAATTGTAACAATATCTTTTGTTATACACAGCTGTCTATGAAAATAATGAAAATACCCATATGAGCATGATTTATATGGCATTATAACACATTTAACCCAGCGTAAAACTATGGTTTATCCTAAAAGTGGTCTATAAAATTTGTTAATTATATTCAAAGGAATATTATACATCTGACCTAGCATTGCATTCGACAGTTTCAACAGCAATAATAAGAAATTAATCGTGTATTAGTTACTGTGCTTATGTGAATTTGCAGTAATGGTTGGGATGTGTGTTGGGGCTTGTCATGATGGAAGTGAACCTCCTCCTTTCTCAGATATATGTGTTTCAGGCTGAACAATATCCTTTAATGTGTCTGGTAGTGAAGTTTAATACTACCTATTTATTTGTAATTTCTGCTACCAGTCACTTTTATTTGCTTTATGTTTAATCTAACATAATAATTATCCCACAGAGTCACAGTTCGCAAACATAGCCATTACAACCAAAAATAATTAATACTACCTGTTGATCGTTCTACACTTGTGAAGTAGTCTGAACACCATTCTGTTGCATGTAATTGTGAATCAATTTTTTCGTCTACTGTTACAGAGTATTGGAGAAACTAACTCTTACTTAAACAGTTATTGAGTGATGTTCATTAGGATGAATATTTGGTTAGTGTTGAAAAGATGCAACACCAGTCTAGGGAAAAGATTTATGAAGACACAGAGCCTTTGTCACCTTCAGAATATGCATAACCATACCCGAGCTCAGCAGTCTGCTTCTTAATCATTTTAATACTAAATCCAACCTTCTTTTGTATTCATTTGTGTTAAACCTTACAAAGGTAATACATCATCACAGATAGTAATTCAGTTTTATTGGTTTCTAATGAAAGTTTGCGCCTGATGTACCTGAAGCACTGATGTACATAGCCCTTAAAATTTCAAAGCTATTGAGAGGTCAAACGTGACATATCACAGAGGAATGTGTTCTGTACAGAGGTTCGTGCTATGTGTAGTGAGGGTCCTGGAATTTATCAAATTTTGTGGCAGCTATGTGAATGATGTTGCCCATATTTGTCAGAAGCCAAATAGAAATCAGTGTCAAGTCACTACGATTTAGGTATTACACGATTTCCATCGAACACATTATGTTATTGGTTACGTAGGGGCCTGGGTCGATACCTCGTCCGTTTTTGGGATAACAGTGTGTCGAGTGTGGTAGAGCGAGCCAGTTGGTGCACTAGGCACTAATAATACAACATTAGTTGAACAATAATTTATTAATTTAAAGTTTAATATCACGTATCCTTCTCTGTGGCACTGCCAGAGCCAGTGGCAGTGCGGCACGTGGCCTCGGAACGTAGTGACGCTGTCTCGGCAATCTTCACAGATTACTTCCTCGGCAGCATCTGTACACGTAAATCCACCGTCGGCTGGGTGGCTGGTCTTGGTGGCAGCTGGCGTAGCCCATACAGCAATTGTTGCCGCTTGGGACAGTGACCGCGTATTACCAGAGCACACTTGTGGACATCGGAGGGGTGTGCTCTGGTAATCTCTCGATAGCTACGCACGGTGTGGACGTAAGCGACAGCATAGCCCTTCCACCGAGGAACGCCGGGGATATCGAAGCCTGGTTACGGGTACTTTTCAGGGGCAGCGGCAGTTAGTGCACCCCCCAGAATTATGTAACAGGCGGACAGTGTGCCAAACACCATGAGTTGGGCACAGCAAACTGGAGGTGGAAGCTCCAAGTCTTCTCATCAGTGGTTGCGAGGCCAGCAGCTCACAGCAACAGAGTACGTCAGACCAGACAGCTAGCAGTTTCGAAGACGGAAGTCATCTTGGCAAATGGTAGCAGCACATCACAGCTTCAGCCTCGTATCTGGTGTAATGCAATGTAATGTAAGGGAAAGCCCAGAAGCCTGCGTATTTATTGCTGCTCGGCTAAGACATTGATTTTATGGCTGGCTGATGATGACTAAATTTGGCCTACTTTCCGTGGCTCGACAGTTTTTACCATCCCACTGTTTCACCAGAATGGCATTCAGGGCTTCAGCTTGTTGCTTTTCCACCATATCAACAGACTGATAGGTGTTCTTGTGAAACTTTTACTTTCTCTTATGAAATAGCTGTGCTGTTAGAATGACATTATGTCTTCTTCTTGCTGAGGTCATGTTGCTGAGTATACAATTGAGGCCTCTTGGCGATGGGAGGTGAGACGATGTGTTCTAGATTTACTCTGCTGTTTGCATTTTTGGCTATTTGCCTGTTTGTGATTATGACAGGGGCCATTGGCCTGACTTGCACTGGCTTCATAGGACTTTGAGAAAATTTTACATTTTCTCATAATATGCTTCTGCTGTGTAACATTTCCCTCGCCTTTAAAAATTTGCCCCAAAATTTTCTTAGTTTGCCTCTGAAATGTGCATTTTGCGTAGATGATTACAACTTTACAATGTTCTCTTATTGAAACTTTTGAAAAGTTTATTCACAAGATTTTTTGTTCTGTTCGTTCTTAATCTTATATTCTCTGTTTAGTCCTTATTCTCTAATAAAAGTTTACAATCCACTTTTGTATTCCTTATTACTACTATTTATTTCTCATGTTTGCCAAGGGAAGGTGTCAGTCTGGTGGATTTTTAAACCACTCTTTGCTACATCATGTGGAACTTTGTCTTTGACTCAAAAGTTTCCCTTACATTTTCTCAACACACACATCCTGAGACTATGCTTACACAACTGCTACTCATAGTACTACCACATACGACATACTGGTCAACGTAGCTGGTTACCTCTTGTATTCTACAGTTACTTATAGATTGGATATGCCTTGCAATGTGATGCTTTTTTGTACCTTTTCTTTTTACAACCAACTTCCTTGTGCTCTTCAGCACTTTGTGCGCATCGACTCTTAGTGATGCCATGTACAGTTTGGGTGGTTCTGCTTTCGTGACTATACTTTCGTGATAATGTAACACTTACAACTGTCTCCTTCGGCTGAAACACTGTCTCTCTGAATTTGACTATGCTTTTAAGAACAATTAAACATTATCTATTCTTACCTTCATTTTCTATAATGTTGCAAGTATCATAAAATGTACTGTGATCGTCAGGCACATGTTCCTGAATGGATTTGGTCTTGTCGACTCAATATGTAACGTTGCAAGCATTTTTCCTTCTCTGCTTCCTCCTCCTCCCTTCCTTTGGAGATAGTGGTGCCAATCTAAGTGGTGACAAATCTGCATCCTTCCGAAATAAACGTGTCTGTACTAGTCCACTGTCCAGAACATTCACAACAGATCTAATATTGTCATTCCCCATAGTATGTACCTTAAAATCATTGTCTGCACAATGCAAAAGTTAGTGGCACATGTACTTTCTTGTACACTGGGTGCAGACCCCATAGCCTCAAAATAACCACCATTATCACCAAATGGCATAGATACTACTGCACCTAAACCAATACTTGCTTATACTCATTTGCTTCCATATAGCACACACTTACTTCATCTAGCACTGTGGATACTTCACACACCACAGTTTCATAAGATATTCAAGCTGATACTTTTACATTAATCTATGTTACTTTGCATCAACAACTTTTGATTCCTGACACCTGTTCGCATAGTGTAGTCTCAGATGATTACTTTTCAAATGTAATTCATGTCTCTTCTCAATGACAGCTTGTTTTAACACTGGACTAACCATTTTCCTCCCACCAACCATTCCATTTTTTCCTCTTACTTATATACTTCCTCTTTCTTTATCGTTTTTTTTTTTTTAACTCAAAAGCTGCATTACATGCATTCACTATTTGAAGCATATGCTAGTACTCGTGAGTTGCTGTGCTATCCTTAAATGAATTACTGCATCTGATAAAATTATCAGTGTTTCCTCCAGGGTAGTCATCTGTGGAATCGACAATGACATTGTTGACCTACTAACAATTATACAAAACCCAACAAAAGAGAACAGCACAAAATAACAATGCAGACACATAGATACACTACAGTCAAAGACTTCTTACAACTTAACGTTCCACCACCATGGCTACTCATGAATAATCACTACCCCATACTTAAATACAATGAGTGATGATCCTTGGTTGCTCCAGAAGACAGTCCCGTGGGCAACAGTACAAATTTGTACACACAACAATGAAACAAATTGGTTTTTACACCTGATCATGACCCAATGCGACTGAACAGTGCTACACCTATTGCCCAAACCCAACAAGTGTCACACGTAGCTGCAACAAGTGCCATACGTAGCTGGTACTGTTGTATGATGTTGTTGTTGTTGTTGTTGTGGTCTTCAGTCCTGAGACTGGTTTGATGCAGTTCTCCATGCTACTCTATCCTGTGCAAGCTTTTTCATCTCCCAGTACCTATTGCAACCTACATCCTTCTGAATCTGCTTAGTGTATTCATCTCTTGGTCTCCCTCTACGATTTTTACCCTCCACGCTGCCCTCCAATACTAAATTGGTGATCCCTTGATGCCTCAGAACATGTCCTACCAACCGATCCCTTCTTCTGGTCAAGTTGTGCCACAAACTTCTCTTCTCCCCAATCCTATTCAATACTTCCTCATTAGTTATATGATCTACCCATCTAATCTTCAGCATTCTTCTGTAGCACCACATTTCGAAAGCTTCTATTCTCTTCTTGTCCAAACTATTTATCGTCCATGTTTCACTTCCATACATGGCTACACTCCATACGAATACTTTCAGAAATGACTTCCTGACACTTAAATCAATACTGGATGTTAACACATTTCTCTTCTTCAGAAACGCTTTCCTTGCCATTGCCAGCCTACATTTTATATCCTCTCTACTTCGACCATCATCAGTTATTTTGCTCCCCAAATAGCAAAACTCCTTTACTACTTTAAGTGCCTCATTTCCTAATCTAATTCCCTCAGCATCACCCGACTTAATTAGACTACATTCCATTATCCTTGTTTTGCTTTTGTTGATGTTCATCTTATATCCTCCTTTCAAGACACTGTCCATTCCATTCAACTGCTCTTCCAAGTCCTTTGCTGTCTCTGACAGAATTACAGTGTCATCGGCGAACCTCAAAGTTTTTATTTCTTCTCCATGAATTTTAATACCTACTCCGAATTTTTCTTTTGTTTCCGTTACTGCTTGCTCAATATACAGATTGAACAACATCGGGGAGAGGCTGCAACCCTGTCTTACTCCCTTCCCAACCACTGCTTCCCTTTCATGTCCCTCGACTCTTATAGCTACCATCTCGTTTCTGTACAAATTGTAAATAGCCTTTCGCTCCCTGTATTTTACCCCTGCCACCTTTAGAATTTGAAAGAGAGTATTCCAGTCAACATTGTCAAAAGCTTTCTCTAAGTCTACAAATGCTAGAAACGTAGGTTTGCCTTTCCTTAATCTTTCTTCTAAGATAAGTCGTAAGGTCAGTATTGCCTCACGTGTTCCAGTGTTTCTACGGGATCCAAACTGATCTTCCCCGAGGTTGGCTTCTACTAGTTTTTCCATTCGTCTGTAAAGAATTCGTGTTAGTATTTTGCAGCTGTGACTTATTAAACTGATAGATTACTGTTGTAATCCAAGGCAATTCAGGACCTTATAAATACATTTCCCTGGTATTTCCTATAAACAATGGCAACTTTGCAGGTTCCCACAGTTTAACAAACGACACTCTGAGAGTAGAATTAATCAGTACGATTTGACATGGCCACAAACAATAACACAATTGGAAAGGCTGTCAGGAAAATGCTCACTCACTGCACTGCATTGTGTCAGGATGGATGTCCAGATGGTGATGACAATGGTGCTGTAGACTTTGTTCTGCTATGATGGTGGCAGACTACATAAAATCTCCTGACACCAATTTTAAGTGCATGGGTTGAGACCAGTACTGTTGTTGGAATGACAGATACTGTTGTTGGGATGACGAAGTGCAGTGTGTGGTGGAGCAGGCTTGTTGGCAGACTTTTCAATAATGATACAACATTAGTGGAACACGAATTTATTACTTTAAAGTTTACAATCATGATTCTTCTGTGTGGTGGTGCCCAGGCCAGCAACAGTGCAGTACATGATTTCCGAATGTGCTGACACTGTCTCAGCAATCTTTTGAAGGTGTTGCCCCAACAGTGTACATTCACATAAACATGGTGTCAGGTAGGTGGCTTGTCTCACTAATGACTGGAGTAGTCCATGCAGCAGGCATCGCTGCCCTGGACATTGACTGTGTATCTCCAGAGCACTCTCATGGACATTGAAGGGGTGTGCATGGGTCTCAGCAGCTCTGCACGGTGTGGAGGAGGACAACAGCATAGCTCTTCCACCTAAGAAGGCTGGGGATGTCGATGTGTGCTTACAGTTACTAGTCGGGGCAGCAGTGGTTACCACTCCTCCCAGATTCTGTGACAGGGAACATTGTGCCAAACACTATTAATTCTGCTTAGCATGCTGGAGGTAGGCTTCTCCCAAGTCTTCTCATCAATGATTGAGAGGTCAGCAGCTCACAGCGACCTAGTACATCAGATCGCACAGGTGGCAGTTTTGAAAGCAGAAGACATTTTGGTGAATGGTAGCAGCACATTGAAGGGTCGGCATCATCGCTGGTGTACTGCAACGTAATTGAAGGGAAGATGCGGAAGCTTGAGTATTTATTATTTCTCTGCTGAAGCAGTGAAGTTATGCCCAGCCAGCAATGACTGACATGGCCTACTTTTCAGGGCTCTTCAGCGATCACCACCACCCCTCTGTATCAAAAGAATGGCTTTCATAGCTTCAGCTTATTACCTGTCTGCCATCATCAGGGCTATAGATATTCTTGTGAAACTTTTACTCTCTCATGTGAAATCAACCTGTGCTGTTAGAATGATATTACGTCATCTCCTCACTGAGTTCATGTTGCTGAGTCAGACCTCTTGCTCGTGCGAGGTGAAACAATATCTTCTGAGTTTGCTCTGCTATTCGTTCAGCTTTCTGTCTGTCTGTCGATCTGATTGTTACATGGGACATTGGCCTGGATTGTCCTGTCTGGAGAGAACTTTGAGAAAATTTTACGTTTGCCCATAATATATTTCTGCCATGTAACAGTTGTCTTATTCTCTGTCCACTGGAGGTGTTTATAATGATCTCACAATTACTGGTATGCTAAATTGGTGAGAGGAAAGACTGTGTGAGAGTGCAAGTTGTGTTGTGGTCCTTAAGAAACTGATTATCCCTTAATAGAACAGTATGTTTTGTTTAACAAATAACACTTTCCGGGTGTTGAGGGTAGTAAATAGTTCAAAATGATGCACTGAAATTGTGTATCCCAGCAGAAACAAACTATGCAGGTAACAAGATTGGTCTGAACTGTTGTGGATCATTATTTCTAATTTCCCCATGAAACAAGGTTTCCAGATTTTGTCATAAATGAGAATGCTTTTGAAAGAAATCCTCTTTTTTGTAATAACTCTGGAGAGTTTTTTTGCTAGCTTTCAGGAGATAATTTTTCTGCCGAATTAAAATATCCTTTTTTTTTTTTTCCTTCTCCGTTACTGTACAGTTTCAGCTGTGTAGCCATTTTTAAAGTGTGTAGTACACTGGTGTGCAAAACTTAAGAACGAAAGTAACTTTCACGTGACATGTCACTGCCAAGAGCGCAGCTCGATGAAACTTGGACCATATATAGAAAGAACTGCTATAGTATGGTATGGAAGGTAACTGAAGGAAATACATAATGAGGATAACAGAAATGACACTGTTATTCAAAGACAGCAATTACACTGCAGTCACTGAGAGGTATGATGGTCCCCTGGACATTACAAAAAGCAGGACAAGATTCTTAATAGAATATGTGATCACCATGGACAGAAGTGCATGCTCTGCAGTGTGCTGCCAATGCTGGCTACAGGGTTGGCAAGGAATTCTTGGTGTAGGGCATACCCTCATATGGCAGGAGGTGGGAACTCACAATGCACCCAGGAAGATTGTTGAATATGATTGTTTTATTAGTCAAGGTGTTATGGTGTTTATTAGTCAAGGTGTTATGGTGTTTATTAGTCAAGGTGTTATGGAGGCATATTGTTGCATGTGAATACTGACCTCTAAATCTTTGAATGTGGTACACTCACCGATCAACATTACTGTGACACTCTGCTCCTTCCCCATGTGCACCTTTTCAAGAGTGCAATTCGGCCTGACTGAGTTTTTATGGACGACAATGCATGACTGCATCAGACTACACTGATAGAGGAGCTCTTGAAATGAGAGGATATTTGCATATGGACTGGCTTGCTTGTTCCCCAAATTCCATCCCATTGAGCGCATGTGGGTTGTGTTGGGGAGACATATTGCAGCATGTCCATGTGTGCCAATGACCATTCAACAGTTGTCAACCACTTTGGTCGAGGAATGGAACTTCCTACACAAGAACTCCTTATCAACCTTGTGGCCAGCATTGGAGCACACTGCAGAGTATGCATTGCCACCCACGGTGATCACACACCGCATTAAGAATTGTGTCCCACCTTTTGTTATGTCCTACCATCATGAATGATAGTGCTTTGAGTTTATTTATTGTGTTTGAATAAAAGTATCATTTCTATTTCTTACATAGCGTATTTCTTTTACTTACCTACTGTAGTATACTTGTAACAGTTCTTTCTATGCATGGTTCAAGTTTCATCAAGCTATCTATGTTACTTGGCAGTGACACATCATGAAAAAGTTACTTTTGTACTTAAGTTTTGCACACCAGTGTACAAACCACCATACATGCATACATATTTAGGTCACAGCCAAAACAAGGTGTTCAAATGCAGTGTGGTGGCCAGAATTTGAAATAAACATAATAGCAAGTGCTTCTTGAACAGCTGTGATACAACATACCACTTGCAAGTATAAAACCATACTGATCATCTGCATAATGCCATAGTTTACACCCAGTGCAGAGCAAGACTTCACGGTCTGTCTGAGTGATTGTTTCCTTTTTATTTAATTCATAGTTTAACTTGAGAAATCATACTTACACCATATAGAAATAGAAACTGTGTCCATAATGTGAGTTTGTAGGAAATTATTTCTTGTAATTCCTTCCATTTTTTAAATGATGCCAATTGAGCTCTTTGATTTAACATTGCATGCTGTGTATTACTGTTTTATGAGTAATTTATTTCTGCACCATTGTTACAATTTGTAGTAAGCAAAGCAAATTATTGATGTACCATTTTTCAGGGATGAGCTGTCGCCACACGTTCGTGACTGCGTTCGTTGCTACACATCTGATTACATTTTTGTGAAACATAACTATAGGCAGTATTCAAGCAGTTGTTCCATACGAGATCGTTGTGGTGAACGTTTGAGTGTTGTTCAAGGAATTCCACATCAAGAATTTGAAATTGACTATGAAGAACCAACTACTTCTAGTACTCCTGATGAGGAAGTATTCAGGGTAAAGTATGAGCTGACATCTTGAGTTGGTTAAGTCCTTTTGAATAATTAACTTTCCAGTTTAACCCAAAGCTTGCGTACCTATCCAGTTTTACTAATGATGTGTGTATTTTTCATTGTCAGTTATAGTTGCTTCTTTTTGCAGTAAAAATAGTCTTTTTTTTAATTTCTGCAGAAAATATATAGAACATTTATAAAAACTGAGCCATCTTTTGACATATAAAACATTACACAACAGTGATTCTTTTTTTTGTTTTGTTTTGTTTTGCATTACATTTAAAATTCCATCATTGTGACTGTGTGCTCAGCTTGCCTAATTGTAAGACAGAGGATCCTGATTTGATCGTTAAGAATCATTTCTTGTTAGGATGACTAGAATTGGTTCACTTCCTGTATAAGGATAACAAGAGTTGCTTGGAGGACAAGTAGTTACTACTTTTTCAAAAATCTAGCAGCAACAGTGCTCACGCTGCTATCCAGTGATACCTTAAGTCTAGGATGAAGCTGCAGTTTGTCAACAGTTTAATATCAAATAGGATGGTAGCACTATGGTGTTTGGTTTAGCATGAAAGTTCTTTCCACATTTGTAAATCCCTAATAACGTGTTTAGGTCATTTCAGACATTATTTTAGGTTGTTCTACAAATTTGTTATTTACAAGTATCTTTGATTTTCATTTCTTCTGTTCTTAGAGTTGAACTGATCTAGGATGGCCCATAAAATATAGCTCCAAGCTACCAGGTTAAAATAGTTCATAAAATGTGTGCTCTATTACTTATTTGACCATTCAATCTGCAGTTGGTGGGTGTAAATTTCCAATAACTTTTGGATTATGTTGCTCTGCCTAAAGAGCAAGATATAAAGGGAAAGTTAACTGTCTGTTTTTACCCTAGAAACCTAAACTCAAATGTTTGGCCTAAGGGGATATTCATGTAGTGCTCCCCCAAGATTTCAGCCAACAGCTTACATATCTATTGTGCGTGATTGAACGTTATCCGTCATTTTTACATTTAAAATTTCTCGTGTTATTGGAGTACATTTAATTTGGCACATACTCTCACTGTTTTGTGAGAGACAGAAGTATCTAACAGCATATAATGAGTTGTTTCAGGCTGTTTGATGTAATAATATTTTACTACAAAATTCTTGGCTTTGGTGTTATATGATAAAGTAGAAACTGCACAATCTTTCCACAAGGCAGTGATCTGTCATCTTCAGCAACTGATTTGCCTATTAAGAAGTGCAATGTATGCCATAACTAGCTTCAAATATGCTGCTGCTTGAAGGAGAGGAAGGGGAGCAATGTCATCATAGGGGAAAATAACATACAGACCTTCCCCCGTCCCCTGCCCATATTTGAGAAGTGAAGATGAAAGTGCTGGCAAATGCACCTGGATAGTTGCAGTTGTCAGTGCCAACTCAAGCTGTCCTGGTTTCAAGCCACTATTGGTATTTTATATTGCAGAATTCTTTCATTCCAGCCTTGGTGGTGCCTCCAGTACTGGTTCCCTCAACTTACTGATTTTTGCACCCTTTACTGATATTACATTCAGTATTCATATTAATTTGTTTGCTGTATATATTCCATTGAGCAGGGTGTCCTGAAACTTGCCAGGGAGACATCTAAATCTCATTGTAGAATAGAGGACAACGCTTACAACTTTAAAAGATGACACAGACTTAGTAATTATGTTTATTGGCAAGAGCAACACCACTGTTGTTATTTCCAACATAACTTATGTTGTCAAAATGATGCATTTATTGTGGATTTCTGCATATTATTCTCTCCTGAATGATAATATTCCAATAATACCATGAAAGACATTCTCCCTCCTTAAGACCAGCCAGTTCCTTGACCATGTCTTAAAGATCCTGAGAATACAAGCACCAGTTCCACCAAGTCTTTATGGTTTATCAAAGACACATAAAGAAGGGGCTGCAGTTTGTACCATTGTTATTAATATTGTGGTCCAACATAATACCTGGTGAAACATCTGGCTTTTCTATTGAGTCCTCAGGTTAGCAAACGTGAAGACAACATTGACAGTTCAGAAAACTTCATACATTGACTCAAGAACTTGTATGTCAGGCAGAGATTTTAGTTAGTTTCCATGTAGTCCTATTTTCTTCAGAGCACTTTTATTTGATTCATTAAAACTTGGCTAAAACTGGCTAAGCTGGAAAACATTCTCATACATTTCTTCAAAATTTTGAATAAATTTGTGGTGTAGCTTTGGTTAACCTTTCGTCTGCTATATGTGGGTGTAAGATGTCAAGGATTGTTCTGTAGTCGATAGTCCTGAAAATCACATTTTTTTAGATACGTAGATGATACCTTTTGCAGTCTACGCACATGTAACTGCAACACTATTTTTGTTCGTAGAATTTGAAAACACTCTCAATTCTAACATTTGTTCACTACAGACAAGAAAAATGGAGAATGTTCTTTTTCTGTATGTGATAGTTTATTACAATTTAGGCGAAATAATAACATACAATCTAAATGAGAAGCCATCATGGCAAAATAGAATAAAAAAACTGAATTATGCAAATTACATTACCAAAACTACATACAACAAAAAAAGCCTATCTATAGATGCAAAATTAAAACACTATAAAACAGTTACACAACCAGAAATAACGTATGCAGCTGAAACTATCTTCAAAACAACTAATACAGCAGAAATTGACAGAATACTAAAAATAGAAAGAAGAATAATTAGGACATGTATAAATAAACAGTATAAAATAAATGGACATTGGAGAATAGCATCAAATGAAACAGTATATAAGAAAATAGAACCAGTCATGAGCACAATCAGGAAGAAACGCATCTCATTCTTTGGACATCTGATGAGAACTCCAGAAAACAGAATTAGTAAAAAAATAATACAAAAATTGTGGAATAGCAAGAGCGACATTAAATGGATCACAGAAATTAAGGAAGATATAAAAGAACTTCAAATTACAGTAGATGACCTAAAAAACAAGACAGAGAAAACCAGAATACTGCAAGACCCGCAAACCAGACTACAAATGAAAATCAATAAAAGGAGCACAGGAAGAGTTGTCTCAGATGAAGAAAGAAAGAAAATATCTGAAAGAATGAAGAAATATTGGGCAGATAGAAGAGCAAAACACCTTTCATATAAGAATAGCCTCTAATAATTATATTACCTAAATATATTAAGTTATTGTCGAACCAAATTGTATCCATGTGTAACAACTTGTTTAGAACTTTGTATTTTTGACTACAGTGGTCCAATGAAGGCCATAAAATAAATAATAATAAAATAAATAAATAACAATAAAGGCAGGGGTTCTGGTTGCAGTGTGTCTTGGAAGCCAACACATACTGCCTTGTATTTCAGATCTACCTGCTGCCATGACCCAACTGAATGTGATGCTACGCTGTGGACACTTATTCATATAGAACAAAATATATCAGATTCTGAAAGGTTGTCAGCAGAGCTTAGCCACCTTGCTTTTATTCACAATGGGTATTCTGAGAAGCAGATTCATCATGTGTGTTGACCAACACACATTAAACAACGATAGCAGCCAGAAGGTACAGAATTCAGCTGGGATAGTTTCTTGCCTTTGTTGGCTTCTCTTTTTAAAATGTGGCAGGATTTTCCAGAAAGCCCCAAATCAAATGCGTTCTCTGCTGTTAGTTTTGTACATGACATCTTGACCTAAGTACATCAGTGGGTGAGAGGTTCCTTATCAGCATGGGAAACCATACATTTGCCAAACATTTTACATGGTTAAAGATAGCTATGATGAACATCACTGTAGCACAGGACTAGATCAACCAGAAAAATATGATGATGTAGGTCAGTGTATACATGTGGGACACAATATGAAGGATGAAAAAGTTAAGATACTCTTGCCACCCTTTACCTGGTGTGACTTCATAATTAACTCTGTGCTGCATTATTTTCTTTGCAGTGGACAGCCATTAATGGTCACCTCTCTGCCTTTTCAGTCAGTCTTGAGGCTGCAAGTGCATGCAGGCCACAACACCAGTAGGGAGTGCCTATTGTAGGACAGATAGAAACAGGGACCATTATAGGTATCCCCTGTAGTGGATGCTATGCACCACAGGGTTAAATAGAAAGTTGAAATGCATAGTGAGCAAATTATACAGAAATGTAGGAAATTAGCTCAGTAAAGCATGGGTATAGATCCTGGTGGTGCTAGGACTTCACCTGTCACAGATGAAGGAATTTGTTGAAAATATGCCGACAAGACCTTGAAATGACAACCAAGCTAAAAACTGACCAAGATGCATGTGTCAAGGTCTTTAGCATGCAAGCATGCTTTCTGTGCCAAACATCATATGGTATGAGGTTCACTGCTCAAGCAATGGGTTCTGGTTATCAGCTCCTCTGGGATGACATTGGCACTCATCCCCACATGTGAGTGCCTGCAGGTTTCAAGTCAGCAGGTCTCTACAGTTGAATAAACACCTCAAAATAATTCAGTACTTAATTCAAGGAAATATTATTAATTTTTTACATTACCTCTCATTCCACCTGGGAATTCTATAAGCAACGTACGATGACATTAGCAAATCGAGAAAATATTGAGAACTCGTATAGTAAGAAAATGTAATCATGCAAAATTAGGTTGAACTCATAATTGCACTAACAAACATTGAAGTGTCTATTGACTGAAGACACACCCACAAAAGGAGCCAAGGTAGCATTTAACAAAACCTGAAAATTTATTCACAGTTGGGAGAGTCCCAGAACAAATAACAGCGACAACAAAAGTTCTCATGTTTTTATGTGAAATACCAACTAAACGGAACTCCTAATCTTAATAATGGAAACGCTATAACAAGATTTCACTCATAGTGTCTCAAGTCTGGAGCACCACACAAATTTAATAAAACCAATTATGGGGACATACAGCACAGCCACAGTGCACTTCACTGAAGTTGTTGATTTGCAATCACCTGACAATTTAACAATAAAACAGTGAGTAAAAGAATAAGTGTGTCATAAGCCTCACATTTCCTAGCAAAATCAAAGTGCTGGAGTGAGCTGCATGACGATCCTCTATGTGGGTGATGGCACGTTTGGCATGTCGGGAGCAAGCCCCTGATTGAGAAGGTACTAATGCACTCGGTGCATGGCACAGTCCGCTTGTTCCAATGGAACTGGCCCACTGTGGGTAGTACATTGGTCTCAATAGTCACTGGATGTCAGGATGCGTGGCACATGATCTGCTTGAGGAAATAATTATACATGCCCGACAACCTCTGTGGATGGTGCTAGTGTTGCCTGATGGCCTGGCAGTGGCAGTGATCTTCTGCGGTACTATGCTGTCAAAATTCTGTCAGCAGAAGACAAGCCATATCTCATTCTGTGTCGTGATTATTCTAGTATCTTAAAGTGCTGGTGTTTCTTGGTATCAGATCAATCCAACCCTCTCCCCTACCACCCACCCAAAAAATGAGGTGGGGCAGAGGCTGGTGTTGAAGGTCTCAGAGATGTTATTGCCTTCCATATTGGTGGGATGGGGGGATGGGAGTGGCCTGGAATCCACAACCAATAGGGTTGGATGCAACACCCGGCATCTGGCCCTGGGCTGGGCGTGCATGGATGATGCTGTTGATGTTCAGTTTGTAGGTCACTCAACTGCGCGGTCATCAGCACCCGTACAAAGTCCCTATTTTTACATAGTCCAAATTTTACTCAGTCCAATCTAGCCATTGTCATGAATGATTGAATGGTGGTGGTGGTGGTGGTGATGAAATGATGAGGACAAAACAAACACACAGTCCCCGGGCAGAGGAAATCCACAATCCAGCCGGGAATCGAACCTGGGGCACCGTAATCCAGAGGCAGCAATGCTAGCCACTAAAGTGTCCATGGAGGATAGCTCCAGGATGTCAGGGGAGGGGGTGGGGGGTGGGTGGGTGGGGGGATGGTTGTGGTGGGGTCGGGCAGGAACTTGGATGCGGTCTGAAGAACCCACTAATTGTTCTGTGGAATCATTTCACATACCAAGGATGATGCATAGAATTACTTTCACTGTCTGTTCATACACTGAAAATCATACTCTCGTGTAAAGTCCTTAAGCTGAGCCATCCACTCATGATATGATTCAGCACCGAGTTTTTAGAAACTAAAAATTTGTGTCAAATGGTTGAGTAAATTTGGATGTTTTAAACTGATGAATCAACGTGGAACAGATGACCCATGAATTCCAATTCTGATGCCGTGATGGGTGCCAAAATAAGTCTGTCTGTGTGCTGCATCCTCTAAAGCAAAATTAAGACCAGATGTTTTATGTTCACTGTATCAGATTGTTCAGCCATGCTTACAGCCTAGCTAACTGCAACTCTGACAATGTGGGATAAGACCCGCGCATGGAAAAGCTGGTTATAGAGTCCTCATCATCCATAAAAATATCTGCCAACTGAGGATACTCTCACAAAAGAAGCCCAGGTGGCGTTTAACAAAACTTGAAAATTTATTCAAAGTCTGCAAAGATCCAGAACAAATAAGTATATTAACGAAAGTTTGTGCTCCTCATGTCTTTGTGTGAAGTACCAACTAAACAGAACTCCCAACCTTAATAACGGAAACAATATAACAAAACTTTACTCGTGGTGCCTCATATCTGGAGCAACACACAGTTTAGAAATAAACAATTTTCAGAAATTACAACACTGCCACAGTGCACTTGACTAAAGTCATTGAATCACAAATCACCTCTTAGTCTGCTGAGACAACAGTGAGTAAAAGAAAAACATTGTCATATGACTCATGTTGCCTAGCAAAGTCAAAGTTCTGGAGTGAGTGGTGTGATGATCCTCTAGTACAGGTGATGGCAGATCGAAAGCAAGCCTCTTATTGAAGAAGTATTAATGTACTCAGCTCGTGGCCAGTTTCACTCACCTTGACAGAACCGGCTCACTGTGATAGTGTCGGCCTAAATAATCACTGTGTGTGAGGATACATAGTGAACTATTTGCAGCACATGATCTGGTGGAAGGAAATAGTTTTGAATTATCGGTGACCCCAATGGGCACCGCTAGTGTTGTGTGATGGCCTGGTGGTGGAGACGATCTTCCACAGGAGTTTGCTGTCAAAGTTCTGTTGGTGGAAGACAAGCTTTGACTTGTGCTGTGTGGTGGCTGTGCTGGCAACTGACAATACTGGCTTTCCTTGGCACGAAGGCAAACATATTTGGAACATGCTTTTAGTGTTACTGTTTTTTACTTGTAGACCTATAAATTCTCTCCCATGGAGCTGCAGGGGGGGAAAAAAGAAAGGGAGGAGGAAGAGGTAGGTGGTAGATTGCAGGTCATGTCTCATTATATGGTATATATTGGGAATTAAAATTTTGCAAATACACAAACAAGGAATTGTCATTTCTTTGTGGTAACAGGGTGAAATTATCCAATGGGAATGTTTTGAATATCACCATGATTAGTAAACAAACGTATAAGATTGTTAGGAGATGGCTCCTGAAGAAGATATAAACTGAAAGAATAATAGTGGAGTAAAATAAATATACAAGTAGTTGTGTTATTGCTGACCATGGTTGTAAATAACGGAACGTCATTGCCCTGACAGTCAACAATAATAGTAATGTCAGACTTTTTCAGATTATGCAGTTGTGTATAATGAAGTACTATCTGGAGAAGCTGCACAAATACACACTCAGATCTCAGTGAGGTTTCAAAGTGGTGCAGAGATTGGCAATAGCGTATGAGGCTTTGTCCGTGGGAGAATGTCGAGCTCCTACATGTGGGGGCCTTCGGGTTCAAAGCCAGGGATGGGATTGGACATCCCAATGGCTGCTACGTTTAGAACTGATTGCTTACAGGAAGAATTGTGCCTAAGAATATATTTTTACAATTTCATTTTGCATCACCACCCATATTTTGTTGCTGTTTACACTAATGGGTCTAAGTAGGAAGATATTATTAGTTGCCTTGTCGTGTTCTCTGACATTTTCCTCAGGATAAGACTCCCAGAGCAGTTATCAATTTATTGTGCAGAATTGTTTTATCAATTTATTGTGCAGAATTGTTTTACCAATTTATTGTGCAGAATTGTTTGTTATCTTGTGAGGTTAGTGGAGCAGATGAGACAGCGTCATGACAAGAAATTCCTCATCTGCTCAGATTCCCAAAGTGCCCATGCCACTATTGGTCAGATGTACCGAACAGATCGGATGCCACAAGAAGTGCAGGATGCTTTCCTTCTCTTGCTAAGGTAGGACAAGGAAATAATTTTCTGCTGGATCCCAGGGCACACAGGAATTCGGGAAAACGAACTCACTCATGTGGCTGCCAAGGTACACTTGCTCCCTTCCACGTCCTGCTCGCTGTTCATTCTCCCTGCAGACTGTCACCTCATTTGTGACCAAGACCACCTTGTGTTAGTAGGAGGCCCAGTTGCTAGAAGTGAGGAATAATAATCTTTGTTCTATAAAATCTTCAGTGCAACCATGACTTAACGTACTTCCAATCACGATGAGTAGAAGAAGTAGCTTAGAGTGAGACATTGCCCAATGACACGTGACTTTCTCTTAGATCACAAGGAGGCCCCATTGTCGGAGATGTGGGGTACAGCTATTAGTACAACATATCCTAATTGAGTGTCTTTTATGTGACAATCTGCTACTTGATCTGGGTCTCCCACAGAACCTGCCATCTATATTGTGTGTTTTAAGTTTTTTATGATGTCTGGAATTTGCCCCAATGTATTGGGTGTGAGATTCTGATGTGTCACAGAATGGCTCAGTCCTTCATTATTTCTAAGTAGTCATCCAGTCACAGTCATATGTCCTGTTTTTAACTGTGTCTGTGCTGCTATTTTATCCTTGACTTTAGCTAGTTATTCAGCTGTGTTTCATTGGAATTTTAATAAGGGCTTTTCTGCTGCTCACCTTCTCAGCCACCTTTCAGCTCTTGTGGAAGAATGCAACTTGGTTTTCCAGTTTATCGCTATGTTTAGTAGATTTTCACCACACTAATCTGTATATCATTGATGGAAGGACACTGATGACCTTGCTGTTTAGCACCCTCGCCCATAAATCATCATCCGATTGGCAACTTGCTTTGAATGTTTGTAAATAAAAATGGTGCAGCTCACAAAATGCAAATGCAATGGCTCTAATATCAGTGAGTCCCAATTTGAATCAATTAATTTATATATACTTGAGTGCAACAATTTGCCGAGATTTGAAATGGAATTATCACTTAGTCTCAGTTGTAGGTAAAGCAGATAGCAGACTTGGGTTCATTGATAGAATATTGGGAAGATTCAGTTAGTCTACAAAGGAGACTGCTTACTATATGCGTGTGTGTCCCATCTTAGAATATTGCTCAAGTGTGTGGGACTTAACATGAAACAGGCCTAGCAGGGGATGTTCAATATATACAAAGAAGGGCAACATAAATTGTTACAGATTTGTTTGATTCACAGGAGAGAGTATTTTGTATGCTTTTGAATTTATTGAGTTTGCCAGTCTTTGATTAACATTTAGAAAGTGTACTACACTGTGCAACTCCAGTTTCCACTTGAATCTAGTTTGCAATAAATCTGGACTGTAGATTAGATTAGATTAGATTAGATTTACTTTCATTCCAATTGATCCGTAGTGAGGAGGTCCTCCTGGATGTGGAACATGTCAGAAAAACAACAATACATGACAAATATTTACAACTAAAACAAATAAACTAATGTACCATTCCACAGGTCCCAAGTGGAATGATCGTCATTTTTAATGAACACTAAGAGTCATTTTACAAATACTAATGCACTGAATTTAAAATAAAAAACGTTTTTTATTTATTTATAAGGTAATAAACATGTAATACAACTACTGTAATACTTATTTACAATGAACACATTACTGCACTGAAATGGTGCAGAAGTTAGATTATACTTACACACACACACACACACACACACACACACACACACACACACACACACACACACACACAAATTTTCAGTGAACACATTACTGCACTGAAATTGTGCAGAAGTTATGTTGTACTTATATACAAATCAGTTGGTTTTACTAAGAAATTCATCAATGGAGTAGAAGGAGTTGGTCACCAATAAATCCTTTAGGCTTCTCTTAAACTGAATTTCATTGGTTGTTAAGCTTTTTATGGCTGCTGGCAAGTTATTGAAAATGTGTGTTCCTGAATAATGCACACCTTTTTGTACAAGACTAAGTGACTTTAAATTCTTGTGAAGATTATTCTTATTTCTAGTATTGATTCCATGAATTGAGCTGTTGGTTTGAAAAAGTGATATATTTTTAATGACAAATTTCATTAAGGAATAAATATACTGGGAAGCTGTAGTTAGTATCCCTAGTTCCCTAAACAGGCTTCTGCAGGATGTTCTTGAGTTCACACCACATACAATTCTTACTGCACGTTTTTGTGCCCGGAAAACTTTAGCTTGGCTTGATGAATTACCCCAAAAAATAATCCCATATGACATTATGGAATGAAAGTAAGCATAGTATGCCAGCTTTTTCATTTTTATATCCCCTACGTCTGACAAAATTCGCATTGCAAACAGAGATTTGTTAAGACGCTTCAGCAGTTCTGTGGTGTGCTCCTCCCAATTGAATTTATTATCAAGCTGTAATCCCAAGAATTTAACACTGTCCACTTCTTCTATCTTCTTGTCATCATATGTTAGACATATACTCTTGGGACACCCCTTACAAGTTCTGAACTGCATGTAGTGTGTTTTTTCAAAGTTTAGTGACAAAGAATTGGCTAGGAACCAGTGATTAATGTCCACAAATATTTTATTGGCTGATCTTTCTAATGTTCCTGTTCATAGGTTGAGTCTGGACTGTCGTCATCTCAGCAGTCAGTCCACTCTGTTGATACACCACGTGCAAGCTGGGCGAGCTTTGATCTCCGAAGCTCTGTTAGTGACATGCTTATACCTTCATTGTTGGAGAGAGTGCCTCCAGAAACAATTGATCAACTGAATGAGGCAAAAAGACAAGACAACAGACAGGTAACAAGTTTATCCTTTTTGGTATCAATTTGATCTCAACACCATTTGCAGTGTGTTTGAAATATTGTTGCAAAACATGAACTGCTAGATCAATTCTTTTTTCTACTTGATATACATTATGTGGGCACTGGTACATGTGGCTTTATCAATTTTACCTGCAGTAAAGTTTTAGGTTATATGATTGTGACATTAAAAATTTGAAAATCTGGCTTCAAAAAATTGGAAAATAAAACGATGTGTCTGAAGTCTGATGGGAAAAAGAGAGTATTAACTATTTTGCAGGATGGACTGTTCACCCTTTATCCTGTTCAAGATGAAGAAGAGATGATTGAGAAGCGAATCCCTGCTGAAATACCAAACGAGCACATGGGACACAGGATTTTAGTCAGGTGTTTGCAGCTCAGGTACTTAATCTTCTAGAACTTCATGAGATGAAAATTGTGTGCGAGGATGAGCTTGTCAGGTTTTTAATGGTGCTCATTGCCAGTGCTAGTAATTTTGCTTATTTTATAAAGTCATGTTCTAAGTTGTGAAACTCAGTTCACAGGATATGGAAGGTTCACTTCAAAAATTGTAGTCACTCATTTTCAAATTTTGTGTTTCAGTTATTAGCGTCATCATCATTAAAATCTGACAAATTCTTCTATAGTTGAAATTTATGTTAGTTATATTACAGTTGTTAACTTTATACATTATTGTCATTATTAGAGAATATGTGTCACGCAGATTTTAATGCTGTGTAGCTTACACAACCAGCTATCATTGCATAGCTGAATTATCAGCAGTTGTACCTGGGACAATAAATTGCCACCCATTAACAGTTTTAGTCCACACAATTTATAAAAATCACTTATACATTTTACTGGTTGAAACAGATAATTAATTTGTAGTTTAAGAGTCACTCTGTAGGCATGTCTTGTAGGTAATATATTGAGCTAAATTCATACTAGTAAACTCTCGATTCTTTAAAGAATCAAACTCTCGTGTATAAAACAGCTTTACAGGTCTGATTGCCTCAAAATAAGAAAAGTTTGAAATTAAGCTTAAAATTTGTTGGAGGTTGCTAAGTGCTCTCATTCACAAATACTGGATGAATATAGTTTGGGTATGTGCATGCTGTCAGTTACACTGCCTCAAGACACTCACAGTTTCTTTTTGTAATACTTTTCTTATTCTGTTACTTTTTACCATAAGATTATACATCTTAATTTGTAGATTATGACAGCATTTAAAATTTTTTAAATTTGGTCAATAATTATTCAAAATATTGAAAATCAAACTTTTGTTGCTTCTCGAAGCTGTTAGGTAGGCAACCTGTAACAGATACCAGATTAGAAATACAGATTGTTGTAAATTTTATACTACTAATGAAAATACATTACAGTGGTCTCAGTGCCAGCAAGTTTGACCTGGCGTCACATCCTGTGAGTGTTCTTTGCTGTTGTTAAGATTAGGTGGGGAGTTTCGTCCAACTACCTGCAATGTGGTGCTAGATAATTGGCTAGTTATCGAACTGGGAAACTCTGTCTTTGAAATTCAGATAAAGGGGAATACAAACAACAACAAATTTTAGCTGATTTGCTTTAATGTCTGTCTGCACAAACACTTTGAGAATACGAGATCTGATAAATTGATTAAGGTGTCTTGCTGATTAGCTGTTAGTCAACTCAGTCTCTCTTGCTACTGCCTTTGTTATTACTATTGTGCATCTTGCACTATAAATTGTTATTTTCCTTATGTTATAATACAGTCCAAGTGGTGATTGCAGCTTCATTAGCAGCATACATAAGTGTTCTCCAGCAGACTCAGTTCCCACAAGTAGGAGATTAATGTCTGAAACAAACATCTGGAACTAGAAAAACACCTTCAGTCTGTTGGCATTAACTGTAAGGTACTTAATTTTCTGTAGACAGATTATTATATATGTCCTTTCATTTATTACTGTGTTTGGGCCTCACTGTTGGCTGCCTCTACCTTGTAAGCTGTTGTCAAACAACATAACCTTATCACCAAAGTGGAACTCTTTAGGATTTAGTGACTTATTGTAATATTCTTTGTTCTTTAATTTGCTCTGAGCGTTCTCTTCTTCCGCACTTTCGTGCATCTCCTTCATATGGTTCTTTAACTATGCCTCTTCATGCTGAACATATCCAGTTACTCTGTGTGGTTTCACATTATACACAAAACTGCATATGGAACCCAAATGTTCCAGTCTGTTTGTGTTCTATTTACATAATGTCTCAGTATCTCAGTTTATGTATGATGCTACTTCTTCAGTGCACCATTCGTTTGAGGTTGATAGCTAGGAGAATGTACTTTTTCAATTCACTACAGTTTACTTACTCTCTTCATGGTATCCTGTATGAAAATATGTCCTACATAGTGACAGAGTTCCATATCCAAGTATAATTTTCTCAACCAACACTTGGGCTAGGATGTCAGCATCCTACCATTTAATATGGACTTATTCAAAGCGTACTGAAATGTAAAAATACATCCATTTACTTGGTCAGTCTGGCTCAAAGATACTTGTTCACACTTGCTACTTTTCTTTGCGTTCACACGCACTCCCAAGTCTTGATGTCCTCACACTAAGGTTGTGATACAGTTTTATTATTGTTGCCTTTGTGCACACTCATTTAGTTTTTTCCCTGGTTCCTACTCATTTTTTTACCCACCAGCTGCAGTATGTACCCCGTTAATAAAAACATCAACTGATTCATTATTTCTGCTGGCCTGAGAGTCCCCAAAACACGTAGCTGTCACAGCCAGTGCCTCCTCTTCCATTTGGGGGGGGGGGGGGGGGGCGGCATTGTCCACCAGATTTTTGCTACTTTTGTACATTATCTGATACTGTCTCACTGACATGTGAATAGCTTGAAGACTTCTTGAGTAATAGAAACCAATACATTGGCCTCAATGGTGAGTATCCATGAGAGACAAGGTATCATCAGGAGTGCCCCAATGAAATGTAATAGGACCACTATTATTTTCTAAATGATCTGCTAGACAGCATGGGCAGCAATCTGTGGTTGTCTGATGATGATGATGATGATGCTATCATTGTGGAATGACTGTAGAGGGTACAAGATGAATTATGCAAAATAGCAGCGAGTTCTAAATGTAGAAAAATGTAAGTTAATGCAGATGAGTAATAAACACAAACCTTTAATGTTCAGAAACAGCATTAGTAGTGTCCTGTGTGACACAGTCACATCGTTGAAATATCTGGGCTTAATGTTGCAAAGTGATATGAAATGGAATGAGCATGTGAGGATCGGATTAGCGAAGGCAAATGGAGTTTGGTTTATTGGGAAACTTTTAGTAAAGTGTGGTTCATCTGTAAAGGAGACCACATGTAGGATGCTAGTGCAATATATTGTTGAGTGCTGCTCGAGTGTTTGGGATTTGCATCAGATTAGATTAAAGAAAGACATCTAAGAAATTCAGAGGTGGGTTGCTAGATTTGTTACTAATAGTTTTGAGCAACACACAAGTATCATGGAGGTGCTTCAGGAACTCAGATGGGAAACACTGGAGGGGAGGCAATGTTCTTTTTGAGGAACACTTTGAGAAAAGTGAGAGAAGTGGTATTTGAAACCGACTGCAGAACAATTATACTGCTAACAACATACGTGTAAGGACCATGAAGATAAGATATGAGAAATTAGGGCTCATATGGAGGCATATAGACAGTTGTTTTTTCCTCGCTGTGTTCATGAGTGGAACAGGAAAGGAAATGACTAGTAGTGGTACAGCGCTTCGGGCACACACCGTACAGTGGCTTGTGGAGTATGTATATAGATGTAGATACTGTTTTAACTTTAGCCCAATTTTCATTAGTCTTGACAGTGGGTTTGTTAAGTTATCTACCCGAGTTAAAGATTTAAATCTGCACATGTCAGAAATCTTCCGCCATTAATGTAAAATCTGAAGTATTTCACTCCCCAACTTATGGCTAACATCTTTGATCTTCTGTCAGTCTGTCTAGAATCCATTTGCCAATAGGGCATGGCTTAAAAATGACATTTATTTTTGCAAGAATTCACATTTATCAATGGGTAATTTTGAAGTATATTGTGGAATATAAGCCATTCAGAAATTTCCTTTAGCCACATATTGTGTTTCTCTAAGGTAGAGTTAAATACCACCATGTCATTTACATCAGTGAACAGTCTGTTGCCTTGTAGCCCTGTGAAAACAGTTTATTAATTTCTGAAAAGTTTGTTGAGCTGATTTTGGGCTCATGGGCATACATTTACATTTGTTATTCTCCATATAGTGTACTGAAAGCCATCTTTTTCTTGATTTTCTTCAGTAGGATCTGACTACAGACTTTTTTTTTTTTGCTAGATCAAGAGTGTCCGCTGCTCGTGGTCTCGCGGTAGCGTTCTCGCTTCCCGAGCACGGGGTCCCGGGTTCGATTCCCGGCGGGGTCAGGGATTTTTCCTGCCTCGAGATGACTGGGTGTTGTTGTGTTGTCTTCATCTTCATCATCATCATCATCATCATCATCATTCATCCTCATTACGGTCGGAGGAAGGCAGTGGCAAACCACCTCCACTAGGACCTTGCCTAGTACGGCGGTGCGGGTCTCCCGCATCGTTCCCCTACGCTCCGTCTCGGAGTATGGGACTTCATCATCATCATCATCATCATCATCATCATCATAATATTAAGAGTCAAAAAGTATTTGCCTGTACTAAAACTGTCGAAGATGTCATCTACACTCACCAATGGATAGAATACATTTAAGGAAAGTTCGTATAGGCACCTGTAGTCAGTGACTGTACATTAGTTTCACTTTCGTTCATCTTGTCAGAATCCTTGTCAGTGGAATTTTCCATTCACTTTTACTGGATCCTATTATATCATGTTCCAACATTTTCTCAAATTCCTGCTACAGCACTTCTTTTTGCACTTGAGGTCTTCTCTAGAGATGCAAACAGATAATTTGCTTTCCACTTTGGGTAGCAGTTTGAGTCCAACCTTGATGGCCTATGTTTGTGGTAACGTATCTCCTGTCAAGTGGAACACATAGCTGAACATTCTGCATAGCTCAGTAATGACCATGTTTTCATACACTTTTAAGTAACTGACATGAATAATCTCTGTCAGTGTACTTACTCACACTTTTCACACACTTTTAATTAACTGACATGAATATTCTATTTCAGCTTTCTTACATGAACATTTAGTTGTGGCTTGGTCATACTGACATGACATTCTCCAAACTGTCTGTCCGCAGCTCATGATTTAGTGGTTAGCATTGCTGCCCCTGGATCACAGGGTTCCGGTTCAATTCCTGGTTGGGTCATGGACTTTCTCCACCTGGGGCCTAGGTGTTTATGTTGTCCTCATCATTTCATCATCATTCAGGAAAATGGCAAGACTGGAATGTGCGTTTGTATAGGCAATGCCATTGAGCCCCCACAAACCAAAAGTCATCATCATTGTCAGCAGCAGCAGCAGCAGCAGCAGAGCAACAGTCTCTTTTTTGGCATTGGTTCCATGGCTGGTAGTGGGAATTTTACTGAACCATTCTCAGCTGTAGTTTTCAATGCACTCGTTCCTCGTGAGCCTGATTCTGTTCGTTTCCTGTTTTGGAGTGATAGTCGCACCTTTCACCCCTCTCATTCTACACACTCATTTCTCTGGAGGACCTATTATCAGCTTCCCTTTTACTCGTACATGTTTCTCATCACTTCTTTTTATTTTCTGTGCTGCAGACTCTGTTACCTGCCTGTATTGTAGGTTGGCAGCTAATTTTGGATTTCTATGAGCCATTTGTTTCACATACAATCCTATTTTAAAAGAGCACACTCTTTTGCACCAAACTTCATCTACACTCTTCTATTGATAACAAATTTCATCTGAGACTTTATGCCTTCCTGACATTCTAGCTCTGCAAGGGGATTATTGTTGCCATAGTCAGCTGTCAGTATTTTCCCAGACAAGGTATAACCCACTTACGTAGTTTCTCTGCATTTTGTTCTTTCTCTGTGCCTGCCATGCACACTCTGTAAGCTCTTCCATAGTGACCAGTTTGTTTGTATTTGAAGCATGTTACAGGCTTCAATCACATACACAAGCTTATGTGCCCTGGCAAGTACCAGTGGGAGCACCTTACTATGTTGCGGTCCTTCCATTTTTCTACAGTTCCTGTAGAAAATGGTAGGATCACTCGTGTATTATCTACCCTATTCCTCACTACTGCTGGCTCTGTCTTCCTTGCTTGAAGCTTTTCATCACTTTATTTTCATTTTGTAATGCCGCACTGCCACTTTGCATACTTTTTTTCCCCTTTCTGAAGCTGTTGCACTTGCCTCCGTCAAAATTGATGTTGTTTCTCCTGCTAATTTCAATTTTCTTAATGAGTATACACTAATGTTTTGATTCTGTCGCTATAAATACCATGAATGAATACAGCTTTATTTGGCTTCCAGAATAGCGCAGTGCTGCCTACCAGCTCCAGCTCTTTCGGTGTGCCTTGAATGGCTTCTCTAAAGCGGTGGTACATGTGTAGAGTTGTGAGCACCATTACTCAAATAGTTTTTCACAAGACTAGCGCACGCATCTTACCAAGTGGCACTTAAATCTATAACTAGCAGTTTTTTACCTGTTGAACTGGCTATCCTGGTGCTCACAAATCTCAACAAAAAATAAATAAATAAATAAAAATCATGTTACTCTGGATTTACAAGCTCAGTTGTTGATAAACTCATTCAGAACATTTTTATTGCTGTCAAATGCAACATTAACTTAAGTCCTTCCCACAAACTAATATATTGCCTACTGGCTGCCTCTTACCTGTCTGTACTGTTCTATGCATTACTATGATTGTCCTGTGACACTCCGCCTAGGTTGTTTCACTCGTAGTGTGAAGATATGCAGCTACTAGGATAACTACCTTGGCCTACAGTCTTCATTGAACTGTAGCAATTGTTCTGGCTTTTTCTTCTCTCTTCTTTCTTTCCCATTTGCTCTGCTCCCTCTGCAAGCCAGCATACATTGTTATTGGAATGAAAGGGCCCTGGTGTCTTTTACCTATTGTCGGGCTGAACTGATATTTTTGAGAGATTTGTGACCTATTCCAATAATTTGTAGCAGGTAGTTGCTGCTTAATTGAACCATCAACAGCAACCACCCTACACCTGACACCATAAAATATTGTTTATTCTTGCCTCAAGCAATCAGTCTGGATATTTTACGACAGTAAGCAGGGAGGTCCATCAAAGAAGTTATGTAGAGGGTAGATAATTAGATAGTTCTGGAATTAGGAAACTCGTCTCTGAAATTCAGACATTTGGAAGTATGAAAAACAAATGTCAGCTGAACAGCTTCAATGTTAGTCTATCCAAACCCTTGAGGATACGGGATCTGACTACAGTTTAGAGACAAGGTCCACACAGTGTAGGTACACATGGCTAGGTATTGAACAGCAGAGCTAGAGCAAGAACAAAATCTGGTCCAAATGATCAACTGGCACAGAGTCCCTGTAAACTGATTACCCCCCCCCCCCTCTCCCTCCTACAGGTGACACATCTATGATGCATATGTGATCGTGGCATATTCCACCACACTGGAGCTAATGCCCAGTTGCTGTGACTACAGTAAACCTACAGGTCCACCTGCCAAGCTGGATATTGGTTTAATATTGCAGGCCAACAAATATTCTCATGTGACTTGCGTACCATGCATGACCACTGGAGTTGCAGTTGCCAAAAGCAGAACTATCTGCTACACTGAGATTATTGCCACTCTCTAGAGTCTTCCTCCATGTCGCTGGAATGGTGTGATATTAGAAGCAGAAGCTTCATTCAGCTTGCCTTGTTTTTGGAAAACCTTCTTGCAGGAGCACAAGCACACCTACTCTTGCACTTAAACATATACCAACATACACTACACCCCTTCCTTATCTGTTCAAATATTTGTCTATGTAAAATGCCAAAGATAAAAAGCAATTCAGTATGAACTTAAATTATTTTTGCTTTATATAAGAACCTTGTATTTTCATCATTTTTTTCTGTTTTCCATGGTTCCTTAGTTGCTTCGAAAGTTTTTGGGGGTATGCTCTGTCTATGGAACTACTTGAAGGAAGTTTGTTAATTTCCATACATGTTTTGCTTATTTTATTTGTGAAGCATATTCAGTGGCAATTTTCAGTGCTGTTAGCCCATGTGTGTGGTCCTGAAGATGTGTTCATTAGCCTCCATACTCCAGTTGGCTGATTTCCGGCATTCTTTCAACCACATTTGATTCAACACATCACACACATCAAATGTGGGTGAAAGAATGCTGGTAATTGGCCAACTGGAGCGTGGAGACTAATGAACACATCTTCAAGACTACACAAATAAGCTAACAGCTGGAAATCACCACTGAAGATGCTTCACAAATAAAAGAAGGAAGCAAAACACGTGTGGGAATAAACAAACTGCCTTAAATTAGTTCCATAGACAGAACATACCTCCTCGAACTTTGTATTTGTTTGGTAACTTGCTCTTTGCAATAATTAGGGCAATTCAATAATTTTGGAGCTTAGAGTGATTAAAAGTTCTATATTTCTTGTTACTACTAAATGATGACAAATAGTTATTGATGATTCTTATGTGACCAAATATATAGTGAGCCTGGCATTTAGTTTGCCAAATTGTCTGCAACTGGTATGTGTATGTACTCTAGACTTTTGATATTGCAAGTTACCACTGAATATTGTTCCTGTTACATTAAAGAATGGAAATGTGCAAAGATTTGCAATATTTGATGTTCTTTTAAAATTCAGTAGTGGACATCTGAGATGGCTCCGTAATAATGTAATAAATGACTTCTTGTTCTCATGAACACATGCAGGAAATATCTTCCCCTGCACATGATCCTGTGAGATGTGAAAAGGTAACATTCAACTGTAAATTGATAATTGCTGTTTACAAGTAAATGAAACCACTATTTATTTTTAATGTCATGCTCAGGAAGACTCTTTGTATGTCTGAAAGGCTGATAAATGTGGAACAAAAACAATTATTTTGACCGTTGTTAAGAAATATAATTGATTATATTTATAGTAACCACAATAGACCACAGCTCTTTTGCTTTTCTTGTTTTAGGGCATAGTTATCTTAGTATATATCATTGCTTTGCCTTTTTGAGTAAATGCTGATACTGTCATGATTTGTTTTCAGGCTAGAACTGGAAGTTGAACCAATATTTGCTTCAATTGCCTTGTATGATGCCAAAGAAAAGAAGAAAGTATCAGAAAACTTTTATTTTGATATGAATTCAGAAGGTCTGAAGCACATGCTGTCTTCTCATATTCCCTACAGTGACACAAGCACTCTTAGCAGGGCGTGTGTTTTTGATATCACATATCCTTCTTCTGATTTGTTTTTTGTAATCAAATTAGAGAAGGTGTTACAGGGTGACATAAATGACTGTGCTGAACCCTATATAAAAGATGACAAGGTGAGTGAAACGTGTGGCAACATTTTAAAAATATCTTGTATTTGAATAAATTGACGACTACATTAACTTGTTCCCACTGCATAGAATGTAAGTGATTCGTTAATTTTATTGTTCATTTGATTTTATTTAAGCTCTGTGTGAGTCTCTGTAGAATGGGAAAAGGGGGAGCCTCTAGGAGGTAACATCTGCTGTGCTGTGCTTCAAAATATGATCAGTGCTGATTCTTTTTCTAAATCGCTTAAAGCAATATAACACTCTAGACACTACTTTTGATGGGCTGTTTAAGAGGTCTGAAAAATAGGCAAGGCATTTGTAAACATTGCCATGCTTTGTTTGCTAAGAATTTAATATTCATTGTACATGGATACCATTTATGCTGCCCTTTTTGTTTGAAGTAAGATAGTCTCCTTTACCTGTACTAGCTGAGGTAACACAGTAATTACATTTCTGGATTCATACTATGTGTGACTGAGATTCAAATCCTCCATTGCATCAGTTTGATTCATGTTTGCCAGGCTGTAGAATTTGGTAGTGGTTTTTTTTTAGAAAAAGGGGAGAGAGGGGTGAATTCCTTCTCAGTTTCAAAACAATAAATATTTATGAAAATTTTGACATGTTGATTGAGTGCTGTCATTGATAGTGTTATTCACTCTAAACAACATTATCAAACAGAGCAGATATGGTTACTGGAAACGAAAAGTCTTCTAAGATGCCCCAATCTTACGTTAGCCAGTGGAACAAAACTTTTCTCTAAGCATGAAATACTGGCTGTTTGTGAATTATTGTAATCCTGCTGTCTTCCTCCTTTACAGAGTCGTGAGAAACTGAAGACCAATGCTGTTACTGCTTGTGAACGTCTAGGGAAGTACAGGATGCCATTTGCATGGACTGCGATATATGTAATGAATGTCATTGATGGTGTCAACAGTTTAGAAAGAGAAAGCGGAAGTGACAGAGAAAACACAGGATCATATAGCTTAGGTAATTTTTTCCACTTTTTAATGTAAAATATATCATTCTGCCAAACAAATATCTCATTATCTGCCATTTTATCTTTAATGTAATAAGATTCCCAATCACAAGCTAGATGTTCATTGACTCTTGAAGAAAACAATGATGATGATGATTATGATAATGAAGAATTCATCTGCAACAAAAATAATTCATTTCAAACATTTACATTGTTTGACTGTATGATGGGTTGGATGAGAGAATTCTCATAAGGACAATTGAAAGGAATTTCTCTGGCTCTATCTCTCTCTCTTACTCCCTTAACTGTGAAGCAGCCATAGATGTTAACTATGTTGTGCACAGCAGCATGTGCTACCCAAGGGTGGTCAATCTTTCCCTTGCCCACAGTTCAGTAGTAGCCATGCATACAGGTCTACAGATGATTCCTATACAGACCCTCATAAAAAGCTGTGCAGTAGTTGTAATGGATTAGGTATGTTGCTTTCAAATGTTTGTGAAGAGATGGGCTGTATCAGTGAGATGACTGGAATAGTGTGTGTTCATTACTGGTCAGTATATGCAGCTACTTGCAAGATGTATGGAATACATCCCCAGTGTACCTTACAGATAATGGTTAGGACCTGATGCAGATGACAACCTGATCCCATTTGCAGGAAGAAACTAAGAGAATGCGTTGAACAATTATTAGAAGATGGAAATAAGCTCTGGGGTTCTAGGGACATTGGGAGAATGCTGTGAGACTGGCCATCTTGCACATACGGTAAGCTCCCAGTTGTCCGGATTAATGTGCATCAGAGACAGCATGAATAACTGAAAAAACACAATAATGCAAAATACATGTTTTTTTCCAGGAACTGCTATTTTGTGTTTTTACAAAATGTGCTACCTGTCACATCCGAAAACCACTGCATTACTTGATGTTACTGGCCAGAAACAGTGTATTGGAGAGTATCAGATTTTAGCTTCCAGAAAATGGACTGGCAAACATATAGACAAGAATCTGGCTGCAGACAGGTTACAGGGGTGGAGTCCTTGCAGATATCGGAGGACAAATGGGAAGCAACTTAAAAATATTTATGGGATGTCCAGTGGGAAATCAGAAGGCACCTGCATAATAGTGTATTCTAAATAAAAATAATATTATAAATAATACTATGATTCTTACAGAATACTTCAGGGTCAGTTTTTTTTTTAGTTTTTCAAAAATCACCTAACTATGGACAGATAATCTGCTCTCAGTCAGGAGCTTGTTGTAGTTATAAATGCACTGCAGAGTGTGGTCCACTACTTTTATGTAAATGATGCATTGGGCATTTAATGGATTGACTGTACGTGGTTGATCATCTCACTGACAATGTCCATTGAGCAATCAAAATTGGCATTAGAGCACCACCAGTATGTGGGGCAAAGTATTAATATTGGTGTGACAGATGTTGGATTGAGAATATTGCTGTAGTTGTAGTTACTTAATACTAATGCCTCAAGCTGTAGCTGTAGTATTGTGGTCTCCGTAACATGTCAGCCATATCCAAAAATATGCACGAGGAGCTTGTGATCTGTAATCAGTGTGACAAGTGCCCTGTAAACATAATCGCCGTGTGAGGTGGCCTAGCGTTTAGCACTTTGGACTTGCATTTGGGAGAAAGATATTTCAAGTCTCTGGCCAGCCACCCAGATTTGTGTTTTCCTTGATGTTCTCCATCTCCAATGTCCTCATTGTTGATGGCGCATTAAGCTCTTAATTTTCCTCCCCAAAAATATAATTATGGGATTTTATGCTAATGCTCATTTTTCCAACCTGTGAATAGTTCATTTAAGTCATTACAGCAGTATTGTCATCACTGTACTCTACAAGATTTCCGCTTAATAATGACATGATGAATTAAAGCAATAGAAGTGAAGTTTTCCTGGTGCAATGAGTAATGCATTAAGTTGTGGGATTGTAGCACAATGATGTCAACATCTTGCCACAGTATTTTGGCTGACAACAATTCAGTCATATTCAGATGAGTGACTCTGTGTCAAACACTCTCCTGAAGATGGCTGAATGGCTGTCAGCTGAAATTTCATGGCAAGATATCAACTTCGTCTGGATGTGATCTTAAAATCTCATGGAAAAGTATTTAATATCTGTCAAGAGGATTTTGCCCCATAGGGTTCTTTGAGTGGTAATCTTATTAACATCTGTGCCACCTGAAATGAAATTTCTAGGTAGTTTGATAATGATGTGAGGGTGAGGGTTACCATCAGTTATTGGATGGTCATGAAATGGAAATTCATTGACCACATCCTATCCTGTTTTGACAATAGAGTCCAAGTGCTTGACTGCTGGCTTGATAAGCTGTCACTTATCTATGTTGCAACACAGACTTGTCTGCAGTAGTTATATAAGAAGAAAATATTGCAAGGATTGTGCTAGTTAACTATGATGTTATTGAGATATTTTATACATTGATGTACATTACATATGAGGGTAAGTCAATTATTAGCCGTAAAGTAGGGATAAAATTTTATTGTAACCAAATAGGAAACTTACAAGAACATCATTTTATGACATAGTCTCCTTGTGTTTCAATGCACTTGGTCCATCGTTGTACAAGCTTCGTGATGGCCTCATAAAAGAAGGTTCTAGGTTGAGCTGCGAGCCAGGAATGCACCACTTCTTTCACTGCTTCATCTGAGGCAAATCGATGCCCCCTTAATGCCTGTTTGAGCGGACCAAACAAGTGATAGTCAGAAGGGGCAAGATCAGGACTACATGGAGGATGATCCAGTACTTCAGATTTGAGTTTCTGGAGCATTTCAGCAGTGTGGGCAGCAGTATGCAGACGGGCATTGTTGTGCAACAACACAACACCTTTTGACAGCAATCCTTGGTGTTTGCTTCAAATTGAAGGCTTTAGCCTGGCAGTAAGCATCTCACTGTAATGTACACTGTTTATTGTTGTGCCCCTTTCCCCATAATGTTCCAGTACTGGACCTTGTGCGTCCCAAAAAACTATAAGCCTCAGTTTTCCTGTGAGTGGTTGGGTCTTGAATGTTTTCTTTTATGGTGAATTTGGCTGTTTCCATTCCATACTCTGCTGTTTACTCTCCGGCTCATGATGGTGGATCCATGTTTTGTCACCAGTAATATCCTGTCTAAGAAGTTGTCCCCTTTTGTTACCATAGCAAGCCAAATGTTTTTTGCAGATGTCCAAGCACGTTTGTGTATGCAACTGTGTGAGTTGTTTTGGGACCCATCCTGTACAAACTCTATGAAACCCAATTCTGTTGTGGATGATTTCATAGGTAGAACCATAACTAATTTGCAGACGATGTGCAACTTCGTCAATAGTTAATTGTCTGTCTAAGAGAATTATTTCATGTTAATGCTCAATGATTTCTTTATTTGTGGCAGTAAACAGTTGTCCGGCTCCTACATCATGTGTGACACTTGTGCAACCATTTAGGAATTTTTCAATCCATTCGTAGACACTCTGTTGTGGCAAAACACTGTTCCTGTACTGTACTGAAAGTTTTCGATGAATTTCGGCCTCTGATACACCTTCTGACCACAAAAAAAAACAAATCACTGAATGTTGCTCTTCTTTGGTGCAAATAGACAGTGGAGCAGCCATGATTAACAGCACGGCAGCGACAACAAAATTAACCTAGCAGCTTGAAAATTGCAAAGATACAACAACAAATAAACAAAGTATGCATCATCAATGTAAAATGGCAGTTCTACCAAAATAAACAAAAATAGAACTAAATTGCTGATAATAATTGACTTACCCTCGTAAAATCATTTCTGGAAAATACTGGGAAGTGTGCAGTGCACTTGCAATAGTGAAGGGCAGCGTACAATATTAGCAGAAGCCAAAACGAAATGTAAATGGTTATCAAATTCTACGATTCTTGATCTAGAGATAACTGAAAATTTTCCTTCAACTGAATTAATTTCTGAGAAGTAGCAACTGCCTGTCGTACAGGAAAAAACTCCTCTGAACATGACAAAACATAAGCATATGTGATGGACTGCACTTGGAAAGTTGCCTTGAGATTGCCATAGATTTGCACAGAACAGTCTGATTTAACAACTACTACGATTCTGACAGCTCAAATAGTGGACAGAATTTCACATAGTTTCTCTTTTACGAATTAATTTAATGTCTTTCAAACCATGTTGTGAACGGTATATGTTACAGGATGTACCCTAGACAAAGGTCGGATGGCATTAACAAGAAAGGAGGTATGAACACTCGAAATTTTTTGTGCCTTCGAGGTCCTATTGCAACAGGGAAGGGAAGTTTATGCTTATGTTTATTTTGTTAAATTATATAACATCAGATCACACCCATATTGAATTGACTGCAATAAACTGAAAAGTGTTAAATGAATCCAGCACATATTGTTTGAGGTGATATCTTATGATAATGTCTGCATATAAGTGATTGCACTGGGTCTGGAGCAGATGGGACACCAAAGTTGACATATTTTGCAACTTGGTAGTCCATTCTTAACGAGATTTGCCTGATTTTTTTCATACAGTTGGAGAATAGAACATGCTTAGACATTATATGCACTCTCTAGTGCTGAGCTAAGTTTTTGTGAAATTTCATGGAAATTATAGTGTTACTGATTGGCATCTGTTACTTGAGCTACCACTAAGTAGCGACATCTCCATATGGAGTAGTTCTTCCACTATTCCTGCTCACAGTCAAATACCATGAAAGCTATGAAAGTAAATAGAGCTAAAGAAACGACAAGGACAATTGATACTCATTCTGCTCTGAATTCAGAATAATCTGTACCTTATTGAAGGTGAAATCTGCACAAACCTCTGCAAGAGGACAAACAAAAACACTGCTAGGTTCCCAGTTCCTCATCACCAGTTTTGTTCTAACTTCATCAAAATAAACCTAGACAGTTTTAGAATGGACAACAATATTTTATCCTTATAAAGAAGTCAAGAACAATACAGGCATTGCATAGAACCACAAAAACTGAATGAAGATAGTGAATATGAAAGAACTAATCACTGAACACAAGATTTTCTGTGTGCTGTGACAAGGTAAGGCTCAATACTGAGAAATGTGAAGACAGTAGGTAAGATGCAGTTGGAATAAACCCAAGCAAATGACCCAATGGAAGTTACAGTTCAGTCCCAAGACAGGGAATGTATTTACAAGAGAGGTCTTGTGCAGTGTATAACAAATCATATTACGATTATTGTTACATATATCCAGGTAGCAAACTCTCAACAAGTGTGCTGTGCAATGTGACCATCCTTGTTGAATTATTGTCCTTCTTTGTATCTGTTGATGAGGAAGCACTGTTGGTGCTTTATGCTGATGACCTACTGCTTCACACACACACACACACACACACACACACACACACACACACTATTCTTAAAGGTTACACTACAAGTCAAAAGAGCATTGTAATGTAAATGAACTTTGCAATTGTCAAAGATGGCAACACAACTTACATTTTAGGCAAGACAAAGTAACCACTAAACAAATTTCCAAATGGTTATACATGATACTATTTTGTCTTTCATTGTCTCACGAAAATTTTGTCAAAGAAACTGAAATATTAAAACAATTATTATAAAGGAGTATCATACCAATACAGGTATCAATAAAGAAACTGACCTAACAGTTATTCAGTAAACCAAATCACTATAGTAAGTTCAAGCAGTCTGGACTATATAGAGTCAACTGCCAGAACTGTGACTGCTTATGTGTAGTTCAGGCTTGGATGATTTTTTCATACTAGATTCAAAGAACACTTTGCTGCATTCCATTTAAAACATAAGAAGTTAGCAATCACAGACTATCTAGCAGAAAAATGCCACAAAATGGACTACATAGAAACAGACTGAAAGGTATAACATATTTATCTGAAACATCTCAAACTAGACATTTTTGAAACCATTTAAAAACACAAGTTTCTCATGTCACATTCTTAGACTACTTCAATGAATAGATTAAAAATAAATGCACCAGAATACTAAAGAAATTAAATAAATTCTTCAAATGTTCAGTGGTATTCATCTCGGGCGATCTGGATGGCGAAATCATTCGCTCAAATTGTCCAACCCAATGTTCTGACATGGTGCATTGTCATCCATGAAAATTCCATCATTGTTTGGGAACATGAAGTCCATGGAATGGCTGTAAATGGTCTCCAAGTAGCCAAACATAGCCATTTCCAATCAATGATCAGTTCAGTTGGACCCCACGACCCAGTCCATTCCATGCAAACACAGCCCACACCATTCTGGAGCCGCCACCAGCCTCCACAGTGCCTTGTTGACACTTTAACTCTATGGCTTCATGTGGTCTGTGCCACACTCGGCCCCTATGATCAGCTCTTACCAAGTGAAATCGGGGCTCATCTGACCAGGCCAAGGTTTTCCAGTCGTGTAGGTCCAACCGATATGGCCACAAGCCCAGGAGAGACGCTGCAAGCAATGTTGTGCTGTTACCATACAGCACTGTCCTAATGGATACATACGTTGTATGTCCCTCATTGATTTCTGTGGGTATTTCACACAGTGTTGCTTGTCTATTAGCACTGAAGACTCTAAGCAAATGCCTTTGCTCTCAGTTGTTAAGTGAAGGCCATTGGCCATTGCATTATCCTTAGTGAGAGGTAGCGCCTGAAATTTGGTACTCTTGGCACAATGTTGACACTGTGGATCTCGGAATATTGAATTCTGTAATGATTTCTGAAACTGAATGTCCCATGCATCTGGTTCAGATAACCATTCTCTGTTCAAAGTCTGTTAATCCTCATCATGTGGCTGTAATCATGTTGAAAACCTTTTCGTGTGAATCATATGAGTACAAATGACAGATCCACCAATGCATTGCCCTGTTATAACTGGTGTACACAATACTACCGGCATCTGTATATGCGCATATCACTATCCCATGAGTTTCGTCACCTCAGTATGTAATACAGCTGAAGCCACAGCCCATTAAGTAATACACACATTTTGCAGTGGCAATGGGGAATGATGAGAATTGATCACTTGCAACATTTCAGTATGCATATCAGTAAATTAGTTTAAGAAGCTTTGTTGTGATCTAACTGGCAAAGGAGGAGGAGCAACATTATCAATTAAATGAAACATACTTAAAATCCTTCATGTATTTTTTCCATAATTTTACGCATTTTTTTAAATTAAAATTTACTATAATTTTATATATAGGAGTATTTTCATATTGACACAGCAAAGGCTGTCCTTCAGTGGTTAACTGAAGTTCTGAAGATGAAGCTGCTAAGAAAAGAGACTATGCATATCATAAAATTTTGGAAAATTTTTTCAGCTCATGTGTACTGCAAACTATTTGGTTTGGATTCGTTATTTCAACTCCACATTTGTATTGTTTATTCCCAGCTGTGACACATAGCCAATGTCTGATAACTTTGATAAAAGGATGAACTTGGGAACTGATGTGAGTGCCAATCCAAAAGCATCACATTCTTGTTAGATTTTGCTAGGATATATTTTCTGTCTCGTGTGGTACAAAAGGAATGTACATTTTTAGTAGCTGAATGGAAAAAGACAAAATAAAGGAAAACAGGAAAATAAAAATACATGCAAAAAGTGCTGCAGAGTGTTTATTTTCAGTGCTTTCCTGTTTCCTTTCTTGTCGAGAATTGTGTGACAGTTTGTCACTACTAACAAATATTTTCACCTGATTTCAACATCAGTGACGTGTAACATTAGATCAATTAATGCCTCTCGTCATTATAAATTATTGATCAAGCTGTTTTCTGAGACACTAAAAGCAGATCAAAATCGTGTGAAATGACGTGCTAATGACACTGCACGATATGATTACTTTCCAAGGAGGGGAAAAGTTCTTGTTTTGTTAACTGAGAGCTACACTTCTCTATTCTGTTAAGTCTTTTGGCTTACTTAAGACAGCATGCAAAAGAATTGTGATTTTTTTTTTTTTTACAGACCGAAAATCTAGCAGCAACAGCTTTGACCAGTTCAGAAAACGTGCAAGTGATATGGGGTCTTTAACAAGAAGAGGATCATTAGAAAGGCGCAGCAACTTGGAAAAGCGTCGTAGTTGGTCTCCTGATGACTTTGGTTCCAATCTTGATACTTTTCGTCCAGTCACCATTACTGTGTCTAATTTTTTTAAGCAGGTCAGTACCAAATACTTTTTAGGTCAGAACTGAGGAAGTACTGTTATTGGTGTTCAGTGTATTGAAAACCAATGTAAGTGATTTTGTGTGTGTGTGTGTGTGTGTGTGTGTGTGTGTGTGTTTGTGTGTGTGTGTGTGTGAGAGAGAGAGAGAGAGAGAGAGAGAGAGAGAGAGAGAGAGAGTGAGAGTGAGTGCAGGAATGCGGGAGAATGGTTTGTGCTGTATTTATAATCCCCTCCTCCACCTTTTCTACCTCCCCCTGCCCCTTCACCCCACATCCACCGCCGCAGTTTCTCTCTCTAAAGAAATAAGGATGGTAATGAAATGTTTGCAAAGTATTCTGGAAATTAATGAGTGATTGATTATTTTCAAAAATAGTATATAAAAAAGTAATTTGTAACAGTTGAAATGATAACTGGATTTGGATTTGAAAAATACAGGTTCTTGAGCTGTGCACTGTTCATCACCACCAGTCCTCAATCGTCTACATCCACGTACATACTCCACAATCCACTATACAGTGCACAATGGCTGTATCTTGTGCTACTGTTACTCATTTGCTTTCCTGTTCCACTCACTAATGGATCAAGGGAAAAATGGCTGTTCTCTATTACCACAAGTTCTGTGCATGTTCAGTGACCACTATACAACACAGTGGTGAAATGTGTGTCAGGGAGAGAGGTGTATTTAGCTGGATCACTTCAACCATGACAATGTACAAGTCTTTATTGAGTTTAATTATGTGCAAAAGGGAATCTTGGCGATGAGCAAAATGGTCATTAGTGGAAAACTTCTGGGGCACCGGCTGCTTCAGTTATTTTAGTGGGAATGAATTGATTTCCAGTTCTTCATCTGAAAGCCTTCCCAAAAGGATGGGTATACCATTTTGGAGCATTACAGTACTCAATGAAGTGGGCTGTCAATGCTGGGTGTGGGCTCTCTACTCTCGTTGGTTGCAGTGTGGAGTGGATTGATGCCTATTAGGTGCTCAGCACAGGGCACTAGTAGAAAAATGCTAAGACATCAAACATTTATTGTCCATAAAATACAATCAGTGATTTATTGACATTCCAGACAGCTAGTGCTGGCAGGTGTGCCAGCAACAGGTGTCCACCGAGGCATGTGCTGACCAGAACTTGACCCGCAGCCGCTGTGATGGTGCCTGAGTCAGTGGTGTCAGCACCATTCTCATCATAAGGACACTGACCTCACAAAGTTATCGCACCACGACGATCGCACTGTCCGAGGTGGCTGACAGCTTCAGATGTGGTTGATGGAGTATGTGTGCACACACTGTAGACAGCACACTGGAAATGCAGACTGTGACAGCAGAGTCTGCTCTCAGGAGCAGGAGGTGGGCAGCTGAGACTGCACTCCCCCACAATGATGGAAGAGTGGTTGCTCATGCCCACACAGGAACTGGAGACCATCAGAATCGAAGGCGCCTGTAGTAGGACCCTCAAGTGACCCAGTGATCAGACTCAGCATCTATGGTGGCACTGCATCTTACAGCATCTGAGACTCCCACGATGGGGTTTGCTGTTCCATAGGATAGATGAGCAATTGGAAGACTGGCATAGGACCCTCCTCCAGGCTGGTCAACTGCAAACTGAGATACTTCCTCTGGAAATGTGTAGTATTTATGCAAGACTGGCCCATGTTCATTATGCTACCATTGGCAAGTGACATCACTTGGCCTGCTTTTCCTATCTGGCAAGCTTTCCTGAATGCTCGGTGATGTCCCAACTTTACATTTCAGGTACTCTGGCTGGTGTATTTTGTAGCATCAGGATACTGAATAGTTACTCTTGCATCTGGCTTACACTTCGTTACTTAGTTGCGTGTGGTCACCAGAATGATAACACCTCTCTCCCTATGACATAGTTGTTGCATTGGCATCTCAGACCACCCAGCTAATATGATATGTAGGAACTGGCATTTTAGTGCAGCCATAATATCTGCAGTATCGGCAGTCTCCCCATGTTGAAACTCCACTATGGTGTGTGGGACTGCAGGACCCACCTATTTAAAAATATTTTACATGGTGCACCTTGTGGGAATTAGGCAGGCTATCGAAGGCTTTAGGATCAGGGTTAGTCCACACTTCTGCACCAAGGTCAATGAGTTGCCACTTAGCATGTGGTGGCAACGCTTTGTGATTGGCAAACCTATCAGACAATAGCCACATGATAGATATTTGCACACCATACCATTGCTGCCCACTGACGGAGTGTTATTTCTGTAATCGGCCATGACCAACATGAGCTTTTGGAATCCATGTAAAGGACTGCCTATTATTAACTGATACAGTTCATTTCAAAATTGTACACTAAATTTGGAGTAGATCTCCATCTCGGTTTCTTAAGAGGTACAGGACTATTTCATGTTTGACTAACTTAATGCAGGAGTGCACTCCAGATTTAACTTTTAAGGCCATATTTCATCTTCCTTTTTTTACATGTCTCAGTTTTAATATGGTATATGCTGACAATTTGAAGCAAGGGGATGCTGCTTTGGCTTTCCAGTTGTTTTTCCCAACTATATCTGAGGGATTTGTCATGTCAAAAAGTTGACTTACAGTTCCTATTTTCATTCATTAGTGTCTTTTGGTTCATATTCTGGTGTAATATGAAGTTGAAAATGCAAGTGTTTGTTGCACAGATGCATGTAATAAGGATAATACACGTTGCCTACACCAAAACCTCATGTAGAAAGTTCTTTAAACAATGGATGTACCTACAACAGCTTTACAGTACCTTTACTCCCTTAAAAAGTTCATTTTCAGAAGTCACATTTTGAAAAAAGCTGCAACATTCATAAATATAATACTTTGTGTGTGGCACAAAAGGGGTGGCATATTAAAAAAAAAGTTTGGCCACTTACCCATTGTACTCCAAATTTAGTTTCTCTTTTCCTATTCATCGCTGCCTTTGTTTACAGTTACTGACCTGTTTCTTAGAATGTAAGTTAATTCTTGGTATCTATATGTACATTGACAAAACTTAAAAGCATATGTCATTTAGTATTCATTATTAACAAGATTGACTCTTCTTATATTCCATTTCAACAGGCTATCTGTAATGATGATCCCATATCACAACTAATTTGCTTACTATATTAATGATATTCCCGTACTCTTAGTGTACGAGGGGCATTTGAAAAGTCCGTGCAAAAATAAAAACTACTTACATGTTTGGGATAAATCTTTTTTATTTTTTGACATAGTCTCCTTTTAGACTTATACACTTTGTCCAACATTGTTCTAATTTGTTGATCCCTTCTGAATAACAGGAATCGTTAAAGTCTGCCAAATAGCTATTTGTTGCTGCAATCACCACCTCGTTTGAATAAAATCTTTGGCCTGCCAGCCATTTCATCAAATTAGGGAACAAATAGTAGTCCGAGGGAGCCAAGTCTGGAGAATAGGGGAGATGTGAAATGCGTTGGAATCCTATTTCCATTAATTTTGTGACCACAACTGCTGAGGTGTGTGCTGGTGCATTGTCGTGATGGAAAAGGACTTTTTTGCAGTCCAATCGCCAGCATTTTTCTTGCAGCTCAGTTTTCAAACAGTCCAATAATGGTGAATAATATGCACCTATAATAGTTTTACCCTTTTCCAGATAGTTGATGAGGATTATCCCTTGTGAATCCCAAAAGACAGTCGCCATAACCTTTCCGGCTGAAGGAATGGTCTTCGCCTCTTTTGCTGCAGATTCTCCCTTGGTAACCCATTGTTTAGATTATTATTTGGTCTCAGGAGTATAGTAATGTATCTACAGTGATGAAATGACACTTCAAGTCCTGTGGATTCTTGCTGAACAGCTGCAAACCATTCTTGCAACACTTCACACGATTCCCTTTTTGGTCAAGCGTGAGCAATGGTGAAACCTGTCTTGCGGATAGCTTTCTCATATCCAAATGTTAATGCAAAATATTATGTTCCCATTCATTCGAGGTGCACACAGCACTAGCAATCTCACACACCTTAACTCTTCTGTCACCCATCACCATATCATGGATTTTATCAATGATTTGTGGAGTCATAACCTACACAAGGCATCCAGAATGTTCAGCATCACTTGTTCCCATATGGCCACTTTGAAAATTTTGAAACCACTTATAAACTGTTCTAATAGAAGGTGCAGAGTCACCATAATGTTTATCAAGCTTATCTTTAGTCTCCTGAGATGTTTTTCATAAAGTAATGTTTAATCACCACACAAAATTCTTTTTCGTCCATTCTTTGACAATCACTCGACTTCCTTGATTCACACGAATGCCAAACACAAAGAAATAGACCAATATGGCTGAAACTTGGTGAGTGTTCTTTCCAAAGATGTTACTAAGTAAACATGGCTTCGATACGTGCCGGTGATGCCATGTCTCTGACTTTGCACGGACTTTTCAAATGCCCCTCGTATATAACCAGTTTTGGCCTCACACACAGCCATTTTCAAGTGATGTCAAATACCTTGTACAGGCAACCTCCACCTTAGTGTTCAACATATGTCTAATCTATTACCAAATTGTGCACTGACCAAATACATATATCTGTGCATGTATTTGCGTGCATGATATGTTGTCTTTATGATGGCAAAATTGTTTTTCTGAGTTACATTTGTAATGATTCAATTTTCACTGTGCCACATAATTTGAATTTTCTTTAAATATGTATGTGGGCTATTGTGCTATTGTCAGCCACATCTCCTTTGTTTATTGTATGCCAAAAGTGGAACACTTCATAGTTCTTATAACCTCCTCAAGTGGTTTGAGAATACGTCATTCTCGTTCATTATTTAAATCTAATTTTTTGTCATCAAAGTTAAACAACACAGAAAACAGTTAAAAATTCTGATTTTCTTATCTTGTTAAGTGTGTTATTATTTGTTAATATTGGCAACTGTTTAATATGGGTAACCTTGTTGGGTGGGTCCTTACAAGGGAACCTCCCCATCGCACCCCCCTCAGATTTAGCTATAATTTGGCACAGTGGATAGGCCTTGAAAAACTGAACACAGATCAATCGAGAAAACAGGAAGAAGTTGTGTGCAACTATGAAAAAATAAGCAAAATATACAAACTGAGTAGTCCATGAACAACATAGGCAACATCAAGAGTGATCTGGGCATAGGAGTGCCGTGGTCCCGTGGTTAGCGTGAGCAGCTGTGGTACAAGAGGTCCTTGGTTCAAGTCTTCCCTCCAGTAAAAAGTTTAAATTTTTATTTTCTGACAATTACCAGAGTTCAGGCACTCACACATAATCAATTTCACTCTCCAAAATTCCAGGACATGTTCAGATTTGCTTGGACATACGCAGGATTTGACGGTCTACACACGGAAAAATTTGAAAACGTTAAAAACATATTTTGACAGAGCACAGAGAAAACTGTGCGACTGTGAAACTGTTGGATTCATTTGTTGCAGTTTATGTGACAAACTCTTATGTTTTCATCACTTTTTTGGGAGTGATTATCACATCCGCATGAAAACCTAAATCGGGCAAGGTAGAAGAATCTTTTTACCCATACGCCAAGTGTGCAAGGTAGGTGGGTCAACAACATATTCCTGTCATGTGACGCACATGCCGTCACCAGTGTCGTATAGAATATATCAGACGTGTTTTCCTGCATCAAATGTTTTCGGTTCCCATTGGAGAGCCACGTCCTTTCATCTACTAATCGCACAGTTTTGCGGTGCGGTCACAAAACACAGACACTAAACTTATTACAGTGAACAGAGACGTCAATGAACGAACGGACAAATCATAACTTTGCAAAAATAAAGTAAGTAAACTTTTCGCCCGAGGGTAGACTTGAACCTAGGACCTTTCGCACCGCAGCTTCTCACGCTAACCACGGGACCACGGCGCTCCTGACCACTCACCATCCTTGGTGTTGCTTATGTTGCCCATAGACTACTCAGTTTTTATATTTTGCTGATTTTTTCATAGTTCCACACAACTTCTTCCTGTTTTCTCGACTGATCTGTGTTCAGTTTTTCAAGGCCTATCCACTGCGCCAAATTATAACTAAATCTGAGGGGGGTGCGATGGGGAGGTTCCCTTGTTAGATGAGGAATGAAAGTTTACTTATGTCATTCATTTCTGAGCTTGAGGATCAATTCTTCAATTCTAATGCTTATTATTTTATCCATGCTAATGGTGACTGAGAACTACAGCTGTGGATTAAATCATTTGATGAACTACAGTACCTAGCCACTCTTTCTGCCATGATATAGAGGGTGATTATAATTAAACTTTTAAACCGTTGTAGAAAAAACACCATGGTCAGAACATCATCGAATTGCAATGGAATATTATCAGAGAAGAGGGAAAATGTGTGGCAGAAGAAAAATAAAGAGTCACAAAATATAACAATAGATTGTGCTGTAAGCATCATAATTTAATAGTGGTAGACTACAAATGACAAATGAATCATCCAACAATGCCTAACGTGTACATTTGACGTTAAACAAATTGTACTACCCAGTGTGCATGGGTGTACTGATGTGATACTGTTAGTTACAGAAGCCCATCCACCACAGCAGGGTTGTATCACATCGGATGGGAAAAATCTGTTTTTAGTTGTCCTGAGACAAAAAAACGGCGTAAAAAGCATCAATAACATTGGTTTTTAATCGCCGTGAGGCCAAAAACTGCATAAAAAGCATCAATCACATCAATTTTTAATTGTCCTGAGGCCAATAACTGCATAAAAAGCATCAATCAAAATCAAATCGGGTTATTTATGTCCCTGTGACTGGCGCAAAACATGTTCAAAATGCTGTCCACCGTTTTCTGCAACAAGCTGAAATCAAGAAATAGCGTGTTGCACAACTGATCAAACTGTTTCCAGGGTAATGTTCAGAATGTGTCGCACAATGCATACCTTCAATGCAGCTAAGTTTTCAGTCAGAGCATTGAACACATCATCTTTCAGATAGCCTCACAGCCAGAAGTTGGACAGGGGATCAAGACGGCCAGGCTGTAGGGGAAATGGCGGCTGATAATTCTAGCATTTCTGAAATGGCGCTTCAGCAGCTGCTTAATTGGATTTGCAATGTATGGAGGTGTGCCATCTTTCATAAAAATGATCCCATCCACGTATCCATGCTGTTGGAGAGCGGGAATGATGTGATTGCACAGACACTTGTAGCGCATACCAGTGACAGTACAGGTAACAGGACCGGAAGCACCTGTCTCTTCGAATAAATATGGCCGTATGATAAATGATGCCTCACAGTGAGTGACCTTTTCAGGGTGAAATGGTAATGGTTGATTTGCGTGTGGAATTTCTGTTTCCCATATTCGACAGTTCTGTGTATTGACATATCCTGTCACATGGAAGTGGGCTTTGTCTGTCCACAAAATCTTTCATGGCCAGTCATTGTCCACTTCCACGTGAGCAAGAAATTCTAAATCAAAGGTCTCTCTTGCTGGCAGGTCAACAGGAAGCAACTCATGCACATGGGTAGTTTTGAATGGATAGCAAAGAAGGATGTTTCATAGGATTTTACGGACCGTGCTCAAGGGTATATCCAGTGTTTGGGCAATTCTCCTAGCCCTACACATTTGCACACCACCACTCGTCTCCTCCTGCATTGCTGTAACCACTGCTTCCACCGATGTCGAATAAATTTGTTTCCTCCCTCTACCAGATTGCACACCAAAAGAACCTGTCTTTTCGAATTTCCAAATCACTTTCTCCAGACCCATGGCAGTCATGGGACCAACACCTTTTTTCAAACCCTTCAGTGTCTGGAACTTCTGCAGAGCAAAATGTGCACAGCCATCAGTCTTGTAATACAGCTTTATAAGCAGAGCGCGATCCTGCATTGAGACAGTCATGGCAAACGTCGCAAACGCAAAAGGAGGAAAAGCCGTTTACAAACTTCAGTGGGTCGTGCGCATGACAGTTATTTTCATTTATATATTCTGACACGTACAGCGTCATCTATTGATCAATTTTTACACTGTATTTTTCTTTTTTCTTCTGCCATACATTTTCCCCCTTTTTCGATAATATTCCATTGCAATTTGACGTCATTCTGACCAGTGGTGTTACTTCTATAGCGTTTTGAAAGTTTAACTGTAATTATAATCACCCAGTATTTTAGATATTCACCCACCTTCAGATAGCTTAATGCAATTGCGTACTCACCATTCATTTGATGATGGCATATTGAATATTGCAGCTGTCCTTTATGTTTTTTCACCATACATAATGTGAATGAAGGCGAATACCATACCATAAGGGCATACACCACACACAATAAAAATTGACATGTAGAGATACTATACCTATAGTTGTCATTTTATTTGGCCAGCATGTAAATTGCTGTAATTTGAGCAATTTTGATGTTAATTGATCTCTGTTGCAATTTGTTGTACTTTCCTGTCATGTATCTACTAGTATAGGAGCTACTTTTATATTGTGATGTATTTTGTCATCTGTATTTATTGTAATTTTGGTTAAAGGAAAGTGATCGCTTGAGGGATGAAGACCTGTACAAGTTTCTTCAAGATTTGAAACGACCATGTTCTGTTATTAAAAAGTTAAAATCAATACCTGGGACATTGAAACTTGATATTTCGCCATGCCCAGAAGAATTAAAAAACTGTCTGACTCCAGAATTAGCAAAACTTAAACCATTTCCAGGTATTTTTTACTGCAGTTCTTCTTTTTGTATTAAGTTCACTGTAGAAAAATACTTATTTTGTTTCCTGTATAATCACTTTAGTTCTGATGGTGTATGGAGAAAAGTTATCTGTAGTATTTATTGAGAATCATTACATTCCATTGTATGAGACCGAAACATCCCTGTTGATTTATGTGACCATAACCCAATGGTTTAAGCTGATTAGTATGGGTACAGGGAATACTGCAACAGGTTCCGGGCTGCTATTATACTAGTGGAATATAGGTTTTTTGCAATAATTAAGGTCACTGTGAGTGTGCACTTGAAATATGATGTATTCTCATTAAACACAATGGGAGACAGTCATTACCTCTATCTTGTGGGCCTACCCACATCTAATCTCAACACGGGTCCCATACATCAAAATACCATCACACAGCATCATTGTAATGTGCACATGTGCTCCTCGCTGCAGTCCATTGGTCGGCATGGTAGATGCGAACTCACGTTATCAGCACTTCATATTTTTGTATCCAGTTTTTGGTTAGAAGAAAAACTGCTTGTCACTAGTAGGTATAATTTAACGATTTACTGGGGACGAGTCAGTGCTGATGGGAGGGTGACACTGAACCGATACAGTACTTGTAATCCACATTCTGCTACACCATCACAACTACTGATCATGTGCAACATGATTACTTGCAGTTAAAACTTACTACACAACAGGTCTCATAGAGTCATGTACACTAAGGAGTTAAGTGTGTGTGTGTGTGTGTGTGTGTGTGTGTGTGTGTGTGTGTGTGTGTGTGTGTGAGAGTGTGTGTGTGTGTGAGAGAGAGAGAGAGAGAGAGAGAGAGAGAGAGAGAGATTACAGTTTTCAGTATGCTGAAAATGAACGTTTCTCTTTCTTTGTATCCAACACTAGCACAACACACTATTCAATGACACACATATGCACAAATTTGGTAGAAATTTAAACTGTTTCCAGCTCATTAATCCATCAGTTACAGTGTTGTTCAGCTAATGTTTCTGAACATCAGTTTTTTAGAAAATTTCAATATGTTATTTTGTTGTATCAAATTCAATTATTGCTGTTCTCAAATTTACCCACAAAATAGTTTTCAGTACTCAGGATTTAGATTTTGCAGTTGTACAATAAGGAGAATAAGAACAAAAATGTGTTTCAAACCTGAGTATTCAGTTCAAAACAGTTTGAAGAGACCAACAATGAACAAAAAGTATCAACTGAAATTTGGTCAACAGAGGCTTTTCTCTGTAGAATACGGGAATGTTAATGAAAGTAAGATAGTAACATTAGGTGAATTTTCAGTTGGTGCCTTGCAGAACATGATAAAAATATTAAATAAGAATCATTTCCTAATGTTCTGCAAAATTAAATTTATTAGCTCAAAGACCAGCTTTAGGCTTCTTTGGTCATTGTCAGGTAACAACTGAATGTCATGAACGCAGGTAAAATGATGTGTGAGTTACTAGGACATTATTTATTCAGAAGATACAAAAATGGCGAAATGTAGAGTGCTTACATTAACATTATCACTGTCAGAGCATTTAGTCATACCAAAAGAAATTTCACAAACATATGAAAATTTTGAATATAATAATAAAGGTCGTGGAAAGTTCTTGTCGAATGTAAATACCTTAGGATTAAAGAAGACCACTCACCAAAAAGCAGAAGCATTGAGTTGTCAATAAGCACATTCAAAAGAAAATAAACTTACTAACTTTTGGATTTATCCCTTGATGAGATTGTGTAAAACACACACATGCACGCTCTCAGACACATAAGCATGTGCATACACATGACTGGGCTCCTGCATGGTGCCAGCTTTTGTGTGTCCCTATTGACAACTCAACACTTCTGCTTTTCAGTGAGTTGTCTTCTTCAATCCTTGATGGATATAAGAATAACATACATTTAACAGCAAATCGGTGGTCTCAGAGCTCACTACAATGTACAATCAGTTGACAATGAATTATAACACAGTCACTTTACCGTATATGGAATTCTAGTGACTAAAAGTGCTACAAGCTCATACTGTGTGAAAACTTTGCCACATAATTATTATAACAAATAGAGTTTTTAGCAATACTTTTCACCACTTTATATAGTTTACCAATTGCTTGGTTCCTTACGTTATCTCATTACTTCCACCAATGTCTGCTTCACAAAACTAGAATTTTCTATTTCTCATTGAATCTATCATTGTGATCTACAAGACACATTCTTACTCAGAAATCAGTTGTAGTTTGAGGAATTGATAAAATAATCTGATACTTGAATATATGTAACCATTTTAGGATGTTGGAAGCTGTGGATGAGATAAAGAACACACTGTTTGAGCAGAAGTCTCTGGAACATGCAAATACACAATCCTCAAAAATGCCTTAAGTATTACTTTGACATAGAGAACAGCAATAATTGAATTTGATACAACAAACTGAACCATCTACATTTGTATCTACATCTACAGCCACATCCGCATAAATTCTTTGCAAGCTACCAAATGGTGCATGGTGGAGGGTACCATGTACCACTATTAGACATTCTCTTTCCTGTTTGACTCCCAGGTGGAGAATGGGAAAAATGACTATCTGTATGCATCAGTATGATTGCTAATGTCTCTTATTTTGTCTTTGAAGCCCTTAAATGAAATGTATGTTAGCTGCAGGAGAATCTTTCTACAGTCAGCTGCAAATTCTGGTTCTCTAAATTTTCTCTATAGTGTTTCATGAAAAGAATGTTGTCTTCCCTCCAGAGATTCTCATTTTAATTCATGAAGCTTCTCTGTAATTCTTGCATGTTGATCGAATCTATCACTAAGGAATCTAGCAGTGTGTTTCTGAATTGCTTCAACACTTTCCTTTAATTCAACCTGGTAAGGATCCCGAACATATGAGCGGCTCTTTAGTGGGTTGCCCTAGTGTTCTTTATGTGGTCTCCTTTACAGATGAATTACATTTTGCTAGAATTCTCTCAATAAACTGAAGTCAACCAGTCACCTTTCCTACTACTGACCGTACCTGCTCATTCCATCTCACATTGCTTTGCAATGTTATGCCTAAATATCTGAATGATGTTACTGTTTCAAACGGCATGCCACTAATACTGTATTTGAACATTATGGGTTTATTTTACCTACTCATCTGCATGTACTTAAATTTTTCTACATTTAGAGCAAACTGCCATTCATCACACCAGAACTGTGCTGTTGATAGAAGACTCACCATTATCCTCTCTTTGACCTTTATATTAATTCCCCTCCCGCAACCTCGAAAACACACCAACATCTGCAAATATTCTCTATTACATAGTGGTGTCAAGAACACATGTAAACTGGCATTACATTGTGATCATTGATGAGTCCTGTCCCTGTAAAAGCACAAATGTCCAGCAAAATTTGTGCGGAGGTACCTTGTCTGATACCTTGCTCAGTCTTGCACAGCTGTCATGCGAAACTTTTGGCAGGCCATGAATACCATCCAGTGCTCTGCAGCATCAACTAATCTCTACCCAACAGAAAATGTGTGAGGAATCTGAATGTGCTGTACAAGAAGGCATCTCTATGATGCAATATTCAGTAGTAGTTCCTGGGGTACTAGTTTTCTGAGCTGAATCATCATATGAAGTCATAAACACCGTACGCCATGGGACCTGTTGAGCCATTTGTGGAAGATGATGTAACATAGACTACTGAGAACAGTTAGGTGTTGATGCAGAGTGTTATAAATAGTATAGCCGATTGGGGTGGCCGAGTGGGTTCTAGGTGCTGCAGTCTGGAGCCGCACGACCGCTACGGTCGCGGGTTCGAATCCTGCCTCGGGCATGGATGTGTGTGATGTCCTTAGGTTAGTTAGGTTTAAGTAGTTCTTAAGTTCTAGGGGACTGATGACCTTAGAAGTTAAGTCTTATAGTGCTCAGAGCCATTTGAACCAATTTAAATATTGTAGTCTGTTTACTGAAAAGTAATTGTTAAATATGAAAAGTTTCTTGTCCCTCCACTCCAAATTCCACAGCACAGTTTGATACAATTATTGTTTTCTCGTAGTGTGTACTTGTAATTGTAGTTTCATTGTTATAGTTTGCATCACTTAAGTGTGTTGTTCATTTTCTGTATTTAGTAACTTCTGTTTTCTGTGCTGTTTCAGATGAAATGAGTCGGCCAACAAAAGAAATATTGGAATTTCCTACTAGAGAAGTATTTGTTCCTCATTATACATACAGAAATCTTCTGTATGTATATCCTAAAGACTTGAATTTTGCAAGCAGAGCAGGTAAGATTATTGTTTAAATAACTGTGCTGAATAATATCAGTAAGAAAAATATTTCAAAGTCATCATATTATTATTATTATTATTATTATTATTATTATTATTATTGTTATTATATCTATACTATCTTGGTCTGTGGGCATATTCCATCTTGAGGGGAAATTTTCCTCCTATCTGATGAGGTGACTTCTATACATTAAGTTGTCCTATTGGCTTTTGCTGCAGCAAAAGATTTTTGAATCTTTCTTTCTGTATTCACCACACATTTTTGGCAGCATTGCACTTTTCAAGCATGTGGCACTTTAGTTACATTCATGTGCTGGGAAAATCTCAGCTTTAAATTGGTTTTCAATGTAAATTTGGTCCAGGTGGTACACAAACTAAGTGCCATTTGAAGTTCACCGGTATGTCAAAACAGTCTATTTTGATGTGAATAAATCAAGAATATTGTGATCTATATAGATTGGTATGGTAGCAGTTACAGATTGTCAAACACAAAATGAGAAAGCAAGCAGTAGGAGTGGACATAACTGAAATCTGTTTCTATAAACTTGAGTCCTGCAATACTTTGATACTGAGATAAATGTGTTGCATGAAGTATTGTAACATGTAGCCCTACTGAAATGTACTGTGGTGATGCATTTGTTTTTGGAAAGACAGCTGTACCACCCAACATAGAGTACAAAACTAATACATCTTGGTACACAATATATAAGTGGCACCTGTAGCCATTAACATTAATGACATGCAGTACACAGAAGGTATGATCCAGTAATGTGTGCGGATAATGTTATCTGGCAAGAGATGTCCAGAGTGCTGAAGAAAGCAAGTCTAAAATGCAAAGACATGGAGGTGATACTAGGCTTCTATAAGAAAGAATGGCCATGATTAGAAATTTTCAACATGAAGCAAAAATTAGGAAAGGTATGAGATATGGATGTGTTCTCTTTCCTTTTATATTCAGCACTAACCTCCATGTGCCTTTTGACCAAGTTTGTGAAACTACTGAGGTGGGAATCAAAATTGACATGCAGAATATAGACATGCTGTGTTACAGCAATGGTATGCTGTGTTCCTGGAGGCACAAGATGATCTGGAGAAGGTCATCATCACAGTGGAAAGGATTTTCTGTAATCAGTACGGTATGAGAATGAATGAGCGAAAGAGTAAAGTGATGGTATGCGGTACTGAAGAAGAGTATCAGCTTTCATGAATAAAATTTGGAAGAGAGGTTCTAAAAGTAATAGAAGAATTTATGTATTTGGGAAGTAGGATCATGAAGGATGGTAGAAGACAGAAAGAAATCGTGAGGAGATACAACAGGCCAAAATTCACTTAATTTGAGAAAGAACTTACTCATCAGCAAGAACATCAGTCTGGAAGTAGGGTAACGGATCATGAAAGCATCTTTTTGACTTGCTTAATGCCTAGGCATGTATTTGACCAGATTCAGGTATCATCCAGTGGCTTTGCCGTACATGCACTGCTGTTCATGTTCAGCACTTAGAGCATCTTCTGGGATGTGGCCTCTGCATGTGCATGACCTGTGACACTGTTGTATTTAACTCGGTAACAACTCTCTCTCTCTCTCTCTCTCTCTCTCTCTCTCTCTCTCTCTCTCTCTCTCTCTCTCTCTCTCTCTGTCTGTGTGTGTGTGTGTGTGTGTGTGTGTGTGTGTGTGTGTGTCACATATTCATAGGAACATTTTGTGTTGTTCTGATTCTAGGAAACACCCTACGATATGTTACAGATTTCTGGAAACCCCTGTATTTTATTGTCTGCAAATATTCAGAATTTTTTTCTTCTCTACTGTATACTCATAAATAATTAATACGCATAATAACTGAAGGATTTATGAAACACAGAGCTGCTATTACCAGAGGAATCACATTTTAATATGAAAAAGAACAGGATAAGAAGCATAAATCAGAGGCATCTAAGGACTTTATAGTAGGAGGAATTTGTGGAGGGTCTGTTAACCTATAATTTTGTAGTTGTGTAATCTAATGTGTGCTCTGTTTTTGATAGGATCAGCAAGAAATATTGCTGTCAAAGTTCAGTTAATGTGTGGAGAGGAAGAACGACATGCATTACCTGTAATATTTGGTAAATCATCATGCCCTGAATTCATGTCAGCTGCATATACGGTCGTCAGTTATCATAACAAGTATGTTGGAGCTTTTGGGAATTATCTCTTATATTTTCTCATTTCATCAATATGCCATTGTCTAGCCACCCTGTAATGAGTAAATGTATAATGTGTTGTTTGAATTTCTCAGGTGTCCTGACTTTTATGATGAAATAAAAATGAAACTTCCAGCCAATCTTGGATCACAGCATCATTTACTTTTTACATTTTACCATATCAGCTGTCAACGAAAAATTGAACAACCGGTTGTTGAAACTCCCATAGGCTACACAGTAAGTTTATTTCTTTTTATGAAATTTGTGTAATTTATTAGACATAAAAGCTGCAGTCAGCAAGATTGTAGTGTGTGTTGCGAATTAATTTTGAAAAAATACAGTTTTTTTTTAGTCACACCTAAAGCAATCTGTGTAACTTATGCACATTCAGTAACTGTTAAGTTACTGATTGTAACTAAGGAAGAATCAAGATTACAGTGCCTTTTAAAATCTTACATATGAATTTGTCTGTAAAAGCCTGCTGGGGTGGCCGAGTGGTTCTAGGCGCTACAGTCTGGAACCGCGCGACCGCCACGGTTGCAGGTTCGAATCCTGCCTCGGGCATGGATGTGTGTGATGTCCGTAGGTTTGTTAGGTTTAAGTAGTTCTAAGTTCTAGGGGACCGATGACCTCAGAAGTTAAGTCCTATAGTGCTCAGAGCCATTTTGCCTGTTAAAAACACACACACGCGCACACACACACACACACACACACACACACACACACACACACACACACACTCTTAATTAGTTAGTGTATAAGCCTCCAAGACCTGCTGTATTGTAAGTTTGAACTGCAAATAATCATGTTGTACATGATTAGTTATTTAAACATTTATTTGTTTGTTTATTTTTAGCAAACTGTGTTGTTCTATTTTATGTTTTCAAGAGCGATCTCATAGTCAGGTATCAAATATCGTGTTGTTCCTAGTATCCTTATACATTTGTTAAATGCACTACCTAACATCACTTGATGTTGGAATCAGAAAAAAGTTAAACTTTCAGTTCATAATTGAGTTGTTAAGTAGTTGTCAGCCACAGGAATGGCTAACAACCAACTGTCAATCCAAATGAATTGCCACCACCGAACTGTGGCCAGGGAGCGCAGTTGATCACCTAGTGACAGAACATGCTGCTGAGCACAACATGTGGGACTTCAATGACTGTGACTGCTTCATAACTCATGGATCTAGACACTTCCCTCTCTCCCTCCCCCCTCCCCGTCCCCTCCCCTTTCCCCAATATCAGTTTCTCTGAACTACATAGATGAATGTGATTCTTGAAACTCACCTTTCCATTATGCAGCCCTCATGGCTTTAATCTCTGCTAGCTTCCATCCCACATCCACCTCTATCCCTGTCCTTGAGTGGCCCATTTCACTCTATTAATTTACATTCACTCTTTTATCTCCACAGTCTCCTTCTCCCTCTGATCTATCCCCCACCACTTCAGTGTGTGACACATGAAATTTCCTGGGCCTGAGCCAGGACAGGTTCACCGGTTGCACACTCCTAGCCTGTTCCCTTACTGCATCCCCATTTAAGCCATCAGCCTCCCTTTCCTCTGTCCCATTTTCCTCGTGCCTCCCTTCTCCTCTCATCCACCCCACCCAATCAACCTCCTTGTCCTAGTTGGGCTGCAACAATGAGACAATGCTGTGTGTGTGTGTGTGTGTGTGTGTGTGTGTGTGTGTGTGTGTGTGTGTGTGTGTGTGTGTAAAGCTCTGAAGGAAGACAGTGTCAGAAAGCTCAGCAACATTTTCAATCTTGTTTATGTGCCTGTCATCTGCTCATCACCTGACCTACACAGAGATATTACATTTACTCCTTCCATTAATTGCATTCCACCTGGGACTTCCCTGTGTCATACTAATATTTAAGGGGTAAAGGTGACAAATTTCACAAAAGTTTAGTTTCTGAGTCACCAATAGGCGCATAAAGTAGGCTGAGAAATCACTAGCGTCTTGGTGAATCCATCTGCAGTGCAAATACACACACATGCGCCCTTAAGACTACATTGTCCAGGATGACTACATTGTATCAGCGTTGTGACTTGACTGGGGTCAGGGGGTTGTGTTGATGAATGGAGGAAGGTGGAGGACAGTGGGAAGGTGATTTGAGAAAGGATGGTTGATGGCTGTTGGCAGAGACAGCATGCACACAGCATGGAAGGTTATGTTGGACTTCTGGGATGAGATCACTGTCACATTGCAAAAGTCCATTGTAACCTTCAACCTATTCTCACATCATTAGTCCCATCCCAGAATCTCTCCACTGAATTAACCTCCCTCCTCACACCATCTATCCCCCCCCCCCCCCCCCCCACACACACACCTTCTACATGCTTACCAAAACCCATGAACCAAACAATCCTGGATGCCACATTGAAGCTGTTTACTGTGTTCCCATGGAAAGAATCCAGGCTCTTTTTGAGCAGCACCTCCAACCAGTGGCCTGCAGACTACCTTCTCATCTCAAAGACATGACTCACTTCCTTCAGTGGTTCTCAGCCATCCACACCCCTTACTCATTGCTGTTGATACCACCTGCCTTTATACCAGCCACACCCATGCCCATGACCTCATTGCTATTGAGCACTCTCTCTCCCTATATACATTAGATTAGATTCAGTTTTCGTTCCATAGACCCAAAAATGAGATGATTCTCATGGGTGTGGAGCAGGTCAGAAAGTATAACAAAAAAACATAAACCATCTGAATATGATACTAACCTGATCATTTGTCAGGAGACTGTCAAAATAGGTGAATACATTACAGTAAACTGGAACTGCTAATATTCACAGAATTAATACTCTGTCAAAACGAAAAATAATTATGCAGTTTTAATAAATTCATCACGCACAAAATACCTAATCTTGTCTGTTGTGACCAAGTGCTGTCACAACTGAAATCTAACAGACATTTTTACAGAAGCTGGTCTAATGTTCCCTGTTAAGATATTCATCTATAGAGTAGAAGGAGTTGCCTATCAAAAAGTCTTTCAAACATTGATTAAACTGTACTTTATCTGAAACCAAGTTTTCTTTATGGTTTCTGGCAGTTTATTGAAAATGTGTGTTCCCGGACCAAGCTAAGTGATTTTAGGTCTTTATGTAAATTGCTTTTATTCCTGGTATTGATACTATGTATTGAGCTATTGCTTGGAAATAGAGATATATCACTTATAACAAATTTCATTAATGTATAAATATGCTGAGAAGCAGTGGTTAGAATACAAAGTTCCTTGAACAGGTTTCGACTTGATGTTCTTGAATTTACAACACAAATGAAACTTATTACACACTTTAACAAGCTCTGTGGTATGCCCTTCCCAATTGAATTTCGTATCAAGTTGTAATGCCAGAAATTTAACCTGTCAACCATTTTCATCTTCATGTCTTCATATGTTATACACATTCTGGAAGGAAACCTCTTAGGTTCTGAGCTGCATACACTGGGTCTTTTCAAAGTTTAATGACAGTGAATTAGCATTAAACCATTTATTAGTGTCAGTGAAAATTTGATTAGCAGCCATTTCTAAATCTGTATTTGACTTGCTACGTATTGCGATGTTTGTATAATCTGCAAAAAAAAACAAACTTAGCATCTGGCAATGTAACAGACAAGAGGTCATTAATGCACACAAGAAAAAGCAACAGACCCAAGATGGAACCATGAGGAACACCACATGTAATTAATTCCCAATCAAATGAAGACTGACTGCTTACTGCACAGGTATTTCGCAATGACACCCTTTGTTTCCTGTTAGTTAAATAAGACTCAAACCATTTTGTAGCACTGCAGGTGACATCATAATATTCTAATTTACTTAAGAGAATGCTGTGATTCACACAGTCAAAGGCTTTTTACATGTTGCAGAAAATGTCAGTAGCCTCTAATTTGTTATCTAATGAATTAAGTACATTTTCGCTGTATATGTGAATAGCTTTCTCCATATCAGAACCCTTAAGAAACCCAAACTGTGACTTGGACGATATATTATATGCAGTCAGATGCTTAGGGAGAGGCTTGAACACAACCTTTTCAAATATTTGTGAAAAAGCCAGCGAAAGTGATACTGGTTGATAGTTTGGTGGTATCTCTTTATCCCCCTCCTTCTAAAGAGGCTTAACTTCAACCTATTGTAGCCAGTCTGAAAGTGTTCTGCTGATAAGAGATTGATTACACAAATAACTTAAGATAGAACTCAACTCGTATGAGCACTCTTTGATTAACTTAGTTGATATATTATCATAACCACTAGAATACTTAGATTTTAAGGATTTTAAGATGGATGCTACTTCTTTGGGAGACGTCAGTGTCATTTACATTTTACTGAAGTTATTTGTGAAAACAGGTCTCAGCTACACCATTGCAATGTTTACTCGTAACCCCAAGCTGTCACTAACAGAAATGAAGTACTTGTTTAAGAGGTTTGCAACACTACATGCACTTGTTAGCAATGTCTCATTTATTTTTAGAGCTATCTGTCCCTCTTCCTTTTTGGCCCCGCCTGTCTCTGTCTTAACTATATCTCATATAGTTTTGTTTTGTTGATAGGGTCAGTAGGAACCACAGCGATATGAGACCCCATGATCCAAGAAGCCATTCACCCTCTAAATTAATTTTCCTAACAGAAGAGTTTAAATGAGGCTGGTCATGGCACCTCAGAACTGATACAAGCCAACACCAGTATGTCTCATTGCTGAAACGATCTTTACCAGTTCACCTGCAATTGAATAATTAGGATCCAAGTCTGTGCTGTTGCCCACCCCAACCACTATTACCACAGTGTCTTCCTTTGTAAAGTCTTTGCAAAGTGAGCCAACATCCTCTACCACATTACCCAGACTTGCACTAGGTTTAACAAAACTTGTAACCAGCACCTCCAGCCAATTGCCTGCAGACTGTCTTCCCTTATCAAAAACGTGAACCACTTCCTTCATCAATTATCAACCATCCACACCCCTTACCCCTTACTCATCGCTACTGATGCCACCTGTGTTCACACCAACCACCCCCATGCCTGTGGTCTTGCCACTATTGAGCATTATCTCTCCCAATGTCATCCCAACTTCAGTTCCAGCACCTCATTCCTTATACCTCTAATCACATCCATACACACAATTCTTCCTATTTCAGTGGAAGAAAGACAAACAAATCCACATGGGAACCTGTATGGCACCCTTCTATGCCCACCTGTTTGTCAGCCATTAGGGAACCCCTCCTCCTTCCAGCCACCCAAAATCCCAATGCCCATATCTGGTTCAGATTTATTGATGATATCTTTATGATCTGGACCTCATTTCTCCACAGCCTCAATATGTTCTCACCCATCCATCTCAGCTGGTCATCCTCAGTCCAGTGTGCCACCTTCATGGATATTGATCTCCATCTCTCAGGTGCATTCATCCATACCTATGTCCATCAACAGTATCTGCATTTTGATAGCTGCCATCCCTCTCACACTAAAAAGTTTCTTCTGTATAGACTGGCTTCTCATTGATGGCAAATCTGCAGTGACAAACACCACCTTGCCCAGTACTCAGAAGGTTGCACTAAGCCCTTCACAGACAAGCATTACTCCCACACTCAGGTAGTAAATAGATTTCCTGTGCCAGATCCACATGTGCCCCCTAATCCTCTGACCATCCCCAGGAATCAGTTACAAAGAGTGTTCTGCCCCCCCCCCCTCTCCACCCCCATCCCCCTGTTCATCATCCATTATCATCTCAAACTGGACCAAGTTAATCATATGCTTGACCAGGGATTCCACTACTTATTGTTGTGCCTGGAAATGAAGGACATTCTACCAATAATCATGCCCATTTCTCCCAAAGTGGTATTCCACTGCCTAGCCAGTCTACACCTTATGCCACAATGCTCATATCCCTACGGAAGACCCAGGTGCAAGACTTGTCCAGTGTATCCTACTCCATTCCTGTCACAGGCATATCATATCAGAGGGAGAACCACCTATGAAACCATCATATTTTATACCAGTTCCACTGTAATTTCTGCACAGTGTTCTACATGGGCGTAATCACCAACCATCTGTCCACCCAAATGAATGGCCGCTGACAAACTGTGGTCAAGAGCAGAGTTGAGCATACAGTGGCAGGCTGAGCGCAACATGCTCGACTTCGATGGATGCTCCACAGCGCATGCCACTAGATCCTTCACTCAGCACCAGCTTGTGTAGGTTACATAGATGAGAGTTGTCCTTGCATAACATCCTTCAAACCTGTAATCTTCCTGGCCTTTATCTCAGCTAGCCTGTGCCCGACATCCACCTTCATCCTTGTCACATGATTGTAACTTCACTCATCCTTCGCTCACACCCTCGTCTCCACAGTCTCTCTCTCTCTCTCTCTCTCTCTCTCTCTCTCTCTGTCTCTGTCTCTGCCCAATCTCTCCCTCCTAATCCTCTCCCTTCCACAGTGTGCTGTTCACAACTCTCATGCCAGTGACCAGAAAAAGCTTATTAGTGCCACATTCCTATCCACTGCACTTGCTGCCTCTTCTTCTCAGTCATCAGCCACCCTTACTCAGCCCTCCCATCCACTGCCCTCCTTTTTTCTCCCCTCGTCCACTCCACTCAACAAAAGCACTGACACCAGTTGGACTGCAGTCTGGCACAGGCGTATTTAGTATTACCATATCAGCATCATACTAATGTCTCATAACTTTCATTTATGCCATTTATATCAGTCCATCCCATTGTAGGAGATGCAAACTAAACAACTCTTGTTAACAATGGAATGGTTAAAGATGAACATTCATTTTATAGTGGCAGCATTGAATTGATGGATACCCGTTTCCTTGGTAGTAGTTTCACTAGTAGTAGATGTGGACAGCAGGAATTTCTTTAATCCATTTATCCATGTTATATACTGCTCAGTGTGTGAACTCTATGGTCAGTGAGTATATTTATTCATCTCAGTTTATATTTGAGCCAAAATACATCAGTAGCTAATCTATGTAGATGCGACATTAAATATTTTAAATTCCATGTGATTTTCTTTTAGGTGTGGTGTTTGGAGAACACTAATTATTTTGCTGTTTTGTTCCCTTCTAGTGGCTTCCATTGTCCCCAGATGGCCGGCTCCAAGTTGGGGATTTTTGTCTTCCAGTAATGGTGGAACATCCACCACCTAGATATTCCTACATTCCACCTGACGTGCTTCTACCTGGTACTAAATGGGTTGATAACCATAAGGGCATCTTTAGTGTTGTTTTAGAAGCTGTTTCTTCGGTTCATACTCAGGTAACACACAGTTATACTGCATTTGATATTAATGATAGATTTCATTATCTTTGATGTGAATTTTCATTACAAACAAATTAATTAACTTTTAGGTAGTTACATATTAAGTAAATGAGTACATCCAAAGCTATACTTCATAGTATTTGTCTGATAGTTAAGAGATCATGGAGTTTGTTGTACATGTAAGCAAATAATGAGATGAACATGAGATACATAATGAGCAAATAATCATGTGGCAATGAATGTTTGAGAGCATTTGTTCCCTTGCATGCATATTTCTCATTGTAGTTTGGTCTAGTAATTTATTTAGTGAGTAAATATCACAGAATTTATTTCGTTGCTTTCCACACCAATGGTAGTGCACACAGCCTAACATACTCACATAATTCAGCAATTTTTTTTTTCCTTCATTCGCTGGTCGTATAGATCTATATGTACTGTGTTCAAGCGGAATGACTGACCTGGCAGAGAGGGCTCTTCACATATTTATTTATGGTGGAAGTGAGACAGAGATAATTTTGTAATCTTCACTGATGTAAATTTCTGTTGGCATTTTGATCTTACTAAAAAACTATTACAAGATTTATTTTGCTTATACTTCACTAACTTTGGGTTGTGTCCTGTTCATATACGCAAATGGTTCCCAGTAATTTCCTAAACCTACAAAACTGTAATATTCAGATCAGTTTTTTGGTATATGTTATAGATTATTGAGCAAATTTTTGAAAGATTGTGGAAATAACGTTCTTAGTCGTGATGATTCATGTAAGAAAAGCAAAGAATGACCAAGTTAAATGTTTACGAAAGATAATGTTAAATATATTAGTTAGGTGGTGTTGTGTACATCACTTGTGTTTTGTAGAAAAATGCAGTGGAATGATTCTACTGCAGTAGTGTGTGTGTGTGTGTGTGTGTGTGTGTGTGTGTAAGTAATTTTCTGTCTGTCAAAAAAAAAAAAAGTGAATCACCCAGAGGTGGAGGAGGAAATGGAAGGAAACCTCATGGGTTGAGAGGGTACGTGATGCTATTTCAGTGATAACAAACTTGAGTCAAATTTACAAAGAACTTGGCAGTATGAGCCCACTTATGATGTTGCACGCCCTAGGCCTCGATGAATGCACCAGCTGTGGAGAATGTCACACAGACATTGTATCCTCTTCTGGCCCTCATCTTCTGTAACTGAACTGGTCCTTGATATCCTGGATACAGGAATTGAGATGGAGTTGACGTTTGAGCTGGTTCCTCACACATTTTGGGGACAGATCTGAGACTCTTGCTGGTCATGGGAGTACCTCAACATCCCACAGACAATTCTTAGACACACTTGCCGTGTGTGGACGATCGTTGTCCTGTTGAAAAATGGCACCATGGCAGTGTCACGTGAGAGGTAACACATGAGGACACAGGGTCTCCATGACATACCGTTGTGCCATCTGAGTTCACCCAGTCACTATCATCTTTGACCTAGTCATAACCAGTGCCTTCCCACACACTAATGCCAGGAATAACACTGCTGTGCTTCTACGAAACATTAACTCATTCCAAGTTAACAGCATCCTGCATATGGAACTAATTCAATAGTCTAGCTGCTGCTAGTCTCTGACTGATGTTGCAGGATGATGCGGGGTGCTGCATGGAGCCCATTACTTTTTTTCAGATGGCGATCCTCCGCTGTAGTGCTCAGACACCGTCAGCTGGAACCTTGGTGACAAATGTCTGTCTCCACATTGCCATACAGTCCAACACGGGACGCTTTTACATCTGAATGTCCCACAACTCTGTATATTGCACAGTTTGACCAGCTGGTCAAATGGAGACCCACAATGAGTTTCCTGTGAAACTATGTCGGGTGCTGATAACACTGTCTCACATGTATGACATAGTTCACGCAACTTGACTGCTAATAACACTAAACATAAACATCACAAATGCACTCTGATGGCTATTTTACATGTCACACAGAATTGCAGTGCTTAATCATTTACATACCCTTCAATGATGTTAACATGTACATAGACATCTGACCATTCCTTTTGAGTTCTTCACTTTTTTTTGTCAGGCAGTGCATATATAATCTAAAAATTTAATCAGTATTCTGTGGAGGGTGGGTAACTGTCAAGAAGAAACATTTTCATTTTGTGTTTGAAGTTATTTTGTTTGTCAGACATTTTACACCATTATGCAGTAAATTCAAAAACTTTGACTTATCAAAGTAAACTATTGGGAAGAGCAATGAAGGTCATTTTCCATCCGTTATTGTATAGTAAGTATTATTATTGCTTTTGGATAGTGGCAAATCATTTATAACAAAATTTTATATCAGATAAGATGTATTGTGAAGCTGCATTTAAAAACTGGCCTCTTTAAACATACATTTAAAAAATGATGATAAATGAGTGTGTCATTATTAATATTGTTCAGTTTACTAGACTGAAGATTTTTATTTCTGAATGTTGGGTTGTGCCTGGATCTTATAGCATAAGACATTGTTCACCTCCAAGACTTACTGCAGAATGAAGTGCTAAAGTTATTGAACCTCGTTCAAAAATCTCTGTACTGTGCTTATCCTACTTTAAATTTTCTCCTATATATGCACCCAAACACTTAGGCAATTGAGCCTTACATATCCACTCATAACTGTGGTGTCACAGCCAGACACCACACTTGCTAGGTGGTAGCCTTTAAATCGGCCGCGGTCCATTAGTATACGCCGGACCCGCGTGTCGCCATTGTCAGTTATTGCAGACCGAGCGCCGCCACACGGCAGGTCTAGAGAGACTTACTAGCACTCGCCCCAGTTGTACAGCCGACGTTCATAGCAATAGTTCACTGACAATTACGCTCTCATTTGCCGAGACGATAGTTAGCATAGCCTACAGCTACGTCATTTGCTATGACCTAGCAAGGCGCCATAGCATTTGATATTATTTTATATTGTGGTTATAACATGTACCGTCAAGAGAGATGTTCTACAGTTGTGGATTAAAGTTAAGTATTACATCAACTACGTACTTTATTTGTTACTATTAATTCCTTTAACTGTTCCAGACCTCACGCCAATCTGCGTGAGCTTAACGCGTGCCTTTCGGCTTCCTCTCATTGTGACTTGGCTGTCTTACCAAGTCACAACAATAACCATATACCTCACTTTCTTTTAACTCAACTTTGTGCATTTTATTGGTTAAATATGATTCCATCAATTGCTTGCCACACTTTGAAGTCCGTAAAATTACTCTGCATTATGGATATTTTAAATATTTAGTATAAGACCTGACTTATTATTTGAGGGAATCTCATGAGTATTAAATTAAATAATATCATCTACATCAAATGAGATCCCTCAAGCTGGGACACAGCTGAAGAACTGAACCGGTGCTTCACATTACCTATAACCACATCTGAACCGCAAATGAAATAGAGACTCTTTGATTACTACATGGGAGTAAATGACTGTAGCCATGAAAATTTCTATCTAAAGTGTGTTACTTGCAATAGTGATTTTGCATATACCTCACATCTCATCAGCAATGCGTTATATCTGACACCAAGAAGTAACAATGGTGGCATGTAGTGTCAGGTGTCCCCTAGGGTTTGGTATTGGTTCCTATCCTCTTTTCATTATATGTCAGTGATGTGTCATCAGTTTCGTCCTACTGCAAATACCATATGTATGCTATGACCTGCAGTTTTATCCAAGTGCAACACCAATAAATCTGAAGATAGCCATCAAAAATCTCAGTACTGGCCTGTGTGCACTATCAAAATGGGTACAGAACATAAGGTTAAAGCTCAACCATCCAAAACCAAATCAAGACCGGCTGGTAATTCTAAGTCCATTAGCTTGAAAATCAGGTATCCCAATTATCTTTAACTCTAAATGGGACATATATTAGGTTCTCTCCCTCAGCAAAGAGTCCAAGAGTAATAATAGATTAATATCTAAATTGGACTGAGTACGTAACTGCAGGTTGCAAGAAGACTTCAGCATCATTCCATGCCCTACAAAAATATAAGAAGCTCTGCACTCTTGATCTGAATAAGAAACTTGTATAAACACTTATACTTCCAATCATTGATTACAACAATGTTATCCTGCAGGGTCTTTCTCAGGAAAGCTTATGGTGCCTGGCACTGCTTATGAATGCCTGTATTCAATATATCTGTGACGTATGACTCTTTGATCATACTTCACCATCATATGCACAGCTATCCTGGCTGTGTGTAGACAGGTGCAGAGATTTCCATAGCCTGTGTCTTCTCCTATGTCTTGTCCGTATACACTGTCCCTCATATTTCTGCTCAACCTTAGCGCTCTTGTCTGCACAACATGGCAGAAACACCCATTCCTGTCAGAGCAAAATCCTTTCTGTCCCACTCAATTGTGCAGCCACTTTCTCGAGGCCCTTTTAAGTGGCAGGAACCCAATTCTTATATTGAAGAACTGAATAACATATCTAGCTTCAGAAGACTGGTGACTACCATTGTCCCTGTATGCACTCATTACCCATGTACATCCTCATTTCCAGCCAGATCTTCTTCGTTTCCCAGTATTCTTAGCTGGTGCATTCTCCATAAAATCTTTTCCCCACAACTCGCTATATCAGAAAACAAATGTTCTGAACACTTATTATTATTATTACCACCACCACCACCACCACCACCACCACCACCATCGTAGTCATCATCATCATCATCATCATCATCATCAACATGTGCAACTATATTTCCCACCCCTGATAGGGTGCTTGAAATGCCAATGCTTTGGACACATCTTCCTGTTTTATGAACAACCTAGTCTGTATAGACTGTGGTAGGCTGCTTCATGAAAACCCGCCATGTGAGCAACCACCATTCTGTATCAGTTGCAGAGATGAACACCTCACCATTCTCCAAAGTGTTCTACTTTAGTTGAGGAATGTAACATCCAGGAACTTTTAAGCTCTGATCATCTCTCATAGAATGAAGCCAGGAAAAAGTGCAATTGTTTATATCCTGTGCCAATGGTATTTGAATTTTGTCACTACTGTGGCCAGATCATTTGCAGTACCTAGATTAATTACTCCCTCCATTTCCTCAGTGTCGATCACTGGTAGTCACTCAAGTAAATTAATCCTTATGGGAGATAGGCCTTGCTCTGTTGTGGTTCCTGCAGCACCCTCTTCGGGGACTTCAATTCCCTACACCTGTCCAGAGCAGCAGTATCCTCCTCTGGCATCTATATGTGACAGTGCTCCTTTTAGGAAACCCTCTGCCTGGAAATCTACAGACCACCTACCCATCACCAGTCAGTGACTGAAGGTGCCATTCTCTGCGAGTCCAAGGACTACCCACTCCTCTTCAGTTCCAACCACACAACAGATAACCTGATCCTCTAAATTAGTTGCATAGAAAAGGATATCCATAACGTGATTCTTGATAATTCAGTGCGACTGCATTGGGTATCCTGTCATATGCCATAAATGCAACAACTAATGTCTTATTCTGTGATCTGTGTGGCTCTCTAAGAAATGCATTACACTGATGACCATTCTCCAACTCTTTGAGGTTTCTATGTCTGTTAGAAGAGTACCAGCCCCGAGAGAGCATCTGGAGGGCTCTGTACATAGGTTCAGACGGATGTCAGTAATCTATTCCGAGGACCTAAAGTTAGTCATCACCATGACCTTTTGGCATCTCTTCCTTTCAGCTTTCAGTTGTTCATGAGTATCAGTGGTCTACCATCATTTACTCTGACGGCTCTAAAACCAACGATAGAACGGTATGTACTTTTGCAGTCCATGCCAGTCATGACCAACATTAGTTGCTGGGAGCATGAAGTGTTTCTTTCGCCGAGTTTATTTTATTTGTAGCAGTTTTCATAATTGGCAAATAAGATCAGGTCTGTAGTGCAGTGAGCATACATTTTGTTTGAACATACATTCCCCCCTCCCCAAGATTGTCACATCAAGGACTAAGATTATGTAAGCCTTCAGTCAGTGCTTAGTAAATAATTGTTGCATTTAATTTGCAACAGTTGTTGCAGTAGAGAAATTCTGTACATAGAAAACAGCACATATACACAATAAATTATGCATTTCATTTGTTTAATCTGTAGTTAGTTGTTGTAGTTTACGAATCTGTGCTGCAGTGAGTGATACCCCAGTCTATTGAAATGTTTACTGGAAGCTTTTATGACTTATTCCGTCCATTCTACATAATTTCTGCATTCGTTTTTCAAAGCAAGCAATTAAATCGCAATACCTAAGAGTTCCCCGTCTTCAAGTGCCAATGTATTCGCTATGAAGACAGTTCTAACTGACATGTCTCGGACATAAATACTGGGCAGTAATATTGTGCCATTCTTGGCCTTGCACTTTTGTACAGTGTATTGACACAGTATTATTGCACAATAAATGTTGCGTGTAGAGGGCCTTTAACAGGCAGTCTCTCTCATCCTGGGGGAATGCGCACTCCTCCTGACACTCCACGCCAAGCATAGTACTCCTGATTTTTGCCTGTAATGTTGGTGGATGACATTTGGGCAGTTAGACTGGTTTTTTGTGTCCTCCAAGGAAGTGATATTATTCTCAGCTCTGATGTTTTAAACAGCATTCAAGGCTGGGCTGACATGGTTGGGATGCCTCACATTGCACATTAGGTCTGGGTTGCCCTCAACCTTGCCTCCTTTGTCAGTTGCCCTGGTCATACTTCTTTTTACTGTGCTTTTAATTGCTCGTAAATGTGGTAAGCCCCTTTTTTTCTACTGCACTCTCTTTCAATTTTTTTAGGACTGCCCCACATATAACATTTCAGTGAAGGCAAGACCTTAATGTTTTGTTATCTGTGATACTAGTCAGTGTTGAAAGAACAGTTAAACAAGTCCTTGCGCTTTCTCAGAGAGAGAAGATTCTATTCCCATTGATGACTGTATTGGACTGATGGTGGAACAGTTATGGGAGAGACCCCTCCCACAGCATGCTAAGCCCTGGGGAACATTAGGTTGCATCTACCCACTTAATGACTTGATTTCTTCCCTCACCCTATTTTACTGTTGTTGGCACTACTGGTGTTTGTTATGTATCTAGCCCTTTCACTTTTACAATCATGGGTCTCCTCTCCAGCCAGGTAGAGGGAATTACTTATTCTGTTACTCTCTAACTGCAACATCGGCTTGCAGAAGGGATCGGGCGTGGTGTAGGTGCCTCTAGCCACATTTGAGTCCTAGGGAACGCTTGTCTGCTTTCTGGTCTGCAGATCAACCCAACCCACATTTATCTTTCCTGCAATTGTTTCATATTTCTGGCATGAATATTGCTTTTAGTTTCTTGATTTTATCAGTCTTACATACTATCACAGTTCGATCACATTTCTAGCTGATAATTCCAGATGGGCTACCTGTGAACAAGAGATTGGCGACTTCGCCGCTTAGTCCCTTAGCCCCACCAACTAACCAACCAACAACCAAGTGAGCTTTTATTTTGTAGTTCATTCATAATTTCTTCAATTTCAAAAGTATTAATCATTGAAGTATTGAAAATTTGTTTCTTTAATATACTATCGTGCTTTTTGTTCAACTACCTACATTATTTTCCCAACAAAACATAAGAAATTATTTATTAATGAACTGCAGCTAGTCAATTTTCATTTATGTAACAAAGTTACCTGTATTTTATGAAAATAAACGATAATCACTCTTCATTAAGCTATTACATTGCATTATACAAATTCATCACCTAAATCATTGATGTTTTTTTCCACTGTGTAATTATTTGTTCAAAAATATGTAACTATATGTCAGAAACCTGCACTAAGTATTTGGCATGTGAATAGCTCTGTTTTTGAAAGAAGTAGAAATTATTTCTCTGTGGTGGAAGAAATGCATACCTGTGCAACGAGCGGTTATAACAATTTCCTTGAGTTACTGCAACATTTTAAGTACATTATCAGTATGTTTATTTCTGAATGTAGTGCAGAACTCGTTAGAAGAAAGTGTATAAGAACTAAAATGTTTCTTTTGTATAATATAGAATAATAATACACACAGAGAATGTTTTAGTGAAAACACCGAAATGATATTAGTACTATTTTAGGAGGATAATGCCTGACATTCTACTGTTAGTGACTACATTACTGATTATGTATATCTGAATATTGCCTTCTTTAAAATGTAAGATGACAATGAATTTCATGAAGTTAACAGTTTTTATTTAAGGAGTGTATTGGTTTTGTTACAGGATAAATACCTAGACAGGTTCTTGAATCTGTGTAGTGCTATAGAAGAAAGAAATATTCCTGTGCGATATGGTGAAAATTTAGAGAGTGAACTAAAATCAAGGTAATTGCTAGAAAGGAGAGTTATTTAATTGTTTGTCTTAATCTGTTTTGTTTTTATTCAGTAACTATACTTCAAAATGCAAATATTTGTTGAAAGAGTGACTGTGTGGTGGAAACACATCACTTCTGCAGCCATGTACACACTGAACTTGAAAGATGTTTTCAAAACATGTTTACAGCTACTGCTTGAAAACATGTTTCAAAATACGGGAACAGTTATCCATAGCAGTGGCAGTACAGATCAAAAGAAACAATGTTTCAAGCCAGCAGCTACCACATGTCACCGCTGCACGGCAGTAGTATACATTTATGTACTGTGTTGTGCCATCTGCTGTGTAGAGCTGTTAGGTGTTATGTTTTCACTTGCTGTATTAAGTTTTTCCAGAAAGAAAGAGATGGGGGTTATGGAGTGGACAAGGCAGCAGACTGTCAAATTGTTATCGTTATAGCAGACTGAAGACTGTTTGTGGAATATATGAAGCAAATAGTACAAGAATAAGAATAAAAACCAAGATACTGTGCAGAGAGTTGATGCTACATATTGACATAGACTGTGTGGAAAAGAAAGTAAGATCACTTGTCATAACTTGCGGGGAAACTTGAAAGATAAGTTAGATGTGCCAAGAGATTTTGGGATTGAAGCCAGACGATATTGACGTTTTACCTCAGTGTAGTGGCTGACAACCAAGCAGCCATCTTCAAGTGACATTTACAGCTGAAGATTGCTAATTCAGTTCACTGTGTTTATACCAAGATTGGTATGTGCATAGCTCTTGATTGCACGATCAACCTTTGTCGAATTAAGCACCCTCTGTCAAATCTTGCTGTGTATGAGGTTTGCTGGCATCTACATACATCTACATCTATATCTATATCTATACTCTGCAAACCACCGTGAGGTGCATGGCAGAGGGTGTATCACATTGTACCAGTTATTAGGGTTTCTTCCTGTTCCATTCATATCACATATATGTACTAATTAAAAAAAGGTATATGGCTTGTGAAACAATTGATTTGCACTTATTGCTCTATTATTATTATTAAACTAGCTTAGTGTCTGCTGATTCACTTGTATAGGCTGTATGGCCTGCAGAATTTTTTTGTTTTTATTTAATCGAATTTTTATGTTGTTCACAAATTGCAACAACTTCTAAGCTTTTCACATTAATTAAGGCCATATAAACATGGTCTTCTCCAAATTTACTTCTGACCAAACAGTGATTCTGGTAGCTGGACACCATAGTTTTGGTTAATCATTCTTTTTGTGTTCTTGTGGAGATATTTCCATAGCAACTTTCATCCCCTAAAAAATATTTCTTTATATTGAACCAGGAAGTGAAATACCAATTTTCATAAATTTAGCTTTAAAACATTTTTAATATAACAAAAATTTGCTTAAAAATTTTCAAATCCTGTTGCACTCCCTTAGGGCTTCAGTTTCCAGAAACACTGAAACGTAATTTTTTTTGTTTCTAACCGAGAAGCCAAATTCTACTTGTCATAGGTGTAGCCTTAAAAATACTTTAGTAGATCTTAAGTAATTATTTATTTTCAAACAACTTTCGTCTGCTATTTTACCCCCTTAGTGGTTGAGTTTCCGAAAATACTGAAACATGTATTTCTTTATTTCTGACCGAGAAACCAAATACCAATTTTTGTAGGTCTAGCTTCAAAATTGCCTTAATAGTGATATTTTTTCCCCTGAAATATATAATGGAAGCTTCTGACGTATTTATATTCTGTATAACCCCACTCTTACATTCCTGGATTTAATGTTTTCCCACCATTTACGACATTTTTTTTATCATTTGCATCAAATTTCCTATGTCCACAATGTTAAATTGCATCTGATTTTGCATCAACATATTTATAATTTTCCCATGATTTACACATTATGAAAAAATGTATGTGGAGAAAAAAATGACGCTGGCCATCCAGTAGTGTTTACAAATATTATGTGGTTAAGTTTCTTGACACCATGGCACTCTACTCAGTGGATTTGAACCAGTAAATGTGTAAAAGTTGGAACAATTCATGCTGTATCTCCCGCCATTGCCAATCTATACTTGGCAGAGTGGCTGATAAAGAATAACTAGGTTTGTTCGAACAAAGATATCATGACCACTCACAACCATTTTCAAACTGTCTGTACAGTGCAAATGCAGTTTCATGATTGTTGTGATCATCGTGAAACCTTTGTCAAACCATATTTAGCATGTTTTGGCATTTGGCCACTTGGAGCACTAGTTGATATCGTCATTCACTTTGCGTTGCTCAAATTTTTTTAGTCTAAACACAGTGCTGGTTATGTACTTTTCTCATTCTGAGCAAAACATGTTTCGAGAATTTATTCTTGTTGTCAAGTGCAGTATTTACATATGTATTTTTTGTGATGTTACATAAACGAACAATGTGAGTGATAATTTGTGTGTGTGTGGTTTTCCACATAACTGAGGAGGCACAGAACCTGATAAACTCAAATAACATGACTACAATGCAAGAGATGCAGAATAACACATATTCAAACACCACACATTATACTTATGTACATAGTTGCACTTGACAATGAGAAAAAAATTCTCAAAATGCGTCGTGTTACGCATGAAAAAAATACATAACTAGTGCAGTATTTCATTATTTAAATAATGAATGGCAACTACAAGCTTTCGAAAACGTAGATTATGATGTATGAAACTGGGTCGAACATTCCTACTTCCCAGACAATTATCAGTTCCAGTTACATTAGTGGTTTTTATTAGGTATTAAACCTTTATGAGACAATAAAAAAGCCCCTGACAAGTTGTTTGATGCCTGTTATCTACATATATCATACATAAGGTCAAAAATGCAAGGGGGTATCCTATTCATAACTTTTACAGCTTAAAACGTTATTTCCCACATTTTACTCCATTTTTTTTTTAAGTCCCTTGAAAAGTGTAAAAGCGGGGTTTCACTGTAGCTTAGAAGTGAAAGGAGTGAAACAGTTCATTGAATAGTGGAATAGTTGAACTGTTGACAGGTGCATGAAGAGGAATGAAAACTTTGCTAGTTTTCAGATAAATCCTTTTTTGGGCTAGAGAGTGTGTGTGTGTGTGTGTGTGTGTGTGTGTGTGTGTGTGTGTGTGTGTGTGTACTACACACACACACACACACACACACACACACACACACACACTCTAGCCCAAAAAAGGATTTATCTGAAAACTAGCAAAGTTTTCATTCCTCTTCATGTACCTGTCAACAGTTCAAGAGGCAAGAGGCAGCAGGTACACAGGATAGGAATGTAAAACACAAATGCCTGAACCGGTGATTTCATGTAGCACATGATGATGGTGACATGTTGGAGTGGATTGGGATGATGTGACAGAACAGAGGAAAGGGAGATTGTAGGGTAGAGGATGGGGGGTTGGATAGTGTAGATTAAGGTGTGGAGCACCCATGGAAATAGAGCATGTTGTGCCAATGGGTGGCCTACCCTGCTCTTGTACATTATTTGTCAGTGGCCATTCATTTGAGTCAACAGTTGGTTCATATTCATGCCCACATAAAATACTATGTAGAAACGATTGCAAAGTTGGTGTATGACTTTTACAGGTGGCCCTGCCTCTGATGGGGTAGGAAAAGCCTGTGACGATACTGGAGTAGGATTTGCTGAGTGGGAGAATTGGGCAGATCTTGCACCTGGGTCTTCCACAGGGATAAAACCTATGTGGTAAGGGGATGGGAGTAAGAGTGACATAGAGATGGACTAGGATATTGTATAGGTTGAGTGGGCAGTGAAATATCAGTTTAGGAAGGTTGTGAAGGAAGTTGAGTATTAGGTTCCTTATTAGCTGGCACAATAATATCTAGTTGAAGTCCTGCTCCAATCCAGGATGATATTTGGTGATTTTGGGAGGGGGTGGGGGGGTGCTTAGTACGCTGGTTCTTGGGGCTTGTGGGAGGTTTTTCATTCTGTTGGTTTTTTTTTTTTGTTTTGTCTCATCTCATACCTTTTATCTTTTATATGCTTTTAGTTTCATATCACCTTTAAAAGCCTTATTCATAATCATTTTAACTGTCGTGCTACTCATAGCCGCATGACAGATAATATGTTTCTCAACATTTGTAACAAGCTAAAACCATGCTTCAGACTGCAATGACACTCAGATCATTACTTTTTATGGGCAGTTCACCACCCGTTCTATTTTGCCTTTACATGTCACAGCCCAACTCAAAGTTTCAACCTAAAATTAATTTTTCTCTGTAACTTTCAAATGTTAGTACAGTGTCCCACATTTTTGCTGTTTTGTCTGTGCTTCTGCATCTTCATCTACATGACTACTCTGCTGTTTATGCTTAAATGCCTGCAGAGGGTTTATCAGAGCTCTTTCACATACATTCTCTACTCTTTCAGGCTCTAACAGCATGCAGAAAGATGAACACTTAAATCTTTCCGAGCGAGCTCTGATTTCTTTTTTTTTATTACAGTGATTGTTTCTACGTGGGTGGTGTCAACAAAATATTTTTCCATTCAGAGGAGAACATTGGAGATTGAAATTTCATGAAAATGTCTTACCATAATGAAAAACAGCTTTGTTTTAATGATTGGCACCCCATCTCATCCATGACACTCTCTCCTCTATTTTGTGATAATACAAAATGAGTTGGCCTTCTTTTAAATTTTTTGATGCCCTAGCAGTACTCAGCAGAGGATGGACAAACATGGTGTAGGCATTTTCTGTAGTAGACCTATTGCATCTTCTGCCAATAAAGCACAGTCTTTGGTTCACATTCCTTCACAACATTATCTATGTAATCATTCCAATTTAAATTGTTCGTAATTGTAATTTCTAGGTATTTAGTTGAATGGACAGCCTTGAGAATAGTGTAATTTATCTGTAACTGAAATTGAATGGATTCATTTAGGACTTGTGGATTAACTCAGACTTTTCATTATTTATGGTCAATTGCCACTTTTCACATCCTACAGATATCTCATCTAAACCATTTTGCTATTGGTTTTGATCATCTGATGATTTTATTAAACAATAAATGACAGCATCATCTCCAAACAATCTAAGAGGGCTGCTCTGATTGTCTTCTAAATGGTTTTTATAGATTAGGAACAGCAGAAGACTTAAAACACTTCCTTGGGGAGTGCCAGATGTCATGTTTGTTTCAGTTCATGACATTCTGCCAATTACTACAAACTTTGACCTTTCTGACAGGAAATTATGAGTCCCATTGCATGACTAGGCACAAAATTTGCTTAAAGACACATGTGAAAAATAGTATCAGAAGTCCTTTGGAAATCTAGAAATATGGAATCAGTTTGAGATCCCATTCGATAGCACACCTTACTTTGTGATAATAAAGAGCTAGTTGTGTTGCACTAGATGATACTTTCTAAATTCATGCTGACTGTATGTCAACAGATTGTTTTCCTTGAGATAATTCATAATGTTCAAACACATTATATGTTCCAAAATCCTACTGCAAATTGATGTCAATGATATGGGTTTCTAATTCATTGGACATCAACGGCCATGCTGAGGTGGACACACTGGTTCCCATCAGATCACCAAAGACAAGCACTGTCAGGCATTGCCAATACTTGGATGGGTGACTGTCCAGGTAAGCTGTGTGCTGTTGACATTTTGCCCTTTCCTTTGTAGTAGAGGAAACAGCAGGGGTAGTGGTGTGGAGTCTCTGATGACCAGTTCCTGTGCCAGATGTCCTGGATTCAACTCCAAACCTCCCCACAGTGTCCCATAAAGTGAGGGCATGTGACACTGTTGGTAATCATCTATCCTTCAGATGGAGATGTAAGCTCAGCTGCCTCCTTGGTTCTGTTTGAGAGGAGTAAGCTATGTGCTGACACCAGGTTTCACCCTCTCCCTTCTCTGTTCTTCTCCAACACAAACATGATGATAGACCACACATACTCCCACTGCAGTCACTTATGCTTACCAGATACACTTACGCACACAGCTCTCATACTTGGCAAAGGAAAGGTACCTGCAGGCATGAAGGATAGGGAAAACCTTTCCAATTAGGCAGCTGAACCTGCCGATCAGGGTCTCCCATCCATTCATGCCATGTGACTTCACTTTTATTCATCAGATTACTCCTACTTCCTTTCTTGAGTATTGGTGCGACATTTGTAACTTTCCAGTCCTTAGGCATGGATCTTTCATTGAGTGAGCAGTTGTATATGATTGTTAAGTATGAAACTATTATATCGGCATACTCTGAAAGGAATCTAATTAGTATATAATCTGGGCCAGAGGACTTGCCTTTATTAACTGATTTAAACTGCTTTGTTGTACCAAGGATATCTACTTCTAAGTTACTCACGTTGGCAGCAGTTCTTAATTTTGAATTCTAGAATATTTACTTTATCTTCCTGAGGGAAGGAATTTTGGAAAACAGTATTTAGTAACTCTGCTTTAGTGCCATAGTCATCGATAACATTATCATCACCACCACACTGTTTTTTGCTACTGATATACTTCACGTACAATCAGAATCTTTTTGTATTATCTACAAGATTTCAGGAAAGAGTTTTATTGTGGAAACTATTAAAATGTCTCACATTGAAGTTTGTAAAAAAAATTCAAACTTCTGTAAAACATAGCCAATATTGGGATTTTGCATTCTTTTAAAATTGGCATGCCTTTTTTGTTGCTTCGGTAACAGTGTTCTAACCTGTTGTGTACCATGGGTGGTCAGTTCCATATCTTATTAATTTATTTGGTATAAATCTCTCCATTGCTCTTGATACCCTTCATTGAATTTAAGCCAGATCTGCTCTACATATTCATAGTTAGTTGGGAAGGAATGGAGGCTGTCTCTTAGAAAGGCATCAAGCAAATTTTTATCTGCTTTTTTAAATAGATATATTTTGCATATATTTTTCATGGGTTTCAGTGTCTCAGTTTTCAGTCTTGCTACGATGACCTTGTGGTTACTGATACCTGTATCCTTCAAATGCTCCCTATTTGCTCGGGATTATTTGTTGCCTTTTACACTTTGGATGGTCTCCTGAACTGATTATTCAAAATAATTTTCAGAGAAAGCATTTAGTACAATTTCAGATGATGATCTATGCCTAACACTGACTTTGAACACACATTTTCACCAGCACATTGAGGGTAGACTGGAGTCACCACCATCTATAATTGTATGAGTGGGGTACTTATTTGAAATTTTGAAATGGGACAAGTATCCACTGAACTTCTTAGCAACTGTATCACCTGAGTTGGGAAGTCAATGAAAGGAATCGTGTATCATTTATTACGGTTGTCAGGTACAACCTCTAAACTCAGAGGAACAATCTACTTCAATTTCACTACACAATAGACTACTTCTAACAGCAACATACATGCCACTGCCAACTGTATTTAATGCATCCTTTCTGAACACTGTTAGGTCCTTTGTAAAAATTTTGGCTGAACTTATCTCCAGATTTAGTCAGCTTTCAGTACATATAATAACTGGTGCTTCAATGCTTTCTATTAGTGCCTGAGCTCTGGTTTTTTTTAAACTCTGCTATCAAAATTTACTACTATAATACCTATGGTTCCTAGATCAACATTGTCCTGTGTTTGACCTGCATCCTTTGAGATCTGCATCTACATCTACCTGGATACTCTACAAATCACATTTAAGTGCCTGGCAGAGGATTAATTGAACCACCTTCACAATAATTCTCTATTATTCCACTCTTGAATAGTGTGCAGAAAAAATGAACACTGATATCTCTCTGTGTGAGCTCTGATTTCCATTATTTTATTGTGATCATCATTTCTCCCTATGTAGGCAGACTTCAACAAAATATTTTCGCTTTCGGAAGAGAAAGTTGGTGATTGAAATTTCATGAGAAGATTCCACCACAATGAGAAACGCCTTTGTTTTAATTGTGTCCATCCAAAATCATGTATCATGTCTGTGATACTCTCTCCCCAATTTTGCGATAATACAAAATGTGCTGCTCTTCCTTGAACTTCCGTAATGTAATCCATTAATCCTATTTGGTAAGGATCCCAGACTGTGCAGCAGTACTCCAAAAGAGGACAGACAAGAGTAGTGTAGGCAGTCTCTTTAGTAGATCTGTTACATTTTATGTGTTCTGCCAATAAAATGCAGTCTTTGATTTGCCTTGCGCACAACATTTTATATGTGTTATTTCCTATTTAAATTGTTCGTAATTGTAGTTCCTAGGTATTTAATTGAATTTACGGCCTTTAGATTTGACTGATATATCGTGTAAGTGAAGTTTGATGGAATCCTCCTAGCACTCGTGTGGGTGACCTCCCACTTTTCATTATTTAGGGTCAATTGCCAATTTTCACACCATTCAGATATTTTTTCTAAATCATTTTTCAACTTGTTTTGATCTTCTCATGAGTTTACTAGGCAATGAACACCAGCATCATCTGCAAACAACCTAAGACGGCTGTTCAGATTGTCTTCTAAAACATTTATATAGATAAGGAACAGCAGAGGGTCTATAACACTACCTATGGGAGTGCCAGAAATCACTTCTGTTTTACTCTATGACTTTCCATCAATTACTATGAACTGTGAACTCTCAGACGTGAAACCAGGAATCCAGTCACATAACTGAGACTATATTCCATAAGCACGCAATTTCACTACAAACCACTTGTGTGGTACAGTATCAAAAACCCTTTTGAAAATCTAGAAGTATGGATGAAATTTTAAATCCCTTGTCAATACCACTCAACACTTCACGTGAGTAAAGAGCTAGTTGTGTTTCAGAAGAACGATGTTTTCTAAATCTGTGTTGACTATGTGTCAATAGACCGTTCTCCTTGTGGTAATTCATAATGTTTGAACACAGTATACAGGGTTATTCTAAATGATGGACCCGTTTTCAAAAATTCACCTGTATTCAAGTACAAATCCAAAATGAACAAGCTTTATACCAATGAAAATAGGAAGTTTCAAAGATTTTGGCGGGCAGGTGGTGATGGTTTCAGAAGCGGCCAGTAGAGTTCGCGCTGTAATAGGGCCATCATTCTGTTTCACTGTCAGTTGTGAGTGAGATGGCGGTTGTGGCGCTCAAGGTTTTCTGTGTTCTTGAGTTCGTGAACAGTGAGTTGCAAATTGCAGTGCAGCAGGCATTTTGTACCAAATTCGGTATTCAACTGCCAACTCACATAAGTGGTAGCCATAGGTTTAAGCAGTTTAAACAGACTGGGAGTGTGTGCAAAGCAAAAAACACAAGCGGACCACGTGTGTTGGAGGATGATGTCCGGCGGATTCAAGAAAGTTTTGTGCGCAGTCCCAATAAGTCTACCAATAGAGCCAGTTGAGAACTTGAAATACCCCAATCGACTGTATGGAAAGTTCTGAGATGGTGTTTGATATACAAACTATATGGATTATAACTTGTGCAGGCTCGTAACCCCAATAACAAAGAGAAACTTCTCGTATTTTGTGGTTAAGTTCTTGCAAAGATGAAGGATGATGCATTTCTACAGCGTGTAATTTTTAGCGATGAAGCAATGTTCCACCTTAGTGAAAAAGTCAACAGACACAGTGTTCGCATATGGGGTTTGGAAAATCCATATTCACCATTCCAACATGAAAGAGACTCACCGAAGATCAACGTGTTCTGTGCCGTATCCTGTACAAAGATTTATGGACCATTTTTCTTTGCAGAAAGAACTGCAACAGGAATCAAGCACCGGGACAGGTTGGAAGTTATGGAAGATTCCCAGGACTTCATTTTCCATTGAGATGGAGCTCTGCCCCATTGGCACCATGATGTACACGGCTTTTTGAATGACTCCTTCCCTCAGCTCTGGATCGGTCACAGGGGACTTGAGGACCTGGCTCTACACTTTTGGCCACCAAGATCTCCTGATCTAACACCCTGCGACTATTTCTTATGGGGTTGTGTGAAGGAAGCTGTTTCTGTCCTGTCTCTACCAACCACACTGAATGATCTGCGGAACCGGATAACTACTGCCGTGCACTCAGTAACAGCAGATATGCTTTCACATGTGTGAGACGAGTTTGGCTATTGCATCGATGTTTGCCGCACTGCCAATAGTGGCCACATTGAACATTTATCACATTTCTCATTATTAAATAATAATTAAAACTAATTGATTACAAATTATTAAATTTATTAAATTGATATCAAACCTCATGGGGAAAAAACTTTGAAACTTCCTCTTTTCATTGGTATGAAACTAGTTCATTTTGGATTTGTGCTTGAATAAATACGAGCTTTTGAAAGTGGGTTCATCATTTAGAACAACCATGTGTATTCCAAAATCCTGATGCATATCAACGTTAATGATATGGGCCTGTAATTTAGGGGATTACTCCTAGTACCTTTCTTGAATATTGGTGTGACCTGTGCAACTTTCCAGTCTTTCGGTATGGATCTCTCATTGAGTGAGTGGTTTTATACGATTGTTAAGTATGGAGCTATTACATCCGCATACCCTGGAAGGAACCCTATTGGTATATGGTCTGGAACAGAAGACTTGGTTTTATTAAGTGATTTAAGTTGCTTCACTACTCTGAGGATATCTACTTATAAGTTACTCATGTTGGCAGCTGTTCTTGGTTCAAATTCTGGAATATTTATTTCATCTTCTTTGGTGAAGGAATTTCTGAAGGCTGTTGTTTAGTAAATCTGCTTTTGCTGCGCTGTCGTCGATAGTACTTCCATTGCTATCACGCAGAGAAGGCATTGACTGTGTCTTGCCATTAATATACATTACATACGACCAGAATCTCTTCAGATTTTCTGCCATGTTCTGAGGTAACGTTTCATTGTGGAAACTATTATAAGCATCAGGCATTGATGTCTTGCTAAAGTTCGAGCTTCTGTAAAAGATTGCCAATCTTGATAATTTTGTGTTCTTTTAAATTTGGAATGCTTTTTTTGTTATTTCTGCAACAATGTTCTTACCTGTTTTGTATACTGAGGGGATCAGCTCTGTCGTTTGATAATTTATTTGGTATAAATCTCTCAATTGCTGTCAATACTATCTCCTTGAATTCAAGCCATGTCTGGTCTCTACATAAATTGTTAATTTGGAAGGAGTGGAGATTGGCTCTCAGGAAGGCATCAAGTGAATTTTTATCAACTTTTTTGAACATGTGTACTTTTCATTTATTTTTGGAAGATTTGGGGATTACAATAGTCAGTCTCGCAATGACAGTCCTGTCTTCATTAATCCCTGTGTCCGTTTTGATGTTCATTATTAGCTCAGGATTATTTGTTGCTAAGAGATCAAGTGTGTTTCCACAACCATTTACTATTCGTGTGGGCTCATGAACTAAATGCTCGAAATAATTTTCAAAGAATGCATTTAGCACAATGTTGGATGATGTCTTGTCTGTACCTCTGGGTTTAAATGTGTGTTTTCGCCAACATATCAAGGGTAAACTAAAATCACCACCAACTATAATTGTATGAGTCGGGTACACTTTTGAAATTAAATTTAAGTTTTCTTTGAACCATTCAGCAATTGTATCATCTGAGTTTAGAGGTTGGTAAAAGGATCCAATTGTTATTTTATTCCGGTTGCCAAGAATGACCTCTGCCCATACTAACTCACAAGAACACCCTTTTTGTTTTTCCCAAGACATTCTAACACAAGACACACTCAGTCCATTCCACACAGCCTCGCCACCCTTGTAGCCGCCTGACGTGTGTAGTGGGCTGCTAACCGATTAAATGGGACGCGATACCCCACCACTGTGTGGTGCAAGGCAAGTAATCATGAGCCTACATGGTTGCAGAACCATCTCAGCCTCTGATTTAGACCCTCCACTTGGTTCTGTGCCAGAGGTCTGCAGTTGGTCCCGTTGATGATGCTACAGATGGTGAGCCCTGCCTTTAACCCATGAGCAAGAATGTCAGTCTTTACCATTTGAGCTAGCCAATTGAAACCAGAGTGTGCTTTTCATGGCATCTGGAAGGACCAATTACACATATGTGGTGACTGCCCCCAGTAAGCTCACAGAGTACCCACTGAAAAGGGTTCCATTATGTGTGTAACACTGGAGCTCCCAGCTACCAATAATCCCACCCTCTGTGACTGCCCGGATTTTGCAGGCTGAGAGGGTTCCTCTAAAACAGGACAAGCAACTACATATGTTACAACCTGTTTGTCAGAACAATTTGGGAAGCCTTTCAATTGGCCCCCTGGAAAGTGTTTTGCTGTTTGATACACCTTGGGACAGCCTCCCAGTCAACAAAGAGTGAGGGATCAGTCTCAGTTTGGGCAGTAACCAGGTTATCAACAGTAGTGGTCCAGTCACAAGACATGTAAGGTGTGCTGGACATCCCTTAGATCCTTACATATCCCCCCTCACTGTGATGCCCTTTGGCAACAGCCTCAAGCTGTGTGACTGAAGCCAGTAACACCTGGAGCTGTGAGCGGAGGGTCACCAACACGGCCTAGTGGTCCAGTCACAAGATATGTAAGGTGTGCTGGACATCCCTTAGATCCTTACATATCCCCCCTCACTGTGATGCCCTTTGGCAACAGCCTCAAGCTGTGTGACTGAAGCCAGTAACACCTGGAGCTGTGAGCGGAGGGTCACCAACACGGCCTTCATCCAAACACAGCAATCACAGTCCCTATCCACACTAAAACCAGTAGAATTCTACATTGCACAGTTATTAAAATGTGAGACTGTACCTAGTGAACGCTCAATGTTGCAAGAAATTTAGGAATTAAATTATTAACCACACAGGTAATTGAACATAAGTCATTATTGTTTGGAGATCATAAAAATAATTAACAAAAGAACGCTGTACTTGCTTGTTCTGCTGCAGGAACAGAACAAGGTGGCTTGGTGACAAGTGTAGTTTCTTAGATAGCTGACGTGATTTTCAGTCCAGTTTTGTAATAATTTCACAATTTTTCGCAAAGTTCACGTGTTAAACAACAAAGATTGTTGCTGCAGTGATTGATAGTGTGTACCACTTGTGCAATCTGTTATTTTACAGCTGCAAGTGATGTATTTGAGAGAGCCACTAAATAGCCTGGGAAACTTTATGCACTACCTTCATTCTATGGCTACATGTGTTTTGTAGTTTTACATTTTATTGTGCAGTTTTCACTAAAATCTGCTTAATTTGTTTTAGCATATTGGAACTTACCCATTCAAAGTCTGAACCATTGGTCAAATTCCTGCCAGTTGTAATCAACAAACTTTTATTGCTAATGGTGAGACCTCCAACAGTAGCTGGGCAGATTCTAAATGTCGGTCATACTTCATTTGAAGCAATGGCAATGCTTGTAAGAAATATCTCGGTATGTATTTCATTTTTTCTTTTAAGTATGTGTTTAAGATGTAGAATGAACCTGTGCAGAACCAACAAATAGTTTCAAAATGTAGTCCAGATATTTATTTCATTCTTATGATTTTTTGGTCTTAGGGTTTACTGCAGCTGAAGTCTGTGGATGTTTCTGAGAAACTGAAAAATAATATTGTAAAAGTGTTAAATTTTTTAAAAGTTAACAAAACAAATAGAAAAAAATGTACAAAAGTACACAGTAAAACATTCTTAAGTTATGATATCTCAGAAATTGTGTTTAATGTTTTTCATTTCACCTCAAAGTGAATATCTATTTTATTATGTACATTGTGTCTTTACTGGTTTCAAAATTGTGCCCATTCAATTTCTATTTTTACATTTTTATTGTGTATTCTTAAAGTGCTTGAAATGAGATTTAGTCTCATGAAAAATATAGGTCTCTAACTTTAAAATGGAATATTCTTTGTATTTTTAACATGGTAAGAATGAAGAAAAATTTGTTAACATCGAGTATAGATTTAAGTGTCAGGAAGTCATTTCTGAAAGTATTTGTATGGAGTGTAGCCATGTAAGGAAGTGAAACATGGACGATAAATAGTTTGGACAAGAAGAGAATGGAAGCTTTCAAAATGTAGTGCTACAGAAGAATGCTGAAGATTAGATGGGTAGATCACATAACTAATGAGGAGGTATTGAATAGAATTGGGGAGAACAGGAGTTTGTGGCACAACTTGACAAGAAGAAGGGACCGGTTGGTAGGACATGTTCTGAGGCATCAAGGGATCACAAATTTAGCATTGGAGGGCAGCGTGGAGGGTAAAAATCATAGAGATGAATACATTAAGCAGAGTCAGAAGGATGTAGGTTGCAGTAAGTTCTGGGAGACGAAGAAGCTTGCACAGGATAGAGTAGCATGGAGAGCTGCATCAAACCAGTCCCAGGACTGAAGACAACAACAACAACAACAACAACAAGAATCATTTTACTGAATTGTGGAAAAATCGATTTTAACAATTATTGTTTACATTCTTAAATTGCTTTTTGTAGACTTTCATGAGGCCTACAAATCATTAGATTACTTCCACAACATTCCCTTTAAGAGTGAGAACCAAAACTTAAAAACTGGCATTTTACACTGAGACTCTATTTATTCTTTGTCATGTTTAATGTTATTCTGCAACATTAGGTATGGTTTCCTGGAGGCAGTCAGACTTGTGTTCCAGAATAATTTTATGTACTATAGTATCACCTACCAAACTAGTTCCTTGGAAGTGGAGAAATACATCCTACAGAAGATATATTAAAATCGTTAAAGAAAGTCCCCTTCATGCATAAACAAGCATATGTTGAATGGATAACCCTGTTTTTATGATAATATAACTCAAATTGTGAACAACACCATGTCAGAGTAGAAAATAGAGAAGTGGGGAATTGAGAAGGGCAGTAACTACCAGAGACTGAGATGACTGTGGCAGTGCAGGATCTCTATGACGAAACAGAGTCCCTGTGTTCAATTCAGATCATTTTAATTTTATTTCTACTTTTTTTGGGAGGGGGGGGGGGGGAGGCAAAGATGTGAGGAGGGAGGTGTCTAGTTGGAACAGACTGTGAAGCCACCATTGAGTTTGACATTCTACTGAGCAGTTCGTATTGCAACTTAGTGATAAAGTGTGCTTGTTCCCAATTTGACAGAGGCCATTCATGTGTTTGTGAACTGTGGATTAGTAGTGCATACATAAAAAAACCAGGCAGTGATTAGTGTGAAGTTGATAGCATAGCTGCTTGTGGAGGTGGCCCTGCCTCTTGTGGCACAGAGTGTAACACTATCAGGAAATAAATGGTATGTTCTACGTGGCTAATCAGGAAATGCCTTCACGTGGGTCTTTCATGTGAGTGAGACTCCCGTGGTAAGTGGGTGGAAGCAGGAATGGCATTAGGATGGACAAAGATATTTCTTAGGTCAGGCATGTGGTAAAATGCCACTTATGGTATTTAATCCTTGATGGAGATTTGGTCTTGGAAAATGTGGCACATTGAGTGACCTAGACTCTCATTTCCTCTGGTTTCTCTAAAACATATAAGTGAAAACAGGGATGGTTTCTTTGAGAAGGGGCAAAAAATTTCCTCCTTAATCTTTATCCTATCCAAGTTTGCATTCTGTCTTTAGCCCACAAGTTGGCTCATTGCATACTTTGTACACATATAAAGAATAGCTGTCTGTATGTTACCAAGGTAAATATGTTTGAGAAAAATCACAATTTATTCTTAGTTTAATTAAACAACATTAAAATAAACTCACATTTTATGAGCTAAATCCCTGCTTAATTAAACAATAATAAAATAAAGTTTCATTCTATCACTCTGATGCAGCGTACGAGTGTTACCCCCAGTGATGAAACACTCAAAATGTTAAACAGCTCAGTTGCATTAGATCACAGCCAGCTGCATATTCGATTGCTAACTGTCCCATAGGCAACTGCCTCATTGTGGGATTGTGTCACTAGCTTTTAATCTAGCTTATTTTCTTGCACGGATTGTACATTTTTTCCTCACTTTGCTCGCAGTGTATTTTATGTTACTGCTTCTTACTTGGATGTATGATTTCAGAACTGAGCACCGTGTTAGCTGAAGCAATAGTGAAGGGATACGTATGGACTCGCAGTTGTAAAGGGATAATGGAATGGTACAAGACAATGTTGGTTGTGGTTAGCATACTTCATAAATAGGCACGCATGCTCTAGGGTTAACTTTCTTATTGTCAATAAGACCCTAAATGCAGATCTTCTTTCCATTTTGTTTCCACTTTCTCTGATTCCCTCCATTGAATCTGCATGCTAATGCTGAAATGGTTCATCCAAAGACATTGTTGCTTGATTTTTTCTTTTCTCCATCATTGCCCAACTCAAGTTTGTAGTCTATCTTCACTAAAAATTACTTCAACATAATGCTAAACTCTAAAGTTTTAGACACCTTCACACATAATATATCCCACGTTGTTCTCTGAATGCTTCATCTGAGATCTCCCAATATCTAACCCAGCTGCCCCCACCTCTCTCCCTATATTTAACCCCAAACCCCGTACACCGTATTCAGTCTCAAACCCCTCACGCATCATCCATCACCATTTTCCTTAAATGGATGGTGAATTTTTTGTTGTGTGTCTGTGTAAGATCGAATATCTCTAATTACCATCAGGGTCACTGCGCAATATGTAGGTGGCAGGAACTAACATCGCATGAATTTGATTTACTAGGTGATGTGTAGACACTGCATAGCAGTATAATAAGAGATGTCACCACTAAATTTATTATAAAAAATAATACTTTAGACAGAATGTTGTGAGTGACAGTTCATGGGATATCATTGTTGAATGTGGAGTTGATCATTACATTAGAGATATAAGCACTTGTCACACTATCTGTCTCCTGTGTTTTCTCTTTGCCAGTGTTGCAGTTTGCCCCTCTGAAATCGGAAACATGTTGTGTGGTGCATTCTTTTGTCGCATCAGCTACTTGTTCTCAACAAATTCAGTATACTCCTGCCTGTCTCCCAGTTGCACATCACCACCTTATCACCCTCAAATCTGCACTTGTTTTGTGCGTTCATTCTCTTACAATGATACATACAGTTAAAAAAAGTGTAAAACATAATTAAAACAACTTTCATTGTTTGTATCTATTTCATGTAAAACTTTTGTGCTTTGTGCGTATGCTCTAAAACAATGTTCTTAAGCCTGGAGAACACTGAATGAATGTTGCTCTGACTGTAATTCTTCAGTTTGTTTTTGAAATTGAGCTTTGCTTCTGTAGGTTCTGCAGGAGGGCCATTGTGGACCTGGTGGGCGACATAGTTTACTTACCACATATATCAGTTACCAGTGTATGTTGCCACACTGTGCAGATATGTATGCAGAGAACAATGTTTGTCCTCCTCAGAGTCCTGAGAACACATCCCACCAGTTTACAGTCCCTCCACTCAGAAGCAGACATTTAAGGTATATTTAATTATCATTGGATCTGTGGTATTAATTATTACTTTCAATAAGTTTGTGGTCTTTTATGGTAAAATTTGCATGTATTTCACTGTAAATGGTTTTTTCCTGTAGGAGCAGTAGCAATCCTGATATGTATGCATCTCTTACTGGTGATGATGAGGTAAATTCATTAGCCAGAGGACTTGATCGTACATCAAGTATGAGGAGTGGTATGTATTTACTAAATTAAGGTTTTATGAAATGTGAGACACATTATGCTATGTGAAACAATCATTTCCACATTTATAGAATTAAGTCCATTGTAATAACAAATAAGCACATTAGTATGGTTGGAGACTCCTTGATGGAATATAAATAATTTGAGAAGCAAAGGTAACAACTCGTGAATATTTCTGGTGCTGAGTTGTCGATATGCTCATAAACAGGACTCAGTGCTGTGGTAGCTTTCAGACGAATCATCCTTCTGATCTATAGAGCGCACATACACCTGTGTGGCTACACTGTCCTGGCTGCCAGAGCTGCAGGTCAACCTGTAGGAGTAACAGCTCACCAAATAGTTGAGGTGGTGAGTCATCCATCTCAGTGAGTAGGTGTGAAACTACAAATCCAAAGGTCCAGTGTTCAGTCCCCAGGAGGTTCTAGAATTTTCTCAGCCACTTGTTGTCACTTCACATCTGTCAGTCATTTGTGTGTATGAAAAATGCTGAGCTGCACCATGGTTTGGAGACTGTGTGACACTGTTTGACCCACTATAACTCGCTGGGTGAGTCATTATGAAAGTCAGAAAAGGCAAGGTATACCACTTCCAAAAGGACCATTAGTAAAGTACCATGGTATTCAATGCATGGCAGGTACATTATGTGCACTTGCATGAAATCAGCTGAAACCTTCCAGTGGGCATCCATTCTTGGCAGGAGACACTACTCTTCTAAGCATCTTTAAGTACTCACTGTGTGCTCAGAACTGAAAAGAGTGTTGTGACATGTTTGAAAGACATACTAGAGACACAGCCCAACATATCTGTGCAAAGCTTCTTTGGATTTTCACTGCTTGCATTTCATGACCAATTGGATCTTACTTTCTGAATAGCCGACTTATTATTGATGCTAATGGCATGATACTTAGCAGAGGAGCTTTGTTGATAGGAGCACAACACGTATTGCTTTGGTAGTGCATTTAATAAAGTGGTAATTGTACAGAGATGATTAGCTTTGCCCTAATGTGTGAAATCCTGAAGCTTTCTGCACATTTCTCACTGTAACCTAAAATCAACCAGCAGAGAAAATGGTTGATTCCCTCTTTATACTGCAACGGAAGCTGAAGTGTGTGTCATTCTGCTGAGTACCATTGTTTGTATAAATTTGAGGGAAATATCTGACCAGATATAATAGAAAAGGAAGCCTGCAGGAAACCCAATATGACCTAAAGAATATGAAAAGTATATTTCTTCTGTGGTGTGCTAGCTATCTGCATTGATATTTCATTTACAGATACTGCTGTGTCCGTGCATGTTTACTGAACAGTTTCTTGCCTAAATAAATGATGGTTGTCACAGTGTCAACAAAACACATACTGTTGTATAAGAGACAATATTATCTACTGAATAATGACACTAAAGCCAATATTGGTGTAAATATAGTGCAAAAAACTGGCATTTATAAGTATTTTCTCAGTGATGTCAGTAGTAAGAAGCATTATAGTATTTGGAATGTGCACACATACAGCACTGGCAATGGTGATCTTTGGCAGTATGATAATTGTTTATTTTTAATCTAAATCTACTGTTTGTAATTCCTATACATAAATCTTACGATTATTTGTAATCTGCCACACATTTATGCTTTTTCTAGGCCCAGGTCAAGAAAATTTTGCATATATTTCCAATGTTCATCAGCCACGTAAATTGCTTCATGAAGAACTGGCGCTGCAGTGGGTGATGTCTAGTGGAATAGCTAGAGAACTTGCAATGACAAATTCATGGTGTGTAGCAGTATATTTGTTTTTTCTCCATTGCAACAGGAGACAATGTGTGATAGTTGTATAGTGTTTGGTTGAAGTTTTCTGCTCTTTACAAATTTATTTAGTCAAGAAATTCTTTGTTTGGACTTTTTTTTTTATTTTCCAGTTTTTGTTATTATCAGTTTGTATTATTTATTACTGTAAGTGGTATACTATAATTTCAGTATGTTCAGACATATGACGTGGTACGTGTGTTTGTAAAACAGTGAACTGCCAAGTAAATGTTACAGCTAACTGCAAGTCACTCAAGAAACTAATTTGCCTGTATCATTTCAGATTTGGCTAATAAGTTTCGTGGAAACTTAATACATAGGGGCTAGTTTCTAGCACAAACGAGAAAACTGTTTTGGAGCCTTAACATAATTATCTTTGTGTCATGGAGCTTGAGCTGCTATCACTAATCACTTTTTAATAATACTCATGAATGTAACAATGTTTGTACTGATTATTTGTACAATTCAAGCTGTGTTAATACAATTTTCTCCGTAGGAAGTAACTGTTTGCTTCAAAGCTTTGCTTGATATTTACATACTTATTCTTATCCACATGAGGACAAAGTTTGGTATGTATCAAACACTGAGCAGCAGACAGGCTCATAGACAGACAGACAGACAGACAGACAGACATTCCCAGCCATGTAGCTGATTAGAATAATTACCAGTCTTAATTGATCAGCTGATATTCGTGGTGCGGACATGAAAACTGTGTAGGGTGGGGAGAGAGAGGAAGAGCAAAGAACTGTCAATGGTTTTGCAAAACGTGCAAATGTCCTCGAGGAAACTGTGAGCATCTGTAGAGGAAAATTCGAGGCAGGGTACAGAATTGATGAGAAACCAGTATAAGGAGAAGGTGTAGGATTCAGAGAAAATAAAAAAGGAAAATATGGATGAACAAGGCTAGAATATGTACCATGGGTAGTGCAAAGCTTGCTTAGAGACTAGAGGGCAGAGTGGATGGGAACCAATGTGGGCTTAGAGGCAGGTGGAGGCTTGGGAATGGCAGAGATTATTGTCAGTGGGTTGCAAAAACAAGGGATACGCTAAACAGACAGTTCAAACTTGCTCATTTCAGAAAATCTAGTTTACACGGTTTATTATCTGCACTGACATTGTAGCAGAGAAACTAAGGACCCATTCTCATTTTGTTTTGTTATTTGCCTCCTTAAATGAATATTTTCTTTTTTAAAAAAATTATTTGTGTTAGTGAGAGATGTGCCATAAGATACAGCTGTCATTCTGTAATTCTGAGAATAAGACCAAGTCCAAATTCGCTAAATTACATTAGTCAGAATGATTTCCTAATTAATTTTAACCATTTCACGTAACTAGTTTTACTAGAGCTTAGTTCAGTTAACTAACAGTAATTATTTCCTATTCCAGCCATATTGTCAACATATAAACAGATGCAATTACTATATTACTGATAAAGTTAGGAAGATAACCCCTAGAAATCCATAATGTATTCATGTATCTTATTTCCAACACATGGTAGGAACATCAGCACTGAATTGTTTTCTGGGTAATTAACACTTTTATATATGGTATTGTTTATTTAGCTGTTTTTGCAGTATCGTCATCAAGAAGGCTTATTTCAGTCGAAATTCTTATTGTAATATAAATTTCAGACCAAAATCAATTTTTCTATGCTATTCAATTAATTTGATAAGTAAAATTATAATTGTGAATTATCAAAATTACATATTTAATAGTGTGAAACTTTAGTAGCCATTTTTGCAAAGCCATATAAGTACTGGGCCTGGAGCCATTTTAAGTCAGTCTGTTCCGAAATTCCAAGTGTGGAACCCATGTCAATCTGTACTGTAATAATGTAATGGTGCAGTGATGTGTTGTGAATAAAAGACAGATAGTGAAGTCGGACAGTTAACAATGATTGCTGATTAACTTTAATATGAAAGTGCCAACATATTGTTCATTTGAGCAAGACTGTCTTTGGTTAGTTAGGTTATATTACATGGTGACAGTTGCCATATAATTAGAAGGTGCAGTATGTGCATACCCAGTAAATGAGTCTGAATTACATAATTAAGACATGGACAGGCCATAAGAAATTCAGTGGGGGGGTCTGACATTCATGGAAGTAAAACTTATGAAGTCAAATGTGTGTGTTTGTTGACCGCATTATTGGCTGTAGATAGTGCTGCAAGCACCCATATTTACAGCCAGTTTTTCACCATGATTGATGCCACCAAGGAATACAAGCTGATATAGGACCAGGTGTCACAATGTGGCAACTCAACTACACTGCACTGTCGGTGCAGGTACTTGTCTGCTTCCATCACGATTTCCACTGGCAGGGATACTAAACATGGAAGTCCTGAGGGAATGCGTTGCGAGGTATCTGTTAAAACCAAATGCATTAGGATAAGAAGTTTGTTCCACAACAGTTTTGCGCAGTTGACCCTTGGTTGCAATTTGCCTGTGGCAGCTTATCATGGTGGCTAGTAGAGTTGTGTCAATAATTTTTCTGAAACTAATAGATAATGGGGCTGCTTTCACAGATAACCCTGGCTTTGATGGCTTAACATTTGTCACCAACGAGGACTAGAATAGGTGAAGGTGTGGTTTATAGAACAGAGCCTATGCGTGGCTGTTCCACAGGCATATGGCCAAAGGGACTGGGACTGGAAACAGGATAAGCAAAGGAACAACTAAGGATACTACATAGGCTTGATGGATTGTGGAATGCCACTTTGGAAGAGCTGGGAAGTGTAGTGTGAAGGAGACTATTCAAGAATTAGTTTGTGTCATTGCCTACAGTCTACTGTCCTTTAACAATAGTTGAAGATGTTTCTCCACTGGAGTAGTTCATTTATTTTGCTTTGTTAAAATATTCTTTTTGTGCTCATTTCGCCTTGTAGATTTGATAAGTGAGAGTGAGGCTCTCAGAAATTATGTAGACCACAGCATGTGGTGGGTTTTTGTTTCAACAGTTACTGCTTAAGGTATCAAGATGTGGTTACATGTTTTAGCTAAGAGAATCAGTTGTATTTTTCTTGTATGGTCTTATTTGTGTAAGAATTATTTGAGATTCAAGGGACTCAATACCCCAATATCTGTAAAATCACGTATAGGCTACAAAAAACTAATTGGAATAAATCACATTTTCCACATGACAGTGGAAAGTTGACACACTGGTATCAACTCTGGTGAAAAGGTGCCACCAAGATCTAAGACCCCTATAAAAATCACTAGCATTCATGTCTCATGCTTTCTTGTACAAATTAGTTGGCTTTGAGCACTTGTATCATCTCTGGAAATCTGTAAAAGAATTTCTTTTCCACACAATTCATAGTATGTTGAGCATGTATATAAATTGAGTCCACTTCGGTGAAGATAGTAAGTGTATTTTCTCTATAAGGTTTCACATTAATATTAATAAACTTTCTATTTTCCAACCATTAATAATTTTTAATTTTGTGTACATTTGTAGGTTTTTCTCTGAATTGATAGCGAGGAGCATGGCAGAATACTTGGCAACATCTCGAAGCTTAAATACTCCACGAAAAATCAGATTTTCAGAACAGTTCACAGATGATATATCCACCTTAGTATCCACTATCACTTCTGATATAATTTCCCACAGCAACAGAGATGGAAAGGTAAGCGCTACTTGACAGATTGTTTTTATCAGCTTTCTTTGATCCTCTCAGTATTCAGTTTGGTGTACATACCTCTTCATTTTCCAGCTGATACCTAGAAGAGTTCTGAATTTTGTATTTTAATCCAGTTGAATTGCTGTTAAAAATAAGTTTATAACTTGAACAATTGATGCATTATTTCTTGTTACATAAAAACTAGAATGGTCTGTGCTGTTGTGACACACTTCCACTTATTGTATTGCTAAAAGTGACTGAGAGATTTCTGGCCCTGATATAACTATTTTCATTAGTTCTGTTTGCACCTATGGTCATTCAGATGCACATAAAGTTGGTTTCCATGACTGCCACATGTGAGCAGATTGCTGTTATATGACTCTGCTGCATTCTAAGCAGGCTTACGCAGATACCAATCGTTACAAGTCTACAAAACTAGCACTCTTGAAAACTCATTGATTATTTACAAAACAAGTCACAAAAGAACTGGTAATGTAGTTTAGCAATCATCAGATTAGAGTGCACATTCTTAGATTTACTTGATGTTGTTTAGCAGTACATGTAATATTCTCTCTCGTTCATTTAAACATTACTTACATGTCCAGTGCAGTCTGTATTTTGTGGGTGCCTCCAACTATAACAGTCAAAACTAGTTCTGGGCTCTTACTTGCTGTAAAATCGTAGAATATACAGTAATTTTGTGTGTTGTCTGACACCTTAGATACCGTTAAGTGCAATTGGGTGAGTTTATATGTTTCCTATTATGAATTTAATTCTTTATGTAGATACCACATTCCTTTCTTCCAGTCCCTCTGTTATATGCTCTGCACAATACTTCTCCTTCTGAAATTAGTGTGTTGTTAGAAGGAATTATTAAGATTTGTTTCTTAAAGGCACTCTTGGCTCTTTCTTCTGCTGAAATTCCATAGTAGCACTTATATGAAGTGGGCAGAATTGCCCTCCTCATAGTTTTCACAGTTCTAGTAATTACTTTTTCCTAATTAGCCTTTGGGCTATTTATGACGTTTTGTATTGTTGAGCTTGTCCTTTGTCTTTGACTGCCAAATTGTGTTTTAGAAGCATTAATGGTGAGAGATTGAGTATTCATATGGAATATTTTGCTTTTAGATTGTATTGAGTAATTGTTAATCAATACATGTGATTATTTTCAGTCATACTGAATTAATAACTTGAATACACATTTTAATGATCCAGAAGTCTTAATGACCAAACTCAGTTCTACTACTCATTCTTATTAAAGTAGCAGCAGCCAGTTATTATTTCTCTCACCATTAGATAATGAGCTTGTTATAACTGTTCTACATACATATTACATAGATTTATCCCCCTCCAGCCCTGTTCATAACATTCACCAGTTTATCCATATGACACAGTACGTTCCTCCAAGAACTGGAGAAATATTCCATAAGTTCTACTAAATTGATTGTTACTGAATAACTGGATATCTATCAGTAAATTATGATCCTCTATTGACACACGGTTAAGTATTAGCCTAACTTAAGAAATTATGGAGCCTACCTGTTGGTGTAGGATATTTTATACCTCTGCTGATAACATTTTTGTTTCTCTTTTTACAGGTGTCGCAGAACCTGAATGCAAGCTTAGCATTTTTCCTCTTTGATTTACTTTCTATAATGGATCGAGGTTTCGTGTTTACTCTTATAAAGAACTATTGCAAGCAGATGTCTTCAAAAATTTCATCTCTGTCTGATGCAGCTTGCTTGATTAATTTGAAGGTATATTCTTACATGTATGCAGTTTCCTTATTTTATTCTCTTTCATTTCATATTGTGTTTAGTTATAAATACATAAATGTCATGTAGTTCACAGCCTGGTGAAAACCTACTGATTTTATGCCACATTGGCAGGTTGCATATCAAGTTTCCTATGCTTGTTTAGCTGTTATGAAGTATAGTAAAGCATTACATGTAGATGAAACCTGTGATTCTTCAAGGTATAATATTTGTTCTGGTAAAAATATAAAATTCTGTTGCCTTTATAGATGTCCACTGTGAGACAATAACCATTAGTTACCATCATTCTGATTGGTCACTACCGGAAGGCTTCAGAAATGATAAAAAAAATTGTGCCCCATAAATAATACATCTGCATCCACATGGATACTCAGCAAATCACAGTTAAGTGCCTGGCAGATGGTTCATTGAACCACCTTTACAAAATTTCTCTCTTATTCCGATCTCGAACAGTGCATGGAAAAAACGAACACCTATATCTTTCTGTGTGAGCTCTGATTTCCGTTATTTTATTATGATGCTCATTTCTCCCAGTGTAGGTTGGAGTCAGCAAAATATTTCTACATTTGGAGTAGAAAATTAGTGATTGAAATAGCATGAGAAGATCCTGGTGCAATGAGAAATGCCTTTTTTTAAAATGATGTCCACCCCAAATACTGGATCATGTCATGGATACTGCCTCCCCTATTTCTTGATAATACAAAATGTGCTGCTTTGAACTTTTCAATGTACTCCGTTAATCCTATTTGATAATGATCCCAGACTGTGCAGCATTACTCCAAAAGAGGACAGACAAGCATAGTGTGGGCAATATCTTCAGTAGATCTGTTGCATCTTCTAAGTGTTCTGCCAATAAAATGCAGTCTTTGATTCGCCATCCTCACAACATTTTGTATGCGTTCTTTACAATTTATGTTGTTCATGATTGTAATTTCTAGGCATTTAGTTGGATTAAAGACTTTTAGATTTATCTGAATTATCGTGTAACCAAAGTTCAACGGATTCATTGTAGCACTCATGTGGATGACCTCACATTTTCCTTTATTTAGGGTCAACTGCCAATTTCTGCACCATACAGATATCTTTTCTAAATCAGACAGTAAATGACAGCATCATCTGCAAACAACCTAAGACAGCTGCTCAGGTTGTCTCCTAAATCATTTATACAGGGTGTTACGAAAAGGTACGGCCAAACTTTCAGGGAACATTCCTCACACACAAATAAAGAAAAGATGTTATGTGGACATGTGTCCGGAAACGCTTAATTTCCATGTTAGAGCTCATCTTAGTTTCGTCAGTATGTACTGTACTTCCTCGATTCACTGCCAGTTGGCCCAATTTGAAGGAAGGTAATGTTGACTTCGGTGCTTGTGTTGACATGCGATTCATTGCTCTACAGTACTAGCATCAAGCACATCAGTACGTAGCATCAACAGGTTAGTGTTCATCACGAACGTGGTTTTGCAGTCAGTGCAATGTTTACAAATGCGGAGTTGGCAGATGCCCATTTGATATATGGATTAGCACGGGGCAATAGCCGTGGCGTGGTACGTTTGTATCGAGACAGATTTCCAGAACGAAGGTGTCCCGACAGGAAGACGTTCGAAGCAATTGACCGGCGTCTTAGGGAGCACTGAACGTTCCAGCCTATGACTCGCGACTGGGGAAGACATAGAACGACGAGGACACCTGCAATGGACGAGGCAATTCTTCATGCAGTTGACGATAACCCTAATGTCAGCGTCAAAGAAGTTGCTGCTGCACAAGGTAACGTTGACTACGTCACTGTATGGAGAGTGCTACGGGAGAACCAGTTGTTTCTGTACCATGTACAGCGTGTGCACGCACTATCAGCAGCTGATTGGCCTCCATGGGTACACTTCTGCGAATGGTTCATCCAACAATGTGTCAATCCTCATTTCAGTGCAAATGTTCTCTTTACGGATGAGGCTTCATTCCAACGTTTAGGAAGGCATTGTTGGTGATGTCTCGATTGGGCCCCATGTTCTTCCACCTACGCTCAATGGAGCACGTTATCATGATTTCGTACGGGATACCCTACCTGTGCTGTTAGAACATGTGCCTTTACAAGTAGGACACAACATGTGGTTCATGCACGATGGAGCTCCTGCACATTTCGGTCGAAGTGTTCGTACGCTTCTCAACAATAGATTCGGTGACCGATGGATTGGTAGAGGCGGACCAATTCCATGGCCTCCACGCTCTCCTGACCTCAACCCTCTTGACTTTCATTTATGGGGGCATTTGAAAGCTCTTGTCTACGCAACCCTGGTACCAAATGTAGAGACTCTTCGTGCTCGTATTGTGGACGGCTGTGATACAATACACCATTCTCCAGGGCTGCATCAGCGCATCAGGGATTCCATGCGACGGAGGGTGGATGCATGTATCCTCGCTAACGGAGGACATTTTGAACATTTCCTGCAACAAAGTGTTTGAAGTCACGCTTGTACGTTCTGTTGCTGTGTGTGTCCATTCCATGATTAATGCGATTTGAAGAGACGTGATAAAATGAGCTCCAACATGGAAAGTAAGCGATTCCGGACACATATCCACATAACATATTTTCTTTCTTTGTGTGTGAGGAATGTTTCCTGAAAGGTTGGCTGTACCTTTTTGTAACACCCTGTATAGATAATGAACAGTTAGAGAACGCCAGAAATCGCTTCTGTTTTACTCATTGACTTCCCGTCAGTTACTACAAACTGTGACCTCTCTGACAGGAAATCACGAATCCAGTCACATAATTGAGACAATATTCCATAAGCACGCAATTTGGCTACAAGCCACTTGTTAGGTATAGTGTCGAAAGCTTTCTGGAAACCTAGAAATATGGAATCAATTTGAAATCCCCTGTCAATAGCACTAACACTTCGTGTGAGTAAAGAGCTAGTTGTTTTTGTTTTTACAAGAACAATATTTTCTTAATCCGTGTTGGCTGTGTATCAATAGACCATTCTCTTTGAGGTCATTCATAATGCTCAAACAGAATATATGTTCCAAAATCCTGCTGCATATTGACATTAATGATATGGGCCTGTAATTTAATGGATTACTCCTAATGCTTTTCTTGAATAATTGTTGTGACCTGTGCACCTTTCCAGTCTTTGGGTATGGATCTCTCATTGAGTGAATGGTTTTATACGAGTGTTAAGTATGTAGCTATTACATCCGCATACTGGGAAAGGAACCCTGTTGGTATATGGTCTGGAACAGAAGACTTGGTTTTATTAAGTGATTTAAGTTGCTTCGCTACTTTGAGGATATATACTTCTAAGTTACTCATGTTGGCAGCTGTTCTTGATTCGAATTCTGATATATTTACTTCATTTTCATTGGTGAAAGGATTTAGGAACGTTGTGTTCATAACTCTGCTTTGGCAGCACTGTCATCGATAGTATCTCCATTGCTATTGCGCAGAGAAGGCATTGACTATGTCTTTTTAGATATGACCAGAATGCCTTTGGATTTTCTGCCAGGTTTCAAAACAATGTTTCACTGTGAAAACTATTTTAACAGGGTGTATACAACCTGGAAGATCCGGGAAAAACCTGGGAATTTTTTCATCTGGGAGATAACCGGGAAAATCCCGGGAATTTTTTAGAATTCCGGGAATTTTTTGTTGTGTTAGTTTTCAGTTAAATTTTTGTAATTTTGATTGGTAATAATCGATACTTTAACAGAGGATATCACTGTATCCCACTACAGTAGAATAATGCTGCAACAATGAAATGTGAGTGAGAAAACAAAATGAAAATAAACCATAAATTGCAAAGGAAATGTGCCATATACAACTACTAAACACAGTGCTCATACAAGGGTTTGCCAACAGCAAAATGTGTCAAAGCCCTTAGGAAGACTGTGCAATGCTTCATAACAACAAATTGCCTCCTATGAGCTTGATGTCATAACTGTTTACATTAGATTCATTTTAGCAGTAGCGAGCGGGCTCATGCGCATGCGCAGTTGAGTGGCGTATGAGTAGTACCTTCTCCCATTTCTGGCTACAGAAATGTGGCTGTTGGCTGTGTAAGCAGTCGCAGCAAGCAGCTCGATGCTACCGGGAAAAATTTTACTGCTGCACCCAAGCTGCCAGATTCACGCATGCGCACCGGGCACGTATCTATGAGGGAGGGGGGGGGGGGGGGGGGTCAAATTCATATTTCACAAAGCGCCTAGCATCCAGCATACATTGGTCTATCGACTACTCATATGATTTAGATGTGCATCCCTGTTTCTTTTCGAACACACTCTGTAAGTTGTTTTCTGAATTAATCATAAGCTGCATAGGGTAGTCGTGCAGTCTGAGGCGACTTGCCACGGTTCATGCCCCCCCCCCTCCTCGCCCCCCCCCTCCCCCCCCTCCCCCTCCCTCCCCCCCCCAATCCGGACGTTCGAATCCTCCCTCGGGCATGGGTGTATGTGTGTCCTTAGTGAAAGTTAAAGTTAGATTAAGAGATTAAGTAGTGTGTGAACCTAGGGACTGATGACATCAGCAGTTTGGTCCCATAGCAAAAACAAATCATAGACTGATTTTTGAATGTGTGCATAGTGTACGTGATGTCTGTCAGGGGAATCCTCGTTGCATCTAGAAGTAAACTTCCCTGCAGGCAAAAGGGGACCAGGCTATACAAGCTGAGCAGAGTAAAGCCGAACAAGTGAACACCAATGGCATTCTGGTTATGCTGTTGTTTGGATTTGCAAATGATCAGCATTGCTATAGTTACTAGGGAAATCCATAGTTTCCGACTACCAGAGTGGAAATAAATGACTAACAGGAGTAACAGGTAAGAAAGATTACGTATTATCTTCAGTGTATCCTGAAAAATGAAATTTTGTCAGAAAATTTTTGGCTAAATCGCTTCAGTAGTATGGGCAAGTTGTACAGTCCCCGTCTAGCAGCCGCTTAATTTCTATTCTGGAAGTAGCACAGAAAATGGTTTGTACAAACATAACGCCTAACCAAAGAATAATCAGGGATAACTAAACCGGTGATTCTGGCAGTGTTAGTGAAGTTAACCGGTGAATAAGTTTTGACAAAGGCAGGAATAGTTCCAGGATTAGTCATGACAAAATTGTTTGTTAGAGAGGGGAAGGAGAAGAAAGGGGGACAGTGCACAAGTTAGGGAAGAATATGACGATTCCAAATTTATATAAAAATCTCAAATTACTACTTCTCGATCTCATGCTCGAGAAAATTCAGCGTATGAATGAAATGTGAAACTATTTTGTAACATAAACCTTTTTGCTTGTAGTAGGCCTAATAGGCATTTTATGTTGGCCTTCGTGAATTATATTCTGTCGTATTATAAAAATGACCATTTGTGCCGAATGTACTCTTTAAGTATGCACTTTAAATGTGCCATTTTAGTATGCTTCACAAAATTCCGATACTCTTGGAGTATCCTCTGATGTCTTTTTTCTTTTATGACATAATATAGGATCTTCTGATGTTTTACACGTACGAACATACAGGCTTCCTGCATCATAGCAGCTGCCGAAGTGCTGTGGCGCCTGTTATCTGACGCTCTCTGATGACTACTGAAATGAGCCTATTTCTAACAGGTTGCAGGAAAATATTGCAAATGGTGGTTTGAAAAGCGTTACTTTCAAAGTAAATTTCCTTTTACGCAAGTTGAACTATGTGCAAGAATGTACAATAAATTTCTTAAACCGCAGAGTGTTTGATGACGAGCCATTTAGAAGTATTTCGAGCCCAGAAGATCATTCATGTCGTTATTATGAGCAAATTGATGTAGTGCTATGGGAAGCTCTCTCTCCTCTGCTGTAGCTAATTTATTTGTGGAAAACTTTGAGGGCAAGTCACTGGTTACGGATAAAAATTTTACTGGCACATTTGTGTGATATATGGGAAAGCTTAGCTTCTGTTGCAGCTTATTGGCTTTAGAGACCAATGTTATATGTGAAAGCTTTGCTTTTCTTGTAGCAACGGTATGTATATTAATTTAAAACATTAACTTTTCCTCTTTGTGTATCCGCGCTACTTAACAGTGATGTTGCTATTAGCTGACTACATCATGTGTCCTGTGGTCTGAATATCTGCTGTCATCGGCTGGCGATATCACATGACATGAGCTATGACTGGCTTACAAAACCACATCGCAATCTCGAGTACAATGGTTCGGAAAGTAACCTGCTGTGTTTAGTGGAATTCGAATTTACACTTTTGTAATATGAAAATATGCAGTGTACATGTTGCTGCACATCAAAAATCTTTCCGAAAGGAGTTTTCTTCCCTGAGTTTCGTTTTCTAAAGTGCCAGGAAATTCTTCGCCCGTGTATAAAACCATAACCGTTCAAAGGATTGATAAGTTTTACAGTTGTGAGGGAAAATATACCGTCACTTAATAACACGGAAAAAGTGTGTTTTCATCCAGGAGAAAGTGTATTTTTAACCGGGAAATCTGTGAGAAATCCGGGAACTTTTTTTCCTTGACCACGTATACACCCTGTATAAGCATCTCACATTGAAATCCATGCAAAATTTCAAGCTTCTGTAAAAGATTGCCAATCATAGAGACTTTGCTCTCATTTAAGTTTGGCATGCTCTATTTTGTTATTTCTGCAACAGTGTTTGGATATGTTTTGTGTGCCAAGGGGGATTAGTTCCATCGTTTGATAATTTTTTTGATATAAATCTCTCAATTGCTGTTGATACTATTTCTTTGAGTTCAAGCCATTACTGGTCTACACAGCTGTATTGTTAATGTATATATTTCTTCAGCATACTAATATAGGTTGATTCATTACCTTGTTTCATAACAGTTATTAGGGCAGATTTTGTTTAAAATGTCTCAAAAACCTTTCCAAAATTTGGCAAAGTGGTAATAGGTACGCACTGCTTCATTCTGTAATTGGCTCTTGGGTTTCAAATTGCCCATTTTGGTTTGCTCACTTATATAGCCAACTTGTTCTTTTGCTTCTTAAAAATCTGATGTTCCCTCTTCTGTGAGACAGATAATGGAATTAATGGAGATCTTGTTCATCACAGGTAGGAAGCTAATTAATTTATAGTCTTTTTTTGTCTTGTCTGTTACCTCTCTTGTAAAGCAGAAAATGTACAGCATTGTTGGAAATTGTCTTACTTTGCATTCATTTTCTAAATAATTTTGTAAGTTCTTTTTGTAGTACTTTTCTGCCAGATTTAATCATTTCTGTTGAAATAACCTTGTCTCCTGGCATCCATCCTTTCTTCATATCCGGAATGGCTTTGTGTACTTCATTTGGCATTTTTTGGGATGTTGTTATATTCATTATTGACTACCTGTGTTTTTGGTTTGTCTTTTGAAATATACAGACATTTCAAGAAGCTTTGGATTGCACATACATTTTCTCTTTGTTGTTGGTTATTGTACCATTTCCCATTTAACTGATGAAGTGTCGTGTCCACCCAATGTAAGCTTATGCTTTGTGTTCTTTGTATGCTTATTATTTTTGGTTGTTCGCACATTCTCCCAGAGATATTGCCTAATGGTTTTGTTTAAAGCAACATATTTTATCACATTCTTATTATTATTTGGCACTGACATTTTGGCCAGTAGAATGGTAGGGGCCAGTGCCATCCAGTTGTAGTTTTTTCTCAAGTGTGACATGCTAACTGTGACGACTGTTTTGTAAGTATGTGCGGTACCTTGTGAAGCATAGCTGGCTGCACATTGGCAACACTGCCCCCTGACATTGACGTCTGTCAACGGCAAAGTAAGTTTAATCAGAGTGTAAATTTATTTTACCAAAATTACGTGGCCAGTAATAGATTCCAGAGTCTTTATTTACTTTAAGTGCCTCTTTTTTTATCAGTGCTGCCATTGAGGTTTGTAAATTGGAATGTTTATTCAATGTAAGGAGTTCACCAGTTCATTATCATAATCAGTGAAATGTTCATATCAAAATCTACATCTACATCTACATCCATACTCCGCAAGCCACCTGACGGTGTGTGGCGGAGGGTACTTTGAGTACCTCTATCGGTTCTCCCTTCTATTCCAGTCTCGTACTGTTCGTGGAAAGAAGGATTGTCAGTATGCTTCTGTGTGGGCTCTAAGCTCTCTGATTTTATCCTCATGGTCTCTTCACGAGATATACGTAGTAGAGAGCAATATACTGCTTGACTCCTCGGTGAAGGCATGTTCTCGAAACTTCAACAAAAGCCCATAACAAGCTACTGAGTCTTCCACTGGAGTTTATCTATCATCTCCGTAACGCTTTCGCGATTTCTAAATGATTCTGTAATGAAGCGTGCTGCTCTCCGTTGGATCTTCTCTCTCTCTTCTATCAACCCTGTCTGGTACGGATCCCACACTGGTGAGCAATATTCAAGCAGTGGGCGAACAAGTGTACTGTAACCTACTTTCTTTGTTTTTGGATTGCATTTCCTTAGGATTCTTCCAATGAATCTCAGTCTGGCACCTGCTTTACTGACGATTAATTTTATATGGTCATTCCATTTTAAATCACTCCTAATGCCTACTCCCAGATAATTTATGGAATTAACTGCTTCCAGTTGCTGGCCTGCTATATTGTAGCTAAATGATAAAGGATCTTTCTTTCTATGTGTTCGCAGCACATTACACTTGTCTACATTGAGATTCAATTGCCGTTCCCTGCACCATGCATCAATTCGTTGCAGATCCTCCTGCATTTCCATACAATTTTCCATTGTTACAACCTCTTGATATACTACAGCATCATCCACAAAAAGCCTCAGTGAACTTCCGATGTTATCCACAAGGTCATTTATGTATACTGTGCATAGCAATGGTCCTACAACACTCCCCTGCGGCACACCTGAAATCACTCTTACTTCGGAAGACTTTTCTCCATTGAGAATGACATGCTGCGTTCTGTTATCTAGGAACTCTTCAGACCAAACACACAATTGGTCTGATAGTCCATATGCTCTTACTTTGTTCATTAAATGACTGTGGGGAACTGTATCGAACGCCCTGCGGAAATCTTTCCTTGCAATGACAGTGTTGTGATTTTAACTGAAAAAAATCATAAAAAATATTTAAATAATCATATTTTAGGCCACAAACTATAAAATGATGCATCTCATCAACTCTCAGAAATGATGATTAAACATTAGTATTTATCTACTATCAGTCACACTCAGGCCATAGCATACTAAATGTTTCATATAGCCATTGGAAACAGAATGCAAATCTTACGATTTGAATTACAAACATCCATCTCATGATATTCTGTGAACTGATTGATGTTATGATTTTTTTAGTCAGTTATACAATAGTTACAATAAGACAGCATGTACAATCATAAAACTGAGAGGGTCAGGTCCTGTCTGTCATTTTTTAGCATTATTAAAAAACATTTTGGAAACTATTTCAATGGGCTAGTGTCAAAAGTCTAACAATGATAGTAAGGGTCTTTGCTAATATGCAGATGTCTATTGATTGGCAGTTTGATTTTGTCATGTGATGAAGATAGTGGCTGTGATCATAGAATGCTTCAGCTTTAATTTGGTGTGGTGGATGTAATCAAAACTTTTGTTAAATTTTTGTCATGGAATACACTTAGACCTATATCTTTTAGCTATTTGTTGTGTCATAGAACTGACAGATTTTTACCTTAATGTTTGGTATTAATGTGCCCATTTTCAGATGTAAGTCACTAGAAATTCTTGTGAGAAAGTATAAAGGAGAGGGAAGCCGACATGCTTAAAACATTTAGTCATCCCTTATTTCCATGTGATTCCTCTTCCTTGACAAATATTAACAACAAATGTCTGATACAGCAGTGAGATATCTACATATAACCTTTACCTTAATGCAGAAGTTGAAACAAAAGTGTTGGTAGTGAAAAAATACTTAAAAAATCTCTTATTCTCGTGTGCCTGGGTTAAAATGACAACTTATGCCTACCAGGATACAGCTGTGACGTACTGTCTTCCCATTCCATAGTTCATTTTTGCAGCCTTCAGCCACTAGAGGGCTCCGAATTGTAGTGTGTCACAAGGCGGTGTGTAACATGTATATGTCGGTATGTGAGAAACAGCATACTGTAATCAAGTTTCAAATTGGAAGAGTTCATTCAGACATGGAGCACCCTCTCCTTCAGCATGGCATTGCCAGACCACACACGAGCGCTGCGACATCTCCAACTATCCAGTGCCTTGGATTCACTGTCATTGATTGTTTTCTATACAGTCCCACAATGGCCGCATCCAATTTTCATCTGTTTCCAAAACTTAAAGAACACCTTCAATGACTTCACTTTGATAGGGGTGAAGCAGTCCAAGCAGAGGTGAGATTGTGGCTGTGTCAACAGAGTGAAACATTCTACAGTGGTGGTATCAACAAAGTGGTCTCTTGGTGGGAGAAATGTGTTCATCACCAGGGTGTCTGTGTTGAGGAATGAAGGTGTAGAATGTTAATAAGGTTTGTTGTATTTAAAATACTATAAGAGTTTTCACATAAATTCAGACACATTTCTTTTCAGCATGCCTTCGTATTATGCTCTTTGTTGTGACTCGCCAATCTTTCAAAGTGCCGCCGCGCAGTTACGCGCATCCTCTACATGCGGCGTTGTCTGCCAGCCATGCAGCAACCGCGCCACCTAAGCAGCCAGCCAGCCAGTGGCCGCTAGACTTGGACTGAGTGCTGATTTGACTGTTACAGTGTACACACATCTTACTTTGTTTACTCGATCTGTGACTTACATGTGTTGTGTCGTCCTAGAAATATATTTGTTCAACTTGACAGTATAACAATTGGCAACGAGGTAGTGAATTTTTCTTTTTCATCGTTGACCCACAGGTTTCCATGACTACTTTAGAGCAACTATTGCAAGGTCTCATTGAACAGCAAACGCTTCTCATATCTGCAATTCGTGATTTCGTCGTGGCGTCCAATGCGGGGCGTCTCTTGTCCTTGTCTCTACCTCCTTTCCCTCCTTACGACGAGACGGCAGAAGAATGGTCTGATACGAAAAATGTCTTCGACAGCACTTCTTGTCATTTCATGTCGCGGACGAACAAACATGCAAGTCTCTGTTCCTTTCATGGATTTCACCTCAGATGTATCAGTTGTTGTCGCAATTGGCTCCTTTGAAAGATCTTGCGTCTTTGTCCTTTGCTGAAATGTGCTCACTTCTGTCTGTCTATTTTCAAAAGCAGACACGTGTGGTAGCCTCTCGTGTTGCCTTTTATCGTTGTCAAAAACAACCGAATCAATCCTATCGCGCTAGGGCTGTTGACCTTCAAGGCCTCAGTAGAAAGTGTCAATTTGTTACTGAAGTTCACAAAGAATCTTACGCAGATTCCGTGGTCCGGGATGCTATTATCTGATCGGCGTCTGACAAAGAAGTTAGGCAACGTGCCCTTCAGTTGACAAATCCGACTCTAGATGAAGTCCTATCCATCGCTCAGTCTTTTGAAATTTCTCGTGCCGCTGTAGTGCAAATAGAGGCATAGGATGACGTCGGGGAAGTACAACCTCTGTGCGCTCTTGACGAAGTGTGCGGCGTGTCCCCGCCGGCCTACGTGGCCGCAGTATGCTCCCAAGTGTGGCCTCGGCCTAACCATAAACAAACTTCTAAGAAACTGCAGCAAAACCCACGGCAACTTCCTTCATGTCCGCGGTGATTTACGAAACATTCACGGGAGAATTGTCCCCAACGTTGGGCCGTGTGTTACAAATGCAAAAAGAAGGGTCATGTATCATCCGTTTGCAAATCCGACCGCATACCTGACGTTCATGAACGTGACGCTGATTCTGCTTCAGTGTTGTCTGCCAATGGTACTTCTTCCCTTTCAGGGAAGTCATTCCTCACTGTCCAAATCCTTGGTCGGGATGTTCACATGCAGGTGGATACTGGTTCTGCTGCCACTATCATCAATTCTCAGACATATCTTCAGTTGGGTTCTCCAATCCTATCACCTGTCACCAGGCAATTACGGACGTACTATAAACAAAAGATTTCTCTCTTGGGACGATTTGATGCTGAGGTCTCTTACAAATCTGTTGTTCGCACTGTTCCCATATTTGTGGTCGACCATAGTAACGCGGAGAATCTTTTTGGTTTCGATGCCTTTTGCCTTTTTGGGTTCTCCATAGATGACTCTGTCAATATCGTCTCTGATGCTATTCCTTATGCTCAATTGGATTCCTTGTCGATGACCTTTTCGTCCCTTTTTTCTCCTGGGTTAGGCCGTGCAAACGACTTTGAAGCTCATATCATGCTCAAACCCACTGCTCGGCCTAAGTTTTTTTGGGCTCGGCCCATTTCTGTGGCCCTTCGTGATCGGATCAAACGGGAGCTGGATCGTCTCACTGCTTCACGGGTCTTGCTTCCTGTCACTTCCAGTGAGTGGTCCTCTCCTGTCGTTGTCGTTGCTAAGCCCAATGGTGATATTCATCTCTGTTTCAATTTCAAAGCCACTGTAAATGCTAAATGCCTCATAGACACTTACCTTATGCCCCGATCTGAAGAATTGTTCACTAAACTTGCTGGAGGCCGGTATTTTTCCAAACTTGACCTGTCAGAAGCTTATCAACAACTTCCTCTTGACGTTGCTTCCCAACAGTTCCTGGTCCTTAGCATGCCTTTCGGCCTCTATCAATACCAACGATTGCCATTCAGAGTTGCCAGCGCCCCTGCTCTCTTTCAGCGATTCTTGGAACAATTATTGCTCCCTGTCCCTGGGTGTATAAATTACATGGACGACATTGTTGTCACTGGCTCCACCACCGAAGAACATCTTCAGAATCTCCGCACACTTTTTCATGTTTTACAGACTGCTGGTCTTAAGTGTAATCTTCAGAAATCAAAATTTTTTCAGGCATCTATCACATACTTGGGGTTTCAACTCTCTCGGGATGGTATTCGTCCGCTTCAGCAAACTGTCGCTGCGATCGATGCTCTTCCTCACCCTACATCTGCTAAGGAACTGCAGGCCTTCTTGGGGAAAATAGCATACTATCACAGGTTTTTACTGTCTGCTGCTTCGGTGGCTCAGCCGTTGCATCGCCTGTTGCATAAAAACGTGCCCTTTCACTGGTCCGCGTCATGCGATGTGGCTTTCCAGAAATTGAAGACTATGCTGAAAGAGGCCCCATGCCTGGCTACTTTTCGACCTGACCAGCATCTTGTTCTTGCCATGGATACCTCTTAATATGGGGTTGGTGCAGTCCTTGCGCACCGTTTTTCTGACGGTTCTGAACAACCCATTGCTTATGCCTCCAAAACGCTCACGGATTCCCAATGAAATTATTCTCAAATTGAAAAAGAAGCTTTGGCATTATTTATGCTCTTCATAAGTTTGGTGTTTTTCTCTATGGATCCAAATTTCATCTTGTTATGGACCACAAGCCACTTGTTTCCTTGTTTCAGCCATCAACGTCGCTTCCCGACAAGGCTGCACACTGCCTCCAGCGTTGGGCTCTTTACTTGTCTCGTTTCAATTATGAGATTCATTTCTGGCCGATGGCTCAACATGCGAATGCTGATGCACTGTCTCGCCTTCCCATGGGTCCTGATCTGGCATTCGATAGGGACGAACTTTCGTGTTTCCACCTGGATCTTGCCGAGCAGCAGGTTGTGGACGGGTTCCCCATCACTGGGGACTGGCTGGTGGCTGCTACGGGTTCTGATCCTACCCTCTCCCGAGTTTTACGCTGTATTCATTAGGGTTGGCCAGATCGTCCGTCCACTAAGACTTCCGACCTGTTGCGGAACTACTACGCTTTGCGTTACCGCCTCACGGCTAGGGATGGTGTTATCCTCCTCTCCACCGAAAATGCTTCGCTGCGTGTTGTGATACCTGCATCTTTGCGTGCTTCGGTCTTGCACCTCCTTCACCAACGGCACTGGGGTGTGTCTTGCACAAAATCTCTGGCTCGCCGTCATGTGTACTGGCCCGGCATCGACTCTGAAATCGCACACATGGTTGCTGCCTGCGGCCCTTGTTCGTCACAGGCCGCCACCCGTAGTCATCTTTGTCACCGTCGCCTTCGCCTGAGAAGCCCTGGGAGCGTATTCATGCTGACTTCGTGGGACCTTTTTTAGGTAGTTATTGGCTTCTCGTTATTGACGCCTACTCTAACTTTCCTTTCATTATCCATTGCACGTCGCCTACCACCGCTGCAACCACCAATGCTCTAGCTCGCATTTTCTCTTTGGAAGGCCTTCCCTCTACTCTTGTTACTGATAATGGTCCGCAATTTGCCTCTTCTGATTTTGCGGATTTTTGTGCACGTCACAGCGTCATGCATGTCACAGCCCCTCTGTTCCATCCACAGTCAAACAGTGTGGCTGAACGACTGGTCCGCACATTTAAGGCTCAGATGAGGAAACTCCTGATTTCTTCTGCTGCTGATGATGCACTTCTCCAGTTTCTGGCTTCTTACCGTTTCAGCCCAATGGGCGACCACAGCCTGGCTGAGCTTTTACATGGCCGACAGCCCCGCACGCTACTTCATCTTCTGTGACCTTCCACCTCACGGCCGCAGGTGCCTTCGCTTGGCCGGTTCACCGCTGGCGACCTTGTATGGGTACGGGGATATGGCAGGCGGCCAAAATGGAGTCCTGGCCGCGTCTTACGACACCGTGGCTGACGCCTGTATGAAATCCAGATGGACACGGGTGTTGCAGTGCGTCATTCAGACCAGCTTTGGCCTTGTGTGCTGGCAACGCCTGTTCCGAATGCCACTACACCACCTTTGGCTCTACCTGACGCTCGGGATCTTGGAATCTCTCATTACTCACAACGCACTCCTCTCACCATCATCTCGGTGCCAGCACAAGAACTGACGCCACCAGGAGACATGCCCATGCAGGAACCAGATGACCATCATCTGTCGGAGCAACTCTACTCTCCTCCTCCTCCTCCTCCTCCTCCTCCTCCTCCTCCTACGGATGCCGACACATCACCCATGTCTCCTGTTATAACAACCGGACTTACCGCAACGGGTAGATTGGGGCACGAGGCCCCAGCAGATTCGACCCCGTCTCCTGTCACCTCGACCCATTGTCATCAGGGACACTTCCGTCCGAATGGGAAGCCTCCTCATTGAGACTTTACGGCCACTCAAACAATACCTATGGACGTTAGCAATCTACAGGCCACCTCCATCAAGACCAGCGCAAAAAATTCAAAGGGGGGGAAAAGTGTTGTGACTCGCCGATCTTTCAAAGTGCCACCGCGCAGTTACACGCGTCCTCTATATGCGGCGCTGTCTGCCAGCCATGCAGCAGCCGCGCCACCTAAGCGGCCAGCCAGCCAGCAGCCGCTACACTTGGACTGAGTGCTGATTTGACTGTTTCTGTGTACACACGTCTTACTTTGTTTACTCGATCTGTGACTTACATGTATTGTGTCATCCTAGAAATATATTTGTTCAACTTGATTTTATAACACTCTTGTGTTGAGGTATGAACTATGCCAGTTCATATGAAGTATGTCTTTACTTTCCTCATACCCCTTACCATTATTACGTGCTTGTATTCCTTTAGTAGTCCACAGGAGAGAGGAATGCGGATATATGAATCCTCTTTTGTTGTAAAGCAGCTACTACATAGATTACATTATTATGTCTGATCATTCAGTTCATTATTAAACAGGAATTACAGTTTAAAAGCAGGTTTCACTAAAATGCTAGAACACTGCATAAATTTCCCTGTTCTTCTTGTGACTTCTGTAATGAATTCTTTGTGCCACTAATACTGCCTTCTTTCTTTTTTCAGTTGGACTTTCTAAGGATTGTTTGCAGCCATGAACATTTTGTAGCGTTGAATCTACCTTTTGGGACACCTTTTACTCCAAGCTCTGCTCCTTCATCACCAAACCCATCTATTTCGTCATCTACAAGCCAGTCATCATTTGTGTCAACACTTGTTGGAGGTGATTTAATGAGTTTTGCAGATCTGTCACCTGCATTTCGACAACAACATTTCCTGATTGGACTTGTTCTCACAGACCTGGCTACAGTCCTGGAATTACAGTAAGTTCATATTTCCAACTGTACTTTTTTCCTTCAACTTTTTGTTCTACGTGTGTGTTGTATCCTGGAAAAAATATTTACTACTGTTTCTTTTTTTTTTAACAGAATAAAGAAAACTGTTACTTAAGATACAAATAAAGTTATGATGAGAAACAACCTCTTACTGTGTAGAGGAAGCACTGATTAGTACAGGGGTGGGCAGGAATCCTGCACGTGTGCAGTTAACAGGTGTTATGCGTGCACATAGGGGCAAGCTGGCCACCTGCTTCCCTCCCCTCCCCACCATACCGTCTCTCCACTCTTTCCTCTGTAATGCATTTTGTTTCCTAGCTTGCTTTATTGAATGAAGGAATAAGGTTAGTAGAAGAGCTTGAAAGAAATCATGGTTTGAAAGTGTACCTATTACCTACGATACGTTTCATTTAATTATCACAGGTGGAGTTTACAATACGTTTAATGTCTGAAACAAAATTTCTACATACAGACAAACGCAAACAGTTATGTAAATTTTCATCACTGATGTTTGCTCTTAACCGAGACTTATTAATTTTCATAACGGAGAAAACTCTCTCACAAACGTATGTTGAGCCAAACATTGACATTATCTTCATGGCTTCACGATGGATATGAGGAAACTCTTGCTGTGGAAAATCGTGATAAAAGTCTGTTACACATCTTGCCAAAAGGAACTTGTCTCTCAGATGAGAATTACCCTGTAGATCTATTAATTCCATTTGCAGAATGCGGTGAATATCATCTACAGAAACAGCAAATGGTCTCGAGAACCATTCAAAAGCTTGGAATAAATATGATATATCCCCAAATCGCTTGAGAAATTCCTCTTTCATTGCCCTAAGTACGGAAAAACATTCTTTGCAATTCTGTTCTCGCACAGTAGACAGAGTAGGAAAATGCACTGCATTCCCTGACGAGAGCTGTCATTCCCATAGCTTGGGCTTGCTAGTGAAAACTTGCAAATCAGCCATTTCACAAATTAGCTGATTTTCTTCTTGCAAACTTGTGTTCAATGCATTCATGTGTCTGGTAATGTCCACTAAAAATGCAAGGTCGGCAACCCACTCTGGATTTTCTAACTTGGGGTCGTACCTTCCTTTGTCCTTTAAAAACTGATTTATTGGTATTCACGGCTCAAAAAATCTTTTGAGTACATTACCGTGGCTAAGCCAGCAGACTTCACTGTGGTATGGTATGTCACCCTACTCTTCCCCAATTTCAGCTAAATATGTGTGAAACTGTCTATGTGTAAGCCCTTGGGATCTCAAATAATTAACTGCCTGAATAACCACTTGCATGATGTCCCCCAGTTTTGCTGCTTTTGCACAGAGTACTTCTTGGTGCAAAATGCAGTGGATGCTGTACAATGATTCTTCTGTACGCTGTAGCTTTTTTTCTTAGTAATCCAAGAAATCCCATTTGTTCCTCTTTCATTGCAGGTGCTCCGTTTGTTGTCACAGACACCAAACATTCCAAATTTAAGCCAGCTGAATAGACAGCTTCATCAATGGCTTTTAGGATGTCCACGCTGGTGGTTGTGCTTTTTAAAGATATCATATCTAAAAAAGAAATCCCCTGTTATGTGCAGAGCAGTGTCTACGCCGCAGACATAAATCATTAATTGCGCGGTGTCTGAAATATCTGTGGCAAGAAAGAGTGATAGCTTGAAACTGATTTGCATTCAGTGGGCAAAGTAAATCAGCAGCGTCATTGATGCACTCCTTTATAAACTCACCTTAAGCAAACGGTTTTCCAGCTCTTGCTACATAAGCGCAATCTTATAACTTGCACATACCGCTGGGCTGTCATTGTTGTCATCCTGAAAAATTGAAAACAGTACTCCATAAAAAGTTAAATCAGTTAGATGAGAGACATGATGAAAGAAAGTGCAGATCTCTCATGACAACAGCAACTTACGTCAGATTCATCTAGTATCATCAGATCGCTCTTCTTAAGCTCAGTCAATTTCCCCATCCACTCAGAATCTGACAATAAATTGTACTCGTCCTTGCGAAATTTATTATAATGATGTTCAATACTAAACTTCTGCTGACCGCGAGAATGCTACCACATCTTAAGCATATTGAATTTTCACATTTTTGCACAAATCAAAAATGATCCTCCCATTCCTGTTTAAAAGATAGCAACTCTCCATGTCTCCATTTCCATGATTCACTCTGCATTTTCCGGTACTTCAGATACAATGTTCACTACGTAGCACCGGTCGACAATTGCACGCGAGCAGCACACGTGCAACGCTGTGCGCTCATGAGCCCCGTGCAACGTCTGCCCGCCCCTGGATTAGTAGATAGACTTGTGAACAAAGAGTACCTCAGCATGTGTACTTACATTCTTCATCAGAGTGTGCACACATGTACATACACACACTTCTCCTATGTAAGTAACCCAGCAAAGTGACACAGTGGTTAAGACACAGGACTAGCATTCGGGAGGATGAAGTTTCAAATATCTGTCATGTTGCCCAAATTTAGGTTTCCAGTATTTTTTTCTAATTCTTTAAGGTAATGATGATTCCTTCTGCAAAAGGTGATTTTCTCCCTCATCCACCTGAACTTTGGTTCCATCTCTAATGACCTTATTATCAACAGGACATTATACTCTAAATCACACTTCCTCCATCGTACATAAATGTGTGGTATGTAGATGGATATGTGTGTAGGGAGAGGGGGTGGGGGCTACGGAGCAGATGTTGTCCTCTGATGAAGGTAGTGAGGTTGAAAACTTATCTAAAGTTTCAAATCAATTGTTTATGTGCCTATCTACTACTTGGTGCATCTCTACATCTTGAACAGTGGCCTCTTCTTGTTTGTTTTCGAAATTTGTAATTTCTCATGTGTTTTTAGCAGAGTTGAAAGGATATTACCAGATATTCCAGTGATAGTTCTTCTTCAAAAATTATTTTCTGATTGCAATGTGATGATTGGTACATTTAAGTTTTGTAATGAATGCCTAGGTACTACATACATAACAGAATCAGATGGAATGGACAGAGCAGTTTTAATAATTACTGAGAAAATTTGTGTAACACTTTTCCCTCACATGTGAATTAATTGTTGTTTATTTATTTGACCTTTTAGGAATCCTAACCTTCATTTTAAAGTGGTCAACCTTGTGCGTAATTTGCTGACGTATCACGACAGTGACCCACGATTTGCAGAACCTGAATGTAGAGCACGAGTGGCTGCCCTGTACTTGCCATTTCTGGGTATTGTCATGGATGCCTTACCACAACTTCATGGCTTTTTCCCAGGAGCTAGAGGTATGATACAGATTGTGTACACATAAATTCAGTAACTATTTTGAGAATAATCTGTAGGCTGACTGTTTAATAACTAATAATCATGGGTAACGAATGCTAGTATAGTAGAACTCCAATTATCCGAATTGCAACTATCAGGATCACTTTGTGGAAAGACATTTGTACTGTATGACTAAAATTGTTTGTTTTGTTTGATGGTTATTACAGTACACGGTACACTGTACATTTCTTATCATTGTAAAATCAATCCGCAGCGAATGTATTAAAAGACAAAATCTTCCAGTGAATAGTGAATACAGTACGCACATTGTTGTATGCACATTGTTATATGTGCATGCTTGTGTTTGTAGTGCCTATCATTCAGCGCAGCTTACATCAGTCTGTGTAGTTACTTTAACATTTACACTGATTTGTTACTATAAATTACGTCTTTTTTGTTTTGTTTTGTTTTATGTATGTTTTAATTTACTCTGTGGCATATGTCTTCTATAAGGAAACACATTGTCTTATCATTGACAAACAAAATAAAAGTCCTTGAGCAATTAGACAAAGGCATGAGTGGTAGGCAGTTAGCTGAGATGTTTAATGAGACACAAGCAGAAACAAGTCTTCAATTGTAAACTTTGTGTCTGTTCTTGAGACTGAAGATAGGAGTTTGTTGCAAAAAGCAATGAAAACAGCAGAAAACAAGGCACCTGAAGAGACCATATTAAAGTGGTTCTTGCAGCACCAAGCATCAGGAAACCCCCTTTCAGGTCCAATTGTTTGCGTAAAAGAAAAACTTTTCACCGAGAAAATCGACAGATTGTCTTAATTCAAAGCGAGCAATGCCTGGTTACAGAATTTAAAGGCAAGGCTCAGTATTCATGAATTGGATTTAAGTGATGAAAAACTATCAGCAGACCCAAAAGCAGCAGAAAAATTTATTGAAAAATTCAAAATTGAAACAGAATCTTATGACCCTGAATTTTTATACTATGGAGATGAGACTGGCCTTATTTGGAAGGCTTAGTCTGAAACAGTCAACTTCTAAAAAGGAAACCAGTGCTCATGGCTATAAGATTAGTAAAGATTGTGTTACCATGCTGAACTGTGCTAACTCTACAGGAAAACACAAAATACCCTTTCTGTTGATAGGAAAATCGAAAAAAAACCTGCGCTATCAAAAATACTAAGAGACTTCCTTTTGCAAGAATCAACCACACACCTGGATGACTACTGCTTTGTTTTGCAAATGGTACAATTCAGTTTTCATACCTGAAGTAAAAGAATATCGAAAGGCTATAGGGAAAGAAGGTGCTGGTAATTCTGGACAGTGCACCCACCCACCCCACAGAAAGCTTCTTTATAGAGATGGATGTTTCAAAACACTCTTCATACCACCAAATTGCCAATTGACAAGTCGATTATCAAAACTATAAAGTAACATTATGGAAGACAGTTGTTGAGGACAGTTGTTGTTTGATAGATGATGGAATTGAAGAAGGTATTGTGGCTCATCTCAAAAATTGAATATAAAAGACTGCTCTTAAATAATGGTGGAAGCATAGTATTTGCTGCAGATAGTCACATTAAAAAGAACTTGGAATAAATTGAAAGGCATTTTGATCACAGATGAGGTACAGAAAAATAAAGATGAAAAGAAGCAGCATGAAAAGGAAAAGGAAGAAAGAGAAGCAGCGTTGTCACCGAACCAGCTGCAGGATCATCAGCTGGTGAAACATTTCCATATTCTGACACTGTGCTAACATGTGTGGAGCAGAAGCCTGAGTGTGACCATATACAGCAGCTTACCATGAAGCAGATGTGAGACTTCACTGCACAAGAACGACTGAAGATGGCAAAACGACTGACTGACTGACTGACTGACTGATATGTTCGAGAACTGACATCGTAAGTAAGTACAGTACTCCACAAAATCCAAGCAACATTGTTTTGTACTGATTGTGTTAATATTAGTGGTATGTATACACAGACTTAGCTTTTTAAAAATAAGAAGTTATATGTTTCTGTGCTTTATTGAATTATCTGGATTGGATCCAATACCTAAGCAATTCTTTATGTGTGTGTAAGTACAGAACTAGAAATGAAAGATCAGGGAGCTTGAAAATGGCATTGATACTGTATTTTAAGGTAATTTTGAGAAAAAATCTGAAGTTGAAGCCAAAATCTTCTGGTTTGTTAGTCTGCATCATACACACCTCAACAAAAGTTTGGAATATCATAGTGCTTCCTACAATGACTTCTTATAGTACACCCATTTAGGTTTTTACAGTACCTTATTAACAAAAGAAACATGATTCCTTCTGAAAACAAGAACAATTTTGGTTAGTTACAAAAAACAAAACAAAGCAGGCTCTCTCCTAATTGTACATATTGAAAAAACAAAAACAGTCAAAATCTTTATCTCATGATGATGATGATGATGAACATCAGTCTTTAACAGTATGTCCTCCTCACAAACAGATGAGTTCCTCCACTCTTTGAGATATGCTCTTGATGAGAACCTAAAGTTTGTCATGGGGTACAAGTTCCCACTCTTCAATGGCAGCTTCGGTGACGTCATGAAGACTGTCAGATGGATTCGAACGCTGTGGAATGCCTGCCTTCAACAGGCCTCATGCATGCTCAATTGCATTCATGTCTGGGACTGTGCTGGCTAATGAATTTGGTTGATGTTGCATTTTTGAAGATACCAAGACACTGCTAGAGTACAGTACATTGTCATCGACTAGGATGAAGTTGACGCAAACTTCATGTCTGTAGGGCCTTACAATTGGTTTTAGCACGTTTTGGAGGTATTATTGACCAGTCCTATTGCCATAGATGGGAATTAGAGGGGTCCGCCATCCCATTGTTATTACTGCCTGGAACATTAAACCTCCACCTGCAGATGGATGAACTTCCTTGAACGTATCTGTATTCCTGGTGTCATCCAGTACATCTCCAAACCATAACATGTCTAGTGTCCGGTTGCAAACCAGTTTTGGTCTTGTCAGCAAGTATGACATTACTCCAAGATTCGATGGTCCAGTTTTGGTGTGCAAGAGCCCAGGTCCTTCAATTGCGTCAGTTCCATTGGTTCAGTGCAAAACTTATCAATGGTCTTCTGGAATGAAGACCACTCTAATGCAATCTTCTACACAATGTTTGGTCTGAGATACAAATCTCTTTTGCTCAGGAGGAGTCATTTCCAATATTTTTTTCCAGTTGATGCTGGGCACCTGCAAGCCAACAGTTGGAGCAAACGATCCTGCCTTGGTGTTGCCATAGGAAGACAACCACTGTGAGGTCTGTCGTCCATGTTTCCCATATCTCTGTACTTTCTCCACACCTTAGACTTTCTCCACACTTTGACATGTAACCATTTGGCATCATCTTGCAGTGTATATGGTGTGCTGAAAGTAAAGCCACGATCCTGACTCTGTCAAAGTTTTGTTTGCCCCTACGTGGCATGTTGCTACAGTGCTGAACACAAACTGAATGAAGCTGTTGTAGATACTGGCCTACTCTTCATGTGCTGCTGTCGCAGCGGTATGTTTACATGATAGGGAAATGGCCACAAAGCATGCCAATAGTAAAGACCATCCAGTATATGGTATCTAACTGGATAATGCATGAAGTGCCTAGGTCAATGAGACCTCTGGTACTGCAGACTACATTCTACAATAGTATTATAAACTTTTGTTGAGTGGTATATTTTTTCTACATCTCAATGTTTAAACCCATCTGCTGGGATCTTCTTTGGGGTCGGTTCCATCAGATTCACCTGGTCCTACTCCAAATCCCATGCCACTTTCCTTGACGTTGACCTCCACCTGTCCAATGGCCAGCTTCACACGTCCGTCCACATCAAACCCACCAACAAGCAACAGTACCTCCATTATGACAGCTGCCACCCATTCCACATCAAATGGTCCCTTCCCTACAGTCTAGGTCTTCGTGGCAAACGAATGTGCTCCAGTCCGGAATCCCTGAACCATTACACCAACAACCTGAAAACAGCTTTCGCATCCTGCAACTACCCTCCCGACCTGGTATAGAAGCAAATAACCAGAGCCACTTCCTCATCTCCTCAAATCCAGAACCTCCCACAGAAGAACCCCAAAATTGCCCCACTTGTGACAGGATACTTTCCGGGACTAGATCAGACTCTGAATGTGGCTCTCCAGCAGGGATACGACTTCCTCAAATCCTGCCCTGAAATGAGATCCGTCCTTCATGAAATCCTCCCCACTCCACCAAGAGTGTCTTTCCGCCATCCACCTAACCTTCGTAACCTCTTAGTTCATCCCTATGATATCCCCAAACCACCTTCCCTACCCTCTGGCTCCTACCCTTGTAACCGCTCCTGGTGTAAAACCTGTCCCATGCACTCTCCCACCACCACCTACTCCAGTCCTGTAACCCGGAAGGTGTACATGATTAAAGGCAGAGCCACGTGTGAAAGCACCCACGTGATTTGCCAACTGACCTGCCTACACTGTGAAGCTTTCTATGTGGGAATGACCAGCAACAAACTGTCCATTAGCATGAATGGACACAGGCAGACAGTGTTTGTTGGTAATGAGGATCACCCTGTGGCTAAACATGCCTTGGTGCACGGCCAGCACATCTTGGCACAGTGTTACACCGTCCGAGTTATCTGGATACTTCCCACTAACACCAACCTGTCAGAACTCCGGAGATGGGAACTTGCCCTTCAGTATATCCTCTCTTCTCATTATCCGCCAGGCCTCAATCTCCGCTAATTTCTAATTTCAATTTGCCGCCGCTCATACCTCACCTGTCTTTCAACAACATCTTTGCCTCTGTACTTCCGCCTCAACTGACATCTCTGCCCAAACTCTTTGCATGGTTCAAAGAGCACCAGGATGAGTTTACTGTACTCCCCTGGCCACCAAACTCCCCGGATCTAAACCCAGTTGAGAACTTGTGTGACCACCTTGTTCGGATGTTCGCTCCATGATCCTTGTGAAACGTAGTGCAGCTGGCCAGAGGCCAGGGATCAGTGTGGCTTCACATCCCTGTCAGTACTTCCCAGAACCTTACTGACTCTCTTCCTGCACGTCTCGCAGCGGTCCACACTGCAAAAGGTGGTTATTCAGGCTTGTGATAGTCATATTAATGTGACTGGATGCTGTAGGTAGATGAGGAATGAACAAGAATGTTGTATATGCAAACTTTGGAACAAGATAAGAGACTGAGAACAAAACTGAATGCTCACTAATGTAATGGCTAAAATTTGTATCAAAGGGAATGTAATTGTGTGTTAAAATCAAACCAATTTTTTGTCTGTTCCTGTAGACAGCATTTACCTGATATTAAAAGTTTTTAACTATTTCCTAAAGTAGCATTTGCTCTGTTTCACTCTTTCTCAGTCATTTTACAACTACTGTTTGTGGTTTTGACTTACATTTACTGTGCCTGCTCTGACACGGTTTCAGTTTAAAGTTGCTTCTTTGTTTCTGTAACTGTAAACAAAGAGAGAGAGAGAATTTTTATTCGTATTTGCTTTTAAACATCGTAAGTTCATATATTAAGTTACATAGTAGCCAAGTATGTCATAGCTTAATTAATTGCTTCCTATTTTAAATTTGAAATCACTAAGGAAAATGCGCTCTTAGTGACTTACAAGCAATCAGATTAGATGGAGCTGCTGTGGTGAAGAGACTGCTCTTCTTTCTCAAAATGTCACATGACTTGGATGTTGTCACTTTGTACTGGCAGTTGGTGTGACAATAAAAAATATGCTGAGTAAGAGACTAAGTGTCAGTGAATGTCATCATAGCTGGATTATAAGTACTCTGAGCATGTTACTATGAAGGCACAGAGCTTTTCACATGCAACTATGTTAAGAGTGTACCTTGTGAAGAAAGTAAACTGCTTTGGGCACTAACAGGTTGCTTACTGGGGTCACCATTGACTGTTGTGCATTGTAGCAGGAGACAGGTGGGCCACAGTGCACCTAATCACTGACTGTAATATGGAGGACTACTTCCTTCCTGTGGGATGTAGAAGCCACCATCCCACATGTGTACCTTTCCCTCAAAGCACATAACAGGCCACAGAGATTGGTATGAGTGCAAGAACTTTGAACACTTGAAGCATAGAGCAATGTTTTCGAACTGATGACTTGCAATCCACCCCAGTGAAAGTGCAAGCTGCTTGCCAACAGGGCACTATTCCGACAATGGAAGAAGGTAATTTTGTGTGTGTGTGTGTGTGTGTGTGTGTGTGTGTGTGTGTGTGTGTGTGTGTGTGTGTGTGTGAGGGGGGGGGGGGGGCATATTTACATGGGATAGAAACTTGAACATTTCTCTGCCATCATCACCAACTGACAAGCAGTACAGGAACCAGTTTTTGATCAGTTGCATACATTTGTTTGCCTACAGCACCTAGCATGCAACTTGTACAGTCACCAGGATAATAATGCTCCACACTGTTGCTTCTGAATCATGTACGAATAATTTGAGGAGCACTATTAATGCAGAGTGCTTGTGTAGGTCCCTGGGTTACATGACTTCTATTATGCTGAGTGTATGTGAAAAGCCATTGAGTGAGGTGATAAATCAGTATCTGCGAGCTCTGTGTAGCGGTTAGAGTGATGTTTGATCAGAATAGCTCCTGGATGTGTGCCTAAAATTTAGTTGTTAATTCATGTACATGAGCCTCATTAGAGATATACTAAAACCATTTGTTGAACTACAGAATCTGTAATTTCTGCAAAACAGGTGTGTGGATTTTTGTTCTTTAACTGCCAGATTAATTTGTTCTCTTGACGGGGGAAATAAAACACACCTCTGTCATTTCTTTGTGCTAGTTTTTTTAATAGTTCCAAGCCCGAGTAATGCATTTTGTGACCATTCAAATAACTTATCACATACCAAATAATATTGCAGTCACTTTTTGCACAGCTTCATATAGATAAAGACCCATGCAAATGAGAGATTTTTGCCTGATAGCACTCCACTACTCTGGAATCAGACCTTCATTTAAATTTCTAAGCACTGCTTGTGGCAAGAGGGGCAACTGGGACTGAACTAGTAAAATACATTTTGTGAGGTGGTGTGCCACTGAAGAAACAAACAATTCTGTGAAGGTTAATGAATGAGTGTGTCATGAAGGAAAAATTTATTTTGGTTTCTTACACTTTATTGATGTTCATATGCTTATAACAACATACAGAGGAATCAGTCTAAAATAAATTATTTTCTTTTCAAGTGTTGCTGTCTGTGAATGGGATTACACAAGGCTTCAGTGAGGACCTTGTATATTATTTTCTCCAAGTTCGAAAGAAATAATGTCTTGATATAAAGCAACATGACTCATATCAAAACCACACAAGTTTGGTAAATCATGAGTGAATTTTAGAGGAATATTTTACCAGCTACATCAATGATATGCTTTAAGCCTTGACCCCAAAATATGATCACAAATAATTCATGAGAAATGTGTTGTAGATACAAATGTAGATTTTGAAGGATTTAAATTTGTACCAAAAACATGAAGAGCTGATGTCAGAATATTTCCATAAATTGAATGGAAACAGTTATTCTAATGAAATTTTTATTCTTTGTAACAAGGCAGTATAATTTATATTTGTATTACATGATGAGTGCAACTGTTGTGCTAAATTTGCTTTCTACGTATTTAGCATACTGCCAGAAACCAGTAGAAATGTAGAACAATAAACGTAACTGTGTAATTGCCTACCATTTGCCATAAAAATCAAATAATAAGAATGAGAATTTTAGTTTCACTAAAATATTGATGTTAGTTGGATGATGTACATTTCCAGAATATTAATGAAGTCATGGCACGTAAGATAGCCAATGCTGATCTTTTTTAACTTACTTTTGTGCAGGGCTTCGGGTAGTGGAGAGGTTATTGAGTAACTGTAAAGATATCAGCTGTGGCATTGTTTTAGTACTGTACTTTTTCTTAAATTAAAATTATTGTTTTGTGTACTTACATAATTTTTTCTGTGTTTCTCTTTAGAATAAATAATTTATAAAGTATGAATAACATTTACAGGTCGTATGTTGCTGGTACCAGGCTCAGATAATATGGAACCTCAAAATGGTATTGATCATTCTATTGCAATGGCAATTGCTGGTACAACAGTGTTTCCAAAGTCAGTTGGTCCTGATAATCCTCAAGGCCAACAGGTAAAGTACTGTACATAGTCTATCCTATGCTAAGTTTTCCTCATTTGGCTGGAGACATTAGCATCTACAGATGTTTAGTGCTTATTGGAAAGAGTGAAGTAGAGATTAGATGGCTATTTATGGAACTCAAAGAAGCAGCATCCAAACTTGATCTAAAAGTAAATGATCAGAAACCAAATAGATGATGAGTCAAAGATGTAGAGATGAACAAGACCACCAGTTACATCTAACACTGTGCAAACATAAATTTGAACACATTGAACAGTTCAAATTTCTAGTTGTATTGATAGATGAACAAAATCAGAGGCAAGTAAAAGTGAAAATTAGACTGCAAAATGTTAACAGAGCCTACTACTCTGTACAAAAACATAGATGTATAACGTGAGAAATTCCAAATTAACACCCTCAGATTTTGAAGCTCTGATTGACTGCCCACTGCAGAAGATTCTTTGTAATTATACTCTCATGAATCATTCTTAAGTTCTCATTAGTTTTGCTGCTGACACTTGTACATCATATTGATATATTCCCATTTGTCATTTTTCTTTTGCATTTGCTTCTTAATTGCCATATTGTTTCACATCTTACTTTGTGGAGCTATAAATTTGTCATCTAAGTCATGCTTATAGAGAGAGAGAAGAGAGAGAGAGAGAGAGAGAGAGAGAGAGAGAGAGAGAGAGACCGACCTTACTCTTAAATTATCTGTATTCCACCAAGGACTTTTCATTAAAAAATGAATAACATGTGAAGAAAAAAAAAATGGAAGAGAAAATTACAGCAATTGGAAAGCAGTACTTGAAAATGTGTTAACAACAGAATCCAGGGACAAGGAGTTGTCAGAGGTGAATACATTTACTTCAGAGCTGAGTGGGAAATTTTTGAGGGATAAGTGTAAATAGTGACAGAAGTTCAGTATTGCACTGGCGATATCACAAGTATGAAGAATGTCTGTAATGTCCCATTATCAGATCTCAGTTTTTCACTTGACTAATGGAGACCATAACAAGCAAAAGTCGGAACATGCAAGAAGTTAGGTGTGTGTAAATTAACTAAAGGAGACTGCATAACATAATGGCATCTCCATCATCAAAACTTCCAAAAGAACACATTCATAGAAGGTTTGTGGGAAACTACATAAATAACCACTATAACAGTGACCCTGCCATGCACTGTTCGGTGGTTTGCAGAGTATGTATGTAGATTTATTACATGATTTTTCTTACATTAGCACCTAAAGGGGGGGGGGGGGGGCCAAGATTAATATCAAATTATTTAATGAAAACAGTTACAAGATCCACTAAGCCTTCTTCTCTGAGATGTATCACATTTGTAAACCATATTTAATCTGCTCCAGGGTTCATAGAAAAAGTTACTCCTAAGTATTATTTTAAAAAATCTATGTTCTGCAGCTTCCTAGAGTTTCCAATATATCTATGCAGAAAATTAACATTTAAATCACCAGTGGCTACCTGTCTTAACAGCAGGGATATTACATCTAAAAAAATTCAGTATCTATAAGAAGTGGCCAGAGAAGTGGAGCAAGTCAGCTTCATAACTAACACTACTGCATCATAGAGTTTATCAGGAAATTAGAAAGCATAGAATTACAGTGTAGTATAAGTGTATTGAAGACAGTCAAGGGGATACTGAGTGCACACTGGATGTGCACAAGTAAACTTTTTAATATATGGAGACGGTATCTGTTCTTTCGGACATGTCCGAAAAAACGAATACCATCTCCATATATAGTTCAGGCTAACTGGCCATAACCTCCTCCTCCTGTGCAGATGCACACGCATTGCCCAAACTCTTACGAGACTCGGTCAGATTGTCTGCCATGAATAATGAGTGTAGTGGGCAGGGGCACTACGAATGTAGTGTGTGGGCATTAAGTTGGGAATGTGGGTCTCACAGGGAGCACGCAAGGGATAAATCCCTGCAGTCGCACTATCATCTGTGCCCTCAGTGGCTCAGATGGATAGAGCATCTGCCATGTAAGCAGGAGATCCCTGGTCAGGGCACACATTTTCAATTGTCTCCGTTGATGTGTATCAATGCCTGTCAACAGCGTAGGATCTTGATTTCATTATCAAACTTTTTAATCTCTGTTGCTCCATTACAACTAGGGGACATTGGCTGGTATGTACTTTTCAATGTCAATAAACTTTACCAACAGTCGTACACTTTAAGATATTTTATTTTATTCTGAAAGCAACCAGTTTCGGCAATTCATTTTGCCATCTTCATGCCCTATATGCTTTTTTTTTTTTTTTTTTTTTTTTTTTTTTTTTTTTTTTTTTTTTTTTTCCAAATCAACGAACTTATCGTATAGCACCATAAAACTGGATATCGTGAAATCCAATCCCTGTGCAAATGCTTCATACAAAGACGTGACATGAGTTGCTGTCACGTCTTCGTATGAAGCATTTGCACAGGGATTGAAATTCACGATATCCAGTTTTATGGCACCCCTTCCTGAGGCAAAGTACTAGCAGGAATGTACACATAATGAAATTGTACACCCATAGTTTGTGAAACTGTGCTAGTACGGTATGTTGACTAGCTCATCAAAAAACTAAAATCAAATATAAAAGCTGTTGTGGTTATTGATGCAGCAGTGTTTGTGTGGCAGAGATTGTCAGGTAGGACCTTATTAAATCTAGCACTGAACCTCAAGTAAAATTAAGGCACTTTTTTGCTCATAGTAACCATTTAAGTAAGAGACGCTTCCAAGATGGTTTAGCTTCACAGAAAAGGCCTGGAGGTTAGACATTATATATACATTGCTCATAAAATTATGCGTCAGTCCCTCACAGTAATTCACATGGTGACAGTGGCATGGAGATAAAATTGAGTGTTCCTAACTTTCTGTTAACACTGTGTCCCATTGTGTCATAGTATTTTTTGTTTACCAGCAGTGTTTTAAAATTGATACTGTTTTGAATGTTTTATGCACCTTGTACTCTCACTTATCAAATTTTTGGTATGATTCAAACCATTGTTTAGTAGTTTCATGTCCAATTCTTTTAGTTCTGTGAAGAAAATGATACAATTGATGTTCATTGAGCTCTTTCCCCTGTCATAGTGTCTACATTTTAATCCTCATTCTTTTTCAGAATTGGAAATGTGGCTTGAGTTCTGATACAACACGTAATCTTCTTATTTGCTTTCTGTGGGTAATAAAAAATGTTGATAAAACCGTTTTGAAGCATTGGTGGACAGAGCTGCCTTCACAGAGACTGCATCAGCTCTTAGAAGTGCTCAATATTTGTATTTCTTGCTTTGAATATAAGGTAAGGCTGAAGATTTACTCACAAAATGTTTCAGATGTATGTAATCCAGGAACTAAGGAAACACAATAAATTGTTGTAAAATGATCATCATGTGCAAGCAGGGCAACTATTATATTTTATTTTTGTGGCATTAAAGATTTGAAGCTGTTCGATAATCACAAATAAATGCATATTTGTGTGACATTTAAAAACAAAAGCAGGCAGGCAATCAATCTTTGGCCTCTTTAGGGGTATAGAGCATCTAGGAGAACTCTCCATCCATCTCTTTCTTTGATCATTTCAGTCAGTTCCAACCAACTCTTGCCAACTCTCCTTGCTTCCCCTCCCATCATCCTCTTCCTTGTATCTCTAGGCGTACCTCTCTTCCTTGTTACCCGGGGATTCCATTCCAGTGTCTTCTTTTCAGTTTTGCCATCTGACCTCATCAGTTTGTTTCCCATCTGTCTCCACTTTCTCTCACATATCCGGTCTTCTGTCCCAGGGGTTTTCAAACTGTGTGTTCTGGCTCCCAGTGGCCTTATAGCCTCATAATAGTGACATTGCGGAAGCTTCATAAACATAATTATTTTGTTTATTTGCTTTCTGTGTAAAGAAACAATGTGTACGCTACTAGTGATATCTAGCCAGGTGGCAAGTAGGTGTTCTTACCATGGCAATGTTCTACAGATGGCACTCGAATTGCACTGTGTGGCTCATTTGTTTTTATTCAGCCATAATCAGTTTGAAGATTAGCTTTGTTGAATGCAGAGGTTTTTTTTAATGTTGTTTGTATTCATTGATTTTTGTTTCTCTGTCAACATGAACAAATTTTTATGTGTAAATACAAAATGCATTAATTCAAATGTATCGTGCAGTTCTAAAGAGGTGAGTAGACAAACATGCAGGAAGTATGGCGGCAGTTACTTGAATTTCAGTTTTACATGTACTATTGTTGAAAATAAAGAACGACTGCAGTATGCAAAGGGCATTTGAAAAGTTCGTGCAAAAATAAAAACTACTTACATGTTTGGGGTAAGCCTTTTTTATTTATTGACATAGTGTCCTTTTAGACTTATACACTTCATCCAACCCTGATCTAATTTGTTGATCTCTTCCGAATAATAGGAATTGTCCAAGTCTGCAAAATAGCTATTAGTTGCTGCAATCACCTCCTCCTTTGAATAAAACCTTTGTCCCGCAAGCCATTTCTTCAAATTGGTTAAGAAATAGTAGTCCGAGGGAGCAAAGTCTGGATAATAGAGGGGATGTAAAATGAGTTGGAATCCTATTTCGAATAATTTTGCAACATCAACTGCTGAGGTGTGTGCTGCTGCATTGTCGTGATGGAAAAGGACCTTTTTTGTGGTCCAATCGCTGGTGTTTTTCTTGCAGCTCAGTTTTCAAACTATCCAATAACAATGAATAATATGCACCTGTAATAGTTTTACCCTTTCCAGATAGCCGATGAGGATTATCCCTTGCGAATCCCAGAAGACAGTCGCCATAACCTTTCTGGCCGAAGGAAAGGTCTTCACCTCTTTTGGTGCAGATTCTCCCTTGGTAACACATTGTTTAGATTGTTGTTTGGTCTTAGGAGTATAGTAACATATCCATGTTTCATCCACAGTGTTGAAGCGACACTTGAAGTCCTGTGGATTCTTCCTGAACAGCTGAAACCATCCTTGCAACACTTCACATGATTCCAATTTTGGTCAAGTGTGAGCAATCGTTTAACCCATCTTGCTGATAGCCTTCTCATGTCCAAATGTTTATGCAAAATATTATGTACCCATTCATTCGAGACGCCTACAGCCCTAACATCTCACACTTCTTAAGTCTTCTGTCATCCATCACCACATCATGGATTTTATCAATGATTTCTGGAGTCATAACCTCCACAGGGTGTCCAGAACATTCAGCATCACTTGTGCCCATATGGCCACTCCAAAAATTTTGAAACCATTTATAAACTGTTATAATTGAAGGTGCAGAGTCACCGTAATGTTTATCAAGCTTCTCTTTAGTCTCCTGAGACGTTTTGCCTTTCATAAAGTAATGTTTATCACCACACAAAATTCTTTTTCGTCCATTTTTTGACAATCACTCGACTGCCTTGATTCACACGAATGCCAAACACAAAGAAATAGACCAATATGGCTGAAACTTGGTTTGCGTTCTTTCCAAAGATGCTACTAACTAAACATGACCTCGATACGTGCCGGTGGTGCCATCGCTTGGATTTTGCATGGACTTTTCAAACACTCCTCGTATCATTTGTTTCGAAGTACTGGCTACTGAAAGCATTCTTCCTAATAAAATGAGATAACATTTTGAGTCAAATTATGGTACTGCTGTAAGCAAACCAAGAGAATACTTTCCCCACAAGTTAAAAGAAATCACTGAGGGAAAAAAGCTGTCACTAAAGAAGCTACAATTCCTCCAAAGGCTAATGAGACTAACATTTTGCAACAGTCGGATAAAATTTCGGCTGTCAAAAGTAAACAGCTATTGTGGAAGAAAAAGTTTGATGATACACATATACATTATGTTTTGCTTGATCTTTGCATGGATTTAGAAGACAATGACTTTCAGTTGAAGAAAGATCTGAAGTCTGTTTTTGTGGACCATGTAATTGAAGTCAGTTATTACTTTCTGAAGTACTTTCCAGAAGAAGTTGGCCAACATAACTAGATCGAAGACCCTTACAGTATAGAACATCCATCAGCACTGAACAACAAGAGCAGTTGATTGCTATTTCTTCAGACTACACGTTGAAACCAGAGTTCATTCCTCATCACTGCTTGTGTTTTGGTACTTGGTGACGCAGGAGTATGTGCAAGTAGGTAAAAAGATCCCAAGGGTTTTGATATCTCCCTACTTACATGAGGTAGGTTTTTTGGCATTGACAGTTATGAACATAAAATACAGTTTGCGAATGAATGGAAAGAGAGGGATGCGAGTCGCAGTGTCCAGTCTTTTACCGAGTTTTGAAAAACTGATGATGAAGATGTAAGTTCATCCTTTCCATTGATTTTGTTACAAGAATAAGATGTAATAATATTAAAAGTTGATTAATATATGACATGCCAACAGTTAATAAAGAAATTACTATTCATATCACTATTTTTTTTTAATTATCCCACACTTTGAGTCAGATGTCATATTCAAGAGGAGCCACAAATGCTTATGTCCAGGTCAAGGGTGCCAAAGGCGCAAAAATTTTGGAAACCACTGTTCTATGTGTATCTGGTTAGTTTTCCTCCAGAACTCTTTGTTACTTGGTTTTTCTAGTTGCCAGCTATTTGCGATGTGCCAGAGACACCTATGTATGAAACTCTGTAACTGTGATGATGGTCTATTCTGAGTATGGCCCAAATTTCACTGGCATACGGGAGGTCAGCCTTCACATTTCTATTAAAGATATAAATTTTTGTTTCTATGTGATGATTCTGTTTCACCGTATTGTATATAATTGTATGAAGACAGAATTTCTTTTTGTGTTTCTTCACATCTTCTCCAGCTAGACCACCTTAAGTCACCACACTATCTGGGTACAGGAATGAGTTCACAGTCTCCACCTCCTGCTCCCCTGTAAACAGAAGCTCTTCCATGTTCCCAGAATTTACTCTCATTTCCTGTGTTTTATGTATATTTATCATGAGGCCAGTAAGCTCTGCTTCTTTTTTTTAGAGAATTTAAATCATGTTTCATATTGTCAGCCATTGAGTGAACAGTCTGTGAAGTCCAAATCCTACAGACATTCATGGATTCCCCATTGGATTCCTCTTCTTGTGCCTGCTGTTAATCTTCTTGTAGCTGAGTCAGGGACAAGTAGAAAATGTGTTGGTGACAAAATATGTCCCTGCCCGACTTCAGTTTTTGTCTCTATTGACTGTAAGATTTCCCTTGTGGAGTACACAATGTTTGTAGCCATCATGCAGTCTTCAGTTATGTTTAGGACTTTCTGTGGTATACCCAGGACCGTACTGAGACCATGGCGAGGATGGCCCCCACCAGTGGCACAGGTGGGAGAGGGGGGGAGGGGGGGGGACAAAAACTAACCAAAAAGGAATAAACAAACAGGAAAATGATTTAATAATGAACCGGGAGAGATACATGAGTTCTTGTACTCCTCATGTTCCTGTCTTCTGCCTATGAGAAGAAGCCTTCCTCTCAACCTGAGGCTGTAAATGTGTGTTGTTGTGACAGTGTCATTGCGTCTAAGTATCATGATGATGTAGAGACTACTGCTAGATAGGCACAACTCGGATCGTGTCATCAGTGTGCATGGTTCACACAGCTTCTGCCTACACAGTTAACTTATATTCAACAATGGAGTTTTTGCTGCACTTTGCTTGCAGCGGTATTGTAGGGTACCAAAAGTTGGCAAGTGGGTGCTGAAGAAAATATGCTATTTGACTGAAGGATTCTGATTTTTGCCAGTTTCTGCCAACTGAAAGGTGGAGTGAAACTGTGTATGCTAGAAAGCTTCAAAGTATGAGATACGATAGTAACTGAAATGGGTAACAGATCTCACATATGACAAGTCATTTTATCTCACTTTAATTTACTGCTGGGAACACCATAAATGAGAGCTCTGTATCTTATTCTGAAAGAATACACAGTAGAATTTGGTACATGTCATCTGATGAGTATTCATCATAGTAGCCGGCCGAAGTGGCCGTGCGGTTAAAGGCGCTGCAGTCTGGAACCGCAAGACCGCTACAGTCGCAGGTTCAAATCCTGCCTCAGGCATGGATGTTTGTGAAGTCCTTAGGTTAGTTAGGTTTAACTAGTTCTAAGTTCTAGGGGACTAATGACCTCAGCAGTCGAGTCCCATAGTGCTCAGAGCCATTTTTTTATTCATCATAGTACCTCAAACTGCTGCTTAGCATAAAAAAAAAACCCATGCACGCTCCACGAGTACTCTGCTACCCAAGTAGCTGCTTCCTTTATGTAGTGCACACCTGATCTTTCAATGGGAGACCTATAATTCTCCACCTGATAACACAGGTCCAGAAACCTGAAGCCAAGACTGTCACAGGATTGACAAAGCAAACCTGAAGCCAAGACTGTCACAGGATTGACAAAGCCTTTGGTTGAGACCCTCCTCTCCACTAATCTATCTTGTGTAACTCGAATCACATCTGTATACAGTAACTACTGCACCCTGTATCTGTTTGTGTTCACCCTCTACAATTTTTATCCCCCATCACTTTCTTCCATTACTAAATTTATGATTTCTTGATGCTTCAAGATTTTTAGTAAATCTACAGTGAAGGTCATACAGACTAACACATTTCATCTGGAAAAACCAAATTTTACAACACACGTAAGAGTTGGCAGTAATTACATTTGCCAGTTTAATTGTAATAGCTTTTTATAATTGTAGTAACACTGTTCACGTTTACGTCGCACTTCACTTAGCGTAGACCGGGACTGTGTCCTAGGCATGCACGATGTTAACTGTGTGCATGGCCCGTGCTGCCGGAGTTGTTCTTGTTGTTGTTGCGATCTTTCTGGTGGCTACTGCACTCCTCCTCCTTCGGGGGGATGAAGCCACTGTGATCCACTGCGTCGGAAGGTGGAGCGTCGGGCAGGAGCGATGACCTCCACATCCATTGGATGGCCAGAGTTGAGGGGATCTGCCAACCCTCGAGCCGGAACCTTCGAATACGGCTGGAAGTGACCCACACGAAGAGGCCCCCGTCGTCCCACAACCGGGGCCCGGGACAGAACGGGCGACAAGCTGTCGAACTCCGTATCCTGTTCCACCTTGGGAGGGGCAAGACCCTGTGGTGGGGACGAAGGGGAAGGGACGACCACAGGTGAACCAGCCTCCTGAGAAACCGGGCCTGCTAGGGGGGCCGGCTCTCGCTGGGGCATCTCGAACGATGGCTATGCCGGTGCTGGAGCTACTGGAGGCTGCCAAGGCTGAGAACCATCATAGTGCGGCAGAGTCACAGCGGGGAGTGGAGGTAACGTCCCCTGTGAAACCAACACAGGTGCCGGCAATGGGGAAGCCGGTGTCCGAGAGGGTGGAGGGTGGGTGCCCAAACGTGGACGTAGCTGATTTTGGTGACGACATACCACCCGGTCCCCCGCCTGCAAGGTATAGAGCCGGCGGCCATTTCGGCACAGGACCACCACCGGTATCCAACATGGATTGCGACCAAACTCACGGGCCCAGACCAACTTACCCAGTGGAAAGCCAGGTACTCCGTTTTGTGAAGACTGGCGAGGACCAGGCCGGAGGAGGTGCAGCAGAGTCCTAGGTTGACGCCCATGGAGGAGCTCTGCGGGGCTGCGTTCTCCCATTGGTGTGGTCCGGTATGCTGTCAAGAAAAACGTCAATGCTTCCTCCGCAGGAAATTCGTGCACATACTTTTTCATCTGCGTCTTAAATGTGCGCACCATGCGCTCGGCTTCCCCATTCGATTGTGGATGGAAGGGGGGAGAGCAAACGTGCCGAATACCGAAGCGCCTACAAAAATCCTGGAAGGTCTGCGAAATAAACTGCGGTCCATTGTCCGAGACCAGGGTGATTGGCAGACCTTCCACATAAAAGTGGCAGACCTTCCACATAAAAGATTTTTGCTAGTGCCTGGATTGCAACTTCTGAAGTGGTTGAGGAGCAGCGAACCACATATGGGAATCGGGAATAAGCATCAATGACAATGAGCCAAAAGCCATTGAGAAACGGGCCCGCAAAATCGATGTGAACACGTTCCCATGCTTGGGTTGCCGGCGGCCATGAAGAGAACGCTGCCCTGGGAGATGCTTGTTGACTCGCACACTGGGAACAGGCGGCCACCAAGTGCTCAATTTCTCTGTCAATACCGGGCCAGTACACATGTCTGCGTGCCAAGGTTTTAGTACGGGAAACACCCCAGTGCCCCGCATGTAATAACGTGAGGACCTCCCTTCGTAAACTTGCAGGAACAACCACGCGAGGAGCTGTATCATCGGTAGCCAGAAGGAGAACTCCTTCCAAGACCGAGAGGCGGTCCCGTAGAAGAAAATAATTACGAAGAGGGTTCGAGGCCCGGCCCGGAGGGCGGGATGACCACCCCTGCTGAATGAGGCGAACTACTTGCCGGAGAACCGGGTCAGCTGCCGTTTCCCTGGCGACTCGAGAACTAGTGATCGGGAAGCCATCAACCGCTTGGCGGGACGCCACATTCAAATGAAAACACATAATCTCCTCGCGATTGAACGTAGGATCCGGACCCACCAGAAGACTGGAAAGAGCGTCGACATTGGCATGCTGTCCTGTAGGGCGAAAATGATGTCATAATGGTACTTAGAGAGGAACAAGGCCCAGCGCTGTAGTCTGTGGGCCGCCCTATCCGGAATCTGAGAGGCGGGGCCAAATAACGATATTAACGGCTTATGGTCAGTGATTAACTGAAACTTCGTGCCATACAAGAAAGGGTGAAACTTGGTAACAGCGTAGACAATGGCCAAAGCCTCTTTTTCCACCTGGGAGTAATGGGCCTGCGTGGGACTAAGAGTTTTAGACGCAAACGCCAGTGGTTGCTCGGAAGCATCTGCATTGCGATGGGCCAGGACCGCCCCCACCCCATACTGTGAAGCATCTGTAGCCAGGACCAACGGCTTATGGGGATCAAAAGTAACCAAACAAGGGGCTGACGTGAGGAGGCCCTTCAACGAGGTGAACGCTCGCTCACATGCAGGCGACCAATCAAAAGGAACACCCTTGTGCAGAAGGCAGTACAAGGGGTGGGCTATAGTGGAAGCCCTGGGAATGAACCGGTGGTAATAGGCTATCTTGCCTAAAAAAGCTTGTAACTCTTTCAGCGAAGCGGGCCGAGGAAGGTTGACGATACCTTGGACCAAACTTCCTAGTGGCTGGATGCCGTGCCGAGAGATAGTGTAGCCCACATACTCAATGGACGGTTGGAAGAAGGTTGACGTATGCAGGTTGCAACGCAAGCCCACAGACCTGAATTTGAGAAAGAGGGTGCGAAGGTTGTGCAAGTGTTCCTTCGTGCTGCGGCCTGTGACAATTATGTCATCCAGGTAATTAATACAATGAGGGATTGTCGACGTGACATGCTCAAGATAATGCTGGAATATCGCCTGGGCACTGGATATTCCAAAGGCCAACCGCTGGTATTGGTAAAGGCCAAACGGGGTGTTGACGACCGCCAGCCGTTTGGAGTCCTCATCAAGTGGTATCTGATCGATTTTCGAAAAATATTGGCCTCCCGCCACAGCGGAGAACAATTCATCAGCACGAGGCAAAGGATAGGTGTCCACCACCAATTGGGAATTAATGGTGGCCTTGAAATCGCCACAAAGACGTAATTTTCCCGAGGGCTTCCTTACAATAACGAGGGGCGAAGCCCACTCACTGCAAGAAATGGGAAGAACCCCTAGGGCTGTCAGCCGGTCTAGCTCTTCCTTTACCTGAGGTTGGAGAGCCACGGGGATCTGCCTCGCGTGTAGAAAACGCGGGCGAGCCAACGCCTTCAACGTTAAGTGAGCTTCAAAATCTGAAACATGCCCCAGGCCCTCCTCAAAAATATCGCGAAAGTCTGAGATCAAAGATTCCAATGATTGATAGGGAACGTCTTCAGAGACCAACTGTATGTTGTCAGCGATAGAAAAACCGAAAGCTTGAAAGGCATCCAGGCCAAAAAGGTTAGCGAAGCTCGCATCACTGACAACAATAAAAGTAATAGGTCGAGTGATTGATTTGTAAATCACGTCGGTAGTGAATTGACCCAGTAGGGGAATGAACTGTTTACCATAACCGCGTAGATGCCGGTAAACTGGCGCCAATGGGGGCGATCCAAGGTCGGAATAAGTTCGTGCATTCAACAACGAAACTGCCATGGCTGTATCTACTTGCAGTTGTAACCGGCGCGACCGAACCGACGCCTCCATAAAGAGTTTGCGTGCCGATGCATCGGGAGCCTGGCCCGATGAAACTTCCTGAATGTCAACGTCCATATCCTCTGTACCTGCTTCCTTCAATTCTTTTGAGGCTGAGCGGCAAGCTTTAGCAATGTGACCTTTTTTATTACATTTGCGACAAAGTGCCCAACGCTGGGGGCACTCAGACCGATCATGATGTATATAGCACGACGCACAGGACGTCAACAGGGGCCGGCGGCCGGAATTCTGTTTACGCGCCGTGCGGGAGCGGCCGTAACGGACGGATTGTACCGCTCGCACGTCGTCCACCCCGGGCACAGTAGACGCGGCCGTGCCGCCCTGAATCTCCGCGACATCGCACCACGGTTCCAGCTGTTGACCTGGTGCGTGAGAGACTTCATATGATTGAGCAATGGACAGGACTTCCTCGAGGGAAGGGTCTTCTAACTGCAGGGCCCGTTGCCGGACCTCCCTATCAGGGGCCGAACGAACAATGACGTCGCGTACCATAACGTGGGCATACGACTCTCGCGACTGCTCCGTGACAAAATGACACTTGTGACTAAGACCGTGCAGGGTAGCGGCCCACGCCCGGTAAGATTGATGGGGCTGTTTCTTGCATTGATAGAACTCGACCCTAGCCGCCACAACATGCGTGCGGCGGCGATAATATGAATACGGCAATGAACACAATGTGTCAAAAGACAAGGACGAGGGTTCCTGCAACGGCGCTAGCTGCCGCAAAACTTGATACAGCGAGGGAGATATCCAAGACAAGAAGAGAGCACGACATACCTCCGCATTGGCAACATGAAACGCCTGGAAATGCTGCCAGAGGCGATGTTCATATGCGTCCCAATCCTCCGCCGTCTCGTCATACGGGGGAATGGGAGGAGGGAACTGCGCCGGAGCAGACGGCGTGGAGTGCAACGCCGGAAGCTCTTGTTTCATGGTGGCCATGAGCTCCGTCTGCTGCGCAACCAAAACCCGCACCAAATCCTCCATGCCGTGGAGAAGCTGCGAAACCGGAACGACGACGCAACATGCGAATGAACAACCCTACTCGTCGGCAATTGTGTAGTAACACTGTTCACGTTTACGTCGCACTTCACTTAGCGTAGATCGGGACTGTGTCCTAGGCATGCCCGATGTTAACTGTGTGCATGGCCCATGCTGCCGGAGTTGTTCTTGTTGTTGTTGTTGTTGTTGTTGTTGTTATGCCGGCAGAGGTCGCGTCCGAATTCTCGCGTGCCCTCTGGTGGACGGGACTCTACTTGCGGCAACTACCGTGCGTGACACGCTGTGCCAATGTGCGCCTCCCGCGATCTTTCTGGTGGCTACTGCAATAATCATCATATTATGTGAATAAGTCCAAAGTAACCATAGCCTAGCAAATATGCCTTAATGAAAACAGATAGACTAATCTTATGCTGCTGAGTGAGGAGGTGGAATAGCTAGTTATTCATGTGGATTCAGTTATGATAAGTGCCCTTAACAAAAGATTTATTTGTCTATTAAATTATGAACAGTTGTTTATGAGCCATGAATGATGGGTCACAACAAAGTTTATATTTGAATAAATTTACTATTTTTGTAAGGTGAAACATGATGATGGAATAGTTCCTTTGAAATAGACATGGCCGATTTCATTTCCCATTCTTCCTAATCTGAGCATGTTCTCCGTCTCTAAGGCCCATATTACACTGTCAAAGATGTTTGACAAATCTCTTACATAAGCTAGGACAATGCCCTAACTTAAATATATAAAAAACTTAATGTAAATATCTTCAAAAATCCATATTATTTTCATTTAGCAAACAGAGACAGTAGAAGATATGTATTTCATTAGTTAAAAACTCTGTCTACTGCCTTAAAAATATTGGTTTATTAGGACCTAAACAGATCCAATTAATTCCTGTAAATATATACTGTAAAACAGACTAAGTAATTTTAGCAGAGAGTACAGAATGTCTGAGTAATATTCCAGTAAAACTGACATCCTGATTTGACCGGAGATGTCACAACCAGTTTCTTTGATTTAAAGGAGTTTTTCAAATGGGCATATAAGTAATTGAAGATGTCTTTGTGATACAAGGTGATCAAAATAAAACTGACCAAAAATTATTTCTGGAATTTCATGACAATGCAGTCTCAACAACAAAGAGATCACCCAAGAACAAGTGCATCTGTGTTTTCAGCAAGTTGGAACAACTGCACATGCAGCCTTCACATGAGTTCATGAGGTGTTTGATGAGGAGAGGAGAGGGCAGTCAGCAAAGGCAGTAAACTCTCCTGTTCTCTAAATCACCTGAATGACCTTCAAGAGCACCTGATTTTTTTCCTTGTGATTTTTATCTGGGTGGAAATTTGAAGGATTAGGTATACTTAAATAACAGCCACTTTCTCAGAGAGCTACAACAGAACACTGAAAATTCTATTGCTGTCATACCTTAAACTGAGCCACTGTATGTATGTTACAGTTTTGTGAATCATACAGAGTGCTGCAATACCACCAACAGTGGTCATTTCCTGTAAAGAGCAGTTATGTAATTCATTAACTTGGGGGTTTTATTTTCTGTAAGATTTCTAAAAAAATTATAGCCTAGTTTTATTTTGCCAACACTGTATTGCTTAATGCATAGTACTTATTTAGATAATTATCTCTTTCTGTTATGGATGTCTATAGTCCTGATTTTAAGAACTTCCACCATCTTTCACAGTCTCATTTTTTCCATTAGATCTCAAAACAAAACATTTAGTTCTAGAATTTAACTGACAAGTTTAACTTTCTCTAGAGTATAGCCTATTACCTTACTTTACTCATTTATACATTTCTGTTATTTACTCTTTTCTGTACATATAGCATAATGTGCAAGAGTTTGCAGATTCAAGTCAGTTGCATTTTAGTAAATAGAATCAATACCACTGATGTTTTGTAACAGTATTAGAGAAGGAAAGTTGCTACTTGCCATATAGCAGAGATGCTGAGTCACGATAGGCACAACAAAAAGCTATAATTGTGTGCTATCGCTGCTATATGGTGAGTAGCAACTTTCCTTCTCTAATATTGTTACATTCCATCCTGGATTTTCCATTGTTTGATTTCCACTGATGTTTTGACTTTATAAGTACAAGTCCCTATCTGCTTGCACTGTTTTACCCCATTCTATGTTTCAGGGCAAAAAAGCTATTAAAAGATTCTCACAACAAAGTTTTCGTAAAACAACTGACATCAAATCTCGCTTGGAAGATGTAATTCTAGGACAGGGGTCAGCACGAAGTGAAATGATAATGCGACGTAAAGGTATGCATTTATGTTGATAATAATAGAAAACTATGGAATTTTGTTCTCCCATATGTAAGTGTTTTGTTTATAGTTCCAGAAAAGCCTTTGTACACAGAGTATTCTATTTATCTGATGACTGCACAAGTGGCACTCTAGATAGCGGGCGGTGGGCGCTCCGTTGCCCAGCAAATCACATGCAGTGCTGCCCATTCGACAGGCCTGCATGGCTCTGGTGGGTGGGTGGATGGCAACACACTCCCATTTGTGCGGTCATCAGGTAAATGGAACACCCTGTAGAATCATATATTAATGTAATTATTCTCCTTGTCCATGCAGAGAAGAATCCTCCAGCTTCTCCTGGTTGGCCAGGTGATCGATTACGATGGCGCAAAGAACAAATGGCATACCGTCCCACTGCAGAACAGCCAGAACGACCAAGGGCTGAAGTTGAGACAGATGCTCATATAGAAGGAAATCTGGCCACAGAGGTCAGCTTTGTTATTCTAGATACATTGGAGCAAATTGTTCAGGTGCGTACTAAATATCAGCACAATAATTGTATCCCTCTTATTTGTTAAAAAGTCAGCCTGAAATAGTTGGAGGTTGTTTAGGTTGCTGAAACATGTTTTCACTGGAAGTTCTTTTTACTGGTTTTTTAGCTTTTTAAATATGTTCAACTTTCACTACAATTATGTGATTTGATGTGAACTCCATCTTTATTTGTGCTGATTTTCTCACTGACAAGGAAAGGTTCCCAGGGATTGGATTAACTTTTGGAAACCATATATATAGTGTTGTATTTTAGACTCCCAGATATCACACCTTGGATCCATCAGTCAGAGTGAACCCTCATTTGTGAGTAACCAGTAAAAAAATGTTTTTTTGAAATTTAACATGATGCCCTAGGGCAGGGGTGGGCAGGAATCCTGCACGTGTGTGGTGCACTTGCATGCGTGCAGTTAACAGGTGTTCTGCGTGCACACAGGGGCAAGCTAGCCACCCACTTCTCTCCCCTCCCCACCATACTGTCTCTCCACTCCTTCCTCTGTAATGCGGTTTGTTTCCTAGCTTGCTTTACTGAATGAAGGAATAAGGGTAGTAGAAGTGCTTGAAAGAAATTATGGTTTGAAAGAGTGCCTTTTACCTACGATAGGTTTTATTTAATTATCACAGGTAGAGTTTACAGTACGTTTAATGTCTGGAACAAAATTTCTACATACAGACAAACGCAAACAGTTACGTAAATTTTCATCACTGATGTTTGCTCTTAACCGAGACTTATTAATTTTCATAACAGAAAAAAAATCTCTCACAAACGTATGTCGAGCCAAACACTGACATTATCTTCGCGGCTTCACGATGGAGACGAGGAAACTCTTGCTGTGGAAAATCGTGATAAAAGTCTATTACACGTCTTGCCAAAAGGAGCTTGTCTCTCAGACGTGAATTACACTGTAGATCTATTAATTCCATTTGCAAATTGGGATGAATATCATCTACAGAAACAGCAAATGGTCTCGAGAACCATTCAAATGCTTGGGATAAATATGATATATCCCCAAATCGCTTGAGAAATTCCTCTTTTATTGCATTAAGTACGGAAACATATTCTTTGCAATTCTGTTCTCGCACAGTAGACAGAGTATGGAAATGGACTGTGTTTCCTGACGAGAGCTGTCTTTCCCACAGATCAAGCTTGCTAGTGAAAGCTTGCACCTTTTCAGCCATTTCACAAATTAACTGATTCGCTCCTTGTAAACTTGTGTTCAGTACATTCATGAGTCCCTTAATGTCCACTAAAAATGCAAGGGCGGCAACCCACTCTGGATCTTCTAACTTGGAGTCGTACCTTCCTTTGTCCTTTAAGAACTGATTTATTGGTATTCTCAGCTCAAAAAATCTTTTGAGTACATTACCGCGTCTAAGCCAGCGGACTTCACTGTGGTATGGTATGTCACCATACTCTTCCCCAATTTCAGCTAAGTATGCGTGAAACTGTCTATGTGTAAGCCCGTGGCATCTTAAATAATTAACTACCCGAATAACCACTTACATGATGTCCCCCAGTTTTGCTGCTTTTGCACAGAGTACTTCTTGGTGCAAAATGCAGTGGATGCTGTCCAATGATTCTTCTGTATGCTGTAGTTTTTTTCTGAGTAATCCAAGAAATCCCATTTGTTCCCCTTTCATTGCAGGTGCTCTGTCTGTTGTCACTGACACCAAACGTTCCCAGTTTAAGCCAGCTGAATCGACAGCTTCTTCAACGGCTTTTAGGATGTCTGCGCCGGTGGTCGTGCTTTTTAAAGATATCATATCTAAAAAATCCTCTGTTATGTGCAGAGCAGTGTCCACGCCGCGGACATAAATCACTAATTGCGCGGTGTCTGAAATATCTGTGGACTCATCAAGTGCGATAGAAAAAACAATAAACTCCTGCACTGCACTCCTTAATTGACGGTTACGTCACCTGCCATGGCACTTATACGACGACTTACAGTCCGCCGAGAAAGAGTGATAGCTCAAAACTGATTTGCATTCAGTGGGCAAAGTAAATCAGCAGCGTCATTGATGCACTCCTTTATAAACTCACCTTCAGCAAATGGTTTTCCAGTTCTCGCTATATTAAGCACAATCTTATAACTTGCACATACCGCTGGGCTATCATTGTTGTCGTCCTGAAAAATTGAAAACAGTGCTCCATAAAATGTAAAATCAGTTAGATGAGAGACACGACGAAAGAAAGTCGCAGATCTCTCGTGACAACAGCAACTTACATCAGATTCATCTAGTATCGTCAGATCGCTCTTCTTAAGTTCAGTCAATTTCCCCATCCGCTCAGAATCCGACAGCAAATTGTACTCGTCCTTGTGAAATTTATTATAATGGCGTTCAATACTAAACTTCCGCTGACCAGCGAGAATACTGCCACATATTAAACATTTTGAATTTTCACGTTTTTGTACAAAGAAAAATTGATTCTCCCATTCTTTTTAAAAGATAGCAAATCTCCATTTCTCCGTTTCCTTGATTCACTCTGCATTTTCCGATACTTCAAATACAACGTTCACTACGTAGTGGTCGCTTTGCATCAACGTCCGTAGCTTAGCCTGGTACTACACTGCCACAACCTGCCGGCTGTCGCCACTGCCCCATTCGACGATTGCATGCGAGCAGCACACGTGCAACGCTGTGCGCTCATGAGCCACGTGCAACGTTTGCCCGCCCCTGCTCTAGGGCTTAAAAATAATTTTACTATGCATAGTAGTGGTGTAACATAGTGGATAAGGTACGCCCTGATTGCACATCAGGTTGTAGGTCCAATCCTGGTAGGTGCTTTGAAATTTTTTATTTTTAAATCTTTATCAAAATGACTTTTATAATTATTTTTATTCTGTTCATTGGCTGAAATGTAATTTTTTTTAATTTCTGATCCTTTGCTGCAGCATTTTCATTATTTTATTGACTTTTTTTGCTCTTACTTTTTTCCTATCTTCTTTTTTCATATGGAATCTGTTTATTTATTTTCATTTAGCTGTCATAATATTTAAAGATTTGAAATTTCTGGCATATAACAGTTAAAAACAAACAATGAAATAATTTATGTTGGTTGTGTAATTGTCAGAACTGTTTTTTGTTAAAAGATGTAAATTTTTTGTATTGTAATCATCACAAAAACATTTAAAATGTAAATTTTTATTGCACTATGAATAAAATAATTCTGATAATGATTGAAATGAAAAAAAAAGAGATTATAAAGTAAACATAATTGAGCCAAAATCAGGAATAGAAATAATGGATTCAATAACGTGGACAAAATATAGGATGATAAAACTGAAGAAATGAAATCAAAGCTAATACATGTAAGTAATGAAAAACATTTGGATAAAGATTCCAAATAAAAGAAAATGATGGAAGAAAAAAATGAGAGCAAATGGAAAAGTTAATGCAGTGTTTAAAATGATGTAACAAAGGATTAGAAATGAGAAGGGAAAAAAGAAAGAAAAAAATATTTAAACCAGTTCATTGAACAAAAATAATGATCAAAGTTATTTCAATAAAGATTTAAAAATAAAAAAGTTTCAAAGCACCTGATGGGAATTGAACCCAGCACCTTCTGCACGTCAGGAATATATCTTAACCACTACATTACACCACAGCTCTACGCAATACTAACATTTTAAGGCTCTAGAGCATCATGTGAAATTCTGAATTTTTTTTCATCGATTTCTCACAAATGGGGCCATACTTTGACGAATGGCTGCAGGGTGTGATACCTGGAACCCTAAGCTGCACCACCACATATGTGGTTTCAAAAAGTCAATTCCACCCTTGTGGATTTCTCCTTTTGAGATAATATAAGTAATATTTATCAAAATTTTTCATTTTTTAAAGGAACATGTGAAAGTGCACATCACACTTGATTCTTTTGAAAAACTACTTTTAATCTCTAAATTGGATACAAAAAGAGAACCGAAAAAGTCATTGGATACTATTGACTGGAAGGATAAGTTCCCTAAGATTGAGTGATAGCCATCTTATAGCAAGACTAGTAAATATGTAGAAATTCATTCTTAAACCAGGATTCTGAATAGTGTTGCCTTCTCAGTACAAATGTTTCATATCTTTCTTTTCCAGCATGGAACCAAAGAGGGACTTTTTTTATGAAAGTACTAGGTTTCATCTGTATATGTTTCTACCATGCTATACCATATTTACTCGAATCTAAGCCGCACTTGAATCTAAGCTGCACATGAAAAATGAAACTCGAAACCAAGGAAAAAAAATTTTCCTGGATCTAAAGCCGCACCTGAAATTTGATATTCGAAATTCAAGGGGAGAGAAAAGTTTTAGACCGCACCTCCAAATCGAAACAAGGTTGGTCCATTGTAACATGAGACACAATTTAGGTTGAATGGATGAAGATACAGCTACAGTAGTATGGTTTGAGTCGTAAGCTTAACAGTTCAGCTTTACCAAGTAGCCATTGCTATGTGTCAGCCACTCCGTCGGGTACCCTTACTTTTTCACATGCTTCGTCTGTTTGAACCGATTGCTTAGGTTGGTGGGTTTTGGGGAAGGAGACCAGACAGCGAGGTCATCGGTCTCATCGGATTATGGAAGGATGGGAAAGGAAGTCGGCCGTGCCCTTTGAAAGGAACCATCCCAGCATTTGCCTGGAGCGATTTAGGGAAATCACGGAAAACCTAAATCAGGATGGCTGGACGCAGGATTGAACCGTCGTCCTCCTGAATGAGAGTCCAGTGTCTAACCACTGTGCCACCTCGCTCGAATCGATTGCTTATTTTGCTTTGATCTGATAAGTGTCGTTCTCTTTGTTATAGGTGTTTACGTCACTCTAAGCTGAAAATGCATTATTGTACTGTGTCATGCATTGTTTGTCGCATTCTGATAATGAGTGTTTACGACCTATCACCGCTCGCGGCATGGCTTGCTTTTGTGCTCGCTACTGCGGCTTACAATTAAAAAAAAAAAAAGAAAAAAAAGAGGAATTGTCTCATAAGCGAAACAATGGCAAGAGACTGCTATTTGTTGCTACTTACACTGCTTTCTTTGATAATGATCAACAAGAACCAAAAAATACACTGCATATGATAGAAGTTATTCTGAACGAGAGTTTAGCGAAAAATTTTCTCCGTTCGAACATCTTTGCAGACACCTCTTTAGTACATTACATTCTGCACATAAATAAGAGTCATTTTAGATTTATAAATCTAGTCAGTTGCCATGCTTCATCTCTGACTGTATCACTATTCAGCATAACACGAATATAAACATGACATGATATGTATATTCTTCTGCGTTTGCTGTTGTCTCACTCTAGTTTCGTAGTTTATTAGGCAGACAGGATTTAAATGAAATAGCAGCAAACATGAATGGCATAATGTTTACATTCTTCTACCTTTTCTTTTAATTTATTTACTGACGCAGAGGTTTTGGCGCCAGTATTTATCTTTGTGCCTGCAAAGCATGCCTTTGTAGCGCTACATATGTTCGACGGCAGAAGTTAGTTGTGGCAACACCTACCAACATTTTTCAGGACTTCCAATTACTTTGCACTCAATTCTAAGCCTCAGGCGGTTTTTTGGATTACAAAAACCGGAAAAAAGTGCACCTGAGATTCGAGTAAATATGGTAGTCATCATTTACTGATTGTGATTTTTAAATTGGTGTTTTCAGTGTTGATGGTTGGTGTTTTTGTCCTTTTTAGCTTACATGTTTGTGGTTATCAGTTTGAAAACTTTTAAGTGTATATTTTGGAGACTTGGCTCTGATAACTTTCCTTTACCTGCTAGCTAACAGTGGACTAATAAATATTATTTACCATCATAGATGGAACAACATTGTCAGTTTCATATGTCTGATACAGTTGCAACAAAGTTCCAAAGTTCTCACAAGATTATATGCTTTAAGTATTGCCCTTTTGACATCTTCAACTCTTTTAAGTACCCATCATGTAACTTGTATTTTAAGAAGTTTTTTGTTAACCCTGGGAATCACAACACTTCCATACAAAGAAGCTGATATCTAATTTTAATAAGCCTCATCTGAACCCGAAGGCTGTTGTGAACACCACAATGTTTTCTCATGCATGGTCCTGTTGGAGGTGGTGTGCCATTGCCTCCTTCTGACCTTTGAATTGACTTACGCAGACAGTTATACGGGTATTTATAATTTGTAATTTTTTAATGCTATGGTAATATGTTATGTGTCCTTTAATGCAATATTTTTCTACTTCTCATTTGCATGAAGGCAGAATAAAGAGACCTTCAACATGTAAAAGATTTTTGGGTGAATTGGTAAGGAGACTCATTCTTTGTGTGCATAATGTTTGTCACCTGTGTAATGTAGATCGTTATCTGACAGACTATACATAGTTCATACACATAAACTGCTAACATATATTAAACCACAATGTAGAACAGAAAATCTGTAAAGAAGTCAACAATCATGTTCAGCCCTTAAACAATGAATTTTGTCTAGACCACCAGTTATTTCATTACTCAGTTTTTCTTATGACTCATATTAATAACTGCATTCAGCATCAGATCTGTACACAAGAGGAACAAGTGCAAGAAGCATATCAATCTAAAATAGTATAGTATACAAGATTGGTAAGCTTATCATTTAATTTTCCTCATGGCTCATTTCTGCAGCTGCCTTAATTGGATCCCTTCACAAGAGCAGTAGGAGTAAGATAGTAAGGTATCAAGTGCTAACCAGCCTAGTACATTGGACTATTTTAATTTGATCTGATACTTATATGTGTTCCTCTTGCGTACAGATCTGATAATGCCAACTAACAAAAAGTGTCATGGTTAGCAAAATAGTTGGGAGTATAGATAAAATTCTTTAAGTGCTAAACATGATCATTGACTTCTTGTCAGTGTGCACAAAAGCTAGACATATTTCACCAGTCAAAAGACTCTTTGATAGAGGAGTAATACTTGTCAAATAAGAGGCATTGTTCATAAAATATTACATCATAGAGAGCATTCATGAAAGTCCTTACAAATAATACTTAGCCAATGTAGTACAACAGTGATGAGAAGTTACTTGCTGCAGTATACAGATCCCATTTCCAGGGGCTGTAAAAGTGCACATTTTCCTCAGTCACAATTATGTTATCTTGGAAATATATAGGTTTCCACAGTGTTTAGAGCTCAACTTACCACGAGACTACTTGTTTATTTTTTTAAATTACAGGCAGGGATAATGGTTGGTCAGTATTTGACTTCTGGATACAAAATTCCAGTACTGCCAATAAACACATTCATAATAGGAAAAAGCTATCCCTACCTTCAAGAACTATTATTTCCTTTAAGGAGGAAATAGGAATAGATGCTGGAAGGTTGGGCAACAGAAGAGTGTCACCCAGACTCCAAGTTGAGAGGAATCCTCTTATTGAGAAGATTAAGGAGAACAAAGGTGACTGGGGAGATGCCAAAGAATAAGAAGTCAAAGATTTTACATAAGTAAGCACTATGTCAGCGTTGGTCCAGAGTAGACAAGACAGAGTGAGAAGTAAATATCGACTGAGAAAAAGAGATTAGTGGTGGTATGAATAGTACAGTTAATAACTAATGGGGAAGCAGAATAGATGGGGTGGGGGGTGGGGGGGGGGGGGGGAGAGACCAAAAAGATACAGGTGACATGAAGAAAAAATATAAGAGAAAGGAAAAATGAAGAAAAAAGGTAAGAGAAAGGAAAAAATGAAGAAAAAAGAAATAGAGCATAATGTTGAATAAATAACCTGGCACAACCAATGTAAAAAAAAAGGGGGGGGGAGAGTTTATTAATGGAAGTTGAGCTGAGGAGGGTAGTTTGATATGAAAAACTATTGGAGTAACAGGTAAATATCTCCAGAGTTCAATGAAACTAAAGTTGGGTGCAAGGAACCAAATGGCTCGTGTGGTGTACCAAACACTCAGGTCTTTTCAGGCATGCTGTAGAGCATTCTCAGTAACTGCGTACTGGGTGTCCCCAAGAAAACAGCATTTCTGTGTGCATTCCTATATTAATTTTGTTTAGTGGTGATCGTTCTTAAATGAAAGACTGTGAATCCATGCAAATTAGTAAATGACATGTCTAGTTTCTCAAGTAGCTCTGCCTTTTCTCTTTGGTTACCAATCTATTTCAGATTTAGTGATATGTTTTCATTGTTTGGCAATTTATTTTCATTCTTGAATTCTCTCTCTCTCTCTCTCTCTCTCTCTCTCTCTCTCTGGCTACCATTCCTTAATGCCTGTTTGCCATTTCCCTTATTTGGCTGCTGTTTTTCTCCATTTAATAATCTTGTCATATCTCCTTGCAGTCTCATATATTTTTCAGCAACCTTTACTGTGTATTAAGCAACTACAGAGAACTATCTTTGACCTTGTATTCTTTATGAGATTTCCTCATTTACCTTGTCTCCCTAATATTCACAACCAGTTGATATCTCTCAACCTGGGTCTGAATGACTTTCTCCTCCATCTCCACATACTGATGTTGAGCTTGTGTCTGTTCTGATGCACCATGACTGGCCTCATTTAAACTCTTTTGTTAGGAGAGTTAATTTAGAGGTGGAACGGATGCTTGGATCAGGTATGGGGTCTCACATTGGTGTGGTTTCTGTTGACTCTGTTAGCAGGTGGGACTATACTAGGCATTGCCTTCGCCTCAACAGGGAAGGGAAAACTCTCTGGGCTAATAGCAAATAACTTTGGGGGGGGGGGGGGGGGGGGGGGGACACTGTCACAGTTGATAAAGTACCAGTGGTTACAAGTGACAGAACAGCAGTTTTTTTTAGGGTAAGGAGGGCAGAAACAAAAGATGTTCGGAGACGGGCTGAAAATGACATTCAGATTGATAAAACAGGCAGCCAGAAACCAAATTTTAGTGTACTCAGTTCATGCAGACAGCCTTAATTGAAACTACAGATACTCAAAAATTGACACGAGGGTACGCTTAATGAGTTGCTTATTTGTATTTAAGAATTAGAGTTGAGCAAACCAGTTGAAATAATCTGCCCTTCTGAGCATCATGTGACCACTGGTATAGCTGTGTCAAATGTTACATGATTCAAGATAGCTTCTTGCTTCTGTAGAGAAAATATGGAGAATGGAGGAATTGCAACATTTGTCAGAAACTCTTTTGATTTAAAGAATGTTGATATTAATAAGTTTTGCTCAGAGCAGCACTTGGAAGCTTGTGCAACAGAAGTAGTATTTCGTAGTAAGTCCTTTATAATAGCAGGGATATATAGATCACCTTCAGGAAATTTTAATCTCTTCATAAAAAATCTGGAAGCTCTGTTGTCCCATCTCATGGTAAAAAAACAAGGAAATAATGGTTGCTGGTGATTTTAATGTGGATTTATTGAAAAGCTGTGTCATTGAACAATTATTGCAATCAGTAACACTGTCATTCAATTTAATTCCTACTGTGAACTTTGCATGTAGGCTATGCAAATGCTCTGAGACTGCTATTGATAAGACCTTTGTAGACAAATCTAGGGAAAAAAGTCATATCACAAAACCCCTAGTAAATGGGCTATCTGATGCAGCATCTTGGGTTAAATGTTGAAACTTCTCAGGATAAAAAAATTGAGAAATTCAGGAAATTGCTCAAGTGGATAGATATTTATAATACTTCTAACTGAAATGGAAAATACGAAGCATCCATTAATAAAGTTACCTTCTCTTTTGAAAATTGTTTTCCCTTAAAGGTAACTCAAATATCACAGAAGTCAAAACGTAAACCGTGGCATATACAAGGAAAAAAGATATCATGTGGGACAAAAAGGAGACTGTATCTACTATCTGGGAACAGCTCTGATGTTAGAATTGTATTGCATTACTAAGAATACTGCAAAATATTGAGGCAAGTAATCCAGAAATCGGAGCAGCTTTATTATGAGAAAACGATAATTTCATCAGGCAACAAAATAAAAACTGTGTGGGATATAGTGGAGACAGAGACAGGAGGGGCCAAAAAGGGAAGAGAAACAGATAGCTCTAAAAATAAATGAGACTTTGGTAACAAATTCATGTAGTGTTGCAAACCTCTTAAAAGTTCACCAGCATTGTTGCGAAATGGTTTGAGTCTTATCTGTGTAACAGGAAACGAAGGGTGTCGTTGCAAAATACCTGTGCGGTAAGCAGTCAGTCTTCATCTGATTGGGAAATAATTACATGTGGTGTTCCTCAAGGTTCCATCTAGGCTCCATTGCTTTTTCTTGTGTACATTAATGACCTCTCGTCTGTTACATTGCCTGATGCTTAGTCTGTTTTGTTTGCAGATGATACAAACATTGCAATAAGTAGCAAGTCAAGTACAGATTTAGAAATGGCTGCTAATCAAATTTTCACTAACATTAATAAATGGTTTAATGCTAATTCACTGTCATTAAACTTTGAGAAAGCCCACTATACGCAGTTCAGAACCTGTAAGAGATTTCCTTCCAGCATGTGTATAACATATGAAGACATGCACTTCAGTCCGGAACCGCGCTGCTGCTACGGTTGCAGGTTCGAATCCTGCCTCGGGCATGGATGTGTGTGATGTCCTTAGGTTGGTTAGGTTTAAGTAGTTCTAAGTCTAGGGAACTGATGACCTCAGATGTTAAGTCCCATAGTGCTTAGACCCATTTGAACCAATCATTCTATTATGTCATACAGGATCATATTCTTGGGTAACTAATCAAGCCGAGCAAAAGTTTTTAGGGCACAAAAGCTTGTGATAAGAATCATTTGTGATGTAAATTCAAGAATATCATGTAGAAACCTGCTCGAGGAACTTTGTATTCTAACCACTGCTTCTCAGTATATTTATTCCGTAATAAAATTTGTTGCAAATATTAGATATCTATTTCCAACAAATAGCTCAATACATAGTATCAATACTAGGAATAAGAACAATCTTCATAAAGACCTAAAATCACTTATCTTGATCCAAAAAGGGTCCAATATTCAGGAACACACATTTTCAATAAATTACCAGCAACCATTAAAAAATTGGTTTCAGATAAAGCACGGTTTAAACAGAGTTTGAAAGACTTTTTGATAGGCAACTCCTTCTACTCTATAGATGAATATCTTAACAGAGACGGTTAAGCCAGCTTAAGTAAAAAGTCTGTTAGATTTCGGTTTCGACAGCACATGGTCACAACAGTCAGGATTAGATATTTTGTGTATGATAAATTTATTAATAGTGCATAACAATGTTTCATTCTGACAGCGTGTTAATTCTGTAAATATTAGCTGTTACAGTTTACCGCATTGCATTCACCTATTTCAACAATCTCCTGACAAATGTCCAGGGTAGTAAGTATTATATTCAAATGTTTTATGTTATACTTTGTGGAATGTTCCGCACCCACGAAAATCATCTCATTTTTTGGGTCTGTGGGACGAAAAATGAATCTAAACTAATCTAATCTCAGTCTTCCCACACATATTTCTCTTTCCTCCCTGTTAAAACAACTTACTGTTCTGAAAGTTAGGGATAGTTGCACCCCCCCCCCCCCCCCCAATTGGCTGTACTATAGCTCGGGGCCTGTGGAAGGTAAATTCGGGCCTACCATTCTGTCTCCTTATAGTTTTACCAATTTCTCATGTGATTTCTCCTTTCAAGACAATTAACTGACAGTCTGGGTTTTTTAGACATGCTGTTTCTCTATTGGAAATTCTAACACATGTATTCTAAGCTATAATGTGGGTCATTCCATTCAGCAAAGCTTACAGAAGTGTCCATGTCCATCACTAGTTATTCATAATTGATGAGATTTTAAACCCTATTATTTTTCTTGTAAATTACATTTCCTCAGATAAGAAAAATATTTGGTTAAACCATTACTGAGAACCCATGTCTGTTTTTCTTGTATGAAAGTGTGCTGTACTGCATTTTGTTATTAAATATGTATCATTTTCTGTATCAGTGGCTTATAGCCAGTTAAACTAATGCAGTAGTGTTTCTGTAATGACGAGGGGGGGGGGGGGGGGGGGGGAGGGAGTTATGAGTTATTTTACCCATAAGTGTTCATAATACATTGACAGTCACAACTCAATTTCTTTTCAGGTTGCATCACAGACAGATAACTTGCAGGGACTACTTGGAGTGGTATTGAAAGTTTTGTTACATGCTCTCTCAAGAAATCAGAGCACTATAGTTCTTCAGAACATGTTTGCAACACAGAGGTCCCTTGTATTTAAGGTTAGTTAATAACAACAACTTGTCTTTGCATCATTATAAAATTATAACTATGTTTAAATTTTGTATTTTACTTCTCAACAATAATTTCCTGTAACAACATAAAAATGCAACTGATGTGTAGAGACTGCCTTTGATATTTTGTTTCAGTAGTACTTATGCCTTTGCAACAGTTAAAATGCTAAAGAATGCTGAAACACACCATTGTGTCTTTAAGGGATGTTTTAGCTCCACAGAACAGTATGATATCGGAGGAAGACAACATTGACACATGTGGCATGGTGCTAATGATGCAAAGTATATTAGAAAACAATCCATGGGCACTGGATGCACTTACCATCCCTTTACTGGTATAAAACAAAATGTCAGTACAGGGTGTGATATCTTTGAATGGCAAAATAGGCAACACAACTGCTCACAGTACTGTGCTCCAGGCCATTTAGTATATGAAAGGCAAAGGTCCCGAGTTCGAGTCTCGGTCCGGCACACAGTTTTAATCTTCCAGGAAGTTTCATAGTATATGATGTGTCAGTGTCTCCCATTGCCAGGATGTGCGCTTTTGTTACTGCTATTGTTTAGACGATTGTCCATTGGATTTGACCCATGTCTATGCACACCATGAGAAAGGCGTACTCACTGGTGTTGGATGTCTCCCTAGGAAACACAGGCAGTGGCATAAATTTTCCTTAACCACATTTTTGTTTGTTTGAAAAATCGTCAATCTTCTAAGTGGTTTGATGCATCCATGAATTCCTCTCCTGTGCCAGTGTCTTCATTCGAGGGTAGCACATGCACGTCCTTAATTACTTGTTGGATGTATTCCAATCTCTGACTTCCCCTACATTTTTTACTCTCTAGAATTCCCTGTAGTACCATGGAGATTATTCCCTGATATCTTTACACATGTCCTGTCTTCCTGTCCCTTCTTGTCAGTGTTTCCTATATGTTCCTTTCTTCATAAATTCTGCAGCAGACCACCTCATTCCTTATCTTATCAGTCCACTTAATTTTCAACATTCTTCTGTAGCAGTACATCTCAAATGCTCAGATTCTTTTCTGTTGCAGTTTCCCACTATCCGTGATTTGCTACCATACAATGCTGTGCTTCAAATGCATATTTTCAGAAATATCATCCTCAAATTAAGGTTTTTATTTGATACCAGTAGGCTTCTCTTGGCCAGGAATGCCCTCTTTGTCAGCTTGTTATGTCCTCCTTGCTTTATCCGTCATGGGTTATTTTACTTCCTAGACAGCAGAATTACTTAACTTCATCTACTTTGCGATTGCCAGTTTTAATGTTAAGTTTCTCTTTATTGTAATTTCTGCAACTTCTAATTCTTTTTGTCTTTTTCTGGTTTACTCTCAATCCATATTCTATACTCAATAAACTATTCATTCCATTCAATAGATTCTCCTTCACTTTCACTAAGTATAGCAGTCTCATCAGCAAACCTTATCTTTGATATCCTTTCACCCAAAATTTTAATCCCACTCTTGAACTTTTTTTCCCATAATTGCTTCTTTGATGTATGGATTGAACAGCATGGGCAAAAGCCTGCATCTTCCAATCTTATTGTTCCCTCTTGGTTCTTGTACATATTGTGGATTACCCATCTCTTCCTATAGATTACTCCTATTTTTCTAACAATTTTGAACACTTTGCACCATTTTTCGTTGTCTAATGCTATTTCTAGGTGAACAGATCCTGTGAGCGTGTCTTGATTTTTCTCCAATCTTGCTTCCATCATCAAATGCAACATTATATCTATCTCTCTGGTGCATTTACTTTTCCTGAAGCCAAACTGATGATCATTTAACAGATCCTCAGTATTTTTTTTTTCCATTCTTATGTATATTGTTCTTGTCAGCAGCTTCGATGCATGAGCTATTAAGTTGACTGTGCAATAGTTCTCATTTGTACCCACCCTTGCTATCTTCAAAACTGTGTGGACGATATTTTTCCAAAAGTCTGATTGTATGTTGCCCGTCTCATAGAATCTACACATGAGCTTGAATATTCATTTTGTTGCCCAACAATTTTAGAAATTCTGGTGAATGTTATCTATCCCTTTTGCCATATTTGATCTCAAATCTTACGGAGATCTTTTAAATTCTGTCTGTAACACTGCAGGCCTTGAGTGTACCTTTTCCACTTATCCACTCTCTCCTATATGTTTAACAGTAGAATTCCCATTGCACTCTTAATGTTCCCACCCTTGCTTTTAATTTCACTGAAGGTTGTTTGACTTTTTTATATGCTGAGTCAGTCCTTTCAGTTAGCATTTCTTTTTTGATTTCTTCACATTTTTCTGGGAGCCATTTCACCTTGCCTGCCTGGCACTTTCTATTTATTTCATTCCTAAGTGACTGGTTTTGCTTTATTCCTATCTTTCCTTGAACATTTTTGTAATTCCTTCTTTTGTTGATCAGTTGAAGTATTGCATTGTAGTTACTTTTCTCGTAGCAATGTTTGTCGCTCCAACATCTGTTACTGCCTTTTTTTTTTTTTAAAGAGTTTGACTGAACTGCCTACTCTGGTATTGTACCGTATTGGACCCTTTCGACATTATGCATCAGATGAAGAAAATCACTCTCGAATCTAAACTACAACTCATCCTTTCTCCCTGAGTCACTTATCAAAAGCAAGGCTGTACCTTTTTGTGATAGCAATGCATCTGGAGACTTGATGAACATGCAGGATAATATTGTGAAGCCTATGCAGTTTGATGAAGGTGCTCTGAAGTCTCTAGTCAGGGAAGGGGTGTGCTGTTTGGATTCCTTAAAGCACATTAGACAAGGTAATAATGGTGGTGCTGATTTGTAGGGCAAGGTAAACCTTGCCTTCACTTGTATTGAATGTTGGTTCCATCTCAGGTCTCCTCACGAGCCATGAAGTGTCATTATGGGCAATAATAAATTCCTGGCCTCCATTCTACTTGCTGTGATGAACCTCTTAATCTACCAATGATAATGTGACATGTAATGCCATCTAAATGTGTTTGCTGTCTCTCCTTGCTTCTCTGTGACTTGAATACCAAGTGCACAGCTAGAACACCTACACTCAAGCTGATTGCCCACACAGACCGTGACTCCTCCTTCTCCTTCTCCTTGCCCTTCTCCTCATCCTCTTCCCAGTCACCATTCCTTCTGGTGCAACTTTTATTATGTTATGTCTTATCATCTGGTGTCACAGCCAGTTTCTTTTCCTTATCTTATTTGTTATCTGTATTTATTTTTCTCATTCACATTGTGTAACCAAACTTTACTTCGAATTTTACCTGTGCATTTCACACCTTTGATACTTCTCCAAATCGATATCTCAAAAGCCTCTAAGCACTTCGTTCTCTCTCTGACACGGTGTTCGTGTTTTGACACCCTACAGTGCAACTTTCAATACAAAACACTTCACTAATCTTTTCCTTATTTATATATTTAATGGACCACAGAAAATACTACTCGTTATGTAAAACATTTCTTTAGCCATTATTATTACATTCCATCCTGGATTTTCCATTGTTTGATTTCTTTAGCTATAACTATCCTTGTTTCTATCCCTTTATTACATGTCATGTTACTGGTTATTTTGCATTGTAGGTACCTGAAGTTAACTTGTCTCAATAACTCATCACAAATCTTCATGTTTATCACCTTTTGATATTCCTCATAGCTGGTGCTCAATTCTCTTGATTGCCTTCTCATTTTCACACTGTAATACTATGTCATCAGAACATAATGTGTTTAATTATCGTTCCTCCTATTGTCACATCACTCTTTTGTGGGGAGCAGTTTTTAACTAAATCATGTAAATATAAATTAAAGTGAGTAGGTGAAATCACACTATATTAGCAGCCACACATACACTTGTGTTGTTTATAACTAATATAAATGTAACCTACACTGTGTCAATAAAATACGTAGACTTTGTAATCTTCAAAACATATTACTTACAATCGGTATTCAACAGTGAGAATTTTCAATAAATCTATTTTCTGCATTTTCTGTCAATAATTTTTGTAATATTGATGGGGCACCAAATATACTTCTGTTTTTTTTTTTTTTTTTTTTTTTTTTTTTTTCCTCAGAAAGTAAGTCCTACAACGTGCACTCAGTTGCAATGAGCAGATACATACCAATATCTTGTAATAATAACTTTTTATTTCAGTTCCCAAATCTGTTATTTGATGAAGAAACAGAGCAGTGTGCTGATCTCTGTTTACAACTTCTGAAACATTGTAGTTCAAATATGGGCAGTGTTCGATCCCAGGCATCTGCATCACTCTATCTTTTAATGAGACAAAACTTTGAAATAGGAAATGTGAGTAATGTCATTAAATATTTCTTTCCATTGGTTTTTAAATAAATAATTTTCCTTGTCATTTTGTGTGTGTGTGTGTGTGTGTGGGTGTGTGTGTGTGTGTGTTTACAATTTAGTTGAAAAAACTCGAAAAATATACAAAAGATAACTAGCATTAATTGTATTGTGGTCCTATACATAACTGCAATTTCTTTAAAGAAAGAACTTCTGGCCATTCAGTGCTCAAGAGTTCATTCTACAGAGGAAGACAGGAACAACCAAGCTTGATTAAATGAAAATAATTGTAGATGTTTCACTTGACTGTTAAAATGCACCAGCTGATCTGAAAGTAGTGCAGTAGTAATGGAAGTTTGCTGCAATCCCCATGAGGCTAAGACAAGCCATTGAGGGAATTATTAATTTACCTATGAATTAAGCATTAACTCTGAGAATGTTACATTGAACCATATCTCACATTTAAGGAAGCATGAAAGCCACTGAATTAATGTTACCAATGAAATTAAGGAATCTATGGATGAAAATTAGAACACTCCTATTTCATATTGTGTGAATATGTGATTAAGTGTTGAAATTCTGCTGCACTTGTTGTTGACATGTTTATTGTAATAGTGAAATAGTTTTATTTCAACAAACACTGGTACTTGTATTAGTGAGAAAATGCTGACAACTAAACTGCTTGTCGACTGAGCATGCATACTGGATACGTTTGGTTTCTGTAATAACAAGGGTGCAGTCTGCACTCCATCACCTGTGCACTCCAAGTGAGGAAGGTGGCACAGTGGTAAGACACTGGACTTGTGATTGAGGACGGTGGTTTAAATCCCTGTTTCACTATCTAGATTTAGGTTTTACATGATTCCATTAAATTGCTTAGGGCAAATGCTAGGATTGAACATGGTTGATTTTCTTTCCCACCCCTCCCCCATCAGAGCTTGTGCTCCATCCCTAATGACCTCATTCTGTATGGAATGTTAGTAGTAAATGTAAGCATTTCATGTAATTGTGTTTGTAAATTGGTGTGTCACTGCAGTGTAAACTGGGCAGAACGATTTGAGGATATCCTGATACGATGTGGGCCAAATATTGTGTCGGTAGTAGGTTGAAATACAGCCACTGAATTTGGTCGTAGGAGGAGGAGAAAGCTGTTAAATATGCTTAGGTATACCAACTAGACACCATATATGCATGAATATGAGTCATACTTTTTTTCCTAAATTTTGGCAATGAAAAGTCATGGTGTGACCTATAATCCCCTTAGATCATAAGTCATCAATTTCAAAATGACATGTGCATGTATCTTGTAATGAATACCATTGCAAGTTACTTTGATAAACCATGAAAGCTTTCTTTAAAAAAGGAATTACTGCACTGTTGCTTTTCAGCGCCCCGCGTATGTAATTGCACACTATGTTCCCCTACATTATTTGATGTAGTGCTGTTCAGCATATCGAGACCTGCATGGGACTGTAAATAAAAATTTTTGCATCAAAGCTAGACCATGCAATGCTGTAATGATATGCAACTGTTTTCATAAACTTGAGGCAATTTTTGCACAATTGTAGTTCTGAAATAAACAGATAAATTACTTTGTTGCATAAATGATTGAACCTGCCAATAAGAAACTTTAAATTCCATTGGCAAAATGTTTCTTTTACGTGCTATTTTGCAGTGTTCAATTTGAATCATTTCAGTTGTAGTGGCATTTCTACATTTTCTGTTTTGAACTACTAAATCAAGCAAGTCTTTTTCCACATCTCAATGTTTGCACTTTAGTCCTCAGAATGAACACTGACCTTTCAAACTATTTAAAACTTTCTGTTCACTTGCACATCACCTACAAACTTTTTTTTTCATCTTATGAAGTCCATGTTCCTTTGCATAATGTGTAGCTGATAACTTGAAGTAGCTCAATTGTTATTAGGGTTCCCAATATAATTTAGTGTCTGCATCAGGTACATAGTAGCAATACTTAGTAATTAGAGGTAAATTTAGTAGTGTGTCCTGTATTCGAGATTTACTTTTTACTATAACCTTGTGTCAAGAGTTTAGGTGCAGCCTATATTCACACAAATATGGTAATCAAGTGACATTCCCCAAGTACGTGGGATACAGTAGTCATTGCTGTTCATTTTTGGGAGCCACTTTGCTTTGAATGAAAATGGTGTAATAGTTAAGTAGTTTAATTCACTGAAACCTAGGAGCCATTAGTAGGATAATAGCTAAGAAGTCACAGTGTGAGGTAGCGATTGCCATAACTGTGTCCCACAGTGTAATTTAACTAACATGGAATCCATCAAACAATGGGATGTCCTCTGAGAACATTAGGGCCCATCAGAATTGCAATTAGTTATGTAAACAGCAATAATCCAGTTTCAAGTTTGACTGTATGTGCATTTATTTCTGGAATGAGAAGTAATGAAAAATTAATACACGGTTGTGATCAAAACTTCTAAATTGTTCAGTATGATTCCTTGTTGGCTCAAGATTTTAGGGGTGAGATACTCTGACCTTTAATTCTACTGTGCCATGTGTGATCATTTATTATTTATTTATTTGATAATGCTTGGCTTCATAGAACTCAGTTGGTGCTCAGTGTGCTACAAAATCAAGGTCAGTGTGAGAGAGTACATAACACAAATACCATAATCAACTTGCTTGCCAGATTCAGAGTTTATCAACTGTGTCAAGGGATTTGTATGGTAGAAATAATGCAGCTAAGCCTGTCCTCCAACACCTATTTGAAAACTGGAGGCTGCTATTAATATGAAATGGTAAAATATCCCTTTGTAAGTTTTCCATAGCTGCACTGCATCCAGGCCAAACATGTGAAAACCAGTTTTGTCTACTCATGCTGAGCCCATACTGCATGGTAAAAGTAGTTACTTCATTTATTTCTGAACTATGCAATTTGTGTAAAACTTGTGTAAAGCTATACCGACACGAATTACATTGCACCTTTGTCAATTATATTCAGTGACCTTTACAGTATCTGATTGTACACCTATGTATGTGTGGTTTCAGCTCAAATTAAAATTTTGTCTCCGTATTATATAATCTGTGATTGATGTTCGAAAAGTGTTAAATTCATATTGTGTTGGCCACCTCTTGTTGTATGTCTAATAAATTAAAAAATAATGAAGTAAGAAAGTGAAATGCTGTAAGATAAACTACTAGCATAATTTTATCTTAATAATATGCTTTACCATGGTCCTCCAAAGTGTTTTTAAGTTTAGTTACTTAACAACTTCATAAAGCAAGCAAACATCTCCCCCCCCCCCCCCCCCCCCCCGCCCCCCAGACACACACACACACACACACACACACACACACACACACACACACACACAATGCTGTAATTGTTTTAATCACTGTAAATGACTATTGAATCTAAAATATTTTAATAATGAGAATCTGTCACCATTTTTGTGCTCCTGGAGATTCAGGAATAAATCTATGTGCAATGAATTATGAGTTAATCTCTGACATCTCTGACTGAATAGAAAAAAAAATTCATTTTCCAGAATTTTGCTAGAGTAAAAATGCAGGTGACAATGTCTCTCAGTTCACTTGTTGGAACCAGCTCTTCATTTAGTGAAGAGTCATTGCGGCGCTCTTTGAAGACAATTCTCGTTTATGCAGAAGAAGACACTGAATTGCAGGAAACAACTTTTCCAGAGCAGGTTAGTCATGACACCGCAGCTGTTGAAGGTATTAAGTTCCTTGCTTTTATGATAAAATTTAGAAGGACAACTATAGTATACTTTTGTATTATGCGATATAACTAGTAAGTATTTTGATAACAGCAGCTGTCATGCGTTTCAATTTACATTTTCATACAGTTTAATGGGAAGTATGACATTAATTTAGATGTGTTGTTATAAATGTTTATTAATGTGATTTTAGTATATCATAGAGTATTTTATTGTAATGGCTAAAATTATGTCAAAAAATTTCCAGTACAGAATTATTTTTACAAAAAAGGAAGTGAACTGATAGCTTTATACCAGCTGGTTATATTTAAACTTTCCCTATTTAACACAGGAATTAATTACCATATGAATACCAAACTTGGTAGCATTAATGTCAAGGACATGGGGAAGAGAAATGTAGAATCAATTCAATTGAAATACTTTTAATGTGCTGCTACAGTACATCATACCATTACATACAGGTACCATTACAGTTACAAAAGGGGCTCAATAGGGTAACCATCACTGTCCAGAAGAGTCTGAAAGCACAGGGTTGCATTCTGCACAGCAGGATGAAGCGTGTCGGTAGGTATGCTGGCTACCTCTCTCATTATCTACGCTTCAGATCAACACATGTGTGAATGTTCCCCTGGTAAACCCTGCCCTTCAGGTAGCCCCACAACCAGAAATCACAGAGTGTTAGATCAGGTGATCGTGATGCTCACACATTTGGAAATGATCCTCTGGTAATTCGATCATTTCCAAATGTGTTTCAGAGAAGCGTGTGAACTTCACGAGTGATGTGCAGTGGCTCCCCATCTTGCATGAAAACTGTTGAGTTTTATGCGTCTATCTCCTGTAGGGTGAGTATGACATGCTGCCGAAGCATATCACAGTCACACTGCATGTGTTTGGCCCTTGAGTGCCAACCTGTTCAAAACAGAATGGACCAATGAGGAACGTAGCCGTGAAGCCACACCATACGGTGACACGTTCACCATACAGAGGAACTTATGCACAGTGACTGGAGGTGAAGATTCTCTCACTCAGCAATTCTGTGTGTTCACCTCACCCATCAGGGAATAATGAGCTCCGTTTGTCCATAGGATAGTTCAGGGCCAGCTCTAGTCAACTTCAATCCTTGTGAGAAAGTGGAGAGCGAAGTCAATATGTCGTTGTGCATCTTGTGGTGCAAACTGCTGTATGATATGGATCTTGTATGGGTACCATTTGATAATGAATGGTTTGAAGCACCTTCCATACAGTGGACCACGGGATGTTCAACTGTCATGACACAGCGCACACACACACTGCCTGACAGTCGGGAATTGCGTGCAGTGTTGTCTGCCATAGCATCAACAATTTCATCAACCACCTGTGGTGCAACCGGTCATCAGCCTCTTCCTGGAACAATGCTCAGTTCTGTTGATTCAAACTTCTTCATCATGCTCCGCACAGCTGGTGGAGCAAGAGGACCGTACTGTAATCCTTTCAGCTGGCAATATTCTTGAAGTGCAGCTGTAGCATTACTGTTGGTTTTATAATAGAGCTTCACCAATAATGTCCTGCTCCTTTTGTCCAAGCTCATGTTGACACTCAGCAAGTGCACTGCGACTCGTCAGTTGGGTGATACTATGAATCACAATGACTGATCACGACACCTGGTGGCCATAGTTGGAACTGGACGGTGGGCAATGTGACACATGGAAATCATGCACCCCATACTGTGGACATTAATGCTACCAAGTCAAGTACTCATACGGTAATTAGTTTCCATGATATAATGTGTTAAATAGGGAAAGTTTAATTATAACCACCCGGCATATAAGAATACTCTCCCGTTTGGAAAAAAAAGAAAGGTGATTTCCTAGAAGCCCTTAAATCAAGTTTGAAATCTAAATACATTGTGAAATTCTCATTCTGTGTGTAACAGGTAAAAATCAACCACCTTGCTGTATGAGAATTTGTTTGAAAAGATGTAGAGTGGTTAAAATTTGAGGATCAAAACTGTCAAAGAATGTACACTTCAATACCATCTGTAACAATCGTATAACATGTGCTGCACTGCTTCAAAGAGGCTCACTTGTGGTAGAAAGCATGATAAAATGTACAGTAATGGAAAAACTTAGTACCATCAACTTGTCATTAGCAAGATTGTGTACAATGGCTCTGATACAGAGTTCCTGCTTCTGCAAGATCATGGAAAAAGGAATTATTGATTATATGGAAAGTATTCATTCCATTTTATGTGCCACAGTTTGATGATAATGATGATGATGAATTTGGAATGAAGTACCACAGGAAACCTACACTCTAACTGAATAACAGTATAAGAAAATTATTTATTGCACTCTCACTTCAGTTTCCATTTACAGAAATGATTTTTTGGTGCTATCAAACTACAGGATTCCCAAGAAAACAATAAAATGGGGTAACAATAAGACATTAGAATAGCCCTTGGATTACAAAAGAAATCAAAGTATCATGTGCAAGAAAAGAAAATTGTTTGAAGTGATTAGGATAAACAGAGATGTAGGGCTGATAACATATTTCAGTAAATATTGTGCTGTCTTAAGGAAAGTGATCAAACAAATCAAAAGCTCTATACACACACACACACACACACACACACACACACACACACACACACACACGCACACGCACACGGGCTTCCCCAGTTTATTCACGAGAAGAATGTAATATAGTGGAGAGATATACACAGGAAACAATACAAGCTGTCTTAAGCCTGTCTTCCACAGCGAAGTCAAGTCCACTCCATATCAAAATTCCACCTGTGACAGATAGCCTACAAAACAATGTGCGTAAAAAAAAGTATTTATACAGTTCCATAGAGTTGCTAGAGGAGATAAAAATAAACACTTCTTTTATGAATGATAATTAATTGAAACCCTCAGCTGCCAACAAGTGGTGTTGATGTACTTTGATGGGGACAGCTGAAAATGTTTGCCCCGAATGGGACTCGAACCCGGGATCTCCTGCTTTGCATGGCAGACACACTATCCATCTGAGCCACCAAGGACACACGAGTAGTGCGACTGAAGGGACTTATCCCTTACACCCTTCCCGTGAGACCCACATTCCCAACTATCCACAATCTACATACGTAATGTACCTAGTAGATATTTGCCCATCCACTCTTACGGGAATCGTCACCTTAGTGTGTGCAAGTAATGAGTTGGAATTGAAATTGTAGCTCTGCATCAGGAGGGCTATTCAAGTAAGAAAATAGCAACAAAAGTTGGTGTAGCCCAATCTACTCACTATCTGGAAGACCCCAAGGAACATCGTACAGGGAAATCAGGTTATATGCGTTCAGAGTAAACATCCGAGGACTCGTACTGCACCTGAAAGTAGTTGTATCCCATGGTTGAAGACCTACACTTTCACCTTATTACGCTGTATCAAAGTTCTGCCTATGACAATTATAGTCCACAATATAAATGCCTTAGCCAGACTGACAACACACTTATTGCACACTTACTAGGTCACATCATAACTGACTCAGACTGGCCCTGAGCATACTTATTTGCAGGATTCTGTCGTGGTCTCATCAAAGGAGGCTCCTCGTTTAAAATGCCTTTGGGTAATGGTGCGACAGGGATTGACTGTAATGTTGTGGCTGCTATTCAGTTTTCATAGTGATGTCAAGTGGTGCTACTACATTTCTGAAATCAAGAATTCGTATAACAAAATTAAATGTGTATAGACAGTAGTAAAAAGAGAATTTGGGAAATCAGATAAGGGATTGTAAGGACTTTGTTATTAAAGAAAACAGACGAGTAATAAATAAGTCAGGTAGCCAATATATTTAACAATCACTTACTTAAAGTAGTTCAGAAGCCTGAGCTGAACAGTTCAAGAGATGAAGCAGTAGAATATATGCAAGAAACAATGCACCGTACATATTAGGTAATGACATCTACATAGATATTCCGCAAGTCACACCATACAGTGCATGGCGGCGAGTACCCTGTTCCACTACTAGTCATTTCCTTCCTTGTTCCACTCGGAAATAGACAGAGGGAAAACAAATGACTATATGCCTCCATGTCAGCCCTAATTTCTCATATCTGTTCTTCATGATCCTTATGCACAATGTATGTTGGTAACAGTAGAATTGTGTGGCAGTCAGCTTCAAATGACTGTTCTCTAAATGTTCTCAATAGTGATGGAAGCCGAAGAAATTAATTAAAATTTGTATAATGGCTTGGACTTGAACCTTACTAAGCAAGGAGACCAAGGTTCAAGCCCCGGCCATGGCAGAAATTTTAATGCATTTCTTCAGCTTCCATCATTATTGTAGATAAAGGTGAGACTCAAATATCTTGAAGAAAATGTAATTATATCAGATCTATTTCTCAGTAGTGTTTCTCAAAAAGAACATCACCTTCCCTCCAGAGATTCCCATTTGGGTACCCGAAGCATCTCTGTAACACTCTTGTGTTGTTTGAACCTACCGGTAACAAATCTAGCGGCCTGCCCGTGAATTGCTTCGACGTCGTCCTTCAATCTCACCAGGTACAGATCCCAAATATTCAAGCAGTACTCAAGAATAGGTCACACCAGTGTCCTATATGCGGTCTCTTTTACAGGTGAACCACTCTTTCCTGAAATTCTCCCAATAAACTGAAGTCGACGATTTGCCTTCCCTACCACAATTCACATGCTCTTTTCATTTCATATCATTTTTCAGCACTATGGCCAGATATTTAAATGACTTCACTACGTCAAGCAGGACCACATTAATTTACATTTTTCCACCTTTAGAGCTAGCTGCCATTCATCACACAAACTGGAAATTTTGTCTAAGTCATCTTGTATACTCCTACAGTCACTCAACTTTAACATCTTACCATACACCACAGCATCATCAGTAAACAACCGCAGATTGCTGCCCACCCTCTCTGCCATATCATGTAAGTGTATAGAGAACAACAGTGTTCCTATCACTCTTCCCTGGGGCACTCCTGAAAATACCCTTGTCTCTGATGAACATTTGCTGTTGAGGACGACATACTGGTTGTATTACTGATGTAGTTTTTGAGCCACTCACAAATCTGTGAACTTATTCCATATGTTCGTACCTTTATTAACAGCCAGCAATGGGGCACCATGTCAACTGCTTTCCGGAAATCTAGAAATGTGAAATCTGCCTGTTGCCCTTCATCCATAGTTCTCAGTATGTCATATGACAAAAGGGCAAGCTGAGTTTTGCACGAGCAATGCTTTCTAGAATCACGCTGATTCGTGAACATAAGCTTCTCAGTCTCAAGAAAGTTTAATATATTCAAACTGAGAATATGTTCAAGGATTCTGCAGCAAACTGAAGTTAGGGATATTGGTCTGTAATTTGTGGGTTTGTTCTTTTACCATTCTTATACACTATGGAGCCAGTGCCATAGAGTACTCATTGTAAAACTGAATTGGGATTCCATCTGGACCTTGTGATTTATTTGCTTTCAAATCTTTCAGTTGTTTCTCTAGGCCATGCATGCTTATTACTGTGTTGTCTATACAGTAGTTTGTCCGATGGTCAGATAATGGTATGTTTGCACAGTTCTTCTGTGTGAACGATTTCTTGAACATGAAATTTAAAACGTTGGCTTTCGTTTTGCTGTCTTCAACTGCCACACCAAACTGGTCAATAAGGAAGTGAATGGAAGCTTTACAATTATTCCAAGTTCTGTCATAGAATTTAAGAATGTAATTAATCCCATCAAAACCTGAAACTCTCACAGAGTTGATAGTATCTCAAGTAAAGTACTAAAATCCTGTTGTTGACATATATGCAATGTATGCAAAAAAATGGTTCAAATGGCTCTGAGCACTATGGGACTTAACATCTATGGTCATCAGTCCCCTAGAACTTAGAACTACTTAAACCTAACTAACCTAAGGACAGCACACAACACCCAGCCATCACGAGGCAGAGAAAATCCCTGACCCCGCCGGGAATCGAACCCGGGAACCCGGGCGTGGGAAGCGAGAACGCTACCGCACGACCACGAGATGCGGGCGCAATGTATGCAGTCTCATATGCAACACATCATTATCACAGGATGAAATGTGCTGTAGTCAAACCCTTTTACAAGAAAGGTAGTAAGGCAGATATTAAAAATTACTGACCAATTTCACTATTCTTGATGGTATTGAAAAAACTTATCTATGCAAAAGCCGTAATACAACTCTCTCAAAATGACCCATTTAGACAGTCACAGTTTGGATTTCAAAAGGGTCTCTCTGTAAAAATTGCCAGTTTTCAATTCAAAAATAAGATAATAGAAATTCTGAATGACAAAATATTGCTTACTGTTATTTTCTGTGACTTGCCAAAAACATTTGATTGTGTAGTTCACAGTATTTTCTTCAGAATTTCAAATATAGTGGTATCAGAGATGATGTTGGTAACTGATTTTCATCCTGCGTAACTAAATGGATGCCGAATAATGCATTAAGGAACTTGGGGTTCACACAATGAAACAGCATCTTCAGAAAGGGGAATAAACACCACAGGTGTACAACAGGAATTAATATTGTGTCTACTCTTGTTCTTGTTATATATAAATAATCTTCCATTATATATCCAAGAACCAGAAACAGTTATCTTTGCTGATAATTCAGGTATTGTAATCAAACCTAATAACTACAATACACAAAAATAAAAATATTTTTTTTTTGTGAAGATTAATAACTGGTTATCTGCAAATGTATTGTCATTGAATTTTGATGAAACTCAATACACGCTATTCAGTGCTGCACAATCATGACAATTCCTTTAGAATAATGCTCAAGGACGAATTAATGAATGAAATAGAGTATTCTAAATTCTTAGGTGTTTATAGTGATAAGAACCTGACCTTTAAGTCACATGTTACAGATCATCTTCAGTGTCTAAGCTCTGCAACTACTTCACTATGAATAACATCAAATTTTGGAGATGAAAGTTTCAAAAATTGGGTGGCTTTTCCAGTTTCATTCACTAACGTATAGTGGCATCATATTTAGGGATAACTTGTCGTTGAGGAAGAAAGTGTTTGTTGCACATAAGTGAGTAATAAAGATAATATGTTGTATCCACTCAAGAATCTCTTATAGACAGCTCTTTAAACTGTTGTGCATACTGAGAACTACTTTACACTTGCTCCCTTATGAAGTTAATTGTCAACAATCAGTCACAGTCTGAAAACATCAGTAACATTGATAAATATAACACGAGAAGGAGAAATGATTTACCTTATCCATCACTCACCTGTAGTCTGGCATGGAAAGTAGTCAGATATTGAGTCATAAAAATCTTTGACTGTCTACCCAGTGATGCAAAGAATTTAATGGATAATAAAATTAACTTCAAACACAAACTGAAGTAATATTTCCTTGTAAACTCTAAAAAATTTGTATTAAGGTAATACATAAAGTGATGCAAAAGTTAATGTGGAAGTATGTGTACCTGGGCAAGAGATGTAGAACATGTCAGTGTGCTGTCTTCCTCTCCCATTATCACAGAGGAAGTCTACTTCATTAAGTGTTTGGAGGATCACCTCACCCAAAGTGGAATGTGGTACCACTCCTGAACACACTGTAGTGGTGTACAGAATGGTACACGGTATACAAATTGAAGAATGTAGTAGGCATGTGGGACTGTGTTTTGGAATGTTGCACCATTGGGCCAGGGTAATGAACTAGTAAACACATTCTATTTTTGAAATGCAGTGCTACTAGTTTTCCTAGGTTAGGGATACAGTTTAACTTCAGCAAGTCTAGTTAAAAATCAATCACATGACTGGAAACTTGAAAATTTAGCATCTGTTTTTGACAAAATTTACACCATTGATTTTTTAAAATGATTAGAAATACAAATTTAAAAGGCTGTCATGCTATGTGCCTGAAGACAAAGCCTTACTACTTTGAAATTTCCTGTTAAAAAGTGGTGATTGAGGAGCTTTTTGACTGGAATGTTTACTTTTGCAAAAACTCCAACAGTTTCTTTCCAAAATGATCTTTGCTAGTTTTCTTCTTTTGACTTTATTTAAGCTTCTAGCAAATGATTGTCTCTGCTGAGAACAGCAGCATTTTCCCAGTGGTGAGCAGAGTGCTTCTTTGATGTAAGGTGTTTGCCAACATCATTTTATTTTCCCACCTAAGTCAGTAATTACAAAATAGTCAGAACATTGATTTCGACCTTTCGTGGGCATTCATAGTGGTCTGGCCCATACTTGAGAATACTACAGACAGGAGCACCAATGTACCGGGTGATCAAAAAGTCAGTAAAAATTTGAAAACATAAGAAACCACGGAATAAGGTAGATAGAGAGGTAAAAATTGACACACATTCTTGGAATGACATGAGGTTTTATTAGAACCAAAAAAAAAATTCACAAAATGTCGGAAAGATGGCACTGGACAGCAAAACGTCAGTGATTGCGCATGACAATCGTGTATAAAAGGAGCTGTAATGAGAGAGAGAATCAGATGCGCCAGCAATCGCAGCGTGTTGACATTACCTGAAAAGGTGCTTTTAGTGAAGCTGTATTATCAGAATGGGGAATGTGCTAGTTCAGCGTTATGATCCTATCACCATAGGAAGGGGATTCGAACAGGTAAAGGTCCGTTGACAAATGCAGCTGTGGCGAGAATGATTTGGAAGTTTGAAGCCACGGGTTGTTAGACGATAGACCCCATAGTGGCCGACCGAGCACAAGGTGTAATGCTGCTGAGGCAGTTCCGGAAGAAATGGAGACTGTAGCGGGTTCGTCTATGCACGAGGAAGTCAGCGCTCATGCAGTCACATGTCGCACCGACATTCCATACATTACTGTTTGGTTGGCACTTAGGCGTACCCTCCGACCCTATCCATACAAAATCCATCGGCATCATGAACTGTTAACTGGCGATTTAGTGAAGCGGAGGGCATTTGCAGTGTGGGCGTTTCAAAAGATGGCGGAAGATGACGATTGGTTGAGTAACGTGTTGTGGACCGACGAAGCTCATTTCACACTCCGAGGGTCTGTCAATGCCCTCAACTGTAGAATTTGGGCTACTGAAAATCTTTTGTGGAAACTCCATTGCACGATGAGAAAGTCACGGTGTTGATTGGATTTACCACACCTACCGTTATCGGGCCTTTTTTATTTGAGGAAATGCGTGATTCTGGTTTTGTAACTGCTACCGTGACGGGTGAGAGGTACGCCGATATGTTACAGAATCGCATCATCCCCAGCCTGGCTGATAAACACCTGCTGGAACGTATGATGTTTATGCAGGATGGTGCCCCACCCCATATTGCTAGATGTGTGAAAGATCTCGTGCGCGCATCATTTGGTGGTGATCGTGTGCTCAGCCGCGACTTTCGTCATGCTTGGCCTCCCAGGTCCCCAGACCTCAGTCCGTGTGATTATTGGCTTTGGGGTTACCTGATGTCGCAAGTGTATCGTGATAGACCGACATCTCTAGGGATGCTGAAAGACAACATCCGACGCCAATGCCTCACCATAACTCCGGACATGCTTTACAGTGTTGTTCATAACATTATTCCTCGACTATAGCTATTGTTGAGGAGTGATGGTGGACATATTGAGCATTTCCTGTAAAGAACATCATCTTTGCATTGTCTTTCTTTGTTGTGCTAATTATTGCTATTCTGATCAGATGAAGGGCCATCTGTCGGACATTTTTTGAACTTTTGTATTTTTTTTTTCTAATAAAGTCCCATGTCATTCCAAGCATGTGTGTCAATATGTACCTCTCTATCTACATTATTCCGTGATTTATTCAGTTTTCAAATTTATACTGACGTTTTGATCACCTGGTACTTAGTATAGAAGAACAATTGAAAACAACTCTATTCACATGTGAGGAGAAATAGTTTTGGCGTGGTTGAAATTCTGTGACAGGTTTCATTTTCCAGTTCCTATAGTCAACACTGCAGAGTGCTTCTGTGTAGCATAGTGGGTTGTGAAAATTTCAGTTCCAGTGAAGTTCTGCACCTTGACTAACATATCAGAATTGTGATCACTTTACTTTCACTAAGTAGCAGAATGCACTTATTTCAGCTTTCTGTCCAGATATAAGTTCTGAAGTCTAGAACTGATACTACAATTTGTTTTCAGGTTAAGGATCTTATTTTTAATCTACACATGATTCTCTCTGATACTGTAAAAATGAAAGAATTTCAAGAAGATCCAGAGATGTTGTTGGATTTGATGTACCGTATAGCAAAAGGGTACCAAAATTCACCAGATTTGCGGCTTACTTGGCTTGCAAATATGGCTCAAAAACACATGGAGGTGAGCTCTAGACTATAGGATTGTATACATACCTTATTTGTAAGTTATCAATAGCTGAGAGAATCTGTTTACCTCTCACCTTTTAAGGTGAAATACAAAATGGCACATGAGCACATAAATATTAGGGGAAAAATGGTTTGCTTTGGCATTTGAGCTCTGTTTTGTTAAGAGTAGGAAGCAGAACAAGATTTTAAAAAATCTGAGGAAGTAGTCATTGCTCCTATTTATGTGCCTCTCTGTCATTGTGTACTTTATCTTGAGAGTAAATTGTAGTCTATGCACAGATTTTTATTAGGTATTATCGTTTTAATAAAACACACACACACGCGCGCGCGCACACACACACACACACACACACACACACACACAGAGTATATGAATGATTGCAAAAACCACTGTTTTTAATTTATTGTTTCTATCCTAGAATTTCTATTAATACACCAGTGTTGTAATAATTATTTCTAGGTCAGATTACTTCACATAAGTGCTTATGGTAAAATTGAGTCAGCCCATTTTCCCCTTGTGAGCCTCATCCATTTTCCTTCTGTGATCAACTTCCCAGATTTTTTATGTTTGTGGTACTTGGAATTATTTTCCCAGCAGCAATAGCCATAGCAGAATGATAAAATCAGGAATTTAATGTATGCTATTGCAGCTTAGATCCTGTCTAGGCAACCACAGATCACATCTCAAAGCCATGTTATGCTCTTATGGGAGATAAGAGATAATATACGAATTGTATAGTATGTAGCAGTTGTTGAGCTCCAATTTCTTTGTTAAAAACTCTAACATTTTCTTTAATCAGTGTATTGTAATTCCCTTGTCAGTTTCTCTGAACTTAGTGTAGTATATATAGGATTTGTAAAATTTTTGTGATAACATTATTTTGATCTAATGCAAATGTACTGTCCTTTTCAGCGCAATAACCACACAGAGGCAGCAATGTGCCTTGTGCACAGTGCTGCACTGGTATCAGAATATCTTCATATGCTTGAAGATCTGCCACACTTGCCACCGGGTGCTGTAGGATTGGAAGGAATAACACCCAATGTACTGGAAGAGAGTGCTGTCTCAGATGATGTATTGAGTCCAGAGGAAGAAGGTGTATGTCTTGGGAAAGATTTTACTGAAAGTGGACTAGTTGGGTTGTTAGAACATGCTGCAAACTCATTTCATACGGTACAGTATATGTCTTGTATATGATGTATGTAATATGTATTCAACTTATTTGTTTCAAATGCAAAGGAAAAAATATTATTTACGTGTTGATTGAGATTCAGAAGTATTATTCTTGCAGTTTACAATCTAACTCGTGAAATACTGATATTCATTTACCTGTAAGTTAATTAAATATTAGTTTCATACATTATCATCATAATGAAACTAGAATCTGCATTGCAATTTTTTTCGTGTATAGTTACTGTTACACTTGAACATAATACTTTTTGGAACAAAATGAACAAAACAAAACTGCTTAATGTTAACAGGCCAAAAATGACTTTAGTTTTGTATGGTCTTCTGAACAATAATATTAGTGGGTGCTTTAGAACTGTATGTATAGTAAATTATTTCTTATATCTACATGATTTATCTGTCATTCATTGTCTATTGTTTCTTAACAAATAAAGCAGATGTGCAATTTTTGCATCTTAGTGATTAGAAGATTAGCTGTAGATTTCCTCGGCCCAGATATGAGGACAGTGTGGCAAATGTGGCATGGTGGCCACCATAACTTTTCTATGTAGTACTAATTTCTTAATAATCAGATAAGAAAACAAACTGTTTAGATGAGTAATCAAATGTAGGCACCTTTCTGCCTAACCTGTCACAGATGTCTTCTTATCAAGTTACCTCCCATTAGGAATGTAGATGCCCTCAACGACTGTGATATTACTTTCAAAATGATGGAGCACAGTAATCAGTCGTCCTTTTCCTTCGGGTTTTATTAAAGCAAATCTAGGTTTCAGCTAGTGCCTAGTCATTATCAATGCACTATTTCGTAGTTCCAATACATGTCCTACAATGTCAATCTCCTGTTGTTTGGGCCCTAACGACAGGGCACTGATGTACTAAGACATGTATTGGAACTATGAAATAGTGCATTGATAATAGCTAGGCACTAGCCGAAATCTAGATTTGCTTTAATAAAACCTGAAATGGTGGAGCACAGCAATCTGTTGAGGAACAGATTGCCGTGTTCCATCATTTTGAAGGACTTCATACTCAGCCATATTATTATTAGTCATGCGAGTATATAATTGGAATCTTTGGTCTTCATGCATATACAAGGGAAGCATTAAAAAAGTATTTAGGAAATGGAAAATAAGTAATAAACACACTTACAGAAAATCTTGACTGTTGTTTCAGGTTGTGTTTCATTAAAAAGGCATTTGCATCTTTATTGTCAAGTATGTGGAATGTAAGAAAATTCTATTACATCAACGAAGTATTTGTCACAAATGTATGTTTTGTCTTTCAGGCTGGCATGTATGAAGCGATGAATGATGTGTACAAAATTCTGTTGCCTATTGCAGAAGCAAATAGAGATTACAAAAAACTGTCAAATATTCATGGGTTAGTATAGACTTTTGACTGTATGTATGAGAGAAATCTATAAGTCAAAAAAATCAGAACTTCAATTAGCTAACTTAGCAAACACTTTTTAACATACATTGTTAAGTAATGTAAGTTTCTTGTAGATTATTTCTTTTGTCTCATTCCACCGAATCCCCTACAATCACTCATTTATACTTCTTTCAACCATCAGTGATTGTACTACATTTCTCTGTCACACATTCAGCATAACTTTATTTCTGATAGTGATCAAATTCCTGATCCATGAAAATGTGTCACTGAGTAGTGGTGAGAAAGGGGGGGGGGGGGTTGGAGGGGGAGAGAGAGAGAGAGAGAGAGAGAGAGAGAGAGAGAGAGAGAGAGAGAGAGAGAGAGAGAAGCAAGAAACTCCCAAAATCTTGTGCAATAGAAAAGACCCTCTATGAGTCGATATAAAAGTTAACAAGTCTCTATGAAAATGGAGCACTTTCATCACATATTCAAATGAAGCCATCACCTTGCTGACAAAGAAAAGCTGAATATAAACAAACATGACAGTAAAAACACCTGAGCAAGAAGTGTTAAATAAATTTGAAAGCAAACTCTCGCAGCTGCTCATTGATCAAGTAGCTCCGAAATGGTGAATGGTAAAGTGATAAATTGACATACAAAATTGTTTCACTGAAGAGGATTCTGCTGTAATTGTCTATTTCAATTGTCAGAGACTGAAAAGTGGCAAATGTATAGGCCGATAACACTGGAACTTGGGGAAAAAGATTATATGTATCACATAAAGGCTTCCTATTAAGATCTTGATATTTTTTTAAGTGAATCAAGAAATATGTTGTTTCTCCCCCGTGTACAAAAAATAAAAAATTGGGCTTATATGAAGGCATATTGGTAGTCTTTCTACACATGCACCATCCAAATACTAAATAAGAAGTTTAGTATAATATTGTTATACATTGTATCATGGCTTGCGGGGTAGAAATGTAGATATACACTGATCAGACAGAACATTATGACCACTGACCTACTATTGATATAAACTCACCCAGATGATAGCAGTGTCACTTGGCGAGGAATGACTGCTAGTCAGTCACACACCCAGTGCATGTAGTATCAGTGAGCATGCTGTCCGTGTACAGAATTGGGAAGGTGTGCGATCTGTCTGAGTTTGACTGAGGGCAGATTGTGATGTCCCAGAGGCTTGGCATGACAATTTCGGACACTGCACAAATTTTTGGGTGTTTGAGGAGTGCTGTGGTGAGTGTCTTCAACAGATGGTGAAACCATGTCCAGACGACGTTGGGTTGGGCAGCCACCCCTCATTACAAATGTTGTACGTCATGGGCTGGGCAGAGTGGTAAAACAGAACAGGTGGCAAACTGTGGCAGAATTAACATCAGACTTTAATGCTGGCCAGAGTACAATAGTGTCTGAACACACAGTGCACCGATCATTCCTAATGATGGATCTCTGCAGCTGACAACCCATGAACATGCTAATGTCCACACCACATCATTGGCAACTCTGACTGAAATGGGCATGTGACTACCAGTAGTGGACGTTGGTGCAGTGGCACTGTTTCGCATGCTGTGATGAACCCCAATACCTTCTTCATCATGCCATTGGGAGGGTTCAAATCCATCACCATCCAGGGGAACAGCTCCTTGACATCTCTACTGTGGGACAGAGAAAAGCTGGCAGCGGGTCCATTATGCTGTGGGGTGGAGCTTGTGCAAGTCACCAGGATGGCCAAAGAGAATCGTACACTGGTTGCAGACCACGTACACCCCTTCATGCCGATCATGTTTCCTGACTGCAGTGGAATTTTTCAACAAGATAATGCACCATGTCACTTACCAGAAATGGTTTGAGGAACACAGTGGCTAGTTTAGGTTAATGTGCTGACCCTCTAACTCGCCAGATCTGAATCCGATCTAACACATTTGGGATGTGATTGAAAATGGCATCTGAGCTCATTGCCCCCCCCCCCCCCCCCCCCCCCCCCCTCTGGAATTTACAGCAATTTGGTGAACTGTGTGCGCCAATTCCGTCCAACCTTCTACCAAGGCCTCATTGCTTCCATGCCACAACTTGTCACTGTTGTGATCTGTGCCAAAGGTGGACACACAGGCTAATACGTAGGTGTTCGTCATGTTCTGGCCGATCAGTGTAGATGTACATGTACGTGAGGATCCCAAGGATGACTATGTTTTGTAGCCACATACAGAAATAACCAAAGTATCTGGTATCACAGGAAATGTTGCAATTGGGTTGTGTGAACTGATTGGCATCTCAGCAAAAGATTTCACGTGTAGAATATGTGACAGTTTTGTTGCTTCAACCTACACAAAGAGGATGATCTGATCATTGTAATTCATGTTTCCTGTTTTTCGTAAATCATTCAAATGCCAGGGTTGTTCCTTATGTGTATTCTTAGCTATCAACTGCACCATACTCTCGGTACTGCATTTTTTGTAGACACATTTAAGTGCTGTTATATGACCTGTTACTGATATTCATTCATTCATCCATTGTATAAAATTACGTGTGACTTTTTGCAGTTTCTGTATTCCCAAATCAAAGTTCTAAGATACAAAAGCCAAACAGAATTCAAAATAAGTTAAAATTAATGAAATAGAAATGTTAAACTGCCCTGATATACATCACTTTAAGTGAACATGTCCACTGATAATCTCAATCTTTCAGGAAATTACATGATGCATTTACAAGAGTTGACCAGCTGCAGGGAAAGCGTGTCTTTGGAACATACTTCCGTGTTGGTTTCTATGGAACTAAATTTGGAGATCTGAATGGAGAAGAGTTTATCTATAAAGAACCAACATTAACAAAACTGCCTGAAATTTTTAGTCGGCTTGAGGTATGTATTTAATCAATGTAACAATGTGCATTGTCATTTTCCATTTTTATTTTATGAGTGTACACAAACGTGCCCTGTCCCCTCTTTTTTTTCTTCTCAACAATACAAATTCATTGCCCATGTTGTCACATAAATTGTATATCACATTTTCTGGCTATAGATTTCAGCACCATTTCCTTGATCTTCAGCTTGGTCATTTGTTTTTTTTGCTTTTTTGCCGTTCTGATATTAGTACATGTCCATATCTCTACAATGCGTGCATACTTAAGACATTGGTAAATGCTGTAATGCTGACTTTTCTTGTTAGATGCATTTCTAGTCATAAACTTATCCATCTTGAAAAGCCAGAATGGCAACTGTGGAAGACGATCTCAACCTTTTCACATTCTGCCAGTCCCTATCCCTCATGAACCTGGTGCTGCAAAAACACCTTTTCACAGCACAGCCACCCCAGAACAACCTCTATTCCCTCTGCAAGATAATGTTACTCTTCAGTCCTCACTACATACACATCATCTCCAAAATAGAAACCCTTGCACTTGAACACCTGCTGGAGTACTGCAGACAGCACCTCCATAAATTGTCCAACCTGAGGGGATCCTACTCCCACCATGGGCACCACTATCCATTAAAACCCATCCCTCTCCCAGTGAACCCCCTCATCGACCTCTCATAGCCCATACCCTACTTAGTTGACCACTTCAATTTACGACATCCTCCAAAACTCCCTCCCAGCACCCCACAAAACCCAGCACCCAGTTTTACTCCTTTTCAGAGGTCTAACCTTCAGCCCTAACCCCCCCCCCCCCCCCCAAATTTAACCATGTTGAACTTATCAAAGGCCCACACTCTTTCTCACAATCCCTATAGTGGAAACACTTCTTTGCCACCAATCCCCCCCCACCTAAGCACTCCCTGGTCAGCTTTCAGGCATTCCCTACCTCCTTTCCCATTTCCCTTCCTAAGAGCACAAACCTTTCAGCAGGAGAAAAGACAGCCACACACAACGTGAAAACAGATCCAGACCTAATCTTCCTCCCCATAGACAAAGGCTCCACCATTGTCATGGTGAGTTGCAGTGACTACCTCATGGATGGCCCCCACCAATTGTATGAGTCCTCTGCCTAAAAGTTCTGCCACAGTGATCCCATCCTGGAAGGCCAATGTAACCTACAGCCCCTACTGAAATCCATAGGCCCATCCCAGAACCTCATACCTGAGCCCCTCTCCCTCTTCTCCCCAATAACGCCACACACATCTACCTTCTTTATGCACCCGAAAATCCACAAACCCAACAATCCTGTAAGCCCCACTGGCTATTGTGCACTCGCTGAAAGAATTTCCACTCTTGTTGATCAACACCTCTAACAATTGTGTGAAACATAGCCCCTATATTAAGGACACTAACCACTTCCTACATGGACTTCCCATCATCCCCACCCCTTTACATCCTAGATCACTACTCGTCACTGTTGATGCCTCATCCCTTTTCCGTGATTTCCCTGAATCACTCCAGGTAAATGCCATTATTGTTCCTTTCAAAGGGCACGGCCAATTTCCTTCCCTAATCAGATGAGACCGATGAGCTCGCTGTCTGGTCTCCTCCCCAAAAACAACCCAACCCAATCATCCCTATACAGCGACATCCCTCATGCCCATGGCCTTGTTGCTGTTGAACACTCTCTCTCCCAACATCCTTCAGACTCCAAACCCAATACCTCATCGTTACACACCTTGCCATCTGTATTCTGACCCACAGCCACGTTTCCTTTTAATGGAAGGGTTACAAACAAATCTGCAGCGCACCAACAGACACCTGCAGGGCACTGTCCTATGCCAACCTGTTTATGGGCCATCTAGAAGAAACCTTCTTAGTCTACCAAAACTCCCAACCACTAACCTGGTTTAGGTCCATTAATGACATCATGATCTGGACTTGAAGCCAAGATGGCATATCCACATTACTCCACAACCTCAACACCTTTCCTCATCCACGTAAACTGGTCCTACTCTACCCAGTGTGTCACCTCCCTGGACATTCACATCCACACCTCTGATGGCTCCATCCACGCCTCTGTCGACATTAAACCCACTAACCACCAACAGCACCTGCATATTGACAGCTGCCATCCCTTCCACACCAAAAAATACAGCCTGGCCACTGGGTACAACATACTTGCAGTGACAAGCCCAGTATGCTGAAGGCCTCACAAAGGCCTTCAGAAACAGGCATTACCACCCAAACTTAGTCCACAAACAGATTTCTCGTGACATATCCTCACACACCCGCAATCCTCCCACCACCCACAAAGAACCCCCCCTACAAAGGTGTGTCTCCCTCATTTGCCAGTATCACCTTTGACTGGAACAACTGAACCATATCCTTTGGCAGGACTTCGATTATCTGTCATCCTGCCCTGAAATGAGGGACATCCTACTGAGGTATCTGTGCTAGCAGAATAGAAATGCGAAAAACACAAGTCTGAAAACAATTTATTGGACTCCCCAAAATGAAACAATAATACAATCTCCCAAAAAACAACCAACTCAGTCTCAACTGTGGATTGACACAAATACAAAATAACAAATAATAATAATAATAATAATAATAATAATAATAATAATAATAGAAAAGACCCAACTCTTCACGGGGAGCGAACACAAACAATTCTACTACATCAAGAGGTTTGTCAACTATACCATGAGATCGGCCAGCTAGAAGAGGCATGTGGCCAAGGCTGCCGGGGCAGCAGCTTTGTATCCTTCCGAGCCATGCGTTGAACTGCCTTTTGCCAGCAGTGCGCCCTCTTATAAAGCCCTTTGGCAGATTTATCTGCTGGAACTATTTGCCATCAAATGCCTGGCATAGCAAAGTAGTTCCTAAGCTAGCTGCAACCTCTGGTGAAGCCGTTCTGCAAGCTCCACAAACAGGCAGCGGTCCATGGCAGCCATTGGTAGTGACCTGGTGTTGTGTTGTGTTGTGGCCACTGATAAGTATTTGTATTGACAACACAGATGACGTAGGTTCTCCTGCTGAATATACACCCTGTGATGCAGGCATCTCGTGATGGTTGGACATAAAGTGGGATGCCGATACAGTAGGCCCTACGATGTCCGAAGTGGATGGCCACAGCACCTACTCCATCACAAGCTGTGAAAACAGCCATGTCATACAACAACTCTCCTGCAGACACTACTTAGCATTTTGTCAGGCCCCAGAGCTGTGGGCAACAGGAGACCAGATGTGGTCGCATGTGCGGGATCCACCTCCGTGGGCTTAGGCCCCTCTGCCGGAGGGTCTACCTGGGGTGTGACCGGCAGCAATGGCAGAGGCGGCAGTCAGGCAGAGGAGCACTGTCATCCCTGAGGGCCGACAGCCCTGGAGACAGCAGAGGAGCCGGCTGTGGACCACACCGGAGTCAAAGCTGGTTGGTATGCTTCCAGTAAACTGTGCCGTTGTCGAGGGTGACTGCCGCCATAGCGCGGCTGATGAACGGCGAGACCCTGGCGGAGACCCACTGGTAACGATGCCGGGTAAACAACACCATTGCCCAGACCGAATCATGAATAGAATAACGGGGCTGTCTCGAACGCGGAGGAGCTGGGTGGGGAGAAGATGGAAACAGGAGAGATAAGGGGGACCGATGAGGACGGCCGTGATGTTTTTCTGCTGGGGATGATCCATCTTGAACAGTGGAACAGTAGCAGGAAAGAAAGATGGTAAGAGCATTGTCCAGGGAGTGTTGGGGACGCAATTTCAACATCTGGACTTTGAATGTCCAGACAAACTGTTCAGCTAATCCATTAGATGCAGGATGAAAGGGAGCAGTATGAATCAACTGGATGCCCTGAGAGGTGCAGGAGGAGGTAAATTCAGCAGATGCAAATTGAGGGTCGTTGTTGGTCACCAATGACTCCAGAAGGCCCTCAATGGCAAATGTGTGGGAAAGATGTTGGATGGTATGGGCGGAGGTCATGGAGGACATGCAGGAGATAGAAGAAAACTCATTGCCGGTGTCCCCAAGCATAAGCCAAGAGGAGCCAAGGAATGGGCCCGCAAAATCCAAGTGCAAACAGGAACGAGGAGAAGTAGGAGGAGGCCACGGGAACAGGCAGCTAGAGGCGCTGAATGGTGCTGTTGATAAGAGGGACATGAGGCCACCATGCGGGTGATGGCGGCATCCAGCCCCCTCTAGTAGAAATGCTGGCGAGCAAGCCATTTCATCAGGACAATCCCCCAATGACCAATGTGCAGATGGACGCACTGGGTTTGCTTTCATCCACGGTGACTACTTTGAGCAGCATTCCCTGCCTTGTGGGGGCAGTGTTTTCACTGCAGAGCTGGTTGCTCTCTATCGTGCACTCACTCACCTTTCCTCCTGCCCTTTGGAGTCATTTGTCATATGCAGTGACTCCCTGAGTTGATTGCAAGCACTCAACCAGTGTTTTTCGTGGGACCCTTTGGTGCGCAGTATTCAAGATGCTGTTTTTGCTCTCATCGAGTGTGGTCGTTCAGATACGTTTGTGTGGACCCCGGGCCACATTGGCATTCCAGGAAATGAACGTGTCAATCGGTTGGCCAAGCAGGCCACCACTTCGCCACCCCTGGAGCTTGGTCTCGTGGAAAGAGACCTCTGGTCAGCCCTGCATCGCAAGGTCCGCGATGTCTGGAGCTCTGAATAGTCTGCCTTGAACACGCCGAATAAGCTCCGCATAGTAAAGTCGTCCACGGCTGTATGGGACTCATCCTTGAGGAGCATGCGTAGGGACTCTGTTGTTCTCTGCCATCTCCGAATTGGACATATGCGGTTGACCCACAGCTATCTCCTTCGCCGTGAGAACCTGCCCAAGTGTCGCTGTGATGCAGGACTGACAGTGGTCCATCTTCTGGTGGACTGCCCCCTTTTAGCCCCCTTGCGGCAGTCCTTTAAATTACCAGCTACACTTCCTTTAATTCTAGGTGATGATGCCTCTATAGCTGACTCAGTTTTACGTTTTATCCGTGCAGCTGGGTTTTATCACTCACTCTAGTGTGGGCGCTCTTGCATGATTTCTCAGGCTACACCCACTCCAGTGACTTTTAATTGTGATGTGGATACCAAAATAGTGTCTTTTATGGTACAAGTTGTGTTGGTACCTCTATCAACGCTTTCCAGCTGGAGGTTCTTTGTTTGTCATTGAGTGGTTGACCTTTTACCTGATTCATCAACCACTGTAGTCTGTTTTACTCTAGTCAACTATTTGCTCTGCTCCTTTTAAGTGTCTGCCATGTGACGTGCGATTAGCTTGGCATCCAGTGGAAAATCAGTGACTGCCTCGACAGCTGCATCATCCAGAAGGAAATGGGCAACTGGTCAGTATCGAACTTTGGGTCAGCGCCCACTGGGAGATGAGAGAGATTATCAGCATTGACATGGAGAGCTGTGGCCTGAAAACAGATGTCATAGGAATATTCCGCAAGGAACAATGAATGCCCAGCACTGGAGGCGGTGAGCACCCCTTGTGGGAGTGGCGGCCGTAGTGTAGATCCCACACCGCACAGCAATACTCCATCATCAAGATAGTTAGCCGTCCCCGTAATGACTCTTGTCAATGTTTCCAAATATTGGTGGAAGATGGCCAGAGCACTGCCGACCCCAAACGGGAGGCGGTTGTACTGGAAGAGCCCAAAAGGGGTATTGATTACCAATATCATTTCTGATGACTTGTCCAAAGGCAACTGGAGGTAGGTGTTCCGCAGATCAATTTTGGCAAACACCTTGCCGACGACAGCCAACCGGGACAGGGTGTCATCAACCTTGGGTATGGGATAGGAGTCAATAACAGACTGAGCATTGACAGTGGCCTTAAAATCCCCACAAATGTGAAGAGATCCATTTGGCTTCTCAAGGACTATGATGGGCGCAGCCCAACGACTATGGTGGATTGGGCTCAGGATGCCCACAGCCTCCAGATGACGAAACTTCCCCTGTAGTATGTCACGGAGGGCAAATGGTACTGAGCGAGCTTTGTGGAACTTCAGGATCACTGAGGGGAGGAGTTTGATATGACCTTCAAACCCGGAGACCCCCAGAGATGTGGCAGAGAATACGTCTGGGAAATCTTCCAGAAGCTGCTGCAAGTGATTGTCTGCCAACAACAACTGGATGGCCGGTTCAAAGTCATGTATCTCGAGACTCAGTAAGGGAAAAAGATGCATCCCCAATAAGTTTGTGGCCTTGGGAGCAGCGAGGACTAGAACCCGGGCTGTGACGTTGTGAGTGAGGTACTGGACTCGAGCCAAGAACTACTCCTGTAGCCAGATGACTTTGTTGGTGTAGCTCTTCAGAGAAGCATGCAACGAACGAAGTAGCAGTGAACCCAACTGACGGTGGGAATCGCCATCGATGATGGTCACTGAGGTTCCACTATCCATTTGAAAAGGGAGAGGAGTGCCATTCAACCGCACAGTCAGTGTGATCGCTGCCGTCGTGTGCAGAAAAACTGACTGCGTGAAGGAAATTGGTGGCGCCGGGTCCGTCTAATCCACCACGGAGTTGGAGGTGTCGACAGCAGTGTGGTCCATGGCCATCACCGAAGATGACCAACAGACCTCGGCTCTGTGACCCTGCTTTCCGCAGGCCGAACATGTCACCCTCCGGAAGCAGCAATCTTTTCTCTGATGTGTGACAAAGCATTGACTACAGGAGGGCAACCATTCTGCTGCTGCTGCGGCGGCGGCAGCCACTGTTGACACAGTTGGGGACTGGTGCCCTGGTTCTGGAGGGCAGGCACGGCCTCAGGAGTGAGCCCCCAACGCGGCTGCGGTGATGGAAACTGGTATTGCGGGCTGCGAAGACCTGTGCCGGGAATTGCAGCATGGAAGCAGAGCAAAAGGGCTGCTCATGAGTGCGGATAATGGATAAACAGGTGTCTAAAGAGGGATCTTTCAGCTTCTGAAGATCAGTCCTTAAGGTATCATGGGGGGCATGGACAAGAATCATATCACGAATGAGTGCCGAACCATAAGACTGCTTGCAATGGGGGTTGCCTCAGAAAAAACGACAATAACCGGAGGGACCTTGCAGCATAGCCATCCATTCCCTGTATGAATGTGCGGGAAGCTTCTGACAACAGAACAACTTGTGATGTCCTGCCGCCACATGGACCTGAGAGTCAAAATAATTCAATAGGCTAGAAGTCAACACTTCATAGGAGAGAGCATGAGGTGATAAGCTTCCAGGCCCACATAGGTGAGGAAAAATGCATGACGCTGAATGCTTCCAGTGACATCATGAACAATATAGTGTTGCTCCAGACGAGCCGCATAGTTGCCCCAAGGCTCAATGGATTTGTCGAACTTGGAAAACGCAGGGGGCACGCCACGGAGGCCCAGAAGTGAGGAAGCTGGGTGGGACCCCTGCATAGGCACCTCAACAGGGAACGTGGACATCACCTGTAAATGCTGAATAATGAGCTTGTTCGTTTGTTGCATACGTTCCAACAGTGCTATGACTCGTGCTGAGTGTTCATCAATACCTGGAATACCTTGCACCATAGCGGACAACAACCGAGCAAATGTGGGAAACTCATAAACCAACTCGTAGCCACTTAAGTATCTGCGCTAACAGAGTAGAAATGCAGAAAACACAAGTCAAAAAGCAATTTATTGGACTCACCAAAACGATACAATAATACAATCTGCAAAAGATCAGCTGACTCGATCCCAACTGCAGTTCAACACAAATACAAAATAACTAACAATAATAATAATAATAATAATAATAATACAAGCAGAAACAGACACATACAAGATGATACCACAAATGCCTGAAGTGATAATTTTGCAACGTGAAGTCACCCAAGCAATTAATTCTACTCACAATTGGAAAGCCCCTGGAAAAGATAAAATAGCAAATTTCTGGCTAAAGAAGTTCACCTCAACACATTCATATCTAACTAAATTGCTTAACAGTTACATTGCAGACCCATACACATCCCCTGATACACTTACACATGGAATAACTTATCTGAAACCTAAAGATCAAGCAGACACAGCAAACCCAGCTAAATATCGCCCCATAACATGCCTACCAACAATACACAAAATATTGACTTCAGTCATTACTCAGAAATTAATGACACATACAACACAGAACAAAATTATAAATGAAGAACAAAAGGGCTGTTGCAAAGGAGCGCGAGGATATAAAGAGCAACTGATAATAGATGCAGAGGTGACATACCAAGCTAAAACTAAACAAAGGTCGCTACACTACGCATACATTGATTACCAAAAAGCTTTTGATAGTGTACCCCACTCATGGTTACTACAAATATTGGAAATATACAAAGTAGATCCTAAATTGATACAGTTCCTAAACATAGTAGTGAAAAATTGGAAAACCACACTTAATATCCAAACAAATTCAAATACTATCACATCACAGCCAATACAGATTAAGCATGAAATATACCAAGGAGACTCATTAAGTCCTTTCTGGTTCTGCCTTGCTCTGAACCCATTATCCAACATGCTAAATAATACAAATTATGGATAAAATATTACTGGAACATACCAACACAAAATCACACATTTGCTATACATGGATGATCTAAAACTACTGGCAGCAGCAAATCAACAACTCAACCAATTACTAAAGATAACAGAAGTATTCAGCAATGATATAAATATGGCTTTTGGAACAGACAAATTTAAGAAAAATAGCATAGTCAAGGGAAAACACACTAAACAAGAAGATTACATATTGGATAACCATAGCAACTGCATAGAAGCGATGGAAAAAACAGATGCCTATAAATATCTAGGATACAGGCAAGAAATAGGAATAGATAATACAAATATTAAAGAAGAACTAAAAGAAAAATATAGACAAAGACTAACAAAAATACTGAAAACAGAATTGACAGCAAGAAACAAGACAAAAGCTATAAATACTTATGCTATACCAATATTGACCTACTCATTTGGAGTAATGAAATGGAGTAACACAGACCTAGAAGCACTCAATACACTTACACGATCACAATGCCACAAATATAGAATACATCACATACATTCAGCTACAGAAAGATTCACATTAAGCAGAAAGGAAGGAGGAAGGGGATTTATCGACATAAAAAACCTACATTATGGACAGGTAGACAATTTAAGAAAATTCTTTATAGAACGAGCAGAAACTAGCAACATACACAAAGCAATCACTCATATAAATACATTGGCTACACCACTGCAATTTCATAACCACTTCTACAACCCTTTAGATCACATAACATCAACAGATACGAAGAAAGTGAATTGGAAAAAGAAAACACTACATGGCAAGCACCCGTGCCATCTAACACAGCCACACATCGATCAAGACGCATCCAACACATGGCTAAGAAAAGGCAATATATACAGTGAGGCGGAAGGATTCATGATTGCAATACAGGATCAAACAATAAACACCAGATATTACAGCAAGCATATTATTAAAGATCCCAATACCACAACAGATAAATGAAGACTTTGCAAACAACAAATAGAAACAGTAGATCACATCACAAGCGGGTGTACAATACTAGCAAATACAGAATACACCAGAAGACATGACAATGTAGCAAAAATAATTCATCAACAACTTGCCATACAACATAAACTAATAAAACAACACGTTCCCAAATACAAGTATACACCACAAAATGTACTGGAGAATGATGAATACAAATTATACTGGAACAGAACCATTATAACAGATAGAACCACACCACATAACAAACCTGACATCATACTCACCAATAAAAAGAAGAAATTAACACAACTAATCGAAATATCCATACCCAATACAACAAATATACAGAAGAAAACAGGAGAAAAAATTGAAAAATACATCCAACTGGCTGAGGAAGTTAAGGACATGTGGCATCAGGATAAATTTGACATTATACCGATTATACTATCAACTACAGGAGTCATACCACACAATATCCACCAGTACATCAACGGAATACAGCTACATCCAAACTTATATATACAACTACAGAAATCTGTAATTATTGACACTTGTTCAATTACCCGAAAGTTCCTAAATGCAATATAACATATACTGTACAGTTAAAAGGAAGTCACGCTTGATCAAGGTCCACGTCACTTTCCATTTTTGACCAGACATAACATCTGAGAAAAGAAAGAAATAATAATGTTGTTGTGGTCTTCAGTCCTGAGACTGGTTCGATGCAGCTCTCCACGCTACTCTATCCTGCGCAAGCTTCTTCATCTCCCAGTACCTACTGCAGCCTACATCCTTCTGAATCTGCTTAGTGTATTCATCTCTCGGTCTCCCTCTACCATTTTTACCCTCCATGCTGCCCTCCAATACTAAATTGGTGATCCCTCGATCTCTCAGAACATGTCCTACCAACCGATCCCTTCTTCTAGTCAAGTTGTGCCACAAGCTCCTCTTCTCCCCCCCATTCTATTCAATACCTCCTCATTAGTTATGTGAGCTACCCATCTAATCTTCAGCATGTCAGGAAGTTGTTTCTGAAAGTACGTGTATGGAGTGTAGCCATGTATGGAAGTGTAACGTTGACGATAAATAGTTTAGACAAGAAGAGAATAGAAGCTTTTGAAATGTGGTGCTACAGAAAAATGCTGAAGATTAGATGGGTAGCTCACATAACTAATGAGGAGGTATTGAATAGAATGGGGGGGAGAAGAGGAGCTTGTGGCACAACTTGACTAGAAGAAGGGATCGGTTGGTAGGACATGTTCTGAGAGATCGAGGGATCACCAATTTAGTATTGGAGGGCAGCATGGAGGGTAAAAATGGTAGAGGGAGACCGAGAGATGAATACACTAAGCAGATTCAGAAGGATGTAGGCTGCAGTAGGTACTGGGAGATGAAGAAGCTTGCGCAGGATAGAGTAGCGTGGAGAGCTGCATCGAACCAGTCTCAGGACTGAAGACCACAACAACATTATTATTTCTTTCTTTTCTCAGATGTTATGTCTGGTCAAAAATGGAAAGTGACGTGGACCTTGATCAAGCGTGACTTCCTTTTAACTGTACAGTATATGTTATATTGCATTTAGGAACTTTCGGGTAATTGAACTTGTATCAATAATTACAGATTTCTGTAGCTGTATATATAAGTTTGGATGTTGCTGTATTGCATTGATGTACTGGTGGATATTGTGTGGTATGACTCCTGTAGTTGATAGTATAATTGGTATAATGTCAACTTTATCCTGATGCCACGTGTCCTTGACTTCCTCAGCCAGTTGGATGTATTTTTCAATTTTTTCTCCTGTTTTCTTTTGTATATTTGTTGTATTGGGTATGGATATTTCGATTAGTTGTGTTAATTTCTTCTTTTTATTGGTGAGTATGATGTCAGGTTTGTTATGTGATGTTGTTTTATCTGTTATAATGGTTCTGTTCCAGTATAATTTGTATTCATCATTCTCCAGTACATTTTGTGGTGCGTACTTGTATGTGGGAATGTGTTGTTTTATAAGTTTATGTTGTATGGCAAGCTGTTGATGTATTATTTTTGCTACATTGTCATGTCTTCTGGGGTATTCTGTATTTGCTAGTATTGTACACCTGCTTGTGATGTGATCTACCGTTTCTATTTGTTGTGTGCAAAGTCTGCATTTATCTGTTGTGGTACTGGGATCTTTAATAATATGCTTACTGTAATATGTGGTGTTTATTATTATTATTATTATTATTGTTATTATTTGGTACTTATTAGTGATGAAAAGGTTGGTAATTGACACATGGAATAAATAAATGTAATGCACATAAATATCGTTTCACTACATTTTTAGTGGCCAGTCACTGAAATCGACTCCAATTATCAAGGTTCTTAGGAGTCTCTATGGAGACTGTATAAAGTTGATATGACTTAGTAAATGTGGCTGTAGGGAATCCAGATATGAGACTAAAATTTAGCAGAATCATCCAAAAACCGTGTAATTTACTCACACACTGTTTCACCTACAAAATTCCCATTTGCTTAATTCTTATGCGTTGTTGGTTGAGACACATATAAAGTCAGATCAATGGAAGAGAGAGAGGATGCAAACAAGAACCGAGAGATATGTTGAATTTTTGTTTAGTCATCACAAGAGCATCACAAACATTTAACAAATCCAATGAATCTAAGATGCTACAAGGAAGGCACTATTCACAAAGAAGTCTCTCTCTCTCTCTCTCTCTCTCTCTCTCTCTCTCTCTCTCTCTCTCACACACACACACACACACACACACACACACACACACACACACACACACACGTGATGACAAAACAGAATAAAATGACCCCCCAGGGGGTCCACAGCTCTTCTGTGGATACGTGCGTAGTGAGCACGGGACCCCGAGCTAAAGTGGCCCTCCTTCCTTTCCGGGCTGCATACCTTCCTTTTCCTCATCCTTCCCCATCCCCCATCTTCGCCCCCCCCCCCCCTCCCCTCACCTCCGCCTCTTTCCTTCCCTTTCTCCCCCTCTGGGAGTATGTTTTGTGCCTACGTCCGGAGACGGACGCTCAAAAGTGTAACGCTTTCTTCGCTTTCTCTGCTGTCAAGTCTTCGTCCTTCCTTTGTCCTTCTCTTTTCCTTACCTCTTCTCTTTACCCTTTACTCCGCTGCAACGTTTGAGACCTCTCTTCTTTCCTTTCCCTTTCTTTGTTTTTCCCTTTCTCTTTTTTCCTCCCTGTGTGTGTCTGAAGGCCGACCCACGCATTTCCATGCGTAGCCGGTGATGGGGTAATGCGTAATTCCCCGCCCCGGGTAGACAGGTAGGACACGTACAGACCCCCTGGTAACGGCCAGGCCCAGGGAGGGATGATTACCCAAGCTGATACCTTCTAAAAGTGCCGATTGGTCCCTCCGTCCATTTCTCGGGAGGTGTGACCTGAGGTGTGAACAATCACCTAAGGCGGGAGTGCCCTCAGAGAGGGCCCCCACAAAGGAGGAGCGCGCCATTGGAGACGCCGGTAATCATGGGGGATTCTTCCGCAATGGTTTCCTAATCTTCCACTACGTCTGCTCACAAGCGTAAGTTCACTGAGTCTCAGTCACAGACAGTTCTTCCATTGTTGCCACAGTTCCTTGTTGTTTCTCGGTCTGACGATGGTCACGACTTCTCCACAGTCAACCCTTTCATTATTCAGAAAGGTGTCGACGCAATTGCAAGTCCTGTAAAGTCTCATTCCAGATTACGGAATGGCACCTTGTTGTTAGAAACAGTCAGTGCCCTCCAGGCACAAAAATTGCTGCGTACTTCACTGCTCCACACCTTCCCTGTCCGGGTGGAAGCACCCCGCACTTTAAATTCCTCACGTGGAGTCGTTTATACACGCTCCCTCGACGGATTGTGTGATGAGGAAATTCAACACTACCTGTCTGACCAGTGCGTAACGGCTGTTCATAGAGTCATGAAAAGGGTTGACACGAACATCGTTCCAACCTGTACTGTCTTCTTGACATTTGACAGAGTTCAACTCCCATCGAAAATAAAAGCGGGCTATGAGATAATTTCCGTTCGCCCCTACGTCCCAAACCCTACGCGTTGCTATCGGTGCCAGCGGTTCAGTCATACCAGCCAGTCCTGTTCCAACCCGGCCAAATGTGTTACATGTGACAAGGATGCCCATGAGGGTGCTTGTCCACCTCCATCCCCTCGTTGCATCAACTGTATGGGTGTCCACGCTGCTTCCTCTTGAGATTGACCCATTTTTAAATACTAAAAGCTGATTCAGGAAATCAGAGTGAAGGAAAAGGTGTCGACCTTTGCTGCTCGAAAATTATTTGTCAGTCGAAATCCCACTGTGCCTCAGACAGGAAAATACAGCACTGTCCTTGCCTCTCCTCGGCCAACTAAGGAGGCGGCCACGCAGACTTGTGATCTCACCTGTAGTGACACGGTCGTCAGATCGGCCAGTGCAAAGATCTCCCGTTCAACCTCCCCTCTTTCGCCTGCTCACTCTATGGCTCACCCTTCATCGGTTTCTGCTAAATCTCGGTCCCAAAAGTCAGACACCCGGACTTCCAAAATTTTACATACCCCAACTTCACAACCATCGGTTCCTCCTTCATCTAAACATCATGTTTCCAAGAAGGCTAATAAGAAACCCAGTTCCTCTCCTTCTCCGCCACGGCGTGTCTCATCTACAGCACCACCTGGCAGTAACCGCCCTCGGCCGTCTTCTGTGTCGCTGAGGCACACCGCTGGCGGCCGATTAACCGGCCGATCGCTGGTGGTAGGAGCTGCTCGTGAATAACCTATGGATCAGGATCTTCTGCCTTCGGCTGAGTGCCGTTCCATGCTGTCGGTCGCAAGCTCTGAGCAGTCGTTGAGTTAACGGCAACCTTGGTCACATTCTTCCATTTTCTGTCCACCCTATGTCCATTATCCATTGGAATATCCACGGCATTCGAGCCAATCGCGATGAATTGATGATCCTCTTACGATCCTACTCGCCGGTCATCTTCTGTCTTCATGAAACAAAGCTGCGTCCCCATGACCGCTTTGTTTTCCCCCATTTTCAGTCAGTCCGATTTGATATCCCCTCTGTTGAAGGCACTCCAGCACATGGAGGACTCATGATTCTTCTCCATGATACTCTCCATTATCACCCAATCCCCTTAAACACTTCCTTCCGAGCAGTCACTGTCTGTCTTTCTCTTTCTGGACGCACCTTCTCTCTTTGTACTGTATACATTCCATCGTCCACATCAATGGCACGAGCTGATCTCCTTCATCTTCTTGGTCAGCTTCCACCCCCCTATTTGCTGGTTGGGGACTTCAATGCCCACCACCCGGTTTGGGGATCTCCACATCCTTGTCCGCGTGGCTCACTATTGCTCGACGTCTTCCACCAAGCGGATCTTGTTTGCCTCAACACTGGGGACCCTACATTTTTGTCTGCGTCCATGACAAATTTCTCTCATTTGGACCTTTCGGTCGGTACTGTTCCGCTAGCTTGGCACTTCGAATGGTTCACCCTTACTGATACACACTCGAGTGACCACTTTCCACGTGTCCTTCGATTGCAGCCACAACTGCCCTATATGCGCCTGAGGCGCTGGAAGTTTGCCCAAGCCGATTGGACACTTTTTTCGTCTCTAGCGACATTCGATGACCGTCACTTTCCTAGCGTCAACGATGAGGTCACTCATATTACAGACGTTATTCTTACAGCTGCGGAACGTTCAATACCTTGCACCTCCGAATTTCCCCAACGCCCCCCCAGTTCCTTAGTGGAACGAGGCATGCCGTGTTGCAATACATGAGCGGCGACGTGCTCTTCGCGTTTTCAGACACAATCCTACATTGGCCAACTGTATCCGCTATAAGCAGCGTTTCTCCCGAAGAAATGTGCAGCGGAAGTGTGACCTCTTGCTTTCTCCTCTCAAAATCACGAAAGCTACATACTGTTTTCTCCATACGGGAACTCCAACATGCACTCTCTTCTTCTCGCTCCTCCGCCCCAGGACCGGATGGTATCCACATCCAAATGTTTCTGCATTTATCATACCAAAGTCTGCGTTACCTCCTTCGCCTTTATATTCGAATTTGGACCGACAGTACTTTTCCCAGATGATGGCGGGAAGCTATCGTTGTTCCTGTTCTGAAACCTGGAAAGGGCAAACATCTCCCCTCTAGCTATCAGCCCATTTCTCTCACGAGTAGTGTATGTAAGGTTTTGGAGCGTATGGTGAATTGCCATTTAGCTTGGTGGCTGGAGTCCCACAGTCTTTTAACACCTGCCCAATGCGGTTTTCGAAAGCATTGTTCTGCAGTTGACCATCTTGTTGCTCTCTCCACTTATATCATGAACAATTTTCTCCGGAAACGCCAAACAGTAGCAATATTTTTTGATCTGGAGAGAGCATACGATACCTGTTGGAGGACAGGCATCCTCCGCACACTGTTCTCTTGGGGCTTTCGCGGTCGGTTGCCCCTTTTTCTTCGCGAATTTATGGCAGAGCGCACATTTAAAGTGCGGGTGAACACTACTCTCTCCCGTACTTTCTCCCAAGAAAATGGGGTACCCCAGGGCTCCGTGCTAAGTGTTGTACTGTTTGCCATTGCCATAAATCCAATTATGGATTGTCTCCTTCCTGATGTTTCGGGCTCCCTCTTTGTGGACGATTTTGCCATCTACTACAGCTCTCAACGGACCAGCCTTATTGAACGACATCTTCAAGGCTGTCTCGATCGCCTCCACTCTTGGAGCATCGAAACAGGCTTCCACTTTTCTCCCAGTAAGACCGTTTGTGTTAATTTTTGGCGTCATACAGAGTTTCTTCCACCTTCCTTACATCTAGGACCTGTCAACCTTCCATTTTCGGACATCGCTAAATTCTTGGGTCTTATGTTTGACAGAAAACTGTGCTGGTCCTCCCATGTTTCCTATCTTTTGGCTCGCTGTCTGCGATCCCTCAACACCCTCCGTGTCCTGAACGGTACCTCCTGGGGAGCGGACCAAGTGGTCCTTCTCCGCCTCTATCGCGCCTTAGTGCGCTCGAAATTGGTCTATGGAAGCATAGTTTACTCCTCTGCTCGGCCGTCTATTCTTCGGCATCTCGACTCTATCCACCACCGTGGATTACGTTTAGTGTCTGGAGCTTTTTACACCACCCCTGTGGAAAGCCTTTATGCTGAGACTGCTGAACCTCCGCTGTCCAATCGGCGAGCTGTCCTTCTAAGTCATTATGCTAGCCATTTGTCTTCCATGCCTGCTAATCCGGCCCACGACATTTTTTTCGACGCCTCCTTGGATTTAGGGTATGCAGGCCACCCTTCCTCCCTACTACCACCGGGAGTCCGCTTCCGTCAACTGCTCCATTCTCTTTCCTTTTGCTTTCCTAAAACTTTCTTGACAACTTGGGGTACAGCACCGCCTTGGCTCTATCCCCGGCCCTGTCTACTCCGTGATCTTTGTCAGTTTCCCAAGGATGGTACCCCTTCACTTGTTACCGTCAGGCATTTTCTGCTCTATGTGCACAAATGCAGGATGCCACATTTATTTACACTGATGGCTCAAAAAGATCATTTGGTGTAGGGAGTGCCTATATTGTTGGCGACACCCCAACTCTATTTCGGCTTCCCGACCAGTGTTCGGTTTATACTGCGGAGCTTTACGCTGTTCTCCAGGGTGTCCAATACATCCATCTCCATCAGCGGATACAGTATGTTATCTGTTCAGATTCTCTCAGCTCTCTCCTCAGTCTCCAAACTCTCTACCCTGTCCACCCTCTGGTCCACCCGATTCAGGACTGCCTACGCTTGCTCCACTTGGGGGGGCATCTCGGTGGCGTTCCTCTGGATCCCAGGACATGTTGGTATCTGTGGAAATGAGGCGGCCGATATAGCGGCCAAGGCTGCAATCTCTCTTCTTCGGCCAGCTATTCGCACGATTCCCTTCGCCGATCTATGGAGTGTTTTATGTCGTCTTGTTGTTCTTTTATGGCATGCACATTTGTCGACACTTCCCCATAATAAATTGCGGGATGTGAAAGCTCTTCCCTGTACTTGGACCTCTTCCTCCCGAACGCGTCGTCGGGAGGAGGTAATTTAAGTAGACTCCGGATAGGGCACTGTCTTTTTAGCCATCAACATCTTTTAAGCGGCGATCCTCCCCCACTCTGTCCCCACTGCTCTCAGCTGTGGACGGTAAGACAATTTTTACTTGAGTGCCCATATTTTACTCCGTTACGTGCCCGTCTACAGCTGTCGCCTGAAATATCGTCCATTTTAGCAGATGACACGCGCTCAGCCGATCGCGTTCTCGAGTTTATTAGTGCCAGTGAGATGACGTCAGTCATTTGAAGCTCTGTTTGGGGACAACCAACCCTTTTCTGTGGTGGTTTTTTAAGGTCTCCTTCTGCTTTTAGTTTCTCCAATTTTTTTTAGTTTCGTTCCCATTGCTGCTGGTTTCCATTTTCGTTTTTTACCTTTTCCTAAGTCACAGACCGGGCACTAATGACCATAGCAGTTTTGCGCCCTAAAACAACAACAACAAAAAAAAAGAATAATAAAATGAAAGGAAGCTAATTATAACATTAAGAAACTCTGACAACTTGTCATTTTTCTTTCAAAAATAATCATTACTTGCTCCCACTTGACACACTTATGCTGGCCTTATCTTGTAAACTTAGTTTAGTTTTTCCTCAATTACATTACAGTTATCTGTGAATGTTTTTCACAACAGGCTATGTTGCCTAATCCTTGAACTGCAAATGGTGGTGGTGGAAAAAAAAGTTTTGTATTTATCTATTTCATTCCACTAGATGGAAAGGAAAGAATTTTTGAGCTCCACAAGCTAAAATATATCTAGAGTTTCAGTATGATTAGAAATGGACGAATACTAGTAAACCATACCAAAACATCATATAGCTGTGTAAAGTATTGTTATGTGGCTCTACCTCTCTACATATCCATGCAGTGATGTTTTGTTCTTAGTAGCTACATCCTCCAATTGTTCATTTCTTCTTTTCCACATTTCTTCCCTTTAATTGCACTGTAAAACTGTACTATCAAAATAGGAAACGATTCCAACAATGTTATGGCAATTATTGTGGTGGTGTGTGTGTTTTTTTTTTTTTTTAAAGTTTGCAGCCAGATGGCCTTCCTTTCACAGAGCAGTTGTCACTTACTCTAAGGGAGTATTTTATAATTTTGTACTGTGCATATTTATATTGTAACAATTTGCTTTTTCTTCGATTATAGGTAGGAACCACCCTGTTGTTCTCACAAATTAGTACTATGAATATTTGTATTATAATGGTTTGTGTTGTTTTTTTTTTATTGTAGGATGGAGCATCTTGCTATTTGCCCAAATAGATTCAGAAAAACTGTGTGAAAACCATACTCAGTCTGCCAAGCATGTTTATCTGGAATGCAGATTTGAACCAAATCCAGCTGATTTCCATACCTCAAAAACTGCATGTTAAGATTTTTTATTGCACTTTTGTGAAATAAATTTTATTATAGGTTTTTAATTTCTTTTTGTTTCAGAATTTCTATGCTGAAAGATTTGGATCTGAAAACATTGTCATTATAAAAGACTCAAAATCTGTAGATTTGAGCAGTTTGAACCCAGAAAAAGCTTATATTCAGATAACATACGTGGAGCCTTATTTTGAGTCTTATGAAATGAGATACCGAGTAACATACTTCGACAGAAATTTTAACATCAGTGAGTAGCTAACAAGTTACACAATATCTGCTCATTTCTGTTTTTGTTCTGATTGGCAACACACTTTCACTGATTTTATGAAATAATTGTATTTTTTCACCTGGTTGTAAGAAGCAGGATGGCCACTTTATTCCACCATGATTTTGGCTTCGATGCCATTCTCAGGTGGTTTCAATGTGCCCAAGAACACGTCATAAACCAAAGTCAAACTGCAATGTGGAAAAATACATGACATCATGATATTTTATAACTGCACCTAGGATCATCAAGTACAGCATGTGAGTCTATCTTCAGTGATAGTCTTGTACAAATTTAATCAATATGTTGTTTTTCTCACCTTCATAACAGTATTTTGCACATTGTGAGTGAAGATGTATGACATGCTTCATTTGATGAGCCAATGTATGGTCATGAACTATGATGGTGTCAAATGTTTTGGTGTATTGTGGTTCACTTTTAGGTTATGGCCATGCTCAAAGCGCTTTAAAACCACTTGAGAATAGCAGAACATGCCAAAATCGACTACAGAATAAATTGGATATTGTTCCCATTACATCCATGTGGCAAAAATTTTGTCATTTCTTATTTCTGCTTCTCCAATACTTTCAGTGCCTCTGATAAGAGGCAAGGATGTACGTTATCATGGCTATTTATAGTGTTCCATTAATGTGAAAAATTCCAGTAAATGTGAATTGTTTCTTTAAACTCTGCAAAATTAATTTGCAAGTGACAGAGAGTAGGGAAAATTAATAAACTGAGACAGAACTGATGTCCTTCAGCAGGCAAAATGTTTAGTACTGCTGATAGACACATACAAAGGTGATAATATTATTGTAGCTTTTGGAACCGTTAGTTTATTCCTTAGGAAGGAGAGATGGAAGGGTTTGGGAAGATTGAAAAAAAGGACAGGTCACTCAGATCTCAGGATGTTGTGAAGACTAGGGAAATCCTCATTAACTACTTTGTTTTAACAAACTGAAGTACTTAGGAATGGCAACAGTAATGAGAAACTGGCAAGCCTGGAATGAGGAACTGATATTTAGCTACTAAAATGTGCTGTCTATATTAAGAGTGAGACAGACATGTAGGGAAAAAAAGTCATTTTCTAAGAGGTTTTGACATACATCACAAGTTTTATCAACATACGTCTCATATGCTATGTGGTAAGTGCAATTTAGAGATCATGATCTTAACAACATTGTTGCAGTTAAATTTTCCATCTGTCTTTTGTGCATCTAGGACAGTTTGTGCTAAATATTGACACCCTAACTATGTAAGACTATCCTCATATTTCAGTGCCCTGATAATATTCCCATTTTTGTGTCATGCATCAGTTATTTTGTGAAGTTCGTGATTTTTTTAAAAACTTCTTATTGTTCTTTTGTTGATTCGGAATCTCATTTTTTGTTTATTTGTTTAATTTTACATAACCTTTAAAATTACTGTACTTCATTTTTAGTTTTGATTGTCATTATATGTAACTAATGTAGACTTCTTCATTTTATTTGAAGATGGTATAAAAAGGTTTACTCAGTTTGGAATAATGAGCTGTATTATAGGAAGAAATTGTAAATTATTTTATTTCCTCTTGTCCTAAGACAAATGGTGTTTTTAGGTCGTGTCACTTCTACAAATGTTTCCCTGTTTCTTCCCCCTTTATGTGAAAGATTTCCAGTGTCTTCTAGACTGGCTACAAGGGAATGATTAACATCCATTTTAATAATCAACCCAAGGCATACGGAATTTTTGTCATCTTATCATCTGCTGACCATGAGTCTAATTTTGTCAATAAGTATGTGATTCTCATATGCGTTGTCATTCTTGTTGTTCCCATTTCATTCTGCTGTGGTTTGCAAATATTGGAAAATGTGAATTGCTTAAAATTATGATAATCAGCCACATTGCTGATGAAAGGGACTTCAAGAAGTAGAAATGATTAGGCCGGAACGTAAAGTAAATATTGTAAGGGTTACTGTAAAAGTTTTGTAGATGTAATGCTAAGTCCTGCTTTTTCAGTGTGTTCTCTTCATGTCTTTTCAAAGTATTTGGCTCAAATTGTATGCTCACAAAGCCTTCCAGAAGAATCCATCAGAAATGTTTTACAGGGTGTCATTACTATTTCTACAGGCAAAAGGATTATATATTTTGTTTTCAGGCAGATAAATGACATGAAACCAGAAGCTGTCTGTGAAATGGATACAAAAGTGTGCCCAAGTGATTAGAGGCCTCATTCAACATGTTAGAGTGTCTATTCCAGCAAACATTGAGGGACCAGAGTGCAACCAACTGCCGATTGTAGTGCACATTGGGACAAACTGTGCAGATTGTCTGGATGCCGAGGTCATACTAAGATCATTCCAGCAATTGGCAGAGAAGATTGAGAAGATCACCTGATGCTGACTTTGCAGAAGAGCTGTCTCTCTTTGTCACCTGGAAATCATTGGAACAGAGGCCAAAGACCAGGGTCTGGCATTTGTCATGTGATAGTCAATCATACTGCAGAATCTTCCTGACATCCAAGCTTGTTGGCACCCAGAGAAAGGTCGATGCAGAAGCAGGCTTGTGGGGGCATCAACCTGCAGCACACCATGATTGTGAACTGATTTTGGTTCTGAGCTGCTTTCCATGCTACTAGAGCTTTGGGCTGCTACACAATGATCAGTTGGGATGATTACAGTTCTATTAGTGGTAAGCATAAAAAGAGATACTGCATAACGTTATTATATGCCTTCTCTGTAAACTACGTAGCACAGGTAGTTGGGAACCCAACTCATGATGAAAATATATTGTATCCAATTGAAATAAATAGACCTGACATCCTTGAGAATGCTCACATTGAAATTGGTATTCAGTGATTGTAGCAACAATGACTATCAAAGGACAAAGAACAACTAAAACAAGCAGAAAGATTTGTATGTTCTGTTAACTAGATAAAAAGGTTATAGTGTCGTATCTCAGTGAGAAACTTTAAACTTTTAGGCCAGAACACCAGCATGTAGAGGAACTATGACTCAGGTTTAAAAGAATAGTTGGCCATGTACTGTATAGTTATGTACCCAGGAAAACAGCTCATGATGAAGAGGACCCTCCATTGTATACAGTCATTGTAAAGAAACTGCTAAAGAGACAGACTACTGAATATTAAGTGAAGAAAGAAGATAAAGCTTTAAATAGAGAGATTTTGAATTAAACATTAGGCTGTCAAGAGGGCAATGCTTGAAGCCTTCAGTGACTACCATAGCAGAATATTATTGAAAGATCTCTCTCAAAATCTGAAGAAATTCTGGCCATATGTAAAGGATTTTTGTAGCACAAAAGTTAGTGTCTATACATTAATGGATGAGACAGAAACTGAAGTTGTGGGTGGCAGACCAGAAGCAGAAATGCTGAACTCTTGTTTTAAAATGTCACCTTACAAAGGAAAATCCAGGATTATTGCCCAGTTTAATTCTTGTAACACTGCAAGGAGGAGTGAAATAGATATTACATTCAGTGGCATTGTGAAACAGCTGCAATTGTTCATATTAAATGAAGCTCCTGGGCCCGATGAAGTCCCTGCCAGATTCTATATCAGATTTGCTACTGACAAGGGGAGGCAATGACGTTTGGAACGCGGATTTACTGCAAACTTCATACAATCGTAGTCGTAGTACTCCATGAGGACAACAAAATTTGTAAGCCGTAGCATGCACTTCTCAAGCGTTATTGAGAAAATCGCAAGATAATTTCGGTCATCGAATATATATCTGTGCGTGGCCAATTTAACTGTGAAGCGGCTGCAGCCCATTGTTGGAAGGAAGCACAGGTCATACTCATCTACAAGAAGGGCAGCATATGTGGACCACAAAACTGCCACTCATTATACTTGACTTTCATCTCTTGTACAATCTATGAACATATACTGAGCTCAAAAACTCAAAGAGATAAAGAGTGCACTTTAGTCAGTAACATAATCATGATGGAAAAAGACTGGAAAATCAGTATACATTATAAAGAAAGTAGAACCTCCCGCCCCCCTTTATTGATATATTGTTGTTTTAAGTGTGACACAGGGCAGTTATATGTTTTGCACTTAACTTCTAATTTCGTAATTCCGTATGCAGTTCAAGTAAAAAAATTTGAACAGATCACTTTCATCTGCAAATAATTTGAACAAATCATTCATATCTTTAACATAAGTATCTCTTGTCAGTTTTCTTGTAATACACATGAATTTCTTATTTTAGGAATAAACTTAAATCCTGTACCTAGTGTTGGAATTCTGCTGTTTAATATCTCCAATCCATATCTAAAAGCAGTTCAGACAGTATATTACATAGCATTAGGAAAATTTTCTGCAAGAAGAACTAAAAATAATTTCTGTTGTTAAAAAAATGTTCATATGGATAAAAAATGTTCACTGCTATAGTTGAACTTTTTATCATTGTGTTATATTATTATTAATTACTCGTTTAATGTTAATAATGCGATGGATATACTGATAATGGTTAAGTTATGTACCACACTTATATCATCTCATAAATTTTGTATTTCATTTTTAAAAAAATATTTTTTTTTAATAATGAGATGTAGCAAATAGAATGACCTCCTCCATGCAGACCAGCATATATTCGGAAAACTCTGAATATGTGAAACGCAACTCCCACTTTCCTCACATGACTTCCTGAATGCCATGGATCAATGCAGTCAGGTAGATGCAGTATTTATTGACTTCTGAAAGACATTTCACTCATTACCACACCTGTCCTTAGTATCAAAAGTCCAGTCATGGGATGTCAAGTTAGATTTGTAACTTCACTACTGGCCATTAAAATTGCTACACCATGAAGGTGACGTGCTACAGATGCGAAATTCAACCAACAGCAAGAAGGTGCTCTGATATCCAAATGATTAGCTTTTCAGAGCATTCACACAAGGTTGGCACCAGTGGTGACACCTACAACGTGCTGACATGAGGAAAGATTCCAACCGATATCTCATACACAAACAGCAGTTTACCGGCGTTGCCTAGTGAAACGTTGTTGTGATGCCTCGTGTAAGGAGGAGAAATGCGTACCATCACGTTTCTGACTTTGATAAAGGTCAGAGTGTAGCCTATCCCGATTGTGGTTTATCGTATCATGACATTGCTGCTCGCATTGGTCGAGATCCAATGACTGTTCGCAGAATATGGAAGCGGTGGGTTCAGGAGGGTAATACGGAATGCCATGCTGGATCCCAATGGCCTCGTGTCAATAGCAGTCGAGATGACAGGCATCTTATCCGCATGGCTGTAACGGATTGTGCAGCCACGTCTCAATCCCTGAGTCAACAAATGGAGACCTTTGCAAGACAACAACCATCTGCACGAACAGTTCAACGACGTTTGCAGCAGCATGGACTATCAGCTTGGAGACCATGGCTGCAGTTACCCTTGATACTGCATCGCAGACAGGAGTGCCTGCGATGGTGTACTGAATGACGAACCTGGGTGCACGAATGGCAAAACGTCATTTTTTCGGATGAATCCAGGTTCTGTTTACAGCATCATGATGGTCGGATGTGTGTTTGGCGACATCGCGGTGAATGCACATTGGAAGCGTGTATTTGTCATCGCCATACTGGCATATCACCTGGCGTGATGGTATGGGGTACCATTGGTTACATGTCTCTGTCACCTCTTGTTCACATTATGACAGTTTGAACAGTAGACGTTACATTTCAGATCCCTGCGAAACCCTACATTTCAGCAGGATAATGCACGACCACATGTTGAAGGTCCTATATGGGCCTTTCTGGATACAGAAAATGTTCGACTGCTGCCCTGGCCAGCACATTCTCCAGATCTCTCACCAATTGAAAACGTCTGGTCAATGGTGGCCGAGCAACTGCCTCGTCACAATACTCTTGATGAACTGTGGTATCATGTTGAAGCTGCATGGGCAGCTGTACCTGTACACGCCATCCAAGCTCTGTTTGACTCAATGCCCAGACGTATCAAGGCCGTTATTATGGCCAGCAGTGGTTGTTCTGGTTACTGATTTCTCAGGATCTATGCACCCAAATTGTGTGAAAATGTAATCACATATCAGTTCTAGTATAATATATTTGTCCAATGAATACCCGTTTATCATCTGCATTTCTTCTTGGTGTAGCAATTTTAATGTCCAGTAGTGTAGGTTGAGGATTTCTTGGTGGGGAGGACACAGCATGTTACGTTGGATGGAGAGACATCTCCAGGGAAGTGTATTGGGACTCTTGCTGTTCATGTTGTATATTAATACCCTTGCACATAATATTAGTAATGCCAGATTTTTGCAGATGATGCGATTATCTGTAGTGAAGTACTGTCTGAAAAAATCTGCACAAATCTTCAGTCAAATATTGAGCAGATTTCCAAGTGGTGTAGATGTTGGCAGCTTGCTTAAAATGTTCAGAAACGTAAAATTTTGCACTTCACAAAAAGAAAGTAAGTATCCTATGACTACAATATCAATGAGCTCCAGCTGGAATCAGTCAGCTCATACAAATACCTGGGTGTAACAATTTGTAAGGATATGAAATGAAATGAAATGATAAATAGTACAATTCTCAAGGCTGTCAATTCAACTAAGTACCTGGGTGTTAAAATTACGAACAACTTCACTTGGAAAGACCACATAGTTAATATTGTGGGGAAGGCGAGCCAAAGGTTGCGTTTCATTGGCAGGACACTTATAAGATGCAACAAGTCCACTAAAGAGACAGCTTACACTACACTCGTTCGTCCTCTGTTAGAATATTGCTGCGCGATGTGGGATCCTTACCAGGTTGGATTGGCGAAGGACATCGAAAGGGTGCAAAAAAGGGCAGCTCGTTTTGTATTATCATGTAATAGGGGAGAGAGTGTGGCAGATATGATACGCGAGTTGGGATGGAAGTCATAAAGCAAAGACGTTTTTCGTCGCAGCGGGATCTATTTACGAAATTTCAGTCACCAACTTTCTCTTCCAAATGCGAAAATATTTTGTTGAGCCCAACCTACATAGGTAGGAATGATCATCAAAATAAAATAAGAGAAATCAGAGCTCGAACAGAAAGGTTTAGGTGTTCGTTTTTCCCGTGCGCTGTTCGGGAGTGGAATGGTAGAGAGAGAGTATGATTGTGCTTCGATGAACCCTCTGCCAAGCACTTAAATGTGAATTGCAGAGTAATCATGTAGATGTAGATGTAGATCACATAGCTCAGCTGGCAGCTGATTGTGGTTCATTGTTAGAATACTAGGGAAATGCAGTTAGTCTACAAAGAAGACTGTGTACAAAACCCTCATGTGATCCATCCTAGAATATTGCTAAAGTCTGTGGGATCTTTACCAAAGTGGACTAACAGGGGATATTGAATGTATACGAAGAATGGCAGTACAACTGGTCACAGAATTTTTTGACTAATGGGAGAGTGTCATAGGGATGCTGAAAGAACTGAACTGCTAGGTGCGTTGAGATAGATGCAAAATATCCCATGAAAAGCTACTTAGAAAATTCCTGGGAGCAACTTCAAGTGATGAATCTAGGAATATATACAACCTTCTTACATATCACATCCAGAAGGATCACGACAACAAAATTAGACTAATTACCATGCACACAGAAGCGTTTAGGAAATTATTCTCCCGTGTTTGTGCATTTGTGTGTGTGTGTGTGTGTGTGTGTGTGTGTGTGTGTGTGTGTTTGTAGATAAACCTGTGAGGTATCATCGCTTGCCCCTATATTGGAATTCACCATATCTCACAGCTATGACTAGAATAATAATTCCCTTGGTCTTTCAACAAGAAACTGGACTCCAATTCAGTACAGCAGTTTGAAAGTGGCTTCCTCCACTACTTTCTCTGTAGTGGTAGCACAGCATGGTTCTTTATCAATGGCATTAAGCTGCCCTTCCTGGACACATGCAAGTACAAATATGTGTGGGGTTATGATAATGAAATGGCTGAATGGCCTACCAACACTAAGGTGTTCCAAATACCATATATAATGCTCTATTCAGCACAATTAAAGTTAATGTTTGAGAGTTCAGAACAGAATTAAATGTAAATGCTTTACACATTTTATAAAGGCTTTTGTACATAGAAACATTATACATTACCTGAAAATTCATATGAAAATAGCTATATAACCTGTATTTTTTCTGCATTTTAGAAAGATTTTACTACGCAACTCCATTCACACCTCGAGGAAGAGCTCATGGGGAACTTCATGAGCAGTACAAACGCAAGACTATACTAACTACCGCAAACCATTTTCCATACATTAAAACTCGTATACAAGTAGTGGATAGAAAACAGGTATGTCAAACTATTTGTGTTCTGTTAGTGATTACTAGCAGTAACACTTTTAGGTGATTTAGTCTTGTGTGATGTGCCCTGCATATTCCAACTAGTTAATCTCAAAACTAATTTTCCAGAAATGTGTAATAACAGCTCATAGTAAAATATTGGGTTGATTATGATAACTGACCAATTTTTATAGTAGTAGAGATAGGAGGGAGTGGTGTTTTAAAAAAATCCTGCCAGTGATAGCAATACATGTTCTCAAACCTGTCAATATGGCAGAAGTCAATATCACATTGGTCTAGATATAAAAAAAGAAGGGAAAGTCATAGTGCCTTGACAAATAAGCATATTTGCTCCCTGAAGAATAAGTTAAATTGTTAAAAAGTGAACATCTGCAGGGTCCAAATCTGCAAGTTGCAAATGTGAATATTGTTCATATTTTGGCTGTAACAATAAACTTAGATTTAAATAAAGAGAAAAGAAAATGATGGTTATACTGCTGGTGAATATATTTTAAAGTACCTTAACTGTCAATGTTTTGCCATATAAACATGATTTTCTTTACTTTTAGATTATTTTAACCCCTATTGAAGTTGCTATTGAAGATATTCAGAAGAAAACAATGGAACTTGCACAGTCAACACATCAAGAACCTCCAGATCCAAAGATACTGCAGATGGTGCTACAGGGTTGTATTGGTGAGCTATTTTTATAGTTTTAACATTAATGCATTTATATGAGTATAAATTTAGTGTTGGTGTTCAAACAGTATTTTAAAGGTAGGTAGTCATCTCTCTCTCTCTCTCTCTCTCTCTCTCTCTCTCTCACACACACACACACACACACACACACACACACACACACACCTTCTGCATGTACATAAACCTAACAATCCTGGTTGCCCCATCATCCATTGTAGGCTGATTACTATGCTCCCACTGAAAGAATTTCAACTCCAACCAATTGCTCGTAGCTTAGCCTCTCATATTATAGATATGAACAACTTCCTTCACTGACTCTCGGTGATCCCTACCCCTATTATCACTTGGATTCCTGTGTGTCACTGTTGTTGCCACCTCCTTATACATCAAGATCCCCCATGCCCATGGCCTTGATGCTATCAAACACTGTCTCTCCCAACATTCTTCTGACTCTAAACCCACCACCTCAGTGCTTATACATCTAACAAATTACACATAATGACTTTTCCAAGGTTTGATGATACCAAGTTAAAAAGTGATGAAAATACAGTTCAACAGTATAAAGCTATCTTGACAAATAGACTTAATGAAGCCAAAGAGCAGACAGGAGAGGATATTGAAAAATTGGAAACGGTTGAAGGAATAATATATGAGACAGCTGAAACTGTACTCAGGAGAAAGAAGCAATTGAGAACCCAGAGCTGATTTGATGAAGCCTGTAGGAGGAAGATAAAAGAAAGAACCGAGGTAAGAAAAAGAAAGCTGCAGAGGAGAGATAGAGGTATGGTAGAAGAATACCAGGAGGAGAGAAGGGAAGCAGATAAGGAATCTAGGAGGAAAAAGAGAGAATTTGAAAAACAGTGGGGTGATCTGTTAGAAGAAACAAGGAAATTCTATATGAGGGTTAAAGATATGCGGAAAGGATTCCAACCCAGAGCAGTTTTCTGTAAAGATAAGGAGGGAAATCTGATTGGAGGAAAAGAGCAGATTTTAGACAGATGGGTGGAGTATTTTAGTGAACTACTGAATGCAGAATCGGAAAACGAAGGTGGGGTTGATGCCGGTATGGCAGAGAAGGAAGTAAACAGAGATGAAGAGCACCAGGGATCAGTAGCAGAACCCACAGTGGAAGAAGTTAAAGTTAGTATCAAGACTCTTAAAAAACAATAAGGCTCCAGGAGAAGACAATATCACAGCAGAAATGATAAAATATGGTGGAGGAAAAGCTAGTAAGGGTGTTGCATGAGGTTATAGTGGAAATATGGCGCAAAGAAAACATACCGAAACTGTGGGGTACAGCAATACTCTGCCCTATGCCCAAGAAACATGACAAAGCTGACTCCAGGAATTATAGAGGAATTGCACTACTCTGTGTAGTATATGAAGTATTAGGAAAAATCATGGCTGGGCGGTTAAGGACATACGTAGAAGAGTATCTAGGAGACTACCAGTGTGATTTCAGAACTAATAGATACACTACAGACCAGATTTTCACTATCAGACAGCTGTTCATTGACTTCAAACAAGCTTATTATAGTATAAAAAGGGATCAATTTTGGAGGGCAATGCAAGAGAGAAGAGTCCCTAACAAACTGATAAGATTGGTTCAAATGACTTTGAGAAGAACAGTATGCAAAGTAAAAATCGAGGGCATTTTATCAAAGGCATTTGAAGTTAACTAAGGACTGCGGCAGGGTGATGTGCTCTTTGCTATTCTGTCTGATGTCGCCTGGGAGAGTGTAATGTGAAAGACACAAAACAACAACCCTGGGGGAACACTGTTTAATAGAATGACTCAGGAGCTTGCTTATGTGTATGATATTGATTTGTTATGCAGGAGGAAACAGGACCTGGAAGAAAAGCTTGAAAAAGTAGAAAGATAAGGTGCGGAGATGGGACTGACCGTTAATCGGTCAAAGACCAAGTATATGGTAACATCTAGTTAAAGATATAGTGAAGCAGAAAGAAGCATGACTTTGAACGGAAAAGAATATGAATGCTGTGAAAGCTTTAAATATCTTGGGTCACTGGTAACTGAGAATAATGATATGAGAGAAGAAATACATGCAAGGATTGCAGCTGGTAACAGGAGCTACTTTTCACTGGTTAAAGTGTTTAAAGCAAGAAGCCTTAGTAGGAATATGAAGCTGACTGTGTATCATACAGTAGTCAGACCTCTGGTGATGTATGGTTCAGAGACTTGGACTATGACACAAAATGATGAGGAGTCGTTGCTGGGATGGGAAAGGAAGATACTTAGGAAAATCTACGGGCCAGTGAACGATAGGGTTTTTTGGAGAATCAGAAATAATGAGGAGATCAGAGAGTTGTACAAAAAACCAGATATCATGACTGAAATAAAGAGTAATAGACTACGTTGGTTGGGACATGTAGAAAGAATGGTGGAGAACAGCACAGTAAAGAAAATTTTCAAAGGAAAACCTGGTGGATGTCGTATAAGGGGCAGGCCAAGGATCAGATGGCTAGACAACCAGAGGACGACTTGAGAAGGATGAGAGTGAAAAGATGGAGAGCCAAGGCAGCCAGCAGAAAAGAGTGGGTGGAGGTTGTCCGTGAGACCAAGGCCCTACAAGAGCAGTAGCGCCAAGGACTAGTAGTAGTAGTAGTAGTAGTAGTAGTAGTAGTTAGTAGTAGATGACTTCTCCTTTAAGTGGAAAACATAAAACAACTCTACTGCTTGGCCATGGGCACCCGCAGGGCACCCTGTTATGCCAATCTGTTTGTGTACCATCTAAAGGAAACCTTCATAGCTTCCCAAAACCCTTGTCTGGTTCAGGTTCATTTGTGATACCTTCATGGTCTGAACCGAAGGTGGAGAGACACTATCCTCATTCCTCCACAACCTCAATACCTTTTCTCCCATTATCTTCATGTGATCTTCCTCAGCTCCACATGCCACCTCCCTGGACATTGGCCTCACCTCTCTGATGGCTCCATCCACACGTCTGTCTGTATCAAGCCCATTGACCACCAAAAGTACCTGCATTTTGATAGCTGTTATCTTTTCTATACCAGAAAATTGTTCCCATATTGTCTGCACCCATGGATGGCGTATCTGCCCAGTATAGTCCAGTCATCGAAGGGAAAGGGAAATTATGAGAATAAAATCATGCAGTTGCAGATTTTTGCACAGTGATAAGAGCAAGTGTCGTGAATAACACACTAAATAAAAATCATGACCAGTGGAGTGTGAGTGCTGGGGTGGGGGAGGGGGCATTTAAGGGTAACTTTTTTATGTTTTTCTCAATTAACTCAAAATTAGTGTCTTCTAATGATAATGTTTCTCAGTACAAAATTAAACTACATTAAATTTCATACAAAAAAGGTCCTACTCACTTTTTTGTCTATGACTAAAGTTTCTGTTTTGCATGGGATGTAAAAATCACTGATTATTAATAATTTTATTTTAACAGTAGAAAATTTCATGTTTGTCTTTAAATGGAGCCATTATTAATATTAATTGTGTGGACCATGTCTAAGTACAGTAGAACTGTATTAAGGGATACATTGTGTGTTAGGGGTGTAAGAAGGGGGAGGGGAGATTGTGGGGATAAAAGTGCAGGGGAAGGTAGATCAATGGATTGTGTTCATGCATCTCTCTCCATCATAGATCTGCAAACTGAAGATCTAGCAAGTGATTCCCCACTCCATCTACACAACTATATCACGAGAAGCAACTAGAGGATGTTCCACTTAGTTACACCGACCCTTCCCAGCGCACTTTAAGAATGACTGGCGACACAGGGCATGGACTTGTCCGGGGGTTGTTTATTTTCCACTGAATGCGTGAACACTACATGGAAAGCAGATATGTCTTACTATTAACACTAACACAAGAAACACATATGGACAGAATATACATAAATCTCTGCATACTGATGTACACTTCTAGAGGGGAAGTTGATTATTAATCACCCTGTACACCAGCTGTAGTGTTCTTCCAGGAAAGGCAACTCCCCCATTATGAGCACTGCTCGCTTTTCAGTTTCACACAGGCTATTCCTCACCAGCATTTCTTGTCCAGTTGTCTTATATGAGTTGTCAAAACAACTTCGCTGAGCTTTTGTTAATATAGATGAGTTATTTTTAGTTTACTAAATGAGTACTTTTTGCAGATGTTACGTAAGGTTTTATGTAAAATACCTTCCTGTAAACTGTGGCTGACACAAGTTTAATTTGTAAGTGTGGTGTTGTCAGTGACCTTCATAGTGTTGGTTGGAAAGGAATTGAATTGGTAACTGTACACTTGTGACAGTCTCTTCACTGTGGTAGACAGCTCCAGCTGTTGAGCTTTTTTGCATAATAGCTCACTTAACAACTGTGAATAAGTACTCACTTAATAAACTGCAAATAAATCCACTATATTAACACAAGAGGACTGGACTGGACAGGAAATGCTGGGAATCTGTAGTCTCTCTGTAAACTGAATATTGAGCTGGACATGTAGTGGAGGAAGTTGTCTTTCTTGGAAGAACACTCTAGCTGCTATACAAGGTGGACTAAGAACTAAGTTCCCCCTCTAGCAGTGTAGATCAGTATGCAGGGATTTACGTATAATCTGTCCATATGCATTTCTTGTGTTAGTGTTATGAATAACATATATCTGCATTCCATGTAATTTTTACACATTTTGTAGAAAATAAACATCCCTGGGCATGTCTGCACACTGCATCACCAGTCATTCATAAGGCACTCTGCGAGTGTTGGTGTGACTACATGGAACGCTGTAGTTGCTTCTTGTGATGTAGTGGGGCAGATGGAGTGGGGAATCAACCCACTCGATCTTCAGTTTGCAGACTATGAACGAGGGAAATGCATGAACATATTCCAGCGACCTACCTTCCCTTGCACTTGTACTCCACTCCCCCCACCCCCCTCACTTCAACCTGCTACACTGCTGGATCATAATTTGTCCCTCAATACAGTTCTACACACTAGATGTGGTCTACACATTTAATATTTGTATTTTAACAACTTTAAATAAAGATGAACATTAATTTTATACCATTAAAACATATTTTTAATAATCTGAAATTTTTTTATCCCCTATATAGTGCAAACTATTAGTCCTAGGGAAAAAAATGAATAGGAACTTTTTTGTAGTAAATTTAATGTAGTTTAATTTTAATATGTTGAACATGGCCGCACTTCAGCAATGGTTAGAGGTAAGTAACTGAATCCAAATAGCCAACCAGTTGCAACAAAAGGTAGTTTTATTCAACCTTTACCTGTTTTCAAGTCTACCCCTGTTAGCTGAGTGGTCAGCATGACGGAATGCCATGCCAAGGGGCCCGGGTTCGATTACCGGCTGGGGCAGGAGATTTTCTCCACTCAGGGACTGGATGTTGTGTGGTACTCATCATTTCATCCCCATTTTCGATGTGCAAGTCGCCCAATGTGGTATCGAATGCAATAACTTGTGCTCGGCAGCCGAACTTCCCCAAATGGGGGACTCCTGGCCCACAATGTTGTATGCTCATGTCTGTGGTTTCAATGGATGTAAAAAAGATGGATTCAAAAAGATACGTAGCAAGATTTCAAATTATTTGGATTTCCAGTGTGAAATTTTGTTGCATGTTAAGACACAAAAGAACTGCAGACATTAGCTGCAAATGGACATTGATTTAAATCAATGGGGAAATTTGAAGATGTGTGTCTAGTAAGCAGGAGACCCAGCTTCAAATCCTGGTCCACCACAAATTTTCAACTTTCCCCATTGATTTAAATCAATTCCCACTCACAGCCAATGTCTGCAATTCCTTTGTGCCTTAATTCATAGCGGCTGCTGGATCAAAATAGTGTCCAACATGAAAAATTGACCTATAGACAATCCCCCCCCCCCCCCCCCCCCCCCCCCCCGGCTTCACTACTTTTTCCCGTAATTGACATTTTTTTTATCTTCATTGAGTGGGCTAGTATGGTGAAAATCTTGTGCAGACCTTCCCAGACAGGCACTATCACCAAAACCCAGTCCATCAACATGTTCCCTGTGTCATATGCTGACACTACTGGAATTCTCTCATCACTGCCCAAGAAACAGCTGCAAAGGTGCCACCCCCCCCCCCCCCCCCCCCCAATCATCATACGAGGTGTGATCAAAAAGTAACAGGAATTTTTTTTTCCTTCAAGTATCTTTATTTATTCATCATCAACATCAACTTTTTTCTCTTCAAAGTACTCCTCCTCAGATATAATACACTTGTGCCAACATTTTTTCCGTTCTTGGAAGCGCTTCTGGAACTCACTTTTCATTATGGTCTTCAGCCATTTTTGTTTTCATCTCATCAATGGTGGCAAAATGATGGCCTTTCATGGTTCTCTTCAGCCTCGGGAATGGAAAGAAGTCACAGGGGCCCATGTCCTGTGAATATGGGGGCTGAGGCAACACAAACAACCATTGAGGTGTGAGTGGGAGCATTATTGTGATGCAATTTCCAAACCAGTTTTGTCACAGTTCTGGTTGTTTTCTTCAGATTACTTCACGTTAATGGCACATAACTTCCAGGTAGTATTCGTGAAACATCCTGGCAGATTTAAACTGTGCGCCAGACCGAGACTCGAACTCGGGACCTTTGCCTTTGGCAGGCAAGTGCTCTACCATCTTACCTACCCAAGCATGACTCATGCCCCATCCTCACAGCTTTACTTCTGCCAGTATCTTGTCTCCTACCTTCCAAAATTCACAGAAGCTCTCCTGCAAAACTTGCAGAACTAGCACTCCTGGAAGAAAGGATATTGCGGAGACATGGCTTATCCACAGCCATGTTTACAGAGTGAGATTTTCACTCTGCAGCAGAGCGTGCGCTGATATTCTTTATTGACTTTATGACCATACCACAAGGCAGGAATTCATGATGCACTATCCCCTTGTAATCAAAGAAAACAGTAAGAAGAACCTTCACATGTGCTTGAACTTGCCAATTTTTTTTCAGTTTTGGCTCTTCAGGCAGTTTCTTTTGGGTAGATTAGGCTTCGATTTCAATGTCATACCTGTATACCCATGTTTTGTCACCTGTTATAACCTCCTTTAGAAATTCTGGATTGTTGTTGACTTCATTGAGCAATTCATGAGCGATCTCTGCACATCATCATTTTTGCTTGAAATTAAAAAATTTTGAAATGAACTTTGCTGCTACACATTTGCTTGACATGAGCCAGAGGATATGCTGACACCATCAGCAACCTCCCTGATGGTGATTCGGCAGTAATTGATGTGCTAGGATGTCCAGGGTGGTCATCATCTTCAGTGTCTCCTCAACCCTCGTTGAAATGTTTACATAACTCATAAACTCTTGTCTTACTCATAGCAGATTTGCTGAAAGCCACAGTCAATATTTCGAGTGCGGTGTTACAATTTATTCCGTTTTTCAAAGCAAAATTTAATGAAAAATTTTTGATCCATCTTTTTGTAACTAAAAATTTTCCAAGCACTTGAAAACACGTATAACCTTTTCAACTGTCAACAATAGACAAAATATTAAAAACAGCTAAAATGCAAACATACATCGAGAACTTGTGCATCAACAAAAATTTTGTAAATTAACTGTATAAAGCCCGTGAAACTAAAAAAAAAAGTTCCTGTTATTTTTTGATCACATCTCATATACCATTCCAGACCAGAGCAACTGGAACAGCGTCCTTCACCTGGGCTTTAACTATGTATCCTTATATCTAGAAATGATGGACATACTACCCAACTTTCTTCCACCCCATCCTAAAGTGGTATTCGGCAGCCCACCCAACCTACACAATATCCTGGTCCATTCCTATGGCACACCCATTCCCAACTGCTTGCCACATGGACCATATCCCAGTAGAAGACCTACGTGCAAATCCTGTCCACTTCACTCACCCAGCACAGCCCCTTAAGTCCCATCGCAGGCTTAATGTATCCCATTAGAGGAAGGGCTACCTATGAAGGCAGCCATGTCACATAGCAGCTTTGCTGCAATTTCTGCACACCAATTTATGCAGGTGTGACAACCAGCCAACTGTCCTCCCAAGTGAATGGTAACCACCAAATTTTGCCCAAGAACAAAGCTGGCCTCCAGTGGCACAACATGCTGCTGAACACAAAATACTCTATTTTAGTGGATGCTACACCAAAAGTGCTATATGGATGCTTCCCCCAGCACCAGATTTTCTCAACTACATAGATGGGAGTGGTCCTTCTAACATTTCTTTTGTTCTCGCAATCCTTTTGCCCTCAATCTCCATTAGTTCCTGCCCCAATCCCCACAGACATACACAGTTTTCCCAATATTCTCACCTTCCTCCGTTCTGTCATCACATCTCAATCTACTCCCCCACATTATCATCATTGTGCATGATGAGGCTCAACAACTCTGATGTCACAGCACTTGATTGTTTACTATGGTGAAGTGACTGACCTTGTCTTTCAACCATTGTCACTAAACTCCATCTATAATTTTTTAAATATTGTTGATCTGTCAGTATTCAGTTGCTATTAATATTGTATTAATGAGTTTTATGTTAGGACCATCTGTTTGCAACTGAATAAAGGCAATATTGGTTTTGCTGGGTGTGTTTTGCCTCAGTTTAATCGGCCTTCAGCTGTGGCCTGAAATACAAATACTTTTAATTTCATATACGGAACTTTCAGCTTACGTACAGTATTATGCTGTTGTGCAAGTATTTGTAAGTTACTAACAGCTCTGACCGAGGCACCTTTTGGTCACTATATTTTGTTATGTACTGTGTATGTTGATATTATTCTACATGTGCTCTTGCTGAACTGTTGGTGACGACACTTGCTGGTCATTTATCAGTTGCTTGCTCTCTACTGTGGCTTTGTGAGTGTGAGAGTTTTCTTGTATTGGGATGAGATTTATTGTGATTATTTATTCTTATAATTTTCACATCTTCCACTGTATTGTCTTAAATGCTCTACAAATATGTTGTAATTAATGTCATACTGCCAACATCTGATCTATTCTCTATATCTTGTGCTAAAATTCCTGCATGTCATTCCAACATACAGTGCTTTGCAGCTGTGGCATTTGAATTGGTATGTGCTTGATTCCTGGAAATTAGAGACTAATCAACTGATAAATGACCAGATGAGAGAGAGGATGATGATGATGATGATGATGATGATGATGATGATGATGATGTTTGGTTTGGATTGTGGGGCGTTCAACTGCGCAGTTATCAGTGCTAGTACAAATTCCCAACCTTTGCTCAGTCCAATCTTGCCACTTGAAATGATGAGGACAACACAAACACCCAGTCATCTCGAGATGGGAGGGGGAGGGAGAGGGAGCGGGAGAGAGAGAGAGAGAGAGAGAGAGAGAGAGAGAGAGAGAGAGAGAGAGAGAGAGAATCTTTGACTATAGGCCACGGATTACATCTCACAGCTGGCAACACTTCACAACATAAACAATTTAATATGATGGAAGAGTGTTTGTGAAGTTTGTGTCCTGTGCTGCAAATGGTGTTGGTTGGTTGGTTTTGGGGAAGGAGACCAGACAGCGTGGTCATCGGTCTCATCGGATTGGGGAAGGATGGGGAAGGAAGTCGGCCGTGCCCTTTCAGAGGAACCATCCCGGCATTTGCCTGGAGTGATTTAGGGAAATCACGGAAAACCTAAATCAGGATGGCCGGACGCGGGATTGAACCGTCGTCCTCCCGAATGCGAGTCCAGTGTCTTACCACTGCGCCACCTCGCTCGGTGCAAATGGTGTATATCACTACAAATGGAACTGCAGATTCACTAATAGTACATAGGCTGAACAATGTGTAAATTGAGTTTCTCCCAGCTTATAAAATGTTCCAACAGCGTATGGCAATGTGGCCATGTGACATCTTCGACAGTGACCAATAAGCAAAAACCTTCACCTCTATTTGTAAGTTCACTTACTAATTGAATCTGTACTCGATAACACTATCCCAATAACACTATCCTAATCCCAATAGCTGCAAGTGCATGCCAGAATCTGTATGTTGTGATATTCCATAGAACGACCAGTGCCAAGGCAATGTTCTGCAATACCATATTTGCTCGGCTGTTGTAACCATGTGCAATGCATATGTTTAATACATTGGTCTTCCACAGTCCTAATGCTTTGACCAATATTTGACATGCCACAACTGCAGGGGATACAGTGAACACTCACCTTAGGCAAGCAAACTGAGATCACCCTTTTGTTGGAAATACTATCAGTGTAAGGTAAAAAGAACATAAATTTAGTTGCCACCTCATTATTTTCACCACTCACACAATTCATTGCTTTTCGATAGCATAAAGTGCATCTGATCTGCCTCTTGCTGTAACCTTCAGGCAACATGTCACTGCTATGTGAGCTAACTCAGCTTGCAAACTTTCTGGGTATGAGATGACATGGCCCCTTTGTGAACAAAGGTACCGTGGGTGGACAAAAAAAAAAAAAAACAGGAAACACCAAAAAACCCAACACCTTACCATGCCTAATACAATATAGGAAACCTTTTGTTTTTCAAAACAGCTTCCATTCATCTCAAAATGGATAAATACAGGTCCTGTATGGTTTTCAAGAGAATCTTGTACTATTCTTGCTGCAAAATAGTGGTGAGTTCAGATAACAATGATGGCGGTGGATCCTGCACCCTTCCCTCCAAAGTATACTACAAAGTCTCAATGATATTGAGATCTGGTGACTGTGGTGGTCATGAGAGGTGCAACAGTTCATTCTTGTGCTTGCACCAATGGTCCTGGATGACAAAAACTGTGTGAACAGCGACCCTTTTCTCTTGAAACATAGCATCCCTGTGGGGTTCATGGAGTACTACGATATGTCTGCCCAAATCATGGCCAAACCACCACCATGTTTCACTCTTGGAACATAAACTCTGACAGAAGTTAGAAAAAGTGTGCAACATGTTCCATAGTCAAGGTTTTATGGCTTCGGCATCACGTTTTCCTGTTACGGGCATTTGCATTACTGACGAGTGGTTTTGAAGTTCCAGCACCTCCTGTAGCTTCCTGCTTATAGAGCTCCCTTTGTGTTGTTTTTGTGCTGACAGGGTCCATGAGTGGGACATTTAGTTCTGCAGTAACTTTTTGCAGCTTTCATCCTTTTCCTTTTCGTCACAATTCTCCTGAGTTACTGTTTGTCATGATCACTCAACACACCCTTTCGTCCATATTGTGACTTAGTGAATGATGATTTTCCGCTTTTGCTGAATGCAGTTACATAGAACACAGTCTTGACCACGACTGATGCATGCAACATATTGAGAACGTTGCACAGGTGCTGTTCATGGTCAAATAGATTATGCAGACTTCGCAAGCATCATCTTTTATGTTCAGGCATGTGGTGTTTCCATGTTTTTCTCAAACCTCTGTATTAAATACCCCTTCATGTTGAGCCAGATGGTGACAAATATAACCCGTGACCGTAGACCAAAAACTAAATCCCATAGTTGACAAAACTACATAACATAAACTATATGGTGGAAGAATTTATGTGGAGTTTGTATACTGTCCTGAAATGGTGTTCGGTGATACAGGCAGAACAACAGCTTCACCAGCACTTCACCAAGCACACATTTAATACAATATCAACATATACAGTAAATATTAAAATACACTGCGTGACAAAAAAATTGGAGCACTCGGAAGATCTAGTCAGACGTCAATGTAACTTTGTGCATATCCACACTGCTGGCAGGTATATAAAGTATTTGAGTTGAAATTCTCTGTGACAGAGAGAACACCCTTCAGATTGCATAAGTGCTGTTTGTGTTTTGTGTTGTTACTAGGCCTAGTACAGTAAGTAAATGTCAGATGTTGAGTGTACTTTGTGAAGGACATGGAGAGCCTGCCATGTACCCATGTGGGATAGTGTTATAAGCACCTGACGGAGTTTGGAAAGGGATCTTCATGTGGCCAGCTGGTCAAATTGTGCAACATCCAGATTTGTAGAGCATTCAGATGTGACAGTGGCCTAATGTTGGACTGCATGGGAATGTGAAGGCAGGCATAGTCGTCGTCGTCTTTGTCAAGGTTCTAGTCAACCACATCTTGACCACTTCAAGGGAGCATCACCTTTTGGTGCACCAAGCACATTGTAACCCCTTCACAACTGCACCTGCCATGTAACAAAAAGTAATGGGCTCCATGAAACATTTTGTGTCATCTTGCTCCATTGTTCTAGACTAGCAGCAGCTGGACTATGGAATTACAGTCTCATGTGCAGGCTGCTGTTAACATCACAACAGAAACGGCTGCATTTGGAGTGGTACTATGGCTGGGAGGTATGGAATGCTGGTGAATGGCATTGGGTTGTGTTCAGGAGTGAATCACAGTTCTCACTACTGCAGGTGACCATCAGCAAGTATGATGGCGACATGGGAGAGGTCCTGTTCTTCCAAAGTTTTCGAGAGACACAGCATTTTTATTTCTGGCATCATGGTGAGGAGAGCCATTGGCTATGACAGAGAGAGAGAGAGAGAGAGAGAGAGAGAGAGGAGAGAGAGAGAGAGAGAGAGAGAGAGAGAGAGAGGGGGAGGGGGGGGGGGGGGGGAAGGGGTATGATGTTAAATAGCATTTATTTAGTTCAAGTCTTCTGTTAGTCAAACTCGTAACTCATCTCGGATTACCTAAAGGTCCTTGTGAGAGACTACCTATCAGTAAAAGATAGAATGATTTGTAAGGTGTAAGACATTATTGTGTCATATGTAGTAAACAGCAGTAATACCTCCCAGATGCATATATGACAGATGTTTTTGTGATGATTATTTTGCTTCCAGGACTGTGTGCTGCCTTGTAAGAAATTTTTTATCTATCATTATACTAGGCCCTTGTGTACAAATTTTGGAAAAGCTGCTAACTGATAATAGACTATTTATCTTTGTGCTTCTTTTCTTACATTGATGATTTCTTAATGCTGAACATTTGGTTGAGTACTCTTGCTTAAGAAGTATTGTATCTATTGCAAAAATAAACCATTTTGGTGAAAATTTAAAAATTTTGGTGCTGTAAATTGAAGAACTATTTTCCTCAGTGTACTGTAAGGCGTTTCTGCAAGGTTCAGACTTCAAATCCATAATTTTAGGATGTTATTTTATCATTTAACCTTCATCGTGTGTGTGTGTGTGTGTGTGTGTGTGTGTGTGTGTGTGTGCAGACTGTAGTAGGCCGGAACCTTTATATAAATGGTGTAACTGATTACACTTGTTTTGTTTAGGTACAACTGTAAATCAAGGGCCCATGGAAATAGCTGTTGTCTTCCTTTCTGAGCTTCTAAATGGACAGAAAGCTCCAAATAAACTTCAAAACAAATTACGCCTTTGTTTCAAGGATTTTTCTAAAAAGTAAGTCGGTTTCATGAGTGAAAAGAAAACACTATAAGTAATGTAAGCAAATTGTATACAGAATCAGATTCATTTCTGTTGTTCCATAGATCTTGTAGCATAGCAGTCTTAAAATACTACTTCCATAAACTAACATGTCGGGTTTCCTACAGGTGCAATGATGCTCTGAAGAAGAATAGAAACTTGATTGGTGCAGATCAGAGAGATTACCAGCGTGAACTTGAAAGAAATTACAGTTGCTTTACTGAGCGCTTACTTCCCCTTATTACTGTAAACAATGCACATCGAACCTCGATTAACAAAAAGTAAAAACACTGACAATTGAATGTTACCATAATTTTAACTTTTTATACATTTCTACTTGTGTTGATAAATTTTTATCTATCTCTTGTGGGACATTATACAGTGCAGTCAGTTTTGTAAGTTATAAAAATCAAGCAGTGAACTGATCTGTGAGACTTTTGTGTTATATAACTTAAATTGATTTTTCAGAAAGATTGGTTTCATAGTGTGCCACAGACATTAAATCAGCATAAAAGAGCTAAAAATGCTTCACTCTGTCTCGATACTATGACGAGCAGTGTGTTGCTATGAATATCTGTGATATTAAGCTACTATTTTATAACTAATTTATGCTCATGCGTATAATAATAGTGATGTTCAGAGTATCATTAGACTTCAGCATTATGCTAGAATTAAATCTTGTGACTGACACCTTTGATGATTTTGAGCTGTAAGCTAGATAGTGTTTTGTCTTAATATTATTATTTAATAATAGTAATTATTGTAATGTGGGTACTCACTGCGAATTTATTTAATGTCTACATGAAGAGGAGATGTAAGATGTGCCGTTAGACTGTTCATTCCTTTAAAAATGCTTGTATCAATATCTCAGACAGTTTTGTTGATGTTATGAACAAAATTAGTAATGTTTTGAGTTCCATGTATGAAATCCTACAGCTCTTCATCTATCTGCATGAAGGATCCGGTGAAATGCCAATATATATATGAAACTGTCAGTTCCTAACAGACTTAAATGTTGTACAGCACTGGGACATGAACCTGGGCTCAGGCTTTTCATGGACAGTGCTGTTACTGCGTTAGCCAGGTATTTTAGATGGCGTCACTCAGTCTGCCGCCAGTACCAACCCCTTACTTTCCAAATTCCACAGAGATTCTCTGGCGTGCTTTGTTAATCAAGTGTGAGAGATGTACTGCAAACTGAATATTTGAGTCTGCCTGTAAGTTGTGACCATATATTTTAGCCAGGAAGACCATAGCTTCTGAAAGCTGAAGGAATAGATTTGACTGAGATTGTATGCTCAGACTGTGCAGTATATAGAAATGAAAATTTAGACTGTATTAAAAGGCAAAATTGCATTCAATATGGTGTCTGGTCCTCTATAAGGATGGATAATATGTGATGTTCTGCTTGTTAGTTTTATCACTTTTTTTGTGGGTCTCCTGCATTAGACTGAAATGTTTAGTAATGTATGTCAACTAATAACTCACAATTCACTGTTCTTGTCTGGTGTATAATTTTAACGCATTAGAAAGTTTTGTTCTTTATGTTTGAAGCTACTTTCAGAGTCTTAATTTTCTGAAACAATTATTCCACCGAAGTTACAGAATCTGAAAGACTAGGGTGATATCACATATCTTTATGGTGAGATCAGTGGTTTGTAACAAGATTTTCCTTACTCTGCTTTACTTGAATCTGCCAATTAGTTGACTTGGTATTCCTCAGATGTGAGTATATGATGTGTAACAATCAAGAAAGCAACTGGTGAATGCTAAATATTGGTTTAATTAATTTCCAGTACAGAAGAGGCAAAAATAAAAATCCCAGGTCCATTAATTTTTTAAAATCTTTCCTTTTTATTTTATGGGTTTGTATTTATTGTCCCTCCTCACTGAAAATGGGATAATTTCAGATGCACTTTCTGACAAAAATATGCAGCATGGGTCAAAATTAGATAGATATATTTTCTAAAGTCCTGTGTTAATGTTGAAGTAATCAATTGTCTTCATTTTTTACTGCTTGTGCAATTCATGACTTTGATGCGTATAATGCCACAGCCCATGGTTATGGTTTCCATGGTAAAAATGATATAAATGTAATCCAATTTCATGTAGTTATGGGCCTAGTCTATCTAAATGGTGTATATATCAGGCTGTGCTTTGTATGATTTCCAAATTTATTTATTTTTTTTTAAATCTTCATGAGGTTTATCCAAAATTGAGGCAGTGAGTATATTGCATAGTCAGAACTGTCTCATTTCCAGTAGAGCATTACAATCTTACACTATACACATTTTCTTAGCACCCAAGGTTCCTAGCTCTCAATTGGGGAAAGTTGAATGACTTCGACAAAACAGCATATCTGCATTTTATGGGTTTGTATTTATTGTCCCTCCTCACTGAAAATGGGATAATTTCAGATGCAACTTCTGACAAAAATATGCAGCATGGGTCGAAATTAGATTGGAGGTAAACGTTGTTATAGCACATGATCTTTTGTAAAGACTGGTACTTGTAATAAGCAGTAAAACCTGTAAAGCATATCTTCTAAGCAGTAAAACCAATAAAGCATATCTTCCTCTTTATAAAATGATCATAATTGTCTATATGGAATATTTAATTGGTAGAACTTCATTAGGGAAATGTAGCTTACTCATTTCCTCCAACTAAAGCAATCTGTGTGTGGTGTAGAACTTCTGTTATATGTTCCCTGCATCCTCTCTTGTAGTCAGTCAAGAAGAATTGTTGGGGGTGCTCTTATGTTTTCAAGCAGTTTATGAATTTCCTGCAGCTCGGCAACACCACTAAATATCAATCTCTTTTCAACTATTCCTTAGTTAGGTTGATGTGGCATTCACTTACTGTTGTTCCATGTGATTCTGAGGTAATTAATTTTGTATTGCGGTAAATTTTATCAGCTAAAATTTATATCAGAACAATTTTAAAATACGGTATTCACATGATAAGTTATTGAACATATAGGCAATACTACCAGCAAGCTGCAGAACATTGACAGATTTGTATATACCTAATACCTGTAATCCGCTACTTCCACTTTGTGTTTGTATCATAAGAAACAAAACTTTCTTCGTGTCGTGTTACATCCAGAAATGTCATGTTATCATGACTCGATTATTAAGTGTTCAAAAAGGAAGACTTGAAAACATTAAGTCAACATTTATCTCGAATTACAGTGTGTGTTAAAATTAATAAAAACACATAATTAGATCAAAATCCATGATACAACTATTTCTGATGAAAGATCTTTTTCAGAAATAGATCATAATTTTATTCTTATAAGTTACATATATCTTTTGCAGTCAATTTTAATTTCATTTTCTCTATTTATAATGTCCTCTTTCTATTGTCACTTAGCAGTAAGTTTCTTGTGTCAACATGTAAGCAGAATTTGAACAAAGTTGTTTCTTCAGTATTGTCATGACCGTGTACAATAAAATAACCATAAAGACAGGTCTAACCTAGGAATATCATTTACAAATGGCTGATACTGCAGAAGTAGTCATGAGTTGACAGTCAACACTGAATAGATTTCTTTTGTACTTTATCAGAGCTTGCATTTCCTTTTTTATCAGAATGCTGGTAACATGCAATAAGTATCTTAAGAAAACATTTTGAAAGCAAGAATATAGATCAAAACTTTCAGAAAAAGGAAAGCAGTGTGTGGCAGTATGGTTGTTCTTGCTTCTTTTGACTTCAGAGTAATTTATTTTGTATTATTATTTGTAACACGCGGCAAAAAGATGCTGAAAGTTTCTTTTTTCCCCTTCATGATAATTCCTTCCAATATTCCGATAAAAAAATTGCAGTAAATTTTCACAGTGGTTTCTGTAGGATTCTGTGTGGCAATCTTGATGATGACATTGCTATGCTATAAAATTTTGTTAATCATTTGTGGTTTTTAATTTCATGAAGGGAGATAATTGTCCAGGCACGAAAAATATTTGACAATTTCCTAATGAATTAAATATATTGAAACCCAAGGAAAAAATAAAATCTTTGCTACATCATTCCCACTCCATCAATGAATTTCTGAATGGACTGTGTAAATGTAGATTAAGATTAATGTAAAACCCTATCATGTAGCTAATCAAGTAATTTATCTCAGAAAATGTGTAACTCTAAAGATGCTCTACATCACAGCAAGATACTGCAAATATGTTCCGCAGAATGTGCAAGTAATTAAACTAAACTGAGGTTATATTATATCATAAAAATTATTTTGTATGCAGATATGCAGATGAAAAAGTAACCTAGTAACCAGCAAAACCATCACCGTAAGATAGCTGACCACAATGAAACTGTTTTTCTTTGCATTTAAATGTAATTTTAAATTTTGTTAGCAGTTAAAATAAAAATTTGTTTCTGTGGGCTGTGCTTATAGAATTGCAAATGGGATGTGAAAGTTTATATATTCTTAATAGTATTTCTGTACTTTGTAACTGTGGCTTTTTTACATATCATATTAGTTTAGTGAACTGCAAATTATGTGCACGTATTTACAAGGTTTATAATAACTGACTTGTCTTATCCATACATCATCAGGGCTTGATGTATTTGCACAAATGTGAGCACGCACACGCGCACATATACACACAGAGAGGTTTCTTTTTCATGTGCCTTATTTTGTCTGACAATTATAGAAGTGTGAACTGGCTCAGTTTTAGTAAAGTATAATGGTTTTTTAAATAATTTAAGAATCTATTCATTGTGTGAAGTAATTTCATAGCATCGTGATAAAATATATATATTATATGTGCGTTACAATTTTAAAGCAAATATAATTTTATTGATTAGAACTGTAAATTATGGTTTAATATGATTTGGAAATAAAAACTCAGCATAAACATTGTGACATTTCAGAAGTTTTTGAAAGTATTATTCTTGTAAATTCATAAATCACACAAATAAAGAATTATTATCTTTGTTCATTTTTTTAAATGTACTTTCAGGTTGTTTGACACTTGTACATCTACATCTGTACTCCGCAAGTCACCCAACAGCGTGTGGGAGGGCACTTTACGTGTCACTGTGGTTACCTCTCTTTCCTGTTCCAGTTGCGTATGGTTCGTGGGAAGAACGACAGCCGGAAAGCCTCCATGCGCACTCGAATCCCTCTAATTTTACATTCGTGATCTCTGCGGGAGGTATAAGTAGGGGGATGCAATATATTCGATACCTCATCCAGAAACGCACACTCTCGAAACCTGGACAGCAAGCTACACCGCAATGCAGAGTGCCTCTCTTACAGAGTCTGCCACTTGAGTTTGCTAAATATCTCCGTAACGCTATCACGCTTACCAAATAACCCTGTGACAAAATGCGCCGCTCTTCTTTGGATCTCCTCTGTCAACCCAACCTGGTACGGATTCCACACTGATGAGCAATACTCAAGTATAGGTCGAACGAATGTTTTGTAAGCCACCTCATTTGTTGATGGACTACATTTTCTAAGGACTCTCCCAATGAACCTTAACCTGGCACCCGCCTTACCAACAATTAATTTTATATGATCATTCCACTTCAAATCATTCCTTACGCATACTCCCAGATATTTTACAGAAGTAACTGCTACCAGTGTTTGTTCTGCTATCATATAATCATACAATAAAGGATCCTTCTTTCTATGTATTCGCAATACATTACATTTGTCTATGTTATGGGTCAGTTGCCACTCCCTACACCAAATGCCTATCCACTGCAGATCTTCCTGCATTTCACTTAATGGAGGTACTGTTCAAATGACAGATGGACATAGTTTAATGTGGATCTCAAAAAGTATTGTTTGAAAAGTATCTTGTGCAGTTCATTAAGCAGTAATTTAGGGTGGAGATAAATGTAAGGAGTTTGTGGGATGCACTTTCATGCTTCTTGTGTTAACTTTCCAACCATTGGCCTACAGCTACTTGTAACCACACAGTTGAGTGGTTAGCTGTAAATAAAGAATTTTATTTTAGGATTCCTGTTCATTCCAGTATACTAGCCGACTCAAAAGACTACTCACATTGCTAAGGAACTATTTGTCATGGTGTGTAGGGGAAATTCTTTTTTTTTTTTTATCTTGAACTGTGTTCTTAGGCTGTGGTAAGTTTCTCCAAAAATTCCTCAACTCAGTGGCAGTGGACAATTGGACAATCAGTTTACTGCCGATGTGTTGTTCTGCTATGCCAGAAGGCAAGATCAATGGATCTCCTCCACAGCCTAAATGATAACAACATACAGAAATATTTTGAGCAAGAGAAGGAATTAATACAGACATGAGGACTCAAACTGGTGTTTTTTTCAAGGTGAGCATTACTAATTTAACATATGTTGCTAATACACAAATTTGCAGCATCATTTCCATTTATTTACTGTATGACCTCATACACTACATTTTCTGGCACAAAAAAAAGTGTCTGTAGTCAATTGCTCACCACCTATTACTAAGCAGATGGAGTTTGGTGAAACTTATTTAAGTGGTAATTACAGTAACAATGTTTAGGGGGTTTAATCAGTTTACTCAAGTAATCTCTTTAATTTTCTAAATCACTATTACCCAATTAAAGTAACCATTCAGCAGAAACAGGATCATCATGCGCCCTCTTATTTTGAGTCAGCTTATGAATTTTAACAAGACACCATAAAGGTGATCATTTAACTGTAGTTTTGACAATGGCTGTTCTATTGGCATGTCTAATGATGGGTAATACTTGATGGAAATCTCAACCAAATAGAATTATTTTGCCTCCAGAAGGGAGATTATTATTCATTATGTCCACTAAAAGCCAATCAACAACACTTCGTGCATCTTTGGGAACCTTTGAAATCTTGTCCTAAATTATGAGATCAGAAGCATGGAGGAGGTTGGCAGCAATGCCTGCCCATCTAACTGTTAAAACGATATTGATTTCTCATCATAAAATGTGACACAAAATATTATGGACAAATGTTTTATCGTAACCTCCCACCCCACTGATGAAGTAACAATTAGGAATCTTCTTTCTTATTGAATGCAAGACTTCCCTAGCTATTTCTTTCTGTTTTTTCATTTAATTTTTCATAAGTTGGCTTGCTCTTCATACATTCTTTTTCTATGTTGGAAGCTTCTATTGTGTGTTGTGTGATGATTGCAACAAGGGTCGGCAGGTTGAACTGTTGGCAAGATTTGGCATGATATTTACAAACATCCTCCAGTTCTAGCAGTGAGAGGTTGTAGGCTTCAGGTAACATGTTTGTCTCCGAAAATCTTCTGAAAGTATGTCTTGAAATGTTGTCCACAACTCAGATGTACTGGCAGGAGAACAGAATATGTGGATGATGCAAAATGCCATCTCAGTTGCATTGTCATTTAGTGTTTAGCAGCCTCCTCTAAGCATTCTTTCCATTCGGTGTAATTCTTCAGCTTGGAGTAAGTCCCTCACTTTCCCAACAACTGAGTGCAGCTCATCAAATGACTGCTGTCCTTTGATGTGAAGAAGTAGTACTCAGAGGTAATATCTTATGGTGTCAGCTGGATTGACAGTATAGATATGTTCAAAGCACTTGTTGTTTTTCTTGCGAATAATCCATTATCCTTTTGATCACACAAAATGTTCTGGAATTTCATAGTAAAATTATTTGCAGGCGATAATATTATCATTGCAAAACTTAAACAATGACATGAGTTTGGAATCTCTTTGAAGGTTAGCAGCAGCTTCATATCCGACCTGAAAGTACACCATGTGTTCTTCCTGTATGAAGCCATGCAGTCATGTGCTTTATACACACATTTGTACAAATATTTAACAGATTTGATTGAAGAACAATGCTTGAGACTAGAATGAGATTTTCATTCTGCAGCGAAGTGTGTGCTGATATGAAACTTCCTGGGAGATTAAAACTGTGTGCCAGACCGAGACTCGAACTCGGGGGACATTTGCCTTTCGCAGGCAAGTGCTATCTTCCAAACTTTACAGAAGCTCTCCTGCAAGAGGATATCTTCTGCAAAGTTTGGAAGGTAGGAGACGAGATACTAGCAGAAGTAAAACTGTGAGGGCGGGGCGTGAGTCGTGCTTGGGTAGCTCAGATGGTAGAGCACTTGCCCGCGAAAGGCAAAGGTTCCGAGTTCGAGTCTCGGTCCGGCACACAGTTTTAATCTACCAGGGAGTTTCAGTGCTTGAGACTGACATGAGAGCAGTATTTTCTGTTGAGAAATCTTGCAGTGTGGTACAATCCACAGATTATTAGTGATAAATGATAAGCTGTCACTGAAATGTCATTACTGCATGCCTATAATTAGGTTAGCCATTGCACTTTAAATTAGTTTCCTCCTCAAAATCATTTGGGTAAATTTTGATACATTTTTGTTCTTGCCTGCAAGGACTGTTTTGATTGGTAGTACCGCAAGGTCTGCCGGCTGCTGTGGCAGAGTGATTCTAGGCGCTTCAGTCCGGAACCATGCGACTGCTACAATCACAGGTTCAAAACCTGCCTCGGGCATGGATGTGTGTGATGTCCTTAGGTTAGTTAGGTTTAGGTAGTTCTAAGTTCTAGGGGACTGATGACCTCGGATGTTAAGTCCCATAGTGCTCAGAGCCATTTGAACTGCAAGGTCTGTGTACCACACTTTCCTGAATAATGTGAAAAAGTTCAGAATCACAGAATCAGTTTCTTTATTTAGAATTTCTGCATGACTTAATAAAGAGTCTACATCTTCAGTTGAATGCATTTTATCTTCATTTGACAGAACGAGCAGAATGTGGTGCATGAGGGACACAGACCTTTCTTGCGAAATTCAGTAACACAGACATAACCAATGAGTGTGCCTAGTACTTAAAAAAAAGGGGGGGGGGGTGTCATGTAATAACACTTTCAATTTTAAATGAAAAACCCTAGAAACTAAGACTATTGAGAGGTAATTTCAGTCCACTTGGTGCTGCTAGTAATTGGGAGAAACAGATAAGGCTTACCTAAGCAGGCGCAACCCCCCCCCCCCCCCCCAAATAGCTTATTAATAATTGTGAATATTGTGGAGGTTGCCAATATAACTTGCAAGAACAGCAGCAGCTCCCCCTAACTGTTTGTCTTCTTTTCAATACCAGCGTTAAGAAAGTCCATAAAACCTATGTAGCTACAAGCTCTGAGTTCTCTTTGATGGAAGCCAATGAATCCCAACATGAAGTCTTCTACTTTTACATAACAATTAATGATATATTGTTGAAATAATTTGCTTGGTGAGCGTGTGGCTTACCTACAGTCCACCCAAAATCACCACATAGAAAGAGCAGGGGATAGCACAGTTAATAAGAATGTGGGTTGTGGTAAGATATTGTTGTAAGTGCACGTGTTCTTTTAGAATAGATGACAAAATCAAAACTGTCTGGTGATGTTCCGCCATCAGTTATAATAACAGCAGATTCCTCACGGACTGTTGGTGCACTGGATCTTCCAGGATGAAATGTATCGCTATTAGTGAATTGTATTTGAAAATCAGGTATATTGTGAGATACATCTTTTATGTATTTAAACAACTGTGCTATAAAGATTGTGTGTATCAAGGAATGCTGGCAATCTAACCACTATTTCTTGCAACCAGTTCTACTGGCTTTATTCTCTATAAAATGTTGTAATGCAATATCAAAATCTGTAATGAACTGGCCAAAGTAAGTTTGTGCCACTCCTGGAGGAGGGTGAAAACTTCATTCCACATGATACAGCTGCCTAAGTATTTTAAAACAATATGCACCACTGCCAGAAATATTACCTGAGTTAAACTGAACTGAAACAAATCCAAAGCATTGTAAAATTTTGTAATATTTTCTAGGTCATTCTTAGTACAAGCATTAGACTGCTGTATGGGGTTTTGAAGCTCTTCCCAAACTTCAATGGGCTCTATGTTAACCTTTCACTTGTGGCAACACATGCTAGCTGAATTGTCACTGGACTCCCCTGCAAACAACCTTGCAGAGCCATGTATGCACATTTGGTCGATACTACCAGCACTGTGTGTCCTGAGGAAAAAGACAGGCAGAACAATATGTTTTTCAAAGTTTATGTAGTTATCGTCTCACACTGATATTGTGATGGGAGGTGAAGCAGATAAGTTGGTGACCAAAATTGTTGTCTTGCCCTAATTGTTGCTGAGCACTGAATCAGTCTTGCCTGGGATTGCACTGAGCTTCTCTATACTGCTGAAGATGAAGTTGTCTTTGTTCTTCACTTTGTCTGGCATTTATTCTTCTGCTGTCTGCAACACATTCCAATGGTGTGGAGCACCCTCAGTTTGGAGGTCTCCCTCTCAGTGTGTCATGGAAACCTGAAATACAGAAGGAAAAAAGTTAGTAGTCATTTGACAGATTTTGGTTCCTTGTAATTATTTGTTTGTTAAGAAAAATTAATAAGAAATAAATATTACTGGCAATAAATGATTGATTTACCTTTGTTGACAATGCAGATTAATGGTATTAGAGTTACAAGAAGTGTAGCGTAAGATGATGTTGCAAACTATGTAATGTAATAATCAATTCAAAGTCAATTTACTTAGCTGATAAATTAAGTTATAAAAGTAAACAGTATGTGCCTGTGATGATGAACGCTGATGTAATTTAACTTATTCACACAGTGCACAACGCTTACTTGGAAAGTAAACAGCTCCAACTGCTGTTGTGCAAAATGGTAAAAATAGATTTTCAGTAGATGACACCTTCTAATTTACTTACATTGACGTGTGTGACTGAAATCACATGATAGACTATGGTTGCATTAAGAACTTAACAGCTGTCATGCATGTTAGTTGAACAGATTGTCAATAGATGACACCTTTTACATTGCTTTTATAAAAATGTTTTCAGAATAAATATTACTGAAAACAATAACTTTAAACTAAGTGATTGAAACTGTGTGCTGGACCGAGACTCAAATTCGGGACTTTTGCCTTTCGCAGGCAAGTGGTCTACCTTCTGAGCTATCCAAGCACGACTCCCACCCTGTCCTCACAGCTTTACTTCCGCCAGTACCTCATCTCCTACCTTCCAAACTCTGCAATATCCTTTCTTTCAGGAGTGCTAGTCCTACAAGGTTTGCAGGAGAGCTTCTGTAAAGTTTGGAAGGTAGGAGACGAGGTACTGGCGGAAGTAAAGCTGTGAGGACAGGGCATGAGTCGTGCTTGGGTAGCTCAGATGGTAGAGCACTTGCCCGCGAAAGGCAAAGGTCCCAAGGTCGAGTCTGTCCGGCACACAATTTTAATCTGTCAGGAAGTTCCATATCAGCACACACTCCATTGCAGAGTGAAAATCTCATTCGGGAAACATCCCCCAGGCTGTGGCTAAGCCATGTCTCCGCAATATCCTTTCTTTCAGGAGTGATAGTCCTGCAAGGTTTGCAGGAGAGCTTCTGTAAAGTTTGGAAGGCAGGAGACGAGGTACTGGCAGAAATAAAGCTGTGAGGACGGGGCTTGAGTCGTGCTTGGGTAGCTCAGATGGTAGAGCACTTCCCCGCAAAAGGCAAAGGTCCCGAGTTCGAATCTCGTTCCGGCACACAGTTTCAATCTGTCAGGAAGTTTATCAGCGCACACTCCGTTGCAGAGTGAAAATCTCATTCTGAAAACTTTAAACTATTTGTGTACTTTTCATCATAATTGGTGACAAAAATCTTGAAATGATGTTTCAATCATTAATTTTGATTAAGTAATATATGAGATTGGGTGAAAAAAATGTGAAGTAATATATGATTCAACTTCTGTTTGTAGTAGGTTGACTTGTATCAATTAAAAATTGTATGTATTAGAAAGATTTTTTAGTTTCCTGTAAAACATGGATTTCTGAGAATGAGTTTTTGCTTTTTTAACAATAATATGCCGAGCCAAGAAAGTTCCATTTTGTTCTCTTATATAGTCACTTTGTGTCTGGAATGCTACTGTTTTGAGTATTTTCTAGCAGACAGAAGTCAATGACAAAACATCATCAAACACAGAGCATTGCATACTTGGAGACATTATGATGTTATATAGCCTAGCCATACTGTACATAAATATATTACAGGCTGCTTGTGTCTCTGAGACTATTTTTGTCACCAGTTTTGTTCTGTACAGAGGCATGGTATCACAAAAAAAAAGTGAAATGCAGGCAGTTTTATGGAAGCAACTTTCTACAAAAATGATTCAAGTGGCTCTGAGCACTATGGAACTTAACTTCTGAGGTCATCAGTTCCCTAGAACTTAGAACTACTTAAACCTAACTAACCTAAGGACATCACACACATCCATGCCCGAGGCAGGATTCAAACCTGTGACCGTAGTGGTCGCGTGCTTCCAGACTGTAGTGTCTAGAACCACCCGGCCGGCCTACTTTCTACAAGGACCAATGGCTTATATTCAGTAATAGGCAAGTGCAACAAAATGCACAAAAATAGATAAGAACATAATACTATGGAAATCCTGAAAGTAAGGTCTCCTATATTTTTAGACTTTTCTATGTAATCACCATTTCAGTGAATGGATTGTTGTAGATGTTGTGGCAGTTTTGCAATGTCCACGTCATATCAGCTTGCTGTCATGTCCTTCAGAAAGTGTTGAACCTCGTCGTTCACCTCATTGTTGGAGTGGGAGTGCCATCCAGACAAATGTTCCTTCAACTTCAGGAACAGTTGGTAGTCGCTCAGTGCCAAGTCCAGACTGTGTCGTGGGAGGATGATCACATTACAACCAAAGTGTTGCAGAAGACTGAAAGTTCAAAGGGTGACACATGAGAGAGTGTTGTGGAGAAAGTGTGTATCATCCAGAGATCACGTGCCACACCAAAGTGGGCAATACATATTACTACCACAGATGTTACGAGGTCTCGCTGCAGTCTGCAGTGACATATGGGAGGTGCTCCTGAAGATCATGCCTCCCCTCTCAGCACAGCAGTGTCCTTGCACTGGTGGCCAAAACAGAGCCAAGCACAGAAGTGCTCTGCCCAGTTCCAGACCTCAGCTAACAACAATGAACATTATCATGTAGGACAGTGACAATTAAAGTTTCTGATGTAAAGTACTTTTGTAAATGTTGCATTTTATACTGCAAGAGAACCATTTGTTAATATGTGCATGATGTGATCCTTTAGTAGTAAGTGACTTTTATAAATTATCCTAGTATGTCTGCAGCAAGAAAGTGTGTCAAAGTTAAGTAAATATTTTATTCATTGATGGAATAAAGTGAAATAATATTTCGTTTGTTCTAGTTTGATGAGTCTTCTCCCAGAGCAGGCAAAGAACCCACAGTTATTGCTGGATAAAAGTAGTTTCATCTAGTCATGACAAATGGTGACAATGATCAGTGTTTAACCAGCTTGTAATTCATGCTAGTTGCCTGCCTGTTGCACGTCTTTTTTTTTTTTCTAAATTTTATTTCTCTGCTTCTTGTCAATTGTATTTGTTTCTGTACTATTTTTCAACATGTCTGGGCCACCACAGGAAATGTGTCTTAATTGAAATTACACAGTTTCAGGCACAGCAGACTGAATGCTTGCTGCTCACTGTCAGACAACTGATGTTCTTACCGAACAAACAAACAAGCAGCACCACCGCCAGTAGCTGCCCCAAAATTTCGCCAATACCACAGCCAGGACAAAGAATGGTTGGACTACAAGGTGCAATTAGAGGTGCACTTTGCCACCTACAGAATTACGAGTATGGAGCGCTATGCTTCAATGCTTACTTTTTGGTAATCATTGGTTCCAAAGTCTACAAACTGTGTGTTGAACTGTTTCCAAAATGTTATGTACAATACCCTTGTGCAATTGTTAGATGACTTCTGACGGTGAAATCTGTGTAGCAGCTGCTTGGTTTAAATTTTTTCATCTGAAGCCTGCTCAGACAGCCAAACGGCAGATAGCAGGACTCTGAGGTCTCATCAGACATCACAAGATAGTGTTTTGGTGGCAATAACTATATAGCAGTTATACTGCATGATGTTATTATGCAGAAAATATCAAATGCACACATTAGTGCTGCAATTCTCAAACTGCCAGACCTTCCTTTAAAAATTTTGTTGTTGAATCTGAAACAATTGTGGACTCAACAGAGGTTGATTTTGAGGCTCCTAGTGTTTCAGTTGTTTGTAGTGCACCAGACACTTAGTCTCATGTACAGAATAGTTCAAGTAGTTCAGAATAGAGCTCAAACAGTAAAAGCAGTGAGAGCAGATGTGTGTTATGAAACTCTGGGAGAAAATCATGTCCTCGAAAGTTTTTGAGGTATCATTGGGAAGACCGTCCATGCTGTAATCCTGGCTTTCAATATGAACATGAAGGTCACATTCACACTGTGTGTTTAGGCAGGGTGACAGCTGCCTTAGTGCTAGCACTTGGCGGCCACAGCTTTGCCGTCAACAAGTGTTCACAGTGCAGGCGATGCCACTCACTCGGACGCGAGCTGAAGCAAGTACTTCTGCATGACAAAAAGCTTCCACTGCAATATGCTGGCAGGTGAACAAACTTTTTGTTCATTTAAAAGTGGAACATAAGGCAGTTATGTTACATTTGGACACTGGTCCTTCTGTTTCCCTGATAAACAGAGATATTTATGAGAGAATCAGTAGCCCATTGCTACAACAGCCTACTTCTGTTTTACCTGCCTACAATGGACAAGAAATTCCAGTCCTTGGCATGTCTAGCTTGCCAGTAACTTATCATGTACTCAATTCCAAAAACAGTGCAAGCATATTTCTATCAGATTTATTTGATTTTTTTCAGCTTGCGCATTTAGAACAATGTGTTGCAAATCAGTGTCTCTGTGCCTCAGACTATTGCAAATCAGTGTCTCTGTGCCTCACACTAACGTTTCTGACTTGTGTAGTAAGTAAAAGGAAATATTTGAACCATGTATAGGAAGGACAAAAGATGTTGAAGCTCACATCCCTGTGAATGACGACACACAGTTGTGATTTTCTCTCACCTAACCTGCCTCCCATGCAATACATGAGCAAGTTTCTCAGGAATTGCAAAAATGGCAAAAGAATGGGGCTATCAAACCCATTTCTGCAAGGCAATGGGCATTGCCCTTGGTCAGTCTGAAGAAGCCTTCAGGTAGTTTACATATGTGTGCTGACCTTAAGGCTACAGTTAAACAACAAACTGTAGTGGATTCTTTTCCTGTTTCATCTCTACAGGAATTGATGGATGGACTGGGACATGGTAGATGTTTTTTTAAAATAGATTTGCAAGAGTCATATGTATTGTTACAAGTGGGTGAAGAGTCTAAGCAATACTTTATGATAAACATTCACTTATGTTTGTTTCTGTTTCAAACACTGCTTCAGCTCCTGCAATTTTTCAACAGTTCCTGGAACAGCCAACAGTGGAAGTCCTTTCTTGTACTATCTGGACAATATTGTTGTCATGATTTGTACATCTGTGCAACATTTTGTAAATTTAGACTGTTTATTTCAAGTTCTTTCTGCAGCTGGCTTAAGGTGCAACAAGAAAAAGTGCTCCTTCTTCCAGGAAGAACTGAACTATTCAAGTCACATACTAAATGCACAGCATAGACATTCAACTACATCGCAGTTGGCTGCAATTAGAGATCTGCTGGCATCCAGTAACATTATGGAGATCCAGTCGGTCATGGGAAGCTCACCCTCGCTGAATAAAATTTATTCTAATGCTGTGTAAACTGCTGCTCTGCTTAACCAGCTGCACCGGAAGAATGTTTTCTTTGCATGGTCAAAAAAATGCCAGAATGCACTTTCGAAATTGAAAGAGGCTTTGTTAAGTCATAGATGTTTGATTCACTTTGACCCAGATATGCCTATCATACTAGCTGTGGATGCATCTTCTTTTGGGATTGGAGCGATGCTCTCCTGTAACACTGGTTGTTCTGACAGATCTAAAAAAAAAACAAAAAAAACACTCTTAACAAAGCACAGTGTAACTACAGTTGGCTTGAAAAGTGCTTGCCATTATCTATGGTGTTATGAAATTCCACCAGTATTCGTAGCAATGGAAGTTCTATTTGTTGCCAGATCATCGGCCTTTGAGAGCCTTGGTCAATCTTGCCAAGTCTGTCCCACCTCAGACAGCACAAAAACTGCAATGTTGGACTGTGAGATTGTCTTATTATGAGTTGTTGTACAGGCCTGTTGCCCAACATTTAAACACTGACATGTTGTTGTGGTCACTGGTCGGTACTGCAGCAGACCAAACATATTGCAGGGGTTCACACCTGCAATTGCAGCTGGCTGTCCGGCAGCCACTGCCAGCACCGTCCACTGTGGTGCCCACGAAGGTTAATGCTCTCCTGCTGCTGACACCACCGGGGCTGGCCTCCACCAGTTGCCCGAACCAATGTCCAGGGACAAGACACCCTCAGAAGGTCATCACACTCCTCCATAAGATCCCTTGCCATCCAGCTGACCTCAGCGTCTGTGTCTCTGGATGCGGGCAAGAACCCAGTGACTGGTTTTTTGGCTGGAGTTCCTGGTCACCCCTGTGGTAAATACTGGGGTGCCGGCAGGGAGGCACCATCTGCCACAGTTACCTTCCCTCCCTCCTCATCTGCGTCTGTATTCAGTCCTGCCCCTGGTGTTGTCATGTGCATCTACCATATGTTATGAGTGTGTGGAGTTTGGGGGGGGGGGGGGGGATGCGACTGCAACACCACAGCTAAGTTGGCTATGCTTATCGATACTATAGATGTTAGCATGTTAGCGAGGTTTCACTGCAGTCTGCAACAATGTATGGGAGGCACTCCCAAAGAGCACACCTCCTCCTCTCAGCACAGCAGCACCCTCACATAAGAGGTCAATATAGGGCTGAGCTTAGAAGCACTCTGCCCAGGCCGAGACCTCAGCTACAGCAGTGAACATTGCTGCATAGAACAGTGACAGTTAAACAGAACAGTTTGTTAATAAGAGCAACAAGTGATGCTTTGCCAGTCAGGGACAGTTGCAAATTATCCAGTACCCCTGAGCCACAGAATTGCGTCAAAGTTAAGGAAATCTTTTACTCATTAATGTAATAAAGCACCTAATATTTCATGTGTTTTATTTTGATGAGCCTTCTCCCAGAGCAATCAAAGAACCCACAGTTATGGTCAGATGAAAATAGTTTCATCTGGTTACAACAGAATGCTTATGTCCTTGCCCAACATACCTTTCTACAGTTATGAATTGCCCCACTGAGTTTTTTCAGTGTTTCACACTACCTGTCAGTTGCTGTTTGTAGTCTTCTGTCAGAAAACATGGTACCCACCTTGCACACACTGTCTCATATTGCAGCTTTCCCATTACAATCCTGTAGATAATGCTTCAGGAAACCTCAGGAATCAAAACACAGAGAGCATCCAGAACGATCCTCCAAACTTTACACACGGTTTTCTCGATCTTCACGACTGCCTCATTGGAAACTGAAACTTTGTTGTGTATTTCAATGACTGGCTGTAATGTCTGCACAACACTTGCAAACATTTTTGACGACCATGCATTACTATTCATGAATTGCCAATGCACTTCATCCAGTTTAACACCTTTTGCATACAAAAATCAAATAACTGTGTGAACTTTGCACTTGGCATTAGCATTCAATGAGAGCTCCATTTCGAATGGTTGTCAAGCCAAGACTGAGGACCTGAGTGAAGCATGTGCATTGTTATTTGGAAGCATAGGCAGCACTACTAACAACAGTATGACCAACGACCATATAATCAGTTTTTACGTCTCCAAAAAATAGACCTTTTTCACGGGGATTGCCTTTGTATATTGCTGAGTGCATTGTAGGTTATAAATATACGGTCATTGTGAGACAATACTGCTTAAAGTTTCCACTGGTTTCTGATAGAACATTAAATGTGAAGTCAGAAAAAGTAAACACAGTAATGAAATCCACTAGAAGAAACCAAAGACAATTTCGGATAAATGTCTCATCTGACCCATTGTTTGGTACTGTTTATATTTCTAGAATTCTTATCCAATATAATTTATTGAACAATGGGAAAACTGTCAGCAACTGAAACAAACACAGCATTATCGATAAGAGTTTTATGATTTCTCAGCACGAGGAGGTCACACAAATGTTCAACAGGCTACAGAGAGTTATGCTCCAAGAAAAGAACCTGTCAGATGATTCAGACCTTGGTGACGTTACTCACAACTCAAGAGAGCACCGCATCACAGTTTGATAAGCCATGCTCAAAACACTCATAGCGCCGCAGCTGTATGAACTGTATCATTGTCTGCCAGGAGCCCCTGCTGCTGGCCAGCCCATGGGCATCACATGTGTGGACAGCAACTGGTCGATTCCCTGTTAAATACTGGAGCGCTGAGCTACGGCAGACAGTTCTCTTCAGTGTGCCACATTGTGTGTGGTCTCCAACTGCCACTGAGTCTGCCAGCTGCAGTGTTCGCTGTTGTCTCCGAGACTTGGGCTCCATGGGCATTGTCGGCCAGCTCGACTCTGCGTGGGTGTCGCTCAGAGGCACGGTGACTGGACTTAAATATTTTAGAGGACTCGTACTAGTTTCAATGTCTAAAAAGCATCATCTAAATTGGGTATCCCATCACATTTAATGGATATCATTTTATTACTAATTGCTGGGAATCTTTCTGATTGAAGATAACCTACACCATCTTCCTGCATCCCCTACAAAGATAATTAAGATCAAAGTAGAAATAAATCTGAGTTCATTAAAACCATATACAGGCTATCATTAATAATTTGTGGAATAAAAATGGAACACGTGACATTGGTATATTATATTCACTTAACCACAAACTCTACAGTGCCTCGTGGAGTGCTGATGTATAGAATTGAATATCCCAAGCAAACACTGTGTCTAATAATGTTGTAGCAATCCATTCAGCTGCAGATTTGTCATTTTCAAAATATTTATCGGCCTCCAGATAATTCCTGGGCATTCTTCTGCATCACTACAATTATTGCAATGTGCATACTATTCCTAGAGTTTTGACATCCATACAGTTATTACTAGGTGAATGTGATTATTTGCTGAAAACCCATTAAAAGGCCACAGATGTTCCCACACCTGCCACAAAACTCTCACTAGATGACAGTCCTCATACATGTAAAAGCAGAGGGGCAACTAACCCCATTTGAGGTAACTAATATGTAATATACTGCAGTGGGCACCCTACTGAAAAAAAAAAAAACAAAGTGCTTAACAACCTTACAACATGGTAAAATTCTCTCAAGCTTCCAGCCATGTCAAGTGGTTTACAATCCATGGGCTTTTAGCCGAGTGCTCCCAGGCCATTTTCAAGTGGTGACAGTTGAATGATTGCTGCTGCCATCCTTATACAGTGTGCTGCCTTCAGTGATGTCACTGGTGCTTGCTCCAGTGCCATATATGGTAATGTTTTCATTGTACACTAGCCTTGCCCACTTCAACCTCCTGATGGCTGGGTTCCAAGCCATCTTCTTTTTGAGGGTGTTGCCAGAATTTTTTTATCTCTAGCATTTCTTCTATGATGCTGTCCCAGAAACTATTAGTCCATGTAATAATGGATGTCTTGCAAATGTAATGAAGTGTCTATTTTTAGAGCATTTTCTGCAACCCCTGATTTCTCAGGATACCACAGACAAAAACATCTCTAGTTTTCTACATGGCACTGTTCAGTAATACATAAAATCTATATGACACAAAACTACCACACCCACAAGGTCTTTTATTCACTCCTGGCATACTGGGATGTACATTGTATTTTACAGGCCTCATTAGTTGTCAAATTTTAGCTGTGACCCTGAAGACCGCATTAATTTTATGTATCTTTAGGAGCCAGCTAATCTTTCCTGTTATTGAGCTACATAATGCCAAGCTTCTTTGTGTCCTCCTTGGGTGCCTTCTACTTGTGTTTCTTTGGTAAGATGGCTTGCAAAATCTGGCTGTTATTGTAGTCGTTTTCCTTGAATACTTTTTGCTAATGGCAAAGTTCCTCTGGAAGGCTTTTTCAATGTTTTAGATGGCTTCCATTCAGTGTACCAAGGTCCTCACAGAACAGATCTTTTCTATGGAGTGTGGAGATGACTGGTAGCACGCAGATATCGTTCCATGTGGCTGGGTTTCCGGTGAACATTGTGGCTGAAACCCAGTTTCCTTTATGGTGGATGAGGACATCAAGAAAAGGTCAGGCACAAGACGTCTCTACCTCCATCGTGAACTTGAGGTCATGGATGCTGTTGATGTGATCCAAGAATTCTCCGAGCCGTAGGTGATCTATTGATGTGATGGAATTACAATTTCCTCAAAGATAATTCTCCAAGCTTTTCGCGTCCATGACATCAGACAGTAAACATGACATTGACATAACAATAAAAGAAACTAGGGTTTGCAGGAGCCATGGCCAGTGCGATGTCCTTGAAGTACTCCATAAACAGGAGCTAATGGGCTCACCATTGCAACACCGTCCATCTAGTTAAAATATTGTCCACCACACAAAAAATATGAAGATATCATATTGTGTGTAAATAAACACACAACAGTGTTGTAAAATAACTGGGAGAGAAGATCTAGAGAATTTTTGATAGGGATGCACGTGAATAATGAAGTCGGTTGTATTCTTGGCATGGTGCACACAGTGACCAATACCTATTGTAAGGGGGCTGGCAAATCAGTAAGCTGGTGATCCAATGGTCCTCATGATGGGATGTAGAGGTGTGCTGTTCTTATGAACCTTTGGAAGGCCATACAATGTACGTGGTCGAGGTGTCCGAGGGAGCAGCTTTTTAATGACATTTTCTTCCAGTGAAGACTGCTTGAAAAGCTCCAACATCTTCATCATTATTATTCTGGATGCATGGGTCCCTTGATAGTTTTCAATGTGTCGCCTCTTCCAGCAGCAACTGGACCTTCACATCATAGTTAGCTCATTTCATAATGATGGTTGTATTGACCTTGTCTTCTGGCAGAACTACAATGATAGGATCATTTCACAGCTTGAGAAGACCATTACCCTGAGTTTTTGTCATGTTAAAAGGTGGCAGCTCGGATTGTGAAACAATGCAGCTCATTTCTCAACAAACTTCTTCTGCAGTTTCACTGGGGAATTTGCAAACAGCTTGTTCCACAACACTTATGATGTCAACGAATGAGATACTTCTTTGAGATGTGCAAAGTTAGGTCAATGTGTCTTGTCATGGACATGGCTCCTGCAAAGCCTAGTTGCTTTTAACTGTACATCAATGACATGTTTGTTTTCTAGTCTAATGGATGTGGAAAAACTGGGAGAATCTTTGGGTCACATCAACAACATCCATGGCAACATCAAGTTCATGATATGGAGGCAAAAACAGATGCTGCCTGCCTTTTCTTGATGTCCTCATCTGCCGTAAAGATAATGGGGTCTCAGCCACAGTGTTTCCCAGAAACCCACCCATACGGATCAATATCCGCATGATACCAGCTATCAACACCCTTCACAGAAATGTTCTGTTCTGAGGACCTTGGTACATTGAGTGGAAGCCATCTTAGATGCTCAATGTTTTTCCGAAGGAACTGAGCCACTTGCAAATATATTCAAGAATAATGGCTACAACAGCTGCCAGATTTTGCAGGCCACCTTGCTGAAGAAATTTAAGCAGAAGGCCCTTGAGAAGGACATGAAGAAGCTTGTATTTTTGCTGTTCTGTGGCTCAATAACAGGAAAGATTAGCTGACTCCTAAAGATGCAAAAAATCAATCTGATCTTCAGGGTCCCACCTAAAATTCAACAACTAATGAGCTGTGTGAAAGAAGATTGACACCCCTGAATGCCAGGAGTACATAAAATACCATGTTGGTTTAGACAACTTCATGTCATACAGATTGTATGTACTACTGAACAGTGCCATGTAGAACACAAGAGATGTTTTTGCTTACCATATAATTAAAAATCAATGGTAGCCAAACATGCTCTAGAAAATTGACACTGTATCGCATTTGCCAACACATCTGTTATTACATGGACTAATAGTTTCTGGGGCAGCATCATAAAAGAAGCAATTGAGATAAAAATTTCTGATAACACCTCCCTAAAGAAGGTGGCCTGCAGCTAAGCACAGCTTGGATACAAGCAATCAAAAGGTTGAAGTGGGTGGGGCAAGCGTACAACAAAAACATTAGCATATATGGCACTGGAGTGATCACCAATGATGTCACTAAAGGCAGCACGGCTGCATAAGGATGACAGCAGCAATCATTCAACAGTCACCACCTGACAATGTCCTAGGAGCACTCGGCTGAAAGCTCATGGACTTTAGACCACTTGACATGGCTGGAAGCCCAAGGCAATTTTGTCAGTGTATATTTCTGCAAAACTATGCATTCATGAAAAAAAAGATACCTTGTCTACAACTATTTTTTCATCTGTTCTCTTTCCTATTACCAAATTCCAATCCTCCTCTACAAGCAAATTTCTCTCTACATCAAGGAACTAATTAATTTGTTTTCTCTCATCATACAGTATCTCAGTCTCATGTCATGAGTGGAGCTACAGGGATGCACTGAAAGGTAATGCCTCCCAAATTGTTATGTGAAAACTCTTAAAGCTTTTTGAGTAAATCAAATGTTATTAACATTCTACATATTTATTCTTCATGTCTACACATTAGTAGCCCTCTGCTGGTAACAGGCTCTGAATTGTAGCATGTAACATGGTGGTATGTAATGTAACTATGCCAGTGCATGACAAACAGCATGCCATAATTGTGTTTAAAATTTGAAGCCTTCGTCCACAACTTGGAGCATTCTCTTCTTCAGCATGACAATGCCAGACCAGACACAAGTGCTGCAACGTCTGCAACAATGTGATGCCTTGGATTTGCTATCATCGATCGGCCTTCATACAGCCCCAACTGGGCTACATGTGATTTTTATCTGTTTCTAAAACTTAAAGAATACCTTCAAGGACTTTACTTTGCTGGAGAGGTGAGATTGTGGCTTCGTCAACAAGTTCAAAAATCCTACAGTGACAGAATCAACAAACTGGTTTCTCCCTGGGAGAAATGTGTTCATCACCAGCATAATGAGTGAATCTTGGAGGGTTACCAGAAAAAAAAGAAAATCATCTAAGTATGAATATTAGCTGAAAGCCTTGTAACTTAGGGAGAAAACATACAGTGCAAGCTACATTAAGAGGCCATGTGCACTGATGAACTGCTGATTACAAATGTTGTTGTTGTTGTGGTCTTCAGTCCTGAGACTGGTTTGATGCAGCTCTCCATGCTACTCTATCCTGTGCAAGCTTCTTCATGTCCCAGTACCTACTGCAACCTACATCCTTCTGAATCTGCTTAGTGTATTGATCTCTTTGTCTCTCTCTATGATTTTTACCTTCCACGCTGCCCTCCAATGCTAAATTTGTGATCCCTTGATGCCTCAAAACATGTCCTACCAACCGATCCCTTCTTCTAGTCAAGTTGTGCCACAAACTTCTCTTCTCCCCAATCCTATTCAATACCTCCTCATTAGTTACGTGATCTACCCACCTTATCTTCAGCATTCTTCTGTAGCACCATATTTCGAAATCTTCTATTCTCTTCTTGTCCAAACTGGTTATCGTCCATTTTTCACTTCCATACATGGCTACACTCCATACAAATACTTTCAGAAACGACTTCCTGACACTTAAATATATACTCGATGTTAACAAACTTCTCTTCTTGAGAAACAATTTCCTTGCCATTGCCAGTCTACATTTTATACCCTCTCTACTTCGACCATCATCAGTTATTTTACTCCCTAAATAGCAAAACTCCTTTACTACTTTAAGTGTCTCATTTCCTAATCTAATCCCCTCAGCATCACCCGATTTAATTTGACTACGTTCCATTATCCTCGTTTTGCTTTTGTTGATGTTCATCTTATATCCTCCTTTCAAGACACTGTCCATTCCGTTCAACTGCTCTTCCAAGTCCTTTGCTGTCTCTGACAGAATTACAATGTCATCGGCGAACCTCAAAGTTTTTACTTCTTCTCCATGAATTTTAATACCTACTCCGAATTTTTCTTTTGTTTCCTTTACTGCTTGCTCAATATACAGATTGAATAACATCGGGGAGAGGCTACAACCCTGTCTCACTCCTTTCCCAACCACTGCTTCCCTTTCATGCCCCTCGACTCTTATAACTGCCATCTGGTTTTGATTACAAATAGCAGATAAAAAACAATGAATTCATATCCCATCTGTAAGCAAACAGTCCCAAATGCCATATACAGAGACAGATTTCAAGAGTTCCAGATTGAGCAGCCTCGGATGACCAATAGCCTACAGCAAATCCTACACACAGGGTGACAATTATTGAACTACATGGAAAAATAAAAATAAAAATGTAAATTAGTTACAAACTACAGTGTACACACACTTTATTGAACATGTTAATGTCACTACAGATATTCAGATATAGGTTATGACACGTTCGATATGCCTTCTGTCATTGGCGATGATGTAGAGCAGAGAAATACAGAAATTCTGCATGATCTGCTGAAGTGTTGGAACATTGATGCTGTCGATGACCTGAATGGCTGTTTTCAGCTGAGCAATGGTTTTGGGGTTATTGCTGTACACGTTGTCTTTAATATATCCCCACAAAAAGGAATCACATGTGTTTAGATACAGGGAATATGGCGGCCAATCAAGGCTCATGCCAGTGGCCTCTGGGTATCCCAGAGCCAGAATGCGGCCCCCAGAGTGCTCCTCCAGGATATCAAAGACTCTCCTGCTTTGATGTGGTCAAGCTCCATCTTGCATGAACCACATCTTGCCAAAATCACGGTCACTTTGGATAATGGAGATGAGATAGTCTTCCAAAACCTTCATGTACTGTTTGGTAGTTACCATGCCATCAAGGAATATCACACCGATTATTCCATGACTGGACAATGCACACCACAGAGTCACCCATTGAGGGTGAAGAGACTTCTTGATCACAAAATGCAGATTCTCGGTCCACCAAATGCGCCAATTTTGCTTATTGATGAACCCATCCAAATGGAAGTGGGGTTCGTTGCTAATTCCCATTATGCCCTGTGGCCAATCTAGCAGTTTGAACGTCATAATGCAAACTATTCAGAAGTTATGACAATTTTATTTCATATAGTTCAATAACTGTCACCCTGTAAGTGAGCCTTATCTTCAGTTAAGCTTGTACTCTAAGAAGGTCTTATAAAGCTTACCTGCACCTCTGGAATACGGTTATTGGTTTTCATTGTACATATTTCTACATGAACCTACATCTGTATGTCACTTTTATTATACCAGTACTTGAACCTAAGGGTTCAATTAGAACAGAATCTGATACCTCCTTGGTTTGTGTTCTCTAGTCCCATATGTTACCGTGTATACCCAAATTTCAAAAACAAACTACGGCCAGAGTGGCCATTTGTTCTGGTAATTTATTGGAGAATCTAATAAGCCTCATCTAGGTTTTACACAGACTTAAGTTACAAACTAATGTCTGTACAATAAAAAGCAGGAAACCCTGAGTTTCATTTCCCTATCACCACCCTATCTACCTTTGTTGCGTAACACCCAAGCCTTTCTGTACTGCGTCCAACCACACAGATCTGAAAAACCTCAGCTTGACCTCATCGCCATTTGATTCTTGTCTGCAATTGCTCGTGTATCAAGAAATGGACGACCCCAAATCCCGCTGAGTGTCAGTATCTATAAAAGTATGCTGTGATCCATGTCAAGTTATGACATATAAAACTGCTGTCAGAGGTGGGGTCTTCACTGTGACAGCACCCCCACGCCATCTGCCATTGCAGCATTTCTATCCAGCACCAGCAGTGGCTGCACAAAGCAAATATGCCGCCGTCTCCTGCAGCCAGTGCCTCGGCTAGCAAATATGAACATGTCGGGCTGCTGCCAGCGAAGTCTCGTCCATTTGCATCTTCTTTGCTGTACACAACTGCTCTCGAGTCAGATCATGTCCATGCCAGTGTGCATTCAGTTGACAGTGATAGGACTCTGTACTTGGATCATTAATAGTTGTGTTAATGTTTCTCTAACCTTGTCATTATCCGGTCTGCAGTTATCAGCTGACTTAATTTTTATGTATGTATTGGTTGTCAATAGAGCATGCATACAGCAGTTATCGCAATAAAGTAGTTTGTTCTGGGCATGTCTTTCATGAGTGAAATGGATCCAGCATTGGTTCAATTGCTACAATAACAGTGGCAACAGCTTGAGCAACAACAGCAGCAGTTGGGCTTCTTTCATCCATTATTTACAAACACACTGGGAGCTACAGCCCCCCTTTTTCCACCATTCCCAGAAGCAAAGGAAGACTGGGACACATCCTTGGGGCATCTACAGTAGCATTTCAAGTAGATGATCCATCATAGCAAAAAGCATTTTTCTTGTCATGGATTGTGCCCGAAACGTTTCATTTGCTTCAGAAACTTGCCCCATTGAAAGACCCATCAGTGTTGTCATTTTCTGAAATGTGTGACTTGCTTAGTGCTTATTATCTTAAGCAAACCCACGTGGTGGTTTCATTGCCAAAAACTCCCACCCTGATTCTCTGATTCATGATGACGTCATTCATTCTGCTCCAAACAAGGGGTCTGTTACGAGGGTATACATTTTGAATATCCAACAGTTGAGGAGGTTCTGGCTATGGCTAAGGCATTTGAAGTGTCACAAGATGTGTCTAAACAGTTTGAGGTTGACATGGATGTTTCATCAGTGCTTCTGTTGGCACAACATTGGCAGCATTCCCAGACACCCTCAAATTGTTCCAATAATTTATTCAGGCCACAATCAATGTTGCCGTTTTTTACTGTGGTTTCTCGTCATTTCCTGACTGCTTGCAGGTACACTCCCGCAACCGCTGCCCACATAGGCATGCCATGTGTGCCACTTGCCGTAAAAGAAGCCATGTGGCCGTGGTCTGTTGTAGCTCCCCATGTAGCCAGGCTTTGGACGCAGATGTGGAGTTCACTGAAGTGCATAGTATTATACGAGTCCATGGCTGTGAGCTTGACGTGCCCAGCACGATTTACATTATGCTGTTGAAACAGCAACAACCATTCCATTTCGTGGTCAACACAAAGTCCCCTGTGTCCCTTGTGAACCTGGAAACATATCAACATCTGAGTCTATCTGCACTCTTCTCCACAAATCTTCATTTGGCCAATTATGGAAACCAGTTCACACCTGTTCACAGAGAGTTCATGATCAGTGCTGAGTATCAACTCGTTATGAGGGCAATCCTGTTTTTGGTAGTAGACAGTGTGACATCGGAAACCATTTTTGGTCTCGATGCAGTCACAGCTTTTGGGTTTCGAATTCAAGGTGCAGTCCATCTTGTTTCTGACTCTGTTTTGTTCCAGAACTGGATGACCTATGCTGTGAGTTTCGTCTCTTGTTTCCACCATGTCTGGGGGTGGCAAAGGATTTTGAAGCATACATCCCCATCAAACTGACAGTTGTATTTAAATTTTGACATGTTCGGCCTCTCCCTTTCACCCTGAGATCAGCAGTCAAGGAGGAATTTTACAAGTTGCAGAGCCTGGGTATCATTTAACTGGTTCCCTTTAGCTAATGGCTGTCATTCACAAATCTTCAGGGGACTTTATTTGGGTGGTGATTTCAAATCCACCATCAATGCTCAGTCATTGGTGGATTCTTATCTGATTTTGCAGATGACCAAATCCTTGTGAAACAGGCAGGTGACAAATATTTTTTCAAAAACTGATGTGGCAGAGGCGCATTTACAGCTTTTCTCGATTCCACTTCAACAGTTTATGGTTATCAATACCCTGTTTGGGTTATACTGTTACTCACGCTTGCCTCTTGGCATTGCGAGTGCCACTTCTATTTTTCAGAGATTCTTAGAACAGTTAATATGTGACATCCCCTACTGTGCAAACTATCTAGATGACATTATTGTCACATGGTCCTCATGGCAGGAACATCTTGATAACCTTTGGACTCTTTTTCACTTAACTGTACAAGGCAGGCCTTAAGTGCAACCTGCAGAAGTTTTTTCAGGCAGAATTAGAATACGTGGGCTTTTTTTTCCGAAGGATGGTGTCCACCCTATGCAGCATCATCTATTGGCTACTGCCAACCTTCCTAAACTGCAAAACCTGAAAGAACTCCAAGTATTTCTGAAAAAATATGTCGGTTATTATTCAAAATTTATTCCCAATGTGGCAGATGTCATTCATTCCTTTAACAACTTGCAGAAGAAAGGTGTTCCTTTTGTTTGATCAGTGGACTGTGACAAGGCATTCGCCCATATCAAGTCATTGCTAATGTGTTTCCTGTGTCTTGGTACCTTTACATTGGGTAAACGGCTGGTTCTTGGAACAATGCATCCCAGCACAGACTTCGGACGGTTTTGTCTCACATGGAAGCTGATGCATATTAATAACCTCTGGCAAATGCCTCAAAGACGTTGACAGCAGTTCAATGCAATTATTTGCAAATAGAAAAGGAAGTGTGGTCCACATTTTCCACATTTCCCTTTACGGAAACAATTTCCATTTCATCACTGACCATAAACTGCTAGTGGCATTGTTCTGCCCTCGTTCTTGGCTTCCTGACAGGACTGCACAAAGACTACAGCAGTGGGCTTTATTTTTGAGCACGTATCAGTACAAGATTCATTATTGTTCCACTGCTTGTCATGCCAATGCAGATGCACTGTTAAGCTTACCTGTTGGTCCTGGCCCAGCATTTGACAAACAGATGTCTGTTTCCAAATTGACGATTATGTGCACCAGGTTTTGTTTGGGCTCCCAGTCACAGCAAACTGCATAGAGAAAGCCCCTCAGCAAGATCTAGTGCTCTGTCAGGTGTCGCAAGGTGGGCCCGATTGACTGCCTGCTAATGAGTTGGCCCACTCTGTGATTTTCTTCCTTCTTTGCAATCAGTTGGCAGTGGGTATTGGAACACTCCTCCTTAGTATGGATTTGGATGAAGCCTGTTTCGTCATATTACCAGTCCTGTGGTCCCAGATTCTGGCACTTCTCCACTGTGGCCACTGGGACATAATCCGGATGAAAATGCTAGTGGGGCATTTTGTCTATTGGACTGGCATTGATTCAGTGATTGAGAAGCTTATCCATGGGTGCAAACAGTGTGCCAAGCAAGAGGCAGCCCATGAACATTTGCTCCATAAGCCCACTCACAATCTGGTGTGGGAGCACGTCCACATTGATTTTGCAGGTCCTTTTTGTCATTCCACGTGGTTGGTAGTGGTGGATGCACTATCAGATTACTACATCTGGAATGGTATTACTCACCACATGTCCACCCCATTTCACCCCCAATCGAATAGTGAGGCAGAATGTATGGTGCATACTTTTAAGAAGCAATTGGCAAAGTGCTTAGCAGACTTGTCTGCCTATATGGTGTTGCCTCTGTTCCTAAGCACATACAGGACCACCCCACTGAATGGCTTCAGCCCAGCAGTGGTTCTACACAGCTGACAATCCCAGTCACACCTGCTCTATCGTCCACCACAGCCTGTGGCATGGCCACCCCCTTCACAATATACTGTGGGCAATCCAATCTGAGTGCATACCTTCAGTCAGCAAATGGTGGGGCATCACTATCTTGCCATCTGAATCAGTTACATGTTCAGAGGGTTAACAACCTGCCACAGCTGCAGCAGACACTGTCAGAAGACCTCCCTGCAGACGCTACTGCCTTCCAGGGGTCAGACATCATGGAGGCTCCTGTATGTGGTGGTGGGCATTGATGATGTTGAAATGGAGCTGCTGCTTGCCCTGGACCCTTAACTGGTGTCTGACAGTGGCTGCCCATACACTGTACACTAATTGGAGCACTGGGCAGATATTCCCCCGTCATCACTGCCTCCATCTCTTGTTTCCACATGGACCACAGAGCCTCCATGTGCAGGGTCATCACCATGGCCAGTGCACCATCATCTGTCCATTTCTTCGTATACACCCCTCCACGTCAGAGACAGCAGACAGCCAATCCCCATGAGGACATGTCTTCTTTTTTCATATGCAGAAGAGGGGAGGGATGTGGTTGCGTGCCTGTGCACTCCACCACCACAGCATTTGTATCCAGCACCAGTGTGGCCAGGCAAAGCAAGTACATGACCATTGCTCACAACCAGTGCCTCTGGCTGGTAAATAACAAATATGTTGGGCTGCTGCAGTGGGGCCTCATCCACTTGCATCTTCTCCACTGTATGCAAATGTTCTTGAGTCAGGCCGGCTCTGCACCAGTGTGCATTTAGTTGCAAGTGATGGGAGTCTGTACTCAGACCTTTAATAGTTGTGTTAATGTTTCTCAAACCTTGTCATTATTCAGTGTGCAGTTATCAGTCAACCTAATTTTTGTGTGTGTAGTGGTTGTAGATAAAGAGTGCTGATACAGCACAGGTTTAGATTCCTGACTGAGTATATTTACAAACTAGTAAGGTGCCTTAGAGTTTGACAACAGAATTTTCTCTTAGAACTAGCAATGCCTGTCTAAGGACAAATCAGCTTGAGCTTTTGAGGTAGATCATGTACAATGAACAGGCAGAGCAGTTTTCTGTAGTTTACAGCAGGAGAGAATCAAAAAAGAAAAGGAAGTCACCGTCCTGTGTCACAGAATTGTGAGACCGCAATAAACAACCTGCAGCAGCAAACAAGAGAGGATGCCTTTCGCAGCAGTTATGACACTCAAGGTCAGGGCCACCAACACTTGAATCAGCAGCATGTGTGCTGACTGCACTGAATTCCAACAATAAGTTGCACAAGATGCCAATACTGCACCGCTGCCTGACAGACAAAAATGGTGAGTGAATCATAATGTAGCACAGAAACACCTAATATGACTCTGGAAGGTAGTGGGGTCCTCACTTTGCATATAGTTGGTTTGGTGGGTTTAAGTTAATTCTGCGAGTTTTTGATAGAAATAATGGTGCTTTTAGCATTTGAACAAACTCCAAGCCATAGTCACAGTGTGCAATTAAAATTTGTTAAAACTAGGATTGTGGGTGCAACTTGAAGTAAACTACTCATACACAATTTTACAGAAACTTGGGCAGAGGTGAAGGGAATTTTATTGGAGAACTATTAGTCAAAACTGTCTTTGACCTACCATGTGTGTTTATTATTCTCTAGTAGGCAGAAAAGGGCTGAAAGTATGGCTGAATGAGCGAGTCGCTTTGACACATTGCAACGCAATTTCAAAAGGCTGTCCAGGGAGTGATGAGGGAATCAGATGTTCTGGGAAGCCGTGCTGTAAATAGTAAGCTGGTGCAAGCAGCAAACAAAGAATTGAAGATGGGAGGATTAAAACCATCAGGAAGCAAGGGGAAGGGATCTGACACTAGCCCAAGCAGTGGATCTAATATTAACAATAGAAGCATCGATCATCTCATGTAAAGAAAAGTTTGGTGAATCCAGTCACCCGAGAGACTACTGTTTCAGATGTAAGACAGGAGGCCATCATGCGAGGAATTGGACTACGAAGAGACATGGCAGAGAAATAGAAGTCATGCAGCTATATTGTGGTGGAGCAGAGAAAGAGACAACACATCCTCCAACAATGTCGAGAAGGATAAAGGAAATTCTATGCAGAGGTAATCACGGGGAAATTGGAGGCATGCAACTGATGGTGTGTCATCATTGTGATCTTCAAGGGCATCAAAGGTCATGTGATAAAGTGAGACCCATGATATGTTACATTTGTAAAGAACCAGGACACTTAGCCTGACAGTGTAATGCTGATGCCTGACTAGCAAACACAAAGACTCAGAAACCAGGAAATGAAAGAATGGCAAAGTTGTACTCAGTACACTGCAAGGGCAGAAACAATTTTGAAAATATAAGATGCCCAGGAAAGCACAGGAACCATGAATTTCATAGTAGATAACACTGTTCAAGTTTGCATAATAAAGGAATCAGCAGTGAAGGATACGGTGGTCAGTAACGCCAAAGAAAGAATAAAACTTAACAGGACACTAAAGAAGTAATAGAGACACATGGAGCCACAATGTTAATGCTGAGGGTAGAAGATGGTGTTTGTGTGTGTGGAACACAAGTTTTGTATAGCGGAGGACAAGTTAGATATATGGTATGAAGCGGGTCAAGGGCACATTGGTAAGGTAACAGACAGAGCAGGAGTGGGAGATAGAGCCACGAAGAGAAGAGCAGTGTCTTATAGAATGGGCATTAAGTAGCTAAGAGAAACAGGTTGCAAGGGCAAATGTGACACCAAAGCTAACAGTACGAATAAAGGTAGGATTTGACTTACAACCGAGAGAGAAGAAAAGCCTCCAGAGTGAGGAAGCAGAAGAAAAAGAAGTGATAAAACACCACATCAAAGAGACACAAGGAACAAAGATAAGCAGCAGATGGAAGGGAAAGTGTCCGTGTGAAGATATATACATAGGCCCAAGAGAAGAAAAGATTTCAAGGTTAACATGCAGAACACAGCTCTTACCAAAAGGATAATGCGGAACCAGCAGTTGTAAATGAGCATTTATTTGCCTGTAACCTTGGTGACCATGCAAGGAGGCACACTCATCACAAGTATACTGAATACCACAGAGGAAGAAGTTATATTGGGATGTCCCAAGGTGAAGCAGTACCTGTCATGGGAGATGGTGAGGAATGCCGCAGATGAGGTATAGTTTCAGAGGACCAAGAGATAAGGTCGCAAATTAGCAGATTAAAGAAAGGCTTCAGTGGATCACTTAAACAAAGAAAAAGAAAACGACCAATAACCAGTAATTAGTGAAGAGGAGATATGAGCTGGTCTAAAGCAATTTCACAATTCGCCAATTGGTAGACACCAACGATTCGACCACACATATGGCTGTATTAAAAGGCACAGAACATAAAGAGGTATGAGAAAAGACACAGAAGTATACATTCAAAGTTGCAAGAGTTGCTGGAAGAACAAGATTATGTAGAACAAGTTGAAGATGCCCTTAGTGTTGACTGAAATATTTAAGCGGGTATTTGATCATGATACCAGTACTGACGTAGTTGGACCACTTCAGATAACAGAGAAAGGTAACAGTTACATTCTCACAAAATTTGTTGTAGCAGAGCCTATAGCACAATACGATACCAACACAATACTGCAAGTGTTAGTACAGAGAATAATATGCACTTACAGAATACTATCAATATTAGTGAGTGGCCAAGGAGCAAACTATAAAAAAGATTTATCGTTAAATGAAGATCAAAAAGATTCAGTGGTGTGCATACCATCTGCAAATTAACGGAGCACTAGAAAGAGTGGATCAAACGCTAGCAGAATATCTACACTATTATGTGGGAATGAAGCAGGAAAACTTGAATGAATGGATGCATTCTGACACTTTTGTTTATAACACCACACCCATCAACTGGGTTCACTCCATTAGAGTTATTTTTCAGGAGAGTATGCAACTTACTCAGCACCCTACAGTGGGATCCATCCAAAATGTAACTATGATGATTATGTAATAAGACTAAAGGAAGGGATGCACTAGATGCGTTGGATGGCAAGGAGTTTTTATAAGGAATGTAAGGAGAACAATAATGAATATTATGATTGCACCCCCAAACTTCAAGGAATTCATGGCACGACACAAGGTATTATTACATGACAAAATTTTGAGAAGAAGGTGGCCAAAGAAATTAACAAGCCCATGGAGAGGACCTTTTTGTGTCGTAAGGACTTGTGAACCAAATGTAGTACAGTACTCTATTTAATTAACAAGATGTCATGACAGTACCTGTGAATACATTAAAGGAGTTTATTTAACTTTATGCAAGTGAGGTTAAGATAAAGTGGAGTTGATGTGTTCTGAAACATAAAGGAGAAAGAATAGGCTAAATTCTACTTTAAAATTGATTAGAGAGATATTTATGTATAGTAATTCAAACATGTGCAGGTGAGGGCGACACTGTGATCAGTCCTCAGAGACGGGCCAATGCTCTAGTCTCTTTGCCTCTATTAGTCTAACCCTTGCAGCAGTAGCAAACAGAATGAGAGGACAGAGAAGGAAGATATCAGTGAGAAATGTAACAGAAGCTTAGACATGTCAGATGCAGCAGCCAGTGCAGGAAGTGGAAAGAAGCGTATGTTGTGACCATGTGCATGTGAATTGTGATCCAGCTCATGCGAAAATCTCACAAGAAGTGCAACCCCTAAGTGAAATTATTCCTAACCCCAGTGTTTCATCACAGGATTGCAGATAATGGATGGAGATGATGTGATTTCTTATCGTATATATTTGTGTTACAGGGATGTATTAACTTTATTAGTGGAAAAATCTACTCATGTTTATATGACAAAGAAAAGAGAAACCCATCCATTTATGTATGTACCAGAGTAACTACTGTAAGACAGAAGTGGAAAGTAGGGGAGCTGTTGTGACGAAATCATGAAAGGCTGCCAGAAAAAAGAAAAATCATTTAAGTATGAGTATCTGCAGTAAGCCTTGTGACTTAGGTAGAGACATACAGGACAAGCTGCTCTCATGAGTTCATTAAGAGGTCATACATGTTAAGAAACCACCGATTTCACACTGCGAATCAGAGGTAAAAAATGATGCAGTCACATCCCATTGATAACCAAACAGTCCTAAGTGCTATATATATATAAGACCTCAAATGCCAAACAAGGCAGATTTCGAGTCATCAAGAGTTCCACGTTGAGAAGGTTTCCAGATCGAGCAACCTTCAATGACCAATAGCCTATAGCAAATTCTACATAAGTGAGCATTGTATTCAGTTAAGATGTACAGTAAGAAGGACTTGCAAAGCTTGCATGTACGTATCTCTGGACTGGGGTTATTGGTCTCCATTGTGCATTTGTCTACATGTGACTTTCACTGTGGTGAGTACTTGAACCTACGGGTTCAATTAAGAGCAAGAAGATCTGACACGTCCATGGTGTGTGGTATCTGGTACCATACTTTACTGTGTATATCCAAATATCAACAAAGTCTAAGGCTGGGGTGGCTATTTGTTCCAGTAATTTCTTGGAGAATCCAGTAAGCCTAATCTACCTTTTACACTGATTGCATTTATAAACTAGTGTGTGTGCTCTTCTCCATGTTCATTACCAACACGTGAAGAAGCAGGCCTTTAAACCAAAGAAGTGTCTCATTTCCCTATCTTCACCCTATTTACCTCCTTAGTCTAACATCAGAGTATTTCTGTACTGTCTTCAGCCACATAGTCCTGAAAAAATCTCAGCTTGACACTATTGCCTTTTCTTTTCAAAAATTTTTGTGACTAAAGCGCTTCTGGCTCGTTATTTATTTTATATGTGACATGCCACTTTAAATATTTAAATTCTGATGAAGAGACTCTTAGAAGTGTTGAAACCTGGTCGAAAAGACTAAAAATTGTGACTGAGGGCTTATTTAGTTCAACTTTATAAACGGCCACTGAACCAAGCAGGCATATTTAAAACTCTAGTAAATATTGTCTCTGAAGTACATATCTTAAGAGCTATGAGTACTTGTTCATCATCGCTAACTTGAGACATGTTTCTTCTACTGAAAAGGTGCTCATAGCTTTTAATGAATGCACTTTTTTGCTTTGAGTGGTCACTCATGTTATATCCCTGAATATTATGGAATTTATTCACTGATTGTGAATTCTTTGATGTCAGCTGTATTAAGTAGAGATATACTACCTATTAGTGAGACAACTGAAAATTTGTGCCGGATCGAGACTCAAACCCGGATTTCCTGCTTATCATGAGCAGTCGCCTTAACTACTCAGCTATTCATGCATGCTGCCCGGACCAAGTCAAACCTGTCTACATTTCCTAATGCTTGTAACATTACTTAAAGTCCTGCAATAAGGAGAATGAGACTACGTGTCTGACATTACTATCATCATTTTGCTCGTCTACACTAGTCATACTTGTTTTATAATGTCTGCTCCTTCAGATATGCATGCATATTTGAAGGAACAGACATAGCTGACAGTCCACAGCTGTATTAAATATTACAAAATTTATTTGCCGATTATGAATTTTTTGACATCAACTGTATTAGGTAGATATATACTATCTATTATTGACACATGAAAATTTGTGCTGAACTGGGATTTGAACCTGGCTTTCCTGCTAATTGCGAGTGGTTGCCTCAGCCATTTTGGCTATCTGTGCATGCTGCTCAGACTGATCCAAATCTCCATGTATCATACTCTCCTAATGCTCACAACATTACTTGGATTTCCCCCAGTACGGAAGATGAGACTACATGTTAAACGTTATCATCATCATTTTGCCCGTCTAGGCTTGAAATACTTCTTTTACAATATCTATCCCTTCAGAAAACAAATAGACATTGTAAAACAAATATCCTTGAATATTTACATTCCTCTTGGAAACCCTGTACACTTATACTACTGTGCTGGGTCTTGGCTTTGTGTCTATCTTGAATATCGACACTGTTTGTAGTATTTCACTCACATTCCTATTTTGTTATTCATTATTAGTATGTCTCCTATCTGATTTTGTATTTACAACCCTTTACTCATCTGACTAGAAGTTCTGTTCTGCCTGCTGCCAAACTTCACTAATTCCCACTCATTAACTTGTCTTTGATATACATACAGGTACAGAATAGTTCATCATTGTAATGAAACCAAGCAACACTAGAAAAACCATTTAGCATAGCACACATTAAAAATAGTGTATATAAGTATAACACTGAAACGTATGGTATGATTTTGTTCACATTACCCATTGTGGATGGACCAGTTGTCCACCACTTCTCCATGAGTGCGGCTAGTGAAAACTAACATGAACTGACAAACAATATTGGAATTCAATGTATGACTCACTATATGTGTATTTACACTTCTGTGGAATAGAGCTATCACTGCAAGAGCCACAGTAGACAAGAGTGTGGATCCTCAGATCTTATAAAATCCCTCATTTGACAATAACGGACTGACAAAAGCTGCTTCAAACCTCTTGAACCCATTTGCTGATTGTCGGGCTGGTGATATTATATTTGTGCGTAGAGTATTTTCTCACATGATAGATTTTCACACAGGTTAGCTGATAATAGCAACTACAACCAGCATAAATAAACTATAAAATCACTCAAAAAGAATGGCCATAATGAATCAAAATACTAAAAATGTGTGAAGTAATGTGTACTTCATCTGAAATATCTTTCATGCTTCGCAACAAATGTGGTAGGATTTGTGGTTATCCACCACTGAGGGATGAGGAACTGGAGATACACTTTGTTTCAAAAGATTATTGAGATCAGGGAAATATTAGGGCCATGTTGCATACTTATAAGCCATCAGAACAGTTGTATTACTTATCAATAATGCTTCTTAGTGAATACTGTACACAACAAATCTTGTATTTAACACGTTGTCAGCTGTCTGTGAAAATATCTGTGTCTCTGTCACTTTCTTCATCACTATTTCAAAGTCCAAGCTGTATAACAACCTTTTCAAGTCCCTGCTACATTAAACCATCACAATGTCAATGTTTCTCTTAAAAATATTTTTAAAGTGTAAAGATGTTTTTGCTCGGTCTCCTACAGTTATTTCTTTTAGGCAGTTTCAAAGTTTTCAATGACAAATGTTACATGTTTCTTGCTGATCTGTTTCATTTCATTATGTTCCAAATAACTTTGTTGGATTCAGGCTGTGTTGGAAGGGAGGTAATCAGAGAGCAAAAAAAATTCACTTCCTTCTCTAATCTGTCCAGGCTTAAGTTATTTGCCTTAACAATTTCTTACAGCTCTCGCCTGACCATGTCTTTTGTCAAAGAGACTGTTCTTCTCAATACAACAGTGTATTTTTCTTGAACTGTGTGATATGTACCATTGTGAAATGAAACAATCCATTAGTATGGAAGATTTTATGTATGTCATTCCTGCAACTGCTTATCATAATTTGTACTGTTTATCGCATAGGCATAGACTTTACATAGAAAACTAAGGCCCTCACATTTCTCTTCTGTACATGAGTACATTCTTTCTACTTAGCAAAAAACAAAAAAAAGAATTACACTGCTTGTAGTGTCCATGAACAATGTCTGTGCTATTAGACTGTACCTCCTGCACACATGGGGCAATGTGACTTCCCCACTCCTTGGCTCTTGGCAGCTTGTGTTGCTGCTGCTAGTTCCAGTATTTGCCATTGGGGCCTGCAGTGCAGCGTGATGTAGTGGTTAGCATTTCTGCCTGGCGTGCAGCGGGTTGCCAGTTCAAATCTAATCACCAGCAATTACTTGTTATTTTGTACTTATAATATATGGAAGGTTCTGAAATAGCTTATAATTGTTATGTTTGTATATTCTATAATATTTAATGTTTGTATAAATAGCTGCACTCTACAGCCAGGAAGTCAGAATTGTTCTGGCTGTATGTAGGTGTCAATAATAAACGTGTTTCCAGTGCTAAGTGTTGTATTTCTTTGATGACCCTGCCTTCAGACTCAGATCTGATTGTGGTTTAGACATGACATTGTTTAGTGGATATGCTGAGTACTTCAATACATCAACACAACTATGGCTCCAATCAGCACATCAGGCGTCCAAGCATCCTTCAGTGTTTTTCAGATATACTGTTCAGGGCAGAAAGAAATGGCTGAAAGAATTCAAAAAAAGCACCAAATGCCATAGTTGGGATGATGTAAGGCGTTGGTACAGCCTAGAGATGGTTTGAGAACAACGAAGAGTAGTTCAATAGCTGGGACAAATTACAGGTTGAGCTGAAGAAAACATTTGGTGCCAATCAACAGCAAATCCACTTAGCAGAACAACAAATCATGAAATGGGCACAGAGTCATGTTGAAATGACAGTCACACAAAGAATGTTTTGGCCCTCTACAGTATTGTGAATCCAAAAACGACACAAGCTAAAAAAATCTCAGATTTGATGAAAGGCATCAAAGAACACACGTACCAAGCTCTTCTGGTAAAGATGTCACAACAACAGGAATTAATGAAGTGGTGCCAGTGCATCAAAGAAATGCAACAGAAAAAGAGTTGGATGAAAGAGCTACAATTCTCTCTCGAATTCGGTCCCTATGGCAGCTGTGGAAGACCGCCATGACATCGCTTCTCTCATAAGTCAGGTTTTAAGGGAAGACAGACAGTAGTTTATGGCAGCCCGAACTGTCAAAATGAGTACACAAGAGATATCAGCCATAAACGTTGACCCCCCCCCCCCCCCCCCCCCCCCGTGGGTAATACATAATGTTGAAGAGCTGTATCAATCTCCACCACCTGTTGAACATGCCATGAAGAGTGAACTCTGACTTTAGCCACCACTATCAAATGACAATCCAGGGTCCGACCAACGCAGGTACAACCAACTACTCCACCAAGTAAAACACACCACATAATAACAGGCATTTGAAGGACAGAGGACAACATGCCAGTCTGTTTTCACTATGAATGGCCTGGACATGTTGTGCACTACTGCAGAGAAAGGTGAGTTTTTTATCGACCTGTGGACAGACGTCTTCACCATACCCTGGACGAGGTCACCCCTCCCCCCCCCCCCCCAACAAACCATAGCCACTCCTTATCACTTTACAGAGGTGTCAACTACTCACCAAATTGCCAAATTCAGGAAAACTTAGCAAGGCAACCATCTATCGAAGTGAGGCTGGAAAATATGAAAATCCTTCTTGGACAACAATTATCAATGTGACAAGAAATCTCATCGACATCACCATCAATGGCCAGCCAGTCCCAGAATCCTCCACGGACAATAATTATCAACATGACAAGAAATCTCATCGACAACATCACCATCAACAGCCAAGCAGTCCCAGTGCTATCAGACTCTAGAGGCTTCTTTTTCTGTAATGTCGACTGCTTATTGTCACCAGCTAAAGAGGACTATGTTCTGTGATATGAAAGTGATTGTGCTGAATATCACAAATGGGAAATACATCCTGCCAACAGGAACATGTACTGCAAGAATAACTATCAATGACAGAACACAGCCCTTTGAATTCATCATTTTGAGCAAAGGTAGTTATGATGTTACAGGACATCTTCCAGATATCACAAGCAGTCACAAACTGTGGAAGATCATAGCTCCAGACTGACAATGTTATTCCAACAGGCACACATTACAAAGATGGCTCTGGGTGGTTGTTTGCCATTCCAGATGTGGTTATCCCACTGACATGAGTGTCAGTCATCAATTAAGATGACTAAAACTATGAACCTTTTGTTGACTGCAAAAAGCTACTCAAGCTCACAAAAGAAATCTGCTTGCCAGTGACAATCACAAGCACTGTACATGGCCAAGGAGCACTTCGGACCACTAATCGTCAGAAGCAACCATACACCATCTCGAAAGGCATGTGCATAAGGACGGCTAAACCACCACTCGAAGGGCAGATTCGTGTCATTGACAACGAATTGTGCTCCACCATCACAACAGACAATGCTGGGAAAGAAGCTACTATCAAACTGCCTGTAGGATCTGACCTGACAGAGGAACAATGTCAGCAAGTAATACACATTCTGTGAAAATTTTTGGATGCTTTCAAATCAAGACTGCCGAAAAGACAGACTAGGTAGCTCATGGTAAAATACTGTATCAGCACTGGGGACTGTTCACCAGTTAGCTAGTGCTCATAAAGTTTCAGCAGCTGAATGGTGATTAATATCAGAGGAAGTGGACAAGATACTGCAAGAGGACATCATTGAATCTTCACAGACTCCTTGGTCCTACCCTGTGGTCCTGGTGATCATGATGTTTCTGCGTCGTCTACTGACAACTTAGCAACTGACAACTTAACCAAATCACGAAAAAAGAGATCTGTACAATGCTGCAGATTGACAACACCCTAGACTGGCTGAAAGGACCAAAGTATTTCCCTACTGTGGACATGTATACAGGCTACTGGCACATTGAGGTTGAAAAGGCTGATCAGCAAGGCTGCCTTTGTAACTCCTGATGGTCTCTACGAGTTCAAAGTTATGCACTTTGGACTATGTAACATTCCAGGCACCTCCACACATATGATGGACAATCTGCTCCAGTACCTCTTATTGTCAATGTGTCTTTGGTATCTGGGTGACATTACCGTTTTTTGAAGACATATGAAGAATATCTAAGCTGCCTGACAACCGTGGTGAGTGTTTTCGTATGTCAAGTCTCCACTTGAATCTGAAAAAGTGGGCCCCTCATTTGCAAGTAATTGATGAATACGAATTTCACATGGTCCTCTAGAGCCTTAATATAAATAGGTTTATGCCGAGTGATGGCATGATGTAATGGTTACGGTACAATCCTGATGTGGCTAAGGTTATGAGTCTGAATCCCTTCAGGTGCTTTGAAATTTGTATTTTTAAATGTTTTTGAAATTCCTTTGATCATTATTTTAATTAATTAATTGGTTTAAATATGTTTCTTTTATTTATAATCCTTTCTCATGTCAGTTTATATTAAATTTTTCACTTGCTTTTTTTTTATTCTTTCTTATGAAGTCCACTTTGATGTATGGCTTCATGTCGTGATACCCGGGGCCCTAACTTACACTCACACCAGCGTATAGATGGTTTCGAAAAGTATATACCACCCCAAGAGACCTCTCCTTGTAAAATGACAATATATTTCAGAGTTTTATTTATTCCACATCCAAGAGCTTCAATTCACTTAGGATCTTTGGAAGGAACTTTAGTATCTCTCTTTTTTTGTTGTTGTTGTCAGAAAATTAGAACAAACAGAACATATTTACATGTTCTGCACATCACTGAGGATCTCCTCACTATGGAATGGAAAGTATATCTAATCTTATGACTTAGAAATGGTACCATAAAAATTTCATAAAAATTGTCTAACATGTATGGTCTGCCTTATAACTCGCTATCTATCCCATTTGTTCTCTTCTTCTGTAAATGTTGTGATGATACTCTTGCACACTGAAAGTAGTTACCGACCAAAGGATATACCTAAGAGTAATAATAATAATTACTAATAATATAATTATTTAAATAATGCATGTCATTTCAGTTTGGCACGCTAATCATGGTCTCACAACATGTCTTTGTACGAACTGCAAAACAAGGATAACTTTCCTAACCACAGAATCTGAAATATGCTACTGCCCTTAATGTGATGGAAAGGAAAAGTCCTGATTGCCAAGTAATTGTAAAGGATGTGGCAGTCTTAGTCTACTTTAGGATGTCAAGTGACTGTAAAAACCTAAGATGAACAGTAATAACAGATCCAAGAGTAGAAAGTAGAAAGAAAGAAAGAAAGGACGAGGATCATCAGCCAAGAAATTAGAAATGTAGATTATGACGATTTACTTAAGAATAGGGTGACATACCCTATTAATTTCAGTGGCTTAGAAATTGAATAGGTACACAAAACTATTTATAAATGTCTTCAAAGAGGATGTGAGAAGATATGATAAAGGACAAATTAAAAATTATCTACACCACATTTCATCATTTAGTGGCTGATGGCGCCATAACTAATAAAGAAGAAAGAACTGTGAGTACATTTCAAGATATCTTACAATGTTTGTTCAACTCAAAAGATGAATTACAAAAACATCTAGTTAACAATGAAGGAAATGATAAATTGTTTGAAGTAATGATTATACTAGGTGACTAGAAACAAACAGAACAGTAAAAATGGCATGAATGATTCTGGTAGGCTAAAAGGGTTTTCAAAAACCTTTGACACTTGAATAGAAAAACTTCAGTTGGTGTGTATTAACACTTTTAATCTATGGTGAAATAGTTTTTTTGATGGTTTTCACATTAAAGGCCTGAGTGTTTCTCAAATGCAGTGTAGCTGAAATACATTATAAATTCAGTAGTTTTCCCCAAGGCGAACAATTTGCTAGGCTGAGCTACAGAAAAGTGGTACTTGCACTGCAGATTGCGCAATGACAACTAAAAGCTATAAACTCATTTTACAGATCAACTGAACCAACCAATACCAGATATCGACTTCATCTTGTAACGTAACGATGCTGTGGCATGTGATGTCATATGTGTGCAAATACAAAAATAACAGAATACTGCCAACATTTCTTGTGTTCATTTCTGTAATAAAGGTTGTGGTGACAGACTGATCTGTAGCTAACCCAATGCCAAAGTGAGACTGGAAGGTGACAGTTTGGTTGTGAGCAGGTGAAGCCAGTGAATGTGAAAACAAAATCAAGGTTATGGTGACTAGAGAGTTTCATTGCTTTATATTTGACTGGATAGGAACCTCTTGCTAAAGTGTAGGCCAAGCCCCTCTCCCTCTCTCTCTCTCTCTCTCGTTGGTTATGTGGAAAACAATTAAATGTTTCAGTACAATCACAGGGGGGGGGGGGGGAATTAATTATTCCCAAAGAGAAGATAAATTCTGCTTGTTAGTGATAGGAAACTATGTACACATTTAAAAAATACCATACCAGGCATATAGGACTACTCTCATAAAGAAAACATTCAAAGAACATTATACAGTCATAACACTTCACACCATTCATTCACTTGTTTGCAAGAGAAGAACATTTATAAGTATGTTGATCACCAGTAGACCACTGATGTGGTTTGGATTTAAATGGCTTCCACAAATTGTTAGTTACATGTCAGCTTCACCAAAGCACTATTCACTGGATGCACTTGTTGTTGGGTACATAAAAAGACATCTTGCAACTGCACCCAGCCGTGACAGATTCTATTCATGTCTGCTCCATCACTTGAACATCATCATCATCATCTCCTCTGGGAAGCATTAAAATATAGAGATGTATTTCATCTTCCTACTCTTCCACTCATTGAAACACTCTTTTTTTCTGGATGGCAATGATACGGCAATTGAAGGACCTATGTTAATGAATGAAAAACACACACACACACACACACACACACACACACACACACACACAGAGAGAGAGAGAGAGAGAGAGAGAGAGAGAGAGAGAGAGAGAGAGAACTGATGTGGAGCCCTAGAAGGCTTACTCAGTTACTCGGAAATAAAAAGTGTTTTACGCTGATGGAACACACACACACACACACACACACACAAAATCAATTTGGATACAAGAAACAATGCCCTAACTCAACGGAAACAAATGTATTAAGGATTGCATATTGTACCTGCATATCTTGCACACAGCTAGGAATTTCACATTTTTCATTCATGTCAAGCATACTGAGATCACGATAAGATGGCCACAGAAGTAACAACTTTACAATTGGAAATAATGACAACTTTCGCAAGTGGAAAAGTCAGGACTCAATTTTTAAACCATTGTACCTCATGGTGAAAAATACATATCTGTTAGTATATGTCAGTTAGACTAACTAGTTACAAATCTATCTTTTCATTATATCATGAAACTGTACTTGTAATTGCAGAAACTGTCTTTCACACTGCAGATTTGTGGAAGCTTGTGAAACAAAAAAAGAACTAATTGGCTGGCCGACTGTTTTTCACTTTCTAATTCATCTGTGGCCTCTTTTCAGGAAAACCATAACTCTTCCTGCAAGTTAATTTATCATATCTGTGAGTGGAATTATTTCTGTCAGTACAGCAGTGGCTTCATTATACTGAGTATGTAAATACAAACATAGTATAAAAGTTGTTTCAGCAAGTACTGACCGCTTGGTTTAGATATGAATTCAAAGAACAGAGGTCACTTTTCTTCACATACTGTACAATGCACTTTGCAGTATTTATTGTTATTGCAATGTTCAGGGCACAATTTAACAAGAAGTTTTTTCATCAAAAGTGTGACTAAGTACAGTGGTAATTCAACGAGCAGCACAAGGAAGCCATTCATGATTTTTCAAAGCTTTTGTTATATTGACACTTAGCCCAATGACAAAACAAAATTATGCAAAATGTCTGACAACATTTTACAGCCCACCATCTGTTGTTCTACTTCTTTCATAATATTCACTTTGATTTTCTTAACATCACAGAATTTAGAGGTAAATAAAACAATATTCACATGGGACCAGTCTGTGACTAAGTCAGTCCATGTATCAACTGTGCTTTGTTTATAACTCCCGTAGTACAGAAGGCATTATGCTGTTTTGAATTGCAGTAGTCTGTTTCTTGGCACGTTTACTTACAGTTGAGGGATGCGGCATTGCATCTGTAGAGCTGACTTCTCCATAGTGAGCACCTAGATCTATTAATACTTGGCATAGTTATTTGAAACCTTCACCATACACAGTATTCTAAAGTTTTATACCTTTAGCACGTATTGCAACACACTTTGCTGTAATGAATTCTTGTATTGCTACCGGTATTCCTGAAGGAGATGTCAGTGCGGATTTCTTACAAACTGTGTTTCTTAACATGAATTGTTCCTGACAAGAAACGTAATACAGTTCAACAGGTAATGCACTATTCATTCATACCCAGTAGACTTGCTGTTTTCATCTACAACAAACCAAAATTTATTCCACATACCTATTTTTGGACCCTCCTGTTTCTTAAATGAGTATACATAGGTTTCAGTCCTATTTTACACTGCAACTTACTTTCTCAGGCTGCATAACCACATACATACACAGCAGCCCGTACTGGCTGTAGTCGCACATGGATAAACATGTTCATAACGTCCATGCTCTGCCACAATAACTGGTGCAGGTAGCACATTGTGTGTTTGCTTACTAGGTCATGCAGGACTCCAGTGGTGACAGACTGATCTGTAGTGTAGTCTGATTCTTAGGTTACATTGAAAGGTGACAGTTTGCTTGTGAATTGACAAAGCAGTATCATATACTTCATTTAAACCCATTTTACAGCCTGTATTATTATATACTAAACTCTGTCTGAACAGGCCTTGACAGCCCAACAGTACCAACCGACTGCCATATCATCCTTGGCCCTAAGGCATCACTGGATGCTGATATGGAGGGGCATGTGGTCAGCACACCACATTCTTGGCTGAAGTCAGTTTAAGAGACTGGAGCTGCTACTTCTCAACAAGTAGCTCCTCAACTTGCCTTGCAAGGGCTGAGTGCACCCTGCTTGCCAACAGCACTCAGCAGACCCGGACGGTCGCCCATCCAAGTGCTAGTACTAGTTATGTACTAATCACTAATCACTCACATGATAAATGTATAAAACATTGTATTAGTCATTCAACACTGATTTCCTGTAAATTTATGATCATTCTGGAATATGTTAAGGGCAGCTGAAAATGAAAATAAAATAAAGAAACAAATGGGAGAGACCACTCACAAAATTAACTGTCACATACCAGCACGGGTCCAGTTCACTGATATGGGGTTGGTATGGCCTCTGTGGCACAATCAGGACATTAACGACCCTGTGGGTATTTGATTACCTTAATTAACCTTTATAACAGAGATGAGAGGGAGTAGAATCTCCTTGGCAGATTAACATTGTGTAGGTACACGTCACAATAACTTTTACCAGGTGATGGAAGCAAGAGGGAATTTGGCATCATTGGTCTGCCAAAGTCGTAAGTTCTCCTCTAAGTCAGTTTATTGAACTATTAATAAAAAAGACATGTGAGATGTCCAACCCTTTGCCCCTTACCTATGTACACTGTTTTATATAACTGCCCACAGACTCAGCTAGAACCTTGTTTCCGTGTTTTAACGCCCTCTGTCAGCAGCAAGTGCATTTCTAGCACTTGTTCCATTCACTTCAGAATCACTAGCACATTGGTTTAACTCACAAATTAATCAATGGGCCCTTGTCTTATCTTCCACGAGATAAGCACCAAACTATGACTTGTTCCATTACCAACTGAAATTCTACACAATAACAGATACAGGCTCTCACTCTTCAGTACTATTCAATGAAAAGGTAGGGTTTCTACTGACCCAACTGGTGAATTTGCTTCCACCAGAGTATCACACTCTTCTCATAGTCAAGGTCTTTTTTGTCCCAGTAGCAGCAGCCACCACCCTCTCAATGCTGCTGGGTGCTGCGCCTACTTGTGCACTCTTCAATTTCTCTGCTGACTCTGCCTTACACTGCTCATTGATACTTTTATATATTCATTTTGAAGGCCTTCCCTGCTTGGATACAGTACCTTGTATCTGCTTTCCCTAGCTTATTTTTCTGTCTACCAGCATATTCCATTACTATAGACCTACATTGGTTTCCTTCTGTGGTGTAGAGACCTAGAGAGGAATATTCCTAATCACCGTCCAAGGTCTGGGAGATATAATGACTGTGGCCTGTCCAGTGTTTACCCGGTCATGCTATTTCGATCTTGTCACACTTTCCCTTCCATGCCCCCGTTCAGCTACGAGATGAGTGTGAGGTGCTTCCTGAGAAGTACTGGTTGAACCTTTACAATATGCTTTGTTGGTCAAAACCATCTCCTTTTGATAATCAAATAGTTTGGGGGTCTGACAATATATTTTACTCAATATCTGTCTTATCACAGTCTACGACATATTGTAGCTTAAATGAAACAGAACAGATTGCTGCTCACCACATAGAGGAGGCATTAAGTGAGAGACAGGCACATTTAAAAACAGACTAAGCTATCAGACAAAGTCCTCCTCCAGTCTCATATATCCTTCCACTACCACCTACTCTAGTATTATCATAGGACTACTACCCTATCAAAGACAGGGCCATCTGGGAAAACAGTTATATGGTCTACCAACTTGGCTGCAGCAACTCTGTGGTGTTCTGCATGCCACTGACCACTAACAAGCTATTTGTCTGCATGAATGGTCACAGTAAAATTGTGGCCAACAGAAAAGTCGACCACCCAGTTGCCAGTTGCTGAACATGTTGTGCAATGCAGTGTCTTTGCCTTCAACAACTGCTTCACAGTTCATGACATCTGGATTTTTCCCACCACTGAACCCACTTTTCTGAACTCCTCAAGTGGAAACTTTCATTGCAGCACGTCATTCCTGTAACACCTGGCCTCCACATGCCTCTATGCCCTTCCCAGCTCCTACAGCAGTCTCACAAAAACACATCTTCTGTCGCCAACTCAATGCACTTGCAAGTCCTCCCTCCCCCTCTCCCTCCAGGATAGCCTCCCAATGCTACACCTAGCAGCCCACCATTTTGTCCCTGCCACATCTCTTCCCTTTCCTTTCCCTTTCGAACAGCACTACAGCATCTTTCCCCATCCTTCTTCTGTACCTCCACTACTTAAACCCTAGCCAAAATTGCTACTCACTGCTGTTGGGCCTCAAGGCCCAAAAAAAAAGTGTGTGTGTGTGTGTGTGTGTGTGTGTGTGTGTGTGTGTGTGTGTGTGTATTTTGCAAATCGGAATGACGACTCTGTCTGACAGCTTAGTCTCCTTTTAAATGTGCATATTTGCCACTCAATGTCTCCTCTGTGTGGTGAGTAGCAATTTATCCTAATTCATATTGTTGTTATTCCATCCCAGATTTTCTACTGTTAAATGGCACAGAATTTGATTAAATTATCGTAGTGCTTTTCACGCTGTGCCATTACCTTTGGCAATTTAGGGGTTATCAGAAAGTGATTTAATTACACCAAAATATGCAAATGTACTTTGGATACAGTATTTAACAACAAATTTATTACTTACTCTATACACTCAATAACTGATGGTGATACTTACGAGCTTCACACATCTTCAACAAAAAAGTTGTTGCTCTGATTAAAGAAAAACATCACCACCATAGGGTTCCTATGCAATTTGTATTTCAAAAGTTCATCATGCTTCTAATCGGATCAGTGCATTATTTAAAAATAAGCTATACATTTCAACATTCATTTTGTACCAGTCTGCCACAGTGTTATGTTTATCAACACATCTAATGCACTAAGAATTCATTCCAGGTACACGGAACAAAAACTCCCCATCTTCACTGTCGTAATGAGAATCACCTATCTTGTATGTTCCTGGCAATTCGCTCTTATTTTTGTGTTGTTGGTCTTGATGTGGCTCCTTCTTCGGTTTTGTTGCATTCAGTCTTCCAGTGTCTGCAATCTTGTCACCTCCACGACATAATTGTTTTGGTGGAAGTGTACCAGGATTCAATGCTGAAAGTAATGAATTCAAAATGTTTGTGTATTTTTGATCAAACATACTTTTCAATAAAAGTGAAATGTTGACTTGAACATAACAGAGCTAGATATATGCAATTACTATCAGCACTGGAGAAAATTACACTTAACTGCTAGGATAAAGAAATACAGCTAAAATGTCTCAAAAATCAAATTATACTCCAACAGTCACCTGAGTTAGAAGGCCACATCACAAAATGTAAGGAGAGGGAAGAGACATTCAAACTAACTGCATGGGTGCAGATGTAGTGCTGTGAAATGGACAGCTAACACTTGCAAGAAACTCTACACTTAATTTAAGAAAAAAAGATGTTCAGAGTCAAGGCATCAGCACGATAAACAAATGTAGTTTAACAAGTGTCATCTTTTTCGCCCCCATCACAAACAGTGGTTGTGAAGTGTGGATCCTGGAGGGGGGAAAAATAAATAAATAAAATTGAAATTGATGATATTCCTTTGGGGTAAGTGGGATAGCACTGCCCCAAATGCCTGTAGTGTGTAGTGAAGAAAGCAAAGAGGACATCATGAACTTCTGGATATTTCCCAGATGTCATAGTAAATGCAGTGTGATGTCTTATTTGTTCTTGCTATTAGTTTTGAAAGTAGAAATACAACTTACAGGATACACCATTTGAATAATGAAATTTTTCAAGGCAGTCACAGCTCTTTTCCTTTGTAGGTTACTAATGCAAGTATGAATAACAGCAGTACATTGTCATTTTCTGCATATGAATTTTTTTAAGATGTCTGTTACAAATAAAATCTTTTGTGTTGCCATAAGTGTAGTATTTATAAGCCGTATGAATTTACTTCCTTACTTAGGTAATTTTGTTTTATCATAATGTACACTAAATATAAAATGTATTTTTGACACAGAGTTTTCAAATTTGGAGCTTGTTTTGAAGACACATCAGTGTGTTAACACTACATGTGCTGCAGATTGTAGCTGCTATAGTCTTTCCTTTACACATGAACTACGCTAAATAATTTAAAATGACGTAGTATGTCAAATAAAATAAAACTTTATGCCTTATGGTCATTTTCTCCGGCTAACGTGAACTGAATGTATCTTAAGATTTAGAAATGTATTTTAACATGAAGGCAAGTTGATGACGAATGATGTGCTGAGGTGATTTACTATTGTAGTGTTAGCATTATGATTTATTTGCAAAAACAGGAACATAAAACCTAAAACACAAAAACAGATTCCATCAATTTTGATGACTGCATTGTCAATATTTTACCCTAGGCTTCTGGATGTGGCTTCATAATCACTTTTGATTTAGGAGACTACAATGTATTTCAAATTTTCAATGAATGTATTTAGCTGTTCATGGTAGTATGCTTAGTATCACTGTTCTGGTGGAAGAGAGAACTGTTTTCACCTACACCCATACTTTGCAAGCCACTGTTGAGTGTGCTGTGTACCACTGTTTCAAATCCAAACCTTAACTGCCACATGTGACTCTTTTCCACACTTAACAGCCATGTTTGAGGCTGAGCTACCTACTGTTTGAGACATGTAAAGTCTATACAGGGCTTAACCCTACACTTGCAATCCTAGGGGGTGGTATTTATTCTTAAAGTACATTGATTTGCATACCCAGTCAATAGAGGGCAGCACAGTTCAACATTCTTTGAGAGGCCTTATGAGGTTTGAGAATTTGGATATTTCTCTCAATAAGAAAAGTTGCCATCCCTAGTTTGAACACTATAGTGCTTTTACTATGCATGGTTCTTTGGAAGTGACACACCCTTGGCCTCAATCAACATGTGAATGGAGTACTCAGCTACTTACAGAAGAACCTACAGTTTCATATAGACTCGGACCCATGGCGAAACTTAGCATTTTCCACTTTTACACATCATTGGCAGAGAAGCAATAAGGCGCACTGACAGGGGATCGCATCTCAATTTTTGGATCTGCATTGTGACACTCACTCACTCACTCAGGTCAAGCCTAGAAGAAAGCCAATACCTCACCAGTTTAGCTTCACATTTTTTTTTTCCTCCCTGTAATATGGCTGTCTTCGATTGAAAATTACAATTATTTCCTTTTATAAGTATGAACCATAAAACCATACAGTTTGCTCTTTTAAAATTATTTATTTGTGATGAAGCAGCTTTCACTTCAATTAAATGCATTTTTCTTTTAATCATTAGTAACAGTTAAAACTGGATTAAGGATTTTGAGGCCAGCAAACTGGCATCTTGTAGTAATGTTGAACTCTTCAACTCTCAATACAGAGAGGTTTTACTTACAGTATCAAGTTCATTCCTACTTATTGTACAATTAGACTAAAGATAGTCAACTTGTAGTTTGAAACCAAAGCTGCTGATTATCATTGCTTTTATGTGGTGACAACATCCATATTTACTGGATAATAAGTGCTGTAAAACATTCTAATAGGATTTTATGGATTATCTGGAAGTGTATACTACCATTTTTCTGAAGCTGATTAAAAGAGAATTTATGATAAAATAGGCTCAGAGGTATGGTAAATAAATTACTGACACCCAACAATACATGGAAACAATTAATGAATACTGTGAAATCACAGACATAGTGAAAAGATACACAGATCATGAATAAGCATTAAGGCAAGGTGGTGATAAAAGGTGTTTTGCAATCAATGATCCTCCTTAAAAAAAAATATTATTTTAATTTGCTGTCCACTACAAAAAGCCACTTAGTATCTGCATTTAAGCTTTATTCCAAACAATTATCAGATGACAGAATGACTGTACTCTAAAACACTTTTTCTTCCTAGTGATGTCATGATCAATGTAAACAGTAAAGTGACGATTAGTGATTTTCCTGAAGCTCTCATTCCTTGTGCACAACAGGTAGAAACCTGAGACTGAAGTTATAAGGCAAGCTGCTCAATAGTCCACGATCTTGACATCTGAACTTGCAAGCAGGTTCATATCAGCACACCAGCTAACGCAGAGTGTGAGGTTTCAGTTTTGTTGCAGGTTACCCTTTTGCAAACTGATTTCCTTGACTTCACTGAAGTCCATCATGCAAGGTAACTGAAGCAGTACCTTGTGAGAGAGATTTTTGAAACAGAATCACTCTTCCCAACTCTTAATTCATGCAGGGTTGCCCACTGCTGAGATCTTATTATGATACTGTATCGCATCTAACCACTTTCCAGCACCTGGCGTCATCTGCTGCTGACATAATGAACTTATAGTGAAATAACTTGCACAAAAAAGTATGCCCTATACATTATGTGGTAATGACACGCAGTTAGATACCATTTCAACAGTACACAATAACTGAATATCTCAAACAGTTTTCATAACATCTTTATTGTTTACCGCAGAATGTGTGCAGTGGTGATCACTGAATAGATGCAAGTAGTGTAAAGAACTAGAGAAAACATTTTGAGAGTGGAAATACTGACTCCAAGTATTAGGCTTTCACAGGCCACTCCCCTTAGTTACCACACTGTAAGATTTCTATACATGACTTACCACAATAACTAACAGCTGCTTGGTGCGCCAAGCTGAGAGGGGTACCTAGGTGCAAGATTTGTGTACATTAGTAGTGAAAACTGACAACAGCTGAAAATGCATGACAGTAAAGCGAAACGAGGGGGTTTCAAATGATAAGTCACTGGGGTGGAAAAATGACCTCGAACCGGCCCTGTTCACTATCATGGACAAAAATTTGGAAAGGATGAAGTAATGTATGAGCACAAACAGACCAACAGCCATAGGGAGAATTTTGAGTTTCTGTGACGTAGGGGGGGGAGGGGGGGGGGGGGGGGGAAGCTCAAGAAGGATGTTGTTAAGCTATTGTTCAGTAGTATAAGGCACATCTTTAAGTGACACATATTTCATAACAGAACAAAGTAAGAAGTATGGCTTGGGAAATCAGTGTGGTTTCCTTTGTAGTTCAAAAATGGCTCCTTCAGATTACCAGTAACTTGGCTTTGACAAAAAATTAGTATGAAGTGAACAATCGCAAAGACATCATGAGTTGGAATTTAGACATCAAAAACTCCATGTGGCTCCAAGTTTGTTCTAAAAAATGTATTTCAACAGAAAATTGCAGACCAAGTGCATAAAATTTATTTGAAATTTTGTAACAGACTTTTGGTGTTGATCTTTTTTTTCCTTACTTTTGAAAAGAACTACAGTGAACTCCCATTTATCCGAACTGTTTTTATCCAAAATACGCTTTACCTGAACAAATTTTTCCAATTTTCACAGCTCTCATTGGCGCTGTCTGATGCACAGCACAGCTATGCTCTCGGCTACCTAGACTGACACTTGACAAGTTTCAACTTGTCTGCACTTGGAACCATGCATTCACTGGTGTTTTTTGGCAGCCTACTGCTAATCACTGCACTGGCACTTGTCAAAAGTCCAAATGTGGTCAATTCGTGTGTATGTTGGTTGAAGTTTTAGCGTGTTTCTTGTACGTATTGTGTGGTTTCATGCCACTGCAATCTATTGGAACTACTTGAAAGTACAGTACGTACAGTACTGCTCTATGCAGTGCGGCGCAACCCTGTCGAAACCGACAATGACAGTGTGGCACCAAACACTTTCCGCCTGTTGTCGGTTCATCAGATGAAGCTGAGCATTTAACAGTTTAACAGTGAATGCACAACACACTGTTGTGTTGCCACGTGGGCTTGGGTAGGACAGGGGAGGGAGAGGGGATAGATGTATCGAGTGTTTTCATTCAATGGCTGCCACAGCCTGATTTCAAAAGTCAAAAGCTTTGTAAATTGCATCTAGAGTGTTGTCAAGTCGTGCGTCTGTGTGTTTTCAATTTAATATTTCACACTTACGCTACAGGCTTTAAAATGTCCAGAGACAACAGTGTCAGTAAAAAATGCTGAACGTGGCTACATGCGTGTAACAAATAGAAGAATGTGATCTCGTTGGAACAAAAGCTTCGTGCTTTGCAGAGAATTGATGCTGGTGAGCCACTCGCAAAAGTTGCTGCGGATTTGAACATTGGTAGGAGTACAATTATTGTGGCACGAAGAAATAAGAGCCAAAGGTGTGCTAGTTTCAGGTCATCTACTTCGACAAAAAGCAATGACTTTTTATGAGTCGATTCACAGCGGCAATCATCCGGGGATGAAGCCACTATTGCTGATTTTAAGAAGAAACTGCACACAATCATTGACAAAGGAGGTTATACTGGCAATCAACTGTGATGAAACTGCGATGAATTACAAAATGTTGCCAACAAAAATCCTTGCCTCTAAACAAGAAAAAACAGCATCCGGATATAAAAAAGCAAAGAAAGAGTTACTGTTCTCACATGCAACAATACCACTGGCAATCATAAACTGTGCCTTACTTTAACTGGCAAATCCAAAAAAATCAAGAGCATTTAGATGGCAGCCGGCTGACAAACCTTTGCCATTGTGGCACATGAGTCAGTCTAAGGCATGGATGAACGGTGTCATCTTCAAAGAGTGGTTCCAGGCAAAGTTTGTTCCAGCTGTAGAAAAATATGTGGAGGAAAATGGATTTCCTTGAAAAGCGCTACTTCTTGTAGACAACGCTCCTTCTCACCCAGTTGATCTACAAGGTGGCGATATCAAAGTTGTGTTTCTCCCACCAAACGTCATGTCTCTATGTCAAATGATGGACCAATGTGTTCTTGAGGCGATGAAAAAACATTACGGATGCAAGCTGCTGGAATACTTCATCGGTGTGATTGATGCTCAAGAAGATTTTGTGCAAGCTCTTAAAAAAAATTGATTGTTTAAGTGTCATTAATTGGATTGCTGATGCTTGGAATCTAATTCCTGCAATTTCTCTCGTTAGGTCTTGTAAAAAACTCTTACATCATAAGGCAACTCATCAGTGGTGGGAAGAAGGAGGCAAAACCGAAACTCAAGGTGACACGCCAGAAACAGATGAAAATGATGCAATTTTTGTGAGAGAAGCTGGAGAAGCTACCTGGTTGTGAAGACGCGAACTTCGAAGACATTGAGGAGTGGATGGAAAACGACATTTTTTGATTTGACAGAGGAAGAAATCATCGAAATTGCGACCAATCAGAAAGCATCAGAGGAATATGTCTCTGATGATGAAGCAGAGAAAAAGATTCCTCACACAGCTGGTTACGAAGCGATCCAAATCACCCTGGAGTACATCAGCCAACAGGAGAAGCAGACTTATGCCGAAAGTGTTTGTTTCCAACATTGGAGATATATTGCTGCAACAAAAGTTTCTCAAGCCAAAAAACAAAAAACCATTACAGGCTTTATTACCAAAAAATAAATTCCAATGAAGTGTCCTAGAACTTCAATGTCCATAAGCAAAATTTTTGTTGTTGTTTTTACTTTAAAGTTCCTCTAGAGAAACTTTTCATTCCTTTGAGTAGTAGTTTATTTTGTATTCAAAAGAGTAGGTAATAAAATTAAAAGTCCTGTTTTTCCTGCTGCCAAAAAAGATGGATTTTTTCTGTCAGAATGCAAAATAAACGAGCTTTGTTACTCAGCATTTAAAAACTGAGTTTTCAATCATACTTTGGCACCTTTTTAACACATCAACACAATTTTTTCAGTCAAAAACACGCAGGCTTATTCACAACCATATCAATAACATTCTACATATCCCACACACATTTTATGAACATATTTGGCGGTATTAACGCAATTCAGGGTGTTTCATGCGTGAAAACAGAGGGACTTTGGTTTATCTGAAATTTTTGTTATCAGAACCGGCCACCGTCCCAACTATTTCAGATAAACAGATGTTTACTGTATTGCTCATGAGTGGTGGTACAGTTTTTGTGATTTCAAATATCTGTTTGTAAAGTTGGTGCATAAACAATAGTTTCCACAATATTTTAAAGAATTACAGTGGTGGAATCAGGGGGAAAAATCTGTCTGTTGCTGACAACAAAATCAGTTAGTTATTCAAACATTACTTAAACTATGAACTGTGTGTGGGTGACAATACCAGATGAAAATAAAAGTATATACATCATTTACAAATTGTTATGACTAAATAAAATGGCTGGGTATTATCCACAAAGTTGAACAGGCTTAATCAACACAAAGTGATTGTGCACATTACAAAAAACAATAGTCTTCAACTTGAAGGAAAATTAGGATTTAATGTCCTGTTGAGTAGTCATTCGTGACATAGAAGCAGCTCAGAATAAGGAAGGAGGGAGCAGGAAATTGGCAATGTCGTTTCAAAAGGAACTATCTTGACATTACCCTAAGTGGTTTGGGGGAACTGCAGAAAACAAATCTGGATGGCTGGATGAGGAGTTATTTGAACTTCTGTCCTCCCAAATACGAGTCCAGTGTATTAACCACTGTGACACCCCACTCTCAACCTGAAGGAAGGTTCGTTCTACTGAGGGTGGTTATTAGTTGTGTTTTCACCTTGTATTCCACCAACCTAAGAGCTAACTCATCAAGACAACCGTGAAAAATACTCATTTTAACACTTAATTCAAACCACAATACTAGCTGCCTATTTTAAGACATAGCCTTTTTATGGAAAATTGTTTCCCTAGGTGAGACTGATGTATGTGTATATTCCACAAGCCACTGTACAGTACATGGTGGAGGGTACATCATACCAATGATATCTATTTTAGGTCCTATTTCACTATTTTAGTGTGAGGTGAAAAAATGTCTGTTTATATTCATCTTTACATGCCCTAATCTTTCTTATCTCATTTTAATGTTTACTAAATGACATATACAATTGTTACAGCATAATGGTCACAGACTCTTCTTCAAATACTAGTTCTCTATATTTAGCCACCAATGTTTTGCGAGAACTGCATCATCTTTCTTCCATGGATTCCCATTTCAGTTCCTTGGTGTTGTATTTTTGTATATGCTGTATCAACCTGTTACATTAGTAGCAGCATGTCTCTGAAATTATTTGATTTCTATTATCACATCTGCTTGATAAGGACTTCAAGCACTGGAGCAGGGCTGGGTTCACTCAGTCTTGTATGTAATTTCCTTTAAAGATGAACTGCACTTTCTCAGGTCCCTTCCAACCTCTCCAGTTCTTTTCCCTGATACTGATTTTACAAGATTGTACCATTTCAAATTTCTCCTTGGAGTTAACACTACATACTTATACAATGTGACATGCTCAAGATGTTCACCACTATCCTTGTAGTCAAACAGTATCAGGCTCTTAATCTTCATTTACAGGCGGTATCTTGTATTTATTCACAGTTCAAGAGCTGCCAATCATTACACCCAGTTATAACTCTGTCCAAGTCTTCCTGCATTCCCTTATGATCGTACTATAATGAGACTTTCTTGTGGGCAACAGCATCATTAATGAACAGTCTACTGATCCTATACGATAAACCATTTATCTATACTGACAACATCAGAGGTACTATTATGCTTTCATTGCTATAGAACTTTTGTAGCTGAGTACAACATACTGGATTTTATTAGTCAAACGGTCCTCGAGTCAGTCACATATTTGTGAAGATACTCCATATGATCATATCTTGGCTAGTAGTTGATGTTGTACATGCCTAATACATTTCAAAAATATGAGATGGCACAATCTACCTCTTTGCCTGCATCTATGGTTAGCAAGATGTGTGTGATTACAGCACACAAGTGGTTTCTCTTGAATCCATACTAATTGAGAGACGCTCGATTTTCTCCCAGACTGTCATAAAGTTTGAGCTAAGAATATACTCTATATTCTAACACTCTCACTCAATGCATTTTATATTTGGTCTGTTGAAATAAGTTTATACAGTGCTGGTTTTCTTCTTCTTCTTGCCACCAGAGTGGATGTTTCTGGGGTATAGTGTACACCTGACCTATCCAGAACAACTTCAGAAGTCTCCACTGTGTATCGTAGGTCAAAGAATCTACAACAAATCTCATCACAGAACCAGTGAAGCCTCTGGTTTACACTAATGACTTTGCTCTGGACCAGAGGGCCCAAGTCAGTTCTCAGAACAATGCTGCAAAACAAAAGCTGTGCAGATACCTCATGAGTGAGGCTAGCTGTCTTCACCATGTCACCAGAAATAACTGGGAATGGTCTCGAAACTCATGTGAGGGACATCTTTAGTTCTGATGTAAGGGATGACCTCCAGGTGACTGAAACCTGCACACTCAATTACTGCTCGGCTCCTTCCACCTGGTCAACAATTCCTACAAGAGTACACATCATGTGGGCATTTTGACTGTTTCCCTTCCATGATCCTTTTCCTCTAAGAGGGGTCACTGTGCATCTATCATTGAAACTCCCTACCACTACTTTCTTTCCTGTCTGTGGATGACCTGACCATGACACAGAAGAGACCACTGTCTTATGAGCCAGAGATGTATGGCCTGCTGCCTCTGCCTCATAAGTAGTGGGAGGTCACAGCCTTTCAGCATTAACCTCATACAACTTCCTCATGAAACATTGCCATGTCTGGGTACGTCCCACCAGCCACCATCAGATGACCAGCTGGCATCAGACTGGGGTTCTCTGTGGTTCACATAATCAAAAAGCTACACTGGTATGTTCTGAGACATCTCCACAATGGGAGAATATCCTGTCATTCCATCACTAGTGCAACATACAGCAGCCATATGATGCTAGTCCAAGGCGGCCAATGCAGCTTCCATCTGTTCAAGAACAGAAGCCAACTCCCCCATTACGATCTCACAATGGCCGCAATCCCTAGCCATATCCTCATGTGTACTTAGCCCTTTCAAGGACAAAAATTAGGGGAATTAAGTGTAACACTAGGTTGTGCTTACATGAAGACTAAACCAAGATCAAAATCAAGCTGCTGTCATAAGAGTAAGTAGTGACTGCACAGTACCTGAGGCAGTACTCAATGTTACTTAATGGTTGCTGGATATTATTATTATTATTATCAGGGAACACTTGCATTTATGGTGGCACGTAACTATACAACTAAGTTAGCTCACTCTACACTAACAATTGCAAAATACATAAACTTTTACAATAAAATTAAAAACTTATAGAAACAGCTAAATAAACAGTTACAATTCACTTCTTGGCGGCATGTAAGAAAACAAGTAAACTACATGATGCAAACAAACTAGGTAGTGCTACTAATGCTCCTCACTGCTCTACGACTGAAGCATTACTGACAGGTAATTACTATAACCTACACAGACACCACAAAGTCTGAAGTTCATACTACTGTTCATACAATCAATTAACTGAGCTAATGAGTCAGTCTTATGGAACACTAATTACAGTCAAGGTAATTACGGAAGTTACTCTGATCAATAGGACTTATCTTAAGGTCAAAGTCAGTAGCTATTATTATTAATATTGGTGTGTGCCACCAATTTGTTTTTATAAGTATATGTTGCTCCTCGAACTAACCAAAAGAGACATAAAACAAGAGCATATTTTCCAGTAATTCACACTAACTTACCAGAAGATGGAAGCTGAGCTTTTTCCCTCGACATAAATTTCATTAAATGGGTTTTCAGTTTTTCATCTATATCTAGTTTCCCGTCTTCCAACAGCTTCCAGTTTCTTTTTACACTTTCATTGTACTTCAGTATTCTCTCTCTATCTTGTGGACTCCAATTTGCCTTTAGAATTTTCTACTGAAAAAGAAAATCAAAATTATAAAGTGGCCAAACTGGTCAAGAATATGAACATCTTCATCTGGCCTGACTGACTACATGAAGCATTTGCTCACCAGTCAGTGCATTTCTTCTTCGAATTTCTTACAGCTCATTGCTTTGTATGAGGTCATATCACAGTATATACACATGAGTACTTCAACTTACAGTAAATGATTCTAGGGAACAGCTCTTAAAATAAATTTAAAAAAAAAAATGTGCAACAAAAGAAACTTCACAGTTTAGATACAAAAAAATCTGAGATTTACTATGTACAGCTCTCACATATGCCAGAAGAATATTTGAAACAGGACACACAAAATAATGCACAGCTTTCAGTACAATAATAAAAAAATGTGTTGTCCAACTGGAAGTTGTGCTGCCTTGTACTCAGTAAGTGAGTGCTGCAATTTCTTTTGAGAGCACTCACATTATTGACTATAATTCTCATGAGAGAGTATTTCTATTGTGATAGCAGCATCAGAGTGCCTAGACATTTGAATAATGGACTATTCTAAGCTCGTGACACTACACAGTAAATTAGTCTGTTGTCTCTTTTTTGGAGTAACTGGAAATACACATAGTTCATTTGGCGGACACTTTGGACTTTAAAAAGGTCTGAATTTTACAAACTGTTAGAGTGTTGTATTTAGGTTTTTGATGATGTAGATTCCGAGCTTTTGACCTTGAGAACCTGTGCTAACTTGGGTGAGGCTGAAAAACTACCAAATTTAGGCACTTTTTTTAGTTTTTTCCATATAACATGTTTCCCATTTCCATACGAGAAAATGCACTTGGCCCATTCCCATAGAGTGTTACATTTCCTACAGTATACACTGTTTAAAGGTATTTTTACACCACATACTTCTGAAGGTACAGAGTTTCAAAGAAATGACAAAATTCTCAAATTATCAAAAACACTGCAAGAAGTACAGGTTTTAGAGTTATAACTTTAATTGCATATTTTTTTAAAAAGGTGTCTGTAATGGTCAACATGTGACATCAAGAAGGGCCCGCCCTCCTTACCCTCAATGGGCTACTTATTTATGTGAAGGACAAGTTTAAAAAATGAAAAAAAAAGTAGTTATTCATGGCAGGTGCTTTTGACTGACAATGTTTATGACAACTCCCTGCCTGCTGATGTTCATTCAGTGCAGGTATGTAACTGACTTATACAGAAAAACTAAATTTTAATTACATCTAACACAACGTCAGTTTTAGTTGTTAACTGTACATTTACAAAAAAGAAAGTACCGAGAATGAAAAAAGATGTAACAGAACACAAAATCACACAAAAAAACTTAATGCCATGTTGTCTGACCCAAATGGAAAGTCAAACAGCATCAGTTTCTTCCTCCTCACCAATGATGTTGTCAAATAGGACTTCCCCATTCTCATAAGTTCTCTCAGTATCCTCCTCATTTAGGTGGATTCTTCCATGCATGGCCGCAAGAATGTTTGCAAATGGAAGAGCACTGGATTCCTATTTTTTTGCAGTCACAGGCCCCTGTGCTACACCCTGTGCTATTCACACAAAAAAGATTATCAGTAATGAGTACCGAGATGCATTTTTTATTGTAATGAACATCCCCAAACTGATGGACTCATTTTGTCTCACATGTTGGAACCACAATTTTTTCACAAACTTAGAGAACTGCCAGTAGCAAAGACCATCCAGGGTATATCTGTTCATGATTCCACAGCATAATGTCACATTGCAACTTTCTTCTGCTTCAACAATTGACTTGCTATTGCATCTGGCTGTTTGAAAACATCAACTAAGTTAGATATGGGAGGGTTTTTCTCAAAAATGGTGCAAATTTTCTTCTTTTCTTGTCATAAGGTGGTTGAAGTAGTGTCCCACCTATCTGCTACATGATGGAAAAGATTATCACATGGATTAAATTTGCATGATGTTGACGAGTACAGAGTACTGGGACACTTTTTTGGAAACAAATGTTATTTTGGAAAGTGTCTAATACTGTCTGCATGTCTTCACTTGTGATTATAACACTAAAGAAGTCAGCAGCCTCTGACATAGTGCATTCACTATCATCACACTGACATCATCTATTTCCTGTTTAATCACAATGTCCTTTGGTGCCATTTCAGTTATTGGCATTGAAATAAAGTTCCCACTGCTTGTGTCGCTGGATTAAAAAGACCTTGTCACACTGTAATGGCTGTTGTTCTGGAGGCAACAAATTCTGTGGGTGAGTGGAGTAAAGCCCAGAGAGATCGTTCTGCTGCTTTGGTAATGGGCGTTAGTAGGGTATCCATAAAAATTACTATGACATTACACTGAAAGTGTTGTTGTACATAATCCACCTACATCTTGCAAACTGACTCAAATGTGGCTCTTGTAATTATATTCCAAATAACTTCACATAGAAGGTGTTCACCAATTACTGCACATTAGTGCATGCCAAGGTCCACTTTTTCCTGTGTCGGAGTAAAAGCTGCATACAATGCTGGCTTTGTGCCCTTGAGCATACTGGCTTCAGTGAAGATAGGCATGGGGAATGGCGTAAGCTCAGACTTGAACAGTTATCTCACTCAGTCATCATACTGCTTGGAAATGCGAACTCAGAAAAGAGTAAGAGGATTACCTACAACTGTTTCATGCGCAAATTTCACTGCACTTTTTTTTAAAATGATAAGTACACTGCCTCCTTAGGCAAATGTTCAGACAACCATGTAAAAGCTTCTCACTGTCAAGATTATTCCTGTTTGCAAGGAACTTCTCATACCTAAATGTTGTTCAGATGCTCCTGAATACGCCTCGGTGAACATCTCTATTTGTTCACAAGGTTTTGGAGATGTAGCATACTTGAAGTCCACTGGGATAACACACTTTATGTTATGCTGTAACAATGAGTCAGCACTCCATAACCCTTCCTGGCCTCGTTATGACATGCTCTATGTTTAACCAGTTGCCTGAATAGAATTATTCAGTATGATGAACAGAGAGGCAGCCTTCAAGCATGAACTTGTAAAATTCCTGAGAATTCATTTAGCCTTACTAATTTGAGTATCGCACAGACATCAGTCCACCTGCCAACTCTCTCAGGCAACAAGGGAAACTACCCATTGCACCCCCCTCAGATTTAGTGGTAAGATGGCCAGTGGATAGCCAGTCAAAGACTAAAGACAGATCAAGCATAAAAACAGGAAGATGATGTACTGAACTGTGGGAGAAAAAAAAGCAGAATAGAAACAGGACAGAAATGTAATACAGAGCAGCCTGAAAGAGGAGGGTCATTGTGGTTAAGTGGTCACGGTGGTAGAGTGTAAAGTGGGTGAGCCATCTTTGAAACTAACTCATGTCATTATTATTTTTTTTTTTTCCCCCACAACATTCCGTAGTGTCCGTCCCATCATTGAAATGTTTTTTTCCCTTTCTCCAATCTTGGCAGTTGTCATACTAGAGATAGGTTATAGAACATGAGTCATGTTGTAAGAACACGTTACTGTCACAAGTAAATGAGGTTATAGAACATGAGTCATGTTGTAAGAACACGTTACTGTCACAAGTAAATGTGATGAATAGTGAGAGCAGGTGAGATACCACACAGATGTCTCACAGAAATGAAAACAACAAATAAATGGGTGTGAACTATGTTATAACAAAGGAATTCAATGGTAAAAACTTCCAAAATAGCACACAATTTCAAAAACATTAAAAACATACATTTTGACAGGGTACAGAGAAACTGTTGTACTTATTTGTTGCAGCTTATGTGACAAACTATTATATTTTCATCATTTCCTTGAGAGAGAGCACATTCACATTCATACAGACACCTATATCGGGCAAGGAGGCACACCACACTCACTTACCAGGTGCACAAATTAGTGATGTCTATAAGGTTTTCTTATATCATATAACACACGTACTTTCACTAATACCATGTATAACACACCAGATGTGTTTTCCAGTGGAGGATTTGGTTGACTTACTGCCTTGTCATCAAATGTTTGCAGTTCCTATTTGAAGGCCACTTCCTTTCGGCTGTCAATAGAATAGTTGTGCAGAATCAACTGTCATTATAGGTCCCTTCCTTACACCTCACAGTTCCGAATGGATGTTGCACCACAACACAGACACAAAAATGAATTCAATGAACAGCAGGGATGGAGGTTTGAACACAGCTCACCTGCTTGACAGTCCAACACTGTGGCCACTGAACCACGACACCATCGCTATTTTATGTTGTTCTATATTGCACTTCCTGTCCTTGAACCGTTCACTGTTTCTATTCTGCTTTTTTTCACAATTCAGTACACTTCCTGTTTTCATGCTTGATTTGTGTTCAGTTTTTGATGAACTGTCTGCTTGGCCCTCTTACCACTAAATCTGAGAGAGGTGTGATGGAGAGTTTTCCTTGTAAGCAGAAATACATCCCACTGATAGGTAGTGGTGGGGAGAGGGGTTGATTCTAGGGATTGGTAAATGCTGACAATTGGAGGTATGTATGATTAGGCTTCTAAAAAAGTTGCAAAAGTAAAGTTATGATGCTAAAATCTTCACTTTTGCAGTCCTTTAGATAATTTGAGGAACTTTCTCATTCTTTAAAGCTCTGTATCTTGGTAAGCATGTGATATAAAAACATGTATAGCTAGTGTAAGCTGAAGGAAATTTAATGCCCTAGAAGAGAAGTTGAAATTCTTTTTGTCACAGAATGCAAAGAGAAGAAATTATAGAAAGAAAAAACTGACAACAGTTCCAAAAATGGTGTGGTTTTTTTGGCTCTCCCATGTTAGCACAGTGTCATCAAGGTCGCAAACTTAAATCTTAGACAATGGACAACCAACATACAACAAGTTCAGAGATATATGATATAAGACACTCTTTCTCTGTTTATTGGTGTTTTTCATATCCTATCAACTCATAATTTTAGAGTAGTTCTATCATAGCATATACCAGAATGAAAGTAAGCACACTTCCTCCTTGCAGTTGCATTAACAGAAATAAGTAGGCCTAATCTGATGGTGAACACAGCAAAGGTTTCCACCAAGGAATTAAAATTTTAAACTTGATTTTTTTTTCCTGTTGATTTTCATGTTTGGAATATGATTTACATAAAATTTCACATCTTCCATAACAATGATTTTGCCATATTTAACTAGAAGTTTTTTTTATTAAACTTTTATTTGTCAGTGTTAGTGGCAACACATTATTGTAGAAATCAGGAAAAACACTGGTAACACAACCCTACAGTAGCCTGCGCAGCCCAACCTACCGCCCGCATTACACTATTACAGATTCAAGTTGCCTTTTTGTTGACAATTGAGATATACTCCACCTCTGCTTCATGCTGACTTCCAGTTCTCAAAGTCTTGTGCATAGTCATACTCTCAATTCCCTATGTTCCAAATTTACATGGGAATAAAATAGTTTACACACAATGTAATGGTTTTGCTACATCGAAATCTACTGCTCTAGGCTTCCCATTTAGTCCTGAGAGAGCAATGAGAATAAAGTCTTTACACTACCAAAAAGCTTTTTGCTACTGCTGCATCATGGAAGGCAACAATATAAATAAATATGTACATAAAAAATAAAAGTTGATATAATGGTAACTGCGCCAATGAGGAGAATAACAAATATTTTGTGCTGTTAGGGCTTGGATGGTTATCTCAGGGGTTGGGATACATCTGGTATTAATTAAGAGAATATTTATAGGCAATACACAATAACAAGACATTAATAATTCACACTGACAACCCTAAAGTTAATTTTTAATTTCACAGGATAGAAGTCTCAAATAGTCTGTCTCATGGCAACAGGCATGTACTATTCTCACACTGTCTCTTATCATACACTAGATCCACATATAATCTAATGCAAGCATACCTTTACAGCAGTCTGTGAAACTGGAAAGCTTTCTGAGAGTCTAGCAACATCCCACTCTTCTGGGTTGTTGTTATGAAGATATCGCATCTGTTCTTTTTCTTCCCAGAACACCATACTTGGTTCCTTGGCTTTCTTGAAATACTTCCTTTCAACAATTTTCATTGCCTGCACATGTTTCTGTCTTTTGATCTCTCTGAAATAAGAAAATACAATTAATAAACAATGTACAGTACTGAAAATTTATAGGTACACATACATTCTTACATTAAAAATCCAATAAGCTTTACGAGTAACGCTTTGTCCACTGATCAGGTTAGCATCAACAACATATTAATACTGAATGCTAAGAATAACTAAATGCTTTACAATTCTAAGGCAACCCTGTTTTGTAAACTCAAAAACATTTTGCTTAATTTCTAACACGGAAAAACGGTGTGGTATATACAGTCTTAAAACTGACGTTGAGAATGTACATAAACGTAAATTAACTTTGTCAACTAATCAACACAATGCAAATGAAAACACACTATTCTCAAGCACCAAGTTTCCACTCAACATTTGCGCACACTATGGACTCCGTATACCACTTTACACCGTGTGGCGTATGTTAGTAGTTACAAATGTTACTTTTACAACTGAGATGGACGTTCAAAGTTTCATAACATAAACTAACCTTTCATGGTCATCAAAAGCTTTGTCAGCATTCATTACGTCTAACTCGAAATCATCAATATCATCTTCAAAATTCATCGGTAGGCCCTTTTCTTCCTGCGAAATTGCCCGTAGTCTCAAATTCACTCCAGGATTGTTTGGCGTCGACTCTTTGAGTTCACGAAAGTGTTTTTTCTTTGCCATGTGCACCGTAGTCGAAATATTTTTCCACAGTTTTAACTGCAAAAAGCGAGCCATATCAGAGTAATTTTACTCTTGTTTATACCGTTTCAAGTCTGGAACTCTTCAACGAAATCACATATTGTATGTAACTGAGATCTCACGCAACCATAACAAAAATATTATGAATCAACTCACTACTGTTTATTCAGGGCGTCCAACATCACACTACATTCTAGAAATTCCCGACTCCGGTAACGAAGCGAGCAGAACTACAGCGAGCCTTGTGAAATTCAGCGATCTTGAGCGGCGTGCAACACAACTGAAACAAAATATTTACTAGTGACTACATTTTAATTGAAAGAACATAGAAATTAGAGGCAGCTGGAAAAGGATTGTCTTTCTACAGGCTTACAGTTTGCTTCAATTTCCCGACAATAACAGGGCATAGCCAGGCACAATGAGCTTAGTGCCAACCGTAGAAAAACATATATAAAAGTAAGCGCGGCTTCTTGATGCTGAGAAATACGGTGAGATCTATAGCTAATAAACAACGGAGGATTGTCGCCATTTATATAAAATTACTATCGAATTACATGTAAGAAATTTATGGGAAGACATCTGGAGTCATACAAGTGAATTTGTACATTACATATAAAGTTCGCAGTAACCGCGTTAAGTTCGGAGAACCATAACTCAATATATATCCCTGTCTCCACATGCCATTTGGTCCACCAGTACTAGTGGACATCTGGTATTATGTGAATCTAAGTTAACTGTACTAAAATACGTTCTGGGACATATGCTAAATTGTTATAACATTGTATCACTGATTTTTCCGTCTCACATGTCCCACGCACGTGGAGCAGACAGCCCGCTGAGAATCTCTTTTGTTACAGACAATTATCGATGAGTATGGAGGTGGAATGTCGGATACGCTTTGACGTTCATACGAATTAATATCTTGCTGTTTAGTATTTGTTAACCAACTACCCACTTCCCCTCCCATCCAAAACTTGTTCACGTAGATAATCGTAAATAGGAAACTGATAAAACTATTGCTACAAGGAACTTGTAGCTGCAAAATCACAAAGGACTCTGATATATGGTGTCGACAGCACCTAACACACCAAAAAAATCTCTAGAAACGTGTCATGCAAGTGATAAATAACTGCTCCTAGCGTTTCCAGCAGCTTATTATCAATGACGTAGTGGGACTGCAACATGTGCCTTCCACCCACATAAGAATCTCCGCCCGACATATAACGTAACAACGGACGTCTGAGGTTCAAAGACCAAACAGCAGCAACCTGAATTTTGCTGCAGTGTGCGCAAATCTCACCGTATCATGGCGCTTTGCAGTGATCTCCGGAGAGGAAATGCTCGGGCGACCTAGCTTAGTAGATGGCTGGAGACAGAATGCCGCGCTGTAAAGCACTCTGCTACGTCCCTCCCACCTATGAGAGTCTCCGGTCACAACAGGCAGTGTCCAGAACAGACAGAGCTCGTTCTGGGAGCGTTAAAACGATGCAGTAGCTGGGAGAATGCGAGGAGCGCCCACGTGTTGGTATTAACAGTGATCGCAGACCAGACACTAACCATCGAAAACAGAGGCTTGTTAGGGCACAGAGAATGCCATCAGTCGAGTCACCCAACGGTAGAGTAGAAAACAAGCTGTATTAAACACTCCGATTTTTTAAATTACAAGTCTCCCTAATTCTCGGGGATACTTTCCACCACTACGGTCGCAGGTTAGAATCCTGCCTCGGGCATGGATGTATGTGATGTCAAAAATGGCTCTGAGCACTATGGGACTCAACTGCTGTGGTCATAAGTCCCCTAGAACTTAGAACTACTTAAACCTAACTAACCTAAGGACAGCACACAACACCCAGCCATCACGAGGTAGAGAAAATCCCTGACCCCGCCGGGAATCGAACCCGGGAACCCGGGCGTGGGAAGCGAGAACGCTACCGCACGACCACGAGATGCGGGCTATGTGATGTCCTTAGGTTACTTAGGTTTAAGTAGTTCTAAGTTCTAGGGGACTGATGACCTCAGATGTTAAGTCCCATAGTGCTCCGAGCCATTTGAACCATTTGATACTTTCCAGAAATGAAGTGTTATTAAAATTCCACAGTAAGCGTAGGCCTGACACCCAGCAGTGAGTTTTACGTAATAATAGAATTTGAGAAAATCGTTAAAAAACCTAATGAACACATACCTTTGTAACTAATAGTATGCTTACAATTCCAGTTGCAGGGATTATTGATTGTAACTTCCTGTCGACGTCGAGGGTGTAGATTATTAAGCAATCATTTTTGAGTGCGCTTACTCTCTCGTAACCCACTGTAAATTTTGCGTAACATATCGACAAAACGCGCTTGAAAATCGGAATCTTGTCCTGAAACATGTCATGTCTGTGATGTATAAGTCGAGTTTTTAGATCGGTCCAGGTGGGTAAACTTACGTATATTTACTGTAGCTTATTACCAGTAGTGTGACGTGGTAGTCTGTAACACATACTGTTCTGCGTATTAGACAGGTAATTTGTAACGAGGGATGGACCGTTTTGAAACATAACGATGCTCTTATTGTCATTCCTTGCGCTCTTCCTCTGCTATAACAAAATCATCTGGTTTATAGTGCTGGACGTCAAGATTTACTTCGAATCCTTTTTCTGCTGTTCTAAATGTGTTGTGTTTTCATCGTGAGAGTATCAAGGGTTCTGATACACAGGTGAAAGTGACTTCACGAACATCCCACATCTATCAATCCATTCTGGTAGGGGTCTTCGGATAACGAGCAATTACCATAACCTTACATATTTTTAAGTAACACTTCACGAAACACACACCTGAAAATCGGAATTATTTTCCGAAACGTGTTATAAAAATGACAAATAATTATATATTAATCATGACAGGAAATTCAGATTATTACAAAGGCTGATTATACAGATTTCAGGAACATTAATTACGTCTCAACTTTCATATAAATAAATTTTTTTTTACATATCATCGTTTTGGAGATATTCCCTCTGAGCCTAAAATGACAAATTACCTTTTGGGGTGTGTTCTACCTCTTACAAGTGACATTGGGCACAAACAGAAAGATACATATTGCACTATTTTGCCTCCACTACACACCCACCTAGTTTCTTCAAGATCGTTTACTGACACTTGGAGTGTTCCCTTGTAAGTGTGTTATGCCTGTCAGTACATACTAATCCTTTTGCGTCCACGCGTTCACAGTTCAACACCTGACCTGCTACCCATGGGAAAATAAACATTAATGGCTTGCTCCTGCCGTATGTTCTTGGAGGTACTAAACAACCTAACAACATACGACTTTTAATAGTGTAATTATTAATGTGCAAATGAAGTAACTACTGATGTAATGTTGTTCAGTACACCGTCTTCAATCACTTGCGTAGCACTGGTATGCTATTTGAGCTCTTGATGTTCATACAGTTGCTTCAGTTTTCTCCAAACACCTCTGTGATTTTCTTGTAGGCAGCACCTATCTTCCCTCTACTGATGTAAGCGTCTGCAGCCTTGCATTTGTTTTCTCTCTCGTCCTTAATATTTATGGAAATCGTAGGTATTTTTTCGACAGCTTACTGACATTAGTGTATCTTGGTGGAACTGTAACACATTTCCACATATACTGTTGCGTTTGTAGCGTTAGAGCGATTGGGCGGGAGCACATAACATGCAAAGAAAACATCACAAACCGGCGAATCACACAATGTGATTTTAATAGTAGTGTCATCATGTATTCTAATTTAAGGATTCATCTCCGAAAGTGACGCCATGGACACATGACCATCTTATAAGCATTTATTGCTCCCCAGTTGAACAATTTCCGCACTGGATTATTTAACAACAAATACACTCTAGCCTGTACCATCTGCAAGCAAACTGGCGAATGATCGCATCACTCTACAACTATTTACAGTATTGTCGATTCTCCCTCAGCATTCCAAAGACGCACAAGGCTGTAATCCTTGACGCTGAAGTCGATAAATGCAGAGCGATAATACTGATTGTTAACTTGATTGTTGCTTGTTGAAATCTGAAAATGCTGTTAACACCCCTTAGATATTGATGGCTGACTTTATCGAAGGTTTTTCTATATGGTATGTTCAGAAGCTCTAATGTATGTGCCGAATGCTGCCAAGAGGGAAAGGCTGTGAACTAAAGCCGGGCGGAGTGGCAGAGCGGTTCTAGGCGCTTCAGTCTGGAACCGCGAGACCGCTACGGTCGCAGGTTCGAATCCTGCTTCGGGCATGGATGTGTGTGATGTCCTTAGGTTAGTTAGGGGACTTATAACCTCCGCTGTTAAGTCCCATAGTGCTCAGAGCCATTTGAACCATTTTGATTACATTTTCACGCAATTTGGGTGCATAGATTTTGAGAAATCAGTACCCAGAAATACCACCTCTGGCCGTAATAACGGCCTTGATACGCTTGGGCATTGAGTCAAACAGAGCTTGGATGGCGTTGTAAGTAGGCTGTTTCGATTTTTATGTTGGTAACGTCACGTAGCGCTCTATATGAAAATCACTGACTGTGCTGTGTGAAGTCTGTGGCTGGTTTGCATTGTTGGAATATTTGCTATTGTAGTGTTGGGCAGCTGGATGTGAACAGCGCGTAGCGTTGCGCAGTTGGAGGTGAGCCGCGAGCAGTGGTGGATGTGGGAAGAGAGATGGCAGAGTTTTGAGAGCGGACGGTCTGGACGTGTGTCCATCAGAAAAACGAAATTTGTAATACTGTATATTATGAACTGATATATATATATATGATGACTTTTGAAAATTATTAAGATAAATACATTGTTTATCCTCTATCAAAAGCTTTCATTTGCTAACTATGCCTATCAGTAGTTAGTGCCTTCAGTAGTTAGAATCTTTTATTTAGCTGGCAGTATTGGCGCTTGCTGTATTGCAGTAGTTCGAGTAACGAAGACTTTTGTGAGGTAAGTGATTCGTGAAAGGTAGAGGTTATTGTTAGTCAGGGCCATTCGTTTGTAGCGATTATTGAAAGTCAGATTGCGTTGCGCTAAAAATGTTGTGTGTCAGTTTAGTGTTGATCAGAATAAGTAAAGGGAGAAATGTCTGAGTACGTTCAGGTTTTCTCAGCTGTTTGAAAATCAAATGACGTAAGAGGTTTATCAGCTCTGTAATTATTAAATTTTCCAAAGGGGACGTTTCACATGTCGACCCTTAGCCGAAGATACCTCACTGGAATCTTATGATTTTTTCTTGTAGTTTATGTAATTAGTGTAGCTATTGTTTATTTCTAGAGCGTAATTGTAGAGATGATGGTATCGTGTGAAATACGTGATAATTATGGCGTGTGAAAAACGTAACACTAGGCTCCAAAGTAAATTGAGAAATGATAGTGACGGCAAGCGTAGCTTATCAGCACCACCGTGTAATGAATTAACAGACATTCAAAGTAGTAATTTGGTAATTGTGCAGAGGGAAATGGAGCGGGCGGCAAATAATGGTGTAGACAGTGAAACAATTAGTGAACAGGGAAGCATTATCGATAGTCGGTTGGCAACAGCTCGCCTCAGTATTCTGAAATGACAGGACACAATTTTGCAAATACTGTAGATTCAGGTTTTGCGTCCTCACTGTTTTCTCAAATAAGTCAAGACACATTTTCTGCTTTTCAAAATGCGAATATTGCCGGTTCAAATGCACTGCCGAATAGCATTGAGGAACATGTTTCAGACACCAGTGCATTGTTATTAAATTTAATGCAACAAATGGGACAAAAGCTTCAAAAGTTAGATACAATGGAACAACACCAGAGACAAACACAGCAACAGTTAGACGCAAAGGAACAAAATCAAAAACAATCACAGCAACAAATGGAACAAAATTAGAAACAAATTAAAGAAACACTTCAACAAACACGTGAAGATTTAATTACTGAGCTACATAACATCGAATCGAAATGTCAAAAAGTCTGTAATGACGTAAAAACACAAATTTGTGAGCATTTTCAACCTATGTTTTCGCGGCATGAAAATGCATTACAGAATCACGAAGCAGCCATAAAAGAACTGCAAACCATTGTTCATGAAAATCACACCTTGCTGGCTAAAATTGAACTTTCGGATCAGCTAAATAATTTATCTACGAAGGTAGATGATAATCTGAATGACACAAGAGCGGTAGTCTTTAATGATACAGAAGAGTATGAACAAATTAGGAAATTCAAACAAAACCAGAATCAAATTAATACGCAACACAAAAGAGAAATCCGGGAAGTACAAAATCAGTGGGCACAAGTAATACAAGAATTACATATTTCAGAGTACACCCGCTCTCCAACACGGGAAGAGGGATATAGAAATACGGAAAAGCCACAAAATAATAACACAGGACATTTCGGAAATTATGAAAGAAATTGGCAGGGTGTACCGAATTTTGAGATGGAACCGCCGACACGACGTAACAATGACCGTTATGCGACTCGCCGACACAATGACTTTGACTATAAGCTGTTCATTACTACACGCAAATTCAAAATATTTAAGAATTCTGGCAACGACATTCATCCACAAGCGTGGCTTCATCAATTCTCTCATTGTTTTCCTCGCAACTGGTCATTGGAGCACAGATTAGAATTTATGTGTGGCTACTTAGAGAATGAACCAGCTGTAAGAATGTGATCGGTCATTCACGATTGCTACAGTGAAGGATAATTTTATCATGCCTTTCTCTCAGCATATTGGTCTCAAGCTACTCAAGATAGCGTAAAAAATAGCATCATGAACAATCTGAATTTTCCAGTCTTGTAAAATATTTTGTATACATGTTGCACAAGAATCAGTACCTGTCAAACCCATATAGCCCCTCAGAACTCATCTGCATTTGCTTAATCAAATTGCCTGAACATTTACGACATATTATTTTGGCAGGACGTTGCAAAGACGACATTGAAGCTTTTCAGGACTGCTACAAGAATAGGAAATTTACACTGGCACTGCAGGACGCGGAAACAGGAAGACAATCATTACAGGTCACATTCGTCACAATTCCGCGATGACAGAAATAATAACTGGACACGACAAGGCTATTCTTACAACTCAAATTGTGATCGAAACAGACGCCACCCGTATGACAACCGTTGGCAGAGTAAAAATAATTACAGAGAAAGATCACATTTCCATAGTAATGAATGTGACAGAGACAACCACAGAAACAGACAATATGGGAACCAAACCAATTATTATCAAGGGAGACAAAATAACTTCAGACACAATGGTCAACTGTGCAGTTACGACTCTGGGAGAAGTTCTCCACCACGTGACTGACAAGAAAGAAATTACAAAAAATTACCGAGATGACGACAGACGATATAATCATAACGACAGACCTGAATGTCATCGGAACTGGCGGGATTCAAACAGGGCAGGGCCCCCTCGACAAGGTGAATTTGTAGAAGTTAGGTCTCCTAATCCTAATAACGACACGCGCCAACAAAGAGACAGGCAATTATTCGCACCGCAGGCATCCACGTGCGCCGGCTGGCTCAGAGAAAAATAACATAGACGAAATTTCAGCATTCCTTACCGATGTATACAACATGATAATTGCTTTGAAGCTGAAACTCTGCACACTAGAAAGGGTAAAGGATTGCATCACATTTCACATGTACAACCGTTTATTGAAAGATAATCTGCTTTTTTACTTAATCTTTGCTATAAACTTTTTCACTTCACGTTACTAGTATGCTTTGTCACACTTAGAAACTATTAACATACAACAATGTTTTGAAGTCAACTATACATGCAAGAACCTAGGGAACTTATTTAGACAGTAATTTCGAATGCATTTTTGTAGTGAACAGACGACGCAGTGTTATTGTGTGTACATTCTTCCTTGTTAGTTGCACGATTTTGTAGCGACTATAAGTCTCACATACTTAGAATGTATACCGGTACTGCTAATGAGATTTTAATGCAACATTTTGGTTTACTTGAAAATACATTCTGGATTTAAAGTACTTTCTGAGAGATACCAGATGACACAGTGGTTAGTTTATTTGATAGCTACACAATTAAATCACAAATCTACTAATGTGTGACAATTTACATTGTTGCTTTTGCAGTGTATCTGTTTTATGTCTCCAGAGTTTTTTTTTAATTCTTCTGGAAAGTAAAACATGTTTTAGTAGTAACTTTTGTGGTATAGCTACAATGAGACAGCCTTTTTCGTAGCAACACAATACGTTACAGTATAGTACTTTCTTGATGACAGTAACATACGTAATAACTATGATATCTATACGCAAAGCATTTCACTTTTATTTATGATGAGATAAGTACATTGACTTCTGCAGAACTTACCTTACGGAGGATGATAACTACGACACTTCCACAGAATTATCTTACAGCAAGACGCACATTTAGCACTAAAGGATACGCATTTGAGTGATTAATTTTTGTACTTAAAAAAATATTTTTAAAGATTTTTGAATCACAAAGATACAAAGAAAGTTTTCGGTTATACATTTCATTCGATTGATGTAAGCTGTAACACCTGAGGGTATAATTACATTAATCGTCAGGGAGTACACGCCTACTTGGTGTGCTAAGTGTGTGGCGGGCGCTAGGAGCCCTAGCTAATATGGTATTTGCTTATACAACTTTACACATCAGTACCATATTTCTCTAACACAGAATTCCACAGCTATCTGATTATTTCACAGAGAAACAAACATTTTTTTTCTACATCAGTGACAGATGTTTACGCAATTACACAGTTGGATAACTTCACACTTATGAAATTGTATTTTGTCTGTACTTTGTGAACTGTTCATATTTTTTCGGGACCATTGTGATACTATGAGAGCTTTGAATGTTGTATTTGGTAAGGGATCATGATTTTTGAAGTACGTTTGAGGTAGATGACTTTATTGAAGGGTCCGCAGCTCGTGGTCGTGCGGTAGCGTTCTCGCTTCCCACGCCCGGGTTCCCGGGTTAGATTTCCGGCGGGGTCAGGGATTTTCCCTGCCTCGTGATGACTGGGTGTTGTGTGATGTCCTTAGGTTAGTTAGGTTTAAGTAGTTCTGAGTTCTAGGGGACTGATGACCATAGATGTTAAGTCCCATAGTGCTCAGAGCCATTTGAAGTTTATTGAAGGTTTTGAAATTATTGAAAGAAGCTGCGACGATTTTGAGATGTGATTGATCTGTTATGATGTTATTATTACGACGACGATGTGCATTATGCTGTTGAGGTATGTTTATGATCAATAAGCTGATGCTATATGAGGAATTTGATTATGTTATGTATTTATTATGATGAAATATTGAAGAAGTGTTGACGAATATGTATATGTGAAATAAGGTAAGGAATAATGAGTAGTGGTTAGGGACTCTGATTTGTGAAAAAGGATGTTTGAAACCAAGAATCGTACTTTAAGAAATATGAAACGTTTGTACATGCGTGATCTATCACAACACTGCTACTCATGAGATTTCGTTTCTACACATTTCTTCTGTAATTTTTCGACCAGTGAAATTTTGTTGGTATCAAACTGTCACTGTAGTGGAGCTGCTGTCGTAAATGTTTCGGTAAGGAAGTTAAGTGACCTTGACATAATGCATTGTGGGTGCCTAGCTGCGCCAGTCGCCTGGAGAAAAAGCCATTAGGTGGAGAAAAAAAGAGGCCATTAACCTCGCTGTTGACATTTCTTCGTAGAAAGTATTGCAAATACGACACGCTCATTACTTAGAAACATATGATCACACTTTGCAGCTCGTACTTTGCTCTACTTACTGAAATGCTTATGAAATGATGGGAAATATTCTTACATCTGCACACCTGATTATGACAAGTGTCTTTCTACGAGAGTTGAGAGAATTTCTACTGACTTATGAAATGCCACATGGCTATTGAATGATGTTTTTATGCTTTGCTTTGTACATAGTTGCTTATTTCATTTGATATCTGGTTTCCAGCTGTGTTGCAGCATTGGTTTTATAAAACAAAATTAAATGCATTTGCTAATGTAAACACTTTCTGTCAACAGATCTATTAAATAATAATTTTATGATCCACATTCCTCAGAAAAAGAGCACTTGGAAAGGAAAGAGCAATAAGAAGGGACTAATAACAGTAACGGCATACATAATTCTCTTTTCAAGTATTTGGTATTTTTTTTGTAGAATAAGTTGTTGTGGTGCACCACTTTAATGACATAGACATTAAGATGTGAATAGACATTTCCCTTATATGCATTGTTGTCTTTAGTGTACTATTTTTTCTGCTTGTGGGTTTGTCATGTTTAGATATAAGTTATTGCATTTGCTGCTGCTGTTTGCCAGGCATAGTGCTACTGAATTTCACTTTGTATTACTCTGTTAAGTCAGTTTCGCTACTGATTTATTTTTCTTGTTTGCTGCACTTTGCCTTATATTAGTTGTAATATTGCATTTGCTTTGCTAATTTAGATATACTGCTGCTTGCTTTCCCAATTTGCATTTTTTTGTCATTGCTGTTTGTGTTAATTGTTGTGTGCTGCTGCATTGCCTCAACCGTTAGTTTATGCATAAGAGCTCAGTAGATTTAAGTTAGCTTAAGAGGGGGTAGGCTATATAAGAGAACGAGTTGCGATGAGTTGGAAAAAATGCATTGAGAAGTTATATGAAAAAAGTTTGTAAAAAAATGTACTGTAGAATGAAGAATAATTATATTGAAAGAGGATATGAATAGAATACAGAAAGCAGGTATACATAGGACTTTTTGGGAATAATGATGAACGAAGGGAGATCTCCAAGAAGTAAAGAAAGTTTTATTTGCAAAATACAGCAGTAAAACAAACCCTGTCCTATCCTTTTGTGTTATTCCGCTATGTGTTTGTGTACCCTTGTGTATTTGTGTTCTTCCTGTCTTTATGTGTTTATCTGATACGAGTTATGTTGTAAACTTTTTCTAATATTATGTTATTTACTTTGTAAAGATGTTTAGACATTATTTATTCTGTTTTGTTTTAACGCTCATGTGTGAAGTTGATGTTTCGAAAGTTATTCTGATCTTTTATGTATTTACTTATGTCATAATTCCTGGAACACCGATGTATATGTTATTTCGATTCTTTTGTAAGGCCCGTATTACTACAAATGTTATCGCTATTATTATGTTCTTTAATGATGTATTTTGTACCTTTGCAATTGTATTCTTATGTTGTAAATTTATTATTGTGTAGACACCAGTTCTTCAAATTAAGTTTCATTTCACTGCACACGTTTCTGCTGGTCATAGTATATGCACAATATGTGAAAAAAAGGGACTGTTAGTGCTCGCACATGTGTTGATAATTCAGCGAGGGACTGGTTAACAGCATTGCTGGTTCTAAGGACAATTCCAAAATCTTTGTGGGTGCACAAGTGGTGGTTTACGGACTTGCTATATTGTCCGCAAGACTCTTCGACGGTGATTGTGCACCTGCACAGTTGCAACAGATGGCTGCTGGCCGTCTCTACAAGGACTGAAGTGGGTATGCACCTTTGATGGCCCACCGATACCATACTCTCTACCAGGACTACAGTGGGTCTGCTCTGTGATGACCTACCTACCAATATTCTTCAAAACTTCAACTGACTCTGTTGTGGGTTTGCTCGGTTGTGGCCCATTACCTGTCTGCATGTCAAGAGACAGCACTGTCTTTCTGTTGGAAGGACAAAACTACTTCTTCAAGACTGCATGGAAATCCACTACTTCCGTGTGCATTTTCCTTTACTGCTGAGACTTTGAGAAAAATAAGAAAACTGCAATTACTATAGTGATGAATGATCAGGACTGTCTTTATGAGATCAATTTTTGCTTTTGACCAACATTGCATCAATAAGTGTGTGCATTTGATATCTTTGTTATTGTAATTATGAAAAAATTTATCAAATCATTATTGGCCACTGCCCAAAACAATTTGTAAAATTTTTTGTGGGGAGCATGGGGGCTATGTAAGTAGGCTGTTTAGATTTTTATGTTGGTAACGTCACCTAGTGCTCTATATGAAAATCACTGACTGTGCTGTGTGAATATTTGCCATTGTAGTGTTGGGCAGTTGGATGTGAACAGCGTGTAGCGTTGCGCAGTTGGAGGTGAGCCGCGAGCAGTGGTGGATGTGGGAAGAGAGATGGCAGAGTTTTGAGAGCGGACGGTCTGGACGTGTGTCCGTCAGAAAAACGAAATTTGTAATGCTGTATATCATGAACTGATATATATATGATGACTTTTGAATATTATTAAGGTAAACACATTGTTTATTCTCTATCAAAATCTTTCGTTTGCTAACTATGCCTATCAGTAGTTAGTGCATTCAGTAGTTAGAATCCTTTATTTAGCTGGCAGTATTGGCGCTTGCTGTATTGCAGTAGTTCGAGTAACGAAGATTTTTGTGAGGTAAGTGATTCATGAAAGGTATAGGTTATTGTTAGTCAGGGCCATCCTTTTGTAGCGATTATTGAAAGTCAGACTGCGTTGCACTAAAAATATTGTGTGTCAGTTTAGTGTTGATCAGAATAAGTAATGAGAGAAATGTCTGAATACGTTCAGTTCTGCTCAGCTGTTTGAAAACCAAATGACCTAAGAGGTTTAACAGCACTGTAATTCGTAATTTTCCAAAGGGGACTTTTCAGCGTGTACAGGTACAGCTGTCCATGCAGCTTCAACACGATACCACAGTTCATCAAGAGTATTGACTGGCGTATTGTGACGAGCCAGTTGCTCGGCCACCATTGACCAGACTTTTCAATTGGAGAGAAATCTGGAGAATGTGCTGGCCAGGGCAGCAGTCGAACATTTTCTGTATCCAGAAAGGCCCGTACAGGACCTAAAACGTGCAATGGTGCATTATCCTGCTGAAATACAGGGTTTCGCAGGTATTGAATGAAGGGTAGAGCCACGGGTCGTAACACATCTGAAATGTAACGTCCACTTGTTCAAAGTGCCGTCCATGCGAACAAGAGGTGACCGAGACGTGTAACCAATGGCACCACATACCATCACACCGAGTGATACGCCAGTGTGGCGATGATGAATACACGCTTCCAATGTGCGTTCACTGCGATGTCACCAAACACGGATGCGACCATCATGATGTTGTAAACAGAACCTGGATTCATCCGAAAAAATGACGTTTTGCCATTCGTGCACCCAGGTTCGTCGTTGAGTACACCATCGCAGGCGCTCCTGTTTGTGATGCAGCGTCAAGGGTAACCGCAGCCATGGTCTCCAAGCTGATAGTCCATGCTGCTGCAAACGTCGTCGAACTGTTCGTGCAGATGGTTGTTGTCTTGCAAACTCCCCATCTGTTGACTCAGGGATCGAGACGTGGCTACACGATCCGTTACAGCCATGCGGATAAGATGCCTGTCATCTCGACTGCTAGTGATACGAGGCCGTTGGGATCCAGCACGGCGTTCCGTATTACATTCCTGAACCCACCGATTCCATATTCTGCTAACAGTCATTGGATCTCGACCAACGCGAGCAGCAATGTCGCGATACGATAAACCGCAATCGCGATAGGCTACAATCCGACCTTTATCAAAGTCGGAAACGTGATGGTACGCATTTCTCCTCCTTACACGAGGCATCACAACAACGTTTCACGAGGCAACGCCGGTCAACTGCTGTTTGTGTATGAGAAATCGGTTGGAAACTTTCGTCATATCAGCACGTTGTAGGTGTCGCCACCGGCGCCAACCTTGTGTGAATGCTCTGAAAAGCTTATCATTTGCATATCACAGCATCTTCTTCCTGTCGGTTAAATTTCGCGTCTGTAGCACGTCATCTTCGTGGTGTAGCAATTTTAATGGCCAGTAGTGTATCATGTGACAAGACATATGCCGCGAGCATCAAGAAGAGGCCGATTTAAGGACAATGTTGTAGTGTCATGAAAAAATAATAAAACACTATTTTGAAGTAGCGTTGAAGTAGCTTGTTGGGTTAACTAGTAATGGATTGAAGTAAAATTCTGAGTAATTCATGTTTGTTACCATTTGTGACAGTAAGAAAAGGGTGAGGAAGGGGAAAGGCAGCTAAATTTTTATTTATCAAGTGAGGAAGAGAGGAGAGGAGGTGGGTGCCTTTGAATGTAACACATACAAGTGCGTGGGCAAGACTAAGCATTCCTGGTGGAGCAGGGATGGGGGTGACCTTGAGGATAACTAATGCAATTGCTTCAGGTGTAACATGATACCTCTTACTTTATCCCTCGAAGGTCTTCCTTTCCTTTCCTTATTAGTGGAATGAGATGCATCGACTGATGTTTATCTGAGCTTACACAGGTACTGGATGCTGTTGAGAAACACCTGAAATCTTGCTGCTTAGATTTGGATTCAGCAAAACAGTTCATGATGGGGAGAGGACTCTCCACAATACATAGTCATTGTAAGGAAACGTCTAAAGAAATAGAGACTAATTAATAAAAATTGTAGAACAAATCAAAGAACTACAGATTAAGAGATACTGAAGAAAAGACTTTTGGCTGTCATAAGAACAATGCGTGAAGCCCTCATGATTACTGTAACAGAATATTGTCGAATGTTTTCAAGAATGCCGAGGATTATTACCTCAGTTTAGTTCTCGTACCACTGTAAAGATGAGTGAAATGGTTACTAGTGCCAATTGTGTTGAGAAACACCTGAAATCGTTAATATTTAACAAAGCTCTAGGGCTATATCAGATTATATACAAAATTGGCGACTGAGTTAGCTCTTCTTTTGGCCATACATACCAAAGATCCCTCGAAAAAAGAACTGTGCAGAGTGGAAGGAAGAAAGGACAGGTCAGACCCATCTACAAGAAGGGCAACAGAAGTGATTCACAAAAATATCGTCCAGTGTACTTGGCATTCATCTCCTGTAGAATTTTAGAAAACACTGTGAGCTCAGACGTAGTGAGGTATCTGGAACAGAATGACCTTCTCTATGTCAATCAGCGTGATTCCGAAAACATTGATTATGTGAAGTCCAACCTGCACTTTTCTCACTTGACTTACTGAAACACGAAGATCAAGGCAGTCTGGTAGTTTAAATGGCTCGAAGCACTATGGGACTTAACATCTGAGGTCATCAGTCCCCTACACTTAGAACTACTTAAACCTAACTAACCTAAGGACATCACACACATCCATGCCCGAGGCAGGATTCGAATCTGCGACCGTAGCAGCAGCGCGGTTCCGGACTGTAGCGCCTAGAAACGCTCGGTCACAGCGGTCGGCACAGTCAGGTAGATGCAGCATTTCTCGATTTCCTGAAAGCGTTTGACTCAGTACCACAACAACACTTATTATCAAAAGTACGATCGAACGGGATATCAAGTGAAGTTTGTAACTGGATTGAGGATCGTTTGGTAGGGAGGACGGGCCAAGTTATCTTGGATGTAGATTGTAGAGTCATCGACAGACGTAGAAGTAATTTCAGGCATGTCCCACGGAAGTATGTTAGGACCCTTGCTATTCATATCGCACATTAATGACCTTGCATACAATATTAATAGCGACCTAAGACTTTTTGCAGATGAAGCAGTTATCTATAATAAATAACTAAGAGAAGCTGCACAAATATTCAATCAGATCTTGATAAGATTTCAAAGTGGTGCAAAGATTGGAAACTTGCTCTAAATGTTCAGAAACGAAAAACTGTGCACTTCACAAAACGAAAAAATGTGGAATCCTATAATATCAATGAGTCACAGTTGGAATTGTCCAACTCATAGGAATATCTGGGCATAACCGTAGTCAGAGGGGGAGTTATCTGGGTTCAAACTCACCTGAAATATTGGCGAAGCTAAAAAAAAGGGAGAAGTTATCTTAAAATAGATTGCAATTTAATCTTTATTTTAAAATTTCTGTTTCCATACCATGGGAGTAGCGCGGGGGAGCCGCGCGGTCTTTGGCGTCTTGTCACGGTCCGTGCGGCTCCTCCCGTCGGAGGTTCGAGTCCTCCCTCGGGCACGGGTGTGTGTGTCGTCCTTAGAGTAAGTTAGTTTAAGTTAGATTAAGTAGTGTGTAAGCTTAGGAACCGATGACCTCAGTGGTTTGGTCCCATACCTTACCACAAATTTCCAATTTTTCCACATCATGGGTATTGTCACTGTAGCGTAGTACCCAACAGGAACAAGGAAAGCAATGAGCTCGCGTTGGCGACAATATTAGTACCAATATATGGACTGAGGCTGGAAGGAACGTGGTTTGTCAGGAGTGCTGGAAAGTTCAGGTAACCCCGTCCTTCTACATCTACATCTACAGACATACTTCGCCAGCCACCATACGATGCATGGCGGAGGGAACCCTGTACCACTAGTTGTCATTTCCTTTCCTGTTCCACTCGCAAATAGAGCCAGGGAAAAACGACTGTCTGTATGCCTCCGTATGAACCCTACTTTCTCGTACCTTATCTTCGTGGTCATTACGCGCAATGTATGTTGCCGGCAGTAGAATAATTCGGCAGTCAGCTTAGAAATGCAAGCTAGGTATGGGTCCAATGTCGTAGAGTACTCTCTGTAAAATCGAACTGGGATTCCATCCGGACCTGATGATTTATTTTCTTTCAAATGCTTCAGTTGCTTCTCTACGCCAGGTATGGTTATTACTATGTCGTCCATTTGGGAGTTGTCTGATGGTCAAATGACGGAATGTTTGTACGATTTTCCAGTGTGAACGATTTCTTGAATGTAAAATTTAAAACTTCGGCTTTCATTTTGCTATCTTCAACTGCCGTGTCATACTGTTCAACAAGGGACTGAGTTGAAGCCTTAGACCCGCTTAGCGATTTTACATGGGACCAGAATTTTCTCGGGTTGTCTGCTAGATCTTTTGCTTCGGTGTAACGGTGGTAGTTGTATGCTTCGCGCATAGATCTTTTCACCGATACTCGAATCTCTACTAACCTTCGCCTGCCGTCATTTATGGGTTCCCTCTTGAACCGATAGTGCAACAGCTTCTGCTTCCTCAGTATCCGCCGAATTTCGTTGCTAAACCATGGTGGGTCGTTTCCATCCTTTATCCACTTACTAGGCACATAACTCTCTAGACCACAATTTACAACCTGCTTAAACTTTGCCCATAATTCCTCTACACCCATCTTACTGGAACTAAGTGATGCCAATTCACTGTCTAAGCGAGATGCTAATACCTGCTTATCTGCTCTATCTAGCAGAAACATTCTCCTAGCCTTACTGACTGATCTCTTAACTTTCGTAATCACAGTTTCTATAATGACATCATGACTGCTAATCCCGTTTCCATACCGACATTATCGATAAAGTCCGGCCTATTCGTAGCTACAGGGTCTAAGATATTTCTATTCCGTGTGGGTTGCCGAGATAGCTGCTCAAGACAATTCTCCGAAAACGTGCTCAGAAGTATTTCGCATAACTGTTTGTCTGTACCCCCCCTCCCCGCAATGAATGCATAGACATCCCAATCTATACTCGGTAGGTTAAAGTCGCCTCCCACCAGTACTGGATCATCTGGATATTTACGCACTACTGACCGTAGAATTTCTTTGAATGAATCTAGAATTGTCACTGTAGAATCGGGCGGCCGATAAAAACGTCCGACAATTAATCTACAACTGTTATACGCCACCAGATGACTTCACTGTCACACTCAGCTTCGACCTCAATAGAGAAAATATGCTCGTCAACTGCAATTAACGCTCCCCCTCCTATGGCCTCTAATATGTTTTTCCAAAATACGTTCCACGACTCGCTATATGAAATGGTTATGTGGCATTATTGACCGGGAGGCCCCGTCCGGGGAAGTTCGGCTTCACCGTATGTACTGCGTCCGGTGCGTCGAAGTGGTGGTTCCCGTATTCGTCTGCGACGATGGAAGAATTCCATCCGCAAATAAACTCTTTCAAACACTAGGACGGCAGAAGGCGGTCTTCTGACTAATATACTCTAATACTGTCTTCTCCTCTCTGTGTTCTACAGATCAGAAACGCGAACTCCCAACCACAAGGACAGAGTTCAGATAACGTCTCAACGTAAGTATAGGCAGAAGACGTGCTCTCAATTACTGAACGTTGCGTTCTCAACGACGACTTCCAGCCTGGAGGTGAAGTCCAGAATAGTATAGGTTCGCAACAGTACAGTGCCTAACTGTTTTAACTACATACTCTACTGAGAGCAAAGTCAGCAAGTCCGTCTGTACCAACAAAAGCTGATTTCGAGCGACCGTCACACATGGGCGCTCACAACGGAAGACCTCTTCTCTCCACCGCTGGCCTCCCAACAAGGTTCGGCTCCTCACCATCGTAATTCAAAAAACGAATCATATTCCCGAAACCACGGAATATTCTCCCTCTCTACAGATTCTTCCGAACGCCGAGCAACCATATTTTAGTCTTCTGTCGTCCAGCGCGGAAAGTTTGTGAGGAAAAACCTATACTCGTGCAATGGTACGCTTCTGAGTAAAAATCCTTGGAAATAACCCAGCCTGCGTGGTTTCCGAGGTGCCGCTTCTTCGTTCCTGTCACCTGCGTCCAAGATTTTCGTAGTTTCCGAAGTACAATCCTTCTAGTTCGGCTACAATTTCGGCTGGTCGCGACTCTATTGTGCTCCAGCGCGTAGGTGCTACGACGTCCGTCTTGCTATTTCCTGTGTTTAAGCAGGACCAACACACCTGTGTGGGCCTTCCACCCAGGGCTTGAGTTTCGACTGCTGTTTCATTTCCACTGCCGTCCCAACCTCTACTAGTATGATAATAAAGACACTCCGTCATCTTTCACGCAATAATCGTTAACAATTAAATACAAGGTGTATGTGACAATGTCAGTCTCCTTCAAATATTCATATATACGATGTACTACCTATCAAATAATACCCAATGTGGTTGTAGATCACGGCAAAGTATGTGGATGAGTGCTTGTAAGGTGCTAAATTATAGCCACCTTACAATACCCCCACCTAACGAACTATTTTCTACTAGGATGGGGTAATTCTTCTAGTATTATATCATCCAGTACAAAATCATATGACTGTCAATGTCTGTATAAGTGAACTAATAAACACACAAGGACAGAGGAACACTTCAATCATGATATGTTCTTCTACAGTCATTCTGCATTCATTCATGGGTTTACTGCCATAAATTTACTCATTACATGTTTATTATAATCTGTCTACCCTTTATGTTTGGGACATTTTTCCGAGACGTGACAACTGGAAAATATAATATCAAAAGAAATTATCTAACATTACAAAATTTTTTAAGCTGTTTCAAAAATGGCAATTCCCATCTTTCTTTAGACTTAAGGCCCATGCTCTCTGTTATTCATCCATCCCTAAGACATAGGTTGAGGCAAGGAATATTAAAGTAAAGTATTCTAACCTTTTCAAAGTGGTCGTCCAATAGATTACATGTGCTTCATTTAGCTATTAATATGCAAGACAAGCAATTACATCAATTATTCAACAGGTTATCTATTGTTCATTATACAAATATATAAAATTCTTTAATACAGTCTGCGTAATTTTTACTTGGTCATATTTTTGCTCTTGGCCTACATCACAAAAAAAAACATAATTTCACAAACTGATTGGCCAAGTCTAGTGTTACCGTTTCGTGTATACTCATGAAACATTTCCAAAATCTTATGCTCTAAAGCGTTCTTTGACCTACTGCATTTACATTTACTGTGACAATTAATATTTGTAATAAGAGTTCGGATCGACCACCAATTTTAACTAATATGTTTGTTCACAGTGTGTTAAATGTAATACATAAACATTAAAAACCGATAGCATCATTAACAAAGAAATGACAAACAATAATTTTTACATAAATACATACACAAATACAATTATGGAAATACACAAATATAAAAAAACAGGGAGGACATTGCATCATTATCAAAGGTAATATCAGACAATATTTTTACATGAATACATACACAAATATTTTCTTAAGACTACTCAGAAAAATAAGTACAAAAAGTTTACACGATGATAGATATCGGAAACCGTTAGTTTTTGGGTGTAGCTGTTCAGTTTTCACGACAATATGCACCTTTTTTTTTATCAAGAGTCACACACTGATTCGGATTTCAAAACACACTTTCATTTGTGTATGGGGATGGAAGCTACAATTTTTTTTTTTTGTGAAGTTTAGGACGTGAAGACTATTTGAGATGGGATTTGTTGCGTTTACTAGTCAGTCTTTGGACCCTCAGCCTATTGTTGGTCTTGTCAGGTTACCAGTCTCTCGCAGAATTGATGATGTGGAAGGATCCTTGGATTATACAGCCAGGTAAGTGGGTGTGTGATTTGAAACAGCCAAGTTTTCGTCGAATTTGCACACAGTATGAGGGAGGTACAGTCAGGTAAGATCGTTTTAGGTCACCTAGAATTCTTCTGCGTTGGCTAAGAGAAGTGTAATTGTGCCTAGTCTTCAGTTCTTCATGCTTCTATGTTTGTGTTCCTATTCTTCTGTTCTTCATGTCGCTTCTTTACTGCTATAGATTATGCTTCTGTCTGGCGGAGGACTGCAGAAGAAAAGCAAATATAGTTCACAGTCCTTTTCAGCTCTTAGCAGTTCCGTTGTAGGCTCAACTGACTGTATTATGTGTGCAATTGGTTTATCTCGTCTCCATCGTGTAGTACAACAGTGGAGACAAGTCATTAGTGACCGTTTAAACACCCATCTTGCCCCGATCAAAAGGGCTGCTATCGATGGTCGCTTGTTACCTGCTCTGTTGTCGCCACCCGAGTCCTTCAGGCAGCAGATGAATAGCCCACGTCTGCGACCGGGCTTTGGTTTACATATGGCGTCCCGTTAGCCTCCCGTTCCGTCCGCACGCCATGTTGTTCCTTCCAGTGTGTCTCGCAAAGTTTTTTTTTTTTGCGCATCCTATGCTCACTATTGCCCACAATTAGTTTCCGGTTTACAACAAATACTATACAATATACAACACAACATTACCGACATTTATGAAATATAAAATTTTAAGATTCATTCACTAGATTCATTCCTAGATCGTTGATAGCTTTCTGTGCTGAAAGAAAATCTACACCGATTATTATATCAGCTGTTAGTTTCGGTAATATGAACAGATCTGCAGTCATATGGTGTCCTTGGCAATCAAGGTCTATATATGTTTGCTGCGATATTTCCATACCCTTTCCATCTAACACACCTCGTACTTTTGCTTTATGTAGTGTGAGCACCGGTGGATTAACTGAATCTTTGCATTTAGCAAACAGCCTATCTGAAATAGCAGAGAGTTCACTTCCACTATCTATTACAGCAGTACCCATAATTCCTTCAATTTGTGCTTTTACCACCGGGTAGATTTCCTGTTTGGGTAACGTTTCCTTTTCATCAAGTAATATAATATTTATATTATTAGTTCCGAGATGGTTTACAGGCGCATTTTCTCTAGTGCCCGTCGTCTGGCCTGGTCATTGTTCATTTTCCATGTTATTTTGGCGTACTCTCTCAGGGTTAGGTGGTCTAATTTCAATCGATTGTTCCCGATTCCTGTTACTATTCATTCCACCGCATCATTGATCACACCGTTGACACGTTTCTTTATTGTCGCCCCATGATGAGCCATTATTTTGTGGCTCCCATCTCTGGTCATTTTGTTGCCTATATTCTCTGTCATAGTTCCTGCATTGACCATTATTCAAGATACGATCTCTCTGGTCCATGTTTTGGTGAGGCGGACGATTTACATTGTTTTGCAATTATGGCCTCTATTATTCCCTCCGTTGTTCTCCGTTCTTTCACCTTGCACGTCTCTCTGGCTACGTTTTTCTCGCGCCTGCTGCTCGTTGAAAGTGAACTCTAACTCTCTTAGGATACCCTTGAACCTTTCTACATCACTTCCACATCGGCCGATGAGCGTTTGATGGTAGGAAATTGGCAACTTCATGTAACACAATCTTATGATCTCAGCCGGAGTGCAAGGGTCGTCCAAATACTGATTCTTCTTGGTCAAGTTTTCGAAAAACTTCACCGCACTACGGAACCCTGAACTCTCCAAGTCTCTACTCATAATTATTTCCTGCTTGATCGTATCCCGTGTCTCCTTGAACCAGTAATTGTCTAAAAATGCGTCACGAAACTCTTCGTATAACGTGCACGTTTTTGCAATGTTCCGCATGCATTCAGGCGTCGTTCCCTCGATATGTGAACATACGAAGTCCAGTTTGTATAGCAGAACCCAGTGAGGAGGTAATGATAAATCTGATTGACCAATAAAGGTTTTCCGGTGTAAAACATTACCCTCGTCTGTACTGTAATGCTGAAATTTTCGTTCAGAGATAAAATGCTTAAAATCGAAAATTTCATTAGGGTTTCTTCCCGCTCGGCCTATCACATTCGCACTTGGCGCTAACATTCCCTGTCTATCGTTACCTTGGGCATCCCCTCTTCTATTCCCTGTCACGATTTCCTCACTGCAAAAATGTACCGTTGTGTGCATTATCGGATAACAATTATGCATATGAAATATTTCATTGCTGTTCTCCGTATTCACAATTTGCGATCCAGTCGTGGCGTGTGTAGATGCGGGGACCATATCTCTAGCGATATTTCGTTGCTCTGCAGATACGCTTTCAGTCTGTAGTTGACGAGCAACTCTTACATTCGAGCACATTCGAATATCGTCTGGGCTTGGGCATGATCGTGTAGAGTTTGAACAGGCTCTTTCGGTTTCTGTTGTTTCCAAATCGCCTACTGCTTCTTTTCTGAGAGGTGATTTTTGCCTTGGTTGCGATCTGACTTACTGAGATAACTGCTTAATTTCGCTCTTTATGTTGTGTTTAAATTGGGAGAGCTCCTAGGTCAATGCCTTATTTGGTGCAATTTCCGTCTTTTGCAGCTGCGTTATTCCTGCTTGTTTGACGCGCCTCTGCAACTTCGTTAATGCACATCTATCTACCTTTGTCGTATTTTCTGTCTTCTCTAATGTTTCAATAGCAATCCGCTTTGTGCCCCTCGCTAGTAATCGTGCCTCGTTCGCGGTTCTTCTGACCTCCTCAATCTCTCGTTCTAACTTGGTTCGGAGCGTCACTACCTCATTTTTCGCTTCCCTCCTTTCATGTTTTATTGACCGAATTTCGACACTAACGTTCTGAATTTTACTTCCCATTTCAACACTAACGTTTTGAATTTTACTTTCCATTTCAGCACTAACGTTTTGAATTTTACTTCCTATTTCAGCACTAACGTTTTGAATTGTACTTCCAATTCAGAGCGTATTTCATGATTCCCTCTTTTATTTGATCTGCCAATTCAGGGCGTACTTCATCATTCCACTTTTTTATTTTCTCTCCCAATTCAGAGCTGACCCCTTGAATTTTAATTTCCCATTTCTTTGAAGTATGAAAGGATGTCCAACACACCTGCGTTATCTAAATCTTCCCTCCTACTGTGGCTTTCACTTTCTCTACTCTTAGGTGATCTTCTGCCCGTTTCCCTTTCCATTTCTTGGCATTTAAAAAGTCATTGCCGCGTGCCCTTGATATGCTGCCTCGTGACGATGTCACTGACGGTAATCTACCACAATTCTTAGTTGTTCTGCGTTCACTTGCACTCCTTACATTGTAGTCCCGTATCTTTACGATTGCCTCAGTGTGTCTCTGTTCCTCATCTTCGCTATCAGATTGCCCACCTTGGGCTAGAATGTGTCTATCATCCTCAAAAAACTCCCTTGGGTCGGTATTCTCCTTACCTGTGCCTTGTGCCGCTAACATAGCTAACTCTTTTTCATCCCATAGGCTCTCTTGACTACCCCGTGTATCTGCCATTTCTATATTGTTACAACTCGTGCTGTGTTGTGCCACTAAGCTCGCTTTCACCCTAGTTAACATCGACTGATCCCTGATAGCAATTCTCTCTTAAAATACACTCAGTTTACAATACCCACATTTATTATGTAACGGCAAGTAAGATAAATATCTACAACAAAGACGCTAAACTAAGGGCAACGTCGTGAACGAGCAGTGTCGTTACAATACAAGCAAAATACAGTGATTAATAACATTACAAGATCAATAAGTTGCAGCCTGCAGGCTGAAGCGCGACTCCTCTGAAAAGAAATATATTAAGACACAAATATTATTTTTAATGTTATCACGCGACTTTACCATTACAAACTATACACTGAAACCTGTGATCACTATCAATATCACCTAAACATTAAATGGGGAAAAAAATTATTTGAAAATTTCCGAGATTTCAAACTACTTTATGACTACTGTCAGAAGACTCAATGTAGGATCCTGGCAGGTTCGTCATATCCAAGATGCTACTCCAGGTGGGTGTAAACTGAATGTGCGCAACGGAAAATAATAAACGCTAAAATGAAGATTTGGCCCTGTCTGTCTACCTCCTGAAGCAGATCTTAGGATCTTTTAATGGACTTTAACATATAAATTACAACCTAAACATAAATGAGTGATTAAGTCAATGAATACTACTAAATGATAAACGTTGATCCTGCTTATATATTTACTGTAGATTAAAAAAAAACTTTATATTACAAAGTTTACATTTCCTAAGTGAAATTGCGAATCAATTGCCAACTCTGCCCCTTATTATGACTGCGCGATCTAATATCAATAACGCGGAATGACTGACATCATCTACGTACCAAGCAGTAGAAGACACTACTTTCAAAGATGATCTACGGTGGTGTGGAACCTCAGTGGGAATAAAATAACGTGATCACAGTTGTTTATCTTTTATAGCCCTAATACGCCGAAGTGATTTGAGATATCACCGTATGTACTGCGTCCGGTGCATCGAAGTGATGGTTCTCGTACTCGTCTGCGATGATGGAAGAACTCCAGCCATAAATAAACACCTTCAAACACTAGGACTGCAGAAGGCAGTCCTCTGACTAATATACTCTAATACTGTCTTCTCCTCTCTGTGTTCTACAGATCAGAAACGCGAACTCCCAGCCACAAGGACAGAGTTCAGATAACGTCTCGACGTAAGTACAGGCTGAAGAGGTGCTCTCAATTACTGAACGCCGCGTACTCAACGACGACTTCCAACCCGGAGGTGCAGTCCAGAATCGTATAGGTTCGCAACAGTACAGTGCCTAACCGTTCTAACTACAAACACTCCTGAGAGCAAAGACAGAAAGACCGCCTGTACCAACAAAGCTGATACTGGGCGACTGTCACACACCGGCGCTCACAACGGAAGAGCTCTTCTCTCCACTGCTGGCCTCCCAGCAAGGTTCGGCTCCCACCATCGTAATTCCGAAAACGAATTATATTCCCGAAACCATGGAATATTCTCCCTCTCTACAGATTCTTCCGAACGCCGACCAACCATTTTTTAATCTTCTGTCGTCCAGCGCGGGAAGTTTGCGAGGAAAAACCTATACTCGTACAATGGTACGCTTCTGAGTAAAAATCCTTGGAAATAACCCAGCCTGCGTGGTTTCCGAGGTGCCGCTTCTTCGTTCCTGTCACCTGCGTCCAAGATTTTCGTAGTTTCCGAAGTACAATCCTTCCGGTTCGGCCACAATATCGCCGGTCGCGTTTCTATTGTGCTCTAGCGCTTAGGTGATACGATGTCCGTCTTGCTATTTCCTGTGTTTAAGCGAGGCCAAGACACCTGTGTGGGCCTTCCATCCAGGGTTTGAGTTCCGTCTGCCGTTTCACTTCCAGTGTCTTTCCAACCTCTACTAGTATGATAATAAAGACACTCCGTCTCCTTTCATGCAATAAGTTAACAATTATTTACAAGGCGTATGTGACAGTGTCAGTCTACTTTAAATATTCATATATACAATGTACTAACTATCGGATAATATCTAATGTGGTTGTAGATCACGGCAAAGTATGTGGATGAGTGCCTGCAAGGTGCGAAATTATAGCCATCTTACAACCTTGGGACTGAAATATTCGGAGCATATTCTTCCGTGACTAATACTTCTATTCTTGCATCCAGCACCAATTTACTTTGAAGAATGTTATCTTTCATGAAACAATGCAAAATTACCCCGAATTTTATTGGCGCAAGAAACGTTTTCTTTATTTTTACTGAAGGACTATCACAGTGGTTTACACAGGAACTCGAAGCGAACACGCAACTAATTACTGTCTCAACGAGTAAATCTAGAGCACAATGTGTAAGGAAATGTTCGTGTAAACTCGCTATAGATGATTTGGTGCAGAATTTGATGCTGTTTGCTAACTTTGATGTTTTCGATTAAACGCTTAATATCGGAAGAATCTGAGAAAACCCCAAAAGTCCGAAATTTCGGTGGTTTTCTCTTCAGCACGGCTGAAGTTCCACTCAGAAATCGGGGAAAATTTGGAAGTTTGTGGTAAGATCTTATGGGACCAAACTACTAAGGTCGTCAGTCCCTAAGCTGACACACTACTTAATCTAACTTAAACTAACTTAACGCTAAGGACGACACACACACACCCATGCCCGAGGGAGGAGCCGAAGCTCCGACGGGAGGAGCCGCGCACACCGTGACAAGACGCCGCTAACCGCGCGGCTAGAAATCGGGGAAAACTCAGATTACTCATATGAGAGGCTGACTTGAGTGACTCAATTGTTTCCAGAACTACACTAATTTTTGGATGGCGAAAGTCTAATTTTCTTCACCTAATAACTGTGACATGCAATTTCGAGTGTGGTCCTTTGTATTGTCGGTCCGTGCAGTAAACGGCCATTGCAAACCTTAGCCGCCTAACACTGTTACAACATGCTTTCATAACTGTTAATAAGTACGACATTTAAACATTAAGGTTCCTATTCTGCGCTGTCACGAAGCCTTATAATTTTCGTCTGTCATCCCTACCGCCGGCCGCTGTGGCCGAGCGGTTCTAGGCGCTTCTGTTAATAAGTACGACATTTAAACATTAAGGTTCCTATTCTGCGCTGTCACGAAGCCTTATAATTTTCGTCTGTCATCCCTACCGCCGGCCGCTGTGACCGAGCGGTTCTAGGCGCTTCAGTCCGGAACCACGCTGCTGCTACGGTCGCAGGTTCGAATCAAGCCTCGGGCATGGATGTGTGTGATGTCCTTAGGTTAGTTAGGTTTAAGTAGCTCTAAGTCTAGGGGATTGATGACCTCAGATGTTAAGTCCCATAGTGCTTAGAGCCATTTTTTTGTCATCCCTACCATAACAATGAGCGGGGTGGAGACTCTCCTTGGGAAAGACGGATTCAACCCCAGGGCTAGCCATCCAGATTTAGGTCTTCCGTGATTCCCAATTCTCTCTAGCCGAATGTCGGCATGGTTCCTTGAAAAGGAAACGGCCTCTTTCCTTCCCTCGAATAATAAAAAAATCAGAGCAAAGCTTCGACAATAATAACCATAGCTGTTATCAAGACATAAAACATTAAGCTTACTTCCTTACTTTTACCATAGCAGATGATCGATGGGCCTGCGAAGTGGAACGTGTGGAAGATGGAAATTCTTTTCTCTCTTGATGGGCATTGTGCTGTTTGGCCCGCTCACCAATTCGTTATTGTTCGGTACTATAGCACTTACTGGAAAGACGAGGATTGCCGATACGTATGCACAGACGTTCACTGCCATCTCCAAGCAACGTTTAGTGCCATACAAAACCCATCTCCATGGAGAGACCATCGTCAGAAGAATTTTGCTGTCTGATTTCTGCTCGATGATGAATGTTATAATTTATTAGCTAAATTTTAGGTGTAAATACACATATTCAAAGCGTCGGTTTGTTTCCTATTAAGAGCAAGACGATTTTTTAATCGAAATATTACGTGCGCATTCGACTGAGTGGTCCCAAATTAGACTAGTGCGATATTTGTTTCATCGATCTCTATTGACAGCGACAACAAAACACGAAAAATAACCAGTACTCCAGTAGCAACGGCACCACTCTGGCCAGCGCTGACTGCTATCGCAACGTAGCTGTGCTGCTCAGTAACTGTTGCTGGAATAAGGGTTTTTTCCTTGTTTTACTGTCGCTGTCAATACAGATCGATAAAACAAATATCGCACTAGACTGATTTGGGAACGCTCAAGCGAATGCGCACATAAAATCCACCTTCAATAATCATTTTGCTCGTAAAGGGAAACGAATCAACACTTTCTGTCGACACTGGGCCTCGCACCAAGGACTTGATGAGCAGTATTTGTTTTGGGCTGACTCCAGCTATACATTGCAAAACTGTAATAGGAAATCTCTGCCAAAAAACCAGAGAAAATGCAACTGACAACTTTTACGAGAGACACCCAGTATATATTTCGTGCCATTCTGTGTTCTATTACAAACCCACTTTATTAGAATGTCCACTTGTTGAACCCCCCTCCCCGCCTATGTATAGGGTGACAATTATTGAACTATATGAAATAATATCGTCATAACTTGTGAACGGTTTGCGTTAGGACGTTCAAACTGCACGGTTGGCCACGGGTCATGATGGGAATTAGTTGGGTTGATTTGGGGGAAGAGACCAAACAGCTAGGTCATCGGTCTCATCGGATTAGGGAAGGATGAAAAAAGAAGTCGGCCGTGCCCTGTCAAAGGAACCATCCCCGCATTTGCCCGAAGTGAGTTAGGGAAATCACGGAAAACCTAAATCAGAATGGCCGGACGCAGGATTGAACCGTCGTCCTCTCGAATGCGAGTCCAGTGTGCTAAACATTGCCCCACCTCGCTCGGGTGGGATTTAGTATGCGCATGCATGGTTTGGTTTACCGACTATAATGAGCGTAGTGCTTTTAAAACCTTCCGAACATAGGGTGGAAAGTATGCGTGAGTGACTGACAAATTTTTACTCCTGTTATGAATTTTTAAATCTATGGAATAGTGACCCACACTATCAGCTCATTTTTTAAAATTTTATTATTTTAAGTAATTAGGTGATGGGGAAAATTAAGTTAAAGAAAAGTAAAGTAAGTTTAAACTTTGATATTTATTTTAAAATTCATCAATGTTCAATAAAACGTATAACACATGCTAAGTCTGTCTCAAAGGTGGTGCCTTATTTATTGTTGCGAATTAATTAAGAAAAGTGTTACTCAGAAGGGGTTCAACTAGCATAAAACGTGATTTTGAAAGAATAGAAAACAGGATGGGATACTGCATTCAAACAAGCACACAAAGATAGTTCAAGGATATACAAAAAAAGAAACAACCATCACCAATCCATTCTATTTAAGCAAAGGAATTCGGCTCCTGACGTAGTCGTGTTCCCATTGGATAACCACAGACTCCCCCCCCCCCTCCATAGACCTTGCCGTTGGTGGGGAGGCTTGCGTGCCTCAGCGACACAGATAGCCGAACCGTAGGAGCAACCACAACGGAGGGGTATCTGTTGAGATGCCAGAGAAACGTATGGTTCCCGAAGAGGGGCAGCAGCCTTTTCAGTAGTTGCAGGGGCAACAGTTTGGATGATTGACTGATCTGACCTTGTAACACTAACCAAAACGGCCTTGCTGTGCTGGTACTGCGAACGGCTGAAAGCAAGGGAAAACTACGGCCGTAATTTTTCTCCCGAGGGCATGCAGCTTTGCTGTATGGATAAATGGTGATGGAGTTCTCTTAGGTAAAATATTCCGGAGGTAAAATAGTCCCCCATTCGGATCTCCGGGCGGGGACAATTCAGGAGGACGTCGTCATCAGGAGAAAGAAAACTGGCGTTCTACGGATCGGAGTGTGGAACGTCAGATCCCTTAATCGGGCAGGTAGGTTAGAAAATTTAAAAAGGGAAACGGATAGGTTAAAGTTAGATATAGTGGGAATTAGTGAAGTTTGGTGGCAGGATGAACAAGACTTTTGGTCAGGTGAATACAGGGTTATAAATACAAAATAAAATGGGGGTAATGCAGGAGTAGGTTTAATAATGAATAAAGCAATAGGAATGCGGGTAAGCTTCTACAAACAGGACAGCGAACGCGTTGTTGTGGCCAAGATAGACACGAAGCCCACGCCTACGACAGTAGTACAAGTCTATATGCCTACTAGCTCTGCAGATGACGGCGAAATTGAAGAAATGTATGACGAAATAAAAGAAATTATTCAGATAGTGAAGGAAGACGAAAATTTAATAGTCATGGGTGGCTGGAATTCGATAGTAGGAAAAGCAAGAGAAGGAAACGTAGTAGGTGAATATGGCTTGGGGTTAAGAAATGAAAGAGGAAGCCGCCTGGTGGAATTTTGCACAGAGCACAACTTAATCATAGCTACCACTTGGTTCAAGAATCATAAAAGAAGGTTTTATACATGGAAGAAGCCTGGAGATACTGACAGGTTTCAGATATATTATATAATGGCAAGACAGAGATTTAGGAACCAGGTTTTAAATTGTAAGACATTTCCAGGGGCAGATGTGGACTCTGACTACAATCTACTGGTTATGAACTGCAGATTAAAACTGAAGAAACTGCAAAAAGGTGGGAATTTAAGAATATGGGACTTGGATAAACTGACTAAACCAGAGGTTGTACAGAGTTTCAGGGAGAGCATAAGGGAACAATTGACAAGAATGGGGGAAAGAAATACAGTAGAAGAAGAATGGGTAGCCTTGAAGGATGAAGTAGTGAAGGCAGCAGAGGATCAAGTAGGTAAAAAGACGAGGGCTAGTAGAAATCCTTGGGTGACAGAAGAAATATTGAATTTAATTGACGAAAGGAGAAAATATAAAAATGCAGTAAATGAAGCAGGAAAAAAGGAATACAAACGTCTCAAAAATGAGATCGACAGGAAGTGCATGGCTAGACGACAAATGTAAGGATGTAGAGGCTTATCTCACGAGCAGTAAGATAGATACTGCCTAGAGGAAAATTAAAGAGACCTTTGGAGAAAAGAGAACTACTCGTATGAATATTAAGAGCTCAGACGGAAACCCAGAAGGGAAAGCAGAAAGATGGAAAAAGTATATAGAAGGTCTATACAAGGGCGATGTACTTGAGGGCAATGTTATAGAAATGAAAGTGGATGTAGATGAAGATGTAATGGGAGATATCATACTGCGTGAAGAGTTTGATAGAGCACTGAAAGACCTAAGTCGAAACAAGGCCCCGGGAGTAGACAACATTCCATTAGAACTACTGACAGCCTTAGGAGAACCAGTCCTGACAAAACTCTACCATCTGGTGAGCAAAATGTATGAGACAGGCGAAATACCCTCAGGCTTCAAGAAGAATATAATAATTCCAATCCCAAAGAAAGCAGGCGTTGACAGATGAGAAAATTAGCGAACTATCAATTTAATCAGTCACAGCTGCAAAATACTAACGCGAATTCTTTACAGACGAATGGAAAAACTGATAGATGCCGACCTCGGGGAAGATCGGTTTGGATTCCGTAGAAATATGGGAACACGTGAGGCAATACTGACCCTACGACTTATTTTAGAAGCTAGATTAAGAAAAGGCAAACCTACGTTTCTAGCATTTGTAGAATTAGAGAAAGTTTTTGACAATGTTGACTGGAATACTCTCTTTCAAGTTCTGAAGGTGGCAGGTGTAAAATACAGGGAGCGAAAGGCTATTTACAATTTGTACAGAAACCATATGGTAGTTATAAGAGTCGAGGGACATAAAAGGGAAGCAGTGGTTGGGAAGGGAGTGAGACAGGGTTGTAGCCTCTCCCCGATGTTGTTCAATCTGTGTATTGAGCAAGCAGTTAAAGAAACAAAAGAAAAATTCGGAGTAGGTATTAAAATCCATGGAGAAGAAATAAAAACTTTGAGGTTCGCCGATGACATTGTAATTCTGTCAGAGACAGCAAAGGACTTGGAAGAGCAGCTGAATGGAATGGACAGTGTCTTGAAAGGAGGATATAAGATGAACATCAACAAAAGCAAAACGAGGATAATGGAATGTAGTCGAATTAAGTCGGGTGATGCTGAGGGAATTAGATTAGGAAATGAGACACTTAAAGTAGTAAAGGAGTTTTGCTATTTGGCGAGCAAAATAACTGATGATGGTCGGAGTAGAGAGGATATAAAATGTAGACTGGCAATGGCAAGGAAAGCGTTTCTGAAGAAGAGAAATTTGTTAACATCGAGTATAGATTTAAGTGTCAGGAAGTCGTTTTTGAAAGTATTTGTATGGAGTGTAGCCATGTATGGAAGTGAAACATGGACGATAAATACACTCCTGGAAATTGAAATAAGAACACCGTGAATTCATTGTCCCAGGAAGTGGAAACTTTATTGACACATTCCTGGGGTCAGATACATCACATGATCACACTGACAGAACCACAGGCGCATAGACACAGGCAACAGTGCATGCACAATGTCGGCACTAGTACAGTGTATATCCACCTTTCGCAGCAATGCAGGCTGCTATTCTCCCATGGAGACGATCGTAGAGATGCTGGATGTAGTCCTGTGGAACGGTTTGCCATGCCATTTCCACCTGGCGCCTCAGTTGGACCAGCGTTCGTGCTGGACGTGCAGACCGCGTGAGACGACGCTTCATCCAGTCCCAAACATGCTCAATGGAGGACAGATCCGGAGATCTTGCTGGCCAGGGTAGTTGACTTACACCTTCTAGAGCACGTTGGGTGGCACGGGATACATGCGGACGTGCATTGTCCTGTTGGAACAGCAAGTTCCCTTGCCGGTCTAGGAATGGTAGAACGATGGGTTCGATGACGGTTTGGATGTACCGTGCACTATTCAGTGTCCCCTCGACGATCACCAGTGGTGTACGGCCAGTGTAGGAGATCGCTCCCCACACCATGATGCCGGGTGTTGGCCCTGTGTGCCTCGGTCGTATGCAGTCCTGATTGTGGCGCTCACCTGCGCGGCGCCAAACACGCATACGACCATCATTGGCACCAAGGCAGAAGCGACTCTCATCGCTGAAGACGACACGTCTCCATTCGTCCCTCCATTCACGCCTGTCGCGACGCCACTGGAGGCGGGCTGCACGATGTTGGGGCGTGAGCGGAAGACGGCCTAACGGTGTGCGGGACCGTAGCCCAGCTTCATGGAGACGGTTGCGAATGGTCCTCGCCGATACCCCAGGAGCAACAGTGTCCCTAATTTGCTGGGAAGTGGCGGTGCGGTCCCCTACGGCACTGCGTAGGATCCTACGGTCTTGGCGTGCATCCGTGCGTCGCTGCGTTCCGGTCCCAGGTCGACGGGCACGTGCACCTTCCGCCGACCACTGGCGACAACATCGATGTACTGTGGAGACCTCACGCCCCACGTGTTGAGCAATTCGGCGGTACGTCCACCCGGCCACCCGCATGCCCACTATACGCCCTCGCTCAAAGTCCGTCAACTGCACATACGGTTCACGTCCACGCTGTCGCGGGATACTACCAGTGTTAAAGACTGCGATGGAGCTCCGTATGCCACGGCAAACTGGCTGACACCGACGGCGGCGGTGCACAAATGCTGCGCAGCTAGCGCCATTCGACAGCCAACACCGCGGTTCCTGGTGTGTCCGCTGTGCCGTGCGTGTGATCATTGCTTGTACAGCCCTCTCGCAGTGTCCGGAGCAAGTATGGTGGGTCTGACACACCGGTGTCAATGTGTTCTTTTTTCCATTTCCAGGAGTGTAGTTTGGACAAGAAGAGAATAGAAGCTTTCGAAATGTGGTGCTGCAGAAGAATGCTGAAGATTAGATGGATAGATCACATAACTAATGAGGAGGTATTGAATAGAATTGGGGAGAAGAGGAGTTTCTGGCACAACTTGACTAGAAGAAGGGATCGGTTGGTAGGACATGTTCTGAGGCATCGAGGTATCACCAATTTAGTATTGGAGGGCAGAGTGGAGGGTAAAAATCGTAGAGGGAGACCAAGAGATGAATACACTAAGCAGATTCAGAAGGATGTAGGCTGCAGTACGTACTGGGAGATGAAGAAGCTTGCACAGGATAGAGTAGCATGGAGAGCTGCATCAAACCAGTCTCAGGACTGAAGACCACAACAACAACAACAACAACAACCACAGACTGGTATTGGGAGTTTAGACGAAGATCGCATGTTTCGATATACGAAGATCACGTGTTTCGACTCGCCGGTTTTGATATTCCTGCGCAAGGATGGCACTTAAAGGCTCTTTGTGTGGAAGCAGAGAACATCGACCAAGGGTTTACTGCCGCTTGACAGTAGGCATCCGGCAGAAATGTTAACAGGCACCGTTGACGTCTGTAAGTTCCTGGAGACGATACCTGTCAAAGGGCTGCCCGCCCCTTTATCACCAGTCTTCTGTCGTTTCACCGCTGTTATGAGTGCTCTTTGACGGTTAGCCTAGTCGTGCGCGTCCACTTTCCGGCCGATTTTCCACTCATTATCGGTCTGTGACAGTACCAATCTTTTGCTCACCTGCTGCGGCCGTCTTGTCATGGCCGCGTCTGCGTGGTGATCTGCCGGCATATGGATTTCTGCACGACCTACTGCTCGCCGTCTCAGGTCATCAGCCCCACAGAGGCCGATCATTAGCTGCAGGTGTAAGGGAAATTTGTTCCCGGCACCCTTCTTTTGTTGTCGAGCGTCCGAGTGGTTCTAGGCGCTTCAGCCTGGAACCGCGTGACCGCTATGGTCGCAGGTTCGAATCCTGCCTCGGGCATGGATGTGTGTGATGTCCTTAGGTTAGTTAGGTTTAAGTAGTTTTAAGTCTAGGGGACTGATGACCTCAGACGTTAAGTCCCATAGTGCTCAGAGCCATTTGAACCATTTGTTGTCGAGCGCGGTCCAGAAATGGCATGGCTGGCAGCGTGTCCCGCTGGGAAATCCATATGTTTGCGGCTAATTCCTCGTCAGGCTGCACCCCCTGTCTCGTAAGAGTCAGCTGGTTCGCTTCTCCTTCTCAACTGCATTCACAGAAATTGTTCATCATAGTTATGTGATTACAAAACGCCAAACATTATACCGCTTAGTACTGTTTGTCACATTTTTTAAGAATAAAAGTGAGACAAATTCGTAAATAAAAGTTAAATGAATTGACAATATAAAATTATGTAAATCCACATCACTAATGTGGCGCGACTCAAACACTCCAGTTCCATTTTAATAAATGAGACACTAATTATTTATTCACTAAAATAAATAGGATTATGCCTTGTGCAAGGATAGATCAGGACAGCATAGGGTTCACATGTTATTTACACAGACACATGCACACATGTTGTCTATTCTACTAACTACCCATACACATGAATTACTCAGAATTTTAATTCAATCCACTACTAGTTAATCCAACATGCTACTTCAACACAGTGTTTTAAAATTATTATTATTATTTTTTAGAACACTACTACATTGTCCTTAATTCGGCCTCTCCTTGATGCTCGCGGCATATGTGTTGTCACATGATACATTAAAATTGCTACACCACAAAGATGACGTGCTACAGACGCGAAATTTAACCGACAGGAAGAAGATGCTGTGATATGCAAATTATTAGCTTTTCAGAGCATTCGCACAAGGCTGGCGCCGTTGGCGACACCTACAACATGCTGACATGAGGAAAGTTTCCAAACGATTTCTCATACACAAACAGCAGTTGACCGGCGTTGCCTCGTGAAACGTTGTTGTGATGCCTCGTGGAAGGAGGAGAAATACGTACCACCACGTTTCCGACTTTGATAAAGGTCGGATTGTAGCCTATCGCGATTGCGGTTTATCGTATCGCGTCATTGCTACTCACGTTGGTCGAGATCCAATGACTGTTAGCAGAATATGGAATCGGTGGGTTCAGGAGGGTAATACGGAACGCCGTACTGGATCCTAACGGCCTCGTATCACCAGCAGTCGAGATGACAGGTATCTTATCCGCATTGCTGTTACGGATCGTGCAGCCACGTCTCGATCCCTGAGTCAACAGATGGGGAGTTTGCAAGACAACAACCATCTGCACGAACAGTTCGACGACGTTTGCAGCAGCATGGACTATCAGCTTGGAGACCATGGCTGCGGTTACCCTTGACGCTGCATCACAGACAGGAGCGCCTGCAGTGGTGTACTCAACGACGAAACTGGGTGCACGAATGTCAAAACGTCATTTTTTCGGATGAATCCAGGTTCTGTTTACAGCATCATGATGGTTGCATCCGTGTTTGGCGACATCGCAGTGCTCGCACATTGGAAGCATGTATTCGTCATCGCCATACTGGCGTATCGCCCGGCGTGATGGTATGGGGTGCCATTGGTTACAGGTCTCGGTCACCTCTTGTTCGTATTGACGGCACTTTGAACAGTGGACGTTGCATTTCAGATGTGTTACGATCGGTGGCTCTAACCTTCATTCGATCCCTGCGAAACCCTACATTTCAGCAGGATAATGCACGACTGCATGTTCCAGGTCCTGTACGGGCCTTTCAGGATATAGAAAATGTTCGACTGCTGCCCTGGCCAGCAGATTCTCCAGATCTCTCACCAATTGAAATCGTCTGGTCAATGGTGGCCGAGCAACTGGCTCGTCACAATACGCCAGTCACTACTCTTAATGAACTGTGGTATCGTGTTGAAGCTGCATGGGCAGCTGTACCTGTACACGCCATCCAAGCCCTGTTTGACTCAATGCCCAGGCGTATCAAGGCCGTTATTACGGCCAGAGGTGGTTGATCTGGGTACTGATTTCTCAGGATCTACGCACCCAAATTGCGTGAAAATGTAATCACATGTCAGTTCTAGTATAATATATTTGTCCAATGAATACCCGTTTATCACCTGCATTTCTTCTTGGTGTAGCAATTTTAATGGCCAGTAGTGTAAATATGGAGGAACTTTCCTTAAACACGCATAGTAAAAAGAACAATGGTTATTTACACGTAAAAACATTTATACCAGTTGACACACCTGATAAGAGACTCACAATTATACTTTTACCACACTCATATGTTTATAGGGAAAACAGTAAGAAATTTCACCTAAACTTACCTCATTACAATTAATCACACAGATGACTGAGAAAGGTAGAAATATTTTCATCATACAGGTTATACAACATTTTATGACCCGTTTTGCTTCCACTTCGTTTGACTTCTTTAAGTTACCATTCGATTCCAAATCAGTTATTACACCTGTGATGGTTATGCTGGATTCATTTCTCATTAATGGCAGAATTGTGGTCTCCTCTATTCTGTAAAACGATTTAATCTTAACATCCTAATGAACTTACGACTGACACAAAAGATCCGAATCCTCCTGTAGTTTGAATGACAAATGTTTTGCTTCACCCTTAATACATTAAACCAAGCTTTGCTTCATTCCCATAATCAAAATTATTTAATCCTCCTCTATCTTCAAGAGGGAAATTTCTTAAATTCAATACATATAGTCTGCAGTGCATCCCGCACCAGCGAAAACGATAAACTGTAATGCTCACATCATCAGCAAAACACATAAACGTCAGCTTTCTTGGACACCAATTAACGCAGAATAATCTTCCAGGCTATGGCTCAACATTAATGAAGACTACAAAAAGACCCATATTTCTGTTCCAATCTCCATTTGCTAGAAAACTGCTCGTCGTTTGATTACCACAACAATACTTGAAGGCTACTTAAATTACACAAACTACAATTCTTCTTTCACCTTGAAGGGAATCAATCTACAGACGAAATCCACAGACAGCACTTTACGTATCCAGCCATAAGCAAAAAAAAAAATCTATCATCAATATTAGCACATCAGCGCTCATATAGCACGCATACTATAGTAAGAGATCCTCATTTATACCGGCAGACAGAGAATAGTGATAGGTAGATAGTAGCACTGAAAACAGAAAATCGGAAACAAGGCTACTAACAGCTGGGGACATGAGTTTGCCAGGCCCATAATATCCACAGATCGGACATTCCACTGAGTTTTATAATGTGAGTTAATCAAATTCAGATCTTCCTCCACTCAGGAGGGACTCAATTCAATCCACAAAACCCATAAACAGCACTTCAAATAGTCACAAACAAACATCTTCATCACTGTACCATCTGAGCTACCGAAGCACGACTCACGCCCGGTACTCACAGCGTTCGCAGGAGAGCTTCTGTAAAGTTTGGAAGGTAGGAGACGAGATACTGGCAGAAGTAAAGCTGTGAGTACCGGCCGTGAGTCGTGCTTCGGTAGCTCAGATGGTGGAGCACTTGCCCGCGAAAGGCAAAGGTCCCGAGTTCGAGTTTTGGTCGGGCACACAGTTTTAATCTGCCAGGAAGTTTCATATCAGCGCACACTCCGCTGCAGAGTGAAAATCTCATTCTGGAATCTTCATCACTGTATTGGAACAAACATATTATTCTAATTGCATATTAAAAATTTAAACCTAAAAAATTCTTTCTCATCATGGTCCTACTTACTCAATGTATGGCTTCACATTTGATACATGATGAAGCCCTTTCGATTTCTTTGATCGAAGGGTTTCAGCTTCAATTGCATTTTCATGGGGGATCCTCCTTACCCGAAATGGACCGTTAAAAAGATTAAAAAAATTCTTACACACACCTGACCTTTTATTAGACAACTTTTATGATCTAATTAGAATATTTTGTCCCACATGAAACACTATCTTCCTCACGTTTTTCTTGTACGCCTTAACTTTTGCTTCTGCAGCACTCTTGATGTTGCGTAATGCTAGGTCCACAATAGCGGCACGCCGTAGTCTCGGTTCTGGTGGCCAGGGCACCACGTCCTTGAGTTTGCTTGGGGGCTCCTTGTTTTTCAGCACAGTGACTGGCGGAAGCCTTGTTGACGTATTAGGTAACTCATTTAGTATATTCTGGAATGTCTTTAAGTGTGTGACCCACGATCGGTGGTCACGACTACAGTATAATCTACATAATTTCTCTAATTCTCGCATAATACGCTCACTGGTGTTCGAACTGGAATGAAACAGAGAAATATAAATAGGTTTGATTCTCCTTTTCTAAAGCATCCGCTGCCAGTATCTCGATCTAAATTGTGGTCTATTATCTGAGACAACCCTTTTCACAGGCCCAACTTCATGTATATACTGTTTTGAGAATGCAGTTGCCACTGCCTTTCCTGTGGCTCGTCTCAATGGGGTCAAGCATACAAACTTGGAGGTTAGCTCCACCGCTACAAAAACATGCAAATCCTACTCTAGACCGTGCTAATGGCCCAAATAGATCCACGGCCGCCAGGTCACCAAGTTTGTTTGGTAAGATCGGATGCAATGGTGTCCACACACGACGATTGCGCCGGAATATGCTGTTAAAATAGCACGTTTCCTTCAGCTTCTCAACATATTTCTGTGCCCCAAAGAGCCCATAGCTGAAATGTACATACCATATGATTTTGTTTACGAGTTCTTCCGGAATCGTCAACAGCCATCTGGAGTCGTCCGGGGCTCGTTTCTTGAACAGGATTCTGTTCCGCACCAGGTGGTACTGGCGTATCGCCACATCTCCTTATCATGCCACTTCTCTTTTATATCTTTCAGTATTTCGTCCTTATCCTGTTCGTCCGCCATGTTACCCAGAGAGGCGGTAACAAAGTTCTCGAACGCAACATTCTATAGGTATAAGATGCTGAAAGTATTTTCGCCGGGTTCCCCTTCATCCTTGTGAGGAGGAGGATATTAGTGTTTAACGTCCCGTCGACAACGAGGTCGTTAGAGACGGAGCGCAAGCTCGGGTGAGGGAAGGATGGGGAAGGAAATCGGCCGTGCCCTTTCAAAGGAACCATCCCGGCATTTGCCTGAAGCGATTTAGGTTCAAATGGTTCAAATGGCTCTGAGCACTATGGGACTTAACATCTATGGTCATCAGTCCCCTAGAACTTAGAACTACTTAAACCTAACTAACCTAAGGACAGCACACAACACCCAGCCATCACGAGGCAGAGAAAATCCCTGACCCCGCCGGGAATCGAACCCGGGAACCCGGGTGTGGGAAGCGAGAACGCTACCGCACGACCACGAGATGCGGGCGAAGCGATTTAGGGAAATCACGGAAAACCTAAATCAGGATGGCCGGAGACGGGATTGAACCGTCGTCCTCCCGATTGCGAGTCCAGTGTGCTAACCACTGCGCCACCTCGCTCGGTCATCCTTGTGAACCAGGCCTACAGGAACGCGTGACAGAGCGTCTGCAATTATATTTTTCTGTCCAGGAATGTATTCTACAGTAAAATTACCTTCCTGTAGGTATAGTGCCCAGTGTCCTAATCTCCCGTGCGTAATTTTTGTGCTCATATGAAATTGGAGTGCACGATGGTCAGTTTACACCCTGGTAGTCCTCCCAAATAGGAAATACATAAATTTCGTGAATGCCCATACCATCGCGAGTGCCTCGAGCTCAGTAACTGAATAATTTTTTTCACATCGGGAGAGCACCCTGCTCCCAAACGAGATCGTCTTCCAAGAGGTAGGGTCATCACCTCCATCAGTTTGAAACAGAACCGCACCCAGTCCAGACAAGGAACTGTCCGTCATTAAACAGAATTCATTTGTCAGGTCGGGATGCACGAGGCTAGGTGCCTCTACCAACGCCTTTTTCAATTTACAAAATTCGTTCTGTCCCTCCTGGTCCCAGACCCATAAGGCGTTCTTCCCTGTTAATGCACATAGACGAGGTGTACCAAGCACACTAAAATTCATAAACTGCTTATAAAAATTACACAGGCCTAAAAATGCTCTCAACTATTTTTTACTCGTTGGCATTGCACAGCCCGCTATCGCCGCAATTTTCTCAGGGTCAGGCTGTATTCCATTTGCCGAGACGATATGCCCTAAGAATTTGGTGTTCTCGCGTCCGAACTGTGACTTTTCTAGGTTAACAGTTACACCTGCCTTCTCGAAAACATCCATCAGTCTGTTCAGGACGTCATTATGGTCCGACCACGACTTTTCCACAATTAAGATGTCGTCCACGTAAATTGTCACTCGCTGCTGTAAATCATCAGGCAGAATGCTGTTCAATCCTGTTATAAAAGCAGCTGATGAGACGTTCAATCCGAATGGGAGACGCCGAAATTGGAAACAATTTCCATTGCACAGGAATGCCATATATAGCCTGCAAGACGAGTGCAGAACGATCTGCCAAAAACTCTATCTCAGGTCAAGTAGTACCCTTACCCCATGGAAACGTTGTAAAAGTTCCTCAAGGCTCTCAGCCCTGTCCATTTCTGACATAATAACTGTGTCTATCTCTCTAGAGTCTAATACCAAACGAACCGGGCTGTCGCGTTTTGGTACGACAAGTAGGGGTGAGTTGTCCGAGCTTACTGCCCGCTCAATTATCCATTGTTCCAACATCTTATTTATTTATTTAGGTAAATCCCTTTATCGCCCCAGGAGTCTCTGAAAATACCCACTCGTGATTCTTTAGTTAGCAATATAATTTCTCTCTTTCACTGTCCATGGTTCTAACACCAGCGATGCTTCGTCTCAGTACATCAGCAAAAACATCTCTCCCATGCTGGCCAGCCGTAGAACCCGACCCACTTACATAGTTAACAAGTAGCTCCAGTTCAGGTTGCGACTCGGTGTGAGCTAGAAATCAGAGGCAGCTAATTTCCGACTCGGCGCGTAATATACTGTACATTCGTCAAGCACTACACCAATGGGGCGATCGCCAACTTGAACTGTCATTATTCCTCCACCCACATCAATTAATGCATAGTGGGCATTCATGAAGTCATTTCCTAAAATCATTGCCACATTCATCATTGGGAGAGTAAAAGAATTATACTCAAAATCTCTTCCCTGGCAAGTAAAATTTAGCCGAGTCTGCCTTCGCATTTCTACGCTCTTACCGTAGATTGCGCCCCTCACCTTCATTCCTCGCACTTGAAAAATGGGCCAAATCCCCGTCCCCTCGCATTTTCGAAGTGCTGCCTCGCTAACAATCGAGAAGGGGCTCCTAGACATATTTCCTTTATTGAAACTGTCACGACTGGATTTACTGCCGGAATTCTAGCACTGGAAGTCTCTTGCAACAAATCTTTTCTAATGTCTTCCCTCTCTATAAACCCTACATAATCATTTGCACTTTCGATCGTTTGTTCTGATTGAGCGCCTTCTGCACTCACCGCTTGTCATTGTTGGTTTTGCTCTTTCCTGTTTGCTTGGTCGTGCCATGGATTAGCCGATCTAGTTTCTACTTCGGGTGGCGCACCAGCTGCGTTTCTATTTCCACCCTGTTCACCATGGTACCGTTTGTGGTTCCCATAGCTATTTCATCCACGATAGTGCCCGCGTTCTCGTTCATTGCCGTTGGTTCTCCTGTTTCCTTGTCCATTTCTCCAGTTTCTATACGGTCGGTGCCGATCATTATTCTGGTCATGCCGCGTTGACCAGTCAGGGCGTTGGTTCCTACTTCGCCCGCGACTGCTGTCGCGCTGCCGTGCCCCGTAATAGTCTTGAGCCTGATTAGGTGGGCATTCACTGGTATCGTATTCCAACTCCTGAAGTAATGTTTTAAAGGCTTCCATGTCATCCTTGCATCGTCCCGCAAGGATGGTGTGGCGCAAATGCATCGGCAGTTTTTGACGCATATTCGAATTAACTCCGCGGGTCCGTACGGGTCATAAAGGAATTGATTCGACTGCAGCATGTGGTCAAACAAACGTGCAGGACTGCCGAAACCGGACTGATTTAAGTTTGGAAGCATAATTATGCTGTGCTTCACCCTATCATGTGCCGCTTCCGACCAGCAAGCGGACAGAAACGCTTGTTGAAACTCTCTTGTTGAGTTGCAATGTCGCGCTGCGGATCTCATGCGTATTGCCGGTTCGCCTTGTAGGTACCCACACATGTTTTCAATCTTATGGGAACTTGCCCAGTCGGGGAGAAGAAAAAATTGAAATTGGTCTAGCTATGCCCTTGGGTTTATCCCTTTTGGAGAATTACTAGATATTTCGAATTTCCTCACCGTTAAGAAGTGTTTAAAGTCAAGCCCCCGCATTTCCTCCCGGGGAGACGGCTCCCGAAAGTTCCTACTTCTTCCTTTTCTGCCCCTTGAAGCACATTCTTTCCTGTCGTCATATTCCTTGTCGTGGCCGGAGTCCCTATCTGTATTGTCCGGACGATTCTTTTTAGTGCTGGTGCTTACTTCTTTGCCACACCCAAGCCGTCTTTCCAGATGGGCCACGCGTTCTTGCAGTTCGCCTGTGACATTTCTGTGTCTCCTTTTGAAATTTTAATAGCGAACGCACCTCTTTGGTCTCTGCAGCCGCTATCGGTGTTGTCTTGGCATCGCATTCTGCGATCGTAATCGTCCCTACGATATCCACTAATTTAGCGATTTCATCTCGTATTTGCTTATTTTCGTCCGCCCCAGTTTGCTTCAGCTGTTCCATCTCCTGTTCAAGGACGAGAATAGCATGTCTATTGTTTGTCATCTCCCTGCTAATGGACTCGGGACAATGCGTCCCAGCATCCTCAATCTTAGATAACACCTGCACGTGGTCACGTTTCTAGCTCGTGGAATTTCCCGAGCAGCTGTCCCTCTCTCTCTTTCACGTCCTCATCGCGGCTCAGCTTACTCGCTTCTAAAGCGTCCAGACGCTGATCGATTTGGTCGAATTTACTCCCTATTTCTATCATAATATCCTTTTTTATCTCAACTGCCAGATTTTTTTAATTCCCTTGAGACATTATCCGACAGTTTCCACATCGACTTACTTACTTTTTCTGTCTGCTGCGGCAGTTTCCCGTCTAGTTCTCGCATCGAATTATCGAAAGATTCTTTATTTTCTCGCAATGACATATCTACTTTTTCTGCCTGCTGCGTCAATTTCTCACCTAGTTGTCGCATCGAGACTTTCATGATCTCTGCCAAATCAATTTGGTTGCTTGGAGGAAAACTAATTTCTGGCTTAGCTGTGACCCCGTTCGTAATGTTTTGATTTTCAGTCCCGGCTGGAGGAGCCGTATGCGCACTTTCTAAGTTTAGAATCGTGGCAGCACAGCTGAAATCTGGTTCATTAATTGTTCGTTCGCTTGTATAACATGCGAAGTACTCCCCATTGTATTTTTAGATCCTTCCGCCGCGTCAGTGTCAGAAACTAAATTATCCCCCTGTTCCATGTTACTTAAGTTGTTGCGCCGTGTACTCTTAGATTGGTTACGCGTCTCTATTTTCTCTACTTAAACTCGCTGCGCGAAACCGTATTTTACAATATATATATCCCCCCAAAATTACAAGTCACACCAAACGTACACCTTTAACACAACCAAGTACGCAATTTGTCATACGCGAAAAAAAAAAAGATTATATATCCTCCATCCAGTCAGTGCAAATTACAAGCAAAGTACGTACATATAAGACGCGTAATTATAGAAAAAATCAACAACACAACAACGCCGCTCAACAACGTCGTGAGTCTTTCTAAAGTTTGCTCAGAAACAACGCAGAAGTTGTTTGAGCGCTGAAAAAAATTTAGATTAGTACATCCTACGCAATCCAACATATCAGCAATTCCAAGGTCTAGCGGAATCAAAAAGCAGGGTCGCCATGTATAATGAACCCAGTGCTTTTAAAACCTTCCGAACCTAGGGTGGAAAGCATGCGTGGGTGACTTACAAATTTTTACTACTGTTATGAACTTTTAAATCTGTGGAACAGCCACCCACACTATCAGCTCATTTTTTTGTAATTTTATTATTTTAAGTAATTAGATGATGGGGAAAAATAAATTAAAGAAAAATAAAGTAAGTCTAAACTTCGATATTTATTTTAAAATTCGTCAATGTTCAATAAAACGTATAACACATGCTAAGTCTGCCTCAAAGCTGGTGCCTTATTTACTATTGCGAAGTAATTAAGAAAATTTTACTCAGAGGGTGTTCAATTAGCACAAAAGGTGATTTTCAAAGAATAGGAAACAAAGAATAGGAAACAGGATGGGATACCGCATTAAAACAAGCACACAAAGGTAGTTCAAGGGTACACACAAAAAAAAAGAAACAACCATCACCAATCCATTCTATTTAAGCAAAGAAATTCCGCTCCTGGCGTACTCGTGTTCCCATTGGATAACCACAGACTGGTATTGGGAGTTTAGACAAAGATCACGTGTTTCGATATATCCACAATCTTGAATGAGATTTTCACTCTGCAGCGCAGTGTGCTGAGATGAAACTTCCTGGCGAGACTCGAACTCGCGAGCTTTTCCTTTCGCGGGCAAGTGCTCTACCATCTCAGCTACCCAAGCACGACTCAGGAGCCGTCCTCACAGCTTTAATTCCGCCAGTGCCTCGTCTCCTACCTTTCAAACTTCACAGAAGCTCTCCTGCATACCAGGTATACAGGAGAGCTTCTGTCAAGTTTTTACTGTTTTAAGGCTATTAGTTAAAGTTTAGGGGTAATTTATTGCAATTTTGCCGATTTTCTCTAGCACCCCGACCACTGACCACCTTCCATTTCTATATTTACAGTTTTGGGGCACTTAGTTACACTTTTTGGGACAATTTGCTGCAATTTAGACGATTTCCTGCCAGTTTTCCAAACACCCGCTTATCAAGATCGTCATCCAAAGACACACATAATATACACATAATACAAGAAATTTAATGCTTAACAACAACCACAGTGATTTATTTAACATATACGCTCTTGATAAATAAAATTACACTAGTATTGCATGGTTCAAATGGTTCAAATGGCTCTGAGCACTATGGGACTTAACTGCTGTGGTCATCACTCCCCTAGAACTTAGAACTACTTAAACCTAACTAACCTAAGGACATCAAACACATCCATGCCCGAGGCAGGATTCGAACCTGCGACCGTAGCGGTCGCGCGGTTCCAGACTGTAGTGCCTAAAACCGCTCGGCCACTGCGGACGGCCAGTATTCCATCTTTTTAAACAATTTTCCACACTCATGCTGTCACCAACGCCGCCGCCACCACCACCACCACCACGACCGCCACTGGCATAAGACACAAAAAACAACAACACCCTTGAATATACGCAGATCGAAGCGACGAATGCAAATTTGTACCAAGGCCGTGTCTTCTGCTCACTAGGGAGATGTGCTAGCCAATACGTCACCCTCTGGCACAGTGGCGTTGCACAACTGCGTGGCCGGCCGTTGTGGCCGTGCGGTTCTAGGCCCAGCAGTCTGGAACCGCGTGACCGCTACGGTCACATGTTCGAATCCTGCCTCGGGCATGGATGTGTGTGATGTCCTTAGGTTAGTTAGGTTTAAGTAGTTCTAAGTTCTAGGGGACTGATGACCAAAGATGTTAAGTCCCATAGTGCTTAGAGCCATTTTGAACAACTGCGTGGACTACCATAACACGTCTCCCTCCTCCATCCAAATTCCGATTCATGCTGCAGCCTACTTGGTATTCTCTCTAAACTCGAGCAGCACTGCAGAGTCTCTCCAACTGTATTGGAATATCACCTTGGTATCGAACGAAACGCCCTGCCTGAATCCCACCCATAGGTGCTCAAATTAGATGAAACTATATGGTTCCGGAGACATTTCCAGGTCTCAGATATCTATAATGTATATATGCAGACTAAAGTAATGACGTCAGCCTACTTATCAGGAGACCTGGATTCGAATCCTCACCTTGGTACAAATTTTCATTCATCGCTTCAGTCTGCATGTATACGTCACAGATGTCTGAGATTTGAAAAGATCTCTGAAACCATGTAGTTTCATTCGATTCACAGCACCTTTATTATAAACAACAAAAATGTGGGAGAGTTTCTCCCGTGGTCAGTAGTGTATATTCTAAGTGCACAATGTCATGACAGTCCTGTGTTGCACCCCTTGTTTTCGACAACGAGCACTACTATATAATAGCCAGTGTAAATTCGCACTTGGGAGTACTCACTCCCAGCAGACACACACTACATGAATAAAATATCTCGCCTCACTCCACCCAGCAATAGCAAGAACAGACAGCCCATTGTTTTAGTCGACAGCTCCATCCAAGGCAGCATCTAAATTAAGGGCGATAGTCACAGAATAAAGTACAACAAAGCCATTTCTAACTACAAAACTTATTGAAGCAGTGTATTGCATGGAATTGTTTCCCTTGTAGCTGCTTTTAGTTTGATTTGCGTTCTGAATATACTGTATGATCAAAATATCGGGACACCTACAAAGCGGTATGCTCTCGCTGTAACAACCATAAACCAGCCTTGTTTGTGGTGAACATTTGTGCATAAGCATTTAAGCCCCCACTCCAATGCTGGAGAACAGATAACATTTGTCTCTACATGCCGGCTGCTAGCTCGAAGGTGGTGTCCAACCTGAGCACTGTAAGTAGTTAGTGGGCAATCCGTTTTCAATTCACTTCATTGCTATAACTGGGCCTCTTAATCCTCCATGATATTTCCAGCAAAGAAACGCTTTTTAGAACGTAGGTGTAGTTAATACCACACAACTGCTTGAGAATTCCTAACTAAACAGAACGTGTATACTATAACACTGCACGCTCCATACAGCTTTCCCATATGCAGTATATCATGGCTGCATCGAAAGCCAGTTGTGTAACACAGATTTTATGCTACGTCAAGAATGTATCCACTTTACGATGCATTGTTGTCATTTCGTGAGACATATGGAGGAGGAATAATATATTACCCACAGCATATTTCTTCCGATTTTTGCAACAATAAACTTCTCCAGTATACGCGACGCATTTCTTGCAGCAACAGCCACGGTAGTTTGTTCAGCATCGTGCGTCGACAAAACGTTCCGTTGACAAAGCACATAACCCATCATTGGATCTAGTCTACATTTTCTATTCGTCTGACCTAGGAAGGGTCGCAGACTGATGTGAAATATTAAAAAAATGATCGAACAAGTGTTTTGTAAGCCACTTCTTTCGTGGACAATATTCCAATCTGCTTGGCTCCCATTTTTCTACTATTTGTCTTATGTGGGCATTACACTCTAGGTTGGTTCGGATGCCTGTTTATATACATTATTTTACATTTGTTATGTTCAGCTCCAATCGCCAATTCCCTGCAGGTCTTCCTGTAAATCGCTACAGCTTATTGGTATTGCAGTCCTCCTAGAAAACAGCATCGTCTGCCAATGGCCTACACGTAAACACATATTCTGCAAGCCACTATACATTGCATGAAGGGTGGGGGGGGGGGGGTACATTGTAACAGTACTATCGATTTTTGTTCCTGTTTCACACACACATAGCGATGGAGGAAAAAAATGATTATCTATATGTTCCTGTATGTACATTAACCTCTTTGAACTTTCGGACATGCACAGATACCATCGGTGACCATGCAGCTCTCTAGAATGAAATTATAATTAAATCAAGACCTTAAGCTGTGCCGGCCGAGCGGTTCTAGGCGCTACAGTCTGGAACCACGCGATCGCTAAGGTCGCAGGTTCGAATACTGCCTCGGGCATGGGTGTGTGTGATGTCCTTAGGTTAGTTAGGTTTAAGTAGTTCTAAGTTCTAGGAGACTGATGACCTTAGAAGTTAAGTCCCATAGTGCTCAGAGCCATTTGAACCATTCTGAACCTTAAGCTGTCGAGAGGCGTTGATGTACATCGACAGGGACAGTTGAAAATGCGTGCCCCGACCGAGACTCGAACCCGGAATCTCCTGCTTGCATGGCAGACGCTCTATCCATCTGAGCCACCGAGGGCACAGAGGATAGAGCGACTACACGGACTTAACCCTTGCACGCTCCCCGTGAGACCCACATTTCCAACTTAATGTCCACACACACATGAGTGTAATGGGCAGGGGCACTACGAATGTAGTGTGTGGACATTAAGTTGGAATTGTGGGTCTCACAGGGAGCGTGCAAGGGATAAGTCCCTGCAGCCACCCTATCCTCTGTTCCTTCGGTGTCTCAGATGGATAGAGCGTCTACCAGGTAAGCAGGACATCCCGGGTTCGAGTCCGGGTCGGGGCACACATTTTCAACTGTCCCCGTTGATGTATATCAACGCCTTTCGACAGCTTATGGTCTTGATTTAATGATCATTTCTTTTATCTTATTCTTATGATTTACACCAAATATACGATGGTGTTGGCTGGAGCTACCAAATTTGTCCACTGGATTATTTATAATTATATGGCTGCCTTGCAGATCAGCCATAACCAATGAAGTAATACGATTGATCAGTAATAGTATTTTGTGAAATATTTTTTCCGTGAATGAATTACATTTCATTCAGCATACAGGCATCTGCTGCTGCTTTGTGTAGCCATTCCACGTTGGGTCTCTCTAGATGCTTACTCCTGGGTATTCTAGGATAGTTACCGTTTCCAGCAAATGTCTAATAGAAGAGTACTCATATCTTCTTCTATATATGCACAGTATATTAGTTTTCTTTACAGCCAGTCTCTGTAACAACTGAGTAGCGTTTTTTAAACTACTTCTTTCGTTGATGAACTACATTTCCTTGAGGAATCTGTCAGCCAGGCATGTCACTTCAAGTATCCATTCCATTTCAGGTCCCTCTGCACTCTTTCTCTTTCCAGCAGTATTGTAACAGAAGAGTACTGAATTTCTTCTTCATTTTCAGCACAATATGTTAAGATCTGTGCACAATAATAGTATCTGTGGGAACAGTAACAGTTTAGGATGCTTTTCTCAAAATCTATGGAATAAGAAGATGTACAGTGCCCAGTCCGCCACATATTTGCCTACACGGTTAGACAGTAATAGCCCACCCAATACTATTAAAAAAACGTGCGTGACAAACTAAATTCTCCAAGACTGTAGTTGTACTGGAACATTTGTTAATTGTGAGAATATAGGGGAAGATATTTTAATAGTTGCCCAGAACTATGATCAAAGAGAGCTTGTTGGTGCGCCTCTAATTATACATAGCTTAGCATAACTGACCTGCTCTTTATCCAGTGGCAGTTTACATTCTTCCATTATGATATTTGTTTTCCACATATCCTCCAGTTTTCATTCTCTCCTCCATCTTCACTTTTCTTTTGCATATGCATAGTGCTTTAACTGCACTTATAGCTGCAATTTCTTTAATAGGGAATGGTGTAAGTCCGTTTGACATATTGGCTCTTTTTCCTGCGACCTGCAGATTAACATTATTTGTGGGAACCAATCATAATTTGGTAATACTGCTATTTGACGGTACTGTAGAGAATAATGTCTCAAAGCGATACATAACTGCAAACCCCACACTCTACGAGGGTAATCCCAAAAGTAAGGTCTCCTATTTTTTTTATAAGTACAGAACTCTATTTGTACGTTGCTTCCTGAGGTTTCCCGAAGCACCGCTCACAGAATTTTAACGGAAACATTGAACTACCGGAAGGTGTGCGCAAAATGGGTGCCACGCATGCTGAGGACCACATGCGGCAACGAGTTGATGCTTCCCGCGCATTTCTTCACCGCCTTGCAGCCGAACAGGACAACTTTCTGGACTCAACTGCCACGGGTGACGAAACCTGGGCATACCACTTTACACCTCAGACCAAGCAACAGTCACGCCAGTGGCGGCATCCTTCTTCGCCAAAGCCGCGGAAATTCAAACAAACATGGTCTGCCGGTAAAGTCATGACAACCGTTTTTGGGATCAGAAAGGGATATTGTTGGTCGACTTTATGCCCACTGGGATCACAATTAACGTTGACAGGTACTGAGAGACCCTGAAAAACTCGAACGAGCAATTCAGAACCGGAGAAGAGGAATGTTGAGCAAGGGCGTACACATTCTCCATGACAACGGTCGCCCACACATAGCTCGGCAAATCTTGGCTCTCCTGCAACAGTTTCAGCAGAACATAATCACCCACCCACCCTATAGTCCTGCCTTGGTGCCCAGTGACTATCATCTGTTCCCTAAGTTAAAAGAACATTTGGCCGGAAAGCGAGTCAGCTCCGACGACGAGGTGAAAGAAGAGGTTCATAACTTTCTGAACAACATGGAGTCGACCTGGTATGACATGGGCATACAAAAACTGCCACGGCGTCTACAAAATTGCATCGACAGAAATGGTGATTATGTCGAAAAATAGCTGAATGTTCAAGCTGTAAACTGATGTAAACCATTGTAGTAATAAACAGGTCTGTGTACTTATAAAAAATATGAGGCCTTACTATTGGGATTACCCTTGTACTTGCAATGTTTTGATAACTACAATCCGTGTTAGATATCTGAGACCATACTCGTATATTGTGACAATCGGTCTGCATCTGTTTTGTATGCACACTACTATTCTACATATACTTAGGGTGAAAATTTAAGTGGTCATATATCTTAAATTATTAGCCTCAGTGTCATTTTAAAGTGAGGTGTCACCCCCAGACAAATATACAATCATTACATCTCACCCAGGGAACTGTCAACGTCATGATCACCTCATCCAGCTTAATATGTGGTGCTGGTAATGTGAATGGCTGACAACACGCTTGAGGATAAACTCTGTGGTGGTTCACCTGAAACTTTTTCTTCTTCTGCACTTAAGGGATTAGTCAGTTGCGTTTCCAGCTTCCCAGTTTGATCTACCTTATACGGTGACCCACCCAGAATTCTTAAGTATGCTTGGTGGTGTACTTACCCAGAAGTTATGGGTGCAGGCGTGATGTGCGGAGTTTTGGGGTTACAGATCGGTGTTGTGGACTATGCAGCACACATTTAAAACGTGTATCGTTGAAGTTTTTTTCCTAGAAGCGAAGTAAACCATTCCCCTCTTTATTATTTATAGAGCATTGTCATCCTGCCAATGATTCTTTGCTTATAAAACCAGCAATGACCCCATTTTTTAAAACAAGAGGGTGATGCAACTTATTTTTGTATCGTGCATATAACACTGCGATGTATTTTCCATGAGAGTACAGCGACACAATGATTGTAATTTGCAACGAGTGTATTATTCCACTACATACCCCATAGGTCTTCACAGTAAGATTCTAGTGCCAGAGGAGAAGCCACAATATTGCTGTAACATGGAGTACATTGTTACAATCCCATTTGCTTATCTGTAACTGAGAATACTATCATAAATTGTAAAAGAATCTGTTGTACATATCGATTTTGGTGACAATATGGAGGAACGTTTTTCGCATTGTATATTTATTAACATGTATAGATACGAATGTGGGATGGGGTGCACTGTAGGAAAAATACCATCACCATGGAATTATAAATTGCAGCTTACTAACATATTCTTTAGTCAGGATGATGTGTATTGAGGCATCTAATAAGATCGATGAGGTATGCAACAAATATGCATTTTTTGTCTGGATTGTGTTACTCTACACCTCAAAAAACCTGCTTAGGAAGGAGATTTAGCGGCTTATATTTATTAAAGTATCAGCTTCAGCGAGAGAACACTATCAAGCCAATAGCACAATTCACTTAGCCATTAGTATACAACAGCTGAAGTAAAAGACATGGTAACACTAGGCAATTGTTAACGTCAGAAGTTGCTCTAGCGTGGTGGCCACTATATGTTATGAATGACACTGTTATAGATTTTAGCAGGACTAAGATGGCTACCTAATCCTAAATCTCCATTCATATTCAAAGTATCATATAAACTAATTTTTATCGCTATATGTCACAGGAGGAGCAATGGTACTCATACAGACACCCTCTACACCAGAAGCGGCAATATGTGACCCATGAGAGTTTTTGTACTGCTATATATCAATTAAATTACAACAGAAGTATGTATATATATATATATATATATATATATATATATATATATATATATGTGTGTGTGTGTGTGAGAGAGAGAGAGAGAGAGAGAGAGAGAGAGAGTGTGTGTTTTATAATCTAAATGGTTTAAGGGAATGGTTTAAATCTGTTTAACACAGTGGCTGTTTTTCTTAAGACCTGCGGAAAGCATTGTTTGCAGGAGCCAATAACAGCAGCAGTTGATGGGATATGAGAAAGTGAGACTGGGTCCACTTCCGTTGGCGGATCATGGGGCGAGATTTTGTAAGAATCAGTAAACATGAAGGTATATTTAAGATAAGTAACACTGTAACATACTCCAACACATTCCATGTGTTTAATGTATGTAAGGGGGTGGCTTTGGCAGTTAACATTGTGTGTGTTTGTAGCAGATTTTTAGGGTGGCATTCGGAGAGAGAAGAGGAGGGATTGTTCCTTGAAGGACTTGGTAGATGCTGTGTCTGGGAGGGGAATCTGTATCAGGGTTGGATGGTAAAGAAAGCAGCCCACTCCTGATAGGGTATGCAATAAGAATACAAATTTTCTTGTGCAAAATCTTTATTAATTTGCACATACGCTTACACATATAATATGAAAAAAATCTAGACAGGAAAGCGGAGTACAAGATGTTAGAAATTTGGAAATTTGTGGTAAGGTCTTATGGGACCAAACTGCTGAGGTCATCGGTCCCTAAGCCTACACACTACTTAATCTAACTTAAACTAACTTACGCTATGGACAACACACACACCCATTCCAGAGGGAGGACTCGAACCTCCACCGGGGTGAGCCGCACGGACCGTGACAAGGCGCCTGAGACCGCGCGGCGGAGTACAAGATTTCTGCATTTACTGTATACAGGGTGAACATTAATAAAACCGACAAACTGCAGCTACGGATTCCTGACTGGAAATGGAGTAGGTAAGATCCTATCGGTATGTGTGATTGACGCAGCGTGCTGTAAGCAGCAGAATGGTCCAATATTCATGTCGGGAACAAGCCGAGATGGTGTTCGTGTACGGACAAGCAGATGGAAACGGTCGAGAGGCAGCATGGCTGCACCAAAATCAGTACCATCACAGACATCAACCACGTCACACAAGACGTTCGTGTCATTATGGCTCCTTTCAGACAGACGAACGTACCGGGAGGCGGTAGACTGTGCGTACACCAGAGTTGGAGGACCGAGTTCTACCTGTTACTGAGACGAACCCCAGCACAAGCTCCAGGCAAGTGGCGGTGTAAGCCAAAGTACGGTTATGTATGTCCTGCATAACAACCGCTAATACCCTTATCACCTGAAAACCCATGGACGCTACTTTGAACACCGTTTTGACATGCATGCGATGCTGCTCTGTTCTGTGTTCCAGGACGATTTGTAGTCACTGCACGCACACCGTATATTTCCAGACATGTCCGTAGTACCTTTTTTCCTCCATTTCCGGTTAGGAATCCGTTGCTGCAGTTTGTCGGTTTTTAAACTTCCTGGCAGATTAAAACTGTGTGCCGGACCGAGACTCGAACTCGGGACCTTTGCCTTTCGCGGGCAAGTGCTCTACCAACTGAGCTACCCAAGCACGACTCACGCCCCGTCCTCACAGCTTTACTTCTGCCAGTACCTCGTCTCCTACCTTCCAAACTTTACAGTAGCCGTCTGCCTCTTAGCCTCTTAGAACAGTACGGCGGAATTTGGCGTTAATGGGCTACGGCAGCAGACGACCGACGCGAATGCCTTTGCTAACAACAGCGCCTCTCCTGGGCTCCTGATCACATCAGTTGGACACTAGGCGACTGGAAAACAGTGGCCTAGTTAGATGAGTCCCGAATTTAGTTGGTAAGAACTGATGGTAGGGATCGAATGTGGCGCATATCCCACGAAGAATGCTCCCTAGTTGTCTACAAGGCACAGTGCAAGCTGTTGGTTTGCTCCATAATGGAGTGGGCTGTGTTTACCTAGAATGGACTGGGTCCTCTAGTCCAACAGAACCGACCATTGACTGGAAATGATTATGCTCAGCTACTTGGAGAATATTTTCAGCCATTCATGGACTTCATGTTCCAAAACATCAGCGTCATGTCACCAGGCAACAATTGTTCACAGTTGGTTAGAAGAACATTCTGGACAATTCGAGCGAATGATTTGGTCATCCAGAAATGAATCCCATCGACCAATTATGAGACATAGCAGAGATGTCGGTTCGCGCACAACACTCTGGACCGTTAACACGTCCGAAATTACGGATGGCTATGGACGCGGCGTGGCTCAATATTTCTGCAGGGAACTTCCAATGACTTTTTGAGTCCATGCCACGTCGAGTTTCTGCACTGCGCTGGGCAAAAGGAGGTCCGATAGGATATTTGGAGCTAGCCATGACTTTTGTTTACTCATTACATAATAACATCACGGATGAAGGATTCCACATACGATACGCCACACTGTTTACACTGAAAACAACACTTGTACGCCAAGCCTTGCAAGATAGCAGCCCATGATGAGTAGGATTACTTATGTAGCTTAGCACATTGTTCGAATTTGTATCTAGTTGTACCTACGTGGGTTTGATGACCGTAATATATACTCAGCAAACCACAAACATCAGAAAAGCTGAAAATACTGGGGTTTGACAGTGGGCTTGGGTTTTACACCACTTCATACAATTTATTACTAGAAGATATTAAGAGCGCACACTGACAATCGGTGTCACTTATTTGACTGGTCTTACAGTAAAAAACAAAACGATGTGAATAGACCTCCCAACTCTCGGTTGCCTCGTCGAAGTAAGCGAATGGCGGAGTGGGAGGCGACGAAGCTGCAGCTGCCGGCTATTGTTGGTTCTGCAGCAGTTGTAACAGCAATTTCTGCTGTTGCTGGTGGAATTCCCATTATGGTTCTTGCTGGTGTTACAATTGTTGTTGCGGCTGGAAGTCCCATTGTTTTTGTTGCTGTGCTGTGCTGTTGTTGCAATCGTTGTTGCTGCAACTGCTGATGCCACAACTTTAGAAACTCGGAATGTGGGCACGCTTCACTTATGTAGGTGTACCATGAGAAACTTCTCATCGCCACTTTTCTATCCTGCTCTGCTTAGGTAGAGTAAAGTTTATGATCACTCGCACTGGCGGTAATGTAGAAACTGGCGGGACAAACAGGCTGTTCCTGACGACCATAGCCGCCGAGTTCACAAAATGAATGGCTACCAAAAACAAGTCCCGAGCGTAGCAAAGCCGCCAAGTGTATACAACAGTCCAGGGAGTAGTCTATATAACAAATGTAAGACAGGCAAGGTCAATACTCTACTGCTCACCACGAACCTACTATGCTGTCATAGTAGGAGGAGAGGTGATACTCCTACGTGGCGCGTCCCAGGTGGCGGATAGGGAAGTCCTCACCGGTTTACTGGCGGACTTGAGTGAAATAAAATAGCACTCGCGGACCAAACACACCCTCTGCGGTTAACAACCGGAGTTGTAAATCGGAGCTTGCTCCAACTAAGGTTGACAACCTTCGACAGTCAAAAATGGAAAGGTCTTTTAGGAAAAAAATTCCACCGTCCTGCTCAAAAAGGCAGGAAAAGGCTACATCGGATTCGGTGGGTAGTCAACTAGAAGACAGCAACGAATCGGAGCGTTTGCAACCATCCAAATGCACACTAAAACACAAAAAGAAGATTAAACATGAGCAAATAAATTATATAGCAACACACAACATAAACTCATTACTTCAGACCGGAAAACTCATGGAGCTCACAGATGAACTAAATAAACAAAAAATTTTAATAACAGGGATCCAAGAAACGAGAAACACCACAGAGGACCCATTCGAATCACAAGGATACAGAATTTATAATGGGAAACCAAGACCGAGGGCAATGAAACAATGTTCCCAGTTTGGAACAGGGTTTTTAGTAAACATAAAAATAATAGATTCAGTAACGGATTTCCAAGCAGTATCACCAAGAATTGCGACTCTAAGCTTTAAAACAATGAATAAAACCTATACAATAATAAATGCTCATGCCCCAACAAATGAAAAAAATTGTGTAACAAAAACAAAGGAAGAGGTAGATAAATTTTGGGACCTTCTAGAACAGACTGTGAACAGAGTAAATAAAAAGAATATAAAAATCTTATTGGGAGATTTCAATGCTCAGTTGGGAAAAGAAAGGAAATATAAAGATATAATTGGAAAATGGAGTCCACATAAATTTACAAACAAAAACGGTCAAAGACTTGTAGAACTCTGCAGAGAACACAACCTTATATCTAAGTCAACATACTTTAAGAGGAAGCCAAGTAAACTTAAAACATGGAAACATCCAGACTGGAGGAAGGGCGAGTGGCAGCTAGACCATGTCTGTATGGACAAAAATTTTCATAAGGAGATCCACAACGTTAAAGTACTGAGAGGAGTAGACACAGGCTCAGACCATTATATGGTTAAAATTAAAATCAAATTCACACCCTTAAAGAAGAGGACCGGAAAAACTAATAAAATAAAAAGGAGGTTTGACCCACATCAGCTAATTAAAAATAATAAGTACCAACAAATAACACAAACCATCAAATTACCAGATGATCTAGAACAACTAGTGCCTAATCTTAAAAAAGAAGCAGAGAATCTAGCTCCCTTGAATCCACGAAGGAAACATGCATGGTGGACATCAGAATGTGACAAATTCCATGAAGATAGACACCAAGCATGGTTAAAGTTTCAAACACATAAAACTGAAGAAAATGCCATCAACCTAAAATATGAAAGAAAAAAATTCACTCAAAATACACTCCTGGAAATTGAAATAAGAACACCGTGAATTCATTGTCCCAGGAAGGGGAAACTTTATTGACACATTCCTGGGGTCAGATACATCACATGATCACACTGACAGAACCACAGGCACATAGACACAGGCAACAGAGCATGCACAATGTCGGCACTAGTACAGTGTATATCCACCTTTCGCAGCAATGCAGGCTGCTATTCTCCCATGGAGACGATCGTAGAGATGCTGGATGTAGCCCTGTGGAACGGCTTGCCATGCCATTTCCACCTGGCGCCTCAGTTGGACCAGCGTTCGTGCTGGACGTGCAGACCGCGTGAGACAACGCTTCATCCAGTCCCAAACATGCTCAATGGGGGACAGATCCGGAGATCTTGCTGGCCAGGGTAGTTGACTTACACCTTCTAGAGCACGTTGGGTGGCACGGGATACATGCGGACGTGCATTGTCCTGTTGGAACAGCAAGTTCCCTTGCCGGTCTAGGAATGGTAGAACGATGGGTTCGATGACGGTTTGGATGTACCGTGCACTATTCAGTGTCCCCTCGACGATCACCAGTGGTGTACGGCCAGTGTAGGAGATCGCTCCCCACACCATGATGCCGGGTGTTGGCCCTGTGTGCCTCGGTCGTATGCAGTCCTGATTGTGGCGCTCACCTGCACGGCGCCAAACACGCATACGACCATCATTGGCACCAAGGCAGAAGCGACTCTCATCGCTGAAGACGACACGTCTCCATTCGTCCCTCCATTCACGCCTGTCGCGACACCACTGGAGGCGGGCTGCACGATGTTGGGGCGTGAGCGGAAGACGGCCTAACGGTGTGCGGAACCGTAGCCCAGCTTCATGGAGACGGTTGCGAATGGTCCTCGCCGATACCCCAGGAGCAACAGTGTCCCTAATTTGCTGGGAAGTGGCGGTGCGGTCCCCTACGGCACTGCGTAGGATCCTACGGTCTTGGCGTGCATCCGTGCGTCGCTGCGGTCCGGTCCCAGGTCGACGGGCACGTGCACCTTCCGCCGACCACTGGCGACAACATCGATGTACTGTGGAGACCTCACGCCCGACGTGTTGAGCAATTCGGCGGTACGTCCACCCGGCCTCCCGCATGCCCACTATACGCCCTCGCTCAAAGTCCGTCAACTGCACATACGGTTCACGTCCACGCTGTTGCGGCATGCTACCAGTGTTAAAGACTGCGATGGAGCTCCGTATGCCACGGCAAACTGGCTGACAGTGACGGCGGCGGTGCACAAATGCTGCGCAGCTAGCGCCATTCGACGGCCAACACCGCGGTTCCTGGTGTGTCCGCTGCGCCGTGCGTGTGATCATTGCTTGTACAGCCCTCTCGCAGTGTCCGGAGCAAGTATGGTGGGTCTGACACACCGGTGTCGATGTGTTCTTTTTTCCATTTCCAGGAGTGTATTAGAAGAATCAAGAGTGGATTTCATAAAGATTTTATAAAGTCTATAGAAGGTAATTATGATAAAACCAACTCCAGGAACTACTACAAAATCTTTGGGAAACAACTACAACAATATGAGGCCCCTACACTAATACTGAAAGATGAAGATGGAAGAATGACACACAGTAACAAGGAAAATGCAGAAATCATGGCAAAAGCATTTTACAAACTTCTGAATTGCGAGGAATCCAGAGAACACTTACAAATCAACATAAATACGCCAATAAAAACCAAACCTAACAAACTAGACCCTCCAACTTTCCAAGAAGTAGAAGAAATTCTTACAAAAAAATTATAAGGCATGTGGAGAAGATCAGGTTTTTGTTGAAATGTGGAAATATGCAAGTGACACAGTCAAGACCTCCTTACACATGGCTCTAACAAAAATTTGGGTGACAGAACAATTTCCCGAACATTGGACCACAGCTATCATCCACCCACTACACAAAAAGGGAGATAAGAGCAACCCAGACAACTACAGAGGCATCTCTCTCCTAGATTGCACATATAAAATTCTATCCAAGATCCTATATGAAAGAATCAAGGAGCAATTAGAACAGGAGTTAGGGGAATATCAGGGAGGTTTCAGACCATGGAGAAGCTGTGCAGAGCAGATAATTAGTTTAAAATTGATTATGGCATACTACAAGAAACGGAACAAACCTCTGGCAATAACATTTGTAGATTTTAAGAAGGCATATGACTGTCTCCACAGACCTTCAGTATTAAAAATTTTAAGAAATCTAGGACTCCATCCAAAACTAATTAAAATAATACAACTCACTCTAACCAACACCAAATCAAAAGTGAAGTTTAGAGGATAAATTTCGGAACCATTCCTCATAAATCAGGCTTAAGACAAGGTGAGTGCCTATCACCATTACTTTTCAACTGTGCACTGGAATAAATAATGAGAGAATGGTACAAGGACAATCCAAAGAGGATAAGAATTGGAAGTGTAAAAGATGATATTAGCTTAAACTGCTTGAGATTCGCTGATGATCTTGCTCTCCTAGCCAACACCGTTCAAGAAGCCAGGCAACAAGTGAAAACACTACAGGAAATAGCAGAGAAAGTAGGCCTTAGAATATCATTTGAAAAAACGGAGATTATGCTAACTGATCCACCACTTGCAAAGAAAATTACGATAGGAGAACAGGAAATCAAAATTGTTGATAAATTTAAATATTTAGGCGAAATAATAACATACAATCTAAATGAGAAGCCATCATGGCAAAATAGAATAAAAAAACTGAACTATGCAAATTACATTACCAAAACTACATACAACAAAAAAAACTATCTATAGATGCAAAATTAAAACACTATAAAACAGTTACACAACCAGAAATAACATATGCAGCTGAAACTATCTTCAAAACAACTAATACAGCAGAAATTGACAGAATACTAAAAATAGAAAGAAGAATAATTAGGACATGTATAAATAAACAGTATAAAATAAATGGGTATTGGAGAATAGCATCAATTGAAACAGCATATAAGAAAATAGAACCAGTCATGAGCACAATCAGGAAGAAACGCATCTCATTCTTTGGACATCTGATGAGAACTCCAGAAAACAGAATCAGTAAAAAAAATAATACAAAAATTGTGAAATAGCAAGAGCGACATTAAATGGATCACAGAAATTAAGGAAGATATAAAAGAACTTCAAATTACAGTAGATGACCTAAAAAACAAGACAGAGAAAACCAGAATACTGCAAGACCCGCAAACCAGACTACAAATGAAAATCAATAAAAGGAGTACAGGAAGAGTTGTCTCAGATGAAGAAAGAAAGAAAATATCTGAAAGAATGAAGAAATATTGGGCAGACAGAAGAGCAAAACACCTTTCATATAAGAATAGCCTCTAATAATTATATTACCTAAATATATTAAGTTATTGTCGAACCAAATTGTATCCATGTGTAACAACTTGTTTAGAACTTTGTATTTTTGACTACAGTGGTCCAATGAAGGCCATAAAATAAATAATAAAAAACTCTACTGCTCAGTGGCGCTCAGGTTTCAAAGACTAGCGAGAGGCTGGCTAGCAAGGGCCGGGCAGCGATATCTACCAGCATACCCGCGTGGGCTCCGCGCGATATGCTTGCAGCGGCGGCGGAAGGAAGCTGCGGCTTGAGTGTGTAGCCCAGGTATCTCTGACGCCCTCTTCCTAACGATACTCGAGCTCGGACGGGAATCCGTATCACTGACGGATGCTAATTAAACATGTATACTACTGGCAGGCCGAGATCTCCTGGTTTCAATCAAAACACATTTTTGCAACATTTTAACATACTCACCCGAGCCACTGCTTACACAACCTTCAATTACGATCCCCTTCTGTAGCTCGTGCAGTGTCACGCCTGGCTCCAGACCATGGGAACGCGCTCTTCTCTGATTGGCTGATTACGGCGCTGGCCGGTAAGAATTGTACCTGTCCCCATATAAATAAGAAAATCCCCTGCCTGATCAGTCATAACTTTTAAATGTAATTTATGTTAACTGACAAAATATTATTTCCAAAATGCCAAATATGCTTCAGATAACCATATCTTGACTCGTCTTACAGACTGACATAAAGAGAGTGCTTTTCTGATATAATTACTGACTGTTTTCAGATTTATCTTTCTCCCGATATACCAGACTCTAGTGTAACCAACTTTCCCGTATCTCCAGGGATCTCTTGTATCAGAGCAGTTTTGTTTTCAGTGCTGCCGGCTCCGTTATTAATCGCCTGTTTCTCCCGCATATTTCACCAGTGATGACTGTTATGTATATTTTTTTCAAGGAAGATATTGCCCTGCATAGTCTGTTTTCATTTTGAAATAAGCACTTTATTTCATGATTTACCTCTATTAACAAAATTTGTCCCCTTGGGCATTTACAAGCAACCTGGTAGTGAAACAATTATAAAAAGTTACACCAGCTTCAAGAATGGAAAAATAAAATCGGAAATGTACACAAAAACGTCATATACACCTCCGCCACAGTGGAAAACTACACTAAAAAACCGTAGCACCTAAAAAAATTAATGCATAATAATCAAATTTCGGGAATACATTTGTCTAGGTAACATATTTCAGTTATTAACATTGCAAGAAGACAGGTGCGAGGTAAGTCGTTGAAAATGTGAAATGCTGGTACGTTAGCAAACAGGGTAACCGCCAGAATGTTGAATGATAGCATGCAGACGTGCAGGCAATGTGTTGTTCAAGTGTCTGATGTCAGTTTGTGGGATGGAGTTCCATGCCTGTTGCACTTGGTCAGTCAATACAGGGACTGTTAATGCTGTTTGTGGATGACGCTGGAGTTGTCATCCGATGATGTCCCTTGTGTGCTAGCATTGGAGACAGATCTGGTGATCGAGCAGGCCAAGGCAACATGTTGACAATCTGTACAGCATGCTGGATTACAACAGCGGTATGTGGGCGAGCATTATCCTGTTGGGAAACATCCCCTAGAATGCTGTTCGTGAATGGCAGCACAACAGGCCACATAATCAGACTGAAGTACAGTTTTGCAGTCAAGGTGCGTGGGATAACCAGGAGAGCGCTACTGCTGTCATACGAAATCGCACCCTAGACCATAACTCCAGGTGAAGGCTCAGTGTGTCTAGCATGCAGACAGGTTGATTGCAGGCCATCAACTGGCCTCCTTCTAACCAACACACGGCCATCACTGGCACCGAAGTAGAAACAGCTTTCATCAGAAAACGCAAGAGACTTCCACCCTGCCCTCATCACTGACACCGAAGTAGAAATAGCTGTCATCAGAAAACGCAAGAGACTTCCACCCTGCCCTAGAATGAGCTCACGCTTGACACCACTGAAGGCGTAGTGGCGGTGGTTTGGTGTCAGTGCAATGCACTTTACGGGGCATCTAGCTCACAGTTTTACTTGAAGTAACCGATTTGCAAAACAGTCTGTTGCGTCGCTGAGGTGCCAACTGCTGCTCCTATTGTTGCTGCAGATGCAGTATGATGCGCCAGATCTATGCGCCGAACACCATTGTCTCACCACTCGGTAGTGTCACATGGCTACCCGAGGCCCGGTGTCCTTGCAGCTATACATTCTCATGACCACCTCTGCCAGCAATCAGATACAGTTGCTACATTCCTGCCAAGTCTTTCTGCAAGTTTTCCCAAGCAGTATTAGACAACCTCGTTCAAATTCAGTGAGGTGTTGATAACGGCGTCTTTCTCGCCTCAAAGGCATTCTTGACTAACATCAAAACACAAAGTCCAATCTCAAAGGCAACTAACGTTCACGACCGTAGGAGTATTTAAAGCAAACCTTGTCTGCATGCTCATAGTGGAGCTACTAACTCCACTCTTATACGGCTGGCGCGAAATTAGAATAGACATCATCTCTCGTGTAGAAACACGCCTACCAATTTTCGTTTATATCGCTCTGTTCCTTTTGGTGTTGCAATTTTTTCCCTCAGTGTATAATCACATATCTTATTTTCCACGTATCAGTTTGAAGGAAGCGCTACCTGATGGTACTTGTAATAGACACTGCTCGTGAAAGTAACGAGCACAACATGTATGTACATCACGAGTCAGCATAGTTAACACAAGAAATATAACAATATCCATTAAATTTGGTATTACTGTCAAATAACGTTACAATTTACTTACGCCGATGTGAATTCCATCTGTAAAATGGCAAAATGCAACCCTTATGAGGGCCTTTGTCGCCATGCCAGCGTCAGTCACACTAAATCCGCTCGTTTACATTTAAAATAAAACTCCACATGGCATGACCAAGGTCTGAAAATCAAATGGAATACACGCCATGAAATAAAATGCTCATTGCAAAAATAAAAACAACCTATGCAGGACAATACCTTCCCTGAAGGTATTTGGAGCCACTGTGGGCTCATATAGATCGAAGGTTAGGAATATTAACCCAGAGAAGTACTATCGGAAGTTCAATTCCCTGGCCGACATATCTCGAAAGATCTCGAAAAGTTTTCGTATAATGACCACAATTATTATCTACATTGTCTTATTTTCTTTCTTCTCACGGTTTTTCGGAAGCAAGACAGCTTGTCTCAAGGGAGTGAGAGAGGCGGAGAAAGAGTGAAATAGCCTAAGCGTTTAGAGGGGCATGAGTGGGAGAATACTTGCTTGTTTCCAGGTCAGAGCTGCAAACCCACAGATGCGCTCGTCTCGTACCGATCAGTAGCTATGCTATAAATAACACACAGAAGTAATAAGGAATCGTAAAAGTACATTGACACCCGTTCGAAGAAAATTCGATGTAGTTGTGCAGTTTAAATTTATTTAGTTATATTGTTAATTGCTCACATATTCAAAATTAGTTGTTCACATACACTGAGTTGATAAAGTCATGGGACAGCGATATGCAGATACACAGTCGGAGGTAGTATAACGTACACAAGTTGTAAAAGGGAAGTGCAATCACTGGCGAAGCTTTCATTTGTGCTCAAATGATTCGTTTGAAAATTGTTTCGCACGTGATTATGGCCGCACAATGCGATTTTGAACACGGAAAGTAGATGCAGTTAGTAGTTGGAAATCATTAGGGAATTCAGTATTCCGACAGCCATAGTGTCAAAAGTGTGCCGAGAATACCAAATGTCAGGCATTACCTCTCACCACGGACGGAGAGCAGTGGCGTTTGTGTAGAGTTGTCAGTGCTAACAGATAAGCAACACCACGCGAAATAGCTACAGAAAGGAAGATGGGACGTACGAAGAACGTAACCGTTAGAACAATGCTGCGAAATATGGGGTTAATGGGCTATAGCAGCAGACGAGCGACGCGAGTGCCTTTGCTAACAGTACAACATCGCATGCAGCGCCTCTCGTGGGCTCGTGACCTCATCAGGTAGACCCTAGGTGACTGGAAAATCGTGGCCTGGTCAGATGAGTCTCGAATTTAATTGGTAAATAGCTGACGGTAAGGATCGAATGTGGTGCATATCCCACGAAGCATTGCTCCCTAGTTGTCAACAAGACACATTGCAAGCTGTTGGTTGCTCCATAATGGTGTGGGCTGCATTTACCTGGAATGGACTGCGTCGTCTGGTCCAGCGGAACTGACCATTGACTGGAAATGCTTATGTTCGGCTACTAGGAGACCATCTGCAGCCATTAATGGATTTCATGTTCCAAAACGACAATCTCATGTCAGCGAACCACAGTTGTTCGCGACTCGTTCGAAGAGCATTCTTGATATTTAGAGCGAATAATTTGACCACCCAGATCGCCCGAAATGAATCCCATCAAACATGTATGGGACATAATCGAGAGGTCAGTTCGAGCACAAAATCCTGCACCGTCAACACTACCGAAATTAATGCCAGCTGTAGAAGTAGCATGGCTCAATATTTTTGCAGGGGACTTCCAACGACTTGTTGATTCCATGCCACATCGAATTGCTGCACTACGGCGGGCAAAAGGTGGTCCGACATGATATCAGGAGGTATTGCATGACTTTTGTCACCTCAGTGTACACTTTCTATTCCTTCCACATACATTCTAATAATATAAAGCTGCAATTTGATTTTAAACTACTAAAAATTTTGTGTCTGAGGGAATTCCTATACCTCCAACCTATTAACAAATCTTGTCTATATGGTAAATTCATACTTCTATATACACTGGTGTCCAAAATTAAAGCAACAAACCGCTATTTCTCCGTCCTGTTTATAATTCACGATATAATCATACAAACTGTCAACCAGATGTCCGTACGATCCTGTTCTGCACGAAAAATGGCATTCCGGTAAACGGACAACCACGCCAACGATGACATCAGGGCACCTATGAAACAAGGTAGTGTTTGCTGGGTAGCCCCACATCCACAATCGCTGTGTATATGATCACAGACGGTGCAGTGTGGCACAGAGGAGATGCTTACCACACTCTCTGTGGTGGAGGGCTATAGAAAGAAAGGAAGTAGAACACTAGCAAACTCATTTGGCCCGATGGCTTAATGTGAATCACTCCGTTGTTCCTCGGATGTGACGACAGTTTGCAGAGACTGAAACTGTATCCTGAAGACCAGGGTAGGGCCGATCACGTGTGTCTTCAGAAGAGAGGGCCGTTATTTGGCTATAAGGGCACCACATTACCGCCTTGGTACTGCGCGGCAACTGGCACGTGAGCTCGCAGCATCCACTAGATGTGTTGTATAGAGACAAACGGTGTGCCGACGGCTTCGGCAGAGTGGCTTTTATTGTTTGAGGCATGCTGTAGGTCTACCCCTGGCGCGTCTTCACATAAGGGAACGTCTACAGTGGAGTCACCAACATGCCACCTGGACGATCGAACAGTGGACCAATGTTGTTTTCACAGATGAGTCCCGATTTTGTTTGGAGAGTGATTCTCAATGAGTTTGCATCTCGAGGGAACTTGGAGCACGATTTCGGGGCCCAAACATTGTGGAAAGAGACCAAGATCGAGGAGGATCCCTAATGCTGTTGGTTCTGACTATGTTTACCACTCGAAACCCTCTTCATGAAACTGTATGGGTGAATCGGCAAAGGTTTAACTGCTGTCAGGTATTGTGACGAGATCTTAGAACCTCATTTGTGGTTGTTGCGTGGTGCTGTGGACCCAGACGCCGTAGCCATGGACTATAATGCTCGACATCATAGAGCTCGGGTGGTAGATGTTTTCTTGGAAGCGGAAGATGTTCACGCATGGCGTGACACGCTCGCTCTTTATAATCGAATCCCGTAGAGCATGTCTGGGATACACTAGGGAGACGGGTTGCATCACTTCAGAATCCACCAACCACCCTCCAAGACTGCGAGCAGCTCTGCAGGAAGACTGGGCGTTACTGCCTCAACATGAGACTGATGACATGAATCACAGCATACCCAGTCGTTGTCAAGCCTGTACTGTTGAAGGGGTCACACCCCATACTGAATACATTAATCAGTTGTCAGAATGTGTGTGCAAATCCTTTAAGTTGGAAGAAACATATGTTTCTGTTGTTTGCGTTCTGTATTCTTCACATTGCTTCTACTTTACTATCACTTGTTTGTATTATTTTGTGGCAAAATAAACACAACCTTGCAAAATTTCCTTTTGTTGCTATAATTTTGGACATCAGTGTAAGTGCTTAGGACGAAGTTTCATTAACTTCAGCTCACGAAAACGAACGAAAGCAGAATCGCAGTCTGGCATATGGTTTAGCTTCTCGCTATGTGCTCGCATGCTGCAGTAAACTAGGTGACGGATTACACTTCATGGGAGACAACTACTTGTGCTCCTCTCTGTACAGCATCCTCAGAGCCACCAAACTGCTTCTAAGACTGAACTAATTACAGCTACACCACAGAATTCATTGATCGCTACTCATGTATCTCACCATAAGATCATTTTGGCATCGATTTTTTTTTTTGTCAGCAAGGTTTTGATTTCGGTTAAATCTGTGATGAAGCTCTCTGCTTTGCAGTAACTTTCTGACAAGGCTACTGAAGGATCCCTGGGGTGGTGAGTGTTGGAACCAAGTGGCTCAGGACAAACATTGTTGACAACAAACAATGTCTTTATTGACTTTGGTACACACTGCTTTGAGGCTCATTGAGGCAAACATGCCTCTTGTGTTTGGCGCTGGCAGGCGATGACATATGGGCTCCAACGTCCACACGGATTGCTGTTTCGGCGCCCAGAAATGCTGACGGAAGGCCCGTGGACAACCACCAGCCTACTAGGCCACCGCCGTGACGTCAGCGGCGCACCGCTTCTCTCGGTGATGACATCGGCTTCTCTGGACGGTCCCGCTGGCCCACGCTCGTGCATCATTGCGGGGCGTGGAGCCTGCTCTGCTTGGGGTGCTACTCGCTGCCCCTGGCGGGAGTCGGACGGTAGCCCCCTTGAAACTCAGTACGCAGGCTGGTGGCTCTGGGGTGTTAAGTACTAGTAGAACAAATATAGAACAGAATGCCTGTTTCTCTGAATGCACGTTTGTCTACTAGCTCTTCCTAAACGGATGGACAGAGCCCGGTAGCATATTCAGCGCAATTTAGTACAACTATTCTGCGGAATATATGGTTTATTTCTATGTTGTGTTTCCGCTAAGAGGTAGAAATTTTCTTTGACAGTGTGTTTTGAAATGCAACCCTTCTTAATATATGAGAAATGTTCAAAATGTAAGAGGGAATTCGTACTTTTGTATATTGTATTTGTGCGATTTGCACGACTTTTTCTTCATTGTGTTGGTAAAGATGTCCGAAAAGTATCTGTTCAGTGTTAGCCATATCAGATATTTAGTTTAGTTTCAGCTGTAAAAGAGCTGTTCCATAACCCTTTTTATAAATTAACTGTGCGCTGGATAAAAACCCAGCATTAGATCCAGTATTCACCACAATAATCCAGATGCTTCCATTAACACTGCCATCAATGCCCGGGTCATGACAACGTTTTCTGTATGTAATGTTCTTGTCCACCCAAGTTTCCTCGATATAAAAGAACTTTCTGCTTTGCTCCTTTAATTTCCATCTCTCTATCAGAATCTTTCTTTTACTTACATATCTCTCCCAGATTATCCTTATTTCACGTAGTGTCTTGTTCAAAACGTCTTTCTGCCGAGGAAAATGGATTTTTTTATTTTACAGTAATTTGTGTAATGCATCACGTTTTTTTTATGTATGTAAAAGTCATCCATAGTTCATTAGTTACCGACTTTGTAAAGCTGTTCGTAACGATGGGTCCCCCCTCCCCCTCCCCCCATGTTTTTAGTGCTCCTTTTCGGCTATTCTACTAAACCAACTCATCCACTTTCGCTCTCCTTTCTGATATGTCCTATTGTGACATAGCTGATTTTCGTATAAATTGCAGTCATTTAATTGGGACTGTCAAACTGACCAACGGCTCTTTTTGTGTCGATTAGCTAGAATTACGTTAGAGAGAACTGAACGCTCTTTATTCTTCATTTACCACTTCTTCTTATTATGCACGTGTTCCTGCAATGTAGTACGCTTATCCATCACTCCTGAATAAATAAACGCATCACTAAATATATAAATTGAAGTGACTGATGCTGGTAACTAAAATCGCATGACCAGGATCGACGTAAATCACGGCACATTGCTTTGCAGTACCAGACAGAAAACGTGCACCTGACTTTGGTGTGCCTTCGAGGTAGCTGCAGGTTTCTTCTGGGAAATGCCACTTCCCACACGAAGAGCACTGCTCACTCGTCAGCTTACCGAGACAAAAACCACCGTTCGTATCCAGATTTTCTCCATATGTTCTATCTAAGGTAGTGGTTTACAACCTGGGGGTAATTATCCCGGAGGTGTAAAATGAAATTTTCTGATGGGTAAAAACTAAACGGTTTAATTCTGCTTCAGTCACTACACTAAGCTATTATCAAAAGATTATTACTATTATCAAAGACTACCAAGAATGTTCGTGTCATCAAATTGTTTCCAGATTGCAGCCCACGGCATCAACAGCTTCGCTGCCCTTTCCGTGGCATCATCTGATTTGCATTCCGCAAACCAGAGCATCTAGCGATGGTCCGCATCAGCCAGCATTCATCAACATCGATCGTCATCACGCTACATGCTACAGTCTCTTGTTGATGCCCATAGCAGCAACAGACGGCATGCAGAGGCTCATATAGCAAGTAGACGTTAGTTGTGAGATGGCGGATTTCCAGTTGGACACAGGCACGGCCGTGTCTCTGACCAATGAGGAAACGTACCGTCGCGTTGACTCCCGACAGCTGAGGTCCCACCGATCAGAGTGGTGATGTACAATGGCCGTTGTAGGGTTGCATCATAGTCCAAGCTAAGTGTGAAAACGTAGCTCAGCAGTTAACCTTGTTAGTAGTCAATTCTTAGACAACAACTAACATTTTTGGCTTAGGTACTATTGTTCTTTTTGGTTTTCAAATTCAGGAGCAGATGAATATAATTTCAACTGCTTTGTCATTCACAGAACTTAATACAGTGTTTGTGCAATTTCAGCAACTGTTTGACCCTACATTAGGTTGTTTAATGGGGTTCCAGGCAAAAGTATCCTTAAAGCAAGCGGCAGTGTCTAAATTCTGTAGAAATCGTCCAGAGTCATTCTCCATGCGTGAGAAAATTAAAGCATAACTAGATAGGCTGGGAAGTATGAGAGTAATGTCCGAATCGGTAGCTGCGCACTCAGCGCGGCGGATTGCCAAGCGTAGGGACACAGGTTAGATTCCCGGCCGGGTCGGAAATTTTCTCCGCTCGGGGATTGACTATTGTGTTGTCCTTACGTTCGTTTCGTCATAGTTGACATTCCACTATTGCGATGGCTGAATGGGTACGTCTCGAAAGCCAATAATTTTAAAAAAAATATGTCGGAATTACCGCCAGGCAGTGGTATGCGGTTATGGTCACAGTTAAGAAACCAAATTAATCATTTAGAATTTGGGTGATTTTGACCAAGCAAATATCGATCTGTATTCAGTTCCTAGACCAGGTGAAATGTTGGCAAGATTGGTTGGGGGCCATTATTTTTCAAAGACATATCTCGCTGACCCCTACATTAAGTTGCCTGTAGATGATCAGACGAAACAGTTTTTACAGATTAATATGCTGTTCGGCATGTATCGTTATAATAGTTCGCCATTTGGGGTGGTAAGCGCTCCAACGATATTTCAGAGATACCTTGAGCAACTGATCCAAGATATCCCCAATTGCGTTAATTATTTAGTTAGCTTTACAATTACTGAGGCCACGCAGAAGCACCATCTGTACAAGCTACAGATGTCGTCTGAGCGGCTCCAAGTCCATGTCTGCGTTGCCACCTCGACAAATGTAGTTTCTTTGAGCTGACTCTCAAGTACCTGGGATATATTAAGTAAAGATGGGCTCACACCCATGGTTCAAATGGCTCTGAGCACTATGGGACTCAACATCTTAGGTCATAAGTCCCCTAGAACTTAGAACTACTTAAACCTAACTAACCTAAGGACATCACACACACCCATGCCCGAGGCAGGATTCGAACCTGCGACCGTAGCAGCCTCGCGGTTCCGGACTGCAGCGCCAGAACCGCACGGCCACCACGGCCGGCTCACACCCATGCAGGATCATGTGGATTCAAACACTAACTTACAGGTTCCTAGGAACTTCAAAGAACTTCAGTTGTTCCTTGGCAAAGTTAATCATTATGTTAAGTTTATTCCCAGTGTGGCCCAGAGTTCCCACCCGCAAAATGAACTGCTTAAAAAAAGTGTTAAATTTGTCTGGTCAGATGCATGTCAGAAGAGTTTCTAGCAGCTTGGAAAGTGCTTAGGTCCGCCCTTGTTTAGCAACGTTTCAACCGGGTAAACGTTTGACGCTTGCCACTGATGCGACAGATTGAACCATTGACGCCACGCTGAACAAAAAATGTGATAACAGCAGGGAACAGCCCAGTTCTTTTTTATCTAAAATATTAAATGCTGCACGGAGGAATTATTCGCAAATTGAGAAAGAGGCGTTGGCAATCATTTATAGCGTCAGGAACTTTTACGTGTGTTTCTATGGTACTAAGTTTTACCTGATCACCCATCACAAGCCCATAATTTTGCTGTTCGGTCACCATTCGAAACTCCATAGTAAGTCAGCGCAGTGACTGCAATGGGGGGCGTTGTTCCTAAGTAACTTTATGTATCAGATCCGTCATCGGCCCCCGTGCAGCACTTAATCGCTGACACACTTCCGCGCTTGCCGTGCGACCCAGATACAGGGTTTGTAAAGCGTACAGCTCTGTGTTTTGTCTTAGACACAAATAAGCGACACACCCTTGACGAATTCCCGATTACGGCGCGCAAAGTGGCAGCAGAAACGGGCTGTGATTTGCTCCTACGCAGTGCGTTGTCTGCTGTACATAATGTACTGTACTGAAGGCAATGGCGCGGCGATATGCGTATTGGCATGATGTTGACGCCGTCATACAGGTAGAACATTCTGTTTGGAACTACCAGGCCAGCGCTCACAATCAATCAGCCCCAGCACATCGTATCAAGCACCGGCGACGCCCTCATCATTTCTGCCAGAGAGAATATTTTGATTTTGCTGCGTCATGCTGGGAAGCAATGAGGTTGCTAGTTGTTGATGTCCCCTCTAACTTTCCACCAGTGATACGTATGGCTACCACTACCACACTACTACCTGTGCACTGACCATCACATATCCCATAGAGGGGCCATCTTCCACCCTGGTTATTGACAATACCTCTCAATTCGAAGTATCTACATTTCAGGATTTCTGTAAACAATGGCATTAAGCACCTGACCACCACCTCTTCCCATCTGCAGCCAGTTCCAAAGCAGATCAAATGGCTAGGACCTTGAAAATGCAGATGCACAATATAATGACGACAGCCGACTCACTATCTTCCTCACTTTCTACTCGGTCCACCCCTACAAATGGATGAAGTCCGGTCGACATTTTACACGGCCACAGATTACACACACTTTTTGACCTACTGTGTCCATATCCGCAGGTCCATGGCCAACTTACACTCCCATATCCGAGTTCTCACTTTTGGCTGTTTGGCACTAGGATGCAGCAAATACTTGAGGTTGTCGCCAACCAGGAGCATTAAGTCTGGCTTTTCAGTAGCCAACTGGGCAAGATCTACACAACCACACCTACGAGACGCTTGCACAACAATCTGTCTGATACTGCTACAGCCTTTGCCCTCATGTCTGGTGTTGGCAGGCGGTCGATAATGACCAGCGATGGGAGCCAATGGAGTTGGAACTACTTTCAACCATTAAGCAACAGCTGGCTCCCATCAACATCGGCAACCCCCTCACTACACAATCGGTGGAGGATGAACGTTTCCTGGTTGTGGTGCCCACGGAGGCTGAACTGCAACAGTTCTCCATTTCCACCATATCCGACACCCACTCCTCTCCAAGCAGGCCCCAGCTAGGCGCCAGAAACCATCGATCATCTGGTACTCCCACAGACAGCACCACCTTCCAGTCCAGCCGATCACATCGAGAAACTCTCACAGAAATCTTTTACGGGGCTCTCAGCATCTTCCTCTGGCCTTCCTCGTAGAAGTCGACACAGGTCGGGCCATATCTGGCCTTATGAGCCGATTAAAGGGAGGAAGGGTTTAGTATCGGATAGTGATTCGTATTCCCCTCTCAACCTGAGTATCGATAGGGAGGACACGTCAGAGACACTTAGGCTACACACTGAGGCCGCAACTTCCTTCCGCACGAAGCGCTGCTGCCGTTGCAAGCATGTCACGTGGAGCCGGCGTCTGGCGAGAGTAAGCCAGCAAATACTGTGGCCCGGCTCTTTCTAGACAGTGTCCCGTTAGTCTCTGAAGCCTTCAGTTACGCGCCACTGAACAGCAGAGTTCTGACCTTGCTTGTCTTTCTTTTGTTATTTGGACTTCTTCTAGAGTGTTGTATGCTCTTGTGACGACTTTACTGCGCTCTGGACTTATTTTGGCTACCGGTCCACATCGCGCACTCCTCCGTCATTGACCTCAGCAATCGCCATGCGAGTGATCATAAATTGTGTTGGCTGGCTCCGAGCACTATGGGACTCAACATCTGAGGTCATCAGTCCCCTACAACTTAGAACTACTTAAACCTAAGGACGTGACACATATCCATGCCCGAGGAAGGATTCGAACTTACGACCGTACCGGTCGCGCGGTTCCAGACTGAAGCGCCTAGAATCGTTCGGCCACAGCGGCCGGCTAAATTGTGTTCTATCTACGTACAGTAGGATATAAAAGTTTATGATATGCTACTTTAATTGCGGTTCAGTTAAGTTATTAACACTGTGTGACGTATTAAACTGAAGTCGCTTGGAAACTACATGACTGTGTGGTATTTTTCTGAGCATAACAACGTGCTGACCTTTGAGTGAAATCTGTCTGTTTATAAATTGACTACATCAGGATTTAGTAACAGGAAGTCGAGAGTTCAACTCGCTACTAACTGTTTCTGTGAATGTTGCATGTGAAATTACAGCTGAACTTTAAATAGAAATCCTTGACAGACGTTTCTCTTGACGGGACATCCGCAGCTGTTATTCATTGTCAATGATAAAATCTGCTGCAGTTGTAAAAATTATTCATTTCTAAAATGGAAAGCATTACGCCGTTTCGGGACATATGTCGTATCTTCAGGAGCATATTAAAATGTGAGTCCACAAGGGATGGGTAATTAAGGTTAAAGTAGGTTAAAATAGTGCATCCGTGGTACATGGCATGCCTTCGCAGTCCTAGATCTGCCAGAAAGCCTCTCGCTGATTTCAACTTTAGGTTGCGCTTCGTGCTGGTCTGATTGGTGTCTACGCAGCAGTGTGTTCGAAAGATCGCCTATCTGTCTTCATGTAGACCAATGTGTGGCGCGCCCCTAAGACTGGACCGTTGTCTTCATCTGCGAGAGGCTTTCTGGCAGACCTAAGATTGCAAAGGACATTCTCTTGCATGCCATGTACCAAGGATGCACTATTTTAACACATTTCAACCTATTTTAACCATGGTTATCCATCATTTATCGATTCATATTTTAATTGGCCTATGTAACTGAAGATGGGACATGTGTCCGAAAAACTGATAGTGTATTCCTTTCCAGAAATAAATATTTTTTCCAGCTGTAGTGGATTTATCACTGACAATAAATTCTTGAGTAGTGTACCAGGAACTTGCAGTTACTATTAAAGTAGAGTGATTGGCTGGTCTGGGAACATACAAAATTTAGTCTTCAAAACAATTAAGTCAAGTATACAGGAACCTAACCCCGAAAAGTATAGTGAATTTTTTAGCTATTTCAAAGCAAACATGATGCAGTCAGTCTAGGAACACGTGCAATGAATTCATAGTTTTTCACAGCTTTTCTTGGCTGCGGAACTTTATGTGTCACCCTAGATCAGGCGGCGGAATATGTGGAGTTTATTGAGATATCTCTTGCATGACTTCAACAGTCGTGTCGCTACAATTCTAAAGTCTAATTTTGCCACCCAATCTGACAAAAATTTCTAACAAATTTCGATCTTAAGTAAGTCAATAAACGGATCAAAATCATCTATTCATCCACTAACTGAACGTAACGGCACCGAAACAGAAGATGGCAATCAGAAAGCCGATCAGAATGACCTCATTCATCGGTCGTGCGAAACTCAACTTGCGCTTTTCTCACATGACATCCTGAAAGCTATGGATCAACGCTATCAGTTGGATGCAGTATTTCGTGATTCCGGAAAGCAACTGACTCGGTACCATAACGATTATTAACAGAACCTCGGTTATATGGTACGCCAAACAAAATTTGTGACTTGGTTGAGAATTTCTTGGTAAGAAGGACGCAGCAAATTATCATGGACGGAGAGCTATACGTAGAGGTAGAAGTAACTTCAGACATGTCCCTGTGAAGTGAGTTGGGTCCCCTGTTGTTCATGTTGTGTATGAACGGCATGGCAGACAATATTCATTGTATCATCAGATTTTTTGCAGATAATCCAGTTACCTGCATTGAAGTACTGTCTAGAAAAAAGACTCCATAAATTTCAGCCAATCATGATAAGACTTAAAAGTGAAGTAAAGATTGATAACGTGCACTTAATTTAAAGAAAATTAAAATTATGCACTACAAAAAACTAAAAATGACTACATTATCAATGACACACAGTTAGAATCTGTCAAATCTTACAAATAGTTGTGTGTAACAATTTGTGGGGATATGAAGTGGAATGATCACATAGTCGTAGGTTAAGACAGGTGGCAGAGATCGCTTTAATGGCAGGAAACTGGGAAAATACAGTAAGTCTAAAAATGATTACATGCGCGCCTCATCTTAAAACATCTTTAAGCGTGGGGCGCTCATACTAACTATAACTGAAAGGGGATATAGAACGCATGAGAAACGAACTGGAATTATTATTTAGGTGTTTCGATATAATTCAGTAGCCAATTTTCCAACTCGTGTGCAGCAAAATAGTACGACACCGGCTGATAACATTTTTATAGGCAGTGCTCAGGCTGAAACAGTGGCTACACAACTGATAATGGACTACTTGATCATGATGCGCAATTAAAGAAAATAAACAGTATGCCATATTACAATCCGCATTCAGGTTCATACAAAGCAGTGGGGCTTATTAATGAGAACTGGATACAATCTTTTAATGCTAAGCTAAAAAGAGTGACATGGGATGAGGTATACTCTATGTGATCAAAAGTACCCGGACACCCCCCCCCCCCCCAAAACATAGGTTTTTCTCATTAGGTGCATTTTGCTGCCACCTACTGGCAGGTACACGATATCAGGGACCTCAGTACTCATTAGACATCGTGAGGGAGCAGAATGGGGCGCTCCACGGTCCTCACGGACTTCGAACGTGGTCAGGTGATTGGGTGTCACTTGTGCCATATGTCTGTACGTGAGATTTCCACACTCCTAAACATCCCTAAGTCCACTGTTTCCGATGTGACAGTGAAGTGGAAACGTTAAGGGACACGTACAGCATAAAAGCGTACAGGCAGACCTCGTCTGTTGACTGACAGAGACCGCCGACAGTTGAAGAGGGTCGTAATGTGTAATAGACAGACATCTCTCCAGACCATCACACAGGAATTCCAAACTGCATCAGGATCCACTGCAAGTACTATGACACATACGCGGGAGGTGAGAAAGCTTTGATTTCATGGTCGAGCGGCTGCTCATAAACCACACAACACGCCGGTAAATGCCAAACGACGCCTCGCTTGGTGTAAGGAGTGTAAACATTGGACGATTGAACAGTGGAAATACGTTGTGTGGAGTGGCGAATCACGGTACACAATATGGCGATCCGAAGGCAGGGTCGGGTATGGCAAATACCCGGTGAACGTCATCTGCCATCGTGTATAGTGACAACAGTAAAATTCGGAAGTGGTGGTGTTATGGTGTGGTTATGTTTTTCATGGAGGAGGCTTGCACCCCTTGTTGTTTTGCGTGGCACTATCACAGCACATGCCTACATTGATATTTTAAGCACCTTCTTGCTTCCCACTGTTGAAGAGCAATTCGGGAAAGGCGACTGCATCTTTCAACACGATCGAGCACCTGTTCATAAAGCAAGGCCTGTGGCGGAGTGGATACACGACAATAACATCTCTGTAATGGACTGGGCTGCACAGAGTGCTGACCTGAATCCTATAGAACACCTTTGGGATGTTTTGGAACGCCGACATCGATACCTCTCCTCAGTTCAGCACTCCGTGAAGAATGGGCTGCCATTCGCAAGAAACCTGCCAGAAACCTGACTGAACGTATGCCCGCAATAGTGGAAGCTATCATCAAGGCTAAGGGTGGGTCAACACCATATTGAATTCTAGCATTAGCGATGGAGGTAGTCACGAACTTTTAAAATTTTCAGCCAGGTGCCCGGATGCTTTTGATCACATAGTGTATGCAGAAAGATGTGCTAATGTCAAACTCAGTTTATTTGAAAGTTGGTTTCCTAAACATTATCCAAACGTTCCATTAACAAAACAAGAAAGCCGTGGATAACTATGGGAATTTAGTTCTCATGTAAGAAGAAAAGGGAAATTTATCTAAGTCAAGATGGGACGTTACTTATATACCAGAAAAAAATACTGTAGCATTGCAAGGAAAGTCATTAAAATGTCCAGAAGAATGTATGTCCTGACACAAGGAAATACACTGAGGTGACAGAAGTCATGGGACAGAAACACAAGCAGCACATATGGCAGTGGTATCACGTACACAAGGTATAAAAGGGCAGTGCATTGGTGGAACTCTCATTTGTACTGAGGTGATTCATGTGGAAAGGTTTCCGACGTGATTATGGCCGCACGACGGGAACTAGCAGACTTTGAACGCGGAATGGTTGTTGAGAGCTAGACGTAGAGGACATTCCATTTCGAAAATCGTTAGAGAATTCAGTGTTCCAAGATCCACAGTGTCAACGGTGTGTCGAGAACACCAAATTTCAGGTATTATCTCTCACCACGGACAACGCAGTGACCTATGACTTGCACTTAACAACTGAAAACAGTTATGTTTGCGTAGAATTGTCAGTACTAACAGACAAGTAACACTGCGTCAAATAACTGCAGAAATCAATGTGGCACGTACGACGATCGTATCCGTTCGGCACTTTGCGGCAAAATTTGGCTTAAATGGGCTAAGGTAGCAGATGATCGACGCGACTGCCCTAGCTAACAGGACTACATCTACCTCAGCGCTTTTCCTGGGCTCGTGACCATATCGATCGGACTCTAGACAACTGAAAAACCCTATGCTGGACATATGAGTCCCGTTTTCAGTTGGTAAGAGCTGATGGTAGGGTTCGAATATGGCACAGACCTCATGAAGCCATGGACTTAGTTTGCCAACAAGGCACTGTGCAAGCTGATGGTGGTACAATAACAGCGTGGGTAGTGTTTACATGGAATGGAGTGCCTCCCCTGGTCCAACTGAAGCGATCATTTACTGCAAATCGTTGTGTTCGGCTAGTTGGAGACTATATGTAGCCATTCATGGGCTTCATATTCTCAAATAACGATGGAACTTTTACAGATGACAATGCGCCATGTTACGGGGCCACAATTGTTCACGACTGGTTTGAAGAACACTCTGGATAATTCAAGGGCCTGACATGAATACCGTTGAACATAATCGAGAGGCCAGTTAGTGCACAAAACCCTGCACTGACGACACTTCCGCAATTGTGAACGGCTATAGAGGCTGCATGGCTCAGTGTTTCTGCAGGGGACCTCTAACGAATTGTTGAGTCCACGCCACGTCCATGTGCTGCAATACGCAGGGAAGAAGGAGATCCGACACGATATTAGGTGGGATCCCATGACTTTTGTTACTTCAGTGTAATGTAGATGGTAAGATTAGAAGAGTATGGGGCACTGACAAACGGGAGGCAAGACAGCCAGTCAGTGTACAAGATTCCATAACAATCTAAATGACAATGTTGGGACTGATAATTCACAAGCTGCAAGTACTTTTAACATTCACTTTCTAATCGTAGCAGCAAATATAGGATTCAATGGTACAGCAAAAGGAGAAAGAGACTGTATTAAAAATGTCATTCCACAAAAGTTTAAGCAACCAGAAGTAGCACCAACATCCGTCAATGAAATTAATATAACCATAAAATTAAAAAAAAAACAACAAAAAGATCTTGTGTGGCTGATGGTATTTCAAACAGAATTTTGAAAAGTTGTTTCATTTTAATAAGTAATGTCTTTAGTGATATACGCAGTGCATTACGGGCACAGGGAGTTTTTCAAGACAGAATAAAATATGCAAATATTAAACCGCTTCCTAAGGAAGGTGACTAGACAGACTTAAACAATTATTTTCCAGTTTCTTTACTGACATTTTTTCCCAAAATATTCGAAAAATTAATGTACTCAAGAACAGTCGCACACGTAAGTGGAAGCAATTTACTTAGTATGTCACAGTTTGGATTCCAGAAAGGTTGCTCGACTGAGAATGCTGTTTATGCTTTCACTCATCAAATAGTAAAAGCCTAAAATAGTAGTGTATCGCCACTTGGTATTTTTTGTGACACTCTGAGGTCTTCGATGGTGTAGGTCATGATACTCTCCTAGGAAAAGTAAACTTTTATGGAACTGATGGCTTTACACACAGTTGGTTTGAATCATACTTGACCAACATAATGCAAAAAGATGTGCTGAATAATTAAGACGATGTCGTAAAGGTAGAAAATTTTAGTGACTGTGGTAAAAAATCAAGAAGGGAGTCCCACAGGGTTCAGTTTTGGATCCATTCCTATTCCTTATATACTGGGTGGTTATAATTAAACTTTTCCTATTTAACACGTTATAACACAGAAACTAATTACCATACGAGGACCAAACTTGATAGCATGAATGTCAAGGACACGAGGAAGAGAAATAATACAGAACCAGTTCAATTGAAAAAAAAAAAGTTCAAATGTCTCTGAGCACTATGGGACTTAACATCTATGGTCATCAGTCCCCTAGAACTTAGAACTACTTAAAACTAACTAACCCAAGGACATCACACAACACCCAGTCATCACGAGGCAGAGAAAATCCCTGACCCCGCCGGGAATCGAACCCGGGAACGCGGGAAGCGAGAACGCTACCGCACGACCACGAGCTGCGGACAGTTCAATTGAAACCCTTTTAATGTGGTACTTCGGTACGTCATACCATTACATACCGGTACTATTATTGCTGCAAAAGGGGCTCAATATGGCGCACATCAGTGTCCAGAAGTCTGAAAACGAAGGACTGCATTCCGCACAGCAGAACGAAGGATGTCCGTAGGTATTTTCTCTGTCTCTCTTGATATACTGCGCTTCAGATCAGCACATTTGTGAATGTTCCCCTGGTAAAACCTGTCCTACAGGTAGCCCCACAACCAGAAATCACATGGAGTTAGATTAGGCGATCGTGCCGGCCAAGCATTTGCAAACGATTGCCTAATAATTCGATCGTTTCCAAAAGTGGTTCGGAGAAGCAGGTGCAATTCACGAGCGATGTGCGGTGGGGCCCCATCTTGCATGAGTTCGATGTGTCTTTCTCCTGTAGGGCGCGTATGACATGCTAGCGAAGCATATAGTAATCCTCACCAGTAACACTGCACGTCTTTGGTCCTTGGGCGCCAGCCTATTAGAAAAAGAATGGGCCAATGATGAACTTAGGCGTGAAGCCACACCATTCAGTGACATGTTCACCATACAGAGGAACTTCATGCACAGTGACTGAAGGTAAAGATACCCACACTCGGCTACTCTATGTGTTCACCTCACCTGTCAGAGAAAAATGAGCTACGTCTGTCCATAGGATGGTCCAGGGCCAGCCCTCATCAACTCCAATCTTTGCGAGAAAGTGGAGAGCGAAGTCAACACATCGTTGTGCGTCCTGTGGTGCAAGATGCTGTACTATACGAATCTTTTACGGATACCGTTTGAGAATGGTTCGAAGCACCTGTCGTACAGTGGACCACAGGATGTACAACTGTCGTCACACAGCACGCGCACTGCCTGACGATCAGGAATTGCTCGCAGCATTGTCTGCCATAGCAACAGCGATTTCATCAACCACCTGTGGTGCAACTGGTCGTCGACCTCTTTCCGTAGCGACGCCCAGTTCTCCAGCTGATTCCAACATCTTCATCATGCTCCGCACACCAGGTAGGGAAAGAGGACCCTTTCGTAATCCTTTTAGCCGGCGATATTCTCGAAGCGCAGGTGCAGCGTTGCTGTTGTTTTGATAACAAAAAAACAGGCTCCAAGCACTATGGGACTTAACATCTGAGGTCGTCAGTCCCCTAGACTTAGAACTACTTCAACCTGACTAACCTAAGGACATAACACACATCCATGCCCGTGGCAGGATTCGAACTTGCGACCTTAGCAGCAGCGCGATTCCGGACTGAAGCGCCCAGAACCGCTCGGCCACAGAGGCCGGCTTTTGATAACACAACTTCACCAATAATTCCCTACTCCTTTTGTCCAAGCTCATGTTGACACGCCAGCAAGTGCACTGCGACTGGTCAGGTGTGTGAGACGATGACTCAAGATGACTGATCACGGTACCTGATGGCCATAGTTAGAACGGGACGGTGGCGCTGTGACACATGGAAATCATGCACCCCATAGTATGGACATTAATGCTATCAAGTTTGGTACTCTTACGCCGTGCTGAATAATTTTCTAGGGTAACTCATCACTTAGTAAGAAAACGTTGATTGTACAAAAGCGAGCAGTAAGAATAGTATGTGATGTTCACCCACGGACGTCGTGTAGGTACCTCTTCAACGAGTAAGGCATTTTAACTACGGCGTCCCAGTGCACATGTTCGATAATGAAATTCATCATAAATAATCCATACCCGTTTGGAAGTTGGAAGTCAAATAAATGGCTCCGTTTCCGCATTACGACAACATTTGCATTGTTTTCCGCTTTCCCCCACCGCGCTTTATATACTCTCCACTGCTAGTCATACTACGTGCGTTTGTGAGTGGTTATTAATCGTCGACGTCGAATATAGGTGGTTAATGTGTCTGGGCTGTGCGTTCTAAACCTCACTGCATGCAGGGACTCTCACGCTCCACAGTGGCGTGGCGACTGCATGGGGGTGGGTGCTCTGCCCGACCACCAGTATGTTGTGTTCCGTTGACACTCACACATCAGCGACGTTTTCTGAGATTTTGCCTACAGTATAGAGATTAGACCAACGAGGAGAGGCGTCGCGTGCTCTTCTTGGATGAGAGCAGGTTCAGTCTGAGTTGTAATTCTGCTCGTATCATCATAAGGCGAGAGGTAGGAACCCGTGATGCCCCCCAGGAATATTGCGGAACCAGATCGTTTTGGTGGTCCAGGTGTTATGGTGTGGAGGGACATAATGTTGCATGGGCGTACTGACCGGCAACCCACTGAACATGGTACACTCGCCGATCAACTTATTGTGACACCGTGCTTCTTCCCCATGTACATCTTTTCAAATATATATTCGATTCTGACCTCATTTTTATGGATGACGATGCGTGGCCGCATCGAAGTGCGCAGGTGGCCAGATCCAGATGGCTCTGTGCACTATGGGACTTAACATCTATGGTCATCAGTCCCCTAGAACTTAGAACTACGTAAACCTAACTAACCTAAGGACATCACACAACACCCAGTCATCACGAGGCAGAGAAAATCCCTGACCCCGCCGGGAATCGAACCCGGGAACCCGGGCGCGGGAAGCGAGAACGCTACCGCACGACCACGAGCTGCGGACTGCGCAGGTGGAGCAGCTCATGGAATGAGAGGATATTCGACGAACGGACTGGCCTGAACGTACACCGACTTACATCCCACTGAGAAGCTATGGGATGCAATGCGGAGGCGTATTGCTGCACGTTCACATACACCAACGACCATCCGCAGTTGACGGCCGCGCTGGTGGAAGAATGGAACGCCCCACCACAAGAACTCTTTACCAATCTTTTGGTCAGTACGGGAGCACGTTGCAGAGCACGCATTGCCATAGTTGGTGTTTACAAATCCTGTTAAGAACCATGTCCCATCTTCTGTAATGCCCACGGGACGATCATGAATTGCCCGCATCTCGTGGTCGTGCGGTAGCGTTCTCGCTTCCCACGCCCGGGTTCCCGGGTTCGATTCCCGGCGGGGTCAGGGATTTTCTCTGCCTCGTGATGGCTGGGTGTTGTGTGCTGTCCGTAGGTTAGTTAGGTTTAAGTAGTTCTAAGTTCTAGGGTACTGATGACCATAGATGTCAAGTCCCATAGTGCTCAGAGCCATTTGAACCATTTGAACGAGCATGAATCATGGTGCCTTCAGTGTAATTATTGTCTTCGAATAAAACTGTCATCTCTGTTCTCCCCGTTGCGTTTTTTTTTCAGTTACCTTCTGTACAAGGATACTGTAGCAGTTCTATGTATGGTCCAAGTTTCATGCAGCTATGTTACTTCGCAGACACACATCGTGCTAACGCTTTGCGCACCAGTTGCACAACTTTAATTTAAAGAACCAAGTCGGGATTGTAGTAGAATCAACTGATCACTCTCATACCATTCCATACCCAGCGAATAGTCACTTACCTAACTCCTGCTTCTGCAGAGTTACCTCAGTGCAGAGAGACCATAATGTTGATAACAGGAATATCTTCCTGCTACAATCTGAATGTAAGCCTATAAATTTTATATTATGTTACTGCAACTCATGACAGTTCTTACCTAAGCCACGGAATTTATGGAAGCGTCAGGTGAGTAGTTGTTTTCTGCTTCTCATTTAGATATCGATCTCATAAAAATCCTCATCTCTCTGAAATGCTTCGAATGAGAAATGCGTCATGGTAATCCTGGTTGCAATACCTTTATAGCAAGTACTGGAATTCAGTATTAAAGTTACTGCACAGAACAAATGTGCTTCCTGGAGTCTCTTGGTTTAAGACCACACCACAGGTAAATGCAATGAACTACTCACTTTTACTTTCTTTATTTCAAGCAGCCTCATCTTTTTCTTTACGAGTATGATGGTACCCAAATATTTTGAGCCATTTCGTCTGAATTTGTTAGTCCATTGTAAGAGTACGATTAAAATTACGCTGTTTCACTACATCTAGTAAGTGCTGAGAATGAATTTGAAGACAGCAACAGAGTCACACTAGTTTCGGTTTCGTCTTTTGTGGTGCAGCCAGCTGTAAACTGCACTCAGAGCGTACACTTCTTTCGTTCGAATAATTTTATTAGCACAGAGACTTAGAATAATTTAACCGGAATGGCATCAAAAGGCATCAGATCTTTTAAAGAGCAGGAATACTTCGAATTATTACTGAACTTCGAGATTACAGAGATTCTTGCAAAATCTCTTACTCACAAAAAAGTAGTTTTGACTAAGCGTCCTGAATGAATTGTGTGGCAGAATTGCAGGTATTATCTCTCTCTCTCCGAAACTTCAGTATATTTTGATCGGAGTGGTAACGTGTTTGAAATATCATTAATTGTAAGAAAACTGAGTTTACAGGCAATAAAGACAGTTTCGTCAAGAAAAACGAGTTTGCTGATGTTTGCAATATCGTAGTATCACAGTCTAATATATACAGTCGCGACACTTACTGCTGTGAAACTTGTTACCATTTGACAGTTCAAGGGACACTAGCGCCCCTAGAGGCCAGGAAGCTCGCCTTCCTCTGACAGCAGATGCGACGTAAAAATAATGTTTGTTTTTAATTCGTTTTGTACTTAATTTGCAAAACAGTTAGTATATTTTTGCGTCACGAGTGTTAGGAGAACAGCGAGAGACATAAATGATCGTGAAATATAAGTAAACAGAGCACGAACTATTGAATGAAGTGACATAAGCTGCAACATATTCTTGAAGAAATAATTAAGAAGTAGCTTACAATCGCACTTATTCCACTGAAAGTGAGACAATACACACTGTATATCCCACATATGAAGTATATAGATGCTCTTCCTTGTGTAAAAATGAAGCGACACATCACTTTTCATTACGTTCTGCTTTGCAGGAAGCCTGCTTCCAAAAATACAATTTCCATCTTATTCTTTGTGGTATCAGGTTATCTCAATAAAAAGCATGATTGTTTTAAAACTTTATTATATCCCATTGATACATTTAACGAAAATAAAATTAAATGAATGAGTCAGTCCTAACACTTTAGCAACCCAAATGAGCCAGCTTCATAACTTTTTTTATTTCTTCTCTTGCTCCTACAGACTAAGTCTTGATTCCTGAATTTAATAATGTAAAAGAGTCTCACTTTGAAAAACAGTCTTATTAACAGCAGCGTGGCTTCAGCACAGCACCCAGGTGGAAAATTGGGGATGTCCATCAACATATTCACAAAGAAAGCACCACAATTACTTATGTGAGCATATTCATCAAAAGTAGAAGTCATCTTAGTCTCACAATGAGTTAAAAATTCTTTGACATCTTCTGTACAAATAAATAAGGGTTCCAAAGTAGCCTTCATAACTTTTAAAATGACAATAAACTTTCTCATTTGCGTCTAAGTCTTGGCTGCCATCTACAAGTACTGTCCTACATTTATAACAGTCATGAATTTTAAGCAGTTTAATACACAACCAAACACGTATCTCATGCTGTTTGCCTTTCCGAGGTCTGTTTGGACTTCCACATTTGGTAGTCTGATCACTGAACTCGTGTCACTGACGCCCAACAGTGGTGAAACAAGTAATTTGGGCGCTGCTTTCATACCCACTATTGTCTGACCCCAGTTTATTCCCTCACACTGTGTGAGTTCATTAATTTGCTTAAAGCACAATTACTGGATGCAGCACAAAACTGTCATGGTGATGGGTTGCTACAAAAACCACCTTTATGCCTTATCACTGAGAAAAAGTTTTCCAGTGGATCTTGATTAATTTTGCATGTTAATATATATAACTTGGCTCCATCCAAAACATCATCAACAAACATGTTAAAAGCGCTTATGTTACCCAGAAATCCTTTAACACACTTAATCCTAATTGAAACATCTTTCCCATCAACATCTACAAATTTCCATGACTGTATCCATGGCTTCAGTGTCTTTAATATTTCCAAATGTCTTGAGGCACTTGTAATGCAGTTCCTTAAGGATACAGGCCCGTTAACACTATATGCATTAAATATGTCAAAAATATCGTTTACTTTTTGGCAAAAATCTGCAGTAGCAATAGCAGATGATGATATGGTGCCACAAGTAACAAGTGTCTCAATGCCTGCTGCTCAATGACTCAACACACGAACTGCAGTGCTTACCTTCATTTTTGAAAATACTGGCAGTTGGAAAGCTCTTTTAGTGAGCTTGGGGGCCAACTTGTGCTTCCTTTCACAATGACTTGAGTACAACTGACAAATGTCCTTCCATGAAGTAGTGCCAATCCATCCTTCATCTGTTGTGTGGATAATTTTATACCTGAATAAATTATTACGTATGCTTTTTATCAAGTGTAGGGTGTCATAAAAAAAGTAGATCTTACACCCTTCGTGTACTAAGCATGGATTAACTGGTGTGATACCCAGTCTGTCCCTCCACTCCACAAAATCCGAGCCTTGGTCAGTCACACATGTTTTTACAACCAAACCAATCTCTGTGAGTTTTTTGACAACTTCAAAAAATATTCGCGTCAGATGGGTGGCTCCTACTGGTCCTTTGGAGAAATAATATACTAATGGCTGTTTAAAATTTGAGAAGATGCCGTTAATCATTATAACTAATGCAGTATTGGCAACCACAGACGTACGTATGAAACCCATGTCTTCAAATCCAATAAACGATCCCTAGAGCTGTCATATATCAAATTTTCCATTAGTGAAGTCTCATCCATAGACAAATTAAGAATTATATCAGTTTCTGGTAACTGCTGCACTTTCTGCTTTAAAATACGAAATCTGTTATTATTTATCCCACAATTTAATTGTATATCTTCCACATACCTTTTTAAGGTACGTATTGATGGAAGGCTAAAACAGTGTGATAAAAAACTGTATGCCTGAGTACTATAATACAACAATGAACCATGAACCATGGACCTTGCCGTTGGTGGTGAGGTTTGCGTGCCTCAGCGATACAGATAGCTTTACCGTAGGTGCAACCACAACGGAGGGGTATCTGTTGAGATGCCAGACAAACGTGTGGTTCCTGAAGAGGGGCAGCAGCCTTTTCAGTAGTTGCAGGGGCAACAGTCTGGATGATTGATCTGGCCTTGTAGCACTAACCAAAACGGCCTTGCTGTGCTGGTACTGCGAACGGCTGAAAGCAAGGGGAAACTACAGCCGTAATTTTTCCCGAGGGCATGCAGCTTTACTGTATTGGTTAAATGATGATGGCGTCCTCTTGGGTAAAATATTCCGGAGGTAAAATAGTCCCCCATTCGGATCTCCGGGCGGGGACTACTCAAGAGGACGTCGTTATCAGGAGAAAGAAAACAGGCTTTCTTCGGATCAGAGCGTGGAATGTCAGATCCCTTAATCGGGCAGGTAGGTTAGAAAATTTAAAAAGGGCAATGGATAGGTTAAAGTTAGATATAGTGGGAATTAGTGAAGTTCGGTGGCAGGAAGAACAAGACTTTTGGTCACGCGAATACAGGGTTATAAATACAAAATCAAAGAGGGGTAATGCAGGAGTAGGTTTAATAATGAAAAAAACACAGGAGTGCGGGTAAGCTACTGCAAACAGCATAGTGAACGCATTATTGTGGCCAAGATAGACACGAAGCCCACGTCTACTACAGTAGTACAAGTTTTTATGCCAACTAGCTCTGCAGATGACGAAGAAATTGAAGAAATGTATGATGAAATAAAAGAAATTATTCAGATAGTGAAGGGAGACGAAAATTTGATAGTCATGGGTTCTAGAATTCGGTAATAGGAAGAGGGAGAGAAGGAAACGTAGTATGTGAATATGGATTGGGGGGAAGAAATTAAAGAGGAAGCCGCCTGGTAGAATTTTGCACAGAGCACAACTTAATCATAGCTAACACTTGGTTCAAGAATCATAAAAGAAGGTTGTATACATGGAAGAAGCCTGGAGATACTGACAGGTTTCAGATAGATTATATAATGGTAAGACAGAGATTTAGGAACCAGGTTTTAAATTGTAACACATTTCCAGGGGCAGATGTGGACTCTGACTACAATCTGTTGGTTATGAACTGTAGATTAAAACTGAAGAAACTGCAAAAAGGTGGGAATTTAAGGAGATGGGACCTGGATAAACTGACTAAACCAGAGGTTGTACAGAGTTTCAGGGAGAGCATAAGGGAACAATTGACAAGAATGTGGCAAAGAAATACAGTAGAAGAAGAATGGGTAGCCTTGAGGGATGAAGTAGTGAAGGCAGCAGAGGATCAAGTAGGTAAAAAGACGAGGGCCAGTAGAAACCCTTGGGTGACAGAAGAAATATTGAATTTAATTAACGAAAGGAGAAAATATAAAAATGCAGTAAATGAAGCAGGAAAAAAGGAATACAAACGTCTCAAAAATGAGATCGACATGAAGTGCAAAATGGCTAAGCAGGCATGGCTAGACGACAAATGTAAGGATGTAGAGGCTTATCTCACGAGCGGTAAGATAGATACTGCCTAGAGGAAAATTAGAGAGACCTTTGGAGAAAAGAGAACTACTTGTATGAATATTAAGAGCTCAGATGGAAACCCAGTTCTAAGCAAAGAAGGGAAAGCAGAAAGGTGGAAGGAGTATATAGAAGGTCTATACAAGGGCGATGTCCTTGAGGGCAATGTTATAGAAATGGAAGTGGATGTAGATGAAGATGTAATGGGAGATATCATACTGCGTGAAGAGTTTGACAGAGCACTGAAAGACCTAAGTCGAAAGAATGCCCCGGGAGTAGACAACATTCCATTAGAACTACTGACAGCCAGTCCAGACAAAACTCTACCATCTGGTGAGCAAGATATACGAGGTGCATTCAAGTTCTAAGGCGTCCGATTTTTTTTCTAATTAACTACTCACCCGAAATCGATGAAACTGGCGTTACTTCTCGACGTAATCACCCTGCAGACATACACATTTTTCGCAACGCTGACGCCATGATTCCATGGCAGCGGCGAAGGCTTCTTTAGGAGTCTGTTTTGTCCACTGGAAAATCGCTGAGGCACTAGCAGCACGGCTGGTGAATGTGCGGCCACGGAGAGTGTCTTTCATTGTTGGAAAAAGCCAAAAGTCACTAGGAGCCAGGTCAGGTGAGTAGGGAGCATGAGGAATCACTTGAAAGTTGTTATCACGAAGAAACTGTTGCGTAACGTTAGCCCGATGTGCGGGTGCGTTGTCTTGGTGAAACAGCACACGCACAGCCCTTCCCGGACGTTTTTGTTGCAGTGCAGGAAGGAATTTGTTCTTCAAAACATTTTCGTAGGATGAACCTGTTACCGTAGTGCCTTTTGGAACGTAATGGGTAAGGATTACGCCCTTGCTGTCCCAGAACATGGACACCATCATTTTTTCAGCACTGGCGGTTACCCGAAATTTTTTTGGTGGCGGTGAATCTGTGTGCTTCCATTGAGCTGACTGGTGCTTTGTTTCTGGATTGAAAAATGGCATCCACGTTTCATCCATTGTCACAACCGACGAAAAGAAAGTCCCATTCATGCTGTTGTTGCGCGTCAACATTGCTTGGCAACATGCCACACGGGCAGCCATGTGGTCGTCCGTCAGCATTCGTGGCACCCACCTGGATGACACTTTTCGCATTATCAGGTCGTCATGCAGGATTGTGTGCACAGAACCCACAGAAATGCCAACTCTGGAGGCGATCTGTTCAACAGTCATTCGGCGATCCCCCAAAACAATTCTCTCCACTTTCTCGATCATGTCGTCAGACCGGCTTGTGCAAGCCCGAGGTTGCTTCAGTTTGTTGTCACACGATGTTCTGCCTTCATTAAACTGTCGCACCCACGAACGCACTTTCGACACATCCATAACTCCATCACCACATGTCTCCTTCAACTGTCGATGAATTTCAATTGGTTTCACACCACGCAAATTCAGAAAACGAATGATTGCACGCTGTTCAAGTAAGGAAAACGTCGCCATTTTAAGTATTTAAAACAGTTCTCATTCTCACCGCTGGCGGTAAAATTCCATCTGCCGTACGTTGCTGCCATCTCTGGGACATATTGACAATGAATGCGGCCTTATTTTAAAACAATGCACATGTTTCTATCTCTTTCCAGTCTGGAGAAAAAAAATCGGAGGCCTTAGAACTTGAATGCACCTCGTATGAGACAGGCGATATACCCTCAGACTTCAAGAAGAATATAATAATTCCAATCCCAAAGAAAGCAAGTGTTGACAGATGTGAAACTTACCGAACGATTAGGTTAATAACTCACGGCTGCAAAATACTAACGCGAATTCTTTACAGACGAACGGAATAACTAGTAGAAACCGACCTCGGCGAAGATCAGTTTGGATTCCGTAGAAATAAAGGAACACGTGAGGCAATACTGACCCTACGACTTATCTTAGAAGCTAGATTAATGAAAGGCAAACCTACGTTTCCAGCATTTGTAGACTTAGAGAAAGCTTTTGACAATGTTGACTGGAATACTCTCTTTCAAATTCTGAAGGTGGCAGGGGTAAAATACAGGTAGTGAAAGGCTATTTACAATTTGTACAGAAAGCAGATGGCAGTTATAAGAGTCGAGGGACACGAAAGGGAAGCAGTGGTTGGGAAGGGAGTGAGACAGGTTTGTAGCCTCTCCCCGATGTTATTCAATCTGTATATTGAGCAAGCAGTGAAGGAAACAAAAGAAAAATTCGGAGTAGGTATTAAAATCCATGGCGAAGAAATAAAAACTCTGAGGTTCGCCGATGACATTGTAATTCTGTCAGAGACAGCAAAGGACTTGGAAGAGCAGTTGAACGGAATGGACAGCGTCTTGAAAGGAGGATATAAGATGAACATCAACAAAAGCAAAATGAGGATAATGGAATGTAGTCGTATTAAATCGGGTGATCCTGAGGGAATTAGATTAGCAAATGAGACACTTAAAGTAGTAAAGGAGTTCTGCTATTTGGGGAGCAAAATAACTGATGATGGTCGAAGTAAAGAGGATATAAAATGTAGACTGGCAATGGCAAGGAAAGCGTTTCTGAAGAACAGAAATTTGTTAACATCGAGTGTAGATTTAAGAGTCAGGAAGTCGTTTCTGAAAGTATTTGTATGGAGTGTAGCCATGTATGGAAGTGAAGCATGGACGATAAATAGTTTGTACAAGAAGAAAATAGAAGCTTTTGAAATGTGGTGCTACAGAAGAATGCTGAATATTAGTTGGGTAGATCACATAACTAATGAGGAGGTATTGAATAGGATTGGGGAGAAGAGAAGTTTGTGGCACAACTTGATTAGAAGAAGGGATCGGTTGGTAGGACATGTTCTGAGGCATCAAGGGATCACCAATTTAGTACTGGAGGGCAGCGTGGAGGGTAAAAATCGTAGAGGGAGACCAAGGGATGAATACACTAAGCAGATTCAGAAGGATGAAGGTTGCAGTAGTTACTGGGAGATGAAGAAGCTTGCACAGGATGGAGTAACATGGAGAGCTGCATCAAACCAGTCTCAGGACTGAAGACCACAACAACAACAAGTGCAAATAATTCAGTGTCATCTTTCCATCTCGCACCACGATTTCCATTCAGTGGTATACTGATTTGGCTTATCAATAAATCGAGAGCATCTTTTTTCAAGTACTTGGAACCAATACTTTTTAAAATGAGCTTGTCCTTTTCTACTTGTGTCCTGTGACGTTGTGGTTGCAGTTTATTCTTACGATGGGCACTTTCCTTGTCACGTAGTAATTTTGTACGACGTCTAATGATTTGCACGTTTTTACATTTCACACCATTTTCCAACACGCGAATAATTTCACGTAATCTTCAAAAGATGTCTGTGTTGCAGATTGCAGATTCCGTTGTTAGTGATTTTATATGTGTCTCTCGTGTAGTAACACTTGTGGTAGTTGTTTCTTCTGTGTCAGAAGACAGTTTTATTGTTTTTGCGGTAACACTTTCACGTTTCTATGGAAATTTTCTCTTCATTATCACTAGTTGTGGCTTATTCGGCACGTCAAATAACGTAGGAACTGCATTCCATACGAATGTCTTCCTTTCCGCGCTCATGACCTGGTTTGACTCGAAATGTAACGCACAAAACTTCACGTTATTGTGCAAATAAAGGACATCTTTTTGCAGCAGGTCCTGTCTTCTACTATTATAAACCATTTCTTGCTCCTAAAAAAGAAGAACAAATTCAGTATTTCGATACAGTTTATAAAAAAATCGTAAATAAAGAGCGCTCTAATGTGATGTTTCATACCTCTCAAGGTCCTTAGGAAACCTGAAGAATGACAAATGTGGTGTCTTCTTCCTATTATCAGTGCAATTGATTGCGCTACATACGCTGCCCTTCGTGTAAACCATCTTAAAAATGAATATAAACGATACTGTTTACATTTACTGAATACCGTATTCAGCAGTGTAACTTCTCCACCGCTTGGGGCGCTGTTGTAGCGGTGTATAACAAAAATCAGCAAGAGTGTCGTGACTGTATATATTAGACTGTGTATATTGGACTGTGGTAGTACTGATCTACATATGCATCGACTGCCATGTAATGCAGTGTTCCCTGGTGGTGTCTTGTGGTACTAATTCTGCGCAGTCACACAACTGTACGATGAAGAGGTTCGAAAACCCATATGGAAACTTTCGGGAGTGAGTTGCATAGAAGTCGGGCAGCTAGAAATTCAGATCTTGCGGTTATGCAGGGTGTTTCTAATTCCTAGTACAGGCTTCTAGAGGTTCTAGAAGGGACTTATTAGATAAAGTTTGATAAGGAATACGTCTCAAGAAATGTACAGTTTGTATATAAAATTTATTTTGCTCGCGCTTGTAACCGAAACGTTCATTGCTACTCTACGACTATAATGCCACATGTAACTGGATACACAAATGCCTACAAATCCCACGTGAACTCGTACCTGAAGGGTTAGTGTTTTTATTTTCACGGAACTGCAACTCGCTTTTTTCTTTCGTAGTACTGCTTTTCTTTCTAACTACGAAAAGACAGTAGCTTACATGCCTGTGCGCACTTATTGCCACATTCATTGATGGGATTGTACTAACGAAGAATTTTTCTCCACCTTGATGGAAGTTAACAGAATCTGCGGCCTCACACTGTACGTCTGGCGTTTTTATGCCGCTGAGGCCAGCTCCGCGACCATTAGTCACAAAAATTAGCCGCCTGCCCTGCCTTCTCTATGTCACTGTCCTATGGCTTCCACCTGTCTTCGCCCACTTGAGCATAACGTATTTCCACACTTAATAAAACTAAATCTTTCTCGACTTTTACGCCACAAAATATTTATTGAACTTTTAGCTGGTGTTCCTAATGTATTTTTCTAGTTTAATAAGGCACTTTATATTACAGAACTCTATCATCAAAGCGCAGAGTTGATTGGATAGTTCTACCCCAGGTAGAACAATGCTTTAATCTTTTCACAAAATAATTCATTGCCTACCTTACCCACAGCTTCAGTGAGTTTGTGGTTCCAATCAGCTTCCACAACAGCAGTTAGCCTCAGTGAGACTCGACGAGAGCTGTGGTAACTTGGCCGTAAGAATTCCCTTGATAATAGAACAAAATCTATGAATGCTGGTCGCCGGTTCTGATGGAGCAAGTTTTATTCAACGTTTCTAAAGGAAACGTAAACGTAATTCAATTTTTAAACTTATCTTTATCTGAATTCTTTGTTTAAGTCAAATGACTTCTTTTAACTGAAATAATGACGTATTTTACGTTAAACGTCCTTCAAACAGGAGCAAAAGATGGATAAGCTGACTAAAGTAATTGTAGCACACTTGCTACTAGAGTAAATTTTAATGTGCAACGTGACCAAAGAAATTTATCGTGTTAATAGTCACTTTAGAAAATTCTGACAAGGATCTTTACTTTAACTGAAATTTTCTCTCAGAGAGTTTAACTAAACGACCCCTTAATGTATTAATAATTCCTTAGGCCTGAGAGAGAGTTCATCATTGTGTTCTAACAATGTCTATGATGACAAGTTTTTCTGGTAATATTAAACTTCAGAAAAATATTTATACACTCAGAATTATTCCTTAAATTTACTTAAATAGAAGTAACATAACTTGTTAAGGCAAGTAACAGTTTATACGTAGATGCTGACAAGGGAAGGTCAGGGTAGTCATCTCGAAGAAAAGAACAAAACTGTTGTTTTGTTACTGGCTAGAAAGAAAAACTCTTTCTAAAGTTTTGGCTCCTACGTTGCAACTGTATTGACAGGATCGGGAGGAATAGGTCGGGCGGTAATAGGTTTCCCCTCTCCACTAAAGCCCCCCCCCCCCCCCCCATTTACGTATCGCACTGCAAGCAGAGAAGTGGTCACAATATGCCAGATGGGTTTGTATTTGCTGTTAGAGTAGATCATATTATCTCTGTGGTGTGGACGTGTGTATCTAGTGTTATTAAGTGTTTCACACTAGACAATGAGACGGGTAGTAACTGTGAAACTGCTGCTGGAGTATTTTGGTGTTACAGAAAATATACCTACAAGAGAAGAGCGTGTTATTTATGAGCAAATAAAGCATCAGCTGACAGAAGAGGATGCTGTAATAGCAGAGGTTACTATACTTTTAAGAGATCGAGAGGCATCAGATGAAAAGACATCAAATGAAGAAAATGATAGTGCCATGGCTGTGAGGGATGAAGCGACGTCAACAGAGGGGGGGGGGGGGGGATTTCCAGGGAAGCAGTGGTTCGTCTTGTCAGTCATCACCTCCAAGAAAACGAAAAAAGTTTCCAGAAGGCCTATGGTACAAGATATGGTCAAAACAACCAAGGGAAAAAAAGATGGAAATGTCGATATTCCCCACCTGTGTCGCCCTGGGTTAGCAGCTGACATGACACCGAACCTGAATATTACAGCAGTGTTGGCACAGAAAAGGAAAATAAGGAGCGAGATTGTGTTAGTAATCTTTGAAAATAGGCTAATACAACGTCATACGTCAAATCCAGAAATTCTGCACGTTATCAGTTTGTACAATACATGACCGCACATTAAGACATGGGGCCCTGAAAATAAAGAAAACAATTGATCCTCACAATTCACTGCAGTTCACAACTTCAAACACGTTGGTAAAGAAATTTAATGTAAGAATAAGACTGTCTGTCGCAAAATAACCCACAAAGTCATCAAGTGCTTGGTTGAAGGGGATGCCGATATTAAACAAAAAGCTTATCATTTCGTGAGAGATATCAGACATCTCACTGAAGAAACACGTCTGTCACCAGATCAAGTAATTAATGCCGACCAATAAAGATTTGGTAAAGATCTACGATTTGGACGGATTCTCGCAGAGAAGGGAATGTCTTTGGTGCGATTGGATCCATGGAGGCAACCACATACTCTTACAGATAGTGTCTGGGACTGTGATGGATGGTACGCTGCTGCAACAATTGAATGTCCTTGTATCGGAGCCCACTGGCCACTTTCTACATCTACATCTACATATATACTCCGCTAGCCACCAAGCGGTGTGTGGCGGAAGGCACAATCCGCGCCAAAGTCATATTCCCCCCCCCCTCCCCCTCCCATCCCCTCTGTTCCACTCGCGCGAGGGAAAAGCAACTGTCTGAACGCCTCAGTACGAGGTCTAATTTCCCTTATCTTTGAATGGTGCTCATTGTGCGATTTGAAAGTTGGCGGTAATAATATATGCTCTACATCCTTGGTGAAGATCGGATTTCGGAATTTAGTGAGCATCCTCTTCCGTTTAGCGCGCCGTGTATCTGCAAGTGTGTCCCACTACAAACTTTCTATGAGATTTGTAATGCTCTCGTGGTGGCTAAATGTACCAGTCACGTATCTTGCCGCTCTTCTTTGGACCTTCTCAATCTCTTGAATCAGACCCAACTGGTAAGGGTCTCATACAGACGAACAATTCTCCAAGACTGGACGAACTAGCGTATTGTAAGGTATTTCCTTTGTTGAAGGACTGCATCGCTTCAGGATTCTACCAATAAACCGCAATCTAGAGTTCGCCTTACCCGTTACTTGTGTAATCTGATCATTCCATTTGACATCATTTCGAATAGTCACACCTAGATACTTGACGGACGTTACCGCTTCCGAAGACTGGGCATTTATTTTGTACTCGTACATGAATGGGGATTTTCGCCTTCTTATACGCAGTAGGCTACACTGCTAACTGCCAGTCATTAAACCACGCATTTATTTCTGCAAATCCTCACTGCTTTGTTCACAACTTTCGTGTGATACTACTTTCCTGTAGACTACAGCATCATCGGCAAACAGTCTAATGCCGCTGTCAATACCATCAACCAGATCGTTTATGTAAATCGTAAAAAGCAGCGGACCTATTACGCTGCTCTGGGGCACACCTGAAGTTACTCTTGGTTCTGTTGAAGTTACCCCGTTCAGGACGACGTACTGCTCCCTGTCTGTTAGAAAACTTTCCATCTAACCGCATATGTCATCGGATAGACCGTAAGCGCGCACTTTTTGTAGCAAGCGACAGTGCGGAACTGAGTCGAACGCCTTTCGAAAGTCGAGAAATATGGCATCACCTGGGAGCCGGTATCTAGGGCCTGTTGTATATTATGCACAAAGAGGGCCAGCTGTGTCTCGCATGACCGCTGTTTCCTAAAACCGTGCTGGTTTCTGCAGATGAGCTTCTCAGAGTCTGGAAAGGTCATTATGTCTGAACACAAAATATGTTCCATGATTCTACAACAAATCGATGTCAGTGAAATTGGCCGGTAGTTTTGTGCATCCGATTTTCTACCCCTTTTATAGATTGCTATGACCTGGGCCTTCTTCCAGTCCCGTGGAACTTCCCGCTGTTCCAATGATCTCTGATAGATGATGGATAAGAATGGTGCTATATTTGTAGCATAGTCAACATAAAATCTTACGGGAATACCGTCTGGGCCAGATGCCTTCCTGGCGTCTAAGGATCTTAACTGTTTTACAATCCCAGATACACTAAACACTATGTGAGCCATCCTTTCCTTTGTTCGATAATTGAAAGGGGGAATGGCGCTGAAGTCCTCTACCGTAAACGAGTTTTTGAAAGCTAGGTTTAGAATTTCGGCCTTCTGTTTATCATCATCAGTTACATTACCCGTACTGTCCTGCAAATATGAATATAAATTTACCGGACATTAAGGAGTTTGCTAGCAAATCTGCTAATATGACGAAGAGAGACGTAAAAGTCTTCCTAGAACGAGTAATGTGGCCAGATATACAAACAGTATAACTCTACAGCTCATGAAGGTGATTGCAGCAAAGTGCACAGGCATTGTGCAATTTGCCGACGTTTTCTGCTTTTGTCCATACAAAAATTTTGCAAAATTTATCACAGATCAATTATGGTATCGTCTGACGATGATATTAACATACGGCGTTGTGACCATTTATTACGCCTTCGGTCGTCTGTGTACTTCCAGTCCTCGGCGGCACGATTCCCCAACTTAATCAGATTTGCATTTATCCAGCACGGCTACACCAAAGACTTTCTTGATATATTTCAAACATCCTTGGAGTATGGTTTCGAAGAGGGGTTAACGGAAGAATGTTTCCATGAGAACTGTGACCAGCCTGCTTTCATCCAATATGCTCACTGCGAGAACTGTCTATGCATTGACCATGCTGTTACAGCTGACTTACATATTTTTGCGCCCGATAGTACAGTCACGTAATTAAACACTATTATAGAGTGTTCCATGTTATATTATTGACTATTTGTCTCAAATAATCCATTTGTGTAATAAATCATTCATACTTACGGTATTTTCATCGTGGCTTTGACGATTGATATCTCCTGTTCTGCTACTCCATAGCAGTGGTGTAGTATATTTTATTGCTGTATTAACTGTGCTATGTAAGAATAGGCCGTGACCTTCCCTTGTAAGTTGGGACTATTGAGATGAGGTGGCGGGAGACTGATCGCTTCACATCTCATTATGGTGCTATTACTGCAACAAGCCACTGTGCTTGCTGATACCATTGTATCCTTCGTAGCTGTGCCCAACATTGTCAACTATTTTAGTTCATAAAATCTTTCATTCCGCAACTTACACAATAGAGACGCCTTTCCCAATCATCTGCCGTGTCCGCCCCAGTAGCTGAGTGGTCAGCGTGTCGGATTGCCGTCCTCTGGGCCCGGGTTCGATTCCCGGCTGGGTCGGAGATTTTCTCCGCTCAGGGACTGGGTGTTGTGTTGTGTTCATCATCATTTCATCCCCATCCGGCGTGCAGGTCGCCCAATGTGGCGCCGAATGTAATAAGACCTGCGATATGGCGGCCGGACCTGCCCCGCGAGGGGCCTCCCGGCCAATGACGCCAAACGCTCATTTCATTTCATTTTCATCATCTGCCATGACCACTGCTGAGTGTTAGCACTGGTTGCACTAATTCAAAGTTCTCAAAATCATTATGGTATGGACGGAGCAATACTCGCGTTCGCAGCCTCTGGCTGTCTTTCAGCAACTGTATTTTTCACCACTTTGCAAATGGACCGGCGTTGCAAAGCCACTTTGTCTGCTGGAAGGAAGACCCAAAGTGGATCCTCTTCGTAACTGCATTTATTTTACTGATAGAAAACTATCAAACCAGAGATACAAAACATAAATTAATGATCAACTTAAAATTACTTACAGTTATTGCATTGCATATTTTTATTCAGAAATGTTGCATGACTTCACTTTCTAGGTGACATATTTTCCCCTGAAACAACCGTATTGTTGGTATGAGAAATTTCTTACACAAATTACGAACTGTTGTGAAAACTTATTCACAGAAATTTAGATTACGTCACTTACGCGCCGTTTCTTGATGAAGTATGCTTATGGGATGATTCAGCAAGAAGTATACTTCATAACTCCTCTTTGCATCATAAGCTCAACAATTATAAGTTGGCGTCTTCTAGCAGGATAACACACCCTAAAAAAATTTCCCACAATTGTATACTAAAACCAGTAATATCTACCTCTATACATTTACGTAAGTGTACCTTGTATAAAAGTTCTTATATAATAATTTATAAACAGAAATTTTCCCCCTTCTGTGACATATTTGTATGAAATTCAATCTCTTTAATTCAATCACATATTTTTACACACATATACAAAAACACTTTATACTCTAATGCCATCAACTCATCGTTGAACTTTCTGGGCAGGCGACATACTTTATGAGTGTCTTTTCACCTTTATGCATGTCCTTCTCTTTTCATATTACTTTTACTGCTTTCTAGTGTTTCTTCTGCTTACTCTTTCCATTGCACTATGTATTTTACACGGTATGTATAAAGGGCTTATCGTGAAGCACAGTTTCTCACACTGACGTGCACAAATCTGCTTTTGACATTTTCTGTAACTTTGAGAAATCTTTTAGGGTGTGATGCTTAAATGAATGGTACTTCCGAAAAAACGAACTGAATACATACACACAGTATACATTTTCTGTTAAAACTTGATACGTGTACGAGATCACCTATTTTACATTTGGGCGTCCTAATTATTTCGTGGTTTTGATGAATTTTAGCCTCAGCTTGCTTTTTCATCTTGTCTTTGAGCATCGATTTTTTAACACTGATGTCTAATTCATCCCGCGGAGGATACTCAAGTAACTGCTTAAATAATGTATTAGTTCGTCTTTCGTTTAGGACCTCTCCTGGAATGAAACCAGTGCACTCCTTTGTTCAAAAATATGGTTCCAATGGCTCTAAGCACTATGGGACTTAACATCTGAAGTTATCAGTCTCTTAAACTTAGAAGTACTTAAACCTAACTAACCTAGGACATCACACACATCCATGCCCGAGGCAGGATTCGAACCTGCGACCGTAGCAGCAGCGCGGTTCCGGACTAAAGCGCCTAGAACCGCTCGGCCACATCGTCTGGCCGCTCCTTTGTTAATAAATACATAATTTATTCACAATCATTTTCGTAAATGCCCTATTTCTTACAGTTTCTGTGACAATAGATCGTAAATAAACGGCTTATTTCCCGCATATGTCGTTCCCTGCTTATGGAATAATCTCACCATCTTTTCATACACTGCCTTTGATGCTATTTTCCTTATTGGGTATTCGACAAACTGTCTGATCTGCCATTATTCGTAGATCTGACTCTTTTCGTTCCTCTTCCAGTCCTCAGTGGATACCATTCATGCCTAGATCCTAAACACGAATTCACTTCTTCTTCGTACACTAAACATTCCGTTTTCGACTGCATGGTATTGGCTTGATATCTGTCTGGTCTTTGCACGGAACGTCTTATCCAGAGGTCTTTTCTCCTCTTCATCTTAACATCTTGACCGACTTTTTCTCGTAGAACTATTCTACATTTCCTACTGTCACATCCTCCTCTGCTTTATCCGTCAGGTTATGCCTCTCTGCCACGGTCTCGGAAATTTCTACCTCTCCTACTATTTTAGTGGTTCTCTCTGATGATAATGATGCTTGCCGGCCGCGGTGGTCTCGCGGTTCTAGGCGCGCAGTCCGGAACCGTGCGACTGCTGTGGTCGCAGGTTCGAATCCTGCCTCGGGCATGGATGAGTGTGATGTCCTTAGGTTAGTTAGGTTTAAGTAGTTCTAAGTTCTAGGGGACTGATGACCACAGCAGTTGAGTCCCATAGTGCTCAGAGCCATTTGAACCAATAATGATGCTTGGTCGTCTACTACTTGTTGTTGCCTCACCTATTCTTTAAATAACTCACGTAGGTTAAAATCAGTCCCGTCTACTTCTTTATCTAGAAAAATTAACTCATTCTCACTGCTGCTTTCTTCTTCCTTGTCTTCCTGTGGATGTTCTAATTTGTACAAGACGTCTACGAAAGTACTGTCGAGCTTATAAGTTTCTACAATATCGGATACTTCGTCTTCCATTCTATTACATGATTCACTTCCGTGACTGTGTACTACTGCTATCACCGAGTATTTATTGAGATCATCATGGGTCCTACTAACTTCGTGTCCAGGTTAGAATTAATCTCTACATCTACATCTACATTTGCACTCGGCAAGCCACCCAACGGTGTGTGGCGGAGGGCACTCTACGTGCCACTGTCATTACCTCCCTTTCCTGTTCCAGGTGCGTATGGTTCGCGAGAAGAACGACTGCCGGAAAGCCCCCGTGCGCGCTCTAATCTCTCTAATTTTACATTAGTGATCTCCTCGGGAGGTATAAGTAGGGGGAAGCAATATATTCGATACCTCATCCAGAAACGCAACCTCTCGAAACCTGGACAGCAAGCTACACCGCGATGCAGAGCGCCTCTCTTGCAGAGTCGCCACTTGAGTTTGCTAAATATCTGCATAACGCTATCACGCTTACCAAATAACTCTGTGACGAAACGCGCCGCTCTTCTTTAGATCTTCTCTATCTACTCTGTCAACCCGACCTGGTACGGATCCCACACTGATCAGCAATACTCAAGTATAGGTCGAACGAGTGTTTTGTAAGCCACCTCCTTTGTTGATGGACTACATTTTCTAAGGACTCTCCCAATGAATCTCAACCTGGCACCAGCCTTATCAACAATAAATTTTATATGAAGATTCCACTTCAAAAAGCTCCGTACGCATACTCCCAGATATTTTACAGAAGTAACTGCTACCAGCGTTTGTTCCGCTATCTCTGCGTTGAAAGCCTCCTGTTTCTGAGCAAGTTGATTCTGGAGATGATGATTATATTGTGCAAATATATCTCTGAATATGCATGTATCTCTGCACCGTGCACATTTTTACTAACTTTCTCTATCCCTATGATTCCTCCTCGTCGCAATTCGACTTTTTGATCGAATTCTTTACTCTTCTCAACATCACTCGCTTCCTTCCCCTGTTTGCGTTCTCTGTTGACGTCATTTATAATCACATGCACCTTGACTGGCACCTCCTTCTCTAATTCCACTTGCTGACCTAGAATCTTTCAGCTCCTCTACTTCTAGCCTGTGTTCACTTCTATTTCATCCCCTTCACTAGCGATTGTTTCTTCTTCTCTTTCCACCGTCTGTATCTCGAAGTTAATGCTTTTATAGATTCGGTTTCGAAACTGCTCTTCATGCGAACAACGCTTGATATTCTCGCCCCTATTTCCTCTTTCCCAGTACTTCATATAGTGTCTATTATGTTTCTAGTCCATTTCTTCTTTCCTGCGTGTGTCAGGTCCTTGACCCGCGTGGTACTTTGTTTTCTGCTTCTTCTTGTACCCTGTTACCCTGATAAGAATAACCTTCTCGGCCTCTTCATCTTCTCATATTAAACTATGGTCCGTCTCTTTCACCTCGTTCAAGTCCGTTTTGGTTACTGATCCCTCGTTGGTTGCGGGTTTCGCTCCATATTCTTAAAATCCACTTCGTTGCGGAGAAATTTTCTCGCGAAATGCCGCGCAGGATTAGCCGAGCTGTTTAAGGCGCTGCAGTCATGGACTGTGCGGCTGGCCCGGCGGAGGTTCGAGTCCTCCCTCGGGCATGGGCGTGTGTGTTTGTCCTTAGGATAATTTAGGTTAAGTAGTGTGTAAGCTTAGGTACTGATGACCTTAGCAGTTAAGTCCCATAAGATGTCACACACATTTGAACTTTTTTTTTTCTCGCTAAATTCCAATCACCAAATTTCCCCTTCGAATGCGAAAATATTTTGTTGATGCCGACGTACATAGGAAGAAACGATCACCATGATAAAATAAGGGAAATCCGCGCGCTATACGAGATTGGAATAATAGAGAATTGTGAAGGTGGTTCGATGAACCCTCTGCCAGGCACTTAAATGTAATTTGCAGAGTATCCCTATAGATTTAGATCTATCCTCGTCCTCTACTTTTTCCAAAAATGCATCAAAAGTATGATGATTACTCTGTATGTATCATTTAGAATCATCGGGCAGCTTTCTCCAAAGCTCTCATACGATATCTGACTCAGACCTCCTACTCTTCAAATACTCCAACCTCTTGAAGCACAAGTCGCAATACCCTTTCATGGATCTGTGTTCATGTTCTGGCATTCTTTCAACGACAAATTCGCACCACAAGCTGCCCTACTTCTGGATAGACCAAAACTCTTCCAGAAATGTATTCTGAAATCCGAAAATTTTGTTCTACACTCCTGGAAATTGAAATAAGAACACCGTGAATTCATTGTCCCAGGAAGGGGAAACTTTATTGACACATTCCTGGGGTCAGATACATCACATGATCGCACTGACAGAACCACAGGCACATAGACACAGGCAACAGAGCATGCACTATGTCGGCACTAGTACAGTGTATATCCACCTTTCGCAGCAATGCAGGCTGCTATTCTCCCATGGAGACGATCGTAGAGATGCTGGATGTAGTCCTGTGGAACGGCTTGCCATGCCATTTCCACCTGGCGCCTCAGTTGGACCAGCGTTCGTGCTGGACGTGCAGACCGCGTGAGACGACGCTTCATCCAGTCCCAAACATGCTCAATGGGGGACGGATCCGGAGATCTTGCTGGCCAGGGTAGTTGACTTACACCTTCTAGAGCACGTTGGGTGGCACGGGATACATGCGGACGTGCATTGTCCTGTTGGAACAGCAAGTTCCCTTGCCGGTCTAGGAATGGTAGAACGATGGGTTCGATGACGGTTTGGATGTACCGTGCACTATTCAGTGTCCCCTCGACGATCACCAGTGGTGTACGGCCAGTGTAGGAGATCGCTCCCCACACCATGATGCCGGGTGTTGGCCCTGTGTGCCTCGGTCGTATGCAGTCCTGATTGTGGCGCTCACCTGCACGGCGCCAAACACGCATACGACCATCATTGGCACCAAGGCAGAAGCGACTCTCATCGCTGAAGACGACACGTCTCCATTCGTCCCTCCATTCACGCCTGTCGCGACACCACTGGAGGCGGGCTGCACGATGTTGGGGCGTGAGCGGAAGACGGCCTAACGGTGTGCGGGACCGTAGCCCAGCTTCATGGAGACGGTTGCGAATGGTCCTCGCCGATACCCCAGGAGCAACAGTGTCCCTAATTTGCTGGGAAGTGGCGGTGCGGTCCCCTACGGCACTGCGTAGGACCCTACGGTCTTGGCGTGCATCCGTGCGTCGCTGCGGTCCGGTCCCAGGTCGACGGGCACGTGCACCTTCCGCCGACCACTGGCGACAACATCGATGTACTGTGGAGACCTCACGCCCCACGTGTTGAGCAATTCGGCGGTACGTCCACCCGGCCTCCCGCATGCCCACTATACGCCCTCGCTCAAAGTCCGTCAACTGCACATACGGTTCACGTCCACGCTGTCGCGGCATGCTACCAGCGTTAAAGACTGCGATGGAGCTCCGTCTGCCACGGCAAACTGGCTGACACTGACGGCGGCGGTGCACAAATGCTGCGCAGCTAGCGCCATTCGACGGCCAACACCGCGGTTCCTGGTGTGTCCGCTGTGCCGTGCGTGTGATCATTGCTTGTACAGCCCTCTCGCAGTGTCCGGAGCAAGTATGGTGGGTCTGACACACCGGTGTCAATGTGTTCTTTTTTCCATTTCCAGGAGTGTATATATCCAAGTTCAGTCCCCAACGCTCAGCATTTTTATGTAGTCAAATGGATGCCAATTTACTTATTTGTCCTGACTATGAAATTTATGCTCTTTACTCAAGTGCTATTACGTGTATGAATCTGGACTTGTAACAGTTTGATCTATTTACGAAGTCTCGTTGCTTCTTGTTTCTGTACGCAAGAACCTACTCTTTATTGCACACTCTTCGCAGTGATATACAGCTCTTCAAATTTGGCAGTAGTTTCTTCCGAAAGTTCTATCTTAACTACAGGTACCTAGTATTTCCTATCAATTAGAGATTCTACTGTATCCTCTACCCTCTTAATTTCAGAGTCGAACCTTTCCTCAAGTTTGGAAACCCTTGTCTGAATTTTGGTTATTTCAGTTTCCATGTTACCTATTGATTTACTTATCTCTGTGTTTGCGTTTTCAAATTGGCTAAATTCGCATCAATTTTTCGAGAAAGCTTTGTATGTTCACTCTTCATCTGATTCTTGACTCCATTTTTTCAATTTCAGATTCCTTGCTTCACTATCGGTTTCCAACTGTTTCATTTTGGTTTCCATCTGATTGGTAACTCACTAAATCGGCAACAGTTTCCAGTTGTACTGCCTCCATTGTTAGATTCGATCCAGTTTCAGTTGATAGCCGAAGCATATCTTGCTCCACGTTTCGAACTGGGTTATCTACTGTTTTACAGGTTGTCGCCATGAACCTACAAATTTTGGTATCCAGTTTACAAGGCCAAATTTACGACACTGAAGGTTACTTAAATCAAAATTTGACTAAGTCCTTTCATGCAATATCACGAGAAATCGAACTGTTCATCGCAACTTTACAACTGTGACGCCACATGTTGTCGAATACACACATACCTATCAATCATACGTGATCTCATACCTGAAGAGTTAACAGTCTTAAGTTCAAAAGAGTGCGAACCACCTTTTTCCTTTCGTAGTACTATTTCTCTTTCTCACTACGAAACGACTGTGCCTTACGTGCCAGTGCACTTACAGCCATGTTCATTGATAGGACTGTATGAAGTGAAGAATTTTTCTCTGCCTTGGAGGGAGTTAACAGGATCTGTAGTCTGACACTGCAAACGTTGCCGGCACGTCCGGCGTTTTTATGCCGCTGAGGCCAGCCACGCGACCATTAGTCACAAGAAATAGCCGCCTGCCCTGCCTTCTCCATGTCACTGCCCTGTGGCTTCCACCTGTCTTCGCCCAGTTGAGGCTATGCGTATTTCTACACTTAACAAAACAAAATCTTTCTCGCCTTTTAGGTCATCAAATATTTATTGAACTCTTGACCGATATTCCAAATGTATTTTCCTAATTTGAAAAGGCACATTATACTATCGTACTTTATCACCAGAGGGCAGAGTGGATTGGGTGGTTTGATCCAAGATAGAACAAAGCCTTAATAGTCACTCGAAAAAATTCATTGTCTACCATACGCACAGCTTCTGTGCGTTTGTGGTTCCAATCAGTTTCCGCAACAGCAGTTAGCTCGACGAGAGCTATGGTAACTTACCTTAAGAATTCCCCTGAAAATCGAATGGAAATTGCGGAGATTGGTCGCCAGCTCTTATGGAGCAACTGTCAGTCTACTTTTCTAATGGAAACGCGAATGTAATTAAATTGTTAAATTTATATTTATCTGAATTCTTTGTTTAAATAAAACTGTACTTTTAACTGAAATAATTATGTATTCTACATTAATCTTTCTGAAAACTCAAACATGAGATGGATATGCTGTCTTTAATGTAATTGTAGTACACATGCTATTAACGCAAATTCTGACGTGCTGTGTGACCAAAAAAGATTGTCACATTACTAGTCACTTTAGAAAATTCTTTCAAAGTCAAATAAGAAAAGCGATCTTGAATGTAGTAACTATTGTTTAGCTCTGAGGGAGCGTGCGATATCGTGTTCTTACGATGTTTATGACTACAAGTTTTTATCATAATCCTAAACGTCGTAAAAACACTTATTATTAGTTAAATTTACTCAAATAGAGAAAACAGGTCTTTCTAAGGTGAATAACAATTTAAAGTAATTACTTTAACCTCCTCTATTTTCCTAAACTGCATTACATATTTTGAAATGTTGACTGAGCTCTCTGACAATTCTGAAAACGGTTAATAAACGTAATAACTTTCTTGTCTTGAATAAGTAGATTCCGAGTTGCGGCTGTTAGAGATGAAGTGGCAGGTAACTGATGTCTTCACGTCTCAGTATCGTTGTCTATTATTGTAAAATTGTAACAAACCACTGTACCCGTTGACGCCATTATACTCTTTCTATGTGCACCCAACGTTGTCAACAATTTCAGTTCGTAAGCTCTTGCATTCTTCAACTTAAACAATAGAGACGAATTTTTCCATACATCTGCCCCTGTCACTTTTGAATATTAGTACTGGTTGCAGTAATTCAGAATTCTCAACATTACTATAGTGAGAACAGATATCGACTCTCCCTCTGCCTGTCTTTTCCATTGCTTTGCAAAGGGCTCGGCGTCGCAAGGCCACCTTGCCCGCTGAGAGGATAACCCAAAGTGGATCCTGTTCATATCTATATTTATTTTACTGATTGAAAACTATTAAACCTTAGATGCGTCCCTTACAATATCACGATCAATGATCACTTTAAAACTACTAACAATTACTGCATTGCGTATGTTCATTCAGATATGTCGCATGGCTTCCCCTGAAACAAGAGTATTGTTGGTATGAGCAATTTCTCGTATAAATTATGAAAAGGTATGAAAAATACTGTACGTGAATTTAGATTGCGTTACGTGCCTCACGGTGCGCACAAAACTAAGAAGAGAGCGCTACAGTCATTCGCTGTTTTAAGCATGATATCACCTGCCATTGCCGTCCGACTACGAGAACGGTTACGAGAAACTGGTACGTTTGTAACTATGGCGGTCGACTGTGATGCATCACGGACGCGACACACTCTCGACTTTGAAGAGAACGTCCTTCGTCACACAGAAGAGAACCCGACGACGAGTACCCGAAACATTGCAAATGTCATGGTCTCCTAAAGGACGCACAAGTCAGATCTCATTGTCACTGCTGTGGGCGTACCGTGACGCGGGAGATTGGAAAGTAATCCGATCTTCAAACATATTTTACAGCCAAACGGTACACTTACGGATAAGGGTTCTATGTTAACATTGCATCTTCTAAGTCCCCTTCACAAACTCCAGAATCTCTTATAGGAACTGTGAAACACTCTGAATTTTACGCGCGTGGCAGTACAGGCAATTTTACGTAATTAATTTTTCTTGTGAGAAATATGCACTTGTTGATTAAGACCGTTGAATTACTGTGGTCCCAGGGGTCGGGTTACAACTATAAGTGGCAAAATTTACACATAAATCGCATACTATAATAAAAACAGGACTTGACTGAGCATGTAAGACAAAATTTGATGATCAATGTAACATTATTTATGTAGATTAATGTAATAAGTTTGTTTCATTCTTGCATGTTATTCATTGGGTAAACGATTATTAAGAAAAGAGCTGCACTACTGTTTTATGACTGTAAATTTGAAATTCGTGTTGGAACCCATTAAATCCATAATACCATAAGAAACTTGCACAACTAGATATAGCAGTTGCTACCAGATGAAATTAAAGGCCCCGGGCGACATCTGTTTTGTTCAGTAAGGATAGTTAATCTAACGCAATCGTAAACTGCTGTATTATTAGCGCAATACGTTAAGGATACTCATTTGGTCATGAGCGATTAGCAATGAATTTTTTTGGGCTGATAATTTGGCCACGGACGACTGATGTAATTAACCAAGTTTTGGAACTTACGGAACAAAAAATGTAGGTCCAATAAGCGTGCTATGACAGTCCACTTAGATAATTAGTTCCCTTTTCCATGAGTGATGATGATGATGTTTGGTTTGTGGGGCGCTCAACTGCGTGGTTATCAGCGCCCGATTTTTCCATGAGTAATATGCACTTTAAACGTTATGAAGCAGAGTGCGTTAACGTAAAAATGGTTCAGATGGCTCTAAGCAACATGAGACTTAACATCTGAGTTCATCAGTCCCTTAGACGAAGAACTACTTAAACCTAACTAACCTAAGGACATCACACACATCCATGCCCGAGGCAGGATTCGAACCTGTGACCGTAGCAGTAGCGCGGTTCCGGACTGAAGCGCCTAGAACCAGACGGCCACAACGGCCGGCTGTGCGTTAACGAAAGAACAGTTTCACACGTTTCTTTAAACAGATATAAGTATTTCCCTATACATTGGCCGTTTGCAGATCTGTAGTTGACCGTTTATTTTAGTTCAAGAATTTCTGTATCATACTAAAGTCTTCAGTGTGAGAACCTTACTTTGCATTTCAAAATTCTACTTCCGTCTGCCAGACATTTCATTTTTGTAGACAGAGTCTTACAATAGGTGTACTTCGCTCTAAAGCAGAGAGTAGTATAGCTTGTTTTTCTCATTCCACTGTTGTCTTTTAAATGAAATTAGTGGCTGCATTAAAATACGATTGCACTTCTCTTGAAGATGATACACGTAAAGAGCTCTCTAATACTATAACCGTGGATGAGAACCTCGAGAAAGCGCGCGATATTGGCTTGGATGATCTGCAGTTAAAAGTGTACGAAGTCGCTGACATCATACGCATACGAGAAGGTATTTTTTACACGACCAGTCACCTAAGTGAAGGCACTGTGCAAAGTGTGTGTCGCATTTGTAGAATGGCGAACATTCGCAAATTTGTAAATTAATCGATCAGCAATGTTTGAAGAATCCAACTAATTTTGTACGCAAAGCTGTTGCTGTGGATGACGCGATAGTTCACCACTTATACCACAAATGAAACAGCAACAACGACAGCGGGGAGGAGTCGATTGCATCGAAATAATAAAGCACTCCGTTTTCAGGCCACAAGTGGCCCATCGGGACCATCCAACTGCCATATCATCCTCAGCTGAGGATGCGGATAGGAGGGCCGTGTGGTCAGCACACCTCTTTCTTTGACCGGAGTCGCTGTTATTCGGTCGACTGGCTCCTCAGTTGCCATCACGAGACTGAGTGCACCCTGAAAAATGGCAACAGCACATGGCAGCCCGGATGGTCACCCATCCAAATGCCGGCCACGCCCGACAGCGCTTAACTTCGGTGATCTGACGGGAACCGTTGTATCCTCGGCGGCAAGGCCGTTGCCGACGCATCGAAATAATGGCGAAATAGATTTCATCCGCCTTAAAGATTATGGACCGTGTTTTCTGAGATGCGGTGGGGATTCTTCCTACTGGTTGTCTTTCAAAGAATGAACTAGTACGTGGCAAATACTATGTAAGTCCTCTGGTCCCACTGGCTGCAAAATTGCACGAGACGAGGCCTTGTTTGCAACAGAAATGAACACGGATAGGTAATTATCACTAATGGTGTTTTATTGAAAGGAAGGAGGAAGACTAGTGTTTAATGTCCCGTCGACAACGAGGCCATTAGGGATGGTTTCTTTGAAAGAAAACTGAGGGACCTGAAATAACGACTTCTTGGAACATTTTCCCTACTCACTACCAGGATAATCATAAAATTTGAGTTATCACTTTGAGAAATAAAGTTTCGTCATCAATTTTTTGTACATTTGCAGGTGATGGTACTACTGATACATTTTGAAATTCCCACTTCACAGTACCGTAGCAGGACACTAGAGAAGAAAAACCGAAGTGGCGGAACTAGCTGATATGCTACGGTCGCAGGTTCGAATCCTGCCTCGGGCATGGATGTGTGTGATGTCCTTAGGTAAGTTAGGTTTAAGTAGTTCTAAGTTCTAGGGGACTATGACCACAGATGTTAAGTCCCATAGTGCTCAGAGCCATTTGAACCAATTTTGAACTAGCTGATAAAGTTTTGGTAGGCTGCGCCATTTTGTTTTCGGCTCCTCTAGTACTGTGCCGTGAGGAATCCAATGTGTACCAGGAGGATAGACACGTACCTGCGAACAATAAAAAAATTAATTACGTATCTTTACTTTCTGAAGGCGATAATTAATATTTTATGACTACCTCTCGTAGACTGGCACTTTATTCCGCTCACTCGATTTATGGAAAAAGAAAGTTGTAACTGGAAATCGTTGTGAGTCTAGTGAAGAGTTTACAAAAGGCGTGAGTGGATACTTTGCAGCCTGCCAGAACTGCACTTCCGGGATGGCATCTTCTCATTCCGGAAGAGTTTGATAGGGTTCACACACGTATGTTTGTTTCTGACCAAAGAAGACGGCGTTTCACCGCCAGGTGGAAGAGTATATCGGTAGACGGCTCTCCGAGTGTGCTCAGCATGTGTGAACTGCGCGAGTGGATGGTGCCGGCGGGCTATCCAGACGGTATCGGCGCTGCCGCAGTTGTCAGCGCCAGACCGGCTTCGAACGCAGGGTCGGTCTGAATCTGCAATATCGACCGGCGCGGCTGTGCCGTGGCGCGGCCGCTCGCCTCGCTGGCGTGGCGTGTCCTGCCGCTGACGTCTCGCTGCCCTCTGTCCGCGCTTCTTGCCACGTGCCACCGATGGGACGGCATGTCATAACCACACATAGGTTTCACCTTGTGTCTGCACCAGGGAAATATAAAAGGGCCATTACTTTTTATGGTCTACCCTGTCAGTCCATAAAGTTTCTAGACAAGATTAATAAGAAAGACGGTAACGTTAGAGTGGAGGTTGTAAGGCTTTACTTGTTTTACGTAGTCTTCCCCCACTTTCAGCCATGTGAAACCGTCTTTGGGATGTTCAACTCGCGCTTCACATTGACTTGAATATCGGTAATGTCGTCAAAGTGGAGATCCGTTATAAGAATTTCAGCACCTTGTTTTGTATCATGCTGGTGCTGCTAACAGTAAGTCTTCTTAGCCACAACGAATTTTTTCCAGAAAAGAATCGTCCACATGTTTCATTTCAATTATGTAGTACGCAAGTGTCCACGTGTCGTTTTTGTTTTGGAGTCAAGGAGTGTACATCCAACTTTGCTCTCACTTTTCTCTTCTTCAAATCGTTCTGGGGTGCACACTTGATTTAGAAGTGTTGCTATTTGTGACAGAACAATTCTGACACTCTACAATCACATGTCCACTATTTAACATCGCCTGCTCGCAACTGACTGCTCGATTGCACATCTGTTGTTTCAAGTTGCTACCGCAGTTACTGCGCTGACGCCGCTTATACACCAGGAATAAAATCAGTCTATGAAATTTTTGGACTGACGTTGTATACTCTAGTTTCCATTAATCAAAAATTATTCATCAAATTTTTGACAGTCGTGTTCACAATACACACATTTTAAAAACGGTTTCGCACGTTTATTTGTTAACCAGTTATCGCTGCAATAAAGAGATAATTCAAAATTACTCGATGTTATTGTTGCGGTATTAACAACAGAAAGTCATTGCTGTTGATTAACTATTCTCTTCCTAACCTGATTAGTTAGAAAATGAAGATGTACGATACGTATATAGTTTACCAATAAGTGGTTGACTATAGTTTCTAGCAGCTGGAGGAGATCTGATTGTCGTTTCAGGTCAATCCCAAGAGCAGCTTAAGTTACCTACAGGTTTTTTTCTCACCGGTAATATGGTTGTGTTTGATTGAACCTTATAATTATGTACTTTTATTATTGTTGTTGTGATATTCAGTCTGAAGCCTAGTTTGATGCACATCTCCATGCTAGTCTACTCTGTGCAAGGTTTTTCACCTCTGCATAACAGTTGTAACCCACATCCATTTGCACCTGTTCACTGTAATCTATACTTTGCCTCCCTAAACCATTTTTAACCTATATTTCTCCCCCCCCCCCCCTCTTCCAGTTGTGAAACTGACTATCCCCGATTCCTCACTATGTATTCTATCAAACAGTCACCTCTTGTGCAATAAATTTGTTTTCTGCTAAGTTAGATTCAGTAGCTAATAGTAACGCCACGAGGCTCAACGGCCTGGTGCATGTCCCTCATGTGGATGCCACTTCGGTATCTTACGTGACCCTCAGTCAATTGCATTTGGTGTTCCCCAGACTGTCACCTATTCAAGTACCAACTAGGCCCGAAGTTACATAACTTCGGTGACGGGAGGGGAAGCGGTGTATCCAAAGTGGTAAGGCCATTGGCAGTGATAGGTCTTCGTTATTCAATCTGCGCATCTAATCTAGAGCATTCTTTCTTACTTACGCTATCAAATCCCACAAAACAATTACTCTCGCAGCCCGCATCTCGTGGTCGTGCGGTAGCGTTCTCGCTTCCCACGCCCGGGTTCCCGGGTTCGATTCCCGGCGGGGTCAGGGATTTTCTCTGCCTCGTGATGGCTGGGTGTTGTGTGCTGTCCTTAGGTTAGTTAGGTTTAAGTAGTTCTAAGTTCTAGGGGACTTATGACCACAGCAGTTGAGTCCCATAGTGCTCAGAGCCAACCAATTACTCTCGCAAATAACTGAATTAGACACTGATGTAGTGGCTTTTAGTACTCCCTGTCGGTGTGACTATATGAAACTCCATGAAACATCGATTATGTTGGCGAGTCATCCTGAACCATGGTGGGGAGTTATCCTGATACATGTTCGTTCAACCACTGGCACAACTCACGGACATTGTTTGCAGCTGGGTTTGAGGTGTGTACATCTATCAAACAACTACTCTTGCGATTAACTGGATTAGAAACCGATTTAGTAGGATTTAGTAACCCTTTTCGCCCTGATTCCATAAAACACCGAATGTGTTGGGGAGCTGTCCTGATCCATGACCATTCAACCGGTACCACCCTATCATGGAAATATGTCGCAGCTGGGTTCAAAGTCCTTAGATCTCGCTCAGTGGCGTCCCCGATGTCTTTAGCAGGACTGAAGACAGCTTGCCACGTGGACAGCATACATACTGTATTTTCAGTTCCGTGCAGCATTCCTCAACCCATTCGGACACAGTTCGGGATTGACTAGGTGGGGAATTATTTTACTGAAGTTGCGGGTCGACTTCACTGTTCAGTAGGGAAACAAATGGATGCACATGAGCGGCCAGGATCTTCGCCGGGGAGAGACGATAGCAGATATATCAGTGGCTCTATTTCAGCCCCCACACGGGAATACCTCAAATACCTCCCTCAACTCTGCTCTGTTGACAAACGAGATGCATTGTATCATGTCGGTTTCATTGCTACATCAACATCTATACACAGCCAGCCAACTCATGGTGTGTGGTGGAGGATATTTGTGTACCATTGTTACTTACCCGTTTCCCCTTCCTGTGGCGAATTGTCCTTAGGTAGAAAGTATAAGTTCAAAACTCTCTAATTCTACTTTCATATTCATTTTATGAGATATACGCAGGAGGAAACGATATACTGGTAGACTCTTCTGGAAACATATTCTCTAGGAGTGTGACGCACGACGCCTCTCTTGTAGGGTCTGCCATTGGGGTTGTCTGACCATTTTCGTGACGTTTTCGCGCTTACTAAATAAATCTGTAACGAAACGCGCTGCTCTTCTTTGGATCTACTCTATTTCCTCTATGAATCTTGCATAGTGCACATCCCATACTGACGAGTGTTATTAGTCGAACGAGTGTTTTTAAGCTGCTTCCTTTGTGGGTGAACTACACCTTCTGCGTATTCTTCCAATGAATCTCTGTTTGGCATCTGCGTTACTTGCACATAATTTTGTCTAGTCTGTCCTCTTTAAATAGCCCAGTAAGCATACTTCTAGATATTTAATAATGTGACAGCTTCCAGTGATTGTTCTGCAAACGTGTGATCATAATATAATGAGCTCTTGTTTCAATTTATGTGCAAGACATTACATTTGTTTATGTTGGAGCCCACTACCATTCCCTGCGCCAGGCGAAGATCCTCTGCATGTCTTCCTGCTTTTCACTACAATTTTCTATAGTTGCGATTTCTCTGTATACAACAGCATCATCAGTGAAAAGCCTCAGGGAACATCCGAAGTTATCCACTAGGTCATTTATGTACACGTTCTTCGTAAGTACCTCTGACGTTCCAGAAGACAACCGCGTGAAAACCACAAAACGTACAAAAAATGACCCATGTAAGGAGACAGAGAATCTGTCGAAGTTTCGATTCGTAAGACGTGCGGTGGCGTAGTTGCAGAGTTCACTCCTAGGGGGTAGGCATGTCAGAACATGTAGACATTTTATATTGAGGTGACAAAAGTCGTGGAATAGCGATACGCTCGTATACATATGGCGGTAGTATCAAAAATGGTTCAAATGGCTCTGAGCACTATGGGACTTAACTTCTGATGTCATCAGTCCCCTAGAACATCACACACATCCATGCCCAAGGAAGGATTCGAACCTACGACCGTAGCGGTCACACGGTTCCAGACTCTAGCGCCTAGAACCGCTCGGCCATCTCGGCCGGTGCCGGTGGTAGTATCGCGTACACCAGATATAAAATGGCATTGCATTGGCAGAACTGTCACAGGGTCACAAATTCCCGAAATTTAATTATTGTACATTAATTACTTTTTAGTGCTGCAAATTTTTTTCCGTCAATGTATTTATATAGAGGCCGAAGACCTGAACGTAACTGTCACTGCTTGCGGAAGAACTAATAAACATTAATATTGTCTGAAGCCTTTAGGAAGAAAATAAAACACCGCTAGCAATGATCACTAACTAGTAAATACACAGTGCACTACACTAGCCAAAATGCAAGTCCTAGTGGGACAGTTCATAGTCAAAGTTCTGTGCTCTTAAACTTAGTACGGGTTAAAGTTGCAGAAGAACAGTCCAGTATGGTAAAACAGTCAAGTCCGGGGTAGATACAAAGACAAGAAATCTTACAAGTCCACTAGCTGATGACTCATGAAGCACGGCGTTGTAGTTGCGGCGCTCCAAAATGAGTTCGTGACTGATGGAATGTGACTGCATTCAGCGCCTGGCCCAGGAAGCCCACTCGGAGTGAACTGCTCGTCGCGGTTTTTTTTCCTTTATTGTTATTTTAATACCTTGTACAAAAGGTAGGCCGGCAGGGGCCTATCTACGCCGCTCTTCGGCCACAGAAAACCATAGAACAGATAAGATGTAGACAGATATACAAAAAATATTGACATGAAACAACAGGTGACACACATAATGATAAAAACGAAGACGTTCGAACTGAAGACAGTGAATTGCATAAGCAAGTGCAAACGTACACGAAGGCACAATGGGTATACTGTCGAACGATGGAGGACACTGAAGAGACACAATTGCACTGGAACGGAGAAACACTGCACAGAACACACTGACGATGATCTTCGACGCACTGCACACACTCTCGTCGTGGCTCGAGCGCTGGCCTATATACAGCCCAGGCGCCAGGATACTGTAGGTATTGCTTTCAGTCACCTGGCCCGAGGGAGAAAATGGATCTGTGGGGCTCACGACGTCTGTCAACGCCTTTCTTTTTCTTTCTTTCTTTCTTTCTTTCTTTTTTTTTAAAAAAGAAAGAAGACTGGAACCCCTCCACGCCCACACCGGCATGATGGCTAACACAAAAGGTCTACTGCCATCTTTGCGTAAGTGTTGGTCTTCACTAAAGTGAGGTCTCGCAGGATGTGTTTGTGTCAACGCCTGGGATGAAGTCTGGTGCCCGGGCGGACCGTGGCAGAGTTGCGACTGTCTGCGGGAAAGCTGGCACCTAGGAGCTTTGTGACCGCTGCACTCACATGTAATGTTGGTTGCCGGCTACGTAGGCGCAAGACCTACCCACGGAATTTTGTTTGCTAAGAACTCTTCAATCCAATTACACAGCTGGACTGATTTTTTGTATAATCATATTTTATTACTGTTAGCAGCGAATACTAACGATATCGAAATCAATACATCAAATGTTTTTCTATGCTTTGAGCATCCATCGGTAGTGTTCCTGTGTCCATGCCGTTTAAGTGCCGTGACGCGCTGAGAGCAGAGGTATTCTTGTGGGAGACTGGATTCTGTACCCGGTGCGGTGGCGAGAGGGTGGTTCAGTGTGGTATGTCTGCGGTGGGGGTTTTCTCCAAACTGCTGTACTGATGATACAGACACGGTGGCACGAGAAGAGCCAAACGCGTGAATGTCTTCAGAAATGGAGTCTGCCATGCGTTGGGTAACCATAGCCCGTCGGCGCTCAAACGCACTGAAATTGTGCATTTTACCCTTATTGCGTTCGCCAGCGATCAGTGTAAGGCCTGACGACATTCCAGTCATGAGACACACTTTTGTACACACTTGTTCGACTCCTTTGTATCAACGTTATGGATTTTATTAATATAAAATTTAAAAAACTGAAGTACAACTTACAATTCAGAAAAACCTGAAAGAGCTGGGCTGACGTGAGGAGAAATCTTTGTGGTGGAAGGATGATACCAGAAAGTCCGTAAGTCCTAGCAAAAGTGTTATCATCACAGCAATAAATAGTCCCTATACGAATCCGTTGTTCAGTCCATAGCAAGTAGCCAGATTCGAATTGCGTGTTATGAGGATGACGTCTGCAGTCTTCACTCGGTGAACGAACTGACTGTGGAACTCCCAGTTACAGCTTGTAAAGATATTCTGGCGTCTAGGTGGCGAAACCTGGTGATTCACCGGGAGCGCCATCTTCCCTGAACTGCCACGCCCGCAACGTCTTTGACGCGATAACGTCGATATCTTCTGTGGTGGAAAACATGCCGTTATCCGTGAGTGATGGAATACATAGATAACTATTCTGTTTATCATGGTGACAGGAACTCAGTCTCTCTCCTATTGCCGGCTGTTGTGGTCGAGCGGTTCTAGGCGCTTCAGTCCGGAACCTCGCTGCTGCTACGGTCGCAGGTTCGAATCCTGCCTAGGGCATGGATGTGTGTGATGTCCTTAGGTTAGTTAGGTTTAAGTAGTTCTAAGTCTAGGGGACTGATGACCTCAGAAGTTAAGTCCCATAGTGCTCAGAGCCATTTGAACTAATTTCTCTCCGATTACTCGCGAGCGTATTTCCACAATAAGAGCTGCAAAATATAAAATGAAAATGAAAACTGTTAGGTGTAAGACGTTTAATATTCCCATACTAGATACAACTGTGACATGTTTGGTAAATATGAACGTCATACTCTCATACAGCATAACTGACTTTTATTTCCTTTGTTAACCACTGATCGCCACATCGGCTGACAACAGCTCGTCCATGACTCTGACTTTGGAAAACTTGAGTTACTGTTACTATTTTTCGATCAGTTTCTCCTCCATATCGTCATACACGAATATTACAGCTTTAAAATTATACACTGAAGCGGATGAAACTTGGCCTAACTGTGGAACATATAACACAGTATAAAAAAAAAAAAAAAAACAACAAGAATGCAGAATTAGTGTTGAACCTTAGAAGAGACAAGGAAGGAAAATGTTCAAAGGTGTGTGAAATCTTATGGGACTTAACTACTAAGGTCATCAGTCCCTAAGCTTACACACTACTTAATCTAAATTATCCCAAGGACAAACACACACACCCACGCCCAAGGGCGGACTCGAACCTCCGCCGGGACCAGCCGCGCAGTCCATGACTGCAGCACCCTAGACCGCTCGGCTAATCCCGCGCGGCCAAGGAAAGAAGATTTGCCTGTTGACGACTAGGTGATTATCTCAGAATGGACGAAAGTGGTGCTAGAAATGAGCCGTGTTTTTTTTATGAGAAAATCTCAGGCACCTGCTTTAACTGATTTAGCGAAACTCGTCTAGAATGGGTGTCTCTGTCTTAAGCAGTTCTGATGATGAGGTAGAAAACCTCTGCAAAGAGGTACAGAAACTACATGAAGATATCGAGGCAGTTGAATCAAAAAGTAAGAGAATAACAAAATGATGATTCTTCAGTAGGAAATTTTGGGTATTACAGCTGAAATGGTACAGATTCAGCAGAAATATAACTTACTGATGACAGCCACATGTTTGCTCTTAACACATTCTTTCCAAAGAAAACTCATGGAGATAGACATCATAAGCACAAAATGAAATGAAAAATGAAACTGACAATTACAATATTTCACGGCTGCAATCACATAAATGAATGCAGTAGTGTCATGATTTAATTAAAACAAACACAATAAACACTTAATGTTTCGACAAGAGGATTGTATAGAACTATCATTAAAAATTACTTATCTGTTGTAACATGGTCGTATTCTAGTGGGTTTTATAAGAGGTCCAAGGTCATATATTCAAAACTAAGGAATCTCGACTATGCGTAATTCACGCTTGAAACGCAAGGAACTAATGAGTTACATTTTTATTTCAAAAGTGACACCAGTTAAGAGAGAGAGATTAGTTCTCTCTGCATTACTTGACTTACAGTAATATATGATACTATCGATGATGGTGCCTATGAGCTCCATTGGAAGCGAAAGTTACTCTTCTCAGAAAGCTGTCTTCAGAGTGGTAATGGACTGGAGATAAAAGACTGCGGGCGGTAACGCTCCTGAGAGCGTTTCAGTCCCGCTCTGTTGGTTTCGGACTGGGAAATGAGATAGCCACTTCACACCTCTGGTTGCTGTTGAAGATGTTCATGTAACAGATGAGTCCTTTTTGCTCCAGCTTGGGATCTTGTAGGTCAGGACTGAAATAAGAACAAAAGCAAGCATCTGTCGTTTCTTTAAATTTACGCAGTTAATCGTTTCACGTGGATGTGTATGAACATCCGCTTAAACATATATCACCAAACATTCGGTTACAGGTCGTCTAGAGACATGTCTTCACGAACGTTTGATGGATGGAACAGGTTCGGTCTCTTTGCCCACGAAATCTTCTGCCGTCACTTCACTACCTAAGGTGTGAAAGATGGCTGTTTTGTTACGCAACCTTTCATCATAGCAAAAACGTAAAATGTTTACGTTACATTTTGGTAGTGAGATCTAGTCGTAGTAGTAGCAAGAGTGGTAGTAGTTCTATTCATCCGTACACCACTTTTACAAGGATGCAAGACATGTCTTGGTATTACAATTTAAGTACAACAAAAATAAGGCAATTCATATATACAGTCATTTACATACGCAAAAGTATAGTTTGACAGGGATGGGACAGGTAGTTGGCCTTATAGCAGAAACCATCCCGGCATTAACTTCAAGTAATTTAGGGAAATCATAGAAAACCTGAATCAGGATGGCCGGATGAAGATTGGAGCCTGCACCCTTCCGAATATAAGGCCAGTCTGTTTAAAATATTGCTTCCTCATTAGGTTCCCTAGTGTACAATACCGTTATACAGAGAAATGCTAGTGCTACACTCTTCATTCATTTCTCGCTTCCAGACAATGCACCCGCTAAACACACTATACACACATTGTTTCATTATGTGACACTACTTGCACTGTCAGCTGATGTCAGGACCACAACGAAGATGTCTAGCCTTCTTTCTGTGTACCGCAGCTTCAAAAACTGAGTCTGGATCCCTCTATAACGAGTGAGTTGTTGAGTTTAGAAAGAACGTAAGATGTCAGTATTATACAACGATTAGGCTTAAGAGCAAGTTTTTCCAGAAAAGGAAAAAAGGAGGAAAAAACACAGTGTGAAAGTGTTGTGTGAAATGATATATGTTTTATCATCGTTATTCTTGTTTATTTGCTACAATGTTTACCAAATACCTACCCCGTGTTATCTAAGTAATCCTTCAATGCACAAAGTGTATTGCTTAACAGGTATTATAACTGCCTTTTTATGAAGTTTGTTTTAGTGGTCTTTAATCTGCTTGGGCAATTTATTCCACAGTTTTGTTATTTGGTAGAAAACGCTGTTTTGAGTTTTATGTTTATTATTTCTTGTTAAATATTATTTTAGTCTAGCTCTTGGTCCATGGTCATGGGCGGAGAGGTTTGTGCAGTAATTATCAAGGTTATTTTTGATGAGTACAGCTAATTGATAAACGCGCTCACATCGCGTAGTCAAAATCCCCAGTGTTTTGAAGTAATCTTTACTAATCTTTACAATGAGCTCTGTTACTATTTTCTGCTATTATCCTTATGGCTCTTTTCAGTAGTTTGAAAACTGTGTTCATATTTTGTGCGTTTGTTCCTCAGAAACGAATTCCGCAGCTAAGAACTGAGTGTACATATGAACAGCACGTAACTAAAAGATGCTGCTTGTTATATACTGATCACATGACTCTAAGGGCATAACATGCCGATGACATACTGTCTGCAAGTACCTTTGTGTGTTCACACCACTTCAGTTGAGAATCTATGTTCATTTTACATGTACCTCTAGCTCTGTATCTACACTCTGCAAACCACTATGCGGCGAATGGCAGTGGATACGTCCTATTGTACCACTTATTAGGACTTTCCCCTGTCCATTCACATATGGAGCACGGGAAAGATGATGTTTAAATGTCTCTGTGTGTGCTGCACTTAATCTAATCTTGTCCTCATGATTCCTATTGGAGGCAAATGTAGGGGTTTGCAGTAATTCCTAGAATCATCATTTAAAGCCGGTTCTTGAAACTTTTTAACAGAGTTTCTGGGGTTATGTTCTGTGTATCTTCAAGAGTCTACCAGTTCAATTCTTTCAACATCTCTGTGACAGTCCCTTGTCAGCCCTATTTGATACGGAACCCACACACTTGAGCACTATTCTAGGATGGGTCGCACGAGTGATTTGTAAGTAATCTCCTTTGTGAAATGGTTGCATTCCCCTAGTATTCTACCAGTAAATCGAAGTCTGCTACCTGCATTACCCACGACTAAGATTATGTGATAGTTCCATTCCTTGAAAAATTGTGTTTGTTACACAATCTGTAGAAGTGCTATCTTCTTTTAATTTAACAGTGTCATTTTCCCCTCTTCATATTGAAATTAATGGCATTTGTTTTTCTTACGTTGAAAGTCACTTCATCGCATATTGATCAACTGTATACTTCCTTGAGGGTTTCATTTGCTTTCCCCACAAGGGTTCTCTATTTTTCTCCTTGACTGCAATGTTGCTGTCATCACCAAAGAGATTTTTTTCCCAATGACTAACACTTTTGGGAAAGTCATTGATGTGTATCAGGAGCAGTGTTCCCCCTAGCATGCAACCCTGAGGTAGATTAATGTATTTTGGTTGTGACAAGTGTTTTAATAAAGCCTAGACCTATTTGAGGTATGTGTTATCTGACTGTTAGTACCCTATTTGCAAGGTATGATTGGCACCTGTCATTAGCTACACCTCTTATTCCTAACACTTCTGCCTCATTTAGTAGAATCTGACGGTCAAAGCATCAAAAGTCTTGGAAAGATTTAAAAATACGACTGTAACAAACAATTTTTGTGAATTCTACCATGTCTGATTCTGTACTTCTACCACAAAACCAAACTGATTCACTTAGAAGTTTGTCCTTATTCCAGTAATGCGTTAATCGGTTTTTCGTAATTAATGAATTACCTGTACTTAATTGTTTCATTTACAAAAGGTGTGCCTCAATCAGCAGATCTCAGACCCACAGTTCTCCTGGATGTATTCATATTGTGGTCCTTGACTTGTCCACTGTTGCAGGTCCATGGCTTCATTTTATGTTTGAACCTCTTAATACCGGGTGTAGCTAACTCGCATTGTACGGAAGTGAAGCAAGTAAAAGCGCGATTAACTGTTTTACAGCGCTAGTGTTGGAGATTCTACATGAAGCTACCAACACCTCCGATATGTGATGCAATTTCCTGAATGTTGCGGATACTTCTAGAGCGACCAGCTGTTCGTGTCTTTGTTCACGACACACACACACACACACACACACACACACACAAACACAAACACACTCTCACACACACACGCGTACGCGCGCGTTCGCGCGCGCGCTCCCACTGGAAGTTATCTTCAGTGTTTGGATAATTCTAGCTAGATACAGAAGTCAGTTCAGTTCCGAAAATTATTTTTTGGTCTGTAGTATCTGTGAAGTGACATAAATCACTTTTTGATGTAATAAACTAGTTGCACGTCCAAGTGAACCTGCAAATACTGTTTTTGTAAAAAAAAACCACATCATTAGGCTTTTGTGTACCTTTGTGGAGGCATGTCTGAGATGAATGTAAGTGAAGTGAAAGAAAATATTTCAGTTGATTTGTTGGGTCAGCATACTTCTGTGACCAACTGTGTTAATTATTTACAAATGGTTCAAATGGCTCTGAGCACTATGGGACTTAACGTCTGTGGTCATCAGTCCCCTAGAACTTAGAACTACTTAAACCTAACTAACCTAAGGACATCACACACATCCATGCCCGAGGCAGGATTCGAACCCGCGACCGTAGCAGTCTCGCGGTTCCGGACTGAGCGCCTAGAACCGCTAGACCACCGCGGCCGGCCAATTATTTACACATATATACTTTAATTAATTACAAGTTACCAGAAATTCGTATGAAGATACTAATTAAACACAGTTTTGACTGACTACATTTCACTTTTATTGGGATGTGGGAATTTTAGTGAACTGCTAATACTCGGAAACTTTTATTTTATTAGCGATTCTCGAGGTTTTATGCAGCACGAAATGCAACTAGATATTTCAGGGCTCGTGTATCACTTGCGGAAAGGGCCTGTGACAGTTTCAAAATTCCCCTTAATAAACAAAATGATCTAGCTTGCTCTAACCTGAGACAACTGTCTCCAAAACGAGGCATCGTACGAAAAACTTGTTCTAAGTGAAAGGTTAATGCTGGTAAATGGGACTTCCATCTGCGCTGCAATTGGCTACCTGATACCCACCCTCCCTGCGAGGGCGGGGTCATTTTTATATTTTCAAATGAGAACGCCCCAAATTTCATTGCATTTTCGGATTCCACGCTAAAAATGCGTACAGTTTACTCAAACCATTGTTATCTATTCGTGGTAGCTAGCGCTGTAATCAAAAAATATCAAGTGTGCCTGTTTTTGCAACTAATAACCGATACATTTGGCTTTTCATTTCATTTTCGATGTAAATGTAAATCTTTGTGTTCTAACGGTTGGTACTGATGTTCAAACGTTACTTGAGTGTTAAAAATGTGACAGTGGCGTACAAATAATATCTCTAGACATTGGTTTTTCTGGTAAGAAAGCTACCTGTATGGTAATGTAGTTTTCTTTTCCCCACAGGGTTGATTGTGATGAGTCCCCAAACCACTGGAATACTTGATTTCGGTGGCCGCCCTCGGACCACGCCAGCAGGGTGACTAATTTCGTTGTATGTTTCTATCCAAACGCTGTAATTACCTCGCTGGCCGCTATGTGGCTACTGGTAGGTTGCAAACCACAACCATTGTAATAAGGCAAAATGCCCATGAAGTGATAGTGACAGGAGCATCTGACATGGATACTCAGCGAAAGCAAGCACCCAATCGCGAGATGCAAGGTTACTCACCCATATTAAACATCCCGATGGGAACAGGAAACTATTACATCCACATAGTTGTTCCTGGATCATACTAAACATAGTTTCTCACTGGGCATTGAAATAACTAACCATATTGTACTGTGCAGTCAAATTGGCTACACTAAAGAAAATTTCGAACGTTAATATCAACCGTAGAACAAGAAAGTTTACATTTACATCGTAAATTAAATGTACACTCCTGGAAATTGAAATAAGAACACCGTGAATTCATTGTCCCAGGAAGGGGAAACTTTATTGACACATTCCTGGGGTCAGATACATCACATGATCACACTGACAGAACCACAGGCACATAGACACAGGCAACAGAGCATGCACAATGTCGGCACTAGTACAGTGTATATCCACCTTTCGCAGCAATGCAGGCTGCTATTCTCCCATGGAGACGATCGTAGAGGTGCTGGATGTAATCCTGTGGAACGGCTTGCCATGCCATTTCCACCTGGCGCCTCAGTTGGACCAGCGTTCGTGCTGGACGTGCAGACCGCGTGAGACGACGCTTCATCCAGTCCCAAACATGCTCAATGGGGGACAGATCCGGAGATCTTGCTGGCCAGGGTAGTTGACTTACACCTTCTAGAGCACGTTGGGTGGCACGGGATACATGCGGACGTGCATTGTCCTGTTGGAACAGCAAGTTCCCTTGCCGGTCTAGGAATGGTAGAACGATAGGTTCAGTGTCCCCTCGACGATCACCAGTGGTGTACGGCCAGTGTAGGAGATCGCTCCCCACACCATGATGCCGGGTGTTGGCCCTGTGTGCCTCGGTCGTATGCATTCCTGATTGTGGCGCTCACCTGCACGGCGCCAAACACGCATACGACCATCATTGGCACCAAGGCAGAAGCGACTCTTATCGCTGAAGACGACACGTCTCCATTCGTCCCTCCATTCACGCCTGTCGCGACACCACTGGAGGCGGGCTGCACGATGTTGGGGCGTGAGCGGAAGACGGCCTAACGGTGTGCGGGACCGTAGCCCAGCTTCATGGAGACGGTTGCGAATGGTCCTCGCCGATACCCCAGGAGCAACAGTGTCCCTAATTTGCTGGGAAGTGGTGGTGCGGTCCCCTACGGCACTGCGTAGGATCCTACGGTCTTGGCGTGCATCCGTGCGTCGCTTCGGTCCGGTCCCAGGTCGACGGGCACGTGCACCTTCCGCCGACCACTGGCGACAACATCGATGTACTGTGGAGACCTCACGCCCCACGTGTTGAGCAATTCAGCGGTACGTCCACCCGGCCTCCCGCATGCCCACTATACGCCCTCGCTCAAAGTCCGTCAACTGCACATACGGTTCACGTCCACGCTGTCGCGGCATGCTACCAGTGTTAAAGACTGCGATGGAGCTCCGTATGCCACGGCAAACTGGCTGACACTGACGGCGGCGGTGCACAAATGCTGCGCAGCTAGCGCCATTCGACGGCCAACACCGCGGTTCCTGGTGTGTCCGCTGTGCCGTGCGTGTGATCATTGCTTGTACAGCCCTCTCGCAGTGTCCGGAGCAAGTATGGTGGGTCTGACACACCGGTGTCAATGTGTTCTTTTTTCCATTTCCGGGAGTGTAGAATGAAATGCGTCGGTTCTTAATTGCAAAAATAGGCGCACTTAAAAAGTGTCGATTACAGCACCATTTACCACGAAAGGAAAACAATGAGTTGAGCAAACCGTACGTATTTTTTGGTGGAGAATCCGAAAATGCAACAAAAATGGGGGAGTTCGCATTTTAAAATACAAAGCTGACGGATTCCAGGACCCTGTATATTCAAAGGTGCTTCAAACTTACGCCGACGAAAATCGACGAGATTTAGAAGGTGTCTTGGGGAACAAAATGAGGATAGGAACCCGTGTCTGGAAGCGGTACCCAACGACGCTACCGGACGTCGAAGCTAACAGACGCCGGCGCCTCCCGCTACGCCTTCCCTTCGGCAGCAGACGTGACTGTACGCGAACGCACCGCGAGCAGAGCGCCTAGCAGTGTATCTGACAGCAGTCTGGACGTTAGGTGGTGCTGAATGTCGTCACGACTGTCGCACCAGCACTGTAGGGACCGCTAACACGGTAACGGCAGAGGGGACCAACAGACTATGTAGTAGAAACACAGCGCTCAATGATAGTTTGTCGCGTGCTGGTGTGCCGCATCATTTTTTATTTGTACTTTTTTATTTTTTATTTCTTTCTTATGAGGTCAAACTGTTTAGGTCATCGGTCCCTAAGCTTACACACTACTTAATCTAACTTAAACTAACTTACGCTATGGACAACGCATACACCCATGCCCGAGGGAGGACTCGAACGTCCGACGGGGGGAGCGTGCCGCATCACTCAGACTTTCAGCTGTGCCCAGCAGCGCGATATGTATTTTGCGTGTAGTGAAACGAGAGGCAATGGGCGCACAGCATAACGTATCTATGGGCAACGATATTCCAATAGGCGTCAACTGCACAATTCCACGTTTGCGGCCATCCATCGGCGTCTGGGTGAAACAGGTGGTATCACACATCATCGATACGACAGAGGTCACGCGCGAAGCGTACGCACGCTACGATTTGCGGAGGATGTACTAGATAGGATCGACGCAGACCCATCCGCAAGCACCTACGCTGTGGCACTCGGAATGAAAAGCCCCCACTCAGCTTGGTGGGAGCTGCATGAGGAAAGAAGATATCAATCCCATCTTCAGAAGACAAAGGAACTGTTGACCCTCGATTTTGCTCCTCGTCTAGAGTTCGAGCAGTGGTCTCTGCATCGTCGCGGCGGGTAGCTGCATTACATAGTGTATGCGTTGTTCACGGAAGAGGCCTCCTTAAACCGTTAGGGTGTCTTCAACGCCCACAATTTCCAAGTGTGGGTGGAGGCGAACCTCCTAGCCATCCTTGAACGAGGTAATGAGGAAAAATTCACCATCAATATATGGGCCGGAATGGTCCACGATTACTTGACTGCCCCCTACATGCTTCCCTCTCATCTCACAGGTGGCAGCATACAACGTTAATCCGGGAAGTGCTGACGGATTTACTGGAGGAGGTGCCACTTGCAGTCCGTGGACGTATGTGGTTTGCTATCGAACACCCACACACTTCAGTCAAGTTGCCAGAACACGTCGTCGCCCGCGGGGAATCGTTTGCCCCTCAGAACCTTTTTAAGGGGACCAAAAATGGCATACTCACAGGTAGAAAGATCCGGACTGTATGGAGGGTGGCCGATAACCTCCCATTTGAATTTATGAAGGAGTGCCGGGACCGTGTTGGCCGTATGAGGTTTTGCATTGTCATGGAGCAGAATGGGGCCACTGGTGAGATTGCCTGGTCGCTTTGATTTGATCGCTTGGCAAAGGATGGTCAAGGTTTGTGAGTAACGCTGGGCATTCACTATTGTCCCGTGCTGCAGGAAGTGAATCAGAAGGGAGCCACCTTGGTCAAAGAACAACGTCAGCATGGCCTTTCCTGCACTCGTGTTGACGACGACGTCCAGCTGTACGTGCGGGACTGGTTAACATCGCAGCCCCAGGAATTTTATGAGGCAGCCATTCACGGCCTTGTGTCACAGCAGTGGGACAAGTGCCTCAACAGCCAGGGTCAATATTTCTAACATACAGGTACTGGTTTCTGTGATTATGCCTCCTGCTCTTTCTTTTTTTTTTTTTTTTTTTTGAACGCTCCTTATACATTGATAAGCCAAATCTTTGTGACCAGCTACTTAAAAGCGTGTTGGTCCACTTCAGGAACGCAATTCAGCAATGATTCTGCACGCCATGCATCCATGCATTCGAAAAGTACGTGACAGGTTTCCAGAGTTTTGTGGCACTATATGCCTACGTACAGGTCACACGCTTCCCGTAATTTACGAGCGGTTGGTTTGTGGACACAGAGCTGGCGTCCGATAGCGTCCCAGTTGGATATCATCGGATTAAGATAAACCGAATTTTATGGCCAAGACATCAACGTGAGTTCACTATCATCCTCCTCAAATCATTGCAGCACGAACAATTAACCTGCTGGAAGATGCCATCGCTGTTGAGGAAGACATCAAGTATTAGAGGTTACAGGTGGTCCTTAATAATGATCACAGAGTCCACAGCTGCCATGATTCATTCAATTACGACCGCAGGTCTCATGAAAGCCCAGGTGAATGTCCCTCATAACATACTACTGCCCCCACCGGCCTGCGTCCGTGGCGCACTAAACGTTTCAAGCAGTCATTCGCCTGGATGGCAGCGTGACTGGACACGACCATCGACCTAGTTTAACAATAAACGTGATTCATCTGATCAGGCGACACGATTTCATTGATCCGAGGTCCAATCTCGATTATTCCGTGCCCACTGTAATCATAATTGAGTATGTTATTGGATCAAAATGGGAACACCTAGGGGTGTTATGCTGCGGAACACCATGTTGAGCACTGTGTGCTGAACGGTGTGCTCCAAAACAGTTGTGCCTGCACCAGCACTGTACTCCGTAATCAGATCTGGCACAGATCGCCGCCTACCCTGCTTTAGAGAGAGGGCCAGTCTCCGATCCATACGTTCTGTGATGTGGTATAGACGTCCAACTTCTTGTCGCGTAATCTTGATTTCAGCATTCTTCAGCCACTTTCCATAGATGTTCACGACAATAGCACGCGAACAGTCTTTCAGCTTTGTCGTTTCCGAGATGCTCGCTCCCAGACACCGGACCACAACAATCTGGCGTTTGTCAAAGTCGCTTGAGTCGGCGGATTTCCGCATTTGCGCCACTTATCGTCGCTAGAATGATTTCCCATTCCTATATGCTACGCTGATTACTTCTATTACCGCATGACGTGCCATCTGCGCCACAAGGAAGCATACAAATTCGCACTGGACAGTGGTCATAATGTTTTGGCTATTATATTTCGGCAGATATTTTGCAGTTTCGTTTTTGCAATGCGTAGCAGTAGTTTGCCTTAGCAAATGTTGCTCACGGCGTCCTTCATGCGACGCGTAGTGTCGACGGGAAGCGATGGTTTGTTTCCGGCTGCAAACAAAATGATTTGTAAAATCGAATTTTACATGCCCATTCGATAGAGCAGTCCTAAATTAGTCCAATGCGTCATTTGCTTTATCGATGTGAATTAACGTAGACAGTAAAACACGAAGAATAACAAATTCTCTTAAATGTCTTAAGCAATTTCCTCCTTTCTTGTCAGAGTGTTGTGTAGTTGATATGCATATGAGGCGATGAAAACCAGAATGTCAGTCTGTGAGTGTGTGAGTGTTTTGCTGTCCAGCGGTGTGACGAGTGCCTCTAGCCGGCCGAAGTGGCCGTGCGGTTAAAGGCGCTGCAGTCTGGAACCGCAAGACCGCTACGGTCGCAGGTTCGAATCCTGCCTCGGGCATGGATGTTTGTGATGTCCTTAGGTTAGTTAGGTTTAACTAGTTCTAAGTTCTAGGGGACTAATGACCTCAGCAGTTGAGTCCCATAGTGCTCAGAGCCAGAGCCAGTGCCTCTAATGATATTTGCACGGTAGTGTTTCTTCCTTCGTAATAGGATTGCCTGCTTCATTCACAGTTATCTGTGCATTTCTATGTTTAAGATTCAATTCTTCGATAATGGAGCTGTTTTTGATGACAGTTAAGGGGCCTTCCTTTACTTGTCATGATCATGACTCTACTCTGCGTCGTTCTTATCTGTTCGTGGGAATCACTTTCTTGTCACGTTAACTGTAAATTATATAATTGGTAACCATTTGTCCTGTGTATGTAACAGTACTAGATTACATGATCGAGAAGCAATTTTTATTGTGTTAGTTGTAGGATTTTGACACGAGGAACACTTTCCTTTTGGCTTGTTCATGCATTGATAACATTATGTGCTGAGGGAGTGGAGATGGTCAACTCTTAACTGTGTTACTCCAGCTAGGGAAGCTGAGGAGGAAGAACCTGAAACATTTCGTCTGGAATTATGTTGTAAATCTTAAGATGATAGTAGATGTCGTCACTGTGGAACGTTCTGCGCAAAGAAAATAATTCGTCACGTCGTTGAAATTGTAATGTTTAGAACCAGGAGATCGAGGGATCGGAATCAATTTCCAGCGTTAAAAAGCCTAGGAAATGAAATTAAGTGTATGTCCAGATGGGTAATGATTTGACTTTCTATATGAGATGCTCTAGTGAACTACTGTCTGTGACTGTGTGTCTTGTTCCTTGGTACATGCGACAATTCCAGTCGATTTAGCCATGAATTCATTTTCTTTGAGAATATTGCAAGGTGAAGACTCTTGTTACGTGTTTTCAAAACTCGCTTTTTGTAAATTTGTAAATTTGCAGGAAACGCAAAAGACTGTTTAGGGTTGTATATGGATGAAAATTTTCCAAACTTCATACGTAATGTGTTAATTTACAAATAGCAATTGATACTCCCATAAATCAGAAGAACAATCTGCATACGTATATTTTAAAAGAACCATGAACATATCAAATTGTTGCAAAACTTGCTTTCTACATAACATATTGATGTACAACTTTCTTTATCAGGCAAGAAAACACGGTAAACAAGTATATTAAATATATATTTTTAAGTATTACTGACGTAGCATACAGTAGAATTCTGGAAACATCCCCTAGGCTGTGGCTAAGCCATGTCTCCGCAATATCCTTTCTTCCAGGAGTGCTAGCTCTGCAAGGTTCGCAGAAGAGCTTCTGTGAAGTTTGGAAGGTAGGAGACGAGGTACCGGCAGAATTGAAGCTCTGAGGAGCGGTCGGGAGTCGTGCTTGGTTCAAATGGCTCTGAGCACTATGGGACGCAACTGCTGAGGTCATTAGTCCCCTAGGACTTAGAACTAGTTAAACCTAACTAACCTAAGGACATCACAAACATCCATACCCGAGGCAGGATTCGAACCTGCGACCGTAGCGGTCTTGCGGCTCCAGACTGCAGCGCCTTTAACCGCACGGCCACTTCGGCCGGCTAGTCGTGCTTGGGTAGCTCAGTTGGTAGAGCACTTTCCCGCGAAAGGCAAAGGTCCCGAGTTCGATACAGATTTTATCTGTTAGGAAGTTTCGTAGTGCCGGCCGCGGTGGTCTAGCGGTTCTAGGCGCTCGGTCCGGAACCGCGCGACTGCTACGGTCGCAGGTTCGAATCCTGCCTCGGGCATGGATGTGTGTGATGTCCTTAGGTTAGTTAGGTTTAAGTAGTTCTAAGTTCTAGGGGACTGATGACCACAGATGTTAAGTCCCATAGTGCTCAGAGCCATCTGAACCATCTGAAGTTTCGTAGTATGCAGTAATTACATTGAGACAAATATTTAAGTATTTTAAGTAAATCCAATTAATATGTTTGTAGTCCAGTGTCGTACTTTGTTTCCCCAACATCTACATTTTTCTATCACACCACTTATATTTGCACTATCCACAGCACTGTTCGACCTAAATATATTTTCATAGAACTCATTGGGTATTTCAGTGAATCTCAGAAGCTTTGCTATATCTAGACTCTTTTATTTACAGACTTGATCCATCGCTTTCACTTTTTGGGCAGCGTCCATGGTTGTAAATGATTTTTGTTCCTTTTGGAGGATCCCTGCTACAGTTCACTCCCCACAATATGTGTGTCTAACAGAAATCTCAAGCTTGAAGTTGCAATGCTTTTTGTACTGAATAACTCGGGATTTGACAGTGCTGAAAGGCAATGTGGACTTTAAAATACTGCTATACTTCTATTTGAGATTATACATATTCCTGTCATTTTGCAATGCTTTGACGGCACCATGGTTTCAGAGGATGTCATGATACTGCTTAGGTGATATAATTTATTCTTTCTCTATGTACACTCCTGGAAATGGAAAAAAGAACACATTGACACCGGTGTGTCAGACCCACCATACTTGCTCCGGACACTGCGAGAGGGTTGTACAAGCAATGATCACACGCACAGCACAGCGGACGCACCAGGAGCCGCGGTGTTGGCCGTCGAATGGCGCTAGCTGCGCAGCATTTGTGCACCGCCGCCGTCAGTGTCAGCCAGTTTGCCGTGGCATACGGAGCTCCATCGCAGTCTTTAACACTGGTAGCATGCCGCGACAGCGTGGACGTGAACCGTATGTGCAGTTGACGGACTTTGAGCGAGGGCGTATAGTGGGCATGCGGGAGGCCGGGTGGACGCACCGCCGAATTGCTCAACACGTGGGGCGTGAGGTCTCCACAGTACATCGATGTTGTCGCCAGTGGTCGGTGGAAGGTGCACGTGCCCGTCGACCTGGGACCGGACCACAGCGACGCACGGATGCACGCCAAGACCGTAGGATCCTACGCAGTGCCGTAGGGGACCGCACCGCCACTTCCCAGCAAATTAGGGACACTGTTGCTCCTGGGGTATCGGCGAGGACCATTCGCAACCGTCTCCATGAAGCTGGGCTACGGTCCCGCACACCGTTAGGCCGTCTTCCGCTCACGCCCCAACATCGTGCAGCCCGCCTCCAGTGGTGTCGCGACAGGCGTGAATGGAGGGACGAATGGAGACGTGTCGTCTTCAGCGATGAGAGTCGCTTCTGCCTTGGTGCCAATGATGGTCGTATGCGTGTTTGGCGCCGTGCAGGTGAGCGCCACAATCAGGACTGCATACGACCGAGGCACACAGGGCCAACACCCGGCATCATGGTGTGGGGAGCGATCTCCTACACTGGCCGTACACCACTGGTGATCGTCGAGGGGACACTGAATAGTGCACAGTACATCCAAACAGTCATCGAACCCATCGTTCTACCATTCCTAGACCGGCAAGGGAACTTGCTGTTCCAACAGGACAATGCACGTCCGCATGTATCCCGTGCCACCCAACGTGCTCTAGAAGGTGTAAGTCAACTACCCTGGCCAGCAAGATCTCCGGATCTGTCCCCCATTGAGCATGTTTGGGACTGGATGAAGCGTCGTCTCACGCGGTCTGCACGTCCAGCACGAACGCTGGTCCAACTGAGGCGCCAGGTGGAAATGGCATGGCAAGCCGTTCCACAGGACTACATCCAGCATCTCTACGATCGTCTCCATGGGAGAATAGCAGCCTGCATTGCTGCGAAAGGTGGATATACACTGTACTAGTGGCGACATTGTGCATGCTCTGTTGCCTGTGTCTATGTGCCTGTGGTTCTGTCAGTGTGATCATGTGATGTATCTGACCCCAGGAATGTGTCAATAAAGTTTCCCCTTCCTGGGACAATGAATTCACGGTGTTCTTATTTCAATTTCCAGGAGTGTATTTTTCCGCATATTACCGAACACCCCTTCAGGATCCAAATAACTGTGCCCCGGATTGGGAAGTAATGACATTTCAAGGAATCTTGATAAAGTTACCATTAAAATACTGGTCTTGTTTTGTGAAATACATTAATCAGAGGAAAGACTTAGAAATCTATTTTGAACCCCTCCCCTTCGAAGATTATTTTCCAGGCGTTCAACGCAGTCCTTCTCCCCTGTGGCAAATTCATTAGCTACACGTACTATTTGTGTTTTCACCCATGTGTAAAAGATTATTTTGGCCTTATCCACTGGCGTTTCATTGGTCTTGATACACAAATTGTACAACCACATCTACCTCAGATAAAATACTTGTCATACTTAAACCTTAGGAAGGGGGTGGTTTTGCTGCATATCAAATACTATTATCAGTGTTAGTCTCAATTGTTTCCTACAAAATTAAAAAAATGATTGCACTTAATTTGTGTAGTATGCATTCAATTCTTGCCTTTTCCTCCTGATTTAATTGTTTTTGGGGTCCTTGATTTTTGACAAATATTCTTTTCAAGTGGGGCATATATCAGAGTGGGGATTTCCAAAACCCAAACTGAATTTATTACAGAAAATTTGCTTGCCCTTTGACAATGAACATTCATGCTTCCTTCCCAATGTTCTCTCTTGGCTGAACTGAGCGTGTATGTTATTTAAGTTAAGACCTGCAGGCAGGTATGCTCCGTGTGTACTTCTTACGACTGTAATGAGAGTGTCCGCACTTCTTTACGTGATTTATAACTGCTTGTGTAGTTTCCATTCTCTCTGTTGTTACTCGGGAACCGCTGCGATTCCCTCCAGGATTTTTTTATTTATTAGTAAGCATAGCGCAGTACGAGAAAGCCTATCTCGTGATGCTCTTGTGATAGCTTGAAATGATTTTGCGCAGAAATATACGCATCTGCCATCACCGTGATTCATAAAATACTTTGTGGACACATTGTTGGGCTTACTAGCTCCAGAGCCATCCTTTTGTCTTGCAGGGCTGCTGACCTCCATTCTTTGGATGCATTCATATACAGGACCAACTGCAATCTGTCGCTGTGTCCGAAGTTCCTAGTCCTGCGAAATGCTTCCACCCCGAAGCTGTTGACAACGCTGGAGAATAAGCAGCATGTGTTCTGCACTACAGAAGCCCCCAGAAATGTCACAGGTTAGGGATGGAACATGTTAGTATCACCCGCGACATTGCAGAAATGGTTCAAGTGGCTCTGAGCACTATGGGACTTCTTTCGTCATCAGTCCCCTCGAACTTAGAACTACTTAAACCTATCTAACCTAAGGACATTACACACATCCATGCCAGAGGCAGGATTCGAACCTGCGACCGTAGCGGTCCCGCAGTTCCAAACTGATGCGCCTAGAGCCGCACGGCCACTTCGGCCGGCGCGCGACATTTCATTCAAGTAGCTTTACTAGTTGGTAAAGTACATTTACGTAACCACAGAAAGTAGGGCTCTCGCAACGTGCCACTCAGAACAATATCTTTACAAGTTAATGAATAATTCAATTTTCGGAAAAACTATGGAAAATCTTAGAGAATATCGTGAAATTAATATAATTTACGAGTGGGATGTGTGTTATGGCAAAAGAGATTACATCGACAACCCGAATTTCAAGTGGACCAACATCCTCAGTGAAGGACTCGTCGCTGTGGAGACAGCCAAGGTTGCAGTGCAGTTCACAAAGGACCAACACGAACATTGAAAATGGCATTATTAAAATCAAAATACTAATCTCCCTACAAAAACTAGCAACAGAAAGCGAGTTTTGCTATATCAGTTCCGTGGTAGAACACGAGATTTTTCATAATGGAGGACATTTGGCAGCTACTAACCATGGAAGTAATTGGCTTCTGAAAAAACTGTTATGTGAATAAGAGAGGCTAAATAGTAAATAGTAAATATCGTAAAAAACTCATTTTGGCCAGTTTTGCAGAAAGCGAGTTTTGAAAAAAGATCCTTTTCATTTACTGATGTGAATTATCAGAAACTTGAAAGGATAAGGTATCATAGTAACTACAGGGCAAGAAGAACGAGAGAGATTATGAAGTATGAATATTGTGTAAAGACAGATTTAAGTTTTGCGGCATAAGTAAATAAATATATTTTTTTGATGCCACAGAGACTGAAGTGAGCTGTGAGAGTGGAGTATTAAAGTTACCAGCTGCTAGTTATGCTATGTGCAGGTGGAGAAGCAGATTAATTTTTGAGCTGAGGAACGTACCTCCTGAGACGAGTGTATAGATGTGTATTAGGATCTATGCGGTTTTTGAGTCTTGTGCTGAGGCTTTGTGTCTGTTCGGAAATGTTTGATGATTTCTTGTCATTAGCAGAATAAATGTCATGGAGAAAATCACGGTCAACAGTGAGTAATAAAGTTGTGATATGAGATGAGGGTATCAACTACGACTAGCGATGGCTGACAATAGAAGTGAAGATGGCCAGTAAACTAAAGCCCAGGTTGCCACAAGGAATGACAAAGACGAGAGATGTCAGGTTCTGGAAGATTGTAAGAAGAGTAGCCAATCTTCTGCTACCATGTTGGGTAAGGACATGTTTTGTTGAATGTTACGATGAACGGTGATATGTATTAACGAATGTTATTCCTAGGGATCAATCTAATGATAATTTTCTTTCAACAGCTATTATGAGGATGTTACTATGTTACAGGAGACAAATTAACAATAACTGAATAGACCCTGAATGATGCGGTAACTTGCAGATAATATTACGAGATTCTGTTAAGGTGATTTGCTGGAGACGTTTTGAGGAGTCTCACCAAAGACGTCGACAAAAAAATCATGTCAAGACGAGAAAAAGAAAGATGGTATGATGGGGATAGTGTAGCCTGGGAGCCCCACTGTAGAGCGATGTACACTACTGGTCATTAAAATTGCTACACCAAGAAGAAATGCAGATGATAAACGGGTATTCATTGGACAAATATATTATACTAGAACTGAATGTGATTACATTTTCACGCAATTTGGGTACATAGATCCTGAGAAATCAGTACCCAGAACAACCACCTCTGGCCGTAATAACGGCCTTGATACGCCTGGGCATTGAGTCAGACAGAGCTTGGATGGCTTGTACAGGTACAGCTGCCCATGCATCTCCAACACGATACCACAGTTCATTAAGAGTAGTGACTGGTGTATTGTGACGAGCCAGTTGCTCGGCCACCATTGACCAGACGTTTTCAGTTGGTGAGAGATCTGGAGAATGTGCTGGCCAGGGCAGCAGTCGAACATTTTCTATATCCTGAAAGGCCCGTACAGGACCTGCAACATGCGGTCGTGCATTATCCTGCTGAAATGTAGGGTTTCGCAGGGATCGAATGAAGAGTAGAGCCACGGGTCGTAACACTTCTGAAATGTAACGTCCACTGTTCAAAGTGCCGTCAATGAGAACAAGAGATGACCGAGACGTGTAACCAATGGCATGCCCATGCCATCACGGTCACCAAACACGGATGCGATCATCATTATGCTGTAAACAGAACCTGGATTCATCCGAGAAAATGACGTTTTGCCATTCGTGCACTCAGGTTCGTCGTTGCGTGCACCATCGCAGGCGCTCCTGTCTGTCATACAGCGTCAAGGGTAACCGCAGCCATGGTCTCCGAGCCGATAGTCCATGCTGCTGCAAACGTCGTCGAACTGTTCGATCAAATGGTTGTTGTCTTGCAAACGTCCCCATCTGTTAATTCAGCGATCGAGACGTGGCTTCACGATCCGTTACAGCCATGCGGATAAGATGCCTGACATCTCGACAGCTAGTGGTACAAGGCCGTTGGGATCCAGCACGGCGTTCTGTATTACCCTCCTGAACCCACCGACTCCATATTCTGCTAACAGTCATTGGATCTCGACCAGCGCGAGCAGCAATGCCGCGATACGATAAACCGCAATCGCGATAGGCTACAATTCGATCTTTATCAAAGTCGGAAACGTGATGGCACGCATTTCTCCTCCTTACACGAGGCATCACAACAACGTTTCACCAGGCAACACCGGTCAACTGGCGTTTGTGTATGAGAAATCGGTTGGAAACTTTCGTCATGTCAGCACGTTGTAGGTGTCGCCACCGGCGCCAACTTTGTGTGAATGCTCTGAAAAGCTAATCATTTGCATATGACAGCATCTTCTTCCTGTTGGTTAAATTTCGCGTCTGTAGCACATCATATTCGTGGTGTAGAAATTTTAATGGCCAGTAGTGTATACTGATTGTTGTCGTAGTTGTGGTAGCCTTGTTTGATTAGCAGAGATCAGTTGTGGACATGTATCTATTGAATCGGGATGCCCATGCCTGTGTCAGCGGACATATGGTAGCATTTGACTAGATGCACGGGGATCAGTTAGTGGCACGAAAGTGAGTAAATAGTAGCAGACCAAAATCTCTCCTAACCCTCCCATACCATTTATCTTCTTTCTGAGGAGAGAAGCACTCATTAGTACATGACAGTACTTAGATTTGGCTTTATCTGTATGTACAGACACTGTTGTGAGTCTCATCCTATCTGTGGAGAGCACATGTATGTTAGAGATATTCTAACTCAGTGTTATTGTACAAGCGTTGTAAAGTAAATAACTTTTCGATTAGGCGTATACATGAGGTTTAGAGCTTCATTTCTGATTTGATGTGTTTTGAACCACAGCAGAGTGTCAAATAGGAATAAGTTGTTTCATGTAATAGCGTTGAGTCCAAGGAGTTGAGAGATAGAGAGCCTGAGATATGGTTACACAACGGGCTGTCACCTGAGACGACCTCCCTGCGATGTCACGGGACCCAGATTAGCGACGAGCGGAGTAAAAAAGCTGACGCGGAATGGGCGTTCACTTTCCGGCACGCAACCCAGCGACCGCCTGACTCTCGCCGTGAATCTTGTTTTTGAGTGACCAGCTGATAGCGATGCCTCTCACACCTGCCTCTGGCAACCATGTACCAGTTGACTGAATGACGTCCGTAGTAGCCGTGTGGCACTCCCAAGGGCGACCCCTGCCTGCCCAGCAACACGAGAATGCACAGGAAACTTGTGTCCAGGCGTTGCTTAACCGGATCCTTACTACCTGCTGTGGAGGGGGCAGGCTGGAAGCTGCCGTTTTTCCTGTGCGTAGGACGACAAAATGAGAATCGCTACACGCTACCTGTGTCTACTAGTTTGCGTATTGTAGCACAATGTCGGCGCGTGGATGACGGATGGATGATCTAGAATGCACACTGTTCTGAAAATTGATTTTCTTTGACATGTTTTTAGTGATGATGTTATTAATGACTTGTACCGGGACACGACGTTTATTTTCCTTGAGGTTTGGATAAACTGAGATGGGCATTCCTTTGAAACGTTTCTCTTATATCATACTGGAATTGTAAACTCTGTTCCTTTTCTTACGGAAAAATAATAATGAATTAAAGATGGGTGCTCCTGTTTGCTTTAATACCCAAGCATATTTTGCCACAGCTGTTGCATCCTTATTGGGGTTTTTCTTTTATTTATCTTGAAATTCATACATACATTTTAGTTTGGGTAAGAAATACGTTACATCTGAATTTGTCGTCACTTAAAGAACTTCCGCACTCTACCTTTTACGTAAATTGTGTGTGTGTCCTGTGGCCACATACTGAAATCATCCACAGGTCTAAATTAATACAGCATGTTACCAGCAAACATAGGGGATGTTGTGGTATTGTCTGCACTGAATTTTCGTTTAGAAACACATACTTTAAAATACATATTCCGGTACAATCGTGACAGACGCACCTCTTTAGCCTTACCATTGATGTATTTGGCTTGCCTGTGCTGTGTCTGGTTTTTATTTTTCCGCCAACGGTGTTTTTGTTGTTGTTTGTGTGTTTAGAAAGACATGTCGATACCGGTAATCCGTTTTTATTTATTTTTTTGCGGATTTGGTATGGGGAACTTGTTTGATGTGGTTTGATTATTTATGGATTATATTCCGTATTGTAGCACCGTTTACTCAAGTTTTTTGCTGTTCATTGGTGTATTGTGCGTCCTGTTACGTTGCTGTGGCTTAGACACATATTTGACTGCACGATTTACGATTTTTGATGCACCTTTGACAGTCGTTTGTTTTACTGTTTAGTTTTGGATTGAAGGCCGCAAAATTTGAATTTGTCCCGCTCGTTTGCGGTTCTCCTGTAAGAGTGTGTGTGTGTGTGTGTGTGTGTGTGTGTGTGTTGTTTGACAGTATTGAATGTGTTGAAAAATACACTGAAAAATAAATTTGTTGCAGAGTACTGTTTGGTCATTGATGATTTTCTTGCCCTGTGTCATAGGTCTTGGGATGTGGTTATTTCCTTCTGTTGTTGATGTTGTGGTCTTCAGTCTGAAGGCTGGTTTGATGCAGCTCTCCATGCTACTCTGTCCTGTGCAAGCCTCTTCATCTCCGAGTAATTACTGCAGTCTACATCCCTCTGAATCTGTTTGCTGTATTTATCCCTTGGTCACCGTCTACGATTTTTACCCCCTCCCCCCCCCCCCCCCCATGCATCCCACCAGTACGAAATTGGTTATCTCTTGATGTCTCAGAATGTGTCCTACCAAATGATCTCTTCTTCTAGTCAGGTTGTGGCAGAAATTTCTTTTCTCCCCACTTCTGTTCAGTACCTCTTCATTAGTTACATGATCTACCCGTCCAATCTTCAGCATTCTTCTGTAGCACAAAATTTCAAAAGATTGTATTCTCTTCTTGTCTAATCTGTTTATCGCCCATGTTTCACTTCCATACATCGCTACTCTCCATACAAATACTTTCAGAAAAGACTTCCAGACACTTAAATCTATACTGGAAGTTAACAAATTTCTCTCCGTCAGGAACGCTTTTCTTACTACTGCCAGTCTACATTTCGTATCCTTTCTACTTCGACCATCATGAGTTATTTTGCAGCCCAAATAGCAGAACTCATCTACTACTTTAAGCGTCTCATTTGTTAATCTAATTCCCTCAGCATTACCCGATTTAATTCGACTACTTTTCATTATCCTCGTTTTACTTTTGTTGATGTTCATCTTACATCCTCCTTTCAAGACACTGCCAGTTCCGTTCAACTGCTCTTCCAGGTGCTTTGCTGTCTCTGACAGAATTTCGGTGTCATCGGCAAACCTGAAAGTTTTTATTTCGTCTCCATGGACTTTAATTCCTACTTCAAATTTGTCTTTGGTTTCCTTTACTGCTTGTTCGATGTACAAATTGGCTAACATCGGGGACAGGCTATAACACTGTCCCACTCCCTTCTCAATCATTGCATCCCTTTTATGCCGCTCGACTGCCACCTGGTTTCTGTACAAATTATAGATAGCCTTTCGCTCCCTATATGTTTCCCCTGCCACCTTTGGAATTTGAAACAGAGTTATCCAGTCAGCATCGTCAAAAGCTTTCTCTAGATCTACAAAGACTAGTAACGTAGATTTGCCTTTCCTTAACCTACCTTCTAAAATAAGTCGTAAGATCAGTATGGCCTCGCGTGTTCCTACATTTTTCCGGAATCCAAACTGATGTTCCCCGAGGTCAGCCTCTACCAGTTTTCCCATTCTTGTGCAAAGAATTCGCGTTAGTATTTTGCAACAACGACTTACTAAACTGATAGTTCTGTAATTTCCACACGTGTCAGCAACTGCTTTCTTTGGAATTGGACTTACTATGTTCTTTTTGAAGTCTGAGGGTATTTCGCCTTTGTCATACATCTTGCTCATCAGAAGGAGGAGTTTTGTCATGGCTGGCTCTTCCAAGGCTCTCGATAGTTCAAACGGAATGTTGTTTACTCCCAGGGCCTTATTTTAACTTTCAGTTCTTTGTCAAATTCTTCATGCAGTATCGTCTCTCCCATCTCATCTTCATCTACGTCCTCTTCCATTTCTATAATATTGCCTTCAAGTTCATCTCCCTTGTATATACCTTCTATATACTCCTCCCACCTTTCTGCTTTCTTTTCTTTGCTTAGGACTGGTGTTCCATCCGAGCTCTTGATATTCATACAGGTGGTTCTCTTTTCTCCAAAGGTCTCTTAAATTTTCCTGTAGGCGGCATATATGTTTCCCTAAGTGATATATGCTTCTAAATCCTTACATTTGTCCTCTAGCCGCTCTAGCTTAACCATTTTTCACTTCCTGACATCATTTTTTAGACGTTTATATTCCATTTTGCCTACTTCATCTACTGCATTTTTACATTTTCTCCTTTCATTTGCTAATTTCAATATCTCTTGTGTTTCCCGTGGATTTCCACTAGCCTCTCCTCCACGTATACAACCTTCTTTCATGATTCTTAAACCAAATGTTAGGTATGATCATATCATGTTCTGTGAAAAATCCTACCAGGCGGCTTCCCCTTTCATTCCTTTCCTCCAGTCCGTATGCACCTACTTTTCTTCTCTTCCTTTTCCTCCCATCGAATTCTAGTCCCCCATAACTATTAAATCTTCGTGCCCTTGAACTATCTGGAAAAAACTTGTGCTGCTGTGCTGGATGTGACCTTCGTGTCTACAACAATGCGTTCACTATGCTCTTCATAGTAGCTGATCCACGTTCCTATTTTTTATTCGTTATTTAACTTACTCCTGCATCACCCCTATTTGATTTTGTATTTATAACCCTGTATTCACCTGACCAGAAGTCCTGTTCCTTCTGCCACCGAACTTCAGTAACTCCCACTAATCTATTTGTAAGCTATCCATTTCCCTTTTTAGTTTTCTAACCTACCTGCCTGATTAAGTGATCTGACACTCCACACTCCGATCCGTAGAATGCCATTTTGTTTCTCCTGGTGACGACGTCCTCTTGAGTAGTCCTCGCCCGGAGATCCGAATGGGGGACTATATTAACTCCATAATATTTTACACAAGAAGATGCCTTCATCATTGAACCATACAGTAGAGCTGCATGCCCTCGGGAAAATTTACGTCTGCAGGTTCTCCTTGCTTTCAGCCGTTCACATTACCAGCACAGCAAGACCGTTTTGGTTGATGTTACAGGCCAGATCAGTCAATCATCCAGATTGTTGCCCCTGCAACTTTTGGGAAGGCTGCTGCCCTCTTCAGGAAGCACTCGTTTGTTTGGCCTCTCATCAGATACCCCTCCATCGTGGTTGCACCTACGGTACGGCTGTCTGTGTCGCTGAGGCACGCAAGCCTCCCCATCAACGGCAAGGTCCATGATTCATCGTGTCATCGTGGGGAATTTATTTATGTTGTTAAAAAATGGTACAGTTGATTACTGTGTTTTATGATCTGGAGGTCTGTTTCTATGCCACTGGGGTGTTAATTCTTTTCGATGAAGTGGTCTGCAAATGTGAAGAGTGTGCTGTCACTTTTCAGAGGTCTCAAATGTTGTGAGTATTTTATCCTGAAATTTCTAGATGTCTGTCCGACGTGTACTCAGTTACAGTCTCTGCAAGTTAGTTGGTATATACCTGGTTAGTCGTATTCATCTATGGTGGTGTTAGATATTTTTAATCTTTTCTGCATAGTATTGTCTGTTCTATATGCTATATTTGTACCCTGTTTTCTCACAATGCTTCCTATTTTGTTGTCAAATTTCACTGTGTGCCATGTTTTCCTGTTGACTGTAGTTTCTTCGTCTTGCGTTTTTTGTGTGTTCTCTGTTGGTGGTTGTTACTGGTATGTTGTGCTGTAATACTGTTGTGTGTGTTTGGTATCAGTTATGCTCTTATGTTATAGTTAAGTTTGTCTACAGGGTCCATTGATCGTCACCGGGCCAAATATCTCACGAAATAAGCGTCAAACGAAAAAACTACAAAGAACTAAACTTATCTAGCTTGAAGGGGGAAACCAGATGGCGCTATGTTTGGCCCGCTAGATGGCGCTGCCATAGGTCAAACGGATATCAACTACGTTTTTTTAAATAGGAACCCCCATTTTTATTACATATTCGTGCAGTACGTAAAGAAATATGAATGTTTTAGTTGGGCTACTTTTTTCGCTTTGTGATAGATGGCGCTGTAATAGTCACAAACATATGGCTCACAATTTTAGACGAACAGTTGGTAACAGGTAGGTTTTTTAAATTAAAATACAGAACGTAGGTACGTTTGAACATTTTATTTCGGCAGCGTGATTACCTGTAAATACCACATTAATGCAATAAATGCTCAAAATGATGTCCGTCAACCTCAATGCATTTGGCAATACGTGTCACCCATAAGGTGACAAATAGCACCAGAGCTATTGTAAATTTGACAGATAAGGTGGAAGATGCAGCCACAACTTCTGTCCTCACGAAAGGGTTGAACTTTGCACCTGTACCAAGGACCATACCGAAACGGGACATCATCAGCAGCGTAGAGGAAGCAATCCGGGGCCTACCCAAGGAGGAAGCTGAGCAGATCCGAAGGGGGACCTGCAGGATCATCGACAAGTCACGACTCCCTAAAGCCAACATTACTGCGCCGGAGCGAGAGGCTATCCGCGCACTGAGGGATGATGCTGACATCATGGTCCTCCCAGCAGACAAGGGAAATGCGACGGTGCTGATTCGCACAGTCGACTACCAACAGAAAATCTGCTCTCTGCTGCAAGACCCAGCCTACAGGAAACTCAACAAGGACCCTACATCGACGATGACCAGGAAAACCGTGACGCTACTGAAGGACTCAGATCTACCAGAGGCAGTGCAGAAACGGCTGTATCCCAGAGCGCCAACGACACCGCGCCTGTATGGATTGCCCAAGATTCACAAAGATGGGGTGCCTCTACGGCCGACTCTGGACACTATCAACTCGCACAGTTATGGACTGGCCAAATACCTGGCGACACTATTGAAACCACTGGTGGGACACTGCATTCATCACGTGAAAAACTCCGCAGGTTTCGTTAGAATACTGAAGGACATCCGAATACAGAGTGATGGCCTACTCGTGAGCTTCGACGTCACCTCCTTGTTCACGAAAGTACCGCTACAGGACGCCTTGGCGCTCCTTAATCAGCACTTCGAGCCTGAAACAGTGAAGCTCTTTGAATATGCACTTACGACCACCTACTTCAAGTGCAATGGAGAGCATTATGAACAAGTGGATGGAGTGGCCATGGGATCTCCCCTTGCTCCAGGTATCGCGAATCTTTATATGGAACACTTTGAGGAGGTGGCACTACAAACTGCTCACCGTAAACCCAGGCACTTCTTCCGCTATGTGGACGACACTTTCGTGATTTGGCAGCATGGCAGGCAGGCACTGGAGGAGTTTGTGGACCACCTAAACGGCATACATAAGAATATCACCTTCACGATGGAAGTAGAAGAGAATGGCTGTATTCCATTCCTGGACATACTGATCAGGATGAAAGCGGATGGCACGCTGGGCCATTCAGTATATAGAAAAAAGACGCACACAGACCTGTAACTCCATGCAACCAGCTGCCACCATCCGGCGCAACGCCAGTCAGTACTGACCACCTTGGTACATAGGGCGCACGTCATTTGTGACAAAGAAAGCCTCTCAGACGAATTACACCACCTAAGAGAGGTATTTCGGAAAAACGGGTACAGTGAAACACAGATTGGCAGGGCCTTCAAGAGGAGACAGGCCGACAAATTTCAGGAAGAGGAAGAGGAAGTTAACAAGAGACTCGCCTTTCTTCCATATTTGGGGCCCACATCAGCCAAAATCGGGAGGCTATTAAGAAAATCAAACATAAATACCGTCTTCCGACCACCGCCGAAGACGAAAGAGCTGCTGGGCTCAGCCAAAGACCCACTCAAACTAAACACACCTGGTATATACAGCAATGCCTGCGAATGTGGTGTGCAGTACATTGGTCAAACGCAGCGCTCCATCTCTAAAAGGTGCGAGGAACACATCAGGCATGTTCGACTTGGACAGATAGAGAAATCTGCTATAGCTGAACATAGCATCAAAGAAAACCACACCTTTGATTTCGAAAACACCAGAGTGCTGTGCCGAGCCGGGAGCTATTGGGATAGCGTCATTAAAGAATCAATAGAAATACGGGTCCACGAGAATCTTGTGAACAGGGACGAAGGCTATCAACTGAGCGCGGCCTGGAATCCAGCATTAGCCGCAATACGCCAGGAACGCAACAAGAACCGTCCAGCTCACGAGACGCGATCAGAATGCTCTGACGGAGACACGAACGGCACACCCGCTTCCCCCTCCACCCCGCCCGCCGGCTCCTCTGGACCCAGCCTCCCGCGGCCAGGTGGTGGGAGGCACACCGCAGGTATAAAGGGACCGGCATCCGCAAAGTCTCGGCACTTCGCCAGAAGATGATGAGTATGTCACTCGTCGAAACGTCGCAGTTTGAAGACACCGCCACCATTTAGATTGTCATCGATAAAATGGGAGCCAATTATCCTTCCTCGCATAATGCCGCACCATACATTAACCCGCCAAGGTCGCTGATGTTCCACTTGTCGCAGCCATCGTGGCTTTTCCGTTGCCCAATAGTGCATATTAAGCCGGTTTACGTTACCGCTGTTGGTGAATGACTCTTCGTCGCTAAATAGAACGCGTGCAAAAAATCTGTCATAGTCCCGTAATTTCTTTTGTGCCCAGTGGCAGAACTGTACACGACGTTCAAAGCTGTCGCCATGCAATTCCTGGTGCATAGAAATATGGTACGGGTGCAATCGATGTTGATGTAGCATTCTCAACAGCGACGTTTTTGAGATTCCCGATTCTGGCGCAGTTTGTCTGCTACTGATGTGCGGATTAGCCGCTACAGCAGCTGAAACACCTCCTTGGGCATCATCATTTGTTGCAGGTTGTGGTTGACGTTTCACATGTGGCTGAACACTCCCTGTTTGCTTAAATAACGTAACTATCTGGCGAACGGTCCTTACACTTAGATGATGTCGTCCAGGATATCGAGCAGCATACATAGCACACGTCCGTTGGGCATTTTGATCACAATAGCCATACATCAACACGATATCGACCTCTTCCGCAATTGGTAAACGGTCCATTTTAACAAGGGTAATGTATCACGAAGCAAATAACGTCCGCACTGGCGGAATGTTACTTGATACCACGTACTTATACGTTTGTGACTATTACAACGCCATCTATCACAAAGGGAAAAAAGTGGTCCAACTAAAACATTCATATTTCTTTACGTACTACACGAATATGTAATAAAAATGAGGGTCCCTATTTAAAAAAAACGCAGTTGATATCCGTTTGACCTCTGGCAGCGCCATCTAGCGGGCCAACCATAGCACCATCTGGTTTCCCCCTACAGACTAGGCGAGTTTCGTTCTTTGTAGGTTTTTCGTTTGATGCTTACTTCGTGAGATATTTGGCCCGGTCACTATCAATGGACCACCCTGTATAGCGTTTATTTTGTAACCATTTTTGTGGCAATCTGATTATGTATAGTTCTTCCATATAGATGTCTTTGTCCATTGGAATTCTGTTCAGTTTCTGTATGAAGTTTCTGAGCCCGATCGGTTTGTGCATCTAGAGGGTTGGATCCCCTCCTTCGAAAGCGTCAGATTGCAAAGTCTGGGCTACTCTCAGGGTGGAATCTCCGTCTTCGAAGATTGTGTGTGTTTGTCTGTCTGTCTGTCGGTCTGCCCGCCGCTTGCTGCTGTCGCTGTTAGTCCGTCCGTCCGTCCGTCCGCCTGCCTGCTGGCTGTCCATCGCCGTCGTCGTAACCGCTGCCGCCGCCGCCGCCTGCTGTTCGTCCGTCTGTTCGCCGCCGACGCCGACACCGCCTGCTGTTCGTCCGTCTGTTCACCGCTGCCCATCGCCGATGCCGACGCCGCCTGCTGCACGTCCGTCTGTCCGTCGCCGTTCGTCTGCAATGATTACTCCCACCTCCACCGTCATCTACACCTCCCCCTCCCCCTCTCCCACAGTCACTTCCTGGAGTGCCGCCCCTGGCCTCCCTCCTTCCACCTCCCCTTCCCTTCCCCCACTTACCCATCCCCCTATCTCCTCCCCTGCTGTATACCCACACCTCTACACACTTCCTCCAGCCTCCACACCCTCAACAGCTCCCACTACTACCCCCGCCCTCACGTACGCCTCTGTTGCCGCCTCTGCTGCCGCCCCTCAGGTGGTTGGCTTCCCCTCTCTCACCGACCCCGTCGCTTCGTCTTCTGCATCTCCCGCACGCATCACGTTGTCGCCAAGCCACCATCGCCACCACTGAACCAGCTGCTTCTCCCGGTGCCTCCACTACGCCACAGGGATCTGCCACCCGCCACCTCCCTCTCCTCCCCGTTCCTCTCCCCTCCTCCCAGCCTCCAGTCTCCAAAAAACCCCAAAAGCGCGTCCTTACCGACTCTGCTCCCGCCACTTCCCACAAAAAATCAACACCACCTCCCCCTCCCCCTGCTGTCACCATGGACACCACCCCTCCTCCTGCCACCCCTACCTTGGCCCCCACCCTCCACACCTTTGTCCTGTCAACTCCCGATCCTAAGTTCCTCGATGCTCGTACCCTCACCAAGGAAATACGAAAGTACTTACCTGGTGCTCCCATCTCCCAACTCATTCCCCGCAGGGACTCAGTCCTTATCAAGTCCCCATCCTTTCACGCAGACCTCCTGCGAAAACTTTCACGAGTTATGTTTGGCCCCCACGCCTCTCTGACACCCTTCCTTTCCGCTTCCACTCCTCGTCAGCCCCAGCCTCCCCGTCGCCCCCCCACCTACACCGCTGTGATCACCAAGCTCAGCCCGGTGGTCACAGAGGATGAAGTGTTGGTAGAACTGAACTCCCACCCGGACTTGGAAATCCGCTCTGCCCGCCGTATCCACAATGCCTCTGGTCCCACCTACCTCATGCGGGTATTCTCAGAGTCCGCCCCATCCATAGACCATCTCCTCACCCAGGGTGCCCTGATATGCCACCGTCGCCACCCTGTTGAAGCCTCCAAATCCCCTCCCCAATCCTACCGTTGCCAGCGGTGCCTGATGTACAATGACCACCTGACTCCCAACTGCAAAAACCCCCCCACCTGTCCCCATTGCAAGGCCTCCCACTTTCTCAAGAACTGCCCCAACCTCGCTGCTCCTCCTTCCTGTAATACCTGCAATGGCCCCCATCCCACATACTCCCACAAGTGTAAAGCTAAACCCCCTCCAGCCACCCCTGAACTTACAGTCCCAGTTCGTCCCGTCGATCCTCCTGTCCATCCTAACAATTCCCTCTGTCCACCCTCCACGGCCGAGGACATCATCCGGTTCATTACCGTTGTACTCCAAAACATTCACCCTTTTCAGCGCCCGCACACCTTCCAACAAATATCCCTTGCTGCTCGCTCTGTTTTCCACCTGAACACCTTCGCCACTTACTCCCACAACCAAGCCCACTTCACCTTCACCCGCCTCGACACCCTAGTTTAAGTCTCTTCCCTTCCCTCTCTTCCCCCCCTCCTTCCCGTCATGGCGCGGCACGAGTCTCGCATCCTCTTCCAGAACATTCGCTCCTTCCGCTCCAACAAATTCCTCCTCATGCACACCCTCTCCCACCACCAGGTCGACACCTTCCTCTTGAACGAAACCTTTCTCCAGCCCCACCATTCTATCCGCACCTCCCCCTATATCCTCCACCGCACTGATGCTCCTGGTCCTCGTGCGCAGGGTGGAGTCGCGATTGGCCACCTTAAGCATATCCCCGTCCGGTCACAACCTCTCCTCTATGACCCCACTGAACACCTTATCCTTAGCGTCTTCTTCCCCTCCCTCACCATTACCTGTGCCACCATCTATGTCTGCTCCACTGCTCCTCTTCCTTATGACTTCATCTCACACATTGACCACACCTTCTCCACCTATGTGATTGCCGCCGACCTCAACATCCATAGCCGTACTCCTGCTGCCCTTCGGCGGTGGCATCAGTTACTCTCCACAATCCAGGGTGACCTTGTTCCCATTCCCCAGCACACCCGACCCGAAAGTAACACCACCCCCGATGTTGTCATTGCCTCAGCCAACCTCCTTGGGCGTATCACTGTCGCCGTCCTTCACCTCACAGGTAGCGATCACCTCCCTGTCCTTCTCACCATAACGTCTGCAAACCGCCCCCCTCCGGCTCCGCAACCTGCACCCCCTCCCAAGGTCGTCCATGACTATCGCCGTGCCAACTGGGATCTCCACCCAGGTCGAAAGCCACCCTCTTACCTATCGCCATCCTGACGACATCATCCGCGCCTCGTCCTTCCTTCAGACGGTAATTACTGACGCCGTGGAGGCCCATGTTCCTACTAAAACCATCCACCCACACCGTTCCACTCTCCCTCCGCGGGCTGTCCTCCTCCTCCGTGAATCCCGCCGCCTCTATCGCTCCTTCCTGCGCACTCGTGACAGGGATACACTCCAACGCCACCGGCAAATACAGCGACACGTATGGAACCTTATTACAGCAACGAAACGCCGGGACTGGCGCCAGACCTGCACGCGACTCAATGCCACCCTCCCTATCAACTCCTCCAAGTACTGGTCCACCTTCCATCGTCTTACTGGTTCCCTTTCCGCTCCCCACTAACCCCTTCTCCATAACGATCGCCCCCTTCCAGACAACCTCAGTAAGGCCAACCACTTCGCTTCCCACCTTTCTGAGGTCTTCTCCATCCCCGATGATCCCCACTTTGATTATTCTCTTTTCCCCACCGTCATGGAACGTGCTGATACCTCGGTCGCTCCACTTGCTCGTAGTCTCCAGTACTTGGGGCAGTTGCCCCCCTCCGACGTCAACACTCCCATCACAGCACAAGCCATTAAACTTCTCCTCCAGTCCAAATGCAACACGGCCCCTGGTCACGACTGTGTCACCTACCGTCACCTTCGAGAAAGCCCCTATTCCTTCCTAACTGTCCTCGCCCATCTCTATAATGTCATCCTCTCTACTGGCTTCTACCCTGACCTGTGGAAGACCTCCCGCGTCCTCCTATTCCTCATACCCAACAAACCCCCTTCTGCCGCCTCTTCCTATCATCCCATCTGCCTCACCTCCGTCTTCAGTAAGGTCTTTGAATCCATCCTCTCCCACCGTATCCATCGGCACCTTGCTCAACACCACCTCCTCCCCCTTACCCAGTGTGGCTTCCGACCCTCCTTCTCTGCTGACGACCAACTCCTCAACCTTGTTCACCTTCTGTCCCTCCAGCTCAACTCCCGTCGCTCCGCCATTTTTGTTTCCCTTGACCTCCAAAATGCCTATGACCGTATATGGCATCCCGGTCTCCTCTTTAAACTCCAAACCTACGCCTTGCCTATCAATTTTGTCCGTCTGGTCGCTTCCTTCCTCTCGCACTGTCCTTCCTATGTCACCCTCCACAACACCAACTCCCGTATCTTTTATCCCATGGCTGGCGTCCCCCAGGGTTCTATCCTCTCCCCTCTCCTTTATCTCTTGTATACAGCTGATATGCCCCAGCCACCCCCACCAGTCCACCTTCTCCAATATGCTGATGACACCGCCTTCCTGGCTCTCTATCCTACCCTTCAACGGTCTCAACGTACCCTCCAAACCCACCTTAACCAGTTCACCACTTGGTGTAACCAGTGGTTCATCCGTCTCAACCCCTCCAATACCCAGGCAATCATCATAGGCCGCACCACTCGCTCCTTTCGCCTCCATGATTTCTACCTCACCCTTTATGGTCGTCCTATCCAACTCACCCCCACCCTGAAATACCTTGGCCTCACCCTTGACCGACACCTCACCTGGACCCCTCATCTCCTGACCATCCAGCAGAAAGCCCATTCCCGCCTCCACCTGCTGAAACTCCTGTCCGGCCAGACATGGGGATTGCATCCTTCTACCATCCTCCACACCTACAAATCCCTCATCCATCCTATCCTCTGTTATGCCAGCGTCGCCTGGATCTCTGCCCCCACCCGCTTTTACAAGGCCCTCCAAATCCTTGAACGCCATGCGCTCCGCCTTGCCTTCCGTATCCGCCTTCCTTCCCCCACACGGCTCCTGTATGAACTGATCCCCTTCCCCCACCTCCTCTTGTTCCTCCAACATCTCCGCATCCTTTACATTGTTCGCAGGGTTGATCCCCCCCACCCTCTGGTTTCCTCCTTCCTCTCCACCCTCGCCCGTTGCCGCGCCTCTATCGCTGTATCCCTCCCTCTCTCCACCTCCACACCCTCCATCTCCTTCATCAGGGCAATTTCCAACGCCTCCCCCTCCCGGATGACGAACTTCGCCGTGACATCTATCCTTCCTTCCAACTATAACCTGGCCTTGTTCCCCCCCCCCTCCCCAGGGCCTCCTTCTCCTCTTTCCTCCTTCTCCCAGAGCGGATTTTCCTCCATCCCCCCCTCCCCTGAGACCCTGCACCCCATACTTGCCTCTCTCCTTCCCACATCCCTCCCTACCTGGCCCTCTTCCGCGAGCCCCCCATTCCCCTCCCCCATCTCTTCCCCTCCCTCCCTTCTTCAGGTCTCCCTCCTCTCCTAGAACCTGGCAGATCCTCTGTATTGATCATCATCAGTGTGCCACATCAGTGTTGTGTTTAGTGCTGTTTCTCGTGTGCGTCAAGAGGTGTGATTTTAATTGTGTACTGCCTTGAGGTTCGCCGTCAGTGTTACGTTATGTGCTATGCCATCCGTCAACACCTTTATGCTCCAGTCATACTGTGCCTTGTGTTCTTTTAATCGTCGCAGTGTGAGGCTTTTTGTGTGTGCTACTTTTAAACAGTTTTTTATCTCCATTTTACAGTCACCCCGTTTTTTTTTTTTGTCTATTGCCTTCCATGATGTTCTCCCTTTTTTATATCTATGTTCGCCTTCTTCTCTCCTTTGCTGTTTTTAAATGTCTTCTATTGTTTTGTTCTATGTCTTTCGGCTGAAGAGCAGCGCATATGCTGCTGCCAGCCCGCCCCGATGGGGAATTGAAATACAATAAAGAAAAAAAAAATCGGTTTGTGGGCTGTCAGGTAGATTGACCTGTTGTGAATAATTATACTGGCTGATGTGGGTTTTTGCATATTGATAACCGGTGTTTTAGTTTTCGCTCTCTATTGTGATGGATAGGAAATTATTTATTTATTTATTTTTCGTCCGTTTCAGTTTGCAAGTTTGAAGTGGACTTTTGTGTGGGCGGTACTGAAGTCTCTGTGCAGCTGTAGTATCCGGTCCTGTGTTTCATTTACGAAGAAAATAACGTCATCAACATAACAGTACCAATATATTACTTTCTACTGTTATGGTTTTCCAGCAAGCCACTTGTGGATGATCTCATAGCGAGACCTTTCTGTTGGACGTAGAATTAATCTTTAAATTCGAAATAATTTAGTCCTTTGATTACTGATGTATGCAGTTGCACTCAGAGAGGTGAGTGGTGATGGTGACGAACCGGAGGGCCCAGTGGAATGACTGCTGAGAATAAACAAGACTTTTATTCAATCTCAGTACGTGCTTTGTCATGGCTCAGCGAGGCAGAACAAGCTTCACCCTGTTGACCCTGAGCGGCACTGAAGTACGGAGTGCGGCTTCTGCCCTGAGGAGAGGATGCTAGATAGGTTTCCCGCAAAGCTGACGGGAGGCCCGTGGACGGTCGGTGGCCTCCTTAGGCCATGAGCATGACGTCAGTGGCGCGCTGCTGCTGCACTAATGACGGTACCTGGGACAGTCCCTCGGCTCTGCACACATTCACTGCGGTGCTGCGGAAACAGCTGCGCGTGGGTTTTGACTCGCTGCTCTCTGGCAGGAGTCAGACGACGGCTGTCGCTGTGGCACTAAGTCCTCAGCATGTAACTCAGTGTTGATCTCAGCAGCTGCAGACGGCAGGTTGACGAAGCTGTGGCACAAAGCCGCGACAGGAACTTAGTGATGGTGGCTGTAAGTGCAGACTGGTCTGGAGCCCATGGCTGCTACTGGTGATGCCCAGTCGTCTTGCTGTCTGGCGTGGCCTTGACATCGTGGTAGTGCTGCTGGACCTCGCCTGCTTAGCTGGATGGTAACGTGCTCGCCTTCCAAGCAAGCGGGCTCGGGTTCGACTCGAAGACGGGTTGGAGGTTTTCTCCGCTCGGGGACTGGTTGTTGTGTTGTGCCGCACGGGATTAGCCGAGCGGTCTAGGACACTGCAGTCATGGACTGTACGGGTGGTCCCGGCGGAGGTTCGAGTCCTCTCTCGGACATGGATGTGTGTGTTTGTCCTTAGGATAATTTAGGTTAAGTAGTGTGTAAGCTTAGGGACTGATAACCTTACCAGTTAAGTCCCATAAGATTTCACACACATTTGAACATTCTTTTTTTTTTTTGTTGTGTTGTCCTCATCATAATTTCATTCTCATCACCGGCGCGCAAGTCACCCGATGTTGCGTCGAATGAAATAAGACTTGCACTTGGCGGTCAAACTATCCCAGACGGGGCCTCCCGGCCAACGATGCCATACGCTCATTTCATTTCATTTTTTTTGCTGGACCTCGGCGATGAGAAGTGCTTCTGCCTCAAAATTCAGCAATACTTACATCACTCTGAGGAGCATTTGTTTCATCAAAACCTGACACCTGGTCACGTCGCCTGTAACATGAGACTTACTTACCCCGGTGTGGTGACATGGATCCGCCCAGGGTAATTACCGCTGTGCAGTGCCATTTTCCGCTGAGTGCTGCTAGCCTTGTCTCTCCATCCCTTTATGTGTACGTTATTCTGATCCAAATGTCGTCAAACTGCGACTACCGGCCTGCGTTTGCTAATGCTACTTCACGCTGGCCTTCTCACTACTTATTACTTTTACGAGAAGACTGGGTAGCAATACTACACTACACTTACACTTACCCCCCCCCCCCCCCCCTCCACCGCCTCTATGGAGAAGACCAGGTTCCTCGGGCCTCGCTTCAGCCCAGTTCTCTAATGCTATTGAAATTACCTTCTGTAATATAGGTACATGCTACTAGATTCGCTATTCCTAATTACTACACAAATATTGTATTAATCTTCAACTTCGTGAATCTATTTTTCATCCCTTGCTCAGGGAATATAGCCTGTGGGAACTCTAATTACCCTTGAATCGGGTTTCCGCTCAGCTTGTCCTTTCAAGTGCGTAAGCACTAGGCAGAGCAAAATCAGAGCTATTGTGACACTAAAGGTCACAATTGTCTTACGTCTAGCATCTTGATACTGTTCCACACGTTGCAACAATTACTTTGAGAGTGATCGACCCCTCCTGTGCTGCCATCATCCGACGTAGTGAATGGTCCAGGCTTGATTCCCAGGGGTTATAAAGAAAGGTAAGGTTTTGTTTGGATAATGTCTCTAAAGGTTCATGTGGCCAATACAGCTTTGGCTGTGTCACATTCAACATTGTAACCTCCGACGTACTAGCTGTTGAATGAAATTTAGGTTCTGTAGTATCAAGCATAGTCCTGTTGATTAACAATCTACTGTATAAAGCATTTAGCCTTAGGTTAAGATATAAAATGACCTTAGATCACGCTTAACCTGGAAATCTGCAGTGTACAAACGTTAATCGTTAATCATATCGCCGTGAAGTCAGATAACATTTTACTAACGAAAATTCACAGTTCAAAGTCAGGGTCTCCCTCCCTCTTGTATACGTCTCACCAAACAATATGCTGTATTCAATACCTCAGTACCCTTAGCAGTTCCACTATTCACAACATAGCAGCTGGTAAATCAGGCTCTACATTCACCCATAACGACTTTCCGGTGCTACTTGATACATAATCATGACGATTAAGCCTTAATGTCGTTGTTCGCGAAAATTCAGTGCAGTCGATACCATAATGTCCATTACGTTGGCTGAAGACATGATGTATTTCTTTAGACCTTTGACAGATTTCTATTTGCTGCCACAGGACACACACAATTTAAATAAATGGTAAAGTGCACAAAGTTTTAAATAACAACAAAATCCGATGGAACATATTTCTCACTATAAATAAAATGTATGTATATATTTCAGGAAAAACTCACTGAGAATGCCACAACTGTAGCGAAACTTGTTTGGGTATTAAAGTAAAACAATAACTGTGTATTAAAATTTTGTATTTGTGGGGATCAACAGCTTCCAGATGCTTAATAAACGTAAATAGGGTCCGTAGTAGGCTGTAACTCGATGTTCATTTAGTCGTGCGATCAGCTAATTTCGACTAAGCGTCATTGTCAAGCGCGTTTGTAACATCTGTATTCCATGTCATTTTCAAATCACTCTTAATTACAAGTAAAAAGTAGCCATATTCCGTAATTTTACAGAAGGATCCAGACTACAGTGACCCATTTTAAGATCTTATCCTGAACTTTGCTCTGTGTACAACAACATGGTAACTGCATCGCTCTATTAAATGTTATAAAAATGATACTCAGCACAAGCACGTTAGAGGCCACTTTCTACAAATTGGGTTGCTAGCAACCATTCATGTACTTTTTACATTCTTCAGAGCCATGAAGCCTACTAGCGGTAATGCATCCAGTTATCACATGGACTTTGTCGGTTAAATAAAGAAGGTTGAGACTGTGAAGGGTTATCTTGGAAGTTGTCACTAAGTTGAGAGAGTCATTAGCGTCTGCGGCATATGAACCGAAGGGTCTGTGTTTAACAGAGGAGAGACAGTGCTCAAAAAGTTGATTGCGGCGATAGCGAAGACGAATTCAAGAGACTACAGGCCAGCTCAAAATGGCTCTGAGCACTATGGGACTCAACTGCTGTGGTCATCAGTCCCCTAGAACTTAGAACTACTTAAACCTAACTAACCTAAGGACATCACACACATCCATGCCCGAGGCAGGATTCGAACCTGCGACCGTAGCAGTCGCACGGTTCCGGACTGCGCGCCTAGAACCGCGAGACCACCGCGGCCGGCAGGCCAGCTCATTTTGTCAGACTTACCACTTCCCTCATGCCATCCTCTAAGTACTGTTAGAAGGAATTCGCCCCAGTGGTCCTTACTTGTTTCAATTATTTTATACTCATGAGACAGGAGTGTAGTGAAATGATTAAATTTCGTGAGACGCTCCGAAATCCCAAGTCAGTATCTTGTTATGTATTTCTTTTACTCGTGTCTTATTTTTTACGACTAACACCTGTATATTTATTTTATACCCTTCTGGAATGGAATTAATTACCACCATTATATAATTTTAATTTCATTGCTGTATATATGTGTGGGTGGGCTCTGTACTCAGGGAGCTAAATGTACCTATAAACATTTGTGGCCCACCACTCCATTCTTATTTTCTATTGTGGGTGTGTGTACTCGTTACTATCAGGAGTTAATCATGTTACTTATTCCTCAAATATTTCTCCCCAACAGTGATAGTGAACGATTGTCATTCATTGTTTTTCAATACTTAGCATCATTGTCACCATGACTAAAGAGATCTGTGTATAAAATGTTGCTTAACTATAAAGTTAACACATAACGATTTCTTACACAAAGTTATCTTACCACACACACACCATCACGTACACTTAAGTTGAATTTTAGCAGCATCTTGTTGAGTGTCATTTGTTTGAGGGGGCGATGATCCCAATGAAAAATTAATTATGTTATTGATTCTGAACTGCGGCAAGTTGGCGTTAAGATGTGACGAGACTATAAGGAAGAGATACTCAATCTTCTTAAAGCATTATACCATTGGGCACCGTAGACAGACTGATAAAAATAATGTTGTAGTGAGTATGAAATTACTAGAGGTTCGAAGAACTGAGTTGATACGAGCGATGAAAGAAGTAGTCAATGACTATAGGGAAATGAAGAATCTAGAACAGTACATAAAGTTGTTAAATAAATAAAACTATCAACAGGTAACTAATGAGTCCATCTGGGCGAGCAGAGAAGTTTAGGCGTATTTTAACTATGGTACACCCCAAAGCCCGCGATCCAGTCGATATACTGCATGGGGTCTCGAAAGTAATAACGTAGTTTTAAGTCACTATTTAACTAGTTTTACGGTGTGATAGCTATAGAGAAATAGTCAAGCAAAAAACTCTAAAATTTGCCATATTACAGGAGGTGTGGAACGACAGCACTTCCACTCCAGCATCATATATCTCTACAGAATGAAAAAAAAAAAATGTTTGACAGACAGCGGTCTCGAATAACTAAGTGAAGAGTAAATTGCAGTCACTGTGCTGCACTAATACCAATTCAGCAGAAAACGAAGTAAGCCAGGGTTAAAATAGTGTGTTGAACTGCCTCCCCGCACGTAATTATGCGTTCAACTGGCTCCCCTCACGTAATTACAGCGATGAGCATGTACTGGGTGAAAATTACTGAAATATATTAAAAAAACGTAAATTAGTTACAAACTACGACGTGCCCACACCTTATTCAACATATAAACGTCACTACAGATATTCTCATTAGGTTACGACATGTTCGATACGCCTGCCATCATTGGTAATGATGTGGCGAAGACGAATAGCGAAATTCAGCATGACCCGCCGAAGTGTCGCATGTGTCCAGATCCGGAGAACATGGCGGCCAGTAGAGACCCATGCCAGTGGCCTCTGGGTAGCCCAGAGCCAGAATGTGGTCCCCGAAGTGACCCTCCAGGACATCAAACACTCTCCTGCTTCGATGGGGTTGAGCTCCGTCTTGCATGAACCACATCTTGTCGAAATCAGGGTCATTTTGGATAATGGGGACGAAATCATCATCCAAAACCTTCACCTTCGGTAGTCACCGTGCCATCAAGGAATATCGTATCTATTATTCCGTGACTGGATATTGCACACTACACAGTCAAACGCTGAGGATGAAGAGATTTCTCGATCGCTGAATGCGGATTCTCAGCCCCCCAAATGCACCAATTTTGCTCATTGACGAACCAATTCAAATGAAAGTGGGCTTCGTTTCTAAACCAAAGCATGCAAGCTAATTCCCATCATGACCCGTGGTCAACAGTGCTGTTTGAACGTCCTAACACAAACCGTTCAGAAGTTATGAGGATTTTATTTAATATAGTTCAATAATTATCACCGTGTAAGTTAGAGGTAGTTTCCGTGTCGATGTGTTGCTGTCAGTTCGATGAATGGAATACTTCAGCGGAGCACGAACCTGTGTTGTCGCAATTTATACTCGCCATCTGAGGTAGTTGCGCACGTGATGGGCAAAATGCAACATTACATATGTTGGAGACAAGATCGTCGGTGCTGCACCTTCGAATTCATTCTGAAAATGGTAGTTTCTGGGCTACATTTCTGAGGACTTTCGAGAACCTAGATTTAGGCAAATCTGTTACAATCAGAGTCAGGAGACCTAGACAGCAACGTGTGAACTAAACGGAATGCCACCAGTACATAAACGGACCAAAGCTGAGTACAGTATTTGTAAATTCTGAGTTAAATGTCAACAATTCGTACCAGTCTCATCTTCTGGGACTTCAGCCTTGCTATGGTGTAAAAGAGCTACCCCTCATCATCGCAGGTCAGCGTGCATAGAGATTGGAAGTTACTCACTCAACTCGCAATTTGATCCTTCAATTATGAAAATGGTAGCGCAATCAGATTATTTGTGTGCCATCGGCAGTCTACGAATGTGTTAAAAAGTTTAAGGTGATGATCGTATGGAGAATTAATACATGGGATGAAATACGATTCTTGGGGTAACTGTTCTCGATCATCGAACGAGGTATTATGCTAGAAAAGCCTCATTGTATGTAGAGCTCACTGAGGTTCGTTGCACTTGCAACTAATAACACATAACTGTAGATAGGTTGGCATACGCCGGTAAAGAGTTCTGAGCATGCTAAACAACGACTGATCAACCTAATAGCCGGTATGTCCACCTTTGGCACAGATAACAGCGACGACGCGTCCTAGCATGAAAGCAATGAGGCCTTGATAGGTCGCTGGAGAGAGTTGGCGCCACATCCGCACACACGTCATGTAATTCCCATACATTCTGGGGAGGATGGCAATGAGCTCAGACGCCACGTTCAGTCACATCCCAGATGTGTTCGATCGGGTTCACATCTGGCGAGTTAGGGGGCCATAATACCAACTGAAACTCGCCACGATGTTCCTCAAACCACTCCATCACACTCCTGGCCCTGTGACATGGTACTTTATCTTGTTGAAAAATGCCACTTCCATTGGAAAACAGGATCGTCATGGAGGGGTGTACGTGGTCTGCAACCAGTGTACGGCACTCCTTGGCCGTCACAGCGCCTTGCGCGAACTCCACCGGACCCATGGGTACCCACATGAATGTTCCCCAGAGCATAACGCAGCCACTGCCAGCTTGTTATCGTCCCGCAATATAGATGTCAAGGAGCTGTTACCCGCGAAGACTGCGGGTTCGCAATCTCCCACTGGCATAATGAAAGAGGTATCGGGATTCAGCACACCCTGCAAAGCACTGCCACTGCGCCAACGTCCACTGCCAATCGTCACGTGCCCATTTAAGTTGTAGTTGCTGATGCCACGGCTCTGGCATTGGTACATGAACGGGTCGTCAGATGCAGAGACCCACCGTTAGGAGTGACCGGTGCACTTTGTGTTCAGATCCTCTTGTACTCTGTCCAGCATTAAAGTCTGATGTTAGTTCCGCCACACTTTGCCACCTGTCCTGTTTTACCAGTCTGCCCAGCATACGACGTCCGACATCTGTAACGAGGGGTGGCCGCGCAACCCACGACAACTGGACGTTGTTTCACCTTGGTTTCACGACATATTGAAGACACTCACCACAGCACTCATCGAACATCCAACAAGTCGTGCAGTGTCAGCAATGCTCGTACCAAGCCTCCCGGCCATCACAATCTTGCTCGGTTGCTCGGTCAAACTGAGATAGATCGTGCGCCTTCCCCATTCTACACGCAGACAGCACGCTGACTGATACTGCGTGCACCGTGTGTGTGTCTGACTAGCAGTCTTTCCTCGCCAGATGACGCTGCTACCGCGTGGACGGGTTTATATCGATAGGAGGTCGGTAGTAATCATTTTCTGTCTGATCAGTCTACAAAAAATAGTAATATAGAGTGAAAAGGGATGTAAAGTACATTGATGACGAAAAAACTCAAAGCCTGGGTCTGAAACAGTCATTTTGGAGTACTTACGTACAGCTCACAAAAGGAGCTATCTGATCGAGTCTCTGTGGAATTTCATCAAAACTACAGTAAAAAAATGTTTAGAGGTTAGGAATTCTAACATTATACCCAACAGATATTCTTAGTTATGAACTCGTGGGATCTGTAGCAGATATCATGGAATCATTTAAAATTTCCTCTTCGATGACATTTCTGTTGACCGTACTGGGTTTGGCAATGTTGACTGGGAAACACCCCTTGAAATTCTGAAGGCAGCAGGGATAAAGTAAAGGGGGCAAAAGATTATCCATAACTTGCACAGAGACCAGAGTGCTGTTACAGAAGTCGAAAGACATCAAAAGGCAGCAGCAGTTGAGAAGGAAGTGAGACGAGTTTGCATAATGTTATTTAATTCTAACTCTGAGCAAGTTGTGTAAGAATCCAAGGAGAAATCTCCAAAGGGGATTTAGGTTCCGAGAAAAGAATGACAAGTTTTAAGGTTTGTCAATGACACTGTATTTCTGCAGTTGAACGGAATGGATAGTGTCTTGTAAAGATTCTAATAGATGAACATCAACAAAAGTGAAACAAGGATAATGGAATGTAATGATGAGGGAATTAGATTAGGAAATAAGATTCAAAAAATGTAGAGATGATGTTCCTAAGAACTGAAGAAAAATGATGAAGACAGGATGGGTAGATCGAATAATTAACGAGGAGATACTACATCGAATAGGGGATAAAAAACAATTAATGGTACAACTTGAATAATAGAAGGATTCAGTTGATAGGACACGTCCTGAGGCATCAACTGATAGGCAGTTTGGCAATAAAGGGAAGATTCGAGGGGCAAAAATTGTTGGGAAAAACCAAGGCTTTACTACCGCAAGCAGGCTCAAGTGGTGCAGGTTGCAGTATTGGTGCAGAGATGAAGACGCTTGCACAGGATAGAATAGCGTGGAGAGCTGCATCAGACCAATCTTTGGACTGAAGACAACAACACCTCTGTCAAAAATGCACAGAAAAATGTTAAAAAACCTGTAGGTTGACTTTGTATGGGCTTCCAGGACGAATGCAAAAGGAATTGAGTCATAAAGGAGAGAGTCTCAGATCTATGTTGCAAAGCTTCGTTGTTGCACATTTCTTTTCTTCTGTATGGAATATTCTGGAAGTAATTTAGAGCCTTTCGTTGGGCTGTTGTAGTCATGTGTATATACTGCGCCAAATCTCTTGTACCTCGCGTTCTTTTAATTAGCGTTCTGTAATCTTTGTATGTGATTAGTCGTACCATGACAGAGTAACTTTGGTTTAGATTGCCCACAGAGACGGAGAAAATAAATAAAATGATAATTAATGAAACAGGGTTCGATTAATTACCTTGGAACTCAAAGCAATATCCATTTCATAATAAATATTGTGTCTTGAGGATTTTTAATTATTACTGTAGATTAAGTCGTGATTTTATACTAAAGCAACTTGAATGATCTTCTGTAAAGTAATGGATTTCGTCACCACTTGCTGTTGTGACTGGAAGGTTTGTGCATCATCTTTAGCTGTTACAAGTGGTCAACACCTATCTACTGCAAGGTCAAAGCTGAAAACTCAGATAGCTAGGCCTAAGTGTCCTGTTATAGCCATGTCGAGTAACGTTATCTGAACTGGCCAGTCGATGCCATACTATTACTTTCTATGGTTTCTGTTTGAAGTGTTAAATGAAAACTAAAACTAAACTCCGCCCGAACAGGCCATGAAGGCCCAACAGTACGGACAGGACGCCGTGTCATCCTCAGCCCACAGGCGTCATTGGATGCGGATATGGAGGGGCACGTGGTCAGCACACCGCTCTCTCGGCCGTCTGTCAGTTTACGAGACTGGAGCTGCTACTTCTCAGTCAAGTAGATTCTCAGTTGAAGTGTTAAATGGCACAACGATTTTCTCCGACTTCGTTTCCAAGTCGGCTCTTGACTCGTCTAGGCGAAACCAATACGCCACATGCCACGCTGTCTGAGCTGGGCTGGAGCGTCATGCCGCAAATGATTCCTGCCTACGGGGATATTTTCCGGATGTAGTGCTTGCGTCCGAAGTGGGACACTGTGTAAGAGAGCTCCAGTGGCTGAACGAGATCAGCCGCCAATTATGTCTTCAGTCAATCGGATACAGGTGCTCAATATCAACATCTACATCTGTTCCCTGCAAACCACTGTGAAGCGCATAGCAGAGGGTACGTACCAATGACCCAATTATTAGGTTTTTTCCCGTTCCATTCACGTATGGGGCGCGGGAAGAATTATTGTTTAAATCCCTGCAAGCAGACTGCAATTAATCTAATCTTGTCCTCACAATCCCTATAGAAGCTATACGTGGGGGGTTGTAGTATGCTCCTAGAGTCATCATTTAAAGACGGTTCTTGATACTTTGTAAGCAGGCTTTCCCGGTATCACTTACGTCTATATTTTAGTATTTGCCAGTTTCAGGTTCTTCAGCATCTCTGTGACACTCTCGCACGTTTCAGACAAACCTGTGAACATTTATGCTTCCCTTCTCTGTATACCTTCGATATCCCCTGTTATTCCTACTTTGTACAGGTCTCGCACACTTGGGCAATGTTCTTGGATGGGTGGCAAGAGTGATTTGAAAACAATCTTCTTTGTACACTGATTGCATTTTCCCATTAGTCTACACCTGCTTGACCCATGACTGAGCCTATGTGATCATTCCATTTCATACCTCTACGAAGCGTTACACCCAGAAATTTGTATGAGTTGATTGATTCCTGTTGTCACTCACTGATATTATAGTCACAGTATACTACGTTCTTTAGTTTTTTGAAGTGCTTAATTTTACATTTATGAACATTTAAAGTAATTTGCCAATATTTGCAACGATCATATCAAGATCTGTCCGCCCCGATAGCTGAGTGGTCAGCGTGACGGATTGTCGTCCTACGGGCCCGGGTTCGATTCCTGGCTAGGTCAGGGATTTTCTCCGCTCAGGTACTGGGTGTTGTGCTGTCAAGCATGTGTGAGTGTGTCGTCCATAGCGTAAGTTAGTTGAAGCCAGATTAAGTAGTGTGTAGGGTTAGGGACCGATGACCTCAGCAGTTTGGTCCCGTAAGACCTTACCACAAATTTCCAAAAATTTTTCAGACAGTATTTCATTACAGATAACTGCAACATCTGCAAAGAATCTGAGGTTACTATTAAAATTGTCCTGATGGTCATTAATATACACGCCTGGAAATGGGAAAAAGAACACATTGACACCGGTGTGTCAGACCCACCATACTTGCTCCGGACACTGCGAGAGGGCTGTACAAGCAATGATCACACGCACGGCACAGCGGACACACCAGGAACCGCGGTGTTGGCCGTCGAATGGCGCTAGCTGCGCAGCATTTGTGCACCGCCGCCGTCAGTGTCAGCCAGTTGGCCGTGGCATACGGAGCTCCATCGCTGTCTTTAACACTGGTAGCATGCCGCGACAGCGTGTACGTGAACCGTATGTGCAGTTGACGGACTTTGAGCGAGGGCGTATAGTGGGCATGCGGGAGGCCGGGTGGACGTACCGCCGAATTGCTCAACACGTGGGGCGTGAGGTCTCCACAGTACATCGATGTTGTCGCCAGTGGTCGGCGGAAGGTGCACGTGCCCGTCGACCTGGGACCGGACCGCAGCGACGCACGGATGCACGCCAAGACCGTAGGATCCTACGCAGTGCCGTAGGGGACCGCACCGCCACTTCCCAGCAAATTAGGGACACTGTTGCTCCTGGGGTATCGGCGAGGACCATTCGCAACCGTCTCCATGAAGCTGGGCTACGGTCCCGCACACCGTTAGGCCGTCTTCCGCTAACGCCCCAACATCGTGCAGCCCGCTTCCAGTGGTGTCGCGACAGGCGTGAATGGAGGGACGAATGGAGACGTGTCGTCTTCAGCGGTGAGAGTCGCTTCTGCCTTGGTGCCAATGATGGTCGTATGCGTGTTTGGCGCCGTGCAGGTGAGCGCCACAATCAGGACTGCATACGACCGAGGCACACAGGGCCAACACCCGGCATCATGGTGTGGGGAGTGATCTCCTACACTGGCCGTACACCACTGGTGATCGTCGAGGGGACACTGAATAGTGCACGGTACATCCAAACCGTCATCGAACCCATCGTTCTACCATTCCTAGACCGGCAAGGGAACTTGCTGTTCCAACAGGACAATGCACGTCCGCATGTATCCCGTGCCACCCAACGTGCTCTAGAAGGTGTAAGTCAACTACCCTGGCCAGCAAGATCTCCGGATCTGTCCCCCATTGAGCATGTTTGGGACTGGATGAAGCGTCGTCTCACGCGGTCTGCACGTCCAGCACGAACGCTGGTCCAACTGAGGCGCCAGGTGGAAATGGCATGGCAAGCCGTTCCACAGGACTACATCCAGCATCTCTACGATCGTCTCCATGGGAGAATAGCAGCCTGCATTGCTGCGAAAGGTGGATATACACTGTACTAGTGCCGACATTGTGCATGCTCTGTTGCCTGTGTCTATGTGCCTGTGGTTCTGTCAGTGTGATCATGTGATGTATCTGACCCCAGGAATGTGTCAATAAAGTTTCCCCTTCCTGGGACAATGAATTCACGGTGTTCTTATTTCAATTTCCAGGAGTGTACAACACGAACAGCAAGGGTCACAACACACTTCCGTCTGGTACACCTGAAGTTATTTCTGTATCTGTCGATGATTCCCCATCCATGATAACTTGCTGAGCCCTCCTTTCAAAAAATCCTCAATCCGTCACAAATTTGCTTGATACCCCATACGATCGTGCTTTCCATAATAAGAGTGGATGTGGAACTAAGCCAAATGCTTTTCGGAAAGCAAGAAATACTGCACCTGCCTGACTGCCTTCATCCAAAGCTTTCAATGTGTCATGTGAGAAAAGTGAGGGTTGGATTTCACATGAACTATGTTTTCGGAATCCATGCTAGTTGGCATGGAGGAAGTCATTCTGTTCGAGACGTCTCGTTATGTTTGAGCTTAAAATATGTTCTAAGATTCTACAACAAATCGATGTCAGGGATATTGGAAGGTAGTAGATCTACGAATGATTATGTTTAAAAGAGGGGATAACTCAGCAGCAGATTCAGTGTAGGATCTGGTAGAGATTACATCTGGCAGTGGAGCTTTGTTCAGTTTTAACGATTTCAGCTATTTCTAAACACTACTGACACTGAGATTTATTTCACTCATCTTTTCAATGATACAAGGATTAAACTGGGTTTTTCTTTGTAAAGGAACATTTGCTTTGCTATCCTGGATTTCAGTTCCTGTCTCATCCGAAAGTGACAGGGCGCTAATTTTGGTCCCACTAACAGCCTTTACATAGGACCATAATTCCTTTGGGTTTTCTGATAGGTCGTTTGACAAAATGCTGCTACGGTAGTCACTGAAGGCTTCATGCATTACTCTCTTAAGAGACAAATGCGTTTTATTCAGACTCTCTCTCTCTACAGCCCTATGGTTTGCTTTACATCTATTAGGCAGTAGTCTTTGTTTCTTTAGAAGTTTCTTTACTGTGACTGCTCACCATGGACGGTGCCTCGCCTTACGAACTGTTCTACAGTGTACATATCTATTAAGTGCAACTACATCTTCATCTAAATGATTACCTCTGCAGTTCACAGTTAAGTTCCTGGCGGATGGTTCTTCGAACCACGTGCAGACTATTTATGTACAGTTCCACTCTCTAACAGTAAGAAGGGATAATGAACACTTTAGTCTTTTCGTACGAGCTCTGGTTTCTCTTATTTTATTATGATGATCGTTTCTTCCTATGTAGTTCGGTAACAATAAAATATTTTGACATTCAGAGGAGAAAGTTGGTGATTGAAATTTCGTGAAAAGAACTCGCCGCAATGAAAAAGACTTTGTTTTAATTTTTTGCCATCCCAACTCGTTTATCAAATCCGTCACACTCTCTCCCCTATTTCGCAATAATACAAAAAGAGCTGCTCTTCTTTGAACTTTTTCGATGTCTTCCGTCAATCCTATCTGGGAAGGATCCCATACAGCACAGTGGTAAGCTTTTATGGGACCAAACTGCTGAGGTCATCGGTCACTAGACTTACACACTACTTAATCTAACTTAAACTAACTTACGCTAAGGACAACACACACACCTGTGCCTGAGGGAGGACTCGAACCTCCTACAGGGAGAACAGCGCGAACCGTGACAAGACGCCTGAGACCACGCGGCTACGCCGCGCGGCCAATACTCTAGCAGAGGACGAACAAACATAGCGTAGGCAGTGTCTTTAGTAGACTGGTTGGATCTTCTAAGTGTTCTGGCAATAAAACTTAGACTTTGGCTTGCCTTCCACGTAGCATGGTCAACTATTCTTTTAAACTTTGCTCTTTATACCCGTGTCATGTGCTAAAAGTTTCAAGGTCTTCATTGAGATGTGACACTACTGCTTTTTTATCTATTTTACGGAACAAATATACAACTGTTTAGGTTGTCCTTTGTACTTTGGTAACCATTGCTGTCACAACTGTATAGTGGTCATTGACATTAAGTTCGATGTGGACATCTTCAAAAAGATAGATTTATTTGTTGCCATTAGATGTAATATATTTTCATCATGAGTGGTATTCCGAATCGTCTGTTCTAGGTAGTTTTCAGAGAAGGCAATTAGTAATGTTTCACAGGATGTCTTGTCACGCACACTGCTACCAAAATTGTAATTGTCCCATTTGATTTAGTCGGTTATAAAATTATCCATCGATGATTACATTACGATTGAGGAACTTAAGTACAAGCGAAGTGCGGTTTTCTCCGAAGTTTTCGGTTACGTCGTGTGGAGAATTTGGCGATCGATAGAAGAATCCAATTACAATTTTTGTCTACCACCGACACTGACTCTTTCCCAAACAATCTCGCATGTAGCTTCAATTTCTATCTCGGTAGATATAAATGCCTTGTCTACTGTGGCAAACACGCCACATCCATTTCGCATTAGCCTATCCTTTCGATATACTCTTACATTTTCCACAAAAATCTCACTGCTATTGATGTAAGGTTTTAACTAACTTTCTGTACCTTGTCTGAACTAAGCGATCTCGGATGAATGTTTTCTTATATTTACTGTGGTGTCACCGCCAGACACCACACTTGCTAGGTGGTAGCCTTTAAATCGGCCGCGGTCCGTTAGTATACGTCGGACCCGCGTGTCGCCACTATCAGTGATTGCAGACCGAGCGCCGCCACACGGCGGGTCTAGAGAGACTTCCTAGCACTCGCCCCAGTTGTACAGCCGACTTTGCTAGCGATGGTTCACTGACAAATTACGCTCTCATTTGCCGAGACGATAGTTAGCATAGCCTTCAGCTACGTCATTTGCTACGACCTAGCAAGGCGCCATTACCAGTTGCTATTGATGCTGTAAAACATGTACCGCCAAGAGCGATGTTCACCAATTATGGATTAAAGTTAAGTATTCCAGCAGCTACGTACTTTTTTGTTAGTCTCATTTCCTTGACCTGTTCCAGACCTCACGCCAGCCTGCGTGAGCTAAAACGCGTGTCTTTCGGCTTCGTCTCAAAAACGGGTTGGCTCTCTTGCCAACCCACAACATTTACTATATATACATCGTCAAGTCACATTAATGTCAGCACTTGTAGAATGCCTGAATAACCACCTTCTGCAGCGCGAACCGCTGGGGCACGTGCGGGAAGTGAGTCAGTGATGTTGTGGAAGGTAAAAAGTAAAGCAAAGTCGTATGGCGCGAATAACTGGAAGACCTCGAAGGACTAGTTCTGCCGCCTAATTGGAAACGTTTTCCTTGGCCTTCGCACCCAAGGGCACCTTACCTTCACGATGTGTGAGATCTGTGTACGGAAGCGTATCTCTTAAGTGTAGGTGACTGGGATGGGTGTGTTGCATTGTAGTGTAATGTTCGTGTTGGAGATGAGAGAAGGGAGAATGTGACACCCGGTGTCGGCACATAGCCAACTCCTGTCGAAGAGCACCAAGGGGGTCGCCGAACGTAACGTTCCCATCCGACGGACTGATCACATTAACAATGTCGCATGCTTCACTTCATGAGACACTGCGGAGAGGTATGGAATTGGATTAAGGACATTGGGAGCAAAGACTGGTGATCAGGGACTACACAATACCAACCCTCCTGCAACTCGTCCTGTCCTCTCTACCGTAAAGGCAAAGAGGAAACTGTCAACAGCGTACGGCATACACGGACGCGCATACATTCAAGTAATGGCTACGCCAGACATTGCTTAATTTCGGTGATCTGACTGAAACCGGTGTATCCACTTTTTTAAATATATTACCACTTTCTTATAGAATAGCACGGCGGAGGCGCGGGAGCAGAGTGGGCAGTGGATGAAATCCGAGGCCTGGCCACAGTGTCGCCCTCACGACCACTGAGCCGGTGTTGCATAGGAAAGTAGGAGACATGGTAATTAACTGAAGTGTAAAGTTTTTAATCTATTTTTTGTTTATTTCTTATTTTTATTTTTTTACTATTATTATGGAACTGTGAGGAGCATAAGTCACTTATGTAGACGAAAACACAAGACCGGAAAAAAAGACGCACTTAAGGCGCGCTCTCCCATCCGAAGACGTCTAGGATAGATCACAGGCGCCTGAAACTCAGACAGCGCCGCCGGGGAGGTAGGTGCCCTCAGCTCCCGTACCCACTAACTAAGTGGTGGCGTAACAAAGACCCCTAGAAGGTAGTTGTCAAATAAGTCGGTAAAGTGGCGTTGTTCGAGAGCTGCATGAGATCTTTTTAAGTAGTCCCAGAAGTAGAGGTGGGATTTTACTCCCTCACTGAACAAGTAACTGACTGTCCACCCCTATATCCACGTAATGGCATGATATGTGGAGGCGGAAAAATGTGTGACCTCCGGGTATAGAAATATTTGTGGCTCGATCGCATCAGGTAGAACTTGTATGTAGCAGGCAGTCATTTGCTGCACGAATCTGGAGACGTGTGAAGAGGCGCAGGTCGGACGGTGGTGGTCAGTACTGAGATGCTGGCAAAGGAGACAAAGAAGGGAATCTGACAAACTGATTTTGTGTGGTCGCTGTTTTGTGGCAAATTTCCGGTTGACTATATATCACATCTCCTGGACGTTGGTAGAGAGAAAGGGCTGGTGGATGGTACTCTGCACTGTGAGCCACCAGATTGAGGGATATTAGGTCTCCAGTACATTAAGGGGGACATGGCGCAATAGTAGAGTGTAAAAATCCTTGGGCTTGGGTGGACGCCTGTCTGGGAGACCAACATGTGCGTAACTGTTGTCGATGAAGAAGGCTGGAATGCGAGGCAGGTGAGATGCGATGTGGCTGACAGACACCGGTGATGAGGTAGATGCAGGCAAGAGGACATCAAGCAAGCTGCGTGTTAGGGACGTGACTCGTTTGGTTCATTGTTACCTCACAGTGCTCATATACAAGGCTGCAGCTCACATCCGGATGTTGACGAGTCAGAGGCCACCATCCTCTGGTGCAGAGTAAGGCTCTCATATGACTTTAAATATGGAACCAGCCGTATGATAACAGCCAAGGGCCACCTGAAGGCTGCAGCCAATCGCCTTCGGTAGAGGGGGCACTTACACGATGTCGTCCAATTTCGATGCCACATAACAATTAGGGAACTCGATGCATTGAAGGGTGTCCTGGTGATGCAGGATGGTCTGGCAGACGTCGTTGCGGATGACATGTGACAGGAGACGGAAATTCGTCGAGGCTGTGAGTGTTACCGTGAGGATAAAAGTAACGCACAGGTACCAGAAAGTCTACACTAGTGGATGGGTGCCACTTCACCTTCCTGGAGGCCTGGTGCGACGTACATTGCAGACGATTTGGCCACGTTCATGACACTGCCTTTGGAAGCCCTATAATGCGTAATCAATTCGAGGACTGCTTGACTCTCAGAGCATAGCAGAAGAGGAGTAGAAGGTCGTCAGCGTATGCCTAGCAAGGTGCGTTGGCGAAGGGCGAGTTCGGAGAGCTCGATCGACAGGTCCCCAATGAGGGCCTCCAGGACTACAGCATGCAGGAGGGTAGAGAAGGGACACCCTTGCCGAACTCAGTGGCGAATACTCGTAGATACCGGTCTTGTCAAATGTCTGTTGACTTGGATTTGGGAACTGGCACCACCGTAAAGGCGCTAGAGGGTGTCGATGAAGGGAGGTGGGACGCCCATGAGGACTGCCACCGAAAACAGAAAATGGTGACGCACTTTATCGAAGGCACCATCGAAATCTATAGTAATGGCCGCTATGAGGAGTCTGAAGGTTGCCGCCATCGCAATTAAGTTGCGGCATTCGTCTATGGCAGTTTGTATGTTAACCTGTCCCCCAGGCGTCGTCTGCTCTGGGGAAAGGATGCCAGGGAGTAGCAATTCAGAGACACATTGCCAGTACGTGGGCGAAGATCTTGTAATCTGCATTGAGAAGGGTGAGTGGTCGATAGTTTGTGAACGTCAAAATGTGGAATGGTTTGTAGGTCGGATTGATGACGTCGTCAGCGAAGGAGGCGGGACTTATAGGTCAGATGTCATCAGTTTCTGGAACATAGTCGTCCTCCGGTTGCCATGAACCACTGGAAGACTCAGTAAAACTCAGTCAGTAAGCCATAGATACCGTTCGATCTGTTGACTGCACCCTTATCGACTGCATCGTTGACTTCGACTCATGTGACTGCAGCTGTTAAAGTACCCGCCTGTATTTGGGTGTATATGGGTGACCTAGTAGATAGTGTCGGAAGTTCCATGCGGCTTTTCGCGGATGATGCTGTAGTATACAGAGAAGTTGCAGCATTAGAAAATTGTAGCGAAATGCAGGAAGATCTGCAGCGGATAGGCACTTGGTGCAGGGAGTGGCAACTGACCCTTAACATAGACAAATGTAATGTATTGCGAATACATAGAAATAAGGATCCTTTATTGTATGATTATATGATAGCGGAACAAACACTGGTAGCAGTTACGTATGTAAAATATCTGGGAGTATGCGTGCGGAACGATTTGAAGTGGAATGATCATATAAAATTAATTGTTGGTAAGGCGGGTACCAGGTTGAGATTCATTGGGAGAGTCCTTAGAAAATGTAGTCCATCAACAAAGGAGGTGGCTTACAAAACACTCGTTCGACCTATACTTGAGTATTGATCATCAGTGTGGGATCCGTACCAGATCGGGTTGACCGAGGAGATAGAGAAGATCCAAAGAAGAGCGGCGCGTTTCGTCACAGGGTTATTTGGTAACCGTGATAGTGTTACGGAGATGTTTAGCAAACTCAAGTGGCAGACTCTGCAAGAGAGGCGCTCTGCATCGCGGTGTAGCTTGCTTGCCAGGTTTCGAGAGGGTGCGTTTCTGGATGAGGTATCGAATATATTGTTTCCCCCTACTTATACCTCCCGAGGAGATCACGAATGTAAAATTAGAGAGATTCGAGCGCGCACGGAGGCTTTCAGACAGTCGTTCTTCCCGCGAACCATACGCGACTGGAACAGAAAAGGGAGGTAATGACAGTTGCACGTAAAGTGCCCTCCGCCACACACCGTTGGGTGGCTTGCGGAGTATAAATGTAGATGTAGATGTAGATGTAGAGGCTGCGCCTGGCTTATTGCAAGATGAAGTCGTCCGTACTGCCGTTGGCATCATCTTCCCTGTAAGAGAGTCGATAGTCTTTGACGAACACGTAAATGATGTCGGTCTCATTTGGTCACCCACAAGTCATGTTGGACACAAGAGTGTCGATGAGCTATCGACGATGCCATGGTTCGTCAGACACAATTTGATACATGGACGGAATTTCCTGTCACTCCTGGTCGTGGCGTCGCGTCCGTATCATCACACACTGCAATTAACGGCGTACTAGCGTAATTATCCTCTCCTTAATTCTGTGACTTTCTATCTGGCCGTCTGGGGTAGGCATCTGATCGTCCAGATCTCGGAGGGTAGCATAGTAAAAGTTGACAGAGTGACAATGTCATTCGGCCAAGTCCTTTCTCTATCTCATCGGTACCCTCCGGATTGCTGGTTTGGCGCAGTCGATCCATCACATCAGCGTCGAACAGTATCTGGCAAGGTGTCGCATGCAAGCTGCCCATGCCGCAGTGATTCGCTGGCGACAATCTGGGTTATGCAGACGAGAAGTATTCTGTTTCGAACGCGCACGACTGTGCCATACAGATCAGGGTGGAAGGCGGGCCAAGCGGGTCTATGTGCAATGGCCAGAAAAGACCAGTAACCAGTGTTCAGCGTCCTGTACCACAGACGTAAGATCCTGCGAGACATGTATCCTGTCTGGACGATTTGCAGAAACGCTTGTAAGATACATATTTCCAGAATGGTCGCCATGTCTGACTTCTCAGGTATCGCGAAGCAGGAAGTTCTCCACCACTAAACGTAGTCCCGGGCATGCAGTGTAGTGGGGAGTCTGATCTTTGGGTGCAGACTGCCGTTAAAATCACCTGCCATCAGGCAGTGTTAGTATTTCCCGAAAAAAATAAAACAGGGGGCGATATCTTCATAATAAAACCAGGCTCCTTCATGTCTTTGGGTGGTGCCCGATGAGACCTAGACATTAACAAAGAGTGTCCTCGTGCTGTGAGTGTCATGCCCCTAGCTGATGGAAGGGAGGTGACACAGGTGATAGGAATCCCTTTGCAGACGTAGATAGCCACTCCATGCCACATGGGATCACCTGTGGAGGGGTGGGCAGTATATCGATTTATATGCGAGAGATTGGCCATGAACCTCTTGCAGGAGGACAGAACAATATCAGAAGCCCAGAACATTTACCACATAAAATGGATTTTTATCCGTGAATTGATGTTGTTGGTGTTGATAGTTGCTATCCAATAGGTCTGGTGGCGGACCGCTGGAGGCTGATCTGCTGTAGCGTCAGTGCAACAACGCAGGCTTCACGGTGAAGCATTATCCTGCTCGCCCCCCTCCCCCTCCCCCCCTCCAGAGGGCTTGGGGAGAGTACGATAAGCGGAGCGGATCCGACGACGCAGGGCCCCGTAACGGTGTACTGAGAACACACTGGGAGGTACCGAAAGGGATGTCGAGCCATACTGTCTCAAATGCCATGGCCAGCTGCACTAGGTTTCATGGCGCAAATAGTCCGATTGAGTTGGTCCCACAGATCCCCGATTTGGTTTAAATCCGGGGAGTTTGGTGGCCAAGGGAGTACGGTAAACTCGTTATGGTGCTCTTTAGACCACGCACGTAAAGTGCAAGCTGTGTGACACGTGACGTTCTGATACTGGTAGATGTCATCATGCCGAGGAAAAATAAATAGCATGTAGGGTTGTATATGGTCCTCTAGAATAGATGTAGATTTGTGTTGATCGACTGCGTCTTCCAGAATGACGACATTACACAGGGAATGCCACGAAAACGTTCCTCAAACCCTAATGCTCTCTCCTCTGGCCTGGACCCTTCCAACGATTATTGCAGGGTGTTTGCTTTCAGAAGTTTTACGCCGAACACGCCAACGGCCGTCTGTTCCATGGAGCATAAAACCCCCATCCATCTGAAGAGGCCACTAGTTGCCTCTGAGTGGACGTCAACTTGCGGTATTGGTGTGCAAATGCTAGCCTTTTCCGCCGATGAACGGCAGATTTCGCTGGACAGTCGTTGAGGAGACACTGTTGGTAGCCCCTTTGTTCATCTGGGCGGTCAGCTGCTCAACATTTGCAAGTCTATTCGCCCGTACACATCTGCGCAGCAGTCATTCATCCCTGTCATCTATAGTCTGTGGTGCACCACAGTTGTCTCGATGCAGGTTTTGGATATCGCCGTTTTGCCATACACGGCATACTTTAACCACGGCTGCATGTGAGCAGTTTACAAGATTAGCCGTTTCAGAACTACTCCCACACTTGGCCTGAAGGCCCATAATCATGCCCTACCTGGACATCAGATAAGTCGTCCAGTTCCGCATTAAGAAAACCGCTGCACTGATTTCCGCGTCCCTCCGACAAGCTTTATATACCCACCACAGGCAGTGCTGCTATCTGCCGTCTATGAATGGCATTTGCGTGACTGGACCGTGTAGTTGTTCTCTGACCGATGCGTTTCATTAATAAGTAGTTTCAATGGCATTCTGGACATTTTTATGAACTCCCAGACTTACGATTCGTGTACAAAAGAACTTCAGCGTTAGATGTTGCGAAAGGAAATGACTGGAGAATAAAGCAAATGTTGTGGAAATCTTGAATTATTGACAAAATGGTTCAAATGGTTCTGAGCACTATGGGACTTAACTGCTGAGGTCATAAGTCCCCTAGAACTTAGAACTACTTAAACCTAACCAACCTAAGAACATCACAAACATTCATGCCCGAGGCAGGATTCGAACCTGCGACCGTAGCGGTCGCGCGGAATTGGTTCAAATGGTTCAAATGGCTCTGAGCACGGACATCACAAACATCCATGCCCGAGGCAGGATTCGAACCTGCGACCATAGCGGTCTTGCGGTTCCAGACTGCAGCGCCTTTAACCGCACGGCCACTTCGGCCGGCTCGCGCGGAATTATTGACACTATTCCCATAGGTAGAGTGCAGCATTATAGTATCTGTAATTTGCTGTAACCGCTGTTGTTGCAGATTCCTTTGAACATCCATATTGAATTTGTTACTACACAGGAAAAATAAAATGGCAACAAAAGAGTTAATCCAAGGACGTGACAGGTTGCTACGAGTGACAATGTGTCCATTGAAATGTGAGAGGACAGGCGCAGCGGAAAACAAAATGTCTAACCACAGCAGGACAGTAGAGAAATTCTAATAATTAACGATCTCGGGGATACAGTGTAGTCGGGCTGGATGCTGAGAGCAGTAGAAGAGAAGCAAAGGAGATTTATTTACGCGGTTACTGGGGTGTACATGGAAGGCAGCAATACTGCAAGTAGAGCGTGTCATAAGTGTGATAAATTGCTTTTTACGATCAATATGGGAGGAGAAGAGAAATGGAGTCCATTGTAGATCTATACAAGTGGAATGACAGAGGCAACGTCCTTAGCTCTCTTGTCTATAAAAATTAAGAGAATGGAAATATTAATGATTCGATCCATGAAAGTTAAACCATAAAGACACCATCATAATTGATGAATAAAAGCAAATGAAACACAAGTGAGTAGTGGCCGCTATACTGACAAAGCGACAGGCAGCAAAATCAGTAGCTTAGTCGGGAATCACCCAGAGGGAGAAGAACATGACGCTGACTTTTTAGCACGGTGCTCATGCACATGGTCTGCCGGTGCCTTCCTCCGACTCAGCAGAGAACTGTCACAAGTGTATCATGTAGATGACTCAGATGAGTGCATCGCCAATGTGGTGTTATTAGTGTTGCTAAGATGAAAATGAAATGAAAAGAGAAGAGATGACTAAAAAATGGCTCTGAGCACTATGGGACTTAACATCTGAGGTCATCAGTCCCCTAGAACTTAGAACTACTTGAACCTAACTAACCTAAGGATATCACACACATCTATGCCCGAGGCAGGATTCGAACCTGCGACCGTAGCGGTCGCGCGGTTCCAGACTGCAGGGCCTAGAACCACTCGGCCACCCCGGCCGGCAGATGACTAAACCTGGAGACGGGACACAGTCTACTTCTCGCTAGTATAGCGCCCTCAACCGACCAGCTACGTAACACGCTCTGATGCCACGAAACACCGGCCTAATATTTGGGACTTAGCTCTGGCAACGAAAATTGTACTGCACTACCTCACTTTAAAAGCGATGATTTTTGATTGATATCGATTGAAACAACAGGTTTACCGTTACCAGTTTGATAATGAACTCACCGACTTGGTTAATATCTCTAGAGGAGTCCCACAAGGATGCGTTCTCTCACATCTGTTATTCAATTTGTAGTCAGTGAGCATCTTTCAGCAAGCACTTGGTGTTACAGAAAAAAACATAATGTTAATGGTGTCTCCATCAACACCATTCATTATGCTGATGATGCACCATTGATTGCTGACAATTTAGATGATCTTCATCACCTTGGCAACAGAGTAAGAGATTACAGCAGTGGTACAGGTCTGAATGTCAGCAACAAAAAGACATTGCATAATTGTCACAAGACAGCTCGATTCCTTTACAAATACAAATCTGCGATTCAGTGGCTCCTTAATACAAAGATTATAAAAGTTTGTTACTTTGCAACATGGCTCTTTGAAAACTGGAGATCAGGCATGAAGATAAAATACCACACAGAGAACGCCCGTAATGCTTTCACAAAATTCAGGAAAATTCTCACAATTACAGTGAAGGGCCGCTATATGAGCCCCTTCATAATATTTCAATAAAATTTAACGTCATTTCACAAATCCTATAGCACCTTATACTTTCGGTGCATTCAGTAAACATGCCGGGAGGAAGAATCAGCAGCTGAGTATCTTCCAATCAGCCACCACTGCATACATACGCTGAATTCATATTTATTCTGTGTCTGTTTTATATCTATATATTGATTTACTATGTATCTGTATATTAATTATAGTGCATTTACATTTTAATACTATCCTTCTTTCCTATTTCTACCATCTTACAATGACAGAGAGAGTAGTGAATGCGTATGTGTTTTCATAGATCCTGGTGGCAAGTGAACTTCCTGCCCGCTTTTGTGGCAGTTTAGCAAACTTTGGTGTAAGCCTAGAGAGTGGCACAGACTTTTCGTTCCCTTATAGTCGAACCGCTGTTGTGCTTTTGTTGGCAAGCTGCAGTAAGGGTGTTCTCTGACAACTTCCGCTCCCCTTGCTGGGTCCCCTATTTCGTCACGGTGTCGGTCGCTCGTTACTAGGAATTTGGTTACCGAGGTTCCTTTTCCGAGCTGGACTGTGATAGCTGACTTTGTGTAAGTTTCAGTCTAGCTAATTCTTAACCGATTTTTCCTCGCAGCCTCAGACATTAATAATCATGCAGAGTATTTATGTGGTACAGGGAACGATAGTTTTTGCAATAGTTCATTTGTACGAATAGTGGCTTTGTACACTCAGAACTTAGAAATGGGGAGCATGGTGTGAGCACTGTGCCTTATTACAGTTAGAATTCGTGTTCATCGGTGTGACTGAGTATGTGTGTTTGCTTTCCTTGTATTGTTTTATTCTTCTGTTCGTTAATTTTCCCCTGTAGTCAGCATTTTATTTCGTTTTAATGGGTATGCCTTTGGTCATTCGGTTCCACGTGTTCAGTAACGGTTTCGAGAGCCTTCAGCTCTAAGTATCAGCTTTAGCTTGCAGCAGCTTAACAATAATTTAGTTCTGAGTGTAGTTCCTTTAGTGAATTAACCGACTTTCCGAAATTTGGTAATTTTCTTGGTTTGGTGTGTTGTGGCATGGGCCGCGTGGTTGGGCTCTGATCAGTGATAGCTTCATCTGTATTCCTGTGAATAAATGAATCTCTGTTGTGGACCCGAATTACATTTGGGATCATGGTTTTCATTTAATTCCACAAATGAATTTTCTGGGTCACATTAGGCCGGTGAAAGAAGCCTCTGTCGTCTATAGGTATGTTGTACGGCTCCCTATATTCTAGTTTTCCTCTTCCTTCTGTGTAGTGTAAGTATGGACGTGGAGAACGAGTGTGTTTCCCTTAATACGCTATTTCCTTTTCTTGCGCACATTCAGTGATTTGCAAGCCCATCAGCCGAGAAATTTAATTAACTTTGGTGATTACTTAACGGCCCAAGCCAGGTACCAACAGCCTTCATGTTTCACTCAAATGTGTTATGCTTCTTTTCAATTTGATTACGTAAAATAAATGTTCAATCCAGTATAAATTAAATTTCGCTGTTAATGTTTTATCCCACACATCTCAATCTCTGTTTCATAGGATACATCCTACAGTGTGTGACTATTGTGTAATTCTTGCAGGCCTATTTATTTAATTCCTTGTTAAGTAAAGTTTCAATTTCGTAAAGTACATTGTCTATGAACAGATCGATTGCCTGACTGAGAACAGAATGCACACTCTCGTCTGATGAGAGAGGCTTGTCCTTCGCTGACTAAATTAAGATAATTTGTTGTACAGTTATTTAATCTATTAGTTTTAAGAGACTGATTAGTCGATTATGCAATTAATCTTATACGTGATGACTATCGGCTTTTAATGACGACAATTGCTTGCTAAGAGAGGCAAAATCTAATTCTACATCTACATCTACATCCATACTCCACAAGCCACCTCACTGTGTGTGGCGGAGGGTACCTTGAGTACCTCTATCGGTTCTCCCTTCTATTCCAGTCTCGTATTGTTCGTGGAAAGAAAGATTGTCGGTATGCCTCTGTGTGTGCCCTAATCTCTCTGATTTTATTCTTATGGTATCTTCGCGAGATATACGTAGGATGGAGCAGTATACTGCTTGACTCCTCGGTGAAGGTATGTTCTCGAAGCTTCAGCAAAAACCCGTACCGAGCTTCTGAGCGTCTCTCTCGCAGAGTCGTCCACTGGAGTTGATCTATCATCTCCGTAACGCTTTCGCGGTTACTAAATGATCCTGTAACGAAACGCGCTGCTCTCCGTTGGATCTTGTCTATCTCTTCTATCAATGCTATCTGGTACGGATCCCACACCGGTGGGCAGTATTCAAGCAGTGGGCGAGCAAGTGTACTGTAACCTACTTCCTTTGTTTCCGGACTGCATTTCCATAGGATTCTTCCAATGAATCTCAGTCTGGCATCTGCTTTACAGACGATTAATTTTATATGGTCATTCCATTTTAAATGACTCCTAATGCCTACTCCCAGATAATTTATGGAATTAACTGCTTCCAGTTGCTGACCTACTATATTGTAGCTAAATGATAAAGGATCTCTCTTTCTACGTATTCGCAGCACATTACACTTGTCTACATTGAGAATCAATTGCCATTCCCTGCACCATGCCTCAATTCGTTGCAGATCCTCCTGCATTTCAGTACAATATTCCATTGTTACAACTTCTCGATATATTACAGCATCATCCGCAAAAAGCCTCAGTGAACTTCCGATGTTATCCACTAGGTCATTTATGTATATTGTGAATAGCAACGGTCCTACGACACTTCCCTGCGGCACACCTGAAATCACTCTCACTTCCGAAGACTTCTCTCCATTGAGAATGACATGCTACGTTCTGTTATCTAGGAACTCTTCAATCTAATCACACAATTGGTCTGATAGTCCATATGCTCTTACTTTGTTCATTAAACGACTGTGGGGAACTGTATCAAACGCCTTGCGGAAGTCAAGAAACACGGTATCTACCTGGGAACCCGAGTCTATGGCCCTCTGAGTATCGTGGACGAATAGCGCGAGCTGGGTTTCACACGATTGTCTTTTTCGAAACCCATGCTGATTCCTACAGAATAGATTTCTAGTCTCCAGAAAAGTCATTATATTCGAACATAATACGTGTTCCAAAATTCTACAACTGATCGACGTTAGAGATATAGGTCTATAGTTCTGCACATCTGTTCGACGTTCCTTCTTGAAAACGGGTATGACCTGTGCACTTTTCCAATCCTTTGGAACGCTACGCTCTTCTAGAGACCTACGGTACACCGCTGCAAGAAGAGGGGCAAGTTCCTTCGCGTACTCTGTGTAAAATCGAAGTGGTATCACATCAGGTCCAGCGGCCTTTCCTCTTTTGAGTGATTTTAATTATTTTTCTATCCCTCTGTCATCTATTTCAATATCTACCATTTTGTCATCTGTACGACAATCTAGAGAAGGAACTATAGTACAGTCTTCCTCTGTGAAACAGCTTTGGAAAAAGACATTTAGTATTTCGGCCGTTAGTCTGTCATCCTGTGTTTCAGTACCATTTTGCTCACAGCGTGTCTGGACAATTTTAGTAGAGAGCATTTACATAATTTTTATAGATACCATTCAAGAGACCTAGACTAAACCTTAGAGTTCGACTGGTAAGATGTTGCACATCTCGTCTATCATCTATACGATTATGAAGGATGGAGGCCTTTGAAATGGGGATTTACCGCAGAATGTTTAAAATACTGTGGACCGCAAGAACTATTGTGACAAATATAGAAACAGCGAGAAACATTAACAACGTTTAAAGGAAGAAAAACTCCATACCTTGGATACACCTTACGGGACGCCAAATATATACATCTACAGTTAATAACAGAAAGGAAAATTGAGGATAAAAGAAGAAAAGGGCAAGTAAGAAAATTTTGGTTAGATAACATAAGGCAATGGTTGGGACTATCAACTGCATATCAACAAGCACATGCTGCGGGTCGTAGAATAAAGATGCACTGTGTGGTCGCCAACATCGATTAACGGATAGACAGAAGAAGAAGAGGAGGAGGACGAGGAGGAAGTCACAATTTATTTTATTGCCACTGCGCATTTCAGAGGTTTAAACCTCCATCATCAAGTGGATTTATGTGAATTAATACAACATTTATGTTTTGTGTGTATGATTCTGAGGTAACCTATAGCACTACATACAGAGGTCTTCGGCTCGTTTTTCTGTTGTGTTACATCACATTCTACATCGCACACACATTGTAAGCACTGAACTATGTAAGCATAGTGTTTAGAAAGTATAAGTGATGTAGAATGTGATGCAACACGACAGAAAGAGGAGCTTGTGACCACTGTAGGGAGTAGCATAGGTTATCCGAAAGTCCTAGCACAACGTATACATTTGGCACTGATTCATATAAACACGCCTGATAACGGAGGTTTGCACCTCTGAAACGCGTTGTGGCTCCAGCTCTCCTCTACTCACAGATCGAGGTCTGGAGATCCAAATTTACCTCTAAACCGGGATCCGGATCAGCTACTTCCGAGGAAAAGAACAATAAGTTTTAACGTCCCGTCGACGACATGATCAGAAAAGACTGGTCACAAGTTCGGTTAGGGAAAGCATGAGAAGGTAATCCGGTGTGCCCCACCCCAGCATTTACCTGAAGCGGTCTAAGGAAACCACGGATGGGCAGAGGCGTATTTGAACCCCGTTCCTCGAAAACGTGACTTCAATGTCTTAACCGTTGCACCATTTCGCTGGGCGCGCATCACCGCCCTGAAGTGTATGTTACCAGCCTTGGCTACGATGGTGGGTCTTCTGCGCAATGCTGATGATTGTGCAGATGCGGTGAACTGACGAGCTACGGAGTCATCTGAAATACTACAGAAATGTACTTTTGTTTTTAATTTAGCTGCAGATTGGAGGGCAGATGTAACAGGAATGTTACTTAAGAGCTATAAGGGAATGCAAAAAAACGATAAGAAAGTGTCTCTGAGCACTATGGGACTCAACTGCTGAGATCATAAGCCCCTAGAACTTAGAACTACACTCCTGGAAATTGAAATAAGAACACCGTGAATTCATTGTCCCAGGAAGGGGAAACTTTATTGACACATTCCTGGGGTCAGATACATCACATGATCACACTGACAGAACCACAGGCACATAGACACAGGCAACAGAGCATGCACAATGTCGGCACTAGTACAGTGTATATCCACCTTTCACAGCAATGCAGGCTGCTATTCTCCCATGGAGACGATCGTAGAGATGCTGGATGTAGTCCTGTGGAACGGCTTGCCATGCCATTTCCACCTGGCGCCTCAGTTGGACCAGCGTTCGTGCTGGACGTGCAGACCGCGTGAGACGACGCTTCATCCAGTCCCAAACATGCTCAATGGGGGACAGATCCGGAGATCTTGCTGGCCAGGGTAGTTGACTTACACCTTCTAGAGCACGTTGGGTGGCACGGGATACATGCGGACGTGCATTGTCCTGTTGGAACAGCAAGTTCCCTTGCCGGTCTAGGAATGGTAGAACGATGGGTTCGATGACGGTTTGGATGTACCGTGCACTATTCAGTGTCCCCTCGACGATCACCAGTGGTGTACGGCCAGTGTAGGAGATCGCTCCCCACACCATGATGCCGGGTGTTGGCCCTGTGTGCCTCGGTCGTATGAAGTCCTGATTGTGGCGCTCACCTGCACGGCGCCAAACACGCATACGACCATCATTGGCTCCAAGGCAGAAGCGACTCTCATCGCTGAAGACGACACGTCTCCATTCGTCCCTCCATTCACGCCTGTCGCGACACCACTGGAGGCGGGCTGCACGATGTTGGGGCGTGAGCGGAAGACGGCCTAACAGTGTGCGGGACCGTAGCCCAGCTTCATGGAGACGGTTGCGAATGGTCCTTGCCGATACCCCAGGAGCAACAGTGTCCCTAATTTCCTGGGAAGTGGCGGTGCGGTCCCCTACGGCACTGTGTAGGATCCTACGGTCTTGGCGTGCATCCGTGCGTCGCCGCGGTCCGGTCCCAGGTCGACGGGCACGTGCACCTTCCTCCGACCACTGGCGACAACATCGATGTACTGTGGAGACCTCACGCCCCACGTGTTGAGCAATTCGGCGGTACGTCCACCCGGCCTCCCGCATGCCCACTATACGCCCTCGCCCAAAGTCCGTCAACTGCACATACGGTTCACGTCCACGCTGTCGCGGCATGCTACCAGTGTTAAAGACTGCGATGGAGCTCCGTATGCCACGGCAAACTGGCTGACACTGACGGCGGCGGTGCACAAATGCTGCGCAGCTAGCGCCATTCGACGGCCAACACCGCGGTTCCTGGTGTGTCCGCTGTGCCGTGCGTGTGATCATTGCTTGTACAGCCCTCTCGCAGTGTCCGGAGCAAGTATGGTGGGTCTGACACACCGGTGTCAATGTGTTCTTTTTTCCATTTCCAGGAGTGTACTTACACCTAACTAACCTAAGGACATTACACACATCCGTGCCCGAGGCAATAATCGAACCTGCGACCGTAGCGGTCGCGCGGTTCCAGGCTGTAGCACCTAGAACCGCTCGACCATAACGGCCGGCGCCAAATTTTATGAGTTAACTATCATCCTTCTCAAACCATTGCAGCACGATTCTGGCGTTCTGACAACGACAGTTATCCTGCTGGAAGATGCCATCGCTGTTGAGGAAGACATCAAGCATTAGAGGTTACATGCGGTCCGTAATAATGTCCACATAGTCCACAGCTGCCACGGTGCATTAAAAAAATGGTTCAAATGGCTCTAAGCACTGTGGGACTTAACATCTGAGGTCATCAGTCCCCTAGACTTAGAACTACTTAAACCTAATTAACCTAAGGATATCACACGCATCCATGCCCAAGGCAGGATTCGAACCTGCGACCGCAGCAGCCGCGTGGTTCCAGACTGAAGCGCCTAGAACCGCTCGGTCACCGCGGCCGGCATGGTACATTCAATTACGACCGCAGGTCCCATGGAAGCCCAGGTGAATGTCCCTCATAACATACTACATGCCCCACCGGCCTGCGTCCGTGGCACACTACATGTTCCGAGCAGTCATTCGCCTGGTTGTCCGCTTGTCTGGACGCGACCATCGACCTGGTTTAACAATAGACGTGATTCATCCGATCAGGCGACACGATTTCATTGATCCGCGGTCCAATCTCGATTATCCCGTGCCCACTGTAATCATAACTGAGTATGTTACTGGATCAAAATGGGAACGCTTAGGGTTGCTACGCTGTGGAACGGCCGGCGCAAACAACGATATTTACCAAACAAAAGGCTAATGATGACAAGTGTTAGTGCATGTTAGGGAGCTGCGTGCACGCTGTAAACGCGACATATTGTCAATCTTTAGCTACCGAAATAGCATGATAACATATATCATGGCTGGAGTGCAGTATCATATGTAGAGACAAACTTTGACATCCATCCTATGTGCCATATTGCCCCCAAAATTCATTTCCGTACCACATCGTTTCAGATTGCCCTTCGAGATTTTGTATCGCCCCAGCGCTACACCGTTTGTTAGTGCGGATTGCATACATTCACCCCCCCCCCCCCCCCCGGAAAATGCGGGAAATTGTAATTTTGGTGGGAAATTCAAAATCTGCGGGAAATTCAAATTCATTGGCGGGAATATCAAATTTTGAGTGTTCAGAGACAAAGTGACCTACTTCACAACACCACCACCAGAGGGTGCTGTTGGCCCTTCCTACCCACACCACCACCTCTCCCACACTACCCCACATCCCTTCCCCTCCTCCATTTGTGTGGGAGCTTCAGTCTGTGCTGAGCTGGATGAATTTAACGGTTTTACTAGCTGTAATCATGTAGTTGAAGACTGTGCCCATAGATCCACGCATGCTGTTTGGGAAGGGATGATACTGAACAAGAGCATGAAGAACATGAATGCGCTTCATGTGATTCAGCTAAAGCAATCAAATCCCTCTGTCAGAAAAAATAAAGCCTAACAAAGGGTTCGTATTTGGTGATGTTGCTGTGGAAAATCAAGATCAAATTGTATGTTATGTCTGTATGGACATTGACGTGTTTCATTTGAGTCAGAAGTATTCCAGAATCTCGAAACGGTTGATGGGGTATAATGCAAATCTCATTATAGCTTTCAGACAAGACAATTTGAATCTAAACCACATTTACCAGGCAGATGTAGGAACCGACATGTCATTCAATGGTTTTGTAAAGATATGTGCAGATTTCTGGAATGAAACAAAGTACAGGGTTGTTGTTATTGATAAATCGAGAAAACTGAGTGGCGCTTGGTACAGACAGAACTTCCAGGAGGATGTATGGTGAAATAATAAAATTCCCCGGTGTACACGCGAAAGCAGAAAACCAATGCAGTGCGAAACACAGAGACGTTATAAAACCGTTATCATTAGCTGGTCGGTATAGCAGTGGTGATGGTATTGGCATCCAGCATGCAAGAGTCAGCAATCAGTCTCCTCAGTATGTATACTGCGACGACCCAATGAGATAATAGATCGACTACGACTGCTCACGGATTCAGTTGCTGTGGGCAGTACCACTCATTCGAAGGAAGTTGTTTCAGTAATTTCAGAGCTTAGAGAGGAATAACCGAATGAGTATGAAGACAGTAGTTCGAGAACTGCACAAACTAGCATGCAAAACATGGCCTCATAGGCATGATATGATTTGTATGACTTATGGCAGGTTGATCTTGTAGATATAAGGGAATATTCACATGAGAATAAGGGATTCAAATATATTTTAGTGGTTATTGATACATACTCCAAATTTTAGTGGGCATTACCAGCTAAAGCAAAAACTGGGATCGGAAGAGGACTATACCTGAAACTATCAAAGAAAGGATTAGGTCTCTTCATAAATAAAAGAAAGAGCCCCTTAGCTATTCTACCGGACAGACCGCTTACAAACACAGATCTGCTCAAGTTTGGCAGGAAAAAGTTCGGCATTGTAAGATTCCGTGGTGTGTTTCTGGGGGGTACATTACCGAAGACTATGTGGAAATCCAGAGAATGTGGAATTGTGAATTTAGATGTATCTGTGGGTCCGGGAACCCACTGGGTGGCGTATTTGGAGACTTGCAGTCGTCAGAGGAGTTACAACGATACTGGATCGACGGAGAACGTATGTTCTACAATTTTCATCGCTACCAAGACTTTAATATCTACTTATGCGGGAATCTGTACATCATGTTCCTCCTAACGTTTACGGAAGAAGTACATACGAGGGTTGGAACTTTAATAGTGGCAACTATTTAATTACAGCTCGTACAAAAGAGATACATGTTTCAAAGTTTTACTGACCTTCAGAGTAGTCACCAGCATTGTGTATAACCCGTTGCCAGAGATGTGGAAGTCGTAGGATACTCTTAGCAGTGCCAGTTGTGATGACAGTTCGAGCAGAGGGGTTGATTGCCCAACGAATTTGTAGCAGTTATGGAGCGAATGCCGCGAAGGGTTTCCTTTAGTTTAGAAATCGAGCTGAACTTACGAGGGCTTAAGTCAGGGGAGTGCAGTAGGTGGTATAGCACTTAGCAGCCCCAGCAGTCAAAAAAATCAATAACAGCTTGTACTGTACATGCTTGAGCATTGTCCTGCAAAATGGTCAGGTCCTGCAGAAAGTGTCATCACTGCTGTCTCTAAGCTGGTCGTAGGTTCTGTTCCAAAAATTAACAGCATAGAGACAGAAGTGCACCACTTCACAACAGAACAACAAGGTGATAACATGAGCAACCTATCAGTTTCTTAAATCAGTGGGTCTGTAGCAGTGCAGTGACGACGTTCGACGTAATTATCCCGGTGGAATATGGCTAGAGCATTAATCGCCAGGAAGAAAACTCGGATAAACCTTATGCATGAACGAGATTTAACAAGGATGTTTTTGACTTCCCATACGAGAGTTTCATATATCTTGATGGATAATTTATGAAAAGGGATGTAGGCAGAACATCAACTCTTAAAATGTATGTCTCTACTTCTCTCTTGGATTTCAACGATTTATAAAATGCTTGCCAGAGGATAGAACAGAGGAAGAGTACAAGAGATTTACTGCGTGTATACCTTTAAAATTGCTTATGGGATATTTTGAGGCCATACAGAGAATCAGAACATCACCATCAATAAAATAATATAGAAGATGCCACACATCACAGTATTGGATGAAGAGTGTTTGAAGCTTTTAAACATTCTGAAACCTTATGTATATCTACCATTATATATCGATTCACGGGAGGTTTTCAAGTCCCCAAAGCTACCGAATGCAAGTAGACAAACGTGGTCTATTAAAACCTCCTCTCAGCTGGAGGCTCATGAATCCATGGACCCCACATATCAGCAGGGGACTGTTCAAGCTGGTGGAGGCTCTGTAATGTGGGGTGTGTGGAGTTGGAGTGATATGGCACCCCTAATATGTATACATATGCCTCTGACAGGTGACACGTAGGGAGGCATCCTGTCAGATCTCCTACATCCATTCATGTCCATGGTGCATTCTGATGGACTTCAACCATTCCAGCAAGACAATGCGATATCCCATACGTCCAGAATTGTTACAGTGTGGCTCCAGCAAACACATTTTTGAGTTTAAAGATTTCTGCTAGGCACCAAACTCCTCAGACATGAATATTATTGAGTTTATCTGAGATACCTTGCAACCTACTGTTCAGAAGAGATCTCCATCTCCTTTTACTCTTGCTGATTTATGGACAACCCTGCAGGATTCATGGTGTCAATTTCCTCTATCTCCACTTCAGATATTAGTCAAGTCCATGCCACATTCTATCGTGACACTTCTGTCTGCTTTTTGGGACCCTACTGATATCACACAGGCATACCAGTTACTTTGGATCTTTATGTATGATGATGAGTGTAGACTATTCATATTTAAAGATGTTGCCTTCATAGCTTACACAGAAGATAACAGAATAATACAGCAAACGCTGCATCACCAAGATATTTAAAGGATGTGAAGTGTGCTAACACACAGAAGACACATTTCTACCATCGAATTCACTGGGATGATGCCATCACCTATGGGAAGGGAAAGGAGACGATTTAATGCATGTGAGTACATATTATATGCCAATTCTGGACCAAAAGCATATTTAAAAAATCTATATTTTTCTAATTAATCTGTTTAATTAATTAATTAAGTCAAGTGATTAATCATTTAATTATAATTACATATTTCTTAAAATCCCATGACATAAACCAAGATTTTAGTTTTACTGTACCCTAATTCAAAAATTTATCTATACCCAAAAACGAAATTTTCATTAAGTTAAAAAAATAAAACATTTTCAGTTAAAAATTCTAATATTCAACAAACTAAATTTATTCAACTAAAATTTTAAAAAATTGAAATTCATTCAAATTCAGTGATATGAACTGATTTACCTTCATTTTGTGTTTGACTTCGATATATGAAGTTCAAACAATTTTTTCAAATTTATTATCATTTGAAAAGGTTTTAGTATACTGATTTGGAAGCGAAATTTTATATTTATGATCTATAAGTAATATTACTTTTTGACCACATTTGGTTACCAAAATTTCAGGTTTGGAAATATTGTCATTTATGTTATATATATATATATATATATATATATATATATATATATATATATATATATATATATATATATATAACACAAAATAAGGGTGACTGAGAACCTTAGCTGTTTAGTCCCCCTTAAACATCCCAACAACCACCAACACCAACACAAAATAAACATAAATGACAATTGGAAATAAATGGATATTCTATTGTAGACATAATAATGTTTTCCTTTTTAACTGTGATAAATCGAACAGTTTTGACAAATAATTATATTTTTTTATTAGACTTTCCATCATACATTGGACAGTCTGTTTCATCAGTTTCAATAAAACTAAAATTCATATAAAGTTGTGAATGATTTGGATCACTCCATCTATTACCAATATTAATATTAATTTCCATTTCCTTGTTTGGAATATTTAGATTATTTATTGTTTTCTCATTAACAGGAAATGAGTAAAATTGATAAATCTCGAATTTGTTCATGACTTACTAAGAAAAAAATTTCATTAGCTCATATTTCAAATCACAGTTACAAAAGCACTATTGAAGTATATCAAATTATTATTTTCATCAGTTGTAGTAATTACTAAATTTTGAATATTATCAAAAACTAGAAAATTTATAGGTCTATGTGCTCCATTAGTTATTGCTCCTTCATTCAGCATTTGGTTTAAATAATATTGGTTTCTCTATGGAAATGATCTGTATGCGTAACAAACATTTCATCAGCAATATTAAAATTTATATTTGTTAATTAAAATGGAATAATTTTAGGAACATTATTAGCAATTGATTTACATTAACTTCAGTAATTCGATTAACCTAAAATTTGTCGCATACAATCTTCTTTATCCATAAATAATTTAACATCACTTTCAATAGTCACTCTGTTAAAAATTTTATCTGCTTTAATGTGTACATTAGGTTTTTTCATTCAATGAAGTTTCTCAAATTTATCAAATTATAGTGACTAACAGGAATTTTCATCTTTTCTTTATTTCTGAAAAAATTATTATTTTTTGATGTCATGTTTGGAGTTAAAAAAAGTGAATAAATAACGACCTATGACACATTTTTATGTTTCTCCAATTGGAAGACATACTGGAACTAATTGCTTTTATGTAACTGCAACATATTCAAAAATACCAAAACATTAAAAATAACGCTAATGTTTTACATATTTTCAGACAAGATACAAATTTATATCATATGTATAAAAAATTTTTTGGGGGTGATTTGAAATTCAATGATTTTATAGAAATACATAATAAATGTTAATTACAGTAGATATGAAAGGAAAATTAATAACAGCAAAATAGCAGGAAGATTAAGAACATTTTAAACATTGAATGTTAACACTGAACATAAATGTTAAACATAAACTTTAAACACAAGCATTAAATATAAATGATAAAAATAAGAAATGCTAATGATTGTGTTTTTTTCCTTTATCAATGTTTGCAAAATATTTTTGTTCAAAAGGACAAAGTTCAACATATCATATGATCCAGAGACTTAAAATGAAGCTAGATGAATTAGAAGAAAAGAAGACCAATTGAAAGAAATGTTTAATAAATGGAAAAAAACCTAGAACAGTGTATGAAAAACATAAAAATGAAGATTAACTAATCATCAATGCAACTGAAAAATTTAAATGAGGAATCAAAGAATTAGCTGATAACATCTAGAGGGGATTTGAAGAGGAGAGAGAAGTTGAAAAAGAAATGTTTGTTATGATCACAATTATGTAGAAGAAGTAAATATATTTCAACAATTAAACAATATGATGGGGATAAATGAGATTACATATTAAGTGAATTGGAGATAAAACATTTATGTAATAAATGTGAAAAAGAAATTAAAGACTGAAAATTGAATAAAATCAAATAGATATAAGTAAAGGAACGTAAGACTTTATTAATCATAATGAAGATCAAGTTTTTGCATTAAGGCCTGTTTTTACATTTAAATTTGTTCGTATGCATCCAGTTATTTTAATGGAGATAAATTAAAAATTGGTGATATGAAGATATAGATGGATTGATGAATCTCTTAACTAAAACACAAATAACTATGGAAGATAAGAATTCAATATTTACTGCTTCTGATTTATGAAATTATACAGAGAAACTGATCCATTCAGAAGCATTATATTCTGATAATAATACAAAGAAAATGAAATCAAATAATGGTAATAATTATAAATATTAGAAAAAGCAATTTGTGGGTCTTTATTTTTCCAAAAAATTACCAACAAATTTAGATTCAAGTGCTGCTGTAAAAGAAGTTAATGATTACTTACAAAATAGACTGAAAAACCAAGAGAATAAAGCTGGATGAATGATGTCAGTAAATTCACTGATAGACTAGCAGTAATTAATGATGAGAATTAGCTCAAAGTAAAAATTATCTCAATGAAAATGTTGTTATAACAAAAATGTTAACAAATATCTATAATGATTTTATTAATAATAGTCCAAAAGGAGTTTCATATTTAATTGGACTTAGAAGAATTTACCATACACATTTTTGAAAAGTGTAAAATATGGAATAGGATTGGTTAATATGTTAATTAATAAATTGCTACTTCAATTACATATTCCTGGTTATGATTACTGAGGTCCTGAAAAAAAATAGCCGAAAGATTCACTAGAGGCGATAAAGAATTTAATTCATTAGATGACGTTTATAAAAAAATATCACATTACTAATAGAGATAATAAAGATTTTAGAAAAAAGACACAAAGCAGATAAAGCATGTGAATTAAAAAGAAAGAATGGATCCATTCATACTATAAATAAAATGAAAAGTTAGTAGGACCTGGAATTAGAGGAATGATGTGTGCAAAACGAAAATTAGAAATAGGTATTGACATTGATGATAAAGTGTGGCGTTTATAAAATATTACTTCATTGAGTGTTAATTTACATAAATGAATAACTTTAGTAGTCATTACTTCCAAATGGTAAAATTTCAATTATATTAGTCTATTAAAGTTGAATTCAATAACGACCTGTTTTTTCTCAAATATTAAATGAAAAAGAAATAAACTAAACACAAAGATTGATTTTAACCAATTTTACTTGCTGTGTTAGGTGCGATTGGTTCATTACCTGGTGGTGCTGTAGTGATTACAAAATCAGTTCATTATAAACAAAAAATGTAAAAAATTAGAAGAACAAAATTGACACAGTCTAGTAATAGAAAATAAAGTGGCAGCTTAAGGTGATCCAGAGTGCAAATGAAAAAAGCTTGAAAAAGGAAAAAAAAATATTTCAAAGAAGTAATCAAAAAATATAATAATCCATTATCAAATTTCGATGTAGAAAACCTAATTAGAAATTAAATTTTATATCTTCATGGCATATTCATGACTGAAGAATTAATCGATAAACCAATGAGTATTCAGTGTGGAATAGTTATTTTAGCAACATTTGATAATTTTGGTACTTATTGGATTTGATATTACAAGAATAAATCTATTAAATTTGCTTTTGATTGATGGTAATAGACCAAGACAATTCGTTAACCAGTTAGAAAAATAATTTATATTGTTATGACAAAAGTGTACAAAATTTTAACGAAATTATTTACAATCATTTGGTTTTATTTGTTTGAAAATTATTATTAGATAATTAAAAATTTCAGTGTATTTTATATATAAATAATGGAAATTAATTGAATTTGAAAAGCGCAAATGATTAGGAAAACCACCGAGTTTTTAGTTACTAGAAACAAAAATCGATGATGAATTAGCTAATCATAGTAACATGATAAACATATTACAATCTAAAATTAAAAATGTTCAATTATCAGGACCAAAGGCTATAATAGGTTGGACTTAAAAATTTGAAAACTGTCTATCAAAAATTATAGATTTACTACTATCATTAGATACAAAAATTATAAATAAATTAGATTCGAAATTAAAAAAATAAAAGAATCATTAAATTTTTACAAAAAATGTAGCTATAGAATTATCATTAGATACAAAAATTAAAAATTTATTTGCTTCCTAATTCCAATAATTAAATAATCATTAGAATCACTAGAAGTAAAAATCAAAAATATTCAATAAACAAAAGATACAAAAATGAAACCATCATTAGATCCGGTAGAATGAAAATTGATCTAAAACAAATACAACATCAGAATTTTTGAAGGAAGAATTAAAAATATTCAGTCATCAATAGAACCAAAAATAATAGTGTAATCAAGAAATTTTATAGTGAACTGAAAGATATTTCTGTTGTTACTACAAGTTATCCTAATTTTATTGGTAAAAGAACAGTAAATGAGAGTGATACAATCGATAAAAAAGATGTAGTTCATAAAGAATATCTAACAAAACAAATAAATGATCCTGTTACAAAATCTTAATACATGACAACTGTAAGATTTTTGCAAAATTATGTCAATAAAGAGGATTTAAAAAAAATCTTATCTTAAAACATGATTTTAACAGCCTTAATGAAACTAAAATATGATATTACTTTAAAAAAAGGGAAATGAAAAGGTTTAATCAGATAATTTCTCAAAAACAGATTCAACTTCACACTTAAATGAGTTAAGTAATCTTAAAGATTAAGTATATTATTAAAAACATAAAATTATTATTTATGAGTGGAGATGACCACAAAGCTCACTATATCGAATATATATTTCACTTTAGAAAAACGTTATTCTTGTTTCTCAAAATTCAGTTAGAGGATTATCATTTAATGTTTTTGATATTTCATTAACATTTTCTGACGGAAATTTTGAAAGAATACTTACTAATGAGTCGACAATAGTAAATAAATCAAGTTTTCAAACTGTAAGATTCCGTGCAAACTATAAAAGTTTACTGAAACATAATGCTCGCAGAGTAACTAAAAGAGTAATTTGTACAATTTGTAAAACTAAAAGAAGGAAATTTCTCAAAAAAGTTGTAGGTAATGAAGTGAAGTCTGTTAATAATTGTGAACATATTATTAATGAATTATGTAATCCAATACGAAAATTTAAGAATAGATGAATATTGCCACATGGATTTAGTCGAAATGGACTCTGCTAAATTAAAATGAATACCAAAAATAAATTATCGATAAAATAATTCATAAACATTTATTTATATATTTTCAAAAATTGATTTGGCAATTTCCATTGCAGATGAGTCAAGTAACATTTAGTTTATTCGTTTGAAAAATATTTAAAAATGGGTCACACACAGATAATGCTATATTTTATAATAAAAAATTTCAAGAATTAGTCGAAATATTAATATTAATCATTATTCAAGATTTTCTGAATTAAAACCAAGAGTTGTTAAAAAATTAATGGAACACTTGGAGAGAAGATGTGGAAATATGAGATTTACAAGGATATTGTAAATGGGTTGATATGTCTAAAAGTTTTGATGACAAAAATAGTAAAACAGTCAACATTAAAAATGAAACCAAAAGATATAAGCCAAGAAAATGGAAAAAAAATCTATTTGAAACTATTTATGTAACTATCTTACATAAAATGAGCATGAAAGGTAATGAGAAAATTAAAAGGAATTTTCCATAAAGGGTAAACAGCAAATTTGTCAACAGAAATTTTATTCATTCTAATCCAATGATATGGAAATTAAATGTTTAAATGTTGAAGAAATGAAAGGAAATTTTTATGATCAAGAACATTTAAATACCAATTTTCCAGATGTGTATCTTGTTGAAAAAGTTTTAACTAAGAAAGGAAATAATGTATATGATCAAAGTTTTGTGTTTGGTAATTTACATAGCAATTGGTAGATAAAAGTTAAACAATTTTTGAACTTCTTTATAACTAGAGTTATTAACTACTGATTTGACCATGCTTCACAGCAAATATAATATTCATTATGCTTATTGTTTTATTAAAGGAGATGGATAATATCTGCATTGAAATAAAAGTTTATGCAAATAACCTTATGCCAGAATTGTTTAGGCGTTTTAAACATGAATTAATGGAATCATAGTTTTATAGTTATAATTAGATGTATATCAAACTATTTATTAATATTGTATTAATTTCGAATATGACGAAAGCATTGGAAATTCGATTTTATTATGTATGAGATGTTTACAAGATGCAGTCTAACGGCTGCTTTAGCAGTCACTGCGTTAATTAAATCATCTTACAATTCTTCATGTGAGTAAGTCTCGCAAATATGGAAATAATTTCGATAACAACAAACATCCATCCAATCTTTGTGCCATCATCATGGAATAAATTTATTAAATTAGGTACATAATTAATTCTTAAAAATTCTTCCCAATTTTTATGTTTATTTATTATATTATTTATTTGTTTTTGAACATTTTAAATTGTGTTTGAATAACATAATAGTACTTATTGCAATTATTATCATTGAAATTTAATGTAACAAATGTAGATTTTAAATTTTTATTAGTTGTTTGGGGAAGATCAAGGGTTAGTTAATTATTAGTTCATTTCTTTCACGCAAAAATTTCGTAATTGTTTCAGATCTATCATCTGAGTTTTCTGTATGGTTTTCCTTAATTTTATTGAGGTCTTTTTGATATCTTTGATCTCGGTTGAGTTTTTGTACATTTTTTTCTTTTATAGTCTCCATGGTTTGGAATTTATGGTAAAACATCATGAGTAACCCAATGTTTAAATTTATTTGCTTCTTATTTTGTTGGAAATAATATTAAAGAATATAATCCAGTTTCATTATAAATGTTGTATGTTTTGCATTAGTACCCCCATATAATTTCGTAAATAATTTTTCTACCTTTACGAATATCTTTTGTAATTCCCTTTTTAGCACCTTTATATTCTAATATTTTTGCAACATTTTTACTTAAAACAGTGGGTAATTATTTTGATCAAGACATCTTTATCATTATGTATTAGTTGTTATTTTTAAGCTCTAATAATAAATCCATTGATATACATTTTATAATTTTACATTTTACTAAATTTCTCTCTTCAAAAATCAGAACGCGAAAATATGATGATTCGCTCATTGTGTAAGCAGGAAATAGAAATTTGTATAGAAAAAACATGATGTTTATAAAATTGTATTTATAATATATATATATATATATATTACAAATATGTTCACTTGTGTAATATTTAATTTATCTTTGTTTCTTTAATTTTTATTTTTGTATTTAGTTTTTATATTTAATGTATTTGTGTGTTAGATTTAACTCTGTCATTTTATAATTGCCATAAGATGAAGTATTTATTCCATATGTTTATCATCATCAGAGCTGAAAACAATTTCATTACATTCAATATATTTCATTCATGTTTCAATGATCTAATCTAATTCAATTCTCTGCATTGTTTTATTTTATTGCATAAAGAGTTTTTGTAAGCATCAACAGGAATTACATTTTTTACAACAGATTTTTTCTCTCCTTAATTTTTTTTTATATTTTCAATTTTAGATGTTATTTACATAGATGTCCAATTTTAAACTGATGTCTTCTAAACTCCTTTTCCACAATTTTCATGTTTCAGTTTTAATGAAACATTCTAGTTTACATATCGAATTTTATAAATATTATCTCTGGAGTAATGACTTATGTCAGAGTCATTATCATAGATTTCATATCTTCATAAAAATCTTCAGTTTTTGTATCCTAACTAAATGAATCTGTATCCATGTAACATAAATTAATATTTTGACCATATTTTCGATTCATTAAATTATAATAAAGTTCGTATATTTTTATTTTAGAAAAATCTAGAATACTCATTGCAATGTGAATTATATAATTGAGTTTTACATTTGTTTTTTTCATATGAATTGTCGCTAGATTTTCTGAAAATACAATAGTATGTACAGAATTTGGTTCTCAAATGTATTATGTAAATTTTCATGATGATTTTTATTTTAATATTTTGTCTGTTTTAAATCTTGTCCTCCACTTATTCAAACACAGAGTTATTTATTAGTTTAGGAAAGTTTTTCTTAATTTGTTAGTTGTACTTTTTCTCATAAAGTATTTCATCTACCATCTGACTGTTCAAATGAGAAGGCCCACTGCTTTTTCATTAATTTAAATCAAACATTTAAGTATTGTTAAAATTTCTGTAATGTAATACACATTTTTCTTCATTATATAATGTTGTTCATAACTTGTTACCTCCTTATGTTGCTAATGGTAAATCCTTCTGTAATTAATGTAATGTTGTGGATATTCTAAATCGACTTCTAGAACATAACCATATTTTTTATGACCTGGTGTTTTATGTATTTCTTGAGAATTAAAATATATTGGAACTACCCCTTCAAAATTTTTGAAAGGTAAAAATGGAGACATAACCCAAACACATAATTTACTTGCATCTAAATATTTAATTTAATTTGATCGTTTTTCAATTTGAAAAGATTCATGTATTGATTTTCGATTTAGTATGTATTTTAATATTCTGTGAAATTTCTCCTCAAGTTCCTTTCCCAAGAAATAAAATCATGGCCTAATCGTTTAATAAATCTAGGTCAATTTTTGTCATTTTTAATATCAGATTTACTATATAATTTTAATATCCTTCTAAATTTTTAATATTGAATTTTTCCAAACATCAGGTTTATTACATAATTTTATGTATGCTTCCAATATTCTGTATTCGATATTTCGAAACTAGTTCTGCATGACTATAATCTTTATCAGAAATACTGGATTTAATAAGTCTAGAATAAAAGCAACTTTTTTAGGCAATTTTATTTCTTATAGTTTTTCTTCAGAGTGCATAAACATTAATGGAAATATTTGATTTCGTCAAATTTTGCAATATCTGTTAATTCAAAAGGAAATTGATTTTCTGTTGTCGAAAAATATCACCTAATTTTAATCCAAAATATTTATAGTTCTTAACTCTTTCCGCACAATAATTTGTTGGATATGAAGCAGATTTTATTGATGAAAGAAAACGTTTGGGAACGGTTTTTGATATTAACAACAGGTTTTTTTGGCAATGTTGCCTTTTGGAAGATCGTAATATGGAGGACCAGAAATTGGTTTGTATATATTAATGCTTAATTCTTAAATATATATAAAATATACCAACCAGATTTTTTCCTTTTCTTTCATTTCTCTTAATAGGTCATCCATTGATTCCTCCAAATTATATCTTCTTAATAATACTTCGTTTCTTGTCCCAAAATTAAATTCTTGTTTTTCATGTTGATTTTTAAAATTACAATAAAATTTGATATTAGCCTTAAATGTTTTTCCTAAAAGTATCCTTTAATTTGTTGATTACTTATCCTTTAATTTGATCTAAAAGTTCTTGTAGTTCAGCAATATTACCGTTATTATTGTTTTCATAATTTTACTCTCAATTTGATTGCAGAAATTTTTCTAATAATTCTCTTAGATGATTTAGAAAATCATTATCATCTAGAAACTTTAATGCTGAATAACCTTTTTCTTTCATTTCAAGATATTTATCTAGTACAAGCATTTCAAAATAATTGTCATTATTAATACTACCCTCATATCTTTTTAATTAGATCAATTACTTGTTGTTTATAATGTTTACAATAATTTTATCAATTTCTCATTTTACAGATGTGATGAAGGTCTTGCAAAGATTTTTTTAATGAATTCACTGTCACTATTATTAATATTGCACTTAGAACTTTTGATCAGGTAGCTTAATTATTGTTTATTAAGTTTGGAATAATTACTAAATTTTTTCATTTAAGAGATTTGATGTTGTTCTGGTAAAGATTTTGTATTAAATTAATTATTTCTAACATTAACATTGCTAACAGGATTTTGTTTAAGATCGATTAATTTTTCTTTATGAAGTTTGGAAAACGTTCTTCTTTTAAAAATTCTGTATTAGTTTTATATCTTAATTCTATCTTCTTCTCTTCTTTCATTGTAAACCAGTCTATAAATTGTAAGTGATCCGGTCTAGCTACATTAGAATAATCTTTTTCTCTACAATAATTTTATAAATCCATATCATTACATCCACATCTTTTTTGCAATTATTTGCTAAATTTAGAAATAGCTCAGCTTTGGAGTACATTTTTTTACTTATAATTAATTTAAAAAAAATTAGATTTTAATTTTTTTAAAACATTTACAGCTGAAGTGTACTTTTGAGTTTCTTAAATGGAAGTTTTAATCATTTGTGTGGATAACCACGATTTGAGAGAACATATATATGAAGAAAAAAATTATTAGATTTTTTTAGTTTTGAAATAAATGAGAAAATATTTCGTGGGCATATGGAGATGAATTTTGATAGATCTTACTTATAAAGAAAAAATTTATTAGATTTTCTTATCTCTTTAAGTAAATGAGAATTTCGTTTTTGGGTATAGATAAACATGATCTGGTAAATTTTATTTACAAAGAAAAGTTTTATTTGGTTTTTTATCTTTTGTAATAAATAAGAATTCTGTTTGTGGGTAGAGATAATTTTTTTAAAGGTGGATACAAGGAAACTAAAACTTGGTTCATATCAGGAAATTTTAAAAAAAGAAATTTTAATAATTACTCAATTAATCAAATTAATTAATTATGCTATTAAATTAATTAACTAATAAATTTGATTAGTTAGAGGAACATGGATTTTTTTAAATTTATTTTTGGTCCAGAATCAGCATATGACATCTAATGATGCTTCGAGTCTTTCGTTCTTGCTATTCAAGACCTGTATTTCTACTGGTGCATTGCTCTCTATCAATTCGATAAGAAAATGTGTGAAAATAGTTTTTTCATTTGAGAGATTTGATGTAGTTCTGGTAAAGATTTTATATTAAATTAATTATTGCTAACATTAATATTACTAACAGGATTTAGTTTAAGAGCGATTAATTTTTCTTTATTGAGTTTGGAAAAAGTTTTTAAACTCCTTGATTTAAAACTTCTGTAAAAATTTGATATCTTAATTCTGTCTTCTTCTCTTCTTTCATTGTAAATCAGTCTATAAATTCTAAGTGATCTGGGTTAGTTACAATTGAATAATCTTTTTCTCTACAATGGTTTTATAGATCCATATTATTACATCCACATCTTTTTTGCAATTATTATATATAAAAAAATGTAAGTTTACTTTTAAGTTGGGTGAGATATAAATTATTTTTTACCTTATAATATGTGCATACTTTTTTTACTGATTTCACCATTTTCCCTTTTTTTATAGTATATAGTTTTACCCAGATACAATGTCTGTAGTTTTCTTCAAGCATAGGAGATATAATTTTACACATGTTTGCTATATGTCTTTGGAATCATACATGGTCACATGCCTCCTGCTCCCATAAGCCAATTTGTGCTGCATGAGGGCATAATCCTATGCAACCAGTCTATACATTTCATTTTCTATCATCTTCAACTACATCTCCTTAATACCACTCATCTTCACAAAAAGTGTCACTTATGTCATGCACATCCTTTATATACACAATGCAATAGAGAATAGGTTTTTTGTAAATTACAAGAACAAAGATGTATGGTAATGAATAATTTCATTTATTCAATTCACACAAATAGAATTTGATTTTTGAGATACAGTTCAGTTCTTCAGATACAATTCAGTTCTTGAAGTACAGTTCAGTTCTTCAGAGCCAATTTGACTCTGAAATTTCAGTGCTGAGCTACTTTTAACTACATGCTACAATAGTAACACTGGTTGAGAATATTTCTTACAATTTTTTTTCCTGTAGCACTGGGGGAGAATATTTACAATTGTTTTATAAATCTATGCTAAATACTTATGCAGGGATATTTTTTTATGACAACTTAATTCCACAGTCCCAACAGTATAGCTCGAAAAGTAATTCTGATGAACTTGTGTACTTAGAAACTAATCAGTCTTAGACAGCTAGCGCCAGATGAAACTTCAAAACTGTTCCATTTACATGATGCACATATATATTTACACAGATCACATGCAATGTGTATGCATAAATAAATATACAAATATTTTTTATTGTTTTGCTCTTGTTTCCTTTTTTAACTTTTTTACTTTGTTCTATCACACATGGTGCCCATATATCTTTAGTATATTCTGCAGTCTGGGTTTAGTGCTCTTTCTGCTATCATCTTAGTGGAGCTTTTGACGAAATTTTTCTAAACTTATATTCACACAATGTGTTTTTGAGTTCAAATTTTAATAACCTCTGTAGAATTGTCCCAAAAGATAAAGCCGTGAGAACATGACCATAAGAGAAAGAAAATGACCTTACAAATGAAATGTAAAATAATTGAAAAACGCGAACATGGTGTGAGCATTACTGATTTAGCATGCACATACAATAGCTCTACATCAACTACAAGTACTTGCACTATCCTCAGGAACAAGGACAAGGTTAAGGAGATAGATGGTCCAAAGGGACCATCCAAAGGGTCATGGTTTCGTATTCTGTCCGATTTCGAAAGCTAGCTCCTTATATGGATAAATGAAAAGCAATTGCAAGTCGACACTATTAACGACATAATTTGTGAGAAGGCGAGAATGATTTTCGCCGGCCTTGTTAAGAAGACGCGAGGGTCATCAGCGACTGAAGAACTGTTTAAGGGAAGCTCTGGGTGTGCAAGCAGTTTAAGAGAAAAACTGGCGTGCACAGTGTTTTGAGGCATGGAAATTGGAAATTTGTGGTAAGATCTTATGGGACCAAACTGTTGAGGTCATCGGTCCCTAAGCCTGCAAACTACTTAATCTAAGTTAAACTAACTTATGCTATGGACAAGACACACACCCATACACGAGGGAGGACTCGAACCTCCGACGGGGGTATGAGGCATGGTGACGCAGCCAGCTCCAACACTAAGCCAGCTGAGAACATCATCAGCAACTTCAAGATGCTCGTAGATTCTGAGGTTATCGGTCGCAACAGGTTTTTAATTGTGACAAGATGGCCCTGTTCTGGAAAAAGATACGGAAGCGTCCCTTTATAACTGCAGTGGAGAATGCGTTGCCTGTTCAAAAGCCAATGACAGACTGTGGTATAAAGCAATTCTGTGCCAATGCAAGCGGCGATTTGAAAATTAAACTGCTGCTTGTTTACCATTCAGAAATTTTACGAGCCTTCAAGAAGTGTAAAGTCCAGGAGCGGAGGTTAAATGTGATACAGAGGTCCAACAGCAAGACTTGGGTGACAAGTGATCTTTTTTGTGACAGGATCAATGAGGTGTATGGTCCTTTGGTGAAAGAATATTTACTTGAGATGAATCTGGCACGCCATGTCTAGCTTGTTATGGATAAGACTCCTGCCAATTCTCCAGACTTACAAGTCCACCTCCTTGAAGAATTTCAGTTCATCAAAATCCAATTTCTACCTTCCAGAACCACTCCCTTACTTCACCCTGTGGACCAGCAGATTATTTTTAACTTTCAGAAGCTTTACACTGAAGCACTCTTCGAGTATTGCTTTGAGTTGACTTATGTTACCAATCTCTCTCTCAGACACTTTTGGAAATATCATTTCAATATCGTTGCCTGCGTCAAGATCATCGAAAAGGCGTGGGATGGGGTTAACAAGAGAACTCTCACTTCTGCGTGGAAGAAGCTTTGGCCAGAGTGCATTGTTGCATGTGACTCTGAGGCATTTGAGACAATATGTGTGGAGGCAGTAGTCAAGGCAGTAGTCAACGAGATTGGTGTTAGTTGGTTTGTGGGATTAAAGGGACCAGACTGCTATGGTCATCGGTCCCAACGAGACTGTGTCTTTGGCCAAGAGCATGGGACTAGAATTGTGTAACAATGCCATCAATGACCTTGTGGAAGATCAGAAACAAGAAATGACAACTGAAGACCTTATGGAGATACAGTGTGTTTCACAGCAGGAAGTTGTGGAGAGGAGTTCTTCAGAGGAGGAGGAGGAGGAGGAGGAGGAGGGGGAGACAGTAACAGTAACAGCAAAGCAGCAATCCTCTGGCGCAATAACAGAAATGCTGACAGCATGAGAATCGGTTGTATCTTACGCTGAAAATCATCATCCCAATAAAGAAGTAGCTACAAGTGCTACAAATTTATTTGACGATTATACTGTGTCCCATTTTCGGCAATTGTTGAAGTGTCGGCAGAGACAAATGGCTATAGATAGCTACCTAGTAAAAAAGAATTAGTTATGTATCATGAACAGTAAAGTACATAATACTGTATGTATCATTATCTTTGAATAAATGGCATGAATAAGATGAAACTTTTAGTATTTTTTTTGCATGGAATTTGTTATCGTAATTTACATTAATTGGGATAGAGTGTTTTGCTTAAAGAGTATTTCACACTATGAATAAGATTCTGGAACGAATTATGCTCGCTGTGCGAGGTTGTGGGGCTCTGCACACACACACACACACACACACACACACACACACACACACACACACACACACACGTGCATTCTCTACCTCCCACTCAATCAGAGTCCCCCAGCCCTTATCTTGCTACAAGTGAATAGTGTGACTACGGGAGAGTTTCAGTGCCATCATCACAGAAGTCCCTTTTATAGTCATGAGGCGACAGGCCGATTTTAGACTGCAGCACAGTGTACACCTCGTGTCCTCTCGATCGAATACTAGTTTGCCCTACCACATGCGGCGGCTGCGGTGCAGCAACGTGAGCACCACTGTACAGGAACTGCAAATAATCTTTGATAGAGGGCTCTCGAAGCCATTAGAACACACACCCTTTGTCCACCTCTGGGCGGCACCTTGCAAGGTATGGTAAACATACATTTTTGGAAGCAGACCTACAAACTCTACAATCTGCAATCCATTCACCTTATATTTTTTAAGTCTGATAACCTTCTTCTTCTGTGGAACAATACTATAAGGCTTATCGGCTGTGTATGAGGAGGTGTCGAATTCATTACAATGGGACCTCATTACTTCATATGGGTTGCTATCTGTATCCATCTAAAGTAAATGAGGAGCCATCAAACGAGTTGTCGCAAATTCATAATGAAAGCGGTACATGTGGAATTTGGATAGGTCTAGTATATAGAAACCCACATAAGTAGGTTTCGGTAACTCTACTGCAACAAATTTCTTGTTGAATATAGTGGCCCAATTAATATTTGGTCTGGCGATGCATTTTGTTAGGCCATAACGCCTTGTTTATTCGGTTCTAATCAAAATTACACGCCATTCCCTCGAATTCAGCATTGTTTTGCCGAAAACTGAATTATTCATTAATTGAAAAAAATCTTTCTGAAAGTCACACGTCGTGAGAGCTCTCTGTCTCCAATTCAAATCAATATACTTCTTCAACCAGAGGGAGAGCTTGAAGAAGATAGCGCAGGTGATTCTAACCAGCTCCATTCCCAAGCAGAGACACTGCTGGTGATTGCCATAATCAGTAATATGTCTCCGTTTATTCCCAAGCGTTGTAATTAGTTTTAGGGTGGACCCTCCTCGCCAAAGTAGTTGCTCAGGATACAGCAGCAAATTGGCACGTGCATCACGCAAATTAATAGGGTATGTGAGTTCTGCCTCCAACACATACCCTACATCAGAATCAGCCGCTGTACCCTTGATTTTTCCACATAATCCCTTGCATTGCGGGCACCCATCGAAACTCAGCAATCGGTAGTGACTGCTGCATGGCATGTCTGTATAAGTTATTCACATACAGGAACATGACGTAACTCGAATAAAGGGATGTGTCATGTCTATGGACACAATGACAAAGTCCCCCAAGGATCCCTCGCTCAGAGAACAGAAACATGTCAGCATCAGTCAATAATTCAAAGCTGCACTTCGTTTTCTAGAGCATTGTATCCCAAGACAACCCAGGTGCCATGTAATAAAAGGCGGGATCCAGAGCATATGTGGCCATGCATAGACTCCGAAATTTCTCAAAGACATCAGTAAGCAAGCTCACAACTATACCCATGTAAGGAATGCATACTTTTTTAAAGCAATGATGTGAAATACCCACCAGATGCTGATGGCACGGCATCCATTATGGAGGTAAGGTTGCTGGAGAATGCTGCTGTCTCAGGTAGCCTGGTTTCGTTGAGTTTTTACATACTGTTCAGATACTCATATGGAGAAACCCCCTTGATGGTTACAAGTTCTAACTTTTCCAAGTCGGGAAACGCAACTAAAGTGTAATGCGTATTCTCCTGAGGTAGAGTTTCAACAAGTTTCTGGAGTGATGCATCCATTAAATGTAGCGTATCAAGGAAGCAGAATGTAATTCCCGACGTCATTCGTTTGGAGAATGAAATATATTTCTCAACATTCTGCCAAAATCAGCCAAGTGCTTAACAAGAAAGTGAGCGTCACCCACTTAAATTATGGAAGAAAACGGGTGTGAGTCATGGTAACTCGTACTTCGAATTGGACGTATTGTGAATTGCACAATGTAACTTCCCCGTAAGATGATAGTGGTCCCTATGATGTGTTTTCACCTTTCTATCTAACGGCAGCCCACAAATTTGACAGTTAACCGCATTGTTGTACAAATCTTCATTCTTCTTTTATTTGGTAATGGGAATCTTGTCGTTGTAAAGCTTGTCAACCTCCCATAAGAGGTTTTCGAGCTAAATGAGCAGTCAGACTTGATACACTGCCGCATATGGTATGTGTTTTTATGTAAAGGTATTATATAATGCCGGAGGGTCACCTTCTTGGCGTCAATCGCCGAGTGGTTTCGTGAATCCACCTTGAGAACTGTACTGGCCCTAGAGTTTAATGGGAACTCAATATCATCAAAGTTATAACACTTATGTATGTCAAGGTATCTACTGTATCGAGATGTGTGCTCTGAATAATCTCCGTAATTGTAATTTCTGTCACAAGCCAGGATTGGCCATAAAACATGCTTGATCGTTTTTATTTTCGGCATTAATGCATGTACTATTATTAGCTATATCCTTAAACAGCTTGATATCTCTGGACCCTCCATTTACCGGACCATAGACATGTCGGCATACACCACAAAAGGGTATCGCTCCAGATGGTGAGTATTTCTAAAATTTATAGGTTTGTTTTCCTCAGCAGGCATAACAGCAGATACTGGGTCCATGGAAACGCAGTCTACTAGATGCTTTTTTGCTAGTAACTTGTCTGAAGAAAAGGCATTGAGGCATCTTAAGCAAATATATTATTTACCATTATGTTTACTCATCTGGAAGACGAGAAGGCGGGACATGTCCTTGATCCAAGCATAATAAGTATTGCCTTCTCCCTATTTTTCTCATCGGAGAATAAGAGCACACTTACAAGTGTCTTATGCTCACCAGCGAATTTTCAGAAATGGAGGGGGGCCCCCAACTCTATGCTTGTTCTGCTCATCTGATGTGTGTTTATTTAGGCAGTAACATGAACTGATATTCTGGTACTTCGCACTTCCAATTTAGGTACATGCCAGAGTTTAATGGGAACTCGATATCACCAAAGTTATAACACGTATGTTAAGGTATCTACTGTATCGAGATGCACACTCTGAATAATCTCTGTAATTGGAATTTCTTTCACCAGCCAGGATTGGCCATAAAAACAAGCTTGATCCTTTTTATTAATGCATGCCCTCTTATTAGTTATATCCTTAAAGAGCTTGATATCTCCAGACCTTCCATTTACATGTGTATGGATGTCCAGGTGTAAAATTCGGCTTAGTGCTTTAGCTGACCCTCTCACTTCCATCTCAGAAAACTGGGCCAGTATAGCCCTCAATGTGGATTCACGAAACCACTCGGCGATTGATGTGCTCCACTTCATCACGTCACTTTTCCCCACAAAGATAATGAAGACGTATCTCTTCAGTATCAGAAGGAACTTTGCAGGTGGGGGGCTGGGGTGCGACAGTTCGATGTGCAGCACTGCACTGCATTTATTGGTGGTATACTGCGGATCATTAATGAGCTTGAGGAGCTCCATCTCCATGACAGGAAGGCATTCTCTTAGTGGAGAGAGGCGAGTATGGGAGGGCCAACAGCGCCCTCTGGCTGTGGTGGTGTGAACTAGGTCAGTTGGTCTCCAGACCTCAAGGTGAACACACAGACTTTGATATTCCCACCAATAAATTTGAATTTTCCACCATTTTGAGTTTCCCATGAAAATTTCAATTTCCCAGCATTTTCAGAGGTGGTGGTGGAGGGAGGAGGGGAGGGGAGGAGGAAGGGAACTATGTGCAAACTGGGGAAAACACATGATATCATCAAGGGTGAGGAGTGTATGCAACCTGCTCTAACAAAGTGGAATGATAACCACTTCGCCCCACTACTTCCACTAACTGATATATCTGCACAATTCATACATCCACACAAGACCAGAACATCACCCACATACATGAAATTTAAGAGAAAGTGTTATAATTGTTGATGTTAATTGTACTGAACCACATGGTTGTATGAAAATACACTATCTGCTCAACAGTATTCGGACACCCATTAGCAGACATTAATATGGTGTGGGCCGCTCGACTTTCAGACGGCTTGAACTCTGCTGGGAAGGTTTTGAATGAGATGGATGTCTGTGGAAGAATGGCAACCCATTTTTCCTCAAGAACCGAAACCAAAGAAGGTATTAATGGTGGACGCTGGGGTCTGGAGAGAAGTCGACGATCTAACTCATTCAAAAGGTGTTGTGTAGGATTCATGTCATGACCCTGGCAGGCAACCCCATTTCAGGAATGTTATGATCGACTAAACAATGTCTCACATATGCGGCATTATGATAGGGAAAATTGTCATGCTGATACAAAGTCACTGACTCCTAACTGTTCCTGTATTGTATGCAGTACACAATTCTGTAATTGCAATTTACCATTTCCTAAAGTGCAATAAGTGGACCATACTCTAACCACCAAAAACATGTCCCGTACTGTAACACAACCTCATCCATTCTTCACTATTGGCGCTACACATAATGGTAGGTAAAGTTATCCAATCATTCGCCAAACTCAAATCCTTCCATCGGATTGCCACAGAAGAGAGCGTGGTTCATCACTCCAGATTACTCGTTTACAGCCATCCACTGTCCAGTGACGTTGCTCTTTACACCACCTCAATCGTCGCTTAACATTGACTGCAGAAATGTGTGGCTTAAGAGGAGCTGCTCGACCAATTTACGTCATTCTTTTTAACTTCCAAACTACAGTCATTGTGCTACCTGGAAGTCAGTTAGCGCTTTGGAAATCACGAGTGATTTTTTGTGCTAATTTCCAACTCTCCAAACTGCTAGACGCTGACTGTCCCTCTCTGTCAGTGCATGAGGTCTACCTGGTCTTGGTCTAGGTGTGGTCTTTCCTTCATATTTCCACTTCACAGTCACTTCACCAAAGTCGACTTGGGCAACTGCAGAAAGGTTTAAATGTCCTTGATGAATGTGTTACTTAGGCGACATCCAGTGACTAGCCAATATTCGAATTCACTTTGCTCTCTTGACCGACCCATTCTGCTGTTACTGCTTCTCTACTGAGAGCACAATACTTCCCACCTCATTTTATATTGGCAGGTCCTGACATCTAGCGGTTAATTTCGCATTGCACAAGGGTGTCCAGGTAATTTTGATCAGGTTGTGTCTACACTGTAGATGTTCTTCTGAGTTACAGAGTAAACTGCCTTGGAATGCAACCCTATACTAAACTAAAGCGAAAATCAGAAAAGCAAATTATTGACATGGAAGATGATTTTACGCAATTTGGCACTATAGTAATTTGGCAAAATGCTACGACGTGTACCAGCGGAAATGCATGCTTACGTTAACTGCAAGCAAGAGAAGGAGCTGTAGTTAATACCAGGAACATGCTGAGAAAAAAACTGAGATATCTTACTTAATCAAATGGCATGCAGACGTCATTCGCCAGACGAATAACGATGGAAGACCATGTGGAGATTTGAAACAGATAAAACGTGGATCTCGGCGACCGGGTTGTTAACTATCGACCATTTCGTTGTTATAGTTAGTTTTGAAGGAAAACGAGGAAATTAGTTAAGAAATTCAGAACATAAAGCGAAATACTACACTCTAGAAGCAATACAGAGGAAGTTTAGAAATATGACATTTTCCTACCCATCCCTTTCTGAAATATCCCACGGTACATGAACTGTTAAATCATGATGCACAGTGAATCATGTTACATAATATAGCTGCATGTACGATACACAAACATCAAAGCAAACTATGACGGTGATTAATGAAAAATAATGAAAGATTTTAGAGAGAACTTAAAAACTAGTGTGAAGTTCCCTATGTGCCTAATACAGTTCTAAAGTCAACGTATTTAGTAATAAATCTGCGTCATTTTTGAAAGAAATTTTCTAAAAAAAATTATATGCAATACTAGGAAGTCTTCAGACAAACCTTGGATCGTTGCAGGTATCAGTATCATGTATTTTTGAAATATTGGCAAAGAGTTACTAAGAAGGTAGAAGGTGGCACTTCCTGTGTTAGAGAGAATAGGGCGCTATAAAGACAGTTAACGCAGAGGAGAAATTTTCAATAATTATTTTTTTTGAAGGAAAACGAGGAAATTAGTTAAGAAATTCAGAACATAAAGCGAAATACTACACTCTAGAAGCAATACAGAGGAAATTTAGAAATACGACATTTTCCTACCCATCCCTTTCTGAAATAAAGAAAATCGTCACACCATTGCATACCAGATGTTGATATGGAGTTAATCATATCACCAATAATACAATAAAAAGTTTTGGCCCTATGATATGTAATATTATCAGTCAAATGTGTAATACATAGTTAATTCTCGGAAATTTTCCCCACCCAAACTACAAAACACCATTGCAGGGCTCTCTGTAAGAATGATGATTCCATGGATATCAATTAAGAACCGGCCTGACTCACTCCTTATATGATTTTCAAAATTATTGAAACTCAATATACTAGAGCAGTGGTTCCCAACAGGTGGTCCGCGGACCTCAGGGGTCCGCGAGGTATGCCAGAGGGGTCCGCAAGATGCTACTAGAATAAAAAATATATTAAATATATTTCGTATGATGACAGACGTTTTGTTTTGGCCGCTTACTGCATGAGCAGAGCTTTAGTGAACGCTAACTTCTGCGTCTAGCATCTTCCTAGAGCCAACTGACACTAGCACACTCTAGCGCAAATCTAGAATTAGATAGAGGCAAATAGTTCTGCTGTATGCCGTTAGATTTCGCGCGCTGCCTCTTTGCAGCTGACAACTAATAGTCACTTTACACAGAAACTCGCATTTCAGACGACAATCGGCCATGTTAATTTATTGCCAATGCTTTCACATATCGTGTTGTTTACATATTCATTATTCTGTATTAAAACAGTAGTGTTTGTAAAGCGTTGTTTTTCGCGGAAGCTACAGTTCGCGTAGACAAAATGGACCGTTGGTTAAAAAGTGGTTCGTTAAAACGAGAAAGGCCTACAGATAAAGAGGAAGATAATGCATTTGATTTTCAAGCAAGTAAGTTAGTGACACTCGAACCGATGTTGTGTGTCCATTGAACCTTAATCGTCAGCGTCCCTTGAACCTAACCTCTCCAAGATCAATGTTAAACTTACTGGAAATATTAGAAAATATAACTCTGATTACTTGGAAACTGGTTTTACGTTCACTGGACCTGAGCAGCAGCCTAAACCTCATTGTGTAATTTGCTATGAAAACCTTTCGAATGAATGTATGAAACAAGCACAACTCCGGCACCATCTTGAGACAAAGCACCCAGAATACAAAAGTAAGTCATTAGATTTTTTCAAAAATAAATTAGTAGAGTTGAAAACATCTCATAAAACAATTACCAAACACTGTGGTGCAAATCTAAATGAAAATGCAACCCTTGCGTCTTACAAGGTGGCTCAGCTTGTTGCTAAATGTTGGAAAAACCACACAATTGCTGGGGAACTTATACTGCCATCAGCAATAATACTTTGCGACAGAATGTTAGGTGATGCAGCTGCTAAGGTAATAGGAACTGTCCCGCTCTCAAAAAATACTGTTCAAAGACGAATTACTGATATGGCAGTTAACATCGAAGAAACATTGCTGGCTAGACTTTGCATGAGTGACATGTACGCTCTACAATTGGATGAAAGCAGAGGCATATTTAAGAAAAGCTATAATGCTGGTTTTCGCACGATTCTTATGGGAGGATCAAGTGTTCGAAGATTTTCTTTTTTCATGCGAACTACTGCATGCAACAGCAGACGATATTCTTATTGCATTAAATAATTATCTCAATGAACACGATGTCACCTGGAAAAAAACGAGTAGGCTTGTCGACGGATGGAGCAAAGTCAATGGCTGGCAAAAAAAAAAAAAAAAAAAAAAAAAAAACAGGGATTCTAGCTCGTATCAAAGCAGTAGCCCCTGAGGTGAAATGGACACACTGTTGTATCCATCGTGAAGTCTTAGTAGCCAAAAGATTGCCTGAACCTTTGCAAAAGATACTTAACGAAGTAGTTCAAATCATCAACTACATTAAGACTCGACATCTGCAATCCAGATTATTTTTTGTTGTGTAAAGAGATCGGCAGTGAGAATGAGCAACTTCTTATTCATACGGAAGTAAGATGGCTTTCTCGAGGTAGGATCTTGTCAAGATTTTTTGAACTTAGAGACGAGGTTCGTGTCTTCCTTCTTGACACATAGTTCACGGATTTCCTCACTAATTTCTCTTGGCTTTGCTCAGTTGCGTACTTAGCTGATGTGTTTGAACACTTGAATGTGTTAAACTTGAGTTTACAAGGAAAAAATGTAGACATGTTCAAAGTCGAGGATAAGATTAGTGCTTTGATCAAAAAGTGTCAGATCTGGGCGTCAAGGATAGAAAACGAGTCACTAAATTTTCTACTTTAAAACAATTCTTGGAGTCATCAGAGGAGAGTTTGCCTGACCAGATCAAGATCAATGTAGCCGAGCATCTACGCAGCCTAGCCACCACTTTTAGAGAGTATTTACCTGAACCTGATACTGACAACAGATGGATTCGAAATCCCTTCAGCTGTGAAGAAATAGGCAAAATCCAAGGCCTCATGGAAGAAGAGCAAGATCAACATGTGGATCTGTCCAGCTGTGGTACGATGATAAACATTTTCATCGATGATAAAATTGCGGACTTCTGGGCATCAGCACGCAAGGACTACAAGAAACTTGGAGATAAGCAATGAAAAAGATTCTTCCATTTGCAACCACGTATCGGTGTGAGCAAGCTTTTCTTCCATGTGTTTCATGAAAAACAATATAGGGATCGGCTCGACATGCGGTCGGATTTCAGAGTGAAAGATTCACATTTGGAAGCTAATATTTCAGAAATAATGGATTCAAAGGTCAGATTGAACTCATCTCATTAAGAACTGATAATTAAAACTAACTGTATAGTGATGGAGTACTCTGTTGTAACCGTATTTTTTCAAATAAATAATACCTTGTATGACATTAGTGTTTTCCTATTTTTCACACATGTCTACTCAATGCAGTCTCAAGTGTAGTATACTTGAAAGACCAATACACTCAGTTTTAATTTTTTCCTGTCATTTTCAAGTTGAAGACAAAGATTTTGAGGAATTATCAAAAATTAAACAATAACAACGATGGCTACATTGAAAAAGTTTTAATCTCAATGTTTTTTCAATAATGAATATGTCAATGTTTTTTCTAAGTACCAAAAATAGGAAACGTATAAAAAGATTCTTGATTTGGCTTTTTTAGGTACTTGATACTGTGATATGACAAAGTACCAATCATGCTCAATGAGAGGGTCCTCGATAAAATTTTGTTGGGAACCCCTGTAGTAGAGGATTGTCAGAAACCAGCGTAGCAGCGGTATACTTACGGAATTACATTTTATACACTATGTGATCAAAAGTATCCGGACACCTGGCTGAAAATGGCTCACAAGTTCGTGGCGCCCTCCATCGGTAATGCTGGAATTCAGTATGGTGTGGGCCCACCCTTAGCCTTGATGAAAACTTACACTCTCGTAGGCATACGTTCAATCAGGTGCTCGAAGGTTTCTTGGGGTATGGCAGTCCATTCCTCATGGAATGCTGCACTGAAAAGAGTTATCGATGTCTGTCGGTGAGGCCTGGCCCGAAGTCGACGTTCGAAAACATCCCAAAGGTGATCTATACGATTCATGTCAGGACTCTGTGCAGACCAGTCAATTACAGGGAAGTTATTGTCTTGTAACCACTTTGTGGGGAAGCAGCCTACTCACGCCTTATAAAATTCACATCAGTCTTTCCACTGTGTGGCAGCCAGTCCCCTGTAACTAGCTCTGACGTCATAAATGTTGCACAATACTTTAAAAATCAAGTAAATAATCAGAAACGTTTCTAGCATGTCAGGAGTAGTACTACATCAATATGTGTTCAATATCAGTTCAATAACGTTAACCATTTTCGAAATTTGGACATTTTTCTGTAAAAATCATTGGCACCACAGAAAAGAGCTAGATACTTAAAAATTTATATTTAGATTCCTTTTGCATAATAATTTAGTAGAAACAGTATTCTGGATCTCACAAATTAAAATTTTAGTTGAAATTTATGATTTTCTAGTTTTTGTCTTAGAAATTAAGGAAGCAAGATATATTAAGTAGGCGAATAAATAAAGCTAGGATGTTTAAATTTAAGTAGAAGGGAGATCTGCTATAACATAAAGATGTGAGAAGTTTCAACTGAATAACTATAAAACTATAGCAATAGCGTATCTCCAAAGGGCAAGTTCAGAGCTCGTCTACTGCGTGTAGTGTAATTAAATTAATTATCTCGCCCAAAATATTTGACTTAGCCAAGTCAGACTTTTAATATGATTACTTACTTGTGTGCTGATTGCACAATTAAACTGAAAGCTTCATCAGCCATCAGCAAAGGAAGCAATGATTTATTCCATAATTTAAAGTGGTGCATTACTAGCCGAGCAGCTAGTCGGGAGAGCAGATTTGATCAGGCATTCCCTTAGCCGTCCGCACCGCGGCTTTATATGTAAGAATGCTGCGGGAGAAGAGGAAGGCCCCAGTTCTCTCCAGATGCTGATTAGCGCACCACCTGTGCTGGGAGTCGCGTCGCGTCAGTATCGTTGATACAAACAGCCTCGGATGCAGTAATAAGTTACTCGGGATACGCGTAACCATGAAATCGTTTTCCAGTGAAGTGTTGATTTTGGGATGACGTTAATGATCTATCTTTAGTTTGCGTATGTCGTATTTTCACGTGCCGCCGCAGGACAGACATTCTACCATTATTTAGCATGGCGTTTGATGAACATTATCATCAAATTATGGCGAGCATTCACTTAAACATTTAATTTGAACTTTTATAGTGGCATCAGCGCATTAGACTCTGAACTGCTCTGGTAGTTGGATTGTGTGGATTCTTTTTGGTCTGTGACTTTCAGAATATAGTGAACATTTTAGAGAGAATGGTTTTTGATTATGAATCCTAGACAATCTCCTAATTCCTCAGAGCTATAAGCTGTAGCTATAAATGTATTTCTCAGATGAAGTGGGCACTACAAATTCTAATTACAGGCTTCACGTTTTGCTAATCACTTTCTGGTTGCCAATATTGTAGTTAGAGAGCCAGTGTTGAGAATGGCAAACAACAGCATTAAATAAATAATAGGAACATATAACAAATATTCCACCCGCCACCCCACATATGGTGCATCGGCCGGGAAAGAAACTGAGTAAAAGTGAAAGTGATTTTTAAATATTCGGGTTCGAGAGTGAAATGCGACACGCAGCTGAGTAATAGAACAGTGATAGTGTTACGTGTGCATGTGGACGACGCAATTGGATTAACAACGCATCTGGATTGCCGGAGCTGGCACCGAGTCTAGTGTCGCTGCCGGCATCGCAAGAAGCCAGTTTCGCCTCACCGCAGTCGTCCACGGGAGCAACCGGAGCCGCGCCTGCAGTTGCGGGCCACGCAAACACACAGCAGCTGTCGAAGTGCCGTCTGCAGTTCAATGCGCCGCGTCGCATCAGTAATCCTGGTACGCTGCGCCGGCAACGCCATACGTCATGCAGAAGGAACTAAGTTAAGTGAAAAGCTGTTAAAATTTTTACTAACCTGCACTAAAAGACTATCGGCGATGGAACCGCCAGAAGAAACTGTGGTTAAACTTAAATCAGAACCTATGTCTGTTGAGGGAACTGTAAATCAAGACAACAGTTCAAGTGTAAATATGCATGAAAATAGTAATGTTAAGGTGAAATACGAAGTATTGTCTCCTGGCAGTAGTGTGAAAAGGGGCAATGAATCAATAATAGAGACCCCTGTAGTAAAGCAGAAATCAGAAATTGTTCATTTATTGGATGATAGTTTATCTGATGAGTTAAAAACGAAACAGTCATCAGAGGTGGTAGAATTTAAAAAGGATAAGTTAGATATGACTGATCAATCAGATGTTTCATTTCGTTTTGATGATTCTGGTATTGGAGCTAGCTTTTCGTCGCCTGAGTGTGATAAAAAACCAGCTAGTGAGCAACCCGAAGATACTGGGGCTATTGATTTAAATGTTATATTACAAGCAATAGCTACCAGTAATGCTAAAATGACAGCTAAATTAAAGTATGAGATTGTGGCCAGCCAAAATAATTTTAATAAACGATTGGAGGTAATGGATAATACCTTCAAGGCTGGTTGCAATAAGTTGAAAGAGGATCTGGACAGTTTGAATTATAAAATTGATTACAATCATGAGGATATTAAGAAAGAGGTTGCTCAACAATTTTCTGAAATGTATAAAACAGTAAAATCCGAAGTTGCTGAGATTCGCAAAGACTTCCAAATGGAAGATGCGAAGCTGGAGCACAAGTTAACAGAAAAGATCGAGGCGGAATCTGAACTGTGCTCAGATAGGTTTAAAGATATTAATATAAAAGTAAACATATGTCAAGCAGAAGTAGATGCAATGAAAACTGATGCTACTCATATTGTGCAAAGAGTAGATAATGTTGAAATGAGAGTAGAAAATATTAGTACTAACATTGCTAACATTGAGAGTAAAGTAGCTTCAGTTGTTGCTGCAAAAGCCGCATTTATCGGATGTCGGCAGTTCTTGCGGTTCGATCCAGACAAATATATCCACCCGCTAGATTTCTGGAACGATTTTGAAGATGTGATTCCACCAACTTGGTCTGAAATAGAGAAAATATCATTTATTAGAGCAGGTGACGCCATGCGTTGGTCAGCTGATGTTATGTTGAAGTGTAAAACATTAGCGGAATTTAAAACAGCTTTCATTAATGAGTATTGGTCTAGCAATAAGCAAAATGAAGTGTTGAGAGAATTTTGGAGTGGAAAACGCTTCAATGCAGGCAAGAAATCTATTAAAGAGTTTGCTAGGTCATGGATTTCACGTTTGTCACATTTGGTGGAAAAACTGAAACCTGAAATGATAATACTAGGTCTTGAAGCCAAACTGTCATGGTATTGGCAAACTAGAATTATATCTGCCCCTAGAGACAATCTTGATCGTTTCATTGAGTATTTGGAACGTGTAGAGCGTGTTGCTGCCAATGAGGAGCAAGCACGTAATAATAGAAATGGTAATAACACTACTAGCAATTTTAAGAACGAGCAGAATTGCAATGTAAACATCAGAACAGTAGGTGTTCGCCATCCTAAGAGAGGTAGGAATTGGAGAAATAATTATCAGAACCAACAATGGCATCCAAATGATAGTAATTTTGTTCCGAACAAAATTATGCAGGTAAACAACAGTGCTGAAAGCAATGCTGTGCCAGTTAACTATAATGGAAATAAAGGAAACAGTAGTAGGCCGAGGCAGGAAAACTAGTTCCCGTCTATGAGGACACTGGCGCTCACCAGGCAGTTACTTTTCCTAAGCCAGTAATTACAGTAATTGGTAAGACTGATCAGAATACTCAGACTGAACATGTGGATGAGGGGTCGGTAGCATCTAAGGATACAGCAGAAATATTAGATCACTCACAGTATTTAATAGATACCATGTTAGAGACGCTTTCTAGGTGGCAAGAGAAAGAGAAGGCGCAGCAGTGTAACGGTAGGGAAGAGCTACAAAATACTGAATTGTCAGGTGAAGAAGCAGAAGAAATTCATACTTATATTTACGATAGGGATGATGTGCTCTTATCTAAAGTGCCTGTGCAGGATGTTGATACTGTACTAATAGATTTAGGACAGCAGGTAAGTGAGAATGTAGAGGATAGCCTGTTGTGCGTCGATGAACCCAGTAGCTGTTACCAGTTGTCACTTGAGAAGGAACCCGACGATAATAGTAATAGTGGTTTAGCTGTAACTAGTGTTATGCCCGGTCTGGAGGCGCAGAATCGCTCAGACTACAGTAATTTGGGTCATGTTCAGCAAACTAAATGTAATGAAGTCGTGCGGTGTTTCGATTTAAAATTAATAGACCGACTGGAAAAGGCAGCTGAAAATGTAATTCAGGAAACCCCTACACACTTTGACCTAAATGTAATGAAGACAGATGTCGATCACTTTAGTTGGAGACAAATCCAAAAGGAACTATTGGATGAGTTTGACGAACCACCTGTACAACCTAGAATAAGCCACTTTATAATAATAGTGAATATGTTGGGTATCAATGTACGTTGTCTATTAGACAGTGGAAGTGAGGTGAGTGCGATATCTCAGTCCTTCTTTGATACATTACCTGGTAAAGACAAGCTTACAGTAATGAGGGTATCAGGACTAAGAATAATTGGTGCTACTGGCAAGGCGTCAAAAACGGTAAAGCAAGAAGCTTTACTGCCCTTTGATATTAATGGTAATTTAATTGATCATCCATGCTTAATTGTAAACAATCTCAGTATTGAGGTTTTAATTGGCATAGATTTCTTGTCGAAATATCAGAGTGTTGTTGACGTTGAAAGAAGCCAGTTAAAATTGGTCTTGCCGATAACCGGAGTAATTACGGTACCTTTTATTGATAAACATGTAGTAACTAATGATGAAACTTGGGAGCTGCCTAAATGAGTTCTGAAAAATAGGAGATATTGGGACGAAGGTGTTAATCTTAGTAAAAGTAAGCTAAACACAGACGAAAAGAAGTTAAGGGCTAGGGCAAATATAAGGAAAAGAACATCAGAAAGAAAGAAGCGTCATGACGCAAATATTCCACCCGCCGCCCCACAACTTCACCACAGGCGGTGCATTATGAACAGGTACTCAATCGTGTTGAAAGATGCAGCCACCATGCTCTTCAACAGTGGGAAGCAAGAAGGTGCTTAAAACATCAATGTAGGCCTGTGCTGTGATAGTGTCACGCTAAACAACAACGGGTGTAAGCCCCTCCATGAAAAACACGAGCACACCATAACACCACCGCCTCCGAATTTTACAGTTGGCATTACACACACTGACAGATGACGTTCACCGGGCATTCGCCAGACCCATACCCTCCCATCGGATCGCCACATTGTGTACCGTGATTCGTCACTCCACACAACGTTTTGCACTGTTCAATCGTCCAATGTTTAGGCTCCTTACACCAAGCGAGGCGCCGTTTGGCATTTACCGGCGTGATGTGTGGCTTATGAGCAGCCGCTCGACCATGAAATCCAAGTTTTCTCATCTCCCGCCTAACTGTCATACTACATGCAGTGCATCCTGATGCAGTTTGGAATTCCTGTCTGATGGTCTGGATAGGTGTTTGCTATTACACATTACGACCCTCTTCAACTGTTGGTGGTCTCTGTCAGAAAACAGACGACGTCTGCCTGTACGCTTTAGTGCTGTGCATTTCCCTTCACGTTTCCGTTTCACTATCACATCGGAAACAGTGGACCTAGGGATGTTTAGGAGTGTGGAAATCTCGCGCACAGACGTATGGCACAAGTGACACCCAATCACCTGACTCCGTTCGAAGTTCGTGAGTTCCGCAGAGTGGCCCATTCTGTTCTCTCATGATGTCTAATGACTAGTGTTGTCGCTGAAATGGAGTACCCGGCAGTAAGCGAGTAGGTGGCGGCACATTGCACCTAATATGAAAAACGTATGATTTTGTCGGTGTCCGGATACTTTTGATCGCATAATGTATTTCAAATGGCCTGTTCTACTGAGGCAGATATTTATACTTACGCTGAGCACATAATAATATTTTAGATGATAAAAAGTTACCAGTTGTGATCTTCTGCGAGCTATCGAAAGCATTTAATTGTTTCATTCATAATATTTTATTAGAGAAATTAAGGTTTTATTGAATACATGTCTGGTTTAGCTCCTATTTAAGAAACAGTACGCAGAAAGCTATACTAGGACGTTCGAATAATAGAAATAGGTACGCCACATCATCTGCATGGGAAGAAATTCCTGTGGGCGATCCACATGGTTCGATAATGCGTCCATGCTGTTCTTGCTCTTCGTTAATGACCTGCCATTTTAGTTGAACCAGGAGACAAATGTCATCCTTTTTGTAGATAATACTGACGTTATTGTCAGGCCTAGCAAAGAAGCACCGATATGATAAATAGTGAATGATGGTTTGTTAATTATAAACTAGTTTTGAACAAATAGAGTAGCTTTAAAATGTAAAAAAAAAAAAAAATACGAATTTGGCTTCTGTTGCCTCTGAAAATAACATACTACTTCCTACTAATGTTGCCGAGTTAGAAACATAGCCAAACATAGTACAGCAATACAAATTTAGATGCTGGCTGGCTCCATAGTGATGAAGATACTGAGAGAACGAATGATAAAAGAAATTATTCAGATGATTACAGAATGCGAAAACTGAATTGCGATTGGGGATTGGAATTCAATAACACGAAAAGGAGGAGAAGGAAAAATAGAGGGAGAACATTGACTGGGCACAACAGTGAAATCCTCATTAATTTCAGTTTCTAATTCTGAGAATTCATCTTCAGAGACCGGTTCCGTCGTAACTTTCACACTATTCTCATCAATGTTTTCGATTGTTAGTAGCCTATGGGAAGCAATTAACAAATACTTTAAATGTTCTTGATTTAATTTAGTTGCTTGACCACGACGAACGATGCCGGCGCTGTGTACCAGCAAACGTGATGCGAAGCGTCGCGACATAATGCAGGCAGCAGAAGTAGCCGCTGTGGCAGTGAGGATGATGGCGAGTATCGCCTACTGCAGTAGTTCCAGGGGTGGCTGGGCACCGGCGAGCGCGCGCATTAGCTTGTAAGCAGCTGTAGCTCGCAAGTCTTTCTGTATACTTCACTTCGGTATCCTATTAGTGCCTACGGAGTTCGCTGTTTTGTACCGATCACTTCACTGTTCAGTTTCCCGGCCTATGCGCACCATATGTGGGGCGGCGGGTAGATAGTAAAATTATTTAATGCTTCGCCGTCTTTTACGAGAGCCTGAAACCTATTTTTGCGGTCGGCCAGAAAACGATGGAGAACATACTGACCATAATTTCAATTCTGCAAGTCCAAAAAAATGGTTCAAATGGCTCTGAGCACTTTGGGACTTAACATCTGGGGTCATTAGTCCCCTAGAACTTAGAACTACTTAAACCTAACTAACCTAAGGACATCACACACATCCATGCCCGAGGCAGGATTCGAACCTGCGACCGTAACGGTCGCGCGGTTCCAGACTGAAGCGCCTAGAACCACTTGGCCACACCGGCCGGCCTGCAAGTTCACATTCTTCTTGTACTCACTGTTCACTCAACGGGATCAGGAACTATGATCATAAATGAAAGTTTTGAGTTCTAAATGATAAAATTTCATACGCACAGCACGTAATATTCCTGATAATAATAATAATAATAACATTGATGTCGCTATCAAAAACAGCACTATGAGCAGTCCAGAGGCGACCTCTACAGTAAGTTCCAGTTAAATGGTCTTCTAATAACCAAAGTTAATTGCTTGCCACAAAAGCGGAAAATAGCATTACCACTTGACACGCGGTTTTGTTAACATTACGGGTGGCACACAAACTGTTACTTCCGTGAAATCTAAACGATCCAGGACGGTATACAGTACTAGCGAATTCACTTCCTATTTGTACCAAAAACATGCGTTTAGTAGCAGATTGGCTGTGACGTTATCCGAGGCAATGCGTAAGCCGGCGTTTGACTGACGCGGACCGTACCATAGCGGGATGCGAAGACTCCCCTTCACTGCCTCTCAGGCAGTATGTATATATGGATGCAGCGGACGGCCGAAGGGAACATGTGCCGTCATCTGTTGTATGCCCACCGCGCTGCTGCTACGGTCGCAGGTTCGAATCCTGCCTCGGGCATGGATGTGTGTGATGTCCTTAGGTTAGTTAGGTTTCAGTAGCTCTAAGTCTAAGGGATTGATGACCTCAGATGCCAAGTCCCATAGTGTTCAGAGCCATTTGAACCATTTTTGCTCAGTCTGGCACCGCGCGACCGCTACGGTCGCAGATTCGAATCCTTCCTCGGGCATGGATGTGTGCGATGTTCTTAGGTTGGTTAGGTTTAAGTAGTTCTAAGTTCTAGGGGACTGATGACCACAGAAGTTAAGTCCCATAGTGCTCAGAGCCATTTGAACCATTTGAACCATTTTTGCTGTATGCCCAGGTAACAGCCTCTACATGGCCGCTTTCTCGGACACACATATTTTGATAACTGTGTCATGAATCAACTTCCAATCTTGATAATTTTTATATGAATGGAATTAAGTAGGCCTTACTTGCAGAAAAAGTATTAGTTCGACTGCATTTCGACTTTACCGGCTAGAAGTTTTAGAACGGAACTGGCAGTAGAACATGACCTCTGAATTACAACTTTAAGAGATCTCGTATTAACTGGTATTTACATCAAAGCCTTGAAACATGTTGCAGCTTTATTATTTAATGGATGTAATCAAGTGCTGTAATCAAAACTTGCTATCATTAGTAATTTAATTAATTAATTTGTGGGTGGTTCATGGTGTGGGTTCCTGTTGTCATGTCCTAGTTCATGAACCACGGGCAACGTATGAGTGGCCAAGTAAGTGGTCCTGATAGTCGGGATACCAGTTACTTTGGAATATAGCTGGGCATCTCGGACATATTCTGGGTCGTGGTCACCTTTGTGCTCAGACGGCAAAGACTACCAAATCCACCGGTTAGGCCCTCAACCGTTAGGGGTAAAACTCAATGGGACCCGGGGCAAGTAAGGCTAGCAACCTGCTTCCGTGGTACTTTAAATATGATGCTGGGAACAATCAGAGCAAAATGCCTCGGACCTTTGGAGGTGACGGAGTTCCACCTCTAATTGACAAACCAGGGACTCCTAAGATACGACTAGGCAAACGAGTGGTAACAAGATGGGGAGCTATTAATATCAATGGGGGCTAAACTGGGAAGAAGGTAGAGCTGGCAGAGGCTGCAAGTAAAATGGGGTTGGACGTTTTAGCTGTTAGTGACATTCGGGTAAGGGGTGAGAAAGAAGAGGAGGTGGGAGAATACAAGGTCTACCTGTCAGGAGTCAAAGCAGGAATAGCACAATGGGGTGTAGGGCTTTACATCAGGAAAGAAACGGAACCCAGCGTAGTTGCAATAAGGTATGTAAAGGAACGACTGATGTGGATAGATTTGACAGTGTCTAGCAAGAAAATTAGGATTGTGTCAGTATATTCGCATTGTGAAGGGACAGATCAAGAAAAGTGGACAATTTTTATGACGAACTCAGTGATGGAGTTGTTAGAGTAAAGGACAAGGATAGTGTTCTGCTCATGGGTGATTTTTATGCCAGGATTGGAAGTCAAACAGAAGGGCATGAAAAGGTTATGGATAAATTTGGAGAGGATATGGAAGCCAACAGGAACGGGAAACAACTCTTAGATTTCTGTGCCAGTATGGGCTTAGTAATCACAAACTCCTTTTTAAACATAAGAACATTCACCGGTATACTTGGGAAGGCAGGGGAACCAGATCTGTCATTGACTATATAATAACAGATCAGGAATTCAGGAAGGCCGTGAGGGACACACGTGTATTCAGGGGATTCTTTGATTACACTGATCACTATTTAATCTGCAGTGAAATTAGTATTGTGAGGCCGAAAGTGCAGGAGGTCAGATCAACATGTAGGACATGTAGGAGGATAAGAGCGGAGAAACTTCAGGATAAGGAAATCAGGCACAAGTACATAACAGTGATCTCAGAAAGGTACCAGTTAGTTGAATGTAGTCAATTACAGTCATTGGAAAAGGAATGGACAAGGTACAGGGACACAGTACTAGAAGTGGCTAAAGAATGTCTTGGAACAGTAGTGTGTAAAGGTAGGATGAAGCAAACAGCTTGGTGGAATGACACAGTCAAGGCAGCCTGTAAAAGGAAAAAGAAGGCGTATCAAAAATGGCTACATACTAGAACCCAGGTAGACAGAGAAAGTTATGTTGAAGAAAGAAACAAAGCCAAACAGATAATTGCAGCATCCAAGAAGAAATCTTGGGATGACTTTGGAAGCAGGTTGGAGACTTTGGATCAAGCTGCTGGAAAACCATTCTGGGGTATAATTAGCAGTCTTCGAAAGGGAGGTAAGAAGGAAATGACAAGTATTTTGGACAGGTCAGGAAAACTGCTGGTGAATCCTGTTGATGCCTTGGGCAGGTGGGGGGAATATTTTGAAGAGTTGCTCAATGTAGGTGAAAATACGATCAGTAATGTTTCAGATTTCGATGTACAATGGGATAGGAATGATGGTGGAAATGGGATCACATTTGAGGAAGTGGAGAAAATGGTCAATAGATTGCAGTGCAATAAAGCGGCTGGGGTGGATGAAATTAAGTCGGAACTCATCAAATACAGTGGAATGTCAGGTCTTAAATGGCTGCACAGGATAATTGAAATGGCGTGGGAGTCGGGACAGGTTCCATCAGACTGGACGAAAGCAGTAATCAGACCAATCTTTAAACATGGAAACAGAAAAGATTATAACAACTACGGAGGTATCTCTTTAATCAGCGTTGAGGGTAAAATCTTCTCAGCTATTGTTGAAAGGAAAGTGCGAGTATTAGTTGGGGACAAATTGGATCAAAAACAGTGTGGGTTTAGGCCTCTTAGAGGTTGTCAGGACCAGATCTTTAGCTTACGGCAAATAATGGAGAAGTGTTCCGAGTGGAACAGGGAATTGTATCTATGCTTTATAGATCTAGAAAAGGCATATGACCGGGTTCCTAGGAGGAAGTTATTGTCTGTTCTACGAGATTATGGGATAGGAGGCAAACTTTTGCAAGCAATTAAAGATCTTTACATAGATAGTCAGGCAGCAGTTAGAGTTGACGGTAAACTGAGTTCATGGTTCAGAGTAGTTTCACGGGTAAGACAAGGGTGCAACCTGTCTCCACTGTTGTTTATATTATTCATGGGTCATATGTTGAAAACAATAGACTGGCTGGGTGAGATTAAGATATGTGAACACAAAATAAGCAGTCTTGCATACGCGGATGACTTAGTTGTGATGGCAGATTCGATTGAAAGTTTGCAAAGTAATATTTCAGAGCTAGATCAGAAATGTAAGGACTATGGTATGAAGATTAGCATCTCCAAAACGAAAGTAATGTCAGTGGGAAAGGGATTGAGTGCCAAATAGGTGGAACAAAGTTAGAACAGGTGGACGGTTACAAGTACTTAGGATGCATATTCTCACAGGATTGCAACATAGTGAAAGAACTGGAAGCGAGGTGTAGCGAAGCTAATGCAGTGAGCGCTCAGTTACGATCTACTCTCTTCTGCAAGAAGGAAGTCAGTAGCAAGACTAAGTTATCTATGCACTGTTCAATCTTTCGACCAACTTTGTTGTATGGGAGCGAAAGCTGGGTGGATTCAGTTTACCTTATCAATAAGGTTGAGGTTACGGATATGAAAGTAGCTAGGATGATTGCAGGTACTAGTAGATGGCAACAATGGCAGGAGGGTGTCCACAATGAGGAAATCAAAGAAAAACTGGGAATGAACTCTATAGATGTAGCAGTCAGGGTGAAAACGCTTAGACGGTGGGGTCATGTTACACGCATGGGAGAAGCAAGGATACCCAAGAGACTCATGGGTTCAGCAGTAGAGGGTAGGAGGAGTCGGGGTAGACCAAGGAGGAGGTACCTGGATTCGGTTAAGAATGATTTTGAAGTAACGGGCTTAACATCAGAAGAGGCACCCCTGAATAGGGGATCATGGAGGAACTTTATAAGGCGGACTATGCTCCCGACTGAACGCTGAAAGGCGTAATCAATCTTAAATGATGATGATTAATTTGTGGTGATGACTATGGGACCAAACTGCTGACGTTATCGGTCCCTACTATTACGCACTACTTAATCTAACTTAAACTAACTTACGCTAAGGACAACAGACGCACCCATGCCCGAAGGAGGACTCGAACCTCCGACGGGGGGAACCGTGCCAACCGTGGCAAGGCGTCCCAGACCGCGAGTTTTTAGTAAATTACTCGAAAACCATTATAGGCAGCTTAATGAGGTCACATAGTTAATGTTTTTGTATCAGACTGGAGCTTCATACCAACTATCATTTTTCTAAATCTAATATTTTACGTATTCAATTTTTAGTAAAAAGGTAGATTTTGACCAAAATATTATTCCGATCAAGGTGAGACTTGCAAAAGTTGACTGTGTCTTACATATGGACATTCTGAACAATTTTTGGCTTTCTAGCTTTATTATTTAGCGCCAATTGTTTTTTATTTGAAACTATGTATTTAGGGAAATATATTTATCTGATCACTCTGAGATTTAACAATTTAAACATTAATGTACTGAAGCATATGCTACTTTAGTTTTTAATTTCTTCCATAGATTATGGTCCAATACTTGTATGCTGCGCACGGGCGCTGTATGACGTGGCGCTAGTAGCAGTGAACTTTGGTAAGTCCTGGCACACTCGCTCGTCTCTGTATCTCTAAAATGATACAGCGCTTGTTTCGCCAGAATTGCAACACGGAAAGCAACATTGCATAATGAATATTATTCACTCATCATGAAATGCATATAGATTCTTATTAAAAGAATCGTCCGTTTCTATACTGCTGCCGTTGGACTTATATTTTGTGTAGACGTCAGTTATGCTATACTGATCTGGAACATCCATATTGTGCATTTAAAATATGTTCTAACTTAACTGCCTGCGCTACTTATTCATCTTCTGTTCAATCTCTGTTGCGTATTCTACACTTCCGTTGATATAATTTCAGTCAACATATAACGTTTGGAGTTGTGATTATTTTATCGATTTTTGTTTGACTTACGGATACTTGTTTACATACATGTAGATTTTTCTTGTTGTGTGTTTAAAAAGTACAGAGAAATAAATTTCACTTCTGCAGTCTGTTCACTTCAACATCTACGTTTCCAATCACTGTGAACTGGATGGGACAGAGCGCTTCTCATCCAATTTAGCTTTTCACTGATGACCTGGAAATAGGAAAAACTGTTTACATGGTGTCGCATGCACTATAATTATTCCTGGTTGACATTTATCTTTAGATTATGCTCCATTCACAAATGTTTGCATTCTCTCTCTCATAATGCGCAACTTGGAACAGAAAGTCACTAAACGAATAAGAACTTTACACACAACGGACAGCAAGGACAGACAGACAACGTAGCATTAGCCAACACTGTGCTGGCAGTGTACAAATGATTGCTGTAACAACGTTTTTGGACTTTTTTGACTTTTAGTCTGTTTGCCATCAGCACCATTTGTGGCTTCAGTAACAACGAATCTGCAACCACATCCGCTGGTATTATTTGTACAAATTCTCGTATTCAAAACGCCAATACGTAGCCAGACGTTCACGGATTTTTGCTTCTTTCGATATGAAGTGAATTTTAGTCACCAAACTAACGTCATTTCCAAAATTAAAGGTATCTGATTTAATGGAGAATCGGGCGAGAATCTGCTTCGCACTGAATTTTCCGGGATACAACAGTCTGGGTCTATTTGAATTTGCCTGTCTTGTGACTGTGAGAAACAGACTCTCACCAGCGTTTACCTATGGTGCTTAGAATGAATTCGCTCGACACTAATTTGGTAGACGGAAACATAATTCTTAGAAATCCTGACGGACAGTATTAAGCGACAGCTTAATTACTGTCTCAAGAGTCTGCAGGTTTTGCAAGGAAGCCTGTAATTAACGATATTATTATTGTCAAGGTTTGCGGTTTTTACATTCCTTTCTCAGTTTCTCAGCAGAATAGCCAATAAAGTTGTCTTGTTCCGTCTTTAAGTGCTTACTCACATACAGATCCGTCACGCAAGGAAGATTACATGTGCAGGCAGCTCTTGCATAACTATAAGAACTTTGGCGACTACGGTAATTCCAATTTCGAAACAACGAGAAATACAGCGTTAATCAAGAAGAAATGAATTGTTTTTAAAAGAGAAGAGGTAAGATAAAAGTTCCGTCTATATCAATTCTTTTAATTTGTCTGAATCATGAATTTCATTCCCAGTCGTGCGAGCATGCTGGGTTGTTGGTTCTTTGCAGTCAGGTATCCCCGCAGACTTTGGTTGGCCAGAGGGAATCCGAATTGGACTATTAAGAGGGAGGATTCCAGTTTCTGCATTCGTCTGATGACCACGGGAAACCTCCCGTAGCCGGCCGGTGTGGCCGAGCGGTTCTAGGCCCTTCAGTCTGGAACCGCGCGACCGCTACGGTCGCAGGTTCGAATCCTGCTTCGGGCATGGATGTTTGTGATGTCCTTAGGTTAGTTAGGTTTAAGTAGTTCTAAGTTCTAGGGGACTGATGACCTCAGATGTTAAGTCCCATAGTGCTCAGAGCCAGCCAAACCTCCCGTAAACCTCTAAGGGAATGGGCGATTGGAACTACAATTATCAATTTTTTATATGTTTATGTTCCGTGTATGTATGTTTTCTGTGTATCGTGTTTTGTGTGTCGATGCCATTTGACTGGGATGGGGGAGCAATTCGGCTGCGAATTCGGTGAAGAATTCTTACCGGTATTCGGTTGAAGGGATTTGGAGCCACAGAAAACCTGAATCAATACGACTAGGTAAAAATTTGAGCTAAGTGGCCATCGACAACCAGTTTAGTGTCTTAACTTTCTCGCCGGCTCGTTTTGTGAAATTACTGCGGGTAAAACACGGTCCATAAGACTCTCTTCAGTTCTTCTGGAACACGTTATGATTTCTCGCCGATATTGCATAAGTGTGACGTTGTTTCATTATTACAGATGCACTGTAACTGACACTTCAAATTCCACTCTCACACTTAATTAAATCGCAAATACAGTAGTTGCTTCTGAGCGCGCAGATTTTTAGTTCCTCAAATGATTTATTAGGGCTTTGTTGTTTTTTAATTTTTTTTTAGCACGGCCTTATGCAGTACACAATGTATTTCTTTGTCGCACCACAGAATAGAATTCTGGGTGAACATAAATTTTTTAAAAGTTTTTCTGCGACAAGCACGGAGCCTAGCTAAGGCATGCTTTAATGCAGTGTCTCAATTCGAATGTAAAGCATGAAGGAAAGCCGGAGGCAAATAGCGAGGCACACAACTGGGGCGTTGCCACACAATGCTCGAGTGGAGAGCACAGAATGTGACTACAGCAGAATGATCAGACTATAATGTTATTCTGTCAGCACCGCAAGGTGAAGAAAGATCACCTATCCCAAACACACACACACACACACACACACACACACACACACACACACACACACAAGAATGCCTCCACAGCAACTAACAATTGCGGGAAGTGTTAATCTGAAGATCATAAAGCAATAGTTCGTTTATTGAGGAGCAGTATAGAGCGCTGACAAGCCTAGACAAGAGGGCGAAATTCACTCATCGCCACAGTTCGATAACATCAGAGTCACCAGGTAATCAGTATAAATATTTGGACTTCACAGGGGCAGTCGGTATGACAGTCTTGTAAGTTAGAGAGCAACCATGTTGAAGCTATTCTGTGATGTGCTGCCTACAGCCCGTCTGATGACTTCAACTGCGCGACAACAGCTAGTCAGCCCGATGCTGTGGATTGCCAATGCTGCCATTCTTGCTGCTGCTACTGATACGAAGACTGTGATATTTCCCATACAAAATACGTAATCAGAATACAGACGGAATGCTAAATGCCATTGTGCCTCAGAATACTAATTGTTCTGAGGACGGATTGAAAATGATTCTGTTTAGTTTTCAGTTAAGATATGATTTGGACAAGCTCCCACTGTAGCTGATTCTATGCGCGCAACGATTATTTTTCTCGTTATGATAAAACCATGTGTGGAGATCGCCTTACGAGGGCGATAACTTTGGTGATTTTTACAGCATTAAAATGTAACACGGTGAGATGAAATACACTGAAGAGACAAAGAAACCGGTTCAACTGCCTAATATCGTGTAGGGCCCCCGCGAGAATGCAGAGGCGTCGCAACACGACGTGGCATGGACTTGACTAATATCTGAAGTATGCTGGAGGGAACTGACACCATGAATCCTGCAGTGCTGCCCATAAATCCGTAAGAGTACGAGGGTGTGGAGATATCTTCTGAACAGCACGTTGCAAGGCATCCTAGATATGTTCAATAATGCTCACGTCTGGGGAGTTTGGTGGCCAGCGGAAGTGTTTAAACTCAGAAGAGTGTTCCTGGAGCCACTCTGTAGCAATTCTGGACGTGGGGGGGTGTCGCATTGTCCTGCTAAAATTTTCGAGGTCCGTCGGAATGCACAATGGACACGAATGGATGCAAGTGATCAGACAGCATCCTTACGTACGTGCAACGTGTCAGAGTCGTTTCTAGACGTATCAGGGGGTCTCATATCACTCCAACTGCACACGCCCCACACCATTATAGGGTCTCCACTAGCTTGAACAGTCCTCTGCTGACATGCAGGGTCCATGGATTCATGAGATTGTCTCCATACCGTCCATCCGTTCGATACAATTTGAAACGAGACTCGTCCAACCAGGCAACATGTTTCCAGTCATCAACAGTCCAAAGTCGGTGTTGACGGGCCCAGGAGAGGTGCAAAGATTTGTGTCGTGCAGTCATCAGGGGTACACTTGTGGGCCTTCCTCTCCGAAAGTCCATATTGATGACGTTTCGTTGAATGATTCGCACGCTGACACTTGTTGATGGCCTAGCACTGAAATCTGCAGCAATTTGCGAAAGGGTTGCAGTTCTGTCACGTTGAACGATTCTCTTCAGTCGTCGTTGGTCCTGTTCTTGCAGGATCTTTTTCCGGCCGCAGTCATGTCGGAGATTTGATGTTTTACCGGATTGCTGATATTCACGTTACACTCGTGAAATGGTCGTGCGGGAAAATTCCCACTTCATCGCTACGTCGGAGATGCTGTGTCCCATCACTCGTTCGCCAACAATAACACCACGTTCAAACTCACTGAAGTCTTGATAACCTGCGATTGTAGCAGCAGTAACCGATCTAACAACTGCGTCAGATACTCGTTGTCTTATATAGCTATTGCCGACGGCAGCGTCTTATTCTGCCTGCTTACATATCTCTGTATTTGAATACGCATGCCTATATTAGTTTCTTTGGCGTTTCAGTGTATATCGCAGTGCACAGCAAGAATAATCGGACTTTAGAATATCAAACAGTTTATACTGCAGGCTCTGAAAGAAGGGATGCAAATACACATATGATGGCGCGCTGATGACCAGTAATCGTCGCATCACCGAACTTACATCTCCCAGCGGAATCAGGTTGCTGAAACATATAACGAACGTATACAGGTAATTAGTGACATTTATGGCGTATATTCAGTAAATGGAAAGTCATTTTAACTCAATATCAAGATTATTAAACGTAATTAGAGACATAAAGATTGCATTCTTACACGCATCTAGTTAGAAGAAGGAGTGGGAAGTAAGTAGGACTCTAAGAAACTTCCTTTGTTTCATATAAATGAAGAACGAAATTAATCCATCAACACCAATACATCGACATCAACGATATACATATATATCTGCATAGTACTTATTCAAACCACAAAATTTAATTTATTGTATCGCCCCCTTGATTGGCTGTGACTTGGGTTGGAACGACTTGGAGTGGCCATTCAAATGCACTGTCAGGGGTTTGTTTCATGAGACTTGGAAAGATCACATTTTAGTTACATTATTAGAGGTATAAATATTTTCGGTAGTTGTATTGTTCATCAAGTATTTGTTAATGGTTGATTATTAAGGTTTCACATTCGTACTACGATTTTATGTAATTGCGGTATACAGTGATATTTTATGTTATAGTTAGCTAGTTATATAAAACAGTTATTACATTATGGTTTAAGCGTCTTCAAGACAAAGCTTTTGCAATTAGCAAATATGGAAAAAACCTGTATCACTGATCAGAGCTGATGTTTGAAAACATTTTATGGTCAACGACATAGCATAGTGCATTGAACTTCGCAGCTCAAAATCCTTAATATGAGCTTTCTTCTATGACAAATGCTTTACATATTTAGTTATAACTTCCAGTTTCTTTCTGTTTTAAAGTTGTAGTGACTTCATACAAAGTGATTACAATGCGTAGCTGATTAGTGTTCTCTTGTGGTACTGACAATAAGGGTTCTAGTTCATGAGGTGTATGTTTTCAGTATCGGACATACGTTGCGGCAGACAATAACTAAGGGTGTTGGAACCAAATTAATGGCACAGGTGATGTTATTCATCTGTGTTAGGACACATCTAGGTACTCAGCCTCTTGTTAACAGGTCATCATCCGGAATAATAGGCACCAAAAATGAGTTCAGTTTGCCCGGCATCCCAAAGTTACCCCCTCCCCCCCACCGCCCATATAAATTATATAGATAAAATAGGCAAAGATGTCCATATCTGGTGAGGAATATATATATATAGGTATAGTTTTTGTATAAAATTGGCCCATGTTTAGTGTGGGAAGTATTTGAATCTTTTACGGTTAGAGTATCACTTCTTTTATTTTCACAGTTAGTTGTAAAGGAGTTCATTTACTCAAGATTAGACATTTTTATTAACGCCTTAGCATGCCCAATACGCCTGTGCTAAATAACTCTATACGGTTTTAGCTATAATTCAGGTCAATAATGAGGGCGTGCCAAGTAAAGCCCAGACAATCAGGACTTACATCACTCCGCGCAGAGTGGTTAGCTCAAGCCAGTACACAGTTGCCTCATACTCAATGGCTGTGCGGAATTCCTAACTGAGTGCCTGTGACGTGTATGAAAAGCAACCACAACGCACACCTAGTCCAACTTCCACTACTCTACCAGACACCAGGAGTTGTTAGCGAGTCGCTTAGTCCATTTCAAGGTGAGTGCAGAACCTGACGCAGAGCATGCGCCAACATTTTAGTTAGCCGTCCGTAATGAAACGCTCCCACACCGTATTGTTCCAAGTGTACCAGTGTACGTTCACGTGGCATGTGTCCATCACTGTCCTATCTTCTACCGTACCTGCTACCACAGTAACCTTTCGAAGTAATATTTCACTATAACACAGTTTATCATTGCATTACTTATAGGCCATGCTCTCGCGATTTGACACACGGATTCCAAGATTTTCATTATAATATAACTAGATAATTTGCCCACAAAATAAATAGACACATACATCTTCTTGTAGGAACCTTGCGTCTTAGCAAAAAGATATATTTACGTTCATTTATCAGCTTCCTATATGCGATTCTGGCGTGACTCGTCTAATATTGTTTTGGGAAGGCAACATAATTACATAGGGCAGGGCAACATTGTCTTTTATTGGGTAATATTCAACCTGTGTATGCAGTGCCAGACCAACTAAAAAGCAAAATTCAAAGGAAAGTAGAAAAAGAATAAAACAAACGCTCAAAGCTGGGCAGAATATATGCTCGTGCTTTCAAAAACTCAACGTAGGCCTATAGTACTCATTCAAAGAATGCCTACTCACTTATCCTAATTTCTGCATTGCTTTGGTATGACTAACACTAATAATATTTTACGTATATAAACTTGTGTAGTAAAAGTGCTTCCACTTTTTGTTGGGTCTAAAATAGTGATCTCGGAAGTGATAATCCTTACAACTACTATTTACATACATACGCATAAATTGGCAAGTATTCAAATGGTTGAGGCAGCATTATACGTAGCAAATTATGCCTCCTCCTGGTTAATAGTCAGGAAGTGGGAACTATATTCACCCAAACACCTACTCTTAGGCGTCTTCCTCTAGTGAGTACCTAAATCTGAGTGTCCTTAAGTTAATAGTATCTTTCCTTAACGTTTTTAAGGCATCTCCCTTTTCTGTTTGGCTCACAGTTCCTGTAGACATTACAGATTAACCAGTTATAAATCACTTTCAATCGGTACACTTAAACATAGCTACTGCATATACAAAAATAAGATCATCTACTTCTGAAAACACTTTTTCAAATCCTGATGGGAATATGATGCCTTCATTTTATCATTTTTAGCTTAAGCAGGAAGATAACATTCATGATGGGGTATTCTCACAATCCTATAAGAACCAGTATAAAAAAATTGCGACTTACAATTTTTCTTGTGCATATGTGATGACTTCGAGTGAATTCGTAGAAGATAGCAATCTCTGATCTGGTATTTTTATTTTTAAAAGAGTAAGCCACCATTTGACTGCGTATTACTTTATTTATCTTCTGTATAATCTAGATTTCGGCTTTTACCCCACTATCAACAACAATGGTAAAAGTTGCTATACCATTATTATGTCATATCTGTTAAGGCAGTCCAAAGCAGGTAAACAAGACTAACACATGTCTTTATGGTCTTTCATTAACAGTAATTAATAGTCAGTTGTTTTTTCAGTTAGTTCTGTCTATTTGGACAAGTCTTGTGGTAAACGTGGCAGTGAATCTGCTACATTGTTGTCTCTTCCGGATACGCAAATGACTTAAAAATTTTACTGTTGAACAAACAAAGACCATCACACTAAATGGAGGTGTAGTAGCTTGTATGACATGAGAAAGCTCAACGCCTGATGGTCACAATAGACATTAATTTTTGTTTCGTAAGTGTCACAGTTGAGTTTCAAAACTACCGAATCAGTGCTAAAGTTTGTAATTCACTAGTGGAGTATGAGCATTCGCATTGAGATAAGATGTGACTAGCGAAACTTATAGCCCGAATATCGCTTTTCTCCTCTTCCTCATATGACTGAAATAAACAAGCTCCTAATCCAGAAAATAATGAGTCAGTAACTAAACAGAAATCGTTAGCCACATGAAGATGATGGAGAATGTCGGAATTTACTAAAGTCTCTCTTACTGCACTAAAATCGTTGTCACAACCGCTCATTCAAATCCACAATGAGTTTTTCTTCAAAAGGCTTAGCAAGTTTGTACTGTTTGAAAGCTGATTTGATACAAATCGACGAAAAAATAAGCGTAGGCCTGAGAAGGCTTTAAGTTGCTTCTTACTACGTGCGTACAGAAAATTTGGATAGCGCTGATCTTACCTTGGTGGGATGCTACTTCAGTAGAGGCACTAATGGGACCAAGAAATTTGATCTTCTCCTTGACAAATTTAGACTTTTGCAAATTAGCGGTCACTCCTGCCGCCGAGAATTTGTGTAGTGTCATTTCTAATAACTGTACATGTTCTACTCACATGTGAGTAGTTTTTAGTATATCATCAACCGACATATGTAACTAGGTCAAGCAGTTCAGGTCCTACGGCAGACAGTATCTAGGGCGGCTATAAGTGCTCCTGAAGTCACATTTAATAAGTGGCAGAATACAGAATTTATAACTTCTTCCACCGAAAATAAAGGCAGTGTATTTCCTAGATTCTTCGCTAAGTCTTACCTGCCAGTACGAACTTCCTAAATCGATGCTAGTGAAGAATTTAACCCCAAATTGTTCATTCATATTTTCCAGACGAGTTCGTACAGGGATGATAATCTTGTTACTTGCCCTCGCATCCAATACAAAATGAACATTGATATCAGGTTTTGCCACAGCTAACAGCAGACTCCAGGAGGGCGACCTAGATGGTTCTATTATATGACACTCAAGCATCTGTTTTATTTTTCTATTAGCTGATGCGTGCTTAGACCATGGGTTGGAATAAGTACTATAGCAATAAACCTCATGGAGGCAGACTTCCATATGACACTGATAAGTGTGTATGATGCCAGATGTTCTAATACAAGCACGTACTTTAATAATAAACTTTATAGGTCAGATTATTGTGACGAGTCAATAGTGGTAGACTCCGCTATTTAAACAACTATTTTAACCTATATATCCTCAACCTGATCACTTTGTGTAGATGTATTACAGATGGCTGCTGTCATGGTTTTAGCGAACTTTCCTATTAGCGCTTGGCAGTACTTACCATTGCCTATTTCTGTCTTTACCAGACCTACTATGATTCTTTGGTTGTCGACGCTCAAATAGCATTTACCCCTAGAGAAGTCTGTTACTGTGTATTGTGTCCTTATCTCATAAGATATCAGGGCCCAAAATACATTCGTCTATTAGTCAATTTGTGATTAAGATGGGCATTTTATTACTCCAGTCCCTAACTTTACTTCTGTCTGTGCCTTGATTCTGACATTCCGTGGTTTAACTCCAATAGCACGCAGGATTCTACAGTTCTGGATGGGATATGTAGGTACTATTGTAACTTCGCGTATTTCATTTTGTAAACTAGTTGAGTAATAATTACCATAGCCCTGTATCAATCACGTCAGTTAGTATACCTCCTACCACGGCATCCATAATAGTCTGTACAGTCTCTTTAATTTGGTTACTACATTCAAATTGATTTGTGACTAACGCTTCGCTGATATGAGTATTATCACTATAATGTAGCATTATATTGGATTTTCTATGTTACTCCCGAATGATCACGTGGTCAGCCTTTTATTGTGTAATGTGATTGTGTCTGGGTTGTTGATCCGGTGTTCGAGGGCAGCGATTCATCTGCCACTTCAGTTATATTTATTGTCTGGTGTTGGGTTCACCAGTCATCTGTAATAGTACGGGTATGTACTGGCGCCTCATGCGTATTATTGCTGTTATTGTGATTATGAGTTTGTTGTTGGTCATGACCTTCCATGCATGAATCCCATCTGTTGACGTTGCTGTTGATGTTGTTATTCCAGTTAGTATGGTGATTTTACCAGTGGCCATTCTCATTTTGATAATATACTGGAAAATAGCGGTTATCACCTTGCTTTTTTTAAATTAAATTCAGGTGGTTCGCGATTTATGTGCCTTGAATTTCGCATGTGAGGCGGTCCTGCTACCTTCTGTAACGTATTCCGTTGTCTTTTGGAGCCGACCGGGGTGGCCGAGCGGTTCTAGGTGCTACAGTCTGGAGCTGCGCGACCGCTACGGTCGCAGGTTCGAATCCTGCCTCGGGCATGTATGTGTGTGATGTCCTTAGGTTAGTTAGGTTTAAGTAGTTCTAAGTTCTAGGGGACTGATGACCTCAGCAGTTAAGTCCCATAGTGCTCAGAGCCATTTGAGCCATTTGTCTTTTGGACAGTTATGGTTTTATCACTGTAACCGCAGCGAAGCAGATTGTACCGCACTGTTGTTGTAGTGACTGTTGACTTTCGAATCCTCTTGTATGAAATCAAGAGCATTCAAGGCCGACATAAAGTGATCAAGGCCAGTTTCTGGTACTTGCATTCATTTATCCCTGAGGTCCATTGGCAATTTGGCCTTTAAGACTCTGACAACCTCCCGGTTAGTATTAGGCTGTTTCCAGTAACTAGTTTTATTTATATTTATATATATACACCTCCTTTCTAAGTCTTTCCTACAAAGACTCAACTGAACATTTTGTTAAAATTGCCCGCTCAAGTCGACTATAGTCTTGGTAGTTCTTGGCTGTCTCAGTGGCCTATAGGGTGGCTTCCCCCTGTATGAGATCTGTGATGTATTGAATTCTTTGTTTATTACAGTTTTAAAAATCTTAATGAACACAACAGGAGTATCCTTTTTCTCTTCTCAGTTTTTTTCTAAGGATGAATACTTGAAACTGCCTATGTTTAAGTAGATTTCCATCCAGTAGGACGGATGACAATTTTGGCACTGCAACCATACCATATAACACACAATCAAGCGACATGCCATTGTGATTCATTTCATTACCATACCCTATATATATATATATATATATATATATATATATATATATATATATATATATATATAATGACTTTTGACCACTATTAAGGTAAAATCTCTCTATCAAACTCTTTCATTTGCTAACTATGCCTATCAGTAGTTAGTGCCTTCAATAGTTAGAATCCTTTATTTAGCTGGCAGTATTGGCGCTCGCTGCATTGCAGTAGTTCGAGTAACAAAGATTTTTGTGAGGTAAGTGATTCATGAAAGGTATAGGTTATTGTTAGTCACGGCCATTCTTTTGTAGGGATTATTGAAAGTCAGATTGCGTTGCGCTAAAAATATTGTGCGTCAGTTTGGTGATGATCAGCTGTTTGAAAATCAAATAACGTAAGGGGTTTACCAGCACAGTAATTCTTTAATTTTTCTAATGGGAGGTTTCAAACTTAAAGGCATGAATTTGGCGTTCTTACACGCATCTAGACAGAAGGAGTGGGAAATAAGTAGGACTGTAAGGAACTTCGTTTGTTTCATATTAAAGTAGAATGATACTAATCCATCGACTTTAATACATCCAGATCGAGGGTATACACGTACTTCTGCATAGTACCTAATGGAACGACGTAAGTTAATTTCTTATAAGATCTGAGCACCTTCGACCAATCACTCACTCACTATGAGTCTATTGTGGGTGACAAAAGAGGTGCCAACCTCACACCCTTCGGAAGAAGTGCACTCTTGCTGCCCTCTGGCTATATCTGTGTGCAGCTGCCAGTGCCTCGTCTGTTTCTTGTTGGGAGGCGAGGGCATATTTCTGCAAGGCTGCTGTCATCTTGTGAGGAGCTGTTGGCCACTGACCAGGGGGAAACCAAATTGACCACGAGAGCGCCTTGGTGGATTGGTTCAGCAAGCTGTCAGCATCCAGGTTGGACGGGCAACGCCTGCAGACCTCCCGGCCGGCATCCTGTATGAAGCTGCCTTCACTGAGAGTGCAGTCCCTGACCACGCCAAGCACCGTCCACACCTACTGAACCAACTGCTCTCAGCCACGCTCGCCGCTCTGCCGCCGCCGGTCAACGCCACTGAGAAGCTACGTATTTTGCATTGTATTGATCAAGACACTAAATGTATTCATAGCCAACACCTCGGGTGTGCCACTGGGCCACACTCCCGCACTCTGAGGTTCGCGTCCTGCACACGTATAGACCACAGTTCCTTGGGTCTCTGCATCTCTTTTATTTCCCCAGGCATGTTTTGACACCTATGTGTCATCTTAGGTAGTTCTCGACTAATTTCTGTAAAATATCATACAAAGTTCACGGTTGTTTTTCTTTCTTAGGCCTAAAAATCGTAGCACGTGCATTTTATTTAATTTGTTTCGATTGCTCACCTGGAATTACAGTGGTTGTGAAAACTGACTTTTCTGTTTTTTTTTTTTTTGTGTGTTTTCTGTCAATTTTGACAGCATGTCATCTGCAAAATAGTTGTGGTGTGCGTAATGTAAGACCTTCGGTACACACACCATCAGATTATTTAACATGTCGCTCTAACGAAGTAGGCGAGTGTCAGCAATATGTCTCGTGGTCTTATCGTGGCGTGTTTATCTTCTGCCGTTAGGTCAGACGACAGAAATGCCACTTGCACGCTTAGAGTAGCAGATCGAAGGTGACCAACTTTAAACAAAACTTGATTAATTTTCACACAAATTTATTAAAATAAAAAAAAATCATAGATATTACATAACTTGATTCTGGATGCTGTTTACAATTGACAATCTGAAGTTCCTTTGGTCTTGGTACGTTAATCTTATTCTCACATATCTCTGATACTTGACAAAGTGTCTATACATTTATCTTCATGGCTATGTACAGGAATATGGTAATCTTATTAGGCGCAGACTGAAACTTGACTATAGACTAATGCAGACTAATGCAGACTGATACAGACTAATGCAGACTAATGCAGACTGGTACAGACTGGTGCAGACAAATGCAGACTGACTAATCGGAGGTCTGTACACTCGTTATAATACCTCGCGCATTCATGTATCACTGCGCGAGTGTGATCTGTGAGGAGAAAAGGTTCTACGTTAGCAGCAATCTCATTGGCTGCGTTACATATTAATACGCGGATCGGCGGAAGCAGAATTTGGTCCATCTCTAAGACAGCGCCATCTCGTAGTGCAGAGACGGACGAGCGCTGCGCCTGCGCTGTTGAGCTTAGCGGGACGCGCTCTATTGGGAAAGTTGTGTACGCGCTGACTATGCGGAACTATGTACACAACAATAGTCATGAAGAAATTTACTTCTTTTAAAATGCATTTTTAATGAGTAGTGATTATTTATGTCCCTCTACTGATATTTTCGTCAGGTGCGTGTTTATGGTGGATTTCTCTTACTGTTCGCACTGTGTGCACAGTGTTCCACATCATTTCTTGTATCCACTCTCACATTTGTTCTGCACACATATTTTTGGGAAAACGATATTTCAGCGAATACTTACGTTTTCGTACTCAAAGTAGAAAATTTAGAATGGACCTGGATAAGTTCAAAGAACCAGAGGTTGTTCAGAATTTCAGAGAGAGCATTAAGCAACGACTGAGTGAAACAATGGAAAGGAATACAGTAGAAGACGAATGGGTAACTTTGAGAGATGAAATAACTAAGGTAGCAGAGGATGAAATACGCAAACAGACTGGAGCTACAAGAAATACTTGGATGTCATAGTAGGTATTGAATTTCATCGATGAAAGAAGAAAGTATAAAAATACAGCAATAAAGCAAGCGAGAGGAAATTCAAATGTCTAGAAAATTATATTGGCAGGAAGTGCAAAATGGCTAAGCACTACTGGTTGGAGAGCGAAAGTAAATTTACAGAAACATGTATATCTAGGAGAAAGATAGATACCACCTACGGGAAAATTAAAGTGGCATTTGGAGAAACGACAAGCAGATGTATGAATATCAAGAGCTCAGATGGAAAACCAGAACTAAATAAAAAAGGGGAAGCTGAGAAGTGGAAGAAGTATATAGAGGGGCTCTACAACGGAAACAGACTTTAAGGTATCATCATAGAAAGAGAGAAGGACGTAGATGAAGATGAGATGGTAGATGTGATACTGCGAGAAGAATTTTCCGGCCCACTGAAAGACCTAATCCGAAAAATTCCCTGGAGTAGAACCGCTTATATTCTTGGGAGAGCTAGCCCTGTCTAAACTATCCCACATCGTATGCATGATGAATAGGACAGGGGAAACAAAGTAAGGTTTCAAGGAGAATGTAATAATTCCAGTTGCAAAAAAAGCCAGTGCTGACAGGTTTGAATATTACTCATCTATCAGTTCAATAAGTCATGAATGCAAAATACTAACACTAGTTATTTACAGAAAAATGGAATGGTAGAAGCCGACCTCGAGGAAGATGAGTTTGGATTTCGGAGAAATGTTGGAACACGCGGGGCAATACTGACTCTACGAAATGAAGACAAGTTAAAGAAAAGTAAACTTACGATTATAATGTCTGTACACTTAGAGAAAGCTTTTGAAATTGTCGACTGGAATACACACGTTAAATTTCTGGAGGTATTAGGGGTAAAATACACGGAGTGCAGTGGTGTTTACGGTGGCAAGTTCTAATCCTGCACGCTTAGAGTAGCAGATTGACGGTGACCAACTTTAAACAGAACTTGATTAATTTTCACACACATTTATTAAAATTAAAAAAAATCATAGATATTACGTAACTTGATTCTGGATGCTGTTTACAATTGACAATCTGAAGTGTGTGATGTTCTTAGATTAGTTAGGTTTAAGTAGTTATAAGTTCTAGGGGACTGATGACCTCAGATGTTAAGTCCCATAGTGCTCAGAGCCATTTGAACCATTTTGAACTTGAACATAAATCAGACGTCGTTTAAAAGACTCGAAAGGTGTGAAAGGCAAGCAGTGGTTGAGAAGAGAGTAAGGCAGAGCTGTAGCCTATCCCTAATGTTATTCAATTTGTGCTTCGAACAGTCTGTGAAGGGAAGCAAGGAGAAATTTGCAGAAGGAATTAAAGTTCAGGGAGAAGACATAAGAATTTTGAGGTATGCTAATGACATTTAATTCTGCCAGACACAGCAAGGGATTTTGAAGAACAGTTGGAAGGAATGGACAATATCTTGAAAGGTGGTTCTAAGATGAACATCAACAAAAGAAAAACAAGGGTAACAGAATCTAATCGAATTAAATTAAGCGCTGCCGAGGGAATTCTATTCGGCAATGAGATACTAAAAGTATTAGATGTGTTTTGGTATGTGGGCAGCAAAGCAACTGATGATGGGCAGAGTAGAGAGGATCTACTAGACACGGCCTACACATGGATAGGAGAGGGAAAAATAGGCTGGCTTAGCTTCTTGCAGAAAATGTTCTGGGGCCACCATCGCACAATGCAAGATCCCTGTGGTCAGCGCACTGGTGTGAGATAGGCTTCTTTTTTAGGTGAGAATCAGGATTTAGGCACTTTGTTTTGAAAGAAGTCAAAATAATAGAAGAACCCCACAAAATTCTTAAAAATGGAGAGAAAATTAAGGTTAGCTTATTTCATCAAAATATTAGAGGACTGAGTAATAAGGTAGAAGAGCTTCTCGTTTGTTTGGAAAATTTAGAAAGCCCTGAAAAAGCTAGACATTCTGCGTGTATTTGAGCACCATATAATCATATGGTTAGATGAGTTACATATAAAATATCACAATCTAGCAACTTACTCATACAGGACTAACATGGGAAAAGGAGAAGTTGTTACATATATTAAGATAAAACACAAATTAAGAAACACTGAGATTAGTAACTTTTGTACTGATCAGCACATGGAAGCATGTGCTTGTGAATTAATACTAAAAAAGTTCATTTTTAATCATAACTGTGCTTAAATCTCCACCGGGAGATTTTGAATTGTTTATGTGGAATCTGGATTCCTTACCATGTTGTCTGTCAGACAGCAGGAAGCAGTTAGGTGTCTCTGGTGACTTCAGTGCAGATTTTGTAAAGGATTCTGAAAGGAAAAACGATCTGGAAACCTTATTTGAAACGTATATTTTGAATTCAATAATTAACTTTCCAGCACAGGTAGATAAAGTCACTAGGGCCCTAATTGATAATATTTTCTTTGGTGAATCTCAAAGCTAGAAAATAACCCAGTAACAAATTCTTTCTGTGATCATAATGCACAGTTATTTAGGCTAAATAACATATTGTCTTACAGTGTAGATACTCCTCAGTGGATTTAGGTTCGAATAATTAATAACTCCAGGACAATTTTTTAAAGAATAGTTTACGAGAGATGATCTGCGCTGAAATTTATAATGGACCAAATGGTAACATAAAATTTAATCTTTCCATGAGAAATTCATATCATTATTTGAAACAGCTCTCCACGACAGCTAATCAGAAAGGATATTAAAAAGCCAAGTAGAAAACTATGGATCACTAGAGCGATCAAAGTATCTTGCGAAGGGAAATGTAACTGTCGGCAAGAAGGAGTAGAGATCATGCAGTAGTTACACACTACAAAAGTACTCAGATTACTAAGAAAAGTTATGAAGAAGTCAAGGAACGTGCACATAACGTCAGATGTCAATAAGACTTTAGTCTATATGGAAAGTAGTGAAACGAGAAACAGGACAACCAGCCACAGAACAGGGTAAAATCACAATTGAACTGAATGGAAGCGCTATAAATGACGAATCACATGTAGCAAATATATTTAATAATCATTTCTTAAATATAGTAAACAATGTAGGGACAAACAGTTCAACAGAAAAATCACAGCAGTATGTGGAGAAAGGAACTCTCATAGAATTCAATAAAATGAATGTATCACCAACTTCTTCTGAGATTAAGAAAATTATACATTCTCTCACAAATAAAAGCTCTGGTTTTGATGGTGTTTCCAATAGGGTACTAAAGATATGTTCCAATGTAATAATCCATGTCCTTTCTAGAATACGTAATGCATCATTAACACAAGGTATTTTTCCAGAGAGACTGAAATATGCCACTGCCAAATCCCTCCACAAGAGAGGTAATAGGAGAGGTGTTAATAACTACCGACCTGTTTCACTGCTGACATAATTTTCCATCATTTTTGAGAAGACGATGTATTCTAGAATAATATCTCATCTGAGCAACAATTATATCCTCAGCAAATCACAGTTTGGATTTCAGAAGAGTTATTCTACTGAGAATGCCATTTACATGTCCACTCATCAAATTTTACAAGTATTAAATAGTAAAACAGCTCCGTTTGGTATTTTCTGCGACATATCTAAGGTATTTGACCGTGTGAATCACAATAATCTCTTAGATAAATTGAAAGTTTATGAGACTGGTGATATAGCCAACCAGTTGATAATGTCATATCTAATCAAAAGATGTATTCAGCCAATGTAGTTTGGTAGTGAAACATGGACTGTGGGAAAACCGGAACAGAAGAGAATCGAAGCATTTGAGATGTGGTGCTGTAGACGAATGTTGAAAATTAGGTGGACTGATAAGGTAAGGAATGAGGAGGTTCTATGCAGAATCGGAGAGGAAAGGAATATGTGGAAAACACTGATAAGGAGAAGGGACAGGATGATAGGACATCTGCTAAGACATGAGGGAATGACTTCCACGGTACTAGAGGGAGCTGTAGAGGGCAAAAACTGTAGAGGAAGACAGATATTGGAATATGTCAAGCAAATAATTGAGGACATAGGTTGCAAGTGCTACTCTGAGATGAAGAGGTTAGCACAGGAAAGGAATTCGTGGCGGGCCGCATCAAACCAGTCAGTTGACTGTTGAGAAAAAAAAAAAAGTTTGGAGATGTTATTATGAATGTGGAGAAATCATGTAAGGGGTTACCCTAGGCTCAGTTTTAGGAGCACTAGTGTTCCTTATATACATAAGCGATTTTCCATCTAATATGCAACAGGCAGAAATAGTTTTTTTTTGCAGTTGACACTACTATTGTAATCAACCCAAACATACATACAGAGACCGCGCGAGGTGGCGCAGTGGTTAGACACTGGACTCGCATTCGGGAGGACGACGGTTCAATCCCGCGTTCGGCCATCCTGATTTAGGTTTTCCGTGATTTCCCTAAATCGCTCCAGGCAAATGCCGGGATGGTTCCTTTCAAAGGGCACAGCTGACTTCCTTCCCCGTCCTTCCCTAATCCGATGAGACCGATGACCTCGCTGTCTGGTCTCCTTCCCCAAACCAACCAACCAACCATACATACAGAAAAAGAAGAAACAGTATACAGTCTTCTTAAAGGTATCATTGACTGGTTTTCTGTGAATGGTCTCACCCACGATTTTAAAAAGACACAACATATCCAGTTCTGCAGATGTAGAGGCGGGTCTACACTGAGCGCGCCGCGCCGCGCCGTGCTGCGCCGCACTGCTGTACCCCGTGCACAGCCGTGAAAGCCGGTTCCCACTAGGAATGCCGCGCGTCAAAACCACGCGTCAGCGGCGTGGTTGCCATGGAAACGGCGTCAGCGGCACGGCGCGGCGGGCTCTGTGTCGCGGTTTGACCATGTCGAACCGCTTCCGCTGCCGCGTGCCGCGCTCCAGGTGCGCGCCGCCAATCACAGAACGCGCTGAGCGTGACGTCAGGTACGGAACCCCGGGCCACACGAACTTGCGCCGAACCGCTGGCGCAGACGCGACGGCAGATATGAAATACTTATGATCCGATTCCAAGGAAACTATTCGGTAGAAAAATTTGATTCTTGGGCATGTTACAGCCTGATGTCTTCTCTCGATAAAGGACCGAATTTCTTTTCGTTATTCGTCGTGGTTACTTGCTGTATCCCATTTACGTAAACCTTTACACGAAATTTTAATGAGTGTGCAGAGGTAAAAACGCATTGCGTGGACTTTGTGTACAGTTCATTTTAGGTAATACATTATTGCGTATGAAATTTAGTCAACATATCCAAATTGTTTTTAAAGCTGAAAGCAGAACGATAGCTATCACCGTTCTCGAGATATTGAATGATATGTCGGCGGACGGGCTGTGTGGTGTCCGCGCGCGGGTAGCTCGCGACGCGACCGATACTTCGTCCTGCTCGTCGTAAACCATGTGGTTGTATCTACTGCAAATTTCGTAAACGGTTCAAGAAATCGAAACGCGTTTTTTGCAAACCATAACTTGTAAACAGTCATGTATTTCGTCGCATGATAAATATCCAAAATCTGTTTATCTACTGAGATATGAAAGTAACTACAGTTTTTCAGAAGGGATAGATGAATTGTTTTAAACGGAATTTAATAGCATGTGGAATGAGAAGTTAAACCAAGACTAATTTGCTGGTACGTCATAAGATGTCATTTGCTAAGTATCTACAGCTGTTGATTATTTCCTTTCGTAAGTAACAAACGTTTTTTTATTTATCCAGTGTACTTTATTGGTTCAAGACGAGTTTCGCCTTTTACTTTAAGGCATCTTCGGTGGAATCTAGAATGATTATTGGTTCAAGACGCGTTTCGCCTTTTACTTTAAGGCATCTTCGGTGGAATTTAGAATGATTAAGTTTTGTTTTGATATGTGATACTTTCAGATTATGAAACAGTTCACATCTTTTTTTACGTGAATAACTGATTACTTACAGTGAATCGAGTTTTTGGCAGACATCTGCTTTTCCCCTCACCTGGTCACATGCTGGAGGTTGAACTAAAACTTAGATTATAGAACATAAGCACATTTTCACATTCGCTCTTTTTTCTTCAGTCACCAGCTGTAGACTTTTACCGAAAACACTGATTTGAAGTCGTAAGTACAGTGTGTTCACCTCATGTCCCTTCCTGTTTGGTTTGTTTATGTACATGTTGCCAACCTAAAAAATTATATGCTGAAAACTAATGTTTGTTTATTTCTGCTCTCCTTATATCTGTATGTGTGTGTGGCTATCCAGTGATAGTTATAGAAAGTTGAAACTGAATGCAGTAGTTGTCAGACAGTGGTTGAAAGATTTGGTGTTCAGCTGATTTCAGTTTTGGTTTAAATGTTTTGTGGAGGAGTGCATGGAAGAGTAAATTCACTGCTTACATTAATAGATAAAATAGTAGAATAGCATTTCAACAGATGATTATTATCAGAATATATCACCCAGCCCCTTTGTCCTCACTCTTTGACGCCTCATAATATGTTCTGTCAATTTAGCCCTCTTGTAGTCAAAGTTGTGCCGTAATTTCCTCTTCCTCCTCTATTTAATTCCGTACCTCTTCTTTAGTTACACGATCCTCATATCTAATCTTCAGCATTCTTAGTGATCACCACGGTTTGAAAGCGTCCATTGTCTTCTTGACAGAACTGTTCATCGCCCACGTTTCACTTACATACAAGGCTGCACTCCTCACAAATACAGCACTCCACACAAATACCTTTGTAAAATAGTACCCAATCATTAGAATTTATGTTCGATGTGAACAAATTTTCTTGTTCAGAATGCTTTTCTTGCTAATCACAGTCTTCATTTTATATCCTCTCTACTTCTGCTTTCTCAAATACTGCTTCCCTTTCAAGTCATTTATGTCTTAGAAATGCAGTTTGGTTTCTGTACAAGTTGTAGATAATCTTGTGGCCCTGTGTTTTATCTGTGACATCTCCAGAGCTTCAAAGAATGTTTTAATTAAGATTGTCAAAACCTTTCTCTAAACAAGCAAATGATATAAACACAGTTTCGCAGTTCTTCAGTGTGTCTACTTAACTAAGTGGTAGGATCAGTATTGCCTTGCGTGTTCAGACATCTCACAGGAATCTAACATTGTGCTTATGTTAGTTTGTACAACCCCTCCCCCTCTCCTCTGTACATATTCCTTCCACTTTCTAGCCTTCTCTTATTTGCTAAATTCTGGCTTGCCAAATGAGTTCTTGACAGTTGCTTCTCCTTTGAGCAAAGTTTTCTTTGTTCTTTCTCATTTTCATTCCCCTATGTTTTCCAAGTGCAAAATCGCGTTGCAATTTTGGACTTTCTGTCAACTTCATGTTTAGACATTTCCCATGGCCTACTTTATTTGCTGCATTTTTATATTTTTCCCTCTTGTCAAATTTATTGTATCACGTTTTATTTAACGATTTCTACTTCCCGTTCACATACTCTGCTGTATACACCACTTCTCTCAAAGGGCCGGCCGCGATGGCCAAGTGGTTTTAGGCGCTTCAGTCCGGAACCGCGCGACCGCTACGGTCGCAGGTTCGAAACCTGCCTCGGGCATGGATGTGTGTGATGTCCTTAGGTTAGTTAGGTTTAGGTAGTTCTAAGTTCTAGGGGACTGACGACCTCAGAAGTTAAGTCCCACAGTGCTCAGAGCCATTTGAACCATTTTTTTCTCTCAGAGATATCCATTCGTATTCTAGCGGATTCCTTTCCCTGTTTCAGTCAGTCGTTGCATTATGGTAACTTTAAGATTATCGAAAAACTGTAGGTCTTGACGTATTCAAGTTCCATTTCCTTAATTTGTTACCGTTTACTGTCCCTTTAGTTGTAAACTGCAGCTCGTAACCAATAAAGTATTTTAGGTTTGCGCCTGCACCGGGAAATGTCTTATAATTTAAAATCTGGTTTCGAAAACTTTGTTCCAAATATGTATTATTCTTTCATGATTCTTAAGCAAGGTGCTGGCGATGATTACATTATACTCTGTGCGAAATTCTATCAGTGGCTTCCACTTTCATCCCTTCCCCCAAGCCTTTGTGTTCTTAGTGTTTTCCTGTACCTGCTACCGTATCAGATTTTAAATTTTTGTCTCGTTTAACTATCTGAATAATCTCTTTTGTCGTACACTGTTTCAATGTGTTAGGAGATAATGAACAATCATGAACGGTAGTCATGAAATCTGTTTATGGTGAAATGAGAAAACATGAATAATGAAATATGTGAAACAGTACGTTGTACAGAAAATGAAAAATTCGTATGTCTTCACCCAACTTCGTTTTTCCTTCATGTAGGTGTAAGATATAGTTAATCAAACGCACCGGGCGTTTCAGTGGGTCCCTCCCCGTACCTCAGTGGCTGTCCGTCGATGGCTACCGCTAGCGTCTGCCACTTCCAGATGGGAACGCCAATTCCGCGAGCCTCCGCGTCAAAGCGGAAAACGCTTGCCGCTGCCATTGCCGCACGACGCGCTGCCGCGCTCTAGTGGGAACCGGCCTTGATAGGAGTGCGCCGTCCGCGCCCCGTCGTGCCGCTCCAAGGCGCGCACTGTGTTCCAGTTGGAGCGCGCGCGCGGTCTGAAGATGGAGCGAGCCGAAGCCCCGTCTAAACTGAGCGCGCGCAAACGCACCACTTCCTTTGATGTACCGACAACAGCCGCAAAACTGCGCAGCGCGGCACGACGCGGCGCGGCGCAGCGCGGTTCGCCGTCCACACTGAGCGCGCAGAGCCGTTTTGCACGGCACAGCGCGCTCAGTGTGGACTCGCCTTAGGGCTACTACACCAATGATAAGTGTAACACATAGTGAGAAAATAATAAAGACTTTGGCAAGTTCAAAATTCTTACGTATTCATATTAATGAGATTTAAAACTGAAAAAGCACATTTTGAACTTCTAAAAGAAGTTAGTTCACTCAAAGTTGCACTTAGAATCATTGAAAAAATTTGAGCAGAGACAAATTAGTAAGTTCAGATACTTTGCATACTTTTATTCAATAATGACATATGGAATAATGTTCTGAGGTAACTCATCTTTAAGAAAGAAAGACTTCATTGCCGAAAAAGTGCTGCAAGAGTAGTATGTGGTGCATACCCACGATCATCTTGTAGATATTGTTTAAAGAACTGGGCAGTCTGACTACTTCTTCACAGTATATTTATTCCCTCATGAAGTTTGTTGTACAAAATCCACTGTGCTTCATAAGCACCAATGAAATTCCATGAAATTTCAATACTTCTATGCAGCAGAGCATAACGTCGTACTATATGTGCATTAGAGATGGAAATTTTTTGTACCAAAATCAGTCAGCGTAACAATTATTTGCGAGTTATTTGAGCTTTGCTAATAGTGAAATGCAGCTGTTTAAGTGGAAATTTGACACTGATGTACTTTGTCTCAAATCCAGAGGCATTTTCTGTGTTTCGATCAGGATGGCATTCGTCGGTTTTGATTTAAATGTTCCCACGATTTAGTTAAGTTATTCGAATGTTACATGAATCGTAATTGTTAAATCTTGCTCTGAAATGAAACGAATGAATTTCACAATTCTAGTACACTTTCTTGGTGATAAAACAATTGGCTTAGCTTTTTTTAGAATTTTGTTCCGTACAGGGAAAGATACTTAACTATGTTCGGTCTACCTTCTCGGGTGGTACAACAATAGACCACGTAGCTATTTCAATTCCTTATTCGTTGTTCTCCGCTTTTCTTCCAGTACTCTTTCATCAGTTCACTATATTTTTTCTTCCTTCTTCTGATCACCACAGACCAGTTTCAGACCAGCTTTTTTCACTCTCCTACCGGAATTCTTTTATATTCGATACTTCTTTCTTAATCATTTCCGTCAGTTGTTTCTTCAGCTTATATATTATTTCTTATGTCCTTTTTTACTTCATGGATCGTACATATATTTGAAATTTTTTTTGGTTAATCTACTGTCTCGCATTCGATATAAATGTCCTAAAACACCAGTCTTCCTTTTCTCGTTACTTTTGATATGTTTTCGATGTTTCAATAAAGTTCATTGTTACTACGTAATTTACAACCTTCCGTAGCTTTTCGTGGGCCTAATATTTTCCTTTCTAATATGTGTAATCCACCTAAATAATAATTTACTATCGACATCAGCTTGAATATTGACATTCTGGCTTTACTAATGTATTAAAATGCCTTATTTTTTCATTTTCAGACAAGCATTTTTTGTCATAAAAGTGTTTAAAATGTCATTTACCCTTCCCATTTTATGTATCCTTTCCTCTGTAGTAGCTTTTTCCAAACCATCTTCTTGAATTAACTCTCAAAGATATTTAAAGATTTAACTTTTTCAATTTGGCCAGTATCTGCTTCATAAATTTCGGATCATTTTTAATGTTTGTAAAAAATGTAGTTTTTCCTTCAGAAATTCTTAACCTGGCCCTACTGGCTATTTCTTCGAAAAGATTAATTTATGTTGCAGCAGATGTCACATTTTCAGAAAGTATAAATAAGTCGGCAACACATGGAAGACAGTTTATTAAAATGTTTTGTTTCCTCTTCCAATCTTATTGACTTATTCTTATACTCATTCAGTTTTTCGTTCCAAATTCTCATGCATCTTTGTAGAACAGAATTAAAAAGAACTCGTTATAGGCCATCAGCTTGCGGTACATTAATGTTTATTTTGAAGGACTGAGATATTTCTCCCATAAACTTAACTTTACTTACTACATCAGTAAGTTTTCACGTATTAGATTTCCTAATTTAGACTTTACACCAAATGCTCTGGGAATTTTATCTATAGTTTTTCAACGGACTCAAAGACCTTTTTCCAAATCAACAAACATTTGGTGAATGGTTGACTTCAGATTAAATATTTGTTCAGAACATGAGCTGCCCTTACTATGAACACTTTGATATTCACCTAAATGACTGCCCAGTGCTGTTTCTGCTCTGTTTAGTAAAACCTTGGAAAATATTTACGTTCAACTCGTAGAAAAGGAATTCGTCTGTAGTTGTTAACGTCTTGTTTATTGGTTTATTTATACATTGGACGTATCAAGGCTTCTTTCGCTGTCCTGGGATTTTTTCTGCTTTCCAGATTTCCTCAGAGATTAATTTTAGTTCATATTTTAGTTTTGGAAGAAAAAAATTAAAAGTTTCACTTTAATAGAGTCTTCTCCATTAGCTTTATTGTTTGTTAAGGTTTTAATTACTTCTTCAATTTCTATGACAGTGAAAGGTAAATCTTGTTCTAGATTTTCTTGAGTGTTGGAGAATTTCAGGTTATGGATTGGTTCTGGAAAGCTGAGAAGCTGTTCAAAATACTTTGCAATTATTTCACAATTTTCAGTGTTGCTTAGGCCAAGTCTGCCATTTTTATTGGTGAAACAGACATTTGGCATTTGATATTGCTTCAGTCTGCCCTTAAATGTCTGATAAAAATCATGGGTATTATATTTTGAAAGGTTTTCCTCAGTTTCTGCAAGTTTACAATTTTCATAATCTTTCAGTTTTTCTAATTATCCTTACTGTTTTTTCTTTTTTTTGCTGATTAAATTGATCATAATGTTCAACTGTTCTTTAGTATTTCCACACTTTTCGTTTTTGTTCCTTTCTATTAAACTTTCTATGCATACACTCCTGGAAATGGAAAAAAGAACACATTGACACCGGTGTGTCAGACCCACCATACTTGCACCGGACACTGCGAGAGGGCTGTACAAGCAATGATCACACGCACGGCACAGCGGACACACCAGGAACCGCGGTGTTGGCCGTCGAATGGCGCTAGCTGCGCAGCATTTGTGCACCGCCGCCGTCAGTGTCAGCCAGTTTGCCGTGGCATACGGAGCTCCATTGCAGTCTTTAACACTGGTAGCATGCCGCGACAGCGTGAACGTGAACCGTATGTGCAGTTGACGGACTTTGAGCGAGGGCGTATAGTGGGCATGCGGGAGGCCGGGTGGACGTACCGCCGAATTGCTCAACACGTGGGGCGTGAGGTCTCCACAGTACATCGATGTTGTCGTCAGTGGTCGGCGGAAGGTGCACGTGCCCGTCGACCTGGGACCGGACCGCAGCGACGCACGGATGCACGCCAAGACCGTAGGATCCTACGCAGTGCCGTAGGGGACCGCACCGCCACTTCCCAGCAAATTAGGGACACTGTTGCTCCTGGGGTATCGGCGAGGACCATTGGCAACCGTCTCCATGAAGCTGGGCTACGGTCCCGCACACCGTTAGGCCGTCTTCCGCTCACGCCCCAACATCGTGCAGCCCGCCTCCAGTGGTGTCACGACAGGCGTGAATGGAGGGATGAATGGAGACGTGTCGTCTTCAGCGATGAGAGTCGCTGATGGTAGTATGCGTGTTTGGCGCCGTGCTGGTGAGCGCCACAATCAGGACTGCATACGACCGAGGCACACAGGGCCAACACCCGGCATCATGGTGTGGGGAGCGATCTCCTACACTGGCCGTATACCACTGGTGATCGTCGAGGGGACACTGAATAGTGCACAGTACATCCAAACCGTCATCGAACCCATCGTTCTACCATTCCTAGACCGGCAAGGGAACTTGCTGTTCCAACAGGACAATGCACGTCCGCATGTATCCCGTGCCACCCAACGTGCTCTAGAAGGTGTAAGTCAACTACCCTGGCCAGCAAGATCTCCGGATCTGTCCCCCATTGAGCATGTTTGGGACTGGATGAAGCGTCGTCTCACGCGGTCTGCACGTCCAGCACGAACGCTGGTCCAACTGAGGCGCCAGGTGGAAATGGCATGGCAAGCTGTTCCACAGGACTACATCCAGCATCTCTACGATCGTCTCCATGGGAGAATAGCAGCCTGCATTGCTGCGAAAGGTGGATATACACTGTACTAGTGCCGACATTGTGCATGCTCTGTTGCCTGTGTCTATGTGCCTGTGGTTCTGTCAGTGTGATCATGTGATGTATCTGACCCCAGGAATGTGTCAATAAAGTTTCCCCTTCCTGGGACAATGAATTCACGGTGTTCTTATTTCAATTTCCAGGAGTGTATTTTATGACAAAGTATTTTATTTTTATTTTTAATTGACCTAAATGTACTCTGCGTAGTGTTATTAATTTCTTTGGTTCATTCTGGCTAGTTGCCATGTTTAGCTATTTTTATTTCATGTTATCCACCATGGACCTTTCCATGGTGGGGTGGCTTGCGTGCTTCAGGGAAACAGATAGCCCTACCGTAGGTGCAGCCACGACGGAGAGGTATCTGTTGAGAGGTCAGACCAATGTGTGGTTCCTGAAGAGGTAGTTGCAGCGACAACAGTCTGGATGACTGACTGGTATGGCCTTGTAACATCAACTAACATGACCTTGCTGTGTTTGCGCGGCGAACGGCTGAAAGCAAGGGGAAACTACAGCTATAATTTTTCCCACGGTATGAAGCTCAACTGTATGATCAAACGATGACATCTTCTAGGGTAAAATATTACGTAGGTAATCTCCGGGCGTGGACTACTCAGTAGGATGTTTTAATCAGGGGAAGCAGAACTAACACTCTGTGGGTTGTAGCGTGGGATGTTAGATGTCTTAATCAAGCAGGAGCGCTAGAAAATTAAAAAGGAAAATGGATAGGTTCAAGTTAGATGCAGTGGAAATTAGTGAATTTCGGTGGGAGGAGGAACAGGACTTCTGGTCAGATGAGTACGGGGCTACAAATACAAAAACAAATAGAGATAATGGGAAATTGGGGTAATAATGAATAACAGGATAGGAATGCGGCTAAGTTATTGTGAACAGCACAGTGAACGCATTATCGTAGCCAAGATAGACACAATGCCAACTCCCACCACAGTAGCAGAAGTTTATATGCCAACTAGCTCCACAGATGAAGAGATTAAAGAAATGTATGACGAGATAATGAGAATCGTTCATATAGTTAATGGAGACGAAAACGTAATTGTGACAAGCGAGTGGAATTCAATATAAGAAAAAGAAAGAGAAGGAAAAACACTGGGTGGATATGGACAGCAGGTAAAGAATGAAAGAGGAAGCCGCCTGATAGAGTTTTGGACAGAGCATAATTTAATCATCGCTAACACTTTGTTTAAGAATCACAAAAGATCGTTGTATACGTGGAAGAGACCTTGAGACGCCGGAAGGTTTCGCACTGATTATATAACGGTAAGAGAGAGATTTCGGAAACAGATGTCAAACTTAAGACGTTTTTAGGGGCAGAAATGGACTCTTACCACAATTTATTGGTTATAAACCGCAGTTTAAAACTGGAGAAACTGCAAAACGTAGGAAATTAAATAGATGGCACCTTGATAAGTTGAAAGAACCAGATGTTGTTGAGCGTTTCAGGGAGGGCATTAGGCAACGACTAACTACAACAACGGGAAGGAATACAGTAGAAGACGAATGGGTAGCTTTGAGAAATGAAATAGTTAAGGAAGCAGAGGGTCAAATAGGTAAAAAAAAACAAGGTCTAGTAGCAACCCTTGGATATCAGAGACGATATTGATTTTAACTGATGAGAGGAGAAAACATAAAGATGCAGCAAATGAAGCAGGCGGAAAGGAATACAAATGTCTACAAAATGAGGTTGACAGGAAGTGAAAAATGACTAAGCACTAGTGGCTAGAGAACAAATGTAAGTCTACAGAAATATATATAACTACGGGAAACTGTACAAAATAAACGGACATTAAGGCAATATGATAGAAAGAAAAGAGAGCGTAGATGAAGATGAAATGATAGATGTAATACTGCGAGAAGAATTTGACAGAGAACTGAAAAACCTACGTCGAAAAAAGGCCGCTGTAGTAGATGACATTCCCTCAGAATCGGTTATACATTTGGGAGGGCCAGCCATGTCTAAACTGTTACACCTGGCGTGCAAGATACATGAGACAGGGGAAGTACCCTCAGACCTCAAGACGAATGTAATAGTTCGGATTCTTGCTGCCGGATGTTAACACTACCGAACTATCAGCTTATTAAGTCGTTGTTGCAAAATATGTACACGAATTCATGGATTCCGGAGAAATGTAGAAACATGCGAGGCAACACTGACACTACGACTTCTCTTAGGAGAAAGGTTAAAGAAAGAAGAATTTACGTTTACAGCATTTCTTGACTTAGAGAAAGCTTTTGACGGTGTTGGCTGGAATACACACGTTAAATTTCTGAAGATAGCAGGGGTAAAACACACGAAGCGAAATGGTGTTTACAACTTGTGCATGAAGCAGATAGCATTTAAAAGAGCAGAAAAATGTGGAAAACAAGCAGTCGTTGAGAAGGGAGTGTGACAGTGTTGTAACCTATCCCAGATGTTACTCAATCAGTACACTGAGCAGTGTGTGAAGGGGAGCAAGGAGAAATTTGCAGAAGGAATTAAAGTTCAGGGAGAAGAAATAAAAGTTTTAAGATTTGTCAACGATGTTGTAATTCTTGCAGCCAAAACAAAGGACTTGTAAGAACTGTTAATGTAATGGACAGTATCTTGAAAGGAGGTTATAAGACGAAAATTAACAAAAGCAAAACAAGGATAATGGAATGTAGTCGAATTAAATCAGGTTGTGCTGAAGGAATTAGGTTACGAAACGAGACACTTAACGTAGCAGATGAATTTCGCAGTTTGGGCAGTAAAATAACTGATGATATCAGAAGTAGAGAGAATATAATATGCAGAGTGGTAATGGAAAGAAAAGCGTTTCTTGGAAGTCTTTTCTGAAGATATTGGTCTGGGGTATAGATATGAAAATGAAACATGCACGACAAACAGTTTAGACAAGACAGAATAGATGCTTTTGAAATGTAATGCTACAGAAGAATGATGTAGATTAGATGGGTAGAACACGTAGCTAATGAGGAGGTACTGAGTAGAATCAGGGAGAAGAGAAATTTTTGACACAATAAAAAGAGCGCATCAGTTGCAAGGACACATTCTTAAGCATCAAGGGATCACCAGTTTAGTACTGGAGGGTTTTGTGGGGGTAAAAGTCCTAGAAGGAGACTAAGAGATGAATACAGTAAACAGATTCAAAAGGATGTGGGTTGCAGTAGTTTTCGGAGGCGAAGTGAGTTGTTTCTATTTTCGTTTTATTTTATTAGGTAAGAATTTAACCCATGAAGTAGAGGGAGTTGTTCAAATGGTTCAAATGGCTCTGAGCACTATGGGACTTAACATCTATGGTCATCAGTCCCCTAGAACTTAGAATTACTTAAACCTAACTAACCTAAGGACATCACACAACACCCAGTCATCAAGACGCAGAGAAAATCCCTGACCCCGCCGGGAATCGAACCCGGGAAACCAGGTGGGAGTTGTCAGGCAGACATAGTTTAAGTTTGTGTTCTATCTCTTATATAGTTTATATCACTAGATAGTAAGTCAAAGATTGTTATGGCTAATTACCTTACTCGCTTCAGTGCCACACTAAGGCTTAGTGAAGGATATTGTGAGTCATCATCTTATAATAACTTCACTGGTTAATCGTCCCTGAGGCAGTGTTTGCTACTGTTACGTCTTCCTTTTTTTATATTGTGGGTGCGTATGCGTGCGTGCGTGTGCTTGTTTGTGTGCATGTACGTGCGTATGTGTGTGTGTGTGTGTGTGTGTGTATGTGTTTCATATTTTTGGTGGTGTAGAAATACAACGTCAGCAGAGTCACACTAGGCCAGGTTATACGTGGTTGAGTAGGCAGTCGGTACTCCCATTTGGCTGTCTGTCTGTGTACTGCGCTTTTATGTTCAGAGAGTTAGTGCTCGTTTAGCAGCTTGAGCTTTTCATTTTCGTGGCAGTGTTTATTAGCATTGCCTTCGGCGCCGTCTAAAATACATCAAAGATGTTTTTTATTACTCTTGGGATTTATTCTGTGAATATAGTAATTTTAGTAGAGCAGATGTATGCAAGCGCGCCCATACAATAGTTTGTAGGAGGGAGTGGCGCTAGACCTTGGGGGTGTGGAGTATTTTGAATATTTTAGAAGACGAATAGCAACTTGTAAGTACCGTTAACAAAGTTTCAGTTTCATCTCGCTGAAAAAATGCGTAATACCAGTAAATCTTTTTCTTAAAAGAAAAATACGTGACGATATATGTGTTTTTCTTCCCGTAAGAGCTAGGAGGAAGGCGGTACATCTAGGAACTACATTGGCCGCGAAAGACAGGCTTCCGGCTGCTGCCTCAAACCACAGCGGCATTGGGGCATAAGTGGCAAAAGCTGTGACACCTCTCGTATCGCTGAAATCTTCTGGAAACCACGATGGCACTGTGCTTTCCGTTGGGCAAAATCTGAATGGTTTGCCTTCACAGGACAGTGAATCGTGGACAGTGGCGGCATCTAGTCTCTCTGACCAGAGAGTGAAAGTGAGAATTAACCTCACTACTTTCCCTTACTCCTTAACATCAGGTGTGACGTGCTGCCCGTTGGTAAGATATCTAAGCTGGTACATGGCTCTTTGCCTGATGGACTAGTGGCTCAATTCACCCCCCCCCCCTCCCCCCCAAAGTCGGACTTTCTCAGTCAGTAGGTATAGTGGCCATTGGCAGTTAAGATGTTATGTATGTAAGAGAGACCTCGGGAAAATAGCAGGCACGTCGGTGAGGAGGGCCATTGAGCATTCAGTATGCATTCCGGGAGATCTCGTTAGGCACATGTAAGAAGCTCTATCGGGAGCTATTGAATGCGCCGGGTAGAACCGACTGGAAATAATGGCTCATGTTCGCAAGAATGGCGCCTGCCGTCTAGTTTCTGAGCATATCCGCAGCCCCCTTAGAACTGAATCCATTGCTGTCCACCAGTTTCGTGACGAGTGGAATGCTTGTACTAGAGGATCAGGCGACCTCGTAAATGGATTTCTCGACCACCGCTATCGAGTGGAGGATTGTAAGGCACGCAAAAATAGGTCGGGCGAGCGCTACGCACAGGAAGCGGCTACGCAGATAACAGAGGTCGTGCGACATGCACATAGCCATTTTTTAGATTAGTGCAAATTATCTGTAGGATCACTGATGATGTACCTGACATAACTTCAAAAAGGACAGTATAATGTGCATATGTATTCAAGAAGCAAAAAAATCAGATATCTTACCTGGCGGGACTTGGCTGAAATGCAAAATAATTTACTTTGACGTTATTGCGAAAAGTAATCTCAGAAATAAACCATGACGGTGCAAGCTCTTTCTGTTACCGTAATTAAACTGAGCATGTATTGTCTCTAGTAAGTACGTTTCCGGATGATAACACGAACACATAACACGCTATAAATCAATTGTAAATCTTGCCTTTCTCTAGGATTTAATATAACTTTTATCTGGTGAGTGTATTTCAACGAGTGAAGCTATGTAATGAATAAGCAATGTGAGAATATATCGCTTAACACCAAGTCACATTTTATTTCTGAATAAATACACCCTGTCCAGAGCAAGAACATAAGTGGGAATTTAATATGGCCGCAGTAAATTTTATAACAATTCTTAGCAACCATCCAGTCGTATTGAAAGACGGCAGCGATTCAAATTGAGCGCGTCAAGCGCCTACATAAAGTTACGTTATCTTTGGTGAAGCTAAAATGTATCGTGAATTACTAACATTCTGCTATGATATATTAAAACGCACATAATGGGGGAGACAGTATTTATAAAATATATGAGGCTGCTACCATTTTAATATTACTCGCTGAGCTACTGGTTGTTTCCTTATTTTTCATTCTATGGTATGGCCAAGGTAATTTAATTTTTTTATTTTTTATTTCATTAGGAACACAGATTATTTATCGTTGACAGAGGGCTATGGTTATAGGTTTCTCTTTGGATACAGTTTTGTTTACATAGTTATTTCATACATTACATGATTTGGTTATGTTCACAGTTTTTTTACATCGTATTGCACTGTTAATCTACACTGAAGAGCCAGAGAAACTGATACACCTGCCTAATATCGTGTAGGCCCCCCGCGAGCATGCAGAAGTGCCACAATACGACGTGGCATGGACTCGGCTAATGTCTGACGTAGCGCTGGAGGGAATTGATACCATGAATCCTGTAGGGCTGTCCATAAATCCGTAAGAGTACGAGGGGCTGGAGATCTCTTCTGAACAGCACGTTGCATGGCATCCCAGATATGCTCAATAATGTTCACGTCTGGGGGGTCTGGCGGCCAGCGGATGGGTTTAATGGATGCAGGTGATCAGGCAGGATGCCTACGTATCACCTGTCAGAGTCGTATCTTCATGTATCAGGGGTCCCATATCACTCCAACTGCACACGCCCCACAACATTATAGAGCCTCCAGCAGCTTGAACAGTCCCCTGCTGATATGTAGGTTCCATGGACTCATCAGTTTGTCTCATGATCAATTAATTTATGCTATCAACAAACACATGTAACCAACACATGTAAAATTCCTTTAAGCATCTCTGTTTCAGGACTGCCTCTTGTACCTTAACTGCGATCTATTGCACAAACAGCAAGTGTGTCTAAACAGAGACAAGGTGCTTTGCTCGTTTACCTGTGTATTTCCACCCGTACTCACTTGTTCCAAGCTCAGCGAGGCCAATACTTAGCAGAAAAACTAAATCTGAACAACAGATAAATTCAGAACAAAATCCTGCAACTAACTTAACGTCCCCTACTCAATGTAGAATTATACAAAGTCAGCGATTGCTTAACCTAGGCTTAACTTATTAAATGGAGAAGACGTACTCTTTGTTGCCTGAACTTCAATTAATCACTTTGTCATTGAATGAATGTGTCCATGCCGGCCGCAGTGGCCGAGCGCTTCTAGACGCTACAGCCTGGAACCGCGCGACCGCTACGGTCACAGGTTCGAATCCTGCCTCGGGCATGGATGTGTGTGATGTCCTTAGGTTAGTTAGGTTTAAGTAGTTCTAAGTTCTAGGGGACTGATAACCACAGCAGTTAAGTCCCATAGTGCTCAGAGCCATTTGAACCATTTTGAATGTCTCCATAATCGGACAGCGCAGGTAGGGGTTGTGGGATCACTCATGGGAAAATTCCTGCAGTAGTGGGTGTTAGAGCTGCACCTTTTTTAGATTGAAGTCAACTGATAGGTATTCCTGCTTAAGGGAAGTCTCTCTAAGAAAGGAACCACTTTTGACAAAGCTTAGGTATCCGAGTAATGAGGGAATTAGTATATTTCATCAAAATATACAAGGTATTAGAGATAAAGTTAGTGAACTGCTTATAGATAGATTATTGGTATATCTGAACATTTCTTAAATAAGGAGATAATTCAGAGGCTTCCTTTACCAGGATACAGGTTGGCTGGCAGCTTTTCTAGGAGCTCTTTGCGGTGTGGGGGAGTAGCCATGTATGTGAAAAACGGCATCCCATTTGAGTCAATTGATGTTTCAAAGTACTGCACTGAAAAAGTGTTTGAATGTTGTGCAGGTGTGGTTAAATTTAATGGAGCTAAGCTTCAAACTGTTGTTATTTATAGATCCCCAGACTCCGACTTCACAACATTTTTGCTAAAGCTAGAGGAGGTTCTTGGTTCACTTTATAGGAAATACAAAATGTTAGTTACATGTGGTGATTTCAACATTAATTGTGTAAGTGATTGTGCAAGGAAAAGGATGGTGGTAGACCTCCTTAATTCATATAATCTTATGCAAACCGTACTCTTTCCAACGAGAGTGCAAGGGAACAGTAGAACAACCATAGACGACATTTGTGTTCATTCCTCATTACTAGAAGGGCATTCTGTTAGCAAAAAGGTGAATGGCCTTTCAGATCATGATGTACAAATTTTAACTCTAAAAGATTTTTGTGCTGCAACGCATGTCAAATATAGTTATCAACATTTTAGGAAAGCTGATCCAGTTGCTGTAGAGACCTTTGTAAACCTTATCAAGGAACAAGAGTGGCAAGATGTTTATAGCGCTGATACAGTAGATGATAAATATAATGCTTTTCTCAAGACTTTTCTCCTGCTCTTTGAAAGTTGCTTTCCGTTAGAACGTTCAAAACAGGGTACTAGCACAAACAGGCAGCCTGGGTGGCTGACTAGAGGGATAAGAATATCTTGTAGAACAAAGTGGTAATTATATCAAAACGTTAGAAACAGGCAAAATCTAAATGCAGCAGCCCATTACAAACAGTATTGTAAGGTGCTTAAAAATGTTATTAGGAAGGCAAAAAGTATGTGGCACGCAGATCTCAGGATAAAATTAAAAGCATATGGTCAGTCGTAAAGGAAGTGGCTGGTCTGCAGAGACAGGTCGAGGATATAGAATCAGTGCTTATTGGGAATGTCCGTGTTACTGATAAGTCGTGTATATGTACAGTATTTAATAATCACTTTCTGAATATAGCAGGTGAATTACATAGAAACCTAATTCCAACAGGGAATCACATAGCGCTCTTAGAGAAAAGTGTTCCGAGACTGTTACATGAAATGCTCCTCCATGATACTGACAAGAGGGAGACTGAGTTAATAATTAAATCACTAAAGACCAAGAACTCTCATGGATATGACGGGGTATCTAGCAGAATACTGAATTATTGTTCTGTGTACGTTAGCCCAGTACTTAGCCATATCTGTAACTTTTCCTTTAAGAGCGGTCGGTTTCCTGACCGATTAAAGTACTCGGTAGTGAAGCCACTTTATAAAAAGGGAGTCAGGGATAATGTTGACAATTTTAGACCTATTTCTATGCCATCGGTGTCTGCTAAAGTTATCGAGAAGGTAGAATATACACGGTTACTGGAGCATTTAAATTCACATAATTTACTGTCAAATGTACAGTTTGGTTTTAGAAATGGTTTAACAACTGAAAATGCTATATTCTCTTTTCTCTGTGAGGTTTTGGATGGATTAAACAAAAGGTTGCGAACGCTAGGTGTTTTCTTTGATTTAACGAAGGCTTTTGACTGTGTTGACCACAAAATATTACTGCAGAAGTTGGACCATTATGGAGTAAGGGGAATAGCTTACAATTGGTTCTCCTCTTACTTTAAGAACAGAAAGCAGAAGGTAATTCTCCGCAATACTGAGAGTGGTAGTGATGTTCAGTCCCAATGGGGCACTGTTAAGTGGGGCGATCCCCAAGGGTCGGTGCTGGGGCCACTGCTGTTTCCTATTTATATAAATGATATGCCTTCTAGTATTACAGGTGATTCAAAAATATTTCTGTTTGCTGATGACACCAGCTTGGTAGTGAAGGATCTTGTGTTTAATATTGAAACAGTATCAAATAATGTAGTTCATGAAATAAGTTCGTGGCTTGTGGAAAATAATTTGATGCTAAATCACAGTAAGACTCAGTTTTTGCAGTTTCTAACTCACAATTCAACAGAATGGGCCTATTATAAGCGAGACGGAACAGTTCAAGTTCCTAGGCGTTCGGATAGATAGTAAGCTGTTGTGGAAAGCCCACGTCCAGGATCTTGTTCAGAAACTAAATGCTGCTTTATTTACCATTAGAACAGTATCTGAAATAAGTGACAGTTCAACATGAAAACTAGTCTACTTCACATATTTTCATACACTTGTGTCGTATGGTATTATTTTTTGGGGTAATTCTTCTGATTCAAAAAGGGTATTTTTGGCTCAAAAACGGGCTGTTCGAGCTATATGTGGTGTAAGTTCGAGAACCTCCTGTCGACCCCTATTCAATAGTCTGGGAATTCTGACATTGCCCTCACAGTATATATTTTCTTTAATGTCTTTTGTTGTTAGCAATATTAGCCTACTCCCAAGAGTTACCAGCCTTCACTCAGTTAATACTAGGCAGAAATCAAATCTGCATGTGGAACGCACTTCCTTGACTCTTGTGCAGAAAGGAGTGCAGTATTCTGTTGCATCCATTTTCAATAAGCTTCCACAAGAACTCAAAAATCTTAGCAGTAGCCCAAACACTTTTAAGTCTAAATTGAAGAGTTTCCTCATGGCTCACTCCTTCTATTCTGTCGAGGAGCTCCTGGAAGAGCTAAAAAATTAAGCAAATTCCAGTGTTGCATTGTTGATTTTCTTTATTTAAACTTAAGACTTATCGCCTGAATATGTTTTTTATATTTCATTTTATCTGTTTCTACTATCGTGTTATAATTCCATGTATTGACTCGTTCCATGACCATGGATACTTCTCCTTAATTTGGTCCCATGCAACAATAAATAAATAAATATTCTTGAATGCAGTTAAGAAAAGATTCTCTCTTCGTCACTAGCACATGGTCCTGTCCATAGTTCATTGACTGGAATGTCATTCATATCCAGGTACACGCATTATTCCTCGATTCATATTACTTCCCCAAGTGAAATGTCTTATTTCTTTTTTGTAGTAACGTGTAAAAAAATACGTTTCAGTAACATAATATTATGCTTCATATTTACAGTTAGATCATAATTTTTTTAGGTCTCTACTACTATAGAACAGGTGATCAGTACTACAGCCAAGCAAATGCATACATTTTATAAATTTACGCTTTTACAAGTACACATGTGCTGGTCAGAGGCGTGTACCAAGCCCGAGCGGCCTGCCGGGCACCGTAGCCACTACTGCCGGGCGAGACTCGACTCGCGCTGCCTGGTCAGTCGATCGGAAGGCACCGAGGCCCGCTGGCCGCGCGCTTTCCGTCCAGGGCCCGAGGCCGCCCGGGCGCCCGTGTGGCTCGGCTGCTCGACAAGTCACGCGCTCTGCAGGCACTACACTGTTGTGGACGCGAAACGAAATCTCTGTGGCCCGTTTGGACCCAGTTTCTTACGTAGCACAGTATATACCGCCAGAGTATTTCACATATGGTCTTATATAAAATTAACTGACGAGTGTAACATCAGGAACAAGATGTTTCCTTAAATCTCCTCCGTTGTTTGTAATTCCGAAATGAACGTATTGTTATGAGCATGTGAAAAACTCTGTACCTCACAGTGAAGTGAAAATAGTTAATTTTATCAAGTATCGTTCTATTAATTATCGATTTGTTTTAGTACTGCTTGAGGAAATGGCAAGTATTTAAAAGCTTGTATTGACTCACACAGAAGTTAGGTGGCAGAACTGTTCTCATACTGTATGAAGTTTATCTTTTCCTCGCCAGCGACAACTTCCCCTAGGCAAAGTCTGGCTTCAGACTGGCTTATTTGGCAGACATTTTCTTAAAAATCAACACTTTAAATTTATTACTTCGGGGACCAAACACTAACCTTCGTACTGTGAACGACCATATTGTGTCTTTCATTAAAAGTCTTACAGTATGGGAAATATTTTTAAATTTCCGTCAAACTGAGTGCTTAGTTTTGTAAACCCTCGTCGCCGGTTTTGTAAAGGCCTCGTCGCTACTGCTGTGGAGGCCGAGTTTGTGAGTTCGTGAAACGGCTTCTTGTGAGTACGCTGCTAAAATGATTTCTTCCCGTCACTATTACACAGCAATATCCTAGGGTCAGGTAACAGGATAGGAGAACAAAGATTCTACAACACTCCAACAAATTAGTAACAAAGTCACACAAATGAGTTATAAGGTTTACGTATCTTTGTGACTTGTTCAATAATGAAGTCTGCAACACTGCTTGTAATATAACACAAAAAAGACCCTCAATCGCTAAGTGCAAATAACCGTAGGTAAACTTCAATGTACATAGCAAATGCAATTTGCAACAACTGTCTGTTCACTTCTAAGAGTTCACTAAACGACGTTCGCTGTTTTAAGTCAGTCCTGGACGACGATCTATAACCAAGTGGGCGAGAGCTGCTCTTCTGCCATCCGAGTAGGTTTCTTTCCGTTGTCCTCCGGTCATTGGCGGACTGTATTCGGCCGGCAACTGGCCGAGGCGAAGTCGATATCTTCATCCTCAGCGCGGTCCGTAAATCTGTGGAACTCGCGCAAGCGGCGAGTCTCTATGGCACTGGCACCAGCTCGTATCTTTGCGCCTGTGGTGCTTTTGCCCTGACTGTGTCTCCTTCGGACGACACACCACTTAGACTCCCTTTGCGATATGCTAGTAGACATTTTTCTTACTTCAGATTAAAATGTTAAGAACATAATTATAGAACATTTGAGGGGGCCTGGAAGAGCTTCAAAGATTGTTTCCGACTCTGTCTAGTAATAACGACTGGATTCGCAATCTCATTGAAGATACGATAGTTATGAAATCCACATGAAGTGTGTATTAAAATGAGCAGCTTCTCTAAACTTCCAGTAACTTAAAGTTACGAAATGGAAATGAGCGTTTGGCGTCATTGCCCGAGAGGCCCCTTGCAGGGCAGGTCCGGCCACCTTGGTGCAGGTCTTATTACATTCGACACCACATTGAGCGACCTGCACGCCGGATGGGGATGAAGTGATGATGAAGACAACACAACACCCAGTCCCTGAGACCACTCAGCTATCGGGGCGGACACTTAAAGTTACAGAAACGTTATAAACCTTTGTCACCGTTAAGTTTCTGGTTAGGCTTAAAGGCGGAGTTCCCAGTGCTTTCAAATAAGGCGGTAACAAATTTATTAGCTATCTCGTCCATATATTCGGGAGAAACGTTTTTTATTTCTCAGACTTATATAAAAAATAAATACAAGAGAAGACGTCTCGTAAAAAGTAATTCGAGACTGTTTTTAACTTCTGTGGTTCCTGACTTCAAAGGTGTGTACCATCCAAAGCAATCGGATACTGCTCACCGAGTTCCAAGAAACTGTCGAGCCAGTTAATTCTATAATGAAATCTTGTAGGTAAACAAAAAAGAGCAAATACTTTAATAATGCTTACTAGACGTACCCACCGTGCAAAAGTCTTCATCAGCCCTTTCGATGTGATACAGCTGAAACGTAAACCATATAACAGGATATGGCTATTGAACCGTTTGCTTGGAATTCTATTATGTATATGTTACATTGCGAGAAATTGTCGATCAGGAAGCACGTATCTTACACTTGCAGTACGTTGGTACTGTGCTCCTTTTTCTATCACTGTCTGTGCAAGATCTTGCAAGGCTTCTCCTGTGACTGTTATGAACTGCCGTAAATCTGTTGCACACATTCTTGCACACTTCTCCACCACAATGGATTTTGCTAACGCCGGAAGGTTGCTGCTACTATTGATCTCATGACTAGGCGAAGCTCTTTCGGTATTGAAGTATCGCCACGGGGTACTGCCAGTACCACCACGGAAAGCTAATAACTTACGATAGCTACTTCATTCTGCAAAGCCTACAGATTTTTTATGATTATGTGCAACCAGTGCTAAGTTTTGCCATACCATGCTATCTCCTGATTTCTTCAGACGAGTTTAGGTTCCCTCTTCCAGTTTCATGAAAAGTCCTTGTTTTGTTCCATACATTTTCTAATGCTTAAACGTTGGGAGGACCTTTGCTTTTTGATATCTTTTCTTGGTCGGCCGCGGTGGCCGTGCGGTTCTAGGCGCTCCAGTCCGGAGCCGCGCTGCTGCTACGGTCGCAGGTTCAAATCCTGCCTCGGGCATGGGTGTGTGTGATGTCCTTAGGTTAGTTAGGTTTAAGTAGTTCTAAGTTCTAGGGGACTAATGACCACAGCAGTTGAGTCCCATAGTGCTCAGAGCCATTTGAACCATTTGATATCTTTTCTTGACATAATAATAATAATAATAATAATGTATGATGACCCAAAAGTGCTATCAAGAAGAGCAAAAAATTACGAGTTGCTTACGCTCTGATCACTTCGTGTCTTGCGCCGAATTGTCGGCATAAGGCACAGGAGCGTGTTAGCGACAATTTCTGGAACACCTGCAGTCGTTATCTGTACGTTATTGGAGACGCAACTTTGCGGTCTTCAGTTGCAGTTCTCGGAACAAACAACCCTGCCACATTAGCTGCGCACACACGTCCAGATTTCTGCAACAACGGGACAGATCACGCGCAGAAAATCCATGACTTTCCCTTGGTTTTCAGGTGACAGTAAGCTCTGGTTGCTTCCAGTATGGCCAAGAAGTGGCTCACTCATCACACCGAAAAAGCCGGCTGCGGTGGTCTCGCGGTTCTAGGCGCGCAGTCTGGAACCGTGCGACTGCTACGGTCGCAGGTTCGAATCCTGCCTCGGGCATGGATGTGTGTGATGTCCTTAGGTTAGTTAGGTTTGTTCTAAGTTCTAGGGGACTGATGACCACAGCAGTTGAGTCCCATAGTGCTCAGAGCCATTTGAACCATTTTTGAACACCGAAAAACTAATAAAATTTTACCTTAGGAGACCTCATTTTCTGGAAAATAATACAGGAGCATTACACGCACAAGAATATAAAAATGTGATGTATGAAGAGATCGTTTAAGCATTCTAGATAATATTCCATCACCGACCGGGGTGGCCGAGCGGTTCTAGGCGCTACAGTCTGGAACCGCGCCACCGCTACGGTCCCAGGTTCGAATCCTGCCTCGGGCATGGATGTGTGTGATGTCCTTAGGTTAGTTAGGTTTAAGTAGTTCTAAGTTCTAGGGGACTGATGACCTCAGAAGTTAAGTCCCATAGTGCTCAGAGCCACTTTTTAATATTCCATCTCTTGACCAAAGTGTAATAAAAACTTAGCTATAAAATTTGAGATCAAGTTTCAAAAAAGAGCTCACAAATGTATAAGGCTGAGAAAGAAGCTGAAAAAGGAAGGATGAATTGTATAAACCAATGTAAAGTTGCTTGCACTATGTTCATCACTGTATTACGCATTACTGTTTGCATGTATTATTTTGTACTACAAGTTACTTTTCTTTACAAAGGATCAAGAATGTCCTTTTCCTAGTATATCAAACCTTCACGATTTTCAGAGGGGTGCCGACGATTCAGAAAGCAAATCCGCTCGCGTGTAGCCAGTCATTCCTGCCTTCCCAGCACTGTTCGTTTCCCTGTTGTACCGAGCCCTGATGAATCCCGAGCTCGGCTGGTACCCGACGAGCCTATTCCCGGTACAGTTGAGCAAGGTTGCCCGCGGAGTGGGCAGCAGAACGGCGAAGTCGGCCGCAGGCGGCATCGGGCGGGTAAATGTAGCAGGCTGTACGACTCTGGTGCTACTTAGTTAGTTCCCGTCCCATAAATACATATCTACTCTCCCACACTACATGGAAAGTGTCCCGTTACATAAATTTTCTTTATAACATGTTTGAGCCGTGGCGAGACAGATCGATTTACCTTTGCGTGATTATCCTCTACGTCTCATACACTGATGCGCCAAAGAAACTGGTACAGGCATGCGTATTCAAATACAGAAAAAAATGTTCAAATGTGTGTGAAATGTTACGGGACTTAACTGCTAAGGTCATCAGTTCCTAAGCTTACACACTACTTAACCTAAATTATCCTAAGGACAAACACACACACCCATGCCCGAGGGAGGACTCGAACCTCCGCCGGGATCAGCCGCACAGTCCATGACTGCAGCGCCTAGACCGCTTTTTTTGTTTTTTTTCTTCACTTTTTTTTAAATTTTCTTCATTTTACCCTTTAATAAAATGGAACTAAAAAAAAGCAAGTGCCACCGCCACTTTTCATCCTATAACAAAAAAATCTGGGCCACTTCAGGCGTTGGCTCCTGACTAAACCTACCCCAGAGAGCTGCCTATATACCAGGGGAAATATGGGAAATCAAGGTTAGGGCTATCCGTACAAACAAAACAAAATCTTCCTTTTTCTGAATTTTATTTTTATTGTTTTTTTTATTTTATTTTATTTATTTTGTTTTGTTTAGTTTTGTTGTGTAATTGATCAGAGGCCTTCTGCGCCTCGCTGGTAATATGTTGAGTCACGTCTTCTCGAAATTGATGTGTTCCGTTCAATTGTTCAGAAATGTTCATTGGTTCAAACAGGAAACCTTCTTCTCTCTTGGCTTAACACATTCCAGCTGCGAGGCGGCTCGTGGAAAGCACTCCCAAGGAAGTTCGAGAAAAATTGTCTGTATTTTGGGTGACGGACAACGACATAATGACGGTCATTGAGGTATGTCCAAAAATCGAGTACAGAGTTTACAGTTTGTCCAAATAAGTAGTGAATGGCATGTCCGCGAATCCAATTCACAGCATTGGTCTTTGTCCGAGGAAAATAGTCACGTTCCGGAAATAATAATGAAAGGGGAGTAATCCGATCCGGAATGTCCCGCGTTAGAAAAGCCACAATACGTCGAACCAAGTGCCAAACCTCCGCCGCCGGTCCGCAAACAAACCGATGTTCATCATTGTCTGGCACTCCACACGTGGAGCATAGAGGTGATTGGGCGAGGTGGATACGATGAAGGCGAAATTGGTTGATTTGCTTACCATTGACAGTTAGGTACCAGACAGATTGAACATTCGTGTCAAGGTAACTGGCGAACACCGCGCGCCATACATGACGCCAGTCAACCTGGGGGAACTTTTGTTCAATCGGGTTAGGTGGACGACCTAATTGGAGGACATTGTATACTGCCTTCGTCTTGAGTAAAAGCTGTCTTGGTAAGGTGAGGCGTAGATAACTGAGTTCCAGAAAGAAGTACCGTATATAATGGAACTGGGCCGGAACATCCGAGATCATCACTGGGGCTGACAGTGAGACCGGCGAATATGCCGACAGGAGGAGACCAGTGAGGCTCGTTGGGCAACCTGTCCGTACCGTCATCTGGGAGCTGACAAATAGGGCGCGAGCTCTATCCGGCACGTGAAACAGACCTATCCCACCTCGTTCACGGGGAAGAGTAAGGGTTGCATAGTTAACTTTGAACAACAGCCCAGAGCTGACGAAAGATGCCATCGCTGCCAACATGCGACGTGCCACAATAAGCGGGAAAGGTAGAACTTGTGCTACATGGGGAACTCGGGATGCGATATATATATTGACATATCGAACTCGTTGGAGAATATCTAGGGATCGAAGGCGATGGTCCATAAGACCTGCTCTGATCATTAAAAGGAGGCGTCGGCAGTTGATGGTGGCTGAACGCCGGAGATCAGATGAAAAATCTATTCCCAAACAACGAATGGTATCAACGGTGGGGAGAGGTGTAACGCACTCCACGGGAAGTCCCGTGCCAATGAACATAACTTGTGACTTACGTACGTTTAAAGAGCTACCCGACGCCTCACCATAAGTCGCTACCCACGTCAAAACAGCTCGAACCTCGTCGGCATTACGTAAACAGATGACTACATCGTCAGCATAGGCCGTGCAACAGAATCGGTAGCGATCTATGGACAACCCTACCAAACGTTGTCTTAGTCCACATAGCAAGGATTCCAAGGAAAAGGCGTACAAAATTGCTGATAGAGGGCAACCTTGACGTACGGATCGACCTATTATTATCGGTGGAGTGAGTCTGCCATTGTACATAATCCTGGATGAGGAACCCCGCAGAAGGCGCATCACTACCGTGATAACGGCGACTGGGAAACCCATATGGTGGAGAACGGCTGTAAGGAACGAATGGTCAACCCTATCAAAAGCTTGACTAAAGTCCAAAGACGCAAGTGCCCCAGAGAGGCGTTGTGCCTGGGTAACGGCGATCATATCCCTGTAGCGGCATAAAGCCGTGCGGATATTATTATCCCCTCCCAAGGATGCTTGTTCTGGCGACACAACATATCGGGCAACGTTCTTAAGTCGTGCTGCCAAAAGGCGAGTGAAGATTTTCGTATCACCGTTAAGGAGGGTGAGGGGCCGATAATCACTGATATTGTTGCCACCGTGCGGTTTATGTACAGGAATAATAATTCCTTCCATGAAAGCGTCCGGCACAGGTACTTTCGGAGACATCAGTTCCCGACAGATGGAGGTGAAGGTGGACTCTAACAAATCACGGAAGGTGCGATAAAATTCGAGGGGAAGACCGTCGGGTCCTGGGGAGCGATTGATGGTTCCTGCCCAGATCGCATCGCGGACTTCCTCATCAGTCACCTCTGACATCAAGTCAATCGCCGCATCTCCTGGGATACTACCGAAGTTGAGCTGTGAGACTTCCTCGATCAACTCTGGGGAATGTGGAATTGCGGCGTAGATCTGCTGGTAGTGGGCGTGAAGCACATTCCCTATTGCAAATTGGGTTACGTAGCGGCGCCCTTCTTGATCTGTTAGGACGTGAATCAAGTTTCGGCGTCGATTTTGTCGTTCTTGGATGATATGGTACATCGACGGATGTTCATGAGGCATGCGATCAGCAGTACGAGATCGTACTATCGCTCCTTCCAAATGCCTTCGCATGAGATTGGAGATTAGGGCCTTAGCTTGGTTCATCCTTGTATGGCGCTCAGGGGAGACTGGCATCGTGGAGCATTCTCGTAGGATCCTGTAGTAAAAGTCCATAGTGCTCTTCCTCCAGGCGACTGCATCTTTGCCATACCGGATTAAAGTTTTTCGAAGAGCAGGTTTTGCACACTGGATCCACCAGGATATGGTAGACGGATACGTGGGTCGGCGTCTATTACATGTGATCCAAGTGTCTTCTATTAGAAGTCGAAAGTCAGGTGAATTAAGAAGTGCCGTGTTCAGTTTCCATAAACCACGTCCGTGCCATACTGCCTGTCTTGTGAGAACAACATCACAGAAGTAAGCCTCATGATCTGAGAAAGCAACAGGCCAGATTTCAGTCTGTCGAGTGTGTTGAATTAGGGATCGCGAGATGTAGATGCGATCCAGTCGGCTAGAGGAGTGCGCAGTGTAGTACGTAAAGCCCAAAAGATCACCGTGAACATGTCTCCACGTGTCGACAAATTGCAGGCGCGTGACGACTGTTTCCAGAGCTGCGCATGGTGAGTGACGCGGTAATTGATCCTGAGGTCGCTGGGTGCAGTTGAAGTCTCCACCCATGACCTAGTCATCGTGTGGTCCCATAAAAAGGGGTGTAACTTCATTCGCGAAGAAGGCATTGCGTTCACGACGGTAGCTGGAGCCCGACGGCGCATAAATGTTGACGATGCGTACACCAAAGAGAGTAAGGGCCATACCTCTGCAGTTGGGGAGGTATAGGACATCTTCGGCAGGAAGACCTTCGCATAAGATGATGGCAACACCACTACCGGTGTCCGAAGCGGGAGAAAGATGCACCGTGAAGCCATGTGGTGGTGAAAAATCGGCGACATTCACTTCCTGAAAAAGCGCAATATCTATGTCCGCATCATAAATCATATCGCGGAGCAGCGCCAGTTTGTGGGGCGCACGAATGATCGCGATGTTAATCGTTGCGACACGATAATGCTGGTGTTGCAGTCCCACAGGCACAGTTGGGGCTTCTTCTTCAGGAGCGAGAGGTCGTCGATCTTGCCGGTCCGCTGAAGAGGCTGCTATTGTGGAGAGTTTGCGGGCGCGGGCGCAACCGATGGGGGTGCCCCATCATCAGCAGCGTCCACCCCAGTCCCTTCGATCTCCACGTCGTCTGCCCAGGAGACTGATACTGCGGTAGGGCATCGGCTGTGAACATCATCCACGTGGAGAGGAGACGTAGTTTTCGTTTCATCGGATAGGCTCTCTTCAACGTCGACCTGTGGGGGCGACGGCGCCAGTAAGGAGGGGTGTTCGTTGCCAGTGGTCGCCTGTGGCGGATCTTTCGCATCAGACTTTTGGTCATCAAAGAGCGGTTTGTCGTCCGTCTTCGGGTCTGCATCCCTGGTATCCATCCGTAGAATGGATCCATCAGGGGGTGTACGGCTACGTTTCTTTCTCTTTCGTGTCGACCCTTGTTTTCGAACAGGTCGTTCAGAGTCCGATTGCGGGTGGCTTTCGTCTGACTCTGGACCAGTCTGAAGGAAAGCAGAAGTAGGTACCACTCCCGGATCAACGTCCATCTCAGTAGCATTTACAGTCACAGTGCTGCAATGATTCGGCAGGTCAGGATCTGGCGTCTGTGGCACCTCAAAAGGAATCTCAGGAGCGGTTGCATCTACCTGATGAGACGACGTCAACGGAGCAGGAAGACTCTGTGTAGAGGTGCTACCTTCCTGGGCAACCTTGGCGTATGTGACAGGGATCTGAGTCATCACCGCTGGGGACGCTTCCTCGCCGACCGGCGTCTGGATCAGGCGGCGTCGCATGCAGGCGGACCTGACGTGGCCTTCTTGTCCACAACCCGCACATGTTCGGGGTTGGCCGTCGTACATGACAATGGCTCGCACCCCGCCAATGGTCAGGTATGATGGTGTATGTTTTGTCAGTTCAATTTTGACCTGAAGCACGCCATTAAGGACATGGTAGGTCGTGAAGGTTTGCCAATTTTCCTCTACGTAACCGATGACGTTACCGTATGGCTGTAACGCAGAGACAACTTCGTCCTTCGGCACTTCAAAAGGTAGTTCAAACACCCCAATCGTGCGTTGACCGTACTCTGCGAGTTCAAGTGTTACAGCTCCGACGTGACCATCAGCGTATTTGAACTTAAGTCCATTGGCATGGCGGCGAATAACATCTTCACACACCTCGGTGTTTGTCATTTTAATATGAACGACACTACTCGTGATCGAAAAATGGATTCCGATAACGTGGTTAGGATCTAAACGAACTTCTTCACGTATGAACGTTTCAACTTCATGTGCACGAGGTCGCGCATGTTCAGCTGGGAAGGAAACTTTAAGGGTCGCACGGCGGTAAGCGCTCGACATGTTGTTCACGGTGGACGGACACAAGCCTTAAAGCTACGACGCGGAAGTAAACAACGCCCGCAGCGGAGCACTGGCCGGCGCGCGGGGCCGTCCGCACGCTGCCACGGCTGAGAGCCGACTGACCGCTCGGCTAATCCTGCGCGGCTCAAATACAGAGATATGTAAACAGTCAACATAAGACAACGTCTGGTGCAGTTGTTAGAGCTGTTATTGCTTCTACGATGACAGGTTATCAAGATTTAAGTTATAGTCGCCGCACGAGCGATGGGACACAACATCTCCGGGATTGCGATGACGTGGGGATTTTCCGTTCTACCATCTCACTAGCGTACCGTGAATATCAGGAATCCGGTAAAACATCGAATCGCCGACATCGGTGCTGCCGGAAAAAGATCCTGCAAGAACGGGACCAATGATGACTGAAGACAATCGTTCAACGCGACAGAACTGCAGCCCTTCCGCAAATTGCTGCAGATTTCAATGCTGGGCCATCAACAAGTGTCAGCGCGCGAGTTATTCAACGAAACATCATCGATATGGGCTTTCGGAGCCGAAGGCCCACTCGTGTACCCTAGATGACTAGTACTTCAGTCATTAGTCGAGTACATGCCATGTCATGTTGAGGCACTTCTGCGTGCTCGCGGGGGCCCTACACGATATTAGGCAAGTGTACCGGTTTCTTTCTCTTTTCATTGTATATCGACAGTGGTCAACTCGGTTACGACCACAGGACATGATCGAGGGGAGCAAATGCTCAGTAGTGCTCGCTTGTTGAGCGAGCGCCAGAGAGAAACAAGGTTGGATGGTGTTCGTTGAGACGGCGTGTGCACTGGTGCGCTTCTAATATTAGCTGTGCACTTGCTACGGACTTAAGTGGCGAACGGATGGAACACGCCTGTATCGCCGTGGTGGTGTGAAGTGCGTCGCGGCGAGAGTGTTCGCTGGCCTGGCAAGAGGAAGGCCACACACACGGCCAACCGACTCGGCTCAAATTTGACAAATCGTTTGTGTACAACCTAAAACGAAGGAATCTAAGATGTTTTGGGTCAACACCCCCGCTTTTTTGAGAAAATCACCCCTAATGCTTATGACGAGCAATCGACTCAAAATTGGCGGGATCGATAGATAATTGTAAATAGAGCATTTTTCATCATCAGGTATGGGGTCCGAAAACGCATACTTTTCCAGAAATCGAGGTAAGAAACTTTTACAATTGCCGCTTGTGTACCCACATGGAAAACGCTTTCGCCGATAGCACCGTTAGCGCAACGGCCAAGGTAACTGGCTGGGAATCGGAGAAACTTCGCGAATATTCTTCTTTCCGTTTGTATTTTTCCATATGTCAATTGATAGGGATAGGAGGATTAATAAGGTAAGTAAATCAATAAGGAATGATAATAATAAGGTAGGCAAATAAATTTCTCAAACCTCTTGGCGTAGTAAACGACTAAAATGTTACTCCAGGTCACTTTACAATGGCTCTTCCAGTCACTGTTACGTGTCCTCACTTTTCTTTGAACAACTAGATGGATGGTCATTTAAACATTCGAAACAAATATACTCATGGCACCAAGAACATCTAATGAATGCAATCTTTCGACAGTTACACTGTTCGGCGGAAAGCAAACTTGGTTTACATTTAAAAATATGTGTTTTTCGGGAATTAATTTTGATGCGTAGCACGCATACGATATCATTGCCTGAAAAATCGGTGCTGAAAGTTGGTTATGAACTATGCTGTGAATAGTTATTGCATCCGTGCGGTTGTGCGATTCCCGCTGGGTTTCCAGAAGCACACTGCAATTCTGAAGCCTGGAAATAAAGTTTTTAACCTGGCGATAGAAATAAACATCACACGGCTGGCACACAGATGTGCAGTTTGGCGGTATTACTTTTACTGTGCATTCGGCTGACCCTCGCCATCTATAAACATTGTATCATATATTGTAATATTAATTTGTCCACTCCAGGAATCCAATATGAGACAGAACTTGTTATCAGAAACGTATGGTTTTAAAGAATTCTCAAGAAATGTTCTGTAAATCGCATTCGTCAGTTTCCCGGATTAATAGCAAGTAAGGTAAACATTTTTGAATGAGTCGGTTAAACGATTGACCTCTTCTATAAACCGAGGACCAAATGTAACATTCGTTTCTTGTAAACACAGGTAAACCTTAGGCAACACTTTTCCAGAGGCTGTGATGGCATATTGCGCCGTGTACCAACGTGTTAGTTTGTTTTTACTACCAACTGCGACAAGGGTTCGTTTTTCTCCCTTATGCGATAACGTGCGTCGAATATTCACCCGATACTTCCATCCTGTTTGATCGGTGTTGATCACGTAATCACGATTAAAACAGGTCATAAGTGACGCCGTTTGCGTGCTGAAAAGAGCCGCCACTTTCTGTATATCTTCTATATTTTGTAACTCCTTATGAGAGACGTATTTAGTTGACGAATATTTACTCAGATTTGAAATTTCTTCCCCAAGATAATTATGCAGCAAACGTAAAATCCTCGTTGACCGTATATTGAAACGCTGCACTTGCAGCCCACTTCTGAAATATTATCTTTGTTACATTCTCGTTACGACAACGAGATTCGACAAATCGGTCGTATGTCCACTTATTTATCGCCTGGTATTTGTCGTATCTTGTCCCTCCTTTAACGACATCACTTTCTCACAATTTCAAGTCCTTCTTCCTTTTCAGGTCTGTTGTTGCTGCATTCTTTTGCAGTGTTTGTAAGTTCCAATTTGGATGATTCCTGGCTAGCGCTACCGCCTTTACTTTTACTTCAAGGGGTATAGCGCCGTAGTTCAATTGTTTAGTAATCGGTTCGTAATACTCATCGGGCACAGATAAAGCACATATTCCCAGTGACGTGGAGATTTCCAAAGTGTTATGACCATTTTGCGATTCACTAGTCGGGATATCTTCCACCGAATCTGCTTCGTCTTCATGGTATAGTACTTCAGTACCAATAAAAGTCATTTTGTTCGTCAGCTCCAAAAATCGTTCGACGATAGCCGCCCCTATCAATCTGGGACGCTGAGAAACAGAACTGCCTGCTTCCGGTAGTGCATTGATAATGCATCTGTCTTGCAACACTTTTACAAACCAAAACACAGCGTCGGTAACTTCTCGCTTGCCATCGTCTGTGACAGGCTCCCAACTATATATTACAGCGCTAGTCGAAGGGTGTACATCCTCCATTATTCAGATTATGAACCTAAAAGATATGACACAACAAACTATAGCTAGTTACTACGGCATAAAAAGACGAGCTAATTACTACAAACTACATACAGTACTCGCCATACGTTACTTACGGAAGAGCACTGTATTCATTCACAAAACGTATTTCATTCGGCGCATTAACGATGGAAAAATCACCATATGTATCCACGAGGTTCGCGGCAGCCTAATGACGGAAAACAACTCTTTCCGATTGACTTCTATAAGGCTCGTGCTGGACACCTTCACTCTTCCAGGTTCACAACTATGATATGAAGAAGAGGGAACCGGGACTTGCCGGCCGCGGTGGTCTCGCGGTTCTAGGCGCGCAGTCCGGAGCCGTGCGACTGCTACGGTCGCAGGTTCGAATCCTGCCTCGGGCATGGATGTGTGTGATGTCCTTAGGTTAGTTAGGTTTAAGTAGTTCTAAGTTCTAGGGGACTGATAACCACAGCAGTTGAGTCCCATAGTGCTCAGAGCCATTTGAACCATTTGGAACCGGGACATCTCTCTCCCCGCGTGCATTCTGTCCCGTGCCTCGTTGTAAACATGCGTCGCGCGGTTGGCTATCTGTGATCCCTCGTGAGAAATTCGCAGCACTCTTACTCGGAGTTGTTTTCATGTGACGAGGCTTAAAAGTTTAACACTTTACTAACTCACGGCGTTTGAGAAATTAGTTTGCCTACCTTATTATTATCATTCCTTATTGATTTACTTGCCTTATTAATCCTCCTATCCCTATCAATTGAGATATGGAAAAATACAAACGAAAACAATAACACCCGCCAGGTTTTTGCGAGATTCGCACCCGGGTTTTCCGATTCCCAGTCAGTTACCCTGGCCGTTTCGTTATCGGCGCTGACGGCGAAAAGCGTTTACCATGTGGGTAGAGAAGCGGCAGTTGTAAAAGTATCTTTCCTCGATTTCTGGAAAAGTTTGCGTTTCCGGACCCCATACCTGATGATGAAAAATGCTCTATTTACAATTATCTATCGATCCCTACAATTTTGAGTCGATTGCTCGTCATAACCTTTAGAGGTGATTTTCTCAAAATTGCTGGGGAGTTGACCCAAAATATCTTCGTTTTAGGTTGTACACAAGCGACCTGCCAAATTTGAGCCGAATCGGTTGGCCGTGTCTGAGGCCTTCCCCTTGTGAGACATAGCGGACGGAAACTTCTACTGCATGCCTTGGGAGGAGCCATTGTTGTTGCGATACGGCAGTGCGATGGTGGCAAATTTTTACTGATACTTCTGAAATAATTGTCTGGGGTCGGTTCCTTAATCAGCACGGTAGTTGCTAATGACCAAGTGGTTAACTTTTGTTCATTTGTTGAAATATGAACGGGTTCCTTTTAAACTGTGTGCTTTCATTTGTTCTGAGACTGTGCTTATATTTCATTCATGTGTTCCAGGTAGCTTAATAACTGTGCTGGTAAATCCTAGAGCTTGTAGTGATGGCTGACGAGCATTGCGTATGTCATGGCTTAGTGGTTCCTTGTTACCGCCATGTATTCCGTCACCTGACGCCGGTAGCTACTCCCACTGGCTCTGGGCGTGAGATCAAAGTTTGTTATTACTGTAAGCCTTCAGAAAAGATGCCGTCTTAATGATATGTAAAATTTAATTCTTAGAATGGTTCAGAAAGTAATTCATTTTAAGTTTTAACAGATTTTTAACTTTGTTTGTGTCTTCCAGTTTTACATGGATCACTAGTAAATTTTGTCACATCTTTGGCTTGTAGCCACAGTAACAAGGTGTAAATAAGAAGTTGCGATTGAGTTTTCTTCTGTAATGATTGCTTCTTTAAGTTAGTTGAGGACGTGATCAAGATGTAGTTAAGATACTAGATATCCTCTGGGAAATTTTATCTGTAACAAGTTTGTTTTAAAGTATTATGTGTTTATTAGCTAATCCAAGCCCTCTCCATTCCACCACCTAGCTCCTGTAAACCGCACAATTAAAATGTAAGCTACATTTATCTATACATTGATGATCCAAAACTTATGATCACCTGCTTAATAGCTTGTTTGTCCGTCTTTGGAACGAAATATGTCACTGATACTGCATATCAGCGATCCGACAGTTCTTTGGTAGGTCTGTGGAGGTATGTGGCATTAGATGTCTACGCACAGGTTATGTAATTCGCTTAATTAACGGCCCGCTGATTTGCGTATGCAGTGATGGCACCCGATAGCGACGCAGATGGGTTCCATAGGATTTACATTAGGCGAATTTGGTCACCGAGACATCAACATGAGTTCACGATAACGCACCTCAAACTGCGCGGTTCTGGCTCCGAGATGCGGACAATTATACTGCGTAGAAGATGACATCGCCGTTGGGCAATACATCAAGCATGAAGGGATGCAGGTGGTGCGCAGCTGTCAGCGTGTCTTCGATTACTACCATAGACCGAGCGAGGTGGCGCAGTGGTTAGACACTGGACTCGCATTCGGGAGGACGACGGTTCAATCCCGCGTCCGGCCATCCTGATTTAGGTTTTCCGTGATTTTCCTAAATCGCTCCAGGCAAATACCGGGATGGTTCCTTTGAAAGGGCACGGCCGACTTCCTTCCCCATCCTCCCTAATCCGATGAGACCGATGACCTCGCTGTCTGGTCTCCTTCCCCAAACAACCCAACCCAACCCAACTACGATAGGTCCCATGCGAGCACTGGAGAATGTCCCCCATAGCATAAGACTGCTCCCACCAGCCTGCGTCCGTGGCGTGCTGCACGTTTCGAGCCGCCGTTCACCTCGATGACAGCATTTGTGGAGATGGCCATCGATCTAGTGTAGCAAAAATGTGATTCACTCGAAGCGCCGACACGTTTCCATTGATCGTCGGTCGAATCCCGATGCTCCCGTGCCCACTACAATCGTAAATGACGATGTCGTTGAGTCGACATGTGAACGCGTAGGGATGGTCTGCTGTGGTGCTGGCCGGCCGGAGTGGCCGAGCGGTTCTAGGCGCTACAGTCTGGAACCGCGCGACCGCTACGGTCGCAGGTTCGAATCCTGCCTCGGGCATGGATGTGTGTGATGTCCTTAGGTTAGTTAGGTTTAAGTAGTTCTGAGTTCTAGTGGACTGATGACCACAGCAGTTAAGTCCCATAGTGCTCAGAGCCTTTTGAACCATTTTTTTTTTGCTGTGGAGCTCCATGTTCAACAATGTACGATGAACAGTGTGCTCCGAAGACTTTTTCGTGCGCCCCCCGTGTGCTCTTTCGGCAGAAATGCCACAGATCACCATCTATCCTACTTTACAGAGCAGAAAAGCCTTTAAACACCACGTTCTGTGAAGAGTCATGAACGTCCAACTATTTAGCGGCTAGTGGTAGCTTCACTGTCATTCTACCTCTTTCCGAAGATGCCCGCGCCAGTGGGACGTGACACTCGACCAGCTTCGCCGTGTTCAAGATACTCGTTCACAGCCTCTGTGTAATAATAACTTGCCCTTTGTCAAAGTTACTTATCTCAATGGATTTCCCCATCTGTGACCCACATCTTCTTTAGGGTGATCCCCTGTCCGTGTGTGCTCCGCTTATATACTTCTGTTACTGCGTCACGTGCTCTCAACGCCACCAGACAGCATCCAACGTCGCGGTGGGTAGTGGTCATAATGTTGCGGCTTATCGGTGTAGATATCTACCTTATAGTATGGGATCATGGATGATTCAGTGATCTACCTATCCAACTTGTTTCTTATCCTTCGAGTGACTGAAGCCTTTTCGATCAATGGATGAAGTAGCAGGGATGGCATGTTGGTGACACTGGTGTCCTCGAATTATACCAGATCTTCCGTCAAACACTCAATGGTCAAGAATGTATACTCTTACCTTAGTGTTCCTTAATAATGGTCACGCGGGTCGATTCTGGCTGCTGCCTGTCCATACAGTTAATCCCACTGTTTATCATTTGAAATTTTTAAACCTTGGAAATATTTAGCATCACCTACGTTGGTTTTCAGCAGTTCTGTCAGTACCTTCACACTGTCAACATCAAATTGTTATCTCGCAGGCGAAAGGTCGATCATAACGTTTCTTTCGCATAGAAACTTCGTTCTTAGGATGAAAGCTACTACCAATAAATCTGCCGCTAAGAATGTATATAATGTGGTGTCACCGCCAGACACCACACTTGCTAGGTGGTAGTTTTAAATCGGCCGTGGTCCATTAGTACATGTCGGACCCGCGTGTCGCCACTGTGTGATCGCAGACCGAGCGCCACCACAAGGCAGGTCTGGAGAGACTGACTAGCACTCGCCCCAGTTGTACAGACGACGTAGCTAGCGATGCACACTGACGAAGCCTCGCTCAGTTGCAGAGCAGATAGTTAGAATAGCCTTCAGCTAAGTCAATGGCTACGACCTAGCAAGGCGCCATTAGTAACATTGCATGTATCTAAAGAGTCTCACTTGTATCGCCACAATCTCCAGATGTACCAAAAGGATGGATTAAAGTTAAGTATTCCAGGAGCTACGTACTTTTCTTTATAGCATTCATTACGTATCCTGTTTCAGACCTCTCGCCATCCAGTTTTGGCTTAGCGCGTGCCTTTCGGCTTCCTCTCATTGTGTCTAGGCTGTCTTGTCTAGACACAACATATAATATCGCTACATTTCTTAGGCGAAGCGGTGTGCAATCTTGCCATTCAGTGTTGCGAGACCTGGTGTCTGTTGCTCCCAGTATATTGCAATTTCTATCTTACATATCCTGTGGTAAAAATCATCAGAGACAGCTGACTGCAGCACCCATATCCAGTACCACTGCCGTTAAGATGTTGCGTGCGTACATATTCTCAGCGGACTGCAACGCATTAATGGGTCGACTATCGCACTTAGTGTCAACCCCACTGACATAACTTCTTTGTCGTGTGTTTTTTTGTGTTAGAGTATGTATTTGTACGGATGCCTGCTGAGAATAGGTCGAACAGCAAAGTAGATAGGACGGAATCTTGAAAAGGCTGTTTATTTGTTTCTTTGGACCAACAGTGTCTATTTTTTGTCAAGAACAGGCTCCTGACGTTCAGCACGAAACAGAGCTTGTACATAAACAGACGCGGAACGCGTTGATTTCTGAGCTTTTCGGCCAGCAGGTGTTGATATACACTGTCACATACGTTTTTTATCTGTGTCAGAACTGTTAATAGGTATTAATTCTCGGTATAGGTGCCCTGTAAGTCGGTCACAAAAGGAATAAGTGTCTCATTTGTCCGCTTCCCCTTTCTGATCCCAGTTTACGCAGATAGGAAATGTTTATGATTCTCAACCGAGCATTCTAGTTTATTTGATCAGACTTTACAGTGTCGTATACAGAAGTAGTGTGATAAGCGTGTACAACGAAGAGCATTCTGTTTGCTTCCTAGGATTTTGCCTTGGTATAACACTAGCCGTCATTAACTCTGGGCTGTAGGCTTTATTAGTTCATAAATTATTTATGACGCACATTAACGGATTCCTCCTTCTGCTGCAGGTGTTTTAGTATTGTGCACTGGATGTAGTTTGGACTGGGCGGTATACGTTTGAAATTTCCGTGCTGAAGCACCTTATTCCTTTAAAACTTTCCCATACTAATTTTTGCAGGTTATCTCGAGATGTTACAAAGGTTTCGTTAGGTTTCTCTCTTGTTATTCATCTTCTCTCTCTCTTTTTCTTTTTCTTAAAAAGACAATCAGTCCATCTTGGCCTGCATTCTATTCTGATTCAGAAAATTTCACTCTGTAGCTTGTCCCTTATACGTTCTAAGTGCTACTCTGTTCTCTTCGAACACAGCCTCACGTTCTCCAGCTGACCAGATAGATTTTAGTCTATCAGAAACGTAGACAGATGTGTTTTCAGGGATGGAGCTTTCTGTCACCCTTCCTATATCCCCCGTCCAAAAATTTCAGGGACTGCTTTTGCTTCTGGCGTATAAGCGATGTCAGCGCAGCAGCTACAGTGTTAGCTTGAACTAACAACCGTAAATAGCAGATGTGCATTCATCCAGTCAATTGTGAGAAGGCAGTGTTAAGTCGTGGATATGCGACTGCCGTTTGTCAACGTTGTTGTCACAAATCGAAATGGGACAACATTTCTAAATCGAAAGTTCAATACAGTGTCCAGTAAATTTTGAAGAAGAGGTAAGTTCGTGCAAAGTTTGTCTCGCACACATTGACTACGGACCAAAAATAACACGTGGACGCCTGCCACAATTGGAGTGAAATGTAAACGCAGACTATTCGTTTCTGGAAACAATCATCACGGGTGAGAAGACTTTCTTAAATTTATTGGCTTTCAGACGTACCTATAATATCATCTCAATAATGGTATGTCAATTATGACGATACGAACGTAAAGACAACACAATACTCAGTCTCCGAGCGGAGAAAATCTCCGATCTGGCCTGAAATCAAAGCCAGGTCCCTTCGATTAGCAATCCGCCACGGTGATTGTGCAGTTATCGAGGTGGACTTCTGAGAAGATTTGGTGTTATCAGTACGAACCTACCACAAAACTATAAAGTGCAGTAATTCACATGAACCGCAACACTTTGACGACATGACCAACACTCAAGCCAATGTGACGCGCTATTTGAGCAACAGACATGCCAAAGAAGGATTTTTCCTACAGTTTCACGTGGGTGTATGAACATTCTGTGCTTTGTAATCAAATGGAGGGAGATTATGGAGAATTCAAAAAATGGTTCAAATGGCTCTGGGCACTATGCGACTTAACTTCTGAGGACATCAGTCGCCTAGAACTTAGAACTAATTAAACCTAACTAACCTAAGGACGTCACATCCATCCATGCCCGAGGCAGGATTCGAACGTGCGACCGTAGCGGTCACGCAGTTCCAGACTGAGGGGCCTAGAACCGCACGGCCACACCGGCCAGCTATGGAGAATTCCTGAAGCAGTAAAGCTACTATCTCTGTTTTATCAAATGTTCAAATGTGTGTGAAATCCTATGGGACTTGACTGCTAAGGTCATCAGTCCCTAAGCTTACACACTACTTTATCTAAATTATCCTAAGGACAAACACACACCCATGCCCGAGGGAGGACTCGAACCTCCACCGGGACCAGCCGCTCAGTCTAGGACTGCAGCGCCTTAGACCGCTCGGCTAATCCCAGGCGGCTCTGTTTTATCAATCGAGACTAGAAACTATTTGGATTGGCGAGGTACGGACATATACAGAGTGTAGATTTGACGGAGGGATAGGTTTGTTGCGTGCTGCAACATCATGCCAATATGTATCATACTGATATATTTCTTACGAATAAATCCATGTAGATCGCTTAATATACTTTCATTTATTACGACGTTTCTGCTACTGCCATCATCAGTAGGTAAGAAATGGACATGTATTGAGTGATCTAGGCTTCCTTATTCCACAAAGCGATAGTTCGAGTTACTTTTCTAAAACATTTTTGATAAAAATGAGTATATCCTGTAATCAATTGTTTCATCCCCGCGTGTAATAGCATCCCATGGAAATGGAACATGTTTCCGCAGTAGCACATATACATACCTTTTGTTCTTTGACAACTCTTAGGTTTACCATGTTCATCTGAGCGCGCTTTCCTCTGTAGTATACTCTCAGTGAACATCGCCAATGAGGCAAGGCGCACAGACGAGTGCATTCACAGTAAGAGCATTTATGGTGCTACTCTGTGATAGATACAGCAACTAAATTTATGGGATTACTATCCGTAATACTGTTCGCACGACAGTACTAACGAGTTTATCGATTAAAACGCTTTACGGCATTTTGTGATTTCTGCTGTATACAAATTGTACTGAAGGTGGTTAGTTTTTATTGTTTAACAACCAAAAATTGTGATACGCACTGTACGGGACTAAAGTATTGATTAAATTCTCGCTATTCCTTTCCTTGCCCCCGTGGCCGGAATGTTGTTTTACGAGGTTAGTTAACTACCTGCTGAAGGTCTGTGGGGACCGGTGACGGAGTCAAACTTGTTGCTGTACGTGCGTAACTGGCGGGGAGGAAAGTTGCTCCTGTGCCAGTTATCCTCTGGGTACCGGAGGGACGGCTTCTTGGCTCTGCAGATTTACTTGAGGCGTTGCTATCAAGTTGGGATAAATTTTGCTCCTAAGCAACCCTGCGGCCTGTTTGCATGCAATGTCTTGAAAAGCCACGATCTGTTTAATGAGTTTCTCCTCAGTATGATCTGAGCAGCTTATATCACTGGACGTATTTTGGCCAGAACAGTCTACGGCTACTATCATCGTCAAAACGTAACAAAAGAAAATATATCAATAACTTATATTAAGCGACGTAGACGGCTCTATTCGCAAAAATTCATAGTCAGACACATTCAGGGGATTTATTTCCTTTGTTAGTAAACTCACCTCATTGTTGCTTTCGTTCGTACCTATATAGGGGGAAGCCGAACTCCAGTGACAAAATTTCTGAGATTGCTCCCCACCGAGCGAGGTGGCGCAGTGGTTAGCACACTGGACTCGCATTCGGGAGGACGACGGTTCAATCCCGTCTCCGGCCATCCTGATTTAGGTTTTCCGTGATTTCCCTAAATCGCTTCAGGCAAATGCCGGGATGGTTCCTTTGAAAGGGCACGGCCGATTTCCTTCCACATCCTTCCCTCACCCGAGCTTGCGCTCCGTCTCTAATGACCTCGTTGTCGACGGGACGTTAAACAATAATCTCCTCCTCTGAGGTTGCTCCAAGATATTTTACGGGTATTTTGGTGTAAGGGATCCGTGGTTTCCAGCAGATCGTTACAGATTAATATTTTTTTCGGCTTTTTATCCCAATTAACTTTGTTTCTGTGAAAATACCTTGGCAAATGGCTCTGAGCACTATGGGACTCAACTGCTGAGGTCATTAGTCCCCTAGAACTTAGAACTAGTTAAACCTAACTAACCTAAGGACATCACAAACATCCATGCCCGAGGCAGGATTCGAACCTGCGACCGTAGCGGTCTTGCGGTTCCAGACTGCAGCGCCTTTAACCGCACGGCCACTTCGGCCGGCACAAATACCTTGGCAGCAGTCAAAAAGCCTGTAATATGCAATCACCAACAAGTGTAACACAAAAAGTAGAGTGAGCCGTGAGTGGCTCGTGTTCCCGCCATCACGTAATTTACACGCAGTTTTTAACGTGCTTCCACCTCACTACGTTAATTTAAATTACCACTGTCACTCAGTTGCTGCTTTGGCTGACCGTGATCGGTGTTAGCAGCGCGTATCGATATATCCCTTTCGTAGTATCTTTGTTTGACTGCTAATACTTCCCGGCCGTTGTCTGTTGTGAGGAAGTTCGGGCTGCCAGTCAGTTGGAATGCGTCTGGAGCGCCGTCCGGATCTGCCAGTCGGGGAGCTGCAATGCGGCACTAGTGCAGTCGGGTTGGAGCAACAGTGAGGTCTGCGTCGACATGGCTCGCCCGACCATTGCCGCCACGCATCACTTGAGCAAGGCCACGGTCTTGGTGGATCGTCGGTCGGTCGTCCAACCGGACGACGCGTTTTGGCTCGCCAATCTTTCATAAGTCGGCTGTGTGTGTTTGTGTGCATCGACTCCCGATTTGTCTTCGTGTGTGCTTAGTTGCTGTTGGGTATCGTTCAGGTCTTCGTGCAAGTGTTTGTCAGTTTGTGTGTGTAGTTGGCGTAATTTCCACTGACGACTATTTCAGATGTTGTCGGCATTCTGCGGGGAGTCGGTCGGTTGTAGCGGACGAGGGAAGTTGTCTCCGCGCGGTGCAGTCGGATGGGTCCGCTGCCGGCCCTGCGCAGTGTCGGATCGTGTGTGGAGCTGTCTGATCGCTACGAGCTTCGTGGTTCACGTACCCAGGACGTCAAAGTTGACTAGTGGTTTCCACTACCCTAGCCACGTCCATTCCTGTTGCGGTGGTTGGTTTCGGTGGTTTGCTGTTGGGGAGGTTTTCCTGTAAGCAACACAGTGTCTCTACTGCTGAAACTGAGCCTCCATGCGGAGCAATTAACTATTTTGGTTGCCAAAAATTCAAGTGTACCAGCAGAATTTTCTGCCTTGGCGCCGTTAGTGTTGCAGTTACCTGCCCTGGCCACTAACGTAATTTCAGGCAGCGTCCTTCCTCACCTGTTGTAGCTGTCCAACATGGTGTGCAATTTTGACAGCTAATACATACATCATTGTGGATTATCACGTTCGTAACCTTTGGTGTTTGAATTCTCATGTACTGATTGATGGCAAGCAAGTTGCGTCGGTTGGTCCGTAGCTATCTCCTGGTTGGGTTCCATCGAATCAAGTGTACTTGGGCTCACCACCTGTCTCGCCTAAGCGAACGAGGGCAGGCCGACCTCCATGTAGGCTACTGAGTGCCGTTGTCTTTATTGTCTTTCCCACCGGTGTTTAATTATGTTTTCAGCTACTTAAAATCTAAGGCTTAAGGTTTCTTCTTTTTCTTAAAAATTTTTCAATATTAATTGTGGGCTTTGTCTTACAACCTTATTCTTAAAATTATCTTTCAAGCTTAAACACTGTGACCTTCTGCCTTTAAAGGTCTACGGTAATGTTGTTGTTGTTGTCGTCTTCAGTCCAGAGACTGGTTTGATGCAGCTCTCCATGCTACTCTATCCTGTGCAAGCTTCTTCATCTCCCAGTATCTACTGCAAGCTACATCCTTTTGAATCTGTTTAGTGTATTCATCTCTTGGTCTCCCTCTACGATTTTTACCCTCCACGCTTCCCTCTAATACTAAATTGGTGATCCCTTGATGCCTCAGAATATGCCCTACCAGGCGATCCCTTCTCCTAGTCAAGTTGTGCCACAAATTTCTCTTCCCTCCAATTCTATTCAATACCTCCTCATTAGTTATGTGATCTACCCACGTAATCTTCAGCATTCTTCTGTAGCACCACATTTCGAAAGCTTCTATTCTCTTCTTGTCTAAATTATTTATCGTCCACGTTTCACTTCCATACATGGCTACACTCCATAAAAATCCTTCAGAAACGACTTCCTGACACTTAAATCTACACTCGATGTTAACAAATTTCTCCTTCAGAAATGCTTTCCTTGCCATTGCCAGTCTACATTTTATACCCTCTCTACTTCGACCATCATCAGTTATTTTGTTCCCCAAATAGCAAAACTCCTTTACTACTTTAAGTGTCTCATTTCCTAATCTAATTCCCTCAGGATCACCCGACTTAATTCGACTACATTCCATTATCCTCGTTCTGCTTTTGTTGATGTTCATCTTATACCCTCCTTTCAAGACACTGTCCATTCCGTTCAACTGCTCTTCCAAGTCCTTTGCTGTCTCTGACAGAATTACAATGTCATCGGCGAACCTCAAATTTTTCGTTTCTTCTCCATGGATTTTAATTCCTGCTCCGAATTTTTCTTTTGTTTCCTTTACTGCTTGCTCAATATACAGATTGAATAACATCGGGGAGAGGCTACAACCCTGTCTCACTCCTTTCCCAACCACTGCTTCCCTTTGATGTCCCTCGACTCTTATAACTGCCATCTGGTTCCTGTACAAATTATAAATAGCCTTTCGCTCCCTCTATTTTACGCCTGCCACCTTCAGAATTTGAAAGAGAGTATTCCAGTCAACATTGTCAAAAGCTTTCTCTAAGTCTACAAATGCTAGAAACGTAGGTTTGCCTTTCATTAATCTAGCTTCTAAGATAAGTCGTAGGGTCAGTATTGCCTCGCGTGTTCCAATATTTCTGCGGGATCCAAACTGATCTTCCCCGAGGTCGGTTTCTACTAGTTATTCCGTTCGTCTGTAAAGAATTCGCGTTAGTATTTTGCAGCCGTGAGTTATTAAACTGATCGTTCGGTAAGTTTCACGTCTGTCAACACCTGCTTTCTTTGGGATTGGAATTATTATATTCTTCTTGACGTCTGAGGGTATTTCGCCTGTCTCATACATCTTGCTGACTAGATGGTAGAGTTTTGTTAGGCCTGGCTCTCCCAAGGCTATCATTAGTTCTAATGGAATGTTGTCTACTCCCGGGGCCTTGTTTCGACTCAGGTCTTTCAGTGCTCTGTCAAACTCTTCACGCAGTATCAAATCTTCTATTCCATCCTCATCTACATCCTCTTCCATTTCCAAAATATTGTCCTCAAGTACATCACCATTGTGTAGACCCTCTATATACTCCTTCCACCTTTCTGCTTTCCATTCTTTGCTTAGTACTAGGTTTCCATCTGACCTCTTGATATTCATGCAAGTCGCTCTCTTTTCTCCAAAGGTCTCTTTAATTTTCCTGTATGCAGTATCTCTTACCCCCTAGTGATACATGCTTCTACATCTTTACATTTGTCCTCTAGCCATCCCTGCTTAGCCATTTTGCACTTCCTGTCGGTCTCATTTTTGAGAAGTTTGTATTCCTTTTTACCTGCTTCATTTACTGCATTTTTGTATTTTCTCCTTTCATCAGTTAAATTTAGTATCTCTTCCGTTACCCAAGGATTTCTATTAACCCTCTTCTTTTTACCTACTTTATCCTCTGCTACCTTCACTATTTCGTCTCTCAAAGCTACCCATTCTTCTACTGTATTTCTTTCCCCCCATTCTTGTCAATCGTTCCCTAATGCTCTCCCTGACGCTCTCTACAACCTCTAGTTCTTTCAGTTTATCCAGGTCCCATCTCCTCAATTTCCCACCTTTTTGCAGTTTCTTCAGTATTAATCTACAGTTCATAACCAATAGATCTTGGGCAGAGTCCACATCTGCCCCTGGAAATGTCTTACAATTTAAAACTCGGTTCCTGAATCTGTCTTACCATCATATAATCTGATACCTTCCAGTATCTCCAGGCTTCTTCCACGTGTAAAACCGTCTTATTTGATTCTTGAACCAAGTGTTAGATATGATTAAGTTATGCTCTGTGCAAAATTCTACCAGGCGACTTCGTCTTTCATTCCTTACTCCTATTCCATATTCACCTACTATGTTTCCTTCTCTTTTTCCTACTGTCGAGTTCCAGTCACCCATTACTATTAAATTCTCATCTCCATTCACTATCTGAATAATTTCTTTTATCTCATCATACATTTCATCAATCTCTTCATCTGCGGAGCTAGTTGGCATATAAACTTGTACTACTGTGGTGGGCGTGGGCTTCGTGTCCACAATAATGCGTTCACTATGCTGTTTGTAGTAGCTTACCCGCATTCCTATTTCCCCATTCATTATTAAACCTACTCCTGTATTACCCCTATTTGATTCTTTATTGATAACCCTGTATTCACCTGACCAAAAGTCTAGTTCCTCCTGCCATCGAACTTAATTCCCACTATATCTAACTTTAACCTATCCATTTCCCTTTTTAAATTTTCTAACGTAGCTGCCAGATTAAGGGATCTGACATTCCACGCTCCGATCCGAAGAACGCCTGTTTTCTTTCTCCTGATAACATCGTCCTCTTGAGTAGTCCCCGCCCGATCCGAATGGGGGACTATTTTACCTCCGGAATATTTGACCAAAGAGGACGCAATCATCATTTAACCGTGCAGTAAAGCTGCATGCCCTCGGGAAAAATTACGGCCGTAGTTTCCCCTTGCTTTCAGCCGTTCGCAGTACCAGCACAGCAAGGCCGTTTTGGTTAGTGTTAAAAGGCCAGATCAGTCAATCATCCAGACTGTTACCCCTGCAACTACTGAAAAGGCTGTTGCCCTCTTCAGGAACCACACGTTTGTCTGGCCTCTCATGAGATACCTCTTTGTTGTGGTTGCACCTACAGTACGGCTATCTGTATCGCTGAGGCGCGCAAGCCTCCCCACTAACGGCAAGGTCAATGGTTCATGGGCGGTAACATATTCTAAAATCTTGGAACTTAATTGTGGCCTTCAGCCATTTGTATTGCAACTTGGATATGTTTGTTCTATGTACTTTGCTTTGAGGCTTTCCACCTAGCTAAGATAGATTTTTAAAATTATTTTATTGCTATTTTAATTATATTCTTATCTTGTTGATTCTTTAAGATTTCTTGTTTGGAGGCCTTAAGCTGTAAAAGAGTTGCATTTGATAAAGGTTCGGCTATGTGCCGCTTTGGTTGTAAATGTGTTATTAAATTACAATAAATTACAATTAGAAGGGCCGGCCGAAGTGGCCGTGCGGTTAAAGGCGCTGCAGTCTGGAACCGCAAGACCGCTACGGTCGCAGGTTCGAATCCTGCCTCGGGCATGGATGTTTGTGATGTCCTTAGGTTAGTTAGGTTTAACTAGTTCTAAGTTCTAGGGGACTAATGACCTCAGCAGTTGAGTCCCATAGTGCTCAGAGCCATTTTTGAACAATTAGAAGGTGAAATTGACCCCAACCTTATTTGGGCCTTTCCACAATCCTAATAACCTGTTCTGTCCAGCGGGCTTGTGTGAAGTGTTTGTCCGTACGTTCATGTCTGTCGTTTGAATCCTAGGGAACATTGTTATAAGGCGTTCATGTATTCAGTCACAGTACGTCGTAACGAGAAAAACCATTGGTTTCTAGAACTACTTTTGTTATCATTATGTGTGTGTTTCATTGTCCTCGGCTCGCCCCATTCGTGGGTACCTATATAGGGGAAGCCGAACTCCAGTGACAAAATTTCTGACGTTGTTCCACGATATTTTACGGGTATTTTGGTGTAAGGGATCCGTCGTCACCAGCAGCTCGTTACAGATTAATAATATTTTCGGCTTTTTATCCCAATTAAGTTTGTTTCTGTGAAAATACGTTTGCAGCAGTCAAAAAGCCTGTATTATGCAATCACCAACGTGTGAAACACAAGAGTAATGCAACAACTCTCAGATAAAATATTTCTACTTTTATCACAGTGTGTTCAGTCTGTTTTGCCAGTGTGCAGTACATTACGTAAAAATGCAGAATCGTACCCTTTCAGGTATTGTTCAAAAAGTTGACAACAATGAAGACGGTAATGTATAGCAATTATCCATTATTAAGGCTGTGAGTGGCTCAGAAAGGAGCTCAATTTGCAGTAACATTTTTTGTACATTCGCACAGTACCATAAACTATCCAACAAATAGCAGAGCGAGTTTCAAATCTAACTTAAAATGATTCCATTGACGAATTTCTATTAGAGCTGGTAGCCAAAAAAACCTTTAAGTGTAGTTGCATGAGTAGGACTAAAAAATATATTCGTTAAAGTTAACACTAACCATATGTACATATCCCGTAAACTGAATGTTCGATAGAATCGTTCAAACGGTTTATGGAACATGTAACCAACTAACTACACCATCAACTGTCTTACACGCTCAAGAATCCCAGGAATTTGGCATACTGTTTCAGAGGTTGCGACAATCCTAGGACCTATGTCCATGTGATTATAGACCTGAGTCTCTCAAACTAGTGTTTTCACATGTCACCGGAAGAAAAAGTCCGTTAGTGACCTCGCTGGCTATGCAACAGGACAACCGCGACAATCCGGTGTTCTCAAAACTAACGAGCCACCGGAGACACGGGTCACTTATTCCAAAGTCTTCATAAAATATCCCTGAACATCGAAATTTTGTCGATGGAGGTCAGGTTTATCCTGTACTAGCGACCCACCCCGGCTTCACAAGGGTAGCGCTAAGATCTATGGCTGGAAAGCTTGTTAATAAAGTGTAGTGCCATGGGTTGACTAAAGCGGTATCATTCTCTTTAACTTCCCTATATATTGTAATAATCTAACTAACGTAACATATACTGCATGCAGTATTAAACGTAAGATTTCTTACTCAGAGATGTCTGTCATGATGTTACAAACAATTCATTGTTTAGTACTTCTAAATCGAGTAATGTAAACCTGGAAATCTCGGTGAGTAGAACATATTGTGCTATACTACTGGATTTTAAGGCACATCATACTTCAATTTTGGTTCAGTTACATGCAGGTGGTATTACATCCACGAGATCCCCGGTAATAGCCCTTTCCATCTGATGCAATAATTTTCTAACTGACCTGTGGTATAACCTACCAACGCTCCTGTCCTTACTTCCCACGAAATATGTTCTAGTACCATACTGATTCACTGACTGCAAGTTTAACTGCTGCTGATTAAATGCACCTGTTTCTGGCAGTACACTGTGAATATTATTGCAGGGTAAGTCGCCATTATCCAGGAACCCTTCCGGATTACCCGCGTTTATATCTACCGTCTTTGCTGTTTCCGTGTGTTCCAGTTCTCTTTGGTTATGTTGACGAATCGCTTCTGCAGCTTGCTCTCTTCAATCTCACTGCGTTTCAGTTGCCGTTGACTCCAAGCATGATGCCTGCGGCTGGTTGATGATCTGAGACCGCTGACGGGACGGAATCCGCATTAGGTGTGACTGTCGGCACGTCTTCGTAGCCACCACTTTACAAAATGGCTCACTCCACTTCCTCTATCGCACTGAACTCCACTAGGTCAGACGGATTGAGAACTTCGTTATGCCTCAACCTCCCCCTATTGTGCCTCTGAGCCAGATAGAAGAGTCTCGAGGTGGAAAAACAGCTGCTAAACAATGTGAAGACGAGAACACTAGGTAAACGTCAGACAGAAGGTATGAACCAGGATCAATATACACTACTGGCCATTAAAATTGCTACACCAAGAAGAAATGCAGATGATAAACGGCAATTCATTGGACAAATGTATTATACTAGAACTGACTTGTGATTACATTTTCACGCAATTTGGGTGCATAGATCCTGAGAAATCAGTATCCAGAACAACCACCTCTGGCCGTAATAACGGCCTTCATACGCCTGGGCATTGAGTCAGACAGAGCTTGGATGGCGTTCACAGATACAGCTGCCCATGCAGCTTCAACACGATACCACAATTCATCAAGAGTAGTGACTGGCGTATTGTGACGAGCCAGTTGCTCGGCCACCAGTGACCAGACGTTTTCAATTGGTGAGACATCTGGAGAGTGTGCTGGCTAGGGCGTCAGTCGAACATTTTCTGTATCCAGAAAGGCCCGTACAGGACCTGCAATATGCGGTCGTGCATTATCCTGCTGAAATGTAGGGTTTCGCAGGGATCGAATGAAGGGTAGAGCCATGGGGCGTAACACATCCGAAATGTAAAGTCCACTGTTCAAAGTGCCGTCGATGCGAACAAGAGGTGACAGAGACGTATAACCAATGGCACCCCATACCATCACGCCGGATGATACGCCAATATGGCGATGACATACACACGCTTGCAATGTGCGTTCACCGCGACGTCGCCAAACACGGATGCAGCCATCATGATGCTGGAAACAGAACCTGGATTCATTCGAAAAAATGACGTTTTGCCATTTGTGCACCCAGGTTCGTCGCTGAGTACACCATCGCAGGCGCTCCTGTCTGTGATGCAGCATAATGGGTAACTGCAGCCATGGTCTCTGAGCTGATAGTCCATGCTGCTGCAAACGTCGTCAAACCGTTCGTGCAGATGGTTGTCTTGCAAACGTCCCCATCTGTTGACTCAGGGATCGAGACGTGGCTGCACGATCCGTTACAGCCATGCGGATAAGATGCCTGTCATCTCGACCGCTAGTGATACGAGGCTGTTGGGATCCAGCACGGAGTTCCGTATTACCCTCCTGAACCCACCGATTCCATGTTCTGCTAGCAGTCATTGGATTTCGACCAACGCGAGCAGCATTGTCGCGATACGATAAACCGCAATCGCGATACGATAAACCGCAATCGCGATAGGCTACAATCCGACCTTTATCAAATTCGGAAACGTGATGGTACGCATATCTCCTCCTTACACGAGGCATCACAACAACGGTTCACCAGGCAACGTCGGTCAACTGCTGTTTGTGTATGAGAAATCGGTTGGAAACTTTCATCATGTAAGCACGTTGTAGGTGTCGCCACCGGAGCCAACCTTGTGTGAATGCTCTGAAAAGCTAATAATTTGCATATCACAGCATCTTCTTCCTGTCGGTTACATTTCGTGTCTGTAGCACGTCATTTTCGTGGTGTAGCAATTTTAATGGCCAGTAGTGTAGCTAGCAAACTGAGAAACACCGGGTGGGGAGCACAGCCCAGCTTCCTCCGCACACACGCTCTGTCCCTGTGTTTCTTTGCTGCCGAGTACGCCACTCCAGTCTAGTAGAGCTCTACACAGTCCAATCAAGTTGATGTGGCTCTTCATGAGACAGGCCTCATGGCCACCGCGTACCTAAGACCAGATCTTTCCACTCATGGCAGTAGCACCTCCAGACGTAAGAAGACAGATTCAGATTCTTTATTGGTCATTCAGCATTATTACATGCAATAGACTTCGTCAGTTCACTTAACCTATTAATTGTACAAAATAAATTTTTACAAATTTAAGTTGATATTGGGCATTTCTAAAAATTCTTCTAATGAATAGAATGGATTAGTTAACAAGAAGTTATGTACATTTTCTTTAAATAATTAGTCAGGCTTCATTGGCGCATTCTTAGACAACTTGTTATATATTTTAATTGCTATATACTTATGTCTATTGTTAGTTTTAGCTAATCTATTTTGTGGCAACAGCAGATAAGTACAGGTTCTTGTATAGTAGTCATACCTTTGATTTGTTACACTTAAATTAGGTAGTTCAGCAAGCATGTAGTTAATGCTGTCAATAAAATATAAATTAACTGTTAAAATTCTATATTTTATGAACAATGGTTTACAATGTGTCCTATTATCTACCATAGCCATTACTCTGCTTTCTTCTGGATCACCATAATTTCATTTATTTTTCTACTGTTTCCCCAGAGTATTAACCCATACTTTAAAACAGATTGAAAAAAGGCAAAGTACGCTGTCCTTACGTACTCAAATGTCACAAAACACATCAGTCTCTTCAACAAATATATAACTCTTGACAGCCTAACCACGATGTGATCAACATGAGAGTTCCATGTTAGATTGTTGTCAAGTATGAGACCTAAAAACATTGCCTTTTGTTTTTCTATTTTTGTAGTCTTTGGTAGACTGAACCGCATATTCTGGGTCTTTCCCTCATTTAATAGTAGACCATTTGCATTAAAGCATGTTGTATTTTCTTTTTCCAATTTCATACCACTTACAAGGTTATCAATTGCATGGTTTACAGACAGAAAAGTTGTATCATCTGCATACATATGTCTTTACATCTATATTTCCTGGTAAGTCATTTATGTGTACAACGAAGAGAAGTGGTCCCAATTTAGACCACTGCGTGTTGAACCTCGAGTGTGTTTAACAGATGATTTCCTGAACTCACCACCTGTTTCCTTTTATTGTGGTATGATTTGGTGAATTTTAAACTTTTATCACATATTCCATAGTACTCAAGTTTAGAGAGCAAAAATGAGTGGTCAACACAGTCAAAGGCTTTGCTCAGATCACATAAGATTACCTGTGTGTGTGTGAGCATGGTCCTCGAATGCTGCTAAAATGTCTCTGAGCTGTATGGCATGTATAGCTGACCTTCCTTTTCTGTAACCAAACTGTGATGCAGTTAACATATCATTCAGTTCTAGGTACACATACATCTGCCGATATATTGTGCCTTAAGACTTTTCCTAGTACTGGAATTAGTGAAATTGGTCTGTAGCTTGCAGGATCTAAATTGATACCCCTCTTAAAGACTGGAGTCACCTTGGATAGTTTGAGAGGATCAGGAAAAACCCCTTCTACGAGACACAGGTTTATAGAATACGTTAATGGTGCTGCAATGTAATGTATGATTTCTTTCAATAGATTGTTTGACATATTAAAAATATCTGTACTGTATGAATTTTTCATTTCTTTGACTATTTTAAGAACTTCTTGTTGGCATAGCTCTTTAAAGTGTTTCAATGATCTGGCACCGCGCGGGTTTAGCCGAGCGGTGTAGGGCGCTGCAGTCATGGACTGTGCGTCTTATCCTGGCGGAGGTTAGTCCACGTGTGTGTGTGTGTGTGTGTGTGTCGCTGCAGTCATGGACTGTGCGTCTTATCCTGGCGGAGGTTAGTCCACGTGTGTGTGTGTGTGTGTGTGTGTGTGTGTGTGTGTGTGTGTGTGTGTGTGTGTGTTTGTCTTTAGGATAATTTGGGTTAAGTACTGTGTAAGCTTAGGGACTGATGACCTTAGCAGTTAAGTCCCATAAGATTTCACACACATTTGAACTTTTTTTTTTTAATGATTTGGCCCTATTATGATTTAGGTTTGCACTCTTAAGATAATCTATATATGTTACATTGGGTTTACTGATCAATCATCAGCACAGCTTACAAAATATTTGTTGAATGTATCTGCTGGTATTGGGACTGTCTCGTCAAAGTTTCGGACTTCAACTTTAACAGTATTAATTACTGACCAGGCTGTTTTGCATTGGTTTTTACTATTTTTTTAACGAGATTTGTGTTGCTTCTTTGTTTCACCAATTGTAACTCTATCTTATAGAGTTTCTTAGTGTTTTTTTTCCGAGATCCTTAATTTCATTAGAATTATTTACTTTGCCAAGGCGCTTCAACAGCAGTGGCTTATTTTTTAGATTCTCCAGTTCTTTGGTGTACCACAATTCACCCTTTCTTGTTTTATGATATATCTTTTGAAGAAGATGGGCCTTTAAAGTACCTACTAAGTAATTGTGGAATGTTTCATAAACTGATTGGGCACTGGAATCGCAGTTTTGAAATAATTTGTCCCAGTTTGTTATGCTAAGCTGGTGTGTTAGTTTTCTGAGATTGCGTTTTGGTAATATTAAGGTATTAGATATTGTTAACTTTTGTGCAGCCTTGCTCTCATCCTCGTTCATAAAATGTCTTAACTCTACTGTTAACATGGAGTGGTCTGAGAAAACAAATCCCTTTACCTTGGTGGAGTACATACCATGAGCACAGTTGACAAAAGCATTATGCAAGTACGCTTTTAGTCTTGTTGGTTCTGAATTTACATGATGGAAGTTGCTTGCTGCCTTAGCCTATTCAGTAACTTATTTACACTGGGTTTGTTACATTTTTACATCAGAGCTTGAATTAGTCTCCCCAATTACAGTTACATATTGTTTCCACTTCGTTATGTAGCAGAGTACACTGTCTAAATTATCTAAGAACGTTTTATCATCTGAGTCAGGGTAATGGTAGATACATGCTATGATAAGTTTTATTATATCATATATGATCCCGGTAATTTCAAAGTGTTTCTCTACACATGCCCAACTAAGATTTAGTGCTCTACACTCTTTCATTTGAAACATACATAACAGTACCACCATTACGGTACTGAGATCTGCAAAAACTGTTTCCATGTTTATTACCTTCTGGTACATAGTATTGTATTTGTTCTTGTTTAGGCCAACGTTCAGATAGACATAAGAAAGAATGCTTATTCTGTGGTAATGACTTCTCTAGAATTTCTACTTTACTTTCAAAACCCTGAATGTTTAAAAATAGGATGTTGCTGTGACTTATCTGTGAGTTAGCAGGCTGGTTTTTCACATTTTTGTTTTCTTCTTGGCTTGAAACCATAAAAATTATCACTGAAGACCACAGATGTATTTTTCTCTTTGGCTCCTCCTTAAGCACTGCTGTGTTGTTGTTGCTGCTGCTGTTGTTTTTGCTGCTGCTGCTGCTGTTGTTTTTGCAGCTGCTGCTGCTGCTGTTGCTGCTTCTGATTATGATGATGGTGCCGCTGCTGTCTCACTTATTTCTGGTGTTTGTTGTTCCACAACTGCTGTGCCTTTCTGTGAATTGTTAACATTTTGGGAGTTCACTTGCATTAATAAAATTTCACCCCCAGGGGGTCCACAACTCTTTTGTGGATACGGGGCCCCGAGCTATTGCAGCCTTCTTTCTCTCCAGGGCTGCATTTCCTTCCTCTTCCACTCCTTGCTCTTTTCCCGTCGCCCTCTCTTCTCCCTCTCTTGGTGTCCTTGCTTATGTTGGCCCCGCTATCCTCCTGGTTCTGTTGGTTTTACAATCCGGCTTTGTTGCATAATCATCTCCTCCTTTTGGCATTCCTTGGTCCCCCTCTGGGGTTTGACATCCATTACAAAATTTCTCCTCTGTAGTGTGAGCCATTTGGGGAAGAGCACCTTACCTAGTGTCTCCGACGTGCGCCCTCATAGTACATTCCACCATTTCTTTCACGTCGTTGTCTGATGCTAGGGTGCATAGCCAGCACGGTAGCCAGCCCGTGTGGTGGGGTCGCTATGTACCCTTTTGGTTGAGCCCCCTGAACACACAGGGATCACACTTCTGATGCCTGAGCTGTGACCACCTCATACATGCCTTGGAGTGGTTGCTCGTCATCCTGGAGCATCGGAACTCCCGGCAATGGCCGCCGTGCCAGACGGCCCTTGCTGTGGCTGGTTGGTGCCCGTGAGGAGAGCCCCTGATCGGAGTGGGTGGTATCAGGGCGGACACTATGCAAATGAAACGCATACGGGTCCAAAACTCTGGTCGTCCTTCTGCGGCCGTCTCTCTGCATGGAACTGATTCTTCTAGTGCTGCTTCTCTTGCCCTTTCGGCCTTACCTTCCATGGCTACCCCCTGGGAAGAGGGTCAGGCCCGTCGGCTAGGGGCGAAACCTTTCCCCCGTTATCTAGTTTGCACCAGGACTGATGGAGATACTTTCACAAATACCAAACCTCTATTCTTTGTGGAACACATTGAAGACAAGTTTGGCGAAGTGGACTACCTGAGCAAGATGCGGTCGGGTTCGTTGCTGATCAAAACTGCTTCAGCTGCCCAATCTGCGGCCCTTCGTGCCTGTACCCATCTTAGCACAATTCCTGTGTCTATTACCCCCCACCAGTCTCTAAATATGGTAAAAGGTGTGATTTTTTTCACAGGGACCTCATCCTTCAAACTGATGAGGAACTTCAGGACAATCTCGGACGGCGGGGTGTTCACTTTGTTCGGCGTGTTCAGAAGGGTCCTAAAGACAATCGCATTGATACTGGTGCCTTTATCCTGGCCTTTGAAGGGGATACCCACCCTGAGAAAGTTAAGATTATGGTTTATCGATGTGATGTGAAGCCGCAAATCCCACCTCCTATGAGGTGATTTAAGTGCTTGCGTTTTGGCTACATGTCTTCTCGCTATTCCCAGGCCCCTCTCTGTGGTGACTGTGGACGTCCACTCCATGAGGGGAGTCCCTGTGTTCCCCCTCCTGTATGTGTAAATTGTCATGGTAGTCATTCTCCACGTTCAGCAGATTGCCCAGTCTATAAGAAAGAAAAAAGATACAGGAGTATAAGTCTCTTGATCGTTTAAGCTACACAGAGGCCCGTAAGAAATATGCACGATTGCACCCTGTGTCCATGACATCTAGTTACGCCTTGGTTACATCTTCATCCCTTCCTCCCCCTTCCTTACCCCTGTCCCGGACCCCTCTCCTTCCCCCCTCCCCTGCGGCTCCCACACCTTCTCCTCTGGGCGCCGCTCCCCCTCCCCAGCCGGAGAAGTGTCCCACTCCTTCGGCGTCTGCCGGTCAAGGGCGCCTCTCCCGGGATGCCCCTTCCCGGCACCTTCCAGGTCAAAGGTCTGCTGCAGCGCGGCGACCGCGAGAGCCGCGGTCTATCGGCCCCCAGGTCGCCCGGTCTCTTTCTGTTCCTGATCTTGCTGCAGCTGGCTCCATTATGCCACACAGCCCTCCTCGATCTCAGCCTGAAAAGAAGAAGAAACATAAGTCCCGGGACAAAGAGCCTCTGGTGTCACCGGAGGTCCCTTCCCCGGCTTCACAACCGGATTCTGACCTGTCGTTTATGGATGTCGCCCCCTCCTTGTCGGTGACAGGTGGGGACCCGGCGGTATGACTGGATTTAGCGTGTTCAGCCCTCATTTAAACCATCGTTCTGTGGTTCTCCAATGGAATTGTAATGGCTACTATCGTCACCTTCCGGAATTGAAATCCCTTCTTTCGTCCTACTCTGCAGCTTGTGTGGTTCTCCAGGAATCTCATTTTACTGATGCTCACTCACCGACCCTCCGTGGGTTCCGTGTTTTCTGTCGAAATCGGGTCGGACCCTTGCGGGCTTCTGGTGGCGTTTGTACGTTGGTCCGTACAGACATTGCTAGCACGTGGATTCCTCTCCAAACTACATTGGAAGCAGTTGCTGTTAGGGTCCACTTAGACTCTGCAGTCACAGTATGCAATCTTTATCTCCCTCCTGACAGGACTCCTACACCTGCTGCCTTAACCACCCTTCTTCAGCAACTTCCTCCTCCCTTCCTCCTCCTTGGGGATTTTAATGCTCATCATCCTTTGTGGGGCAGTGCCTTTCCATCTATACGAGGTCTTCTTATAGACCAATTTATTGCAGACCACGACCTGTGCCTTCTTAATGATGGCTCCCCTGCTCATTTCAGTGCCGGTCATGGTACCTTTTCTGCCACTGATCTTTCTCTTTCTTCTCCCTCTCTCCTCCCTTCATTACACTGGTCGCCACACGACGACCTTTGTGATAGTGACCATTTCCCGTTGATTATCACGCTCCCTTCCCGCTCCCCGATGGAGAGGTTACCTCGTTGGTCTTTCCACCGCGCCGATTGGCCTCTATATACTGCACAGGTCGAGTTTTCTCCCTCTTTGTCGGGTTGTATTGATGACGTCCTACGTGACGTGTCTGACGCGATTGTTCGCGCTGCTAACCTTGCTGTCCCGCGCTCATCTGGACAATTTCGTCGTCGGCAAGTCCCGTGGTGGAGTACGGCCATTGCCATTGCCATCCGTGATCGCCGTCGAGCTTTGCAACACTTTAAGAGGCACCCATCTGTAGCCAGCCTTTCTACCTTTAAGCGCCTTCGCGCTAAAGCCCGTTATTTAATCAAACAGAGCAAGCGGATATGTTGGGAACGATTCGTTTCTTCCCTTGGTTCCACTGTCCCTCTGTCACGGGTATGGGCTACACTTCGCTCTCTCCAAGGTTGCCATCGGCAGTCCACCCTCCCATGCCTTCACCTCCCAGATGGCATTTGTACGGACCCATTAGTTCTCGCAGAACATCTTGCGACCCATTTTGCAGTGGCATCAGCGTCGGCCTCCTATCCAGCTGCTTTCCTTCATCAAAAACAGCAGGCTGAAGCTGTCACCTTATGTTTCACCACTTGTGAGTCAGAATCTTACAACGAACCTTTCACTGAATGGGAATTTCTTTCTGCTCTATCTGCTTCTCATGATACGGCTCCTGGCCCAGATTCCATTCATAACCAGCTGCTTCAACATCTCAGTGCTCCACAACGGCAACATCTTCTTCGGGTGTTTAACCGTATCTGGCTCCAGGGTGACTTCCCTTCTCAGTGGAGGGATAGCATTGTGGTTCCTGTCCTTAAGCCTGGTCAGAACCCCCTATCTGTTGACAGCTATCGGCCAATTAGTTTGACCAATGTTGGTTGTAAGTTACTTGAACGGCTGGTAGCCCGTCGGCTCACTTGGGTCCTCGAATCTCGGGATCTATTGTCCCCTTACCAGTGTGGCTTTCGAGAGGGACGATCTCCAATCGATCATTTGCTTCGCTTGGAATCCGCAGTTCGGCAGGCTTTTTCCCAGCGCCGCCATTTGGTTGCAGTGTTTTTTGACCTTCGCAAGGCCTATGACACGGCCTGGCGCCATCACATCTTACTAACCCTTCATCAGTGGGGTCTTCGGGGCCCACTCCCGATTTTTATCCGCCAGTTCCTGATCCATCGGTCATTCAGAGTTCGAGTTGGTACTGCTTTTAGTTCTCCACGGACCCAGGAGACGGGCATCCCACAGGGTTCTGTCTTGAGTGTCCTTCTTTTCCTCATTGCTATCGATGGACTTGTGGCCTCTGTCGGTCCCTTGGTCGCCCCTGCCCTGTATGTGGATGATTTCTGCATTTGGGTTAGTTCCTCCTCGATGCCATCTGCAGAACGGCAGCTCCAGGTGGCTATACGGCGTGCCTCTGCATGGACCCTCTCCCACGGGTTTCAATTCTCTCCTTTAAAATCGCGGGTGGTCCACTTCTGTCGCCGTACTACGGTCCACACTGATCCAGAGCTCTATCTCGCTGCACAAAGATTGCCTGTGGTTCCACAGTTTCGTTTCCTAGGTCTTCTTTTCGACAACAAGCTCACTTGGCTGCCCCATATCAGACTCCTGAAGGTAGGATGTTTCCGTAAACTCAATGTCCTTCGCTTCCTTGCCCACTCCTCCTGGGGTGCGGACCGTTCCCTCCTCCTCCGTCTTTATCGTGCTCTAGTTCTGTCACGTTTGGACTATGGTTGTCAAGTTTATGGTTCAGCTGCTCCTTCCACGCTGCACGTGCTGGATCCAGTCCACCATCGTGGTATCCGTTTGGCCACCGGTGCCTTCCCTACTAGCCCTGTTGATAGTCTCCTGGTTGAAGCTGGGATCCCCCCCCCCCTTTCTGTTCGGCGGTCCCAGCTTCTGGTGTCTTATGCCCTTACTATCCGTTCTTCTCCCGCTCATCCTTCCTATTCTATCCTATTCCCAGACCATGGGCGTCGCCCGCCTGACTCCCGCCCTCGGGCGGGTTTACCGGTTGGGCTGCGCCTTGCGTCTCTTACCCGTGATTTTCGGCTTCCTTCTTTGTCCTGTCTTCCTCGCTCCCTCCCCTCCACCCCTCCTTGGTTAGTTCCTCGGCCTCGAATTCGGATGGATCTCCGCCGTGGTCCGAAAGATTCCATCCCCCCGGTGGTGTTCCGTTCCTTTTTCCGCCAAATTTTATGGGAGTTTCGGGATGCTGTTGTTTTTTACACTGATGGTTCTAAATCTGCTGATCATGTTGGGTATGCCTTCACGTCCTTTGTTGGAACGGAAAATCATCTACTGCCACCCTCATGTGGGGTGTTTACTGCGGAATTGATGGCAATTTCCCGGGCCCTTACCTTTATTAAACAATCCCAACACAACCGCGTTTTGTTATGTACGGACTCGATGAGTGGCCTTCTTGCTATTGACCGGTGTTTTTCGCGCCATCCCTTGGTCTCTGCCATCCATGACCATCTCGCTGATCTTCACCGTGCTGCTTGTTCCATTGACTTCCTATGGGTCCCGGGCCATGTGGGTATCCCGGGTAATGAGCTCGCTGATCGTTTGGCTGGGGGAGCAGTTACTTACCCCCCGTTTTCTGTAACCCCTCCTGCAGCGGATTTACGGCTTCACATCAAATCCCACTTTGCACAGTCATGGGCCAATTCTTGGGAGGCTACTCCACTGTCTAATAAACTTCGTGCCATTAAGGTGAATACAGGCCCATGGCGTTCTTCCTTTAGCCTCTCCCGCAAGGACTCGACCACACTGTGTCGTCTCCGCATTGGCCATACCAGGCTGACCCATGGTTTCCTTTTGCGTGATGAGCCACCCCCGCTATGTGGTTGTGGAGCCTTCCAGTCAGTGGCCCACATTTTGGTTGAATGCCCCCTTCTTTTGGCTCTGCGTGCTAAGTACAGACTCCCCCACACTTTACTTTTGATGTTGGCTGACGATTCCCGGATGGTCTCTCTGGTTCTAGGTTTCCTCCGGGAGAGTGGTTTTTATTCTCAGTTTTAAAGTTTTTAATCTCCCTCTGGTGTTGGGGCAGGGCGGTGAGTGTTTGGGTGTCTCCCACTGTAGGCAGTGTTCAGAGATTCCCGATTCACCTCCCTGACCGGAATCCTCTTTTCTTTCCCTTTTACTCTGTTTTCACCCCTTCTTTTTAAGGCTTGGTTAGTTTTTCTATTCCCATACGTACTTTCTGCATTATAGCAGTTGTACCTTTTAAGTCACAGGTGGTCTTGCCTATGCTGTTTCAGCATAGTGTTGGGTTCGTTCTCTTGCCAACTTCCCTCATTTGTTTTTACTAATGACAACGTGACTGCCCTTTTACGTTTCCCCTTTATCCGTTTTATTTTTCTGACTATACTGAGATGTCCCGTTAGCAGAATGGAGTCTATTTGAAACAAGGGACTGATGACCTTGCTGTTTGGTCCCTTTAACCTCAAACAACCAACCAACCAACCCTTCCTTACCCCCATCCCGGACCCCTCTCCTCCCCCCCTCCCCTGCGGCTCCCACACCTTCTCCTATGGGCGCTGCTCCCCCTCCCCAGCCGGAGAAGTGTCCCACTCCTTCGGCGTCTGCCGGTCAAGGGCGCCTCTCCCGGGATGCCCCTTCCCGGCACCTTCCATTTCAAAGGTCTGCTGACGCGCGACGACCGCGAGAGCCGCTGTCTGTCGGTCCCCAGGTCGCCCGGTCTCTTTCTGTTCCTGATCTTGCTGCAGCTGGCTCCTTTATGCCACACAGCCCTCCTCGATCTCAGCCTGAAAAGAAGAAGAAACATAAGTCCCGGGACAAAGAGCCTCTGGTGTCACCGGAGGTCCCTTCCCCGACTTCACAACCGGATTCTGACCTGTCGTTCATGGATGTCGCTCCCTCCTTGTCGGTGACGGGTAGGGACCCGGCGGTATGACTGGGTTTATCGTGTTCAGCCCTCATTTAAACCATCGTTCTGTGGTTCTCCAATGGAATTGTAATGGATACTATCGTCACCTTCCGGAATTGAAATCCCTTCTTTCGTCCTACTCTGCAGCTTGTGTGGTTCTCCAGGAATCTCATTTTACTGATGCTCACTCACCGACCCTCCGTGGGTTCCGTGTTTTCTGTCGAAATCGGGTTGGACCCTTGCGGGCTTCTGGTGGCGTTTGTACGTTGGTCCGTACAGACATTGCTAGCACGTGGATTCCTCTCCAAACTACATTGGAAGCGGTTGCTGTTAGGGTCCACTTAGACTCTGCAGTCACAGTTTGCAATATTTATCTCCCTCCTGACAGGACTATTACACCTGCTGCCTTAACCACCCTTCTTCAGAAACTTCCTCCTCCCTTCCTCCTCCTTGGGGATTTTAATGCTCATCATCCTTTGTGGGGTAGTGCCTTTCCATCTATACGAGGTCTTCTTATAGACCAATTTATTGCAGACCACGACCTGTGCCTTCTTAATGATGGCTCCCCTGCTCATTTCAGTGCCGGTCATGGTACCTTTTCTGCCACTGATCTTTCTCTTTCTTCTCCCTCTCTCCTCCCTTCATTACACTGGTCGCCACACGACGACCTTTGTGATAGTGACCATTTCCCGTTCATTATCACGCTCCCTTCCCGCTCCCCGATGGACAGGTTACCTCGTTGGTCTTTCCACCGCGCCGATTGGCCTCTATACACCGCACAGGTCGAGTTTTCTCCCTCTTGTTCGGGTTGTATTGATGACGTCCTACGTGACGTGTCTGACGCGATTGTTCGCGCTGCTAACCTTGCTGTCCCGCGCTCATCTGGACCATTTCGTCGCCGCCAAGTCCCGTGGTGGAGTACGGCCATTGCCATTGCCATCCGTGATCGCCGTCGAGCTTTGCAACACTTTAAGAGAGACCCATCCGTAGCCAGCCTTACTACCTTTAAACGCTTCCGCGCTAAAGCCCGTTATTTAATCAAACAGAGCAAGCGGATATGTTGGGAACGATTCGTTTCTTCCCTTGGTTATACTGTCCCTCTGTCACGGGTATGGGCTACACTCCGTTCTCTCCAAGGTTGCCACCGGCAGTCCACCCTCCCAGGCCTTCACCTCCCAGATGGCATTTGTACGGACCCATTAGATCTTGCAGAACATTTTGCGACCCATCTTGCAGTGGCGTCAGCGTCAGCTTCCTATCCAGCTGCTTTCCTTCATAAAAAACAGCTGGCTGGAGCTTCCACCTTATGTTTCACCCCTTGTGAGTCAGAATCTTACAACGAACCTTTTACTGAATGGGAATTTCTTTCTGCTCCATCTTCTTCTCATGATACGGCCCCTGGCCCAGATTCCATTCATAACCAACTGCTTCAACATCTCAGTGCTCCACAACGGCAACATCTTCTTCGGGTGTTTAACCGTATCTGGCTCCAGGGTGACTTCCCTTTTCAGTGGAGGGATAGCATTGTGGTTTCTGTCCTTAAGCCTGGTAAGAACCCCCTATCTGTTGACAGCTATCGGCCAATTAGTTTGACCAATGTTGTTTGTAAGTTACTTGAACGGATGGTAGCCCGTCGGCTCAATTGGGTCCTCGAATCTCGGGATCTATTGTCGCCTTACCAGTGTGGCTTTCGAGAGGGACGGTCTTCAATCCATCATTTACTTCGCTTGGAATCCGCAGTTCGGCAGGCTTTTTCCCAGCGCCGCCATTTGGTTGCAGTGTTTTTTGACCTTCGCAAGGCCTATGACACGGCCTGGCGCCATCACATCTTACTTACCCTTCAACAGTGGGGTCTTCGGGGCCCACTCCCGATTTTTATCCGCCAGTTCCTGATCCATCGGTCATTCAGAGTTCGAGCTGGTACTGCTTTTAGTTCTCCACGGACCCAGGAGACGGGCATCCCACAGGGTTCTGTCTTGAGTGTCCTTTTCCTCATTGCTATCGATGGACTTGTGGCCTCTGTCGGTCCCTTGGTCGCCCCTGCCCTGTATGTGGATGATTTCTGCATTTGGGTTATTTCCTCCTCGATGGCATCTGGTTCAAATGGTTCAAATCGCTCTGAACACTATGGGACTCAACTGCTGAGGTCATTAGTCCCCTAGAACTTAGAACTACTTAAACCTAACTAACCTAAGGACATCACACACATCCATGCCCGAGGCAGGATTCGAACCTGCGACCGTAGCGGTCTCGCGGTTCCAGACTGCAGCGCCTAGAACCGCACGGCCACTACGGCCGGCGAAAGAGCTTGAAAGTAATTTTCGATCACTACATTCATGTTTCTTTCACCGTTTTCTGTATCTTGTATATTCTGTTTGCGTCTTTTGTTATTAACTTCCGTCCAATTCTCCGACATATTCGTACTTTCGTGGCGCGATTTTGTCATGTTCCGTTCACTTTCTTCTTCTTCAAGTTTCATGATATCCATCTTCAAGGAACTGATAATTAATTACAAACTAGACACACGTTCGCTGAGCTTTGTAATTTCATACTTACATCTGTCACAATTTTTCTTTTTCACAGCAGAATTCACACTTTCTCTCGGAGACACACATCGAACTAGCAGCACAGACTGAAAATAAGAAGCACAAAACAAATCCAAAGCATCCTCTGCTTGGTGTTCATGCTTATCCAGCATGATTGAAATCCAGAAGCAGCTTCCTGCTTACAGCAGCACCAACTCCAACTTCCGAAGGAGACCGCTGAACTGAGCTGTGGAGGACAATGTCCCCTGCAGGATTATGGGCAGCAAACGAAAAGCTACCATCTGGCTGCTAACTCCAGTACGAGACTTGAAAGACCCACAAAAGATTGAGAACAGAAGTTATAAAGTGCAAAATTAATTTGAAGGCGTGAGATACCAATGGTGATGAACTTTGTGAATGAGGCGCAAGGCAGGACTCTGAACACTTTTTGCTTTTCAGTAATCTGAGCGAATCCTGTGACGTGGAAGGCTTGTTTGCAGCAAATGATCATGCTGTTCTGACTGTTGAACATTGGACTCTCAAACCGTGAAATTCTCTCGATCATTAAGGTTTGATTGAAGTATTAGGATTATATCGTGATTAGTGTTCTTTTAGACATGGATAAATAAATAAATAAATAAATAAATAAACATTCTTTCATAAAATACCTGTCTGTCATGAAAGAATACTTGCTGTCCCGAGTAACTCTATATACAGTCCGACTCCGTAGCTGCGAAGTGAGTGTGGCACATTACCAACAGGGGCGCGGGTTCGATTCTTGGCCGGGTCGATTTTCTCCGCTAAAGGACTGGGTGCTGTGTTGTCTTTACGTTCGTACCGTCTTTACTAACATGAAAGTCGCCTCAAACAGTGTCATATCGTCTTTCTACTACTGAGGTGGCTTAATGTGCAATAAACTTCAATAAAGGAACTATGAATACACCGTGTGACAAAAAAGAACGATCAAACATTCAAAACACTTTCCCAGCACGCAGAAGAAGGAGAAAAATGTTCTACTCACATGAATGGGAAACGTTTTATTTCCACTGGAAGATTCATTTTGTGCAACTCATCATAGTACATTAACCATGGAAAACACAGGAGCACTCCCCCCTCAGATCAATGCTATCGTCCGTCGACTTATAACTAACAGATTCAGTGACAGATGGATAGGAAAAAGTGGACTAACTTCTAGGCCTCCACGTTCTCCGGACCTAAGTCCACTGGACTATTTTCGGGGCATTTCTACATCTACATTCATACTCCACAAGCCACCTGACGGTGTGTGGCGGAGGGTACTTTGAGTACCTCTATCGGTTCTCCCTTCTATTGCAGTCTCGTATTGTTCGTGGAAAGAAAGATTGTCGGTATGCCTCTGTGTGTGCTCTAATCTCTCTGATTTTAACCTCCTGGTCTCTTCGTGAGGTACACGTAGGAGGGAGCAATATACTGCTTGACTCCTCGGTGAAGGTATGTTCTCGAAACTTCACCAAAAGCCCGTACGGAGTTGCTGAGCGTCTCTCCTGCAGAGTCTTCTACTGGAGCTTATCTATCATCTCCATAAAGCTTTCGCTATTACTAAATGATCCTGCAACGAAGCGCGCTGCTCTCCGTTGGATCTTCTCTATCTCTTCTATCAACCCTATCTGGTACGGATCCCACACTGATGAGCAATGTTCAAGCAGTGGGCGAACAAGTGTACTGTAACCTACTTCCTTTGTTTTCGGATTGCATTTCCTTAGGATTCTTCCAATGAATCTGTCTGGCATCTGCTTTACCGACGATCAACTTTATATGATCATTCCATTTTAAATCACTCCTAATGCCTACTCCCAGATAATTTATGAAATTAACCGCCTCCAGTTGCTGACCTGCTATATTGTAGCTAAATGATAAAGGATCTTTCTTTCTATGTATTCGCAGCAGATTACACTTGTCTACATTGAGCTTGCCATTCCCTGCACCATGCGTCAATTCGTTGCAGATCCTCCTGCATTTCAGTACAATTTTCCATTGTTACAACCTGTCGATATCCCTCATCATCATCCGCAAAAAGTCTCAGTGAATTTTCGATGTTGTCCACAAGGTCATTTATATATATTGTGAATAGCAACGGTCCTACGACACTCCCCTGCGGCACACCTGAAATCACTCTTACTTCCAAAAACTTCTCTCCATTGAGAATGACATGCTGCGTTCTGTTATCTAGGAACTCTTCAATCCAATCACACAATTGGTCTGATAGTCCATATGCTTTTACTTTGTTCATTAAACGACTGTGGGGAACTGTATCGAACGCCTTGGGGAAGTCAAGAAACACGGCATCTACCTGTGAATCCGTGTCTATGGCCCTCTGAGTCTCGTGGACGAATAGCGCGAACTGGGTTTCACACGACCGTCTTTTTCGAAACCCACGCTGATTCCTACAGAGTAGATTTCTAGTCTCCAGAAAAGTCATTATACTCGAACATTATACGTGTTCCAAAATTCTACAACTGATCGACGTTAGAGATATAGGTCTATAGTTCTGCACATCTGTTCGACGTCCCTTCTTGAAAACGGGGATGACCTGTGCCCTTTTCCAATCCTTTGGAACGCTACGCTCTTGTAGAGATCTACGGTACACCGTAGCAAGAAAGGGGGGGGGGGGGGCGGGGTCAAGTTCCTCCGCATAGTCTGTGTAAAATCGAACTGGTATCCCATCAGGTCCAGCGGCCTTTCCTCTTTTGAGCGATTTTGTTTCTCTATCCCTCTGTCGTCTATTTCGATATCTACCATTTTGTTATCTGTGCGACAAACTAGAGAAGGAACTACAGAGCAGTCTTCCTCTGTGAAACAGCTTTGGAAAAATACATTTAGTATTTCGGCCTTAGTCTGTCATCCCCTGTTTCAGTACCATTTTGGTCACATAGTGTCTGGACATTTTGTTTTGATCCACCTACCGCTTTGACATAAGACCAAAATTTCTTAGGATTTTCTGCCAAGTCAGTACATCGAACTCTTAATGAACACTGGTACAAGATGCTGGGAGTTTATGGGCAAGTGCATGGAACGCTGCTAAACCATACGCAGTGCAGACACACATGAACGCATCCGAAATTCAATGCGACAAACAGCCTCATGGAGGTTCCGGGGTTATCCATTATATAATTAATACATAGTATGAGTAGTAACGTTCCTATAAAACTGCATTGCGGTACGCCTGAAACTACTTTTACAACAGAAGACTTATCTCAGTTAAGAACGGTATGTTGTGATCTATTTATTCAGAATGTGGGTTCAATCGTGGAATAACGTAGTGAGCTGCGTTTCACAAGATTGTTGATTGTCGGCCCATGTTGATTCTTATACGGAAAATTTTTGATCTCCAGATAAGTCCTAACTCAGCATAAAGTGTCTTACACAAATATAAACTTTTAAAGTAAATTCTATTGTTTCATTTCGCAATTATACAGTAAATACACTTCACCTGCACAATAAACATGACATTACGACGGGCACTCCAGAGGAAATGCACGCAGTGGTGTGTGGTGACTAAATAGTATTATGTTTGAGAAAGAAGCAAAATAAAAATAAAAAAGGAACAGTAGTACATATCTGTGGCGGCCTGTAGCCAAAGCTGAAGCGTCCACCACTTGTTGGTTTCGCAGTAGCCAAAAAAAAATCAAGATGGTGGTGGTAGGACACACTCGCGCGCACACGCCTACCCGTATTTTGTCCCTCTCTTTCTCTGTTTTACAGTCATCCAGGATCGAGGAATTATGCCTGTGTGTTTTTTATCAGAACCCAATCTTGTTTTACGAAAGATTTATCTCCTTTTCTTTCTGTGCACACACACATGCTTTCACACTTTCAGGTATTTAAATTATTCACAATAAAATCAACACACATGCTTCCACACTTTCAGGTATTTAAATTATTCACAATAAAATCAGTTATCACCATCATCGTATTTCAGGTGGTAGTGAGCCCAGGCTAATGCATTTGCCTTTATCCGGAAGTATAAAACGTTGATCATCTTGCAAACATGGACATAGTTTATGTTGTTTAACAGTAGAAATTACATGGCGCTTTGACTGAATTATGTACTGCAGAGTTATTTTAACTTCAGAATCCAGCACACATTGCCTGTAATCATCGACGGTCAAGTCATTAACAGAAGATTGGTTTACATCATTTACTTTGTGCATCGTGTGTAGTGATTTGAGTGCATGCGTTTGTTTGCAGACGACAATTTCGGTAACAGGTTCCTCATTCAATTCGTTTTACGTTAATCTAACCTCTTCTTTATTTACCCGTGAAATGTCGTATCTGTTATTTACAGGGAAACTTGAACTATCAAACCACTTCTGATATCCTCGTAAATATTTGCAGTTTTAATTTAATAAATTAAGCTATCAGTGTCTGTGTTTTACTTCATTCCCCAAAAACATATTTAATACACATTCGTAATGAAAGTATATAAGACAGGGTTTTGAAATATCTAAAATGGCCATTCGCACTGCAGTGAGTTTATCAGAGACCAGATGAAGCGTGTTTAGTTCAATGCTAACTACATTTTCATTAAAAATAACTTTTGTTTGAAAATTCGTTTAGTAATGAATGCAGCTGTTCCATATCTAACTTGTCAGTGTGTCACTAGCTTTATGTCCCGCATCTTTCACAAATTTTGCAAGGTTTTGCCAAACACAATATTATTCATAAATTTTTAAAAGAATTTTTGAAATTATTTCTCGCACTCACGCGTGTTTAAGTATTAATGAAAATGCGTGGCTTCATCCTGGGAGCTCACCTAAATGGTAAAATTCTGTGAATCTCTTTTAATACCAAATTGTGTTGCAATTTTTTGTGTTCAGGCTTATGTAGTGAATAACATAGTTTCTCTTGATTTGTTGGTAGTTGAGGTGGCCAATAAAGACAGTAACACATGTACAAAAGGGTAACACAAGCAGTGTATTTACAACATCCACACGTAATAACTGAGGCATACGTAACTTTGTGTTGAAGCATGGTCCTTTAATCGTGCTGAGTTATATACGATGAGAGTAATGTTCTCGGCAGAAACAAATGCTCTTAAGAGCTGATACGATTTGCAAGTACTAGTAACAAATGGTGCTTAGTAGCGTCATGTTACTGCAATGTATTTTCGTTGCTGTAGCCTCCCATTCTAGAGTTAAGTCTCTAGATTCCACCGAGAGAGGTGGCGCAGTAGTTAGCACACTGGGCTCGCATTCGGGAGGACGACTGTTCAATCCCGCGTCCGACCATCCTGATTTAGGTTTTCCGTGATTTCCCTAAATCGCTCCAGGCAAATACCGGGATGGTTCCTTCGGAAGATCAAGGCGGACTTCCTTCCCCGTCCTTCTCTAAACCGATGAGACCGATGGCTTCGCTGTTTGGTCTCTTCCCCCAAACAACCTAACTCTGTAGATCTACTGAGTGTGGGGCGAAGCTCTGAATGTGGCTGCTTAATAAGATTCGCAGACCAGCTGGAATCGCAGACAGTGAGGCCTTGTTAATTCAGCATCTTTTGGTGGTGTGTATGCATGGCGCCTCCCACTGGAGATTGTGAGCGCCGACGGCGCGCTGGCGAAAGGCTTAAAAGTGCCATCTCCAGCGTAGCTGAGAGCTGCGAAGGGCACACTGGGTGCTGTCGACGAAGACACTGTCAGCCTGCATTCTTTATCATACACTGAAGAGCCGAAGAAACTGGTACATCCGCCTATCGTGTAGGGCCCCAGCGAGCACGCAGAAGTGCCGCAACACGACGTGGCGTGAACTCAGACTAATGTCTGAAGTAATGCTGGAGGAAACGCTCACCATAGATCCTGCAGGGTTGTCCATAAATCCGAAAGATTACAAGTGGTTGGAGATCTCTTGTGACCAGCACGTTGCAAGGTATCCCATATATGATAATGTTCACGTCTGGGGAGTTTCTTGGCCAGCGGAAGTGTTTAAACTCAGAAGCATGTTCTTGGGGCCACTCTGTAGCAGTTCTTGACGTGTGGTGTTTGTGTTCTGCTGGAATTGCACAAGTCCGTCGGAATGCACAATGGACATGAATGGATGAAGGTGAAGACAGGATGCTTACGTACCTCACTTGCCAGAGGCGTATCTAGACGTATCAAGGATCCCATATAACTCCAACTGCACACGCCCCACACCATTACAGAGCCTACACCAGCTTGAACAGTCCACTGCTAACATGCAGGCTCAATGGATTCATAAGATTGTCTCCACACCCGTGCAAGCCCTTCCGCTTGATAAAATTTAAAACGAGACTTGTCCGACCGGGCAACATGTTTCCAGTCATAAACAGTCCAATGTCGGTGTTGACGGGCCCAGGCGAGGCCTAAAGCTTTGTGTCGTGCACTCATTATGGGTACACGAGTGAGCTTTTGGCTTCTAAAGCCCATATCGATGATGTTTCGTTGAATGGTTCGCACGCTGGCACTTGATGGCCCAACATTGAAATCTGCAGAAATTTGCGGAAGGGTTACACTTCTGTCACATTGAACGAGTCTCTTCAGTCGTCGTTGGTCCCGTTCTTGCAGGATCTTTTTCCGGCCGCAGCAATGTCAGAGATCATATATTTTATCGGATTCTTGATATTCACGGTACACTCGTGAAATGGCCGTGCGCGAAAATCCCCATTTCATCGCTACTTCGGAGATGCTGTGTCCCATCGCTCGTGCGCCGACTCTAACACCACGTTGAAACTCACCTAAATCTTGATAACCTGCAATTGTAGCAGCAGAAACCGATCTAAAAACTGCGTTGCACACCGCAGCGCCGTATTCTGCTTGTTTATGTATCTCAGTATTTGAATACGCATGCCAGTACCAGTTTTTTTTGGCGCTTCAGTGTATGAGGCGTAGAGGCCTATCTGATGGTGGTGACATAAAAACAAAGCTGAATGAATATCTTAAATACTCTCAGGATAGCCATGAAATACTTCTACATTAGAACGGTCTGGTGCGTTTTCCACATCGCAAGCTTTAACACCCTTTGAAGAAAGTTATTCAGTATTGAACACCAGAAGGTACTGTAACATCAGCCAGGTGTAAAGGCTATTCACATAAAGATATATACTGTAAGATTCGTTAATTTTATCATAACTCACCATGAATCTGTTGTTTGCTACAGCATGTCTTCATGAACAATAGACAATACCACCTTTCCGTCTCTTTCAGTAAATTGGAGCTGTTCAGTATCGGTAGGAAGTTGCAGTTCTGCTCTAGTTATCTTCACACAGAGCGTCAGATGCCAAGTCTGGTAGAGTAACATAATTTGGAGGTCCAGTTCATATCTTTTAAGACATAATACGTGAAACTTTTCGAATACATCAACAAGGAGTAGCGTATCAGTTTTCAAATACACACATTTCATCACCTCAGTCCCGATAGTTCCCGAACCTGTACAGGAAATTGGAATAGAGATCAACATAAACATCATTTCCTTATTATTGTTCATGAAAACCACACATTGCATGTTGTACCACCATACAGCGAGACTTTCAGGGGTGGTGGCCCAGATTGCTGTACACACCGGCACCTCTAATACCCAGTAACACGTCCTCTCGGATTGATGCAAGATTGATCCGTCGTGGCACACTATCCACAAGTTCATCAAGGCACTGTTGGTCCAAATTGTCCCACTCCTCAACGGCGATTCGGCGTATATCCCTCAGAGTGGGTGGTGGGTCACGTCGTCCATAAACAGCCCTTTTCAATTTATCCCAGGCATGTTAGATAGGGCTCATGTCTGGAGAACATGCTGGCCATTCTAGTCGAGCGTTGTCGTTATCCTGAAGGAAGTAATTCACAAGATGGGGGGCGCGATTTGTTGTCCATGAAGACGAATGCCTCGCCAATATGCTGCCGATACGGTTGCACTATCTGTCGGAGGATGGCATTCACGTATCGTACAGCCATTACGGCGCCTTCTATGACCAGCAGCGTACGTCGGCCCCACATAATACCACTCCAAAACAGCAGGGGACCTCCACCTTGCTGCACTCGCTGGACATTGCGTCTAAGGCGATCAGCGTGACCTGATTACCTCCAAACACGTCTCCGATGATTGTCTAGTTCAAGGCATTTGTGACACTCATTGGCGAAGAGAACGTGATGCCACTCCTGAGCCGGCTGGGGTGGTCGAGCGGTTCTAGGTGCTACAGTCCGGAACCGCAAGACCGCTACGGTCGCAGGTTCGAACCCTGCCTCGGGCATGGATGTGTGTGATGTCCTTAGGTTAGTTAGGTTTAAGTAGTTCTAAGTTCTAGGGAACTGATGACCTCAGAATTTAAGTCCATTAGTGCTCAGAGCCATTTGAACCATTTTTGTGCCACTCCTGAGCGGTCCATTCTGAATGTTGTTGGGCCTATCTGTACCGCGCTGCATGGTGTCGTGGTTGCAAAGATGGATCTCGCCATGGACGTTCGGGAGTGAAGTTGTGCATTATGCAGCTTATTGCGTACAGTCTGAGCCGTGACACGTCCTATGGCTGCACGAAAAGCATTATTCAATATGGTGGCTTTGCTGTGAGGGTTCCTCCGAGCCATAATCCGTAGGTAGCGATCATCCACTGCAGTAGTTTCCCTTGGGCGCCTGAGAGAGGCGTGTCATCGTCAGTTCCTGTCTCTCTGTATCTCCTCCATGTCTGAACAACATCGCTTTGGTTCACTCAGAGACGCCTGGACACTACCCTTGTTGAGAGCCCTTCCTGGCACAAAGTAACAATGCGGACGGAATCGAACCGCGGTATTGACCACCTAGGCATGACCAGCCGTGTACCTCCTTCCTAGTGGAATGACTGGAATTGATCGGCTGTCGGACCCCATCCGTATAATAGGCGCTGCTCATGCATGGCTTTTTACATCTTTGGGCGGGTTTAGTGACATCTCTGAACAGACAAAGGGACTGTCTGTGATACAATATCCACAGTCAACGTCTATCTTCAGGAGTTCTGGAAACTGGGATGATGAAAAACTTTTTTTGATGTGTGTATAAATGGGAATACTCTCCTTTTGTGTTACACCTGTATATATTACGCATACTGCCTGCTGAACTTCACAAATGTTCCAGTAAAAACATTTCATCGTTCACATGCTCACACGGAAAAATAAATCGTACATTCGAATAACTAGATGAAACTTGCGGTCGTCAAGAAAATATGTCCTCATTATCTTGAGTTCGACTGATTTCAAGTACGATGGACACTTTTCGAGAGAGCATACCAAAAAATTTTGCAAATTGATAAATCTGAAACTTATACATCTGCTCTCTGGGGAGAATACTTAACTACCCTTTATAAATAATTTATATTTCTCTCTGTTAGATGGCATCAGACATGGGTTTGGTTAATCTTCATTGTCGCCGTCTGGTCACGTATGTTCGTGATCAATAAATGGCTGTCGTAATTGTTAAGATTATGAAATATGACTGGCACGGTATAGAAGATCATTAGTTGACGTTACAGCTGGGATACGCAGCACTTCGATGTACACTCGTGAAATTTCAGAGTCTCTGTGTGCAACATCATCTTAATTAATCCTTTCAGTCCCGACAATAGGAAAGCAAATATAATTTTGAAATTTTTCACAAGACTATCCTTTATTAGAATAGTGTAGGGATTGCCCACTGCCGGGCTGGAAATTCATCCTGTTTTTGTCAGGATGTAGACCGAATATCTGTATGGTGTACTTCGACGCAATAAAACAGTATTCAAGATTATTCCTTTTATTACTCGCAACACAAGTCGTTGCTATGTCTTCTGCGACGACTAATGTGTACGTAATCGGGAGAGGAATCGCTGAATCCAGCAGCGGACTTTCTGCTGCTGAAGACGCTGCATCAGTTTGGAGAGGAAGTCGAAAACATCCTTCTGCGCTGGTTTGCCACCCGCTAGCGAGGTATGCACACCCAGTCGGTAGCCCTGCTTGCAGATGACGGTGACTACAACGTGTGTGTTTGATTCACACGCCGTTTCCGAGAGTACTCAATTCCTCCCACATCGCTGCCCGTGATGTTTCCTCAGGTGAATCGCGATGTCGGATGCCGTGATGTAATACTGAATGCTGAACCAGGCCGCCAGCGAAGTAGACTGTGACTCGCGCGACGCTGGTCTTAAGACAGCTTCTATCCTGGACCGGAGCCGTGCTGGTAGCCCCCTGGAAAACCCATCAGTGCTGGCTGCTACGCTGACTTGAGTACTGGATGCTATACCATAACCAGAGAATCGAGTGCAAACGACATGAACGCCTTCGGTCCTACTGATCGACTGCTATAAGCTGGTGGGGATAGAGTATTCATAAATAATTCATAAAGACCGAATCGATTCTGCTCGTGTCTAGTTGCCAGTGGTCTTCAATACCTCTACATTTGCTTAACGAATTAGTTACATGTTTTTACTGTTTAGTTAAATTACTGTTAGGCAATATTTTGTCCTACCTAGTGTTTCTTACATAACGTTACGAGAGGTAACGAAGGCAGTTCGGCCTGTGTTCTAACGATTTTCTGCTGAGCTTACTTTGTGTCACACTCAAAAGTGTCAGGGTTGCTATCATTCTGACCGATTAACGGTGTTGAAATGTTTACACTTCGCGGGTGGCGGCTGTAGATACTTCCGCGTGATTAACGCTGGCTGTTCGAAATTAGAAAATTTTACTCTGCCATTTCCTTAATAATGTACGGTAGCGTAACAGTCCCCTCTACTTTAATAAAGTTTGTCCCATATTTAACCCTTTCCTGTTTGTTTGGTTAACTGTCTTACATATTTACATCTTCTTTGAACCTTTTTCTCCTTGAAACACGAAGAAAATCTTATCCTAGCTCAACATTATTTTTCTAACTTTCTTCTTTTTACATTTTACTCTAAAATCTCTTACTTACTAGTACAAATCCATTCCAATGGAATTTCATGGACGGTTGTTCCCTTTGCACGATTCATTCTCTTTCCGAGACAAAAGTAGACTGCATAAATAAACGCTAGTATCCCTATAACACTAGTGATTCATATATACATTGATTGTAACGATATTTTGTTTACGCTTCCCTTGATATTTCTCTACATGCTGTAGCATTTGATCGACCGAAATTTGTCCTTTTTCTGTAATGACTAACTCATCTATTGCCAGTAGTGAAGTGGGATCTAAAGTATTATTACTGAAAATTAGGTTATGCTTGCATAACACGCTAAAAGGTTTCTCTGGCAGATACAACATTGGTGGTACCTGTAATCATAGTAGGAAGGTGAAACTTTGTTCTGGCTATTTCACACTTGGTTTCATTTACTAATAATCCACTTTGTTTTACCTTTAAATTTGTCATCCATGTAAATATGTTGTTATTATTTCTTTCTTGTCTCAGACGCTATGTCTGGTTAAAAATGGAAAGTGACGCGGACCTTGATCAAGCGTGACTTCCTTTTAACTGTACGGTATATGTTACATTGCATTTAGGAACTTTCGGGTAATTGAACAAATGTCAATAATTACAGATTTCTGTAGTTGTATATATAAGTTTGGATGTAGCTGTATTGCATTGATGTACTGGTGGATATTGTGTGGTATGACTCCTGTAGTTGATAGTATAATTGGTATAATGTCAACTTTATCCTGATGCCACATGTCCTTGACTTCCTCAGCCAGTTGGATGTATTTTTCAATTTTTTCTCCTGTTTTCTTTTGTATATTTGTTGTATTGGGTATGGATATTTCGATTAGTTGTGTTAATTTCTTCTTTTTATTGGTGAGCATGATGTCAGGTTTGTTATGTGGTGGTGTTTTATCTGTTATAATGGTTCTGTTCCAGTATAATTTGTATTCATCATTCTCCAGTACATTTTGTGGTGCATATTTGTATGTGGGAACGTGTTGTTTTATATGTTTATGTTGTATGGCAAGCTGTTGATGTATTATTTTTGCTACATTGTCATGTCTTCTGGGGTATTCTGTATTTGCTAGTATTGTACACCCGCTTGTGATGTGATCTACTGTTTCTATTTGTTGTTTGCAAAGTCTTCATTTATCTGTTGTGGTATTGGGATCTTTAATAATATGCTTGCTGTAATATCTGGTGTTTATTGTTTGATCCTGTATTGCAATCATGAATCCTTCCGTCTCACTGTATATATTGCCTTTTCTTAGCCATGTGTTGGATGCGTCTTGATCGATGTGTGGCTGTGTTAGATGACACGGGTGCTTGCCATGTAGTGTTTTCTTTTTCCAATTCACTTTCTTCGTATCTGTTGATGTTATGTGATCTAAAGGGTTGTAGAATTGGTTATGAAATTGCAGTGGTGTAGCCGATGTATTTATATGAGTGATTGCTTTGTGTATGTTGCTAGTTTCTGCTCGTTCTATAAAGAATTTTCTTAAATTGTCTACCTGTCCATAATGTAGGTTTTTTATGTCGATAAATCCCCTTCCTCCTTCCTTTCTGCTTAATGTGAATCTTTCTGTAGCTGAATGTATGTGATGTATTCTATATTTGTGGCATTGTGATCGTGTAAGTGTATTGGGTGCTTCTAGGTCTGTGTTACTCCATTTCACTACTCCAAATGAGTAGGTCAATAGTGGTATAGCATAAGTATTTATAGCTTTTGTCTTGTTTCTTGCTGTCAATTCTGTTTTCAGTATTTTTGTTAGTCTTTGTCTATATTTTTCTTTTAGTTCTTCTTTAATATTTGTATTATCTACTCCTATTTCCTGTCTGTATTCTAGATATTTATAGGCATCTGTTTTTTCCATCGCTTCTATGCAGTCGCTGTGGTTATCCAATATGTAATCTTCTTGTTTAGTGTGTTTTTCCTTGACTATGCTATTTTTCTTACATTTGTCTGTTCCAAAAGCCATATTTATATCATTGCTGAATACTTCTGTTATCTTTAGTAATTGGACGAGTTGTTGATTTGCTGCTGCCAGTAGTTTTAGATCATCCATGTATAGCAAATGTGTGATTTTGTGTTGGTATGTTCCAGTAATATTGTATCCATAATTTGTATTATTTAGCATGTTGGATAGTGGGTTCAGAGCAAGGCAGAACCAGAAAGGACTTAATGAGTCTCCTTGGTATATTCCACGCTTAATCTGTATTGGCTGTGATGTGATATTATTTGAATTTGTTTGGGTATTAAGTGTGGTTTTCCAATTTTTCATTACTATGTTTAGGAACTGTATCAATTTTGGATCTACTTTGTATATTTCCAATATTTGTAGTAACCATGAATGAGGTACACTATCAAAAGCTTTTTGGTAATCAATGTGTGCATAGTGTAGCGACCTTTGTTTAGTTTTAGCTTGATATGTCACCTCTGCATCTATTATCAGTTGCTCTTTACATCCTCGTGCTCCTTTGCAACAGCCTTTTTGTTCTTCATTTATAATTTTGTTCTGTGTTGTATGTGTCATTAATTTCTGTGTAATGACTGAAGTTAATATTTTGTATATTGTTGGTAGGCATGTTATGGGGGCGATATTTAGCTGGGTTTGCTGTGTCTGCTTGATCTTTAGGTTTCAGATAAGTTATTCCATGTGTAAGTGTATCAGAGAATGTGTATGGGTCTGCAATGTAACTGTTAAATAATTTAGTTAGATATAAATGTGTTGAGGTGAATTTCTTTAGCCAGAAATTTGCTATTTTATCTTTTCCAGGGGCTTTCCAATTGTGAGTAGAATTAATTGCTTGGGTGACTTCATGTTGCAAAATTATCACTTCAGGCATTTGTGCTATCATCTTGTATGTATCTGTTTCTGCTTGTATCCACCGTGTATGCCTGTTATGTTGTACCGGGTTTGACCATATGTTGCTCCAGAAGTGTTCCATGTCTGTTATGTTTGGTGGATTGTCTATTTTAATGTGTGTGTTATCTATTGTCTGGTAAAATTTCTTTTGGTATGTGTTGAATGTTTGGTTTTGTTTCCTTCTATTTTCACTTTTTTGTATCTTCTAAGTCGTTTGGCCAATGCTTGTAATTTCTGCTTCTTTTCATATTATTATTATTGTTGTTGTTGTAGTAGTAGTAGTAGTAGTAGTAGTAGTATAGTAGTAATTTATTATTGCTGACTCTGGTGAAAACATGGAATATAACCAGTGACTGACAATTCAACGAAAAGTGTTTGCAGCATTAATACTACTTTTTTACGCTCTGGTGCTTCCAAATTTCCTAGGAACACCTGAATTTTACAAATCGCTTGTCAGTTCCAACTAACTGTAGTGGACAAATGATCATAAACTCGGTGACACAATTGCTAATATCTCCTGTTGACGTAAGAAAATGCTTATGTAATTGTTCTGACACAAGTAACACTTCTTTAGTTTTCACTTGTACCCACTTATCGATAATTTTCCATTTGGCCGGATACGGATGACTCGTGAAACACTTGTGACGAGAATTTAATCTTGCAACTGGAAACTGTATGTTAATATACACGCTAGCTCGATCTGAATAAACTTTACCTGTAGAAACGTGAAAGATGTAAGCTACGTTATTTTTCATTAGCGGTACAACGTGTTATATCCCTGTCGGAGATTTTTTACCACTTGCTGCGGTCGTAATAGAAACTGTTGTATTACCAATGTTGCACTCAACTGTCCATGTGTGACATGGTGTATCGCTTCTTGCACCCTCTGAGTTTCTATTCCCGCATCTCCCAAGCTATTCGCTAGTCCGCGTATCAATTTGGCTATTATCAGTTTCTCATCTAAGTCGTTAACTGATTGTGTATCTCTCTTTAGTCTTTATTCAATGTTTCCATTGATCCTTTCGTATACAACTGCAAATCGGTTGCTATTTCTTGCATTGTTCCCTTTATATTTAACGCTCCCAGTCCATACTTGTACACTGGACTCGCATTCGGGAGGACGACGGTTCAATCCCGCGTCCGGCCATCCTGATTTAGGTTTTCCGTGATTTCCCTAAATCGCTCCAGGCAAATGCCGGGATGGTTCCTTTCAAAGGGCACGGCCGACTTCCTTCCCCGTCCTTCCCTAATCCGATGAGACCGATGACCTCGCTGTCTGGTCTCCTTCCCCAGAACAACCCAACCCCAACCCCATACTTGTAATTTGTGTCGTATGGCAACTAACTGTTATTTCTGTCTTGCTTGGTATTTCTTGTACTATCCCTATTGTACAATTTAAATTTGCGATGTCATCGTTATCTGCTCTCCCCAATATCGTTTTTAATAAATTCCCACGGCATCTAATCAACCTCTTTTCTTTTGTGCTAGCACTTCTGTCATCTGCTGTATCTGAGCCCGAAATTTCACGTAGGAATACTTCAGTTCCTGGTATTATTTCTGTTCATCTGTTAGTATTTTCCTTTTTTCTGTTTCTGTAGATACATTTATGAATATATTCCGTAAACGTCGAATTTCATTTCTTACTCCCAGATGTCAAACGTTGAGTTTTAACGAGCACTTCTCTTTCATGAGAAGCAATCTAGTTGTCGTGAGAACGAGATTCCATTTTTCAGCGGCTTGTTTTTAATCACCTCTGCTTTGCATATGTGCAAGAGCATTAGACTCATGATATTATATTGCGATGTCGTCTTCGACACCACCTAGGAGAAAGGAATTACCATGAATCCCTTTCCTCCTTGGGTAAAAGAGTATGTCACAGAAAAACTACCACAGAAATAAAAAAAATATTAATCTTGGTAATCCAACACTAAATTAAACACAGTCCACTGCTATTTTATCATTTATTTCTAATACCTAAGCTCAAAGCATGCTCTGTGCTACTCTCATTCAGCGTGGCAATTTCTTTTTCTGTGGTAAAGATGCAGGCATTTATGGTCATCTTAGAAGATTTAACTCGCCTAATGTGTGCAACCGATGATTTCGTTGGTAACTGCAACTTGACATTGAGCAGTAAAGTCATCTCCACTACCTGGTACAGTCCTTGAAATTTTGTCAAGAATTTCTTCGTCTTACTTTTTGTGGTATATGGATTTGCTAGTAGCACCAATTGTCCTGCTCAGTACTCGAGGTAATTTTACTTGCTCTCTGCCCAATTCGCACTTGACGATTCAGTACCTTTGGTTTTGCATGTTTCACTCATTGCCAAACCTCTTTTAGTGTATTCATGATTGCTCCACATGTTTTAAAATGTTCCTAGCTTTGGCTGTATTAAATCAAAATGTGAAGGCATCTTTCACCCATTCACTAGTTCATAAAGTGAAAGATCTGCCACTGTGTGGATTTTTGAGTTGTACTCACTCATCACATAGCCTAAATAGGCATCACTGTCCAAATGTTGGCTGTTCATGTAGTGACTTAATATCTTCGTTGCAGTATGGTGGACTCATTCCATACGACCGTCAGCTTGTGGCTGGAAGAGAGTATACAAAATTTCTTTACTTTCAGTAGACGACAGAACTGTTTCATCAGATCAGACATAAAATTAGTTTCTTGATCTGTGTTTATAATTTCTGGTACACCAAACTTAATTAATGAAGTGTTAACCATGGCTTGGGCTATAGTACTCGCTTTTTGATCTAGTATTGCTGTCAAAACATGTTGTCTTGAAAAATGGTCGATCATCATCAGTACATACTTATTACCCACTAAACGTATATTAAATGGTCCCAATATGTCAATTCCTATCCCTTGAAAAGACTTTTACGATTCTGGTAATGTCTGAAGTTTTATCTTTTGGCGACTCAAATCTGTCTATTGAGCACATAGAGTGCAATTTCTTCATGTATTGCTCTACATCACTACGTTGTTTCTCCACCAAAATCCTTATGCTATTAGTCTGTCAGTAGTTCTCCTACCTTCGTGTCCCGATAGGGCATGGCCAAGTGCTATATGTGACACTTCAGTTCATAGTGCAGCAAGAATGACACTGTAATGTCGACTTTTAGTTGATGTACATAGTACACCTTCTTCCAGAAAAAACTGTGGTTATTTACTGTATACTTGACATTCTATATCCACTGCTTGTGCCTTTTACAGGTCTACAAATTTCTGTGTGGGGTAGCCGCGTGGTCTGAGGCGCTTCGCCACGTTTCACGCGGCTCCCCACGGCGGAGGTTCGAGTCCTCCCTCGGGCATGGGTGTGTGTGGGTTGTTCTTAGTGTAAGTTAGTTTATGTTAGATTAAGTAGTGTGCAACCCTAGGGACAGATGACCTCAGCAGTTTGGTTCCATAGGAACTTACCACAAAAAAACTACTTCGTATTAAAAATCACTCAATTTCAGTGCTCATCTTGTTAGCCTCCTCCTAGTCCTAATAACCACTTCAGAGCAACATGATGAGTAACAAGTTTGAATTTACAACCATATAGGTGGCAACAGAAATACAAAATACCATATATCAGAGCTAACATCTCCTTTTCTGCAGTAGAACAGTTCTTCTCAGTTTTGTTCAGCTGGTGAGATGCATATGTTATGAATGTTCTTATCCGTGTAAAATTTGACATCCAAAGCTATACTGCTTGCATCATACGACAATACAAATTCTTCAGTAAAATGAGAAAAAATTAATACAGACTCTGAAGTCAATATCTCTTTCAAATTTTGAAACACTGTTTGACATTCTGGTGTCCACTGAAACATAATCCCTATCTAGTCTAGACAATTTCTGCAAAACCATTGATAATTTTTTGGTAATAATTTCCAGTCCAAGAAATGATTGTAGCTGCTTGACTGTGTAACTAAAAAACATGTACAACTGAAGTGAGGCGAGGCTCCGTATTTACTCCATCTTTGTAATAATATGCCCCAGGTAAGTGACATGTGACTAGGCAAAATGACATTTATCAATGCTTAACGTGAGACAAGCTGTTTCAATTTATCAAATTCTTGACTTACGCACTCTGTATGTTCATCTAGTTCTTTCCAAAAAACAATAATTCCATCCAAATAGACTATGCATTTTTTTTGTTTTTAACCTCTGAAGAACTTCACCTGACGAGCGTTGATGTGTTGCAGGTGTGTTCTAAAGTGAAAGGGATTCTGCAATACTGTGAGTGGATGATGATGTAAAAGCGTTTCCAGCCTGTCTTCTGGAAACTCTTCAGTCTGGTGATACCCACTCCTGAAATGTACGATAGAAAAGAATTTACATAGTCCCAGGGACCAGAATCTGGCTGTTTATTTCCCTATCATGTACTATACTTCTTTGTATAAAAATGCTGTTCATTCAACAGATGTTATATTACACATAAAGCTTGTTGTGAAATATCAGTCATTGTAACCCAAATTAACTTCCTGCACCTTCTGCCACTGTCATGTGAAACAAGTTCTAATGTACAATTACAGTTTGTTTGCTTCAACCTCATCAATGGGTGTATATTGTGACACGGAAACATTTGCAACTGTTGCACCCATCGCAAACGAATCCCCATTGAGTTCAACTGTTTGTAGCCAAAGATCTATTTTAGCATAGTGCCCAACCAGAAAGTATAATCTGAGTATTGCACAAAATCTATACCCCACTGTTGGCAGCACTTCCATTTACTGATGGAAAATATGTGTTTCCTACCCTAAACAATGTTGTCTCCACTGTATGTTTTGTTATCCCATATCGCCCGCAATTGTATCTCTGCAATTTCAGTCTCCTCTTGTCCATGAGGTCCAGAGTTACAACTGATACATGTGCCAGTATCTATTAAAAACTTATACTTCCTTTCATTTACCCAAGCTATCAAGCAACAATTCATCTCTGTGTACGTTTTTACAGTACTGCTGTTTACTGGGAGCACTTCCCAACTGAAGGAACATTCCTGTTGGCGTTTAACTTCTACTTTTTCAGATTGTACTTGCTGTGCTTTCTAAATTCACAGTCCCGAGCCTTATGTCAGAACAGCTGGCAGAGCATTGTGGCTGGCGACACTTTGCTGATCACGGTAGTAACATTCTTTACCAGATCTGAATATCTTCTGTTCAGAAAGCACCATAGTTCCACATCCACTTCTTGGGAATGTGCAGCAACATAAAGTGATGCAGCTAAATGCTCAGGGTTTTCCATTTGCACCCGTCATGAAAAATCTTCGTGGATCCCTCAGAGAAACACATCTAATGCCGTATTTGCCGCTTCTTAGAGCAGCACTGTCTGCATCTGGATTGTGTGTCGGGTCATAAGTCTCTGTATTGACTTAGTGTATTTTGTCATAAAATCATTCCACTGTTTCATTCGCCTTCTAAGTCAAAGTATTGAGTTTCTCCCTAAAAAATCGCGTACTATTCTGTTTTCCATACCCCTGACGCACTGAATGTGGCTACCTTATTAAGCACTAAATGATACAAAGTGGTTCAAATGGCTCTGAGCGCTATGGGACTCAACTGCTAAGGTCATTAGTCCCCTAGAACTTAGAACTAGTTAAACCTAACTAACCTAAGGACATCACAAACATCCATGCCCGAAGCAGGATTCGAACCTGCGACCGTAGCGGTAAATGATACAAGACATAAGTTTTTTGCGTCACCTGTTTTAGGTAAATTTACCTTCCGCAAGCATGTTTCAACTGAGCAGCTACTTAATGTGACTGTGGCTAGTGCATCGTCTTTAAACTCAATAACGTCCTGTGTTGATTTCCTGGAGATGAGAGTAAAGGGGTTCGCGGTTGAAGGATCACCGTATGAGGGAGGAACATTTACAACAGTTTTAACTTCATTCAAACCTGACTGTGTTCCTGTTCCCCCAATAAAGCTTATAACTACTGACTTAGTTGTTCGTTAAGTGCTTTCATTGCAATTTGGAAACTCGCTCCGTAAGAGCGTTTGTCGCCTCGTTAGTACTAGCTGACCGTGTCTGTGCCATTTTTGTGCAGTTTCCTTTTCTCTTTTTTATACGAATCAAACCAGTATTACTCATGACAATAACTAAATAGCCATAGTTGCAAAAATAGAAGGATTACATCTAATTACTACGCCTCATCATTAACCAAAGACACTCAACTATCGTCTGCCCTGGACCGTATTTTCTACACATAGTACATGTTGTTTGTACAAATCTATCACATGATGCACTGTTTCCCATAAATCAGAAGTTTTGCAAGGAGTCGGAACAAGATACTCTTGCCCACTATTACCTTTGAACTGCGATAAATATGCCTTTTCTCTCGGTCTACTCAAGGTAACTTCAAAGTCTTTAAGTTATAACGTGGAAATAGCAAAAAAGGAAAGTTTTTTCTTTTGTGAAAACACACTGTGACTGTTGCTGATGATGTGGCGGATCGTTGCCTTCCATCTCTTACTGGCACTGGGCTGGAGCACTTCTGAGCACAAATTTCTAGGGATCAACCACTGCCAGGTTGGAAATCTTTAAAGTTTTGTCAGGATGCAGACCGAGGACCTGTATTCAAGATTATTTCACTTATTACTCGGAACAGAAGTCGTTGCCATGCCTTCTGTGATGGCCATTGTCTACGCAATCTGGAGAGCAACCCGCTGAATCCAGCACCGGACTCACGGTTGCTGAGAACGCGACGTCGAATGCCGTGCTGAATGCTGAACCTGGCCGCCGCAAACTAGGCTATCAGACTCAAGTGACACTGGAGTTTTAGGGTAGTTTTTCTCCTGGACCGGAGCTGTGGTGGTAGACTCTGGATTAGCCATCAGTCCTGGCTGCTGTGCTGGATTCACTACTGGATTTTTCAATAAAAAAATCATTCAGTTTCAGCGATTACATACAGCTGTCCCTCAAACAGTTCGACGCGATTGCTGCCTCTGTACAATTACACTTGCAATACCGCTCGTTATAAACGCAAGGAATGTAGTGGGCTATGCTGAACGGTATATGCAGATGTACTTGACTGGAATACAAACCACGGAGTGACTAATACGACTGCAAGCAGTAACTGTTTCTAACACACACTCCGTACTGGCAGGATTTACAAAAGGTACATTCAGTTTATCAAACTTGGTAAATTCGATAAACTCATTCTTGCTACTAGGCACGACATAGATGACAGGCTTAAACTCTGCATATTCAACTAAATGTGCGTCTAAGTTTTATTTGGAATGAAAATAGCCCAGTCAACTCTCACGTACTTCAATTCAACGCTGAAAATCTGTAAAACTACTACATGCTATCCTCTAAAGATTATTTATCCACTAGAAATGCTATGTATCTATAACAAAACTGCAACATAAAAAGATTTAGATGTTTCTCGTGACATTGTTTTGTAACACATAACAGAAAAACCAAAATTAGTCCTTATCTCTCTTGTCTCCTTCAGTCATTGATTTATAATCAGAAGACTGTATGTGGGAGATGTTTGCAGAGATGCATTCATTCTGTTTTTCGAATATGTGAATTTTCTTCAGCTCAGAGGAAATTATATGTTAAAGTTTGATTTGTTTTCACATCGAAAATAGTTAGACACACGTTCTACACCATTATTCACAGGATATAAACCTGTTAGAATAGACCATTGTCATGTGAATGTTTATTACTGTTTGTTTATTTGACAGCATTTCTGGCAGTTCGTGTATAGTCATGCGTAAAACTCTTTATCACTGACATTAAAACACAGTTCAACTATTTCTTTCAACATCCAACCAGAATCTTTCTTTTGAAAAGTCTAAAATTTCTTTAACAGTTTATCGATAACATTATTCGAGTACCAGTTATCACTAACTTTGGTGTCATTAAACTCGCATTATTTATTTTGTACACACTCGGCTTTTACATTCAGCCTCAATAGGAACTCATTCAAGATCATTGGTTGGATCGGATTTTGTGTGTTATGGTACAGGTTTATCCATTATTGCGAACTTAATACTTCATTTACGCAATACTATTGCTATTTCAGTCTCAAAGTCGACGACAATGTCAACGATGTTCAGCCTGCTGAGAGACTTGTCAGCCAAAAGTCTTCTTAGGTCTACGATCGTGTATAAGACGACAGCCAGTGTAGTCCTTTGACTACTGCTCCGATCGAGTGCTGAATGTCAAGCCCTGCTGTTGCAGCAATATTGAATGAGAAAAAAAGAACGAGAGTTTCAGCAAATAATAAATAGGTGAATTTGAGGGAGACATCGATGTTACATTCATAAAAGTAGAGAGAGATGATAAATCTGAATTAACAAGAAAACTGTCAAAAGGAGACTAGCTCTGAATCAGAATCAGAAACATGTGTAACAAAGGCCTCAGTGCTATACTGTGGGAGAAAGGAGGAGATCGAAATGGGCTTCGTGAATGACGTGGCTAAACAGAAAAGTTTCAGGAAGGAGTTTTAGTAGATGAAAAATGACAGACGTGATGTTTTTTGAGAGTTGCCACGCGTGTCTTTGAAAGAAAAGCGTTGGACGAAAACACAAACCAAGATGGTACTATATCAATACTTCGCCTCGAGTGGCAGCCCCCTGCTTTTATAACCCATTTAAAAAAAATAAATGCGATTAATCAGGAAGTTTGCTATAAGTCCTATCTTTTCAACAGAGACATAATATTGCGCTTTCACGTTTCAAAGGAACAAAAACATTAAGCCGGAGGCGAGTGTGCTTCAAGATATGTATAATAAAGGAATATGAAATGCAGTTTTAAATGTAGGTGCTGTCTTTCACATGTATGCTATCATCAGATTTTGCTTCCACATTTCAAAGAACAGGAAACTTCTCGAAGATAACGGAGTAAGAGGAAAATGTCTCTCCAATTCAATGCTGCTTGTTGACATTGACTGGCAATAACCACAACTCTGCGGTAAAAATCAAATACCACTGTCTTACTCGCGAGCGCATCGTAAGAAGTCGAGCCGCCGCCGTGCAGTTATCAAAGTCTTATCACATCACTACCCAGCTACTGGGACCAATGGTCACGCTGCCCAATGCTGCCTCCACCGAGCGAGTGCTCTTTGCTATTAGAAAACCTGGTGCTGTATGCAATAACTTATACGTTACGGAAAACGATTGTAACTTCAAATCAATTCGTTTAAAGCCTTGTTGGATTATTGAAACCAACGCATGCAAAAATGTATAGCTTTCTGAAGGTGGTAATTTTAAGGAATAATAAAACTTTTATCATTTTTTTGAAAAAAAAAAACCTTAGCAGATCACTTGAGACGAAGTGAAGGTCGCAACGTAGGTAATCGTGATGAATTGAATCCATCCATAAGACATAAGGTCGAACAGAAGGCGATGTCCACACATTCCAATACCAGACACTTATTTGCTACAGAAAACGCATTACACATAAATAAAACAAACCGCACTCTGTCAAGAAAACAAAGTCCTTTTCTAAATCATGAGTGAGTGCAGCAAGAATATGTCAGCTCTAAAGTACTACTATTTTCACAAGAAACTTTGACGTTTCGTTGATGGCTTATGTGAATCAAATGCATATTGAATATTTTTTTAAGTTTCTGATCTGTTCCATTTTTTGATGGTCTATGGTGTTGCCGGTTACTCAGTCATCAGGATTAAAAGGGTGGAGCGACTGATTGAGCTTGGGTCACACATTTTACGTAAAACATTTATTGAACTTTTATTAAACTTTTATTAAATTTAACCCACCTCAACATGCCAAAGGCATCTTATATGTACTCGCACCTCAAAGAAATATGAATTTAGGAACATAAATACTTAAGTTTTAGTTATATGAATCACGTAAGAAAACAGTTCAGCAAATAACCTCTCATCAAGACAGCCATAGGCAAAATGTAATGTCTTTCAATTATTTGAACATATTTGATAGTAACGTGAATTTAGAGAACAAAATATTAGCAGAGAAAGGCTGGTACGCAACGCAACTGTCAAAAATTCTAAGCTGAAGAAAGAATTAATGTATTAGTTATTAACTAACAAATATTGACTGTGCTGTACAAAGCACCACCAACATCATTGAAAAACGTGTGAAGGCAAAAAGCATGTGACAAAACGAAATGTAACCGTGTGACATCATAAAGAGATCTTAAAATGTCTCCCAATCAGCGGCCAACCCCAAGCCACAATCTGTCTAGTACCACCTCAGAAACCACAACAGAAACCAGCACCAACAGCAAGCCAGCTACACTTAATTATGATAATTTAGAATTTAACTTACTTTTAAGTTGGCTGGGGAAGAAGAGATACAGCGGATGCTACTTAGATTGTGCCATCTAAAGGGAGATTCTCTCTGTTTTCCAGTAACTTAGCGGACAGACAGACAGACTCATCCTAAGGACAGAAGATATTCCTACGTCGGCAGAGCCGCTGCTCGACCACTGAGTAACAATTCCGTCAGCTACATTTCAGACCTTCCTTGTTGGTGACGTTATTATGAAGTGGAACCACAAAGGAACAAACACAGCTAAACCAGGACAAGGGAGACCTCAGGGGCGTCATGAATTGCCAAGTGTGGCTGTAAAGAATCACATGAATTCAGTAGCAGTAAACACTATTAAGTTTCATGGTGCTACTAGCAGTCCAGCCAGCACAATTAGTGTGCTTAGAGAGTTAAAAATAATGGGGAACAGTTACCTAACAGCTGCTCATATGCCACACATTGCTGTACTCAGTGCTAAGTGATGTCTGACATGGTGTAAAATGTGCTGCAACTATACAGTGCATGATTGGAAATGAATAATTTGGAGCGATGAATCACATTATGGATATGAAGGAGGTGGATATGATGGAAATGTTGGAGGTGCGTTTGATGATCAGTAATCTCAGTCCAAACATCGAGATTTTAGTTAAAAAAACACTTAAAACCAACCGTAAAGTGATGGAAATGGATGCATCTGTTTAATCACATCTCAGTAATACTGCATGTATTAAGTTAACTGATGTTTTCTAAAAACGTGTATTCCTTGCTTGTCAATTTATGTCTGTGATGTATTTGTGAACAGGAAGTCGACAAGGGTGATAGTTTATTCTCTTTTTCTTGATTCTTGAACCCCCAGTTCTTCACTGAACAGTGACAGTATCTGGAATGTATTTTACTGCTTGTACCTGCTGTCACCCTATGCATTGTATTATTTCGCAGCGCTGCTCTGCCTGATTACGGCACTACGCAATGAAAAGCTTATTCTTGGCCGCTGTGTTGTGCCTGTATCGAACTGCAGACGGGGGCAATCGCTTTTCTATTGTCTGCTAGTGTCCTTTACTCATCAGCTTGTGCTTCATGTTCTGCTCTCCTCTTAGCTCGAATGTACCGTTCTTTCTTTGTTCGAAAAAAAACCAAAGGCAGTGGCCGGCCAGTGTGGCCGTGCAGTTCTAGGCGCTTCAGTTTGGAACCGCGTGACCGCTACGGTCGCAGGTTCGAATCCTGCCTTGGGCATGGATGTGTGTGATGTCCTTAGGTTAGTGAGGTTTAGGTAGTTCTAAGTTCTAGGGGACTGATGAACTCAGAAGTTAAGTCCCATAGTTCTCAGAGCCATTTTGAACCAAAGGCAGTTTACTGAGAGTGAAAGAAAAAAAAGGACTGAAACAGCAACTAATCCTACAAATAATGGTGTTTGACCTAAAGTTATTCTTTCTAATCGTACATTAATTGATGATGTAATAAAACTTATTGCCTTAAGGTTTTTCGAACGAAGCAAGAGCTCAGAGGAAGGTATAACATGAAGTACGAGCTGGTCGGACAGGAAAAAAATCAATAACAAAATTTCCCTCACCGACAAACATAGGAAGACAACGCGACTGTTTTACAACTTAATAATTAGTGACGAGATGGTTCATAAAAAGATGCACATTAGCGTAAATTTATATAATATTGTTTACGAGAGCAATTGTTGTAAGTTAATGTTATTACTTTTCACTGGATGACCCTTTTGTGGAGCATAACGCAGGCTGCATCTACTCAAATATTATGAACACGTTACATTTGCATTGCCCTGTTATAATAATTACGACAGTCAAAAGAATATTTCTAACAAACTAACCTGATTACAAACTGGAGAGTCTGCTGTCGATCGTGTATTGTCGGCTGTCTTCGGTACTGTTCGCGAGCAAGAGAATATGAGCTGCGCGCGCATCGTGCCCACATGCGGATGGATTGTATGTGGTGGGCCATTTGAATATGCACGCACAAGTGGCTGACTGGCTAACTTCAATGTTAATTAACTCTGAAACAGCGCAACTTATCAAATTATTTTTCTTAACAATTATTTCTCAGTACAACCTACTCTGCAACACCCTTACAAACTTTTCAGACTGTTTCGGACCAGCCTGTATACTCGTTAAATAGTATTAAATTCTTAAGATCTGAATATGTATCTCTTGTTTATTTGAATTCTGTAATGTTCGTCAGTACTGTTTCCTATTCAGCTGCGTATCTGGTAAATGTGACTGTTTCAGCAGAGAGAGAAAATCCGATTTTACCAGTGAATTCAGCACCCCAAAATTAGGTAAAGCCACTCATTTACAAACCAGATGTAGTCAAAAAGTGTAAATTTGTAGACTAGTTTATAGATGAATAACGTACCGCCCTGAAGACTGCAAGGGCCGTAGGTTTTTGTGTTACTGCTATCTGTATTTACTGTGGACTTCAGGGGCGCTTTGTGGCTGTTACTGCGGTAATAGTTTTTCACGTCACAAGCATAGTGACTGTGCGGATAGGTAACACAGCAACGCGGTGCTTGCATCTTATTTACCATCCCTATCAAAATAATGAAGCGTCTGACACTCTCAGTGTGTGAATATCTTGATGTGTCGAGGTCTGCCAGAGACGTCCTTAGGGAGCTAATTAAACCTCCAGCACCGAGACTACACGTGTGCTGCGAAACGCTGAGCGGACATCTATCGTGGGTACGTAAAACTTCTCACAGGTATTTCCAGACAAGTTTATCTTTCTATCGACTAAATTACGTACGTAAGATGTAAGTGCTTTAATGACGTTTATTGCCGCGCAGCGTAGCCGTGCGGGCTGAGGCGCCTTGCCGTCGGAGGTTCGAGTCCTCCCTCGGGCATGAGTGTGTGTGTTGTCCTTACCGTAAATTAATTTAAGTTAGATTAAGGAGTGTGTAAGCCTAGAGACCGATGACCTCAGCAGTTTCGTCCCATAGGAGTTTACAATAAAAAATGATATTTATTTATGAGTTTTGCTATTTAATCAGGATAATTTAACTGGTTGGATCCTTTTTGAAAAGTTGTTTGCGAACATGTCGGCCTTGTCACTATGTCAGTTGACGTTATTATTCAAGAAGATAAACAACTGAATTTCGTTAAGGAAACACTTGCAAACTAGTTTATTCTGTGATCTTCGTATCAGAATGTGTAAATAGGCAATTTTCCTATGTTAAAAATATGATTCAAATTGTTGTTATTCTGATTGATTATAACATTGAAATAGCATTTACGGTCAATGTTCTCACAAAATGTGTGTTATTTTCATGTAATCCAAGCTTAAAAATCATTAAATATCAACATCTGGTCACGTGATCGAAAACACTCTGTTATTGGCTGATACTCTGGTGATGTTACAGGCTAGGAGTAAGACGAAGCTACACGTGTGTTCTAGGAGCATTAGCCGAAGTTACGAGGTTTTTACGTAGTTTTTCTGAATACAGTTTAGGTATTTAGTGATGGGAAACGAAATTACAACTTTTGAGTAACAATAAAAAGGAAATTTTTGAATGCCGATAGTGGAAGCCTTGCGAAAATTAATGCGTTATGCTCCATCCATTTAGAGCAGCGATATGTGCAACGACGGACAATCTTTTCCCTGCTCGCTGCAAGATGATTCAACTCTCTCAAAACTAAGGAACTGTAGAACTTTTGCAAATGGACCCTTATATTATAACTAGATTGTCGACTGCCAATCATGAGCTACGAGCCAAAGTGCAATAAAATAATTCTTGGCAAAACTTAGTGCGGAGTTCCTCTACAGAAGAAACTCAGCAGGGATACTCTATTTTGCAGTTGTTCTGTGGCGCAACGGACAGCGCATCCGACTATAGATGAAATCATTTGTTCGAGTCGTGGAAAGGTTATACGAAATACGAAAACAGTGTTAGCAAGAAATAATTGAGGCTGTTATTTGGACTGTGGGATGTGTTGTATATAGCTTCATATTAGTCTTAATATGAGATATGGTCAACAAAGGATAATGCATTTACTTTGCGAACAAACAATTCACGTTTTTGGATAGCATTGGCAGTAGAGAAGATATCACAATACAGCCACAGTACAGTGAAGTATAGGAGATTATACGGAGAGATATAAAGCGTGTGCAACATTCAGGTGGCACAAACGTAAGGGCTGTGATGTTTGTGAGTGTAAACTAACGTTGGTGTCTGAAGCAGTCTTACTTCATCTTTATGTAATATGATGAAACTGCAAAAGTTTAAACAATAAGAATCCTAGTTGGACAGTACGAAGATGAAAACATTATTTCTAATAAAGTAAAACGAATGTAGTCACATTAACTGGAAAATATCTTTTTGAACTTAAAGCGTGTGAACAGCGATTGCAAATGTAAGTGCATGTAAACAGGACGGAAAATACAATTATATTCTGTTTCTCTTCGGTGTGGTGAAGTCTTGTAAATGTGATTTGGTTTTCATATGAGGGGACTGTCGAGTCGTTTTACAAATAAGTTAAAATGTTCTTTTAGGTTAGATTCGAACCAGCTATCTGTGGACATCAACTCATAAAACTCGACGGTCTACTCCTCTAACAACTTCTTTTTTTCGCATTTTGTTCGTAATTGTTCTTTGTGTTTGGTCGTAGCGGACGTCACATGACATCCGCTGAAGTTCGTTGTTCATCCTTTCACTCACTGTTTTTATTACAAACACCGGCCAGGTCTCTGAGCGAATACTCTGACCTACCATGATGGCGCTGGGCAACAGAAGAATTGAGGGGTAACCAGCTAAAACGGCAATTTTCACTATGAGTTACTTTCGGCGATTGACGCAGTCCTTCTTTGTAACAGTGGGAGGGTGTATCTTGGAGGAAAGTTAATGTTAACTTCACAGTCCAACACAATTTTAATTAAGTTAGTGAACTTTTGCGTCAACATGGTGGCAATTTGCCGGTATAATGCAACCACATTTTATGCATCTTCTCATTCTCTGGAACACTCAAAAACAACTTTTCAGGAGTTTTTATAGGCGTATATGTACGGTACGGTACTACGCGCCATTTGTAACCCATTTCCCGAAACGTAAATTCCAAAACAAGACACCACTGTGAATTAGTATTATGACAGTAGGAGTAGCGAGCTAGCCTGTGACGTCACAGGCATCACGTGACTCGAATGGAGAGTTTTAGCGCGCTTACAAATTATTTGAATTTCATTTCCGTTTTTGTGGAGGGATTCCGAAATTCCAGAGGGAAAAAAGCGTGTTAGGAGTATAAAATGACGTAATTAATCATTTAAGACAGTTTCCAAACAACACTGTTATCTTTTATGAACTGCTCGTGTTTTATTTAATGTACTGTTGCAGCACATTTTTACGATGTATTCAACTATGATAGTGCACTGTTCGAAGAGCGCAGGTAAGTGCGAGGAAGCTGGTCGAATATGCGATCGGTGTTAACAACAAGACATACGAAACATTATCCAGTGAAAGTGTTGTTTGTAGTGGTTTTTCACACATGTTAATCGAGCTTTGAGAAGAATTCACTATTTCGTCTCAGTCACGCAACACTCAGAAAATGCAGGGTAGTCCAGTACGTGCTTCGCGACTACAAAAGACGTACACGGATTAGAATAATTCAATAGATTCGGCTGGGGCCGACGTGGCTACAATTTGTTACGTACAGGCAATTTATAAGACGTAACTTTATTGGCCGATTGGTCCCCTAAATTGGCTACTCCGCCTCCAATTTTGTCTCCCTTTCATGGGACTTCATTTAAGGTTGAAAGTGTGTTCCAGCTTGACAATATCAGTCATGTAGCTCGCACCGTGTGTCTACAAAAATGACGTCCACTGTTCTTACTGCAATTTCCCAAGAAATTGATTTCACGTGCACTTCAAGACTTGGTTGTTCTTCTCTTCAAAAACTCACCTTCAGCAACAGCCTATGCCTAGTAATTAAGTAGTATTTCTCTGTAAAATTACTACGTGAACGGAAATCATTTTTGAGGATAAAATGCGAAACCCATATTTCAAAGGTTAAGGAAAGGCAAACCTACATTTATAGCATTTGTGGACTTAGAGAAAGCTTTTAAAAGTGTTGACTGGAATATTCTATTTGAAATTCTGAAAGTAGCAGGAGTAAAATACAGGGAGCGAAATGCTATTTACAACTTGTGCAGAAACCAGACGGAAGTTATAAGAGCCGAGAGGAATGAAGGGAAGCAGGGGTGGATAAGTGAGTGAGACAGGGTTGTAGCCAATCCTCGATATTATTCAGTATGTATATTGAACAAGCAGTAAAGGAAACCACAGAAAAATTTGGAGTAGGAATTAAAGTTCAGGGAGAAGAAACAAAAACTTTGAGGTTTGCAAGTGATAGTCGTTCGGTAAGAGACAGCGAAGGACTTGGGAGAGCAGTTGAATGGAATGGACACAGTGTTGAAGGGGAGATATAAGATGAACATCAACAAAAGCAAAACGAGGATAATGGAATGTAGTCAAATTAATTCAGTTGATGGTAAGGGAATTAGATTAGGAAACGAGAAACTTAAAGTAGTAGATGAGTTTTGTTATTTGGGCAGCAAAATAACTGACGATAGCCGAAGTAGAGAGGATATGAAATGTAGACTGGCAATGGCAAGAAAAGCATTTCTGAAGAAGAGAAATTTGTTAAAATCGAATATACAGGGTGTTACAAAAAGGTACGGCCAAACTTTCAGGAAACATTCCTCACACACAAAGAAAGAAAATATGTTATGTGGACATGTGTCCGGAAACGCTTACTTTCCATGTTAGAGCTCATTTTATTACTTCTCTTCAAATCACATTAATCATGGAATGGAAACACACAGCAACAGAACGTACCAGCGTGACTTCAAACACTTTGTTACAGGAAATGTTCAAAATGTCCTCCGTTAGCGAGGATACATGCATCCACCCTCAGTCACATGGAATCTCTGGTGCGCTGATGCAGCCCTGGAGAATGGCGTATTGTATCACAGCCGTCCACAATACGAGCACGAAGAGTCTCTACATTTGGTACCGGGGTTGCGTAGACAAGAGCTTTCAAATGCCCCCATAAATGAAAGTCAAGAGGGTTGAGGTCAGGAGAGCGTGGAGGCCAAGGAATTGGTCCGCCTCTACCAATCCATCGGTCACCGAATCTGTTGTTGAGAAGCGTACGAACACTTCGACTGAAATGTGCAGGAGCTCCATCGTACATGAACCACGTGTTGTGTCGTACTTGTAAAGGCACATGTTCTAGCAGCACAGGTAGAGTAGCCCGTATGAAATCATGATAACGTGCTCCATTGAGCGTAAGTGGAAGAACATGGGACCCAATCAAGACATCACCAACAATGCCTGCCCAAACGTTCACAGAAAATCTGTGTTGATGACGTGACTGCACAACTGAGTGCGGATTCTCGTCAGCCCACACATGTTGACTGTGAAAATTTACAATTTGATCACGTTGGAATGAAGCCTCATCCGTAAAGAGAACATTTGCACTGAAGTGAGGATTGACACATTGTTGGATGAACCATTCGCAGAAGTGTACTCGTGGAGGCCAATCAGCTGCTGATAGTGCGTGCACACGTTGTACATGGTACGGAAACAACTGGTTCTCCCGTAGCACTCTCCATACAGTGGCGTGGGCAACGTTACCTTGTACAGCAGCAACTTCTCTGACGCTGACATTAGGGTTATCGTCAACTGCACGAAGAATTGCCTCCTCCATTGCAGTTGTCCTCGTCGTTCTAGGTCTTCCCCAGTCGCGAGTCATAGGCAAGAATGTTCCGTGCTCCCTAAGACGCCGATCAATTGCTTCGAACGTCTTCCTGTCGGGACACATTCGTTCTGGAAATCTGTCTCGATACAAACGTATCGCGCTACGGCTATTGCCCCGTGCTAATACATACATCAAATGGGCATCTGCCAACTCCGCATTTGCAAACATTGCACTGACTTCAAAACAACGTTCGTGATGAACACTAACCTGTTGATGCTACGTACTGATGCGCTTGATGCTAGTACTTTAGAGCAATGAGTCGCATGTCAACACAAGCGCCGAAGTCAACATTACTTTCCTTCAATTGGGCCAATTGGTGGTGAATCGAGGAAGTACAGTACATACTGACGAAACTAAAAGGAGCTCTCACATGGAAATTAAGCTTTTCCGGACGCATGTCCACATAACATCTTTTCTTTTTTTGTGTGTGAGGAATGTTTCCTGAAAGTTTGGCCGTACCTTTTTGTAACACCCTGTAGATTTAAGTGTCAGGAAGTCTTTTCTGAATGTATTTGCCTGGAGTGTGGCCATACACGGAAGTTAAACGTAGACAATAAACTGTTTAGACAAAAAGAGAATAGAAGTTTTCGAAATGTGGTGCTACAGAAGATTGCTGAAGATTAGATGGGTCAATCTCATACCTAATGAGGAGGTACTGAATAGAATTTGGAGAGACAAGGAATTTGTGGCACAACCTGACCAAAAGAAAGGATAGGTTGATAGTGCACATTCTGAGACATCAAGGGATCACAAATTTAATACTGGAGGGAGATGTGGGTGGTAAAAATCGTAGAATTAGACCAAGAGATCAATACAGTAAACAGATTCAGAAATATGTAGGTTGCAGTAGCTTTTCGGAGATGAAGAGTCTCGTAGAAGGCAGAGCATCATGGAGAACTGCATCAAACCAGGGTCTGAACTGAAGACCACAACAACAACGACTGCTCAAAACATTTCAGCTTGCCAAAGGGACTTGCGAGTGGATTAGATGTCACTCTCTGAATGGCTGCATTAGGCGTGTGCAGGATATCCTGGAATGAAAGGGAGCAGACAAAGCAAAAGAATTTAGTAGCTTTCAGTGGATCTGCGTTCTCCGAGGCGAGAACGGATGCCACAAGCAGCAGTTACTGTTTGTACATAACACTTAGTTCAGTGTTTTTCTCACATGCTTCTGTCAAGAATCAATAATTTGTGAGTGTTTGTGTGAGTCGACTAGAGTTTAGTTCTATTTTCTAAGTGCTTGCGTTGTTATCCTGCATTAGCCTTTGTGTGATATCATTTTTTAAAGAAAAGTAACTGTTTATACGGGGTGTAACATAAAGGTATGGGCAAACGTTCAGGAAACATTCCTCACACGTAAGGTAAGAAAATATATTATATGAACATGGACTCGGAATCGCTTTGTTTCCACGCTAGAGCTCATTTTCTATTTCTCTTTATAACCAAAATAATGATGGGAAATACACAAACGGAACGTATCAGAAATACATCAAACGCTTTCTTACACGAAATTTTCAACATTCCTTTTTGCTTACAGTAGGTAACTCTTTCCTAAATGAAGTTTTCAAAATGCCCTTCGTTAGTAAGCGTACATACATCAACCCGCTGTCGCATTGAATCCATGAAGCGTGTATGTATTCTTGGAGAACTGCATATTGTTTCACAGCCTTCCACATATGGGCACTAAGACTTTGTGCATCTTATACTGAGATTCCGTACACAAGACATTTCAGATGCTCCCACAAATAGAACTGTAATGGGTTTAGGTACAGAGATCGAGGAGACCAAGGAACTGGTGTACGTTTACTCATCCATCTGTAATGGGATCTGTTATTTAGAAGCCTACGAACGCAAACACGAAATGAAGAGCTCCATCGGTGCATGAAGTAGATGTTCCGTCGCACTCACAAAGGCACATGTTCTAGCAGAACACGTAGATTATTCTCTAAGAAAGCATGGTAAGTTTCTCCGTTTAGCCTGGGTAGAAGAACATGAGGCCCTAACAGTCACTAACAATGCCCGTCCAGACGTTCACAGAAAATCTTTGTTAATACTAGATTCTCTATGGATACACCAGCGCATCTCAGTGCGACGGCGGGTCGATGCATCGTATTCTTGTTAACGGTGGGCATTTTCAACATTTCATTTAGGAGCGTGTTTCATACTGTAACCAAGAAGATATTTTGAACATTTCATGTAAGAAAACTTTTCATGTAGTGCTGGTACGTACTGTTTATTTGGGTTTCCCATGATTAATGCGATTATCAAGAGAAGTAGAAAATGAGATCACACGTGGAAAAAAATGTGTTGGTGGACCCACGTCCCTGTAACATACTTTGTTTCACCAACGTGTGAGGCATGTTTCCTGAAAGTTTGGCCATACCTCCTTGTTACAACCGGTACACAAAACTCCAACGACAAACTTTCGGAGGTTGTTCAGGAAAACCTTCTGAGTATTTTGGTGTAAGGGAACCACAGTCTCTGGCGGCTCGTTACAGATTGGTTGAATTTAGGTTGTAAACAAGGCAGCAGCGGCGTACAAACTATTTCTTTAGAGAGGAGCGAGCAAACCCATTTGCTGATTTCGTCTTTCAGCAAAACCGTTAAGAATACATACATACCGATAGTGTGGGAAGGTGTGTTAGATAATCAGCGCTATGTTTTTGTACAGAGAGAAACAACTCAATAATAGTAATATGGACCCAGTTTTATAGGTCGTGCCCTTGAAGACAATTTCGTTGCTGTAATTTTTAAAAAGACATCATTTATCTGACAAGACACTGGTTCTACTTTGTTTTGAGACCATTTGTTGTTGTTGTTGTTGTTGTTGTTGTGGTCTTCAGTCCTCAGACTGGTTTGATGCAGCTCTCCATGCTACTCTCTCCTGTGTTCTTCATCTCCCAGTACCTACTGCAGCCTACATCCTTCTGAATCTGCTTAGTGTATTCATCTCTTGGTCTCCCTATACGATTTTTACCCTCCACGCTGCCCACCAGTACTAAATTGGTGTTCCCTTGATGCCTCAGAACATGTCCTACCAACCGATCCCTTCTTCTAGTCAAGTTGTTCCACAAACTCCTCTTCTCCCTAATTCTATTCAATACCTCCTCATTAGTTATGTGATCTACCCATCTAATCTTCAGCATTCTTCTGTAGCACCACACTTCGAAAGCATCTATTCTCTTCTTGTCTAAACTATTTATCGTCCATGTTTCACTTCCATGCATGGCTACACTCCATACAAATACTTTCAGAAACGACTTCCTGATACTTAAATCAATATTCGATGTTAACAAATTTCTCTTCTTCAGAAACGCTTTTCTTGCCATTGCCAGTCTACATTTTATATCCTCTCTACTTCGACCATCATCAGTTATTTTGCTCCCCAAATAGCAAAACTCCTTTACTACTGTAAGTGTCTCATTTCCCAATCTAATACCCTCAGCATCACCCGACTTAATTCGACTACATTCCATTATCCTCATTTTACTTTTGTTGATGTTCATCTTATACCCTCCTTTCAAGACACTGTCCATTCCGTTCAACTGCTCTTCCAAGTCCTTTGCTGTCTGTGACAGAATTACAATGTCATCGGTGAACCACAATGTTTTTATTTCTTCTCCATGGATTTTAATACCTACTCCGAACTTTTCTTTTGTTTTCTTTACTGCTTGCTCAATATACAGATTGAATAGCATCGGGGAGAGGCTACAACCGTGTCTCACTCCCTTCCCAACTACTGCTTCCCTTTCATGTCCCTCGACTCTTATAACTGCCATCTGCTTTCTATACAAATTGTAAATAACCTTTCGCTCCCTGTATTTTACTCCTGCCACCTTCAGAATTTGAAAGAGAGTATTCTAACCAACATTGTCAAAAGCTTACTCTAAGTCTACAAATGCTAGAAACGTAGCTTTACCTTTCCTTAATCTTTCTTCTAAGATAAGTCGTACGGTCAGTATTGCCTCATGTGTTCTAAGATTTCTATGGAATCCAAACTGATCTTCCTCGAGGTCGGCTTCTACCAGTTTTTCCATTCGTCTGTAAGGAATTCCCGTTAGTATTTTGCAGCTGTGACTTATGAAACTGATAGTTCGGTAATTTTCACATCTGTCAACACCTGATTTCTTTGGGATTGGTGTTGTTATATTCTTCTTGAAGTCTGAGGGAATTTCGCCTGTCTCATACATCTTACTCACCAGATGGTATAGTTTTCTCAGGAATGGCTCTCCCAAGGCTGTCAGTAGTTCTAATGGAGTGTTGTCTACTCCCGGGGCCTTGTTTCGACTTAGAAAAGGAATTCATATTTTCTGTAGACTGCAATATCAATCGGCCAGAGAGAAGCCTTTTGTTGTTATTATTATTTTACAAACACTGTGCTTCACATCTTAATGAGAAAAGAAAAACGTAATTTGATTAAAGAAGAAGGCATTTATTTTGTTTTTATTTAGACTAAAAACTTTACGTACAATTTCCAAATGTAGTTTTCCTTTTGACAGTTCGGGAAAGAAATTCTTCCATGAGATCCATAAGGTTAATTTTTCCAGCCTTGTCTTGATGAACATGGAGGAGGAGTAAATGGGTTAGTCTCGTCTGGGTCATTGTTGATCTGAGGCAAGTTTTAAGTCGACTCAAGGCGCTGAATGACCTCCCACAGGTTGCTGGCCATACTGCAACTGTCAGAATCAGACTGCTGAGGCGAATAACTTCCACAAAGAGTTCTTTAACCCTACCAGGTTCAGGAATATGTTTTCTACCAATAGCGAATATATTACATGTTTGTGTACCAGTCGCAATGGTTCGCAGCACTTCGAGCTGTGCATGGAACCTGTCGAGGTAATGTGTCTCTTGTATGTACTCCAAGCAATTCTTCCAAACGTTGTGTAGATGGAGGATGTGTTTGGGAGGACGTATTAAGTATCTCTTCAAGTTGGGATAGTCGCTTTAGATTCTCTTGGTTGAACCTTCGATCAGTCTCATTCAGAAGGAGATCAATAGTTTAAAATAAATTTTTCCTGTATTTTCGTTCTTGAGAAAATTCCTTTGGAACAGACGGTGTTTCTGTGTGTTGCAATTTCGCTGGTATTTTTCTTGCTCGTGAGATATTCGGGTCTTTCGTATTTAGGTTTTTTGAATAATCTTTGGATTTCTCTAACAGAATATCAAATGCTTCCGTAGTCCTAAGATTTGCAAGAGCTACTTTTAGAACCTCTAACTGAGCTCGGTACATTCAATATTTCGGTCACCGTTTTCTGGTCCCGCTCATAGTTTTCCCTGAAACGTGTCAAAGATTTTACTCTTACAGCCCATCGGATGGGACACATCGGAATCAGTCGTTGAGCTTTTGGGTCTGGATTCGTCTCATCGACACCAGATGGTAGCACAGCACGTTGCGGATTCTAGAATTATATTTGAGACGTCTTTCACAGTTGCCAGTACATCGCACAATGAATCACAGCTTCTTGAAACTTCCTGTAGTGCCAGATTCAAACAATGATTGCTGTCAGTGGATGCAACAACTCTTTGGTTGGTCTTGAAGAAGGATTTGCTTCACACCTTTATTCCGCCCAGACATATTAGCTGCACCATCGAAACAGTGTGCGTGTAGGAACTCAATTTCTAATGACAGTCTGTAATATTTCTGGCTTTACAGCCGTCATATTCAGGTAAAAGAAGCTCTTCTTAGAGCAGTAGAGAAGGCAGCAGTGACAAGATGACGTAATATGATGTGAGGTACCGATGACAGATGGTTTGTTCTGTATGGGTATCGTGAGAAAGACCGCCTAAATTGTGATCCTTCTCCGCGATTGGCTGCTGCGTTCGGAAGTTGCGCGCCAAAACAGTAATCTTATATTATTAATATAAGAAAAACTAAACAGCGTATTTACTTGAATTTCAAATTAAAACATCCCTCAAGAGTGTGCCATCATTCCTTTATTTCACAAGAATTAATAACCAGCAGACTAATAAACAACTGCTAAACGAAAAGGCAAACGAAGCACTTCGGTGATCTTCGGATCGCGCCTAAGTGGATGGAGGGCGAAGTGGTTCAGCTGCAAGGCCATAACTGGTTCGACAGTGTCAGAGGACAGATATATTGTATGCCGCAGTATCAGTTAAGACTTAAATTGGAATGTCTAGTTCGTAAATGTGAAGGCTGGTTCGGCAAGTCTCGGAGGACAGACGTGTTGTCTGCCGCGGTCGGCATCATTTTAAGACTATTCTAATAATGTGTGGTTATATGGACATGTAGTTGAGAACAGAACGGAGACCGAGCCAGGTGGCGCAGTGGTTAGACACTGGACTCGCATTCGGGAGGACGACGGTTCAATCCCGCGTGTGGCCATCCTGATTTAGGTTTACCGTGATTTCCCTAAATCATTCCAGGCAAATGCCGGGATGGTTCCTCTGAAAGGGCACGGCCGACTTCCTTCGCCGTCCTTCCCTAATCCGATGAGACCGATGACCACGCTGTCTGGTCTCCTTCCCCAAAACAACCAACCAACCAACAGAACGGAAAAATGCAGTCCGTTATTTTGTTGAACAATGGAAATTATTTGTGAATCTAAAGTGGAATGTAATTGCGCAGTTTCTCGTGTTCTGCCGATAAAAAGCGATTGGCATCCCATATAAACAAACTAACTGAAGATTTAATTATTCACATAATATCAGACCCTCGCTAAGAGTTTCTTACAGCCTCAAGATAACGGATTCATGACCTACATGCTGTTTTCCTCGCAAGGGACGAGAACTGTAAGACTGTTGGTTGGTGAACATTTATTAGATCTTATGCATTCCACTCAGCGCAGTGGAAGCAAATAGGCACTCCGCGTGTACTGCAAATCAGTAACACGCCATCTGTCGTAACACAGAGGAAGTATGAAGGGAAGAAATTTTCGAGACAAAAGGTTTATAATACGCATATATATCGCCCTCTCTCTCTCTCTCTCTATCTCTCTTTTTTAACTTGCCGTAAGCCTTAGAAGGATATCTTTAATGGTAGTGGCCCCAGCGTTTGCGCCTTGGAGTCCGGCGGACTATATAAGCCAAGAAACAGTTCTTTTATTTCGAGCATCTCAGGATCATCAAAACGTGCACAAGTAGTGAAATGCTCATAGCCAGCCACGTCCGTCGCTGAATCTGCCCTAGTTCCATAAAATGGGGAATTTTTTTATTTGCTGCACAATTTCTCGCTGGATCATGTGAGCCATAATTTCCGGTACTTCGTTTCGTATCGCTGGCGCCAATCAAATTACACGGTGTTTCAGCCATATCTTCAGTTCTGTCACATCATTCTTCCTCTCATCGAGAAGCGTCATGAGGTTCCCAGAGACCACGATCTCTCAGTTCGTTTCCTGTTCCACCCAGGAACCTGAGTGAACTGATACTTACTAGTAAAGCGGTTCTGGCTTTCTCATGAACGGTCAGCAGATGTCACGCGATTTGGGCAATCACAGGTGTGCTATTTTCACGTTACTGAATAATTGTGGGAGACTTTCGATGAAAAGGACTCTTCTCCAGTATCTTGAAATTTTCCGCAGCTTTCTTCCAGTTACAGAAACCTTCATTAAGAAAAGTCGTCTCTTTCTGTGGTCTTCTATTGCTCACTAAGTAGATGGATCGAATGTAGTCGTAGCAGAAAACACTGCGGCTCTTTTCTTCGTAATGTAGCCACAGAGAAGCCACAAACCATTCGGATTTACAAGATTTTGTTTCTCTGATGGGTGAAATTTTGTATCAAAAACAGGTATACTTGAAGTAGAGCCCATAGTGTTTTCATGTGAGAATGGGGTGTCTGCATGCCTTGACAGTCCTATGCCACAACCTTTATGTCCATCGCTTCTACCTTAAATCGTTAAGGATAAAAACAAGCAACATGACGTATCACACACACACATCATACTAACATAAAAATAGCTTTCCGCAAGCAAAGTATGTTAATGGTGAGCACATAGTATAATAGCACAAACATGGGAATAAACACTAATAGTTGACCATAAACTATTTAGCTTACCAGCTATCAGATTGAGACTGGCCACTGTCATGGGTAACGTTAATACTAACGATCTGAGCTTTTTTAGTGCTTCTACCACCTCCAAAAAATTCCTTGATAGATTTTTGTGAGGTTGTACATACTACACCTAAAATTATAATAATCGTACCCATGGATCGATGTACACATAGAAAGGGAGCGAAAAGTTAGGTACTGAAATTTAAAAATGACGCTATTACTCACAAATTGTGTGTGTCGCAAGTAAGAGGAGTCACTGTAAGCTGGCTGAGTGGTTCTAGGCGGTACAGTCTGGAACCGCCCGACCGCTACGGTCGCAGGTTCGAATCTTGCTTCGGGAATGGATGTGTGTGATGTCCTTAGGTTAATTAGGTTTAAGTAGTTCTAAGCTCTAGGGGACTGATGACCTCAGATGTTAAGTCTCATAGTGCTCAGAGCCAGTCACTGTAAGCATTATTCAACATCTATATAGTAAATTACAAGAGAGGGTGCAAATCAAACCTTAAAGCAATACTGCAGTGTAAATGGAAGAACATTAACACCAGACATAACAAACAAACTTGCACAATTCATACCAAATCGATTGCAACTGATGATTTATTAGACGGAAACACACATGGTAAATAAGATGTTTTCAGCTGTAAAGAAAATGTGTACTGCCATATTTGTTCAATGATGAACTGCCGTGTAAGGCGCTGTGTTTCTGTGTTTATTTGACATTCAAATTTCGGTTGTTAAATCGTAAATTGAACAATATTTGTACTGTTACATGTGACATTTGTGTTGAAACTGGTATGAAATACAGAGAACTCAAATCTCGTTTTCTGTGTACGAATGCTTTTCTCAATAGTTGCGTAACAGGCAAGAATGAAGCCGCACTCGCAGTATATTAAAACTTTTTGCCTGAAGCGACTATATATTTTTACTTGCTGCTGTTTTTGCGACAAGTTTTATTGTAAACATTGACTTCCGTTATTGCACTGTACTTTCCCTTTCGTATGCTAACGGATGGCATTAATATACTTCAATGTTGTGATAGATAAAAGACATCTCAGTATTTATTGTACAGAGAACTATTCATCTCTTTGCGTACTATTATTTGCTGAAAACCTTGTTTCAGTATCTTGAACTGTTTACCGTATGTGTAGTGAATTGTCACGCTGCACTCCGCATGGCGTGCAGAAACTTATCATGTGCAGCTAATGACCAATACGTATAACCCATTTACTCGTCACTGGAAATATACAGCTTTCCTACCACGACAAAAAAATTACATAGGTACGATAGCTTCAGTTGGTACGCTGCAACACATGACCTAAAGTGCACAAAACGTGAAATAGCCAGTGAGATCATTCTTCACTTCAAATTCTTCCGATTACGTTCAGTGAATTACGGTACTTCATTTACAAACATCTTAAAAACTATGAATAATAACGAAAAGGCGGGCACTTCTCTGCCAAGCATGAATATTCGGCTATAAAATATCAAATATTTTATGGAATCACATGAAAAACGTTGCATAGCGAAAAGAAAAGCCCCACGCAAATCCAAAAACAGTATTTTCTTAATTTTCGTGTGTAAATAGTAAAACGTTTTCCGAACAAAAAAATTTCAGAAAAGGATGTAGCTTTGCCTCATTTACATAAAGCAATAATCAGTATGACTGAAAATTCGGTTTCCTCTTCGGTTCTTTTGTGTTGCAGTGAAAGAGTTTTTCGCAAACAGTTTGCGACAATAATACCGCGTTTATGAGCCAGGAATAACGAATCGCGATAATGAGTGTGGATTATAAATCAGTGCGTACTAAACTTCAGGATAAAATTATCTATAATGCCTTGGTAAACTGAGGGCTGTTTTTTGCATGAAAGACATTATCTAAGCAATAGTTGCCACATCTAATTGCGAGCATTGCTTAACTACTATCTCAGAGTTGACTGCGAGAAATATAGCCCCTAAACAAAGCAGCGTGAGTTAAATCATGAGTGTATTATGTATTTTTATGAGACGTAAATGGGGGATATTTGTAACTAGTCAAATTAATTAAAATTTTCTTACTGAAATGTGAATGTAGTGCGTGTCATGAACTATGAATTTCATAACAACTTGCTATATAGTAATGAGTCGGAACATACATCTCAATTTTCTGATCCTGCAACAGCAGTGGATTTTCGATTGCTGTGGAATAAAACGATGATCTGAGTACACTGTCCTGACGCCTAATTTTAGGACAAACTGCAATGGGTTATGGAGGGATTTTCTTGCAATACTACGCCTAGCTCAAACACATAGTCAAAATATTAGTTTTCTTGCAGCCTGCAAGAATTATTCCATCTGAGTTCGCGATATGATGTTATATGTACGTAATATGCACCTTTCTGTACGAGTTTAACTTATATTGTTACATAGTGTTTCTCAACACCTTTGTTGATTAAACTTCTACTTGCTTTGTTGTAGTGGTAGGGACGCTTATTCACGGACCGTTGTTATTTATTTCTGGAACATTTCTTCGCTTTTTCTTACTTGAATCCTTGGGGCTGACCTGTTTGCCAGTGATACGGATAGTCAAGCGAGTTCTGAGTATTCCAGTGAAGATCCAGGCACTGTTTTGTCGCTTTTGCATTGACATTTGGCGTCCCTTTTAACTCAAAAGCATTTTCAAAAATAACTGACATCTTTTTGCAAATACTTTCGGCTACGCCATAGCTCCACTCCCCCTTTCCATATAAGTCTCACTGAGAAGTGTGGGAATATAATTACATTTACGTTTTTCAATGAACTACTGAGAACAATCAATACTGGGCTAGGAGATTTATGACAAATAAATGGCAAAAATAATTACATACCTTTCACCACAAAGGTTCACTTATATCGTCTCGAAACTGCAAATCAAATGTGTGTGTCTTTATCTCTGTATATAAAACTGGAGAAAAATCGTTGGTTATGCTGTACACGTTTCACGTTCGTTACCAGAGCAACAATGCATAGCGATGTAACTACGGAGTTAAGGCATGACGGTCGTGAAGGGAGAGAAAAGGGGGGGGGGAAATGTTAGAATACTGCCTCTCCTCACATTTAGGTTATCAGGTTGTTTTTATTTCTTTAAATGTTGGATTGTTCGTAGAGCGCAAGCCAGTTCAGGCGTATCGACTGCTGTGTGGGCATTGTTGGCCGGTGTTTGTCATTTTCGACAGGACCGCACGTTGCTTGTGCCTGGGTGATCGCGAGACTAAACTGATCCAAAGAAGTTGATCACCACCTGCAGATCTCTTAACGTGTGTGGACTTAGATTCAAGGGAACCGAAGGGTATGTAATGAAGGTGGTATCAATACTTGTTTCGAACAGTATATTATTACGCGGGTGGAGATGATAACTGCTTTCAACGTAAAGGGACAGTAATACCAATTTTTTACAGTCAAGATATCTGCCTTAAGTTTGGCGATCCTCCCCCAAATTCCGGGCACTGGCCACTCTGTAGCTCGCCTATACGACATAGCCAGCCCTGAAGGCCCGATCAGTCTCAACTACTGTTCGAAAGTGCTACGCAGAATTTCTTACATATGCATGTAGAGGCTGTCCCTCATTAGGAGTCACAGATTGAAAAATGGGACCAAGGGAGAGGAAAGAATGCAGTAGGTGTTATGAGATGCTTTAGTCAAAAGCAAAAATCACTGCCAACAAAAATGCTGATCCCAAATTTCTTGACGGTAGCATAGTTTATTCACTGGCTCATCCTATAGATCAAATAAACCTACTAGTGAATTTTGGGAGGGGGGGGGGGGGGAGGGGAGGGCAGAAACTGTATTTGGAGGGGGGAGACTGCACCTCCTGCCCCCTCCCCCTCCCTGGTTGATGCGCCGTTGCAAGGGAGTGGTTACAGAGGCTTGTTCTATAATCATTTCAGTCATAACTATTGTCACCAATGAACTGCACAGAGGTGACAAATGTCATGGAATAGCGATATGCATATATGCAAAGGACGGTAGTATCGCTTATACAAGGTATAAAGGGCAGTGCATCAGAAGAGCTGTCATGTCTACTCAGATGATTCATGTGAAAAAATTTCCGACGTGATTATGGCCGCACGACTGGAATTACATGACTTTGAACGCGGAATGATAGTTGGACTGCGTCCACAGCTCCCTGCATGGTGCTTGTAAACCACAAATATTGGATTAACATAAGAAGAAGAAGAATATGTTTCATTAAATAATGGTGATTCAGTGGGAGGAGTTGAAGTTACATTTCACAGCTCACGCTGATAGACGCTTCCACTGGAACTGTAGACCTTTCACGAAAAGTACAGTCAGTCTTCCAAAGCGCTAGAGGCGAGTGTTCATCTGCTGTGGTGTAGTCATCTTGTGCAGAACGTGTACAATTGAGGCGATGCTGGTGACAAGCAAGGATTATTTTAATAAGTGTACTACATGTAAGCACACAGCTGAGGACTGTGTCCATAGCTCCCTTCATGAGGACTGCGAAGCAAAGGTAATGGATGAGCGTAAGAAGAATACTTTTCAACAAATAATGGTGATGCATCGTGGTGGGTTGAAGATGCCTTCAGAACTCATACAAATGCCTGCCTGTGCTGGAACTGCCTACCCGTTTTAAAATGCACTATCAATATGTCTAAGAGATGAATGTGTGTTCTTCACCAACTATCCAAGACTGCCTGGGCTAGTTCACAAAACTGCCACAGAAAGTAGATGAATTGGGGTTTGCTCCCCCACCACTTTCCTCAGGAACCAGCACGAATGCAGCATTCCCCCCTCAACCACCTGAAAATTGGTGTGGTCCAATAGAGATGCACGAATGCTAAACTGGTCACGTGATCATGACGACATGGGGGATATACAGCGAATGTGGAAACCAACTGGTCTCAGTCAGTGGAGTAGTAGTCATGAAGCGTCAATAGCAGCAGCTGCAGCAGCTGAGATGGTCCAGCCCCTTCCAGCAGCAGAACAGGAATAACCAGAAGAGTAAGTACTCATTTGCTACCATTACTGTGCATAACTGTTCTTTGTCAAGTTCCATTTCTTTGTTCAACTTCATGTCTTTGTCTGTGAATGCTTATTGTTACTTCTTCTTCTCTATTCAGTGGGTTCCTGCATGTCGAGACTAGCAATGACCTCGAGCGAGTCTGGACTGGCAACGACCGCCAACGTGTCTGGACTGGCAACGACCTACAGCATGTCTGGACTGGCAGCAATCTCCAGCGTGTCGGAACCTGTAGCAGCCTCCCACCTGTCAGGATCTACAGCAGTGTGGGGCCCTGTATTACACTTGACCAGTATGTTTGCGCAGTATAGCGCGTTGCTGTTATCCATCCTGCTCATCGATTTAGACAGCCAGTGGGTCCCTGAATCTGCGAAGAAGTGTGTCAGGGGTCCAACATCACACTGTGCACGTCAGTACTGGTCTCAAACAAATGCACATTCCAGAACATACTGCAAAGACAGGGTGTAGATGCAATGGGAGAGAATCAGGCGATTCCTCCCAGTGCTCTATTGCTATTCAATTCAAGTTATAATTTAACAGATAGCGATTCAAAGCGTTTAAATATTAGTACAGAAACACTAGTGGATAGTGACTGTCGAGTTGCGTTAGAGATCGAAAATGCACCGAGATGTGTTAAACTGAGGTTTATGAGATGGAATGGGATTAAGTGTGTAATGCAGAACCCTATATCACTCAGTATATGACCACATAGTACAATCCACCCCCTTCTCCCACAGACATTTGATTGCAGGTCTAATGCTATCTATAACATTGCTATACGATGGTACTGCACTCATGCTGATATTGGGTGATCGGTCCATTTATTTAAAGTATTCAACCATTACAGACATGTTCAGTGTATGGATGGCACTCTCCTTTGTGCTGGAAAGACTGAACAGATGCTTGCCTTATGGTCAAACTGTATATAAAGACATTGTGAACTATCTCCATACGTATAGTGTGCATATAGATAATTTAAAACACTACATCAACAGGATGACACAAGAAGAAGCTAAAGAAGTACCCATCACTTTGAGGGAAATACAGGTTGAATTCTGTGCATACAAGAAAGCTTTATTTGTCAGATTCTGTAGTTGCGTGAAGAAAGACCAACTGAATCTGTTGTTATGCATCCTGTATATGACCATTGAATAAAAACAATATATACTACTGCAAACAGTGCTTTATTTTTCCTATACCTCTCATAATAATGTAACTATTCGCAGTATTTTCAATGCAATGCCTAGAATACTGCAGCAGCAGCAACAATCTGTCTGAATCACATCGTCATTGTCAAACTAAATGATAGACGAAACTTTCAGGTGTAAATATATTTTCTATAAAAACCCATTGCACGTCAATACCATATGTAGTCGGTATCATGACAGTGTGGGTGAAGCACTAGTACTTTGTTGTAAGTGACTGGGCCTGTCATGATAGGAAGAAGACCAGAAGAAGAAGAAGAAGAACAACAACAACAATAACAACGGGCTACTCCTCCCAATAATATACAGGCGATAACTGTAGGTCTATCCAATTGTGGCAAGTCAAATGTTGTCATGTCACTGCTAACACACCGAGATGGAGGTTGATTTGAGCATGTACATGTGTTCTGAAAAATTCTGTTTGAGGCCAAGTATCAGTTGCTGCAAAAGTTACCACAGGGTGTTGATAGTTTAACATACATGACATTCAGTCAAAGCAGTGAAATCCCTCGACCAGAAAACGTATAGCCAAACACTGTGCTCATATTTTATGATGTTGCTGTGGAATATCAGGATGAAATTCTACGCTATTTCTGTTTTGGTTGTTATATTGGTTTTGATGTTTTGTTTGAGTCAAACATATTCCAGAATCCCAAAACAGTTCGTGAGGAAATGCAAACCTCATTGCAGCCTTCAAACAAGACAATGTCAATTTAAAACACGTTTACTAATCTTGTATAGGAACCAATACGTCATTCAGTGAATTTGTAAAGATATGTGGCAATCGCACACAGTACAGGTTTCTTGTTATTGATAAAGCGAGAAAACTGAATGATAGTAGGTACAGATGCAACTTCCAGGAGTTTATAAACAGAGAAATCGTCTATACACAGATGGAAAATTTTAGCCTCTCGAATGTAAAGTTGAGGTTCAACTCGTTCAAATGGCTCTGAGCACTTTGGAACATCTGAGGTCATCAGTCCCCTAGAACTTGGAACTACTTAAACCTAACTAACCCAAGGACATCACACACATACATGCCCGAGGCAGGATTCGAACCTGCGACCATAGCTGTCGGAGGTTCCAGACTGAAGCTCCTAGAACCGCTCGGCCACACCGGCCGGCTTAAAGTAAAGGACCTAGAGACGTATTCCCCAAAACTTCTGAGACTGGTCAACCAATTAAATGCTGGGGTAATTCCACTTGAAAAGAAAATGAAAAACTGTAAAGGTTGACGGAACTGGACAGAAAGTAGAGGAATTACGTGTAAATGTTGACAATATTAGATGGGATGTTTATAAGGCACAGCCTCCGAAGGAGTATAAAAAAATGTCGAGCATAAGGTCATCGTGGCATGGAGGGCTGTTCGAGAAAAGCTATGGCTGTTAAATTTAGGAAATTTTGACTGGAGAAAACACTGACAGAAACCTTTAAACCAGTTACTGAATCTTTCGATGAACCCACAGTGAAATTACACAGTGATGACAAAGTTGCTGATTTCATTAACGACCATAGCAGTAATAGGATAGACAAAATATTTGGTGTCAGCAGTGAAAACCCATACATGTTGGACACACAGCCGATAAGTTTAAAAGAAACAACAGTAGAAGCAGATTATAGGGAATTTCGTAGAACAGATGGTCTAATGAATCTCATTTTCCTAAATCCTGCAAAACTTGTAAATTATTCACCCAAAGATCTGGAGATGCTGAGTGAAATACTGCAAACGAACAGCGTACATAAACAAGTGAGCAACCAACACAGTCCAAGTTTTAGAACCATTATGAAACCTATATTAGATGCTCGATATAGCACCGGTGATGGTACTGACATCCAGCAGAAAATAGTCAGCCATTGACCCCAGCAGTATATATACTACGATGATCCCAATGAGCTAGTAAATCGACTGCAACTGATCGTGGCATCAGCTGCTGCTAGTAATACCTCTCATTCAATTCAGGTTGTTTCAGTAATTTCAGAGACTACAGAGAGAGGTATAATCGAATAAGAATGGAGACAGTAATTTGAGAACTGCAAGAACCAGCATGCAAAACATACCTTCATAGGCATGTTGGGATTAAAGATTTGGATGACTTACGACAGGGTGATCGCGTGCTATGAGAGAATAGTCACATGCGAATAATGGATTCAAATATACGAGTATTTTAGTGGTCATTGATACATTCTCTAAATTCGCCAGGGGGTTACCTCTTAAAACCAAAACAAGGACAGATGTTGCACAGATGTTTGAGCTTTTGTTGGAGACATGGGCTAATCGACATCCTGACAACCTTCAAACTTAACGTGGTGGAGAGCTTTGCAATAAGTACTTAAAGACTGTGATGCAGAAGTATGAAATACATCACTACTCAGCATTCACGCACCTGTAAGCGAGTATCATGGAATATCTGACCAGAATAATAAATGGTGAAATGTAGATGCATTTTAATCTATGTGGTTCATACAAATGGAGAGGCATCCTCCCAGAAGTAATTTCATAGGATAATAGAAACAAATATAGCACAATAAAAATGAAACCAATCGATGTTCATAATAATGAACTCAGGGAAATGGTCTACTGTTATATTAAAATGCCGGATCCACGAAAAAAGAAATTTAATGAAGCTGATTTGGTACATACATATCTCGAAGCACAAGACAGTGTTTGAGAAGTCACACCTACCTGACTTGTCGAGTGATATATGCAGAGAACGAATCCCACGATTTACACCTTAAAGGGTAGAAGGGGCACTGAAATTTCAAGATACCTTTACACAGAGGACGTGCACATCTCAGAACCCCATGTGTTTCTCATAGAGAGGGTTATAAGATGTCAAACCAAGCAAGAATGGACTTGATCTCTTCATGAATTTAAAAAAAAAAATGATTACAACTAACCATCCTACAGGAGAGATCACTTACAACTACAAATCTACTCAAGTTTGTGAGGGGAAAATTCAGCATTACAAGATTCTGAGGCGTGTTTATGAGTGATACATTACCGAAGACTATGTGGAAATCCAGAGAATGCGGAATTGTGAATTTAGATGTTGCTGGGGGATCCAGAACCCACTGGGTGGCATATGTTAAGAAAAAAAAACAAATAATGTCTACTACTTCGATTCATTCTGAGACCTGCAGCCACTAGAAGAGTTATAGTGATTCTTCACTGGCAGAAGACGAGTTATCTTCAATTTTCTTCACTACCAAGACTTCAATTATTACCTGTATGGACATCTGTGCATCATTTTCGCTTAATGTTAACGAAGAAACATGTACATAAGGAGGTGCATTAGGCATCCAATCGTCAGTTGACCTTCAAATGCAATATGGTATATTCTGACTTTAAAAGAACGATCATCAGTATTGCGCGTGAATTACTTCTCACCGACTGGTTTCAGCTTTAGACATACAACAACATTCCGAATATCATAGAGCTAACAATAAAGTTCATCTGGAAAATAATGGTAGAAAAGAATTTGTGGAAATAGCATCTGGTGCATACTGACGATTTAAATGATGTTTTAAAACAGTCTTGGAAAAGGATTGTGCTATGTGTACACATCAATACACGTAAATCTGAAATAAATACATTGAATGCAACAACTAACTTTAACGAGAAAGGTTCGGTAGGACAGCTACTGGGATTCACAAAAGGACAGGCTTTGAAGAAGGATCTTACTAAATTTTACAGATCAGATCAGGCAATGGATATATTTCCTGGCAGCACTATCCGTGTCGGGTGTAACATTGCAACAAACTCTCATCTCAACAACAAATTGGTTCATACAATTTACAGATTCTTTCCATCAGTTGTAACTGGGTATAAGATCTTTGAGACCCCTACCATTGCTATATAGCTCCCATTAACAATTCAGACATTGGACTATCTGGAACTGCATATTGCGGATGAGAGTAATGAACTTGTTGACTTTATTGGTGAGGAAATTATTGTACGACTACATCTAAAGCGGGATCGGCAGTAACTCCGAACGGGCCTAGATTTATCGACGACAAAAACCGTAAAATTATTGGATTCTGTCGGAGACCGGAAGCAGTGGTGACCTTCAACGAGTCGGAACTCGCAACAGTCAGCAGATTCCCTGCATCCAGGTATTGTCAACGAAGACGTGATGGGTGTAAGGTATAAAACCGTCAAACACAAATTTCAGTATGGCACTTCACAACAGAACACCAAGGTGATAACACGTGCAACGACTAGTTTCTTAAATCAGTAAATTTGAAACCTCACAATTCGCCAGTCTACATAACCAACACATTGTAATGCGACGAGTGTATTATACGCCACTATACTTCTCACATAAACCTTATGCTTCAACCACATTTAAGAGGAACGATGAAATTAGGATAGTCATCCAGCACCAGGACGCTTCAACTCTCCCATGCAAGAGTTTCATATACCTGGAAGAGGAATTTAAGAAAAACGATGGTGCTGCTACAAAGGGATCGAAGCTTTCATGTAATGCTTTAGTGTTTTAGTTTGATGAGGGAGTATGAACTTAATAGGGTCAAGATTGACTGTACATGTAATGTGGGTATAACATCAGATCTTAAAACATATGTCTCTGTTTCTCCCTCGACGTCGGATTTGAGCAGTTTAGAAAATGAAAAATGGTTTGAACACAAACCAGAAGGTAGAACTTCTAAAGAGTGGTACAGGAGTTTTACTGCGTTTATACCTCTAAAACTGTTTATGGCTTACTTTGAGAATAAAAGCTGGTCGTAGGTTGTGTTCCAAAAATGAACAGCGTAGAGACAGAAGTGATGACACTTTCATCAGGACCTCACCATAATTTTGCAGGACAGTGCAAGCTGTTACTGATTTGTTTGATTGATGGGGCTGCTAAGTGCCATACCACCTACTGCACTCCCGTGACTTAAGCCCTCGTAAGTTCAACTCGATTTCTAAACTGAAGGAAACACTTCACGGCATTCACTTCAGAACTGTTACAAATTCGTCGGGCAATAGACCGCGCCGCTCGAATTGTCAACACAACTGGCACTGCTAAGAGTATGCTACGACTTCCACATCGCTGGCAACGGGTTATACACAATGCTGGTGACTACTTTGAAGGGCAGTAAAACTTTGAAACACGTATCTATTTTGTACGAGCTGTAAATAAATAGTTTCCACTATTAAAGTTTCAAGCCTCGTAGTACTCAAGATGAAAATTTAAAACCACATAGCGAATGAGATGCTTCGTGATACCACTCCATTTCTCCCCCGAATATATATGATGATGTTCTCCTCTGCAGCAATGCCTTGTTTGGGGGGATGTGTGAGCTCACAGTACAGAACTGCACTGCACTTAATGGAGGGATATCACGGTTGCTTGAGAAGTTGCGTGAGCTCTCTCTCTATTGAGGAGAAACACTATCTTAGAAACCCTAGGGGGTCTTTGTACCCTCCTGCTTGGTTCTCAGTTCGCGAAAATAAGATTTGTTTATCGAAAGCGTCCTCAATCACCACGTGGTTCAACTCTGGCCTGACGTTATTAACCTGGTGCTGATCCCTATTACGCCAGGGGAGAGTGCCGCTGACAACCACAGAAACACTATGACTATGGGATGCCTTAGCAGAGCACTGCTGCCGGTATTCATTGCCCCAGCGCGAGCTCCTGGGGTGGGATGATGCAGGACGACGACATGCAACAGTAGCATCTGATCCAGCTGGCCGCTGTCGGTCTCCGCTGCCCCAGAAGGAGCACCCGAGGTGAGCTGAATCTGGATGGTGGGGTATACCTGCTCCAGACGGCTGTTGCTGTGGTGGTGGTAGTGGTGGTGTCTGCCACGGACGCCAGAGTGGGACCACAGATGTATCTGCAAGCTTCGTCCTGCATGGCGAGGCATGCATAATGGAGCTGGGTTTGCTTGGTGTTACCAAGTGCCTCTGTACGCACACCACAGCGTACTGTGATGGTGTGACTGTGAAGAGAGAGAAGGAGAGCAGGTATATATGTTATAAACTCGCCTGCTGCTGCTCTAAAGAAAGGAAGAATACTAATTCCTCATCTCCCCAGGTCTCATATTCATCTGGGATGCAGTCTACGCACTCAGGCATTGGAGAGGAGTTGCGGTCACAGAACTCTCTCTCGCACGCCATATCCCCCACCCAGTTCGGCAGGGGGACTGTGGCTGAGGGAGCTGCCACTCATGTTGATCTACGGATGATGTAACACGAATAACGAAAAAAATAAAAGCTCGAAACTTTTTTCTTCTACTATATATACGACGAAACCTGATTCTTCATGCCTACAGATATGATGGCTGTTAAGTGGGCTGCTCACTGCGGTACCTCTCAACTAATCTCTCAGTCTCATTGAGCTCCCGTACTGTAACAGGAAAAAGAACCAAAGAGTTCCTCTAACGTGAATATATACTACGAAACTTTGAACAGTAAATTATATACTCACATATCTGATCTGCTGGTAGAATAACAGCTGGGTGCTGTTATACGATTCGAGGTGGCTGTGAACAACCACATCAACCGATCCTCTTTCAGCATCCAACCACCGAACCAAATACTCTTGCATTTCGTGCATGTAGCCTATAATGAAAATGAAAAAGAATTCGAAAAACACATCAGTCATTTTAACGAAATCTGAGTTACGCAATAAAGAACTCAAGTCACGAAAATACACACACACACATACGCACACAAACAGAGAGAGAGAGAGAGAGAGAGAGAGAGACGCTAAATTTGAGCTAAGAAAACACTTGATATTTCTCGTATAACGAGAATACACTGACGCTAAATTACGAATGAGAATACACTCACAGTAGTAGTTCTAATGAAATGGCAAACACATATGGCTAGTAAGTCCCGGAAATAACTAGCACTGAGAAAGTTACATAGAGCTACCTGGTCCAGACACATTACGATCAAACATGTATACGTTGTCTCTCAGCCTCCAGTTGGGTCACAATTTCGTGGAGATATGATGAAACAAGGATAAGTAATCATTACTACGAAATTCGTAGGACTAAGTTACAGTATTTAATATGCAACTCTAATACTGACCATCACACACGTGTGGAAGCACGAAATTATATACTTATGTGGTAATTCACTCTCCTCTTTCTGCCTTGGTCGTTCACCATAACTGACACTGCTGCTGTGCTGGCAAAGTGCTTCAACTTGCACTGGCTGACAAGCAAACTGATGAACAAAAATCACAGATGCGGACTAAGGCGGAATGAGGGTGGCTGTGTCAGGACTTGGTTGATAAAGAGCGAAGCTCCACCCTCTTTCTTGTGGCAGCCAATAGGAATGCATGAAGGGCGATCGAGAAGTTGGGGAAAGTCTGGGGATGAATGCTGGACCACAGACACATTGTAAGTCTTTGTCCTAAGGGCAGGAACCTGGCAATGTTGCCCTTCGTCTTTGACAAGCAGAGACCCGCTGGCTTCTACTGGTAAACCTTTGTGAGCATACCTTTTCTTTATGTAGATGGTAGCTCCATGCTTATAGACTCTTGATAGAAGAAGTCTGACTATGAATTGAAGCGTTTTAGGGAAGCGTTTGTCAGCATTCTGGACACCTTCCAGGAGAGACCGTTTCCAGCTATGTCACTGGCTTGTTTTATCCCTTGAGTTTTAGGACGGTCTCTGAGGCGTTCTGAACCCCCCCCCCCCCTCCCGCCACAGGAGACTATTTAGTCGTCTGCATCAAATTAGCTAGCTTTACAATTTTCCTCAGATTCATGGATGTCTTTGAAGAATGGAGCAGTTCCTGGAAGTATCATTCTCTGTCGATGAGAGCAGATGTTCACAATTATTTTAGAGAAAGGGTGCTGATTACATTCCCTAAAACTCACCCACTTGAAAGGGTGGATTTGAAGCAGCGATTCCGGTGGTTAGCGTTCTTTGTCTGTGTTCGCCGATCTTTCTAGGAGGACCTTTGAAGCCGCTGTCGCTTTAGAGTGGGGCGGTTCCTAAGGCATACACCATAAAGGATCCCGGTATCGCTTAGAGCCATTTAGCCTCTAGGTAGGAGTATTTTACAACCATCAATGGAAGCCACCTCGTTAGCCCAAAAAGAAATCTCCCGCCGGCAGGCGGCCTCAGCTGCCTGTACCTGACTCGCACCGCCATCACGCCACCGCCGGGACGGGTTCCCAGCCTTCTGCAGACACCACGTGCGCACGTTCGCGATCTCGATCGTGTTATGAGTTAGGTTAGGTTACGTCACGTTAGGTAAGTCGAGCGCTGGCGCGCGGCAGTGACGGAGTTTTTTCTAGCGCCACGCATCTGCTCGGAGTTGATAGTGGAAGGGTGCATGTATCATCCGACTTGCGATACGTGTTAGGTGATTTTTACTGTTTGTTTTAAATATCAGTTAGCGATGTTTTAATGAATCATATAATGATATGTAATTAGGATACGTAATTGCCAATACATGCACCTCCCACACCGACAGCCGAACTTTTCCTCAAATAAATAAAGACTGTACTCTCCTCTCCAGCAGCTCAGCACAGACTGAGTCTTTTTCCCACCAATTCACGAGTGGGGAAGTGGGGGAGGGGAGAGGGGGAATGGGAGAGGGATATTGGGTGAGGGGAAATCCGAGAGCGCCCTCTGATGGGGGTATTGTGAACTAGGGATCTAAAATCTGAAACTCCCGCCATTTTTGAATTTCCGACCAGTTTTTGAAATTTCCAAAATTTTTAAAATTTGGTGACATCTTTAAATTTAATTAATTTGCATATAAATTTCATTAATTTCATATCAGTTTAATTGTGACACTGCAACATCCTCACCCCCAGGGATTGGAGGAGGGGCGACCACCCAAGAAGAGTCGCCATCTTGGATCAGTTTGGCAACAATATAGAGCAGCGTCACTTCGGCTTTGTTGTCCTATTAACACTGACAGAACAGACTGATCACACTGTGGTAAAAGTGTACGTGTTTTGTCTGAGGGTTGTTGCATTACTCTGTGTTGTGTGTTGCTCATTTTGGTTATTGCATGTTACAGGCTTCTTTGCTGTTCAAGCTACTTTCACGGCAACAGGGGTAATCGTGGTAATAATCCTAATAAATCGTAATTATGTAGTGGCTGCTGGCAAGCTGGGTCCCTTATACCAAAATACTCAGAAGGTATCTCTGAAAGTTTGTCAGTAGAGTTCCAGTTCCCCCTGTATATGTTCTCAGTAGCATTATTTATTTTTGTGTCGAGAGTGCTGTTTTTGCAATCATTATTAAAGTATGAGAACTCTGTACAGCAGATTTTAGTGTTGGTTTTTACTTCCATTGTTTATAATTCGTGTGGGTCGCAACTTTCCCGATATCACTAAATGGACTGAAGAGGATGATAATGAAACTCGCAAACTCGAGTAAACTTGGCGTGGCCCCTGGAAGAGAAAAGCGTCCTTTCCCGGTGGAAGTTATTAACGAAGTTGAAACTTCCTGGCAGATTAAAACTGTGTGCCGGACCGAGACTCGAACTCGGGACCTTTGCCTTTCGCGGGCAAGTGTTCTACTGTGAGGAAGGGCCGTGAGTCGTGCTTCGGTAGCTCAGATGGTAGAGCACTTGCCCGCGAAAGGCAAAGGTCCCGAGTTCGAGTCTCGGTCCGGCACGCAGTTTTAATCTGCCAGGAAGTTTCATACCAGCGCACACTCCGCTGTAGAGTGAAAATTTCATTCTATTAACGAAGCTGCTGTTGCTGTAACAGACCATGCACCACGTGCTCCAGGTAGTTTTAATCCTCAGGCAGTGTCACGAAAATTGTCCTATACTACGGTCAACAGTATGGAAATTTTTCCGGTCTGTTTTACACTGGTACCCGTACAAGATCCAGATTGTGCAGCAACTGTAACCTCTTGACCTGCACAGGGTCGTAACGTGGCCTCGACGTGACTGGCATCCGCCAAGACCGTAGACACAGAGAGGGCAAAAAAACTGGCCTAGGGAGAAAAAAAAATCTTGAAAGACGGTTTAAGAATTAACCGAGAGAGATACGCCAACTCACTTTGCCGCCTACACAGCTAGCTCATGTTTAACAATGGAATTATTGCTGCAACTTCACCATGGTATTGTAGGAGATCAAAGGCTGACGAGTAAGGCAAAGACACTGCCCGACTCTGCATTGTTGCCTAATTTATTCAAAATGGCAGATCCAAGATGGCGGCCATAGATATGGCAACGTTACAGTGATGTCATGGTGGGAAGTTCAAATTTTGGTGCAAAATAGGTTAACTGGGCTACCTGCACTAACCTAACTCCCCCCCTTCCCCCCTCCTCCCTCCCCCTCCCCCCTCTCATCTGGAAACTGGTGGGGAAAGTACTCAGTCCACGCTGGGCTGCTGGACAGAATGAACGCAATTCTTTATTTTGTGTGCATTGTTTATATTAACAATTTGAGTTCTCATAAGCAGTAGCTCAATCCAGTATGTTCACCCTGAAGTCCAGAGTCCAACTGACCTAGCTCACAGCACCATCATCAGAGGGCGCTGTTGGGCCTCCCCTCCCATGACATAATCCAAGATGGCAGTGTAGGGGAAAATGGCCGGAAATTCGCTGAATCTGTATCTAGCTGATTGACTGGGAGGACAGACATATTTGTTTACTGTTTAAAATAGATGAGATGTCTGTGCTGGAGAACCAGGAGTTTAACGGGTTTATTAGCTGTAATCATGCATCTGAGGACTGTGTCGATAGCCATCTGCACCATGGTTGGAAAGTAATGATATTTGAGGAAGACGAATACGCTTCATCAAATAACGAATATGCAGCAGGACCACGCTTGTAACGCCGGAAATGCATATCCTCCTATTTCCATCTATTGTACTATAATTTTTTTCCTTGTTTTGTTACCTCAATATATGACATTTCTGTGTCTTTACATATTGTAATTGTTTTAGTATTTGTATATATATATTTATGCATTTATGTCGATGTATAATTGGTTTGTTTCGTAAATATTATTTGTATTTTTACGCTGGGTCTTGCCTAGGGAAAACTGCTATCGAAAGATTACATCGATAGCTCGTGTGAAGAATCAAAGTGTGTAGGATCTTTGGTAGTGTGAACTCTGCCGCGTGGAGCGCGGGCAGAGGGGGAGTCTGGCTGGAGTAGCGAGTGGAGCAGGTGTGTTGTGTGTAGCTCCCGCGAGTTGCCGCGCTTTCGGGGTTTGGCAGCATGTAATTGCGCTCGACTTGCGATGATAGTTTCTGACATGGTGTCGCGGACGGGAAGCATTAGCTGGCGCACGTCAAGAGCCCGTTTCGTCTGGTGACCGTGTCGAGAAGAAGGCGCGCCAGCATCCAGCTTCTGCAACAGCGACGGCCGACAATGAGTGACTGTCGCCACCTCCTCGATCGACGGCTTCAAACCTTCAATCAACCAACAAGGAAGACTAAAAGCACGTAAAGTTTCAGAACTGTATGGCAGACCTCAGCTTTTCTAATTGTTCCATTTGCCTCGCAAAATTACAGCAACTTAGCATGAACCTTTGTTGCTCATTGTCCCAATTGCATTGACAAGCAGGGTCCCTTCCTTTTCCGAAATGAACCCGAGTGTCGTTGAAATTCAAACGCCAGCATTAAAATAATATAATTAGATTTCACTGCTTTAATTTCAAAGTTCAGTTAAAGTATTCATAGCTGGCTACAATATTTAGGTTACACGAGCACAAATTAAGAGTGCGAGTTTTGTTAGCATATTTTAGCTTACCTGTGACTGCAGCTCAGCTTGGTACGTACTAAATTTTACTATTGTTAACTGTTCAGAATCATTTAATTCAAGTTCAAAGTTAAATCTCTTGTTTCTAAATTGCGTAGAGTCAAGTCGTTTTTGAAATGATTGTTGAGGTAGTCCAAGACTAACCGTATTTTACTGGATTTCGATGTGCTTCAGAAAGAAAGCTCACTATTAACTTCAGTCACTAAATTAACTTTCGATTTTCCGGTTTTATTAATTCTTTTTGCTAAATTAAGTCAGAGTGTAGCGAAATTTATTACTTCTGACAAACTTTCAGTTTTCACACTACACGTGTCAACCTTCAGTTGCCACGCTTCTAGTGCTAATTATATGTGTAATAACCTTTCTTTTTCAGTTACTATAGTAATTGTCCTTAGGACTGGCGACCGTGATTTCCCCCAAATCTCAAATATCTAATTACCGCTAGTTAATTGTTAACGTAACGGCCGCACATTTACTTTCTTTATTAACCTTACCCCTTTTCAAAATTAATTTCCACCAGTTTCATTTGCATATTTCCTTTCATTTAGATGTAACCCTTTCCTCCCTCTTTACCGACAGACTAACTTCGGTGACGATTGCTTTTCCCAAATTTCCATTAGGTACACGCGGTTTAATTTTTCACTGTCATTAAGGTCGATAAGTGAGGGGGAGGTTACACGCTGTTACACTTCACAACTCATGCTGACAACTGCATGTGCTGCAACTGTAGGTCATTTGATGACAGTCCAGTCCGAAGCGCAAGAGGCAAGACATTCTCTGTGGTGTGCGCTCCCCGCCGCAGAGGCCACAGGCACGGCTCACAGCACGGCCACGCGGTAGCCGCAGGGGTGGCTGCGTACATCCTTTCACGTTGGAAATACCCGGAGCCTTCTTCCTTCCCATCCCCGGCGCACGGATACTCTTTGTCGTTAAACATGAACTGCCTCGGGAGTTGTTACATCTGGTGCTTAAGCAACGTGCGGAATTCTGTCAGATACATAACTTGAAGATGTCACAGGAACTAAACGTACCACTGCACGAGAGAGAGAGAGAGAGAGAGAGAGCTTTGCCAATGACGCAAGAATATTTAAACAATTTGCGATGTAATTACACGTTTTATTTTGAGGAATACCACCATCGCTATACTTGAACACAGACTCTAAAGAAAGATCTGAGACACTTCGCGAGCTTTTGTGCGAAATACCCTTGTCTTTGAGCACGAGCTGCTTCAGGAGTTACTAAACGCAACTGAATGTGTCTCTAAATGCACTTTCAAAAATATCAAATGGTTCAAATGGCTCTGAGTACTATGGGACTTAACATCTCTGGTCATCAGTCCCCTAGAACTTAGAACTACTTAAACCTAACTAACCTAAGGACATCACACAACGCTCAGTCATCACGAGGCAGAGAAAATCCCTGACCCCGCCGGGAATCGAACCCGGGAACCCGGGCGCGGGAATAAAGAAGGATCCTTTATTGTATGATTATATGATAGCGGAACAAACACTGGTAGCAGTTACTTCTGTAAAATATCTGGGAGTATGCGTGCGGAACGATTTGAAGTGGAATGATCATATAAAATTAATTGTTGGTAAGGCGGGTACCAGGTTGAGATTCATTGGGAGAGTGCTTAGAAAATGTAGTCCACCAACAAAGGAGGTGGCTTACAAAACACTCGTTCGACCTATACTTGAGTATTGCTCATCAGTGTGGGATCCGTACCAGATCGGGTTGACGGAGGAGATAGAGAAGATCCAGAGAAGAGCGGTGCGTTTCGTCACAGGGTTATTTGGTAACCGTGATAGCGTTACGGAGATGTTTAATAAACTAAAGTGGCAGACTCTGCAAGAGAGGCGCTCTGCATCGCGGTGTAGATTGCTCGCCAGGTTTCGAGAGGGTGCGTTTCTGGATGAGGTATCGGATATATTGCTTCCCCCTACTTATACCTCCCGAGGAGATCACGAATGTAAAATTAGAGAGATTAGAGCGCGCACGGAGGCTTTCAGACAGTCGTTCTTCCCGCGAACCATACGCGACTGGAACAGGAAAGGGAGGTAATGACAGTGGCACGTAAAGTGCCCTCCGCCACACACCGTTGGGTGGCTTGCGGAGTATAAATGTAGATGTAGATGTAGAAGCGAGAACGCTACCGCACGACCACGGGCTGCGGACTCAAAAATATCGTTGCACAGCAGTTTGCTTCAATTTTGCAATGTATACCGCCACTCTTGAACACAGACTCCAAAAAAAGATCGCAGCACACTTATTAAACCTCTCAGTCTTCCTCCACTACTCTGAAATATTTTCATATTTTCATGCATGAACAAATTAGCTAAAGTGTCTAACGTTTCAATATATTTGCAGATGTTGCTGTAAACAATTTGTTTCAAATACACTCGCACACAAAACACTGCACTGTTTCCACAGGTGCACGTGGAACGGAAATACGTTACGGCAAAATACACTCGAAAAAATAAATCGTGCCAGAATATTGTTTATAAATTGAAACTAAAATAAATGAGCGCAAATTCACCACGTCGGAACACTGAAGACGACCCTACATCACGTAAAAAAATACTGTTGAATACGCTAGCACAGTAGTTTGCTACACGAGGCACGGTCGCAACACAGGACCCGCAAAGCGACGGCGCTATCGTCAGCGGCCGCAGCTCGCCACAGCGACCGGAAGCGGGGTTTTCTGGCCGGATCCACTAACGCACAAGAACCATGGCCGGGCGGACCAGCACCACCTCGTCCTGTGTGCTCAGACCGGCATTCATCAGTAGATGGGGATGGAATGCTGCGCTCCTATCGCTGCACGGGGTAGCCGCACGGTCTAGGACCCCTTGCACAGTTAGCGCGGCTACCCCCGTCTGTGGTTCCAGTACTCCTTCGGGCAAGGGTGTGCGTGTTGTCCTTAACGTAAATTAGTTTAAGTTAGATTAAGTACTCTGTAAGCTTAGTGAGCGATGACCTCAGCAGTTTGGTCCCATAGGAACTTACCACAAATTTCCAAAATTTGCAATCCTAGTGGTTCCTGAAAATACTGTTCAGGTCGTTCCGCCAAATCAGTGTGTCTATATCAACCATACCCCCTCCACTCCCGGTCTCATTCTGCCAGTGTCAGTTCGCCACTGTGGTCGTCCTTTTAGCTGAGTGTGTGTCCGTTTGTTGTTGAAGATGAGGCGTTCAGCGACATGAAACACGATCAACGTTAGGGGCAAAAGACGTAGAATTGTAGAAGAAGAAGAATATGAGCTACCACTTGTTTTTGTAAGTATGTGGTTATGGTGCTGAAATCGGGAAAGCCGGCCGGTGTGGCCGTGCGGTTCTAGGCGATTCAGTCTACGGTCGCAAGTTCGAATCCTGCCTCCGGCATGGATGCGTGTGATGTCCTTAGGTTAGTTAGGTATAAGTAGTTCTAAATTCTAGGGGACTGGTGACCTCAGATGTTAAGTCCCATAGTGCTCAGAGCCATTTGAACCATTTGAACCAAATCGGGAAAAAATTTATTATGTTAAAAAATTCTCTTCGGTAATTCAGTTTCTTTTCCTTGTTTTACATCCAATTCCAGGATTTTATCCTGGATTGAGAGGGTAGAGGGGAGGAGGAGGACGCTGGGCCACAGTGAACTCTCCCTGTCGAAGTCCAGCCTCCTGTGGAAAGCCTACAACTAGAGCTGCCACGTGAGTATTAAAAAAAATTTCATGGTAGTAGTATAGTAATTTTTTTTTGTTTCGTTGGTTTATTTCTTATTTCATACTTGTACTAATTATAGCTCACATGGTGACATTGTAGCTCGAGCTGGAAGCTGAAAAAATGTAGCAGCCACATGATGTAGAACAGTCTCCACCAGCAAATATACAGCGCCAACAGTCGCGTAAGTATAGAAAAAAAGAAATATCTATGTAGTAGTAGTTACGTAATTCAAATGAAAAAAAGTTTCGTGTTGTTACAACAACTGTTATAGAGAGGCTACACCTCCTAGACATACAGCTGGATGCTGTTCACCAACTGCAGCAACACTCTCTGGCACCCAGTGATATAGCAGAGACATTCTGTAAGTGGAAAAAGAAAGAATTCTAATTTTGTTTGTTTGTTTGTGTCTGTAGTATAAAAGGTTTTCCTTCATCTTCTTATACATACATCTTCCTGTTGTCGTAGACGATATGCATCGAAGGCATCATATCTGTTCTGGCGAGGATGAGATACACCTGAATGGGTCAGGGAAATGGCCATAGACGAAGAGCTGCAAAGGAGGCAGCGGGACCTGACCCTTTTAGAGGATGCGTTTCCTGAAGGGGTGGTAGAGGTACCTGACAATCTCAATAAAATGTTCACAACGTGGACTCAGAGCGTGAAAGGTAATTACTCACTCCACTTGCTAATAATCAGTGTTCTTTCTCTCATTGCAGCAGCGGCAGCCAATGTCTAGAACGTTATACTTAATTCTTTTTCGTTATTGTACAGCGGATGCGTCAGGGGGACAATTGATGCAATACAGCGTGGCTCGGGTACTGGAGAGCATGAAGCTTTTAACTTCGAGACGGTGTCCTGCGAGGCATGTTTAGCCAGCAAGGGCGCCGCTAGACGCCGCGCGGGAAGCCGCCGCCGCCACTGCCGCTCCCTCCCCCGCCGCGGCCGCTACAGCTACTCCAGCACCGCGTCTCTGAGCCGAGCAAGGAGCTACCACCCCTGAGGCTACTGGGTCAGACCTACAGCAGTAGCAGCAGCACCGAGAACCGACGCCACGGGCAGGCTGTACCCACTGGCCTGACACGGTAGTACCGCCTCCTCCTCCTCCTCCTTCCCAGCCTCGTCAGAATCATCGCCGGCAACGAATGGATGGTATGTGTGCCTTGGTACATAGCTTTGTGCACCTCGTGACTCCATCATCGTCAGAATGGACATCATTACCCTGTAGTGGTAGTAGCAGTAGCAGTAGTAGTAGTAATGGGGATGATCCTATGGCTATCGGCAGTTCCCTCTCCCGTTTTTTAAGTGAAGGACATGAGGTCAGTGACAACATACCGTTTAAAAGGACGGAGCAAGTGCTGGAGCGTTAGTCACCTCAGCTCACTCTGAAGATGGCTGGACGGTATTCAAAAAATGGTTCAAATGGCTCTGAGCACTATGGGACTTAACATCTGTGGTCATCAGTCCCCTAGAACTTAGAACTACTTAAACCTAACTAACCTAAGGACCTCACACACATCCATGCCCGAGGCAGGATTCGAACCTGCGACCGTAGCAGTCGCGCGGTTCCGGACTGAGCGCCTAGAACCGCTAGACCACCGCGGCCGGCTGGACGGCATTCAGCGGAAGTATTAGGAGAAGCTGAATTTATGCGGCTGCACTGTCTTTACGCCTCGAAAACATGAAGATGCACAGTCGAACTGTCTCCACTCATTTAATCTCCTCTCTTGACTGTTCGGTTGTCCTGGTAGCCAATACAGACACAGCACCAGGGTTCCCACGGTGGGGGAGAAACCCTCTGCTTTGCATATCCAGAGAGGAGCAAATCAGAGACTCAAAATCTCTCTTGTCTGAAAAAAGATTTTAGACTATGGAGGCATCGTTCTCGCGGTAAGCGTGGCCATGTTTACACGGAAAAGATCTACCTAGACAGGACCACAGTCCCCCAAGAAATCTAATCTTTCCAGGCCGACCACTTCCAATTTCTGAAAGAAGGCTGTTAAGCTTCCCAGACAGTCGTGCCTGTAACATATGTGCTTTTTCCGCTTGCTAAAAGAACCTGGTGACATCCAGACATCAGGGGAATTACAGTCTTGCCTCCATTAAACACGTGCACCAGCCGCTTTGATTGTATCATCCCAGCTTCTAACATGAGAATGTTTATAGTTTTATGACCATCCCACTGTGTGCACAAAAGTCAGATTAGAGCGGTCTCTCTTGAATGGCTTCCTCCAGCCACTTTCCGCCATCTGGCCGCCTTCATGATGGACTGTCGCCCGGCCCAGGTAAAATGTTTTGCGAGCCGGTGCCCTCCTACTCTGACCCTAAGTTGGAAGAGTGGAGTGCCACGGACCAAGGTCCCTCTGCAGATACAATTCACCGAGCGCTGCTTCCCCGAATCACTCACACAGCCAGGTCACGGAACAAAACATCTATGGACCCCAATCCATCTTTCTCCCTGTTCTCCATCGCTTCCACTATGGCCCCTCTGATGTAAGTTCTCTACAGGCTACACATGCAGTTATAAGAACATTCTGATCACAATTTCCTCATGTAAAAAAGTCATAAGTCACACATACCAAATATAGTATTGGAGAACACGGAGATCATGACCTAAAATATGAATATAAATCTGACCGCCAGAGTAGTTAAAGTGAGAGTGGTTTGCCACCTTTCAATATGTAGCAGAATTCAGATCTTTTAAAAGCTTAAAATGCTCCTCGTCTGATTCACTGATGTGAGGTATTTTCCATATTATCTTGCTGACTGTGATCATATTCTCCTCTTGAGTTCCTTGAACGTATGAATTATTACCTGTCGTACTCTGTACCAGAATGCGTCCCTGTTTAACATTCATAACAATCTACCTCATATCCTCAATGTAGCCCGTAAGCATTTTTAGAGATATGCATGCAGTAAATTGTTTGTACTCTAGAGCTGTTCTGTCTGCCAGGTCGTCCGTGAACCATCCTGTATTTTCTGAACCATTCAAGTCTGTGGGTGATGCAAGGATATACATTTTAAGGGTTGATGATGTACCAACATTGCGTGTACGGTCGATCTCAGACTCACTAATTTCATAGCATATCTCTTGAGACAGGAATGCTGAAGCAATACGTGTAAGCTTGGATCCCACAGTAGTGCTGCTGTCGGTTTTCTTGAAAGATCCCTCCAAATATATGGAACTCTTGCACAGGAGCGTCTGCAGGTCTTGGTGTTGGATGACAATCCTAATTTCATCGTTTTTGTTAAATGTGGTGGAAACACACGGTTTATGCGAGAAGTATTCCTGATATATAATTCGCTCATCATACTCTACTGGATTAGTTATGTTGAGTGAGGACGTCATTGCGAGGTTTCAAACCAACTGATTTATGAAACTGGTAGTTCGCTCGTGTTACCACTTTGTGGTTTGGCAGCGTTGTGACGTGGTGTGCATTGTGTGCACTGGTTTTATAGTGTACGCCCATCCTGCCTTAGATGTAATCGTACAACGATTTCCTCACCACGAAAGTCAACAAGCTGATTTGTCTGGTCCACGATACGCAACTCTAAACAGTCAAATGTCTGAACTGTCACTGGAAGATATATTGGATTGGTTGGAGTGTCAACAAACTTACATCTTGTTGCAACTGAGGGGAAGAATCCGTAAATAGTATGAATCAGACTGTCGTTGAGATAGGAGTTCGTTGCAATGTTACACTCGATTCGGATTGTGCTGACAACTTACGCTAAGGACAACACACACACCCATGCCAGAGCGAGGACTCGAACCTCCGACGGAGGGAGTCGCGCGAAACGTGCCAAGGCGCCTGAGACCACACGGCTACCCCACGCGGCTACTGGCAATATGTCTACAATACCATCACCTTCTCTAATACGCCTCCCAGCACACATGTTATGCTACTGCGATAGTTGTGGACTCAGCACCTTGTTATATAGCAAATCGTTATCATCAATCCAATTGTTTTGTGGTGCAGGAAAACCAAGCCATTTGACTAGCGTTCTATTTCCCCGACGTCTTAAGACTCTCTCCACGAGAAACACATCGGGTTCTGAGCTTTACTGGAACTCCTTGGTGTAGAAGCAACCTACAATTTCTACACCTTTACTATCCTTCAAGATATAAGTTCTAGTATTCGTTCTTTGCACATTTGAAACTGTAAATATCTCTGTTGACCAGTTTCATAGCTATGATTTCTCGAATGCTTCTTCTGTTTTGAGATACGTACCAAGTCACCTATATTACATTTCTGTTTGCGAGAATCCAGCATTTTAACGCGATAGTACACCATATACATGAGTCCATTATCACGAACTTCTATTGGTGTCATTTTTATTGTGGTATGTTTGATTGGCTTATACTGAGAAATTATTTCTGGGTGGATATCTGTCCATTTGCATGAGCCGCGAAGATTAATACGCATCCACATTTGACCTTTTATTTTTCTGTTCAGACGCTCCACGATACTCGCCTTCAGGTAGGTCGATGATGAGTAGTGATGTATTCCATACCTGTGCGTCACGGGCTTGAAATACCTATTGTAAAACTCTCCACCGTGATCGGTTTGGAGGTTGTCGGGCATCGATTCATCCCTGTATGCAGCAAACGCAACATTTCTCCCCATTTTTGTTTTAAGAGCTAATGCCCAGGCAAATTATGAGTATGTATCTATAACCATTAAAATATATTTGAATCCATTATTCTCATGCGAATGTTCCATCATATCTACAAGATCAGCCTGCCGTAAGTCATCCAAACCTCTAATCATAACATGATTATGTTTGCGTGCTGATCTGCGCGGTTCTCGAACTAATGTCTCCATATTAATTCGATGGTACCTCTATCTCTAAGCTCAGAGATTACTGAAATAGCCTCATTCGAATGAGCTGATGCCATGAGCAGACGTAGTCGACCTATTAGCTCGTTGGGGTCATCATAGTAGGTATACAGCCGGATTCAGTTGTTCGCTGCTACACTACTGGCCATTAAAATTGCTACACCATGAAGATGACGTGCTACAGACGCGAAATTTAACCGACAGGAAGACGATGCTGTGATATGCAAATGATTACCTTTTCAGAGTATTCACACAAGGCTGGCGCCGGTGGCGACGCCTACAACGTGCTGACATGAGGAAAGTTTCCAGCCGATTTCTCATCCACAAACAGAAGTTGACCGGCGTTGCCTGGTGAAACGTTGTCGTGATGCCTCGTCTAAGGAGGAGAAATGCGTACCATCAAGTTTCCGACTTTGATAAACGTCGGATTGTAGCCTATCGCGATTGCGGTTTATCGTATCGCGACATTGCTGCTCGTGTTGGTCGAGATCCAATGACTGTTAGCAGAATATGGAATCGGTGGGTTCAGGAGAGCAATACGGAACACCGTGCTGGATCCCAACGGCCTCGTATCACTAGCAGTCGAGATGACAGGCATATTATCCGCATGGCTGTAACAGATTGTGCAGCCACGTCTCGATCCCTGAGTCAACAGATGGGGACGTTTGTAAAACAACAACCTTCTGCACGAACAGATCGACGGCGTTTGCAGCAACATGGACTATCAGCTCGGAGACCATGGCTGCATCACAGACAGGAGCGCCTGCGATGGTGTACTCAACGACGAACGTCATTTTTTCGAATGAATCCAGGTTCTGTTTACAGCATCATGATGGTCGCATTCGTGTTTGGCGATATCGCGGTGAACACTCATTGGAAGCGTATATTCGTCATCGCCATACTGACGTATCACCCGGCGTGATGGTATGGGGTGCCATTGGTTACACGTCTCGGTCACCTATTGTTCGGATTGACGGCACTTTGAACAGTGGACGTTACATTTCAGATGTGTTACGACCCGTGGCTCTACCCTTCATTCGATCATCCGGGCGAAACCCTACATTTCAGCAGGATAATGCACGACCGCATGTTGCAGGTCCTGTACGGGCCTTTCTGGATACAGAAAATGTTCGACTGCTGCCCCGGCCAGCACATTCTTCAGATCTCTCACCAACTGAAAACGTCTGGTCAATGGTGGCTGAGCAACTGGCTCATCACAGTACACCAGTTACTACTCTTGATGAACTGTGGTATCGTGTTGAAGCTGCATGGACAGCTGTACCTGTATACGCCAACCAAGCTCTGTTTGACTCAATGCCCAGGCTTATAAAGGCCGTTATTACGGCCAGAGGTGGTTGTTCTGGGTACTGATTTCTCAGGATCTATGCACCCAAATTGCGTGAAAATGTAATCACATGTCAGTTCTAGTATAATATATTTGTTCAATGAATACCCGTTTATCATCTGCATTTCTTCTTGGTGTAGAAATTTTAATGGCCAGTAGTGTATATGATCAATCTCAGTACCATCGCCGCTGTTGATATCGCTTGAGCCTTGTCCCACAGTTACGCTGGGTCAGCCATCGTTAATCGGATTTGGCATGTTAATGTTTAAGGGGTGGCCGATGCCCTTCCTGCCGCCACCCGATACCCCCCGGGATGGAATTAGAGTACCCCAACTGTCTGCGTCGAGTGTAATCCATGGAATAGTGCGAAAGTGTTCAGATGTCTGCAAGCCGTGTAACTGAGGCGGAACATGGGTACCAGCCCGGTATTCACCTAGCTGGATGTGGAAAACGGCGTAAAAACCACATCCAGGCTGGCTGGCACATCAGCCCTCGTCGAAGCAGCGCGTTAGCACTCTCGGCTACCCTGGTGGGTTTCTTTTCACCTGTATAGTATATCCCAAATAAAGCTTTTTGGTATGCAATAAATTCCGCGTGTATCTCCTTCAAACTGATGGCTATCTCACAGTACTCTTGTTTTTCACACACACGTTTAACCTGTTTCTCTTTTGTCTCTGCGTTCATGTGCAAACAAAGGTACAAAACCAAATTATCAATATGTACACTATGCACACATAGAAAGTTTACAACATCATTGTTATGTGGAGTCTACAGTCAGCAACCAGCTACTCGTTCCCTCCAATACAAGGTGTAGCATAGTATCGACATCGTATAAGTTCGTAAATAAGGCATGCTGAAGATAAACACTCTTGTCACCTGATTTCACACATACTGCAGAATCATCATACTGCTGTTGTAAGAGGTATATGCTGCCTGCGATATGTAAGCTATAAGAGAATCTGAGACCAAAGAGCAGTGTTGACTGCAGTACGAACTGTGTAGCAGTAGCAGTAAGTTGTTGCTAGCGAGCAGTCGCCTGTCTGCGCTTGTCTGTCCTGTCTGGTGTATCATGTTGGCTGGGCCGGTCGCGGTGCAGCGATGCCGGAGCCTGAGTATTATTGTATAAGGTAAAAAAGCAGCCTCGCGCATATCTAGTAATATTATGTAAACTCACATGTAAATCTTTTAAAAATGTCCTAATAATAATCTTTGTCTAATTTCTAACAAGCATTCATTTCAATTTAAAGAATTTAATTTTTTTTTTAATGCATGATCATTCCGATTGTTGCAAAAAAAAATCATTTGCTTCCTTTCATAAATAACAAATGTATAGGCCAGCATTGCACCGAGCTGTGCCGGAAAAGAGCTATTGTAAGAGCAGATAGTTGCCAACTTTATCGAGGTGAGAATTTTTGCTTTTTATTCAGAATGATCTTACAGGGCCATGACGCAGCACTGCTGTCGTCCAAATTTTACCAGGTTACTGAATTTATTTTTTATTACGAGGTTTAGGAATTTTTCTGTTTCGAGCTTATATTAAATGAGAAAAGAATTTTGTGGGTACATTAAATGGGAACCAATTTTGTTCAGAGGTTACACAAAAAATAGAATCATATTATTATTATTATTAATTAAGTTTTTTTTGTGAGGTTACACAAAAATTAGAATCGTTAACCAAATAATATTTAAATTATTTCGTGTGGGGAGGTTACACTTGGCGACAACCGGCCAGGATCGGATTTCCTTTGTGAATCTCTGAGAAGTAGTCATATGTCTGCTCTTATTTACTTAAATGTAGTTTGCATCTGGCACAACACATTTACTAATTTGTCACTCTTTCTTTCACAGATCATCGGCAATTTATTGCTCTTTGTTGTAATTGTTTGTTTCATTTCGCTTTGTCTTTGTTTCATTTGTGCTTAATTTTGATTTGTGAAAAAATGCCGCGAAAATCGCTTAACAGTACATCGCGATGTGCAATGAGTGAAAATGCCGACTCGATTAATTTGACCGATAATACTTGCGACACTCAGTGTAATGGCGATAATCCTCCATTTACAGACAATCAGTGCATACCAATCACTAGTAATGATTTTAATGCTAATGCAATTATGTCCAGAGTAAATGTAACAATTGATGACGCGGCACGTTCCGATACAATGAACGCTGCTCAGTTTGACACACCCGGTTTGCAAAATTTGCATAGTGAACAGATAAATTTTTCTCACGAAGATGAACAATGTAGGCAAAATACGTCAAATTTATTTGATTCCGAGGTAGTGACCAACAGTGCGCATCTAATTAGCGAACCTTTTCAAGAATCAGAAAATGACCAAATGGTTACACAAAACGTGACAAATTCAGATACACCACCACATAGCTCAGAGAAAAGAGTCGCTAATTTTGGCTTGGATCAAATTATGGCAGTATTGCTACAACTTAATGAAAAAATAGACAACAATTCCAAACAGTCGAAAAAAGAACAAAGCGACATTCACAAACAACTTAGTGAAAATTTCAAACAACAACTTAATGAAAATTCCAAAAACAGAATGAAAGACAAGATAACAACTTCAAACAACTTAATGAAAATTACAAACAACTCAATGAAAAATTAGACAACAATTCCAAACAGCTTAGTGAACAGATTACAGCCGTTGCCGTGCAATGTCATGATACTAGAGAACAATTACGTGAGGAAATTAAGGCTTGTGCGAGGAACAGTAGTGAAGAAATTAGATCTGTGGCACAGGAATTAATTAATACACATGCAGCCACAACGAAAATACTTAGAGATGAAATTAGTGCAGTCGCTAAACAATGCTCTGAAAACGCAACACAGTTACGCGACGAGTTTAAATCAATGTCAGCAGAACTTTCACGTACACTGGATGCCAAAGTAGACGCGAAATTTGACCAGCAGAATAGCCAAATTGGCGAACGTTTTAATCACCACCTAAAAAACTGTGAAACGCGTTACCGTAAATTTATACAGGAACAGAATAAAGTAAAGTGACAAGTCATGGAAACAATTACTGCACAGAGACAGGAAGATAAACGTAAATTGTTTACGAAAGCAAAAACATACGTAGACAACAATATTGCTACAGTATCAGTCGAAATTAATGCTATCAAACAGTTGAACACCGAATTACATGATGAAATCTCTGATCTTAAAACAAAAACAGACACACACACAGTAGACTTTCAGACAATGACCGACAGACGTGAACAATTAGAACTAATACAGGATCCCGATGCCATCAAAGCAGACGTTAAAAAATTGAACGAAACCGCACGTAAAATACAAAAACAAATTAATGCTTGTGATAATAAAAATGATGATCAGGTAAAAGCACTGACTGAAAAATATGATGAATTGGCCAGTCGTGTTGATGTTATCGAAAGTAATAATGACACCAAATCAGACGATACGTCACCTGTTTCGTTTAATCAAACACCCGAATTTCAAAATTTACAGCAGACAATCAGTGAGATAGGTTCGTCCAATAATACATTACGTAGAAAATTGTCAACTTTACAGCAAGAAGTGACAGAAATGAAAAATGTTTCAGCCTTTAACACAGCACAGCATACGCCACATTGGGAACATTTGTCAGACTCACACAGCCAGTATAATTTAGGTAATTTACAGAGAGTACGTGAGTTAGATTCCGAACATTCACAGAACAATAGATTCTCATACAATCCTGAACCTGTTCAGATGTACAGAGACGATAATTTTGATTACAAGCACTTTCTATCCGTGAGAAAATTTAAAGTATTTAAAAACGACAGAACACAGATTCACGCTTTGGACTGGATACGACAATTTGTTTTTGAATTTTCACCACCATTGCCTGTAATGCTGAAACTAAAATTTAATTGTAGCGCGTAATTGACCTCAGGGGATTCATTACACTTCGATGAATATGTGCCGTAGCGTGCACAGGGCCTCGAGCCGTAGTAGTGCTATTTCATCTTTAGTTTTCTGCACTGCTGCCTTCTCTTCTACTATCCTTTATATCTATCAAAACAGCTCTTCAACTATCGATCTATCTAGGATTAGAAACGTATAAAGAAAACCTGATATGACGAGTTTTACCTGAAAGTGACAGTTTTCATTAGACTCTCTCGAGATGACAAGAACTTCCAGCATAATTTTAATAAGTGACAAAATTTTTAATTATCAGTATGTGTAAAATTATCAGCAATAGCAAACGCATTTTGGTAACAATACAGGTTTTTCTCCGCAACAGCATCAAAGCCAGCTGGTTAGCATACCTAACCAACAATGTAATGTACAAGGTCAACCAAGCTTTAATGTTTCGCCACCTACACGTATAGCGTCGGCCACACCAAATAGTAACGCACAGCAGCAAGGAAATAACTACGTACAGAAAACACATCATTTCAACTCATATCGCAATGCACCGTATAGCAATGATTATTATGACAGACGTAAAAGTAATGAGCACAATTTTCAGCATACGTTTAATAACAGTCGGTCTTGCCAGCAGCAGAATCATCCGCAACAACAGATTATCATGAATGAACCAGACAGTAGATATCATCCGGAACGTAATACGTCAGGAAGAAATAACAGAACAGTACAAATAGTCGAAATGCCACAGCATCCTCCCGCAAATGATAGCACGTCAGATAGAATTTGACTAGATATAGTACAGGTTGCATCTTCCAGCAACGCAAGCAATACTTTTGACACGCAGAATCTCGTTCACGAAAATGTTATTACTTTTGACGACATCCGAGACACTCTCTTGCAGGAAAGACCAGTTATTAAAAAAACCATTTCCCACCCTGTCATTGAGGTAAAGATTGGATCATCTAAATTTTCAGCAGTAATCGATTCTGGATCACCTATGTCAGCTATAAATGAGGAAACTTTCAACGAATGTAACAAAGAGAATACCTATCCTACGTTACCATTAGGCAAAACTAAAGTAAAAGGAGCAGTATCTGGTAAAGGAGTAGATGTAAAATTACAGACACATTTATCATTTTGTATTGCAGGTCATACATTTCACTCAAATTTTTGGATTGTTCCCTTATTGACAACAGACGTTATTTTAGGTATGAATTTTCTGGTACAACACGACGCAATTATTGACTTTCAAAACTCCTATTTAATGTTAAAGGATGAAAATGTACAACTGGCTTTAGAATTTCAGCACTCTTTATCTGTAGAAGAACAAACAATTAATCGTACAGAGGTCATTTCCGCATCACGTAACATAGACTGTCATCCCACATTGTTCACAGATACGTACGTACACAACTATAATACTCCAGACGAAGCCGACTATGACGTTATACAAATGATTTCTGATAAAGTTAAACAGAGCAGTGCAAATATAGACGACGAACGCACGCAACTACGCAAAATTCTTTTACAGCAAGCTCCAGTTCTTGACAACGTCCCTGGTACTATGTCCGGTTTTATGTATGAATTTCAAGTTAAACAGCACGACACATTTAAAGCCAAACATTATCCCATCCCGTATATTCACAGAGAACAAGTTAAGAAAGAATTGTAAACTATGCTTGACCAAGGAATTATTGAACCGGCAGTTAGTCCATACATAAACCCACTCCATATTGTTAAGAAGAAGGATGGTTCATTTCGTCTCGTACTTGATTCGCGTCACATCAACGACATTATTATTAATGAAACAGATCGCCCACAGCCACTAGAAGAACTTCTACAGGAATTTCATGGTACTGCTATTTATTCCACGTTAGATTTGAAATCGAGATTTTGGCAAATTCAGCTCCATCCGAACTGCAGAAAGTACACAGCTTTTCTCTGTTTTGGTGACTGTTATCAGTTTTGTAAATTACCGTTCGGTTTAACTATTTCTTCAGTAGCATTTATTCGCGGTTTGAATAGTATACTTCTGACAGAACTTAAAGACAGAATCACAACGTATGTAGACGACATTCTTATTGCAGAAGCTAACTGGTCTGAACACAATCTGATTCTTGAACAACTGTTACGAACTTTACGTGCACAAGGACTCACAGTTAATCTTAGCAAATCGCACTTTGGCAAAACTTCTATAAAATTTCTTGGACACGTAATTTCAGCAGAAGAAATTGCGCCTGACCCGGAAAAACTTCAAGCTTTACGTGACATTACTGTTCCTACGACGAAGAAACAACTACGTAGCTGGTTGGGCTTGATTAACTTTTTTCGTAAATTTATTCATTACTCTGCTTTAGACACCCCTAAATTATGTCAATTGACGGGTAAAAACACTATTTGGTCCTGGGATAGCCAAGCACATTCTGAATTTGTGAATCTGAAAGAAGATTTGTTGAATGCACCACTTTTATCACATCCAGATCTTACTAGAAATTTTTCCATTGCTACCGACAGTTCTAACACCGCTTTAGGCGTACACATTTTTCAGGAAATTGAAGAAGATGGTACTACAGTAATTAAAAACATCGCCTTTGCGAGTCGCATTCTGTCACCTGCTGAACGCAATTATTCTGTTACAGAACTTGAAACATTATGTGTTGTATGGGGATTTACGAGATTTAGGCATTTTCTTTATGGAAGACACACTACCGTTTACACAGATCATAGAGCTATGCAGTTTTTACTTTCCGCTAAATTTACACACGACAGATTAAGCAGATGGAAACTTTATTTACAAGAATTTAATTTTACAATTGTTCGCATTCACGGTACACAAAATATTGTAGCAGACGCACTATCCCGTTCTCTCAGCAACAATCAGTAAGACATCGCAACCAACTTCTGCAAAGCAAATTTCAGCGTCATGTATATTCAACAAGTTGCATTTGAAAATTTTATTTCGTCGTCATTACGAGACATAGCACAAGAGCAGAGTAAAGACAACGTATGGAAGAAATAAAACACCTTTGGCAAGATAGGAATAATGTTACCATTAGAAACCATTACACTGTACGCAATAATATTCTGTTTCGCCGCTCTCACCCTGACAGCAACAACTGGTTACTATGCATTCCTGACGAGCTTGTTAACAAATTAATTTGGTATACTCATTTAAGTTACGCACATTATGGAGCCAGAAAATGTTTTCTAATACTGAGATAGAACTGTTATTTTACCAACATGGACAAACGTATTCGACGAGTTTTAGCGTCATGTAAAATCTGCCAGAAAGCTAAGTCAGACACGACTTCACATATTCCTCCGTTACATTCCATTGTACCTGTTAAATTGAGACACATGGCCGCTGTAGACATTTTTGGTCCGATTCCCAGAACTAATAGAGGTTTTTGCTACATCTTTGTCGCTGTTGAACTCACTTCAAAATTTGTTAGCTTCACTCCGTTACGCAAAGCTACTGCTAAATCTGTTTCGAAAGGATTTGTAAAATATTTTTTATTTCATGTAGGGCATGTATTGAAAGTAATTTCCGACAATGGACCACAATTTCGATCTGCTATATGGACACGTATGTTACGAACAAGAAACATTTCTCCGATCTATATATCCAAGTATCATGCTTCTTCGAACCCTTGTGAACGATTAATGAGAGAATTTGGTAAACTGTGTAGAATATACTGCCATAAAAGACATATTGATTGGGACACACAAATACTCTCATTCCAGGATGTAATTAATTCCATACCAAATGAATCTACTATGCTATCTCCTACTGTTATGATGAAAAATGTTGAACCACCTAACAAAATTAAAGAATTAGTATCCTTTCCTACATCTCGTCGACTACGACACCATGAAATAATTGACATTGCGCTGAACAACATCAAACGTGCCGCAGAGCGCCGGAGAAGACAGCAAAAACAGGTTTGTACACGCCGTGACTTTGACATTGGACAGAAGATATTAGTGCGTACACACTATTTATCTAACAGAGGAAAGAGTAGATGTAGTAAATTTGAGCTTCTGTACGCAGGTCCATGTAGAATTCGCAGCATTCCTCACCCCAATGTAGTACACGTCGAAACTCTGAGAACCAGAAAAAGTAAAGGCAATCACCATGTCTCCAATATTAAATCCTTTATTGAATGAACATACTTTATGATTTATCACACATTATTGCCATTTCCTGATTTTTATATGACCACTTATACAATTATATTTATATGAACACTTACTGAGGATTATTATATTTTTTCTTGGCAAGTGCCCGGCAAGGTAAGGTTAGCAGGTCGCTTTTCTTGTCGTTACACATCAGACCGTGCACATTTTTCCAGATAAACTTACACATTTTATGACCACTTATGCACTTATATTAATATGACTACTTACTGTTGATTATTATATTTTTTTTCTTGGCAAGTGCCCGGCGAGGTAAGGTTAGCAGGTCGCTTTTCTTGTCGTTACACATAAGACTGTGCACATTTTTCCAGATAAACTTACATATTTTATGAACAATTATGCAATTCTATCTAGTGACATATTAATTTTATCAAATTCTCTCTCCATTAAAGTCTTCAACTCTCGCCTCTATCAACTACACAACATACAAGCTGAACACAAAGAAAGTCATTTCCTGTCGTTATATATCAGACCGTGCACATTTTCCATTTTTCATGTATGTATGATTGTTTTCCTGTTTCTTTGTATGCACTATGAAATCTTTAAGATATAACAAACACCAGTTGACTTTGACATTTTTGTCTTATGATATCTGAACATCGTGACTATTTTACATTTTTTTGCTACTACATTATGATACTCTGTGTACATTTTTGCACCTGCACACTGTCTGTGTTTTTGACATATTACGTTTTCCGTCATGTTATGCTGTATGCTTAATTATATCACTAGAAACCAGTTTTTATTTAATGGGTATATGATTTAAACGCAAGACATTAATCATTGTTCATCATTTTCAGAAAGCAATAACGTGTAAAAGAAATAAATGAAACAAACCACAGTGGATTGCTATGAAATGGGAAGTTCACCTTCGGAATGAACGAAAGAAGATGCAATACCTCATCACGAAGAGTAAATGGATCAGAATTAACAAACATTAACATGAATATACTATACACATCGTATGATAGCAGTATTAACTAATTATTTTTCTTTCAGAATACGAGGCGATTGATGCAGACTGTTAAACAGAACTACACATCTTAGTTTTAGCGATGAAATATGCTAGAAATAAGAAACTCTATACTATGAATAGTTATATGAAGTAAATGGTAATATGAATAATGAAGTGTCTTTTTGCAGATGATAATGAATGGTGATGAATAGTGATGAAGCATATGGTAATATGAATAATGAAGTTTTTCTTTGCAGGTGATGATAGTGATAAATTTTATATGGCCACTAAACGCACCACTTTTAAGTTTTTCTTTGCAGATGAGAATAATGATGAAGTTTATATATTTAGTGTTAGTTAAGAAATGCTATGTAGTTATTTAAGTATTTGTTGCAGTTCATTTTGACAGTATGTCTTATGTCGCATGGTATAATGACTGAAGGTTTTGGAAAGGACAGCTAGAATACATATACACATTTCATTACCTGTTAATTCGAAGTTCACTACTTTTCAGCATAATATGCATTTCTTCTTTCAGCTTAATAATCCATTTTGTATTTTTTCTAGGAGAAGCTATTCACAAAATTAATATGCTATAAGCAGTTAATCATTAAACCTGTTCTAGTACTTGCATTTTTTTTACCCATTTGTGTGTGTCATGCATGAATGTCATCACATATACTCTACTTGTTTCATAACCTTGCTACAGCTGACTCATGACGAATGACGTTACCTATCCTCATTTGCAGCAATAAGTCAAAAGCAAATATTTTCATGTCCCAGCAATTAATTATCAATCCCAACGCAATGCATTGCTAGCAAAAAAAAAAAAAAAAAAAAAAAAAAAATGTATTACCAGTCCCAAATAATGCTACCAGTTTAAGAGAGTTCTGAGTAATACTGAATGATGTTTTCTAGTCACAGACCTTGAATAATAGTTACAGTATGTTACATTTTCAATATGTCTTATGTCACAGGAATGATCAGTTCTGAGTAACACTGAATGATGTTTTCTAATCACAGACCTTGAGTAATAGACATCGTGTTACATTTTCAATATGTCCTATGTCACTTGAATGAAGAGTGCTAAGTAATACTGAATGATGCTTTGTAATAATGCATAAATACTATGCGAATAATTTCTGTAAATAATATTTTTGTTATACTCTTTAAATGCTATGCCAATAGTTAACTCTCATTTTGAATGATAACTTCTGAATAATACTGAATAAGGTTTTATAAAAATATAAGAATACTTTGTAACTGGCCAATGAGTGCCAATAATTATTTTAAATATGTTGTATGTCACTTGAATGATGAAAAATGTTTTGTACTATTCAATACTTGCTATATGTTTAGTAACTGGCCAATGAATGCCCTGTTTCTTATTTTAATTTTGTATTATGTCACCCACATGCTATTATATATGAATAACAGTAGCTTGATGCTACACTCGTTAGCTCCTGTTTTGAATGATGACTTCTGATGGTTTGTAACTGGCCAATGAGTGCCAATGATTACTATAACTAGGTGAATTATGTTAATACTATGCCATTCATTAGCTCCTGTTTTGAATGATGACTTCTGATGGTTTGTAACTGACCAATGAGTGCCAATGATTACTGTAATTAAATGAATTATGTAAATGGTATGCCATTAATTAACTCTTGCTTTGAATGATCACTTTTAAATAATGTATAAAAATGGTTTGTAACTAGCCAATGAGTGCCAATATTCACTGTAATCAGATGTTTTAGTAACATTATTCTGTAATACTTCATACATAGTACAGAAGTGTTCAGTAACTAGGCGATGAGTGCCAACAATTAGTCAAATCGTTTGATACACTAGTGTAATTCTCAATGATGACTAGCATGAGACTTAATGTCCTTCACCTTCTGACCTAATTACCAGAAATTACTGCAATATACGTTTGTCATGTCTATCCTTATGATCATGGAGCACTATATTTGGTTTCTGCACTAATTCTACGTTGGTGAATGAGTGTGGTGTTGACACATCATGGTGTCCACCACCTTGAACAATGGAGATGTTACTATGGTTCCACTGTTTGGTGTACCTAATGTACTACCAAAATGATAACATGGAATATTAATACGACATTTCAGTGTCTTGGCTACACTGATTAATACTTCAGGGAGGAGAACTTCAGATTGTCTCACTTGGTGTTGTGCTTCTGTAGAAAGATATGGACTTTCAGTGCAGCTACGTGCAACCTAACGTGCTACAACCATGATGCAATCCTTCCCTTTCCTATCCTAGTTCTAGTAAAATGGTAACAAAAAAATACTACAGTGCGTATGCACTTTATGTCATTTGCTAATATGTTTTGTACTCATTGCGTATACGTTTTGTCATTGCTTGATATGTTCTGTACTACAGTGTGTATGCCCTTTATGTCATTTGTTAATATGATTTGTACTCATTGCGTATACATTATGTCATTGCTTGATATGTTCTGTACTCAGTGCACGTGCACTATATTTCATTTCATGTTATGCACTTATATATATGCATATACTATGTGACTGTAAACTTAGTTAATTAAGAAAAATTGCGTATATATTTTGTGATTTCTTGATATGTTCTGTACTCAGTGCATGTGTACTCTATTTCATTTTATGTTCTGTACTTATATATATGTATATACTCTGTGACTGTCAAGTTAGTTAATTAAGTAGATTTTAGAAAAATTTGTTGCTCATGGCAAGTCCAATTGACTCACCATCGCTGCCAAATTTTTGCCCCCCCCCCCCAGTGGAGGGTTATGTAAGAGGTATATGCTGCCTGCGATATGTAAGCTATAAGAGAATCTGAGACCAAAGAGCAGTGTTGACTGCAGTACGAACTGTGTAGCAGTAGCAGTAAGTTGTTGCTAGCGAGCAGTCGCCTGTCTGCGCTTGTCTGTCCTGTCTGGTGTATCATGTTGGCTGGGCCGGTCGCGGTGCAGCGATGCCGGAGCCTGAGTATTATTGTATAAGGTAAAAAAGCAGCCTCGCGCATATCTAGTAATATTATGTAAACTCACATGTAAATCTTTTAAAAATGTCCTAATAATAATCTTTGTCTAATTTCTAACAAGCATTCATTTCAATTTAAAGAATTTAATTTTTTTTTAATGCATGATCATTCCAATTGTTGCAAAAAAAAATCATTTGCTTCCTTTCATAAATAACAAATGTATAGGCCAGCATTGCACCGAGCTGTGCCGGAAAAGAGCTATTGTAAGAGCAGATAGTTGCCAACTTTATCGAGGTGAGAATTTTTGCTTTTTATTCAGAATGATCTTACAGGGCCATGACGCAGCACTGCTGTCGTCCAAATTTTACCAGGTTACTGAATTTATTTTTTATTACGAGGTTTAGGAATTTTTCTGTTTCGAGCTTATATTAAATGAGAAAAGAATTTTGTGGGTACATTAAATGGGAACCAATTTTGTTCAGAGGTTACACAAAAAATAGAATCATATTATTATTATTATTAATTAAGTTTTTTTTGTGAGGTTACACAAAAATTAGAATCGATAACCAAATAATATTTAAATTATTTCGTGTGGGGAGGTTACACTATAATAGATACTGTCACATCAGTTAAGGCGAATGTCCGGAAGGGAACGAATTGGATAATACTCTGTGGCCATCTGCTGATTGATGTAGTGCTCTGAACGACGTATTTCGTCCTAGTCGAGCTCAGAAACAGCCACTTTAACACCCTTTGATGCATTTCCATTTTCTATTCTCACATGCAAGTCCCAGCCATGATGTGCTTCTATACCCACATTTACACATTTCGTTGCACTAGGAGTTAAATTGTATGTATAACTGAAAAGCATGGGTGCACTTGATACCTTTTTATCCACAGCATCTGCGTTCTTTCCCAGTGTTAGCACAGGGATGTTCTGGTGGGATGGGTTGTATGTTGGTGATCAGTGCCATCCTCCATCCTGCTGTTGTTTACGACCACCAGCAGTATTCGGGGTGTTGGGAGGAGAATACATGTCGTCATCACACAAACTGACGAGTGGGACAGACAATAACGGCCAATATGAACCCAAAATATGGCCATGTGATAGGCTTTGGCCAATAGGATGGCAGTATCTGGTGACATCATAGGAGGAGGGATATGGGGCAGGCACAGAAGCTCTTCGGCCTCAGTCTCACTCAGTCAGCTGGCAGCAGGTGGGACATGTGTGGAAGCTTCCCATCCACAGCATCTGCACTCTGTACCTGCACTACCACAGGTAATTTCTCATTGCATGGGTCGTATTTCAGTGAGCAGTACTGCTCTCCATCTTGCTGTTGTTTAGGACCACCAGCAGCATTCGGAACGTTAGGAACAAACTAGGTGTCCTCATTGCTGAAATCGATGAGTGGGACAGATAATAAATAGCTTCTTATCCTTCTTCAGCAAGTGGGCTATGTGCACTACAGGATCCCACATGGTCGCTACAGGTTCAGACATGCTGGAGGTTGTTGCTGCCACAGGTCCTAAGGTCGGTGCAGGTCTCAACAAGATGGTGGCTGAGGTTGCTACAGGTCTGATCGCTGTAGAGGTCGACATATTGGTGCTTGCCCCTGCAGGCTTCAACCGGTCAAAGGCTACTGCTGAACAAAGGGGAGGAGGAAGCATTACATACAGAGCAAGACACAACAACGACCAATAATAATAAAAGTACTGCTAACTACGGACAATGATGTGATATGGGGTGCCTACTTTTCCGTTTCATACAGTTCGGCAAGGCTATGCTGGATCTCGACGGCTGGTGACACTTCATGGTTCTTCTTGTGCTGCTGCTGCTGGCTGACTGAGTGAGACTGAGGCTGAGGAGCTGCTGTGCCTGCCCCTATATCCCTCTTCCTGTGGTGTCACCAGATACTGCCACCCTATCGGCCAAAGCCTATCACGTGACCAGCTTCTGGGTTTATACTGGTTGCTGCCCTTTCTTTCTGGAGCACTGTCTTGGATTACATCATGGGTGGGGAGTGGGGGAGGACTGACAGTGCACTCTCATGGCGGTGTTGTGAACTAGGTGAGTTGGATTCTGGACCTCAAGGTGAACACACTGGATGGATCTACTGCATATGAAAATTCAAATTGTTAATATAAACAATGCATACAAAATAAAGACTTATGTCCTTCACATCCAGCAGCCCATCATGGACTGAGTCCTTTCCCCACCAGTTTCCAGATGGGGGAGGGTTTGGGGGAGGTGGAAGGTGAGCAGGGGGGGACTTGTGTTAGGTTAGTGGAGGTAGCCCAGTTGAGCTATTTTCCCATCAAAATTTGAACTTCCCACCATGACATCACTGCAACATTGCCACAGCTGTGGCCGGCATGTTGGATCCGCCATCATGAATAAATTTTGCAACGATGCTTTGCCCTACTGCTAGTGTGTACTGAAGCGAATATCCTACCTGACCAAAGGCCTGCGATTTATCTCGATTTATGCCAACTGAGGACAGGTGTGACATTGTTTACGCTTCAGTGCTCCAAATTATTTAATATAATAAAAAGTGAAATGGGAAACAGGTCTGACATACAACACAGCATTTCATCTCAGGAACGCCTAAAATGATAGCTCTTTATCTCATTTAGCACATTTTGGAGTCAAATACAGCAGAAATGTCAATGCAGCAGAGCTAGTTATCGAATTATCAGCTTTCAAATTAGAGTAGGTGAAGAGCACTGACACAGCTCCTTATCTTAAGATTTGGAAGGTTCTCCACTTCAAAGTATGGGTTATGATATGCTTATCCAGTCATCGAAATAGCTTTCAGTATATTTACGACAATTCCAGTAAGTTCAGGATCTTATCAACACTGATAAAAATGATAAAAGACTACTTAAGGTCGAGTATAGGTGAAGCAGACTGTCAAATTCAGATATCTTGTTAATAGAATACGACATAGATGCTAAATCTGACTTGAATCCCATTACTAAAGGAAGGTAATGGAAACTACAATTATAATAAAAACGTAATTCTTGAAAAAAGATGTTCTCAAGATTTTTATAGCCCTTTTCCTCTTGTGTCCGATTAGTAATTTATGCTCCATTAATAATTTATGAGGATCAAACAAAATCTTAATTATTATACGTCCTACTAAAATCGGTAGGGAGTCGCAGACATAAAAAATAAGACTTAGACTTTGTTTTATTTTCAGTTTTTTTAGAAGCAGTGTTTCTCATTTGTTGTTGGTGTTGTGGTCTGCATTCCGAAGACTGGTTTGATGTCGTACTCCAGGCACGGCAGATTTGACAATATTTTTCGCATAAGTAACTTACCATTTGGCGCCCCCCTTCTAATCCCCTTTTCCCGTGTATACTTTAATGCGTGTTAGTATTCGCTACTACTCTGAGGTAACAAAAGTCATGGGATACTTCCTAATATCGTGTCTGACCTCCTTTTGCCCGGCGTAGATCAGTAGCTTGACGTTGCGTGGAGTCAAAAAGTCATTGGAAGTCCTCTGAAGAAAAATGTAATTGCAAATATATAATGTCAAATATATAATAACAAAAATGTTGCCGGGCAGGATTTTGTGCATGAACTGACCTCTCGATTATGTCCCATATATTTTCGACGAGATTCATGTCGGGCGAGCTCGGTGGCCAAATCATTTGCTCGAATTGTGCTCAATGTTCTTTAAAGCAATCGCCAACAACAGTGTCCCAGCGGCATGGTGCACTCTCATCCATAAAAATTCCATCGTTTTTTGGGAACATGACGTCGATAAAAGGCTACAAATGGTTTCAAGTAGCCAAACATAGCCATTTACTGTGAATGATCGGTTCAGTTGGATCAGAGGACCCAGTACATTCTGCATCTACATCTACATCTACATGGATACTCTGCAAATCACATTTAAGTGCCTGGCAGAGGGTTCATCGAACCACCTTCACAGTTCTCTATTATTCCAATCTCGTATAGCGCGCCGAAAGAATGAGCACCTATACCTTTCCGCACGAGCTCTCATTTCCCTTATTTTATCGTGTTGATCGTTCCGCCCTATGTAAGTCGGTGTCAACAAAATATTTTCGCATTCGGAGGAGAAATTTGGTGATTGGAATTTCTTGAGAAGATTCCGTCGCAACGAAAAACGACTTTCTTTTAATGATTTCCAGCCCAAATCCTGTATCATTTCTGTGACACTCTCTCCCATATTTCGCCTTTCTTTGAACTTTTTCGATGTACTCTGTCAGTCCTGCCTGGTAAGGATCCCACACCGCGCAGCGGTATTCTAAAAGAGGACGGACAAGCGTAGTGTAGGCAGTCTCCATGGTAGGTCTGTTACATTTTCTAAGTGTCCTGCCAATAAAACGCAGCCTTTGGTTAGCCTTCCCCACAACATTTTCTATGTGTTCTTTCCAATTTAAGTTGTTCGTAATTGTAATACCTAGGTATTTAGTTGAATTTACGGCTTTTAGATTAGACTGATTTATCGTGTAACAGAAGTTTAACGAGTTCCTTTTAGCACTTATGTGAATGACCTCACACTTTTCGTTATTTAGGATCAACTGCCACTTTTCGCATCATCCAGATATTTTTTCTAAATCGTTTTGCAGTTTGTTTTGTTCTTCTGATGACTTCATTAGTCGATAAACGACAGCGTCATCTGCAAACAACCGAAGACGGTTGCTCAGATTGTCTCCCAAATCGTTTATATAGGTAAGAAACAACAAAGGGCCTATAACACTACCTTGGGGAACACCAGAAATTACTTCTGTTTTACTCGATGACCTTCCGTCAATTGCTACGAACTGTGACCTCTCTGACAGGAAATCGCAAATCCAGTCACATAACTGAGACGATATTCCATAAGCACGCAATTTTACTACGAGCCGCTTGTGTGGTACAGTGTCAAAAGCCTTCCGGAAATCCAGGAATACAGAATCAATCTGAAATCCCTTGTCAATAGCACTCAGCACTTCATGTGAATAAAGAGCTAGTTGTGTTCCACAGGAACGATGTTTTATAAACCCATGTTGACTGTGTGCCAATAGAACGTTTCCTTCGAGGTAATTCATAATGTTCGAACACAATATAGGTTCTAAAATCCTGCTGCATATCGACGTTAATGGTATGGGCCTGTAATTTAGTGGATTACTCCTACCACCTTTTTTGAATATTGGTGTGACCTGTGCAACTTCCCAGTCTTTGGGTACGGATCTTTCGTCGAGTGAACGGTTGTATATGATTGTTAAGTATGGAGCTAATGCATCAGCATACTCCGAAAGGAACCTATTTGGTATACAGTCCGGACCAGAAGACTTGCTTTTATTAAGTGATTTGAGTTGCTTCACTACTGCGAGGATATTTACTACTCATGTTGGCAGCTGTTCTCGATTCGAATTCTGGCATATTTACTTCCTCTTCTTTTGTGAAGGCAATTCGGAAGGCTGTGTTTAGTAAATCTGCTTTTGCAGCACTATCTTCGATAGTATTTCCATAGTCATCGCGCAGAGAAGGCATTGATTGTTTCTTACCGCTAACATACTTCACGTAAGACCAGAATCTCTTTGGATTTTCTGCCAGGTTTCGAAACAAAGTTTCGTTGTGGAGGCTGTTATAAGCGTCTCTCATTGAACTCCGCGCTAAATTTCGAGCTTCTGTAAAGGATCGCCAATCTTGGGGATTTTGCGTCTGTTTAAATTTGGCATATTTGTTTCATTGTTTCTACAACGGTGTTCTAACCCGTTTTGAGTTCAAAGGAGGATTAGCTCTGTCGTTTGTTAGTTTATTTGGTATAAACCTCTCAACTGCTGCCGATACTATTTCTTTGAACTGAAGCCACATCTGGTCTACACTTCTATTATTAATTTGGAGTGAGTGGAGATTGTCTCTCAGGCAGGCGTCAAGTGAATTTTTATCTGCTTTTTTGAATAGGTATATTTTTCGCTTATTTTTCGCGGATTTGGGAATTACAATATTCAATCTCGCTACGACAACCCTGTGTTCACTAATCCCTATATCGGTTTTGATGCTGGTTATTAACTCAGGATTATTTGTTGCTAAGAGGTCAAGTGTGATTTCACAACCATTTACTATTCGCGTGACCTCATGAACTAACCACTCGAAATAATTTTCAGAGAATGCGTTTAGCACAATTTCGGATGATATTTTATGCGTACCTCCGGAATTAAAAATGTATTTTCGCCAACATATCGAGGGTAAATTAAAGTCATCACCAACTATTATCGTATGAATCGGGTACGTGTTTGAAATCAAACTGAAGTTTTCTTTGAACCTTTCAGCAACTGTATCATCTGAACTGGGAAGTCGGTAAAAGGATCCAATTATTATTTTATTCCGGTTGCCAACAATTACCTCTGCCCATACTAACTCACAGGAAGTATCGACTTCAATTTCGCGACAAGTTAAACTACTTCTAACAGCAACAAACACGCCACCGCCAACCGTGTTTAGCCTATCTTTTCGGAACACCGTTAGGCTCTTTGCAAAAAATTTGGCTGAGCTTATATCCAGCTTTAGCCAGCTTTGAGTGCCTATAACGATTTGAGCATCAGTGCTTTCTATTAGCGCTTGGAGCTCTGGTACTTTCCCAACACAGCTACGACAATTTACAACTGTTATACCAATGGTTCCTGTATCTATGTTCTTCCTGTATTCAGCCTGAGCCCTTTGTGACTGAAGCCCTTCTTGTGTTTTCTCGAGACCCTCTAACCTAAAAAACCGCCCAGTCCACGCCACACAGCCCCTGCTATCCGTGTAGCCGCCTCCTGCGTATAGTGGACACCTGACCTATTCAGCGGAACCCGAAACCTAACCACCCTTTGGCGTAAGTCGAGGAATCTGCAGTCTACACGGTCGCAGAACCGTCTGAGCCTCTGATTCAGACCCTCCACTCGGATCTGTAACAGAGGTCCGCAGTCGGTCCTGTCGACTATGCTGCAAATGGTCAGCTCTGATTTCATCTTGCAAGCAAGACTGGCAGTCTTTACCACTTCTGTTAGCCGCTCGAAACCAGAGAGAATCTCTTCTGACCCAAAGCGGTACACATCATTGGTACCGACGTGAGCAACCATCTTCAGTTGGCTGCACCTTGTGCTCTCCATGGCATCCGGGAGGACCCTTTCCACATCTGTAATGACTCCATCCGGCATGCACACGGAGTGCACATTGGTTTTCTTACGCTCCTTGTCAGCCAAGTCCCTAAGGGGCCCCATAACGCGCCTGACGTTGGAGCTCCCAACTACCAACAATCCCACCCTCTGCGATCGTGCGGATGTTGCAGGCTGAGTGGTTTCCTCTGAAACAGGACAGGCGACAGCATCCGGCTCAGCGACAGTGTCAGCCACAGACAGCACCTGGAACCTGTTTGCCAGACAAACCAGGGAGGCCTTACGTGCGGCCGCCTGGGAAGTCTTTCGCCGCCTGCTTCGCCCAGGGGAAACCTCCCACTCGACCACTGGTGAGGGGTCAGCCTCAGTGCGAGCAGTAACTGGGTTGGCCACCGGTGAGGACCGATCGGAGGACTCTGACGTGCTGGACGTTCGTTTGATCCCCACGGCCGGGCCACAACAATGGTGCCCATCCACCGCAGCCTCAAGCTGTGTAACCGAAGCCATCACAGCCTGAAGCTGAGAGCGAAGTGTCACCAGCTCGGCTCGCATCCACACACAACAATCGCAGTCCCTATCCATACCAAAGACCGTGGAAAACTAAACTATGCAGATAAACGGACTATCCGCACGTGCTGCGCAACTCTACTGTAGAACCTGACGAAAACACACGAACTGTGTCTAGTAATACGCAGATATTCAGGAACCTAACTACCGAAGCACTCAGGTGAAATTCAATAATTTGCCCCTGATAAGGAGCTTGTAACATGTCAAAAAATCGGTTTACTTTCTGACGCAAACGAAAACGCGAGAACTGTGGCTATTAGACTTTAAGTTTACACGCAGAAACTCAAGAAACTAAACTATTAAAGCACACAGATGATGTAATAAAATTCGCTCCTGGTTAGCGGTTTACTTATCTGTTGCTGCGTCTGTCGCGGTCGGCTACTGCTGCCTGACTGGTTGTTCCATGTAAACACAGTCCACACAATTATGGAGCCACCACCAGCCTGCACAATGCCTTGTTAACAACATGGGTCCATGGCTTCGTGAGGTCTGTGCCACACTAGAACCCTATCATCAGCTTTTGCCAACTGAAATCGGGACTCATCTGATCAGGCCACCGTTTTCCAGTCGTCTAGGGTCCAATCGATACGGTGACGAGCAAATGAGTGGCTCTGCAGGCGATGTAGTGGTTCAAAAGATGGTTCAAATGGCTGTGAGCACTATGGGACTTAACATAAGAGGTCATCAGTCCCCTAGAAAAATGGCTCTCAGCACTATGCGACTTAGCTTCTGAGGTCATCAGTCGCCTAGAACTCAGAACTAATTAAACCTAACTAACCTAAGGACATCACACACATCCATGCCCGAGGCAGGATTCGAACCTGCGACCGTAGCGGTCGCGCGGTTACAGACTGAAGCGCCTAGAACCACTCGGTCACATCGGCCGGCGCGATGTAGTGCTGTTAGCAAAAGCACTAGTGTCGGTCGTCTGCTGCCATAGCCCATTAACGCCAAATATCGCCACACTGTCCTAATGCGTATGTTCGTCGTACGTCTCACACTGATTTCTGCGTTTATTTCGGGCATTGCCTTTTAGCACTGATGACTCAACCGAAACGTTGCCGTCCACCACTGCGTTGTCCGTGGGGAGAAGTAGTGCCTGAAGTTTGGTATTTTCGGCACACTCTTGAGGCTGTGGATCGCGAAATATTGAATTCCCTAATTATCAATAATTAATTTAGAGAGATTCACTTCAGTTAGCCAGTCCATATTTTCTACATCATCGTTGTTCTGTAACCATTTCTGTAGTGCAGCTATGTTCAAAGTATTGTATTTCGACCATCATCCGTTACTTTACGGCTCAAATAACAGAACTCATATACTACTTTTATTGTCTCACTTCCTAATCTAATTCCCTCGCAATATACTTCTACTGCATTCGATTATCATTGTTTTTACTTCCAGTTATATCATCTTATAATTTACTTCGTTCAAATACTCTTCTAAGTCCTTAGCCATCTCCAACAGAAGTACAATGTTATCAGCAAATAGCAAAGTTCTCATTTCTTCTTCCTGAATTTTAATTCCCTTCCTAAATTTTTCTTTGGTTACGTTCACAGCTCCTTTCACAACTACTGCTTCCCTTTCATTTCTTTCGGATCTTGTAACTGGAGTCTGATTTCTCCACAATTTGCAAAAATATTTGAAACCTGTATTTCAGTCCTGCTACCTTTAAAATGTCAGTGAGTGAACACTTTCAACATCTGTCTCTAAACATACAAATAATGTAAATGTAGGTTTGCATTTTCTTAACCTTTCTTTTAGGATAAGTCCTACGTCAGTATTGCCTCGCACGTTTTTCCATTGCTCCGAAACCGAAATTGATCTTCCCTAAGGTCAATCATTACATATTTTCCAGTCTTCTCTAAATAATTCATGTCAATATTTTGCAACCATCACTTACGGTCCGGTGTAGTATTCACATAGGTCAACAGCTGCCTTCTTTAGAATTCGAATTACTACATTCTTCCAGAAGTCTGAGAGTATTTCGTCTGTGTCATATATCTTGGGCACCAAATAGAATAATTTTGTCATCGCTGGCTCTCCCAAAAATCTCAGTACTACTGAGGGAATATCATCTACTCTAGAGGCGTTTTCTCCACGTGAGTTTAAAGCGATCTAACAAATTGATCTCTCAGTATCATATTCCCATATCATCTTCACCTACATCCTCTTCCCTTTGTAAAACGTTGTCATCACGTTAATTTTCCTTGTTGAGATCCTATACACTGACTAGTCAGAACATTTATGACCGCCGCCAGGCGATAGCAGCGTCATGGTGCATATAGTTATCAGTGAGCGTGCTGTCCATGTGTATAGTGAGGAAGGCGCGCGATTTATCTGAGTTTGACTGAGAGCAGATGTGTTGATCTGGAGGCTCGGCACGATCATTTCGAAAACCACCACTTGTCGACTGTTCGAGGAGTGTTGTGATGATTGTCTTCAACGCGTGACTAAACCATGGTGAAACCACGTCAGACGTCGTGGGGTTGGGCGGCCACCCCTCACTACAGATGTTGAACGTTGTGGGCTGGGCACACTGGTAAAACAGGATAGGCGCCGAACTGTGGCGGAACTAACATCAGATTTTAATGCTGGGCAGAGTACAAGTGTGTCTGAACACACACTGCACCGAACACTCCCAACGGTGGGCTTCCGCAGCCGGCGAGCCATACAAGTGTCGATTTAACACCACGACATCGGTAACTACAACTGAAGTGGGGACGTGACCATCGACACTGGACGTTTGCGATGTAGCAGAGCGTTGCGTGGTCAGAAAAAACACCGATACCTTCTTCATCATGCCGATGGGAGGGCGAAAATGCGTCTTCTTCCAGGGGAACAACTCCTTGACACTTGTACAGCGGGACAGAGACAAGCTGGTGGTGGCTCCATTGAACATTAGTGTGGGTATTCGTGGGTTCAGTAGAGCTTGTGCAAGGCATTATGACGGCCAAGGAGTATCGTACACTGGTTGCAGACCACGTACACCCTTTTATGACGATCATGTTTCCTGCGGCAGTGGCATTTCTCAACAGGATAATGCGCCACGTCACAAGACTAGGATTGTGGTGATAGGATGGTTCGATTGACACAGTGATAGTTCCAATTGATGTGCTGTTCCCCCTCCCTGCCCCCCCCCCTAACTCGCCAGATCTGAACCTCATCCAACACATCTGGGTTGTAATTGAATGTGGCATCAGAGATCATCGCCCCTCTTCCTACAATTTACAGGTGTCAGGTGACTTGTGTGTGCAGATGTGTTGCCAGCTTCTTCCAGCGACCTACGAAGGCCTCATTACTTCCATGCCATGACGGGTTGCTGCTATGATCCATGCCAAAGGTGAACATACCTGCTATTAATTAGATGGTCTTAATGTTTTGACTGATCAGTGTATATATTCCTCCCACATTTCAGCTTTCCTTTCTTTGTACAACACTGGCTAGAGCTATCCCAGCTCTTGATGTTTATACTGTTGTTTCATTTTCCTCTAAAGGTCCCTTTTAATTTTAATATAGGCAGCACCCCTAACTTGTCAAGTTACGTATGCTTCTGCAGACTTCCATTTGTGTCCTACCCTGTGTAATGAGGCACGAAATTAAAGCGTCACCCATCCACAAGGATCAGCTCAGTTTGCAGGTAAATATAAGTTTAATTTAGTGTTTTGTTTATGTATTTGTAATATTTTGTTATGTTTGTAAAATATTTAAAGTTTTGTATTTTTGTTTTGTATGTTTCATGTTTGGAGAGAGCAGCGCAACTCGCGGAAACAGCATCTTCACTGCCGGAACCAGAAAGAAAATTGCTGGCCACTAGACGTTGCGAGTCAACGGCCAAAGAGCAGCAGAAGATCCTGTGACCAGGTTGTTGCGTCGAACCTCCAACATCGAAATAAATAAAAATTTGTAATTTTACATTGTAATTACGTCACAGAATGTTTAGTTCATGTTGTATTTTGTTCAGTTCTGTTTTGTCGAGTCTGATGTTCACATCTGTATGTAGCATATACGAAGACAATAAAACAGTGTATGCTCTAAAGCTTAAATACGTGTTCGAGAATTATTTATGAAGAGTTATATTGAGGAAGAATTATTACTGAATTTTTCCAAGATATTAATTTCCAGAACAGTTTGATTTCGATGTTTTGAATCTTAAAGGTTTGACAGTCTGATTTTAATATGGGGAAAAATTAGATAACTTGCAAGAATATAATTTCCAAGAAGAAACAAACGACATCTAAATTTCAAAAGTTTGCGCAAACCAGTCGGACTGAGTGATGTAATTTTGCACAAACGACTCAACTGAAGGTGTTTTAATTACAGTTTCGTTCAAGAATCTTTTACAGAGAACTTTAAAAGAATTTAAATAATTTTTTGAAGTTTTTTGTAAACGACGTAGGTGACGAAGTCTGCACATGGTCATATTTCAAAGAAAAATCATTGAGTCATACGCGTCGTTACACTACACCTGTTCTTAATATTTAAGCACTTCCTGTGAATATCAATTTTCAGACATCTGCATTCCCTTTCGTCTACTTCATTTGCTGAATTTTTTTATTTCCTTTTTTCATCAATTAAATTCAACATCTTCTGTGATATCCAAGAATTTATGCTATATCTTGTCTTTTTACCTATGCGATCATCTGCTGCCTCCACTATTTCATCTCTCAAAGGTATCCATTCGTTTTCTGCTATATTCTTTTCCCTGATTCAGGCAAACGTTGCCTAATGTTCCTTCTGAAACTCTGAACAGCCTCGCATGGCTTCAATTTATTCATGTCCCAGCTGCTTAATTTCTTGATTTTTTTTCAATTTTTCAGTTTCAGTCTGCAGTTCAAAACCAATAAATTACGGATAGTCCACATCTGTCCCTGGAAATATCTTACAATTTAAAATCTGATTTCTAAATCCCTGTCTTACCATTATGTAATCGATCTGAATAGTTCCAGTAGCTCCACGTCTCTTCCACGTATACTAACTTCTTACATGATTCTTAAACCAAGTGTTGGCGATGACTAAATTATGCTCTGTGCAAAATTCTACTAAGTGGCTTTCTATTGCATTCGTTTCCCTCTGTCTATTTTCTACTATTTTTCCTCCTCTTCCTCTTCCTATTATCGAATTTCAGTCAAACATCACAATTAAATTTTAATCTGCCTTAACTATCTGAATTATTTCCTCGTCTCATCACCCATTACATTACCCTGTCCCATTTTGTGTTGATGACCTGTTCTTCCTATTGTTGCACTTCACTAATTCCTACTATATCAAACTTCAGACCATCAATTTTCGTTTTTAAGTTCTCTAGCTAGCAACTGATTAAGCGATCTAACATTCCCTGCCTCGATCCATAAAATGTCATGGTTTTGCACCTGTACGTCCTCTTCTGCTGTATTACTGTACCGTATGGTATGGTATCAGATAGGATTGACGGAGGACAGCGAAAAAATTCAAAGGAAAAGCGAAAAAGTTCTGTGTTATCGCCGAATAGGGGAGAGAGTGTCACGGACATGTTACGTGACTTGACTGTCAATCGTTAAAACAAAGGCGCCTTTTCACGAAATTCCAATCGCTAATTTTCTCCTCCGAATGTGAAAATATTTTGTTTGCGCCCACTTACGTAGGGAAAAATGAACATCGTAATAAAATAAGAGAAATCAGAGCTCGCGCGGGGAGATTTAAGTGTTCGTTTTCCTGCGCACTTTTCGAGAGTGGGACGGCAGCGAAATAGCTTTAAGGTAGTTTAATGAAGTCTCTGCCAGGCACATAAGTGTGAACTGCATGGCAGTCAGTATGCCTTCGGAAAAGAAAGTAAGGCCTGCATTTTCCCCTTACTTTCAGCCGTTCGCGTTACCAGCACAGCAAGGCAATGTTGACTGATGTTACAAGGCCAGTTCAGTCAGTCATGTAGCGTGCTGCTCTTGCAACTACTGAGAAGACTGCTGCCCCTGTTCAGGTGCAAAGTAGTTCACGTCCAAAGATCGAAATGACGTATTATTTTATCTCTGGAATATTTTGCCCGAGTGGATGCCATTATCATTTAAACCACACAGTAGAGCAGTATGCCTTCGGAAAAGAAAGTAAGGCCTGCATTTTCCCCTTACTTTCAGCCGTTCGCGTTACCAGCACAGCAAGGCAATGTTGACTGATGTTACAAGGCCAGTTCAGTCAGTCATGTAGCGTGCTGCTCTTGCAACTACTGAGAAGACTGCTGCCCCTGTTCAGGAACCGCGTGTTAATATGGCCTCCTCATAGATACTCCGTTCTAGTTGCGCCCGCGGTACTGTTATTTGTATAGTTTCGTCCATTATTGTCATTCGAAAAAACCGAGACGAAGGCAGTAAAATGAAGGAATCGTAATGCCGTTGCCTAGGGCCGAAGATGTGGTCCGTATAGGAGCGCTGAGGCCCCGAACTCGCCGCCAGGAGGACATGGACGCACACTCCCTTGACGACAGTGTGGCTCATGCACGCGTCGATCGTCCAATGCAGTCAGTAGTTTACCTTACCTGCAGTAACGTTAGGAAATAAAAAAAACACTGTGTTTGCAATAATTGAACTTCAACTCTAATTCACAAACAAGGCCCACATGTATGTTCGTTTTCAGTAAAACACGACATTATCCACATTGTTTGCAGCACACATTATTTTCCAAAACATCCGATAATAAAGACACATTAATTATCGCTTATTTTGTAGTCCCGGAATGTAGTTTTTTGTATTGTCCTTTAATTCCAGTTAATTTTCTTTTTGAAGCACTTTCAGGTGTAGTGGCTGAAGCATCACTCAGACAGTGTATCAGTACCAGCGTAGAGGTTAGACGCCACTGGGACGTCAAGTACTTATGTAGACGATAAATCAGACGAATTTTGAGTACCATTTCCTTTCTCCGCCAATGAACACGCTTTTCAAATACCTTAGATCTTGGGATGTTGAAAGGAAGAAAACTCTACGACTTCGCCAAATATGACTTTCACAACAAGCACATGGGTTTACTCACGAAGGAGACAATAAAAATGTCTTGCAATGCAGCAACCGGAAAAAATAACTCTATTGTGCTTAATTATATCTCTGGCAAGGCTGGCTGTATGAGGCATGTTTCGTGTCTCATAAAGACACACAATTTTAGACGGGAACCTCTAAATATTTCGAAAATGAATTTTCCCAGATATCGATTTACTCATCGAAAAACTCATTCTATATATCCTGAAAGATGTGTCTGCTAACTCTGGCACGGGAATGTCGCGGAGGCAGACCTCGAATGTCCCGGCGACTTGCATGACGCTCACGCCGATTTCCCATTACGTCCGGAGCACTTAGCCCCACGTAATGGTTCCATTCCCAAGTTGGTGGCCATTCGCACTAACAAGTAAATATACACTGCCCATTACCATAACTGTGGTGTCACCGCCAGACACCACACTTGCTAAGTGGTAGCCTTTAAATCGGCCGCGGTCTGTTAGTATACGTCGGACCCGCGTGTCGCCACTATCAGTGATTGCAGACCGAGCGCCGCCACACGGCAGGTCTAGAGAGACTTTCTAGCACTCGCCCCAGTTGTACAACCGACTTTGCTAACGATGGTTCACTGACAAAATACGCTCTCATTTGCCGAGACGATAGTTAGCATAGCCTTCAGCTACGTCATTTGCTACGACCTAGCCAGGTGCCATGTTCAGTTACTATTGATATTATGAATCATGTACAGTCAAGAGCGATGCTAATCATTAATGGATTAAAGTTAAGTGTTCCACCAGCTACGTCTGTTTTTCTAAAGTCTAATTTCCTTGTCCTGTTCCAGACCTCACGCCAGCCTGCGTGAGCTAAAACGCGTGCCTCTCGGCTTCCTCTAGTACCCGGTGTTGGCTCTCCTGCCAACCCACAACATTGGCGACGAGGCAACACCGCGTTCGTAACTATACTGCCCTGATTTACTTGTGTAATGGCTTCGCCACCAACTCCAGATGTACTGTCCGAATTTTATCGCTTACAGAATCAGCAGACGCAGGCCTTACTGGATGCCCTTGGACAGCTCGTCCAGGGTCAACGTGCAATGCAAAACGATGTGGCAGCCGCCGCTCCACCGCTCACGCAGCCACAAAACGCAGTTGCACCAACTTTTCGTCCTTTTGATGTGGCACTGGAAAGCTGGACGGAGTTGTCACGCCAATTTGGATTCCATCTCGCCGCCTACAGAATTCAAGGTAACAAACGGCAGTCTTTTTTGTTATCCTCCATAGGGGTGCACGCGTACCGTGTGATAGTCAAATTATTTCCCCGACGCAACGTAGCAACTCTGTCCTACAAAGAAATTTTGTCCGCATTAGATGCATATTTCAAAGAATCAGTCAATGTAGTTGCCAAACGGTATACCTTCTTTCGTACAAAACGTACGGCAGGTCAGACTAATCGGGAGTGGGTTGCAACCTTGCAAGGCCTTACTAGGGATTGTGCTTTTGAGTGTCAATGTGGACTCCCTTATTCAGATACTATGGTACGTGATGCAATTGCACAGAACGTTTCTGATGTTTGTATATGGGAACAGATTTTGAAACTAGTCAATCCCTCCCTTCAACAAGTGATGGACATATTGGATCGGCAGGACACACTTGACTTTGCTCAGGAATCATTTGCTACTTCGCCACCCGTGTGTCAGGTTAACCGGCCCGCCAGGCGAGCTGCACGGAACAGTAAACAGTCCTCGCGCCCAGCCGTGCTGCTGCTGCCAGGCTCTCAGCCACGTGTACCGCGCCGGCAAGCAAATGCAGTGCTAAAATCATGCCCGCGGTCTGCTACTAGACATTCGCGTGAAAATTGCCCGTCACGCCAAGCTATTTGCTTTTACTCTAATAAAAAAGGACATGTTCAAAGTGTTGCCAGAAAAAGCTCAGATTGGAAACTCAAAATCATTCCAGGCCCTTTGCTTCGCGCCGGAATAGGAATCGAACCAAGGATATTCGGGCTCACAAAACTTCGCCCATGGAAATTCATGTAGTTCATGCCACTCCGCCCAGTGCCACTCTATCTAACAGTAACTGTGTTCATCCCACAAATAGTGTGCGTCGACATCGCCAGAACTCCCGTCAAGTCGCAAGTGATTTTGTACCAGTGTCAGTTCACATTGCACGAGACAGTCGCTCTTTTCGTCAGCAGGACAATAAACGTTTTGTGGACTTGGACATTAACGGCAAAGTGATACCATTCCAGCTCGATACCGGGGCTGCAGTTTCACTGATCAATCAAGACACTTACGAACTGCTGGGCACACCTCCGTTGTGTGCCGCAAATGTTAAGTACCTATTCAGGTCAAGAGATCCCTGTGTTAGGACAGTGCAGCCTTCTTGCAACATACAAGGGACAAACAAAACTTGTGTCATTTTACGTCCTTCGTTCTTCTTCTGCGGTGAACTTGTTTGGTTTCGATTTATTTCAGTTGTTTAACTTGTCTATAGTAAATCAGGTCCTATCAGTGAACCAGACTGTGCCTTCAGTCAGTGTTTCTCGTCTACGTGCAGAATTTGCAGACATTTTTGCACCGGGCCTCGGTTGCGCTAAGAACTATAAAGCACATTTGGAACCGAAAGTAAACGCGCAACCGAAATTTTTCAGAGCTCGTAATGTTCCCCACGCATTGCGTGATTAGGTTGCAAAAACATTACACGATTTGGAATCACAAGGTGTAATTGAACGTGTGAAGGCTTCTCTCTGGGCATCACCCTTAGTAATTTTGCCAAAACCTTCAGGAAAATTGAGACTTTGTGTGGACTTCAAGGCAACAGTGAATCCACAACTAGTGACTGCAACTTTTCCTTTACCCCGCCCGGAAGATCTTTTTGACAAACTGTGCCCGTGTAAGTATTTTTCGAAGTTGGACCTGGCAGATGCGTACTTGCAAATACCGGTGGACGAAGAATCCCAGCGCTTTTTGGTGGTTAACACGCATCTTTGTTTGTATCGATTCAAACGACTGCCATTCGGGTGTGAATCCGCCCCTGCATTGTTTCAGCAATATCTACAAACTGTTTGTGCATCGGTCCCTACTGCAGCAAACTATCTGGATGATATTGTGATCTCTGGACAGACCGAAGAAGAACATTTAGCCAATCTCAGAACATTATTTCAGGTCTTGCGACAAAATGGTCTTCGCTTGCGGAAGGACAAATGTGTGTTTTTTGCTCGTGACTTGCCATACCTGGGACATGTACTCAATGCCCAAGGCATACATCCAGAGCACCTCCGTGCCTTACAAGACTTGCCTTCGCCGCAGAATTTGAAGCAGCTACAGAGTGTGCTGAGCAAAATTCATTATTACCATCACTATGTTCCCCACGCCTCTTCCATTTCAGCTCCGCTTCATCGCTTACGCTGTAATGGTGTTCCGTTCGTCTGGACGACGGAATGGGAACGCACCTTTCGCCAGTTGAAATCGGCGTTGCTTTCCAATACTTGCCTTACGCCATTCGATCCCCGGAAGCCCCTTTTGTTGATGGTGGATGCATCGGATTTCGGGATCCGTGCTGTGCTTGCGCACAAAGATGGATCGCGCGATCGCCCTCGAAATTATTCACAGATCGAGAAAGAAGCACTGGCTCTCGTATTTGGTGTTACAAAGTTTCATGATTTCTTGTATGGTCATCACTTTACCATAATCACAGGCCCACAATTCATGTCCGCAGAATTTCAGTCATTCTGCAAGGCCAATGGTATTCAACATCTGACGTCCGCGCCGTTTTCGCCACAGTCAAACGGTGCCGCTGAACGATTGGTCAGGACTTTCAAGTCACAGATGTTGAAGTTGAAAGAGTCGCATTCTCGGGAGGACGCGTTATTGCCCTTTTTGTCCTCGTATGGCGCTCAGCCCCGAGATGGTCGCTCGCCGGCTGAGTTGCTCCACGGTCGCTCTCATCGAACCTTGATGTCTTTGCTACATCCGCCGCATCCGGTTCCTGTGCAGCGGCAGACACCTGCTTTTGCTCCAGGCGACGTTGCCTACTACCGTCACTATCGAGGTTCTCGGCGTTGGCTCGAAGGGCGGATTCTTCACTGCCTCGGCCGCGCTATGTATCTGGTTTTGGGGGCCTCTGTTGAGGTGCGTCGGCATCTCAATCAGCTGCGCCTCTGTCCTCGCACGGGATCTACCGCTCCCCGTCTGCTTTCAGCGACGGTGCCGTCCGGTCAGCGCCCTGGGGACCCATCTACTGGCTCGCCTCAGCCCCAGGTGTTTCCGACGCTGCCTTCCATTTTGCCCCATGGCGACGCACAGCCGCCGCCGCCGCCGCCGCCGCCTGTACTCCCGCCGGCGACGCCCGCAGTGGACGCGGCGCTGCAACCGCCGGGCGCCTCCTTGGGTCACGCGCCGCCGATCACTTCCCGTGGCCAGTTGTCCTCCGACATGGAACTCTTGCCCGCTCCGGACCATATGTCGTCTTCGCCCGTCGGGTGCCCCGGTCCGATGGAGGTCGACCCTTTGGTCCTTCCTGTCTCTCTGCGGGCGCATACATCGCATGTTGGCGTGCACCATGGAGCAGGTTTTCAGGTGTTTCCTAGCTCCCCGCGGTCCGAATGGCAGGGTGCGGGAGGCACAGCCTCGCCTGTTGTTGGGCTCCCCACCTCGTCGCATACGTCAACGTGGGGTCCTCCCCACGGCGGGCGGAAGCCTTATGCCACAACCGTGCGCCGATTTGCGGGGGAGGAATGTGGTGTCACCGCCAGACACCACACTTGCTAGGTGGTAGCCTTTAAATCGGTCGCGGTCCGTTAGCATACGTCGGACCCGCGTGTCGCCACTATCAGTGATTGCAGACCGAGCGCTGCCACACGACAGGTCTAGAGAGACTTCCTAGCACTCGCCCCAGTTGCACAGCCGACTTTGCTAGCGATGGTTCACTGACAAAATACGCTCTCATTTGCCGAGACGATAGTTAGCATAGCCTTCAGCTACGTCATTTGCTACGACCTAGCCAGGCGCCATGTTCCGTTACTATTGATATTATGAATCAAGTACAGTCAAGAGCGACGCTCATCTTTAATGGATTAAAGTTAAGTATTCCACCAGCTACGTCCGTTTTTCTAAAGTCTAATTTCCTTGTCCTGTTCCAGACCTCACGCCAGCCTGCGTGAGCTAAAACGCGTGCCTTTCGGCTTCCTCTAGTACCCGGTGTTGGCTCTCCTGCCAACCGACAACAATAACCTCCAGCAGTGCCTGAGTTTGGGAACGAAATTGGTTTGAATCACCCGTACCATCTCTTTCAACCAGAGTCTGTGGTTGAAGGAGTATATTGATTCAAATGCCGAAAAGAGGGCTGTCGTGATGCTTTATTTCGAAAAAGGTTTCCTTAAATTAATGAACATCGCGATTTTCGGGAACAGTACGGAAAATGTTAGAGGATACCGCGATATCCGTTCACTTCATCGTTGCGAGGAGCGTTATGGCGCACAAGATAATATCGCCATGCCAAACTTTAAGCGGAGCGCAATTTTCAATAAAGGACTAGTCGCTCTGGAAATGGCTAAGATTTCGGTACGGTTTATGAAACCTATCTATGTCGGCATGTGTGTGCTCAACCTCTCCAAACTCCACATGTATAGTTTTCGCTACAAGTTCTCTAAGCAGCACTTTGGTAGTGTAAAGTTACTTTGTATTGATACAGACAGTTGGATCTACTGGGTGCAAGGCTGCGATCCATATGAAGTATTTAGGTAGCATCCCGAGGAATTCGACATGTCCGGATTGGCGGTCGATAATCCTTATGGTGTAACAACACAAAACGGTAGGGTTATTGGTCTGATGAAGGACGAGGCGAATGGCTCGCAGATTGTGTAATTTGTTGGGCTCCGACCTAAGATGTACGCTTACCGCACAGATACTGGCGCCACCCAATGGTGGGCTAAGCGTATGCAGCGCGCGGCCTCAATGCTTCTAACGATCGTGGACTACAAGTCGTGTTTTTCAGATGGCGGTGGTGTTGCTTCCCCCTAAGTTCAAATGGCTCTGAGCAGTATGGGACTCAATATCTGAGGTCATCAGTCCCTCAGAACTTAGAACTACTTAAACCTAAGTTACCTAAGGACATCACACACATTCATGCCCGAGGCAGGATTCGAACGTGCGACCGTAGCATTCGCGCGGTTCCTGACTGAAGCGCCTAGAACCGCTCGGCTACCTCGGCCGGCTTCAGCTAAGTGGACGCATAAGATGTGCCAAGTAGGTTTTAGATCGCAGGATCATATGGTGCAACCACGTCGCAACTGAAAATCGTATAGTCACGCCATGACGACAATCAATTAATCTGTGATGATGAGATTGGAACCCTACCATTCTCACACTGTTCACCTGAATGTGATTGAATGCCTGTGTATGTATATGAGGCATTTATTTGTAAATAGAGAGAGATGGACGTGTTTGTGTGCGGAATTGTATCATTAATCACTTGTCATGGATAACACTGTGAATGTGAGTAAATACTTTATCTGCACACTGTGTGTGCTTACATATATAAATCTGTGTGTGTGTTGTGTGTGTCTTAGTTTTTTTCCTCATGCTACTGACGTTGCTGTTGTTGTAGATATATTGTAAATAAAAAATCTCACTGATTTCTCTACTCGTAATAAGTGTTGTGTCTCTGCATACACACATATTGTAAATAAAAAAATTACCAAAGAATGTTTCGTAAACATACATTTTAAATATGAAGTGAAATTGCTGAAGAAAAATTTTTAAAATAGAAATTTTACCAAAGAATTTTTATTTGCAAGACACATATTTACAAAAAAATTCTTTGTTAAAATTTTTATTTTATATATATTTACAATACTGACCAAACATGTCCTGTTTATGTGCCGTGAATTCGGCCTGGATTGCATTTAATCCTGTCGGGGCAATTACATACACTGGTATCCCTTCAGAATATTCAGTGTCCACACTTACATGATCAACTTTTATAGATTGCGGCGCTTGTGGAATACTGATCTAGCTGGTCCCACTTTACTTTAAGGTATGTTAAGATGTAATAAAGTAATGGGTTGTTGCTCTGACATATTGCCACAAGTGACATAGTTTGTCCAATACAATTACTGATGCAGACTGCTGGTCACGTAAATGCTGTTTGATGTATATGGCTGCATCATCAGCTCTTAACTTGACCATTGCCTCTCCATACATATCCACTTCTGATGCTTTACCTTTTAATACCTCGACATTAATTGGCATAAGCAGAGGACTATACTCATCAGTCACTTTCTTTGAATGCACTCCGTCGTATCACACAAGTAGTCTAATACCAGCCACGTGTAGCGAACTTTAGTGCCACGGTATGTTGATGATTTTCACTTATGGACCGTCTGACAGCAACTGAATAAAACACAATTTTAGTGCCATACGCGTTTCGCCTTTATTTTCTGCAAGGCATCATCAGTGGCCTGTAATATGTACATATGTTAGCTATTTTATTTACATTTTTGTCACTGTGCCTATAGGTTATAAACAGTTCTGGTGGTTGATAGGCACAGTGACAAAAATGTAAATAAAATAGCTAACATATGTACATATTACAGGCCACTGATGATGCCTTGCAGAAAATAAAGGCGAAACGCGTATGGCACTAAAATTGTGTTTTATTCAGTTGCTGTCAGACGGTCCATAAGTGAAAATCATCAACATACCGTAGTATTACGCGCAACTGAGGAGGATAGGACCAAAAAATTGAAGAACTTTAGTGCCACTTCGCTGTACATTCTCTCTGTCGATAACAACTTCAAAACCGCTGCCTGGCACTACCCCTACCTTCACACGCTTTGAAACTGTTAAATTTAACTTGTTAGCGAAGAGCAGTGGCAGAATTCTGCTAGCAGCAGCACTCGACTGCTGTTTCAATGCTGCTGGCTGTGGTTGATCGGACGCCAGCAGGTCGGGCAGCTAAAATGCAGAATGCTACTGTGATTGCTGCTAGTCGAACTTCAACATCGAGAAGCTCAGCTGCTGATGCTGCTGCTGCCACTACTACCGTTGGTTGTGGCTGTGTGGAGTATGCAGTTCTGCAACAATAATAAAACAATAACGTAAATATATATGCACACATATATAACAATAATAACAGCAGCAATAATAACGAGTAAGTACTTACTTTCAAATGTAGTCTTCTTATCATTCCTCCTGGTTGATCGCTGCTGCTGAATGCGTTTCATCATGATTACTGCTCGAAGTACTTGACGCAAGTGGTACTGGTGCTGCTGAGGCATTTGATAGTATAAAATGCTACGCCACGCGGAGTCCCCGGGCTCAGGAGCCCATTAGCCGAAAGGCTTTAAAATCAAACGCTATTGGATTCACCCCCCCCTTCCCCGACAAAAAAAAAAAGAAAAAAAAAACCTAGGGAAAAAGTGCGAGGAGAATAGACAGAGCTACTCAATGAAATTATAGAACCGTCAAACTCGCACAAAATTTTGTTTTTGTTTAACTGGTGACATGTTTCGAACCTTAGTCCATTATTAAGCCATCCAAACACGTGATACCATAATGTATGTACAGTGACTGTATTGCTTGTGTGAGTGGCTCAGTGCAAGGTAGTATTTGCATACGACAGTTCAGTGCTGCGTGCAGCAAAACAATAACCATTCGCCTTTTAAATAAAAAGAAACCTCTGTGCAACTTTGATGGTTTCGTAATTTCATTGAATCATTGTAAGTTGCTGCCTATTGCCATCCAGCATGCTAGCAGTGAGTAGGGAGCGCAATTACGTAAGAGACCAATTAGTAACCAATTAATTTAGTTTCTGTCTTATCAGGGACCAAGACGTAAATGAGATAAAAAATTCACCACAACATGTCCTGTCACACTACTTCGGTGATCATAAAGCTGTAAATACCTCAATCAGTACGGATGTTACAGGGAATGTTAAGAAAAATATGAAAATATTTTTGCATAGCAAAATGACACATTGGAAATTTCTGCGTATCTGAATAGCCAACATCAAATATTCATAATCTTCATTGCGACGTGGTCTGGAGCTGCGATGAATTTTTGAAATGAATGTGTTATGCCTTCAGCTGACATTTCGTTTACTTGATATACTACCGTACAATTTCAGCTTCAGGCGATTTTCATGTATCTCTACAGTAGTACTTTATCCTGTTGCAAGGAAGATTATAGAATCATTGCCCAGCCAGGCACAGGGCCGGCCGCTGTGGCCGACTGGTTCTAGGCGCTTAACTCCGGAACCGCGCTACTGCTACGGTCGCAGGTTCGAATCCTGCCTCGGGCATGGGTGTGTGTGATGTCCTTAGGTTATTTAGGTTTAAGTAGTTCCAAGGCTAGAGGACCGATGACCTCAGATGTTATGTCCCATAGTGCTTAGAGCCATTTGAACCATTTGAACCAGGCACAGGGTAAAGTGCTTATCGATATTTGAAAATGGCCCAAAGCCGAAAATGTACCATTCTACATGAAATAAACGAAATGCCAGCTGAAGGCATCACAAAATCATTTAAAAATATCAATAATTCAGTTCTGAGGACGAAGTAAAGGAGCGAAAATGTGTAAAATTCAAAAGTACTGTACAATACACCTTAAAAAACCACGTTTCGGGCAAGGTTTTAAATGTTGGGAAAGATCCACTAGGGCTTAAAAGCCATTTTAGAAGATTTCTACAGAAGCAAAAAGCGCTTCATAGCAGAATTATGCGAAGTCAGAGCCTAGCTGGCCAAAAAAATTGAACGAAGCAAAGAGGAAGAAACGATCAATGAATTTGAAAATAAAATTTTGCAGACCGAGCTGACTAAAACCCCTATGAACTTCCATCTTAAGCAAAGGTCGTAAGCGGATCGACATCGTCTGGCGCCGAAACGAGAAAAACAGAGAGAAAGTCTAAATAATGAAGGCTTTGGAAATTTTTTCACTGTGGAAGATTACTCCTTTCAACTGTCACACGAACGTCATAATAGCATAAATTGAGATAAATATTCTAGGAACAAAACGTCGGCTACACTCCCTTAATATACACTACTGGCCATTAAAACTGCTACACCAAGAGGAAATGCAGATGATAAACGGGTATTCATTGGACAAAATGGTTCAAATGGCACTGAGCATTGTGCGACTTAACTTCTGAGGTCATCAGTCGCCTAGAACTTAGAACTACTTAAACCTAACTAATCTAAGGACATCACACACATCCATGCCCGAGGCAGGATTCGAATCTGCGACCGTAGCGGTCGCTCGGCTCCAGACTATAGCGCCTAGAACCGCACGGCCACTCGGGCCGACTCATTGGACAAATATATTATACCAGAACTGACATGTGATTACATTTTCACGCAGTTTTGGTGCATAGATCCTGAGAAATCAGTACCCAGAACAACCACCTCTGGCCGTAATAATGGCCTTGATACGCCTGGGCATTGAGTCAAACAGAGCTTGGATGGTGTGTACAGGTACAGCTCCCCATGCAGCTTCAACACGATACCACAGTTCAAGAGCAGTGACTGGCGTATTGTGACGAGCCAGTTGCTCGGCCACCATTGAACAGACGTTTTCAGTTGGTGAGAGATGGGCAGCAGTCGAACATTTTCAGTATCCAGAAAGGCCCGTACAGGTCCTGCAACATGCGGTCGTGCATTATCGTGCTGAAATGTAGGGTTTTGCAGATATCGAATGAAGGGTAGAGCCACGGGTCGTAACACATCTGAAATGTAACGTCCACTGTTCAAAGTGCCGTCAATGCGAACAAGAGGTGACCGAAACGTGTAACCAATGGCACCCCATACCATCACGCCGGGTGATACGCCAGTATGGCGATGACGAATACACGCTTCCAATGTGCGTTCACCGCGATGTCGCCAAACACCATCGCAGGCGCTCCTGTCTGTGATGCAACGTGGAGGGTAACCGCAGCCATGGTCTCCGAGCTGATAGTCCATGCTGCTGCAAACGTCGCCGAACTGTTCGTGCAGATGGTTGTTGTCTTGCAAACGTCCCCACCTGTTGACTCAGGGATCGAGACGTGGCTGCACAATCTGTTACAGCCATGCGGATAAGATGCCTGTCATCTCGACTGCTAGTGATACGAGGCCGTTGGGACCCAGCACGGCGTTCCGTATTACCCTCCTGAACCCACCGATTCCATATTCTGCTAACAGTCATTGGATCTCGACCAACGCGAGCAGCAATGTCGCGATACGATAAACCACAATCGCGATAGGCTACAATCCGACGTTTATCAAAGTCGGAAACGTGATAGTGAGCATTTCTCCTCCTTACACGAGGCATCACAACAACGTTTCACCAGGTAACGCCGGTCAACTGCTGTTATTGTATGAGGAATCAGTTGGAAACTGTCCTCATATCAGCACGTTGTAGGCGTCGCCACCGGCGCCAACCTTGTGTGAATGCTCTGAAAAGGTAATCATTTGCATATCACAGCATCTTCTTCTTGTCAGTTAAATTTCGCGTCTGTAGCACGTCATCTTCGTGGTGTAGCAATTTTAATGGCCAGTAGTGTAGGAAGAGCATGTGGACTGGGAGTTACATGTGAGATTCTGCAGGGATAATGCGTAAGTATTTGCACCCTTCTAGTAGTAGGTTATCGTAGATCACTGGAGCAACGGAGGGTATCTAGTGACCGGAACAAAGCGAAGATCATTCCACTTTTTCATGCGCTGACTCCAATCTGCTGTAAAATTTTGGAACATGTTTCGTGATCACAATTGTGACGTTTATGGAGAACGAAAACCTTCTCTTCAAAATTCAACACATATTCTGCAAACAGAGATTTTGCGGAACTTAGTTCACTCTGTTTGTCCATGAGATCCAGAGCACCGTAGTATTTTGCTCCCAAGTTGATATCGTGTCCCTTGAATTCAGGAAGGCATTTGACACAGTTCCACCTTGGCACATTATGAACAAAATACGAGCTTACCGAGAATCGGACGAGATTTGTGACTGAATTCAGAACTTCCTTGTACACAGAACACAAAACATCGTTCTTAAAGGAACAGCATCGACGGTTGTAAATGTAATTACAGGAGTACCCCTGGGTAGTGTAATATGGCCTTTCTTACACAGAGTGACACAGAAAAACGGGAACACTTCCACGATCCAATAAAACTAGAAGCGATGAAGGAAAGAAACTGCATTCATAGTAACTGGAACCTTACAACTTTGCCATTTATGAAACATTGATGCCATTTAACATTTTAAAAAAATTCCGTCCTTTAGATGGCGTCCTCCTGTACAAATTCATTCGTGAAATCTGCTATTGAGATTCCTCATTGACCGCTGCAACGTTTCAGCTGGGATACTATGAATTGCATCCAGAATTCTCTGTTTTAACTCATCCAGGGTTCTTGGTCGTGTCGCGTAGACTTTGCTCTTGAGGTAGCACCACAATAAAAAATCACAAACGGATATATCTGGCGATCTAGGAGACCAGGGAATGTTACCGAATCGTGAGATCAGACGGTTGCCAAACAGTTCTCGCACATATGCCATTGATTGCCATGCAGTGTGTGATGTCGCTCCGTCCTGTTGAAACCAGGCTTCTTGAACGTTTGGAAAGTTGTTCAATGCAGGTGTAACGAAAGTTCGTAACATCTCCACGTAACGATCGGCACCGACAGTTATTGTGTTTCCCTGTTCATTTGCGAAAAATACGGTCCGATGATCCCATTTGATGAAACACCACACCATACTGTCACTTTACTAACGTGTAAAGTGCACTCATGAGCGTCATTAGGAATTGTGTTTGCCCAGTAACGGTAGTTCTATTTATTCACATAACCTGTGAGAGGAAAATGAGCCTCATCTGACATCCACAACTTGTTTAGAAATTCATCGATATTGTTTATATTGTTTCACCATTTGTTGACAGGCTCCTAATCGTAATCGGTAATTGCTATCTTTCAATTGTTGAACCATCTGTCTCTTGTACGGATGAAATTTTAAACAAAGATGAAGAATTCTGTGAACAGCCTCCCGCGACATTCCATCCACTACTGCTTGCTTACGAATTGAACGCCATGGGCTCCGTAAGACAAACTCGCGTACAACATCAATGTTCGCTGAAGAATGCACACTTCTTGGTCGTCCTGTTGGTTTCTTCTTGAGGCCAGATCCAGTTTCTTCAAAGTTATTAATCCAACATTTTACCGCGTGTTTCGACGGAACGGCACAATGTAGTCCTGAATTACAAAAATGTCTAAACTCCCTCTGCGCCGCTACCAGACTATCGTTGTGTCTATAAAACATTTTTATGGTTAACGCGCGCTATTGTCCGTTCCTCTGATCCATGATTATTGAAATAGCGGACTGTTTGCACGCTAACTGTCACGAACCCCCAGTGCTGCCACCTGCCCATGGCTGCGACGACTCATTTAAAACGCTCCCGTAATTCTGTGTCACCCTGTACCTTGCATACACACATTAAAAAAAAGTTTTGCATCACCTCGGTTCCGAGAGTTCCGGAACCTGTATAGAAAACTGGAATAGAGATCAACATAAACATCATTTCCACCCATTTTGCCGGCCGTTGTGGCCGAGCGGTTCTAGACACTTCAGTCTGGGACCACGCGACCGCTACGGTCACAGGTTCGAATCCTGCCTCGGGCCTGGATGTGTGTGATGTCCTTAGGTTAGTTAGGTTTAAGTAGTTCTACGTTCTAGGGGACTGATGACCTCAGAAGTTAAGAACCATAGTGCTCAGAGCCATTTGAACCAGTTGAACGATTGTCTGGTTGAAGGCATCGGTAAAGAGATCATGATGCCAATCCCGAGCGGTCCCTTCGGCATGTTGATGGGCCCATCTGTACAGCGCTGCATGGTGTAGTGATTGCAAAGATGCACCTCGCCATGGGCGTTGGGAGTGAAGTTGGACATCACGCACCCTATCCCGCACGGTTTGAGTCGTAACACAATGTCCTGTGGCTGCACGCAAAGCATTATTCAACATGGTGGCGTCGCTGCCAGGATTCCTCCGAGCCTTAATCCGTAGGTAGCGGGCATCCACTGCAGTAGTAGCACTTGGGCGACCTGAGCGAGGCATGTCATCGACGGTTCCTGTCTCTCTGTATCTCCTCCATGTCCGAACAACATCGCTTTGGTTCACTCCAGGACGCCTCCACACTTCCCTTGTTGAGAGCCCTTCCTGGCACAAAGTAACAATACGGTCGCGATCGAACCGCGTTATTGACCGTCTAGGCATGATTGAACTACAGGCAACACGAGCTGTGTACCTCCTTGCTAGTGGAATGACTGGAAATGATCGGCTGTCGAACCCCCTCCGTTTAATAGGTGCTGCTCATGGATGGTTGTTTACATCTTTGGGCGGGTTTAGTGATATCTCGGAACAGTCAAAGGGACTGTGTCTATGATACAATATTCACAGTCAACGTCTATCTTCAGGAGTTCTGGGAACCGGGGTGATGCAAAACTTTTTTGATGTGTGTGCGTGTATATGATCTGACGCATCACGTCAGAGGCTCCATGATGCTTTGCGCAGATGGTGCAGTTATCTGTAGGAAGGTATCAACCCCAGAAGACTGTAGCAAATTGCAAGAAGATCTCCAGAGAATCAATGATTGGTGCAGAGAATGATATTTGACCCTGAATATAAATAAGTGCATTGTAGTGCGCATAAACAAGCGAAGAAATCCACTAGTGTAAGGTTACACTACTGGCAACAAATCACTGGATACAGTAATTACCATAAAATACCTACGAGTAAGCATACAGAGCGACCTTAAGTGGAATGACCACAAGAAAGACATAGTAGGAAAGGCAGATGCCAGCCTGAGATTCATAGGAAGACTCTAAGTGTAGTAGGAAGCAATTTTTATCCTTGTCTTGCGAACTGTATTTCACCCTTTGAATAGGTACACTCTTCAAATGACTAGATGTGCTCTATCAGTGAAATTTATCTGAATGTATATGACATATATGCCTGAATTTACAAGTAAAATGGGCAAAACGCCTTTTATGGATTTGAGGGAAGTATTTTTTTTAACCTTTACTAATAAAATTTCACTTTTTTTATAATTCAGTTATCAAAAACAATCATAAAACAGTTTTAGTATAATTCATTATGACATTTACTTACAATTAATATTTTCCGGCCCCATACTGAGCATCATCTGAATCATACTGACCTTCTTTTCTTCTCTTGGTCCCTCTTCTTTTCTGTCTTGCTTCTTTTGTGCATTTTAAATTCGCAGCTTCTGCTCTGCCGCTTCTTTCTTTATCTACTTTCACCAAGTATTCTACAGTATTTTCACTAGATTTCATGCCCACTGCTTCTAAAACATACAGTTTTCTTGGTACACCATCAACGTAGCAAAAATTGACCACAAACACCAGATTTGAGGGTGGCAATCTGAACAAATACTGTTTTCTGTAACTTGGTCCAGATTACAGAATTAACACACTGATTTAAATTTTGTGTTTTCCAATGAAGAAAGTATCTTTACAGAGTTCTCTAAATGTAGGTTTCATTTCATTAATTACTGCAGCAAGTAAAGAGTGTTTATGATAATATGTTGCTTTTCTCCTGTAACTGCACCTAGTGTCAGGATCATTCAGACAAATAAAATGCTGAGGATTTTCATTTGCGGAAAACTTGCGTAAAATGTCTGCTCATACAGCTTTTTTCATGTTTTCTAAATTCCCAACATTTATTCTTATGGGGAAACTATAACAATTCTGTAATATAATTATTCTAACATTTGTCTGGCGACCTTGCCATCTATGTTCTTACCATTTTCTTTTAATAACCTTCTCAACCTGGACCCTATTCTCTTCTGCACATGCCCAATGCATTTGGAAATTGTGGCACTACGACCATAGGATTATTCTGCACAAATGTGGTATTAAGCCTTGTTCACACCATCTCATAAACACTGTTTGTATCTAACGCCTCTACTTGCCACAGAAGGATTAAAAATCCTGAGAACTCCTGCTGCTTCCATCTCACTACTTGGACCAGCATAATTCTTCCGACAGTAGTGTTCACGCTCTTTCTCGGTTTCACTGCCACAAGTTATACAGTATTTGATTAGAATCTCTACGTCAGTTACCTTGCCAGTATCAAATGATAATAGCTGTCACAACACCACTTAGTGAAGAGTGACCACGTTGCTGCTAGTTGCCATCAAAACATACACAAATATCACCACGTTCACCGTCATCACTTTCCTTGAGTGCTTCAACTGCTTTCTTCAATGAGAGGTTATGGACTTCAGCAACAACAGTTTCAATAATTTCATGATAAGTCACAAATTTTGATGATAGATTTCCAATGTCAAGCGATGCACAAAAGAGTTTGCCTACCGGCATTCCATTACCAATTGATATGAGACTCTGAACTAGCCTTTTGTGCCGGCCGTTGTCGCCAAGCGGTTCTAGGCGCTTCAGTCCGGAACTGCGCGACTGCTACGGTCACAGGTTCGAATCCTGCCTCGGGCATGGACGTGTGTGATGTCCTTAGGTTAGTTAGGATTGAGTAGTCCTAAGTTCTAGGGGACTGATGACCTCAGATGATAAGTCCCATAGCGCTCAGAGTCATTTGAACAATTTCTTTAGCCTTTTGTTATTCTTGTACGTATTATTATTTGCCATTTGTGATGCCACTGCTGTAGCAACTGCTTCACACGTTGACCAATTCAGTGTCAGTTTCGACACAATCCCTCTGTGGGCACTGATTCTCTCCCAAAGGTATGTCACCACTACATATTCCGCAACCAGTATTTTTTGAAAATAAAATCAGAGAGCGTGCTGGAGTTCACCACAGTGTTTCAAAATGGGTGTACATCTTCACAAGCTGACAGCGAGGAAATGCTTTGAAGATACTGACATTTTGTTAAAACTTTATTTTTACAAAGGTGTGAAGCTACTCTACAATACATATCTTTTTCAAAAATTTTGGATATGGCAGTCAGAAGAGAGATTGGGCTGTAGTTGTTGACATCAGACGTATCCCCTTTTTTATGTAGTGGTTTAACAATGGCATACTTCAGTCTATCTGGGAACATACCCTGCTTCAGAGAGCTATTACATATGTGGCTAAGAATCCCACTTATTTCTTGGGAACAAGCTTTTATTATCCTGCTGGAAATGCCATCAATTCCATGTGAGCTTTTATTCTTGAGAGAGTTTATTCTCTTCCTAATTTCAGCAGGAGAGGTGGGTGGAATTTCAATTGTATCGAATGGTGTGGGTAAGGCCTCTTCCATTAACTGCCTTGCTTCTTCTAATGAACATTTAGATCCTATTTTCTCTACAACATTTAAAAAATGGTTATTCAAAATGTTTTCGACTTCTAGCTTGTTGTTTATCAAGTTTCCATTCGCTTCAATGGTGATGCCATCATCCTGTACTCTTGGTTGCCCTGTCTCCCTTGTAATAATATTCCAAATTGTTTTGATTTTGTTATCAGAGGTATTAACCTCAGACATGATGCACATGCTTCTGGACTTTTTAATTACCTTTCTTAATGTAGCACAGTAGTTTTTATAATATGTGGCTGTTTCTGGGACATTACTCTTTCTTGTTGTTAGATACAGTTCCCTTTTGTGGTTATAAGATATTTTTATTCCTTTAGTAAGCCAAGGTTTTTGCATGGTTTCTTATAACTAGATTTAACTACTTTCTTGGGGAAACAGTTTCCAAATTCTCTTACAAGTGTATCATGAAATAAGTTATATTTTAAATTAGCATCGGGTTCCTTGTGCACCTCATCCCAGTCTAACTGCTGAAGATTTTTTCTGAAATTTCTAATTATTGAGTCATTAATTGAACACACAACTTTGGAGAGTAGTTTTGAATTACTGAATGGGGCTATGTCATATACTGTAACTAGCTGAATATCATGATCGGAAAGCCCATTCTCAACAGGACAAGAATTTATGTTTTTAAACCTGTCTTTGTCTATAAAAGTGTTATCTATCAATGTGCTGCTGTAGGAAAATTAATGATAGATGTCAAATTGAAAGAACCGAGCAAGACTTCCATGACATTTTTCCTGTTACACTCATTCAGTGAATCAACACTGAAGTCCCCACAAACAATAATTTGCTTTCGCCTATCTGACAGATAGCACAACAAGGCATCCAAGTTTTCCAGGAATAAATGAAAGTTCCCTGAAGGGAACATATATACTGTTACAACTATAAAAGAGCCCTCCTTCAGTTTAACTTGACAGGCACATGCTTCTATATGTTGCTCTAGACAATACTTTTTTGTATCTAAGCTTTCTACACGGTGATAACTTTTGACATATATGGCAACCCCTCCTCTCACCTTATTCTCTCTACTCGTATGTGCAGCTAACATTTACCTTTTCCATATCAGACACAATGTGATGCTCAGACAGGCGTAGTATATCTATTACATTATCAGATTCAATGTCATCTAAACAAACCAGGAGCCCATCTACTTTATTCTCAAATCCCGGAATATTTTGGTGAAAATGGTAACCTTATTTTTTACTTTACTTTTGTGAGAATCTACTTTTTTCTTTAATCCACCAATATGTTGGTTAAATATGGTAACATTATTATTTACTTTCCTGTTGTGAGAATTTTGTGAGTTTTGGACTTCTTTGGCACCTGCCTGTCTGAATTTCTCATTGGACACTGATATTAGTCTAAAAAAGAGGTACATCCATGAGTACTAGTGTCCCCCCTTATGAAATTCGCTAACAACACTGCCAGTTTACCCTTCCCTTTCCTATTGAGGTGTAGGCCATGCCTTGTGAAATCCCCCCTATCAATAGCCTCAACAGGAACCAATCCAATGTCTGATGGAGTGGCCGCCCTATGCAACTAATCCAATTCCATATTTACCCTCCTGACAGAGCGGTTCAACTGGGGCTGATCATGCCGCATGAAAGCAGGCACCAGCCCAGCATTGGTATGGGTCGTTGCCGAGGCTATTTTCACCACATCAGACTCAATACTGTAGCCCTGGTCCCTATCAGTACTGTTTCCCACTCCAGCCACTACCATCACATGATCCTGCTTTGTGAATTCCTTGCACAAGGAACCTATATCCTCTACCACCTGGCTAAGACTTGCACTTGGCTTGAAAAAGTTTGTGACTTGGTAGCTGTCACCCACTTTTTCCTGCAAAATCTGGCCCACACCGCTTCCATGGTTGCTACCTAGCAACAGAACTTTCCTCTTACTTCCTCCTTTTGTTGAAACTGTTGGTTTCCTAGTGAGATTCTGTTGCATCTTAACTACATCTACTTCTACTGGAGCCTCTTCCTTACTTAACTGTGGTAGCAAGGCAAATCTATTGGTTGTGCCAATTGGGAAACTGTCAGACACTGTCCTCTTTCTGTGGCCCCTGTTCCCAGCTACCACTTCCCACCGCTGATTACTCTCCTCCCCCCTTAACCTCTTCAGTTCCTCCCTCGCTCTGTCCAAATCAGCCTGAAGGTCTCTAATTTTCTCCTCCTGTTCAGCTATAATACTATCTCTTGAGAAAACCCTGCAAAAGAATGGAAGAGTCTCGTTTGCTTCCCCAATTCCCACGTCGCTACAATTTCCCCAATGAAACCACCAGTCACAACAGCTGCACAAAACCGCTGAACTAACTTTCCTACTGCAGATCACACACTTAGTATCCATGGTAGTTTGGAAATTAGTTAAGAGATTTACTAAGTGATAACGATAATATATTAAACACAGATGCAAAAGGACACTAAATATGTTTTGTAAACTAATATGTAAGTAAATTACTACCAAATGCACTGAAATTTGTGGCATAACGCTAAATATGCACGATCAAAAATTAAGCCTAAACAGCCGAATGTAACCAAAACGAACTTTCTCCGATAAGTGGAAGAATACGTAAATAGAAGAAAAACCTTTAATGGCAAGCTTAAAGAGCACACTAATGAACGTATTTAATTAGTTAATCTATACCATCCCATGAGAACTATTATCTGGCGTTGAAGAAAACTGCCATTTATACGTAGACAATAGTCAGGCAAGGTTTGCACATCTTGCAGTTTGATCAAGAACTTATCAGACCACACACGGTCATAAGCTTTTTGTTTGTCTAAAAATATAGCCGCTGAATAATTGCAAACATTCATATTATAAACTATGTATTCTGTGGCTCGCAGTAGTTGAAGTTCAGCTGAAAGTGAAGGCTGGAACGCAAGCTGATCTCACCTAATGATGTCCTGATCATGGATAAATAGTCCAACGTTGGGCAAAATGAGGCGTTCCAGCAACTTCGATAAGAAGGAAATTAGGCTGATAGGACGTTAGTTAGACGGTAGACTAAGGTCTTTGACATGTTTTGGGATCGGGGTGGTTCGTGCGACCTTCCACATACCTGGAAAATAGCCCAGGCTCATATAACTTCTGTAAACCCTTGTGAGTAACACTAAGGGCTTGCGTAGAAGATGTTTTAGATGTTCGTTTGTAACGCCGTCTGGTCCAGAGGCAGAGTGAGTTCCCAAGTAGTGGATTAAAATCTTAACCTCAGCTGGTGTGGTCAGCGGCGGTTCAAGGTGTTGAGGAGACTCTCTTGCATTCGGAGCTCTGCGACGTTGTTCCTCAATGTTATCATCGTCGACCAAGTCATCAATGGTGTTGTGGGCCTTGTCCAGCGGGTCGTATAGAAGTCCTGTGGACCCCAGATAGGCCGCTTCCGTGGCCGTGGTTTACGGAGTTGTCTGTCCAGACTCTAGTGGTCGCGAGTCTGGAGGGAAAAGGAGGTCATTTTGTCTTCCCACACTTGCTGCTGGGATCCTACAGATCGGCGGTGGAGTTCTCTAGAGAGCTTCTTCATCTCCCTGTGATTATCCGAATTCCTGTAGGAGTGCTGTCACGCACTGTTCTTGAAGTATTTCAATTCTTGAAGCAGTGGAGAGAATGTACTTTGGTGTGAGACCTGATGTAGCATGACAATATAAGTCCAGTGGAAGGAATGCTTGATCTTCCCTACAAATTTCAGATGACTTTATCGATGTGATTAACAGCTGACACGTCATGGATGGGATGGATGTTATTATTGAGCCATCCCGCGAATTGGAGCAAATTGTTCTCAGTTTGCAGTGGTAGACAATGGTGCTGGCAAGAAGTTCAGGATCTCACACAGTACACCAGGGATGGGTTGGTGGTCTGATATAAGGTCGTTGACCGCACGCAAATGAAGATCTAGTTGTAGGTTCTTGAGCATTACAATCTCCAGGACAACTGGGCTGTGGGTTGGATGTGCATCGAGTCTTCTGGGCCAAAGGTTATAGCCTCCAGGCGCTCCTCCATGTTGTAAAGACGTATCCCACGTGGATTGGTGCGCTGAGAATGCCAGGCGAAATGTTTGGCGTTCAAGTCTCCACCTAACAACACCTCAGGGAATCGATCGAAAATGCGCTGGAAGTCGTTCTGCTCAAAGGGCCTCTGAGGACTCAGATAAGCAGCGAGGAAGGTAATAATCCCATAGTACGTGAAAGTCGTAATTGCAATGGCCTTCAGAGTCTCCAATGGGGGGAGAGCAGTGTGTGCATGGGTGATTGAGTTTTTGATAAAAATGGCTGTTCCACCCCCATGGCCGTGTGCCCAGTCCATCATGTAGTTTGTCATGTTTTTTAGTTCATATGTCCGAGTTGGACAGAAATGTGTTTCAGTAACTAGGAGAATGTCGATACGATACTAATGTACAAATTCTTCCAGTTCCAGTTATTGACGAAAAATTTCATGTGTTAAAAACGCATAGGGAGGGAGGTCTCTGGTCCGAACGACTACAAGGCCACGACTGGGGACAGAGATATGGCTCCCTTGAAGAGCATCAAGAGTTTCATTAGGGTGTTTGGTGCGTTCTTGAATTTTTGTAGAGTATCCTTGATGACCCATTGTGGCATAGAAGTAATGAAGTCTTTCACACTTGTGAAAAGTCCTAAGATGTCCATGGGGGTTTGGACATTTGCCTGAGTTGCAACTGGTTGGCGGCCCCATGGGATTGAAGTGGAGGTAGATGATGTCCAAGCTGGAGGCTGGCATTGTGGCATTCTGGCATGAAGGACATGTCTTTGTGTCAAAGACATGTCGGTACTATTGGAGGTTTGGTGGATTGCTCCTACTCTTCTCAGACAGTCCGCCCCTGACCCATATATATGCGAAGGGCTTGTTGGAACTCGGGTCAGCCGCTGTTGGTAGCTGAATGATCGCTATCACAGTTTGCGTACATTGGCCTCTGAATGTGTGGCTGTACAGGATTGTAACTGATAGTTGCCCCAACACCAAATGCATCTGGCAGGTAGATCACAATAATTAGATGTGAGAACAAATTTGAGGCAGCACCAGCCTTGTGGAGGGCCACCCCGAACTGGTATGTTTCTGTCTTGATTCACGTATCCATTATACGGGGAAGGTCATAGATCGAGTCACTTGTTGCTGCTGCAGGCAGGGAGACGCAATAATTATTTATTTATCAACTCTACAGCAGTTAGTTGTACATGTTCAACTGCTTACTAGGAATAGTCATAGAGTGTTAATCGTCACTTCGGAAAAATATAGTTACGTTTTTTTTGCAGGTATGTGTCTGCAGTCCATGTCGCATGGAAATAGTAAAATACCCCTACCATAGTACTGTGGCACGCCGCTAGAGGAGCAAAAACAAATTTTTAAAATAATATTCGTGTTCAGCGGTAATAAGTAATTGAAACTTTTTTCGGTTGAGACACGGAATTGACGTTAGGAGCATGAATTTACACATAGAGTTGACACTTTCTGGAAGATATTCCTCAACGAAATAATATTTCCTCGTAAATGTCGTTGGAACTGTTTGTAATACGATCACTCATACATGCACAAGTTGTTCACATTTCTCTTTTAAGAAACCCTAAGGAAGAAGTCTGGAAATGTATAACCTAGTGATATCTAGCAGGCAAATTTGTTGCACCACTTCTTTCGACCACCTCTCTCGACTATTGTAATTGTGATCTAATATCTTCGGTGCTTTTCACGAATTAATTGCTGGGCAATTATCACACCCAAACCACATAAATCTGTGTTCTTGAAGGTCTTCAAGCAATAATAATAAATCGTCCTCCAGAAAGTTTGCATACGTTTGTCCATCCAAAATGCCCCCACAAAAAAAGGACCAACGCGTCTGTAGCCCATTATTCCACAACAAATGTTAACTGACTTAGGAGACTGATTGTCTTCAAACAACCAGTGCAGATATTTCAGGTTCTAGCAATGCAAATGCTGTCTGTTGAACTAAATACGAAGGATTCTACCGAAAACAATAATTTGCGATCAAATCTGGATTTATTTCTGTTAGTTCACAAGTCTACTGACCAAATGTAAGGCGGTTATGAAAACCATCGCCTAATACTTTCTAATGTATCGAAATATGATAGACATGGAGTCTGTGACGTCAAAATTTTCTGAGAGTACTGCTCTGTGATATTCAGGAATCACCAGCAAAACTTCTAGAACGGATGTGACGGTTTGCAACAATTGTAAGTAACGACTTACCCCAGTTACTGTTGTTTACGAGCCATTTTATCTGTTTTTGTGCTTACGTTTATTGTAAACTCTTTGACATTGTTTTAAAATTGAACACATAGACGACATTTTTGGCGATAAACCTTTACCATAAAGAGTGACATCATTTGTGATATTTTTTCCTGATTCACCATGCATTAAAATAATTTCAGTTTATTTTTCAACAGAATAATCCGTTTCACACACTAATACCTGACAGCAACAGCTCTCATACAGAAAACAGTGGAATTGACTAAGAAAAGATTAATAAAAGACCATAATAAAAACGCCATAATCTATTCCAAAAGACTGATTGAATACAAACTCAGCTGAACTAACTGTCAGTAATTCTTTGTTCGGAACTAGTATTTATGTAAATACAACCCACTTCCCCTCGGTAGTGGTGGTACAGTCGGTGTAATCTTTGACTTAGGCTCGGTAAGTGGATTCATGATTGTAGCTTCAGTTCCGTAGATGATTCGAAGACACGTTTCAGCTCAAAGTTATTCATGTTTCTTGTAGGACACGAATGTGTAGTTAAGAATAGGGGGTTCCAATTTTTAAAAATGAAGTTGCTCTCGGTTTAGCCGCAAACACGCCATCTGTTAGTAAATGAATAGTATGATCTTGTAGGACCCTGTTAATCACGGGAATTTAGTGTTTAGTGCTTTCTTGTGGGGAACGGCACCTACTGTGTGAATGATGGATGTATGGGAAGCAGATGTAAGTCTTAAGTCTGTAAATAGTGGAAGTTTAATTTTAAATATTGTGCATAATTTTACTGTTCTTAACTGAGGATCACTGAAATGAATAATTTACTTTAATTTTTGACAACACTTGATCGTAATAGCCAAGTGACTAGCTACTGTGTGAATGACGGATTTAATGAAAGCAGACGTAAGTATTAAACCTGTAAATAATAGAAGTTTTTTTTTAAAATTCATGTACATAATTTTACTATTTATTGAGTGAGGATCATTAAAATCATGGCAGTGAGTATCATTAAAATTAATGAAACTCAAGTTTTTCTAATTACATTTTTCTAATGTGTTATCTGAAATGTTCCACACCCAGGAGGATCCCCTCTTTTGTGGGTCTATCGAATGAATAATTAATCTAATCTAAATTCCTTTCCTAGCCCTATCGGAGGTCTGCCTCTCATCATCGCTGATGACACGTTAAATGCTAATCTTTTATATTTTTCCTTTTGCCTAATCAACTGGGGACTAAAATCACTATTACAGGGAACAAACTGAAGCACTACGGTATTCAAAGCTGAAAGTTAGTTTCATTGCGACAATCCCGTCTAAGCTGATACACATATTGAAGTGTGGAAATGGAAAACGTTCTAAGTTCCATTTTTCCAAAAACACGTTTCCAGTACTTGGTGCTTTGTTACATGTCCTTCAACTTGTTACAAATGTAAAATCATGGAAACAAGTATTTCGAACATTCATTACTACAAGTTGCATGGTCTTTGTGCCAAGCAGTGTTTGCCTTAGGAGTTCAAGTGACATGCGTCAAAGATTTACGCACGACTGAAGAGTCAGCTAAAAGTATAAACCCATTCCATGTAATTACAATGCATACAACTGACTTCTTTGGTTTTAAATATGCTGCTGAAACAATGTTGTCATTGAAAACATGTAACATCTCCAGATACAGTTATGATCATCCATCTCAAATAGCTATTAAAAACTTTTACTCTAAAATAGAAGAATGAACAAATATCAGTTTATTCAAAGGAAGAAAAACCATGGCAGATGTATGCCGTGCCGTGCTTCATTTGAAAGACCATCAAAGTCTATCTGTTGTAAAACAGAATGACCTGTTGACGATATTGCCATTTCTTCCTCAACAGCCTGGGGAGTTTTACAGTAAACTTTGCAACAACTGATTCCAAGAATGGGGTAGAGTAAAAACAGTAGTCAATGCGTAGATGTTAATAATGTAAATATTTTTTATTTTTCTTATGTATCACTAGGCCTGTTATGTATTTTGCTTCAGGTAATCAAGTTTAGTTGGTTACACCACCGTTTTTTAAGTGTAACGTATCTGATCGCGGACTCATTTACAGACTTTTGGTCTTCTGTTGATAATACTTCTCTCATGAAATGAAACAAAACCTGTGTGATGTGAACAAATAAATAGGAATTTCGTATAAACTCTTTGACATAGAAATCAACAAATGTAATCGTCTATCATGTTGTGGGTTTCGGAATGTCTCCCGTCCAAAGCGTTTCTTTTCTGATGTTGGGCACGCATGTAGGTCTAAAACTTTTCAGTCACCCGCTGTTTCTGCACGCGAGAAACGCCCGAGTTGCGTATATGAAATACAGACCACTTGCTGTGAAGAAGAAATAGGATTATTTGCAGCCAATCGCTTGTCTCACCGTTGTTCTCGTCCATCAGCTTGCACATCGAAGCCTGCAGGGGATTTTCCACGCCCCACGCTGCCAGTGGCAATCGCATACGTGCAGGCAGCCTTTGTTCTGCCACTCCTGCGGCCGCTGATTTCATGCCCTTTGCCCCTTCTGTTGTATTAAATTAGCAGCCTCCGCAGCACGCAATATTTATCCAATTAGCCAGTACAACATCGATTTGTGGTCATTTGGCAGTTCGCCTCGTCTCATTATACCTGCGAAATATCACCACTTGGTACCCACGAGTGGAACAAAGCCTCATTGAAATAGAGCAAAGTTGTTTTGGTGGTCAAAACGCTGGACTGAAGTTTGGTCCTGCTTGAAATTCGTCTTGAATAACTTCAGACCGACACCGAGATGGCTCCTTGAACAAACCAACGGTAGATTCCTTTCGTAATTCTGGTTCAATTATGCTATATTCTTTTAACGTACTGTGTTTAAAGAAAAAATTAAAGCTTCTTATTCAGAAAGCGGTCAGGTTTTAGAAGGATGCTGGAATTTTGTTTTCTGTGGATGTGTACTTGTGCAACATAAAGAATAATTAAATATATATTTTATGGGAAACACATACTAAAATTATGATTTTAAATCTATCTGATGGCTCTGGATTTATGTGCCGCTATTTGATTATGTAGCCAACGGCCTTGCCACAGTGGTAACAATGGTTCCCGTCAGGTAACCGAAGTTAAGCACTGTCGGGCTTGGCCAGCACTTGGATGGGTCACCGTCCGGTTCTGCCGAGTGATGTTGCCAAGCGGCGAGGGTAACTGAGGAACTATTAGACTGAGAAGTAGCGACACCGATCATGAAAACTAACAACGACCGGGAGAGCGGTGTGTTGAACACTGGCCCCTCCGTATGCGCAGGCGGTGACGTCTAAGGGCTGAGGATGACAGGACGGCCGGTTTGTACGGTTGGGTCTTCAAGGCTTGTTCGGACGGCGTTTGCTTGTTTGTTTATGTGATTACATAAGAGTGTTGAGTTCATATCGTTTGTCTTGAAGAGCTTAGATCTGTAGTGTGGTAGAAGTGTGTAAAACTTTGTGACTCATGAAATGCTGCTACGCGAAAAACTGAAATAATTGGAAAAGCAGAGAACTATAAAGATAAAATGTGAACAACCACTGTGAAGCTTGTATTGTAAGTATTGATACACCATATAGAAGAAAGGACGACTGTAGTTCCCTGAGATTATTCTGAGTGAGTGAACATGTGAATTTTTTTTTTTACATGTATTCTGAGCTTTTACAACTATCATTATACAATACTATTTAAACTGCCTGCCAAAAAAGTGAAGCACCTAGAGGACGAGGAGGAACCGAAACGAAACTTCACTGGTTAGAATGTATGTAATGTTTTTCAGTGAATCCAAAATCGAGTCATATTTACAAAAATACTTGGCAGTATCACCCAATTATCAATATTGTGTTGCACCCCATATGGCTTGGATGCATCCTCTAGTTCCGGTGGGAAGGGTGTCACAAAGCCGTTGTATCCTCTGCTGCGTCAAGCTGGCCCATCGCTATTGTAACTTTTTCTTGATATCCTGGATATTGGCACCGGAATAGAGTTGACATCCGAGCTGGTTCCACATCCATTCTGTTGGGGACAATATGTGGACCTTACTGGCCATGTGAGCACCTCAGCTCACGCAGACAGTTCATAAAGACATGTGCCATATGTGGACGAACATTATCCTGTTGAAAAATGACGCCACGACACTGTCGCTTGAGAGGTAACACACGTGGACATAGAATGTTCGTGACATTCTGTTTTGCTCTCAGTGTTCCCTCAACCATTACCATGTGACATGAAATCATACGAGATGGCTTCCGAAATTATGTCAGGAGTAGCACTGTATGCCTCTCCAAAAAATTTGAATAATGGAACCAGTCTCCAGGTCGCCGCCATTCTGGCCAACGATGGGCATCAGGGGTGGTCCAGAACTGAGATTCATCGGTCAGCACAATATCTCCCCATTCATTAGCAGCTCATGCTTCACAGCCATAGGACCACTTCAAACCCAGCCGTTTGTGTTGTGGTGATAATTGCAGCCTACTCACAGGAGGGAAAATAAATAGACCGGTACCGAGCGAGGTGGTGCAGTGGTTAGCACACTGGACTCGCATTCGGGAGGACGACGGTTCAATACCGCGTGCGGCCATCCTGATTTAAGTTTTCCGTGATTTCCCTAAATCGCTTCAGGAAAATGCCGGGATGGTTCCTTCTAAAGGGCACGGCCGACTCCCTTCCCGAATCTGATGAGACCAATGACCTCACAGTTTGGTCTCTTCTCCCAAATCAACCCAACCCAACCCAAATAGACCGGCTGTTGCTAGTCTTGAACAAATGGCGCAGAATGTCACAGAAGGTTGCAGGGAGACCAATACTTCTTCTCAGTTTGCAGGTGCTAATATGAAGGGGTAATGGTATGCTTGGCACACAATATGGCGATCCTCCAATGTGGCGGTCGGATGTGGTAGACTGGAACCTTGGCAACGGGTGTGCCTGTCATCATGTCCCCAAGCAGTCCAACACTGGGCTACTGTCACATCCTAATTTTCCACAAATGTGGATAATGCACGGTTCGACCAGCCAGCCAAATGGAGACCCACAATGACGCCACTTTTACACTCTGCATGATGCTGATAATGCTGTATCACACGTTACACGGCATCTCTGTCTCCCTCACAGTGATCACACCGCATCTGATGCTGTTCATGCCCCCTTACAAATGCTACCAGATCTGATAATTACACTAACGGAAAACAGCACTAATGCACTCTGGTGGCAAATTGAAACTGTAATCATTTACATATCCACCAATGGTGTGTTACACTAACATCCAACTGTTTCTTCTAGGTGCTTCATTTCTTTTGTTAGGCTGTGAAATACAGTTTTGACTAATATACGCCTGCTCCTTTAACAAAACGACGTATAAAAGGCGATATATTCTCGTCTTTCGAGCATTGCAGTAAGGCTGTGTGTATGGGGAAATAGGAACCTACGCTGACCAGAAGTTGTAGTAGGTTAATTGTTGCGGTGACTGAACACTTCAGCAGTTGATGTGATGCGGTCGAAAAATGATTCAAATGGCTCTGAGCACTATGGGACTTAACTGCTGAGGTCATCAGTCCCCTAGAACTTAGAACTACTTAAACCTAACTAACCTAACGACATCGCACACATCCATGCCCGAGGCAGTATTCGAACCTGCGACCGTAGCGGTCTCGCGGTTCCAGACTGTACCGCGGTCGGTTCGGTAATAACGAGTGCCTGTTCGATGAGTAATGTCTGCTGACAATCGGTGTCCCAAATGTCACAAACCCAGTGGCGAGACGCACGTTGGGGGGTTGAGGCCTTGATAGTCGACCTTCGGCGAGATGTGGCTAGCGGCCGGTTAGCCGCAATATGACGTGCTTGCGACCCCAGAGTGGATCCAGCGCAGCCAAGAGTAGGGCATCGGAACAGTAACGTCTTATTCGTGATTCACTGTGAGCGGAGACTATTCATTTAGTTAAGTCTATCGCGTAATGGCACAAAGACATCATTTGGATGATGTTTAGCAGGGTAGAAAAAAATGTTCAAATGTGTGTGAAATCTTATGGGACTTAACTGCTAAGGTCATCAGTCCCTAAGCTTACACACAACTTAAGCTAAATTATCCTAAGGACGAACACACACACCCATGCCCGAGGGAGGACTCGAACCTCCGCCGGGACTAGCCGCACAGTCCATGACTGGAGCGCAGCAGGGTAGAAACATCAAACATCTTAAAGCAGCTCAGACAATGACCACTGACTCGGCAGCGCTGAAAGTGCCACAAAGTGTCATGTCATGACCTTCGCGACGGTTCACAGACACAGGAAACTTTCGTCATAGGGCAATACAAGGTCGGCCAACAGTTACCTGTCTGCTTCAGGACAAATTTGTGGCGCTTACTTCACAATAAAATCAGCATCCACAAACATGTTCCGCAAGCCACTCTGCAGCGTGTGCCGGAGGGTACTTGTGGCGGCGCTGTCATTTGACGCCTTTCTTGTTCCTTTCGTGAATAGTGGCTGGGAAGAACAAGCCCCTACATGAACTTGTATTACTCTGATTCATACACCATTGTAATATCGCGAGGTAAATGTGAAAGGAAGAAATTAGAGGGGATTTCAGTAATTAATACAACACATTTTTTTCTGAAAGCAGGTTGGTTTTATTCAGGATTCCAATACAACATATTACTCCTCACTCTTTTGGTTACAAAACCCTATTTTTCAAAATAATCTTCGTTCAATGCGACTGCCTTACGCCACCATATTGGGAGGGTCTGTATGTCCGCATGGTACCACTCTACTGGTCAACGTCGGAGACAATTGTCTTCCTGTATAAATAACCTCAGCACCATCAACGTACTGCTTCCCGCGGAGTGCATCCTTCATTGGGACAAACAGATGGAATTATCAATGTGCAAGATCCGGTCTATAGGATGCATGAGGAAGAACAGTCCAATAACGTTTTGTAACAATGTTCGACAAAAAATTGACACTATTAGCCTCGTAACGCGCAAGCAGTTCTGCACATATGGTCCTCCTGTTGCTCTTTATGCTCCGCTGTTAAGCGGCGAGGAATCCAGCGGGCATATACAGGGTGACCGGACCAAATATCTCACGAAATAAGCGTCAAACGAAAAAACTACAAAGAACGACACTCGTCCAGCTTGAAGGGGGAAACCAGATGACGCTATGGCTGGCCCGCTAGATGGCGCTGCCATAGGTCAAACGGATGTCAACTGCATTTTTTAAATTAGGAACCCCCATTTTTTATTAGGTATTCGTGTATTACGTAAAGAAATATGAATGTTTTAGTTGGACCACTTTTTTCGCTTTGTGATAGATGGCGCTGTAATAGTCACAAACATATGGCTCACAATTTTAGACGAACAGTTGGTAACAGGTAGGTTTTTTAATTTAAAATACAGAACGTAGAGCCGGCCGGTGTGGCCGTGCGGTTCTAGGCGCTTCAGTCTGGACCCGCGTGACCACTACGGTCGCAGGTTCGAATCCTGCCTCGGGCATGGATGTGTGTGATGTCCTTAGGTTAGTTAGGTTTAAGTAGTTCTAAGTTCTAGGGGACTGATGACCACAGATGTTAAGTCCCATAGTGCTCAGAGCCATTTGACCCATTTGAACAGAACGTAGGTACGTTTGTACATTTTATTTCGGTTGTTCCAATGTGATACATGTACCTTTGTGAACTTATCATTTCTGAGAAGGCATGCTGTTTAACAGCGTGATTATCTGTAAATGCCACATTAATGCAATAAATGCTCAAAATGATGTCCATCAACCTCAATGCATTTGGCAATAAGTGTAACGACATTCCTCTCAACAGCGAGTAGTTCGCCTTCCGTAATGTTCGCACATTCATTGACAATGCGCTGATGCATGTTGTCAGGCGTTGTCGGTGAATCACGATAGCAAATATACGGTACTTCAACTTTCCCCACAGAAAGAAATCCGGGGACGTAAGATCCGGTGAACGTGCGGGCCATGGTATGGTGCTTCGACGACAAATCCACCTGTCATGAGATATGCTATTCAATACCGCTTCAACCGCACGCGAGCTGTTTGCCGGACATCCATCATGTTGGAAGTACATCGCCATTCTGTCATGCAGTGAAACATCTTGTAGTAACATCGGTAGAACATTACGTAGGAAATAAGCATACATTGCACCATTTACATTGCCATCGATAAAATTGGGGCCAATTATCCATCCTCCCATAATGCCGCACCATACATTAACCCGCCAAGGTCGTTGATGTTCCACTTGTCGGAGCCATCGTGGATTTTCCGTTGCCCAATAGTGCATATTATGCCGATTTACGTTACCGCTGTTGGTGAATGACGCTTCGTCGCTAAATAGATCGCGTGCAAAAAATCTGTCATCGGCCCGTAATTTCTCTTGTGCCCAGTGGCAGAACTGTACACGATGTTCAGACGCCATTTTGAAGGCTACGTATAGCGCCGCCACCTATCGTAACTTCATGAAACTGTAGGGGCTGAAGCGGGAATAATCCACGATGTCCACAACAAATTCCGCATTTTTTCACCCAAAACTGGTCAAGATGAAAAGAAAAAGTGTTGCACAACATATTGAACGCCCCTGATATATGGTCCCACTCTTCTTGGAACATACGCTCTCGGAATTCTACAGTATACTTCTCCACGATAACGCCTCTACTACAGGCTCCAACAACCCTACCACACCAAAGTCAAAAATTAATTATGATTGTAGTGTTGCTCACGCTGCCAAATATTGCATTTTCTGGCAACAATAAAGTTATATTATGTGGCAGGTGTCATTAGAGCACAGTTAATAAAGTCATTTCTTGAAATAATGGCTAAACTAGGCACTCATCTTTTCGTGTTTCCCACGCTGGTCTCGTTGTGAACACATGGCTCAATCCTCGAAAATCTAGGTAGTGATGATTCCAAGTTCGGATGCAAAGAGGCCTAGGTGTTATTCTGCGATATTCAAAAGTTTTATAGATGTGTTTCATAAAACATTCTTGAAGATTAAACTTTTGCAAGTTAAGACAATGGTGACGTAAAAAAGTAATCAGCAGTCCGAATTTAAGTTACACTTCTTTTTTATTACTTTTGTTGCAATATCATGTAACTTGTTCCAAAACATCACAATATAAAACATACTTGAAAATATCTTCCTCACTGTTTAAGTTCACATTTCATAAACTGACTACAATTTGCGTCTTTTTAACATGACGACCAAAGCTTGACTCTCTAATAACCGCTTATGCGTCCAAAAATCAGAGTTACAAGTACGTCAAAGATCATAGTCACAAAAGGAAAGAATACACGTAACAATAATATCATTGCAATATATACATATCGATGTATCTAAGTACCACTACATTAATTAAATCAAAAGTGAATGTTGTCACAGAAATATGTTAACTGCAATATAATCCATCTGAAACCTTCGAGTATCTGTGGGCCTCTTCCATGTATACAACCTTCTTGTATGGTTCTTGAACCAAGTGTTAGCTCTGATTAAGTAATGCTTTTTCCAGAATTCTACCACGCAGGTTCCTCTTTCGTTTCTTAACCCCGTTCCACATTCACCTACTACGTTTTCTTCTCTTCCTTTTCCTACTATCGAATTCCAGTCACCCATTACTATTAAATTTTCGTCTCCTTTCACAATGTGAATGATTTCTTTTATCTTATCACACATTTCATCAAGCTCTTCGTCATCTGCAGAGGTAGTTGGCATATAAACTTGTACTACTGTGGTAGGCGTGGGCTTCGTGTGTATCTTGGCCACAATAATTTGTTCACCATCCTGTTTGTAGTAGCTTACCCGCACTCATATTTTTTATTCATTATTATACCTACTCCTGCGTTACCCCTATTTGATTTTGCATTTATAACCCTGTATTCACCTGAACAGAAGTCTTGTTCCTCCTTCCACCGAACTTCACTAATTCCCACTATATCTAACTTTAACCTATCCATTTCCCTTTTTAAATTTTCTAACCTACCTGCCCGATTAAGGGATCTACATCTAAATCTACATCTACATACATACTCCACAATCCACCATACTGACATTCCGCGCAACGATCCGTAAAACGCCAGTTTTCTTTCTCCTGATAATGACGTCCTCTTGATTAGTCCTTGCCCGGAGATCCATATGGGGGACTATTTTACCTCTGGAATATTTTAGCCAAGAGGATGCCATCATCATTTAACCATACAGTAAAGCTGCATGCCCTCAGGACAAATTGCAGCTGTATTTTCCCCTTGCTTTGGGCTGTTCGCAGTACCAGCACAGAAAGGCTGTTATGGTTAGTGTTACAAGGTCAGATCAGTCAATCATCCAGACTGTTGCCCCTGCAACTACTGAGAAGGTTGCTGCCCTCTTCAGGAACCACACGGTTGTCTGGCCTCTCATCAGATATTCCTCCATTGTGGTTGCGCCCATGGTACTGCTATCTGTATCACTGAGGCATGCAAGCCTCACCAGAAATGCAAGGTCCACAGTTCATGGAGCGGGGGGGGGGGGGGGGGGGGGTATAAAAGTAACCTTTCGAAATCATCATAAATGTATATGAAACTTTCAGTTCATGTTGATAATTTTTGAAACTTGTACATGAATTTCTGTTTGATAAACCAACATTTAGTGGTTTATTAGCTGAACAATTTGGAATACAACTGTCTAACTTTTCCTTATGATTATAATGTAGTAAATACATATCACAGAAAATTTCGATGCCTTGTGTTTCATGTTGCGAATTGAAAAGTCGATATATATCTTTTATCCAAAAATGAAACTACTATTTTCTTCTTTAAAATTTTAAAGATTAATATGCTTATCTTGTTTATATTCAGTTATTTTTAGTGGATATTCGTGTTATTTTTCGTTAAATGTATAAACATTAAAAGATACCTTAATTTTGTGCTCAGTGTGTGGAATATTGTCACTCTCTATTGGAAATTCAATTTTTTGACCTTTTTGGTCGTTATTCGCTGTTAGACTTTTACATTTATTAATTGTTTGTAGATCTGTATTTGCTGGACATAATGTTCATTTTATGGAATGCAAAAAATATCTTCGATAATTATTTTTAAGAGTAATGCAAGTTTGTGTACTTTATTTTTTCTGTTAATCCGATGATAAATGAACTTTTCAAAAGGTTATGTATGTTTATTGCTAATTGTAATACAATAAATAATTAAATTTAATTTCAGTTAGATCCTCAAGATTGAAATTGTTATGTGCCATAAGCTATTTTTTTTACATTTTTAGAACATTTTATCAATGTCTTCTCTTCATTATTGAACTTAAATGCCGTGAAAATGTATGAAATTTATTTTTAATGTGTAGCTTAATTTTAAAATTTCTTTCACTATTTCTGTAATTTTTGGTTTTCATGTATTTAAGCAGAAATTTGATTCAAGTAAGTTATGACTGTTCTCTAAATATACTGGTTGTAATCTATTTCCAAGTGCTGTATTAACTGGATTCTGATTAACTTTTCCCTAATCTTTTGTTTTCCAAATACATTAGAAGAAATATTTCTTTCAAATGTTTAGTCATCAATTTCAAGAATTTCATCGTTATATTCAGTTTCAAACTGAGATACATGTTTCCAAATATTTTTCTTAATATGTTCCTGGATAATGTGAATTCTAATTAAAAAATCAATAAAATCATACTTTTAAAATTATAATATCCAGGATAACTGATCTCCATCAATTTTGATGCTATTCATATGAGAAAGGTATTTATTAGAATTAATGAACAATGGCAGAATTTAAAAAATTATTAAAATTATAAAAAATTAGGTGTGTATAAGAAAAATAAAAGAATCCAAAATTATTATGTGTTAATTGAGTATTACGTTAAGGTAAATTTAATTGAGTTTGAAATAAAGATAAATGTAGAATTAATATTTTAAAAATATTTCTCATTGGGTTAAAGCTGATTTTTTTATCATCTACATGTTTTAGATTGGATAACAGAAAAACATTTTACTTGAAACACTTAATAAATGAGAATTAAGAATTTGTTAAGTGAAATGATAATTAAATGGACACCCTAGCTGCAAGCAGGCGTTGATATACTTCATTTGGGACATGTTGAAAATGTGTGCCCCGACTGGGACTCGAACCCAGGATCTCCTGCTTACATGGCAGACGCTCTATCCATCTGAGCCACCGCGGGCACAGAGGATAGTGCGTCTGCAGGGACTTATCCCTTGCACACTCCCTGTGAGATCCACATTCCCAACATGTCCACACCACTACATTCACAGTGCACCTTATAGATGTTTGCCCATCATACTCATTACTCGTGGCAGATTAATCTACCAAGTCCCGTACGAGTTTGGGCATAGCGTGTGCGTTCGCACAAGAAGGTCAATGGCTGGGAAGCCATATTTTAACTATATATGATGGTAGTACCTGTTCCCGAAAGAACAGTTACCGTGGATGACCATGCAGCTTTGCTAGAAATGAAATGATAATTAAATGGACACCCTAGCTGCAAGCAGGCGTTGATATACTTCATTGTTCAGTATTATTAAAAATAAATTTTACTTAGTTCAAGCTGATTTAACTGCCTACACAGTTATTATATTTGGTGTATTCCAGAGGACGACTTTTAATTTTGCTTGAATATTTGTCTTTAGATGATGGATTTGAGTATAAGCAATTAAAATTTTTAATTTATTGACACATTAAAAATATCTTTGTTCAGTCTGGTGAATTTGAACACAATTTTCATAATGTTATATCTAGGGTTTTGCTATATTCTCGAGTACAGTTTTCACATTTATTTGAAAGTTTGTCTTCAGGTGAGAGATTTCAGTAAAAGCAATCAAAATATTAAATTTCTTGACAATCAATACATTGATTTGTTTTATTTATCACACTCAGTTTGTTCATAATAATTCAGCACTAATAATATTTTTGAGTGTTCATCATTGATAAAGATTTTTAAAAGTTGCTTATCATAACAATTTGAAACATATTTTTGACATGAAGGCAGAATTCGATTACTATTACCAGTTTTTTATGATACTCTTTAAAAGACTATCTACACATTGTCCTACAGCCACATTGAGTATATTTTTGAACTGCAATTATCAATTGATTTTTCAATTTCACAAATTTTATACTTTTCAGTTTTGATGTGGTCTGGTTTGATGTCTTATAACTGCTTCATCACTACTGTTTAATAGAAAAGAATTTTCTCAGTTAAAAAACTATGGTAGTGAAATGTTCAACATTTTCGAATTTATTCTTTAGAACAGGAACTAATTCAGATGTTTTAAAATAATTTATACAAAATATAATAATATTTAGGTAACAAAAAATTAATAATATGAAAGAAATTTTTTCTGAAAAACAAATTTTGTAATAAATTGATGGTATCCAATATAAAAATAAATGTGAAGTAACAAACTGTTAAATATATTTGATTGCATTAATCAAAACATTTATCATTTAAACTTAGGAAGTTGGTGTAAAGATATTTGTTTCTACTGTTTGAACAGAAATATATAATGATTACAAATGATATTTTTTAGTTTGTTCATCATAAATTTGCAGTGGCTCTAAGCATACCCCATAAAATTTTTAAAATTAACAAAAGATCTTGCATTAAATCTTTAAAAAATTCGACCAAGCTAATAGTGAAATTAATTACAGTTATGCATTAACTCCATGGGTATGATTATATACAAAATTAAGTAAAACAAATACCACCAACAAATTTATGAAAAACTTGCATTTTACGCACAGTTATAATTTAAAAAAACTAGTAATGCGATTAGGAAGTTGAGTTTCAGTTGAAATTAAAGGCTATTATATAACAACTGAGTCTGTATTAGTTGATTATCTGGAATATACAAGTAGTGTCCAACAAAATGAATCTCAACAACATGCAAACAAATAGGAAAAGAAACTAAAAAGCAGAGACCAAAAATTACCAGAAGTAAAGGAAAAAACGTAATGTCAAGTAAGGTTAATGAAAAATTTCGAAATAGACTTAATCATGTTATATGTCCCATTAGAACGAACTCTTTACAAGAAGATAGTTTTCATAAAGATGGTGGGATAATTAAAAATAAAATTTAACCACATTATCAACATATAGTACTGTGTTATAAAATATTATTAAGATATTTTTATTGACATGATTAATTTGGAGGCAAAATATGTAAGAACATGTTTATACCTCCAAAAATATAGACATATTCAATATATCTCAAGGAAATGCAACAAAAGTTAAGAAGACAAATGAAAAAATTAGTACAAATCTTAAAGATGAAGAAAGAACACAAATAATAAGAGAATGTTACTCAATATTGCCTAAGAAAGGAAAAATAAATAGAGAAATTTTTGGTTATACTTGTTTATAATGGTAAAAAATGATTGAATGAATGCTATATGTACTTTAACTAAAGAAATATTTGGGGATATAATTATGTTTGTATACTACTATGTTGTTTTCAATAAATATAACAATACATATTTCATTACCTTTCAAATTAAATAAATAATTCACACAGTCATCAGACATCTGATTTATGAAGTAAGATATTTAATCATCAGGATAAAAACCATATAGAAAAAAAAGAGTGTAAATTTCTTTGTGCTGAAACTGTTCATTTATATATAAATTTTTATCTTTATTTACCCAACTATTATGTGAATTATCAAATTCTAACAATTTAATATAAACCATTTGACCTTTTTTTCTCCAAACTTCTCAAATAGACTTTTTTTCAGTCCTCACTCAGAAAAATATCCTCTTATACATTTTAATTTGTATGTAACTGGATTTGATAATATAGCAAATTTAATTCTAAAAATTTCTGCTGACCAGTTAGCTGTATAGCCTTTTCCAAAAAGCTCTTTTTACTTGCTTAGTCGCACTGCATCTACTATTTTATATTTTGATTTATTATTATGTACAACTCTTCAGTTAATTCATAGTTTTTTCTTTAACATCTGTTGCCTTCATTTTATTACTGAATGTATTACATTATTATATTCATTAACAATTTACAAAAGTAAATCAATCCATTTGTAATCACCTGAAAAACAATTTTTAACATTTTTTCAGCTGATCTTTCTTCCTTAAATAAGGTATACCTCTTGGATTACTCTAAATAAAATTATTAAACTTGCTATTTAACAGTTTTCATATAGTAACTTTTTCATTATGATAATTTTTATTTACAATTAATTCCTCGTCATGAATTATTACTGATCTGTCACTTACATCTCTAACAGCTTTCATTCAAACATATTAAACTGGGTTTACTGTATACTGTTTGGTTAATTCTGTTCCCCTGTTCTAAGCATTTCGAAAGTCTGTTGTTAAGTATGGAAAATAATCTGCAACAATTCCTTTTATAAAGGTATTATATTAAATATCTTAATTTCATTTTATTTAAACTTTTATTTCAGAATATATTATTCCTGAATCGAATGATAATATAGGCTTTGTTTATTTAACCAAAAGAATTGAATTTAATTTACCCATAACAATATGATTTTTTGTTATGAGATTAATTAATCAATCTGTACTCTGCTGTTCCTTTTCATCAATAATTATTTTATCTCCATCAGGCTTTACTGGTGACTTACAAGTATATTTTACATTCAAACAGGTTTTTATTGAAAAACTGTATATTTACTTTTCTTAATTCATTTCATCATTCCTTCAATTATGTTTTGAACATTAGACATAGTCTTCAACTTCTATTCTTTTCGATTTTTATTATCTTCTTCTTACTTATTGAATATTCCTTGTATCTCAGATTCAGTTAATGCATAATCTATTGGTGTTACATTTTCAAATATTTTAAAGTAATAAGTGTGTGCTTCACTATGATAAGGGACAATTTGTTTCTCAATTTCTCGACTTGCTTTTTAAAACATTTTCACTGAAACCTTCAATTCCTTGTTTGACGTTTTCAGTGCATAATTAACAGGTGATGTTCTTTATTAAGATTCTCACATTCTGTTCTCAATTTTTTTCTTCCATTTTCTATATTATTCCTTTAATTATTCAACCCTTTTTTCTATTTTATTTACCTTGTTTAACCACTCATAGATCTTATTTCGACAAAATTTAGCTGGGCTAAAAAATTAATAACTTATTTGTACATATATTTATAAAATTTATACTTATGTGTAATGTTTATGTTTAAAGTTTATGTTATGTCTATGTTGAAGATTTATAACTGTGTAGCGAATTTTTCAGTTTAAAAAAATTTTAATCTTATTTTAATGTATCTATTATTAATTTTTCCTGATCTGTCTATTGTCAAATATGCACACTGGTTCTTAGTTCAACCTTTACTACATATTTCTTTGAAATTACCAAAATTTAAACCTCCACCATCAAATTCATGGTGGATGTGATTTTAATTTATATATTCCTGTCTAAATATATTTAAAATTTAGAGTATTTTGATAATTGTTTAGGTGTTTTTGAATAAGTTTCAGTTAAATGAAATCAATCTATTTCTATATGCCTACTTCTAGTAAAATATTTTCAAACTTGATCTTGGTTTTCAAAAGTGAAATTATCAAATAAAACAACATAATTACCTTAACATTCATCCAATGGTATGTCATTGTTATTTTCAACAAAAGTATAAAAAGTTTTGCAAATATTCTGTTTAGCTGTTTTACATATTTTCATAAATTCTTAAGATTTTAGTCGATCTAAAATTTAGAAATGAACATGTAAATAATGCTTACATCCCAGATTCATCATCCTGGAGCTACGATATAAGTATCGATCATCAAGGCTGTTTTGCCATCACACTTGGACCAATCAAAAATCAAACTGAAGTAGGTTAAAGTTTATCACATTTATTTTTTAACTCTTTCCTTTAATTCTTATTTCTCGATCCCAATCTGCTCTTTAATCAGTATAATTTACTAGTAATGTAATAATTCATCAGTTCTCTAAAAAAGGAGGAGGAGGAGGAGATTAGCATCTAACATCCTGCCAACAGTGTGATCATTAGAGATGGAATACAAGCTTGAATTAGGGAAGGATGGAGAAGGAAAGTGGTCATGCTCATTTGAAAGAACCATCCTGCATTTGACTAAAGTGATATAGGGAAATCATGGAAAACGTAAATCATGATAACTAGATGTGGGTTTGAGCTGTTATCTTCTCGAATATGAGTCCAGTATGCTAACCACTGTGCCACCCTGCTCGCTCTAAAAAAATTGACTTATAACTGTAACTTTTAGCGATTGTCATAATAATCTCACACTAGTTAGTTTTATACAACGTTCTTAACTCGAAATATTACCTCGAAAAATAATAAATTGTCTTGCGCCAGAGAAATGATACCAATTCCTTTTGGTCAAAACAATTAAAAATGTTACAGATACGAATTCATACATGTTAAAGCAGGGCTTCACAACATACAAGCTCGCAGAGCAAGCTGTGAGCAGCAAGGCGCGAGCATGGAGCAGCGCGAGCACGCTACCCCCACTACCGAACCAGAGCGGAGAGTGGGGAAACTCACGTGGGGCACACAACAGCTGCCGCCAGTCAATGTAAATCTGTGGCCGCCTGCAGGGATATCACTCACGAATTATTACTGTGACAAATGAAACAAATAAAGGAGAATGTACGCATGCCACATAAATTTATTAGCTTAGTGTATGCCTCTACATTCGCATTAATTTGTGAACTGTTACACAATAAAAGGTGTCACTGAAGTGTGGGATTCTCGGTTATCTTGTACTTTTTGCCCTTTACAATTGTGTCTATGTTCGGAGTAATTGTTCTTGTGCATTTTTGACGCAGCGTGCAGTTTAAATTTCGATCAGACAATGCGTTTCTCAGGTGTGTCTTGTTACATTTCATTGCAGAGAACAGTTGTTCACAAATGTACGTGGAAATCTATCCTGAGGGAAGTGTCTGTAAAATTCCAAAATGTTTTTCTTGTTCTGAAATTTGTCTCTGTATTCTCTGTCACACTGCAGGTCAATAATTTCTTGCTGCAGCTCAGGACGAATCTCTTAAATATTCGCTGAATATGGAGAGAACAGATCAAAATCACTATCTAGTGCTGTCAGATCTTGAAAGCGCTGATCAACTAAACTATGTGAATAAAGTTCACAGTCTTTGTGAACATCTTGCATGGATGATAATTTAGGAAAATGAGCTAGGCTTCCTGTTTCCAGCTGACTCACCCAAAGTGTCAATTTAATTTTAAAAGCTTGTATTCGATCTATGAAATGAGTAATTAGCAGATCTTTACCTTGTAGTAAAACGTTCAAAGCATTCAGATGGCTAGTTAAATCTGCTAAGAACGCGAGATCACATTCAAACATGCGCGCGCATTTCCCCTCCCTCCCTACTCCGCGACCTTGCACCTGCTCGCGAGCACGTGCCTGAGCAGACGCGAGTACTCGCGCTCAAAACCGTCCAGTTGTTAAGCCCTGTATTGAAGCCTATGGAATTTTAAATAGAGCTGTTGTTGAAAGCGATTTTAAATTATATGTGACATAAAAGATAATATTGAAAGTGTGTTGGGATTAAATAATCAAATTATTCTGGCTAATGAAAATATTGTTGCTAGTTAAAATTATATCATTTGAATTACTTAATGTTAATTTTAATATAGCTGATGGAATGTTAGAGAAAGATGATGATTATTTTCATCACAGTACTAATATTATTGCTTGATCTTGTTTCCATCCAGACTCCCCATTCACGAGCGTTGTGATTGGCTAGAGCACTCGCGCCATGTGTTCAGTCCACCCACAAACATATTTAAACACATACGAAATACTGGAGTTACATTTAAATAACTGAAATTAAATAAATATTCCTATGGCTGGACCATAAACACGCTCTAACACACATTATTAAATACATAAACAATTATATAAGCATATATCAAAAGAAAAGAAGCAAATGGTAGGCCAGGAGCCTAATGTCTCTGTGCTTTCTAAAACACAGTAAATAATTGACCAGTTTTTTCATGAATAGCATATATCGGATATTAACAAAGACTTAGATGAGTCAATATATTTATAAGCATGCCACTACCATTTTTTCGTGTAACTGTGGAGTACTTATGACCTGACGCGATCGATAGTAATCGGCCACTTTGATCTCCAATAACTCATGCACTATTTAAGTTACATGCCTGTAATTCATACCAATTTATGATTACACTAATAGCTTTCTAAAAACACAGTGATCGACAAAATCGGATGAAGCGTTTATATTTTGGAAATTCGTTGCTCGATGTTACTAATATAATTTACCATCAGATACAAAACTTTAAACTAACACAAAGATATTGAAAATCTGATCACACCATCAGAATCGTCGAGCAAAAAATGGTAATCTACATGTTTCTTTTTGATGTATCATGATTCATCGTGCTACTTTTAATTTCTGTACGAACTGTGAAATGTCTGCCATTAAGATTTCACAAACTCCCCCATCTCTGGCACTCCTGGCATAGACATCTCCTTCATTGACACAAAGCACCGTCTTCATCACACCGAAATTCCCAGCCATGCGGCTAGACCATGTGCTGGGTCTACCCCTCTCGTCCAGTTAACGTTTGGCAACACGTGTTTGCTACTAGGTCCTGGCTTTGACGAGCGTCCTGTGCGGCCACACCAACTTAGAATATTTTCAGGGCACCACAATTCACCCATTACCTCACAAACTTTTAGATCCCAGTTTTATGATTAACATTTTACTACTTTTCTTTGAAATATTTGGAACTTCTTGAAAAATCTTTGGACATATGACACAGATATTCAAGGCTGTCTAAAGACAATTCGAAATTATTGGTTAAAGTGCTCGAAAATGATGAAAATGTTTGAAAAAACACAAAAACTGTTGAAAGGTTGAAAAAAGACAGTTTTTATCTTTACACATCAATTTAACTTTTCTTTGTTATTAAAATGTGACTTTTTGGCAAAATTGCGATTATTGATGTATTTTTCCACATTTTTGGTGAAATTTAGCTGTAATTTCATGGTTATTTACATTTGTAAGAATTATGCCGATAAACCTAATATACATTTACTGCCAGCAAACCTTAATGTTTTTATTGCTTCTCTCTGAATTTTAATTCCCTTCCACAGTTTATGTTTGGCTCCTTTTACTACTTGCTCATTGTGCAGATTAGATAATGTTGGAGATAGGCTTCAACTCTGTCTAACTGCCTTCTGCATTACCACTTCCCTTCCAGATCGTTCATTATCAGTAATTTCAGCATGGTTTCAGTACAAGTTGTACACAACCTTTCGTGTCTCTATTTTTTACGTGTTATGGTCAATTTGAAGAGTAAATTGCAGTTAATACTCACAAAAGCATTATATGTTCTTACATTTCTTCGGAATTGAAAGTAATCTTCAGGAGCTGGGCTTATACCAGTTTTTACATTCTTCGGCAGATGATTTGTGTTAGTATTTTACAACCATGTCTTATTAAACTGATGGTTCGGTAATATTCACACCTGTCATCACCAGCTGTCTTTGAAACTGAATTTTTTTCATCCTTCTTGAAATATTTGTGTGTATTTCGTTCGCTTCATATATCTTGTGTGCCAGGTGTAATAGTTTCATCATGGTATGTTCACCCAAGGATCTCAGTAATTCGAAGGAACGTCGTCTACTCCAGCGTTATTCCCATTGGCCTACTTTATTTGCTACATTTTTGTATCTTAACGTCTCGCCAATGAAATTCTTGGTCTCATAAGTTATTAAAGAATTTCTGCTGGTCCTTGTCTGTTTGCCAAATTGAGACTTTGCTGGCTTCACTATTCCTTATCTCAAAGATACCCAGTCGTCTTCTGTTGCATTGATTTCCCCTGTTTCTGTAAATCTTTGTCTAACACTTCCTATGAAACATCCAGTGGTACTCTCATTTTACCCAGGTCCCATCTGCTTAATTTCCTGCTTACTTTTCAATTTCTTCAGTTTTGATCTGCAGTTCACAACCAAGAAATCACCAGAATCTGAAGCTTCGCCTGGTTGCGTTTTTCAGATTACAATCTGGTTTAGAACTCTCTGTAGTATTCGTTTACAATCTATTTGAAACCTTCTGGCATCTCCAGGTCTCTTCCATGCACACAAATTCTTTCTATGATTATTAAACCAAGTATTATCCATGAGTGAATTGTGCTCTGCGCAAAATTCTACCCGTCTGCTTTATCTTATATTTCTATCGTCCAGGCAATATATTCCTACGACTTTTTCTTCTCTTTTCTCCTATTATTGAAGTCCAGTCTTCCACCACAGTTACATATTCCTCTCCCTTAATGATCTGAATAGTTTCTTTTATCTCATAGCTCATTCTGTCCATCGTCTGCGGAACTGTATTACTGTGTTGGATGTTGGCTCAGTGTTTACACTGGCGACGATAATGCGTTTATTATGCCATTCATAGTAGTATTCATTTTCCTTATTCATTAGTATCAGACCTACTCCTGCATTATAATTGCTTGATTTTGTGCTGATACCCTTGTACTCACTTAAACTGATGACCTGGTCTTCCTGCCTCCGTACTTCACTAAATCTCACTATATTTCACTAATTCCCACTACATCTAAATTAATTCTAGTCATTTCTCTTTTCTGATTCTCTAACCTATCTACCTGAATAAAGGATCTAGTATTCCACACTCCAATCCCTAGAACTTCAGATTTGAATTTCCTTATAACAACTTCCTCCCGAGTAGCCCCATCCAGAAACACGGCTGGGAAGCTACTTTTGCTGTTAAATATTCCAACCCCGTTGACGCTATCAGCATTAAACCATACAGCAGAGCTGTATGTATTAGGTATATATAATGGCTGTAGTTTCCCCTTACCATCAGCCATTCGCAACGTATTGTCCTTGTAGATTGAAGTCCATCAGTTGAGGTCTGTGGTTTCGAGTACTGCCATCCAGAGAAAGATTTACCAGCAACACAAGAAATTGACAGAATGAAATATCTTCGCTCTCTCTTCAAGACGTTAAGGAACGAGTTTCTTATATTATTCATGCCTGTCTCTAGATATTTAGCACCCGTCGAATTTTGTGATGTTAAGGATAGAGCTACTTTTGCTGGAACTGAATATTAAGCGATATGTTGAACCTACAGATGATCGACGCCTGGCCCAGATGATTCTGAATATTGTCGTGAGTCTGGTATCTTTATGAGGTGGGCGCAAGGGCAGTGACAGAAGATTCAAAGAAAAATCAGTCGTTACATCATGAGCTAGTTCAGTGAATGAGAGGGGTCACAGAGATGCTGATGTAATTCCGATGGCGGACATAAAGGGACAGGCGTAGTGTACTACAGAGAGGTTTACAGTTAAAATTTTGAAAGCGCGTCCCGTAAGGTGAGCGGCATATTATTCTCTCCCACACATAGCTCACAAAATGTCCATGAAGGTAACATCAGAGAACTCTAGATTTATACGGAGGCTAACTAACATTCACTCTTGCTTCGCACCATGCGCAAATGGAATAAGATGGAACCGTGCGAGATTGGGAGTGGAAGGTGGAATTAAATGACACTGGTACGAGAAGCACTCTCCAGCACACACTGTGAGATGCAGATGTACTACATATCTGCATCGGTGTACCATGACGTGGACATCTCAACGTTCGATGCAGATTCCTGTGCCTCCATCAATCCACCACAACGGCGGAGAAATTCTGTGTACAAAAATATGTGTTTCTTTCACGTCTCATGATTCTCTAAATGGCACACTGTACAAAAGTAAGTATGAGATCATACACGATCTATAAAAATTGATTATGAAGAAGTGCAAGGCTGCAAATTATCCATCAAATGAAGTCTCATTTCGACAAAGACAGGGATACGTGATTTAAATGTGTAACAAGTGACGTTTGACTCATTTTGAGATGTTGAAATGTTCTGATAGTGATCCTTAATGAATTATTGTTTAGTGTTTCCATTCTTACAGAATTTAAAGAGCGTTTTAAAAATCAATATTCTCTGTAAGAAATATGCAATTCCAGTGGCTTCAAAAGGAAGGAAAAACACAGACTGACGTTGTCAAGAACTGTACAGAAAAAATAAGCTCTTCATGACGTCTCAATGCAACATGAATCGTTAGAATTGGCTGACGGGTGCTGAGAGGCAAATTTTCGTTTTTATTGCGTTCTTCGCTTTGGCTGTATGAAGTGCTTGTCTCGTGAGCATATGTACACATCGCACCTACCCAGAAAAATACCTCACGAATGGCTTCATCCTGTGTGTTCAGCAGTTAGCGCTTGATTTGTAGTGTGACTTGTATTTATTACGCCGCTTAGACGCTATTGTGTGATAAGGAAAACAGGCAGCAGCCTGCTAGGAAATTACGGCAGATGACAAGTAAGAAACAAACCAGAAACACTCATCGTATAGGAAACTTTTCTAGTGACGTAACCTGGAATATGCGGACATTCTCGGCGTACGGAGATGACGTTGTTTTCTCGGTTTTTTACTCGAGTAACTACGTTAATGATTTGCGATATGAGAGTCAGCACTATAGCCGTTATGTTATGACGAATTCCATAAGATGTTGAATTTCCATTCAATATTAATGCGTTGTTTGGCTGGAAACAATAGACTTCTACCAATCTAATATTTAGTGTTCTTCTGCACAACTTTCTGCAGTATACTTGCGCGGAACCAGTGGTGCCCCGATTGCACTTTAGAGCATTTCTAAGCTCATTCTTATTTTCGCTCATTCGAAGTAGAATCAGTTTCTTACACTTCCCCTTTACATTGTCTTTGTATGAACTGAGGTCGGCGGTTTGGCTGAAAAATTTCTCCTCAGGCTTCTCGACGCCCCAGCGAACAGTCTCTTTAATAGTTTCTGTCATTCAAAGTAATATTCTACACAGTTTTCGCTATTGTTTTGTATTTCCGTCTTTACTTCGTTAATTTCTTCGGCTGCAGTCAAGTGGATCGTGGAAATTTCTGTTTCTGTGTCATGTCAGGTTACCTGATCATGTTAAATTATTTGGTCTTCGAGACTTACGGTTGGAGTGTTCTGTCGAAGTAATCCAGTACCATCTTTTTGTATCTACGGTTTCACTTTAGCTTTGAATATTGTGTGGTTAAAAGTTGTAGGTAGTCTAGATATGAGTGCGATTTGTTTTCTGTTGTGTAGAGCACGAACTATCTTAACAACCAAGCAATAAGTTTCTCCTGCGTTCGGGTGCGAGCGCCACTCCGGTTTGGTGACAAGAACTGTTGTAATTAATAGTGGGTTTGTGCAAAAGATATTGGCCACTTTTCTGGTACATTTCCATGGTTAGAGCTGTGACTTGTACACAAACGTTGGGTACCATCCGCATGTACACTCCACAAGCTACATTACGGTTTGTGACGGTGGGTAACTCTCGAGACACTATCGTTTTCCTACTTTTCCGTTCTATTCACGAATGGGGCGTGGGAAGAAAGACTGTCGATATACTTCTGTATGAACCATAATTTCTTTGATTTTTTTCGTCGTGGCCATTTCGCGAGACGTATGTGTGAGAAAGTAATTTGTTACCCAACTCTTCTCTGAATCTACAATCTCGGAATTTCAGCAGTAATTGTCTCCGGGACACATAACGTCTCTCTCAGCGACTGGAGTTTGTTGAGCATCTCTGTAACGCTATCGCGCTTCGTAAACAATCCCGTGCCGAAAGGTGGCGCTCTCCGCTGGATATTCTCTATCTCTTCCGTTAATTCTACTTGGTAAAGATCCCACACTGATGAACAGTTCTCAAGAACCGGTAGAACAAGTATTCTTCTCTCGATGATGAATCATATTTGCTTAAGAGTCTTCTACTGAATCTCAGCCAGGCAGCTACTTTTCCTACAATTTGTTTTAAGCTCCGGACAGTGACTCCTAGTATTTTACGCTCGTTACTGTGAAACTTTTAAATAAAATTTAACTATTGTAATTTAATGAAAATAACGCAACTATTAAGTTTTACTTGGAAACTCTGCGACTTTTAAATTACCGTCACATTGTCGCCCATGTACGCTGATCTAGTATAGTCTTAGCTACCCCACTTCTTAACATGAACATTAACAATGGTAATTACATTCAATGCGTGTAATACCAATTAATCTAGACTGCATCCGAATATCCGTAAATGAAACTGAATACCAGTAATGTTATGAATAATACCCAGAGTGGTTTCGTCATGAAACAGTCCCACACAGTAGCTACCTAAAATATGCACTGCTACAAAAAATGTATCCACTGAATTTATCTTAAAAAATTTCAAATGAATACTGTTCCTAGTTCTTCTTCTTACCTTGCAAGGATAACACGGCTCTGCTCTGTCTGCGTTCTGCGAAAATGAGAAGTGCTGATCTGCGTGTACTAGAAATAAATCACTGCACTGCAACCTGCCTCATCTTGTTTTGTTTTAAGTTGCTCAAAAATGGCTCTAAGCGCTATGGGACTTAACATCTGAGGTCATCAGCCCCCTAGACTTAGAACTACTTAAACCTAACTAACCTAAGGACATCACACACATCCATACCCGAGGCAGGGTTCGAACCTGCGACCGTAGCAGCAGCGCGGTTCCGGACTGAAGCGCCTAGAACAGCTCGGTCACAGCGGCCGGCTTTTAAGCTGCTTTCGTAAGTTAACCTTCTGCTGTCTTACCAAAAACGCAGGTCACTGTCCACGTAAGAATGCAAGGCGTGACAGTGCAAATTTAACCAGAATTACCTTTCATTTAATTGTGAGGATTTGCTTCAGTGAAATATTTGTAAATAAATAAAAGGTATTTTGAAATTGAATTAAAGTCTTTTGAACAACAGAGAAGTGACTTGCGCTAACATGAACTATAACTTTTCTTCAATGTTGTCGTAAATCCTAAAAAACACACAATATTTAAGTTACGTGGAATTTACTCTCTGCCTTCCTAATGAAATACTTCTAATTAACAGCAGAAAGGGAAAGACAATTAGAATACTGACAGAATACTGACTATGTGACTGGTAATTGGCACTGGATATCAAAACATAGGTATTGTTAAAAACAGTTCAATCTTTGCACTAAAATAAGAATTCGGTTGGCACTTGCAGCAAATAAAGTCAGTGCAAATTAGCTTTTTCCAAATGAGCCGTCTCTACAAAATCCTCTTAAAAATCTTCCTTTATCATTAATCCTCAGTTACACATCAGAATGTCAAATAAAATTTACATTTATTTATGTTCCGGGTAAAATGCCAGTCCCTGCACCAAGAATCGGTCCTCTGTAGCTCCTTCTGCATTTATTACAGTCTTCTGGCTTCCTGTTGACAATAATGTCGTCTGCATAAAGCCTCAAGGCTTCTAGCGTTATCCACTAGATGGTTTAGCTAAAGGGTGGCTATAATTAAACTTTCGCTATTTGAGACAGTGTAGACAGAAAACTATTTACCGTATGGGTACCTAACTTTATAGGTCTGATGTTCAGACTGTGCGCTACAGGATTTGCGTTGTTAGGAATGTTGGTGTCATGACTTGCCGCTAAGCGACGGTACCGGTACGGCGACGTAGGTTTGAAACACAAGCAGCAGTGTGCATTACCGATGCAGTCAGCGTGGGTCTGGATAAGGTGAGCAGGGCTTTACTCGCAAAGCTGTTTTATCAAAACAACGGCAATAGTGCTGCTGCTTATCTCGAGTATCGACGCATTAAAGGAATATGGAGAGCTCCTCTTTCCGCAGAGAGATTGAAGAACATGATCCGGAAGTTCGAAATAACTGGTAGTTTGGGAATTACTTCTGGGAGAGGCCGATGATTAATTGCACCACAAATTGTTGAATCAGTTACTGTTGCCACGGCTGAGAATGCTGGACGCAGTGTGCTATCTTCAAGCAATGTGCGAGCTGTGTCGCGATAGCTGAATATTCCATGGTCCACTTTCGAAAAGTGCTGGGAACAACTGTGAAGTGGTATCTCTAGTGCGGTTCCAGGCTTTCGTGGATGCAAATTGTCGTCACATTCAGCAACGTTTGTAATCTTGAATCTAAACGTGGCACACTATTACCAAATGCTTCCATCTCATGTTGAAATTAAACTGTGTTTCTTTCAGTGCTCTTTTCGTTATTTCTCTTCCGTGTGTCCTTTCATTGTCCTACGATCACTTGTTTTTAATGGGGGCCCCCTCCACTAGCGAAACTCAAATTATAATCACAATGTACACTCTACCGCTTGGAAGTACTCCAGAAATTACCTTTCCATCTGTCGATCTCATTGGGTTAAGAATAATGTATTGAGTTCCATCTCTTAGAAATTCTTAACAGCCCAGCATTCGCCTTAATGAGCGTGGTAGCCCGCCTAAAATCCTCTCTCAAGCTGGCCGGTGAGCCAGGCCGACGTTTGTTGATTTGCCGGGCTGCTTCTAACAGGATCTTGTGAGATGGCACGCTGCGCCTTAAGCTATACGAGCAGGTCGCCAGTTTTCAAAGTGTTGAACAGAAAACGTACAGCTGTCCTCAGTGTCGAAAGTTGGTTTGAACACTGCGGTACTTTTTATTGGATCTGATATGATTCGGTGGCTAAACGGAAGAGAGTCAGAATATAAATCCAAAGATCTGCACTTGACTTCTTAGTCGGTCTAAAAATTCGTTTTGTTGTCAATTATCGATTCTTTCACCTCCGGCACAGACTTATTACTGTGAAAAATGCCAAATTAAACAGTGGCTCGAAGTTTACGTTAAACTTACGTCTCTCCATAATGGGCTAAGCAAATTAGTTCGAAGGTCAGAGGAGGGTGTACACAAACAAGAAAATGAAAAAGCTGCTCCCTATAGTTTACGTACGTTCTGTATATACTTGGCAGGCACACTATCCATACGACGCAAAGCATGCGTATTCCTGCGTCTAGTAGCATAATGTCACAGCACTGGCTTTTAAAGCCGATGGTCGAGCTCTCTAGATGCGTGGAGCCACTTCTAGTGCCCGTCGATTTTGTATGTGATCGCTCTGTATGTTGCCAGCACTCCGTTTATACTGAAAGTCAGATGATGTTCCAGCTTGATTTCTTAGCACATTACTTGAGGCATAATGCTTTATCAGAGGCAGACGAGAGATGTTTGTTTCGAAACAAATATACTTTAGCTGCATTTTCTTAAAGTGCACTTTCAACTGCCACAGAGCTTCGGACAATTTGTTTTCCACAGTTCCCTCCGCAAAAAATTTTCGCTGATCTGCACTCATAAATCTGTAAATAATAGTTATCAATACTTGGCTGTTAGTTCAAATGGCTCTGAGCACTATGCGACTAAACTTCTGAGGTCATCGGTCGCTTAGAACTTAGAACTAATTAAACCTAACTAACCTAAGGACATCACACACATCCATGCCCGAGGCAGCATTCGAACCTGCGACCGTAGCGGTCGCTCGGCTCCAGACTGTAGCGCCTAGAACCGCACGGCCACTCCGGCCGGCTTGGCTGTTAGTATGTAAATTGAACAACAGTGATAAAATACTTTCTTTAAAGAAGCCTATTAGTTTCGGGTCTCATCTAGCTTTGCAGCCCTACAGTTAGACGAAAATATTTTTATTCTGAAGTAGGTTTCGTATGATTTGTGATGTTTTAAACCTTCTAACTAGTTTATTCCGTCAGCTCAGTAGGAGCTGATTGCTCATTGTAACATTCTGTGTGTAAACAAATAAAAACGAGCCTAGTGATCATCCTGTTTACGAAATCATCTTGAAGATATATTCTTCAGTTAATAATTTGAGAAATGCAGCTTTTGATGAATATGGAAGGGCCGGCCGGAGTGGCCGTGCGGTTCTAGGCGCTACAGTCTGGAGCCGAGTGACCGCTACGGTCGCAGGTTCGACTACTGCCCCGGACGTGGATGTGTGTGATGTCCTTAGGTTAGTTAGGTTTAATTAGTTCTAAGTTCTAGGCGACTGATGACCTCAGAAGTTAAGTCGCATAGTGCTCAGAGCCATTTGCTGAATATGGAAGTAACCTTATGAGTAATAAGGAGTGTTTCACTTGTATCAAAAATTCCACGTGGACTCACTTTTTTAAGCATTTTAGGCAGCTCACATGATAGTGAGGTAAGTACCACTTATCGTGCTTCTTCCCTGGCTGTAGTATGCCTCCTACATGGGTCTCCCTCCTAAATTTAGACAGCCTGTGAGTCTTGTTACAGTTTTTTAATAGCTCTATAACTACGGTTCCCTAGTTTGGAAATCTGTTTTCTGGTTGGTAATCCATGCTTCAGAGATGGCACTAGTTTTGTTAATTTCGATGTTGTTACAGGAGTAATAACCCTTTAAAGACGTTTAATTTCCTGATATTCCACAATTTTTATCCTCAGCTTTAAATTAGTGCCGGCCTTCCATTTGCACGCAGCCTATGCGCAATCTAATAGGCAGTAACATCTAATAGTTCTCCTCCCGCCTGGGTCAGTTACAAGCACACTCGCTGATTCTTTCAATGTCAGTCATACTCTGGCTTACTGAAATTCGGATTAGGTTCAAACACCCTGATTTTAACAGCCCTAACATTTGTCATATACAGGGTGAACATTGATAAAACCGACAAACTGCAGGGACGGATTCCTGACTGGAAATGGATGAAAAAAGGTCCGTTGAACAAGTGTCCTGAAATGCATCGTTGCCGCGGTAGACAGCGCTGACGAATGAAAGATTCTCTGACCACGTGTCGTGTGTTCCTTGTGTGTTGCAGGTTGTGTGATTGACGCAACGTACTGTAAGCAGTGGAATGGTCCGGTATTCATATCGAGAACACGCCGAGATGGTGTTTGTGTACGACTAAGAAGATGGAAACGATCGGGCGGCAGAACCTAGTTCTCCAGATCTTGTGTACGCACAGTCCGCCGCCTCCATGCACGTTCGTCTCTCTGAAGGACCCGTGACATGCAAACGCCCAAAAAATGCTTGAAATGTTGTGTGATGTGGTTGGCGTATGTGAGGGTACTTGTTTTGGTGTAGCCGTGCTGCCTCTCGTCCGTTTCGATCCGCTTGCCCGTACACTAACACCACCTCGGCTTGTTCCCGACATGAATACCTGACCATTCTGCTGTCTCCATCACAAGGAACACACGGCACGTGATGAGAGGAACTTTCATTCGTCAGAGCCATCTAGCGTGGCAACGATGCTTGGACACAAGTTCATATGACATTTTTTCCTCCATTTCTGGTCAGAAATCCGTCCCTACAGTTTGTCGGTTTTGTTTATCGTCGTCCTGTATACAAGACTCGGACAAAAATATGAAACATCACGTGGAATGTATGCTTGAACATAAATGCAGATGCTAGCCAAGCCTGCAGGTTGCGCTGTTGTTTTTGACCACGAACGGTATCTGTGCAGTGTCCTCAATACGTTGCAAGTTTCAGTCGTGATCATAACAGTGTTCAGTGTAGCAGTGAGTGCATTATATCGGAGCTAAGTGACTTGGAACGTGGGCAGATTGTTGGTGCTCGTATAGCGGGTGCTTCCGTAACGAAGATAGCCGGCCTCGGTGGTCGACCGGTTCTAGGCGCTTCAGTCCGGAACCGCGCGACTGCTACGGTCGCAGGTTCGAATCCTGCCTCGGGCAAGGCTGTGTGTGTTGTCCTTAGGTTAGTTAGGTTTAAGTAGTTCTAAGTTCTAGGGGACTGACGACCTCAGATGTTGAGTCCCATAGTGCTCAGAGCTATTTGAACCATTTCAAACGTAACCAAGATAGAAAAAGTGTTTGGCGTTTCAAGAGGCAAGGGATCTAAGTTTTATATCGCATGCAGGGAGGGCTGAAAAGCATCACAAGCTAAATCACAACGTGGACGGAAGAGTGTGTTGTGTGATCGTGAGAGACGGTCATTGAAGAGGTCAGTGACGGAAAGTAAGAGGACGGCAGCTGCAAATGTCACTGCAGGTCTGATTGGAACTCGTGAACCCTGTCAGCACCAAAGCAAAATAAGGAAGTTCCATAAACGGGGAACTGCAGGGCGAACTGGAATTCCAAAGCCACACTCAGTGGTGAAAACGTGGTGCCGAAGCCATAAAACTTGGACTCTGGAGCAGCGGAAAAAAGGCATTTTGTACGATGAGTCTTGTTTCATACTGTTTCCAGCTTCTGACCGATTTTACGTTCCAATAGTGGTGCATGACGGTGCTTAGGAGATGATTTGGGCGTCCATATTGCGATATTCCGTGGGCTGCATTGTTACTCTGCAAGGTCGCATTACTGCCATGGATTATGTCAACATTTTGGCTGATCAGGTCCGTCCCATGGTACCAATGGTGATACTGTGTTCCAAGACGACGGGATCCCTGTTCACACAGTTCGCAAAGTCCAGGACTTGTTTTGTAAGTACCAAGAGGAGCTGGCGCTTCTTCTCTGACCGCCACCTTCACCAGATCTGAATATTATTGAGTCTTTGCGGTCTACTTTGGAGAGAAGGGTGCATGATTGCCATCTATCTACATAATCGTTACCTGAAATTGCCACTATTTTGCAGGAAGAATGGTACGAGATTCCCTTGAAACAGATACAGGACCCGTATTTATCCATATCGAGACGAGTAGAAGCTGTTTGAGTTCAAACGCGTTTCCTGCACCGCATTAGGCGTGGTAACATTTTGTGATTTTGGTGTTTCCATGTATTTTTCCAACCCATGTACTTAAAAACGTACAGTACCGTATATTTTGGACAGTTAGTTTTCTTCAAGTTTCAGGAAGACCTGAAGTGACGTTCCTGGTAACTTACACGTCGTGGTCTGTACTTTAGGTGTGTGACTGAACGTTTGTGACGTTATTTGCTCGCTGATAAAAACTGACCTGATTTGCAGTCACATCTTACTACAAGATAAAGAAAGAAGCTTAATTTCGCAAGTAAGTAGCATAAGTTTCAATTCGACTCCTCTACGGCACTCTGAACTCATCATCCAGGAGCCACTCCCGCCGGGAGTTCGAGTCCTCCCTCGGGCATGGGTGTGTGTGTGTTGTTCTTAGCATAAGTTAGTTTAAGTAGTGTGTAAGTCTAGGGACCGATGATCGAAGCAGTTTGGTCCCTTAAGAATTCACACACATCTGAACATTTTTCATCATCCAGGGTGTAGCTTTATTTCCGGCAGTTACAGCTCAAAAACCGATGAAGAAACACGCGTTTCAGTCAGTCGTATAATCTGGAAGGCCAGTATCTGAGTCCTTGGTAGGTGAGGTTATTGTATGTATATGCAGTTTTATCACGACGATTTAAGAGTTATTTTCATTTGTGCGACTGGAGTACACTTTGGTACTTATCTTGGCACAGATTTCAATTCAATTTTTTAAAAACGCTGTTTGTGATACTAGTCTCATTTCTTTGGTAGCGTTAATGCAGTGGTTAACACACTGAAGTCGCATTCAGGAGAAGTAGGTTGCAAATCACGCGACAGTCAACCAAATTTTGTTTTTTGTGGTTTCCCGATATTATGTAAGGCAAATGCTTGGCTGGTTCCTCCAAGAATTCTGCTACCTGTTCATTTCCCATGCTTGTGCAGCTGAGCTGACGCTACGTCTGTATTGACCTTGACGCCCGTGGAACTTCAAAATCTATTCTTTTCTTGTTTCACTTGCTCTTGATTAGATTTTTTATCAAGAACTCTGTGCCACTGATAATGCGTGGTTCATTGCGTATTTGTCAGAAACGTGCAACTGCTGTTATTCGCTCAATATTAAGTCGTCTGTATTTACAGAGATGACTCTCATTGCTAGTTCTGATTTTCTGCAATGGAATGACAGACATGCTATATTTTAAGATTCAAAAAATTATTTGAAAAACGTAATTGCCATTTCACAGAGCGCCTAGCGATAATTTTTGTGCTTTCTTAGATAATATTGGTTCTAAACGCTGAAAATAATGTACTATTTCGCTTTGTTGGGAACTACTTAGTCCCTAAATTTCGGAATAGAAAGAGATAAGCTCCTGAAGCTATCTGACTGCTGTTTGCATGTGCACCTCGTTAAGTGTTAAGACGGTTGTTAATTATTACTCTTAACATGCTTTCCACTGGAGAGCATATGGAGCACACATCGTTCTTCTGATGTACGAGTAGTCATGGGCACATATCGATATGTGCTTCCGGCCATTGATCCATAACTGACACGATTAAAAACTATTTTAAGTCTCAGCGGAGAAAACTACTTTAAGACAATTAAAATTAAAGACAACGGTCTTACTTATAACATCATATGGAGTTATAAGTAAATGTAGAGAAGTCGTTGAGGTATCATTGATCACAAAGTAAGCTGGATGGATTCGACTGAAGAAGTTTCTCATCAGATATTGAAGAGAGAACTCAGTGTTCACTCTAAGTTCTTTAGGAAAACAGTGAAAGGCCTACACCTGGGTGATGGAATGGGGACTTCAAACTCAGTTGTTCAGAATAGTAGTTTAGAGTGTATTACATCACTTAGTAATGCCAAGAGAATAAATAGATGCCTTGGAAATACAGATAACTATGGATCATCGTTGTTATTGTGGAAGCTTCTTCATCTCGGCATACATATTGCAACGCACATCCATTTGAATCTGCTTACTGCAGTCACGATTTGGTCTCCCTTTAAAAAATTTTATACCCTCATCCCCCGCCCTCCCTTCCCCTCTATCTTTCTAGCTCAGCTGGATTCACTCATCTAATCTTCAGGAGTCATCTGCACTACTACATTTAGAAGGTTCGTTATTATTTTTTTAAAAGAGAACTAATTCCTGCACGAAGTGATTTTTCTGAGAAATACCACGGATGGCGAAAGTGAAACAGCCATTGCGCATGGCGTTGCCAGGAAAATAGTCTGGAGGGTAGCCCTTAAGCCCATCTATCTTGTCACCACTGTCTAGCTGGAATTGATTTTCAAACGTCTGCAACAGCAGTGATTCGAATCAAGGTTTTCCTACTTAATTGCTGTAGTATTGGGTTATTTTATTGCGTTTTCTGTCAGTACATAAATTTATGAATTCATCCTAACGGCCCTACACATATTCCGTGTGTTATAATCGATTGAGAACTACCGGTTATGAGGTCCCTGGCTTGCTGACATTGTTGATACTTACTCCTCTCTTCTTCGATTACTGGTAGTTTCATCATGTAATGATTGGTTGGGCTGAATTGATCAAGCACAGTGGACTGAGATGTCACTGTTAGTTTATAGTATCCTTCGTCGAAAGAAATTATTGAATTATAATAATAAAATCAAACCTGCCTCAGTAACCGAGATCGCTAACACACGCCCATGCAGTGGCGCTCGTCTCGGAGGTGAGCCTGTTAGAATTCTCGTGGTGAAAAATTTTCACTGTCAGTGTTTGGCCAGCAGTAGGAGGAGAGGTGGTGGCTTATGGTTGCTGATCACCAGTCTTTACACAAACGTCCTGGATTAAATTCGAAACCTCTTCGTAGTGTGTCATAAAGTGAGGGTATGTGACATTGTTGATGGTGATTCGACCGACGGATGGGGACTTTTAGATCGGCTTTCCTGCTGGTGCTATTTAAGAGGAGTAGGTTATGTGCTAGCAACGGATTTCACTCTCTCGCTTCGTTTCATCAGTAACAACACGAACCCAACACTACACTGTCCGAGCACTCATCATAGTATGAAATTTTCACTCTGCAGCGGAGTGTGCTCCGATATGAAACTTCCTGGCAGATTAAAACTGTGTACCAGACCGAGACTCGAAATCGGAACCTTTGTCTTTCTCGGGCAAGTGCTCTACCGACTGAGCTAACCGTGGACGACTCCCGCCCTTTCCTCGCAGATTTAATTTTGCCAGTATCCTTTCTTCCAGGCGTGCTAATTCTGAAAGTTTCACAGGAGAGACGAGGTACTCGCGGAATTAAAGCTGTGAGGAGAGGGCGTGCGTCGTGCTTGGTTAGGTCAGTCGGTAGAGCACTTGCCCGGGAAAGGCAAAGGTCCCGAGTTCGAGTCTCGGTCCGGCACACAGTTCTAATCTGCCCGGAAGTTTCACTCACCACAGTCATCCACAAGACGCAGATACACACTTGACGCTTCATAACAGACCAGAGGATGGCAAACGTAAACCATTTCCACTAGGACCTCACCTGGAACGGCGATATAGGACTCCTGAATCTGCTCCCATACATTGATTCCCTGAGTATAGGACTGCTTTGACTTTAAATAACAAAATCACGCCACGACATTCGAGTAAAACTTCAATTTTCACGAACGTTCTATCTTGGACGACATTTGCTAATTGGAAATTACTATTCAAAACATTCCTACACGTAACCATTAATTTCAATACACTACTTGGCTATGATTCGAACCCTTCCTACTACCGACCACATTTGTAGAACCACTCCCCTTTAACGACCGCCGCGCAGGTGCGCTTAAAAGCAAGCAACCGTAAAATTCACAGTCGAGCCCAGACATGCTTAACACCTCGTTCTCACACCACACAGGTGTTGTGTTTGTTGCCGTATCGATCGAGTTGCAGCAACAGTGACCTCACACAGTCCAAGTGGAATACGTAGCATCTCGCAGAAACAGTTTTTATGTCGCCCACTCTTGGGAACACTGTTAGCATGCAGAGGAGGAGTTATTAGGTCAGAGACGAAACGTAATATTGGCACAGTCTGCAGTGACAGAATTTGGGCCGGCCCGGTGCGCAGGGTCGTCGGCCGACCGCAGCGTACCGGTTGCATTACTTCATTACAGCGCGCCGGCGGCGGCGAGCTCAACACGTGTCCTCTAACACGACCGCCCGCTCGTACTGTGGAAATTCTGAAGTTTAGCACGCCTCGGTCGCTCGCATCGATCCAGCTCACAGCGCACTGGCTGACGCCCAACACACCGTTACCCAAAGATTCCTCCCACCGCTGACGCTTTACAGTGTTAGCGCACTTGTTGTAGCGTTTCGTGTGCAGCCAGCCATTATTAGCCAGAAACGTGACTACCACTTCACCTCTTCGGTATATGAAGGACTTATCTGTATTACGCCTATCAAACAATACTTATGCGACTCTGCATATACTTGGTGATTCAGATATGGGTTTTATGGAACCCACATCGCCTTCAAAAACCACGCAAGAGATTATCATATTCTCTCACTCGCTACGCACGAACTATTAGTCATGCAGGAAAAAATGAACAGGAACTTTTCGTAGGAAATTTAATGTATTTAAATTTTGCACTGGGATATGTTTTTGCTAGTGGCTGTAGTTATCGAATTATTAAAGAGAAACGTACAAAAGTGACCTTCAAACAAGTTTTTCTTGAGTAACGCGAAAACCGTGGCCTCCAGCGGAAACGTAACCCAGTACAAAATTTAATTACATTAAATTTCCTGGAAATAGTTCTTGCTCATTTTTTTCTGTAGGAGCAGTAGTTCGTATGTAGCGAGGGAGAGAATATAAAAATTGTACACGTAGTGTTTGAAGGCACTGCAGGTGGCATAAAACCAATAGATAGGAGCAGCTGAACCACTCTGTATCATAATGTACAACGAAAACTGATACTGTTGAAAGTGTGCAGTAATAGAAGCAAAAACATTCCAGTTAATCTGATTCCACGATCGAGTCGTTTGCTACATAAATGCCGCGAGGGACTAGCCGAGGGGTCTACGGCGCTACAGTCATGGACTGTGCGGCTGGTCCTGCCGGAAGTTCGAGTCTTCCCTCGGGCATTAGTGTGTGTGCGTGTGTTTGTCCTTAGGATAATTTAGGTTACGTAGTGTGTAAGCTTAGGGACTGGTGACCTTAGCAGTTAAGTCCCATAAGATTTCACACACATTTTTTTGCTACATAAATGCGAATACGTGCTTACGAACCGCCACTGACTTCATAAGCAGTATTTCTGCAGTTAGTAGAAATGCATCTGCAATGTAAACTTTTCAGTTAAATCTCTAACGAAACGGCCTCAAACTTCACTATTAATCATGATACACCCTATACAATTCTTTCTTGTTGATAATAGGGATATTCGATGACAATAGATATTTACGAAATATCGATGCTGAGAGTGTATACTTCGACACTTCTTTATCGATACTTAAGTATGTGAAATATTGGAACAGCGACGCTAAAGATAAAATATGGACTTCCAGTGTTGGCAAAAAATACCAGGCTTCTTGTTATAACGGTCAATATTTTTTTCTTCATTCAAACGAACTTTTTTCCGAACCGTCTTATAACGATGCCAGCGCAACATATCTGCGACTTCTAAAACGGAGGACGCGGACGGTACTTTGTGGTGGTGGTGGTAGTGAGGGAAATGGGAGGGGGGGGGGGAGGGGGGAGGTGAGCCAAGAGAGAGAAACAAAAGCTGATTTATGGAGTTAACATTATAAAATAGCAAAAGAGAAGAATAATTCGCAATCTGTAACAGAAGTGGACCTGTCATTGCAGCTCATTTATTATCTGAAAGATCGTCCTTTAGATCTTAAACAAGGTCAGTTAGAAGTAAGAAAACACATTATCTGTACTACAGGGTGGCCCACGGGAAATACAGTAGTTTATTTTCGATTGGCTACTCTGCTAAGATATATATCTTCTCGCGCCAGCTTTCGCATCTAATCGGACTCACATAGTATGCCATTCAGTCCAGTACGGAACTTTGGTCAATGCAGGCAGGTACAGAGGCAGTGGAGGAGTCCTGTCGTTTCCGTCGGATGCAGGGCGTTGCAGCTATCAAACCCGCAATGCGCCGTGGGAGGGACTGCAATTTCTGTGTTCCAGACAGAAGGACAATAACCAGGTGGATGAAACAGTCCCGTGAGACGGGCCTTGTAACCAATGTGACGCGTATGGAACCTGAATTACAGTTAGAACGCCTGAAATTGTATTGGACGAGTACACGCAGCGCTGCAGCAAAGGTCACAGCGATCTGTCCGTCGCCTTTACAGAACATCACAAATCCCTCGCACGTCTTTGCAGACGATTGTGGAACAAGATTTAAAGGTTCATATCTATCAACTGAAATGGTCTCAACAGTGACAACTAGGAGATAATGTGAAGAGGCGAAATTTCTGCACATCATTAGTGGCAAAACTTTCCAGGATGACGAATTTTTGACAAACCTTGTGATGTCTGATGTGGCAAACTTTCATCTGAATAGATTCGTTAGTAAACAAAACTTCCGATATTACTCTGACACAATCCCACGGTTCATTCACGAAAAGCCGCATAGTAGCCGAAACGTTATCGTTTGGTGTGCCATTAGACAGTTCATTGGAATCGTTGGGCCACATCGTTTTGAAGACAAAAACGGTGGTCCATTGAGTGTCGGTTCCGGGCGGTATACAACCATAATTAACAACTTCTTTATTCCACAGGTGCAGCGACCCTGCTGTCGAAAAAGCGACATGGCTTCAATAAGATGGGGCTACAGCTCATACGGCCCCTAATTCAGTGACTACACTGAGGCGCCACTTTACACAATAATTAATCTAATATTAATCTACATCTACATGAATACGCTGCAATTCACAAATAAGCGCCTGGCAGTGGGTTCATCGAACCACCTTCAAGCTGTTTTTCTATCGGCCCACTCCCGAACGGCGCGCGGGGGAAAAAGAGCATTTAAATATTTCCGTGCGAACTCTGATCTGTCTTATTTTAGCTTGATGATCATTTCTCCTTATATAGGTGGCCGCAGAAAGAATATTTTCGCAATCGGACGAGAAAGTTGGTGACTGAAATTTCGTGAGAAGATTCTGCCGCTACGAGAAACGCCTTTGTTTTAATGATTGCCACTCCATTTCACGTATCATGTCTGTGGTACTCTTTTCCTATTCCGTGATAATACATTACGAGCTGCCCCTCTTCACCATTTGATGAGCATCCCACACCACTCAGCAGTACTCCAGAAGAGGGCAGACAACAGTGGTGTAGTAGACCTGCTGCCATTTTCTGAGTGTTCTGCCAATAAATCGCATTCTTTGGTTTGCTTCCCCCACAACATTATCTATGGGATCTTTCCATTTTAAGTTACTCGTAACTGTAATCCCAAAGAATTTAGTTGAATTTACAGTCTTTAGATTTGTGTGATTAATCGTGTGACCGAAATTTAGAGAATTTCTTTAGTACCCATGTGGATGACTTCACACTTTTCATTATTTAGAGTCAACTGCCATTTTCACACCATATATATATATATACCTTGTCTAAATCATTGCTGCGCGGGGTAGCCACGCGGTCTGAGGCGTCTTGTCACGTTCCGCGCGGCTGCCCCCTTCGAAGGTTCGAGTCCTCCCTCGGGCATGGGTGTGTGTTATCCATAGCGTAAGTTAGTTTAAGTTAGATTAAGTAGTGTGTAAGCTTAGGGACCGATGACCTAAGCAGTTTGGTCCCATAAGATCTAACTACAAATTTACAAGAAAAAAATTTCTAAATCATTTTGCAAGTGATTTTGACCATCTGATGACTTCAGAAGACGGTAAATAACAACATCATCTGCAAACAGTTTACAAGTGCTGCTCAGTTTGTCTCCTAGATCTTTTATGTAGACCAGGAACAACAGAGGGCCTATAACACTTCCTTGGAGAACACCAGATATTACATGTGTTGTACTCGATGATTTTCCGTCAGTTACTGTGAACTGTGGCTTTTCTGACAGGAAGTCATGAATCCAGTCGCACAACTGAGACGATACTCCATAGGCACGCAATTTGATTAGAAGCCCATTTTGAGGAACGGTATCAAAAGCCTTCTGGAAAACTAAAAATATGGAATAAATTTGACATCCGGTTCTAGGCGCTTCAGTCTGGAACCGCGTGACCGCTACGGTCGCAGGTTCGAATCCTGCCTAGGGCATGGATGTGTGTGATGTCCTTAGGTTAGTTAAGTTTAAGTAGTTCTAAGTTCTAGGGGATTGATGACCACAGATGTTAAGTCCCATAGTGCTCAGAGCCATTTTTTTTTTAAATTTGACATCCCTTATGGATAACACTGATTACTTCGTGAGAATGAAGGACTAGTTGTTTCATAAGAACGATATTTTCTGAATTCGTATTGACTACTTTCAATAAATCGTTTTCTTCTAGGTAATTCATAATGTTCAAACACAGCATATGTTCCAAAATCCTACTGCAAATCGATATGGGTCTGTAATATAGCGGATTACTCCTATTCCCGTTCTTGGGTATTAGTGTGATTTGTGCAACTTTCCAGTCTATGGGTACGGATATTTCGTCAGCGAGCGGTTGTTTATTATTGCTAACCATGGAGCTATTGTATCGGCATACTCTGAAAGGAACCTGACTGGTATAAAGACTGGACCGGAGGCCTTGCCTTTATAAAATGATTTAAGCTGCTTCGCTACATCAAGGATATCTGCTTGTAAGTTACTCACGTTGGCTGTTGTTCTTGATTCGATTTATGGAATAGTTATTTCGTCTTCTTTGGTCAAGGAGCTTCGGAAAACCATGATTAGTAACTCTATTTTAGCTGTGCTGTCATCAAAGACACCACCATTGCTAACGAGATTCGGCGATATTTTATGACTGGAGAGATCACCTGATCTTCCAGGCGCAGATTATTTTCTGTGAGGTCATCCCACGGAAACAAGCTTTTTCACGGCGACTCCCCAATACTCATGTGTTGAAAGTCACAATCGGGGGAGAGATAGAGACCATTCCCAAATAAATGATTGAGAACTCAATGAGGAGCTTCCGCGAACGTCTTCAGAAAATCATCTCCAATGAAAGAAGCCATTTGTGCCACGTACTTTTTAAGAAATAAACTTCTATTTGGCTTTTGAGTAATGCAATGTGTTTAGAACAGCCATCTGTATTTATATTTGTGTAAATAGACAATGAACCAATGGGCCACCCTGCAACTATCAAAAGCTACAGAAAATGAACATCAATACTTGACTGTCTAGCCGCACAGTTAGCTTTTGGAAGGTAGAAAGGGAAACTTCTCTCAAAAATGTTATTTTTAGTCTGTAGATAAAAGCTTGTGGGATATGTTACGTTAATTATTGCTGTACTTATTGAAATATGATACTGGATATGTTTGTGTGTGGTTTTTAACACCGTTCTATAAATCCATCATTTAACATCGGTGTTCAAAGCAGCGATGTTTTGGAGTCAACTGTTTTCGACCATCAATGTTTAGGCGTTGATTACGAAATCGAAATCAGCGTCAATTATTTGCCTATATCGCACGTCCCTAGTTGATACCGATGCTTCTTGAAACACATGTGGAGAAGTTTTGAAAATGTATCAGAAGTTTTTGAACATTTCACATGAATTCAATATTTTTAATATAATGATTCAATATTTTAATTGTTACTGAAAGCGGTCCACAATCTTCATCCTCCAACAACTTTATATGTATGAAAAAGTTATAACACATAAATTTGCTTTAGATTTTCTCCTTAAGCAATGATCCGTGCTTGAATCCATATTTGGAAGACAGCGCCAGTCCCTAAGGATGTTTAACAAATATTCATATTAATATTAATGAGCGTGTCAAGCCTATACAGTTTCGAGAAAATGTGCGAATTAGTACCATAGAAAAAACAAAAATTTCTCAGAACTCGATAGGTGCTCTGTACAAAGATATTCAGGAGAGATAAATATATGAAAATAAAGTCAGTACCTAGTTAGTTGACGAATTATTTAATATTATTGTTGTTATATGATTGCGCGGTGTCTGTTCTTTCGGACATGTCCGAAAGAACAGACTTCACGCAGAACCCGCAGTTGTGATGCGTATTATATAAATTGAAAGTGGAGGGGGAGAAAGGAAAGGAATTATTGATATCAGCTGCATTGGGAATTTGTGCGGAGTCGGTGGCTACGAGGAAAAACGCGTGCTGGACTGGCATCTCCTGCTTACTAGGCAGTTGGGTTAGCCACTGCGCCAGCCGGACACAATGGTTGTCGCAACTCCGTGGACTATCTCGGCACGCATCTCAGCCGACCCACAATCCCACCCAACGCCACCTGTCCACAGTCCCTGCCCATTTCCTCCGTGCTCGCTACCTTGAGATTCCGACAGGAGCTCAGACATAGTTACACATCCGCACTGAAAAGGGCACAGGTCATCCCCGTTTTCAAGAAGGGACGTCGAACAGATGTGCAGAACTATAGACCTATATCTCTAACGTCTGTCAGTTGTAGAATTTTGGAACACGTATTATGTTCTAGTATAATGACTTTTCTGGAGACTAGAAATCTACTCTGTAGGAAACAATATGGGTTTCGAAAAAGACGATCGTGTGAAACCCAGCTCGCGCTATTAGTCCACGAGACTCAGAGGGCCATAGACACGGGTTCACAGGTAGATCCCGTGTTTCTTGACTCCCGCAAGGCGTTCGATACAGTTCCCCACAGTCGTTTAATGAACAAAGTAAGAGCATATGGACTATCAGACCAATTGTGTGATTGGATTGAAGAGTTTCTAGATAACAGAACGTAGCATGTCATTCTCAATGGAGAGGAGTCTTCCGAAGTAAGAGTGATTTCAGGTGTGCCGCAGGGGAGTGTCGTAGGACCGTTGCTATTCACAATATACATAAATGTCCTTGTGGATGACATCGGAAGTTCACTGAGGCTTTTTGCGGATGATGCTGTGGTATATCGAGAGGTTGTAACAATGGAAAATTGTACTGAAATGCAGGAGGATCTGCAGCGAATTGACGCATGGTGCAGGGAATGGCAATTGAATATCAATGTAGACAAGTGTAATGTGCTGCGCATACATAGAAGGAAAGATCCCTTATCATTTAGCTACAATATAGCAGGTCAGCAACTGGAAGCAGTTAATTCCATAAATTATCTGGGAGTACGCATTAGGAGTGATTTAAAATGGAATGATCATATAAAGTTGATCGTCGGTAAAGCAGATGCTAGACTGAGATTCATTGGAAGAATCCTAAGGAAATGCAATCCGAAAACAAAAGAAATAAGTTGCAGTACACTTGTTCGCCCACTGCTTAAATACTGCTCAGCAGTGTGGGATCCGTATCAGATAGGGTTGATAGAAGAGATATGTGTGCGAAATCTTATGGGACTTAACTGCTAAGGTCATCAGTCCCTAAGCTTACACACTACTTAACCTAAATTATCCGAAGGGCAAACACACACACCCATGCCCGAGGGAGGACTCGAACCTCCGCCGGGGCCAGCCGCACAGTCCATGACTGCAGCGCCTAAGACCGCTCGGCTAATCCCGCACGGCCGATAGAAGAGATAGAGAAGATCCAACGGAGAGCAGCGCGCTTCGTTACAGGATCATTTAGTAATCGCGAAAGCGTTACGGAGATGACAGATAAACTCCAGTGGAAGACTCTGCAAGAGAGACGCTCAGTAGCTCGGTACGGACTTTTGTTGAAGTTTCGAGAACATACCTTCACCGAGGAGTCAAGCAGTATATTGTTCCCACCTACGTATATCTCGCGAAGAGACTAGAGCCCACACAGAGGCATACCGACAATCCTTCTTTCCACGAAAAATACGAGACTGAAATAGAAGGGAGAACCGATAGAGGTGCCCAAGGTACCCTCCGCCACACACCATCAAGTGGCTTGCGGAGTATGGATGTAGATGTAGATGAAAGTGGTGGATTAGTTGCCCATCGCGGCGAATCAATTACGAGGGTGAGACAAATGAAAACCTTAAATATTTTTTATTGTGCAGAAGTGGTACAAAGCTGTATCAGTTTTCTACATAATCTCCCCCACGCTCAATCCAAGTCCTCCAGCGCTTACAAAATGCATAAAATTCTTTTGGTATGCCGCGCAACGACTCATGCACCGCGTGGCGTACCTCTTCATCAGAACGGAACTCCTTTCCTCCCATTGCGTCTTTGAGTGGTCCAGACATATGGAAATCACTTGGGGCAAGGTCTGGTGAGTATGGTGGATGAGGAAGACACTCAAAATGCAGGGCTGTGATTGTTGCAATTGTTGTACGGGCAGTTTGGGGCTTTGCATTGTCATGTTGCCCGCATCTCGTGGTCGTGCGGTAGCGTTCTCGCTTCCCACGCCCGGGTTCCCGGGTTCGATTCCCGGCGGGGTCAGGGATTTTCTCTGCCTCGTGATGGCTGGGTGTTGTGTGCTGTCCTTAGGTTACTTAGGTTTAAGTAGTTCTAAGTTCTAGGGGACTGATGACCATAGATGTTAAGTCCCATAGTGCTCAGAGCCATTTGAACCATTGTCATGTTGCAAAAGGACACCTGCTGACAGCAACGCACTTCGCGTTGATTTGATAGCAGGCCACAGATGATTTTTTTTAGGAGATCTGTGTGTGATTCACTGGTGACAGTGGTCCCTCTAGGCATGTAATACTCCAAAATGACGCCTTTTTCGTCCCAAAAGAGAGTCAGCATAACATTCCCTGCTGATGGTTCTGTTCGAAACTTCTATGGTTTTGGTGATGAGGAGTGGCGCCATTCCTTGCTCGCTCTCTTCGTTTCCGGTTGGTGGAGGTGAACCTAGGTTTCGCCCCCAGTAACTATTCTTGCAGGGAAGCCATCACCTTCTCGTTCAAAGCGCCGAAGAAGTTCTTCACAAGCATCAACACGTCGTTCTCTCATTTCAGGAGTCAGCTGCCGAGGCACCCATCTTGCTGCAAACACTCTGTGAAACTGGAGCACATCATACACAATGTGGTGTGCTGACCCATGACTAATCTTTAAACACGCTGCAGTGTCATTCAGTGTCACTCGGCGGTTTTTGTTCACTATGGCTTCAACTGCTGAAATGTTCTGTGGAGTCACAACTCGTTGTCCCTGACCTGGACGAGGAGCATCTTCCACTGAAGTCACACCATTTGCGAACTTCCTACTCCATTCGTAGACTTGCTACTGTGACAAACATGCATCACCGTACTGAACCTTCATTCGACGATGAATTTCAATAGGTTTCACACCTTCATTACGCAAAAACCGAATAAAAGAACGCTGTTCTTCCCTGGTGCAAGTCGCAAGTGGGGCGGCCATCGTTATACTGATACTGCGACGGTAAGTGTGTATCTGCACTATGCTGCCACCTGCAGGAAATTCTGCAAGCTGTTTGTAGCACGCTTACCAACTTACAGGATAACGGCGCGAAATTTCGATTTGTTATTACAAATTTAAGGTTTTCAATTGGCTCACCCTTGTATATGAATGTGGGGGGTATGTTCTTTCGGCTTTTCACGGCTCAGCAGTTCTCTATTCAAAGAATAGGAGTTACGCATTAATCAAGGTCGTGAAAGTTTCCACTACGGAAAGTTACGTATTCTCACTAAACACAAACCTCTAGACAGTCACTGTCAAATATCTTGAAATATCGTCACACGCTGTTGTTACAATCTGCACACATTACCAACACTGAAGTTCATTGGTCGGCATGGTAAACGCATATCGACACTCCATATTTATAATCACTCGTAGCTAAGAACATTGTCTCACAATTTGGTATATTCCTAGCGGTTTACGGGGGGGTCAACCCACGACGATGTGGACACTCACTCAGTCTGCACGATACTCCTCCTACCGCTACGCCATTACAACCACTGACTTACTATCCACTGTCTCAGCTACACCTGGCAACATTATCTCTTGCTGGGCGCACTTGGCACTTGACTGTCGATTCTAGGCCTATGCTCCACCGGTGCGAGTAAAATATGCTTTGAGTTAGGGACCGTCAATCATTACACTTTGTTTCTCTACTTTTCACGGATTGATATTAAGCTCCCCGTTCTAGCCTGAGTCAGGACAAACACTACCGACCGACCACCGTGTCATCCTCTGCCGATGGTGTCACCTGGATGCGGTATGGAGGGACGTGGGGTCAGCGCACCGCTCTCCCAGCCGTTGTCGGCTTTTCAGACCTTGGAGCCTCCACTTCCCATTCAAGTAGCTCCTCAAGTATCATCAACAGGATGAGTGTACCCTATTCCAGCCCCTCCCCCAAGAAAAGTTTCCCCTACGAGTACCGGGAATCGAACCAGGATTCTCCGTATGGCAATCCGCCATGCTAACCCTTTTCTTTCCCTTCATTTTGTTCGTTATTGATCGTTGTGTCTGGTCATTGCGGACGTCACATGACATCCGTTCAAGTCCGTTTGTTGATCGTTCCACTCAGTTTTTTTATTACAGAGGCCAACCGGATCTCTAACCGAACACGCTGAGCTATCGTGCCGGCACCATTCAGCTACAGAGGCAGGCGTGAGCTCATATAAAGTTTTTATCTACTATAGCTACTACTACTTTCTAATATTTATGTGACATTTACTTCTAAATGATGAATCCTCTACAAAATATAAGTCTTTTGTGACCTCTATGTCTTCATGTGAACATAATGTAAAATATTTAGAATCACTGGTTTGATGTAGGAGAGGGTCCAGGATCATAATCTTGCCAGGATAAATAGATCAACAAAAATATAAAAAATAAAAATTTAACATTTATACATACGTTTAAACCGAAAACTTTATTGTGTAGAGCAGAATTACTCACAAATCGAATAACTCAAGAGTTCCTAGGTTGGTACAAATTTTACTCTTCTGATTTCACCCTATCTGATGGTTTAAGTAAGTCATGCAGTCGAATGGTGAAATGATGCCTAAAATAATCGTAGAGTACCAGCGAGCCAACGTGCATTGCCCATGGCATTTGTGATACAGAATGATTTAACAAGACCGTTTTTATAGTTTATAACCTTTTTAATAAAGCCAATTGGTGACTTCTTGTCGGGCGCCACAAGTTTTATATTTATTGCATAATGCTGCCCTACCTCCCCGCTTGTGTAGATACTGAGATGTTAGTAACGTTTATGGCTGTGCTTTAAACTAGAGAATGCTGTACGCAGTACAAATGATAGGCAAGCGGCATAAACTAGCTATCGAATGCATTGGAACAAGGGCATCTATGTTTAGTAATCAGAGACGATATTCACATAATTTTAGTTACTGCCCATAGTGTACAATGCTACGAAAGTTAAATATTGTGACAGCGTTTTCGTATGTCGGTAAAAGATTGTACTCTTTATCAAAACAAATTTCAATATTGAGCATAATAAAAGTGGGACATCCTTGACGGTGCTCTGTGTGGTTTAAGCCATTCTGATTCTCTGGACTACATGACTAACTAGGGAAGTCTCTCGGCTAGAACAGGAATTCTGTGTTCCAACTGTATTTAGAAGGTTTACGTACCACTGTGATTAGGATGGTGAAAGCATTCGATTATGTTACTATTCGTTTGCTCACTATTGGACTTTATAAATGCACATAAGGTTCCTCAACAAAATACATGAAACAATATATAGAATCAGAGTAGGCACATTTGACGAAAACGAAATCTCAGAATCACACCCTTGAGATGCAAAATCAAATGCCACTTGAATCACTTTCTTGAATTCAGCAACATGTGCGAGGGTATTGTACCCAGCCGCTTCCGAGGAATATTGAAGTATACACTGGAGGAGACAGCTTATTACGATAAACAGAATGTATGTACATTATGAAAATTCTGTTTTGAAATTTAGTGTCAAAGTCACTACGGGGAATCCTTATGGAGGCTGTTATCCTTCTTGCATATTATTTACATTGCCGGAAGAAATACAGAGTGATTCAAAATCACTTTTATAAACTAACATGGCACATCGGGTATACAGCAAGGATCAGTAATCACATAGGAAGCGGGGGTTGCAAAAGGCCATCCGGGGTTGCTAAATGGCGTTTTAGTTACTTAGTCACATGCTAAAAATGGAGCCCCACTGCAGGAGATGCTCAAAGTTTTGTCCAGATGCACCGAGACACGTCTGACATCGACGTTGAACTGAACTGTGCACCCACTCAAAGATACCTGGTGTATTTCGAAGACATCGTGCTGTCGCAACTATCCTGCCGACTAGTTTCTCTGGTGATGTACAAGTGCTTCACACACAAGGTCGTTCAGATACCTCTACAGAAAAAAAATCGGTTGGGGGCTGATCGGGTAGTCGTGGTGTCCATGCGACTGGCCACCACGACCAATTTAGCGGCCGGGTAAGGTTGTCTCCATATGTGCCCTCACTTGTCTGTTGAAATGCGCGGCGGTTCCGGCGTGCTGAAATCTAATGCGGCGATGAATAGGCATGGGAACATAACTGAGCATGTCTGACAAAACCTTTCACGGGTATAAGAGATACGTGCGACCATCAAGTTGGCTGGGAGAATGTACGGCCCATTTAAACGGTCTCCGACGATGCCACCCTTCACGTGACAGAAGCGCCCTCTCGTGGCGCTAGCGACCCCAAATTCCTATATGATTACAGATCCTTGTTGTGTGTCCGATGTGCCATGCTAGTTTGTAAATGTTTTCTTGAATTACCCAGCATACATCAAAAGCTGTATACATTTTGTTGTTTTTGGCGGAATGATCATGCATTCAGTGTCTTTACCCGTAAATGAGTGATTTACTATTGTTGTGTCCTCGTGAGGACTTCAAGAATCATAAAGTAGTTTCCACTTCTGGTTATTTTCAGCGTTATCATTAACAACATTCACGGAAAAGATTTTGAAATGGTCTTTTGACATTATCCCGCTTGTACTAGCCTCAGAATGTATGTCTGATGGAGAATTGTCTTCAATAGCCTTTTTAACTTTCGAGCCTGAAGTGCTTTGCTGAAGACAAATGTGCAGGTTTTTTTTCTTATTGAGTGTCCACCTATTTAAAGTCCAACATTTGTTGTGTCACTACGAATTGTATTGTGTGTAGACTGAACCAAAACATCTGTTGATTTTTCCCTGTTTTAGATATCGTTTCATCAGAAGGTAGTTCATAAGCAAATCCACTTTGATCAGTGTTCCAAATGCAGAGTGGCTGTATCTGGAAACTTGCCGGTTCCTGGTTGACTGCCTGTATCTCGTAGTCGTGCGGTAGCGTTCTCGCTTCCCACGTCCGGGTTCCCGGGTTCGATTCCCGGCGGGGTCAGGGATTTTCTCTGCCTCGTGATGGCTGGGTGTTGTGTGCTGTCCTTAGGTTAGTTAGGTTTAAGTAGTTCTAAGTTCTAGGGGACTTATGACCACAGCAGTTGAGTCCCATAGTGCTCAGAGCCATTTGAACCATTTTTTTGGTTGACTGCTTCGAGAAAACGGGCCCGACGCTGGCAAATATTTTGGCCTTCCTGTACATCTCTGGTTGTTATGAACTCTGTAACGGTTCAAATGGCTCTGAGTACTATGGGACTTAACTTCCCATGCCCGAGGCAGGATTCGAACTTGCGCCGTAGCGGTCTCACGGTTCCAGACTGTAGCACCTAGAACCGCTCGGCCACTCTGGCCGGCGAACTCAGTAACGTGTCTACGGCACATTCTGTATTCGTTCTTGACACATGCTATGAAAGCTGCCGCACATTTGAACTTTGTATGACCAATTTCTCTTGCTTTTTGCATTTCCCATAAGTTCAAGTGCCAGTAATGGACACATTTTCCTTCAGTCGTTGCTATGTCTAATTGGGATAGACTGTGTTGTTTTATCTCTAATTCTTTGGTTGCCTTGTTTCCTCGAAATGGGCCGCACGGGGTAGCCGCGTGGTCTTAGGCGTCTTGTCACGGTCCGCACGGCTTCCCTCGTCGGAGGTTCGAGTCCTTCCTCGTGCGTGGGTGTGTGTGTTGTCCTTAGCGTAAGTTAGTTTAAGTTAGATTAAATGGTGCGTAAGCTTGGGGACCGATGACCTCAGCAGTTTGTTCCCATAAGACCTTACCACAAATTTCCAAATTTCCACAATTTCCTCGATATGGATATGCATTACGTCTCGTTTTCTTCATATAATAAAATATTACTTTGATGTTCGATGTGCTTTTTATAAATGGCTGTCTCTTCAATAAGTCTCTGTAGGTCGTAACTTTGTGTGGAGGTGTATGATAATCACTATAAATACATTCTTCCGAAAATTTTGTTAAAATACTGACAGTATCGGATATATTTCCTGGTGAATATTCGTAGTCACCAGAACTATTAACTTATCTTTGAGGAGTACTGTTTCTGCCACTGCCACTAGCACTGCAGTCTTGAACACTATTAATCGCGTTACTGTTTTCTTCATCCACTATCCTATCCAATGTAATTTCAGTTAAGCAGTCATATGAATATTCATGTTTGTGAATAATTAGATCCACTCAGAACAGTGATAAAGTGTCATCATCCTGTCTTACATGTCTTCCGTTGGATAACGCCTTCTTAACTTGGATGCCACAATATTTAAAACGTTCCAAATACGAATGGATCCGTTACTTTTTGCTGTCTATGTATGACAGTACTGACACACGTATACTAAACACGTCAACTACTTGTTGATGTAACTGATTGACTGGCGTGTTAATTCCTCCTCCTTCGAATCTGCAGTCGCTGTTGTGTACAAATCAAGAGCAATACAATTACACGACGTCGCAAGCGTGGTTAGAAATGTGGGATAGGTCTGTTTATAAATGCTTAAATACAAATTCCTGTTCGAGCCGAGAGACGTCCCTTGTGAGTATAGTGACAATGTGTTTATGATAATGTCCAAACGGAGGTGTTTTGTCATTGCTTCCTTCAGAGACGTGAATGATGTGTTCGAACTACCTCGTGAGCATAAATGATATGATAGCTTATGTAGTGTGCTGTTGTTTTTATTAATGAAGAACTGTAGGTATGAAGAGGAAAGGGATATTTTGCGATGGTTTGTACCATAATCGTCTCTAATTAACACTCTGAATTTAACGGGCGAATCACTGTGACTCTCGGGCTCATTCCTCAAGGCAGTGTGCAGAGGTTTCATACCAGAAGAATGCCCACAATCTGATAAGAAGATGCATGCGGCCACAACTTTTTCTCTGGCAGATCACATTACAGCGAAAAATATTTCTTCGAGCATCAGGATACGAACCAATTACTCTCAGGTTGCGAGTCATTCAGTTAGCGACCTCATTAACAGACGCGAATACAGAACTCATTGTTCTCATACCAAGGTACCACAGCTAAATTAAATTAAATTACAGTCTCGATTTCTTTTGTCTTTCAGTGATATTGTAAAATTATTATTTGCTAACTTTGTCTCACAGACCACTTGTCTCAAAGACTTAAAAAAAATTCTACTAGTTTTGTTGATCGTCAGATGATTAACTGTTATAAATTCTCCTCTCGTAATTTAGCTGCATCTATATGTGTACTCCGCAAGTCACTATAAAGTGCATGGCGGAGTAGATATCGTACCAGTATTACCGACTTTCTTTCTTGCTCCATTCGCATACTGAGCAAGGGACAAAAGGTTGTCTGTTTGCCTCTCTGTGTGTCCTACCTCTCTTATTTTATTATCATAAATATACGCGAAATATACCACGGTTTCAGCATTATGGTCGCACAGTCTTCTTCCAATACAGTGATCTCTCTAATTCCCAACAGGGTTCTTGTGAGAACTACGTCTTACTACCAGAGATTCCAGTTTATGTCTAGGGCAGCGTTTCTGTTACTCTTTCGTATGGGCTATATCGCCCTCTTACGATTCTGGAGCAAAAGCGGAGCAAAGCTTCACTGCGCTGGCCACAGGCAGGGCAGTCGGAACTGCCCGCTGCCGTGTCATTCTCAGTCAACTGCACATTTGGATGCGGTATGGAGGGGCGAGGGATCAGCGCACCGCTCTCTCGGCCGTTGTCGGCTTTCCAGGCCTTGGAACCGCCAATTCGCATTCAAGCAGCGCCTCAGTTGGCATCACGAGACTGAATGGACCCCATTCCAATTCTACCGTAAAACATAAACGTAAACAGTCTCTGGGGGACACTTAGGCACCGATCGAGCGCCGTGTCATCCTCCGCGAATGGCGTCGTTGGATGCTGTATGGAGGGATATGTGGTCAGCGCACCGTTCTTCCGGCCGTTGTCAGTTTTCGTGACCTGGAGCCGCTATGACTCGGCCAGGTAGCTCCTTAGCTGGCATCACGGGACTTAGTGCAACTCGTTCCACCCCTTCCACTAAAGGAAAAATCCCTGGCAGTAGGTAGAATTGAACGCGCGTCCTCTGCGTGGCAGTTATCTACACTGACCACTCACCTACGGAGACGGAGAAGAGTCTAGCAGCGCCTCTCTGAAATCGTTCAACGTCTGTTGCATGTACACATAGTTACCATTGCAAACACCGGAACAATATTCTAGAACTGATCGAACTTACGTTTTGTATACGATTTACTTTACAGATGGGTTGTACGAGGGGCGTTCAATGAGTAATGCAAAATATGTTTTTCGGAAAGCAGGTTGGTTTTATTCAGGATTCCAATACACATATTCTTCCCCACTCTTTTGGCTGCAAATTCTATTTTTCAACGTAATCTCCGTCCAGTCATACGGCCTTACGCCATCTTACCGGGAGGGCCTGTACACCAGCCTTGCTGCGTGAATAATCTCCCTATCATCCACATACTGCTTCAGGAGAGTGCGTCCCTAAATGGGGGAAACAGACGGAAGTCGGAAGGTGCGAGATCGGGGCCGTAGGGTGGACGAGGAAGAACACTCCAATGACGTTTTGTGAGCTCCTCTCAGGTGCGCAGACTTTGGTGAGGTCTTGCGTTGTCATGGAGAAGGTGAATTTCGTTTGTATTTTTGTGGCGATGAACACGCTTCAGTCGTTTCTTTAATTTCCTGAGTAACACAGTGCACTTAGGAGTTAACCGTTGCATCACAAGGGAGGACATAAAACAGAATAATCCCTTCAGAGACCCAGAAGACCGTCGCCATTACTTTGCACCTTCTCATCGGAGGAGTGGTGGTGTGGCGCCACTCCATTCACTGCAGTTTTGTTTCTGGTTCGAAGTGATGAACTTATGTTTCATAGCCTGTGACGATGTTCGACAAAAAATTGTCACTATCAGCCTCGTAACGTGCAAGCAATTTCGCACACATGGTCCTTCGTTCCTCTGCATGGTCTTCAGTTAGGTGGCGAGGAATCTAGCGGGCACACACCTCTGAGTACCCCAAGTGGTGGAGGAGTGTGTCAGCACCACCAACAGAGACGTACAGTTGAGCAACGAGGTGTTTGAGTGTGATCTGTCGATCACATCGAATGAGAGTGTCCGCACGTTCCGACACTGCAGGAGTCACAGCTGCGTGCGGCCTACCGGCACGCGTGGGACAGGTTTGCGCAACCTTGTTGCGATGATGACAGACGCCTCACCCGTGCTTTCGTAAAGATTCTGCAAGCGTCCATGAATATCTACGATGTTCTGGTTTTCCGCAAAAGAAACTCAATGACAGCTTCCTGTTTGGAAAGCAGATTTGTTACTGACTCCATTTTGAAGGTTAAGTATAGCGTCACAAACTATCGAATATTCATGAAACTATAGGGCTGAAGCGGGGATATTTCACGATGCACCACAGAACATTCCGCATTTTTTCAACCGAAATTGTCCGAGAAAGAAAAAGGTGTTGCATTATTTATTGAACGACCCTCACACATTCGCCGTCCAGTATAACTTAGCGGGTTGTATTAGTCAAATATCGCTCGAACCACTCACGTGTTTGCGAAGTTACTGCATGTGATCGTATCTTGGCAGTCAACGATGAGGTACAGAATCGAATTCTTTCGAAAATGTAGGAACACGGAGTCTCACTGTTCACCTTGGTGTGTTGTTTGGAAGATTCGTGTATGAATAAGGCAATCCGTTTAACACGAGTGGTTTTTCCCTAAATCTGAGTTTATTTTTTGAGAGAAGCTTGTTTTTATCCAGGATCGTCATCATGTTTGAGCATAGAACATGCTCCAGGATACTGCAACAGACGGGTGTCAGCGATGCAACAAAAGATGAAATGTTTGTTGCAAAAAGGTGCCTACGAGGGTATTTCAAAGAGTAAGTTAAACTTTATTATGGCAGGCCAAGGAACTTTTATTATATGTTCCGCTACACTTCAAAGTTACACAGATACATGACACTACTTTTAAAACATACTTAACAAATATCTGTAAACAATGGAACGTCATACCAATTGTTCGATTTATCGACGGTAGAAAGGTGCTCCTTGGTCACGGGTCCATTCGGCAACAGTGTAAGATGGCTATTTTTTGACGATGTTATTGGTTACGTTAATATTTGTAAGGGAAAATGATTTATTTGAAGAATTGTGTCAGAGAAACAGTTGTTAGGCAACAGTATCTGTGACTGCGATGGCAGCACTGTGGAATCGTAAAATTTTTGACAGTCAGAAGTGAATAGCTGCGGTGTGCAGCAGGTGGGAGTCGTTGAGTGTACAGTGTAATGCATGGACGCACGTTTGGAACTATGTAAGGTGCAGCTTCATTACGAGGAGAAATGTTGACTCAGAACAATGGCTGGATAGCATCCGGACATAAAAAAGGCTTTGAAATAAATAACTAGGTATTATTTGATGAGGTAAAAAGTTTATTTTTATTTTTGTAGACTAGTATTGTTGGTCCACTTCACCTCGGCACAGTCGTGTTTTTGATAATTATTCTATTGACCGATCTTCTGAGTTAATTTACTGTACCACGGAAGTTAGTAGATTAAATGAATTTTCATATTGGAGTCTATAACTGATTTTGTTTTTTTATAAGATCCTTCTTAAATGAAATTTCAGAACTTAAAGGTTGAGTCATGTGTTTCATTTTCATTCTGTTTGAAGATTATGAACCCAGTTTCCATGGACCAGCTGCTTTCAGCAGTATTTTTTTAGCTGTTGCGGAGTCTTGCTGTGTTGCTGTTTCTGCCAGTACTTCATTTTGTAGGTGAGATTCATAATACGTGATTATTTCGTTTCCTTTGTGCACTGTAGGTTCTGTCAATCTCTTTATTTTACCAGGGCCGTATGTCAGTGCAGAAATTTTGGTGAGTTTCAGGTTACATTCTTATACAGGTCGACGCAACAGTTTGGATTTTCCTTTTATATAGTTACGTTTTTTATTTTTTTTCAAACAGACTGCATTGACCAAGGCTACTGAGTGTGAAATTATTGTTTTGTTTATGTATTTGCTTGTGAATGAGATCGGTTTTCACACATACAGGATTCTTTTCAATTTGATGTAAGTGATGCGGCTTTGAGCTCAGTAGCACATTTATGTTTTCGGTTCATATTCCCAGGTTTGTATTTACGATAACATAGACACACACAAGTAAAGGCGACTCACTTACAACCGCTGTGTGAACGTCTTCGCCGTTGGAAAATATCTTTCCCTCCAGATGTCGAAGACATGGAAATGGCATGGTGCAAGATTTGGACTTCCCGATCAGCGTAACCCATGCCTGTGCGACCCTAATCAAATATCTGGCACTATTCCACTACGACAGGACGCTACATTATGCCACCCAGAATTTCAAGATTAAACTGTGCGGAATTTAGACTCTTGGCCTACAAAAACTGTCCTGTCCTGAATACTTCAACTTTGCAATACGTTTCCAATTGCGGCGCCGTTTCACCCTCCACCTGGTACCAATACCTCAGCAGAACTGCCCGCAGGGCACCCACAACATCTATTTTCTTCTGACAATGTGCCACTCTTGTTGCGCAATACTCTTAGCGTTGACGAACATGTGTAACTTACTTTTTGAAGTTCCTATGTATATATGTAATGTGAAAACGAAATAAAACAGACTTATTTATCTTGTTTGTCATTTAGAGCAGGCAGACGCAATAAAACCTACATTTCCAGAGCGGAAGTAATAAAAGGTACCGCACGAACAATTTATTTCTTGTCGCCAAAAACATCAGTATACTCTGATGCTAATGCATGCTCCGTTGCATGCATGACTCATCTGGAAAACGTGTTGTGGGGACCACGATGTCACGTGCGTGCTTGGGTTCCGCACGCGAGCACGCTTCTTTTCCAGCCGTGTTTTAAGCAAAGTGCTGCACGATGCGTGATATTCCTAGATGACGAAGCAAAATTGTACATAATTCAAACACTCTGAGAGAGAAAACTTCCTTTTCGTTCTTTTCATAATTAGTTCATTACTGCTGAAAAAGCTAACTGACACTTTGCGACATGTAAACACCATTCTCCGTTTTAATTGTCCAAAAAGTTATGTGTTTTGTATATAGTAAGTGGCCTACAAAATGTATGACTTCATGTGAGAAACATGAAATGACTTCTACATCATCATTCTTCGAAGAAATAACTGACATGTTTTTGAGTGTATGGTTATGTACAAACGCCAGAGCGTTACACGACGACAGATTCTCAGATAGTTTTTATGACAGTTCCCTCTCTGATAAAATACCGTCAAGTTAGTAGCTAAATTTCTTCCGACACAGTCTTCGGTGTACTATCTTTCATTCAGTCTTTGTTTGCCACTACCGCACGCTTTCCATTACCACTTCCATTGTTTCAAGCTTACACTGTTTTTATACACTTTCTCTTGACCTTTTGTGAGTATGGATTATATCCAGTAAACATACTGCTTTCTGAGTCTTTCCAACAAACAAGTTTACGATGTTACGATGTCTTCCGAATGTCGTATACGGCGCTTCCGGCAATGTACCGTGGGTGATACAGTTTCCGCCCACTAACGCGTGACGTAGAAATACCGATGGAAAGCTGCTTCGTGTGGCATATTCAGTTCTGTACCCTTCCACTGTGCAGTCACTGTCAGAAACTGAACAGGGTAGTCATTTTCATGTGTGGGTCCACAGCCGCTGTAAATTTCTTAAAGGAAGTCTTTTTTCCTGTGTAGACAGTGTTTTAGTTTGAAATAAACATTTTATTTCAATAGTTAGCAATTAGCTTATATCACCCCCTTGATCATTATCAAGTTACACTCCTGGAAATGGAAAAAAGAACACATTGACACCGGTGTGTCAGACCCACCATACTTGCTCCGGACACTGCGAGAGGGCTGTACAAGCAATGATCACACGCACGGCACAGCGGACACACCAGGAACCGCGGTGTTGGCCGTCGAATGGCGCTAGCTGCGCAGCATTTGTGCACCGCCGCCGTCAGTGTCAGCCAGTTTGCCGTGGCATACGGAGCTCCATCGCAGTCTTTAACACTGGTAGCATGCCACGACAGCGTGGACGTGAACCGTATGTGCAGTTGACGGACTTTGAGCGAGGGCGTATAGTGGGCATGCGGGAGGCCGGGTGGACGTACCGCCGAATTGCTCAACACGTGGGGCGTGAGGTCTCCACAGTACATCGATGTTGTCGCCAGTGGTCGGCGGAAGGTGCACGTGCCCGTCGACCTGGGACCGGACCGCAGCGACGCACGGATGCACGCCAAGACCGTAGGATCCTACGCAGTGCCGTAGGGGACCGCACCGCCACTTCCCAGCAAATTAGAGACACTGTTGCTCCTGAGGTATCGGCGAGGACCATTCGCAACCGTCTCCATGAAGCTGGGCTACGGTCCCGCACACCGTTAGGCCGTCTTCCGCTAACGCCCCAACATCGTGCAGCCCGCCTCCAGTGGTGTCGCGACAGGCGTGAATGGAGGGACGAATGGAGACATGTCGTCTTCAGCGATGAGAGTCGCTTCTGCCTTGGTGCCAATGATGGTCGTATGCGTGTTTGGCGCCGTGCAGGTGAGCGCCACAATCAGGACTGCATACGACCGAGGCACACAGGGGCAACACCCGGCATCATGGTGTGGGGAGCGATGTCCTACACTGGCCGTACACCACTGGTGATCGTCGAGGGGACACTGAATAGTGCACGGTACATCCAAACCGTCATCGAACCCATCGTTCTACCATTCCTAGACCGGCAAGGGAACTTGCTGTTCCAACAGGACAATGCACGTCCGCATGTATCCCGTGCCACCCAACGTGTTCTAGAAGGTGTAAGTCAACTACCCTGACCAGCAAGATCTCCGGATCTGTCCCCCATTGAGCATGTTTGGGACTGGATGAAGCGTCGTCTCACGCGGTCTGCACGTCCAGCACGAACGCTGGTCCAACTGAGGCGCCAGGTGGAAATGGCATGGCAAGCCGTTCCACAGGACTACATCCAGCATCTCTACGATCGTCTCCATGGGAGAATAGCAGCCTGCATTGCTGCTTAAGGTGGATATACACTGTACTAGTGCCGACATTGTGCATGCTCTGTTGCCTGTGTCTATGTGCCTGTGGTTCTGTCAGTGTGATCATGTGATGTATCTGACCCCAGGAATGTGTCAATAAAGTTCCCCCTTCCTGGGACAATGAATTCACGGTGTTCTTATTTCAATTTCCAGGAGTGTATATCACAACAGAACCCGCGCGGGGTAGCCGAGCATAGGGCGTCTTGTCACGGTCAGCGCGGTTTCCCCCGTCGGAGGTTCGAGTCCTCCCTCGGGCATGGATGTGTGTGTGGACCTTAGCCTAAGTTAAAGTTAGATTAAGCAGTGTGTAAGATTAGGGACTGATGACCTCTGCAGTTTGGTCCCATAAGACCTTAGCACAAATTTCCAAAATTTCACAACAGAAATTTTTACGCTCGCAGCACGTTATATTCTACAGATAACTGTGTGATGCTGTGCCTAATAAGAGCTTTCACGACCATATTAGACACGGACACAACCATCACAAATGGTGAGTCCATATATAAAATGGAAAAAGTGCAACGCTTATGCGGGTTTTGTTATTGTACCAACGTACATAACGAATTAAAATAATGAAATGGAAACATAAATGACGTTGGGTGTTGTCCACGTTGACGCTGCCCACGCCTCGTCGTCGTCAGTAAACTGAGCCTTCTAACTTTGTATTTATCAGTACCTGTCTCAGCTCACTTGCTACTACGCACGTTTCAACTCTTGCAAAATTCTTTCTACGCCGCAGGTAAACTAAGATTCAGGCAAAATGAAAAATGTTACTGTATTTGCCACAAGAGACACAAATATTTGTCCAATGTGATGTTCCCCTCCAAGGCCTACAAATTATCCTTCATAGTTTTAAGACTATTGTAAGTATTATTTTTCTCTCACACTTCACCCAACGCACTTTCAGTTCTTTGCAGAATATGATTACACACGGAAGAAGGCTATAAATTTAACAGAAGTGTCGATGACCTAAAACTAAGCACGCTTTTGAGGTGGTAAGACGCCAACTTCATTTTTTAACCGCTGTATTATACAGGTTGTGTCACTAACTATGGCCGCCTAGAATAACTCCGAAAGTAAGATAGTAACTGAAAAGTTTGGGGCACAAATGTTGCATGGGACAACGGGGGTCATAATATTACGTTGGGTTTTTTGTTGCTAGGTGGGGTCGCGTCAGGGATATGACAGTCAACTTTATTTTTATTTTATTGGTTTTTATGGGATGCTATAGTACGGTACTTACCTTTCTGATAGCGGCTCTCGAGACGCATCCAATGGTATGACACAGTAAGGTCTTTGAAGGTCAACGAAGGTCAAAAAGGTGGCACGAACGTCCATTTACAGGAGGAGTTTGAAGTGATAACAACTGGTATCAATGCAGTGCTGCAATCGTCTTATCATGGATTTAGTGGTATTCCTTATCACTTCGACACTTATCGAAGCACATGCTCTGACAATTATCTCTCGTATATCGTGCAAATAGTAAATATTCGCCGAATACGGCGTATCCATCTAACGTGTCATTAACATGTAAAGACCATTCGACGGTTTCGCAATACAACACTAATAGGAACGATAAGACTAGTATTGTCGAATCAAGCGAATATGAATGATGTATTCCTTCGAAGAACAAGTCGATATGCTTCTCTTTTACGGAGAAATCCAACGAAATTCAGTGAGACCTAGAGACTTATACGCTGAAAGATATCCTCAACGTACTCACCCTACACGTCGTACATTTAAATATGTGTATGATAAATTGAGAACAACTGGATCTTTAACGCATCGGAAACATATCCGGGAAAGGAAAGTTACTAACGAGGAAACGGAAATTGGTACTCTTGCCACTGTTGTCAGAGAGCCTTGTGTTAGTTCTCGTCAAATCGCAAGGGAATCTGGCATGAGCCAGAGTAGCGTTGTTCGTGTTCTGAATCGCCATAAATATTATCCTTACCATATCAGTCTCCACCAAGAATTAACTGGTACGGACTGTATGCGTCGCGCTGAATTATGCCGATGGGTTCAACTTCAGGTTCAGAGGGATGACACATTTATAAATTTCATTTTATTTACTGACTAGGCTACATTCGCGAACCATGGAAATGTCAATTTGCATAACATGCACTATTGAGCAACTAAAAATCCATGATGGCTGCGGCAAGTTGCGCACCAAAAACCGTGGTCGGTGAATGTATGGTGTGGGATTCTGGAGGACAGAATTATAGGCCCCTATTTCATCGAAGGAAATCTTAATGGTAGGAAGTACACCATATTCCTGCAAGAAACATTAGGTCTCTTATTGGAAGAAATACCTTTAGGAACAAGAAACAGAATGTGGTACCAACACGATGGGTGTCCGGCACATTTTTCGCTGATGGCTAGAAATGAGTTGCAGAGACAACTCCCAGATTGTTGGATTGGACGCGGAGAAGGTGCGTCGGGGCCGGCTCGTTCGCCAGACTTGACACCTCTGGATTATTTCTTGTGGGGATTCGTAGAAGACATTGTTTGTAAGGATGTTCGAACTACACCTGATGATATGCGAGAGAGAATTGTCAGAGAATGTGCTTCCATAAGTGCCGATGTGATAAGGAATACAACGCAATCCACGATAAGAAGATCGCAGCACTACATTGATACCAATGGTCATCACTTCGAACACCTGTAAATGGACGTTCATGCCACCTTTTTGACCTTCGTTGACCTTCTAAGACCTCACTGTTACACATCATTGGATTTGTCTCGATAGCCGCTATCAGTCAATAAGTACCAAACTATAGCATCCGATTAAAAATAAAAAAATAAAGTTGAACTTCATATCTCTGAAGCGACCCAACCTAGAAACAAAAAACCAACGTCATATTATGGCACCCGTTGTCCCATGCAACTTTTGTCCCACAAACGTTTCAGCTCCTAACATGCTTTCGGAGTTATTCTTGGTGGCAATAGTTAGTGACTCACGCTGTTTATTCGCCCCTGTAACTATCTGGACGTATCTTAGGCAAAATGTAAGAGTTCACAATATTAAACAAGAGAATAGAACTACAGTCGCTTTATGTCGATAACTAACCGTATGCTAGATCCATGGAGAGCAACAAGACTCAAAATGATGACACTATATACCACTCATAGCACTAGCATCAGTGAAAACGAACAGTGCATACAAACCAACCCCGAGTGACATTGATCGTGGAACATCAAAACAAAGAAAGCTTATAGAAACATATTTCATTAAGAGGTGGAACACTAGCTCACAAGGGAATGGTCTGGTCCGACATATCGAGACTTACCCTGAAATTTTTCACACGGGAAGAATACATGAAAGAAAAGTTCTGTCAGAATTTTAGCTGCTAGGGTGCACTGTAAGTACTTTTAAGAAATGTTATACTTCTTCATTTTTGACGCACGAAGAACTGCTTATAGCAGCGGTTTGTACAGCCTTTTCTTGCCTAGCTGAAACTCGGCGAATAAGCAGACGCAGCTATGACGTGAGAACGTAGCGCCGTCCAGAGCGAAGTTCAAAGTGCACACACGCAAATTTAAGCACTTAAACCGCACCAAAAATGTCGCAAATCATTAATGTTTTGAGTAACGTACAGTTCATATCGTCAGATAAACTGCTATAGGTGTAATGTACACAAGTAACTTGCAGAGGTAAGAAAATCAAAGCAGTGTATGATGTTACACAACAGACGACTTCCATCATTCGGGACTTTACATTGTTGACAGTCAGTATTTTATAACAATTCCTGTAACAATGTGCTTATGATAGTTTTTGAATAACTTTTTTTTTTACTAACAGTGAAACAGGTACTTGTTAATTCCCTGTAGTCGTCACAAAATGGGAGGTTTCTATTGGATGACGCTAACCAACATTTTCGTTACATCGAGCACATCTGACAGACGAAAAATTAATGCATTCAGGCATTTCACAGAAATTATTAATTTTATTTTGACAGAAATGGGATGGAGTAAGAAATTTTTGTATGTCCATCCTTTGACTGGAGGTCTTTGGCACCAATGAAAAAGAAAAAAATTCTAACGATCGACAGACAGGATTCATTGTTCTGTACATCAGAAAGGACTTTGTGCTATATTTGCAGGCATGAAGCACGTGAAGAAATTGATGGTACGAATAGCAAAATTTCTGAAGTCACATGCAGGTTGTCAGTTACAACAGTTTTCGATGGAAGTGAACGAAGAGTATGGAGACATTATACATCACTGCGAAGTACGTTGGTGAAGTCAAGTTTTCGGTTTAAAACTTGCTATTGCTGAATTTTTGAAGGAGAATAGAAGTTCAGGAACGAAAATTAGAACATGTGGAATATATTACAGACCTCGCATTTTAAGTAGTCTTGACAGCATCCTGCCCGCAATAAGAAAATGAAAAATGACAAACAACTTCTTTCTAACCTGTTGGGGATGCATTTCAGATGAAAATCGTGTTGTAGAAGGGACACATTCTGACAACGCACAGCCAAGTTCCCTAAGCTCACTGGTGTTAAAGAAAACGCGAGGTTTGATGAATTCATTGTGGCCTTGAAAGAATTATAGGGTCCTACACGTTTTGAGGACACTGCCAATCTGACATTTCTTTTCGAGCTGTTTTCGAGGTCGCTTGGCATTTCAGTTGAAATCACCGCTGTGCATGTGCAGATGTAGCTGACTGACCTGCAAGGTAATTCGCGTTTAATGTTGAAACTGTTCAGAAAGTCTAACTTGCTTTCCTCAGGTAGATTCCACGTTTCCATAGTTAAGTTGCAAAAGTGTTACAATATTTCGACCAGCATATGTCTATGAAATAAGTTTTTAGATTATGTAACTAAATAAGTCAGTATTACGTGGCAATGTGAGCCACAAAATCTGTGAAAATGTCTTCGTCTGTCCGTATGCGGACAGTTTGTACCAGATAAAAATTACGCCTTCAGCTTGCCGAAAATAATTCGCTATTACTAAAAATTTGTTTAGCCTTTTACCTATCTTACTGTGATATGGTCAATGTAAAACCTAATCGTACGCAATGCGACTGCATTGCCATCTAAATGCGGCGCGTTCGCGGCTTTCCCCTCCTCACACTCAGATAGTGCGGCGCGGCGGTGGGGAAAGTGTGCCAGCCAGGTTGAGCGCTATGGCACTCACACCGGGGCACGGCCCGCGAGCCGAATTCTTGACCACCCCTGCCCTATACTATTACCTATTAATGACATCTCCTCAATCGTGTACTTGAAACTTGGTAATTTTGTGACTTCCTTTCCTGTGTAATTTCCTGAATGTGTTTAACTGAGTCGAAAACGAGTAACGTTCATCTCACTTGCATTTATGCGAACCCAATCTCTATTATCTCCACCGCTAACGGTGAAATGACTCTCATGAGCAGTTCTAAATCTTTCGAATAGTTTTTCTTCCACAGATTTGTGAATTTCAGTTTGCTGCATATTTCGTACTTTGTATAAATCGCTCTTCCATTTATACAATACACTTTCAGATTTTACGAAACGAAACTAGCTTTGCTCACTGCTTAAATTCAAGAGTGTTCTCCCTCCTTCATTCACTCAAATATACACATTAAAAAAGTTTTGCATCATCTCGGTTCCAAGAGTGCCGGAACCTGTACAGAAAATTGGGATAGAGATCAACAAAAACATCATTTCCGCCATTTTTATTGCTCATGAAAACCACACATTGCATATTCTATCACCATACAGCAATACCTTCAGAAGTGGTGGTCCAGATTGCTGTACACACTGGTACCTCTAATACCCAGTAGGACGTCCTCTTGCATTGATGCATGGCTGTATTCGTCGTGGCATACTATCCACAAGATCATCAAGGCACTGTTGGTCCAGATTGTCCCACTCCTCAACGGCGATTCGGCGTAGATCCCTCAGATTGTTTGGTGGGTCGCGTCGCCTATAAACAGCCCTATTCAATCTATCCCAGGCATGTTCGATAGGGTTCATGTTTGGAGAACATGCTGGCCACTCTAGTCGACCGATGTCGTTATCCTGAAGGCGATCATTCACAGGATGTGCTCAATGGGGGCGCGAGTTGTCGTCCACGAAGACGAATGCCACGCGAATATGCTGCCGATATGGTTGCACTATTGGTCGGAGGATGGAATTCACGTATCGGACAGCCGTTATGGCGCCTTCCATGACCACCAGCTGCGTACTTCGGCCCCACATAATGCCACCTGAAAATAGCAGGGAACCTCCACCTTGCTGCACTCGCTGGACAGTGTGTCTAAGACGTTCAGCCTGATGGGGTTGCCTCCAAACACGACTTCTATGATTGTCTGGTTGAAGGCATATGTGACACTCATCGGTAAAGAGAACATGATGCCAATCCAGAGCGGTCCATTCGGCATGTTTTTGGGCCCATCTGCACCACGCTGCATGGTGTCGTGGTTGCCATTGACGTCGGGAGTGAAGCTGCACATCATACAGCCTCTTGCACACAGTTTGAGTCGTAACATGACGTCCTGTGGCTGCACGAAAAGCATTATTCAACGTGGTGGTTTTTCTGTCAGGGTTCCTCCGAGCTATAATCCGTAGGTAGCGGTCATGCACTGCAGTAGTAGCCCTTTGGCGGCCTGAGCGAGGCATGTCATCGACAGTTCCTGTCTCTCTGTATCTCCTCCATGTCCGACCAACATCGCTTTGGTTCACTCCGAGACACCCTGGACACTTCCCTTGTTGAGAGCCTTTCCTGGCACAAAGTAACAATGCGGACGCGATCGAACTGAAGTATTGACCGTCTAGGCATGGTTGAACTACAGACATCACGAGCCGTGTACCTCCTTCCTGTTGGAATGACAGGAACTGATCGGCTATCGGACCCCCTCCGTGTAATAGGTGCTGCTCATGCATGGTTGTTAACGTCTTTGGGGGTGTTTAGTGACATTTCGGAACAGTCAAAGGGACTGAGTCTGTGGTACAATATCCACAGTCAACGTCTATCTTCAGGATTTCTGGGAACCGGGGTGATGCAAAACTTTTTTAATGTGTGTAATTTATAGTCTGCGATTTATAAAATTTTCCCGGTGAATTAAATGTTCAAACACATTTTTGGCTTGTAGTCGGTCGTTGTTTAATTCATCGCATTGTATTTCGACAGGACACCTGCCAGTCATTACAGATGAGCCATCGAAGACTGACGAAGACTTCTCTGTTCAGCCATACATAGCGCCCTGTCAGTATTCCGCACATGCATGAAGATTCAAGCTGACAGACGGACCACACTTCCCAGCGGCATCGCCCTCGCTGGTGGAAACGCGGAACTCAGCCGTCCTCTGCGTTACCGTTCGCCGTGGCCGTTGGCGCAATCTGTCGTCTTCGATTAGAACAAATCGTGAGGATGGTGGGGCATCACGAACTATCCAACTGGTAGCCGCTACCACAGATTCTCCGCCAGGCGTATTTCCCACGGATTTAATAACGGGAGTCCCCAAAATACCGGGTGATCAAAACGTCAGAATGGCCGAACGGTTCTAGGCGCTTCAGTCTGGAACCGCGCTGCTGCTTCGGTCGCAGGTTCGAATCCTGCCTCGGCCATGGATGTGTGTGATGTCCTTAGGTTAGTTTAAGTAGTTCTAAGTCTAGGGGACTGATGACCTCAGATGTTAAGTCCCATAGTGCTTAGAGCCAGAGCCAAAAGGTCAGAATAAATTTGAAAACTTGATAAACCACAGAATAATGTAGACAGAGAGGTAAAAATTGACACACATGCTTGGAATGACATGGGGTTTTATTAGAACAAAAAAAAAAAGTTTTGCTAGACGCGTGAAAGATCTCTTGCGCGCGTCATTTGGTGATGATCGTGTGCTCAGCCGCCACTTTCGTCATGCTTGGCCTCCCAGGTCCCCAGACCTCAGTCCGTGCGATTATTGGCTTTGGGGTTACCTGAAGTCGCAAGTGTATCGTGATCGACCGACATCTCTAGGGATGCTGAAAGACAACATCAGACGCCAATGCCTGACCATAACTCCGGACATGCTTTACAGTGCTGTTCACAACATTATTCCTCGACTACAGCTATTGTTGAGGAATGATGGTGGACATATTGAGAATTTCCTGTTAAGAACATCATCTTTGCTTTGTCTTACTTTGTTATGCTAATTATTGCCATTCTGATCAGATGAAGCGCCATCTGTCGGACGTTTTTCGAACTTTTGTATTTTTTTGGTTCTAATAAAACCCCATGTCATTCGAAGCGTGTGTGTCAATTTGTACCTCTCTATCTACATTATTCCTTGATTTATTCAGTTTTCAAATTTATACTGACTTTTTGATCACCGGGTATGTTGCTGTAGTCAGAAACAGAGTTTCATAATACTCCATTGAATGTCCAGTGGAAATATAGTGTTCGGTAATAGCGGACTTTCTTAGTTCAAAAAGGCGAGTGCAACGTTGATGTTCAATACAGCATTCTTTTACCATGCGTGTGGTTTATCCTACGTAACTCATACCGCATTGAGAAGGTATTTAGTAAATTCCGGCCTTCCGCAATATCAAATCGTCTTTCATTGACATCAAAAGGTCAGCAATCTTAGATAGCCGACGCAAAATCACCTTCATATAAAATTTTCAAAGGATTCTTGCTATTTTAAACGAAATATTGCCCTCAAAAGGAAGAAAGCTAAAGAGTTTGCTGGCGTGTTCTCCTGTTTATCCAGTTCCTGATTCTCTGTTTTAACTGAAAGTGCCCTGTTGATCTATCCTTAGGTGGGCGAGCGCTTTGTGGAAACTCTCTAGCTCTCGGACAATGTGAGTTCTGTGTACGAGTATTTTAAGCACTCTCATCGTTTGCAACGGGTGATGACAACTTGACGCTTGCAAATGAAGATCAGTACGAGTGGGCTTACGATATACTGAATGCCCCAGAGGGCATCATTCTTTCGTCGAAACAAGAAAGGCAGACAACCATCTTTCTCTGTCTCCTTAGTGAAACGAATGTTGTTATGAATGGCGTTGAGATGGTGAAGAAATTCCATCAATTTATATTCTCCATGAGGCCACACTATGAAATTATTGTCCACATACCACCAAAATACAGTTGGTTTAAGGGCAGCTGATTCAAGCCCACTCCCTTCGAGATCCTCCATAATAAGGTTGGCCACCAAGGTAGCCCTAGGCTACGCCGTCAGCCTATTCTTGGTGGAGTATTAAATGGGTTGAGGACAGAGAATGCCGAAACGAAGCAGTGATGTCCACCTGGAACTTTTGCAAATTAGTCCCAAATAATCTGCGAGAAGGACCTTTGTAAAAAGTGATACCATATCAAAGCTAATCAAACGGTCCTAATTGCTTGGACGGAGGCTCCCAGTCTATTGATATAGTCAGCTGAGTACGGATGTGATAGGGGCATTTTCCCACCAACGGTCTCAGCAAAGAAGCGAGATGTTTGGCTACTTCATATATAGGTGCTCCAATGTTGCTCACTATTGGACGTAATGGAACACTTTCCTTATCTATTTTTGGAAGGCCATACAATTTTGATGGTACACAACCAAGTTTTCTTGACCTCTTGATGATCTCTTCAGATAAGAAGAAGGAATTGTGTGGTGCCGAAGTTTCCCGTTGTACACGTCCTGTAGGATCACAATCAATCCTTCTATAGGTAGAATCACTTCATACACACTAGGAGATAGCAAAACGGTTGCGTTACCTTTGTCAACCTTCAGTGCCGCTACATTAGTGTCCTCCCATAGATTTAATGGTACAGCCCTTTCTGCAGAAGTTACTATGTCGAGGAGGCACTTTCAAAAGAGCACGGCAAGTTGCCCTTCTTATTCCGTCTGCAGCTTCCGAATGGAGGCGGCATACGGCTTCTTCAACACCACTCAGAAATATAATTGAAAGCAGTGCTCTGAGTGTAGGTGCAAAATTGAGTCCCTTGCTTAATATAGACAGCGTCGCATCGTCTAAATTTTTCTCCGTGAAATCAACAACGTAATGGCGTGCAGTTACCTCTTGTGGCAACGACTGCTGTGGCAACAGAAGACCAAATTTTGACATCTGCCGTAAACTTGCATCTTTATGGATCCAGTCGATCTTGGCTGAAGTCACTCCATCAACCCAAACCAATGATACAGGAGAGAGATGTGCTGCAGCCTTTGGAAGCAACTGGTACGAGTGTTGTGAAATGGCATCCAGTCTTCGTCCTGAATACCAAATCCTCTCTTTGACAATAGCATGACTAACCTTCTCAGTAATCGTCCGTGCAGCGGCAGTCTTAATAAAGTGCGTTACTCTGCCAAATTTTGGCATTGTGCCATGGTCCATATATCTCAATAAAAGGGTTAAAGAACATAACAGCTTTGATCCCTTACCATGTAACTTGTCGAAACTTCGAACGTGTGAGGTCATCTCCTCACCGTATCATCGCATAAAATTTCGACCGAACATCTGCCAGTCATCTTCAGGTGAGCCATAGAAGACTGACGAAGACTTGCTCTGTTCCGCCATATATAGCGCTGCCAGTATTCCGCGCATGCGTCGAGATTCAAGTTGACAGACGGACCACACTTTCCAACATTCAGTTCACTATGGAAATAGAGAAATATGGTAGTCTTCCTTTTTTGGATGTCTTGATTAAGAGGAAAGGAAGGTGGCCCACCGGGGCATTCAGTATATCGTATGCCCACTCATACTGATTTGTATTTGCAAACGTCGTCATCACTCCTGGCAAAATATGAGCGTGCTTAAAACACTCGTACACTGAGATCACATTGTCACAGAGCTAAATAGTTTGCCTAAAGAGCTCACCCATCTAGAGACAGTGTTCAGAAAAAATGGATCTTCCACCCAGCTGATTAACAGAGTACTGCCAGTTGAAACAAACAATCGGGAATTTGATAAAGAGGAGAAAACACCGGCAAATGCAAGGAATGCTCGAAGTGCGCTGTATATGGCAGAACAGAGCAAGTCATCTGAAGAAGACTGGCAGGTATCCAGTCGAAACATGTGCGTTGTATTGAACGACGGACAGCTACATGCCCGAAATTTCTTTGAAAATTTAAAACATTTTCTTTGTCGCTGAGATATATTGTTGTACGCATTTTCTTTCGGCTGGGAAGGAACTGTCTTTTTGTCCCGGACTTTGATTAGCACAACCATAATCAATGGAACCACAATTCACGTAATCGTCAGAGTTTTTTCCTGTGTCTTCTAATGTTTCCACAATTTCTACTAGATGTCGACGTAATTCGAATGAATGTCAAAGAAATGAACTAATAAATAACGCATATGTAGGTCTGTATGTATGTATTCTGGAGAAGTAAATGATTTCGGTTGCATATCACGTTTTTCATGTTCCGTCTTTGCAAAGTTGGAAACATTAACTTGATTACGCATTACTTTGAAACTCTGCAGCCTGGACAAATACAAATGCAATTAGCAAGCATATACAAAGAAAAAAAAATCAGCATTATTTACGTTATTAACACCTAGCGATACCGTAAAGTCAACTACTAAGTATTTTGGATATCAAATGAGTTGCAAATTTGAGCGAATAGTAACTGTGACTAGTCGTCAGACAAACTATCAATGGAAACTGAAATTCGCTTCACAAATTACGGTTATGTTGTGGCGTCTTATCTGTTTACCGATGTGCCATCAACCAAGGAAATGTGCCTGCCATGTTGCCCATGTACGGTCTGCTAAGCTAGGATAGGGATGTAAATTTATCCAGCCACCTAGTGAGTTATAAATTTGGTAACTTTCAACATTTTTTAAATACTGACAGTGTGTCTCAGCAATTAAAACTTTGACAGTGTGTTTCTTGCTGCGCATTCCTCCCGTAAAAAAGAAAAAAAAATGAGGGCAGGTTTCGGCACGTCGGATTGGACTGTTTTCTTGTCAGCCGGGAAAGGACGGGAAGTGGGATCAACCGAGACCTTATTGAAGGAAACGTCTAAACATTTGTCCTAACTAATTTAGGAAAACTAAGAGAAACCTAAACCCAGATGCCCAGGAGTGTTGAAACCACTAGCCCGATGCTTTAACCACATACTACGTGGGTTAGCACTAAGAACAATACTGTTAGTGGCACAGAAATAACGTCAAGATCTTAAATTGAAGCGAGCTGCACATATTGACAATCTGCGGGCGAGTGACAACATCTAAACCTCTGGTTCTCAAAGAGCTTGAGTACGATGTTACAAGGTGGCTGCTCTATTAGAAATTGGAACTACTGATACAAGTACAACCGTATACCCCGCTCCAATGAAACTATGGCTTGTTATAAATGAATTCAAGACCCAGTAGTCAACTCTATAACGTTAGCTGACTTCGAAAGTAAAAATAAAATTAAATGAGTAGCTCACACTGACTGCGCAGCTATTGAGTGGTAGGCACTGCACGTATAACTGAACATCAACCAATGTGATATTCATTCCCAAGATCCTATCAAAATTACTAAAGCATAATAGTGATCCACTTATGGACGATCAACGTAATTGTAATAGTCAAAGTTGAAAAATGAACAGGCACCGATGCTGGTAACACTTTTCAAAGTATTTTGAATAATGATCTACTTCCAAAGAATTGACAATGCATGACCTATTACGATTGAACACATCGATACCATAGTCTGTACAAGATAGCCTATGGAACATGAACACATACACTTTACAGGATATGCCACAGCTATTCTTCACTCAGAAGGGACGTTAAGAATTACCGTCATCCCTAAAATTCCCATGGAGAGAACGAGGTATTTATACCTATAAATGGGGGGAAACTACCTGAGAAAACAATTGCTTTATTTCTTTCATGTGTAGCAGATAGACAAAAGCGGCGCGCAAGCAATAAGCCAAAACATAAATAAATGTTCAATAAATGACTTGGAAAAGTCGAAATGAGGACCAGAGCGTGTAATTAGATTGTATGTTGAATTCAAAATAAGGAATCAAAGGACACTAGTCACTTGGCAGTGACTCCAGCAATAACAAAGATTGGAATATGTATGTATAACTACAAGAAAATTTCAAAGTTAAAATGAAGGGTACAGTGACAAAATTGATTGTATAATCATTCTCACTGAATGACCAGAACACGATTCTGTAACCAGCTTCACACCTAAGAAAAGCACAAAGCCTCGGAACCTTTGTAGTAACACGCTCCAGAATATCAGCTCGCCTCACAATACAGTGCAAGTTACCACTTCGAAATTAATAAAAAAAATAATAATTCGTGGGATAAAGTAACCACACATATGATTCAGTAGCAAAATTTTCCTTGTGAGCAAACATTTATTTACTTATTTATTTGGCCTTCAGAGTGCGTATTTTATTTAGACACTGTACACTGATTTGTACGGAGAGAATATATAAATTCACCTATACAGGCATAAGAGCTTGAGCTGTCATGATTTTGTCCACCATAAATTGATATCTACATCTACATCTACATAGATACTCCGCAAGCCAGCGTAAGGTGCGTGGCGGAGGGCACCGGTACCACTAATGGTCATTTCCCCTCCTGTTCCACTCGCAAATAGAGCGAGGCAAAAACGACTATCTGTACGCCTCCGTATGAGCCCTAATTTCACGTATCTTATCTTCATAGACCTAACGAGCGATGTATGTTGGCAGGAGCAGAATCGTTCGGCATTCAGCTTCAAATGGCGGTTCTCTAAATTTTCTCAATAGTATTTGCCGAAAATAACGCCACCTTCCCTCCAGGGATACCCATTTGAGTTCCCGAAGCATCTCCGTAACACTTAAGTTTTGTTCGAACTTACCGGTAACAAATCTAGCAGCCCTCCTCTGAATTGTGTATGTCTCCCTTCAATACGACCTGGTACAGATTCCAAACACTCGAGCCGTACTCAAGAATAGGTCGCACCAGCGTCCTATATGCGGCCTCCTTTACAGGTGAGCCACTTTTTCCTAAAATTCTCTCGATAGACCGAAGTCGACCATTTGCCTTCCCTACCACAGTTTTTACATGCTCGTTCCACCTCCTGTCACTTTGCAACATTACGCCCAGATATTTAAACGTCTTGACTGTGTCAAGCTGGACACAAGTAAAACTGTATCCGAACATTACAGGTTTGTTCTTCCTACTCATTCGCATTAACTTATTTTTTCCACATTTAGGGCTAGCTGCCATTCATCACACCAACAGGAAATTTGGTCTAGGTCGTCTTGTATCTTCCTACAGCCACTCGACTTCGACACCTTACCGTACACCACGGCATCATCAGCAAACAACCTGTCCGCGAAATCATTTATGTATACAGAGAAAAACAGCGGTGCTATCACACTTCCCTGGGGCACTCCTAACGATGCCTTTATCTCTGATCAACACTCGCCGTCGAGTACAACGTACTTGGTTCTATTATCTAAGATGTCTTCGAGCCACTTACATATCTGTGAATTTATTTCATATGCTTGTACCTTCGTTAACAGCCTGCAATGGGGCACCGTTTCAAATGCTTTCCGACAATCTAGAAATGTGGAATTTGTCTGTTGCCCTTCATCCATAGTTCTCTATACATCATGTGAGAAAAGGGCAAGCTGAGTTTTGCACGAGCGATGCTTTCTAAAACCATGCTGATTCGTGGGCATAAGCTGCTTACCCTCAAGAAAGTTCATTATTTTCGAACTGAAAATGTGCTCAAGGATTCTGCAGCAAACAGAAGTTAGGGATATTGGTCTTTTTTCCAGTCGCCTGGGACTTTGTGCTGGGCGAGAGATTCACGATAAATGGAAACTAGATAAGGGGCCAATGCCGTAGAATACTCTTCGCAAAATCAAAGCGGTATACCACCCGGTGATTTATTTGTTTTCAAATCTTTAAGTTGCTTCTCTATGCCCGGTATTCTTTTTTCTCTGTCGTCCATACGGGAGTCTGTCCTATGGTCTAATGACGGTATGTTTGTACGGTTCTCCTGCGTAGATTTAGAAGTTAATTAGAGAGTTGTGATTTATCAGTTCAAATCATTACGGAAATTGCATCACAACCAAGATATTAAAATGAAAAAATGAGTACCATTAAACTTAAAGTTTTTTCCCAAAACTCTTAAGGAAATTAGCAATCACTTTATAAGGTCGAATGTCTCCAGTAAACAAAAGAGAAAAAGCTGATTGAAGGAGATGATATCCCGCACTCAGCAATGTCTTCAAAATGTCCAGCCTTTCACAATCAAATACGGGACACTAAAACTACGTGTGGTTTTCATCAGCTTTCGATTCACAATAAAAAGGAGGACTGTCAGTGTTGATCATATGTAGATAGAGATGAAAAGAGGCGTGGTTGAATCGGAGATGAATGATTGCGGAAATCGTTGATTGGTCCAAACGTGTCTTCGTAAATCACGGCTTTGCGGGAATTAGAGGTTGTAACGCCACATGTTAACCACTTTTCGTTTGTTGGAACATGTGTCACATCTCTTGTCACTGATGTTTTCCGTGGCTCTTGACCTCATGTCAAGTAGCCTGTGTACGGCAGTTTCAAGTCATGAACAGTGCCTACAGAGCCAGATTGCTTCGGTAATACGTCAAAGTCCCTCATTATAGCGGATGACAGGGTGGGATACACCCACAGCAAATGGATGGTCTGCCCCCTTCATGTACTGCGAACATATTTCAAAACCACATACAATACATAACGGTTGGTTGTTTTATCCCTTCTCGGTGTTGAATATTTTTAAGGGAGTCATACACAATAAATATCCTTGGGAAGCGAGTTGTAAATACAAAACTGAGTTTCCAATAGTGCCACTATCTTCTCCGTAAAAACAGAAGCGCTTTTAGGCAGTTTGAACATTTTCCGGAGTTGGAGCTGAGAGCATAAAGAAGCGCGTCCAGCATCTTCATCTTGTGGAATTAAGGATCCTTCAGTATAATTACAATGATAATCAGGCCACCGCACTGCAACAAGAAGATAAAAGCTACAACTGACATCAGTGCTGTCTGAACTGGTCTTACGAACATAATAGACTGAAATCTGGCAGCTGAGTGTGTCGATATCGTATTCACATAAAGACACTGCGAAGAATATCAAATAGAACGTACGATAGGAAACCACGTATTAATACTACTATAGACGGCTGGAAGTTTAATTCTTCAGTAAGAGGCACTCCATTGTCGGTAAATGCAGTCTTGACTTTTACAGACTGAACTGTCCGTGAGGGCCGTGCCTCGAATATCAAATTTATCTGACAACGTCTGGCATCATCTTCAAGGGCATCTCCCCTACCTCTGCTAAACGAGCATTTGTGGGCATTTTTCTCTGCATTTGTCCACCAACGTATTTCAGAGGATAATGTGCAAAGTCCCCTGACTAAGTAGTCGTTTATTTACACTGTTCTGTAATTGCAGGTCTGGGCTAGCATCACTAGTGGCTGGTTTCATTTCACGGTTCGTTTCTTTACCTTTCCTATGTAGTACGTTGGAGGTTTCCAAGTGCTGAAAGCCTGCAAGTTGGCTATATGAGACCGTAATTCCTTTAAGAGAAGTTGGCCGTCATAAAAAATTGAGTTCTGGGCAGAGGCACAGTCTCAGGTAGACAGGCCGGCATACGTAGCCATTCTTGTCCTCCAGCTCACTCCCCAGGCGGAACATAGGGTACTCGCTTTTTCTGTTAGAAATAAACATAGAATGCTTCACAGAAGACTTTTAGCAAGGTAAGAGATCTCTTGCTAGGTATGTTTTCCCTCAGAGCATGTGAATTTTCGTTAAGACGCCTCGGAATAGCGTTCGATTTAAACTTTCAGAGTCCAGCTTTCTAATTGGGCTGTACTGTTACTTTCTGGATAGCCCGCGCGTTTTCCTTTTGTCTACATGAAAGACATAGGAGAGGCCCTTTTCAGAATTGTTCAATGGAATGGGAGAGATTTTGTGCTTTCCTCCACGTAGGAGCCTAATTGGTTCAACGTAAAGAAAAACTACGAGGGTGGGAGATTGTTTGCTATCCTCGCTTGAATTGTATTGGCCAGTGAGTTGCGGCTCTGACGAAAAGCAGCAAAGTTTCAGAGCGACGAGAAGGAGAACACTTTACTGTAGGCCTTTGCAGAGTAATGACTTCACCTTAGGATTTAGAAGAGTTTACTTCATTTTGGATTTTCAGAGAGTTAAGACCTCATGTTACGAGAGGAGAGTGCCTGGCGAGATGTCTTGCTGCCACTAGAAGGGGGAGACTGAAGTCATATTCTCCGGCAGTTGCTGCCGCCGGCCGCCTTACCCACGCTCACATGTTTTGGTAAGGTGGACCATCGTCGCTCTTGCCGATATCATTCAGATGCGAAATTAATTCGCTCCCTTCAGGAGCCGAGTATCTAATGTGAAAGCCATGGTTGCAGCTTGTTGCTCTCAGTGCTCATTTTGGCAGACTTATGGTGTTCATTCGCGTCTTTCCGCGTGCATCCTATATTTAACTAACAACGTAAGTAATCACTGGTCATATCCGCGAATTGTTAAGGTAAATGTTTTTCATCCTCCCCACCCACCTGGAGCAAAGTGATCCTTTAGAGTTATAATCCCTTGTCCGATTGTCAATATTTCCTTTCAGTATATCAGTGGGCGATTCTCATGTTGAAAGACATTAAATGTAATTCTTATAGTGACCATTTGTTTCCATTCACAGTTAGAAGGTCCCTCCTTCCATCAGTATCTATGTGAGTGGTGTAGTACCCATTTCTGTCATTGTTTTCTAAGACGCTGCAGTCATGAACTGTGCGGCTGGTCCCGTCAGAGGTTCGAGTCCTCCCTCGGGCATGGGTGTGTGTGTTTGTCCGTAGGATAATTTAGGTTAAGTAGTGTGTAAGCTTAGGGACTGATGACCTTAGCAGTTAAGTCCCATAAGATTTCACACACATTTGAACATTTTTTGTCATTGTTTGTTGGGCCAACCCTGTTAATTTTCGTTTAAGTAAGACGTTTTCGTTGCGCGACAGTATCCTTCCCTTAAATTAATTTTCATGATCATGTAGGAAGGTTCCTTTCTCCGTTGGCCACCAGAGTTTGGTCCTGTGCATTACAGGGGTACGCACCCACAGCTCCAAGACAGGTACGGATGGTTCTGTATAGAAGTGTATCTAATTTGGAGAGCTAAATCTTACATGCATTGTGATGCAGTAGATAGACAGCCATAATCTAGTAGAGTTTGAATAATTGCTCTGTGCGTAGTGAATAAGGTACTCTGGTGCGCTCTTCAACAAACACGGGTGAGTGAGCGAATTACATTTAAAACCTCTTCACATTTAGTAACAGTAGTTCTAATGTGAGATGTCCAGCTTACCCGAAAGTCAAATATAATTCTTAGGAACCGAGTATGAGATTTCATTTGGGAAGCGTACTGTTCACACGTGGTACGACGACTGTGCGAAAAGTGTTCGAACTGAAAAAAAGGACGATCACCGTTTTCTCAGCCGAAATCTCCAACTCTTTAGTAGACAGGCATTCACTGATGTGTACTACGGCAGTGCATGTCCTTTTGGTCTTAAGATGTATCTTAGCAGTTAAATAAATATATACATCGTCCACACACTGCAGTATTTTAGTGGAGGGAGTTATTTTAAATAATGAGTACACAGAGAGGACTTAAAGTCGCACCCTTTCGCTAGTCCTGGGAGACATGAAAGGCTGGCCGATGTGGCCGAGAGGTTCTAGGCGCTTCAGTCCAGAACCGCGCTGCTGCTACGGTAGCAGGTTCGAATCCTGCCTCGGGCACGGATGTGTGTGGTGTCCTTAGGTTAGTTAGGTTTAAGTAGTTCTAAGTCTAGGGGACTGATGACCTCAGATGTTAAGTCCCGTAGTGCTTAGAGCCATTTGAGGCAAGAAAATGTCCGAGCAAGCAGCCTTTGAATCTGTTGTAGACTCTTGATTGAGCGACATGAGTACTTATACCTTAAATCATTCTCGAAGGAATTTCGAATTCCACCAGTTTGTCCTAGAGAATCGTAATACGTGCAGTCGGTGGCAGATATTGTGTGACCACTCGCTTCATCGTTGTACTGAACTACGCAGTTTCACTGTCAGTTAACACAGCTTAACACGCAAAGAGACCAACTACTACCAACATAGTGTCTATAAGCGTGAAGCCGAGAACTATTTGAACATTGTGAGACTCTTTTACATAATGTGGGAGACTATGTTGCTGCTGATTTATTTATCTCTTGTGTATCTGCTGTGTTCAATAAACTAACGGAAAAACGCTATTTGGTATGTACTGTACTAATACAAATGAATTGTAATTTATCATGGTCACGTTATGAAAAAAGTCATTTTTTAATAAAGTATTCCAAATTGTAAAAAATTAGCAGGATAATACGCACTTCGGCTTCGAAACGGTCTGTGCGTACGTTCAGTCTACAGCCATACTGAAGAAGCACTACATATCTATCAAGAAAGAATCCAAAATGCAGCAGTAGGGCTCGATACATAACAAAATCCAGTTAACAAATCCTTCAGTGCTACAAGTAAGTCAATACAATTGATAGAAGCAGACAAAGTAGGCACTAACAAGTGGGCCATTCAGCAAGTTTTTCACCTTTAGACCTACAGAGTACAGAATCAAGATAGCGACAAAACGTATGGGGCAGTAGTTGTCTTAGGATTTCTTTAATGATTGTCGATCTGCCTGTGAATGGTTCTTTCACGAAAGAGGTAAAAATCTTGTCTCCAGCGAGATTAGAATCGAAAACTAACACACTCTACCACTTGAAGAGCAAACATTTTACCGCTAAGCTAGTATACAACTACGCCAAAAACTCTCCCTTGTTGTCCCAGTGATGATCAAGACAGAAAATTTCCAACGTAAATAGCGAAATGTGCTGCCTTTTCTGTTGGAGCGAAATTCCTCGCTCCAGAATCACACATTTTCTACCTTTAATTCATCCCTTAAGTGCGAATAATTAAGAATATTTAATCTAAATGACAAGGAAATATCGAGTGAATTTACCCGGATAATCCAGAACCAAACAGGGAAATAAACTGACGGTAACATAGTTGTCAAACTTATTCTACAATGTCATCAATTCTCCATCATACTAGCGACAGGCAGACTACGTTTTCCCAGAGTCGATATGAATCTTCAACTGACTTCCAAAGGGGAAGTTCGCCCTTCGAAGACGCAGTGTCGCAGCAGAGATACGTAGAATAGGGCAATGAAATTTGTTCGCATGCCAGTAATTATGATTTGGAACTAAAACATAGTTACAAATGATATCCAGATGAACCGACCGAACCTCGAACATCATACATAAAGTGCAAGGAAAATTATTTCGCTGGTTCCCCTCTTCTGCGGCTACCATGGGTGAGAAAATAACATTCATTTTAATATTATATACTTCAAATCATTTTCCTTATAAATGCATGCATTGGCACCACCTCTAACACATAACACAAGTGAAGAGACAACATATCACTTCTTGTGGAAGCTCGTGTTTTGTATTCAACTTTGATGTGTTAAAAATAACATATATTTCCAAATCACAAAAGCAAACCCTGCTGGGTAATTTTTCGCAACGACTAAAAGACCGAACTCAAAATAAACGAACTGAAAAAAAACAAGTGAATCATTCCAGTGTTATTTCAATTCCACAATTTGACAACCTGAATGAAGTAGCAGTTTTGATGAGACTGTGTGACATGGAAAAAAAGCGCCATCGGTAATGTTTCAAATGCGTCATTCTTAAGCGAAATTGACATTAATTCTATAAAATCAGAGAGACGAAAACGTTCGTCTGCTCGTAATGATTACAATACAACAACTGGTGATGAATTATCAAAACCAGCGAAAAGCGCCTGATGAATGAGCCTTCCAATTTTCAGGCAGTTTAAGAAAAAGAGGAACCAAAGTAACAAAAAGAGATTACGCTAGATGAACATGGGACGAAATTTCTATGCAGAATATCGTACTTGTTCCATTTTGTTCATAGTTTATTTCTCACTTGTTTCACATTAATGATCCTTCTAGGTTATCACAACTTTCTTATGTGAATTATCTAGGTGTAACTGTTAAAACAGACTGCTGTTTTAAATACTATGGCACTTGTGGTTGCATCTGACTCAATGGACAACGTTAATTGTAATTTCATTTCATCTTGGAGGCTACTGAAATGACTTACTAACACTTTCAAGATAGTCACTGTGCACACCAACTTCTCTCTTGAGACAATTGTTCATCATCTCTTGCTTAGCTAAATAGTTGAGGGTCGTATAAATATAGTGATACCAGAGAGACACAGGCATCGAGACCAGAAACTTTACTCTTTACATCACCGTGAAGTAACCTAAAAAGTTGAGCTTTGGTAAGGCAACGAATTGAGGTTAATGAAATAAATTAAACATTTCGAGATGAAACCTAAATCATTTCTTATGTGAGTATTTCTTGCCTGGGACAGCTCTTATACAACTAACAAATTCCAAATACTTGTAACTGACGAGCTCTTCAAGTCGTTTTAAACACTTTTGGTAGCTAACTCGAGGTCACAGTGGGAAGCGTCGGCTACCCGTTGCTATAGTCATCCCAGTTCTCGTGCTATGCAATCTACATCTACATCTACATTTGTACTCCGCAAGCCACCCAACGGTGTGTGGCGGAGGGCACTTTACGTGCCACTGTCATTACCTCCCTTTCCTGTTCCAGTCGCGTATGGTTCGCGGGAAGAACGACTGAAAGCCTCCGTGCGCGCTCTAATCTCTCTAATTTTACATTCGTGATCTCCTCGGGAGGTATAAGTAGGGGGAAGCAATATTTTCGATACCTCATCCAGAAACGCACCCTCTCGAAACCTGGCGAGCAAGCTACACCGCGATGCAGAGCGCCTCTCTTGCTGAGTCTGCCACTTGAGTTTGTTAAACATCTCCGTAACACTATCACGGTTACCAAATAACCCTGTGACGAAACGCGCCGCTCTTCTTTGGATCTTCTCTATCTCCTCCGTCAACCCGATCTGGTACGGATCCCTCACTGATGAGCAATACTCAAGTATAGGTCGAACGAGTGTTTTGTAAGCCACCTCCTTTGTTGGTGGACTACATTTTCTAAGCACTCTCCCAATGAATCTCAACCTGGTACCCGCCTTACCAACAATTAATTTTATATGATCATTCCACTTCAAATCGTTCCGCACGCATACTCCCAGATATTTTACAGAAGTAACTGCTGGCAGTGTTTGTTCTGCTATCATATAATCATACAATAAAGGATCCTTCTTTCTATGTATTCGCAATACATTACATTTGTCTATGTTAAGGGTCAGTTGCCACTCCCTGCACCAAGTGCCTATCCGCTGCAGATCTTCCTGCATTTCGCTACAATTTTCTAATGCTGCAACTTCTCTGTATACTACAGCATCATCCACGAAAAGCCGCATGGAACTTCCGACACTATCTACTAGGTCATTTATATATATTGTGAAAAGCAATGGTCCCATAACACTCCCCTGTGGCACGCCAGAGGTTACTTTAACGTCTGTAGACGTCTCCATTGATAACAACATGCTGTGTTCTGTTTGCTAAAAACTCTTCTATCCAGCCACACAGCTGGTCTGATATTCCGTAGGCTCTTACTTTGTTTATCAGGCGACAGTGCGGAACTGTATCGAACGCCTTCCGGAAGTCAAGAAAAATAGCATCTACCAGGGAGCCTGTATCTAATATTTTCTGGGTCTCATGAACAAATAAAGCGAGTTGGGTCTCACACGATCGCTGTTTCCGGAATCCATGTTGATTCCTACATAGTAGATTCTGGGTTTCCAAAAACGACATGATAGTCGAGCAAAAAACATGTTCTAAAATTCTACAACAGATCGACGTCACAAGTATAGGTCTGCTCGACGACCCTTCTTGAAGACTGGGACTACTTGTGCTCTTTTCCAATCATTTGGAACCTTCCGTTCCTCTAGAGACTTGCGGTACACGGCTGTTAGAAAGGGGGGGCAAGGTCTTTCGGGTACTCTGTGTAGAATCGAATTGATATCCCGTCAGGTCCAGTGGACTTTCCTCTGTTGAGTGATTCCAGTTGTTTTTCTATTCCTTGGACACTTATTTCGATGTCAGCCATTTTTTCGTTTGTGCGAGGATTTAGAGAAGGAACTGCAGTGCGGCCTTCCTCTGTGAAACAGCTTTGGAAAAAGGTGTTTAGTATTTCAGCTTTGCGCGTGTCATCCTCTGTTTCGATGCCATCATCATCCCGGGGTGTCTGGATAGGCTGTTTCGAGCCACTTACTGATTTAACGTAAGACCAGAACTTCCGAGGATTTACTGTCAAGTCGGTATTGAATTTTACTTTCGAATTCACTGAACGCTTCACGCATAGCCCTCCTTACGCTAACTTTGACATCGTTTAGCTTCTGTTTGTCTGAGAGGTTTTGGCTGCGTTTAAACTTGGAGTGAAGCTCTCTTTGCTTTCGCAGTAGTTTCCTAACTTTGTTGTTGTAACACGGTGGGTTTTTCCCGTCCCTCACAGTTTTACTCGGCACGTACCTGTCTAAAACGCATTTTACGATTGCCTTAAACTTTTTCCATAAACACTCAACATTGTCAGTGTCGGAACAGAAATTTTCGTTTTGATCTGTTAGGTAGTCTGAAATCTGCCTTCTATTACTCTTGCTAAACAGATAATCCTCCCTCCCTTTTTTTATATTCCTATTAACTTCCATGTTCAGGGATGCTGCAACGGCCTTATGATCACTGATTCCCTGTTCTGCACATACAGAGTCGAAAAGTTAGGATCTGTTTGTTGTCAATAGGTCCAAGATGTTATCTCCACGAGTCGGTTCTGTGTTTAATTGCTCGAGGTAATTTTCGGATATTGCACTCAGTATAATGTCACTCGATGCTCTGTCCCTACCACCCGTCCTAAACATCTGAGTGTCCCAGTCTATATCTGGTAAACTGAATTCTCCACCTAAAAGGAGCCAATTATTATCCTAGCTGGGTTGTTGAGTGTAACCTCCACCCATAATAATTCACAGGAACTATACACTTCTACTTCACTACAGGATAAACTACTACTAACAGCGACGAACACTCCACCACCGGTTGCATGCAATCTATCCTTTCTAAACACCGTCTGTACCTTTGTAAAAATCCCCAACTAGCATCCCACAATTTCACCGAAAAGCTCATTAATGATATAGTTTACCGAAGAGGGACGAGAAGAGAGAATAAAAAGTGCTAAACGCACGGGAAATCAAACATATTAGTTTCCATCCAATCAATACCGCTTTTTTGTTACTTTAACGAGCCTGGATATCTCATAGTAGTTCTGCTGGATGCAAGACATAGTGATTAATTTCGATAGTATATTTGTTTCTCAAGACCGGCTTTTGGAGCTTCTGGGGTTTGGTCGCACTATGTTTCTGGTGTGGAAATACTGCAAGAACTCAAAGTTCCACGCACGAGTGAGGAGTTACATCAGCAGTTTCCTGAAACAACCTCTTCCAAAGTGGTGCCGCAGTAGATCACTCTTGATATAGTCGAAACTTCGATTGACGAAAGAAGGGTGAAAATAAGTGGTCACTTATTTTGTCTTAGATGCTAACAGTCAATAGTTTCCGAGAAAACGACAAAATTTTGATGCTAGTATGTCAGTTCGCACACATGGCGCATAACAAGCGGGTTGGCAGTATAGTGGCTAACAGCAAAGGTTCGAATTTTTGTGCTCCGTGTTCAGATCCAATATTATGTTGCTATTTTTATTCCTTTTTTTCCGTGGAAGTATGTAACATCAGTGACATCAATATTTTTGTGACACTGGGAAATGCAATTGGATGTTTTACAATACAAGTAAGCATTTCAGACGTGTTTAAAATTAGATTTTATCATCACATATCTTACATAACCTTAAGGAACTAACAGTAACTGGTAATGATAAACATATAAATTCTAGTACATCAGTTTTTGCTTTGATTTTTACATTTATACTGCAGGTGAACCAGTGTATGCGCCAGGGCAATATGAACAATAAAAACGTTCGGAACATAAAAAATCGAAGCACCACTAGCAATGTGTGAGGCACATACTTCAGTCACAGTCTTTGACCTGGTTATTAATAAGAAAAGCAACTTCTTTAACATTCTAAACACCTCGCGATCTGGCGATGGTTTTGCTGTAAACCAAGTATATGAAAGCACTTTCTCGGAAGCTGGAGTCTACAATTGATCACGGGTCCAAGAGTATATTTTATTAATTTCGTCGCTTCTGCTTGTGACTTCCCTTTGCTGTGTGATGCGAACAGGGCACGTCTGAAATGGCGAGCGTAATTCTTCACCTGCCCATGAAAGTATACGTCGTAGGGTTGACAGAATGGTATACACTTTGGAGGAATCACTTCTAATGAACACCGACATTCTGATTTCATCGACAAACTGTATTCCATTCTGTCAACCCTGCGATGTATACTTTTATTGGCAGGTGAAGTATTACATTCACTCATTACAGAAGCGCCCTATTCCCATCGCATAAAAAAAGGAAATCACAAGTAGAAGCGGTGAAACTAATAAAATATACGCCTGTATCCATGTTCGACTGCAGGTTCTAGCTTCCGAGAAAATACTTGCACACGCTCCGCTGCCAAGAAGTTATCGCCAGGTAGTAAGATATTTGGAACGTTAACGAAGTTGTAATTGCTAATGATATTCACGTTAAAGAATACCACTGTAGGACATATGCATTTGCACATTACTGGCGTTTCTTCCATTTTTTATGATTTGAATGTTTGTGTGATAGATAATACTCTGCGGAATACATGAGTTCAGTTGAAGTAGGAAAGTAAAAATAAAAGAAAGATGGATGTACTAGAATTTATATGTTTTCATTAACAATAATAATTAGTTACACAAGGGGATATAAGATTTTTGATGATAAAATTTGACTTTAATAATATTTGAATTGCTTACTTATTTTTAAAATGATTTTATTGTATTTCTCGATGTTACAAAACTATTGATGTCATTGATGTCACTTACTTCCCCGATAACAAAAGTACAAAAATAACAACATGTGATTGGATTCGAACACGGAGCGCAAAAGTTCGAACCTGTGCTGTTAGCCACTAGGAAACCAACTAGCTTCGTATAGCACCATGTGTGTGACTGACAGAGTAGCATCAAAACTTTGACTGCCATTTTCCCGGAAACTGTTGAGTTTAACACGTTGATGATTTACAGTGGTAAGTATAAAATTATTTAGATGTAGCTGCAAGCTGTGATTATGATTATACATCAGCTTTACAAGTGTTTAATGGCAGAAGGAAATTTGTGTCAGACTAGGACATGAATCTGGATTTCCTGCTTAACGTGAGCGATCGCCTTTACCACTTTGTCTATCTGTGCAAGTGTCCTGGTCCTACCCAGACTTTCATATGTCACAGTGTCTACGTCCGCTTCTCGCTCATAGACTATCAGAAAAAAATTAGCACACTCTTTTAGGGGTTTACAATTCACTCAACATTTATTGTTGCAATATTCATTTTTGTTGAAGTACGTGAAATGTTTTCATTTACAGACCAGTAGCCTAAGTGGTTCTGAGGTACCGGGTACCGACTCATTCTGAAACATCCATGATAGTAGCAGTGTAGCCAGTATGGGCATCAATGCAGGTGCTGACTCTGGCATCCAGTCGATCGAGTCCGCAGCTCGTGGTCGTGCGGTAGCGTTCTCGCTTCCCACGCCCGGGTTCGCGGGTTCGATTCCCGGCGGGGTCAGGGATTTTCTCTGCCTCGTGATGACTGGGTGTTGTGTGACGTCGTTAGGTTAGTTAGGTTTAAGTAGTTCTAAGTTCTAGGGGACTGATGACCATAGATGTTAAGTCCCATAGTGCTCAGAGCCATTTGAACCATCCAGTCGATCGTATAGATGCGAGTACTGTCCTGGTATTCGTTATGCCACGCATGCTCGACCTGCTCACGTAGTTCTGTACAAGTAGCTGGCTGACGAGACACATCCCGCACGTGCTCGATCACGCCTTGTAGAGCACGTTGAGTTTCACATGCAGTGTGTGGGCGGGCGTTATCTTGTTGGAACAAAACATCACCTTCCTGTTACAAGAACTGCAAAAGAACGAGTCTAAGAACATTGTGCAGGTACCGAGCGCTGGTTGGCGTCCCCCCCCCCCCCCCCCCATAGGGCGCAAACGACCGTCACTTGCGTGCAGGCAGAAACTGCTTTCATCGCTGAAGACCACGGCATGCCATTTCATCTTCCAACTGATCCTCTAATGGCCCAGTCGAGCCGTGCACGTCGACGCTGTGGTGAGAGTGGAAGACGTGCGTGTTCATGTCCGTAGCCCCACTGCTAACAACCAGTTCGCAACAGTTCGCGTTGACACGCTTGTGCTCACGAGCCTTCTTACCTGTACTGAGGTAGCTGTACGGTCTGCCACTGTTTCCCCTACAATACAACGATGCTGGCGGGTGTCTGTGACGCGTGGACATCCATAACCTCGTCTACGGGTGTGAGAATGTTCATGTGACCACTGTTACGAGCATCGTGGCACAACTGACGCAGCACGTCCAACCTGTGTTCCAATTCTCCGAAAGGACCATCTCCCCACTTGGAGGCCCAAAATTTGACCTCTTTCAAACTCGCTCAGTTGACTGTACGAAGCACGAGTGAGTCTTCGTAGCACGACGGTTGCCTGCTCGCTTCAGACGTCTGCAGCACACTGAGCCTTCTGGCTCTGAGCATTCCATATTAAAGAGTAGACACATATGGAGCTGTGATAGCTACGCTATCTTTTGAGGACGACGTTGAAACAATTATCAGTAGATCCCCTATCCTCTAGGTGGCCTGTGCCACCATCGGGTCAAAATAGACCTCGTCTATCCAGTTGCGCTAATTTTTTCCCCGCAGTGTAGTCCCATGAGTCCTGCACAGAGAGAGAGACATTGCTATTCTCCTCGTTTTGCCTTGCTGTGGTATAAAATACAGGGTCGGTCTGTCTGTAATTTTCAGTGGCTTTATAGTCTGCATGCATGCCGACGATCTACAGCCGTATTAAATTATCGAAATGTATTCGAAAATTGTAAATACTATTATATACCAGCATTAAAAATGTTGACAGATGAAAATTTGTGTCAGACCGGGACTCAAAGCCAGATGTCCTGCTTAATGCTAGTGGTGGTCTGAATAACTTTGGCTATCCGTGCACGCCTCCCATAGTGGTCCAAACCTCCACATGAAAGAATTAGATATAAGAATGTAGACAGTGTGATACGTGGAAGTGTGGGTTATTCCAGGGAGCTTGAATGGAGAGCTGAAGTGGTTAAGGTTACCACTCATGTTAAGTGTGAAATCCGGGTTCAAGTACCAGTCTGGAAAAAATTTCCATCTGTCACTTATTTATTTGTACAGCTTGTGTATAATCGTGTTTTCAATATGCGAATAAATTTCTATAATATTGAGTTTTGGCACCCAAGTAAAAAAAGGTGCTTTCTTTCACGAAGCAAGGTTTTGACTGTTTCAGAGAAAGAAATTTTGGGCTCTCCCAGGAAAATGACGATGTAACTCCATACCCGTGCATGGAACATGGAGATCTTGCAGCATTTCTACACCAGAAACGTAGCTCGCCCAGTCCCTAGAGACTCCAAAAGTCGGTCTTGAGAAACTAACATACTATCGAAATTAATCACTATGTCCTGCATCCCGCAGAACTACTGCGATGTAATTAGGCTTCTTAGAGTAATATTAAACCTATCAATTCCATGGAAACTGATATATTTCAATTCCCGTACGTTTGGTTCAAATGGCTCTGAGCACTATAGGACTTAACTTCTGAGGTCATCAGTCCCCTAGAACTTAGAACTACTTAAACCTAACTAACCTAAGGACATCACACACATCCATGCCCGAGGCAGGATTCGAACCTGCGACCGTAGCGGTCGCGCGGTTCCAGACTGTAGCGCCTAGAACCGCTAGGCCACACTGGCCGGCCGTGCGTTTGGTACTTTTTATTCTCTCTTCTCGACCTTCTTCCTTAAAGCATATCAATACTGAATTTTTCGATGCAATTGTAGGATGCTGTTTGGGGATTTCAGTACACCAGGACTGGCATGACGATACTACCGAGTGGCAGAGACTCCACTCCACCACCTCGAGTTGCCAAAATTTTTAAAACGACTTGAAGAGCTCTTCAGTTACATGTATTTGGCGTTTGTTAACTGCGTAGGGACGCTTTCAAACGGGTAATACTTACATAAGATATGATTTCCGTTTCACCTCGAAATTTTTAATTTATTTCGTCAACCCCACTTCATCTAAATTCGTCACCTTACCAGAACTTAAATGTTTCAAGTTATTTTACTGTGATGTAAAGAGTGAGGTGTCTAGTCTCCATTTCTATTTGTCCTTCTGGTATTACTATATTAATATCGCCCTCAACTTTTTAGCTGAGCAAGAGATGATGAACAGTTGTCTCAGGAGAAATGTTTGTGTGCACACTGACTATCTTGAAAGCGTTATTGAGCCTTTTCAGTAGCTTCCAACATGAAATGAAATTACAATTAGCGTTTTCCACTGAGCCAGATGCAGCCACAAGTACCATAATCTTTAAAACAGCAGTCTGTTTTAACAGTTACACCTATATGGTTCACATATGTGTGTTGTGATAATCTAGAGAGGTCGTTAGTGTGAAACAAGTGAGAAATAAACTATGAACAAAATGGAGCAGGTAAGATATTCTGCATAGAAATTCCGTCCCATGTTCATATGTCTTTTTGATACTTTGATTCCTCTCTGTCTTAAGGTGTCTGAAAACGGAAACGCTCATTCATCAGGCGCTTTTCGCTGGCCTTGACAATGCGTCACCGGTAATTATATTGTAATCATTACGTTGTAGACAATACTTTTTGTCTCCCTATATTGAGGAATGATAGCTTAAGAACGATTCATTAGACACATTACTGATGGCACTTTTTGTTGTATATTTCACAGTCTCATCACAACTGCTTCTCCATTAGAGTTAGCAGAATGTGAAACCGAGTTTACACTGCAATGAATCACTTGTTTAATTAAGTTCTCGTCTTTTAGTTCTATTTTTCGCTTATTGGGGTAAATTTGCTTTTGTGATCTGAAAATACAGGGTGATTCAAAAAGAATACCACAACTTTAAAAATGTGTATTTAATGAAAGAAACATAATATAACCTTCTGTTATACATCATTGCAAAGAGTATTTAAAAAGGTTTTTTTTTCACTCAAAAACAAGTTCAGAGATGTTCAATATGGCCCCCTCCAGACACACGAGCAATATCAACCCGATACTCCAACTCGTTCCACACTCTCTGTAGCATATCAGGCGTAACAGTTTGGATAGCTGCTGTTATTTCTCGTTTCAAATCATCAATGGTGGCTGGGAGAGGTGGCCGAAACACCATATCCTTAACATACCCCCATAAGAAAAAATCGCAGGGGGTAAGATCAGGGCTTCTTGGAGGCCAGTGATGAAGTCCAGAACTTTTCCCTTTGCACAAACACCCATTCTCTGTAAACTGTTTATACCAACGTTTAATACACCACCTATCAGGAGGTTTAACACCATACTTCGTTCGAAATGCACGCTGAAAAACTGTCGTCGATTCACTTCTGCCGTACTCAATAACACAAAAAGCTTTCTGTTGAGCGGTCGCCATCTTAGCATCAACTGACGCTGACGCCTAGTCATCAGCGCCTCAAGCGAACAAATGTACAACTAAATGAAACTTTATAGCTCCCTTAATTCGCCGACAGATAGTGCTTAGCTCTGCCTTTTGTCGTTGCAGAGTTTTAAATTCCTAAAGTTGTGGTATTCTTTTTGAATCACCCTGTATATGCTAATCTTAGCACATGAAATATGATTACAAAATGCAAACATTCAGAAACAGTGAGACCTGAGTTTCTCCTGGCGTATACAACTTTCAAATAACTTCCGGGAATTCAGCCAGGTAGAACTTTAAGCGACCGCCGATATTTCGGCGGGAGAACACCCCGCCATTTTCAAGGCAAACTGCAACGGACAGGCTGCCTGTCCGTTGCAGTTTTCCTTGAAAATGGCGGGGTGTTCTCCCGCCGAAATATCGGCGGTCGCTGAAAGTGCTACCTGGCTGAATTCCCGGAAGTTATTTGAAAGTTGTATACGCCAGGAGAAACTCAGGTCTCACATTGTTTACCTCTACGAGGAGGAAATGTATCGGTGTTTACCTAAGTTGGATAAACTTCGTAGCTGTCGAGTTAGACTGCAATGTGCTTTGCCTGTCCGTTGCAGTTTGCCTTGAAAATGGCGGGGTGTTCTCCCACCGAAATATCGGCGGTCGCTGAAAGTGCTACCTGGCTGAATTCCCGGAAGTTATTTGAAAATTCAGAAACAGTGCTATCTTGTCTTTTGGTTTGTGTTATTATGTATTAGAGGTGTTGCCAGTGCAAGCATTCATAAGGAAATTTTTTTCGATCATAATATTAAAATCGATGTTATTATGCTTAATATTAATAGTGTCTTGTGATGCTAAAAAAGGCGGATCTCCTTAGTGAATGAGTTTTTTTAATTTGCAGGTGGCATGTAAGGTGTCAGGCAAATCCAACACCTTCCATGAAAACCCTGACATGATAGCAAATCCGGCAGTATGCCACATAGCTCCGAATAAATCCTGACATTAAATTAACCAAAGTAATACGATCAATGATTGAGCAAATGGACTACCACAGACTAACACAAGGACGCCTAAATGCATGTCATACCCTCCCACCCTGAAACAGACACAGTTCCGAGGGGAGAAACGAGAACAGAAGCCGAGAGCAGAGTCGTGTAGGCTAGGAGGCCCTACGATAAGGGACGGACACCCACGTCGCCAGCCGACCGCCAAGACCACCCCCAGCCCATGTTGAAAGATAGAGCCCTCCAGAAGAACAGTATAGATCTTACTATAACACTAAAAGGGCCACACCAGCTGCAAGTTTTAGCGTGAGACTATACGCATCTCTGTTACGCAGCAAACATTAAAAGCATTGCCCCACCACGAAACGTACAACGTTTCTCATTGGATAGACAGAATTTTTGTAGGAGGAGCTTAAGGTTAACATTGAGACCCGGATTGATCAGTTGGAAACACAGCCAGATAGCTTTTCTTAAACCAACTTTGGTAAATTGTAGTAAGGAGAAGTTAGAAAGAGTTGCTTCCGAGACAGCGAGGTGTGTGGGGCTGCCTAACGACAAGGTAATTAACGCACGATATGCCGCATGAGAGCGCATAAGCCTTCACTCAGAACTGCAGAAGTCTCATCTGTTTTACCCCATTTTTATGTAATACTAGTGTCGATCGTCAATTAAACTTCGTGGTATTCACATTTGCTATTAGAAGTTAAAATCTGAAACGTGATGATTTTTCTGTTATATAATTACTGAGAAGCCACATCAGCCACTGTAATTTACGACAAGTTAAATAAGTAATTAAAGATAATTGAGGGTCACTGTAGACCATTTTGATAGTTTTCTCTTTTATGAAACTTAACTTCAACCTAGATTATAGATGTGATATGGCATAGGTCATCCTTCGGTCCATTATGGAACTTGGAATCCATTCAGGGAATATTCGTTCACATTTTTGTTGAACGCAGTTGGTTTTTATCATTCTGTATTAAAACATTTCCTTTTATCAATAGTGCAATTTATAAACAATGTTTTGTGAGTACAATAAAATTCCAATGGTAAACTTAACTGCTTTTTCGACGTCATTTTACCAGCTAACTAAAAACAGGATAGCCTTGAACCCCTTCCACTAAATTTAGTTAGTATTAAGATTCTTTTACAGGGAGTGCAGTGGAGCTGACGCTGAAATCATTAAGTATTTGATTATATCATCGCTAGTCTCCCTGAACTCTTCTGAACTCTACATGTCATGTGTGGTCTGGCGTCTCCTTACCAGCAACAGGTCCCAGTTCAAACTAGTCAATTCCCTAAAAAACATGCTCAGAGCGTCGTTGCGCGAAAGTGGTAGGGAGACATGACTTAGAGCAAACAGACGCCACGCAGAATTTTAGATAATGGCGACCCTGCCAGGATGGTAAAATACCATGATTGATGGTCGACCACATGCCTAACCATGTCAGAAAAATATCCTGTTGAAAAATTTTCGTAACAAAATTTTTTTCTGAAGGGTATAAATAGTCGAAAACAGTAGCTGCAGCGACAGATAGTAAGAAAGTATTTAATAGAAAGTGAGACATTCTAGCACAGACAATAGCATAATCAAGTTATGATTGTTATAATTAAGTTTTCTCTCCAATGCAAGCGCACAGGTGGCGGTAAGTGAATGGATTGTCAGTCTTGTGTATAATAAGTGTCAAGTCGTGTGAACAAAAAGTTTATGAAACGCGTGAGATCGTATGAGCGCATGTTGATGCGAAGTAGGGCGCGTGAATTGCTTTTAAAACAGAAAATAAGGGTAACGGAAAGATTAGCAATGGCAGATCGAGACCTTGACCGAATTGAGGTAGAGGCCCAGCATGAAGACGGACAAAGAATAGAGGACAGTACAACAGACGATGCAGTACCGCGAGAAATAGCACAGATAACGCACCATAACGAGGATAATGTACGCCAAGGCACAGAAAACGTAGGTCAGCATACGATAGAGGAGCAGGAAAGTAGAGAGACAGCCGATGAGGATTCTAACTTGCGTCTTGAATATGTAGAACCCATAGTACAAGTAATCAGAGCTCCCTCACAACAGAGTACAAGGAATTCGAGCAGAAACGTGTCACCGCACAGTTCAATGCAACCGGTTGCAAACCAACACTTGGGCGAAAACAAAGAGCGCAGGACGTCGGAAGAAAACGCAATAGGACCCACCAATCTGGCAGAATTATTACAACAAATGACGGAAACCATGACAAGGCGAAATAAAGAAATTGCGAACCAAATTCAAATTCAGACTGCAGAAACCACGAGACAAATGCGTGAGATTAAAGAACAAAACAAAAAAAATTCAGTTACACCTAAGTCATATTGAAGATGAGGCAAAAGAATCTCTAGAAGTGATAGGAAACTTAATAACAGGTCACAATCAATTGAGAACAGACATTGGCAATGTACAAGTGAACGTAGAAACATTGCGTAATGACATTCAGGACGAGATCAAAAAATTACGTAACAGCACCCAGGGAGAAGTTAAGAAACTAGAGAAATAGATAAACGTAAGTACTAGACAATCAGCAGGTACAGCTCGTGAAATTGTTGAAAACAGTGTGTTACACAAACGTATCACAAAAGCAGCGCTGAAAAGATATGATAATCGTGTAGTCAAATTATGAGCGAAAACGAAGCAACAATTTCAGAAATTTCGAACAGAGTTGTTGCAAACCATTGAAGAGCGTAGTGAACAGGATCGAACAAGGACTGAGTCTGCAACCACATTTGTATCGGTAGCAGCACCGGAAAAACAAGCAATTAACGAAGATATCATGCATTTTCGAATCCAATCACAGGCTGAAAATAACGTACGTGAAAACAGACAGCCTGCACAGCAAAAAACACGTTTCGAAATTCTTGATGAACAAACGGCACCGCAAACAAATACGGAACCACAAATGTATGTTTCAAGACAGTTTGGATCGTGCAATGAAGCGGCAAGTTTAGCCAGACAAGATACCGAACCAATATGTGACAATGGAAAGACAGGTCGCGAAGAGTATAGTGCAATGCATTCAACTACACGTTCACAACCGATGGAAGAAAATTATTGCGTACCACTTCAACGATATTACGCAAGGGTAGGCGAAAGTTACAGTGGACAATATCCAATGGGTCTACCACAACCGGAAAGAACGACGGGAGAAATGATCAGAAACAAAAGTGGCGAAGAATCGTGAATTTCATATAGAACCATGACGAAGTACGACAACGATCATTTCCTCACAGTCAGAAATTTTCAACACTTTCGAGAAGGAAACTCGCTACATCCACGAACTTTTATTGATCAATTCCGAGTAGGATTGCCAGAACACTGGACGCTAGCACACAAATTAGACTTTATATGTGCACACATGTCAGGAACAGTCGCAGAAACCATGCAGAATGTTCCAGCGACATGCCGATCGTCCGAAGATTTCAGAGAGAAGTTTCTCTTACGATATTGATCCAGCGAAGCACAGAACTGAGTGAAGTACCAATTATTACAGAACCCATATTTGGAAAATTCAGGAGAGAAGAGTCCCCTGAAATTTTTCGAAGTAATGGCAAAGAAAACTCAATGCTTAGATGTACCATACAGTGACGGAGAGTTGATTAAATTATGCGCGATGAAGTTACCATTGAAATAATAGCAGTCTGTTGTAGGTCGCGGAGGCAATGACGTCGAAGCATTTAAATGAATTCTATTTATATTTTTGGAAGATGACGCAAGAAAAAGACGAAGCGCACGTGAAAACGAAAGCAAAAAGCAGTTGAATCCACAAGACACAGTACGAAGAAACAATAATTACGAACCACGTGATAACTTCGCACCAAGAAACGACAACAGATTTCAACAAAGAAACGGTTATGGATTTAGAAGAGAATATGGCAATAACTATAATTCACACAGGAACGGCAACAACTATTACAGAGGGAATGATGACAACCGGAACGGGTATTGGGGAACCAATAGACCGACAAATTATCAACAAAGAAACCAATATCAACAAGCTGAACGAGAAAAGAGAATACAGATAGAAGAGGTGGAGGTAAGACCACCAAACCTCGAAAAACGTTCGAATTGACAGCTAAGCGCCCATGCCAAAGAGAATGACGCACCGACCCAGGACAATTGCAGCACCTTGAACAGAGAAGTAAATACCTTATCACGAGAAGAGAAGAAGGAAGAAACAAAACCGCAGGGACCAGATGAAAACGAAGACAGGAAAATAACGATATTGTGTTGGGACGAAATTAATTGGGAGAATACTGACGAGGAAGATGAATTACCAGAGGCATGCACAACGAATGTAGGAGGAAAGGATGAAGTAATGAGTATTGCAGAGCTATTTGAGATGGAAACCAGGGAAAGTGAATTCAGTGAGGATAATGCGCTGTCAACAGAAGTTGAAAATAAGTTACTAGTGGGCACACAACCCAAAGTGTATAATGAAGGAAGTTATGAGGCGATAATTAGGGCATTTAAATGCGATTATGTGGAAGTAGCGACGAAGAAGGAGAAGATAAACGAAGATGAGAAAAAAGTAGCGGATGTTGAAGAAAGTGTAAACGTAGGAAGATATAGAGAAGAGGAAATAAAAGAGAGAGAAGTAGCAGTCGAAGCATATCCTACAGAAAGTTCGAATTCACAGGGGAAAGTCCTGAAAAGACTCATGTATGATTCAGTGGAGGATTCGTTGATGCAAGAAGAAGAAGAACAGAACCAACCCTTTCAAATTCAACCAATTGTGAAGGCCATGGTAAAACATATCCCAGTCAATATTGTAATTGATAGCGGAAGTGAACTGACCGCGATCTCAGAAAATTTATTCTTGCAGTGTAATGCCAATGAGGAATTGCCAGTTCTGAAAACACGTAAGATTAAAGTACGAGGTCGTATTAGAAACAATGCTGCGGAAGTTACGAGACAAACAAGGTTAACTCATTTTGTGCCAAGGTCAAAAGATCGAAGCCAACTTCGTGATTATACCTAAACTAACTGTAGATTTGATTATAGGTGCAGATTTTTTAAATAAGAGATGAGCGATAATAAATATGGGGAAAGGTAGCGTAACATTCAGGAATGTCACACTTCTCTTTGAGCAAAAGCTTAAGTTAGAAGAAATACCAGTTAGAAACAAACAATTAAGACTGATGCGAGATAAAGAGGATGAAGAATTAGAATGGTATGGACAAAAGGGGGAATCGTCTCAACTCATGTTAGAAGCCCATAAAGAAATTGACAAAAAATTTCAAGAAGTTCAAGTAAATAATCAGCACAATATTTCAAGTTTATGTTGCAGATAAGATCATCAGGAGAAAGAAGAATGAAGAGAGAGGAAGGTGGGTAAAAAGAAAATAGTTTCAATAAAAACAAAAACAAAAATAACACCAATAGTAGCATAGATTATGGTGAAGGGATAAAGTGTAGATAGTCTAACAGCATGAAATACTAAAATGCTATACACCATGACACTACACAAAAATAAAAAACGAAATTGAGGATTCTTGTAGAAGTTAAGACTCAAAATATCTTAGAATTGTAACATAGAAAGGATGCCAAAATTAGTAAAGCTTTTTAAAAAGGCGTAAAATAATGTAGGTACTAGACATATGTTAGATGATTATAAATAAAACTTTTTGTAAGAACCATTGTAAAAACTTCAGCAAGAATGAGATGCAACGACCCATAAGTTGCAACGAGAGAAGTATCAAGAAAGAAAAGGACGTAATTAGCAAGACACGATTCCTATACGGCAGAAGCGTCGAGAGAACGGAAAGGACAAGACCAACAAAGGGCACTTGTATCCGAAGTTGGCAGCAAATCTACAGGTAAGGCGAACCCTGCTGGGACACAACATGGCACAGAATGCCAGAAGGGTCCCGGGACGCCCCGACTCAGCGGAGCGCGCAAAACACGGCCTGACGAGAAGACGGCTTGGGCAAGCCACCACTGGCAAAAAATATGTGTAAAAGTCACACTACTGCTATTAAATAGCACGTTGATGCACGAAACTGAAGAAAACTTCCACAAAGTAAAAATGACACGTCCAAACAGTTTATCAAACTGTTACTAAGAGGAGAACTTCAAAGAGACTAGTTATCAATAAATATTCCCATATCCTGCCCAGAGAAGAACCAAGAATCAAGTAAGAAGCAAAGAAAAAGCAGGAAGAACAGAAGTTGAAGATTCGCAAGATTGAGACCAAGAAAGAAGATGGGTGAAGAATAGACGACATACCTTCCCAAATCCCAATCCTATTGTAAAGTAGTTGTCTGCGAAGTATTACAACGAAAAACAACCACTTTCAGCGACACATAACGATGACTTTCACGTATACAAAGCCAATAAACCAAGAGATTCCGCACTCACAGCTCCATTCCATTATGGGACCTCCACAACAGCAATACACTGTTGCAAAGCCAACAAGGAATGACGAACGAAGCTGTACATCAAATACTTGCCCACATCCATCTCGCTCAAGTCCATCAACTTCGTGCAAAAACATTCGTCAACCTCATGCATAAAAATTCATAGGATAATGAAAATGTGTTAAATCATGTGATGTAGGAATTGTGCAAAAGACCCGTGTACAAAACTAAACAAGTAAAGCACACCAGTCAGCTAATAAACTACAAAATAACAGTCAGTGACTATGGACTTAAGTAAAAATAGACTATCAATAAAAATAAGTTATTAGTTCTGAAATGGACAGTGTATAAAGATCAAAAGTAAGGCATAATAAACACAAAAACTATATGCTACTTATTTTCTCCTCATAAAAAATAAAAGAATAACTATATTTTACTTATTTTCTCCTTATAAAAACAAAGAATAAAAAATTATCTTGTTGGATGTTTTTCCCCTTTTTTTTTAACATTTGTACCATTTGTTAGGATAATATATCAATACTTATGTTCGTATATTTCTTTGTCAAAGCAATTCTTGGAAATAATTCTTATTTGTTAGTGTAACTATGTTGAAATGAGTGTCTAGAAACAAAAACATTTTACTTGTACAAGATATTTAGAAAATGTGTTAGGAATAGGTTTTACTTAATTGCTATATATATATATATATATATATATATATATATATATATATATATATATATATATAAGAAAATCGATGTGAAAGCTTATTCTCTTGTCAATATAAACATATTTTTGAGAATAATGTGGAAGAATATAAAAATGTAAATTGGTAACAAAAACTAGCAGAGAACTAGAATAACATGGTTGAGCAGTAGGCAACAGAATTTAGATAAAGGAATAATTTTTGACTGACTTAGACAACGATTCAATCATTGCCTAACTCCAGTGCAAAAATTAAGTTCGAAGGGTGACGATATGTAAGGTGTTAGGCAAATCCAACACCTTCCATGAAAACCCTGACATGATAGCAAATCCGGCAGTATGCCACATAGCTCCGAATAAATCCTGACATTAAATTAACCAAAGTAATACGATCAATGAGTGAGCAAATGGAATACCACAGACTAACACAAGAACGCCTAAATGCATGTCATACCTTCCCATCCTGAAACAGACACAGTTCCGAGGGGAGAAACGAGAACAGAAGCCGAGAGCAGGGTCGTGTAGGCTAGGAGGCCCTACAGTAAGGGACGGACACCCACGTCGCCAGCCGACCGCCAAGACCACCCCCAGCCCATGTTGAAAGATAGAGCCCTCCAGAAGAACAGTATAGTTCTTACTATAACACTAAAAGGGCCACACCAGCTGCAAATTTTAGCGTGATACTATACGCGTCTCTGTTACGTAGCAAACATTAAAAACATTTCCCCACCACGAAACGTATAACGTTTCTCATTGGATAGACAGAATTTTTGTAGGAGGAGCTTAAGGTTAACATTGAGACCCTGATTGGTCAGTTGAAAACACAGCCAGATAGCTTTTCTTACACCAACTTCGGTAAATTGTAGTAAGGAGAAGTTAGAAAGAGTTGCTTCCGAGACAGCGAGGTGTGTGGAGCTGCGCCGCCCGCCGCTCGTGACGCTGCCTAACCAACGACAAGGTAATGAACGCACGCGATGCCGCATGAGAGCGCATAAGCCTTCACTCAGAACTGCAGAAGTCTTATCTGTTTTACCCCATTTTTATGTAATACTAGTGTCGATCGTCAATTAAACTTCGTGGTATTCACATTTGCTATTAGAAGTTAAAATCTGAAACGTGATGATTTTTCTGTTATATAATTATTGAGAAGCCACATCAGCCACTGTAATTTACGACAAGTTAAATAAGTAATTAAAGATAATTGATGGTCACTGTAGACCGTTTTGCTAGTTTTCTCTTTTATGAAACTTAACTTCAACCTATATTATAGATGTGATATAGAATAGGTCATCTTTCGATCCATTATAGAACTTGGAAACCCATTCAGGGAATATTCGTTCACATTTTTGTTGAACGCAGTTGGTTTTTATCATTCTGTATTATAACATTTCCTTTTAACAACAGTGCAATTTATAAACAATGTTTTGTGCGTAGAATAAAATTCCAGTGGTAAACTTAACTGCTTTTTCGACGTCATTTTACCAGCTTACTAAAAGTAGGAAAGCCTTGAACCCCTTCCACTAAATTTAGTTAGTATTAAGATTCTTTTACAGGGAGTGCAGTGGAGCTGACGCTGAAATCATTGAGTATTTGATTATATCATCACTAGTCTCACTGAACTCTTCTGAACTCTACATGTCATGTGTAGTCTGGCGTCTCCTTACCAGCAACAGGTCCCATGTTCAAACTAGTCAATTCCCTAAAAAACACGCTCAGAGCGTCGTTGCGCAAAAGTGGTAGCGAGACACGTGTTAGAACACACAGACACCACGGAGAATGTTAGAGGCGTAAGGCAGGAAAACATAAATACCTACAACAGCTGCAAAAGAGCTGAATGCTGAAATTATTTTCCCTGTTCTTTATTTGTGATGTTCAAGTTTTAGTCTTAATGATGCTTTAGACCCAAATCATAGTTAGAGAAATACGAATAACTCATTGGCTTATGCTAGATATTTCTGCTCTGTCACTGCAGTGCCAGCCAGTGACACTGCGTCTTCGAAAGACGAGGTTTCCCAGTGGCAGCCTGCTCAAGATTGAGCTAAGATTGGCTGAGATAGTGTACTCTGCCTGTCGCTAGTCTAATGGACAATTGGAAATGTAGAATATGTATGGCAACGACATGACCGTCGATTTACTTCCGGTTCGGCTCTGAATTATCCTGGTAAATTCGGTCGAGATTATCCTGTCAAAAAAATGGTTCAAATGGCTCTGAGGACTATGGGAATTAACTACTGAGGTCATCAGTCCCCTAGAACTTAGAACTACTTAAACCTAACTAACCTAAGGACATCACACACATCCATTCCCGAGGCAGGATTCAAACCTGCGACCGTAGCGGTCACGCGGTTCCAAACTGACGCGCTTAGAACCGCACGGCCACACCGGCCGGCATTATCCTATCATTTAGATTAAATATACCCAGTTATGCTCACCTAAAGGATGGCACAGAGATCGCAAATTTGTGGTTTTGTGTCTAAGAATCTAGTTACAACAGAAACTGCAATTTACTTAGTTAGTTACGTTGCGAATTCTCTGTTTTAGCCATCATTCGGACAAAAAGGGAGCGCTTTCTGATGCAGTTGTATGCTAGTTTAGCTATAAAATGTTTGCCCTTCGAGTGGACGACTGCGTTAGTTTTCGTTTCTGATCTCGTTGAAGATACGATTTTTACTTATTCTGTGAAAGAGCCACTAGCAGGCAGATCGAAAATCAGTAAAGAAATCCTAAGACAACTTCTTCCCTATATGTTTTGTCATTATCTTGATTCTGTAATCTGTAGATCGAAAGGTGAAAACTTCCTGTGTGGCACTCTTGTTAGTGCCTGCTTTGTCTGCGTCTGTAAATTGTATTGACTTATTTGTGGCACCCGCGTTAGCTGGCGCACCCGTGCTACCGGGATGCCCAAGAAACTCCACTGACAGACGTTACAAGAAAGGTGTTGTGCAATACGGAGAGGTTCACTACTGAAATTTCGAGAGAGCACTTTCCGGAAAGACCTGAACAACATATTACTTCTTCCCACATACATCTCGCCTAATAACCACTACGAGAAAATCTGAGAACTTGGAGTTAATAGAGAGGCTTACTGACAGTCACTTTTCCCACGCGCCGTTCGCGAATGTAACATGGGAGGGGGGATCAGTTAATAGTACCAGAACTATCCTCCGCGGCACACCATTAGGCGGCTTGCGGAGTATGATGTAGGTGTAGATGTTCGGATCGGATAGTATTTCGACCTCACGTCTGTAGAGAAAATGTTGGTAGCACTTCCTCTCCACCGAAAGCATAGCTCTGCAATTTAGCATAAAGATACGGCAAGGGATCTTGCGAATTCTGTCACCGGCTATACGTGGTCTTAAGTTCCCTTAACGTCAAGAAATGCGGCGCCTACTGTTTGTTTCGTTTGAAAGGCAGGCGCGATATCCATAGCAAGCGAATACAGATTGTCCATAGATCCCATGCCTTTTCTGAATCCGAATTGGCTCTGAGGCATCAAGTTACTATTTTCGAGCCATCGTGCCGGTCTCCTTTCTACAATTCGCTACAGTGTTTTTGCAACACATGAAGAGATCGGTCGGTGGTTGGAGACAATGCTTGAGTCCTTTCCACTTTTCAGAATTGGTATTATGACTTGCATCGTCTATGTTGGCATGACGTCCTGTTGCAGCCAATACCGATTTCCCGGGTTCGATTCCCGGCGGGGTCAGGGATTTTCCCTGCCTCGTGATGACTGGGTGTTGTGTGATGTCCTTAGGTTAGTTAGGTTTAAGTAGTTCTAAGTTCTAGGGGACTGATGACCATAGATGTTAAGTCCCATTGTGCTCAGAGCCATTGAACCATTGAACCAATACCGACTGGAAGTATATGAGTACATGTTTCGCTTCCATAAGCAGATTCTCAAGCATAGAGTAATGAATAAAATCAATAGCAGGACAGCTCTCACGTGATAATTTTAAAGTTTCATTGAGGTCGTCTTGAGAGAAATGACGCAGTAGAATATGATGACAGTCATCGTCAACAGGATACGGATTACTGAGCACCTCGACAAATTCCTCTAAGCAAGCCGTGGTGATAGGAAGAGTGGAAGGCAGTCACCTGTTTCTAGAAGCCTTTGTTTTATGCCAGATGATAGATATACTGGCTGCTGTATTGACTGAAGAACAATACTTAATCCAGGTGTCGTTCTTTGTTGTTTTTTTTTTTTTTTACTTTTCGCGTTTCCAAGAAATTGTCCAAGGTAGAATTCTGGCGATACGTTTTCAAAGCAAGACAGCGTTTGCAACTTCTCGAGAGCATCCGGGATTCCTCCAAGGAGGGGAACGTTGCTTCATAACATTGAACTCCTTTTCTCTTAGGAATGCTTACCTCCGCTGCGAATTCCACAGCTTCCATAGCATAACTTCTTCCCATAAGTCACTCCGCATGGGTTCAAGTGTCCATCGAACTGTGCCGTTATATTTGTCTTCAATTTTCCACTTGCTACTAGCGTAACGTATTTGTAGAGTATCAACATTTAATGTGGAACTCTACTTGGAGGTAACTGGATCCCATTGAATCTTTTTTAACATGCCAATCAGAAATTCTGTCTGTTATGTCTCCTCCCCACACTAAATGATGGGAATTCAAGTCTGTACCTGTTATAAAGGGATACGGAAGCTAGCTTATTAAGTATCTTCAGCCATCTTCCACGATGCTGTGGTGGGGCAACCTCATACACCGAGACTTCATCGGTTCGATATACAGGGTGATCTTAATTAAAGTTAAGCTTTCAAAACGCTGTAGAAGTAACACCACTGGTCAGAATGAAGTCAAATTGCAACGGAATATTATCGGAGGAGGAGGAAAACGTATGGCAGAAGAAAAATAAATAGTTACAAAATGTAGCAATAGATCAAACTGCATGTGTCAGAATACGTAAATGAAATCACCTGTCATGCGCACGACCCATTGAAGTTGGTATAAACATACAGGGTACACTGATTTTCCTCCTTTCGCGTCTGCGACGTTCGCTATGACTGTCTCAATGCAGGATCGCGCTCTGCTTGTAAAGCTGTGTTACAAGAATGATGACTGCACACGTCGCTCTGCAGAGGTTACATACACTGAAGGGTTTGAAAAAAGGCGTTGGTCCGATGACTGCCGTGGGTCTGGAGAAAATGATTCGGAAATTCGAAAAGACGCGTTCTTTTGGTGTGCAACCTGGTAGAGGGAGGAAACGAATTGATTCGACGTCAGGGGAAGCAGTGGTCACAGCAATGCAGGAGGAGACGAGTGGTGGTGTGCAAACGTGTAGTGCACGGAGAATTGCCCGAACATTGGATACATTAATTTACCGCCCGGGGTGCCGTGCAGTTCTAGGCGCTACATTCTGGAACCACGGGACCGCTACGGTCGCAGGTTCGAATCCTGCCTCGGGCATGGATGTGTGTAATGTTCTTAGGTTAGTTAGGTTTAAGTAATTCTAAGTTCTAGGGGACTGATGACCTCAGAAGTTAAGTCCCAAGTGCTCAGAGCCATTTTTGAACCATTGGATACACCCGTGAGCACGGTGATTAAAATCCTACGAAACATCCTTCTTTGCTATCAATTCAAAATTACACATGTGTACGAGTTGCTTCCTGCTGACTTTCCAGCAGGAGAGACGTTTGCTTTAGAATTTCTTGCTGGCATCGAAGTGGACAATGATTGGCCGTGGAAAATTTTGTGGATAGGCGAAGTCTACTTCCATCTGACAGGGTATGTCAATACATAGAATTGTCGAATTTGGGAAACGGAGGCCGAAGTGGCCGAGCGGTTCTAGGCGCTACAGTCTGGAACCGCGCGGCCGCTACGGTTGCAGGTTCGAAACCTGCAGCGGCATGGATGTGTGTGATGTCCTTAGATTAGTTAGGTTTAAGTACTTGTAAATCTTAGGGGACTGATGACCTCAGATGTTAATTCCCATAGTGCTCAGAGCCTTTTTTTTTGTTTTTTTTTTTTTGGGCAATGGAAAACCATTTCATCCTGAAAAGGTCACTGTGTGGTGCGGGTCTATGGCATCATTTATCATGGGGTCATATTTTTTCGAAGAGACAGGTGCTTCCGGTCCTGTTACCTGGTAAGCGCTGTGAGTGTCTTTTGCGCAACCACGTCATTCCAGATCTCTAACAGCGTGGATGTGTGGATGGGTTCATTTATATGCAAGATGGCGCACCTCCGCACATTGCTTATTCAGTTAAGCAGCTGCTGAAGTGCCATTCCGGAAATGCTAGAATTATCAGCCGCCATTTCCCTACAGCCTGGCTGTCCCGATCACCTGATCTTAAATCCTTGTGGCATCTGGTTGTGGGGCTATCTGAAAGATGTTGTATTCAGTGTTCTGATTGCAAATTAGCTGTATTGAAGGCATGCACTGCGCAACACGTTCTGAACGTGACCCCGGAAACACCTCGATCAGCTTTTGAACATGCTCTTTCTCGATTTCAACTAGTTGCAGAACATGTTTCGCCCCATTCACACGGAAATTAATAATCCGATTTGATTTTGATTGATGCTTTTTATACGGTTTTTGGCCTCAGGACAATTAGAAACCGATTTCTCCCGTCCGATGTGATATGACCTTGCCGTGGTGGATGGGCTTACGTAACTAACAGTATCACACCTATACACCCACGCACACTGAGTAGTACAGTTTGTTTAACGTCAAACGTACACCATAGGCATTGTTGTATGATTCATTTGTTATTTGTAGTCGCCCACTATTAAATTATGATGCTTACAGCGCCCTCTATTTCTACATTTTGTCACTATTTATTTTTCTTCCGCCATACGCTTTCCCCCTTATCCAGCCGGCCGAAGTGGCCGTGCGGTTAAAGGCGCTGCAGTCTGGAACCGCAAGACCGCTACGGTCGCAGGTTCGAATCCTGCCTCGGGCATGGATGTTTGTGATGTCCTTAGGTTAGTTAGGTTTAACTAGTTCTAAGTTCTAGGGGACTAATGACCTCAGCAGTTGCGTCCCATAGTGCTCAGAGCCAGCCCCCTTATCCGATAATATTCCGCTGCAATTTGACGTCATTCTGACCAGTGGTGGTATTTCTTCAGCAGTTTCGAAGTTTAACTTGAATTATAATCACCCTGTATATAGCTATTATTCAAATGGTTCAAATGGCTCTAAGCACTATGGGACTTAACATCTAAGGTCATCAGTCCCCTACACTTAGAACTACTTAAACCTAACTAACCTAAGGACATCATACACATCCATGCCCGAGGCAGGATTCGAACCTGTGACCGTAGCAGCAGCGCGGTTCCGGACTGAAGCGCCTAGAACCGCTCGGTCACAGAGCCGGCCCAGCTATTATTAGCTCGCAAACTATTTAAAAGATGGCGTTATCCAGCTTTGATCTATAAATGGTGTGGACGTTGTCCTCCCATGGTACCAATCCGGTTCGAAAACTGGAATGCCTGTTTGTGTTTTTACTTTGCGTTGAGAACTTATCTTTATAAACGACGTCGTTGTTCAGCTTTCAACTATAAGTTGATTTGGATGTCTTTCTCCTCAGGAACCGGTCAGTTTCGAACCCTGGGTCGTAATTATTTTTAAATTTATATAACGAACTTATCTTTGTACTTCACACGTTTATCAATGTTCTATTGTGAAAATTGCAGTAATGTTCATTTGGCACTGTTGTAATTACTGCTGGCTGTCTGATGTTGTTCTTTTCGTGAGTTTATTTTGCATTAAGAACTCACGTTTGTACAACGAACCTTTTTTGACTGTTCTACCGTCGACACTGCAATTATATTAATATGTCACTCTTGTAGCCACTGTTGTCTATGTGGTCTTTGCTGCCAAGAGATAAAAATAAATAAGTAAGAAAAAGTACAGTGAGACAACTGGAACGCTTTTGAGAACAGGTTGTATTCTCACAGCAACTAACTTGATATTGTTGCTTCTTACATTGAGCGGGTGTGGTTTATACAGCAGAGAATTTTTTAACAATGTAACATCACCACCGTTCCCACCGAGACGATCCTCCCATATTATGAAATATTATTTAAAGTGAACAGTCCGCTAAGACTTGAACCATGTTTCACATGTAAGGGCTATATCATGCTGACTACTGAATAATTCTCTTTGCAAGCTTTGCACCAGTGGCAGTGGTCCACCGGCATTGCTAGGAGGAGTTGCAACAGCAACAGTCTAAAGTAGCTATGTTGAAATAAAAAAAAAGACATTTTCAACAGCAGCGAGTAAGTATTTGCAAATATATTTGTGATATTGTTGCTGTTATAATCGTTTATAATTGTTTTTCAGCAGTCAAACATTGATGTTGTTGATCTTATAATTGTTTATTACTGTTTTTAGCACCCAATCGCACTGTTGCTTTCAGCAGCATAGCATGAGAGCAAGCTGCATTGTCTTCTCATCAGCATATGTCGAGAAGAGTAAAATTAATTAACATTTCTGTATTTTGGTCTTGATCCAGTTAACGCGGTATGTATATCCACAACAGCAGCGCCAATACGCAGTGGCGTGTGGGAATGGTAGTTGAAAAATGACTATGAGTGTGTGGTGGGATAAGGGATTGATGACATAATTGTGAGTACAGCAGTATTATTATTGTTATTTCTTTTCTCAGACGTTATGTCTGGTCTAAAATGGAAAGTGACGCGGACCTTGATCAAGCGTGACTTCCTTTTAACTGTACGGTATATGTTATATTGCATTTAGGAACTTTCGGGTAATTGAACATGTATCAATAATTACGGATTAAAGCCATAAGAAAGGTATTTCACAGGAAAAAAGATAGATACGTATTGGAACATGAGACCATACCATCTTTGTACCTGTCAAACTACTGGCTGGAGAAAGAGTTAGAAGATGCCAATGTTGTCTTCTACTTACGATGATCTATTTGTATGTGAAGGAAGACGCTATAGCAAAAAAAAAAAAAAAAAAGTCAAGCAAGGTTTGTATAGTGCTTTAAACATAGGTAGATATTATCATTTTTACTTTAAATAGCAATTGTGAGTAGCCATACGTTGGAGTCCACGTGGAAAATGTTACAATTGAGACTCTTTACTGCATTAAGGGACATATAAAACCCGTTTCACATCCGGATCTTCTTATATGTACACCTAACATCATAACAACGGTTTGCAGAGTTTAAAACTGATTCTGAATGTTCTCATCAGTTATCGTCAGCTATTATTTGCATTCATCCTGCTACATATTTGTACTTATTGTTAACACTAGCAAAGAAGTCCGTTGGGGAGGTACTGCTGTAGCCAGCCAAAGCAACCACAAATAGGAGTACGTTTCAGTAATGCTCGAAAAGTTTGGAGTCGAGACCGTTTACTGGATTAAGAGACACACGAAAAGGACCTGTTTTATAAAGCTCCATTTCCAACTGGATCTACTTAAAAATGTCGTCGTTATATTGCGTCTAAAATGTGGCGGACTAGATGTTGTTGCACAGAAGTAGCGGTTTTGGCAAACGGATGGATGTCTACCAATTTACGTCACAATAGAATCTTATAGGTGGGAGCAAAATGGATCGTGTGTTTGACCTTGTACAAAGATCAACAGGATTTACAACTGTACTCTGCACTACACACACAAAAGAATGGTTCCAATTAACGAATAACTTATGGAAGAGTTTAAGTGTTCTGCACTTTGTCTACTGAAGCAATAAAATCGTATTACGCGAAAAATAGAATCTTTTAGTTAGAAACATAATGGATCGTATGTTCCACCTCCAGAAAGAACAACAAACTATATTAACAACTCACTCTGCACCAGTCGAAAAACGTCAGAGTCGAAACTGTTTACTAGATTAAGGGACACACACACACGAAAAAAAACTGTTTTAAAGTTCCATTTATACTACGTGATCAAAAGTATCCAGACACCCGCAAAAACATACGTTTTTCATATTAGGTGCATTGTGCTGCCACCTACTGCCAGGCACTCCATATCAGCGGCCTCAGTAGTCATTAGAGAGAGCAAAATGGGGCGCTCCGCGGAACACACGGACTTCGAACGTGGTCAGGTGATTGGGTGTCACATGTGTCATATGTCTGTAAGCGAGATTTCCACACTCCTAAAGATTCCTAGGTCCACTGTTTCCGATGTGATAGTGAAGTGGAAACGTGAAGGGACACGTACAGCACAAAATCGTACAGGCCGACTTCGTCTGTTCGTCTGTTGACTGACAGAGACGCCGACAGTTGAAGAGGCTCATAATGTGTAAGAGGCAGACATCAATCCAGATCATCATACAGGAATTCCAAACTGCATCAGGATCCACTGCAAGTACTATGAAAATTAGGCGGGAGGTAAGAAAACTTGGATTTCATGGTCGAGAGGCTGCTCATAAGCCACATATCACGTCGGTAAATGCCAAACGATGCCTCGCTTGGTATAAGGAATGTAAACATAACGATTGAAGCTTGAAAACACGTTGTGTGGAGTGACGAATCACGGTACACAATGTGGCGATCCGATGGCAGGGCGTGGGTATGGCGAATGCCTGGTGAACGTCATCTGCCAGCGTGTGTAGTGCCAACAGTAAAATTCCTAGGCGGTGGTGTTATGGTGTGGTCTTGTTTTTCATGGAAGGGGCTTGCTCCCCTTGTTGCTTAGCGTGGCACTATCACAGCACAGGCCTATATTGATGTTTTAAGCACCTTCTTGCTTCCCTCTGTTGAAGAGAAATTCCGGGATGGCGACTGAATCTTTCAACACGATCGAGCACCTGCTCATAATGCACGACCTGTGGCGGAGTGGTTTCGTGGCAATAACATCCCTGTAATGGATTGGCCTGCACAGAGTCCTGACCTGAATCCTATAGAACACCTCTGGGACGTTTTGGAACGCCGACTTCGTGCCAGGCCTCACCGACCGACATCGATACCTCTTCTCAGTGCAGTACTCCGCGAAGAACGGCTGCCATTCCCCAAGAAACCTTCCAGCACCTGATTGAACGTATGCCTGCAGGAGTGGACGCTGTCGTCAAGGCTAAGGGTGTGCAATCAACATGTTTAATTCCAGCATTACCGATGGAGGGCGCCACGAACTTGTAACTCATTTTCAGCCAGATGTCCGGGTACTTTTGATCACATAGTGTATTTCTGGATCAGCTTAAATAAGGCATGGTTACATTGTGTGTAAATGGTAGCAGGCTAGTTCTTGTTGTACACCTACTCCTACGCATAGAAGTAGTGGTTTTAGCAAACGGATGGATGCCTACCAGTTCACGCCACAGTAGAATCTTATAGCTTGGAGCAGAATGGATGCTGTGTTTGGTCCTGTGCAAAGACCAACAAGCACTGCTTACTAATGTATTCTGCGCCAGGCGAAAATACTGGATTAAGCGATACACAAAAAAAAACCTACTAGATTTTGTCTTTGTTTTTAACAACAGCTAAGAAAAACCACTGGAAAGCTGGTGCTTTTTGACAACCTTAGTAACCGTAAACAGCCGTACATTGGAATATTGTTTGGAAAAATGTCGGAGTCGAGACCGTTTACTGCCTTAAGGGATACACCAAAAAAATTCTGTACATCTAAATGTGATGAGTATCTAACAACTCACAGCAGAATGGATCAATTGTTTACTCCTGTGCGAAGACCAACAACCAGAATTTGTAACTGTACTCTGTATTAGTCACTTCCATGCAGTATCCGTTAACAATTAACTTAACAGCACAATTACTGTGTAATGTTTTAACAGTGTTCTGCCGTAATAAGCCCATGTGCATTGATAATGTGTTCCGTAAACAAAAAAGAATAAGAAAACTGGGAAAGGAAGACATCGAAGATAAGAAACAAATAAATTGGGATCTATGGCGTAGACAGCTGCCATAAATGAAATATATAAAAACAGCAGCAGAAGGGAAAACAAGAAGCTGTTGCAAAATATGCACAAGTGACTTTTACGTATTGCTTTGAACACAGAAACATATTAGCATTTAACGTAAAATAGCAGTGGCGGTTGGCGATACGTTGAAATACCGGTAGAAAAAATGCACGAATCGAGATGTTGCACACCTAGCAAGATAACGAGCGCTTGTTCTGCAGTGTTTAAAACCAGTGGAATAACAGCTATTAAAGGTAATTCGTTTGCGAAAACTGTTAACTTAAAATTCTACACAAAAGTTCCACATGAAGTGAGCGAGCAGGGCAGTCAACAGTGTGGATTCATTGATGTAGTATAAACGTATGTGAATTCCTAAGGGACCAAACTGCTGAGGTCATCGGTTCCTAGACTTACACACTACTTAACCTAACTTACGCTAAGAACAACACACACGCACCCATGCCCGAGGGAGGACTCGAACGTCCGGCGGGAGGGGCTGCCCAATCCGTGACATTGCGCCTCAAACCGTGCGTCCACGGCGCGCGGCGACTCATTGATGTCTGGGTAGTTTTGAGCACAGCGTAGAAGCGCTTAGAGCCGCGGTGACCAAGGCGGAAGCTCGCAGTGGGCAAAGACAAACAATGAGCAGTAGTATCAGATGCTAATCTACATCGTGGTCTCTCTCAACCTTTTAGCGCGTATATTTCTCTCAATTAGGAGTCAGATAACGCTGTGGTTCTAACAGATCTCTCTTGTAGCTGGTAGCTTTCGGTCCCCAACCACTTCCACCCCTCACCGACTCCACAGGCGGCAGCGGCAGCGGCAGGAGCGTTGGCCAGAGCTGCATCTGGAAGGCGAATCCACCTGAATTAGGTTCGGGATATTGTTAATAGTGGATCCACAACACACTACATCTGAGCGTTGGTTCTGAGAGAGATAAGGCAATGCTCCCCAGACGTCTTTTTTTTTTTTTTTTTTTTAAAAAAAAAAAACCTCATAATTTCTTACGCATCAGACCTGGCTGTGACGGCTATTACGACACTGTTTACTACAGCCACGAGCATCTAGCGTGCGTGATATCATTCCCTACCAGCTTAGCCGGTCGTCACCCCAAATTATGGTTAGGTGCTGGAAATGCCCAGCGTGTTTTGGGAACAGACTATCTCAGCGAAAGCTCAGTATGAGCACCCTGTCATACTGAGTCTTTTTTCTGTAAGCGCTGCATAAAGCATTTCGAGGGTGATTGCTTCTTGAGTAATATAGTATCCATGTAGCAATGTCACCGTTTATACTTCTATAGGGAAGTACAGTAGAGTGACTACTGCAGTGGATGTGACTGCAATAATTCATCGGCAATATTAGCCCATTAGCGCTTTTTGTGTGGGTGGCTATGAACTACGATGAAGACTTTTAAATTTTTTTACACATGTGAAATGCATTCAAATAAAAATGTATCACATGACACACTGTTTGAGGTCGGAAGTGTAGAGCACTTGGCTTTTCTACTAAATCTGCCATGAGGCATTGCCAGTCACTGTCGAATGCTTACTGATCCTATTCTTATATGGTGGGAGAATGTGAAGAATTTTCGTACGTTGTCGACACCCTTGCCGCAACCGAAACCACCTACAGCGTCGGTGGGGGAGGTAGTGGTTGGAGACACCAAAGCTACAAGCTACAAGAGAGATATATTACAACCACAGCACAATCTGACTCCAAATTGGGAAAGAGAGCTGTGCTAAAAGAGATCACGATCATGATGTAGATTAGCACCTAATACTACTACTCACAGTTTGTCTGTGCCTGCTGCTCTGAGCGCTCCCTGTAGCGACGTCTGACAAGCACCCATAGAGACAGTCTGCAATTTGTCACCATTGCAGAGTCGAACACTAAATAACGACAACAATGATGCTGCTGCTGCAATGGCACTGTGTTATTAATCCTTTAGCTCACCACACACTTATCATTATTTTTTCTAATTACTCACCCCACACACCACTGCATATTCGCGCTGCTGCTATAGATACACATAAAGCGTTAATTGGATCACGACAGGTCGACGAACACACGGAAATATTAATTAATTTTTTCGGCTACCCACACCACATACCATTGCGTACTGGTGCAGAAGTTAACTTGCTGGCGGAGCCCCTAGTCGACATATCCTGACGAGCAGGCAATGCTGCTCGCTATAATGCTGTGATGCTGGAAGCTACATTGCGACAGGGGGTTGAAAAACAGTTATAAAGAATTTTAACAGCAACAAAATCAATGTTTGAAAGCTGAAAAACAATTGTAGACAATTATAGTGGCAACAATATCAAAAGTACACTATGTGATCAAAAGTATCCAGACACCCCCAAAAACATATGTTTTTCATATTAGGTGCATTGTGCTGCCACCTACTGCCAGGTACTCCATATCAGCGACCTCAGTAGTCATTAGACATCGTGAGACAGCAGAAAGGGGCGTTCCGCGGAATTCACGGACTTCGAACGTGTTCAGGTGATTGGATGTCACTTGTGTCATACGTGTGTACGCGAGATTTCCGCACTCCTAAAGATCCCTAGGTCAACTTTCTCTAATGTGGTAGTGAAGTGGAAACGTGAAGGGATACGTACAGCACAAAAGTGTACAGGCCGACCTCGTCTGTTGACTGACAGAGACCGCCGAGAGTTGAAGAAGGTCGTAATGTGTAATAGACGGACATCTATCCTGACCATCACACAGGAATTTCAAACTGCATCAGGATCCACTGCAAGTACTATGACAGTTAGGCGGGAGGTGAGAGAACTTGGATTTCATGGTCGAGCGGTTGTTCATAAGCCACATATCACGCCGGTAAATGCCAAACGACGCCTCGCTTGGTGTAAGGAGCATAAACATTGGACGATAGAACAGTGGGAAACGTTGTGCGGAGTGACGAATCACGGTACGCAATGTGGCGATTCGATGGCAGGGTGTGGGTATGGTGAGTGCCTGGTGAACGTCATCTGCTAGCGTGTCTAGTGCCAACAGCAAACTTCGGAGGCGGTGGTGTTATGGAGTGGTCGTGTTTTTCATGGAGGGGGCTTGCACCCCTTGTTGTTTAGCGTGGCGCTATCACAGCACAGATCTACTTTGATGTTTTAAGCACCTTCTTGCTTCCCACTGTTGAAGAGAAATTCGGGGATGGCGATTGCATTTTTCAACACGATCGAGCACCTGTTCATAATGCACGCCCTGTGGTGGAGTGGTTACACGACAATAAGATCCCTGTAATGGACTGTCTTGCACCGAGTCCTGACCTGAATCCTATAGAACACCTCTGGGACGTTTTGGAACGCCAACTTCGTGCCAGGCCTCACCGACCGGCATCGATACCTCTCCTCAGTGAAGCACTTCGTGAAGAATGGCTGCCATTCCCCAAGAAACCTTCCAGCACCTGATTGAACATATGCCTGCCAGAGTGGAAGCTGTCACCAAGGCTAAGGATGGGCTAACATCATATTTAATTCCATTATTACCGATGGAGGGCGCCACGAACTCGTAAGTCGTTTGCAGCCAGGTATTCGGACACTTTTGATCGCTGGTTGCTTGTCAATATCAATATTCGACAAATTCTAATATTTGCAAATACTTACTGGCTGTCTGCCACTGCTCAAAATAACTTTTTTTCCAACATTGCGAATTTAAACTGCTTGCTGCTGCTGTTGCTGGCAATGCTGTTAGACAACTGCCATTGGCATACCTCGGAAAGTTGTATGGACAGGGGAGTAGGAGGACAAGGGGTCAGCACCAGCACATTTTTTAGTGCAGGTTGCCAACATCAGGGGCAGGTATTCACTCAGAGGCAAACCTATTGTTCTCCTTTGATTGTCAGATAGTTAACGTATTTTTCTCCTTTGATTGACATTTCCTTAACCTATTGTTCTGCTAAAAGGATCCTTCCTTTTGATTGATAGGTCCTCAATCTACTCTTCCCCTACCCCCTCCCACCCCGCACCTCTCCGGAAACCTCCAACCCACCCCCTCGCCCTCGCTGATACAGGTACACTTACAGGTCTGAGTTATTCTAATAGCCCCCTCTCACTCTTATCAATTTTATTAACTATTTAATAAAATTGGTCATTTAATTAACCTCTCCCCCTCTGGTAAACGCTCACCTCGAAATTAGTGGGAAGAAGATTCAGTTGATCAGTTATTTGGAGGGAATTGGATTGTAGTCTATGAAATACTGTTTAAACAATTTAGACAGTGTATAGAATATTGTTTAGTTATTTATGGCCGTGTATGGAATATAGTTTATTTATTTATTTACAGAATTTTTCGTATAGGTAAGAAAAGGGGTTCGGTACGCTTCCAACTACCTAGTTTCAACTACTTTTCAAGTTCATGTAACCAATCACTTCCACATCCGATATACAGGCAAATAGATCGATGTATGCAGGAAATGACTTAGGATTTTTGGTAAGTTAACAAATAAGACAGGCAAATATCGTCTAACAAAATATTTGTTAACTTTTGCATATACATTTACACACAGAAAACTCTTTCCTTATTTTTGATAGGCGAACTTTAATAATGTCTAATTTAATTTTTAACTTATAACTTAAATCCACATCTGAATCATCCTTGGGCGTTGGCGCGCCAGGTACATATAATCTGCGGCCTCGAGCTCGACTCCAGTCCACAATCAGCAGTGGATGGTGAAACTTTGGCAATGCCAGCCACTTGTACTGGAGAAACGTCAGGAAAATCATCAAACAAAAATCGGCCGAAGAACCCAATACAGAAGTCAACAGGCAATTTGTCAACAAGTGGCCACGAAAGCCTTAACAGTTATTTTCTTTGACACTGAGTACTGCACAGAAATTAGTCACTGATTTCAACTACAATAAATCAATATGCAGAAGCCAACAGGCAGTTTGTCAACTACCAATTCAATGGGAAACGTAGTTGTGAAGTTCTTTCATTTAAATAAAATGGTTCAGTGGCACTCGAGATGCCAATGAAGGCAAGCCAGAGGAAGCAGTTGTGGCCTTGCAGCTTGTGGTGGCTAATAGGCCAGGTAATCCCCCTCTCCCGCCACCTCCAATGGCGGTAGGGTTGAAGGTACTATCATAGACGTCACACTGGCGTCACCTGGTGCCGCAGACAATATTATGAGTTGGGCAGTGTACAACAATGCCACTACAAGTGATCACAACTTAATAATAGTTACATTAAGTGTCAGAGTGTGCCACTGGGACCTAGGGTGGGAAGTTCAGTCAGTTACAATCGAACTGATTGGAGGTGTCTAGCTACATTGTGTGACATTCCGACATTGCCAGAAGGTGACGACAACGTAGAGGGGGCACGCCGAAGAACTGGTTAGAACGCTTACCACAGCAGGGAAAGCGCCCGTGTCAACCAGGAGTAGAGCCGTAGCGGCCTCTTAATCACCATGGTCTGCCGAGTTGGGACAAATGAATCAGTCTGTCAGAAGGACGAAGAGGTACTACAATCGAAGTGTCCTGTGGGAAGATAAACAGTACCGGCTTCAGCAATACTGGGAAGCCTAGGAACTCTTTCAGAAGGCACTAAAAGCTGTTAGACTCCGCAGCTGGGAGCGGTATGTCCTGGACCAGCTGGCAGTTGCCCCTGGAGCGTTCCATTCAAATTAATAAGAGAAAAGATCGGATCGGCTACCGTGCTGTCGACCGTCAGGAAGAGGTACCGCATGATGGAGTCTTGCCGGGAAACTGCTGAGGTTCTCCTCCGGTCCTTGTTGCCTGACGATAATGCGGAAATAGAGACAGATGTGAAACGTCGTATCAGAGAGGAAGATCAGGCACGGTATGTAAATAATATCATAGTATACCCGTTTTCGGAACGGGAAGTGGTTGCTTAAATAAAATATTTTAAGAGAGGTAAATCCCCAGGGCCAGACGGCATTGTAGCGGAGGTGGTGCAGTTCCTCACCTCTGTGCAATGAGTGCCTTAGATTAAAGAAATTTCCTACCAATTGGAAGAAGGTCGATGTAGTAATCATAAAGAAAGGTCTGGACAAGGATCCCACGATGACAAAATCATGCAGGCCTATTCGCCTGCTAGACATCCTTGGGAAACTTTTTGAAAAGTTGTTAACTGACAGACTGGTAGCACACAGAGTGCTGTGAAGGATGAGCGACAGGCAGTTTGGCTTTCAGCCGCGGCGGTCAGAGTCCGACGCTATTGATCTGCCTGCCGAGGTCTGTGGCTCAACTCCACACATCTACATTGTCGGCATCATGGTGGATATCAGTGGCATCTTTGACCACCTGTGGTGGCCTACGCTCTTCTCCTGCTTGAGGAAGAAGGAGTGTCCAGGGCCGCTATACGGCTGTCTGAGGAGTTATTGTGAGGGAACGGAGTTCTGGCTATCGTCCACCAGTGGGAGAGTTAGTAAAAGAATAATAATGGGGTGTCCGCAGAGCTCTGTCCTTGGGTCACTCTTTTGGGATATTAATATGGAACATTCATTTAACAGTATAAAACGCAGTGATGTTGTGCAGGTGACCTCCTGCTGGTAGGTGGCCGTAGCCGCGAGGACCTAGAACCTAAGATACAGCGTGCAATATCTCTGCTATCAGAGTGGTGCCGGAAAGTTAGAATGAAGATCGCCCCATATAATTCTACGTATATGTTATTAAAGGGACAATTAGTTAGAAACCCAACTGTAAGACACGATGGTTCGCCACTTATTCGGCGCCGTGAGGCCCGGTAGCTGGGAGACATTGTTGACGAAAAATGAAACTCAGTCACACACGTCGAGACCGTGAACCAGAAATCGCTGGAGCTACTTAACAATCTTATTGGAATTGGGCATAAAAGGTTCCGTCACCTGGCGAATCTAACTGAACTACACTACTGGCCATTAAAATTGCTACACCACGAAGATGACGTGCTATAGATGCGAAATTTAACCGACAGGAAGAAGATGCTGTGATATGCAAATGATTAGCTTTTCAGAGCATTCACACAAGGTGGCGACACCTACAACGTGCTGATATGAGGAAAGTTTCCAACCGATTTCTCATACACAAACAGCAGTTGACCAGCGTTGCCTGGTGAAACGTTATTTCATGCCTCGAGTAAGGAGGAGAAATGCGTACCATCACGTTTCCGACTTTGATAAAGGTCGGATTGTAGCCTATCGCGATTGCGGTTTATCGTATCGCGACAATGCTGCTCGCGTTGGTCGAGATCCAATGACTGTTAGCAGAATATGGAATCGGTCGGTTCAGGAGGTTAATACGGACGCCGTGCTGTATCCCAACGGCATCGTATCACCAGCAGTCGAGATGACAGGCATCTTATCCGCATGGCTGTAACGGATCGTGCAGCCACGTCTCGATCCCAGAGTCAACAGATGGGGACGTTTGCAAGACAACAACCATCTGCACGAACAGTTCGACGACGTTCGCAGCAGCATGGACTATCAGCTCGGAGGCCATGGCTGCGGTTACCCTTGACGCTGCATCACAGACAGGAGCGTCTGTGATGGTGTACTCAATGACGAACCTGGGTGTACGAATGGCAAAACGTCATTTTTTCGGATGAATCCAGGTTCTGTTTACAGCATCATGATGGTCGCATCCGCGTTTGGCGACATCGCAGTGAACGCACATTGGAAGCGTGTATTCGTCATCGCCATACTGGCGTATCACCCGGCGAGATGGTATGAGGTGCCATTGGTTACACGTCTCGGTTACCTCTTGTTCGCATTGTCGGCACTTTGAACAGTGGACGTTACATTTCAGATGTGTTACGACCCGTGGCTCTGCCCTTTATTCGATCCCTGCGAATCAGCAGGATAATGCACGACCGCACGTTGCAGGTCCTGTACGGGCCTTTCTGGGTACAGAAATTGCTCGACTGCTGCCCTGGCCACCACATTCTCCAGATCTCTCACCAATTGAAAACGTCTGATCAATGGTAGCCGAGCAACTGGCTCGTCGCAATATGCCAGTCACTACTCTTGATGAACTGTGGTATCGTGTTGAAGCTGCATCGGTAGCTGTACCTGTACACGCCATCCAAGCTCTGTTTAACTCAATGCCCAGGCGTATCTAGGCTGTTATTACAACCAGAGGTGGTTGTTCTGGGTACTGATTTCTCAGGATCTATGCACCCAAATTGCGTGAAAATATAATCACATGTGAGTTCTAGTATAATATATTTGTCCAATGAATACCTGTTTATCATCTGCATTTCTTCTTGGTGTAGCAATTTTAATAGCCAGTAGTGTATATCATAACAGCATCCTTATTTCGATCGTGGGTTACGGCTCCGCACTTTGGGTGCACAGGCTCACGAGGGTCATGCCTACCATGGCCGTGCGAGGAGTGCAACGGAATATGCTGCTTCAGTTAATCGGGCCATACAGATCAAGTCCGGGAAGGGCCTTCCTAGACATAACGGGCTTTGCCCACTTGACATCAAAATACGAGAGTAGGCAGCCTGGTACTTGGTAAAGAGGGGTAAAATTGAAAGACAGATGAGATCATGGGGGTTCAAGCAGGGGACAAAATTTCGATCAGACGGCGAGGGGACGGGGGGAAAAGGGCGAACTGTGTCAAGAGACCTGCAAGACCGGTGAGACAGGGTGCAGAACACACCAGTTTTTGCCAAGCATTGCAGATGGATGAAACGTAATTATTTTCAACCTATCAGAGATCTGTTGCACTTTCTCACGGGACATGGGCCCCATCGGACATACCTGTGCCGGTTTGGGAAGCGGTCGACGCCTTTGTGTGACTGTGGAGCCTTGGAGGGCACAACTGACCACGTGGTCTATGAGTGCCCATACACGATGATGTGGTAGCCGACTTGAGACGACAGCTACTAGCTCATGACACTCATCACCCAGTGAGACATCAGAATACCTTAGAGATCCTCAACAGCTTGGCTAAAGAAGTTCAAATGGTTCAAATGGCTCTGAGCACTATGGGACTCAACTGCTGAGGTCATTAGTCCCCTAGAACTTAGAACTAGTTAAACCTAACTAACCTAAGGACATCACAAACATCCATGCCCGAGGCAGGATTCGAACCTGCGACCGTAGCGGTCTTGCGGTTCCAGACTGCAGCGCCTTTAACCGCACGGCGGCTAAAGAAGTATCCGCCAAGATCTTAACGGAATAGTTGAGGGATAATGAATGAAGGTAGAAAGTCGTCAAAAGAAGTAACTACGCACTTGTCTAGTACCGCCGTGGTGTGGACTGGCCAACCGCCTTTACGGTCGGTATTCACCACGTCATGTAGTAGGAGGGAGGTGCGTGTCTCATCGACGTAGTTTTTAAGACAGTAGTAGAGTAGCTCGGTGGAAATAAATTTTGAACCCAGTAGTTAGTATTCCACAGTTCTTAGTATTCCAAGTTCTTAGGGCCAGCCCACTGGGGTTAGCTCGGTGGACACGGCCAAAGTAGCAGGTTTAAACATACAACCAAAAATGTTTTGCGTCACTCCTGTTCACAGAACTTCGGAATATACTTTGACTGTGGATATTGCATCTCAGACACAGTCCCTTTGACAGTTCAGAGATGTCACTAATCCCGCCCAAAGATGTAAACAACCATGCATGAGCGGCGCCTATTCGACAGAGGGGGTCCGACAGCCGATCAATTTCAGTCATTCCACCAGGAAGGAGGTACACGGCTCGTGCTGTCTGTAGTTCAACCATGCCTAGACGGTCAATACCGCTGATCGATCGCGTCCGCATTGTTATTTTGTGCCTGGAGGGGCTATCAACAAGGGAAGTGTCCAGGCAACTCGGTGTGAACCAAAGCGATGTTGTTCGGACATGGAGGAGATACAGACAGACAAGAACTCTCGATGACATACCTCGCTCAGGCCACCCAAGGGCTACTACTGCCGTGGATGACCGCTACCTACGGATTATGGCTCGGAGGAAACCTGACAGCAACGCCACCATGTTGAACAATGCTTTTCGTGCTGCCATAGGAAGGCGTGTTACGACTCAAATGTGCGCAACAGCCTGCATGATGCGCGACTTCACTCCCGACGTCCATAGCGAGGTCCATCTTTGCGACCACTACACCATACAGCGTGGTACAGATGGGCCCAACAACATGCCGAATGGACCGATCAGGATTGGAATCACGTTCTCTTCACCGATGAGTGTCGCATATGACTTCAACCAGACAATCGTAGGGGACGTGTCTAGAGGCAACCCGGTCAGGCTGAACGCCTTAGACACACTGTCCAGCGAATGCAGCAAGGTGGAGGTTCCCTACTGTTTTGGGGTGGCATTATGTGGGACCGACGTACGCCGCTGGTGGTCATGGAAGGCGCCGTAACTGCTGTACGATACGTGAATGCCATTCTTCGACCGATCGTGCAACCATATCGGAAGCATATTGGCGAGACATTCGTCTTCATGGACAACAATTCGCGCTTCCGTCGTGCATATATTGTGAATGTCTTGCTTCGGGATAACGACATCGCTCGACTGGAGTGGCCAGCATGTTCTCCAGACATGAACCCTATAGAACATTTCTGGGATAGATTTTTTCGCTGCTTCAGAAACAGTTTGGTATCGGCGGACACATATTTGTGTTTGAGAAAATTCGTCCAGGATCGTTCTCGTTTACAGGTGCTCTAAACGAGCTTTCGCTTAGCAACTTACCTTGAGAAATCCTGATTCCACCATTGAACTGAAAGATCTTTCGGCCTCCGGATCGGTTTGACTTGACATTTGGAAAATACGGCCACCTCATTTATTAGGAAATGAGCACATTGTAACGTTCGTCTGCGGGCCTTTGCAATAAACCTTCAAGGTCTTCCTTTATATATATTTTATACGCATCTCAGTTTGCTTTGCGCATGTTCCATTTTGATGACTACATCTATGAACCTGGAATACTCTCATTTATCGTAGTTATTCGAATAGCAAACTGATCAGATCCCAGCGGGTAGGGCACACCTCCCTCTTAAATTCTCGGTAGATATTCGAAGAACACAGGATGATGTCTATTACAGACGAGCGTCTTCCAGGCCCCAGGATGAGAGTTGGGCTACGGTTGTTCACAATAAATAATTTTAATTCATCTATGATGTCCAGAACAGTTGCTCCATATCGATCGTTCATCTCGCATCCCCAGGACGTATGGTGCGTATTGAAGTCTCCAAAAAAAGAAAATAGTATTGAGCTGAATAACCTATGTACACCACTCATCAGTTTAGATTTTGATTCCTGGAGAACAGTATAGTTCCACTACGGAGAGGTCTAAAGTCTTTTTACGAATGCGCACCACTACCGCTTGAAAGCCTCTAATGTATGTGTGTGGTCACGTATCTAGCAGAAGCAGGAACTGAGGATCGAACAAACAGTGCAAATCTGCCTTTTCCATCATGTCTGTCTTCCCGAAAAATGTGGAAGGCAGGGAGCGAGAGCAATGAATGTGGTTAAAACGGAGTTTGAGACAGCAGCAATGTGTATGTCTTGTGAAAGTAATTCTCTTTGCAGGGTTTCTCTGTTGGAAAGGACCGATCCGACATTTCGTTGTAGAATTTTATTCGCAATTTTGCTAAATCAGAGTTTCCAGTAACATCTGGCGTATCGCTGTGGAATTGTCTGGTCTTTGTGGTGCCGTTTGGATTTCGTAAATGACCCGCACGATAAGATGAAAATGTTTGTCTTAAAATGTGAGTGACGCCAGAACGAACGGTCTGCATTTTTCCATCTCCGGAGTAGAACTTCCGTTAAAGACTTGTTCAGCGACATGGCGGCGAAGTGTTGCGATGGGTACGGATTGCTTCAGATCGGTCCCAGTGGCAGGTCGTTCGTATGCAGAGATGGAGAAAGCATCCATATGAGCGCGGGCGCCGTGCGGGCGATCTGGCGTCGCTGCTTTGTGACTGCATATCTGTGCGGTTGAGTCTGCAGGGCTGGGAAGGCTCGTTCATCACGCAGAGATGGAGGAGGCTGCACTGATTCAGCATACGGCCTATGTGAGACAGCCGTCTCGGCTTCCACCAAAGTGACGCCTTGCCTAATAGCGACTTCATTAACGTACCTATGGCGGGCGCACTCTTGGTACTCCCAGTTTACCGCCTCGTGCTCCTGGTTGCTATGTACACATGGGAGCTGAGTGGACGGGCAGTGGGCTCGCGCACAGTTTCCGTCAAATTTAGTGCATCTTACAGCAGAGCGGCACTGGCTACTCACATGATTAAATCTCAGACAGCTGAAACATTGCCGCACAGAAGGGACGTATATATCCGCCAGACAATGCATCTGGTAAAGTGAAACAAAGTCTGGCAGTACTTGCGAAGCAAACTGAACCACACACTTTCCAAATGCTGCGGTAGTGGTAATGCCGTCCTTCACCTCCTTTTATGACATGCACCTGACGTGCAAGACGATCTAAGAGTGAAACTATCGCATGCGGGAGTTCTTCCTTATTTAAGCTGGTGTCAACAATTCTGATTCCGCCCTGGCTCATCATAACGTGACTTGGTATGTAGACCTCCAGTTCGTGAGCAGAAAGTACCGAGTACTCTACCAGTAAGGTGGCTGCTCTGGGAGAGTTAAGTTCAATTTCGATTGTGTTCCGTCCTATTGATAAGATATTTATTATGTCTTGCCTACACTGGGAATTCCTTGTGCGCAAAAGGTTTCCAATTGCCATCGGATGCAGCCTACCAACGTTTCCTGCAAGTCCCTCCACATATGTACAGAAAGGACCGATATCATTGTCTCGATAACGATTACTTTTATTCACTGCATAAGCTGAACGACCGAGGGAACAGTATTGTTTGTCCCACGAGATGGTGCAACACTAGAATAGCTTGGCAAATGCACATTCAGGGATGGGTTCTCAGCTGCGGGGATCTCTAATGGCAAAGCTTTATCTACGTACTGCTGCGATAAGCTGGCTACTTCCCTTGGTTGGTTGTTGTGCTGTTCCACTGCTCGTTTGTCGCTCTTCTGTTGTTCCTCATGCTCCAATGTCCACTTCTGTACGGTACCCGAAGCACCTGCAACGAATGAGGTAATGGTGTCATTGGTGGGATAACCACTGAGAACGATACGCAAATCGGAGCAAACAACGATCCATGATTACAAGGAAGTTAACGCGCCGGAATCTCGGCGCAGAATAACGCTATAACTATGCTACGTATGAGTAGGCTACAGTTATTCTTCCCCTTAAACCGGTTTTATCAGCACATTTTTCAAATACCTTGGAACCCTTCTTTGGTCCAATAACCGTAATTAACTGCTGTTAGAAGGACAGCAAGTTCTTTCCATGATCTGTATGAGATCGTACATGTACCTTATCAGGTCCTGATACATTTCCTCTGCTGAGATATTTTAGTTGACTTTCAATTCCGCTATCCCTTACTTCAATATTACCACAGCATTCCAATGGGGTAAGCAACATTTGTGTTTGTGAACAGTGTTAATCAGTACTTTTACTCTGTACTGGTCATGATCTATTATCATTAATCTGAAAGGGAGACAGTACCTCGTGAGAGATGTTTCCCTTCGCGTTGACGTAAAACATTTGGACTTAGAAGATGTAAATGTTATAGTGGTGTATGAATTTTTGAAGACAGCGAATGGTCGCCTAAGGTCAGCAAAAAAAGTGTTCAGCAGATACCTACGAGTATTATCGTTTACGCGGCACTCCCCGTCGAAGGTTGGAGTCCTCCCCCGGGCATGGGTGTATGTGTTGTCCTTAGCGTAAGTTAGTTTAAGTTAGATTAAGCAGTGCGTAAGCTTAGGGACCGATGACCTCAGCAGTTTGGTCCCATAAGACCTTACCACAAATTTCCAATTTTTTACTGTCGTTTAGGAACCCAGGGAGACTGCAATAAAACTGCAAAACGCACTCCTGGAGACAACGAGATGTGCTGCGATATGTAAGAAGCCGTTTACAGGAAATATGTCCAATAGAACATGAGGTGCCCCGGATCGTTTTTACAGGAACATATTCCCAAGTGACTACTTGCATTAGAGCCTGAAGTAATACCGTAATCTCCATTGAGAACACAATTTGACGGGCATTCAAGCAATGTGTGCAGAGAACTAGTGGCAAGACGCAACCAATACCTTCACTGCGCGATAACAACGGTGAAGTCACTGATGACAGTGCCCCTAAAGCAGAGCTATTAAACACGGTATTACGAAACTCCTTCACCAAAGAAGACGAAGTAAATATTCCTGACTTCCAATCAAGAACAACTTCCAAGATGAGAAACATTGCAGTAGATATCTTCGGTGTAACAAAGCAGCTTAAATCGCCTAATAAAAGCAGATTGTATACCAGTCAGGTTCCTCTCAGAGTTTGCTGATAAAATAGCTCCATATTTAGCAATTATATACAACCACTAGCTCACAGAAAGATCCGTACCTAAAGACTGGAAAATTGCTCAAGTCACACCCATACCCAAAAAGGGAAGTAGGAATAATCCGCTGAATTACAGGCCTATATAACTAACGTCCATTTTCAGTAGGATTTTGGAACATATACTGTATTCGAACATTATGAAGTACCTCGAAGAAAACTATTTATTGACACATAGTCAGCACGGTTCCAGAAATATCGTTCTTGTGAAACACAACTAGCTCTTTATACTCATGAAGTAATAAGTACTATCGACAGGGGATGTCAAATTGATTCTATATTTTTAAATTTCCAGAAGACTTTCGATGCCGTTCCTCACAAGCGTCTTCTAACCAGACTGCGTGCCTACGGAGTATCGCCTCAGTTGTGCGACTGGATTCGTGATTTCCTGTCAGAAAGGTCACAGTTCATAGTAATAGACGGAAAGTCATCGAGTAAAACATAAGTCATATCCGACGTTCCCCAAGGATGTGTTATAGGCCCTCTATTCTTCCTGATCTATATTAACGGCATAGGAGACAATCTGAGTAGCCGTATTAGATTGTTTGCAGATGATGCTGTCATTTACCGTCTTTCAAAGTCATCAGATGATCAAAACGACCTGCAAAATGATTTAGATAAGATATATGTAAGGTGCGAAAAGTGGCAATTGACCCTGAATAAGGAAAAGTGTGAAGTTATTCACATGAGTACTAAAATAAATCAGCTAAATTTCAATTACGCGATAAGTCACACAAATCTGAAGGCTGTAAATTCAACTAAATACTTAGGGATTACAATTACAAATAACATAAATTGGAACGATCACATAGATAATATTGCGGGTAGAACAAGCCAAAGACTGCGATTCATTGGCAGAACACTTAGAAGGTGCAACAGTTCTACTAAAGAGACTGCTTACACCACGCTTGTCCGCTCTATTATGGAGTTTGCTGTGCGTTGTGGGATCCGCATCAGGTGGGACTGACGGATGACATCGAAAAAGTACAAAGTAGGGCAGCTTGTTTTGTATTATAGCGAAAAAATGGCTCTGAGCACTATGGGACTCAACCTCTGTGGTCATCAGTCCCCTAGAACTTAGAACTACTTAAACCTAACTAACCTAAGGACATCACACACATCCATGCCCGAGGCAGGATTCGAACCTGCGACCGTAGCAATCCTGCGTGTATTATAGCGAAATAGGGGTGATAGTGTCACAGATATGATACGTGTATTGGAGTGGCATTCATTAAAACAAAGTCGTTTTTCGTTGCGACGGTATCTTCTAATGAAATTTCAACAAGCAGTTTCTTCAAAAAAAATGGTTCAAATGGCTCTGAGCACTATGGGACTTAACTTCATTGGTCATCAGTCCCCTAGAACTCAGAACTACTTAAACCTAACTAACCTAAGGACATCACACACATCCATGCCCGAGGCAGGATTCGAACCTGCGACCGTAGGCGTCGCGCGGTTCCAGACTGAAGCGCCTAGAACCGCATGGCCACTGCGGCCGGCAAGCAGTTTCTTCTCCGATTGCGAAAACGTTCTGTTGGTACCCATCTACATAGGGAGAAATGATCATCACGATAAAATAAGAGAAATCAGGGCTCGCACAGAAAAATTTAAGTGCTCGTTTTTCCCTCGTGCCGTTCGAGAGTGGAACGGTAGAGAGACAGCTTGAAGGTGGTTCATTGAACCCTCTGCCAAGCACTGTGTTGTGAATAGCAGAGTGATCACGTAGATGTAGATGTACATCCCAGTAAAAGCAGGAAGGTGAAGCTGTTGTCGATTTTTCACTTTTATATTAGTTCCAAATACAGATAACGAGCGATGGGAACAATGCAAGAAACCCTCATTCCTCCCTTCGTATAGCTTCTGTTGAAGGCGGTTTGCCGTTTTCCTCCTCCAGACCTTTATTAAGTTTGAAGAGTGCATCTCTGTAGTGTGGACAGCTATGATGAGCACTTTGGTACAACTGTGTAGTGTTCAGTCTATGTCTTCAAAAATGGTTCAAATGGCTCTGAGCACTATGGGACTTAACATCTGTGGTCATCAGTCCCCTAGAACTTAGAACTACTTAAACCTAACTAACCTAAGGACATCACACACATCCATGCCCGAGGCAGGATTCTAACCTGCGACCGTAGCGGTCGCGCGGCTCCAGACTGTAGCGCCTAGAACCGATCTATGTCTTAACGGAAGACTAAGGAATGAATAGAAGGGAGACGGTTAAAGTCGGTGCCATCACTTAGCTCATGTCTCTCGAGTAGCAACAACAGCGACAGTACGTATCAGGCCAGCCATTAGCCGGCCACGGTGGTCTAGCGGTTCTAGGCGCTCAGTCAGGAACCGCGCGACTGCTACGGTAGCAGGTTCGAATCCTGCCTCGGGCATGGATGTGTGTGATGTCCTTAGGTTAGTTAGGTTTAAGTAGTTCTAAGTTCTAGGGGACTGATGACCACAGATGTTAAGTCCCATAGTGCTCAGAGCCATATGAACCATTTTTTGAGCGAGCCATTACAATTAACTTCAATAACATGAATAGGGTTCTTATTCCACCAGGAGAAGTAATGTCAAACATAAAATCTTTAAAATAAAAACAAAAAACTAGTATTCATATTAAAATATCAGGATAGTTCATTAAAGAGTGTTCTTCTGAGATCAACCGAGCGAGGTGACGCAGTGGTTAACATACTGGAGTGGCATTTGGGGGAACGACGGTTCAAACACGCGTCCGGCCATCCTGATTCAGGTTTTCTGTGATTTCCCTAAATCTCTTCAGGTAAATGCCGTGATGGTTCCTTTGAAAGAGCACCGCCGATTTCCTTCCCCATCCTTCCCTAATCCGGGGTGGCGCTCCCTCTCTAACGACCTCGTTGTCGACGGGAAGTTAAACGCTAACCTCCTCCTCCTCCTAACATGATAAGTTATTTGTCTAAGCAGTGATTTATCACTCGAACAGCCGAAATATTCTAAAGTTAAGTCTTTGTATTATAAAGGAAATAGTGAAATACCGTCAATCAGCGGTCCAATTTCACTTTTAGCAGCATCCTTGGAATAAATTTATAAAAGGTATTATACAAATGGTTTCCTAACCTGCTGACTACAAATATTATATTGTCAAAGTCACAGTCTGGATTTCTAAAACGCTCCTATACTGATCAGGCTAATTACACATACAACTAGAATGTACTTAATTCATGAGACAATAAATTACAGGCTAATGATATATTCTGTGAAAAAATTATATTACGATGTATTAGAAATTGTAGCAACATTTTTGAAATCGTATCTCTCAGATGGGAACAAGTGGTGTCAGTAGGAAAGAGTCCTGTATCACACTGATCAAGCTGTGAGTCATCATCCAACTGGGAACTAATTACACGTGATGTCCCACATGTCTCCATTTTCAAGCCATTACTTTTTATCGTATGTATCGTGAACTTTCATCGGTAATTTTACCAGATGTCTAGATAGTCTTGTTTGCACGTGAAATCAACATTGTAATAAATGGCAAATCAAATATAGTATTACAAAGACTGACTAATGAATGCTTTGTCACTAAACTTTGAAAAACATGCTATATGCAGTTAAGAACAAGAACAAGATTGCCCTCCTGTGTATGTCTAAAATATGAAGACACCCAAATGGAAGAGGATCACAGTGTTAAATTCGTGGGATTACAACTTGATGATAAATTCAAATGGCAGGAGCATAGCGCGGAACTGCTAAAGCACCTAAACAAATTTTTAATTGCATTATGAATGTTGTCAGACATAGGTTTTATAAAAATAACAAGAAAGTAGTATACTTTTATTCCGTAATGTCTTAAGGAATCATTTTTTGGGGTCACTCAACTAATCCTTCCCGATTCCAAAGTCATATAATTCTAATTATTTGTGGTGTAATTTCAAGAACGTCCTGCGGAGACTTGTTCAAAAAACTGAGGATAATATTTCCCAATGTATTTATTCCTTAATTAAATTTGTCATAACACTATACTACTCTTTCAAACCAGCAGCTGAGTTCATGGAATGAATAGGAATAATCTTTACATTTCTTTTCATTTAAAGTTACGCACTTTAGTCCAGAAAATTGTTTATTATTCATAAACTCACATTTTCAACAAGTTGCCAGCAGCCACAAAAACTGAACTACTAATGAAATCCACTTTAAGAGTAGCGTGAAGGACCTTTTGGTGGGAAACACTCCTACTCCACTGACTAAGGTTTATATATTGCTCATAATATCAATTCACGTGATTGTTACATAAAATCAGACTTCTGCACATTTTCACTGCAATAATCCCATGAATCTAAATAGTGTTGTAAACTGATTATCGCTTTGATGATGTGTGAATACAACAACCTAAGAACTATCATATGCACCTCAATGCGTTACACACACACACACACACACACACACACACACACACACACACACATATATATATTATATGTGTGTGTGTGTGTGTGTGTGTGTGTGTGTGTGTGTGTGTGTGTGTGTATGTGTGTGTGTGTGTGTGTGTGTGTCAGTGTGTATGTATCCGCAGCTAATTATTTCGCATCCTGTTGTAGGAAGAAATTTTCAGCGCAAGTATTTGCCATGCTGATTTCTTCCTACACCAGGATGCGAAATAATTAGCTGCGGATACATACACACACACACACACATATATATATATAGTGATAAATTTGCTGTTACCTCTTAAATAAAAATGTACTTACTTAATATTTTTGGCTTATTCCACATCTATGAGGATCATTTCACTTAGGATCTGTGGAAGATAAATTGACATATCTCTTATTCTTGTAAATATGTATAACGTATTCCTGTTTTATATCATGTTCTGCATCCTTGAGGATCTCCCCATTACGAATCTATTTAATAAAAATATTTGTAGTATAATCTTATATAATAAAAGTGCCACAAGCCGTCACTTCAATATATCAGCGGAGTGGTTAGGTGTATAACCTGAAAAAGTACACTATATTTCACAGTCATGAACTTTAAGCCAACAACTCTCAATTATTAGCAGGACAAATACTTGCACTGAAAATTTCTTCCTACAACAGGATGCGAAATAATTGGCTGCGGCTCGAACGTCAGCGGACTAGAGAGAGCAGTCTCGACTCTGGAGTATTGTACGTGGATGGCGATTAGGAGAGTCTGCAATACATGGACACGATAATTTAGTAAACTGTACAGCACTGCCACAAGCATATAGACTCGAACATCTTCACCCAGTACGGTGATATTCACAGACTTAAGTACTGTGCCCTACCTCCAGACGTGAGTGCAGTATGACATATGAAGGGCTTATTTCAATAGTGGTACAAGTCCAGTTTTGTTCATTATGAGATACAGAGTCCTAAAGTTAAATGAGCGCTGAAAAATCTGCAGTTGAGATACCAGAAATATTCCATTATATATACTTGAATATTTCTGGTATCTCAACTGCAGATTTTTCAACGCTCATTTAACTTTAGGACTCTGTATCTCAGAATGAACAAAACTGGACTTGTACCACTATTGAAATAAGCCCTTCATATGTGACGTGCAGTTAACCGCTGAAACAACCCACCTCGCGTAGTATCGAACGCCAAAAGAAATGACTGTAGATGAACAGAGGAAGTGAAACAACAATGGTTTAACCAGGATGTAAGAAACATGGCAATCAACATGAGGAGTTTCCCTGCGTGTTTAAATACAAGTAGTGTAGTAGCACGGTAAGTAGCGTAATTGAGACGGAACTTGTGGTATTGATTGTTTTCAGTGTGATACATTAGCCGGCCGGGGTGGCCGAGCGGTTCTAGACGCTACAGTCTGGAACCGCGCGACCGCTACGGTCGCAGGTTCGAATCCTGCCTCGGACATGGATGTGTGTGATGTCCTTAGGTTAGGTAGGTTTAAGTAGTTCTAAGTTCTAGGGGCTGATGACCTCAGAAGTTAAGTCCCATAGTGCTCAGAGCCATTTGAACCATTTTTTTTTAATACATTAGCTAACTGGTTATTTCTGTATGAGCAATTTTTGCACAGTAAAGTACATGAATTGGTTTCATAAGGATAATGTAATCACTCAGGGCTCTCAATAAAAGATGGGCAATATGAAGACACCAGATTTAAGATGAAGGTACAGGGTAACCGTTATTGAACTATTTGAAGTAAAATCGTCATAACTTCTCAACGGTTTGCATTAAGACGTTCAAACTGCATGGTTGGCTGTGGGGAGTGATGGGAATTAGTATGCGCACGTATGGTTTGGTTTTTCGACGAAGTCCACCTTCGTTTGGATGGGTTCGTCAATAAAAAAAATTGGCGCATATGGGGTACTGAGGAACCGGGTTTCACGATCTAGAAGTCTCTTCACCCTCAACAGATGACCGTGTGGTGTGCAATGTCCAGTCACGGAATAATTGGTGCGATATTCCTTGATGGCACGATGACTACCGAACGGTACGTGAAGGTTATGGAAGATGATTTCATCCCCATTATCCTAAGTGATCCCAATTTCGACAAGATGTGGTTCATGCAAGACGGAGCTCGACCCCCATCGGAGGAGGAGGGAATTCGATGTGTTGGAGGAGAACTTTCGGAACCGCATTCTGGCTCTGGAGTACCCAGAGGCCACTGCATGTGCCTCGATTGGCGGCCATATTCTCCGAATCTGAACACATGCGACTCCTTTTTGTGGAGCTATGTTAAAGACAAGGTGTACAGTAATAACCCCAAAACGATTGCTCAGCTGAAAACAGCCATTCAGGAGGTCATCGACAGCATCGAAATTCGGACACTTCAGCAGGTCATGCAGAATTTCGCTATTCCTCTGCGCCAAGTCATCTCAAACGATGGCAGGCATATCGAACACGTCACAACCTAAATTCGAATATCTGTAGTGACGTTTACATTTTGAATAAAGTGTGTGCACGCCGTAGTTTACGTTTTTTCCATGTTTAAGTTTTTTCCATGTAGTTCAATAATTGTCACCCTGTGGGTAGCGCAGTGGTTAAGACACTAGGCACGTATTCGGGAGGAGATTGTTTTAAATAGCCCTCCTCATCATAAAACAGTTTCTCCACGAAATAATTGCCGTCATGGAAATGCTGAGATAGCTCCTTCAACATTACCTCGCGCATATATCCTACTCGGTTTGTGAGATCCAAGATTTTCCTCCATCTCTGACGACCTCGAGGTTGACTGTGTGTTAAAAATTAAACTTCATTCCTTAGTTCATCTTTGTCGTCCAAAATCCGATTTGGGTAACGCATTTCACCCCAAATACAAAAGACTCATATTTTTGGTATGCATATGTGAAATTTGTTCACTTTCTTTTCAAATGACTTGAAAACCAATTTCAGTGTACACTTACTGACAAAAAAAATGAAGCGCCGATAATGAGAGGAGGAAAACGTTACAGGTTGAGAAGGTATGTAATGTTATTTCAGTGATTACAAAATCGAGTTATATTTACAACAAACTTGGCGCTATGAGCCCACTTAGCAGTATGACGTTGCACCGGCTCTAGCCTGGATGAATCCACTGATCGGTTGGGAAGGGTGTCATAAAACCGTTGTATCCTCTCCTGGGGCAAGCTGGCCGACAAATGTTGTAACAGATCTTTGATATCCTGGATACTGGCACTGGGACGGAGTTGATGTCCAAGCTGGTGCCAAACATGCTCTGTCGGAGACGCAATTGGCGATCTTGCTGGCCACAGGAGTACCTTAACATCACACATACAGAGACAGATAGACACGTGGCTTACATGGGCGAGCTCTGTCCTGTTGATAAACGGCACCACGATACTGTCGCGTGAGATGTGACCATGAAGACGCAGGATATCTGGGATGTACCAATGTGCTGTTCATGCTTCCCGGCCATGGCACGACTCCAAACGGAGCCGTTAGTATTGTGTGAACAGTAGCTTACTAATGGGACGGTAATGCCCTATTTCGACTTCTTCTAGCCTCTGACTGACGATGCGGGATCACACAGAATGTTGCAGGGAGTCCGTTGCTTGTTCTCGGATGGCAGGCACAATATGAATGGGGTGCAATTTGCTTGGTGCGTAATAAGGCGATCCTCTCTTCTAGTGGGCACACATGGTCGAGCGGAACTTCGACGATGAGTGTGCCTGCCTTCACGTCCACATGCAGTCCAACATCGGGCCATTGTCACATCCGAAACCTCATAAAACTGGACACTGCACTATTTGACCAGCCGGTCAGATGGAGATCCACGATGAGACCAATGTCAAGTGCTGTCACGTGCTGACAACGCTGTCTCACACGATACGCGGGGTCTCCGTGCCTTTCAGTCATTACTCGACATCTGTCGTTGTTCACGTCATTTGTATACCCCACCAGACGTGGTAACAACACTAAACACAAACAACACTAATGCACTCTGGTGGCGATTCCACCTGTCAGAGAATTGCAACATACCTTGCCGATATGTGTACGTGTGCAAAGTTACATTGATATCCGAGCATGTCTCCTGGTGCGTCACTGTCTTTGTGAGGCAGCGTATATTATTAGTTATTCACTAATGAGTAATTTAATTAGAGAAAGCTATCAAGTAGCGTCTTGTGCTCCATATTGCAATGATTACGGTAGAGAAACGTTGTGCCATGGATTTCACGAGACACCAAAGGCATTAGGGAGCCATCATAATCGGTGACAGGTTAACTGGCGCACACAACACAAAGGTTGGTCTGGACAGGGATGAAAGCTCTCGTGTCTGGCTAGATGGCGTTTCAGAAATGCTCAATAGGACTGGGATCAAGTGGCCTGTGGTGCGTATAAGACCACATAAGTACCCGCATGCCCGTGGAGACTTCCTCAAAAACTTATAACACAATTCAGAAGCTTGAAAGTGATGCATCTCCTTGTCATCTTAAGGCTGGTGTAGGAGAACAGACTGATGAAAATGACCGAACGGTAGGTGCCTGTGTCACCCGCCAGTGACAGACCGCCAGAGGCCACATTTTATCTCGTGCAAACATCGTTCGCACGACAATATCTCCATCATTTGCCTCAATGGTACCTGTTGGCAAGCCGAATGCAAGCCTCATGTGACATTCGAAGTGCTCGTATGCCGTCATAGGCGTATACCGTCTTATACCGCAGACATTTATACACTTTTCGGGCGTCTCTTCATCTGTGCTAATATCTCCTTACCCTGTGACATCCCGTAAGTAGAGGTCCACGTGTCTGAGGGTACCTACTTTATTACGTGGGGAGGAGCTTGTTCGTGTCGGTATGACTGGTCACAATTATTGTTGCCCAGCACGGAATCGCCGAGTGATTTTTTTTTCCTTTTTTCCCTGTAATTCGTGTGTCTGCTGTCACATTCTACGATAGCCGACTGTGATCCCTGTTGTCATCACGTTGTTCAAAAAATGCTCAAATGGGTGTGAAATCTTATGGTACTTAACTGCTAAGGTCATCAGTCCCTAAGCCTACACACTACTTAACCTAAATTATCCTAAGGACAAACACACACACCCATGCCCGAGAGGAGGACTCGAACCTCCGCCGGGATCAGCGGCACAGTCCATGACTGCACCGCCTTAGTCCGCTCGGCTAATCCCGGGCGGCTGTCATCACGTTGTTGCCACCGAGATTTTCTTCTGTTGCTTACTGTTTCCCCCGAATCGTGATATTCACGCTAGAGATCAGAAATGAGCACCATAAACTCGCTTTAAACTCGACAGCGAGTCCTGTGATGTCATCTCCGAAATCGCCGTCTCCGTGTGCCCGCAGACTCGACTCGTGAGCCTCTACCACAGCCCACTCGTCACCTGAGCCTGTTATTTACTACAAGTGGACTCGAACCCGCAGGAAGTAAAGTGAATACACGAATCCAGGTATAAAGGGGGACTCGCGGCATTTCCTCTACATACGCAACCGTTTTGAAAGAAATTTATGCCAGTAAATTGATAACTACTATTCATTTACTTCACACAATCATGTTTTCGGTTGGCTGTTTGGTTGGTTTGGGGAAGGGGACCAAACAGGGAGGTCATCGGTCCCATCGAATTAGGAAAGGATGGGGAAGGAAATCGGCCGTGCCCTTTCAAAGGAACCATGTCGGTACTTGCCTGAAGCGATTGAGGGAAATCACGGAAAATTTAAAGCAGGATGGTCGGATGCGGGTTTGAACCGTCGTCCCCCCGAATGCGTCACCAGCGTGTTAACGACTGCGCCACCTCCCTCGGGCATGATTTCGGCTTTGGTTGGTTCAAATGGCTCTGAGCACTATGGGACTTAACAGCGGAGGTCATCGGTCCTCTAGAACTTAGAACTACTTAAACCTAACGGTCGCGCGGTTCCAGACTGAAGCGCCTAGAACCGCTCGGCCTCTCCGGCCGGCGATTTCGGCTTTATAATCGTTCTCATGTGCAAGCTGAGATGTCACAAAATGTCCGCCCTTCCTAAATGACGGAAGCAAGTTATATACCAACATAACGACTGATCGACTGGCAGTGAATGTTGATCTGTTTGTACATACATTTATATAGATGAAACTTTTTCGCAGCCTTATAGCAATATTTAATGATTTATTTCAATATTTAACATCTATTCAGAGAGTGTGTAACAATTACGTTGACATACACACACTTTTGATGCGTTATCGAGTCTGTAGGCACAGTAGCAGGGAACATGGCGTGAGGATGAAGTGCATTCTCTGAATGGTGATAAATAATTAAAATAAATTACAGAAATGATTGGCAAGCTACACCACTCGTGGTTAGCCCATAAACGCAAGATTACATGAGCAAATGAATACAGAAATGGTGTGCTTTTTTGTTGCAGAGATATAAGAGTGACGTTGCTTTGTCCTCAGTTTTCGTTTGACGTAGCACGTACGTTTTCTCATCGTGGAGATGGAATAAACAAGAATACAACAATTGCCTTTGCACTGAACGAAATTTATATGTTTTTCGTCCGAAGCGTGGACTGTAGCATGAAACTCATTCCAGAATCAGTCCTTCTGTACTGGAACACGACTGCAGTTGTGTATTTCGCATCAATTAATTTTCGTCTTACATCCTCCACAGTCACACAAAACACAGCTTCGTTAAGGGCCATCTGATCTCGACAACCGGTCATTTCGCCTCGTCAGTGCCACTTTACAGCTTCCATTCTCACAGTAAGTCACGACTAGTTTTACGCTCCTGCACGATTCAGTAACAGAGAACGAGAGTATGAAGCGACCGCAGCGCCACAGTTCTCGGACTCATGTTTGACGGAACTACAGTGGGGACGAAGGCAGCCCATTAGTACAGATTTGTGAAGTACGCAACCCGAACATTGAACTACTACTCGCTCCGTTTCTGAACTCTAATTCAGACTATACCTTTGACGCGGTGCCACGCGGGACATCCAATTCCTGCAGGACGACGGAGATGGAGTGTCCCATACTTCCGGCGAACACGGTGTGACGGTAATCAAATGCGCTGGTATTGAGCGACTTACGCATAATGCATTCGGCTGACACGTGTAGGTATTATAACGCTCCAGTAACATGAAAACAGAACTATTCCAATTGTCGTACGGCAAAAGCACTCCCTCTCTCCTACACAGCATCCACCTTTAGTCCATTACTCATGTCTCTATGTCTGCCTTGAACACCTAATAGAAAATTTTCTCTTTCTCCGTCTAAATGAACAGACAAGATAATTAAACCACTCCTACGTTCTAGTTCAAATGGCTCTGAGCACTATGGCACTGAACTACTGAGGTCATCAGTCCCCTAGAACTTAGAACTACTTAAACCTAACTAACCTAAGGACATCACACACATCCATGCCCGAGGCAGGATTCGAACCTGCGACCGTAGCGGTCACGCGGTTCCAAACTGACGCGCTTAGAACCGCACGGCCACACCGGCCGGCTACGTTCTAGTCCCGTGATGTATTCTGCTCATACCGCTCATTACAATAGGAGTAACAGCGTAGGTACCGTTACTCTCATTCTTTGGAGTGTCTTCATCTCTTTTTCATCTCGTCTAGGTTTGCTGTCTCTTTTCGATTGTCAGTTTTTGAAAGTGTTTCTTCATTATCAGGTGCTTCTATTAGAATTTATTTTGAATGAGCTGAGCAACTATTATCCATGCAGGCACCTCAATTGCACGGACTGCTTGTTTACGGACGCCCTGATTCTGGGTTTCAGTCTTTCAGCAAGACACAGAAATGACTAATAAAAAGTTATTGTCAAAAGTCATTACAGACGATTAGATGTGGAGTTACGGGTCCGATACAAAAACAAGGCAACTATCTAGCTCAGGACACTACGGAGTTAATGACTCTGACTGACAGTTAGCATTGACCTTTTTTACCCCCTTTTGTTCTATAGTGTTCGTTGAATTCTTTCGGGATGGACGTCCGTCGACACCCGTTCAGGTTCTCCGTTCATGCGTTCACTCAGGTTTTTTTTAATTTTATTTTTTTTATTACAGAGGATAGCTAACTCTCTGGCGGAACACGATGAGGTACCGTGCCAGCAGAAAACAAGTGTTAGATTTAAATCAATGGTGAAAGTCGAAAATCTCTACCAGACGAGGGTTGGAACCCAGATCTCTTGCTCACTAGGCAGACGCACTGACCACTGCGCCACCCGGACACAGTTGTCATAGCAAGTGCATAGACTACTATAGCACGCCCCTCTTCACGCTCAAATTCTCAACTTACCCACACACTACAGATGCAGTGCTCCTTGCCCATTATCCTCATTACTCGCCGCATTTTGCCCGTTCCCGTTCGAGCATGGTGTGCATCTGTATTGAAGTAATCATTGGGCATCCTCGCCTTAATAATACATGTGGTGCCTGTACTTTTGGACATGTCTCAATAAAATTAAGGCGAGGATGGCCAACAGTGTCTTAAGTGTGGGTGCACACAACACTCGAACTCTTCCAGGAATCAGCGAAAAGCAGGGAGTAATGAGGATAATGCGCAAACGGCACTACATCGGTAGTGTGTGGATAAGTTGAGAATGTGAGTCTGAGGGGAGGCGTGCTAGGGTAGTTCGCACAGTTGCGATGACGACTGTGTCCAGATGACGCAGTGGTCAGCGCATCTGCCTAGTAAACAGGTTAGCTGAGTTCGAATCGTGGTGTGGCACAACTTTTCAGCTTTCTCCATTTATTTAAATCAATATCCAATGTCAACTAATGTGACTAACTCCTTTGTGTCTTGATTCTTAATGGCTATAGGATCAAAATGGTATCTATTCTTTCAGACATGTCCAAAAGAACAAACACCACATTTATAACTATCCAGCTAGTGTAAGACTGCTGCACCAGCACTGTCGAGGAAATCAGAAGGGATGAGAATCAGCAGGAAAAACAGTCTCCACCGTTCAGCTCTAAGGATTGGTTCCTCCACCACGACAACAACGCCCTGGGTCACACAGCATTGAAATTCAGGAAATTTTTGGTAAAAAGAAAAAGAAAACAGCAAATTTTAAATAACCCTGCTCTATCGACACAGCCGTCCCTAACTGTTTCCTGTTACACAGGGATTTACAGAGAAGCGTTTTCAGGGAAAAGAGGTGAAAAAAAGACGACGAAATTGTGAAACTCCATTTACGAAAACAAGCACCCAACAGAAAACATGATCCAAGAATAATGTCTCAGTTCCGAGGACGGATCACCATCAAGAGCATCACATACCCTGAACCAAAGAGAGAAGTCTGAAAAGCTTGGGGCCGGCCGGTGTGGCCGAGCGGTTTAGGCGCTTCAGTTTGGAACTGCGCCACCGCTACGGTCGCAGGTTCGAATCCTGCCTCGGGCTTGGATGTGTGTGATGTCCTTAGATTAGTTATATTTAAGTAGTTCTAAGTTCTAGGGGACTGATGACCTCAGAAGTTAAGTCTCATAGTGCTCAGAGCCATTTGAACCATCTTTTGAAAAGCTTTGTATTTAAACCAAGACTATGGCGCAAAATCTGGTAACAAGAAATATTACGTCTCTGCATCCCCTCCTCGCGCCACCAAACAACACTGCTTTGTAAAACTTATGGACGAGATTCATAAAGTAACGTAACGTATTAACTACTCGATGAAAACGAATGAAAGTGCGGGAGCAGGTTGTTAGAGGTTTCCCCAGTAGTGCGCATAAAGCTGGACGTCATTTTTGGCGTGAGGTCAACGTGACTATAACGTCAAATGGGGCTGGACCCGCAACAAAAGGCAAGTGAAGGAACGGGAAAAGATAAGTATGTGCCAATAAGCGAGCAGTTACGGTGCATTGTGGTGGTGTTCGTCTCTACAAGATGGGCCGGTGACAACATTTAGATGATTTCACATGGGGAAGAATCATCGGGAAACAGGAAGGACGACGAAGTGTGACGGGTGTAGCCTAGGAGTTTAGTTTCGCTCACAGCATTTTTTCACGTGCATGGCAAGCGTTCCGAAATACAGGCTCAGTCAATAAACCGAATATTAATAAAATTATAAATATATGCTCGCCTAAGGAGCACTTATAGTGGTTAGGTGCTCAATCAGCTGAGCTATCCAAAGACTTATATTACGGCTTGGATAGCTCAGTCTGTTGAGCACTTGTATCGCAAGAGGCAAGGCTCCCGGGTTCGATTCCTGTTCGAGCACACTATTTTAATCTGCCAGGAATTTTCAGTTCAGCACACACTGCGCTGCAGAGTGAAAGTACTTTCTGAATATTAACCAGTCGCTGAGCCACACCTCGTTCGAAGGGGTGGGACGTGTTAGGGATTGTATGTAATTGAAGGGGGGAAGGCTATTCTGCTGTTGGGAAATCAGAAATAGGTCTTATGTGTATTTATACGCTGTCTTGCCTTCTAAGGATGAGGCAATGAATTCGGTTCATAGATTTAGGCACTATAAAGAATTTTCCCGTTAAAGTGTTTTCTGGTTCAACCTTCATTTTTACTGCGAACAAAATACGTGCATTTTACAGTCCCTCACGGTTCCGTTACATTATTTTTCCGTGAACTTTAGGTATTCGGTACGAAATAAAAACGTATGATTATCCGTCGTTATTATTATGACTTTTCTCACTCCATAAAGAAATCTAAGACATGAAAATGTACATGATGTATGAAATCAGCGTCGTGTTTATTCTGCTGGCTGTGTTATAACTATATAAAGTACGAAGTACATCTTGTTGTTATTATTTCAGTTACAGCTTTCTCTGCCACAGCCTGTCAATATCTAGACAGAAACGTTACTAGGATGTGACGTACACATTACTTGTTCGGATTTCTATTTCTTTTAGATCACCGGCAAGTGATTGTGCTTTCAGGCAGCAGGTGGACGCCAGAGTCTGAGCGGGCCGGTGGCTGCGGTCGAGATTGTAGGACCCAGCTGACTGGCAGTTCAATCAAGTAATCTTGCCTGCATAGCTAGTGCCACAGGATTTGACCAAACGGCTTTTTCCATACGGACCGCCCCTATGCTCAACTGAAATAGTCTTACGTCCTCTCGTGTTTCCAGAGATTAAAACGGCGTTCAGAGGTGATGGATTTTTATTGTCACTTGAAAATTTCGCGTCGCTCAAAAGCACTGCGTTTCTCTGCGCTTTCGCATTGTTAAACCACGTAAAGAAGCTTTTATATTCTGTAGCAAAACTTTGGTCTTTTTCCACCTCTTCTGTCTGTAATTTCGCAATGTCAACATTTCTCTCACTACGTACTACACATAAAATTAAAAAAAAAATTCAAAACGCTCTCAACTCTTTGAGAAAGTAAAAAACCACCCCTCTTCAGATGCAGAAATAAGTTTGTTTCTTACATCCTAGAATAAATTTCCCATTGCTCCTGCTTCTTCAGGATACGCCAGAAATGTTCCGACAACATGTGACTTGAGGAACAAATCGAGCACAGCAATCTGTGTCTTCAAGACCACCACTTCGGCAGCAGACGTGACTTTGTACGCTGACGGACCGTAGGTGCAATGTCTCGGGACATTGTAAATCAGTGATAGTAATTGATTGCCATGATCGGCAGTGGAGAACATGGGGCTAGCTGCCGTGTAGAAAGGCCTTGTTCTCCTATGAATGCGATATTCTATTTAGTTAATATAAATACGTCTCAATTGTGGACTTATTGTTTTTGGTCAGTTCCCTAAATCTCGTGCTTGAATTCAATTAATCTCGTAATTTTCTTGTTAAATTTGTGAATAGTTCTGAAGTATCAGTTTTTGTTTCTTCTTGCTGTAAAATGGTCACAGAAACTAGAATTAGCGGCATGACAGATGAAATGTTCGCTTGATAACTGCCTAAGTTCCTAGCAATTTCTTCGAATGGTTTCCTTATTTCTACAAATTTTTGAACATATATCCCAGTCTTCACTGCAGATCATCGTGATTGAATTTCAACGCAGGTACAAAAGTAGCGAATCCTTGAGCTTTGAAAATCGTTCCATCGTATAGAACGTGTTATTTCGGCGGTAAATAGAAGAAATTAAAGTAACACATAGGATTTACACAAAAACAAAACACACAATACTTAAGATATACCATAAAATTAAAATGCATTTATATGTGTTTAACAATATATACCGTGTTGAGCAATCCTGAATGACAGATGAAGCAGGTTGCACCGAGCGAGGTGGCGCAGTGGTTAGCACACTGGACTCGCATTCGGGAGGACGACGGTTCAATCCCGTCTCCGGCCATCCTGATTTAGGTTTTCCGTGATTTCCCTAAATCGCTTCAGGCAAATGCCGGGATGGTTCCTTTGAAAGGGCACGGCCGATTTCCTTCCCCATCCTTCCCTTACCCCGAGCTTGCGCTCCGTCTCTAATGACCTCGTTGTCGACGGGACGTTAAACAGTAATCTCCTCCTCCTCCTCGGTTTATGCGACCAGGGAATGATTGAAGTTTGTGGAAATTCTTTTCAGTTTCAGCTCGAATACAATGATGTATCTGATGCATTGCACAATTCACATCATCAAAGCCAGACAGTTGCATTGCTTTAATCATGTTAGATCCACGATTACGAACAATACAATGCATTGATTGGTAATTTATGCCCCATTCTTAATGTATCGTTTCAAATTATGTCGATATTACATCTACTGTATGACGCCCAGTCATGACTTCACATTTCTAAATAATAGACATCTTGTGAAAATCCTTTGCAATTCCATGAGAAGTCAAACTAAGTAATGAAGTTCCAGAATGTAGATAAGACCATATGCCAGATACTTCAAGTAAATTATTCATTTTTTTTGACAGCTTATTGTACACGTTATCTCACAAATACGAAGTAAAAAAATTACGATGTTTCTAACTTTCACTTTGGAAGAGCACTATTTATTACTTTGTGAAAGCCTGTACCCTCAACAAACTTAAACAGTAAGTACTGGAGGGCAATCATTTCAGCAGTCACATTATCCATTTGTTGAGACTTTATTTGTGAGAAATCTCAATAATCATTTACTTGCAGACTTTGTTGCAATGTAAGTTGTTGTTCAGCATCTTTGGCCGGAGCAAAAGAACCTATAACAACGATACAATAAAAACAGTAAAATACCACAAGAAATTAAATACTTAAAAAGTAAAAAAAAATCATATTGCAAGTTGTTGTACAGACAACGTCAATAATTCGCAGCGTGCCCAGCTAAAGCGACAACAAACGTTTCTGAACCAATTTATAAATCACGCTGCAGTTTCTCAGTAGGGTGTTAATTTATACATATTGGGTTTTATTCTTCATATTACATACTAGGGCCGGCCCGGTGGTTTAGCGGTTCTAGGCGCTCAGTCCGGAACCGCGTGACTTCTACGGTCGCAGGTTCGAATCCTGCCTCGGGCATGGATGTGTGTGCTGTCCTTAGGTTAGTTAGGTTTAAGTAGTTCTAAGTTATAGGGGACTGATGACCACAGATGTTAAGTCCCATAGTGCTCAGGGCCATTTGAACCATTTGAACATACTAGGTTTCAGTAACTTATTTACCGTTATTAGTGTTTATTTTAGAACTGATGATGGTAAGAAAGCTACCGACACCTGGTATGCAATATGAAGAATAAAATGCAATAAATAAATGAACCTACTACCGAAGAAATGAAATGTAATTGGTATTGGTTCAAATATAAACAGTTACGTGAGTACCATAACTTTCTCACAGATACATGGAAGACAAAATTCTTAGAAACGTTTTTATATAGAGTGCGATAACTTCTTAAAGTGCTCGCCTCGGACTGGACTAGGGGCACGGACATAAAACCAGTTTAAAATTCTAGCATTGCTACCAACGTAACTCGTGTGCAGCTCACGTGCTACAGTGGTGTATTTATTCCGTGCCACAGACTATTATATGTTTGTATAATTAAGTGCTGGCAGCAACGAGAAAAAGCACATTAACTATCGACTTGTACTAACACGCTCCGACCAGAACTACGGGTTGAGTGAGCTCTTTAAAATGTTACCATATTGTGAATAATTCGGTTAAAACAGCTTTGCAACAGCGGTGTACGGAGTTCACCCTGTAATAATCTAACTGTATTATTAGTACCGACTACATTATTGTACAAATATTGACTAACCCTTTGCTTTTTCGCTTCTACTGAAAGTTCAATAGTTTCATATAACTTCTCAAACGCTGGAAATTTCTCGACACGAAATGATTTAAGATGACTCGCCAATGCGTTGGCCGTCACAGATTTTGCATTTAGCACTAAAATCATTAATGTAAAAGAAATAGTATCAAGTAAGACTTGTTATTTGTTTCATTATTGCACTCTTAACTAACGTTACAGATGGCTTGATTCAAATGGCTCTGAGCACTATGGGACTCAACTGCTGAGGTCATTAGTCCCCTAGAACTTAGAACTAGTTAAACCTAACTAACCTAAGGACATCACAAACATCCATGCTCGAGCCAGGATTCGAACCTGCGACCGTAGCGGTCTTTGCGGTTCCAGACTGCAGCGCCTTTAACCGCGCGGCCACTTCGGCCGGCAACTAACGTTACACCACCAAACTTTTACCTAAGAACTACAATATATTATATAGCAACACAAAGTAGACCGACGAGCGAGAAAACGCTATACTTTCGCGACGATGGACAGAGCTCACTGCGTAATACTCAAATAAACGCAACAATCGCAACGGCCACGTGACGGCTTGCTTCACGTCCTGTCCAAGGAACTCCCGCCTGCGCAGCAGCCGGCGCTTTGGACCAATAAGCGGGCGCATCGACAATTTCGCCATTGTTGAAAGTTCCGATGAACTTCCGACATAAAAATGCGGAATCCGATGTTAAGAAATGAGCGGAACTTCCGCGGTTGCGGAAGCCGAAGTAGAGGTCTGTCGCATCACTAATTCTACTGACTCGGTGGATGGCGGTTTCATATATGGGTTTCCATCTGCGGTTTATTTTCCTGCTGTACACCGAGAAACATTGGAGAATTTAAAGAGTTCCAGGAGAAAAATAAACTGCAGGTGGAAACCTGTGCCCGAAAACGTCATCCACTGAGGCAACAGAATATCACATTCATAGGAGACAAGCCATTTCTATGCAACAGCTAGCTCCGTCTTCTCCACTGGCGATCGTGGCAATCAGCTGCAGTAACTGAATAACGAACAACATTCCGAGACGTTCCGCCTACGGTCTGTCAGCATACAAAGACACATTTCCTGCCGATGGGGCTGCCTAGTGGCAGGCGCTGGCGACTATAATCTCGGACGTTCTGTAGCGTCGTTGGTTTGAGATTTTGTATTTACCAAACAGGAAAATTCATCAGTTTATCTTCCAGTATTATAGTTTGTACACGATTAGGTAATAAAATGCCTACATTATTATCGTGTTAGACATTATGTGTGGTAACAGAAATTCTGTATAGATTGGTGTAGCATTTCCTTTCTGTCCTCATTTATATTATTCTAGTAAATGGTTTAGACGTCACTAATTTTGAGAGGGGTATAGCATTGTGTTTTCCTTGAAGGTAAACTTTTCTGGAAATCTGATGGTACGCATTCTGCATACTTAATAGTCTTAGAATTTAGTAAAAGCCCTGCCATATATACTGTAGTAAACAGTGTTGCTGCAGACTGTAGGATATGTTTTCAGCTAAGTCCATTTCGAAGCGCTTGCGACTAATCCCAAGACACATTACAGCTTATTTAAGATGGTGGCTGGTCGGTCGCTCATTGTATTAGCAGTGAGCGGCCACAGTGTCGTAGTTTCTGCATATCACAGAAGCAAATGTAGAGCTGGACGCTTAAGTTCAAAGAGGACAACAGTACACCAGGGACAATCAGGCTCCCTTCACGCTCTTGGCGATTCTTTGCGATCAACAAGGTGCAAAATATATGAGGGGCGTTCAATAAGTAATGCAATACATTTCTTTTTCTCGGCCAGTTTCGGTTGACAAAATATGTGGAATTTGTTGTGAGACATCCTGGAATATTTTCGTTTCAGCCCCTATAGTTTCATGAATTTCCGATAGGGGGCAGTGCTATATGCAGCCTTCAAAAGACGCCTCTAAAGAAGATGTCTTCCAAGCAGAGAGTTGCTTTTACGGAAAACCAGAGTATCGCTGGTATTCATAGACGCTTGCAGAATCTCTACAGAGGCGTTGCAGTGACGAAAAGCACGGTTAGTAATTGGGCGAGCGCCTTTCATCATCGCAACAAGATCGCGCTAACCTGTGGAACGTGCGGCCACTCTCATTTCAAGTGATCGCCGTATCACAAAAGCCTCGCTGTACAACTGAACACAATTCAGCGCATCCGAAAGGAGTTCACAAAACTTCATTGGAATGTTCTTTCTCATCCACTCTACAGCCTGAATGTCGCACCTTCCGATTTCCATCTGTTTGGCCCAATGAAGGGCACACTCCGAGGGAAGCAATAATTGGATGATAGGGACCTTATTGATGCAGCAAGATGTTGGGTCTGACTTCGACCAGTCGAGTGGTATCATGTGGGCATACAGGCCCCCAAGTAAGGTGCTGTAATGGTGCTGTATTAACGGAGACTATTTTGAAAAATAGGGTTTTGTAGCCAAAAGACTGGTAAATAAAACCAAGTTACTTTCAGAAAACATAATGTTGCATAACTTATTAAACGCCACTCGTAAAACAATACGTGGATGGTGGAAAACAATGGCTATTACAACACATGATAAACTTTTCTCATCAGAAGAACAAGCCTGCATCCCTCACAAAGGGAATACTTTTCCAATAGGCCAACACGGGTTGTCATTGGTCCTATATCCATCAGATTACATCTACATCTACATCCATACTCCGCAAGCCACCTGACGGTGTGTGGCGGAGGGTACCTTGAGTACCTCTATCGGTTCTCCCTTCTATTCCAGTCTCGTATTGTTCGTGGAAAGAAAGATTGTCGGTATGCCTCTGTGTGGGCTCTAATCACTCTAATTTTTTCCTCACGGTCTCTTCGCGAGATATACGTAGGAGGGAGCAATATACTGCTTGACTCCCCGGTGAAGGTATGTTCTCGAAACTTCAACAAAAGCCCGTACCGAACTACTGAGCGTCTCTCTCGCAGATTCTTCCACTGGAGTTTGTCTATCATTTCCGTAACGCTTTCGCGATTACTAAATGATCCTGTATCGAAGCGCGCTGCTCTCCGTTGGATCTTCTCTATCTCTTCTATCAACCCTATCTGGTACGGATCCCACACCGGTGAGCAGTATTCAAGCAGTGGGCGAACAAGTGTACTGTAACCTACTTTCTTTGTTTTCGGACTGCATTTCCTTAGGATTCTTCCAATGAATCGCAGTCTGGCATCTGCTTTACCGACGATTAATTTTATATGGTCATTGCATTTTAAATCACTCCTAATGCCTACTCCCAGATAATTTATGGAATTAACTGCTTCCAGTTGCTGACCTGCTATATTGTACCTAAATGATAAAGGTTCTTTCTTTCTGTGTATTCGTAGCACATTACTCTTGTAATTACTTCATCTGTGACCCATCTTAGGATCATACTGGCAGCCAGAAATTTCTTTCGGGAGCTAATGTCCACGTTGTCGTGTGTCCCAAATATAAAAGTATCAAATTGCGATCAGTAGTTAGCTCACGATGAATATGTCAAAGATGTGTCGCAAGAAGGGTTGGCGATATGCTCATTTCCAGACGGCTGTAGTATCGCGTAACAAGGCATGAAAGAGCACTGTCACTTGCACTCAGGTGACACATGTGCAAAGGTTTCCGACGTGATTATGGCCGCACGACGGGAATTAACAGACTTTGAACGCGATATAGTAGTGTGAACTACACGCATGGTACATTCCACTTCAGAAATCTTTGGGGAATTCAATATTCCGGGATTCACAGTGTCAATAGCGCGCCGAGAATACCAAATTTTAGGCGTTAGCTCTTACCACGGACACTTAGCGAACGAGAGCAGCAGTCTTTGCGTGTAGTTGTCAGTGTTAGTAGACAAGTTTGAAATAACTGAAGAAATCAATCTGGGATGTACGACGAATGTATCCGTTAGGACAGGGGACGAAATGTGGCGTTAATGGGCTATGGCAGCAGACGATTTATGGGAGTGCCTTTGCTAACAGCACGACATCGCCTACAGCACCTCTCCTGGGCTCTTGACCGTATCGGTTGGATCCTAGACGACTGGAAAACTGTTGCGTGGTCGGATGAGTCCCGAGTTCATTTGGTAAGAGAAGGTGGTAGGGTTCGAGTGTGGTGCAGACCCCACAAAACCATGGACCCAGACTGTCAACAAGGCACTGTGCAACCTGGTGGTGACTCCACAATGGTGTAGGCTATGTTTACATGGAATGGACTGGGTGTTCTGGTCTAGGTGAAACGATCATTCAATGGAAATGGTTATTTTAGGCTACTCGGAGGCCATTTACAGCTATTCATTTTGTGCATGGCAATGCATCATGTTACTGGGCCACAACTGTTCGCGACTGGTTTGAAGAACATTCTGGACAATTCGAGTGAATGATTTGGCCACACGAATCCCATCGAACATTTACGGGACATAATCAAGAGGTCAGTTCGTGCACACAATCCTGCACCGGCAACACTTTTGCAGTTATGAACGGCTATAGACATAATATGGCTCAATATTTATGCAGGGGACTTCCAACGAATTGTTGAGTCCATGCCACTTGGAGATGCTGCACTATGCCGGGCGAAAGGAGGTCCGGCACGATATTGGAAGGTATCCCATGACCTTTGTCACCTCAGTGTATACAAATAATCAAGTGCATATTGTTGGAAGTTCCGTGAAGCAATTCGTGTACGATGCCGTTGGCTATAGGAAGATTGCGACGCAGAAATACTATCAAAATGCAGGAATATCTGCAGAGAATCAAGGTGCCTGCAGTTGAATCTGGACGTTACTAAACGGAACGTCTCGTGCATAAATAGGGTAAGAAATCTACCACTGTTCCATTAACCGACTTCTGACAAATCACTGGAAATTGTTCAAATGGTTCAAATGGCTCTGAGCGCTATGGGACTTAATAGTTGAGGTCATCAGTCCCCTATAACTTAGAACTACTTAAACCTAACTAACCTAAGGACATCACATACATCCATGCCCGAGGCCGGATTCCAACCTGCGACCGTAGCAGTCGCGCGGTTCCGGACTGAAGCGTCTAGACATTGGAAATTGTAAATATCGTAAAATATCCAGGAGTAGCCATTTGCAGCGACCTAAAGTCGAATGACCATAGAAAGCAAATTGTAGGAAAATCAGATACCAGGCTGAGAATAATTTGTAGAATCTGAAGGAAACGTGATTCACGTACGTGAGAAGCGGCTTGCAGAAATCTTGCTTAGAGATATAGGACGCTTACCAGATTGGCTTCATAGAAGGGAAAATCTCAAGAAGAGCGGCGCATTAAGCTATGGTGGTATCCTTTATTCGGCGCGAGGGTGTTAAGAAGCAGTTCAGCAATCTCAAGTGGCAGACGCTACAAGGGAGACATTGTGCATCAGAAAGAGATTTTCAATTGAAATTTCGAACGCATGCGTTGCAAATAGAGTCTGGCAACATTTTACAATCCCGCCCTCCCTCCGCCCACCATATACGTCTCGCGAAATGACCGCAACAGGAAAATCGGAGAAATTACATCTGATACAGAGGTTTACCGTCTATCATTCTTCCCACGCGGCGGTCTCTGCTTGTACAGTGAAGGCGGAGAAGGCAGTGGTATCGTAAGTACTCTCCGCCACATACTGTAAGGTGGCTTGTGAAATATACACTACTGGCCATTAAAACTGCTACACCAAGAATAAATACAGATGATAATCGGGTATTCATTGGAAAAATATATTATACTAGAACTGACATGTGATTACATTTTCACGCAATTTGGGTGCATAGATCCTGAGAAATCACTACCAAGAACAACCACGTCTGGCCGTAATAACGGCCTTGATACGCCTAGGCATTGAGTCAAACAGAGCTTGGATGGCGTGTACAGGTACAGCTGCCCATTCAGCTTCAACACGATACCACAGTTCATCAAGAGTAGTGACTGGCGTATTGTGACGAGCCAGTTGCTCGGCCACCATTGACTAGACGTTTTCAATTGGTGAGAGATCTGGTGAATGTGCTGGCCAAGGCGGCAGTCGAACATTTTCTGTATCCAGAAGGGCCCATACAGGACCTGCAACATGCGGTCGTGCATTATCCTGCTGAAATGTAGGGTTTTGCACAATCACGCCGGGTGATACGCCAGTATGGCGATGACGAATACACGCTCCCAATGTGCGTTCACTGCGATGTCGCCAAACACAGATGCGACCATCATGATGCTGTAAACAGAACCTGGATTCATCCGAAAAAATGACGTTTTGCCATTCGTGCACCTAGGTTCGTCGTTGAGTACACCATCGTAGGCGCTCCTGTCTGTGATGCAGCGTCAAGGGTAACCGCAGCCATGGTCTCCGAGCTGATAGTTCATGCTGCTGCAAACGTCGTCGAACTGTTCGTGCAGATGGTTGTTGTCTTGCAAACGACCCCATCTGTTGACTCTGGGATCGAGACATAGCTGCACGATCCGTTACACCCATGCGGATAAGATGCCTGTCATCTCGACTGCTAGTGATACGAGGCCGTTGGGATCCAGCACGGCGTTCCGTATTACCCTCCTGAACCCACCGATTCCATAATATGCTAACAGTCATAGGATCTCGACCAACGCGGGCAGCAATGTCGCGATACGATAAACCGCAATCGCGATAGGCTACAATCCGACCTTTATCAAGGTCGGAAACGTGATGGTACGCATTTCTGCTCCTTACACGAGGCATCACAACAACGTTTCACCAGGCAACGCCGGTCAACTGCTGTTTGTGTATGAGAAATCGGTTGGAAACTTTCCTCATGTCAGCACGTTGTAGGTGTCGCCACCGGCGCCAACCTTGTGTGAATGTGTAAATAGGCTGTTTATGTTTTCTTATTGGTAACGCCACGTAGCGCTCTGTATGAAAATCACTGGCTGTGCTGTGTGCAGTCTGTGGCTAGTTTGCATTGTTGTCTGCCATTGTAGTGTTGGGCAGCCGGATGTTAACAGCGCGTAGCGTTGCGCAGTTGGAGGTGAGCCGCCAGCAGTGGTGGATGTGGGGAAGTGAGATGGCGGATTTTTGAGAGCATCAGAAACAGTACATTTGTAAGAATGGATGTCATGAACTGCTATATATATTATGACTATTAAGGTACATACATTGTTTGTTCTCTATTAAAATCTTTCATTTGCTAACTGTGCCTATCAGTAGTTAGTGCCTTCCGTAGTTTGAATCTTTTATTTAGCTGGCAGTAGTGGCGCTCGCTGTATTGCAGTAGTTCGAGTAACGAAGATTTTTGTGAGGTAAGTGATTTGTGAAAGGTATAGGTTAATGTTAGTCAGTGCCATTCTTTTGTTGGGATTATTGAAAGCCAGACTGCGTTGCGCTAAAAAAATATTGTGTGTCAGTTTAAGCACAGTCATGTATAATTTTTCCAAGGGGACGTTTCAAAAGCTCTGAAAAGCTTATCATTTGCATATCACTGCTTCTTCTTCCTGTCGGTTAAATTTCGCGTCTGTAGCACGTCATCTTCGTGGTTTAGCAATTTTAATGGCCAGTAGTGTTAATGTAGATGTAGAATGTGAGGCTACTTAGAAAAACCTTTGCAATTAATAGGTATCATAGATTGCAAGAATTATATTTATTGAATTACCGTCGAACATTGAATTATCTGTTCTCTCCTCCGCCCTTTGTCGATTTTAGACAGCTAGCACACTCGAGTTGTTCCAAAGGAGCGTCCAGCTGTGAGGAGTACAAGGCAATCGGTGGGACGCCGGCTGTTTCAACCTTTCGCCTGAGAGGCCATGTTACACTCTGTAAGGTTGCTGATAATCTCTTCATATTTTTTGGTCCCAGTGATGTAATAATGTTTGAATAATATTTCCGAAGTTTGACTTTACAGAATTCTTTATTTGATATTCCTACCATGATTTCAGCCTTAAGCCATTATCCAGTACAAAAATGATGGGTGTAATTAGACTCTGTGAAGCGAAGTCGTCTCCAAGATCTATTCAACTGGGTGCCTCAGCGCGTAGATAAGTACAAGATCACCGAAATGTGTAGCAGACAGGTAGCAAACATGCTTTCCAGCTATAGAACAACTGAGTCTCATAATGATCACCAACACAGTAATTACATGTGGAGTGAACATGCTCTGAAAATATACTATGGAAGTCACTGGTTGAGTCAACCAGTGACTAACTCCAGTCCACTCTCTACTCAAGATTACTTTTACCATCACTTTTTCTTAAGCACTACTTGTCCAGGATTCTGACGATTCCTTTTAGCTTAACTTACAGTTACAGTTCCCTCTTCAGCCTCCTAGGGTCTGGATATCTAGTCCACCGAGATTTGAACAGTGACTGGGTTCCAATTTCGTCTCTTGTTCGCGTCTTGCACATGCAAAAAAGGACAACGCTTATCTTCTACGTGTCCCTGCGACAGCTGGTGTGGAAATGGTCAACGTTGTTTCCTTGTGGTACGGATTCTTCCTGTACTGACTCACACGCTGCTCCAAGGTCTCCGCAGAGATTCGTCGCTCCTGCTCGTTAATGAGTCTGTCTGTAGACTGAATTAACTCGGGTCCTGAAGTCTGGTTCAACATGATCAGATTCGCGGCTGGTAACACTTCCAGTGGTTCCTCTGGTCTGTACAATAGAGTCTGTGAAATGTTTGAAAGTGTTATCCCTAGTGCTGTGGCAACTAGAAGGAAAGTAAGTGTCACTATTGCACGTGATGTCCCGTTTATTAACAATTCACTTCTATTCAGCTCTAACATTTCGCTGTCGTGAGTTTCCCCTTTTCACTTTATTGAAGGTGGAGTAAAACCAATGTGTCTTAACCTATTGGAAGCACAACTAAGATCTAATCATCTATTTCTTGTATTACCTCATATGATGACAATCCTGTATTCGTGTACTGCTTGGAGTTGTACGCTGAGACCCCATACCTTAAACAAACATCCCAGTTGGTATGGTGTGCGGTCGATAAGTGTCCTAGCATCTTCCCTATAGTTCTATGCACCCTTTCTATTCTGCTTGATGATGTAGGGGACTCTTTCTCAGTTTCGTCACACATAGCAGCTTACACAGTGCCTTGAACAAATACTACACAAAGTTGTTTCCCCGATCCGTAACTCTCGTTTCAGGTACTGCGAACTTCTGTGCCTAATTGTTTACTAGCCCTTGCGCTACTGCTACTGCCTGTTAGTTGGGCATTATAACCATTTCCACGTTTCTTGAAAAATGGTCTATAATCATGAGTACATGTTTATTCTCTGCAAGTGTTTTCCTGAAAGGTCCTAAAACATAAGTCCCAAGCAGTTCAAACACTGCCAATTCTTTAGGTAACCTCTGCAGTGGTACTCTCATCCAACACAAAACCGCTCTCTGTGCACACTGTAAGAAATTCGACACATATTGATCCATGTCCATCCTCCTATTCTTCCACCAGTACCTCTCTGCTACTCTTCTGTTGGTAGACGACATCCCCCACGACCCACAACACGTGATTTTGTCTCTTGTAGCACTACTTCCCTCAGCTTCGCTCTCATGATCCCAACTTGGTTTCTCTGCACAGAAAGCCATCCTGTATACGAAACTGTGATTATTTACTAAACTGTTTACATTCATCGTCCCTCTAATACGCTGTCTGCCGTTCCTTAATCTCACTATCACCTATTTTCAATAGCGCTGCCTTCCTCTTCAAACAGTCTGTGTTCCCATGTTTCTTTCCAGGTTCATATACGAGCTCCAACTCAAACTCACTCAATTGTGCTGTCCATTTTGGCAACCCACTGGATGGATCTTTCGATCCTAGCAAACCATTTCATTGCTCTAGGATCCATTATAAGACAAAATTTTTTCCCATAGAGATAACACTTGAAGTAGGCGAATCCATAGGTAAGACACAACATTTCTTTTTCCCTTGTGGCGTAATTACTCTCTGTTTAGTTCATTTGTTTTGATACATGGGCTACTGGTGCTTCATACCCTCTATTTCTTCAGTCAACACACTACCAAGTGCATGGTTCGACACATCAAATGACAGAACGAATTCTTTATTGAAATTTGGAAACACTACAATGAGACTTGATGTCAAAGTTTCCTTCAGTGTATCAAAAGCACGTTGAAAATCTTCAATGGTCTGGCAACATCTTCATGAATCTTCTATAATAGTCTGCGACTCTAAAAAATGATTGTAGTTTCTTCATTGATTCGGGCACCGTAAATTCATGTATAGAGGCAATCCACCTGCTCTGTCCTTAATGTTAAATTTGCAGCCCTCAATTTCAGGAATCCTTCCCTTAGGCATTGTACATGCTGGTCCATATCACTCGCAAAGACGATTGTATCACCAAGTTACACCATGGATTCATGTGATTTCAGTCCTCTGAGAACTACATCCAAAAAATCTGGCGGTGGTTTCTTTAATTCAAAATGTATCCTTCTGCACTTATAATGACCCCACGGTGAAGAAAATACTGTTTTTGGTCGGTCCTCTGGAGCCAATTCTAGCTGATGGTAGCCACTCCTTGTGTCCATCGTTGAAAAATACTCGCACTGGCCAAAACAGAGTATGGTTTCCGCGACGTTCAGCAAAAAGAAGGCATCTGTTACAGTCTTCACACTCAAATGTTGTTAATCGCAACAAAACCTATACTTCTGTGATCCAGCCACTGGTTTCTTGAGTATCACCACAATTCCTGCCACCCCACCCCACCCCCCACACCAAGCTATTACTTTCTTTAATAATGACACCCTTCAGCTGCTGATCGGCAAATTCCTCTAGAATCAACTGCAAGTATCTCGGGACTCTCTATGGTTTGCAGTAAACAGGTGATTCGTTTCCTGTTGGTATTCGGTACTGCTTAACACGAATTGCTGGCAATGGACCTCTCAGAAGAAACAAATCATTTAATTCCAATGGTAACTCTTCCATCTATTCCACATTATTTCCCTTTAGATGGTTCACCTTCCATAGTTATATAGTCTCCATGGTATTTTTGCGATTGTCCATGGCCGACACACCCCCTGTGTCAGAGTCTTCCTCCTCCAGGATATCCATGATAGCGATAAACAGCGCCTTTGTCAACCTTATTTCTCAGCTCCAAAGTATCTGCAAACACTGGTACCATTTTCTCACCATTTACCAATTGTATGCATACAACACTTCTTTTCACCGAACAACCTGCCTGATCCAATACGTTATTTATTACCATTGGTTCCATCACACACAGCATCCCTACATGTAAGTTAGACTTATCATTAACTCAATTGGTACCCTTGGGTTCACAATTGTGTGAATCTGTCTTAGTGTAATTGCTCACAGTTTCAATGGTTTGTCGTATGTGATAGACTCAACTCGCGACATTGCTACACTGGGAGTGGTTTCACCGAACTGAAACATTTTTTCGTCAAGCTCCACTCTGTGCTGCCAAAGATAGATTTTGGCTCAATGCTGATGCAAGAAATCCAATCCCAGAACCGTCATAGCCTTCACTCATGAGTGATACAATCTCTACACATTATCTGAGCTGAACCATACCAATGCAAAAATCTATGTTGACCGATCCTAATGGTGTGACACCTCTATTCCCCACTTCACGCAGTCTGTACCATGGTGGGTTTCACCAGATCCCCACTGGCAACCGACACATGTGCCCCTGTATCCAACAACATCGTGCAATTGTTTTTCCCTACAGTTCGTGTGACCACGCAATCCACATCTGCACTGGGAACGATTGTAGGTGGGCCTCGGGTTCCCTTTGGCGTTTAACGTCTGCTTCTTTCCCAGTCCCCTACCCCTGAAACTACCGTTACCATTACGCAGACCTACGTCGACTGTCGCATAGCTGGTCACATTGCTTCCGTACATTCCCCGTCTGTCCACTCCTATAACATCTTATGCTGGTTGAAAACAGTGTCCGTCTAACTTGTGATCCGGTTGACATGTCATTTTCTTCACACTCTACCACTAATCTGATAACTGAACGCAAATCAATCATAGCCTTTGTTCACACTCTCCTTGACATTTCCAAACGCAACCCTCTTAAAAATGCGTCAATCGCCCTCTGCTCAGCTTTGCTCAAAAGTACTTCATTCACCACAGCATTCTTTTCGATCTCGCTCACCTTATCCCCAAATTCTATTACTAATTCCGCATGGTTCTTTGCTACCATGCCCAACTGTTCCCTGAAACGTCAGTCACTGTTCTGCTTTGTAAACCTTTGAACTAATCCCTTTCTAAATTCTTCAAATGTTCCAGCTCCCTTGAGAGCCTATTTAAAACCTGCATAAGGTTTTGCTTCTCCCGTTAACCTTACTTTTGATATGCTCAATAGTTCCGCGGCAGACCACACTTCCATCTCTGCAAATATATAAGATCCTCCACAAAGGCTTGCATTTCCTCACCTGATTTGCCAGAGAAAGAAGCAACTAATCTTGTGACTGACAAATTTATTCTTCGCTGTGGCGACTGCAACCAACACCATCTACACTACAGGCCTGCGCGCACACTTGTGACGTCAAATACTGATGGCCAGGTCTGTATCGAAACGCTCCTGTTAAGCACTCTGCAGCTGTACGAACTTTCCGAGTTTTAGAGCTGAGACCACATAGGGATTCTCGTGCTTTCCTCTTCTACATGGCCTTGTAATGAAAGTATGGAAATTTATATCATTGCGTAAAGGAATTGCGCAAAACTGCCCTATGTTATTTCACGATGTAAAATTATTTTGACGATTTGCCTTAAATTCGCGTTTCTAGGCTTGAATACAAACTTTAATTTTAAATTCTGTCAATATGCAACAACAAGCAGACGTGTTCGGTTTCAAATAAAGCAGCTGGAGCTCCTACAGAATTTAAGAATTTGTTTCCCGGTTATTTTCGTAAATTTTCCTCTACACTAAAAAATTTGCTGACCTCACACGAAACTCAGGTCATTCGACGAAATGGAGCACCTTCTGACATAATGTTTAATAAATCAAAAAACCCGAAAAAATACTTTATTTCCCTATTTCTCCAGAACTTTAGAACCTTAAACATGAAAAGATTGTTTCTCCTATATCCTTGACTGAAATTTGTGTCACAGAGTGCTGTTAGTTTAATCACAATGCACTTACCTCGAAATTCTGCTTTATAATGCTTAATATGTCGAACACTGAATTCATTAAAACAATTTTCTAAGGTAGTTTACTCAAATTGAAATTATTTCGGAATAGCTGTATGTCTAAAACTGAACAAAATCATTCTGTAGGTCTTCCAAATAAAAGTACTGGAAACGCAATAATCTGGTAGGCATGATAAGGAACACTAAACATTCTCGAGCCACACTAATTAATATAACTATTCTGTGTGACAATAGTCGCAAATTTGAGAGACATTTCACAGCCAGCTTCGTGTTAACCTCGCAGCAATGGTCCAGAATTAAGAAACAAATTATACTGGTACATGATACGTAACTGCTTTTAAAAACAATTGGCATATGTGGTGCAGTGGAAACAAATAACACGCTATAAAATTTTTGTCACTTACTTACCCTTGAATTATGCGTAGACACAAACTCCTGTCTGGGAATAGCTGCAATCTAGCTATTTCTCAACTTCACACATTTCGGAAATCGAAACAAGTGCACTTTCATGCCCTTTTGGGATTTATAAATTCCCTGGCAAAAGGGAACGCAACACTTGTATCCCATACTTCGAAGAACTGTAGGCGAATACTCTAATAAATCAATATCAGTTTCACGTGGCACACACTTTCAACACAACATACACGTCAACAGGACTGCCGACTAAAGATAAGATGGCCAACAGTTTGTGACGTCACGTGCCAATATGGCCGCTGTGCGTAGGCCTTGTATCTAGAAGGCTTTGCTGTAACTCTACTATACCATGTAACTCTGTACTGTCTGCTGTCACTTGCGCTACCTTTCCCAATAATATGCCAAGTGCCTCTGTTTCCGACACACCTTGCGTCGCTGGCTCTACCAATGCCTTTTCCTACACGACACTCATTTTGGGACACCAACAATTACATACAAAAAAAATACATTAATCTAATTCTTATCTCTAAGTACTTCCCAATCATGATCTCCATTTCTCTTAAGTGTGACAAATCCACTGACTCCTTACTTTTAGTAAAGTTCACCCTTGGAAGAGCACGACTGTCAAGCCTCTTTTCAAATGTTCAAATGTTTGTGAATTCCTAAGGGACCAAACTGCTCAAGTCATCGGCCCCTAGACTTACACACTACTTAAACTAACTTAACCTGAGGACAACACACACACCCATGCCCGAAGGAGGACTCGAACCTCCGGCGGGAGGAGCCGCGCAATCCGTGACATGGCGCCTCAAACCGTGCGACCACTCCGCGCGGCGCCTCTTTTCCATGACAGAAACAATTAAATTTCTCGATTGAGTATTCAGTAACCACTAGAGTCCGACGTTATGGTGAAATGGCGATGGCAGTACTCTTGACTCCAGTGAAAAAGACTGGTGGCAAATTGGTGCAGGGGTACGCCGTGCGTCACTAGACAGGCAGCCAAGCATTACGAGCTACTTTACTGCGGCGTCCCGTTGTAATTCATTACAGGCAGTGTCAGTGTGACTGCTGCGTTCTGCTGTTTCTATGTGTGTGTGTGTGTGTGTGTGTGTGTGTGTGTATGTGTATGTGTGTCGTCCGGCAGACAGAGAACGGTGAGACGTGGTACAAATTGCTCTTTTGAAGAGCGCGCTTCCGCGCGTAGTGTGAAGCAGTCGCCCTCCGTTTCTGGCGCTGGCGCCGCTGTGTCAATCGCAGCTTTGGTGTCTCCCTCTGGTGGGAAAGGGGAAGCGTTGCCTGTTCACGTGCATTTAAGGGGCGCTATGAGCTCGCCTGTCAGTCAGTCTGGGTCAGTCTCTCGTCCCCAGCTTTCTAGTTTGTCTCTCGTCCGCATTTGTTAGGCAGTTAGTGTCTGTCTGTCGTTCGGAGTGCTAGTATGTCTGTCGTTCGGATCAACCTTTAAAGCCGGCAAAATGAGAGTCTTTCCACTCCACCAGTAAGAGAACTCAGCGAGTGGTCGCCCGGTCGGGGCTTAGTTCCTGCATCTGAGTCTGCGCGTTAGGGCGCCAGTTTGCTCGGGCAATGGTCATTGGCGTCTGGATCGATAGGTTGGTCGGTCGCGCACTGACAAGGGAACCTCCCCATCGCACCCCCCTCAGATTTAGTTATAAGTTGGCACAGTGGATAGGCCTTGATAAACTGAACACAGATCAATTGAGAAAACAGGAAGAAGTTGTGTGGAACTGTGAAAAAATAAGCAAAATATACAAACTGAATAGTCCATGGACAACATAGGCAACATCATGACAGTGTGAGCTCAGGAACGGCGTGGTCCAGTGGTAGCGTGAGCAGCTGCAGAACGAGAAGTCCTTGGTTCAAGTCTTCCCTCGAGTGAAAATTTTACTTTCTTTATTTTTGCATAGTTATTATCTGTCCGTTCGTTCACTGACGTCTCTGTTCACTGTAATAAGTTTAGTGTCTTTGTTTTGCGACCGCATCGCAAAACCGTGCGATTAGTAGACGAAAGGACGTGCCTCTCCAATGGGAACAGAAAACATTTGATCGCAAGGTCATAGGTCAACCGATTCCTCCACAGGAAAACATGTCTGATATATTCTATACGACACTGGTGACGGCATGTGCGTCACATGACAGGAATATGTTGTCGACCCACCTAACTTGTACACTTGGCGAACGGGTAAAAAGAATCTTCTACCTTGCCCGATTTAGGTTTTCTTGTGGATGTGATAATCACTCCCAAAAAAGTGATGAAAACATGAGAGTTTGTCACATAAACTGAAAATAACAAATTAAACTTTTCACTCGATGGAAGATTTGAACTAAGGACCTTTCGTTCCGCAGCTGCTCACGTTACCACGAGACCACAGCGCTCCTGCGTTTCTTGTGTCCTTGATATTGCATATCTTCCCATGAACTACTCAGTTTGTATATTTTGATTATTTTTTCACAGTTTCACAAAACTTCTTCCTGTTTTCTCAATTGATCTGTGTTCAGTTTTTCGAGGCCTATCCACTGTGCCAACTTATAACTAAATCTGAGGGGGGGGAGGGGGTGCGATGGGGAGGTTCCCTTGTGAGACACAAGATAACTTGTCCGTCTTGAGCGTCGGCGCATGTGAGGTCGCCACGTGAGTCCAGTGGGCCGCGGCGTATAGCGAGGGGTAGTGACTTCGCGGTCGACACGAGAGCAACAGGAGTCAACCCACGACATCAGTCTGGCCGGTGCGAGCTGCGACGCCGTGAGACGGGAGATCGGCGCGCCTTCCTGCGTCTGTTAAAAGCGGCTAGCAGCGGACGGTTCGGGAGAGCGATTTGGGGGTGCTGCGCCAGGTCTTTTCGAGAAATCGCAGTTTATTAGAAGTTAAGTGATTGGTGATATGTTGTTTGATTTACTCTTATTAAAGTCTACTTGTTTTCTTGGTGAGGTTACCAGCCGTTTTCCTTTGGGGTCGTCCCACCATTCTTCTCCGTTTGCCCACCCGAGGGAAGGTGGTTGTTTATAAATTGGGTGGTCCGTTTTTCCATTGTGGAGTAGGGGCGGGTTAGAGCAACCTGCGGTTCGGGTTGTCCGGTAATCTCCCTATCAATCTACCGTACGTTAGTAGCTGCCTCTGTCATGTTTGTCGGATTTGGTGTGTTAATGAATTTATTGCTTAGAGTGTAACGGCCTAATACCTGAAATATGTTTTGATCTTTGGAAACTTTGATATTATTGCCTATGATCTTGAGAGGCGGTATCTGTGGACTGTAGAGCATCTTAACTATTGTTTGGCCAACCTTGTAGAATTTTATATAAGATAGCATTTCATGGGCTTTTATTTATATGATCATTTTAGTATATAAAGTTGCCACCCTTTCACCGTAAGACTTTTCTTAGAAGTTAAAATCAAGTTGCACTTTCAGTGGCAAGGTTAATATTTTAATTGTTAGTGTTTTGTACCATTTCCATCCCTCCTACGGGAGTGCATAGTTTGTGTGCTTGTGTAAATTGTTAAAACTCTTAGTTTAAAGTTATCTGGTGTGTTGCAGATTTGCACCAGCGTAGTCTTTCAGAGGCTGTTGCGAGCGGTCGTACCTATGGCTGTGTCAAAAGGGAGCCCCAAGGTTCTCTGCCCGAAAGCTCATACAGTCACAATTTGTTTCTTTCTGCCTCTGAATAAATTGTAACTTTGATATTTAGAGGGTGCTTTCTGGTTATAATTTTAAATCTGTTTCTTTTAAAAATGCTTTTAGGCATTATTAAAGTAAATAAAATTCCCATTCGTTAAAAGGAATTTGGTTATGATTTCATCAGTTACTCCCTGGCAACTACTTCCATGCTTACATAGTGTAATTAAATGTGTTAATGTTCTTTATGAATCGATAGTAAATAAAATAAATCCTTAAAATATTCTTTGAAAATAAATCACGGTTCAAACGGCATAGACTGAGAAGAAGCGCGTTACGCAATTGCTTCTGCAAGCGACGACTCCGGGCTCCGGCGGCTACGGCTGGCTGTGGCCGCGTCTCGCGTCCCTCGCGCTGGGCGGTAGGCGGCGGTAGGTGACGTAACGGCCGTCACCCACTGACTCGCATTGACTGGGCGGGCCTAGTGTGCTCGCAGCTCTGCGCTCTATGACCTCAGGGATGCCCTGACGAACTGCGGATTGCGCTCCGAGTGTCACAGCCAACATGGTTGTAGAGTTGCGATACTGACACAAGTGACAAAATTGTTACGTATTTATACGCTTTCGGGGTGCGCTTAATTGAGATTTGCTATGCCTTGCGGCGCATGTACTAAGCATATCCGCAGTTGCCGGTGTGGAAGGGCTTTCGCTTTCCGCCGCGTAGGCACTGCTGTTTCAACTGTTTCCCCAGGCCGGATGTCCTCACAGTGCTGCGACAGCTGTGTTATACTTTTTAAGGCATAACATCTCCTGCGACTGGTGCTGCTGCAATCTACTTCCTACTTTGCGCGTTTCTGGACAAATGTGATCGATGCGCTAGAGATTGCAGAGAACTCACCGTGTCATTCTTAAGAGAAAGTAAGTTTCAGAAGAAAATCAGCTTCACGAGTACCCCAAGGGAGTGTCTCACGAATGTTACTTCTCATAGCATACAGTGTGAATCACCTACGACGTAATGCTCCTTTTATTTTGTGAAAGGCTTCAGATATCGAAATGAGGTTTTCGGCAACTGATAGTCCGCCAAAGGGCAAGTATTTTGGTGTGCGAGAAAGAGTGGGATATTGGACCAAATATGGTTTTTAATGGAATGATATACTTCTTTAACAGCATCCGAAACTGCTTGGAAAGACGAGTACAGTATAACGCTTGTTAATTTTCATATTGAAACTCTTCGCAATCGAATCGGAGAAATTACCAAAATTGGAAAGCAATGAGGACAGAGTCGACTATTGCGGTGTAAATAAAGCCACGCAGAGCTCTCGTGCTAGGCTCCGCCTTATGAGCAGAAAGAAAGGTTTAGCTACTAAGAAAAATTTTACTTCCCCTATGACACTGATAAAGAGTCAAAACATGTTTGATGTCTCTAAGCACTATGGGACTTAACATCTGAGGTCGTCAGTTTCCTAGCCTTACAACTACTTAAACATAAATTAACCTAAGGACATCACACATACCCATGCCGGAGGCAGTATTCGAACCTGCAAACGTAGCAGCAGCGCGGTTCCGGACTGAAGCGCCTAGAACCCCTCGGCAACATGGGGCGGCGATAAAGAGTCAAATATGGTTTCTGTATACAGATCTATGATATATGATAGCTTCTGGCGCGTCAGATGGGGCTTAGGGAAACTATTTCAGATGTATGTATAGATTTTTGTGTAAAAAACTACAGTTTCGTCAGGAAAATTTCCATTCAAACCCTCATCGTCACTGCTTAAACAGTCGAAAGGCTTGATACGACATAGCCCAGCATGAGCGTGTTTAGAACGCAGTAGCCGATTCCGGCTAAATTGCCTTTCAATTTTAGAATATTTCTCGGGTTCTTTTGAGACGACTTTCAGCCTCAAAGTTAACAAGCGTTATATCATTGTGCTCGTCTTTTCGGGCGCTTCGGGTGGCGTTAAAAAGTATTTCATTCCATTTTAAAAACCATACTTCCTTCAATATTTCGATCAATACAAGCTTTAAGACTTTATCACACACCAATGTACGTGCCCTTCAGCGTACTATCAATTTCCGAACACCGCTCTTCAATATCTGGAACCGATCACAAAATTAAGGGGGAGTTTTACGTTATATGACTCACCCTGTACATAATCGATGTAGTGTCGGAAGCTCCGTGATGTTTGTGGATTATTCTGTTGCATACAGAAAAACTGCAACCCTAGAAGCTTGCACCAAATTGCTCGAAGACCGGCAGAGGATCGACATTTGGTGTACGGACTGGCAGTTGAACCTTAGTGAAAACAAATGTAACACGTTGAGCATAAATAATTGGAAATAGCTGTTCTTATTTGATTTCATGATTTCCGAAGAATGACTGGAAAAAGTTACGTCCATTAAATATCTGTCAATATCCGCACGGAGCGACTTACAGTGGATCAACCACATAAAAGTAGTAGTAGGAAAGGCAGGTGACAAACTGGGATTCGTTGGACGAATCTTCAGTGAGTGTAGTCCACAGGCGCAGGTATCTTACAAAAAACAACAGGTTGTTTTAGTTAGCGCGGAAACGTCACCAAGATTTTCATCTAACAACCCTGTAAGACGCTACGAGAGAGGGTTTGTGTATTACAGGGTGGTCTACTGTTGAAATGCTGACAGAATGCGTTCCTAAATGAGCCACCCAACATCTTGCCTCCTACATGAATCTCGAGAAACGTCAACGGAGGTAAAATTAAAGATATTTAGGCTAATGTTGTAGCTCTGCACTCAATAAACACGGCACAATAATAAACACAAATTAAAGGTGTGAACTGTAGTCACGAAATAGGTATGCGCCCATTTTATGAAATTTAAAACGTTGAACAGTGCTCATATGGACGTTGGATAAATATATAACAGTCACTTGATGTAACACAACTGCCTTATTGATCAATTTCGAATACACTCATCTTCAGAGTATCTCAAATGGTGCAAATGGCTTTGAGCACTATGGGACTTAGCTGCTGAGGTCATCAGTCCCCTAGAACTTGGAACTACTTAAACCTAACTAACCTAAGGACATCACATACATCCATGCCCGAGGCAGGATTCGAACCTGCGACTGAAGCGGTCGCGCGGTTCGAGACTGTAGCGCCTAGAACCGCTCGGCCACCTCGGCCGGCTCAGAATATCTCGAAAAGGTCACAAAAATCAAGGGTAGCACAGTGATAGTAGCTAAAAAGCAAACAAGAAAATACAGTAAAGAGTGCACGAAAAACGCATACCAAGTTAGGGAGAAGAACTTTATATAGGTGGTATGGATTAATGTACATAACAGAGTACCCAAGGCATAACATAATGCCTAAGATAACAAAGTGGCCAATAGGTGGCGCTAGTGGTAATATACAGTAGCGTTGAACGCATGAAAAAAATATAATTTAAAATACAACGAAAACGTAAAAGAATGATCATATGTATCATGAACCACAGCAACACAATTAAAATGTGAAAATATACCAAAAAGGACATTGCTCATACAACGTTGGTAAAACAACACAGTATATGTAACCGATACTGGGGTATGGAAGGGAGAAAAAGGGAGGGGGCGAAGCATCTTTGTCTGTTCTCTATGACTTCATCTCCCACGCTGACCGCACCTTCTCCACCTACGTGATTGCCGTCGACATCAGCATCCATAACCGCTCCCTTGCCGCCCTTCGGCGGTGGCATCAATTCCTCCTCACGATCCAAGCTGACCTTGTTCCCCTTCCCCAGCACGCCTGTCCCGAAAGCAACACCACCCCCGACGTTGTCATTGCCTCTGCCAACGTCCTTGGGCGTATCGCTGTCGACATCCTTGACCCCACAGATAGCGACCTCCTCCCTGTCCTTCTTACCATAACGTCCGCTCACCACCCGCCCCAAGCTCCCTGCCCTGCCCCCCTCCCAAGGTAGTCCATGACTACCGTCGCGCCAACTGGGATGCCTACCGGGAATCCATCGCCACCCGGGTCGAAAGCCACCCTCTTACCTATCATCATCCTGACGACATCATCCACACTTCGTCCTTCCTTCAGAAGGCCATTACTGACACCGTGGAGGTCCATGTTCCTACTAAAACCATCCACCCTCACCGTCCCACTCTCCGTCCGCGGGCTGTCCTCCTCCTCCACGAATCCCGCTTCCTTTATCGCTCCTTCCTGCGCACTCGTGACTGGGATACACGCCAACGCCACTGGCAAATACAGCGAAACGTTTGGAACCTCATTACAGCAAAGAAACTCCGGGACTGGCGCCAGACCGGTACATGACTCAACGCCACCCTCCCTGTAAACTCCTCCCAGTACTGGTCAGCCTTCCATCGCCTTAATGGTTCCCATTCGACTTCCCATTACCCCCTTCTCCATAACGACCGCCCCCTTCCCGACAACCTCAGTAAGGCCAACCACTTCACTTATCATCTTTCCGAGATCTTCTCTGTCCCTGAGGATCCCCACTTTGATTATTCCCTTTTCCCAACCGTCATGGAATGCACCGACACCATGGTCACTTCACTTGGTCCCAGTCTCCAGTAACTGGGGAAGTAGCCCCCTCCAACATAAACACTCCAATCGCAGCACAAGACATTAAACTTATCCTCTGGTCAAAACGCAACACAGCCCATGGTCACGACTGTATCGCCTACCACCAGCTCAGGGAATGCACCTTCTCCTTCCCGACTGTCCTTGCCAATTTATACAACGTCATCCTCTCTAACGGTTTCCACCCTGACCTGTGGAAGACTTCCCATTCCTCAGACCCAACAAACACCTTTCCATCGCCTCTTTATATCGTCACATCTGCCTCACTTCCGCCTTCAGTAAGGTCTTCGAATCCATCCTCGTATCTATCACCACCTTAATCAACACCACCTACTCCCTCCCCCCTCCTTTCTGGCCGGCCGGGGTGGCCGAGCGGTTCTAGGCACTACAGTCTGGAACCTAGCGACAGCTACGGTCGTAGGTTCGAATCCTGCCTCGGACATGGATGTGTGTGATGTCCTTAGATTAGTTAGGTTTAAGTAGTTCTAAGTTCTAGGGGACTGATGACCTCAGAAGTTAAGTCCCATAGTGCTCAGAGCCATTTGACCCATTTTACTCCCCCTTACTCACTGTGGCTTCTGACCTCCCCTTCTCCACCAAAGACTAAATCCTTAACCTCGTCCACCTTCTCTCCCTCCGACTTAACTCACGTCGCTCCGCCATTTTTGTGTCCCTCGACCTCCAAAATGCCTACAACCGCGTATGGTATTCCTATCTCCTCTTTAAACTCCAAACCTACGCCCTACTTATCAATTTTGTCTCTCTGGTCGCTTACTTCCTCTCATACCGTCCTTCCCCTGTCACCCTCCATTATACCAATTCCCATATCTTTTATCCCACTGCTGGTGTCCCCCAGGGCTCTGTCCTCTCCCCTCTCCTCTATCTCCTGTACACCACAGATATGCCCAAGCCATCCCCACCTGTCCACCTTCTCCAATATGCTAATGGCACCGCCTTCCTGGCTCTCTATCCTACCCTTCAGTGGTCCCAATGCACCCTCCAAGCCCACCTTGCCCAATTAACCACTTGGTGCAACCAATGGTTCCTTCATATTGTCATGTAGAGGAATAACGAACACTAACTTCACTTAAAGAAGGTTTATTCAGCACTTGCACATACAAGAGCGCGGAGCGAACTGCCTCCGGCCAGAACACATACGGTATATTTCGGTGTGAAACTTCCTGGCAGATTAAAACTGTGTGCCCGACCGAGACTCGAACTCGGGACCTTTGCCTTTCGCGGGCAAGTGCTCTACGATCTGAGCTACCGAAGCACGACTCCTGGTTCGCAGGAGAGCTTCTGTAAAGTTTGGAAGGTAGGAGACGAGATACTGGCAGAAGTAAAGCTGTGAGGACCGGGCGTGAGTCGTGCTTCGGTAGCTCAGATGATAGAGCACTTGCCCGCGAAAGGCAAATGTCCCGAGTTCGAGTCTCGGTCGGGCACACAGTTTTAATCTGCCAGGAAGTTTCATATCACCGCACACTCCGCTGCAGAGTGAAAATCTCATTCTGGAAATATTTCGGTATATTTAAAGGGAAATGAAGAACGAGAGATTGGGTTCAATGTCTGTTCAGCTTACTCCCTTATGACTCTTTAAGCATCTCGGTTTTTTGCTCGCTGTGCAATCCAAGTGCCTTCTGAACTTCCTCTCTCACTATCTTACGAAGAACATTTGTGAAATTAGTTTCTTCCTCCATCACAGACATCGGTACGACGTTTGGAAGCCGTTAAAACTTCTTGCGTGTAATTCTTTTTTGATGCATTGTCTCGATATACTGTCACCATTTTGTGAAACTGTTTGCTGTCAAAACCTCCTTCAGGAGGTACATGTCCTCAGCAACACCCTTCATGAGATGTGCAACCTTGTCTTCCTCCTTCATTCTAGGATCCACTATTTTACACAGCTTCAAGACGTCTTGAATGTAGGATGCTGTAGTTCTCCTGGACGCTGTGCCCTACACTTTCATTTATCTTCAGCCTTGCACTTCTGTCGTCGTGTGTCGCCGAAGTATTTGCGCAATTCCACCTGGAATACTTCCCAGCTTGTGAACTTCTCCTCGTTGTTCTCATACCATTGCTTGGCAGTGCCCTCCAAGTAGAAAAATACGTTAGCGAAACACACGGTGTCATCCCATTTGTTAAATTTGGCTATACGCTCATATACCTTCAACCACTTATTTGGATCTTGGCCATTGTCACCAGAGAACCCGGAAGGAAGTCTCATGTGGTGGCACACAGTTGCTGTCATCATAACGTCCTCTTCTTCTTCTATCTCCGTTAGATTGCGATCTGTTAAATATGGCTCGAACTAAGGTTCCTCGTGACGTAAACGGCGACTTGGTCGTGGCCTGATGGGAGCCACTGTGTCGTCGATAACGTGCGTATCACAAGTTTCAATACCCAGCGTCTCCACCAGAATAATGTAAAGTAGAGAAAGGTGTAAGTTGATGAATAACGAACACTAAGTTCACTTAACGAAGGTTTATTCAGAACTTGCTCATACAAGAGTGCGGAGCAAACTGCCTCTGGCCAGAACACATACAGTATGTATACAGCTACAGAACATTCCAGTACAATGATTCTTGCCATTTGTGGATACTTCTAGAATGTATGCAAAACGAATAAAGAAATTAAAATTTTACAGTTCAGGTGAGTTTTCAATTCACGACTCTCCATGCAACAATCTAGTATCATAACCACTACACTACGGTGTCTGCGCTACTCGACTTCTTCTGTGACAATATCAACCCCTTCAAACCATAGGCAATCATCATCAGGCCGCACCACCCGCTACTTCTGTCTCCATGATTTCTACCGAACCATTTATGGCCGTCCCATCCAGCTCAGCGCCGCCCTAAGATACCTTTGCCTCACCTTCATCTCACCTGGACCCCTCATCTACTGACCATCCAGCAAAAAGCCCATTCCCGCCCCCGCCTGCTGAAGCTCCTGTCTGGCCGGACATGGGGACTGCATCCTTCCACTATTCTCGACACCTACAAATCCCTAATCCATCCTATCCTCTGTTACGCCAGCATTGCCTGGATCTATACCACCCGCACTTTTATATGACCCTCCAAATCTTAGAATGCCAAGTGCTCAACCTTGCCTTTTGTATCCACCTTCCTTCCCCCACTTGACTCCTGTATGACCTCATCCCCTTCACCCTCCACCTCCTTTTCCTCCAACATATCTGCACCCTTTACACTGTCCGCAGGCTTGATCCCCCCCACCCTCTGGTGATCTCCTTCCTCTCCACCCCCGCCTGTTGCCATGCCTGTATTGCTATGTCCCTCCCTCTCTCCACCTCCACACCCACCATGTCCTTCATCAGAGCAATTTCCAGCATCTCCCCCTCTCAGATGTTGAACTTCAATATAACATATACCCTTCCTACCAACTGTAGCCTGCCCTTGTCCCCCCTCCCCCAGGGCCCCCTCTTTTCCTCTCCCTTCGTTCACTCAGAGCGGATTTTCCTCCTTCCCTCCCCCCCCCCCCCCCCGAGTCTCTGCACCTCCACCTGGACTGTTTCCCTCACCCAACCTTTCATCTCTATGGCCCCCGTTTGGTGCATCCCCCCACCCGTCTCCCCGTCTCTCCCCCCTCTAGCACCACCCCTCCCCCTTTCTTCTCTTCTCCCTCATCTCTGTACCTGTGGCAGACCCTCTCAGTTGTTCATCGTTGTCAGTGTGCTATGTCAGTGTTGTATTTTGTGCTGTTCTCCCATGGTGTCAAGAGCTGTGATTTTCCTCATGTGCTGGACTTGTACATAGTGTTCCGGTCAGTAATCGTTATATGCTACGCCGCCCATCGCAACTTTTATGCTCCGTCTGTACTTCACCTTGTGTTTCTTTTAATCATCACAGTGTGTGGTTTTTTTTGTACAGTTTTTAAATTTTTATCACCATTTTTTCAGTGACCCCTTTTTATGCTATCTCCCATAATGTTTCCCCTTTTATATATCTGCTTCGCCGTATTTCCTACTTTCTGTTGTTTTAAACGTCTCCGTGTTATGCACTGTCTCTCGGCTGAAGAGCGGCACCTATGCTGCTGCCAGCCTGCCCCATATGGGGCATTGAAATACAATAAAGAAAAAAAAAACATCTTTGCAGAAGGATACATTTATTTTAATACAGGAATAATGACAACAAAGTAAAGAAGTATGGAACATGTTTAGAACCGAAATTCTGTTACACACACATCAGAAAAAGTTTTTCACCACTTCGGTTCCGAGAGTGCCGGAACCTGTACAGAAACTTGCAATAGAGATGAACATAAACTTCATTTCCGACCTTTTTATTGCTCATGAAAACAACACATTGCATGTTGTACCACCATACAGTAAGACCTTCAGAGGTGGTGGTCCAGATTGCTGTATACACCGGTACCTTTATACCCAGTAGCACGTCCTCTTGCATTGATGCATGCCTGTATTCGTAGTGACATACTGTCCACAAGTTCATCAAGGCACTGTTGGTCCAGATTGTCCCACTCCTCAATGGCGATTCTGCGTAGATGCCTCAGAGTGGATGGTGGGTCACATCGTCCATAAACAGCCCTTTTCAATCTATCCCAGGCATGTTCAATAGGGTTCATGTCTGGAGAACATGCTGGCCACTCTAGTCGAGCGATGTCGTTATCCTGAAGGAAGTCATTCACAAGATGTGATGTCTATGAAGACGAATGCCTCGCCAATATGCTGCCGATATGGTTGCACTATCGGTCGGAGGATGGCATTCACGTATCGTACAGCCGTTACGGCGCCTTCCATGATCACCAGCGGCGTACGTCGGCCCCACATAATGCCACCCGAAGACATCAGGGAACCTCCACCTTGCTGCACTCGCCGGACAATGTGTCTAATCCGTTCAGCCTGACGGGGTTGCCTCCAAACACGTCCCCGCCGATTGTCTGGTTGACGGCATCTGCGAAACTCGTCGGTGAAGAGAACATGAAGCCAATCCTGAGCGACCCAATCGGCATGTTGTTGGGTCCATCTGTACCGCACTGCTTGGTGTCGTGGTTGCAAAGGTGGACCTCGCCATGGACGTCGGGAGCGACGTTGCGTATCATGCAAACTATTGCGCACAGTTTGAGTCGTAACACTGAAGCAAGCCAAGAGCTGTATCGTGTGTGAGATACAGAGGTGACCGAGTGTGCCGCGACTTACCCCAGTTCACTGCTAGTAGCGCCACGTCACCTTAACGCGTCTGCGCGTAGCACGCAAGTATTGCACCACAATTAAGTATGAAATTAAAAATTAAAAAATGTGTTTAAAACTTTGTTAAAATATAGTTTAGTGTTTTAATGTTCCAAATACCAAGTCTTTGTGTTCGAGACTTTACAGTTTACGTAGAAATGCCGTTTTAAGAGAAAAATAAGTGGCACTAAATAATGAAGCTAGAAAGCCAGAATTTGGTCATAAGATGCAGTTAGAGCTCATAAATAAGTGGTGCAGGTTTCTCAAACCTTATAACAAAAATTAACACCGGAATCCACGTTTTTGGAAAAAATCAGAGGCGCTAAGTAATGGACTCAGGAACATGAAAATTTGTTTTATGCTTCTGTTCACCCCAGAAATAATAACTGAAAGACCACGTTAAGCTACCTCTTATAGTTTTTGAGTAATTCAGTAAAAACCAATTATGTAACATTAATGTACCCAATAGTTGTAGATTAATTACCTGTGATTTTAATGATAGAAAATTTTGGTTAAAATGGTTGATAAAACATACCAAGTGATAGAGCTATACCAAATTTGAGAGTTATAGTATTAATAACTGCCGACATAAGTTCTAGTAAAGATATGGTTCAGAGGTTAGTTCCACTATAAAAATTCTAGAAGGCAAAGTTTTCATTCTAGCGAGGTGAAACTTTTTCGGTGATTTCAAACAACTTAAGTGAATACAAATAAATATTAAGAGATTTCTGAAGTAATTTGTAACTATATTATTAAAGTTTATGTGCCAGAGAAAGCGGTCGTAGAGGCTGCTGCAGTATGCAGACAGCCCGCATCTCGTGGTCGTGCGGTAGCGTTCTCGCTTCCCACGCCCGGGTTCCCGGGTTCGATTCCCGGCGGGGTTAGGGATTTTCTCTACCTCGTGATGGCTGGGTGTTGTGTGTTGTCCTTAGGTTAGTTAGGTTTAAGTAGTTCTAAGTTCTAGGGGACTTATGACCACAGCAGTTGAGTCCCATAGTGCTCAGAGCCATTTCATTTCAAGTATGCAGACAGCTGTAGACAACAGAAGTTCCCTCGGACGCCCGAGAGGCAGTAGTAAGGTTCACTTCACGCTCGGCTACTGTAAGATCCACGTATGTCAAACGTCGGATCTCGCACTGCCTTGGACGACGTCACAGCCGAACTGTGTCAATGCGCGTATATTGCGGTAAAAACAGATAGTGAACCCGCGAGGAATTTACACCGTTGTGGGTCGCTTAGAATTCGCCAAGTAATTGTTAGTGTGCCGTCCGTGAGAATTACAATTCCGCGTGGCATGTGGTGACTTTATTTCTACTTTTCTGGCGAGCATTAATTTGGAACATTTATTGCAAACTTTCATTCAGTAATTTTAGTCAGGGTGAAAGACAATCTGGTAGGAACGTACCGTAGAGGTCGCCTCTGAAATGCTAAATGTGCTGTTAGAACAGAGAGACTTGCTTTCAATTGGCAATAGTGAATTTCTCAGTGTTGTGTGCGAGAAATCTTACATAATATAAATTTTGACTGGAACTTTATACTTTTATTTAAGATCATAGTCCTGATCCCGCAAAGAAACAGGAGAACGGAAACTTTTCTTTCAGTGAGCTGGACTAGAATGTGACCGTGCAGACTGGAAACTAAGGTCAGTATGTTTCCCTTTGCATTCTGGCTATCACAAAATTAGTTGCCAGGCTCGCGTGAGTAAGACGGTATTAGTAATTTTTACACGCCGCCCCACATAAGGTGCCTATTGGCCGGGAAACTGGAAGCAAATCAATATGATTGAACAGTGGATGTGATTCGCAGAAATCAGCGAACTCGGTAGGGACTAACAGGATACCGAAGTGACATAGGCAGAAACTAGTGCGGGAACAGTGTTGTAATTTATTCTCCAGTGTAGTGAATAAACAGTGGAGGCCGACTATAGGAACTTGGATCACGACGGAATGAGGAAGGAAGCCGCTGCTGGATCGCGGTTGCCACTGGAACTGAAGGTAGAAAAAGACGGTGGTGCGTCATCGCTGAGCTGCGTGGGTCGGCGAGACACCTGCAAGCTGCGGCGAGCGCTCACCTCCCCCCCCCCCCCCCTGGAGCAACTGCAGTAAGCGATACCCGCAGCCATCTTCGCCTCAGTTACTGCTGCCTGCAATACATCACCGCGACGCCTCGCATCACGGTTGCTGGTACACCGCGCCGACAACATTCGTCGAAGTCAAGCAATTAAGTTAAGTCAAGAGTATTTAAAGTATTTGTTAATTGCTGCTAACAGGTTACTAGAAATGGATACTTATGTAAGTTTCAAAAAGGAACAGGACCATGAATCCTCAGAATCAGAAACTGAATTTAATGAGGATGGTTCCGTTGAGCCAATAAATGTAAAGTAGAATCCGATTTGAATTTCAATGAAACTTCTAGGTTACAACCAGTCTCTGATGAAGGAATTATTAAGATAGATCCCAAAAAAGAGCCGACAGAGTTAATACCTTTATCAGATAATGAAACCGAGCTCAGTATGTCCCAAATTCCACCAGGTCAGAAAATTCGAGAAACTCCTTTGAATTCAGTGGGAATGCCAAGTAGCAAAGTAGAGGCTCCAAATTGGATGCAGTTATTGTTTGGTAAACTTGAATTGCATCATAAAGAATTGAGGGACGGTAACAAAAACTGAAAAATAAAATTGATTCTAGGTTAAAGAACTGAAATATGAAATTAAATAAAAAATGAACAGTTTAAATTACAAGATGGATGGTATCCATCATGATATTCAAGTGGAAGTAGGGCAACAGTTAAGTACAATGCATAGTACTTTTAAATGCAAAATTGACATGGTTTGCGAAGATTTCCAAGAAGCAGATGTACTTTTGGAAGGGAGGTTGTCAGAAAGAATAGGCAACGAATCCAGACTTTGCTCCAACAGAATAAGTGAGATACAGATTAAGGTAGATACCTGTCAGCAAAATATTGACGAAGTAAAAGAAACTTGTAAAGAATTTTGTGAAGAGGTGGACAAAAGATGTTCTGACAGGGTAGAAGCAGTAGAGTAACGAGTAGAAGAACTGAATAATAACATTTCCAACTAGAAAATAGAATAATTTTTGTTAGTTCTAGTAGTAGTACTGTACTGCATGTGGCTTCAGTTGACGCCGCTTTTATCGGGTGTCGACAATTCTGACGTTTTGATCCAGATAAACAAATACACCCTCTTGATTTCTGGAATGACTTTGAAGATGTTTTTCCTAATGCCTGGTCAGAAAGGGAGAAAATTTCCTTTATAAGAAGTCATTTGTCAGGAGATGCTTTGCGATGGTCAGCTGATGTAATGATAAAACGTAAAACTTTGTCTGAATTTAAATCTGCATTTCTTTACGAATACTGGTCACACAATAAACAAAATGATGTTTTAAGAGAATTTTGGAGTGGTAAAAAGTTTTCACCAGGACGTGAATCAGTAAAAGATTGCTCTAGGAAGTGGGTTTGACGACTGTCACATTTGACAGGAAAGATGAAACCGGATATGGTTATTCTGGGTGTAGAAGGTAAGCTGCCTTGGTACTGGCAGAAAAGAATCATCATAATGTAGATAAATTCATTGAATACCTAGAGAGGGTAGAAAGAACAGCTGCTGCAGAGGAGCAGATGCAGCATAACAACAAATCGTCTAACAATCAGGTACAAAACAGAAAACAAGACAATGGGAAAGTGAATGTTAGGAGTATGGAAGTTAGAAACACAAGGGCAAATCATCGAAATCAAGGCTGTGGTAGAGTAAGAGGGGGTAGACATTCATCATGCTTTCGTAAAAATTATTATGACGAAAGTAGAAATGTAAGCACAATGCCATTAATACCAGAAGGAGGACAAAATGCTACCATATCTAATGCTGTAGCAAATGAACACAACAGGCCGCATTTGGGGAACTAAATCCCGTCCATGAGGAAACTGGCGCTCAACAGGCAGTAATAGTAACACAGCCAATAACAAATACACAAACAACAGTCAGCCAACATACACAGGGGTGACGAAATAGGAGCAGAAAGTACCAGTGACGTGTTAATCCACTCTCATAACATAGTGGACAGTATTTGGGATTACGCTGGAGAAATGGGTCAAAGAAGGACAAGAATACACTGTAGATGACAGGGAAAAAATAATTAACGGATTTGAGTCTGATATGGAAAAAGACGAGATAAAAGCCTACATCTTCGATAATGATGGCAATTTACAAGTTAAAGTTGAGATAGCGGAGGTAGAATTAGTTTTGCAAAATTTTAGAGAGGAGGAGTTGATGAATGAAGAGGGTAGCAATAGTAATGAGGTGAAGGAACCCAGTAGCTGTATTAAACTGGCACAAATGGTAGAAGCTGACGACATTATTATAAGTAGCAATGTTGCGCAGGGACGCAGTTGCTCAGATAGTTTGGCCGATAGACAGCAAACAGACGTAGAGGGAGTAGCCAAATACTTTGATTTGAAACTGGTGGACAGGTTGGAAAAGGCTGCGAGAAATGTTGAGATTGATGAGCCTCAGAATTTAAATGTAAATGTATTTGCAACTGACCAAAACTACTTTAGCTGGAAGCAAATTGAGAAGGATTTATTAGAAGAAGTGTATGAGAAACCTGTGCAGTGTAAACGAACATATCAGGAGTAACCGTGCATTGTCTTCTTGACAGTGGCAGCGAAGCAAGTGCTTTGTCACAAACATTTTTTGATTCTATTCCTAATTAAAAAGGAGTTAACAGTTATGAAAGTAAGTGGTTTAAAAATAATAGGTGCTACTGGAAAGTTTCTAGACCAGTTCAGCACGAAACTTTGATACCCATTGATATAAGTGACGTAGTAATAGATCATCCTTGTTTAATAGTGTTAGGCTCAAGCGTTGATAGGTTGATCGGTACCGATTTCTTGTCAAATTACCAGGGAAAGATTGATTTTGACCAGAATAACTTAATTTTAACTTTACCTGACTCTCAAGTGACAAGAGAGCCTTTTATACGAACTCGTGTAGGTGGTAACAATGACACCTGGGAACTTCCTATTAGAGTAATAATGAACAAAGGGTACTTACGGGAAAATACTGAATTCAGAAATAGTGTGCAAGATGTTAATGTTGAGGAGAGATATATCCTAGAAGAAATAGAGGAAAAGGTACCATCAACAAAGCTAATTTCTGATGAACAAAGATCAGATTTAAAGAGTGTATTAACTAGGCATAGTAATGTATTCTCGAAGGCACCTGGTGAAGTTAATAGATATGAATGCCATTTGAATATAAAGCCTGGGCGAGTATTTTTTCAAGGAACCTAATGTGATACATGTTTCAAGAAAACAAGCAGCTGGGAATAAAATTCAGCGTATGTTGGCACGGGGTGTCATAGAGCAAGCAGTTAGTAAGTGTAATAGTCCTCTTGTTGTTGTGCCTAAGCATAATGTAAGTGTCATATTAGTACTGGATGCACGCTGGTTAAATGAAATCATAATCAGAGAAAGTGATCGTCCTCAGAATATGGACGAGCTGATTCAAAAATTCCGAGGTGTTAGGTACCTCACATCAATGGACATAACGTGTGGATACTGAAATTTGGCCCTGGCAAAGGAATCAAGAAAACATACAGCCTTTTTCTATGAAGGAGTGTGCTACCAGTACAAAATAGTCCCATTCGTATTAAGTATTTCTGTGTGTGCCTTTGTAAGAGTTATGGCTCATGTATTAAGGCAGGAATTATTAGATCAGGTAACTATTTATGTAGATGATATACTGTTGGCAACTCCCACATGGGAACAACATATCAGTCTACTGGACAGGGTGCTAGAAGCTCTAGAAAATGGAGGCATAAAATTGAAATTAGCGAAGACAGAATAAAATTTCTGGGCCATGAAATTAGTAGAGATGATATATTGCTCGATCCATTCAAATTATCAGCCACTGAAAAATCTGAAGCGCCCCAAAACAAAAAGCAACTCAGGACAATGTTCGGTTTGTTCGGATTCTACCGACGTTTTGGCAAAGATCACTTGTTTAATGCTTCATGTTTACTCAACTTGTTAAAAAAGAGTATCCCATGGGTGTGGACTCAAGAGTGTCAATCAGCGTTTGAAGGACTGAAAAACTGTTTGATTAATAGTCCGCTTTTGCACTATCCAGATTTTACAAAACATTTTTGCATGTCAGTTGATGCAAGTGGTTATAGGATTGCAGTAGAGTTGTTTCAGATGGAAACAGAAGGCGACCAGGAGGTTCATAAGACCATTGCTTTTGCGAGTCGTTCACTGCAATCTGCTGAGGGAAATTATGAAATTTCAGAATTAGAGGCACTAGCCATTGTATTTGGTATACAGAAGTTTGAGCACTATCTGTTAGGAAATAAGGTGATAATCTAGAGTGATCACAAGGCACTTAAATATTTAAAAACTTGTAAACTGAGGCATTCAAGACTAACTAGGTCGACCTTGAAATTAATTACATACAGGGAAAGAACAATCTGGTAGCAGATGGGCTATCAAGAAGTGCTGAGTTATGGAATGAATCAGAGCTTCCCTTGGCAGATAGAAATGAGGTAAGCATGTTGGTCATACGTGAACTTAGGGAGGAGAATGCCCTAAAGAAAGTATTTAAATATTAAGGCGGGAGCTGAATGGTGATGATAAATTGAGGCTATTCAAAAGCCATGTAGGAGAGCCCAGTTATCCAAAGGTAGCACAATATTACTGCTTCCATAAAGGAATTTTGTTCCATAGACGGAAGTTAGATTCAGCAGAATGGAAAGTGTGTTTTCCGTCACAGCATGTGGATCTGCTGATAGATTATGTGCATCTAAGATATGGTCATTATGGGGCTACGAAATGCATTGCTAAATTAAGTGAGAAAGTCATTTTCGATAACATGCATCGTAGAGTAACAAAAAGACAGGCTTTCTGTGTTATTTGTCAAAAGGTACAGACAGTTAATAGAATAGTGCAAGGCGCTATGCACGATGTAGACCCAAGTAAACCCCTAGAGTTATGTGCAGTCGATCTTTTTGGACCCCTCCCGACATTTAAAGGGGGATGTACCCATGTTTTTGTGGTAATTGACGGGTTTAGCAAAGATGTAAAACTACATCCAATAAAGAGGGCTAATGCCAAAAAGCTTGTAGACAAGCTCGAAAAGAACTATTTTGTGAAAATTGGCAAGCCAAATAATCTCTTGTCAGATAATGGTCCTCAATTTGTATCCGAAAGATTAAAAGCGTGACTGGAAGAGACCGGAATTCATAATATAAGGATATCAGCATACTTTCCGCAGGGGAATATGAGCGAAAGAGTTATGCGGGAACGGAGCAGACTGTGTACAACTTACTGTGCCAGGAAACATTCAACTTGGGCTGATCACATTAAAAATTTTGAGGAGATAATAAATAATCTTAAACACGATGCCACAGGGAGTCTGCCACTCACTGGATACACGGTTTGGTGTACCGTGCAGTCCCAGCTGGATGAAACTTTATTTCCATTTCAGGTTTCATTCCCGTCTTCTGTTCTATCAAGCAAGTAAGAATCACATATGTCTTCATGTTGTATATATTATATAGGCTATAAAGTCTTCTTAGTAAGTAATCTTCCTAGTGAATGGGAAAAGTAAATTGGGGTACCAATAACAGTAAAAACGTGGTTAAAATAAATACACTCCTGGAAATGGAAAAAAGAACACATTGACACCGGTGTGTCAGACCCACCATACCTGCTCCGGACACTGCGAGAGGGCTGTACAAGCAATGATCACACGCACGGCACAGCGGACACACCAGGAACCGCGGTGTTGGCCGTCGAATGGCGCTAGCTGCGCAGCATTTGTGCACCGCCGCCGTCAGTGTCAGCCAGTTTGCCGTGGCATACGGAGCTCCACCGCAGTCTTTAACACTGGTAGCATGCCGCGACAGCGTGGACGTGAACCGTATGTGCAGCTGACGGACTTTGAGCGAGGGCGTATAGTGGGCATGCGGGAGGCCGGGTGGACGTACCGCCGAATTGCTCAACACGTGGGGCGTGAGGTCTCCACAGTACATCGATGTCGTCGCCAGTGGTCGGCGGAATGTGCACGTGCCCGTCGACCTGGGACCGGACCGCAGCGACGCACGGATGCACGCCAAGACCGTAGGATCCTACGCAGTGCCGTAGGGGACCGCACCGCCACGTCCCAGCAAATTAGGGACACTGTTGCTCCTGGGGTATCGGCGAGGACCATTCGCAACCGTCTCCATGAAGCTGGGCTACGGTCCCGCACACCGTTAGGCCGTCTTCCGCTCACGCCCCAACTTCGTGCAGCCCGCCTCCAGTGGTGTCGCGACAGGCGTGAATGGAGGAACGAATGGAGACGTGTCGTCTTCAGCGATGAGAGTCGCTTCTGCCTTGGTGCCAATGATGGTCGTATGCGTGTTTGGCGCCGTGCAGGTGAGCGCCACAATCAGGACTGCATACGACCGAGGCACACAGGGCCAACACCTGGCATCATGGTGTGGGGAGCGATCTCCTACACTGGCCGTACACCACTGGTGATCGTCGAGGGGACACTGAATAGTGCACGGTACATCCAAACCGTCATCGAACCCATCGTTCTACCATTCCTAGACCGGCAAGGGAACTTGCTGTTCCAACAGGACAATTCACGTCCGCATGTATCCCGTGCCACCCAACGTGCTCTAGTAGGTGTAAGTCAACTACCCTGGCCAGCAAGATCTCCGGATCTGTCCCCCATTGAGCATGTTTGGGACTGGATGAAGCGTCGTCTCACGCGGTCTGCACGTCCAGCACGAACGCTGGTCCAACTGAGGCGCCAGGTGGAAATGGCATGGCAAGCCGTTCCACAGGACTACATCCAGCATCTCTACGATCGTCTCCATGGGAGAATAGCAGCCTGCATTGCTGCGAAAGGTGGATATACACTGTACTAGTGCCGACATTGTGCATGCTCTGTTGCCTGTGTCTATGTGCCTGTGGTTCTGTCAGTGTGATCATGTGATGTATCTGACCCCAGGAATGTGTCAATAAAGTTTCCCCTTCCTGGGACAATGAATTCACGGTGTTCTTATTTCAATTTCCAGGAGTGTAGATAAAAATAAGATCTGTAAAAAGGGTCAGTAAGTATAATAATAGAGACACACTTTGCAATATAAAATTTTATTGAAGCTAGGAATGCATAAAAAATAATCGATTAGAATCTGCATAAAGTAATAATTTTCGGGGAATAAGGTTGTCTGAGGAGCAATAAGGATAAGAATGTAATACCCTTAGAGGCAAGCAATAGCGTTCTATCATTAATCAAAGGGAGATGTGTGGGAGTGGTGTGAGGATCACACCAAATATATACGGAAATAACGAGGTCAGTGAGATGACAAAGGAAAAAGGGGAGAAAGAAGTGGCGAAATCGGAGTATTTGGAAAATGGAGAAAATGGAGAAATGAAGTAAGTAAGCTGAGATATGATTAAATGAAGAAGTGAAGAAAGTAGGATGAGGTACATAATTAAATGATGGAGAATTGATGAATAATTTCCCTCGCGTATCATAAAATGGTAGAAAACGCTTAATCTTGCTTAAGGCAGATAATAAGTTAACTGGTAAAAACAGACAACGGAATCATAGTATGAAAGCTTTCACGACCGAATGACATATCTTCTGGTAAACCTTCCGGGATGTAAGGTCGTGGTCCATGAAACTCTTCGGCTCCTAACTTTTCGTCCAGAACTGCGCTGGACATCTTCAGAGGGGTGTTTCTCCTCAGGTGAGTCTTGCCGGCAAGTTCCACTATAAAAATTCTAGAAGGCAAAGTTTTCATTCTAGCGAGGTGAAACGTTTTTGTTGATTTCAAACAACTTAACTGAATACAAATAAATACTAAGAGGTTTCTGAAGTAATTTGTAACTATGTTATTAAAGTTTATGTTCCCGAGAAAGCGGTCGTTCAGAGGCTGCTGCAGTATGCAGAGAGCTGTAGACAACAGATGTTCCCTCGGTCGTCCGATCCACCACCTATATAAATGCAGCGCGAGAGGCAGTAGTAAGGTTCACTTCGCACTCAGCTACCGTAAGATCCACGTCTGTCAAACGTCGGATCTCGCTCTGCCTCGGATGACGTCAGAACCGAACTGCGTCAAAGCGCGTATTTTGCGGTAAAAACGGATAGTGAACTCGTGAGGACTGTACACCGTTCTGGATCGCTTAGAATTCACCAAAATAACTGTTAGTGTGCTGTCCACGAGAATTACAATTCCGCGTGGCATGTGGTGACTTTATTTCTACTTTTATGGCGAGCATTAATTTGGAACATTTATTGCAAACTTTCATTCAGTAATTTTAGTCAGGGCGAAAGACAATCTGGTAGGAACGTAGCGTAGAGGTCTCCTCTGAACTGCTAAATGTGCTGTTAGAACAGAAAGACTTGCTTTCAATTGGCAATAGTGAATTTCTAAGTGTTGTGTGCGAGAAACTTTACGTAATATAAATTTTGATTGGAACTTTATACTTTTATTTAAGATCATAGTCCTGATCCCGCAAAGAAATAGGAGAATATAAACTGTTCTTTCAGTGAGCTGGTCTAGAATGTGGCCATGCAGACTGGAAACTAAGGTCAGTATGTTTCCCTTCGCTTTCTGGCTATCACAGAATTAATTGCCAGGCTCGCGTGAGTAAGGCGGTATTAATAATTTTTATCCGCCGCTCCACAATACGACGCCCTGTGGCTACACGAAAAGCAATATTTAACGTGGTGACGTTGCTGTCAGTGTTCCTCCGAGCCATAACCCGTACGTAGCAGTCGCCCACTGCAGTAGTAGCCCTTGGGCGGCCTGAGCGAGGCATGTCATTGACAGTTCATGTCTCTCTGTATCTCCTACATGTCCGAACATCGCTTTGGTTCACTCCGAGACGCCTGGACACTTCCCTTGTTGAGAGCCCTGAGGTCATCAGTCCCCTAGAACTTAGAACTACTTAAACCTAACTAACCTAAGGACATCACACACATCCATGCCCGAGGCAGGATTCGAATCTGCGACCGCAGCGGTCGCGCGGTTCCAGGCTATAGCGCCTAGCCGGCCGGTGTGGCCGTGCGGTTCTAGGCGCTTCAGTCTGGAACCGCGTGACCGCTACGGACGCAGGTTCGAATCCTGACTCGGGCATGGATGTGTGTGATGTCCTTAGGTTAGTTAGGTTTAAGTAGTTCTAAGTTGTAAGGGACTGATGACCACAGATGTTAAGTCCCATACTGCTCAGAGTCATTTGAACCATTTTTGAGCCATTGTAGCGCCTAGAACCGCTCGGCCACTCCGTCCGGCAGGACGCGATTGAACCGCGGTACTGACCGTCTAGGCACGGTTGAACTACAGACAACACGAGCCGTGTACCTCCTTCCTGGTGGAATAACTGTAACTGATCGGCTGTCGCACCCCCTCCGTCTAATAGGCACTGCTCATGCACGGTTGTTTACATCTTTGGGCGGGTTTAGTAACATCACTGAACAGTCAAAGGAACTGTGACTGTGATACAATACCCACAGTCAACTTCTATCTTCAAGAGTTCTGGGAACCGGGGGCATGCAAAACTTTTTTTGGTGTGTGTGTATGTAAAATATTCAATGGTAGTAAGACTAAAATATGTCATCAAAATTGGAAATGACAGTATCTGTCTGGCATAGGCACCCATAAAGAGGTAGCAGGCCTACAAACAAATACAACAGTTTCATTTTTTACTGTATCCTAAGTATAGTATGAAGGAGCAAGGGCTCAACCAGTTCATTAATCTTCTAACGTCTCATGGAAAGAAGTACATAGACAAAGTTTGCGTACTACTTTGTGAAAAAATATGGGAAACTAGACTCTCCATAGGTGATCGCCAATGAATAAAAACGAAACATCTTAACAACAGCAAAAACAAAAACAAAAAACACTGTCTGTGTGAACAAGTATCAATAATGGTGACATCGTACCGTAAAGTTTATGACAGAAAAGACAAACATATTACAAAACATGGTAAGACAGGAACAAATAAAATTTCATAACAAATTGTAAATATCGCTAGTTACACACAATTAATAAATACCAAGTTTAGGCAAAGACTAAATGCCAACAATAAAACATCTCTAAAATGAACAATTCATGAGACAGAAAGGGAGAGGGACAGAGGGGGGGGGGGGGGGGGGCGAATCGGAAAGTATAATGAAAGAAAGTATGCTTATAAATCATGCTGGTAAACGCTGGCAGAGACCAAGAGCTAGCTAATGACAATTTGAGCCGTCACCAGTTCGTCAAATACACTTATTAATCACTTTTGAAGGATTGTGAGATATATGTATACGGATTTCCAGTTGTTCAAGAATGTTGAGGGGGGAATCTGTATATTCCTGAAGTACTGTGAATCCACATTCATCGATCTAAAAATCCCTCTAAAGTGGTTAACGAGCGAAGAGAGGCGTTCTGCGACTGGTTCTTCAGTACATTTGAAAAAAGTGTTCATTGCTTAGATGAGCATTAGCTATCTTTTGGTCTCTACCAGTATTCACCTCACGGATTTCAAGCACACTTGCACATGATATTCTCATTTCTTTTACCTCCCATTTCACCACCTGCCGTCCCCCCTCCTCTTTCTGACTCATTAATTTTCTGTGATGGGGTCTTGTTCTTTTAGATCTGTTATTGTTAGTCAATACTCTTTTTTAAGTTTGATATTTATTAATTGTGCTTAACTAGTGATTTTTGCAACTTGTACTGTTTCGTTTGTTCCTGTTTCGTCATATTTATTGATACGTTTGTCTGTTTTGTCATGCACTTTACGGTAGAATGTCACCATTACTCATACTTGTGGACATGCACAGTATTTTTTAGCTTTTGCTGCTGTTAAAGCGTTTAGTTTTTATTCAGCGGCCGTCACCTATGGCGTATCTATTTTCCCATATTTTTGCAGAATGTAATATGCGAACTTTGTATTTGTACTTCTTTCCACGACACATTAGATGATTAATGGACTGGTTGAGCCCTTTGCTCCTTCATACTGTACTTAGGCTACAATAAACTAACCTAAGGACATCACACACATCCATGCCCGAGGCAGGATTCGAACCTGCGACCGTAGCGGTCGCGCGGTTCCAGACTGTAGCGCCTAGAACCGCTCGGCCACTCAGGGCTGGCTCTGTGGTCTGTCACAATACTCCTCCGGCCACAACGAAGATATGAAACTGCATCACGTCTTATATGTCACCATGCCAGTATCGGTCATAACGAGCTGGTGTTCTTCCACGATGTTACCGAGTTTTCACCGTTTGGACTGTTTCCTTAAGACGAATTTACGACGAGAATCGAAGTGAGATACGCAGGACAATGACAAACAAATTCCTCCATTTATACATCGTTCAGATACCATGTTGCTTATGGATCTTTACACTACCATGATAGTCAGGCGTACTGCTCTTGTACCAGTACGCAATTTGTCAGTAAACTGTAAATCCTGAGCAGGAAACATATAGTTGGACTTCGCCGTGCAGTTAAGGCCAGATATCCTTTTGTGAAGTGCCACTCTTTGTCCATTCTAAGTTGGTGTACGACCAACTGCTGCACTGCATTAGAACTACCGAGCAAGCTGATTTAACGTTTAAGACACTGAATTCATATTTGATAGACCTGCCGTACAAAGCCTCGTCTGGCCATCGTGACTTATCACTATTACACTACTGGCTATTAAAATTGCTACACCAAGTAGAAATGCAGATGATAAACGGGTATTCATTGGACAAATATATTATACTAGTGCTGATTATAAAATGGCTCTGAGCACTATGCGACTTAACTTCTGAGGTCATCAGTCGCCTAGAACTTAGGACTAATTAAACCTAACTAACCTAAGGACATCACACACATCCATGCCCGAAGCAGGATTCGAACCTGCGACCGTAGCGGTCGCTCGGTTCCAGACTGTAGCGCCCAGAACCGCACGGCCACTCCGGCCGGCAGCTGATTATATTTTCACGCAATTTGGGTGCATAGATCCCGAGAAATCTGTACCCAGAACAACCACCTCTGGCCATAATAACGGCCTTGATACGCCTAGGCATTGAGTCAAACAGAGCTTGGATGGTGTGTTCAGGTACAGCTGCCCATGCAGCTTCAACACGATACCACAGTTCATCAAGAGTAGTGACTGGCGTATTGTGACGAGCCAGTTGCTCGGCCACCATTGACCAGACGTTTTCAATTGGTGGGAGATCTTGAGAATGTGCTGGCCAGGGCAGCAGTCGAACATTTTCTGTATCCAGAAAGGCCAGTACAGGACCTGCAACGTGCGGTCGTACATTATTCCGCTGAAATTTAGGGTTTCGCAGGGATTGAATGAAGGGTAGAGCCACGGGTTGTAGCACATCTGAAATGTAACGCCCACTGTTCAAAGTGCCGTCAATGCGAACAAGAGGTGACCGAGGCGTGTAACCAAAGGCAGCTCATACCATCTCGCCGGGTGATACGCCAGTATGGCGATGACGAATACACGCTGGGCGTTCACCGCGATGTCGCCAAACACGAATGCGACCATCGTGATGCTGTAAACACAACCTGGATTCATCCGAATAAAATGACGTTTTGCCATTCGTGCACCCAGGTTCGTCGTCGAGTACACCATCGCAGGCGCTCCTGTCTGTGATGCAGCGTCAAGGGTAACCGCAGCCATGGTCTCCGCGCTGATAGTCCATACTGCTGCAAAAGTCGTCGAACTGTTCTCGCAGATGGTTGTTGTCTTGCAAACGTCCCCAACTGTTGACTCAAGGATCGAGACGTGGCTGCACGACCCGTTACAGCCATGTGGATAAGATTCCTGCTAGTGATACGAGGCCGTTGGGATCCAGCTCGGCGTTCCGTATTACCCTCCTGAGCCCACCGATTCCATATCCTGCTAACAGTCATTGGATCTCGGCCAACTTTATCAAAGTCGGAAACGTGATGGTACGCATTTGTCCTCCTCACACGAGGCATCACAACAACGTTTCACCAGGCAACGCCGGTCAACTGCTATTTGCGTATGAGAAATCGGTTGGAAACTTTCCTCATTTCAGCACGTTGTAAGTGTCGCCACCGGCGCCAACCTTGTGTGTATGCTTTGCAAAGCTAATCATTTGCATATCACAGCATCTTCTTCCTGTCGGTTAAATTTCGCGTCTGTAGCACATCATCTTCATGGTGTAGCAATTATAATGGCCAGTAGTGCAATACCTGTTGCTAAAATACAATCCCTGAGGTGAGATTAAGCATTAGACACAGCTTGGCGACACATAGCTCTACTTAGAATTATGGCTCGATGCACGCAAAACTTTGAGTCGATCATGTCTGCTTCCTTGCCTAGCAGCTAAACTCGTTGCATAAATTGTTGTAACACGTGATCCTTCCGTGCGTAGGTATGAAAATACGAACTTTTAAGCAAAAACAAGTCGCAATAAAACAAAATAATAATAATAATGAAAAACGATTATATTCTCCTGCATAACTGATGCAGACGACGCCAGAAGGTTTCAATTGAATGAACTGATTTATTGAGTCACTCAAACATAAAAACAGTTAATAATGGTGGTTCTGCCGGCCGGAATGGCCGAGCGGTTCTAGGCGCTTCAATCTGGAGCCGCGCGACCGCTACGGTCGCAGGTTCGAATCCTGCTTCGGGCACGGATGTGTGTGATGTCCTTAGGTTGGTTAGGTTTAAGTAGTTCTGAGTTCTAGGGGCCTGATGACCTCAGAAGTTAAGTCCCATAGTGCTCAGAGCCATTTGAACCATGGTGGTTCCACAATAATTCATGTGAACACAAAGCAAAATAATAGAAATGATTCTCAAATACAGTTCAGTTTGCGTAAATGAGTAATCAAAATAGTAGCAGATTCCCCAAATACTATTTAAGCATCACTCGTAAACGAAACACAAAATATTTCAACACACAAAAACTCGTAAAATCAGTAGTAGACTACCGCACTCTATCCAGTAACAATTCCAGAATGTAACTGAAGTAAGTTAAAGTTCAGAGTTGAACATTGTCTAACACCAGCGAAATATTAAAGCTCCAGGCAAAGGGATATTTCCAAGTGTGGATGAATGTTAGGGTATTCGTGCAGCCACTTGCCGTCAAAAATCTATCAATTTTACAAGTCTGAAACTGCTCTATCTGCTCCTCAACACTTTAAACCATGAACGATCCACATAGACCGCATAACAGACACAGAATGACCCTAGAACGACCGCTCAGTGGCAGTTTTAAGGTTCCCCCTTCTTATTTCACAACGTACTTAAAATATAGAAATTGACCACCATTCAAAATATACATAAGCTATAAATCTGGCATATAAGTTAAATTAAAGGCCATTCTCTCCTGGTTCCCTCAAACCATCTACACTCCTGGAAATTGAAATAAGAACACCGTGAATTCATTGTCCCAGGAAGGGGAAACTTTATTGACACATTCCTGGGGTCAGATACATCACATGATCACACTGACAGAACCACAGGCACATAGACACGGGCAACAGAGCATGCACAATGTCGGCACTAGTACAGTGTATATCCACCTTTCGCAGCAATGCAGGCTGCTATTCTCCCATGGAGACGATCGTAGAGATGCTGGATGTAGTCCTGTGGAACGGCTTGCCATGCCATTTCCACCTGGCGCCTCAGTTGGACTAGCGTTCGTGCTGGACGTGCAGACCGCGTGAGACGACGCTTCATCCAGTCCCAAACATGCTCAATGGGGGACAGATCCGGAGATCTTGCTGGCCAGGGTAGTTGACTTACACCTTCTAGAGCACGTTGGGTGGCACGGGATACATGCGGACGTGCATTGTCCTGTTGGAACAGCAAGTTCCCTTGCCGGTCTAGGAATGGTAGAACGATGGGTTCGATGACGGTTTGGATGTACCGTGCACTATTCAGTGTCCCCTCGACGATCACCAGTGGTGTACGGCCAGTGTAGGAGATCGCTCCCCATACCATGATGCCGGGTGTTGGCCCTGTGTGCCTCGGTCGTATGCAGTCCTGATTGTGGCGCTCACCTGCACGGCGCCAAACACGCATACGACCATCATTGGCACCAAGGCAGAAGCGACTCTCATCGCTGAAGACGACACGTCTCCATTCGTCCCTCCATTCACGCCTGTCGCGACACCACTGGAGGCGGGCTGCACGATGTTGGGGCGTGAGCGGAAGACGGCCTAACGGTGTGCGGGACCGTAGCCCAGCTTCATGGAGACGGTTGCGAATGGTCCTCGCCGATACCCCAGGAGCAACAGTGTCCCTAATTTGCTGGGAAGTGGCGGTGCGGTCCCCTACGGCACTGCGTAGGATCCTACGGTCTTGGCGTGCATCCGTGCGTCGCTGCGGTCCGGTCCCAGGTCGACGGGCACGTGCACCTTCCGCCGACCACTGGCGACAACATCGATGTACTGTGGAGACCTCACGCCCCACGTGTTGAGCAATTCAGCGGTACGTCCACCCGGCCTCCCGCATGCCCACTATACGCCCTCGCTCAAAGTCCGTCAACTGCACATACGGTTCACGTCCACGCTGTCGCGGCATGCTACCAGTGTTAAAGACTGCGATGGAGCTCCGTATGCCACGGCAAACTGGCTGACACTGACGGCGGCGGTGCACAAATGCTGCGCAGCTAGCGCCATTCGACGGCCAACACCGCGGTTCCTGGTGTGTCCGCTGTGCCGTGCGTGTGATCATTGCTTGTACAGCCCTCTCGCAGTGTCCGGAGCAAGTATGGTGGGTCTGACACACCGGTGTCAATGTGTTCTTTTTTCCATTTCCAGGAGTGTATATTATTCTATGTCTACAAGCGTAAGCATAACCAACTAAAATATGGAATTGGCATATGTACACTTAGGAAAAAGAAAAAAGAAAAAGCTGTTAAAACATGTACAATAATGAAACTGACCTGCTCAACACTTGTGTCTTTTTAAGCTCTATCTACTGGTGGTACCAAATCTTACAAACAATTCACCGCATTTAAATTACAAATGTTTTTAATACTGGCCAAATTAAGATGTAAGCAAATAAATTAGAAACCAAATAACAGCTTAGACGTATATTACATGCATAAGTACTGAAATATATACAGTAGAGTCACATTAATGTGACAACCTGTCAAGAGCCTGAATGATCACGTTTTGCAGCGCTCACGGCTGCGAGACGTGCAAGAAGAGAGCTAGTGAGGTTTTGGAAGTTACCAGCAGGGACGTGGAGCCATAAAATGGACAGCTGTACTAAGTTTCTCGGTTGAGGATCCATGGTGCAAACAGCAAGATCAAGATGGTAACACAGATTCTCGACTAGGTTTAAATCTGGGGAATCTGGCGGCCAAGTGAATATGTTAGTCATCCTGGTGCTCTTCGAACTATGCACATACCTGTTAACTATGCGATACGTCACATTGTCCTGCTAGTAGATGGCATCGTGCCAAGGAAATACAAACTGCATGTGGGTGTGGACATGGTCCCCAAGGATAGATGCATACTGGTGTTGATCCATTGTGCCTTTTAGAGTGACAAGATAACCGAGGGTATGCCGTGAAACACATTCCCCAGATCATACAGTTCACTTCTCCGCCCAGGACCATTCCATCGATTGTCTGCTTTCGGGTTTTTACGCTGTTCGTGCAACGGCCATCTGTCAACTGAAAATGGCACCTGTCGCCGTTTAGTGGATGTCCAATTGTGGTACTGGCGTGCAGATTGTAAATTCTAGCTTTCGTCGCAGATGAACAGCAGTCAGCACGTGTACATGAACAAGGCGCCTGCCGTGGAAGCCCAAACGCAGCAACGTTCGCTGAATGCTCGTTGAGGTGACACTGTTGGTAGCCCCCTGGTTCATCTGGAATGTCAGTTGCTTAACAGTTGCACGTTGATTCGCCCGTGCGCATCTCCGTAGTTGTCGTTCGTCTTTGTCGTCTGTGGCCCATGGTGCACAACAGTTGCCTCGACGCCGGTTCTGGATAGCATCATTATTCTTACCATGCACTGTATGCTTTAACCATGGCGGTCAGGAACAGTTTAAAAAATTAGCCGTTTCGGAAATGCTCCCACGCTTGTCCCAAAAGCCAAAGATCATGCCCTTTTAGACGTCACATACATCTCTCCGTTTCCGCATTACGACAACGACTGCACTATCATACGCGGCCCCCTAACGTGCTTTACATATATACACTCCACTGGTAGTGCTGCCACCAGCCGTCTGTGAGTGGTTATTGCACGTTGACGTCGAACGCAGGTGTTGGCCCCATTAATGTGACTGGGCCGTGTAGAAGGAATTCCGTACTGCGTTCATTCATTGTGTAACTGTGGAGACTACGATGGACCGACACATTTAAACAATTACAAAGATTTAAAATACGTAATAACTCAATAAATGAGATACGTACTACTGGGCGACTTTCAGGGACGATAGCGGAGTCATAAGTTATCATCCAACACCTTGTCTGCCAAGATCCCATGAAGCGCTCAATAGTTACTACTTTTTAATGGTTTTTGTAAATTAGTCATTTACTGTGGCTATCCATCTTGTCTAGTTTTGCTGATATTTGTAATATTAATGTCTATTAATGTACCTCAGTGTCATAAATAGGCTAATACGATGAAACTCTTAATTATTACTGAATTTCGAAGCACACGACCGATTTTCTACCCCAGTCGGAACTATCGTTCTACGTCCACTAACCACATCGTCGACAGGACGTTAAACTCTTGTTCCCTTCTCTATTATAAGTCTTGACAAAGCCCTGAGATTACGTTCTTAGGCTTACTCAATAGTATTCAGTCCACAGTCTGCGTCGAGATTGCGTCTAGGTATTAGAGAATTCTAACCTGTACAGAAGTATGCAAATGACTTTTTGCTGCTTACTGCACACTAAGAAGTTCGGATTAAGAGCGTGATCAGCAGAACAGCGAACGCTGTAAGCGTAAACACTGATCTCGTAGACGGACTGCATCAGACAACGACCAGAATACTGTATGAAGGAACAGTAACCGAAGCCAAAGTCGTATGTCAGACACGCAGCTCCAATAGTAAAGAACATTAAAAACCAAGAAAATAGCCGAGTCGATGAAAGAGGTCTGATATGGCGCGTAAGGATCAGCTCCATACGGAGCGTTTTGACTTTAGGGTTCAATGCCCCATTAAGGGGGGTGGCTGGCAGCGAATATAACTGCTCTTCAGCCAAAGTTTATACATATTGAAGATATGTTTTAAAATGGATAAAAACAGATGACAATAAATAATGTTTCTTTTTAATAACATTAGTGGACGATAATTACGATTTGTAAAACTTTCTAGATGATTTTATGTTGCAGTTCAAATATAGTGACTCATGGTAATGTGAATCATACTGTGGTGTAGTGGTGATTCTGATGGTACACGAAAATAATCTTGGTCATGATGGAGGTGAAGTGATGAGAATGACAATGAACTCCTGTGGAACAGTAGGTGGCGAGTTAAAGTCAATGATGCAGAGTAAATGTGGGGCAGGAATGTTGATGAACGGGGTGAGATGACAGCTGTGATTAGACTAGAAACGGAGCGGATTTCGACGTTGGTGAGTGGGAGTTGTTTGAAATTCTGGCGAGAGAGGATGGATAAAGCATGAAGAGGCTTGGAAGGTGCAATGTGGACGTAGCAGCACAGCAGGGTACGTGGATTGGTGATTAGACTTCAGTTCAACTTACAATAGGTTTTATTTCTCAGTCTCCGGCTGAGAGAGTCGGTAGTAGCCGCTTCTCGCTGTTCGTTGCTGTACGGGCATCAACCGCAGTTCTCTGGAGCTCGCAGGCATTGTGCATATCTACTGTAGCGCGGTACAAGAGTTACATAACATTCCAAATTTCACCAAGAGGCTACACTGCACTGACAGCAAAATTGCAGACACTGTTTAGACGTTTTGGGTCCAGTGCAAAGCGTTACGCCATTTCCCAGTCATGTGCCTATTCGAAGCAGGGAGCTCTCTTCTTCGAAACAGATAGCGAAATTCCAGACTCAGAGGAAATTTTGACCGTGAATTACGGTGATTACACACTTTTCCCCCTAGTTTGCTCCTTTCTGAATTCTATTTATGTATTAGACGCACGGGTAAGTACTTTATAATCAATTCAGAAAACCTCTTTTTTATCCATAGAATTTCTTGTTCAATGATTTCGATCTTTCTTGTTAGTGAATATTCCTAAACAATATCGTGCAGAGAAAGAGACAGTTTTCACAGTTTACAGTTTTTGTGGTGTTCCATAGGCTTAATACGGAACGATCATCTTGTCTAGCTTATCTAGTAAAAACCAGTCTCCTTACATTTAATGATGTATATGACACTTTTGTACTTTGAGGTCTGTCTGTATTGGCAGTCGAACTCAATGTATGCTGGTAAATGCTACAAATTTCTACAAAGAGAGTAATAGTCTAGTCTGACACCTTTATAGCTGAGCAACGACAGGCGAAATCGGGCTGAACAGTAATCTACCCATCGCCCCAAGTTGGGGAAGAAAGTTTTAAATTATGCACTTGGTACTTCTCGAACCATCTACGGCGATACGAAAGTACAGCAATGGGCTCTTTGGTTGGAGATTAACATCCTCGTCGCAGTTATCTACGTAGCCAAGGAATAAAAATATCAGCTTGGCACACCAAAGTCGTTGATATGAAGGACATTTTGTCTCTGTTTTCTTGGTACACATTTCACAAATACGTAAGTCAACTGTCTACTGGATCTGCATAACAGTCGCCACGCTGTTTAGCCGAGCGGTCTCAGGCGCTGCAGTCATGGACCCTCGGGCATGGGTGTGCGTGTTTGTCCTTAGGATAATTTAGGTTAAGTAGTGTGTAAGCTCAGGGACTGATGACCTTAGCAGGCACGTCCAATAAGATTTCACATACATTTGCGTAACAGTTATGTTTATATTGCTGTTTGCAGTGTTTCCATTATATGTCTCTCATTCAAACGGATAAACTGGGATGCTATACAGATATAAAATCGCATGCATGGAACAGTTAATCACCAACGGAAATTCATCGAAAACTGGTGCAATTGTAACTGGGTACCTCCCAGGCTTTCCAGAATCCTAATCCAAGAATGCAATATATTCACTGAAGGACGCAGGAAAAAGTTCGTCGACCTGAAACGGGATTAACTGCAAAAATAAGTGTATTTTTGACTTAAGACAGCCTGTAACTGCCAAGCCGAGAAATTTTCAGCTTGCAGTCATACAAAATGCTACAGTTGTATGTGTTGATATGAAATCTGCGATTCAGTGGAATCCGTAATGCAAGAGAGCAATTGTTGTCTCCTATAGCTAAGGACCAGATACATAGATTTTTGTTTGTGTGGAAATCACATCAGGCAAAATTCAGCGTAGTTGTTAACGGAAAGTGGGGATTAACTCATTACCTGACCTTCCACATCTATAATAAATACTTTCTGTATACGAGTTAATAACTTTTGATGTTGCCCATGTTATAATTTACCGTGCCTTTTTCGTTTTTTACGCTTTAGAGTGTATCATTGTGTAACTGTGAAACGAAATGGTGAAGACACAATCACAAATGAAGAGCTACTCAAGTCGATAATTCATCTCGTTAACACACTCATGTGATTAACTGATAAGCTCAGCTTGTTCCTTAGCTCACTATACAAAAACGAATGATTATTTCTCAGTATCTCTTCCTATATTAACTGAAAATTTACAAACTATACAGGGTGTTACAAAAAGGTACGGCCAAACTTTCAGGAAACATTCCTCACACACAAATAAAGAAAAGATGTTATGTGGACATGTGTCCGGAAACGCTTAATTTCCATGTTAGAGGTTATTTTAGTTTCGTCAGTATGTACTGTACTTCCTCGATTCACCGCCAGTTGGCCCAATTGAAGGAATGTAATGTTGACTTCGGTGCTTGTGTTGACATGCGACTCATTGCTCTACAGTACTAGCATCAAGCACATCAGTACGTAGCATCAACAGGTTAGTGTTCATCACGAACGTGGTTTTGCAGTTAGTGCAATGTTTACAAATGCGGAGTTGGCAGATGCCCATTTGATGTATGGACTAGCACGGGGCAATAGGGGTGGCGCGGTACGTTTGTATCGAGACAGATTTCCAGAACGAAGGTGTCCCGACAGGAAGACGTTCGAAGCAATTGATCGGCATCTTAGGGAGCACGGAACATGCCAGCCTATGACTCGCGACTGGGGAAGATCTAGAACGACAAGGACACCTGCAATGGACGAGGCAGTTCTTCGTGCAGTTGACGATAACCCTAATGTCAGCGTCAGAGAAGTTGCTGCTGTACAAGGTAACGTTGACCACGTCACTGTGTGGGGCGGCTGGTGGAAATTTTTATGTTGTTTATATATAATGTAGAATTGTAATGTAGAAAAGATGCATTTCCCGGCCGTTTAACCATATGTGGGGCGGCGGGTGGAATTAATTGTTAAATAAATGTTCCTATTATTTATGCTGTCTTTTGCTGTTTTCAACACTGGCTCTCTAACTACAATATTGGCAACCAGAAAGTGATTAGCAAAACGTGAAGCCTATAATTCGAATTCCTAGTGCCCACTTCATCTGAGAAATACACTTATAGCTACAGCTTATAGCTCTGAGGAATTAGGAGATTGTCTGGGATTCATAATCAAAAACGATCGTGAAAAAACGTTCGCTATATTCTGAAAGTCACAGATGAAAAAAAAAGAATCCACACAATCCAACTACCAGGGCAGTTCAGAGTCTAATGCGCTGATGCAACTATAACTGTTCAAATTAAAGGTTTAAGTGAATGCTCGCCATAATTTGATGATAATGTTCATCAAACGCCACGCTAAATAATGGTAGAATGTTTGTCCCGCGACGGCACGTGAAAATAAGACATACGCAGACGGAAGATAGATCATTGAAGTCATCCCAGAATTAACACTTCACTTGAAAATGATTTCATGGTTATGCGTAACCCGAGTAACTTAATACGGCATCCGAGGCTGTTTATAGCAATGATACCGACGCGACGCAACTCCCGACACAGATGGTGTGCTATTCAGCGTCTGGAGAGAACTGGGGCCTTATTCTCTCGCGCAGCGTTCTTATATATAAAGCCGCGGTGCGGACGGCTAAGGGAACGCCTGATCAAATCGGCTCTCCCGACTAGCCGCTGGGCTAGTAATGCACCACTTTAAGTTATTGAATAAATCATCGCTTCCTTTGCTGATGGCCGATGAAGCTCTCAATTTAAATGTGCCTTCAGCACACAGGTAAGTAATCATAATAAAAGTCTGACGTGGCTAAGTCAAATGTTTTGGGCGAGAGAATTAATTTAATTACACTACACGCAGTATACGAGCTCTGAACTTGCCCTTTGGAGGTACGCTATCGCTATAGTTTTACAGTTATTCAATTGAAACTTCTCACATCTTTATGACTATAGTGGATCTCCCTTCTACTTAAATTTAAACATCCTAGCCTTATTTATTCGCCTACTTAATCTATCTTGCTTCCTTAATTTTTTAAGACAAAAAACCAGAAAATCATGAATTTCAACTAAAATCTTAATTTGTGAGATCCAGAAGACTGTTTCTACTAAATTATTATGAAAAAGGAGTCTAAATATAAATTTTTAAGTCTCTAGCTCTTTTCTGTTGCGCCAATGATTTTTACAGAAAAACGTCCAAATTTCAAAAATGGTTACAGTTATTGAACTGACATTCAACACATATTGATTTAGTATTACTCCTGACATGCTAGAAACGTTTCAGGTTATTTACTTGATTTTTAAAGTATTGCGCAACATTTGTGACGTCAGAGCTAGTTACAGCGGACTAGGCTGGCACACAATGGAAAGACTGATGAGAATTTTATACGGCGTGAGTAGGCTGTTTCCCGACATCACCCTCTACTTAAATTTTTTTTAATGTTAATGAATGAAAAAAAATTTAATTACAAAAAGGGAAGCAAGAGTACAGCTTAACTCCCTATGAAAATTAAAATTTAAATGTAAACATATAGAAATATTCAAAGAAATCTTATTACCTACTTCAATTATTTAAATTGCTGACGTGTTCACTGCCTCTTAAGCAACATTATCACTCATAATTTAAGAAAAATCAATGAAACAATTTGGCATACATATTGCCTTAGACAAACACATAAATTATATAAAATTATGAAAATCTTAAATCCATTAAATGCATTTTTACCTACACAAATTGAAAGAAAGTAACACAATTATTCCTGATACATAAACAGATAATTATATCTTAGCAGTCTTTTCTAAACCTGAAAGAAAATTTCACAATTCATGACATTTTCATTTTTTACACACGTGGTTGTAGCCGCTTTGCTGGCGTTCTACACTTCCATTCACAAGGGTAGAGGAGGGGAAGTTGCTATGGTGTGCGTCCTTCACGTTCACTCTAAATTACATGGGGAAATGGGAGGGGTCACTGTGAGTTGTGTCCAAGTCACTCCACGCTTTCACGCAGCTACCAGGCTGCCATTATCTGGTTTGTCCTGTAGAACAAACAAAAAGAGTGCCTCAGACTCTGTTCACTTATTATCTAAGGGTGGGTCACAATGAAATGGGGATATACACATTTTATCTTTCAGTATTTTGCTGGAACAAAGTTAACAGAACTTTTTCAATTTTACTCTCGCGGTTACTTAACTGTCATAAAATCGGTAAACAAATGGCTCAAAACGCCTTTAGCGACGTACTAGAGAAAATTTATGCTCAAGGCATACAATCATGAATCCTATGTAATCTCCATTTATTATTTCCGGACCAGAACACTGAACCAATGCTCGGTACATTCCTGATACATTTGTATTTTATTTACATAGCTGACTCATCTTCGATTACGTTTAGTTGACTACTAAATCCACTTATTGGTCCTCTGCTCCTGTGTCAGTTCCACATCTGCAATTATGTACTTACTTCATCGAAGTGTATTTATGCTGAGCTATAAATAATGTTTCACGTCTGCCATTATGTTACTCAAATATGTTGCTAGTGTATGTACTTATTTAACACTCACTCTATTAACATTTAAAGCATAGGATAGCACATTTATTTCATATCTATAGTGTATTGCAGCTGATTAGTTTGCTCACGTGGCAATCCATTTCCACTCGATCGGACGCTGAAACCACAGGTAGTCTCTCTCGACCTACCACTAAAGTGCATTAAGTAATTATGGACGAGCGTAATGCTAAATTCCTTAAACCTATAGGACACCATGAGCTGCTCTGTCTCATCTAACATAAGGGTACCTATGGTCGCATTCACGCCTCCAACTCATAACCTCAATACATGTAGGTGTGTCCTGTCACACACTACACCAAATAACGGCCAGCTCCAACCTTATAAATATTTCAAAGACGTGTCCTTCACGTCTCAACCACAAACGCTGTTCAATTCTATTACACTGCCATTCCTTGCTACACAAGGTGAGTTCATTCTTACAACTTATCTGCATATTTTTCATAACACTAAGCAATCTCTTTTACTATTAATTAGTTAGCTCTACAGCATACAATAGGTTTCACTGCCACTTCAGATCCTGCTTGTACACGACTTTGTGTATCTTTTTTAAATATTATTGTGGGACCATTTCCAATAAAACAACAACTTTGTACTTATAATATTACCAGGGTTCTATACATACCTGTTACTCAAATACATTTGTATCTTAATTACGTCATACTTCTCTATTGTTTATGTCACTGTTAGGTTTGTCACATTAGGTATTTTCTTCACTAATCGGTGGATAGAATGGTTACAGAACTCATGGCTTGATAGCCATGACGAAAAATTTTTGTATTGCAAAGTAGGAGTCGAAACTTTGGTGGATAGGGAAGATGAAGAGAGTGAGACCTGAAACGGAAAGAAGATCTCACACAGCTGGGACTGCACAGCTGCCACACTGTGTAGAGGTTACAGAACAACCTCCTCCCTACAGAAATCATTAGTTTCAGAAAATTTTCGTATTGGAAAGAAGGGGTCGAAATTTTTGTAGATAGGAAAGATGAAGAATGAGTGAGACCTGAAATGGGAAAGAAGATCTCACACAGTTGGGACTGCACAGCTGCCACACTGTGTAGAGGTTACAGAACAACCTCCTCCCTACAGAATTCATTTGTTTAATGCTGGCTTCATAGTCATGCCGGACGATTTAGCATTTGAGAGTAAGAGCCGAAATTTTGGTGGATAGGAAAGATGAAGAATGAGTGAGACCAGAAAAGGAAAGAAAATCTCACACAGCTGGGACTGCACAGCTGCCACACTGTGTAGAGGTTACAGAACAACATCCTCCCTACAGAATTCATTAGTTTATTATTGGCTTGATAACCATACCGAAAAATTTTGTGTTGGAAAGAAGAGGTCGAAATTTTAGGTTGATAGGAAAGATGAAGAATGAGTGAGACCTGAAATGGAAAGAAGATCTCACACTGCTGGGACTGCACAGCTGCCACACTGTGTAGAGGTTGCAGAACAAACTCCTCCCTACAGAATTCATTCACTACCTATGAACTTCTTTAGGTCGATCACGTTCCTGAGACCTAATAGCTTTTTACTCTTAGGGTACTTTAGCCTATATGCATTGACATGTGGTTTTCCTATGATCCTGAAAGGTCCTTGGTATACGAACATGAATTTCTTTGTTTCTGCATTTATTTTCTTTGATTTTTCCTTGTTTTTGACAACGACTAACTGACCTATTTCAAAACTAGTGGGTACAGCTTTTGTGTCATGACGCTTCTTTCTCTCTAATGTGTTTTGCTTACTTTTACTGAGATTAACACCTTTGTCCCAGTATCTCCTATTTTTCAGAACTCGTATAGGCAGTTCCCAAGTTTCATCATTAGTTACTATATGTTTATCACTAAAAGGTACCGTAATTACTCCGGTTATCGGCAAGACCATTTTTAACTGGCTTCTTTCAAAGTCAACAACACTCTGATATTTCGACAAGAAATCTATGCCAATTAAAACCTCAATACTGAGATTATTTACAATTAAGCATGGATGATCAGTTAAATTACCATTAATGTCAAAGGGCAGCAAAGCTTCTTGTTTTACCGTTTCTGACACCGTGCCAGTAGCACCAATTATTCTTAGTCCTGATACCCTCATTACTGTAAGCCTGTCTTTACCAGGTAATGCATCAAAGAAGGACTGAGATATGGCACTCACCTCACTTCCACTGTCTAAGAGACAACGTACATTGATACCCAACATATTCACTTTTATTATAGGGTGGCTTATTCTAGGTTGTGCAGGTGGTTCCTCAAATTCATCCAATAGTTCCTTTTGGATTTGTCTCCAACTAAAGTGATCGACATCTGTCTTCATTACATTTAGGTCAAAGTGTGTAGGGGTTTCCTGAATTATATTTTCAGCTGCCTTTTCCAGTCGGTCTATTAATTTCAAATCGAAACACCGCACGACTTCATTACACTAAGTTTGCTGAATATGACACAAATTACTGCAGTCTGAGCGATTCTGCGCCTCCAGACCGGGCATAACACTAGTTACAGCTAAACCACTTTCACTGTTATCGTCGGGTTCCTTCTCAAGTAACAACTGGTCACAGCTACTGGGTTCATCGACCCCCAACAGGCTACCCTCTACATTCTCACTTACCTCCTTTTCTAAATCTATTAGTACAGTATCAACATCCTGCACAGGCACTTTAGATAAGAGTACATCATCTTCATCGTAAATATAAGCATCAATTTCTTCTGCTTCTTCACCTGACAATTCAGTACATTGTAGTTCTTCCCTACCGTTACACTGCTGCGCCTTCTCTTTCTCTTCCCACTTAGAAAGCGTCTCTAACACGGTATCTATCAAATACTGTGAGTGATCTAATATTCCTGCTGGATCCTTAGATGCTACCGACCCTTCATCCACATATTCAGTCTGAGTATTCTGATCTGTCTTACCAATTACTGTAATTACTGGCTTAGGAAAAGTAGCCGCCTGGTGAGCGCCAGTGTCCTCATAGACGGGAACTAATTTTCCTGCCTCGGCCTACTACTGTTTCCTCTATTTCCATTATAGTTAACTGGCACAGCATTGCTTTCCGCACTGTTGTTTACCTGCATAATTTTGTTCGGAACAAAATTATTATCATTTGGATGCCATTGTTGGTTCTGATAATTATTTCTCCAATTTCTGCCTCTCTTAGGATGGCGAACACCTACTGTTCTGAAGTTTACATTGCCATTCTGCTCGTTCTTAAAATTACTAGTAGTGTTATTAGCATTTCTGTTATTACGTGCTTGTTCCTCATTGGCAGCAACACGTTCTACACGTTCCAAATACTCAATGAAACGATCCAAATTGTCTCTAGGGGCAGATATAATTCTAGTTTGTGAGATCCATGACCTAGCAAACTCTTTAATAGATTTCTTGCCTACATTGAAGCGTTTTCCACCCCAAAATTCTCTCAACACTTGATTTTGCTTATTACTAGACCAATACTAATTAATGAAAGCTGTTTTAAATTCCACTAATGTTTTACACTCCAACATGACATCAGCTGACCAACGCATGGCGTCACCTGCTAAATGGCTTCTAATAAATGAGATTTTCTCTCGTTCAGACCAAGTTGGTGGAATCACCTCTTCGAACTCGTTCCAGAAATCTAGCGGGTGGATATTTTTATCTGGATCGAACCCCAAGAACTGCCGACACCCGATAAAAGCGGCGTTTGCAGCTACAACTTGTTGTATACTATCATTACCAGAAGTTACTGAAGCTACTTTACTCTCAGTGTTAGCAATGTTAGTACTAATATTTTCTACTCTCATTTCAACATTATCTACTCTTTGCACAATATGAGTAGTGTCAGTTTTGATTGCATCTACTTCTGCTTGACACATGTTTACTTTTATATTAACATCTTTAAACCTATCTGAGCACAGTTCAGATTCCGCCTCGATCTTTTCTGTTAACTTGTGCTCCAGCTTCGCATCATCCATTTGGAAGTCTTTGCGAACCTCAGCAACTTCGGATTTTACTGTTTTATACATTTCAGAAAATTGTTGAGCAACCTTTTTCTTAATATCCTCATGGTTGTAATCAATTTTATAATTTAAACTGTCCAGATCCTCTTTCAACTTATTGCAACCAGCCTTGAAGGTATTGTCCATTACCTCCAATCGTTTATTAAAATTAGTTTGGCTGGCCACAATCTCATACTTTAATTCAGTATTACTGCTTTTGACCTCATTTATTTCAGACTTTAATTCAGCATTACTGGTAGCTATTGCTTGTAACATAACATTTAAATCAATAGCCGCAGTACCTTTGGGTTGCTCACTAGCTGGTTTCTTATCACACTCAGGTGACGAAAAACTAGCTCCAACACTAGAATCATCAAAACTAAATGAAACTTCTGATTGATAAGTCATATCTAGCTTCTCCTGTTTAAACTCTACCACCTCTGATGACTGTTTAGTTTCTAATTCATCAGATAAACTATCATCCAATAAATTAACAATTTCTGATTTCTGCTTTACTACAGGGGTCTCTATTATTGAATCATTGCCCCTTTTCACACTACTGCCAGGAGACAATACTTCATATTTCACCTTAACATTACTATTTTCATGCATGTTTACACTTGAACCGTTGTCTGGATTTACAGTTCCCTCAACAGACATAGGTTCTAATTTAAGTTTAACCTCGGTGTCTTCTGGCAGTTCCATCGCCGACAGTCTTTTAGTGCAAGTTAGTAAAATTTTTAACAGCTTTTCACTTAACTTAGTTCCTTCTGCACGACGTATGGCGTTGCCGGCACGGCGTACCAGCATTACTGACGCGACGCGGCACGTTGAACTGCAGAAGGCACTCCGACGGCTGCTGTGTGGCCCGCAACTGCAGGCGCGTCTCCGGTTGCTCCGGCGGACGACTGCGGTGAGATGAAACTGGCTTCTCGCGATGCCGGCAGCGCCGCTAGGCTCAGTGCCAGCTCCGTCAATCCAGATGCGTTGTTAATCCAATTGCGTCGTCCACGTGCCCACGTAACACTATCACTGTTCTATTACTCAGTTGCGTGTCGCATTTCACTCCCAAGTTCGAATATTTAAAAATCACTTTCACTATTACTCAGTTTCTTTCCCAGCCGATGCACCATATGTGGGGCGGCGGGTGGAATTATGCTGTTTTATATTTAAATGTTTGGTTTGTAAGGTAGAAACATATCCCGGCCGATGCACCATATGTTGGGCGGCGGGTGGAATTAATTGTTATATAAATGTTCCTATTATTTATGCTGTCTTTTGCCGTTCTCAACACTGGCTCTCTAACTACAATATTGACAACCAGAAAGTGATTAGCAAAACGTGAAGCCTATAATTAGAATTCCTAGTGGCTAAGTCAAATGTTTTGGGCGAGAGAATTAATTTAATTACACTACACGCAGTAGACGAGCTCTGATCTTGCCCTTTGGAAATACGCTATCGCTATAGTTTTACAGTTATTCAATTGAAACTTCTCACATCTTTATGATTATAGCGGATCTCCCTTCTACTTAAATTTAAACATCCTAGCCTTATTTATTCGCCTACTTAATCTATCTTGCTTCCTTAATTTTTTAAGACAAAAAACCAGAAAATCATGAATTTCAACTAAAATCTTAATTTGTGAGATCCAGAAGACTGTTTCTACTAAATTATTATGAAAAAGGAATCTAAATATAAATTTTTAAGTCTCTAGCTCTTTTCTGTTGCGCCAATGATTTTTACAGAAAAACGTCCAAATTTCAAAAATGGTTACAGTTATTGAACTGACATTCAACACATATTGATTTAGTATTACTCCTGACATGCTAGAAACGTTTCAGGTTATTTACTTGATTTTTAAAGTATTGCGCAACATTTGTGACGTCAGAGCTAGTTACAACGGACTAGGCTGGCACACAGTGGAAAGACTGATGAGAATTTTATACGGCGTGAGTAGGCTGCTTCCCTAAAACTGTATGGAGAGTGCTACGGGAGAACCAGTTGTTTCCGTACCATGTACAGCGTGTGCACGCACTATCAGCAGCTGATTGGCCTTCACGGGTACACTTCTGCGAATGGTTCATCCAACAATGTGTCAATCCTCATTTCAGTGCAAATGTTCTCTTTACGGATGAGGCTTCATTCCAACGTGATCAAATTGTAAATTTTCACAATCAACATGTGTGGGCTGACGAGAATCCGCACGCAATTGTGCAATCACGTCATCAACACAGATTTTCTGTGGACGTTTGGGCAAGCATTGTTGGTGATGTCTTGATTTGGCCCCATGTTCTTCCACCTACGCTCAATGGAGCACGTTATCATGATTTCATACGGGATACTCTACCTGTGCTGCTAGAACATGTGCCTTTACAAGTACGACACAACATGTGGTTCATGCACGATGGAGCTCCTGCACATTTCAGTCCAAGTGTTCGTACGCTTCTCAACAACAGATTCGGTGACCGATGGATTGGTAGAGGCGGACCAATTCCATGGCCTCCACGCTCTCCTGACCTCAACCCTCTTGACTGTCAGTTATGGGGGCGTTTGAAAGCTCTTGTCTACGCAACCCCGATACCAAATGTAGAGACTCTTCGTGCTCGTATTGTGGACGGCTGTGATACAATACGCCATTCTCCAGGGCTGCATCAGCGCATCAGGGATTCCATGCGATAGAGGGTGGATGCATGTATCCTGGCCAGCGGAGGACATTTTGAACATTTCCTGTAACAAAGTGTTTGAAGTCACACTGGTACGTTCTGTTGCTGTGTGTTTCCATTCCATGATTAATGTGATTTGAAGAGAAGTAATAAAGTGAGCTCTAACATGGAAAGTAAGCGTTTACGGGCACATGTCCACATAACATATTTTCTTTCTTTGTGTGTGAGGAATGTTTCCTGAAAGTTTGGCCGTAACTATTTGTAACACCCTGTATAGTCAGTGATGAAGTAGCAAATTGATTGATATGATGTGTCTAGGATTTTGGCTTTTCCCGTAATCTGGTAATTTACCTAGTCTCAGCGGGAACTGCTACATTTGCTAGCTTTCTAACGGGGTGGGGACGAACATCAAGGGAACGAACAAATGTCGTCAAATGCTATAATAGGAATCTGTTGGAACTGATCGAGTGGCGGTTAAATTGTTATTAAATGGTTCAAATGGCTCTGAGCACTATGGGACTCAACTTCTGAGGTCATTAGTCCACTAGAACTTAGAACTAGTTAAACCTAACTAACCTAAGGACATCACAAACATCCATGCCCGAGGCAGGATTCGAACCTGCGACCGTAGCGGTCTTGCGGTTCCAGACTGCAGCGCCTTTAACCGCACGGCCACTTCGGCCGGCAATTGTTATTAGACAAGATGTGGACATAGGTGACTAGACTCCTCTATAAACGAGAATAAATCAGAACAGACAACACCTGGTGTTGCCTCTGATAGGAGAATATGCCGCTGTGGAAGGTAAAAGAGTTTAGGGGTGTATTGGTCGTCGTTAATTGTTAAAAGGGGGACGCTGCAGAAAACAAGGTATTCATGTGATCTTTATGATTAAAAAAAACATTGTTATGACTGTAGTGTGCACAGGACCATCATGATTAATCCATAAACAATGGAAACATGTCACAATGTCAGGCGAAGCATTTTCTTGTTACATGACACCATTGGTTGTTGTAGTTCGGGTCCACCACGAGGTGTAAATTGTCTGGTGGAGGCGTGGAGGCAATATTATGCTATATAGGATGATCATCTGGACCCACTTTAGCACCGATAATTGTAGCAGAAAGAGGCTTCAGAGCTGTAGATTTTTGTGTGTGTTACCTCTGACCACTTTCATCTTATATGACTGACATCTCCCTTTTTTTTAAGACATACCATTTTCTAAAAGGAATTATCACATAAAATTCCGTAACCATCCAAACATACTTTTAGGAACATGCTCATATATTTCATCTTATGTACTGCAATCCACATAACCCTTTCCTTCTCCTCAAGTCATTGGATACCAAACCCGTCGAGCTTATTTTCACTATCGACGCGTTCACTGAGAGACTTTGACATAATGTTCAGGCTAAAAATTACAAGTATCTTAATGTGGCAGACGAGATAGTATAGCTTGCTGACGCTAGCTCGAGTGGTTCAAATGGGTCTGAGCACTAATGGACTTAATCTGAGGTCATCACCCCCTTGAACTTAGAACTACTTAAACCTAACTAACCTAATGACATCACACACATCCATGCCTGAGGCAGGATTCGAACCTGCGACCGTAGCACGGTTCCGGACTGAATCGCCTAGAACCACTCGGCCACAGCGGCCGGCGCGGTGACGCTAGCATTTATCTATAATAAAGGAGCGTAAAATCATTAAATCTACTGGCAGCCGTTCAGTAACATAATGTTTCAAGTGATAAGCCCCAAATTAGTCTCAGCATTGCATATTAGCGAAGAGCCACGCAGAATCTTTCACGTCGTCCCACAAATAATTTCTATAACTAAGTAAGTGACCAAATTGGAATACTGACCACTCATGGTTCTAAGCATGGGATTCGAAGTCTAAAGAAATAATCACGGGTTATGTATAAGTGTATGTATGTGTAAGACATGATTATGTAAATATAAGACATGCAGGAGTGTATGTATAAGACACATACGAAATAATCAGGGATTATTTGTATACAGGGTGGTCCCGAATTCATGGTACAAACTTTAATGGTAGGTGCAGGACATTGTAACAAGGATATATTGTATAGGAATGTATAGTCCCAGGTGACGCGGTGAGGCGTAAACAGGGGAAATAACGGCCGAAAGGAAAACGAAAGATTTTATTGAAATCGTTGTTGACAAGTGTCATGTTTACAGTAAGTGTTCAAAATTGCGTCCACCATGAGCGATACATGCTTGACAGCGTCGGTGCAGCGATTGGCGTACACGTTCAAACATGCCTGGTATTTCACGCACACCTGCAGCAGCTACAGATATGCGAGCAACGAGATCCTCATCTGAGTCAACTGGAGTCTCATAAACAAGACTCTAAAGATGTCCCCACAAAAAGTAATCGAGGCAAGAGAAATCAGGAGATCGGGGTGGCCAAGAGACTGGTCCACCACGCCCAATCCATCTAGCACCAAACGTGGCATTCAGGTAATTCCGTACAGCAGTGCTGAAGTGTGCTGGCGCTCCATCGTGCTGAAACCACATGCGGTTACGAATGGCGAGCGGAACATCTTGCAGCAGTTCTGGTAACACTTCTTGCAGAAAAATAAGATAGCTTTCGCCACAGAGTCGCGTGGGTATGGCCCAATCAAAAAGTCGTTCACAATACCAGCCCACACATTAATACCGAAACGTTGTTGATACGCATGTGGACGCGTTGCATGTGGATTATCTGTTGCCCACACATGGGAATTGTGCGCATTAAAGACACCCTCGCGTGAAAATGTCGCTTCATCTGTAAATAGCACATGACCTACGAAATCCGGCTGCAACGCACATTGCTGCAACAACCACTGGCAGAAGTTCACGCGAAGAGGATAATCTGCCGGATTCAATGCTTGTACTTTTTGAAAATGGAAGGGGTGTAAGCGATTTTCATTTAACACTCTGCATACAGTCTGATGACTCACATGTACGTCACGCGCAACAGTTCTTGTGCTTGACTCGGGTCTATCAGCCACCATGTTCAAGATGCGTTCTTCCAGTCTTGGAGTGCGTACAGCTCTTAATCGACCAGCGTCATGTCTGTTGACGTCGAACGTACCTGTTTCACAAAGTTGACGATGTAACCGTTGAAAAATTCTATGATCCGGCATTCGTCGATTAGGATACTCCGCGCGATACATTCGTAACGCAGCTCTGGCGTTACCATTTGCACGGCCGTACATGTAATGCATGTCTGCTTTTTCTGCATACGTAAAGTCACCCATCGTCTACGGCAGCACAATTGTGAATGGCGCTTGTCCCTACTGCGATACATCATGTTCATCTACTGCCCTCTACCGGCAGTGACACCAACCGATCACTCCATTTCTCTTTCCCCTGTTTACGCCTCACCGCGTCACCTGCGACTATACATTCCTATACAATAAATCCTTGTTACAATGTCCTGTACCTACCATTAAAGTTTGTACCATGAATTCGGGACCACCCTGTATAAGTCACCATCCGTGATTATTTCTTCTTAATTTTAGTCTCATGCTTAGAACCTATATATATAAAGGCGTTGAAGAAAATATGGAAACGCCAAAAATCCAAAACATTACCATTCTTAATGTGGTGCAGCAAACCTGGAGGCATTCAAAACAGCTTCCAGTAGTCCCTGAATGGATAAATACAGTTCTTGTAGGGTTTCTTTCCCACAAAATTGTGAAAAGCTCAGGTAACGATGATGGAGGTGGACAGCGATCACCCGCCCATCTCCCCCAAGTAGACCGCAAAGGCTCAATAATTTTAAGCTCTGGTGACTGTGGTTGCCAGGGGAGATACGATAAGTCATCCACGTGCTCACATAACGAGTCCTGGACGATGCGAAATGCGTGAGTAGGGACCCCGTCGCGCTGAAACACAACATAAGAATTGGAGAACAAACATTGTAATGAGACGGGCCTGATCAGAGAAAATGGGTCACACGATCCTTGGCAGTAATGGGAGTCCATGAAATACCACGGAATGACTGCCCAAGCCATCATCGAACCCCCTCCAAGTTTCACTCTCGGAGCGTAACCTCGGCGCCGGACGCTGTGGCCGAGAGGTTCTAGGTTCTTCAGTCCGGAACCGCGCTGCTGCTACGGTCGCAGGTTCGAATCCTGCCTCAGGCATGAATGTGTGTGATGTCCTTAGGTTAGTTAGGTTTAAGTAGTTCTAAGTCTAGGGGACTGATGACCTCAGATGTTAAGTCCCATGGTATTTAGAGCCATTTGAACCACTTGTAACCTCGGCCAGATATTGGAGACAGCGCGAAACAAGACTCATCCGACTACATGACATTCTTCTATTGCTCCAGGTTTTATGGCTTCGGCCCCATGTTTTCCTGACACCAGAATTTTCGTCTCTGGTAAGTTGTTTTGGGATTCCAGCTCATCCTGCAATTTCCTGCTCATGGCGTTTCAAACGTGATGTTTTGGAGTCTACAGGTTTCAGGAGTGCAATATTAAGTCCTGCAGTGACTTTTGTAGCTGTCGTCCTCTTTATTTTTCGTCATCGTTCTCTTCAATGAGCATTTGTCACGATCACTCGACACAGACTTTCGTTCTCTTTGTGATTTATCTGATGATATTATGTGTGTTGATTGGGGGGGGGGGGGGGGGAGGGGCGAGGAGGGAGAAGGGAAAGGAAAGGGAAGGAAATATTGATGTCAGCTGCATCGGGAATCAGCGGTGACGAGTGAAAATGTGTGCCGGACCGGGGTTATAACCCGGTATCTCCTGCTTACTAGGCAGTTGAGTTAACCACTCTATCATCCGGACGCAATGTTTATCGCAATTGTGCAGACTATCTCAGCACGCCTCCTGGTCGACCTACAGTCCCACCTATCCGCAGTCGCCGTCCACGTCCTCCATACGCGCTACTTCCAGATTCCCACAGGAAGTGCATCCGTACTGAAGGTGGTGAAGTCATTACCCATTGGGGCGAATGTCCGGAAAAACAGACACCACACATTCATATAATGGATTTCGGATGTGTCCGAAGGAACATACACCACTCATTCACATAACTGATTCCCCTTGATGGGCAATGAATCCAGTACCTTCCGCGCGGATGCACAATTACGTTCGACCCCCTGCGAAAATTTCGAAGTGGCGAGCGTGGCAGGCATGGACGGAGACTGTGGCTAGGTGGCATTAGGTGGGAATTTGTGTTTGCCGGGAGGCATGCCGAGACAGTCCACGCAATTGTGATAAGCCCTATGTCCAGATGGCACAGTGGTTAACGCAACTGCCTATTAAGCAGCAGATTCCAGGATTGAATCCCAGTCCAACAGACATTTTCACTCGTCACGGCTGATTCTGCATAAAGTGCCAATGCAGTTTACATCGATAGTTCTTTCACTTCCCTTTCCTTTCTCCCCCCCCCCCCTACCGTCTGTCTTCAATTTACGTAATATGTATCACAGCTGTGGATTCCATGTGGTGTCTGTTCTTCAGGACATATCCCTAAGAACAGACACCATCCACTCATATAATTAGCGGATGATGTCTTTCTGCTTCCCTGTATGAGGTATAAATGTCCGATATGGTGCCTCTTGAAATGCCAAACACTTTGGCTACTCTTGGTTATGGAAGCACCCACCATAGGAGCATCAAAATTTGCCCACCTTCGAATTCACTTAGATCCGACATAATGCACTAACAACTACACAGAACACCGTTCTGACCATGACTGCCACTTGCAACGTATTAAGGGAATTACTCAGGTTCTGTTTGTGGCCAAATACAACAGCACCACCTGCAGGCTTGGCTAGTATTTGCATAAACGTTCAACCATGCGTTTCTCGTGGTGTTTACATATTTTGTCCAGCTCCTGTATAGATATATGGAACAACTTTTGTTATAGACAAAATATTCGCTGACGCTTCCCAGCGACGCCAGGCGTCCTTTAATATTCGCCGGCCTAGGACGACAAGGATTCACCGAACTAGCAGGGTCTCCTAACCTGGTGTGTTGAATGCTATGCTGTATACTATCTACACCAGTAAATGGTAGAGTTACTTTCAACACGAAAATTTAAGACTGGGTATGTCTAAGCGGAGAAAGATGTTTTAGAAACGAACCAGGAACTTTATGTTTGCTGGGCTAACCCATTTTCGTACTGAGTTTGTGACTGGATTGTAGGCAACACAAAGGGTACACATACGCCACAGAGCGTATGCTCCCTAGCACCTCTCAGGGGCATAACCAGTATACAAGAACACACAGCATTGCCAGAGAAGTATCGGAGAACATTTCGACTCTAACAAAAGTTATCCTCCACGACAATATCTATTAACTGTATAGGTTTGATACAAACAAAGACTTTGAAACCCCTCATGTATACGGTGTCCCTCCCAAGAGTCGTCACGCGCATTTTCTCTGGTGCTCCGGCATATACAGGGTGATTGAGGAGGAATGTAACGTGATTTGTTAAGTTATCCTACATGTGGAAATAAATCGAAAAAGTACTATGAACATGTGTCCGATTTTCGATCATTACAGAACTGGAGTGGGTTGAAGACTACACACGTCATGAATGGATATGAAGAATTGTGAATATTACTTTACGAAATGCTGTTCAGGCCCTGTGGTGGACAGAATAATGGTGGGACAAAAAACCACCGTCCTAACAGGCCTTGAAGGCCCAGCGGTGCCGACCGGCCGCCGTATCATCCTCAAACCTTAGGCGTCACCGGTGCAGATACAGAGGATCATGTAGGCTCACACCATTCTCCCGGCCACTCAGTTTTTGTGACTAGTACTGCTACTTCTCAGTCAAATAGCTCCTCAATTGGCCTCACAACGGCTGAGAGCACTCCGGTAGCCAATAAAACTCGACAGATCTAGACAGTTACCCATCTAAGTGCTAGCAAAGCCCGACAGCACTTAACTTCGGTGATTTGACGGGATCTGGTGTTACCACTGGGGCAAGACCGTTGGAAATGGTGGGGCGGATGACTAATTTATCCCACAAGAGCTGTGGGGGTCTCCAACACATGGCACCACTGTGAAATCGCACTGAGGTAACAGCTGCAAGTGGCCGACCGAAGTGGCCGTGCGGTTAAAGGCGCTGCAGTCTGGAACCGCAAGACCGCTAAGGTCGCAGGTTCGAATCCTGCCTCGGGCATGGATGTTTGTGATGTCCTTAGGTTAGTTAGGTTTAACTAGTTCTAAGTTCTAGGGGACTAATGACCTCAGCAGTTGAGTCCCATAGTGCTCAGAGCCATTTGAACCATTTTTGAACAGCTGCAAGCGTACCCAGTGCACAATCACGGATTGGATCAGTGAGCAGTCATGAGGCAGTTTGTGTGTCGTGCTTGAGTGTTGTTTAATCGAGCAAGTCCATTGTGCCCATGAATACACACGTTATTTGTGTACAGTTACTGTAATGGCAGTGCCCATGTGGGTGTGATGGAATAGCAGCATCGTTTCCATGACTGATGAACCTCCTGTGGCCGTCTGCGGTGGCCGTGCGGTTCTGGCGCTGCAGTCCGGAACCGCGAGGCTGCTACGGTCGCAGGTTCGAATCCTGCCTCGGGCATGGGTGTGTGTGATGTGCTTAGGTTAGTTAGGTTTAAGTAGTTCTAAGTTCTAGGGGACTTATGACCTAAGATGTTGAGTCCCATAGTGCTCAGTGCCATTTGAACCATTTGAACCTCCTGTGCCAACGTATTTCCCAGGTTCTTCAAACATTACGTGAATCCGGAACATTATCCAGAGTAAATGTAAAATCAAAACGTGAGGACGTCCAGTCAGTAGTGGAAAAGACGACATTACAATGGAACAACGGAGTCCCACCACCAGTACATGGCGCGCAAGCCATCACCTCCATATGCCAAAAATGCGAGTGTGGCGTATGTTACATCCAAGAGCTTGAACCCATTCCATGTGCCGCCCATGCAATATATGCATCCAGGTGACTCAGTAAGCAGACAACAATTTTTTGAATGGGTGACTGTACAGTGCGCAATACACTTTATTTGCAGACGTGGCTACATTTACTCGCAGTGGTATCATGAACACCTGCAGTTCTCATACATGGACGATGGAGGACCCACATGACACAAGGGAAACAAGATTCCAAGCTAAGTTGTTAGTGAACGTCTGGTGTGGTATGACTGATGACCTGGTGATAGGGCCTGTGTTCCTCCCAAATCGCATGACAGCCGCAGCATATGCACATTTACTGGTAAAAGAAGTAACGGCACTTTTTGAAAACCTAACATTAGAGCAATGATGGCAAATGTACCTGCAGCATGACTGATCAATTATTCACTGTACCAGACAAGTATCCCAGTATCTGAATAACACTTTTCCTCAACGGTGGATTGGCTGTGGCGGACCCATTCACTGGCCAGCCAGATCACACGACATAACCCTATAAGACTTTCGTTTATGGTCGTTTATGGGCGACGATGGATACTCGTGAAGAACTTGTCGCTCGCATCACCGTCGCTATTGCCCGCATTAAAACTGGCCGAGATGACGTTCGATGTGCAACACAACACACGCTTCAACATATTGGCAAGTGCAGTGAGATGGGTGGAGGACTTTTTGAACACCTCATGTACGAAATGGATATTTGTGATAAGGTCTTATGGGACCAAACTGCGGAGGTCATCTGTCCCTAAGGTTACGCACTACTTAATCTAACTTAAAGTAGCTTCAAATTGCGGAGGTCATCGGTCCCTAAGTTACGCACTACTTAATCTAACCGAAACTAGCTTCAAACTGCGGAGGTCATCGGTCCCTAAGTTACGTACTACTTAATCTAACCGAAACTAGCTTCAAACTGCGGAGGTCAGCGGTCCCTAAGTTACGCACTACTTAATCTAACTGAAACTAACTTACGCTAAGGACAAGGACAACACACCCACCCACCCACTCATGCCACCCATGCCCTAGGGCCCTGGGGAGAAGGAGAACTCGAACCTCCGACGGGGGGCGGGGGTGAGCCACGCGGGCCGTGACAAGACGATTCAGACAGCGCGACACCCCTTGTACGATGAATAAATCATCTGTCTCACCATTATTCTGTCCACTGTAGCTCCTACACAGCATTTTGGTAACTATTATTCACACTTTTCTTCGTACCCATTCGTCGATGTGGGTATTGTTCAACACACTCCAATTCCGTAACGATAGAAAATTTATTTTCACGTGCAGAATCACCTCACAAATTATGTGACATTTCTCCTGAATCACTCTGTATTTGTACGTTTTTTTCAATGTCTAGCTGGAGTCTGTCCAAACAAATACAGTTCATCACACCTTTCATGCGAAGTCCAGAGTCGTTGGAAAGAGTCGATTTGTTCTCCATTACAAGCATACTGCGTTTTAAGGCGGGATTTTGCGTATCGTTTGAATAGATGTCTCAAAAATTAATCTAGTGCGATACGCTATTTTATCAATATGTATTTACAGGGCCAGTAAAACACGAAGAATAGGCAATACTCCAGCGGCAACAGCAGCGCCCTGGCCTGCGCTGAATGCTATCGCAAGCAGCAGCGCTGGTCAGTCGCTGTTGGCGTACTAATTATTCTTCCTGTTTTACTGTCCCTGATAACACACATCGATGAAACAAATATCGCGCTAGACCAACCTGGGACTACTCTATCGAATGGACACGTAAAATTCCGCCTTAAAAAGCATTTGGCTTGTAGTGTGAAGCACTGCCCGTCTGACATCTTTTGCGAGTGACACCCGTAAACTACACTGCTGTGCAAAATTTAGGGACGAAAGTAGCTTTCGCATGATGGCTCATATAAATCTACGAAACTTGGATCGCTACGGTAAAGTGCTGTACAGCATAGTATAGTGACTGAAAGAAATATGCAATGAGACAGAGAGAAATGACACTTTTATTCAAAGACAATAAATAAACCGTGATTCATGATGGTCTCCTGGGCATTACAAAAGGCGATACATTGTTCTTAATAGGCTGCGTGATCACACAGACGGCAGCGCGTGCTCTGCAACGGGTTTCTAGGTTGGCCACACAGTTGATCAGGAGTTCTTGTGATTGAGTGTTCCATTCCTTCACCAGCGTGATTGAGATGGATAGTCATTGGTGTATGTGCTCATGCTGTAATACGTCTCCTCACACACCCCACACGTGCTCGATGGGATTTAACCCGGGGGAAAGTTCAGGCCAGTCCATTCTCTGAATGTCTTACCGCTACAACAGCTCCCCCAACTGTGCTGTTTGATGCGGTCGCGCATTGTCACCAATAAACATGATGTCAGAGCTACATGCACCGCTGAAGAGAAGGACATGAGGAAGGAGTAGAGTGTCACAATAGCGTCCGGTGAGTGTGCCGTTTTCCAAGGTTTAGAGGTCTGTACGCCCATTCAACATTGTGCCCCCCCACCATAATATCTGGCCCACCAAAATGATCACGTTCGACAATGCTGGACGTACTCTCACATTTCGAGACTTGGAAAGACGTTATGCACCCAAGAACATTGCCGAACGTAATTTTTTGGGTGCTCCATGTGTATAGTGTGGGGCCCCGACACAATAAATCCTAGCTACACGAGATAGTTTTCGGAAAAAGTGTTCAGTACTGCTTCACAAAACTGACTGTCCATACCTCCTGCAAAGAATCCATAGACTTCGAGTGTATAGTCGATAGGTTTCATTTGCATTCCACTAACATTGCGTCATGAGTGTAATTCCGCGGTACTGAAAGCAGACTTTCATTGAATGGTTGTACAACTGATACGGTGGAATGGAGGCTACTTTTCTCCATCTCTTTTGATTTGAATGCCCATTATTATTTGCTGCTCTCCCGATGTGTCGCAAAGGGGGCTAGCGCATGGCTCTAAACTATATCAACACGCGCGCATCTTCTGTAAATGACATTTAGTCGGATCTTGCTATACTATGTGATCTAAAAAATCTAGAAACCCCCAAAAACAAACGTTTTTCATATTTGGTGCATTGTGCTGCCACCTACTGCTAGGTACTCCATATCAGTGACCTCAGTAGTCATTAGACAAACGTGAGAGAGCAGAATGGGGCGCTCCGCGGAACTCAAGGACTTCGAACGTGGTCAGGTGATTGGGTTTCACTTGCGCCATACATCTGTACGCGAGATTTCCGCACTCCTGAACATCCATATGTCCTCTGTTTCCGCTGTGATGGTGAAGTGGAAGCGAGAAGAGACATACAGCATCAAAGCGTACAGGCCGACCTCGTCTGGTGACTGACAGAGACGTCGACAGTTGAATAGGGTCGTAATGTGTAGCAGAGAGACATCTATCCGGACCATCACACAGGAATTCCAAACTGCATCAGGATCCACTGCAAGTAGTATGACAGTTAGGCGGGAGGTGAGAAAACTTGGATTTCATCGTCGAGAGGCTGCTCATAAGCCACACATCACGCCGGTAAATGCCAAACGACGCCTCGCTTGGTGTAAGGAGTGTAAACATTGAACAGTGGAAAAACGTTGTGTGAAGTGACGAATCACGGTACACAATGTGGCGATCCGATGGCAGGGTGTGGGTGTGGCGAAAGCCCGGTGAACGTCATCTGCCAACGTGTGAAGTGCCAACAGTAAAATTAGGAGGGTTACTGTTATGGTGTGGTCGTATCTTTCATGGAGTGGGCTTGCACCCCACGTTGTTTTGCGTGGTACTATCACAGCACAGGTCTACATTGATGTTTTAAGCACCTTCTTCCTTCCCACTGTTGAAGAGCAATTCGGGGATGGCGACTGCATCTTTTAAGACGGTCGTGCACATGTTCATATTCACGGCCTGTGGCGGAGAGGTTACACGACAATAACATCCCTGTAATGGACTGCCCTGCATAGAGTTCTGACCTGAATCCTAAGAACTCCTGTTGGGTGTTCTGGAACGCCGACTTCGTGCCAGGCCTCATCGACAGGTATCGATACTTCTCCTCAGTGCAGCACTCCGTGAGGAATGGGCTGCCATTCCCCAAGAAACCTTCCAGCACCTGACTGAACGTATGCCTAAAGAGTGGAAGCTGTCATCTGGACTAAAAGTGGGCCAACACCATATTGAATTCCAGCATTACCGATGGGGGGCGCCACGAAATTGTAATTCATTTTCAGCCAGGTTTCGGATACTTTTGATCACATAGTGTATACACTGTTCAAAAGAATTAATGGAACAGGTTTACAAATCCTAGTACGTTCACTCTAATTTGTTACTACTTTTTGTCTCATTTCGTTCGTCACTGAGCGTATGCAAGAGACATTTATAAGCATTCATCTGCATAAGAGTGCAAGGTGACAACGTGAAAGAAAGAAAGTGTTACAGAATAGAAGTGTCATAATAAGTTAGTATTTCTGAAAAAAGTATTCAACCGAACACAGGTTGTTTCGTCGCCTTACCGTGTATCTCAATGCATCGTTGTCTATTAACCGCCTGTGTAATTGCCAAAGTGAGGCAGGTCAGTTCACAAATGGCATGAGACAAGATCATGGACAAATAAAAGCCTCATGTTGCTGTAATAACAAGTTTGAAACTGGTTTGGTGCACCTCTTTACGCTAGTCTATCTTGCTTAACTTTTTTCGTGTATGCGAACTCGCTGCACCCTGGACTCGTCTGAACCTACTTACCGTATTCAAACAATATCTCCGCTGCTCTAATTTTTACCCCAAGCTCTCTCACCATTTCCAGATTAACCATTCCTTAATGTCTCATGACGTGTAATGTCGGTTTTCACCTTCCTTAAGTCAAGTTGTGACATAAATTTCTTTTCTCTCCAGTACGATTCATTACTCATTCATTAGTTATCCAGTCTGTCCATATAGTCTTCAGAATTCTTCTATAGCACTACATTTCAAAAGCTTCTGTTCTCTTTTAGTTTTCGATATCTAACGTTCCTATAATTCTACATTCCTAACCAATACTTTAGGAAGTGAATAGCTAACACTTAAATTTGTATTCGAGGTTAACATATTTCCCTGTTTTCAGTAAAGATTTTCTTACAACTGGCAGGTTGCAGTTTATATCTTCCTTCCTTGAGAAACATTGCTGCTCAAATAACAAAACCCGCTCACTACCTTCAACGTCTCATTTCATAATATAATTCCATCACCATCACCTAATTTATTTTAGTTTCACTGTTTCACTCTTGTTTTGCTTATGTTGATGTTTAGACACTCATTAAGACACTCATTCCTGTGACCTCACCATTCAAGTCATTTTTAGTCTCTGACAGAATTATTTCGTCTCTCTGAACCTAAATTCTTTTCCTAAATATATATCTAATTTCTTTAATGCTTTTTCAGTGTATGAGTTGAATAACACGGGGGTCAGGCTACAGCCCAGTGTCACTGTCTCCTTAACTGATGCCTCTGTTTCATGTCTTCTGACTCTCTGAAAATCCGGTTTGGTACCTGTACAGACTGTACATTTAACTTCCTGTACATTATCGATGATAATTTCAGAATTCCAAAGGATGTATTCCAGCCAACTTTGTGCAAAGCCTGTTCTATATTTAAACATGGTATAAATGTATGTTTTCCTTTATCTTTTAAGTCCTATGCTCAATATTTATCACGTGTTCTTAAATTTCACCGGAACCTAAATGGACCTGCCACTAAGTCTGCTTCTTGGACTCGTCCACCCTTCTGTCGATAATCCGTGTTAGTATATGACAACCATAATTTATTACCCTTTTATAAGGCTTGACATGATCAAAAATGTGGAAAAGCTCTCTTAGTCTTCACTCAATACTTTATGTAGAACACGAGGTTATAAAATGATATGACAAGTTTCGATTGTGCTAGCAATCATCTTCGGATCTCAAATGGACAGAAAAAAATGTTGTCCATATAAGTTCTACTTACTTACAATACGTAGAATATAAAAAGGAAAGAAAGTGACAAAGAACACAACATAAAATATCATTATATAGTGTAAAACGTAACATGTTGTACAATCGAGCAATGAATCATTAAAACTAAGGGGTTTCTCGCGATGTTGCAATTGAAGAAAAAACAAACGTGCATCTGCCAGAAGACACCACTATATGCACAATTACGTAATAAAAATTGTGTAGCAAAACGAAGTTAAACAATATACAGTGGAAAAAGAATGTTGACAGGTTAACTTAAGCTAGTAAAAGGGTTCAACAATCGAAGATAATAAGATATGGGGTGAGTGTATGAAAAGATAAAACAACAATTCTAACGAGGAGGCTGCTAACTGATAACAATGGGGTTTCTTATTAAATTACCAAGTAGTTTGATAAAGAAAATGCAAAGAACTAAGTAGGAATGTTGTACCGCCAAAAGGTTAATTGTAAATCAGTAGATTACTAAATAGTTCAATGAACAAAATCCAAACTACGGAAGGGCAGAGAGGGAACGCCGTTATGTGTCATAGTAACATACTTCGTTTTTGTTTCCTGGTCCTTATTCGTGACTGATTTACCTATACGTGATTCATATCATTTCTTGATTTTTCTATAAGCTATGGTAATGCAGTGGTTTTATAACTGTTTGTTACAGCAGTCTGTCTCAGTGTACTGAGTCCTTTATTTACTTCATTTTGTTGCAATGGCAAGCGTATTTTAACATTTTCGCATAACTACTCTAGTGATCTGACACTTTTATGTCATATGTGAAAATGAGATATAGTGATATGTGGTTACAGGAGTGATCCTGACGCTTACTGACTCGTATAAAGACAGGAAGCTTCCGGGAGTGCTTTTGCAAGGGCCCTTTTGCACTCGTGCACGGTATATGGGTGACTGGGGGAATAACAAGATGCAGGGCACCGGAATGAAGAGATATCTGCTGGTTGCAATGCACTTATCGATAATACAACTTTCCCTCCTACCCTTCTGTCTTTTGCAATTTTTTGTTAAATTATTTCGTAATTTAGTGACGAATAATGAACTTCGGACGGTACAACATATCTTTCTCGTACCTTATATTTTATTTGACAAGGAGCACCTCCCACTACCAATTAGCAGCCCTCTCATTAGAATTATTTTTTTATCTTCACATATACTTTCACCTCATTTTATTATTTTCAGTTGTCGAACTATTTTAACCAACGTAAGTTAACCCGACAACATTCTTCTTCTAGTGTATATTATTTAACTTCTTTTTAATATGGCAGATGTTGTGCGATTGTGGACACAGTTGTGCCCACCAATACATACACGTTTGTTTTTTTCTTAAATAGCAACACTGTTGTTGTTGTGGTCTTCAGTCCTGAGACTGGTTTGATGCAGCTCTCCACGCTTTTCTATCCTGTGCAAGTTTCTTCATCTCCCAGAACCTACTGCAGCCTACATCCCTCTGAATCTGCTTAGCGTATTCATCTCTTGGTCTCCCTCTACGATTTTTACCCTCCACGCTGCCCTCTAATGCTAAATTGGTGATCCCTTGATGCCTCAGAACATGTCCTACCAACCGATCCCTTCTTCTGGTCAAGTTGTGCCACGAACTCCTCTTCTCCCCAATCCTATTCAGTATCTCCTCATTAGTTATGTGATCTACCCATCTAATCTTCAGCGTACTTCTGTAGCACCACATTTCGAAAGCTTCTATTCTATTCTTGTCCAAACTAGTTATCGTCCATGTTTCACTTCCATACATGGCTACACTCCATACGTATACTTTCAGAAACGGCTTCCTGACACTTAAATCTATACTCGATGTTAACAAATTTCTCTTCTACAGAAACGCTTTCCTTGCCATTGCCAGTCTACATTTTATATCCTCTCTACTTCGACCATCATCAGTTATTTTGCTCCCCAAATAGCAAAACTCCTTTACTACTTTAAGTGTCTCATTCCCTAATCTAATTCCCTCAGCATCACCCGGCTTAATTCGACTACATTCCATTATCCTCGTTTTGCTTTTGTTGATGTTCATCTTATATCCTCCTTTCAAGACACTGTCCATGCCGTTCAACTGCTCTTCCAAGTCCTTTGCTGTCTCTGACAGAATTACAATGTCATCGGAGAACCTCAAAGTTTTTATTTCTTCTCCATGGATTTTAATACCTACTCCGAATTTTTCTTTTGTTTCCTTTAATACTTGCCCAATATACAGATTGAATAACATCGGGGAGAGGCTACAACCCTGTCTCACTCACTTACCAACTACTGCTTCCCTTTCATGTCCCTCGATTCTTATAACAGCCATCTGGTTTCTGTACAAATTCTAAATAGACTTTCGCTCCCTGTATTTTACCCCTGCCACCTTTAGAATTTGAAAGAGAGTATTCCAGTCAACATTGTCAAAAGCTTTCTCTAAGTCTAATCTTTCTTCTAAGATAAGTCGTAGGGTAAGTGTTGCCTCACGTGTTCCGATATTTCTATGGAATCCAAACTGATCTTCCCCGAGGTCGGCTTCTACTAGTTCTTACATTCTTCTGTAAAGAATTCGCGTTAGTATTTTGCAGCTGTGACCTATTAAACTGATAGTTCGGTAATTTTCACATCTGTCAACACCTGCTTTCTTTGGGATTGGAGTTATTATATTCTTCTTGAAGTCTGAGGGTATTGTTGCAGCTATTTTTCGTTAATTATGTCGAAAGAAACCCCATGTAAATCCCATGCTGCAGACAGTAACGTGTAAATTATTACGTCGATAATAGGAGAGTATTTAGGAGTACGTAAGAATTGTGCTAAAAGCAGGGAGAAAATAGATGAATAAACGGCATTTCATCAGTTGAGCGGAGCGCCACGGGGTTTCTCTTCGACAGCATTGCTTTACTCATAGAGCGCCCGTAAACACTTCGAATGCACCTCGGCAGGTGACACAAAGCCTTACGTAAGTCTCTCTTATTTCGACACCACTAGATCGCTGAACAACAGAAGCCGTAAAAATTTCTTCACCCTTTTCACGTCAGTGCTTTCTGTTCTGCAGCCGCACCACCAAACCGACTTGTTTTCTTGCTCTTAATCTGTTGTTTGTTCATTGTGTTGCAATGCAGCGGATCTTCTCAAGACCGTCACGTGCCGATACGCGCACGTGTACGGACACGCAAGGCGGCAAACAAAGAAAGAGTCGAGTAAGAATTAATATTCCGGGCGGGAAAGAGCGCCTGGTTCCCGGCACGAATCCACCCGGCGGACTTTTGTCGAGGTCCGGTGAGCCGGCCAGTTTGTGAATAGTTGTTAGACGATTTTCCATCTGCCCCGGCGAATGCGGGCTGGTTCCCCTTATTCCGCCTCAGCTACACTATGTCGGTGAGTGCTGTGCCAACGCCGGCCATTGTGACCGAGCGGTTCTAGGTTCTTCAGCCCGGAACCGCGCTGCTGCTACGGTCGCAAGTTCGAATCCTGCCTCAGGCATGAATGTGTGTGATGTCCTTAGGTTAGTCAGGTTTAAGTAGTTCTAAGTCTAGGGGACAGATGACCTCAGATGTTAAGTCCCATAGTGCTTAGAGCCATTTGAACAATTTTTTTTTTTTTTTTCTGCGCAGACAAGTTCTCCACGTACGCGTACATCACCATTACTCTACCACGCAAACATAGGAGTTACACTCGTCTGGTGTGAGATGTTCTCTGGAGTGGGTCTACCGGGGGCCGAACCGCACAATAGCCCTGAAAGAGTGGTTCGGTGTGGGGCGGCAGAGGGGCGCAGTGGACTGCGGTAGTCGTCGTGGGGTTGTGGACCACTGCGGCTGCAGCGGGGTCGGAGCCTCTCCGTCGTTTCTTCGCCCCCGGTTAACATACAATACAATAAAATACAAGAATTAATAAGCAATCAATTAGGTGACACATTCAGCACCATTAGGTAACAAACGACTCTTCGATGTATCCATAATTTCTCCATTAATTTTTTTTCGAGTTACTTGAAAATTTAGTCACGATTTAAATCGTTAACAAAACTTCCGAGAAAAAAAATCATGATAATCATTCCTAAGGTACTGAGGAGCTGAAATCTGGAAAGAGATTTCAGCTACTGTCATTTCCAGAGCCGTTAAAGGCCCACTTAAGCTAAAACAGCTTGTCAAAATTTACTACGTTTGCCAAATATTTGACCTTGTAAAGTGCAGTTTGACATGTTTGTCAGACATAGGGCATGTTTGACGTGTTTGCCAGAAATACTGACTGACGGAAAATTGGACAAGATGGCGGACGTTGTTTGTGTCGATTTTTCACTACACATGATTAGTTAAAAATAGGTGTATTACAATCTATCTCACTGTATCGTGAGTTTCTACAATTATGGAAACTGAGCCGTGGTAAAAATTGCTGTTTTGAAGAGTGCGCCGCAACGCGTAGTGTAAAGCAGTCGCTTTCTGTTTCTGGCGGTGGCGCCGTTGTGGCTATCGCAGCTGTGGTGTCTCCCTCTGGTGGGAAAGGGGAAAAGTTGCCTGTTCACGTGCATTTAAGGGGCGCTGTGAGCGCCGCAGGAGGTCAGTCTGTCAGTTTGAGTCTAGTCAGTTGGTCAGCCGGCTCAGTGTCGGGCAGTCAGTGTCTGTCTGTCAGTCGGTGTGCCGTACGTTAAGATTGTCAGTCGGAGTGAGGCTAGGTCAGTCTCCCATCACCAGTTGCTGGTCTGTCTCTCGTTTGCATTTCTGCGGCAGTTACTGTCTGTCTGTCGTCGGATCAAACTTTAAAGCCAGAATATGAGAGTCTTGCCACTCCGCCAGTAACGGAACTCTACTAGTGGTCGCCCGGTCGGGGCTGAGTTCCGGGATCAGTGTCTGAGCGTTAGGCCGCCAGTCTGCTCGAGTTGCTCGGGCAACGGTCATTGGCGGTTGGATGGGTCGGTTGGTCGGTCGCGCACTGAGACACGAGATGACTTGTCCGCCTTGAGCGTCGGCGCATGTGAGGTCCCCTCGTGAGTCCAGTGGGCAGCGCCGTATAGAAAGGGATAGCGGCTTCGCGGTTCACGCGAGAGCAACAGGAGCGAAACCACGACATCGGGCTGGCCGGGGCGAGCTGCGACGCCGTGAGACGGGAGATCAGCGTGCCTTCCTGCGTCCGTTGAAGCGGCTGGCATCGGACGGTTCGGGAGAGCGTTGTGGGTGCTGCGCCAGGGTCTTCGCCAGAAATTGCAGTTTATTAGAAGTTAAGTGATTGGAGATATGTTGTTTTATTTACTTGTTAAATTCTACCTGTTTTCTTGGTTAGGTCACCAGCTGCTTTGTTTTGGGGTCGTCCCACCATTCTTCTCCGGTTTGGGTGGTCCGTTTTTCCCTTGCGGAATTAGGAAGGTTTAGAGCAATCTGCGGTTCGGTTTGTTTAGTAACCCCCCCCCCCCCCCTGTCAATCTGCCATACGTTAATAGCTGCCTCTGTCATGTTTGTCGTATTCCGTGCTAATGAATTTATTGCTTAAAGGCCGAATTCTTGAAATATGTTTTTATCTTGCCTATCATCTTGCGAGGTGATATATGTGTAATGTAGAGCACGTTGTACATTTATGTAAGTCTACATTTTATGAGTTTTATTTAAATAATCATTTTAGGTTATAAGGTTGCCACCTTTCCACCGTAAGAGTCCTAAAAAAAAAAAAAAAAAACAAATTGCACTTTCGGTGGCAAATAATTTGAGTGTTGTACCATTTCCATCCCTCTTACGGGGTGCATATTTTACGTGTTTGTGTGAGTTGTTAAAAATTTTTTAGTTTAAAGTAATCTGGTGTGTTGCAGATTTGCACCAGTGTACTCTTTCAGAGGTTGTTGTGAGCGGTCATGACTACTGCCGTGTTGAAAGGGAGCAGGCAAGCTTCTCAGCCCGAAGGCTCATACTGTTAATATTGTTCTTTCTGCCTCTAAATAAAATTGTAACTTGATATTTCGAGGGTGCTTTTCTGCTTATAATTTTGAATCTGTTTTCGTAAAAGCTTTTAGGAATAAAATTCACATTATCGCTAGTAAATGAAGTAAATTCTTTAAGAAAGCCCGCATCTCGTGGTCGTGCGGTAGCGTTCTCGCTTCCCACGCCCGGGTTCGATTCCCGGCGGGGTCGGGGATTTTTTCTGCCTCGTGATGGCTGGGTGTTGTGTGCTGCCCTTAGGTTCGTTAGGTTGAAGTAGTTCTAAGTTCTAGGGGACTGATGACCGTAGATGTTAAGTCCCATAGTGCTCAGAGCCATTTTTTAAGAAAAGATTTTGAAAGTAAAAATTTAAAGTTCAGGAAGCGTAATTAAGGATAAATGGTAGTTATCAAAATGACAGCAGTATGGCATCTTACCCAGTCATATAGAGGGTGATTCAAAAAGAATACCACAACTTTAAAAATGTGTATTTAATGAAAGAAACATAATATAACCTTCTGTTATACATCATTACAAAGAGTATTTAAAAAGGTCTTTTTTCACTCAAAAACAAGTTCAGAGATGTTCAATATGGCCCCCTCCAGACACTCGAGCAATATCAACCCGATACTCCAACTCGTTCCACACTCTCTGTGGCATATCAGGCGTAACAGTTTGGATAGCTGCTGTTATTTCTCGTTTCAAATCATCAATGGTGGCTGGGAGAGGTGGCCGAAACACCATATCCTTAACATACCCCCATAAGAAAAAATCGCAGGGGGTAAGATCAGGGCTTCTTAGAGGCCAGTGATGAAGTGCTCTGTCACGGGCTGCCTGGCGGCCGATCCATCGCCTCGGGTAGTTGACGTTCAGGTAGTTACGGACAGATAAGTGCCAATGTGGTGCCGCTCCATCCTGCTGAAATATGAATTGTTGTGCTTCTTGTTCGAGCTGAGGGAACAGCCAATTCTCTAACATCTCCAGATACTGTAGTCCAGTTACAGTAGCACCTTCGAAGAAAAAGGGACCAAAAACTTTATTGGCTGAAATGGCACAGAAAACGTTCACCTTAGGTGAGTCACGTTCATACTGAGTTGTTTCCCGCGGATTCTCAGTGCCCCACGCTGAACAACTGTCGTCGATTCACTTCTGCCGTACTCAATAACACAAAAAGCTTTCTGTTGAGCGGTCGCCATCTTAGCATCAACTGACGCTGACGCCTAGTCAACAGCGCCTCAAGCGAACAAATGTACAACTAAATGAAACTTTATAGCTCCCTTAATTCGCCGACAGATAGTGCTTAGCTCTGCCTTTTGTCGTTGCAGAGTTTTAAATTCCTAAAGTTGTGGTATTCTTTTTGAATCACTCTGTATATCGCAGGAAGAGCTTAAGAAGGAAATCAATATTCTACGCATAACATACAAGCCGGAGCGCAATGGAATTTTAAAAAATCATAATTCTTCGAGTCTTCCACGGACAATGTGGACTATATGTTCCCATGTTGTGTTATTTTAATTAACTGTCGTGAGAGGCCCAATTAGAAGAGAATAAATTTTCGCACACTTGCGTCTTCTATTTCAGTGTGAGGTTGAAGTAACTCTAAGCAAGTTATTGAAAGTTTCACTGTCCATCCGTAGAAAGTTAGTGTAAACGTCAGGTTTTGAGTGTAACGTTTCAATTAACATATTTTCATGTGTGTATTTCTCTATCGTTTTAAACGATTTCCTGGACTAGCCTCTTGTTTTCTTCTCCTTCTTTTTCTTTAAACACAGTGCCAGAATCCAAGTCAGAAACGCTTTATCTGCATTTGTAGCCATTCCCTCTAGTGGCAAAATACAGCGTACACGAAAAGCGTCTGCTTCAAAAGTAAAATTAAATGTACAAGTTTTGTTGGTACGTGTACGAGCTTGTTTGACACATCCGTGGCTAGATAAGGGCAAATTTGACAAACAAGTTTCGTCTTTTACGGGGATCTTAATAATTTACTCAGAATGGCGCCAACAGTTAAAAGCTGTTATGGTGTAAATTGGCGGCATCTTTCCCGAGGGAAGCGTAGTGATACGGTGAAAGCCGACGTTCTGACGGTTTGGTCTTCGCCAATATAGAAAACCTGTATCTGATTAAAGCTGTGGTCAGTTACTATGTCTCAGCAAGCAAGCTTTGGACCCATGGCCTCCTACACAGTCGGAAACGGCTCTAATTTTTCAGTCGGAAGGTTACTGGGGTGTGGCACCGGTCCGGCTACTTAATGTTGACCGTCGCTATGTCCGTTCATTCAGTTTGAGCTTCGAGATGTACCAGCAACTGTAGTCTCATTATCATTCGCAACCGCATCTTGCTACAGGAGCTTATCGCCACGCAGTAGTAGCAGGTTAGCTGTTCATTAGCTTGAGCAGAACATAACAATATCGTTCGAATACGCACTATGTTTCGTTCACTTGTTGAGCGCTGATATTTCGCCCTACGACTGCAAACTAACAGATTCACCGAAGTTTCGCCCTTTACTACCTTCATCTACATCCCATAGTTCAGCGTTCTCTCTCCGATTTGATCGCGCTTCTGTGTATCCATCTGTGATTAAATACACTCCTGGAAATTGTAATAAGAACACCGTGAATTCATTGTCCCAGGAAGGGGAAACTTTATTGACACATTCCTGGGGTCAGATACATCACATGATCACACTGACAGAACCACAGGCACATAGACACAGGCAACAGAGCATGCACAATGTCGGCACTAGTACAGTGTATATCCACCTTTCGCAGCAATGCAGGCTGCTATTCTCCCATGGAGACGATCGTAGAGATGCTGGATGTAGTCCTGTGGAACGGCTTGCCATGCCATTTCCACCTGGCGCCTCAGTTGGACCAGCGTTCGTGCTGGACGTGCAGACTGCGTGAGACGACGCTTCATCCAGTCCCAAACATGCTCAATGGGGGACAGATCCGGAGATCTTGCTGGCCAGGGTAGTTGACTTACACCTTCTAGAGCACGTTGGGTGGCACGGGATACATGCGGACGTGCATTGTCCTGTTGGAACAGCAAGTTCCCTTGCCGGTCTAGGAATGGTAGAACGATGGGTTCGATGACGGTTTGGATGTACCGTGCACTATTCAGTGTCCCCTCGACGATCACCAGTGGTGTACGGCCAGTGTAGGAGATCGCTCCCCACACCATGATGACGGGTGTTGGCCCTGTGTGCCTCGGTCGTACGCAGTCCTGATTGTGGCGCTCACCTGCACGGCGCCAAACACGCATACGACCATCATTGGCACCAAGGCAGAAGCGACTCTCATCGCTGAAGACGACACGTCTCCATTCGTCCCTCCATTCACGCCTGTCGCGACACCACTGGAGGCGGGCTGCACGATGTTGGGGCGTGAGCGGAAGACGGCCTAACGATGTGCGGGACCGTAGCCCAGCTTCATGGAGACGGTTGCGAATGGTCCTCGCCGATACCCCAGGAGCAACAGTGTCCCTAATTTGCTGGGAAGTGGCGGTGCGGTCCCCTACGGCACTGCGTAGGATCCTACGGTCTTGGCGTGCATCCGTGCGTCGCTGCGGTCCGGTCCCAGGTCGACGGGCACGTGCACCTTCCGCCGACCACTGGCGACAACATCGATGTACTGTGGAGACCTCACGCCCCACGTGTTGGGCAATTCGGCGGTACGTCCACCCGGCCTCCCGCATGCCCACTATACGCCCTCGCTCAAAGTCCGTCAACTGCACGTACGGTTCACGTCCACGCTGTCGCGGCATGCTACCAGTGTTAAAGACTGCGATGGAGCTCCGTATGCCACGGCAAACTGGCTGACACTGACGGCGGCGGTGCACAAATGCTGCGCAGCTAGCGCCATTCGACGGCCAACACCGCGGTTCCTGGTGTGTCCGCTGTGCCGTGCGTGTGATCATTGCTTGTACACCCCTCTCGCAGTGTCCGGAGCAAGTATGGTGGGTCTGACACACCGGTGTCAATGTGTTCTTTTTTCCATTTCCAGAAGTGTACATGTTCCCTGTGTCGTTTGTGGTTGTGTAGCGCCAGTGGTGGCTGCTCTCGGCTTAATATTTTGTTTTGCTCAATTCTGATTTCTGAATATATCTCTATTTTTTTGTTCCTCCTAAATACCTTTCTTATTAGTGTTGCGAGATCCTCTCACCTTTCCCAGTATACAAACAGATCACGGACTTCCCGCAAATAGGATCGTTGACGTCGCCTTACACGAAACTTTCTAGCACATTAAAACTGTCTGTCGGTCTGAGATTCGAACTCGGGACCTTTGTCTTTCGCGGGCAAGTGCTCTACCATCTGAGCTACCCAAGCACGACTCACGACCCTTCCTCACAGATTTATTTCCGCCAGTACCTCGTCTCTTACCTTCCAAACTTCACAGAAGCTCTCCGGCAGACCTTATGGAACTATCACTCCTAGGTGAAAGGATATTGCGGAGAAATGGCTTAGCCACATCCTGGAGGATGTTTCCAGAATGAAACAGAATGAAATTTTTCACTCTGCAGCGGTGTGTGCGCTGATATGAAACTTCCTGGCAGACTAAAACTTAGTGCCGGTCCAAGATTCGAACTCGGGAGCTTTGCCTCTCGCGGTAGAGCACTTGGTCGCCAAAGGCAAAGGTCATGAGCTCGGGTCTCGGTCCCGCTGCAGAGTGAAAAACTTCATTCTGACGCCTTACACGGTCAGGTACTGGAAAGCAAATCAATTTCAAATCCCGGCTTCTTGTTAATATCTATCGCGTCCGCAGACTGGAGGAAGCTCTTTTCATTTTTGCTGCCTGGGACTGCATGAACTGTGGAAGACAGCTGGGAGTGGTAAAGCGGTGTGTCAAGTCTCTAGATCCGATCTCCGTATTGAGCTTTTTTAATAGGAATTAAAGTGACTTCCACCTCTGTCATTGTTTAGTGTCTCGGAAAAATGTCACTTTTCTACGAGATGTTGGTTTCTTACTAGGCTACACGTGAGGCGGTCCTTTTGCCGGAGGAATCCAGCTGAATATCCCCTCTTGTAGGATCTACACCAGTAAAACACTTAAATTCAGGTTGGCACGCTTTACTATCTCTTAACAGTCATAGCCTTTAATATAACAACTGAAACAAGGGAGCATGTGTTTTGTTTTGTTCAATGTAAATATTTCTCACTTTTACGAAATGACAGTGCAATGAAAAATTATCAACCGGTCTTGAAATCGAAAACTTAATTTTGTAATGGTAACCTAGTAAAAAGTTGATCATAGTCATAACATTTGCAAGAAAATAACAAAGCTTAAATGAGAAAATTCCCGTATTTAAATTTAAGTAGCGACGTATCCTAAAGACTGTTGATATTTTAGCATCTAGAGACATCGGAATGATATATTTTTATTCTTTTTCGAAGGTAATGCTGTGATGGATTTAAAAAAAATAGAAGTAACGTCATTGAAGATTTGACTGATCCAACTTCCTGATCTGTCTTTTCTCCTCATTTGTCATCATGAGCTAAGATCGACCAGAAACATGGAGGTGTACTTTTCACATTAGTATCGAAATTGTAGCATCAAGTGACATGGGTTCGGAATCGACAGCATGTGCGTAGACCTCAGCCGGCGCACCGTGTGCTGCTCACAGCTACGCGAAGAACGACACCTTTACACCTCCTAGAAGCGCATTGCCGGGACAGGCCGTCCTTTCATCGTCCGCTGTCTCGGATGAGGGGCGCCACGTATTCACGCCACCACAGGATGTAAATCCACATGACCTCACTAACCGCAGCTCCAGTTGGCCGGGGCATCCACAGCTCGGCCCTAGATCGAGTGCGTCTATAGACGTATGAACATTAGTGTGGAAAACTGCAGTTAGGAACAATACATCGTCGTAATTATTGTCTTATTCAGTATTTAGTGTCTTATACAGAATGGTCAGAAAAACTCTGAAAAGTTTGTAAGAGTGTTGCAGGGTAGTTTATGCTGAGAAGTAATTGTTAAGAAAAAAATCGTTATTTTGCGCCGTTTACGAGTTAATTAGCAATGATGTTAGCCAATTAGTCCGTTGCGCGTGCAAATTAAAGCGGCCCCCCGGAGACACTGTCGTCAAACGTGTTCTTCGTTTGGTTTCCAAAAATCGAACAAGAGACAAGTACAAAAACTGAACGTGGGATGATAGTAAGGATCGAAGCCGAGCCAATGGCTGAGCAGTCTCGTGCGCTATCATCTACTCTATGAGAACAACCCACTTCAGACATCGTAGCGCCTACTGCATCGGCATCCCACTTGACGTCGAAGCTACAAAGGATGTCTGCTTCACAGTGCATATATTCACCAGGAAAACCTACGTCGTCTGTGTTGTCAGCACAAATATTTACCGGCGGCCACAACACAACACCAGTTCTCCACCAACGGCCGCCAGGAACCGCTACCCATTCGCAGAGTCTGCAGAACAGCTTCACCAGAGGTCGCAACTTGCCCAGACACGACTTCGATACGGCAGGCCCGTGATCGCAAATAGTTCCGGCGGATACATCTGCCAAACGGGCTTCATGAGGCGGCGCCCTGCCGGCTGAGGGCAGTTCGGCGCACCGCTTGGAAGGAGACCGAGCTGCCAACTCAGCAGTCACGGCCAGACGCCTCTTCTAGCTGGCCGATCTCTTACAGATGGACTTCGTATAGTCGACGAATATCTTGACATTGTAGAATTGTTTGATTGTGATCTCTCCCCGTGAAGAGTCGGGTCTTTTCTACTATTATTTGTTATTCTATATTTGTGACGATCCGCAGCTGGGATCGAGTCTCTTGTTCTTTTGGGAGATTGTATTATTGTTTCGTTTTGGTGAGTCCAATAAATTGTTTCGGACTTGTATTTTCCACATTTGTATTCTTCTAGCGCAGATACTTCAACTGTTATCGATTGCATATAACTTACGCAGCCGGCCGGTGTGCTGAGCGGTTCTAGGCGCTTCAGTCTGGAACCGCGCGACCGCTACGGTCGCAGGATCGAATCCTGCCTCGGGCATGGATGTGTGTGATGTCCTCAGGTTAGTTAGGTTTAAGTAGTCCTGAGTTCTAGGGGACTGATGACCTTATGTGTTAAGTCCCATAGTGCTCAGAGACATTAACTTATGCACCACAGAACAACCTACAGCAGTGAATGTTGTGCATAATTCCATAATTAAGAGTACATAGTGTAAATAAAGAAATTGATGTGTTACCTTTTTGTTTATGTCTGATTGTATTTAATTGCCACCTCTTCTACCGAAACAACAATCGGAATAATATATTTCTATTCACTAGCGAAGAAAACGCTGTGATGAGTTTAAAAAAAATATCGATAACCTCACCGAATGTATGATTGATTCAACTTACTGCAATACCTTTTCACCTCTTCCGTCATCATGAGATAAGATCCACCAGAAACGGAGATGTTCTTTTGTCACCATTGTCAGATGCAGTTTCTGTTGATCTTTGATGCAGTTCAAGACTGGGAAGTAATTATGGTCGTGTCTCTTTGGTGCATTGTGTTCTGACACCAATGGAAACCAAGAGCTTCCAATGAAATGACTTTCTTCTGCGACTACCTCCTACTTCACCCCTTAGTAATAGTAATAGAGAGAAATAGTGCTAGGTTAAAGCAAGTTTTAATCCGTCAGGAGAACTGAACCCAGCTGGTCCATAAATGTGGAATCACCCTTTTAAAAGAGAAATTTAAAGCCACGTAGTGAGAGGTGGGAAAGGGAGGAAAATTTCTGAGGCTGTGTTACAAACATAGCGGATATTTAGGAAGCCGCAATCTTGGATGCAACGTGTAACTTTCAAATGGAAGGGAGGTCATGTTACATATCAAATAGGTAGAGAATTTCACGAGGAAAAAAACGTCTTTCATTTGTGAATGGCTTTATTCATTCTCGAGTTATGTCGCATTTTGCACGGAACTAGACGGTTGCTGCTGATAACACATAAAGGTTACCGGGTGTGCTCCACCTGTAGTCCAGCATCTTACAAAGTAATTATTATCCACTTCACCAATTCCTCACGCACTTTAACCAACACATGTACCGGAATGAGACCACATACATCAACTGTCAACTCCGAGAGGGGTGAAAATTTTCAGATCTCTGTCACCTGCACATTTGCTTTACATATCCTCGTACATAGAAATATAGTGGATTTAATATCGGAAAAGAGGTGGCCCCTCCACCAGACCTCTATGACCGACCAATCTCTGGGGAAACAGGATATCTATTTAAGCCAGGAAAGCTAGCTCGTAATGAAGTGGGACACCATCGTGAGGAAGTAAAGCTGGAAACGTCCCGTTCTCAGACAACATCGATAGCATATCTTCGTCTAACAACTGCAGAAAAGGGGCTGCTGTTAACATGCCATAACTTTCGATGCGCCAGCTATCTTTCATGGGTTCCTCCAAAAGGGGTTGACATCTCGCCAGTATTTATCGTTTCCTTTATTTACCTCACCGTGAACACAGAAATTAGGTTCATCCTTAAACATTACGATTAAAGAGAAACAATTATTTTCACCCGACTTGCGTGTCACCCAGTCTGCAAACTGAAACCGACGATCTGGATCGTACTCGGTGAGATGTTGTAACATTTTCACTTTGTAAGGGCGCGATTTATGCGTGGTCAAAGTTCTCATTACTGATGTATGGGTGGCCCTAGTTTCCTGCGAGATGCGGTGAGTACTGCAGTGCATTCTGGACTCTTATCGAGCGATGTCACAACACTTGATTGATGCTGCTTTACCTGTTCGATCACCCAGCTTTCTGTTTGTCTGCGACAGAGCCAGTATAATGCAATATCGCGAGAAGTTCCATCACCACTCCGTGGGTAATGGTCGGTGTGGGTGGCACTGGCTAAAATTCTCCCTGATAGTACGGGTGATCTTCTCTCCTGATATCAGGACGATCTGAATGCATTCGGCCAGTGTTAACGATATCAGCTTTCACGTCACCGATAAGGAAGAAAAATCAGTCGCAACTCCAGGGTGAATAAAGCTCAAATGCTCCATTGTTTTTTTCGTGTAATTCGGTATCTGCTTGATACGTCACACCAACCCATTTTATTTGAAAATTATGCGTCGTGTTCAAGATGGCAGCTTCCTAAATGGCCTCCATGTTTTTGACGTAGCCTCACAGATTTTTCGCAACTCCTGTCTCATACTACTTGACTTTAAATCTCTGTTTATCCATTTGTTTTGATTGTAGAACTGCGGTTCCATCACTATGGACGACTCTGTACATTTACAGTGAATCTAGGTGTGAACGATTTGGATTTGAACACTCCTGTAAGTAAAACAGAATGCGTATGTAGTTCAGGTTCTCACTAGGTACTCAAAAACTGATAGTGTATGTAGGCACTAACGGTGACGATCGACCAGAGGCAATTTGGTCTACACTTTATGATGGAAGTATTTTTTATCATAAGGACGCTAACATTTATGGTAATTATAACGGCTGGAAAAATATATCGATTTAATGTAAGCATGGACAATAGCAGCGTACAGCCAATATGTGATTAAGACTGAAGTAAAACGGCCGATACATGGATCTGGCAGCACTCCCTCTCACGTCACCAGAAACGTCAGTGTCCCACCGAGCTTAGCGTCGAAGAACCTCTAAATGAAGAAGAAACATGAAATCATGTACAATTATGGCTTTTCGACTACATGGACCTCAATGTAAGCATGGGGGACAAGAGTCAGGCTTAGAGAGATAGGATTTTCCCAACATTACATTACGTCTCGAAGAAGGAACAGAGCGAGATGGTGCCATGACAAGGGACTGGATTCGTATTTGTGAGGTCAGTGGCTCAAAATGCCCGTCTGGCCATCCTGACTTAATCTTGCCATGATTCTCCCTAAACCAGGACACAGAGTATCAGGACGCAGAGTACACACATACTTTCCGAACACCCGAAAGCGAATGAGTATGAAATACATAGATCCGACACGTGGTATGGTCCACTTGCTTACAGGGCATGGACAGGATCCACAACATCTCCATAGTGTTGGAATAATTGACACAAACATATGCACATGTAGAGAAAACGGCACAGCGTAACACATCACGTTATATTGCGACATGTTTAGACACACAAGACCACAACAGCACGACACTGACATACCACAAAGTATAAGACAGCCGGATGGTTGGTTAGAACTAAACACCATCACAGACACAATTTCACAAGCGCTGCACACAGCATACCGACAGGAACGACCATACATGAGACAGAGAACAGGGAATCACTTTACAAGAAAACACAACACATGGAAAGATTCCGACAACAACACAACCACTGACTCGGATCCCTCAACAAACTCAGAGCAAGACAACATGGATACAAAAACAATGTAAAAGTAAATAGTAGAACAATGAAATATAAAAGTATATATAGAACATAGCCAGTCATCGAAAATGTTTAAGGATCGTAACTATAGATAAGTAACACGTAAATAATTACTAAGTTTAATTTCAGAACGGCTTACATTACAGAAAAACTCTAAACCAAAATTTCCTGGAGAGGCGAGGCTCGACGAACTTACAAGGCTCCCGTCCCACAGGAAAAGCCATGCCATTGCCAGTAATTATTTAGGAATGTCGTACTACTGTCAAATGCTATCTAAACTGTAAATTTCCATAATAGATTATTCATCATGATGCATTACTAGAAACTGCACTATAACGGCAACATTAATATGAGGAATATATGCTAATTTATTACACATACGAAAAATTGTAAATAACGTAATTAAATACAATTTGTACTTAGATCTAAGCAAATTGCTGCTCCATCTGCTACTGGATCGAAGTTGTTCCGATACTCTCCCACCTGGAACAACCAGGTAGTGGGGAAACTTCTGTCAAAAACATTTCCTACCATCTTTTAGCTTCTTCTTAAGTAAACAGGTTGTTTCTGTTTTCTTTTCCTCGGATTATGCTCATTTTATACCAATATTAATTCATTGTTGTTACTTTTGTTTTATTGCTAAAAACAAATTTTGTTAGAAATATGGAACAATGTACTGTGATATGTGAGATTGTAAAATGTACGACCATCTTCTCAAAATAGGCAGCAGGTTTTGAAATATGTAATAAATGCAGGTTGCCTATATGCATGTGCAATCTTATCAGTGACATCATCTATCGTATCAAACATGTCATCAAACCACGCCCCCTTTGCCCTTCCTCCTCTCCTCTCCAGCAAACCAAAATACATATTGGTGTAAGTAGCTCAGTTATGCAAGTGAGGAATTAAAAAGAAGAATTCAAGTTGGCGGAACTATAGCAGCTTCGCTTTATACCCCATCCCTCTCTCCAGCCAATCTCAGCGAAGTATTAAAATGAGAAAATGAGCTGCGCGAAAATGGCGCCAAGTTCAAAGATATGCAGTAACAAATTACGTAACCTTCATTTTCCTAGGCGCGAAGATCAGGGTACGTATTATTTCTGTGACAGTCAAAGATATTTGCGTACACATACAATACATACCTATATATTTAACAAGTATAATATTAAATGATGTGTGAAAATGGTGTCAAGTTGCATTGTTTCTGAACGTTCACTTCAAACTCAACAATATTTACGAAAACACACACACACACACACACACACACACACACACACACACACACAAAAATACACCACAAAAATTATAGATATAAATTTTATTACAAAAAAATTTCAAAGTGAACTTTGATAGATTGTGCTGTCGCACGCAGTGGAAAATACGTATTTAATCCTCGTCTTCCACACTTTTTAAAATATCATCTACTTGGTTGTTACAATTTTAGTAAATATTTAAGACATCTCCATCAGACAACCGAAGGGTTGACTGCTGTTTCTACCTTAATAAAATCGAAATGGCACTGAATTTCATTTCGTGGGTAAACTGTATACAATATGAATAATCTATTATTAACGTAACAGGCAACCAGCTTGTTATACCGGAACAGAAACATTTCAGTGTGAAAAATACGTTCATAAGTATCATACACTTCAAAAGCGACAAAGTGTCAGAATCTGTTAAGAACTCCCTCTGAAGCGAGTGTATTATCTTTGAATTCACTTCTGAAATAGCATTTCGATCATGTTACAACTAAACACTTGCGAACTAAAAAATGAGCCGAAACAAACCAGATATATTTTTAATATATCTTATTCTTCCACTGTGTGATACTTTGTGAATAGAAACTTACATATTTTATACACAGATTTTTTTCTATTAGGCACGTAAAGATAAGGATTAATACTTTCAAAATTTTCAAATGTGTGTGAAATCTTATGGGACTTAACTGCTAAGGTCATCAGTCCCTAAGCTTACACACTACTTAACCTAAATTATCTTAAGGACAAACACACACACACACCCATACCCCAGGGAGGACTCGAACCTCCGCCGGGACCAGCCGCACAGTCCATGACTGCAGCGCCTGAGACCGCTCGGCTAATCCCGCGCGGCGATTAATACTTTCTAAAACGACTGAATCGATATTATTCAGTCGTCCGAAATATCACCAGGGATGATGGTCGAGAATCTTAGCGGCAGATATATTTTGCACTCTTTCAGGTGAACCAGCGCTGCTATTCCAAATTTAGTGTTGACATGTCAGAACTGGAACTGGATGGCACACACTTTCTCCAACACTGATAATTTTATAGTGTGTACTACGCTCCCACTCGCACCCACATGCTTCAAGTTTTGTAATATGAGATCCTACTTTACTGCATTACAAAAAGTAATTGGTAAACAAAATATGTAGATTATGTTACTAGTAGTGCAAGTGTGAAAGTCGTACTTACATTCTGCGATGACAGTGACTATGATGATGATGGCGATATCTCTGATGGTGCAGCATGAATTACAAGTTGCTGCACCGAGTGCACCTGCTTTGACGAGGGGTACTCACAAGTAATGCAATAATTTTTTCCGAAAGCAGGTTGATTTTATTCAGGATTTCAATAACCATATTATTCCCCACTCTTTTGGCTACAAATGCCTGTTTTTCAACATAATTTCCCTTCAATGCGACGGTCGTACGCCACCGTATTGGGAGAGCCTGTATGCCCGCATGATATTCTACTGGTCGACGTCGGAACCAACGTCTTGCTGTACCAGTAACCTCTCCTTCCTCCACGCACTGCTTCACTGGGCCAAACCGATGGAAGTCGGAAGGTGACAGATCCGGACTGTACGGTGGGTGTGCCAGAACGGTCCAATGAACTCGGGACCTTTGCCTTTCGCGGGCAAGTGCTCCACCAACTGAGCTACCCAAGCGGGACTCACGCCCCGTCCTCACAGCCAGTACCTCGTCTCCTACCTTCCAAACTTTACAGAAGCTCTCCTGCGAACCGAGTCTCGGCACGGCACACAGTTTTAATCTGCCAGGAAGTTTCATATCAGCGCACACTCCGCTGCAGAGTGAAAATCTCATTCCGGTCCAATGAAGTTTTGTGAGCCTCTCTCGGATGTGCAGACTTGCGTGAGGCCTTGTGTTGTCATGAAGAAGGAGAAATTTGTTTGCATTTGTGAGGCAACAAATACGCTGAAGTCATTTCTTCAGTTCCCTGAGGGTAGCACAATACACTTCAGAGTTAATCGTTGCACCATAAAGGAGGCCATCAAATAGAATAACGCCTTCACAGTCCCAGAAAACCATCCCCAAGACATTACCAGCTGAGGTCGCGGCTTTGAACTTTTCCTTCGGAGGAGAGGTGGTGTGGCGCGCTACTCCATGGATTGCCGTTTTGCTTCCAGTTCGAAGTTGTGAACCCATGTTTCATTGCCTGGACGAAATTCGACGAAAATTGTCACGATGAGCCTCTAATGCACAAGCAACTTCGCACCGATGGTCCTTCGTTGCTCTTTATGGTCTTCTCTTAGGCGGCGAGGAACCGAGCGTTAACACAGCTTTGAATAGCCCATGTGGCGTACGAGCGTGTGTCCAGCTTTGCAGCAAGGCGTTTGATTGTGATCCGTCGGTCACCTCGAATGAGAATGTCCGCACGTTCTAACATTGCAGGAGTCACAGCTGTATGCGGTCGGCCGGCACTCAGGAGATAGGTCAGATATCGGCGACCTTATTTTGATGATGACAAACGCCTCTCCCAAGGACTCACTGTGAATTTGTTCACTGACGTATCTCCGTAGACGTTCTGCAAGCGGCTATGAATATCTGCGATGCTCTGGTGCTCCGTCAAAACAAACTCAATGATAACTCTCTGCTGGGAACGCACCTCCCTTATTGACACTAATTTCAAGGCGATGTATAGCGCCCCGACCTATTGGAACTTAATGAAATTATGGAGGCTGAGCAGGAATATTCCACGATGTCCCACAACAAATTTCGCGTTTTTCAGCCGTAATTGGCCGAGAAAAAAAGTGTTGCATCGCTTATTGAACGCCCTTCGTATAACATGTCACCATACTGAGTCAGCAGATAAAAATGCGTTGACTAAGCATTAGTCAGCCCGCCCGATTGGCCGTGCGGTCTAACGCACGGCTTTCTGGGTGGGAAGGAGCGCCTGGTCCCCGGCACGAATCCGCCTGGCGGATTTGTGTCGAGGTCCGGTGAACCGGCCAGGCTGTGGATAGTTTTTAGGCGGTTTTCCATCTGCCTCGGCGAATGCGGGCTGGTTCCCCTTATTCCGCCTCAGTTACACTATGTCGGCGATTGCTGCGCAAACAAGTTCTCCATGTACGCGTACACCATCATTACTCTACCACGCAAACATAGAGGTTACACTCGTCTGGTGTGAGACGTTCCCTGGGGGGTCCACCGGGGGCCGAACCGCACAATAACCCTGGGTTCGGTGTGGGGCGGCGGAGGGATGCAATGGACTGCCGTAGCCGTCGTGGGGTTGTGGACCACTGAGGCTGCGGCGGGAACGGAGCCTCTCCGTCGTTTCTAGGTCCTCGGTTAACATAGAATACAATACAATACAAGCATTAGTCAGCAAGCTTTCTACACTTCTGTTGTTTCAAGGTTTTTCTCTCCTTGCAACGAACGTGGTCCAAGCTCTGAGAAACTCAGAATGTCAGTCTCTGCAAACAGGGGATGGATAAGCGTACCCTACAACTCGTTGCCACAATTTTGTGGAAAAAATAAATTTGCAGTATTTTTTCACTATTTAACATGCACATGATTTACCAAGACATTGTGGATTTAAGGACACCGCAACTCTACTAATACATCACCAGTTGGCATTGCCTTGTGCACTAAGATGGGTCCTGCAGCTTGGTACGCTTGCTTGCATAAGGAACTCTGCAGACATCATACTGGCTTGGCTTATAGCTTCAGTTCTATTGCAGAATCGTATACAGTGTGTTTCCGAGACTCAATACACGCTCTTCTATGTGCAGAATCCCATGCAATAATTATATGAACTGTTTCCGAATCTGCGAAGTGCTCTTTTTGCGGACGTCTCTCAACTGATGGAGTATTTTCATACGCACCTACAACTGAGTCTTTTACTTCACTTTTGTCAGCAGTATTAGACTTCAAGCAGTAATCGATGTTTTGCAAAGCTAAGTCCTCTAAAAATTAAGCCTGGTTTACACTGGCACCAACGAGCAGACAAATCACAACCAGTCGCCTGCACATGCGTTTGCACTAGAGAGAACAGAAAAGAACACAAACACAGCTTATAAAACATGCGTTATTGTTTTTTGACGCAAATAGTTGGTACACTATGTAGGTAGAGCCACAATTCAAAACTTTGATCGATTGTTTTGCACGCTGTTTTTGTATATTTAAGCAAAACGGAATAGGAAAGGGACTTTAGGTGTCTGAATTTGTACGTAAGCTTGAAATATATGGATATGGTGCACTTAACAATGAATTGCAGCTCTGGTTTTCTATAGCATTATCCCAAAACTTTGAACATATGTTGGTTAATGCTTCTCATTACAGCTGAGAAGGAATTTAAAATCAGGACACTAGCATTTACACTCTGGGTATTAGCAATTAGAGTCATTTACATTAGTGATGGTCCGCAGCTCGAGGTCTCGCGATAGTGTTCTCGCTTCCCGAGCACGGGGACCCGGGCTCGATTTCCGGCTGGGTCAGGGTTTTCACCTGCCTCGAGATGACTGGGTGTTGTTGTGTCATCTTCATCATCATCATTCATCCCCATTACGGTCGGATGGAAGGCAATGGCAAACCACCTCCTCTAGGACCTTGCCCAGTACGGCGATGCGGGTCTCTCGCATCGTTCCCTACTCTCTGTTACGAAGTATGGGACTTCATCATCATCATTAGTTATGATTTTATCTTTCACCAGCTGCTATATCTCGATAGTTTCTGGTTTAGCACTTCAAGGACCTTAGGTATAAAGAAGATAATGTCAAGGAAATGTGATACGAAATGTACATACGACCTGTCATATAGGCAACGTGATATAATCTGTTATATTGTTAATCAGAAGGCAGATAGCGTGGTTCTGGGTAACCCGTCATCTAAAAATCTGTGACAAAAGAGTCATACATCAGCTGTGTAATTACAGCTGGAATACACTAAGGTGAAAAAAGCCATGGAATATCTCCTAATATCGTGTCTCACGTCCTTTTGCCCTGCGAGGTGCAGTAATTCAACGTGGCACGGATTCAACAAGTCGTTGGAAGTCCCCTGCAGAAATAATGAGCCATGTGCCTCTATAGCCGTCCATAATTGCGAAGGTGTTGCCGGTGCAGGATTTTTTCACGAATGGACCTCTCGATTATGTCCCATAAATGTTCGCTGGGATGCATGTCGGGTGATCTGAGTTGCCAAATCATTCGCTAGAACTATCCAGAATGTTCTTCACACCAATCGTGACCAACTGTCGCCCAGTGACAGGGCGCACTGTCATCCATAAAAATTCCATTGGGAACATGAAGACCTTGAATGGCTGCAAATGGTCTCCTTGTAGCCGAACATAACCATTTAGAGTCAATTATCGGTTCAATTGGACCAGAGGACCCAATCCATTTCATGAAACACAGCCCACACCAGTACAGAGCCATCAAAGTGTTCTGTTGAGAACTTGGGTACTTGACTTCGTAGATTCTGCCCCACACTCGAACATCAGCTCTTACCTACTGAAATTGGTACTTCTCTGACCAGACCTAGGTTTTGCAGTAATCTAGGGTCCAACCGATATGCTCACGAGCTCGGGAAAGGCGCTGCAGTCATAGTTCGTGCTTTTAGCAAAGGCACTTGCTTCGGTCGTCTGCTGCCATAGCCCGTTACCGCCAAATTGTGCCTCGCTGTTCTAACGGATACGTTCGTCGTATGACGCATATTGATTTCTGCGGTTATTTCAGGTAGTGTTGCTTCTCTGTTAGCACTGACAACTCTACGCAAACGCCGCTGCTCTCGGTCCTTAAGTGAGGGCCGTCGGCCACTGAGTTATCCGTGGTCAGGGGTAATGTTTGAAATTTGGTATTCTCGGCACACTCTGGACACTGTGGATCTCGGAAAACTGATTCGCTAACGGTTTCCGAAATGCAGTGTCCAATGCGTCTAGCTCCAACCATCACTCCGCGTTCAAAGTCTGTTATCCCCCGTCGTGCGGTCATAATCAAGTCGGAAACCTTTTCACATGAATCACTTGAGAACAAATGAGATCTCCGCCAATGCACTACCATGTGTACGCGAGACTACCGTCATCTGCATATCTGCGAATCCCTATCCCATGACTTTTGTCACATCGTTGTAAATGTGAGTGTGATCAGATCTTTCGTATATTTTTAATCAGCATAACAGATTCATATTTGCACGTGTCTACTTTCAAGGAAAGTTAATGTGCTTCTCGTTTTTAATACAAAACTTGTGCTCACTCCCACCTAATGCAAGTGTCTCGCCTATCTCACGTCTCCAGTTGGAAACTACGGGCCCTTTGACAGTCTTCTATTTCTGTTCCTTCAGCATTTGTGATGTGAATCCCGGAAGAACCTATGATATCTATATTCTTCTATTAGAAACAGTACACTCTTCCATCACTCATGCAACTAATGCCAACAACGACAGAAGTAGAAAAGATGACAAACGATACCTTTCCGCACTGCTAGGGACGTGAAACTCCTTGAAAGACTGACAGCGAATGGGACACAAGTGACTGCTCTTCCAGCGAGGTGAATGCGATAAGACACTGTGTTATCAGACGTTTACTCGAGCATCTTAAAGAGATTCGCTCTCGCTTCTTAAAGGACAGGAAAAGGCTTTTCTGTTGAAAAATGTTTTATACTGCACAACTCTGGCACAGTCATATAGGATACACTTATCTGTTTCCTGTTGCTGGAGAAAAATGGAGGAAGAGGTGAACTGGAAACTGGAAACCTGTGGAAAATTGATGACTAGAAATTTCACACAGGATGAGAAATTTCGATTCATGTGCAGGCTCTTCCACTGCTGACTGAGCATGAATGTTTGAGTATAAAAGCTAGGCTTCAGTTGGTGTCAAAATCGTGAGGTCGTATGAAAATAAAAACATTTAATACATATAATACTATTAAGAATATTACATCTTGAACTTAATGACTATTCATGCATTTTGTTGTCATTCAGTGTTACTGATTACTTATGCATGTTCTTTTTTTTTCATTCAGTGTTGTAGTTTCTGCTGGCAGTTGGAGAAAAAGCAGTCATTTCCCGGAAAAATACACCGAAATTCGACACGCGTGGCCACTCTCTGCAGTAGTAAAAAAAGGTCGAAGATCTTTCATTTACTAAGTCTTTTGCTTATCCTCTTAGTTACCTCCTTCAAAAGATCTAAGAATGTATCTCAAATGCATTTTCACTCGGTGTTACAGAATCTACAAATCTACAGCAGCGAATATGTCATCTAGTATCAAACAGTGGATAATGTGCAATCAACAGAGAATCTACAGCAGTCATGGAATTAGACATTGGTAGGGAGATCTTTGCTGTCTTGGAGACAGTCTGTTGTGTTTTCTAATGAAACTAGTTCTGCCTCGATGCCAGTGATAGCCGTGTGTTGGTCAGGAGGCCAGTTGAGTGCCAGCAACAAACCTGTCTGCATGCTAGACACACTGAACGTACATCTGGGGTTATCCCACGCACCCTAACTGCAAATTTGTACGTCAGTCTGGTGATTCGCCCCGTTTTGTTGCCATTCATGAACAGCATTCCTGGGGGTGCTTTCTAACAGGATAACGCTCGTTCACTTACTGCTGTTGTAACCCAACAAGCTCTACAGAGTGCCGACGTGTTGCCGTGGCCTGATTGATCACCAGATCTTTCTCCAGTTGAATGGATATGGACGCCATCGGACGACAACTACAGTGTCATTCACAAACAGCATTAACAGTCCCTATATTGACCGACCAAGTACAACAGGCATAGAATTCCATCCCATAAACTGACGTCCGGCACCTGTACAACACAATGCATGTTCCTTTACATGCTTGCTTCAACATTATGGCGGTTACACCGTAATTAGTGTACCAACATTTCATATTTGCAATGGCTTATCTCGCGCTTATATTAAACCTGTGGTCTTACGATGGAAATCACTTAATTCTGTTACCTAGACAAATGTATTCACGCTATTTCATTAATCTACATTAGTTATTCATTGGTGTTGCGGTTTTTTTGAGTTATTCTATTTCGAAACTGTCGTGCTACTATTTTCTGATGTCTTCGAAAACTTTTGCGGTCTTTGCCTTATTCATATGAACTGAATCCTGTGAATCACACCACTTCACCTAGCTTGACCTAACAACATCTGCTGGGAATTGCTTGGACAGAATTACAACTTATACCTGATATCGAATAGCTTGTTTGTTGAAAGAGGTATTAGAGACACAGTTGTCCATTGTTCTTGCTGAGATGCCATGGCCAGATTCATGTCCAATTATGATGACAAAACTGACGAATCTTACATTGTGTATCTTGATGTGAATAGTCTATACAGCCGGGTGATATTGTAGTGGCTTCCTCCAAAGAGTGTCGAAAATTTTGTGTTGGAAAACGTACGAGACAGTTCCATTATAGGGTACGTTTTAGAAGTGGAGTATTCACGATTTACGTTCAGAATTGCCCTTACGTTCAGAAAAAAATGTCTTCACCATCCGATGGCAAGAAACTAAAGAAATTATTTTCGACCCTATATAACAAGGAAAACTATGTTATTCACAACAGGAATCTGAAACAATGTTTACAATTGTATATAGAAAAACCACACAAAATGTACGAAAGATTACTGGTAACGTACTGGGAAGGTCGATTTAGGGCAGCTGCATTAACTGCCAAACCAAATTTTCAAAGGTGTGTAATTTTTAACGAATGTCTGGCTGCCATTGATTTGAGGAGGTTTAATGTGTTCCTTGATTAACCCATTACAGTAGGAGTAGCCATTTTCAATATTTCGAAAACCGTCTTACCGAATTTCATTATGGATGTTTCCGGCAAATCAAGGTGCAAGTGTGCTACACAGGCACCATAACATTTAAGATAAAAAACAGGTTGGTTTAATGAAAAACAAACTTGTGGTGAAGCTATTACAGAATTTGTTGGCTTTTGATCAAAAATGTATGCCCTCGAGGCAGAGTCTGTGTGCATAATGTGCAGAGCATATGGTATAAAACGATCGTCTGTTAATAGGTTAATCATTGACGATTACGTGCAATGCTTATTGGATTCAGAAGTATAAACGACTGTGCAGTACGTAATTCAGTCTAATAAAATGTTGCTTCTACTACTAAACAACACAACTTTTCTTTATCTCTACACGACAATAAAGGTTTGGTACTTTCAGGTAACGTAAATACTGTGGCTTGCGGTCCTTATCACGTCAAAAATGACGAAGTCCGATTTTATTGTGAAAAATGCAAATACCTGTAAAAATGTAAATAACGTAAATACTTGAAAAAAATGTAATTTGTAACTGAAGTGAAGTCACATGCTTATTTCCACGTTATACTGATGTATAGTTGTAGATGGAAATTTTAATGATGAATCATACTTGGTCAGATAATGAATGTAAGAGTATTATATATAAAAATATTGAATGTAAATACATGGTATGTAAAAAAATTGTATGATAAATATTATTACAAATTAGATAGGTTTTGTTTGAGTTTTTTCTTTCTTCTGCAATATTTTGTTTGTGCTTAACGCAACATAACATAGCGAGATGTGTCATCTCTCTCTCTCTCTCTCTCTCTCTCTCTCTCTCTCTCTCTCCCTGTCTCTGTCAGCACACCTGCCTGGGGCTGTTTGTCATCAGACACTTGAGACATGGCGATATAAGTCCCTTACTGTCCTCTTTCTCTCTTGTGCAGCAAGTGACAGCACTGACGCCCATAACATGTTTCTCGGATGTGTGTGCTACTAACGACTAAGATAGAGTATTTATATTGTTTCAACATGGCACAAATAGTTTAGGTCGATACTTTTTTTAAACGTTACGCAAAATTCAGATGTGTGTGCGTGTACGTATGTGTGTGTGTGTATGTGTGCCTGTGTCTGTGTCACTAACGATGAAGCTAGAGTATTTATAGTTTTTCTGATCATGGGAGAAAAAGGTGAGCCAATATTGAGTCCTACAGTGCAGTGGGTGTCACCTACTGGAGTTAATTTTTAATGTTGCGTGGGTACACATATGAAATGACATTTAATGATGCGCCACAGGTGGAAAAAGAAAAAGATGTGAAATGTACTGTCGTGTATAAATAACGCAAATGTGGAAATATTTAGCGTACATACATACACACACACACACACACACACACACACACACACACACACACGAGATGAAATTTAATCACAAGGCAGAGGTGGAAAGAGAGATACGAAAAATATTTTGTGAGACAAATTTAAACGATGAAACAGTACAGCATTTGCAGAGGTACGTGCATTCTGTGTGTGTCACTGACACCTCTCCACAGTATATAGAGTAACTGTCCTCTGACCATCCCATCACTGGCCACTGGCTATAATCGTCCATGATCTTTGTGGAATAATCTGTTACAGTTTCATGTGATATAATGATGAATGGAGCAATTTCTTGTAATTTCGTTTGATGATTAGCTATAACCATATAATGGAGGGAAATCTGTTACAATTTCGGAAAACTGTTTTTAGTAGCTTTGATTTACGGGCACTGTCATCAGTAACATTACTACCTTTAACGTACAGTGAAGGTATTTATTGTGTCTTGTTACGTCACACATGGCCAGAATCTATTTCAGTTTTCTGACAGATTTGGAGACTGTTTCTATGTGAAAACGAGTATCTCGCACTGAAGCCCGTCCTAAATTTTGAACTTCTGTAAAACTTTTCCAATCCTGGGAATTATGGATTCCTTTACATTTGACATGCTTTTCTCATTGCTTCTCAAATAGTGTTTTGATCTGTTTTGGGCACAATCGGCGGTCAGTTCCATTTCTTATAAATTTATTTGGTATAAATCTCTCCATTGTTGTCGGTACTGTTTCTTTCAATTCAAGCCAAATATGGTCTACACTTATGAAGTTAGGTCGGAACGAATGGAGGCTGTCCCTTAGGAAGTCATCACGCGAATTTTTAACTACTTTTTTAAACAGATATATTATGAGTTTATGTTTTGGTGGGTTTGGATGTTATGGTATTCAGCCTCGCTACAAAGACCTAAAGTCATTAATCACTTTATCTGTTACAACGCTCCCTATCTGCGTCAGATGAATCACGTTTCACGCTGTAATGGACAGATGACCGTTTCGTGTACGGCGTGAAACGTCTGAAAACAAACACCCTGTAACAATCTTCAGAGGGGTCCAGGCTGCAGGAGGGAGCGTAGTGGTGGCATTCCCTGGTTATCTAGTTATTCCGAAAGGCACAATGAATCAACACAAGAGTGAATCTATCGTTGAGGACCATGTTCACCACTACAAGCAGGCATGATGGCATCTATCAGCAGGACAATGCAACGTGTCACATAGCTTGTAGTGTACGTTCATGGTTTGAAGAGCACGAGAATGAGTTTACCGTACTCCCCCGGCCACGAAACTCACCAGATTTAAACCAAATCGGAAATTTGTGGGACTACATCGATCGGGCCGTTGGCATCATGGATCCTCAACCGACAAACCTAGTGCAGCTGGCCATGGCACTGGAGTACTTTTCATGGCTTCACACTCTAGTCGATATCTTGCACAACCTCACCGACTCTCTTCCTGCACGTTTCGCAGAGATCTGCACTGCAAAAAGAAGTTATTCAGGCTTTTGACAGGTGATTACATTACGTGACTGGACAGTGATTAGCGCTTGGAGTTCTGATTCTTTCCCAACGCTACGACAGTTTACTACTATAATACCTACGGCTCCTACAGTCCACTCCACAAAGCCCCCACAACCTGTGTAGCCGTTTCCTTTGTGTAATGGACCCCTGATCTATTAAGCACGATTCAGTACTCCTACATGGTCGCAGAACCCTCTGAGCCTCTGATTCAGATCCTTCACTTGGCTCTGTACAAAAGGTCCACAGAAGATCCTGTCGACAATTGGTGAGATGTACCTTCATCTCGCAAGCAAGACTGTTAGTCTTTACTAATTCAGACTGCCACTGGAAACCAGAGAAAATCTCTTCTGATTTAAAGGGGCACCAGATTAGTACCGACGTGAGCCGCTATCTGCAGTTGGCTGCACCCTGTGCCCTTCATGTCACCAAAAAGGACTCGTTCCACACCTGGGATGACTCACCCTGGTATTCACACAGAGTATACACTGGATTTCTTCCCCTCCTTGGCAACCATATCCATAAGCGGCCCTATTACGTGCCTCACATTGAAGCTCCCAACTACCAATAATCCCCCCTCCCCCTTCCCTGTGGGACTGCTGGGATATTGCAGTCTGAGAGACTTCCTCTAATACAATCAGAGCGACTGCATCTGGCTCACGATTTTTATCAGCCACAGACAGCACCATAAACTAGTTTGTCAGACGAAATGAGGAGGCCTTTCGATCAGCCCCACGGAAAGTCTTTCACTGCCTGCTGCACCCTGAGACGACAATTCACTCAACCACCATGTGAGGGGTCAGTTTCCGTGCAGGCAGCAGCTGGGGCAGCCACAGCTGTGGAACGATTGGGGGACAAGTGGGACATGCTGGACATACCTGGGACCCCCACGTCCTGCCTCCCACAGTGATACCTACTGGGAACAGCCTCAGGTCGGCACCACTCGTAGCTGTGAACGAAGGATCACCAACTCAGCCTGCATCCAAACACAGCAGTCAGAGTCTATATCAATCCTAAAGATGGTGGCACTCTGCGCTATACAGCTATTAAAAGACTAACTGTGGCTAATAAGCACACAAACATGCAGAGGAAATTTAAGAATTAAACTGCTAAACACACAGGTACGTGACAATGAGCAACTCCTGTTTGGAGCTCATAAACATAATTCAAAACCAATGGTGTTCTCGCATGAGATATTGCAGGAACAGAAGCAGCCGCCTTACTGACTGTCTAACTGACACTGACCTGTTCTACCTATTGAGTTGGTGCATAAGTTCCTAGCGTTTTTTCCGTTAGTATGATAAATCCATCAGATACACATAAAATAACTTTATTAATCAATAATATGCTCTTCTTCGTTATTTACAACGGTCTGCCAACGCTGTGGTAACTTTTCGTTTCCACAATTGTAGAAATCACATGGTTTTGAGGCAAAGAACTCGTCGAGCCATGTTCGGGGCGCATTTTCATCCAAAAAGGAAGTTATTTGAAGGCTGACACCTGAGGGAAGCAATTATAGGAAGAAATGATCATTGTAATAAAATAAGAGAAATCAGATTTTGCACGAAGAGGTTTAATTTTCCGTTTTACTATGCACTGTTCGAGAGTGGAATAAGTAGACAAATAGACTGAAGGTGGTTCGAAGTACCTACTGCCAGGCAATTAAGTATGAATTACAGAGAAGTAGTGTAGATGTAGAATTTTGTATTAACATGGAGGGCAGTTTATTATAGTTTTGAGGTAATTTCTTACAGTTCACTGTGACATGAAACATGCTGATACAGTTTGGTGCTGTATTTTTACCTTTTGGGGCAAGCTGATATAGTTTCGATGGAAAGTTGGCACAGATTTTGGGGGGTAAGCTGACACAGTGAACGTAGCGGTCGCGTGGTTCTGGACTGTAGCGCCTAGAACCGCTCGGCCACCCCGGCCGGCAAACTGATACAGTTTGAGGTAATTTGCTACAGTTTTGTGGCAAGATAATAAAGTTTTGGGTCAAGTTGACACTGTTTTGTGGTAAGCTTATACAATTTTTTGGGCAAGTTAATGTAGTTTGGAAGTGAGTTGATACAATTTTGCTGTAACATGGGGGGGGGGGGGGGGCAATATGTTACAATTTTGTTGTAACATGGAGTGCAATTTTGGTGATCAATTCAATTTTTTTAAACAGTCGCCTGTTCTGTTTTCTCTAATGGCAGCCTATTTAAACAGTGTGCTGCTCTGATATTCTTTTCAATGGTAAACTATTCTGAGTGGCAAATATTTTCCAACTTCATAACATTTTTATACATCATTATAATATTATGCTGATTAAATAGAGAGGTATGTAAATATCCTTGACTTCCACAGAAATAATGCATTTCCTTGACCATGTGCTTAGTCAAGTGAAGGTTACATAATTTTTTTCTTCATATCTTCGAACTTGGAGCCATTTTTATGCAATCGACTGACTCATTTTAATATTTTGCTGAAATTCGCTGGAGATGGAAGGGGGTACAATGCACAACTGGTCTAGTTCCACCACCTTGAATTCTTTCTTTAAAATTTCCCTCTAGCACAGCTGGGCTAGTTCTGACATCTTGGATTTTGATTGGCTCAGAAGGAGAGGAGGAGGGGGCGGAAAGTGGGAATTTTTTGTATGATATCACTGATAAAGATGATGATGTCACTGATAAGGCTGTCCTTCCATGTACACAACCCACACTAACACTTCTCAAGGTCAAGTGGCCACATCTTGACTTTTGCTATTAGTGGTATCTGGTTTCACATACTTCAGCACTGCATTTAAATGTGATGTATGTAGGAATGCCCGTAAACACGCTGTTCATGACCAACTTCCTTCCTCAAATCGAGCGTGTGTTCAGTCTTAAATGAACTAGTCATTAATGGAAAATTAAACCCTAATCTTCCTTACTTCGGAGAAGGACATGCTCCTGCAACAACGATACATGTATGGAACTTGTGTATAGGTGAATACGATAGACAGTGGTGAGCAACTATTGGATGACACAATGTCACCACTTGATGGGATGACCACCATCTCCTTTGCATGGCCGTACAAGACTACAGTTTCATCCACAGAGTTTTTTTGATGCTGGAGCACTACAATGGATGTGAGCCCTCTACGATGATGATTCGATGCAGCCTGCTACCGCCATGAACAGTGGCATTTGGAAATTGCAAACGGTTACACTGCATTGGGTACACATCCTCTGAGTTACAAAATGCAATTTCTTCAAATGAGCACCGCTTCAACCTGTCGTATTATGCTGGTTCATATGTATTATACAGTCCCACTAGCATACTTTGTTGAGCTGCTTAGCGGTGAAATGCCAAGTGTGATGATTGGTGGCTGTAACATACAATCTTAGCTCTTACATTGACGGCGATATGAACAGCAAAAGATTCATCAGATACGTTTCAGGATCCGAGGTACTGCCCCTCATTCAGGCAATGCGACAACGACATAGTTCATTGCGAGGATCATGCAAGCTTTCCTTGAAAAACGTGGATACTTGTCTGCCCCGTACATTTGCCTAAATCGTTGCCCATTGAACACATCTGCATTAGTTACGAATTTTTTGTTACCATCCTGCAGCAATTACTTTGTTGATTTGTATATCACCCACATAAACGGAGAGTCTCCAGGAACGTGCACAGGTCCTCTTTGGCCCTATGCAAACTTGTTCAGGGATCTTGATTGTGGAACGTAGGAGTTTTATTAACGTCTCAGTGTCGTAGTTTATGAACTTTTCTGTAATGTTTGTAATTAGTTCTTTTATGTTACATACATGTTACATACATCTCAGTATTGTAAGTTTCCGAGACGCTAGTGTGACTGGATTGAAAGGGGAGGAGGTAAGTTAGTATACGTCTCTCGATCGAAGACTATGCTCCATTTTCCTGTATTCAATCAGAACAACCATCGATACCAGCACAACATTTCATAACAGGTGAGTGAAAGATGACGGAAAGCCGTCTCCACTAAGACTCTGTTCAGGACAAAAATGGTATTGTCTCGTTCTCTCATTTGAGCTTCGATGAATATATGGGTTAACTTTCTAATGTTTAACAGCAAGAACATCACCGTAAAACTTCTTATATAACACACCTTGTGTAATAAATTCTGTTAAACTCGACTACATATATAAAGCCAATTACGACGCCTATTCGAAAAATAAGGTCCGATTGGCCGCAAATTGGATACCACGGTGAAAATAAAAAAATGTTTTACTTGAAACAGGTTTCTACAACTTTCAGCCGCGTCTCTACATAATCGCCCCCCCCCCCCCCCCACACCGAATTAGACGTCTGTCGTATTGTTCGTATTGTTTTCACAACTTCCCAGCACCCTCGTCATAGAAGGCACCCGCCTGTGCTTTTCGACACTTGTTTACACTGGTCAGCGGTTCGTTGTCTGTGCCAGCCGTTCATGTGAGCAGATACGAACGACAGAGAGAACCAAGTTCGGGCTGTCCCACCGAAAACGCTGCTGGGGCGTCCTCATTGCCCCTGCAGTGTGCGACTGAGAACTGTCACGTAGACGGAAATGCATCAGAGGGACGTTATACGGGTCTGCATGAAATCAAGGGAAAGATCTCAGCGGGCACCCATACTTGGAGTGAGACACTATTGTTCTAGACATCTTTACGTGCTCACTGTGTGCTCAGAAATGCAAAGAGCGACGCGACGTGATCGACAGGCATACTAGAGACACTACCCAACACACCTGTGCAAAACTTCATCGGATTTTCACTGTCGTTTCCATTTCGCGACTTACCGGACCTTACTTTCCGAATAGCCCTCGTATTAAAATACCATGCTCCCATTGAACGATATTGTAAAGTTTATTATTTTCCAAAATGGTTCAAATGGCTCTAAGCGTTATGGGACTTAACATCTAAGGTCATCAGTCCCCTAGACTTAGAACTGCTTAAACCTAACTAACCTAAGGACATCCACACATCCATGTTCGAGGCAGGATTCGAACCTGCGACCGTAGCAGCCACGTGGTTCCGGAATAAAGCACCTAGAACCGCTCGGCCGCAGCGGCTGGCTATTATTTTCCATTTCAGTGTAGACATTTAACGGTCAGATGACATAATTTAGAGGCATGTATCTCAGTTTGGTTTCTCATGCAGTTTTTAGGATGAACCAGCTATTCTGAAATACACTGGTGTCCAGAATTAAGGCAACAAACTGCTATTTCTCTGTCCTGTGTCTCATTCACGAAATAACCATACAAACTGTTAACAAATGCGTTACAATCGTGTTCTGCACGGAAGCTGGCATTCCGATCAACGGAAAAATCACTCCAGCAATGACGTCATGGCACCTATCAAGCAGGGTAGTGTTTGCAGGGTAGTCCTACATCGCTGTGTACACAATCACAGACGGTGCAGTATGGCAGAGAGAAGACGCCTACAGACTCTCTGTTGTCAAGGCCATAGGATGAATGGAAGCAGGAGAGTCGCAAACTGATGTGACCCGATGGCTTAACGTGAATCGTTCTGTTCTTTCTCGGATGAGGCGACAGTTTACAGATACCGAAACTGTATCCCTGAGACCAGGACAGAGCCGCCCACTTGTCACATCAGAATGAGTGGACTGTTATTTGGCTGTAAGGGCACGACGGTAATGCCTTAGTACTGCACTGCAACTGGCATCTGACATCGCAGCATCCCCTGGCCATCTTGTATCGACGCAAACATTGTACAGAAGGCTTGAGCAGAGTGGCCTTTATTGTTGAAGACCTGCTGTCTGTTTACCTCTGGCGTGTCTTCACAGAAGGTAACGTCTACGGTGGAGCCGTCAACATGCCACCTGGACGGTCGAACGGTGGGACAACGTTCTTTCCACAGATGAGTCCCGATTTAATCTGGAGGGTGCTTCTCGACAGATTTGCACCTGGAGGGCACGTGGAACACGATTTCTGGACCCAAACATTGTGGAAAGAGACCGATATCGAGGTGGTTCCCTATTGGTGTGGGCAGGGATTATGTTGACCACCAGAACACCTCTTCATGAAATTATATGGGCGGATAAGCAAGGTTTAACTGCTGTCAGGTACCGCGAGGAGATCTTGGGATTTCATGCGCGGTTGTTGCGAGTTGCTGTGGGCCCAGACTTCGTACTCACGGACGATATTGTTTGACCTCATAGAGAACGGGTGTTCTTTTAGAAACGGAAGATATTGCACGCATGGCGTGGGCTGCTCGCTCTCTCGATTTGAATCCCGTAGAAATGTCTAGGATGTCGTGTTGCATCACGTCTAGGGAGACGGGTTGCATCACGCCAGCATCCACCAACCACTCTCCAAGACTTACGAGTAGCTCTGCAGCAAGAATGGACGTTATTGCCTAAACATGGGATTGATGATATCATTCACAGCATGTCCCGCCGTTGCCAGGCCTGTATTCATGCCAGAGGTGGTCACACCCCATACTGAGAACATTGGCCTGTTGTCAGAATGTGGGCAAATCCGTTAAGTTGAAGAAAAAAAAACGGAGAACATTTTTGTCTACCGTTATGCATGTTGCAACTGATTACGTTCTGTATTCGTCACATTGTTTCTACTATACTATCGTATGCTTATGCTATTTTGTGGCAAAATAAACACAACCTTGTAAAATTTCCGTTTGTTGCTTTAATTTTGGACAGCAGTGTACATTAAAATCTCAACATAATAACTAAAAGGAAGAGTTCCGATGTCATACAACATTTTAATACGGAAATCAGAAGCTCGGTTTTCGTTGTGGCCGAGCGGTTCTAGGTACTTCAGTCTACATCTACATCTACATCCATACTCCGCAAGCCACCTGACGGTGTGTGGCGGAGGGTACCCTGAGTACCTCTATCGGTTCTCCCTTCTATTCCAGTCTCATATTGTTCGTGGAAAGAAGGATTGTCGGTATGCTTGTGTGTGGGCTCTAATCTCTCTGATTTTATCCTCATGGTCTCTTCGCGAGATATACGTAGGTGGGAGCAATATACTGCTTGACTCTTCGGTGAAGGTATGTTTTCGAAACTTCAACAAAAGCCCGTACCGAGCTACTGAGCGTCTCTCCTGCAGAGTCTTCCACTAGAGTTTATCTATCATCTCCGTAACGCTTTCGCGATTACTAAATGATCCTGTAACGAAGCGCGCTGCTCTCCGTTGGATCTTCTCTATCTCTTCTATCAACCCTATCTGGTACGGATCCCACACTGCTGAGCAGTATTCAAGCAGTGGGCGAACAAGCGTACTGTAAACTACTTCCTTTGTTTTCGGATTGCATTTCCTTAGGATTCTTCCAATGAATCTTAGTCTGGCATCTGCTTTACCGACGATCAACTTTATATGATCATTCCATTTTAAATCACTCCTAATGCCTACTCCCAGATAATTTATGGAATTAACTGCTTCCAGTTGCTGACCTGCTATTTTGTAGCTAAATGATAAGGGATCTATCTTTCTATGTATTCGCAGCACATTACACTTGTCTACATTGAGATTCAATTGCCATTCCCTGCACCATGCGTCAATTCGTTGCAGATCCTTCTGCATTTCAGTACAATTTTCCATTGCTACAACCTCTCGATTCACCACAGCATCATCTGCAAAAAGCCTCAGTGAACTTCCGATGTCATCCACCAGGTCATTTATGTATATTGTGAATAGCAACGGTCCTATGACACTCCCCTGCGGCACACCTGAAAGCACTCTTACTTCGGAAGACTTCTCTCCATTGAGAATGACATGCTGCGTTCTGTTATCTAGGAACTCCTCAATCCAATCACACAATTGGTCTGATAGTCCATATGCTCTTACTTTGTTCATTAAACGACTGTTGGGAACTGTATCGAACGCCTTGCGGAAGTCAAGAAACACGGCATCTACCTGTGAACCCGTGTCTATGGTCCTCTGAGTCTCATGGACGAAGAGCGCGAGGTGGGTTTCACACGACCGTCTTTTTCGAAACCCATGCTGATTCCTACAGAGTAGATTTCTAGTCTCCATAAAAGTCATTATACTCGAACATAACACGTGTTCCAAAATTCTACAACTGATCGACGTTAGAGATACAGGTCTACAGTTCTGCACATTTGTTCGACGTCCCTTCTTGAAAACGGGGATGACCTGTGCCCTTTTCCAATCCTTTGGAACGCTACGCTCTTCTAGAGACCTACGGTACACCGCTGCAAGAAGGGGGGCAGGTTCCTTCGCGTACTCTGTGTAAAATCGAACTGGTATACCATCAGGTCCAGCGGCCTTTCCTCTTTTGAGCGATTTTAATTGTTTCTCTATCCCTCTGTCGTCTATTTCGATATCTACCATTTTGTCATCTGTGCGACAATCTAGAGAAGGAACTACAGTGCAGTCTTCCTCTGTGAAACAGCTTTGGAAAAAGACATTTAGTATTTCGGCCTTTAGTCTGTCATCCTCTGTTTCAGTACCATTTTGGTCACAGAGTGTCTGGACATTTTGTTTTAATCCACCTACGGCTTTGACATAAGACCAAAATTTCTTAGGATTTTCTGCCAAGTCAGTACATAGAACTTTACTTTCGAATTCATTGAACGCCTCTCGCATAGCCCTCCTCACACTACATTTCGCTTCGCGAAATTTTTGTTTGTCTGCAAGGCTTTGGCTATGTTTATGTTTGCTGTGAAATTCCCTTTGCTTCCGCAGCAGTTTTCTAACTCGGTTGTCGTACCACGGTGGCTCTTTTCCATATCTTACGATCTTGCTTGGCACATACTCATCTAACGCATATTGTACGATGGTTTTGAACTTTGTCCACTGATCCTCAACACTATCTGTACTTGAGACAAAACTTTTGTGTTGAGCCGTCAGGTACTCTGTAATCTGCTTTTTGTCACTTTTGCTAAACAGAAAAATCTTCCTACCCTTTTTAATATTTCTATTTACGGTTGAAATCATCGATGCCGTAACCGCTTTATGATCGCTGATTCCCTGTTCTGCGTTAACTGTTTCAAATAGTTCGGGTCTGTTTGTCACCAGAAGGTCTAATATGTTATCGCCACGAGTCGGACCTCTGTTTAACTGCTCAAGGTAGTTTTCAGATAAAGCACTCAAAAAAATTTCACTGGATTCTTTGTCCCTGCCGCCCCTTATGAACGTTTGAGTCTCCCAGTCTATATCCGGCAAATTAAAATCTCCACCCAGAACTATAACATGGTGGGGAAATCTACTCGAAATATTTTCCAAATTATCCTTCAGGTGCTCAGCCACAACATCTGCTGAGCCCGGGGGCCTATAGAGACATCCAATTACCATGTCTGAGCCTGCTTTAACCGTGACCTTCACCCAAATCATTTCACATTTCGGATTTCCGTCAATTTCCTTCGATACTATTGCACTTCTTATCGCTATAAACACGCCTCCCCCTTCACTGTCCAGCCTGTCTCTGCGGTATACATTCCAATCTGAGTTTAGGATTTCATTACTGTTTACGTCTGGTTTCAGTCAACTTTCTGTCCCTAGTAATATATGGGCGTTGTGACCGTTTATTAATGAGAGCAGTTCTGGGACCTTTCTATAGACGCTCCTGCAGTTTACTATTAGCACATTAATATTGTTATTCCCTGTTGCATTTTGCCTACTCCTACCTTGCCGCGTCTCAGGAGGCGTCTTGTCGGGCCTAGGGAGGGAATTCTCTAACCTAAAAAAACCCCCATGTGCACTCCACACGTACTCCGCTACCCTTGTAGCCGCTTCCGGCGTGTAGTGCACGCCTGACCTATTCAGGGGGACCCTACATTTCTCCACCCGATAGCGTAGGTCGAGAAATTTGCACCCCAGATCTCCGCAGAATCGTCTGAGCCTCTGGTTTAAGCCTACCACTCGGCTCCAAACCAGAGGACCGCGATCGGTTCTGGGAACGATACTACAAATAGTTAGCTCTGATTCCACCCCGCGAGCGAGGCTTTCCGCCTTTACCAATTCCGCCAACCGCCTGTATGAACTGAGGATGACCTCTGAACCCAGACGGCAGGAGTCATTGGTGCCGACATGAGCAACAATTTGCAGTCGGGTGCACCCAGTGCTCTCTATCGCCGCCGGTAGGGCCTCCTCCACATCTCGGATGAGACTCCCCGGCAAACAGACAGAGTGAACACTGGCCTTCTTCCCCGACCTTTCCGCTATTTCCCTAAGGGGCTCCATCACCCGCCTAACGCTGGGGCTCCCAATAACTAATAAACCCCTCCCCACGTGTGCCTGCTCGGACCTTGCTGAAGGAGCAGCCACATGTCCACTCACAGGCCGAGCGGGCGATGCCACACGGCCAGCCTCCACATTTACCCTCCGCCTCGTGCGCCGCGAACGCCGCTGAACCCGCCACTCCCCTTGGGGAGAGGGTAGCCCAACCGCGCCCGGTATCCGCGAAGATGTCTCGACAGCAGGGACAGTGGGTGAAGCATGTAACACCTGGGGTGTACCATGCGATGCACCAGACTCCCCACTGCCCCTACACTCCGAGGCAGCAGCCTGAAGACGGCTGACCGCGGCCATCAGCACGCTCAGCTGTTCGCGAACAGTGGCCAGCTCCTCCTGCGTCCGTACACGGCAGTCACACATCCTATCCATACTAAGGAATCAATTTACTGAAGAGAGTTAATCAACTTTTAACTAGACTGCTAATTCACAAAAGGCGGCTGATTATTGACTAAACTGTGATTGCTAGCCACTTCTTGTAGAAAACAATGAAATTAGCACTACCTGTCTCTGGACTGTACTGAAAACAAACACTAGCACTACTGGCACTATGGTTGACTAAAGGGACTCTCTCTGACTGTATTCAAAACAAACACAAATTCTATGGAACAATATTAATAGCACTCGACAATTAAAGCTTCCCAAAAGCAAAAACACACGGAAGAAGAAGTGACAAGTAAGAAAAATACAGTTAATACTTAAATTAAGGTAGCTCTCTGCACAGCAGACGTGAAGCAGACGGCGGTTAGGACGACACTGACAATCCGGAACCGCGCGACTGCTATGGTCGCAGGTTCGAATCCTGCCTCGAGCATGGATGTATGTGATGCCCTTAGGTTAGTTATGTTTAAGTAGTTTTAAGTTCTAGGGGACTGATTACCTAGATCTTAAGTCCCATAGTGCTCAGAGCCATTTGAACAGGCTCGGTTCAGGAAACGATGGTGGGGAACTCGGCCGTACCGTTTTCAGTGGCACCATCTTGGCATTTGCCTACAGCAGTTTAGAGAAATCACAGACAGCCTAAATCTGGATGACCCAAAAGGGAAAATATTTTAATGATTTCGTACACAAGTCCTATTATCGCCTAAAATTGCAATATAAATTCCATCACAGGTCAAAGACTTCCCTTTTGTCATCGTATAAATGTCAAGAAGACAGTGAGTGGTGCACAGTGAACGCTACTCCAATGAACTGCATTCAGATGTGAAAAACGTAAACATATATCAGAGGGGAAAATTCCAAACACGAAGGAGAGTGAGAACCGGTTGGTCGCTCTTAGGAAACAGGAAGGACGTGCACCTTCACCGACCACTGCTTGCCGTTTGCCACTTCCTTTCTCCCACTCAGAATCTAAACAACCAGTCTTGACTCTCTTACAACTCGTCCTCAAATGTCTCTGGCAACAGAACTACACTATGTGATCAAAGGTATCCGGACACCCCCAAAAACATATGTTTTTCATATTAGATGGATTGCGCTGCCACCTACTGCCAGGTACTCCATATCAGCGACCTCAGCAGTCATTAGACTTCGTGAGGAAGCAGAATGGGGCGCTCCGTGGAACTCACAGACTTCGAACGTTGTCAGATGATTGCGTGTCACTTGTGTCATACGTCTGTACGCGAGATTTCCACACTCCTAAACATCCCTAGGTCCACTGTTTCCGATGTGGTAGCGAAGTGGAAACGTGAAGGGACACGTACAGCACAAAAGCGTACAGGCCGATCTCGTCTGTTGACCGACAGAGACTGCCGACAGTTGAAGATGGTCGTAATGTGTAATAGACAGACATCTATCCTGACCATCACACAGGAATTCCAAGTGAGAAAAGTCGGATTTTATGGCTGCTCATTAGCCACACATAACGCCGGTAAATGCCAAACGGCGCCTCGCTTGGTGTAAAGTGCGTAAACATTGGACGACTGAACAGTGGGAAAAACGCTATGTGGATTGACGAATCATGGTACACAATGTGGCGAACCGATGGCAGGGTGTGGGTATGGCGAATGCCCGGTGAACATCATCTGACAGCGTCTGTAGCCCCAACAGTAAAATTCAGAGGCAGTGCTGTTATGGTGAGGTCATGTTTTACTTGGAGGGGGCTTGCGCCTCTTGTAGTTTTGCGTGGTACTATCACAGCACAGTCTTCCATTGATGTTTTAAGCTCCTTCTTGCTACCCGCTGTTGAAGAGCAATTCGGTAATGGCGATTGCACCTTTCAACACGATCGAGCACCTGTTCATAATGCACGGCCTGTGTCGGAGAGGTTATACGGCAATAACATCTCTGTAATAGACTGGCCTGCACAGAGTCCTGACCTGAATCGTACAGAACACCTTTGGGATGTTTTGGAAGGCCAACTTCGTGTCAGGTCTCACCGACCGACATCAATACCTCTCCTCAGTGCAGCACTCCGTGAAGAATGGGCTGCCATTCCCCAAGTACAGCTCCTGATTGCATGCATGCCTGCGAGAGTGGAAGCTGTCATCAAGGATAAGAGTGTGCAAACACCGTATTGAATTCAATCATTACCGATGGGGGCGCCACGAACTTGTAAGTCATTTTCACCCAAGTGTCCAGATACTTTTGATCACTAACTTAACAGAAGCACCAGCATGTGAGCAAGAAGGAGTTCAGCAACAATTAAAAAATGTTACAGGAGGTTGCTCATTAAAGAGCATTGATGTACTGCCATCGTTTAGCACTGGGTGTAAGCGACTGCAATGGAAGCACAGCAAAGTAATTAAAAACAGAATAACAAATTAAGAACATACATTAGTGTACAGCTGCGTTAAAAATAAGGAAGGACGGAAGGAAAGTTAAATATCCCGAAGACAGCGAGGTCTTAGAGAAGAAAGCACAAGCTCAAATTACGAAAGGATGGGGAAGCAAATCGACCATGGTCATTTCCAATGGGTTATCCCGGCATGTGCCTGGAGTGATTTAGCGAAATCATTGAAAACTACATGAACACATGGATGGGGAGCCAGTGACTTGAGCCATCATCCTCCCGTATGCGAGTCCAGTGCACTAACCACTGCGCCAGATCGTTCGGTGAAATGTAAGGAAACACGAACAGTTATGAGAACGTCATTTACAGGTTTCATCATAATTAACTGTGAATACTGACGGGAATGCAGTGCTATATCCACTTGCGAGAGCAACACGAGGAGTACCTCCTGAAAAAGGTACAAGTTTACAATAAATTGTAATATGTATCGTGATGAAATAGTACGTTATTTCTTGTTAAGGTACACCATGCATAATGTGTGAACCCATTTAGGTGGGAACGTAATGGAAAAGTCTACATTTCAAATAAAGTATCTGATCAAAAGTATCCAGTCACCTATTACTAGACTTTAATCCGGATTGTGTCAATCCTTCGCCTTTATAGTGGCGTGAACTGTGCTGGGGACATTTTCAGTGAGTTGTCTGAATATACGTGGAGGAGTGACAGCCTATACTCCCTAGAGAGCGTAAACCAGAGAAGGTAGTGATGTTGGACGCCGGGGTCCAGAGGTATTCCATTTAGTTCAGGTCGAGACTCTTGGCAAGCCAGTATATTTCAAGAATCTTACTGTGCACGAACCGTTGCCTCACAAATGATGCTTAATGACAATGTACATTATCATGCTGACACATAGTCTCCAGACTTTTCCTCCACTGAATACAGTACACTATTATGTAAAATTCATTCATATGGGTCCGCATTTGGCGTTTTCTTGAGCGTAATAAGGAGAACACGCCCCAACCACGAGAAATATCCTCATACCATAACACAACCTCGTCCGTACTTCACTGTTGGCACAATAGATGACAGCAGGTAATGTTTTCCAAGTATTTGCCAAACCCAAACACTGCCATTGGATTTCCAAAGTGTGTAGCGTGCTTAGTCACTCCAGATCACTCGTTTCCAGTCGTCAGCGATCGAGTGTCGTCGCTCTTTACACCACCTCCAGTGTCGCTTACCATTTGCTATAACACTGTGTGTTTTATAAGGAACTACCCAATCATTCTCTTTAACTCCCTACGCACAGTCACCGAGATAGCTGGAATGCTGGTAGCGCTCCTAAACTCACGAGTAATTCCTTCCGCTGATTTCGTGTGATTTTATACAACCACACACCGCAACGATCGACGTTCCCTGTCCGTCGATACACGAGGTCTTCCTGGTCTTTGTTGAGCTGTACTTGTTCCCTTTCGTTTTCACTTCACTACCACACCACCAACAGTCGACTTGTGAAGCGTTACAAGGGTTGAAATATCCCTGATCGATTTGTTACTCAGGTGACATCAGTGACTAGCCCACGGTCGAAGTCACTGAGCACTCCCGACCGACTCATTCTACCGTCAGTGCTTCTCAACTGACTACACACACTCACACACACTCGCACTCAGTGCGGACAAGACCTCTTGCTCGGGATGTATCGCAGGCTAAGTAAGATGGTGTCTTTCCTGCAGGCCTGGCGTCTGCTGACTTTGATCTGGTTCCTGACAAGATGAGTGGTTATGGCTGGAGGGTGCCGACAAAAGGTTGGTTGGATGGTTGATTTGGTGGATGGGACCAAACAGCGAGGTCATTGGTCACACCGGGTTAGGGATGAATAGGGAAGGTAGTGAGCCGTGCCCTTTCAAAGGAACCATCCCGGCATGTGGCTGAAGCGATTTAAGGAAAGCACGGAAAACCTAAAGCAGGATGGCCGGACCCGGGTTTCAAGTGTCGTTCTCCCGTATCCGAGTCCAGTGTGCTAACCACTGCGCCACCTCACTCGGTAACAACCGAAGGGTGATCAGCAGATACTGTAGGCACCGTTCACAACCGCAGCAAGACCGGTCGTTGCGATATCACCCGAAGATGAACCTGATGTCCCAGGTGTCGGATGGGATGTTAACATACCGCTACGCCTTCTCGTAGAAAAGGCCAGCAACTGACAACACAGTACTATCCGCCTCGTATTATACTGTCGGATAAGCCTCTCGTGACATCTAGTGGTCGATATCGCTACACATAGCGGTGTCAGGATACTTTTGATTGACAGCACATATTTGTACTAACTGGGACTACTTTTTATACTAAAGTCAGTATATCGCAACAGGCTCACTTGCTGGTCTGTGTTAGTGGAACGTTTGCTTCTACTACCGTTTAATTTCCCAATTAATTATGATTCACCTTGTTTAAAAGTTCTCTATGTATAACTGGACCATTGCCACAGAACTGCAGCTAAATAATCTGGACGATTACGGTAGGGTGAAGGGTATAGTACCCTATGCTGACGACTTGCTAGTTGTAATAACTGCATACTTGAGAGTGCAATTGGAAATCGAGGCTACACAACTCCATATAAAAATAAGTGACTGGTGCAGCCATAACAAGGCCACAATTTCGGCAAACAAGAAAGTATATTTACCGATCAAAGGGACCTTGCAGAAACGCCCCACCATTCGGCTGAACAACACTAGCATACAGAGGAAAATAACAACAAGATATCTATGGATACACCTCGAAAAACGACTGACATTCAACGAGCACATAAGACTTACAACTGAAAAAGCGACAAGATTAATGCACAAATTACCAACCCTAAACTCAACTCACTTCCGAGTATCATTCCAAACACTGCGAATGTATCATACAGCCCTCTTTGAATCTATAATGCATTTCGCAGATAGTGCCTGGGCGCATCGACTGTCATTCACGACCCAAAAAAAAAAAGACCATTGTGAGGCGTGGACAAAGAGGTGTATTGCTCAGAATGTCAGGGGGATTTGGCACCATGTCCGTGGAAGCTTTGCGTGTACTTGCAAAATACCCTATTGACACGGCCATTAGACACAGAACAGCAGCATACTGGCTCAAAAGGGGAAGGCTGAATAACGTGTATGAGATAAATGGGGAGCATATTACAGAAAAATGGCAGTTAAACCTTTGGAAGGTTGAGACGTGGCGAAAAGAATGGGAAGCATCCGCCAAGGGCCGTCCGGTTTTCCCCTCCCTTCAGAACTTCCAGGAACGATTGGAGCTCACACACGTCGCGGTACGAAATATTTCCTTACGGACCATGGCCCTTACCCTACACACCTGCTCCGCTCTGGCCTTAGCCAAAGTCATATTTCTCAATGTGGGCAACATGGATTCCCCGAACACGTAACACTATAATGTAGCACACTCACAGACATAAGGATGACGTCACAAATCAGAGACGTAGGGCAAGCTTTAATAGTACCAGATAACTGGAGTATGCTTAACCGCATCACTGATGAAATATCAAGAGCGATACACAGACTTATAAGCAGCAGCGACCATAAACAACATCATGACCCGAAACACAGTCTACGCAAAATATGATGCCTGGGATAACAGAGATTCAAACACTGATATGGAAAAAGATGAACATATAGACACAGATGATGTCATGAACACTCCAATACCACCACACATATATAGCAATGTATCAGATTACACGGCTGCAACAATACTACAAGTAATACATACATGGAATTCAGAAATGAGTTAGAAAAATAAATAAAACAATGAATTTTCGAGTTTGTAAAAGTAAAAAAAAGTAATTATTTAGTTCTCTGGATCATTATTTTCAAACATGTGATTGCGTAAGTTGTGAAATGTACAAGATGCAAACTCTAAAACATGTGAACTTAACAAAATTGTGCATAAACGTACATATGCAGTATAATAAGACGTAAATACACAAGCACAAGAGCATAACACATATAAGAAGCGCCCCTCGGGGAGACGAGCGTCGAGATCACCTCTCGAGGCCCCTCTCCCACTTATGGCGCAGGTAAGTGGAGGAAGCAATTATAGTAACAAATAGTACTGTCATACCTTATACACAAATCACATAGAGTTAATATCACAACATACATACATGTAGTAGTAGCTGTAGCAGAATACAATATGCTAATTCAGCTAAGACAGGTCCGAAGTGTTTACCGAAGCTCTCCGACTTGAAATAGCCGGGTAAAGGGACCTCTTTTGCTATCTAAATCTTCACTTTCGTGTTTTATTTTCTTCTTAAGAATATAGTAAATTTGTTTTCCTTTTTCTTTCCTTCATTTCCCAAATTGTACTTTATGTATCTTGTGTACGTCTTTTAATTAACAACTAATTATATAAAAAACAAGAATAGTACTAAAATTATGAAAATTTTCTAATTTTTTGATGTAAATGACCCACTACAGTTACCAAGGCGAGGGTCACACTGTAATATTAATGAATAAAATAAAAGTAAAAAATAAATTACTCCAAATTATGTGATATCGCATTTGTTCAGAAAGCTCTCGCGTTGAAGGGTGGCACAAAACTGTATACAAAGCTATTCATTGCGCTTACCCGATAGGTATATACCGGGTGATCAAACAGTTAGTATAAGTTTGAAAACTTAACAAACCAGGGAATAACGTAGATAGACAGGTAAAAATTGACACACATGCTTGGAATGACATGGGGTTTAATTAGAACCAGGCGCTTCACCCCATATTGCTAGACGCGTGAAAGATCTCTTGTGCGCGTCGTTTGGTGATGATCGTGTGCTCAGCCGCCACTTTCGTCATGCTTGGCCTCCCAGGTCCCCAGACCTCAGTCCGTGTGATTATTGGCTTCGGGGTTACCTGAAGTCGCAGGTGTATCGTGATTGACCGACATCTCTAGGGATGCTGAAAGACAACATCCGACGCGAATGCCTCACCATAACTCCGGACATTCTTTACAGTGCTGCTCATAACATTATTCCTCGACTACAGCTATTGTTGAGGAATGATGGTGGACATATTGAGCATTTCCTGTAAAGAACATCATCTTTGCTTTGTCTTACTTTGTTATGCTAATTATTGCTATTCTGATCAGATGAAGCGCCACCTGTCGGACATTTTTTGAACTTTTGTATTTTTTTGGTTCTAATAAAACCCCATTTCATTCCAAGCAAGTGTGTCAATTTGTACCTCTCTATCTACATTATTCCGTGATTTATTCAGTTTTCACATTTATACTGACTTTTTGATCACCCGTTACATCAGAAATTAATGTGTAGCTGGTAACATAATTGGCAGAGTCGTGCGACAGCCATCGGTGGTTCACGCAGCCCGATGAGAGGGTCTAGCATGAGCCAGTGGTGGTTCATGCCTGTGTGAACCTCTTAAAGAAATTTTCTTGAGAAATAAAAAAATAACGTATTTAAAAAAATCATAACATTCCACAAGACATCTTCGAGATGAATGAAGACGGAAAGTTGGAGTTAATGTTAACTTCCGCATAGGATTAGAAGATTTTATTTTCAAAAGAACCATCCTACGTTACAGGGGTATACCTTTTGCATATGCACATAAAACCGTGGGGTACTTTTTACAATTACGATAAACATCAAAATTTTCATTAGCATTTCACAAAAGTGCCTTGGATCCTCAACCGTGTGAAGGAAAAACATTCAGATTATACTCAAACACGTTCCATATTTTGGATAGTGTATCTAGAATTAGTACTATTGCTATACTCTAACACAGTTCACCAAAATTTGCTATCAACAGAGGCTCATAGACAGAGTCCTTCACAAACCTCTCTTAAAGTACACTACGTGATCAAAAGTATCCGGACACCCACAAAAACATACGCGTTTTTCATATTAGGTGGATTGTGCTGCCACCTACTGCCAGGTACTCCATATCAGCGACCTCAAAAATGGTTCTGAGCACTATGGGACTTAACTTCTTAGGTCATCATTCCCCTAGAACTTAGAACTACTTAAACCTAACTAACCTAAGGACATCACACACATCCATGCCCGAGGCAGAGTTCGAACCTGCAACCGTAGCGGTCGCGCGGTTCCAGACTATAGCGTCTAGAACCGCTCGTCCACCCCGGCCGGCCCACAATAGTCATTAGACATCGTGAGAGAGCACAATTAAGCGCTCGGCGCAACTCACAGACTTCGAACGTGGTCAGGTGATTGGGTGTCACTTGTGTCATACGTCTGTACGCGAGATTTCGACACTCCTAAACATCCCTAGATCCACTGTTTCCGATATGATAGTGATGTGGAAACGCGAAGGCACACGTACAGCACAAAAGCGTTCAGGCCGACCTCATCAGTCGATGACAAAGACCGCTGACAGTTGACGAGGGTCGAAATGTGTAATAGGCAGACATCTACCCAGACCATCACACAGGACTTCCAAACTGCATCAGGATCCACTGCAAGGAGTATGACTGTTAGGCGGGAGGTGAGAAAATTTGGATATCATGATCGAGCGGCTGCTGATAAGCAACACATCACGCCGGTAAACGCCAAACGACGCCTCGCTTGGTGTAAGAAACGTAAACATTGGACGACTGAATAGTGGAAAAACATTATGAGGAAAGACGAATCACGGTACACAGTGTGGAGATCCGATGGCAGGGTATGATGAATGCCCGGTGAACGTCGTCTGCCAGCGGGTGTAGTGCCAACAGTAAAATTCGGAGGCGGTGGTGTTATAATGTGGTCGTGTTTTTGATAGAGGGGGCTTAGACCCCTTGCTGTTTTGTGTGGTACTATCACAGCACAGGTGTACATTGATGTTTTAAGGACCTTCTTGCTTCCTACTGTTGAAGAGCAATTCGGGGATGGCGATTGAGTCCTTTAACACGATAGAGCACCTGTTCATATTCACGGCCTGTGACGGAGATGTTACACGACAATAACATCCCTATAATGGACTGCCCTGCATATAGCCCTGACTTGAATAATATACAACACCTTTGGTATGTTTTGGAACACCGACTTCGTGCCAGGTCCGACCGACCTCCATCGATACCTCTCCTCAGGGCAGCACTCCGTGAAGAATGGGCTGCCATTCCGCAAGAAACCTTCCAGCACCTGACTGAACGTATGTCTGCAAGAGTAGAAGCTGTCATCAAGGCGAATGGTGGGCCAACACCATACCGAATTCCAGCATTACCGATGGAGGGCGCAACGAACTTGTATGTCATTTTCAGCCAGGTGTCCGGATACTTTTGATCACATAGTATATATTCATTGAAGCGCCAAAGAAACTGATTTATGCATGTATACTCAAATACAGAGATATGTAAACAGGCAGAATACGGCGCTACGGTCGGTAACGCCTATATAAGACAAGTGTCTGGTGCAGTTCTTAGATCGGTTACTGCTGCTACAGTGGAAGGTTATCAAGGTGTAAGTGAGTTTGAACGTGGTGTTATAGTCGGCGCAGGAGCGATGGGACACAGCACCTCTGAGGTAGCCGGCCGGGGTGGCCGAACGGTTCTAGGCGCTACAGTCAGGAACCGCGCGACCGCTACGGTCGCAGGTTCGAATCCTGCCTCGGGCATGGATGTGTGTGATGTCCTTAGGTTAGTTAGGTTTAAGTAGTTCTAAGTTTTAGGGGACTGATGACCACAGCAGTTAAGTCCCATAGTGCTCAGAGCCATTTTTGAGCCTCAGAGGTAGCGATGAAGTGAGGAGTTTCACGTACGACCATTTCACTGGTGTACCGTGAATATCAGGAATCCGGTATAACATGAAATCTACGACATCGCTGCGGCCGGAAATAGGTCCTGCAAGAACGGAACCAACGATGACTGAAGAGAATCGTCCAGTGTGACAGAAATACAACCCTTCCGCAAATTGCTGCAGATTTCAATGCTCGGGCATCAACATGTGTCAGTCTGCGAACCATTCAACGAAACATCATCGATATGGGCTTTCGGAGCCGAAGACCCACTCGTGTACCCTTAATGACTACACGATGCAAAGCTTTGCGCCTCGCCTGGGCCCGTCAACACCGACATTGGATTGTTGAAGACTGGAAACATGTTGTCAGGTCGGGCGATTCTCGTTTCAAACTGTATGGAGCGGATGGACGTGTACGAGTATGGAGACAACCTCACGATTCCATGGACCCTGCATGTCAGCAGGGGACTGTTCAAGCTGATGGACTCTCTGTAATGGTGTGGGGCTTGGGGAATTGGAGTGATGTGGGACTTCTGATACAGCACATAAGACTCTTGCAGGTGACACGTACATAAGCATCATGTCTGATCACCTGCATCCATTCATGTCCATTGTGCATTCTGACGGACTTGGGTACATTCAGGAGAAGAATGCGACACCCCACAAGACCACAATTGCTACAGTGTGGCTCCAGGAACACTCTTCTGAGCTTTAACACTTCCGCTGGCCACCTGACTCCCCAGACATGAACATTATTGTAATATCTGGAATGCATTGCAACGTGCTGCTCAAAAGAGATCTTCACCCCCTCATATTCTTGCGGATTTATGGAGAGCCCTGCAGGAATCATGGTGTCAGTTCCCTCCATCACTGCTTCAGACATTAGCCGAGTCCATGCCACGACGTTTTGCGGCACTCTTGCGTGCTCACGGCGGCCCTACACGATATTAGGCAGGCGTATAATTTTCTTTTGCTCTTCAGTGTATATACCGAGATATAAGACAGCCTTCGAGGTCAGTGGTGCAGTGTAAGTTCCCCACACTCCATCCACATGCAGTTGGCAGTTGCCAGTGCGGTTTTTCTCAGTCCAGTTGAAAAATGAGATTTTCGGCATGTTTTGGCAATTGTGGAGAAGCCAGATCTCCAACATGTACAGGTGATTGGTTCTTGTAACCGTATTTTACAGCAAAAAGGAACGGAGTGTAAAACCGTTCTCAGAATCGGCCGTGATTCTAGGAACCATCTTTCCACAAAAAACAACGGTCCATAATCATTTGTCCGGGTAACGGCGCAAGACACATAACGCTTTGGAGAGTCTCTCTCGTGCTCGACTGTGGCATGTGGTTCTTGTGTTCCCTGTATTCCTAAGTTGTGAGAATTAACTTTTACATTTCAATGGAACTGAGCCTCATTACTCAACACTACGCGTTTACAGAAGTTGTTTTCTTCTATCTCCAATTCCAGAATGAGTTCACAGAATTCTACATGTTGTCATTTGTCGTCAGCAAGAAGGACTTGTTGCACCTGAATCCTGTGTGGTCTGAAACACAAACGTGGCCGCAAAACACACCAGACAGACATATGAGCAGTGGCTAACGCCCGGCTGGCGCAGTGAGTTGTCTTCCGTGGACTACATAAGCTATCAGTGTCTTGGAATTGCTGGTCAGATCGTTGAACACTTTGAGCTGCAGAAGGATCAGTGCCATACTCTCGACGAAAATCACGCTGCAAAATTGTAGCTGAATTGTATCTGTTAAAACGGTGACGCAAAACGCTTTTTGTTGCTGGGTTATCGTCATCTCGACACCATGCGCGCTGTGCAATGAACGAGCGAGCGAGAACCATGGAGACGCCTACCACCAGCCATATAAGCCGGAAAATTACAACTGCTTCCAAGGTAATTTTTTAGTTTCGATATCTGGGTTAATATTTGCCCCAAGTTTCTATCTTCATTCATGTAGAGATACAGTCATGTAATGTAAACTCACCTGACAAATAGTTAGTCGCCCCAAGAGAAAGCATTACAAGTACCATCTAATAGAGAGTAATTCCGCCGCTGGACTTGATAACCGCCAGGATTCGGTTAGGAAGTGAGTCCCAAAGATTTTGCAGGTAAGTCGCATCCAGGTTAAGCCACTCACTGAGGATTTGATCGAGCAATCTAACAACTTGCAAGTACGCCGATGTCGGTGTTTTGCCCGCTGTTCCAACATGTTCCACAGTCCTACAGTTTTTCTATGTGGTTGAAGTCAGCCGGCCGAAGTGGCCGTGCGGTTAAAGGCGCTGCAGTCTGGAACCGCAAGACCACTACGGTCGCAGGTTCGAATCCTGCCTCGGGCATGGATGTTTGTGATGTCCTTAGGTTAGTTAGGTTTAACTAGTTCTAAGTTCTAGGGGACTAATGACCTCAGCAGTTGAGTCCCATAGTGCTCAGAGCCATTTGAACCATTTTGAAGTCAGGTGATTCTCCATGCCAATTGAGATGTAATAGGGTGGGAGATTGTTCAGAAAACCAATCAACATTCTTCGAACTCGTAGAACTTTGTTGTTATCTTTATGTGCCTGTGTGAGCAACGGCATCTCGCGAGGTGGTCGACTCCAAATGTTTACTGCATGCAGTTACCGGCGCATCTTTCAGTCAGGATCCTTTTCTGACCACAACACTGACGTCGTATTTCGTAACCACGTGTGTTACACCACATTGTAGAGCCGTTGAACAGTCCGCCCTGAAACAACAACAGATCCAACAGTTTCACACACCATATGGCTATCGTCACAGCCAAACGCGATTGATGCTTTTTGCCACTCTGTCACGTCCTTATATTTAGGCATGTTTCCGTACAATGTCTGGATGAAAGATATGTGTCTCACCGATCGCTACTCCCTTAAACACACGTAGAGACAGTGCGTGCGCGGTTGAGTACGTGACTCGATCGCTGCGCCATCTGTAAAGGCTTAAAAATTCATCTGTGCGTCCTCACTGGGCTGAGTAATTTTTTGTCCGATGAGCTTAGAATAAACGTTTTTGAAACATCTTGTATCTTAACAAGTAAAGACAGTCCATAGCCCTTAAGAATCAAAAGAGTAAAGTGAAAAATTATAGCAATTGTAGGTGGCATACAACACTATGTGAGCGTAGAAGCTGTAGGGGGAGATTAGAGTGGCAGTTTTCGGGCAGCAGAGCACGCGGCTGGCGGTTGCTACGGTGCGGTGGCGAGCAGCTAGTGATTACGCGGCCTTGGAAAAACCCGAGCAGAAGCTTGACAGGGGAGCGTATGGCATATGTTGTAGTGCTTGGAGGAATTTATATGCCAGAGAAAAATTGATAAAAATCGAACTAAGAGTGACACGGAGGTGCGAGCTGCCACTCATGGACAGAGAAATATGTAAAGCTAAATTATCTAGACGCGCCACAAAAATATATAATAGATTAAAACTTACTGTTGTCTTAAAAACTGTAAATTTGTGAAAGCGCAAAAGCTAATATGTCGGCAATGCTTTGGCAGATTAATATGAACAAAGTGTTTACGGATGCGGCTAGCAGAGCTGCATCGAGCGATCATAGCCGATTTAGCAGAATATGTACCATTTTTGAATCAGATGTGGGAATATGGGATTCGACTGAGAGAAACTGTGTTTTTGGTAATAAATAAATTTAAAGAGACGAAACTAGCGGCAGCATTCTAAAGTCTAAAGAATTATTTGTGAAGAAACGGTTGCAGTTACAAAAAATTGGACTTTAAATTGTTATTTCCCGGAAAATTTCCGTAATTTTCGAAGCATCATATATGTTTTTGTGTTTAGTTTTAGAATATTCGTAATTTTTTTTTTGTCAAATGTTGTTTTGAGTTAGGCAGTCGTTTGGGGGGTATAGGGCGGCCATCTTTGGGGAGTTGAGTTTGAGCAACGCTAAGAGCCGGATGTGCCGCCCATCTGAGGGGTAGTATTAGGTTGGTAGCCACGATCAGAGACAAGTATGTATGTAGCGACGTTCGAAAACGATCAAGTTGAGCGCAATATAGTGATTTAGGACAGCAGACAAGAGTGTACTTTGTGAACTGTGAACAGACTGTCGAGTGCCGTGATGGCGACATATGAATTTTATAGTGAAGTGTTGTGGCATCAGTTATTAACGGCCGCCGCTACGTAAAAGCCCCTCAGACCGAATTTTAAGTGTTTAGTCAATATATTGAAGACTATTCGTGGAAAAATAGAAATAAACTATTTGTTCAAATTATATATCAAAGTGAGTGACTCAATATTTTTAAATTTCACCGCAATACCTGCCTGCATTACTTTTTTATATTTTATTTCAGCTTAAAAACTGAGTTTACGACAGGTGTGAGCTGGCACCTTATGACGGAAAACGTAGCCGAACATTGAGACCACACACATCTCTGGGCCGATCAGTTAAGCTGAGTGCTGAGTGTAACAAATATATATATTTTTTCGTACCATAGCACTTGGGGGCTGGAGTTAACTATTCAATCTACAGAGCGCAGTGCCCAGTACCGTCGTAACTACTTCCAGTAACCTATAAGAAACTGCTATGTCAAGCTCGCAAAGACCGATACGTAATCAGCAGAGCTTCTACTCTGCAGGAAAGAGAACTAAGTCCTTCTCAGTTAAATAGTTAAATGCATGTTAATAAGTACTTGATACTTATTGTCCGAGTGTCCATACGAAAAAATAGGTTGGGATAAAAATATGAAGAAAGAACCTCAACAAGAAATACAAGGAAGAATGGAAGGAAGATTGGGATTAACGTCAACTCATCATCGAGGTCATTCGAGATGGAGCACAAGCTCGAATTTTGTGAGGAGTGGGGAAAAAAAATCGGTCGTGCCCTTTCAAAGGAACCACTCCGCCTTTTGCCAGGAGCAATTTAGGGAAATCACAGAAAACATAACACTGGATGTCTGGATGCAGCTGTGAACCGTCGTCCTCCCGAATGCGAGTCCCGTACACTGCGCCACTTCACTCGGTATCAAGAAATACATTGATGTGACAAAAGTCACCGTGTCGGACCTCCTCCTGCCCGGCATAGAGGAGCACCTCGACATCGCATGGACTCAACAAGTCGTTGCAAGTCCTCTGCAGAAAAAGTGGGCCATGCTTCCTCTATAGCCTTTCATAACTGGGAAAGTGTTGTTGGTGCTAGATTTTGTACGCGATGATGTCGTATAAATGTTCGATAGGATTCATGTCGGGCGAGCTTGGCTGACACACCATTCCCTCGAATTGTCCAAAATACTGTACAGATAAATAGTGGACAATAGTGGCCTGCTGACATGGCGCATTGTCATCCGTAAAAATTTCGTCGTTATTTGGAACATGAAGTCCATGAATGGCTGCAAAAGGTCAGGGATCGAATCAGATGGACCAGAGGACCCAGTCTATCTTGCGTAAACACGCCCACACCATTATGGAGACACCACCAGCTTGCACAGTACATCGTTGACAACTTGGGTCCATGACTTGGTGGAGTATGCACCACACTCAAACCCTATCATCAACTCTTAGCAACTGAAATCGGAAATAATCTGACCAGACCACGGTTTTCCAGTCGTCTAGGGTCCAACTGATACGGTCAGAAGCCCAGGAGAGGTGCTGCAGGCAATGTCGCGCTGTTAACAAAGGCACTCGTGTTCGTCGTCTACTGCCACTTCCCATTAACGCCAAATTTCACCCCGTTGACCCAACGGATACATTCGTCGTACGTCAGATATTTATTTCTGCTGTTACTTCACGCAGTGCCTATTGTCTGCTAGCACCGACAACCCTACGCAGAAGCCGTTGCTTTCTGTCGTTGAGTGAAGGCCGTCGGCCTCGGCGAAATCCGTGATGAGAGGTAATGCTTAAAATTTGCTATTGTCGGCACACTCTTGACTCGGTGGATTTTGGAATACTGAATCCGCTAATAGGTTCCAAAATGAAACGTCCAATGCATCAAGGTCCAACTACCATTCCGCGATCAAAGTCGGATAATTCATGTCGCGTGGCCATAATCAGGTCGGAAACCTTTTCAAAAAATGGTTCAAATGGCTCTGAGCACTATGGGACTTAACATCTGTGGTCATCAGTCCCCTAGAACTTAGAACTACTTAAACCTAACTAACCTAAGGACATCACACACTTCCATGCCCGAGGCAGGATTCGAACCTGCGACCGTGGCGGTCACGCGGTTCCAAACTCAAGCGCTTAGAACCGCACGGCCACATCGGCCGGCAAACCTTTTCACATGAATCACCTAACAAGGGAACCTCCCCATCGCACCCCTCTCAGATTTCGTTGTAAGTTAGCACAGTGGATAGGCCTTGAAAAACTGAACACAGATTAATCGAGAAAACAGGAAGAAGTTGTGTGGAACTATGTAAAAATAAGCAAAATATACAAACTGAGTAGTCTATGCGCAAGATAGGTAACATCAAGGATAGTGTTTGCTCCGGAGCGCCGTGGTCCAATGGTTTGCGTGAGTAGCTGTGGAATGAGAGGTCTGTAGTTCAAGTCTTCCCTCGAGTGAAAAGTTTACTTTCTTTATTTTCGCAAAGTTATGATCTGTCCGTTCGTTCATTGACGTCTCTGTTCACTGTAACAAGTTTAGTGTCTGTGTTTTGCGACCGCACCGCAAAACCGTGCGATTAGTAGACGAAAGGACGTGCCTCTCCAATGGGAACCGAAAACATTTGATCGCAAGGTCATAGGTCAACCGTTTCCTCCAAAGGAAAACACGTCTGATATATTCTATACGACACTGGTGACGGCATGTGCGTCACATGACAGGAATATGTTGTCGACCCACCTAACTTGTACACTTGGCGAATGGGTAAAAAGATTCTTCTACATTTCCCGATTTAGGTTTTCTCGTGGATGTGATAATCACTCCCAAAAAAGTGATGAAAACATAGGAGTTTGTCACATAAACTGAAAATAAAAATTTAAGCTTCTCACTCGAGGGAAGATTTGAACCAAGGACTTCTCGTTCCGCAGCTGAGGGGGGTGCGATCGGGAGGTTCCCTTGTAAGCACAAATGACAGCTCCGCCAATGCACTGCCCTTTTGTACTTTGCATACTGGATACTACTGCCATCTGTATATGCCTCCAGAATGAGATTTTCACTCTGAGGAGGAGTGTGCGCTGATATGAAACTTCCTGGCAGATTAAAACTGTGTGCCGGGCCGAGACTCGAACTCGGGACCTTTGCCTTTCGCGGGCAAGTGCTCTACGCTCTACCAACGGAGCTACCCAAGCACGACTCACGCCCCGTCCTCACAGCTTTACTTCTGCCAGTACCTCGTCTCCTACCCTCCAAACTTTACAGAAGCTCTCCTGCGAACCTTGCAGAACTAGCACTCCTGATAGAAAGGATATTGCGGAGACATGGCTTAGCCACAGCCTGGGGGATGCTTCCAGAATGAGATTTTCACTCTGCAGCGGAGTGTGCGCTGATATGAAACTTCCTGGCAAATTAAAACTGTGTGCCGAGCCGAGACTCGAACACGGGACCTTTACCTTTCGCGGGCAAGTGCTCTACCAACTGAGGCAAAGGTCCCGAGTTCGAGTCTCGGCCCGGCACACAGTTTTAATCTGCCAGGAAGTTTCATCTGTATATGTGCTTTTCTTAATCCTACGACTTCTGTTACCTCAGGGTAAAGTCACTGGTGCGTAATTAGTGTCGAAATACATAACGGTGGATTCGTTTGGCGATTGGTAGGAAATGAGCGGGCTACGACAGTCCTCGGTTGAGTGTGCAGCAGGCTTTATTTCCGCTGATGGCGCACACCGCGCCAATCAGCAGGAAGCGGGCTGCCGTACCGGCCACAAGACGTTAATGAGGGCCACAAACAACCGGCCACACTAGCATACGTAACTCTGCTCCACATTCATCAGAGTGCAGCGATGGTCTGGAATACGTCCAGGAGCTCATGCGGTTCCAGAGGATTAACCTTTAGCGACAAAGCGTTCAATGTGCTATAAAAGCAACACCACGTTTGTGGTAAGAGCTGCTACTATTTTACGCATATAAAGCGTTGCTCTAGGGCTGCCGAAATAAACATTGTTCTAGGCGCTTCAGTTCGAATCCTGCCTCGGGCATGGATGTGTGTGATGTCCTTAGGTTAGTTAGGTTTAAGCAGTTCTAAGTGTATACCCCCACGTGCAATGCGGAAACAGCATGGGGATAATTTTGGGCGCTAATGTTCTACAAATGCCTTTTCTAAATCAATTCTATGGCAAAGAATTACTTTAAAACTTCACTTTCAAGATCGAACACAATATTGACTTTATACAAGAACGAATGGTTCTACAAACAGTTCTGACTGATTGATTATTTAAAAATTTACTTTACACAAAAGATTAATCTACGCAAAATTTTCTCTATTTTTTCATAATATTTATATATGGAGGAGGAGAACTAAGTTCTCTAGCTGTGAGCATTCCATGAGACAAATGCTTCAATAAGATCTCGGTACGACATTTAATTTTACAACATAGTTCTAACTGCGCGCAAGCTTGCAAAGCTGCAGATTTAACTTGAATCACAATTATTCACAAAACTCTTTTCAGAATCCAGAAATACTCTCATATCATCTTATTCAGTCATTCCCATCAAATGTGTATTCAATATTCAGTAGCTTAATTTCAGATAAAAATTTCGTGACCATTCAGTTTCACATCTGATTCCGAACACACCTCGACTAATAATAATCTCTTTCTGTTAGCGCCCTCAGGAAGAGAAGGTGTAAGAATACAACGAAAAATCTCGGACCAATATGTAAAAACTTAACAGTTCTGTAGTAGCCAAGATGACATGCACACCTCACACTGATTACGAGGAAATGTGAGGACCTGGGACGCAGAGAGTATCGAAAACCGGCATACTCGGGCCGATACCTGTAAAAACTGTCAGACTATCACACGATCCAGAAGAGAGGAGTGATTAACATGCTCGTAATACGCGAAAGACGAATATGTGAGCCATAGCACCACGGACAAGGACACGATATGCAACACCTGGAAAGTGTTCTGAGGAGCAGTTGCATGAGTAGTGTCAAATTTACAAATCGGAAGAAGGAATGTCACGTACGGCGTTTCTGCCATACATTCGCAAGCTAACAGACAGGATAGGTCATATATTGTGCAAATATGGTCTAAAGACTATTTATAAGGCTGATCAAAGAGCGTCTCAGATCGGTGAAAGACAAAATGGACCCACTTACATTCTCTGGAATATAATGCATACCATGTACATGTGGAGAGGTTTCCAACATGTGGAGATTTCCAACTAAACATACTGTATGTATAAGAAATACCACACTGAGATAGATAAATCCTTGTTAAGCCACCACTACAATATTAAACTGTGTGACATCATACTTTGCGTGTTAAAACGAGAGCGTTGTTGGAAATAATGACGTCGTATCAAAATTGTGAGGTTTATCGGTTTCCAACCAAAGACACTGTGTGTATAAGCATTAGCACAGAGCTCTAAAATACGCATCTAGAGACAGCTGACCAATATCTGCAACCACGTCCAGTGAAAAGTAGATCACCTGCAGGGCAGCCCACGCTTCTAAGACCATTGCGTGGCAAATGGCCATGAACAAACCGCTCCAACAGAGAAACCGTGGAGAAACTCGGAGTATTTTAGGTGTAATAGTCTCTGATGCGGGCGTCCTGGATGCTGACACGGAAGACACCGGCATGAAAGCATCCACTCAGTGAGAGCCATCCCACTCACGGTAATAATGGAAAACAGGTCCAAAGAGGTCGGTGGAATGGAAAATGTGTGGAGTGTATTGCAGATAAGCGCCAAGCACTTACCTCCATTCTTTCTCTCTCTGGACCTATCAGAATGAAGCTTTAAAAACTAGCACTTATAGGTTGGTGACGTCAGTCTCTTGTCGACCAAAGCTCCCAGGCAGAATAAAAAGCCATGTGACACGATATAAACTATTGCATTATTGTTAGAGAATGTGTGACATTGCTAGAAGACAACTAACAAGTAAACTTCGAGTAGGAGAGCTACCAGTTCTTCTGCGTACATCACATCAGGAATATTCACCTGGAGTTTCTTTCAAATCCCAGGCAAAATAAAAATATTATGACACGAAATAAACTCTTACAATATTAATATGCGATGTCAATATACGACTCGTAAATAGATACGGAGTATGTCTATACATACTTACTACCAAAATGAGACTGAGCAATGGCCACAGTAAAGCAAAAAAATAAACTATTTGTACTTACCAAGTCATCGACTCACAGAGGTAACAACATCTCTGTCACTACGTGATAAAATGCGGCCATAGAGAACTGCAGTGTTCACGAGATTTCTGCCGATATGCCTCCGAAAAAATTTCTGACTAGGTGCCGCGCGTATCTGTCGGCGCTGCCGTCACCGCCGCTGCAACAGACGACTGTGGGGACCGCGCATGCCGACTCCGGTGCTGGGAATACTGACCACGCCGCCCAACACCTTCGCAATAGCGCTCATTGCGTAAATGGGATGTCTAGTCATGGGGAAGAACCCCTGCAGCCCTAATATGTGGACATCGGTTGACAGTAACAGCCAGAGAACGTCCTACGCAAAACTGGTAAAAGGCAGGATCATCACTCAGTGTGTGTGTCGCTAGTGGTAATGGTCAAGAAATACCTATCCTGCTCCCTTGATCGTAATGTCCAGAACAGAGAGGATGCTCTCTGAGCAGTAATGAAACAGGATCTCAGGAGAGCCCTCACACTGGTGGCGACGTCTGTGATCGCAGGAAGCCGGTGCTGGTAGTGTGTCATCTGCCAAAGACGTGCAACACCCACCGGACACTGAACGCAGGCAGGCATAAAACGTTCTAACAAAATTTTTCTTATTATTTGTCTCTCTAAGTACTGGCAATAATAGCAGTAATGACATACTACAAACTTTAGCAGAGTTTTCCCATTTCCCATGCACCAGGAATTTATTAAGTCGACTGTACAATAAAAAAAAAATCGTTCTGAGACAAATATGCAATAACTTGTGTCATGTTGATCATCATGATGCAGTGGTAAAATACGGTTGATGTATTGCAAGACAGACCCATACACCGCTTCCAACTAAGAAGAAAAACAAAGATCGATATTTTTTTTTTAAAAGTTATAGTCAACCCATGTGTTTTATAAGACCGCTGGCCACATTTCGTATCAGTGAATCATTTGTTGCTTGCGGAAATGCCGTAACATATTCCTTACTAACTTAGCAGAAGACTTTACCAAAAACCAATAGCGTAATGCTGTACTTGTTAACAGTAGGTTCGATCAACACACTAATAATACATGAACTCAACACGAAAATGCTATTGAGAACTGGCATTCACAGTCAACTTACATTTCCTGAAAGATAAGAGAAAAATTAGAGCCCATGCAGATAAACGGTTTCCTCCCTAGCGCCGTTTGTGTGAGTAGCACAAGGTATCGTGTGGAGTATGTGTGTATTTGAAAAAAATTACGCAAGAACGTCATGATCTCGTCACCCTCTTATCTGCAGTAAGCAACTAGAGTTTAGACAAGCGTTCAAAAACATGATGAATCAATGTGCAAGCGCTTGTCTGATATTTATTTGACCATATGCATGTGTAAACACTGAACTGGATTCACATCTCTGCAGTAAAACAGTATGGTTCTAATTTTTGCAAGTGACACGAGGTGTCCTCCGCCGCTGGCTTTCGGCGTATGTGTGATCTAAAAATTTAGCGAGAGACGTCATGATCATGGGACCAACTTACAAAAAAAAATGGCTCTGAGCACTATGGGACTCAACTGCTGTGGTCATAAGTCCCCTAGAACTTAGAACTACTTAAACCTAACTAACCTAAGGACAGCACACAACACCCAGCCATCACGAGGCAGAGAAAATCCCTGACCCCGCCGGGAATCGAACCCGGGAACCCGGGCGTGGGAAGCGAGAACGCTACCGCACGACCACGAGATGCGGGCGGACCAACTTACAAGCATACAAGACTCTACGACATGTGTGCAGAATTAATAAGTGTCTGTCTGTTTGACGGATCAGTCTGGACATACACCGATAAGCCAGAACGTTATGACCACCGACCTACAATCGATATGAACCCGTCCAGGTGATAGCAGCGTCACCTGACGAAGGATGACTGAATGACTGCTAGTCATAGACACGCAAAGTGCATCTAGTATCAGTTAGGGTGCTGTCTGTATGTAGAATTGGGAAGGCGCGCGAGTTATCTGAATTTTACGGAGGGCAGATTGTAATGCCCGGAGGTTCGGCACGATCATTTTGGAAACTGGATGACTTGGTGGGTGTTCGAGAAGTGCTGCGATGAGTGTCTTCAACATGTAGCGACACCAAGGTGAAAAAAAACCACGTCCAGAGGTCGTGGGGTTGGGCGGCTACCCCTCATTACAGATGTCGGACGTCATAGGCTGGGCAGACTGCTAAAACAGGACAGGCGACAAAACTGTGGCTTAACTAACACACATTGCACCGAACATCCTAACGATGGGCCTTCGCAGGCGACGACTCGTGCATGAACCAATGTTAACACAACGACATCGGCAATTACGACTGAAATGGCCACATGACTATTTGCACTGGACGTTGGGGGCAGTGGAAGAGCGTTGCATGGTCTGCTGAATCCTGCTACCTTCTTCATGATGCCGCTGGGAGGGCGCAAATCCATCGTCTTCAAGGAGAACGGCACCTTGACACTTGTACTATAAGACAGAGACAAGCTGGCAGCGGATCCGTTATGCTCTGGGAACATTGACGAGGGGATCCATGGGTCCAGTGGAGCTCGTGCAAGGCACCATGACGGACAAGGAGTATCGTACACTGGTTGAAGACCACGTAAACCTCTTCAGGATGATCACGTTTCTCGACGACAGAGGCATTTTTCTACAAGATAATGCGCCATCTTAGCAAGCCAGGAGTGTGATGGAGTGGTTCGAGGAACACAGTGGTGAGTTCCAATTGATGTGCTACCCCCCTCCCCCCCGCAAGTTCACCAGATCTGACCCTGATCGAACACATGTGGGATGTGATTGAACGTGGCGTCAGAGTTCATCGCCCCCCTCCCCGGAATTTATGGAAATTAGGTGACTTGTTTGTGCAGATGTGGTGCCAGCTCCCTCCAGCAACCTACCAAGGCCTCATTGGTTCCATGTCACGACGCGTCACTGCTGTTATCCGTGCCAAAGGTAGATGGTCATAATGCTCTGGCTCATCAGTGTATACTTATGTCAACCGTGGACTGGCTGCAAAATAGGCTTCTATGGAAGAGCTACAACATAGTTCCCACGAAAAACAGTCTGTGTGTTCTTCTACACTACTGGCCATTAAAATTGCTACACCAAGAAGAAATGCAGATGATAAACGGGTATTCATTGGACAAATATATTATACTAGAACTGACGTGTTATTACATTTTCACGCATTTGGGTGCATAGATCCTGAGAAACCAGTACCCAGAACAACCACCTCTGGCCGTAATAACGTCCTTGATACGCCTGGGCATTGAGTCAGAGCTTGGAGGGCATGTACAGGTACAGCTGACCATGCAGCTTCAACACGATACCGCAGTTCATCAAGACTAGGGACTGGCGTTTTGCGACGAGCCAGTTGCTCGGCCACCATTGACCAGAAGTTTTCAATTGGTGAGAGATCTAGAGAATGTGCTGGCCAGGGCAGCAGTCGAACATTTTCTGTATCCAGAAAGGCCCGTACAGGACCTGCAACATGCGTTCGAGCATTATCCTGCTGAAATGTAGGGTTTCGCAGGGATCGAATAAAGGGTAGAGCCACGGGTCGTAACACATCTGAAATGTAACGTCTGCTGTTCAAAGTGCCCTCAATGCGAACAAGAGGTGACCGAGACGTGTAACCAATGGCACCCCATACCATCACGCCGAGTGGTACTCCAGTATGGCGATGACGAATACACGCTTCCAATGTGCGTTCACCGCGATGTCGCCAAACAGGGATGCGACCATCATGATGCTGTAAACAGAACCTGGATTCATCCGAAAAAATGACGTTTTGCCATTCGTGCACCCAGGTTCGTCGTTGAGTACACCATCACAGGAGCTCCTGTCTGTGATGCAGCGTCAAGGCTAACCGCTACCACGGTATCCGAGCTGATAGTTCATGCTGCTGCGAACGTCGTCGAACTGTTCGTGCATATGGTTGTTGTCTTGCAAACGACCCCATCTTTTGACTCAGGGATCGAGACGTGGCTGAGCGATCCGTTACAGCCATGCGGATACTGTAAACTCCCCCTCACTTATCGACTTTCATGACAGTGAAAAATTAAACCGCGTGTACCTAATGGAAGTTTGGGAAAAGCAATCGTCACCGAAGTTAAACTGTCGGTAAAGAGGGAGGAAACGGTTACATCTAAATGAAAGGAAAAATGCAAATGAAACTGGTGGAAATTAATTTTGAAAAGGGGTAAAGTTAATAAAGAAAGTAAATGTGCGGCCGTTACGTTAACAATTAACTAGCGGTAATTAGATATTTGAGATTTGGGGGAAATTACGGTCTCCAGTCCGAAGGACAATTACTATAGTAACTGAAAAAGAAAGGTTATTACACATATAATTAGCACTAGAAGCGTGGCAACTGAAGGTTGACACGTGTAGTGTGAAAACTGAAAGTTTGTCAGAAGTAATAAATTTCGCTACACTCTGACTTAATTTAGCAAAAGAATTAATAAAACCGGAAAATCGAAAGTTTATTTAGTGACTGAAGCTAATAGTGAGCTTTCTTTCTGAAGCACATCGAAATTCAGTAAAATACGGTTAGTCTTTCAACAATCATTTCAAAAGGTACTTGAATCTACGCAATTTAGAAATAAGAGATTTAACTTTGAACTTGAATTAAATGATTGGCTCTGAGCACTATGGGACTTAACATCTGTGGTCATCAGTCCCCTAGAACTTAGAACTACTTAAACCTAACTAACCTAAGGACATCACACACATCCATGCCCGAGGCTGGACTCGAACCTGCGACCGTAGCAGTCGCGCGGCTCCAATTAAATGATTCTGAGCAATTAACAATAGTAAAATTTAGTACGTACCAAGCTGAGCTGCAGTCACAGGAAGCTAAAATTCGGTAACAAAACTCGCTCTCTTAATTTGTGCTTGTGTAATCTAAATATTGTAGCCAGCTATGAATACCTTAACTGAACTCTGAAATTAAAGCAGTGAAATCGAATGATTCTGGCGTTTGAATTTCAACGACACTCGGGTTCATTCCGGAAAAGGAAGGGACCCTGCTTGGCAATGCAATTGGGACAATGAGCAACAAAGGTTCATGCTACGTTGCTGTAATTTTGTGATTTGAACAGTTTGAAAAGCTGAGGTCTGCCATATAGTTCTAAGACTTTACGTGCTTCCAGTCTTCCTTTTTGGTTGATTGAAGGTTTGAAGCCGCCGATCGAGGAGGTGGCGACAGTCACTCATTGTCGGCCGTCGCTGTTGCAGAAGCTGGATGTTGGCGCGCCTTCTTCTCGACACGGTCACCAGGCGAAACGGGCTCTTGATGTGCTCCAGCTAATGCTTCCCCTCCGCGACACCGTGTCAGAAACTATCATAGCACGTCGAGCGCAATTACATGCTGCCCAATCCCGAAAGCGCGGCAACTCGCGGGAGCGTCACACACCACACCTGCTCCACTCGCTACTCCAGCCAGACTCTCTCTGCTCAGCCCGCGCTCCACGCGGCAGAGTTAACACTACCAAAGATCCTACACACTTTGATTCTTCACACGACCTATCGATGTAATCGTTCGATAACAGTTTTCCCTAGGCAAGACCCAGCGTAAAAATACAAATAATATTTACGAAACAAACCAATTATACATCGACATAAATGCATAAATATATATATACAAATAGTAAAACAATTACAATATGTAAAGACACAGAAATGTCATATATTCAGGTAACAAAAATAAGGAAAACAAATTTATAGTACAATAGATGGAAATAGGAGGATATGCATTTCCGGCGTTACAATACGATGCCTGTCATCTCGACTGCTAGTGATACGAGGCCGTTGGGATCGAGCACGGCGTTCCGTATTACCCTCCTGAACCCACCGATTCCATATTCTGCTAACAGTAATTGGATCTCGACCAACGCGAACAGCAATGTCGCGATACGATAAACCACAATCGCGATAGGCTACAATCCCACCTTTATGAAAGTCGGAAACGTGATGGTACGCTTTTCTCCTCCTTACACGAGGCATCACAACAACGTTTCACCAGGCAACGCCGGTCAGCTGCTGTTTGTGTATGAGAAATCGGTTGGAAACTTCCTCATGTCAGCACGTTGTAGGTGTCGCCACCGGCGCCAACCTTGTGTGAATGCTCTGAAAAGCTAATAATTTACATATCACAGCATATTCTTCCTGTCGGCTAAATTTCGCGTCTGTAGCACGTCATCTTCGTGGTGTAGCAATTTTAATGGCCAGTAGTGTAGTTAGCCGTCCACAGTTCCTTTCTGCTGACTTGAGGTGTGAATCTGCCTTCACCAGATAACTCACACCACCTCTTAAGACCACCACCTGATAGAGGAGCCCACGCACCGTGATAGAGACGCCTGCGTGCTCTCCGAGTCAGTCACTGAGCTCTATGAATGTAATTTTAAAAAAATTATTTTGTTACTCTGTTCATGTATGTAACTCACAGGAGTTGCTGGATGTGCCCATACAGTCTTATTACAATTAAAAGCCGTCGAAATCATATGTAAAACAAAATGCACTTTTAGTAACAAATTAATTCTAACACGTACTCGATGCAGTAAAATATTCAGGTGTAAAACGCTCGACGTTCAGATTTTACTATGCATCCTCCTCTCTCCTGGCTCTCATATGCCATTAGAGCTCTGAAAACGCCTCGTCTACGACGCTGTCTCCGAAGACGAAGCACAAATCGTGTAATATCGGACTCAAGTTCTGCGTCTGATGCTGCCGAAAGGGCAAATCTGTAGATAGTATATTACAAAATCCTTTTATTTTCTTTCTCTTGTAAGTTGGTAAATGAGACACTTCGTTTGTAAAATGTCCATAATACTTGCATGTCGTGATTACCTCTGCCGGGTAATTCGTTTAGAAAACATATGTTTAAGATACTTGTATATCACATCTATTTACACAACCTGGTATAAATTTAGGCTGATGAGCAAATCACGTAACCCAATGCAATTTTTTGCGTAACACACATCGAAAAACCCGTCGAAACATTTCCGGAAACGTGGTATGTAAATGATAAATAATTATATTTTAGATTAATCATAATGGGTAATCATGGGTGTTTCATGGCTAATGGCTCTGAGCAGTATGGGACTTAACGTCTGAGGTCATCAGTCCCCTAGAACTTAGAACTACTTAAACTTAACTAACCCAAGGACATCACATACATCCATGCCCGAGGCAGGATTCGAACCTGCGACCGTGGCGGTCGCGCGCTTCCAGACTGTAGCGCCTAGAACCGCTCGGCCATCCCGGCCGGCTGTGTTTCATGACATATTACTGACATTAGCTTGGCGCTGTGGAGCTGTGACACACTTGCAGATGTGATTTTATCTGTTGTAGCGTTAGAGAAACACATCTGAGAAGGTTATGTTCCCCTCATAGTTGCGAGCGCATAATAAAGCATGATTCCCGCTACTGGTTCTATCGAAAGTATCCAGACGCCTGTAACGTGGCTGACGAACAGATTTCAGTTATCCAGAAGTGTGGCATAGAATTACACCATGAGACATTACACAAAACAACTGCCAGTGTCGCCGGCCGAAGTGGCCGTGCGGTTAAAGGCGCTGCAGTCTGGAACCGCAAGACCGCTACGGTCGCAGGTTCGAATCGTGCCTCGGGCATGGATGTTTGTGATGTCCTTAGGTTAGTTAGGTTTAACTAGTTCTAAGTTCTAGGGGACTAATGACCTCAGCAGTTGAGTGTCATAGTGCTCAGAGCCATTTGAACCATTTTTGAACTGCCAGTGTCGCTGTTTGTATAATCAATTACCACTTTAAATAAGTAAAGATATAGGTATACGGTGCATAGTTGTTATGACACATTAATACTCTTAATTGTCTTTGTTTAAGCAGCGTACTGATGTGTGGTATTGCATCCTACCATTACCGAATACTCCATTAAAAGTAGAGTCCTCCAGAGCAGGTACACAGACAACTAAAACATAGCACTTATATTCTAATATTGGGAGTCGCAACCGGAAGAGACGACATGATCACATGATCAACATATAAGCTCGTATTTTTTCCAGTAGACAAATTTCAGAATGACATTAAGATTACATACAAGAAACTTTAACAGATAATGGTCTAAGTTCGCTCGACACATTGACTCGGCGTGGATTCTCAGTGACTGGAGTAAAATTGTTTTTAGTGTTGAGTCCCGCTTTGAACTTAGCCCCGATGACCGGCGGAGACGTTTCTCGAGTCACCGCAGACAGTGATGTGATGTAAACCTGACTGTCGCCTGTCATATGGCCTGACAATCGCCAGTGATGTTCTGGGGTGCCATTTTATTTCATAACAGGACCCCTTTAGTTGTCATCCGCGCCACCCTTAGATCACAGCGGTTGGTCGACGATATTCTAAGCCCCGTTTCGTTGCCCTTCATGGCAAGCCATCCTGGGCTTACAATTCAACAAGACAATGCCCGCCCCCATACGGCGAGAATTTCTACTACTTGTCTTCTTACTTGCCAAACCCCGACTTGCCGGCGATCACTCCCCAACTGAGAACGTTTGGAGGATTATGGGCAGGGCCCTCTAACCAGCTCAGGACTTTGGCGATCTAAGGCGTCACTCGAACATAACTTGGCAAGATATCCCTCAGCAGGACATCGAAAAACTCAAGCCGAATAACTATACAATGTGATCAAAAGTATCCGGACAGCTAGAAAAACATACGTTTTTCATATTAGGTGCATTGTGCTGCCACCCACTGCCAGGTACTCCATATTAGCGACCTCAGTAGTCATTAGATATCGTGAGATAGAATGGGACGCTCCGCGGAACTCACGGACTTCGAACGGTGTCAGGTGATCAGGTGTCACTTGTGTCATAGGACTGTACCCGAGATTTATACACTCCCAAACATCCCTAGGCCCACTGTTTCCAATGTAACAGTGAAGTGGAAACGTGAAGGGACCCGTACAGCACAAAAACGTACAGGCCAACCTCGTCTGTTGACTGACAGAGACCGCCGACAGTTGAAGAGGGTCGAAATGTGTAATAGGCAGACATCTACCCAGACATTCACACAGAGTTCGAAACTGCATCAGCATCTATTGCAATTACTATGACAGTTGCCAAGCAGGTGAGAAACCTTGAATTTCATGGTCGAGCGGCTGCTCATAAGCCCCACATCACACCGGTACATGCCAAAAGACGACTAACTTGGTGTAAGGAGCGTAAACACTGGGCGATTTAACAGTGGAAAAACGTTGTGTGGCGTGACGAATCACGGTACACAACGTAACGATCCGATGGCAGATTGTGGGTATGGCGAATGCCCGGTGAACATCTGCCAGCGTGTGTAGTGCCAACAGTATAATTCGAAGGCGGTGGTGTTAGGGTGTGGTCGTGTTTTTCGTGGAGGGGGCTTGCACCCATTGTTCTTTTGCTTGGCAATATCACAGCACAGGCCTACACTGATGATCCCACTGTTGAAGAGCAATTCGAGGATAGCGATTGCATCTTTCAACACGACCGAGCATCTGTTCCTAATACACGGCCTGTGGCGGAGTGGTTGCACGACAATAGCATCCCTGTAATGGACTGGCCTGCACGAAGTCCTGGCCTGAATCCTATAGAACACCTTTGGGATGTTTTGGAACGCCGACTTCGTGCCAGGCCACACAGACCGACATCGATAGCTCTCCTCAGTGCAGCGCTCCGTGAAGAATGGGCTGCCATTCCTCAAGAAACCTTCCAGCACCTGACTGAATGTATGCCTGCGAGAGTGGAAGCTGTCATCAAGGCTAAGGGTGGGCCAACACCATACTGAATTCCAGCATTATCGGTGAAGGGCGCCACGAACTTGTAAGTCATTTTCAGCAAGGTGTCTGGATACTTTTGATGACATAGTGTACTTGCATAATGGCCAGACGTCACCCGACGCGTTATTGACCTGCTCAGTTTATGAAGCTCATTCCCTTGAATAAATCATTAAATTTGTCTGAAATTTTAACCATTTGTTTGTCCATAAATGTACATCACATTCACCGATTTCCGTCCCATTCGGATAATTCCTTCGCGGTGTTTCGCGGTCGGTGTTCTTTTTTCTCCCTCTTTCTTTCCTGTTCTTCGCCCGATGTTTACGTTGTCCGGAAAGTACACTGCCATCCTGCCACCCATTTATCCAGGGAAGCTACAGAAATCTACAAGTATCGTGGTAGCTTCAACAAAATATAGGAAAGGCTCAAGGTGAACGGATCCTGGATTCCCGTGCTGCAGCCAACGACCGTTGCAGGTAACAAGGGAAGAATCACAATAGCAGTGACCTTGGAAAAGCCCTTGGACGTTGGGGTGCCTGTTGCATATAATGTGCGGCCGCGAGGTCGATTCCATTCCGCCAACCTCGGTGGAGGCTGACACTTTGACAATGCCAACCATTTGTGCTGGCGAATCGTTAGAAAATCGTTAAACAACGTTGGTCGAAGAGCCGGAGACTAAAAATAACGCATTCTGAGCCGGTCGGAGTGTCCGAGCGGTTCTAGGCGCTACAGTCTGGAACCACGCGACTGCTACGGTCACAGGTTCGAATCCTGCCTCGGGCATGGATGTGTGTGATGTCCTTAGGTTAGTTAGGTTTAAGTAGTTCTAAGTTCTAGGGGACTGATGACCTCAGAAGTTAAGTCCCATAGTGCTCAGAGCCATTTGAACCGTTCTTGAACGCATTCTGAATATGTTTAATGTATTGTATCACCTACAATATATATCACATGGTAGTCGTGGGATCCCGACTAACGAGAGTAGAAATTTCACGGATAATTTAAGCGATATTGATAGGTCACAAACCTGACACTGTCAAAATCCGAGGCATTCTGGTAGAAGTTACATTTCCACGCAGTCCAACTCGTGGTTGCCCTTCATTGCCCTACAAATCTGGACATTGCACGATTCTACCAACAGGCCAAATGGAGACCGACAACGAGGGTCCCCTCAAAACCTGTCAGTCATTGATAATAGTATCTCACACGAGTATGCACCATCTCCGTGACTTTCACAATGATTACTGATATCTGACACTGTTTACGCCAATAAATACCTACCAGGACTGGAAAGAACGCTAAACACTGACAACAAATTGTTCAAATGGCTCTGAGCACTACGGTACTTAACAGCTGAGGTCATCAGTCCCCTAGAACTTAGAACTACTTAAACCTAACTAACCTAAGGACATCACACACATCCATGCCCGAGGCAGGATTCGAACCTGTGACCGTAGCAGTCGCGTGGTTCCAGACTGTAGCGCCTAGAACCGCTCGGCCACCCCGGCCGGCCTCTGACAACACTAATGTACTCTGGTGGCCATTCTACCTGTCACGGAGAATAGCAGTTCTAGGCAATCGAAGTCATTTTCCAGTTAAATGACCTTTAAAAGTGGAAATGTTAGTGTGTGTTCCCTACGCACAGGGGCAGGACAGTAACCTTGAACGTCATCAAAATAGTGGATAGCTGGGAATTTAAAAATTCAAGATGGCAGGTGGACGGAAATTCAGAAATCCGAGGTGGTGGTTGACAGGAAATTTAAAAGTGCAAGATGATGGTGGTTCGAAACTTAAAGTAAAATCCAGGATAGTGGAAGTAGCCCAGTTATGGTGTGTAGCCTTTTCCCTCCCCCTACTCCTCGCCAGCCAGTCACAATTATTAAAATGAGATAAAAATGATATTATCTTCGAAGATACGCACTATTTCTGTAACTTTCACTTGAAGATTAATGATATTTGTGTATGGTATTTACCTCTGGATTGCGAACACGCATACACTCACAGACACCTCTGTATTTAATGTGCGTAATATTGAAATGATTAAGTAAATTGTGTAACAACGGTGTCAAGTTCGAAGATATGCAGTACATTTTTACGTATCCTTCGCTTGAATATGTGCCACGTTCAATGACATACATTATTCCTGTCACCTCCTCTTGAAAGTCAAGGATATTTGCGTAAAATTTCTTGCACATACATAACTCTGTATGCAGTCAGCATGATATTAAAATGCGGCAGTCAATCTGTTTTCGGAAACTAGTGTGAGATGCCTGCCTCTGACCCCCTTCCCTCATTCACACACACACACACACACACACACACACACACACACATTGCTGGGTAACGCCAAAGGCCATTGATGGATGGATAATGAGTTGGATAATGATATTAGTTTACGGGGTGACCACCATCATCCTGCATGCTCTTGAATGGGTAAGCTTACAGGGTAACTGGGAAAGATGATAACAACACCTCGGATGGTGCAGCAAGCATGGTAAATCTCCTCCAGCGAGGCTTCCTACTTTTATAGCACGTACCACACTGAACCAGCAGGCAAAAATGTGATTACTAAGCATTAGTTAGAAAGTACTATCTTGCTGAAGTAAGCATCATATTTCGAGGTTTTACAAATTCACAAGAGACACGATCCAAAGGGCAAGGTTTTACGGTATTTTTTTATTTTTTTCCATTTTGAAAAGACGTTTAATAATTCGGGCGTGTCTCACAAGACACTGCAGTGTCCGAAGACCTCCACTGGAATCAGACAGTGCGGAACTGAATGTTATCTCAAGACCCTACGATCTGTCACATGTCCAGGCGTTGTAGTTACGTGAATTGTTTCCACACATTTTGTGGGTTTCTGTTTCAACAGATGGAATGCTTCACACGCAACAGCTATTGAGCCATTGTAAACTTCAATCAATATTGTTTAGTGTCTTGCCGTTCGTCGAGCACTCTTTCTTCCGACACAACGTCCAGGACCCTCCAGTAATCTGCTCCAGATCGATAGGCGCTCCTCCTTCGGAAACTGTTTACATGTTTTGAACCTCTACTGCCGATAAACAATCTGTTTACACTCTGACTGTTAACATGCGTCATAAGAGGCACCATCATCACTCATAGACAGCATGTACAGTAACAACGGCGGCGCTACAATTGACGGAATTAGCTACCATCTGCGGGTCTCGTGCCTTTGAGACGCCCGCAGATATTACTGTGCCTGCTGTGTATTGAAATGACAGTTCAACAACCAGCAAAGAGCTCATCACTCAGCTCTGGGCCTCTCACTGGCCCATCCGTCAGAGCCTTTACTGACCCTACACCACACCGCACCGCACTACCACGCTACTCCAGCGTGATGATACTCCACATCGAGCGGCTAGCAGTCTTCATTCAACCCTCTCGCTCCCTGCAACGCTGGCCTCCCTAGGACTCTGTGCCGCTGTACCAGTAGTAGCAGCCGGCCGGAGTGGCCGAGCGGTTCTAGGCGCTACAGTCTGGAACGGCGCGACCGCTACGGTCGCAGGTTCGAATCCTGCCTCGGGCATGGATGTGTGTGATGTCCTTAGTTTAGTTAGGTTTAAGTAGTTCCAAGTTCTAGGGGACTGATGACCTCAGCAGTTAAGTCCCATAGTGCTCAGAGCCAGTAGTACCACCGTCACTGATCAATCAGCTATTTGTGTGCTACCTTTACAACAAAGGACACAAAAGTTGGTGACGTGAAAGCATCATTTTCCAGTGTAATTATCTTGCGTCACAGCAATCCGACGCTCCCACCATATCCTTCTTGGTTACTACCTCGTGATCAAACCGGATGCTGCTACAGCGCTTCAAGAAGTTGGGTGTTTGTGTTGTCCTCATTATTTCATCATCATTCCTGAAAGCGGGGAGATTGGACTGGTCAAAAGTTGGGAAATTGTACGGGCGCTGATAACCGCGCTGTTGAGCGCCCCACAAACTAAAGATTATCATCATCATCATCAAGAAGTTGGAGCCAAAGTTAGCTGCCCTCACGAGTGTGGCACAACACGTTGCGCCTATTCTTCTGGGTAACTTGCGACAACATGATTTTCTCGACTCCCTGGGTGCGTTGCCATTTCTTATTCTTTTCCTTCTTTCGGTGTAGATCTTTATCATACCTTGTGCACGTTATTTTTGTTGCATTTCGTTCCTGCGGCGTAGATCCTCCTTGAGCTCCAACATATGTCATATTTTACGATTCTTGAGGGTATTTTTAGTGATTTTTTTTCGTATCTCGTGCCCTTGTGTCAATTTCACTTTCATCAATTTTTCACTTTCCCTCATGTTTTTTTTTTTATGAACTGGTATTTTCCATTTCAGTACTCCTACAGTCGGTGGATTGTCCACTCTCCAGGCATCATGCTTGCTCAACCGTGCACATTACTTCTTTGACGTCTTTGACGTTCTCGCTCTTTTTCAGCTGTTCTTTTTCCCAGAACCACCCATCCCAATCTTCCTCCTCCGGGAGTATCATTTCCTCTTTATCCACTGTTTTCTTGTGTTTCTTTTACAGTGACCACTGCCACACAGGCTTTGTGGCTGTCGCGCCATTGTAATTCTGGCGACCACAATGGTCGAGTTCGGTCTCCCAGTTCCACCTGTATTCTGCCGACGCACGCTGTCCGTTGACACCGTCGTGTTTTTCCCGGCCACATTCGTCGAGCCCTGTCTCGATGGCGGCCACAGTGGTCTCCCAGTGCCATCCGTACCCACTAACGCCTAGCTGACCCATCGGGATCGTCACTCCACTGGCTGCTCCTGTGGCTTTCTTCATCTGTTTCTGGCATTGTACATGCGCCTCACTGACTAGCTCCAGTTGGTCACTGGGTTCATGTCTGTGGGTCACCAGCTGGTTGTCTGTGGCCCTGTGGTTGCTCCTTCTGGGACTGCCAAAACCGGCCATATTAGACCGTGTCTCTGGCGCCATAGTTCTCTTGCATTCTTGCTTTTCATTTCAAGCTTCCTTTACACCTCCTTATTCGCAGCTAGCTCCTGGCTGCACTCCACTTCTGCGGATGTTGCTCCGCAACCTCAATTTCCATGTTCTGGCTGACAGGCTGCAGGTACCAAGAGCTCCTCTCATCTTTAGATGTCCTCTGCATTGACCTGTGTTAGGCGTTCTATCATGTGGATTCCCACCAGCACTGTGATCTCCTTCTTTTGTTGGCCCTCCTGACCCCATCCTGAAAGACAGCTCGCAGGTTCTTTCGGATATTATAGGTATAGTGTTTAGCTGTTTGTAGGCCACTCCTGTTTGTGGTAGAATGCCTGTGACCAGCGGGTCACCTGCTGAAGAACCACAGGCGCTTCTCATTCAGAGACTGTTTGTATGCCTCACTAGTGCATCATATGTTTCGAACCTGTACTGCCAATAAATTGTTTACTCACCGATCGTTAAAAGGTGTCACCAAAGACACCATCATCGTTCATAGGCAGTGTGTGCTGCAGCAGAAGCAGTGCTACAATCGAAGGAACTAGCTTCCACCTGTGGTTCACGTGGCGATCAAGCACTGGCGAATATTCGTCCACGTACTGGTGGCTCAACCTCCAGCAATCAGATCTTCACTCAGTTCTAGGACAAGCTAATGGTGACTTATTGACTATCCGTCGGAGCTTTCCATCGATTCTACGCCGCACCACACTACAACATTGCTCCTGCAGCTACCAGGGATGACTTTCCACATAGAGCAGCTAGTAATATTTTTTAGAGCCTCACACTTCCCCTGACCCACGCCTTCCCAGGACTTTGTGCCACTGCACCTGTAGCTCTACACTGTGTACTTGTGCTTGTGTGATCATTGGACTAATATCACTATGGAATTTCATTCTGTTACTCATATCTGATCAAGGGAGATCTTTTGGAGTGTTACTCAGACCCTGTCTTATGTTGAACTCGGCTTTGTGATGATGTAATAAAAGTGTACTTAAATGCAAATCCCTTATCAATCAGTCATTTACATACAACCTTTACAACAAAGGATAAAAGATAATAGATCTTCACAAAGCTAACTCTTCTAAACATTCAGCCTGGTTTACATCAGAGCGAGTGAACAGTCAATTCGCCAGTGTTCATTAACATTTACTTGTACCAGCATTTCACTCTAGAGAGAAGAGAACACGAACATAGCTTATGAACGCTGTGTTAATATTTTTCTTCTTTTACGCAAATAACCAGCAATACTATATTGTTAGAGCTGTGATGCAACACTTTTAATCATATTTTAGTTCCCTCTCATTATTATAAATAACCACTAACCCATTCCATTCTGGAATATGGACTGTGCCTGCTCTTTGCCTTTATGACGACCTGACCTCTGCTAGGCAGGTTTTGAAGACATTCGTTGAGGTGTCATCCCATTCTTCCTCAATGGCCAAATTGAAAAAAATGTGATGTTGTATTCTGAAGCCTGTCGGCGTTCTAACTCATGCCGCAAGTGTTCCATGGGTTCTGGTTGGGACTGGAGGCAGGCCAATCCATTTCAGGAATGTAACTGCCCACAAACCATTGTCTCACAGATGCTGCTTTATGATAGGTGTACTGTCATATAGATACAAAAAAATTATCCGTCCCCTCTGCTGTATATAGTAGACCGTCCCCTCTGCTGTATATAGTAGACAATTCTATAAAATATCGAAGAAAAAAACACATAATCAGCAGTGTTTCAGAAAATATCGTTCTTGTGAAAGAGAACAGGGTTTATATTCTCGCAAAGTAATGAGTACTATCAACAGGAGGTCTCAGGGTAAATGGTTTGCGGTAAGCGGTTAAATGACAAAATAGTTAAACAGTTAAATGGTTCAACAGTAAACGTTAAACAGTAAACAGATGTTGTTCAACATCTAGTAAAGTCATCAGAAGATCAATAAAAATTACAGAGTGATTTAGAGAAGACACCTATATGGTGCAAAAAGTACCAATTGACCTTGAACAGTAAGCTCGCCTACCAAAAGAATTTTCGTTCGCGTATGCGCATTCGTTCGCTTATGGACATTCGCTTGCGTAAACCAGGCTTTTGGAATCTGGCATGTGAGTAAGTACGTGCGGCTTGTATGTGATAGAAATAAATGGCGATGATTTGATTCGGTTCACCATAACATAAAATTTAACTCACAGTGTAGTTGGTCTGCAAGCAGCAGATGAGTGCGATTAGACCGCAAAATTGCGGAACCGGTGTGAAGAGTGCTTTTATCTGTTTCCTGTTGGTAGAAATATAGAAGAGGAAGAGGAGAATTTAACTGCCAAAACACATTTAACGAGAACTGAGTATTTCACTAGAAATGAGAATGTGCATGCCAAGTCTCTTATTCAGCAGGAATTCGCACATGAGATAATAAATTCCAGCTGACTCAGTAGGAAGGTTGGAAACTACTCGGAACTATTCAGCTAGGAGGTGAGGGTTTTACAAGTAGAGCTTCAGCTCAAGCAAGACATCGACGTGGCATCATTGTAACTGTGAACAGCATTCAGTGATTTTTCTCACGCACAACCAGAAAATGTAATTGTGACAAATACACATTTTACTAATGAATTAAGGATTACTAACATTCTCACAACTTTACCTTACTAAATGTATTCTATATGCAAATAAATTAAACTTTGCCAACATACTATTCGTAGCAGGGCTGAAACGCCTCACGTCTCCGAAGAACAGAACCAAGATCTCTGTCAGCATCGATGGCATCTAATCTTCCGATTATGAATGGATGACTGTGAAAGACAGGAGAGATGACAAATAATGGTGAGCTACGTATCAGAAAATATCACTGTGAGACATAAATTTATTAATGTTGCTGTTTGATAATGAAAAATATATATGTTATTTTTATTGTATAAAAGAACTCGTTCAGGCTAACACAAAGTAGTACTATCTAGTTGTAATATGTGAACGCTATCTGTGCTGTTTACATTCCCAGGAAAAATTAGATGCACATTTAGTTGACTGTGCATAGTTTAAATCAGTCAACGGTACATTGCCTAATGGCAAGGAAGACTTTGTAAAATTTACAAAGTTCAGTAACAAACTGAAGCTACCATTTGTAATTTATGCTGTTATGGAATGAGTGTTGAAACCAGTTGCTACTTGCTTTATTAATGTTCGTATTCCGATTGGGTGCATTCGTATAAACCATTCAATGCTGCGTACTACATAAACTGCAAATATGAGCAGGAATATTCCCTGTTTAAAATGTTTTCTAAATTAAACCTGAAGAAGAATTAGCGTTTCGCGCAGCAGAGATGTGTAATATTTGCCAGGAATCATTTGAGGACTGCGGTATTAAACACAGAGATCATTGTCATTTTACCGAGGTGTATCAGGACACAGCACATCCCGGCTGCAATGTGAACTAGAGGCCTGACTGTTCAATGTCCACCATAATCATAATATTGCGATGGGCATTTCTTTATCATGAACATTTGTGAACAAACGACAAGAGATGGTTACAATGAAGTTAAATGAAATTCAGATGAAGTTCCTCTTCTGCAGTCTAATAGGGAGAAATGAAGAGTGCAAAACCATAACACTGAAAATGTCACGACTAGTCCAAATTGATTTAATAGTGAAAGTGCATTGTATGTGCCACTCTCCACCTGCTATCGTATTCAGAACTTTCAAATTGTCAACTACTAGCACTCCAGTGGCAAGAAATCTAACGTGCCTGTCATAACGTTGCATGTGCCCAGATTAGTTGCCAAAACTCTGGTTCTAATTGTGATACACGCTAGCAGCAATGGCGGATCACGAGCAGCAGACACTAAACACTAGGAGAAAACGACCTAGAAATGAATGTACGTGGAAGAAGAGTGTGCAGAAAAAGAATAGAAACAATGGATTTAAATACGAGAAATGTACAAGTGGACCAGAAATCTGAACCGTTGTTGACTTACGCTATTGTGACTCGTTTGTTATCTTGTTGCCATTACTGTGTAGCGTTTCTCCGTTCGTTTACATACACGGATTAACTGTTGTTACTGCTGGTACTTTAGTGTTTTCAGCTTTTAAAAAGTGTAATTTATTCGTTCTGTGGTACACAACATTGAGTATTATTACTGGTATAGTGTAAGTATATTACAGAGGTTATATTTGTATGTTTCTGACGACTTTTAAGTGTCACCTTTCATGGAGAACCTTTCGTCTAGAGCAGGCATGGACAATCTTTGGTGACCAGCGGGCCGAATTCACATACGTATTTGAGTTCGCTGGCAGCATTATCTCATGACATGACAGCAGTGCTCCTAACACATAAAATCAAAACAAATTGGTCTGTGACGTTAATGCTAACGGGGTAACGGACTGTAATGAATGACATTCCTTTCTCAACAAGCCTTGCCAATAAATTATGACTCAAAAATAGCATTGTTGAATGTAAGTTTATATTAATAGTGATAGTGATAGACATCCATGGGGTTGTGAAGCAGCTGAATGGGTTGAAAATAAATAAATCGCCAGGTCCTGATGGGATTCCAATCCGGTTTTAGCTTGCATTTATCGCTAATCTCTTGCCCAATGTAAAGTCCCGAGCGACTGGAAAAAAGCGCAGGTGACGCCTGTATACAAGAAGGGTAGAAGGATGGATCCTCAAAATTACAGATCAATATCCTTAACATCGGTTTGTTGCAGGATTCTCGAACATATTCTCAGTTCGAATATAATGAATTTCCTTGAGACAGAGAAGCTGATGTCCATGCATCAGCACGGCTTTAGAAAGCATCGCTCCTGCGAAACGCAACTCGTCCTTTTTTCACATGACATCTTGCGAACCATTGATGAAAGGTATCAGACGGATGCCATATTCCTAGACTTCCGGAAAGCGTTTGACTCGGTGCCCCACTGCAGACTCCTAACTAAGGTACGAGCGTATGGGATTGGTTCCCAAATATGTGAGTGGCTCGAAGACTTCTTAAGTAATAGAACCCAGTACGTTGTCCTCGATGGTGAGTGTTCATCGGAGGTGAGGGTATCATCTGGAGTGCCCCAGGGAAGTGTGGTAGGTTCGCTGTTGTTTTCTATCTACATAAATGATCTTTTGGATAGGGTGGATAGCAATGTGCGGCTGTTTGCTGATGATGCTGTGGTGTACGGGAAGGTGTCGTCGTTGAGTGACTGTAGGAGGATACAAGATGACTTGGGCAGGATTTGTGATAGGTGTAAAGAATGGCAGCTAACTCTAAATATAGATAAATGTAAATTAATGCAGATGAATAGGAAAAAGAATCCCGTAATGTTTGAATACTCCATTAGTAGTGTAGCGCTTGACACAGTCACGTCGATTAAATATTTGGGCGTAACATTGCAGAGCGATATGAAGTGGGACAAGCATGTGATGGCAGTTGTGGGGAAGGCGGATAGTCGTCTTCGGTTCATTGGTAGAATTTTAGGAAGATGTGGTTCATCCGTAAAGGAGACGGCTTATAAAACACCAATACGACCTATTCTTGAGTACTGCTCGAGCGCCTGGGATCCCTATCAGGTCGGATTGAGGGAGGACATAGAAGCAATTCAGAGGCGGGCTGCTAGATTTGTTACTGGTAGGTTTGATCATCACGCGAGTGCTACGGAAATGCTTCAGGAACTCGGGTGGGAGTCTCTAGAGGAAAGGAAGCGTTCTTTTCGTGAATCGCTACTGAGGAAATTTAGAGAACCAGCATTTGAGGCTGACTGTAGTACAATTTTACTGCCGCCAACTTATAGTTCGCGGAAAGACCACAAAGATAAGATAAGAGAGATTAGGGCTCCTACAGAGGCATATAGGCAGTCATTTTTCCCTCGTTCTGTTTGGGAGTGGAACAGGGAGAGAAGATGCTAGTTGTGGTACGAGGTACTCTCCGCCACGCACCGTATGGTGGATTGCGGAGTATGTATGTAGCTGTAGAGTAGATGTAGATGTATATTCACCCAATCATCACGTTTTAATTTATTTGCGCGTCGTAAACAGTGTGTCATTATCTACGACTTTTTGCAGTAGCTGGCTTAAAATTCCATTGGAAAATTCTGTAACACCGTTAGTAACGAAATTATGCTCCTGACATGTAAATAAACGAAATTATGTAAAGATGTGATGCCAGGCTTCGTGAAATGTCATCATGGAGAAATAAATTCCTATAAAAGTAACTGTTTGTAGCTAATTCATTATAAATTACTCATAGTTTCAACAGCTATAGTATTCTAAGACGTCCAAAACAGACGAGAATTAGTTGCTAATATTTATACGAGAAGAACTGTACAATTGTGAACAGAATGGCGATTTGTCAAACTGATAATAATTGTTCTCACACAGTGAATACATGTTGGTAAGACTGAGAATATTTTGGATGGCATCAGTACAGTTCCTCGATATTTCTGATATTAGCAGTGAAGTAACACTCGCCCTCAGACGGTCAATATATTGACGTATTGACAATATTATTGAACGTGTGGGCCTCCAGACTTCGCTGCGTAATTTGTATCATTGCTATTGGTATGCACAATTTGTATGTTGCATATGTATACTGCACAAAAAGGCTGAAACTGCTTACACCAATGACATCAGAGGTTTTACAGACTGTACAGTCAATAAGAAGACAGTACGCTTGTGACGTGACAGCAGCGCCTGTAATGCATAAGTTCGAAGACATCTGTGACATGCAGGTTTGCAGATAATATATTTGGACTTACCATAATATATTCAAGAGAACATGAATATTATCATACATAGTGAAATACAAAAACTCGGCCATACACCCAAAAGGAACCTCACCTGCCTTGACAGCAGCTTGCCCAGAGAATAAGGTAGGATTTTGCCGTCGTCACTGTGACAACAGACGGCACCTCACCTATCGATGTTCATATTTATCTTACCGCCGTAATTTAACTAGGCGTCTTGGTTTCTTACAATTTATCACAATAACTCATACACCAAAATAAAACTTTTCAAAATCATGTGATTCCACTTGAAGCCCATCTGAAACATGTCGACTTTGTCTAAATCCAGCACGCTGAACACACAAATTTTGCCATCAGCCATTAGGAAAGCTGAAACATTACAGTTAATAACTATATTTACAGTGGTTTATTGATTTAAAAAGTGAGCTCTGAGTTTGAATTTTTAACACAATATTGTTGATATCTGGATTTATGTCACTGATACTGAGTCTTAATGTATTTCCCAGGATTTCGTCTGCTAACCTTGTACGTGTGTTGCATTTATTTGTTTTCAAAAGAGAAAAAGTTGTCCACACTTATATTTGCTTCCAAGAAGACAAATTTTCCCCTTTGATAGCCATAAAATGTGCTATTTCTCGTCGAATTTCATAAAAACATTTTAGCATTTTGCCCTTACTAAGCCATCTCACTTCGAAATGGTAAGATAAATCTTCATGTTCAGAACACAGGTCGCCCAAATTTTGCTTGAATTTGCGGTGATTTAGTGCATGGGACTTAATGAAATTGGTTCCCGTCGCAGCCACGCCCATAACATGTCTTATTTTAATATATTTAGCACACAAATTTTGTTGGTGAATAATATAGTGAAGAATTGTTTAACTTTCTTTGTCAAAATTTAGTTTAGAATACTTTTCATTTAATATGCCAATAAAACCTTTTCGTGAACCGATCATCGCAGGTGCTCCATCAGAAGAAACTCCAGCGAGTTGACTCCACCGCAAGTTGCAGGTTTCGATGATTTTTTCTACTTCGTGAAAAACATATTTACCAGTAGTGATTCTTTTTTAATGACTGAAATGCAAATAATTTTTCCGTTATTTGGAATTTCACATTTACACCACGAACAAAAGTCACTAACTGAGCTGCGTCTGACAAATCAGTGCTCTCGTCCAGAGCACTGTGAAATGTTTCGAAAGTGGCAGCGCCATCACACAAACGTTTTTAATGTCACCAGCCATCATCTCAGTTCATCGAATTACTGTTCGGCGCGACATACGTATCTGTTCAAACACTTCTTTTTTTTTATTATGACATAGTACAGCTGCAATGTCCAAGAGGCACTCATTCACGAATTCGCTTTCAAAAAGAGGCTTTAATGACTTGACAGTGTTCCTGCTCACTAAAAAAGTAGCTTTAATGAAATTTCCACACTGTGTCCTCGGTTTGGCAAACATTTGTTGTTGCTCGTCCAAATTGGAAATTAATAACTTAATTTTGTCCTCCCGCAGTTGCCCTTTAAGCTGTTACTGGGCAGTGTGTTTCGTAGGAAAGTGCCTTTTATGTTATATTCTTTCACAACAGATAATGGTTTACTACTCAACAAGCAAACATGTTTATTGTTGCTCATCGTGAAGAAGTAATCCTCAGTCCACTTCTCCTGGAATTGACGACATTCAGCATCTACTTTCCTGTTCTTAACGGCAGACATTTTGTGAATAAACTCGACGCACCGACACACTTGCACGAAATTAAGAAACAACAGAAACAAAATCAGAACTTCACGCGCGAACTGATAACAGAGAACTAGTTTGTTCAGCGGCACCTGCTGCCGTTGTTGAAGTCGGCACGTTTCGCAGGCAGTCGCTAATTTTAGTGGCATTATTGCCTACTACAAGCGTTTGCGCACTATCAATGTGTAGCATACACGTAGGCAGTAAATAACGTTCTGATTTGACTGCTGTGCTGCAGCAGCGTTGGGAGGTAGCTCTGTACCGCGGTACAAATGCAAGGTGCTAATGAGGTATCTGTGGCTTCCACAGCAACAGCTGACGCAGCAACAGCCAGTCGCTGAGGCGAGCTCTTGCCTTTGTGGCGTCCCTTGGCTTGTAAACACCGGTCATCCGCAATGCTCTGAGACGTGTCAGCAGGCTGCGCTTTGTCTGGCCAAGTCTTTAAGCAAGACTTTCACTGATCAGCATCATGAGCTGCAAACCTGTGCCGAGCCTAGCCGAGCGTTGGCAGGAATACCCGACATTGCGTCCCGGCCTCTCTCGCGGATATCGTCCGCGGGCCGGATTGAAATCAATCGCAGGCCCGCCGGTTGCCCACCCGTGGACTAGAGCAGACCTACACTTGTGAGCATATTTAAGAGGTCTCATTCGTGCTACTTTAATCAGAAGGAGACGACATGGGAAATATGAAACAGGAGTAGACCGCCGAAGACAGAAAACGTCTAGATATATGTTACCAACAACTGCTACTTGTGAAGTACAAGTATGTCTTAACACATTTTGTCAGACCTTCTTTGCACTAAGAGGAGACTAGAAATCCTTCGGCAAAAATCAAGTCATGGAGTAAGGGTGTGTGTGACAAACGGAGTAGCAGCCAACTAAAAAGAGCTGGACAGTTGGAAAGAAATTGAAGAGTTTATCTCTTCCATTCCGTCTCGAGAAAGTCATTACTCGAGATACGACAATCCCAATAAAATGTACCTTTCACCGGACCTAGATGTCACAAAAGTGTGTCACGGATTCAAAGAAAAGTGAGAAGCTGAATTCAATGAAACTCCTCCTATTTCTCCTCAGTGTCTTCATGAGATATTCAACAGGGAATTTAATCTTTCTTTTGCCAAGCCAAGGTCAGATACGTGCTCTGTTTGTGACTCTGCGAACATTGACTTAAGAGCCAGTAGGAACCCAATGGTTGGAAATGTCGCTGAGAAATCGTTAGTAGTACTTTATCAACGCCAGGAAAAAGCTGTTCAACGCTGCATGGCGAGTGATAGTGCTAAACCAAAACGTCCTACTTCAGACACCAGCGTACTCTCATTTGATTTACAGCAACAGATATACATACCTATCCTAATGCATTCTCAAATGTATTATAGTGGACAAGTAGCATGTATGAAATTGGCTATATATTTAGAAGATGAAATCATGAAAGACCTTAACTCTAACAAAAAGAAGCTTTTGTTATGGTGTCACAGCTATACTCGTCAAAATAAAAACCAGTTTTTTTTGGCCTTACTTTTAACTGCAGTTGCAAAAGAAATATAAGAGGAAATTGTAACGAAATTTTTTGATTTCTGGTCATACCTACCTGTCATGAGACAGAGATTTTCGTATGACTAAAAAGGACAAAAGCGGTTGTAATCCTTTGATACTAAGAGACCTAATGGAAATTATAGGCAGTCCATGTATCAAAAATCCATTCTATATCACAATCCAAAATGAGTTTTTCGACTGTAAAACTATTACTAAAGGCTTTCTCAACACCAGACACCTACAAACAAGAGAAGCGACAATGATATCGATATCAAAACAGATATTTGGTGTAGTATACGTGAAAAGAGGGTGCTCTGAAGTGAATCCATGGACATCGATCAATAATTTGCAGACAGACTAAACCCTGAATGACTTTTAAAATTCTAGTGTTGAATTTAAGGGAACACCACTGTCGCAGAGGAAGAGGAAGGAAATCAAAGCCATGTTTCTAAACTTAGAAGTGGAAGCCAAGCCTTTCTCTGACGATGAACAAATCTGTTTAATTACCTTCAAAATACTGTGTTTCTTTTCAGTAACCAAGTTTATTATGGTCTAATGTATTACGTTCTACTCACTAAAATCAGTCTCATGTGCAACCTGATCTGGACTTCTAACGTTCTGACTTTCATAATACACTACTGGCCATTAAAGTTGCTACACCAAGAAGAAATGCAGATGATAAACGGGTATTAATTAGACAGATATATTTTACTACAAGTGACATGTGATTACATTTTCATGCAATTTGGGTGCATAGAACCTGAGAAATCAGTACCCAGAACAACCACCTCTGGCCATAATAACGGCCTTGATACGCCTGGGCATTGAGCCAAACACAGCTCGGATGGAGTGTACAGGTACAGCTGCCCATGCAGCTTCAACACGATACCACAGTTCATCAAGAGTAGTGACTGGCGTATTGTGACGAGCCAGCTGCTCGGCCACCATTGACCAGACGTTTTCAGTTGGTGAGAGATCTGGAGAATGTGCTGGCCAGGGCAGCAGTCGAACATTTTCTTTATCTACAAAGGCACATACAGGACCTGAAACATGCGGTCGTGCATTATCCTGCTGAAATGTAGGGTTTCTCAGGGATCGAATGAAGGGTAGAGCCACAGGTCGTAACACATCTGAAATGTAACGTCCACTGTTCAAAGTGCCGTCAATGCGAACAAGAGGTGACCGAGACGTGTAACCAATGGCACCCCATACCATCACGCCGGGTGATACGCCAGTATGGCGATGACGAACACACGCCACCAATGTGCGTTCACCACAATGTCACCAAACACGGATGCGACCGTCATGATACTGTAAACAGAATCTAGATCCATCCGAAAAAATGACGTTTTGCCATTCATGCACCCAGGTTCGTCTTCGAGCACACCATCGCAGGGGCTCCCCTCTGTGATGCAGCGTCAAGGGTAACCGTAACCATGGTCTCCGAGCTTATAGTCCATGCTGCTGCAAACGTCGTCGAACTGTTCGTGCCGATGGTTGTTGTCTTGCAAACGTCCCCTCTGTTGACTCAGGGACCGAGAAGTGGCTGCACGATCCTTTACAGCCATGCGGGTGAGTTGCCTGTCATCTCGACTGCTAGTGATGCGAGGCCGGTGGGATCCAGCACGGCGTTCCGTATTACCCTCCTGAACTCAACGATTCCATATTCTGCTAACAGTCTTTGGATCTCGACCAACGCGAGCAGCAATGTCGCGATACGATAAACCGCATTTTTAATAAAGGATGGGGCCCCTCCACGCCCACACCAACGTGGTGACCAAACCAAAAGTTCTACTGTCACCTCCGTAAACATGTTAGTTTTTGAATCAGGCGTCACAGGATGCGGGCTGTGATGTTATCCATGCGTCTGGGTAAGATTACTCATTAACATGGTCCATCAGGAGATAGAAGTGGTCGAAAACGATTGAAGGGTAGCGGTTGTAAGGGCAGAGGAAAAAAAGTGCCAAGGCCAGCGCCAAGGGAAAAAAACCTCTACGACAGTAGGACGGGTAGTAAGGGCAGTAGCGGCTTGCTAGCTGCGACAGAGCATGCAAGGTGAGGTAAGGTTAGCGTGAGGTATCGTGCATCGTTACCTATGTGCTGCGTGTTCGTAAGCTGGGTCAGTCCGAGTGCTGCGGCTGGGCTCGCTTGCAGTCTCCTGGGCCGGCCGCAGTGGCTTCCTCCCTGTAACATAAGAGTTCGGCGCGGCAACGCATGCGTTGCTGTTAGGCCCTCTGCTGCGCCTTGTCGTCACTGACTTGGTGCAGTTTCATCAGGCTGGTGCAGAACGGCTGCGATCGGCTACCGTTCAGCGTCCTCCTCTACTGCACGGCGCAGGCCTTCTGCAGTGTAGCTTCGAGCAGCTCCGTATGTTCAGTGAGCTGCGCCGCTTGAGCGTCGGAGAAATGCACGCCGTTCGCTCGCGCTTGCGTGATGATGGCTGCCTTTTTGTCTTCCCGGTCCCTTGGAGGGGCCGCTCCCGCAGCGGTCGGCGTCACCACCGGTTGCGCTGGGGCGGCGGTTTTCTTCTTTGCACCTTTCACCTGCGGTCCTGCTGGGGCAGCCGCTGGGATAGGCGCGCGAACGTCCTTCTGCGAGGTCGCAGGAGTGTTCGCAGGTACGACTGCGCTGAGGCCTTGGGCGGAGACTGCTCGCAGTTGCCTCAAGGCCTCTTCCTTCTCTGCAGCCACGGCGGCTGCGAAGGCAGCCCTCTCCGCCACCATGACGGCTTTGAGGGCCGCTGTGGCCTTCTTCACGGCGGTGCAGAGTTCAAGGTCACACTTCTTCACGGGAGAGCGAGCTGCGTCCTGGCTGCCCGTTTCCGAGCGGTCGTCTTCTCGGGAGTTCCCTGCATGGTCTGCAGACTCAGTGAGTTGCACAACCGAAGGACCCTTCGTAGCGGCAGGTTTCCTCTGCGCACCCTTCTTTCCCATGCTGCGAGGCGCGGAACACGACAATCTGCACGCATTGTGAAAACAACGCTCGACAATTTGCTCTCCGCGGCGCCCACAGCACAGAAACCTCTTCAGGAGCTCTCAACGGCCGAGTAAGCGAAGCGCGCAATGGCAGCGATGCGCTCGCCTCGCCAGCTCAGGCCGCTCTTGGTGCCGATAAACCGCAATCGCGATAGGCTACAATCTGACCTTTATCAAAGTCGGAAACGTGATGGTACGCATTTCTCCTCTTTACACGAGGCATCACAACAACGTTTCACCAGGCAACGCCGGTCAACTGTTGTTTGTGTATGAGAAATCGGTTGGAAACTTTCCTCATGTCAACACGTTGTAGGTGTCAACACCGGCGCCAATCTTGTGTGAATGCTCTGAAAAGCTAATCATTTGCATATCACAGCATGTTCTTCCTGTCGGTAAAATTTCGCGTCTGTAGAACGTCATTTCGTGGTGTAGCAATTTTAATGGCCAGTAGTACACTCCTGGAAATTGAAATAAGAACACCGTGAATTCATTGTCCCAGGAAGGGGAAACTTTATTGACACATTCCTGGGGTCAGATACATCACATGATCACACTGACAGAACCACAGGCACATAGACACAGGCAACAGAGCATGCACAATGTCGGCACTAGTACAGTGTATATCCACCTTTCGCAGCAATGCAGGCTGCTATTCTCCCATGGAGACGATCGTAGAGATGCTGGATGTAGTCCTGTGGAACGGCTTGCCATGCCATTTCCACCTGGCGCCTCAGTTGGACCAGCGTTCGTGCTGGACGTGCAGACCGCGTGAGACGACGCTTCATGCAGTCCCAAACATGCTCAATGGGGGACAGATCCGGAGATCTTGCTGGCCAGGGTAGTTGACTCACACCTTCTAGAGCACGTTGGGTGGCACGGGATACATGCGGACGTGCATTGTCCTGTTGGAACAGCAAGTTCCCTTGCCGGTCTAGGAATGGTAGAACGATGGGTTCGATGACGGTTTGGATGTACCGTGCACTATTCAGTGTCCCCTCGACGATCACCAGTGGTGTACGGCCAGTGTAGGAGATCGCTCCCCACACCATGATGCCGGGTGTTGGTCCTGTGTGCCTCGGTCGTATGCAGTCCTGATTGTGGCGCTCACCTGCACGGCGCCAAACACGCATACGACCATCATTGGCACTAAGACAGAAGCGACTCTCATCGCTGAAGACGACACGTCTCCATTCGTCCCTCCATTCACGCCTGTCGCGACACCACTGGAGGCGGACTGCACGATGTTGGGGCGTGAGCGGAAGACGGCCTAACGGTGTGCGGGACCGTAGCCCAGCTTCATGGAGACGGTTGCGAATGGTCCTCGCCGATACCCCAGGAGCAACAGTGTCCCTAATTTGCTGGGAAGTGGCGGTGCGGTCCCCTACGGCACTGCGTAGGATCCTACGGTCTTGGCGTGCATCCGTGCGTCGCTGCGGTCCGGTCCCAGGTCGACGGGCACGTGCACCTTCCGCCGACCACTGGCGACAACATCGATGTACTGTGGAGACCTCACGCCCCACGTGTTGAGCAATTCGGCGGTACGTCCACCCGGCCTCCCGCATGCCCACTATACGCCCTCGCTCAAAGTCCTCAACTGCACATACGGTTCACGTCCACGCTGTCGCGGCATGCTACCAGTGTTAAAGACTGCGATGGAGCTCCGTATGCCACGGCAAACTGGCTGACACTGACGGCGGCGGTGCACAAATGCTGCGCAGCTAGCGCCATTCGACGGCCAACACCGCGGTTCCTGGTGTGTCCGCTGTGCCGTGGGTGTGATCATTGCTTGTACAGCCCTCTCGCAGTGTCCGGAGCAAGTGTGGTGGGTCTGACACACCGGTGTCAATGTGTTCTTTTTTCCATTTCCAGGAGTGTATAAAACGCACTTACAACATTTCGCCAAAAATGGAAATTACTGTTGCTTTCAATTTTTGTGTTATGGATGTAAAAATGCCAAATATGTAAGTATCTAGAATGAGATTTTCACTCTGCAGCGGAGTGTGCGCTGATATGAAACTTCCTGGCAGATTAAAACTGTATGTCGGACCGAGACTCGAACTCGCTATGTTCGCAGGAGAGCTTCTGTAAAGTTTGGAAGGTAAGAGACGTAGTACTGGCAGAAGTAAAGCTGTGAGAACTTGGCGTGAGTCGTGTTTGGGTAGCTCACTTGGTAGAGCACTTGCACGCGAAAGGCAAAGGTCCCGAGTTCGAGTCTCGGTCCGGCACACAGTTTTAATCTGCCAGGAAGTTTCATGTAAATATCTGTAAAATACAAATTACACATTGTAATTTTAAGTCACTGCCACCTCTGTAACTGATATGACTTTTCATATCCCTTTCCGATTAAACTCATGTTCTCACTACCTTCATGTGTGCTTTTCGGTGGAAATTTAGCGATCCATCATAATTGCTCAGATAGTGTGTGGGTAAAAACACTGAATTATCCTGCGATACTGCCAGGCGTGGTACAAAGAGTTATCAACAGAAGGCGCCACGCCCCGGGCAGTAACAGCATGGAGACACACACATTGTATGGGCAGTTGCCTCTAGATGGTACTCATACTAAGAACTACTTTGTACTTCCGCTCCAAGACATTCAGATAGTGCCTGCACCCGCCAATAGTTACGTCTGCCACTATAGAGACTTATGAACCCGGAACTATTTGATGCATCCGCCAAATACTCCACAGGATGCCATTCATACGCCAAGCACACGATTTACGCGACTGCACGCCGACAATTGGCCAGCACCAGCTCCATTTAGCACTGAGTTATCGCCCAGCAGTCGACATCAGCCGACGCCGCAGTTCTCAGCAGTTTCCTACTAGTTATCTGCAATACCGACCAGTCTAGTCCTAGGACGGTTTACGCTGTCAAACATTCATTAAGAGACAGTCGAAGTGTTTACTTACTGAGGGACTGAACTTAAACTCTTTGAACTTCACTTAGTTCGCTAGCAATTACTTACTGTGTTAGGTTAGATTGGGTTCATCAGCTCCACGTATTCTCACAAAACAGGAGATGATTATTTTGTGATGTGTATCCTTTTAATAAGTGTTTGATAATGTACTCATGCGTTGCCACTAGTTATTCTGTTTCAGATATAGTGCTCAGTGAAGAGTGTGTAACTAGTGTGCCGCTAGGCAACCTTTGATGTACACAACATATTGTATTTGAAAACGTCGAATACAAACTTGTTGTATGTAAAAATAATCTATTAAAATTTTTTAAAATAAATTTTGTGTTTAAAGTATTTGTTCTTTGAGTTTTTCCTTCCCATCCACTCTGTAATATACTGTTTGTGCTTCATGCAACATAACATCAGCGAGTTGACACGCCTGGTCTCTCTCTAAGCAGCCAGCTGGGCTTCGTGTCATCAGACACACTAGACGTGAGGAGGTATCCCCCACACTGGCCCCCCTCTCTCTCTCTTTCTCTCGCTGCATGTGGCTGCACTGATGTCAATAAACCAGAAATCAGTAGTTACAAGCTCCCAGGTAGATGACAGTTTCCTTCACCTTCGGAAGGCGTTCGGCACGGTTCCGCCCTGCCACCTAGTGAACAAATACGAGCTTCTGGAGTATCAGACCAACAGTGTGAACGGATACAGGACTTCAGACGTAATAGTAACTTTGAGCGTGATCAGGGGCGTGTTATAGTACCCTTACTTTCACAACAATATAAATGACCTAGCAGAGAACATCGGAAGTTTCATGAAGCTTTTCACAGATGATGCTGTTGTGTGCAGAGAAGTAGCGACGCTAGTAAATTCTAGTGAACTGCAAGACGACGTAGAGAAGATCGACATTTGGTGCAGGGAGTGGAAATTAACCCTCAGCACAAACAAATGTAACGTATTGCGAATAAATAGACAGAGAGACCCTTTACTGTGTGATTATACAATTGCAGAACAATCATTGCAGGCAGTTACTTTCATTAAAAATATAGGAGTATGCGTATTGAGGAATTTGACATAGAGTTACACATAAAATTAATTACGAGTAAGGCAGATGCCAGACTGAGATTGGAAGAATCCTCAGGAAATGTAGTCCATCAACAAAGGAGGTAGCTTGCAAAACACTTGTTCGACCAGTAATTGAACAATGCTCGTCAGTATGGGATCCATACCACATCGGACTGGTGGAGAAAATAGAGAAGATCCAAAGAAGAGCAACGCGTTTCGTTACAGGTTCATTTAGTAAGCAGGAAATCATCACAGAGATAATCAATCCAGAGGCAGACGCTGCAAGAGAGGCGTTCTGCGTCACAGTGTGGATTATTGACAAAGTTCCTAGAAGAGTCAACAAACATATTGCTTTCTCCTACGTATATCTCGGGGAAACACCGTGAAGATAGACTTAGAGAGATTCGAGTCTACACGGAGGCTTATCGGCAGTCGTTCTTCTTGTGAACTATTCGTGACTGGAACAGGAAAGGGGGAAGTGGCAATGGTACATAAAGTACCCTCCACCACACATTTAAGGTGGCTTGTGGAGTATAGATATAGAGGTAGAAGTAGAAACGTGTGTGTGTGTGTGTGTGTGTGTGTGTGTGTGTGTGTGTGTGTGTGTGTGTGTGTGTGTAGGTGGTTGGTTGTGTCGTACACGCGCAATTCAGAGGCAAATATGTTACATCATTTTATGTAAATATCTTTGACTTTCAGGTTAAGGTTACGGTAATAGCGTATATCTTCAAACCAAACACCGTTTTAGGCAGCTGACAACATCATTTTCATATTACGCGGATTAAATACTGATGTATCTATATGTACATGCAATTTAGAGGTAAATATCATACGCAAATATCTTTGACTTTCGTGTGGAAGTTACGTCAGTAAATCATATCTTTGATCTTGGTCCCATTTTTATGCAACTGACTGCCTCACTTCAATGCTTTGCTGAAGAGGGAAGAGGAGGGGTTACAAACAACAACTGGGCTGGATCTGCTATTTGGATTTTTAAGTTTCCCACCAATTTTTAAATTTAACTATCCAGCTTCTTGGAATTTTAAATTTCTCAGCATCTGTCACCTTGACTTTTTAATTTTCCACTATCCCCTTCTTCATGACATCATTTGATCAAGGTCATTGCCACTGCCCTGTGTGTAAGCAAACTGCACTAACACTTGTACTTTTCAAGGTCATATATGGGCAAACTGGTCTGGAATATCTATAGATACATTACTTAAATTATTTATATTTCCGCCTATGTTGTGTACACGCAAGAAGTTATATTTACATTTAACCATGTCTTCTCGTCCTTCACTTGCACTGTCAGTACTATTTATTCATTTGAACTGAATATGCTTAGATACCTCTTTTCATCATATTAAATGCCTTTGGAACCACTGATGCCTCCACGGTGTTCTTCAGGATTTTTTCCTTGTATGTTTGAGAATCGTCAATTAAGTAAACGCAGCTATTTCACGTGCATGCATTTCTGGACGGAAAATCTGTGTAGCTGGTGTGCCATATATATCCGACAACTGCCACTGGAGTGCATACTTCGTTACAGTGGATTCATTAAGGAAAAGGAGCTTGCTGCTTTATTTAAAATCCAGCAGACCCACCAAGTAAACAGATGCACCAATTAAGAAAATTGCTTTCCTCTTTACCGAGTGAGGTAGAGTTGTGGTTAAGACACTGAATCGTCATTCGGGAGGACATGGATTGAATTCTCCTTACTGTCATCCGTATTCAGGATTTCCGTTGTTTCTTTTATTCATGTAAGGAAAATGCAGGTATGATTCTTCTGAAATGGAAAAGACACAGTTTCTTGCCAATATGTTTCCATTTCAAGCTTGGGCTTTGCCTCTCATAACCTTCTTCTCAAGTAGACAATGAAACACAGTCTGATTTGTTTCCTCCCTCACTACCATCTCTATATTTAGCATGTAAGCAATTAACAGACCGTGCATAAAGTACTCCAAACTACTCACATGAAACGATATTCGACCTGGGAATGTTCTGTTTTGTAGAAATGGATAGTCAAGTATATAGCAACAAATGAGGTGCAGTTTGATTACGAATCGGTTATTCGAAATTTGATCAAAAAGAAAATCATGTGAAACACCCTATAGCAAAAATCATAAAGATAAGTGATAATTTTCTTTGGGAAAGTATTCCTCTAACTTGAGACGTCATAAATGTTTGAATTCCTAAGGGACCAAACTGCTGAGGTCTTCAGTCCCTACACTTACACATTACTTAAACTAACTCAAAGTAACTTTCGCTAAAAACCACAAACATACCCATACCCGAGGGAGGACTCGAACCTCCGGAGCGTGGGGCCGCGCAATCGTGAGATGGAGCATCAAACCGCACGGCCTCTCCGCGTGGCTGAGACGTCATAGTATTCTTTTAAAGACTGCAGCTCATTAATACACATCAGCTCAGTTATCGTATTTGTCTATCCCATTTGGATGTATGTAAACATTCAAAGATGTTATATTTTCTGAAATGTGGTTGTAAGTGTGTTTAATTCTTGAAGTGTAGTTGTCTACACTTTTCAGGCTTTTTGCTTCGTTCCAAAATAGCGACTAACTCGTCTGTGTCGGTGTTCTGCAAACTTAGCTGACCATTTTTTCAATATCCTCAGGTACTGAAACTGCGGAATATCCTGGAAATATTACTCATTAGCAACTTAATTCATTGGGCACAGAGGCAAGCTCATTGAATAAAGAACTCGTTATCTAACACATTGCAGTTAATGCCATCCTCAGGCTAATGTACATATATGGAGGGTAATGAAGAGTTGGATAAGTGAATGGGAAATGCAGAAGAGCATTCAGAATATCTACAGAGGTGGTATAGAGCAGCGAAAGAGTAACACGGAGCGCTAGACCGAGATGAAAGAGTAGTAGAATATGGTAAATCTCTTTGAGCAATGTGTAATAGTGCACGTGATGCACCTGTGAAACCAGCCACTTCCTTCACACAATGACTTTTTTTGGGTCATCTGTCTTCCGATTCATTTGATGCGTCCCGCCACGTATTTCTCTTCTGTACCAACCTCTACATCTCAGAGTAATAACTGCACCCACTTTCTTCAATTATTTGTTGGATATATTCCATTCTCTGTCTTCTCCTAGAGTCCTTGCCCTCTACAACTCCGTCTAGTACCACGGAAATTATTCAAATGGTTCAAATGGCTCTAAGCACTATGGGACTTAACATCTGAGGACATCAGTCCCCTAGACTTAGAGCTACTTAAACCTAACTAACCTAAGGACATCACACACATCCATGCCCGAGGTAGGATTCGAACCTGCGACCGTAGCAGCAGCTCGGTTCCGGACTGAAACGTCTAGAACCGCTCTGCCACAGCGGCCGGCTCGAAATTATTCCTTGATGTCTTATCACAAATCATATCGTTCTGTCCCTTCTTCTTGTCAATGTACCCCACATGTTCCTCGTCTCGTAGATTCTGTGGAGAAATGCTCATTTCCTATGTTATCAGTCCAACTATTTTTCAGCATCCATCAATAGCACCACATCAAGAACGCTTCGATTTTCTTCGTTTCCAGTTATCCCACAGTACGCGATTAACTTTCTTAGAATGCTGTCCTGCAAACGGACATATCAGAAATTTCTTTCTGAAATTAAGGCCAATTGTAGATACTAATAGACGTTTTTTGGCTTGGAATACCCTCATTGCCTGTGCTGGTCTGCTTTTTATGTCTTCCTTGCTTTGTCCATCCTGTCTTATTGTGCTGCTAAAGCAGCCGAGGTCCTTCACTGTCTCCAGCTCGTGGCAGCAAAATTTGATGTTCAGTTTGTGGCTGATCTCATTTTACCGCTCCTCATTACTTTCGACTGTCTTCGATTTACTCTCAATCCAATCCAAGTGTGCGCTCATTAGACTTCATGTTCCATTCAAGAGGTTCTGAGATTCTTTCTGACTTACATTAAGGTTACCATTCTCATCAGCGAATAATATCATGGATATCCTTTCACCCTGAATTTTTATCCCACTCCTGAACATTTGTTTTACTTCCTTCATTGCTTCTTCGATGTAGCCTATAGACAGAACAGTATGGGCGAAAACTCCAACCCTGTCTCACACCTTTTCTTTTATTCCGAACGCTTTGTTCTTGGTCTATCATTCTTATTTTTCCCTCTCTGTCCTTGAATATATATGATACGTCTTTCCCTATAGTTAATAGCTATTCCCTTGAGAATTGGGAATACCTTGCACTATTTTACATTGTCGAACGCATTTTCTAGGTTGAAAAATCTTACGATCTATGGTACACCTAAAGTTTGTCACCATCTTCTGCTACCCTGTCACCGTTTTAACCAGGAGCGCCCTCCTCCGAGATTACAACTCTTGCATCCACTGAGCTTAACGTGTCGTTGATAGGTGTAAGAGATATCACACAGTTGGCCTGTTTCACAAATTCTCCGTATTCGAACTCCACTAAACAACTTTGTATTCATCTAGAAACACGTGCCAAACGTCAGTATTGGTATCTTCGCATTCTGTCCGACATCTTCATGACTTTGCCACTGGGTGTTTGCACAATGATGTCTTCTACCAGCAGCAACTTCTACAATTCATATAATTACTGTGGCGGATCACCACCGCTATTATGGATTGTGAGATTTTGATACTTTATTACGACAAAGGATGCAAACATTTTGTCCAGTGAGTGTATTAGTCAGTGCAATGAGTTTCCATTCATTTGTAAATATTTTTTAAATGTCTTTAGCCATTCGTTTGGTTCAAGCACGCACTCTGACGATACAAAATTACCGGTATTTAACTAACAATAAAGTGTTCTAGGACTTAAACATGAGTATGTTCTGTAGAACTACATATTTATAACTTTAAGAAGTACATTGTTCCCCATTTTCCTCTTCAGTACCACTTATCGGTTATGTTTGTTTGTGTTAAATGACTCATTGGACAAGGGAATAGAATGGAAATTTGGTTTTAAAGGATTTTCCGTAGCTCTGAGTGAGGCAGAATAATGCTAAAGACGCTAGACTCGAATTCACAATTTCTTCAGTGATTCCACTCAAGAGCTCATCTTTAATGACTCGGACAGATCATTAATTCTGATCACCCTTTCATCGGTTTCCATTTCGAATCTTATTCCTTTCGAAAAGAGACGACATTAATAGAGCCAGTGAACATCATCACTAAAAGTCTTTTTTTTATTTTCGATAAAATTTTTTTCTGCTTCATTAGATGCAATACGTTTGACACACGAGGTAGTGCTGAAAAGTAATGCCTCCGAATTTGTTATGTGAAAACTCTTTAAGATTTTTTAATAAATCTAACTTAATTAACATTATACATCCTTATTCTTCATGCTCACATACTTATTTCTCAACCTACTCACCCTGACGACGAACACACTTCTCGCAACGAGAGACCAGATTGTTGATACAGTAACTGTAGAATATTTGAGATTGTTGATGGAGCCACAACCTCACCTTTGCTTGCACCACTTGAACACTATCAAAACGAAGTCCTCGATGATGTTCTTTAAGTTTAGGAAACAGATGAAAATCGGATGAGACCAAGTCGGGACTGTATGGAGGATGATGAATGACAGGGAACCCAAGGGGTCGGATCGTTGCAGATGGCGCAGTGATCGTGTGTGGCTGAAGGAGAGGATGCTCAATCTGTGAACGATATCTTAGAATTCACGTTTTAGGTTTTCTTAGGGTCTAGTAGTACCTTGCAGGGTTCATGGTGGTGCCTGTAGGCGTGAATTCAAACTGCAACGCTCCTCGAACATCCCAGAACAGTGTGACTATGACTTTGCCTATTGCTGGCGTAGTCTTGACCTTTTCTGGCGCCGGTGACTCTTTGTTGCGTAACTCCAATCATGCTCTCTTGTTTTTGGGATCAAACTGGTGAACCGAGCTTTCATCACGGCACAGTGTTGTTAAGTAGCCATCACCATCCTGCTCAGAACACAAAAGAAATTGCTGACATCTGTCCAACTCCTTTGTTTCACGTCAGAAGTGAGTATTTGAGGCACCCACAATGCACACAGTTTTCTGTACCGCAGTTCCATAATGATGGCCTGTACACACTCTTGTTATGTGACACACTTACCTGAGAGCTGTGTCTGTTTTATCTGACGATTTTCTCAGATGAGTTCATCAACCCGATTCCGATGAGTCTCGTCGGTCGCCGTACATGGTTGTCCACTCCAAGCTCTGTCAGACATGTTGAGATTAGCACCACCGTTTCCTTCATTACGAGCACGAACAACCCAACATTGCCTGTTAATGATGTCGATACCATCATCTCCGTATAAAGATTTCATTCTTACATGAATTTCAATTGGAGGCACATTTTCTGCGCCCAGAAACTCGATTACAGTACGCTGTTTCTCACGCACCGACGTAATTGGGTTACACACAGTCATTTTACACGCTACAACTCGAAGCCCTCTATCGGCCGAGGGTTGCAACTTGCGTCAGAGAAGCGGGAAAGTCGACCGAGTAATATGCGCGTCATGTAATACCTCAACCGATACTGGAAACAGGATAAACGAGATTGGAAACATTACTTTTCAGCACGCCCTCATGCAGCACGTGAAAATATTCCGGACTCTGCAGGGAAGGCCGATGCTTGTCTGTCATCGCAGGATGTTATTTTGCTCGCTCAGTAGTCATTATCAATAAGTAATAACGTGAACTCTGTGATCCTAATGTTTGTTTAGTACTTGCTCTGTGAATTATTCTGTGCTGCTGGCCAACAGATGGCCGTGGTTTTCAAGCTATTGCCTTACGACCTCCATCGCCCGGTGCCCCACCTTCCGTTGGAGTACCGAGCGATACCGATGTAGATCCGTTGTCAGACCTCACTTTTGTAAGCAATTCCTAACACGAATATCATTCAAAGCGCTAGCTGTTTTATCTGTTTGCAGTCAGCTCCGCATTTGTATTGGGATTAGCGACCTTATGGCATAGAGATAAAAGACTCCAGTAATCAATTGAAATAATTTACACGAATCACGAAACGAATGCGCAGCATCCTTTTTATGAAACCAAAATAGAAAGGAATGCTAAGGAGTGCTGATCTCTCAGCAAGGAAGCCATGAAAGCTTCTACTATTCATATTTACTTGACGTGCTGTCTCAGAATGATTTATTTAGAGACAGCTCATTCTTGCTGTTTAACTGTTGTGGAGGATAGTACCTTATAAATTTATCAGTTGCATTGCTGCGAAGGATAAATCACGTTGCCGGCCAGAGTGACCGAGCGGTTCTAGGCGCTACAGTCTGGAACCGCGCGACCGCTACGGTCGCAGGTTCGAATCCTGCCTCGGGCATGGATGTGTGTGATGTCCTTAGGTTAGTTAGGTTTAAGTAGTTCTAAGTTTTAGGGGACTGATGACCTCAGCAGTTAAGTCCCATAGTGCTCAGAGCCATTTGAACCATTTTTTTTTTTGAATAAATCACGCTAAAACCACCTATAAGAGAGACACATTGCAGTGCACATAAAAATTCTCGTAGGATCCTAGTAAATCTGTAATGTGAATAACAAAACGTCTGGGAACGACTCTCAGGTTGGAACGTACACTTAGATTGTACTTATAAATCGAGCGTGAATCCAAATTGTGTCATTTGGTATCTGTACCGATATATGATGAGTCATACCTCTAACCAAAAGCCATGTACAATAGGTGAGTTCCGAGGACGCACAAGGTAACCTGTACCTAACATCACACAGTATCTTCGCCGGTGACCTTAACCTGTGTACCTAACATTACGTTTCATTTCTGTTTCTACGAGCAGGAATGCATGCACAAAGTGAACCAAAATTGACGCACTCTGTCGCCTCAGCGCAACTCCTTGCATACTAACAGTTTAAAAATGTCTCTAACAGAACTCCATCCCTTGCATATTTTCGGTAGAAAATGGACTTCACAGAAGCACTATTTGGCAACACTGTAATCACATGATCGACAAGTAACTTCGTTCAGTAGTTTTTAGTTGTATTGTGCAGTTAGCACATTGGTTGGAGTCTTGCGTTAGGATACTTGAGTTCGAGAGTTCCTTTCCAGGTCTAGATGTAATTTTCTATTATTTTCTAGACTGCATGTTTCTTAAGCGTTATACAGCAATTACAGCTAGTCTTTCCGATATTTGTTCTGTTGTCTTTCACACACTGCACCTCTCCATATGTTCCTGTCCATTGTGAGCTTTACCTTTTCCTCCCCTTCCCCCCTCAAAAAAAGATGCCGACTCCACCACTTTCCTTCTTGGTTTATCCCTACTTCTTTCAGCCTAGATAGTTCCCCCTGCAACTTTGAAAATCACACAGACAAATCTTCTCAGTGAAGTGTTTCGCATTATTTCAGCCACTACTTTCTAACTCAGTTTCCACTATACCTTTCTGCCACTAGTTCAATCGATTAGTACCAGCTACCAGCTATCGTGCTTACCACTTCCATGTTCATTACATTTCTTTACGTCACTACGTCACACATAAGTCTAACGCCCCACTTCACCGGTAATTACTAAGCTCTGTTACTATTTTTATTATCATCATCGGGTAACGACTAATTGTGTCTTTCGGCTTCTAGTCAACTGGCAGCTCTTACTGAGTGTGATATGCATCTCCACATTGATAAGTTTTGTAGTTATTTCTGCCCGATGGAAGCTAAATAGCTGTGATAATTATTACTCTTCATGAATATATTTCGCAAATCTCACCAATAATTGGTACGTTCAACGTTAAAAAACTGCAATTAATGTTATATATCGCTTAAGAAATAGTGTAGGAGAGAGTTGCCGGCCAGAGTGGCCGTGCGGTTCAAGGCGCTACAGTCTGGAGCCGAGCGACCGCTACGGTCGCAGGTTCGAATTATGCCTCGGGCATGGATGTGTGTGATGTCCTTAGGTTAGTTAGGTTTAATTAGTTCTAAGTTCTAGGCGACTGATGACCTCAGAAGTTAAGTCGCATACTGCTCAGAGCCATTTGAACCATTTTGTAGGAGAGAGTTATATACCTAGAACATGTTATGTTATGTTATGTTAGGTTAACCGGTGACCTAGCAACGACGGAGAGGAACCGTCCCCGCCGCAGCCGCAGTGGTCCGCAACCCCACGACGACTACCGCAGTCCACTTCACCCCTCCGCCGCCCCACACCGAACCCAGGACTATTGGGCGGTTCGGCCCCGGTGGACCTCTCTGGGAACGTCTCACACCAGACGAGTATAACTCCTAAGTTTGCGTGGTAGAGCAACAGTGGTGTACGCGTACGTGGAGAACTTGTTTGCGCAGCAATCGCCGACATAGTGTAACTGAGGCGGAATAACGGGAACCAGCCCGCATTTGGCGAGGCAGATGGAAAACCGCCTAAAAACCATCCACAGACTGGCCGGCTTACCGGACCTCGACACAAATCCGCCGGGCGGATTCGTTTCGAGGACCGGCGCTCCTTCCCGCCGGGAAAGCCGTGCGTTGACCGCACGGCCAACCGGGCCGGTACCTAGATGATAGTGTACCTAGAACACATGAAATTTTTGGTCGGCACTTCAGTCTAGTGGCTGATTTTGGATTCAGATGAAGGTATCCTCATTAGAGACTGCTATTACCAGTGTCAGCCATTTTCTAGTCTTTGTTGTTATTAGAGATGGGGACGTATTTCGTTCAGAATTTGCAAATATTTCGACTTCGAAACATTTAAGTGCTATAGAATATATTAAACTTATTTGCAACATACTGTTATTTCTTTGGACAGATTTTTATGGTATTTGAAATTCTATATATTTTAAAGCTATTTACATAAGGTGTGAAAAGTTAAGTCATACTGCTATGGCCATGCACCATAATGTAACTTGAAACAGAAGAAGGTATTTTGCCATGAAACATGTGATCTTTGGGAATTAACTGAGAGTACTTAATGTCTTAACAATTTTACCTATTTTGAGAATGGAAATTTGTGTTTGTTTCCAATAGCTTCAGTTTCAAAACGAATGTAGCGTGTGACTGGTTTTCGATAATACATCTGCTTAATTTCTTTTCTCTTAATGATTACTGGTGTTCATTAGAGCAATAATGTAACAGATTGACCACTAAATACCATACTGACAAGATTTTCTCGATTACAACAATTTCAAATTTGAATACAATATTTGTTTTTATTCATAGCTATTATTTCCTCATAACTGCAGTATACATTTCTTAATAAAATTCAGTCGCCAGCTGCACATTTACTTTCCTTTCACTTTTCCCCTTTCAACACATTAATTCGTCATCCTCAGAATCTTAATACTGGTTTAGCAAATGTTAATATCTTCTTCATAGAACAAGCCCAACAACTTGACTATGCACACAAATGAGATTCATTTACAGTAAATTATCAATTAGATTTTATAATTGTCACTTACAATATGTAAATTTTTGGACGTGTCATTGCACTGTGCTTCTGTGAATAAGATTTTGACATCTGTTAAACCAAAGTTAAGCTTCTGAAGATGATAGATAAATCTGTTAAAGCTAAATAAAAATAACTGTGCCACTGACGACCGAATTTTATTCTGAAGCAATATTTGTTCCTCAGTACATGACCATATCGCACTTTTTAACATTTGAAAAAACCTAAATTTTTCGGATTAATTTTTGTAATTTCAGAAAAAGATTGCAGCACGTAAGAGGTGGCTGCCATCATTTAAAAACAGAGTATGAAAATATATTAAATTTCCATTACGGGGCTGGGCAGAGACGAAAGTCTGACAAGTGTTCCAAGGTACAATATTCAACCCTATTCTGTGTCTTTATTGGGAAGATCGAAATCAGAAAAAAGTAACACAAACTTAGAATCGAACTCTCAAACTCCAGCATTCTGACGCAAAACTCTACCCAATGCATTAACTAGGGAGCACATCTATTCAGTGTAGAATGAAAATAGCTGTAGTATAAGTGATTACAGCGTTGCCACGCTGCCTTTCTCTAATGTCTGCTTTCTACCGAAAACATGTGAGGAGGAAAACTATCTTAGATATATTTCTGTACCGTTAGCATGCAAGCAATCGCGCTGTGGCATAGTCCGTGAGAAACTCTTGTTCATTTTATTATCCATGACTGAGAAAAGTAGTGTGGATCGTTGTAGATACTCAAAGTAAATAGATAACCACATCCTCGGATGAGCCTACTGTACTGATGCAATACGTAGCAGACAAGGAAGCCACCCGAAAAGATTTTTGTTGAAAAGTAATGGAAAAAACATGCTAGCATGAAGGACAGCCATCATTATTGCTGCTACACCGACGGAAATCGAAAGTGTTACACAATGAACCACTAGTCGAATATTTAGCAAAGTTTGTGAAGATGTTCGTTACATAACGGGTATGATGTGATTAAACTTCAATTACACGAGTATACTCGTGTACACATTGTAGCATGGATGTACACAACCTCTGATTTCTATCTTAAGGAATTCCTTGCAGTGCCTGAACCAGATCTCGTGTCAGGTCATGAAGACTGGTGTCTGGAAGTTGGTATGGGAGCATATCTCTTCCCATCACATTTTCGACATGCTATACAAATTGAGGAACCAGGCAGAATATCCAGGATCCGTACATTACTAAAGACATTTATGGTGTAAACTACAATGTGGGGCCTTGCGTTAACATGTTGGAATATGCTGTTTGCTACCCTCGTCGTGAAGGACGTGACAATAGGTTTTACCATTCTTGCGTCCGCCCCGATAGGTGAATGGTCAGCGTGACGGACTGCCGGCCTAAGGTGCCCGGGTTCGATTCCCAGATTGGTGGGGGATTTTCTCCGCTCAGGGTTGGGTGTTGTGTTGTCTTCATCATCATTTCATCCCCATCCGGCGCGCAGGTTGCCCAATGTGGCGTCGAATGTAATAAGACCTGCACCAAAGCTGCCGGACCTGTCCCGTAAGGGGCCTCCCGGCCAATGACGCCAAACGCTCAATTCCATTTACCATTCTTGCCACATACCAGCGAACATTCAGCCCCGCTTCTAGGATTATCAAATCAGTCCTGTAGTTATAATCAATAACACCCCATATCCTGAATATAGGCGGTGGAGAGGTATGAGTTTAGAGGACCGCTTGCTGTGACCGTTCAAGAGATCGTCTACTGACACGTAGTCACCGATCTGACATTTACAAAGAGAAGCAATGGATATCGCTGAACACTGCACAACGTCCCAGCTGAGTGTGTCTCGACATCATGCAAGTCTCTGTTGTCTGTGGCATTGTGCCAGCGGTTCCGCTACAAATCACACAAATCTAAAGGATGTCAATTCACCTAAATACCTAGGAATCACAATTACGAACAACTTGAACTGGAACGATTACATAGTTAATGTTGTGGGGAAGGCAAACCAAACACTGCATTTTACTGGCAGAATACTTAAAAGATGTAACTGATCTACTAAAGAGACAGCTTACACTACGCTTGTCCGTTCTTTGATACAGTATTGCTGTACGGTATGGGATAATTATCAGGTAGTAAAAGTCCAAAGAAGGGCAGCTCGTTTTGTGCTGTCGTGAAATAGATGAGAGAGTGTCATGCATATGATAGGCGTGTTGGGGTGGGAATCAGTAAAACAAAAGCGCTTTTTGTTGCAGCGAGATCTTTTTATGAAATTTCGTTCAGCAACTTTCTACTCAGATATCGAAAATATTTTACTGCCGACATCCTACATAGGGGGGAATGATCACCGTAATAAAATAAGAGAAATCATAGCTCGTACGGAAATATCTGAGAATTAATTTTTCTCACGTGCTTTTAAAGAGTGGAACGATAGACAGATAGTCTGAAGGTGTTCTATAAAATTTCGGGCGTGCAGCCGCATAAATTCAGTTTCTTCTTCTAATATTTCGGTTGAATACCGTCCAGCCATCTTCAGAGTTAGCCGAGGTGACTAACGCTCCAGCAATTGCTCCGTCCTTTTAAACTCGAGGACCGAACCACTGCGTATGCGGGCAAAGATACACAAGGCGCCAGAGACGTTGATAGGCTGCAAAGCGGTGTAACATATGCATGGAAATTACATCTATGGCTGCGCAGTCGATCCACACGGTGATATCGATGTGTCACGGAGAGCTGTACCGTCGCAACGTCTTTGTGATTTAATTACAGAAATTGCCGGATGCCATGATTTGTCCAAGCTGAAGCCGCTATCTCTATTAATTAAATTCGTCACCAACCGAATTTCGATTACTTCTTTCACTACTGAGTCCCAGATTGATGAAGTCGAGGATAAAATTTCGACATTATCGTACACCATAGAGTGCCTAGTGTCAATACAGTGCTCTGCCACCGCAGATTTATTAGGCTGAAAGAGACAGGCGTACCTGCGGTGCTCCGTGCATCTCTCCTAGACTGTACGTGTCGTCTGTCCGATGTATGAACGGCCGCACTGACAGGGGATCTAATAAACCCCAGGCTTCCGAAGCACCAAATCGTCTTTAACAGAACCCAGGAGTGTCTTCGGTGGACGGCGAAAAAATACTTTCATTTTGTGTTTCCTGAGGATCAGTCATATTTTTGACGAAAGGTTTCCCACGTATGGCAGGAAAACCATGGATTTAAAACTTTCCGTGTCTTCTTCCGCTTTTCTTGTGAAGTAATTGCTGGACCGTTAGTCACCTCGGCTCACGCTGAAGGTGGCTGGACGGTATTCAGCCGAAATGTTAGAAGAAGAAACTGAATTTATGCGGCTGCACGCCAGAAATTTTATGGAACGGTCTTTACGCCGCGAAAACATGAACATGCACACAGTCTGAAGGAGGTTCGAAGAACCATTGCCAGACACTTAAGTGTAATCATATAGATACAGGAGTAGATGCAAACGAGGCACGGCAACTAGAAATCTAAATGCAGCTTCTAGTAATCGGTTCCCGACGGTTCATGGTGATACTCTGCCTATAACCTGCCCTTGGCACGTAGCACCTAGCATTCGTCTGTTTGTCAGACCCAGTCGAACAATCCTGCGATCTTCTTCATGGTACAGTCCTTCTGAAAAAACCCGTGCCTAATTTTCCTGCAACGCTGTTGTCCTTAGTCCATCTCGTCAACAGTTCTTCTGGAGCCATTGTCCTGCAGCTGTCTGTGGAGTCTGTGTACCGGTATGATTCTCCCATGTCCTTGCCAATAATCCGAATTTTTCCAAAGTCCAAAAGATATAGATAAGATGCACGTGTAGGGCGTCTGGGTGCCCTGTGTTACGATCTACAGCCGAAAAGTTGGAGTAACGTCAAACACACAAAATAGCCATCGTGCTCTCACTCCATTTTTGTCTGTACTGTCCATCCTGAAAATGTGGATGAAATTTAAATCAGTACATCCCAAAGGCATGTAAATATTTTAGTATCGATTTGGTATCATTCGGTCATTATTTTCAATCTGGTCGCCGATGTGGCGCCTAAATGAAAGATTTGCACCTAGCCACTGAACCCCACGAAATCATTATTATCAGGACATTACGACGAACGCAGCGGAACTGAGAGTTCTGTTAAATGATTGTTGATTGTGTTGCACTAGATTACCAGAGTATTAATTTTCGCTTTCAGAAAAAAGTGAAGGAAACATACGTCACGTAACTCACTGTACATAAAACCATGTTTGCTCAGTAGACTGCACCGAACGATGTAGTTCAGCGGTAAGGTTCAAATGGCTCTGAGCACTATGTGACTCAACTTCTGAGGTCACGTAACTCACTGTACATAAGACCATGTTTGCTCAGTAGACTGCACCGAACGATGTAGTTCAGCGGTAAGGTTCAAATGGCTCTGAGCACTATGGGACTCAACTTCTGAGGTCATTAGTCCCCTAGAACTTAGAACTAGTTAAACCTAAGGACATCACAAACATCCATGCCCGAGGCAGGATTCGAACCTGCGACCGTAGCGGTCCTGCGGTTCCAGACTGCAGCGCCTTTAACCGCACGGCCACTTCGGCCGGCTCAGCGGTAAGATAGGAAAAGCATTTGTGAGAACGTCGGATGAAATTCTCTTCTGCCATTTTGATTTACGGTTCCCAGAGTTTCCCAAAATCACTTAAGGCAAATGCGGTCAGTTTTCTTACCATTTCCTTTCCCATTATATCGTTGTGCTCCGTCTCTAACGTTCTCGTCGTCGATAGAACGTTAAACCCAGATTTTCCTTCCTTCTTTCTATTGTGACTGAAATGGATGTAGGGAGAGATATAGGGCACAATGACGTGTGGTTGTCGGTTTCTGACTCACCAAACGTTGAAATTTCGGAACAAAATTTCAGATACAACGATTGACATGTGTGACGTAGTGGTAAAGCGGAAACGACAGCTGCGACCAACGGGTCCATAACCTTTGCCGATTGACCTGTGATGAAGTCAGACCATTAATCCATTATAAAACACGGATAAACACTTTCGTTTCATATGCGAAAGTGCTATTAGTAGTGGTACACTCGACGAGAGGTGTTCGAGCATTCACCTCATGGGAGATATGCTGTACATAAAGCCTGAAACTGAGGAGTCGGAGCTCGTTGCAGTAATTTACAACGCGTCGTGTGTTGACCGTAGAAAATAGAAGAATACCAGCATCAGTTACTGTTTTAGTTAAAACACGTCATAAATTGGTCATCTGCAGCGCCGTAACGGGGTAGCAGCCTAGAACATTATTGACACCAGGAAAGGTTCACAGTTGTAATAGCTTGTTGCTCGTCACAGAGTAAAGTAACTTTTCTTTAAAAAACATATTTCGGGGCTAGATTTTTTGATTACAGAAAACATGAAAAAAAGAAGTTTAACACGAAAACGCTCAACACTAAAAATCGGTGATGTGAAAAAATTCTGCCGTGCCAAATACATATTACGTAATTTCACACTTTCTCTTTTAATATGATACACACATTGCTTAACACGAAAAGATTTAGCTTCTAGATGGACGATACATGATTTCTGCAGCTACAATGATACGTATATTTTTTTACTTAATTTTTCTGTCACACCGAGCAAAGTAAAAAACAATTGATATTATTTCTCTATTACCGCATATCTCTGGGCACTACCACTGTCAAAACATTTCCGTCACTTATCGAATTCTTTGATGGGTTCTACATCTACATCTACATCTACATCTACATCTACATTTATACTCCGCAGGCCACTCAACGGTGTGTGGCGGAGGGCACTTTACGCGCCACTGTCTTTACCTCCCTTTCATGTTACAGTCGCGTATGGTTCGCGGGAAGAACGACTGTCTGAAAGCCTCCGTGCGCGCTCTAATCTCTCAAATTTTACATTCGTGATCTCGGGAGGTATAAGTAGGGGGAAGCAATATATTCGATACCTCATCCAGAAATGCACCCTCTCGAAACCTGGACAGCAAGCTACGCCGCGATGCAGAGCGCCTCTCTTGCAGAGTCTCCCACTTGAGTTTGTTAAACATCTCCGTAACGCTATCACGGTTACCAAATAACCCTGTGACGAAACGCGCCGCTCTTCTTTGGATCTTCTCTATCTCCTCCGCCAAACCGATCTGGTACGGATCCCACACTGATGAGCAATACTCAAGTATAGGTCGAACGAGTGTTTTGTAAGCCACATCCTTTGTTGATGGACTACATTTTCTAAGGACTCTCCCAATGAATTTCAACCTGGTACCCGCCTTACCAACAATTAATTTTATATGATCATTCCACTTCAAATCGTTCCGCACGCATACTCCCAGATATTTTACAGAAGTAACTGCTACCAGTGTTTGTTCCGCTATCATATAATCATACAATAAAGGATCCTTCTTTCTATGTATTCGCAATACATTACATTTGTCTATGTTAAGGGTCAATTGCCACTCCCTGCACCAAGTGCCTATCCGCTGCAGATCTTCCTGCATTTCGCTGCAATTTTCTAATGCTGCAACTTCTCTGTATACTACAGCATCATCCGCGAAAAGCCGCATGGAACTTCCGACACTATCTACAAGGTCATTTATATAAATTGTGAAAAGCAATGGTCCCATAACACTCCCCTGTGGCACGCCAGAGGTTACTTTAACGTCTGTAGACGTCTCTCCATTGACAACAACATGCTGTGTTCTGTTTGCTAAAAACTCTTCAATCCAGCCACACAGCTGGTCTGATATTCCCTAGGCTCTTACTTTGTTTATCAGGCGACAGTGCGGAACTGTATCGAACGCCTTCCGGAAGTCAAGAAAAATAGCATCTACCTGGGAGCCTGTATCTAATATTTTCTGGGTCTCATGAACAAATAAAGCGAGTTGGGTCTCACACGATCGCTGTTTCCGGAATCCATGTTGATTCCTACATAGTAGATTCTGGGTTTCCAAAAACGACATGATACTCGGGGTGATCGACGTCAGAGATATAAGTCTATAGTTTTGCGCATCTGCTCGACGACCCTTCTTGAAGACTGGGACTACCTGTGCTCTTTTCCAATCATTTGGAACCTTCCGTTCCTCTAGAGACTTGCGGTACACGGCTGATAGAAGGGGGGCAAGTTCTTTCGCGTACTCTGTGTAGAATCGAATTGGTTAGACGAAGTCGGTGAATCGCATGTTTAAATAAGTGATTTTATGTGAAAATCTTTTCGTGTGTTTTTTATTCATATACAGGTAATAATTGTACAGTCAATGGCAGCGAAGCAAGAAAGAAAAAAGATCACTATTTCGTTTAAAACGAAGATGAAACTGCTTAACATGAAGAAAGAGGTCGAAAACAGTAATCTGTAAAGAGTTTGGCGGTGCTGCCTCTACTATGCCGACGTTAGTTAAAAGAAACTATCAAATTACGGAAGTATTTGATCACGGTATGCTGAAATCAGTGACTGAACGTGTGAGGATGTCTAATCACGATGAAGTAGAGACTGCTTTACTTGTTCCGTTACAACAATATAGGTCACAGAATGCTCCCATACTGCGTGAAAGAGCTGATGAACAAACAAATGGAAATTGAACTTTCCTGGAACTCAGTCTGGTTATTATGTATCAGGAAAAGAACTGGCATTGCTTCCAGTGAAACCGACTAAGTTTTACGGAGTACAATTGTAGACTGGTTGCACTATTCGTTGCCTTTAATACTTGAATAATACGACACAAAGAAGTGCTTCCTTCTCTTATCGCTTCTTACTCAATATAACTTTACAAAGGACAATCTTGTTCAGGGCAGAAAGTATCTAAGGGAAGAACTGCGGTATTGGTAGGATGAAATCCGGACGGAGATGAAAAAATTCTCTTTATTCTCCTGGGTAAAGTTTAAAATTACTGTATTTTAAAAATGTAAGATCATTATCAACCGAATAAACGGCGAACCAAAATTCGAGTCTTCCATGTTCAAATATTAGATTCTTGATTTGGATGAGTAATTTTTACGAGAAAAACCCAATCACAATAGTCAGACACACCTCGGTATTGAATCAAAAGCTCTAAAACTTCGTCGGCCGGTGTGACCGAGCGGTTCTATACGCTTCAGTCTGGAACCACGAAACCGCTACGGTCGCAGTTGCGAATCCTGCGTCGGGCATGGATGTGTGTGATGTCCTTAGGTTAGTTACGTTTAAGTAGTTCTAAGTTCTAGGGGACTGATGACCTCAGATGTTAAGTCCCATAGTGCTCAGAGCCATTTGAACCATTTTTCTAAAACTTCTGTTGTTGCCTTCGGATACTTCAAATACTTTACAACCGTGTGGTCATGGAATTATACAAAGCTTGAAATTGACAATCGCAAGCAGTAGTTCCAAAAACGGTTACTCGCAACTAAAGCAAAAGAATAATTCTCCATCGGTTTAATAGCTGCATTGCGTATGTTGCATTCCGCACGGAAACTGGTGACGCCAAAAACGAATGAGAATTGTTTTCACTAGCAAGATTTTTCAAGTACTCGCTTGTATGTCCACTTATTTTTGGTCTGCCCTATGCATCACTCCATTCCCTGTACATACGATTTTAACAAAACACGCAGTGAAAGCGAAAAGTTCAGGTGGAATGCTCTCACAAACACCGAAAATCTAAAATCCTGGTGGACACAAGCCAACGAAGGTACGAGTGATGGGGTCGATCGAAGAAACCTCTAAACCTCAATTTAGTTAGGATTATTTTCATCGAGTTGTCTTCTGTGTTTTTGAATGCACCACATTCTGGGACCAACTAGTTCCATTTCTTGTAGAAAATACTCTCTACTTTATAAATTGCTCCTTTTGTATTTATATTCTTGTTTTTGAATTCAGCCAAAGATAAACCACGCAGTAAAACAAAAGACCCACTCGCACTTTTTTCCGCTAATTCCTTCAATTCTAGGGCCACAATACGTGTCAATGAGATCCCCCCCCCCAAAAAAAAATAGTAAGTAAAACATTACGAAACTTCCTCTCGAAAATGTTGTTTCTTATCTAACAATCATTTATATTATTTCTCGACGGTGTTTTTCTCTGTCATTATGCCACATCAAAAAATGGCTCTGAGCACTATGGGACTTAACTACTGTGGTCATCAGTCCCCTAGAACTTAGAACTACTTAAACCTAACTAACCTAAGGACATCACACACATCCATGCCCGAGGCAGGATTCGAACCTGCGACCGTAGCAGTCGCGCGGTTCCGGACTGCGCGCCTAGAACCGCTAGACCACCGCGGCCGGCTATGCCACATCTCCAGTACTATTTAATCAAAATTAATGAGTGAGATATCAAGTGCAACATTTCGTTCATTAGTCTGCTAATCACGAAAAATACACAAATTATTAAAGTTATTATTTTCTTTAAGAAAACTTTATCTTGGAAATGATTTTATAAAAACAAAGAAGGAGCCATCTATTCCCTCTGTGTTTAACTAATATGCAGAACAGCTGTTGCAGTTGTTGCATCCTTTGCGCAAGCGTAGTTTGTCACGCCATTTCCCTCATACACGTCGATGCAAAAAATTTTGAAGACGTCATCTATTGACAATCTAATTTTGCTATTATGCACAACAGCGGTTGAATCTGTTTACTTTCTTCGTGCAAGTGTTGTGTGCTGCACGAATAAACCGAATTAGATCAACGTTCGCCGGCCGGGGTGGCCGAGCGGTTCTAGGCGCTACAGTTTGGAACCGCGCGACCGCTAAGGTCGCAGGTTCGAATCCTGCCTCGGGCATGGATGTGTGTGATTTCCTTAGGTTAGTTAGGTTTAAGTAGTGCTAAGTTCTAGGGGACTGATGACCTCAGAAGTTTAGTCCTATAGTGCTCAGAGCCATTTGAGCCAGATCAACGTTCATCATCATAGGAATGTACTGATTACTTGCTAAAGACGCGCTCAGCGTTGTCGATCGACTTTTAAGGGACATCGTGAATTATAATCTCCCTTGCGGAGGCCAAATAATTCTGTTTGGTGGAGATTCTCGTCATGTATTATGCGTCGTGAGACATGCCAATAGAACAGACTTAGACGAAACTACAGTTAAACGGTCACCAGTACAGTCTCATGTTAAAATTCATAACTTGACTCAAAGTATGGGGCAAATAGTTATCCCGTTTTCAGTGAATGTTTACATAAATAGGGTAACGGTGAATTAGAAAAGCAATGAAAGTACCCCAATGAAGCGATGAAAATTGCTAAACTTTATTGTGTAAATTACGATAGTTTTATTACCGACATTTTCAGTGCCACAGAAGTCAATGAACAAAATGTTTCTCAATTCTGTTCAATGGCGGCTTTATGTCAAAGAAATCCTGATTGTACAGCAAGTAATTAATGTGTCATTTAGAATTTTTTGCCTGGAGGGGAAAGGTTTACCTAATTTCTGGCCGGCCGGTGTGGCCGAGCGGTTCTAGGCGCTTCAGTCTGGAACCGCGCGACCGCTGCGGTCGTAGGTTCGAATCCTGTCTTCGGCATGGATGTGTGTGATGTCCTTAGATTAGTTAGGTTTAAGTAGTTCTAAGTTCTAGGGAACTGATGACCTCAGAAGTTAAGTCCCGTAGTGCTCAGAGCCATTTGAAACATTTTTGAACCTAATTTCTGATTCTACTCTACTTGAAGAAATAAACAGTGGTCGCTGTACCCCGTAGGATTCTTGAACTCTTTAAATCCGTCTGGTGTACCACCTCATCAATTGATTTTAAAGAAAAATGCTGTTATTGGTTTATCAGAAATCTTAACGCTAATAAGGGATTAAATAATGGTGAAACATTATTGATAACTCATGTGGTCTAGCACATCATCAGTGCTAAATTCATAGATTCCGATAAAACTGTGCTCATGTCCCGTATTAACCTTACACCTTTGAACTCAATTATGTCTTTCCAAATGTTGAGAAAAGATATCCAATAAAAGTAGCCTTCTCTATGACCATTAATAAAGCACAAGGTCAGACACTTCGAAGTGCAGAACTGTATTTAACTGAATCTGTTCCCGGGCATGGACAGTTATACACGGCTTTTTCAAGAGTTCGCAGATTCAGTGATATTTGTGTTCGTGCTAAAGACACATGCAGCCAAACCGTAAACGATGATCGCATTATAACTGCCAACATTATTTTCAAAGAAGTTTTGTAAAATAAAAGTAATTTGACAATGACAGTATTTTCTACTTATATGTTCAACAATTAACCATACTGTATATAATGATAGCGATTTTGTTCAGTGTGACTAATATTTGTTACTACTATTCAGAATATAATACCTTTCATTAATAAGTAACTGCACTTACTTATTTCTCCATTACTGTGTTACCTATTGGAGATGATCAGGATAGAGTGCTAATTATTGACATGGATCAACTAGTAACAGTGTAACAGTGTAATGGAAGGAACTAACTTATATATATATATATATATATATATATATATATATATATATATATATATATATAGGGTGTTACAAAAAGGTACGGCCAAACGTTCAGGAAACATTCCTCATACACAAATAAAGAAAAGATGTTATGTGGACATGCGTCCGGAAACGCTTAATTTCCATGTTAGAGCTGATTTTAGTTTCGTCCACCTACGCTCAATGGAGCACGTTATCATGATTTCATACGCGGCGATACTCTACCTGTGCTGCTAGAACATGTGCCTTTACAAGTACGACACAACATGTGGTTCATGCACGATGGAGCTCCTGCACATTTCAGTCCAAGTGTTCGTACGCTTCTCAACACCAGATTCGGTGACCGATAGTTTGGTAGAGGCAGACTGATTTCATGGCCTCCACGCTCTCCTGACCTCAACCCTCTTGTCTTTCATTTATGGGGGCACTTGAAAGCTCTTGTCTACGCAACCCCGGTACTAAATGTAGAGACTCTTCGTGCTCGTATTGTGGACGGCTCTGATACAATACGCCATTATCCAGGGCTGCATCAGCGCATCAGGGATTCCATGCGTCGGACGGTGGATGCATGTATCCTCGCTAACGGAGGACATTTTGAACACTCCCTGTAACAAAGTGTTTGAAGTCACGCTGGTACGTTCTGTTGGTGTGTGTTTCCAGTCCATGATTAATGTGATTTGAAGAGAAGTAATAAAATGAGCTCTAACACGGAAAGTAAGCGTTTCCGGACACGTGTCCACATAACACATTTTCTTTCTTTGTGTGTGAGGAGTGTTTCCTGAAAGTTTGGCCGTACCTTTTTGTAACACCCTATATATATATATATATATATATATATATATATATATATATATATATGTGTGTGTGTGTGTGTGTGTGTGTGCTTGTGTGTGGATGTGTGTTTTTGCATGTGTTACATATCTCCTTCTACCTCACTGGATCGATTTCAAAATATTTGGTACACATGCTGCTTATTGTCTAGAAAGAAGTAGAAGCGGTACTATGGGGATAAGAACCACCTGCCTCCCATAGGGAGTGTTGGAACGTGTTCCAAGGGCGTGCAGGTGGGCATGGGTAATCAGAAGGATGGGGAAAGGAGATATATAGTGATAGGTGAGAGCATGAGGTGGACAGAGAAAGAGAGAGGTTGAGGAAATAGGGATGAGCAGATGGAGAGAGAGAGAGAGAGAGAGAGAGAGAGAGAGAGAGAATGTGGAGGAGATGGATACAAAGAGAGGAGGAAGTAGGAGATGACAATAGAGACAGGTGGGAGAAGATGGATAGAGAGAGGAGAAGGAAGAGATAGACAGAGAGAGGGGGAGGAGATGGAAAGAGAAAGGGGCAGAAGGAGTGAATAGAGAGCAGGGAGGAGGAGATGGGTAGAGGGAGGGGAGGAGGACATGGACAGATAGAAGTAGGAGTAAAGACAGATAGAGAAAGAATTGGTAAGTGATGGACAAGTGACAGGGGATATTGGGATGGACAGAGGGAAGGGGAAGGAGGGGATGGATGGACAGAGAAAAGGAGAATATTTACAGAGAGAGGGGCAGGAGGAGATAGACACACATAGAGGGGTACGAGGAGATCGCCGGAGAGAAGTACAGAAGGAGATCAGGAGATAGAAGGGAGAGGAATGGATGGACTGAGGCAGGGGAGAGAAGGAGATGTATAGAGAAAGGAGAAGGAGGAGATGATCAGAGAAAGTGTAGGAGGAGGTGGACAGGGAGAGGCAGGAGGAGAATATGGGCACAAAGAGAGGGGTTCTGCTGAACTATGCATATATGTGACTCTTGTGTGTGTCTGGATAAAGCTGTGTGTAAAAGGCTAGTGCACATACTAAAATGTTATGTGTGTGTGTTTTCTATGGCTCTTCTTAATCCACTGTATCTTTTTCAACAAAACTTGACACACAATACTTATTATCTAGGATAGAGATCTGTGAAGGTAGAAACAACTAGCTATCATAGGGGGGTGGGGGGCAAGGGTGAAAAGGGCTGGTAACTGCTGGCATCTAGGCTGCCACCACGCAACAAGCGTGTTATGCCGGTAGTATTGTTATGTGTTCCAAGGGGTATGTGTGTGGATGGCTGCATCTGAACGGAAGAGAGGGGAGATGGAGATGAATAGTGAAGGGAGGGAGGATGATATGAACAGACAAAGAGAGGAGGAGGTGGACAGATGTAAGTGGGACTGGGATGTGGACCAAGAGGGAGGGGGATGAGGAAATGCAATGGAAAAGGGAGGAGAAGGAGATGGACAGAAAAGGTTGGTGAGGAGGAGATGTGTGCAATATATGTGCTATACATGTACATGAGTGAAGCAGCAGGTAAAAGGCTAGTGTACTATAAAAATGTATTTTCGTATGTATGTATGTTCAACATATCTTCCTACACTAGTGAATTGATGTGAGCCTAATGTGTTACAAATATCTCATGCTATCTGGAAAGAAGCACTTACGGGGTAAGAAATTTGAGAATAAGAGAACTTAGTCACTTACAAGAAACTCTACACGTAATTTCAACCCTTTACGGAACTTTCTCGCTGAACAACCCACAAATTAATGGAAGGAAAAAAGTTTATCGCTTGCTACATTTTCCCTGTTCGCATATACCACATATACCACTAAATGTGCCTACAATATTTTATCAATGTACGACACGTAGTTCAGGACATACGACGTCATAAACAGTGAAATGCGTGAAAACCTGCCGCTTCAGTTACGGTGTTTTAATCTAGTCCCTCATCCCTACTAACCCTATTATATATTTCGCCGACAATATCTGCATATAGCACTGAGTGTACCTGCAAAATTATATTATTGCACGATACGTAGTTCAGAAAATATGACGTCATAAACAATGAGATACGTGAAAAACTGGGTTTACTTAAAACGAAGTGCGAATTACCCGGCCCACACTCGTCCAGTGTTCGATAATGAAAGCACCTAGCTACTTCCAACGAACTTTAAACTTAATTTCAAACGTTTTGTAAATTTCTAGTCGCCCACATTCTGAAGGTCAAATGTTTAACACTTTAACTCATTTGTGAAGCAATCAGAAGTTTTAAATTGTTTCGTACAGGGGAATTGATTCTTTAAAGAAAAGCGGTTTATTGGTTACTTTTTATCTGGAAAGATGTACTGTGGGGTTAAGAACCACGTACATCCTACACGAGTGGAAATGAAAAGGAGTGACATTGAAGTATAACTCAGGAGCAGCTGGGGCAACAATTTTGTTAGATACATGAATCATCATTTGAATAAAAATACTATGGAGTAAGATTTCCCAGTACCACTAGGTGTGGAGGTGTGAATGTGAGGTTGACGTAAAAATGTCGATAACCACCTGTTGACATTTATTTCCTGTATTTAGTTGACTTGGATGCTTTTCAAATTACAACGTGCAATTTATCTCTTATTTTTACTGTTCATTGTGTCAATCCAGTTGCTACAATGAGCACTCTGTGGCTGAATGTCACACACAAATCTAATATCCTCTCTGGACTCGAATGGTGTTAAACACCAAGGAATGAGTCATATGGTGTAAAACAACAGAGAATCAAACATATAAGTGTGCAATATGTATCACATATGCATATGTTGAACATCTCTCCCTAAACACCTGGATCACTTTCAACCAAAGTTGGTACACATGTTGCTTACTATCGGTAAATAAATACTATGGTGGTGGAAACCACCAATCTTCAGTTGGGTGGAGCGATCAAGAAATAGCCAAGCAAAGGGGGGAGACAAGATGGACAGAGAGAGGTGTTAGGAGGTTCTGGACAGATAGAAATTGGAGGAGAAGGTGGACACATAGAGGTGAAGCAGGTAATGGTCAGTGGGAGGAGATCAGAAGTTGGACAGAGAGAGGGGAAAAGAGGAGATGAATAGAGAGAGGGGAAGAATGAGTTGGACTAGCAGGAAATTGGAATAAATAAATACCTAGGCAATGATGTGTTATTCAGCTACTATGGCAATATGTCTGGAAACACATGTGTTATATGCATACAGCCATAAAACATTGTCAGACATAAATGGAACTTCATACACATGCACACTGTTGGTAGGCATGCAAATGATTATAACAGCAATTCTCTGTGACTCGTAGTACGGTCACCAGAGTGCATTAGTGTTGTTTGTGTTTAGAATTGTTACCAGCTCTGACAGGGTATACATGGGGTGTGAACAGCGTCAGATGGTCAGTGCTTTCTGAGGAGGACACCGGGAGGCTGTGTACTCGTGTGAGACAGCGTTATAAGCACCCAACAGACTTTGACAAGGACCTCATTACAGGTCTCCACCTGAGCAGTTGGTCGAATGCACATATTTGTAATGCTTTCAGATGTGCCAATGGCCCGATGTTGGACTGTATGAGAACGTGAGGGGCCAGACATACATGTCAAGGATCCAGTCGATACATCTGACATCACAATAGATGATCCCCGTGTTGTGCACCAAGCGCATCGTAATCCCTTCACATCTCCATCTACCATCCGAGAACAAGAAATGGACTGTGCGGCTGGTCCCGTCGGAGGTTCGAGTCCTCCCTCGGGCATGGGTGTGTGTGTTTGTCCTTAGGATAATTTAGGTTAAGTAGTGTGTAAGCTTAGGGACTGATGACCTTAGCAGTTACGTCCCATAAGATTTCACACACATTTCATTTCAACAAGAAATGGACTCGCGGCAACAATCTCTCTCATCACGCACCGTTGGTCGGAGTTATCAGCCGGCAGGCTACTGTCTCATAATCAGGCTGCCATTAACACCACATCAAAAACGGTGACGTCTAATATGGTGTCGTGACCGGGAAGCATGGAGTGATGGTAAATGGCATCTCACTCTGTTCAATAATGAATCCTAATTCTGCATTATCCTGGATGAAAATCATCAGCGACTATGACGGTGACCTGCTGAGAGGTCCCATTCATTTCATGTTTTACAGAGGCACGGTCGTGTTACTCCCGACTTTATGCTGTTGGCATCAATCGGGTATTTCTTCAAGTCACGGCGGATAGTGACTGAGGGAACCCTGACGCCAGAACGGTACATCACGGACATCTTGTGTCCTCAAGTGTTCTCTCTCATGCGGCAGTATCGTGGTGCAGTTTTTAGACGGGACAGTTCTCGTACACACGTAGTATGTGGCTATGTGTAGCCTACTGTTTATATCTTCGTTACATGATGAAGTAATTTTCGCTGTTGGCTGCTTAACGAACTCTGAACAGGAAATTATAATAACTCTCCAAAACACACACACACAAACACACACGCACACACACACACACTCACACACACATACATACACAGGTGCGCGCACGCGTGGTCACTGTTATGTTATATTTTTTCTTATTTTGAATTTCTGAAGAAGGGATAATGTTCTAATACAGAGAATAATAAACGTTAACGTTCCTTCGAAGGGAATACTGCGGCATTAATTTATTTCCTGTGCTATGATAAATGAGTCTATTGCTTTCACAATTAACCGTGTTGCTTAAATGAAAGCCAGAAAGCGGTATATCTAAGGTTATCACTTTTTTGGGGGGGGGGGGGGGCAGAATTAATGTATTGGTTCTCTCTTACATACGGTGTCGGTATTTTCTAGGCTGTTCTCGGATATTCAAGAAAAGCGTAGAGTATTCAGAGCACAGATGCTACAGCCGGCGTCCCTTCTGGCGCTTCGCAGTGTATGCTCTCGCCACAGTGTCACGAAGCTTCGCCTAAGAGGTTTGCTTTCTCGCCGCCTCGACGGGAAGTCAGCTGCACGCAACGCAAACAGGGTAACCGTGCACTTTGGACGCCGGTCCTTCGCACCTACGTCGCTAGCAAACGCTGCACACCTCGCCGAGTGTTAGCAGCAAACAGATACTGACGCTGAAAACGAAGAGTGATGCGGTTGCCGCAAGACTTTTCGCACTTCTTCTGTAAATTTAATTTTGAAATAAGCTATCATTTAGAGACGTGTTAATCAGATGTCACATTTACGTCACAACTGCGCAGTTAGCGGTTATACATTCGTACTAACACTCGGGCGGCGGCGTTGTAGAAGAAAGATTAACTGAAATTAGTCGGAGAATTCCGAAAAGCTGTAATGTAGCAGCGATAAAAAGATCTTGAAAAGCTATTTTCCAGTCCCTTTACGATTATAGTTCATCTTTCTGAGGCAGTTACCGAGAAGAATCCACAAAAAAATACATCTTTTAAAAAAGTGCTTCGTTGTCGTTCACAAAAATGTCCTCTACAGTGAGGTATGTATCGACAACAGGCTTCCACAATGGCTGAAAACAGTCAGTGGATGAACTAATTACTTTCAGTTACAAATTCAAAATTTTCCTCCTGTCTTACTTTCGTTCTCCGCTGGAATACTTACGGTCCATTAAACAGTGATCGTCATTAGTGTAACTTACAAAATAAGTGAAACTAAAAAGTGTTATAGAAATGATGACTCAGTATCCTCATCTGATTCTTCCGGATCGAGATTTGGTTTTTGTCTAGTTTTCTAAAATCATTAAGGTCGATACTGCCACTTGATGCTCTTGCAATCAGAAATAAAAATACTAAAACAAAAAATACAAAACTATAGTTTCTATTGTTATTACCATTATTGCTTCTCTTTCTTTATTTTGCTGAATTAAGGAGTACGTTTAAATTTGGTAACTGGCTTCTTATCAAATCAAAATCTCTTCGAGAATTTACTATGAAATGATAATTAAATCGACACCCTAGCTGCGAACAGGCGTTGACATACATCATTGGGAACACGTTGAAAATGTGTTCCCCAACCGCGACTCGAACCCCGGAGCTCCTGCTTACATCGCAGACGTTCTATCCATTGGAACCACCGAGGGAACAGAGAATAGTGCGCCTGCAGGGACTTATCCCTTGCACGCTCCCCGTGAGAGACACATTCCCAACATGTCCACATCACTAAATTCGTAGTGCACCTAACAGATGTTTGCCCATCACACTCATTAAAATATGGATACCCGGCCATTGACCTTCTTGTACGAACGCACACGCTATGCCCCAACTCGTACGGGACTTGGTAGATTAATCTGCCACGAGTAATCAGTGTGATGGGCAAATATCTATTTGGCGCCCTACGAATGTAGTGGTGTGAACATGTTGGGAATTTGGGTCTCAAGGGGAGCGTCCCTGAAGGCGCACTATCCGCTGTGCCCTCGTTGGCTCACATGGATGCTGGCTGCTGTGACCGAGCGGTTCTAGGCGCTTCAGTCTGGAACCACGCGACCGCTACGGTCGCAGGTTCGAATTCTGCCTCGGGCATGGATGTGTGTGATGTCCTCAGGTTAGTTAGGTTTAAGTAGTTCTAAGTTCTAGGGGACTGATGACCACAGAAGTCCCATAGTGCTGAGAGCCATTTGAATAATTTTAGCCGGCACGGTAGCTTAGCGTGTTCGATCAGAGGGTTAGGTGCCCTTTGTAACAAAAAAACTGAGTTAACGGATCAACGCTGAACTTGAAGAAGTCTCATAGGACGTCCGCCACTAACAAGTGTAACGATCAATCACGAACTAAATGAGATAGAAAAGAAAAAAAGGCCCAGCTAAAATAAGAAAAAAAAGATGAATAGAGTGTCTGCCATGCAAGCGGGAGATCAGAGGTTCGAGTCCTGGTCGGGGCACAAGCTCGTGGTCGTGCGGTAGCGTTCTCACTTCCCACGCCCGGTTTCCCGGGTTCGATTCCCGGCGGGGTCAGGGATTTTCTCTGCCTCGTGATGACTGGGTGTTGTGTGATGTCCTTAGGTTAGTTAGGTTTAAGTAGTTCTAAGTTCTAGGGGACTGGTGACCATAGATGTTCAGTCCCATAGTGCTCACAGCCATTTGAACCAACCTGGTCGGGGCACACATTTTCAACATGTCCCCAATGATGTATATCAACGCCTGTTTGCAGCTAGGGTGTCGATTTAATTATCATTTCATTCTGGAGAAATTCTGGTCATCAATGGCATCTGTTCTTTTGGGAACAGGTACTATCTTCATGTACAGAATTTACTATGTTTTTTCTTCCATTTTTTGATCATTTTTGGCAGTCTCCTTTTAAGGCTTCTACGTAAATCTGTCCATCTTTACCGCTGTTCCAAAGGCTCAGCGATGCATTATATTTTCTTCTGGTGTGTTCATGTCATAAAAAAATCTTCCCCAGTCTTTTCTAATTAACTGATTTGGACCTATTTGTTTCTAATAGTGTTGATAATAGTTTGGTGAGTGTATTGTTGTCCCTTCTATAACGTGCTGAGTACAGTGGGGGATGAATGAGTCGCGGTGACAGGCCGGTGAGTCCAAGTGAAACGCTGTTGACAGTTACAAATGATTTTTATTGACTTTATTACATGACGTAGTGAGGCAGGCACGCCTCTCCATGTTGGCCCTGGCAGGTGCTGATGAACGGGTGGCGGCTTCTGCCCGTAACTGCTGAGCTGCCGTCCTGAGCTGCTGAGGCACGTGGCCCTTGGAGGTCATGGCTGTTGACGTCAGCGGCGCTATGTGTTGTGGTGCGACGGTATTCCACTTGGGGAACGGCTCCGCACGTGGCCGCTGTTGTGGCGTGTGGAGTCTGCTGTGTGCGGTGTTCAACCCACTGCCCGCGAACAGCAGTCGGATGGCGGCTGACGCTGTGGCTCCCTCCCAAAAGGAAGTTCCGCGAAGGACTTAGTGCTGGCGGCAGGTGTAGCTCGTCTCTAACACATGGCTGCTGCTTGCGGAGCCCATTCGCCTTGCTCTCCGGTGTAGCACTGGTGTCGTTGTGGTGCTGCTGGTTTACGGCGACAAGAAGTGCTCCCTGCCTCAAAATCCATACTGATTTATATGTCTCCGGTACCCATTTGTTTCACTAAACCCTGCAGCTAGTCACTTCGTCCATTACAAGACACTCGCCCTAGTGTGGTGACATCATACGACTTGCTGTACGGTTACCGCTGTGCAGTGCCATTTACTGCTGTGGTCGGTTATCGTTGCTTTGCAATCCAGTGGCCTTTTTTAGGCAGTAGCTTACTCCTTTTCTTCTCATAGACAACCCGAGCTTCAAAGAAAAAGCGCTCTGAATAAACACTACTTCCTGAGGTCGACAAATATTTTGCAGCAAGATTTACCAAACAGGATAATTTATCTTCTCTTGCTTGTCACCTCGACTATAGGTTGCCATGACGTGATATGTTCTTAATACTTAAATAAAGGTGTATTTCAGTTGCAACTGCATTTTTTCTTTCGTCGTCCCGGTATGAGCTGTGTTTATTTCTGCAACCCATAAAAGATGAGTGTATAGTCTGGATTAGACTCTTTTTTCCTTGCTCCTCATCATCTTTACCCGAATAGGGGACGAATTCGAGCTATCGTCACTGCTTGTTTCACAGTTCATCTTTATGCTACAAAATATACCGCCTTACTTTTTCTCTTAGCAATTGACTGGCGAAAACATACGTTTTAATGCGTGGATCTAAAGTGGTAGCCACCAAATAATTTTTAATTGTTGTGCTGTCTTCAAATCGTTCTTGTAACCCTTGTTGTATGACTAACCTCACCTGGCTTAATCTGGGTGTTAGCTCTGATGTGCTCGTTTTATCGCGCATTAATGTAACAGCAAACGGAATAATTTCAGAAACGCAAGCGCATCTGGAACTTGTAATTTTTGTTATTTTTTCTTATGGTTGTAATAATTTCAGAAGTTACTCTAAAAGCTTCCATTGTGCAGCAGTGAGACTGGCAATATCACAGTCCATGAGATTGACTGAAATGGCCCGTTTTTGTTCCATTAGCCTTGCAATCATATAATAGGTGGAATTCCACCCCATATATAGTAAAAGAAAAAGACAAAAAGATGATTTTTGCAGATGATATGGTAACATGGGGTGATAGAGAGGTAGATGTACAGTTACAGCTTGATGCGTGGAAGGAAATAATGAAAAGGTATGGATTAAAAATAAATAAAGATAAGAGTGAAGTAATCGTATTTGGAAGGGAGAAAGGAATCAACGGAAATATTACCTTGAATGGAGAACCCCTCAAAGTGGTAGAAAGTTTCACTTATTTAGGGAGTGAAATATCTAGGGATGGAAGAATAACTAACGAAATTAATAGGAGGTTACAGAAGGGAGGCAATTTCTACCAAACAATAAAACATCTGATTTGGAACAACGAAGTTTCATAAAGAGCAAAACTCCTTATGTATAAGAATTATTACATCCCTATTGTCACCTATGGTGGAGAAACATGGACAATGACAGAAAGGGACTGGAACAGACTGCAAACAGGGGAACTGAAATTTCTCAGAGCAGTTAAGGGAAAAACAAGAATGGACAGAGTAAGGAATGTAAAGATTAGAAAGGACCTCAAACAAAAAAGTATGAGAGAAGAAATTGAAAGAAAGAGATTAAGATGGTATGGGCATGTTAAGAGGATGCATGGGCAGAGACTCCCCAAAATTATGGAAGAACTAAGGATGGATGGGAAAAGACCTAGAGGGCGCCCAAGAACACGGTGGAAAATGGGAGTGAGAATATCTGTTGAAAGGAGAGGTGTGACCTGGCAGCAAGTGGAGGAAGAAAAGTGGTGGGAGGACCGAGCCAAATGGAGAGGACTCGTCAGCACCCAGACCCGGCAGTAGCTGGAGCGGGATTCGGATATAGATAGATAGATAGATAGACAGACATCTTACAACAATTCATGCTGAGGAAAATCCCAATCCTTTTGGATAGAATGCAGTTTTTCCTGTAAATTTGTATATATATATAAACGAACAATCACTTTTTAACACGTTTTTATGAGGTCGGATACTTGTCTGCTTTTTTCGGTACAAATTTTGAAATTGACTTTGGACTAGTTTCCTGATAAGCTAGAACTTGAAATTTTCAACATAGGTGAGACCTGGATGATACTGCACTATTAACTCGCTTTTGAGTCTGGAGTGTGTCGAGGGGTACTTTGTTTTTCGGTCTGTCTGTCTCTGTCATTTCGGTACAAATTTTGCAATTGATTTTAAACCAACTTCCAGATAAGCTAAAGACTCGAAACTTTCGATTTGACTCAGAAATGGATGACAATGCAACATTAATTCGCTTCGAGTCTGGTGTGCGGCGGAGGGTACTTTCATTGGCCGCTTTCAGTTCGGTACAAATTTTGGAACTAATTTTAAACTAACTTCCCGATAATCTAGAGACTTGAAACTTTCAGCTTAGATTATAACTGGATGACAATGTAATATTAGCTCGCTTTCTTTCCTGGTGTGTGACGGAGAGTAGGTACTTGGTGTACCATGGATATTTCCCTGTTTTCTTGTTCAAGTCGCGAATGATTGCTGCCAAGCTTCCCTGTCAGCTCGATTCTCTCTAGTTTTTACATTCGCGGTCTTCTCACGAGATACGCCTATGAGGCAGCAATATATTGGTTGGCTCATTTAAAGAGAAACTAAATTACACATGTAGTTTACCACATGTCCTGCTGTAATCTTATCAAAATGTTTGAAATCAACTAAAAAATTTCACATACACAAGACTAAAACGCAGAAATTAACTACTTACATAGAAAAACTTTGTAGTATAACATGGTTTTAATACATACTGATAAATATTAAATAATCTCTCCTAGCCCCATACCGATTCCTAACGCCATACAGCTAATCCAGAAAATTTGTGCTTGTGAATTTTTAATAGCTATGACATTACCTGTAAAACTGAAAAAATGGGGCGTACGTATGTAGCTGGTGATGTAGTTTTCTGTACAAAATATTTACCTTCCACACAAATAAATGGCTCAATAATCAAATGATTTTGCATTCGTGGACATCATCACACATTACCTATAAAACGGAATGCAAACTGTCGTTAAAACATGACAAGCTTCCTTTCTTCTTCATATATCCTTAAGGCAACCATTGTGTTCACCGTTGCTGTCCGCAGCTCGTGGTCGTGCGGTAGCGTTCTCGCTTCCCACGCCCGGGTTCCCGGGTTAGATTCCAGGCGGGGTCAGGGATTTTCTCTGCCTCGTGATGACTGGGTGTTGCGTGATGTCCTTAGGTTAGTTAGGTTTAAGTTGTTCTAAGTTCTAGGGGACTGATGACCATAGATGTTAAGTCCCATAGTGCTCACAAGGGAACCTCCCCATCGCGCCCCCATCAAATTTAGTTATAAGTTGGCACAGTGGATAGGCCTTGAATAACCGAACACAGATCTATCGAGAAAACAGGTAGAAGTTGAGTGGAACTATGAAAAAAATAAGCAAAATATACAAACTGAGTAGTCCCTGCGCAAGATAGGCAACGCACAGGAACGCCGTGGTCCCGTGGTTAGCGTGAGCAGCTGTGAAACGAGAGATCCTGGGTTCAAGTCTTCCCTTGAGTGAAGAATTTAATTTTTTATTTTCAGACAATTATTATCTGTCACTAGTGTCGTATAGAATATATCAGACGTGTTTCCCTGTGGAGGAATCGGTTGACCTATGACCTTGGGATCAAATGTTTTCGGTTCCCATTGAAGAGGCACGTCCCTTCGTCTACTAATCGCACCGTTTTGCGGTGCGGTCGCAAAACACATACACTAAACTTACTACAGTGAACAGAGACGTCAGTGAACGAACGGACAGATCATAACTTTGCGAAAATAAATAAATTAAAATCTTCACTCGAGGGAAGATTTGAACCTAGGACCTCTCGTTCCGCAGTTTTTTTTTTTTTTTTTTTTTTTTTTTTTTTTTTTTTTTTTTTTAGCTCACGCTGACCACGGGACCACGGATCTCCTACTCTCACGCTCTCCGTGATGTTGCCTATCTTGCACATGGATACTCAGTTTGTATGTTTTGCTTATTTTTTTCATAGTTCCACACAACTTCTTCCTGTTTTCTCGATTGATCTGTGTTCAGTTTTTCAAGGCCTATCCATTGTGCCAACTTATAACTAAATCTGAGGGGGGTGCGATGGGGAGGTTCCCTTGTCAGAGCAATTTGAACCATTTTCACTGTTGCTCCACTAACTAGGTCTCCAATCCGTCCGGATTTCCCCGGATTGGCCCTACTTTTGACGGCTTACAGAGGCGTGCTGAAGGGATTTTTATACAACTATCCAGGGTAAACCTGGACCTTTTTTCGCGCCTGAGGAAATTCGATTGACTGGAAATAAATTGTAGTTAAAATTCATTAAACGAGGACCTAGCCATAGATTGTTTCTTCGTTTTAGTCTATTAAAACATAGTGGCAAGCACGCTTAGCCTCTCTGTTATGTGCATGCAGTATGTTCCAAATTTGTCTTTACAACTTTGGTCATGTATAGTTTAGAAATTGAAGTAGGTGGAAAGGCCCAGTTTGCAGTATAAAGTTTACACACATCTAAATCTGTTTTTTCCCTTATTTTCCCATGTTAGTTATTAACTAACCACCCTCCAGCATTTGGAGCAGTGTGTGGAATAGTTAGTACAGATGAGATCTGGTATCCAGGTCCTGGGGAGCCCCATTACAATGTTTTCTTCAGGCGGGACTTGCACAAACTCTGAACTTGTATCAGAGCAACAATAACACACTTTAATGTGGACATCCTAGGCCGCACATGGAACTGGAGTATTTCTTAAGTAACCTATGCGTGAGAGACGGCAAATGCAATTAAGGTGACCATCCATCCCCCTGTCCCTCCGTACCGCCTTTTATCATGACAGTCACAATTTTTCTCTGTCCCAAATTTTTTCAAAAGTAATTCGGGACATCTATTTACCCCGGGTAGAACAGTAATAAACGATCTATCTCGAATTGTATGTCCATTGCACCTGTATGATTATGATGTTACGGAAAGGGTGTTTCCACAAATGAGTAATGTATGGAGCAGTTGGAAGGTGCACGCAATTGGACAAAACATCTGAACTGTCTTCTCAAGCCCAGGGTGTTAAACAGACATTCTATATAAATATGAAGCTGCCCCTGTAAGGAAACTAATACTAGGTGAAATTAGAAATGTTGCTGTCACATAACTAGAATGCATAAATTAATAAAAGTGAAAGTTTGGGATCTATTCTAGAAAGACAAAACAGCTATTTCCTTTTTCGTTCTACACTCCTGGAAATTGAAATAAGAACACCGTGAATTCATTGTCCCAGGAAGGGGAAACTTTATTGACACATTCCTGGGGTCAGATACATCACATGATCACACTGACAGAACCACAGGCACATAGACACAGGCAACAGAGCATGCACAATGTCGGCACTAGTACAGTGTATATCCACCTTTCGCAGCAATGCAGGCTGCTATTCTCCCATGGATACGATCGTAGAGATGCTGGATGTAGTCCTGTGGAACGGCTTGCCATGCCATTTCCACCTGGCGCCTCAGTTGGACCAGCGTTCGTGCTGGACGTGCAGACCGCGTGAGACGACGCTTCATCCAGTCCCAAACATGCTCAATGGGGGACAGATCCGGAGATCTTGCTGGCCAGGGTAGTTGACTTACACCTTCTAGAGCACGTTGGGTGGCACGGGATACATGCGGACGTGCATTGTCCTGTTGGAACAGCAAGTTCCCTTGCCGGTCTAGGAATGGTAGAACGATGGGTTCGATGACGGTTTGGATGTACCGTGCACTATTCAGTGTCCCCTCGACGATCACCAGTGGTGTACGGCCAGTGTAGGAGATCGCTCCCCACACCATGATGCCGGGTGTTGGCCCTGTGTGCCTCGGTCGTATGCAGTCCTGATTGTGGCGCTCACCTGCACGGCGCCAAACACGCATACGACCATCACTGGCACCAAGGCAGAAGCGACTCTCATCGCTGAAGACGACACGTCTCCATTCGTCCCTCCATTCACGCCTGTCGCGACACCACTGGAGGCGGGCTGCACGATGTTGGGGCGTGAGCGGAAGACGGCCTAACGGTGTGCGGGAGCGTAGCCCAGCCTCATGGAGACGGTTGCGAATGGTCCTCGCCGATACCCCAGGAGCAACAGTGTCCCTAATTTGCTGGGAAGTCGCGGTGCGGTCCCCTACGGCACTGCGTAGGATCCTACGGTCTTGGCGTGCATCCGTGCGTCGCTGCGGTCCGGTCCCAGGTCGACGGGCACGTGCACCTTCCGCCGACCACTGGCGACAACATCGATGTACTGTGGAGACCTCACGCCCCACGTGTTGAGCAATTCGGCGGTACGTCCACCCGGCCTCCCGCATGCCCACTATACTCCCTCGCTCAAAGTCCGTCAACTGCACATACGGTTCACGTCCACGCTGTCGCGGCATGCTACCAGTGTTAAAGACTGCGATGGAGCTCCGTATGCCACGGCAAACTGGCTGACACTGACGGCGGTGGTGCACAAATGCTGCGCAGCTAGCGCCATTCGACGGCCAACACCGCGGTTCCTGGTGTGTCCGCTGTGCCGTGCGTGTGATCATTGCTTGTACAGCCCTCTCGCAGTGTCCGGAGCAAGTATGGTGGGTCTGACGCACCGGTGTCAATGTGTTCTTTTTTCCATTTCCAGGAGTGTATATATAATTTATCACTGTGCTTTCAGGGGTCAAGTGATACACAACAATCATCTTCAATTACTTCCAACACTCAATAACAAAATATTTAACTCTTGGACATATTGAACTGGCGATTATTAAATTCGCTATCTGTACATATGAAAATTTTTATCACAGAAAAGAATGATGAAAAATCTTCATCAGTTAACTTACGTCTATGATGGTGTAGCCGGTCAATGCACTGAGTTGGTGGAGAATAATTTTACTTTTTAAACCAATGAAAAATTCAAATGTACTCAATATGAGGGTAGGTTAGTATCCTAGCTTTTTAAATTCAATGGTCAAAGCATATGCAAGTTGGAGAGAGAAAAACCTCGACTCAACATTTACTATGGCCTAATGTGCGATGGTACTTTACCAAGCAGGATGTGCAATGGCGTTGTCTCCATGCTTGATCTGAAATGCTAATTCCCTACTCTGGCCTTGACTGAATTCACTCAGTCTCAACTTTCCTGCGTTCTGTAGAACATTAATTTTTCCCTAGTCGAAATAATTGCTATTGCACACTTGCTAAGGGTTGGAGCGACGTGCACAACTTTTTTGAGCGCAAAAATTGCCGCAGGAATAATTAACTACCTCTTTGCTATCTGTCACCACGATACGTGAAGCATATCGATCACACTTTGCAGAAGCATGGCTCTCAACGCTCTCGCTATTTTCCACACACTTGTGCGGTCCACCGCGAGACGAGAGAGGTTTCAAGAAATTTTGTTTCTCAAAATGCTTTTATATAATTGAGATCTCCCCACCGTGTCGCGTCTGCATCGCCCTGTATGGCTTCAGCCAATCGCCATCTCCTTAGAAGTGAATTTTATTTTTCTTGCCGGGTCGCCACATAGCCCTGTTAAAGCTGTTCAGCCACTTACCCTCGGTCCCGGCCTTATTTACATTAAAAGGAACAATGTATTGTTCTGGCCTTATCCATTTCTGTGCTGTAGCTGGCCGTTCTCTTGTTAAGTGGGGTTTTCCATTGCCCCTAACCACGTCTCCAAAATGCGTTTCACTTTAACTTATTTATGCATGCCCCTGTCCTTATATTGGTAGATATTGTTTTGTTAGTTTTCGGTACATGAGATTACTGCAGTTACTATTTGTTGATATAATATAATTATTATTTTCTGAGGATGTCATACTGTATCAAACTGTCATTATGGATCAAGCTCATGTAAGGTCCATAAAATCTGGACACCTTACACAGTGACAAAACACAGTTTGATGCAAAAACTACGAAAGCAGTGTTAGTGACTAGAGTGAATTATGATGAAACTTGAGTTGAATGTTTTCATAAGGCTGTTGATGACTACAGACATGCTGAAGAAAATTTACAGTACTGATAAATACTGTATGCTTGCTAGCACCCCTTCATCTTAGAAGGCACTAATAAAATATAAATTAATATACTTTTTGTAACAAATTAAACTGATAGTTTGCATTTACTACGTTCAATTCGGACTTCCTTTGTAATATCAAAATTTTCTAATGTGTCCCGAATTCGGCCCTATAAAATATGGTCAGAGTAACACACAGAATTCTGTCAAGCAGCTACTAGAACCTTAGATGTATAGTTACATTATGCTGCAAACCGCGCTTTTCTACCTACCCCATTTCTGAAATACATATGATCAAAGTCGTAAAGACAATTTGAACACCCATATATCTTTATTGAGACAAAGAGACGCTGCCGACAATGGGTGACCGCATACACTGCGACGCCGCCCCTCCCGCCAGACAACTGAAGGTATTAAATGTCATTTGCTTTTTACTCATTTAGCTGTATAAAACTTATTTCATTTGCATCCGTTTTCTTTACTGCAAGTTTGTACCACATCTGAATATGAACGTCTCTATAATACGCTTTCACAAATACTTATTACTGTCGTGTGTAATTTATATCTGCTGATCGGTAGGAGGCGGGCGCCTGCTCTCGCTGTTAGCACTGAAAAGTAAGTGAGGAAACATTCCCCCTGTCATGTCTCCACTCCCCGCGCAACATCATGATCATCATCCGATTTGACCCACACGTCTGGGGTCTCGAAGTTTTTGTCTGGGGTCGGCAATTTAAATGATGACAGGTCTACCACAGTGATACGTCAGGTTAACTAGTTCCATGTTAAAGACACCTGGAAAAATTTAATCCACAACAGTACATGAATCAGTTTTAAATGATGAAAAGAAAATTTACTTCATTCAGTTCCAATTAAATGAACATGCATACCGCTGATGTTAACTTTGGCATACCTCTGAGATACGTCTTCACTTAGGACTACCCTCTGTTAGTATAATGGAGCACTGCTTTAGTTCACCTAATTAAAGTATTGCAGACTGGTTTCACACAGACGAATGAATGGATAGCTCGGTCAGCTAAAACACTGAAGGGAGGTTTCAGTTAAAAGAATGGGTGCATGACTCAGCTAACGGGAAAACTGCTAATTGTTTTCACTTGAAAAGAGAGAATGAATAATTCAGTCAATAAACAAAGCTACAACTGCGTATAATCTTTTCATTCGACTGCTCCCGCTGACTGCTTGCACTCGAAAAAAGATAAATGAATAATAATCCAACTAATGGGTAAAACTATAACTGACTGACAGGATTGTTTTCATTCGAATGCTTCCACACATTAGTTTCATTCAAAAGAATGAATGTGTAGTGCGATCAGCTGAACGATTGTTTTCATTCAGTTGCTCCCACAGGCTGGTTTCACTCGAAACAAAGAATGAGTAGTCCAACTGACCGAATCTATTGTTTCATTCGGTTGCTCCCACAGATTAGCTTCACTCAAAAGAATGAATGAATAATTCAACTGATACTTATAACTACAACTACATGAGTCTATTGTTTTCCAACAACTGAATGAATCGATTGTTTTCGTTCAGATGTTCCCATCGCAACTGAAAAGTAAGGGTGGTTTCGTGTTTTATACCGCAGCAAAGTGCTATTAGTCTGTCTTCTAAAACCAGCCCTTTCTGCTAAATTTACTGCCTCTTTGTCAAGTGCTATCATTTAGGCAATTAAGAGATGGTATTTTTCAGCTTTGGGATAATTAATATCCCATGGTTTACGTATTTCAGCACATTCTTCAAGAATCGGTTGCTTTTTTGATATCGAAGGTTTATTTGTATCCGTATCTTGATCTGTAATTTCTTGCCCCTTAGGAAGTATGAAATGCAACTTACTATATTCGTCGCTGTGTTTATTTATCAAATAATCAATCATTCCTCATGTAGTTGCCTTCTTTCCAACGCCACCACGATAAATTTTTATTTCGCGCAATTTACACACAACTATTTTCGAATTATTTTCATCGTTCTCGAAGTTTGTCCATATAGACGACTTTTTTTAGAAGCCGTAATCGACTATTGTTAATTAGCTAAATTAGAGTAGCTTTTTCAAATGCACGTATGCTCTGAGTAACTTCCTGTGCTACTTGTCGACTTCCCTAAGCAAACCCACTATTAACTGCTAACAGTTGCAATCCTGAGAACACTTCTCCAAGCCTCTTTACCTCGTTCTGTGGTTCCCAAACATTAAACACTAAGCCCAGGGACCAACTATGGATGGACAATTCTATGATTTGTTGCCTGAAAACTACACTCCTGGAAATTGAAATAAGAACACCGTGAATTCATTGTCCCAGGAAGGGGAAACTTTATTGACACATTCCTGGGGTCAGATACATCACATGATCACACTGACAGAACCACAGGCACATAGACACAGGCAACAGAGCATGCACAATGTCGGCACTAGTACAGTGTATATCCACCTTTCGCAGCAATGCAGGCTGCTATTCTCCCATGGAGACGATCGTAGAGATGCTGGATGTAGTCCTGTGGAACGGCTTGCCATGCCATTTCCACCTGGCGCCTCAGTTGGACTAGCGTTCGTGCTGGACGTGCAGACCGCGTGAGACGACGCTTCATCCAGTCCCAAACATGCTCAGTGGGGGACAGATCCGGAGATCTTGCTGGCCAGGGTAGTTGACTTACACCTTCTAGAGCACGTTGGGCGGCACGGGATACATGCGGACGTGCATTGTCCTGTTGGAACAGCAAGTTCCCTTGCCGGTCTAGGAATGGTAGAACGATGGGTTCGATGACGGTTTGGATGTACCGTGCACTATTCAGTGTCCCCTCGACGATCACCAGTGGTGTACGGCCAGTGTAGGAGATCGCTCCCCACACCATGATGCCGGGTGTTGGCCCTGTGTGCCTCGGTCGTATGCAGTCCTGATTGTGGCGCTCACCTGCACGGCGCCAAATACGTATACGACCATCATTGGCACCAAGGCAGAAGCGACTCTCATCGCTGAAGACGACACGTCTCCATTCGTCCCTCCATTCACGCCTGTCGCGACACCACTGGAGGCGGGCTGCACGATGTTGGGGCGTGAGCGGAAGACGGCCTAACGGTGTACAGGACCGTAGCCCAGCTTCATGGAGACGGTTGCGAATGGTCCTCGCCGATACCCCAGGAGCAACAGTGTCCCTAATTTGCTGGGAAGTGGCGGTGCGGTCCCCTACGGCACTGCGTAGGATCCTACGGTCTTGGCGCGCATCCGTGCGTCGCTGCGGTCCGGTCCCAGGTCGACGGGCACGTGCACCTTCCGCCGACCACTGGCGACAACATCGATGTACTGTGGAGACCTCACGCCCCACGTGTTGAGCAATTCGGCGGTACGTCCACCCGGGCTCCCGCATGCCCACTATACGCCCTCGCTCAAAGTCCGTCAACTGCACATACGGTTCACGTCCACGCTGTCGCGGCATGCTACCAGTGTTAAAGACTGCGATGGAGCTCCGTATGCCACGGCAAACTGGCTGGCACTGACGGCGGCGGTGCACAAATGCTGCGCAGCTAGCGCCATTCGACGGCCAACACCGCGGTTCCTGGTGTCTCCGCTGTGCCGTGCGTGTGATCATTGCTTGTACAGCCCTCTCGCAGTGTCCGGAGCAAGTATGGTGGGTCTGACACACCGGTGTCAATGTGTTCTTTTTTCCATTTCCAGGAGTGTACAACACTTTTGTTCAGGTGGTGATCCTGTAGCAACCCCACTTCGCCTCCGATGAAGAGATACAGCACTGTCAACACTAGTATTCTTCTCCTCTGGCCCTCCATCGTATGGTAACCTCAGAATAGGGACCACTGTCACCGTCCCTCTTCTCAGAAGCCCGCTGTCCCCAACAGCACAGCTCCACACTCCCACAGATAAATCCTAACTAACATACAGTCTTAAGTAAAACTGCGTCAACCACCCTTACTATAAACAAAATAAAGCAAAAAAAATAAATCACAAAACGTAATACGTAATGGGTACTTCATAGGCCATAATGCATATCTGGAGTGCGATATCTGGACCTCCTTCTCTCATTGTCCATCCCTTCGTTTCTTTTTCTTCCCTGGCTACCTCCTTAGTTTCATTCCCACTTCCTGTGTAATGGCTTCCAGAGCACCGTCGAGCGGTCATATAAACACCCAACATACACACTTGTTGAGCTTGTAGTGAATTGTGGTTTTATATTTAGCGGTGAAGTACCCTCAATGAGTTGGTACAGGCCCTGGTACGATGTTACAAACTTTTTCGTTTTTCCTTTCCGAATACAAGGACTGGAAAACGTTATCCACTGTCCCATTTCATAGTGTGACAACGTTCCCATTCGCTTCACTGCATCCTCCTGTTTTTCCAGTGTCTCCATATTCGCTTGCTGGACCCTCCTCCATATTTCCATCACTTTTCTTAGGACTTCTCAGAGTGTCTAATTGTTCCCGTCTCCCTTGGTCTAATCACGTTGAATGGTGATGGCATCCTCTTCCTATACACCACCTCAAATGGCGGCCACCCTGTGCTAGCGTGTACTTTGCAGTTATAAGTCCTAGCTACTAAGTTTAAATAAGTGTCCCAGTCTGAATTCTATGTATTTATTTAATAACCCATCATTTTCCCAAACGTCCGGTGAACCCATTCTGTCATTCCGTTTGGCTGAGGATTAAGTGGACTTGTTCTTAATTTTTGCACTCTTTCTACACAACTCTTTCATCAGGTGTCACATGAAGTTTGTTACCTGGTCTTTAATTATCGTACCTAGCATCCAAACTTCAATATTCACTTGTTTACCAAAGCTTGTGCAGCTGTGACAACGTTTTGGTTGAGCATTGGCACCATCTCTACATAAAAAGAAAAATGATCCATTATAGTCAGCTCAAAAAGGTTACCGTCTAGTTTCTAGACGAATGGTACTAGTACATCTATCTTAATGTCACTAAACAGTTGTGTCACCTCTGGCAACCGGTAGAGTAGCACATATTTCCTGATCAAATCAGCTCACTGCACATACTCTACACAACTTCTAATGTATTGTTCCTTATTACCTTTTCTGCCACTCAAAGAATTCATTGCTCTGCAACCCCCCTGGTCCGACAAGAAATGACCATGCATCTCACTTAACATCCCCTCTTTCAGCACCACTGGCATAACCACTGTAGACTTAATTTTGTCTCTGTGCACAACAAATCATCATGTAAGCTGAACTGCTGCTGCTTGCTGAATTACTTACATTCCTCATTGTTGCTCTAAGCTGCCTGCCGCTTGTCAGTGTCCTGATCAAGGACTTGTATCTCCGCTACGTTTCTGCTAAATCCGTCCACATTTCCGTGTTTCTTCCCAGATATGTGGATTACTTCATACTCAAATTTGCTGACTTTCAATGCCCAACTCATCAACCTATTCGATGCGTCCTTCAAATCTAGGAACCATTTCAAAGGAGTGTGGTCCGTTACTGCTTTGCATTTTCTACCAATAGGTAACACCGAAATTACGTTACTCTGTACACCAAACTAAGCATCTGTCTCTACGTTTTGGAGTAATTCCCTCTGCTCCTTTCAACTGCCTCAATGCAAAAGCAACAGGATGTTGCCGACCATCCACTTCCTGATTTAAAACACACCGAAGAGCATGATTTGATTCGATGCGTCACATGAGTATATGAACTCCTTCTGAAAATCTGGATACACCAACACTGGACTCAACATCAACACTTTACTCATTTCGACAAATGCTCCCTGGCACTCTACCACCCATATAGAACTAACACCCTTTAACAACTGCGTAAGCGGTCGTGCTACAAATCCCCTCACAAATTTTCTATAGTAATTTGTGAGACCAAGAAAAGATTGCACTTTCTTGGTCGTTCATGGTATTTTAAAATTTTGCATCTCTGGTACTAACCTCAGGTCCATCTTCACACTATCCTTATAACGACGTGGCCCAAATTGTTGACTTCTTACAGAATAAAGAGAGTGTCAAATGGGCTGCTCGTAGACACTTGAATAGTTCCATCAGACATTGCTTATGTCCTTGCACATGGCATCAGGATACACTAGACACTGCTGAGATTTCAAACGTCTCAGCATCCCGACCAGTGACCATTGGTATGTTGCCTGAATGGCATCCTTCTGCACTTAAAAAAAAAGAACTGTGGACTACAAAGGAATTCTCCAAATGGGGCAGAAATCGATAAATATGATACACGTGTACAGACAAACCGTTAATTATAATTTCAGAAAAACTGGATGATTTATTCAAGGGAAAGTGTTTCACAAATTCAGCAATTCAGTAACACGTTGGTCCCCTTCTGGCCCTTATGCAAGCAATTATTCAACTTTGCACTGGTTGACAGAGCTATTGGATGTCCTCCTGAGGGACATTGTACTACTTTCTATCCATTTGGCGCATTAAATCGTCAAAATCCCGAGATGGTTGACGAATCCTGCCCATAATACTACAAACGTTGTCAAATGTGGAGCGATGCAGTGACCTTTCTGGCCAAAGTGGTGTGCGGTAAGCACGATGACAAGCATTAGAAACTCTCGCTGTGTGTGAGCAGGCATTATCTTGCTGAATTTAAGACCAGGATGGCTTGCCATGAAGGGCAATAATCACAACCAAAGGACTATGAGAAGAAATGGCAACCCAGATCAACACTCCTAGTTGTCAGGCAATATGGGGCTGACAGCCAGGTTGATATCCCACCGCTGTCTGGGGCGCCTTCAGACTCATCTTCGGCCTGGAATCTCACTGATTGGAGCAGTGGAGCAGAATCATCTTCAGTGATGTGTTACGCACCAAATTGGGTCCCAATGACCAGCAAAGACGTGTCTGAAGATGGCCCAGACAACGGTATGGTACCTACCTGACAGTCACCCACCGTATGGCCCAACAACTTGGAGTGTTAGTCTGGGGTGCCATTTTTCTTCATAGCAGGGACCCTTCAGTTGTCACCTGCGGGCCCTTTACAGCACAGCAGTACGTCGACGATATGGTGCACCCAGGTTTATTGCCCTTCATGATCAGCCATCTTGTGCTTACGTTTCAGCAGGATAATGCCCGACCGCAAACGGCGAGAGTTCCTATTGCTTGTCTTCGGAATTGCCAGACCAAAGTCGTCGTATGTCTCCTCAGTTGAGAACGTTTGGAGAATTATGGCCAGGGCCCTTCAACCAGCATTGGATTTTGATGATCTAACGCTCCAATAGCAGAGAATTTGGCACGATATCCCTCAGGAGGACATCAAGTAAGTCCATCAATCAATACCAGCCGGAAAAACTGCTTGCATAAGGACCAGAGGTGCACCAACGGATTATTGACTTGTTCAATTTGTGAAGCACTTCATCTTGAATAAATCATCCATTCGTTCTGAAACTGTAATCATTTGTTTGTCTGCACATGTACCCCACATCTATCGATTTCCGTCCTTTATCGATAATTCATTCGTGGTGTGTCTTTTTTTTATCTTAAAGTGTATATTAGTAATGACCCCACGGTGCAGAAAACGCTGTTTCCAATCTATCCTCCAGAGCAACTTCTAATTGATCTTACAAACTCTTTAAGTCCACAGTCGAGAAGTGCTGGGCTTACCCTAGATTATCTATCGTCTCTGTGACGTTCGGAATCGGGTAAACGTGTGTCACAGTCTTATTATTTAAGTAGCGGTAATCACAGCAAAAACCATAATTCCTTGAGCCATCTACATACTTCTTGACTTCTTGAGCACGATTAGGATTCCCGCCCCACAGGTAAATTTGCTCGTATCTATTAGCCCGCCAGACAACTGTTGATTTATAACTTCCTCTAACAGTTGTTGCATTGGCCGTGGTACTCTGAATGGTCTTCGGTAGATCAGTGCTTCTTCCCCGTCAGAATCGTTTGCTGTATGACTGGTGTACCAGACAACGGCCCTTGATAAAAAAAACTCCAGTAGCAGGTCATCCATCCGCGGACTCTCTAGCCCTTTCAAATGCTTCCAATTGCGAGATGGAGTTCTAGCAAGATACTGTGCCACTCCACGGCCTATACTCTCTGTGTGGCCATCTTCCTCATCCGGAATTTCCAACGTTGCCAACGATGTTCCTTTCAATAACATCACTTACTATGCGTGAAAATGATCTTTATCGAAGAGTATCATGTTGTCTCCACCCCTTCGTTTTACTAAACAACATACAGTATCCAATACTTCCGTCCTTCATGGGTTCCACTATATACAACACATTAACTGGTAAATCAATCTCCACATTCACCAACAGCGACTGTCCGCAGCCTCCCAATACACAACAATGTGAATAAAGCCTTAATGTCATTCACCGCTGTTTAAATGGATTTGTCTCATATACCATACACTCCTCGCAGCAGATCAGCATTGACATCATTTTCCCCTAACTGAAATGTGCTCCCACTAACTTCCACTATACGTCGTCGAAGGTCAGTTATGGCATGATGTTGATGTAGAAAGCCTAACGCCAGGATCATACTGTAGTCTCACTTCCACGAGACACCGCCTCCACACAATGACTAAACTTGGTAGCCACCAACGACCCAATTGCTCCTATATCATTGTCCCTTCCTCCATTCATCTTGTGCGATGGCTGGTTCCACCACCTCTTATACACTAATCCTCTCGAGACCACTGACAGATGCGCCCCTGTGTGCAACAAAGCCTTATATTCTCCACCATTTATTACACCCATTACGGCGCATTCCGTCTATGTAATCGTTTTTAATGAATTCATTTTCACCGGGAACTCCTTTTGATGAATGCGGGGCTCCCTCTTATAGGCTAGGCGCAAATTGAGACGCGTATAGCGCGTGTGGCGCGACGCAGCGCAGCGCGCAGTTTTGAAACTTCACAGGTTCCAATGGGACCGCGCAAATTGCGACGCGACGCGACTGGGACGCGACACGCGCCTCCGCCAGGTCGCGCGGCGTTGTGGTTGCGGCACAGTTTCTCGCGCCGCGCGTCGCGCTTGCCTCGCTAGCACCGTGGGAAATTTGAGGAGGGGAGCGGAAAAGTAGCCCGGCCATATGCTCACATCGGAACGGCGTATATGAGTTGTGGTAGTTTTGCCCATACGATAGATTTTGCCTTACTTTGTACAAAACTTTATTGTCTTTGGGTAGTGTTTCGTTTTTCCCCATTTAAACGTTCCAGCTTTCTTCGTTAGTACATTATACTTTTCTGTTATTTATATCTGTATAGTTTTTTTTGTTTTTTCTTCTGTCAAGAAAAATGCATACTTCAGTAACTGATGAGCCATTGGCCGCTGAAATTGCATCATATGCCTCCGCGATGTTTTCAGGTCGCAAGGAGGGACAGAGGATAGTGAATAAGGACGCAAAGAATATTATAAAATCATGTGATTAAGAAGCAAGGCAGGAAAGTGAAACAAGGTTATCTCTTCGCAGACTAGTATGCTGGCGTATCTGTACGATCTGTTACAAAAATTTAGAAAAGGATAATCTCCACAGGTGTGGTCCTTTTCTGCTCTTGGTAAAAAGCGTCCAAGATCTGAAATATAGAAGTCTCACTGCGATTACTTGGATATGGATGTAATGATATAATACGACACGCTGTTCTACATGCATGTGAACATGACATTTTTATTGCAAGCTAGAAACAGTCGAAAAGCACAAATAACAATGTTTTAATTGGTTCGCCGTGATGAGAAAAAGCATTTCAATTGTTGCATGCACGTTATCAGCATTAATAAACTAATTATACAACAGGCTACACAAATGAAATGAAATGTCGTGTGGCTAGGGCCTCCCGTCGGGTAGACCGTTCGCCTGGTGCAAGTCTGTCGATTTGACGCCACTTCGGCGACTTGCGCGTCGATGGGGATGAAATGATGATGATCGGGACAACACAACACCCAGTCCCTGAGCGGAGAAAATCTCCGACTCAGCCGGGAATCGAACCCGGGCCCTTAGGATTGCCAGTCCGTCGCACTGACCACTCAGCTACCGGGGGCGGATGGCTACACAAATGAAGAAAATGGTCGGTATTGTTACGAAAGTAGGAATGTCCTAAAGGAGTGTTATGATTAGATATATTTAATTTGTTGAAATGTATTGCTGACAAAGGCCGATCTACTTTCATGACAATGTTTTTCGAACTCAAGCTCACAAGGTACACATGGCTATCTTGTGCATTCCTATCGCGCCCATTATCCTCCGCTGCTGACAATACACTAACCATTGTGTTATGCGACAGATAAATTGTTTATTTTTCTCAATAACAACTATTTTATTCGCGATCACACATTGTCAGTTTGGCAAGCCGTAGGTGAGTAACCAGTATCTGGCAAGTGCCTATCATTCTGCCTGAAGGAACGCTAGTCTTTATTTTAATACTGCTCAGACCAAGAGAAGGATTAAAATCCTTTGGTAAGTTTCCATTCCCGTTGCTCAGTGTTAAAAATACGATGGGTTACGGGGATTCCACCAAAATTCCAACAGAGTTGGCAATCTACTCGTATTTTTGGGTGAGTTGTTAACCTTTTCTCATTCGAAGAAGCATCACCGTTTGTGAGTAACGACCACATTTCTCTTGGTGACTGGTGTAATTATACTTTCTTTGTCACAGTGTAATTCGCCAATCTCATCTCACAGCAGCTACTGAGACAGAATTCCGAAACGGAGTGCCCCATTAAACAAGTAATTGGCACTTACAGAGCTCAATAGCTTACGGAAAACCTCATAGTGTCGATTTGCAGTAACATAAAAGAAGAAATTTCATGTTTATTTTCATACTAGTAGGCTCTTGTTTCGCTAGCTGTCGATAACTCTTAAAAAATTACTCACTGGAGTGAAATAAATAAAAAGGGAAGTATAAGTATTGATATATAGGTAAGTACTGATATATAGATAAGAAAGTTCCGTGTGTTTAAGAATTGGCAAAACACTCTCCTCCTTGTGTGCTATCATTAACCAAACTTTCGTTTCGATGTCTCGAGCGTTTTAGGAGATATGAAAGATGTTGTGAGTGTTTCATTCCCTCGGGCGTGAGATCGGAAGTGAGCGCGCTACATGGGATCCATTTTCTCGAGATCGGAGGAAGATAGAGACCTCCTCCCAAGTCTGAACAAAAATTCAACATGTTAGCTAAATTTCATACGCAGCAACATATGGTGTAATGCGCACCAAACGCAAAATCATAGCAACCCCTAATTTTCGTTGCAAAGTTTTTTTGAGTTTTGCGTAGTGTCTTACTAAAATGTGTACATCATAATAAGAATCGTCATTAGCGAGATGATTGGCACTTCGACAAAAAGCTGACATATAACGTTAAAAGTTAGGCAAAAATCAAATATTTTCAGTGAATAGTTTCTGTAAAATCGTTTGAGGAAGATAACAGGGTGCGCGCGCTTCGGATCTGTCAGCGCAGAGCGTCGCCAGTCGGCGCTTGCCAAGTATGTTGTACGCGTCGCAATATGCGCTGCATCCGCGCGACTCGTGCGACACGTGCGTGTCGTGCTGTAGTGTCGTGTCACGTCACACGTGTTATACGCGTCTCAATTTGCGAAGTTTAACAGACCCTTCCTACCCTCGGACCGCCTCTACCACTACCCCTGTATCCCTGTTGATGATGTACACCTCCCCTACAACCATTCCTATTAAACTGCTGGTAACCCCTTCTTCGATACTGGTAGCACTGTACATGCTCCATTTGGCCACAAATAAAACACTATACATTTGATGCAAACACGTGTCATCGATTCCTTATCCGTGTCGACCTATGGATTTTCTCGTATTGCAACGCCAATTTAACACCTGCATTGAGATCTTTAGGCGCCACAATGTGCACCCACCTCGACAAGTTCGGTGCTAAAAACCTCAGAAAAGCATCAAGTGTCCGTTGTTCGACGTCTTGCAATACCACTTCGTTCACCTCGTCGTTCTGTGATAACTCAGAAGTGTGCCCATTAACATTCCTAAGCCGGCCCCGGTGGTCTAGCGGTTCTAGGTGCTCAGTCCGGAGCCGCGCGACTGCTACGGTCGCAGGTTCGAATCATGCCTCGGGCATGGATGTGTGTGATGTCCTTAGGTTGTTTAGGTTTAAGTAGTTCTAAGTTCTAGGAGACTGATGACCACAGATGTTAAGCCCCATAGTGCTCAGAGCCATTTGAACCATTTGAACATTCCTAAATCTATCTTCGTAGTCTTCTGCCGCCTCATCGAGCCTTCTCGACTCCATACCCAACTGCTCACGGAGAAACTGTGCATTGTTTTGTTTCCTATACCACCGATCCAACCCTTGCCTCAGTTGATCATTAGTTACCGCATTGCGGAATACTTCCGTACACCTCATGAAGAACTTCGCCTCTTCCACTAAATGCAAGTTTGCAATCTGTAATAATTGTTTATCCGACCAACCGCCTATGTCAGGCAATGGCTGAAAATCCTCTACGAACGCCAACACATTTTCAGACGCCCTACCACAGAAGGGAGAAACAAGTTTTGGAACAGCTGGATCTACTCCTAAATTCTGCGTTTATAATATCTCTGCTTCATCACATTTCTCTGCCAAATTATTAGATAAAGTTATCCCATTTGTCCTTAATTGAGCTAACTGATTCGCTAATGATTCTATAGCCTCATCGCTGGTGACACCCTGTGTCTTAGATGTTGCCATTACCTCACTTTTACTCTTTTTTATGACTCAGGAAAACAAGGGGAAATAACAAAAATTAATACAGATATAACACTCTGCAGCTAGTCGTATCATTACCCTATTTCCTCTGCCTAATCATTAGCCAGCTGAGCTCTCGATATTGCCTAGCCATATGCCCAAAACGATTAGAAGCAAAAGAATTCACCGCTACTGATTTAGCACTGGGGCAGAATGCCCAATTAAATTGCACTGAGAACAACAAACAGGCACCAACCATTCGTTCCCTAGCACCTAAATTGCTAAAAATCCACTGGTTTCTGCAGTTTCACAAATGTAATCATCGTATAATCATGCCCCCTAAACTTCGGCCCTATTATAGACATCACCCGAGGACAAAATGGCCTCACTCATCCTAGAGGAAGATATTGCGGGCTGTGGCTCAGACGTCACGCTATGGGGAGCGGCATGCCCTCTGTTGTTTATTGGGACAATGTCGGTTCCCCTGGCACCACTCTATAGCGCCCTGTGCACTCTAGAGGGTGAGATAGTGGGCGTGACCGGCTGGTGGGTCCAAGTGAAACGCTATTGACAGTTACAAAATGGCTCTGAGCACTATGGGACTTAACAGCTATGGTCATCAGTCCCCTAGAACTTAGAACTACTTAAACCTAACTAACCTAAGGACAACACACAACACACAGTCATTACGAGGCAGAGAAAACCCCTGACCCCGCCGGGAATCGAACCCGGGACCCCGTGCTCGGGAAGCGAGAACGATTGACAGTTACAAATTACTTTTATTGACTTCAGCATATAACGTGGTGAGGCAGGCACGCCTCTCCCCGCTGTTCATGGTTGGTGCTGATGAACGGGCTGTTGCTTCTGCATGTAGCTGCAAAGCCGGCACATGCGTTGATGAGGGCAGCGACCATTAGAAGCCACGGCCGTTGACGTCAGTGGCGCTAGTGTTGTGCTGCGACGGCGTTCCACAAGGGTAATGACTCCACGGCTCCGCACGCGGCCGCGGTTGGGGTGTGTGCACGGGCTTCAAACCCACTGCTCTCAGACAGGAGTCGGACGGTGGCTTGTGCTGTGGCGCCCGCTCTAGGAACTCAGCGCTGGTGGCGACAGCCAAGGACGGCAGGTCTGCGGGGCTGTGGCATCCAGTATCGTGAACGACCTAGTGCTGGCGGCACCTTGCCCCGTCTCGAACTCATGGCTGCTACTACTGGAGCCCAGTCGTCTCGCCATCCGGTGTAGCACTGGTATCGTTGTGGTGCTACTGCTTTCCGGGGGCGAGAAATGTCAGCTGCCGTCAAATCCAGACTTATTTATTTGCCTCCTGTACCCATTTGGTGCGCTATAACTTGGCACCTACTCACGTCGCTCATAACACTCCTTAGCGTGGTGACATCCCCCCGCTAGCAGAACGGTTACCGCTATGCGGTGCCGTTTACTGCTTGGCTCGGCTATCCTTGCATCGCAGTCCATTGGCGTGTCTGTTATTGCGACCCACATATCGTCACGAGGGCCGCTACCCACCTGCCACTGTTAGCGCAACGCTCTACGGCGGGATCCATGCTACTTGTCCTTACTTTTACTAAACACTAACAATTTTCTGTCCATAGACTGGGTAGCGGCAGTGAACTTCTACAAATATGGGCACGAATTTGAAGTGTCTCTTACACAGGGTGTTGGTGAACACGTGCTAATAAAAATTTGTGTATAGAGGTCAGATGTTGTGCTCTTCTTCGAAAATTCATGCCGGCCGGTGTGGCCGAGCGGTTCTAGGCGCTTCAGTCTGGAACCGCGTGACCGCTACGGTTGCAGATTCGAATCCTGCCTCGGGCATGGATGTGTGTGATGTCCTTAGGTTAGTTAGGTTTAAGTAGTTTTAAGTTATAGGGGACTAATGACCTCCAATGTTAAGTCCCATAGTGCACAGAGTCATTTGAACCATTTTTTTAACCAAAATTCGTTTTGCTGTGTGGAACCATACGTCGTCCGAAGAATTTTCCTTTCCTGCATTTCAGTTTCTGCAAATTTACAATGCCCTCCAACAGTAATTTTCTTCGTTGCATATGGTGTTTTCGATACAATCACTGTCTTGTAATATCGCAATCTCACATCGTACAGTTTTACTATTTTATAATAGTATTTCCTTCTAATTCAGAATGCCTTTGTAAGTTTCATGGTTCCTTCTAGGTTTTCGCGACAGTCCAACACCAATTGCAGTATGATTTCTTCCAGGCATTTGACAGAGGACTCCTGTTGTACAGTCCTGAGGCATCGACTGCACGCCGACCAGCGCCGCGGAACATCATCAAGAAGCCACTGATCCCTTTGCCAATGGAAAGAGTGGGCAGCGCCACACCTCCAGCAAGGCAGAATTCAGCTCGACCTATCAACGCTGATTTAATCAGCCGCCAATCGCTGGTCGGCCCCAGTTCGATTGCAGACTTCAAGATCATCACTATTGATTAATAGGAAGATGATACTAGCCTGCGTTCTCTGAGTAGTTATAGTGTTAAAGTACTTGCACGTAGGAGGCACACGAAACCCCTCAAGGCACCTCATATGAAGAAGTTAAGTTACGTTACATTCCTTTTTAGAAATAAATTGTTGTAATCATTTGGAAGTGTTACGTACAGATCATTTTGTATTCCTGTCACCAGCCATAGCAACTGCCGGCCGGAATGGCCGAGCGGTTCTAGGCGCTACAGTCTGGAACCGCGCGACAGCTACGGTCGCAGGTTCGAATCCTGCTCGGGCATAGATGTTTGTGCTGTCCTTAGGTTAGTTATGTTTAAGTAGTCCTAAGTTCTAGGGGTCTGATGACCTCAGAAGTTAAGTCCCATAGTCCTCAGAGCCATTTGAACCATAGCAACTTCTCTCCTTCCTTGTTTGTGTTGGTGCTAACTCCCACAGTGGCCGACACAACACCTGTAAAAATGGTCCCACATTCAATTTTTAGTGGAATTTTCCTGCTTTTAGATGCATATTTTCCATGTGATAGGTTTTCTCGTAAGACGCCTGAAACTGAACTCTAACTGCGGAGGAAATGGAACAATATCTGTGGAATGTCGTTTATTGGGAGAGTGAGTGACAGAGCTATCCGCTTACAGCGAATGAAAACAATAACACAGTCGCTCTCTTGCATCCTCTTTCCCTAACTATGACTTACGTTATGATAGCGCCCGCGATCTTGATTTTTGTAATACTACGATGGAGTTTCCTGAATGTTCTTAACACATGATAATTGAAGAAACTTGCAGATTTTAAACTATGCTTTACTGGTATATTACATGCTAAGGATTTGAAAGTCTGTGAATAAATAATTCATGCTTAATGTTTCAGGGAAAGATCAAATTTTTTATCCTTTTATACGACATCTAATATTCCTACGTAACACTTTTTAAAATACAGCAGGTAAGTGTTACTATAATCAGCTTCATGTACGCAACAAAACAAACCATATTATTGTATTTGGGATTTTGTAAAACGTTGAGTCGTGACTTGATGTAGTATTACTGGTGCATAAACCACATTGTCTAGGACAATTAATTCGAAACCCAGTAATTGTATCCTATTGCGGCGCATAAGTTTGAAACATTCCTCTGCAATGGTGCAACAGTGTGGCATCGAAGTGTGGCATTGTGCAATGTCACCTTCCGGCTTGACAACTCTTCAAACAGCAACGTGTCTACACCTACGAAAAAAGGTCACTGCTCAGAAGCTATTGTGAAGTGTATTAAGGGGTAATGATGTCACATTGGCGCCAAATTTCACCACAATTCTGCTCAACGCCACCACGGACGTTACACACGATGGGAAGGTGGTCACACCATGTCTTATCCGTACTTCACCGCTTCCCTTGACGCCTCTGTGTTGGAGGTCTCAACTGCGGCACCCAGCGATGAAATCTCGTGGTTTTTCTTTCGGGCTGCCGAGGAAAACATTTCAGACAGGCCGTCGCTCAGAAGCGACACGAAATGACCTTTGGGGGTGACGTAAAGAAACCACGCTTTTCCTTTAGTCGTCGATTCCCACACATTTCGTGGTCGAAAACGTCAGTTGGCAGTGCGATGAGCAACAGGACGATGTTCGTGAGAACCTTTGACATAGCTGACACCCGTCTGACGATTCAGTCCTTCTGTAGGGCATCGTGGGTCAGCAGCTGCACTGAAGGTTATCGCACCCCTTTGGAGTGCCTTGTGACCACAATATTTGCTATGATGTACAGGGTGGAATCACTAGGGACAGTTTCTACCATCCGACGAAATCTGAACGCGATCTGAAGCAGCAAAGAATGCTTATTCCTCCTTAGTCCTCTTGTTTCATTCCCTCCTGTGGCTTGATGACACAGGAGTACGACATTGACACATACGTGAATAAAACGGCAAAGGCCCCCTCTATGACCAGACAGTTCAGAAACATACTTGGTGCTACCCGGTCATCTTTGTAGAACATCATAAAAACCTAACTATGCGGACAGAACCTGCTGCTGCTCTTGCACCTGGTAGTAGGCCATCCAGAAATGTAGGTGTGTCGAAGAGGTAGCTTGTTGCTGGCATCTAGAACAACGTCACAGGTTTTCTCCTTCAAGTTCATTTTGAAAGTGCTCAGAAAAGTTGTTTGGGTGGCACCGAGGGTGTTGTCGAACTGGCAGGTCTTCGAAGGATCCTTTGCCGTTTTATTCACGCATGAGTCAGTGTCTCACCCCTCTGTCATCATGCCCCAGGAGGACGCGAAGCAGGTGGGATGAAAAAGCATTAGCATCCTTTGCTACTTTGGACTGTGCTCAGATTTCGTCGAATGGTTTCTAACGGTGTCTAGTGTTTGCACTCTATACGCTATAGGAAAAACTGAAGTTGCACTACGCTTCAAAGGGCTGTGATCATGTTGAATGTGGTTACTGACTCACGATGTCCTTACAGAAGGACTGAATATTCCGAAGAGTGTCCGCAATGTCAAAGGTTGTGGAGAACGTTACGAATGCGTGGTGTCTGTTCTGTCAGACACAATCCAGACTTCGCAGCTGTTATACATCATGTATAAACTGAGGGCGGGGAGAGGAAGAAAGGAAAGGAAAGTGTTCACTGCTGTCAGCTACACCGGGAAATTACGCGAAATCAGCAGCGACGAGTGACAATGTGTATCGGACTGGGATTCGAACCTGGGATCTCCTACTTATTAGACAGGTGCGTTAACCACTGCGCCACACGGGACACAGCGTTATCGCAACTGCACGGATCATCTCGGCACACCTCGGCCAATTCACATTCCCATCAAGCTACACCTATCTGCAGGCCCTATCCATTTCCTCCATGTTCGCTCTCCGAGATTCCCATAGGAGGTCGGCTGTATTTGTGCATTCGCACTGAAGACGATGGATCCATTATACAGCTCGGCCAATCAAATTATATGAATGTATGATGTCTGTCCTTTCGGACATGTCCAAAAGCACAGACACCATGCGTTTATATAGTCTCCACCTTTAGTTTACATAGGTTGGGAAGAAGGTCGTGCTGCTCCTCATTACGTTGCCAACCGTTGTTTCCGTCCGTGAAACGTGTGGCAGTCAATGCGCGAAGGAATCGGTGGTTTCACTGACACCCTTCATACGTCCGCCTGAGGCCTCTTCGTGTCGATCCTGAGCGGCGATCCGTCTGAAATATTTTCCTCTGCCAACCATAAGAAAACCGCGCGATTTCAATGCTGGGTGTGGCGGTTCTGACCTGGCGTCAAAAGAGGAGGTGAAATGTGGATAAATAGGTGACGGTGGAGGAGGGGAGGGGGGGGGTCACGACCGTCTCATCATATGACACGTCTATGGGGGCGCTGGGCAGAATTTTGGTGAAATTTGGTGCCAATGTGACACAGTTAACCAACCTCACACCTCAAATGAACCTCTGAGCTGTGGCGTTTTTTTCACATGTGTAGGCACTTTGTTGTTTTGGGCATCGCCGAGTCCGATACTAACGTTGCAGTGTGCCGCGCTTTTGCATCATTACGTAGGAAGGTTGTAAGGACATTAGGGCCAAATTTCAGACATGCGTCGCAATCGGAGGCAGTTACTGGGTTTCGAGAAAGTCATCCTTTAATTGTGTTGCGCAATGTATATAGAGTCGATTTACTTCTTATAAGCTAAATTTTTTCATTGCTTATTATTTCATTGTTTCCAGATAGAAGGTTTGCAATTTTTTCTGCAACTTAGGAAATTTCGTTGACAGTTTTAAGGAACAGATTTAGAAGAAGTTATGGGAAAAAGGGAAGCAATATTTTTTTTAAATTGAAATGAACCTGTATAGTTTGAGAATTGATCACGTAAAGAAGTGAATTATTACTGTCTCTACACTTTGTAATCAGTGCGAGATTTCATCAGTGAAAATTATTTCTCAATAAACACACATTTAGACATTGCTGGCCAGCTGCTGTGGCCGAGCGGTTCTAGGCGCTTCAGTCCGGAACCGCGCTGCTGCTACGGTCGCAGGTTCGAATCCTGCCTCGGGCATGGATGTGTGTGATTTCCAGAATGGTTCAAATGGCTCTGAGCACTATGGGACTTACATCTGTGGTCATCAGTCCCCTAGAACTTAGAATTACTTAAAGCTAACTAACCTAAGGACATTACACACATCCATGCCCGAGGCAGAATTCGAACCTGCGACCGTAGCAGTCGCGAGGATCTGACTGAAGCGCCTAGAACCGCTCGGCCACCGCGACCGGCAAGTAGTTGTAAGTCTAGGGGACTGATGACCACAGATGTTAAGTCCCATTGTGCTTAGAGCCGTTTGAACCATTTTATGAACACATAGCTCTAGAGGAAACGACTGTTTTATAATTTCGGAAGTTTCGACTACACAAAATCAGTAATTAAGTACTCTCTCAGTTGCGGCAAATAATTGGCGTCATGGAAACAAGGGGTGTAAGTTGTGTCAATACGTCGATAATTCATTCAAGAGAATGGTTTTAAGTGCAGAACAGGTTCACGAGCGCGCGCGCACGTATGCATTCACAAAACTTCAATAAACACTAGCTGTTACAAGTTTGCCGTAACGATCGAACTCCCGATCTATGTGGTTTTTTTTGCAGTGTCATATAGTAAGCGTGTAACACTTTCCTTAACCAACCTGATCAGTAATAAACTTATGAGCAATTTTTCAAACCGTTTATTTTATCCTTCAGCCTAGATTTCCATGGATACACACATTCAGGTCTGTTTCTTAGTGGGTCAAATGCCAGCTAAGGTCGCTTATACCAATACAGATAATTTTTCAAAGATTTTGCAAATAATCCCCAAGCCATTGACTTGAGTTTGCTAAAACCGGTTTTACGTTTTCATTCTTTCCACAGGCGTCCGCAGGGAATGTAGACTGTATATTAACTACAAAGTTCTGGAATTGATTGTGTGCCCTTCTGTTAAATCGTAGATTTGGTATTTCCACGCACGAGGAGAAATAATGTAGCCTTAGACTGAGGTGAGGAAAGTGACTGGATAGCAATATGCACACATACAGATGGCGGAAGTGTCGCACAAAAGGTATTAAAGGACAGTGGAGCTATCATTTATACTCAGGTGCTTCAAGTGAAAAGTTTACGACGTGATTAAGGCCCAACGACAGGAATTAACAGACTTTGAACGCGGAATGGCAGTTGCATCAGTAATATATTAAGTCACTATGTGCCAGACCACAAGAGTAATGTATAGTTACTCGTCGGATATGCTCTCGACATCACACGTTGGACGATAGTATTTTTCAGACGGACATGGAAAAATAAGTTGGAACTTCATGCAAACGCTTCATGCAAATACACTTTTTTTACATTATATTACCTCTCAAATGTCATATAAATTAAATGATATGACCAGTGATGAAAAAATAGATTAATAATTAAGTTCGCGTGGGAGTCAAACCGTCGTGTTATACTCGCTCGCATTTCGAAGCTGGAACGCTAATCACTTGACCACCATGAACTTCAACGTCTGGCACCTGCGAACAGATACATAAGCTATATAACGGACGTGTAAAACTTCTCTTGCGATTTTCTCGGAATGACCAGAGTAGTGCACCTTCCTACTTGCACACTACGTTGTCTAATTAGCCTACTAAAGGTGTACAAAGTTTGAAGTAAATTTGTGGCCCCAATGTCGTGGCCTCCCTTTGTTTGTATACGGACTGAAGCGACTGCCATCACACAACGTCGCCCAATTGAGCAGCCGGCAGCGGCGGCAAAGTTACATAGTCACTACCTCAGCGAGTGAAGCGCGGCGTCAAGTCCCAGGCACGAGGCCAGCACCGAACAGCGACAGGCTCCGTTCAATCCGTACAAGTCAGTCACGCTGGCTGGTGCAGATGCACAGCTCAGTGCGAATAACACACGAATATATACAGGGTGGTTCATTGATCGTGACCGGGCCAAATATCTCACGAAATTAGCGTCAAACGAAAAAACTACAAAGAACGAATCTTGTCTAGCTTGAAGGGGGAAACCAGATGGCGCTATGGTTGGCCCGCTAGATGGCGCTGCCATAGGTCAAACGGATATCAACTGCGCTTTTTTAAATAGGAACCCCCATTTTTTATTACATATTCGTGTAGTACGTAGTGAAATATGAATGTTATAGTTGGATAACTTTTTTCGCTTTGTGATAGATGGCGCTGTAATAGACACAAACATACGGCTCACAATTTTAGACGAACAGTCGGCAACAGGTAGGTTTTTTAAATTAAAGTACAGAACGTAGGTACGTTTGAACATTTTGTTTCGGTTGTTCCATTGCGATGCATGTACCTTTGTGAACTTATCATCTCTGAGAAAGCATGCTGTTACAGCGTGATTACCTGTAAATACCACATTAATGCAATAAATGCTCAAAATGATGTCCGTCAACCTCAATGCATTTGGCAATACTTGTAACGGCATTCCTCTCAACGGCGAGTAGTTCGCGTTCCGTAATGTTCGCACATGCATTGACAATGCACTGACGTATGTTGTCAGGCGTTGTCGGTGGATCACGATAGCAAATATCCTTCAACTTTCCCCACAGAAAGAAATCCGGAGACGTCAGATCCGGTGAACGTCTGGGCCATGGTATGGTGCTTCGACGACCAGTCCACCTGTCATGAAATATGCTATTCAACACCGCTTCAACCGCACGCGAGCTATGCGCCGGACATCCATCATGTTGGAAGTACATCGCCATTCTGTCGTGCAGTGAAACATCTTGTAGTAACATCGGTAGAACATTACGTAGGAAATCAGCATACATTGCACCATTTAGGTTGCCATCGATAAAATGTGGGGCAATTATCCTTCCTCCCACAATGCCGCACCGTACATTAACCCGCCAAGGTCGCTGATGTTCCACTTGTCGCAGCCATCGTGGATTTTCCGTTGCCCAATAGTGCATATTATGCCGGATTACGTTACCGCTGTTGGTGAATGACGCTTCGTCACTAAATAGAACGCGTGCAAAAAATCTGTCATCGTCCCGTAATTTCTCTTGTGCCCAGTGGCAGAAATGTACACGACGTTCAAAGTCGCTCGCCATGCAATTCCTGGTGCATAGAAATATAGTACGGGTGCAATCGATGTTGATGTAGCCTTCTCAACACCGACGTTTTTGAGATTCCCGATTGTCGCGCAATTTGTCTGCTTCTGATGTGGAGATTAGCCGCGACAGCAGCTAAAACACCTACTTGGGCATCATCATTTCTTGCAGGTCGTGGTTGACGTTTCACATGTGGCTGAACACTTCTTGTTTTCTTCAATAACGTAACTATTCGGCGAACGGTCCGGACACTTGGAAGATGTCCAGGATACCGAGCAGCATATACAGGGTGTTACAAAAAGGTACTGCCAAACTTTCAGGGAACATTCTTCACACACAAATAAAGAAAAGATGTTATGTGGACATGTGTCCGGAAACGCTTAATTTCCACGTTAGAGCTCATTTTAGTTTCGTCAGTATGTACTGTACTTCCTCGATTCACCGCCATGCTTTCATACGGGATACTCTACCTGTGCTGCTAGAACATGTGCCTTTACAAGTACGACACAACATGTGGTTCATGCACGATGGAGCTCCTGCACATTTCAGTCCAAGTGTTCGTACGCTTCTCAACAACAGATTCGGTGACCGATGGTTTGGTAGAGGCGGACCAATTCCATAGCCTCCACGCTCTCCTGACCTCAACCCTCTTGACTTTCATTTATGGGGGCATTTGAAAGCTCTTGTCTACGCAACCCCGGTACTAAATGTAGAGACTCTTCGTGCTCGTATTGTGGACGGCTGTGATACAATACGCCATTCTCCAGGGCTGCATCAGCGCATCAGGGATTCCATGCGTCGGAGGGTGGATGCATTTATCCTCACTAACGGTGGACATTTTGAACATTTCCTGTAACAAAGTGTTTGAAGTCACGCTGGTGCGTTCCGTTGGTGTGTGTTTCCAGTCCATGATTAATGTGATTTGAAGAGAAGTAATAAAATGAGCTCTAACATGGAAAGTAAGCGTTTCCGGGCACATGTCCAAATAATATATTTTCTTTCTTTGTGTGTGAGGAATGTTTCCTGAAAGTTTGGCCGTACCTTTTTGTAACATCCTGTATAGAACACGCCCGTTGGGCATTTTGATCACAATAGGCATACATCAACACGATATCGACCTTTTCCGCAATTGGTAATCGGTCCATTTTAACACAGGTAATGTATCACGAAGCAAATACCGTCCACCCTGGTGGAATGTTACGTGACACCACGTACTTACACGTTTGTGACTATTACAGCGCCATCTATCACAAAGCGAAAAAAGTTATCCAACTGAAACTTTCATATTTCTTTACGTACTACACGAATATGTAATAAAAAATGAGGGTTCCTATTTTTAAAAAAAAACGCAGTTGATATCCGTTTGACCTATGGCAGCGCCATCTAGCGGGCCAACCATAGCGCCATCTGGTTTCCCCCTTCAAGGTAAACGAGTTTCATTTTTTGTAGTTTTCTCGCTTGATACTTATTTCGTGAGATATTTGGCCCAGTCACTATCAATGGAACACCCGCAGTGTGCTCGCACAGGGTAGGCGCAGGTGTATACCGTGGACGCCATAGATAGGCGCCTTAAAACCAGCAGTAGTCAACCAATAGGTGGCCCTCCCGCTGGAAATCGCAAGTTCAGCTTCCAGTGTGATCTACATTTGGGGGCAGTCCATAGCTCCGCAGCCAGCGGAGGTGGCGGTAGCAGGAGGCTGGATGACTCGCGTCAGGTCGATCACTGTGGTGCCGGAGCTGACTGCTGGCGGTTACAGCTGCAACAGGAGGCAGTATTTACGGTGGAATGATTCAGCACTATTCTGACGCTACGTTATCCTTCTCATGTAGACTACGGCTGACTCAGACGGTGCTGACTTGGATGTGTGGCAGTCCACTGATACAATGTGAAACGTCCCCTTAGAAAAATTGTACATGACTGTCCTTAAACTGACACACAATATTTTTAGCGCAACGCAATCTGACTTTCAATAATCCCTACAAAAAATGGCCCTTACTAACATTAACCTATACCTTTCACAAATCAGTTACCTCACAAAAATCTTCGTTACTCGAACTACTGCAACACAGCGAGCGCCACTACTGCTAGCTAAATAAAAGATCCAAACTATTGAAGGCACTAACTACTGATAGGCATAGTTAACAAATGAAAGATTTTGATAGAGAACAAACAATGTATTTACCATAATAGTGTTCAAAAGTCATAATATATATAGCAGTTCATGACATCCATTCTTACAAATTTCAAAACTCTGCCATCTCTCTCCCCATCCACCACTGCTGGCGGCTCACCTCCAACTGCGCAACGCTACGCTCTGTTAACATCCAGCTGCCCAACACTTCAATGGCGAGTATTACAACAATGCCAACCAGCCACAGACTGCACACAGCACAGCCAGTGATTTTCATACAGAGCGCTAAGAAAACCTAAACAGCCTACTTACAAGTGTGGCTCCCGAACATTCATGTGCCGGCAATATTCTAGTCCGCATAGCAGCGTCGTACCTTTTCTGGTGCCAGGGTGCAGTCTTTCTTCAAGTCATCCCGGCCTCTCGCTAACGTCTTTCTTAAGACAGCAGCGATAACTCTCCTATAGTTCGGTCATGGGATTCAAACGACAAGTGAAAAGGCAGTGGCGCAACATCTCTAGTATTTTCCTTGCTACTTCTTCCTACAGCCCTTCTAGAGTTACAGAAGATGATCGTTTCAACACAATAACGACCTGATTATAGCGACCATTTCCAGCACATCATAAACATGACTGCAGCATAACTGTCGGACAGCCTCCATTCAGTCTTACCCGACAGAACTATTGTAGTGGAGTCTGAAGAAAGCGGTTGTGACACGTTGTACGTGTGTTCATTCATACGTCTATGGACTGACAAGCAAAACAGAAGAATACAGGAAAAATGTGTACAATTCTAAGGACGAAAAAATATCCTCTTCACAAATTAGGACCTTCGGAACCTCTATGGGGTGCAACCCAGGGCAACATTCAGAGTCCAGAAGTGCAGTTCGCTTGACTGCACGATCACGTGTCAAACTAATGAGATGAATACTATTTTGGTACAATCCTAGACTGTTAAAAGTCGATTCTAGAGGCACTTTGAGGGTGGATTTGTGAGGTTTCACACATTCATCTAGTTGGAAATACTCGTCCTGGGCTACAATTTGCAAGAAGTCGGTAGCAGAGCTTTGACTTTCAATAGCGTGTTTGGTAATTGATTCCATCTGGACTTTGCTGGATAACGGTACATGACGCCCCCCTCCTCCCCCTCCCTCCACCCCGCAGCCGATGAGTCCAGATGCGTAATGTAAATGGTAGCTACGCAGTGAATTATGCAAAACCTTGTCCTCTCAAACGATGACAAGAATGTTGGTCTTGCACCGTCATTTAAGTAAAAAAATGGTCGCGGAATCTCTAAACAACGAAAAGACAGGGTATACCCCGGTTGCCGAATTATAATAACTTAAGTGTACTTAACATAAAAAGAAAGTAAATTTACATATTAAGCAAAACATTAACAATTAACCATTGATAAACAAGCGGAAATTACTTGGCTACATTACAGATGCCATCGGGTGAATGAAACTGGAAGGGTAAATAAGAAAACTCGTCATTCCAAACAATCTTGCTGTAGACGGCCTTCAGTAAGTACCACTCAACCATATAAAAGATTGATAGTTCTGGTTGGGCACCGTATGGCCAACTTTGCCGAGAAATATATAGGCAACAGTCCACTAGGACAACTGCCAACGGAAGTTAACATAAAAGAGAGACATTATCGCATTGCTACAAATGATCATGTGTTTCCATAAGAACCTCAGAGAATTTCTGTCATTCATGTTCTACTTCTTGAATCTATCAATCACGGGAAAGGAGCTATCACCATTGAAAAGACGCATTCAGGGGCTGAGGTCGTGGTCTGCTGCCATCAGAAACTCGCTCTAAAGGCGAAGACCGTTTTTGTCAGAGTCAGGTGCCAGTAAGTAAACATTAGTGTCCGCCGCAGTCTGTACGCTCCACAGCGTCTCCGGAAGATGAATATCCCTTAAACTACTCTTATATATGCTGCACTTATAGCCGTCCATAATTGTGGGCCGCCCGTGGTGGCCGAGCGGTTCTAGGGGCTTCAGTCCGGAACCGGGCGACTGCTACGGTCGCAGGATCGAATCCTGCCGCGGGCGTGGATGTTTGTGATGTCCTTAGGTCAGTTTGGTTTAAGTAGTTCTAAGTTCTAGGGGAGTGATGACTTAAGACGTTAAGTTCCATAGTGCTCAGAACCATTTGAACCACAATTGCCGGCCGGAGTGGCCGAGCGGTTCTAGGCGCTACTGTCTGGAACCGCGCGACTGCTACGGTCGCAGGTTCGAATCCTGCCTCGGCCATGGATGTTTGTGATGCCCTTAGGTTAGTTAGGTTTAAGAAGTTCTAAGTTCTAGGGGACTGATGACCGGAGACGCTAAGTCTCATAGTGCTCAGAGTCATTTGAACCATAATTGCGGTAGCGTTGCCAGTGCAGGATTTTGTGCACGAACTGACCTCTCGATTATGTTCCATAAATGTTCGATGGGATTCATGTCTGGCGATCTGTGTGACCAAATCAATCGCTCGAATCATCCAAAACGTTCTTCAAACCAATACGAACAATTGTGACCCAGTGACATGACGCTTTGTCATGCATAGAAATTCCATCGTTATCTAGGAACATGAAATCTGTGAATGACTACAAATGGTCTTCAAGTAGCCGAAAATAACCGTTTGCAGTCAATTACCGGTTCAGCTGGAACAGGGGACACAGTCTTTTCTACGTAAACAGAGTCCACACCGTTGTGTAGCCACCACCAGCTTGCGCTGTACTTTGTTGACAACTTGGGTCCATGGCTTCATGGGGTCTGCGCAATACTCAAACCCTACCATCAGATCTTACCAACTGAAAGTAGAGCTCATCTGAGCGGGCTACTGTTTTCCAGTCGTTTAGAATTCAACCGACGTAGTCACGAATACAGGAGAGGCAAAGGCACTCACGTCGGTCATCTACTTCCATAGCCCATTAACGCCGCATTTCACCGCACTGTGCTATCGAATACGTTCGTCATATGTCCCACATTGATTTCTGCGGTTAGTTCACGCCGCGTTGCTTGTGTGTTAGCCCTACGCAAACGCTGCTGCTCTCGGTCGTTAAGTGGAGGCCTTCGGCCAGTACGATGTCCGTGGTGAGGATTAATGCCTCAAATTTGTATTCTCGGCACATTATTTACACTTTGAGCCCCGGAATATTTAATTTCCTAACAATTTCCGAAATGGAACGTCCCATGCGTATAACACCAATTACCATTCCGCTTTCAAAGGCAATTAACTCCCGTCGTGCAGCCATAATCACGTGGGAAACTTTCTGACATGACGCACCTGAGTGGAAATGACTGCTCCTCCAATGAACTGCACTTTTGTGCCTTGTGTACGCAATACTACTGACATTCGTATATTTGCGTCTCTCTATCCCATGGCTTTTGTCACCTCAGTATAAAAGTGATGACACTTTTGGGAGAGTCAGCTACGTTACTGTGATGAGGAGATCAGAGAGGGATAGACATACTACACTCGAACAACAGTGTGTGTTACGTTTCGAGTATCTTTTTCACTCCTGTTTCGAGAATGGTGCAATTGATATTATATAAGGCAAATATGAAAGGAGCCAGCCAGAGGACAAGCTGACGTCTTTCAACTTCACCAAAGAAACTCAAATATGTTCGACTGTAAGAAGCCAATCAGCATTATATGCTAGAAGACATGAAATAATGCAATAAATCCATTAAAACTGCCAGATGTGAAGTTTGGAAGTAAATACATTGTTATAGATGGTATCAAACTTTTATAAGCGTTTATTTCCTGTTTCTCCGCTTTGAAGGGTACTAACATGACCTTTTTTTGGTTATGAAATATGCTCACCAATTAATTTTCAAAGTACTTTTTCTTAAAGACAGTGCGGGAATACCTATCACTTGTATGACATATATTAAATTATGTGTACTCCTTGTCAAATTTAGTTATCTGGACACGATACGTTTTCAACGTCATCGAATAACTTACATAAAAAAATGGACATTTTAGAATCTTGGTCTAGCGGTTCAGGCGCTCAGTCCGGAACCGCGCGACTGCTACGGTCACAGGTTCGAATCCTGCCTCGGGCGTGGATGTGTGTGATGTCCTTAGGTTAGTTAGGTTTAAGTAGTTCTAAGTTCTAGGGGACTGATGACCACAGATGTTAAGTCCCATAGTGCTCAGAGCCATTTAGAATCTTGACTGGTCTTGAGTAAATTTCTGAGGACGCCAATGCTTCTTCGTGTCGTTTACATGGTGGCCTAAACAAGGTGAGGCGCCTAATTTTTGCACTTCGGATAACTTTTGATTGTCAATTCGTCTGGACAAATTAAGGGGCAAAGACAAACACATTTTCACACCTTCACTACCGACAGAGATACAGGCGTCAAATTCTTTTTAAATAAAATTATAGTATTTCTGCAAATCTGAATGACAAAAATTCAGAGACGTAACTCTTTTACAGGTCTTATAAGAATGAGTAGCGCTATGTTAGATAAGATGATTTTTGTGGCGTTGTTGCAGCCGTTCTCGTAGAACGCCGCCCGGAAGTTTGCGGTACTCTCCTCGGTAATTAGCGCCGCCGAGAGAGCGATACCTTAGTTTACGCCATTCTCGATGTGAAGGGGGCAGTGGAGTAAACTTCCGACTGGTTCACCATTCAAACGTCCGCAACAACTTAAAAAACATTCCCATGTTCTGTTTTATTGAAACCGTAATTCCTTGACAGACCTATAAAAGAGCTATATCACTATATTTTTCTAGTACAAATCTGCTATTCTGACATTCTGGCACAAAAATACTATACTTCAATTTAAGAAACGTAGATAATGCCTGTACAACATAATAAATGATGTCCAAAGCGGTTAGTTTTGGACACTATTCGTCTAAGTCAAAAGAACAGCATGACACCCCAACAAAGCAAAGTTTCTAAGCTATTCTTAAAATTACACTATTTACTTTTACGCACGACAATGTAATGAAGCCAGAATAATTTAAATCTACCATTTGATAGAATCGCAGACAACCATTCTTAAAAATGCGTGAGAACTCTGCAATGAACAGAAACGCCGTGCTGCAGATTCCAGAAGAGGGCAAAATCCTCTTTTTGACTTCCTTTGCAGATGTCTGTTGCTCTGGTAGAGTAAGGGACATACAGCAGCATATCGAATCAAAACAACTGATAATTTGTTGCAGAGATCAATGATGATAAGGTACCCAGCTTCCACAGCGCGTGGGAGGGCGGGGTTGGGGGGTTAGGGGAGCTGACAGTTGCCCCTCTTCTTATTAGTTAGTGACATGTTCCATAGATCATTTGAACGATGTTTCTATCGAAATGATGTGGAGGGACTCAGTTTACACTATATGTGTGCGTAATTAGTATCAACACTACCGAATAAATTCCTTTTCTATCCTACGGATGCAACTACACTTAAAAACTAAGTTTCTTTTTCTACAGGCTGCTAGTTTTTAAAACAAAAATTTGTCCGTGGTATATAAGGAGCTGTCAAGCAGAAATGAACTAGATCTGAAACTTGCTTTGCTCTATGCGTGACATATTATGTAGTTGGGCAAACAATCAAAAAACTTGGTTGCGGTTTATTAAACTCTTTTCTGAGAATCTGACAGTTTTAATGATGTGCAATAAAGGTCATTTTTTCCTCTAGAGTTGGAGATATGGACATCACTATTTTTTAAAATTGTGATGGGTTATTTATGAAGAATTTCGTCTGCGAATATATGTGTTATTGTGGTACAGTTAAAGTGCCTAACTCCTTGAAGAGTTACCTACGTGACGACGATATGTAAACACCTTATATTATTCTTATTGCTCACATTTGTTCAATTAATACATTCTTTCTACCGAGCGAGGTGGCGCAGTGGTTAGACACTGGACTCGCATTCGGGAGGACGACGGTTCAATCCCGCGTCCGGCCATCCTGATTTAGGTTTTCCGTGATTTCCCTAAATCACTCCAGGCAAATGCCGGGATGGTTCCTCTGAAAGGGCACGGCCGACTTCCTTCCCCATCCTTCCCTAATCCGATGAGACCGATGACCACGCTGTCTGGTCTCCTTCCCCAAACCAACCAACCAACCATTCTTTCTAAGTGATTTCGTAAGACATTATTGAGTGGAAAAATCCAGAATACGACACGAGGATGATCCGTTTATTTCCAAGACTAGCAATGACACGAAGTACAAAAGTAGGTGAATTTCATTTTTTGAGTAACTCAGTAATATGCTGATAGCGGTTCAAGTTTTCAGCAATATGTACACATAAAAATTTTGGACGTTAATCCCTAAACTTCTTTCATTGCTTCCTACACCAAAATCTCTGCACTCGGTCCCAATGTTCTCTATCACCTGCCTTAACTTGACACAGCGTTATCTTGTGACCTGGGATTCTACACTCAGCTTTTTCTGAACCATTGGGCCTGCATCCCTAACGTGACTGCTACCTAGAAAAAGGACTTTTTTCTGCTTGAATTTTCTACCGATCTGTCCATAAAGTTGTTCCTATGAGTCTACTGCGCTCTACTTTGCTCAAAAACTGGTTGAGGCTCTTTTCCTACTTCACGTCAGTCAAAGTGACTGTTAACCGGAATTTGAAACATGATTTTTGAGATTTCCCCGTGTTGATTATTAATTATTACCTTTCTTGAGTTCAAACTGTGTTTTTTCCATTTCAACCTATGTAATTCATCTTGGGCCATTTCTCGCTCTGTTTGTAGGACACAAATCTTTCCTCCCTGTTCCACGATTCGCTTGTGTCGACTGCTAATCTGCAACTCCATTGGAGTGCCTAATCTGATAGTTTACTGTCCTCCATACTATAATCGCCCCACTGGAACACCAACCCACAGTCCTGATATTTTTCACCGATACTCACTAAAAGTCTGATTTAGGCGGTGGCGCGGCACTGACCTGTTGTCCCGGACGCGGGCGCTCGTGGACGATGAAGTGTTAACACCGTCGGTACTAGCGCGTGTTGTTGTCTGACTAGATGGTCATGGCACACAATTTTACAAAGACTACGCTCCAGTTTACGCTCGACAACGAATATGCCAGACCCAAAGCTTTCGAAATAGAGGGTTTTTTGAGGAACGAACTTCGTTTACCTGCTACAGACCTAATTGGAATACACCTGTCCAATGTAAGCAGTAGAATGTACGTGAAGATGACCGATGAAGTTGCGTGTGAAAGAACTCTCGCCGCTGCTCAAAGAGGATTTAAATTTCGACACTGTGATGGCCATATCAGCGATGTCACAGTAGCTCTTTCAGGCTTGGGTGTGAGAGTCATTCGGATCTTTGAATGGCCGTATGAGGCGCGACCATATGGAACGAAACTCAATCATAGGCCTGAACGCTGGGCAAGTCTTAGCACCTATCCCGTGCTATACGGCGTCCGACAGTTGCGGATCGTCCTTAACAAACATATCCTTTCTTATTTATACATTGGAGGATGTCGAGCTATTTTGATTTACGATGGCCAGCCACACACATGTTCTGGCTGTGGTGGAGAAGGACATATCCATTCGGAGTGCATACAACGCCGCGCCGTGTAACTTCCACATGGAGAAGCGTCACAGCGAGATGTTCCCAAGCAACTGCTGATGACGTACGTGTCGGTGGCCCGCCGTGAGGTGTTGCCAAGTTCGGAGCGTGACAAGGACGTGTTGATGCAAGAACAGACCGAGTTAAGGGAGCATGGAGGTGAAACGGAGAATGCCCCTAGACCCACGTCACGTCAGATGAGGGAGGAACCTTCCGCGCCCTCACATATAGCACGCGTCGAGACAGTGGCGCCAGCAACGGACCAACGAACGATCGAAGAACACAGTCAGGCGTCGCCTATGGCAGCACAGGGCAGGGCACGCAAACAGCGATCGCCGAAGCGTCGCAAAAAGTGTCGCCATAGCTCGGGTGACACGTCCCCCCCCTAGCACAGGGGACACGGAAGTTAGTCTAGCCGAAGAACTGTCTGTCACGGAACACGTACCTTTAGAGGACGCTGACAGGATTCCTTCAGATGGTGACAGAATGTCCTGCCTTTCAGGCGGTCCCGCTTCATTGACACCGACTGACCCAGCACTGCCGACGGAAGAGTCAAGGACATCAGTGTCCCGGCAGCCACATCGAAATACATGAGGACGTTTCTGGGATTGATGTCCACTGCGACTGGGCGGAATCAGTCGAAGACATACCGGAATTGACACCCCCAATTGATGACAACTCACTTACAGGATGCAAAACCACGGAACGAAAACAACGGATGGCAATCCGTTGGCGGGCACCCCTCCGAGCACGAATAGTGGACTAAAGCCCTTGGAGTTCACAATGGCATGACACGAGCATGACAACGACAACGGACCAAGCATATAAGGTGGGCACAACGAACATTAACACCACACGTTCGCTTGCAAAGATGCAGCTTTTCCGAGACATGATTTTCGCCACAGACGTTGATATTCAGCTGGTGCAGGAAACCTGCAATGCTGCTTTTCCCGGAGTGCATGGTTACAACACATATCTAGCGCCGACTCCGACGTGGCACAACGGTATTAATCCGGTAAGGGATTCAGATTCCGGCCGGGGTGACCGAGCGGTTCTAGGCGCTACAGTCTGCAACCGCGCGACCGCTACGGTCACAGGTTCGAATCCTGCCTCGGGCATAGATGTGTATGATGTCTTGTTAGGTTTAAGTAGTTCTAAGTTCTAGGGGGACTGATGAGCACAGCAGTTAAGTCCCATAGTCCTCAGAGCCATTTGAACCATTTTTGGATTTCGATGTGTGATCTCGATTACCTCCCTTCGGCTCGGGGTTGGCTATGACCGTGAACGGAATTCGTATCGTCAACATCTATGCACCCTTGTAACGCCGGAAATGCATATCCTTCAATTTCCATCTATTGCACTGCAAATTTTTTTCCTAATTTTGTTACCTGAAGATATAACATTTCTGTGTCTTTATATATTGTAATTGTTTTACTGTTTGTATATATATATATTTATGCATTTATGTTGATTTGTTTTGTGAATATTATTTGTATTTTTACGCTGGGTCTGGCCTAGGGAAAACTATGCTATCGAACGATTACATCGATAGGTCGTGTGGAGAACGAAAGTGTTTAGGATCTTTGGTAGTGTTAACTCAGTCGCGTGGAGCGCGGGCAGAGGGGGAGTCTGGTTGGGGTGGTGCAGTGGAGCAGGTGTGTTGTGTGAAGCTCCCGCGAGTTGCCGCGCTTTCGGCGTTTGGCAGCATGTAATTGCGCTCGACTTGCGATGATTGTTTCTGACATGGTGTCGCGGACGGGTAGCATTAGCTGGCGCACATCAAGAGCCCGTTTCGTCTGGTGGCCGTGTCGGGAAGAAGGCGCGTCAACATCCAGCTTCTGCAACAGCGACGGCCGACAATGAGTGACTGTCGCCACCTCCTCGATCGACGGCTTCAAACCTTCAATCAACCTAAAAGGAAGACTGGAAGCACGTAAAGTATTAGAACTGTATGGCAGACCTCAACTTTTCAAACTTTTAAAAATTGTTGCATCACAAAATTACAGCAACTTAGCATGAACGTTTGTTGCTCATTTTCCCAATTGCATTACCAAGCAGGGTCCCTTCCTTTTCCGGAATGAACCCGAGTGTCGTTGAATTTCAAACGCCAGCATCATTCGATTTCACTGCTTTAATTTCAAAGTTCAGTTAAGGTATTCATAGCTGGCTACAATATTTAGATTACACAAGCATAAATTAAGAGTGCGAGTTTTGTTACCGTATTTTAGCTTACCTGTGACTGCAGCTCAGCTTGGTACGCTCTAAATTTTACTACTGTTAATTGCTCAGAATCATTTAATTCAAGTTCAAAGTTAAATCTCTTATTTCTAAATTGCGTAGATTCAAGTAGCTTTTGAAATGATTGTTGAAAGACTAACCGTATTTTACTGAATTTCGATGTGCTTCAGAGACAAAGCTCACTATTAATTTCAGTCACTAAATTAACTTTCAATTTTCCGGTTTTATTAATTCTTTTGCTAAATTAAGTCAGAGTGCAGCGAAATTTATTACTTCTGACAAACTTTCAGTTTTCACACTACACGTGTCAACCTTCAGTTGCCACGCTTCTAGTGCTAATTATATGTGTAACAACCTTTCTTTTTCAGTTACTATAGTAATTGTCCATAGGACTGGCGACCGTAATTTCCCCCAAATCTCAAATATCTAATTACCGCTAGTTAATTGTTAACGTAACGGCCGCACATTTACTTTCTTTATTAACTTACCCCTTTTCAAAATTAATTTCCACCAGTTTCATTTGCATTTTTCCTTTCATTTAGATGTAACCGTTTCCTCCCTCTTTACCGACAAATTAACTTCGGTGACGATTGCTTTTCCCAAATTTCCATTAGGTACACGCGGTTTAATTTTTCACTGTCATTTAGGTCGATAAGTGAGGGGGAGGTTACACGTGGCGACCTGGTGACAGGACAATCTTCGGATTTGAGGTTGTTCTGGACACGAATTTCGCATTGTGCAAATCTGGTAACAAAGTACTGGTTACGAAATGGTCGATACGTCAGCGAGAATATTAGTGTGAGGAATCCTAATTAGATTTGAGATTTGGCATTTATATTGAAAATTATTAAAATGAGTGAAGGCAACAATTACCAAAATTTGGTAGACTTGGATACGGAACAATCGGTCGAACAGTGGGAAACGCGCACCGCGGAACCCATTGTTCAGGGGCAGGCGGCTAGCATGAAAGACGCGACCGCCGAAACGCAACAAAGAGCAGAAATGGAATTCCAAACTTTAGAAAATGTTTCGGAATCGGAAGTGAAAATCAAATGTGAATCCCTTGATGACGTATACGGGGGGACAATTAAAGAGGAAGCCGCTACGGAAGTAAAACCGGTAGTTTCCGGGAATTTAACTGATTTATTGAATGATTTGATTAACGAAATCACGAGTCAGCCTGAAAAAATTGAACGGAAGCTAGACAATCAGAACAAAGCTATTAATGTTGTTAACAACAATGTTGGAGTTGTTAACACAAAAGTTGATAAAATCAAAGAAGATATTGTTGTGATTAATACCGAAATCGGTAATCTTAAACAGGAAATGATAGGCGTTCAGGCGGAAGTTGCGAGCATAAATACTCGTTTTTATTCCGAAATTAGCAGAATCGAGAAAAGTGTAGGAGAAGCAGTTGCTCCGATCATCGAGAATAAGGTGACGGAACAAATTCAATTAGTGAGAAAAGAGGATCAAAAGAAGGTGGAAACTTTAAAGGCTTTAGTGTTCGAAGTAGATACTAAAGTGAGGGAGCAGGCTAATACCTGCGAAGAGAAAAAGAGGGAAGTGGAAACGCTTGCGACAACCACTTGCCAGGTAATTACGAGAGTGTCGGAATTAGAAAAGAAACTTGACGAAAATCAGAGCTATGTACCAATCTGTGCACATAGTTCGGAATTGTTGACGAAAGAGGAGCGGTTCGACCCCTCGAAAAAAGGCGGTATACACCCGAAGGATTTCATTAAAAATTGTGAAAGAGTTTTACCCAGATCATGGACTAATGAGAGAAAAATTAATGCGGTTATTGATGTGGTGGCTGGTGATGCCACGACGAGTTTAAAAATTTGTTTCTGGCTGAATACTGGTCAGAGCAAAAACAGCGAAGTGTCTGGCGCGAATTTGTCGTATCGAGGCCTTTCGATGCGAATTCGCGCGGCTCGATGAAGGAGTTTTGTGAGGGCTGGATCCGCAAGTTGAAATATTTGCGTGATCGCCGCACGGAATCCGAAATAGTCTGGGAACTCTACAAGAAGCTTCCAGATGATACAAAACGCTACATAGGAAGCAATTACAGGACAATCAATGATTTCCTGGAAAGAGTTGAGCACGAGGACAATTGGCGCAATAATCGCGATAGTGTTAGAGGCCGTGGTAACAACAACGGGTACCACAGCAACCACAAAAACGATAACTATGGGAATAATGCATACCGCAACCATGGCAGCAATAACAATAATGGTTCGGACCGTAATAACAATCGGTACAATGCAGATAATAACAGGAATGAGGGAAACCAGTGAGTTGATTCAAAATGAAAGAAGCTGTACTTGAATACGGGAAAAGAGTTAACTGTCACATAATGTTTCAGGTGGAAATAGGAGGAGAATCATACCGAATGGATGCTGTCGTCGTGCGTAATTTGCAAGAGGAAGTCATTATTGGCTCCTCTTGGTTGACGGATCACAGTGCAGACGTAGGTTAGGAGGGAAATGTAATAGTGTTTTACGACGGAGAAAAGGAGAGAAAAGTAAAATTTAATGACAAAACAACAGTAGGTAGAATACAAGGTTTTTTCCGTGTATGCCGATTGGCAGCTTGTGAAGAGGAAGACGAAGAGGAAAATTTAGTTGGCGTAATAGAAGTGATATACCTCTGTAGAGTGACGATGAAGGAAATGAGCTTACATGGGAAGACATTAACAGTAAAATAAATAAGAGTTCTGATAGAGGGAGTGTAGCAGCTGGCGATCTATCCTGATTAATTGAAACATTCAGGGACATTTCTAGAAAAACACTTGGAATAATAAAAGGCTCGCGAAACCTTACGAAAATAAAACGCCATAAACCATTTATAAAGCCGCCCTATCCGATACTACAGGCTAGAAAAAAAGCCGCGGAAAAGGAATTTAAAAAAAAAATGCTGAATACAAACTAATAGAGAGAGCCTGAAGTCAGTAGAACAGCCATTTAGTCGTTGCGCTAAAGAAAAACGGAAATGTGATACTTGCATTGGACGCACGAGTCGCCAAAAATGAATTTTAACCATAAAGGGGTCGATCAGTAAGCACAGACCCCTAATTCAAATTTCCCATTCTCGAATTAACATTTGGATAAGATTGAGTTCAGCTGGACCCACAACTGAGGTCCTATACAGCATGTTTATACGACGGTAGAGGTTATCAATACAAAGAACTATCTTTTGAACTGGACGTATCGGTATCAGATTTTATCAGAACACTATGCCGAATGCTGGGTGAAAATCTGTTACAAAAAATTACCATTTATGTGGATGATACACTATGTGGTCAAAAGAATCCAGACAACTGGCTGAAAATGACTTACAAGCAACTGGCGTCCTCCATCGTTAATGCTGGAATTCAGTATGACCAAGCGAGGTGGCGCAGTGGCTAGCACACTGGACTCGCATTCGGGAGGACGACGTTTCAATCCCGCGTCCGACTATCCTGATTTAGGTTTTCCGTGATTTCCCTAAATCGCTCCGGGCAAATGCCGGGATGGTTCCTTTGAACGGGCAAGGCCGACTATCTTCCTCTTCCTTCCCTAATCCGATGAGACCGATGATCTCGCTGTCTGGTCTCCTCCCCCAAAAACAACAACAATTCAGTATGGTGTTGGCCCACCCTTAGCCTTGATGACAGCTTCCTCTCCCACAGCCATACTTTCAAGCCGGTGCTGAAAGGTTTCTTGGGGAATGGCAGCGCATTCTTCACAGAGTGCTGCACTGAGGAGAGGTATCGATGTCGGTCAGTGAGACCTGGCACGAAGTCGGCGTTCCAAAACATATCAAAGATGTGCTATAGGATTCAGGTCAGCACTCTGTGCAGGCCAGTTTATTACAGGGATGTTATTGTCGTGTAACCACTCCGCCACAGGCCGTGCATTATGAACAGGTGCTCGATTGTGTTGAAACATGCAATCGCTCATCAACATTGGGAAGCAAGAATGTGCTTAAAACATAAATGTAGGCTGTGCTGTCATAGTGCCACGCAAGACAACAAGGGGTGCAAGTCCCTCCATGAAAAACACGACCACACCATAACACCACCGCCTCCGAGTTTTACTTTTGGCACTACACAGGCCGGCACATGACGATCATTGGGCATCCGCCATACCCACACCCTGCCATGAGATCGCCTCATTGCATACCGTGATTCGTCACTCCACACAAAGGTACATGTATCACATTGTAATAATTGAAGTAAAATGTTCAAACGTACCTACGTTCTGTATTTTAACTTAAGAAACCTACCTGTTACCAACTGTTTGTCTAAAATTATGAGCCATATGTTTGTGACTATTACTGCGCCATCTATCACAAAGCGAAAAAAGTGGTCCAACTAAAACATTCATATTTCTTTACGTACTACACGAATATGTGATAAAAAATGTGGGTTCTTATTTACAAAAACGCAGTTGATATCCGTTTGACCTATGGAGCGCCATCTAGCGGGCCAACCATAGCGCCATCTGGTTTCCCCCTTCAAGCTAGACAAGTTTCGTTCTTTGTAGTTTTTTCGTTTGACTCATATTTCGTTAGATATTTGGCTCGGCCACGATCAACGGACCACCCTGTATATCAAGATATAGGTCTGCTTCGAAACCCCACTGAACAAGTGATCAAATAAATCTACAGACTGTGCAGAGTATTTTGTCACAACAGTCATAGCAAGTGGGCACAATGGATTAGTGCGTTTGAAGATATCATCAATGTCCCTTATGACCCGATGGGATATGCTCCGGTGGACAAACTATTAAATCAAGTTCCAACCAGCCTAATTAGAAATTTTATTACAAAAGCCGCAGGTATACAAGTTACATGGGAGGAAACCATCCAGAGGGCCGAACAGATGCTAATTAGAAGAGCTGGAGCAAGAGAAAGATAGTTTGACAAACTGGTGGTTCCTATAAATTACAAGATCAGGGATCTAGTGTTAATACGTACATATTTTTAGTCAAAAAGGATGATCATGAGATAAAAAAGTACCCCGCAACAAACTGGAACTTGAAGAACACATGTGTTGTAAGCACAATGGAAATGAACATACTGATAATGTAAAGAAATATTTTACAAGAGATTTGTCAGCCCCAGAAGAGGAGGAAGAGGAAAATAGAAGAAAATAGCAATGCTGAAAAATTAAGACCTAATAGTGATACATGCGTCAGTCGTGACAATCGAGAATGAAGAGTGTCGGTACTGTGCAGTTAGACTTAGATATGCTTCTCTTAAGGGCACTGATATGTGTTTAGATTGGTTGTGATGCTGAACAATGACAAACAAGTGTTATTTGTGTACACCTGTCTTTTTTCTAATTAAAGTTGCTGTAAACGTATTCAGTTATGCAGACACCTAGTTAGACTTTCACATTACAGTGTATCAATTTCAAAGGCAGAAAGAGTGAGCTCAGCTCTTTCGACACTTATAAGGTGGTGTAGCAGGTGCTAGCGGCCATACGGACTCTATGAGAAGAAGCTGTGGCTCACAAAGCATTGTGTATTGTTACATATCGAGAGCCGGTGCGACGAGGGGCTGCATTTAACTGCAGAGCGGCGCTGCGAGTAGCAACAGGCAGTCGGCTAGGCGTCATAAGACGGGAGGGAGAGAACTCAGCAGCTGGCGCGACTTCTTCAGTGAGCGCAGACATCAAGCTCATCAGCTGACAACAGCAGGGGCTGGCCAGCTACAGGCAGAGACAGTGCGTATGTAATGCAATGCTATACCAGGGTAGCGTGCCAGGAGTGCGAGTTTACGGACCATCGCAGTTATTATTGGCGAGCCTGTGTTCGGATTTTGTTTGATATCCAACTAGTGTTTCCCTGTGCAATGCACGAAATCATTTTTAGCTTATTTGTGGTATTTTGTCTTTATTTTTGGAGCAAACTGACTTTTACACTCTATTTCTTGAGTCATATTCATTAAATTTCAAAAACTTTTCTGTGACTGATTTGGTTAATTTGGTAAAGCTTATTGATTTCTAGATTTTTTGTCATAAAAAACACCAATTTCTACTTAAAACTTACCTGAATTGCATTGTTTGACTCAGGGAAAAAACAAAAAGTGATATGAAGAATTTTGAGCAATGTGTTTTTGTATATTTTTCTGTTAGTGTGGAGCTTTTTATTTCATGAATTTTGAAATGGACTAAACTTCATGTAACTATAATTTTCAGACTGATATTGCGGTGTGAAAAATTTTGAAAACGGCTTTCTACGTAATTTTCTTTCGGCATGGACCTTCATTTGAATTGAACTGAAACGAAATGTAATTACACTCCTCAATTTTATTCTGCAGTGTAGATACTTTTGAGACATATGTTGCTACTTACTTTTCCTTCAGCTTGCCTTTGATATTTCATTAAATTGAAACGACATATAATTGCAATTGTCAATATGATCTTTTCCTGTCTAAATAATAATACACATTATGAAACTGAATATATCTTTTAAATGTCCAAAACAATAGGGATTGATGCATGTGGCATCTTGTCGTGTTCTGACACAGGATAGAGGGAAGACAGGGTGTTGAGGTCAGTCTGCAATTTCCGAGCGTTGAGGAGCAACTGTAGAAAGACAAATTCCCAGTGAAGGCAAGCTGATGAGTTTGATCAACCCCAAACACCGTCACAGGGCACCTACGAGTATGTGGACTCTGGAACTCGACTGGATGCTTACATCAGGAGACTCATGGAATTCAGGGATCTGATTAACACTATTTATTTGCGATCAGACTAACTAATACACGAAGGCTAATTCTAAACATTAGAAAAAGCAGGAGTCGACAACCCAGCGATATGACTGAGAACTCTTCCTGCATACAAAACCAAGGGCGCACCATTTCTCCCTTCCTACAATCTACCCAGAAATCCACCGGCACTTAACAAGCTTCTGCCGAACTGGCGAGTCGTTCTGCACCTCCAGGGCGGTCCTTGCCAACGGCATTTAGATTCCTCCCCTACCCCTAATCGGTAGGTAGGGATGCTTCTGAATTTCACACTAACAAACTCCAACTTTGGTATCAACAACGTTCAGATGAATGCTAAACGTCACTGCTACTCCTGTTATAGCCAATAATAACAGTGTTTAGCCCACTTGGCCCTGCCCTACGTCCTACGGTGGGTGGTGATCGTTATAGTAACACTCTAACCTGTGTAAACCCACTGACGTTGCAGCTCTCAGGAGCAAATATCAAGCTTGCTGCCTCTGCTACGATGTGTCTTTTCCTGACCCTCCTCTACAGTGACGCCTTACATCAGCATCTAGGTGTTCTCTGAAATGAAACTTCTCCCCTGGGACAGCTGCCCAGAGAGTCTGCAAATTGCAGGGCCTTAGTGTTACTATTTATCTCCAGTAACCTAAACGCTACCACTTTTGCCTGCTCTCGGCCTTGTGTATCTAATTTCCTACCTTGGAGTGCCCTTGATGGCTCCCAACAGCTTTAAGCGTAACAACGTACCAGTTATTACGTCGTCAATGTGTAACAATTTGTGAAGTACAAGTTTAGAAAAAAGAAAAAGGAAAGATAATGTTGCTAAGCTATGAGGGCGCCATTTAATTTTCAATCATTAGTGGGGAATTCTTTTTAGTAACTGAGGGGAATTTTTTCATTTTTCAAAAATCCTTGTTTCACACAGATTTTGAAAACAGTTAGTTTTGGGGGGGGGGGGCTGAAAGTGCAGATATCGATCTTGTACTTGAGTGATCTAATGTGCTCTAGCACTTCTTTTCTACAGCGCAGCTACATCGCTGACAGGGATGCCTCACAATTCTAGAAATGAGTGATTGGGGCCTGGAGATAGTTTGGCATGAAGGAGTGAGCCACTCGTGCTGGAGCATGCCTGCAGAGCAGATCCTGATTGACCACACTTTCAGCGACACCGTATAAAAGTGAGGTATTTTGTGGAAAGATTATAGAAAGTCACACTAGAGCTGTCAAGCGAGTCGGATGTGTATGCATGTGAGCGAACTGAGAATTTTGAAGCTCAGGATTAATTCTATATCGGGGAATTGTTATATACTGAAAAGGCGATCACACAGTAAAGAATCTACAATGGTAAATTTATATAAGCTCGTGATAGATGAGTGACTGTAATTGCAGTGCGAGTGTGATCAGAACAAGAGGTACATGATACTTGAATCAATAATGCAATAAATGAACTGTATCGTACAAAAGTGTTCAGTTCTTACAACCTTTTCATTATTGTTAGGATATTTTGGAAGGAAATCAATTATATAACAGTGTGGAAGACTAGATAGGGCATGCCCTGTATGCTCACGGTCAAAACTTTAGTTTACAGCGCATGTACCTTGGGAGTAAGTTCGCTCTACAAAACAAGCTGCTTATGACTCACTGATGCCAAATTTTCCAAGCAGCCAGACTATAGCAAAGAATAATCAACTAAAAATAAATAAATAGTATTAGGACAGCTTACACAGTGTAGTCATATCTACGATTTTCTCAAAAGTATCCCAAAACATTTATCGAAAAATTCACCAAAGTCTCTCAACTGTGTAAAGAATAATGAACTATTGCTTTATTACCGAACTCCAAAAAATCGTTTATGGAGTGGCTCACCACTCTCATCCATAAATTTTTATTTGAAGTTATACATCATTTGCTTTGAAATATTAAAATAAGTATATAACATACTCTTGAGAAGTAATTAAAAACCAACGTTTGTTATAAAATACAGTTAACGAATTAGTAATGTGTAGTCGTTGACCATGATGTTTACTTAAAATACTATTCCGCAAACCCTGAAAAACGCTGCATAAAATCGACTGCTGTTTTATATTCCAGTTGCTTACTGTCACCAACAGATGGCTGCACTGTTAAAAACATCAAGTGTTCGTTCGTTGTACCATGAATTGTTTACTGTCACCAAATGGTGTCTGTTCAGGTAAAAAGTTAAGTGTTGAACTTTGTACAATGCCCCATTTAATAAACAACATAGCCTTAAATTAATTATTTTTCACATCTATGATACTTGCCAAATGTCACAATATTCTAAAACTTCTGCAAAACGCATTGGCAATGGAAAAGTGCGTTGTTTATTTTGATTACCACAATAATTACTTCAAGCCTTTTCCCAGTGCAAGTCCATCTATGAAACATGATTGTGAACTGTAAACTATGAGTTACTGGAGGGGAGCGAGAAGATAATTTATCATAGAAAAATATAATCGATAATAGTTACTGCAAATCACTGGGACTTACTTCAGCTGAAGTACAAAACGTTCTACAGGTCAAATCAATTATATTACCTCATCTATGACGCTTGTCAACTGCCACAATATTGTAAAATGTCAGGACACAAAGGTATTAATTACATTAGCTGCTAATTGGCATTGGTTTAAATCAATGGAGAAAGTTGAAAATCTGTGCTGGGCAAGAAATCAAACCCAGGTCTCCTACATACTAGACAGATGCGACGGCCACTACACCATCCAGACACAGCGGTCATCGCTACTTCATGGAATACCCAAGCACACCTCCCGTCAGACCCAAGTACTCAACTTATTCACAAGCTGCGTACTAATGTAGTGCCCCTTACCCATTATCGTCACTACTCGCGTCATTTCGCCGATTCCCACACTGAATAGATCAACTGGTCGTCCTCACTTTAATTATATATGTGGTGTCCGTTCTTCCAGCAATGTTCAGAATAACAGACACAACATACATAATTAAGGTGAGGACATCTAGTTGATCACTTCAGTGCGGATGATCGACTTCTAATAGTAATCGGTGAAATGCTACGAGTGATGAGGATAATGGGCAAGGGACACTAGATTAGTAGTTTGTGGATAAGTTGAGTATTTGCGTCTGACAGGAGATGTGCCGGGGTATTCCATGCAATTACTATGACCAATGCGTCAGGATGGTGCATTGGTCAACGTATCTGTCTAGTAAACAAGAGACCTGGGTTTGAATCCCAGTCCTGCACAAATTTTCAACTTTCTTTATTGACTTCCGTAGAAATGTTGGAACACGTGAGGCAATACTGACCTTACGCCTTATATTAGAAGAAAGATTAAGTAAAGGCAAACCTACGTTTCTAGCATTTGTAGACTTAGAGAAAGCTTTTGACAATGTTGACTGGAATACTCTCTTTCAAATTCTGAAGGTGGCAGGGGTAAAATACAGGGAGCGAAAGGCTATTTACGATTTGTACAGAAAGCAGATGGCAGTTATAAGAGTCGAGGGGTATGAAAGGGAAGCAGTGGTTGGGAAGGGTGTGAGACAGGGTTGTAGCCTATCCCCGATGTTATTCAAAGGAAACAAAAGAAAAGTTCGGAGTAGGTATTAAAATCCAGGGAGAAGAAATAAAAACTTTGAGGTTCGCCGATGACATTGTAATTCTGTCAGAGACAGCAAAGGACTTGGAAGAGCAATTGAACGGAATGGACAGTGCCTTGAAAGGAGGGTATAAGATGAACATCAACAAAAGCAAAACGAGGATAATGGAATGTAGTCGAATTAAGTCGGGTGATGCTGAGGGAATTAGATTAGGAAATGAGACACTTAAAGTAGTAAAGGAGTTTTGCTATTTGGGGAGCAAAATAACTGATGATGGTCGAAGTAGAGAAGATATAAAATGTAGACTGGCAATGGCAAGGAAAGCGTTTCTGAAGAAGAAAAATTTGTTAACATCGAGTATAGATTTAAATGTCAGGAAGTCGTTTCTGGAAGTATTTGTATGGAGTTTAGCCATGTATGGAAGTGAAACGTGGACGATAAATAGTTTAGACAAGAAGAGAATAGAAGCTTTCGAAGTGTGGTGTTACAGAAGAATGCTGAAGATTAGATGGGTAGATCACATAACTAATGAGGAGGTATTGAATAGAATTGGGGAGAAGAGGAGCTTGTGGCACAACTTGACTAGAAGAGGGGATCGGTTAGTAGGACGTGTTATGAGACATCGAGGGATCACCAATTTGGTATTGGAGGGCAGCTAGGAGGGTAAAAATCGTAGAGCGAGACCAAGAGATGAATACACTTAGCAGATTCAGAAGGATGTAGGTTGCAGTAAATACTGGGAGATGAAGAAGCTTGCACAGGATAGAGTAGCATGGAGAGCTGCATCAAACCAGTCTCAGGACTGATGACAACAACAACATTATTGACTTGGACATGTGTGGAAGAACAGACACCCCATATATTATAAAATGTGGCAAACATGCAAGAAAATGTAAGGTTTACATTGCAACGGTATTTAAATACATGAAGTTGGTTCAATCTTATAATGTATACTGTTATCACCCAACTTTTTCCGTCGCCATTTTAGTTGGTGGTGAGCAAATATAGTGTACGACTGTAAAAAATTACAAATATTATAAATGATTGAACAAACTGCTTCACTCAGAACTATGGCTCACTAAAAACTGAAATGAATTACATAAACATCTGAAAAAGATATGACCACAACACAACACCATTTTAGTGAGGAAGAAAGGAAGATGTTCGATTTTACGAAGGAACAAGGTATTTTATTACAGTGTATTACGTAAACTACTGAACATATACATTGTTTATAAACATTCAAGAGACGACCACGGATGTTAACAGAGAGATGTGACACGCGTAAAGACCATAACAGAGACAATATCTCGAAAATAAGAAACTTTAGTGACGCTATTAATGATTTTAATACACTACTGGCCATTAAAACTGCTACACCACGACGATTATGTGCTACAGGCGCGAAATTTAACCCACAGGAAGAAGATGGTGTGATATTCAAATGATTAGCTGTTCAGAGCATTCACACAAGGTTGGCGCCGGTGGCGACACCTACAACGTGCTAACGTGAGGGAAGTTTCCAACCGATTTCTCATACACAAACAGCAGTTGACCGGCGTTACCTGGTGAAACGTTGTTGTGATGTCTCGTGTAAGGAGGAGAAACGTGTGCCATCACGTTTCCGACTTTGATAAAGGTCAGATTATAGCCTATCGCGATAGCGCTTTATCGTATCGCGACATTGCTGCTCGCGTTGGTCGAGATCCAATGACTGTTACCAGAATATGGAATCGGTAGGTTCGGTAAGGTAATACGGAACACCGTGCTGGATCCCAACGGCCTCGTATCACTAGCAGTCGAGATGACAGGCATCTTATCCGCATGGGTGTAACGGATCATGCAGCCACGTCTCGATCCCTGAGTTAACAAATGGGGACGTTTGCAAGACAACAACCATCGGCACGAACAGTTCGACGACGTTTGCAGCAGCATGGACTATCAGCTCGGAGACCATGGCTGCGGTTACCCTTGACGCTGCATCACAGACGGGAGCGCCTGCGATGGTGTACTCAATGACGAACCTGGGTGCACGAATGGCAAAACGTCTTTTTTTTTCAGATTAATCCAGGTTCTGTTTACAGCATCATGATGGTCGCATCCCTGTTTGGCGACATCGCGGTGAACGCACATTGGAAGCGTGTATTCGTCATCACCATACTGGCGTATCACCTGGAGTGATGGTATGGGGTGCCATTGGTTACACGTCTCGGTCACCTGTTGTCCGCATTGACGGACATTGAGCAGTGGACGTTACATTTCAGATGTGTTACGACCCGTGGCTCTACCCTTAATTCGATCCCTGCGAAACCCTACATTTCAGCAGGACAGCAGACAGCACGACCGCATGCTGCAGGTCCTGTATGGGCCTTTCTGGATACAGAAAATGGTCGACTGCTGCCCTGGCCAGCATATTCTCCAGATCTCTCACCAACTGAAAACGTCTGGCCAATGGTGGCCGAGCAACTGGCTCGTCACAATACGCCAGTCACTGCTCTTGATGAACTGTGGTATCGTGTTGAAGCTGCATGGACAGCTGTACCTGTACACGCCATCCAAGCTCTGTTTGACTCAATGTCCAGGCGTATCAAGGCCGTTATTACAGCCAGAGGTGGTTGTTGTGGGTACTGATATCTCAGGATGTATGCACCCAAATTGCCTGAAAATGTAATCACATGTAAATTCTAGTATAACATATTTGTCCAATGAATACCCGTTTATCATCTGCATTTTTTCTTGGTGTAGCAATTTTAATGGCCAGTAGTGGATCGTATGTGGCTATCTCACACTTAGCAGTATAATAAAGTTTCAAATTAAATATTTCAGCATCCAAACTGTTTTTCGAGTAAAATAAAATTGTACTATATTTGAGATTTCTCGTAATTTGCGCTCACAATGAGCTTCGAATTAAATACTGCCCCACGTATATTGTATGTATTACTTATTAAAATACTGACAGCTTACATGCCGGCACTACTTTAACAATAAATTATAGCTTAGCAGACGAGAGCAGTTACACTGCATTAAATTCATCTAAATTTGTAAAGCCTGGGTCGCAAATGAGCGCTACCAGTTCTCTAGCTTACAGCTTAAAATTAACCACTTTAAAAAAAAAACTGCAATTAAATTACACACAACATTATTTATTATTAAATTACACACAACATTAAGTTCTTCTGGAGCACCATAGCCTAAGATTTAGCAAAGTAAACAATGGCAGCGTTGCGCAAGTAGTTACAGGTTTTCCACATATTACCTTGTCTAGGTAAGACTTAATGTTCTCAAGTACAGCTTGACTTAATTTTTGCTTCCAACTTCAGATTATAATCGATGGTTCTCGAAATTCCTCTTCGATAGATAGTATTTCATTGAAGTTTAAATTATTTTCCACCAAAGCTAGCAAGGATGCTAATCGACTTACCAGTTCATTTGGTTTGACATCTAGTCGCGATTTGTTGGAGACCATTTTCCAGTGGTTATCATAATCTTCTTTCCCTTCGTCGTTTCCAAGAAGCATGATCTGGCACTCATTTTTACCCTCACACGATCTTCATCCTTAGAGGAGAATTGCTCCATTAAGAAGTAATCATAGCAGACCGCATCAAAACATCAATATTCATTACATAAAATCCTATCGAATTCGAGAGAATCACTTGTTGTGACATCAATAATGTAAGAAACGGTGCTGAAGTGGTTGGAATATAACGTGCCCACACTGTTATTGGCGATGGTGAGCAAGGTGGTCTTCTGTATTTAAGAGGCGTGGTGTCACCTATCTTTTCAGTTATTGTTTGGATGTGGAGCGAGTAAGTTTGTTAGTACCGTTGACTATTAATTACCTCATATTACTGACTGCACAGCCTCAACATAACTCCTAATACCTCTTACCACTGATTGCACAGCATGAAGTTAAGTTATATTTTGCATCACATAGTGGTTTATTTAGGCTTTTTAAACATATAACCTAATATAAGTCACCCTGTAAACTATCGCCTTTGATCACTGACAACCATTACTTGCTGACCGTCTTCGATTACTGATCATCATTGATCACTGACCATCACTGATTACTGACCACCACTGATCCCTGACGACCGCTAAGCACTGAACACCATTGACCACTGACCGTCCTTGATCACTGATCATCATTTACCCATGTTATCCATTTTTATCTTTCAGGGGGGTTCAGAATGGACTGCTGAAGATTTGAAAATGGCAAACAAGCTATTGTTGAAGGATTATAGATTAGAAAGGATACTGAAAATTTTAAAATACCTTTTATCACTTCGTAAATCAGCTTAACGAGAGGAAACGAATCGTACATGAGGTAAGGAAGGAAATGTGGACTCCATGTTAAAACAACTGAAGCTATTGCGTGTTTAATGAATCAATTTCCCATAAGATTCACTGAGTAGAAATGTAAAGTAAGATATTTACATAGTCTATTACCACTAATTAAAAGAGATATTAATGATATAAGGCTATTGAAATGTTCTTTAACGAAGCATTGGTTGGTTTAATTATTTTTCCTCCACCTCCGATTCCTATTAATGATGATAGCACGTGAATATTCAACAAACCTCTGCGTTTTCATTATACTCGTTTCCAGTCACTTGTCCATAACAATTTACCCTTGATCAAAATCACTTAAATCGACAACTTTCCCCATATTCGGTAGCCTAACGAAAAATTTATTTTTGTATGAGCGATTTCATTTTCAAATTCTTTAAAATTTCCCGTTTACTGGATAATCAGTTAATGATTTTTTTTATACTTTTGATGAGGTACCTTGCAAGTAATAACTGATACGAATATGGCAATATACTAGCGAAACGTACCATTGCATAAAAATTGTTATTGTTGACAAAAATTATATAATTTTCAAATAAAGCAATAATTTAGTCCATTAAATTTAGGGCATGCATCCTCGAAAATAAAATGCCTTGCACTGATATTTCGGTCGCGTATCGTCCGACCACCCTCGAAGTAAGTCGCAAGAGAATGTCCGAAATTTAATGGACTATTCATTACACTGTGAAAAGTTGAAAATGCACATCAAAGCAATAATTTGTTTGGTTCTCTGTCGCCTAACCTGGTTCCACGAATGCCGTTCACGCAAAATGGTTTGTCATACAGAAACCGAGAAAAAGTTTGCATGTCATGAATCGCTAGGCATAGAGTCTAATATGACTCAGGTATAATCAAAAAACTAAGTCATAGATCGTGTAGTAACCTGAAGGTAAGTGAAATAGTTTTGAATGTCGTATTCCGGCAGTATATGTGACATCTGTCCCTCGTGAACTCTACTGCATAGCTCAAAAGACATTTTACAGTCCTTGTATGCATTAATGGGTTATCGCACCAGATCTGTATTTTATAACAACAGAGTCTAATGTGAGTTTGCAGCGAGCTCGATAAAAGCACGCCCGCGTTGGATTTCACCTGCAGCCACAATAAAGCTACGAGCTCTGCAGTTGACATACAGTATTTGCGAGACCTATCCAGCCCGCAGTGGAAAAGCAATTAACCTTTGTTACCCGGTTTTCGTTGGTAACTGTCAATAGCGGAGACACTAGTTCTCCATCCTATGACACAATTGCATTAAATCAGTGAAGCGGCGCCCTGGCGTTAGTAACGGAACGATGCCTGCTGTCATTCCGACAATAACGTCACCCGAACAAGGGAAACAATTACATGGCAGCCTCCTTCCATACGCCAGTGCACCGTGTTGTAGCACCAGACCCCCTGGAAACTGTGCTACGGATCGTGCGCGGCAGATTGATTACGAGTTTTTTATCGGTATTTCGGGACACATGCGGGCAGGTCATTCTATAGCGCGATGGGACACTGGGGAGTTACGTAACGACCTCCTGAATTTGGGAGGCGCTTGTGGAGATCAGCAGAGCTGAACCGAGATGAGATGAATAGCCCGCTGACTCACGCAAAACCACGATTGAGTACGACACTATTAGCCTGTTGCATTTGTAACTTCCGATTGTTAGTTCAACATTTGCTCTTTGCAAATGGTTTATTTTCCATTTTTTATGTTTTTGTTTCTAAACCACGGCAGGCACATTACGATATTTGAAACTACACTCCTGGAAATTGAAATAAGAACACCGTGAATTCATTGTCCCAGGAAGGGGAAACTTTATTGACACATTCCTGGGGTCAGATACATCACATGATCACACTGACAGAACCACAGCCACATAGACACAGGCAACAGAGCATGCACAATGTCGGCACTAGTACAGTGTATATCCACCTTTCGCAGCAATGCAGGCTGCTATTCTCCCATGGAGACGATCGTAGAGATGCTGGATGTAGTCCTGTGGAACGGCTTGCCATGCCATTTCCACCTGGCGCCTCAGTTGGACCAGCGTTCGTGCTGGACGTGCAGACCGCGTGAGACGACGCTTCATCCAGTCCCAAACATGCTCAATGGAGGACAGATCCGGAGATCTTGCTGGCCAGGGTAGTTGACTTACACCTTCTAGAGCACGTTGGGTGGCACGGGATACATGCGGACGTGCATTGTCCTGTTGGAACAGCAAGTTCCCTTGCCGGTCTAGGAATGGTAGAACGATGGGTTCGATGACGGTTTGGATGTACCGTGCACTATTCAGTGTCCCCTCGACGATCACCAGTGGTGTACGGCCAGTGTAGGAGATCGCTCCCCACACCATGATGCCGGGTGTTGGCCCTGTGTGCCTCGGTCGTATGCAGTCCTCATTGTGGCGCTCACCTGCACGGCGCCAAACACGCATACGACCATCATTGGCACCAAGGCTGAAGCGACTCTCATCGCTGAAGACGACACGTCTCCATTCGTCCCTCCATTCACGCCTGTCGCGACACCACTGGAGGCGGGCTGCACGATGTTGGGGCGTGAGCGGAAGACGGCCTAATGGTGTGAGGGACCGTAGGCCAGCTTCATGGAGACGGTTGCGAATGGTCCTCGCCGATACCCCAGGAGCAACAGTGTCCCTAATTTGCTGGGAAGTGGCGGTGCGGTCCCCTACGGCACTGCGTAGGATCCTACGGTCTTGGCGTGCATCCGTGCGTCGCTGCGGTCCGGTGCCAGGTCGACGGGCACGTGCACCTTCCGCCGACCACTGGCGACAACATCGATGTACTGTGGAGACCTCACGCCCCACGTGTTGAGCAATTCGGCGGTACGTCCACACGGCCTCCCGCATGCCCACTATACGCCCTCGCTCAAAGTCCGTCAACTGCACATACGGTTCACGTCCACGCTGTCGCGGCATGCTACCAGTGTTAAAGACTGCGATGGAGCTCCGTATGCCACGGCAAACTGGCTGACACTGACGGCGGCGGTGCACAAATGCTGCGCAGCTAGCGCCATTCGACGGCCAACACCGCGGTTCCTGGTGTGTCCGCTGTGCCGTGCGTGTGATCATTGCTTGTACAGCCCTCTCGCAGTGTCCGGAGCAAGTATGGTGGGTCTGACACACCGGTGTCAATGTGTTCTTTTTTCCATTTCCAGGAGTGTATATGCAATGAAATGACACTTCTCTAGACTAAGGTCTGCGCAAATGAAATGGAGACTCTACTTATATGTAAAAAAATTTTAGTACCAATATTATAATTTTTATTCATGTGGAACTGTACAACTGTACGTAACACCCATTGATATTGATACAGCGATCCCAGAGCGTAGGAAGAGAATGGATTGCTTCAGTGTAGAAACTCCCGGGTTGCTGACTGATCTAATTTTCCAATGCGACCTGTACTTCCTTGTCACTGGTGAACCCCTAATCTTTCAGAGATTGTTTTAAGGTGCAGAGGATATGTTAGTCACAGGAGGAGATATCGGGGATGTAAGTAGCATGTTCCAGGATTTCCCATCGAAATTTTTGAAGGAGCTTCAGGGTCTATTTGGCCACGTGTTGCCTAGCGTTGTCTTGAGAAACCATATTCCATTCGAGAGCTTGCCCTTGTGCTTGTTCTTGATTACCTGTTTTAGTCTCAGCAACGCGATGCGGTACTGACCAGCGTGAAGTGTTGCATCCAGTGGTGGGTAGTGACGGGTAGCGGTCCTCCTTAGTCGAAAAAGAAAATGAGCATCACTTTTCCGGCTTTTGGGGTAGAATGAGCTTTTTGTGGATAAGGGGAGCCAGGATGCCACTACTCCTTGCTCATCAGTTTGGAGGCAGAATCGAAGTGGTGATACCACGTTTCGTCACATGTCACAATCTGAACAATGAAATCCGTTCCTTGCTCCGCATATATCAACAGGTGGGTCAGGGAAACACTCACTCGCCGTCTTCTGATTCCCTCTAAGATTTATGGGTAACCACTGTGCACAAACTTTTCATAACGAAGCTTCTCATGAATCATTTGATGCACAGTTCCTTTTCTTATCGATAGTTCAGTAGCAGTGTCACGTGTCCGACGATTCATCTGTATAAGCTCCGCCACAGCGGAAATTATGGCACTGGTGATGACAAGGTGTGCCTGCTCAGGGCGTGGGATGTTCTTGATGTTCACACGTCCCATCTCGTAATGTTGACACCGCCGGAATATTGTGCTTCCTACAAGACACCGTTCTCCATACATCTCTTTCATCCTGCGATAAATGTGTGCAGCATTCTCCCCTTCTGTGCGAAGAAATTGGATAACCACTCTCTATGCTTATTGGAAGGAATCCAACGAATTGTGTAAGAAAATTTCCAGAAATGAAGAAATTGTTGCTAAGCTGTTCACTTCGCGTGTGAAACTGACAAATCACCACACCATCTCTCAGCAAACACATTCTTCCACTGGGATTACACACAACGTCGCTACCCCAAAGGTCTCTTTCTCAATTACCAATACCTTATGCACTCTAAGACAAAAAAGATGCCCCATGAAAGAATTCTCGGAATGGGGCGAAAACCGGTAGATATGGTGCACAAGTACATACAAACAAAAGATTACAATATCAGAAAGACCGGACAATTTACTCAAGAGAAAGTTTCACAAAAAGAGCAAGTCAACGCGATGATCCTCCTCTGATCTTTATGGAAGCAATTATTCGGCTTGGCATTGATTGACCGAGTATTTGGATGCCATCCTGAGAGATATCGTGGCAAATTCTGCCCAATTGGCGTGTCAGGTCGTCAAAATCCAGAGCTGGTTGGAGGAACCTGTTCATAATGCTCCGTATCTTCTCAGTAGCGATGAGATCTGGCGACTTTGATGGCCTAAGTGGCGTTTGGCAAGCATCAAGACAAGCAATAGAAAGTACTATCTTTTAATGTTGGAAGTATCATCCCATCCCTAACTTTAATTTTTAAATTACACTGACGAGCCAAAACATTATAACCACCTACTTAATAGCTTGTTTGTCAGTCTTTGGAACGAAATACATCACTGATTCTGCGTATCACTGATCCGACACTTTATTGGTAGATTTTTGGATGTATATGGCTCCAGATGTTTAAGCACAGGTCAAGTAATTCGCGTAATTAACGGGGCGCTGATTTGCGTACGAGTTGATAGCGCCCGATAGCGACAGAGATGGGTTCCATATGACTTACATCAGGCGAATTTGGTCGCCGAGACATCACTTTAGAACCGTTCTGGAACCAATATGTGGACAATTATACCGCTGAAAGATGACATCGCCTTAGACGAAGACATCAAGCATGAAGGGGTGCAGGTGGTTCGAAGCTGTCACCGTGTCATCGATTACTACTACAGGCCCATGCAAGCGCAGGAGAATGTCTCTGATAGCATAATACTGATTCCACCATTTCCTTGCCATTGCCAGTCCATATTTTATATCCTCTCTACTTCGACCATCATCAGGTATTTGCTCCCCAAATAGCAAAACTCCTTTACTACTTTAAGTGTCTCATTTCCTAATCTAATTCCCTCAGGATAACCCGACTTAATTCGACTACATTCCATTATCCTCGTTCTGCTTTTGTTGATGTTCATCTTATATCCTCCTTTCAAGACACTGTCCATTCCGTTCAATTGCTCTTCCAAGTCCTTTGCTGTCTCTGACAGAATTACAATGTCATCGGCAAACCCGAAGAAGAGAAATTTTTTAACATCGAGTATAGATTTAAGTGTCAGGAAGTCGTTTCTGAAGGATTTTTATGGAGTGTAGCCATGTATGGAAGTGAAACGTGGACGATAAATAATTTAGACAAGAAGAGAATAGAAGCTTTCGAAATGTGGTGCTACAGAAGAATGCTGAAGATTACATGGGTAGATCACATAACTAATGAGGAGGTATTGAATATAATTGGGGAGAAGAGAAGTTTGTGGCACGTTTCGAGCCGCCATTCATCTCGATGACGGCGTCTGAGAAGACGACCATCGACGCAGTGTAGCAAAATTGTCATTCACCCGTCTCGTTTCCATTGGTCTATGGTCGAATCCCGACGGTCCCGGGCCCACTGCTGTCGTAAATGACCATGTTGTTGGGTCGACATGCGAACATGTAGGAGCGGTCTGCTGCGAAACTCCATGTCCAACGATATATGATGAACGGAGTGCTCCGAAACACTTGTCCGCGCACCAGCACTGCGCTTTTTCGGCAGAGATGCCACAGATCACCATCTGTCCTACTATAAAGAGGACACAAGCCTCCGAACCCCACGGTTTGTGAAGAGTCGTGGACTTCCAACTATTTAGCGTCTGGTGGTAGTTTCACTGTCCTTCTACCTCTTTCCGTAGATACGACAGTAGCACTTGAACATTCGACCAGTTTACCGTTTTCGAGATCTCGTTCACAGGCTCTGCGTGATAATAATCTGCCCTTTGCCAAAGTCGCTTATCTCAATGGATTTCCCCATTTGCAATCCGTATCTTCGTTAGGGTGATCCCCTGTCCGTTCATTGTCCGTTTACATAATTTTGTTACCGCGTCACGTGACCGCAACACCATCAGGCAGCATACAACGTCGCCGTGGGCAGTCGTCATAATGTTTCCGCTTATCAGTGTATAAATTTGTGAGTTAACGAGCATTTAGCTCTCATTTAAGTATATGACCGAAAGAGTCAGCCAACAGGAATTTTGAAACGAATCCCACAGTCCAAGACCGCGTGACACAAAGGGCGCAGTTTCACCGCGAGATGGAGAAACTCACAGGCGTCCATTGTCTATTGAGGCCTAAGCACTGTAGTGTGCGAGTGAGACAGACGAGAACCTACGTCATAGGGAAACCCAGTAGAGGCCTTTTGTGGCCAAGGAGACGTAGCAGTGTTAAATATGGCGGACGTAAGATCGGCCATAAAGGGAAACATTTATGAAAACTATTTAATTCTGTAGTAATGCAGGGAATCAAGCTACAGTAACTTTAATCTGCCGTCCTCCATTACTTTTCATGGTGATCCCAATGAAACTAGAATATTGATCATATGTGTAATAGTTTAGGATTTACTGTTAGAGTGAAATTAACAGGTTTTGTAACAAAGACCAGAATTCTAAAATCAGAATGCTTTGGTCGATGTTAACGATCGACATTTCGTATAGAAGCGCATTATTAAAAAGACTAATGGTGTAAATATCAACTCTGTAACTTTAAAAGATATAGTAAATTTAAATTACCAGTATTTTTAGTTACGCATCAGATCATCATTTTTCCTACACAAAACACAGTGAACGCTGACAGGATGACACCTTATTGAATCATTAGGTAATAGAATATTTGTTGTAAGGTTTAGTGCATAATAGTTACCTTTGTTCTTTATTTATCTATCAGAAAGCACATTGGTGCAAGGCTACTGGCCGTGGCATTCAAAGCTAAGAAGGAAATTGTATTGGTTTTATGTAAAAGAATTTAAAGCTTATTATGTAATGGATATTATTGTTTCTTTATTTACAACATGAAAGCTGTCAATCTTTGATTATTTACATATGTTAAAAGTAATGTAGAATAAGCTTAGCCAATCAAATGGACAGCTTCAGGAAAGGGAACTGCGCTAGTCAGTTGAGCGAAGATGTTCGGCGGGCGGGAAACGTGGCCGAGGAAGGGCAGAAGACAGTGCTGGTGGAGACGCGGAAGCGGACGGTCGGTCTTTAGGCAGCTAGGAAATGAAACGACTTAGAAAATTTCGCGTTGTGGGGTATCACGGGAGTTAGTCTCTGAGCGGTCAGCATCTGCACGCCTTGTTTCAACTGAAACGTTCCGCATACTTATCGAGGTGCAGTAGTGAACTTGTATTTCGCGATGAGATTGTGAATGATAGAACTGTGTCAAATGGATATGAGCTTGAGTGTAACAATAACTCTAAATGCGACCACTTTCGAAACTAGTTTGCTTTCTGAACAAACATTATTCTAACCAAATCGCAACTGTGTGGCCTACATATTTTTTGGGCCGTTAATTTAGTTCCCAATATTGCTATTACTGTTATTACATGTCATATTAACGTCATGCAATTTTGCAAACTTGCCATCAGCCAGATCTTTTAACCAAAGGGTCACAAGTGTCTACTTTAGGGCATGTAATGTGACACGTGCGGTTCAACCCCTAGACGAGTTTGGTCCAAGACATTTCGACTAAGAGGAACCGCATGTGAGCCCGAACATATCTGGGATGTTAGCTCGCACATTCTAAGTTTTAAGATGTACTTTTTTAAAAATGCCCAGATTTTGGGCATTTAAAACTGAATTGGGCAAATTCGAGAACAAATGCCAATTTATAAATGTCCTGTGTACTGAGAATTTGCCCAGACCACATCATTAGCCTGAATAGCCTGTTACAGGTTTATCCCATGTTGTTTTACTCATGTACGTCTTCATGCCGTGACAATAAGCGAGCAGGTGGCGTAGTGGCGAAACACTACACGAGGTTCAGATACCCATGCGGCCAGTTACGAGTATATATATTCTGTGGCTTTTCCTCAATCGCTTAAGGCAAATATCACGGTCATTCTTTTAATAAGGACAGGGGCAGGGGCCATTTTGTTAGCTATACAGTCTGAGCGCGACTCCTTCCATAACGACCTCGTCGCTGACCGGAAGTAAAACAATAATCACACATCCTCCTGTGCTCCTGTGACAACACTGATAAAATCATTGCACACGTACTTTCGTTGACGCCACACGAGTAAATTCACTACTACGCCACATACTTATAAATGCTTACGCATTTCATCCACTGGGACCAATATTTTTCATTATTCATGGTTCTCCAGTTATTAAGAGCGAATACTACAAATACACAGCGAAGCTGCCACCATTATATTATTTGGAAAGTCTGTTAACTGTCATAGACGTGTAGAAGGTGTTTCGAAAGTCATGTCCCATAGGACTAATAGGACAAAAAGAAGAAAAAAATGTCTAGTAAATACGGGGACTAAAGTGCATACCTTAAAAGCTATGAGCACTTTTTCGTCTTAGATACTGGGAAACAAATCTCTTCTACTGCAAGCTCTTTGCTGTCCATATTTTGAGTGGTGGTAGTATGGACCAAAATAAGAAAAAAATGTTCCGTAAACATGGGTTCTAAGCTGTATACCTTACGAGATATGAATACTTGTTCATCTTCGCTAATGGGGAGTATATCTCACCTACAGAAAAGTAAATAAATAAAGCGCACTTTAGAGCCCTTGTTTACAGATCCATTTCCCTTTTTTTCGTCCATATTAACACCTCTGAAAGTTTGCCGGAGGTGATCTGGTTCACCCTATTTGTCCAACTGCACGTTAAGATTGAACCATCGTGCGTATTTTAAATACAAACAGGAAAAATTGTCACTCATCGCGTGTCATTAATGTTTTTAATGTGTGTGAAATCTTATGGGACTTAACTGCTAAGGTCATCAGTCCCTAAGCTTACACACTACTTAACCTAAATTATCCTAAGGACAAACACACACACCCATGCCCGAGGGAGGACTCGAACCTCCGCCGGGACCAGCCTCACAGTCCATGACTGCACCGCCTTAGACCGCTCGGCTACCCCCCCCCCCCCCCCCATCCTCCCACGGCGCGTGTCATTAATGATAGTAAAATCTGAATATTTCTATTCGAGAGAATATAACAAATTATAGTGCCTAGTGACGCATTAAAGCTATTGCTTGGAATTTATTTACAGAGCTATTTGAGGTTTCAAACTCTATAAAGGGCAGTGGACATAGGAATTAATTTACTTCTAGCGTCCTACTTGTGTTCTTCGAAGTTTGCAGACTGTTTAACTCACTTATTTAGTAAATAGTGTATTTGTTTTCCACGCATCATCTGGAATTCTAAAAAGCAGTCGTATTGTACATTGTGAATACCAGAAAAGTTATTTGGCTGTCTGTAGTCGCACTTTTATTTTGGCCCTGTGGCAACTGATTTCAGTACCAGATGTCATCATCAGGCTATACTACGATCTAAAAATCACAGTACACTGTCAAAATGATTATCTTTGGAATATTTATACAATATTTCTTATCTATAATAGCAAACGCATGGTATAGCGTGCATGCTGAAAATATAGCCCGATCCTGGAGCGCAGCCATGAAGCTGGCGTCCCCACCGCCTTTTACTCTGCACTTCACTTTCGCCTTCACCATCTTCTCCATATTCCACCCTCCCCCTCCTCCTCCAGCACGTAACCTGTACAATATTACGATAAGCAGATGTATCGTATTTAGTGTAATATACCACATTGTTAACTATGTTTTAAATGATGGACGTAAATGTTGAGTTTAAGATGGTATGGATCCAAGTACCTTGATGTTTTAAAGGCACTCGACTTACTATCTTAAGTTGCAGGTGCACAAGGGATCTATTGACGCACAACGTTACACATTGAGGCGAAAAATGTCGTGGGATACGTCGTAATATAGTGTGGGACCTCATTTTTCCGGCGTAGTGCAGTAACGACACCATTTCCATTCAATAGCGATATGCACATTTACAGATGGCGGTAGTATCGCGTACACAAGGCATGAAAAGGCAGTGCATTGGCGGAGCTGTCGTTTGCACTCAGGTGATTCATGTGAAAAGGTTTTTGACGTGATATGGCCGCACGACGGCCATATCGGCTCAGTTGGATCACAGGACTCAGTCCATTTCATGTAAACATAGCCCAAACCATTATGAAGATACCACCAACTCGCACAGTGCCTTATTGACAACTTGGGTTCATGTCTTCGTGGGGTCTGCACCACCCTCGAACCCTACCATCAGCTCTTACCAACTGCAATCGGGAGTCACCTGACCACGCCACGGTATTATAGTAGTCTAGGGTCCAACCGATATGGCCACAAGCCAAGGAGAGCCGCTGTAGGCGGTGTACTGTCAACACGTGAATTTGCGGCGGTCGTTGCTACCATAGCACATTAACGGCAAATTTCGCCACACTTTCTTAACGGAAACGTTCGTAGTACGTTCCACATAGATTTATGCGGTTATTTCACGCTGTGTTGCTCGTCTATCAGCACTGAAACCCTTCGCAAATGCGGCTGCTCTCGGTCGTAAAGTGAAGGCCGTTGACCACTGCGTTGTCCGTGGTGACAGGAAATGCCTGAAATATGGTATTCTCGGCACACTCTTGACACTGTGGATCTCGGAATATTGAATTCCCTAAAGATTTCCGAAATGGAATGTCCCACGCATCTAGCTTCAACTACTATTTCGCATTCCAAGTCTGTTAATTCCCGTCGTACAGCCATAATCACGTTGGAAACCTTTTCAAATTAATCACCTGAGTACAAATGACAGCCCCGCCAATTCACTGCCCTTTTATACCTTGTGTACGCGATACTACTGCCATCTGTATTTGTGCATATCGCTATCCAATTACTTTTGTCTCCTCACTGTATAGCGACACAGCATGAACAGAATTAAGTTACAAGTACAGGATTTAAATGCCACAGAGGATAACATTCACGTCACAACACGACTTTATGAATTAGTGTTGTGATTGTTTGTTGTTTTCTCCTAATACCAAAACCCATCGCTGTAGCTTGTCGTGACTGAGGGTTAGATACTGTGACTGCCATGGAGGAAGCGCGATGCGACCTCGCTGGGAGCTCCATCGTACCTATGGACACTGCTGCGAGAAACATGAAACTGCAAGTGCCGTCTAAGATCGCCAACTGACGGTTCAGTTGTAATACGTAGCGATGCTGCACCACCATTCCCGCCGGCCGGTGTGGCCGTGCGGTTAAAGGGGCTTCAGTCTGGAACCGCGTGACCGCTACGGTCGCAGGTTCGAATCCTGCCTCGGGCATGGATGTGTGTGATGTCCTTAGGTTAGTTAGGTTTAATTAGTTCCAAGTTCTAGGCGACTGATGACCTCAGAAGTTAAGTCGCATAGTGCTCAGAGCCATTTGAACCATTTTTGAACCACCATTCCCTCTGGAAGTTGTATATTTCTTCAGGATAAATAAATCATTGTTCAGTATATAATGGTATTATTACGAACAGCAAACACTTGATTAAAAGATTCATGGCCAGATCGATGTTTCGGAGTGGTGTACAAACAGTAAATGAAAACACAACAGCCAAGATTTATTATTAAGTTTTTAGTGTTTTATAGTGGGCACAGCTTTATTCTTTGGTTTATTGTTTATCTTCTTCCATATATATCTCACACAATTTTCATTATTTACATATCTTTTATATTGTGACTTTTTGTAAGAAAAAGAGGGCACTTTCATCACTTCTGGCCGTAATTTTCATCTATTTAAAGAACAAGAGTAACCTTTACTTTGAGTATGTGTCACACCTACTCGGGACCAAGCATGACAAATGAGTGGTAAGGTTAAGGAAGGAGCTGCCTATACTTTAAGGTTGGACTTTGTACCATGTATTTGGTGTCGCAGAGAAAAACCATTTTGTAAATTATCCTTAAAGAATTATTTTAATTGGGTATTCCGATTTTTTGATTGTAGGATGGACTGACGATGGTACTTGGTACCTGAACTGATAATGAGAAGGCAAAATAACAATTCGTCTGTTGACTAAATCAAACAATGTATGTGATCGAGTTGCCCGCTTTTCCAGCTGACATTATGTCGTGAATATTAAATTGCAAATATCACTGAACAGGTGTCTTAAAATTTTATTGTGTGAATGAAACCATTTTTAGTCTTCAGTCCAGAGACTGGTTTGATGCAGCTCTCCATGCTACCCTATTCTCTGCAAGCTTCTTCATCTCCCAGTACCTACTACAACCTACATCCTTCTGAATCTGCTTAGTGTATACATCTCTTGGTCTCTCTCTACGATTTTTACCCTCCACGCTACCCTCAAATACTAAACTGGTGATCCCTTGATGGCTCAGAACATGTCCTACCAACCGATCCCTTCTTCTAGTCAAGGGGTACCACAAATTTCTCTTCTCCCTAATTCTATTCAATACCTCCTCATTAGTTATGTGATCTACCCATCCAATCTTCAGCATTCTTCTGTAGTACCACATTTCGAAAGCTTCCATTCTCTTCTTGTCCAAACTATTTATCGTCCACGTTTCACTTCCATACATGGCTACACTCCATACAAATACTTCCAGAAACGACTTCCTGACACTTAAATCTATACTCGATGTTAACAAATTTTTCTTCTTCAGAAACGCTTTCCTTGCCATTGCCAGTCTACATTTTATATCCTCTCTACTTCGACCATCATCAGTTATTTTGTTCCCCAAATAGCAAACCTCCTTTACTACTTTAAGTGTCTCATTTCCTAATCTAATTCCCTCAGCATCACCCGACTTAATTCGACTACATTCCATTATCCTCGTTTTGCTTTTGTTGATGTTCATCTTATACCCTCCTTTCAAGACACTGTCCATTCCGTTCAATTGCTCTTCCAAGTCCTTTGCTGTCTCTGACAGAATTACAATGTCATCGGCGAACCTCAAAGTTATTATTTCTTGTCCATGGATTTTAATACCTACTCCAAACTTTTCTTTTGTTTCCTTTATTGCTTGCTGAATATACAGATTGAATAACATCGGGGATAGTCTACAACCCTGTCTCACACCCTTCCCAACCACTGCTTCCCTTTCATACCCCTCGACTCTTATAACTGCCATCTGCTTTCTGTACAAATCGTAAATAGCCTTTCGCTTCCTGTATTTTACCCCTGCCACCTTCAGAATTTGAAAGAGAGTATTCCAATCAACATTATCAAAAGCTTTCTCTGAGTCTACAAATGCTAGAAACGTAGGTTTGCCTTTCCTCAGTCTATTTCCTAAGATAAGTCGTAGGGTCAGTATTGCCTCACATGTTCCAACATTTCTATGTAATCCAAACTGATCTTCCCCGAGGTCGGCTTCTACCAGTTTTTCCATTCGTCTGTAAAGAATTCGTACCAGTATTTTGCAGCCGTGGCTTATTAATCTGATAGTTCGGTAATTTTCACATCTGTCAACACCTGCTTTCTTTGGGATTGAAATTATTATATTCTTCTTGAAGTCTGAGGGTATTTTGCTCGTCTCACGCATCTTGCTCATCACATGGTAGAGTTTTGTCAGAGCTGGCTCTCCCAAGGCTATTAGTAGTTCTGTTGGAATTTTGTCTACTCCCGGGGCCTTGTTTCGGCTTAGGTCTTTCAGCGCTCTGTCAAACTCTTCACGTAATATCATATCTCCCATTTCATTTTCATCTACATCCTCTTCCATTTCCATAATAATGTCCTCAAGTGCATCACCCTTGTACAGACCCTCTATATACTCCTTCAACCTTTCTTCTTTCTCTTCTTTGCGTAGAAGTTGGTTTCCATCTGAGCTCTTGATATTCATACAAGTGGTTCTCTTTTCTCCAAAGGTATCTTTAATTTATCTGTAGGCAGTATCTATCTTACCCCTGGTGAGATATGCTTCTACATCCTTACATTTGTCCTCTAGCCATCCCTGCTTAGCCATTTTGCACTTCCTGTCGATCTCATTTTTGAGACTTTTGTATTCCTTTTTGCCTGCTTCATTTATTGCATTTTCATATTTTCTCGTTTCATCAATTAATTTCAATATATCTTCTGTTACCCAAGGATTTCTTCTAGCTCTCGTCTTTGTACTTACTTGATCCTCTGGTGCCGTCACTATTTCATCCCTCAGAGCTACTTACTCTTCTTCTACTGTATTTCTTTCCCTCATTCCTGTCAATCGTTCCCTAATGTTCTCCCTGAAACTCTCTACAACCTCTGGTTCTGTCAGTTTATCCAGATCCCATCTCCTTAAATTGCCACCTTTCTGCACTTTCTTCAGTTTTAATCTACAGTTCATAACTAATAGATTGTGGTCAGGGTCCACATCTGCCCTGGAAATGCCTTAAAATTTAAAACCTGGTTCCTAAATCTCTGTCTAACCATTATATAATCTATCTAAAACCTTCTAGTATCCAGGCCTCTTTCATGCATACAACCTTCTTTTTTGCTTCTTGAACCAAGTGTTAGCTATGATTAAGTTATGGTCTGTGCAAAATTCTACCAGGCGGCTTCCTCTTTCATTTATTACCCCCATTCCATATTCACCTACTACGTTTCCTTCTCTTCCTTTTTCTACTATTGAATTCCAGTCACCCATGACTATTAAATTTTCGTCTCTCTTCACTATCTGAATAATTTCTTTTATCTCATCATACATTTTATCAATCTCTTCGTCATCTGCTGAGCTAGTTGGCATATAAACTTGTACTACTGTAGTAGGCGTGAGCTTCGTGTCTACCTTGGCCACAATAATGAGTTTACTATGCAGTTTGTAGTGGCTTACCCGCACTTGTATTTTTTTATTCATTATTATACCTACTCCTGCAATACCCCTATTTGATTTTGTATTTATAACACTGTATTCACCTGACCAGATGTCTTGTTCCTCCTGCCACCGATCGTCCCTAATTCCCACTATATCTAACTTTAACCTATCCACTTCCATTTTTAAATTTTCAAACCTACTTGCCCGATTAAGGGATCTGACATTCCACGCTCCGATCCGTAGAACGACAATTTTCTTTCTCCTGATAACGATGTCCTCCTGAGTAGTCCCCACCCAGAGATCCGGATGGGGGACTATCTTACCTCCGGAATATTTTACCCAAGAGGACGCCATCATCATTTAACCATACAGTAAAGCTGCATGCCCTCGGGAAAAATTACGGCTGTAGTTTCCCCTTGCTTTCAGCCGTTCGCAGTACCAGCATGGAAAGGCCGTTTTGGTTAGTGTTGCAAGGCCAGATCAGTCAATCATCCAGACTGATGCCCCTGCAACTACTGAAAAGGCTGCTGCCCTTCTTTAGGAACCACACGATTGTCTGGCCTCTGAACAGATATCCCTCCGTTGTGGTTGCACCTACGGTACGGCTATCTGTATCGTGGAGGCACGCAAGCCTCCCCACCAACGGCGAGGTCCATGGTTGAAGGTGGGGGGGGGGGAATGAAACCATACAAATTAAAATTACAGCTGCAACGCAAGACACAGATACACATTCTACGTATTATGACTTAGGAGAAGAATATGTAAAAACGAAAAAGCAGGACAGATAGGGATATTAGAAAGAAGTGCCCCCTCCTAACCCTCAACCCTTCCGAACAGCCCCCTCCTCACACCCACAGACCACCTCTCGTCCCCCACCCCTCGCAAATCCGCAAATCAATGTTGGTAGAAAGGAGTCTCTATAAAAACATAAAGATCTTCCCTACCCAACGGTATAGACTCTAGTACTACTTACTACCCACACCACTTACGGCTGTTTCTTATACTATTGCCCACCAAGGCTTATCAGTTATATGAATGCGTGGTGTCTGTTCCTTCGGACATGTCCGAAGGGACAGATACCACGCATTCATATAACTGATGCGCCTCTATTGGCAATGAATCCACGACCTTCTGTGTGGTTGCTCAGTTATGTCCGACCTCCTGCGGTAATCTCAAAGTAGCAAGCATGGAGGACATGGGCGGGGACTGCGGATAGGTGGTGCTAGGTTGTGTATGTTGGTCGGCCTAGAGGCGAATCGAGATAGTCCGCGCAACTGCGATGAACACTGTGTTCAGGTGCTGCACTGGGTAACGCAACTGCCTAGCAAGCAGGAGCTCCCGGGTTTGAACCCCGGTCCGACACAAATTTTCGCTCGTCGCCGCTGATTCTGTGTAAAGTCCCAATGCAGCTGACATCAACAGTCCCTTCCCTTTCCTTTCTTTTCTCCCTCTATTTTTAGTTTTCATAACATGTATAACAGCTGCGGATTCCGCATTCACTCCGTCGTATAATAGTTACCATGTTACTCCACGGCAGTCAGTGCAGAGCAGTGGTACCCAACAGTGAGTGAGAGGCGGCCCAGACAATGGAGCATCTTGGAATAATCGCATGGGTCGCAAGAGGGATATATGGCTGTTAAGGAGAAACAAATATCGTATAACCTCTACAGCATCTGTCACACTCTAGTTGAGTCAAACGTGAAGACTTTCCCATGACGGCTTGTCGTAACTTTATGTAACGCATTGATCGACTTCACAACATTGTCAACAGCTTGGCGGATCCTTAGAGGTTATTAACACACCACCAAGAAGGAGGACTTGCTAGGCTGAGATCTCTGCTGGTCAGGTGTCATATGATAGTATTCTAGCGCTGTCGAGTTACGTCATAACAAGACAAACCGTATGAGAACTGTAAAACAGAAGATATAAAAACGGACCAGCTATTGCTGCTTTGTATTTCCTCACATGCAGTGAAGAATATGGTGACCGTCAGCTTTGTATTTACAGTCTGACAGTAAAAATCTAACTAATAGAGGGAATTACATGTTAGTGTGGCATGGTGTGCAATCGAGACATAGAGGTCAGGAAACAGCTTATAGAAGCTTGAAAATTTTTAACGTGTGCCACATGTCGGATTTTGAGCATTTAGCAGCTGCTGGAGAATTAAAATTTCTTGTTTTATCTAGTATTCAGTACAGTGAACAGAGCTAAAGCTTTCAAAACTGCTGTTAGGGTATAGTGCTTTGATTACTCTTCAGGAGGGAACAATGGAGAGAAACACCAATTTTGCCGTGTTACCTAGCCAATACAGTAAGCGCATCTATTGCTTCCCTCTCACGCTTGTAAGGTGCCACCAGTTGTTAAGGTAGCGAAAGAAGTTTTCAGACTGTGATACCTAATCTCTACATACCGTATTTGTAACCGGCTCGCCAAACTCCTTATACTGTGTTGTCTGCCACTGTCTTGTGGCTGCCCATTTAGATTGGTGGATCGTGTTGAACATAATGTGTTGTAGTTTTCTTTATAACATTATTCTTGTTAATACGTAAATGTTCTGTCTAGTCGTATCTGAATTTTTTATACGTCATAACAGTTTATTTGTACATTAAAAGAGGCTGTAAGCATTCTTACTCAAATTAGTATTATAAAAGATTAGTATTGTATTCTGTACATTGGAAGCTAAGAAAATGTCACACCTGATTCCCTCCTTCCAAATCACAGCTATCTGCACACCTTTCCAAGTCATCTGAGCGTGATTGGGAAAAAAAAACCAAACTCCGTCTTGTCAACTGGTGATGCAGGAACTGAGTTCCTAAATACCCAGAGACCAACATTTAAAGCACTTATTGCAGTCGTATTATAGATGTGTGTGTATGAATTTGTCGACGAGGGACGGTATTGACAGACATGAAACATGAGGTAAATAAATGCACGAATATTTAAGATGGTTGCAGGCCACGTAATATGAGGAACTGCTGAGGAAAGTTTTAAGTGTTAACACTACTTCATGCTTCTCATCCGCACATTCCGCGGCGCCTCAGCTTTAGCGAAACGTAGTAATTACGCCTCAATTTCCTCATTTCAGGCGCTTAACGAACGAAGCGAATGCTCACGTGCGGCCCTAATGAGATTTCCTGTGGACCTCGTTTGTGCACTTGACCAATTTAGAGCGACGCCTGCGTAAGCACATTCTAAGTGTCTTTCCTAGCGTCGGTAGCAGTCTGGAAAGTTTCACACCTCGGTAATCAACAAACAGAATTAGCGGTCATTGTGCGCTTCAACAACGCAGAATTCACAAACAATTTTTTTCTGTTACACGAGGCATGTTTTAACGTTTCTTTCGAGACTGAGGACAGACTGTTTCCTTAAACGTGCTCTACCTGGCGCGAATCACTTCGAAACAGCTTCTAAGTAACTGCTACTGAACTGTTCAAGGAGACATTTCAAAATCGTATAACAGTTTATTAATTCAAGATCACCTAATTACCACAAATATTCACGTTGCCGGTTTCAACATATCATTTCCATCGTTACATGTGATAATAACCCACATACAGTTTCATTATGGTATATAAGCTCTAGTTAAATGATTATTGAAAAATTGCGTTAAATATGTCAGTAAGATACACGTCATGTCATCATATGCTTAGAGAGTCCGCTTGGAATCAGAAGCTGGTTTTCTTTAGCATAGGCCCTTCCTTAGTTTTCATTTATCATTTGTCTCTCGCCTAACGGAAAGTCCAAAGCGACTGTAAAAAAAAGCACTTGTTACTTCTATACATAACAAAGGTAAAACAATGATCCGGCAAAATTATAGAACAATATCCTTAACATTGGTTTTCTGCAGAATTAAATATTCTAAGTTCGAATAAAGTACATTTCCTGGAGACAAAGAGTTTCTATCCACAAATCAGCACGGATTTAGAAAGCATTGATCGTGCGAAACTCAGCTTGCCCTTATCTCGCACGACACCCTGCAAACCATGGATGGAGGGGAACAAGCATATTCCATACTCCTAGATTTTCGGAATGTGTTTGACACGGCAGAGCAGATTAATAACTAAGATACGAACGTTCAGAAAAGGTTCCCAGGTATGTGAATGGCTCGAAGACTTCTTAATTAATGGAATCCATTACACTGTCCTGGACGGCGAGTGTTCATCAGAGAATTGAGTATTATCAGGAGTGCCACAGGATAGTGTGCAAAAACGACCTGACAGATAGGTTGAGCAGCAGTCTGTACCTGTTTGCCAATGAAGCTATAGCGTACGGGAAAGTGTTGTCATTAAGTGACTGTAGGATGATGCAGGACGTGTTAGATCGAATTTCTGTTATGTATGATGAATGACAGCTTGCTCTAAATATAGAAAAACATTGAATTTTATTTCGAGAATTACAGGAACGTGCAGTTCATATTTAAAGGAGACCGCTAATGGAGCTCTCGTGCGAACCATTCTTGACTAATTCTCGGATGTTTGGGATCTGCACAAGGTAGGATTAAATGAAGACGTCGAAGCAATTCAGAGGCGTCTTGCTAGATTTGTTTCCGGCAGGTTCGATCAACATTTGATTTTATGGAGATGTGTTCAACTCAAATGGGAATCACTGGACGGAAGACGACGTTCTTTTCGCGAAACACTATTGAGGAAATTTGGAGAACCGGCATTTTTAGCTGACTGCAGAATGGTTCTACTGTCGCCAACGTACATTTCGCCCACGGTCCGCGAAGATAAGAGAAATTAGAGCCCGTACCCGCATAGACTTTCGTTTCCACCACGATCCATTTCCGAGTGGAATGGGAATGGTAATGCCAGTTAGTGGTATAAGGTACTCCCCGTCATGCACCGTATGGCGGCTGATGGGAAATGCGGGTAGATGTAGGTGTTGTACACTTATTTTCAGTGCACTACAGGTATAAAGATAAATGAGTTAAAAATATGAAGCCAAATGCAACTACTCTATAACAAGCCACCGGAGACAACAAGTCCCTTGTACTAAAATACTCATAAAATATAACTGAAGAACCTATGAACTTTTATCCGTGGAATTCGTATTCACTCCTTACATGACGTAACTGATTGATTCGGTACCAGAAAACACTGAAGCCAGAATATCAGCAACAGGAATCCTACACCCATTTTGACAAACGGAGAAGCAGTGGCTCATTGCAAAGAGCCCACTTGCATGTGCTCGAAAAAATGTCTCCTGAGCTGTTGACAGCATTGATCGATTTTTGTGTAATTACGCAGCACACAGGTAATAACAAAGAACGTGTATCTACAGAGGAAGAATTTGCGTTTTTCATGGAGTACTAAGAGAAAAACATCGGGAGTACTGAGATAAATACTGTTTTCAATTTTTGTAAATGTTAAAACATAGCGTCTGGTGGGAGGTATTCGGTGAGACGTGCAAAGAATACAGAATTCCAGCAAAAACATATAACCGGAGCTGGAATCTGTGAAAGTTACTCACAGTTTGTCAAAGTGAATTTGAGAGCACCTGAACAAGAACAAGGCTCTTACTGACAGATTATTGGGCAATAAAATATACATTTGCATCCAGTTGGCATGTGGTTACTTATACGCTCAGAAATAATGTTTATAAAATGATTTACTTTTCTCGGTCCATAATGGTGTTGGGCACACAATTAAGAAGCAGTCGGCACACAAAGCTCCTCAAATTGTTGATGTAAGTCGAATTCAGACATCAAAGAGTTTCTTTGAAAACCACCTAGTCCAGATGTCTAACAGCAATGTTGTACCACACTTTGCACGTCACTAAAAGTTCGAAATGTTGTTCTAATGTATTACTGAGATACTAGACCTTCTGAACAATATTAAAATTTGTTACTGAGGTTCATTTTACGTTTTTGACATTATGTAAAGGACGGAAAATCATAAATATATTCACAATAACACTGAGATTGAAACATTTCGTGTGACTGATTAGTTGTGATAATCGAAATTAGTAGCAACAATAAAAATTTTCCATACCAGCTGATGATAGTTCAGGCCGATTTTCAGCGAGCGTACGCAAACTGTGGGGCACCACTTGCTAAAAATATTTACCATTAGAGTTCCAGAAAAGAGTTATCGTTGTACTAGCCAAGACCAAAGTAGACAATAATTATAGAAATTATTGAGACGTAAGTGTGAATTATCATCCTTGTAAAATGTTGACTCAAATGCCCTAGAAAAGAATTGAAAAGGTGGTGAGGGATGATTAGTTTGTTTTCAGAAAAGGTAAATGTACCAGACAGGATGAGCTTGCACTTAGTAATCTATGGAAGCATAATGACAGCTTATGATACTTCTAATAGAACTTGTGGATCAAGAGAAAGTCTCCGATTGTAAAGTGGAATAATGTGCCCACAGTTCTGAAGAAAGTGGTACGAAGAAGACGACAGATAAGTAATCTGCAATATGTGCAGAAACAAGGCAGGCGTATTAAAAGTGGAAGGATGAGTAGATTTTGAGATCATTGTTAGGCGTAGTTGTACTGGCTGGTTCAAATGGCTCTGAGTACTATGGGACTTAACATCTGTGGTCATCAGTCCTCTAGAACTTAGAACTACTTAAACCTAACTAAGCTAAGGACATCACACACATCCATGCCCGAGGCAGGATTCGAACCTGCGACCGTAGCGGTCACGCGGTTCCAGACTCAAGCGCCTAGAACCGCACGGCCACACCGGCCGGCGTAGTTGTACTCTATCACCCCATACCGAAGAATTCGTGAGGAACGGTGAAAGTAGCTCTTTGATTATTTTTTTTTATTAAACACTGAACTACAAAATTTCCCCTGAGAAAGAAACCCAAACTTAACCTATTCATTTATTACCCACAAAATACAAACCCAACGCAATCTGACTGCTATACATTGACAACATGACTTCCAATAATTAACACAAAAGAATGGCCCTGAAGTGCAAGAAATCCTAACAGTGATACAAATAAAAAAGAGAAATTAATGAAGTATGAAACTACCTCAAATTCTGTTAACTGCCTAAACTTATTTCAGTCACGAATCCCGATGATGAAAACCCCATTCTTTTTCATAAGTCACTTACCTCACAGAAAATCTTCATAAAACGAATTACAGCAACTACAGCAAGTAGCAACAACTACCAGCTAAATAAAAAGATTCTAACTACTATATACTATATACATTCCAGTAAGTAGCACAAAGTTCAAACTCCAAACTTTAATCATATGTTTACAAGTAGTAGTGTATGTCGTGTCTGTGGAGTATTCTGCAAAGAAGTGTCAATAGTGAGGTCAATGGCCTCTCTTTTCTACAGCTATGCGAGCACTTGCGGAGTGCGGCCAGCTTCAAAGTGGCTGAAGCGGCTCCAGTAAAGTTGAAAGGCAACACAACAATTGGTAAATTTCAAGGAGGCTAGCAGAGCAGCCCAACACAGCAGAGCATTACGTCAACGTCACATATACTCTTCACCAAAATATTTACGACAGCAGTATCAGCTACAACGACAGTTTCATACAAATAAAAAAAATTCACAGCAGGGTAAGTGTGAAAACGAAATCTCATCACTAACAGTGTCCAAAAATTTCCGTCAGCATTCTGATACTCACATTCACATATATACTCACATTTCATATTGACCATAACCGTATCTCATCGTCATAATACACATCGCCGTCATAACAATATCGTCATAACACATCAATCACATCGCAAAATCGTCGTAGCTTCCTTCATTAATCTCTAAAATAACCTCAAAAATGCTCTCTCCTCGTTTCAATAGTGTCATCTACCTCAAACGTACATCAAAAATCATGAGCCCATACAATATACATTACACAAAGCTCTTGCAATATCACAGTGGTTCCGAAAATATATGTGAACAGTTCACAAAATGCAGACAATATACAAATTCATAAATGCAAAGTAATTACCTAGACATGTGTCAGAGACGTAAAAATATTCATTTCTCTCTGTTAAATGACCAGATAGCTGTGTAATTCTGTGTTAGAGAAATATGGTACCTATGTACCATATAAGCAAATACCATATCAGCTGGGGCGCCTTGCACTTGCCACACTCATGGTACACAAAGTAGGCGTACCCCCTTGAGGGATGATGTAATTATACCTCAGATCTTACAGATTAAAACTGCGGAATGAAACGTATCATAGAAAACCTTCTGTGTATCATTGTAGTTCAAAAATATTTCTGCCGCGCGGGATTAGCCGAGCTGTCTTAGGCGCTGCAGTCATGGACTGTGCGGCTGGTCCCGGCGGAGGTTCGAGTCCTTCCTCGGGCATGGGTGTGTGTGTTTGTCCTTAGGATAATTTAGGTTAAGTAGTGTGTAAGCTTAGGGACTGATGACCTTAGCAGTTAGGTCCCATAAGATTTAAAAAAAAAATATTTCTAATAATGTTTCAAGTACAAAAAGTAATCACTCAAATAGTGTCATGTAGCCCTAAATTGTACTTCTGGCTGTAAGAAAATTTCTATCATCGCTTAGCGGTAAAAATGTGCCAAATGTCGTAATTACTTTAGTTCATAAGCAAAGTTCTACAAAAATCAATTTACTTACCTTGTCGTATACAAAAGTAAAGTGCTATGCATATAAATGTCGTATTTACTACGTTCATTACCGTGACCTTGGAAGTACTGTACTGTAACGTATTGTTGTGTTACGAAAATAACTGTCTCATTGTAGCCATGCCACAAAAGTCATAACCAAAACGTGTTTTACTTTCCAGAAGAACGTAGAAAAATTGTGCAGATATAAAACAGATACAGCGTAAAAGCAATAATGAAAATTGTGTTACTCGTTAGCAGCGTCGTAAATAATTGTGTTGCTGTCAAACAAACCAAATACTGTGTCATCTGTGACCTCTCATAAAGTTCTTTAATTAAAAATGACATTTCAAGTAAACCAAAATGTTGCAGTAACACCTCATTAACAGTATATGTTCCAAGAATGTGAGCATTATTGTCATGACGTAATCGTGCAACTGACAAGCGAAAATGTACTAACAATAAGACTATATCACCTGTTCCCTACAAAACTGTTCTCGTAAAATTACTGTCTTAATATCTTTCTTGACTGGATAGTTAACTTTAAAACATCGCTGCATGTTAACAGGTTTTAAATGTGACAAAGCGCAATAATTACTTGAAGTGAAAAATTTTATAACAAAGACTAAGTCAGAAAGCATATTATTTCTGAATAAACACTTTTACATGAGAAATGTGATGTAATCTTTACTTTTCTTAGTACGCAGAATTTCAGCTTCAACACAATTATCATGCGGTATACGTCGGATCCTGTAAGGTCCATTGTAAATTAGAAAAAAAATTTGACTGAAATGTTTCTTCTTATGTGACACTCAACAGGCTTCAGTAAGAACTTTTTGACCAATGTGTAGTTTCTTTGCATTTGTCTTACGCTAAAGTTTTCTCCTTTTGTCTGCAGCAGAATTTATATGTTTTAATACCCAAATCAGTTATGTCTTTATGTCGAAGTTTACGTGTACTCGCAAAAGGTACAAGCTCTCTGATTCTTTTTGGTGTTTCCTCATTCTTCAGTAGAAGAATAGGTGGTAGAGCAGTGGAATCATGAGGCATTTCATTCAGTACATTTTGAAATGAGTGTAAGTATGTATCCCAGTGCTGATGCTTCCTGTGACAATGCAGTCTGCAAAGCTTATTAATTTCTTTTATAATGCGTGAACACTACTACCATGTGAACACTACAGTGAAATAAAAACAGGTTTGATTTTACGATTGCGAAGCATGCGTGACCAAATAGCAGATCTGAAATCGTGGTCCATTATCTGAAATGACCTTGTCAACGTGTCCAACTTCACGCAAGAAATTTTTAACAATCCGTTGGATACAGAACGTCCAGTGGCTTTGCGTAACGATGTGAAAGAAACAAATTTTGAAGTACGTTCAACAGCGACGAAAACGTACAAAAATCCATTCAATGTTTAACAAGGGGTCCCAGAATATCAACTGCAGCTAATTCTTTTAAACTAGTAGGAATAATAGGACACAATGGAGGACGATGTGAGACGGTAGACGGTTTAGCTTTTTGACAAATATTGCAAACAGACAGAACTCTCCTATTTCTCTTTTACATGTTGTTAAAATAACAAGTCGTCCGAAGTATATGATAACATTTTCGCGGACCAAAATGCGCTTAGCTGAAATGAATGTACTAGGTGAGCTTATTAACAAAATCATCAGGAATACACAGTAAGCTTGGTATCAGCAGTGGAACGTTTGAAGAGTATGTTATTTCTAACCAGGTAATAATGGCGAATCTGCGTGTGTGTCTTCATGCCATTTACTTTTAATATCTTTCCAAATCGTATCCTTGTCTTGCTCATGAGCAATGTCCTATAAAGACGCAGTGATGAAATTTTCAAAAGCTGCTTTTTGAGTGTAAAGAATGTTGAAATTTTTCTCAAGGCTAGCGTCTGTGTTGCTTTTCACAAGGCCGGACGCTGCGCGTGAAAGTGCGTCCGCAACAATGTTTTCCGCGACAGGAATGTAGACTATTGTGAAGTGGAAGCTTGTAGAAATAATGCCCAACGTTTCAACCTGTCATTATTTTATTTTGAAGACATGAGAAATTGCAAATGCTCGATGATCACTATAAACTTTTACATTTTTGCCAGACGAAATTTGTCAAATGCCCAAACGATAGCTAAAGCTTCTAGTTCAGTGACGGAATAATTTTTCTCAGGTTTTGTTAGCACCCAGCTATCAAAAGTGATGTTTTCCGAACAGTAATGTCATTCTCTATAGCTTCTTGAAATAAATGGGCACCAAGACCAACTTTATAAAGATTCCATTCCAAGACAGAAAGCCTGTGACAGATCTGGATAAGCTAAGATGGGCGCGTTAAGCAGCACTTCTTTCAAAGAATCAAATTCCAACTGCGCCTGTTCTTCCCAGTTCCAAAAACTGTTTTTTTCCAGTGAGAGAATAAAGTTTTGTAGTTACTAGAACTTGCATATTCAGGAAACGACGGTAGAAATTCACGAAACCTAGAAAACTGCGAACTTGTTTTTTTGTGGATGGAACAGGAATAGCTCAGATTGCTTCCAACTTTTCAGAATCCAACTGAATGCCCTCAGAAGAGATAATGTGACTCACAAACTTCACTTTTGTCCTACCGACTTCAGATTTTTCCAAGTTATCTGTAATGCCAGATTCAGCAAAAATACGCAACAAACTGTTGAGGATACAATTATGTTGTTCCCAAGAGATTCCTGCTATTAAAATATCGACCACGTACGAGGTGATGTGTCGTTTTAAAAACTGTGGTAATATGGAATTTAGTCCACGAATGAATGCTGCCGAAGAAATATTCTAACCAAAAGAAAGTTTCCGAAATTGATAACAAACGCGGAAACAAAGAAAAGCCATATGTTTTCTACATTCTGGATGAAGTTCGATTTGCCAAAAGCTGAATCTGAAATCAGTTTAAGACAACACCTTCACGCCATTGAAATTCTGAAGAAGTTTTTCCAACGGCCTGTCTGTTTCAGGAATGATTATGGTATTTATTTGTCTGGAATCTAAGACAAGAGTGATCGATCCATTTTTCTTCTCAACAACATGTAACGGATTATTTTATGAGCTTACCGCTGGTTTAATAATGCCCTCGTCAAGCATAGATTTAATTCCGTTCTGATACGGTCCCTATATTGTGCCGGAATTACGTATGGTCTGACGCAAAATTTTGTATGCTCACTAAAACGAAATTTGTACTGAAATCCCTTAATAGTTCCTGTTGTGTGAGTAAAAACTGTGAAATGTGATTGCAAGATGTCAAAAAGGTCCTGCCTATCAATGTCACTACAGTCCTCAATTGTTTGAATTTTTTCTGAATTGAAACATTAGCATCTAATATGTCATCAATATCATCCCTGTCTGTACTTGCAAAGTGATCATTAGTGTCAAATTCCGTCGAAAGTTCCAAACTGTGATCTGGCAAAAGGTAAAGCCGATTAATTTCGCCGGCCGTGGTGGCCGTGCGGTTCTAGGCGCTGCAGTCCGGAACCGCGGGACTGCTACGGTCGCAGGCTCGAATCCTGCCTCGGGCATGGATGTGTGTGATGTTCCTTAGGTTAGTTAGGTTTAAGTGGTTCTAAGTTCTAGGGGACTGATGACTTAAGATGTTAAGTCCCATAGCGCTCAGAGCCATTTGAACCATTTGAACCAAGTTACTGCTATGTTAGTGACAACTTGTGAACAGTGGCCAAGAGAGCCATGGAAATGAAAACACCGCAACGCATCACAATGAGACTGCCATGCCAGAAGAACAAAGTGAGCGACCGGTACAAAACATTTTCGTGCAAAAATCAGTCCAGCTTCCAAAGTGACATCGCCTCTTACTAAGTTTTCTCTTCTTCCACAGGATGACCATAGCATTTACGAAAAGACTATGTACCATCAGTATCACCTTATTGTAAAGTTGTTTTTGTAATGCCATTTAGCCTGAAGATGAGGTATAAGCCTCGAAACATGTCGCTAAATAAATAAGTAATACAATAGTTGACTAACTTTGTGACTGGTAGCGGTAATTAAAAAAAAACCTTTATATATTTCTTGAGACAGTCACCTTCGAAAAAATGTCAAAATGGATTCAAATTCTATTGTTTTTCTGCCAATGGTTGTCATACGGGTGGTATCTGTTTTGGTCACGATTTGCGTTGTAACAGTAGACTTGTGTACGGTTATTGTTTCTGTCGTCACAAAATTGTGATGGATGTGACCCATAGTTGTTGTATTCCTGTTTTCGCCTCATGTCGATTTCCAATTCTTGCAAACGTTTTCGATATCATCTTTACAACGTCCAGCCAAAATAATATGTCTTAAGCGTTCAGGAAATTTAATTAAGCAAATGCGAATAAGTTCGGAGGAGCTGTAAGGATTTGACAGGTACTGATTCTTGTATAACAGATCTTCAATATATGTTACAGGGTTGGAAAATTCAGACTGTTCGAAAAGCTTAATCATTATAATACTGTGTTTTACTCGATCGTGTGTAGTCTGAGACGAATATGCAGAAAGGAAGCCACGATAAAAATCTCCTTCTCTGTGACAATCGCGAATAACCGATCGCATTCTTACATTTGGTTCATTTTCTAAATAGCCACACATAAATTCTAATCTATGCTCTAATGACCAATTATGAGGAAAACAATGAGAAAATTGATGAAGCCAGGCTTGTGGATGTATGTCATTACTAGAATTCTTCAATGTTTTAAATTCAGGCGTTGTGATGAAGAGCTTATAGTCGAAGTAATCGCGTCAGCGAGACGCAGATTGGTCATTGTTACGTCGTGTCGTCTGTTCCATCTCAAGACTCGGTGCATCCTGTCGACTCCTTTCAAGATTTCCGAAATACAATGTGTTATTAGCGTGTGACTTTCCCATGTTTCTAAATCCCTCTTCCCGCGACGGAGCGCGAGTATCCTCTGAAAAATGTAATTCTTGTTTTACCTGTCCCAACTGATCTTGTACTTCCCGAATTTCTCTCTTGTGTTGCGCGTTACTTTGTTTCTGACTCTGATTAAATTTCCTAATTTTCGCGTACTCCCCTGTGTGATAAAAGCTACCGGTCTTGTATCATTCAAATCATCATCTAACTTCGTATATAAGTTTTTTCACTGATCCAAACGTTCGGCTATTTGTTCCAGCGATGTGCTGCTTTCCTCCGTGTGTTTTTCCGAGCCAAGTTGTAGAGTATCCATTTTTGTGGTAGTCGGATCTACTGTGTCCTTTAAGTTTCCCTGACCTTTTTCAAGTCGCTCAACCGTATCGGTAGATGCAACAGAGTCAATTTTAGTCTGCAAGGTGTCGAGATTTTCGTGTACAATGGTCTGCAGTACTTTTATTGCTGCTTCATGGTTCTGAAATGTGTCTTCACGTCCCAAAAAAAAAAAAAAAAAAAAAAAAAAAAAAAAAAAGAAAAAGGCTGAAAATGCTTTTTCCGTCTTCAGAAATGTTTTGATATTTCGATTCGATTTTGAGTATCTCAGCGGTTAAATCTTTACGTGTTTGTTCAACTGTTTGTTTAATTTCGTCAGTTGTGTCTAACTTTTGAAGTTGTTGCTCTGTTTGTTTCTGATTTTGTTCCATTGTGTCTAATGTTTGAAGCTTTTGGTTTGTTGGATCCAATTTTGAAATTAATTGCAATAACAATGCATTAGTGGCTGAAACATGTTCCTTTGTGTTTTTCGTCAGTGCATTTGCACCGGCACTATTCGTATTTTGAAAAGCAGAGAGTGTGTCTTGACTTAATTCAGAAAGGTGTATTGATGCAAAACCTGAATCTACGGTATTTGCAAGGTTTTGTTCTGTTATTTCGCAATCCTGAGGCGAACTGTTACCGACCGATCGATCGTCAATAGTTCCCTGTTCACTGATTGTATCAATTCCTATCCTGTTATTTATTGTCTGGTCCATGTCCCTACGCACTGTTACCAAATTATTGTCGTGAACATTTCTCAGTTCGTTTCTAGAAGGTGCTAGCAAGCTACGCTCGTCGTCACTGTCATTTCTCATTTTGCTTTGCAGCCTAGTGTTACGCTTTTCACACGCCATGATTATCACATTTTACACTATAACACACGAAGAACAATCTGAAGATCACAAATAAGAAGAAGCTCTAAAATAGCATTGAAAACAATAAATACCTAATTAGTTGCAAAAGCGACTGCGAGATACTTAGTGCAAAACCCGACGCATGCCACAACTGTGTACTTTACTCATGACAATACAGAACAAAAATAAGAAATTCCATACATAAAATTACGTGCTAGTAGTGAACAATAACTAATTTCTAATCTTGCATTAATTATTGAAACTTCAAGGAAATCAGAAGATTACAGTGAAACATCCTCGGCTAAGGGTCGACAGGTGAAACTAGCTCTTTAATTTTTTATTAAACACTGACCTACAGAATTTTCACTCACAAAGACAACTCAAACTTAACCCATTCGTTTATTACCCACAATATACATCCAATCGCAATCTGACTGCTATACATTGACAACACGGCTTCCAGTAATAAACACGAAAGAATGGTCCTGAATTGCTAGAAATCCTAACAATGGTGCAAAGCCAAAAAAAAAAAAAAAAAAAAAAAAAAAAAAAAAAAAAAAAAAAAAAAAAAAAACGGTTGAGAGAACACAATCAACACAGTTCAGATGCGGCAACGCCAGTATTGTTAGTTAGAACTGTGTACCAAAGTTTCAAGTTAAATGTATGTACATAGATATGTGACTATTCTTCAAAACTGCTCAAACATAAGCAGTACTCTTGTACAGTGCACGAGTTATAAATATATATTGTCATTCAAGTGGAAGTAGAATAAGAGTTATAGTAAAATGAACAAATATTTTATGTGTATTGTTGTAACCACTCGTCCCCTCCTGAAGTGAATCTACGCTTACTATGCCACACAACAAATGTTGATGAGGCTGTCTCAAAATTTTTTTTTTTTTTGTCCACATCAACAGCAGACACGTATAAATGGAAAGATTAGCTCACGATATGACGTAATGAAGGATGGCATAAAATCTGTGAGAAAGCAGAAACTCATAAAATAAAGAAGAATAATGCAAATGATATTTATTTCCACAGAGCTCACAAGTTTCAGTACAAAATAATTCAAATTGTTTTCCTACTGTTAGGTCGTACAGATGAGATTGGAGAGGTAAAGACTTTTAATGAGAAATATTTGTCTGTATTTCTGGAAGACTGGAAGTTAGAGAAATTAGATTGTAAAACAAGGAAATTATCTGCACACAGTCTAGGATGGCGGGTTATTACTGAGCAATGGCATGGAGGGGAACCAATACCTCCCTGGTTAGCTAGCATAAGCGTCCGCATCAGCAGCGGTACAGAACGATGTGTATTGATTTGGATACCTTACAGTGGTCCTCATAATTTCAGGACAGTGATTGTTCAATTCTGTTGTTAAAAATAACGTGCTTCTTTAGATTTCATTCTTTTCGTGTCTTCTGCCATCTAATACGCACAATCGGCGAATATCTCTGTGGTGTTCACAATTTCTTGTTACGTGCGCCTACCATCTAGAAGTTAGCTGTGCATCTTATGGGGAGATAAGTTGGTTGGTTGGTTGATTCAAGGGCGGGGACCAAGGGAGATAAGTATTCACTAGTTATTGCTCTGTTGTATTTTAAGTGTGTCTTAGAATTTTCGGTTTAATGTAGCGTGTCTTTCTTTCTTTGGGCCTTTGTCCCGCTACAACGCGGGGTCGGCCTGGTTATTACGGATGTGGCAGCGTTGGTTGCAGAGGGTGGCCGGATGCCCTTCCTGCCGCCATCCCAAATCCCCTGGGACGTAAACAGTGTACCCCAGCTGTCGGCGTCTACTATAAGCCTTGAAATAGTGTGAACGTTTTCAAATGTCTGTAAGTCGTGTAACTGAGGCGGAACGTGGGGAAGAGCCGGGTATTCACCTACCTAGATGTGGAAAACCGCCTAAAAACCACATCCAGGCTGGCGGATATACCGGCCCTCGTCGTTGCCGGGCGGTTTCGATCCGGTGCCGGCGCGCCTACCCGAGTCCAGGAAGCAGCACATTACCGCTCTCCGCTACCCTGGCGGGTTGTAAAAGTAGTGTTATATGTATTAAATGTGGATGTTGCAATAGGATAGTGAGTATCAGAGAAAATGTCTGAACTATGTGTTGGTGTTCTAGTGAGGCGATTATAGTATGGAGGCCAGCGAAGTATCAGATGAGGCACTCCAATAGAGTTGCAGATTAGTAGTCGCCACAAGCGAATCGTGGAACGGGGAGGAAAGATTTGTGCCCTTCAAGCAGAATTAGAAATGACCAAAGCGGAATTAGACTGGTTGAAAGGGAAAACAGACAGTTTGAACCCAAGTGAGGTAATAATTAATAATCAACAAGAGGAAATCTCAGAAACCATGTTTCAAATTCCGATTAACAGTCAGTTTGACTTACCTGAAATAGGAGAAGAGCCTCAACCAGTTTTTGAGCAAAGTAGAGCGCAGTAGACTCATAGGAACAACTTTATGGAGAGATCGGTAGAAAGTTAAGCAGAAAAAGTCATTTTTCTAGGTACAGTTACGTTAGGGATGCAAACCCAATGGCACAGAAAAAGATGAGTGTAGAATTCCGGGTCTGAAGCATCATGAAACGCTGTGTCAAGTTTAGGCAAGTGATAGAGAACATTGGGGCTTCATGCAGAGATTTTGGTGACTTCTAATCAAGCTGCTGGCCTATGCGGTATCGTCTCAGTTGTGCGACTGGATTCGTGATTTACTGTCAGGAAGGTCGCAGTTCGTAGTAATAGACGGCAAATCATCGAGTAAAACGGAAGTGATATCAGGTGTTCCCCAGGGAAGCGTCCTGGGACCTCTGCTGTTCCTGATCTATATAAATGACCTGGGTGACAATCTGAGCAGTTCTCTTAGGTTGTTCGCAGATGATGCTGTAATTTACCGTCTAGTAAGGCCATCCGAAGACCAGTATCAGCTGCAAAGCAGTTTAGAAACGATTGCTGTATGGTGTGGCATGTGGCAGTTGACGCTAAATAACGAAAAGTGTGAGGTGATCCACATGAGTTCCAAAAGAAATCCGTTGGAATTCGATTACTCAATAAATAGTACAATTCTCAAGGCTGTCAATTCAACTAAGTACCTGGATGTTAAAATTACGAACAACTTCAGTTGGAAAGACCACATAGAAAATATTGTGGGGAAGGCGAGCCAAAGGTTGCGTTTCATTGGCAGGACACTTAGAAGATGCAACAAATCCACTAAAGAGACAGCTTACACTCCACTCGTTCTTCCTCTGTTAGAATATTGCTGCGCGGTGTGGGATCTTTACCAGGTGGGATTGACGGAAGACATCGAAAGGGTGCAAAAAAGGGCAGCTCGTTTTGTATTATCATGTAATAGGGGAGAGAGCGTGGCAGATATGATACGCGAGTTGGGATGGAAGTCATTAATGCAAAGACGTTTTTCGTCGCGGCGAGACCTATTTACGAAATTTCAGTCACCAACTTTCTCTTCCGAATGCGAAAATATTTTGTCGAGCCCAACCTACATAGGTAGGAATGATCATCAAAATAAAATAAGAGAAATCAGAGCTTGAACAGAAAGGTTTAGGTGTTCGTTTCTCCCTCTCGTTGTTCGGGAGTGGAATGGTAGGGAGATAGTATGATTGTGGTTCGATGAACCCTCTGGCAAGCACTTAAATGTGAATTGCAGAGTAATCATGTAGATGTAGAGGGAATGAAAGAAGATTAGGGATTAACGTCCAAATTTTTATGTATACATACTGCTGAAAACCTGAACCGCTAGAAGCATATTACTGAGTTGCTCAAAAAATTAAATTCACCTACTTTTGCACTTCGTGTCATTGCTAGTCTTGGAAATAAACGGATCATCCTCGTGTCGTATTCTGGATTTTTCCACTCAATAATGTCTTACGAAATCACTTAGAAAGAATGTATTAATTGAACAAATGTGAGCAATAAGAATAATATATGGTGTTTGCCTATCGTAGTCACGTGGGTAACTCTTCAAAGAGCTAGGCACTTTAACTGTACCACAATAACACATATATTCACAAACGAAATTCTTCATAAATAATCCATCACAATTTTTAAAAATAGTGATGTCCATATCTCCAACTCTAGAGGAAAAAATGACCTTTATTACACATTAGTAAAGCTGTCAGTGTCTCAGAAAGGAGTTCAATAAGCCGCAACCAATTTGTTTGATTCTTTGCCCAACTACATACTATGTCTCACAGGGAGCAAAGCAAGTTTCAGACCTAGCTCATTTCTGCTTGAGAGCTCTATATATTCCATGGACAAATTTTTATATAAAACTGGCAGCCTGTAAAAAAAGAAACTTAGTTTTTAAGTGTAATTGCATCAGTAGGATAAAAAAGTAATTTTACGGTAGTGTTGATACTAATCACGCACACATATCGCGCATACTAAATCATTTCGACAGAAACATCGTATCGTTCAAATGATCTATGGAACATGTCCTTAACTAATAAGATGAGGGGCAACTGCCACTTCCTCCAACCCCCTCCCCCCACACCCATGGAAGCTTGGCACCTTCTCATCACTGATTTCTCCCACGAGTTATCAGTTGTTTTGATTCGATATGCTTCTGTATGTCTCTTACTCAACCAGAGCAACAGGCATCTACAAAGGACGTCAAAAAGAGGATTTTGCCCTCTTGTGGAATCTGCAGGAAGGAGTTTCTGTTCATTGCAGAGTTCTCACGCATTTTTAAGAATGGTTGTATGCGATTCTACCAAATGGCAGATTTAGTTTCTTCTGGCGTCACTACATTGTCGGGCGTAATAGTAAATAGTGTAGTTTTAAGAATAGCTTACAAATTTTGCTTTGTTGGGGTGTCATGCTGTTCTTTTGACTTAGACGAATAGTGTCCAAAACTAACCGTTTTTGACATCATTAATCACGTTGTAGAGGCATTATCTATGTTTCTTAAATTGAAGTATAGTATTTTTGTGCCAGAATGTCAGAATAGGAGATTTGTACTAGAAAAATTCAGTGATATAGCTCTTTTGTAGGTCTGTCAAGAAATTACGGTGTAAAACAACAGAACATGCGAATGTTTGTTACGTTGTTGTGGACGCTTGAATGGTGAGCCGCTCGGAAGTTTACTCTACTGCCCCCTTCACATCGAGTATGGCATAAACTTTCGTATCGCTTCCTCGGCAGCGCTGATTACCGCGGAGAGTACCGCAAACCTCCGGAACACCAAAAAAATCATCTTATATAACATATCGATACTCATTCTTAGTTCTCACCCGAAAAAGAGTTCCGGCTCTGAATTTTTCTCATTCAGAGCTGCAGAAAATACTATAACTTTATTTAAAAATAATTTGATGCCTGCATCTCTGTCGGTAGTAAAGGTGTGAAAATTCGTTTGTCTTTGTCCCTTAATTTGTCCAGAAGAATTGAGAATCAAGAGTTAACTGAAGTGAAAAAATTAGACACCTGACCTCGTTTAGGCAACCATGCAAACGGCACGAAGAAGCATTGGCGTCTTCAGAAATTTACTGAAGACCACTCAAGATGTTCATTTTTTATGTACGTGTTTCGATGACGTTGGGAACTATCGTGTCCAGACAACTAAATTTGACAAGGAGTACACATAACTTAATATATTTCAAACAACTGATAGGTATTCCCGCAATCACTTATGAAAAACTACTTCGAAAATTAAATGGTAAGCATATTTCATAACCTACAAAAATATCATGTTAGTACCTTTCAAAGCGGATAAACAGGAAATAAACGCTTATAAAGCTTTAATACCATCTATAATAATGTATTTACTTCCAAATTTCACATCTGACACTGTTAATGGATTTATTGCATTATTTCATGTGTTCTAGTATACAATGCTGATTGGATACTTACATTTGAACATATTTGAGTTTCTTTGGTGAGGTTGAAGGACGTCAGCCTGTTCTCTGGCTGACTCCTTTCATATTTGCTTTATATGATATCAATTTGCACCATTCTGGAAACAGAGATGAAAAAGAAACGTAACATACACTGTTGTTCGAGTGTAGTGCATCTGTCCCTCCCCGATCTCCACGTCTCAGTAACGTAGCTGACTCTCCCAACAGTGGCATCAGTTTTACACTGAGGTGACAAAAGTCATGGGATAGAGACATGCAAATATACAAATGACGGCAGTATCGCGTACACAAGGTATAAAAGTGCAGTTCATTGGCGGAGTTGCCATTTCTGCTCAGTGAAAAAGTTTCCCACGTGATTAAAGCTGCACGACCGTAGTTAATAGCCTTTGAAAGCGGAATGGTAATTGGAGTTACATGCATGGGACGTTCCATTTCGGGAATTGTTTGGAAATTAAATATTCTGAGACTCAAAGTGTGAAGAATGCGACGAGAATACAAATTTCAGGCATTAACCCTTACCACGGACATCGCACTTGCCAAAGGCATCCACTTAACGACCAAGAGCAGCAGCGTTTGCGTAGTGCTAACAGATAAGAAACACTGCGTGAACTAACAGCAGAAATCGATGTGGGACATATGACGAACGTATCTGTTAGCACAGTGCGATGAAATGTGGCGTCAATGGGCTATGGAAGTAGAAGACCGACGCGAGTGCCTTTGCCTCTCCTGGATTCGTGACTACGTCGGTTGGATTCTAAACGAATGGAAAACAGTAACCCGTTCAGATGAGCTCTGCTTTCAATTGGTAAGAGCTGATGGTAGGGTTTGAGTGTTGCTCAGACCCCATGAAGCCATGGACCCAAGTTGTCAACAAAGCAGAGTGCAAGCTAGTGGTAGCTACACAACGGTGTGGACTCTGTTTACATGAAAAGGACTGTGTCCCCTGTTCCAACTGAACCGAAAATTGACTGGAAATAGTCATTATCGGCTACTTGAAGACCATTTGCGGTCATTCACAGACTTCATGTTCCTAGACAACGATGGAGTTTCTATGCATGACAAAGCGTCATGTCACTGGGCCACAATTGCTCGTATTGGTTTGAAGAACATTTTGAATGATTCGAGCGATTGATTAGGTCACAAAGATCGCCGGATATGAATCCAATCGAACATTTATGGAACATAATCGGGAGGTAATTCGTGCAAAAAATCCTGCAGTGGCAGCTCTACCGCACGTATGGACAGCTATAAGGGCAGCATATACACTCCTGGAAATGGAAAAAAGAACACATTGACACCGGTGTGTCACACCCACCATACTTGCTCCGGACACTGCGAGAGGGCTGTACAAGCAATGATCACACGCACGGCACAACGGACACACCAGGAACCGAGGTGTTGGCCGTCGAATGGCGCTAGCTGCGCAGCATTTGTGCACCGCCGCCGTCAGTGTCAGCCAGTTTGCCGTGGCATACGGAGCTCCATCGCAGTCTTTAACACTGTAGCATGCCGCGACAGCGTGGACGTGAACCGTATGTGCAGTTGACGGACTTTGAGCGAGGGCGTATAGTGGGCATGCGGGAGGCCGGGTGGACGTACCGCCGAATTGCTCAACACGTGGGGCGTGAGGTCTCCACAGCACATCGATGTTGTCGCCAGTGGTCGGCGGAAGGTGCACGTGCCCGTCGACCTGGGACCGGACCGCAGCGACGCACGGATGCACGCCAAGACCGTAGGATCCTACGCAGTGCCGTAGGGGACCGCACCGCCACTTCCCAAGCAAATTAGGGACACTGTTGCTCCTGGGGTATCGGCGAGGACCATTCGCAACCGTCTCCATGAAGCTGGGCTACGGTCCCGCACACCGTTAGGCCGTCTTCCGCTCACGCCCCAACATCGTGCAGCCCGCCTCCAGTGGTGTCGCGACAGGCGTGAATGGAGGGACGAATGGAGACGTGTCGTCTTCAGCGATGAGAGTCTCTTCTGCCTTGGTGCCAATGATGGTCGTATGCGTGTTTGGCGCCGTGCAGGTGAGCGCCACAATCAGGACTGCATACGACCGAGGCACACAGGGCCAACACCCGGCATCATGGTGTGGGGAGCGATCTCCTACACTGGCCGTACACCACTGGTGATCGTCGAGGGGACACTGAATAGTGCACGGTACATCCAAACCGTCATCGAACCCATCGTTCTACCATTCCTAGACCGGCAAGGGAACTTGCTGTTCCAACAGGACAATGCACGTCCGCATGTATCCCGTGGCACCCAACGTGCTCTAGAAGGTGTAAGTCAACTACCCTGGCCAGCAAGATCTCCGGATCTGTCCCCCATTGAGCATGTTTGGGACTGGATGAAGCGTCGTCTCACGCGGTCTGCACGTCCAGCACGAAAGCTGGTCCAACTGAGGCGCCAGGTGGAAATGGCATGGCAAGCCGTTCCACAGGACTACATCCAGCATCTCTACGATCGTCTCCATGGGAGAATAGCAGCCTGCATTGCTGCGAAAGGTGGATATACACTGTACTAGTGCCGACATTGTGCATGCTCTGTTGCCTGTGTCTATGTGCCTGTGGTTCTGTCAGTGTGATCATGTGATGTATCTGACCCCAGGAATGTGTCAATAAAGTTTCCCCTTCCTGGGACAATGAATTCACGGTGTTCTTATTTCAATTTCCAGGAGTGTATTTGTGCAGAGGACTTCGAAGGACTTGTTGGTACATGCCACGTCGAGTTGTTGCACTACGCTGGGCAAAAGGAGGTCCGACACATTATTAGAAGGTTTCCAAGAGTTTTGTCACCTCAGTGTATATGTCGATCAAGGGAATCAGTTTCCAACTCTCATCTAGACTGGAGCTATTGTTAGAGACGCCTTCGGCCGCCCTATGGATAATGAGGGCCTGCATTGCAAGGTTACACAAAGGGAAATCTCTCCTCACGTCTAGGGTATGCAAGTTAGACCGCTCACACACGCGCTCTGTGGAATGGCGGCGCACGAACACCTGTGCCCACAGAGTCACCTCAGGAGCCTCTTTGTCACCACATGAATATTCGTTACACTCTCGGAAACTGTGTAGTTGGGAGGCCCAGACCAAACACTGTGTGCCCGCCTGGTGCCGTTCCGTCGCCAGCCAGACCAAGGAACGCCCTGTTCCTCTGTGGCTACAAAAGAAATTGCTAGAGACAAACGTGGAAATTGTTTATGGGGTTGTACGTCGCGATGAGGCTGTGATGTAGCCCTCGGTACAGGGTCGTTTTCCCGCTATTGTAAAGACCCACAAAGTGGATGGCATTGAAGAGCCGGTGTGGGAAACGCAACTCGTACGAGTTGAAGCTGATTTCTCACGTTGATGTCTGGACGTTCCCCCTGCAATGCGAATGTGTGCGCAAACGGCTTGGTTCAGGGTCCTTTTCAGTCCGCCGTCTCTAACAGACGAAAAAATGTTGAGGCTTTCCGAATACCAGAATGCCGCGACGACCTAACACCGGGTCAGCTGTTAAAACATTCTGCCTGTTTCGTGCATGGAAGTTCCCACTGAGATGATTAAGAGAGGGAACAGACGTTTCAATCTCCACCCACCATGGGCTGGCAACGAATTGGCAGTTATGATTGGCTGAAGAGTAGTTTAAGCGGTATTCCTCTTCCGGAGACACTGTGGAGCGTACAGAGAGGAAATTTTAAGAAGCGTTCGGTTTTGGGGATTCACAAGAACAGCCTGTTTTTTTCACCGAAAGGGCTCTCTGCCTATCAGACTGCGGTGGACACTGATGTTTACTTACTAGCGCCTGACTCTGGCAAAAACGGACTTCGCTTTCAGAGCGAGTTTCTGATGGCAGCAGACCACGACCTCAGGCCCTGAATGCGTCATTTCAATGCTGATCGCTGCCTTCCCGTGATTGATGGATTCAAGAAGTAGGACATAAATGACAGAAATTCTTTGAGAGTTCTTATGGGGACACATGATCATTTGTAGCAATGCGATAATGTCTCTCTTCTATGTTAACTTCCGTTGGCAGTTGTTCAAAATGGTTCAAATGGCTCTGAGCAGTATGGGACTTAACATGGCAGTTGTCCTAGTGGAGTGTTGCCTATATATTTCTCGGTAAAGTTGCCCATACGGTGCCCAAAAGGAACTACCAGTCTTTTAAATGGTTGAGTGATACTAACATATAACATGGCAGGTAAAATTGTCTCCGTCTCAGCACTGACAGCCGTCTTCAACAAAACTGTTTGGAATGACGAGTTTTCTTATTTATTCTTCCAGGTTCATGCTGCCCACCCGATGGCACCTGTAATGTTGCCAAATAATTTCCGCTTGTTTATCAATGCATAATTGTTATTGTTTTGCTTCATATACAAATTTACTTTCTTTTTTGTTAAGTACTCCTAAGTTAATGTAATTCGACAACGAGGGCATATTCTGACTTTTCGTAGTTTAGACATTCCCCGACCATTTTTTTTTATTTAAATGACGATGCAAGACCAACATCCATGTCATCATTTGAGAGGAAAATGTTTTGCTTAATTCATTGCGTAACTTTCATTTACATTACGCATCTGGACTAATCGGCGGCGTGGAGGAGGGTTGGTTCAAATGGCTCTGAGCACTAAGGGACCTAACTACTTTGGTCATCAGTCCCCTAGAACTTAGAACTACTTAAACCTAACTAACCTAAGGACATCACACACATCCATGCCCGAGGTAGGATTCGAACCTGCGACCGTGGAGGTCGCGCCGTTCCAGACTGTAGCGCCTAGAACCGCTCGGCCACTCCGGCCGGCGTGGAGGAGAGAGGGGGAGGAGGGGGTCATGTACCGTTATCCAGCAAAGTCCAGATGGAATCGAGTACCAAACACGCTAGTGTAAATCAAAGCTGTACGACCGACTTCTTGTAAATTGTAGCCCAGGACGAGTAATTCCAACTACATGAATGTGCGAACTCTCACAAATCCACCCACAAAGTGCCTGTAGAATCGAGGTTTAACAGTCTAGGACTGAACCAAAGTAGTATTCGTCTTATTAGTTTGATACGTGATCGTACAGTCAAGCGAACTGCACTTCTGGACTATGAATGTTGCCCTGGGTTGCATCCCATAGAGGTTGCGAAGGTCCTAATTTGTGAAGAGGGTATAATTTCGACCTTAGAATTACACACCTTTCTCCTGTATTGTTGTGTTTTGCTTGTCAGTCCTTAGATGTATGAATGAACACACGTAAAGCGTGTCACAAGCGCTTTCATCAGAGTCCACTACAATAGCTCTGTCGAGTAAAACTGAATAGAGGCTGTCGGACAGCTATGCTGCAGCCATGTTTATGATGTGCTACAATCAGGACATTACGGTGTTGAAACGATCCTTTTTTGTAACTCTAGAAGAGCTGTAAGAAGAAGCAGCAAGGCAAATATTGGGGATGTTGCACCACTGCCTTTTCACTCTGCGTTAGAAACCCATGATCGAGCTGAAGGAGAGTTATCGCTGCTGTTTTAAGAAAGATATTAACGAGGGGCCGAGGTGACTTGAAGAGAGACTCCACCCTGGCACCAGAAAAGGTACTACGTATCCAGCTTCGACGCTGCTATGAGGACTAGAACATTGCTACCACATGAATGTTCGGTAGCCAGACTGCATCAGTGGCTAACTGGACTGTCACGCATTCAAGTCAGCACCGCCTACAGCAGCCGTAGCCTACGTGAGATGAATAATGTCGTGTCAAAATAGGGCTGGATCCTTCCACCGTAAATGCTGCCTACGCGGTAGCTGTAACCGCCAGCAGTCAGCTCCGGTAGGTACTCCACGACAGTCATCGACCTGACGTGAGTCATCCAGCCTCCTGCCACCGCCACCTCCGCTGGCTCAACTTGCGCATTCCAGCGGGAAGGCCACCTACTGGTTGACTACTGCTGGTTTTAAGGCGCCTACCCGTGGCGCCCACGGTATACACCTGCGCCTACCTGTGCGGGCACACTCTGCTTCGAAAGACGAACGTGTATAGCGCGACGGTTTGACTCCCGCTCGAACTTAATTATTAATTTATTTTTTCATCACTGGTGACATAAAGAAAAAAAAAGTGTATTTGCATGAAGCATTTGCATGAAGTTATGTTTTCCATGTCCATATGACAAATACTATCCTCCTACGTGAGATGTCGAGAGCATATACGACGAGTAATTGTACGTTACTCTTGAGGTCTGCCACATTGTGACTGATCCAACTACCATTCCGTCTTCAAAGTCTGTTAATTCCTGTCGTTGGGCCTTAATCACGTCGTAAACGTTTCACGTGAATCAGCTGAGTACAAATGATAGCTCCACCAATGTACTGCCCTTTTATACCTTTTATGCGATATTTCCGTCATCGGTGTATGTGCATATCGCTATCCAATCACTTTCCTGACCTCAGTCTAAGGCTACATTATTTCTCCTCGCGTACTGAAATACCAAATCTACGAGTTAGTGCAAGGACAGACAATCAGTTCCAGAATTTTGTAGTTAATATACAATCTACATACCCTGCGGACGCCTATCGGTAGAATGAAATGGCAAAACCGGTTATAGTGAACTCAAGTCAATGGCTTGGGGATTAATTGCAAAATCTTTGAAAAATCATCTGTATTGGCATAAGTAATCTTAGCTGGCATTTGACCCAGTAAGAAACAGACCTGAGTGTGTGTATGCATGTAAAAATAGGCTTAAGGATAAAAAAAACTATTTGAAAAATATGCTCATGAGTTTATTACTGATCAGGTTAGTTAATGAAAGTATTATACGCGAACTGGATGACACTCTGTAAAAAGAACCACTTAAATCGGGAGTGTGATCGTTACGGCAAGCTTGTAAGTGCTAGTTGTGTTTACTGAAGTTTTGTGAATGCATACGAGCGCGCGGGCACTCGTGAACCTGTTCTGCACTTAAAACCATTCTCTAGAATGAATGATCGACGTATTGACACAACTTATATCCCTTGTTTCCATGACGCCAGTTATTTGCCGCAACAGAGACAGTACTTAATTACTAATTTCGTGTAGTCCAAACTTCCAAAATTATAAAACAGTCGTTTCTTCTACAGCAATGTCTAAGTGTGTGTATACTGAGAAATAATTTTCACTGATGAAATCTGGCACTGATTACAAAATCTAGAGTCAGTAATAATTCACTTATTTACATGATTAATTCTCAAACTATACAGGTTCATTTCAGTTTTAAAAAAAATATTGCTTTGCTTTTTCAAAAACATTTTCTAAATCTGTTCCTTAAAACTGTCAACGAAAATTCCTGTTCCTTAAAACTGTCAACGAAAATTCCCAAGTCGCAGAACAAATTGCAAACCTTCTCCCTGGAAACAATGAAATAATAAGCAATGAAAAATGTTAGCTTAGAAGAGGTAAATTGACTCTATATACATCGCGCAACACAATTAAAGGATCACTTTCTCGAAACCCACTAATTGCCTCCGATTGCGACGCAAAAGTTTGAAATTTGGCCCTAATGTGCTTACAACCTTCCTACGTAATGATGCAAAAGCGCGGCACACTGCAACATTAGTATCGGACTCGGCGGTGCTTCAAACAGCAAAGTGCTTACACATGTGAGAAAACGCCACAGCTCAGAGGTTCATTGGAGATGCAAAGTTGCTTAATTATGTCACAAAGGCACCAAATTTCACCACAATTCTGCCCAGCGCCCCCATAGATGTGTCATATGATCGGTCGTGAAACCTCCCTCCTTCCCCGTCCCCTCCTAATCAGCATTTCACCTCCTCTTTGACGGCAGGTCAGGACTGCGACACCCAGCATTGAAACCGCTCGGTTTTCTTATGGGTGGCAGAGGAAAACATTCCACACGGATCGCCGCTCAGGATCGACACGAAGAGGCCTCAGGGGATGGCATGAAGTGTGTCAATGAAACCACCTTTTTCCTTCGCGCATGGTTTACTGCACGTTTCACGGTCGAAAACAACGATTGGCAATGTAATGAGCTGCAGCATGATCTTCTTCACAACCTATGTAATCTGCGGGTGGAGACTGTATAAATGCATGATGTCTGTCCTTTTGGACATATCCGAAAGAACAGAATCATGCATACATATAGTTTGATTGGCCAAGCTGGAAAATGGATCCACCGTCTTCAGTGCGGATCCACAAATACATCCGGCCTCCTGTGGGAATATCGGAGAGCGAACATGAAGGAAATGGATGGGGCCTGCAGACAGGTGGTGCTAGATGGGAATGGGAATCGGCCGAGGCGTGCCGAGATAATCTGCGCAGTTGCGATAACGCTGTGTCCCGGATGACGCACCAGCCTAATAAGCAGGAGATTCCACGTTCGAATCCCAGTCCGGTAAACATTTTCACTCGTCACTGCTGATTTCGCGTAATGTCACGATGCAGCTGACAGCAGTCATCCCTTTCCTTACCTTTCTTCCCCTCTCCAACCTCAATTTACATATACTGTATAACAGCTGCGAAGCCTGCATTGTGAAAGTTCTTCACAACCTTTGACATTGCGGACACTCTTCGGACTGTCCAGTCCTTCTCTAAGGACATTGTGAGTCAGTAACCCCATTCAATATGATCACATCCCTTTGAAGTGTAGTGCAACTGCAATTTTTGCTATAGTGTATAGTGTGCAAACACTAGGGACCGTTAGAAACCATTCGACGAAATTTGAGCACACTCCAAAGCAGCAAAGGATGCTAATGCTTTTCACCCCACCTGCTTCGCGTCCTCCTGAGGCATGATGGCAGAGGGGTGAGACACTGACTCATGCGTGAACAAAACGGCAAAGAATCCTTCGAAGGCCTCCCCCTCGGTGTCACTCAAACGTCTTTTTTGAGCACTTTCAAAATGTACTTGAAGGAGAAAAGCTGCGACGTTGTCCTAGACGTCACCA